>NW_025421998.1:0-10000000 GCF_011764305.1 Mustela putorius furo | reverse complement strand
CCAGGGTAAAGGCAGGGTGAGGATCCTGAATCTCTGGTCACAAATAGGTCAACCAATCAGTACATAATATTGTTGTATTTTTTCAAAGATGCTTTATTTGATATTCATTGATGAAGACTGGACTCATGACCAACTGCACTCTAACTCATGCCAGGGGGCTTCTCTAACACATGTGTTTTCTCCCTAAGGCACAAAATGCCTTGTACATGCAGGACCCCTATAGTGTGCTTCAGATTTTATTTATTTATATAGAGCAGGGGGAGGGACAGAGGGAGAGGAAGAGAGAAGATCTCAAGCAGATTCCCTGCTGTGCGCAGAGCCTGATGTAGGGGTTAGATCCCATGACAATGAGATCACGACTTGAGCCAAAATCAAGAGTCAGATGCTTAAGGGACTGAGTCACCCAGGCACCCCTCTGTGAACCATTTTAAACAGTGAAACTATCAAGACTAACCCGACCATTTGAACACTATGACACTACATAGAGTACTTGTTGACACAGGAAGGTGGGCTATTGCCTTGCTCCACCTCAGATGGAAAGAAGCACAATGAGCCGCTCAAATGTGTTATCGAGTTATACTGTGCACATTGTGAAATGTCAGGAAAGCACCATGAGGATGGATTTTGGGATTACAATTTGAGCACGTAGGTAAATTTGCAGGGAGGAGGTCTGTGAATAATAAGAACTGGCAGTATTTTCGAAACAGGGATCTGAGACAACACAAAGAAACATATTCACCTGGAATCCCACCACTCAGAATTCTGATGCAGAATTCTGTCCCTCCAGAATGCTTCCTGGATTTCTAAGGGACCACTGGGTGCTGAGCAAGGGGCACATTTTTTAATTCCTCCCACAGTTAAAAGCATCATAATTCAGGAATGATTTTTCCATGGCACACGTGCTGGGTGGGGGGTGATCCCACACCTTCTGTACATAGCACAGGTGATGAAGTTGGTATCAGAATGCCAGCACATCTTCTATCAATTCCCACTGTCCATGCAGGGTGTCCATGGATTTTCCTTGTCCTTATTTATGAGATATAAGTTGTTAAAGAGAAATAATTCACCAGACACTTATTATGCACAAGAAGATTTTATTCAAGACTACTGCCATGGGGAAGAGACTGAATTTAGCTCCCAGTGCAACAGGGAAAGGTGGTGGATTTATAGCCAACAGGTAGGGTAAGGAGTAGATGAACATGACTCAGAGTAATTTGGTTTGGGGTCCGGGGTGGGGAAAGAAGACCTCGATTGGATATCAAGGGCAGAGCTTTCCTTGAAGAGCTGGCTGGCGGGATTCTTTGCTAAACTTGGGCTCAGCATGCTGAAGTAAGCATGAATGAAGATGGCTCATGAAAGCAGGACTGAAGTTTGCTCAAGGAGGGCTTCTTGGAGGAGGTGAGCCAGTCTGAGGATGCCTTTCCATGCCTCAGTGTTCTCTCCAGTCTCCAGGATGCTTTCCTCAGAGCACTCCCTGGTATATGAGTTAGACTTTCCTAGGTTGCTTCAAGATCAGCTCTTACCAAACTCTTATCTCCGTGTTATTGTTTGGGGATACATTTTGCATCCAGTGAATGAATGAGTCACAGCGACTGGGACATAAAGTATGGTTCTAAGTTGTAGCAACAGTGAACGCTAAAAACCCATGATCACCTGGAGTCCCTGTTCGCGTTTATAAGCTCAGAGCCAAGGAGAGCTCTGTTTCTCCTCTGGGATATCACAGCCAGACTTTCCAAAGGCTCTTAGAGCCACAAAGCTTTATCTGCATAGCTTCTGGTAAATAATTCCCTGGCTCTGCAGGCTTTGAAACTGATTTTTCATTCAGAGTGACTGATTATTTCCAATTTTGCACAGAGAGTAAATACTTGCTTTTTAAAAACCTCAAGGTATTTCAAGTTGACATGATTCCAATTCAACTAAAACTGCATAGATTTGCAGGTCTTTTTGCTACCTTGCTTTTCACGAAGCAATTTTGCATGCGTGTCCCATGTTAATAAATACTTTTCCAGCATGTGGTTTCTCATTCTTGCTTGTATTTCACAGGTTCCGTGTGCTATAGTCACAATACACTTCAATTGTTGAACATTTGGGTCGGTCCCTGCAGCCTTTGGAGAAAGTGCTGGGGGAGCCCAGTGGCCAACATGTCAGGATTGAAAGCCAAAAGCCTCTGACTCAGATGTTTACTGCTTATACCATCTGACGTCAATCGCCACCATGGCAAACCTGATCTGAAAACAAAATTCGTGGTAGTAATAGCATGATCTCAAAGGACTTTTTGGTGACGATTGAATAGTACCTGGCAACAGCTTTGAACAGTGACATTCAATAAATGTCAGTTATTGGCATTTCTGTAAAACACCGGCAGGTACAATGTACATTTCTGCACACTTTGTTTGGAATTACGGTTTTCTGAAAGGAAGAGCGTTGACCTGTAGTTTCTACGGAACAAAGTCTTATAGAAATACACATTTTTGGTGTTTCAAAGGTGTTTTGGCGGGACATCTGGGGGGCTCAGTAGGCTAAATATCTGCCTTCAGCTCAGGTCCTGATCTCAGAGTCCTGGGTCCATTCCCACATCAGGCTCTCTGCTCAGTGGGGTCTGCTTCTTCCTCTCCCTCTGCTTGCCACCCTCCCTGCTTGTGCATTCTCTCTCCCTTTCTTGTCTGCCAAATAAATAAATAAAATCTTAAAAAAAAAAAACTGTTTTAAACCCGTCATCATCAAACAAACAAATAAGTAAAGCCCAAGGCCACATCTCTCCCCAGAATTCTAGCTCCCCAGAATGGTCTCCCAGTAGAAATGTATGGCAGTGCTTGGTCTGCTGTGCTGTGGCCAATACTGGGTTTGGGAAACTTCATTTTAAGCTTTACTGGCCTCATAGGTATCTATGACTCTGTTTTACTTGGATTAATAGGTTTTAACAGGTTTCTCTATTTCTTTGCCATGTGGATTTCTTTTATGAATTGCTTGTCTCCTGCTTTTATTTAATTGTGAAAACTCTCCTGTAACAGCCATTATGTCTGTGATGTATTCTGCAGACGTTTTCTTCGGTTTTTTTTGTTGTTGTTGTTGTTTAACCCGATTTTATTGACAATTTTCTTCAGATCTATAAGAATTTCAGCTTTTATGTAGTCGGATATCATGAGCTTTTCCTTTATGAGTCGTACCACGGGAACAACTGTAAAAATGCCCTGTGGAGGGGGCACTGGGGTGGTACAGTCCGTTGAGCATCTGACTCTTGGTTTTGGCTCAGGTCGTGATCTTGGGGTTCTGAGATCAAGCCCTGTGCCGGGCTCCATTTTCAGCCCAGAGTCTGCTGTGTTTCTCTCTCCCTCTGTTCCCTCCCACTGTGCTCTCCTTCTAAAATAAATAAAATAAGTCTTTAAAAAACTGCCCTATGGAGTAAATATTCGGATGAGCTCTATGTGCCCTGCTGTGGGTTAGCCCGGAAACTAGCAGAAGACCCAGCGTGAGAAAGTTGGGCAGAATTAAGAAGGACACTTTGCTTCCCGGAGAATCGGCGGCCCCCTTCTACCAGGAACAACCTAGCATGGACGGCCACACGGGGGGCCCCAGGGAAAATGGACAGACACATCAACTCACCCTCTGAAGAAATATTCCCCAATTGTAAGATGACACCAGCTCGTTATGTTCCCGTCACTCTGCCCTCGTTCTGCCTTTAATTTGCCTATTGTTTCCCATAAAGACCTTTGCAGAAGGCTCTTAAAGAGGGCGAAGCCCCAGAGAATCTCGTGCTCATTTTGTAGCTGGTTGATATCTCATGCCCCCAAGCTGGGCAAATATTGGCTGGAATATGCAGACAGTGATAAAGTCTGTGATTGATGTCCCCCCACGCCCCCCCACCCCAAGCTTCTGAAGACATGATCTGATCACTGGGCAGGCCAGTCCCTGTGATCTTCTTGCCACGGCTGTCATGACTCGTGGGTGCCGGGACCCCAGCTCGACCCAGACCTCTGCACCCCAAGCAATCCACCTGCTTCTCAGTCAGTGCCGGGCAGGAAACAGCTCCGGCCCACAATCTCAGACAGGTCTGAATGCCCCTGCACCCCCTCGTTCCTCCTGCCTGGCCCAGGGCTTGTTTGGTTTTGTGACGTTCTCTGCTAACTGGGCCTTCTCCATGCTGAGTCCTCAACTGTTGATTTTTGCTTCACAGCGTCAAGCACTGACCCAGGACCATACTGAGCACCTCAAATATTTGCTCACTGAGAGAGATGAATGAGTGGGTGTATGAATGGATGAACAGAACATCAGATCCTGTAAACATTTTGTTTCTGAAATATGCTCTATTATACCTGTTTCTTTACTTTTAAGACAGTTGTAACTACAAGACCATCCCATATCTGCCACAGGAAAAGCCACAAGAGACATGGGTCCTGGGGCAACTGGGTGGCTCAGTCCGTGAAGCATCTGCCTTCAGCTCACGTCATGATCCCAGGGTCCTGGGATCAAGCTCTGCATCCAGCTCCCTGCTCAGTGGGGAACTGCTTCTCCCTCTGCCTGCCACTCCCCCTGCTTGTGCTCTCTCTTTTTCTCAAATAAATAAAGAAAAAAAATTTTTTAAAAGAGAGAAAATGGTCCCCTCGGAACTCTGACCCACCCCCACCGGGGCCCCACCTGTTTAGTTCATGCTGAGTCTCTGGTCCTCCAGCCTCACTAACGACTCAGGGCCCCCAGCCTAGACCCTCAGTGTTCACCTTGGACTTGAACTTCCCTCTCCTCTGGCTCCAGCGGTACCCCCAGAGCCTGAACCAAACTAGCCACAGTGGTTTGGCCAGAACCCAAGCCAGGCCCTAGATCATATCTCATAGATTGTGAATGTCAGGGGGCTGAGCTTCGATGGGACCTCAGTGATGACACAGCTGAACTGGCAGGACCAACCAAGACCACAAATTGGGTGTCAGGGAATGGGAGTGGGAAGTCAGTCCCTCTGGGAAGGTCGGGGACCCACTGCAAGGTTCTGCTCTAAACCTGTCTGTGGTCCTGCTTGCCAGGGCTCAGCAGCCAAGGTCTTGCTCAAATCCTGGCACTGCAGCCTTTCCTGGCCTTCCTCTTCTAACTTGATAAAAAAAAAAAGTGCTTACATTTTTTATACACTATCCCAGGAAAAACGAAACATAATTAGAATTCAAAACACGCTTCTCCACTGAGGACGGAGACCTGTCTCTTTTCCTCCAGCATATCAGTCTCAATCTAGGCATAAAAGTAACTGTACAGATTTTCCCCCGGATCACCTGGTTTCTTGATGAACATTTCCTCTGTGGGTGAAAAGCATAAATAACCCCAACATGAGAAATGCTTCTAATCCAGACCATGAGGAAGCTTCTAGCAATGGGGTCCTTCTGACAGCAAGAGTGGCGCGCTCTCAGCTTACCTTGAAGGAAAGCCCTGTGCTGTTCCATAACTCGAAAGACTCCAGTTAACGAGTCATTCAGGAGCTTTATGTCATTTAAATTAATGTTTTCCTCAATGACTGTGTAGTGTGCAAAGGATCCCAACAAGGCCCCGAGAGGCCATACAGGCAGGGGCATGGCCATCTCTTTAGTGGGAATGGGCCTGAGGCCCATCCTTGCCCTTTCTGACACTCCCTCTCAGCCCCGCGCCAAGGTGCCTTGTGAAAATGCCCACCTCTAAACACTCTGGAGAGATTAAATGGGATAAGGATGTAAGTGCCCCTCAGAGTTGACATTCAGGTAAAAGTTTTTATTAAAACTAGGGGAAATGGTATGTGTGGAGGGGTGGGGGGCAGTGGCAGAGAGGGCAGAAGGAATATACGGAAACTCCCTGAACTTCCTTCTCAATTCTCCTGCAACCCTAAAAACAGTCTATTTTTTCTAAATAAAAATAAATGTATTAACTGAGCAAAAGTACTTCATTTTGTGGGGTAGGAGAGCCAGCAGCGACGGCTCCCCCCTCTCTTTTGATGAAACATGATTTCACCTTTTTCTCCAACTACGGTTCTCAAAATCATCTAGAGAACATTCCATTACAAAATGGAAATCCCACTGGATGGCAAACACAGCTTCTTTTCTTTTCATTTTTTTAAAATTTAATTTAATTAACATACAGTGTATTGTTAGTTTCAGAGATAGAGTTTAGTAATTCATCAGTTGCCTATAACATCCAGTGCTCATTCCATCATGTGCCATCCTTCATGCCCACAAGAGGAAATTTGGAAGGACCACAAATACGTGGAGGTTAAAGAGCAACGTACTAAAGAATGAATGGGACAACCAGTAAAGAAGAATTTAAAAAAAAATCATGGAGGCAAATGAAAATGAAAACACAACAGATCAGAACCTTTGGGGTACAGCAGAGGCAGCCCTAAGAGGGTAGTACATGGCAATACAAACCTTTCTCAAGAAACAAGAGAGATCTCAAATATGCAACCTAACCGCACACCTAAAGGAGCAGAGAAAGAACAGCAAATAAAGCCCACATCCAGCAGGGGAAGAGAAATAATAAAGATCAGAGCAGAAATCAATGAAACAGAAACCTAAAGAACAGTAGAACAGATCAATGAAACTAGGAGTTGGCTCTTTAAAATAATTAATAAGATCAATAAGCCTTGGGCCAGAGTTATCAAAAAGGGTAAAGAGAAGGAGGGAGAGAGAGAGAGAAAGCACCCAAATAAGTAAAAGCACAAATGAAAGAGGAGAGATCACAACCAACGCCAAAGAAACACAAACAATTACAAGAATATATTATAAGCAAATATATGCCAACAAATTCAGCAATCTGGAAGAAATGGGTGCATTCCTAGATACATTCCTAAACTACGAAAACTGAATAGGAAGAAATAGAAAGAAGAAATAGAAATAGAAAATCTGAACAGACCCAGAACCAGCAAAGAAATTAAAGCAGTCATCAAAAATCTTGCAGCTTCTTTTTGATCCCTGGCACTCTGGGCTGTGCTCAAGGATGCATCAGATTGTGCAGTGAGAGGTGGGTACAGGACTGGGGCAGGGCTTAGGGCTCAGACCGACTTTCCTACAACTGCTCCTTTTGGAGTCCCCAATTCGGAGCTTTTGCTCTACATGCTTAGCCCCACACTCCTCCAGAAAGCTGTCTTAACAAGTCAAGTCTTGCATGAAGACATCATGTCATCATGGCCCTCCACACGCAAGCTCTACAAGCTACCAAGAAACTCCATAGACTCACTCGGGTAGGAGGAGAAGCCACCAGAGTGGGTGTTCCCAGGAGGCGGTGCACACACAGGAGGGAGTGTAGACTCTAAATTCAGAGTCCTGGATTTGCACCTTATCTTCACTGCTGATTAACTGGGTAATTTATGGTAAGACAGGAAGGCCAGTTAACCCCTCAGAGCCTCCATGCCCATTCCCACCCAGACAAGAGGGACATGGGGAGCAGACCGTGCTCCACGAGACAGGATCCACATCATTTGCGCAAAGCAGAGACCTGGTTAGGCTTGCCCAGACAGAGCTGGCACAGGGAGGAGCCTCAGCCAGTGTCACAACGGAGGTGGATACCTCTGTCCTCCAACCTCCCACCAGTGCCTCTCACTGGCCAAACTTACAGGATCCAGGTGCCTGGGAGCGGGGGTCAGGAGGGAAGGGGCAAGACTAGAAATACAAGATGGGCTTTCCAATGCATTTAAAGCTTTGTTATGCCCGAGCAATTGCCACCCTAATTTAACAGGTGGGAAATCTAAAATGTTAGGGCCCAGGGATGTCAGGGCCCTTCCCAAATGTGAAGCGAGTGGTGACAAAGCTTCGGGGCACCGTGTCCTTCACGCCAAAGCACCCTTCCCTGTAGCTCCAATAATTACGGCAGGTGCCTCATTTTACCCACATACCACTGTCTTCCACTCAGTTAATTTCACGTATACTGGGGTGTCCTTGTTGAAATAGGGACTCTCTTCGGTCAGCACAGATGTTAGCTCACAGTACCATGTGAACCTCGTGGCATGTACTGTTATTGTTGTTGTTTTAAGATTATATTTATTTATTTATGACAGAGAAGAAGAGAGAGAGAGATTGAACAAGCAGTGGGAGTGGTAGGAAGAAGGAGAGGGAGAAGTAGGCTCCCTGCTCAGCGGGAGGGATCCCTGGGATCATGGCCTGGGCCGAAGGCAGATGCTTCACCGACTGGGCCCCCCCAAGCATCCCTCATGGCATATATTCTTATTAATCTTTGTAATAACCTTGTTAGGACCATTACCATCCCCTCGAACCAATGGAAAGCCTTGGCACCGAGAGGCTAGGGACACAGCTGGACCCTGCCCCCTGGCCTCGCCCCTCCTGAGTGTAATGGACTCAAGCACAGGTTTGGCACATCCCCGACAACCGTGGCCTGGGTATGGGTTGACAAACCCTGAGAAAGAACTAAATTCAGGAAACCGGTCTCCCCCTGAGTGGCCAGTGAAGAGCTCCCGGATGCCCCCTAGAGGCGGTATAGGTCCAGGCAGCTTCCACAGGGCCTCTGGGGGCTCAGCCAGGGGTCACCACCTAAGGGAACACAAGGGGCTGGCTCCAGCTATTTGCTGCAGGCGTGCCTGTGGCCAAGCCACCTGACCTCTCCACACCCCCACCCCCGGCCTGGAAGATGGACATTATACTGAGGATTCTAAACAAGATGCATAACCATTAACCTGTAAGCATATGAGCTGATGGGCCCGGGGGTTCTACCCGGTCAGTGCTGGACACCCAGGAAGCCTCCTCCCATCTGGCCAGCTTGGCCGGCCTCCGAGGGCTATCTGGCCCTGCTACACTGCACAGAATCAGATCTGAGCCTGTAGTTGCCCAGGACTATGCTCTACCTCTTGGCCGCCACCGGGAGTAGAAAAAACGTGCCTCTGGGATCAGAGTAGGCAGAAAGGCTTGAATCCTGGCTCTGCTCCAGGAGGCTGTCTGCTTCCTCCCCAGTACACCGGGCAGAGAGATGCTGCAGGCAGAAAGCCCCCCAGACTCCAAGGCTGTGTGCAGCTGTCCTTCGTTGCTACTGATGTTGGGAAATCATCACGTTATAACTCAGTCCTGTTCCAGCTGGGTCATCTGGCGACGACAGAACCCCAGGGCAGTGCAAGGCAAACAGGAGGATATCCCTGCCAGGGACAAAGATCGAGCCTCAGTGTTTTCCTGGTTGACCGTTCTCATGGGCAGAACCCACAGAGAAATCTGTGTCACAGTTTCTCTTTTACTCCCATGGGGACAGACTGCTGCTTCTGCCCGCCTCCCTGCAAAACGTATCCTGACACGTGAAGCTGCCTGGGAAGTTGATACCTGCAGCAATTTCAGAAGAAAAATATGGGGGCAGCCAACTTGTTGATATTATTCTGATTTACACCTGGCCTTGGACAATTTGGACAGTGGTTACCAAGGTATGTGTATTATTTGGTTCCTCTTTTTTTCACTTATGCTTCACATGGCCCAATTACAGCAAGCAACATTGTATTCACAGAGCATACACATGTACCCTTACTAACACCTGCTGGGCAAACTTCCCAGGTCCCAGGTCGCCTGTCCTTCATCGGCTGCGGCCGTCGTGAGCCACGTTGCTTGGTTTTCCTATAGAATTCGTCCCTCAGACATGTCAATTCCCCAATGGGATTAAGAGGTGTAAGGTTTGCTGTTCTTTTGCACGCTGTTTCTTTCCAGAAGAACAGGGATGACACAAACATGTCACCCACCCCTCGGCACAGCAAGCATGAACACCCCATCTCTGCTGGCTTTTATCATTGGCTCACACTTTACATTTAAACTTCTTTTCAATCAAAATTGAAAATTTAAAAATTTTTATCACTTTCCTTTGTCTTTGCTATTCTGAAAAGTTTGTACGAGAACCATCCAGCCATTCTGATTTTTAATGTCGCCCCTCCCATTTCCAATTAATTCTATTCTCTTCCAGAAGACAGTTTCCTGGCATGGAAAGCCTCTCTCCTCGCCCTTAAAATGCTCACCCCCTTTCTCTTGATCTCTCATAGTCACATTAATAGGTCACAAAAGGCCACCACCATCTGCCTTTTCCATAGACTCGAGATATTAAATTATGTTCTAGTTGGTTGCTTTCTTCTTAATAGCAGTCACGCCTGTGGCTAACTCACATATTGATTTATCATCTTTCCCAAATATACAACACCTGCCATCAGGAGTCTGGTTAGTTGGCTTTGGCCCAGTCTTCGGGGAGTCTCCGTTTTTTTTTTGTTTGTTTTTTGTTTTTTGGTTTTTTTTTTTTGTTTGTTTTGTTTTTTTTTTTTTTTTTTTTTTTTTTTCACAAATCAGGTCAGTGGTAAATATTGACTACGGACTCCCTCTTGCTCCTTGGAGGGGGTTGCTGGTCTGTCCCCAGTGTCGTTAAAAAAAAAAAAATCTGTGTTTGAGGCTTCCCCAAGTCAGACCTCAAGCACACGCTGACCCAGGATTGTCATATTCTATTGTCAGAAAAAGCAGATGAGTCACTGCTGCCTAATTTCTGCGAGGCTTGTTGTGTGCCCTATCTCATTTACTGTCTCAACAACCCAGCCCGTGAGTATGATTATCGTCGTCTGACCAAGCTTCAGAGGCGCTGGTGCCCTGACCCAGGCTATACAACCAGGAACAGGAGCACTGGGGGCTGGTGCTACGTTGTGGAGGCTGAAGTCAGCCTTCTCTCCTGACAGCTGTGGCCAGTGGCCATGGGCTCCTGAGCCACCTGCTGCCAGAGGAGGCTCTGGTCTGGGCTGGAGAGGCAGCGCGTGCCACCCAGAGTGTGGTCTGGGCACTGCCCTTTCACCACACGCTGGAGCAGGTACACAGGGGACAGCTCTGATCTGAGCCCCAACCTGGGCAGAGACGGGCAGAGGCTGGACCAACTTCACGGTCCTCTGTGGCCCAGGAGAAGTGCTTCCACCACCTCCTCCAAACCCAGGCAAATGCTGAAATCGTTACCCTACACAGGGCAGTGGTGTCCTCCCCATCTTCACGCCAGCCTTGCAAAGTAGCAATACTATCCCCACCCTAGAAATGAGGCAATGGGCTCAGGGAAGCAGGTGGCTGGTCTCAGCCCACATGGCTACAGGCAGTTTCTCTGGTGGGTTTGTGCCCTTGGAACATCAGACCGGGTCTGCTGAGGTCCGGTGCCTGTACTCTGCCCCCTGATTCCCTGAGCATCGCCTCCCAGAAATGCTAATGAGCAACTCGAGACACTTCACAACCTCTTTAATGTACAAAGCCTAATTTTCCTGGAGTCTTTCCCCAAACTTGCCACCAGACTCAGTTTCTAAGGTTACAGGGTAAAACCTTCAGAATGATGCACATCCTTGAGAGGAGAAAACAGATGTAAATAAATTCTCCAGCTATTTATCTGATTTGTAAGGGTTTGGAAGGGTTTTTTTTTTTTTTTTAATTATTTTCACCAAATTGGCTGTGCACAGATGCACCCCCAGCTCATGTCCAGAAGAGAGAAAGAGGCTGCGGTAAAGGACACAAACTTGCTCCTTTACAGAACCATCCCGACACTCATCCTGTCAGAACTGTTCCAGGATGTCTGCTGTATCTGCTGGGGAACCGCACCCCCCCACACCTCAGGCAGAGAGGATCTGTTTGTCTCTCCAGCAGCGTGGAAAACCCAAAGAGGCCAGCTTTGATGCTGTAACTGGCACCTTTGCTATGGGTTTTGTTTCAGAACAAAAAATGCTGCCCATTTGGAGGAGAAACCAAGGGGAAGAACCCAGCTCTCAGAGCTTTTGACAGAGAAATAGGATTAGGGAGGAAAACCTGGATCACTTTCTTGAACTTCCCTTGGAAACTGGAGAAAACAATATTCCCCGGGACAGGGAAGCACTGGGCAGCATTTCACCCCCCCTCTGACAATCCCACCTGCTGGTGACTGGCTTGTTAATACCATAGCTCTCATTATTGACCACCTACTGTGTGCCCCGCCCCTTACAAACATCAGAACAGGTATTTATAACCATCTTGTAGGAGAACTGTTGGCTCTCCTGTACACGGAGGGCAGGAGCCCTGGCAGGGGACATGCAGTGCCCTCCAAGCAGCCTGGGTCCACCTGGTTCCTAGCCACCTCCTTTCCCACCCCATCTCCTGGCCTCCCTGGGCTCCGGATGCACCAGGCACCAGCCTGGAAGCTCCTTTCTACTCGCTTTGTTATGTTGCTATTGTGGCTCAGAGAACACAGGCTAAAAAAAAAAAAAAAAAAAAAAAAAAAAGTCAGAAGTTTCTGCTTCTTTCCCTGACTTGTTGCTTAGAGACACACAAAAAGACAGGTGACTTGGGTTGGCACCTACGTTTGCAAAAAGTTCCTATCGTGTGCCCACCAGCCCGCAGCAGGATGCTGAGCCATCCTAAACCAGCTGGAGGAAAACCGCTGGCTGAAAGCAACAGGTAAACCTCTGGTCCCCAGACCCCAGGGCCACAGCCATCCAGGAGCTGGACTGTCCAGTGGGGCTGGTCCCCCGGCCTACAAGGACAAGGAGCAGTACTCACAGGCAGCCCCGCGGTGCTTGCTCGCTCCTCTCTCTTCTCTCTCCTCTCCCTGTGACAGTTAAAGACACAGAGGATGTGATTGCCATTTATATAGACAGTGTCCGCCTCCCCAAAGCCAATCAGAGCGGTTTGTTCTGCTCATTTCCCCGGCAGCAGCATCTCCCACCTCCCGCCCTCCTGCTCCTCACCCCGGACTCAAGGGCCGGGTGGGGGCAGAGCAGGACCACGGAGACAGTGGAGACTGCAGGTGGGGGGGGGCAGGGAATGGGGGGCAGGGAGAGGGAAAAGGCCACAGAGAAAGGGCTGTGTTTCTCCAGAGCTCTGCGCAGGACCCAGATGCGCGGAGACCTTCAGGGCAAACTCGGAGCAGCAGCAGAGCGTCCTGGCTTGTCAAGGAGGAAGGACCAGCGTGGCATAGCAAGCAAGGAGGACTCTCTCGGCCAGCCCCGGCCGTCAGAGCCCGCTGCCTGCCCCGGCCGTCAGAGCCCGCTGCCTGCCCCGGCCGTCAGAGCCCGCTGCCTGGGGGTGGTGGCTGGCTCCGGGGCCCCTCTGTGCACGGGCCACCCAGAAGGAATCGCTGCCAAGCCCATTCGTCCAGATCAGAGAGCGGCAGACGCAGGTGAGGGTTTCATCCGATTCATGTGATTCAAAATCCCGTTCTTTGGTTAAAAGAAGCCTATAGCGTTCAAAACACAAATGTCTTTTTTTTTTTTTTAAAGGAGAACATTTTTAAAAACACCTATTTAACATAGATTTTCTAATGGTTTGTAACCGGTGTGCAATAATGCACTTGGCTTTCTTTTTTAATTGAGGTATGATTGACATACTATATTGTGTTATGTTTAGGCATACGGCGTAGTGATCGGATGTTTGATCCCCAGCCTGAGTCGAGGCACCTGTGTCACCTCTCCAAGTTGATACCATAGGATCAGCTCTCCAAGCTGCCCATTATGTCCCCAGGAATCTTTCTTTAATAGCTCGAAGTGTGCACTTCCTGACCCCTTCATCCATTCCCCACCCCCACACATCCGTCCCTTCAGTTCCCTCTGGCGGCTGCCAATCTGTTCTCTGTATCTAGGACTCTGGGTTTGGTTTTGTTTGATCTGTGTTTGAGATTCCACATATGAGTGAGATCATATGGTATTTGCTTTCTCTGACTTATTTCACTTAGCACAATGCCTCAAGGCCCATTGCAAATGGCAAGATTTCTTGGGCTTCCTTCTCCATCCCCTGCGGCAGACTGATCAGGGCAGTACACTGGGCAGGGTTCATTTCTCTTTGAAGGTGTGCATAGAGCCCTGGGAAAGGGAGACTGGCAGAGCCCACCCAGGTCAGGAGGGGCGTGCATTTCCTCTGCTCCCACCGCACGCGCGCACACACACACGTGCAGTACACGCTGGCTAACCGGTGGGGGGCAGAAGCCTTGGAGAGGAGGGGCTGGGCCTGCGGCAGGTGTGGGGTGGATGGGGGGCTGGTGAGGAGCCTTGTACCCGGTGCACAGCTTCATCCCTCCTTCCGTGGCTGGGTGAGGGCAGGAGGCTGGGATGCTTCTCATCCCCCAGCCCTGGGAGGGGCTACTACAGACAAGGGACAGGTAGGACCAGGCACTCCGTGGGAAGAGAGACCACCCTGGCTGAGTCAGCGGCAGCTGAGCCCTGGGAAGGGCTCTGGGGTCTTAGCACACTGCTTGGTAAACCCTGCATGAAGACAGGGAGGCTCTGCAGAGAGGGACAGAGGTATGATGAGGGGCTGAGCCCAGCACAGACCTCTGGACAAGGGGGTTTGAGAATCAAGAGATATCTTCCATTCCATAAAGAGTCACTATAGTAATACCTAGCATTTGGGGTGCATGGGTGGCTCCATGGGTTAAGCATCTGCCTTCAACTCAGGTCATGAACTCCAGGTCCTGGGATTGAGCCCTGAGTCAAGCTCCCTGCTCAGCAGGGGAGTCTGCTTCTCCCTCCGCCTCTGCCCCTCTCCCCAGCTCGAGCCCTTTCCTGCCTCTCTTTCACATAAATAAATAAAATCCTTTAAAAAATACATTTGTAAAGGTTTCATTACAGGCATTTCTACATAAAATCATTCAGTCCCTCATAACTGCCTCACAAGGTAGATATTCTCATCCCCATTGTACAGACAAGGAAGCTGAGGCCCAAAGAGGTTAGGAAATGTGGCAAGGTCCCACACAAGCATACTCCTTGCCAGCAGGCCAGCCTGTGCTCATGCTGGACACAGCAAATCTGCTTACTGGGTGGCATGCCAGGAAGGGAGGCAGACCAGGAAAGAAAGAGCAGAAAGAGAAATCCACAGTTGTCCACCAGGACCAGTACTGCAAAGCTGGTGAAGGGGGCACAGCCCAGGCAGGAGCCCTGAAGCTGGAGACCCAGCCTGTGTTTACAGAGAAAGCGAAGTCACTGAAAGGTTTCAGGCAGCATACCACCCTGCCTAATGCAAGTGTTTAAAGAGAAGGCACAGGGGACGCCGGGGTGCAGTGGTCAGTTAGGCATCCAGTTCTCGGTTTCCACTGGGGTCATCATCTTGGGGTTGTGAGATGGAAACCATGTCAGGCTTAGTGGGGAGTCTGCTTGAGATTGTCTTTCTCTCTCTGCCCCTCCCCCCCTCCCCCACCACTTTCTCTCTAAAATAAATACATTCTTGAAAAAAAAAATAAAAGAAGATTCAGCTCAGGGTTAAGACCTCGGGCTCTGGAGGCTGGGCTTGCTGCACTGCCCACCCACTGCAATCATGGCAAGGCAGGACTTCATGAGGAACAAGAAAATAAAAAAAATAAATAAAAATAAACATTAAAAAAAAAAAGAACAAGACAATAGGAGTGAATCTAACAAAACCTTAACAAAAGACTTGTAAGACCTGGATGAAGAAACTTGTAACAACTGATGGGACCCATTCAAGTAGATCTAAAAATGGGAATAAATGCCTGCTCCATGTTGTAAGCATTTCAATTTCTCTCCATGTGATTCGCAGACTCAATACCATTTCAATCTAAATCCCAACACAGATATTTGACTCTAAAATGTAAATGCCAAAGCAGAGGTCTATGAAGAGCCAGCATACTCTGCAGAAAGAAGGATGTTCCTGTCTGTTCTACTTATCAAGACAGACAGATGAAACTGTAAAAAAAAAAAAAAAAAGAAAAGTCATGATTTTGATGTAAGGATAGACACCTGACCAATCAAACAGAATAGAGAGCTGGGAAAAATCCCCAGCAATACATGGACAATTGACAGATATGGAATTGCAGATCAATAGACAAAGAACAGAGTCTTAAGCGGTTTTGGGCAACTGGTCACCTACTTGGGAAAAGAATGAAGTTAAACCTGTTTCTCAATCCATATACAAAAACAGATTTCTGATAGATTAAATCCTTCACTGTGAAAGGCAAAATTTTTAGGACAACAGAAATGCATTTTTAGGATGTTGAGTAGGAAGGATTTCTTAAATGATGCACTCAATCAGTTAACCATAAAAGATTGACAATTGTTGCTACAGTACTAGTAAGAATAATTGTTCTAGGGCACTTGGATGGATTAGTTTGTTGAGTGTTCAACCCTTGGTTTTAGCTCAGGTCACGATCTCAGGGTCGTGAGATGGAGCCCCATGTCTACTCCATGCTTAGCACAGATTCTGCTTGGGATTCTCTTCTTCTTCCTCTGCCCCCCTGCCCCAGCAGCTCTCTCTCTTTCAAACAAATACATCTTTAAAAAAAAAAATTTCATTTGCCTGGCCCTGTTCTAGGGCCTCTGTGACATTGTTGAACAGAAGCAGTTGTGAACATTCTCATCTTGTTGATTTTATAAAGAATGCTTCTAGGGGCACCTGGGTGGCTCAGTTGGTTAAGCCACTGCCTTCGGCTCAGGTCATGATCCCAGGGTCCTGGGATCGAGTCCCGCATTGGACTACTTGCTCAGCAGGAAGCCTGCTTCCCCCTCTCCCACTGCTTGTGTTCTCTCTCTCACTGTCTCTCTCTGTCAAATAAATAAATAAAATCTTAAAAAAAAAGAATGTTTCTAGCATTTCACTATTAATAACAGGGTTTTGTTGGAAAACCTTTAGAAGGTTTTCCATTAGAAGGTTTCTTCTATTCCTACTTTTATAGTAAATTGAAGTTTAATTTTATCAAAGTATTTTCTGCATCAAATGAGAAGAGAATCATATAGTTTTCTTAATCTAAATTGTTAATATGATGAATGTCATTAATACATTTTCTAATTTTCAAATATCCTTTTACTCCTCAGATAAAACTACGGTGTGTTAGCCACGTGCATAGAATTTTTACTTCCTTCCCATGAATAAAATTGTTATTTTTCTTACTTTTATGGATTTTCTCTAGTTTTAGTGTCAATTCTGTGATCTCATGGATGGAGGATAACCCCTTTTTTTAATTCTCTGAAGCAATTTATATAATTTTGAAATTTGGAATTACCCAATCACTGACAGAGTGACAAATCATACATAGAAATCATTGTCTGAGGAAATAGTTTTCATAAATCAATTTATTTATTATTCAGGACCGTTCAATAGGATTTCTGTTTCTCCGTGGTGTTGTTCCAAATGTAAACGAAATGTAATTTTAAATTTTTACATTTAATGACAAGGGTTTGTCTGTTTTAATAATATACTCATTATCATTCTGCTTGATTGAATTTATAATGATGTCTCTTTTCTTTTTTTCTTAAGCTTTATTTTTAAATTTTATTTGAGAGAAAGAGAGATCATGAGCAGGGGCAGGGGCAGAGGGGAGCTAGAGAGAGAATCCCAAGCAGACACCCCACTGACCATGGACCCTGATGTAGGGTCTAATCTCACAACCCCGAGAGCATGACCTGAGCCGAAACCCAGAGTGTGGACACCTAACCAACTGAGTCACCCAGGTGTCCCGATAATGATACCCCCTTTTCTTATGATATTATTTATTTCCCTATTTTCCTCTCTTCTTGTCTTTACTTAGTCTTGGGATCAAGACCTGAGCTGAGGTCTAGAAAGAGATGCTCAAACAAGCGAGCCACCCAGATGCCCCAGGACTATCTCTGTTTTAGATTTAAAAAAGAAGAATTTGTGGCTTTGTTGGTCTGCCTTCATCTACCTTTATCTCCTTCCACATTCATGTTTCCTCTTAATCTTTATTATTGCCTATGTTTAATTATCTTCATTCTGTTATTTTTCTGGAGCCTTTAGTTGCTTGCTTATCTCAACTTCTATCCTTTTTCAATTTCTAATATTAGCTTTTTTTAAAAAAAGATTTTATTTATTCATTTATTTGTCAGTGAGAGAGAGAGAGAGAGAGGAAGCACACGCAGGCAGAGAGGCAGGCAGAGGCATGGAGAGAGGCAGGCTCCTCGCCGAGCAGAGAGCCTGATGCGGGACTCAATCCCAGGACCCTGGGACCATGACCCGACCTGAAGGCAGCGGCCCAACTGACTGAGCCACCCAGGCATCCCTCTAATATTAGCTTTTAAAACTACCTGCTTTCTTCTATGTTCAGCTTCCAATACATATCTCAATACTAAAACAAACATTTATTTCTGAGTATTATTTCATTTCCACTCTGTTTTTTTCCTTGATGTGTCAGTTACATGGTATATCTCTTCAAAACAACTCCAGACAAATGGAACAATTTTTGCTTTAAAAAAAAATGGAACGGAAGTGAACTGAATGGAGTTGAATTGAATTGAACTGAACTGAACAGAATTGGATTGACCTGAGCTGAACCGGAGCAAGAGAACTCGCTGGTCTGATAGCGATTCTCTGACAGGTGTTGAGATTTAGGCGATGGCTGGTTACATCCTCAATTTTTGTCACATTTCACGGACACTTGAGAAGAAAGCGTGTTTTCTAGCTCTCTGCCGAAGGCTTCTATCTATGTCCCCCATACCAAGACGGTTACTTATCGAAGTTTTCCAAATCTAATATTTTTGCTCCCTGGATCAGTCATCCTGTTTACTACCATCGCTAACGATGCATTGAAAATTTCCATTATGAGGGTGAGTTTGTCGATTTCTCCCCAGTTGTGCCAAGATTTGCTTAATATACTTAAGATCTCTTTATGTTCATACACTAGGGTTATATTGTCTAGAGCTGTATCTTCTTCTCGGTGGACTGAGCATTTTATCATCGTAGGTACCATGGGCTCCTTGAATCGATTACTGCGAATGACCTTGTTCAATGGGAACACACTGATCCTCTTCCTCAGTCCTAGCTGCGGTCGGCCTCCTTGAGCCTCTCTCGTGCCACTGGAGCCAGGGGTGTCGTGAAGTTCAGGGACGGCCCCCCGAGCAGATGGCCGTGTTTCTTCCCATGTTATTTAGTGATTTTTGAAAGTCTGGAAATCACGATTTAAATTTTGGGCAGCACTGACACATTCCTGGTTTCAAAATGTCATCTTTCCACTCTGGAGAGTCCTAGGGTGCCCCTCTTTCCCACACGCGTATGCAGCCACAGGGCAAGGGCTGAACCCTGGGATGACTTACTCCAGCAGTAGGAGCACCATTTGTCACCTCCTGGACCCAACATGCTGGGTCACTAGGCTGACTGAGAGCAGGACAGGCTGCTTCTGGGGGTCAGCGTGTTCTGGTAAGGGACCCTCAGACCCGGGAGCTTCAGGCCCCAAGGCTGTGCACAGGGAAACGTGTCTAGATAATGTCTGCTGTGCCCTCAGGCCACCTTGGGAGATCAGAGCCTTCGACCCTGTGTCCAGTCCTGCGCTTGTCACTTTCCAGCTGTGCCTTGACGTTCCTCACGTCCACCCTTTCTGTCCCCCTCCTGCCCACAGTCCTGCACCTCTGGTCCCGTCCCTCCAGCGTCCACTGCCTGCTCTCCAAGGGACTCCTGTGCCTGGGACATAGTAAGTGTCTTAAATATCCAACGCTTTCCCAGAGGCCACCCTATGCAGCAGCGACATCAAAGCGCCAGTTTCGCCGTCGCAAGAGGGGAGGCCTTGCACGACTATCCTCCTCAGCTCTCCTGACTCAGTGTCTTGTGCATCCAATGAGGATATGTTAAAGAAGAAGGAGGCGAGTCCTAGCACAGGCTGAACACTCAGAAGCATTGTTTTAACTCCGACCTGATGGAGAAGCAATGATAGTCGCAAAAATGGTACCTTCTGAAGAGACTGTAACCAGCAGGGCAAGTTGGCAGGGAAGACCCTTCAGTTCTCCTCAGATCACCCTGGACAGGGAGCCTCTGAGGTTACCTTTGATGCTCCAGATCTCACAGGGAAGGGAAGAGTCACCATTTCTCTATCACCTTCCAAGCGCCGGATATTTTCCGGACAATATGAGATCGACTCCTCACAATTAGCTGACAAGGTGGGTGCTAGAAAAATCCCCATTGTCGAGAGGAAGAAATAGAGACCCAGACGAACAAAGGACCCAAGACCGCGGTGGAAGCAAGTGGTGAGGACAAGATATGCCCATGTCTGTCCTGTCCTTGCTCTCGAGTGACAGGCAGGAAATCCTCCCCAGCCCTCGCCTGGCCACACAGGAGATGCGTGCAGGACTGTGTGCGTGCAAGCACCTAGGGTCAGTCCCCTTGGTCCCGACAGCCTTGCCTAACAGCACTTGACCAATAGTGACGTCCAGTCCTCAGGTGAGTTAACGTTAAGCGAACGTTCAGTACCCTGGGACCGGGAATCAAGGTTGCGGTTTCCGACAATAACCATCGATTAAGTATGAAGCCTGGGACTTACTTGCTGGGAATACTACCTCCTTCTGAGTCTGTTCTCCGTCAGGAGACTCTGTCGTTCTGGGGGCTGAGGAAAGCGTGGCCAGGCAGTCTTCTGACAGGTCACTCTTCGTAGCTTGAGATCCAGATGGCTCCCTGTCCTTGCTTTCCCAGCCTCCGGGGCTGGTTAAACATTAATTTCTCTTGGTGATAAAGGTCAAGAAAATCTGGAGGAACCTACCGGGAAAGCTCATTCTTCAAAGCTCGTTCGTTCCATCTACACTCCCAGACGCGTGGATCCCTCTGACCACGGGCCCATCACCAAATTCCCACGTTTCCCCCCCAACACCCCGGCTTTGATTTTTCAAGCCCATTAGGTCATCCCACAAATTCCCACCTTGGCCCACGGGAAGCCTTCCCCGCAGCCCCAGAACTGAGTCTGCGCGCTCTACTCTTCCTCCCCCCACGGCTGAACCGCTGCTTAAGAGATCAATATCGTGGACGAGATTTTGACAGACCTACAGAAAACAAAACAAAACAAAACAAAACACACAGTCGAGAGAATTTTATTGGGACACCGCTGAGAGGGGTCACCGAGAGCAGGCAGAGGGGTTTGCAGGGAGCATGAGGGCTGGGCGCTTTGGTGCACTTGCAGCTGCCCTGAGCTTGGGGCTTGATGGGTACAAAGGGTGGAGGGGGTGTGAGGCCATGTTCAGGCCGTTCATGGAAGGACTGGGAGGACAGAATGGCCATGGCCTGAGGCACTTGTCACAGGCTGCAGGACAGAAGAGCTCTCTGTGTTCTGCCTCTGGGGCCCAGGATATGCCACGGAGGCAGGGGGGCGGGAGGGGGGGACTCAGGATTCATGGTTAAGACTGGGGTCCTGGACAAGTAGAGTAACAGTGAGGAGACTATAAACCTCTACAAAAGCCATTGGAGGAAAGAAAGGAGAAGGAAGAGCAAGTCGGCCCTACAGACACGCATACTAATGCTCCCTGTGCTGCCTGACATCAGCAGAGCCCAGAGAAGTAATTGTCCTCACAGAGGAGGGGCAAGGGAAGGGCACCCTGTGGGGAACAGCATCTGTGAAGGCAGTGAGGCTAGACAGACCAATGCAAACCCTGAAAGAAGTCTACACCCCCCACCCGCAAGGTCTGTACGAAGCAAGGGGGTCCTTTGAGCCATGGTTCCTAATTTGTACTTCCTCCAACTGCAGTGGAAGGCACTGAAATGTTTTTAGGAAGCCTGACCGGAGCTTCTGTATGTCTTCATTACAATCACTGGTGCTTGGAAAATGGGTCAGTGGGTGACAAGACTACACTTGCCTCTGCTCTCCTGATTTGCGGGAAAGAGCAGAAATCCAAGGAACATGGTGGGGGTTTTGGATGGGCTGGGGGAGAGAAGAGAGTTGTGTGTGTGTCAGCGTGCCTGTGTGCACGCTCCTGTGTGGGTGTCAGGAGGTTGCTGGAAGGGGATGAGCAGGGAATCGTGAAGGCTTAGGGGACATGAGGCCACTGGGGGGATGGTGACCATCATGGACCGAGAAGAAAAGCTCAGGGAGGGCTACTGTGGGCCAGGGGATGAAGGAGACTAAGAGTCGGGGAACTAAATGGTAGGTATCGCACACATATTATTCAATGGAGATGTCCAGTGGACTTTTCCACATAGGAGTCTGCGGCTCACAGAAGAGAAGTCTGGATAGGAAATGAAGTTATGAATGTCAAGTTTTAGATGGTGTGTGAACAGTAAGACAAAATCACCCAGAGAGAGTGTGCCAGAGAATGGAGTGCACAAGTGTACAATTTACAGAAAAGAGAGAGACCCTGGTGATGTCATTGTGACCAACAATTTCCCTGTCAGTAGACAAAGGCACAGAGGAATTTAAGTGATTTATGGAAAGTTCTTGTTGAGGAGGGGTAAGCTCAGGGTTTTGGTTGGATGACTTCAGGGTACCCCCTTTCCCTGCAGGTGTGTGCCAGCCAACACACACCCCCGGAGTGTGTATTTTGTGCCTCCCTGCTGGCGACTGGGCCAACTGGCCTGATACCAACTTGGACAGAAAAGCCGTGGCAACCCATCTGTTTCCTGAGGTCTCCTTGGCCATAGACTCGACTCTATTCTTCCTTTTTACTTAACCACAGAAGTGATATCACTTAAGAACAGCCTTGAGACATAACATCCGTGATCAGCTCTGGAGATACGACCAGCACTCACACCATCCTCCATCATCTCCTCCTGGGGGTCCCCCAGCAGAAGCCCAGCCTCTAGGGCTATAAAAGTCCATCTTACAGGAAGTGGGCTGTGGAGATCCGTCTTGCAGCCGGCTGCCCAAGAAGTGCTTCTGTCTGGAAGTCTTCTTAGACCATCCCTTGTCAGCCTGGACTGGACAGCTTTTTCCTTTGGTCTCATGGCTCCTTTGGCTTTGGGAGGTCGTCTTGCATACACTTCCCTTTCATGGAGCACTGTTCTTTCCCTTGATGGATACTTTCTTCAGTGTATGTTTCAGCTGAACCAGTCCACAGAACATTCTGTGTTCTAAGGACATTCTACCGATCTCCACGTATGCACGCACACACATGTCCGTCTCTGGACACACAAGGCACATGAGCCCGTCTAAGAGTACTCCCCAGACCGACAGATGTTCCTTTAGGAGACATGATAAAGCTTCTGAAGAGCCGCAGTTAAAGCACTCCTCCATAATTCTCTCTGGGAGAAAGTGCGCTGTTGACATGGACTGTCAATATTGACCTTCCACAGGATTTCCAGTGCCTGAAGCTGTGTTAACCATCTGGCAACAAAACCGTCTACCCTATGCCATCTGTTTTCCCCCACTGGACAACACACCATAATCACACTTCGTCACAACCAATGTCCTTCCCTTAGCTTGACTGGGATTTCTGTTTCTGGATGTTTGGAATCTTCATCCAGGGGTGTTCAAATCTGGTGACCCCGGCTCTGCTCTTCTGGGCTCTTCACTGTCAGGCTTGGCATCTCGTCCACTCAAAACTGTAGACACACGGACCCCTATTTCTCTTTAGTATTTTTATGCATTCAGAGTTTTTACTCTTAGATCTTCACTCCCCCTGGAATTTACATGGGAGTGACGCAGATAGCAGGGTTCTAACATATCCCCCCAACTGGTAAACCAATTCTCCCAACATTATTTTGGAGCAAAAGTCCTCCTCTCGTCTTGCTGATTCTTGAGCTTGTGGTTCTTCTACTGAGTCATCTGTCCAGTTCTCTGCCCATGGTTCCTTATGTCAACATTATCACATTATAAGGAACTAGGATACTTGGAAAGGCAAGAATTCCCATACAAGTTTTCTTTAAAAAAAAAAAAAAATCCTTGGGGTGTCTGGGTGGCTCAGTGGGTTAAAGCCTCAGCCTTCAGCCCAGGTCATGATCCCAGGGTCCTGGGATGGAGCCCTGCATCGGGCTCTCTGCTCAGCAGGGAGCCTGCTTCCTCCTCTCTCTCTGCCTGCCTCTCTACCTGCTTGTGATCTCTTTCCCTGTCAAATAAATAAATAAAATCTTTCAAAAAAATCCTTGCTACTTTCACATATTTCTGTTTCAAGAGGAACATTCAAATTGTTTGTTGGTACCTTGAAAAATTGCAGTGAGAGGAACATTAATGCATAATGTTAAATAAAGTCTTCCCGTACAGAATGTTGTTGCCTAACTCCAGTCCCATCTCTGTCTTTGTCTGGGTTCCCTCCAGAGCTAATCCTAAGACAAAGATGAAAGGCAAGTTGTTTATTTTGTTTGTGACTACAGAAAATCCGGGGAGGGGTGGGGAAGTAAGAGATGGGAGGAAGCCAGCACAGGGCACAGTTTTAATGCCTGGCCACATTGTGGACACCTGGCAGAGCATGGCTTCAGGATGCTGGGAGATGGGACAGGATGTTCCCCTGGGGGGTAGTATTCACTTTCCTAAATGAACATAGGCAGAGCCTGTGCAGATGACCAGGGACAGCCCATGGCCAAGTCACAGGAGCTGGCTGCTCTTTGCTCAAGAAGTGACAAATAATGGACAGCATTAATCTGTCTCAGCAAAGTACTGTGTTTACATGTCAACTTTGGAGGTCTGTTGATAAAAGGATGTAAACATTCGGTACTTTTCACTCTATCATGTGAACTCGTGCTTCCCAAGAGAAGACATTTTCAACCTATTGCAGCTTAGAGTTGAAGAACCTGTTCGGGTGTTGTGATCTGTAGACACCCGGACCTCACTGGGGGAGTGGGGTTCTGGGTGTATCCCATAAGTCCCCCCAGGTGAGTCGCAAGTCCCATCTACACTGCACTGTTCCCTACTGAGTTTCAAAGCCACAGCCTCTGGTCTGGATTCAAGTGTATGGACTTCCGTATCTGCCGGGACTTGACACTTTCCATAGTCCCAGCTGAGGCCCCAGTAAGAACTCCTGGGGAGAGGCTACACAGGCCCCGCCTTCTAAACTGTTCTGAGTCCATGAAGGTTCACAGAACCTGAGTGCTTTGAGACTGTGCAGCAGAAACACAGAATGTTTCCCGGACTTGTTAAAAGAAAGCACACACCCCAAGAAAGGTGTCTGTCAAAGGAAGGGTCGCCTGACAAGGGGGCATAAACTAGCCAGCCAAAGCACATGCCCGTCTGCAGCTGGAGAGTCTGGTCCGGTGGCTGACATGGCACCGTCGTCATCATCGTCATCAAGAGCTGCATATGGTGGGGACCCTGACCAACCCTGAGGTTGCCCAGCCAACACCAGGGACCTATTCCACCCCAACAGGAACCTTCTCATACTCAGTTAAATTCATCCACATTTCTTTACAGCAGCCACGATGCTCATGAGGTATTTTTCCAGCTCTGGTTTCCAGATGGCACCAAGCATGGACGTCCATTTGGACAACTCTACGATGTTCCTTCGACACACGGCCTCTCCTGCATCAGTGGTGGGAGGCGTGACCATAGGGCTCCGAGCCCCGGAGAGCTGGAGCCACCGAGACCACATGGCCCTGGCCGCTTCCTGATGAGACAGAGCAGCAGGCTCACGTAGGTCCCCAGTGGACCATCTCCGGGGCTGATGCCATTTCTCATCCCTAATATTTGGCCTTTTCATTTAGGGTTATAGTTGCCTGGGTCCCAGGTGATGCCCTAATAGGAGGAGTCATACCGTCGGGACCAGAGTTGGATTTTTCTGGAAAAGCCATGTAGCTTAGGGCAGGGTGAGAAGATCCCGTGTTTTCGGCAGAGCTGAAGTTTGTGGTTTTTGTTTTTTGTTTTTGTTTTTTTTTTAATTTTGGTGAAGTCCGGCGTATCAGCCTTACTTTCAGGGAACGGACCGTGCCTTTGCTGTTGTGGCTTGGAAGTCACCACCAAATGCTATATTATTCTTCTAGATTTTCTTCTCTGTTAGCTTCCAGGGGTTTTATAATCTTGCATTTCACATTCAGGTCTGTGGCCCACCTGAACTGGTGTTTGTGAAGGGCGTGAATTCTCCGTCCAGGTTCGCTGTTCAGCATGGACCTTTGGTGTTTCCACTATGCACCGCTGAAGAGACCGTCTTTGTTCCACTGTGTTGCTGTTGCTCCTTTGCCAACGAGAAGCTGCTTCTCCTGATGGGGGTCTACTTCTAGCTCTCTGTTGTGTTCCTGGGTCTGTTCTTTCACCAGTAATGCACAGTCTTTTGTGGGGAAGGGTGGAGAGCGCGAGCGAGAGTGCATGAGCAGGGGGAGAGAGAGAATCTCAAGCAGATTCCCTGCTGATCGTGGAGCTCAGGACCCTGAGATTATGACCTGAGCTGAAATCAAGAGTCAGACGCTTAACTGAGTCACTCAGGTGACTTCAGTCTTGGGGCACCTGGATGGCTCAGTCGGTGATGCCTCTGCTTTCGGCTCAGGTCATGATCTCAGGGTCCTGGGATAGAGCCCTATGTCAGGCTCACATTCAGCGGGGAGCCTGCTTCTCCTTCTGCCCTTCCCCCCACTCATTCTCTAATAAACAAATAAAATCTTTAAAAAACGCTTGCTGTAGCTTTAAAGTAGGCCGTGGAGTTGCGAGCTGTGTATCTTCCAACATCGGGCTTCTCCTACTCAGTCTCTCAAAGCCCTGTTGGATCGTGAAATCAGTTTTGAAGGTGTTGTGATCAGCATTTTAAAAAACGATGCAGAATCAGAGGAAAAGGGGGCATTGTACCTGGTAAAGGAAATACTAACGTCCAAGGCTCTGTTTGCATCCTGCGTGTGTATAACGCGTACAGCATCACAGAAGAAACACATTTCTTACCTCAGGTTGTCATCCAAGCCTCAAAGCAACTACAGATACTCTCTTCTCAGCAAAATAAAATTGGTAAAGATTCATAAAATCTAAAACTGAGGATGAAACGGTGGGGAAAAACTTGAGAAGGCAACTCCGACAGATCACCAGTCACTCCTATAGTTCTTTTGTACTGAACTAAAAAGCAAGAGTCACAGGTTCCCCAGTTCTTTGTGGTTCTTCTTGTATGAGTTTCTTGCTTTCGTTTCCAATATTATTTCCAGCTCAGGTTCTGAGGGCAGCGCTGGAGCCCTGCCCAGGGACTGGTGGCCCGGTGCTGTTCGGCGGCTCTGACGGGGACCCGTTCCTCTCATTGCAAACAGAGGACGGTCAAGCTACAGCATTACAGGCGGCTGTTTCTGTTGGCGCTGTAGCCTCCCCTGGGACGTGGACAGAGTCGGTGTGGGTGGCTCGTTTTCCAGAGGAGAGGGATGGCGGAGGCTAGCAGAGGGCAGGATGGGGGGGTGGGGGTGGGAATCCCCTGGGGGTGTTCAAGTTGGCGTGGGGGGGGGCAGATGGCCACCCACAGCCTTGGCGGGAAGCTCTGTCTTTGCCAAGTGAGCCCCCTGCTAGGCTCTGGCAGGGGAATGTGGATGACAACCCGGCAGAGTGGACAGAGCCCCGTCACAGACCCGGGAGATGGGGTCCAGGTCTGACTCCCATGACCCAGCTGTGCACCCCGGAGCCCGCCCCATCCAGTGGGGAGAGTGAGTGGCCTGGTGTGCCCAGGAGGGGTGACATTAGTGTGGGGACCTCATGCCTCTGGCACTGCACCGTAGTGCTGAACGGGGCCCACAGGTGGCAGCACGGGCAGCTGCCTGGGTCTTGCCAGAGCCAGAGCCCACCAGTGGCCTTTCCAGTTGTGCTGGTCCTGTGCTCCCAAGGGTGCCCCTGGGGGGTGCTCCCAGGGGCAGCTGCAAGGACTTCTAAGTTAGCCTCAACATTTCCCAACAGCCCACCAATAACTCTCCAGGTAGGAGCTCAGCAAGGCTCCGATGGGTCCAGGAAGGATAAAAATAAAGCAGAGGCATGCCCCATACATCCCGGGAGCCACAGTGAGCTGGAGACGATTTCGCCTACCTGTAGTGGCCTGGGAGCAAGCATTTTATTGCCACGTCCAAGCAAGACCTTAATTCCAGAAACTTCAGAAGGGCCTGGAGACATGGAGCCTCAAAGCTCAGAAGATTGAGTCTGACGAAAGGGTAGGTTGAATTCCCTAGTATCCCTTTATAGGAGTGTTATATGGTTCCCCCCAAAATGTGGCCTGTTCTCGTGACAGCCTGCGAAATCGTCTTGCTGGTGGGAGCCACTCTGAGTCACGGGGGGCCTGGCCCCATGGTGCCCTCTGTCCTCACTGAATCGGACACTCTGGGAGCGAGGCCAGGAACGCCTCTGTACTGGGTCATCCCAAGGCCTGTTTGGGAGAGAAGGTCATGGAGGACTTACAGCAGGACTCAGATGGCACTGAGGAAGGTCATCCACATCCAAATCACCCCAGGAAAAAACCTCAACCGGCTCGGAGATAGAGCACGGTCAGATCGGATGCAGAATCGAAAGTAGTACGGTAACAGAATGTTAAGGCCGCTTCACTTTTACACCAAATAAAAAATAATGCGCGTCTCCTCCCTCTAATTAAAAAAGAGGCCAAGAGGTGCACACCTGTGGAACCGGTGGTCTGGGAAAAGCCCCCAGTACTTTCCTCAGGACGCCTGTCTTTACTCAGGAACAGAACTCCGTCGGGAGTGGGTGGGAATTCTAGAACAGCACCAGGAGTGCTCCCCGTTTGTCGTGTGATGGCTCGTGCAGAACCATCTCTCAAGAAGCAAGTCACGGTCCATTCTTACTCCCGCAGGGAAAGAGGAGGCTGTGTCCTCAGAGGAGGACCTATGTGGTGTGTCCTTACGTTCAGGGTCCTCATGTGCAAATACGGACACGAAAGCTACCCTCCGTCTGGAGAGAGCATCACCAATAGGTCTAATCTGGGCCATAGAAAATGGACCTTCCCACCTCTGGCTCAGGCCGGGAAATCTGCTCCTGGAGCCGGCAGCTATCAGACTGGGAAGCATCCTCCGCACAAGGGGGCATTTGGAAGTTGGGCTACGCAGACACGGTTGAGTTTTATACACAATATATATTTCTGATGTGAAACCACTGTCATTCCATTATAACCATTTGGCCAAAGCCAAATGAAGGCAGTGGGCAGTCCTTCTCTCATGGCAAAGGGGAAGCTAGTATGTATGTGTGTGGTGGGTGCGCAGGTGTGACTTTGGGGTGCTTAGTTGTGGGTCTGAGGCTGAGCTTTGCCGACTCAAAGCATCAACCAGACACAAGAGACGGATCCTCCTCGATCTCGTCTCCCACTTCTGTAATGTAGGCGTGCCCTGTCAGTCCCTGGGACCAGCACTGACCCACAGAAGTTTCCGCCATGACGGCACGTTCTAGATCCGCACCGTCCATCATTGCGGCCACCAGCCAATTGTGGCTGTTCCGGACTTGAAAATGTGGCTCATGGAACTGGAAATGAATGTTTCATTTTCTTTTTATTTAAATTTAAGTTTAAGCAGGGGTGTGTGTGCCTGTAGTATGGTATCGGACAGCTATATTCCTAAAATACAACGGGGTTTGTACTTTCTGAGAGAATTTGTCACCCCTCTTAACATCAAAGAACAAAAGTCCGGGAACAGCCCAGAACGACACTGCTGTAACCTGCAAGAGAGGCACCAAAGGAAAAATGTCCTATCGCCAATTCATGTGCCCTTTTGGGAGATCTGTCAGGAAGGCGTGTGTGACCAGAGGCAGGGAGACAAGTCAGTCCCTCGGGATGGCCCTGGGGAAGCCGTGATGGGGGCATCCATTGTCTCCATCCTCCTGCCCGTTTATTTGGCTAGAAAACCTGGATCCAGCCCACAGTCATGGTCCCACTGCAGCACCAAGCACGCCCCTGGATTTCTCAAATGCAAACTGGTTGTGAGTTCCTTAAAGTGTTTGAAAATCCTGAGTGGGGCTCGGACCACCTCTGCATCACTTTGCAATGGAGGTGCGAGGAGAAGAGGTGGCTGAGGTCACCGCAGCAGGGACGCGGAGCCGTGTGACCCGCGTGTCACTTACCAACTCCTCTCCGACTAGCGTCTAACCAGCACAAAGATCCATGTTACCTCCAAAGGTTTTCAGGTGCGGGCCCGCTGGAGTGTTCCCAAACACAGACACAGACATAGGGGCAGCGGAAAACCAAGAACACCATAGTCATGTTTATTTCTAATTACAAGAAACAGAACATCAGTCCCTCATTTGTACAAAAATACCTGAAAGTTTACAATTAGGTTCACAAGCCGCAGAGCTATGTCCAGAAAGGGGCAAAGCATGTGGAATAAAGGTTTTGTCTCGTGATACCTTCAGCATTCCCTAATACCGTCCACACGTCCGCTGCGTCACCGGCACCGAGAACTCGCCCGGGGACTTCATGAACCCCCAGCGAGCAGGTCCTGCCCCGGACAGCTGCCTCAGTTGGTCAGACTGTCAGGCATTAAGTGCACAAAAGAGAAGACAAAGCAGCTAGACTGAGGCACGCATTTCTTCAAGGTTTAGTGAACAAAACAATGTTCTGGAACTCGAAGATACCAGAGATCACCCATTTCAACTCCAGTACCCAAAGGGCTGGGTATTTCCAACCAAGTCCAGGCTGCTATGTGGGGTTTTCCTTTGAGAAAAGAAAATCACAGGCGAGAGAGAGAGAAAGAGAGAGAGAGAGTCAACAGGCTCCAAAATGACCCTGAGCTGTTCCGTTTACATTCATGTCATTTTAAATACAAAAATAAAAGCCAACCATCCTTCTGCCCCTGGTTGGTCAGGCCAGGCGCCCATATCCTCGAGGGACAGGCTGCTTCTGGTGGAATCCCAGCCACCAGGCCCAGGGGCTCCCACCCTGCACCCAGCATCTCACCGCGGCCAGGAAGGTACCGAAGATGTCGTCAACCCAGCGACACAATGGCCGTGAGTCAGGGTCCGGCTTTCCCGCTCCTCTTAAATAAAATGCATGTTTACAAGCACGAGATGCCGTGGAGGCTGGCCATCCAGCGGAGAGGGGCGGGAGAGCCTCATCCTCCAGGTCTACACACAGGGAAAGAGAGATCGCCACATTGCTCTCTGGTTCTACTTCCAATCAGTGGAGAGAAAAATGTGTAACAGGAACCGAAGACCGGCTCCAATGGGCAGCGCCCTTGCGGCCGGCAGCCAGGCAGGACCTGGGGGTTGGCTGACCTGCAAGGGCCTGAGATAACCGGCAACAAAACCAAGAAAACGCGATGGAACATCTACGGCTAAAAACGTTTTACTAAAACTTCTGCATTTGCATTAAGTAGACATTTCATGGAGAACGAGCAGAGTGAGGCCCGTAAACTATAATACAGCGTTTCTACACCCTGGAGGTCCCAGAGCACAGCAGTGCCACCGGCGAAGGTCCTATGGGTCCCACCAGGGTACACGCTCACTGGGGGCACGGCAGTGGGGCAGAGGCAGGCACCTGGGGTGCCAGTCCCACATGGTGACTCAACTCTCAGGCCCGTCAGGGGAGACCTTTCTGCTTTGCAGAGACCGCAGGTAAAGCCGCGGACCCTGTCACACCTGGTGACTCAGCTACAGGGACGGGGTTGGGGGGGCAGTCCAGTCACTGTGTGACTCAGTCCCCCATGGGGGAAGCAGGGCTGTGTTGACCAGACTCTTCTGAGCTCCAGCCCGCCAAGGGGGGCCTCCGCCTGGGCCGTTTCATGGGGCTTTTCAGCAGGACAGAGGTCATCGAGTGAGGACCTGTCCATGCCAGGCAGCAGACGTGCCCTTTTCTATGTTCACGTCTTTGTCACCATGGAAACCCTCGAGCCACCGTGTCTGGCAGTCAAGCAGGTGCCATTTTTCTTTTTGATCCTTTAACCCGTGGAGGGAAGATGGCCAGGAAAGAGCCTGAGCTGCTGTGGGGGGTGGGGAGTAAGGCAGAGATCATTCTAGAACAAGCTGAGAGGGGGCGGTGGACACTGGGTGCTGGGGCGGGGGGCGTCCCAGGGACGCTCCCCTTGTCCACTAGAGGCGAGGCCACTCAGCCAGGCCGTGCAATGGGCCGGCAAGCTTTCCAGAGCACCCAGGCCTCCTGAACTGTGAAGGACACACATGTAACAGGTGTAGGGGGCATCTGTGCACACGGGAGTGACGAACAGATGGGGGTGCCCGACTGCGTCCACACCAGGGGCCCAATACCTACTACGGGTAACACCTGTGTCTTTAAAACAAAACAAAACAAAAAACTCTTCAAGTATTCTGGGGAGAGCTGGGGTGGTTTGTTACCTGGGAGCGGATCCGCCTCTGGTCACCTGCACAGGGTGGGGACCTGGAAACACCTGGGGGCCTGGATTCGGTCTCTGGAGTCTGTTCCTCCCCACGGCCCCCGCGTCCCGCGTGCACGGAGGAGCCATACCCCCTCCTACCGGGGCCGAGGGCAATATTGAAAACAAAGAAGGAGTGCAAAAAGTGATCGATACAAAAAAGTAAACATATCAGTTTTAATTGTCAAGATTATTCCAGGGCAAGAGTTCATTTCCAATTACGTGTCTCTGGTTCTCGCTCCTACGTGGCCCAGCCAAGACGATCCGTCCAGATTTCTGCCTCCCGTTCGCGGTTGCATTCTCCTGCCTCCCCGACCTGTTCGGCATTTGGGGCGGGGGGAAGGCAGCCCCGTCAGATCCACAGCAGCTAACTGTTGGGGGAGTACAACCCCGAGTCCCTCCTGGCAGGTGGGCCCCGACGGACCCCGCTCCCCGGGGTGCAGAACAGACGGGTGCTCTCGGCGATGCACAACCCCCCGGCCCTGTTCCAGTGTCAGCTTGCTCCCGTCCTCAGCCAAGAGTGAGTGTGAGGTCATAAGGCCACTCGGATGCAGTGGTGCTTGAGTTTGCAAGGTAGGACGCCTTTGTTGAGCTGGTAAAAGTCCACGAGCTGGATCAGGTCAGAGAATCTGGTGTTCCCGTCGTCAAGGCTGAAGAACATCTGCCCGTCATCCTCGCACTAGAAGGACACAAGGACATGCGCCGAGTTAGGGGTCTCACGCTTGGGGACGAAGAGTGCGACTATGGGGTCACTGCAAGGGATCAGTGAGGGCAGGAACCAGCAGTGCTTTCCCAGGTCCTGCCATGGTGGGTGTCAGGTAGCCATTTCCATCAACATGGAGGGACCGCATGGTACCTTCCAGAAGCAGCAACCTTCCTAAGGCTGGTCTGACCAGAGAGAGTTAAGGACTGCACTGTGGTGGGAACGTGTATGTACAGAGAGGCAGTCTGAAACCTCTCCTGATTAATAACTCAGAACTGCTTCTAGACTCCAAAACACAGCTGAAGGCACGAGTACACCCCATTTTCAAGATTTTTGGCTTTCAAGTCTGTAGCGACTATCCCTAGGAGGCTTCCAGAATCTGGGGTTATCGGGGAGAATGGCATTACCCACTCCACCCGCCAAATAACAGGTTTTCTTTGATTTGAGGCTAAGACAATGAGAGATAATGTCAGGCGGGGTCAGACAGAGCCAACAGGGAAGGAAGCACTGCTCCTCGGGCGACGAGTCCCAGGCTGGCTCCGAAGGTTCTGTGCCATGAGGGCAGCCTGGCCCCCGGCACACCACCAAATGCCTTTGCCCTTCCGCTGTCTCATGGCAGAGCAAGAGCATCATCGGGACGCGGCAGGAAGGCTCCCGGAAAGCTAACAGGACTCCCCTGTGATCCTCCCACTCCCATCCCTGAGGGACTCCCGAGACGCTGAAGTCCTGGGCTCAAGCAAGCTTCAGACCCGCCAGATGTGGGCCTCCCAGAGCTTTCTTTGCTACTGGACAGAGTGGATCTCTGAGCGGAAAAGACCTCACCATCCTCTTTGGGCAGAACATGGCCTGGGTTGGGGCCCCACAGGAAAGAGTTTAGGAACGTTATGACCTGTAGACTTCATAACTTAAGAATGTGAAACATCTGATGTCAATTCCGTATATGTTACTCCTCAGCTGATGACTTCTGGGAGGTGTGTTCCCAATTTCAAAAAACAAACCTATCGGGGGACTCAGAGAAGCATCTCTCTGGTCAGCTTGGACCTGATATTTAACGACCTGCAGGTCTGGTTAGTTTGGGGTTTGAAAATTGCCTTTGGAACCAACCCAGGAAACAACAAGGCTCAGTGAGAAGTTTTCCATACTTACAGGTAAGATCTGGAAATTTTTAATTTTCTGATGATGACAGAGCGTGAGCACAAAAGCCTTTGGATTGCTCTGGCTGTCTCGGAGGAGAAAAAGCCTGGGGATGGAAAAAATCAGCTGATTGTACACTTTCAAAAATCCAGACCTGGGATGTGGGCTTGTATCTTTGCACATGGGTGCGCGCACACACACATGCACACGTTGCCCCACTCCTGAGGGTAAGAGAGCCTTGCAGATGGTACAGTTCAGGATGCCTGAGGACGGGCTTTTGAATGTTATCCTCCAATGAAAGCATGCTAGCACCATGGCTGGGCAGGTGTACCACTGCAGCTAGAACGACATGTGCCGGAAAGTCATGAAGTTCAAAGTTCAAAGGGCCACGAGCCAGGATACAGCATTGTAGTAATATCAGACCCTACAGATTATAACCCAGAGAATAAAACAGGAATCCGAGAGTACCTTCCAATACTGTAATAAATGAGCAAGTAAATTAAGAGAGGAGGAGAAGGAGCTCTTCCTTAAAGCGGAAGGGAAGCTAAATAAGCAGGAAGAAATTATGAGCCCGACACTATCTGGCCACAACCACAGGTTCCCACTGATGAAGGACAAGGTCGTCAACACGTGCAAACATCAGCAGGTGGAATTTGATGAGAAACAGAATTTTCGTTATCCAACCACCAACCCCCAGCACTTGTTGATACAAAGGGAAACACAGCGACTGTCCATTAGAGGAACCCGCTGGTACTGTCACCACTGAGTATCCAAGGCAACACCGCCAGCAACGAGACACCGACTCTGCCCAGCCAGCGGGGACCCTGTGTCTCCTCCTGCAAAGTGGTGACCGGGCTGAGCCCCAGAGCACCCGGAGGCACCCAAGCCGAGACGCACTCTGTAAGAACCAGCTTCTTCCTGTGACACGTGTCCAGGAAGGACAGAGGCTAACGAGATGCGCCCCCAAAGGAGCATTTAGAATTACGACGTTTTTGTTCCCTGTGAAGGATGTGAGAGGAACCACTGGCAAAACCGGACCAAGTGTGTAGGAGCTACGTGGATGTTTACTTCCCAATATTCAAAACAAGGTTTTATCTTTCTATTTTATCTATTTGATAAAGAGAGAAGGAGACAGAGAACACAAGCAGGGGGAGTGGCAGGCAGAGGGAGAAGCAGCCACCCCACTGAGCAGGGAGGCAGATGCAGGCTTCAATCCTGGGACCCCAGGATCAGGACCAAGCTGAAGGCAGATGCTTACCTGACTAAGTAAGTCAGTACCCAGGTGCCCCTACTTCCCAAGTTTTACAAGAGTACTGTGGTTAAATAGAAGACAAGTGCTTGTTCTTACAAATTTTCTACCAAAATAAGCAGGATCCAAGAAACATCATGCTATCTGGAACTTACCTTCCAAAGGGTTCGGACAGAAAGGGCAGGGAGGGAGGCTATGATAAAGCAGACGGGCCACGGGACTGGCAGCTGGTGTATCGGAGAAAACGCACACAGGAGGTCACTGTAAGACGCTGGCAACTTTCCCACGACACCAATTTATTTTAGGATAAAAAATACATAAAAATCCCAGTAGCACAAAGAAGTAGAAATCTTTGCTTTTCCACAAGCACACCTGGTGTTCGTTCCTGTACCCTAGGAAGGAGGAAAGAAGAGCCCTAATGCCAGAATCCAGGTGACAAAGAGCCTGGACTCTACTATTAGGACGGAAACTAGATAAATGGGATGGCAAAATCCTGTGTTAAAAAGGCAGAAAGGTATTCTATTTTACTACAGGACTTCTCGGAGCCTTTAAATGGGACTATCCACCATGGGCCCCGTGAGACTGGAGCACTGGGTTTTGCACTCTCGTGTGACCACACACCCCTTATTCCAGTGTTCCCAGGAGACATATTCTTCCAAATTTCTTCTGGGAGACCAGCGTCCCATGACTCGTGGGGTGGGCGGTCAGTGCTAAGAATTGCTGGCCCTGCGTGGAGGGTTAGGTGGGGGGCGTCTGCCATGCAGAACCCTGAGAGGCCGGGGGGTCTTCCCCCTCTCTGGAGGAACACGCCTCGGTTGTCCACCTCAAAGATCTGCCTTATGGGCTATTTCATTCCAAAGAAGCCACCATCCCAGCAAAAAACCCGGGAACTTCCTGGATGCCGGGCTGCCCGACAGGAAAAGCTGGTCTGTCCCTCGCTCTCCTGTCAGCTTAGTTAGCTCCCAGGCACTTCCTGCTGCAGACAGGTGCACCGTGGTGGAACGTGGCCCTGGAGCGGCCTGGGAAGCAGGCAGGCACTGCCCCACACCTTCCACCTGGGGCAGGACCCTGGAAAGTGCTGAGGCTTCTCCAAATGCTTGGGATTTATAGCTTGTGCCCAGTGGCTGTGTGTCTGCAACCATTATTAACTCAGAGGAACCTGTGGTCTGAAAAGCATGTGGCTCTGGAGTCTGTGGGATTCCCAGGCCTGTCACGGATCAGCTCCGTGACTGGCCTGTTCTGCCTCGGGCTGCATGGGACGCTCGACCTACAGGAGCCCAGGAAGCCAGTGATTGCCAACCACAAACCGCAGAGCCCTGCTAGTAGCCCAAGGGACCTCTGCAAGGACAGGTCCCAGGACTACGTGGCAGGCAACGCGGCCAGGTCAAGAAATCTGGAACAGAGGGATGCCTGGCAGCTCAGTTGGTTAAGCAGCTGCCTTTAGCTCAGGTCATGATCCCAGGATGCTGGGATTGAGCCCCCTGTCGGGCTCCCTGCTCAGCGGGAAGCCTGCTTCTCCCTCTGCCCCTCACCCAGCTCTTCTGCTCTCTCTCTCTCTCTGACAAATAAATAAATAAAAATCTTTGGGGAAAAAAAAATGAAAAAAAAAAAAAAAAAAGAAATCTGGAACCCAGCACAGGACGGAAAGCGGTGAGGACCACATAGTAGGGGGATCTTGCAAATGTGCCCCCTGGTGGGCTCCTGAAGCAGAGCGAGGCCTGTGCTGGGGGCTGGGGTGTGGGGGGTGGGGGTTGGGGGGGGGGGGGGGGGTGGCGGTTGCTGACAGCAGTCCTCGGGACAACCCAGCTCAGGGTCATAAGTGAAGCTCTGAGCGCTTGGCAACTCCTTTAGTCTCCACCATGACCTTGTCATGGTTCTCGTTTCAAGATGAGGGCAGTGGGCACGGAGAAGTTAAGCCAGGTCCCCAGAGGCTAGCAGCCAGCCTTAGGCACAGAGGAATCCCGGCTTCTAGGATCAACAGGGCCTCGGGTAAGATCGGAGGAGGCATGTATAGACGGTTCCTTCATGGCTGCTGAGCGCTGTTATGGTGCTGATGGGGGCACTGTGTCAGCCCTGGGACAGGACCCCTGCCCCCTAACATGGGGGTCCGTGGGGAGCTGCAAACAACTCAAATCTGGACAGAGAAGTTCCCTCCCCCACAGGGGAGGACTGGCGTGCTCCTCGGGGCTCACCAACAGCACAGAGCTAGAGACTGGGGGCCCAAGAGGGGTGGGCGGGGGCGGGGCCGGGCCCAGTGTGAGCAGGGCCAGGGTAGAGAGGGCGGGGGACAGAGCCGAAATGCAGCAGGAGAAGAAGTGAGCCACCAGTGGGCACTCAGCAGAGGCCACGGCGCTAGATCTGCCCTTGCAAGAATCCTTCTCCAGGTTGTGGGCTGGCTGTGGGCGGCAGGAGGGAAAGGATGAGGGCGCCTGGACCCCGGGGGTTTCAAAGACCCCTCCCCACCGTGTGGGTGCCAGGCTCCCTAGTCTCCTTCCAGCCCCTCTTCCTAACTCCCTGTGTCTTTGAGGTTAAGGCTGACTTTCAGTCATTTTCTCCACGTTGCTGGACTCTCTAAATCGTCTTCTTTTCATTATCTCTGCAGGGATCAGTCAAGATTAGGAATTGATTATTTCATTTACCTTGTTTTCCCAACACATTTCCTGCCTAAGCGCCCAGCAATTAATGGAAGTCTAGCCTCACGGTGATGACATCTGAATGGGTCCCATTATCCTGACCCTTGTTTTGACCAGCCTGACACCAGGGCTGAAGATTACACTGGAGAGAAAGCCCGGCTTATTAACGGGGCAGATGCCAGGGGGCCGGCCGGTCTGTGGGAGGAAATTTGACAGGGATGCTCATCCTTGTCTGTGGGCCTGAACGGACAGAGACCTTGCTGACAAGGACTCTAGGAAATGGTGAAAAGACCAACACGTTTTATTTTTTTAAACAGGCACTAACATGGGGCACCTCGGGGCTCCGTCGGAGAAGCACCTGCCTTCAGCTCAGGTCCTGATCTCGGGTCCTGGGATCAAGCCCCACATCGGGCTCCCTGCTCCACTCCGTTGGGAGTCGGCTTCTCCTTCTCCCTCTGCCCCTACACCCCGGCTCGTGCTTGCTCTGTCTCTCAAATAAACAAAATCTTAAAAAACAAAACAGAACAGGTACAGACGCACAATGTCATGGCCCGAGTGTGAAAGGACCATACGGCTCCCACACACAGGGGCAGCCCTTTAAAGGCAGAGTGGGCCTGGCTGGGAATCACAGGGGAGTGTCCTCAGATCACACATGTCCCCACATGGCCTCTGAGGTTCCATCCACCGTGATCCAGAGGGACACAGGTGCCACGTTGCCTGGGGCCCCGGGAGGGACACGAGTGGTCATGACGCCAGCCCATCCCCTCTGGAACCTTCACTTTTATGGCATCTGATGCCCCCTGGCAAGTGAACCACTGGGCTTCCTTGGAATGAATCCAACAGCCAGTGTGGTGACCTCATCAGAGGAAAGCCCGGGAACCTACATAACCCTGCACGCAAACGCTGTCACTGTTTGGTTTCCCTCTCCTTAGACGGGCCAGACCCTTCAGAGGTGCATAGGGGAGGAGGACTCACTTCTAATGCTTTAAAAAGGGGGCTGTTGCTGGATAAGGGTGACTTTTCAAATCAGTAGTTTTGGAACAATGTGACAGCCGCACAGGGAAAACAAATAGGACTGGTTCTTTACACAGCATCTCAGCATAAATACATTCTGAATGTATCTGGGATCTAGACAAACAAAAAGGAACACTGGGAGCGAAAAGTTGGGAGAAAAAGACTGAAGGGAAGAAGAGAAACAACAGGGATCCCTGAGAACAGGAGCAAACTCCTTTACGGAGCAGCCAAAACCAACACGGCAAGGGCCCGAAAATACAGGCGGAAAAGGGACACAAATGATAAAGACAACTACATAAAATTGGCATCAAAAAGCCTGTACGGGGCGCCTGGGTGGCTCAGTGGGCTAAGCCTCTGCCTTCGGCTCAGGTCATGATCCCAGGGTCCTGGGATGGAGCCCCACTTCGGGCTCTCCGCTCAGCAGGGAGTCTGCTTCCTCCTCTCTCTCTGCCTGCCTCTCTGTCTACTTGTGATCTCTCTCTCTGTCAAATAAATAAATAAAATCTTTAAAAAAAAAAAAAAGCCTGCACAACCCAAACCTAATAGAAAACAGACACGAGCCACATGCGAAGTCCAAAGCGGCACAACGATGTGAGAGAGAACATTTGCAGAAAACAGACGGAGAACGCTGGGAGAAGATACAAACGGTTTCCAGACGGGAAAAGAGAAGAAATGCCCGAGGAGGGTGCAATCTCTAGTAAGAGACTCGGCCTGGCAACAGAGGAGACAGGTGGACACCCCCTCGCAGCCTGAGGGGCCATGGCATGCCATCGCCCACACAAGTCTAGGCACCACCAGCAGAGACATCAGCTGAACTGAACTATGAGGGGACAGCTCCCCAATGTCCTACCATCAGCCTGGAAACACCAAGCCCGAGACAGGGCAGACCCTCACCATGTGGGTGCACCTGCCACAGCGAGAGGACGCGCAGACCCCATAAAATGGGCCCCCATAGTGGAGGAGGTGTGGGGGGCAGGGGAGAGTCTACAGGGAGCCCGCCCGGTTTCACCCTTCTGATTCTGGAACTGCGGTTGTGTTTTGTAGAACTTAACGAGAAGCATTAAGCCGAAACCCAAGCAGATCCACTGACAAAAATCGAAAGCAAACAGAGACAAATGAACCTCACTGACCACTGAGAGGTTTGCTGCTAGAACCCTGGAGAGGAGCTGGTTTAAACGTGGCTCTTGGACGTGACCTGCCTGGAACACGCCTTCAGGATTACGAGGGCCACAGGACTACTTCCCAGACGTGATGAGACATAGGGAAGTCAGTTTTTACAAATAATTATGTCCTAGTAAGATTTTCGGAGTAAGAGAAGAGAAATACAGTAAAATCAAGGGGAAAAAACCTGTCCTCTTCCGGCCAAGTTTGCAGTATCACTGTGAACCCTGAAAGAGAGGGTTTCAAATTTTTATTTTTCACTGTAGGGAAAAAGAGCCTATGTCCTAGCTCTGTCCCTGGAAAGGGCCCACAGGCTGTGACATCCAGAAGCCACTTTCCACTAGAAAGAGCGAGTTTCCGAAGAGCAACATTCAGGGGAGCCGAATGCTCTCGGGTCACTCTGGGATCCAGCACTGTCCGTGGTGCGTCAGAAGAGCTCAGGAACCGACTTGACCAAGTCCCGTTGGCCAAAGTGAGCATCAAAAATCTGGGTAGCTCAGTGGTTAAGCCGCTGCCTTCGGCTTGGGTCATGATCCCAGGGTCCTGGGATCGAGCCTGCATCGGGCGCTCTGCTCAGTGCTCTCTGCCTGCTTCCTCCTCTCTCTCTCTGCCTGCCTCTCTGCCTACTTGTGATCTCTGTCTGTCAAATAAATAAAATCTTTAAAACAAACAAACAAAAAACAGCAAGTTTTGACTGAAAGAAATCCAGTGTTTAGGAATCTGCGGACATAGTCCCAGTTTAGGCAAGCAGCAGCTCCTCTGTCACCGCGGGAAGGTGGCGGGGCCGAACCATCTTCTCCAAACTGACCCCCTCACTTGAGGGAAAAGTCACGAGCTCAGCCACCTTTGCAGCCAGCGACTCACCCACTGCTTCAGCAACAGACAAGCCAACGAGAGGAAGAGAAGGAAGCAGAGGGACACCGTCCTATCTGAGGAGGCGTGAGACCCACCAGCCAAATGCCATTCGTCAGCCCCTATTTGAACCAACTCAGTTTCAAGGATTTTTTTTTTCTTTTTGCAGCAATTAGGGAAATTTGAACCCAGACTGGATTTTAGAGGACATTAAGGAATCATGTCAAAATACAAGGCTCTTTATGTTTTAGAGACACACTATGTTTACTGGTAAAATATAGAATGTCTGCAATTTATTTTAAAATATTCAAGAGGGCAGGATACCTGGGGGGCTCTGTCGTTTAAGCGCCTGCCTTCAGCTCAGGTCATGGTCCCAGGGTCCTGGAATCGAGCCCGCCATCGGGCTCCCTGCTCAGCGGGCGGTCTGCTCTCCGTCTCCCTCTGCCTGCCCCTCCCCCTGCTTGAATGTGTGTACTCACTCTCTCCCTTTCTCTCTCTCTCAAATAAATAAATAAAATCTTTAAAAAAATAAAAAAATAAACTCCTCCAGGAGAGGGAAGGCGGAGCGGGGAGGAGCCAATCGTGCAGGAAGGGACACAGACATACTAAAATGAGCAAACCATCCAAACCAGACAAGGACCACATGGGGACTCACTATCTTCTTCTCTCCTGGGTAAGTTTTTAAAATGTCTATAGGAAAACTTCTAACATATGAAGGGAGGCGGGGAGGCAGAGGGTACCTCCTGCTGGGAGTTGGAGGGAGGACACAGGTGCACATCCAGGGCGCTGGGCAGTTCCTCCACTGGCCAGGAGAGCAAGGCTATAGGGCTCTGCATCGGCCAGTGGGATAGTAGCCCTGAGAAGGGCCTGTGCTTCGGGCTTTGACCTCTGTCACTCCTGGGACCCACGATGGCCACAGAGCGAGTGTCCCCAGGCTAGCCTGCTGGCACACACACCCAGTCGCCCCATCTCCACAGCCAACACCAACACCAGCTGTCAGACCCGGAAGGAAGGCCGACCCGCCCCCAGGACAGCTGGCCCAGGTGAGGAGGACCCCCCGCCCCCACCAGATCCGACTGTGAGAAATGATCCAGCTCTGTGGCTTGAAGCCTTGAAGGCTTTGGGGTTGTTTGTTCTCAGCAAAAGCCACCTGATCAAATGTAAATAAAAACATTGTTCTTTCGTTTGCCCCTGCCCTGCGAATGAAAAACCGAATGAAAAACTGGCTTGTGCTCTTGGTCCGTCCATCTGATGTGCACCAAAGAGGCAGAAGTTGGGAACAGGCGGGTTACGATCTTCCTATGGCCGCCGGCCCCCCGCTGACCCTGAGCCACATACTCCCCTCTTCCAACTGAGGCTGGAGCGACTGCCGCCACCCAGGATCTCAGAAACCAGACAGAGGGTGCAGCCGGCACAGCAGGGGTTAGGAGCCCGCTCCCCAGGCCACCACCTCCTTACCCGTCCACCAGCCCCTGCTGCTTGATGATCCGGTGGGACTCCTCCCTGGAGATCCTGCCGTGGAACCAGTGCTGCGTCCTGTGAATCACTGCGGGAGGGAAGAGGGAAGGAGGGGACTGGCTTCCCTGAAGGCACAGCAAACCGGCCATCAGCACCAGCCCTGGCTCCCACGGCTACACCTCTCCTAGCGAACGCTGGGCCCGGGGGCCAGGGGAAGCTCCGGGAGGGATGGGGGCCACCCTTTGGACCCAAGGATCAGGCCGCCAAAAGGCGCTTACCTGTACTTAGGGTGGAAGGGTGGAGGGGGCTCTGGCTGCCTGGGATGTTCATCCGTGTGCTTCGCTTCTGCAGAAGGAATGCCCACGTCAGCGCCGACAGAGCAGACCGGCGCGGCCCGCCACTGCCGGGGACGCACCCGTGCGGGCAGGCCCGGCCCGGATGTGGGGCCCTCGACTGTGGAGATACCGCCTCCCCAGCCGGCCACATCTGGCCACGGGCGTGAAAACAGAAGCATCCTGAGGAATCCCCACAGCCCCAGGACTGAAGCACACAGTGAAACTCCAGGACATTCTGGGAGAAAAGCACGAGCTTCTGCACGGGAAACACGGGCCTACAGAGACCCCGGGCCGTGGGGACGTTCTTTTCCAACACGCTCTGAGGCGGAGGTTCAGGGAACTCTCTGAGCCAGCGGGCTCACGTTTTGTACATTGTCTGTAAATCTCAGAGAATTTGAAATCTGGGGACACTCTCCCCATGGGGAGGTCAGGAGGAGGAGCCTCCAAGGGAAGAGACTGTCCGAGGCCCTGAAGCTGATCGAGCCATGGTGTGAGCGCCGCCCAGCCGTGTCAGGGTGGGAGGGCTCCGGGCTGTCCACACACGGCCGCTGACCACCCGTAGCAGGGGCAGCTCTGTGCTGGAGCCATGAGGTCAGAGGGCTCTGCTCCTCCCCCTGGGAACATGGAGGAACCCCAGCTGAGACTGTGATGCCACCTCTCCTCCCGGCACCTTGTCCCCGCAACGGCACCCACAGGGCCGTTCTTCCGGGAGGCCAGCAGGGGGCAGGGGCACTATCCATGAGGGGGCCTGTCCACGGGACGGCCTGGCCTTACCCTCCAGGCATGGCCTTCCTCCAGGGCCGCACTCTGGGCTTCAGCCGGGTTCTCGATCACTCTTCCTGTTTGCCCAGAAAAATCCATTGCCACAAGGGAGTTCTCCGAGACGCTGCGCTGGAAGGTAAGGCCACAAGTTCTTAAAACGCAGGGAACCAGGCCAGCGATGGCTGGGGAAGGGTGACGGAACATCCTGACCCACACTCTAAAGCTCAGGTGGAAATTCTGTGGCAGGAGGGCCCTTGACCTAGAGGTGGCTTTGGTTTCTCTGGAGGGGAATAAGAAACGCTCCAGTCCCCTCACTGCACCCAAACCCCACTGAAGGCCACGGGGTGCCGTAGGACTGGGGTGGTGGGCAGCCACCAAGTCCCTTCCCCAGGGGCTCAGTTCTGGGCAACACATGGACCCTCCCTGTGCACACCCGGCCCCTCCCAGAAATGGGCCTGGGGGAGCCAAAGGGTCAAGGTTTGGAGAGGACGAAGTGTTCCTCCACCTTTGGGAAATAGAGGACATCCTGAGGACAAGGACACTCCCAGCTCTAATTCCCATGAGGGGAAGCTTCAGGGTCACCCATGGCCATAGTGCCACGGCTGCCCCCGGTAAGAGCAAGACATGGCTGGTGACAGTCCCCGAGTTCCTAAACAGAGCCACCATCCTGACCAGTACAGGACCTGACCCCAGCAGTCACACCGCCGGCCAGACAAACCCATCTCCCCGGAAACAACCTGCGCTCAGCCGCGATGCTGGGAAGGGGCCCGCCTTCTGGACGCCGCAGAGGCACTCACCACCGGAGTGCAGAAGGAGGGGAGCAAGGCCTTCCGCGAGGGCGGGATCCTGAAGTTCTGGTACAGCAGCATTCCGTACTGCAGGGGGAAGGCCAGAGTCAGCCGCCGGGGCCCCTGGAGCCCCACAAGCCCTAGAAGGTGGCAGACCCGTGCAGGGAAGGACCACACAAAGTACGGAACAGGGAGCGACCCCAGCCGCCGCTGTGGGCGCACAGCCAGGCCCCTGCACGCCTGTCTCCTGTGGACAGGAGCGGCTTACTGGCTCTCTCATGCTGGCAGGGGGCAAGGGAGAAGCAGGCAGTGACGATGTAATAATAAGATTGAGGGGCGCCTGGGGGTTCGGTTGGTTAAGCATCTGCCTTCAGCTGGGGCATGATCCCAGGGTCCTGGGATGGTGTTTTCCATCCTCGGGCTCTTTGCTCAGTGGGGAGCCTGCTTCTCCCTCTGCTTCTGCTCCTCCCCCTGCTCATGCTTTCTCTCTCTCTCAAATAAATTTAAAAAATCTTAAAAAAAAAAAAAAAAAGTCTAGCTCCACAGTTAACCTTAGTGAATGCTGCTATGGGCCAGGTACACTTCCAAGAGCTTCATTTCATTTTACTCCTCTCCACGTCAGGAAACGCGTCCAAGTACAAATAATAGATGCAGCAGGGAAGTGAGGCTGGTCACTCAGGATCATGGTAAAGTAAGGGCTCTGGGTTCGAACACACACAGCCTGCCCCTCCCCACCCCCTACGGTCCATGCTTCCTGGGGCCAGGCAATAAGCAGAGTCCCGCTCGCCTGTAACCGCCCGCCTGCACCCCGGTCCCCCGCTTGCCTACATGGGAAAGGAAGACAGTCGGGCAAGGAGACGCAGTTATCAAGAGGTAGCTCATCTCCAGCTTCAACCCCACAGGATGTCCTCTGGTGTCTGGAACAGTACCAGAAGGTCCACCACGCAGGTGCTGGTGCTCCGAGAATATGGGGGACAGGCCGCGAGAAGTACTCAAGGGCTGCCGGCCAAGCATGTTCCAGAACGGATAGAAAGATGAAAGGCTGTAGGATCTCGGGGCAGGCTACCAGGGAGAAACCCACGTCCCCACCCATCCCAGCACGACTGCGGAGACAGAGCGACAAACCCAAGCAGCGAAGAGCGCATGTCACGGTCACCGGAGCCACAAGTGGAAGGCGGCTGAGTTCCACGGACGCGCAGAGAGAAGGCAGTGGAACGGGGTGCAGAGGGCGGCGGGGGGTGGAAGGCACCCCCCGGGCTGTGGACAGTTCCCTCGACAGTGGAGGTGAGACAGCATGACGGCAAACGAACCCATCTCGGGCGACGGCGGCCGCGCCAGCAGACCCACGCTGGAAGAACTGGGCATGCCTCTGGTCCCCGAAAGGGGCGCAAACCCAGGAAAGGGTGGGTGTAGATGAACAGGAGTCCCAATTAACGACACGGGCTCTTCTAAGTCTTAAGAGGCTTAAGACATGGGAAGAACTGAAATCTAAGATGAGATACGGAGAAGAGCCTCACCCCTTCGCAGCCACGGTGGGGACAGCCGGGCACGCTGGGGTCCAGCGAGGGGAAGATCGTGCCAAGACAGCCAGGAAAGAGAGAAGGAGGGAGAAAAACAATGTGGACAGAGGTTAAAAATAGAAATAAAACTAACGGATGGGTCTCCCCTGCCCCCACCCCCCAAAAACAATTTAAATGGGGAAAGAGATGAACACAGGCTGATGGCGCAAACGGAAAAGAAACAGCAAATGGCAGACGTAAGCACCGACGTTCCTGAGAAGCGGTGGAAGGACACCTTTCCCAACAAACCCGCCAACGAGAACGTCAAGATGACCAGAGGAGAAAGTCTGATCGCACGGTGGTCAGAGACGAGGACCCGCAAAGGCAGAAACGCAGCAGGGAGGAGAAAAATCGTGCAGACGAGGGCGCCTGGGTGGCTCAGTGGGTTAAGCCGCTGCCTTGGGCTCAGGTCAAGATCTCAGGGTCCTGGGATCCTGCTCTGCGGGGAGCCTGCTTCCTCCTCTCTGCCTGCCTCTCTGCCTACTTGTGATCTCTGTCTGTCAAATAAATAAATAAAATCTTAAAAAAAAAAAAATCGTGCAGACACAGACATACCCACAGTAACGTCGGGGGAGGGGTGAGGCGTCGGGGCGGGTGTCCCTGATGCAGGTAACAGCAGATTTCAGAAGGACCAAAGAATCGATGTCAAACAGACATATGTGTTCTTTTTGATTTTATTTATTTACTTGACAGAGAGAGAGAGCGCACACGCAGGGGCCCAGAGACGTAAGTATTCCAAACTTGTGTGACCTAACAACACACACCCATACGTGCGTGTGTGCACGTGTGGTCTTCTAAGCAGAAGTGTGTGCGGCATGCGTGCACACAGGTGTGTGTACCAACACTCCGAATCGAATACTTGTACAAACATGACAAACAGTTGAAAACGTAAGGCTCAAAATCAATGGCCTAAGGATCCCTTTCAAAGCATTAAAGAAAATCATCAAATTGAGGCCAAAAAAAGAATAAGAAGGGAAACACACACACCCTCCCTTCAGGACGGCCCAAGACTGCTCCCGGTTCCAATAACTCACTCGGAGGACTCGTCCTTGACCCACGAGCCATCTAACTAGTTTGATTTTAGGCAGGTATCGAACTGTGTTTTATTTGCACTGTAGTCTTGAAATATTATGTCTGCCTTAAGTATTAAAGAAGCTGTCTACTTCCCACAGTTATTTTTTGAAGTTCCATGACTAAGAATTCTCATTTTCCCCACTTACAAGTAAATACTCCAGCCTTCAGAGAGGTAGTTTTATTGGCATAAAATGACAGTTTTCAGATTATTAACCGTCTGTACACGACATACAGTACCAATTCCTTAACAGTATTCTCTTTTTATTTTAGATGAGTGGGTTTTAGAGAAACACGGTCCAATCATTCTTCTTCCTTTACACTTCCTTCCATTGCTTGGGGAAAAAAAAAAACAACAAAACGCGTGGCCATAGAATTATTCGCTCCCATTTTGGGCAAAATGTTTCTTATTTCCTAGTCACATCTGCTTGAATGCAACACTTTCACAAAGAAGACAGATGAGTGACAGCTGATGTCCTGCTCCGGGGTGTAAAGGAACTGAAGAGACGTCCCCACATAAGGGGCATGGCTACGGCTGCAGGTTCAGAGTCAACGTGTGCCACGCGAGCGAACAGCCTCACCACACGCAACAGTGTCTGAGGGGTTAACACCGCCTCGTGAATGACACGCTGTCCCTTTCTCTTGGAATGAAATTAAACATTCAACACTGACGTTCTTAATGACACGCTGTCCCTTTCTCTTGGAATGAAATTAAACATTCAACACTGACGTTCTTAAGCGAGATGGAAGTTTATTTCCCTGTGCAAAGACTGCACAAGGGTTTAGGGTCACCATCCATTACGGGAAGGCTCAGCTCCAGGAATGCAAAGCGAGTACGAGATGCGCTTTCAACCTTGAGGTAGCTACGGTCTTGTAGGAGACGTACAAATAAGCAGCCGTGTCCCTCGGTTATTCACGGAGAGGAAATCTGAGCGGGTTCTGGAGGGACAGTGTAGCCCCAGAAGCAGGACGGGACGCTGACCGACATGTCCACGTGCCTCACAGGTATCACGGTCTGTTACCGTTCGCACCACACAGAACTTAAAATGTTCCTGGAAACTTAGAGAAACTAAAAATGTGGTTGATTTTCTCCTTCTGGATTTTGCAGTCAATTTTAGGGTCTCCTTTGTTTTTGCACACATTCCCTTCTTAAAAGACAACAGTAGGTAGAGAAGTCCAGTGGGCGTTTCCTCTCCCCATTTCAAGTTCCCTGTTTTTACACACCTTGGTTTCTACCTTCTGTCCATTTCACTTGCTCTCCTGTTTCGTCCTGCTCCCGTTGTTCAGGCTGCTGCGGCCTGGAAGCCTGGCACACAGCACTGGAAACAGGGGCAGAGGTGGGGAGGGAGAGACGGGGCAGGGTGGGGCATGCAGGCCGCCTCTGAGCAGAGGTGCTTCAGGAATCCTGCAGGGGACGACGGTCTCTGACGGACATCTGAACTGCCCGCATGGGCTGGGGTGTCTCTACAGCAAGCCTTCCTTACTGAAACCTGCGCTTGGGAAGCCACACCTCCCTCCTGGGGAGGAATTTCTAGGGCAGTTTCAGAAACTTCTAGAAGGATGGGGGAGATAATAGAGCACAGCAACAAAGGTTAATGTTCCCTCCACGCTCCCCCGCCCCCCGCATGGCTACGAAATCATTTAGCTGCGCAATAGGAAAGAAGGAGGAACGGCAGCCGATACTACCTGCCAGCTTTGTCCCGCAAGCGTCTCTGGGGACAGCAGGGCCCATGCTCTCCTACACAGGCTCAAGCTATTCTGTAAAGAGGACCTGTGATGGTATTCAGAGGCACCAAAAGTCCTTGGCTCACTGAAAATAAGCTGTTGCTCTCCAACAAGCCCCAGGATTTTAATACAACGCAGACAGCTGTTGCAGTCTTAGCCATCACTCACGAGTGACTCCTGGATACACCGGGGACAGCAGAAGGGCGACGCTTCCTCCAGGGAGGACATGCATGTCTGACCGCCTTCTGGGAACAGGACAGTCTGAACACTAGCGCTCTGGGGACCTGCCATCACTCACTACCGACAAGAACCCTGGTGAACTGTGGAAAGGCACAGCCCAGTGTCTCCTTAGTCTGTGCCGCTGAGACCCCTGGACTCCAGCCCCAGACCCAGACTCTCTGAGGTCCAAGCCCCCGCCTGCTGCCCCTGCCGACCCCGGGTTGATGCCGGCCTTGCCTAGGACACCAGGAGGAAGAGCTTCAAAAAGAAACAGTCACAGGCAGACACAGGAGTCTGGGTGGTGCCCGCTGTCATCCAGCTCAGTTTTCCAAGCATCTGTTATGTTCTGAGTGCCGGGCAATCCTGGCTGTCCGAGAGGGCCTGGGGGCGGGGGCTCCAGGGAAGATGACCTCTGGACCGAGACCTGGCTCTGAGCAAGCCCAGGGAGGGTGGATGGATGGGTCGGGTCCCCTGTCAGGGAGACGGACAGTGAGGGACCTGAGTCCACGCTCACATCCGGGCGGCTGGTACAGGAGCTGGGCAGAGGGAACAGACTCATTTTATAAGGTTTCCTATGGCTTCAAACAGCTCCGACTCCCGGGAGAAAACACACCCCATTCTGAAGGTAACGTCAGGGTACGAGGCAAGGTCTAGAGTCTTCTGATTTCGCTTCCTGCTCTGAGACAGAGACAGTTTGAGATGGGACGGGGAGGGGGGTGGAGAGGTAAGGCGCTCTCATGTGGGAGGAGGTCCATCAGCCTGCTCGGTAGCAGTAAGACGCCGCGGCGCATAACCAGCTGGAACTGAGGGTGCCCTTCAGCTTCTGTGTCACCGGAGTGGCCCAAGCTTGTCAACCACACTAGTAGCTGTTCAGTCCAGACCCTCACTTCCTTCAGGAACAGCCTTTGGGATGTGGGGTCTGGGGCTGACTGGAGGCAACAAGGCCACGTGCAGACGTGGACGGGACTCCCCTTCCTGCTGGCTCTCACGGAGGGCAGCGGATTGCTGTGGCGAGCTCTGGAGCCCAATGTGGGGCCCCAGAGCCGATGGTGTGCACACCAGTAGGCCCCTGGCCCCCGCTCCCAGGCAGAACGCGATGGGCTTCAGCACTGTCCTCAGTCCAGGGAGGATCACGACGGGCACGCGTGCCACCGAGCTACGGCGAGGTTAGACGTGAGGCAGAGTCTGGCCCAAAGCAAACACTTGCAACGTTTCTGATCCTGCGTTAACCTCCGACGGGACGCATTCCTGTTGGCGCTCACGGTAACACTGGATATGACCGTCACCGCTCGTTCTGCGCGTTTCCCTCCCCGTGCCCAGTTCCATTCCGCTGGCCCTGCCATCCCACACACGATGCCTGGCGGAGACCTCGCTCCCTGGATTGGCTGTGCACGACCCCAAAGCACCAATCCCACAGCGTTACTGTGCTCCCGCTTCCTTTCTTGCTTTTTCCAAGACTATATATCGCAGATCCAAAAAAATCACGCGCATACAGAACTACGGAAGGTGTCCCTCCCGCCTGCCCCACCCACGTCTCACCGAGGCCCCCGTGCACACCAGCAGATCCACAGGTGCATTTTAGCTTCTCCTCTCCTTGCTCCTACAACCGAGGGAGCATTTCGCTTTTTAATTCTTAATAATATGTCCTGGGAATTTTCCCACAACACACTCCAGAGGGGACCCCGTTCTTCATGTCACCGAGGAGTATCCTCTAAATGGAAATCCCATAACCTGTACAGTTGGCTTGTCAAGGAGTCACCTCCAATCTCCAGTGTCTTGTACCCACATTAACGTCCCCTCCCTGAAATGTTAATGTTACAAAATAGTAACATTTTGCACTTAACCCCTCTCTGTTTAAAAGGCAGCAAAAATAAAACAATATGCAGTTCTGGGGAAGAGAGGCTTCCAGGACGCCCTTGCTTGGAGCAGGTGGCCCCCGGCATCTCCAAGTGGTCACGAGCTATGCCTCCTTCAGCAGGTCTGTTTCTCTAGGTGGCTCTGCCCTGACTCTCTGCCTGGCTGGAAGCTTTGGTGAAGGTTGGCATTTTCATAAAGAGATTCCTAGATCCCTGGCACGGGTCAGCACTGCTGACCGCGCCTTCTCCTCCAGACACCCAGACGTTCACCTTGCACAACCACTGCACACAACGCTGCGATGCCCATGCACTTTATGTACATAAGGAACGGCAGCCATGTGGGGCATGGGTGTGCGCAAAGGGGCTTTTCCAAGGATCGCAGAAGTGAGGTGTCCTCTGCCGTTACATGCCTAGCCTTCACCGCGGGGTCACACGGGATCACCACGGGGTCACACGCAATCACCATGGAGGTTACTGGGAGTGGCTGCCGAGGGCACCGTGGTTCTACGCAGCAGACTCCCTTAAGAACGTGTAGGCAGGAGATGCTACGTCCGTCGGGCGCTGTGGGGAGCTGCATGGTGTGCCACGTTTCCCTCGTGGCCCCTGCTTTTTGGGAAGCGAGAGTGTGATGCTCCGTCTCTGAAGTCATTAACCCTCCTGATGAGCGACGTGCTCTCTCTCTCCCTGGTGCCTGCTCTGGTCTTTCTATTCCTATTTCCCTAGACCCCAGGCTCTCAGCTGGTGCAGTCCCCCGCCCCCACGCCCCACCCAGGGACATCGGGTCACATCTGGAGACGTTTCTGGTTGTCTCACTGGTTGAGGTGCTCCTGGCATCTGGTGGGAGAAACCAGGGGCGCCGCTCTGAGTCCCACCACATCCCCGAACGGCAGGGACCGCGGTCGGATGTCGGCTCTGACCTAACGGGAAGCCTCTGGGAGCAGCTTCTGAGACCCTGTTTGGAAGGACGTGCGGGCACACAGGGCTGGTGGGCCACAGGGAGGGCTGTCCACGACGCGACGCAGGGCGCACACGGGACGCTGCGTACCTTGAGGAGCCTGCACGCCGTCATCCAGCACGTTCTGCCTTGCTCGTCTTCGGCACACAGCAACCGCAGCTCCTTCGTCTCGTTCCTGACTTTGTTGGGCTGCAGGAGGTGAGAGGGGACCCCGTGAATGTGACATGGTGAATGCAGAACACGCCCAGCCCACAGGAGGAGACCAGAGAGGCTGCGTTCTCCGCCTGGCATGGACCAGCCTGGGTTGGGTTTAGCCACGAGGGCTCGGCCAGCTCCAAAGAGAGGGATTGCAGAGGACACAAATTCTCACAAGGGAAAGTGGTGGGTGCCATGGGGCAAGGGGGTGCCCAGCTCTGTGAGGGGAAAGTTGGATTCAACTGGAGAACAGGGCCCAAAGCTATGGAAGAAGAGGTGTGTGGTTGCCTCCCAGCAGGACCGAGGTGGCAGCTGAGAAAGGGCTCCTTGTGGGGCTTGGCCAGTGAGGGGAGAAGCCCCTGATGGGGTCAGGACCTGTGGCATATCTGAGTGGCCCCAAGGTGGGACCCATGAACGGTCCAGAGACTGTGGACAGCGTCAGCCCGGAGAAGGGAATTTGGGGGGCAAGTAGCCTGGGGAGGGTGGAGGGTCACTGTCACACATGCCGCTGTGGAGGGCTGGCAGGGGCCCAAGCACAGGCAGGGTTTACCTGGCGACGGGGGGGACCCGGTACAAGTGTGCACTGGTGGGAATGGAGGGGATGCTGGTCACCCGGGCTTCTGTGGCCCCAGCCCCTGCAGAGGCCGCCCCTGTGTTGCTTTCCCGGGGACCTCGGGCGCTGGGCTCCTGCTCCTCACAAGCCCAGGAAGCTTCGCCAGGTGAAACACAAGCTGGGATTTGTGGGAACAGTGTGCTCCCACTCCCTGGCCTCTCCTCAGGTTGGGTAGGGTCCAGGCTCGCAGGTCAGCCCGGCTGGGGAGTCCGCGCACGCGCTCTCTGGAGTGGGTGTGAGCTATGGGGCCGCTACGGCTCCCACACGAGCAGCTGGGAAGACGCAGTGAGACGGGGCGGGAGGGCCCTTAGCGGAGCAGCCCACGAACCCTGCGTACACAGGAAGCAGCCTCTACTGTGACCGTCCCTGACATCGGCTTGGCCTCCACCGGGGAGAGTGGGCCCTGCACATGGGTATGTGCACACGGACATACGTGTGCGTCTCCATTCCCGTAGCTCTGCACATGTGTGCAAGTGTGCATATGGGAGCACATGTCCGCATCTGTGTGTACATGTGTGTGAGCACAGGACGGATCCATGTCTGCGTGTGCGCGTGTTTGAGCACAGGATGGATCCACGTCTGCATGTGCATGTGTACGCATGTGTGTGTATGTGAGCATATGTATGTGTCCCCATCTTTGTGTGCACGTGTATGCACATGTGCATGTACGTGAGCAAATATGCGTGTTCATATGTGTACACATGTGGAAATATGCGTGAGCCCATGCTCTCACACACGTGAGCACAGAGGCAGGGCGGGGGCACACCCATTGTCCCGGGGAACATAAGCCCATATGGGAAGTGTTGGCTCTCAGTACCCCGGAGACCACCCAAGTGACAGGCTGGGGTCGCTGAGCCACGGAGCCACTGATCCACTGCCCACCACGTTCTCTGTCTCTCCCCAAGGTGCTAGCTACTCAGAGAGCGACACAGAGTGGGAAGTGGGAATGAATCAGTGCACCGGGAACTTGTGTTTCTGTAACAAAATAACCTAAACAACCCCAGCGCCAAGACAGGAGTCTCGGGTTCCATCTCGAAGTCCCTGGTGGGATGCCACAGGGAGACACAGACTCCAAACAGGGCACGAGGGCAGTACCTTTATGCAGAAGCCGTAGTCGGTAGGCGCACTGTACTGCTTCTTGCCGGCGATCAGCGAGAAGACGCTGCTCTCCTCCAAGCCCCCGAGCAGCTGCAGGTGTCGGGGCTCCTGCGGGAGAGGGGGGTCAGCCACCTGGCAGACAGCAGGCACTCCTGCGTGCTCGTCAAAGGGGCGGTCTGTGCACACTCTGTGTGCATCCCTCTCTCAGAGCCCACCAGTCGTTTAGAGTAAGTGCTGAGGAGGACCAAGGGCACCCAGCCCTCGCCCAGACTGCAACAGTGGGGCTCCTGGGCGGCTCAGTTGCATGAGCGTCTGCCTCAGGTCATAATCCCATGGTCCTGGGATGGAGCCTCGCGTTGTCAGGTTCCCTGCTCCCGGCTCAGCCCCCTCTGCTGGCTGCTCCCACCCCTGCCTGTGCTCCCTCATGCTCGCCGTCTCTCTCTCAAAGCAATAAACGAAATCTTTAAAAAAGCCAAAAACCCCACGAGACAGCATATTTATTTGAGACTCTGCCATATGCTGTATCAAAGCTCCTGAACCAAACATTCAAAGTGAAGACCAAAGAACATCTAGAGCCTAAGGTTCAAAGTGGAGAGCATGCTGCCTCGTCTGGCCCGGGCCACCTCTGCAGCCGTGGTGTGTAAGGTCCAGACATCCCACAGTCTTCCCTCGACAGCTTGTCCCATCCTCGTCCCTGCCCTTCCTTCATCCTAGTTCTCCTTCCTGCTCTGGGGTCAGCTTCCACGAGGGCCCTGGGAAGTCAGGAAATCAAGTTGCCTTCCCAGCCCCGTAGGAGATGGAAACGGCTCCACCTGCCCCTGCCCCCGCCCCTCGTCCCCAGCTCACGCGGGGCAGCCACTAACCGCCCAGAGTGGCTTGAAGGTGGCCTGGCCCCCAGCGCCCTCGCCTGGGGTCCCCCCAGACCCTCCCTCCTCTCTCCTGGAATGACGCACACTTGGCCACAGTCTGTGGGGCCCTCTCCCACTGCAGGGTGTGTTCACACACACAAGGACAGTGTGCAAGCGGGAGTGTGCAAGGACACCAGCCAGCAGGGCGAGCCCCCAGCACCCCAGCTGTGGACACCTGCCGCTGTAGCTTCCATCTCTCACCTGCCCTTCCTGGACATACATGCCCAGCTCCAATCCCTTCCTGGAAATATCTACGGTAATGCGTACTAGCATGGCGACCATCTACCAGCCACCCCATGGCCAGCCCGGGTGCCCAGTTCCATACCCTGGAAACTGAGTCAGCATCCTCCAGGGACTCAGGCCGCCAAGGAGACTCTGCTCCCAAGACCGGGGCTGGCCGGCCGGGGGGCCCGCATGTCTGGGCAGTTGCCCGGCTTCCGAGGGAGACCAGTGGGCCGGGAACTGGGAGACAGCTTCTCCAGTTATCACAAGCGCGGGGGACCCAGATGTGCTTTTCCAAGGAAGCCGCGTCCCCTCTGACTGCCCCCAGCCTGGGGTGACGGTGGTGGCAGCAGCGGCTTTAAAACCCACCTTGGACGCCCCCTTGGTGGAGCAATAAAGGCCTGATCTCCGCAAACACACGTACAGCTTTCTCCACGACTTCCTCCCCAGCTCCTTCACGTGCAAGAACCCCTGGATTTCAGGGCAGCTACTGGAGTTCAGGAAGTTCTGTTGGAGAGACGCGTCAGAGTCAGAAGCTGCTGCCGCCGGCCAGGAGCAGGTGCGTCTCACTGCCGTCGTGGACACTCTGACATCTTCTGAATTACAAAAACACTCATTTTTGGTCAAACCAAGCATTTTCAAACGATGGTTTTCCTTTCAAAAACCTTAAAACCCCACGTAAATCGGTGTGCAGGACATTCATGCCCACGCGAGCCAATGGACCTTCCCAGCATTGACGAAAACACAGGACGTCGCAGATTCCCCTATTAGACAGGAGGGTTAAGGGCCCTCCCTTTCTCCTGGGTTCCCATAAAACACGCAGCCTCATTAAAAATTAGGGTGACAGGAAGCACTGGGAGCCGTGTGGAAGGAGACCGAGCACGTCACATCCACCGTGTCGCTCTCCACAGAAAGGTGAGCTGATGCATCTCTCCAGGAACGCCTGGGTGACACTGACGTCCCAGCTGACCCCTCATGCAGCATGCCTGCCTTGGGAAACCGAGGTCAAGAGACAGGTCCAGGAGCAAGGCCGGAGCAGTGACAGGGTTGGGTCTTTTTCAAGGGACTGAGAGGGACACGGCTCCTCCCACAGGTGGACAGGCCAGTGGACACAGCACAAATGCTGTGGTCAGGGTCAGGGCGTAGGGATCAAGGGGGCTTTGAGAAACCCCAGAACGGAGCTCTGAAGCCCTCACCGTTCAGGAGGTGAAAACAGGCCTGGTAATCCAGAGAGCAGACAAAGCAGGACAGCAGGCAGAATTCTGCAGGAGCTAAATTTTCGTGGTTTCTCTTAACCTGAGGCCGCCTGGAGAATGCTGGCTGTGTTCGTGAAAGGTCTGTTCTCTCACGCGACATGCCGTACACAGACACGTTTTCTCGGGGCACAGCCTAACTGTCCCCATTCCCGTCTTCCCTGGGAGAGCATGGGCAACTCAGCCAGGGCCACGGGGAGGGGCTGGGGAAAGGCCACGATTTCTCAAACAGACTTCAGAAGGCAGAGGGAGACATGATATGAAACTCATTTTAACGTACACTCTGCTACCTTCTCAAGGGTTTTATGCCAGCCCTCTTCCCGGTAAGGGAGCTCAGGGTCTGTGTGGAGATCCCCAGAGCTCTGTCCTGCCCTTCTGCTCACACTGCTTCTAGCCTGGAGGAAGCTCATCCTGCTGGTCAGTGTTTCGCCACGAAGGAGCCTGGCTACACCCCCATTTCCCAACCAACCATTACTTCTGGTTACTCTAAACCCCGATAGGAGCCAGGGCTGGTACAAAGGTGGCAACCCCATCTAGCTTCTGGGGAGCCACCACGGCCACTGGAGAGGACGTCCACCCAGAAGCGCGTCCCTGCCCAGTACCTGTAGAAGCTGGTTGTGACCGCCGTTGGACTGCTGACACCAAGTGACCATCTGCTCTGGGAAGAAATTCTAAGGAAATGGGAAAACAAATACATTAGGTTGGTTTAAAAGTGGGGAAAAACAGCCTTACAGGGCCCCTAGCGTTCAAAACGTTCCTACAGGCGTGGGGACGTCCATCTGTATCTAAAATGACGTCTTTTCCCTCCCCTAAGTAGCAGGGGGCCCCGGACCCTGACGGGTCCCAGGACACATGCCTCCCTCGCCACCCCCCAGGGAAATAAAAAGGAAAGAAAGATCCAACCCGATGTGCCTGGAAACTCCTCCTTCCACAAATCACGTAGTATTACTAGCTATTTGCAGAGAGTAATGGGTTTTTCTTCTGCTGAATATTGAACCGATCTGTTCTTGGTCGAACCAATTCAACCATGACCTTTTGATGTAACTGGAAAACCTGCCCCGCCTCTCTCCCCACTCAGAAGCTAACCCCCTTTCCCTCTGTGACCACGTAAAACGCTCTCGTCACGTCTGGCCACCACAAGGGCATTTAGTTAAGCATCGGAGACCGAGTTCCGAGTGAGGACATCTCGTGAGACAGCAGACCGGGTTCTCAAACCCTCTGCCACCCCCGTATCCGTCTCACTTCCATTATCCACGGCTGCTACGGATCCCAAACATCAACCCCAAGAGTTCGAGAGTCCGAAACCCTGAACCTAAAGAGGTTAAGACTCTCACCATAGGATTTTTGAAAAACTCGTATTTTGCATAATTCTTCCTAAATAAAAACTTGCTCTCGCTTGCCATGGTGCTCTCCACCTGGACCACCAGCTCGTGGTCTTCCAGGCACCTCTCTGTGGAGGAAAAACACACATGTGAGAAGATAGAGGCAGAGCTGGCCAGGTGCCATCGCCCCAGCGATGACCTCCGGCTACTGTTCCGCTCCTGTGTACCCGCTGTGAGCACAGACGTGGACCAGGATAGACGGCACGGACACCTCTCTGCCTTGTGGTCCCGAATGCTCAAGGGGTACTGCGACAGGTCGGGGGAGGGATTCACGTCAATCCCGGCTTCTGCACCGGGGAACGTGTTCATAAAGACTTAAATCAATAAAGACTCGCGGCAAATGATGCTGCCCTTGAACCAGGGGAATTCCTGCTCTCATGAAGAACAGGGGCTACAGCAACCGGGAAGATGTCCGCAGACAAGGAGCGTCTGGAGGGAGCCCTGGAAGGCGGGTGGGCGAGAGGAGATGAGTGCAAAGCCGGTGAGTCAGGAAGCTCCATGGACAGACAGGCAGTCTGGTCAGAGGACGGGAAGGGACGCGCCGCGGTCTGTCCCAACGCCCGGCCTCGAGGGCTGAGGCCCATGCCACCCACACGTGGGGCTGCTCTCCTAGCCTGGATTACGCTGCTGGAGCAGGAGGAAAACATGCCGTGCATGGCACGCACAGGTGGGCACACACTCAGGGCACCTGCTCTGATGGTGCCACGCCCCCTCCCGGAAGTCCGCTCAGCAGGAAACCGACCACCAGGGATAACGGAGTGTTCAGTAGGACAAAGGCACGGCAGCCTTGCCGCGTGAACTGATGGCAAGATGGCAGAGAAGGAGATGCCACAAACCTGGCTCGGACCAGGGGGCGGGTCCTCCAAAGCCCCCTCCTCCTTTCCCACGGCCAGAGCCTTGGTGCCACATAGAGGATTCTTTGGTAAAAACATGTTTGAAGCCCAAATTTGCCAAGGCCCAGAATATCCTTCCCACAACTGCCGGGAAGTCCGGGGCCACGCCTGGCGCCAGCCATGAGCCACGGAAAGCCCTGCCTGCTCCTGGCTGCGAGGGAATCCACCGGCAACAAGAGACCCTGCCCCCGCCCCGCGCGTCCCCACGAGAGAAGGGAGGAGCCGTGCCCGGCTTGAGCGCGCGATCATGACCCCTGCCTTTACTTTCCTAAAAAGGAACTCCTTCAGGTTGGCATTCGTTAAAACGGCGTTTCCGGTGCAAATCAAATCAGTGACCTCTGTTCCAAAGTTTAGTCAGGAAAAAACCATTTCTGTAGTAATAGGGACAAAGTCAAGCACCCAGAACCTGCGGATGGTTGGTTTATAAACCTGAAATTTTTCACCCAGCAAAATAAGGAAAAACAGACCCGCGGGACTATAAGGACCTTAGCGAGGACGGGACGATGCCACGGTCTGAAGCAGAGCGTTCTGTCTGCACAGGGTCACGAGGAAGCCCCACCGCGGCGGGGGGAGGGCAGCAGCTCGGAGGGGCACATGCGTACACAGGCACGGGCCCTAGCGCTCCTGGACAGCCGCTTCTTCCCTCCCCAGGTCCCCCCGACCCTGACAATATCCCGGGATGGCTGCGCACACGCTGGGCACAGGGCAGCCAGCATAGCGGAGCAGGGAACCCATGCGCCCTGAAAGATGTGTCCTCCTCTGCTCTGGGTCCCTCAGGGGTCTCCTGCAGGGGCTCAGGTACCCACAGGGGGCTCCCCTTCTCTAGCCCGCAGGGGGCCAGGAGCCTAGGACAAGCCGTGGGCCCAGGAAGTCTGTGTGTAACCCATTTCCCAGAGACCCCTGTCTGCCATGGATGCCAGGCACCAGCTTTCCCAGCCATCGAAAAGCCACTCCGACAAATCAGCTCAAAGCCCTTTTCTCCAGTTCTCACTTTCTCTCTGATTCTAAAAACAGGTTTGCTTTCTTTCTTTCTTTTTTTTTTAAAGCTTTTATTTTATTTATTTAACAGAGACAGAGAGCGCACCAGCAGGGGGAGCAGCAGGCAGAGGGAGAGGGAGAAGCAGGCTCTCTGCGGAGCAGGGAGCCCGACACGGGGCGGATGCCAGGACCCTGGGCCAGAATCGTGACCTAAGCCGAAGGCAGATGCTTCACCGACTAAGCCCCCCAGGTACCCCTAAAAGCAGGTATTTTCAAACGACCTCGGGTGAGTCTATTAAATAATCCCATCACTGTCCGTAAACTTCCTATAATCACAACGGAAAGCAACATTTCATCAGGGTGTTCCGGAGGACTTCTTGTACAGATTGAAGAGTCAGACACTCCTCAAGGGGGACTCTCTTTTCTCAAATTTCTGACACTAAAACCAGCATCTACGCCACCACCCTACTAAACACACAAAAAGGTTACAGATCACACAACTCAAGAAGGCAGATCTTTGCCTTAAACTGTGCTGCAGGCACGTGAGTCCTGGCAGAAGCCAGAGCTGCCGGCCAGGCTAGCGTCGGCCTCCCACCCTGCCGCCCCGCCCCCGTGCCCCCCTCCACCCGCCTCCATCGCAGGGAGCAGCTCCTGCTGTCAGCAGGCTCCTAACAGCAGCTCCGGGCTCCGCAGGACTGGGGACTGTGAACACACAGGGAGATGCCACGGAAAACAACCTCGACATCTGGACACACCCGATAAGCAGCGTTCCTTCTAAATACCTCTTTTCAAACGACCCCCGCTGTGGGTCAAACGCTGTGGGGAAAGGACAGCGTTCTGGTGCCTGCTGCACAGAGCGACAAGGAGACAGAGATGGGGAAGGTCAGCATTCGGAGGCCCTTCTGAGCACTGAGGGCTGAACATGGACGCCATCTCTCCTTTGACACCTGTCCGCATGTCCAGATGGCAGTGTCCCTGCAGCCAAGCCCTCCAGGGGGTGACGGCCACACCTTTCTCGTGGGTCCAGGTACACATGCAAAGCTGTTAACAGCTAGACTTTTTCCTAGAGGGAGCAACTTAATTCTCACAACTACAGAATTCACCAAATCCCTGGACTTTCCGGGAGCTGCCTTCCCGTCACTGCTCCATGCACAGTGGACTCTGCTGCTCATGCGTCCTGGGGTTCGTGGTCACCCAGGGCCTGGGAGGGGGTGCCCCATGCCCTCCTGGGGATGCAGCTTACCCGCAGTGACACCTGCAATGCCACAGGGGCTCCAGGATGTCGTCTGCATGCCCCTGGTTCCAGTTGCACAAAATCCCATAAAATGATCATTTGTCCGCTCAACACAGCGGCAGGCTAACTGTTAGCTCTCCAGACATGTCCTCCACACGCAGGCCTCCCGGCAGAAGTGGGCCCTCAGGAGTCTTGCCATGCATGGGCTCGGGCCAGATGGCAGAACCAAGCCCTCCTTGTTCTGGTCCCTCTGGCTGTACTTGGTGGCTGCTGAGTGGCCTCGGTCGGGGACAGTGTTCTCAAGGCTGTGATGTCTACATTAAAGGCCGAGGCCAAGGACCCCCCACCCCCCCACCCCCCACCGATAGGCAGAATGTGAACAGATCACAACCAGGGAGCAGCTCGCCACGGCTGGAAGTTACAAGGCACAGACCAGCCTCCTTAAGACCGTCCATCACTAAGGACTCTGCCCCAACTTGTCAAACGGCCCTGAGGGGTAAGGGACTTCAGGAGGTGCTGCTGGGGCTGAGGAAAGGCACTGACCCAGCTATGGCTGCAGCACAGTTCAGAGGGAGGAGGAACATTCCCACCAGCCAGAGGCGCTGCCCATCGAGCACCAGTGGACACCTCTGCATCTGCTCCCTTCCCCCACCCCCACCAACGGGGCCGCTGAGGGCTGCGGCCACACACATGCATGCTCGGTCTTCTGCTAGTGCAAGCAGAACATCACTCCTGCCTGGGAGAAAGTTTAATATCGCTAAGGATCCAATATTTTACCTGTGAAGATCTGGGTAGTAATTGTGCCTTGAAATCCTCAAATCTGAGGCCATACATAGGCTCAAAGTGTCACTGGAATTAGCTCACTTATGCCCCAATTATAAGGGGTAATGGTCTGCCTCATACCAGCCTTCCAGATCTGAGGCGCTGTGGGCCTGGCACCAGAATCTCAGGCCTCATGGACACACATGTCCCCAGAGCATCCCCAACGCACAACCGAGAAAGCGACTTTCCACATGGTGCTATCAGTAACTGAGGACACGGGGCTGGACGGCTCTGCCCGAGAGTGGGGGTCCCCTGACTGTGTGCCAGGACCCAGGGACAACCTCCAGAACATCCTCCATTAAAGAACTCTGCACCAGACGAGCACACTCACGCCCGATGGTGGGGATTCAGTGCAGACACATCCTGTGGCTCTCTGATGGGCACAGCTACAGTGCCTGCCAGTGCCTGCCTGTGCAGCGGGCTCCTGGATGTCCGCTATCCCCACTGTCCCCACTGCTGACCCTCAGGTGCTACTGAACACGGGTAAGAGCAGGATTTTCGCCTCAACAGCAACGTGGCTGAATTTTTAAAAAGGACAGCTTGCATCACAAACCAAAGGGCACACAGAGGAGATACAGGAGCATGAAGGCTGGAGGCTCTGTGGACCTGCAGACGGCAGGACTGATCAGCTCTAGAAGCTCCCATGTCCTGCACTACCCAGGCCTTAGGAGCTGCTGCTCCCCTGCTGCCGACCCCGCTGGAGCCGCTGGCAGAGAAGCTGCTGAGGCGGAGCCCCGAGGGCTCGTCACGCACCTGCAATTAATGTCACGGACTTCCTTTGGTCAAACAGAATCCGTGTTCTTCTGCACCCCCCCCCCCATCATTTTCCTTTCTCCCTTCCTTTTTTGTCACTTTAACTTGGTTTTATAAGATTAGGGATGCCTGGGTTAAGCCTCTGCCTTCAGCTCAGGTCATGATTTCAGGGTCCTGGGATCCAGCCCCACACAGGGCTCCTTGCTCAGCGGGGAGCCTGCTTCTCCCTCTCCCTCTGCCCCTCCCCCCCTTGCTCAAGTTCTCTTGCTCTCTCTCAAATAAATAAAATCTCAGAAAAAAAAAAAATTACCTTCTTTAGAGTATGTTAAGTAAGTATGTTAAGTCCATCCGTGAATAAGACAAGGAAAAAACAGAAAGCGATCGCACCCTGAGAATACTGTGTGTGCACTCGCAGGTCTTTACTGAGTTTTGCAGAATAAATTCCTTTTCACGTGGACGATGACTGCTGAAGTTTTACCATACCTAAATTCTCCATCTCTGGCATGATGGTTGTGAGATCAAGGGCTACCACAAAAAAATACGTGAATCAAAATTTCTCACAGTCTTTGTGTTTGATTTTTTTGTGTGTATCTGTCTCCATTTTATACGTGCGACTTTATATGTGTGGACAAACATATTCGCGTATTGCGATACCTGCAGAACGCCTTTCTACAATTCCTTTCAAATTAACCGTTTTCTGAGTTTTGAGTGGGTTTCGGGAATAATCATATTGGGGTCCAAGTCCACAGCTGTGTTTTTAAAGTTCCTTCTGTGTGTGTGTGTGTGTGTGTGTGTGTGTGAGTGCATGGACACACGTTGGTATACATGTGTATACACCCAAGCGTGGCCTGTGTACGTGTCCATACACGCTACAGGGCTCCAACTGTTGTTTAATTTCCAGTTCCCTGGCAGCAGAAGATGCTGCTGGCGGCCCCAACAGAACAATGTAGGGCGCATTCATGGCTGCCCCAAACTGGAGCTCCACAATGGGGCTTGAGCATTGTTCCTGCAGGTGGCACCAGTGAATGCACCTGGTGCAAGAAGCCTGCTAGATGATGGAGGAACTTTCCTCGGGCCTGGCGATGGAGGTGCACTGGAGATGGGCCAAAACAGGAAAGGGAGAAAGTGTTCTTCCTAATCGTGAGCTGCGCGCTGCGTCTGACTGCACAGGGGAGCTAGAAAACAGGGACTTGAAACAACGCCAACGCAGGGGGCCCCTGGGGCTCAGTCAGTGAAGCATTTGCCTTCAGCTCAGGTCATGATCCCGGGATCCTGGGATCGAGTCCTGACTCGGGTTCCCTGCTCAGCCGGGAGCCTGCTTGTGCACGCTTGCTCGCGCTCTCTCTCTCTGACAAAGAAATAAATAAAATCTTTTAAGAAAAAAAAAAAAAACAACAAACAACGTCAACTCAAATTTAGTAGCACCGTTCAGGCTTAGACTGTATAACAACATCCTAAAGAACACTATTTCGTTACATGAATATTCCAGCCTTAGAAGTTTAAATTTGATCTATTCACCTTCCCGAAAGGTTTAGGAGGAAAGTTTGGAACCACGGAAAGAACTCTGTGACCTGTGCAGTCTCTCCTGCAGCACACGGGACAGGCACAGTTGCTGATTTGGAGAACATTCTGGTTTTAGGTGTATGCCTATGATTTCCTAAGCACCAGCCATTATCTGGTAAGAATTTAAACAGAAGTCTGAAAAGCTTCCTAACCTGAAAAAGACCACCTGAGCAAGAAACCCCACCAAACCTCAGTAAGCTCTACAAACAGCACCTATTTCAAAATCATCTCTTGCTCTCTAAACATGAGACACACACGTGTGCGCAACCTGTGCGAACACTGTGAACCAGGCCAGGGCTACACCCTGCAACTTCTGCAGGCCGTCTCCACGGCACTCCACTCCCACTCCCAGGAGAGGGACGAGCTGCCGTGGGTACGGGGATGCGGGGACGGTGCTCCCCCCAGCCCAGACCTGTGCAGCAAGTTCTGAGCACCTACCACAGCCAGTTCTCCAGCCAAGTCACAGAAGGAACCTTCCTGCTGTGTGCGTGACCTCGGGAACGGCCGCTGCCACCCTCCCAGAAGCAAGATTCTGGGAGCAGTAGGTGGGGGAGGGATGCAGGAGAAGTGTCAGGAGAAACTGGTGTGCAGTGAAATGGGGACGACAAACAGACAGCTCGCTGTCCAGGCAGGGACACCGTGGGGACACAGCCGCCTGCTTGGCCACGTGCCAGGTCCCCCAGCAGGCTCCCTACCTAGTCCCAGGTGCGGGTGGTGCTCCACGAGCGTCCAGCTGTTGTCGTCCACACAGTGACTTCTGTAAACCAGCAGCTGGCACAGGTCCCTGGCCGTCATGTCTGCTGGGATCTCTACCACTCTGCTCGTCCCATCTTCACTGAAGATCCTCACATCCTGCAACACACAAAGGGCCCGTAGACAGATGAGTACCTGGGGCTTTTGAGGAGTAAACCCTGAATCGAGATCGAACAGGAAAGGTAAGCACCGTGGCGTTCCGACCCAGTCCAACGTCCTTGCAAACAGCAAGGCCACCTGCCACCCGTGCCCCCCGCCGCCCAGCTGCAGTGGGGCACGCAGGGTTACAGCAGGAAGTTCTTGAAATGCCAGGACACCTCGGGGCAGACAGGCACACGGCCAGGCCGGAGCGTACGAGCTGCTTCCCAGCCACCTGTCTCGGGAAGCGCCAGGACGCGTGTCTGATACTGCCGGGGGTCTCCGGGCCAAACGGTTCCGCTGCACAGACAAGCGGAGCAGCCCAAATCCTAACTTCTGATGAGTCCACCTGCTGCCCATTCCCAGGTCTGCCTGCATACAGCTGGCGCCCAATCAGCCTGCATGCAGTTCGGCTCCCCAAGGCCCAGGGAGAGTCACACGAAGAAGAAAGAATCTGCTGAACTTTAAAATACTGAGAAGACAGGGCAGAGTAAGAGCACAGTCACAAAATTCTTTGGCTCCATTCCCCCTACAACATGACACAGCTTCAGCTCCCCGCGCTCCCAGGGAAAGGGACGGTCAAGCAGAAATACCCGGGACCAGCAATGTCCTCTGCCCCAGCAACCAAGTGACAGGAACAGGGTGCAGCCTCTGGGGAGACACAGGGTGCTTTCAACCAAACCAAACCAAACCAAACCATCTTACCTCAACAGCATGGAAAAAGCAGTCAGAGGAACAAGATGGCATTTTAAATGGAGACTGTGTCCAGAAAGGGAGTTTGTCGCGGGCTTTTCCACTGTCCCCCGTGGGCGGGGCCCCACCAGCAGTGGATTGTGCAGAGGTGCGGGGAGCCGGGCGGGCAGAGTGGGCAGTCTCTGGGCAGGCGGGGAAGCTGCCGGAGGTGGGGGGCTGCTTCTGCCTCCCCTAGGTCTACTAAGTAGTGAGTCAAGCCACGCTGGTGAGTCAAGACCAATCAGCGCCTTCCCTGGGCCTGATGCAAGTGGCCCCCACGGGGTCCCCACTCCTCCAGTATGGCTGAGGTGGGGGATGGACCCTCAGGCCGACAGGCCAGAAAGAGCCCCGATCCTGTGCTCCCGCGACAGCGAAATGGAAATGCAGGGCACCCAGAGTCCGAGTATTCTCTGAATCCAGGCCTGTCTGCCAAGTCCCTCAGGAGTCTGTGTCCTCGGCGGAGTGGGAGCTCCGGTGGCCTCTAAATGTCACCTGGTCCTGACCAAGTGGCCTCAGCTCTCTTGCCCCCTCTCTGTCCCTTTTCCCTGGTGTAAACTTTGGCTGGCAGGAGAGGGCGAGCCGTGGGGTCAAGTCCCTGTTGCAAAGTAGTGAACACAGGAGCAGGAATGGGGATCGTCCAGTCCTACAAGGACTGTCCTCGCTGGAGGGGAGGCAGGGTCAGCCTGGAGGCACAGCGCACCGGGGGCAGGTCACCACGTCTGCCGGGCCACACCGTGACAATCCCCTGGGAGCCAATCAGGACCGAGGGACGAGCTTGCAGCTCGCATGCGTTTTTATAGAAACCTACTCATCTCTTTCCGGTAGTGCACATTTCACTGGACGGAAGTTACACTTCCACGAAACAAATCAAATATTCAAATACAGCTGATGCGCGGCAGTCTGTAAAAGTGACCTTTAAACAACGAAGAAAGGTCTTTTGCCTGAAGGTCGAAATATAAACGAATGCACGCAGTAACACGAACGAGAAACGGATTTAGAAACTACAAATGGGTCCAGATAATTCCTTAGAATGCTGTCTGCCCTGTCCTCTGCCAAGCCCGGCGAGCTCCTGGCATTCTCTACGCTCAGTGTCAGGGAGCCTCTCTGGGACGACGACCACTGTCAGCTTCTCCAGAACAGTTTGATCACGCTGAAGTCTGTTTATCAATTCCCTGCCCCAAATCAGGTCCGGCCCCCGTACTGAACCTCCTGACCGGCCCAAATGCATTTTTCTTTAAACCGGCCCTTCCCCTCCCTGCCGCTCGCAGCCACCACCCCTCCCCCCGGAGGTCTATATATAGTCTTCAGTATTAAAAGCTAAGATGTACTTTGTCACCAGGCCAAGTCCACGGCTTCTGGATTCCCAGAGCAGGCCGGGCTGCCGGGCCCGGGGCAGGGGCAGACACAGACGGTGCCCCAGGGGCAGGGCCTCGCCACGTACGCTGGCTGCTCTGCTCTAGCCCCCTCCCACACACAGCAGAGCTGCTGGCCAGTGATGGGACAAACCCCCCACGACAGAAAGGCAAGAAGCCACCCCACGCAGCAGCAGTTGGGGGTGGAAGGGGACGTGTCCAGTGCTACACAGGAGAGGACGTCAGCGATTACTGAGACACCAAGAGAAATGCTTGGTAACGGGTGGCCACCTTCTACCGTACCTCCCAAAGCCAGCCGCTGAAGGGACATCCAGCACCATGAGGTGCCTGGTCAGTCACCACCTGGGCAGTGCTGGGGCTCATTCTGCAAACAAATACGGACGTGAGATCTCAGCCCAGGGCACCTGCCTGGGTCTCTGCCCTGCGCAGCTCACAGCTCAGCCAGGGGAGATTCCTCCCGTCGGCCTATGGTCTCCCGGGCGGGCTTGGGACTGTCAAGGGTACATATGGGTGTGGGTCACACCCGGATGGGGGTGAACTAGCAGCGCAGGCCCGCAGTGCCAGCCTCTACTGCCTCAAGCAGGCTCCATACTAGCGGAGACTCACTTCCCCCTCTGGGCCGTGAGCACTGCTCGGGGAGTCGACCACAGGTTCAAAGCAGTGTTTGCCCTGAGGATGTTTAAGGACCACTGAGGCCTCCCTCGGCAAAGCGGGGGTGGGGAGGCTCTAGAATCAGACTGGGCCGCAGTCTAGCTTCAACGAGAACCAGCTGCAGGAACCTGGCACCGTGGGCCTGTGCTTCAGTCTCCTCATCTGTGAAATGGGGAGTCTGTGAGTAGCGCTGACCTCACAGGGCAGGCCCAACTCAGGCTAAGAAGAGCCCCCTTTGGAAAGGTCTTGGCCCCCTGTGCCTGCCCCCTTGAGGCGTGTTTTCAAGGAATGAAGCACCCCATGTCTGTGGGCTGCAGACGGCAGGGAAGGGCCCCCACCCGGACCCTGAATCAGGCCTGCAAATTTGGGAACAGAAGCCTCCTGACCGGACAATTCAGTGGGAAAAACAAACCCCTGATTCCTCAATTTTCCTCTTTTCTGTTGCAAAAAAAAAAAAAAAATCTAAGTAAATCATTGCTTTCAAACATAAAATGGTACTATTGCAGGGAACGTAATCCCATCAATAGGGTAAGATGCTTCTCTGCAGAGGTGAGGGGGGCAGGGATGCTCCATCAGGCCGCTCAGCCCCTGCCAGCAGGGCCCTGTGGCCTATGATAAAACACTTGGAGTGGTAATAAAACCTTGTGGCACTCCTGGAGCCCTGCTGTCACTTTTTATGCACTCCCTGCACAGAGAAAGCAGCAGACCAAATGGGAGGAGTTTGAGAACCATCAGGATGGAAGTGACGTCATCCCAGTGGCCCCGATCTGCACTCTGGGGAGCATGGCTTCTGGCCCTGGGTCCCCAGCAGGTCAGCCGTGGGGGTTACCTCTCTGCTGTCCAGCTCACTCCCATGTCATGCACCAGGCACATGTTGCTGGTTGACTCACAGGCTCAGAACCCCCTACTGGGTTGAGAAGCCCTTTACTCTGGCCCAGACCACCGTGCAAAGATAGAAAGTGGGGTACTTCCAGTTCTTTGCACCCAGTGCTGTCTGCCCCACCCCAGGATGCATGGATTGAGCAGGGCTGGGGGAGGGGCCCAAACACTGGCCTAGAAGCCAAGAGAGTAGGGAGTGGAGGGCTCTGAGCCAGGAGCTCCCTGGCCAGCTTGGTCTTCCTTCCTTACCTTCAATCAACCGTTCTGAGCTGGGAGATCTCCCAGGTCTGCTTTCAGCACATTTTCCAAGGTTAAGGATGTAAACTGAGGTTTTCAGAAACTTTCTTATGAACACTGGCGGGGCGGAGGCGTGTCAACACTTATGGAGAAGTCAGGCTGTAATCCACCAACTGCCAGGGACAGGAAGTGGGATGTGCTGATGGTACCCATCCGGCTGGGGCCACGAGGAGGAAAGTGGGAAAGTCAGCGGTGTCCAGGCAGGTGGACGGTGCCAGGGGCCCACACCTCTGCCTGGGCAGGTGGGGAGCTCCACCTCTGAAAACTGCAGCAGCCATGCCAGGGCCCAACGTGAATGCCCTGCAAGGCCCGTGTCACTGTCCCCCAACAAGATGAGAGATGTGAGTCTCAATATTGCGGAAGGGCTGGCCCAGCATCCAGCAGATGGAAACTGCTGGAGCCTGGACCTGACCCCAGGGCGTCTGTTCTGGTTTGCTGCTTTGCAGGCATGACGCTTCCCAGCACCAGACGATCCTCTGAGCCACAAGGGATCTGTGGCTTCCTAGGAGCGACCCAAGAAGGTTTCTGATTCCGGTGTGCTCAAAGCCCCTTGATCAGGCATTTGTAATAAGTCTGGGGGAAATTAAATTCAGTTCAGACTGGGGCAGAACCAGGATTAGACTAGATAAATTTTAGTGAAAAATAATGGAAATCTAACATCTTTTTCCAGTTCTGTTCTAAATTAATGGTTCTACTTTGAGAGGATAACTGAAACTGCCCCCATGTTATTACATGGCTGGGTTCAAGGTAATAGGAATGTACGTGATGGTCTTGTTCAAGTCTGCTGAGGCAAACTCACTTTAAAAGAAATCTGCATTATAAACTGCTGACGTCCAAGTTTCAATGAAAACATATTTTCAGTCCTTGCAAATCCTTTCTAAAGGAGTTAAAATCTAAAAAACAGGAACAACAAAAAAATAAAAACAAAACAAAAAAACAACACCTCACTGAGGGAGGGGCTCCTAGGGGGCTCGGTTGGTGAAGCGTCTACCTTCGGCTCAGGTCCTGATCCCAGGATTGCAGGATGAAGCCCCACATCGGGCTCCCTGCTCAGCAGTGAGTCTGTTCTCTTTCTCTCAAATAAATGAATAAATAAAATTTAAAAATATATATAATGCATTGAATAGTTCTTGAAAGTCAACCACACATTTCAGGGTCCCCCAGCAGACTTCCCTCCTTGAACGGCTCTCAGCCCAAGAGGCGGGTGACAAGACTGAAAGCAAGGGTGGCCTACCTTTGTGGCTCCCTTTCAAACCAGACAGACTGTTTGGAAGACTCGATTTTGACTTGCTCCTCTGTACTTATTTTTCCTCAAAGGGGTTTGTGTAGCCTGTGACTTTGACAAAGGCAGTATCGATAAAGTGGTATCATTTTGTCAAAAACTTAAATAAAAGCTATTTTAGAAAAGATGCAATCCTCCTTCGGTGGACTGTAGACAGCAAAGGGATTCCAAGTGTTTGGAGCCAAGCGAAGCTGGGCCTCAGTTTCCCCGTGTGTACGGCGGTGCCACCAACTGGTCTGCTGGCTTCACCCAAGGGCTCCTACTTGGGCCCTCACCAGTCACGAGGGCCCACTGCTGTTGTCATGGACACGTCCGCTTCCTCTCCCCCTTCCTGGAGCTCCTGGGGGAGCAGGGCCACAGCTCCCTCCTCATTCTTGCTCTGCTCTGCAGCTCCCTGAGGGTCCTGGGGAAGCGTCGCTTGCAGCACGCTTGTAGTCGCTTCTCCCACACTCGGTTTTCTTTGTGCTCAGGAAAAAATCCAGCAAGGCCCCCGCTGGAAAGCGCGGCCCCTTCCACTCTGCCGCGATGATTTGCTGGCAACTCTTCACACCTTCCCTCCGCCCTACACCAGGCCTCTTTGTCTGGTGGGCTCCCCCTGGGTTTCCAGGACCAGGAATCAGGGGCTCAGGTGAGTGGAAGCACCGGGGTGGGGGGGGCACCCAAGTCCTGACAGAGGGCCCCATAGCGGTGGCAGGTGCTGCCTGTGCCCAGCACTGCGAGGACGAGCAAGCACGGGTCCAGGCGCCGTGAGCGGCGGTTCCCTTAGCTCTCAAACGGAGGAGGACTCCGTTCAGGGTGGAGCCGACCTGGGGAAGCGCACTTTCCTGTGTGTAAGGACAACGCCAGCCGCTCCTGGGACATGTGGGGGGGGGCACATAAAGTAGAAATTCCTGACACGTACACACACACCCAGAGATACTAGTTTTTTTTAATTATAAAAATAAGTTTTCATAGTAACATTTGACAACAGTAAGGGACAAAGGGGAAGAAACCGAGATTCACTGACAATTCCCCTCTTGGTTAAAACTCTGAGTGTGCCCTTCTAGTATTCTTCTGCACAGGTATTTATAAATAGACACACTGACATAGTTAGGATCACAGGACAGACGGTTTTGCAATCAGGCTGGTGCAGACTCAGGTTACATTGTAAATATCTCCCAGGCACGATGCTTCTTTCATGTCTCTGCGCCTGCGAGGGGTCTGCCCACGTGGCCATGTGGACCACGGTGCTATGTGGACGGTTTCCAGTCTTTCCTGCTCACCGACAGAACTGCCTACCTCATTTTCGTACCAGAGTCTCAGTGTGCATGTGTGTGTCTATTTTCCCAGGATACACCGCTAGATGTCAAGCTTTATTTTTTTTTAAAGATTTATTTATTTTTATTTTAGAGAGAGAGAGAGTGCAAGCCTGCGCAGGGGAGGGGCAGAGCGAGAGAGAGTCTCAAGGAGACTTTGTGCTGAGTGCAAAGCCCGACACGGGGCTCGATCTTGCAACCCTGGGATCCAAGACTCAGATGCTTAATCACCCAGGTGCCTGGACATCAAGGTTTCTTAAAATCCATCTCTAGTAACAGAAACGTGCGCAACAGCAAAGATGACTGACTGTGTTTGGTACAATGCTATTTCCTAAAACCGGATTTGTTAAAGAACAGGATGGAACCATGAGTAAGTCCTCAGCCTTCCACTTAAGAAACAGGTACTCCCCAGGAATCCCAGCTTCCCCCAGGGCCCACCCCCCACGCAGTCTAGAAGCATCAATCAGGTAGAGAATTTCTGGCTCCACAGTGAGAGCACGGACTTTAGAACCTGCCAGTCGTGGATTCAGACTCCCCCTTCCCACTGCTCCATGAGCCTCCCGACTTCTAACCCGCAGCACCCTCAATGCCACAGTGGGGGGACTATCACACAGGCTTACACCAGCTGTCACATGGGGGGCTGCATATAATCCCCTCGTGTATGGGGCACAGACTCAATTATTTATTGATCCCGTCTGACCTATCTTCTTCTGGGGGGTACCTCAGGCCTGGCTCACCATACTGGACCAAACCACAGCACCGCCCCCCCCACAAAGAGAGAGCATTTGCACAGAAAGAACTCATGTGGAACTTCGGCCCCAAAGACTTCATCTCAAGTTTAAGTGCTTGGGATCCCAGTAATTAGGAATTTGTTTGCATTCAAAGAAGCTGGAGCCCTTGGGGAGGAAGGCAGTGATGGTGTCTAAGAAAAGAACCCCCCCCCACCCAGGTCTACCTGTCCATCTTGAAGTGGGTGGGGACGCAGAGTGACCTCTAGGAGGCCTGGTGACCAGCTCAGGGTGGGCAGGCACCCGTGCAGTGTGAGCACAGAGCTGGGGCCTGTGGTGTGGCCGGGCCTGGGCGCACCCTTCTGGATCAAAGCCTCCGTGGGAACCAGATCCTTGAGCCGAGCCCTTCCTGGGGCAGCGCCATCTTTCAGGGGCACCGGGACCGTGCACACATGGTGTAGATACAACTCTACATGGTGTAGATTTGAATACTGAACTTTTTTATGATATTAAGGAATTAGGAATGATGACTGTTCCGATTTAAAAAAAATAGTGATCTTTTACAGAACAAGAAATACTGTAAAATAATTACAAATAAGTGATGTTTTGACATGAGATTCTCATCAAAAGAGATCAGGGGGAGGTCAATGGAGTGCGGCTGCAGCAGGCTAAGGGGTACGTGGGGGTTCACCTCACTGTTCTGTCTACTTCTGGGGAGGTTCCAAATTCTTCATAGACAAGAGCCTAAACACTCTTTCAGCCTTGAGTTGCTAGAAGAAATAAAGAAAATAAGGCTTTTTCTGCCTAATCTACTGGAAGGTTTGAATTAGCATCTCTCTGACACTAACATTCAACAAAGGAAGCGATATCCTTTTCCTCAGTGCTTCCGGGCTGGGACCCGCAAGGCTGGACTCTGCCACCCGAGGGATGTGTGACAATGTCGGAGACATTCTGGTTTGTCACAACAGCTGTGTAAGTGTGGGTGTCGGGGGCATCCAGTGGGGAGGGGCCAGATAGGCCACTAAACATCCCGCAAGGCCCAGGACAAGCCCTGAGACAGTGAACCAGCCGGTCCCAAACATCCCTGTCCACAGAGCACGGGACATCTTGTCCTCGGAAGCGAGCGAGTACATAGATGGGGACACGTCCAAGCCCCAGTGGGGCAGCGTGAGTCTCTAAATGAACACTGGTAGTAATGGCTGTGAGCCACGGAACAGAATAATGTGTCCTCACGGACAAACACACGTAAGTAAGGGGAAGGGAAAGGAACAAACGTTCCCACAGCAGACTGAGGCCTAGTAAACGCAGAATGATCCAAGAATCGGCTGCGGATATCAATGCACAGTAAAACCAGCGAGGGGAAGCCTGGGGGACAAGAGCAAGCGAACCTCGTCTCGAATTGCCTTCCTTCAAGAAGTACTTCCTCATGATAAAGGGGAAAAGCCTACAGAGGACACCTCCGCCCTGAGCCCTCAACCCCAGTGCTGATCTCACAAGTCAGGAGCCATGTGAGCTGAACCCGGTGGAGGACGCAGACTCCCTCTCTGTGGTCACACATACAGCCTGACGGGGCCCCCGGGGCCTCCCTACCAGCCAGGTGTCTTTCAGTCACTGTACGGAGCACAGGGAAGACCAGGGATAGGCAAGGCACAGAGGCGTGTTCTGGGTACATGACAGAGACACAGCCCAGTGCCAACAGTGGTCCTGTACCGGTCATGGACCAGGAAGGAGGAAGGCCATTGAGAACATCAGTAGGACATCCGGGAAAGGTGATATGGTCTGCAGAGCAGACACGTGCGCGTGGCTGATGTTAAGGATTCCGTGCTGCGCTCCCTGTTTTCCGGTAACAGACATGGAGGTCTTTCTGGTAAAGGAAGCACTTGATGTCTACAAATCAGACTCGCAAGCAGTGAGATCAGAGAAGTAACTCGCCCAACATCGATCAGCTGGAAAAATCTGGGGGGCGCCTGGGGGGCTCATTTCGTTAAGCGTCTGACTCTTGGTTTTGGCTCAGGTCATGATCTCACATGTCATGGGATCAAGCCCCATGCCGGGCTCCATGCTTAGCGGAAAGTCTGCTTGAGATTCTCTCCCTCCCTCTCCCTCTGCCCCTACCTCCCCTAAAATAAGTAAATAAAGCTTTAAAATGTGTTAAATATTACTAATTAGCAATCAGGGAACACGATCGACCAGAGTTCTTTGTATTATTCCTACAACTTCTCTATAGGTTTTAACTTATTCCAAAACAAAATTTAGGGTAACCCTATTCCTTTTCCATTCAGTTTCTGTCCTGAGGGGTATTTCGGCTACAGGGTGTTTAAGTGATTATTGCTGGGTTTGGTTGAGTAAAATGTCCCTTGTGGGGAAGGTGGTGTTGTTAGGTCCACCTGTGGAGATGGTCCCCTGGTGGGTGCACCTGGCCAGGGAGACCCACAGAGCAGACCATCAGGGGGCCATGCCCATGCTCTCTGTTGGTGGCCACATGGTTCCCGAGCTCAGGGCAGTGACACGACCCCTCCCTAATAATACCCGTCCCCGTGCTGTATCTGTAGGTCAGGGCTGCCCATCCAAAGCAGCTCCCCAAAACCACCACAACCTCTTCCAGTGGGAGCAGTCTACTTTTAGGCCAACATGTGATCTTTATTAGCATCTGATGTCAACTTGTCTAACTTATTGTGCTCTGGTTTCAGAAAAAGTCTTGCCTGAGCCTAAGGGCAAGCAGGGCTGGCGTTCCTGTAATTTGGGACTGGGGAGCCGCCAACAGCCTCTCTGGGGCAGCAGCACCGTTGTCAGCAAGGGCGCAGCGTCCCCTCCACGACAGCTGGGCGGGCACCTTGGTAGAGTAGGAGGGCAGGGACACGAGGGCAGGGACAGGGCAGGGGAACCTGGGGGAAAGGCTGACTGGGGTCTGGGCAGACTGTGTGGGAGGGAAGATGTGCAGATTGACCGAAGCTCAGAGAACAGGGAGTTCCGGGAAGCAGAGTGTGAGTCCTGAATGGCAGAAAAATCACAAAGGACCACAGTGTCCAGGCAGGTCCCAACAACCCAGAAGGCAAGAGCCTGAAGATTCAGAGGGGGGCTGCCACCAGGGGCTTCATTTTTGGTCAATTACAACCGTCAAGAAAATGTATTCGTAGATACAATGTCCCCCTCAAAATCCCAGCTCATCTGCAAGGCACATCTGCTTTGTGCACAGTTTCTATCACCTGGAATGCCTTATTTGGGGGAAAGGGTGCTTATGTACCATGAGGGTAGGATTACAGGATTACAAAAATACTGATGATCACCAAGAGTTAGAAACGAATTCTCTTTGAAAGCAGAACATTCACTGGCACCGCTTAGCTTCCCAGGTTGATGATTGCTTAGAACTAAAAATCCGACATCCCAAGCAAAAATCCCTAGCAGAGGATGACAGATGACCTCCAGCCTGCCGTACCTCCATGCCCGTCGGACAAAGTGGGGCTTTCTAGTTCTGCTCATGTTCGACCATGGATCCCCAAGAATGACAGGTAAGCCAGAACACCGCAGGCAGCCACAGCCCTCCTAAACCCGGAAAAACAAAAGGTTCCACCAAACACCAAAAAGAGTAAGCATCGGAACGTGGCAGGTGCAAACTTTACTCCACTCTCGACTGTCAAGGTCTCAGGGCGGGTAGGAGAGCAAATGACCTCTTCAGGTCTGTCCCTTTGCCCCCAGATGTCTTTGAGAGTTCCTGGAAGCTAAAGAAACAGCGCCAAAATGATGGACTACCTGAGAGTCTGCCTTCATCACTGGGGACAGTGACTTGGCAAGGGGGACCAGTGGTACAGGACGCCTGACCCAGATGACTCTGCACCTGAACCAGGAATGGCCAAGCCCTGGTGCCCTCGCATATTATTCTAAGGGACAGTTCGCCCTTTAATGATGGTTATTAAAACAAATTTTATATGCACGCATGTACAGTCATGAACACGTAAATCTTTCGATATGGCAATTACATTTCTGGGAATCTACCATCTACCGGCTTCTCTCCCAGCTCTCAATCATTTATCTATCATTGATCCAACGCTGTGTCATTGATCGACCCTTCCAAGTACACAGCCATTCACTGACCAATGATCTATGGACGGGAATGTTCATTTCGGCTCTGTTTACACGAAGAGTGAGTTGCAAACCAATACAAGGGCCCTGGTTACATAAATGACGGTGTCTTCGTGTAACAGAGCCACAAGAGGCTTTGGGGGAGGGTGTGATGATGCCCGTAGGTCCTGAACCGAGAAGACACATAAATGCCCATCTGTGCAGAACGAGGTCGGGAACCGAGAAAGTGATCCTACCTTTTATCCTATGTGACCTTGTACCGTGTGAGTTTCACTTTTTGCTTTTATTGTGACCATGAATTACTTTTGCAATTTAAAGAAGTTAGAGCTTCTTGGCTTGTTTTGTTTTTGTTCCCTGGCTGGGCACAGATCATGTGGTGATAAATTATAGCTAACGGAATCCCAACCTTTAATTCTGCTTTCTGGGTGGAGTCTGCCCGAGCTCACGCACCCACGGAACGAATCGGTTTCCTAGGAAAGGGAGGACCATGGCGGAGGGAGGCTTCCTCGTGAGCACCTGCTGGGGGGAGGTGAGCCTCAAATGCACTCAGTTCATAGGGAGGCTGGGGACAGGACGGCTCTTGGATCAACAAGGCTAAAGATCCAAAGACCAATACTGGGAACATGGGGGTTGGCATGGGCATGGCTCCCACCCGGCCAGGCAGGTTCCATGGCTCCTATGTCCATCTTGGCCATAAGTCAGCAACTCCTGGCACCATAAACACATCTTAATAAAGTGCCATGAATTTAAAGGATGTGGAATGGGGCACCTGGATGGCTCAGTCATTAAGCATCTGCCTTTGGCTTAGGTCATGATCCCAGGGTACTGGGACTGAGTCCCACATCAGGCTCCCTGCTCAGTGGGAAGTCTGCTTCTCCCTCTCCCTCTACCCCTGCCTGCTTGTGTTCCCTCTCTGTCTCTCTCTGTCAAATAAATAAATAAAATCTGAAAAATAAATAAATAAATGATGTGGGATACAAAGAGCAGAAGAACTACACCTTTTAACACACGGGAGCTCATTCAGGCTCATTTAGAATAAGGCTCTCTCTCCTGGTGGCAGGATTCATCCCAGGAGCTTCAGGAAAACAACATCAACAAAAACCTGCTAAGGATCCATCAGCCTCGAGATGGAAATCTTTGTTACGGAGGTGGGGCACAATCCAATCACATTTTGTAACAGGCAACACAGATACAAATGATCGATGCTACAGAAAGCGGGATTTCCAGCAGTAACAACAGCGAGAAGGTTTGTTTTCTAGGGGCAATTAAACTTAGTAGGCAGCACAGAACCTAACAGGTACCCTGCAGTCTAAAACCTATTTTAAGGTCTGCCTTCGATGGGTAGAAACCTCCAACACTTCAGGTCTGCTGGATAAGGGTGGGTTTCTGTCCTCGCCATCCACGGTGGCGGTCCCTGAGAAACTTCTTTTCGCCAGGCATCTGGGTGCTGGGGACACGTTGCTTAGACTGAGCTCCCGACCTCATGATCCCACACTCAAGTGGGGAGACAACAAACGAGAAGCAAAACCCAGGGTGTCCCCTGTGGGAATGAGAGCGAGACAACCCAGTGGGGATACTGGAAGGGCGTCCCTGCAGGCAGCGGGGAGGACTGTACCCTTTACCCTGAAATACAAAGTCACTGCACCGAAGGTGTCACATGGGACCATTTTAAAAGGGTCATTCCAGTGCTGCGTGGGTAAGGGCGCCGGGTGGGGACAGAAACCGGGAGGCCCGCTGAGCAACAGTGCAGGGCAGGAAGGTACGTCAGACCTGGGTTCCAGCAAAGGAGCCACGAGAGGCTGTCTAGCTGTGGTTGGTGGCAGGTGACAGGGTGGGGGGAAGGAATTCGGGGAATCGCACGGGGCAGCTGGGGCAGGAGCTTGTGGAAAGAGAAGGTTTTGAGTGGGGATCAGAGGCTCTGTTTGGACACACTGAGTATGAAGAGCCTCACAGGCATTCACATAGAGAAGCCACTTCGGTGTTGAACACAGAAGTCTGGGGTATTCACGTGCAGATGGCTGGGAAACTCCCAACAGGGACTGTGGCCACCAGGGTGCAGTGCAGGTGAGAGGGCTTGGATACAGAGCAGCGGGCAGGCTCCACTCACAGGTGGGTGCTGGGAGCACCCAGATGGCCCCTAGCACTGGAGTGACATTCCTTAGGGCAAGTGTGCTGCTGGAGAGCACGAGGGGCAGAGACAGCTGAGGGCCCTCCAAACAGCGGTACAGAGAGAGGGGATAACGGGGTAGAGAGAGGAGGCGATGAGAAGGCGGGGCTCACAGGAGCTGGAGAATCAAGCAGTTTGGGAAGTGAGCCCATGCCATGTGCCATAGAGACACTCTTACAGATGTTACCCAAACCTGACCGCAGGCTGTGACCAGGGGTAGGTCTCACGTCCTTGATAAGATTCATTTCAGGGAAACCGGCGGAACTGGAAGTCTGATGAGGAGTGCTGAGGGGAGAGAGCAAGGACACTCAGTCCACGGCTTGGCCATGGATGGACAGCAATGCAAGCAGAGGGGGTGCCCCCCTGGGAGGTCTGGGGTTAGGGCTTATCTAGATGCCAATGGAGTGATCCAGGGACAAAGGAGAGTCTCACGATGGAGGACAAGAGAAGGGGTGATAGCAGGAACGAATGCAAGAGAGGGGTGCTGGCCACGAGCAGGGGCTGGTGTGAACGCAGGATTATTAGCCATGAAGGTGGGGTCAAGTCCACATGGCCAGGAAGGCAGGCAGGTGGGTCCAGAAGCAGGTGGACAGAAGAGTTCTCTTTGGTAACAGCTCCTCATTCTTAAACCGGAGGCAAGGTTACCAGGTGTGATGTCAGAAGAGGGAAGCAAAGCTGTGAAAAGCTGTTTTTTGCTCCGGAGCAGTGAGTGAATTGGGAGTCGGGAAAATCCTTGAAAGAAAAGAGACTGAGAAAGAGAGAAAGATGATGTACCTTTTTCTTTTTGATTCTTAGCAGCTCTTTATTTAGGGTAATGCAAAAGTAAGGATTCCAGATATTCTTCTGCAGCTTGTCCACAGCTTAATATTTAACTTATGACCTTACTTTCCTTGTTGAAAAAAAAAAAAGATTCACTCATTTTAGAGAGAGCAAGTGTGCACAAGCAGGCAGGGGAGGGGCAGAGGGCGGGAGAGAGCGCCTCCAGCAGATTCCCCACTTGGCGCCGGGCCTGACACGGGGCTTGAGCCTACAACCGTGAGACCACAACCTGAGTCGAAACCGAGAGTCTGAGCTCAGCCAACAGCCACCCAGGCAGCCCCCAATTCTCCCTCTCTATAAGGACACCGGTCATCCTGGATTGACCCCGCTCCCCCAGTGTGACCTCCTCTGAAGTAATGAGGGCTGCAACAACTCTATTTCTGCACATAACACGGAGAGGCAGTGAGCAGGCTTCAGGACTGGACTTCCGCCAGTGAGCGGGGGTTGGGGGGGACACACACTTTGGTCCACTGTGGCATGCAATGAAGTGGAGACCCCAACGGCACTCTTCCTCCAAACAGCTGTTAACTGTCCCAGCACAAGGCACTTGCCACGCGCACCCTACGCTAACCCACGCTAGCTTGGGCTCTGCGCCGGGGTATGCGCTCCAGAGTACAGACCATCTCTCCTTTCTGAAACCAGAACCATGTGGCTTTCATGACAACAAAACATGTTGTTTTCTAACATCCAAACACCCTCCCGAGGGAGGGAGCAGTCACCACTCTAAGCCCGAATCCGGATGGCCTCTTCTGTGTTTCCACTAAACTCACACCGACGGCAGGGCTGGACCCCTTTGCGGCCTGTGCACCCGCTCCTCTGACCACGTCACCCCAACACCTGCGTGCCGTCTCCTCTTGGAAATCTCCCGTCCTGAGAACACTAGATGGTTTGGATTCCAAGGTCTGAAAAGGCCAAGTGAGCGATATGCGCTCCTAGTGGCCGATCAGGCTTCTGGCTGATTCAGTGGCCAAGATGCTAGAACCCCAACTGCTAAAACACATGTGCCACCCGTAAGAGGAAGCAGAAGGGCATCCAGGACACAGAGGAAAGCAGTGCATACACATGGCGGGTCTTGTGCATACACATGGCAAGCCCTTGTTCGGATGTGGATTTCCCGCTCAACAAGTTCTTCCTTACCCACCCCCTCTGTCTGCACGTCCTGGTCTGGCTTTCCCGCCAGAGGGAGCATCCCACCCACAGGAATCAGCAATGAGATCTCCCCTTGATTCTCCCAGGACCCAAACACGCATTCTGCCTTCAGCAACATCAGTCGGGGGAGTTCCATGACCTCATGCACCCAGAGCTGCTCACCCGTTACTCTCTCGGTACGAACTGCAGTCTGGATGGAATAAGGTTCTTCTCGCTCTCCAGTAACAGGTGACAGAGATCAGCTACTACTGTGTACCTTATCCCAGCGCCTACTTCAAACTCTGCTGCAGCAGCTCCGGGCAGCTCCCCCCAGGGTCCCCTCTTCTGCGGCATCTTCTGGGGCCCTGGCGGCCCCATGGTAGCCCTCCATGGGACACCAGTGTGGAGAGGGAGGGAGAGGCGGCCACGGCAGGAGGACAGCACCCACACTGCCCGGCGGCCAACATAGCTCCCCTCACCTGCCCCTGGGATCAGTGTGCAGGGGCCAGAGCAGCGCCAAGAGCTTCCTCCAGCCTCCAGACGCGGACGCACTAGCTCACTGCTGGCTGCAACCCCCTTCCGGGATGGCCAACAAGCAGCCCCACAAGAGGTCAGACGTGATTATTTTCATTGAATGAAAAGAAACATCAAGGGGCACAGACCTTGGGCTCCAGGTACGTGTCCAGTCTGAGGGAGGAGGGCAGAACCTCTAGGAGGAGGTCCCCAGGAGGAGGGCAGGGAAAGGCAGGGCCCAGGAGGAGAGGGGTCCCTAGGAAGGCAGCACTCCAAGGAGGAAGGCAGGGCCCCGCCAGGAGGAGGGCAGGGACCTCAGGAAGAGGGGCAGGAGGAGGGTGCAGTCCCCAAGAGGAGGGAGGCGGCCAGGAGAAGTCAGGGGAGGGGCCCCCCGGAGGAGGGCAGGGAGGGACAGGGCCAGCTCTCGCGTCCATGGCTCCTCCCCTCCCTGGACCACACAGCAGTCCGCCTGCCCCGTGGAACACACGTTTTGTCCCGCACACTTGACAGAGCCCACCTATCAAATCCCCATGTGACCGCCCTCAAAATCTGCCCAAACAAATTTTAAAAGATCACATGGGGGCTTCACCACGTTCAGGCTCACAGGGTGCCGACGTGATTACAGCAAGACTGTGCCCCTGCGGGTCCTGGAGCCCCGAGCAGTGGGGACCAGATACAAACCCAAGCAGCAGCACAGTCAAGGCGCTGGGAGGCCTCTGAGGAAACGCGGTCTATCTATTCCTTCACATTCATCTGCCTGGGAACTGTCCACAGCTTGAGGCCCCAGGACTGAAGCTCTGGGAACCACCTTCCCTTGGACAAGCTTATGCAGCTTGAAGCGGTCCACAGACACACACACGAGGCACATTATGCCCACACAATTACGGATATTCCCTCTATTTCTTTTGAAAAGAATGGGGAAAAGAGAAGCAGTGTGTTGTCGATCAACTTCCCCTCCTGGACGCGTGGCTCCTGGGGGCAGGTGGTCCAGGGCCTCCCACAGACCCTCCGAGACCGCCAGGCAGCAGACGGGCCAACCAGGTGCACCTGTATTGTTGCCCATGCCGTGCACTGAAGCTGAGGCTGTGTAAACTACGGCTGTGTGGCGTGCGCATGTGTCATGTGTTCTAGGCTGCTTGTCCGGTTGGGGGAAGTACACTGAAAAAAAATCTGTCCACACAGAAGGCATATTTTGGGTTTTAAACAGGATTTCTCTTCATCATTTTATCTTGAGAAAACTGTAAGCTTACAGAAAATCCATAAAACCTGGTATCACAATTCCCCAAATATTCTTCATGTAGGATCCCCAATACTAATGTTTGCTCTGTCTGCTCTGCTCTGTCATAGCCCCTTTCCGTATCTGTCCGTCAGGGTGAGCTGCAGACGGCCAGCCTCTCTACCCCCACACAGCTCAGCGTGTGCTCCCTAAAAACAATACTCACTCAGTATAACCACAGCACCACGATCAAAATCAGGAACTTTCATCAATCTGCTACCTGTAGTGGATTAACAGACCTCCGTCCAGTGCAGCCGACGTCCCACCAATGTCCTTTATAGAAAAGACCACAGTATTTTGGGGCTCGAGATGCCATCATCCAGGACCACAAGCTACATTTCGGTTGTCATAGTTCTTCAGTCTGTCGTCTGGACAGTTAGTTTTCTGGGATCTCATGCTTCCTCTTTCTTTAAGTGCTCCCTCGGCATCCTCTCCGTGGGGAATGACATTTAGAAGCAAGATCGGAGCTCTAGGTGGACTTACTTTTAAAGGAGGAAACTCAGAACTGCAAGTTGCCACAAGGACCAGGACAACTAAGGGAGAGCAAGAAAGCCTGAGCACTAAAGCCTGGGGATTTGGCTCAAACCCAGACTGTTCTCCCCAGCCTCAGCACCTTGGCTGTCTCATCCAGAAGGCCGTGAGCCCCCAAGGCTGCATGAGCAGTCCCCGAGCCCCTGTCACCCCCGCTGTGGCCCAGCCTGAGCACCGCAAACCAGAGGGAACCTCCTCAGAATGCAAACCTGCCCTGCAGCCCCGTTGGGACACCTGGCAGGGTCTCCTCTGCACTTGGGATGGAATTCTTAGCAGAGGTTAGTACTCATGTCCAGGACCTCTGTGAACGGCCCTCCCTCCTTCCCTCTGGAACATTCACTGCCCTCCAAGCCAAAAACTGGCTCCTCCTCCTTCAATTCTGACGGTACGCTAGCTCGTGGCTTCCCTGCACAGAGCCATGTCCAAGTCTCACATCTGACCCGCTGGCAATCACACGCCCCTGAGGACCAGACAGTGACCATCTCACACGCCAGGCTGCAGGCTCCTGGGGGGCAGGGCTGTGTCAGCTCGGCTGGCCCCAGGCCCAGCACCCACTGCCCAGATGCACAAGCTGCCGAAAACATGCTGGGTGGGCCCATGAAAGGGACAGAGGATGGTGGTGACTTTATTTCCTTGCTGGGACTGGGAAGAAGGCTGGACAGAGGCGGGCAGGGACAGGGGCAGGTGGCACAGAGCATCCCCGTACCTGTAGGTATGAGATTTGGGGAAGCGGTCTGGGGGCCCTGCCAGCCCACTCAAGCAATCCTCCCAGACCAGACACCATGCCAGAGAGGCTGGTGGGGGGGGGGGCAGGACTGCACAGCTGTTCAGACGGGGTGAGGAAGGGAAACCTGAGCCCCAAGTCCAAGGCTGCCTGTGGTGGTCCAAGCAGGGCAGCGTGGCCAGGTTAGGAGGCGTCGGACTGGAGCCCACTCTCCAGCCCTCCCTTGTTCACCATTCGTGCAGCGATCCACTCCGGGACCCCCGAGATCTACGTGGAACAGTGCGGGCAACCTCATGGTGCTCCCTGCACTCCGCAGTCACCGCAGGGCATCACCATATATCCTGAGACTGCAGGGAGCAGCCAGAGGGAGGGCTAAGCTGGCTGCAGGATTCTGGAGAGCAAGAGGATGAGTGCTCAAGGCCACTAAGGCAGGAGAAGGCCAAGGGGCGTCCTTTCTTGTGGTCACTACAGATTTCCGGCCAAGGGAAGGTTACCATTTGGGGCCTGGAGGGCCACCCCAACTGGAGGACAGGTTTCCAGGGTCACCATGTGCTGTCCTGGGGTGCCCGAGCCCTTTACTCAGCAGAGAGCACATGGGGCGGCCTGGTGTGGTGATGGCTCTGGTGCAGGTCCGGGCTCAGAACTCTTGAAACCCACTCTTACCTACTCCTGAATACAATAATCAAAATAAACAAGACCTCACAAATTAGTATCACAGCACACATCCAGAGCCAGAAAACACTCATGATCTAGGACTAGGAACCCAGCTTCTGGAAACTTCCCTGAGGGGAAGAATTCATAATGTGACAAAGACCACGGCACGGTTGCTCAAGAAAGTGTTGTCTAGGGCACAGACCATGGGGAAGTCATGCAGACATCCCGGCACGGTCAGGACAGCCAGGGAAGTGTGGCCAGAGGAAAACCAGCTTCAAAGGGCGCTGCTGACAAGAACTAGGAGGGTACAGAAAACATGGCATATTTAACAAAGAAAGTCACATATAAAATTATATCTACCTTGGCCGAAACCACATAAAACAGAGAGAATGGGACTCCTGGGTGGCTCAGTCGGTTAAGCATCTGCCTTCGGCTCAGGTCATGATGTTGGGGTCCTGGGATCGAGCCCCACGGCAGGCTCTCTGCTCAGCAGGGAGCCTGCTTCTCTCTCTGCTCCTCACCCTGCCCCTGCTTGCTCTCTCTCTCACTCCCTCTCTCAAATAAATAATTAAAATCTTAAAACAAGACACACACATGCAGCAGGGTGGGAACAGAACCACACTGCAGACAGATGGGAACAGATGGCTTTGTGTTCTCGGACGGCAAGGCAGCCGCGGAAGGTCACGGGTCAGAAAGTGTTTACAGCAGCGTGGGAATGGGACAGCCTCTCCTGAGACCCACAGGTCTGACACACACTCTCACCTTCATAAGGTCATAACACACTTTATCTCGACTTGGAAGTTAAGGACGCACTTGGAGAGTGCCCAAGGGAACCACACGTCCCCGTGACTGGTCACGGGCATTCCTGAGGCACAGATGCCCACAGGTGCCAGGCTTCATCCCGCTGGACGAGCCGAGCCGTCTGAAACACGAACACAAGCGAGGATAAGGAGGGCACTCCCAGGCATTTACGACAGAGCTGCCAGGGAGGGGAAAATCTTGGGGCCAAAAGGCCATTTCCTAATTTCCCCTGCTCCTCATGAAACTTCTGGCCAAAGCAGCAGCAGCAGCAAGAACTGCCCGGTTCGCTGGCCGAGGAATTCCACCTCTCGCTCTCAGGTTCGGAGGAAACACACACGGAGTCTTCCTGGGAAAGGCAGTGGGTTTCAGCACTCACTCTGCAGTGCTTCCCACAGTTGGAGATCTCAGGAGGGTCGATGATGTGATCAAGGACCTACGTGAGCCCTCACAAGTTTAGGGAATTTGTATTTTCAGCGATATTTTTAGTCCGAGAAACCCTTGTGATGGGGATTTCAGTTTCCTGACAGGACTGCCCTGCTCGGGTCCCCTGCGTGGTTGCAGACGTGTGAAGACGGGTCCCATCGAACACTGGAGCCGTTCCCAGGCTGCCACCCAGAGGGCTCTGAGACACCTCGATTTTAGCGCTATTCCCAGAGAACTCCGAAAAATGCTTTGGACAATCTGGAACCCTATCCCAATGTGGGTTCCATGGGAAGCGTGTTGTGGAGAAAGCAGACTGCGATGGGAAGGGTCTGGAGAGCTCTGGGCTGGCTTTCTTCCCAGTAGGAATTTTCAGATCCTCAGGACCCAGCATGAAATGCGCATTTCCGAGAAGGTGATGGGATGCAAGCCTCCCCACCCTTCACAGACCTGCATGCGTTCTTCTCAGGACTCAGGTCACGGGGATTTCAGGAAGCCCAGGTGAGAAGAGTGGGTACGAGGCTTGCCATCAGCTCAGAAATGTGCAAGGGGTGGGGCAGGACGCCAGGAAGGCCAGCCGCTGCCCGGGATGAAGGGCTCAATTCCAGAAAGACTGACTGGGGGCCCATCCCCCAAGAAGGCACACTCCGCAGCCTCCGTGTTACTGAGACCCGGGCTCGTGCACGGAGTCACAGTCACAGCAGCCATGGAAACTGGCGAACAAGACACAGGGCTGCCAGCGTGTCTGTTTCTGACACAGGTTCCCGAGGCTGAGCCAATCTGCGGTGCGGTAACATGCCGCTTATTAACGCAGCTCTGTCCCGCGACCCCGACTCCCCAGGGGGCACCCTGCCTCAGAGCCTCCTGACGCCGCCCCCCACCAGGACCACAGGGACAGGTGCCACACGGAGCACCCTAGCTCCCGGGGCCTTCTGTGACGGCAGCGCACAAGGGCAGAAGGAACAGGAGGCGATGGGATGTACGTCGCCTGCGGGCCCCACTTGGTTGGTTTGGCTGAGTTCACACGTCTGCTCAGAAGGAAGAAAATGTCACATGATTATGGCTCCAGGAGGTGCATTCCTGTTTGCACGCGGCGTTGCTGTGGTGTGCCAGGAACACCGCGGACTTGAACTCGGGCCCACTCTGTGGACAGGACCGGTCACTGTCACTCTGCGACAAGATGACGAGGAACGCAAGCCTCCTGTGGCAGCGGAAGACCAGGCTCTCCCAGAGGCACCAGGTGTGGTGCTGAGCCTCTGAGGCCTCTTGGCAAAAGGGGAGAGATGGGGTGACCCTGGGCGGCCCCCAGAGACCACCAAGAAACACCAAAAATCTCTTTGGTGACAGAACCGCTCCAGGGATGGCGAGTGAAGGTTCACGGGCAGACTGATGTTTTAAGAGACCACCAAAGTCAGTTTATATTCCTTCTCTAGGAAATCTTTCAGGGAAGCCACAGGACTGACTGGAGGTAAACGGGCAAAGGAAGAAGTCAGAGGGGGAGTGATGTCCCCCCATGCAAGGGGGGGCAGGGCACAGGTGGAGAGATGGGGCTCCTGCAGGGGGCAGGGGTGGAGCCCAGCTCTCGTAGGAGCCACCTGGGCCTTATTCACGAGAAAACGGGGAGCTAAGGCAGGACAGAAAGGAAAACCAGGTTTTTTCTTTAAAAATTTTATTTGAGAGAGAGAGCAAGCACAAGCGTGGGGAGCGGGAGCAGGAGAGGGAGAAGCAGATGCCCCCCCACTTAGCAGGGAGCCCCACCCAAGACTGAATCCCAGGATCCTGGGATCAAGGCCTGAGCCAAAGGCAGCTGCTTAACTAACAGCAACCCAGGTGCCCTGGGAAACCAGTTTGAGGGACACTGAGTAAAGACAGCTTCCCATTCAAGAATGGAGTTGAGTGATGTGTACAGACAGACCCTTGCCCTGGTGAAGTGAAGGGATTGTCATCGGACAATAGCATCTTCTCTGTCCCACTGGGGGCCTGAGCATAGCTCTCCCAGATTCTGGTCCCAGGACAACCCTCCAGCTGTCCTGAGTATCCAAAGTACAGTGGGCAGCCACCACTCACCCCACTCAGCACCCCATGGGAACCCCAGCCCTCAGGTGTTGCATCACTGTGACCATGGTTCCAATGGTTCTGTTCCTTGGCAGCACCAGAAAGGTGACGTGGGCACATTTTGGAGATGCTAAAAGAGAAGGCTTGCACAGTATGGAGGAGATCTTCGCGGTGGAGGCTGACGAGAAGGTGCTGGGGCTCCAGGGTGCTGCCTGGCCCAGGTGGGAGAAGGAGGAGGCATGGCGTGTCCACACAGGCACATTCCTCGAAGTTAACTGCACTTGGCCACAGGGGTGTGTTGTCCCTGCCAAAGACGGTCTAATGCAGCAGCGTGTTCATTAAATGGAAGTTAGAGCCTCGGGAGGCCCACTTTTGATCATTAGTAACGTGCAGAACCCGATGCAGGGCAATTAATTCAGTTCCAGAAAATTAATTCTTAAAAGTAAGCAAAGGGAGAAGAGGAGATTGGAGCAGAGACAATATTCATGCCCTGTTAGAAATGGGGTTAAACGTGCAATTAATTGTGTTTGAATAACAAATAGAGAAACCTGCTGGAACAAGTCACCAGGCAGCTCCATGGAAACCTTCACTGGCTGCAAAAAAGGCCATCCTTGACAAGGCCTTCCAGAAGTTTCCATCCAACTACAGGGGCTCACATTAGACTCGGAAACAGAGAGGTTTCCAGGAGCACCCTGTTCTGGTCTTCACCAGCACTCCCCTGCGCTGTTCTCCTGCCCTCTTCTCTCGGCCCCCGTCCTCCGCCCATCCCCTCTCAACCTCTCCACACCTCTGCTTCTCCAGCCAGCTTTCTCTGTGCACTCCCTGTTCCTGCTTCCTGCGCCACAGTGCCTCGGTTTCCCCCTCCACCACTTAACAGCAGCAGGACCCTAGCTCAGGGACCAGCATGTGCGAGGTGCCTTCTGGGTGTGCGCAAGAGCCTAGCCTCGCTGGCCGTGACACAACGAGGTTGCATGTGGCAGTTGTCTCTCCCTGTCTCTAGACCCGCTATGATGACAGAGGAAATGTCCTCATAACAGAAGCCACTTGGACCCCAGTTTCTTGCAGCCAAAGGCATCTGCATGGGAAGGACAAAGCCCCTGACCTGCAGGGAGGGGCCCTGCAGATGCCAGCCATGGTGGGCGGTTGCTGTGGGATCGGGGCCAAGCCGCAGGGTCCAGCCCGCCTCCTGGGGCATCCCAGGCCCAGGTGGCCTCTCCAGTGGCCTTCTCGGCCCCGGGCACCTGAGAGCTCCCACCCCAAAGCTGGCACACCACCTTCCTAGAGATGTTGTCTTCTGCAACGGCTATTACTGGGGAGCAGTGACAGCCCCTCCTGTCTTGCTCTGACTTCGGCGGAATGAGGGCTACTCAGAAACACGCACCAAACGCCAGCACGTCTGACTCAAAAGCATCCTTTCCAGCAGCCAACGCCACTGTGTGCCATTCTGGAGAGGCGCTCCAGCCCACACAGGAGGCCTGACCGCGGGAGAGGGTCTCCCGGAAACCAAGCAGGGCCCGGACACTGGGGCACCAGGAGGGTGGGGAGCACGTGGGCTCCGGACTCACCCAGGCCGAGCTCACTTCCCCCCTCCACCTCCAGCCAAAGTAACTGCAGTAGCTGGGCCTCAGTTCCCCCCTGGAAAGTCTCTTCTGCGGCATGTGGGCCAGTGGCATGAAAATGCATTGTGCGCTAAGCCCCTCAGAAGGACGTCAACCGACACAGCCGGGGCTTCCTAGTAGCGTGTCTTGGAACCCACGTGAGACCGCTGTCCAGTGTCGTCCTTCCACAGCGGGGACAAGTTACTTCTTGTGCCTTCTAGGAAACCTCGTCTGGACAAACGCGTTGGACCCTATGGGAATGTGACCCAGCTGGGACCACTTCACGGGGTCGCCGCGTGATCCGCGTGCACTCCCGACTGCATGGATGTTCCGTGGTGGTTCCCACAGAGCACTCCTGCGAAGGCTCCTTGCTCCCGGCCTCCGGCAGTGAGCGTCGGAAAGAAGGGCTGCAGTCCGTCCTGGGGCTAGAGGGAGGTCATCCAAGCGCAGCTTTCTGGGAGGGGCTACGGCACCACGGGGAGCCCTGCGGGGGTGCCTGGGGCAGCCCACTCTCCTGAGGGGAGAGATACCCTGCTTGACCTCACTTCCGCGCCCAGAGAGATGGCTCAGGAGATGCAGCAGCATGGCTTGGGCGGGGCAGAAACCAGGCCTCCCCCTTCAGAGACGTCTCCTGCCTGCTTCTGAGGCCCCGGAGAGGGGTCATGGCTAAAATGGGAGGGCGAGGCTTAGCGCACTGGGCCTGGGCACCTCTGGGAGGAGCCTGCGTGATCTGCTGTCCCCAGGCACACAGGCTTTCCTGAGAGCCGAAGGCTTGTCACCCGGGACCCCAAGTGGGCAGCAGTGCCTGCACTAACCTCCTCTCTCCTCCGGCGTTCTAGGTCAGCAGCAGGGTCCAAGGCTGTGACTCGTAGCCTCAACACGCCTACCAGGGTCCCTTGAAGGGAAGAGCTTCAGGCATTCGCTTCTGATCCCCTGGGCCAGGCCCCAAACTCTTCCAGCCTCTCCTCTTCCCCACTCCCCATGCTGTACCCCCCGGCTGTCCCCAGGACCACTGGAGGCTCATATCCTCAATTCCATGGCCTGGCCGGAAAGACAAGCCAGCACCCATTGGGCCTCTCTGCAGTTCCTCGGCTCTGGCTTAAGCTCAAGGGGACACCCTGGCCCCTGTGGGTCAGAGGGCAGGTGCCGCCTCCCCTCTGTTGGACCCTCATTATCAGCAATGGGCCAGGTACACAGCAGGCACTCATAGTTGCTGTCAGATAAACGCACGCTGCACCAAACTGCGGCAGACACACAGCAGCCGTGACCTGAAGAGAATATTCCAGAGGGTCTGAAACACTTAGTTCAGCAAGACACAAAGAACAACTAAGGTTCTTTGGGTCCACACGGCACCAAGGGCAAAGGGAACGTCGCTGGAAACACGCAAAGACTCGGTCTAGACCACAGGATGGGGCCGTGGCCTGAGCGGGGTCACGGCTCATGATCCGGGCTTAACAATCACTCTGACCATGGGACAGCCTGTCTTTTCCAAATGAGTCACAAAGCAGTTAAACATGCCTTGTTGATTTTCACCACGAAAATTCACTTTCTGATATTAATTGAATTTCATGACCCTCCAGGGGACAGAATGTTATCGCTCGGAGCGGTTCTCGGGCATCTGTGTTTCTGAGACGACGAGATGACGCGTCATTACACGACTTCATCAGTCGTTAGGGTACGTTTCGTGTCATTTGGCAAACAAGGGAACGACATCCTTCACCGGGGCTGTAAGTTCAGATACAAATCACTCGTCGATGTGTGATCCACCGGGAAGACTCCAGGCATGGGGCAGCCACGGGTTCGAGACTCACGGGGCAAAGTGGGTGCTTCTCCCAACACGAACCACACTTCACGACCGTCTTCTGTCCGTGGATGAAGAGGCCCACATGTGCTCTCATTACAGGTGAAGACATAAAGCTACGTGCCCATCAGGAGACTCTGGTTTAAAATATTAACAAGCGGGGTCGCCTGGGGGGCTCAGGCAGGTAAGCGACTGCCTTCGGCTCAGGTCATGCTCCCAGAATCCTGCTGCTCCCTCTCTCTCTGTGCTCTTATGCTTTCTCTCTCTCTCTCTCTCCTTCCTCTATCTCAAATAAATAAAACCTAAAAAAATATTAACACACCAAAGGCGGCTGCTTTCAAATCCACGTAACACAACAGAACAGGCAGAACGCCTGAGAAACTTGAGTCTAACGCGACCCCGGGAACTGCTCACGAGACTGAAGCCCCGCAGGCCCGGGAGGACCCCGCGGGAGGCACAGAGGCCACGTGGCTGGGCTTCCGAGGGGCACTGGGTTCAGGGGCTGCAGGTGACTCCCGATCAGAGTCCAGCTGCCGGGCTGCGGACTCAGCAGGTCCCCCCATCCCGACCCTGGTTCATGCTGATCCGGTCTGGGAGCAGGTGCTACCCGACCACACTGTTATGGGACCGGGGTGGGACCGGGGTGTGAGGGAGCAGCGTGGGGGCGGGGTCAGCGGTGCGGGGAGCAGATCCTTTACCAGCAGAGCCAGGGGACTGATGTGGGGACAGCAGAGCCAGGAACCCAGGTCTGGGTGGGGACGCGGAGCTGGGCAGAAAGGACAGCTGGGCTGTCAGCAGCCCTTGTCCTCGCAGTGATTTCGAATCCAGGCATGGCCGGGCACTCTCTCCCGATTAGGGCTTCCATTGGGGGGAGCCAAGCACTAGTGTCCGTTCTCCACGAGCTCAGGCCACCATAACACAGCACCACAGGTGGGGAGCTCAAAGAGCAAGTGGTACCCCCAGCTCCAGAGGCTGAGAGCCCACAATCAGGGTGCGGGCAGGTCAGGTTCTGCCAAGAGCCCCTTCCTGGCTCCTGGGAGGCCACCTCCAGCCTGCTGCAGACCATAGCCCTGCTCCTTCCCACCAGGGCAGGGATCTCACATGGGCACCCCACCTCCCACACCATCCCCGTGGGGGTGGAGCTGCCACATGACCTCTCGTGGCGGGGGGTGCACACACACAGTCCACAACATCGCTCCCGCTGTGCAGACCCCAGTTGGCTCAGGCAAGAACGGGCCACAGTGAGGTCGCCATGGGAGGATTTCCACAGCCTGACCCGGGCATCTACCCCATGGATGCCCCAGGGGAGGTTGTGGGGCGGCCACTGAGGGTTTCCAATCCTTCCCAGCAGCTAGCCTCCAGATCACACGTGCACAGAGGAGCCGCGCCGGACGGATGACAACAACATGTCTGGGAGCCCGCAGCCTCATCAGCGTGCCTGCCACCCTCGGCTGGCTGTCCCGCCAGGTGGGCGTCCCCTGTGTGGGAGGCGGGCGGTGCCCCATGCACAGCAGATGCCCGCGACACGGCAGCGGCTCCCTGGAGCTGGGGTGCACAGAGATCATCATGGGCAGCCAGCAAGCTTCCCTGCAGAAGACACCCAGGGAGGGGAAGGAAGGCTGCTGGCCCGTTTGCAAGAGGGTCTGGGAAGAATGTGGTAGGGCAGGCAGTGGCCCAGGCAGGAACGGGTCCATGCACATGGCCGGTCCAGCCTCACTCCTGCCTCCCCTTTGGACTCGAGGACAGAAAGAGGCTGCTTCTGATGGCCTCACTGTCTTGAGCCAGCTTCCTACCAAAGAGGTAAGAGGCTTTCTTTTTCGCCCACACTGGCCACATGCTGCCCAGTGAACGAGGAAGCATGAGGGGCCTCCACGAGCATGGTTTACTGCCTCCAGGGAACCTGCCTGGAGGCGGGTCCAGCTGCTCCCTTGGACTTGGTGCAAAGGGAGAGAGAACAGCATGCAGGTGCGGAGAAAGGGCCCTCACTCCTGCGACCATAACGGCCACGCCATCGCAGGCTGGGGGGCAGCCACCGGCTGCTGCGCCAGTGACACACGGCTCCTAAGATCAAAGGTCAGAGCCTGGCGTGGATGAGTGGCATCCGTCCGAGCTAAGACCCGACGAGGACCACGGACTCTCCACCAGCTCGGCCACCCGTCCTGCACCCGCAGGGTCCAGCGGGCGGGGAAAAAGGGGGCACAGGGAAGACAGACACCAGGGCAGACATTCTGATCCCAAGAAAAACAGCAGGCAGAATTCCTGAGTTTCCGGATTCTGCTTACAGACTTGGACAGTCCGTGGGGGTGGAGGCCCGCTTTCCTGCCAACCGTGGCGAGAGCCAGATAAAATTTTCCTGGTCTTATTTTAGGATGGGTAAGGCTGTAAACAAGCTCAGTGAGCAGTCCACAGACAGCCTGTCTAGACCCTTCCTTGAAACAGAAGGTCACCAGGGAGGCAGACATCCCAGATGTCCTGAAGGCATGTGACAAAGAGCTGTAGCCCGGCCAGCACTGGCTTCCGGACAGGGACAGTTACCTCACCTTCCCAGTGTCAATGGCGGAACCGTGCAGCCTGCCCGGGGAGGCACGAGGTCAGAAAGGGAGGCATGCTGCTCAGGAGCCCAGAAGGAGAGAGGACATGCCTCCCTCCACAAGCATAGCCAGGCACGGCACAGGGTGGGGGGGTCTGCAGAGGGCAGGGAACGCTGGCGCATCAGGCTTGGGGATGGCAAAGTGCAGAGGAAATTAAGAGGGGGTTCCAGTAGAAAAGCCAAAGAGAGTTCTGAAATACACTTACTAAAAATAAAGACCATCAGGATCCCAGGAAACACTAGTTTATTGGCTAAAATCAGAGGCTGTGGATCCTACCATCAGGTACGACAGACTTGTTGCTCACTCTGGGGTCCTGCTGCTGGCTCTGGGGTCCTGCTGCTAGTTCTGGGGTCCCGCCCACTCTGCCGCCCACTGCTAGTTCTGGGGTCCCGACAGCCCTGCCACTCGCTCTCTGGTCCCTCCTAGCACCACTGCTCACTCTGGAATCCCACCAGCCCTCCCACTCACACTGGGGTCCTGCCCCCCACCCCCGCTCGCTCTGGGGTCCCGCCTACCTCCTGCCCATTCTGGGGTCCCACTGCTCCCTCGGGAGTCCCTCCTAGCCCCACCACTCACTCTGGGGGCCCGTCCACACCTCCCCACTCACTTTGGGGTCCTGGCCACCCCTCCGCTTGCTCTTGAGTTGTGTGCATCCCCCCACTCACTCTGGGGTCCTGTCCCCCCTCTCCCCCCACCCCCCACCCCCGGCTATGCCGCTCGCTCTGGAGTCCCGCCTACCTCCTGCTCACTCTGGAGTCCCACTGCTCCCTCTGGAGTCCCTCCTAGCCCCACCACTCACTCTGGGGTCCTGCCCATCCCCCGCTTGCTCTGGGGTCCCACCCACCCCCATCACTCACAGATGGGCTTCTGTTTCCCAACTGGGCAATAGAGATAACATTTGTACCTAACTCTTAGGAGTGTTTTGGGTAATAAATGAACAAATAAGTAAATAAAATATGGAAACTTCATTGAACAGTGCCTGGCCTCTAGGGGTCACCCCGTGAATGTCAGCCGTTCCCGTCATTATCATATTTATGCCACCACCACCCACACCGCAGTTTAAGACTGGGTTTCCCTCCCCAGTCTGCAACCCACCAAGGCCCAGGCCACGGCAGCCTGGAGGGACGGACCTGCCGGCCGATTTCTCTGGCAAGCTAACTACTGACGGTTTGACCCTGGGTAGGTCCCCGCACTCTCTGCGTCCCGGTTTCCTCCGGGAGGCAACGGCTGATACATGCAATCCCACTTGTAAGGCAGAAACTCTTAGCGTAAGGAGGTGGCTGCCATCTTCCGAGTCAGGTTTTTCTGCCTTGCTCAGACCCTATTCGAGACCAGGAGTACTACATGGAAACTCTTCCACTTGTGGAAGTCCAGGTGCCTAAGAAACCCCTCATTTATCCAGAGATCCCAGCCAGTGAAGACGATGTGGCGATGTGGTAGGGGGGAATTCTGTCAGAGGACCAACATTCATCTCTAGGTAACAAATTGTTACTTTTTAACCTTCTCATGAGACTCTTTCTGAAACACACGGATACGTCCCTGACTTAACAAATGGAATTCTGGCCAACAGATCAAAAGTTTCCTAAGGCCAAAGGAACAGCAGCAAGAGGAAAAGAAGCAAAATATCCCACACATTCCCTTCCTTCTTCCTGAAGGATGAGCTGGCACATCGTCCTGACCCCACCAGCCAGGCGGCCTGGCGTTGGAACGGGGGCATGTGCTCACCTGCTTTGCAGCAGCCTGGCTTGGAGGTAGGGAGCCCCGCGTCAGCACCGGCGGGCTCCCGGGGCCACAGAGCTCAGGGAAAGGGTTGGGGATGGCCGGCAGAGACGAGGTTCGGAGCTCCTGGTCTTCTTCCTGCAGGCGTCTAGGAGGAGAGACACACCCGCTCGTTAAAGGTTTGCTGTCGTCCCGACGCAGTCCAACAATCCCACATCTGGGGGTGTGCCCCCCAAAAAACTAAAAAGGGGCTCAAACAGACACCTGGATCCCAGGCTCACAGCAAGACATGTCACAAAAGTCAAACCCGAGTGTGCATGGAGGCGTGAACAGACACACAAACGTGGTCCATCCACACAAGAGAACACAAATCAGCCCACCCAAGGAAGGAACTCTGAGACACGTTACAGCAGGGATGAACCTCAAGGACATGGTACTGGATGACAGAAGCCAGTCACAGAAGGACAGATCTTAGGACAGTCCACCTCTGTGAGGCACATGGGGTCGCTAAGCCCCTGGCTAGCACAATGGTCACTGTGAGGGACTGGGGCAGGAGGGGGGCTTCTGGGTCACGGACAGAGTGTCACTGCTGCTGATGAGCAGGTCCTAGAGCTATGTACACAACACCGTCAGTACACACAACACTAGGCACCTGTTCATTTCAACACAGCTGGGATGCTACATGTATGGTACCAGGATACGAAGTCTTGTTTTTTTGTTTATGTTTTGTTTTTAAAGCTGCCCTTCTCAGACTCAAAGGGTCCAGATTCCCTCCCTCATTAAACATCTGGGGGCGGGAAGTACCATGAACACGCTTCTATCCCAAACAATGCCCCCCACAGGGCCTGTACCAGGTGTTCTCTCCAAAAAACTCATGGGTTTTATTCCCTGAAAACCGATGTATGAAGAGGTGTAGGAGCATTTCCAGGAGAACCCCTCTTCCCGATGCCTTTCAAGGGGTCACTTCTCCAAACACACAAAGACACCAGAAGCGGCTCCGTGTGTCCTCATTGGTGTCCTGGAACAACTGCTTGTTTATACAACAAGGTGGCTGATCGTGACTGGGCTGGGATTCAGTGTTCCATGTCGCTACCTCCCCAGAGCATGAAGGCCTGGGTTTGTGTCTGCTCAGAAACACCCACAGCACCCCACTTTACAGCGCCAGGCACCACCACATAGCATAGCATGTCACGCTGCCAGTGCTTGGGCATTTCCTCCCGAAAACGCAAAACCCACCTCTCCTATAACTATGCCAAACACCTACATGGAGATGAATCAGATACAAGTATGAAAACAGCAGAAGAATCAAGTTCAGAGTCAAAGCAGAGACGATAGCAAAGCGCCAGTCTGCTTCCTGTCCCTCAGGTTCTACCCTGCGGGCGGAGGACACCGCTGCCCAGTGTCCAGGCGTCCACCTGCAGAAAGGGAGCACAGCCCAAGATACCACTCAGCATCCCCGGTCCTTGCCAAAACTATGTCTCAGGAAGCCCTGGCGCTGGCCGTGTCTTCCAGGAATTGGTGCAGTCCTTTGACAGTTCAACTAAATTAATGATGCATTCACTTCCTCGGAGTTTGCCACGGGAGCAATGCACCGTGGTCACTTTACAGGTTCTCTGTTTACCACCTGATCCTGATGCTGGAAGGGCCTGCCGGGCCATTCCCAGGGACCAGGAAGCACCCACTTACAGCACGACCGCACCCATAGCAGGAAGGTGGTCTGAGCTGTGGGATGGCCCTTCTCTGGGGGCGTGACAAACATACCAGAAAGCGGATGTGTGTGGTTAAGAGAGTCCTCTCTTCCCGTACCAGCCTCTGACTTGGCAAAGTGTCTGGCTGACACGTGGCCCCTGTTTCCTAGAGCCGGAGCAGGGGACATGAAGTTGGGCCCCTTGTCCATATATTCCAGCCCAAGGATGACCTCTAGCTGGTGACAAACCCAAAGCATGAGAGTTTTCTTATATACAAGATCCAACGTTCTGATCTAACCCCTAGGGGTTAGCAAAAGCTGTGGTGAGAAATGTTAAAAGCCATGTTTAGGGCAGTGAGACTATCCTACACAGTAGTGTACAGATGGATTCGTGTCATTCCACATCTGTCCACACCCCCAGGACAGATGACACCGACAGTGGCCTTTTGGGGCCGACACTCCTGGGGCTCATCGACTGTACCAAAGTTACCACCCAGGGGGATGTGGATAGTGCAGGAGGCCGTGCGTGTGTGGTTCACATGGGACATACTTCTGGATTTCTCTCCAGTGTGCTACAAACCCAAAACCCATCTTTCAAAAATAAGTCCTTATTTGGAAAAACCAGATGTTATGCTAAGTGAATGAGGATGCCCTTCTGCTGAAATGCGAGACCAGGTAAATCCACAGCATTGGAAATGCAGGTGGGTGGCCGCGGGGCCCTGGGAAGGGGCAGTGTGGAGACACTGAGCATTGAGCTGGGGGTTTCTGCTGGAGGGGTGGGGGCCTTCTGGAACTAGGGAGAAGTGGTGGGAATACAACCCTGGGAGAGTACTAAAAATGCCTGAATCGTGCGCTGTAAGTGGCTCGTTTCCTGTTATTTGAGCTTCAGGTCAATAAATTCTTCTTAAAAATTAAAAGGAGAACAAGAGTCCCATGCTGCCTTTATGGCAGTTCACAAGTACTGTGTGAAGCAAAACTAAGAGACATTACACGAAGCTGGAGAGAGTTCCGGAGGCTGAGTCCCCCCATAGTTGAAAACCGAGACGTAGAAAGGGGGCAAAGATGCAGGGATGTCGGGGGTCAGGGACGGGGAGGAGAATGGCAGGCCTGTGCTCCGTCATCTGCCTGGCTGGAACACGTCCGTGCCTGCTGCTGTCCCTGTAGTACACTCCTTCAGGATCGGAGGCCCCAGTGGTAACCTCTTCCAGGAAGCCCTCACTGCCTTCCCCAGGTTCTGCTCTGCACCTGTCCCCGTTGGCTCTGCACACGCGACTCCGTGGGCCTCCCACACAGCATCAGGCCCAGTAGATCTTAAAGCTCCTCAGGGCCCCTCAGGCTGGGTTTGCATCCGGACTCCCCCCTCACTAGGTGGGGGCCAGTCACTACGCCTAGGGCCTCAGTTTTGTCACCTGGGCATGAAGGGCCACCACACCACCCACCTTGAGAAATGTGCTGGCCATCGTACCAGCTAACAAGTGAGGATTCAACAGGAACTATACAGAGAAAGTGCTCAGCACACACAGGAAGTGCTCCATAAAAAGCCTCACTTACAAAAAAAAAAAAAAAAAAAAAAAACAAAACTTTGGGTATCCCATATTGGTCACCCCATTTTTAAAACAAAATTGAAGATAAGAAAGAATGCTACTTATTTGAGAGAAGTGAGAAGAGGTAAGGCCTGAGGCCAGGTGTCCACTCTGCTGCAGGGAGAGTGTCTGCTGCCCTGTGCTGCATTCCTGCCCAGACACCTCCCGTGGGACTTTGAACAGGCAGCCCCAGGGCAGAATGTGGCCCAAACTTTAGGCTCAAGGGCTCCAGGCCACTCAGGGGCCTGGGCCTCCTTGTCCATCCTTTGCCCTGACTCTGCTCCGGTGCAACCGCTGTGCGGGCTGTGACTGTCCTTCCCAGGGGCTCCCTACTCCAGGCTTCTCTGGACACATGACTGACAGACCCACACCCAGAGAAGTGCACAGGGGGAAAGTGCGTCTCTTTGCAGACTGACTGCACAGGGGCCAAGAACACGGGGTGATGCCCCAGAAAGCAGAGTGGGATGAAAACACCAGGAGCGAGAGGCAGTGAAAGGCCAAGGGCCGAGGGGCAGGCGACCACCCCTACAGACAGCTCTGTGCTGACTCTGCTGGCCCGAGACAGAGCAGACCGCCTTGGGCGAGAGGGTAGCCTGTCCGCAGAACCCTAGAGATGTCAGACCAGAAAGAGCCTTATATAAGGTGCCTGGATGGCTCAGTGAGCTAAGCCTCTGTCTTTGACTCGGGTCGTGATCCTGGGGTCCTGGGATCGAGCCCCGCATTGGACTCCCTCAGCAGGGAGCCTGCTTCCTCCCTCTCTCTCTGCCTGCTTGTGATCTCTCTCTCTGTTAAATAAAATCTTAAAAAAAAAAAAAAAAAAAAAAAAAGAGCCTTATGCAAGTTTCTCGAAGCAGAGAGGACCCCACCCACCCCTTCACCCCCAAGCACAGGAAGCGAGATCCCTGGAAGATGCAGTGCCGAGGAAGGTAGCAGCCATGAGTGCCAGCCTGACCAAGGCCCAAGACAGAGGGCAACACCAGCCTTGCACTAGAAAGCCCAGGGAGGCCTCGCTCTGTCGCCCATTCCCATCCCTCCATCCTCACCTGAAAACCTCCAGGGCCCACAGGGACCGGGCAGCAGCCCCAGAGAGCTTCTCTGCTCGGTTTCACAATCTCTCCCCCCAGAAGGCCCGTGATGCCTTCGGCACCCCGTTCCCAGCAGCTGTGGCGCTGGCTGCTCGGGCCACACCCTCGAGACAGGGCAGGGGCACACTCACCGCTCAGGCGGTCCCCCACCGCCTCCCGAAGTTAGGTGCTGACACCTCCCGTCTCTCCCCCTCTGTATCCGCTTTGGGACACCAGCATCTCTAGGCTGGTCCCTGAAACAGCCTCCAAGTCATCTGTGCCCTAACTGGCCAACACCCGCACCCCCATCCCGCCCCCACGAACCAGGCTGCCAGGATGATCTGCCGAAACACTAACCCAACCTCCTGACTTCGCCTCTTCAAATCTTTCCCCATCTTGCCCCTGGAACCTCTCACAGAGGCCTTCAGAAGGCGGCCCCACCTGTCAGGGTCATCTTTTGTCCACCCCCCTGCGTGGAGGTGTGATCGGCAGTTGGAAAGCAGGACGACTGTGTGTGTGATAGGAGCACTCCAAGCGACCCATCAGCAGGGTTGCCTGCCAGACACACCCACAGCCTGCGGACAGGACGCGCCCTCCCTGCTCTCTGCTGTGATCCTGGAAGCCCCTCCCTTTCAGACAGGTTCTCAGTCTACACCACACCAGGGTACTGGGGACGTGTGGGCTCAGTGCTGTAGGAGACCCCCTGGACCCGCTCCCCTTGTAGAAAAGGCACTTGGGACGCTCTGTCCCCTCTCTCCCAACACCCTCCCCTCTGGATCTGGCCTCCACCACTCCCACTCTCTGCTTCTCAAAGTCTGACTACCTTAGATGCATCCCCTACGTGCAATCCCGTGGCATCTGTCCTCCTGTGGCAGGCTTGGTTACTTAGCATGCTGCCTGCGTTGCCCGTCAGCGCACGAATTGATAAACACGGTACGTACAAGAGAGTATCAGTCGGCCAAGGAAGGGGAGCAAATCAGCCACCTGAGACAACAGGGATCATCCCTTTCACTCACAAAATATCCTCCCCCATACCCACCCCAGCTCCTACTCACCCACCAATACCCAAATCAGAGATGTGCCACCTGGAAGGAACACCCCTCTGCTTCCCAGAAGCCCTGCCTGCCAGCCCTGAATTTCCAGAGGCTGTGTCTCCTGCAGTGAACCCCCCGCGGGATGCCCCTCCTCCAGGCTCCCAGACCCCACTATGGGCAGTAAGGCCCTCGAGCCCCCAACAGACCAGTCCGGGTCCTTCCTTCCTTATTTCCAAAGCATTCTCTTACAAGGATTTCCCTCCCCCAGCACAGAGCAGGTGCTCCATGGATGTTATCCAAACCAAAACAGGGACCTGGTACCTGGGGCCGAGCTGGATAAAGAAAATGCATGTAGGGACCGTGCAGAGAGTTGTGTCGCATCCCCATCCCCAGAGACAAGCCCCTCCAAGCCCCGGGTCCCACCTGACGGCGAGGATGTGCATAGGCTGGGAACGTGGCGTCTGCAGGGACCTTGTTCCTGAGGGCGGCGGCTGGCTGCGGGAGTGCTGGCCGTTCTGGAGCAGAGGCGCTGTCTCCGACTGCATGCTACAGGATGGGTACAAACTCTCCAGTGACGCGTTCACATCGTTCACCAGGGCTTCCAGGTCTACGTCATCCTCTGGGCGTACGGGCCAACCGCAAGAAAACAGACAGAGCAGGATGTTAGCAGTTTTTGGTCAAGTATGATTCTAGATGTTTCTGTGAAGGTTTTTTGTTTTTGTTTTTGTTTTTTGTTTTTAAAGACTTTATTTATTTATTTGAGAGACAGAAATCACAACGAGGCAGAGAGGCAGGCAGAGAGAGAGAGGAGGAAGCAGGCTCCCCGCTGAGCAGAGAGCCTGAGCCACCCCGGCGCCCCTGTTTTTGTTTTTTAAAGATCTATTCATTTTGAGAGAGAGAGCACACAGTGGAGAGGGGCAGAGAAAGTTTTAAGCAGACTCCCTAGGGCGCCTGCTTGGCTCAGTTGGTTAAGCAGCTGCCTTCAGCTCAGGCCATGGTTCCAGGGTCTTGGGATCGAGCCCCGCATTGGGCTTCCTGCTTAGCGGAGAGGCTGCTTCTCTCTCTTCCTCTGCCTGCTGCTCTGCTTACTTGTGCTCTATATCTCTCTGTCAAATAAATAAATAAAATCTAAAAAAAAAAAAAAAAAAAAAAAAAAAAGGCAGACTCCCCACTGAGCAAAGAGCAGAATGTAGGGCTTGATCTCAAGACCTTGAGACCATGAGCTGAGGGGAAAACAAAGTCAGATGCTTAACTGACTGTACCACCCCAGTGCCCCTCTATGAAATATTTTTTAGATGAGAGTAACATTTTAATCAGTAAGCTTTGAGTAAGACTGCTCTCTGTAACGTGGGTGGGCCTCATCTGATCAGTTGAAGAGAAGAAAAGTTTAAGAGAAAAAGACTACAGTCCCTGAGGACAGAAGAATTCTACCCCCAGACTTGAACTACAACTCTTCCCTGGGTCCCCAGCCTGTTGGCTGCCCCGACGACCTTGGACATGCATCTCCACAATCACGTGAGCCGGTTCCTTAAATCCCCTGGCCCATACACCCATGCACATCCCATCGATTCTGTTTTTCTGGAGAGTCCTCACTATATACCATGGAGGGGGAGTGGATAAGCCAGCAAACTCGGAGATGTGGGAGGAGCTGGGGCAGGGGGCAGAGCCAGAGCCTGGGGATGGGACCCAGGCTCCAAGCAGCCTGGCGTGGCAAGGAGCTCTGGAAAGCACAGTCCCTACAATCGCGAGCTGAAGCTGCTCTGAGGTAGGTTCTCTTTATATGTAACCCACTGCAACCTAACAGCACTGCCCCCTTCAGTGTGTTTTCAGCTCTGCCACTTTGCCCAACATGGCCAACATGAACAAGATCCGCCTTACCCTACCACGGCGCTTTGCAAGCCGGGTCAGCCACAGGCCCACCTGCTCCTGTAAGTGACGCCCACTGAGCACCACGGGCTCAGGGCCCAAGACAGCGCGACCCCCACCCAAGCCAGGGCCCAAGCCCCCACGGGCAGGAAGGCAGAGCAGAGAGGTCACCCACCGGGAACATGTCCATCCCGGCCCCACTCCTGGAACCCTATGGGCTCCACACCCAGGACACAAGGTTCAGTTTTCTACCTCTCACCCCACAAGCCCGACACGGGGTTCGCAGTGGAGCTGCATGCGGGGGGTGGGGGTGACAGGAAGAAGCTGGTTGTCACCTTGCACCATAACAGAGCCCCACGTGTGGTAAGCACAGGTAGCTGTAACTCGGTAACACCTGTCCGTGTAACACCTGTTTCATGGACGCCTTACGACACAATATACATGGGGGACCACGAGCTGGTGTACCAGCCGAGGAACAGACCCATGGGGTCGAGCACTTTGCCTATGATCACACACATGTGCAAAAGAGCAAACCCTGAATCTGAAAACAATCTTTGCAGCCACCAGGTGTGTGCTCTATGCATGAGCTCACAGACCTTTCCGGAACCTGCCCCATGCCTCCCCCCTCCCCCCACCTGCCGCAGGACCCCTTGTGCATTACAGAGAGATGTCAGTTTCATCCAGTCCTGGAATTCGCCTTTCTTTCTTTAAAAATTTACGCCTTTGCTTCGGCTTCCCCACTCATTAGGGAAAAGGGCCCAAGAAGACAGAGCAGAGCTGAACAGCGAAAAAACTTCCTGAGGGAGGATGTCTGGCACAGATGCCAAAGGGGCACGGGGTCTGGGGGTGCAGGGCGCCCCAAGGCTATAGCCAGGGAGGGCGTGCAGCAGGCTGGAGTTGGGCTGGGGTGGAGAACACAGCTATGGGAAGACCAGGCAGAAGCTGAAAAGCCACAGACCCTCGGCTTCTTACCTTCCAACTGTGCTAGGGCAGGGATCTGAGGAAGGCCTGGACACGGGTGCTACACACAGTAAGCACATCCCGACCTGAAACCTGTGAGCAGGGCCCCGCACGTCTAGGGGTGTGTATTAGAGGGGGAAAGGTGCTGCCTTAGCTTGGGTTATGGAGCGTCAAAGATTAATCCAGTGGCCAGACAGTAAAAGGACAAAGGTACTAAATTAATAATTCATCGTTACCGTGTGATCAATATTTAATCGATCACAAAGGAGAACTCCAGAGTCAGCAGGCAGCAGTCTTGCTCAGAGTGCGGGGGCAGGGAGGTGAGTGGGACAAGTGGGGCTCACGGAAAATCTGGACCCCTGGAGGGTCCTTGTCCTCCTGTCTCCTGTCCTCATCTGTAAGCCGAGGAGCAGGGGCCAGGAGAAGAGAACGGCCACCACATGGGGGACACCCCTCAGCTGTGTGTTCACTGACAGCTCAGGGTACTCACCTTCGAGAACAAGTACAAGTCACACTGCAGTTCACAAGTCTGGGGCTTCCAGAAAGTTCTAGAATGTGTCCTACACTCTTATTTAGCTGCCACATAATAGCTGCCTGATTTGAGCTCCGTAACACAAACAAGCCTAACTCATCCCTTGAACAACCCAAGCATTTCTCCCTTAATGGACCCTTTAAGAGCTGGTGAGGGGTGAAGCCCGAGTCGGCCTCGGGTCAGGCCCCTGGATGCCATGGGCAGGGTGGCTGAGGGGCAGTTCACACGTCCTCAAAACCCGGAGAAAATCCAGCAGAACACACCGACCACTGCTTCCACTTCCGTGCCCCCAAGATACAGGCTCACTGTCTGACACGTTTCTTCTGAGAAAATGCGATGTGCTGACTGCCCCCCACCCAGGTGGGTTTTCACTGGAGTTATCTTTCCCCTATGGAAGCCCCTGGCAGTGCTGTCTTCTGTCCTGCCCTTCTGCTCCTTTTGGGGGCTGGCCAGGGTCACCGCTGGGTCACCGCTCTGGGTAATCCGCTCTCTGCAGTCAGGGCCACTATGCTTTCAGGAACATAACGTCATTCTGACACTCCTCAGAGTCAGTGTGATGGCGAAGTATAAAAACCCCAGAGGGTCGAAGCAAGGTGTGTCCCCAACGTGCTTTCCCTCTTCTGAGGTGCATTACTGACAGACAACCTGGCACATTTAGAAGCGCGGGCGTTAGACAAAGCCAGGTGACTCTGGTCACAAGCGGGGAGCAGGCTGTAATTTTCCTGAATCAAATCCAACCGTCATACCGCCATGTCACCAACTTTGTGCATTTTTCACAGTTCTTAGAGCAAAATCGAAACCTTTTCAAGAATCTAAAATATCCTACTCAGGAGAAAAAAAAAATCCCATTCTTTGACAAACTTTCAAATTTCTGTGGCTCAATTAGGATTTCATCTGTTTAGATTATAGAATCACCGGGGGAGGGGGCACCTGGGTGACTCAGTGGGTTAAGCCTCTGCCTTCGGCTCAGGTTGTGATCTCAGGGTCCTGGGATAAAGCCCCGCAAGTCCTTCCTCAGTGAGGAGACTGCTTCTCCTCTCTCTCTGCCTGTCTCTCAAAAAAAATAAAATCTTAAAAAAGAAAAAAAAAGTGCTATACTACGATTATTACGGAAGTCACCAAGACCTTACTGAGGTGACGGTCAGTTCTTACAGAAACGCTTGGAGTGGCTCGCATTCTGCACGTCCTGTGGTGTGGCCAGCCCTACGCCTTCCCTGTGGGGATCACCCCCCGCCCGTGAGGGCCCCTCCGCGGAGAAGCAAACACTGGGCACAAACGAGGCAGATGCTTCTGGAAATGGGTGCTAAGATAAAGTGTCTAATCAGTGCAGCCCTCACGCCAAAATACCTCCCCGTGACGGCAGCCCTGGCAGGCACGCAGAAGGGAAGGGAAAACAACTCCACGTACACAATTTCACGTCACACGGGCTCCTGAGGACGTACGTGCAGCAGATATAGGTCAAACAACACGGTTGTAAATCAAGTTATTAATAGTTATGTTGCCTCCTCAAATAACCAAGTCCCACACTGGATGCTGACTTTTGTCCCTAATATTTGGGGACTCATCTGATCTCCAGCTCCCACGTGCCTCTGGCCTCAGTGCCACAAGCGAACGGAGGCTGCTTCACTTCTAAAATAGATCTAAACTTGGTGAAACAAGCTGGCGTCTGGCTCCCCGAGGATGACTTGGGGCACGCATCTTCCATAAACCAAGCCAGGACCAGGCCAGGGGCTCACCGGCTGACGGCAGGCGCAGAGGCCAACGGGAGTTGGAGACGAGGCTCCCCCTTCTCACCCCCCCCGAACCCCCTCACTGCACCCTGCTGGGCCCAAGTCACCACACAGTGTCCTCTGGAACCTCTGGAATAGCAAAGAGGATGCTGAACTGCTGAACTGCGTGGCTCCTCACAGAAACGCTACTTGCCTGACGTGCTCAGGACACGCGTACGGCCTGTCTGTGCTCCGCAGACCCATGTGAGCACCTGCTACTGCGCACCGCCTCCCGGCCTGCTCCGCAGACCCATGTGAGCACCTGCTACTGCGCACCGTCTCCCGGCCTGCTCCGCAGACCTGCTACTACGCACCGTCTCCCAGCCGGCTCCGCAGACCCATGTGAGCACCTGCTACTGCGCACCGTCTCCCGGCCTGCTCCGCAGACCCATGTGAGCACCTGCTACTGCGCACCGTCTCCCGGCCTGCTCCGCAGACCCATGTGAGCACCTGCTACTGCGCACCGTCTCCCGGCCTGCTCCGCAGACCCATGTGAGCACCTGCTACTGCGCACCGTCTCCCGGCCTGCTCCCATCTTCATACAGAAGGGACGCTCCTAAGCATACTGGGGCCCAGCACCCTTGCTTAGATGCGAAAACCCCAGATGGCGACAGATTATTAAGAGCAAGAAAAAAAAGAAAAACATCAATGGCCCTGGTGAGGTTGGACAGAACAGAAAACAGAGATCTTGGTCTCCTTCATGATGCGGTACAGGGCTCCTAAGAGCCTATGACTTCCTAAGCCGTAACAGCAATGGGAGCATTTTTTGTTCTAATATTTGGTCTTTCGTGGCTCCTGAAATAGCTCCCGAGCCTTCACAAAGGCAAGAGGATCATCTTTTGTGATAGAACATTCTCTTATTCATTACAAGCCCCTTTCCTTCTTCTTTTTTTTTTTTTTTAAGATTTTATTTATTTGACAGAGAAAGAGAGAGTGAGCACAAGCAGGGGGAGTGGGGGAGGGAGAGGGAGAAGCAGACTTCCTGCTGAGCCTGGAGCCTGAGGCAGGACTCGATCCCAGGACCCTGGGATCATGACCTGAGCCGAAGGCAGCAGCTAACTGGGCCATCCAGGTGTCCCTTGAAGCCCCTTTCAACCACACCTGAGTTGATATCAATCAGGTGCTTTAGGGGAAGCCATCAGATAACCATAGGATGGGCGCTGTTTGCCAAGGGGACGGGGCGGGGGGGGGGGTGTTTGGGAGGATCAGCCCCACTCCCTAACCTCAGGGAACAAGAGACAGGGGCTGGACATCAAGTTCATCAGATTTAAGCCATCATGCCTACGGGGTTAAGCACCCACATAGAAAATGCAAACCTACAAGGTTTGCAGAGCCTCTAGGTAGGCAGACACAGAGAGGTGCTGGGAAGGTGGTGTGCCCCCCACAGAAGTCCTGAACACCTTCCCATGCCTTGCTCAATGCCTCTTTGCCACCTGACTGTCCCCAAGCTGCATCATTTATAACAAACCAGTACTGTAACTAGTTCCACAGGCTGCTCTAGTCAATGACTGAACCAAGCAGGTCCCGTCAGGATGGAACCACACGCCATAGGGCACATCCGCGGGATGTCAGAGAATGCCTGATGGGGGAAGAAAGCCCTCGCATCTGGGGTATGGATGTGTGGAGTCAGCACAGAGAAGACAAGAACTTTCTTTACACACAGCGCTAGGGCTGAGAAGTCCCCAACACCCACCTAAAGGCCAATGTTCTTTTTGTTTTTTGGGTTTTTTTTTTTTTTTGAGATTTTATTTATTTGACAGATAGACATCACAAGTATGCAAAGCAGCAGGCAGAGAGAGAGGAGGAAGCAGGCTCCCTGCTGAGCAGAGAGCCTGATGCAGGGCTTGAACCCCAGACCCTGAGATCATGACCTGAGCCAAAGGCAGAGGCCCAACCCACTCAGCCAACCAGGTGGCCCAAGGCCCATGTTCTGATATGTTTCTACCTGTATAGGAATGAGAGGTCCAACCTGCAACGGCGTTTTCAACCTAAACCATGCTCCCTTGACAAGTTATGTCGGATGAACTCTGAACCATTCAAACCTCGTGCAGACAGAACTCAACATTCTACTGACATACCTTTTGCACACCAATTAATCTTCTACTTGCACAGATTCCTGCCACAAGTATTTAATCTTTAATTGGCACCGCTGGGCTTAAGTAAGCAGCAGAAGGAAATCAGGTGTTACCCTGGAGAGAAAGTGGGCCTCTGCTGTATTCATGATAGTTAGAAATATTCAGGAAACCTAACAGCAGAGATTGCCTGACCACAGCTCCAAATACAAGGGCAACCTTAAATTCCTGTCATCTAAAAAAATAAAACACATCCAACAAAGCTTTATCTCAGTGGTTACTACAGGCAGGTAGGATTTGAAACAAGAAATAGACAAGAGAAGAGAAACTTCACTTTCCTACCTTTGTGGGAGATGGGGATCTCCTCTCCACCCACCTCCTCCAGACAATGGCAAGTGACGTGGTCAGTGTCTGTGAATTGAGAATATGCATATCACACAAGCTGGCTGTGTGTGTGTGTGTGTGTGTGTGCTGCATTACAACCATACATGCACATCTGAAAAGGAGCCCTGCCTATGCTTTTTGTGGCCTCTGGGCTCTGGTCATCACTGGGCCAATCTACACAGACTCCCCACACCACGCCCAAAGCACGTTCCCTTAATGCACCCACGTTAGCCACGGATGGAGAAGGATCAGTAACTCAGGATGGAGTGGCTGACATCCTAAGTCCCTCACGGACAAGTCCCACAATCCCAAAACCCTGACACCAGGAAGTAGTCCGTGACTGAAAGTCTCCCACACTTATTAGCCCCCGGCTGTGTGCACACACTGCTGCCCAGGAGGGACTCGAAAGACTGGCTGGTGGCTACCATATTCAAGTTCACGGGCTCCTTCGAACCTTGAGGGCAAACACTGTTAATACGTTATGCCCTCGCAGCCCATGGCAGCTCACCCCGCTTCCTGTCCTTCCCAGTACACCCGCTGCAGCTTCGAGCCCAGGAATCACTGAGCACTGGTCTTCCTGCTCCCATGCTGGGTGCAATGGAGCACAATCCTGGGTCCCCACAAGCACTGCGGGGTCGGGGACGATCCTGAACAATCTACAGATGCGGCAGCCTGCGTCGCAGAGCTCGAGCGCGTACGCACAACTTCTCCTTGCCATCCCACAGAAAGCTGAAGACCTCCAGAGGGCTTCAGGAATTAAGAGCCGCCCATTTCACACCTCACGGCTAGGCAAAGCGAGGCCCAAAGAAGTGGCAATTCAGTGTGTCACATGGTGACCCAGCGGCCTCGCCGGGGGCCTGACTTCTAAGCTTGTGTCCACATGCAGATTAGTGGTTGTCACCACTAATGCCCCAATTACCAAGGGCTTATCACGTGCCCCTCCATGTCACATCGCTGACAATGTTAATCTGCAAAGTAATGACAGGTACCACAACCCTTACATTTAACATTTAGCAGTGAGACACTCTGACGGTCGGTGAGGTCAAGGTCCCACAGCTGCTGGCAGAAACGCCCCAGTGAGAACCACTGACACTCTTTCCTTCAGGAGGGTCAAAGTGCTTGCTCTCATGCCCTCGGCCATGCCACCCTGCCATGATGGTCACGTGTCTGGCAGTCCTCCAGCCCGGGCCACCCCCCATGGCGCCAGCGTGCCTGCTCCCATGCAGCTTCCTCCACAACTGGGGCCAAGGAGACAGTGTGGACAGCAATCCTGGTGACCAGCACAGGGGTGGGCTGCTGGGGGATGAGGTAGAATGGGGCGCAAGGCCACCAGTGGGGATAGGGGTCTAGCTATGGAGAGGAGTCAAGGGTATCTTCCAGAAGAGAAATATTCCATCTGAGAAATGGGTGCCAGGACTGAGTCAGGAGGCAAAACAAGAACTGGGACATCTCCAGGCCATGGAGGCTAGGAGGCAGAGGAGGGGTGACACAGGGACCCCTGGGGCTGACTTCCTGGGGGACTCATCTGGTAACCCCAGGAAGACCGGCTTGGGAAGGTCCAGGACCAGGCTGCTCATTTCCTAAGTTGCACTAAATGTGGACCCCACTTTCTAATAAGCGTTAGGTTTTGGTACAAATATGTACACTTCTCCACCAATCCTATGGATTATGGGACAAGGAGGTGTCCCAACCCACCAGTATTCATGTGTGCATTTTAGGATGGCTTGTGCAAAGCTGAACCATAAGTGGACAGAACCTACAGAAACACAGAGAGCCCAAGATGCCTTCCAGCTGTGCCAAGAGCTCTTCCCAAATCTCCCCAGAGCAGCTCCCAGCCAGGGCTAGAATGGGCCCAGGATGCTGCCCGCAGGGGCTTTCAGGGAGGGAGGCTGGGCCCTGTGTCCCCGTCCTGACAGATTCCCCCTTCTCACCACTGGGGCCGTGGAATACCCGAAACACTGCAATCCTCAGGGGGAAGGGTAAGCCACAAAGTCTGGGGCAGATCCCCCAACCGAAGGCAGATATCCCCGTGGCCAGGCAACATTCACCTCTACCACCAAAGCAAACAAGCAAAAAAAGTTAAGATAATGATTAATCGCTATCAGCGGACTTTGATTTCAGTGAGATTCACGAGTTGAATCCATGCTTTAGAGAAGTGTCAAAGCATTCCATTCCTCTCTCCGCCCCCCAACTCTGGCAACACCACCTGTGAAAAGGGGAAGCCACTCGTTTCGCTCAGTGACTCTGTTCGCTGAAACTCAAGAGCCGGAATCCCATGTTCGGGGAGGACCGCCCAGCCAGAGTGCGAACTTGCCTTCTATCTTGGCCTGTGTCCTGCCTCACGGGTGCACGCAGCACCCAGACAGCGCTGCAGGCCTGTTAGGACTGAGGTGTTCTGAGCGTGGGAACACACAGCACAGGAGAAGAGTTCCCCACTCCACAGAAGTTACATCCCACCCTGCAAGGACCAAGGACCTCAGCGACACATTATGGAAAAAAGCAGAGACTTAGGAGTGCAATTTGTACTATTAGAAGACAACTGGGTGGGGGGGGGGGGGACAGAACCAGGGCCACAAAATATCACTCAAAAAAGAATTAATTGTGTCTTTTTCTTTCAGTTTACCGTGTTTCTTCTCCAGACCTCTAGTCTGGACCCCTCATTCTTCCATTACATCATGAAGCAGGCAGATACTGGGCGCACGTAACTATGTAAACAGCGGGTCATTCTGGAAGGTTCTCACTTGCCACCAATCCTAAAAATATTTGTCTAAAAACACTGGACTTGAAGAGGAAGAAATCCAGTCCAAAAGTCCACCCATCACCAGCACTGCCCTCTCAAAAAAGGCAAATTTTTAAAGGTAAATTAGACACTGGGGAGTCCTTATTACCTCGTTCAACATGAATGCTCGGTTTCCATGAATTTAACTCCGTAAGCGTAAAATTCACTCATTTCACAAACATTTACTGGGCACCAACTACATACCTGCCATCATTCCAGGCACTGGAAACGCAGATGTTAACAAAACAGGGTGCTCATCACCTGAACGTAACCGTGTCCCTCCAAGCTGCTTTGAGAAAGGATTCCCCCAGGGAAACAAAGTAGCAAGGGAGGCGAGGACATCTGACTAACTCCACTGGGGACCCTGAACCTGCTCCCAGGCAGTGGCTAGTAAGGGAAAGACCAGGAAAGGAGACATCGTGGAGCAAGTGCCAGACCTCCAGCTAGCGGGAGGGAATCCTGCCCAGGACTGAGCATCTTGCAAGAGAGGACAGGGACAGGCAAGAAGTGACAGCAGCACGGGGCGCAGTCTGTGCCGTCAGAAGAGAACAGCTGATGGAGGGGCCACAGCAGAAGAGTGTCCCAGAGGCCAGACACGCTCCTCGAATGGTTATGCTTACTCCTGGCAGAAGAGGAGAGGTTTTTTGTTTTCTTTTGTTTAAGGGTTTTATTTACTTATTTGAGAGAGAGACAGAGAGAGAGCATGAGAGAGAAGGTCAGAGGGAGAAACAGACTCCCCGTGGAGCTGGAGCCTGATGTGGGTCTTGATTCTGGGATGACGGGATCATGACCTGAGCTGAAGGCTGTGGCTTAACCAACTGAGCCACCCAGGTGCCCCAGAAGAGGAGAGTTTTAAACCGAGATCTCTGCTTACAGGCAAGACTGTCAACTACAAGGCATTCAGCTCTAAGAAGAACCTGATTTCCAAGGCCTTAGGATGGGGAAAGTCGTTCCAGGGGAACATACCAGGCGACTCCAAGAAATGGCACAGCTCCCAGAACTGAAATGCCCAGGAGAGAGGAGCTGCCTTTCTAGGATGTTGGGGGAAACAGGGTTTCACAGGAAAGACAGGACACTCTGGATGGGGTCCGTGGGGTCTGGGAATCTGGATCCCGTGTCCCTCTTCAACTCGATGAATAAGGAATGGGAGTGACAGGGCAGCTTTGGTTTGTGAAAACAGCTGCTGGAGACCCACCCAGATTCATTCTGCAACTAACTCCTTGGAGCTGGGTCAGGGAAGGAAGGGAGGGCAATCCTAACCAAATGCTTATTATTCCTACGGTAATTATTTTTAATTAAGAGAAATGAAGTGGTCTGTTCTGATGAATGCCGCAGGAGAAGCAGCAATCTCCCAGGCTGGGGCACACAGGAGGGGGAGGCCACGGGTCTGATCTCTACTCTCTCCACTGATGATGCTGGTAAGCATAAGCTCACATTTCCTGAGCTCCTAGAAAGCACCAGGTCCTGGGCCAGGTACCTCACAGCCCAGGCTGTTCCTCACCCTCTTACCAAACCAGTCGAGTAGGTATTTTCCAGATTTCAGCTGAAGATACCGAGGCAGAGCCACTCAGCTCCCTAGACATGGGGGTGCAGAGTCCAATCCAGATCTGTCTGCCTCCGGAGTTGGACATGTTGCCTCCTTCTTACATTTAACTTTCTTTCTTTTTTTTTCCCCCCTCGCTAAACTTGAGTTTCTGGAAGACTAGGACCTTCATGTTCTTTCTCTTTTGCTTCACTGTCTAACGTCACACCTGGCACACAACAGGTGCTCAGTAAGAGTTGAAGACCTAAACAACAGAGTCAGCAGCCTCCATCAATCCAGCTGCTGAGTTTTCTAGAAAGCCAGCCAGGCAGCATTCCAAAACCCTCTGGTGCCCGCCGAGCCTCCGATCCTGTAGTTCCTTGGAAAAAGGCCCGCCAGGCAGGTGACACGATAGCCACTAGGTGGATAAGTGCCGGACTAATTCCAACAAGGGAGGACACGTGTCCAGGCATGGGGACGGTGCAGGAAGCGTTACCCAGCAGGCCAGAGCTGTGCCCGCATGAGCATCCCTGACCCTGTCGCATCTACCGGGTCATCCCTGAGGTCACAGAGAGGACAGAAGAATGAGATTCTGTCCGCATCTGGAAGAATGGCCAACAAACTGCTCCCTTTGGGGCATCCCCACCATGAGAAATCTCTCTCCCTCTGAAAGCACCTCTTCCTCCGGGCCACAGTCTCTCTGGCTCCCCCCACACACACACTGTGGATGCAGCTGCACCTCCTAGGAGAAGACACGGCTTCATAGATCCTAAGTCCGCCTCGCTCCGCATGGCATCGCCCAGAGACACTGAACAGAAGACTGGGGCTTGGTGGGAAGCCAGGCTCCGCACCGGGAAGAGCTCCATTTGCAGATGGAAGTTGGGAAGTAGGGTACACTTCTCCAGCCATGGACGCCCTGCTCGCATCTCCAAGGAGCAGACACTTAGCCCTCGGCAGAGTCTGATTCCGTATCCCACAGGACACACCTTCGTTGTCTGCTATGTCCACTGCCCTGCCCTGGTGCTGGTCAAGGAGGAATTCAGAGAGACCGCGTGGGCGGGGGTGCATGGGGGGAGCCCAGGAACATTCGCTGGGATCGCTCTACAATGCTCACACCACGCCTATGAGCTACGTGCTATCACGCACATGTCACAGATTAGAAAACTGGGGCTCAGAGAGGTGAAAACACAGGCGTCACAGAGCTCCTGGTGGACCCTCAGTTCCTTCCCCGGTGAGCCTTAAAAGCCAACGTTCTTTTTAGTTTGTTTGTTTTTCCCCGAAGATTAAAAATGAAAACGTGATCCCTGGTCTCATCTCAAGGAGCCTAGAAAGAAATGGGACAGACAGACATGCACTCGGCAAACTGTAAGACAGAACAAGGTGTAAGAAGTTTTCAGAGGAAACTTCTGGGTGGCTTAGTCGGTTAAGCGTCTGCCTTTGGCTCAGAACCAAGGATACTCTTTCATCACTGATCTTAATACTGAATTATACCTAAATCACACCCACTGCTTCCAAAAAGGGACTGATACTTCTTCAGATGGATGCAAAGGTCCACGTGTTCTATGGCTAATAAATTAAAACCTTGCTGCTCACTGCTGTGTCCCCGAGCCTGCCGTGGCCCAGTCAAGCAACAAATGTGTGTCAAGGGAAGGTAAGAAACAGGAAAGCTGAGGAGCCAGAGGAAGAAAAGCCAACATGCAGAAGAGCACAGGACTTGCGGGGGTAAAGCCCTCTATGAACAGTGAGTACCCCAACAGCAAAGGAAGCACGAAACATTAACGGGCTCCAACGAGCTGCTGGAAGGAAACAGGGAGGTGTGAGTTGTCAGAGCATCAGGGAAGCAAGGAAGAGTGGAGACCCGGGGATCACAGACGGCGACGTGCACTGTTTCAGTGCCAAAGGGGAACTGGGAACCGGGAGGTCCTCGGCTCACTTGCTGCTGGGAAACACAGAGCGAGCAGGTGCCTCCGTGGCTTTTTGTTCTGTCTTCCTCACAGAGACAGAAACTCTTCCGAGTACAAAGGATGGTGCTAGCACAAGTCCAGGATAGGGGAGGGGGCTGCAGGGTCCAACCTTTCTGGCTGTTTCTGAGCACAAGGAAAACTCAGCCCCTTCCTCTAAAATCTCATTTTGACGCATTAAAAACCCCGAGGAGTAGGAGGAACCTGAAGGCATGAGCAGACCCTGAAGGACGGAGGGTGAACTCCAGAGGCAGAGTGGCTGGGGGTGGGGGGATTGGGAGCCCACCGGCCAGGGCCAAACTCGACTCTCCTACTCCACAGGGCATGATCTGGGTGACTCTTCTGACCTCTGGGCCTCAGTCTCCTCCCCTGCAAATAGAGGAAAACGAGTGCCCATTGCACAGTGCAGTTGAACTTACTGGTTAGCAGGGGAAGAACCTGTTTTTTAACAGGGAAGTCACCTGAACAGGTAAGAAACAGAGGACAGAGAAACACAGCCCACCTTTCGGAATGTCTACAATATCGTCACTTAAATGGATACTGCAGAAGAAGCATTAAGCGCCATTTGTGGGCAAACGCAATCATTAGATGTGGCCTGAATGCGTTTCTTTTTCCAAAAGGCAGAAAGCTGTCACTCTGTGGGTGAAGGATTATATGTGGTTTTCCTCCCAGCTTTGTGCCATCTCAGCCCTCAGGAAAGGTGTGTAGGCACGGCAGGAGGGTGAAGGCATCAAAATCATGATCAACTTTGGCTTCAATATCCAACCCGAGGCCAATATTCGTTACTGTTCAGGATTCCGCGGAACACGTCAGACAAAGAACTTTTCTTGAGGGGAAAGCATCGTTTCCCTGTGAGGGCAAGGAACTAAGAAAACAAGAGTTACTTTTACATGCGTGCGCGTGTGCACATGTGCGTGCGTAAAGTGGGCGAAATGACGACGTCCTCATGGGTAACAGAGTAAAATACGGACATCCAATGAACCATGACACAAGCCGGGTCCCAAAGCTACAATCGAGCCACAGTCTAGTTAGCTGACCTTCTGACTTCACCCTCCATCACCTCACCTCCAACGCTCTTAACACCACCGTGAAGAGGGAAGGCCTTTGGTCGCCAGGAAGTACCAGAGCCTCCCACTTGGGAGGGTCGGGGTGGGAACTGGGAGCCTTTCCGGAACCCACAAGTACATCTACGCCACATGCTTTCAGCAATTCCTTAAATAAGGATCCATAAGATACAAGTAGGAACAAGGCATTAGAGCAGAACCTTCATGGTAAGACATGGTTCCTCTGCTCGAGAAATGCACGATGTCAGAAGAACGGGAAAATATGGTTCCTCAAGGAACACTTACATGGAACAGCCTGTACGATCAGGGGCAGGCCACAAGCTTCCCCTAAATTACCTCCAAAGGTGAAGATGCATGGACGTGGCTTTGATTCCACTTCTACACTGAGTGACCTCTGGGTCACTCCTGGGCAAGTGACCAAACATCTCTGGCTCAGTTTCCCGATCCACGGCTCTAACAACTCCGCGGAAACACAGGAGACACATGGGAGGTCTTAGCACTGGACTCCAAGTTACCATTGTCCTATTAGTATATTTCATGGCAATTTTGTGAGACCGTTATTTGCTACTAAAGATTCTAAACCACGACGTGGTTCCTCAGTCGCCCACACTCCTGGGGCGCTGCCACTGGAAGAAATAAGAGCCAAGGAATATCAGGCCCCGAGCCTGGCCATCCCCTACATCAGTGACATTGGCCAAGGCTCCCTGCAGGGGAGACACAAAACAAAACCACCTTTCCCAATCCACTTCACCTCTATGGGCATTCTTTTCTAATTCTGGTCTCTTCCACTTGGCAGATGATCTAAGCCAAGTGCTGGACTCTGGTGTCTCCACGGGAGCCCTGGGGTCATTGGGTGTATGACTCTGGGCACCGTGGACAATGTCTGCAAAACGTGGGGCTCAATCCCAGGACCCTGGGATCACGACCTGAGCAGAAGGCAGCTGCGTCACCGACTGAGCTGCCCAGGCACCCCTGGTCTTTTCTCATTTTAAACAAGCTGCTTCTGGAGCATATCTTCAAAAGACTGTCAAGAGCAATTCTAGCTATTACAAAACCCCCGTCTTTTAAAGGAAAATGCAATCCTTCCTGCAGGGCGGGGCAGGGAGACGTGTGAAGCGTGTGCAGCTACCGACACACAAAAATAAGCTGCTTACGTCGGAACGAGCTAATAAATGCTCGAGCACTAAATCCTCTCCACCAGAGAGAAAGAACAGGTCAAGGAAAGTCACTGGGAGTCTTTTGTTTTAAACCCCGGGTCCCTTGCAAAGAGCCAGCCACATCGCCATCAGACACGTGGTGCAACCTTCAGGCTTCTCAACAGAGCGCCTGAGGGGGCCTTGCAGATCACAGGAGGCAAATGACAGCACTGGGACCTCCTTCCCATTTGGGCCTGTGGTCCCAGGGCACCTTGTTAGGAGAAACCCAAGCACTGAACCTGGTGTCAGGTGTAAAAGTGGGTGGGGGGGACGGCTCAGAGAGGCAGGGAGGAGGGTCCCCCCCTCCCCAAGCCCACTCAGTCCAGACCTGGGGCTGGAGGCACCACAGGCAGAGAAGAGCAGGGGGAATTTGGACACACCTGACAGAGGGAGCTGTGCCTTCCTATCCCAACCCCAGACCTGGAGCCTCGGCCACGGCCTGGTCCGGCTCGAGCGCCACATTTCCTACCTGCCACAAGTGTCCGGGGTCCAAACGCACACGGCACGCTTTCCTGTGCGTGCCTTTTGCCAGGTTTCCTATTCGATCGTCTCTCTTATTCAGAGGGTTTTAAAAATAAACTGAGGCTACTAACAGTCCACGTGTTAATTGCACTGCAGTGATTTTTTTTTTCCAGGCTGGAGTGGTCCAGTCCATGTTTGAAATGCTGTTCCCTGCGCAGATGTCTATCTGTCGTATCCTCAAACATCGTTGTTCCTTTACAGCGGTGCTGAGTCTTACTAGGAAATGCTTTCTTGGCCTGAGGGTATAAAGATTCTCACGACTCATTCTTACAAGACTATGTTTTTTAAAAAAATGCTCTTTTCTACTTGTAGTGATTGAATTGGCCTGAAATCGATGATGAAGGACAGGATGGGGGCACGGATCCACCTCCCCCTCCACCTGGGCCCAAAGGTTTTTCCTGCTCTGCTGGGACTTCCCCGAGCTGAACCGAGTTTCCAAAAATGCACAGTGCTCTTTATGACACATCTACTCTGGTCCTTAGGTCTATGCGTCCTTGAATCACCAACACACTTTCCCAAATGCGATGGGTCCTAAAGAAGCTCTGTTATCACTTGTCCACATTTAAGTTACGAGCTATCTAGGGCACCAGGCTGGCTCAGTCCGTAGAGCATGAAACTCTTGATCTCAGGGTTGTGGGTTCCAGCCTCACACTGGGTGGAGAGAGGTCTTAGAAATAAATCAAGTTTGAAGCCATCTGACAAGTCATACCAAAACTCTGCAAAACATGGCCCCACGTGCGCTAAATTTAAAGACACATTTGATAACATGCAGCATCTTCTCTAGTTAAGGCTTCGGATCCGTGATCACGGGAAAGTGATCACGAATCACGGATGACTGTTTACATCTTGTCTATGTCCTTCAGCAGCAACTTACAAGGTCATCAAGGTTCATGTCCTCCTAGCTCCCTTCTGGTTCTGTCACTGCTGTCAGTGGAATTTCTTTTTACATTCCTCTTCCTGATTATCTCCAATTGTTACATTTGATCTGTCGATATTATATTGTATCTGCCAGCTTAAAGAACTCACTCAGTTTAAAAGTCTGTAAGTCAGTGCTGACTTTCTGTCTGGGTGCTTTGCAAACAGGCACAGATTTCATTGCTCTACTTCGGTGTCTGCATTTCTGTTTCTCTGTTTAACCATTTTTTGCACTGGCTAAGACCTCTAGTGACAGCAGGCACTTGGGTGTGATTCCGTGATTTTCACAGACACGATTAATATTACTCCTGTGTGTACGATGGATGCTATAAGCTTGGGACAGGTTGCAGAGGTTCCCTAAAGTGCTGGCTTAGTCAGGGTTTTGCTCTCATCACTTGTTCTGTATTATAGAAGTTCAGGATTGTATATATTCTTATGGTCACTGGTAAGATACCACTTTTCCCCCTTAAATCTTTGAATGTGTCAAGGTCTTCTCCATCTAACGTTGGTAAAGCATCCTTCCATGATTATAATAAACGCAACCTGGTAATAACATTTGTTTGATGTTTAAGGCAAACGGGTAAATCTGACTAATGTTTTCAGAGTTGTATGATAATGTAAAATATGCCCAGCCTGTATGTGGACTTCTTGTGCTGTCCGTCTCCAGCAGAGCTACAGAGCACTGTAAGACAATTGGAGGGTCTGCTCCCTATCTCTCCAACAACTCATGGAAAGAGAGCAATGATTTGCTCCTTCAAGGTTTTGTGACATTCAATGCAAAACCCAAAACACCCTTGAGGCAACGGTACTGAATACAGACTCCGTTCTGCCGGAGTTAATTCTTTATTAAGATTTTGTATTTTGCCAAGAGTCAAATTATGGTTCATTTTGCTTTCCTCTTTCTTCTTATTTCTTCCAAATTCTGTACCTGAAACTTCTGAGTGCTGTCCACACCACTCACAGAGCTATCCATTCTGTCATGTCACAGAACATTACAGAAGCACTATACAGGCAAACCAGTCTTGGTTTCCTTAGATAATCTCCATGATAGCTTTTATTTCTAATGAGATCAGGGTCTTTTGTTGTTGTTGTTTGTTTTAAGAATTTGTTTGGAGCAATCTTAGGTTTATGACAAAATTCAGAGGAGGGTAAGGGGATGTCCCACAAACCCACTGCCCTCCTACAAGCATGGCCTCACCCATGATCAACTTCACTTACCAGAACGGCTGTTTGTTTGTTTGTTTGTTTTTTACCACAGAGGACCCTCTGCTGACACATCATAACCAGCCAAAGTCCACAGCTGACCTCAGGGTCAACACTGTTGGTGTTGAACGTTCCATGGGTTTGGACAAATACATCCATCCTCATGACATCACACACACTACCGCCACTGCTCTAACTCCTCTCAGCTCTGCCTGGCCGTGTTTTCCCACCGCCACCCTGGCAACCACTGGTTTCCCGACTGTCTCCACAGCTTTTCCTTTTCCAGAACGTCACAGACTTGGAATCCTACCGCATGTCGACTGGCCACACCAGCTCCTTCCACACAGGAATACACACCCCAGCTTCCTCCCTGCCTTTCTGTGACTGATAGCTCTTTTCTTCGTAGCGCTGAGTAATACTGCAATGTCTCGACGGACCAACTTGTTCATCCATTCATCTAATGAAGGACATTATGGTGCCTTCCAAGCTTTCCGGCAATTATGAGTAAATCCATGCACACTCCTGTATAGGCTTTTGTGTGGACGTACGTTTTCAACTCTTTCAGGTAAATACCAAGGTGCGCAACTGTTTGGACCGTATGGTAAGAGTAAGCTTAGTTTTCCAAGAAACTGCCAAACCACCCTCCTAAGCCTCTGTGCCATTCTGCATTCCCACGGACGGCGAATGAGTTTCTGTGGCTCCAACATGCTTGTCAGTGTTGGGTGTGCCATTTTGGATTTTTGCTGTTGTTTTTTTGTTTTTAAGATTTTATTTATTTATTGTGTTATGTTTGTCACCATAAAGTACAACATTAGTTTTTGATGCAGTGTTCCCAGATTCATCGTTTACGCACCACACCCAGTGCTCCGTGCAATCTGTGCCCTCCTTAATACCCACCACCAGGCTCACCCATCCCCCCACCCCTCTCCCCTCCAAAACCCTCAGTTTGTTTCTCAGAGTCCACAGTCTCTCATAGTTTTATTTATTTGACAAAGAGAAAGAGAGGACAAGGACGCAGAGTGGAAGGCAGAGGGAGAAGGAGAAGCTGGTTTCACACCGAGCAGGGAGCCCGACATGAGGCTCGATCCCAGGACCCCGGGATCATGACCTGAGCCGACGGCAGACGTTTAACTGAAGGAGCCACCCAGGCACCCTGGTCATTTTGTTTTTATGCTTTTGCAGTCAGTTATCCATTTCCTTCCTATTTTCACATTCACAAGGATGCTCATGGTTTTCTTGTGTTGTTTGAACTCCCCGACGTGTTCTCCACATGGTTTCCCTGTGTGCCCATCTTCCTCCTGAGTGTCTGTGACAGCGGCTTGCGGTTTTGGTAGATTTTACAAAAGACTGGCTTTTGGTTTTGCTCCCCCTTTTGATGTTTCCTCATCATTCCCATAATTTCTGATCTCTGCTTTTGCAAATACTTCCTCTACATTCCTTAGCACTCTTGATTTGTCATGCTCCTAATTTCCATTTTTCTGCCAAGATGAGAAATGGAGTTCCAAACACCTTAATACCATTTTCTACCTGCAGTACACTCATATTTCTAATGTACACTCAATTCTAATACACTCAATTCTAGTACTAATTCTAGCACTCAATTTCTAGTACACTCAATTCTAAATGACTGGTACTTTCATTATGACCTCCTCTGTAATCCACGAGTGGGGAAAGGGTGTGTTTTTAAAGTTTCCACACACGTTTACATGTTTACCTTTTGAACTTTTTCTCTTGATTTCTGATTTAATCACACTGGGCCAAAGAATGTGGTCTGCATGAAATAGACTGCTTACAATTTAGTGCAAAAAAATAATAAATTAAGATATAAAATAAAATTTAGTGCAGTTTCCCATATGTGGTCACCTTTTTAAAAAGCTACACAGATTTTAGAAAAGAATCAACAGTCTGTTGGGAGCACAGTTCTGTTTATTTCTATGAATCTGGGGCTGTTAATACTGTTATAGAAATGCTTAGAATTACTCCGACAATCATATCCTGTACTTCTGCTTGCCGTCCTTTTTATTTTTCACATCTCGCTTTTCTTCCTTTTCTATTGATGTTGGTTGTTTTTGTTAAATATAGATCCCCTCATATCTTTTTTTGCTAGATTAGAAACTATATACACATATAACTACAGTCGATACTTGAGTTGCAACTAAGATTTTAAAATACATAACTGAGGGGTTAACTAAGGGGGCACCTGGGTGGTCCCGATGGTTGAGAACAGGACTCTTGGGTTCGACTCATGTCATGATCTCAGGGTAGGGAGATCGAGACCCATGTCGGGCTCTACACTTGAGATTCTCTCTCCCTCTACACCCCCCCCCCACTCTCTCTCAAATAAATACAGTCTTTAAAATACGTAATAAGTATACTTTTTCTAACATAATCTCAAATCGTTGTATGTTCTACTTCCCCAACGGGAGTCTTATTATATAACTGCTCACGGAGCAAACCCTCAAATGATACTATGATATAACACACAGAGAGCAAACCTCAAAAGACACACATGCACACTTGGGGCGTCTAATTACTGAAGTTCAGCTTAACCTTCATTGAACAGTTCGTATGGAACTGACCCTGTGACATGGCGTCCCTTTCTCCGCACACTGCTGTGTCCCATACCCTGCTCCTTGCAAGGCGTTCACGATCTTCTTTCTAAAGGACAGCTCTGAATGAATCAGAGAAGACTGCCAGTCACAAATCTTCTCAATCTTCACCTGAAAAAGCTTTCCTTTGCTTTCAGTACGTGTTGGTGTGAACTCCCAGACGGATGGTCCCTTTCACCTCACGGCTCTGAAAACACTCAGGCTCTCCTTCGGCACTTGTTGGGTCTGTGCAGGCTGCCAATCCGATGGCCGTCCAGGCACTGGGAAGTCTGCGTTCTCCCCAAAGACCTTTTCTTTGCCTTCTGCTTTCTGGAACCTTGCCAGATGCTTCCCAATGTGGATCAGTCTTCCCTTTTCCTCTTGGTTCTTTGAGCCTGCTCTGGGGACTGCCTGCCCGTTCTGGCCAATTCCCACCAGCCTCTCTTCAGATCCCCCTCTCCCTGCCACCTGCACACTCTGGGACATGGAAGTGTGTGTGTCCAAGGGCCCACTCATGTTTTCCCAGGTCCATCTGTGCCGGAAGGAGGTGAACCCTGAAATGAATTCTCCTTGGACTGAATCCAGCACTTTGAAAATGCGAGGAACTCTACCGTTCACTTCTAACACACGGACTCTCCCCTCTAGCTGTTCCCATCACCCCACTGTGCTTCAGGGTGTCCGTTATGACACGACACGTTCGATCACCTCCCCGCGCAGCACACACATGCTTCCTTCAAAGCCATGGTCAGACCCACCTTCACTGCATCTGGAAAGCGGCAGTCTGCTGATTGTGGTGGTTGTGCTTCTTCTCAGTGTTTAAGGAATTCAGTCTGCAGACTCGTTGGGGGCGGCTTGTGCTCTGTTTTCCTCCCACCCCTCCCTGTGTGGGGACGGAGCGGGGCGCTTAGCACCGCTGCTGCCTCTCGGAACGCTGCCCGGGCCCCGGTCTGAACTGCCCTCCGCTGCTGGGGGCTTCTACAGCCCAGCAGAAATAAGCATGGGCACTACTCACTCTGGCCTGTGGTCCAGCCTGAGTGAGTCCTTCTGATTTCCCTGTTTTACGTGCAGTGGGGACAGAGTTACTGAGGATTGGAGGGAAGGCATCCAAGGTCAGGGGTGGAGGCACATTCGTTGGTTCCCTTTGGCCCTGCTTCAAGTGCTGGGATGTGTCTGACCCTCGGTTTCAGAGGCCGGAGTGTAACTCTGGAGCAAGGAAGGGAACCCGCCCTGTTCTGCATGAAGCTCACTCCATCTTCTGTGCTCAACCCTCAAGGCCACTAACCAAGCAGCTGTGACATCCATGGGATCCTTAGTTTTAAACCTTAGAAAAGGTTTATGCTTTATTTTATTTTTTTCAAGATTTTATTTATTTACTTGACACACACAGAGAGAGAGCATGAGTGGGGGAGCTGCAGAAGGAGAGAGAGAAGTTAACTCCCTGCTGAGCAAGGAGGCTGACTCGGGGCTCGATCCAGGACCCTGAGACTATGACCCAGGCCAAAGGCAGATGCTTCACCCGCTGAGCCACCCAGCCACCCCAAGCTCTAAGCTTTAAAAAACTCTTTCATTATAATTTTTTCCTAACTTTTTGATTAAGGCATCAACACAGATTTTTACATGAATATTACTACCTAGATTTTGATTATTTCAGTCTAAATGAGACCAACAGTAAGCAGTGAAATGCCATCAATTAAAACGTCCCTAAGTATCGAAATCTGTATTAACGAATCAGTGTTCTTTCTTGTTGCCAAGTGTCCTCAAAGATGACTCCAACATTATGCTCAACACAGAAAATCCCGACTGCTTGACATAGCATCTCACACTTGAGAAAACAGCTCTTAGACGTCATGGGAAGCTCCCAGCTCTTATTTTTGCTAAATTTCAACCTCTTTTAGATTAAGCCATTTCAAGAATCTGATTATTCTAATGCCTCCCAGCTCTAAAGCCTACCCCGTATTGTACTTAAACTTTCCCGTAATCCACACCATGGGCTGTGGGCATTTTTCCGGAGCCCTCCCCCAGTCATACCATTTCCTTTCCCGGGGTGCCCCTTTTCCCCTGTATCAAAGCGTGCACCTTTAGACCTCATTTGCTTTTGTTTTTTGTTTTGTTAAGATTTTATTTATTCAAGAGAGAGTACACACAGAGGGAGAATCAGGCTCCCCCATGAGCAGGGAGCCTCAAACAGGGCTTGATGCCAGGATGCTGGGATCATGACCTGAGCCAAAGGCAGATGCTTAAATGACTGAGTCCCCCAGACACCCCAGACCTAATTTGCTTTTAACCTCCATCCTTGCTTTCCTGTGCTGCTCCCATCAGTAGTGAACAGAATGGGATTAAAAGTCATCACAGCAAGCCGGAGGATCAGCAAGTGTGCAGACACACAACACCAGCCGGAGAGCAACACCCAGAAGCCAAGCGGAGGGACTGCCCCGTGCAGGGGCCCTGAGAGGTGATGTCGGGTTCCCTCCGGGCTGCATCCTGAGACAACGTGTGGAACTGACCTTGGGGTTCTGCTTACTGCATTTGACTGACTCCTCGTCACTATTCAGAGCTCAGTGTTCCTATGAAACTTTTCCTAAGCCGAAATGATGGAAGACGAAGAAGCGATTACCCTTCATGCATAAGACAAATTGGGTGAGTGTGCCAAGAGCTGAAACCACCTGTCTCCACTTCCTCCGATGCCAATAAAGACAGATCTGGCTCGCGGATGAACAAAATACACAGAGATAAAGCGCAGGTGCTCCAAGCTCAAAGCCGTGACAGCTGGATGCTGAGCGCGGCTGCGGGGAAGGCTCTTGGCAGGGCCGCCGTCCTCCTCAATGCCCGCTGCCTTTAGAATGGCCCCCTGTGAGAGCAATGCAGGGTCTTCCTATCTTTCTTGTTTTTAATATTTTAATTATTTATTTGTCAGAGAGAGAGAGACAGCACAAGGAGGAGGGACAGCAGACAGAGGGAGAAGCAGACTCCCTGCCAAGCAGGGAGTCCGATGCGGGCCTCGATCCCGGGACCCTGGGATCATGACCTGAGCCGAAGGCAGACACTTAACCGACTAAGCCACCCTGGTGTCCTGAAAGCAGTGCCGAATCTTTGTTTCTAAAAGCAGAAATCCTCTTTGGATTTCTCTAAGTGAGCAAACACAGGTACTGAGGTAGGTCTTGCGTGAAACAAACTTTCGAAAAGCAGGGGATACCTGTATATCAGGACATTGCAGCCAAGTTTTGTCTTTTTTTTTTTTTTTCCTGTTCTAGAATTTGTTTCCTTTAAAGCAGAAAAGAGCCAAGATCAGAATTTTTCTCATGTGAATGCCCAGCACAATTTCACAGAATACGAAGTCCTAGCACAGGGGCAAAGCTGCTGCTGGGGCTGATGGCATCCGTGGCATCTTGTTTTTGTCATTCCTTACCCTGGTGATTTGTGAGCCGATCCCGATCCGATGGTGCTGGGAAGCCCGGTCCCGCCAGATCTCGTGGACTGAGAGGGGGCGTCTGCTCCACCTGGTCCTGGGGAAGACGGGAACACAAAGGCTTTGGTCAAAAGGAGCATTTCACACTTGTCCACACCCGCCCTTCCCTGCAGTCCTTCTTCCTCAGTTTCTTACTTCAACGCATTCACGTTCTTGGTGTTTAAAGGTTGGTTGTTTAAAACACACCGTAAAAGGGAAGCTAATGGTGGAAAGGTGCCACTGTTGAGCAAAGGCGTCAGCAGACAAGTCACCCTAGGTCTCAGGCTTAAATGGCTTTGCCTGAATAGCAATTCAAAAAGAATTATTGTCAGCTGCTGGATTCGAGCACCGAATAGAAATCATTAGCATTCCATGGAGCACAGGCATTTTCTGCAACAATTACTGGTAATCAAGCCCTAGGCGGTCTGTTATCTGGAACGGAAACATCCAGGGACTGCTTATAATTGGCCGGCTCTACAAAGAAGGGCTCCGTGTTTTTTTTTTCCCCCCCAGACGTCAGGATGAGGACAAAAATTTTAGGCAAAAGTTAAAACAGCAATGTTACAATTAACCTCACAACTCTAGGAAAAAGCATCTTTGTGAGATTATAATCAACCCAATGAAAAACAGGTTAAACGTGGGTAAAGAAAATGGGCCTTTTCATAGGGACACACGGAACACTAGCAGGGATTAACGTGGGGCAGAAAGAGGTTCAAGTCCTCTTTCAGATTTAAGAAATTCTGAGATTTTTACACTGCACCTGGATTACCTCCATAATTAGGTTTTACAACTGTGTCTGCAGGGGAAGATTACCATCGGCACAAAGAGCAGCCAACTCGGCAACTTCACCCTTACCTATGCCAACAGCAGCAAATGTGTATGCAGAGTTTACTGGGCAGGGCTGGACTCCCACTTCACAGCTGGGGACACTCCGGGACAGGAAAGTTATGTCCACCTGACTGCCCCCTGCCAGCATTAGAACCCAGGTGGTGGGGTTCTTCCCACTCATGTGCCTTCCCACTCATGCTGCCCACGAAACTCAAAAAAGTTCGTTCATTTTGACAAGCCGCTTTATCACCTGAATGCTCCCCAGTGAACAGTTCTCCGTCCAGAGACTTAAACCTGGGGGTACAGAAACAGGAGGATGATACTCTATCCCTCCACACCCATGTGCACACACACGCAGTGTGGTCCGCTTGCTAGAGCTGGGGAGGCAGAGTGGGGAGCACTGGGGAGATAGACCAGAAGGGTCAGCTCACCAGTATCTATCTACCACTCAGAAGTAGGGAGCTCGGTGCCTGGGAAGGCCCAGCCACAGCCATATCTTCCCCCAGAAAATCTGGGGGAAATGATCCAAGCCTGAGAGCATGTCTTCACTGCTGGTCTTTCCAAAAAACAAATAGCTTTCTTTTTGTTTTTTAATCATAAACGCGATACGTGCTAACTAAGAGAATCTAGATACTAAAGTAAAGCTTAAAGAAAAAAAGTTCAAGTGAACCCCTCTACTTTCACCCACAGATGATACCCTGTTGGTTTTTGGTCTGTTTTTCCAGAGACAAGAAAAAAGCACAAACGTGGTTCGTCTACGTGCACTGTTTGAATTACTTATGGAAAATGTTATGTTACATTTGGATTGCACGGGCTTTACAAGCGATCTTGATTTAAAAAAAAGATTCATAATCAAATGGCACACATTACGGAATTTTAGTCCATCTTTCTGAAATTTCCCATGGCAACGAAGCGCCTCCATCCGCGCTTCCAAGCCCTGGACCACTCCACTGGGTGGCTGGGCAGCACGACTTCCTGAGCCCGCACCCTCCCGATGAGCAGGTGGTTTGTGAAGAAAGGAAGGTTCTGGTTGGGAAAGAGGAGAGGAGCTGGTTTGCAAGACGGAGTCCAGAGGCAAGAGCAAACCCAGCAGGAGCCCTGCCAGGGTGCGGAGGACGGAGCTGGGCAGTCAGGGTCAGGGCACAACGAGGTACCTCCCAGACCCTCAAATGCAGTCCAGCCCCCCCACTGAGGTCATCCCACCTGGTTTCTGCGATTCCACAGCCTACATTTCTCCACCCAACTGGCTCTTTACCATCTGGGATAAGTATTTTTCTTCTTTCTTTTCCAGATTTTCAAACAAGCAGGTCAATTTTTGGAACAGAGCAGAAATATAATTAAAATGCACCTGAATCCCAACAGCAAGGCAGACCCCGTGGAAATCACAGGGTGTGAACGATCCTGTGTCCTGCCTCTCTCCCTCCCCCACAAACATGACAAGATACTATGTTAAAATCTTGGCAAATATTCTCTCCAGATCCTAAACTACTCTGGTACACACTTGCAGCCACTTGCAAGTTTCGGACATTGTACATAACAATCCCATCAACACCTCTGTGCACAAAATCCTGCCCTCATTTCCGATTATTTCCACTGGATCCCTGGAAATTAAGCCACTAGTCCAAAGGTTTCACCCGTATTTTGGGGGTTTTTTTTGAGTCGAGATACATACTGTCAAAATCTTATTCATGCAGTTTACCCTTCCACCCAAAACAGAGGAGAACTGCCCATTTCATAATCTCTGCGACAGACCGAGACTGGTGATCTTTCTGGAATTTCTTCTTGCCAATCCCAGAGGTAAACCATGGCCTCAGCCTGTGGTTTTCAGTGCAGGTCTTAAATACTGAAACTGACCATTTTCCAGAGCTTCTCAGCCCTTTGTCCTTCTTCTTCTGGACTTCCCCTCTGATGGGTCCACTGGACTAGCGCCTAAGGGCAGCCGGCCTTTCCAATCAGCCAAGCCCACCCACTCCTCCGGAGCTGAGCCCCTGGGGGCCAGTTCTCTGGAGTCTGACTCAACCAGCTCATCTGTAAAATGGGTTCAGTGACAACCATCTCCCCCCACCCCGCCCACCACCCAGAACTGCTGGAGCCTTTATTTACAGCACCAGGTACAAACCCAGGGCCCAGGGCTGGGCAAGGACCCAGCTTAGGGACGTGCACATCCCCTGTCCACTGGCAACCCTGGTTTGCGCCTCATTATTCCTCCAGGATGAGTTCCCCACGTGTAAGAAACAGCTTCTCCTGTCTGTTGCAAATGCTTTCCCAGCCTGTATGTCTGCAGTCTTAACTGAATTTTTGATTCTCCGAAGTGTAATTCAACACAGGCAAGTCCATTGAACTCTTCTTCTCGGTTCGTCGAGGCAAGCTGGTGACTGCCTCCTTACTCTCTCAAGGGAACCAGAGGCTACAGCCTCACCACCCTGAACAAGCGTGACCTCGTCAAGGACACTGGAGAGCATCTGTATAAGTTTTATTCTGGTCTCTCTTCCGACGTGACGTATTCCTCGCTCATCTCGCTGACATTGCTACCCGTGGACGGGAAGAGCTGACACCAGAGACCGGCCCCCAGTTCACTCCACCCTTTCTGCCTGAGCCGGAAGGTCACCTCCTTCCCACCTCATTATCTCCATGCACACATGTGTCTGAGTCGTGGCCACACTCACGCGTGGGTCCCACGGACCTGCTCATCCTGGAGCCACGGCCATGCTCTCCATCCTCACGGCCTGGGACACGTTTTCGTTGGCACACACTTCCCCTCTCGCTTCGTTTACTTGGATCTTCTTCTTCTCGAATTGTTTCAAGGTTTGCTTTAATGATTAAAGCTTCTCTTCTGGTGGATTTGCTTACATATAAATGAGCAATGACTACCCATTACGAATCTGGACGTTGCTTATGGACCATCTGACTGAAATCAGACAGACATCACGGAGCTCAGGAGAATAAAAACCAGGGGTCCAGCCTCCCTGCGACCCAGGCCTCACCCCTAGCCTGTCCCTCTGGGGACACACAAGACCCCGGGTTGTCCCTTGCTCGGACTCAAGTCCAGGTCAGAGTCCCTGTCTTCTCCTCCACACGCCACGGTCCCTAAGCACTCCTCTCATCAGTGGCAAGCAGACCTACCCCACAGAGACATCAATTTAGAAGAGAAGGACCTTCCAAACCTGATTTAGGCAACCCTGTCACCAGATTTAGCCAATGCAAACGCAGGCTGTCAAGCAACACGGGAGTTTCAGGTAGACGAGGTGTCAGTCAGTCCTGGGCCCTGCATGAGGCTTGTCCTAACAAACATTCCTGCGAGTTGTCTGAGTTTAACTGGGGACCCTATACTTTATCTGTCAGCTCTGTACCGAAAAGACCATTCAAATCGGACAGGTTTGCACAACAAATAGCAGCGGCAAGAACAAAATCCCGACGCGGGGCTCATGTGTTTGTATATAAGACTCCCAAGTCAAAGAGAAAACACACACACACACACACACACACACATAATTCAACAGGCAGATGCTTCAGACAAGAACCCTATTATCCTGGTAAGCGAAAAAAGACGCCATAGTAGGAAACTGCTAGTTTGTAAAATAAAGCCAGCCAAGGAGAAGCTAACCATGGCTGCAGGGGAAGGTCAGGCACCAACTCTTCAAAGGCAAACACTGGCACCTGGCCAGGCTCAGGGTCACGGAAACTGGGACAGGAACAACAAGCCTGTCCCTGTGCCGGCCTCGTCTCCCGGGGCTCATTTTTGCTTGTCGTGGTGGGTTTCCTGTTCCAGGTTAGTGAGCCTCCCCTTAGGGCCAGGAACCAGCACTTCCAGTGTCCTTCTGCAGGAGGCCCGGGGTGCCATGCAGGGCCTGGGGGAAGACCCTGCAGGGCAGCGGGCTGGTCCTAAAGCTCCCACAGGACTTGGCGGTGGGGCACAGGGAGGGGACTGGGATGGAGCCTCTAGCTGGGCAGTGCTGTCCTCTAGAAACTTCCTTCTTGTCATACTTCTGGGGCTTACACGAGTGCCCCCTCCCAACTCGCTCCCTCTGGCCTCTTGCTGGCCCCAGGCTGGGGTACCAACCCAACCGCTTCTCTGGACCCCTCCAGCCCCCTCCCTGAAGCACTCGTCCTCCCCTGGCAGGAGCGTGCCCACTGGACGCGCTGAGCGAGAGCCCTGCCCACCCACGGAGGCAGGTGCCCGGCTAATGAAGACCCCCCGAGGGCTCAAGGATCACCAAGGACAAGGTGTCTCAAGCAGGCTGGGAACCGTCAGGGCAGCGGGTGTGGACGCAAGGTTAGACCCAGCAGGCCTCTCCAGGAGGAACTGCGGAGGAATGCAGATCCCCAGGCCTACGGGGCTTGTCTGTGCACCTTGCCCCAGGGACTCACTTCACAGGCTAATCCAGGGGGCGCCTGCCCAGCCTGGCGACCTTGGGACATGGCAAGCAGGCAGCCCCGTCCCGCTCTGCCCCGGCGATCCTTTGCCATCCAGAATGTTCTCTGCCTTGCCCTCCACACCCACCGTGGCCTCATCCTCAAGGCCTTGCCGGGAAGCCGCCTCCTTTCAGAGGCTTCTCTGATGGCCCCGAGGAATATGGCCTCTTACCCCTCCCCCTGCGGTGCTCTTTTACTCAGTGTGTGCCCCAGACGCGGGGCAGGGATGCCTCTGCCCCCTACAGTGAGGGGAGGAAGGCCGGCTGGAAGCGAGGCCATGCGGCCCAGCACGAAGAACAAAGGGGCAGAGAACACCTCGCTACCCAGGCTGCCTGTCAGACAGCACGAGACGCCCACTCTCGTGGGAGTAGGAACCCCGCTCTCGAGACAGAGATGCTCGCGGGGCGGCTTGAGCCATTTCCTGGCTAAAAACCCACGCCATCTGGATGTCTTCTTTGCAGAAAGATCTATTCATATACAACGGAATACTATGCAGCCAGCAAACCCCCCTGAAACCTTGCCATTTGCAGTGACGTGGATGGAACTAGAGGGCATTATGCTGAGTGAAGTAAGTCAGAGAAAGACAATGATCTCTCTGATATGAGTTTGAGAGGCAGGGCGGGGGATCGTGAGGGGTACGGAGCGAAAAAAATGAAACAAGATGGGATCGGGAGGGAGACAAACCATAAGAGACTCTTAATCTCAGGAAACAAACTGAGGGTTACTGGGAGTGGAAGGGTAGGGATGGGGGGCTAGGGGATGGACACTGGGGAGGGAATTGCTATGGTGAGAGCTGTGAAACGGGTCAGCCTGATGATTCACAGACCTGTACGCTACCCCTGGGGCAAACAATACATTATATGTTAATAAAACAAAACAAAAAAACCCCACAGGCTGACATGAGCCTCGGGGAGCAGGTGGGGAACTTCAAGGAGAGAGAGCGGGACAGTCAGCACTGTGCCTGCCGGGAATAAAGCGGAGCGTAGGGCAGAAGGCCAGGCTCTGGGTCCAGTCCCAGGCTCACACCTGTCCGTGAGTCGTGTGACTGCTGCATCGGCTGTGTCCTGGGGCCGACGGGCAGCTTCATGCGTTGGCCAGGAGGACTAAATTAAAATGGCATAAACAAAGCGCTTGTCCAGCAGGTATAATGTTCCAGGCTGTGAATGGCAGGGACAAGGGGTCTCTAAGAGACATGTCTCTCTGGCGGGTGTCGGGGCTGTGTCCTCACTCCCATTCGGCGCACAAGGTGTTCAGGGGACTAAAAGCACAGCCCTTTGTTACTCTGCTGAGAAAACCAAAGAGGAACACCAGGGAGAACAGAATGAGGGGCTTCCACAAGTCTCCAACAAAATGTTCCATCAAAACCTCCAAGCTGAACTCTTCATGCAGATAAGCCCCCCCACCGCACACACGAACAACAATGCATGACAATACTGTGGGCGGGGGGCAGGGACAGTCCAGGGACGCCCACCTCAGGCTGTAAACTAAGCCTGAGTTGTGTGCCCAGCGCCCCCACACCCTCTCCCGCAGCGGCGCTGGCTAACCCCACTGTCAGGGAGGGAAAGAACAGAAATGACATGGGTCCCACGGTCCAGGGTCCAGCATCTCACTTTCCCTCCAGACCCCTCTCCGGCACCCTGCAGCCAGTCACCCGGTGGGAAAGGGGTCCCGCTCCGACGTACAATGAGCTGACGCTTGTAAAGTACGATCAGCATAGCCTTTGTAGGCTGATGCAAAACACAGCTGACGTCATGGAACAAGTCAGAATCAAAATCTACTAAGAGATGAGCCTCCTGCCCTAGTGAAGAAGGCGTGACCCCAGCATCTGTCCCTGGTTCTAACAGGGAAAGCATCGCCTTCCAGTCTCTATCACAAATTCCCTGCCATCCAAAGCCCAGTGGGTCAACTGTGTGTGTGTCTTCGTCCACGACTTTTAAACACACACAGCTGTGTGTGGGAAACATCTCCTGGGCAGCCTCCTCCCAGCTACAGTTACTCATTTTTATTAGAACTTACTAGGTTTGGGGACACTTGGGTAGCTTAGTCATTAAGCGTCCGCCTTTGGCTCAGGTCCAGGGATCAAGCCCCGCATCGGGCTCTCTGTTTGGTGGGACGCCTGCTTCTCTCTCTTCCACTCCCCTTGCGTGTGTTCCCTCTCTCACTGTCTTACTCTCTGTCAAATAAATAAATAAAATCTTAAAAAAAAAAAAAAAAAAAAACACCTCCTAGGATTTTAGTAACTACTCACCACGCCAGCCGCCCTCTCCAGGAGTGAGGGTACTGCCTCCCACTTGGATGGCAATGATCCAAGCTGCTGAGTCACACAGAACACCTGGACCGCCACTCCTCAGAGCAACCAAAACTCTTCTCCAAAACGGTAAGACACCAAGCACGGCAGGGACAATGCCACTGTTTAGAAAACCACCAGACTTTCACAAAAACCTCACTGCACCCAAGTGCCGTAGCCCTAAACCCACACCGTCCTGTGTATGCCATCTTCAGACACGTCTTTCTTTGCAACGACCTCTGAGTGTCCGGATTCTTGACATTAGGAGCAGAGGTAGTGTACGAACCACCTAGCTTTAAATTCGCTCGCCCACTCTACAACACCAGGCACCAACACATCCATTTCAGTAATGCGAGGGGGAAGGAAGGGCAGTCTATCAATCCTTTATTTCTTTTTAAGCAGTTCCATTAAGATCTATCAGCTACCTAACATGAATTTCACCTGCCCTAAATGTACCATCCAACGAATGTTAATATAATTTACAGTATTTGTAGAGCTATCACCACAATCTAAATTTAGAACATTTCCATCGCCCTACAGAGAAACCTCGTGCCCAGAGCTGGCTCAGCTTGACAAATGGTTTTCCCAAAATAAAGTGCCTTTGCCACGTCAATTTTCTCCCCATCTTCTGATCTGGCATTCCCCAGTCGGCAGGGCAGCTCACCTCCCAGGTAAGAGCACTGGCTTTAGGATTTCTAGAAATCAGTAGCTGAGGGGCCTGGGAGAGGCACTAGCCCTCCTTGGGTAAGGGTCACCTCACGGGGGACAATGTGGAAGATTTCGTGTCATTATGTGTGTGACACATGTGTACGTAATTAACAAGCTGCAATTTTCACGCGCATTCCTACTAATCCGCTGTTAAATCCGCTGTTACCACCACCTCCCCACACCTGTGTCTCCCCAACTCCTTCCACCTGCTCCCTCCCCCGCCTCCACCTCTACTGAGACTCCACCACCAACTTTTAGCAGGAGGACAAGGACAGGACAAAGCACAGCAGACCGGATGTACGTGAATGACTACAGAACGGGACTGCAGTTAACATCGTGCCTGACTTCCTGTCCGTTTTCTGTTCCTGTTCCCTCCAGAGGAGAAGCTGGCAGAGCCATTTGTGACATCAGCTTCCAGGCGGGCACGGCAGAACACAGGGAGGTACACACGAAGGAACCTGGGGACTGTGGACTCACTCCCTAGCTGTTTAGGCAGAGAACAGAAGTAGCTTACGGAAAAAATGAGCTCCATCAAACCCAACGGCACAACCGTCTTGGCCCTGCCCCCACTCAGTTCCCAAGTGGAAATACTCCCACAAAAGCTTTCACCAGTCTGAGAACCGGGAGATGGGTTCACAGCAGGATTTTCCAGTCTGCCCCAGAGGACACACAAACCCCAAAACACAGCTGCGTGTCCTCACCAGCCTGCTGCATGGGGTGGGCGGGCATAGCAATGGAAAGAGAAGACGGTCTGCCCTTCCTTTCCCTGCTTCTCCCCTGCTCTGCCTGGGGATCCTACGTGACTTCGGCCCCCCGGCCGACCCAAATCCAGCATCTCTTGCAGGCCTTCTGCCCAGACTGGCCTTGATCAGAACCCTGCCCTCCTCCCCTGCAGCCCCTGAAGGGAAAATCCACTCTCGGCACATGCAAGGCCCTCTAGCTTCCTCCAGGACTTTGATTCTGGACCTGCATATGGGGAAACCAGCTATAAATGGCTAGTACCAAAGCCCAGGCTTTGCTCTGGGGAAGGAGACCACAGAGAGTCTGGTCCAGGGACGGAGTGGGCAGCAATCACTCCGGGGGGGTGGGGGGACCCCGAAGGTCAGGGGTTGGGACATCCACACTTTCACAAGGGGTCTGTGTCTCGGAGCTCTAGCAATACAATGACTGTGGCTCAGAAAAGGGAGCCAGAAACTTCACGTCCATGAAATGTTAACCAATAAGGAACATGATAGCCCAATGCTCCATAGAGCGGCGACGGCCTCACACGTTGGCACTAGTTCTACCGTCCACATTGGCTCTTCATACGAAGCTGACAGTTTCCTAAGTCACTAACTTACAGATTTTAAGTATAAGCTACAGCCTCTGTCAAAACTAAAATGCTGCTATCATTTTTTTTTTTTTTTTTAAGTAGGCTCTACTGGGCATGGAGCCCAACATGGGGCTTGAACTCATGACCCTGAGATTGAGACCTGAGCAGAGATCAAGAGTCAGACATTTTACCAACTGAACCACCCAGATGCCCCGACCCCTACATTTTTTTCACAGCTATTCGGGTCATCCTCTGGGATGTCCGTAACTCTAGAGAACGGTCAAGATGCGGAAGCCAAAGGCCGCTGTGGATTTCCCCAGGCTTTCTGGGATGGAGGCCCCCGGGACAGGGGTTGGTGGTTCTCACCTGCACACACTGTTGGCCCAGGTTGGGGAGTCGGGCATCTCATCAATGTCGACGACACTGGGTCACTCAGCCCTACACTATTACCCCCAAGTTCTTGAATGCAGAAGAGCAGGACAGGTCTGGGTGGGGGCACTGAGGGCCCCCCTTCATGAAATCATGTCTCCACCAGGCCCACAGCTTGCCCTTTTGTCCTTCTCCAGCCAACCACTCCCTGCAGGGAGGCAGGACCCCTCTGGCCCATTTACACGGTGACTAAGGGAGGCCCGACGGCTGGGCCCCCATCCAGGGGGCAGAAACGGCACAGCGAGAACATCATATCACTGGGCGCCCAGCCCCAACTTCCACTGCCCATTCGCTTTGTTCTCTGGGACCACTACCCTCATGGAAAGGAAAATGAACAGAGACCAAGACATCCACAAGTGCGCATCTAACGTGAATTTGTTACAACAGTCAGCGAGTAGCACCCACACCGAGATTAAGGTCTACCCCGGCCAAGGAGACAGGACGGAAATCTCTATGCTGCTCAGTGATCAATAAAGCCGACAATCAGAGCCCTCAACGCGCCTCCCCAGTCAAAATGCAACCGGGACAATGAGAACAATCTAAGAAACCACAAACTTCCAAATGGAATGAAATGCGTCCTGATCCCACCTGGGCCACCTCTGGCTAGCCACAATCCGAAGCTCTGGAAGACGGGCCTGGTGCCCAGCGTTCCTCCTGCTGCCCCCGCCCCCCCATCCCCGGGGTCACAGTACTGAGCTCCCCATAGACTCAAGGATCAGGCCCCCAGCTGAGGCCCTCCTGGAGGCAGAGGGAATGGAGTCCCCTCGCTACACAGAGACCCAAACAAAAAGGACAGAGCAGAGGGCATTCATTAACAAAATGCAAGCACAGCCGGGACGCTGGGGCCATCAGGCTCCACGTTCTGGTGACCTCACCATGGCGACATCCCTCAGCATCTCAGCGCCTGAGCTCCCTTCTCTGAAATGCGGGTCACAATCTTGTGCGCGCCCCAATGGGGACCATAAAGCCTCTGCATACATGCAAATCCAAGTTCCTTGGCTTGAAGCTTCTGGCATTGTCCTGGCAACACGACCCGTGCAACATCCACACTCAAACCCCGACAGGAAAGCGGGTGGCGCGCGGTCCTCAGGGTGCACCGAGATGGGGCTGTGTTCCCAGCAGAGCTCCCACACCCGCCCAGCACACGGCACATCCCCGCCGCGTGCCCGTGGTTAGCAGAACAACAAGAGGCACCTCTTCTGCGAACTTTTCAAAACTCTCATTTCAAAATCTGGAAAGGGCTCTCATTGGTCCTGGCTGACCAGGAAAAAGCCCCAGGGTTTACTGTGATGTAATTCTTGGAGGTGGCTCTCCCTCATTTCTCAGTCCCTCCGGCAAGTGGAGGCCAGAAGGCCAGGGGTGAACGGCAGCCCATGGCCAAGAATCTGGAGGTGGAATGAGGAAGCTGGGTCTGGCCCCGAGCTCCAGCCCGGGCCCCTCCTGCCTCCCACCCAGGTTCCCACACCACACCTGAGCCGGGTGCGATTATCTTCAGAGGGAAGTTAGGAGAGCAGGGAGGGGCGGGAAGAAGCTTCCAGAAGCATGATGAAGGACCTGGCCGAGGAGTCAGGCTGATGCTCCCTGGAGGTTTATCTTTCACTGAGCTCTGAGCAAAGCAAGTGTCCGAGACCAACCGAAGAAGCAGCAGAGATGCCAGAGCACAAGGAACTGGGTCCTCTGGCCCCAGAGGGGCCGGTCCTGCCGGACTTGGTCAGCGCCTCCCCGCACAGGACCCCTGGGTCCCGACCCCCAAGTGGGTCACCAGAAGGTCATCACATCCTTCATGAATGAAAACCGTTACTGTGATGTGAGCCAAATGTTTACAAATCACCACCGTGTCAACTCCGTGATTCGGAAACAAATTCCCTACCCGTGCCTTCTCCCTGCTCTATAAGGGGAGGTCTCGGGGGACCCGTGGGCTCCGTCCATCACGCATCTGCCTTCGACTCAGGTCATGATCTCCAAGTCCTGGGATCGAGCCCCGTGCTCAGCAGGGAACCTGCTTTTCGCTCTGCCTGCGTTCCCCCGCTCTTGCTTGCTCTCTTTCCCTCTAACACATAAAACATACAAAATCTTTAAAAAAAAAAAAATACTATAAAGGGAGGTCTCTGGACCACATGGTCTCTGTATTTCTTTTGGGCTCCAAAGTGAATTCTGGACACCACATGCCACCAAGATGGAGTATGAAGTTTCGAACAGACCTTCTCTCCTTAAACGAGCAGAACACTGAAATGGTTTTTGTGCATGGACAGCAGGCGGCTCAGGACGGTTATCTCTGAGAGAGACAAACCCACTGCCCAGAGTGCCCGTGATCTGCAGCATGAGGAAGGGGGTCCTTTCGGGGAGACCTGTGTGGGGTGCCGGGCAGGCTGTCAGCCAAGTACTGGTTACACATGCATGGAAACCATTGAGGTCAGGGCAAGAGCCACCGGGAAGAAGCAGGCAGAAGGACCCCCAGAACTCACATGGGGCAGAATGAAGGTTGTGTCCCCTAAGCCACAGCGGAAAAGCTCCTACACCGAGCTCTTACAAAGTCTTGCCTCAGATGTGAGAGCAAACAGGCCCAGAATGCCGGGTAAAGAAGGCAAGCTCCAGAAGGACTCAAGGCCTCAAAGAAGCCCAACTGTTCGCATTAGAAATCCCCTGGGAGTCAAAGCAGCACAGAAAAAGGAGAAACAAAATCACAGCACCCAGCTGCCTCTGACACCTAACCCCAAAGCAGCAGGCGTGAAGAAGCCAGGTCCGTCAGGGGAGGAGACGTCAGCCCTCAAATGTTGAAGATGACCCAGGGAAGGCCGGAACGTTCCAGCAGCCAGGAGAGCCAGGCCGCACCTGTCCAGGAGGGGGAAAGCCAACACAATCCTGACGGGCACCAAACGCAAGCCCAGGATGGGCCTGGCCGCAGATGAGACGCCACACCCCTCTCTGCTCTCCCTCGCCCGGGACGCACCCCGCCACTGAAGCCTGACCACAGGGGTCTAGGAGGCTGGGGGTAGAACCCACACGAAGACACAGAAACTCTCCAAAATGAAGCACCCAGAGGAAAGCAAGGGGAGAGTGCCCCCAAACCATACCCCATGTCTACGTGGGGAGGAGACTCAGGTTTGGGACCAGGTGGAGCAAAGCTGAACCCAGCATCTCCCATCCCTACCTGTCTGGCCTGAACAAGTCCCTGGGCCCCAGCCCTCACAGGAAAACCAGGGAACAGCATCCACTTCAAAGGGTTTGCAGGGGAGACAGCGTAAGGTTGAAGAACACCAGCCGCAGACCCGAGTTGCCTCCCCATCCCCGAGACAGACAGCGCCGGCTCCCTCGAGATAGACAGCGCCGGCTCCCTTACAGCTCGGGGGGCTGGAAGGAGGCAGGGGAGCAAGGAGGGTCTCCAGGGCGCCTTCTGAGTTGCACTCACCCTCACACCCCTGGAAAGCAGTTACAAGTGACAATGCCTGACAAGTGACAGGCCACTCCAGCTTCTACCACCAGCAGGGACGCGGGGCCAGCCTCTGGCACAGGTTGGCTGCCTGCGACCAACGGCATCGCGCTCAAGAGAAGACAGGAGTGTGTGTGTGCATGTGTATGTCCATGCGAGTGTGTGGAAATACAAGGGCCACTAATTTAAACGGTACACGGACACAGATAATCTACAGATACAGGGACAGCCCCGCCTTTTCCACAAGAACTCCCCGCTAGGTCATGCTCCTTGCTTCTTATCAGCAGATCAGAGAGACTCCCTTCCTGGGCCAGCAAACGGGTCTGATGGAGCTTGCACCTCTACCCAAGGCCTCCTTGTCTAAAAAGCAGGTCTTGGCCTAACAGGATCCCTGGATCCACTGAAAACACTGATCCATGAACTCACTAACCCCACCCCTGGCACCAGTCCTGGAGCCATGAAGGGCAATAACAAGGTCCCAGACAGAGCCATAACGCGACTCTGTTCCAAACCAGTCCAGAAGGGAGTTGCTGGGAACAAAACAGGCCCCTCCCACTCCAGGGAAGCCCCAGGCCCTAGGAAGCCCAGCAAGACAGGGACCTACGCTCAGGGTGCAGACTGCACAAATGTCATAGCCCAGCAAAGCAAGAGCCAGGCTGGCAGATGGGGCAGGTTCGTGCAATGGTGTTGCATGAAACGGCAATTTAAACATCGGGAAAAGGACTCTCCAGGCCTACTCTAAGGCTGGACACCTGGCTGACCCAGAGGGCAATGAATGGACAGAGGAGAGGCTAGTTTTGGGTGATGAAAAGACAGGTTAACTGCATCTGAAATTTCCGTCATCTGAAAAGCTGGCATTACACCAGTCCCCAGAAATACTTCGGCGACCACCAGCCTGCCAGCCGCTGCCCCTCAGGCAGGTGCTCAAGCCAGACCGAAGAGTCAGCCTCAAACTCTTCTGCTCCCCATTCCAGCTCTGTCCCTACATCCTGATGACTCGGCTTTCTAAATATACTTCGACATACTTCTCTCACGGCCGCTACGGTGTCCTGGGCTCAGGCAGCCAAGTCTTGCCCTGGAGCACGGACTCAGAGCAGCTGAGAAGAGAATGTGGCATCCTTATCACACAGCAAGCAGGGCAGGTAGGGGATGGGGTACAGCCCCGTGCCACACACACAGGAGAGGGTCAAGCCTGGGACTCACAAGACCGCGCCCTCAATCCACACTCTACCCCTGATCTCTCGTCCTTAGAAGACTGCAGACGGGATGGGGCTGCAAACGCATCTACTCAGTAAGAAGCAGGTTGCGTGTGCACGTGAACACCCAGTCCACCGGCAGCCTAAGATCTACACACCCCTGCCGGGACTTAGCCAGGGAAGGTAGGGAGGCAGACACCACTTTACACTGATCTCGGGTCCAAGAAAGCTTCTTGAACGAAGATGTCTGTGGTCACGGAGCGGTGTCCTCAAACTCATCGAGGACGGACCTCTTTACCAGCCTAGTCATAGGGAAACTGACCAGCCTCAGAGACTAGCGTGTGACGGCTCGGTCACTAAGAACGGAGAAAGCCTTCCAAGAGACTCACTTGCTCCACAATCGTCTGCCGAGCACCCACGGCACGTTAGCCCTTAAAGTCCAGATCCTGCCCTCTTGGCTTATCTGGACCAAACAGGTAGTAAAGCCATAATCACACTATGCAACTGACACGCTCATAATGGGAGGGGCTGAGGCTCTGGATCATCAAGGGAAAGCATAGAGCGGCTAAGTGGCAGAGGAAGCTGCACTTTAAATGGAACAGGAGGGAAGGTTCCCTGAAAAGGAAGGGTAAGGAGTGGGTGCGGCTCGGCGGGGGTGCTGGCCATGGGGGGGTCCTCGGTGCTGGGGGAGGCGGCCGCCCCAACTTCAGCATCTTCATCTACATTGTGACAAATCTGGATAATGAGACCAGACGGCAGCCCGTTCCCTGGGAAACAAACATCCTACCTAGCTTCCTGCACTTTCATCCCACTCTGGAATGTTCTACCAATGACGAAAAGTCTTGTTTTTCCTATGAGAAAAACCTTTGATGATTTACCTTCTGTTTTTTTTTTTTTAAGCAATCTGGTTCCAGCCCCTCTGTCAGAAGCAGGCTCCCAGGCACGCAGAGACAGCTGGCGGAGACCCCGCTGCCCCTCCTGTCCTCCGCTGCTGGGACGGGGCTGGGAAGACAGTCCCTGCAACCCCTCCGGGAGCTGCCCTCTGAGGTGGGGAATCCACCTGCTGGAGACGGAAGGCCAGGTTTCCCGTCACTCTCCCGGAAAAACTCACTGACCACGCCCAGAGGGACAGAAAGCTCAGTAAGAGGAGACACTGAAAATCTGCCGAGTATTTATTCTTTAAAGATCAATTATAGGAAAAGTTCACAGAGGCTGAGGATATCACTCATCTTCAATTACCAGCAACTTCATACACCCCCCCAGGTTTTGGGTTTTTTTGTTTTTGTTTTTGTTGTCCTCCTAGTTAATATAGTAATAATCTTTGAAAGGTCCCAGGAGCCACATCCGCAGGGTCTCCCTCAGACACGCAGGAACATGGCAAGTGCTGGGGACCGCCCAGCTGACGATGACAAAGACACAGCTGTGGAGAGTCAGGGGCCCCGGCTGCTGGGCCGGTAACCGGGCAGGGAGAGCAGGTGTGCGGCCCCGTCCACTGCCAGCTGCCGGACAGGGCGCAGGGAGCAGAGGGAGGGAAATGCCACCAGCCAGCGATCAAGGGATCTGTGCACGGTGCTATGCAGTTCAGGAGGTGCGAAGCACCATCCGGGAACACCAGAACAGAATTTAAACCTTCCCTGGTCGCCAAGAGCAAACATTCCAACGGGAAATCAAACAGAGCTGAAAAGCTCATGCTTCCACTACTCCACAGGCTTTATTAAAAGCAATAATTTTAAGGTTTCGCTCCCCCCCCCAAATGCACCATTAAAACTAAACCAAGGAATAAAAAACCTGTTGCAACTGCTTGTGCTCCTGTCAAGCCATTTACACTGGTCTGTGACACAGCAGTGCTCCCCAGCTGGTGGGCTGACCTGACCCCTTCCCCCGAGGACCCTAAGCCAGCACTTCCCAAGCCCCCTGTGGGAGACGGCGCGGTTTGCAGATGGTACGGACACCAGGAAGTCTAGTACAAGTATTTTATATAAAACATAATAAAAAGGAAGTACTAAAACATGACATAAAACAAAGACAACACATGCCCACATTTTTATCACTAATTCAACATTCAGATTACTGTACAATTTCTAAATATGTTCTCTCAATTTCTCTACTGCTCCTGGGCTGGTCAGGACCACAGCCCCCCGAGGTCGCCCAGAACACAGGGAGAGGCCTGCCTGAAGAGACCCTTTCCCCACACGAAAGCCCATCTTGCCCCCAATGACAGATGAGACTCTCACGCACTGAGAGGGGGCAGTCCCCCTCAGCCTCCCAGCTCCCAACTGGCCGGACCCACCTAGAGTGCTGAGGACTTCGTCTAAGAAGGAAAGACAAGCCACAAGGTTGGAAACAAGGAAACGTGCCAGAAACCAGGGCAACGGAAGGTCCCTCAAGGACCAAAGGCCTGTGGGCCATGGCAAGTGGGCAACATGGAACACACGGGCTCAGTTACTGACGGGGCCTGAGGAGGGAAAGACGGGGGACTCCAGGGCTCTTGTGTCACCCTGCCGCACTGCAAGCATTCTCCCAGGAGGTCCTGCCTGCCTCCTCCCTGCGCCCCGCCGGCCTCCGCTCACACCTCCTCACGACACCAACACACCAGCCGGGCACGCTATGGTCTTTCCGGGGACGAGACGACCTCTGAGACTTCACAACGGGCAGGAAGCACTCCGCAAACACGGCTGTTTTTTTTAGAATGATTTTAGAATTGTTATTTCTTGGAACCACCAGAAGCAGTCGACGACGTGAAGCACAGGCCTGAGACGGTGACATCCTCTGAGCGGAGGCGGCGAAAACAGCATTTGGACCAGAACACGCCCGTCTCCCTTTCCAGTCGAAAACCAGATATATCCTTGAACATTTTTAATTTCTATTTATTTACTTATTTGCAGCATTTCATGGGTTTTCAGACTGCCTACTTATGACATTTTGAAATACAATCATCTTATGGACTTGAGGACGAGAGCCGGTCATTTCTCTTTAACTGGAAAGTCGTCATGACACTGAGGCTCGGAGGGTACCAACGAAATACCACATCACAGGTGCTCTGAGAACTGAACCCCGCTCCCCCTGACGATACCCTCCCGCCTCAGTCTCAGGGACACGCACGCGCCACGCATAGCCATGAACATCAGGAAGAACACGGCTGCTCCTCAGTAGGGAGCAACAGCTTCTCTGCTCTGTCCTTAGTGTCATCTGCAAAGGGGACAGCATGGTGGCCCCATGTCCCAGGGCTGGCAGGAGGGTCCAAGACTTGGAGCACAGAAGCGCTGAGTGTTGTCTCCACAACCTGCCACACACCACACAACGCACCACACACAGAGTCACAAGCTCTGGGCTGAACACCCACACATGTCAGGGGATGACTCGGGGTCCCCGCTGCTCCCCACAAGGCACAGCGCTGACACAGACCCTCCCAGCTGGTCTTGCACCTGTCCGTCTGTCACACCACGGCCGGAAGTCTTCAACAGCAGGGAGCAGGGTGGGCATCTGGGTCCCGAGATCTAGCCACAGTTTGCCTGTCACTCCCGACACGTAAGTCCATGAACAAAGGACGCGCACTACTCCCAGCAGTTAAAGAAAAAGGTTTTCGGGGCGTCTGGGTGGCTCTGACAGTTAAGCCTCTGCCTTCGGCTCAGGTCATGATCACAGGGTCCTGGGATTGAGCCCCGTATCAGGCTCTCTGCTCAGCAGGGAGCCTGCTCCCCTTCCTCTCTCTCTGCCTGCCTCTCTGCCTACTTGTGATCTCTGCCTGTCAAATAAATAAATAAATAAATCTTTAAAAAAAAACAAAGAAAAGAAAAAAGAAACAGGTTTTCAGTGGCTTCCATAAGTTACAGAAAGTATAAGCACACACGCGGCTTACCGACAGGCCGCTCACTACCTCAGGTTCCCGGAGCGAGAACCAGATCACGGAGAAAATGGTTTTCCAAACCAAATGCCATCTATTTTTACGTGACGGTCCTGCAGTGTGGTTTCAAAGACTGGGGAAGACTGCAGTCTCCAACTGACCTAGGTATCCCAAAACCACCTAAAAACTCTACATCTAGAGACGAGATCTACATGCAAAGAAATCAGAGAGCAGCTCACATAGTCACATCAAAGCGATGGCTCCTCTCCTGCCCATCTTGGATACGGAGAACACAGCGCCGGAGACCCTAATTCTCACAGTGACGTTGTAAAGAGAAGACAAGGACATGGAATTTATTTAGTGTAGGGTACGTTCTACATGTACAAATGCCCTCTTCTCCCTCACAAGACTCCTGTAAAATAGTGGTTATTAGGAAATTCAGCATCGAAACTTGAAATGATTTGCAAAACCACTTCTAGGTAGACGTCCTATCAGCAGGGATGCCTCGTGAAGCAAATACAAGGGATGGGATGAATGCTCTCTGCATCCTTCCAGCCCACCTGTGAGAGCCACAATGAGCCAAAGTCACCAGCCACAAAGTGCTGGAAGAAAATGGAGTCCAATATAAATGACCTTTTGCCAAGACACAGGGCCATAAGAATAAAAACAAAGAGGCTACAGGATCCCTCTCTGGTTAAAAAGATAAAGAACAGGGATGGGCTTTGGGAATGGGATTCATTTCTGGGGACGGATCCCAAATCAAGACTACAGGACTGATGTCATCCCCCAGCTCCTCCACACCACCAGAAGGTGCAGGAATCTGGTTGTCCCCAGAGGTCCGCAGGCCCAGCAAAAACCCCCAGCTGATCAGGCTCTGATCTTGTGCCCATGGCCCTGACCACGAGTAGGCGACAAGGAGGCCCGCTCTGGCCTCCGTCCGCCCACAGCACTCACTGGAGCAGTCAGTGTCCTAACACAGCAGTTGGCAAACGGCTTCTTTGCTAAGGGCCAGACGCTGCTCTACTGGGCTGCTGAGCCCAAAAGCAGCCACTGCAGAGATGTAAACAAATGAGCATGGCCCTGGTTCCATAAGCCTCCATTTATAAAAGCAGGCAGGGGGCCGGACGGCCCATGGCTGTTGTCTGCCAGCCCTCAAGCTGGAGAGGAAGGTTCCTGGCCTAAAGGCTTAGGACTATGGGACTGAAATGGAACCAGAGAAGCAGCAAGGGGGGCTGAGACAGAACTGAGGAATTCCCTCGGGGGCAGAGGAGCCAGGGACAGCTCCCTGGCGGAGTGTGGGGGGGTGGGGGGGTGGTCACAGGGACCCTCTCTCAGATGCTGACTTCCAAGACAAGCGTACGTGCGTTTTTTTGTTTTGGAAGATTTTATTTATTTATTTATTGGACAGAGAGACAGCAGGAGAGCACACAAGCAGGGCGATGAGCGGAGGCAGAGGGAGAAGCTGGGCCCCCACTGAGCCAGGAGCCCAAAGCAGGACTGGAGCTCAGGACCCTGGGATCATGCCCTGAACCTCGGAGGGCTGAGGTTTCACGGACTGAGCCACCCAGGTGCCCCATAAACATATGTGTTTTTGATTCAGAAAGCAAGAATAAAAATCAGAAAAGTAAAGCTCGATACTCAGTGTTTGGAAATTCAACAGTAAGCTTGATAACCTGTATCACGTCTACATTCGAGCATTTCACTGCCAAAGCACCATTCAACGTTCCGTTCGCATGTGTTCCCTGAACTCGTCTCGCTTCCTACTTTTTTGCATTCCTTTCTTAAGGATAATAAATGCCGCTTTCATTTTTAGTCAATAAATAAAATGTACCTCTTCACAGGTGTGTAACCCCTTCCTCGAAACCCCAGAGGCCAGAGGGAAGTGGGAATTAAGGACTTTTCGGAGTGAACAGAGAGAACGCAGGGCCCAGGGAGGCCCCCGTAGGGCACAGTTCCAGATGAGTCAAGTCAAGGTCTGCTGTGATGTGAGAAATGAGAGCTCTTCCCGGTTTGGACCTTCTGGGGTTTTAAAATTGCAGACGATGGCCTGCAGGTCTCTATTTATAGCCACTCCCATTCCCACTTGACTAAAGTCTCACCTCTCCCCCAGCCTCCCCAGGCCAGGCTTTTCCTCCTCTGTTGTCTGCAGAGAGAGCCCTGCCCACTCCTGCCTGGGTGCCACCTAGGCTCTGAACGCCTCCTCTGGGGAGGCCTCTCTGACCTCCTCTCTCTCCTGCTGGCCTGTTTTATTTGCCTCCGAATTATTATCCTCATTCACAATCATCTTATTTGCCAGCTGTCCCACGTCCACCTCCCCCACAAGGACTCATGAGCCCCAGGAATCTGCCTGCCTCTTGCAAAGCTGTCGCCCTAGCTCTGACGCTGTGTCTGGTCCAGTTGATGACCAAGGAATGAAACCTAAGTACCCTGGGCTGGGTGCCCGAGACACGGCCACCCGCATGCCGGGCGATTTCTGTGCATTTGCTCCGATCCCCACACAACTTGGACACCATTAACCCTTTCTTACCAGAAGAGAAACTGAGGCACAGGACTGTTACAAGAGCCCCCCCACAAGGCCACAGAACTATGATAATGATCATATTTTAAAGGAAAAGCGAAGTCTTCAGAGGGAAGCTGCTTGCCGCATCCCACCAGCCCTGGGGCCCGTCATGCCCGTTCCACATGGTCCCTTACCACGGAGAGCAGGATAACTTAATGCACTTGCTAATGTGGGTGCTTCTGTGTCCATAAAAAGGTCTGTATCTCAGCAATCTATTGACCAAACCCTGTCACGAATCCACACCCCAGTTCTAAGTGAACAGCTAGAATCAGAAAACCATTCGTCGCTGACAATCTTAAGAATTCTTCTCTCTAACTTAGGAGATTTCTCTAATTGCTAAAACTGCAGATTGCCCAAGACTGGAACTCCCTGTAAATCATCCCATTTTCTGAGAAATTCTGGAACTGTCATCCGATTTCCCAGGAATGGTGGATGTGAGCTGCCAAGTCTGGCTGCTGGGTTTTTTTGGGAGGCGGACCATGCCATCCAAAGTCACCGAACGGCATGACTGAGCATTTCCTCCAGGGGCAACAGAGACTCGCTGGGCTGACTACCACGCACCCATGGCTTCCTGGCTCCTTCAGAGCAGCCTCCGGCAACTGAGTCAGCCAAGACAAACAGCTCTCTGGGGACTGAGGCGTGACCTTCGCCTGGCGCTTCTGCCATCTCTGTGTGGCCCTGCGGGAAACTGAAGATGGGGGACGGGGAGGTTGCAAGAGGGACTCGGTGGTGCCCATCAGGTCTGGCCCTGCAGGTCTGCTCCATAACCAGCTGGCGAAGACACTTCTCCACCAACTTTCAGACAGACTGCCCCGGGGACAGTATCCCTTGTGGTGCACTGATCCATCCCCTCCATCTGAGAGTGACAGTAGGGCAGCAGGACAGACGATGGGCACAGTCTGGGCCCAGACACCTGGGCAAAGCTAAGTGACCATGGGAGAACGAGCCACGGGTGCAGCACAGAGCTTTCATCAACAGGGTGAGGCCCTCTAAGAACAAGAGATCAGTCCGGCAGAAGGCAGAGGGCCTTGCACAAAATCGCCCACGGAACAGACCCACTGTCCCCAGCACGCTCCACATTTTGGCTAGGGTGCCAGTGCTCTTTTCTGGTTGGTGACCAGCTTTGGTCTCGTCTCAAATTCAGCAGCTACAATGAATAATTCCTAACCTTCAGCCTCTCTTTGAAGGTCCACATCATGTTGATGCCAAAAAAAATTAAAAAGGAAATCTCTCCGCAGCCGTGGCACACAAGGAAATTCTCATCGCTATTACCAAAGAGAGACTTTACAGATGAAGGAAGGAGACAACAGTATCAGATCAAGGGTAGAGCATACGGAAGGACTTTCAAAGCTTGGGAGCCCTGCTGGGGAGACACTGAGGGCGAGAGAAAGATGGTACAAGTGCGTGAAGTGTCCGAAGCCTCATAAAGATGGACAAGCTTGGGGCATCCGGGGGGCTCAGCTGGTGAAGCCTTTGGCTCAGGTCATGATGGGGGGTGGGGGGTGTCCCTGATCAGCGGGGAGTCTGCTTCTCCCTTTCCCTCTGACCCTCCCCCTGCTCCCTTTCAAATAAATTTTAAAAAAAAGAAAAAGAAAAAGACAGACCAAGTCTGGCTAGTGCATTCCTTCAGATGTGTCCCTGCACACGGTCAAGTAGAAGTTCAAACACAAAAGTGGTTCGGAAGATGAAGGAAGCGTCCAGGGGAGACCCACCGGGCAGCCTGAGAACCTGGAGGGCCGGGTCTGAATGTGCCGTGCCCTGCACCAAACCCCATCGCAGACTACTGGGTGACGGGGCGGGAAGGAGCCAGTCTCGGCGGGGGAGGGGGGGCTCCATCTCTGAAAGACAGGCCGCGCCTGGGCCCAGAGCCCACCCTCTCCCCACTTCTCGCCCAGGATGCAGTGCCCCCACATGAACGTCCCCAAAGGGGCCACGGCCCCTGCCACCTGGGCTCTGGGGCCCAGCAGATGACCACACCTGAACACCCCACCCCGCGGGTCACAGGCAAAGCCGCACAACAATGACAAGCTCCTCGAGGAGAGGGTGCCACGGACAGAGAGGACAGGTGATAAGCCTCGCAGCAATAAGTGAAGACAACCACGGCAGACATGTGATCCTCTGCGGGACGTGCCAGCAGCCCCAGTGCAGCCACGGCCAGCGACGGAGTGGGTCGCGGTCACTAACTCCATCTGCGCCGTGGCCCTGAGCCACTGCCCGTGCAGGCAGCAGCCGCCCACGCTCCCCCTTACCTGGTAGTATGGACGGTGCAAGAAGGAATCCGGGCAGCCGGCTAAAGCCATCGGCTCCTCCTTCCCGTTACACTGACCGCTCTGCAGCACCTGCAATGGAGACAGATGGTGAGAAGCCCGAGCAGAGAAGAAATTCATTCCTCCCAACTTGGCTAAGAACGACATGACTAAGGGGACTGCCGCTGGGACACCCCTCGGGCAGTCAGGTGCTCGGTCGGGATCTCTACCCCCGGGGGTACCAGCCAGCCTTCTGAGACAGGAGCCAGTTACAGAGCCCCCAGACCGCCGAAGGGGACCTGGCCCACGGCACTGACCGCATGCCTTCTCAGGAGCTCCCAGGGACCCCTGGGTTCCTTTCCTTGTTACAAATATTTACACCCTGACCATTTATCATACTTGGGCCATGATGGATTTAGCCCAATTCAGATGAGGCAGGGAGGCGGGTATGTGCTGCTGGGGTCCTCGGGGGGCTGCCTGTGTGCACACTGGGTCCCCTGGCCACAGTCAAGATCGACCACTGTCAGGGGCATCTAAGGGCCCCCCGCCAGCTCAACCCTCTTCCTGAAGGCCCCAGGTCTGTGAGTACAACCCCTGAGAAGAACATTCCCAGAAATGGACTTGCGAAGACCCGGGAGACTTTCCCGCCCTCTACATGAGCTGCAAATACCAGCAGCTACGTGAAAAGGCATACTGGCTCTTCCAGGGAGCTCCTAATAAGCAGGAAACAAAGATCCTGACTTTTGCTGTTTTACTCTACTGTGGAGCAAACCACCAGCTCGCCATGTACGAAGCAGACGAGTTTCCCAGCTGAGTCTGAAACAGGCCCCTCCCTTCTGATGCAGCGGGCTGGGGCTGGGGTGAGGGACGAGGGGCGGGAGGCGACCAGTGCCTTGGCCTGGACTCGGGATGGGCCTTCCCTGTGCCTCTGAACACACAAACAAAAAAAGGAACGCTCCGCCAAACTTCCATGAAGCGAGCTTCTCTGAGACCCATCTTTCCTTCGAAATCTCAGCAGCAGGCAGAGAGCGGGGTGTGGATTCCAGGAACAGAGTCATCAGTCGTGAAAACATTTTCAGGAACGGCAGCAACGAACGCTCCCCATCATAATCACTCCCAGAGGTGCACGTCCTGCACCCTTCCTTCCTCCATGGTGCAGACACCCTGAATAATTCATAACTCTGGGCCACGAGAGGCTTTCTTGAGCCTCTGTCCTTGCAACTGTCCGCCCCAGCTCCACCACCAGCAAACACACTATACCCTGTAGGACTGAGCTCAGCAATCACCTCCTCCAGGAAGTCCCCACAGACTGCCTCTCGCCAATCATTGCTGCTCCAAGATGGCTCCGTCTGTGTCCCTTCTGGGCTCCTGGCCCCACGCTAGGCTTATATTCATCTTTTCATTGGCTACACAGAATTGTAAATGTTCCTTCCCAGTCTTGCTCCCCACAAGGTAAACTGTGCGTTCACTGTGCCCAACACCCAGGCCAAGAGTGGACACTGCCCCCACTTCAACAGGCTCTCAGCATCTGGATCTAAGCAGGGCAGCATTCACAAAGGGGACTCTGGGGGGTCATCCATGCCAGCCTGTTACAGCAAGAAGAAAACAAAATAACTCCACGACGGCCACCCCACCACGTCCAGGGGCCACAGCCAGCAGGACGGACCCCCTGAGCAAACACTTTCTGCTCCTATGCTCAGGGCGTGGAAGGGCCCATCTCCCAGGAGTCGCTCTACTATGAAAAACATAAGGACAACTTAGAAAGGGGCTCATTTCATTCCACAAAATTGAAAAGGAGAATGGAAGAAACAGTACAGGCAGGAAGGGGCCTAGGACACCATAAACTGGATACTGGGGGCGGTCACATCGAATCAATACAGCAGAAAACTCAACCTGCACGAAGGAAATCCCAGAAACATGGACAACAGCCCCCAGAAAGAACGAGCCTAACACGGAGGCAGAACGGCAGCTTCCAGATCAGTGCGGAGAGCAGCACCCAGCTGTGAAGGGAACAGCACCTGCCCATCGGGGCCCCATGACCCACCCCCCCACAGAAATGCTCCCTCCAGATAGTTTGAAGTCTTCAGAATTCAGAAATCAGAGACTCACAGAAGCTTCCCAGGGGATACCTAAAATCAGATGGGGCACAAAAGTCAGGATACGGATTTCATCTGCTGAAACAGCACAGAAATCAAGGTAAGACCCAGTAATGGGCTGACCTGGGTCCTCCCCCAAAATCAGAAGTTGAAGCCCTAAAACCCAGGACGCAGAATGTGGCTGAATTTGGAGGTAGGAGGTCTTTAAGGGGTGACTGGGTTCCAGTGAGGCATTAGTGTGGGCCTTGATCTGGTGTAAGAGGAAATCAGAACACAGACACGCAGACGGATGACCATGGGAACATACGGGGAGCAGACAGACGTCTGAACACCAAGGACAGAGGTCTCGGTGTGGGGGGAACAGCCCTGCCCACAGCTCAGTCTCAGACTCCAGCCTCCAGAGCCATGAGAAAATGTATTTCTGTTGTTTGAGCCACCCAGTCCGTACTATTTGGTTCTGGTGGTCCTAGAAAACAAATTCAGATGCAAGGTATTAGAACGCTACTAAATTGTCATTTTAGCTAAAGGGAACAGAAGCACCCTAAACATGTAACATTTACTGCCGACCACTCATGTTTCCTGCAAGTTGTGTAGGATCCTTTAAGCCACCTGGACGGAAACTGAAGAACATACCCTAAGAGGCCGCTGGGCTGGAAAGAACAGGGCAGGTGACATGGAAGCACAAACAAGCCGGCGGGAGCACTCCACTCCCCGCCTGGGCACAGTTGTGGCGGGTCACCTCCCTCCAGCCTCCGGCAGGGCCAGCAGCTCCCAGCCCTACACACCTGCACGCCCCCATGGTGGCGAGCTCCATGTGTCCAGGCTCCAGGCCCAGCCATTTAATCCAACACCAACCTAGAGGCTGTTCTGAAAGTACGCTGCGGGGCACCTGGGAGGCACAGTCAGTTAAGCATCTGACTCGTGGTTTCAGCTCCGGGCGCAATCTCAGGGTAGTGCGATTGAACCCCTCATCGGGTTCCACATTGAGCACGGAGTCTGCTTGAGACTCTCTCTCTCCCTCTGCCCCTCCCCGCTATGCATGCACACGCGTACATTCTCTCTCTCCCTCTAAAATCAATTTAAAAAAATAAATAGATAAATAAATTAATAAAAGTGCTCTGTAGGTACAGTTAACATCTGAAATCACAGACCTGAGTAAAGGGAAACCTTCCATAATGGGCGCGGGCCTTGTGCAATGTGTTGAAGCCATAAGAGCAAAGTCTGAGGTCACCCCGAGAAGGGATCTGACCTCAAGACTGTAGCATACTCCTGCCTGAGTTCCTGAACTGCCAGCCAGCCCCACGGACTCCAGATCTGTCAGCCTCTACAGTCACACGAGCCAATTCCTTAAGGTAAGTTTCCATACAGACCCATATATGTTCGGTTTCTCTGGAGAACTCTGACATAAACACACCAACCGATCACAGCAGGCTGCCAGGATGATTCTGTGCTGTCTCCTCTGGGCCTCCCCAACCCCCCGAGGGTCTGATGGCTCTGCATGGACAGCTTCCCAGCTCTGGGCCCTTCTGTAAATACATCTTCCCACCTCTTCAGTCTGAAGTCTCACTTTCCTGGGATGCTGTTTCCCCCCCTTCGCCTACATCCTGGCAGGCCTTGGGGAGGGACTCCCGTCCTCCTGGCTCCCCCTTCTTGCCACATAGGATGGGCCTTCCTGGCCGTTTAAGGACGCTCTTTGCACCCATATTAACACGTTGCCCCACACCTCCTTCTGCCACTGCTTCCCACACTCCTTCCAGCTCACTCTGTGCCTGCTGCTTGCCCTGCTTCGTATGCCTCCGGAACTCTGGGATGTGTTCAACACAGGGAAACATGCTACTTTCCCCCTGAAGGTTCAGATTTAATGGCTGTTGGAGTGCCAAAAATATCACAGAAACATGGCCATTTTATCACCTTAATATGACCTTTGAAAGTATTTATCAAGTGAGATTGCTTATCAGCCAGAAAAATACATATCCCATAAGCCTGTTGAGTAGTCCCTTTGGAACAGGAAAACTATAGTTAGATATACTAAGAAGATCAGGGTAACTCTGGTCTCTCCTAAAATGTCTCAAAACTAAAGCTAACATCATATTTAATGGTGAAAGATCGAAGGCTCTTCCCTAAGACCAGAAACAAGGCAAGGATGCCAGCTTTTACCTCTTCTACTCAACATTGCATTTGAAGTTCTAGCTAAAGTAATAGAGCAAGAAAAATAAATAAAAGACACCCAAACTGGAAAGCAACTAACATGATCTCTGTTCACAGATGACATGATCTTATCTACAGAAAACTCTAAAGATTACTAAGATACACACTCAATCTCAAGCTAATAAATGCATTAAAGTTGCAGGATGGAAGATCAACACACTAAAATCCCTTGAATTTCCATACTCTAACAAAAAGTCTGAAAAGGAGATTAAGAAAACTCCAAGGGGTGTCTGGGTGGCTCAGTGGGTTAAGCATCTGCCTTCGGCTCACGTTATGATCTCAGGGTCCTGGGATCAAGCCCCGCAACAGGCTCTCTGCTCAACAGGGAGCCTGCTTCCTCCTCTTGCTCTCTGCCTGCCTCTCTGCCTACTTGTGATCTCTGTCAAATAAATAAATAAAATCTTAAAAAAATAAAAAAGAAAACTCCATTCAAAACAGCATCAAGAATCACAACGAGGAATATATTCAACTAAGGAAGCAAAAGATACACAAAAAACTATAGATGTTGCTGTAAGAATAGAAAGAAGATATAAATAAGATAAGCATCCTGTGTTTTGGATTTGGAACATTTAATATTGTTCAGATGATGATAATACTCAAAGCAATCTAGAGATTCAGTGCAGTCCCTCATAAATTCCCTCCAGCTTTGTTGAAGAAATCCGTAAAACCTACTAAAATCTATAGAGATTCTCACAGAACTCCAAATGGCCAAAAAAGCCCTTGAAAAAGAACAGGATTGGAGGACTCACATTTTCTGATTTCAAAACCCTCTATGAAGCTACAGTGATAAGGACAGCAGGAAATGGAAGAAGGACAGTCATACAGACTAATGGACTTGAATAGAGGGCACAGAAACAAACCGTCATATATAATGGCTGGCTGATTTTCAACAAAGGTGCTGAGACCATCCAATGGGGAAAGGACAGTCTTTTCAATAAATGGTTTTGGGAAAATTGGATAGCCTCGTCCAAAATGATGAGGTTGAACTTTTGACTCACACTAATCAACTAATTAGGCTCCTTAATGAACCTACGGAAAAGTTTCCATGATGTTGGATTTGAGAATGACTTCCAGAATAAGACACCAAAGGCACAGACAACAACAAGAGACAAACTGGGCTTCATCCAAATTAAAAACATTTGTGCAGAGGACATGATCGAGGGAGTGAAAAAACCCACCGAGAAGGACAAAAGGGTTGCAAATCATTTATTTGATAAGGGATTAATATCCAGAATATATGAAGAACACCTACAAGTCAACAATAAGAAAACAAACCACCTATTGCATAAATGGCCAAAAGACTATAACTAGACATTTCTCCAAGGTAAACAAATAAACAACCAATAAACCCATAAAAAGATGCTCCACATCACTAGTAATTAGGGAAACACAAATCAAACCACCATGAGATGCCACACAAAATCACAAGTGTTGGTGGGGATGTGGAGAAACTGAAACCCTTCTGCCTCACTGATGAGAATATAAAATGTTGTGTCCTCTATGGAAAATGGAACAAAAACTCCTCAAAAAATCAAACAGAATGAACATAAGTTCCCAAAATTCTATTTCTAAGCATATACCCCAAAAGAAGTGGGAGCAAGGACTCAAACAAATATTTGTACACCCATGTTCACAGTGGCACTGTGTTCAATAGCCAAAGTGCATAAACGACCTAAGTGTCTGTCAACAGATGAATGAACATGCAACATGTAGCCTATCCATGAGAAGGAATATTATTCAGCCTTGACAAAGGATGTCATTTTGATACATGCTACAAAATGGATGAACCTTGAAGACATTATGCCAAATGAAGTAAATTGGTCACCAAAGCACAAACATTGTAGGACCTCCCTCATATGAGGCACCTAGTACAGAAACAAGAGGTAGAAGTTAGCAGGGGCTGGGGAGAAGGGAAGTGTGTTCAATGGATACAGAGCTTCTGTTTGGGATGAGGACAAAGTTCTGGAAATAGATAGCCATGATGGTTACACAACATTGTGAATGTACTTAAGTCAACTGAATTACACACTTAACAAATGGCTAAAGTAGTAAATTTTAGGTTTCATATATTTTACCCCCAGTTTTTAAATATCAGAAAAGTTGGCAATTCGATAAGCTTCCTTTAATAAAATTAACATTCTCCGCTCAATTTTTTAAAAGATTTTATTTATTCATGGGGGAGGAGGCAAAGGGAGAGAGAGGATCTCAAGCAGACTCCCCACTGAGCACAGAGACCAGTGAGGGCTGCATCTTACAACACAGATCCTGACCTGAGCCGAAATCAAGAGTCAGACATTCAACCGACAGAGCCACCAGGCACACCCCCACCCCCCAGCCCTGCTAAATATTTTTTAATACAACCATGAGATTCAGCAGAATTTCTTAGGATGCTAAAACGAAGATGGATAAAACAATGACTACAAACTGACTTTTATACAAACTTTTTTTTTTCTTCTTTAAATGCCACCACGTTCCCAGTCACACTAGTTCTACCACTTGGAGACTGCTGACAGTTTATCCATTTTGGTTTCTCTTGAACAAGCATGCCCTCTCTCAGTTGTGTGACTCTGTGAACCCAAGTGTCCAGCTGGTGAAACAGAACCCCCATGGCAAGGGCAAGCCCTCCGTAAATCCGCCCTGCCATCTACACCCAACAAAGACAAAGACCATGGTCATGATCTGTGCTCTGGTGGAAACTCAAACCCCCATCCTACTCCTGAACAATGACAACAACAAAAAACAACAACAAAAAAAACCACACTTTGAAATGTCCTACAGCGGTGCAGGGGTAACATCCTATGCCCCTTTAAAAGAGTCCCATATTCAAATCATCAGCTGATTTACCAAAATAATGTGCTCTACAGCGGGAGAAGGGCCTGACAGGCAGGCAGATACTGCAACTTTATACCTTCAACAATAAAAGGTGTCCTCATGAACAGTTGTAGACGGACTCAGAAACTGTACCAATGACTGTTGTCTTCGCTCTTCCTTTCATGAAAGGGGCTTATGGAGAAGGTCATCACACTGTGTTGGTTTCATGTGTCTTTTGATTATGAATTTTGTCCGCTGCTGTTAAAAATAATGTATTGGCATCTGTCCCCCCCCCTCTTTTTTTAAAGCTTTTACTTATTCATTTTTAGAGGGTGAGCAGGGGTAGGAGCAGAACTAGAGGGAGAGAAGAAAAGAGAGAAAGAGAGGGAGGGAATGGACTCCCCGCTGAGCGTGGAGCCCAATGCGGGGCTCGATCTCATGACCCTGAGATCATGAACTGAGCTGAAATCAAGAGTCGGTCACCCAGCCGACTGAGCCACCCAAGGATCCAGGGGGTCTGTCCCTTTTTGAACTTAGGATGAAAATTTAAATAATCTTCACCATTAAGCTTGAACTTTCTTCCTTATTAGACTACAGTTCAGACAAATAGTTCAGGCAAAGCCAAAAGTTAGCTGATTCTCGAGTCAACATTTTTCTCAACAACGTCAATATTTACACTTGTGGGTCCAGCAGCCAAACCTCAACAATGCCTTTGTTCTTTCTGTTTCATGTTTGTTTTTCCATTTTAAGGGCAATTTCTACTTCATTAAATGATATAACTGTCTTAAAATTTGAAAACACTGCACCAAATAAAGCTTTTTCAGGCATTCCTGAGACCCGGAAGGCTGGCACGCATAGGCCTTTCACATCACAACCAACCACAGAGTCAGCTCGCAGTGGATTTCAATGGCCCGGTGCCCTCCCACCAGGAGGACCCCCTATGCCAAGAAAATTGACTAGGATTCCGGCAGGTCTGCTGAAGGACCCTCACATCTCATGACCCGCCTGAGACGCACACTTGGCACCGTGCTCAGGATCCGGGCCATCCACACCGACGCTTCCCCCTTCTGATCTGTCCTCCTTCCCAAACACGCTGTGCGTGACCCACGAAGCTGATGCTTGGCGCGAGGATGGACGCAACCCACCATCTAAAAATAGAGTCAGGCTCGGGTTGGTAGTGGGGACCTGCGAGCACACGGGCTTCCCCTGCATACCCACCCTCCAGGATGGAGAGTGCTGCCCACTGGACCTGCCACCCTGCCCCCACCTCCCTGCACCCACACCCCTTTCCTGCCTGGCTTAGGGCAGCAGTCTGTGACAACCACTCCCCAGCAAACACCCGAGCTCCCTCACGTGTCACCTCCTCTGACCCACTCTGAGAAAAACACAACTCCTCTGCTTACCTAGCCACCCCTGAAGTCACTAACCATGCAAGAAGGGCTCTCTCCATTTTGACTCGGGCACAAATCCAAAATATGCATTTAGTACTGCTAGGAAAACCGATTACGTCTCCTTAGGGAATTTACTATGTCCTCTCTGGCATGTCTGTTTCCCACTTTCTGCTCACAGCCACCTCTCAAGACATTCAGAAGACACCCAGCACAGGCAGTGAAGGGCTCATTGTCCCACCACCCGGCTCCACGATCACGACCGGCACCTGAACTCAATCCTACCCCACTTGTTAATTGGTAAATGCCTTCTTGTTCAAGGATGTGGTCTTGCTCCCTGCCGCACCCAGGATGGCACACAGTGGGGACTCCAGAAGGTCTGCACGCTGCCGGGACTAACCACCATCACTGTGTGTGCAGAGCTTAAACAATAACATTTAATTTAAAAATAAAATCGCAAAGAGAAGCTGCCAGTCTTAAGTCACTGTAGGAATTTTTACGAAGAAAGTGCTCCCTTCCATAAAAGCCAGAGGCCCTGCTGTTTACCAGGAACAATGTAATGGACCAATGTTCATGACATATTAAGACAGTTACTTGTGGGGCTGAAAACATAATATTCGCATTCTAAATCATAACAAACGCATAAAAAGAAACTCACAATACTTCAAACATCAAAGGGAAAACAGAAACCAGGCAATGAAAACAGCATTCAAAAAAGAAACAATGTATTCTCGAAGATGATGATGTGTACCAATAAACGTCAACTGATTCCCTTCTTTTCAAAGTAATAATCAGAACTATTCCACTATTTAAAAAAAAAAACAAAACAAAACAACAACAACAACAACAAAAAAAAAACCACTCAAAGTACCTGAAATAGAAATGGTTTCAAAAAAGAGCCAGGAAGGGATGGACAGAGACAGAGCAGGCAGAGACCCAAGAACAGGACAAAAGTCTAGCATGGTGACAAGCACAGGGACAGGCCCAGCAAAGCGCAGGACCAGCGAGATGCTCACGCCCCCGAGAACAGCAGAGCACGTGGCCCCCAGTTTGGTTAACAATCAACCACAGGGCTTGGGCTTCACCCTCCACAGAACACGACGTCTGCATACAGAGGTCTTGTAGCAAATGAAGGGACCTTACATGTCGACAAGAAACTCACACTGAAAATAAAAAAAAGGGATGCAGTAGTTTTTAATCATATGGTAACTTTACAGATGAAATAAATTTGGAGACTTCAATAGAATTAGAACTTTTATTATAAATATATACCAAAATCAAAATAATATTCAAAAAACACTCTTATAGGGAAACCTGGGTGGTTCAGTCAGCTAAGCATCTGACCCATGACCCCGAGGTCCTGGGATCAAGTTCCCCACTGGGCTCCCTGCTCCTGCTCTCTTCCTCTCTCAAAGAAATAAATTCCTTTAGAAGAAATAAAATAAGAAACACTCTTCTTTTTTTTTTTTTATTCTATCTCTTCTGATAGAAGACACTACAGATAAAACAGACTGAAACCCACACTCCTTTCACCTTCATCTGTACAGGTAAAGAAAGCCATGGACTTGGACGTTCTTACTATCGATTATTTCAATTTGTCAAGACCAGAAAAAAAAAAGATGGTTCCAAGTGCTTCTGTAGACCAGGCAGAAGGCTATATAGAGATGTGTGAGTACATGTGCAAACACACGCACATGCCCTCACACTAGAATCATTCCCGCTGTTGACAAGAGCCAAAAGAAGTGCAGGGATCAAGGTCCTGGGGCCAGTGACGGGAAGGAGACCGAAGTGACCAAGGATGTGATGGAGCTCAGTCCAGAAGTCCACACTCTTAACTAGAGCCCCACAGTCCCGTGGTTTTCCAATTAGGGTCCTTGGACAGACGGACAGACAGCACAGGTGCCACCTGGGAACCCACACACAGGCACATGCTCTGGCCCGGATGTGGACCTGTTGAATCAGAAAGTGGGGCCCTTGTGTCCCTGGCCTAGCACCAACCACGGGGGCATCCCGGGGAACTGAGCTGTACCCCAGAGCAGTGCAAGTAAAATCTTGGGGAAGCGGGCATGGTTTACAGCTCTACGGTGTTCCCAACGTTGAGAAGAACCACAGCCCTCGTCTCTTTTCTTACTTGAGCAATCCTTTTTTAAGATGTTTGCAAGGGGAGGCAATAGGAAGAAAATTGCAATAAAGCTCTGAAGAGTCACATCTCACTTTCTAGAAGTGGGGTGGGAAGCCCACCCCAACGGGATGAAGCAAGCAACATAATCAGCTCCTCCAAATGCCACCAGAATCCTAAGGACCAGATTCCCAGAGAGAAGCCATACCTGGTCCACTTCTGGCCTTCCAAAAATTGATTACATTTTCTGACACAATAGAAAGAATCCTTTCTAGAACACGGGCAGGTGGAGGGGGAAGGGAGGCAGGCCAAAGGGCCACCCTCACCCAGCTACAGCAGAGACTGACCTCGGCACGTCAAACTTCAGGGCTTCTGCATTTGACCCTAGGTAGGAGCATCGCCTTTGACTTTATACTCTGTGTCTCTTGTAAGAGACCTCTTTGGGATATTCTATTCACATATCCACAGTTCCTCACCCCTAAGTGCTTTGGTCAGCCTCCAGACAGAAAACCAGCAAAATTCTTTAAATGAAAACTTGGTGATGGCCACACTCCTCACTTACATTATTGGTGGGGGGCATCGTGCCCTCACATGATCCACGGGGAGACTCGATTGGGAGTCCCACCAGACAGGCCAGGAGGCTGAGCAGAAGCAGCTTGCCTTGGGTCACCCACACCGGCCAACTGTGTGGTCAGGGTCAGTCCTGGGGCAGTGCTCTGCCCACATCCAGGACCTGAGTTCTGAGCTCGGATGCGAGGCCCTGGGAACAGGATCTGGTCCGTGTGAGCCAGGAGAGGCCAAGGCTGGACGCTGGTCTTCAATTTCCAGCTGCCTCCACCCGCGGGCAGTGGGGTCTGTTAACATGCACATGTGCAGTCCCATGCTAAGGGCAAGACAAGGTTGCTAAGCCAGCCCCCAAAGGCTCCTGGAAGGAATGACCCAAAGGACTTGAGGTGCCCAGCACTGGAGGTAGTTGAGAAACAACCAAGCGAGAGAAGAGCGAGGGTTCCCACAGAGAATAGCTGGGAATGCGCACAGGCAGAACGGCCTTCCGACCTCCACCACGAATGCACTGCCAGGGACAACCACACCGGCCTCGGGTCATGCAAACAGAGGCAACGGAGGTCCGTGAGAATGGCTCACCCCACCTTCCCCAGCCCGCCTTCCCAGAAGGATGGAGGGGATCGTCCCCACTTCCCAGATGAGGACACAGCCTTTACGATGAGGAAGGACCTGGCCAGGGCCACCCAGGGAATGCAGGACCTCGCAAACAGGGAACACCCAGAGAATCAGCATAGGTAGCAGGCCTAGGAGTCGAAGAAAAGGAAGGATCGGGAGCACTCGCAGAGGACGGCATCCCACCTTGAGTGACCGGGGACCCCAGGGGGAGAAGGAAAACCACTGTAATCTTAAACTTAAAATGCGGATTTACACACAGGCCTAAAATTGGGGTCCTTTTTAAAGAACTTCCTTTTCCTGATATATACATATATATACACACACACGTGTGCGTGCGTGTGTATTCTTTAACTCATTAACGTTTTGTTTTCACTACTGGTGCTGTTACTTAGAATAATCCTTGACGGTTGAGATGTATGAATTATCACCAATTACCGAATGCTTGTGGGTGCCTTCTAAGGGACTGCTCTCTGCACATCCAAACGTTAACAGGAGAACAAAAATGAGAGACTGAATCACTTAAGTGAAAAAGGGAGAGATCGCTGTGACGGCACCCACATCGCCCACTACGTCCCTGACCTACCGCCCAGCAACCCGTCCTTCACGGGCACACGGGGCCATTAACACCACTGAAAGCCCTTGGCGTTGACTTCGCTGCCTGCACACCCGGTCCTCTAATCATTGGGAAAGGAATTCAAACTTTATCAGAAAAATGAGGGAAGGTCTATAAAACCGTGCTTAGATTTAAACACCTTGTACAATAGATACAAATCCAAGTTCTACAGATCAGCACCTCAAAGTACAGCGCTTGTCCGTATGCGGAAAACCATATCACAGACGAGGGACGTTCAGCTAAAGAAAGCTTGAGAATTTGCAGCCTCCCAAAGGCCTGCTGCTTCCTCCCTTCCCAATCGGCCCTCAAGTCCAGACTTGGAGCTGCCAGAACCCCGGTCTCTGGGGCTTTGGAGAAGGGGGTGTGGGGTCCCCGGCCCCCAGGCTCCCCCTCAAGAGCCCCCCAAGCAGCGGTAGTAACCCAGCTAGACTGCACACTGGCTGCTTCCCTGTGGAGTCCCTCTTGACCGCAAACCACTGGTGAGTGATGACCAGGACACTTGGGGGCCCTCTGGAGCTCGCAGAAGGCCCTCTGGAGCAGTTATGTTTTGTGCCAAGTGCAGGAATTACATATCCAAAAAACAAGTGATTAGGATCACTGGGTTTCACATCTTGAAAGCATTAAGGCTGCACTGCCTTCCAGAGCTTTCCCAGGGTTGCTGGTGAATTCAGCAAAGTAAACCCGTTTCTTGGGCTCCTATGACACCAGACGCATAGGGACTACAGGTCAGCAGAGCGAGACTTGCTTTTGCTCGCTCTACGAGACATAGCTCAAATCCTGCAAAGCATGTGTCAAAGGAGGGTCCTGAATCTTGCTTGGAACGGCATCCCTCACACGGCTGGGAAAGTGAGCCTTGCGTCCTGGTTTAGAGATTTCTGATAGCTCCAGGCAGCGTAAATGTCAGCTTTGTTCTGAAACTTCACAGCCACGGCAAGTGTGGGTGGGACCCCATGCACACCCACTCCCTCACTCTCTCTCTGTCCACCACCTGGATGATCGGGGACAGATAACCACTCTTACTTCTGACTGTGTTCATTGAGCGTGTCACCCATTCACACCTCGCAGAGAGACCTGACCCATGAAGCCCTTCTCGGCTTGTGCTCCGGAGAGGTCGTCGTGGCCAGAGATCAGTTTAGTCGCAGCTCTTCCCTGGTGACCCGAAGATGAAACACCCATTTCTGACCTGTGTTAGCCCCCGGAGTGCACCACACGCCAACCCGCCAGACCCAGGACAAGTCGTCTGGGAAGCCTGCCCCCCACACATGAAGCTGTACCCTCCCGGAGGGAGTGGCTCAGCATCCGTTTGCCAGAGAAGACAGTCCGTAATTACTGGTTTCACTACCAGTGATTATCAGACAGGGGGCTGGCAAGAAGAGACGATCCCAGGGCCACTGCGTGTCCCTCTGCCAAGGCCAGGGTTCAGTCAGTGAGTAGGTTTGCACAAGCCTCAGATTTGGATCTCTTATTTTTTAATTTTTTAAATTAATCATTTATTTTTTACCAGGCTCCACATCCAGCGTGGAGCCCAACGTGGGGCTGGATTCCACGACCCCGAGATCGAGACCTGAGCTGAATAATGAGGTCCAAAGTCAGATGCTCAACTGACTAAGCCCCCCAGGCTCCGGGGTCTGGATCTCTGAGATAGAGTTTAGCTACAGGGAGTTCTGATAATGTTTTAAAACAACCCAAATACGTTCACTTTCAATCCATTGGCTTTAACCAGAAAACTGTCTTTCCTGACGAATAACCCCAACATTGTGTCCTTGGCAGGACTTGAACCGCCACCGAGGGACACACACTGGACCCTCTGCGGAAGCAACAAACCACATCGTGAAGCCGCGTCTCTTCTCTTCTTCTTTTAGGGAGAGAAGCAGCAGGAGAGCAGAGGGGAAAAGACAATCTCCAGCAGACGCCATGCCCAGCACGAAGCCCCATGCGGGGCTCGATCCCACGACCCTGAGATCATGACCTGAGCCAAAGCCAAGAGTCGGAAGCACAACCGACTGACCCTCCAGGTGCCCCAAGGCAGTTGTCTCTTCTCATATTCTACGACCTGGGCTCCAAAGAAGAGAGGCACATGCACACGGTCGGTCACACGAACACCACGACCAAGGCGCAGGAACTGCAGACACCCAGCGGCCTTCCCTTAGACGCTGACGGAGGCAGACTGCGGGCACCAAACATGGTGCTTCATCCCGCGTCTGCTCCAGAGAGCCGCGCTGCTAGATCAAAGCATCGGAGGGGCACGGGAGGAAAGTAAGACCATGGGGCTTCCCGTAAAACCCCCATTTTACTATCAGTCCTTCCTGCTTCTGTAATCGGAAAGGAAGGTGGGACCAGGTACCAGCCTTCTGCTCTGCCTCTCGCGTCCTCATTAAGAGCAGGAGCCACGTGGAGCAGAGCCCAGGCCACGTGTGAGTCAGCGCCCACCACTGTGTGGCCTGGAGAAGGTCCAGGGTCCCTCATCACCCATTAGCTGGGGGTGAGATGAGGCCACCTAAGTAAAGGGCACAGCCGGCCCGACACGGGGTGAGGTTACGACCCTCACCGGCCTATGCACTCTGACCTTCGACATTCTGGCTTTAGGCAACATGCACACTGACAGTCATGGCCGGACAGGGGCCGGCCCAGGTGAAAACAGAAGGATGTCTGTCCTGGCCCCACAGACTCTGAGCGAGAACAGCTCTGGTCTCATGGACAAGGCGAGACCCACCCCCAGCCCCCAAAAAGGAAAAAGCCATGAAGGCGCCTCTTTCAAAACCATCACGGGAAGTCCTAAACTCCGACTACAGGAAGATGCGCCACATCGAAACACCTATTTTTTTTTTTTACAAACTCTTGCTTTCTTACATAAAAAAGGTCTAAACGGTTCTCTGCCACCTAGGTGACGCTAAAAATTCTCCCAACTCCGACGTCCTAGAGGTCTTCACACGTAATAACCTCCTTCACGTGAGACTCGGCTTTTCGTTCGTCATGACCGTCACAAATGGTCGACATTCTTGAATGTCTAATGGTAAAATGGAATTTTATAACTGTTCCGCTGGAAAAAGAAAGAGGTTTGTGTCTACACAGGCCACACGAGTGCCACGCTACCAGGGTCAGGATAAATAACCACCAAGAGTTTCTCCTCCGAAGTTTGCAATCAGCAGGATGTGCCACTCTGAGAGCAGCGCCTCCCCCCACTGGTCCTACACATGGCAGCAGCCGCGGCAGCAAGGACGTCCCAAGAAGCTATCTGCGGGCATCAGGTCACCCGTGGACGCAGCAGGACCAAGAAGGCGCAGCTCTGGAACGCCACCCGCGTCTCTGTCCGCTGCCCCGTCCCCGGGACCGAGGCTGCTGCTGCTGCCCACGCGGAAGCCTGGAGCGCGGACACGGAGCCGCCCAGTCCCCCCGGGCTCGCCGTCACCGTCTCGCCGCACGTCATTACCGTCATTACAGGCCTCCACCCTCTCTAACTATGACTGTGACTCAGAGAAAAATGAATCCTCCTTTACCTCGGAGTGCTCTGTTGCCGCCGGCCCGGCAACCCCCTCAGAAACTGCGTCACCAGGCTCCCCCGCCCCAAGAAAGAACGGGAAATCTCTCTTGAAGACAGGTGACAGGTGTGGCCCTCAAATCGCACCCAGGAACCCCACCGGAGCTCTGCCCAGTGCAGAGAAGAGGGCCATTGCCTGGGGACCACGGGACGGCCTCCAGAGGAAGAAAACCGCGGTGAGTTCCCGGTTCCTTTCACTTCACACAGATTCCCGGACAGAGCACAGCACAAGTCTCCAACCGGAAACTACCAGCAGACCTGCACAAGACACGCTTCCGGAAAGCCTGCCCCCCACATACATACACCCCATACAAAGGATGGGGGGAGAAAACGGTTCTAACAAAACCAAAAGCCTTGTCCACAACAGCCACCCTACTCTACCCAACAGCACTGGAAGAACCTGCCCCCCCACCCCAGTCTCAGCAGGGCACACGGGGGCTCATTTTTCACACCGCCCCCATCCAGCCCTTGACTTGGCAGTGGTGGGGTGGGGTCCCACTTGGATCCCCCGGAACAGTGTCTGCTGGCCAAACAGGAAGTGATCTTCTGTGTCCCACCCAGCGGAAACAGGACAACTGACCCCTCGCCGGAGTATGGCCTGGGGGGGGCCCCGGGGGAGCTCTGCCTCCACTTGCCCCCAGCATCATAAAGGGAACAAGGAGGGAGAGGTGGGCTGCGTCGGCATCTCTGCCCCTCACCCCCGCCTCCCGTGCCAACAGGGTCTGGTGGGAGTGGAGTGACCCCCGACAAGGAACGAGGCATGCATGTACACCCTCCACTCCCCGACCCTGTTCCCAGGGGGCCCAAAGGCGAGTGGAATTTCCCCTGCACTCGGCTGTGGGGAGGCAGTGCTCTGGGAAGGTGTGGATGTCCCCCTGAACTGAGACAAGGCTGTCCTCAGGTGACAGTGGCCAGGCCCAGCAGGCAGGGGCCACACAGCCCCACACAGACCAGGAGCAACGCCTCCACGGGGAAGACCCACCACGGAGATGAAGCAGGATTGTGACGCTCACCCTAAACCCCAGATGCCCAGAGTACCACTGAAGTTCACCCGTCACTGCAAGAACAAGATCCCTCGTGACCAGAACAGGAGAAGACAGCCACAGATGCCCACGGTGACAGGAGTCGGTTGGAACCAGCATGGGTTTCAGAGCAGCCGTCATAAGAAAGCCTCTCAAACGAGGACGGACTCTCCTGCTACAGAAGAGAGCTGGAGAGCTCCATCTCCAGGGGACCCGCAAGCCGGGAGCACCGGGCTCTCTTTCTTGCTTCCAGCTGAGGCCACGAGCTGTCAGTTCCTTCCATCAAGAAGCCAGGTGCCGAGACCCAGCACTGCCCTCAAGGCCATCCATGGTGACCAGAAGCCAGGACTACCAGCAGCCGATGGGGGCAAAGGTCCGGGGCTGCGCGACGCATGCATGGCAAGGGAGAGGGAGTCGCGTTCCGTGTGAGGCAGAAATGAAACAACACGGGCACTCCATGGGACGACACAAAAAAAGTCTGCCAAAAGAACCTTAAGGATGGAGGAAGGAGCAGGCCAGAGAGGAAGATGCCACAGCGTGCGTGCCAGTCCCCTCAAGTCTCTCTGCACGAACGCTGGCCTCAAGCGACAGCAGGAGCGACTTCGGTCTTCCTCTTTTTGAGGGCAGAGAGCAACACAAGCAACAAAAACTGGGGCCAGGGGGCGGCCAAGCTGTAGGTCCACCAGAGCCTCCGAGGGATCAAGAGTGGGAACACAGACATTGGGCAATGTAAGCCCCTCTGTACCTTTCCCTGTCTCCCATGACGACCCCAAAACAAACAGGGTTCTTGGGACGCAGCGACAGTGAAGAACAGAGGGAGGGCGGCCCTAACGCCCAACAGATCCCCCCGCACTGTCGCTCACAGCCCCCTGTCCCTCCGGGATCACGATCCCCACGGCAGACTCACCCATACCCAGACGCTGGGTGCCCTGGTCAGAGTCACCACCCACACTGAAGCCTGTAATTTACTAATCTCCCTGTTGGCCACTAAATGGTCCCTCTCAGACCATCTTATGTGGTGTTTCAGCATCTTCCTAAACCCCCCTGGGGACAGGGCTCCAACTCACAGATCAAAGACAAATGAGTTCTTAAGGGATTATCTTGCTTCTAGGACATGTTCCACATGTGCCAGGGCTGTGGCCAGCCCAAGGGCCCAGAGCCCCCAGCACCTCACCTAGCACAGCCTCTGGTACCAAACATGGGCTCTCTGCAACTTACCAAATGAGCAGAAAACGTCAGGAAATGAGAACTGATCCAATGGTTTCCATCAAACGTGTTACACGCCACATTCAAATTAGCAGAGCCTAACTCGGGTCAGATTGGTTCTCTTTGATGCCGGGGACGGTGGAGGACGCCACGGAGCCATCCGTGCACGCGGTGAGGCGGGCACTGCCTTGCAGAGGACGCACACTAGACCTCCCAGCAGAATGGCCTCTTGCGCAGCCGGCAGACCTGCACCTCCCCCGCTCCCCTGCTACCTCTGTGTCACAGGTAAGTGCAGTTTTTAAATCATCTGTCTGGGACTAAGGATGCAGAGTGAGGCCAGGGATAATACAAACTGGCTTTTAGGGGTGTCTGGAGGGCTCAGTCGGTGAAGCGTCTGCCTTCGGCTCAGGTCATGATCTCAGGGTCCTGGGATCGAGTCCCGCATAGGGCTCTCTGCTCAGTGGGGAGTCTGCCTCTTGCTTGTGCTCACCTGCTCTTTCTCTCTCAAATAAGTAAATAAAATCTTAAAATCAAAAACAAAAACTGGCTTTAAAAAAATCTAAGAGTTTCTACCTTGGCCTCATCCCTGGAGAAGCCCATTATGGGAGCTGTCAGTACCACGGGGAGACACAAAGGCACCCATCCACCATCCAGCCATCCCCCCAGGCCCAAGGGGCTCTGGGGCCCCACAAGCATCAATGGGACCGACACCTGCTGCGGGAGAGGACATCACATGATGGTTCAGGCTAAGGAAGGGTTTTGCAGCTCAAGTGTTTTTGGAAACACCCTCCCGGGAGCAACCTTCAGGGAGCCACCCCTTAGTCACGACACCCACTGACCTCTGTAGGCAGTCTGTCACCCACCCAGGGATGGATGGCCCCAGACCCAGCTCCCCACTCCCGGAGGACAGATGCGGCATGCCCTACACCGTGCTTTCCACACCGGAGGACCCCAAGCCTAAGCGCCATAGAGAATTAGATTTCAAGCCCCCGACAGGAGGATCAGCTGTGAAACAAGACTTGGTTTCATTGTGTGCCTGAGCCAAGAGGTCCTGGGGAGGCTCTCGGCACCAGGGGCTCACGGCTTTGAAGAAGAGCCATGTTTGGGGCGCCTGGGTGGTTCAGTGGGTTAAAGCCTCTACCTTTGGCTCGGGTCATGATCCCAGGGTTCTGGCATTGAGCCCCGCATTGGGCTCTCTGCTCCTTAGAGAGCCTGCTTCCAGCCCCCCTGCTTGCCTCTCTGCCTACTTGTGATCTCTGTCTGTCAGATAAATAAATGAAATGTATTAAAAAAAAAAAAAAAAAAGAAGAAGAAGAGCCGTGCTCAAATGCTAACAGGGAAAGGCAAGGACCTGAGGTGAAGGCTGGTCTGACAATTGAGGGAGTGGGGACAGGAGAGACCAGGGACGCTTCCTGGGTTTTCCTGGATGTGCATCTCGGGCACTGTGATGACCCGCCAGAGACCCCCCAGGGAAGCTCAGCACCGCACGTAAGAACCCCCAGGTCCCGGCTAAAGGACAGAGGCAGCGGGAAGGCGCACAGGGGTCCAGCGGATGGCCGCCTCCAGGTGAGAGCATCGGCCGGCCCCCTCTCCCCCGCCCCGCCACCCTCCTTCTGCACCCCACCCCCGGAGCTTCAGGAACTACCTGGCCCCCCAGGAGAGCGAAAACAGGGCCAAGACAAGCAGCAGCTGTCCAGCACCTGTGCCCCAGGTCTGCGAGACCAAAGGGACAGAGCCGTAATCAGCCACGACCCGCTTCCTCTCCATCTCATTCACTGAAGACTGAGGGCACTGGTCCTGCAGGAAGGCAGGAGAAGCTCGAGGAGGTCACGGTTCACGGGAGCAGGACAGGGGGCAGGAGCAGGAGAAGCTACAGCTGTTCCCAACCGTGTGGGGGATGTCTTGTCTGCGAGGGCTCACAGGGGACAAAAAAAACCTCACACCCCAGAATAAAAAGTCAGTTGCCATGCTAGCTATCCAGAGAAAAAGAAATGCAAGCCTGTACCCTCGCAGCCCGGAACAGGACATATAAATGTCGTTTATCACCTCACATGAGGTGGATGCTCCAGGGAGGTGTGAAAAACAATCCCGATTAACCGAAGAATTGAAGCCCTTCTGTTCTGCGCCGTACAGTTCAGGAGTCCGTGGTCAAGGAAAGAGACCACCTGAAGTAGGCAAGCTGGACAGAAAGGCCAGCACCCCTGACCCAAGGGCTGTGGAGCCCAGTTCCTCGGCCCGGGGTCCCCTCGGTTAGGGGCCAAATCCACATGCGCCCACGCGGAAGCCCTAAGCTCGAGCTGCAGAACGTTCTGTCTTCAGAGAAGGGTCTTCAAAGGGGTGATTAAGGTCAAATGAGGTGACAGGCGGGCTGTCATCCAGGAGGACTCCTGTCCTTCTAAGAAAAAGCGATGAGGACACAGGCGCACACAGAAGGCAGGCCATGCTCAGAGCAGGGAGAAGGCAGCCACCCCCATGCCAAGGAGAAAGGCCAAAGCCACCTTCCATAGAGGAACCATCTCTGCTCACCCTTGATGTCGGCCTCCCGACCTCCAGTGCTGAGCCAAAACACACGTCTGCTGTTCACGCCGCCCAGGCTGTGCTATTACCTACAGCAGCCCGAGCTGAAGGACACTCTCTCCCTCACCCACCGTCCTCCCTGGGAGTAGAGGCTCGAGCAGGAGCATTTGCTGGAAGACTGCTCTGGCCTCGGTTCCCCCACTAAGACACCCACAGGGGGCATGAGTAGATCCCCACACCCCCGCCGACTGGGACTGGAGGAAGGGTCCGTGCCAGTCTCTGAGGGCTCACATGCATGTCTCAGGACAGCCCAGGTGGTACCCCCACCCCTCCTGATAGAACACGAAGAGGGGCCTGGAGAGGGGGAGGCACGCGCACTAGACACAAAGGGTGGCCCGCGAAGCCCTACAAGGCCCAGCGAGGACGGGTCTCGGGCCACCCACCTCGGCCCAGTGAGTGAAGGCGGGGAGAGGGGCCAGGGAGAGGCAAGTACAGAGACTCCCTGCAGAAACCCAGAATAAAGGAGCCACTGTTACACCCCGGCCTGCGATGGCAAGTGCTTACTGACCTCGCCTTATCAATATTTAACAGTCGATCCTCCTCCTAAGACGGATCTGTGTGTACCGGTGAAACACCCAACGGACCTCACCTGTCAGGGGCTTGCCTAGGCTTGGGTGGTTTGGCAGCTGCTGCAGCTCGACAGAGAGGACCCAGATGAGACCCCGCTGCCGGTCACGGTCACGGTCACGGCCACGGTCACGGCGCCCACGCTCCCCAGGGCACCCTGCTCCGGCTCAGCATGATGCTCCACTCCGAAGCTGAAAGTCAAAGAGGCCGTCACTGAGCGCGTGGAACTTGGGGGGACGTGCATCTTATGCTCTGCACCCAAGACTAAAATCTTTTAAAACAGACACACAGGATATTTTTTTCAAGAAGATTTAATTTAAAAAATTCTTCAAAGAGCAGAACGAGAAAGAAGTCCAGGAGGAGTAGGCTTCTAGTTGCCATGTCAACGGACTGCAGAGACAGATGCCTGCGGAGACCAGAGCCGGGAGAAGGGAGAGGGGCAGCTCTGGGTCCTAGGCCTCCGTCTGCACATCCTCCCCCTCCAGCCCAGGAAAAGCTTTTGCCCCCAAGATGGGCGGGGCAGGGAATGCACAGACCTTTGCCCTCCCGCAAGGTTAAGTTCACCCATAATTCATGCTTTGAGCCCCGATCAAAGCCCACATCCTTCCCAGGCTCCTCTCCCAGGTGACAACCCTCAGCCCATGCCACAGAGACCCTCCTCCATCTCAGCCCAGGCACCACCCCACGGGGCAGACAGGCTCCACTGGGCACCATGCATGTGCCTTGCACAGGAGGGGCAGAAGCAGGTGCGTCTGCCCTTTGAATCCTGGTTACTGGCTTTGATTCCCTCCACAAGTCATCTTTCCTGAGGGATGAGCAGGAGGACTGTTCTAGGATCCCGGGACAGTGTCAGGACCAAGACTAACCCCAGTGTTCAGCCACTGGGGCGCTCCCGGACCCTGGCTCCTATGCAGGTAGTGTGTGGAGGGCCCACGTCCCCGAGGACGGTGATCCATCACTCAGAATGCCACTGACTCTCCACAGGTCACATGCAACACACTCCCCTGGGGACTCCGTGGGGCGATCAGCACAGAGCAAGCCTGAGGCCAGAGGCGTCTTCATCACCGCCGCTGCCTCTGTGCTTGGTCCAGAGTCTGGGACGTGGGTGCCCTTGGCAGGGATGAGATCCCTAAAGTAACCCTCCCTGATCACTCCAAATGCAGACAAATCCTGCATCTCTGACCTGCTATGGAAGAAGTCAGAGATCTAGAACTCAGTGGGGAAGGATCCAGCATGGGGGCCGGAGAGCCCTGTAGCTCCTGACACTCCCCCGTCTCAGCAGGTGACATCTGGGCGAGATACTGAGTGAGCCTCTGAGTCCCAAAAATCAGCACCACAACAGTACTCCACCTAGAGCTTTTATGAGGGAGAAATGAGCCAGGCTGTAAAGATACTGACCCAACGTTCAGTAAACGTTAAAGGAATAAGAGATATCATGAACCAGGACGCGTCCCACAGTTGCCCCACGATGAGGGGTCAAATACGCTGGCCACCTGCACACTAGGAAGCCTGCCAGTGTTCAGACGGGACGCTGATCTTCTGAGGAGGGAAAGGGGGACACAGGATACACGATTACACGCATGATCAACACTGAAGGTCACCTGTCGATGCGAAGGCGTTGTATAGTAAAGGGCCCCTTGCTCTCACCCTCAAAGAATCCACAAGTCTGAATGGGTTAGAGCAATTACACCCACTGCAACGTCTCTTAGCTCTAGTAGCTAAGTGACCACAAATTTCAAAAAAAAAAGTGTGTGATCAAACACTTGGGAGATTTGCCTTACTTTGTAACAGACAACATAAATTCATCTGTCACTGGAGAAAAAGGACAGGCAGCTGCTTGTCGAGCACATCGCCATTAACCATTTAAGCTCATGACTCATTGACGCCATGAACCATGAACTCGTCAAGCTCACTAACCATTTCTGTCTATTTTTAAGAAAGTGAATGTTGAACGTCCCGGCAGAGGGCCCAAAGACAGGCTGAGTTCTGACCGCGGTGAACCGGCAGAGCTGAGATGGTCCTCCTCAAGGTCAGGACCAAGCAAGGGCCACAGAGCACATGCCACCAGCAAACCTCCAGGCACCACAAGCCACGGCCCGTCCGCACCCAACACCAGGGGAGCCACTGCCGGGTCCATGACATTAAGCACAGTTACCGACACTCTGCACCCTTTGCCCATGGGTCAAACAGCGCGTCTCCTGCCCGCTCCCCACCAGACACAATGTGAACCTGAAATCCTACGTCTGTGAACTTGGGTGAAAAACCAACGTCCTAACCGACTCCCAATGCGTATCAGAAACAAAGGACCCCCAATCCCTGTGTAGTATCTGTGGTATCTTCCAAAACGTCCAGACACCCAACAAATCCCACCTTTCGTGATGAGGACATTCAGTGGGAGCAGCCACACGGCTCTGGGAGAGTCTAGGCCTTGGTAAAAGGGGACAGAACGCTCTTCATTTAAAAAAACTTAAATTCAATACCTTCCAGATAGCAGAGTCCGTTTGTGACAGCAAACGGAGAACGACAGATTGAGAAATGGATCAATGGAATGGAACCTAAGGAAAAGTCATTATATAATGTCAGAAGGCAAGTGCCAGAACCTGAAGGCAGCCTAAAAGAGAAGCAAAATTACACGGAAATGCCAGAGCTCACACGGCTTTAAGTGGGTCTGCCTGCAGGCAGGACGAGCCATTCCAGAAATGTCACAATGACCTCGGCCGCACCCAGATGCCAACACCGTCCTTTGGAACCATCCAGCACACGGGAAGCATTCAGCAACAATGCAGGAGGGCGGTCATGGCCGGCGTCCAGAAGGGCCCTCCCTCCATGGCCCGTCCACCAGCGACCCTCAGGGGCTTCCACAGGGATGGCAAGTTGGCCCAGGTCAGGGAATCCCACCCAACTGGCCACCATCCCAGAAGTCACCCTGACTTAATAAAAACGTACGCCTGGGCCCAGACGGGGATCTCAACTCCACGGTCAAGCAGAACCAAGGATCCTCCAGTCCTCACCGTGGGGCTTCCAGGAGCGGGCCATCGAGCAAGCTCGAAGACCGGTTATCCGAGGCCTCCCCGACTGGACCTGCAGCAAGACAGGCTACCGACTGCAAAGAGGCAGGAGACCTCCCTCTAAAGCCAAAGTCAGAGGAACAGCAAGGGACAGGGTAAATGCACGTGCCCACAGATGCAGTGACTGCACGGAGAATGGGTACGTGCGCACACACACACGTTTTAGCTCCATCCCAACAGCAGAAGCACAGCCCTACGTAAACCAGAGAAGTTGCAGCCTGCCCCAGACACGGAAGAGCCCCGGATTCATGGAAACAGGCAAAGTTCCCAACGGGAAGAGGACACCTCGCATAGATCCGATGCCCTTCAAAGCAATCAATTGAGAAATGAAAGTTCGTTTTGTAAATGAGATGCGGCTATCAACCTAAATGCATGAAAACGAGTGCAATCAGTCACAAGTCTGCGGTTGGTGCACACTAAGGGAGAGCTGCCCTCCTCTCACAGTAAATTATAAAGCAAAAATGGTCAAAATAGTGTGGTACCAGCACAGAGCTACAAGCAAGAGTGTTCATCCGAAAGGGGCTGGCCAACAGGAATGTTTGGGTTTGCAGCATGTGCTCTAGGAAGACCGTGTCCTAATCATCACGCTTCCACACGCTGGCACACAGGATCCATGGGGCTGAAACTCTGGGGTCGACCAGCTTTCCCTGACTGTCCTGCTGATGCCACCAGGGATGAAGGGGACGGCCGTGTTGCCCACAAATAGCAATGACCACCACCCTGATTGACAACCTGCCTAGGTCACACGCCTCGCCAGATGCTCCACCACCCACCACAGAAGAGGTTTTTGAGGATTAAACTGAAACAAGTAAATGCAGAGAAGACACATAACGGAATGTAAAAATGAATGGTTCTTGCTTACGGACAAGGAAACGCCGTCAATCCTTCAAAGCAGAACTGTTTCTCAGGATGAAGAAACCAAGGCTGGGGTACAGTGAGTACCTCCCAAGGTCCCAGAGCGAAGAGAGGAGAGAGCCAGGACTGAATCATCAGGCATTTGAATCTGCCCCATGTGTTTTATTATTTCGTTGATGAGCAGAACTTGTAGGATAAGAAGAGAATAGAAAAATCATGCACTCATTTGTCTTCATTTTTGTTCTTTCCGATCACATTGTTTGAAGCATATTTTATCATTTTCTTTCAGAGGAGGAAAAAAAAAGATTTAAAAGAAGAGCCTGAAATTCGAAGCACAGAGGATAACGGGGGGAACCTCCCCTGCTTGTCAGGGGTCTGCAGGTCAGAGACAGGGCGTAAAAGAGGGAATGCTCTTGAGCTCATGAAAGCATCTACCAGAAACGTCCAACCACCAAAAGGCTGACATAACGAGGAGGAACCAGTAACCTTGCCCTTACAAGCCCAGATGACAGCAGGGGCCACCCTGTGTGATACACCCCTAGATGACACCGCAAGGTACGAAACAGAAACCAAGCATGAAAGTTGTCTAGAAAAAGCTAAGAAGCCAGCGTTATTTCCAGAGGAAATACAGGACCACCAGCTAAGGCCAAGCTCCTGTCAGCATCTGATAAATCAGATCCCAGCGCGACCCACACGCCCTCAGTCTTTCTGGGAAACAACACCCAGACAGTGACAAAAAAATAAAGCAGTCTTATTCTTAGAAGCAACAGAAATAATGTACTTAAGAAGTATATATGTATCTGAGGAAAACCCAGAAACTTTGGCGAAGAACCCACCAGAAATCCGAAAGAAGGTGCCTGGCGCAAACGCGGCTGTTCCTGGGAAGGGCAGCCCTCCCCTCACTGCTACTGGCTCAGGTAATGGGGGAGCGGGTGCACTCCTGGCCGGCACCCCAGGTCTGTCTGCCGGGACCCGGCTTGCCTGCAGACGGGTGGACAGGCCGGGACAGACACGGAAGTCGGCAGAACGGAACAGGATCTGGGTGAGCCGAGCCACCAAGGAAGAACGAAAAGAAAGATCTGGGGTTAGGGGCCAGCGGCGCTCAGAAAAACACAGGCGGATCCTCACCCCCCACCATCCCCACAGACGAACGACTCAATCATCGTGAAACACGGTAAGAGAAGGCACGGAAGAAGACACGACGAACTCTGGGCGAGGAACACCTTCCGAAGATTCTCGCCCGGAAGCCAGGAAGGAAAATCCACCTCCTTCCCAGCCCCAGGCCCTCTCTACAAAACCAAAGGACCAGCAAAAAGCCTGGGGAGAAAAAAATAACTGGAAGCAGTGAAAATGCGCTTGTCCCGCTCCCCGTCCCTGTCCCCGTCCCTGGCTTGGCACGACCCACCTCCACCAGCAATGCAGCTGCTCGGCTATGGGAGCAGGAGAAACCCACCCACCACCTTCCTCCCCACTCAGCCACCCCTCTCCTCCCTCACACCAGCCTCAACCCCCGCTGCACTGGCGTCCCCTCTCAAGCAGGCTGCAGATGCGTGGGGACACCCAACAGCCACCAGGCCTGACCCTGGGGCCCCGCCTCCCCTCCGACCCACAGCTCCCCTCACCCACCAGCCTCCTCCAGGTGCTCAGGCACGGCCCTCCCCAGGGATGTCCTCCCCTGCCTTCCACACAGACACCCAGACCCTGCTCCAGCCCTGCTCCTCTCGCCGGGGCCCCGCTGGCCCGCAGACATCCTGCAGTGCTGTGGACAAAATGATATCAATCCTGAAAGGCGCTTCTCACAGCACTGGCCAAAGGCGGAGATCACGAAGGAAAAGGAGCCGAGGAGGAGGGGGAGGGGCTCCTTGCACGAGGAGGAAAGTGACAAACGTGCAGGTCCATGAATTCACCTGAGTTCGTGGCAGAAAAGGACCCAGGAGGACACAGACCAACCATGACGGGAAAGAAGGCCAATCGGACAGCTTGGGGGGCACAGCTGAGACCTTCACCCTATTCCACAGACTCTCGGTCTGAATGTTCGCAAGAGGGAACAGGAATCACATAATCTTAGAGCTGATCTTCCTAGTAAAAAGTGCTTTTGTCAAGTTTCAGACCAGCGTTCCAGCTGCTTCTCCCCCCACCAGCTCTCACCCCCAAAACCCCACCTGAGTCCCTCGTGACGCTCAAGCATGGTCTCCTTCCCTCGCCCGTGGCTTGCTCTGCCCGCTCCCCTTTCTAGGGATTCCAGAGAAATCACAGCTCTCCACGGAAAACAATGAGGCTATTAAGTGCTGCAGAGAAGTCACAAGAACGGGAGAACAGCCCAGAAGCTTCTAGAAATGCAAAGAACTCTGCCCCTCGATTTTGTTTTGTTCTCCTTCTCTCCTTTCTCCGCATTTTCTTTCGTCCCTCAGGAAGTCAGGGGAAAACAATGACAAGGACAACAAGATAAAGAGGAAAGTACAGTGAAGACCACGTTCAGGTGGAGAAACCTGGCTACGGGATTTTGAGCAATGATGAGTGAGGGAGGCACCACCAACCACAGGACAATGTCGAGTGAGGGAGGCACCAGCGACCACAGGGGAAGATTTTGTCCCTCGTCACAGAGGAAACTGGTGGGAAACAGAGTCAGTCTCGTGTCGATGCCCATCTGCCCGAAGAATAGCCCTATTAACAGGGCACAGCCCAAGGTCCCATGCCCCCCACCTGCAGGACGGTAGTTACATAGGAAAGACAGTCACCTCTTCCTCTGCATCACTCCACACACCCGTAAGGAACGACTGCGGGCTCCCAGTGCGGGGGATAGAGTACTACAAACACGTGTGAGGAGACGTGCTCCTTTTGTGAGGGGAACTGAGATTCTGGTATGGACAAGGGAGATGCGGCAGCTCTTACCAGCCGAGACACTGGCCCAGCAGCCGGGCCTAGTGAACACGACCCAGGGGCGCCTGGGTGGCTCGGAGGGTTAAGCCACTGCCTTTGGCTCAGGTCGTGATCTCAGGGTCCTGGGATCGAGTCCCACATCGGGCTCTGTGCTCAGCAGGGAGCCTGCTTCCTCCTCTCTGTCTCTCTCTCCCTTGCCTCTGTGCCTACTTGTGATCTCTCTCTGTCGAATAAATAAATAAAATATTTTAAAAAAAAATCTAATCACCTTCCAGTGCTTCTATCAAATCTAGCAGTACGGCGCTGCCACGAGTTTTCGTGACCTCCTTGTACTTAGCCCTTCTCAAGCCCTGCTTAGCCCTTCCAGCAGCTACTCCCCCACCCCTCCCCCTCCTCCCTTTCCCCTCCATCCTGCCTTCCCTCTCCTCTTCCCCCCTCCCTCCCCCTTCTCTTCCTCTCCCTCCCCCTCCCGTCTACTCTCCCCTCCCCTCTTCCTCCCACCTCCCACCCTCCCTCTCCCTCCCCTCCTTGTAAACCCAGTGAGGAGGTGCCCCCTGCAAACCAGTTAGGGAACCCTCACAGCACAGGCACAGGGAATCCACCAGCACCAGGTCTTGGCCCCATCTTCCAGAAGGGTGAGAAGCATGCCCAAGCTCATGAAGCCCCCAGGCTGTGCTATTCCATGAGAGCCGACCTGAGCAGACTAGGACAAGGGGGGACACACCGACTGTCCAGACCTCCTCCCTGATGAGCATGGGCAACTACAGAGCCATCTGGAAGAAGGTCCCTAACCTTGTTTCTTGGGGCCATCGAGGCAGGACACAGGCACGTGGCCAAGGCTTGGTCCACACCCCACAAGGAAAACATGGGAAGAAAAGCAGCCTGTGGCCTACGGGGCCAAGCACTGCTTTTATCCGCCCTGCAAAAACGGCAGGAGCATGTTGAAACACGTCCCAAGTGAACTTGGATGTTCACTAGAACGTGAACGTTCTACTAGACACCCAGGGGCCCAGCTGGGGACAATCCCCGAGGGGCACAGCCCCTACAGCTGACTTCCCTAAGGAATTCCAGCTATTCACTCACTGACCCAAGAGCAGGTCCTCCCTCTGTCTAGGCAAGTTGGCTCCCTGGACAGAGGCAAAGGGAAAGAGACAAAGCAGAGCCCTACCCACGTCAGAGGAGCAGAAACCCACCCCAGGGGCCACTGGGGCAGCTGCTGTCCCCAGCGAACCGTGCTGAACAGAGTCCGCCGCTGAGAGGGAGAGTGCACCTCGAGACATCCAGTGTTCTTCAATCAAATGGAGTCTCAGGGACAAGGCGGGGTATTCCCCTGGAAGGCCAATCCAGAGCTCAGCCCCCCCCCGACCACCCAACCCCACACTGCATGCGCCAGTATTCAATGTTCCTCTCCCTGGTGATCTATTAAAACAGTCACCACGGAGGAACTTCAAAAGGTGTCCTATAGGAGCTCCTGGATGGCTCAGTCAGTTAAGCATCTGACTCTTGGTTTTGGCTCAGGTCCTGATCTCAGGGTCGTGGGATCGAGCCCTGTGACAGGCTCCATGGTCAGTGGCGAGTCTGCTCCAGATCCTCTTTCTCCCCCGCCCCTCCCCCTTCTTGTACTCTCTCTCTAAAGTAAATCTTCAGGGGCATCTGGGTGGCTCAGTGGGTTAAAGCCTCTGCCTTAGGCTCGGGTCATGATCCCAGGGTCCTGGGATCGAGCCCCGAATCGGGCTCTCTGCTCAGCAGGGAGCCTGCTTCCTCCTCTCTCTCTGCCTACCTCTCTGCCAATTTGTGATCTCTGTCAAATAAATAAATAAAATCTTTAAAATAAATCTTCAAAAAGAAAAAAGGAGAAGGGGGGGTCTCCTCTAAGAATTACTGATGTTTATCTAAATCGTTTGAGAATTCCATTACCTTCCACGACTGTGATGCATGCTAAATGCCCAGAGAGAAGGGAGCTATGGGACCCCACAGGAGGAAAGTGGCCATCAAGACTCGCAGAGCAATCTACCCTTCAGTTTGACCAGTGCCACCTGCGTCAGCCACTGAAACACTTTCCCTTCGCCAAGAGATCTCGGATTCCTCACATCCCTAGCCTCTCCCGTTCACACTTTCCAGGCTGACCAGTGCTCAACACCCCAGATACTATGGCTTGTCATGCGTCCTGCGTGGTGTAATCAACAAATATTTGGTCCTTGTCCCAGTTCCTGGCTCACGGCTCCCATAACTCCCAGAACCTCCAGAGTGATGAGTGTCTCGTAGGCCAATGAACCAGGTGGCTGGGACCCCTCGGTACCTTTGGGATGGGAGCCAGATGGTCACCAGAAAGACCAGGCATGTTAGGATGTGGAAATGTCCCCGCCTTCATGACCTCCAGGGAAGGGACGGGGGGCTGGAGACTGAGGGGACCTCCAGAGAAGGGATGGGGGCGAGAGACTGAGCTAACCACAAATGGCCAGCAAGCTGATGAACCACGTCCACCTAATGAAACCCCCACAAAACCCCTAAAGTAAAGGGTTCAGGGAGCTTCCAGGTGGGGGAGCGCTTTGGGGTGCTGGGAGACCCTGGGGAGAACATGGAAGCTCCATGTTCCCCCTTCCCCTATACCTTGCTCTCTGCATTTCCCCCATCTGGCCATTCCTGAGTTGCAGCCTTTATAACAAACCTACAAACATAAATAAACTGCCTTCCTGAATTCCATGGGCCAGTCGAGCAAACTCCCCAAGGGGGGCACCCCCGGTTCATACTCATCTGGTTGGAAGTCCTGGGGCCTGGGACGTCAGCAGGCATCTGAAGTGGGGGCCCCTTTCTGGTGCAGTCTCGAGCCCTAAAGCCCATCATGGTTGGGGGATTAGCGTCAGAACCGCACAGAATTACAGGACCCCTCCCCCCACTGCTGCCGTCTGGAGATCTGGGGAGCATCGGAAGAGTGGTGAGTGAAGTATGTATGCTGACACAGAAAGACAGGTTCCAGAGCCAAGACCACTTCACCCTCTGCTCATAGTCTGTCTGTCTGTCAGTACACCGAGCTCCAGGCCAGCTTTCCCCGCCCCAACCCCGAGGATCTGATTCTGAGCGCTGGCTGAGGCTTCGGGGCCCCAGGCCTTCTGTGGGCAGCTCGGCCAGGCCAGAGGAGGGACGGGGCCAGGTCGTGGGGCCCCTCTCCCCTCTCAGCTTACCTTCTGTGCCTCAGGTACAAAGGGCCGGTCTCACTCCTGTCCCAAAGCACTCTGGGGGGCGTTCAGCCTGACGCCTGTCTCAGATGCCTCTGCAGACACTGGAGTTGCCAGTGGGGAAACAGGACAGCGGCCGGAAACTCGACCCTGCAATCTGGGTGGCCAGCAGGAGCAGATGCACGGCATAGGCTCAGCAAACAGCAGTCACCCAACTCACGTCTCACAGCCCTGGAATCGAGCTAGGCAGAGCATCTATCCACGTCCCATCCCAAGCTGACCCCTCAGTGAATGCAGCTCAAGGGGGCACCAGCATCTCCCACGGTATGTGTACTGCAGCTCCAGAATGGACACGAATATGCTGGAAGACTGAAGACCCGGGTTCCCCCCTCATCTGGTGCCCAACAACCCTGGGCCCAGTGTCTTTGGGGCATCCCTGAGCTAGAGAGGACACAAGAAACACAGAGGTGAGTCCACAGGGCCCTCGCCAAGGACAGGGTGCTGCAGGGCCAGCTCAGGACAGACCCCAGTATCCCAGCAGCCCGGCCATGCCCACACCCACACCCACACCTCCGCCCGCAGCCTCTCCCGGGAGCCCCAGCCTTGACCGACTTCACGTGCCAAGGGCAACATCAAAATCACCTTCAGACTAACACAGAGCCTCTCCCCAACCCCAAGAGCATGCTGGGGTGTCCCAGAGGCCACAGGACATGTGACGGGATGCAGAAGCAAGTTTGAGAACCCGTCCACCTTCTATTAAGCCGGATCTTACAGGATTTACAAAATGGACAATGACCACACTCTCATTACTTCTTGTTTTTTTTTTTAAAGATTTTTATTTATTTATTTGATAGAGAGAGATCACAAGTAGGCAGAGAGGCAGGCAGAGAGAGAGGGGGGAAGCAGGCTCCCCGCTGAGCAGAGAGCCCGATGCAGGGCTCGATCCCAGGACCCCGAGATCATGACCCGAGCTGAAGGCAGAGGCTTAAACCACTGAGCCACCCAGGTGCCCCTCTCATTACAATTTTATTTGAAAACACAGCTCCACGTTTTTAAGACAGAGTCCTTATGTTTACATATAACAGACTTCTTTTTATGCAGGAATAAATATTTTGGAAATGTGTCTTTGTTTCTGCAACAGCAAAAATCAATAGGCATGGTCACAAAAACACAAGCTCTGGAGGGTTGCCACCTTTTTTTTTTTTTTTAAGATTTTATTTATTTATTTGACATATCACAAGTAGGCACAGAGGCAGGCAGAAAGGGGGGGTTTGCAGGCTCCCTACTGAGCAGAGAGCCCGATGTGGGGCTCGATTCCAGGACCCTGAGATCATGACCTGAGCTGAAGGCAGAGGCTTAACCCACTGAGCCACACAGGTGCCCCAGGGTTGCCACTTTTAAGGGTGTGAAGTGGTCCCGGGAGCAAACCTGTGAGGCCTGCAGTGTCCACAGACTGAGCAGCCCCGAGGCTTGGGGCAGGGTCCCCGGAACAGTGACCTCTCCCAGGACCCAGGACTTGGATGGCCCCCAGGACAGGCTGCACCACCACCAGACACGTTCACGCAGAAAACCAAGGCCCTTAGAGACTCGGTGAATCAGGAGAGATTTCACGAACAAGGATACTGGGTTTCAGAATGGTTCACCTGAGACAGGGCCACGAAAATAAACGGGGGCACTCCATTCCAGGGCTGGGCGGATCCGTGGGGGGCGCCCGAGGAGGGCCATCACCGCTGAAGGGTAACTGCCCAACTGTGCTCCCTGTCCTTTGGGATTCCTGCAAGACGCAGAGCTGGAAGCATTCAGAACATCCTTTCCTACCTCCGGTACAAGCCACCAAATAGGGACAGTCAGCAAATGTCACACATCCAGTATTTCCAGTTTTCTAGCAGAGTTCTGCAGGAAGGCCAGCCTTCCGGTGGACGGTGCACTGTGGACACCAGAGTGTGACCCTCTGTCCTCCACCTCTCCTGGGAGAAACTTGGGTCTGAGCTTGATGGGGCACCCAGGGCACCTGCTCATATCTCCACCCAGACATGTTCTCTGTAATGCTGGTCCCAGATGCTCCCCTTCTTAGGTTTAAACGGTCCGACATGGGAGACCAGAGCTTGCAGCCGGAGGGGACACGCTGTGGGGGACAGGGAGGGGCACAGTGTCTCCCAGGGCAGACAGCGCCGCCCTACTCTTGCCCGCTGCAGGATTACCTCCCAGGACTGAGCTCAAGCTTAAGAGGAGAGAGGATCTATTTCTGACCTGAGCACTTGAGACTGGCTTGGCTAAAAGGGGCGAGGATCTTCAGAATGCCTGTTATTTCTATCCCTAAGGACGCACTCCTGTGCAAGACCACCACGCTCACCAGCGCAGGTCCAAACGGACCCTGAGAGGCACCTAAGAAGTCAAATGAATTCAAGTGGCACGTGTGTGACCAAATTTGGCACCAGAAGGAACAGAGGCTAAGTGAGACCTCCACGCAGACATACATCCATTCAGGTGACCGCCTCCACCTTCTTAAGCGTCCAAGGACCTCGAACATCATGAGAAATAAAAAAGGAGTACAACTGTGCGAGGCCTGGTACCAGACCAGTTCCCTGCCTCCAGAAGGCCGCTCCAAACCCAAGGCCTTGGCGAGGAAGGGGCCAGCACACCTGAGAGCAAAGACGAACAGTTATGATGTGACAGCACAGGGCTAAATAGTATCACCTGTGTTCCCAAACCCCCCACAGCTTCCAGACCCCGGGACTGACAAGAACCCAGGATCTTTCCTGAAAACTCCCCCAGGGAAAGGAAATTAAATGTTTGCTGAAGACCAACTATGGGCCAGAACTGTGAAATGAATTTGCCTTTGATATGTAAAATGCGGAGAGTGGGAAGCCTTTTCCTTACTGGTCTGCCTTTGGGGCGCCTCCTGTGGGGCTCCCTGCTCAGCAGGGAGCCTGCTTCTCCCTCTCCCTCTGCTCATGTGCTCACAGCAAAAAAAAAAAAAAAAAAAAAAAAAAAAAAGGCCAAAATCATAAAAAATAAATAAAATGCTAAGAGCACAGAAGCAACATACATGAATAAAGTCCTTCCTCTCACCAGCACACCCCCAATCATTCAAGCAGGTGGGCCTTCATGGGAACACACTACCCCTCACTTCTCCATTCTCAGGGAATTAAAGAACCTGGGACATGGGATCCAACGCTCTGTGAGGACAAGCCTAACCCTTCCACCCGCTCATGCCCCCCTGACCCTGAATGAGGCCTGGGACCAGAAGGGCTCCCCTCTCCCCACCCATTCTCCCTGCTTGCAAGGGTGGTCCTGAGAGTCAAAGACAGGGTCAGAGGCAAGTCCCATAAGCTCGGTGCCAGGCCAAGGAAGGAATCCACACCCCCCACCCTTCTCAAACAGCAGCAGGATGCCTTATGCCAGGGGTCTCTGGAGTCAGCTAGGAAATGCAGGCACCTCTCCACTATCCAGCACAGCAACCCCAAGATATACTATCAAGGGAACCGTAATGACCAATGCAAGTTTCAGTGTTTCGTAAAGGTTCTCCTAAACATAACTTATTCCACAAATGTCCACACCGAAGCAGCCTTCCTTAAAACCTTAGTTACAAGAAAGGATTCTAGAGACACAAAGGACAGCAAGCTGTAAGATGCACCCTCCCTGCCCACGCACACGCATACTGGCAAAGTGGCCACGATCAGTAATTACATGCAAATAAACGGAACCCTCAAGAGGCAGAGACTGGCAGGATGGAAAAAAATAAAGACACAAAACCCAACAATATGCGGTTTCCAGGAGACTCCCTTTAGAACAAAAGACACAATCCGGTTCCAAGTGAAGAGATGGGAGAAGATTATTTCGTGTCACCGGTGACCAAAAGAGAGCTGGGAGGGCTATACCTCTGTCGGCCAAAACACACCTTAAGTGACAATTCCTAGAAAGACGAAGAAGGACATTCTATACTGAGAATAGGGTCAATTCATCAAAAAGATTTAACTGGGGCTCCTGGGTGGCTCGGTCGGTTAAGTGTCTGCCTTCAAATCAGGTCAGGAGCTCAGGGTCCTGGGATCGAGGCCTGTGTTGGGCTCCCTGCTTGGTATGGAACCTGCCTCTCCCTCTCCTGCTCCCCCTGCCTGCTGCTCCCCCTGCCTGTGTGCTCTCCTGCTCTCTGTCAAATGAGTCAATAAAATCTAAAAAAAAAAAAAAAAGATTTAACAATTAAAAACATATATACACCAAAATCAGAGCCCCCAAATTTATGGGGTAACTGGCATCAGAACTGAAGGGAAACAGACAGTCCTTCTACAGTAACGGTCCGAGACATGAATATTCCACTTTTGGTCATGGACAGAACAGCCAGGCAGAAGCTCAAGAAGGAAAAAGAGGACACTGCGGGGTCACCCCACCCGACGTCACAGATGCTGCCCACGCTCTACCCGACCACAGCAGCACGCACACTGCTCTCAAGGGCACACATGCACAACGGCCCCGACTGTAGACCTCACCTGTTGGGCCACGAAAGGGGTCCAACCAAATGTAAACAGACTGAAGTCATAGAAGTTTCTTTTCTCCTCACAACAGAATGAAACAAGAGAGCCACAGAAGTCAAAAAAATTCAAAAACACGTGGAAATTAGCACATCCTCTAACCACCAGTGGATCAAAGATGAAGTCATGACAGAAGTTCTAAAACATCGTGAGGCAAAGGCAAACAACAACACAACATACAAAAACTCAAAAGATGCTCAAAAGCGCTAAGAAGGTGCTTAGAAGCGCTAAGGCGGCACATAGCTACTCATGGTTCCATTACAGAGGAAAGATCTCAAATCCCACACCCAAGTTCATGCCTTACAAAACTAGAACAGGGGTGCCTGGGCAGCTCAGTCAGTTGGGCACCTGACTCGTGATCTCAGCTCAGGTGTTGATCTCAGGGTCCTGAGTTCAAGCCCCTCACTGGGCTCCACGGTGAGCACATGGCCTACTTAACAACAACAGAAACAAAGCTGGAACAAACTGAACGGAACGCTGACGAAGGAAAGAAAAGCATAAAGGTTGGAGCAACGATGAATACAACCCAGAACAGAAAAGCAACAGAGAAAAATCAGTAAAAGCAAAAGCTGTTTCTCTGAAAAGCTCAATTGAATGGACAGACCACTAGTGAGACTGACTAAGGAAAAAAGAGCGCACTCAAGATTATTATAATCGGAAACGAAGGCGGGCACACTACGGTTTTACAGAAATAAAAAGGACGAGAGAGAACTATCAACAACTCTGTGCCAACGGATGGGTAAGACAGGTGCAACGGACAGATTCCTAGAAAACCACCATCTACCCCAAACAGCTCCATGAAAAATGAGAAAGTCTACACAGATCTGGAGCAAGCAAGGAGATTGTCAGTAACCAAAGAAAAGCCCAGCTTCACTGGAGACCAGCATGGCTGATGAACGCGGATGCAAAGTCCTCAACAAAACACAACAGGAGTAAACCAACTTCAGTGGTAGATGGAAGGATGACCCACCTGACCTGTGCAATTTATGCAAGGAATACAGAGAAAGTTCAACCTACAAAAACCACTCGAGAGAACACACCATGTTCATGGAATAAAGGGAAAAAACTGACATGATCGTCTCACTTGATGAAGGAAAAGCACTTGACAAAATTCACCAGCCTGTCATGATACAAGCACTCGATGAACTAGGAAGAGATGTCTTGGTCCGTTCAGGCTACTAGGACGAACTGCCACACAGTGCACAGTTTATAACCAACAGAAATAAACGGCTCACTGTTCCAAAAGCTGGAAATTCAGCTTTCGAGGGAGGGCTCTGTTCCAGGTCACAGACTTTTCCTGTACCTTCACAGGCCAGGAGTTAGAGAGCTCTGTAGGATCTCCTTTACAAAAGCACTAATCCCGTTCCTGAGGGCTCCACTCTCATGCCCTAATCACTTCCCAAAGGCCCCCACCTACTAGGATTTCAACATATAAATTTGGAGAGGACACCAAACATCCAGACCAGAGTAGAAGGGAACTCTAACCACAATACAGTTTATCGCATAAGAAAAAATCCCCAATTACCAGCATCCTCAAAGGCATAAGAGTGAAAGCTTTCCCTCTAAGATCAAGTCAAGGAAGGGGCACCTGGATGGCCCAGTCAGTTAGGCATCTGCCTTGCACTCAGGTCATCATCTCAGGGTCCTGGGATCCAGCCCCTGGTCGGGCACCTTGCTCAGGAGGGAGCCTGCTTCTCCCTCCCCGGTCTGCCCCTCCCTACTTGCTCTCTCTCTCTCTCTAATAAATAAAATCTTAAAAAAAAAAAAAAAAAAAGGGCTGCTTTTATCATCTCTACTCAACATAGTACTGAAAGCTCTAGCCTGAGCCATTAGGCAAGAAAAATAAATACATGGTATCCAAACTGAAAAGAAAAACTAAAGTTATCTTTATTCCCAGATGATGTGACTTTACATGCAAAAAAACGCTAAAGACTGCACATACATAAAACTACTAAATTGAAATAACAAATTCATCAGGATATTAAAATAATCAATTATATTTCTATAGAAAATGAACGATCTGAAATGAAATTTAAGAAAATAATTCCATTTACAGTAGCATCAAGAACAATAATTAGGAATAAATTTAACCAAAGGTGAAAATCTTATAATACTCAAGTCTATAAAATGTTGTTGTAAGAATACAAAGAAGACCCAGGGGCTCCTGGGTGGCTCAGTCATTTAAGCACCTGCCCTCTGCTCAGGTCATAATCCCAGGTCCTGGGATTGAGCCCCCCATCGGGCTCCCTGCTCAGTGAGGAGTCTCCTTTTCCCTCTCTCTCTGCCCCCGCCCCCCGTACTCATGCTCTCTCTCTCTCTCTCACTCTCTTTCAAATAATTAAATAAAAATCTTAAAAAACAAACAAAAACAACAACAACAACAAAGAAGACGTAAATAAGATAATATACCTTGTGTTCATGGACTGGAAGACTTGACTAGGTCAAAACAGCCCACAGACACAACGCTGTCCCCATCGAAGCCCCGCCAGCACTTTTGCAGAAATATAAAGAATCAGAAAATACCAAGTATCAACAAGGACACTAGAAACTGGAACGCTGGTCCACTGCTGATGTGGACAGGAAGTGATGCAGCCACTACGGAAAACTGCACAGCAATTCCTCAGAAACACTACAAACAGGATCATCATAACATCCCACAATTCTACATCTAGGCATGCACCCAAAAAAAAAAAAAAAAAATTGAAAGCAGGGACTCCGACAGGTACTTTTTACTGCTGCTTGTAAAAGCATGATTCACCATAATCAAAAGGTTAAGAAGAGCCCGAATTGCCCACCCGCAGCTGAACTAAAAAACAGAAGATGGAGGCTACCCTAGGAAAGGATATTGTTCAGCCATAAAAAGGAATGAAGTGCCAAGAGCTCCCACCACATGGGCCAGTCTCGATGAAAGCAGCTAGGCCGAAAACCACAGGCCAGAGGATCCCACTCCTAGAAATGTCCCCAACAGTGAAACCCAGAGACCGGAAAGAGGCCAGTGGGTGCCAAGTGGTGGCGGGGGCGATGGAATGAGAGTAGTAACCAGGGATTGGAGGCTTCCCTGTGAGGTCTCGCTCAGGTCTAGAATTGACTGGTGGCTCGGGGCACCTAGGGGGCTCAGTGGGCTGAGCGATCAAGTGTTGATTTCGGCTCGGGTCAGGATCTCGGGGTCACAGGATCGAGCCCCACAACGGGCTCCACACTCCATGTAGAGCCTGCTTGGGGTTCTCTCTCCCACACTCCCTGCTCACATTCTAAATTTAAAAGTAAAATAAAATAAAACCTTAATAAAATAAAATAAAATCTTAAAAAAATAATAAAATGAAATGAAATAAAATAGGTGCTGGTTGGACATACCTGTGAGTTTGTAACTGGGTACGATGTATAGTACATGTGTCTACACACACACACACACACACACGAACAGCACAAATCTGTGAATATACTCATTGTGACCAACTCGTACACTTCAAATTTAATTGGGTGAACTGTGTGGTACGTGAATGACATCTCTATTGCCCTGGGACGCCATCAGCCCAAAAAGGTCCCGTGCCCCCACATGTGGAACCAGCATAATCTATCCTCCCCTTAAAGAGATACACTGAATTTTCTGCAAGTTCTGCCACAGGAAAATAGCTTTATCCACCCTGACATCTCCAAGCACATCTGGCCAAGGAATTATTAGCTCTGCGGCATCTCCCAGCCCTCGGGAAAACATGAAGCCGCCCTAAGTCGCCACAAGCACCGGGAGTCGCTTGATAAAGGCTGACAAAGGAAAGACCACCAAAGCCCGTTGGGGTCCGTCAACGCCTGTCCTGAGCAATGAGGGGAGGCAAGAAGACAAACATTCTACGGGGTCCACGGTCCCAGGAAGGCTTCCGGTGGTGGAAGAATGGGTGCCCGGAGTGCCGCCCACCACACAGGACAGACTTCCAGGGGAGAAAGGGAAGCGGCTCTCAGGTCGCCACCCCAACCGGGACTGACAACTCCCCCCTTCCCTCCAACAAGGCAGAGCGCAGACTGGCAGGAGGCTGGGGGCGGGGGTCTCCTGGGGACACCGGCCGGGGATCGCTCCCCAGGGCTTGGGGCCCCCAGGTTTACAAGCTCAGTGGGATGCAAATCCCGCACTCCTGCGACGAAGACAGGAAGGCTTCCAGAGCCTGCAAGATTCCGAAGGCTTCAAACTCTGAAGTTTTCTTCATCAGAAGCAAAAGAGACACCACCTAATATAACCCACGGACTCCATGTGAATGTCAAAGGGGGACTCCGGGCAAGTATCTAAAGTCTGGACGCATTGACAAGCACCATTTACAATCACGGAGGGCTAAAGGCTGAAAACTGTCTGGCAGAATAACTAGATTAAGTAACAGCATGAGGAGTAAGAGCTCTCGCTGGGTCAAGCAGCCTTCTTGGAGATGTTCAGAGAGGAAACCACAGACAGAATGGAACACACGCATGAAGACCTCAGCACACAACGCATGGCTGCAGCCAGAGCACGCACTGGCCGGGGAGCCGGCAGACACGCAGGACCTTGGCTGCACCCTGGACTTACTGAGCTGGTAGTGGCCTGGTCATGGGATCCCAGGGCTGCTCACGTGCCCATTCCAGTTTAAGGACTGTTTTTAGCCCCTGTTAACCCCGAAGCTGTGTCAGTACAGACCACCGCCAGCTCCCTCCAGGAAAACAAGTGAAAACTCCACTGGGATGGCTCCTTCAGCGCTGAGCCAGCCCTCAGCCATGCCACGCCACCCCTCTGCTCAGTGTCCCTTCCTCCAAGGACGTCACGGTGCTCAGCGGGAGCGTGGTGGCAGCAGGCAGAGGGGACACACTGGTTCCTCCAACACCTGACCAGTGAGTGACTCCCAGGGTCCGTGTGAAAACCCACCCGCGCACTCCTGAAGCCCATGTCCCAGCTGAGCGCTGAGCAGGTGCTGAGAGCATCCAGTCCTCGGCAGCGAAGGAAGGCAAATAACCAGAGCCGAGGCACCAGCACCATCCTGCAAAGAAGTCAACCACGATGACAACAAAGGGGAACAGTGGGGACCTCGAGGTCCCATCCATGCACTCAGGGCTGCCTTCCCTCCCTGACGTCAGACTAGAGCCGGGAGCACCTGGAGCCCAGTGTCCCACAGACCCGGAAAGTTCGGCAGAGCCATGAACTCCCTGCCCAAGGAGACAGAGGACAAAAGGCAAGGGGGAAGCAAACAGGTTCAGTGCACACCTGCTGTCCCCATAACTGGAGTTCCTGCTCCCCGTGTCCCTCTAATCCAGCCCCTACCAGCCTAGGGAGGAACAAAGCCCACGTCACCCAGGAGGAAGGAAGAGGAATAGTTCTCCTGAACCCGTCTGAGTAAGGCTTCATGGAAAGGGTTCAGGTACTTGGAAGGTTCCGGATGGGCTAGGGCTTTGTGAGTCATTTCCACCCCTGTGAATTGGATGAACAGGAGTAAATACGGTGCATCATGTTGATTTTGGATGTAACGTGTGGCCATGTCAACTGCCAGGCGTGCTTCCGCGGCCTGCGTGCGTGGGGCTGGGTGAGCCCTGGAACGAGCCGTTTTTTGTTAAGTCTGATGTAAAACAAAGAAACAAAAAGAGCCTCATCACAGCCTCCTGTCCCATGTTCTCCCAGAGCCCCCCAGGTTCCACAGGGCTCAGACTGCCCTACCACCGCCCCTCACTCTGCCCTTGACCTTCTGATTAGGCAATAATGCTGGCAGGTAGGAGCTGCCAAGTTTCTGACCCAACTGGTGGTTCCAAGCCCAGAACACAGAGCTCCTGAGCTGGGGTGACTTCTGAACCCAGCATCCCTGCCGGAGCTGCAGGCTGCTTTACAGAGACGTGGGATTCTAGATCCCAGCCCTGTAGGTCAGTCTCATGGATCCAGGCAAGGCCTGGAGAGGTTCAGAGGTCACCGCTTGAAAAACTGCTCTCTCCTAGCCACCCCTCCACCCAGGCATTATCAGGGCATCACCTCCCGTCTGAAAGGAAGGTACGCCTGTTCTGGTCTGTCTGGACTTTCCTAAGACACTCTTACTGCGTCGCAAGGCCACACCCCAAGAGGCTGCCTGGCTCTTGTGGGACCACGAGGGTAGAACATCAGTGGATTTAGACTGCAGCAAAAGTTCAAAAGAGCCTATGTTTTCTGAAAAGCTCAGAAACCCCGGTCTGGGTGGCGCTGATGTAATGGCTCCAGGAGTGACCGACAGTCAAGAAAACGCTTCGACCTAACTCACACTTGCCTGCCACCCTTCTGGAATCCGGCTAACCTCCCACCAAAGCAAGAGTGAAATCACCGCGCATCCTGTGGACTGTGTGCCATGGCAGTCACCACACACCCCCTCCATCCTACAAGGCGCTGAGTCCCATCCCTGTTTCAGGGACACGGGGCACAGCAGCGAGCCCTCCGGAGTCTGACACGCACAAACACCTCCCACAACCCGACTTCCCCGTGTGGCTGCCTGGCACCCCAAGTCCAGAGTAAGTCTTCTCCTGTGGGTCTTTACCAGTTTTACGCTCTCGAGAGCCAGAGGAGAGGAAAACCAACAAGTCCTCACACACCCACCCCCGGCCCCAACCAACATTGAGAGCTGGTGGGTGTCAGGCTAAAGGGCAGGCGTGTGACACCAGCTCCCCGTGCACACAGGGACAGTCTCAGCACAGGAGCTGAGACACGCATGAGACTAATGGCACTGCCTGGTCCCACGGTGACTTCAAAACAGACCCTGAGGCTCAGCACTCTGGGGCCACCACCCACCCAATCCCGGCTGTCCCTTGCCCCTTTCACACTTACGGAGAACCGGGAGGGAAGGCGCCCGCTTCTTCTTCCTCGCCTGCAGGGGTGGGTAGGAGACGGCAGCCTCCCCAGACAACAGCCGCCCGGTGCGGGCACCTCCAACAAAACCTCTGTCAACAGCCTGAGCAGGGTGGGACTCCCGCCAGCAGGTGATCAAAGCGTCAATCACGGCGTGGAACAGATCTGACCGTCCTAAGAACAAGGGCACGGTGGTCCCACCTGTGTTTGGAGCGATCTGCTAAGCGAATTCAAGCGTGAGAAACTTCCCCAACATCTCACACCCCACCCTACGCACTGGACAGGTTCGCTCCACGGAGGAGGCGGACTTGGAGGGGTAAATGCAGTGTCACAAGCTGTGTCCGTCCTGGGCTTTTCTACGCGCCTACGTATGTCAACGAGGCATGAACGAGGTCCAGACAGGCCTGGGTATTCAACCTTAGCAGAGAAAAAGGTCCAGTTTCCCCCTAGAAACCCTTATCTGTTCATTTCTGCAGCTGGCTCCGACACCCACTGCCCACCACTGGGCTCAGAGATAGTGGACAGCTTTATCTGGGTACAGTTATTACTTGTTACATATTAAACAACTAAGTTAGAAACGGTTATATAACACCTTGTCTGACAGCTGACACCCAGAGGCTCCAGGATCCTGGACCCAGGGCAGCAGGAGATAGGGCAGTGGGCAGTGCTTCTGAGAACACGCAGCGCCTCCAAGCCACTGGGCCACCAAGCGCACGGCGAGAACAGCGAGCAGCTGACCACTGTTGCCTTTACCGGTCACCCAGGACTGGCCCTGCCTGGAGAGCATGCAGATGAGGACCAGGGGTCACACTGCAGGGGTGGCCCCAGTGCATCCACATACGCTGTTTAGCACTGGGTATGCCAGACCCACCACACAGGCCACTGTGTGCGGCATGGGAAACCCAGCAGGGGCACCGGCCACTTGGTGCACAGCGTGGGGGAGCCAGCTGAGGCGTAGGCTGCTCAGTGCACAGCATGGGACACCAGGCTAGGGTGCAGAATGCACAGTGCACACACAGCTTGGGAAACGGCTCAGGGCAGAATGCACAGCGCACAGAGTGGGAGACCAGCTGGGACACAGGCCACATAGCTACGTCCCCACTGGGGAACTTCTGTGCAGAACATCAGACCCTGTGTCCTGAGCACCCCCCAGACACAGCCTGAGGAGTTCCAACACCAAGAAGTAGGGAAGCCATCCTGCCAAGGGCGGGATGCTACCCTGCCTCCAAAATACAATGAGACCCACCCCTACCAGTTCTGCACAGAGGACCCTACAGCACAGGTCTGGCCCCACACTACTTACTTACAGGGGATGGCATTCTGAGGAAGGGGGAAGAAGCGTGGCCTGGGCCAGGTACCTGGGACTCCAGGCCCAAAGCCCATGTGACTGGGTCACGCCCTAAGGCTTCAGGGAGCACTTCCATTGCCCCGGCCCTGGTTCTCATGGCAATCCAAAAGAAATCCCCTGTTCCCTCCACTGCCCCATGACCTCCCCCACGGGCCACCTCCACTGTGATGGGCAAGGACACACCCTGCTCACAGAAACACAACATTCTCCTTCTCTGCCTGTGAGAGGATGCAGAGCACTGCGCCGGGGGACTCCCAGGCCCACCACCAGTCAGACCCACGACAGCACACCCTCTTTCCGCCTGCCCAGGAGCCTGGGTGAGCACCAGGGGCGGCCAGTTCGGGTTTTCCAAGATCACTCCCAGTCTTCCCCAGAGTGTGTGAGCACAAACAGCAGGAAGGGAGAAGCTACCTCTTGAAGCCAGAGACACAAGGCTAAGAGACAGTACATGGAGCGTGGGCTGTGCGCTGGGCACAGAACAGGGATGCGCACGTGCATAGACAGCCCTGAACCGGCCTCACAGTGGGCCACACGGCCAGGGAGCACACCAGCCTCTGGGACACAGCAGGAAGAGCTGCAAGCTGCAGAGGGCAGTGAGAACCACCTGGAAGCAGACTCTGACGGACGCGCCGCCGAACGCACACTTGGGAAAGGGAGCAGAGAGCTGGGGAGCCCAAGGGGCGCTGTGCTCAGAGGGGCGGAGAAGCACCAAGTGCAGCTCCCGAGAAGCAGGCAGGGCCAGCCACGGGCCCTCTAACTCCCAGAGGGCTTGGGGAAGACACCGCAGATGTTCACCCGACTGGGAAGTCCTCCAAGGCAACCAGGGCCAGGTGCTCTCAGGATTCCGACGTCGACCCTGTGAACGCCAACCCAAAGCAGAGTGTTCAACCCAAAAGGAGCAGCAGCGAGTCTCTCTCAAGGTTCTGGCAGATCCGGAATGGCCTGGCCTCCACGCCAGGAGGCAAAGCACACCCCACAGGAGAGTTAGCCGTACACGGCACCCTCCAGTGGGGATGCTGCAGGGTAAACTGAGGCAAAGTCCAGCCCTGACATTCTAGAAGTCAAGACCCCAACAGGTGAACTTGCCCCAGCTCACAGAGCAAGTCACTGGCACAGGTGAGCCCCACTTTCCTCCCAGACGTGAGGCTCCCCCGCTGCTCTCCATGGAGACTCCCCACCCCACCTGTGCAGTCAACCACCGGAAGGAGGAGCAGGGGTCCCATCTACCCCCTGGCCTCTGCTCTCAACCCTGGCCGTGACTCCTCTACCTGATCTCGCGGGCCCTGCAGCCTGCTGGGGAAGAGGAGGGATTGACATGACAGAAGGGCCCTCCTCTGCCACCCCCCCCCAAAAAAAATATCAGTGCTCCCAGCTAGAAGCAGGCACCAGAGGGCAAGAGGTAAAACCACGCCGTGACAGATCCAGAAAACCTGGGCCTGCGCCAAATGACCCACTGACCACACACTCGGCTGTGCTAGGACCGCAGGAAGGGGATCTTCCAAAAGGCATAAAAGCCAGAAAGCCAGTGGACCAGACGAAGCTGATCAAGGATCCAAAAGAGCCAGAGGCCCAGCCAGAAAGTGGAGACACAGCCAGACCAGGCCCGCAGGCGTCGGGAAGGAGAACCGCAGGGAGGCGGGGTCTGAACAAGGGCACTGACTCCAGCGTAAGGACCAGCTGCACCCCCGTCCTCCCCCAAAGCCATCAGCCAGCACCTCCAGAACACGGAGCTGCTTTCCAGAAGCACTGCAGGGTCTCTGGGCCTTTGCGACCACACTGGGTGCCAGCGGGCCAGGGGCAGATGACACAGGGCTGCCGAGGTGCCCAAGGCCTGCCACAGCCCCGTCAGCAGGAAAGAGGCTTCTGCACACAGTCTAGCCAGGGGAGGAAAAGTCCCAAGCCATGGGCACCAGGGGCTCCCCACACAATGGGGCAGCCAGACAGCCCTCCCTGGAGGCCTGCCGTCAGCTCCTCAGGGAGGCCTCTGAAAGCAAGCAGGCAGAATAGGGCCCAGACGTCTGAGCAAAGCCTTGAACCTGAATGATAGGTGCTGCGTGGAGTGGGTCGGACACCACCCTGTCAGCCTCAGCTGTCTAGGCCTCTCCACTGGCCACCTGGGGCGACCACTCGGACAACTGCTGGGGCACAGACCCGACAGGCCTCGTGAATGAGGAAGGCCTGCCCACGTGGCCTGCACCAGCAGCCACAGGCCCACACCCCTGACCACGGAATGGCAGATGAATCCGTCTCCAGCCAGCCCCAGCCCCAGGACTGTGTGGGGACAGGGACGATCTGGAGTCACCCATCACACACAGCCCTGTTCCTGCCCTCCCTACCGCCACCCCTGCTTCCCCAGGCTTGGACATCCAAATAAAACACACCCGGAAGCTCTCGCCTGCCACAAGCTCTCCTTTCTGTTAAGTCAGGCACAAGTGTGTAGAAAATTTTTAAACAATAATGTATTGTTTGAAGAAAAAAACTATCCAGGAAAAAAAAAAAAAACAGAAATGAATATACCGCTTCCCCCCCCCCAAAAAAATTTAACAAATACTCTATCTACAATACAACGATATTATGGGATTAAAATTAAAATAATCACTTTTAGTGATGATGGACGTGTCGCTGTAGGTTCACTGACAAATGCCCCCTCTGCTGGGAATGCTGGGGGTCTGGGAAGCACATGGGAAATCTCTGTTTTCTGCTCAATTTCACAGTCAATCTAAAAAACACAAAGTCTGCTGAAAGAAAAGAATCAGAGAAGAGGTCCTTGGGGATTAAAAATTAAAACAGAAATTTAAAATCCAATAGAAAGGATTAAACATCAGCCTGACGTACCACCCAACCTCAAACAGAACAGACAGAAAACAGGAGATAGAAGTAATTGGAGAACCAGTCCCAGAACCTAACAAACAAAAGCCACTCTAGAAAGAAAGAAAGGGAAAGGCGGAAGAAACGAAATTAAAGAATTAATTTAAAAACATGTCCCATGCCTGAAGGACCTGGGTTTCCAGCTTGAAGGGACCCTCGCTGTACCTCACACAATAGATGGGAGCCCTCCCCCCCAGGCACTTCTTCAAGGGACTTCCAAACAAAGATACAAAGAGAAAATCCCAGAAGCTTCTAGACATGAAAAGAAAGAACACAGAAAAAAAAAAAGAAGAAGAAGAAGAAAAAACAAAACAAAACAAAACACTCAGACAGTTTCATACCCAGAACCAAGAATTAGATTAGGTTCACTCTCAACCCCATTCTGCCTAAAGACAGTGACATCCTTTGAATTGTTGAGGGAAAACAGCCTCTAGTCCAGGAGTCTACACTTGGACACACGTATCCGTGAGAGGATAATAAGGATGTTTTCACACAAGCAGTATCCCAAGAACTGGCAGACCGGTTTTTTGGAGGCCAGCATGGAATGTTCCTCATCCCACTGTGGGAAAGCATGAGGAAAGAGATCCAGAACCCTAGAGGAAGGCAAAGGGCATTCCCAGGCTGATGGGGAAGGAAGAGCCCCGGGGGCGGGGGGAGGGGGGGACCAGGGAGAGCTAAGCACATGAACCACCAAGGAAATACAAAAGCGCTCCCAGAGACCGACCATGTCGGGCCAGACGGGGAAGGTGAGCGTGGGGTGCCTCACCGCTCACCCCCAGAACATCAGCAGTGTGTCACGGCCCAGCCCACCTTGCCAGAAGACTCGGTGGGGAGACCACTGAGGGAGCCGGGGCTGGGACTCCACACCTTCCAAGAAGAGAACTCAAAGCATCACGTGAGAAATGAGAGACAAGCGCTTAGAAATATAGATAAACATGAACACAAAAAACGAAGCCTGGTCACTTCTGGGAAGCCTACTGTTTACACACGTAGATTATTCCGATTACAAGATCAAACTAAAGGTAACAAAGGTCTGCCCTGGGTGCCTAGGGATTAGGAAGCTGGGGGATGCCTCAAATGGAGGGACCTTGCATGAGGGTAGGCTGGAGAGCAGGGGACGGGGCCCTACTTGTGAAGGCTGCCTGGGCCCACCGCAGCCCTGTAGCCTGCAGGGTGGGGAGAAGGGCCAGGCCTGCGGTGTGGACACAGTCCAAGAGTGGGGCACGGATCCCCATCCTGCCTTATCCTTCCTCTAAAGCTCTCACACCAAAGGGGAGACGGAGGCCACGGTCTCATCTTCCTATTTCTCTAGAAATATCCTAGCCTGGTTTCCATGAGATCCACAGAATTCTGGGGAAAAGAGGACAGTATCCTAGGAAGAGCAGCCTGAAGGCTCTTGGGCAGCACACCATGGTCTTCTCTGAGCCACTGGGAACGCTGCTCAGACCCTCCACATCCCTCAGCTCAGCCTCCCACCTGGTGACAAGATGTCCAAGCAGGAGCCCAGATTTAGAGCAAGCTGTCGTCCCCACACCAAAGAAGCCCTCCTGTCTGCGTGAGGCCAGTGTACAAACTTCTGAACTTAGAAGTTCCTCGGTTCATAGTCACTTTCCGGTCACTATGAGCTTTCTGACGCAGGGGCTCCTAAAATGACCACTACTAGAACGGAACCTGAGAGAAGTTTTTAGGTCAAGGGGAGTTCTCAACTCGCAAACATGGGGAGAAGACACTCCTAGGGATGACAGGTAAGAAAATAACTAAGCAAACCAAAGGCCTAGCTATCCCATCAGAGAAGGGAGCGCCTACATGGTCCCTGCACCGAGAAGCATCTCAAGGGAGATCCAGGCAACTTGTGGTCAGCAGCCCAGGTGGTCCTCATGGGTGGCTCCCATGGGACAGGACAAGAGAAAAAGGATGTCCACAGGGGGTCTCCAGGCATCCCTCACCATTCTGTACTTTCAGAGGCCCTGGGATGGTGCACCTGTTAGCTCCAGACAGGGACAAATGTTCTGAAGAACGGTCACCTTGCAGTTCTACTTTTGGTGACAGCTCCCAGCCCTGCTTCCAAAGGACAATAACGATGCAACGCCAAGGACCAGCATACGTCAAGCTCTTTGCATGCCAAGTGCCTTCAGAGCCCACGTTACTAGGCAAGACGGCAGCGACTGGTGCCTGGGCCCGTTGACCCGGCTGGAAAACCTAGTCAGGACTCAGGGAGATGCAGGGCGGCCCGCCGGCACAGCCCTCGATGGTGTGCACAGTCGTTTCCCAGGATCACAGTCAGCCCGGCAGGACCCGGGCCCACGTTCACTTCCGTCCCAGCCAGGCCAAGAGATTCTGTAGACGCCAGACACCAACCAACCTCGGGGTCCTAAAACTAGATACTGCCTGGCCTCGCACTGCCTGAGCCCAGGGGTCTCCCACATTCGAGGCTGCAGCCCACCCGAGCCTGCTCGTCTTCTGGGCGTCCACCGCACTCGCTCCTGGTCCAGGGCAACCAGCTGCCAGCACCTGCTCTTCGCTATCATCTGGTTCAAACGCTTTGCCCGCAGATAACATGTGCGTTCCACCACCCATCTCACTCCTGGAACCCCCGCTGCGGGGAGCTCCAGCCGCCGTGCTACAGGCAGGCCAGAAAAGGATCCTTACAAGGACTGGTGCTCAAGCAGGTTATGGTCCCTCCCCCAGGGTCTGGGGGGTAGCGAACACGAGCCCAGCACCAGCAGGCAAAGGCGTGAGAAGTGAGGCCCTCCTTCGAGCAGACCTTGCAGATTAACAGGAAGTAGGATAATCAAGCTCACAAGCTGCTCCAAGTCAAGGCTGAGTGTGCCCTGACGGCGTGTCCAGGCTCTCGCAAAGTGCCACCCTCCACACGGAGGGTCACGTGACTCCAACAGCCCTTGCCCTAACTCCAAACACGCCTTTGACTCTCATTTTACCGATGAGCTTAGTTAACCTGCTCAGGCTCTCCACCCCAGGGAACAGCAGACCCGGGGGTCACACTGCAGCAGCAGGCCTCGTGCAGTGGTCAGCATGGGCCACGACCCCCGTGCAGAGCAGAAAGGGAGCGCGATTTGTCCCCGACACCTGCTCCCAAGGGAGGTGCCCAAACACATCGTCCCCTCTGGTAGCTCCGGCCCGGATCAATCCTTAAATCAAGGATCTCAATAGTCAAGGAAGGTCTCTGTCAAGTCCATTTATGAATTTGATGGTCAAAAATAATATTCTAGTTTCCCTAGTGGCGTCCAGAGGTGATGAACCAACCTGAGTTCCCGGCAGGCATCTATTTCCACCTGGACACAGAAGCAAAAAGAGAGATCCCCTCAGTCGGGACAGGGCTCTTTGTGTAGCCATCTCAAGGAAGAGTCACACCATATCTCTTCCCATCAATAAAGAAGAGCCATCAGCCCTTCCCGGTGCTGGCAGTTTTATGCTCTCCCTGCTTTCATCTCCTTCTGGAAAACGGGCCCCGTGACCCCCAGGAGCAGAGACAAAAGCCCATCCCAAGGAGAGGAGTTCAGAAGCTCCTGAAGCCAGGGAGGGGAGCAGAGGCAAGGCTGTCCCCACCAGAGGTAGAAGGCGGGGGAGGACACGGCTAAAATACGAACACAGATCAGTGTCTGAACAGATGAACCATGTTCCACACCCATCAGCATGCAGACCTCACAGGTTACCAGATCCCCAACGTGCCCTGTCTGCCAAGCTTCGCCCACCAAGTCGCTCAACTGTCTTAGTTCCTTCTGTAATTTCCCATAATTCGACAGTTGAGCAAAAAATAAAGACAGGTTAAAGGAAGAAAAAAATCTTCACTAGCAGAAAAAGTTTGATTTAAATTTTGAACATGACTGGTTACTTAAATGCAAAGACGAGGCAAGTATTTCTCCCCACAAGCTCACGCAATTTTACGTTAGCTTAACAGTCTGAGAAACAGAGGGGGATTTTGCACACGCGGCAAATGCAACGGCTTCCTCCCTGCTGCACGGAACAGACCCCTCGGCTCTGAGTTCTGACCCTGGCTCAAAAAAGTCCTACCACCGTGTGGGTTTTTCCTCCCCTGCAGAGATGGACAGAATTCCAAGAAAATATGTTCCTTAAATTAGGCCACCTTCAAAGCATTAGGTTTTATCAGATACACCAACCCAGAATTTCTACAGCTCTGAGACGAAGCGGAAGGCACAAAAGCTGCCTCTGTTCAAGCACGAGTTTGCTTTCTGTACCTTGTAAGGTCTCAGACCAGCCACCCCATCAAAATTAACGTTCTGTGCCAGCTCTTAGATCCTGACTTTAGCTGTCTCCACTTGGCCAGTCACTGTGGGTGCCCTGGGTTCCTATCCTGACGGCCACCACCAATAAATGCCTAGACAAATGGCTGGCAGGAACCTGCCCTGCTCTGGATTCCCGACTCACAAAGGAAAGGTACTCCGCCCAGCCAACACTGCCCCAGAAGTGGTACACACCACAAGCAATAAGGCCACTGATGACTTTTTTAGGGATGCAGAGCTTCTATTAAATAAAACACTGCTTTAATTACCATCAAACAACTTGCCATATCGAGCTCATGACATCAAAGTTTCCTCCCAAATGAAGTGTGTATTGAAGTACAAAAAGTGAGTGGAGAAATTGACGAGGGCCTCGCAACAGGACAAATCTGGAAGGTGGGGAGCCCCCAGAGTGGCAACAGAGCTTCCTACTTCTCCAGCTGTGTGGCTGGAAGGAAGAACCTCCTCTGCGCCACTTCTCGCTTTCAGAGGCAGATGGGCTTAGGCAGAAACATGAAACACACAGGGCTTAAAAAAAAGAAAAAAAAATCCCAAACTACCTCCTGGTGACAGTGCCGTCACCTGCTGGCCAGGTTACCATGACATGTCAGCTAACCTGCTGAGCCTCAGTTTCCATACCTGTAAAACACGGATCAGCGAGCTGTGGAGGCTGAAAGCAAGGAGCTTTCTAAGGAGTCTTTTACAAGGTGAAATGTTACAGAAGTATCAGGAGCCAGGCTTCTCAGTTACAGGAGCCGCTCTCGGCTGTGTAACTTGGTCTGTCCTCACATTCCCTCCCTGTAATCTGGGGATTGGCCTGTGTGGCCCTTTTCTTTCAAGTGTTCCCAATAAAACTCAAGTATTATGTGCAGGAATCCTAGAGTTCAGATTTTTCACAGAAAAGACAAAAAGAAAAACCTCAGTCATTTAGAATCATTCCTGGAAACACATTTGGCTTCAGGGTTTCTCCTTAATAAAACACCCCCCAAGAGACACCTCACGGTCACCATAAGTCACAGCTTCTTCCCACCTCTCCTCTTGGAAAGAGAAAGGGGGACGCTGGGTCAACTCTGGGGAAGAATCACCAGCTTTGCGCCATAAACCCCCAGTCGACGCCTGTTGCTGCGCTAACATGTGTTCTTAGTAAAACTGAGCGAAACGTTAAATAGAACACCATTTCTGAACCTCGGGGGCTGCAAATGGCTGAATCAGCATTTTCGGAAACAAAGTGTTCTGGGCCTGGCCTTGTAAACAGCAGCACAGAGAAAGTTGTGCAATAATGCATATTTACTCAGGAGCGCTACTTGTTTGGGCTTTTTCTTTGCATCTCTTGAATGAAAGTGGCTACGATCTTTGCAAGAAAGCCTCCTTTCCAAAGCGTCGCGACGATCCAGATCCAGGACAGGGTCAAAGTCACCTGTGGATCCCCTACGCTACCCACCCTTTTGGTCGGGGCAAAGGACACAAAGTCTGCGTTTCTTCCAATCCCAAGAAAAGACGAACACAATCAAAAGTCGAGAATACTCCTCATTTCCATAACGCACATACTCAAGGACAGAGGCAAGGCAGGCGTTTGGAGAGGAGAGCAGCGAAGGCGGGGAGTTGCATCAGAAATTTCCTTCTGCGAACGGTCTGGCTCTTATCACATTTCCACGGCTGGCGGGCGGCTGATCCGCGAGCCCACAACTTGGTGTTAGGCCCCGGGCGGCGGGTAACGAGGCCACGAAGAGAACCAAAAAAAAAAAAAAAAAAAAAATTCCGCGGCGCAGCCGCTCGGGCCAAGGGAGAGGAGCCCGGCCCCACCGCCCCCGCCGCGGGCGCACCCCGGGCTGCAGAGGCGCGTGCAGCCCGCCCCCCGGGCGTCTCCGGGAGCTCGGCCTCGGCCCTCAGGGCCCGGCGCACCCAGCACCCCCCTGCCCGGCCCAGCCCAAGCCCGCGGACGGCCGGCGTCGGACCGGAGGGTTCGGGAAGGCGCCGCCCGGCCCCTCGGTTCCCCGGCCGGGAGCGCCGCGCGCACAGCCGCCCCCCGCCGGCTCCCGGCTTCCAGCTGCCCGCCGCCGGCTCCCGACTCCCCGCTGCCCGCCGCCGGCTCCCCGCTGCCCGCCGCGCCCGCAGCCCCCGGCCCGGAGGCGACGCCCTTCCGCCCGCCGCGCCCCCGCGGCGCCCGGCGTCCCCGGCCGGCCGGCCCGCGCGCAGACAATGACGGCGCGGGGACCGCCCGCCCGCCCGGGCAGCGCCGACCACAAAGTAACTTGCCGCCGCGCTCCCCGCCCAACTCCGTACCTGCCGCGGCGCCGCTCCCGGCCGCCTCCGCGTGGCCGCCGGCGACCCTCGGCGCGGCCGGGGCGGGCGAGGGCGGCGCGCAGGGCGGTCCCGACCCCCGCGCGCCGCCGCCCAGGGGCTGCGCGCAAACTTTGGGCTCCGCGCGGGTCTCCGCGGCCTCCCAGCCAAGCCCGCCACCGGCGCTCCGCTCGAGTCCCTTCCTGCCTCCTCCCGGCTTCCCCACCCCCTCGCCGGGCTTTAAACCCGCCCGGCCCCGCCCGCCTCCGCCTCCACCGCCTCCGCCGCCTCCGCCTCCTCCCCCGGCCGCTTTTCCTGCTCCTCCTCCCGCCGCTGCCGCCGCCGCCGCCGCCACAGCCCGGACCGCTCGGCTGCCGCCAGCGCGGGCGGAGCCGCGGCCGGGGCGCAGGGCGGGGCGCGGGGGGCGCCGGGGGCCGAACCTGCCGGGAGGGGCCGCTGCGCTACGGCGGGACGGGGGGGAATCCCGCGTCCTGCCCCACCCCACCACCCCAGGACGCGGGACCCCGGCCGCCCAAGCCGGGCGCCGGAGAAGGACACGTCGGACCTGTCCCGAAAGGCAATTTGGGAACGAATTCTCTGAAACTCTAAGTATGAACCGTGTGGTCCAAATCCTCGACCCCGAGCGCCGCGGAAGGACCGACCGACTCCGCGGTGGGCTGGCGGTCCGGTCCGGGAAAGGAGAACCGGGGTTTGCATTGTCCGCCCACAGCCAGCCAGGTGTGGGGCCTCGCCTCTCTGAGCCTCTGTTTACCCGTCTGCGGGTGAGCACCCAAGTGCCGGTGGAGTGGGGAAGCCCTGCATGTTTTCTTACTGCCTCCAAACCTCAGTGTCCTTATCTTTGAAATGGGCTAATGCGCCTGCCCGAGGGTGATATCCTGGGGATTCAATGAGGTCATGGCTGTTACATAGAGTTACTAGCACGAAGGAACCCCTGAATTAATGGAAACTGTTGTCATTGATATGGTTATTAACGTCTCTTCCCAATCAAAATTGAAGTACAAATACGACAGTAACAATAATCACGTCTTTTTCTGGGTCTTGAGGTTGTGGGAACAGCTACCGTATAATTTACCTTTACTGAGCACACATTTTGTGCCAAACATTCGCTAATCTTCTCATTGAGCCCCCACTCTGGACCCCTTGGGGATGCCAGTCTTCCCCAGGTTGAATAACTTGCTGAAGATCAAGTAGCTGGTCAGTGCAGAATAAGCATTAAAACCCTTTATGGCACTTTTTATGGCTCCCGCTTTTCCCACCTTGGGACAGAATGTATCAATGAAAGGTCATCCATTCCAGTTACTGAAATAGGCCTCCTGAAAGCATCTACGGTTTGCTCTAAGCTCAGAAAACCATTAAGATGAACACCTAGAGAAAATGATATGAAGGAGACTTAGATTCCCGAAAGAACAAAACATAAGGACTCTTGCTGCAGACAAAGGATGGAGAGAAAATTAAAGAGAAAACTTAAATTGGGGCATCTTCTCAAAAGGATATCAGCTTTGAATCTTACAGCTTTGCCAAAGGCCCCGATCAGCAAGGAATGCCTACACCACTCGGAAAGGCTGATAGGCAGGGGGCTTTTATAGATGTTCAAAAAGCACCTTATGTATAGGCATATTTTTTTTTTCCTGCGTCATTTGTAAGCAAAGCTCTGTACACTGTAGTCCTTTCCTCCTATGTATTTTTTTTTTAAGATTTTATTTATTTATTTGACAGAGATCACAAGCAGGCAGAGAGGCAGGCAAAGAGAGAGGGGGAAGCAGGCTCCGTGCTGAGCAGAGAGCCCGATGCGGGGCTCGATCCCAGGACCCTGAGATCATGACCTGAGCCGAAGGCAGAGGCTTTAACCCACTGAGCCACCCAAGTGCCCCGTCCTCCTATGTATTTTAATATGTCTTTCCTAAAGTAGGAATATTATCTTACACCACCATAGCACAGGTACCAAATTCATAAATGTACACTGTAAAATCCTTGTGTGTAATCTAGGTCCATATCCCAGTATCGCCGGTAGATCTGAAAATGTCTTTTATGGTGTTTCATTCCCAGACAAACTTTAGTCTAAGGTCAGGTATCACATTTAGCTGCCTCAACGTGGATGGGCTTTCAAACATTACTATTCACTGAGGAGGGATCAAAATAAATGTCCTCAAGTGTTTTTGTGCTGACATCGATCCCCAGAATTCCTGAGACAGGCCCTCATTCCCTACATTTCCCAGCTCTGCACAGACATCCACGCGTGCCTCTCCCTTCTGGGCAGGGCCCATTCAGCATCACTTCATGCTACAAGTTCATGAACTTGTCACTCTTGTTGTGGCTCTAGAAGCTAACAGCTGTCCCCCGTGCCGAGCCAATTCTGTGGGCAGATTGTACCTTAGTGCCTTCTCCTGCTGCAAATTCCAAATGCTCCCTAGCCACATGCTCCCTTTCAAAAGCATAGAAATCCCAGCGGAGTACAGCCCTGTAGCAGATAAATTACCCTAGAGAACCTGGCCCACCAGGGGCCAGGCTGTGTGGCTTTGTGTTCAAGAGCTGCACCGAGGGGAGATGCACCGACACAGTGAGGTATCGAGACAAGAAAGAGGATTTCTTGATAGTGAGGAATTCCGTTATGCAACTGTGAGCTAGAATCCTCCTTCAGCTGAAGGCAGAGAATCTGGCAGACTCCTACTGTAATTAGAAAGGAATTGGTTACTATCCGTCTTGGTCTTCTCCGTTGACTGTAAGCCTGGGACAAGGCTAACCCCGTGCTGTTCACTAGTGTCATCCCAGCAGGGGGAGTGCCGGGCCCTCCTTGAAATAAGTCATCACTGCAAAATTGCACCTCATGAATGAATGCATCAATAGAGCAAATGAATGGAGGAAAGGAATGATAAGCCCTGGGACCTGGGCACCGTCTCCAACACTGCCAGCAGCCTGGGCAAAGGAAAAGAGAAAAGGTGAGCGGCACCTTGATGGTGAAATGCTCTGGCCAGAAGTGGCCCTCACCCATCACATGGGTGAGGTGTGGCTGCAAGGCCCTGCTGTGTGCAGAGGTAGGATGGGTGGCTGCTTGGGGGCATGCCCCTGATAGAGCTGGAAATCAGAGGTCAACAGCATTATGGACTCCCTGGCCACTCCCTCACTGCAGGGTAGGGACTGATCTGTATAATCACAGTGCAACCACCGTGCCCACCACAGAACCAGTGAGGCACCTATTTGCACAGACGACCCCCTTGGCCAGTCCCCCGCCCTATGGAGTTTGACTCCCTCTTGACCCGCTTACACACCAGTATTTCAAACACAGCAATTCTTTGAGTCCTCTAAACCTGAAGAATGAAGACAGGCTGCCCCTTCTCCCTGCATACAGAGGTGGGGAGCCTAGTGGCATTCAGGGAAGGCTTCCCAGTATTGGTGATGTCCCAGTGGAGCCTTGGAGGACCCAAGATGGTAAGTTCTGCAAAGTGGGAACTAAGTGGAAGGCAAAACTTGTGCCTCATCAAAATCAAGAAAGAATCTACCAGGCAGTTAAATTTGGTTATACAATATGGGGGATGGGGCTGGAGGACATGGGTGGAGGTGCGTCAGGAGACGTGACAAGAGACCAGACTGGGAAGGTAAGAAGGGCCTTTTTGTCATGCTCAGGCATTTCCACTTTATCCCAAAGGCGATGAGAGGGAGCGAGAGCTCCTGCAACTGATTTGGGGAGGAAGGATGACACCTGGCCCAGGGATTCCCATTCATGGGTTTGTCAGTGGGTGGAAGGATGGGGCCAATCAGTGCCAGAAGTACCCGCATGGGTCTGGGACAACCAGACCAGGTGGGGAATAGCTGGCCTGGGCTCAGTTTGTCCCAGGAGGTGCTGGTAGCGACCCCAGATAGATGCTCTCTCTCTCCCATCTCTCTGGGCCCCGGTGACTTGCAGCTCTTTAGATTTCCATGGAAATCCATTTTTCTTAGAAACCCTCCTTTGCACAAGATAGCTTGAACCAAAATGACTTTACACCTTGAGCAGCGGCTCGCCGAAGGACATTTCTTAAGACTGGTTTATTGGGATTTATTTTACCTTCAGGAAAAATCACATGGGGTTTTGGAAAAGTAGACAGTTGGGTAACCACGATGTCAATGAAGATACAGACCTATTTCATCACTGCAAAGCTTCCCTCTTGGCCCTTTGTCATCACTCCTCTGCCCCACTCCAGCAGCCTCTCACCTACCCCTAGCTCCTAGTTTTGCCTTCTCAAGACTGTCCTATGAATGCAATCATGCAGTGTGGAGCCTTTTCTGTCTGGCTCTTCTCCCTTAATAATGCATTGCAGATTCACCTATATGGGCTCAGGAATCAATAACCCATTCCTTTTTAATGCCGAATACCATCCATGGATACAATCCACTCACTGGTTGATGGAAATGTGGACAAGCCCCAGTTTGCAGCAACTAAAATAAAACTGTTACCCAGGTTCTTCTGGGAACATGAGTTTTCATTTTCTCTCAGGTACATAATTAGAAGTGAGATTGCTCGGTCCTATGAGATGTGTTTGACTTTTAAGAAACCGCCCAACTGTTTTCAAAGTGATCTGTCTCAATTGTACCCACACCACAAATGTCTGAGTGTTCCAGTTGTTCCAAATCTTGATCAGTATGTGGTACTCTCAGTCTTTCTAGTTTTAGCCATTTCCATTTGTGTCATGGTATCTCATTCTGATTTTAGTTTGGGTTTTTCTCATGGCAAATACTGTGGGACACTTTTGCATGAGGTTACTTGCTATATATCTACATTATTTTCAGAAGAATATCTTTGGCCCATTTTTTTTTAATCACATTGGTTGCTTTCTTATTCAGTTCTGAGAGCTCTTTATATATTACGGATACCAGTACATTAGCAGATACGGGTTTTTCAAGTACATTCTCCCACCCATTCTCCTTTTTTCATAGTGTCTTTCGAAGTGCAGGAGTTTTTAATTCTGTAGGTCAAAAATTATCAAATGATCCTTTTATGGTTTTTTGCACTCCATCTCAGAAACTCTTGCCTAACCCAAGGCCTGCAACAGTTTTCTTCTAGAAGTTTTATACCTTTAAGCTCCTACCTTTAGATCTATAATTCAAGTTGAGTTAATTTTGTAGGGGTCATGAGAGGAAGGTCAGAGTTTTTGCTTTGTTTTGCCTGTTCTGCTGGTGTTCTAGAGGAGCTGGGCAATCACTGTTGTGTAATAGAAGCTCCATCTGGCTCCATGGTGGACTTTTGCTAGTGTGGACAATGTGGGTCGTGACAATAGAGAGAAAAGGTTCTAAACACAGGAGGTAAGCAGTGGCAGGTCACAGATGGGCTCAGAGATCCCTGGCAGAGCGATTAGGGCAGCTGGTGTCCATGTGTTGGTTATGACCTACCCACTTTCCACTGTGATATTTGGGGGGGGGCAGGGAGAGGGCTGTCTATACCGTGATTAAAGTTTTGTTAAAGTTTCCCCATAAAATCAATCTTTGCTCCCCTTGAAACATCAGCACATCTGGCCACATGCCCCCCCCCCCACCCCTTCTCACAGGGCAGTGGCCCTCTAGGGCCACGGAGAGGAGGAGGCCCCTCCGTGGGTGCACATGGTTTAATGCCAGGTTGCTGGGTATATGGGCAGGACCCTGTCACCCACCAAGGTCGGTGCCCTGCCATTGGATCACGTGGAGAGTCTCAAGGTCAGCTGAGCTGCAGTGGAGTCTTGCTTGGGTGTCTTAGGGCTGTGAGGAGACCAAGTAGGCCCTGGCCAAGAGGGAGGAAGCACTCAGGCAGAGCTCATGGCTGCAGTGGGAAGACCCCATCATGGAGCAGCAGAAAGCTGAGGAAGCCTTTGCAGGTGCCTCCTGGGTCTCCTTCTGAGACCTGTCCCTCTTCACTGAAAGAATGCTGTCCTCCTTCTGGTGGTTTGAGCCATGGGGAACAGAGCAGGGCTGACCACCATTAGCCAGGACCTAGGTGCTTTCTACGTGCCCTAGGTCACTCCCACTGCTGTCTTTGGCTGACACTTATCCTCATTGCCACAAAGGTCACGGTGCAGATGGAGCTCCAGGAATTGGGTCCTCTTACAGCCGCATCCAAAGGCAGAAAGGGGACATTTCTCCTCTCTTGTCTCATTCTAAAAGCCTCCAGGAGATTTCTTTGCACATCTCAGTGGCCAAAATATGGTCATTGGCCCAAGTCCCAGCAGCACCTGGTACTTCTAACCTGTCTCTTGGGGGCCCAGGCTCTACCAGCAGGAAAGGAATGGCTGGTTAGTGGATGATTAGCAGCCTCTGGCCCCAAGCACATGGCCCTTATGGCAGTGAACAGCTCAGACCCCCACCTCCTCTGGCAGGACTAGGAATTAGAGTCCAACGGGTAGCATGAGGTTCTGAATCCTAAGATACACAAACCCAGTTATGCCTCCAAAGCATGAACTCGTCCTCAGCCACTTAAAAAAAAAATGTCAAGTCAACCCTTAAACTCAATTAGAAGTTAATTAACCACTAATATCATACCAACTTTACTCAATGAAATATATTTCCAGCCCAACACACTGGATGGTTTTAATAACCAACATTCTGGAGCTAATAGGAGAATCCAAAATAAGAACAAAAGTCGTTCCTCGGTAAAACATATTTAGAGCTACCGAAGATTTAGTATGAGCTCAACGTCCATGGTGGGCAAGAAGGGTAGCGATGATTTGTTTGCAAGACGGCATCGTGAAGTTAATGTTTGAATCGTGGCACGCGGAAGCTGCCACCGTGGGCATACCTTGTTTAATGTTTAAGAGGATTAATCTGCCTGGAGTCGTCCTGCCAGGCTGTGCAGAGAAAGAGCAGCTAATCCTGGAGCTATGCTGGAGGGATGGGGTCGCCTGTGCTGGAGGTGGGGAGAAGCCCCATTCCGGGGAGGCTGGGGCAGCAAGTGTTCCATCCACCCCCAGGCCCAGCCCTCCTGCTCCAGGCATCTGTATCACAAAGATAGGCAGAGTCTTTCTTACTTAGCCATTTTATTTTACTTTATTTTATTTTTTATTTCTGAGAGAGAAACGTGTGGGGAAGGGCAGATCTAGAGGGAGGGAGGCTCTTAATCCAGTTCCATGCCCAGCATGGAGCCTGATACAGGGCTCGATCTCATAACCCTGAGATCATGACCTGAGCCGAAATCAAGAGTCAGATGCTTAACCAGCTGAGCCACCCAAGCCCCTTCGCTTATTCAGATGCAAGCGTAACCCAGAGTCACTGTTACTTGGTGTTCATCCGGTTAAAGATGGAATGACTATCTAGGAAAGTTTTCTCCAGGAGAATTTTATTGTCTTTTCTTCCCCTTACCTTTTATTTTTATCTTTTCTTCCTCTTTTTCACCTCAGCCCTCAAAACAAGCCACACTTCTTGGGTATGGGCCTCACCATTGGCTGATGATGAGCTGTCTGATACATAGCTCATCAAACATACCATCCAGGCATTTTGTGTACACACCGCAATTAATCCTAGCAATCTGTTTTGAGACCAATGTTACTGTCCCAGCCTCACAGTCAAGGAAGCTGAGTCAGGAGAGGTACGTGACTTCCCAAGGTCACCTAACCGTAGCGCTGGTATTTGAAGGCACATCCTTCTGACCCCAGTTCCTCCATCTCCAGCCGTTCCTCTTGTCTGCACGGTCATTTCCTATCACTGCAATTTTCCACATACGCAGTCCTTTCAGTGTATGACCTAATAGGATCTCTTTGGTGCAAAATCTTGCAATTTACACTTCAACACTGTGAACTTCTTGCTCTTTGGGAAAGGGGCTTTCATTGGTGTTAGGATCATAAAATGTGATGTCATTTCTACTTGTCTCTGAATCCAATTTTGAAAAAGGTGTTAAATGCTCTTTCCAAGTTGGGGATTTTTAACCTGCCCTCCCTCCCCACCCCACCCACCTTTAGGGAGTTTGGGGAGCTGGTTGGGATGTAAGCTTGGGAATTCTGGCCATCTGGAGATCAGAGACACCCACGGGATGGGCAAGACCCAGAAATGGGCAAGGGGAGGGGCCTCCCTAGAGATGGTGGGCCTGGGTCAGAGCAGAGATGAGTAGGCAGTATATCTAGGAGTCTTGCAAGCAGATAACCCTCCTGGCAATGAAACACCAGGTGATCGTGAGACGTCTGTCATAAGGCAAATGGATGGAGGTAGCTGCCAGGTGCAGGCATGGAGAGAAGTCCAGAGCAGATACTCAAGGCTCAGGCAAGGATAAGAAAGGGCTTCGGTCCAGAAGGAAGTGGCCAGGAGGTAAAGATTTGTGTGCTATAAAGGTGGACACCGACACTGCAGCTGGAACTAAGGCACAAGTCTAAGGAGAACATCCTTCCAGAGCACCTCCATGAGACACCCCCTCAGGTTTCCCTTAGGACAAGACCCCACGAGGCCCAGCTTCTGCAGGGGTCTGCACAGGGAGGGGGAGGAATAGGGCAGGAAGCAACACAATTCTGAAAGCACTGGGAACACCAGCCCACCGTGGCTCTGGAGTGTTCTGAGCCTGCAAACACCACATTCACTTAACAAAGACTGATTAGATGCTGACCATGTGCCAGCACCAGAACTAGCCGGAAGGTTAGTTCCGATGATGGCAGTGACACTCTTACAAAGGCTTCCTTACCAGGACTCTGGGGGGCACGACAGAGCTTTTGAAGGAGTATGCATTTTCAGAGCAGAGGCACCCCCAGAAACATCCCCAACAGGCATGGCTGCCCAGACTCTGCCTGCAGACCACCAAGGGACCCAAGAGTCCAGGGAGACTGCGGCTTCAAGAATGATATTGGCAAGGGGTGCCCCTGGGAGCCACTCCCCAAGAGTGTGCACCTCTCTGCACCAGCCGCTGGAGGGTTCTCCCAGCAGTGGCCATCAGGAGCCTAGGAAGCCAGATCATCACCCACTGAGCCAGCTGTCCTAGTGCCATGCGAGGTGCAGCAGAAGGAGAACTGGGTGGGGGCTCTGTATATGGTTCTGGCCAAGAACCTGTGCTCTGGAATCAGACAGACCAGTTCCAATTCTAATGTCGCTCCTTACTAGTTGTGTGGCTTGGGACAAAAAAAAAAAAAAAATTGGGGTACAAGAATCTCGGCTTGGAAGTCGGGATAACAGTTCTTACCTGACATGGCCATTTCCATAAATTTTTATATTTTGCTGAATTTTGTGCATAATGCTTCCGTATACTACAGCAACATAATAAACCACCCTCAGTTTGGCGATGTAGTACAAATGCCATTTTATTATGTTTGCAGAAATTCAGACATGGCACAGTGCAGGGGCAGGGGTGTGCTGGCCTGCCTCTTCTCCGCCGGGTCTGGTCATCGGAGTAATCCCAGTCCCAGCAATGAATGATGCTGGAGTTGGTTTAGCAGTGGGCATGGGAACCAAAGATGAGTAAAGGAAGGACTTTTGCTGGGGGGTCCAGGTAAGAAGTCTGCTTCCTCTTAGACACAGACTGTGAAAGAGGGTTGGTGTTCCCAGTGCACGGACAGCCTTCCTAGCTTCCCAGGGTGGTCGGCTGAAGGGGAAGCTGCCCCATGGGCCTCCAGGTGGAGAAGCAGAGGGAACCAGGCCTGTGGCATCTTCAGTCCCCAAAGCCAATACCCATCCTCCGTGTTTAGTTTTCTTGACTCTCATTCTCCTTTCCCAACGGATAGAGTTGTTTGCTAACCTGGTGCATGGAAAGGACTCATAGAGAAGAACAGCATCAAGGAGCCACCTTACTGCACAACTCTAGATGTCCGTGACTGAGGGAGAGCTTTGTGATCATGTGCTCTGCTCTCTTCTCCTGTGGAGTAAGGATCCTGACCAACGGGAAAGGAGCAGAGGGAAGCCTGAATACATTGGGCGAAACTGGAAAGGCACATCAGTCCTCAGCCAAGACTTGGAGCTGTCCCCCTTCCTTCCAGTGCCCACAGACAGCTCTGGCCTACAACAGAGCCTGCGTGTTTTGGAGATGCCCTTGGCATCAGTTTTGCTCTATTTTAGGTGCACACAATAATAATATGGCATTGGGGGACTTTTTAGAGAATGCAGTTATCCATGCATCAAAGGTCTCAAAAGAATCTCTTTGACACTAGATGCTGAAATGCCCACACTAACTGCAAAAAAACACCTATTCAGGCCTCCCCTTCATCCAAGAGTTGGGCTGTCACCGAACAGCCCAGTTAGGGTCTTTCCAGATTGATGTGTCCACTCCTCTTGTAACACGGAGGGCACTTAGTCTTCCTGAAGAGTACCTGAGAATATCTATCACAGTCTTGGGCAAGTTGCCGACCACACTGAGCCTCAGTGCCCTCAGGCATAAGTCACGGGCCGCCTACAGCAGGTGAAATTGATTACATAACTGATTATTACAATGTCTAAAGTGTCCGGCAAGGGGCCGACCCAGGGTGTGTTGAGCCAGTGTGTTTGTCATGACCGCTACTCACGGGCAGCTCAGCCATGTGTAGACCAGCCATACCTGCAGGGAGCACCAGAGGATTATCATCAACCAGTGTGGGCATGGCCCCTCCAAGAGAGGCACCAGTCCATGGGGTGCATCCTCACAGCCCCCAAGGACCATTATTCTCTGTGCTTCTCCTGCTGGAAGATGGTTTGAGCTGCTATGGCCCTGACTGCTCTCCTTCTAGGGCAAGAAGATGCTCAGAACAGTAACCCAGTAAGGCCAGTGACAGTGTACAAGGAATGGACTTCTCCACCTCCAGCATGGAACAGAACAGGCTGTCCCCACCCTATTAGGTCGATAGGTCAGTAAAAGGGCCAGGCAGGGCTGCCTGCAAGGGTAAGTTTGAGCTGAGCTCCCTCTTTCCTTCCTCTCTGAGTGGGTGCTCCCTTGCGACACCCCCAGCTCAGAGACAGACAGAGAGGGAAGGGATGTCACATTGGTGGTCAGAAGCAGTCATGGTCCTCAACCACAGTCTGGAAGTCAATGGTCCTCCTCTGACGAATCCTCAGAAAGTCAGGAGACGCCTCACACTACATGACAATGCCTACATCACTGGTCTCCCTTCATCGCATCCCACAAGCATTTCATCATCCCAGTCATCACAGGAAGGGTGAGTGCCAGACGACAAGATGTGTTAAGAGAGATCACATTCACCTAACTTTTATTGTGGAGTCTTGCCATTGTTCTATTTTATTACTAGTTTTTATTGTTCATCTCTTGCTGTGCCTGATTAATAAATTAAACATTTTATCATAGGTGCATATGTACAGGAACTAACATAGTAGAGGTGGGGGGTACTATCTTTGGTTTCAGACACCCTCTGGGGGTCTCAGAACACATTCCCCATGGAGAAGGGGGGGACAACTGTATACCAAAGAAAAGGAGGGAAAACAATTCTGGGGGACACCAGGAATCTCTTTTTATAGCCAGTTATGGAAAAATGTTTTTCATCTCGTTTAAATTTCCTTTGTATTCCCAAGCTTACAAGAAGACTTAAAAGTGCTTAAAATTCAAACTACTTCTATAACCTTTTGCCTTTTCTCAACACTTACGATGTGCACGTGTCCATTACACATGCTAGGAGGGAGTTCAAGTTCTGTCTCCATCCAGCTGCTTGCCTGCAGTCATCTTCTCTACAGATCACCCCTCCACAGTCAAGTCTTGGGTATCTGAGGTCTTTCCAATTTTTTGCTGCTATGAATAGCATCACAATAAACACCCCTGGACAAGCTGCTTTAAAAATATATATATATATTCCTTCCCATATCTCATTAGAATGTTGCTGTTTTCCTTCCCTGGGTTTTACTGGGGTCAGGGAAAAAAGATTCACTCAGGTTCCAGTACACAAAGCTGTTCCATGGGAATATGCCTGGTAGCAGGGGCAGAGACAGCTCAGGGACAGCTGGCTGATCCCAGAGGGTGTGGCCCTGCTCTCGACCTCCTGGCTTCTCCTTCGCCCTCCTTCCCGCTGGCTGGCACCTGCCCACTGGTGTCTGCCCCTCACAGCTGGCATTCTCCAGGATTCCGTGACTCCTTCAACAGTTACCCAATGGTTTCCATTTGCACTGCCAGCAGGCTCGGTCTGAGGCTATCCCATTAGTCCCAGGTGAATTCACAAAGGTCGGGGGTTGTAGGTAGGGCAAATAATGGGGCAGGGAATCAGGAAGGGAGCCAAAGTCATCGGAACTTCATCTCCCGAGGGAGTGTCACAGCCCACTCCCGAAACACAGCAACCATCACCGTCTAAAAGGCTCATGGTTTTCTTGGCCACTGATTAGGACTGGCCCTGGGGGGTTTCCTGTCAGCCTTGCCCAGGGTTGCTGCTGAGGCTGCGATCAGGGTGGGGGGGGCAGGCTGTGGGGGCTTTGAGGTCTGGGGGGACAGCCTGCCTGTGCTGCCCTGTGGGCTCCCCAGCCTTCTTCACACGTTGTCTTGGGTAGAAGGGGCTGTGAATCCCCATATTTTTGTTAAACTTTATCATCATCCCATGGATAGCATGATGATATTGCATTTTTTTTTGCTACTTTTGCTAAGGGTATTAATGCATGGAATGCAAACATCGAAAATACACCACAAAGTTTGCAACTGTGCGTCAGGCCTTAGGTTTTCTTTTGCATTTACCAGGAAGTGGTTCCCGAACTCCGAAGCCTTGGCCAGCCTTTGGGGGGGGGGGCTGCTCTGGGTAAGGTGAGGCAGGCTCTGATGTGGAACTTTAGTGCACAGGACTGATCGGAGGTGTCCTTGGGGGCACCTGTGGAGGGGGAGGGATGCAGCAAGACTGGGTGGATGGCTCAGGGGCCCCCATGGGAACTCGGAGCGGGAGCAGCCCAAATGACGACCACTCTGTGTCCTTCAGCCACGGGATACAGCTGCCACAGCAAGGGTACCTGCGCTTGGGCAAGGGGGGTTCTTGTCAGCCTGGCCAGGAGGGGGATTGGGCCAGGTGCCCTGGCATGCTCAAGGTGCCAGATCGAATCAGCTGGAGCTCAGCATGCAGGAGGGACAGGGCCCTGAGGCACCCCACAACCACACCCGCACTGGCTACTCAGCATCGGGTCTGAACTCAGCAGCTCCTAGAGAGAATGCAGTTCTGCCCAGGACCCAGGCTCAGCTGGTCTGACTAGTGTTCTAGCACTGGTGCTGTTAATCCAGACAAGCCTGTGAACCCAGCACTCTTACATATACACTGCGTTTACCTGGAGCAGATATTTGTCTGGGGGCTTTAAATGCTGCTCCGGGATCAGCTGCTTCTCATAATCAGGTGGCCTCTTCTTACAGCTGATCCTGGGGGAAGCCAACCCATCTTGATGATTCATAGCCAGGATCATGGTCCAGGCCTCAGGTCTCCAACACTCATGGGCTGTTCAAAAGCCTCGAGGTGTGCAGGAAACGGGGATTCCTACACCAGTACTGGCAGCGAAGGTGGTTTCCACCGACACCATCCAGAGTCTCCCCCTCTCCCTCCATCGGCCTGCTGTCCCCTCCACCTACCCACTGTCACCCCCCACCTGCCCACTGTCTCCCCAACTTTCTCACTGTTTTCCCCCCAGCCCACTGCCTCCCCATACCTGCCCTCTAGAGAGGGTGTCAGGACTGGCCCAGGACCTAGAGAACCTCCAGGAGGGTCCTCTGTGGGGCCAGAGGAGGCCAGGAGCTCACCAACAGCAGGTGCATGACAAATGCACATGTCCCAGTGCTGTCAAGCAAGGCCCAGGGGACACAATTAAGGCGAAGCACTGATAGGTGTGTCTGTGATGGGAGGGGTGGGGGGTGGGGATAACGTGGGTAAGGGGTTTGATGCTCTCTCCGCCCCCCTCTCTGTCTCCATCACAGACACACAACTGCCAGTATTCCAGGCTGTCTGCCCTTATCGCAGCCCCTAGACCTTTCCCCAAAGTCCTCCATACCCACTCCTCCCCCGCTCCCCCACGGGCTGATGGCTGCAGTCAGCAGAGCGTCTGGCTCGACGGCCTTCCAGACATTTCTGTTTGCATGCTCGTGCTCTGCGCATGCTTCGAGCTCTGTGTGGCCAGCATGGAACTCATCAATGCGGCTTGGGGGACCAAGCTGCTCCCCTCTTTTCTCTTGCAGTCAGACCGCCAAGGCTATGCTGCCCATTGTCGAAGCAGGTCCCCAGATAAGTAGCATCTACACCACCTGAGAATGTGTTACCAAAGCAGATTCTGGGCCCCATGAGGGCCGGCTGAACCCGACGCTCCGAGTGGGATAGCGGTGGGTCCCCTGTCCACATGGGGCGATCCGGCCCGGAGAATCACCGGCTTAGAGACGGAGGTACAGCACTGGGTGAGAACATACCCCATCCTCGCTGTGCCCTCCATGTCTGTCCTGTGATCAGTGAATCTGTGCTTCATGTCCTCTGCCTGCACTCGTCAGTCAGAGCCCTTGGGGCCCAGAACCAGCCCCGCCCTCGTCCAAGACCTCCAGTGTCTGGGCTGGATTCGGGTCTCAAGCGCTTTGTGCTGAGATGAGCTGCAGCCCTGTGATGATTAAAATGGTGAACTCTGTGTCACAGATGTCCTTACGTGCGGGAAATGGGTCCATTTTTGGCCCCTCGTCTTACTGGGCTCCGCAGCTGTTGGCCAGGGAAGGTGACCACAGCTGCCGCGTCTGGGACTCTTCAGGACAGCATAACCGCAGGTGCACCCTCGAACGCTACGCCTTTCCTGGCACAGATTCGGCGTTATTGAAGCCACGTTTACACCCACTGAGACACGTCGGGTGCAAGGGTGCCACTCCCCGCCCTGGAGGAAGGGGCCCCTGTGGCCACGGCACTGGGCATGCGGGTCACAGGTGCCTGTGACCTCTGTCCCTCAACCTGCACGTGGGGCGCCCGCGCGACTGCACCGCGCCCTCCGCAGTCATGCACCCTCGGGGCGCAAACAGAAAGCGGCTGAGGGACCCCGGAGTGAATTCGCTGAAATAATGCTTGAAATGTCTCAGCGTGTTTTTGCGGCACGGCCACACTGATTCACTTACCCGGCGGACTCACCGCACGCCGACTCGGACGGACGCTGACTGACTCCGAGACCCGACCCCTCTCTCCCCCGCCACAGCTGTTGGCGCCAAGGGCAGTCACCTGACCCACGGCAACCAATCGGGGGGCTAGGGCGCGGGCGATGACGTCATCGCGTCCCGGGCGTGGGCGGTGACGCAGGCTGGCGACCAGCGCGGCATCCTCCAGTGGTCGCCTAATAGCATGTGTCTGGAAATGAGGAGCGGCTGCCCTGGCGGGCGGTGAGCGTGGCAGCACGTGGTGCCCCAGGACCATAGGTGAGAATATGGTGAAAACCCAGTGAAAGAAGACGAGGAGCCTGCTGGGATGCAAACACACCCCCTCCCGCGCCCCACAAGGCAGAGCGTGCAGGACCCAAGAGAGGGAGGGAGGGGGAAGGTCCCCCTTTCCCGCGGCGTCCCAGTCCCGCCCCAGGCTGGCGGCGTGTGTGGACGGAGCTGGACCGAGCCTCTCTTCTCGGCGGCTAGAGGAAGCTGGGCTCGCCCAGGGTCTGGAACTTGGGCTTTGTGGAGCAAGTACTTTGAATAACATACGTTTCATGGCCGTTCGTCGGAAGGACGGCACCGCTATCTGGGTTGGGTTCAAATCTTGTTCTTTTCTTTTTTCCCCCTCAAAGATTTTATTTATTTATTGCGGCGGGAGTGGGGGGAGACGGCAGAGGCAGAGAGAGGGAAGCAGACTGCTTGCTGAGCAGGGAGCCTGATGCAGGGCTCCATCCCAGGACCCCGGATCATGACGCGAGCCCAAACCAAGAGTCCCTCGGCGGATGAGCCACCCCCGCGCCCCCTCAGATGTTCTTTCCCCACTGCAGGATGTTGGGCAGGTGAGTTCTCTGAACCCAGTGCGTACCAAGTGCCGGGAACAAAGAGGTGCTCAGTAAGCAGTAGCGGTTCCAAGTCCTGGCTCTTCCTGCTCTATCACAGTGTCCCGGTGGTGTTCCTGGGCCAACTGAAATCCACCCGAGTTTCACTGAACCATTCTGTAGGTGCCCAGATTCAATAAGGAAGAGTGCGTGGGAGGGCTGTAAAGCAGGCTTGAATCAGTTGTTTTCCAGGTGAGTTTCTGAAGCTGCATGATCAACATTACTGGGGAACCCATGCCGACTGGGAACTACGGTGAGGGGGTGCACAGCCCAGATTCTGATGAAAGCGCTCCCGTGATCTTAAAAGGAACGGTGTCTCCTTTTGTGGGAACTGATTTTCTACACCACATTTTACCAACTTGCTTGACCTGGGGCAATTATTATAAATAGATTCTTGACCCTCACCCCAAATTGCAGAACTGGGCTCCCCGTGGGAGGGCCAAGCGAATCATAGCCCAGGGCCAGACATCCCATCAAGAATAAAAATGCAGGGGCATCTAGGAGCCTCAGTCCGTTAGGCATCTGACTCTTGATTTCAGCTCAGGTCATGATTTCAGGATTATGGGATTAAGCCCTTTTTGGGGGCTCACACTCCGTGGGGAGTCTGCTTAAGACTCTCTCTCCCTCTGTCTGTCCCTCCCCCTGCATACACATGGGACACTCTGTCTTTCTCAAATAAATATATTTTTTTTAAAGAGTAAAAATTCAGGGGCACCTGGGAGGCTCTGTCAGTTAAGCATTTGCTGTTCAGCTCAGGTCATGATTCCAGGGTCCTGGAACTGAGCCCCACAGAGCAGGGACCCTGCTTCTTCCTTTCCCTCTGCTCATGCTCTCTCTCAAATAAATAAATAAAATCTTAAAAAATAAAAATAAACCAAAAAAATAAATAAATAATTTTTTTAAAAAATTAAAAAATAATACAGAGACAGCCTTAAAGAGCCGACTTCCAGCTAGCCACCAGAGCCCGCTGACCTGTCCCTGCATTGAGGATTCAGGAAAGGGAACCCCAAGAACAGGGTCCCCTATGTTCCAGGAAACTCACAACCCTTGGTCCTAAGCACAGACCATCAGGTGACCAGAGATGGGAAAGGAAGAGCCCCACTGGAGCAGAGGGCTGCCCTCTGCCTTGTGCTATAGAAGGAACTTGGTACGGTTAAGTCCTCACCTACAGTTCAGAGCACCTCCCTGCTGAGTCCCACGCCCTTTGGGGTGAAACTCAGTACCCCCAAACAAGAGAAGCAACTGATAACCTCCTGAAGTGGGTACCTGCTCTGGTCCCCTGTCCACTGGGGAACGTCTCTTTCCATGGTTAGTCCTCTGCTATGGAGGAAAAAGATAGTTGCCTAAGTTCATAGAGAGTTGCTGGACACAGTTTTTTTTTTTTTTTTAAAGGTTTTATTTATTTATTTGACAGAGATCACAAGCAGGCAGAGAGGCAGGCAGAGAGAGAGGAGGAAGCAGGTCCCCCGCTGAGCAGAGAGCCCAACGCGGGGCTCGATCCCAGGACTCTGAGATCATGACCTGAGCCGAAGGCAGCGGCTCAACCCACTGAGCCACCCAGGCGCCCCCTGGACACAGTTTTGTAGTAAGATGGGCCAGTGTCCACCAGAGAGCCTCGGATGCCCACGGTGCCAAGCACCCCTCAAAACTTTGTGTGTCATGCCTGGGACCTGGCAGGACACAGGTAGGTGGGCTGGCCATGAGCCCCGCCACACACCCCCTCCCGCGGGTCACTGCCCACAGTGTGTGCTGTAATTGTACGGTATAAGAAGGCCTCCCCTCTCCCCTACAAGGCCTGTTAGCAAAGTCTAAAAATTGCTCTGATGTCATCGGCTAGTAAGGAAATCAGGCTGGCCCTTACTATAAAGTGCTTGCCGAGGGAACTGAGTTCTGAGAGCAAGAACACTGTGTTGTTTACACAGCGCTGGCTTCTATCCTCTCTCAGAGAGTTACCAGGTTGGGATCCAATCTTCATGGTGTGGGAGTCCCATGAGAAGCTAGTTGGAGTGAAAAGTCTGATTCAGGGTGCCTTGTGGACCAGCATGGAGTAGCAGTGTTAAAAAATGCCATCCCCGATTCACAAGAGAAAAAATATTTCAAAATAACCACGTTCAGAAATATATATTGACCTTCCCATAGACTCTCAGAGCTCACCAGGAAACCAGTATTTCCAATGAATTCCTCAAGTCTAAGTGCAGAGTTTTCCCTGGACCAGAAGAGGAGGATAGCGAGGTAAGGCTGGGGCCCTTCACCTTTATTAGAACCTTCCAGAAGTGGGTTCTGTGGTTGGGACTTTAACTTCTTTTTATTTATTTTTTTTTTTTAAGATTTTATTTATTTATTTGACAGAGAGAAATCACAAGTAGACGGAGAGGCAGGCAGAGAGAGAGAGAGAAGCAGGCTCCCTGCTGAGCAGAGAGCCTGATGCGGGACTTGATCCCAGGACCCTGAGATCATGACCTGAGCCGAAGGCAGCGGCTTAACCCACTGAGCCACGCAGGCACCCCGGGACTTTAACTTCTGTGTATGGTAGAAACACAGTAAGAAATTTGCATTTGTTGGAGTGCCTGGTTGGTTTAGTGGGTTCAGCGTTTGTCTTTGGCTCAGGTCATGATCCCAGGGTCCTGAGATCGAGTCCTACATCTGGCTTCCTGCTCAGCGGGGAGTCTGCCTCTCCTTCTCCTTCTGCCTGGCCCTCACCCGTCAAATAAATAAATAAAATCTTAAAGAAGAGAGAAATCTGTATTTGTTTTGAATCAGTCAAGTAACTTCTAAGGACTTTTTAAAAACCAGAAAAAAAAATCTTTTCTACTTACCCACATATTTATTTCTGACACTTTCCATCCCTTTATGTAGACACACATTTCCATTTGCTGTCATTTTGCTTTTGCCTAAAGGAAGGACTTGTGTGTGTGTGTGTGTGTGTGTGTACTGTGACTCTGTTGTGATGAGCGCTTTGAAAACCTTTCCATGGCTGGGAGTTTTTATTTGCCCTCATTTTTGAGAGATGTATTCACTGGACATAGAATTCCACAGAGAGTTTTTGTTGTTTTTCATTTTTTAGTATTTTGAAGATGTTCCAGTGGTTCCAGACTGTGTGTTTTTTTTTCTTTCTTTCTTGTTTGAAAGACATATTTGATTTATGACATTGTGTAAATGTAAGGTGTATGACTTGATTTGATGCATTTATATACTGTAATACAATTGTCTTTGTAGTGATAGCACCTGTAGTCGCATCATGTAGTTATTTCTTTTGCGGTGAGAATAATTAAGATTTAGTCTCTCAATGTGGTCGAGGATTATGATATGATGCTATTGTTTATACTCACTATACTGTGCATTGGATTTTTAGGATTTGTTATTCCTAGTTGCACGTTTTTCCCCTTAAACCACATTCTCCTATTCCCCCACCCCAGCCCCTGGCAACCACCACCTTATTCTGTTTTTAGGACTTTGGCTTTTTTTAGGGTCCACGCCAAAGTGACAGTATTTGACTTTCTCTCATTTATCTCTGTTTTTTCTTTTCTTTCCCCTCCCTTTTTCCTTCCCTCTCTCTTTTCTTTCTTTCTTTCTTTCTTAGATCCATTTATTTATTTTCGAGAAAGAGAGATAGAGAGAGAGATGCGTGCTGAGGGGGAACAGAGGGAGAGAGCATCTCCAGCAGAGTCCGCACTGAACACAAAGCCTGATTTGGGACTCAATCCCAGGATCCTGAGATCACGACCTGAGCTGCAGTCAGGAGCTGGAAACTCCACTGACTGGGACTCCCAGGTGCCCCCATCTATGCGTTTCTGACAAGGAGTCTAGTCTGCGTCTCTGTGTGGGATGTGTCCTTTCTTCGTTCCTGCTTTTTAGGTCTTTCTTATTGCTAACTTTTAGTAATTCAATTATGATGTGCCTTTGTGTGATGTTCTTCATGTTTCTTGTGCTTGGGGCTCTTTGAGATTCTTGAGTCTGTGATTTTATAGTTCTCAGCATGTTTGAAATATTTTTCAGCTGTTTTTTTCTTCAAATATTTCCCCTCCCCCACGAGTCCTTGCTTTCCCTGACTCTGTTTACACATGTTAGACCCCTGCCCTCTTACAGCCCACGTTTGCCTGCGCTTCCCCTTTGCCTCAGTCTCTGGGTTTCATTTTGGGTAAATTCTTTTGCTGTGTTTTCAGATTTATTCATTTTCTTATTTGCAAAAGAATCTACTCTGCTGTCGTCCTATCTCGAGTTTTCTCATCTCTAGAATTTGATTTGGGCTTTTAAAAATATCTTCTGTGCCCTCCACAGCATGCTTGATCTTTTTACTCCCTTCAACGTATGGGATATAGGTTTCATAACCTGTTAATGTTCATGTTAATGTCTTTTAATGTTTTTTTTCCAACTAATTCTATCATCTTGTTATTATGGGTCTGTTTCCACTGATTCATTTTTGTCATTCATGGGATATATTTTTCTAATTCTTCACACGAGCGATACTTTTAGATTGGATGAAGACTTTGTAAATTGTATATAGGTTTTACACATTATATATATTTAAAGATTTTATTTATTTATTTGAGGGAGAGTGAATGAGTGGGAGGGAGAGGGAGAGAGGATCTGAAGCCAACTCTGTACCGAGCAGAGACCCCGATGTGGGGCACAACCCATGACCTTGAGATCATGACCTGAGCCGAAATCAAGAGTCAGATGCTTAACCAACTAAGCCACCCATGTACCCCCACATGCTAGATTTTTTTTTTCATTCCTATGACTGTGTTTGATCTGTGTTTGGTGATGCCAGTAAGTTACTTAGAAACAGTCTGATAATTCTGAGGCTTGTTGGAAAGCTTAAGTCCTGAGCACCTTTTTATCTAGACCTCTTTCTCTCTCTCTCTCTAGCTCTCTCTTTCTGTCTCTTTTTTTTAGGCAACAACCATTCTGGAATAAACCTGTTCTGCTCTGGCTTGGGAGAGCATGGACTATTCCTGCCTCTTTATCAACCGCTGGTATTTCTCTTCTGTACCTTTCAGGTAGGTTCTTTTACTGGCTTCAGTTCATTTCCTACACTCACGTGTGTTCTGATCAGTCTTCACCTGGATGCTAGGGAAGCCCTCTGCGAGTTTGGAAGCTGTCTCTCTGTCTGCAGCACTGTTCTTTGCACTCGTCTCCATGCCTCCTCTTGGGGAGACCACTGGGCTTAGCCTGAGATTTCCCTCTCTGCCCTGATACCCAGAAGCTCTCCAGGCAGTGTCCTCTGTCACCAGTGGGGCCCCCCTCATTTGCTCCTGTTCTCAGAGATTTCTTTTTTTTTTTTTTTTTTTTTTTTTTTTTTTTTTTTTTTTTTTTTTTTTTTTTATTTTTTTATTTATTTATCAGAGAGAGAGAGGGCGAGAGCAAGCACAGGCAGACAGAATAGCAGGCAGAGGCAGAGGGAGAAGCAGGCTCCCTGCCGAGCAAGGAGCCCGATGCGGGACTCGATCCCAGGACGCTGGGATCATGACCTGAGCCGAAGGCAGCTGCTTAACCAACTGAGCCACCCAGGCGTCCCGAGATTTCTGTCCTGTGTTGCCTCGTCTCCAACCTTGTTTCACATCTTGTCCAGTTTCTTCACTGTTTCAGTGGGTGTGTAAATCTTGTCCCTGTTCTTCCAGTCTTGCCTAGAAGCTCAAAGCCTTGGCTCGGTTTTGCATGGCTGTCAGCAGTGACTTTTGCATGACCCCTGGCCCCTATTGGCCTATCGATGCTTCAGCATTGTGCCTCTCACTCAGGTTCTCAGGCCCTTCTGGCTGCTGTGGGCACCCCACAAGCCACAGGCAGCTAGGAGAAACACTGTGAGCTCAGCCATCTGTACTCCTGCCATGGTTCTGGTCATGCTGCCCATAGGCATAGCTTCCACCAGAGACCCCCTGCCCTCCCTGGACGTCCTCCCCCACTGGCACGCTCTCTGAAGCTTGCCAGTAGCACCAGTTTGGGGTTCAAGCATGCCGAGTGGCTGCTTATCATAGCTGCCTTGTCACCTTTGAGGTTCATTCTGGACAGAGCCAAGGAAAGGAGCCTTGTGATCAGAGCCACCCAACCAGCAAGATACAGCCATCTTGCTGGGGTAGTCATCCCTCCCCTTTCTCTCCTCCTTCTGCTCTTCTGGTTTGTACCTTTTGACCAATTTCAACTTATTTTGAAATAAACCCTCACTTAGGCTAAAGTTACCCAAATCACATACAGAATTCCCATATACTTTTCACTCAGCTTCCCTAAATCTTACATAAGCACAGGCCATTTATAAAAATCACAGAGTGATCATTGATTGACTACTACTAACTAATCCACAGCCATATTTGAATTGCAAAACATCTCCCCCAGTCTCCTTTGTCTGGGGCAGGATACATCCCCAGGACTGTACACTACACTCACTTGTCCTGTGCCCTCAGGGCCTTCATCTTGCTGTGTCACTCTGGACCTTGATCCTTTCTGCAGAGCACCGGTGGGTTCATTCACAGAATGCCCTTCACTTTGGGTTTGTCTGTTGTTTCCTCCTGATGGTTTTCCTGTTGTGTTTCAGCAAGAATGGCACAGAAAAATGATGTTTGCTCTTCTCCGTGGCCCGTGTCTGGAGGCACATGTTGTCTCTACACGTCATCACTAGTGATGGTGACTTGGACCTCTTGATGAAGAGGACGTCAATCATCTCTCTCCACCGCGAAGTTACTATTTTTCTTCTGAAATCAGTAAATCGTTTGTAGGAAGAGTCTTCGAGGGTGTATAATATTCTGCTTCGCACCATCACTGTTTCTCTTCCCTGCTTGTGCTCTCGCTCTGGCTTTTGCCTTTTCCTTTGGAAGAGCCTGGCTTCCGAGTGAAAGTCTTTTCGCAAGAGGAACCCGGTGGGGGTGGGCTTCATCATGGCTCTTTTCCCACTGCATGCCCCCTCTGGAAGCCGAGATCCCTGTGCTCTTGTTTGCTCCTGGGCCACGCTATCCATGCTGCTGTCCCACATGGTCCCCAAGGATAACCTGTGTCCCATCTCCCTGGTGCTCCAGGATTCATCCCGTCCCCACCTTTCTCAAAGTCCATGCTCCGCCCTCCTTCTTGAATTTTCCTACGAGTAGAGGCCTGTTCCTGAGCAGGGCACCGAGTCTTCTTCTCTCTCTTTCTTTCCTCCTTCTTGATCTCTTCCTTTCTTATTTTGATTTGGTGGATGGTTGTACTGTGTGTGGCCCCCCCATCCACCTGTCCTGTATGTGGGTCCTACATCTTCCTGTGTTAGGAGTCCTGTCCCAGGACAGGAGCTAGGACTCCCTCTCCTAGACTCCCTCACAGCTCCAGGGCAGAGCTGGGCTCTGGGCTCTCCCAATCACGTGCATTCACAGGGAACTGTAGCTTGAAGGAGAATGAGAAAATTCTTCGAATCCTCTGCAGACCCCAAGATGGGGTTGCTTCTAGCTGCAGCTAGCAGAGCTTCTGCCATCTGAGGCTGGTGTCCATGTGGCAGCGGCAGGGTAGGGGTGGGGGTGTCCCTGCCCACAGAAGAGCAGGAATGGCTGCTGTCCCTGTAGTCTCTGAGCTTCCAGTACCAGCTCTCAGCCTCCCAGAGAATCCATGAGCTACTCTATATGTGGCAGAGTGCCCAAGCTGGTGGCCGTGGGCTCTGTTGGTCACATATGCCTGACTTCCTTTAGGCCGCCCCCTTGGGTCTCCAATCCTTGTTACCAAAGTAACAGACACAGACACACCAGTATTGGATTTCCCTCAATCCTTCGCTCTCTCCCCTTATTCCCTCCTTTCTCAGCTGTCTCAAATGATTCTATTCCTCCTAGAAGGACTCTGGATGTTCCTAATGACCAGAAAAAGGACGTAGGAAAAAGTGAAGCACAGAGATAAGTATCTCAAAGAAGGGTCTCCAGTACTGTCCGGCACGTTCCCGTGGCACTGTGTGTCCTCTCCTTCTGTGGACTGTGGGGACCGACTCCAGTACACTGTTCCCCAGACAGACAACGGCTCAAGTCCACATGAAGCAAAGAAACACAGCATGAATTTGTGAGGCTTACAGAGGACCACAGGCACAAAAGCCTTTGGAACTCAGAAAATCATAAAATCCATTGAACTGGAAAATACTATTTTGCATTGAGATTTGCTTTGAATGTGTCTGATAGGCATAGGTGATGCTCTAGAACCTTGAAATAAAACCCTGCCTCAGGATTAGGAAACCCAGCCGAGAGTGGCCACTGCCAGACCCTCACCCTGCTGAGTTCAGACTGTGACACCTGTGCCCCTTGCAGAGTACTCCCCCTTCAGTGGGGACAGCCTCCAGCAGCTGCAGGAAAATACCCTCAGATGGTCCCCTTCTTGGGCCTTGGGCCAGGGGAGGGAAGTAGGAAATCAGGTAAAAATCTGAAGACAAGAACAGGTGTTCTCAGAGGAGAATGTGCCTGTGGGATCTTTACTGTGTGTAACAAATGCCCTAAGGTTATTAGGCCGAGCTCCGGTCCAGTGACAGGTGGCTCACTGGCCCCTGGGCCCTCTGCACACTGCTGAAGTCTGAGGACATGGCACCCCGGCCACTGCAGCAGAGGCTTCTTTGCTAGGGGTTCCCATAGGAGGAAATGCCCTTGAAGGCAGTCTGCTCACTTCCCTAGTCAAGCAGAAAGACTCTGGTCCCCCCATGTCTTCAGGTCCTGTGGTTTTCCTGTTACCACGTCTCAGTTTGGGTTAGAGGCCACCCTTGAGCGAGTAGGGACAGTCACTGAGGCATCTCTGCTTGGAAGGTTCCCTGCTGCCCCGGCTGGTTGACACGTGCTCATCTTCCCAAGCTTACTGGTCAAGGCATTTCTGCCCTGCCACTCTGGATTAGGTCTCTCCTTTTAAAAAAAAAAAAAAAAACTTACTATTTACTTGAGAGGGAGAGCCTGCACACGCAGAGAGAGAAACAGAGGGAGAGGGAGAAGTATGCTGTCTACTGAGCAGAGAGCCCAATGCAGGGCTCAATCCCAGGACCCTGGGATCATGACCTGAGCCAAAGGCAGACATTTAACTGACTGAGCCACCCAGGCACTCTTAGGCCTCTCCTTCTTATCATTTTCAAGCAGAGATACCAGTTCAGTGCTGTACTAGATGGAGAGATGTTTACTTGTACGTTTACCCTGACTTATGAAGACCAGTGAGAAACGGTCTTAATCACGGTGCATTCCAGATTTCAATGACTTTACATAAAAGATGAAGAAAGAATGTCATCTTCACATCTGACATTTCTGGAAGGGACCAACTGTTCCTCAAAGTCTAGCCTAACAACCTAAACCAAAACAGCAACAGCAAAAACAAACAAACAAACAAACAAAAAAAAACCCCAAAACCCCACATGTACAAAAAGGTAACCATCTGAGGTAGCATATGTTTACAGCCTTGTTGCTGATTATTCCATGGTATTTGCTATGTTATGCCATTGCCTTGCCTACCTTACACTTACACAACGGTGATTGTCAATTACATCTCAGTCAGTTGGGGGGCACCAAGAAATACAAGAAAATGACTTCTCCATGCATCGGGTTCCTTTGGGCCTCAGTAGTGTCCTCGTGAAGTACAGGAATTGTGTGGTAAGTGGCACCCCGCTTCTGCCCCCTGTGGGGGAGGAGTTAAGGGTGGTCAGCGTATGGCCAGAAGTGTAGGTGCATGCGCACTTACAGACCGCTGTGTGTCCCACCTAAGCCACAGGGGCCAGGGAAGAGGGTTGGCAGGGAGAGTTTACCTGGAGCACCAGCACAGGGACACAGCCATCATGTCACGTCTGGTTAGGGGACAAAACCTCTCTTGGGCTGTTCCCAGCCTGGAGTTTTAAATGGTGCCAAACCATTTGAGCAATAAACACCAAAAACAAAAACAAAAAAAAAACGATTTTGAACTTCTGGGAAGTTTTCTAACAAAGATAATATCTTTAGTGAGAGTCACACAAGTGACTGGTGTCATCTACTATCTTTACTGGCTTGTACCCCAGCCTGCTGGGTCTCTGATGTCCAAAGTCAGCATTTGGGATCAGCTTTAGAGAAAGGTGGACCTTCAGGGCGCCTGGGGGCCCAGTCAGTTAAGCATCTGACTCTCAATTATGGATCGTGATCTCAGGATCATGGGATCGTGCCCTGCGTCAGATTCCATGCCAGGCGTGCCCATGCAAGATTCTCTCTCTCCTCCTTCTGCCTTTCCCCAACAGCCCCCCAAAAGAAAAAAAGAAGAAAGAAAAAAAAACTGGACAAAGGAGAAAATTCTTTTGTCAAAACCATTGAAAAGAAGCAAAAAGATTCAGGAGTCTGTAATTCCCACCCATATTAAGTTATTTGGGTAAAATTCTGCTGCCATGATCTGACTGACTTCGTTGGAGATAAAGTGCCCCCGAAAACACCTCACAGGTTTGACCACTGGTTTTCTAAGGAAAAAAGCAGGGATGTCTGGGACCCTCTGCAGAGCCCAGGCCAGAATCAGAAGCTGTTGGCCTTTGTGGAAATTTATTGCAGGACATTTATTGACTTGTGAGATAAATATTGACCAAGTCAAAGTCAAGGTTATTACTTATCTTCAGGAATATAAATCTTGGTCTTCTCAGTGACACTAAGTCAATATGTGACTTGCTGCATAAATTCCAAAGGAAAAGTTTCACAGGAACATCAGTAAATTTTGTCATCATGACCAGGAGAGTAGCTTTTTAAAAGCACCTACCGAAGAAAGATGGATATCCAGATCTGCTGGGAATACGGGGTAGGCCAGTTTCCACTGTGACAGAATCCCTGATCCGTTCACTGGACACGTAGTCCAGAGGGCCGTGTTGACCTCTATTGTCAATGATTCCAGGTATGAAGAATCAAAATGTTCTCTTCCGAAGCAAGAAGCAAAATGAGCCCATGTATTCCTGACAAATGGTGTCTTTCGGGACAACAGATCTACGCAACATATCTTTTTTATATATATGCATCTTTATATATGCAGTAGAAGAATTCTAGCAAAGTTGAAGTGGTGAAAGAAAAAGGAAGAAAAGAAGAAAGGAAGGAAGGAAAAGAAGGGAGGGAGGAAAGGAAAGGAGGAGAAAGAGAAAAAGAAAGAAAAGGAAGGGAGTGAGGGAAAGAGAAGAGCACAGGGTCTTAGTGGCACATGGAGGAGAAGCAACAAGGGACTCAATCCTAGGATTTGGTCCTCCTCTGCCTTTTCAGTTGCAACCCTCAAATAAGCATTCATCATTGGGTGTGCAGAAGTAACGGTCTGCAGCAGGACAACTAGTAACTACAGTATGCACCCAACTCTCTACAAACTGGTGAGATGCAGACACATGGAAAACCATGCTACCTACCCCCAAGAAGCTCTTGCCCAGAGAGCCCCACAAGTGTGCAGGCTGCAAGGATATCTCTTAGGTCAAGGCCAGCAATTGCCATCTTCTCCCTTCATCTGGGTCTCTATCATTTTCGATCCCCCTGGGGGACAAATCTGCAAGGGCTGTTGGGTGGCCTCCTGCTGGGCACCCATTCCATGTCTCCACCATGGCACCTGCAGCACCTTTTAGAGTGTGAGGCAGGCCACACACTCTTCAGGGAGTGCCGGTCAGGAATTTTGTATCATGTCCATCATGCTGCATGTCTGATGTTTCTCATGACGATGTTGGGCTGTGTTTGTCTGGAATGAATCCCACAGAGGTGAAGTGTCCTCATTGTGTCCCATCTGGGGTCTGTGATCTTGACATGACTTGTCCCTGCTGGGAGACTTTTTAATGTCATCTCAAAGTCTGTCCTCTGTAGAGTGGCTTTGCTTCCCTGGCTGTGCCCTGTCACAGGAGATAAGTCCCTGAGCCCACCCCCACTCCAGGGGAAGGGAATGAAACTCCCCTTCCTGGAGGGAGAAGCACCTACAAAGACACTCCCCTCCATCATTTGGAGTTCTTTAAGGGAGACTTGTCTATTCTCTCCTGTTTGTTTACTATTTCAGGCATTTGATGGTGTCCATCCTTTAATCTTTGAAGCGTGCCTACTTTTGGTACGAGAAGATGCTCTGTGTTAATCTTGAATTTTCCCTGATGTCAGTTATTAACAGTTTCTTAGGGCTGCTGGGAGGATTCATGACATGAAGGATTTTTGTTGTCTTGGCCTGTCCAGCACCCCTGTTCTGTTGAGGAACTTGCTCTCCCGTTCCCGTCATGTCAGCCAGCATCCTGCCTCCTGCGGGCCTCAGAAGAAGTTGCTGGGGAGGAGTGTGTGGCCCAGCGAAGTCAGTAACATCTCTCTTTAGATTGCTCCATTGATGTGGAGCAACTTTCCGCTTTCCCTGCATTGCTCAAGTAGAAGTCTGCTGGTGGCCATATTCCCACCTTGTGGGAGAACCTGCTGCAGAAGAAGCCAGTACCATGGCAGGGAGAGGTGACCTAGTGGGACAGAGTGCCTGGGCTGCATCATCTGAGTCTTCTACCCCATTCTCCCTGATGCTCTTTTATATGCCCCTGACCCAAGCCAGGATAGTCCCTCTGCTTTTTAAGCGAGTCATGTGTTTGATTGCTATGAAGTGTGGAGCAGAACTGCTCCCCTCTACCAGTCCCTCCCTTCATGGAATGTATGCCCTGTCTGCCTCGACTGACATCAAAATGCAATTCTACTCCTCAACACAATCATTATACTGATAGAGTCAAATCAAACTTTTTTTTTTTTTTTTTAGGAGAGAGAGAGAGCACATGAGCAGAAGTGGGGACAGAGGGAGAGGGAGAGGAAGAATCTTAAGCAGACTCCCTAGTCAGTGCAGAGCCTGACACAGCGCTCGGTCTCATGATCCTGCGATCACGACCTGAGCTGAAATTGAGAGTCAGACACTTCAACAACACTCCTTAGGACACGTCACAGACAGTCACACAGATGCACCGTGATTTAAATGCACTAGAGAAGAATGTTTCTAGTAATTGCCCTTGACTTACTCTTTTCTTTTTAGATTATTTATTTAAGAGAGAAAGAGCAGGCAAGAGAGAGAGAGTACAGGGGGTCAGGTGAGAGGCAGGGTGAGAGGAAGAAGCAGACCTTCAGCTGAACAGAAAACCTGATGCAGGGCTTGATCCCAGGACCCCAGGATCATAACCTGAGACAAAGCCAGCTTCAAAGACTGAGCCACCCACATGCCCCTTGACTTACTCTTTATGCACATATGTATTTAGTGTATCAGTGTTGTTTAAATGAGCAAGACTCTAAAATCCACCATTTTAGAATGTACAAGTCAGTGATTTTTTTTTTGTTTTTTAGGGTTTTTTTGGTATATTCACAAAGTTGTGTGGTCCTCAGCACTATCTAGTTCCATAGCATTTTCAACACCCTCAAAAGAAACCCCATAACCATTGGGCAACCACTCCCCATATCCCTCTTTTCCCAATTTGTGGCAACTAGTCTACTATCTCTGTGGTTTTTCCTATTTGGGATATTTCATATAAATAGAATCGTACAGTACGTGGCCTTCTGTGTTTGGCTTCTTTCATCTTGCATGATGAATCCAAGATCATCTGTGCTGGTGCATAGGTCAGGACATTCCTTTTGTGGCCAGAGGATCCCATTGTATGGACATACCACAGTTGGTTTATCTGTCATCAGTCAAAGGACATCACCCCCAACTCCCCCTCCCCCCAACTTTTGGTTATTGTGAATAATGCTGCTATAAACATTTATGTGCAAGTTTTTGTATGAATATGTGTTTTCATTTCTTTGGGGTTTATACTTAGGAGTGGCATTACTGAATCATTTGTAATCTCTATGTTTGACTTTTTGAGGAATAGCCAAACTGTTTTTGCAAAGCAGTCACACCATTTTACATTCCCACCAGCAATGCATGAAGGTTCCAATTTCTCCATATCCTTGCCAACACTGGTTGTTTTCCATTTGTTCAATGAAGGTCATCCTAATGGGTATGAACTAGTATCTCCTTGTAGTTTTGATTTCCATTTCTCTAATGAAGAATGATGCTGAGAATCTTTTCCTGTGCAGATTGGCCATTTGTATAGCTTCTTTGGAGAAAAGTCTATCCACGTCCTTGCCCCATTTTAAAATTGGCTTTGTTGTTATTGTTTTGAAGAGTTCTTTGTATATTCTGAGACATCGTTCTCTAGTTTTGGTATCAGGATAATATTTGTCTCATGGAATGGCTTGGGAAGTGTTCCCTCTTCTACATTTTTGTAAGGACTTGTGAAATATTACTGCTATTTCTTTTTCTTTTTTTAATTTTATTTATTTGACAGAGATCACAAGTGGGCAGAGAGGCAAGCAGAGAGAGAGAGAAGAGGAAGCAGGCTCCCCGCGGAGCAGAGAGCCCGATGCGGGACTTGATCCCAGGACCCTGAGATCATGACCTGAGCTGAAGGCAGAGGCCCAACCCACCTGATCCATGCAGGTACCCCGCTAATTCTTTTAATGTTTAGTAGAATTCATCACTGAATTCATCTGGACTTTACTTTGTGGGAATTTTTCTGACTACTAATTCAATCTGTTTGTTTGTTATAAGCTTATTGGATTTTTTACTTTTGGAGTCAGTCCTGGTAGTGTGTCTTTCTAGGAATTTGTCCATTTCATCTAGAATGTCTAATTTGTTGTCATACAGTTGTTCACAGAATTTCCTTATAATTGTTTTTAGTTCTCCAAGGTCAGTAGTAGTATCCTCTACATTGTAGAAATTCTGGTCTCCTCTCTTTTTTCTTGATCAGTCTAGCTAGAAGTTTGTCGGTTTTGTTGATTTACTAAAAGAAGCAAATTTTGGTTTTGTTGGTTTCTCGATTGTTTCCTACCCTCTCTTTCAGTTATTTCTGTTCCAATTTTCATTTTTTCCTTCCTTCTACTTGCTTTGGATTTAGTTTGCTCTTAATTTTTGCATGTGTTTAAGTGAAAAGTTTGCTTGTCTCCCTCAAAACCCTGACATAGCTGGCTCACATAGATTTGATGTATTGTATTTTCATTTTCTTTCCTCTCAAAGTGTTTTCTAATTTCCCTTGTGACTTCTTCTCTGACCCATTAATTATTTAGGGATGTGTTATCTATTTTCCAAATATTTGTGAATTTCTCAAATTTCCATCTGTTATTCATTTCTAATGGCATTCTATTTTGGTCAGAGGACACATTCCACATCATTTCAGTCCTTTAATTCTATTTAGATCTATCTTATGGTCTAATGTAAGGTCTACCCTGGAGGATTTTTGATGGGTACTTGGGTGGAATGTGTATGCTGTGGTGGTGGGGTGGGGGCACTCAGCAGATGTCTCTTGGGTCTGGTTGCTCTAAAGTATGGCTCCTGTTCTCTGTGTTCTTGATCTTTGGTCAGGTGTCTGATCTATTATTGAAAGTGGGGCAGTGACACCCCCAATTATTATTATTGAGTTGTCCATTTCTTCCTTGGATTCTTTTAATCTTGGCTTCATGTGTTAGGGGACTTTTTGTTATACTTATATGTGTTGATATTTGCTATGGATCTCTCTGTCATAAAATGTCTTTTTGTCTCTACTGACAATTTTTGTCTTAAATTCTGTTTTTCTGATATTATCATTACTGGTCTTAGCTCTTCAAGCTGTCCTTGCCATGCATTTACTTCTATAGAGGTCATAACACCACATTATTATTTTAGCATCCATAGATATCTTTTAGAGACATTTAAAAATTAAGGGAAAAGTCATTATTTAATTTACCCACATGTTTATTATTTCTGGTGATGTTTATTATTATGTGTAGATATATATTTCCACCTAGCATCATTTTTTTGCAGGTCTTTATAATTGAAAAGTTTTAAATTTTGTTTCTTTTCAGTAATTATCTTTTTGGGGGATAGATTTCTCTGTCGACAGGTATTTTCCCCATACTTAAAAAACATCATTCCATTGTCTAGCCATTTACATTCTTCTGAAAAGAATTATGCTTTCATCCTTATCTCTGGTCCTCTTTGTGTAATGTTCTTTCTCCCCGCTGCCTGAAGACTTTTTTTCTATATCATTTATGTTAAGCAATCTGAGTATGATGTACCTTGGCTTAGTTATCTTTCTTGTACTTGAAGTTCATCAAGCTTCTTGGGTCTGTGGCTGTATAGATAGGTCAAATTTAGAAATCTTCTGGGATGCCTATAGGGTTCAGTTGGTTAAGAGTTGGACTTTTGATTTTGGGTCAGGTTATGATCTCAGGGTTGTGAGATCAAGCCCCACGTTGCCCTCTGTGCTGGGAATGGAGCCTGCTTGAGAGTCTCTCCCTCTCTGTCCACCCCCTCCCTAAAAAATTTGGGAAATCTTCAGCCACTCCATCCCCTGTCTTTGGAGGACTTCAAGAGTGCCTGTATTGGCTGCTTGGAATTGTCTCACAGTGCACTGATACTCCATCTATTTTTAAGATTTATTTATTTTAGAGAGGGAAAGAAAGAGAGCAAGCATGGGAAATGGGAGAGGGAAAAGGAAACTGAAGCAGACTCCACACTCAGCATTCTGAGCACAGAGCCAGAAGAAGGGCTTCGTCTCATGACCGAAAGATCACAATTTGAGCCGAAACCAGGAGTCAGATGCTCAACCACCTGTGTCACCCAAGCACCCTTCCATTCATCTTTTTAAATTATTATTCTTTTTTCTCTCTGTGTTTTATTTTGGAAATTTCCTACTCACTAATATTTTCTTCTGTAATGTCTCATATGCCATTAATTTCATCAGCGTATCATTTATCTCAGATATTATAGTTCACTTGGGTCTTTAAATATCTCTCCCATGTCTCTAGTCCACTTTTTGAATATACAGAATACAGTTACTATAACTTTCAGTTCCTCGGTCTGCTGATTCTTGTGTGTATGTATTCCAGTTCAGTTGCCCTTGATTGAATTTTCTCCTCATCATGAGTTGTATTTTCTGGCATCTTTGCATACCTGGAAATCTTGTTTAGAATGCAGACACTGTGAATTTCACCTTGTGGAGGACTGGCTATTTTTACATTGTCATAAATATTCTTCAACTTCATCCTGGGAAGAAGTAGCTTAATGCTACTGAAAACTCAAATTATTAAAAATATTTGGTTCTTTCAGTCTCTGAATGGAGGTCTGTGAACTTATGGCCTCAGGCATGGTCTTATTTGGCAAAGTGGGTGCTAAAGGGAGGGTGGCGAGGAAAAGCCTGCCGGGTTCCATTTCCCACTGGCCATCTCCTACATCCACCCCCACTTGAAGCCTGCCTACGTGCCTTTCTTTGCATTTGGTGATATAAACCAGTATTATACAAAATGTTCATTTTTCTTGGCAAAAGTCATTGACGGTGAGGTTCTCTTTTGCAGCAGGAAGTCCCAAGTCAGTGGGTCCGAGCTGTCCTGATCAGTGAGCACCTACTCAGAGGCGGGGAATCTGTTTCAATGGAGAGAATTGCTCCTTCTGCTACCGAAGCCCCAAGAAGTGGCAGATGCCTGTCTAGAGAACAGGTTCGCTCTCTGGTTTCCACAGATGAGTTCCAGTGAGTAAGATGAAGCTTTGTGTACTGTCACGTCCCCACCCCAGCCATACTCAAACAAGCAGCAAAAACCCCTAGACCTTCGTCATCAGTCGAGGCAAATTATAAACTTCTAAGCGTGTGGCTTCTCAGAGATGCCACATTTCCCTTGTATAACGAGCCTGCAGTTTGTGGCAAAGAATGACTTAAGAACAAGTGAACTCACTGTCTAAAAGGAGAATTTTTATCACTATCAATTGCTCTCTGACTGACAGGGCTGTTATTTTGTTCAGGGGGAGAAAGGACTAAAGTACAGAGGGCAAACCGAGAAATAAACACAGCCCGCCTGATGGCAAGGTTTTGTGTAGCCAAAGTCAAAGAGCAAGCTCCTGGGTAAGAAACCTCATTTATTCCTGCCCCTCCCACAGGGAGTCTTATCATCCAGGTCAACATGAAGGACAGCCATTGTGCTGTCGCGGCTGGGGTCGACTGGGCAGGGCTGGGCAGAGGCGGCCACCGTAATGCAATGCTGTCCGTGCAACAGGAGCTCAGAGTTGAACAGAAGATGCTGGTAACAAAGCATTGGGATCCCACGTGATGAGCCGTCCCGTAGAGGTGATACATATTTCTTCCTGCACACACACAGAAGGCCAATTGAGTCTGTGGGCAGGTATCACAGGAGCAGGTGACGTTCGAGGTTAATGTTGTAGGACACAAGGGAGTTGCCACACAGAATAGGGGAGAAAAGCATGGCTCTTCAGAGACAACATGGAGTGTGGGGAGAGGTATGGTGACTTCACTCAGTAACCAGTGACCTAGCCTGCTTAGAATGAGGCCGGTGGGTGCTGGAGGACAGCCTGGAGCAGGAGGCTGGGTCACAGAACATTCCAGCTGGCAGTGGTGAGAAGAGGGAATGCCGCATAAGGCTTTTAGGTAGTGGCTCATATAACCAGGCCTAAGATTTAGCAAATAATTCTGGTAGCAATGTGGGAGACGTATTGGGAAGACACAAAATGTCAAGAGATCCGCTGGCAGGCTGCTGTAGAAATCCAGGTGAGGTGTGCGGCCATGACTTTGGGGGGTGGTCTGTGCTGCTTTGAGGGGTGGTTTCGTAAAAGCAAGAGGAAGCCGAACAAGTTTTCATTTTTTAAATATGTGCTCTACTGTGAATTTCATATTGTTACCAGTTAAATTCATAGAGGCAGCAGCAGAAGGCACATTGCAGATGGCGGAGATATTTTTCACAGCTTTTATGGTGGATAACAATATGCTTGACATTTTTCTCATTAGATGTGAGCTTTGCTGTATGATTACACATGCTAGGCATCTGTGGTCTAAAATTACAAATGTGCAGAGCAACAGCTCAAATGTTTCAGTCAATAAATATCCAGGAGACCGTCAACATGAAGCAACTCCTTCATATGCTGTCTTCGAGGAACACATGAGTTGACATCAACAACATGTTTGGCAATGGCTTTGCCTTCCTACTAAGGCGAGTCCCAGACTCCTAATTACCCCTGAGATTCCAATAGAAGTGAGTGGTTTCCATTAGGGAATCTCAAGGCTGAGGGCTGGCGGGGCTGGGAAGGGAATGCAGGTTTTTATTGTGGCGATTAGGGAATTTCCAAAGGGACTTAGAGAGGGGTAGAATTTCGCTTGGCAGTCCAGACATCACGGAGACATGTGTAAGGTCAGCGGACAAGAGCAGTGACACCAGCCAACAAAGATGCTTGCCTTCTGGCTGGAGGCCAGTCTCATCAGTGTGCGTGCATGTGGGCGTGCACACGTGTGCACGTGTAAGTGCAAAGTGCTCTCTCTGCTGAAAGAGAAGATAAGGATTCTCTTCTCGCAGATGGACCATGGAAGATGGAGAACTTTTCCTTTTCAACTGTTCTGCTCTGTGGGCCACTAAGGCCGGGAGGGACAGCTCAGTTAGGGATGTCTGCCACAGGTACAGAACACTGGTGCGTCAGGACCGCTGCCCCGTGCCAGTTAACCCAGGTACCCACATAGTAACTGTGAAGGTGCAGATTCTAACATATTGAAGAAGATTCGAACACGAGAAATGAGAATGAGTGAAAGAGTAAGTCCTTGATGAGGAGATTTTCTGATGTCACAAATTATTTTGTGAGGCTTTCTATCATACTGGGTGTGTCCACGTGTCTCAGAAAAGAAATAACATGCCATGTCCAATGTATGGTGATGAGGGAAGTCCCAGTAGTGTCTGGGTGGTAGAAGCAGGGGTCTCATGACCATGTGGGGGAGGCAGTTCTGGATGGATGAGATTCAGCAATAGATATGGCGACCGCAAGGCCAAACTGGCAGCAAGGACATTCACAACCCTGTGCACAAACACAACCCTGTTTCTGAGTCATGCTGATATGGATTTCATCTCTTTTTGGGCATGAGAGCCACCAGGCTGCTAGAAACCCAAATCACCCAGCATCATTGTCACTTGGGGCTGTGTTAGTCTCCTGGGACTGCCCCATTGATGTTCCACAGACCAGGCGACCTTATAAAACATCTGTTGTCTCACACTTGTGGAGGCCAGAAGTTTGAGATCCAGCGCTTGGCACAGCTGGCTCCTCCTAAGGCCTCTCCTGGGGGCATAGATGGCCATCCTCGCCCCGTGTCCTCCTGTGGTCATCCCTCTGTGTGTGTCTATATCCCAATCACCTCTTCGTCAGATTGGAGTAGAACTTAATCTAATGACCTCATTTTAACTACTTATTTCTTAAGATAATCACATTCTGAGGTATTGAGAGTTGGCCCTTTAAAACATGGATTTGGGGGGAACACAATGAAGCCCATAGCAGTGACCTGGGACCCTCACAAGAGGCCCAATGTTTCATCTTCCAGAGCTTATTTAGGATGTCCACATCACTGTGACCCTGGTTATGCTTCCCCATCCGGGGGTCCACACTCTAGACCTGAGATCTCTGATAGCGACCCCATAGCTTGAAGAATGCAATGGCCTGACATTGGCTCTCACAACCTCTGGCAATCAACCAGTAACTGAGACACATGTTGTCCTGACCTGCAGTTAATGCTGTGTCTAGGGCAGCAGGTGGGGATGACAGAACCCCTCTTCTTCTCCTGGGGACATCACATGAAATTTCCAGCAACTCAAAGAGAAGGGGCAGGTCTCCCAGTCTGGTTAAAAGCAGCACTGGCATGTCCCCCCAGCCTGACCTCATTCACTTGCGTCTCTCATCCCATCTGGCCCAGCAAGAGGAGTCTCGCTCCTCCTCGTTGCCTTTGCATTCCTCCTAAGTCAGAGAACAGCAGTGGTGAGATCCCAACAGCCTTTACAGCACATTTTTAATGGCTTCAAGTTTCTGCTTATGAGTGGCTCCCCCTTTGGCTTGTGATTGGCTCTCTGAGGCAGGGCTTAATTTAGCCTGTGACCAAACCGGTAATCTTCGGTTTGTCAGCTCCTGAGGTTTCAACTGGAGACTGAATTGTGAAGCCCAATTCTGTACCCTAATCTACCTCTCAAGGGAGCCCCATACTTTCAATTAGCAAGTTAATAACATGCCATGCTCTTACTCGGATCAGTGAAACCCCAAGAGGGTAAGAAAGGGAAGGGCGGCATTTGCTCACCAGTGTCTTCATTGAATCTCCAGCCATTTCGTATTTTAGAAGTTGTTGTGAGAATTAATTAAATAACAAATGGGAAGTGCCTAGAACTTGTCAACATTCTAGGTGGTGTCAACCTGGCATAAGGTCGATGTTGAGATGTGAGTCCTTCCCTCTGTCCCATCCAAGAAGACCTCTTTGGCACTCTTTAGGCCCTGCTAACAGCTTTGTTCAGGTACAGCCTAGCATGAGAAAGTGCTGGCTCAGAGGAAGAAAAGAGTCTTGGCTTGAAACCCCTGGGTCTAGCATGGGGGCCATGCCCAAAATGCATGTCACAGAAAACATGGAGGATGGAGCTGAGAGATTGGGTAGGAATAAATGCTCTCTCAGTTCCATGCATGCTCACCTGTTTTCTCTTCTCTACACTGCAGGAGAGTGGCCCCATTACATTGCCAGGAAAACCATCTGGTGGTGTGGCTTTATATTGAGGTGAAGTGAAAGTCTTCACAATGTCCCATAAATCCCTTCCTGAGCTCATAGCCTTTGACTTCTCTGACCTTGCGTCGCACATTGCTATGCCCTGGAGTGCCCAGCAAACCCCCCTGCTTAGCCTCCACCCTTCTTTTGTTCTGCCTTCATCTTTTGATTTCCCACATCAGCAATGGCGCCTTTCCTCACTTACTACCTCTGGGCTTTTGCTCAAATGTCATCTGCTCGGTAACCTTCCCTGTCCCCATTTCCTGTTTTATTTTTCACCATGGTACTTATCACCAACTAACATACCCTGTATTTTATTTCTATAGCTTTTTCATTTTGTTTTTATAATTTCTTCACTGTGAAAATAAATTCCTGAGATTAGGGATTTTTTTAACCTTTTTATCCATTTTTATTGCTCTATCCCTAGTATTCCTGGAATATAATCAGCAACCAAAATTTTAGAATTAGTTGAATGAGTCCATGTTCTGAGAGGGAAAAAGCTGTTAGTCCTGACCTGGTCTACTCTATCCAGCTGCTGATAGGAAAGACCTTCTTCAGTCTAATTGCAGCTAATCTAATTGCAATCAAGGCTATGAAGTTTCTTTAAGCCCCACACTCACGTTAAATTGTCTCTATTATAGCACGAAGTGGTTTCCAGGCAAATGCCATTTGCTAGGAAACTGTAATGGTAATCATTATATTAATAAGGTGTCAGGAAACTAACAATTCAATGTGTACTCATGGGCCAGGTTTGGGAATAAATGGAAGGGATATAAAGCCTGTCAAAGGATTCCCAAGTACACATATATGAAAAAGAAAACTTGCCAAATGAAAGATGGCAATGCCACAGAGAGAAAAGCCATAACCTTGCTGCTGGACAAAATGTTCTTGGACATCATTAAAAAGAACAATGGAAAACCAAATGATTTCAACTCATATGTAGAATTTAGGAAACAAAACAGATGAACATAGGGGAAGTGAAGGAAAAATAAAAGAAGATAAAAACAGAGAGGAAGGCAAACCATAAGAGACTCTTAACTCTAGGAAACAAACTGAAGGTTACTGGAGGGGAGGTGGGTGGGAAGATGGGGTAACTGGGTGATGGGCATTAGGGAGGGCACATGATGTGATGAGCAATGGGTGTTATATGCAACTGATGAATCACTAAATTCTACCTCTGAAATTAATAATACACTATATGTTAACTAAATTGAATTTAAATAAAAAATAATTTTTAAAAAGAACTATGAAAATGGAGCTACTTGATAGGAAAAGAATGGAATTAGCATTAAAACAGGTACTCCCTTGGATGGAGAATGTGTAGCATATGTATGTGATATGTGTGAAGGAAACTTCACAATGACTTAACTAGTGTGTGGGTAAAACAAGGAATGAGTCAGTCTTTCGACCAGTACATTCCCATTGTCACCGCAAACCGTGGCATGTCATAGATAATCAGTATTTATCAGAAGAGTACATGTTAAAAACCAGCATCTACAACTCATGTAAAAAATTTCAGTAAGCTAGCAATAGAGGGTAACTTCACAACTTGATAAAGAATTTCTATAAAAAAGACCTAGAACCAAAAACAATAACAACCACAACAAAACCTACAGCTAGCTTCACGCTTAATGATAAGAAACTCCGAGTTTTCTCACAAAGATGAGGTACAAAACAAGTGTTTCCCTTTTCCCAATCCTTTTCAACATTGTACTAGAAATCCTAGCTAATGAAGTAAGACAAGAAAAGGAAATAAAAGATACACAGATTGGGAAGGAAAACATAAAACTGTCTTTGTTCACAGATGATACGATCATCTATGTAGAAAATTTGGAAGAATCAGCAACAACAACAAAAATTTGGAACTAAAAAGTGATTTAGTGAGGTTGCAGTATGCAAGATTAATATACAAAAGTCAATTACTTTCCTACATACAACAATAAACAAATAGAATTTGACATTAAGAACATAATGGCATTCATATTAACACCCCTAAATGAAATGCTTAGGTATGGAACTAAGAAAATATATATAAGATCTATATGATGAAAAATATAAAATTATGATAAATAAAATTTTAAAAATTAAATAGAGAGATATTCATGTTTATGAATAGAGAGACTCAATAGTATTAAGATACCACCCCTTCCCAACTTGGTCATAGATTAAATGCAATCCCAATCAAAGTCCCAGCAAGTTATTTTGTAGAGATCAACAAACTGATTCTAAAGTTTTTATGGAGAGGTATATACCATGTGGTAAGTTTTATACAAATGGTAAAAGACCCAGAATTGCCAGCACAATATTGAGGAAGAATAAAGATGGAGTACTGATATTATCTGATATCAGGACTTACTATAAAGCTACAGTGTGGTACTGGCAAGAGTAGACAAATACAACAATGAAACAGAACAGAAAACCAAAAAATAGACCCTTAGAAATATCGTCATGTTGTCCTTGAGAAAGGGTCAATGGCAACACAACGGAACCAAGATAGTCTTATCAACAAACAGCATCAGAAGAACTGAACAACTTTATGCAAAAAAAAAAAAAAGAATCTAGACATAGACTTTATACCTTTCACATAAAATAACTCAAAATGTAAAATGTAAAACCATCAAATACTAGATGTATGTATTTGATGGTTTTACATTTTTACATTACTCAAAATGTAAATATAAAATGTAAAACCATCAAATACTGGAGATAACCTAGAAGAAAATCTAAATGACCTTGGATCTGGCAGAGACACTTAGACACAGTGCCAAAGGCATGATCCATGAGAGAAATAATTGATAAACTAGATTTTGTGAAAATTAAAACTCTGCTTGTGAAATGCAGGGTCAAGAGAAAGAGAAGTTGAACCACAGACTGGGAAAGAGTATTTGCGAAAGACAATCATCTGATAAAGAACAAAGTATACAAGGAACTCTTAAAAATCAACAATAAGAAAACAACTTGATTTTAAAAATAAGCCAAAGACCCTAACAGACACCTCACCAAAGGAGATATGCAGGTGGCAAAAAAGAAAAGGAAAAGATGCTCCAAGTCATACATTACCAGGAAATGGCAAATTAAAACAATGATGAATTGTCATACGTTACCAGGAAAAGGCATATTAAAACAATGATGAGTTGTCATACATTACCAGGAAAAGGCAAATTAAAACAACAATGAGTTGTATCACACATCTGTTAGGAAGGCCCAAATCCAGCACAGCGACAGCACCAAGTGCTGGCGGGGATGTGGAGCGACTGGAACTCTCATCCATTGCTGGTGGGAATGCAAAATGGTGCAGCCATTTTGGAAGACAGTTTGGCAGTTTCTCACAAAACTAAACATATTATATGACCAAGTGATTGGTTCTGTATTTACCAAAAAAAGTTAAAAACTTATGTCCACACAGAAACCTGCATATGTATGTTCCCAGCAGCTCTATTCATAACTACTAATCCTTGGAAGCAACCAAGATGTTCTTCGGCAGATGAATGAGTAATAAACTGTGCAATAATCAGACAAGGAAATACTATTCATCTCTGAAAAGAAATAAGCTGTCAAACCATGAGAAGACACAAAGGAATTTTTTTTTTTTTTTTTTTTTTTTTTTACACAAAGGAACTTTAAATGATTACTGCTCAGGGAAAGAAGCCAGTCTGGAAGGGCTATGTGCTATATGATTCCAACTGTATTCTGGAAAAGGCAGAGGTATGGAGCAGTAAAAAAATCAAGGGTTGTGGAGATTCAGTGGTGGGGGGTGATGAGTAGGGGATACACAGAGGATTTCTAGGTCAGTGAAGCTGGTCTGTGTGATACTATAATGTTGGATACATGTCATCATACCTTTGTCCAAACCCATAGGACGCACACCACCAACAGCGAACCGTATTGTGAACCATGAACTTTGCTCAATGGGTGTCCATTCTAACTGTGCCCTTTAAAGAAAATAAAGGACAGATATGTAATATGAGTCCTTCATTTCCTCCTTTCAGGCAAGACAGGGAAGAAAGAGATGGGGTCTTCTTGCCGGGCGGAAGCTGGGAATAGGTCAGGGCTTGATTTCTTCTGGAGGCAGGAAGGGGTTATGGAGTTCTTCCAAGGATACCCAGCACTAAGGAAATGAGCCAAGATGGAGCCTACCAAAGAGAGCCACATTCAAAACATGGGTGGGCACAACCAGGTTTGTGCTTGATGCCAGCGGGCCAGGCACACATTGAAATTTAATGAGGGGAGAGCTGAAGCAGAAAGAGTGGCAGAGAGAACCCAGTTTAGGGACAGAAAGAACACGGGTGGGGGAGATGGTCCTGGCATTTGACCTGCAATGCCCTCTCCTCCTGGCCCCTCACTGGTTTGGGCGTGAGTCCTACTCGCTCAACCCCAGGGAGGACCCTGCAGGACATGATGCTGAGTGAGGTAAGCCTGTCACACAAGCAGAAATGGCACACGGGCCCACTTACATGAGGAATCTAAAATAGTTAAACTCATAGAAACAGAAAGTGAAAGAGTGCTCAGAAGGGGGCTGCATAAGGGGCTGCTGGAAGTTTCAGTTATGCAAGATGAGTCGATGTCATGTTAAGTGCTCTCAGTGCAATCTGAAAAAAAAGTAATAAAGAATCACTTAAAAGGTCAGGGACAGGGCTCGCAAGTAACGAGAATGGCAAGGCAGCCCAAGGAATTCCAGTGAGCTCAGATTTAAATAGCTCATGAATAAAAGATAGAAAAATGGCATCATGTTCCACGGGGAATAAAAGAGAAGCGTGAGTTTGTAAGAATAGCGTCTGGGAGACGAAGGCCTAATGCGGGTTGCACCTTTCAGAAATTCAGGGTCAAGAACGCGGAGGAAGTAGGCCTGGGCCTGGGGCCCGGGGCTCTGCTGTGACGGGTGGCAAAGGCCGGCAAAGGATGACAGTGACCAAACACCTCTTGGGCCCTACATCAAGGACATACTAGTGCTAGCGGGAAGCCGAATGGAAGTGAGGCGGGACCAGGAGTGCCTGCCACCGCAGAAGCTACCATTAGGAATAGTCTATCGATGGTGTATGTGTGTGTGTTTAATGCATTTTTAAAAACAAGTTTTATGTATTTGACACAGAGGAAGCAAGTGAGAGAGAGAGAGAGAGACAGAGAGCAAGCACAAGCAGGGGGAGCGGCAGGCAGAGGCAGGGGAGAAGCAGAATCCCCACTGAGCAGGAAGCCCAGTGCAGGACTCGATCCCAAGACCCCGGGATCATGACCTGAGCTGAAGGCAGACACTTCACTGCCTGAGCCACCCAGGTGCCCCTCAATTTGGCCTGAATGGAACCACCAATTAAAAGCAGGAACCAAGAATTTAAAAAGCTGCATATCTTTCCTGCTTGATTAAAGTCATAATATCTAGCATGAGGAAGAAAAGTCCCGGTCTGCTGGGGACCTCTGCCAACCGCAGCAGATGCTTTCCTTTCAGAGATTTTTATTCCGCTTTTCATCCCAACATTTTTTATTATGGAAAAGATCAAGCATACAGAGAAGTTGAAGTTTACGGTAATGAACGCATGTGTATTCACCACTCGGATTCAACAGTTTATAAGAACTTGGCACATATGCTTTATTCATTTATATACGTGTGTGTGTGTGTTTGCACATCTTTTTCTGAACCATTTGAAAGTACATTTGCAGGCATCAAAGCACTTTGTCCTGGAACGCCTCAGCCTGCCTCTTCTGAGGACAAGGACCATCACCTGTGTGACCACCATACTACCAACATGACACAGGAAAATCGACAATAATTCTTAAATGTAATCTAACATCCGGTCCCCAGGAAAATTTCCACAATTCTCTAAAATGCCTTTTTTTCTTTCAAGACTTTTATTTACTTTAGAGAGAGAAAGAAAGAGCAGGGAGAGCAAGAGAGGGGATCTCAAGCTGACTCCATGCGGAACAGGGAGCCCAGGGTGGCGCTCAATCCCACGACCCTGAGATCATCACCTGAGCTGAAACCAGGTGCTTAACCCATTGTGCCACCCAGGCGTCCAGCCTCTAAAATGTGTTTTATAGCTATTTTGATCATTTCTCCAATAAGTGAAATAAATCTGCTAATTGTTTTCTTACTACCTGGTCTGGCCACGGCTTGGGTGGATATCGGTCCCATTCACTGTGAAAGACCTCGTAGGAGGAAGAACGATGTTGGGGATGAAAGTGATCAGCTCTGTTTTGTAAACTTTGGCTCCAGACCTGGCGCTCAGAGGAGCAGTCTGTGCCAAGGATATATGTTTGGGAGTTCTCCAACCACAGGTAGAAGCTGAGATTTTGGGGGTGTATGAGGTCATTGAGGGACACTAAAGTCTTTGTCACCATCATCCCTATCTATGGAGACACCACAATCTGCTTGGCTTTGCACTATGCACTTTTTACCATTACTTCATTTTCTTACTGCAATCTTATATTCTGAACTCAGAGTGGCCCCATCACTGCTTGGGCCCGTGGGGGCTGAGGTTGGAGCTCTGACTCTCAGGCACTTGTCATGGCCTCTGTGTCATACTGCCTCCGACACCCAAAGGGCATGGAGGCTGTGAATGCTGAGTGCAGACAGGGGAGGATCCACTCAGGGAGCCTGAGAAGGATTGAGCAGAGAAAATGCAGAAGGAAATGTTATCAGGGAAACGAGCTCAAGAAAGAGTCCATGGCACCTTCCCCTTCCCCCTCACATTCCCACATTCTCTCAGTGGAGACTCAGGACCTGAGCTTCTCACACGCTGGGAGTGGCCTCCAGGTAGGCTGGTGGATGGAACAGACATGCTCAGTTGCAGTGAGGAGGCACCATCAGTTAAAACTCAGAGTGTGGACCCATGCAGGACACATTCCAAGCTGTGTGTGTGAGGGGAGGCCCTAGTGGTCCCTAATGGAGGGGTTTTAGAGCAGCGCAAACAAGGGCAGGTGCAGGCTGCCCAGAATCCAGTCTTGCTGGATGCTTGCGAAGAAAAGAGATGGAGGGAAGGGGTGGGATGCTGGGGGCCGAGGCAGGTTTGTTTGCTAATTGAAGAATGGGAGAGATGTCAGAGTGTTTCTAGTTGGGTAAAGAAAAGACTGTAGGCAAGAAGAGCTCAAATGTAAATGCTAATCAGAAGAAAGTGAGAGAGAAAGGCATCCCTGGGATGGCAGGGGTCCTGGCTGAGCAGGGGAGATGTGCCTGTTTCTCTGAGATGGAAGCAGGGGTAGACAAGAGGAGAGGCTCGAGGCTCCTTGACATGGAGCAGGAGCCCTGGGTCTGCCTTCCCACCCGGTGGTCTTTACTGTCTTTTCAAGTACGAGGGGAGCCCCCAGCTGACAGTGGGGACAGTGGAGGTTGGCAGGTTTTTTAAAACATGGTGCAGTCTGGGAGAAATGAGGTCCCATTCTTTGTCTCCCAGCCAGGACAAAGAATGGGACCAGGGCTGTGATGGAAGGGCCACCAGAGGCTGGGGCTGGGGCCCACAATGCAGTCCGTGGGACATGTCCACGCCAGGTCCTGCTCCTTGGGATCAGGAGCAGGGACAGCAGGAGACATGGATGTCACTCGTGTCCAGATGTGGGTTCCAGGGAGTTCAGGATTTGGTGGGGGGGGGAGGTCAAGGCACCAATCAGTGAGAGATGACAGAACTGGGGGTTGGGCAAAAGCAGAGGACAGAGGATGTGAGACAACGATGGGGCCTGAAGACCCCCTGAGTGGAGACAGGAGCCTAGGACTAGGGAGGCATTAAGGGACTTCATCTCATTGGTAGAAATACAATGGTTTCAGGTTTCTGAGGTACAGTAGTTGAGGCCATGACAAGGTAAAAGGGGTGTCCATGGGTGTGGGTTGTTAAGTTGGGGGGAAATGCAGGTCTGTGAGTGGGTAAAGTCGAGCTCTGGGATGCCAGTTCCTCCCTCTTTCCCTCCCTCTTTCAGGGTGTGGACATTTGAAAAATATACATGGGGAGCCAGCAGGTGTTCCCTTTATTATTGGCTGGCTGGCCGGCTGGCTGGCTGGGAGAAAGCACGAGTGGCTCCTACCTCCCTTTGTGAACCTTAACCTTGGCATTGGCACAGCTCTGACTTCCGCTCCCAGGTTTGGGCAGAGAAGCGGGTCAGCAGGACACAGTGGACAGGTCGGCTACACCCCAAAGCCCAGGTGCAGGTCACTCCAGAGGGAAAGCAAAAGGGGTTCCTATTGCCGCCAGGTGGGAAGGAGGGAGGGAGAGAGCCTGCAGGTTGCCTGTCAGGTGGGAGGGGTGCAGTGTGGGTGCTACTGACCCTCTCTGACAGGTGGTTCTGGATGCCACAGAGGTCAGGTTTCCCAGTGGGGCTGGGGCTGGCCCAGCAGAGACTCTGGGCCACGCACGGGGACAAAGCCCTCAGTGGGGGCCAGCTGGCTGACAGGTGTCTGCAGCCCCTGGGAAGCTTCTAGGGACCAACTTTCACGCTGAGGTCTTCAGAGCAGTGATGTGATGGTCAGGAGAGAGTCGGGTCTGGGATGAGGACAGGAGCCCCACACTGGCCTGCTGAATTCCTGTTGTCAATTCCTCTGTGGTAGAAATGTTCTTCTTGGACCTGTTTGGCCGCAATTATTTTGCTTTGAAAATATTACACTAAATACCTTTTTCTAAATTTGAGAGAAAAATAAGAAATGGACCATAAAATAATCCCACAGTTTTGATTTATTTTGGTATATTTACCGTCAAATTGTCAACTTTTTAAAAACCTGAGCTTTATTTTATGTTGCTTAAGAAGGATGCTTTCAATTTCCCCATCCAAGGAACTGATGAATGTTTTGCATGTTTTTGGTTAGAGAGAAGGTCCCCGCAATGCCTCCTTGGACCCACTGCTTCCCTTCCCGGATGGGCGTCCCTAGTGGCTGTGGACCGGCGTCAGCAGGATGGACAGGCCACATAGCTCCCGGGTTCCGACGAGGCGAGTGGTGCAGGGGCCACACCCACAGACCGTCACCCCACCACTTCCGGTACTTCCACCCAAAAGTCACCTTAGCAGAGGAGGAGGTAGACACAGAGGTACCCGTCCTTCGGCTTTGCTTGCAACAGCACCTGATGGCCCTCGGGGGGCCCTTGCACGCTAGACCTGGTGTCTTATTGGACACCACATCCAAGAATGAGTGGAAAGTGTAGGTACTGCTCACACTTCTGGACAGGCGTCTCATGCATTGAGCTGTACAATTTTCAGAGACCATTTTCAGGTCTTTCCACCTTTGCCACAAACTATTCCTTCTTACTCTCTTCTTTCCGTTGTTTTGTCCCACATACTCTCTAATGTGAAAATTTCAGGATTTCTCAACTCCTTTCTCCTACTTGAGGAAGATCACCCTGGGTTGGCAGAGGGAGTGGTCACCAGCTTCCAGTAGTGTCCCGCAGGACACATCTGTTCTGTCACCAGCTTCGGGCTGCAGAGGGTCTGCACACCCTCCAACAATCCACACGCACATTTATTTATCTACAACGTGGGTAAACACACAGGGAGCCTGAAATCGTGGCGGAGTGTCATTTCCACGTGAGGCTGAATGCCAGCAACGTACCTTTTATATTTTGTATTATTGTCATCATAAATGAACTGAAATGGATTTAATGATCAAAAGTGAGATAATTAAAAACCCTCACGGTTCAACTCTATTCTACTGATATTAATATATGATGGGAAATGTGACATGGTCTGTTTTATGAAACGGTACACTGAGTCCCAAACATATCTGAATTCTTTTTTTTTTTTTTTTTAAAGATTTTATTTATTTATTTGACAGACAGAGATCACAAGCAGGCAGAGAGGCAGGCGGAGAGAGAGAGGAGGAAGCAGGCTCCCTGCCGAGCAGAGAGCCCGATGCGGGACTCGATCCCAGGACCCTGAGATCATGACCTGAGCCGAAGGCAGTGGCTTAACCCACTGAGCCACCCAGGCGCCCCTGAATTCTTTTTTTTAAAGATTTTTAAATATATTTATTTGACAGAGAGAAACCACAAGTAGATGGAGAGGCAGGAGAGAGAGAGAGGGAAGCAGGCTCCCTGCTGAGCAGAGAGCCTGGTGCAGGACTCGATCCCAGGACCCTGAGATCATGACCTGAGCCGAAGGCAGCGGCTCAACCCACTGAGCCACCCAGGCGCCCCCAGATCTGAATTCTGAAGGTAGAACGAAGGGTGAAGCTCAGAAAGAATGGAGAGAAGGCCAATGACCTTGTTAAAAATAGCAAGGAGAGAGGAAATTTATGAAGAAAAGAGAGAAGCATTTGTAATCGGCATGAAAATGATCTAGAATCACAGTGAATGCATTTCTTCCTCGCTGATGCCTGCGATTCCCTCTAGCTGACTTGCGTTCACTTAGATTTTACTCTTGCATCTGGAGAAAAAGGCTGCAAAGATGCTTACCTTCCCCTGTGGCTTTGACGTGGGCTGCTGCAAGCATCCGGGAGACAGGGTGAGTGCGGGAAGGCTCGGGAAGCCAGCAGGACTGCCGGGCACTGAAGAGGACGTGGGTGAGGTCAGACCCGTGCTGCTCCCGTCTGCTGCACATGGGGGTCACCGTGCACCGTCCCACCCACCACGATCGCCATTTCTGGAGTCTGAGGGGGAATTCAGGCCCAGATGTTTAGAAACCTCTCTTCAGGCACTTGGAATGTGCAGCCTGCATTGAGCACTACTCCAGTGCACAGATTGGGTGAGCTGCTGTGAGCCTCTCTAGGACCTTGCATCGGTTACTGACCAACCACCTGTTGCATCAGTTTTCTCAACTGTGAGATGGGTTAATAGTAGCACTTAATCTTCTGACTACATGATGTGACAACAGACGGCATAACTGGGTGAAGTGCTTGAACGCATTGTTACCACAACTGTGGTTGACAGCGCTGTAGGCTTGGGGCACCTGCATGGGTAGAAGGTTAACACACCCGGGGTTGAGGGGATACCGTGTCTCCTGAGCGAATGGGGCACAGTCCTAAGTGTTGACAGTCCTAAGGGCTGATAGCTGGAAGGTGGGTGGGGCGCAGTGTGGGTGTGGACGACACAGGTAGCATCTCCAGAAGGATCTGTGCAGGATCTATGCATGTCCCACAAGGTCCCAGGAGAGTCAACCCAAATGTCATCGGAACCTCTGGGACCAGCCCTGCTCAGGCTGTATCTCAAGGGCTTCTTTCAAATCCAAGTAAAAGAAGTCAAAATGGGTGGCTGGAAAATGCCTGACCCATGCTTCACTAACGACTTCATGATGCCAGCTGCTGGCTGCTTGCCCTCGTGCACTACCCTGGCAAGCCGGGCAGAGGGGAGTGCAGGCTTGGCTCTGGCTGTGCATCCTACTGGTGTCACCCAGACCCTGAGTGGTCCTTGCATCGATGTCGGGGCACCCACGGGAGCCACTGCCCTTCTATGTTGGTTCAAGGGTCAGTCCCCCAGGGCTACAGTCCCAGGTCTGCACGGAGTGTCCGTGAGTCTCCCGTCATTGCCATCCCCACCAGGTCCATGGGGAAGCAGCACTGGATTCCTCTCTGGCTCAGGGCGGGGGGGGGGGGAGCTGTTCTTAGTGAACTCTGCAAAAATCCTCCCTAAATGTTTCTTCCACACAGGAAACAGTCCTGGAGCTGCCACAGCAGCAGAAGAGACGGGCCCTTTTTGCTTGGTTGTTGTGGAAATGTCTTATCACTCAGCATCCCTGCACCACCAGAGGCTTCCTTCTGCGGCCACGGTCAGGTGGAAGGGCTCCCAGGGAGAAAATCTCCTTGCAAGGATTTTCGATGATGCCCTGAATTAGCCAAGCTGGAGGCCCTGCTGGCACCACACCCCTTGTCATACGAAACAATAGAGTCCTTATTGTCCAAACACAGTGAGTTGAGTTTTTCTGTGGCATAAGCTGAAAGAATCTTACTTTCTTTGGGACAGAAAAAAATAAACACAAACATCAAATTCTCTGAGAAATACACAGGGACTTATTTCTGTGTAACTTTTCCAGGAGCACAAGGATTTCAGCACCAATACAGGCAACATCTTTCCCTCTAACCAGGAAGGGTCTCTCCGCAAAGTCAAACCAGAAAGTCATGGCAGGGGTGCCTTGGGCGAGAGGCTTTAGAAGCCGGGCTTGGAAGAGATAAATAAACATTAGGGCAAGAGGACACGCTTCTCAGATCATCTTCCTTTTCCCTAGCAATGGAATATGGCTGAGGTGGTTTCATGAGATGCTGAGAACATCTCCTTTGCTGCAGAATGGTCATCCATGGGCCTGGGACGAGAGGCTCACCAAGAATGATAATTCACAGGCACCACCGTCCGGCTGGGCCTGCCACGCACAGTACACTCATCATCTCCTCTGGTCCTTGTAACAGGCACGCGCAGTGGGTCCTGAGATTTCCTTCATGTTACTGTTAAGAAAACTGAGACTCATTCAGTCACTTGGCTGACGACACACAGTGGGTAGAGTTGTTGGAACAGCGCACTACCCAGGAAACTAAGAACTATCTACTGCGTCAGCAACGCTAAGAGCATCAGCAAATTCTCAAGCCCATTCCGACATCACATATTCCAGTCTAGGCCTCCAGGGAGGACCCAGGAAGCTGGATTCAGTAATTCTGATTCATAACTTAGCAAACTATGAACACTTTGAGGCAAGACCGTACACAGGTAAGAACGTCTCTTACCACGACTGTTACCTGCATCAGAGCAAAGCTAGAGGCAGATATCTCATTGAAATTCCTGGGCCTGGGTCGGCAGCATCACTGGCAAGGAAGAAATAGTGACAGGGTGATTTTACGGAATTGTTTGTTCCTTGTTTAAGGTGGGAAATGCCATTGTCATCCTTTTCAGCTTCCTGTCTTTTTAGTGAAGCTAATTCATATTTATGGGCTCTCTAATGTTTTCCTCTGGTTTTTAAGAATGTCTGCTACAAATTCCCTCCCCATTAGATTTGCATTAATTCGCTGTTGCTGTTGGGGACCCATTATTGTGCACAAGAGAAAAACAAAATAAACAGAAGCCAGGTCTCTAGGAGTGTGATACAGGGACCGGGATGCAGGAATCACGGATTAAACGAGCAGGAGACCTGGGGGAGTTGTTTTGATAAGGACGCCTGTTGCAGGTGAAGTGAAGGTCAACAGCATAAGGAATTGTCTGAAACAGGTGAGAACATCACTCGCCAAGAGAATTACACACAATCCTAGACCCGTCGCATCATTGTGTAGGTCTCCATTCCCACAGGGTTTGGGGTGGGGTGGCCTGCCCTTATCTGGGGATGCCACACTCCTGATCCGGAGATGAGGCTGTGAACACTTGCCTTGGCCTTTCTCTCTGAAAACAAAAAAACAGATCCTTTTAAATGTCATGGATAGGGGACCTGAGATGTGATTGAGTATACTGTTATTTCACAATAAATCACATGGCCTGAACATGAACTCTGTATTTGCTAATTTCCAGCTCACTTTGTCAAAGGGACAAAATGGAGCAAATACACCACGAAGGTATACTTACCTATTTTTCCTCACGTCACATTTTCCAGTGATTTAGTTCCATTCCCGTGACACTGTGTCTTTGAGATCATCCCCCACGAAGCGCAGAATCGATGGAGCACAGCCCCTGCGCCGAGCCCAGAGTGCCGACGGAGAAACCTGCCTTCCCTGGTCTTCAAGGCAGAGGAGTCCAAGAGCAGAACATCACCCTGTAATTCGATTCAGACTTATTTGTTTATCAGACGAGCTGCTGTGAATGTCAATTTCTAAGCTCTAAAGCTTAAATAATGGGAAGAATTTTATTAGAATAACAGGTAACATTTTAGTGATCCTTCCCCTTTTTCAAAGGTCATTTTAATTAACATTTGTGATTTGACCCCCGAGCGAAGACCATCAGATTGCTTGCTTAATTATGATGATCCTCGTGTTACAAAGGACGAACCTGAGGGTCACAGTAATTTTTTAAATTCAAATTTTTCAAGTGATTTTTCTAATAAATGGCATTGCCAAGAACAGAACGACATCTCTATTTCGGGGCAGCTTCTCCTTTAAAGGGCAAAGGATGGAAAATGTTATCAGCAATTCTACAGCCAAAGATGAACTGATGCTTACAAATATATTTGGGATACTTGGGTCAGGGATGCTTTCAGTGTTGTTTGAAACAAGGAGGGCCCCTGGGTGGCTCAGTCAACTGGGTGTCTGCCTTCGGCTCAGGTTATGATCCCAGAGTCCTGGGACCAAGCCCCACATCAGGCTCCCTGCTCAGTTGGGAGCCTGCTTTTCTCTCTCGCGTTGCTGCTCCCCCTGCTTGTGCTCTCTCTCTCTCTCTGACAAATAAATAAATAAATTTTTTAAAAAACAAGGAAAATGAAGGATGGAGAAGTTGAGGTTGTTAATAGTGATTGAGAAAAATGCTTCTGCCTCTCTTCTGCATCCCCCTTCTCAAGTAAGGACTCAGAGCTTCACACTGGGTGGAAAGAAAATGTGTAAGAGGAAATCTAAATGAAACTAGAAGATAAAAAAAACAGAAAGTGGCAGGTCGTGGGATCAAGGACTGGTAGAGCAGGTCCCAAAGATCCGTGAGTCTCTTGGCGTGGTCTGAGGAACCTGGGATACAAGGCGACATGCAGAGTGTGGACAGTTTGGGGGCACAGATTTTCACACACACCCCCCCACATACACATGCACAAACCCAAAGGACAGTAGACAGAACTCTCAAATGCTCGTAGGTGACTCTGCAGTACATCCTATTCAGATGACAAAGTTAATTACACACGATGGTTTATGTACTCACTACAGTAGGGATCCCCTGAAGATAGGGATTATGCTGTCTTCCCAGCAGCAACCACAATGACTTACACATCACAGGCACTTGGTAACTGTTTGTGACCACACTTGGGCATAGCAAACAAAGTGGCTGCCCTTAGCTGCCCGGAGGGATTCACGCAGAAGAACAGGGAGACCATGTGACTTTTTGGATGTAGTCCCCAGGCTGGTAGATAAGTCTGTGCATCTGGATTGCAGTGAGATGTTGGGACAGGGGCCTCCTATCTCTGCAGACAAGATGGAGAAGGATGGCTGGGAAGATGGCCCAGTTCTGTGGATTAGTAACTGCTTGAATATGCGCTCAGAGGGCGAAAAATCAATGAACGTAAACATGAGATGATGTCTCCAGAGGCCTGTGTCCAGCCCCACTCGTTTTTGTAACATTTTATCCTGCACACTGATGAGAACATTGTAGGTGACTTCTGCTGTAGATAGCACAGTAAATCCTGTTTCAAGTTTAATAGCATTTTTAATGTGACTGTGTTACCTTGCTTAATTTAACTCCAGAACTCTTTTTGAAACATGTTCCATTTTTGAAATAACATTGTTAACACTGAATGGTCACGTCATGATCAAATTGAACACTTTTTTTTTTTTTTTTTTTTTAAAGTAAGCTCCAAACCCAGCGCAGAGCCCAGTGTGGGGCTCAAACTCACAACTGTGAGATCGAGACCTGAGCTGAGATCAGGAGTCAGGCTCTCAACCAAGTGAGCCCCCCAGGTGCCCCTCCATTTTTTAATTGGGTTAAATATACATGACCTGTAATTGATCCCTTTAACCACTGATAAATGGACAGCTCTGTGGCATTAAGTACGTTCACTCTGTTGTGCATCCGTTGCCAACATCTACCTCCAGAACTTTCCTCATTTTCCCAACCTTGAAAGTCCATACCCTTTAAACACGAACTTCTCCTTCCCTCTCGCCTCAAACCCTAATAATTGCCATAGTGCAATAAACTTAAACAGCGGATGTACCACTCCTGAATGGTAAATGACATATAGAAAGGCACAGTTTTGAAATCATAGCAACAAACATCACTATGGAGCAGAAGCAGAACTGTGATGCAGGAAAGAGCATGCAGCCCATTGGTCTGATGACCTGTGAGCCTACCAACAAGGCACCTAGACTGAGAATGTGATGCCTATGGAGTGACAAAGAAGGAAAGTCCCCCACTGGAAAGAGACACCAGAGCCAGGCTCAGGACTTGAACCCACAGCCTAGGATGGCAAACGGAGGTCCTGGAGAGCAGCTAGACACAGACAGCACACCAGAACCCCAAACAAACTGACACGTATGGGCTAGACACCATACCATGGACATGCCACTCCAAAGCTTCAGAAGACCTGGTTTTGACCAGGGGCATATGAATGGCAGATAAAAGCAACCACAGAATATTAGAAAAGGAAGTAGACATGAAAGAAGAGAGAAAAGAAGGAAAAAAAATATCTCCTACTCAAATGAGCTTCTAAACCAAATTTCCAAAATTAAGTTAAGAAATATACTGCTGAAAATAAAGGCCAAAACCAACAAAATAAAAGGTGAATTCACCTCATACGGCATTAATTTTTAAGTGGTGCAGTAAAGAATTTGTTGTGGGTATGCACACGAGCCTCTAAGAGTTAAGGAAACACAAACTTGAAATGAACACAAATCGTGACATAAAGACAGAGAGAGCTTCCACTGCCTGCCATAGCTGCAGACAGGACAACCCCAATATCAGCGCCGAAGACAGGATGATCCCATGACCATAGCGGAGGACAATCCCATTACCGCAGCTGAAGACAAGACAATCCCATTACCGTAGCTGAGCATGATCCCAGGGGACCAATCTTCCCACAGACCACAATGGTCAACTAGGAGACGGAGATGGAACAGAAACATCAGGGTCTGGTGGGGGGTCCATGCTCACGAGGGAAAGCTGCGCAGAGTGTCCCCTGTATCCACCACTTGTAGTTTGTGGGGAAGTGCAGCTGGGATAGTGTGGGGCACTGGAGGGGTAAAGAGAACCAGAGGATAGAATGTGGACCCTGCGCCTGATCGAGGCAGGAGATGGGTCGAGGACTCCTGGAAGGAAAACAGGTGGAAAGGGGGTCTCTAACTTCTCCCAGCTCTGGTTTACCTCTACAGACACAGGCATGGAGCCCATTAAAGGTAGCTGAGCCACACACAAAACTACTGGATGGAAGTTGGGCTACCATACAAGAAACAGAGTGCAGCCCAGTGGACGGCTGCTCCAGCAATACCAGGAACGTTTACGGCTTCTTTTGTTTAGTAACATGCATTTAAGATCCTGCCCCATCTTTCCATAAATTTGATCACTCATTAATATTTTCCACTAATATTCCATTTATTAGCCATCCCCTGTCTGGATGTACCTCGATTTGATTAGTCCTTCATCTACTAAAAGATAATCTTGGTTGCTTCCAAATTTTAGCAGTGGTGAGTAAAATTGCTCTAAACATTTGTGGGCAGATTTGGGTGTAGAATGTGTGTTTTAGCTTTTGGGGGTTAATATAGAAGAGTGTGACTGCCGGATCATATGGTTTGAATATGTACAGTCTTATTAAAAACTGCCACACGGTGTTCCAAAGTGGCTGCACCATTTTGCATTCCCACCAGCAGCGAGCGAGAGGTCCCATCACCCCAGATCCCTGCCAGCATTTGATATCATCTGTGTTCCAGATTTTGGCCATTGTAACAGATGAGTCCTAGGATTTTATTGCTGTTTAAATCTGCAATTCCCCTAATGACATATGATATGGCTCATCTTTTCATATACCTATTAATTTTAAAAGAAAAAAAAAGAAAAAGATGGAGGACTGATCCTATTTAATTTCAAGGCTTTCTACAGAATTCGAGGCAGCGTGGAATCAATGAATTAACATACATGCATCTAGGTGAGAAGGACAAAATAGAGAGTGTCTGGAAATCCAGTCTCACCTTTTAGGCCAACTGATTTGTGACCAAAGAGAATATTCTTTAAAAAAAAAAAAAAAAAGGATTTGATTTATTCATTTGAGAGATAGAGAGAACAAACACAAGCAGGGGGAGCTGCAGAAGGAGAGGGAAGAGCAGGCTCCCCGCTGAGCAGAGAGCCTGACACGGGGCTCCATCCCAGGACCCTGGCATCATGACCTGAGCCAAAGGCAGACATTTAACCCACTGAGCTACCCGGGCACCTCACAATTTGTTTTTTAAACAAAACAAAACAAAAAAAAAAGATTTTATTTATTTATTTAAGTAATCTCTACATCCAATGTAGAGCTTGAACTTAACAGCCCCAAGATCAAGAGTTCCATGCTCATCCAGGCACTCTCATAATTTGCTTTTTATTTTTTGAAGATTTATTTATTCATTTGAGAGAGAGAGAGAGAGAGAAAGAGAGCATGAATGGAGGCAGATGGAGAGGGAGAGAGAGAGTCCTCAAGCAGACTCCACACCCAGCACAGAGCCCAATGTGGGGCTTGATCTCACAACCTGAGACTGTGATCTGAGCTCAAATCCAGAGTTGGATGCTTAGTCAGCTGAGTTCCCCAGGACTCCCATAATTTGCTTTTTGAAAGGCAGTTAAGAAAATGAAAAGGCAAGCTACAGAGTCGGTGGGGGGAACATTTGAAAAGCATATATCTGACCAAGGATTTTTCTCCAGAATATATATAACCAATAAATACATTAAGACACATACACCATCATTAAGTGTCAGGAAATACATAAATTAAAACTGAGAGGAGACACACATGCACTGGAGTGGCTAAAATTTGGAAGGCTGACAATATCAAATGTTGACAAGGATGTGGGGCAAATAGAAATCTCATACATCATGATTAGAATGTAAAATGGGGCAGCGACTTTGGGAAACAGTTTCACAGCATTTTGTAGACTAAATATACACTTTCCACATGGACCAACAAAGCCAATTCTAGGTACTTATCCAAGAGAAATGAAATATGTCCACACAAAGACACAAATGAATGTTCATACCAGTATTGTTTGTAATAGCCCCAAACTGGGATCATCCCAAGAACCTATTCAATAAATGAATGAATGAGCAAGTTATAGCCATACTATAAAATATCACTTAGCATTAAAAAGGAACAAATCATTGATACATGCAACAACATGAATACCCCATAAAAATGTTATGATTAATGAAGGAAATTAGAAGACTATGTAATGCATGATTTCTTCTCTCTGAAGTTCTAGAAAAGGCAAACGTTACTAACAGAAAACAGTAATTGTTGCCCGAGGCTGAGGCTGGCATAGATTGGCTGCAAAGGGGCATCAGGGAATTTGGCGTGGGGAGTTATTAGAAAGGCATGTCTTACATGTGGTGATGGTCACAAGACATTACAATCTCCAGAAACTGCCAATCTAAAATGCATGCTGTAAATTATACCATAGTAAACTGGGGGAAAATAGAGTGAGAAAAAGAACAGTGGATATAAAATTGCTGCAACTGTTAAGAAATAAAAAATAGAGACTTTTAAGTAAAAATATCAAATAAAAAATTACAACAAATTGCAAAATGGATGCCAAAAGAAAGTTAGTCAGCTGGACAACAGTAATGAAGAATTTACCCAGACCTCAAAGTAGTGAAATAAAGGAGCTTTTTGTTTATTTGTTTGTTTGTTTGTTTCTTTTTTTTTTTTTAAGGAAAGAAGAGTTAAGAGACATAAAGGACAGACTCAGAAACTATCTGTTTTAGAAATTTCATAAAAAGAGCAGAAAAGGAATAAGAGGAAATAAATATTTCATTAGATAACCTCTGAGAAATTTCTAGATTTGTAGAAAGACATGATCTTTTAAGCAGTTCACTCCAAGCTCTAACCAGGGCAAATAAAAATAAAACCTCACCCACACACATGGTTGTGAAATGGCAGAACACCAAAAATAAAAAGAACATCTTTGAGCTAACACATTAAAAAAAAAAAAAAAAAAGATTATCCCAAAGCTCTACCTCTGTGCCAGCAGACTTCTAATCAGCAGTAATGAAGTGTCATCTTCAAAGGGACCAAGGCAAAATAATTGCCCACCTCGAACTTTGAACATGGTCATTCCTCAAATGAGAATGCAAACCCAGGATGTTTTCTACTTTTCAAAGACTAAGAGTTTACCAACTACAGGTCTAAAGGAGTAAATTAAGAATGTTTTTCAAAAAAAAAAAAAAGAGAGAGAGAGAGAATGTTCTCTTTGGCAAGAAAAGGAACACTAGAGAAGACGGGATGGGGAAACAGTGGTGAGTACAGAAACAAGTTGCTGGATCGGAGTAGCTCTTGACTGGGAAAAAATGACCGTTCAGTGTTTTAAAATAAAAGTTTCCGTAACAATTGGGTGTAGGAGCCTCTTTCCATTCCAGAGGAGAAGAACACCACCAAACAGAAAAGTGTCTGACGCTAGAAAAATTTAGACTGATGCATGTCACAAAATGCAAGGCTAACCACAGACACACAAAAATTCCTTATGTGATAAATCGTGTCTGACTAAGCTTATGGGAATGTGGTGGTTCTCTGGCTAGACCTCCATCCTGGGGAGGGATCTCTGTACAATCCACACGTGGGGCTTTGCTCCACTCACCCCAGCAAGTGTCATTATTAATGTGCTATTTTTCCTTGGTGCTTACATTGTCCCCTAAGCTTAGTGAAGCCTTTGGACACTAGACCCGATACTGAATGGTGGAAATCGTGTTTATACATCTGCAGTGTGAATTTAGGTATTGATGCTTTAAGAGAAGAGAAGAATGAGTGTCACTGCTTTTTACCTACATAATCTTCTGTCTCCTGCCTGTGGCAGAATGCCTTCTTAAAAGTTATTTTTGCTCTCCTTGTTATTATTGTGTTTCATGAATTTCCCTGATTCTTAATTTTTTACTGAATATCGCACATACAGAAGAGGGGGTAGAACACAAAATTTTCAGCTCAACCCGTTACCACTTACTGAGCAAAATCATGTAACCACCTCCCACTTCTAGAAATAGAACATCAGCCGCACCCAAGAAACCGCCGAGTGGCTCCTCCTTCCTCCCATAGGGCTTCAAACCCTTAGTTCTATCACATTTATTTTCACCCATTCTCATACTTTTACGTATATGCAGTCCTGTACTAGGTGTTCTTCTGTGTCTGGCTTTTTCCCCACTTACTCATGTGTTTGTGAGAACTCTCTCTCTTTCCAGTGTGTGTGTTTGTATCGCTAAATAGTACTATGTGGCATGAACATTCCATAAAGTATCCGGTCTTCCTTGATGAATTGTACACATCTTTGGTCAACATGTGACTGCATTTCTACAGACTTGCAACTCAGGGTGATTTTCTGGATCCTCAGATACCCATCAGGTGAGCTTTAGTTGACAGCGTCTGTTTTCCAAATGTAAATTTGCCAGTATTTGCACCCACCGACGATGTCTGAAGGTTCCATGTACTCTGCCTTCTCGGTGAGATTGGTTGTGCCAGGATTTCTTAAAATGGGCCCATTTCAGTGGGTGTATAGTGGCAATTTTAATTTGATTTCTTTCATCACTAACAAGGCTGAATCCTTTTTCACGTAATCATTGTCATTTGAGCATCTCCTCTTTGAATGCTACTTCACGTTTCTTTCCCACTTTTCTTTCACCTTGTCTATCATCTCACTGCTTTGAAAGAGCTCTTTATAACATTCTGGACACAGGCCCTCTGCCCGTTAACGTGTGTTGTAAATATCTTCTCCCGTGGTGTTATTTTAATGATACTTTCCAATCACTTTTTACCATTTTTCAAAACTTTTCCATGTAAAAATGTAAAAATTGCCATTCTACAAAGAATTCTCATATACCCTTTACTTAGATTGGACAAATGTTAATATTTTACCATATTTTTTTACTATCATTTCTGTCTCTTTTCTGAACCATTTAAAAATAAGCATTTAGTTGTCCCCTATATTTTAATGTGATTTCCTGAAACACAAAGACATTCTCTTACATAACTACAGTACCATGATAAACATTGGGAAATTTACACAAATTCTTTACTATTATCTATGGATCTTATTCAAATCTCCTCATTTGTTGTAAGAATATTGTTTATAGCAAGAGAAAAAAAATGTTTTTGGTACAGGTTCTAATCCAGGATCTTTATGCTTCATATTCTAGTAACCATGTCTTTTTAGAGTCCCCTAATCTGTACTTCTCATGCTTTGTATTTTATGATATTAACATTTTTAGTATCTTATTTTAATTTCAATATAGTTAACATATACAGTATAATATTAGTCTCATTCAACACTTCCATATATCACAAGTGTCCTCCTCCTTAATCTCCATCCCTGTATCCCCCACCCTCCCCCCCTTCACCACCCCGCTGGTAACCAGCCGGCTGAGTTCTACAGTCGTAATCACACGACTGGGTATTTACTCACCAAATGCAAAGACGCTATTCAAAAGGATACATGCACCCCTATGTTTGCAACAGCTGATCTATGGGTGGCCCAAGTGCCATTAATAGACACATGGATAAAGAAGATGAGGTATGTGTATACACTGGAATATTACTCGGCCATAAAAAAGAGTGAAATCTTGCCCTTTGCAATCAACATGGATGGATCTAGAGAGTATTATGCTAAGTGAAATAGGTCAGTCAGAGAAAGATAATCATCATATGATTTCACTCATGCATGGAATTTGAGAAACAAAACAAACAAACAAAGAAAAAAGAGAGAGATAAACCAAGAAACAAACTCATGATATCAACATTTTAAAAGAAATTAAAACTGCTATTTGATAGAATATCCCTTGAGTGGTTTTATCTGATGTTTCCTTATAGTTTGACCCAAACCATCCATTTTTTGGCAGTAATTACACAAAACTGTTTATATCCTTCTCATATATTGCAATATACTGCATATACTTATTGTAATTATTTATTATGTCGCATATTATCAGGAACACATGAAAACAGGTTGTCCCAAGACTGGTGAAGTTGACTTTGATCACACTAAGGAACATGGTGACAATTTTCCCTAGTATAAAGTTACAAGATTTTTCCCTTTGCAGTTGAAATTATTCTGTGGAAAGACACTTTCAGACTATGTAAATATTCTGTTTCTCAAAAAACTTCTACCCACTAGTTTCAGCCACTCCTGATTCTTGCTTAAATCAATTATTATGATAACAATTGTTATTGTAATATTGTTATTCTATTTATGAAATACTTTTCCATCCTCCGGCCCATCCATTCATCCATTCATCCATAACAATTTATGGATTCTTACTTCCTTCAGTAGGTTATAACCCTTTACTAACATTGACTCTGAATCCTCAATTGTTCCTACTTTTCAGTAGAGTCTCTTAAAGCTGGTGTGTACCCTTTTGAAATTTCTCCAACACTTTTTGAGGCAATTCTTACTTTTCTGAATAATAAGAAGTTCTGTGTTTGCCTTCCATTTTCCCAATTTCTAATCTGGAATTACCTTATGTATCCAAGGAAACTTTTTTCTTTTTCTTTTTTGTTTTTAAAGATTTGTGTATTTGAGAAAAAGAGAAAGCAGGGGCAGGGGCAACAGGAGAGGAAAGAGAGAATCTCAAGCAGACTCCCCACCGAGAGCCCTGTAGGGCTCTGTATGGGGCTCAATCCCATGACCCTGAGATCATGACCTGAACCAAACTCAAGAGTTGGTTGCTTAACTGACTGAGCCACCCAGGCACCCTGAGACTTTTTTCTTTTTAAAGACATATATATTTAGAAATCAAAGTCTTTGTACTAAGTGTGATTATTGTTGCTGGACTGTCATTGTTTTTCTCTCTTAGTGGACAGAGTTAGGGAAGATAGATGGTAGACTGAAAGATAGTAGATTGATAGTAAATCAATAGATTGATAGATCAATAGATAGATGGATAGATGATACAGGCAGATAATATATACCACACATTCTGATTCCTCCAATCCCATGCTAATATAATACTCAATTGCACTGCAGTGAATACCAACTCTCCCTCCATTCACTCTTGTAATTTGTTTCTTGAACAGTAAGAAACCTAGTTCTTACTCTCCACTACATATTTACTGACTGCTTGATCTCAGAATATACCAGAAAATACAAAAGAATTGTTTCAGTTAGTTGCAGAGCCAAACCAAACTTCCCATCAAAGTTCAATCTTTCTTTGCAATTTTTTCTGTTCAGTCTGAGGATATATAATGCTTTATTTTAAAATTATTTGGTTTAGGGACACCTGGGTGGCTCAGTGGGTGAGGCTGCTGCCTTCAGCTCGGGTTGTGATCCCGGGATCCTGGGATCGAGTCCTGCACTGGGCTCCTTGCTTGGCGGAGAGCCTGCTTCTCTCTCTGCCTCTGCCTGCCTCTCTGCTTTCTTGTGTGCTAGCTCTCTCTTTCTCTGAGAAATAAATAAATAAATAAAATTTTTTAAAGAATTATTTGGTTTATTTTTCTCAGTGTGGTTATTACTGTTATTACTTTGAAATACCAATACGTTGATTTGTGTAGCTCTGTATACCTTTTAGGGCTTTGTAACATCTTTATTGATCTTTAAATTTACTGTATATGTGAGACATTAACATAGTTGCAAAAGTCCAAATTACAGAAAAAAACAACGCTCTATCCCATTCCTCCTGTGCTGTGCCCAGCACCCTGTCCTTTCCCGTCGGTTCCGCCCCATCTCCCATCAGTATCCTGGCTCATCACATTCTCGTTTATCCCTCCCATGGTTCTTCAAGCACAGATAAGTACATTTGTGTGTATCCCTTGTTCTCCTTCATTTCTACACGACAGGAAATATACTCCAGCTACTCTTTTTCCATTTACTTTTTTGTTTTAACAAACGGTCTTGGGATTCACTTCGTTTCAGCTGACAGTGTTCTTCTTTCTTTTATTTCTTTACAGATGCCGGGTACTCCACTGTGACTACAGACTGAAGAGTCTCCATGTGCGAACCTACAATGTCTCAAATACGTTGCAGTTACAAACCACAGTTCATGAGTCCCCTAGTGCATGTATACTTTCTGCATCCTTGGGGTTATATTTGGCAGGTGAATTCTTAAGGTGAGACTGCTGGCTGGGTCATGAAGGAAATGCACACATCTATTTTTTTTTTTTTAGCATCTTAATAGACTGTTTATTATGTCATTTGCTCATTGACAGGATTTATGAGCATAGATCTAGAAACAAATGATGGTTATGCATTTTGTTATTTTTTCACCTAAATTATCACAAGCGCCATGGCTTTGACCTGCCAGAATCATTCTAAATACTATTTTACATTTTCTACATTATTTCTGAAATTGATGACATGTAATATTTTTTCGTGGTTATTTTCCATTATAAACAGGTTTAGACATATAAGGATATATATCATGAACTTTAGTTTTTCTGTTGATTTTCAATGATCAGTAATGATTTTAAAAATGCTCTAGAAAATAAAATGTTAGATTTCTAAATATATCCTTTTTATTTATTCATTTATTTGTTTGTTTTTTTTTCTATTTTTTTCATTTTATTTTATTTTATTTCTTTTCAGTGTTCCAAAATTCATTGTTTATGTACCGCACCCTTGTGCTCCGTGCAATACATGGCCTCCATAATACCCACACATCATTTTTGTAGATACTGCCAAATCTCATAGAATGGTTGTACCAATGGCGTTCTTGGAGGCAAAATACGAGAGCACCCATTTGCACAACTGCATGCACACCATATGTTGTCTTGATTTCATTTTGTCCACCTAATAAGTGAGAAATGACACATCAATGTGGTTTTACTTTACAATTCTCTTATTAGGAGTAAGGTGGAATGTGTTCCCTACATTTGGTGGAACTCACAAGTGAAAACATCTGGGTTTGTTGCTTTTTTAAATTTACTCTTCAGTTCCTTTAAACTTTCTTTATTTCTTTTTCAGAAATTCATATATTTAACCTTTTTATTTCCAATGGAAACCCTTTTGGCAAACTATTCTTAAAGAATTATCAATTCCATCTAGGTTTTCATTTTCTTTTATAGAGGTTTATAAAATATCTTGTATTTTTTAAAACGTCTTTTGTTTCCATGTCATTTTCCCTCTTGTCATTTCATATTTTATATGCCGTTTTGTATTTTTTCCTTCCTCTCCTTTTTTTTGGATTAGGCTGGTTAATGCCTTGACTGTTTTGTTCATTTCTTTAAAAATAAAGATTTTTTAAAATTTTATTTATGTATTTGAGAGAGAGAGAGAGAATGAGAGAGAGCACGAAGGGGAGAAGGTCAGAGGGAGAAGCAGACTCCTTGCAGAGCTGGGAGCCTGATGTGGGACTCGATTCCGAGACTCCAGGATCATGACCTGAGCTAAAGACAGTGGCTTAACCAACTGAGCAACCCAGGTGCCCCTAAAAATAAAGATTTTGATATAGCAATGAATTTACTGGTTTTCTAGTCTCTGTCGTTCACATTTATCTTTGTTTTACCCCTCTTTGTCCTCTCATTTAGTTCCGTTTATTATTCTTTTTCTAAATTTTGGAGTCGAAAATGTAATAAACTCATTTTCATTCTTTCTTCTTCATTGTTGCGTTTAAGGCCATGATTTCTTTGGTAAGGGACTTGCATGTATCTTCTAGATTCTCCTGTGGAGTGTTTTTATCATCATGACTTTTTAGAAGTTGTATACTTTCTGTTTGCATTCTCCCTTTCACCCAATAGTTGTCTAATAGGATTTTTATTTTTGTAATTTCCAGGTAGATGAGGGAAGAGCCTTTTGTTTATTTTGTGATAAATTTCTAATCTTACAACCTTGAGATCCGAGAGTATTGTAATATGTCTAGCTTATGGACTTTTATGGTGTTTTCTTTATAGCTTAATATATGATTATTTTGGTCAATGTTGCCTGTGTGCTCAAGAAGAGGTTTATTCTCCATCACAAGCATGTGAAAAATGACATGTAAGTAAAATCTACCTATTGATTATGTCATTTAGATATTTTATATCCTTACTTATTTTTCGTTTGCTTGGTCTGCCTTTTATTAAAATTGAGTGCTGGGTTCTCCCACATTAGAAAGCTCCTGCCTCCTTGGACCTCCTGTGGTTTCCACTTTATAACGGTGTCCGCTGTATTACTTGGCCTATAGATGTTCATAACTGCTACATCTGCTTTGTGAATAGTGGTATCCTTAGTCAAGGTCCTGGACACTAGTAAGTGTCATTAGTCAAGTTTAACATTTCTTGGCTTGACTTATACTTTGCTGACATCATGACGGCAACCTCCACACTCCTGTTAACATTTTCTTGGTAGAAAAAAAAATCCTTTTATATTTATAGTCTTTCTGAGTCACTCACTTTTTTTGGTGGTAAGGGAAGGGTTCTTGTGTACCAGAGCTGTATCTTGCTTTGTAAGCCTCATTTAAAATGTTTTTTAATGAGTCAATTAAGCCCATTCACAGTTAATAAGACAATTACGTTTGGTCTCAACTCTGTCATATTATTTTGGTTGTAATTACATTGTATATTACATTTGTTATTTCTTTGCATGGTATTTTGTATGCATGCTTTTATTTTTATGTAGTTTTACTATTTAAGAACATTTGTTTTGTGCTGAAACTTTTATTAACTGGTTAATTCCATTTTTAATCCCTTCGTTGAACTCCCATCTATTTAGCTAATGATCAGTGAGACTATTGTATTTTCCTCTTTCCTTCTCAGCCTCTTTGATTAAGACTTGGGTCTACAATTAAAATGTATTAAATGCTCACTACCTGACAGCTTACAAAGTCTGCCTTGGTTATTTCTTGGTTAGAGGAAGCTTACCTTATAGAAGATCGGCCAAGGAAGGCTTCATGGGAATAGCATTTCCTGATTTCTGCACGCTTCAATCTTTCTCTACAATTCTGCTCTTTGAGGAATAGCTTGGTTGAATACAAACTACGTGGTCTGCATGTTCCTGGGGTTCCACTGTTGCTTGATTTGGATTTTTCCTTTAAGCTGCATGATACTACTCTAATTATATTGTACTTGAAGTTACTTGATCTTTTGGCCTGGAGGCCTTGAGCTTTCTTCTTTATGTTTTAAGTCAATAATTTCCTTAGAATATGTGTCAGAGCTGATGATTTTGGATCGATTTTCACAAGTACCTGTTGGGTCTTTTTAGTACAAAGGTTCAGGTTTTCCTTCATTTCTTAAAAGTTTATTGAGTTATGGTTTTAAATAGTAATTCTTTCCCACTGGGTTTTTGTTGTTGTTGTTGTTGTTGTTGTTCTTCTTCTTCTTCTTCAGGGACTTAAATTGCATATAGAAGTTGAATCTTCCTTGTATCTTCCATTTCAACGACTTTCTGACCCATTCTCTACCTTCTTTGTCTCATTTTCATTATCTTTACTATTGTCTTTTTTCTTCTTTCTCCTTGTTTAATTTTTTTTTAAAAGATTTTATTTATTTATTTGCAGACAGAGATCACAAGCAGGCAGACAGGCAGGCAGAGAGAGAGGAGGAAGCAGGCTCCCTGCTGAGCAGAGAACCTGATGTAGGGCTCAATCCCAGGACCCTGAGATCATGACCTGAGCCGAAGGCAGAGGCTTAACCCACTGAGCCACCCAGGCGCCCCTCCTTGTTTAATTTTTACATGAATCTCTTCTTCCTTGGGAACTTTAATTTAGCCTATATCACCGATGTGATTTTATCTTTTGTTTTTTCTATTCTCTTCCTGAAACTCTTGTTTTATTTCTTTCAAGGTTCTGTCCATTTGTGTTCTTAGTTTCTAAATTTCTGGTTCAAGGTGAATTTATTTGCATACCTTAAATGCTTCTTTGGGGATACTTGATTCAGTTTGGAGTTCTGAAATACCTTTTCTTTTGTTTCAGGGTTAATTGCTGGGGGAGGAGTATATTTACATGAACTTAAGTATTTCTTCCTTCTGCTGTTTTTGACAGTGACGTTGTAACACTGAAGACAGCTTGCACCTCTGCAGTCAGGGGACAGGGCTGGTGGGCTGGGGTATGTGTGACAACCCTCACTCAAGACATGTCCAAGGGTTCTTTTCTGGAAACCCATGGTGGCATTTGTTACGTATACTTGGACTTGTTTGTTTGCTTTTGTCTTATAGGATCCAAACTTCCTGCCTATTTCTTATTTTATCTTTCAAAACTCAGTTGACTCTCCCTTTTTTGTACTATCTTATCTCTAGGAAGTGTTGCCTTTCCAAGACTGTCTCTTTAGGTCTCCAATACCCGCCTTGTGTCCCTTTCCCGAGGCCAGCACCCTGAAGTATTGGTGCTCCTGTTCTGGTTAGGGGAGGGTTTTATTTTGTACTTACAGTTGACTCTTTGAGGGTAGCTTTGCTGTAGTCCTGCTTTCCCTCTTCTTCCTTCTGTGCCTCCTTTTGAGCTCCTGCCTTGTTCTCTGCAAAGTCTCGGTTCACATGCTGAGGAGTTAGCTCCACTGAAAGTGGTGGTTATGTTTCTACTTAGGTAGTAATGAAGTTGTAGTGTTTTTTCCTCTTTTCTGCTTATGTCAATAAAAGCTGTGAGGTTTTATCTGCTTTTCTTGTTGACTTGTATTGTTTTTGGAAGATGTATGCAACATTAGAATATAGGCAGCCACTTTTGCCTTGGCTTCCCCAATTGTTCCAGCTACACAATTGTCAGAGATGACAGGCTAATGTCCAGCCCCTTAGTGCGCCAGATGGCAGACAGGGTCTGATAATCCCATCTTTCTGTGATTTTCTGAGGCATTGGGACATGCTCTCTGAGACCACTAATACTGTGATTATTCATCTCTAGACCAGACAAGAAATAAACACAAATTTTTAGGGATCTCCATGCTGTCTGAACTACACCACCACTGTTATTTCTCATTTCTTATTAGAGACTCTACTCATTCTTAGAGAGACGGGAGGAGGCAAAGTAAGCTCCTTACTTTTATTTCACACATCCCTGCGATTCTTGGGTATAGTGCAAAAAACACTACCCTCAGAAGCTCGGCCTTTGGACTACGAAGTCAGTTCTAAACTAGACCAGTACACCGATTTGCCATTTCTATTATGAAAAGATTTTATGTCAATAAATGAAGCAAGGATTCCCTTGACTTGAAAAATGATAAAAACCATTCCCATTATGGGTTCCAGAATGTTAGAAACTTGTTTTTTTTTTTTTTTTGCTACGGTCCTATGATAAATAAGTCAGTAGAGCTTCCACTCCGGCACAGAGTCACCTGAGAAGAGCTCTCTGCTGTTCAACTTGTGAACATCTGAATGGTGTCTCCTGTCTTATCCCAGCGGGAGCACACACCTTCCACGCTGTGCCCTGATTGCTTACAAATCCAGATGACCTTTACCCCCGAAGTCAGCTCAGAACAGCTTACTCGAGGGCCTGCCCTTCTCTTGAATCCCAGGTAAATCCCTGAGCCTTTTCACAGTCCACTGTAACCTAACACCACACACTAAATCCAGCATTTCTCTAGAGAAAAGTGTTGGTGGTGGATGATTTTATGCAAATATTTTTATAATTTGGCAAAAAATTTACCCACGTCCCTTCCATTCTATTCATCCTTTCCTGCAGTTTGTAGAATTGATATCTTGTGTTTATAACTTCAGACCAACAGACAGAACATTCTTTCTGAAAGTTGGAATTCACATAACCAAATCCCTAAAGGGGGAAAAAAATCACTCTAAGTAAATTGTGCTCAATTGTCTCTCTTGTACTTTTGCTCTCCTATCTGGGCCATTACAGATCCATCTGAGGTACTTTAAAAGCCAGTGCTGATGGATAGAGCTCACTGATGATGAATATTCATCCCAGCAACAACACCAGTAATCCAGGCGCTGTGGATCCAACTCTACAAGCACCACCTGTCACATGGGGCAGCTCAGGGATTTGATTTTTCTAAGGAAATGCTTGTTTTCTTAGAATTGCTCTCTCTCCCTCTGTATGAGTGTTTCTCTCTGTCTTTGTTTCTCTCTGTCTCTCTCATATCCTCATTCTCTGTGTGTTTTAATTTAATTTTAACCATTCAAACATTGGGCAAAAGAATTAATAAAATTGTGTAAAGCAGGGGATTTTTATAAGGATGGTAAAGCATTTTTCAGACATTAGCTGGTGAATTCTAACTTCCTGATGAGCTTCCTTCACAATGAAAACAAAATGCAAAGAGAGGGAGAAATACTTAGAACTTAACATGTCACCCGGTACCAATATTAAAATGAATCCAACCTCAGCAATCTTATTTTCTACGGCAGCATCTATGACAACAGTCTTATTTTCTTAATCTAGTCAATTTGGAGTTCAAAAAAAGCAAAAAGTTGGAATCATATTTTATATTAAATAAATTGCCTTTATTGTAAAAAATGGAATTACAAAGGAAGTGCAGATGTCCAAAATGAAGGTTCAGCCACTTTGGTAATTAGAAAATCATTTAAAAAGTTACAAACTATTATTTGTTCCTCACAATGACAAACACTAGTCCTGTTGCCAACAGATGAAGGCCCTCTCACACGTGGCCCGGGGCAGAGCTGATGTTCCAGGACATTCTGGTGGGTGACTAACAATGTACAAATGCACATGTACAGCCTTACCGTATTTTATATGGCTGGACCAAGCAATTTCATTTCTAGGCTCTTATTTTAAAGAAACAATCATGAACATGAACAAAGATTAGGTAATTTCATATGCATTGCATATTTATTGATAGCAAGAAATGAGTAAGTAAGCAAATAAGTAAAGGCAATCTAAAGGCCTCACCTCTCCCCAAAGGGAGAATAGTTAAATATTAATGCACATTGTGTGCTGTGGTTGGTTGGGTTTGTTTTTTGTTTTTTTGTTTTGTTTTGGCACGTTGCCTGCTCAGTTCCTCCAAGGACCTGGACTGTTACCCTCTGTTCCTGCACCCACACCAGCACCACCTCTTAGAGGTTTCCACCCGTCAACCTGCCAGCAACTCCACCATGAACGTCGCACCACTCATGCCCACTGTTTCAGAGGAGACGGCCTCTGCTCCCACCACAGGGAAGTGAACCAGCAGGATGGCGCCCTTCTGCCTTCCCCACACGCTTTACCCCTGACCCCCTCCGTGGACTGCCTTTAGACTCCTCTATGCCACCTGAAATTGTCAATGTTCCACTGGTGTTTGTTTGTTTGTTGTTGTTTACCCAGAAAAACAGCAATTTCATGAGGCTCAACTTGACAGGAAACGCTTCCTCATTTCTTCCCCAGTTCCTGTCGGATACTCCTTGTTGGGTTGTCCATCTGACTTGCGCTAACATTTGCACTTTGCTGTGAGGTGTTCGCTGTGCTGATAACTCCTCAACACCCGGCATAAGACAGAAAAAGAGGAGGGAACCGACACCAGGTCAGACATTCATGGGAAGCAGTTCCGAGGACCCCGGGAGCACACGTGAAGGGCAGGAAGTATGGGCGTGCGACACGATGACCAGGGAAGGCAGGTCTCTGAGGACACAGGCCGGGAACCGTAAGGTCAGTGATGATGGAGGGATGAAGATGCTGGGGTAAGGCACTCAGACTTAGTCGATCTGTCAACACAGAAGAGAAATGCAGGGAAAGGTGTTTCATTACATTTTCAGTACAGAACTAATGAGACCAGAGCAGACTCCACGGAGGAGGACATGACAGAGCTGTGGTGTTAGGGTTCCAGGGTCTGTGTGAGGCTCGAGTATGGGACTGGAGAAAAAGGGAAGGACGAATGAGAATTCTCAGAAAAATCCACAGGAATTGTTGGCTACTTGAAAATCATAACTTAGCAACCAGGAAGAGAAAAGACCCTATAAAACTGGAATTTTGGTTGTGCCCCACTGATGTAAGTGGGCAGTTGGGAGTAGGAATATTATTTTTCTAGGATTCAATGAACTTTCTTGCTAAACTCAGTGTGATATATGATGATCAGTGTTCTATCAGTCCATTAATGTGTGGGATCAAAAAACCAAACAACAAAACAGGAGAAGATTCCTAAAAACAGAGAACAAACGGGTGGTTATGAGAGTGCAGAGGAGTTGGGGGTGACGGGTGAGGTAGGTTAACGGGATTAAGAGGAGCAAACTTTTAGTTATTCCAGAAAGAAGGCATGGAGATGTAACGCAGACCAGAAGAGATGTAGTCGATAATGAAGTGGTGGCTTCGTATGGTGTCAGATGGCAACTAGCCTTTAGGTGGGGATCATTTGGTAATGCAGAAAAACATGCAGGCACTGTCAGGTCCTTGAGACCAATAAAACACAGTAAGTCGATTATCTCCAAAGCAGATAGCTTCCTGTCTATCTCTATTTGAATCTATTTGTATCTATCTATATCTGTCATCTATCTTAACTATCTCTTTCTCTATGATCTATCCTACCAGTTTTTGTTCTCAGATAGAAAAATGTTTCCTATCTATGTCTAGTTGAATCTATTTATATCTATCTATATTTATCTCAAGCATCTATCTTATCTGTATATCCATCTACCTATCTTATCTTCTATCTCTCTATCATCTATAATCTATCCTACCAGTTTTCCTTCTGGATAAGACCTTCACTGACAAAACAAGTTCAATTATTCCAAGCAAATTCGGGTCCTATCGCTCGTTCACAGAGAAGACATCGTGTTGCTCCCGCCCCTCCCCGGATTCACCGCTGGTTGTCTGTGTGACTGTCAGCGAAGCCCCTTCCCACAGTCACTGCATTCCAACTGGAAGAGGGTGTGACAAGCCTCTCTCAGCAGGGGGGAAGTGATGGAAAGCCTGGGCCCTGGAAGCTGCCACTCATGCTCTAGGCTCCCTCTGGGTCAGGGTCACCTTAAGTCCATCACCACACCCAGCCTAGACCCTCCTGATGGATCTCATACTGTGCCCAGCCGAGGACGGTTCCGTTCATTTTAGGCAAAGCCCAAGTGACACTGCACTTTGTCTCCATTCCCCTGTTAGCAACGCGGGACGACTTGGAAGAATAACATTTTAATGGCTCGGAAACTGTTCCCAACAGAAAGATCTGAGAGAGGATTTTTCAAGGGTTACATCACTAAATGACCAAACAAAGACACAGTGTCTGGCTACCACCCACATGACTCCACTGTGAGCCGTGTTTTCATAATGATGTAGCAGGATTTAGACACACCTCTTTTATAAGTGGTAGAAAGAATATTAGCCTAGAAATGGAAGGCGGAACCTCAGAACCAGGAAGCGAGCAAAGAACCTTAAAAACAGAGCCAATTTCCTTCATAACAGTAGTTGAGACATCCTGGGCCATTAGGCACGGAGAGCACATTGCCTCACATGACCCTCATGGGATCCCTACGGATGAGTCCCCTATTGTCCTCCTCTTACACAAGGGGACACTAGAAGCTGCGAGAGGCTGGTGAATCTGACCAGCTCCCGGAGCGAGGCGTGGGGACGAAACACAGGTGCTTGTGATCCCAGAGTCCCTGCTCTAGAACGTCCCTTCGGATTAAGCACAACTGAACTGAAAGCAAAAGTATAGAAAGGAGTCTGCAATGAGGTACTGTTGCATTTCCCCACGGAGAGTACGTCGATCAGAGACTTGAAAAGTATAATCTTGAAATTCTTAAAAAGCCCCATTGAGTAGATAAAGAGACTTGATTTGAAGGAAGCATAACTCTGTTACCTTTCAGGGTATTTACAAGGACGTTTGTTTCTTCAATGCATTACATGCTCTGCACCCCAGCTGCCTCCAGTCAGCCGGATTCCGTGATGAGTTCCTCTTTTTGGTTTAAAGGACCCGGACGACTTGATGCGGAGCTTGTCTCTGGCCCTCTCTGCTCCTCCATGGGAAATCGTGCATTCCGCCCTTGTCCTTGCACGCCACACAGCGTCCTTCCTGCCCATCCTCCTGCGGGTGTGAAACAATTCACACCAGGGCGCTGAGGGGCTGAGCAGTCCATCCTCTGGGTGGCGGGAGCCCTGCAGAACCGACACCTGGCAAACGTCGCCGGCACTCTCAGGGACTGGGCCGTCGCGTTAATACTCTAGGGACGTACAGAAGCACAGTCCCTTCCAGGAACAATCTGTGGCTCGGCCCAATGTCTTCACTCACATCGTTTATGGCCCGATTCTGCGTCTGGTTTTGGATGCATCTGCGAGGCTCACCCTGTCTCCTCGCATACTCCAGTCTCCAGTCACACCCAACTTCTGCTCCCAGAGGCCACAGCACTGCTGATGCCCGTGGGCCTTTGCCACCTCCTCTGCCTGGCTTTCCCCCTTCACCTCTCATTCCCTCCTCAGGTCCTGGGGAAATGGTAGATCCGGCAGATTCTGGCAGAAATTGACTGACAGAGGTCCAGAGTATCCACAGGGACTCCATAATATATTTACTGTTAATTTCTGAATGGGTTGGGACCAAGAGGCCATGTAGGATATTTTTGCCCACATCAGAGGAAGCCGTGAATTTAGACCCACATGTGGAATCCTGTGTCTTCCGGATCAGGAATGAAGCCCCTGCATGGACAGCTGTCTTGCCCCAGAATAGTCAAGCTTCTCTGGTTGCAGACTCAGCCTGCTTTTATTCATACCTCTGCATCCCTCTCCGCATCATATCAAGGCCTCCTGCCTAGTAAACACCGCACCCTGCCAAACCACACACAGACGTACTCGGAGATCAGGCGCCCCTGCCCCAATCATGCTTTTAGAGACTAACACTCATCTCAGAAACTCTTCACCCAAATGGCCTCATCTTGCCAATGGGGTTGTCAGTGCTGGGCCAGCCTCTCGGTCCCCAAATCCGTGTCTCTGTACTCATTCCCATTTGTGCTGTTTGCCCCCACCCTCAAGTCTCTTGACACGGAATATACAAAGGGACAATGGGCACAAGGTGTACAAAACCAGGACCCAAACCCACACCCGGAGCAACCAGCCCAGGAAGCCCAACAAACCCCTTGAGACCATGAGCCCCACGGCTGGGACTTGTCCATGACTCTCGGGCTCTCCAATGCTTGCCGCACTTCAACTGAGGCCCAGCCAGAGAAAGTCAAATATCCTAAAGATGGATCCACGGGTTTGGTCTGGATGGATCCACGGGTTTGGTCTGGAGCACGCACATCCCGTTTGTTGTGATAGGAAGTCAGTGGAAGGACTTCTGCTCCAGGCTTCTCAGAACATGGGCACCCATGCTGGTCCAGGACAGTCTATTTCCAAGCCGCAGAGAGAAATACTGTGAGGGCTCAGAGACTTTTAGAGCGATTACGCCATGTGGTTCAAATAATAGCTGTATGGAGTGTCTGTGGGATCTAATGGGGAGTCAGGGTGTATCGTTTGAAGGTCTTTATTTTATTCATTTCTATTGCACTTTATAATTCTAGTATACTTCATAAAAATATTGGTCTGCAATGCATCAAGAATTAAAATTAATCTGTCTCTATACAGAATTGAGCATCACTACCCTACTTCCCTTCAGCAGTGAGTAGTGGCAAAGACAGTGAGTCACGGTGGGTTGTCAATAGATGCAAATGAAAAAAAAAAGGGAATCCAGTGAGAACTACATCATCATTTATTCAAGACACATGAGGTCAGTGTGCTCTTGAGAGGGGAAGATTCCCGTTGCAAGTTTCCCAGTGGGGACACAAGCCCTTTGTGTTACAGGTTTTTTTGCCCTAAGAGTGATGTTCTTAAGAGCTAGAAAGTTAGTCACATAAAACCTTAACAAAAAGCCATTTGGCCAGCAAGCAATAGCAATATATTGCCGTAAATGACCTACTACACGAGCAAAGTTTGAATTCTGTTTCCAGAAAGAAATTAAAATAACAGCAATGCAGAGAAAACAAATGTATTAATATTGTTCTGGCACGCTGGGCCATTTGTAACCGACTGTCCAAAGGGTCACGGCTCATTCTCGGGTGCTGGAATCTACCACGGCCTCGCCCTGAGGATCTCAGACATGTGTCCTCAGAATCGTCTTCATCAAAGGGCTGATCTGGCAAGTAAATGGGGACAGAAACAGCCTCTGGAAAATCCCAGGTGAGCACTTGCCAAAGTGCACGGTGCTTGTACCAACCCCGAGTCCAGTTTCCGCATTTTCTTCCTTGTTCTTACAGCCAAGAGAGCGTTGACAACAGTGGTGACAGGTCTCGTGATCGTGAGACCAACAGTGTCCACGTTGCCTCTACATGAACCCAGTGGGCGCTTATTCTTGTGTCTTTCTTCCACTGGGTCCACACCTGTCTCAGTGGCAAAGAACACGGCCATCACGGCTCCCAAACCCATGGCTCTCCGCCTTTTACCACCCCGGCAAGTTGACTGATGGCGTCTACTTATGAAACACACTCCCCTGCCCGAAAGCTGTGTGCATTACAGAGGGGGCAGCCATCACTCAGGAGAGCGCAGTGGGGTGCCTGTGAGTAGGATCACAGCAGAGGGTGAACTGTAAATCCATTCTGGTTTTTAGTAAATCATCCTGCGAACTTTGATCACCTTGACACACCTGACATGTGGGTATGACCCACCAGCGTGGTTATGACTCTGGGGTTAGAGGCTGTTCCCTCCTACCTTATCTAGAAGCACAGTGACCCTTGTCTTCAGGACTTGGGGGAGGAACTGTGGTCACTCAGGCATTCAATTCACAAGCACATATCCTGGATGTAGGGAGTGCTGGGCTCCGAACCAGCCATTAGGAAGGCACAAGTTGAATAAACCTCGCCACTCGGTCCTGAAGAAGCTCACAGCCAGGGGGAGAGCCAGCTCAGGGACCAACAAGACGCCTTACTGCAGAAAGGATGATGGCTGGTGACACGGGACGCGGCGGCCTCCCCAGCCCCGAGCTCAATGGTGATATTTGGCACATGGAAGCAGGACGGAATTGAAAAGTCTAGCCATTCCCACACTGCAGTTTTCTTAGATTCATTCTAATTACGTATGTGCCTTCTGTCTCTAAAGAGCAGAGAGTCTAATTAAGGTATGTTCAGGGTATCTGGGATCTGTTTTAATCAGATATGGGCAGACACGGACATGACCATCAGCAAGGAAGAAGTTTAGTACTCATGCTTCCCAAGAAGCAGGAGGCACCACCATGCAGGGGCATACAGGGAGGGACCAGGGTCAGCTGGGAGGCAGAGGGAGCCCAGGGAAATGTAGACAGGAGCCTGTACTGTGGTTTCCCCAGATAGGAATGGGCAAGGCAGCATGGGCAGGTTTAGAATTGGCTAGTCTGAATCATTTCAGTGGGGCCCTGGGGCAGAGTGGCTGTCCCACTGTCGGGCACAGAGATCCAGGGTGATTACTGGAATACAGGCTCGGCATTGATTGGTTTCCATCAGGAAAGAGTGTTCACAGACAAGTCATTTGCTGCCTCTAGGAATTGGCTCACCATGTGCGGGGTGGGTTGGGGGAGTCTCTGGGGTCAGCAGGGCCCCCAGATTTATAAAGGAAACCCATGAATCACAAAACTCCCAAAAGTCTTGTGTCATCTTGGAGGATGCACAGTGCCTTGGAAATCTGATCATAAATAAGAGACCTAAATAAGAGATATGGGACCATATTACTTCAGCTAAGCTCTGTAGGAACTAGAGAGTGATTTTGGAAGTGCAAAGCTCCCAACCACTCATTCTGAAATTTTTGAGGAGATTCAGGAGGGATCTTTATTTCCTTGCGCTAGGTTTTACAAAACCTCATACACGACTCATTTTCCCCATCTGCTAGCAGAACCACACCACTGTCTTTGTGAGAGGCGGCCTATGAATTCCATACCACCAGAGACTTGGCCTGTCCTGTTCTGGCGTCTAATTTTCACTGTCCTTCTTGAGGTAGAAATTAGTATGGCTTTTTGCAGGTGAGGATATTAGGATAAAAGGATGATAGAAGTTCCCTAAGGTCATACAGCTAGTAGTCTGCAGAGCCAGGATCGATCCCACATTGTCCGACTCTGAATTTCATCCTTCCTGGGCCACTCACCACTGTCCTGTTCCAGAGGCTAAGAGGACTTCCCCCAAACCTTTTCCCAATGGCTCCTTGTGATATCTCATGACCCTAATAGCAGAAGAGAAGCAAAATCTGTCCCTCTGGGAACTCAGCCAGCTCAGCCAGCCATAAGGCTCCCCATTCTTTCTGAGCTACTTTTATGCAGGGGCGTTGAGAGAATGCTTCACTGGCCAACAGCAAATGAACATCTACTTAGAAGGTACAGGCAACACACTTGAATGTACCATGCTCGCCTTCATGATGATGCTGGAAGGCAGACACCCTCCAGTCGAACATAAGGGGATTCACACCACTTCTGGTCGCACTCTACCTGCAATTGAAGATTGCTCCCCGATATTTTTGCTCTAGTCCTGCTTGAGCAGGGACGTTAATATTTATGAAGTTACTTAGGTGTGCTGGCTGTTTGCACATCATCTCCTTGAGGCTTAGATCAGCTCTGTGAAGTCTGTCCAGAGAAGGGTGGCTCAGAAGCTTGTCTGGAGTCACTCAGCTCAGAAGGGTTGGCTGCTGGACTCCAACCCAAGAAGTCAGAAGAGAAAACCATTTCTTTCCATGGACGAGATCTTTGGCTTTGACGGGTTGCCTGAGCTCATGGTCCCACAACTTGTATTGGAATTTTGGCTGGCAACTGCACTGTGGGCCCTGGCTGGCAAGACCCTGGCTGCCTCTCCCCTCCCCAGTGACCTAGAGATGGCATCATTTCTCACCAGCAGCCTTGCCTCCTGCCTTGCAGGAGGATTATATCAACTTCCAGACAAGGAGGGTCTTGGTGTCCCCAGTGTTTGGGCTGGAAATAGTATCCTGGAAGCCCGCGTGGGGACAAGGGAGAGAACAGTAACCAAGGTATAGGGGAACATAGGTGAAGAAGCCAATGATGTTCCCTTGAAATGTGACACCTGAGATATCAGCTCAGTAAGGAGGTGAAGAAAACATGATTTTATATGAAGAAAAATCACTGACCTCCTCACTACACAGAATGTTTAACTTGTATGTGCTTCTCTCCCCAGACTAGCCTGTTCCAGTCACCATTTCATAGTGCCATGGCTTGGTCCCTGAGAAAGCTAATGAGTATGACTTTTAGTAATTGATTAGATATGGCCAGTCCAGGAAGCAGGAGGGAGGCTGGCTGGGGAGGGAGGTGGGAAAGAGGGATGTAGAGAAGCATACCCAAACTAGCCATGACTCTGTATTAAGGGCAACTGCTTCTTCAGTCTCCAGACCATCTTTGGTGAGGCTCTTAGTACCAACAGGTCTCAGGAGAGTCCATCCAGGGAGAGGATGGGAGAAGCATTTGCCTACCAACTCCCATCCCCTGGCCAAAGGCTCCCATAATGGGAACTGCTATTCCAGTCACTTACCAGACTGCAACATGGTGGGGCAGCAGCCCTGGGTTCCCACAGCAATCCAGGCAAACTACTCCATAGGGAAGGTAAGTTCAGGCTTTCCTTGCAACTCCACTGGAGCCCCAAATGGCCAAGTGATGGTTGCTCTCTCCAGTCCTGTGGACTCCTTACTGTGTCCCGTTCCCTTGCAGAACATTCCACACTTGGAACCAGGATCTCTAACCCAACAGAGCTTCAGTTTACCAGGGCAAGAAGGACCAACTCCAAATCGGTGGTCCTGGAAGACATGGTGAAGGCGTCCATCCTGTCTCCATCCCTTACTTTCCTGGTGCGTGCCTTCCATCTATTACAGCCCCATATATTGGCCATTGATCAACACATAGATCAGCCTTGTAAAAAAGTGATCCATTCACACAGGACTTTGTCCCTTGGCTGAATTTTTCACAGGCCACGGCTCTGTTCCGCCAGGCCCTTGCTTCTGGGTAGAAGGTATGTGGTCAGGTCGGTGGATCCTGTGGCCACAGGCTTATTCTACTTATTTTGCTGTTAAATGGGTTCCTTGGTGTGTTGATCTCTTAGAGTTGCTATAAAAAAGTAACCAGATGGTTGAAAACAACATAAAATTTCCCTCACAGTCTGAAATTCAGATATCAAGAGGATTGGTTTCTTTTGGAGGTTCTGAGGGAGAATTGTTCCAAGCCTCTCTTCCAACTGACAATGGTTGGTGGTCAACAGTTCCTGATGTTTGTTGGCACAGAAATGCATCCCTTTCACCTCTGCCATTGTCTTCACATGGGCTATTCCCTGTGTGTGTGCCTGCTTCTCATAAGGACACCTGCCATATTGGATTAAGATCCACCCTCCTCAAGTAGGCGCTCCTCCTAACTTGACTACATTAGCAAAGACCCTATTTCCAAATAAGGTCACTTTCAGATAGTGGGGATTAACATTACATCTTTCACTACCTGACAACCTGGTGTCCTCAAAGAAGGGCGCCTTTGAGAGCCAACACTGAGCATGGCTGCTAATAGGGCATTTGGCCTTAGCTGTAGCTAGTTAAGACTTTATGAGAATTTAGGAGGGAGCTCATGCTTTTGAGCTCATGCAGAGCTGCTAACTTGGTTCTCATGATGACCCATTCAGGGAGAACCACGATGTAGTGATGGGTGGCCTAGGGGAGAGCCTGACTGGTAGCCCCCGTGTTATTGAGAACTTCTTCTGGGACACGTGATCCCTGGTGGGCGTGAGCAGGATGCATGGAGATATGCATGCACTTCAATGTTTCTTAACCCCAGTCCTGCCCCTTTCCAGGCCTGGTCGTGGTCTAACTAGGTAGTTTATGAGCCAAGGTCCTGGGGTCCATGTACATCTGCAACCCAGAATCGCATTTTGCTACATGAAGTGAACAGCCACATTCTGTCCATAGCTCTGCCCTTGAGGAGACTTTTCCTTCTCCCGCTCTTAGGTCCTGCCTAAGAGGGGGCTGCAGGGCAGCTGTAGTCTCTTTTCAGGTAGTGCCAAAAGGGTGGAAGCCACGGAGAAGTATCTGGCTTCATACTCCTTCCTCTGATCTCGGGCAGGTGTGTGCCAGACAGGAATCCTGGTTGCAGGAAGGTCTGCTGAGGTGGCCCATTCTCTGCAGCTTCCTGGAGCTGGGAAGGGAGCAGCAGGGAGGGGAGGAGAGTGGATCCGGAGAGTCAAATGGAAGAAATCCAGCACAAAGAGGAAACATGCATATCTCCCCTGAAACTGACATTTCCAGTAGGGGAGTGTCCAATTCTGGACCCACATCCAATGCCTTGTTGTCTTTTTCCAGAGCCGGTGAGTCCAAACACACACAGCCAGTCATGGCTCCCCAGAGTCTCTCACAGGAGGCACACTAGACCCCCAGGAGCCTCAGGTCACAAGTGTTAAAGCTCTAATAGGGATTGTTGCCAGAGGGGAAGGTGCAGTCCTGACACTTTAGTCTCAGGGCTGAACCCCACTTCTTTGATCACCTTACCCACTAACCAAGCCCCCGACACACACATCTCCTGGCCACGCTGGGGGTACAGAGACGTAGGGGACTCTGATCTAACTACCGAGGGAAATGAACTCAGTACTCTGAGTAATGAGCCACACCACCAACCACCCCCTGCCAACACACACACAAACTCTACTCTTTAAAGCTCTAGAACCTTCTGTGTCTCCCTAGCAAGAAGATGACACAGGAGGTTTGCAGACCTTTATGGTTGGAGCCATCAAGAGGGGGACTTCAGGGAAAGAAGCTGACCCATCCTTGGTGCTTGTGAAGACATCTATGTGTGAGTGTCCTTCACCCACAGCCTGGGAAGGCTCTGCCCTGGGTCCGGGTCCTTCCTGGGCTGCACTCAAGAGACACTGTTAGGTCTAGGGTATGGGAGATTATATGTTTCCCAAACAGTTTAACAATGTTTGTCATCCCATACGCTGTCCTCTAGTGTGACTTGAGCAACATAGGGCCTTTGTGCTGCTCCTCAGGTGGGGACTGAGTGCTGCGCCTGACCCATTCCGTATCCCTCCAGCTGGGATACACCACACAATATGTATGGCGCCACATGGAAACGGGTGCTTCAGTGGAAGGAGAGGGAGGTGAGCAAGATGTTCTAGCTCCGCCTCTAAGGCCATACCTGCGGTGGCTCACCTGGACAGCGCCTGCCCTCCAAGGGACCTGGCCCACTGGGTCAGTGCCACCCCAGGCCTCTGCCACAGGCTTGGAGCTGGAGCCCAGTGGGCTGCTGTAGCAGGTTCCTTCTCCATAGGACATTTGCCCTGAGGAACAGGGAGGCCTGGCTCGGTCTCTGTTGCTTGAAGGGCTGGAAACGCCCCAGCACTTGTGCTGCGAGCTCTCAGGAGGAAGGACAGAGCTGCCCTGTGGTATGGCTGGTGGATGTCTTCCCCCCATCCCTGCCACAGGGACACCCAGGGAACCCTCAGCCCCGGCCCTGTCAGCCACCGCATCACGTCATCATCGAGCTGTCCCTCTCCCTCCCACTGCACAGACTGCCCAGAAACTCCTGTTCCCATGTGCTTACGGATGTCTCCTGAGAGACATTCCAGCCTTATCTGCCTGGGAGAATCAGGCACCTGGGGGTGAGGGCCAGGGGACGGGGGTGGTGTCTGCCCGAGGACACAGGACAGCTCTTCAGGCCCTGCCGGGGCCTGCAGGGCCAGCAGGCAGGGAGGAAGGCCAGGTGTGGAGCCTGGAGAGGGGGTCCTGGGTGTCTCTTCACCTGCCCGATCCCACCACCAAACATGATGACCTTCTCAAAAGAATGGCACTGTTGCAGTCCTGCCTTTCAAATCTCTCGCAAGTTCCCCTTTCGGCCAGACCTAACCCAACACTGGCCTGGAAGGAGACACGCTGTCCTGGCTTGACCAGGTGCCCAGGGTCACTGCAGGTGGGCCGAGGGGCTCCGGTATTCATGGAAGAATGGGATTATGAAGCTGGAGTCGGTAAGTCTGAGTCTCCGCCTCTCGCAATGAGTCAGATTCTTGCTGCGTGTGCGGAAGGGGAGAGCCCTCAGTGGCCATGGGAGGACACGTTTGAAGTTCAGTGTCTAGACTCTATTCTCACGCAGGCACACACACAACCGGGCACTCCCTTTCTTGCCTTCCTCATCTTGGATCGCTGCCACCCTGCCCTCCTGACTTCAGAGGCCTGCTCCTTCGTTCTCCTGTCCTCAAACTTCAGCAACTCTGTCCAGAATTCTGTCCCCACATGCCTCCTGGAAAACGACACTCTCCAACTTAAATATCATCTCTTTCCTGGGGCTTCCCTGACCACAGCTAGCAAAGGGACCATTCCCTAGGTGACAGCTGCACGTGTCACACGTACCGACACGATTCACTAATTCAGCAGGCATCTGCAGCCGCCCCCTCTGTAAGGAGAGACCTTGCCCTTGTCTGGGTTTGTGCATTCAGCACTCAGGGTGTTTAAATGGAGATGAATGGTTGTTTCCTGAGATGCCTCTCCAGGTCCTGCGCTGCTTTCGTTACTGTTGTTGTTTCGTTTTCCAGTAATCTATACCCAGCACGGAGCCCAGCGAGGAGCTTGAACTCACAGCCCTGAGTTCAAGACCTGAGCTGAGATCAAGAGTCCGACACTTAACGGACTGAGCCACCCAGGTTCCTCCAGGGTCATGTACAGCTGAACTGCACCAAATACTTGGGGTTGTTGAACTCACACCCTTGGAAGAGGCCGTGGGGGAGAATTTCAGGGGCCATGAATTTTTCAGATTTGTCCCACATGACTTACTATCTGGGCTGGGGAATTGGGGGTGGATGGAAGCAGATAGACCCATACATGTGGACCGGGAAGAGGTAAGCGTATGATTAAAATCAGCTTCTGCTTGGCTCCCCATTGCCCATCTCCAAGGGAAGCAGCTCCCTTCCCTTGCATCGTCTGTGCTTGGTCACCAGACAGCTCCCCCGGTCATTGAGGGACACGCAGGCGTCGTCAGGGAAACTCCACCGTGAGACTTCCTACCTCCACAGGCACGTGCCTCCTGTCGCAACAGGGGATCCAGCTTGGAGCTGGACACAGGGGAGGCCAGGTCTGCAGAGTGAAATAGAACAGTTGCAGTAAAATGGAAACTGCTAGCAAAGGCTAACAATTGCTAGCTTGCAATGGGCCAGACCCTGGGCATCTGAGAACTGTTATATAAGTTTTTCTTTAAAAGGACCTCATGAGGAGCACCTGGGTGACTCTGTCAAAGGTCTGACTCTTGGTTTCACCTCCGGTCATGATCTCAGGGTCATGAGATTGAGCCCTGTGTGAGGCTCTGTGCTTCACATGGAGTCTGTTAGAGATTGTCTCCCTCTCCCTCTGCTCCTCCCCTGCTGCCCTCTCTAAAATAAATAAAATATTTTTTTAAAAACCCATAACAATAATAACAAAAAAAAAAAAACAACAAAAAAAAAACTCACGAAAACCCACACTTGAGAAAACCAAAGGCCAGAAAGTTTCATACTTTCCTCGTGTCACGGAGGACACTTTCTCCGATACATGGCTTTCCGTTCCATCCCCAAAGAGATACAGACCACAAGATACGCTCCTGTGGCTTAAGACCACGATCGTGAGCTTTCCTTTGGTACAGAATTAGATTTAGCTTGCTGGACAGGACACATAGGAAGCTCTTGAAATGATTTTGAGAGTCAAAATTCAGATGTGGCATCATCTTTCAGGGTGGCTGGGGCTGGATCCCTGGGCCGCGGCAGTAGTCAGAGACCACGGAGGAGGAGAGGGGCCACAGAAGAGGCCAGAAGGAGAGGCTGGTAAGCACATCATAGGGGGCATGGGAGAGAGCTCTCCCGGCAGGAGGGGGAGCTCCCCAAAGCTGCTGAGGACCAGGTAAGTGTAAGCACTAAGATGGGGCCATATGGCTTTGGAGAAGTAGAGGGCACTGGTGACCCCATGGAGGGGGCATGGAAGTTCGTTCTGCAGTATGTTCATGGGAATGTCAGATTAGGATGTAGAGACCACATGTGTAGACACTTCTTTCCAGAAGAGTCGCGGTAAGTGGGAGTGGGTGGGGGAGGGAAGAAGCATGGGATTGAGGGAGGAATTGTCTAGATGTTGTGTATGATCCAGGAGACAGAGGTGTCCATGATCCAGGAGCGAGAGGGAAATACTGAAGAAGTCAAGTCCTAGAGAGCCTGGGAGCAGTCGGGGTGGGCGAGCAGCAAGGCTGCAGCTTCAGCAGCCACATAAGCTCCAGGAGGGGTAGGCAAAGTGTGGGCCCCCAGGCGAGCAGGGCAACCAAGTCACAGGGGAAGCATCCGCCTCGCCTCACCCCTCAAAGAGGGTCACCAGGTGAGAGTGGGAGGTTGGGGAGACCAGCCGTAGGGGCTCTGCAGGTAAACTGAGGGTGCTGGGGAGCTATGCTTGTGCTTCTGGACATGGAGAAAATGTGAGTGTCCATTGACATCAATGCCGCAAAAACAGACAAAGCATCTTCCAGGAGTGAGGGATCGTCCAAGTGCAGGGATGCAGTGAAAAATGCCCTGCCCTCATCGAGTTTCTATCGGAGGTAAGATACTCAAGCAATGCTCTGTCAGCTGCTAAGACATGCGTGAAGACACACAGACCAGGGTAGGCAGGCAAGGGAGAGCCTGGGTGGAGCCTATGACGCGGGACATCAGGGAACACCTCTTCTGGGCGTCGTGACATTGGGTCCGTGGACCCGAGGAAATGAGAGGGAAACTGACAGGTCCCAGGGGAAGCTCGTCATTATCAGAGAAACGTGCAAAGCCCTGACATGGGCATGTGGCTGCTGTTTCTTCGGCTCACCCGGGAAAGCAATGGCTGGGACGAGAAGCCAAAGCAGGTGGTACAAGCGAGGAGAGCCTGGAGGGGCCGGACGCACACCTGCCGGGAGGAGTGCGGACCTGGGCTTCCCTGCTGCACGTGAGGGGCTCGACTGGAATGTCTCTGTTTGGCCACAGATCCTGAAGGACCCAGCGGAGTTGTTGCAGGTGTGGTGGGTCAAATGGGGCCCCTCCCCGCAAAAACATACGTCCACATCCTAATCCCTGGAATTTATAAATGTGATTTCATTTTGGAAAGGATCCTTGCAAAAGGATCTCAGGATGAGCTTATCTAGGATTATCCAGGTGGGGCTCGAATCCAATGACCAGAGTCCCTGGAAGAGTTGCCAAGAGGAGAAACACAGGTCGAGAGAAGAGGGGGCCACGCGAAGACCCGTGTATGGACTGGAGGGAAGGAGACGCAAGCCAAGGAATGCGAAGAGCCACCGGAAGCCAGAAGAAGTGCGGAAGACTCTACCCTAGAGCTCCGGGGGGAGAAGGGTCCGGGGGTGGGGGCTGGGTCAGTTAAGTATCTGCCTTCAGCTTGGGTCATGACCCCAGCATCCTGGGGTCCCACAGTGGACTCCCTGCTCGGTGGGGAGCCTGCTTCTCCTTCTCCCACTCCCCTTGCTTGGGCATGCTCTCTCTCTCTCTTTGTGTCAAATAAATGCATAATTTTTTTTTTTTTACGCTTCCTATTAGAATCTCCAGAGGGAGCACAGCCCTGCCCGCACTCTGATTTCAGATTTCTGGCCTTGAGAATAGTGAATATGTTTCTCTTGTTCTAAGCCTCCAGATGTGTGCTGATTTCTTTTTTTTTTTTTAATTTTATTTATTTATTTGAGAGAGAGAGATCAAGATAACAAGTAGGCAGAGAGGTAGGCAGAGAGAGAGGGGGAAGCAGGTTCCCCGCTGAGCAGGGAGCCCAATGTGGGGCTCCATCCCAGGACTCTGAGATCATGACCTGAGCCGAAGGCAGAGGCCCAACCCACTGAGCCACCCAGGTGCCCTTGAGTGCTGATTTCTTGAAGCAGCCCCTGGAAACTCCCAGGGCAAGGGTCTGAGAGACATCACAGTAGAAATAATCATGGATTTATTTATATGCCCCCTAGGTGCCAGACACCTCTCTAAGCAGTGCCCGAATATTAATTAGTTACAGCCTCAAAACCACCCCGCGAGGAAGGCGCCAGCGTTACCCTCCTCCCACGCAAGGCTGAGGACTCAGCTCCCTCCAGCTCTCCAGAAAGGTGTCCAAGGGCTCGCAGCCAGCTTACTTTCCGGAGAGCCAGAATCAAACCCAGGCCACCTGTGGGCTTTACCCTCCCTCCCACACTGCTTCTCTGCCTCCCAGGTTTTAGGATTGAGAAATTAGGATAATCCGCTTGTCACTTAACATGAGGAGGGGGTGACTCTAGAGAGAGTTGGGAGGCGCGTCAGTTAGGTTGGTTTTTATCTTGAGGGTAGAAATTGACTAGATGCTGGGATCTCGTGGAGGAGATTTCTGGGCTGGAGCTGTTAGGTTAGGTCGTACATGAAATGATGAATCTATGTGAGGGGCCCACGGGCGTACAGGAAGATGGAAAAGGACACAGAGGATGGAGCCCTGGGGCAGTGTAGTGAGAGGAAGTCCAAGACAGAGTGTGATCCCAGAGCCCAGTAGGAGCTGAATCCTGGAGTATTGGGTAGGGGTTGGGGATGATGGAGACCCCCTCTGCTAGTGGCCAGCACAGCAGGGGCCCTGCAGGAGCCCACACCCAGGGGAGGATGTCCTCCAGGGAAGGCTTTCCAGGTAAGGTGTTACCCGGGTGCAGTTTCAAGTACCAGAAGGTATTAACCCAGCACCAAGTGTCGCTGGCAAAGCAAAGAACGTGTGAAGACCCCAATTCCTGAAATGCCGAGGGGTGCACTGAACCACAGTCACCAGACATCTCCAGCACATATGCTAAGATGTGGGTCCAGGGTGCTGAGGAGGGTGGCGGTCACCCGATAACATACGATTCAGAGAGCCCCTCAGATAGTCAGGAGCAAGACCAGCACACCATACTACAGCCCCTGCCCCCATCCCCGTCTCCTCATAATGGTATCACTTCAGGTCTGAGGCCAGGAGCGGACATTGCTCACCCCTGACCTACACATGACAGGGGCCTAGGGAGGGTCAGGGCACAGGGCTATTGCTATGGACCGAATCTCGTGTCACCCTGAAGCTCCTATGTTGAAGGTCCTACCCCTCAGTGTTTGGAGGTGGGGCCTTTGGAAGCTAATTAGGATACAGTGAGGTCATGAGGGTGGAGCCCATGGTGGGATTCATGCCCTTATCAGAGTCTCTCTCAATCTCTCTCTGCCAGTTGAGGAGACAACCAGAAGGCTGCCATCAGCAAACCAGGAAGCAGGACCCCTTCCTATGTCACGTCCACCAGCACCCCGATCGTGGACCTCCCGGCCTCTGGGACTGTGAGAAGTAGACGTTGGTTGAGTTAGCCACTCAGTCTGTGGTGTTTCACCAGAGCAGCCTGAAGAAATTAAGGCATGTGTGAATGCATTTTGTCAACTAGAAAATGCTGTGCCCGTGCTCATTACTCATTGCTGTGTGTGGGTCGGTCCCAGCTTGTAAATCGTCTCTGGTAAACATCCCCGTGCAGATAGATTTGGGGTCATTTCTGAGGCCTGTTCCCCATAGCACCATCGCCAGGACAGGGAGTGTGATCTCTCCTAGGGCTTTTGTGTTGGCTCATACTTTACGGCTCTGTCTGCCTGGGTTATCTCAACAGATGTCAAGTTGAAGGCTTACAAAGTGGTTTGTCTTGTTTTCATTAGAAAAGTTATCCAAGGAAAAAGAAGAAAAGGTTGTGTGTGGCTCTTTTTTTTTTTTTTTTTAATTCTTATCTTTCTTTCTCCTTTTTTTTTTTTCCTTTCTTTCTTTCCCTATAATGTAAGTTCGTAGAATGAGAGCTGAATGTTCTGATTTGAGTGAGCCTCCTTTAGTAACATGAGGTACAAATGTGCTTGGGTGAGGATACGGGATGCTTGCAGTGCTTTTCTACTCATTTGGACCTAGGCCTCCCTGGCTTTGTCATATGCAGCAAATTCCTCAGCTTTTCAAGGCTTGCCTCCTGGCCTGGAAAATGGAAGGAAATACCTACTTCTTGCCATCGGTGTTTTGAGGAGCTCTTAAATGGGATATTTTATAAAGTTCTTAGCCTATTATTTGGCCCATGGTAAGATTACCATAATTATTTGTTGAGCTTTTAGACTGAACTCTGTGAAATCGGGATTTTTTTAGAGCAGACATCATCAAACAGCAAATAGCTCAGCTTAGTCTTTTATTTTTTTTTTTTTTAAGATTTATTTATTTATTTGAGAGAGAGGGAGAGAGCATGTAAGACTCATGGAGGAAGGGCACCGGTAGAGGAAGGGGGAGAAGCAGACTCTGTGCTGAGCTCCATCTCCCAACCAGGAGATCATGAACTAAGCCAAACCAAGAGCCGAACACTTAACAAACTGAGCTACCCAGGCACCCCTTGTTACGTGTCTTATAATCACATCATTGCCGCATTCATCCACACTCCATCTGGCCTTTCTCTCTGGCTAGGTGTTTCCTTGGGGCTACATGAAGCCTTTCCAAGGATCCTGGGACCATCAGTCGAAGGTAGGCAGTTTCCACATCCTGACATCCCACTACACGCCTTCCTAACACCTTCCCAGCACCTGGCTTCCTGAGGACAGGCCCGTGCAGTTTTACAGGTGCCATTCATATTATAAAAAGAACCCTGAGTTTTCATGGGTCAAAATAGAACAACTAGGGGGTACCTGGGAGCTCAGTGGGTTAAGCGTCTGACTCTTGGTTTCAGCTCAGGTCATAATCTTGAGGTTGTGAGATTGAGCCCCGAGTTGGGCTCTGCACTGGGCTTAAAATCTGCTTAAGATTCTCTCTCCCCCTCTCCCTTCGTCCCTCCCCTTCCATCCATGGGCCTGCATGCACTCTCTCTCTCTTAAAAAAAAAAAAAAAAAGAAACTGGGTCACTAAGTAGACAGCAACCTAAAGATCTTACTAACAAATGATATCAAACCTGACCCACCACCCAATGTAACAGTCAGACTCAGGAAGACAAGTGGCTTGGGTGGCCCATTATAGTCAACGGAATGCACAGAAGGAGAGGTCAAGACAATACATAGCTTAAAAATGCTTTAAAATACTATAGGGGCTCCTTGGTGGCTCAGTCAGTTAAGTGTCCAACTCTTGGTTTTGGCTCAGGTCAGGATCTCAGGGTCGTGAGATCGAGCCCTGTGTGAGGCTCTGTGCTCAGTGTGGAGTCCTCTCTCTCTTCCTCCTGGTGCTTCTCCCCTCCATGCATGCACACTCTCTTTCCCTATCTTAAATAGATTAAATTAACCTTAAAAATTATAAATAACCAATGAGATTCAAATGATAGGCATTCTAGTTGCTTCCAGGTATTTTCTTTGGATACAACACTTCAAGCTCCTTCAAAACTGGGTGCTTCTCTGGGTGTTAGTCTGGGAGACGATGAAGGAAAAGACAAGGTAGCATTGGATTGACAATTGTTGCCAGATTTTAACCTGAATAAAGCTCACCTGTCAAAGGATAAGGAGGGAGGACAGAAAAAAGAGAGAAGACATTTTTATTAAGTTTTAAACTTTAATTCGGGTATAGTTAACAGACAGTGTAATATTAGTCTCAGATATACAAGACAGTGATCAATACTTCCCTACAACGCCCTGTGCTCATCACAACAAATGCAGTCCTTAATCCTCAGCTCCTATGTAACCCATGTCCCCACCAACCCCATCCCTGGTAACCACTAGTGTGTTCTCTATAGCTACGAGTCTGTTTCTTTGATTTGTTTCCTTTTTTTCTTTTCTTAAATTCTACATAGAAGTGAAATCATCTGGTATTGTTTCTCTGACTTATTTCACTTAGCATTATATGCTCTAGCTCCATCCATGTCATTGCCAATGGCGATGGTTTTTATGGTTGAATAATATCCCATTGTATATATATGCCACATCTTCTTTATCTATTCATCTATTTGAAGAGGAGACATTTTTAAAGGATGAATCACCATGGATTTAAAATTAATCCTGTAAATAGATGTCAACTTTTTTTTTTTTTTTAATTTATTTGACAGACAGAGATTACAAGTAGGCAGAGAGGCAGGCAGAGAGTGAGAGGGAAGCAGGCTCCCCACTGAGCAGAGAGCCTGATGCGGGGCTCGATCCCAGGACCCTGAGATCATGACCTGAGCTGAAGGCAGAGGCTTTAACCCACTGAGCCACCCAGCCGCCCCAATAGATGTCAACTTTTTAACCGCCTTCCCTCCCTTCCTCTTTCCTTCCTTCCTTCTTCTGTTCCTTCCCTTCCCTTCTGGAAATACTGAGTGCCAGCTATGTTTTAGGCACCACACAAGACAATGAGGAGAAGAAGCAGTGTTTGATAAACATGGTGCCTATTTCATGCCACTCATATTAGAGAGGTGGAAATAGCCCAAAATCCAGAATGGAGAAGACCTTTTATTTTAACTTAAGCCATTATGTGTTTGATATTAGCCAAGTTTCTTAATCAAACTGGGCTTAGTTTAAACTTTGTAATGGATAAAATAGCAATAGATTTCCCAATCCATTGCAGGAAGTTGTCTGGTTGAACAACCATAAAATGATCTGAAATATAAGACGTCATAAGTGTCTGTGTCTTGTCTTACCAACTACCTTGACTTACCAAGACTTGCTTTCTCTCCTCTGGGTTTCCTAACAGTAGAGCAATCCCTAGAATTGAGGGAAGAGCCAAGATGCCCTACGGGGCATGGCTGGGAACTTTGGAACTATGTGAGGTAGGAGGAATGAAGACAGGGTACTGAAGGAAACCAAGATGCCCACTTGGAAAAACTGACTCAAATTTGTGCAATATTTCCTTAAATCCATACTCCCCAGCCCCTTTCAAAATCTAGGGTTAAACTCTTCTAAATTATAATGTTCCTGAACAGACAGTTGACATTGTGCTACTGTTTGGTTGTTTTCAGGCTATGAGGATCTTGATGGGACAGGAGCTCCTCCTCATGTCCTCCTCATCAGTGGAGGAGAAAAGCCTGTGAACAGGAGCTGGCTGGGCTGCCTGGAATGCAGAAGTGTGTCCTGTGTGGGGTTTTCTGTTGGTGTCCACACATGGCTACTTACATTTGGCCTGACTCCGTGGACACTGCCATTCCCGATGGTGGTGGTATGGGTGCGCTGGCTCCGGCCGAGTGGCTGGTGGTCAGCAGCCCAATGGAGCCTTTCTGCTGAAGACACTGGATTGTCTTTCCCTGCTTTACCTTCGGCCTTCAGCAAGCTCCTTCAGACTCCTGGCTTCATCTGGGTCACACTGTGCAGACTTGGGAAGGGTCTTTCTCCACCTCAGGAGGAGACAACATGTTCCCTGGTCAGGTCCAGAGTAGGAGGCTTCAGTGCAGTGGCCGGGAGAGGACAGCTGTGCCTGGAGTGCTGCTGCCTCATAGTGGTCTTTGGAACAGAGCAGTAGGGATGAGGCTTCTGGGCAGGAGGAGCACAGAGCTCTTTCTATCCTTAACACAGTGGGAATTTCTCTTGTCTGTCTGTATGTTTCCTTTCCATTGGCCTAGAATGTCAGTCAGAGCAAGCTGGGACCTCTTCATACACACTGCTGAATCCATAGTGTACCGACTAGCATATGCATGATAAATATTTGTTGAATAAATGAAGAGCCAAGAAAGAGGGAGGGAGGGAGGATAATTACTTTTCTTTCCCTTCAGTCTAATTTTCCTGGAGTTACCAATTTTCTTGCCTTGTTTGCTTCCAGCCCGCTCCAACATGCATTGGTTGATGGCTGCGTTTATTACATAGGTTCTGTATAGGGATTTCTCTTTGCTGTCATCTGGATATTCCCATTTCTTGTCTCTTGCCCTCTTCTTTCTTGATTGAATCGAAGGGTCAGAGAAATGTGGCCCCCCGCTTGTTTTTGTCAATAAAGTTTGTTTGGGGCACAGCCACCCCCGTGCACTTGTGCGTTGTCTGTGAATGCTTTCAGGTCACAACAGTCAAGTTGAGCGTTGAGTGAGAGGCAATAGGGTCTCAAAGCCCAAGATATTTACTGCCTGGTCCTTAACAGACAAGCTTGCCAGACCTTTATTTACTCTGTCACTTTGTCAAACACATCTTCTCATGGCTTTCCAGAGTTTCCAGGAAGGAACAGAAAGACGTTTGAGACCCTGCAAGCTTAGGTTATTATTATTACCTTATTTTTTACTTTTAACTAGAATTTCTGCATTGGCAAGAGAGAAAATAATGGGCTGAAAATGAATTGCTCTCAAAAACTTGTAACAAACATTCTATTGAAGAAATTGTATAGCAAGTTTAGCAAATCCTAAGTGTAGGACTTGCTGTTTATTCACAAAATACTGACATATATGTGGCCCTCTCCACACCAAGATCTAGAACCTTACCAGTGACTCAGAAGTCATATTCTATCCCCTCCAAGTCATCTCTTCCCTCAAAGGTTACCTCTGTTCTGACCATATCACCATGTCCTCTTGCCTCTTATAGAGAGAAGCACTAATGGGATCATACAGTAAGTACATAATTCTTGGTCTTCATTCTCTCAATAAAACGTTTATTGTTTCCACCCAGGTTTTTGTGTTGGGTTGATTCTTTCCACTGTAGGAATTCAGCAGACTGTATTTTGCCATTCTAGTTTTGATGAACATTTGGGTTGTCTCCAGTTGGGGCTATAATGAACAGAGCTTTTATAAGCATCCTTGTACACATCTGTTAGTGTGTGATTTTTTTTGCATTTTGGCTGGATATATAACTAACACAGGAATTTCTGAGTGATAGGGCTGTGCTCTTACAAAGTCTTGGTTGCTGCTAAGTTGTTTTCCAAAAGGATTATTCTGATTTATATTTTCATCAGCAGTTAATGAGTGGTTTATTTACATTCTTCTAACACTAGGCATTGTCCTGGTTTAAAATTTTTTTTATTCATTCTGATGCATAGTTTTTTGGTGGGAAATTCTTTTTTTTTTTTTTTTTTTTATGTTATGTAGTCACCAAACAGTCCATCTTTAGTTTTTGATGAAGTGTTGAATGATTCATTATTTGCGTGGAACACCCAGTGTTCATCACAACACAGGCCCTCCTTAACAGCTCATGGTTTTATTTTGCATTTTCCCGCTAATCAAGAACGTGGCATCTCTTAGCAAATGCTATTAATCATTTGGATACCTTTTTTTGATGAAGAATCTGGATAAAACTTTGCCCATTTTTAATTGGGTTATTTATCTTTTTTTTTTTTTCTGATTTGTGGCAGTGCGTCTCAATGACATGTTTGTGGTAAACTAGTAGTCAAATGTGTGTCCATCAGTTTCTGGACTCTATTGTTCCACTGGTACACTTTTCTGTCTTTGCCTCCATATCATAATATTTGAATTAATGCAGCTTTATAAAAGTCTTGCTATCTGGTGGTATAAGTGCTCCAGATTTATTTTTCTTCTTCAAAACATGCCTTTCTTATTTACATCCTTTCACATTCCCACATGAATTTTGGAAACAGTTTATCGATTTTCACCAAAAAAGTTCACTGTGGTGTCAACTGAGATTTTATTGAATATATAGAACAATTTGAGGAGAACTGACTTCTGTTAGAATCTGCCTGTTTTCAAAGTGGTGCAGTCCATCTCCTTATTTGCAAAATCTGTATTTCCGAATTAGCCTACTTGCTAAAATGTATTGGTGGCCCCAAACAGATATGTATGGCACCTTCAAGGTCATTGCAAATGAGAGCATGGGGTGGAAAACTTGAGTTGTCTGATGAGCAAGTTCTCAGTGGGGATAGAGCAAGGGGACATTCCCTTCTTGTCTCAGCTCTCATAGTAAGGAAGCAGTCTTTTGGGTAGTTAACTTAGTACCACATTGTTTACATTTTTGTGCTTTTTTTGTGTGTGTGATTTTTCTTCTTAGAATGGCCCCATATGTAGTGCTAAGGTAATGCCTACTTTCCTAGGTGCAAAAGTCTTTGATGTGAGTTATGGAGAAACTATGTGTGTTAGAGAATCTCTGTTTAGGCATGTTTTAGTGCTGTTGGATGTGAGTTTGATGTTAGTGAATCAACAATATGTATTAAATCAGTTGTCTTTAAACAGAAACACACATAAACCAGGCTTTGTATTGATCAGTTGACCATAATGTTGTGACCAGAAGCTTGCAGGAGCCTAACCTTTTATGTTTCCTGGGAGCAATGGTCAGTATTCACTAATGCAGTACCTGCAAACTTTGTAGAACACACCTACTGTGTCAAACAAGAAACTACTACGTTTCCCCCTAAACTTGGTCTTCAGTTTTTCTTAGCACTCTTTAGTCTTTTCTGTGTAGAGATTTGCATATGTCTTGTTAGATTGGTTCCCACGTGGTTGATTTTTTTTTTTTTTTAAAGTGGGCTCCATGCCCAACATCGGGCTTGAAGTCATGACCCTGAGGTTGACAGTCACATGCTTTCCCAACTGAGCCAGCCAGACTCCTCCCACCCCCAGGGTGGTTGACTTTTTGATGCAACTTAAAATTTCACTCTCTATTTCTTTGTTGCTAATATATAGGAAAACAATTCATTTTTGTGTATTGACATGATGTGCAGTGAACTTAATAATTTACTTACTAGTCCTAATAGTTTTTAGATAATTTTGGATTTCCCCCCATGTACTATTTTACTATTATATCATTTTATTATTTGTGAATAATTTCAGTGTTGCTTTTTTTTTTCAATTCATATAACTTTTTATTTTCCTTGCCTTTATCATACTGCCTAAGGCCTCTATAGAATATTAAATGTAAATGGGGGTAGCAGATATGATGCTTAATTTAAGTGCCCACCTTGATAGGTACCACACCCAGGTTTTGGTCAAATGCACTCAAGATGTTGCTGTCAAGGGCACTTTTTTTTGTTCCAAGGGAATTTTTAAAGGTGTGATTAACCCTTTAAACCAGTACACTTTGAGTAAAGTAGATCACCATCTGGAATGTGAGTGGTCCTCATCTAATCTGTTGGAAGACTTAAGGAGAAAAAAAACTGATGTCCCCTGAAGAAACAGAAATTCTGCCTTCAGAATCAGCTGCAACATCATCTCTTCTCTGGGCCTCTGCTGGCCTTCGCTGCAGATCTCAGGCTTGCAAGCCCCACAGATCTTCTGAGCCAATTCTTTCATATAAATCTCTTTCTCTCAATTTTTCTCTCTCCATATATGTATTTGAATATGATATTTAAATATGATGTCTTCTGTACGGTTTTTGTACATACTGTGTGTCAGATTTGTTTTTGTAAAAATTATGTTGCTTTTTTTTTAAGATTTTATTTACTTATTTGACAGAAATCACAAGTAGATGGAGAGGCAGGCAGAGAGAGAGAGAGGGAAGCAGGCTCCCTGCTGAGCAGAGAGCCCAATGCGGGGCTCAATCCCAGGACCCTGAGATCATGACCTGAGCAGCGGCTTAAGCCACTGACCCACCCAGGTGCCCCAATTATGTTGCTTTTATAAAAATGATGGATGGTATTGAATATTAGCAAACACGTCTGTTTATCAGCTGTGATCCCACATGATTTTTCTCCTCTATCCTATTAAGGTAGTAAATTATAATGATTGATTTTCAAACCTGAAAGCTAGTTTGCATTCCTGGAAACTTACTCAAGATCTATTACTCTTTTAAATAAATTGGCAGTTTTCATATTTTACATCTTTGTTCACGAGAAGACTTGCCCATGTTGGTAATGTTGTTGTCTGGATTCATTATCAAAATGATCCTGTACTCAGAAAATGAGTTATTTATTCATTCCTTTTCTGTTCTTTGTGAAAATCGCTGTTCATATTGCATCTTACTATTTTAAAGCTTGCAAAATCTTTGTTTTAGTATCCCTCTTAAATGGAGATACTAATAATTTGTACTTTCATTTTTCCCCAACAGTCTTGCTGGGAGTTATCAGTTATATTACACTTTGTTTTAGAGCTTTGGACTGCTATAACAAAATGCCACAGACTGGAAAGCTTATAAATAACAGAAAATTATTTATCATAGTTCTGGAGGTTGGACGTCTAATAGCAAGGTACCAGGAGATTTGGTGTGGGGCAAAAAAGGCCAGCTATCTTCTCACTGTGTCCTCAGAATGGCAGGAAGGATAAGCATATCTTTGAGTTTAATGTGCTCTTCTTTTTCTAACATCTTTAGATAGTGTCAGATTATTGATTTTCAGTGGGACTACTTTTAGCTCTCCCTGCTTTTATTAGCCCTTTAAGATGATCAATTTCCCTTTAAAACTACACTAGCAGTATCCCACACATTTTAATATGTTATGTTTTATTACTGTTTACCTCCATATATTTTCTCATTTTCATTTTGATTTTTTCTTTGATCCATGGGATATGAAGAAGTATATTGCTGAATTGTGAAATGTTTGGGGATTTATCTGGTTCTTTTTCTATTTTTTTTATTTCTAGGGGAATTTGATTGCTCCGAGAATCTATGCTGTATGGCTTTAGTCTTCTAGGGCCTGGTGTATGGTTTATTTTATTTAACGTTTTATGTGTACTTGGAAAGAACATGTAATTTGCAATTCTGGACTCTAATGCTTCATATATGTCAACAAATTAAGTTTGCCATAGAGATCCAGTACTAAGAGCTTCTGTGCCCTATTGATTTTTGTGTTCGCTTTTTCTATCAGTTACTGAGATGTTTTTACAATCTCCAATTATAGTTTTGAATTTGTTGATTTCTTCCTTCAGTCCTGTTAATTTTTGCCTTGTATATTTTGATGCTATTTTATGAGGTGCCTAAGGATTTAGGATGGTTCTACATTTTTATTTTTTTTTTTAAGATTTTATTTATTTATTTGCCAGAGAGAGAGAGAGAGAGTACAGACAGGCAGAGCAGCAGCAGAGGCAGAGGGAGAAGCAGGCTCCCTGCTGAGCAAGGAGCCCGATGTGGGACTCGATCTCAGGGCGCTGGGATCATGACCTGAACCGAAGGCAGCTGCTTCACCAACTGAGCCACCCAGGCGTCCCGGTTCTATATTTTTAAAGTCCTTTTTCATGTCTTAATACTTATGTATTTAAGGCTATTGGTGTGAAATTAATATCGATACATCATATTTCTTTAACCAGCATTTGTACTACATATTTTTTTTTCTTTTTAAAATTTATTTAATTTAATTTTTTTTTAAATATTTTATTTATTTATTTGACAGAGAGAGATCACAAGCAGGCAGAGAGGCAGGCAGAGAGAGAGAGAGAGAGGAGGAGGAAGCAGGCTCCCTACTGAGCAGAGAGCCAGATGCGGGACTCCATCCCAGGACCCTGAGATCATGACCTGAGCCAAAGGCAGCGGCTTAACCCACTGAGCCACCCAGGCGCCCCTATTTAATTTAATTTTTAAAAATTCCAGTATAGACAATGTTATGTAGTAGTTTTAGGTGTACAGTATAGTGATTCAACACTTCCACACATGTTCCAGTATAGACAACACATAGTGTTGTATAAGTTTTAGATGTACAAGATGTGATTCAACATGCCCATACATTACTCAGTGCTTATCACGATGAGAGCACTACCATGGTCTTTTGCTTGTAACCTCTCTGTATCCTTATAATGTAAGGTGTGTCTCCTGATACTTTCATACTTTTTTAAAAAAATCCAGTCTGACAAACTTATTATTTTATTTGTAGCAAGTATTCTACTTATTTTAAATGTAATCTCTAATTTGGATTTTAATCTGGATTTGGATTTTTGGATTTGGAATTTAATCTGTTATCTTACTATTTTTGTCTTATTCATAATTGCCTTCTTTTGAATTAATCATGTTTGTTTAGTTTATTTCTTCTCTCTTGTATTCTTGAATTCTATTACTCTACTTTTAGATGTTTTCATAGCTATTACAACATTGCATACTTACAGTCCACATTAATTTAGTACATTTAGGATTTTTTTTTAAGATTTTATTTATTTATTTGTCAGAGAGAGAGAGAGCGAGCACATGCAGACAGAATGGCAGGAAGAGACAGAGAGAAGCAGGCTCCCAGCTGAACAGGGAGCCCGATGTGGGACTCGATCCCAGGACACTGAGATCATGACCTGAGCTGAAAGCAGCCACTTAACCAACTGAGCCACCCAGGTGTCCCCATTTAGGATTTTTTGTACAAGAATCTTACATTTTAATCTACTTACTCCTTCTCCCTTTTTGTTTTACTATTGTTACCAGATATTTTATTTCTACTTAATATATTACTGGTAGCACTTGATAATAGAATATTCATTTACATCACCATCTCTAGTGGTGATGGTTTTTTTTTTCTTTCTGTATCATCATGATTCCACAGAGATTATTTCCTTCTGAATGAAAAATTCCTTTTAGTATTTCCTTTATTATGCATGGTTTTATGAGGTTTAAAATTGCTGGTAGAAAGTTATTTTCTTTCAGTACTTTTATAGATCTTATTATCTTCCAGTTTCCATAGAAACCATTGAAAATTCAGCTTTGGTTTTTTTCCCCCCTTTGAAGGTAATACGTCTATTTTTTTTCCTGGCTAGCTGAAAGATTTGGGGTGTTGTGGGGTGGTTTTGTTGTTGTTGTTGTTATCTTTTTTTTTTTTTTTTGTCTAAGAGTTTGACCTTTACAATTTTTTTTTTAACTCTGATACACTTATATATAATTTTCTTTGTTTATCTTTATTTGGGAGTTTTAGAAATTCTTATTTCTGTGGTTTGATATCTTCTATCAGTTTGGGAAATTTATTGACCAATATCTCTTTAAACATGTCTGACACAATCTTCCTATTCTTTCCTCATGAGATTTCAATTATATATAAAATATATATTATGTATATTAATATATATCAATATATCATATAATCATATTATATATAATATATATCAGATATATATGATATATATATACACATCACCAATTTATTATGTATAAATCGTGTATATATATATATATATATATATATTCTATCTTTTATTTTTCTTATGTCCCAAACTAGGCTTTTCTACTAACCTATCTTCATTTCAGTGGCATTCTTTTCTGGGTTGAATTTTTATTTATTTATTTATTTTTTTGTATTTTTCAGTTTTAAAATTTTCATTTTAGTATAGTTCTGTGAAAACCTTCGTATTTCCTCTATTTTAGTAAACACAATCACAATTACTTTAAATTCCATGAGTTAGCTCAAATATTGGGATCACCTTTTTCCTAGTAATATTTAAATGACTAATAGATATTGTTTTTAAAAATTTGCTGAGGCTCTGGAAGCTGTTAACTTTTTCTAGGCACATTTTAATCTTTTTCTGGCTGGCAGATCATATATGAGCAAGTCACCTTGTAATAGGCTGGCCTATTTCCAGATTGCCCTTACTCTTAGGGTAGAACTCTTCTCGGGTCTTGTTTGAAATTCTTAAAAGCTGACCAGTGTTTTTTATCCTTGGCAGGCCCTAAAATCTGTTTTTTGGCTCCTTGGCACCAGGAGACCTTCAAATATTTTGATTTAGAAGCCATTGCTCTGATTTGATCTGTTTTTTGTTCTGGGATGCATGCACAGCTTTGTAGTTATTAAATGCTTTTAGAGGAAATTGCATGTGGAATGTCAAACTCTTCTTTTTTATTTTCTTTTGCTTAGAAACTCACTTCCCTAAAGTCCAGGCTTCTTAATAGCCTTGAACATCAGTTCTCTTCTTCCCTGAAAAATGTGTCTGCGATAGGACATGTTTTTGGTTTGGACTCTGCCTCTGTTCCCAAGCTATGAGGGAAAAGCTGTAGCAAATGAGGGCTCACCTTAATCTTTGTCCCCTCTTACAAAGATCCTGTGTTTGCAAATGATTCTGTTAAGGATTCTGTTGTTATTCTTCAGCTCATTCAACAGTTGCTTTTGTATTTTAAAAATTGTTCTTTATGGGATAGTCTAATCCAGGTATTTTATTATAGATAGAAGTGAATTCTAATGAATTCTAAGAAATTTGTTATTTTAGTCTCTGATGTTGCTGCTAAGAATCCAATGTCATTTTGATTCTTTACCCTTTGTAAGAAACATATGTTGTTTATAGTGTTTTTCATCTTTTCTATATTCTAATATTATGTCTACCAATTCTTTTAATTTTTGAGAGAAGAATGATGAAACCTCTAGCTATGATCATGAATTTGTCTATTCCCCCCATCTGTTCTGTAATTTTTTTCTTTACAAATTTTAAAACTCTCTTATCAGGTACAACTATATTTATGATTTCTATGTCTCCTTGATGACTTGATCCCCTATCACTATGAACTGACCCACTATCAAATAATGATGTTCCTTGGCTCTCATATTATTCCTAGTTCTAAAATATATCTTGTTGGATATAGTTTTCCTGTGATCAGTATTTGCATGGTATATCATTTTCCATCCCTTTTCTTTTAATAAATCCATGTCTTTATATTTAAACTATGTTTCTTATAAATAACATCTAATTAGCTGTTAATTTTTAATGCAATCTGACAATCTCTGATTTTTCTTGAACACAAAATTTGGGGTCATATCCTAGATTTACTGAATAGAAACTTTACATGATTCTGGGTTATGCTAAAGATCCAGAACCATTGCTTTAGATTTAGCAATATGGTTTTTTTATTTTAGCATGGTCTACCTATAAGTAATATGTGAGGTAAGACTTATGGCAGTATAGTCTATTACCCTTCTCCTATTCTTTATGCTAAATTATTAGAAATTTTATTCCATATATGTTATAAATCTCAAGAGACTTTGCTATAATTTTTCCTTTAAACAGTCAATTGACTTTTAAATAAATTTTCCAAATTAGGGGAAAAAAGTGCTGATATGAGAAAAAGAAATTTCTAGCACTCTTTCTTTGTTAGAGCTATTGTCCCATCCAGTATCATTTTCTTTCTGCCTGGGGAAGCCCTTTAAAAGCAGAGTAAGTCTGCTGGTGAACAAATTTTCTCAGATGTTATTTGTCTGCAAAAGTCTAAATTTCACCTTTGATTTGTAACTATATTTTCACGAAGCGTTCTAGTGTTCTAGAACAATGGGACTGATTTTCCTTGAAGCATTTTAAGGTTGCTATTACATCATCTGACTTGCATAGTTTCTGACAAGAAGTTTGTAATAATTCTTCTTTTTTCTATATATGTTTCCTTTTATTTCCCTGGATGCTTTTAATATTTTTATGTCAATGGTTTTATCAATTTAACCATACTGTACTTTGTGTGAGTGAGAGTGTGTGTATGTGTGTGTGTGTGTGCACGCATATAAGTATATGTCTATCCAGTTTTGGGTTGGTTGAATTTTTTGGATCTACAGTATATAGTTTTCATCAAATTTGAAAAAGCTTGGGCATTATTTCTTCAAATATGTTTATGCTCCTTTCTTTCTCCTCTCTCTTTCTGAAACTCCAGTGACACATATGTTAGGCCATTGGCCATTGTTCCACAGGTCACTGAAGCTTTTTTTGCCCCTTCTTCTCTTCTGTCCTCTTTTCTTAGTTTCAATAGTTTCCATCGTTATTCAAGTTCACTGATATTTATTTCTTATGTCTTTGGTGTTTGATTTACTTTTAATCTCACCTAGTGATTTATTTTTACTCTATTTTTTTTCTATAGACGTTCCATTTGGTTCTTTCTTATGTCTTTTTTTTCTTTCTTAATTATGTTCATGTTTTCCTTTATATCTTTGAGAGTATTTTTAAAGTTTACAATAGCTATTTCAAGGTTCTTATCTACTAATTTCACAAATTTTTGGTAATTTCTGGTTCTGTTTCTACTAGCTGTTATATTCCATGTTTTTCCACTCTTCATGTATCTAGTAATTTTTTTCATTAGATTCTGGACATCTGAATATTTGTACCACTTCTAAGTCCTGAAACTTTCAGAATCACTGCTAAATGTTCCATGTATTCATCAAGATTTTTCTATCCTGGCTGATGAAAACAGAACACTGTGCGAATTCTGGGGATTATTTGGTTTATATTTACCTAGTTCTTTTTTCAGTAGTTGTTCAATGCCTAGCCTCCTGAAGTTTATGCATACTTTAATTTGTATTAAGTCAAACACTTAAGGGGAGTACTTAACTCTGAGTTACTGAAATTTTCCTCCGTTTAACTTATTTCTTTCTTATACTCTGCCTGCAAATTGTAGCTGCTTTGGCCTGCCTGAACTTGGATTTGTTTCTGCTACTCAATTAGACTGCCAGGCACTGTTTCATGTCTGTCTCTGTGAGCTATTGTTAAATATTTCCACCACAGTGAAAAACAAGATTATGAGAAGATTAACCTTCTTTCTTCTCCACTGCTCAGGAAAGACAGTTCTGTGCTTTTTGCTATCCAATATCCAGAAAACAATCTAATACATTTTACCTGGTTTTCTAGTTGTGTATAACAGGAGAGTAATCAGGTACTCCTTTATGTGATGAAGTAGAAACCATAATATATCTTTGCTGCTGTTAATGAATGGATACTATTTGTTAATATGACTTAAAGCCCTTTAAAAACCTACTACCAATGTATTCCCAGTTCATTGTTCTAGGGCAATATCATTCTAGGCTTAAATTTGCTGTGAGAATTAGAATACATCTTTGACCTAGGATTTCTGGGAAGCAGTTCTGAGATTCACTCTGAGTCTGTGGGGTTATGACATGCAATTATTTCTAAAGCAATTACTGTAGCTAATACCTTGTGTGATTCAGGCTGGTTACGTGCTCTACTCCTTGTGAGGATTCAGCCTTTTCTAGAGCACAGGAATGGAAGTTCTGCTGAGGAGGCAAAGAACAACTATCCATCGCCCATAGTGAAGGGCCATCAAGGCACCTCTAGCAGCTCAACGAGAATTAATGTAGTGAGTCTCTTGTCTTCTATACATCTGTTTTCTCATCTACAAAATAATGGCAACAACCTGTTGATTCCTAGAGTTTCAAACTCTCAATTTTCACAGTTAAAATCCTTGGTCAGAACCCTCTGCGACTTTCTCCTGTGTTCTTGAAATTCCAATACAGCCATGAAGTCCTGCATGTGTGAATTCTACTTTTCTACTTCCAGCAACAGCCCTCTCAACCATTTTTTTTTTTTTTTTTAAATCAGGACAGCTTTTTCCCTGTTCACTGAATTTCTCTGTTCACTGGTATCTCATGGGAATTTCCAAGACATAATTAGCCTCTCAGTTCAGGGTCCTATGTATACTTCCCCTATGTCCTCTGAAGACCTTTCTTCCTTCACCTCTTTACCTGTCTCAGTAGGGTCAGATTTCAGGTGAAGTGTCATTTGTTCCAAAAACCTTACTGAAACCCCAATCCTGGCTATGGGTTCCTCTGAAGACCTATAATTGCCTCCTAAACTTGAAGTTAATATTTTTTTGCGGCTTTCGGGTTTAAATAAAAATTTAATTTTCAGGTGCAAGACTGTAAGCTTCATGAAGGAATGAATCTGTGTGTTTTGCTCACTACAGTATAACGAGGACCTGACAGAGCTTACTGTGCGTCCTGGATGTTTGATGGATATTTAACTCCTGAATGGATTACTGAAGCAGCAGATGTGTAGTACAGGCAGCTTGTCCCCTTCACCACACAGATACTGCTGGTCCCAGTTCCAGTGGTATTTAATAACTGTGTGACTTGGGTGAATTACTTAGCTCCTCTGTGCCTCTGTTTCCTTGCCTGAGTGGGAATAATAAGCAGACTTACTCACATGGTTGCTGTGGGTATTAAGTGTCTAAAGACTGAGAACAGTGTCTAAAGGCTGCATGTCATCTACTGTAACCAGTTGGCTTAGGCCCCTACACACAGTGGCCCAATTGGGGACTGAGAAGCCAGAAAGAACCCTGCTGGCCTCTGTTGTCTCATGGCTCTAGCTTCATGTTTCATACAATGACACATGACATGTGAAGGTCCTTCAGTTCAGTGGTGGTCTGAGTGGGTCTAGACCCTCAAACCTGACTTTTGTTTTACCCTCAAGCTTATCACGGAGCTGGGGCTACGAACTAGAATGCATATTGTCTCTGCCTCTAGGCTGAGATAGTGGACAGATAGGTGAATGGGCCCCTCCTCTCCACTCACTCTTGTTCCTGGACTAGTGGTTGAACCCTTGTGTCCTCAGGGATGCTGGAGGCCTGCCCCAGTGGCTACATCACTTTACTTGGCAAAAGGCCCTCTCCAACATTTTTTAAGTGTTAAAGATACTTGAATTTCCACCTCTTCTTAATGTGCTAAATAGCAAGGATATAATTAGTAATTTCCCAACTCCATTTGGCCCCTTTAATTTTGACAATGCATTCATCCTTTCACACATGCTCAGTAACCTGATCGTTTCAGCCTTTCTCATCCACTTCCTAATTATTAAGGAGGATCGTCATGATTTGACGGGAATATCTGACTTTATCTGTCTTGTTGCTAACCACTGCCAGAAGTTTCTAGTTCTCACTGAATTGCATGACTCAAAGGTGGATATTTGATAATACAATCATTTAATTACAGTCACCTTAAAATATTCACCTCAAAATATTGCTCAGGCCACGTTTTGGTAGCAATTGTTAATACAAATCCACTTTGGAGAAAGATGCAAGTACAAATTACAGAACGTCAGATGCAATTTGATTTTGAAAGGCTTTTATTTATTTATTTTTTTTTTAGCATTATAAATAATGGAGGTGCTAAGGATGGCTCAGCATATTCAATGGGTTATCATTAGATTCCAAAGTTTGTGGTTTTTAAAAGCAGCATCTGCCTGCTGTCTGCCGGGATTTCAAGGGGACGGAAGCACTTAAAAGCGGTGCTTTCTTGCATTCTCTCTCCGTCTGCCTCCTTCCCACCCTCTCTTTCTGCCTACTTTGGACTGAGTTTCTCCGTCCATACAGTTGACGTCAGAACTCAAGTTGCTGGGATGGTTCAGTTCTTAACGATCTGTCAAGGGAGAGGGGACACATGAGAAAATAGACCCAAGAAAATACGATGAGTGACAGAGGCCAGTATAGGGTGCTGTAGAGCAGAAGAGGGCACTCGCCTCTGTGGGGAGAGTCGGAAAGGCTTCCTCGGTTTGGGGGGATTCGCCTGAGCCACAGGCAAGGGTCAAGTCTGCATGTTCAGGTGAGAGGCACTTCACCCACTCATACCAAATTTCCAGGACCTCAAAACATCTGCAGATAGTCATAGCCATGCAGGACTCATGTGATTGAAAGAAAACCAAGTATTAGAGATACCACCTGGTTCCCCCTCCCCCATCTGTCTCTAATTTGCAAAGTAATATACAAAGTTTGGTCTGTGATTCCAGCAAGACCCCTCCATATCCTCTTTCCTCCTTAAGTGTCTTCCTGCTTTTTTTCTCTTTACACCCCCCAAATCCACTTGCACTGTCCCTGGACCTCTATCGAACCAGCTCTTAAGAACAGCTCAGGCCAAGGGCTTCTTACTCATGTGTAAATGACAGGTAAGAATCAGTCCCTTTCAGGTGTATTGTCAGGGAGTAGCCAGACAAAAGCATCTCTGTTTATGTGAGCAACATAGCAAAAGTCTGACGAGATCTTCGTGATCAAGGGGGAAAGAGCTCACAGATACTCCCACCATGCTGAGGCCTTGAAATCCCCTGCACGGATAGCAGAAGACCCCAGAGGAGCAGTGGCAGTAAAACGTAATGAAATCCCAAGTCTAGAACAAATGATATCAGAGCAATTATTTATATTTTGGGGTGGGAGCAGTGGATTGTGCAAAGTTGGGGTCTATCTGAATCATGGGGAAATCTATTGGGCAGGATAATGAGGAATGTTTCATTCCTACAAGGCGGAGCACAGAAGTCAGCCCACAAGAGGCCCAAGAACTGAACCCCTGTTTCTGGGAGCTTTTATTCCAGTGTTCATCACCGTGATTTCTATCTTTTTTGTTTGTCTGATTCCAGCAACATGGTCCAAGCCATTGCTTGATTACAGATAGTGTCGACAATTTCAGTATCATCTTTTTTTTTGTTTTTCTTGTTGGCAGATAATTTCTTTTAAAAGCAAAAATAAGGGGCACCTGGGTGGCTCAGTGGGCTAAAGCCTCTCCCTTCGGCTCAGGTCATGATCCCAAGGTCCTGGGATTGAGCCCTGCATTGGGCTATCAAGCCCCGCATCGGGCTCTCTGCTCAGCAGGGAGCCTGCTTCCTCCTCTCTCTCTGCCTGCCTCTCTGCCTACTTGTGATCTCTGCCTGTCAAATAAATAAAATCTTTAAAAAAAAAATAAATAAAAGCAAAAACAAAAAAGGGATAACATGCACCTGGGGATGGGTGTCCAGAAGCAAAGTTTCATTCTAAGTTTTGGGATTTGATTGAACTTCCCTTTTACCTTGATTTCTTTTTTATCATGTTGTATGTTACTACCCCAGTGTTTATCTCATAACTGGAAGTTTGCGCTCTTTGATTCATGAGATTCCCTGTCCCCATCCTCCACCTCTGATAATCACAAATCTACTCTGTCTTTCTGTTTTTGTTTTTTTTCTTTTTTTACGATTCCACCTTTATATTGTGAGATCATACAGCATATATGAGATCATATTGCGTCTGTCTTTCCCTGCCTGACTTATTTCACCTAACATATTGTCTCTAAGGTCCATCCATGTTGTCACAAACAGCAGGATTTCCTTCTTTTTTATGACTGAATAATGTTATTTTTAAATACTATCTTAAATCTATTTCTATATCTATTCATGTATAGAGATATCCCACGTCTCTTTATCCATTCACCTCCTGATGCACACTTAGGGTGTTCCCATGTCTTGACTCTTACCAACAATGTTGCAATGAATACGGGAGTGCAAATATGTCTTTGACATAGTGATTTCATTTCCTTTGGATAAAAACCCAAAAATAGGACGACTGAATTATATGGTAGTTTTACTGTTAACTTTTTGAGGACCTCCGTAGTTTTCCAGAGTGGCTGCAGCAGTTTGCATTCCCACCCACAGCGCAGGAGGACTCCCCTTTCTCTGCATCTTCACCAACACCTGTTGTTTCTTGTGTTGATTTTGGCCATTCAGACAGGTGTCAGGTGGTATCTCACTGTGTTGTTGTTGTTTTTAAGATTTTATTTACTTGACAGAGAGAGAGCACAAGTAAGCAGAGACGCAAGCAGAGAGAGAGGGGGAAGCAGGCTCCCTGCTGAGCAGAGAGCCCAACGTGGGGCTCGATCCCAGGACCCTGGGATCATGACCTGAGCCGCAGGCAGATGCTTAACCCACTGAGCCACACAGGTGCCCCCTCACTGTGGTTGTGATTTGCATTTCCCTGATGATGAGTGAGGTTGAGTGTCTTTTCATATGTTTTGGCCATTTGGATGTTTTCTTTGGAGAAATGTCTGTTCATGTTGTCTGCCTATTTTTTAAATGGGATTATTTGCTTTTTGTGTGTGCTATTCAGTTATATGAGTTCTTTATGTCTTTTGAACAGTAACCCAATTTGGGTTCTCATTTTTAAAGAAATGATTGCCCACCCCATTTCAGAAAACAAATAAATGAATCTCTGTTTCTCACTTAGAAAGAAAAAAATGTGAAGCCTGAGAGAAGTAAGGTTGCCCCACAGATACTTGTCCCCCAGAAACTAGGAGGAAGGAAGTCTACCACAGAATCTGCATGATGCATTTTAGAATAAAACACAAAGCCATTTTTTAGAAGATAATCTTTTTTTTTTTTTAAAGTAAGTGACTTTTTTTTTTTTTAAGATTTTATTTATTTATTTGACAGAGAGATTACAAGTAGGCAGAGAGGCAGGCAGAGAGAGAGAGGAGGAAGCAGGCTCCCTGCTGAGCAGAGAGCCCGATGCGGGACTCGATCCCAGGACCCTGAGATCATGACCTGAGCCGAAGGCAGCGGCTTAACCCACTGAGCCACCCAGGCGCCCCTAGAAGATAATCTTTTAATTAAAAACAAAAACAATCTTTAGAGCTTCATTTATGAAAATGGGTCCCTTCGCAGCAAGGACAGCCATGACTGAAGCTCTGTTCTTCCGGCACGCGCCCATGTCGGTGCCTGGGGAAGCACCCCTGCCCAGCCCGGGTGGCTGGGTTCTGTCCCCGGATGGGCTGAGATCAAATCCCATCACTTGGAATGCTCATTTGTTCATGTTATAAGCATTAGGTGCTGTAAGCGTCAGTGCTCGTGTACAACTGAAAATAGTTTTCCCAGCTGCCTGTCCCCGGAGTCCTGCAGAGCAGCTGCTGTCCACGACCACAGAAATGAAATACGACTGTGTGGGGACATGTCAGCCGGAGGCTAACAGCTGTGAGCCCCATGAGTGTCTCGACCCAGGATGTGGTCAAGGCCAAGGGGAGGCCTTGTCTAGAAGCCCTGGAGCAAGGCCAGCTGGCCTGGGGGTCTGCATGCGGGCCTTTTCCCTGACACCCACTATGGATGTGTCTCTGATGGAACCACAAGGACAAGGCATGGAGACCCGGGGGGTCCACAGGGCCTCACCACTAAGCATGTCTTGGGTGTGCCCACTACGCACCACGTCTCCAAAACACTGTGTGGGAATCACACCATTATAGAGGAAAGGGGGTCTAATAATTGTTGATGAACTTACCGTTTATAAAGAAAACATTTTTTTTTTAATCACCCTGAACATGCCTTCCATCAATCTGATCTGTGGGTTTGGTCACAGGGAACGGGTATAAGGGCGGCTGGTAGGAGACTCAAAATCTCCTGTCTGTCTGTCACTCCCATCTCACCTGTCTGTCTGTCACTCCCATCTCTCCTGTCTGTCTGTCACTCCCGTCTCACCTGTCTGTCTGTCACTCCCGTCTCTCCTGTCTGTCTGTCACTCCCGTCTCACCTGTCTGTCACTCCCGTCTCTCCTGTCTGTCTGTCACTCCCGTCTCACCTGTCTGTCACTCCTGTCTCACCTGTCTGTCTGTCACTCCCGTCTCACCTGTCTGTCTGTCACTCCCGTCTCACCTGTCTGTCTGTCACTCCCGTCTCACCTGTCTGTCACTCCTGTCTCACCCGCGCTGTTTGGAGAGGGAGCAGGGCTGGGCCTTCGGGGCTCCGTCTGTGCAGGTGTGAGGCACGGCCCTGGTAAGGGAGGCCTTGTGGGACCGCAGTGATCGAAGGGCCCTTTCTTGGGGGCAGGAGCTGGAAGGGCCTGTCAGGGCTCTCCCGCCCTTGTGAGCTTCAGCTGGGAATCATGTGAGAGAATTTCGTACATGGAAAACCTGCTGATCCCCGACTCCCCATGCCGCCCGATTTCAGGATTCTTTGGCCTCTTTCCCCTTGTTATTTTATGAACAGCACACCTCCAGATTAGACACTAAATAGCAAAGACACGAAATGTTTGGCTGCTATTTTATTTTCGAGCAAGTCACAGCTACATACTCAGCAGCTGTGGGCTTGGGTGCACACAGGATGGGGAGAAGGTCGGAACTTCGGAGGTCCCAGCTCCCCACCGCACGCAGAGGGACCCATGCACGTCTGCCCCTTCCAGCTGTGTTGTGCTTGGACTCTTGGATTCTTCAACACTTCTGCTTCGGTGACAGGCCCCCACATCCCTCTTCCCAGATGCCACAAGAGCATGGCGGGATGGTCCTGGGCCACAGGGAGATGCACAGGGCATGGTGCTGGGGAGACTGAACCTCAGCCCTAGTCCTTCCCTGCACTCACGGACTTTGAAGCATGGATCTAAGCACTGGAAACTTCTCTGCGGTCAGAGAAGGAGAAATGAACTACAACACCTTGGTCCACAGTGGCTTAGTGTTGTGCAAAGGTGTTGGGGGGGAGGGTTGAGCCCCTGCCCTGGGTTTGCCACACGCAGCTTCTCCTTCAGGTGGGCAGGATTTTGTGATGTTTAAATGAGAGGATATGAGCATGTGCGGACTTTTGGCCAAAGAACTGGCAAGTGAAAGTGTTAGCTTGCTGTTGGCTCCTATACATTCATTCATTCAGTAAATTTAGGGGCTCATTCTGTGTCAGGCACCGGCAGTGCAGTGAATGAACAGGATAGTTTCCCAGCTGTTATGGGGGACCAAGTGGGCCCGTGAAACATTTTGGTTAGTGAGTAGAACCATGGGGGCACAATGCAGGTTGATAGAACAGAGTGGCTGGATTGGGGCGGGTGTCCATCTACATAGTGGGGAGAGGCCTGGGGAGTGGCCCCTTGCCCACCCGCATCTGGCTTCCAGAAAGGGGCGGGAGAACTTCTGAGGGGCCCTCGGGCTGAGCAGTGAACACAGCCCGGCGGACATTCCAGCATTTTCCCAAGGCTTCCAGGACGTGGAGCCCTCGAGCACACTCGGTATTCCTGATGGGAATTTCACTACTGAGGGCGAACCACGAAGACCTGGAAGTGGCTAGGAAATTGTGTTTAGAAGTGGTCTCAAGCCCATTCTCCATCCTCCTAAATATCAAAGGAGCTGCCTGGGAGCTTCAGCTCAAACTAGCCAGAGCTGTTGTTTTCTTCCCCCCTTTTAAAAAAAATTTGGTAACACACAGTATTGATACAAAATTACTAAAATAAATATATTCTTAGAGGAAAAAAAGGTATAATGTAGAAAAATGTGGGCACTAAAATTTCAGTTTCAAAAAGACTTGAGGGCCCAGGAGAGAGGGAACAAGGAAAACATGATAAGGTCCTTACGTTGCTTATAGGGCCAAGAAGCAATGAATGCTGACTGATTCTCAGTGTTGATCAAAGAGTATAATCAATACGTTGGTTAAAAATGTGAGACATAAGCATGGAACAGGAGACAAAACTCTCACGTTTGGTTAGAAATCACATCGATGAGGTGCTCTTCATGGGACACCAGAATTCCATCATACGGAGAAGATGGTAATTGGGGGTGGGCGAAGATATAAGAGCCAACATCAAAAAGTCAAGCATGAAGAGTCACACAACCCTGAAAAATAGGATTCAAGCCAAAAAACATCATGTGGGACAAAGTGGCATTTTTTTGGTATTGTTGAAATAGCTATCTCCCCAAATTATAGAAGTTCAATGGCATTGAAATCTAGGTAGTAAAGAAATCACGAGACATAAAATTAAATGCGGTGATAGACTCTTCAATATTATATCCACACCGCACATAGCTCCAGAATGTGATACGACAGTGGAAAATGTACCCATGAAAAATCTATGGAAACGTACCATGTCCTGGGCCAAGAAAATCTCAAAGGTTTCCGAAGATAGAAATCAAAACAGCCGCATTCTCCAACAACGTAGCCATAAAGCTAGAAATTAAGACACAAAATCTATGCACTTGCCATTTTAAGAGCAGCATTCTGAAAATTTCATATAATAAAGAGCAAATAAAGTGGCTTCGTGAACCATGTAGAAGCAACAGCGAAGCATTATGTGTATAAATGTGAAAATACAAGCGATGGGCCCAGGTTGGGCAGGAAAATTTGTATAGTCATATTTATCCTAAAGTATAGAAGACTGAGGACAAGTTAGCTAATTATTACAGGAAGCCGTAAAAGGAACAAAGAAGAGCAAAGTCAAAAGAAGTACATATGTAATGAAATTGAACTGTAAAAACAGAGCAGACTTGATAGAATCGTAAGCATGTTCCTGGAAAGCACGATAAAATAGAAAAGTGCTTGGCAAGTCTCCCAGTAACACTAAAGGAAGGAAGGAAGGAAAGAGAAGGAGGAAGCGGAAGGGAGACAGAGAGGGAGGGAAGGAAGGAAAGAGGCGCACATGGGCAGAGGGAGAGGGGTGGAGGGAGGGGCAGAACTGATGAGGGAGCAGGAGGCTGGCTGAGGACAAAGCAAAAGCTGGCGCCTTGCACCCCCCCCTTCATCCGCTCCCCTCCATATGTGTAGCATTGCTCAGGCACCCCTGACTGCCATAAAACGATAAATAGTTAACTTGCTGAGATCAGAATCCTGCAAGACAGGAGTCTCCCTTGGTTTGCAAATGTCCTTGAGATTACAAAAAAGAAGTTACCTTATCAATAGCCCAATTTCCAAAGACACAGAACTCAGTTCCTCAAGCCTAATGTCACCCTCCCCTCCATAAAAACCGAAGGAGGTGGAAGTAGAACGAAAAGTAAATAAAGTTAAATTTCTTCTAAACCTAAATCTCATTAACAAGGATGCTTGATAGCAGGAATGTAACATTCCACCAGACTTCCAATTGTCTTTACTTGATAGCAACTAAGCCTTCAATATCCTGATAGTATTCTTTGCCCCAATAGCCCTTCTGGACACCCCTTTGTCCTCACCTACCCAACTCCTGTGTATATAACCAACCACCCCTCACAACCCGGGGCAGCCGCATCTCCGCCTGCCCACGGGCCCTGTCCCCGTGCTCTAATAAATCACCTTTTGCACCAACGACGTCTTAAGAATTCTTTCTTTAGTCGTCGGCTCCGAACCTCCTCACCCCACCGAACCTGACTTAGGTTCTGGGACTTCATCAGAACCATGGGTGAGAAAGGTGTAAGAATGGAGTTTTAGTTCCAACAGCCTGTGCAGATGCAGACCGTCCTCAGGACTGGTTGTGTGGACTGGATACTGGGAGGATCCTTGTCTGGCAGGGAGAAAGGGAAGAGGACGTGTGTTCATGATAACCCACTAAAAGACACAGCCCATTCCGTGGCAAACACAGATGAAATGTACAAAAAGGAACCTCAGACGCTCCTTTCCATGAACCTGAGAAAGAGAAAAAGACTGAGCTCTGCAAAGCTGTGCAGTGTGGAGCAGGGCTGAAGGGGATGGAGGGCGTGCTGCTCCCTAAGTTTGCAAGACGACATCAGCCCAGGCTCCGACCGGGACTCGGGATCGCTCCACCAGAGCTGTCTAAAGTGAGTTCCTGTTTTATCAAAGGAGCACGAAAACCCTGCTGCTACCTTATTATTGCTTCTCCAGAGGCCCTTGAAAAATGGAGCCATGTTTGGTCGTCACTCTGACCAGAGTACCTTCTGGCCTGTAAGCAGACCGGGTAGTGATTCTAGACCTCCAGGCACTCACGAATCAGCTGTGCGCAATGTAAAATTGGCCTGCTTTGAATTTCCCACTGGGTTCTCTCCTTTATAGCCATACATCCAAGGTACTTCAGCATTTATTAGTACTGGAAGCATTCTACAAAGTATGCAAAATGTTGCAGTTTTGAAGATAATTGTTATGGAAAGAAGCACGTAAGTGCAACAAAAATACTGTGAATTCTGGTGTGTGTTTTCTTAAGGGACTTAAAATGCACATCTAGTGTCTAGGAGTTTCCGTGGGTCAGGAGTCCAGGCTGGGCGTGGAAGGGTCTTCTGCTTCGTGTCTCCCTGAGCAGCCATCTGTCTAGATGCTGGCTGGGTCTCCTTCCTTCCTGGAGCCAAGGGGCCTCTCCCCAACTCCCTTGGCTGGTGGCAAAATTCGCATTTCATTTCCTGTGGCTGTGGAGCTGAGGCTTCCTTGCTGGCTCTCAGCCAGGGGCTGTTCTCGACTTGCTGCTCTTCCTTGCTGGCTCTCGGCTTGGCTGCTGAGTTCTTCAAGAGCAATGAGAGAATTTCTCCATGAATTACTTAAAAAATTAAAAAAATTTTAAAAAAATAACCCATTCTCTTGGGGTGCCTGGGTGGCTCAATCAGTTAAGCATCTGCCTTCAGCTCAGATGGTGATCTCAGGGTCCTGGGACGGAGCCCCGCATCGGGCTCCCTGCTCGGTGGGGAGCCTGCTTCTGCCTCTGCCTCTGAACCTCGTCCCTGCATGTGCTCGCTCTCTCTCTCTTTCTATGTCTCAAATAAACAAATGAAATCTTTAAAAAGAAAAAAAAAAAAACACCACTCTAGGGGCACCTGGGTGGCTCAGTGGTTAAGGTCTCTGCCTTCGGCTCGGGTCGTGATCCCAGGGTCCTGGGATCGAGCCTCACATCGGGCTCTCTGCTCAGCGGGGAGCCTGCATCCCTTCCTCTCTCTCTCTCTGCCTGCCTCTCTGCCTACTTGTGATCTGTCTGTCAAATAAATAAAAATCTTTAAGAACCTTGAATTTAAAAAAAAACCAAACAATCTATTTCCTTATACCTATGGAAGCATGGGCTCTCTGAGGCAGCATACATGCTCAAATCAGCATATGAGACTGACACATTGATTCTCTTGAACTTCATTCCTGTGTACATGGGTCATCACCCAGAGAATGATCTTGACATTCTTGTTATAATAAAGCCCAGCTCATTGGTGAGAAGATCACCGTGTTTCCCATTTTGCACTGTGACCATCTGAGATTATGTTCCCTGGTGTGTTTTTGCTCCTACAGTTCAAGTCATTATCCCTTGTTAAATCCTATCCAACCCATGGGGATTATTATTATTTATCTGTTCAATAATTTTTGGTCTATATCCATCCTATCTCCATGCTTTTGGAGGGGAAAGTTGGTATAGAGGGGAATTAAAATAATGGGATAGTCTGACTGATTAAAAGGACTTTTTTGGAATTGCTCAGACTATCCCATTAGACTTAATAAATGTATCCCAGACTTAATAAATGTAATCATCACATCCATAGGGACCGAAAGTCTGAATAAAACCAGGTAGAAGTGTGCATGCCAAAAACCTTTAACTTCATTCCCTTGTAAGCAAAAGATCCGGTCACTGGAATGTCCATACTGAGACACACATATCCCACACACATTTTCCGAGCTGCTCCTACAGCTTCGGTCCCTTTATCGAGTTCTATGTCATCATAAGGGTAGATGTGGCAGCCGGACAGGGGCAACATCCTGGTCAAAGACTCTCATGCTTGATTTTCCCAGAAAATCTACTAAAAAGAGAGTCTGTGACACCCTATTTCCTGCTGTGAACTTACTCCTTCATGGGACTACTTGGCATATGTTTTCCAGTTAGGAAGTCAGCTTGGACGGCCAGCAGACCTTTGCCGCAGGTCAGAAGCTCACTCCTGTGGCAGGAACACGACCTTCCAACCCAGCAGGCCTTTGGGCTTGGGAAGCCTGGGCGTGGGGGCAGGCAGCATTTACGCTCCTTGGGGACACGGCACCTACCACTTCTCTCTTGGAGAGCTGACATGCCAACAAGCAAGGCGTGAAACCCTCTCCCACCAAGCTGCTCTCAGTACAGCAGTCACCCTGCCCTTCCAGGGTAAAGATGGGGGGTGGGAGGCCTGGCCATCTTTACCTGTCCGAGCCTTCACTCAAGTCAGCACTGTTGTTTGTCTCTTTCGCTTCCTACTGAATCCAGTCCTGCCAAGGACTCTCCCAGTCCACGTGGCCAAGCCCGCCTGAGACCGTACCAGCTGGCTACCCTCCCAGCCCGTCCGCAGTTTCCTACTGTTTGCACTTTGATAATCCCTGAAGCTCAGTGCAGACTTTCACTGTTTAAAAAGTGCTCTGTTAAACAATAAGAAGTCACATGCACCTGAGAGGGCTCAGTTTTGAAACTGGGAGCTGGCCGCGTCCTCAGACAGAGGCAGCTACCTGGCTGGTGGAAGCAGGGCTGGCACCTGCCTCCTGTTGCGAAACCTCGTGCCGTTCTTGACCAAGTGTTGGAGGAGCTTTTTGTGATAGCTGCCACCACGTTTTAATTACCACTAAGCCCGTTTGGCAACACATCCTTTCTTGGCAGCACACAATTTTTTTTTTTTTTGCAGGGGCGGGCTGGAAAGCAGACGGGTGGTTTGATTCTTATAAAAAGAAAACACTGTGGGGCTGGAGGAAAATGAAATTGTAAGCTTTTCTCGATGAACCACGTTGCACTGAGATAGGCAAGGCACACGAGCCATGGGCCCTGGGAAATTCAAGGCACTCGGGGAGAACAGAGGGCTGATTTCAAGTAGCGGGGAAATCGCAGAGAGGGAGTAGCCCGAGGTTCGGTCTTTGGGCAGGAAGGAAACCCCTGGTTTCCACCGAATCCCTTTTCCCGGGTCACCAGCTGGCAACAGGAACCTAGTCTCTTTGCTCTTCCCTGCCCCCCTCTGCCAGGCAAACCTGGGGCTGTCTGGACTCCCAGAGAGTGTGAGAGCTTTGCCACTTGCCTTCACAGATAACATAAATAAAGAGTTGTCCAAAGCAGACAGTCATTTGGGCAATTCTTTTGGAACATTTAGTCCCTGATGTTCCTGTAAATTGTTGCATCAGGGGAGATGAACATACAGGGCATTAAGAAGAACATAATGAAAAACTGAGCTGCAGTGCATTGGGGCAGATTATCGAAGGGCAGAGCAGCTTCGCCCAGAGTGAGACACACGTGCGGTTGGCAGCAGCACGTCCCTCGGGCTGGGGCGCGCTCTATGCGAGTGTCTGTGCTGCTCTCTGGTGACCTGGGGGAGGACTACTGGGGGGCAGCTGTGCCCCTTTACTGGGCCTCTCAAAGGGATTCAGAGGCCACTACTTGGACAACCCGACTTCTCTAAGGGCTGGAGGGAGGGATCAGGTGTTGGGATACAGAACTCTGGAAAAGTCAGGAATGCACTTGAATTCCTGCTCTCCGTCCCCTAACCAGTGGTACAGGTGATGCAAAGTGGTGTTGGCAGACGGTGCCATGAGGATTGCTGTGCCACCGTGGGTCGCAAAGTCAGACTAAAGGAACCCACAAAAAGTGCGAGACTTGAGTGCTATAGGTGAGGGACCCAGCTTTGGGGGCTGTCACGGCTCCTCCAGGGCCCCATCATTATTAAGTGATAGAGGCCACTGGCCCTCTGGGGTTGGGGGATGGAGCAGGTAACTTCAGGCTGCAGGGTGTGGGTGTAGTGAAACGCCAGGTCTGGGGTCAGCCCTTCCACCTCTGGGCATCAGCTGCCTCCCGAGGAGCTGAGCGGTCTGGGGGTGAGTCTCCCTTTCTGCATTCAAACAAAGTAAATCGTAATAAGAGCACCTGTTCTGAAAGCCATGATGGCTGTGGGCCCTCAGCCCGGGCCCAAGCATTCACTCTTTTATTACTGTTTTATTACTCTTTTATTACTGTTGGTAATCCTAGCAGTGGTTTATAGCGGTGAATCCCCCCTTCTGAGAAGGCCAGCCAGGAGCGTTTTGTGGGTATCTGTCTAAAGACCATAGCAGAACAGAGGTCTGGCTTGGAGGCAGGAGAAAGTTGTAATAAGGAATGGCCAAATGCCCAGTCTTGCCCGAGCCAGCTCCAGGGGACCAGGCACGTCTCTGAGTCTGCTGTCCTACTTGACGCTCCCGCACCTGTAAGACCCTAGTGGGACTGATAAAGCCCGCACCTGCTGTCTTGGCGGGCATGTTCCTGTTGACACTTGTGTTCCCTTGTTCTCACTCATAGAACTCATAGACTCTGGTCTCCATGCTTACTGGGCTAGGTCTGTGGGCCGGTCATTGTGCTTTCAACTTGATTTGCTGAGTAACGAGAGGTTTAGGATGAAAGCAGTTTCCGCGGAAAGCAACGGCACGTGAGGACGCTTGGCGACACCATGACACCATGACCCAAAGGCCTCACTGCACCAAGTCCAAAGCTCTGAGTGAACCGGATCCACCGAGTGATCCAAACCTGGATTCTGCTTCCCTCGGGGCACGCCTCCTCTGGCTCACCACTGCTCCCGGGGGTAACCCTGAGGGGTCCCAGCTGATTGTGAGCACCTCCATTGAGACCTCCATTGAGGCCTGGGACTTTGATTTCTCTCCCCATGCCCCACGGGACCCTCAAGCACTGAAGTTCGTCCTCTTGTCCAGTAAATGCCTTCCGGCTGAGAACAGCTTCCGAGCGCTGGTCTCCCAGGCTCCTGGCTTTCTCTCCCTTTTAGGCTCCTTACCATCAACCAGAGCTTCAGCTTTTAAGAATAACTCTTCTGAGCTGTGTCCCAAGATTTCTTATTATTTTGAGCTGTCAGGAGTGTCCAAATACCCCCGGGGCAGCTGTTATGGAGGATGGAAGAACGCTTCAAGTCTGCAGAGCTTACCATTCCTCCTTAAGCCTCAGTTTCCTCAGCTGTAAAATCGGAACAACAAATCCTACTCCCATTACAGGTAAAGTGTTCAGCGCAGCTCCGGGCCTATAGTAATTACTCACAGGAATCTTTCAGATTGAAAAAAAAAAAGAAAATTCAGCAAGCGTTGGGAGAGATCATTGCCTCCTTCCCCAAGACACACAGAGGAGCCCTGGCAGTAGCAGACCCATTTCTGCAAGGCTCCCTTCCTGGAAACACGTCCCCAGCATCTTGCCGATGTAAACACAGATCAGAAACCACACAAGTATGTGCAGGATGGACGCACCTGTTCAGCTGTTCACAGCCTCCTCACCGCGAACGGTGTCGTTCGTGTGCACTCAAACCTGCCCAGACACGGGCACCACACCCCCCCACCCCCGTTATACACAGGGCATCCAGAAGACAACTGTCACCTACTAAAATCTAGCTCATTCTCCAAGTGCAGTTTCTGTGTGAAAAGTCTCGCTTCACAAGAACTCGGAACACCTTGAAACTCACTTGACTTTTGCAGTTTCTGTGTGAATTTATCCCCCACATGGCACCCCCTTTAAAGTCACCCAACGGTCCGTCTCCACAGCTGCCCCTAGCAATCAGGCGGGAGCTCGGAACCATGGAAGAGACGATGCATTTCCACGGGACAGCAAGGTGTGGGGTGAACAAGAATATGCAGAAGGACTTTGACCCACAGAAAGCGGAGCAGCGCTTCCTGCTACTATTCTAAGAATAGCAGGTGGGTAAGTTTTACACTTGCATAAATTAGAAAGTCAGCCCTTAACTGCATAGGTCCGTGTTACCCAGACTCTAACCGAAGATAAAGTCAATTCTATTGGTCTCTCATCTCACATTTAAAAATGGCCAAATCCAGCCAGAAATACTAAAAATTATAGCAACAAAAAACAATGAGCCCAAACCAAGATTCCACCAACGTGATATACGTGGGGGTTGAAGGTGCTGCTCTGAATGGGAGTCCTTTCTGCAAGCCGGAAGGCTTGGGCTTCAGCCTCTTCCGTGGGTGAGCAAAGGGCTTCTGGTGTCCCTGCTATCCTCAGGCCATCACAAGTGGCGGCCTTGTGTGCACACCCCCGCCAGAAAGTGTAATTCAGTAGCCAATGAGGAAGGACTTTAGGAAAAAGGGATGGGTTGTGGCTGGAGGCTTGAATTTCTTTTTTTTTCTTTTTTTTTAATGATTTTATTTATTTGACAGAGAGAGATCACAAGTAGAGAGAGAGGAAGGAGCAGGCTCCCTGCCTAGCAGAGAGCCCGATGCGGGACTCGATCCCAAGACCCTGAGATCATGACCTGAGCCGAAGGCAGAGGCTTAACCCACTGAGCCACGTAGGCAGCCCCATTTTTAAAAAATTTTTTTAAAAGATTTTATTTATTTATTTGACAGAGATCACAAGTAGGAGAGAGGCAGGCAGAGAGAGAGAGAAGAGGAAGCAGGCTCCTTGCGGAGCAGACAGCCCCATGTGGGGCTAGATCCCAGGACCGTGGGATCATGACCCAAGCCAAAGGGCAGAGGCTTTAACCCACTGAGCCACCCAGGCGCCCCAGGAGGCTTGAATTTCAAACCTAAAGGACAGTTGCAAAAATATGACACAGAGAACACTTGGACAATTTCACCCAGATTGACCTACTCTTGCATTCCCCTCCTTTGCTTTTATTGCTTGTGATCTTCTTTTTCTGAACCAGTTGAGAATAAATTATGCACATCACAGCCCTGAAGAAGGCAGTGCACATGTCCCCGCAGGAGGGCTGTTCCTCCCAGAGCCACAGAGAGCACCACCCACCTCCTTTATGTGGATCAACACAATACTTAGCTACCCTGTGTTCCTGCCATTTCTGGAGCCTAACCCAGCGACAGCCTTTTCGGCAGGTCCCCTCCAGGAAAGTGCCAGGTCAGGGACTACATTTTCTGGTCATGGCTCTTTTTCTTCCTGTCTTTCCTTCTGTTTTATAACTTTGACACTTCCAAAGAACTGAGTCCCAACCCCCACCCATCTTCCATTTTAATAGGACAGCTTTCGTTTTGGCTTCCCCTGGTGAGTCTTTGCAATTAGATTCAGATTATGTGTCTGCACACTTACTTCTGGCCTTCGGCATTAGGCAAGACCCCTTTCTCCTCCCTCATTAAGTGATTAATCAGTATACTTATTATTGGCATAGACTCCTTTGACTCCTATTTTGCCCAGTGGTTTATCATTTATTGCCGCATCTGCTTGTTTAGGGGCTCCTTGGTGACCAAGGTCTGGCCAGTGGGTACCTTTGGGCTAGCTCCCCTTTCCTGGTGACGCGCCCCATCCTTGGTTGGAGCTCTTCCTCCCTTTCCAGCAGAATAGGCTGCTCCAGGCTCCACCTACTATGCTCCAACCTGGAATCTGCCATTTCTCCTAGCAGCCCTGGTTGCCTTGGAGACCAGGATTGAGCACTTGTGATTGGATCATGTTCTCAACACTTAAAGGATGCCTTTCCTTCTTGACCTCTTTGTGTGGACAGAGCCAGACCCCCCCCCCCAGTTCCAGTCCATCCCTTCAAGGGTCTTTCTCTTCTTCCCCGAGGTCATGTTCGCGTGTCCTTCCTTCCACAGGGGAACCCTAGGTCCCGTTGGTCCTGCACATTCATTCCTTTGCTTAATCCAATAACACATGTAATATAGTTTCAGGATAGCTTGACCCACACCACAGCAATAGCTCATAAGATTTCAGGATTTCCTGGCAATCCTTCATTTGCCTTCCCGCCTTCCCAACCCCCATTAAACAGGGAGAAATTTAACAACAAATTATAGTAAGAAATATGATACAAGTGAAGTATGAACATTATTCCAAATTATTTCTAGTTTGATACTACTTTGCAAAGGAATTAAGCAACCAAAGTGGACAACTGTGTGTGTGTGTGTGTGTGTGTGTGTGTGTGTGTGTGTGTTGGCAGGAGGCAGGAATGGAAATACATCGTAATAACCTGCCAGCTCCCTCACAGTAACGGAGAGCTAACTTCACTATGGAGATGGCAGTAATGTTTTTCTCCACCAGAAGAACAACTGGGATTTGCTATGTAATAAAAAAAAACCTTGGTGCTCAAATATATACAGAATATGTACAATAAAATTCACAGTGGGGACAAAGGCACGGAGTCTAACTGTTGAAGCCCTATGCTGTGCACGCCGACACAGTGTTCTCTTTTTCTCTCCACCTGTGCACCGTCCTCAAGGCGGGGGTGCCTTGATGCTTGCTGTTTCATGTCACCTGAATCTCTCTCTGAGTCCATCAAGTGTGCTAACTAATGGTGAGACCCAGGCCTAACCGCAACAACAGAGCAGCTTCTAGAACCATCAGACTCACTGGATATGCAGCCATTTCATGCAGAGGGTAAAGCTTGCTTTGCACGTGTTCATGAACCTGACTTGTGTCACACGGGCCTACTTTCCACCTAGAGGCCTTGACTGTTAGTTAAAAGGTGGTCTCTTCTCTTCACGTAATAAGCACTAGCATGAAATTCCACATCAAACCCACACAAAGATTTGAAGCCAGAAATGGCTTGAACGTATTTTTCTAACAGAAAGATGTGAGGGAACCCAATACCTTTGTCCCACTCTTCTGTCTGTCTTTCCACCTATTCATTCAAGAATGTTTATTTAGAGTCTGTGAAGGACCAGGCAGACAGGGATCAGGTACAGTGAGGGCTCCCCCTACCCTGACGCAGGACAGGGGGCTGGGAAGGTGGGATACTCTTCAAGGAAGTGATGTGTAAGCCAAGTTTCCAAGGTTGAGTGGAAGACATCTGGCCCACAAGAAGTGTGGGCTCAGGAAGTGTGTTCTGCAGAGGGAATCGCCAAAGTACTTGTCCGAAGTCCTAACGGGGACGGAAGAGCAGTGAAGGTGCAGGGGGAGGCCGAGTGAACCAGGAGCCTTGGCTTCTCTCCCCAAATCCTCACTGGGGCTTTAGTCCAGAGTGCCCACACCATGTTTCTTCACAGTGGTGGTCTCGGGTGGTTGAACTTCTGACACAGTGGCTGCCTTTCTCCACAGTCGGGGCCCTGCAGAAATCAGGCAGAAGCTTCACAAGGTTTTGTGACTCAGACTTGGAAACCACTAGCCTCACTCTCCCCCAGCTCACTTGCCAGGACAGCTACAAGCCCACCCCGGTTCAAGGGGAGAGACACAGGTCCTACCTGTGCCCATGGGAGTGTGAAACTGCCTGAGCCTGTCTTCTCGTCTCCCGTGCCTCTGATCACAAATCATTTATATTGCCCCTATGAGAGAATCCACACTCCCTTCCCTGGAGCCCCTCAAAGTCATTCCATTACAGCATCAGGCTGCAGCCCAGGGGCCGGACTCTCATCTCCTAAGTGATGCTCAGGTGTGAGTGAGGTCCTTGGATACAGCTCCTTGGGGTTCTTCCTGACCTGGACACCCTTGAAGTCCAAGTGATCTATGCCTCATTTAACCCACTTGTAATCATGGGCCCAGAATAAGATACCTGCTTGCAGTGGGTGGTGAACGGTGGACCCCCACAACTGCCCCCAAAGATATGTCCCGCTCCTAACCCCTGGAACCTGAGATTGTAATCTTCTTTGGAAAAAATTTCTGGAGGTATAACTAAGTTAAGGATCTTAAGATGATATCATCCCGGATTTAGAAATGTTCCTAAATCCAGTGACAGACGTCCTCATCTAAGAAAGGCAGGGGGACATTCGAGATGCAGAGACACAAAAAAGACCGTGTGAAGACAGAAGTGAGATTGGAGTCCTGCAGCCCTAAACAGAGGAGCCCTTAGGGCCACCAGAAGCCAGACAAGACCCGGAAGTGCCTGCCTCTAGATCTCTGCAGGCATTCCTGCCATCACCTTGATTTTGGACTTCTGGCCTCCAGAAGTCTCTGTTGATTTGAGCCTCCCTTGTTTGTGATATTTCGTCATGGCAGCCACAGGACACTATACCCTGCTGCTGACACTCCACTCAGAGGGCTGAAGATACCGGGGCTTGCTTCCCAGCAGTGATTCTCTGGGGCTCTGGAGTCCACCTTCTGGGACCTCAGCTTCGGCCAAGTTCATCCTTCCCTTTCTGACCTTCTTTTTGGTGGATGCATCTTTGAGACAGCTCCTCCCCATCAGAGCTGGGGATTCCAAGCCTCCTTTCATTTTCTACCATCCCTGGCCCTCCCAGTCTAAGGTGATACAATTCCTTTCTCTAGTTATTCCAATCATGCCAACTGCAAAGTAAGAAAATTAAGATCCCGAGAAGGGATTCCCAGCTAGGAGCTCAGAAGGTAAAATGGAGTTGAGCACCGGTGTCACTATAAGCTACTTCATTTAATTATACTTAGAAAAATTTTCATTGAAATTATGTCATGTTTTTGTTTTTGCTTTTAATTGTGGTAAAACATAGATAACATGACATTTACCATTTTAACCATGTTTACATGTACATTTCAGTGGCATTAAGTATCTTCACCTTGTTGTACAACCATCCCCACCATAAAAACTCCAGAATGTTTTCTTCTTCTCAGTTAAAATCTGCACGCATTAAATAATAACTCCCCATCACCTGCCCCTGGTTCCTGGCAAGCACCATTCTATTTCCTATCTCGCAGATGTGGAATGATACAGTATTTGTCTTTCTGTGACTGGCCTGTTTCACTATCATAATGTTTTCAAAGTTCACCCATGTTGCAACATGTGTCAGAATTTGTTTCCTTTTTAAGGTGAATCCTACTCCATTGTATGTACCTGACATACTCTGCTTATCCCTTCATTCATCAACCGACACTGGGGTGGCTTATACATCTGGCTATTGTGAATATTGCTGTTCTGAATATGGATATACAAATATCTCTTAAGACCCTGATTTCATTTATTTCGGATACATACGCAGAAGTGGGATGAGTGAATACTATGGTTATTTTATTCCTAATATTTTTGAGGAACCACCATACTATTTTCCATAGTAGCCACACCAAATAACAATTCCACCAGCAGTGTGCAAAGGTTCTGATCCATGTACGTGAAAGACTGTTCACAACACAAGTAATTGTCTCCATTTCTCCCATAAGATAATCTTCTTTTCTTTTCTTCTTCGACAATAGGGATATTAAGAAGCACATATATTTATATTTGTTCTGCTTGGTTACCCTAGCTTATCACTTACTCTACAATATTCAGTAAAGACTAACTAAAAATTTCAAAGGATGCCTTTGGACCATGATAATAAGGGTTGACACAAAGCTGACAGTAGGGACATGTCACGATGTGATGTGATTCTCTGAGGAATACATGAGATGTTGTATGTGACCCAAAATGGTACCTGACTTGAGGAGGCTTCAAATGTGACTCTTTCCCTCTCAGACTAGACTTAAAGTTAAATCATTAATAATTCACACCATTTATTACCTTATCACTGATTTTTAAAAATGTTATCACCTGGGGGCACCTGGGTGGCTCAGTGGATTAAGCCTCTGCCTTCAGCTCAGGTCATGATCCCAGGGTCCTGGGATCCAGCCCCACATCAGGCTCTCTGCTCTGCAAGCAAGGAGGTTGCTTCTCCATTTCTCTCTGCCTGCCTCTCTGCCTACTGATCTCTCTCTATCAAATAAATAAATAAAATCTTTAAAAAATTTTATCAACTGAAGAAGGTCAATTTCACATAAAGTTCTAAATGGATCCTCAATATTTAAACAGAGTAAAAGGATTTTTCTGATTCCCTAAGAAGTGAGGTGGGTAGGAAATACTACCTCTCACTCTTTCTCCTAACTAAGGAATTTCTTCAGAACATACTTTGAAAGTAAATACCTTAAAACCAGAATTGGCAAACTATAGGCATGAGCCAAACCCACCCCACCACCTGCTTTTATAAAGAAAGTTTTATTGGAACACAGCAATGTCCATTGGCTTATGAATTGCCTATGACTTTCCTGACACAGGACAGCATTGAGTCATCACAACAGATCCCATAAAGCCCTTTACAGAAAATGTTTGCCAATCTCCTTCCTAAAATTGAACTCAATTGGCAGAGAGACTTATGAATAACCATGGTTGCAAGGGCTTAAGCCACAGCTGGTCCAGGGACCAGGCTCTCTGATGGGCCAGGTAGGGCACATATAGCCTTCTGTGGTGAGGGGACAGGAGCACTTCAGGTAGAAAACTGGTGGTGTCTTGAAGGGGAAAAGGGTGTTAGTGGTAGAAAGAGGACAACGTACAAGCCAAGAAGAACAAAATAGGGACACTGCAATGGATGTTTTTAAAACAACAATGAAAAATTAAATAAAGAAATGATCGAACAAATTTTTAAAAATAGGACACAAGTGTTTTCTTCACAGGGATGTGTATTGTCAGTTCAACCCTGTCTTTAGAATGGAAGCAAGCAGGACGGTCTTTTGCCCAGACATCAGCAAACACACAGACCACTTTCCCATGTCCAGCCACCAGGGCTTTCAGCCTTCATCGCTGACTCTAAGAGAAACACCACAGTCCACAACATGACTTAATCTATTCGAGAGCAGGTGGAAAACCAGGGGACTCTGCTACTCAATCTTAGCAATTCAACAAGCCACAGCGAAGGATGCCAAAATTTAGAGATGTAATTAGAAATCTGAAATTCATTTCCACCTGGTCTTGAAGCCAACGACATTGACAAGTATTTGATTAATGCGAGTTGGCTAAGATTTCTACATACTTCGAGGTAAGGAAATATCAAGTGTGTCTCCCCCTCCACCACAGCTCCCTGTGCTTGCTGACAAGTCTTCCTAAAGCTTCAGGCTCCGAACCCTGCTGAGATCAAAGAGTTTTTGAAAGGAATCCAGACATGCTAGTGACATGAATATACCCAGCCTTGCTTTTTGCATATTATAATAATCGAGGCACTCTATACTTTATTCCAGTGTCCCACACGGTAATAAACATGTTCTTTGGAGACAAAGAGAAAATTTGAAGAGTAATCAATTGTGATATCACTCCTTGATTATGTTCATATTTTCTTTAGTACTATGTAATTAGTAGCTGCAATTGTTCAGCCAAGTGGGGATTAGGAGGAGGGACTTAAATGTTACCCAGCTGACAGAATGAATTACTCATTCCTCCCAGGGCACATGTGTTCAGATATTTATGGGATTTTACCTCCAGCCTCGTATGGCTGCCCAATGTCATGATAAAATATGGTACTCCGTCTACTGACACCGTAGCCACATTGTAAAGAAAATCCAGGCGAGCTGAATCCATCAAGAGTAGATTATTTTGATGAGGGAGCAGGAGGCTGGCTGAGGACAAAGCAAGAGCTGGCGCCTTGCACCCCCCCCTTCATCCGCTCCCCTCCATAGGTGTAGCATTCCTCAGGCACCCCTGACTGCCATAAAATGATAAATAGTTAACTTGCTGAGATCACAATCCTGCAAGACAGGAGTCTCCCTTGGTTTGCAAATGTCCTTGAGATTACAACAAAGAAGTTACCGTATCAATAGCCCAATTTCCAAAGACACAGAACTCAGTTCCTCAAACCCTAATGTCACCCTCCCCTCCATAAAAAACCGAAGGAGGTGGAGGTAGAAGGAAAAGTAAATAAAGTTAAATTTCTTCTAAACCTAAATCTCATTAACAAGGATGCTTGACAGCAGGAATGTAACATTCCACCAGGAGACTCTCAATTGTCCTTACTTGATAGCAACTAAGCCTTCAATATCCTGATAGTATTCTTTGCCCCAATAGCCCTTCTGAATGAAAGACCCGCGGATCCCCCTTACCCAAGAATCCAACACTGCCACTGGATGCAAACAGCAAGAGGTTCTTTATTGTTACGCAGGCGCCTGCGGGTGGTCAGCGCGCGCCTGCGGGTGGTCAGCAGCTCCTGCTAGCTGAGCACACCCGGCTGGGGTGGTGCCGGGTTTTTATAGACAGGTACAAACAAGTTTTGGGTGGGGCGTAACTGATTGGTTGACAGTTAGAACTTTTGAAAAAGGCATACGTGGAGTTTGCTGATTGGCTTTGGGGACCCGCGCGTGCGCGCGAAGAGAGAGGCGGGAAGGGGGAACAAGCTGATTGGTTCTGAGGGCCCGCGCGCGGGAGGAGAGAGGCAGGGAGGGGGAACAAGAAGGGGGAAGGTAGGAATGCCATCATGGCGTCTTCTATTATTTCTATAAGCCAAGCGGTTACAGAAGGGCAAAAGAGCAATTAATAAGCAATTAATAACCTAATTTACGCCTAAAAGCCAGCGGTTCACAGAAAAGCAAACAAGCGGTTAGTTATCCTATCTATCTTCTAGGGGAGGGGTCTTTCATGAACACCCCTTTGTCCTCACCTACCCAACTCCTGTGTATATAACCAACCACTCCTAACAACCCGGGGCAGCAGCTCTTCCTGCCCACGGGTCCTGTCCCCGTGCTTTAATAAACCACCATTTTGCACCAACGACGTCTTAAGAATTCTTTCTTTAGTCATCGGCTCCGAACCTCCTCACCCCACCGAACCTGACTTAGGTTCTGGGACTTCATCAATTTCACTGGGTTGGCTGGTGACTATAATAATCTATTTTATGGCCACGCTTGACAAGACTGGAACTTTCCGTTCACATGGTCTCTCTGGGCTGGCCTTCAACTCACCCATTGTCAGAGCGGAATGTGAGGTGAAAGCAAAGAAAGAAGAGCAGGAAAGACTGGTGGGTATGGCGGAGTCTGGGTCTAGATTCAGATCCTGAATGGGATCCTGGAACCCGGCCACCAGGGAAGGTTTCCCTTTGTCCTGTGAGTGACTGGGAAGGACCTTCTGCAGGGACGTTGTCAGCAAATAGGACCTAACACTCTCGCCGATGTGATCGTCTTGCTTAGCTATTGTCAAGTGGTTTCAACAAATTTACTGAGGACAATATTTTGCTTGGGATTGGATTGTAAAATAATATATGATTGCTGATTTTCTTTTTCACTTCATATTTTTAATGTCTTTTCATCGAAATAAACATATTTCAATAACACCACTAACGATGGCTGCAAATGTTGCTTCTGTTGAGCTAAGCCATAATTTATTTGACCAATTCCCTGTCACTGAACATTTTTTCATACGTGCTTTTATTTCTTTACCGATACTGAATTCTGAGAATAAGAAATACTACAGTTTAAGTATGCCCATTTTTAGAGTTGAAATATATTCTCAAATTGTCCGGTAGGAGCACTATAATCATTCCTACTTTCACCAGTAGCTACATGAGAGGGTGACCACAACCCAACACTTCCTTCAGTGTAATTATTAATTTTTTTGTTGTCTTAGATAATTTTAAAGATGACAATATTACCTCACTGGTGTTTTGCTTTGCATTTTCCTTGATGATGAGGGAGCAGGAAGCTGGCTGAGGACAAAGCAAAAGCTGGCACCTTACACCCCCTCTCCACCCACTCCCCTCGGTAATGTGTGTGACATTTCTCAGGCACCCCTGACTGCCTTAAGCAAGAAATAAATAGTTAACTTGCAGAAATCACAATCCTACAAGACAGGAGTCTCCCTTGGTTTACAAGTGTCCTAGAGATCTACAAACAAAGAAGTTCCCTTATCAATAGCACAATTTCCAGAGGCAAATAACTCAGTTCCTCAAGCCCTAATATCACCCTCCCTCCCCTCCAGAAACAAAACTGAAGCAGGCTGAGGTAGAAGGAAATGTAAATATAGTTAAATTTCTCCTGCACCTAAATCTCACTAACAAAGACGATTGATAGCAGGATTGTGACATCCCACCAGGATCTCCCAACCATCTTGCCAAAAGACAACAGTGATCAAGCCTCAAGTCCTCTTGTATCCCAGCACCTTGTGGGCCCTCTTTAGCATATGAAAGCTCTGTTGAAACTTCCCTTCCCCTCACCTTCCCCCAACCGCAGGGTACATAACCTACCATCCCTCACAACCTGGGGCAGCAGCTCTTCCTGCCCTTGGGTCCTGTCCCCGCACTTTAATAAACCACCATTTTGCACCAAAGATGTCTCAAGATTTCTTTCTTGGTCATAGGCTCCGGACCTCAGTCCACCGAACCCACCTAGGTTCTAGCACTTCATCATTGAGATCCAGAAAACCAACTGTTCATGATGACAGCCCACAGTCTGCAGCTGGTGGGCTATTTCCTGCTCCATGAGGTCTTCTGGTCCTCATTACCACAAGGGACCTACAGTGCCCATGCCTGGTGTGTGGTCTGGCCATGGCCAGCACTGGGATCCCAGCATCCCCAGCGAGCTGCTAGGACCCTCAGCATTGGTGGTGGTGAAGCTCCACGTGTGGCTGGAGGATCACCAGCGAGCAGAGCTTCCCACCTGAGCATCACAGTGCTGTCATCCCCAAACCACCTCATTTCCAACACTGGCTAAGTTCAGGCTTCATTCTCTGCCTGTTGAGCAGTATTACCTCAAGATCAAACCCACAGTTCCCATTGTCGTGTGGATTGCTCATGCAGTTCAATCCAGAGTTGCTGAGTCCTGAGAAATACATCTCCCTGGTCCATCCCTACCTTGGGAACACTGTCCTGCAGTGAGTCATGGGCTCTGCAGAAGGGTCCAGGATGTGAGGTGTGGAAGACCCAAATCCGTGTTTGATTTTTATTGTTGGCTGGCTCTTTCAGTTATTCTCCTTCTGCTCACTTTCTCCGTCTGCAAAAGGTAGTCCATAAGGCGCACTGCATTAATTTTTGTGAGCATCAGATATGGCAGCCACATGCAAATATCCTGTACACCTGTAATCTTATCAGCAGTGGTAGCGTGAACCTTAGCGGTCACCTGCTTCCTTCTTTGTCTCCTGTTCACACAGCGTATCATTCTGAGAGCAGTCCCGGGATCTCTTCCCTTCCTGAGGAGCAGGGGGTACGGACTGAGATCTGAATGTATAGTTCCTGCCCTTCCCCCAAGCTGCTGGACCTCTGCCAGGGGATCTGGCCTCTGGAGTTACCAGGGCAACACGTGAAGACAAAGGCATGTCTGCACTACAAAACACGAGGGGGTGGCAAGAAGGGCTCCATGGTGGTGAGAATGAGAGTCTAGCCCCTGCACAATTCTCGTCCCCTCCATCTCTGTCTCCTCCAGCGTGAGCCCAATCCACAAGCAGCAGAGATCCATGGAGACAGGGAAAGAAGCAGCTTGTAAAATGACGCTGGGGCCCTCAGTTAGGATTTGCTGAACAATGAGGATTCTATGCAGCAACAGTGATGGCTAGTTTTATGTCAACTTGACTGGGCTATGGGGTGCCCAGATAGTCCATGAAACATCATTCTGAGTGCATCTGTGAGGGTGTTCCTGGATGAGATAAACACTGGAATTGGTAGACTGAGTAAGGCAGAGTGCCCTCCTCACTGAGGCAGGGACTGTCTGAAATAAAAGAGACCCTTCTTTCTGCCTCACCGTCTTCAAGCTGGGACACAGGGTGTTCTCCTGCCTTTGGACTCAGACTCTGCATAGAATTTATCTCACTAGCTCTCCTGCTTCTCATGCCTTTGTACTTGGACTGGAAACACATCACTCCACCTACTGAATCTAAACTTCTCGGCCTCTGTAACCACATCAGTTGATTTCTTAAAATAAATAAACACACAGACACACCCTGCTGGTTCTGTTTCTCTGGAGACCCCGATGGCTACAGTGACTTACCAGCAAGGTCACCATGAGAGACTATATATCCTCTGTAAGCCTCGCCTTCTGTGCCACAGGGTGGTGACACTGACCTCACGTGTAAAGATGTTGGTAGGATGAAGGGGCCACTTAGCAGTTGGTGTTGCGTTCACAGAAAGGCTCCATCAAGCGTGGCTTTGGTAGGGAGTTAACAAAGTGCATTAGGAAGCATACAGCACTTTTAAGCCACTGACTCCTTGGGTCCTTCTCCCCTCCGACAGGCTTGCCTAAGGCCTCTGACAGGGAGCTGCCCAGTCCACTTCCACCCCACCCATCTCATCTGCCCTCAAATCCTGCTTGTTTGGATTAGACAAGTGTTTCTCAATGTGCTTACACAGGTATATGCACTAGAATTACCTGTAGATTTACATGTGAAACAAATATACAATTCTTGAATCCCACCCAGACCCACAATTAGGACACCCTGGCAAGGAGCCATGGAATTTGCATTTTTAACAAGCTCTCTTGGGTGATTCTCTGCCTTGGGCCCTGCTGAGGCCCCTTACTCCACGCAGATGTAAGTAAGCCTCTTAATTACAGTCTGTGCCAAAAATTAACAGTCTTAATGATCTGAGAACACGAATTGACAATAAAAAGGCATGAGGAAGCTTGGGTTTTATTCACAATTAAGGTAGGATTTGAGCATCGTTGAGAATAGCCATCCCCTGGTGTCACTAACCAGGGGTCCCATGTGAAAACACGGTGTTGGTTCGGACAACTCCCTCCACTCCGCGGTGGAGAACAGTTAGTGAAATAGGACTCACACTGATGATCCTGCAGACCTCAGGCTCTAGTGACATCAGGGCAGATGCCTGTTAAACTTCTGGTCGAAAGGAGACATGTCCCTCACATGGTGTCCATTCGGATATCCACAGATGCAGCCTCAGAAGATGCGGTTATCATGCAACCGCCCTATGCAGAGGTCAGTCTGACCATGAAGCACATAAAAGTACCCCATGAGTAAGGCCAACATCACCTGCTGTTGATCTCCACGTACCTGCTTTACTGTAACAGGAATGGAAGCGCAGAGAGTCTGAGTTGACTTTTTAACAGTATCATGAGTGAAGTCCAGGTTTTCGATTCCGACAGCAGGACCAACAGGGCTATTTCTGCTCTTCCTTAATCTTCATTAACCTCAAGAGTCTGTTCCTATTCAGACCAGGCTTGATTGAGCAAGAGACTTGAGGGCAGAAAAGTGGGTTCTTGGGTCCTGCCATAGAAAGGTCCCAGTTCAGGGAGCTGGTCTCACACAAGTGAAATAACCAGTTATGGATGCAGACCGGCCAGCCCCCGCCGGGCCCGACTCCATGCTCCCATTATCACCATCTGTCATGAGTGGGAGGCCTTGCACCTGGCCAAGGCTGCTGAGTTTCCCGGGAGGCAGGACACCATGAGCTCTTCTGTCCCACCACTTGCCTTGTACATCATCAGGTCATCATCTTTTCTGAATGAACAAATCACTGGGAAAGCCCCTTAAACTCTGGGACAGAGCGAGAGTCATTTAGATGAGAGCTGGGGAAAGAGAGGCTTTCTAAGGTTCCATTACAGACTATTCATAGGCTGGCACTGGGACAAGTGGTTGAGGCAGGGCCGGGAAAGGAAGTACAAAGATAAAGGAAGGCACAGGCTATAAACCTCCTGATTCTCTGACAGCTGCCTCTGCTTTTGCAGCTTCCTCTGATTCTCTTTGCTGCGGCTGAACGACCAGGTCAGGAGTCGCTGAGCTCCGGAACCTCTCAGTCCTGGGATTTTGGAGTGTTCGTTCAGGTTTCAGTCGTTCAGTTTTCCCCTCAAACCCTTGCTTACGTTGCTGTTGTTTGTCACAATATATCTGGGACCTGCATTTCCTTCCAAGATGGAGAAACAGAGATTGGATTTGCCCTCCTGCTCGGAACGACCAAAACCAAGGCAAAATAGATGAAACATTCATTTCCAAGACGTTGGCAATGAGGCAATGACAGATAGTGATCCCTGAAAGACGGGTGATGGGCCAAGTGGGTCTTACACTCTCGGTAGGCAGGTTCTTACTGCCCTGGGAACATTTCCAGGCCCCACGCATGGAAAAGGACTTGGGTAGAGCCCAGAGGACACCTGAGGAAAGGAAACGGAGGGAGAATAAGGGAAGACCAAAGATCAGAGTTGCTGATTTCTGGCTGCCAAAGAATGGAAAGCTCCGGAGAGAGAGAGAATTCCAAATGTGCAAAGGGTCCCACTGGAGTACTCCGCTGAGAGCTGAAGTGGGGAAACTACCTGAGTCTGGGAAAAGGACTGCGTAGACGGTGGGAGAGAGCAGCACCCAAGCACTCACACAGGTCAGGGAACCGCACCGGTTCTCTCAGACTGGGAACCTCAGCCTCCACGGGGAATTAGATAAATCAAGCCAAGCATCTTGCCTAGGCCACAGAAAATAATTCCTGCTAGCCCGAGTGCTATTCTAATTCCATCTGACCAATCTGAAAGGAAAGATCTAAAGAAAAACAACAATTTTCAAGTAACTTAATGGTATTTCACGATAAGGATATAAATCAACAAATCAAAACTAACCCAGAAAGGGGTGCCTGGGTGGCTCAGTGGGTTAAGCATCTGACTTTTGATTTCAGCTCAGGTCATGCTCTCAGGTCCTGCGATTGAACCCCACATCAGTCTCTATTCCGGGTGTGGAGTCTGCCTGGAATTCTCTCTTTCCCTTTCCCTCCTCCCCTTCCCCCTCTCTCTCTCCCTCTCTAAAAACAAACCCAAACCAAAACTAACCTATAGTGGACACAGATGCTAGAATCAACAGACAAGGATGTTAAATATTCTGTTTTCTTTTTTTAAAAGATTTTATTTTATTTATTTGACACAGAGAGAGAGAGATCATAAGTAGGCAAAGAGGTAGGCAGAGAGAGAGGGGGAAGCAGGCTCCCTGCTGAGCAGAGAGCCCGATGTGGGACTCGATCCTAGGATCCTGAGATCATGAGATCATGACCTGAGTTGAAGGCAGACGCTTAACCCACTGAGCCACCCAGGCGCCCCAATATTCTGTATTCTGTATGTTGGAACGTTAAGTGGGAACAAAGAAAATACAAAAAATGCTCAAAAATTAAAGAGATAGCAATATAGCACTTAAGATCAATGGCAGAGCAAACACTGCAGAGGACAATTTTAGTGAATTGAAAGACAGAATGATAGCAACTATTCAAAATGAAACACAGAAAGAAATATCAAAAGAGAGTGAAGAAAGTAAATGCAGTGAGTTGTGGGAAACCCTTAGGGAGCATAACATATGATATGTGTCACTGGAGTCCTGAGAAAGAGGCAAGAAAGCTGAGACAGAAAAAACTATCTGAAGATATAATACCTGAAGTTTTTCCAATTATGATGAACACAATAAATCCACAGATCCAAGAAGTCCAAGGAAAGCCAAGCCCCAGAAACATGAAGAAAGCCAAATGAAGACATATTAAAACCAATATTAAAAAGAAAAATAAAAACTCTCGAGAGGAAAAAAGACATTTGTTTGGAGTAACACACATATAGACTATGTGTCTATATATAGACACATAACAAATTATAACAAATTCTCATCAGAAACTGTGGAAAAAAGAAGACAATGTATGGACATATGGAAAGAAAAAAAAGTCGATGAACCCAGACTTCTTTCCCAAATGAAAATATCTATGATAAACTAAGTCAAAGTAATATCTTTTCCAAACATGAAAGCTAAAAGAATTTGTCACCAGCAGACATGCACTATGAGAAATGTTAAGGGAAGTTCTTCAGGTGCAAGGAAGTCTATGCCGTAAGGAATACAGATCTGCACAAATGGATGAAAAGTGATGAAAATGGAAACTAAATACATAAGATTTTTTGTATATGGATATCAAATCAGCATGGTGCACATTTTAGATATCTTATAATTTTGTCAGTTATACCTAAAAATATTTTTTCTTATCATTCATTACCTTGAAAAGATAGTTGACTGTTTAAGCAAAATAGTAACAGTGTAGTGCAAGGTTAACTGAATGTGTAAAACTAATACACGATAAGAATTGGGAAAATGATGGGAGGGAGGATGGAAGTGTACTAACAGAACTTTAGACTACGTGGAAAGGGGCAGGATATCCCTGAAAGGCAGATTGTGATCAACACATGTATTTTAAACCCCAAAGGAAATACTAAAACAACAAAACAAAGTTATAGCTAACAAGTGAAAAAAAGAGATAACAAATCATAAAAATATTATATAATATTATCATTAATGCTGAAGAAGTCAAGAAACAAAAAAGAAGATACTACAGATCAGATAAGAAAGCAAAATCTGACTATTTGTTTCTATGTTAAACAGGAAATATATATTTGGTTTCTGTCTCAGATACTAGCACAGATCTCCTTAAAACCCTGGGGGGGGGGAAAAACCCAAACAAAAAAAAAACATGGAATTTCCTGAGTAACAAGAATGGTGGGAGCATCTACTGTTACTCATAACAATCCTTACACCCACACCCGAGTTTCTCTGAATGAGACATCTCTTGGCTGGCTCCTAGATAGCTTCGAGATGGGAACTGATGATCAGCAAGACTGAGCCATGATTTGAGGGTTGGAACTTTCAGCCCCAGACCCTGTTCTCTGGGGAGAGAAGGGGGCTGCAGATTGAATTCAATAACCAATGACCAATGATTTAAGAAATCATGCATATGTAATGAAACCTCCATAAAACCCCTAAACAATAAGGTTTAGAAGCTTCTTAGTTGGAGGACACAACCATGTGCCAGGATGGTGGTGTATTCCAACTCTATGAGGAAACAGACATCAAGGCACCTTGGGACCTTGCCTTATGTACCTCTTCATCTGGCTGCTCATTTGCATCCTTTATAACAAATTGTAATAATAAGTGTAGCATTTTCCTGAGTTCTGTGAGTCTACCAAATTTTCAAACCTTGAGCGAGAAGAAGTTTGTGGGAACCCCTAAACTTGCTGCCACATTGGACAGAAGGATGAGTCACCTAGGGACCTGGTACTTGTGACTAACATCGCAAATGAGGCAGTATTATAGAATAAATCTTTACCTAGGGGGTCTGATGCTAACTCGGGTAGTTAGTGTCAGAGTAGAAGTGAATTATGACACTAAATTGATATTTGAAAATCAGAGTTGGAGAATTGATGTTGGAAAACAAACCACATATTATGGCTCAGAAGTATCTTGCTACAAGAACTCCACTTCAAATGTAGATAAAGAGACCAGTTAAAAGTAAAAAGATGGGAAAAGTAATATGATGCTAACACTAAAAGAAGGAAGGAAGAAAGGTAGGAAGGAATTACATGACTATATCAACATTGGACAAAGTAAACTTCCAAGCAAAAATACTTACAGGGATAAAAACAGGTCATTACAGGAGGTCAGTAAAAGGCTCAGTTAATCAAGAGGACATAACAGTCTTAAAAAGTCCATGGACCTTATAACAGAGTATCTAAATATATTAAGCAAACACCGATATAACTACATGGAGATATAAACAAATACACAATGACAGAAAGAAATTTTGATGTTCCTCTCAAAAATTGGTACAACAAATGGAAAATAATTTGAAAGGACTTAGAATATTAAATGGTCGAACTGATCTTTATAGAACATTCTATATAATGACAGCAGGGTACATGTATTTTTCAAATGAACATAAAATATTTACCAAGATAGACAATATTCTGGATCAGAAAAACTAGTTTTGATAAGTTCAAGAGGATTTAAGTCACAGAACTTATGTCCTCTGACCATAAGGAAATTAACTTGGAAATTAATGAGAGGAAAACCACTAAATACTTGCAAATGATGTAACACATTTCTAAATAAAACCTGGGGCAAAAAAGAAATCAAAAGTAAAATTAGAAAGTATTTTAAACTGAGACAAACAAAAAAACACAGCAACAAAATTTAGATGCTCTAAGTGGGAAATTTATAGCACTAAAGAACTATATTAAAAGTAAAAATAGGGGCGCCTGGGTGGCTCAGTGGGTTGAAGCCTCTGCCTTCGGCTCAGGTCATGATCCCAGGGTCCTGGGATCTCTGCTCCACAGGGAGCCTGCTTCCTTTCCTCTCTCTCTGCCTGCCTCTCTGCCTGCTTGTGTTATCTGTCTGTTAAATAAATAATTAAAAAAAAAAGTAAAAATAAATGACCTCAGCTTCCACCTTAGAAAGCAGTAAAATAAACCCAAAGTAAAAAGAAGAGAGGTCACAATACGTATCTGAATGGAAAAAATGAAATAGAAAAACATTAGAGAAAATCAGTGAATACAAGGATGGCTTTAGAGAGCAACAAAATTGCTAAACTTGTTGCTGGACAGAAGAGAGAGATGACACAAACTATAAATTTGAGAAATGAGTTATGTGGCATCACTATAGATTCTACAGATATTAAAAGAATATTGACTATGTCAGTATCTTTGGGGTAAATACCCAGTGATGCAATGGCAGGGTCATAGGGAAGCTCCATTTTTAATTTCTTAGGGAATCTCCACACTGGTTTCCAAAGTGGCTGCACCAGCTTGCATTCCTACCAGCAGTGTAAGAGGGTTCCCCTTTCTCCACATCCTCTCCAACCTTTGTTGTTTACTGTCTTATTAATTCTGGCCATTCTAACTGGTGTTAAGTTGGTATCTCTATGTGGTTTTAATTTGAATCTCTCTGATGGCTAATGATGATGAACATTTTTTCATGTATCTGTTAGTCATTTATGTGTCTTCTTTGGAGAAGTGTCTGTTCATGTCTTCTGCCCACCCCCCCCCCACTTTTTTATGTGATTATCTGTTTTTTGAGTGTTGAGTTTGAGAAGTTCTTTATAGATCTTGGATATCAGCCCTTTGTCTGTAGTGTCATTTGTGAATATCTTCTCCCATTCTGTGAGTTGCCTCTTTGTTTTGTTGACTGTTTCCTTTGCTGTACAGAAGCTTTTTATCTTGATGAAGTCCCAAAAGTTCATTTTCGCTTTTGTTTCCTTTGCCTTTGGAGACCTGTCTTGAAAGAAGTTGCTGTGGCCAATGAAGAGGTTACTGCCCATGTTCTTCTCTAGGATTTTGATAGAATACCCAGCTTTTGTTTTGTTTTGTATTTTGTGTGTGTGTGTGTGTGTGTGTGTGTGTGTTTAAAACTTTTAAAATATTTTATTTATTTATTTGACAGACAGAGATCACAAGTAGGCAGAGAGGCAGGCAGAGAGAGAAGGAGAAGCAGGTCCCTGCTGAGCAGAGAGACCGATGCAGGGCTTGATCCCTGGATCCTGAGATCATGACCTGAGCTGAAGGCAGAGGCTTAACCCACTGAGCCACCCAGGTGCCCCAAGAATACCTAACTTTTGTATCAACATGGACAGGACTGGAAGAGATTAGGCTGAGTGAAATAAGTCAAGCAGAGAGAGTCAATTATCGTATGGTTTCACTTACTTGTGAAGCATGAGGAATAACATGGAGGATATTAGGAGAAAGAAAGGAAAAATGAATTGGGGGCAATCAGAGGGGGGGATGAACCATGAGAGACTGTGGAATATGAGAAACACACTGAGGGTTTTGGAAGGGAGAGGGGTGGAGGGTTGGGTGAGCCTGGTGGTGGGTTTTAAGGAGGGCACAGACTGCATGGAGCACTGGATGTGGTGCATAAACAATGAATCTTGGAACACTGAAAAAATAAAATTAAATTAAAAAAAGGAATATTGGGGAGTGTTGTGAACAACCTTATGTTAGTAAATTTGACAATTTAGATGAAATTCACTAACCCTTGAAACATACACAGTTATCAGAGTTTATGCCAAGAGAAAATATCTAATCTAAATAGTCTTGTATCTATTTAAAAAACTAAATTTAGAGATAAAAACCTCCCCCAGAAAACAGTATAGGCCCAGCTGGCTTCACTGGTAAAATCTATCAATCATTTAAGGAAGAGATAATACCAATACCACAATTAACTCTTCAACCAAATTTTAAAAGAAGGAATACTTTTCAACTAACTCATCCGTTACTATTGCCTTTTTACAAAAACCAGAGATATTAGAAAAAAAACCAACTATAGGCCAATATCAGTCATGAACATAGACATAACAGTCCTAAAGCTAGTTTTAATAAATCAACTGCAGCAATATATGAAAAGGATAATACACTATAATCAAGTGGGTTTTATCTTAGGAATACAAGATTGCTTTAACATTTGCTAAGTAATCAATATAACTCATCATATTGACAAATTAAGAAAGAAAAACCATATGTCATCTCAATAGATACAGATATCCATTCCTGATAAATTCTCTTTGCAATGTGAGAATAGAGAGAACTAGCCTCAGTTTGATAAAGGACATTTATGGAAAAACTACAGATAACATATCTATTTTTGAAAGACTGAATGTTATTTACTGACGTAAGGAATAAGTATGACCATTCATACGACTTCTATTAAAGTTTTAATTAAAGGAATAGTCAGTAAAATAAGATGTAAAAATTAAAAGTATTCTGGTTGGAATGAGAGAAAGGAAACTTTTTTATTCATCAATGACATGGTCATGTATGGAAAAATGGAGAATATACAAAAAAAATTCACCAGAACCAAATGAGTTAAGCAATGTTATAGGAAACAAGAGTGATGTAGAACAACCAACTGTATTTCTGTACAATAGCAATGGAGAATTAGAAACGTTTTTAGAAAACTTATAATAGTATCTAAAGAACCAAAGAACAAATTTAGAGACAAATGCCATAAGAAATATAAGACTCATACATTGACACCCAAAAAAATTACTTAAATACACAAAAATTGAAGAATACTATATAAATGGAGAACTATACTGTGCTCATAATTTTGGGTACTCAGTATTGGTAAGATTGATTGATAGCTTCAAAATATAACCAGTCAAAATCTCAGCAGGTAATTTTGTAGAAATCAATTCTAAATTTTATATAAATTCTAGAATTTATATATCAAATCAATGGACTTAAAATAACCACAACAAAAAACAAAGTCCTTTGGAAGAGAACAAAATTGGAAAAATAAAACTATCTGAACTCTAATTATGTTATAAACCTACCGTAATCAAGACAGAATGATATTAGCACTAAGAAAGACAAATAGAACAATGTAACAGACAAAGAGAACAAAGTAACAGAAGGGAAAAGTCCAGGAATAGATACACATATATACAACAACTGACTTTTGGTGAAGCTGCAAAGGCAATACAGTGAAGAAGGGACAGTCTTCTTAATGAATGGTACTGGAATAACTGGATAACCATATGTAAAAAAGGGGAAAAAAGAACTTTAAGCCATATTTTTAATTACATACAGCAATTAACATGAAATAGGTCATAGACATAAATGTACAGCCTAAAGCTATGGAATTTCTAGATGAAAACTAGGATCAAACTTCTGGGACATGGATCAGGGAAAGATCTCTTCAATGCAACACTAAATGCATATACTAAACAATAAAAAACCAATAAATTAGATTTTATCATATTAAAATTTCTGTTCTTTAAAAGGAATGGTTCAGAAAATGAAGAGACAAGACACAGACTGGGAGAAATATTTGCAAATCATCTATATGATAAAGACACATCCAGAACATCTAAATAATTTTCCAACTTATTAACAAGAAAAAACAGTTAAAAATAGGCAAAAAATTTGAACACATGCTACACCAAAGAACATGTATAGGTGAAAGTGAGCACTTAAAAAGTACTCATTAATTATTATGAAAAGTCGAATTAAAACCAAAGTGAGATACTGCTACATACCTATTTTAATGGCTAAAATATAAACAAACTAATTGAAATGGTTGATTTTTACATGTCCACTTTCTGGGCTATGGTATCCAGATAAGTAATCAAACGTTGTTCTGGACATTTTTGTGAGAGTGTTTTTGGATAAAATTACCATTTATTTATTTTCTTAAGATTTTATTTATTTTTTTGAGAGAGAGAAAGATGGGAGGGGAGGGCAGCGAGAGAGGGAGGGCAGAGGAATAGAGACAGGGAGAAGGAAGGCAGAGGGAAAGGGAGAAGCAGACTCCCTACTGAGTAGAGAGCACGGCATGGACCTCGATTCCAGGATCCAGAGATCATGACATGAACTGAAGGCAGACACTTAACAGACTGAGCCACCCAGGTGCCCCTGAAATTACCATTTAAATTGGTGGGCTTTGAGCAGAGCAAATTGCCTTCCATAATGTAGGTGGGCCTCATCCAATCAGTTGAAGGTCTGGATGGAACTGACCTCTCCTGAGCAGGAGAGAATTCTGCAGCAGAAAGCTTCTGGACTTGAATTTCAACATAAGCTCTTCCTAATACTCCAGTCTGAGGGCCCACCCTACAGATTTTGCATTTGCCATCTTCCATAAACACATTGAGCCGATTCCTTATAACAAATCTCCTTTTACATATATATGCCCATCCTACTGGTCCTGTTTCTCTGAAGAATCCTGACTAATGCATTAACCATACCATGTGTTGGCAAGGATGTGGAGAAGCTGATACACTCATGCACTGTTCATGGAAATGTAAAACAGTACAAGTAATGTGGAGAACAGTTTGTCAGTTTCTTCAAAAGCTAAATCAACATGTGCTATATGCTGCAGTCTTTCTATTCCTAGCTAGTTATCCAAGAGGAAAGCAAGCACACATTCATTCAAAGAATTGTAGGCAAATGTTCATAGCCATATTATTTGTAACCCTCCAATACTGGAAAGAACCCAAATGCCTAACAACAGGTAACTGCATAAAGTAACTAGTATACCCACACAATGGATTATTATGTGACAATACAAGGAATGAACTATTGAGGTATAATTCAGTGTGGATGAACCTCAATAATGAGTGAAAGAAGACAGACAAAAAAAAAAAAATACTATTTGATCAATTATACCTAATACTCCAGAAATTGCAAGCTTATTATGTAAGTGATGGAAATGTTGGGGAGAGGTGGTGGGGCAGGACAGAGAGGAGGAAGGGACTAGAAAGAGACAAGGAGAGATGCTAGGACAGAGTTAAGGAATCACAGAGAGAGTACTTGGCAAGGACTCGCCCCCCCCCCCCCCCCGTGCAGGCCCCACCCACCCATCCACGCTTCTCTTGGCTTCCACCTTCCTCCTCCGCAGGACACCCAACATATGACGAGCATTCTTGGTGAGGCTTTCTCAGTCCTGCTGCTTGTGGTCAGCAGAGATCACCCCTTCCCCTGTGCTCCTGAAACCTCTCTTCAGGGCTAATATTGAATACAAACTTACATGCTGTGTGTTCGTCTTTCCTCTTCCTACTTTCCTCTTCTAGATACAAATGCCTCAACAGAAGGGAACAACCCAATATTTGACAAAGAGAAGGCATTTGATACATGTTGATAGAATGAATTAATAGATGAAACTTGATTTGCTCTGGGGTTTCTGCATTTCTACAGATTCATTCTCTCTAGTAGCAGAGAATTATTTGGGGCTTGATATAGGTTCTGAAATCAGCACACCGTTATTATGGTCCCTGTGGAGAAGGGCTTATGGATGCCCTTCTGAGATCACCTGACTCTCTGCCAGACTTCCTTCCGTAGGCCCCTCCCTCCTTTCAGTGGGATATGTAAATTAACTCCCCTCCTATTCTTTTCAGAGTTCAGCTTCTCTTATAAATCAATACAGGCTCCTTTTCTCCCAGCACCACTGACAGCCCCTTCAGTTACATTGGCTTCTGCATGTGGACAATATTTAGCTGGGGATAGGAAATGAGCCCCACCAAGAAGACTTTGTTCTTTAGAATCTCTTGGTTTGTTGTGAGGAAGCTTGCTCTCAGTTGGGTAGAATCAGAACAAAGGGGATCCTGTCTAGGGAAAAGGAGTTTCACCTGATGTCTGCACTCCTGGGGGCAAAATCAGTGCTCAGTCTGTGTTTGTTGAGTGAATAATTGACAGAAAAATGGAGACAGTATGGAAAGCACTCACTGTTTGGTTTCAACAGTCCTTGAGGATTTATTTGTGTTTCACAGATTTATGATATTTATAAATATTATGAATAATATGTGACATATTGTGTATTTTTATCATTACAGTTAGTGAGCATGAGAAAGAGTTGACCTTGTCGTATTCCCTGGGGCTGATTAGCAGTCTCTTTCCTGATAAGATTTTAATAAGGTTCTTTCTACCAACTCTTCCTAAAACAAAAGTCTTTCATTTATAGAGCAACAGAGGTGATGGGCAGAGAATGAGGTTCCCTGCAACCTCAGGGCACAGCCAATCAGCATGCTCCTTTCTAAAAACCAGGGTCCTGGTTTCATCTATTTATTTCAAAGTCTCCTCTTGATTTTCAGCAGCTGCCATCCCACAGTGTTTACTTTAAAATGCTGGGTGACAGAGGAAAAAAATTTGCCAGAAAGAACAAGAAAAAAATCTAATAATTTCCCTCTGAGGGCCAAAGGGAAAACACTGGTACAATATTTGAAGAGATCTTATTTAATAAATGATTCTATTTCCATTCAAGCCATCCTCCTTGTGCTTTCTCGATATATATACCATCTATGAAAGCTTCTTGACGGCAGTCAACCGAATGGCATTTTCAATACGGCAACGTTTAGGTAATAAATATGGCCTGCTGCATGTGCTCGGAAGAGTAACACAAACAATGAGACCACTATCAATTTCCACCAGTATCAATCCCTTAATTTTCACATTCAGAAAAAATTGCTAGCATTAGGCTTTCAGTGCTATTATTTTTAGCTGAGGCAAAGGTATCTATAGCTCTATGAAGGAAAGGGGTATTTTTCTTGTATTCTTTTATTGGGAACTCAGATGTAATCAGAAGTTTCAAATATGATATTTTAAACACTATAACAATTGTTGACATGAAACTCATAGGAAATGGTTCTGGGTAAAATGATCATTTTCAAGCCTCATTTTGGTAGCAAATATGTACTGAGCAGTCTTCCCTGGGAATTCAAATGCATGCTTGTAAGGACCTATTTAGAAACTGTCCCTGCTCCCCTTCCCCCAGGGGATTTACTGGTAACAAAGCCCAGATACAAAGGTGGGTCAGGCCTGGTGGAGACATCCGATCAGTGGGGGGCATGCATACTGTCTCCCTGGTTACCAAGGAGTATGGTCCCCGCCCTTTGGGAGCCTTTTGGGCGCCAATCCCTATCAAGGTGTAATAGGCTGGTTCAAATGTCTACTAGGGTAAATTGTAACTCAATTGGTCACCTAGCATCGCTCTGGAGTTTCCTGTGTGTGTTACAATCTCATTGACCACCTGTGCATAGCCAGGCCTGACCGCATGGCCTTTGCCCTTAAAAGCTAGTCTGTGAAGCAGAGAAGGGTCGCCCTCTCTTGGAAGAGGTGCTGATGAGGGAGCAGGAGGCTGGCTGAGGACAAAGCAAGAGCTGGCACCTTGCACCCCCCCTTCATCCGTTCCCCTCCATAGGTGTAGCATTCCTCAGGCACCCCTGACTGCCATAAAATGATAAATAGTTAACTTGCTGAGATCACAATCCTGCAAGGCAGGAGTCTTCCTTGGTTTGCAAATGTCCTTGAGATTACAACAAAGAAGTTACCTTATCAATAGCCCAATTTCCAAAGACACAGAACTCAGTTCCTCAAGCCCTAATGTCACCCTCCCCTCCATAAAAAAACGAAGGAGGTGGAGGTAGAAGGAAAAGTAAATAAAGTTAAATTTCTTCTAAACCTAAATCTCATTAACAAGGATGCTTGATAGCAGGAATGTAACATTCCACCAGACTTCCAATTGTCTTTACTTGATAGCAACTAAGCCTTCAATATCCTGATAGTATTCTTTGCCCCAATAGCCCTTCTGAACACCCCTTTGTCCTCACCTACCCAACTCCTGTGTATATAACCAACCACTCCTAACAACCCGGGGCAGCAGCAGCTCTTCCTGCCCACGGGTCCTGTCCCCGTGCTTTAATAAACCACCATTTTGCACCAACGACGTCTTAAGAATTCTTTCTTTAGTCGTCGGCTCCGAACCTCCTCACCCCACCGAACCTGACTTAGGTTCTGGGACTTCATCAGTGCGGCCCCAAATGTTTGGTTAGATTCTTGATGCTTGGTGCTAAATAAAGCTTTGCTTGACCTTCTCTTTGTATCAGTCTCGCTCCTTTAATCACGGACCCATTATTGGGGCATAACAATGCTCTCATTTTTTTCCCCTTCTTCTAATCAGTTTATGGAATTTGTATGTCTTTGTCCACTGTTCTTGGCACATGGCTTCTAAAGCCATTATAGTATCTGTCGGAAGCACTTAAGGACAACTTTTACTGTAATATTTAGTTTTGTTCTGTTAAGAAACAAAATTCAACAGCAAATTTGAAGATCTAATTGGCATTATTAAGCGATTCATGAATCAGACAGCATCCCATCTAGCCAGCAGTGAGGAGGAGCTCCAAGGCGGCTTACAAAATGGAGGTTTTTCAAGGAAGGAGGGTGGGGCCAGCAAGTTACCAGCAAAAGAAAGGAAAGGATTGTTTCAGGCAAGATTGGTCTCCCTTAGGGGGAAGGGAAGTGGGTCTTATTATGCAGATGACCTCATCCCCCTTTGGGAATGGAGAGGGCCTCGTGACAGATTACCTCACTGATGTGGATGATCAGAAAATCCCTGACTGACAGGTTGGGTTAAGACCACATTTCTGGAGAAGGTTGAAACTGCAGTGAGGTTAGGTATTAAACCGTGGTTTGATGACCTGGCCTGGCCTATGACTCCATCTTGGGCATGTGGATTTCTTTTTAGCAACTCAACCGCTTCAGGGTGAGTGTGAAATGGGTATCTTTTGTTATTCACACAATTAGTGTCTTTCAGCTACACCTGGGGTTATGTTAATGAGTGACTTTGGGGAAAGCCCCTAAAGCTGGGGGGCTGGTTGCCTGGATTAGAGGGTTGGGAGGTTCAACACTAACTCCACCTCCGGGGAGGGGAGAAGGAACAGAGATGGAGTTCAATCACAGATGGCCAGTGATCTAATCAAGCCTACCTGTGTAATGAAGCCTCATAAAAATCCAACAAGGGTGAGTATCAAAAAGGTGGATCAGTGAACACGCAGAGATGTTGGGAGAGCGGTGCGCCCAGAGGGCACGGAAGCCAAAAAGATCTTTAAAATGAGTTGAATTTCATTTTTTAATAGATGGGGTGGCAGCCATGACAGCATCCAAAGGAGACTTCTGGTGGCTTTGCAGACCATGAGAAACACAGTGTGGTAGCTCAGGCTCTTTGAATGCTCTTGTGTTTCTCACAGTTTCCAAAGGCCATGGGTCAGTTACCCTCAATTCTGAGCTCTGATCCCTTGCCTCAAGCTCTGGATCTCACAGGGCTTGGAGGGTCAGCTGGAGCTGATCGATGGTTCCGCCTGGAACCTGAGTCCCCAGCCCTCAGCTGTTCCACGGTCCCTAATTTTGGGGGTCTGCTGGTTCAGTCTGTTGTTCCAGGTGGTGAACTGCTGGGGGAGGCACCAAAGGACTCTTTCTGTTCTTGGCCAGTTCACCATCTCTTTGGTTACTGCTGGTGCCCACAGCCCCCTTTCTTCAATTACTCTTGTTTTCTCTTTCTCTTAATGTGCCCATGAGGTAAAGGCTATTGCCTAATAGGAATCTTGAAAGCCAAAGAGCTAAAAAATTTGTGAGCACAGGTTGAGCACTTGAAACCTGTTAGAACACTCACCACTTCTCTGAATCTCCCTTGTGAGCAGAAGTTCGTTCATCTCAGAATGAGAGACTGACACTAGGTCACCTGTCAACCTCAAGAAAATTTCTGTGCCACATAGCGTTAAGACTCCACCCCACCCTTACCCCCATGACACCCCCCTCCCCCCGCCCTAGGTGTTAGTTTAGCTCTGGGAGATCTAAGACTTAGCTAAAGAAATAAGATCTTTTTAATCCCAAAGAGTTGAATGCATTGTGTTCTGGTGTGCCAGCTTATTTTGTGACTAAGAACTATAGTCCCAGAAGATAGAGACATCTAAAAAATGGCGAAATAGCCCTAAAAACAACCTAGAATCACAGTAGTCATTATGAGGACTGTTCTAATTAGGCAGGATGCTTCATTTAAGAAGTGTGTTTAAAAACAAGTTTTCCCAGTCTGTTAAGCATCCAGCTCTTGGTCTTGGCTCAGGTCTTAATGTTGTGGTTGTGGGATGGAGCCCTGACCCTTGGCTCTGTGCTCCACACAGAGTGTGCTTGAAACACTCTCTCCTCCCTCACCCACTGCCATGTTCTCTCTCTCTAGAATATATATATATATATATATATATATATATATATATATATATATATACACTTTTTTTTTTTAAACAAGGTTTCCCAAATCAGGGGGAAAAAAATAGAATACCTATATTAATTAGTATGCAGAAGCTTCCAAAACCTTCCAAGATTCCAAAATAGCTTCATTGAAAAATTCATTACAAAAGGCTCATGAAAAATTAAAGACCTAAGAGGCATTCAAAACAAAAGACAGTAAGACTGACAAGACTTCATCTGTTCTTCTCTATCCTTCTGTACCTGAGCACTCATGTTTTACTAGTTCTCTGTCCAACCTTTCTACTCTGAAGACACTATTAACTCCCCGGGGGACCTGGGGGACCCTCCTAAGGTATCTTGTACTACATAGTCAAATGCCAAACTGGGATCAACAGCTCAAGAATTCCCTAGACCCAGGGAGGCTCACTGGAAGTATTTTGAAGAATTTAGAGTTCTTCTTGGGACCTTTGACCCTAGGCTGCCAGACCTTTCATAGCTTGGGCACCTGTGTGAGAGAAGGACCTGGGGAAGCCCCTAAAATGGATGTGGGGGTAGATTGGTGCAGATCAAGATTTTTTTTATCTTCCACGGGCTCCCTTCATGGTGCAGAAAAAGCTCACAAAATAGCAACCAAGTTTTTAAAAGCCATTCCTCGAGTCTTCCCTACCCACACTGATTGGTCCATTATTCCAACATGCAGACTAAAGAAAAACGAATATGTGACCGACTTTAAAGCCCTTCTGGATGCTGTGGATGCACTCTTTGCATGGCATTCTGGGTTCCGTGCGATAAATGGTATAACCCAACCTGCCCTAGTGGCCCTGTTTGTAAATGGCTAATCTCCCAAGATTAGTGGATCAATAAAAAGGGAGAAAATAGGATCAGAGGCTACTGGTTTGACTGAACATGTGACCATAGCTGAGCACTTTGGAGGGACCTTGGAACAAGACGATAAACAGAAGTCTGCCAAGTTCGTAGTCTTACAACTGCATCAGTTCCAAGGTCAGGAGCCTAAAATGATACAGGGGCCTCCCACATTGTACCCTCCTAGGGTACCTAGGAACCCTGGAGAAAAGAATGTCTTCAAAGGTACTATGCAAGTCCTCCACATCAACTCAAATCCCCTGTATCTGCTCCCAAAAGAGATCCCCCCATGGGCCCCTCCCAGAGCTGACAAGACTCTGAGGGGTTCTCCTGTAAATAGCTACCCAATAATTCCCTTAAATGGCCAAAGAGAAACTAAAGTTAGAATCAATGGAAAACCTTACCAAATTCTATTAGATGCTGAGGCTATACTTTCTATTTTAAACCCCACTACCATAGGATAACAAATCCCTTGGAGTCAAAGAGAAATTTCCATAATGGGGGTATCTAAAAAAATTCAGAGAGTTTCTATCACACCCTTTTTCTGAAAAACATCTCTTTTTGCTATGTGATACAACTCTACTCAATCTGTTTGGCACAGACCTTTCTAAATTAAAGTACTAACCTGTTTTGCTTCCAATGGAGACTTCAACACAGAATTTTTTTTTAAGATTTTTATTTATTTATTTGACAGAGAGAGATCACAAGTAGGCAGAGAGGCAGGCAGAGAGAGAGAGGAGGAAGCAGGCTCCCTGCTGAGCAGAGAGCCCAATACGGGACTCCATCCCAGGACCCTGAGATCATGACCTGAGCCAAAGGCAGTGGCTTAACCCACTGAGCCACCCAGACACCCAACACAGAATTTTCTAACCAACCTGAACCTGATCTTTTATGTTCCTTATAATCTGTCCTAGACATAGAACAGGAAGAAGTTAAACAAAAGTCCCCTAATCTAATCAAGGTACCTACTACTGATACTGGGAGAATAAAGAGTTCAGAGCCTATAAAAATTCAAGTGGACATAAGTAAGGCTCTCACTGCCTCACCTCGATACACATTAAGTCTAAAGCCATACCAGCCCTCATCCCCACAGTGAAAGGTCTCATCAGACCAGGGGCTAACTGCTGCCAGTACCAGCCTCAAACAGGCCAGTCTTGCAGGTCTGGAAAGCTAATGGGCAGGGTGGAGATTTGTCCAGGACCTGAGAGACACCAACAAGACTTATTATTCCCTGTTTCCCAGTTGTTCCAAACCTGGACACCCTCTTGTCACAAGTTCCCCAGACTCATGGTCACTGTTAGGGACCTGTGCACAGCTGTCTCCAGCATCCCTGTGGATCTCAACAGCCAATCTCTGTTTGTTTGACTTGAAACAACAACAGTGTCCCAGATTGTCATGCCTCAGGAGTTTACTGGTACCCCTTCTCATTTTTCCCAAATGCTCCACCAAGAGTGATCCACCTCCAGTTCCCTGGAGGTGTATAGATGATCTCTCGCTGTGATCACTTACTCTAGAGGCATCATAAAATAGTCTGTTCACTCACTGCAGTAGTTTGCTGAAGAAGAACATGAAGTCTCTAAGGAAAAATCATAGTGACTCCTGACATTGTTCAATGTATGGGTTATAGGTTAAGCATGGAAGGAATCCAGCTATCTCCAAAAAGAATTATGCTAATCCAAGAATTCCTTGGGCCCACAGCTAAGCAACAGGCTCATTCCCAGGCCTGGCTGGATATGGTAGACTGTGGGTTCCTAATTTTCCTCTATGAACTTACTGAAATTTCAGTTACCAAGCCCTTTTCTTGGGAAGACAAACATGAATAAACAAGAGTAAAACAAGCGCTACAAGAGCCACCTGCTTCAGGTCCATCTAACTATTCAAAACCTTTGACCTTGTTTGTGTGTGAAAGAGATAACAGGAGTGCTCACTCAGTCAGGAACATGGCAGTGGACATTGGCCGATTGCCTGTTCCTGCACACAGCCTGGCTCTGTTCTTCCTATCTACCCCAACTACCTTAAGGCCATGGCCACAGCTGCAGAGTAGGTGGAAGCCTCAGCAGATTCAACCCTAGAAAATGATATTTATTCATAAACTTTACACTCTGCCTGAAGCTTTAACTCTGAATGAATTCAACATTTCTCTGCAAGCAGACTAGCCTCCTATGAGATCCTTCTGCTTCCCCCGCCCCCCCCAAATCTGCATTTTAAATGTTGTGATGTTCTCAATCCTGCTACATTACTACCCTCACCTGAGGAAGGTGAGCCCCACGGCTGTGAGGTAATAATGCCCCATTTCATGACACTGTGTCCTGATTTAGGAGATGCCCCTTTGACTAATCCTGATCTAATTCTGTTTGTCGATGGTTCATACTGTAGAAATGCAGAGGGGAATTTCCAAGCTGGTAATGCTGTTGTTATAACCAATATGAACTACTTCAGAAGGAAAATTTCCCACAAGCTAACTCTGCCCTACAAGAGGAGCTTCAGACCCTTCCAGGACATTCCAGTTATCAGAACAAACTATCAACATTCATCTGACAGCCAGCACACCTTGGGGATCATCCGTGATTTGGGGGTTGTGGAAACAAGAGGTTTTCTTGCATCCTCTCTGACCCCAATCAAAAATGTACTAAAGTAAACAATCTTCTTACTGCTATTCCCTCACCTTCTGAAGTCTCATTCATCAAAACTGAGGCTCACACTAAAGAGACAACCTGAGCATCGGGGAACCACCCCAGCTGACCTTCACGCAAAGGCAGCAGTGAGGGAATCTATAAAGCTGTGGCAGCCGTGGAGGAAGTCCATTCAGTTCTGGCCCCTCAAGGCCAGACGTTTGCCATTCTGATGTCCCTGCAATATGGCAAAAGTCTGTTGCTGAATCAGAGCAATTAAGGGTGGGGGGGAGACAATGGCTGTAAATAAAGTGAATAATTGAACTCTGGGAAACCCAAGATGGTCACTTATTTCTTTCCAGCTCTCTGGCAAGCCTGGCTTTGTGTTTTACATTCCCTCACCCATCATGGTACAACTAAGACGTCTCAAATGATGAACAGGCATTGGTGGGGAGGATTTTACAAAATTGCAAAAACAGTCTACTAGCAATGTCTGACTTGTCAGGTCTGTAAGTCTGGGAAAATTATTTTTGGCCCCACAGCCCTCAGACCTCTGGACAATTTACATGCACCTGGACTTCATTTAAATACACTTCTCATGGGTTATCGATACGTTCTTATTATTAAAGGTGTGTCTTCCAGGTGGTTTGAAACTTTCTGTGTTGCAAGGCTGATGCCCTCATGGTGGCAAATAAATTGTTGGAGAACATATTTCTCACTTGGGGTTAACCTTCCACAATCTCTAGTGACTGGGACCCCACTTCACTGGGCAAATCAGAAAAGCCTTAACAAAAGCTTTGTAAACTTCCTGGAATTATCCCTGCTCCTGTCACCCTCAATCATGAGATGAGGTTGAGAAAACTAATGGGATTCTCAAACTTATAACTTCTTTCTTTCTTTTCATTTTCATTTTAATTTTTTAAATTTTTATTTAGAGAGGAGAAAGAAAAGAGGAGGGGGCAGAGGGAGAAAGAGAAAGAGACTCTTAAGCAGGCTACATGCCTAGCCCAGAGCCCAAAGTGCCGCTCGATCTCACAACCCTGAGATCATGACCTGAGCTGAAATCAAGAGTTGAATCCTTGGGGTGCCTGGGTGGCTCAGTGGGTTAAAGCCTCTGCCTTCGGTTCAGGTCATGATCCCAGGGTCTTGGGATCGAGTTCCACGTCGGGCTCTCTGTCAGTGCAGAGCCTGCTTCCTCCTCCTCTCTCTCTGCCTGCCTCTCTGCCTACTTGTAATCTCTGTCTGTCAAATAAATAAATAAAATATTAAAAAAAAAAGTTGAATCCTTAACTGCCTGTGTCACCCAGGTGCTCCTCAAACTTACAATTTCTGAACTTGCTTAAACCACTGGACTCCCTTGGCCTAATATATTGACCTTGGTCTTGTTGACTGTTCACAATATCCTCTTCGGGAAACATAAACTCACTCCACTTGAGAAATTCACCAGCAGACCAATGTCTCTTGGTATACAACCTTATGCTGATCCCTTGTCTCATGCCAGTATGACCAGTTACTGGAAGTCCTTAATGTCTTATGCTCAGGCCTATCATCAACAGGTTAAAGAAGCTTCCCCAGATCCCAGTTCAAAGGATCCTATTGTTCACAGTCTGGAACCTGGTGGCTAGGTGTCTTGGGAGTGTCATTAGAGGAAGACAGTCTTGAACCCCATTGAGAGGGACCTTCCAAGTGCTCCTGACACTGACTCTGTTGTGAAACTAAAAGGTGTTGAGTCTTGGGTGCACATGGCACAGCTAAAGAAGGCCCCACCTGACACCTGGTCCTGTGCAGGTTCTGGAGACCTCCAAACCCATGTAGCTGACATGGAGGGAAACTGCTTCTGCCCAAGACAGGGCTCAAGACTTCATACTTCGCCTAATGTGAAATGCCTTTTGCTTCTCTTTCTTTCCTTTGTTTTGACTTCGATCTGAAAAGGTAACCTTTTTTCTGTATCTTCCAGACCACTGCTAGGAGGGGCAAACTCTCAGACTGCCTAAATTGCCATCAAAAACCCCAATCCATGGTGCTACAGAACCTCTCAATATCCGTGGACCAGTATTTTTTTTTTTAATTTTATTTATTTGACAGAGAGAAATCACAAGTAGATAGAGAGGCAGGCAGAGAGAGAGCCCTGCTGAACAGAGAGCCCGATGTGGGACTCGATCCCAGGACCCTGAGATCATGACCTGAGCCGAAGGCAGCGGCTTAACCCACTGAACCACCCAGGCGTCCCATGTGGACCAGTATTTTGTTTACACCCAATGTCACCATAAACTACAATCAACCCTCCTTAGAAGTTGCTTATGGAGTCAGACATTTATGGATAGAACATCCAGTGCTTTGTTTTTACCTTTCTCTCTTTGTAACTGTACTTGAATACCTACACCCGCACTGCCACGTGCCCACGATCACCTAGATCATGGGACGATCTCACCAGTAGCACCCATCTTTGGAAGGAATTTAGCACCATATTTTATTTCAAGCTAAGAGATTTCCCTCCCAATGCACTGAAAATCTAACTTACCCTGACTTGGGTGAGGAAATGCAATTGTCCCTGTGAACGAACCCAGGAACAGTGCTACCTTAGCAGGAGTGGCATGTACCCCGACAGGATTTATCTTTGTCTCTGTGGTTGCTTTCATTCTCTTTGGGTCTGTGAATGCCTACATGGCTGCCATTGGGTGGACATATAACCAGGAAATGCCTTTGAGGTTATCAAAGTAACTGTGCTCCTTACTGCCTACAAACTGAGACATCTCATTAGCGACCTCCCCCGAATTTACATCATCAAATTGGAGAGGACCTATTAGGAGTCATTCCTGATTCAGGATTCACTTCCTTTGGCAGTCCTTACTTCCCTGTCCATGCGTGAGTACAAATGAGGCTACAATCTGGAAACTATTCTTCGCTCTTGGAAGTGTTGAGAAATCTACTGCAAAATCAATAGCAGCCCGACAGAAATCCCTATTCTCTCTGGCCAGTGTTTGTCATAAAAGTAGAGCCCTTGGTTATTTTTATGCAGAGCAAGGAGGTATCTGTGCTGCGGCCAGCACCACTTGCTGCACCCAGATCAACACTTCCGGGGAAGGTGACACTCAGCTGTATAAGATCACGGAGCAGGTCACTTGGCCTGGGAAAGTGATTCTTTCAATGGAATCACTTTTTTTTTTTTTTTTGACTTATTGGATTTTAATTATTGGGGTCTTGGAGATGAAGGCTGCAAAGTGCTCTCCAGACATTGGGAATGATCCTGCTTATACAATCAGGGTTATCGCCCTGATACACCGTATTCTCTGCAGCTTCAAATGTGGGTTCATAGCTGATAACCACCAAGCAGAGGATCTTCCTAAGACCGGAACATCAGAAGAGGAATAAACAGAATGACCGACTTCAACAAATGTGAACCTAAGGTCATGACCTTTGAATATCACAGAGATTCAGCAGAGAACACCATGAGACGTGATTACCACACAGGATTAGCAGAAATGCCTAGAAGCTCAGAGTGGTCTCTGGGGGGTGCTGCTAAGACCTTAAATTTTGGTCACAGCTTTCTGTTTAGCTGAGAGTCTGTTCAAAAGGGGTGACATTGTTGAAAGGACATCAAGACTGAAATAGAGTCACCTGTGCTAAAGCCACATCCCCAAGCAGAGGCTTCATACCGACCTTAATTACCGTTCAACCACTCCAGCGGTGGAATCCTAAACCAGTCAGTCTGGAATGACCCTGCTAGCCCTAGAGAGGCAATCTGCCTGCCAGACCCTGCCATCTCCCAGAGGAACGTGACTTTGCCACGGAAAATCCACTCATTGCTAGTGACCTTGTCCCATCCCCTGCCTTTTGTGAAGGTTAAAGAATCATTCACTTTACACAGTTTTTTGGAGCCCCTTTCTATCTGCTACATGAGATGTTGCCTGGTTCACGAGGAGTTGAATAAAGCCAATAAAATCTTTAAAACCTACTCAGTTGAATTCTTTTTTTTTTTTTTTTAAACCAGTATCAAAGTCATTTGCTAAGTCAAATTTTCTGGGAGAATGTTCCATTTAGGTTGATGATTCACTTCTAGTTGATGTTTCACCATAGATAAGTTTGAAATTTATAGACTAATTCCACACAAGCAAAGCAGAACCATTCTAGATGTGCCACTCAGGGCTTGCGAGACACAAGATTCTGCAGCCCGTGTGAGGGGACAAATACCATTCTCAGCCTTGGGTGAGTCCATCTAGTCCTTTAGGATGGTTCTAGCTCCTGCCTCTGTTGGCTTCCTCACATGCATTCACCCATTTTTGGGGGAGAAGGGGACCCTCTGCAGGCAATGGAGTTCCCTCTGGGCAGCAGTGTTTCCAAGACTCCTTCTGTGAGCCTGAGATGCTGTGCTATCCTCGGACTCTGGTCCATATACTCAAGGAGTTCATCAGTCTCTGCCTGGCTTTCTGCTCCCTACCCCTCTCCCTGGAAATGCTCCCAAAGCAAGACGCTGGGAAGTGGAGGGCTCATCTATTTGTCTTCTCTCTTTTAGGGATCACTTAATTCCCAGACATTCACTCTCTGTCCCTGTTGGTTTTTGATTGTTTCAGGCAACCTACTTTGATAGGGCAAATCTACTTCCGTAACTTTATGTTGACCAGATGGAAAATACCTACTAAAATATTATACAAAGGGGTGCCTGGGTGGCTCAGTGGGTTAAGCCTCTGCCTTCAGCTCGGGTCATAATCTCAGGGTCCTGGGATTGAGCCCCGCATCAGGCCCCGCATCGGGCTCTCTGCTCGGCGGGGAGCCTGCTTCCCTCTCTCTCTCTCTCTGCCTGCCTCTCTGCCTACTTGTGATCTCTCTGTCAAATAAATTAATAAAATATTTTAAAAATATATTATACAAACAATGTTATAATCCAGACACACTGGTCAAATTAATAAATGTAAATTGGCTTAACTTACACAATAAATTAAAAGATTACTGAGATGAACTAAGAAAGCAAAATCCAAGTCCCAGATCCTTCCAAGACATGGCTACAATAAAGACATTCAGGAAATTCAAAAGAAAAGTTAGAGGCAAAGATATGCCAGGCACATACGCATAGCAAGGAAGCCAGAGTTATGGTCTTGGTGGTGAAAACTGACCCACGAGGGCCATGCTCACCTCTCCCGTTCTGTCTTCCGAAACGCCTTCCTGCACCAGAAGGTCTTCCTCTCCAGTCCTTGCTTCTTTGCATGATGTCTTTGTTGGGCATGTGGTGTCTGCGAGCCACGTGCCAGGCCAGAGTGCCAAATGATTCACATCCTCTGGAAGCATCTTTAGTCAGCCAATGACAGCAGTTGTATGCCCTGGCACCCTCTTGCCTTGGATGGAATAACTCTGAGGCACTGACACTGAGGTTGCCAAGTGGGATAAAGTTGGGCGTTATTGTCCATGGTTTCATAATATGCCATTTATTGGCTGTCCACCCTTCCCTGACACCCCCTCCAACCTTCTGCCCATGTTTCTTCAATTCCCCAATAAACCACTTGTATTTGAATCCTTGTCTCAGGGTCTAGGTCAAGGTGACCCACATGAAGAGGGTATCAGAAAAGGCAGAATGCAGGTCCCAAAACAAACCTGAATAGAGCAAATACAAATACTAATAGTGCTATAGGTGGAATTTTGTAGAGAAGATAAAAGGGTTATGAATGCCTGTGTTTTCCAAATTGGAGAGGTATATTTACGAAGCAGAAACTAGAGAAGATGTGAGAGGAACTCACCCAAACATTGAGGACGGGAAACTTCTCAGTCTAAGATAGGTTGTTACTTCATTGGGAAATTATGGGGTCATTTCCACAAAAAACTGGGGAGCATGGATGCGTCCTGTCTCTACCACTTACTCTACCACTTATAGGTAAGTGGTAATACTTAACCACTGTATTGCAGACATCAAGTGATATAATTTCAAGGAAGGGGATTAGATCTCTATTTACAAGTGGCATCATTGGATACCTGCTAAACCAAAAGAATTGATGGCAAATACAACTAAATACAACAAAAGGATGAAATGATTTTTAAGTTAGCACCAATAATTTTCATCTATATAAACAAATCTCTTAGTGGATATGATGACATAGCAAATATCTATAATTACAACAGCAAAAGTTTAATAAAATACCTAGGAATAAATCTAGCAAAAATAGGCAAAACCCATATGAAGAAAACTATACAGTGGAAAATAGATTTGACAAATGGATATATGGGTGTGTATATGTGTCTATTTTCTCAAATTTAATTTTTAATTCATTGATATCTCAATAAAATACTTTTTTTTTTTTTTTTTTTTTTTTTTTTGCCCGGAAGGTAAGCAAGTTGGTTTTAAAATTGATCTAGGGGCACCTGAATGGTTCAGTGGGGTAAACATCTGACTCTTGAGTTCAGCTCAGGTCATGATGTCAGGGTCTTAAGATGGAGCCATGTGCCAGACTCCACATTCAGGGTGGGGTCTGCTTGAAATTCTTTCTCTCCCTCTACCTCTCCCCCTGCTCACACTTTCTAGCTCTTCCTAAAACAAACAAACAAACAAACAAATAAATCTTTAAAAATAAAATTGATTTGGAAGAATAAATGATCTAGACTTTCAGGAAATCATGAAAATGACCAATTTTGGAGGGAGGGCTAGCCCTTGCAGACATTCAAACACACTAGTAATTAGTAGGACTGTGACTATACCAATGTGCTTTTAAAGTGCATGGATAGAGATAGTAAAACAGAAGAGGAAACCGAGAAATGCACCCAACTGCAAATGGATAGAGTCAGCAGTGGAGGAGAAAAACAGAATGAAGTTCTTCTTTTTTTTTTTTTTCCTTTCAATTAACATATAATGTACTATTTGCTTCAGAGGTACAGGTCTGTGAATCGCTAGTCTTACACAATTCACAGCCCTCACCATAGCACATACCCCCCCGCCCAGTGTCTATCACCCAGCCAACCTACCCCACCCCCAGCAACTCTCAATTTGTTTCCTGAGATTAAGAACCTCTTATACTTTTTTCTCTTTCCCCGGTCCCACCTTGTTTCATTTTTTTCCCTCCCTTCCTGCCACGACCCCTGCCCTGCCTCTCAAATTTCTCATATCAGAGAAATCATATGATAATATGATAATTATCTCTCTGGTTTATTTCACTCACTGCAATACCCTCTAGTTCCATCTATGTCATTGCAAATGGCAAGATTTTGGGTATTTTTGATGGCCGCATAGTATTCCACTGTATGTATATGTGTGTGTGTGTGTGTGTGTGTGTGTATCTCACATCTTTATCCATTCATCTGTTGATGGACATCTAGGTTCTTTCCACAGTTTGGCTAATATGAACATTGCTGCTAGAAACATTCGGGTGTACGTGCCCCTTCAGATCACTACATTTGTATCATTAGGGTAAATATCCAACAGTGAGATTGCTAGGTCATAGCGCAGCAATATTTACAACTTTTTGAGGAACCTCCATACAGTTTCCCAGAGTGGTACACCAGCTTGCATTCCCACCAACAGTGTAGGAGGGTTCCCCTTTCTCCGCATCCTCACCAACATATGTCATTTCTTGACTGTTTAAGTTTAGCCATTCTGACTAGTGTGAGGTAATATCTCACTGTGGTTTTGATTTGTATTTCCCTGATGCCAAATGATGTTATGCACTTTTTCATGTGTCTGTTGACCATTTCGATGTCTTCTTTGCAGATATGTCTGTTCCCGTCTTCTGCCCATTTCTTGATTGGATTTTTTGTTCTTTGGGTGTTGAGTCTGATAAGTTCTTTATAGATTTTGGAGACTAGCCCTTTATCTGATATGTTGTTTGCAAATATATTCTCCCATTCTGTCAGTTGTCTTTTGGTTTTGTTGACTGTTTCCTTTGCTGTGCAAAAGCTTTTGATCTTGATGAAGTCCTAATAGTTCATTTTTGCCCTTGCTTCCCTTGCCTTTGGTGTTGTTCCTAGGAAGAAGTTGCTATGGCTGAGGTTGAAGAGGTTGCTGCCTGTGTTCTCAAGGATTTTGATGGATTCCTTTCGCACATTGAGGTCTTTATCCATTTTGAGTCTATTTTTGTGTGTGGTGTAAGGAAATGGTCCAGCTTCATTCTTCTGCATATGGCTGTCCAATTTTCCCAACACCATTTGTCGAAGAGACTGTCTTTTTTCCATTGGACTTTCTTTCCTGCTTTGTCGAAGATTAGTTGACCATAGAATTGAGGGTCCATTTCTGGGCTCTCTATTCTGTTCCATTGATCTATGTGTCTGTTTTTGAGCCAGTACATACTGTCTTGATGATGACACCTTTGTAATAGAGCTTGAAGTCTGGAATTGTGATGTCGCCAACTTTGGCTTTCTTTTTTAACATTCCTCTGGCTATTCGGGGTCTTTTCTGGTTCCATATAAATTTTAGGATTATTTGTTCCATTTCTTTGAAAAAAAAAAAAAAGGATGGTATTTTGATAGGGCTTGCATTGAATCTGTGGATTGTTCTGAGTAGCATAGACATATTCACAATATTTGTTCTTCTAATCCATTAGCATGTAATGTTTCTCCATTTCTTTTTTTTTTTTTAAAGATTTTATTTATTAATCAGAGAGAGAGAGAGAGCGAGCACAGGCAGACAGAATGGCAGGCAGAGGCAGAGGGAGAGGCAGGCTCCCTGACGAACGAGGAGCCCGATGTGGGACTTGATCCCAGGATGCTGGGATCACGACCTGAGCCTAAGGCAGCTGCTTAACCAACTGAGCCACCCAGGCGTCCCACGTTTCTCCATTTCTTTGTGTCTTCTTCAGTTTCTTTCATGAGAACTTTGCAGTTTTCTGAGTATGGATTCTTTGCCTCTTTGGCTAGGTTTATTCCTAGGTATCTTATGGTTTTGGGTACAATTTTAAATGGGATTGATTCCCTAAATACTCTTTCTTCTGTCTTGCTGTTGGTGTAGAGAAATGCAACTGATTTCTGTGCATTGATTTTATATCCTGACACTTAACTGAATTCCTGTATGACTTCTAGCAGTTTCAGAGTGGTGTCTTTTGGGTTTTCCACATAAAATACCATCTCGTCTGCAAAGAGTGAGAGTTTGACTTCTTCTTTGTTGATTTGTATGACTTTTATTTCTCTTTTTGTTTGATTGTGGAGGCTAAGACTTCTAGTACTATGTTGTATAGCAGTGGTGATAATGGACAAGCCTTACTGTGATCCTGACTTTAGGGGAAAAGCTCTCCATTTTTCCCCATTGAGAATGAGATTTGCTGTGGGTTTTTCATAGATGGCTTTGATGATATTGAGGTATGTGCCCTCTATCCCTACACGTTGAAGAGTTTTGATCAAGAAAGGATGCTGTACTTTGTCAAATGCTTTTTCAGCATCTATTGAGAGTAGCATATGGTTCTTGTTCTTTCTTTCATTAATGTATTGTATTGCATTGATTTATTTTGTGGATGTTGAACCAACCTTGTAGCCCAGGAATAAATCCCACTTGGTCATGGTGAATAATCTTTTTAATGTGCTGTTGGTTCCTATTGATAGTATTTTGGTGAGAATTTCTGCATCTGTGTTCATCAAGGATATTGGTCTTTAATGCTCCCTTTTGGTGGGGTCTTTGTCTGGTTTTGATATCAAGGTAATGCTGGCCTCATTAAATGAGTTTTGAAGTTTTCTTTCCATTTCTAGTTCTTGGAACAGTTTCAGGAGAATAGGAAATCAATTCTTCTTTAAATGGTTGGTATAATTCCCCTGGGAAGCCATCTGGCCCTGGGCTCTTGTTTGTTGGGAGATTTTTGATGACTGCTTCAATTGCCTTACTGGTTATGGGTCTGTTCAGGTTTTCTATTTCATCCTGGTTCAGTTTTGGTAATTTATACATCACTAGGAATGCATCCATTTCTTCAGATTGTCAAATTTGCTAGCATATAGTTGTTCATAATATGTTCTTATAATTGTTTGTATTTCTTTGGTGTTGGTTGTGGTCTCTCCTCTTTCATTCATGATTTTATTAATTTGGGTCCTTTCTCTTTGCTTTTTGATAAATCTGGCGAGGGGTTTATCAATCTTATTAATTCTTTCAGAGAACCAGCTCCTAGTTTAGTTGATTTGTTCTACTGTTTTTTGTTTGTTTATGTTTTGGTTTTGTTTTGTTTTTTTGTTTTTGTTTTTGTTTCTATTTCATTGATTTCTGCTCTGATCTTTATTATTTCTCTTCTCCTGCTGGGTTTTGGCTTTCTTTGCTGTTCTTTCTCCAGCTCATTTAGGTGTAAGGTTAGGTTGTGAACTTGAGATCTTTCTTGTTTCTTGAGAAAGGCTTGTATTGCTATATATTTTCCTCTTAGGGCCATCTTGTTGTGTCCCAAAGAATTTGAATCGTTGTTTTTATTTTCATTTGTTTCCATGAATTTTTCTAATTCTTCTTTAATTTCCTGGCTGACCCATTCATTCTTTAGGAGGATGCTTTTTAGCCTACATTTATTTGCCTTCTTTCCGACTTTCCTCTTGTAGCTGAATTCTAGTTTCAAAGTATTGTGGTCTCAAAATATGCAGGGAATGATTCCAATCTTTTGGTACCATTTGAGACCTGATTTGTGACCCAGGATATGATCTATTTTAGAGAATGTTCCTTGTGCACTAGAGACGAATGTGTATTCTGTTGCTTTGGTATGGAATGTTCTGAATATATCTGTCGTGTCTATCTTGTCCAGTGTGTCATTTAAAACCTTTATTTCCTTTTTAATCTTTTGCCTAAACTGTCCATTTCAGTGAGGGGCATGTTAACGTTCCCTAGTATTATTGTATTATTGTTGATGTGTTTCTTTGGTTTTGTTATGAATTGGTTTATATAATTGGCTGATCCCATGTTGGGGGCACAGGTACATAAAATTGTTAGACCTTCGTGTTGGACAGACACTTAAAGTATGAAATAGTGTCCTTCCTCATCTCCTATTATAGTCCCTGTCTTAAAATCTAATTTATCTGATACAAAGATTGGCCACCCAGCTTTCTTTCAATGTTCAATAGCATGGTAAATTGTTTTCCACCCCCTACTTTAAATCTGGATGTATCTTTGGGTTGAAAAGGAGTTTCTTACAGACAGCATATTGATGGGTCTTTTTTTTTTTTTTTTTAATTCATTCTGGTACCCTGTGTGCTTTGATTGGGACATTTAGCCCATTTACATTCAGGATAACTTTTGAAAGATATGAATTTAATGCCATTGTATTGCCTGTAAGGTGACTGTTACTGTACATTGTCTCTGTTTCTTTCTGGTCTGTTACTTTTAGGTTCTCTCTTTGCTTAGAGGACCCCTTTCAGTATTTCCTGTAGGGCTGGTTTGGTGGTTGCAAATTCTTTTAGCTTTTGTTTGTCCTGGAAGCTTCTTATCTCTCCTTTTATTATCAATGACAGCCAACTGGATATAATATTCTTGGCTACATTTTTTTTCTCATTTATTGCTCTGAATATATCATGCCAGTCCTTTCTGGCCTGTCTGGTCTCTGTGGATAGGTCTGCTGCCAAGCTAATATTGCTACCATTGTATCTTACAGGACTTTTTTCCTGAGCTGGTTTCAGGATTTTCTCTTTGTCACTGAGACTTTTAAGTTTTACTCTTAGATGATGGGGTATTGACCTATTTTTACTGATTTTGAGGGGGTTCTCTGTGCCTCCTGGATTTTGATGCTTGTTCCCTTTGCCAAATTAGGGATATCCTCTGCTATAATTTGCTCCAGTATACCTTCTGCCCTTCTCTCTCTTTCTCTTCTTCTGGGATCCCAATTATTCAAATATTGTTTCATCTTAAGGTATTACTTATCTCTCAAATTCTCTCCTCGTGGCCCAGTAGTTGTTTGTCTCTCTTTTTCTCTGCCTCTTTACTCTCTACCATTTGGTCTTTTATATCATTAATTCTCTCTTCTGCCTCATTTATCCTAGCAGTAAGAACCTCTATTTTTTATTTCACCTCATTAATAGCTTTTTTAATTTCAACTTGTTTAGATTTTAGTTCTTTTATTTTTCCAGAAAGGGCTTTTATTTCTCCAGAAAGGGATTATTTAGAATCTTCCACGTTTTTTCTAAGCCCACCTAGCACCTTGATAATCGTCATTCTGAACTCTAATTCTGACATCTTACTAATGTCCATATTGATTAGGTCCCTAACAATCGGTATTGCCTCTTGTTCTTTTTTTTTGAGGAGAGTTTTTCCACCTTGTCATTTTTTCTAGATAAGAATAGATGAATGAGAGAACAAAATACTAAAAGTGTAGCAACGACCTCAGGAAAATATACACTAACCAAATTGGAAGAGACCTGAAACCAGCAGGGGAAGAAAAGAAAAAAAAAGTTATCTATATCTATATCTGTATTATATATATATATATGTATATATATATATATATATATACATATATATATATAGTCCTTCCTAATCTTCTATTATATATATATATATATATATATTAGACTGATATATATTAGACTAATATATATATATATATTAGACTGATGAATCGAACAGAGCCACACACTTGATTTGGGTGTATTTTCATCTGTTAGAAGAAACTGCTTCCCCAAATTTTAAAGAAAGAAAAAAATATATATATATACACACAAAAATAAGGGTAAACACAATGAAGGGATTGAATATGACTGTAATGATGAAAATTTTAAAAGATTCTACAAAAAGAATTGATAAGGTGGTTAAAAAATGGGGGGAAAAGGAAAGAATGTAATCAGGCTGGAGATTAGAACAAAGCCCTGCACAAAATTAGAATATATTTTGGTCCGTTAGAAGAAACTGTATCCCAAATTTTTAAAGAAGGAAAAACATATATTTATACAAAAAATAAGGTTAAATTTAAGGAAGGGATAGAATATGACTATAAAAATGAAAATTAAAAAAGATTTTTTAAAAAGGTATTAATAAGATAAAATAGTTAAAAAGGTTAAAATAGGAAAGAGGAATAATTTTAAAAATAGAATAATAAAAAAATATTTTTTTTAAATTTAACTTTGAAAGACTAAAGAATCATGGGAAAGGAGCCATGAATTCTATGTGTTGCTTTCCCTAGCTCTGGAGTTTCACAGTTCTCATTAGTGAACTGGGTCTTGGCTGGATGTTTTTGTTAATATTCTGGGGAAAGGGCCCTGTTGCAGTGATTCTCAAATGTCTTTGCCCAAGGTGGAATTGCACCGCTCTTGCCAGGGGCCAGGCTAAGTAGTCTGCTCTGGTTCCTGCTTTGTAGCTTTTGTTCTCTGAATGCTTTCCATAGAGCTTTGGAGGACAGGAATGAAGATGGCGGCCTCCAATCTTGGCTGGCGGAGCTGAGAGCTTGGGGCCCCACTCTCAGTGTACCCTCAGAAAAAAGCGGTCAATCCCTCTTCTCTCCCTGGTCTCTGGCCGCACTCTGAGCTCACCCGGCCTGTGACTGAGCATTTCTATCTCTGGCGCACGGCCCCATTTGTAGTCTCCAAACCCAGCAGATTCCTGCTGCGTGCTCCCAGTGGAGAAAGTAAGTCTACCTAGATCTTCTGCCTGTGGAGTCCCTGCTTGAAGAGCAGTGGCCTGACTATGCCTCAGATCATTGTTTAAGTTAACCCTGACCTGAGAGTTCCCTTCTCAGCTCCATCTCTGCAGCTGGCCTCCCCCACAGTCTATCTTCCCGTATAGCTTCTCAGATTCACTTCTCCACATGTCCTACCTTCCAGAAAGTGGTCAATTTTGTGTTCCTAGAATTGCCGCTCTTCTTCTCTCTAATTTCCTGTTGAGTTTGTAGGTGTTCAGAATGGTTTGATAACTGTCTGGCTGAACTCCTGGGACCCAATGATATTTGGTCTCCTACTCCTCTGCCATCTGGCTTCTCCCATATTCTTGGTTTTTATGAAAAGAAAATGGAGGTTTTTTCATCATGGGTGGGTTATGGGGATGAGAGAGAGAATTCCTTTTGATTTTCTGGCGCATGTGATGGGTGGCATGACAGAAGGTAATGTTGGTAGTTGACCTATCTAATGCTTATTCTTAGTTATCTCTGGAATATTGGGAATGCAGGAATTATCATAGTTACAATACCAAAAAACCCTGGAATAATAGAAAACAGAACATAATCTATAATTGTGTGAATTGTGTCAATCTCACATGAATGATGGGGAGCTTTGTGGGTCCTCAGTTTGACACATTTTATCTACCGGGTCCGTGGTTACTAATGCCTGATTCCTTTTTTGGTCATGTTTGGGTTGTCTTGGTGAGCCTGTGCCTGTTTTCAGCTTCTGACACTTTCTGGGACCTGTATGGACTCAGTCTTGCAGGTAGCCAGGATAAACCTCTCTGCGTTCCACGTTCTGGGCTAACTGCCAACTCCTGACCCTCTCCTCCCAGGTGTGTTTGCCTGTGCTCCCCTCCTGATGGTTTTATTTCTTCAATGTATCTTCCTCTCCCATCCATCAGCCACTCTGTAGTCAGAGAGGTCTATAAGTTACCCTGTCACTCCTTGTATAAACACGCTGCTGGATGCCGTCCACGCTTGTGCCTTGGGGAGTTCTAGGGCATTCAGGTGTCTTCCTGTGAAGCCCCGTGATTTGAAATTTCTCCTTTGCTCTGTTTTGCTCAGGCTTGACTGCAAGCTCTGTCTCAAACAGCTACAAAACTCCGCATTCTCTTGTCATCGACTCAGATGTCACCTCTTCCAGGTAGCTTTCTGGCACCGCTAGAAGGAGTTTGGGGCCTATGTTCTCCATGTCTATAGCATGTTCTTGCTAGGCTCTTCCCCTCTCCTGCAAAGCTCAGCACCTTGTGAGGAAAAACTGGGCTCTGACATTTTGGTTTTCTGTCATGCAGACTGGTGCCTGGCACATAATGGCCTTCAGTAGTTGTTGAATTGAAGGAGAAGGAAGACTACAGCCCCATTCATGCCCATTCGTGTCTGATTTTGCTCAAGACTCAGAATCCCTTAAGAGCTCCAAAGTGGAGTTATTTGTCTCATGGGCATGCAATTACTAATTGGAAAATTGTTGGTGCCTAATTCAGACTGCTGGCATCTCCCTGCTGGTCCTGTGGGGCCCCTGGAAATTCCACATTACTAGTGAATCATGACCCTTCGTAATAAATCTGTAACTCGTCAATATTGTCTAACTTCTTACACATTTTTACCCCTTGGAGTTGGCTCATTTCCGGCCTTTAAGGGACAGGAATAAAGCAGCTTGCTGAAATATAATGATGAAAATATGAGGGACTCTACATTTTTATCTCCACAGTCAGACAAGCTTACTAATTGCAAGGTAAACTGGTAGCAGCTTTGGACTTCTTGGCCACATGCATTATTTAGGACGGGAAATGAATGGGTGGTTACTTTAACTTTTGGTAAATGAGAGAGGCAGAAGCACATTTCCTCTGTCATAATAATGTCAGAGGAAAAAGGAATCCGCAATCCTCCAATTGGTACAGATAAAGATCCAACCCTGTTTCACTTGGAAGAATTGACAAATTCAAACTGAACTCAGATATTCACTATTGTTCATCGAAAGCCATCTTCTGCACTTGAAACATCCCTGTTGTGATGATGTATTGACTTTTTGTTTTCTTTGCCTTTTCCTCATTAGGCGCCAGGATGGATATTCTGTTTCCTCTTCCAGAACGGCTTTCAATCTTTCCTTACCTTGGTTGGATTTAAGGGGAAGGAGGGGTACAGTCCCATTCATGACCACAGCCTGGGGGGTGACCATTATTGATAGCTCCGAGTCCCCTTGCCCCTTGAGTTCTGGTTGGATTTGGGTAAAGGAAAGTACTGGAAGAAGCAAGAGGGCAGAAAACAGAGTCTGGGGAGTTTATGGTCTCTGTAGCTGCTTTCTCTCTCCAAAGCCATATCTCTCATCTCCCTGCCACACCTAGAACCTTCGCCAGCTTGTGGTAACTGCTTCTTTGCCTGCCTTTCCAGACTCAGGAGTGATAAAGACTCACCCCAAACCTGCCTTGCATGTCCCCTCAGAGCACTGTTCAAGTGGGCCCTTTGTGTCCTGGGAATGTAGCTGACATAAGGGTCACCAATCTTTCTTCCTGAAAGCCACAATTCTAGAACAGCCAGGTCTAGAGATCACTCGTTCCACATGCTTCATTTTACCAATAAAAAGATAGAGGCTCTCGGAGAAGGGGTGGCCTGTCAGGCAGCCATCTGGGGCAAGGCTGCTGTGGAGCCCAGGGCTCTTGTCTCTTCAGATGCCACGTTACTGGTGATGACCCCCCACCACTACCCTACCAGCTAGTTATACTGAGGGCTTTCATTGTGCTGGGCTCTGGACCAAGCATGCATATTTATTGTCTACTTCTCACCACCTTGTGACATCCTTACTATGATGTGGCCTGTGTTGCAGATGAGAAAACCCAGATGTTATGTCGTCTGTCTCTGTCATGTGGCTCTGGGGGGTGATGGGGAAGCCCTGTGGCCAGGATTCACATCTGGGTCTTTCTCACCGCAAAGTCCCCTGTAAAGCACCCCGCAATGTGCCCCTTTCTGGGACCTGTCATGGGGGCCTGAATCTGCAAGCTTAGCAGGGTCTAAGAGGCCAGGCCGCATGTCTGATATTGGACCCAGATAGCTTCTGGAAGAGGGGCAAGAGGGCATCCACAGGTGGGCAGGGGAGGGAAGAGGGGAAGTCCCCACTGGTCAAACCATTCAGCAGTTTCCTGAAGTTGAAGCAGCCATTCTGATGGGACAGACCATGGCAGGACAGTCACTGTCCTCAGGAAGGGGCCATGGAGGACAGGCTTTGGGCAGACTGCTACGGCCGCCATCAGAAAGTCTCAGGGGGCGGAACTCAAGTCCAGAGTCGGTGATGGGAAACACAAGAGCCAGGGAGCCAGGGATGAGGGAAACCAGAGAGCTTGGACACCATTCAACCAGCAGCCATGCTCCTCCCCAGGCAGGTGAGGAGTCACACACAGGGATGGGCCATGTTTTAAATGATCACATCAGTACATGAAATCTGGAAGACCTGGAGAAGAAAATTAAACCCTCCCTGCTGAATGTGTACTACATTCGTCCCAGAGCCCAGGATGTAGGGAAACTAAGTTAGGGGAGATGGTCCAGATGCGGTGGATGTGGTAACCCACTGACATGTCCCCTTGGGACCCCACACCTGGTCGTGATGCCTGCTAGCCTCCAGGCACCCCGAGAACAGTAGACCCCTCATGGCCCTCACCAGCCATGTCCATGACATCTCAGAAAGTCACATTTTCCTGAGCTTTACCTACCTCCTCTATAAAAGCAGCATAAGAAAGGCTGCCCGAGCAGGTCTGAGCATCTCAGTTGTGCTGTCTTACAGCTGGATTTCTCTGGGGAGCAAGCAGGCTGTAGTGGGTGGATTTCTCTCCTGCCCCCTCTTCTCATCCTTTCTAAGAGGGCTCCGGGAGCAGATGACTCAGAGCCCCATCTGCAGGGCCCGCAGGGCCAGAGTCCCCACATGGGAAGCCTCACCTCCCAGAGCCCCTGGTGTTCCCCTACCTGAGTCGGGTTCCAGCCTGCCTTAACCATGAGGCTCTCTGTGCTCCTCACTGGTGCCCCAGAATGCTCGATCAGGACGTCTGTGATTGCTCACCAGGGAACTAACTGCATTGTTCTTTCTGGTTCTCGAAGTCCTACTGCTTAGCACTGAGGCCATCACTGCTCGTTAAGGCTGCCCAGAGAGTCAGGAGCACTGAGATCACGCACAGGTTCTGAGCTCTCCGGCACACGCTGATGAGACACCAGGGCACAGGACGGGGGCTGCCACTGCCATGGTCTTTGAGCAAAATCCCTGGTTCTAGATTTGGAGCACAGCCCATGCTTCCCAGACCCAGACCGGTCTTGACACAGAGGCTGACCTCAGACTTGTGAAGGTCACACGTGGGATGCCTTTCAGCAGACAGGTCCTGGGAGTGAGAAGGAACGAACGCGTCCTTTCCATGACATGAGAGAATATGCTCCATGCCTCAGTCTCCTTAACCAGACTGTATCGTCTGCTGGGGGACAATGAGGAAGGGGCCAGATGTAGGAGTTCACCACAGTGAGGATGACCCCAGCTGTGCCCACAATAGCCTCATGAGTCTCGAGGAGTTGCTAGACGTCCCTGAGGCTACTCTTTGGCTGTCAAATGGGTAAAGCAGATTATTTATTTATTTATTTATTTTTAGGATTTTATTTATTTGACAGAGAGAGAGACGGGAAGAGAAGGAGCACAAGCAGGGGGAGTGGGAGAGGGAGAAGCTGGCTTCCTGCTGAGCAGAGAGCCCGATGCGGGGCTCCATCCCAGGACCCTGGGATCATGACCTGAGCTGAAGGCAGGTGCTTAACTGACTGAGACACCCAGGTGCCCTGGTAAAGCAGATTTTTTTTTTTAAGATTTTATTTATTTATTTGACAGAGAGCACAAATAGGCAGAGAGAGAGAGAGGGAGGAGGAAGCAGGCTCCCCACAGAGCTGAGAGCCAGATGCGGGGCTTGATCCCAGGACCCTGGGATCATGACCTGAGCTGAAGGCAGAGGCTTTAACCTACTGAGCCACCCAGGTGCCCCGGTAAAGCAGATTTTCACGAGAGTCTGGTGCTGGGGTGGGAGTTGTCTGGGAACTCTGCTGGGCTAAATTCTGCGAGCTTTTGGGAAGCCCCGGGCACCTTGGGCTGTTGAGCTCGGCTGCTGATGTGGCTCTGTTTTGCAGAAGGGAAGAGAGGAATTGTAGTGCAAGAGCATCAGAGGAGGAAGGAGGCAGCTCCTGCCCTGTGTGGACGAGGATGCTGCCTGGCCCCCGAGGAATCTTATCCCACTTTTAAAACAAGTGCTCCCAGCACAGACACTGAGCTTTGGATCGTTCTGCTGGCTCTGATACATGACCTCAGGCAGCCTCGTGGAGGTTTTGGGTGGTCAGTGCAACTGTGTCCCTACTGCAGAGCGGCAGGTGGAGGTAGGCCCAAGTGCTAAAGGACACTCGCCCTCTGGGATGAGAACTCTGGCCTTTCCTGGTCACCTGTGATTGTCCTCCATGGTGTGTCCCTGCGCTTGTGGCAAGAAGCAATGTGGGGACCACCCCAGCAGCCCTACGGCTTACACAGGCTGTGAGCTGCTTGTCCCCTGCTTACTCCCAGTCGGTTCTGAGCCCACCTTGGCTGAGTCCCGAGTCTCCCAGATTCTGTCTCCATGCTGGCCTGCTCCTCTCCCCCAGCTCTGGGCCTGGCCTGCTGTGCGGTTTGCCTGTAGACCTGCCGGTAATTCCATTCTCCCTCCCCAGCTGCTCCTTCACTGCAGCCAGGAGACAACCTGAGCTCGGAGCTGTCTCCTGAGAAAGCTTGCCTCCTCCCCACAATTGGGCATTGGCTCAGGAGCCATTCACTAAGCAAGTCCTGGAACTGCTTACCTGGCATGCTCGGCTTTACCACATCAGGGCTGAGCTGGGCAGAGGGAGGGCTACAGGAGCAGATCAGGTCCAGAAATGCAGCCTCCACCCGGACATGGGTCAGAAGGCTGCTGACGTGCTGGGCTCCCTGCTTACCCTGGTCTCCCACGTGGAGGCAGATCTGTAGCAGTTCGATGCCCGTGGCAACAGCATCCCGTTCCCAGGCCTACAGACCCTAAGTGAGTTCGATTTGGCTCCTGTCCACCACAGAGGCCCGTGGATTCGTGTGTGGATACCACAGCAGCAAGAGGCACTGCTGCAAGATGTGGGCAGTGTTTGCCTCTCTCTGCAGGACTGTGTGGTGGTTGGGGAAGGTTTCCTGTGGGAGGCGGCTGGGTTTTGCAGGATGAATAGAAGTTTTAGTGCCCAGCACGGAAGCGTGAACTCATGTAGTGTGTTTGGGGATGTACGAGACAAGCCAGTGTCTGGAGGGTGGGGAAAGCGGGGGCCAGGCAGGTGACCAGGTGGAGCAGTAGCAGCAGCCACACCATAGCAGGTTCTGAGAAGGCATCAGTCAGAGCTGTGGTTTCACCTTGGCCTCTCTGAGTGGGTCTCCATCAGGGCCGGACTGCAACACAGTATTTGGGGTGGCCTGATGGAGGGTGTGGTGGCACGTGGACGTTGGGGGAGGAGTCCCCAGGGTCTATGCAGGCAGGAGGGACCCGACACCCTGGCCCCATCTCGGGAGCCTACACTGAGGAGGAGGGTGCGAAGAATCACGTGTGGATGCCTACATTTGTACCTTGCCTCCTGCTCCTCGGAGTCCACACCCACCTGAAGGCCCAGCGTCTGGGAGCCCAGCAACTTCTAATGCATTTACTTCCATTTACACAGGGACTGGCTCCAGTGGGCTATGGGCGAGCTATGGCCACCTGCCCTTACCTAGCCTCTACCTGATCAGGAACTTGACTAAACCCCTCATGAGCAGGTGCCAACCTAATTGCATCTTGATCCTTCAGCTTTGAGCACCTTGGCATCTCCGAGGAAATCACAGGGATGGGAGGCAATGGTCTCAATCGTAGGGATGTGGAAATAACCCAGTGAAAATTCACTGGGGCTCCCTCTGACCATGCCTCTCAGTGGCCCTGCCAGGTGCTCATGCTTCTGGACACTTCCAGTGTTGCTCCCTTCCCAGATCCCCTCACCCCTCCTGCTCCCTGCCCTCCACACCTCCACCCCATGAGGAATGGTGGTGAATTTGGTCAGCTTTCTGAACTCTACTGGGCCACTTTTTATATGAGCTGGTGTGTCTGTGTGCTTGGGGTAGGCTCCTGGCCATTGCCTCTGGTAAGGGTGGAGTTGATGTGGGACCCCCCCCCCCAGGAGACTTGGGCATCATGCCCTACTGTCTTCCCTCCCTGGAGCCCCTGGTCCATGAAGCCTCCTGTTTATCTAACTCTGCTCACTGTAAGAAAGAGGTTAAAATGTGCTAAGGACCGAACGTTTGTGTCGCCTTGAATTTAAATGTTGAAGCCCTAATCACCCATGTCATGGTATTGGGAGGTGGGCTTTGGCAGGTAGTTCTGGTGTTGGGCAGTTGGATAATCAGGTCATGGATGCAGAGTCCCATAATGGGATGAGTGACCTTATAAGGGAGGTGATCTCTCTCTCTGCCACGTGAGGACACAGCAAGAAGCCACCCCTTACCATGTGATCTGCGAGCACCTTGATCTTGGACTTCAAGCCTCTAGAACTCTGAGAAGTCAGTGCTGTTCAATGCCCAGCCTAGGTATTCTGTTATAGCAGCTCGAACCAAGACAACACATAAGAAACCCGCACCCAACGTGGAGCCCAACACGGGGTCGATCTCACGACTCAGATCATGACTGACGCCAAAATCAAGAGTTGGACACTTAACGGACTCAGCCCTCCAGGTGCCCCAAGAAGCTAAACTTTTAAGAAGCTGGAATTCTTGAAAGCGGATAAGAGATGCCATGAAGTAGGTGCCACAGGCTTAAACACAGGCAGCAGGAAGTGGGGAAAACCCAAATCTGGCGGTGGGGCAGCTCTGATGTTTCTGTGTGGCTGGAGGCCCGAGGAGAGTCCTGCTGGAAAATGTGGGCAGCAGACACCCACCTGTGGAAGGCCCAGAAGGATCCATATAGGCTCATTTGGGGGTACACTTTATGACAGATGCAGAAAGGAATGGTGAAAAATTCTGATGGAACAAAGTTGGGGCTCCAATCCCACTCCTGGTGACACTCGTTCTGTCATTGAGCACGACTCACTACCTAGTCGGGACCGGACAACAGAAGACCACGGAATCTAGCACCTAAATGGAGACATTAGGACTGTATTGATGCAGGGCTAACAGGTATAAAGCAGGTGTTCTCCTTGGCCACATGGGCAATTCCTGTGGACCTGGGAAGACTTTTTAGACCTGCTGCCTGCTCTCCTTGCTGTGGTCAGAAAGGCAGGGATGAGGCAGTGGTGAGCAGCACCAAGTAGGAAGGGCAGAGCTAACAGGCAGAAGAGCTTGCAGGGGAGCAGGGAGGAGGGCTTGACGGTAGCAAACACATGTCAGGAGCAGGGTCTTGAGGGCAAGGCTGGGTTGCCCGCTGACGGGTTGTGGATGGTGAGTGCTATTTCTTGCAGGGGGATCGCAGGAGGGATGAGCGAGTGCCACACGCTTTCACCCTGCAACCTGATGCTGGTTCCATAGTGATGTGGGGAACAGGTGGAGGGAGGGGACATGGGCCACGGGGAGCCTTCCAGCCTGAGGAGTTTAGTGCAGGTGGAATAGGAGCCTAGAATGAGAGGCGTGTCACTGAGCTGTTCCGCTCGCTGCTCTGTCTTATTGGATCTGTTTCCTCATCTGGAAAATGGCATCTCACCACCACTCAGGTTTAGTGGGAACAACCAAGAAACAGCTGTGAAAACACTGCAAAAAGATTATATCATGACCCAGAAGACTGTATGGGTCCCTGTTTCATAGCTCAAAACACAAGGAAGGCTTGAGCAATAGCTGGAGAGGCAGGACATAACACAGTGGCAACTTATACTAAATTTATACTATGTATGTATACTAAATTTAAATTTAGTATAAAGTTGATCCCTTCCCTCAGGAGCAAAAGGAATCAGGGATGGTGTGCACTCAACTGGACAACCTTTCTCATCCTGGAGGCCCACTTCTGGGCCCACCATGTGTGCTCCCCTCTTGCTCTGGCTGGGGAGCAAGGTAGCGCTGGGAAATGAGGCACTGAGCTTTATGCAAAGACCAAGGGGTCAGAAGCTGGGAAACTCCATATTTTTGTGTGACCACCCATGCTTCACACTGACCTCCTAGGTCCTCCAACACACTGAGCAGATCCTGCCACAGGGCCTTTGCACTTGCTCTTTCCCTAGCCAGTTACACATCCATTCATGGTCTGCTCTCTTTTTTCTTCAGTTTTACTCAAACATCACTATATCCCTGAGGACTTTCTTCATCACCTTATTTCACATTACATCCCTTTTCCTGATCTTCTCCTACACACTACTGACTTCTAAATATATTCAATATTTTGCTTACCTTTGTTGCTCATCATCTGTCTTCTCCCCTGTAAACTAAACTCCATGAGGACAGGGAATCTTGTTTGTTTTCCTTTCTGTTGCCTAGAGGAGTGTAGCAGGCAGTCAAGAATATTTATTCATCGAATTACTAAATCTCTCCTTTCTACTCTGGGATAAGGGCATAAAGTCATGAAATTCACACAATGGCTACAATTTCATTTTTTTTTTTTTTTTTATTTGTGGCACTAAAAGACACAGAGAGACAGTGTGGCTTAAGAGACACAGGCTGATGCTCTTGCCACACCGGGAAGGTGAGCAATTGTCTCCAGACAATGTGGAGCAAAGTTTCCATTCTACGGGACACCTTGATCTGAAACAGTTGTGAAATATTAAAATGATCTCACTATATTTGTTGTTCCATTAAGATAGGGATTTTATTTCATGAACTCCTCTTGATTTCTATTCATCTCTTAGAGAGCTCTTTTCAACGTAACAAAAGGCTTTAGAGAGAGATGTGAAAAACTAGCGCTGTGTCTAAACATTATAAATACCGAGGGCAGATTTCTGGGTGATAAGAAAAGCCTTCTGCTTGAAACATGGGTACTATTGATCCACTGGGCAAAGGTGCCCAGACTGAACCCAAACCGTGAAATACCAGCACAGTTTTGATCCAATCATGGTGACATGCAAGACACCCAGTGTCCCTGCTCTTGATCCCATGGAGGATTTCAGAAGGTTCTCAGGGCAGTCACCAGGCTCCATATATAGCCCGCCCAGGGTTGTGGGGGGACTCATTCTACTTCCCAGCCTGCTGGGGATGCCTGCAAAGTGGGGCACGGACTGTCTGCACCAGTGCCTTTCTGACCTCTGTCACTGCCACCCATGGAGAATCAGAAACACCTGTTCAGACATCAAGTGTGATTTTATTCTGGGTGATAACTGCTGATTTTTTAAAAGCTTAGTTCGTCGGATGATAGTCTGAGACCCTCTGTGAGGTTTTAACCCCACATTTATGAGATTAAAAATCCAGTGATTTCCTTACTCAACGGTCATCTTCTGCTCCTTTCTTGCTACCGAGAACATCACAGAGTGTATTCCATTCAGATTGTTTCAATTGGTTTAAACATATTTTCCAGGAATTCAAAAGATTTCAAACAGCTACGTGGTCTTAACCATCTCTATGTGGTAAAATCTTCAAGTTCCAGAATCAGTCTAAGGTCACCATAATTAAGGGTAGCGCTGGGCTCCAGCATTTATAACCCCATTAACCTGCCAACAAGAATAGTTTATTGGCAACTTGAAATATTCAGAGGCAAACATGTTTCCTTGGCACACATGCCACACAGCTGAGCAGCACCTCGCCCTCCCTTGGAACCATTTTGCAGGACTGAAAATCAATTGTGTGAGTTTGGCCTGTAGACAAGAAAGTTCACCAAATCCCAATGCTCCCTGCCACGTGGCGTCCTCGAGCAGCGACTATGGATGGCTCACAGGTGGGTTTCTGCCATGATCTGATCTTCTCAATGATTTATACGAGCAAGGGTACCTACGGTGGAAAGAGAGCCACAGTTACTCAGGGGACCTGGAGGAGCCAAAGGGCTTGGCCCAGGGTGTGTGGATCTGGGTGCTAAGGAGCTGAGGGCAAGAACATCCTTGCCAGTACTCTTCCAGCACAAGTTTCTACATCAATACCCATCCTGCTTACAGCTCCAAGGAGAATATTTCTGGAACACAAACATGCTTAATGATTTACAGTGACTTGCTCCAGCCAGTTGTTTTTTTTTTTTTTAAAGATTTTATTTATTTGACAGAGAGGGGGAGAGAGAAAGAGACAGACAGAGAGAACATGAGATGGGAGAAGGTCAGAGGGAGAAGCAGACTCCCTGCTGAGCAGGCAGCCCAATAAGGGACTCAATCCTGGGACTCCAGGATCACGACCTGAGCAGAAGGCAGACACTTAACCCACTGGGCCACCCAGGCACCCCGATAGCTCTTTTTCGAGGAAGAAAGTATGAACTCGCTGGAGAGCTATAGCACATCCCCAGGTCTCCACCATTCTGCTAGAGCCCTCAGCTGCCCCCAGCTTTCCCAGATTCTGGGATCTGCTGGGGTCTTTTGCTCCTCTGGACAGGCTTTGCATGTGGGGTTTCTCTGTTGGGGATGCATCTTTCCAGCTGGAAGCTATGAGCCCTTCGAGAATTGGTGTACATACTATCTCTAGGGAGAGGCTCTCCTGACCTAAGCCCTTTTCAGGGCTGATGCAGTCACCCCTCCTTCTGTCAGTGACCCCAGTCTGCTGCCATGTCTCAGACTCCCTGCACCCTCACTGCTGCAGACTGGCTCACTGAGGAGGAACCATGGGATTCTCACTCCCTCCTCTGGGCACAGACCTTACTGAGTGCTCAGTATTTGTGGCACGAATGAGTGAATGCACAGGCATGACCCCATTCCCCGGATGCATAAGGTCCAACTTTCACTCTTAGCTTCACCCAGAATCCTCCTGTCCAACTGCAGAAAGCCAGATTTGTAGAATTTCAAAGGAGTTATTTCAGTGCCTTTAAAGGCTAAAATTAGGGGCGCCCAGGTGGCTCAGTTGGTTAAGCATCTGACGCTTGATTTTGGCTTAGGTTATGATCTTAGGGTTGTGAGATCGAGCCCCACATCAGGTTCTGTGCTCAGCCCGGAGTCTGCTTAAGATTCTCCTTTTCCCCTGCCCCTCCCCCCACTCAAGGGTGTGCTCTCTCTCTCAAATAAATAAATCAATCTTAAAAAAAAAAAAAACAGAACAAAACAAAACAAAACAAAAAAAGGCTAAGGTTCAACAGTTTCCAGTTTGAGGAAATTACAAATAAAACTGCTATATATATTGCATGTGAATACAAGATTATATATTTACGTTTGTTTCATTTCTCTCGGGTAAGCACCTAGGGCAGGATGGCTGGATCATGTGGTGGCTACAGCTGTAACTTGAAGGAAGTGCCGATTACCTTTCAAGTAGGGGTGCCATTTACATTCCCGCTAACAGGTCTTGAGAGTTCCAGTTGCTTTCCATCTCGTCAATATTCTGTACTGTCATTTTCTACTTAAATTGTAGCCATTTTAGTAGGTATGTAGTGGGAAAACTTTGTGGTTTTGACTTGCGTTTCAATAATCAAGATGTGGAGCATCTTTTCATATGCTTATTTGCATCTATGTATCTTCTTCAAGTGTTTATTCAAATGTCTTGCCCATTTACTGACTTGCCTGCTTTTTTCTCTATGAATTCTAAATATATATCCTGTATCCAATAAATGTGTTGCCAACATGTAGTCATAGTATGAGGCTTGCATTTTCATTTTCTTAATGGTAAGTTCTCTTGAAGGGCAGAGAGCTTTACTTTTGAGGGAATCCAATTTGTCAATTTGCCCTTTGATGGACTGCGCTTTTGGTTTCAAATTCAAGACATTTTTGCCTAAGCCAAGGTCACAAAGATTTTCTCATACATTTTCACTAGAAATTTTAGTTCTCGGTTTCAGATTTAAATATATAATTAATCCTGAGTTACATGGTGTGAGGTATGGATCAAAGTTAATTATCATGCGTAAGAATGACAGCTATGGTTGCTATGACAGTTTTGGAAAAAAAAACAAAACTGTCCTTTCTCCACTGAATTCTCTCTATATACCTTTGTCAAAAATCAGTGGGTCTATTTGTGGGCTCTCTATTATTTTCCACTGGCCTTTCTGGTATCATTACCAGATAGTGTTAATTACTTTGGCATTGTTGTAAGTATTGAAATAAAGAAGTGATAGTCCCCCGACTTGAATTTTTTCAAAGTAGTTTTGACTATTCTAGGTCTTTGCATTTCTATCTCAATTTTAGACACAGCCTGTCAATTTCTAAAAAGGGCCTACTGGGAAGCTGACTGGGGCTACACTGAATTTACAATTCAATTTGGGGAGCATAGCCACACTGAGTTTTCAAATAGGAGTTATCTGTCCATCCATTTAGGTCTTCCTGAAATTCTCTCAGCAATGCTTTTGGTTGTGTACATCTTTAGTAGAATTCATCCCTAAGTATTAATATTTTTTATGTTCTCAAAAATTATTATTTTAAAAAATCTAGTTAATGATTGTTCACTGCTAATACTTAGAAATACAGCTGTATTTGTAATGCTGCTATATCCTATAATATTGCCAGACGTACTTAATAAACTTAAAATCTGTCCATAGATCCCACTGGGTTTTCTAACATTGACCATCGCATGGTCTATGCAATAGGGATGCATTCCTCTTGCAATAGGGATGCATTCCTTCCTTTCTTCCCTCCTTCCCTTGCCTGCTTACAATGTTAGCTCCAGCATCACCTAACACTGAACAGAATGCAGATATTCTTGCTTTGTTTCTGATTCCAGGGAGATGTATTCTCTCTTCCATCATCATCTATGGTGTGGACTGTGGGTTTTCCATCAATGCCTTTCATCAGTTATTTGTTTTCCTACTTTATAGGCTTTTTTTTTTTTTATCAGAAATGGATGTTGAATTACCAAATTCTTTTAATGTGTCCATTGAGATTATCAGGGTTTTCCTCCTTTTTTTTTTGTTGTTTATATCAACCCAACCTTGCATTCCCACTTGAACATGATGTTACTCTTGTTACATGTAGTTGGATTTGATTTGCTAAATTTTTTTTTTAAGATTTTATTTATTTATTTGACAGAGATCACAAGTAGGCAGAGAGGCAGGCAGAGAGAGAGGAAGGGAAGCAGGCACCCTGCTGAGCAGAGAGCCCAATGTGGGACTCGATCCCAGGACCCTGAGATCATGACCTGAGCCAAAGGCAGCAGCTTAACCCACTGAGCCACCCAGGCGCCCCCGATTTGCTAAATTTCAATTTGGGCTCTTTTGCATCTATGTTCATGAGGACTACTGCTCTATAGTTTTCTTTCCTTGTGATATCTTTGTCTGGTTTTGGTATCAGGGTAACATTGTTTTTTGTAGAATGAGGTGTGGAGTCATCTCTCCTCTTCAGGAAATTCTGAACAAAATTTCTAGAAGTTCAGACGTGCTGCTCAGTGAATGTTACATGTTTGGTAGAACTCACCAGTGAAGTCTCCTGGGCTTGGTGGCAGTGTTTTGTTTGTGTCTGTGTGGGTGGGGGACGGTTTCTGACTTGTAATTAAATTTCTTTAATATTAGGGGGCTACTTGGATTATCTATTTCCTTTTGAGTGAGTTTTGATAGCTTGTATCTTTCAAAGAATTCGTCTATTGCATAAAGCTGTTCATAATTTTGCCTTATTATCCTTTTTACTATCTGTAGGATCTGTAGCGATATTATATCCCTCCTTCCTGATCTTGGCAGATTGTCTTTTTTCTTCTTCCCAATAAGCCTGGCTAGAGGTTTGATCACCTATACTAGTCTTGCGAAAGAGTAAGCTGTTGGTTTAATCGATTTTGCTTTATTTTTTCTTCTTTATTTCATTGCTTTCTGCTCTGACCTTTGTGATTTATTTTCTTCTTTTCACTCTACGTTCAATTTTTACTCTCCTTTTTTCTAGTTTCTTAAGGTGGAAGTGAGGTCATTCAACTGTGGTCTTTCTTCTTTTCTAATACAGCAATGTGCTGCTATAGGTTCTCCTCCAAGTACTGATTTTATAGCAGCCAACACTTTATGTTGTGTTTTAATTTACATTTTGTTCAAAATACTTTGCGATTCCCTTTTTGAGTTTTTTCTTTGACCCATGAGTGATTAAGAGTCATGTTAATTAGTTTTCAAATATTTGGGATTTTTCAGAGATCATTTGTCATTGATTTCTAATTTAATCCTGTTGTCACAGAACATACATGGTAGTATTTAGATTCTTTAAATATAACTATATTAACTATTTCCATATCACCTGCCAATTTTAACATCTGGGTCTGCTTTAGAGAGGTTTTCCTCGATTCATTTTCAGCATACAGTGTTTCATATCCTCCTGCCTCTTTGTAGCAATGGTAATCTTTGACTGGATGCTCGACACTATCAATTTTACCTCACTGGGTGACAGATATTTTTGTCTTCCGACAAATGTTCTTCTGCTTTATTCTGGGGTGCAGTTATGCAGAAACAGTCTGATGGTTTTGCGTGTTGCTGTGAAGAGGTGCTGTGCAGCGTGAGAGCCACACAGAGTCCTCTAGTCTAACTGTGTGAGCTCCAGGTGCTGCTCCTCCTTACGCTACCACGTGATTCTGTCCTGGCCTCACAAGTATGTGCCCATCCCCACTGCACTGACTATTCCAACAGGCCCTCTGCAGTCTCTGGAATTCTCTCTCCATGCTGCAATTTGATGTTCGGTGCTCTGTGCTGTGCACCTTAGCTGCCTTGGTGACCCCAGACTCCCAGCTCTGCTCCCCAGCTCAGGGAGTCTGCTGACCACTGCTGATTTCTTCTTCTTGTACAGAGACTGGGAATTTTTGGTTATCTCAGATGGGATGGTAATTTCAGTCCCTGAAACTTCGTCTTGACAATAAGTGGACATTCCCAAGGATTCAAAGACGTGAGAGTTGAACATATTTGGAAAGCTCTGTTTTTTACTCCTTTTCCTATTGCTCTGCTGGAAGTGTGGACTGACCCATGTTCCCTGCTCTGGGCTAGCTCCATGTCTTCTATCTTGTCTTCTCTCCAGGCTTGTTCCAGGCTCTCCCTTCTCCAACCAGCCCACGTGCAGCCATGCCAGTGATACTCCTCTTCTGAGCCAGATAACAAAAGCAGCCCTCAGTCACTCCAAAATACGTGCATATATATGTGTATGCATGTGTATGGAAACACACATATCCTGAGAACCGGGAATTTAAAGCCACTACTTCAGTTTTATTCTCCCCCAATACTTGTCCAAAACCAAATCCAAACTCAGTGGAGGTGAGGACTGCAAAAATGGGGTTTAGACTCATCAGTGCCCTTAAGGTATGTGGATTTCACCGTCCAAACATTTTATCTCAAAAACGATCATAACAAGTATGAGCCTCTCATAATACGCACATTAAATGATTTTGGAGCGAGGTGTACTGGTGTTTATAATTTACTTTAAAATCCAGAAAAAATAAACCTTTGTGTGGGTGGGTAGGGGGAAGATGGGTGGATAGATATGCTAAGTGAAGTCAGCCAGACGGAGGAAGACAAATATTGTATGATCTCAGTTCTGTGTGTCATCTTAAAATCAGAGGCACAGAAGAAGAGATCGGAGTTGGGGTTACGAGAAGCAGGGGGTGGATGGAGAGGAAACTGGATGAAGGCAGTCAAATGGTGCAAACACAGAAATACCAGGGATATAATACACAGTATGATGTCTGCAGCTCACACGACTGTAAGTCATGGAGGGAAGTGGTTTAGAGAGTATATCCTAAGAGTTCTCATTACAAGGGAAAAACACCCCCCCCCCCGCCCCGGTATCTCCATGAGATAATGAACGTTAACTTACTCTCGTGGTTATTTCATAATATATGTAAGTCAAGTCATTCTGCTCTATGTCCCAAACTTATATAGCGCTCTGTATCAATTATATTTCATAAAAGTAGAAAAAATAGAGGTGCCTGGGTGGCTCAGTGGACTACGCATCTGACTCTTGGTTTTGGCTCAGGTTGTGATCTCAGGGTTGTGACCTCAAGCCCTGTTTTGGGCTCTGTGCCCAGCGGGGTGTCTGCTTGAGATTCTCTCTCCCTCTGCCCCTCCCCCTGTTCGCACACATTCTCCCTCTCATTAAAAAAAAAAAAAATGGAAAAAAATAATGACGCTTCATAAAGATATCATTTATAAACACTTAAAAAACAGATGCAAAGAATGTGTGCAGAGTTCAGAGCGCACGCTCTGGAGTCGACTCTGCGTGCAGGCTGGGCGGGTCTCGGGGATTGCCTGGCTGCCAGCCCCTCCCCATATGGAGGCTGGTGGTGTTGGAGCATTTCTGCAGCACAGCAAGCAGCGGGCAGGTCTGCCACATGCCTCACTCACCACCCACCCCTGTCATCCTTCCTTCCGCTAAGCTTTCCAGCAGATGAGTTGGGGTGACAACTGAATGAGGGTTTGGGGTGGGGCCAGAGATGGCTCCGCGTGCCTCTGTCACCTAAAGTCAGGCATCCTGGGAGAAAGCGCCTTTGGAGAGCAGTTCTGTGCTGCTAAGGCCAGTTTCTCAGGGTGCAAAGTGTACAAGGTGGAGGGGGGGGGGTTTGGGCTGGTGGGGCAGCTGGAGAGCAGGGCTGTGAAGCTGGGAGGGGCTGGCCCTCACCTGCTCTCCTGGAGGCAAGCCCCCTTCTGGCGGGCCAGAAACCTGAGAGCCAGAGCCCTGGGCTGGTGAGGGAGTGAATCGATGGCTGGCTTGGAGACCTGGGTGGAGGCTGTGCTTGCCACCGCCAATATCAATATGATGGCGGAATCCGGATCTGGAAAGTCCTCAGCAAATTAAGGCCATATTTAGAAGAGAAAAGGAAAACTCCTCAGTGTTGTATAAAAATGGGAATTACACGAGGGCAGCACTAACATGCTCTGGCTCAGATAACAATTCACAACAGGGAGCTTGCTGGTTCAGTTAAGCACACGTGTAGCATGAACCATACTGATGGCCACTGGTGTCGACCCAAATTTAAGCCACGTCAGTAAGTGACCGCTCTCTGGGCTGAGGCAAGGGATAGCTTTGCTTCCTGAAAGATCCTCTTTTGTTTTGGTTGGGCAAGAAGAAAATCAATGAAGGGACACGGCTTAGACTTTGAGGCCAATCCAGAAAGCTGTAAAAATATCCGTTTTATGTTGTTTCCTCGCCTGCCGAGGAGAATGATGTTTCTATGGAAAGAGATAAAAGGGACAGTGGGAAGAGGGAAATGGCATCCAGGGGGAGGAAAGGAATCATCAGAGCCATAGAACTCGCTCATAAGCTCCCGTCTCCCAGAGGAGACAGATGAGCTCTGGGGCGCTGATGAGCTGTTGGGCAACTTTGCAGACTGGGAATGGGACCAGTGAGGGAAGACACGAGATAAAAAGAACTCCTCTAAATTTCCAAAGGAAAAGATGGTGGTTTTTTCCAGCTTGAGGTGGATTCTTGGCAAGATGTTCTAGCGATGATGGAGCAGATGAGTGATGGGCGTGTGGATGTGGGACGTGCTGGGTTCCTAGGTGGGAGCCGGCAAACATGGCAGGCAAAGGGTGAGTTTGTTCTCTCTGTCCCTCTCTGAGTAACTGGTACCGAGTGCCCACTGTGTGCCAGGGCTGAGGTCCAGTCTGATAGGAGGGGCAAGCACCAAGCATGTGGCATTGGTTATTCTAGAAGTTAGAGCTGTGCTTTGATCCTAAGGGACCTAGTGAGATGCTGTGAAGGAGGGAGCCAGTCCAGCCTGGGAACTGAGGGCTTCTCCTTCAAGCACGCATGTGGGATGAGTGCCGGGTGGCTGGTAAAACATGGGGGACAGTGAGCCAGGAGCAGGGGGTAGAGTTTGTGAGGGCGGGGAGGCCACTGAATTGGTGGCTTCTCAGGACAGGTTCCACATGTCCCCCTGCATGGAAGAACAGGTCACCTCTTAGATCTGGACGTGGCAGAAGGATCACACGGCAAGAGGCAACACAGCTGGAATGGACCCGTCTGTATCTCTGAACTAGTCCACTCTAACCCAAACCTACTCCAGGTTCACAGAACAAGCTGCCCAAAGCTGGCATTGGAGGGAATTCTGGCTCATGTTGGGTTTCCTGTTTGGACACAAGTCACTGTTTCCGGCCACAGGAACGTGGCTTCTCTGACCCTCCAGGGAAGACACCTTCTGGCTTGGAGGAAAGAGGTGTGCTGCTGCTCTTGGTTTCTGTCCTGGTGTGGGGGTCTCCCAGGCCTTTATGGTGACGGCATCACCTGTCTGATCATGTCTCTTGGGGGTCTACGGTTGAGGCCAAGCATCGACACGTGTGTGGTCGGCATCAGTCCTTTCCCGCACTGGGAGAGTGTGCCCACGTGGAGTTGGGTTAGCATCTGTGCCCACCTAGTTAAGGCCCGGGGTGAGTCACGGCATCTGTGCCCCGCTTGCCTGTCTGAGGGATGGAAGCCACAGCCTTCACTCCCAGGAAGGTGACAGAGCACAGGCCTGGAGGAGAGCCAGGACATACCAGGCAGTGGCTCCGGGGTGTTCATCCTGTCCCTGGCTTGGCGAGAAGGTCCCATGGTCAACAACCAACTTCACACCCTCTCCTTCCAGCCGAGAGCCCATGAAGGCACAGACACGGCCTTGTTCACCTTTCTGTCGTGAGCAGGACCACAGGCCTTGGACCCTGGGGGTTTCTTAGGAAATGCTTTGCAGAGTGTGAATGTTTTAAATCTAAACACAGATGCAGAGGGGGCTTGGAGTCCATTCCAGGCTCCCGAAAGAACGCATTGAGAACAGACCACTGAGGGCTGTCCGATGTCCCCCACTCCTATGAGTGTGGGATGGAGTCTGGGAAGGAAGTGGGTGCTGGGCTGCCCAGCTGGTACAGCAGGTGTGCCCCTGGAGAAGATCCCACAGACGGAGTGGGACTGCAAACGCTATGACCCGGAGGTGGAAATTTCTCTAATGCCACAAATACATAGGTGGAAAAATTATTTCATTCACACCGGGAAGGCAAATGTACTTTTAATTGCCCTGAAAAATGACAGTAATTTTTTTTTTTTAAAGTAGGCTCCAAGCCTGGTGTGGAGACCAACAAGGGGCTTGAACTCAGGACCCTGTGATCAAGACCCAAGCAGAGATCAAGAGTCAGATGCTTAACAGACTGAGCTAGGTATATGCACTGATGCCAGTCATTTTTCAGGCGATTATTCCGTATGTGTCCAACTGACCCTTCTGTCTTTTACTGTAAGTAGCATCTCCTGCCACTGCAAACCTTGTCTTACAGGTGTGGGCACTGATCATCCGAGTTTTAGCTCCGGCCATCCTGCCTCTTTGAGAGTCCTCCCAGAATGCCTGGGCACCCCAGTTAGGAGGAGGGGGAGGTTGGATAGACATCTGGAGGAGGGCAGCCAGTAAACTCGTGCCTGGAGCCCACGCACCAGCCCTGGGAAGGCCGGTAACATCCCTCAGGTCCACGAAGTCCTCCCGGCCACACCTGACCCGGAGCCCTCACCCAACACCCAGGGGCTGGTGAAGGAGGATCTGCACACACTGAGTGCCCACAGAGAGCCCGGCCCTCCCTGTGTGCATCCCGGAGAGCCCTGCATTTATCACCTTTTCTTTAAGGTTCTACGACTCTAACAGCCCAAAAGGGAAAGGGAAGCAGAACAACTAGTAAGCAAAGTATCAATGTTTTGAGATTCACCTGCTGTATCACACACCCCAGAGAGCATGTGTGGCAAAGCCAGCGGAGATCTGTAAGGTCTACGGCCGGCAGAGAAGTGCCATTTAACCAGGCTTTCAAGAAGAATACATAGACAGGCATGCGGACCACCCAGGGCCTGCCCTCCAGGGTCCCATGTCCATCAGCGGGTCTTACATGAGTGATTCTGAGATGCAGAGTGCAAGGGCGTGGAGGGGTCCCAGGGTCACCAGATAGAGCAGTGACCCAGTCCTGTACGTTCAGCTCTGAAGTCATCCATGCATGTAGCAGCACAGTTGGGCAGAGTGGTGACAGAGAGCAAAGGGACATGGTCCCCCGTGTCACACTCCTCCTGGTCACTTTTGCCCAAGGGCGTCTTGTGAACTGTTCAGGCCATCCAAGTCTCAGGCGTGCCATATAAATGCAGTTTGAAGCCGCAGAAAGCAAGCAGCAATGGTGAGAGAGAAGGGCCTGGCCTCGGCCACAGCCAGAACCCGATGATGGCTCAGGACCTCTCCTGCAGCAGCCCCGCTCCGGTCCAGACGCACGCGGACCCAGCTGCGCCCCAGTGCCCACCTGCCCCGTCTATCCGCCCCCCCCCGAGTCCCAGCATCGCTCCCGGCCTCCTTTCTCAGGGCACAAACGACTTCCTGCTCCTCTGTGCAACTCCCAAATTTGGATTTTTCTTTCTCTCCGGAAGTCCAAGCCGGAGGGTTAGACTTGCCGTGGTCTCCCACTGCCTAGCTGTGCCCCTTCAGGCCAGCTTTCCAGCTCTCTGGGTCCGGCTCCCTGGACAGCTATTCTGGAAAGATCCAGAAATCTGTTCACAAGCCGGCGTCCAGTCCGTGGCCAAACAAGCGTGTTCAGCGTTACCCAAAGTCCAGCACAGGTGCAGAGTAGCTCCGCTCTGAAGGTGAAGTCACTGAACAAACAATAGGAACCTGCAGCTCGGAGGCCCACCGCCCACCCCCAGATCCGGATCAGGACGGAAATGTGAGATGGATTCCACTCTGAGAACCTTAAACTCGTACCCCAGGATCAGCTGGGCCAGCAGGCCTGACAGCCGATGTACGGATCCCTCCCATGGGTCACATGCACACACAGCTGGGAATGCCTCATGTCACACAGGGACGACACCTGGGGGTGGTGCACGAGGAGGAACAGGTGGTGCAGGGAGCGGTGCAGGTGGTGGGGTGGGGGGTCAGGCCATGCGTGCACTGCGTAAGAGCACTGACCATCTCTGGGCTTGAGTGAGGACTGCCCATTGTGGGCTTGCTGCCTGCAGGGAGGGGGTCTTCTCCCCTCTCCTCTGCTGTTGCAGGCTTCTGTAGTGGGGGGGAGGTGCAGAGAGCAGCAGGGGAGTGATCTCCCAGCAGCTCTGCCCTGTCCCAAGGGCCACTTCCTCTCCCACAATGGACACTTGCTTTCCAGTACTTTCCATGTCCTCACGGAGCCCTGTCTGCACGGAGCCCTGTCTGCATCTGGTCCTGTGGGACCAAGGCTGAGCCACTCAGATTTTCTGAACCTCATGCCCTTTCCATATGCACCAAGGGTCATCTTAGTCCTGACCTCTTGAGGTCCCTGTGAAAACAGGAGCTTACACTCTGGAGATGGTCTTGCATGAAATAATACCTCTCGCCAGCCCCCCTATCATTAGCAGAACTCCCCAAACCCACCAGCAATGGGCAGGGACAGAGAATCAGTCTGTGTCCAGAATCATTTTGGAGCTGAAAGTGATCCCAGAAGCCACGCGATGGGGGAGTCCTTGAGTCTGGGATTCCCACTGTGGTGGCACAAACACCACTGCTTTGGGGAGTGTGGGGTGACAAACGTGGGGGCCAGTGTAAGACCCTACGGAAGTAGCCGCAGAACAGGAAGCGTAGGCTCTGCCCAGGGAGCTTTAAACTCAAGCATTTGGAACACAATGCTAGCTCTCCCCCCAACCAGAAATAAAGAGAGAAAGAAAACACGGGAAATATCCAGGCTGCGGACGACGAGGGTGACACGCGCTCTCCATGGGCCACTGCCTACATCCCCGCCAGACTGTAGTCAGAGTGGGTGGTGGAGATGCAGTTAGGGGTTCCACATGTGGTGGGGGGCCCCCCTGCGTCCCCAGGAGCTAGTCTGTGGGCTGACCCCCACCTGGTGAGGGCCAAGTCCCTCTGGTCCCTGGGGTGAGGGACACGGGTGATCATCTCACTGCCGTGTAGCTCCTGGGTGGCCTCCCCCACACCCCCGCCCCCTACGAGTGCTCGCATGGTCACGCACTGTCACCTTTCTCAATCTTGCGGCCCCCATGCCAGAGCGGATGGCGTCCATCAGGGCCTGCCTGGCTTCAGCAGGGTCTCCGGAGCTGGACCTGGCCGCTGTCCTGGACGTGGAGGGAACCTGTGTGGCCGATGGGGGCGGGGGCGGCAGGGAGGGTGGGGGCTGAAGACCAAGGTCACGCCGTCCAGGTGGCTCCGAGGATGGCTCGGCGTCCCGGAAGCTCCGCAGCTCCTCAGAGGCGAAGGATGACACCTAGCGATGACATGTGCAGTGATGAGGTCCCAGCAGGCCTTCTGGAAGGGCTGCATGCCCAGGACCTCACGGAGCCCGCAGCAAGCCTGGGAGTGGGGAGAGCTCACTGCCCATGCCTTCCTGAGAACTCCCTGACCTCCTGCCTTGCCTTGGTGGGGGAGGACAGATCCGGAGGCCGCCCAGTCCACTCTGACCAGGTGTTGGGGAGTAAAACACCCACCACGCTCTTCCTTGGATCCTGCAGCTGGAAGCTGGACGACACTGTCCTGCTCCTAAGGTCCGGGCCACCTGGGTTCCCGGGGCTCTGCCATGTCAGTCAGAGGACCAGCGACTTTGCCCTCAAGGAGAGACAGCCCTGTGGCCACACTGGGTGCCCGAGAACTCGGGAAATGCTCCATGCCAGGTGGACACGTAGGGAGGGAGGGGACAGCTGCCGGGGGCCTGGCCCCTCCCCTGCAGGGGCTGCCCCTCTGTGCCAGCCCCCGTGGTCCTGCGTTACCCACGCTGAGGGTGGCGCAGCTGACGCTTAGGACAGGGGAGCGCTGGCCCGGCTTCTGCAAACCTGCGTGGGGACCAAGTGTGGAGCATCCCGCCCCGGGACGCCCTCCTCTCACCTGCCGCAGGCTGCAGGCACCGCGGTGCCCTCGGATGGCTGCCAGCAGCGCGGAGCGCTCGCCCGCTGTCTCCGTGGAGGACGGCTTCCTGGGCCCTCCCTCGGACGTGTGCTCCGCAATCTAGAACAGTCAGTGTCGACACAGGTCACCGGGACGGAGAAATGCTAAGTGGGACAGCACCAGGGGACAACAGCACTACCTAGCAGGTGAGGGCTCTAGGAGGGTCAGACAGCCCTGAGTTAGAAGGAAGAGGTTTTCCCACGGGACGGTAGCCGATGTAAGACTGCATGTTGACCTTAGGGCAGCTAATGAGCAAAGGGCAGGCGTGCGAGCTGCTGGTACGGCCGCTGCCCTCCTGAAGACATGCGTGCTTTGAAGTCCTGCAGACCCGAGTGAGAATCCTGGGCCCCCAGCTGCTGGCGGTGTGGCCTCGGGCCAGCTCCCCTGATTGTGCTCTGCCTCAGCTGCTCATCTATGAAGGGGAACAGATGGCTCCCAGTGCGGGGCGTTGGGGCCGAATGCCTGGCTGGGGAGGGAGTATCCCACACTGTCCTAGTTGTTACTGAACAATGACAGCTGCCAGAGGTATGGGAACATCAGGCAGGAGTGGCCCTGACCTGAGGCTTCACTGACTCACACCATCATTCCCGGACCAGTTAGGGGACACTCACCCCCCCACCTCTGCACTCCCCTGGGCCCAGGTATGGACCCTTTATCTCTGACACCTTTCCCCAGGGGAGTCAGGGGTTTCAAGGCAATGGGACAACCCCAAGCCCATTGGTTTTTCTCTCTTCTGTGGTTCTCAACCCTCTAAGGCAGAGAGACGAAGCCCTCATTGGAAATTAAACCCGAGCATCCGGCTCCTTGTTCCGTTAGCCGGCCCCTCCCCCAAGGCCCCGACGATAAGGTGTGACTATGTGCTAACGGCAGGTGTCTCGCTGCTCACCTTGCGAAGTCGGTCCTTCCCTCCCGCCGAGTGGATGGCTTCCATGAGAGCGCTGTGCAGCGACGTGTCTTTTGGGGCTGGCCTCTGGACCACGGGTCGGAATTTCTTCTTTGGCCCAAAGATGCTAGATGGCAGCGTACCATCCGTCGCAGGCATGTCTGTGCACAACAAACTGGGCTTTTCCTCGTGCTCTAGGGGCTCCTGTTGGGTGTGGTTATTCGTGCTGGACCCTCTCAGAGAGCAAGGAGGCTCGGCGTGGATGGGGACCCACCGGGAGCCATTCACCAGGGTCCTGCCCGGGGTCTGATCGTCTCCTGGGCGGGGAGGCGGGGGCTCTGGACCGTCCAGTGTGTACTTGGGGGCAGAAGCTGAGCTGGTCCCAGGGTTCCTGGTGCTCAGGTTTCCCCTGAGGCTCCAGCTTTGTGTCACAGAAACGTGATTCCTGACAGGCGGGACGTGGACACCAGCAGGACAGTCTGGAGTGCACAGCTTTCCCGGAGGGCTGCCGTCCTGTGCTCTGGGCAGGACTCCTACTGCCGAGGCTTCACTCTCGTTGGGGGAGCGTGTGTCTGGGTATGGCCTGGGGGCTGTGTCACCTCTCCTCGCGGGAGGCCGTCCGTCCAGCTCTGGTGCTCTGCCTTCCCAGGTCTCCTTGGCATGCCCATGATTCCTCACTACATTAGCCGGGGCTTTCTGGGGCCCCATCTTCTTGGCAATGGCAGAGGCCACATACTGACTGGATGTTCTTCTCTGAGGCTTGAGAAATGGGACTTCTGTGGCGTTCGCTGCTGGCGCTTTCCCATGACCAGGGGCTGGCACAGGTGGCCGGCTTCCGCCCTCCTCTGGATGTCTCCCCTCTTCTCGATGGGCAGACTGCTGCGGGGGCGACGTCACTTGGGGGCCTGGGAGTCTGCTTTCTTGAGGCTGTGGCTTTGCTGGCGTGGCGGCAGTGGGGGTCCTCTTGGCGGAGCCCTCCGTGGGCTGGCCAGAGTGTTTCTCTAGGGAGTTGGACCTCCAGAATTCTTTGACCTTTCCAATGGGTTGGGTTCCCGAGTCAAGGGTCGATGGTGACAGGGTTGTGGTCCTGCCCCCGTTCACGTGGGGACTCACCAGATTCCCGAGCTCATCGATCTTGATGGCACCCGTTGAGAGAGAGACCCCTCTGTCATAACACCTCATCTCTGATTTCGGAGGAATGATTTTATACGTTGTGAGGCCGTATCTAAGTCCGTAACTTCCCCCTGGGTTTTGGCCCCGTTGATACCACGATGGTGGTGCTGAGCCACAGCTCTTACCCTCACCTTCCATGTCTCTCACTGGCTGGGCACTTGCCTTCTTGCTGGCCTGCATCTTCCCACCGAGGGCAGAGCCAGGCCCCTCGCTGCTCTGCTTTGCATCTGGGCTGTGCGCGGGAAATGCTGCAGCAGAAGTCACCTTGGGCTCCATTTTAGTCAGATTCACAGCCTCACAGGGGCCGGATGAGGTGGGTTTGCTTTCTTTCCCGATGTCGTGGGGAGGAGCGGGTGAGCCGGGCCCTTCTGTCCTCCTTCCCTGTTGCTGGCTGTGCTCCCCCTGATGTGGTGGCGGGGGGGCTTCCAGGCCCACTGTGCCCCCTAGGTCAAAAGAACCAGCGTTGTTGTTTCTATTGGAAAACACCCCTGAATCTACAGGGTCATCGAAAACCTCCCCGATGAAGGTGACTGGGATTGTGTCCTCATCAAACTCGGGGACGGTGGCTTCTGGCACACAGGGAGGGGACACGCCATTCACAGAGCCTGTCGGCAGGCTGCTGCCAGCTTCAGAGCTCTCTTCCAGTTCTGCAAAGGAGGACAGACACACATCTTATAGACTGCCACCCTGGTACGAATCCCAAGCCCATGACTTACTGTAATCACACCCTGGCTTTGACCTTCCCGAGGTTATTTTTGGGTGAGTTGTTTAGGTACATTTTAAAGTGCCATTTCAATTTGTCACTTACATACACCTGGGGCCCCCATCTCTCCTCTGATGGCTCAAGAGAGGAGCTCTTTGCACAGCCGCCATGTCTCAAGGTAAGGCATTCAGGTACAACATTTTGCCAACATCTGTAGCTTGCAAACTAGATCTGTAAGCCTGAGCCCCCCAGAAAGACTGTCTCATATGGAACACAAAGGTGGGTTTTGGGTTTTGACCTTCAGCTTACTCACATTCATCAGAAGCACCACAAACCACATGGGGAGATGTGCTCGCACATCTTGAGAGACAGATGACTAACTCTGGGCAACTACCTCAGAATTAGCCCCAAGGGACACAGTGGGTCCCCTGGTCAGAGCCAGAGGGACATGGGATGACCATTTTCGCTTTTTCAGCTCTGTCCAGCACATCTTCAGAGGACAGAAGGCCGACAAGCCAGTAGACTATGGATGAACTCTGCACTCCGTTTCATTCTGGATTTTGTTTGAAGGCATGCCCATACCGAAATTTCTGGATTACCGCCACCGTGCGCCCTTATTTGAAAGATTCCTTGATTGTCTACTGAGATCGTCTGCATCTGCTTTGGCCATAAAGCATCACCTTCCCCACACCTATCTGTACCACAGCAAGCGTTCCACCGTGAACGGTTCACCGCTGAGGCCGTGTGCACCGAATTTCCCTCCGAGATGTGCCAAACGTCAGCGAGCCAAGCGGTGCACGTTGTCCTCAGGGAACCTGTTTGCCTGTGTCACCCAGTGCTTCCCAAATTCATCTGGGCACTGGAGAACTTTGTTTTCTTATGTGTGTAGAATCCCCCCGCAATGCACACAATCAGTACCACCCAGAGCACTGGAGCCGCAGTTCAGAGTGTCCACAGTACTGTCCCACAGCCCTGATGGGAAGCCATTTCAAGAGTGGTGCTCACCTGCCTGCCCCTCACACCCGGGCTTTCTTCTGCAGGAACTGGGTCCTCCCACCCACCTTTCCCGCCTAGAGCCACAGCAAGCATAACCCCCCAGAGCCTACGGCCGCCCAGCCCAGGACAGACGGTCGCGCTCACCTTCCAGCTCCTCATCCAGCTCCTCGAGTGTCTTCTGGAACTGCCCGGTGAGAAAGAGGTCTTCTTCGCCACTGGAGGTTATAGTCACTTCGGGTCTAGGGAAGACCAGAGAGAAAGGAATGGCGTTCATTTTTCTCTTCCTTTATTTCTTTACTCCTTTCTGGGACTCTCCAAGGAAGGCACAAAGCACAGCCAGGTTCATGCAGTTCTGTACTCCAGCTGCCCTTGGGGCTGCTGGGACGCAGTTGGGGTGTGCATGTGCGCGCACATGCATGTGTGAGCGGTAGCAACAGTTCTAATAGGGACAGTGATAACCGCCTTCCCCCAAGACTGGACAAAGCACCCCCAGGGAGGGCTGCCCGCTGTCCCTCCGGAGGTTCCAGGAGCAGCCTGCACGCCCCAGGCTCCAGACACAGGACTTCTGCCCGAGTGGTCTTATGAAAAACCTTACAAGCAATTTATAAGGCAGGTAGGAGTCAAGTTGTTTACAGATAGGAAACCAGGTGCCCAGGCACTAATGGATCCGTCCAAGTTAACATGGGCTCAAACCCTGGGGGAAAGCCGGCCACCTCCAGTGTCCAGAGGCACCATGTGGCCCCACCACCTGGACATCTAGGAAGATGCCAACCCGCCTGCTGAGGGGAGCCGGAACTCGCCTTATTTGCGTCACTAGGACAATAGCATCCATGGGACGTCTAATGCCAGAACAATTTCAACGCAGCCTTTGCAAGGGCTCTTGTCTCTGTTTTGGCTGCGCGGAGAACAGAGACATGTCGAGGGTAATTGTCTATCTTCAGTGAAAGCTGAAGGTCTTTTCCGCTGATTGTTAAAATTGAGGACCAATTTCCATCATTGCTAATCAGGCTCAGCTAATGATGCATGAAATGTGCTTTCCACAATCCTCACTTACATAGAAAAGTTTGTGTTCTGATAAATGAGTCCTTCTTACTTGGTGGCTGTGTCCTTTTGGGAGCCAGGAAGCAGCATCCAGATTAGTCTCAGCTAATGTCCTCTGACAAGCCGGACAAAGGGGGCTGGTTTTGTGTGCATGTGGGCCAATTAATAAGGATCGAAAAGAGCAAAGACGGCCTTTCCTACTGCTGTTGCTTGGACTGGAATTGAATGCATTTTATTAAAGCTGTGGTTTTCTCTTTTATGGACCCTTATGGTTTAAGTACATTTCATTTACATAGTTAACAAAAATATGTAGCAGAGAAAAAATGGATAGCGCTATGTAAAATTTTATTTGCAACTGAAAACGGTACTTTTAATAATGCTTGATCTTCATTTGGGATGCTTAAGGCTCAGCTAAACAAAATTCTACATGTACTTTTGCTTCAAAGTACTGCAAATACTTCAAAGCGTGCTAAACCACATCGCTTCATGAGAACAGAGTGATCTTAATGAGAGTTTAATACCAATTTAAAATAAGAATCCCACTAATGCTATCATTTTATACATGTTAAACTAGAAAGTCATGGCAAGCCGATGAAATGCGGGGAAGCTGAAACCCTCACACTTGTTGCTACTGGCACGGAATGGAAATGCACATCGAGAAACAAAACATCACTGTAGCTTTGTAGGAACTTGGTTCATGAGTCTCTTTTGGTAATTTGCCTTAAGGAAATGATCCTACAGCAAGCAAAAGAGAAACAAAACAGTGTTCATCGATTTTATGGGAGGAATTCCAAAGCATCTAGCAACACTGCGTGTTGATTTCAAAGGGCATTAAAATCAGCCGATTTTTGAACCTGGAGTCAGTGTGGAGTCACAGCTCAAGTCTTAAGGCAGCATGTTACGTGAGGAAATCAAGACATATGCATAGGGGGAGCTTGATGGTCTGGAACCAGCACACGCCCATGGACAAGGGCTGTAGAAATTTAGACCACCACCACCCACCCCTGGGATTTGTTGAAAGAATGAACTACAGGGAGTCTGCTATCCCTTTTGTCTTAGAAGTATACTCATTTTGGTACAGGACAGCTTGGACAATAGGCAATCTTTAAGATATTTTTAAAGATTTTATTTATTAGAGAGAGAGACAGAGAGCAGGGGAAGGGGCAGAGGAGAGAGAGAATCTCAAGCAGACTCCACACTGAGTGCGGAGCCTGACATGAGGCTCGATCTCACGACCCTGAGATCATGACCTTACCCGAAATTAAGAGTCGGACGCTTAACAGACTGAGCCACCCAGGTGCCCCAGTAGGTGATGTTTTAAATGGCCAAATTAAAAATAACACTTTGGGCCCTTTTCTGACCATGAGTGATAACTCTTTTTTTGCGAAGTAGTTCACCTTTTTGGGATATGGTGCATGATTTGCACAGTACATTATTTTATTCTATTATCAGTGCTTAACAATCCCAGTGAGTCTCAGTCAGCCTGAGCTGCCCCCTAAAAAGCCATCGGTAGCCAAACCCCAAGGGCTTGGGGCTCCTCAGCACTTCCCCACCCCTCCACAGTCCAAGCCTTCCTGCTGAAGTCTGGGGACCCTACCCGAGTTCTAGAGTTCTAGTCCCTCCTCCCTGCTTCTGCTATCCTGTGTCCACCTTCCTCCGCCTGCCTCAGAGTCCCTGGATGCTGTCACTCAGTCCCACTCCAAACCTCTCCCCGCCTTGCACCTCCTGCGGCCCTCTGACCAGACCCTCCGATGTGGGCTGGCTTCCTTGGGGCCCTGTCTGCCCAAGGGGACGGAGTGGACACGTGATGGGAGCTGCCAGCCTAGGAGGGAGGGTCTGTCCAGGGTCCTTGGCTGGGGTGCTGCCCCCAAGGCTGTTGACCCACTTGGCTTGTGCAGCCGGCTCCTCCCGTAATGCAAAGCAGGGGAACCTGTGCTCTGGGACCCGACCTCGCGAATGTTTTCTGAAAAAACCCAAAGCCAACGTCAATGTATCTATTTTGCTTGCCAATGTAAAATCTCATGAGGGAGAGATTGAGTGATATTTGCTTTTCCTTCCTCGCCCACTGCTCTCTACTCGCCCCCAGAGGGTTAGTTACAGATTGTAACTATTCCTCTGTCCCTGCAAAAACCAGTCCAAAGCCCTTTGTCCCTGAGCTTGGAGGTCAGCATTCTGTGGGCTAAGCAGGAGAGCCCGAGAATGTGTCCCTGGAGTCGAGAGCTGGCAAGAAGCAGCCACTTCCTGCGTAGCTGAAAGTGAATGCGCACAGATGTTCCTCTCCTGGGCACCTTCCGTGTCCCCCCACGTACACCCCAGCCTTCAGACAGTTTCGTGTTGACAGTCTGTTTTGGCGAAAGACCAAGAAAAACAAAGAGCAAACACACACACAGTGCAGACATTCTGATACAGGGTCCTACACCCTGAACAAACACGACCAGCAGCTTTTTCTCACACCGAGTGCGGCCGCAGAGAACCCAGCTTGCAGTGACTTCTGCATCCAGTGTGAGGGACAAAGGGCAGGGGGGCGAGGGCGTCAGGGTGACCGAGCCCCTCATGCAGCTCACGGCCTTGCCAGCTTCTGGCGATAGGACACGTAGGAGCAGTTGTGTCAAATCAGCCCCAGATAGATAGGTTTTGGTTTTTTGTTGTCATTTTATATGAGAAAGAATAAAAGAATGTGGGCTGATTCTGACCCAATGAGGCTTGTGGGGTCATTTCTCTCCCTCTTTTTTAAGATTTCATTTATTTATTGGAGAGAGAGAAACTAGGAGCAGGGGGAGAGGCAGAGGGAAAGAGGCAGAGGGAGAAAGAGAAGCAGACTCCTCGCTGACCAGGAAGCCTGACGCGGGGCTCGATCCCAGGACCCTGGAGTAATGACCTGAGCCAAAGGAAGATGCTTAACCAATGGAGCCATCCAGGTGCCCTGGTCATTTCTCTTTCTGTTGTAGCCAAAAGAGTTTCCTTAAGTAATTTATCCAATGGCAGAAATACAAAAAAAAAAAAAAAAAAAAAAAAAAAAAAAAAATCTGAGAGGAAAAAAAAATGTCCCTTTCAGTTAGCAATTCAATTTGTTGAGGACAACCAAACTGATTCATGCATTTTCAAAACAATTACTTGATAAACGAAAGGCAAGAAGCTTGGGAAAGTCTACAGCTGAGGGCAATCATGTGTTCAACTTCCCATTCCATTTACAAGTGTTCCAGTATTTATGGAGCTTCAGAGTTCTAGAATCACTGTGTCCCCTAAAAATAGAATAGGAGCCATACATATAATTTAAAATCTTGTGGAAAAAAAAATAGGAGAAATAGGTGAGATTAATTTTAATTAAGTACTCTAACTTCACTTTTATTACACCCTAATTAGTATATTTAACCCAAACTTATGCCACATTATTGTCATTACGTATTATCATATAGTTAATATGAAGAACTCTTTTCTTTACCCCAAAGTCTGTGTCTTCTACACTCCCACACATCTGCATTTGGGTCAGCTGCCTGGCAAGGGCTCAGCAGCCAAACACGGACAGAGAAACTCTATGGAGCAACCCAGTTCTGCAAAGACTTAAGAGGTAAGTATGTATGTATGTATGTATTTTTTGAGGGTTTTTTTGTTTGTTTGTTTGTTTGTTTGCTTTTGTTTTGTTTTGGAGTGGTTTTTAAATGCTCCTTTGTAAACGTAGTTACATAAAAAGTATTTGGGTTTTAGGATGTGTTAAATAATTCTAGGTACTCTCACAAAGTTCTAGGCTTCTAGAAGGTCTGAGATGCTTCTAGGTGCTGCTGGTCACAGAGTTCTTGTGGTTGTAGAGTCCTGGGGCCCCCTGGCCAGCATCAGCCAGTGGAAAGGCAGGACCCTGTCTCTTCCAGCCCCTCCGCTGCCCCACATACCTCAGTTCCTCGATGTGCCCAGAAACTCATGCCCTACAGAGCCCCACAGGTCTCATTGCTAATGTCCTCATGCCTACCACCTGCTGTCAGCTGGGGCTGAGATGGACTTGGGGATGGCCAGGAAGAGGATGGGGGGGCGGTGAGGGGGATGGCAGGCAAGACAGTGGGGAGGCTCCCTTCTCCTGAAGGGGCTCCACCTTCTGTACTTTGTGGCTCTAATCTGCTTTCAGTGGGGTCCTACCTTTAAGGAACACAGCCTGAAACACACTTATCCAACCTCTCACCTACTCCTGGCTGCTGTGCGGATGTTTCCAGAATTTACAGTCCCAGAATTTACAGTCCCACAATGTTGATACTCTGATAGATATATTGTCTGATTACAGCAAGACTGCCTTCCAGATTCAAAGGCTTAGAAATAACACACATTCCACTGTAATGCCCCCCAGGAAGGTAGGAGGCAAAATCCTCTCTGTTTTCTCCCCTTATCACATAGACACACTGTTTCTTTCGTTTAAAGAAGCAGATAATCAGAGCTAGATACAGAGTATACAAATCAACAAATCACCTTTCTATTCTTCCTCAGGCAACTAACTTAGCAACTAACAATACCAGCTGCCACATTTGGAAGGCTGCCAGTACATCAGGCACTCTTCTAAGAGGGAGAGGTCCTGCATCTCTCCATGCACTAAGGAAATAGATGCAAGGTCAAGTTTTTGGGGCAAGGGCAAAGCCTCCAACAACAAGCAGACATGACCCCAGGCAGTCCGATTCTGGACTTTTTCCTCTTCACATGGAGTTTTTCTTTAAGTTTCAGGAATGTTGGCTCAGGCCATATACAAAAGGAAGATGCATCTGGGAGGAGATGACGTCCCAGGATATGACTCCTGCCCTGGGCAGAGCTGACCCAGGGTCACTCCCAGGTGTCCCCAAAATAAGCGGCGATCATCTCCTGTGCATCTGTGTTTTTCTGTGCTCTTGGGCTGAATTCTTTCTTGGGCTGTTTACTGGCTGCGCTAAGTCTAGAGGAAAACTCTGGGAATGTGTTGTCCCCAGTTTGCGTTAAGTGCACAGACTTATTTTGCAGCAAAAGATTATAATTGGATCCAACCGAACGACTCGATGGAAAACATCATTTGCAGATCACAGCACATAAACGGTATTCCAATTATTACCAGGCACCACACTTGCTCTTTTTTAGAAAACTGGTATTTATTCTTGAAACTCTTGAAGAATTCAAAACCCTGGTTCCAAGGGCATTTAGGGAAGCCCAGCCAGTGGGTGGCTGTAGCAGCCGGAGCAGGGCCTCGGAATTAAGTGGAGGGAACAGAGCCGTGAACTTTATCAATGGACTGAGTAGTTCCAGAAAGACGCTTTAAGCTGAGGCCAAAACGACAGGAGTCCTGGAGGAAAACTGACCTCCAATTTGTCAATACAGGACCCGAGGCAACCCTAGCTGAAGCCGTTCAGATGGCTTTGATGTCTACAGGGCGTAGAGAAAGGAAGAAGAACCAAACAAACAGGGACCTCACTCCTCAGGGTCTTCTTACTCAGGTCACAAAGGGTCTGTGGCCACCAGCATTCTGTGACTACCTGAGAGACAAAGGGCTGGCAAAAGGATAGGGTCCTTGGGCAGAGCAGAAAGCCACAAACGCTCCCTTATCTTGCTGGGGACTGGCCCCAGCGTACATGTGCTACAAGCTGCGGGTGGCTGAGACTGTGGAGGACGGCTTTGCCACCTCTCTAAAGGCACCCCAGCCTGGGGAGACCCAGGCTGGCCAGGTTTGCCCACACCTCCCAGGGCTTGGCATTCGGAGGATGGTCTGGTCTCCTGGCCATGGCCCTGCCCAGATCATTGCTTTTGGACACACAAGACGAACATCCTTTCTTACCTGCAGAAACTAGGTATCAGAATCACGCAGGGCAGAGCCAGGAGGCTGGATGTGGGGACCAGCAGGTGGCATTGAGAATAGGGGTGCCATCTCCTTGGAGGAGAGGTGAGGCATGTGCTTCAGGGGCACAGAGAAGTGTTGAGTGAGTGCTGCTGCCAGGTCCCCCTTTGTCCTGCCTGTCCCCCCCGCCCAGGGGGTGCGGGATGTCAGGAACCCGGGTCTACCTTACTGTTTCTCTCATCCCCATAGAACACGGGTGCTCCTGTCCAGTGTTCCAATGTCGTTTTCTGTCCAGGTGGTTGAGCTCAAGGCCGCAGCTCCACGAACAGTGCTGGGTTCTGCTCTCACACAATTTCAGCTGGATCTGGGACTGGCAACCCCCTGCCTCAGCCTGGGTTCTCATCCTACTGAGCCTGACCACGGGCTGCTCTGGATCCCTGAAATGGGCCTGGCTCACCCAGGTTCTGCAGACTGGACCTCTGACCCAATCCTGGTGCCCACTCCCCTCCACCCCTGGGTCTGGCCCCACCTCATCCTGCCCCCTCCAGCCTTCCCTGCCTTCTTCCTGCTCAGACTCTCAGTGCACCCAGAGCTGCAGACCGGACCACAGAGCGTGCCTCTGGAACACACCATGTTCATCCAAAGAGATGTTTTCTCTCCATATCCATGCAACAGAGGGGAGTGCTTGTAGAAGGGAGTACTTTCAGCTTGACAGTGTGGACAGTGGAAGGCACAGAACAGCATTTCTAAAGCAGTGCTTAATAGAGTCTTATCCCAGGAACACTGGGAGGCAGGACAGAGGGGGGCTATTGAAATGGGCTGCTTTCCTGCAGGATTTGTAAGAGGCTTTCTTATTTCACAAAAAGGAGGCTAGAGGGAGTTGCCACACATATCTGAAGATATTTTCCAAGAGCTGTCTCACAGGAGACACCTGGGCAATGACAAGGATATTCCAAAGCTGGAAAAGAGCAGGCAGAGGGGGAAGGGTCAGGGCGCCCCTTAATACTCCGTGGAGAGCACATCTGGGAGCGGGGCTGCTCAGCACACAGACCTGTTTGGTTTGGCTTGACTGTCTGCCTTGGTTGCCAACGTGTAAAACTTGGGGGCCTCCCACAAAAATTTGGATTTCTGGCTTCTCTTCAAAAGCCGGCCATGCTGGGTCCACGATCCCTGCGGGTAAGTCTGGAAGAAGGGAGCAAGGCTGCTTTCGAGAGAGGACAGAGACTTCAGGGCTGCTCCCTGTCGTCGCTCACCTTCATTCTCTGCCTGGCCCCTGTGAGCCTCTGAGTGGAAACCCTCACTTTCTACCTGCTTCTCCGTCACTCCGAGCTTGGTGGAAAATCATACTGGAGATGAGGATGTGACACCACACCACAGTCTCGGAATCACTCTAACTTGTCAGGGGAGTGCACTCCTGCAAAATAAACTTCTTAGGTGTTCCCAGACTCAATATGGATGTTGGAGGGGAGATTGTCCCGTGTACAATGGCAAGCATTTCTCTAACTCCAGCAGGATGTCCAAGACTTCTACTCGTTTCTCACACTAAGGACCCAGAGACACCAGCCGACCCCACAGGTGGAGGGCTCAGTCCCACCGGGCTGCACCCCACCCCCACACTTGAGACTCCAGGCTCCTGCTTCTGACCACTGAGCACTGCAAAATGGAGGCTCCAATGCCCTCCTCCTTAGGTTCAATTAATGTGCTAGCATGACTCACAGAAGTCCCAGAAAGGCTAAGGTTGGCCAGTTTATTAAAGGACATCATAAGGGATATGAGCCAGAAGAAGAGATGCATAAGGAGAGGTAGGGGAAGGGTCTTCCATGCTTCTCCAGGATCAGTCTCCCCAACCTGCTGGTGCTCACCAACCCAGAAGCTCTCCAACACAGTCCTTTTGGGGGTTTATGGAGGCTTCATTGCATCATCACGATTGACTAAGTCCCTGGCCATTGGCTGATTTTATCTCTAGCCCTTCTCCCCTCCCAGGAAGGTCAGGGAGTGGTGCTGAAAGTTCTACCTTTTAGTCACCTGGTTGGCTCCCTGGGTAACCAGCCCCCATCCAAAGGTGCTTTCCAAAAGCCATCTCGTGAACATAACAAAAGGCCTTTATCACTCTCAACACTCAGGAAATTCCATGGTTTTGGGGAGCTGGCACCAGAAACTGTGGATGAAGACCAATTATTTATGAGGTTTATGTTTTTGTCATTTGACCAAATCGATTACTTTTTATGAATCGCAATATCGCACTAACTATGGTCATTCCCTAAAAAGTCCAAGGCAGAGTGTGGATCTCACTCTGAGACAGACAGTGGGTTAGCACAGACAGGGCTGGGAGGCGCAGAGACTACCTTCATCTTCCTTAGACCGCTGGACTTTTGGAAGCCCAGAGAATTCATGGTGCCCCTTTCCTAAACTAACAGTAGTAATTTTGACAATGTTCCTATCTGATAACCAGGCAGTGCGTACTCTACTCCGCACACTGGGCATTTATAGGCTTATCACACCCCTGAGAGGTAGGAGGCGTTGTCTGTGTGTGCACAAGCAGACCACAGGGCCTGTAAAGTTATGAGGACTCGCAAAGGCCAGGCCACTACTTAGTGCTGGCCGTGGGCCAGACAGAGCCCCCTGGCTCCCCACCCTATGACTCTCAAATTCCATGGCCCCCCGAGAGATGAGGGCAGAAAAACATGCCCTACTCCCTGCTGGGATAAAGGATCAAGTTCCAAACACTCCATGATTATCCTGGCTGTGGCCACAGGCAACATTAACTCTCCTATTTGGAAAGGAGTCAGCAAGATTTTACATCAGGGGTCAATGCTAGCAAAGCAAAGGATGACTAACATGGGCATCCCTAGGGGCCAGAATTTAAAATGTCTGATTGGCCTCAGATGTAGGGCTCAGGTGTGCAATCTCCATGCAAACTCACAGAACAGACCTGGAGATTACTGTAGAAAGTGACTTTTTTTTTTTTTTAAATGTTTATTGGATGAAGAATGAAATACCATAATTTTTCTCTGCTCTCATAGATGCAAACAGCACAGGCTGACACACTGTGTGTGCGTGTGTGGGGTTGGGGAGACAAGGATGAGGGTGTGGGGGAGGAAGGGAGCAATTGCTACCTTCTAAGTTCCTGTCAGATGAAATACAAACTTGGCCTTGAAATGGTCCCTAAGATTGACGAGCTATACAGTAAAACTATTAGAGGGTGTAATTAACAAATAGGCAAATGCTCACAATAAATCCTGAGGTAAAAAGAAATCAAAATAAATTATTACTGACACTGCCATGACATTAACCAGGTAAAGATTTGTGTGTTCCTATGGACAAAGTGGGAGCTAAACATGAAAAATACAAAGGCATTCATTTGTTTTGGTGATCGAGTTGTGAGGTTTGGGGGAGCATGCTCCTTTTTGTTAATATTTCCATAACACTGTTTGTGTGACTGGTTCTTAAAATTATCTACAGGATGAAAAAACTGATGGGCTGCGGAGAATTAACCTTCTTCTTAGAAGAATGAAGAAGAGATAACGGCAATGGGGTGCTGGGACAAGGTCAGACAGATAAGCCAGGTCTACAGAGCAGAGAACGGGGGACATATACGTAATCCAAAGTAGGGCTGGGAGTCAGTGCGAAAAAATAGATTTCCTTCTCCACATCACACCCAAAAATAAACCCAGGTAGTTGAGAAGCCCGAATGTGAGAAAGCAACACTAAACTTCTATAAGAAATTCAGATAATCTTTAGTCCTTCAGGGTATGAGAAGGGTCTCTTAAAATGCAAAGAATATACACATTCAGGAGAAAAGGGACAAATTTAAGAATATTAAAATCAAAAAGCAATTTTTATGCAACGAGAAGACAAAGTTATATTCAAGGCACAGTCTTAAAGACTCCCTGTGCGGAGTAAAGAACTGATTGACAGAGTGAGAAGAAATTAGAGAATTTTTAAAAAAAAAGTAACGTCCCAGTTTTTGTTTTTTGTTTTGTTTTGCTTTTTTGTTTTTGTTTTTTTTAAAGGGCAGTCTATGGGGGTGCCTGGGTGGCTCAGTTGGTTAAGTACCTAATTCTTAATTCTGGAACAGGTCGTGTGATCTCAGGTCATGGGATCTAGCCCTGAGTCAGGCTCTGCGCTGGGCATGGAGCCTGCATGAGATTCCCTCTCTGCCTCCTCCTCTATCCCTCTCCCCATTCTTGGGCACACTTTTCTCTCTCAAAAAAAAAAAATAAATAAAATAAAATTAAAAAGGACAGTCTATAGAAAGGCAAGTCATGCAAGAAGACAATCAAAGTGGTAATGCACATATGACAAGATGCGCATCTCACTAATCAGAAAACCGTGAAAAGCACATGACATGCCACCGAACACTTGTACTCGTGAGAAGCGGCGGTGCACTGAGCACAGGTGTTGGTGCAGGTGTGAATGTCAGGCCGCTGGAGACCACTGTAGGGCCTGTAAACCCAGACACTCATTTTGGAGAGCAATTTGGCCACAGTCCATAGTTGAGGATGGGTTTTTCTGGACGTGCACTAATTTGTCCTCTAGAAAGCGCTCTGTATGTAAAAGGAGACATACGTCTGACTTTTTCATTGTTTCCAGTGCTGTGGAAAACCAGTATGACCTAAGTGCCCATTAATTAAAAAGTAGAAAAATAAATGAACTCATGAGACACATATCATTACGGATCAATGTTAAAAACATGATGTTGAGTGAGAAAGGACACTGAGTATATGGCACCATTTATATAAAAGGAGAAACAAGCCAATCTCGGGTACGGCTTATAACCACCTACAAGTCTGGAAAGAGTCTGAAGACTGGGTTGTGGGTCGCAAACCCCCGCATTGGGGAGTGGCAACTTTGGAGGGCGCCTGCCACGCGTTGGCCGCGTTACTGTGAACAAAAGACCTTCCTCCCCAAAGCTAGGACGCCCCCCTCCCCGCCCAGTTGTCCCCTCACTCACCTTGGATGCCAGTTCCCAGAGTTGTTCCTCTCCCACGTGGGGCTCTTGTGGGGACCCGGTTCTGGAGTTCCAGCCAGGTCCTGGTCACTGCCGTCTTCCTGGTCTGTGGCCCACTTATCTTTGGATTTCAAGCTGTCGTGTTGGGAGTCCAGGGAGATGATGTCTGACGGGGAGCTCACCACTCCAGAGTCCTCTGCTGTGTCTTCTGATGCAAAACAGCTGCTGACAGACACTGTCTCCTCGGCCTCAGACAGCACCGGCGGGACCCTGTCTGTGCCGCAGGGACTGCTGGGGCCCAGGGGCAGGCTCACTGGACAAGACACGGCAAGGACAGGTCAGCCAGCACATTTCCACACCAACCTGCCTGACTCACCTGCGATTGGAATTCGGGCCACGAGGAATCAAGCAAGACCTGTTCCAACCCGACAGCTCCCTCCAGAAACACTTTAACTTGGAGGAACCGAGGCATATATGTGATTGAGAGCAAAACTGTCCCTAAAAAACCACATTACGAGTCAGACTTTTGGATTTTTATCTCCTATCTGACTCTGGGCAAGCATATTTAAAAATCCAGAAGAATGACACAGTGGACGCAGTTCTGTGAAGTTGTTTTAAAATGAGTTCTTTAAAAAAGAACATAATCATTCCCAAATATAAACAGATATATAAATAGCTAATACTGTTTGGGAACTTCTGACAAATGTTCAGTATAAACATCTGAAATTTTAAAGGTGTGCTGTGTTGGCATCTGGCCCCCTCTTCATTTTTATTTTATTTATCCTCCCCTTCACTTTTACACATGAGACCGGGAGATCTGGTCCCAAGAAGAGGTGATCTTAGAGGATCACCTCCAAGAAAAATGAAAAAGAACCAGAACAAGTATGTTGGGTGAGGTCCTCTGGCCCCTTGAGCATTAAGTGAGCTTTACCACAGCAGAAAAAATAAGACCCAGAGATTTGCAAGGATCAGAGTTCCATGGAACTTAAATATTAATGATGGGGGAACACTGTACCCATTTGGCAACCATACCCAGCAAGCTCTTCAGACACAGATGCATTAAGCTTGCAAGCAGAGTGCGCTCCCGGGTTCTCTGAAGTCACTGCTCGCTCCAAGCCCAGAGGATGACAGAAGCACCCAATTTTGGACCGGCTGCCTAGCCTAGCAGGGATGTTTCCTTTTAATTTCATGTAGAAACAGATTTTAAACTTCAGTATCTCAGCCCTGGTGGGCCAGGAAGTAAAGGACTATGTTGCGTTGGGAGTATCGTGTATTTTATTTATTTAGTATTTGTAAATTTTTTTTTTTTTTTTTTTTTTTGTATTTTGTTTCAAAACCGTTCTCTGATAGAGAGCTGCTGGGTGCCTATTGTGAATACAGGCCATAGGCGTTCCCAGGGCTCACTGCACATATCAGGCACCGAAACCAGGAGCCAGCGTCCCTGTCCTTAACCTCGCCATGGTTTTCACGGGATAGCACACTGGCAACGCAGAATTAACAAGTCCCAAACAGAGCCAAGGAGAACATTCCATCAGGGGTTGGCTTATTTGAGATCCCCAAAAATAAAATAAACAAAAGAACAAAAATTAAAAAAAAAATAGACATTTCACAACAGAGCTCAAAAGTATAGACCAGAACACAAAGGAGGAATTGTTTAGAGAGGCAGAAATGCACAAGGCAATGTGTCCGAATGCAGTGAATGCTTTTGACAATGCCTGCCTTCCCTAGGCGTTCTTCCTGGCTTTTGTTGCCCGGCTCTTAATTAGAGGGTAAATAGAAAGGAAACACTGCCCCGGAACCAGGACAGCCAGACCCTCCCTGTCCCTGTTCGCTGATGAGCTGTCGCACCTTGAAGGCGGCCAGCTGTGCTGCCCACACAGCGGGTGACTCCACCACGTGATGGCATTCCGGGGACCCCTGCTCAGAGGGGCGCCACCACACAGCCATCAACGGTGGCCCAGATGGCCAAGCCAGATCCCTGTTTCCCTGCCTTCCCTTTTGTCACTGTCGCACAACAAGTAGGTCAATTAAGTTCACACTTTTTCTTCTACATGGTGTAGGACACCGAGGAAGAGCATAAAGATTTCAGGTCACAGAGACCTGCATTCGAATCCCAGCCAAGCAGCTGAATGGTGGCTAGGGCAGGGGTCTGGATGGACCCATCTGTCTCAGTTTTGTCTGGGAGGAGGCTCATGGGCCACCACAGGACTGTGGGGAGGGCTCGGCGTGATGCCCATCACAGTGCAATGGTCCTGGTGTGTCTCCACAGCTGGTGTGTGTGTGGGGAGTGCTGTGGGGGTGTGTGCGCCAAGATGGGAAGGGCTCTGTGATCGGACTCAGGACACAGATTTCCAGTCCTAGAGTCTAGGCAATCTGGGGACACATGGTTGATGAGGGGACAGACACATACACAGAGATCGACGGTGGAGATCGACGGTGCCATATGCTAATACCAACTCTAGGTGCATTTGCACAGGTTGAATACGACTGGCTGGTCAGAGGGAGGGGTCAACGCACAGCAGGCACCATATAGGTGTTCTGCGCAGCCCGGGCCCCCTTCTTCCCACCAGCAGTCACTTCCCAAGTGGGAAGTAACCCCAAGGGGTCTGCTCCCCGAAGCTGACCTCTCAAGGGGTCCCACCTGCAGCTGGGGCATTCTCCTAACCCACACAAGCTCTGGAAACTCAGAATGCATCCCTGGTGGACGGGGAACTCCAAGCCCATAAGGTCCCCTTTCTCTCCAGAATGCTGGTCAGGGCTTGCTTTATATCCTTCAGAAGTTTTGAGGGGGAAAAAAAAAAGTTGAAAGTCACTGCTCTAAATTAAGCCAACTGCAAACCTAAACCGACAAGGTGTGAGAAGGCATCTGGAGCGTGTACGTGTGAACCTATTTTCACGATACACAGTAAAGACGGCAGTGACCGGAGCTCCCCTCTTGCCCAGGTGAACCCTCCACTTCTCATGGATCCCCTTCCAGGGCCTGGGTAGCTGCATCATTAAACCTGCTAGGCAGGTGTTCAGTGAACACCTCTCCCCCACCCCCCACCCATGCACCATGCATGGGGGCCCAGGGAGCTGGAGCTGGGCAGGAGCGTAAGAGCATTCGTGCTCTCAGGAGGGTGGTCACACAGGCATTGGAAGGACGGATGCATAAGTGCCGAGGGACAAGGAACGGGAGCAATGCCACATGCAGCAGGTGGTGGGGACGTGTCGGCAAGGATGGGAGGAGAGAGCGATGGCAGTGATGCGGGCACTCAGCCCAGGGCACAGGCCAAGGAGAGAGCAGCAGTTGCAAGGGCTCAGACTCCTGTGAGTGACTTCCTGCCACACTTCTTGGGGAGCCATCGAAGATAGAAAGGACCATTCCCAGGAGGGTCCAACCTGGCTCGTTGTGATTTTCATGTCTGTCTGCAGTCAGTTTTGTCAGTCTGAGAATCTTTGCCTGGAATCAGATACCCCCTCCCACCCAACCTTACTCTCCCTGCCCTGACTTCACATCTTTCCTCTGCTGGGCTGGTTTCTACTATTAGCCCTGTGAGCTGTAACATGTTTTGACAATTTCTGAAAAAGTCGGGAGACTTTTTGCTTTATCGATAAACAGAAGCCCCAAATATTAAAGCTTGGAGGTGCTTTGGCTGTCATGAGATTGGGGCCTTCTAGATCCTTCTGTGCACACCTCACCTCCCTCTCTTAGTCCCTGATTCTAGGAAGCCAGTGGTCCAGGGACCCCAGCCTGACATCCAGGGGCAGATGGATGAAGGCTGGATTAAGAGCCTGAATCCCACATTGAGGTCCAAGTTCTGCTCTGAACTTGGAATAGCTTTTCCCCTTTCTATAAAATAAGCGGATTCTGATGAGCTCTAAAGTCCCTTCCAGAAACAGAATGCTACCATTCTCTGAAATCCTAAATCAAAATGTGAGACACAAACATTCTTCGGATAATTGACTGGTGACTAACTAGGAATTGTAAAAGGAATATGACAACATTGATATCCTTTCTGCTGTCTTCTGTTGGCCCTAAAAGTGTAGCTCATGATTTCTGAGTTAATTAATTCGCTGGCAAGTTTGCTCTTCTCTTAAGGTGTGAACAACATTTTGGAGCTAAAAAGTTATCATGGCAAGATTTTTGCAAATGTGAAAAACACACTTAATTTGTCATTAGCAGAAGCCTTATAAAAATTCGTGATTAAATTCTCTTCCAAATGAACAGCTGTAAAACCTGAATAAGAAATACTAATCCTTTCATTGTCCTCCACCTTTACTTTATGATGGCATGGTTCAAATACCATTCGATCTACACGAGAGCTTCAAGAAATTTCTCTAGCTAAGACGTAAGGAAGAAAATGCTCATTTAAGGCTCCCAATTCCTCAAGGTGAACATCATTGTGTTCCGTTCAATATGAATTTCATTGAGTTTTTCTTTTACAAAGTCCCCAAAGAAAATATCAAACACTACATCTAAGGATCTTCCGAGGACTTCTGTAACAGATTCAGTTTTGAGTGATTTTATTAAATGCAAAGGAAAGATCACGTGTCCTGAGGTATTGTTCACTTGCTGGTCACTACCAAGGGAGGCTTCCCAGGGTCACGTCCACCACATGGATGGGAGCCAGAGACAATGTCTCACAGGCTTCTTCGCCATCTCAGCACGCCACTCACAGCCAGGAAGCAATGCTCCTCCTTTATCTCCATCTACTGTGAATTAGAACCCTATGTTCTAGATTGGAATAGAGGCAAAAATAAGGGAACTCCTGGCAAAGTACCCAGGAACCAGTGGTGCGAACGGGTAGGTGCATGTTAGCAATTTTTGTCATCTACATCCCCTAGTAAGAACCAACTCCTAACATTTTTAATAGACACAGGAAAATTTCCATTATGAGTTCAATAGGTTGCAACAGATGTAATTTCTACTGCACTGTAAATATTAATACTTTAAAAAATGTTCCTTCCTTCCTTCCTTCCTTCCTTCCTTCCTTCCTTCCTTCCTTCCTTTCTTTTTCTTTTTAAGAGAGTGAGAGAGAGCATGAGAGGGGTGGAGGGAGGAGCAGAGGGAGGAGAGAGCACCTCCATCTGTCTCCATGCTCACTGTGGGGCATGATGAAGGGCTTGAGCTTCTGACCCTGAGAAAATGACCTGAGCCAAAATCAAGACTCAGACACTTAGAACTGACTGAGATACCCAGGTGCCCCCCAAATATTTCCATTTTTAAATGCAATCAAAGGAATCTGAAAGAGACAGTATTTGGATACCTACAAGCCCCCATGTAACAGGGAGTGAGCGAATTCTTTTAACAGGCACTGTTTCGGAGTATCTCATTTTTCTGGAACTGATTTCTGTTCCACGACTGCGTACCATCTCATCCGTTGAACTACTTTACCCTTGAGAGCTTTCTATCTTAATCACATTTCCTTGTTATAAAATATGTATATAAATTAATTTTTTATTTTTATTTCCTCTCACCATAACATGGCAGTGTTAAATTCTTTACTTGACATGGAGTGGTTATCCCTGTGATAAGTAACAGAAAGCATTCAGTGCAAATGGCATAAATATTTTAGAAATTTTGACACTTGTTTCAACAAAAAGGTAGCATTTCATTGAAAGGGTCTCTCACAGTGAGCTAGATGAGGCTTTTTTCAATTAATTCCTTTAAAATGACTGGATTATTTATTGCTAGCATAGGGCGGGGTTTGCCATAAATGGAGGCTCATATTTTTCATTCTTACTGGCATTAAGCACCAGGAAGCCTTGTTCACATGAATAAGTACAGGTCAATTAAGCCTTTAAACTCTTCCTCTGGTATATATCACTTAATTGATCTTTCATAAAATTTATGTTTAATGAGCTGTAAGTCAATGACTCAATTAGATTCTTTGTCAGTTCAGCTGGAAAGAAGACTTGGGAATCACCTGATGCTCAAAAGAATCTGCTGACAGGTCCTTTGACTTCTTACGTGCTCACTCCACTAGCAAGAATTCCACTGGTCCTTCCATCAGGCACCAAGAATGGGTCTGCCCATCTCAGAGAACTGCACCCAAGTGGGATTCCCGATGGCTGAGTGTTACACCTGTGTTTTGTGAGGGAGGAGAAGGAAGGGTGTTCCTACAAGTGGAGGGGGGCAGGGGTGCTGACACTGAGGTGAGCTCCCAGGCACCCCACTTAAGAACAAATACAAAAATGGAGGCATAACCTCTGGGAATGGATTCCCTTGAAAAGTCTCAGTGTTCTCCAAGGGAAATGCCTCCCCCAGCTTAAAACCACCCACGAAGGGGCACCTGGGTGGATCAGTCAGTTAGGTGTCTGCCTTTTTAGGTCATGATCTCAAGGTCCTGGGATCGAGTCCCACACTGGGCTCCCTGCTAGGTGGGGAGTCTGCTTCTCCCTCTGTCGTCCACTCCCCTGTTTGTGTGCTCTCTCTCTCTCTCTCTCTCTCTCTCAAGTGAAGGTATATTTTAAAAACCACCAACACACACAATACAAGTCAGGTTAAGAGCTGGGGTAGGGAGCACATAGAGAGTGCCCCAGGAAGACAGAAGTGGGGCTGCTCTTTCTAACAAGAGCGGGCGTGAAAGTGACCACTGAACGAAATCTTGAAACAAACATGGGGTGGGCAGGTGGTGTGCAGAAGGATCAAAGAATGTGTAGTGGCAAGGAAACTTGAGGTCAAATGGGAAATGTCAGGTTCTGTTGAAATTCGTTGGGCTCTGTGTCGTCTCCTGGGCTACATAGCATCCTGTCCATGTGGAGGTAGGTGTGTGCAAATGCTCAGGGGGAAGGGGCTGAAGAGGATGGGTGCAGAGGAGACCCTCTGTCACCAGTATTACATGGATTCTGCCTTGACTGGGGGCCCTAATCCTGCCTGCCTTCTTTTTCTCTAGTTAATTCATTTGGTAATTTGCTCAAAAGTTCAGGTATTCATTCCTCTTCAAAATGACAGCTTCTCTAGTTGGATGGGCACTATTTAACATTTAACATCAGTGTTCTGGTCCAAAAGCCCCACAGACCGGGGCCTCTCAAAGATACTGCATAGTGCAGAAAAACATGTAGCCAGTTCACTGGAAAGCATTATTATAGACACAAACACACACACGTGTGCGCGTGCTTCTTCAAGAAGATAGGATAATGAAGACTTTCAAAATACCCATGGATCTAAAATAGCCCAGATTCTCTTAAGAGTCAAGTCATGTATTCTTGGTATCAGTCAACCCATATTTCTTTAGAGTTTAATCCTGATCCTAGAATCCTGATGCTCCTCGGAGAAACGGGGAGAAAAAGTTTCAATTTCCACCACTGTAAGGCAGGGCTGAGTTACAATTACTATCCTGTAAGGACATATATAGGGAACAGATGTTGCTTTTGTCTGTCCAGCACTATCCCCCTCTCTGTTGGTGCTAAATGAAATCCTCCCTCCGGTGGATAACCTATTTCTCAGTATCTGGGAATATCTAACAACCAATATCTAACAACTGCCAGGGAGAGTGGGCATGAGGTGGACCAAAATCTGGCCAATTTAAACTGTGCACACAACAGTAGAGCCAAAGAAGGACATGTGTCCTATGCTGGACAGATCAAGACCCATCTCGGGACCTTCCCACCAGAGCTCCTGGGGAAGATGTTCTCATTGGGCTGGAGTCAATGGAATGGGGGAGTTTGGATAAATGGTAGTCACTTGGACTAGCACATGGAGAGAGCTTGTCCACAGATGGGGGAAAAACACAGTCCTATGACAGTAATTGGGTACTGGGACTCAGCCATGACCATAATGAGGATTCATCTCTTGGTATCCTCAGTTATGTGAGCCAAATAACTCCCACAAAAACCCATTTTTCTTAACTAGTTCAAGACATGTTTCTGTCTCTTGGAAATAAAGAGTTGGGTCTAATCAGTGTGTAAATTGCCCTGATATTTTCATAAATACACCTAAATATTTGCTAAATATAAACACTATAATGTCAAATATATTTAATATAAATATTAGATAAATTAGTGTATTTATTAATGGGGTAACTAGATATATAACATATATAAATATGTAATTTAAATATATAATATACAAATTAATTATAACATCATTATCAGTATATAAATAGAAAATGCAATTAGAAATATATGTCTGTTTTGCATTATGGGGTTTCCATTATGGGAAATTTTACAAAATGAGACAGTTGCATATCATGTGGTTCCGTTTTCTAGATTTATTTTCCATTATTTGAGTTACATATTTTAGTAGTTGTATTTTCAAGACAGTTTAATTTGGATCCAGTTCATTCTCTAAGCCCTCTTGTGTCTGAAGATTGTCTTCATTTAACCCTCATCCTTGACCATCAGTATGGCTAAATCCAAGCAAGATTCAGTTTACAATCTTCCTTCAAGACTGTATTCTCAATCCCTTCTTTTCTGGCACCCTGCCTCACAGATGAGAATCCATATGCTACCAGGGTTCTTTTGAATTATCTATAACCTTCTCTCTTGAAGCTGGTAAGAATTTCCTCTTAATCTGTGAATATCAAAATTTCAGCAAAGTGTGTCTGTATTTAATGTCCAAGAACTTTTGGATGTTTTCTTATTCATTTATTTATTCGCCTACTCTTGTTTTATGTATGTGATAATCTATTAAACTCTCTGAAGCAATGACAAAAAATATTTAAAGTTCTATTCTGTTTCCTAAATTAACTCTACTTCTTTTGGGGTCGGTTCTTCTGATCAGTTTGTTGCCCCTCTTCCATGCAATAAGAAAAAAAAAAAAACGTTTAGTGATTCTTGACTGCTTATTTTTTTTATAAGATTTACTTTCTTATTTATTTTAGAGAGACACAAAAAGAGAGAGGTTGCATTCCAGTGGGGGAAGGGAGAGAGAAAAGGAAAGAATCTCAAGCAGACTCCACATTGAGTGTAGAGCCTGACATGAAGCTTGATCTCATGACCACGAGATCATGACCTGAGCTAAAACCAAGAGTCAGACACTTAACCGACTGAGACATCTGGTGCCCCTTTTGACTGCTTTCATGTGTTTAAATGAGGGTGTCAATAACAGTAGGGAGTGGAATTATTTCACACATATGAACATCGCTGTTTCCTTGGGATACAATAGAAATCCCTATGGCAATTGGGCATGGGCAGAGTTCCATGGTGCAATGAGGGAAGTCACTTTCTGGAGAGGACTCCAATGGGATGGGGTGTGCAGTTTCTCTCGGCAGCCATAATGGTTCATAATGGCTGACTGTCCTTCAGCTATGTTCAGCCATCTTGAAACTGAAGTTTCATTCTGTTGTCCTATGCCTGCTTTAGCAATAGGGATGCAGGAATATGCTTTATCCTAATGTCTGGCTTTAAAGGTTGCCTAAAATATTAGACCATTGGCAACTTACTATCAGATAATATGGTCCAACCTCGACATTTTAAAGTCCTACGATGGTAGCTGGATGTTGACACTCTGCACTGTCCAGATGGACATTTACGTATCTCTAATTTAATCCAATGCCCTCTGCAATGTGGGTATCATTATTCATATTTTGCAAATTATAAAAGAAGCGCCAGCCAACAAATTATTTCATCTATCCCTGAGGATACATATTGCAAAAACATACTCTGCCAGACCCATTAAAGGGGCAAGTCCATTCAAAATCACACAAAATCACCTGTTATGCAAGAACAAAATTAAGTTTCTTTCACCAAGAAATGGATTTTAAGGAGAATTCCTATATGTAAACTTTTCTAAATGAAAAGATTTTCTTCCCTATTCTGTGGAACAAATCTTGATGCCAGTTGTCCAAGGATTTCAGTATATTCTAAACTATGTTTGAGAAAATAGCTCAGTCCTTTTATATATTTCTGGGGCTTCATTTCTGAAGGAAGCATATACTTCATGCTGGCAAGAACAAAGCCGATGCTTTAGTTTTCATCATCAAAACAGAAAACCCTGTCTCCAGTTCGTCTAGAATGTTAAAACACATGAATTGTATTTAATCAACACCTCAGAAAATTTGATGTTCTGGGACTTTCCAAGTTGCCACAGGGCTCGATTTTGAATTGACTATGAGTCAGGTCTGGCGTAAAGCAAAGGTGAGTCATTTGCATTTCAGATAGGCAATCTAAGAAAAATACAGTCCGTTTCTTCCGCTAGTTTCTTCCATGATCTATCCCTTATCACCAGAACTCTAGAGAACAAAATGTTTAGCTTTCTAGAACATTCTGTTCAGCCACTGCTACTGACCTAAGACTGGCATCAAAGTGACCGAATGAGGAATGTTTCTGGAGTCTTACACAGAGCTGTTGTTAGCATCCATCATATACTCAGGATTTCATAAAAGGAATCATTTTAATTTGTCCTAAAATTTAGATCTTCCCTTTTCCCTGTTTTGATTAAACGGACGTGTCATTTGACCAAGGGTTCTCCCCATCTTCCGGCCCCCAGGCCCCCATCTTTTGTTTGTACCAAGATGGGGAGATCACGGAGTACAGACAAAATTGTCACTGCAATAAAGCATCTCGGTAAGTGTTTTTAAGAAAAACTAAACAGACAAAAGAAAACCCTTTGCCTTTTTTCATTCTTTCTGTAATGTATGTTAGATTATAAAGTTCCTTCTCTGTCGGTCTGTCCTTCCATTTCCTTACTCATGGTTTCTGAAGTTCTACCAGCTGTAACATCTACTAAACATTAACACTTCCAGCTGATGGGTGTAAGAATATCTTTTTTTCCTTTTTCCTTTCGGTTTTCAGGCCTGGGAACCTGAGGAACTTCTGCCCGCCTTGCTTTGGTGGCTGGATGGATTCATCAAGAGGCTAAGGTTTGGGGCACCTGGGTGGCTCAGTCAGTTGGGTGTCTGACTCTTGGTTTTCGCTCAGGTCATGATCTCAGGGTCCTGAGATCAAGCCCTGCATTGGGCTCTGTGCTCAGCGAAGAGTCTGCTTATCCCTCTCCCTCTGCTCCTCCCCTCCTCACTCATTTATAAATAAATACATACAATTAAAAATTAAATACATACATTAAAAAGAGAGAGAGAGAGAGAAGGACTAAGGTGTTTTTTTGTTGACTTGAGGTTACTGTAATATTTTTTCCCTCACCCTGGACTGACCTGCCTACAGTGACTTACTGAATTTTTCTCTTGGCATCTCCCTGTGCTGGTGGTTGCTTCTTTCCACTCCTCTGTTTCAAGGAAGGAGGAGGTCCCTTGAGGGTCTCTTTGCTTTCCTATGCTGTGACTTCACCCTTATTTTCGGGCCAATACAATTTCATTTACTCTCTTGCAAGCTCAGCTATGAATTTAAAAGGAGGTTCATTATGTGAGTTCCAGCACCTGGAGATGCTCCGTAGCAGAAGGGGTTTTCGGGTCATTTCACCCACGACATTGCTGGCAACATAAGGAACCTCAACTTATTTTAACTTCAAATGTGCTCCCCACCCCCAGTCCCTCTTGTCTCAGCGGCCATTGCCAGTTACCCAGGCTCAAAACCCTTCCTCCCTTCAGGGCAGGAAACTCAGAGGCTTGGCTAGAGAGTGGCGCAGGCAGATGGAGAAGCACGAGAGGGCCCCCTTGCAAAGCAGGATGTGGGAAGTTTCCACCAGGAGAACTGAATATGATCTCAGAGTCGGCCGTCACACGCATTCCCCGACGCATTCGCTCCCGCTTAGAAAACGACTTCTCTTTCCTCTTGAAGATCTTCCTCCTCTGGGGGAGGTCAAGCTCTCCCTCCTCCATGACCTTGGAGCTCTCCAGTTGCTTGGGCTCCCAGGCCTCCCCCGGCCTTGCGATACCCATGCCGCCATCATACCGTGTTTCCCTAGCTTGGAGGCACGCCCCTGCAGGAATGCAAGAGTGATTCTTCTGTCTACGGTGGTAGTGCGGACTCCAGGAAACGACATGGGTGGAGGAGACAGCAGGGCACAGAGTCAAGGCTGAGGCATGGCAAGACACAGACATGAAGGTAATCAAAGCTGTGATTACCATCAGTAGGCACTCGGCTTCACTGGACTTAGCTGCAAGCATCCGAGTCCCCTGGGAACAATGGTTCTTTTGGCCTGCAGCAGAATCCCTCGGAGGGCTTATTAGAATAGATAGTCAGCAATCCCTTGCTCAAAGATTCAGAGGGTCTCAGGTAGGAGCCTGGGACATCCACTGTTCACATGTGCCCAGTGATGCTGGGGCTGCTGGCCCAGGTCTACACTTCCGCCAGCCTGTCACGGGCCACCTGGCCAGCTTCTCTCCTTCTTCCCGCACCTGGGAACGGTCTACATTTAAGCTTGGTAGCTTCCATTCCCTCCTCTTAACACTCCTTCATAGCTGTGTTTCAAAGACGGTTACTTCCCCCAAAAGGGTGCTGGAAGTAATGAACAGACTCGTTAAAAAATTCCTGTTCAGTCTCCACTCCCAAGATACAGGGGTGTTTTGCTCCACAGAACCTTCTGTGTGATGACCCTTCCTCAAAACAGCAGGGCGGAAAGAATTACTTTTGGAAATTATATCAGGAGAACTTCGGAAAGACGATGAGGAAGTGACTTACAGACACAACACATACCCCACGTGGTTGTAAAATAGACTCACAACAAGAAGAAAAGAAATCACATCGGGGAGGGGTGAGGAACTGGTGGGGGGGGAGGACAGGTGCACGGAGCTGGTGCTCCTGGAGTCCTGATCTGGAGCAAGAGGTACAGAACAGGTGGAGAAACAGGACTCCAAAGTCACGTGGGTCGAAAAGGCTGTCACAGGCCTAGTGAGACACATCCTGGACCAGAATGTGGGAAAGAAGCCTCAGCAACAACAGAGTGAAAACAGGAGTCTCCAAAGACCATGGTCTCACATTTCTGCATCATTACCTTTCCCGGCAACATCCATCCCATCGCTTAGCTGGCCGATTTGATGATTTCTGCCTTCCTGATCATTTGTAGAAATCGCCTGATGTTTGGGACCGACTGACTAGGGCAGGCTGTAAACATGGCTTATTCCACCTGGGTCTGGACTAACGTGGAAAACAAATTTCTAATATCGAGAAGATGCACTCACAGGTAGGTGCTTGTTTCAAGGTAAGTTCCCTCCGATAATTTTTAGAAATCATAAAATGCTAACAGGTCATCAGAAGTGAGTACTTACTCCTTAAAACGACGGTCGGCATCAGCCCCTGTCATTTCAGGAAACTTACATACAATTGTTTTCAGCCTTGTCTAAAGCCAACAGACTGCAAAGCCGGTAAATTAAGCATCTCACACATAAACCACCTGTCTTACTCACTGTTACAGTGGCTCCAAATAACTTGGCTTTACTGGCCAGAAAGCACTCATGTCAGCAAAACCCACTGATACCCAAAATAACCTCCCTGGAGATGCCAAGGCTCCAGCCTCCGTCGTTAGGACCTAGCGCTGGGATTCCAAGATGGGTGCCGGCCCCCTGGGATGTGAGGGACCCACCTTGTCCTCGAGCTTCCATCCCACTTAGAGACATTCCCCTAGCACTGCACCTTAGTGGACGTTTTCTATTGGGATCCTTTTGAACTTTAAAATAAAGCTTTTTTTTTTTTTCCCTGTGATATAGAGAGGGAAACTCAATTGGAAAAAAAAAATAACCACTCATCTCACAATGACTTTACATTTGCTGCTTTTCCTTCTTGTCTTTATTTTTAAAGATGTTTTTATAACAAATACATTAAAAATTTCATTTTAAAAAAGATTGTAGATATTTATGGATCTAGAGAGTGTGGGTGGGGGGAGGGGCAAAGGAGGGAGGCTGAGAGTCCCAAGCGGACCCCACATTGAGCACAGAGCCCTAAGCAGGGCTTGATCTCATGACCCAGAGATCATGACCTGAGCAGAATCAAGAGCCAGCCGCTTAACCGACTGACCCATCCAGGTGCCCATGTGTAAGAAAATGTAAGTATCTGGAGAAAAGCAGACCTATCACCCAATTCATGTTTAAGTACTTAATTTATACTCAACTGATTGAATGCACTCTTTCCCTCCCACACCTTATGAATCTGTTCAGGCAAACAGGGTATAGATGCAGAGATGGCCTCGAGCAAATCAGTCCCTCTCTGACTCTCTCATCTGCAGATGAGAAGAATCCCAATCCCTCCTGCAAGATCGCGTGGATGCCAAGGCATAGGCAGGAAGTGAGGGCAGCACCTGGAGCCCACCAAAGGCTCCATAATAGCCATTGTGACAAGTCTGCGGTACTTCTGAGCCAACAGTTTATAGGTGGATGCAATCACAGTGTCTCCCCAAACTGGCGAATCCAAGAACCACCTTGACCAGATAGAGTTTCAGAGACCGGCGTCTGCAGACTCTGAAGAACTTCCCTAAAGTAGGGCGTGCCTTCAAGCTCCAGGCCCAGGAGCATGGGAGGCCAACGCAGGAGGAGGTCCCTGCCACCGGGCCAGCCAGCTGTCACAGGTGTACTAGCGTCAGGCAGAGGGACGGCTGGCCGGGCCTCCAATGAGAACCACTCTACTCTGAGCCTCCTGACCATGCGGACAGCTCACCCTGGCATCTCAGTTCTGTAGTAGAAGGCAGAATGCTAGCCCAGCCGGGTGACAGGTGGAGGGGTTCGGGTGGCAAACCTAGGTGGCGAACACTGCTCACCATGAACCTTTGCAGACACCAGTTCGTGCAGACCTGAGAAGGTCAGCAGCAAAGAACCCATGTCAAAGAGCCCTGCGGTGTCTCTGTCCTTCTTCAGGGGTTCAGCCTCGCCTCCCCTTTGGGGCAGTTCCTGCCCCAGGCTGTGCCTGCACGGTGCCCCCAGGCCCACCCTCCAGGCTAGGCCACACCCTGTGTCGTGTGCTCAGTAGTGCTCAGCCCATCACCCCACTTGGCAGCTGGCACATGAGGGAATATCCTTAACGTTGACGTGTGAGAAAGTTCCAGAGAGGCAGGGGGCGCTGCTGAAGAAGTGGGAGCACCTCTGTACCTCTCCCGACTGTCCGCTCCCCAGGCTTTGGCTCTGCGGTTGGCATCAGATCTATCCCCGCAGACAGCCTGAGAGGGCTGTCATTTACCTGCCATGTCCTCCAGTTCTGGGGAGATCCCCCTGGGGCCTGTCCTCCATGTCCCCTCTGGAGGTTCAGATGGGTTTGCTTCGCTCTGGTGCTCTTGGTCCTTTATGTGCACTTTCCATCTCAAGACCCCCCGGCTCACTCCCTAGAGAGAGCACCCTGGGCCCTCCGTGTCCTTGCTGGATGCAATGCAGATGCCTTGTCCCAACGCGCATCGCACAGATGCTCCATGGGCATCACCCTCCTGATGGACACCTGCCTCAGCTCCACGAGATGCTGCCGACAGCCTGTCTCGCCTCAGGCATAGCAGAGCACTCTGAGCTCTGCGCTACCCCCAATTGCCCCCTGAGCACTGTCCCCGAAGCCACTGAGGGCAGCCACACCCGCTCGGGCTAGCAGTCCCACGTCTTCACAGGTCAGATCTACTAGGGGAAGGTCGGAGCCAAGGTTCCCATCTGCGGGGAACTCACTTGTGGATTGAAGGCATTGTCACTGGCTTTTCTAAATCCAAACCCAAGTCCCGATTTTCCCATTCCCTGGAATCTCAGTGAACTCTTTCTAGCAACAGAAAAAAAACCATGGTCCCTAGGTAGATATAAATTCATTTGCCATTAATTCCTCTACATGTTTCAGTTATGTGCTCTTCTTCGTATGACCAGATTTTCGTAATTGAAAAAACCACATGTTCCCATGACTTCTTACCCCAAGATTCTCAGGTCCACCACAAACAGATTTCTTAAATGAGTTGTTTTGTGCACACTAAGGGATCTTTAAATTCAACACACACACACACAGACACTTCATTGCTTTTGCGGCCCTGAGTATTGGGCAGAGGCAGAAGGATTATTCAAAAGCAGTGACTTGGGCTGTTTGCTGCGCTCTCTCTCTCTCTCTCCAGCAGACACTGGTTTTTAGGCCCCCATACAGTGCAAGCAGCACAGATTTACAGTGAAGATTGTCTGTCCCGAAGTGCTCCCTAGGAGGCTGAGCATGCGTGGACCTTCTCTCGGCTCGGACTTCAAAAACAAAGCCCACAGTCTGCAGAGAATGGGGAAAAGCGCTATGCTCTGGTCCAGGTCTGTATCTGACTGTGAGGCCCAGGGGAAAAAGTTGCTTGAGAAAGGTCACCAGCTCATTGTTCATGCTGGGTGAGGTGTCCTGATCGCCGTGTGCTGTCCTTATCAATGTGTGACCTTCTTACAACCTGCCCTAGAAATGGCTGGTCCCTGACGCTGCAGTGTGTTGAATTTTACAAATAAATCTTCAGTCATTTTGTTCTGTGGCAGGTGAATCCAGAGGGTGACAGAGCTGGGGATTACTCAAAGTAAGCAGTGGCTATAAAAAATTCGACGGATTTTCTCATGAGGCTTATTTGAGGGTAACTCTTAAAAAAGAAGACATTACAGAAGTGTACTGTGCATCCTTTAGAAAAGGTGTATTTTCTTTAAAGGTATTTTGCAGGACAGCTGAGTACGTGAGCTAGTATTCTGTCCCATAGGTGCCCAGAGCCTGGCTCCTCACACAGGCCAGAAGAACAAGGTCCCATTCTGTCCTCCACACCGCCCTCTGCCTCAAGGTTGGTGCCCTTTAATGAAGTTGACCCGATCATATACTTGGGTACAACGTCCTCCTGTAGGTAATACTCTGCAGTGACCACTCTATCCATTCAGCTTGGAGAGATGTGATTTTTCTCCACACGCTTTTTCCCTTGTCATCCGTCTGATGGAGGAGGCGGCTTGACTCAGTCAAGAAGGCCCTGAGGGACAAGGTCTGGAGGGGAAAATAGGCTGTCTTTTGCGGGGGGGTCCTTTCTCTCTTCCCTTTCTGGAACATCCCTGGGGTATACAATGATGCCTTCGTACAACTTTGTACAAATTGTCTCTAAAAATGCCCCCACGTCACGATACTCAGAGCCAGTCAAAATTCTTAGGGTCCAGAATTCCTATGGAGGGCAGGACAAGGCAGTGAGTTCAAACAAACCTGCAGCTCGGCTTTGTTCAGTTCCCAAGGGCATGAAGGTGTAGTTGTCTCCAGGCCTGGGTTTCTGGCTTGACAGTAGGACCCGTCCTTGGGCCAATGGCTTCCTCATTTGTTCGCTGGTTTCTTGAGCACAGAATCACCTCACGTATCAAACAGGTCATATCCCGGGGCTGGCTCGGGTCTTATCCCTGTAAGGAACAAGTTCTCCTGGCATTTTTATCCCCCTCTACCTGGCGACTGCAGTCCTAATTAAAAGGGCTCATCACCTTTCTCACACTTGGAAATTGTTCTGAAAAGTCCATTTTGCTATACGCTGCTTCAAGTCCACACAACTGTGCCGTGTGGCTGACAGAGTGACCTACCAGAAACAGCAGACTCGTCGTGGACGTTTGGAGAGACCCGGCCCGGTTCATCTTTCTACTTGCTTTCTTGCTTGCCTGTGGGCCTGGCAGAGGTGGCGGGCAAAGAAACCCTAGGACACTCGCTCGGAGGCACAGCTGCCGCTCCGAGTGATGCCTCTGTCACCTGTCGCTCTGGGCTGCCATCCTGAGTCACCGTGTTCCCGCACAGCAATCTCGAGGTAGGAGACTGGTGTGCGGGTGCCCAGGCTGCCTGCTGAGACTTGGGGAGGGTTCCCCATCAGCATGGGGTTTTCTCTGATGTAGCCAATGGGCAGCTACTCCAAGGGTCTCAACTGAAGGAGTCCAGTTCAAGAGCAGCTACACCGGTTCGGGCGAACCCAGAGGGCACCGTGGCCTGTTTACTTGTTTCATCATCACATGGAAACACGGGCATTTGCTGATCTGCCAGGGCTGGAGAATTTGATCTTTTCCTTGTCAGCCCCGGGCACGGCTCAACGTGTCCTGGGAGGCATCTCAGAGCCTAGCTGGCAGCAGGGAGTGTGTCTTAGATTCGGGGAGGGTGGCATGTGTGGGCCTGCAGCGTCTGGCTCGGCTGTCCTGGAGGGAGGGACAGGCTGACCTCCTGGGGAGCACTGCACACCAAGGCACACGCAGATGTTACCCCGGTCATGTTCTCACTCACCCATGCTTGCCTGGGCTGCAGATGGCCTGTGGCTCTCTAAAGGCAGGAGAAGGGCACGGCCCCTTCCAGAGTTCCCTGGAAGTGGGGGGTGGGGGTTACTCATGAGTGTGGGGGGCACCTCATTTTCACAAGCAGTAAAAAGGCACATTTTAAGAAGTCCCTTCAAAGGCAATATGTACAGTCAACTAACATCCTAAGATAAAGGGTGAGCATATGAAGGAGAAAATTCAACATTTTGCTTAGGTATTATTTGATAATATGACATTCACTTTTTTTTTTTTAAGATCTTATTTATTTGAGAGAGACACAGCACAAGCAGAGGGAGAAGCAGACTCCCGCTAAGCAAGGAGCCTGATGTGGGACTGAATCCCAGGACCTGCGATCATGACCTGAGTCAAAGGCAGACGCTTAACCCACTGAGCCACCCAGACGCCCCTATATTTTTTTTTTTTTAAAACGAGGACTTGAATTACTTTATTGCTTCAATTTGACTAGAGGAGGGACTCAAATTGACATGCCTATGGGGTCAGGGACCCTCTGTGAGGGATGGAGGTGAGGCCAAGTGGGGGATGGGGCACAGAGCGGGGTCGGTGCGTGTCTAAAATGCGGAGCTACTGCTGTGTCCCACACTGTCTTTTATGAGGAAAACTGACGACAGGGTCCCTGAAGACAGCTCTACAATTTAAGATAAACTTAAAGCCCTGATGATTGTTACCTGTAACTTTGTTTCCATTTCACCACCACCGTCCAACCATAGGATAATCAGGTCTCCCCCTGGTGGTTGAAGTAGGCAGGGACAGACACTGGTGACCCTGGAAGCTCCACCCCCACCAGTAGGCCCCCCCCTTCCCCCCACCTCCCCTTGGCTGCTTGCTAACCCAGGGGAGAGGGCTGAGGTCAGCAGGCAGCTGATCCCTGATGCAGCCAGCGGCTCCCACACCTCCCCTGAGATTCGCAGCTGGGCTCCTCGGGGCTGAATTCACCCGGGGTGCGGCTTCACTCACATACTCATGCCTCTTTAGCAGGAGAAAATTACACATTGAAGAACAAGCTTTTTGTTTCCTCCTGAAAATCTGGATAGAGGAGAAACAGTTCAGTGGCTCGTGTGTGCAAAGAGTGCGTGTACTGACATTTCCAGATAACTCATTCCAACTACTGCTTTGACTAAAAGTGTTGTGACTAGTTTTCCCTCCCATCAGATCAATACGTAGCCAACCCTATGACAGACACCGCCAGTTCGAACACTTGCTATTCTACATTTTAACAATTACCTAATTAATTACCGTAGAGCTTTGCTTTTCAATTGACTTATAATTTTGACTATTAAAAATTACATTTTGTGAGTTTCTTTTCCCATTAATTCACAGAACTGTCATTAGGTTATCTGTATAGTTAAGTGTCTGATGTTCCAATTGTGTATGCGCACGCACACACGTACAGATTAAATACAACAACTACAGAGGGCACGGGGAAGCTGGAAGAGGGGGGCGGTGCTGGATGTTTACTATCTTGATTGTGTCAATGGTTTCACCAGTGTACACAAGTCTGTGAGGGTGTGCCAATTATATGTTGGTAAAACCGCTAAAAAACCCATAAAAACAACAAAATCTCATCAATTTTCTTCCTCTATTTGACGTATTCAGTGGAGACTCACCATTTCACTACTAGAGATTAAGATTCTCAATCTAAAACCATTTACTGTTCCCTTATATTCACCAAACTTAATGGACTGAGTCTTCCCACATACCCTGTCACTGACTTGGCAGCCCCTCACCCTCAGCACACCCTGGTCCTGGTACCACTCTGTCCTTATTCATGGGACAACAGCAATGAGAGGGACAGGAAAGGAGCTGGCACTCTTCAGAGGCAGATGCTGCCTTCCACCACCTTCCCCAGCTGGCTCTGTCAACCCTGTCTGTGCCTGTAGGCAATGACCTGAGGCTTGCCTGCAGGACAGAAGATGGGGCAGAGAAACGTGACTGAGACAGGGGTGCAAAGCCAACCCCGCAGGGGTTAGGCAGAAATGTCAATGAGAGAAAAGAAACAGGCCAGAGGTACAAATGGTCTTCACTCCCCCCAAGAATGGATCTCTCATTTTTCTTGAAATGGCTACTCTATAGGTTTGTGCTTTGTCTCTCCACCTTGGTCCTTGTAGAGTCTGGAGCCTGATTGCAAGACACAAGCGCATTCCCTTCCATTCTCTTGTGGTCAAACAGAAGCCCCAGACTAATGATAAGTCAAAGGCTCCCCAAGGCGGTGGGGCCGTGCGGAGGGTGGCGTGTGTGGTGTGGGGTGAGCTCCCAGCCTTGAAAGAAGGGGAGATTGCACAGAAGGAAGGCTCTTTACACATTCCAGAGGCATCAGAACTTGGGGGGCAAATCTAACTTAATACTGGCAACTCCACTCAGCCAAGGGGGCACGTCTATAAGCCAGACATGGCCACCTGCTGTCCATTTTCTCCTCTTAATTTAGAATTTGTGCTATTCCAGAAGTCCTTAAGTTCCTCATTTACCAGTTCTAATTCACTCAAAGCATGGAAAGATACGTTTTCTCATCAATGCTCATTCTTAACAAGCCAAAGGAAAAAGGGTGATGCACGCTGGCCACTTTGTTCTGAGTTAGACGATATGTTTGTCTATTCCCCTCCCCCTCACTTTACTCCCTAAAGGCTGGGCAGCACATTTATTGCCCTGGAAACAACATAGCCGGTCTAAATAATCTCAGAATCTTTCATCTCTTTTCATTTTTTTCTTTACAGAAAGAGTTGGGAAGATTCAACCTTCTGACATTTACACAGCGTCACCCTCGGTAATAAAAATTTATTATTTTCTTAAGAAAGAAAGAGAAAGGTTATAGAGAGTCTTGAAGGGCAAAATAAACACAGAAAGTGATGATGAATTTAATCTCGCAGTTTCCAGGGAAGAGAGCTTTTGGTAGAAGGGTTACGAGTTCGGTGTTTGTATTGGTAACAAACGAAGCATGGGAACAACATAATACACCACAAATAAGCCACAGAGAGCTCCAAGACGCATTTCTCTTAAGACTGGAATCTTCATCTTCACTGAAGCGTTCGAAGTTTGGTTGTTGTTGTTTTACCATGGTGACTAATAAGGGCCAAAACAATTTTGAGTTTTCCTCCTGCTTCGCATTCCTTGGGTATGAGTGATGAAGTAGTTAAAACACGCGCACGCGTGCACACACGCTACTGGGGCGGGGGCAGAAGTGCGCCATGAGCGGATTAGCGCTTGCATGGTGGAGAGTTGGCTGACTCGAGACGCCTTCCATACCTGAGTGCAGGGCCCTCACCTCCTCTCACCCGTTCCGAAGAGGCAGTCCTGTTTCTTTTACAGAAAAGTGTGTTTTGTGAAAGGAAACCTTAGTCCACACGTGGACATGTTCACATGTGGACATGTTTCAAATCAGATTCCCTCAGGTAAGGAAGTTTCGAATACATAGTAGCAAGTGATGACGCCGGGCAGTCCGGGAGCTCCACCGCGCAGGTGCAACGTGTGAGGGATCCTAACGGGAGCCACAATAAAAGGCCTGTGAGTCAACTGTGTGAAGATTTTCCCAAACTGCTTCATCTGCAGAACCAGGAGCATTTATCAACAACTAAATTATTTTAGAATTTTCATAAGTAGGACTGCATGGAATGACAGCATACTCTACTACCCATTGCTGATATGCTCTGATGGAAATGGAAGAATTTATGCTATTGTCTCTGATAAAAATAGAAGAATTTATGCCAGTTCTAGTTGAAAGATAGCACAGAGCTAATTTTCCTTAGCGCTTTTACCTTAGCGCTTGCTACAGAACTCATACTCTCGAGGGGTTCCTCTGTCAACCAGCGGGCACATGAGCCAGCCGCCAGGTTGGCTGCATCTGTGTCTCTGCTTAGAAAATGTGAATGGCCTCAAATTTGTTTTCTTTTACTGTCACTCTTTTTAATTTAAAAAAAATTTTTTATCTATTTATTTGACAGAGACAGAGATCACAAGCAGGCAGAGAGGCAGACAGAGAAAGAGAGAGGAGGAAGCAGACTCCCCGCTGAGCAGAGAGCTAGAAGCGGGGCTCAATCCCAGGACCCTGTGATCACGACCCAAGCCGAAAGCAGAGGCTTTAACCCACTTGAGCCACCCAAGTGCCCCTTTTACTGTCACTCTTGATAGCATGTGTCAGCTACGGACCAAAGACACAGTTCTCCCGCTGACTTCTATGGAGCATGAAAACCCCCAGAAGGGATGGGTTCTGGGGTGAACCAGAAAGGAAAACTTCTCTGAAATGCAAATGCCTGGAGTAAAACGGTTTCGCTGAGTTAATCTGATACTTGGAAGATTCTAATACTGCTTAGTGCGGTGTCATGACACATGTAGATTTCGAAATCCTGGTCATCAAATTGCCCTGCATTTTCCCCAGCTGCGTATCAGGCCCTCATAGTGCAAAAGAGTCCTGAGATAAAATTAAAAAAAAAAAAAAAAAAAAAAAAAGCATGTCTTTGGCTAACTTCATGGCTGATTCTAGTTGTCATGTGAGTTGGTTTAATGCTAGTTTGTGCCCTGCATCCACACGTACACATCGATCTCCTCTTGTTTTTGGTAGAGTTTGACATATGTCTCTTCATAGCTTCTGTTTTCATAACCAATAATTGTATGAGTAAGATCACCTCTCCCTGGTCTCCTTTTTGCTTTAAGATTTTCAACTGCCCTTTTTTCTTCAGCATAATAGCTGCTTCTCACATAAATGCTCATTGCTGTAATTATACACAATCTTCTACAATCTTGATGTCTGGGTCATAAATCCTGATGCTCTCACCGACACTGAGGTAAACATTACCTTTTCTTGTTTAGATTTCCTCCACTTAATGATTTGAGGTCAAGTGATTGCTACTTGTCAGACAAAAGTTCTTTATTTCAATGCAAAAAAAGAAAACACACATACACACACACACACACAACAAACAAACAAGACAAAAAGACACTAACTTGTTTTCTCTTTCCTTGTGAGTAATTTCTGTAACTTTCTGGGCTTTTTTCCACCAACACATGGCACTAGATTGGTTCTATCCAACTCTAGGTATATATTTCTGCAAGCTCTAGCTTGTATTTCTTAATTATTAATACCAATGTCAGCTGTGACAATTCCTACCTTAACCATCGCTAATAGTTTTATTGTGATCAACCAGACAACAGACATACAAGTAAAAAACACTCACTGATATTTTTGTCTTACTTTGAGCAATAACATTAAAAAAAATCTTCTGGAGAGAATCATGATAAACCTCTCTCGTTCGATTGCATCTCTGCACAATGACCAAAGTTAACCAAAGCAAGCAAGTCATTCTTCATAAATCCTGAACCTTAACATGATTTCTTCCACCTGTTCTGTCTGTCGGAGGACAGCAGAGGTAACTCGTTCTCATTAACGAGCTGGGTTTTCCCAAGATGAGAAAGGGATCTCGTGCTCCAGAAAGGGAGGCAGCACGCCCATGTGGACATGGTCGTCATACCCGAGAGCATCTTTACCACTTGGGCAAACTTCCAGACTAGGGTTCACCCAACAGAATCATCATTACTTCTTTTCATGTGCGTGGGGAGCTGCAGGTAAGTAAAATCCAAGGGCAGAGGCCACGCGTTCTGCACATAACAGTCCCCAATGTTGGCACAGTGCCCAGTATCAAACAAGTTCTCAGCATTTGCTGAGTAAATAGGGGTGAAGGACTGAATGGATAATTATCAGATGAAGTGAGATACAACCTCCTTCCTCTGTTTTCTTTTTGTAAACTGTCTACATGGCAGAGAACACAGGAAGAGAAGATCTGAAAAACACTTAAAAAGTTGGGTCCTATGTATCCCTGAATGTATGTATGTATGTGTATGTGTGAATGTGTGTGTACATGTGTGTATGTGTGTGTGTGTACGAGTTGTGAGTTCCTACACATGATATGTGTAGTTCACGTATTCTAGGCACTTAAATTTCACCAGGTAGGCAGAATATTTCAGGTGTATCTAAATTGACCACATGGTCACTCGTGGTCAATCTACTTTAAATGGAGAAGGTATTCTGCAACCGAGTATCAAATAAAGAAAATACAAAGTAATAATGTATTAATGTAATAATGAATCAGAATAAAGCAAGACCCTTAACAGAAACATACCCAAGAACCTGTGAAAGGGTCATTTCGGATAGGTCAAGGTCCTCAACCTAGAATCTGCACAGAAAAGGCTTTACCCCCGAGAGGGAGTCACCCAATCTCTGTTGTTTATGCACATATATGTAAATTCTAGAGAAAGTAGACTGCAGGGGTACAAATGAGCCCTTTTACGCTGACAGGTAGAAGAACAGGAGAACGGAAGTCAGGAGAGCGGAGGCACGGGGAAAGTCAGAGGTGCGGAGCTCCAGGAAGGGCCATCCGTCAGAAGCGCTTGGCATGGGTAGGGAATGAAGCACAGCAATAAACTGTGGGGAAAATAAATGGCAACATATGAAGACAAACTTTGGCAAAGTAAACATGGCCATCATCATTCCCCTTCCAGCCCCTGGAGACTGAACGCTGCGTAGAAAGTCAAGTATCGGCCACTTCGTGTGATTCTTTTTTCTTCTGGTTCCTCCTAGCCTTTGTGGATGTCAGCTGACAGAACAGTCTACCGATCCAACAGACACAGCTCTGTCCCTAGGAAAAGCTAGATCATAAGCATCACAGAAACCACTGTTGTCTCTTAGGCTGTCAAATACAATTATTCCGATTTGCTACAACCTTAGACCTTGTGGGTAGGAGGCCGGGCAGCTGGTAGGCAAAAGCCTTTTGTCACTATTTGGCAGAAAGTCCAAGTTACTCCCGGAGCTCCAGGGGAGAATCGGTAATATTGTTTCATGACGCCCTCCATGGCAGACCAATCCATCCCAGCCTTGATAATGTCGTTCCTGAGCAGGGCTCAGGCATCCACTGAGAAAATACAGATTGATTTGCAGAGTTGGAGAAAGACCTCACGCACCCGCATATGCGTGTTGAGACCTACTGTTCTGCAGGAGAAAACTTCTTTCAGGAGGCTTCTCAGTGGGAGGCTGACTCATCAGAGAAAAAGGGCCATTCCATGCAAGTAGCTTAAGCCTGTGAAGGTCTTAAAGGGATAGGACTTAAGATAAAGAAGGGCTGTGTCTGAATTCACACCATCTCAGACAGATCCTAAAACAATAATCTAGAAGACCAGTGTAGGCCAGCGAATGCTTTGTTTCTATTCTATTCACTCTTGAACTAATAATGATATTTAACAACAATCCTGAAAAATCAAGCTGTCTGTTCCTTACTTCTGCGGAGAACTTAAATTTGGATGAATTCAGAAAAAAAGTCCTCAGATCTGTTGATGTAAAAAAAAAAGTGGTGGGGGGGGGGTTTCCTGCCTAACCTGACTTCATGTTACAAGTTGAAGTTTCAGGAGACAAAGACCCCCACTGAAATTCTTGGGCCAGTACGGGGCTTGGCAAACAGCTTATGAAAACCAGAGATGAATCTGCTGCTGGCATCCCTACTTCTATTTGTTCTTCCTTTGCAGGGGGAGGTTGGTAAATGATTAGGAACCAGCTCTTGGGAAAAAATAAAAGGGGTAAATAGACCGATCCCTCAATAGACTGATGGCTAAAGTTTTACTGATCTAAAGCATGGATAGCACAGCATTTACAAGTGATAATGAAATATGCGATACTCTTTGCTGTAAATTCTTTTTTTTTAAACAGTGGGAGCTAATTATTTATTTTGAAGATTTTACTTATTTATGAGAAAGAGGAAGAGTGGGGGGAGGAGCTGAGGGAAAGGGACAAGCAGACTCAGCTGAGTGCCCAGCGTGAAGTGGGGCTTGAACCCATAACACTGAGATCATGATCTGAGCCAAAATCAAGAGTCGAAGGCTTAAAAGACTGAACCACCCAGGCGCCCCTGTCGGCTGTAAATTCTCTATAACCCTCAGCTCCCTTAACCCTCTATGACTGATTTCTTGCTATGGACGCCAGTCGCTGAATGTAGCATTGGGAAAGGGATGTACGGTAGCACTATTATAGTTTCACTATCACAAAGTTCTTGAATCACAAAAGTATATAACCTCAAAAACCCCAAAATAGTAATGTCGTAAAATCATGAGAAGTGATTTTCAATATTTGCTCTATTTTTTTGTTTTACTTTTTAGCTTACATAATTGACTTTTTACTAATAGTCCTGTTGAGCGATTGCCTTGCAAAGTTCCCGAGATGTCAGCAGTCTGTCCTCCGGAGCTGGTGTGAGCCGGGTCCAGCCCGCACCTGTTGCACTGACTTACCACTAACTTCTTCAGTTCTGTCTTGGGTCAGGGACACGGCAGCTTGTAAATAAAGTGCTAGGAAATAATTGGCAAAGGGAAGAAGTGCAGGGGAATTTTAAAAATGCTACTCCTAGCCCTATCGTGATTCTCACTGCTTTGCTTCTAAGTAGCGGTCAGGCTTCAGCTTCTGTTGGGTGGATTTCATGGTTTTCAAGGTACAATAACAACGGGCTCAAGATCCTGTTCTTTTTTTTTTTTTTTTTTCCAATGCACTTCTGAGTAGGGACAGGCTCTGCTCCCACAATCACCAGTTTCCTTCTATTTGCTCACTACCCACTTCCTGTTTTCCTGGACGCTCGCCTTTCCCATGGCAGCGGGAGCGGCTGCGCGGCCGGCTCTCCTGCCCCGGGAAGGAAAGTGGCAAACAAACACCAAACCAGGGCAAGAGTGCTTCCCTAGGCTCGCTCTGAAGTCCACACACCTGCCAAGCTTCAAGGGTGCCTTCCTTACAAACAAGACTCCCAGAATTGTCTTTGTGTCACCAGCTTGATGATTAACTGCTTTGTTTTGAGATAGGCAAAGTGTCTAATTTGGGTTCGGATTTTAGAGTCCAATGTTGGGTGACTGTCGACAGAGGACTGGTCTCCATGGAGGGGCGTCGGCAAAATCTCGCCTATCTTTTCCTGCTTTCTGCTCTGTGCTCAAGCAAATTCACGGCTGGTCACAGAGCCAGAGCCGGTAGCAAGCCTCTGGCCCAGAGTGTGGGGATTTGATTACAGCCACTGGCCATAAACCACAGAGCTGTGCCCAATGTACTCCTACATTCTCAGTCCTCCTGCTGAGTCACTCCGCCTAAAATATGAATTATGATCATTATGAATTTTGTATGAAGCAACCTCAGAGTACCATTTCTAATTGAAAATGGCTAGCTAATTTCTCTCCTTTTACTTCCTTATTTTAGAATTTCCTTAAAATTCTTCAGTACGGGCTACTTAATCACAGATTGAAAACCAACTACCTAGAAACCTCCACGGTGTTGTTAGTTGGTGCTGTGACCAGACAGGTCAGTTAGATCAGAGGACAGGGACCCATTTTTCCTGAATGCCTTCAAACTCCTTTGCGAATCACCCCAGCGATGTATATTCAAGGGAAGATTGGTTTATTGGAACCCATCACTGGAAACTGTCTAATAAAAGGACAGTCGTTGAACTGTTTAACTGTAAAATGTAAAGGCCACCAGGGATCTGTAATTTGAACTCTATACGCAGTGATCTTTACATCTCCAGGGTCTTCTCACTGGAAATATGTAAGGCGTGACTTGTTAGAGGCACAGTCAAAACCAGCTCTGCAGATCTTGGGAACACACAGCTCAGTGCAACTAGTGACACAGAGTCCATCGTGCTCATTCACAAGGAAGGCACCCCTGAAATCCAATGTCAGCAGAAAGCACGCTGATCAGAAAGTTGCCGGGAATAAAAACTCCACGTGCACAAGTATATTGGCTCAGCCATGCACCCGAAGCGCCTAGTACATGATTAGATGTGGGAAGGTTAGTAGGAAGCTTATTCGTATGAAACAAATGGGGTTCAGAAGACAGACCCGGGGAGCCCTATTCCACTGTCACTATGATTATACTCGTGGTGAACTTTGTGCCATAAGGTTCTGAGACCTGACACAGTTCAGGCATTTTCCTCCTACATGTGCAATAAGTATGCACCACCTCAGACTCCACAGGCCATCCCACAGGTACCACCTCAGACTCTCACAGGCCAGGAAGAGCTGACAGTGGGACCCGGGGCAGAGGAGTCCCACTTCTGCCCTGGTGTGGGGGGGTGACAGCAAGTCCACAAGCTCTGGGAACTCACACATCACACTGTCCCCCAGCTAACTTGGAAAAGGCTGTGTTCTGTCTACTTCATCTTCCCCACTGGTTCATGGTCCTCTCTCCGTATCCACTTACAACATGCCCGACGAGCTCCAGAACACAACTAAACCCAGGGTTGTGATCCGAGTATCGTAGGGGATGCCATGGGCTGTTCACGCGTCCTAGACTCTAGACATTTCCAGTTCACAAGAGCTCTGGCATTGGCCAGGGACGTCCACACGCCGGAGGAAGTTGATCCTATCCCCAACTGTCGGGGTGGGCTCCTATCACCTTGGGGGACTCCGTTCTCACCAGACACTGGGGCAGTGTATTACCCGGCAGTGGTCAGTGACACAGAACAGAAACTGTGGTGGGGGGCATCTCGGAAAGTTCAACATGCAACCATTAGAAGAGATCGTCTCTCTTCCTCCTCTGAAAAGCCCCCTTAGTACCAGCCTGAGGAGGGGGTTGACCCCCAAGATGATGTAGAGAAAACACTGAAAAAAGCCTCAGTCCCTGGTGACTATGTTAGGTTTTGCTGAAGTGTGTCTCACTTGGGACTCCAGTTCCAGGAGATAAGGGGCGCCCCAACTGTGGAGATGGGCTTGAGAGGGGTTTCTCTTATATTCAGCTTGTGCTGGTGATCTGTTGCTACAGATCACATTACCTCAAGATGCAGAGGCTTAAGACAGTAAGTGTGAATTATGTCACAGTTTCTGTGGGCTGGGCCTGCTGCCTCTGAGTCTAGGTCTCTCACACGGCTGCAGCCAGGGTTCCCCTGGGCTGTGGTCTCAACTGTGCAATTTGCTGAGGGAACATCTGCTTCCAGGCTCACTCCAGCGGGAGTTGGCGGGACTTGATCTCATGCTCAGTGGGCTGAAAATCTCAGTCCCTCACTGGCTGGTGGCTAGAGGCTCCCTTAGCTCTTTGCCTTGTGGATCTCCCCAGAGAGCAGCTCTCTGAAAGCAGCTGGCTTTCCTCAGAGTGAGCGAGGGAGAGAGGGAATCCAAGATGGAAGCCACAATCTTTTAACCCAATCTCAGAAGGGACAAATGACATCCCATGGCTTCATTGGTGTTCGTCACTAAATCCAGTGCATGTTCACGGGGAGAGGATTACACAAGGGAGTGAACACAGGAGGCGGGGACCACTGGGAGCCACTCTCATAGTCACCGCCACACAACTGAAGGCATCCTAGTGGGTAGGCCAGAGCAGGAAACAAGTAAGAAAGAAGAGGACACTGGGATGCTGAGAGTTACTGAGATCCTCATGTCTTTCTTGAGTACGACCACTATGGGGTTTGTGGCTGACTCTGTGGAGAGCATCCCGTAGACAGAGCTGAGCCAGTGCTGGATGCTCTTTAGCCTGAAACGCGTCTCAGTTCGATGAAGCTGAACGGAGGAGTGCGTATCATTGTAACTGATACTTAACATGTATTCTGGTGTATTCTGCTACTGAGGCTATGCTGTGTGTCAGGCATCCTGTTGGCCAACGGAACAGATATGAGTAAGACTGGCGAGGCCTCCAAGTTGCTTAACCGGTGTGTGTGATACAGCGTGGGGGGCAGAGAGTAAACACCCGGACGGGGCCGAGTCTGGACTGGAGGCATGGCAGGAAGGGTTCCTGAGACCCTGGCAGGGTGTGTGGTTAGAGCATGCAGAGATCACATCCTTCTGGTGGCCAGGCTGGGTCTACCCAGGAGGAGCTGGGGCACGGGCTGCCTACAGGGGTCTTCTCAGTCAGACACACATATTAGCAGATGGTCCCTGCATCTATTCCGCCCACAAACCATTCAATGTTTCACAAAGACTGTGGGGGTCACAGATAAATGTGGCACTGATCTTGAACCTGGCCTTCTCCGTTTGGCTTTGTTGTAGGTGAACGTGGTTTTCACGGCCATATGTCAAGTATAGGTAACATGTTTGGCCTAAAGATGGAAAATGAAGCATCTGCGCTTGGGCTCGGGGCCTGACACCCCGCCAGCTCTCCGGTCAGCTGGGGACGGCCGGCGGTGGAAGGGAATGTTGGCACCAGTGAAGGGGGTTGTACCGGCAAAGTATGAGAATGGGGGCTGAACCAAGATCCTACGGAGGTCAGGGTCAGGGTCAGGGCGGGGGAATGGCCAGAACCAAAAGTTCTGGAGAGACATCAGAGGGAAGGGTGGTGCCGTGTCCGACCCATTTCATGTCTTCTTGCATCTCTTTCCATCTGTGTACAGAGCAGCCCCTGTCAGCTCTTCCAGGCTCACGGCCTGGAACAAAATGCATGTTTCCTGTTTTTAACAACCTGAGTGGACTATACCACCTGTTGTAGAAGTAACAAAGAATGTGCAAAGCCAAAGATGTTCCCTGGGAGTTTCTGGAATGGTTGGGAAAACTTGGGGGGGTGGGTAGATGGAGCAGAGACCGAGGGTCAAGATACCCTATTGAGAATTCCTGCTAACCCTAGTCTGCAGTGAGACCCTGGGCCAGTGGAGTCCTTCTGACTCAGTTTCTCCCAGTGACAGAACCTACACCCCACGCTGTGGTGGGGACTGAGCAAGATGTCACATATGACATGCCTTGTGGACCACCCAGCCCTCGCCGGTACCCAGGGCCCATCTCCCCCTGCAGCACAGCATTTCTCACACAAGGAACGCAGGCCTAACCCCGAACTCAGGAGGAGATGGGCGAGAGCGTGCGGCTGCCACACAGATGTCTCCACGGAGCTTCCTTCCACACAGCTATGGATCGCCACAAGTCCGACGGGAAGGGGAGTCAAGGGCCCCAGATTCACATCCAGCAGTTGGGCGCCAACAGCTCATAGCTCCCTTGCAACAGGTGGAAGGGATGCCCAGATTTCAACATTTTGTGAAAAAATAAGACAGATGACAACAAAGGGTTTGTTTTCCTTCACTGCTCTTAAGTCCAGAGGCAAAGAAGGCAGGTTGCTTTCTACCTGGTTGGGCAGGAGTTCCTGGTTTTCAGTGCCGCCAAAAATGGTCAGGAAAGTTCTGTGCATTGGGGGAGAGAGCAGCTCTGGGCTGGAGGAGTTCAGTTCTGGGGCAGGAGCAGTCAGGAAGTGGGAGCAGCAAGAGGGGGACCCTTGGTGGAGGCCCACCCCCTCTGGCATGGCCTGGCTCTAATACCTCACGGGGGCCCCCTCCCCTCATTCCTCCTGTTTTTCCTCACTGGTTCCTGGGAACAAGAAGGGGAGAGAAGGGGAGGGTGTTACGACCAGAGGGCTAAGGGGAGTCTGATGACATGTGTCTGGGGAAATGAATGCGTGGGGAGAATGCCATGGACCCAGGGAGGGTGGGGGATGGGACCATGAAGCAAGAAGATGGGGAGCCTCATCCTTTGTCTGTTGCCCGGTTCCATTCTCTCCGACGGAGGGGTGGGAAATGACTTCACAGCACTGTAGGGAAGCAGGAGGAAGCTGTCCTCCCCAAACCTGATGCTGGCCTTTGGAAACAGCCCTCCCAGATCTCACCTGCTGGTCTCCCCAGCCGACGCCACACACCGGCGGTGCCCCCAAGTGCAAGGCGGCCCAGGAGGAAGTGGGGATCGGCAGGTCAGCATCAGTTCAGGTGTGGGCAAGTGTGCGAGGCCTAGATGTCCCACCCATGTAGGTTCCACGATCTGTTGGTCTTGCCACCATCCCCTAACTGCCATTCAGCTCTGCTCTTTTCCCGCAGCCCCTCCTCCCACACTGGATCCCCCCAGGATTCACAGGTCCTATGGTCCAGGACTGTGTCCTTTTACAGTGAAGTGTCACTGAGCCATCCTCAAAGGGGTGATCAGGAACTTCTCATGCCGATGGTGCCATCAGAATACATATGGTTAAATATACGAGATGATTACTCCCCAGGAGCAGGAGTGCTGTGCACAGTATTTCTGGAGGTCAGAAAGAAATCTCAGGAGACAACAAGACAGCCTGGTCTGAGCCAGGGTGTGACAAGAAGTAGAAAACAATGAGACTTTAATTCTGGCTATTGCTAGAAGGAGCTCAAGCCGTTTCCCTTTCTGCTGCCTCAGTTTCCCTTTCTGCAGGATAGCACTCCTACTGCTTGGTTGCTGACCTTACGATTCAAAGGTCCTCATTCATAAGTACCCCCTCGCGGCTTGCCGGAGTGAGCTCACCGACAAAATCCCATAATTGCTGAGTTCCCACAAGAGCTGAGTAGGCTCTCGCTATCTGCAGACGTTCTGAGGTGAGTTCTAACTTGAGAGACAGCAGCTGCTAGCTGACTGTCTTCACCCACACAGTGCGACTGTGGCAGGGGTCTGACCTCGGGGTGAATGATTAATGCATTAAGTCATTCTTTACGAGCACCTGCAAGGCATTCCGAACGCATTCACTGTGAAATCGGACACACCGCTTTGGGCATTTAGAAAGGAAGGCTGGAGCAGAACGTCACAAACACCCCAAGGCAACAACGGAAAGTCTGGAAACCCAGCCCTGACACAGGTGAGCAGAGAGATGGGAAGTTGACATGTATGGGAAAGAACAAGAGGCACGTACGTGTGGGTCTCATGTCCGAGGCCTCGGAACCAGCACTCTCCTCGGGAAAGCTGAGAGGCTCCGCCATGTCTGTGTCGGGAGGAGGGTAGGGCGGGGGTGGGGGGAGCACTAACTGGGGGGGCCCCCGAGCAGAGCCTCTGGGAGGTTTTTGTGGCACCTGCCGTCCAACACCTACATGGAATCAACGGGGGTGACGTCAGAAGGTTAAACCCAGAGACTCTCTGCCCTCCCGTGGAAGGCACGTGGCCATCACTCACCCAGGCATCAAAAATAACCTCGTGGCACCAAATCCAACCACACCCAGCACCGAATCCAACCACACCCGGCACCGAATCCAGCCACACCCGGCGCCAGATCTGACCACACTCGGCACCACATTGAATAGCGCTCAGTACCAAAGTCAACCTCACCATGCATCAAATTCGACCACACCTGCCACGAAATCCAGCCACACCCGGTATCAAATCCAGCCGCACTTGGTACCAAACTGAGGCTCACTGGGCACCAAACGCAGCCTCAGGGCACTGAATCCAACCACCCTGGTATCAAAGTCAGCCTCACCACACACTGGATTCAGACACACCTGCCAACAAACCCTGCCACACCCGGGGTCCAGATTCAAAGTCCCTCAGCATCAAATCCCACCTCGCTCATGCTGCAACACTTTACGCACACACTGTCCTCTCCTCAAGCTGGTTTGGAAATAACCTACTTGTTTACGATGTGTTTCTGGCAGGCGCTTACTCCCAAATGCCGGGCTTGAAATTCTTCTTAAAAGCCCCTCGGCAGCTCTGTTGCATTGAAAGAACTCCTTTTATACGTGTAAGTTCTTATTAGGGATTAGTGTTTTTTTTTTTTTTTTTTTTTTTAGCTTCCTCTTGTTATTTTTATATCTGTGAACTACTGTGGATTAAATAGCCCCTGAATCAGCTTACCTCGTTAAGCTCAATTTTATATCAGCAATCTGTCCCACTGTTTAGGGTGATAATTTTCAAACTTTGTTTTGAAGAGGGTCCTGACTTGGACAAAGAGTTAGGGGTGGCACTTCTGCTCCATCTGACCTCTGGAGCCCCTGGGGCAGCCCCCTCTTTGCGCTGTTGACATCTGGGGAATCCACTTGCCCTTTTATAAAAATGACTTTCTTCTGTTAAGAAGATTTTTGAAGGCCAATGACTTAATAGAAGGAAGGCATGTAAATCACTTGAACCATAAGTCACACTTCTTAGGATTTCTTTTAAAAACACTTTATTCTGTGCTTCATGCCCGCCATTGGATTATTAATAAAAAAATATTAAGAAATACAATTTCTTTATCCACTTCCTCCTTCTCTTGATTACAGTTCTCTAGATGTGGGAGAATAGTGATGTCCCCATGGTTAGACATCATTTGTCACCTCAAGTGCAAAGAAGCCACAAGCTCTCAGGACAAGCATGACCAGCTGGTCTGCGGAAGATACACTCAAGGGCGAGGCATGTGGGAAGAAGAGTGTAGTACGGGAAAAGCTTCTCTCTACCAGAAGGCTTAGTTTTTGTTTGCCCAGGAACACAATCAATACTATTTCAGTGAAAGTTCCAACATTTTTGCCCTCTTGTATCTAGGTATCTGAATGAAAAGATGTTCATTTGTGTGGGGTGTGTGGACAGGAAAACTTGTTACATGTGTGTCTGTTAATGTGAAGCCTAGACTTTGGTGAAAAATTCCCCAGCGGTATTGCTAGCATACTGTTATTTCATGGGAGTTGCTGATGGGGATAGAAGTCTCCCTTAAATTGTTACCAAGACTTCTACCATCCTCCTGACATCACCAAGTATTCAAGGTCACTGTCAGCTGGAGGGGAGCTCCTGGCTTCCTTCTCAATCTTCACAAACCAAAGTTGATGGACACGAGAGACGAGTAGTGAATCACCACTGTCCATCCCTCCTCCCTGTAACGGGCTACTTAGCGACTTAGGACTTGTCCGTGTGGATTTCGGTTTCCAAATACCCACTCCCTCCCCTGAACACCTGCACCTCGGCCAGGCCCTCCAAGCATGGGGACACGAGGTGGCATCCACTCCTTCCCAGCTGACGGGAAGGCCCTCCCTTGGTCTGGAATGGGCTGCCTGGCCTGGATGCTGGCACGACTCATAGGGCTGAACACTACCACCTAAAGTGGACACGTCTTAGAGTTGGCAGCAGGAACCGTACATCTGAAGGCTGTCAGCTGTCTTCCACAGGAGCGGGCGAGAGCTGGGGAGGGAGAACCAGGGTCTTGTCATGGAAAGGAGATGACTTGGCTTATTTGGAGGAGCTGCTGATCCTGGGTTCTGTCCGTCTGGTAGTGTTCTCCTCTGGCAAAGAGGATGAACGGACGTGAAACATACACTATTGTTCCTTAGGATGATCGCTCCCCTGGCGGTGAAATGCTGAGACATGAACGGGGAAGTGCTGACTTGGGGACAAAAGGCTGACACACAGCCAAGCAGCTTGTATTAGAGTTTCAAACACTGATGATGTAAGCACTTATCCTTGGGAATCTTCCTTTTGGGGGTCACAGCCAGGGGCCCAAGGGCATAACATGAGGGTGCCCTATGGGGTAAGTGGCATCAGGCACGGCCTCTATAATGAGCTGATGCTTCTGTCATCACGGGAAACCCCGGTCCCCAAGAGCCACTTCTGTTCCTACATCAACGGAACAACAGATACTGACTAGTTTTAAAACTAAAGGAACCATTCCTAGCTCGTGGATCTAGAGACACTGCTACTTCTCTCTCCGCCACCTGAACACAAGGAGGTGGCATTTAATGATCTCATGGGTCTCTCTGGTCACAGACAGGATGGTTCTATCCTCTTTCTTTTATGTTTGTTGTTCCCCAAAATATCGGGATGTCTTCTCCATATAGAAAAGTGGAGGTCGATTTCAAACTGGGTGGTCAAGAAATTAGGGAATGACTGTCAGCTGATCTAGAAACCTCCTGGGGACTAGAGGGCTTTCGATACAGCCCACACAGACATCATCCTAAGGACATTCATCCTTCCATCCGGGAGACACACACAGGCACACACGCACGCATCTGGTACCGCTCGTCTCCTCCCAGCATCCTCTGCCATCCTCCACCCCTTCCACCTGCCCCCCACCTCTGTGCCTGCACGATGCCCGGAAAATATGCCTGCAAGATACTAAATGGACTTTCAAGTGCTTCTTTCCAGACTTTCTTTCCTTGGCATAAGTATCTTCTGAGTTAATGCTGCTGTGGTGGGCGTGACTGCGAGAGTTAAGAGCAGTGCTGGGGATTCCACACAAGGCAAAGCTCAGAGGCGTGCAGACGGCAGCGCAGGGCACTCACCCGTGGCGCTCTTCCTGTTCTCCTCCCTGTCCTGTGTGCGAGGGGGCACCAGGGGGCTCGGCGGCGTTGGGGGCTGCTGCGTTGGGGGCTGCGGTGTCAGGGGCTGTGGCGTCGGAGGGGCTGGTGCCCGCCTCTTCTTTCTCTGCAGATCAACCTGGGACCCTAGAGACATCTGGGAAGCACAGAGAGAGGCGACAGTCAAGGTCAGGGCGGCTCTGTCAGGGAGTGGGGTGCATGTGGGGTGCTCATCTCAGAGAAGCTGGCCTGTGGGACCTGGTGCTCCAAGGAGCGTTGGCAGATTGCTGGGTTCCTTCTGGGGTCCCAGGGCAGGTAGCAGATGCCCTGGTGTGACAGCTTGCCGTGGGGCCAAGGAGTGGCCCCGAGGTGGCCCAAGGAGGCTCACAGACATCCTAAGACCCCTCGGAGCCACCAGCAAGGCGGGGGCTCTGCCCCACATTGCCTGAAATCCCGTCAAGGGACTTAGTAACTTCCCCTAGGCATAAATACAATAAAGGGGACCTTTGCTCTTCATTAAATGCAAAAGAGAACTGTTCCTTCTGGACACATGGCCCAGGGCCAGCATGACATGCGTCCACGACGGGGGAGAGCAGAAGGGGCCCACTCAGGGCTCCCTGTGCACAGAATCCTGCTTGCTCCCCTGCCCCTGCATGTTCTCAAGCAGCCAGGACTAGTCCCTGTCCACAGACGGGCCACCCATGGGCCGGAATTACAGTGAAGTCTGCCAGCCTGTGGCTCACGGCATCAGCCTACAGGACATCAAGCTCCCACCGAAGACTCGCGCCAGTGACGAATTTACAGCTCTGAAAGGCTACATATACTGCAGTCTCCTCCCCTCCACATTAGGACATTCTCATCCCTTGGGCCTGGCATTTCCTGTGTGTGCATGTGCATGTGTAGAGGGTCTCCTTTTAAATAATACATGCTAATTGCAAAATAAATTTATAGTTAAAATTCATATAAGCAAGAGAAAGAAAAAAAGTTACTTTGTTAACACTCGGATTCTAACCACTAACAGTTGGCATACATTTTTCTGGTCTTTCCTTTTCCATTTTTTTTTTTTTTAAGATTTTATTTATTTGAGAGCATGAATGAGCACAAGCAGGGGGAGGAACAGGCAGAGGGAGAAGCAGGCTCCCTGCTGAGCAAGCAGCCAGATGCGGGACTCCATCCCAGGACCCCTGGGATCATGGCCTCAGCTGAAGGCAGTCTCTTGATGTTTACTCTGTTTTTTAAAAATAATAAGCTTATTCTGCTATTTCCTGATTTCCCTGTGTTAGAAACTGGCCTTCTATTCCAGAATAGGAGGTTTAGCTGAGACACACACACACACACACACACACACACACACACACAGTTATTCCTCAGTCTTTCCAAAAATTATGGCACTGTGTTAAATTAACACAATCTCATTTTACATACACAATTGGGATAGATATAATCCCATACAACAGAACTCTTCAGGAGGAAGCTGAGACATCTCATGTCTATGTTGACATTTTCCTTCTGGATCATTTTGATTTCTCTGAACTTGGTAAGTGATTTGTTTTCCAACTTTTTCCCTGGGTTTCCTGGAAATGGCTTTTCCTTGATTCAGCTGTTTTTCTCCTTGTTTCCTGGATCCCAGGCCTTCTGAAAAATTGACTTCCTTCTTATAGTGGGGCTCAGTGTGTGTCAGCTTTTTGAGGTAAGATGTACATAAGGTGAATCTAGGAGACCTTGAAAACTGAAGACTGTTTCCATTCTGTGAGGCTGACCAGCTGGTCATAGACGCTGGCTCTGTCTTCTCCATGTGGTCTGCTTCTCATCTACCAGCTTTGAGGACCCTCCCTTGCCCCTGGCACCCTGAAATGTCTGACAGCATGCCCTGGGCTGAAGTGCTCTCCACCCATGGTCTGGGGCATTTGTGGAAGCCTGCAATCTAGAAATCCTTTAAATCTGCGGAATGTTCTAGCATCATTCCTTTCAGATTTCTTTTTCCCTGTTTTCTCTGTCTCTCCCTGGGTTCTGATTATTGAACAATGAGGGCTTGAAATCAATTTTTAAAAATTTTCTTGAATATTATTGCCTAATTAAAAAAAATTCCTCTTTCTTGGAAATTTCCTTCCCCTCACTGTCCAACTTTTTGAATTTTTAAAACTCCATGACTATATTTTTAATTTCCAAGAGCTCCTTCCTGTTATGTACTTTTTAAAAAGTACCATATCTTCCTTTCTGGATATAGTATCTTCTCTTTTCTCTCGGAGGCCATTTTTATATTTTTTTGAAGATGTTCTTTTTTGTTTGTTTTTATGCTTTGTTGTTTCCTACACTTTCCCGTCTTCCTCTCTCTGTCTTAGCTTCTGTCTGTCACATTAGGGCCTTTCTTCAGTTTCTGGTGACCCTTGGCTGATTGCTTATAATTGTGCATTTCTGGGGACAGAGTCTCTTTGACATGCCAATGGGTTTCCCTGCAGGTGCCTGGGCAGAAATCCAGTTAACTCACTGGGGGGATGCCCAGATGCCATTATCTGTAGGATTCTCTTGCATGCAGGGGGATTTTCCAGCCTCCTGCCAGGAGGAGGGAGCTGATGTTGCAGAGTGGCAGTCCAGTAGGCAGCATTTGCTTTTCTCTTCTCCCAGTGCACAGCACTCTCCATGTGACTCAGGTCCTAGAGGCAGCCTCTCAGATCTTTCTCTTGTGGGGTCTAGCACACCTCTAGCTGCATGTAGCCAGTGGGTCGGGGGTCTTACTCTTTCATGTATACATATCCACTGTCCTCTGCTCCTTCTGCCCGTGGGTGTGCACAGGAACAGGGACCCCACGGTCCCCACCTCACCAGGCTCTGCTCCCTGCTGCTGGGTCTCTCAAGCCAGAGGTCAACCCTCAGCCTCTTCTGATTTGCTGGGAATTTGGCACAGTCCATGCAGCTTAGTTCCCGGTGTCTACTGACCCCTTACTGCTCCTTCTTGCCTTCTCTTTGGTGTCGTGGGTTAATGCTTTGCATTCATTTTAGTGGGGCTTCAAAAGGAGACAGAGAGACTTACTCATTTTATCAGCCGATTTCCCTATATATATATTTTTTAATTTTTAAATTTTTAATTAACATATAATGTATTATTAGCCCCTGGGGTACAGGTCTGTGAATTGCCAGGTTTACACTTCACAGCACTCACCATAACACATACCTTCCCTAGTGTTCATAACCCAACCACCCTCTCCATACTCCCCTTCCCCCATCAACTCTAAGTTTGTTTTGTGAGATTAAGAGTCTCTTATGGTTTGACATTGAGATACCACCTTACACCAGTTAGAATGGCCAAAATTAGCAAGACAAGAAACAACATGTGTTGGAGAGGATGTGGAGAAAGGGGAACCCTCTTACACTGTTGGGGGGAATGCAAGTTGGTGCAGCCACTTTGGAGAACAGTGTGGAGATTCCTCAAGAAATTAAAAATAGAGCTTCCCTATGACCCTGCAATTGCACTACTGGGTATTTACCCCAAAGATACAGATGTCGTGAAAAGAAGGGCCATCTGTACCCCAATGTTTATAGCAGCAATGGCCACGGTCGCCCAAATGTGGAAAGAGCCAAGATGCCCTTTGACAGACGAATGGATAAGGAAGATGTGGTCCATATACACTATGGAGTATTATGCCTCTATCAGAAAGAATGAATACTCAACTTTTGTAGCTTTTGTACTCAACTTTTGGCTGGGACTAGAAGAGATTATGCTGAGTGAAATAAGTCAAGCAGAGAGAGTCAATTATCATATGGTTTCACTTATTTGTGTAGCATAACAAGTAACACGGAGGACATGGGGAGATGGAGAGGAGAAGAGAGCTGAGGGAAATTGGAAGGAGAGGTGAACCATGAGAGACTATGGACCCTGAAAAACAACCCGAGGGTTTTGAAGGGGTGGGGGGTGGGATGTTGGAGGAAACAGGTGGTGGGTATTGGGGAGGGCACGTATTGCATGGAGCACTGGGTGTGGTGCAAAAACGATGAATACTGTTACGCTGAAAAAAAAAAAAAAGAGTCTCTTATGGTTTGTCTCCCTCCCGATCCTATCTTGTTTCATTTAGTTCTTTCCTACCCCCCAAACTTCCCATGCTGCCTCTCAACTTCCTCGTATCAGGGAGATCATATGATAATTGTCTTTCTCTGATTGACTTATTTCGCTAAGCATAATACCCTCTAGTTCCATCCACATCATCGCAAATGGCAAGATTTCATTTCTCTTGATGGCTGCATAGTATTCCATTGTATATATATCATGTCCTCTTTATCCATTCATCTGTTGATGGACATCTAGGTTCTTTCTATAGTTTGGCTATTGTGGACATTGCTGCTATAAACATTGGGGTGCACATGCCCCTCCGGATCACTACATTTGTATCTTTAGGGTAAATACCCAGTAGTGCAATTGGTGGGTTGTAGGGTAGCTCTATTTTCAACTTTTTGAGGAACCTCCATACTGTTTTCCAGAGTGGCTGCACCAGCTTGCATTCCCACCAACAGTGTAGGAGGGTTCCCCTTTCTCCGCATCCTTGCCAGCATCTGTCATTCCCTGACTTATTAATTTTAGCCATTCTGACTGGTGTGAGGTGGTATCTCATTGTGGTTTTGATATGTGTTTCCCTGATGCTGAGTGATGTGGAGCACTTTTTCATGTCTGTTGGCCATCTGGTTGTCTTCTTTGCAGAAATGTCTGTTCATGTCCTCTGCCCATTTCTTGATTGGATTATTTGTTCTTTGGGTGTTGAGTTTGATAAGTTCTTTATAGATTTTGGATACTAGCACTTTATCTGATATGTTATTTGAGAATACCTTCTCCCATTCTGTCAGTTGTCTTTTGGTTTTGTTAACTGTTTCCTTTGCTGCACAAAAGCTTTTGATCTCGATGAACTGTCAATAGTTCATTTTTGCCTTTGCTTCCCTTGCCTTTGGCAATGTTCCTAGGAAGAAGTTGCTATGGCTGAGGTTGAAGAGGTTGCTGCCTGTGTTCTCCTCAAGAATTTTGAGGGATTCCTTTCTCACACTGAGGTCCTTCATTCATTTTGAGTTTATTTTTGTGTGTGGTGTAAGGAAATGGTCCAGTTTCATTTTTCTGCATGTGGCTGTCCAATTTTCCCAACACCATTTTTTGAAGAGACTGTGTTTTTTCCATTGGACATTCTTTCCAGCTTTGTTGAAATTAGTTGACCATAGAGTTTAGAGTCTATTTCTGGGCTTTCTATTCTGTTCCATTGATCTATGTGTCTGTTTTTGTGCCAGTACCATACTGTCTTGATGATGACAGCTTGAAGACTGGAATTGTGATGCCACCAACTTTGGCTTTCTTTTTCAAATTCCTCTGGCTATTTGAGGTCTTTTCTGGTTCCATATAAATTTTAGGATTATTTGTTCCATTTCTTTGAAAAAAATGGATGGGATTTTGATAGGGATTGCATTAAATATGTAGATTGCTTTAGGGATAAAGGGTACATACCTCAGTATCATCAAAGCCATCTATGAAAAACCCACAGTGAATATCATTCTCAATGGGGAAAAACAGAGAGCTTTTCTGCTAAGGTCAGGAACATGATAGGGATGTCCATTATCACCACTGCTATTCAACATAGTACTAGAATTCCTAGCCTCAACAATCAGACAACAAAAAGAAATTAAAGGCATCCAAATCGGCAAAGAAGAAGTGCAGACTCTTTGTAGATGATATGAGACTTTATGTGGAAAACACCAAAGATTCTACTCCAAATCAGCTAGAACTTGTACAGGAATTCAGTAAAGTGTCAGGATATAAAATCAATGCACAGAAATCAGTTGCATTTCTTTACACGAACAATAAGACAGAATAAAGAGAAATTAAGGAGTCAATCCCATTTATAATTGCACCCAAAACTATAAGATACCTAGGAATAAACCTAACCAAAGAGGCAAGGAATCTGTCCTCAGAAAAGTATAAAGTACTCATGAAAGAAATTGAGGAAGACACAAAGAAATGGAAATATGTTCCCTATATATTTCTAAAATGCTGTCTGGTAAGCCATGGGATCCATGAGCCAGAATTAATTCAGTTAACTCCATTAAGATTGTTCGGTTTTGGCCAGTAAAAATTAGACTTCTTGGCACACCCTTCGAGTTTTATCCTTTCGTGCATTGCTTCTTGTCTTTTTAGTTTTCCATAAGTCCCTTTACTGTAACTTCTGAGGTAAGGAACATGTAAGATTGGAGGGACACACCAGTTCTAAATTGCTTTCCGCATTTTAAGAATGCTTGTCATGTGTTTAACTCATCCTGAGCTTGTAATGAACTCATCAGCACTCATTCAAATAAACGGAGAGCGAATCTTTCCACTTTTCTGGTAGTATCTGTATGTTGCTTTGGTCCATTTTTCAGTCTTGGGCCCTAGTGCTGGGCTCTCAGGAAACCCTGTTTTGCTGTGCCCTTCATGAGGCACTTCTGGGTAAGGGGTGGGACACTTACGCTAGCACCTATGCTCTCAAACCCTGCCTCTACTCCCCCCCACCCCCAGTCACTGATAAGAATGTTGAAAGGCATAGAGCTTTGGCTCTGATACCCGGATTTCTTCCTTTGTGGTTAAGATCAATTCATCAATTAATGGTGATTCTGAGACTAGTAATCGAGATGAGACCTAATGGGCAAACTTTTTTTTTTTTCCTGGAGCTTTTCTTAGTTTAACATGTTTAAACAGAAGTTTTCTAGTAGATGTACTTACAGACTTCAAGGAAATAATATTTACATTAGCAGCAAAGATTTAGTCAATATTTACTGGGCTGCCAACTCTATTCCCATACAACTACCTCCAAAGAGCTAACTTTCCTATGTCTCTTTGGTTAAGAAAGAAATTGAAGCTTTGCTGCTTACAGCAGATAACTTGCCCAAGGCCATGCAGCTAATGTGTGGACAAAGTTGGTACTCAACCTTTGAGTCCAAGCTCTCCTTGGAAGAAATAACTCCTGCAGTTTGGAATGAAAATGTCTGTCCCTAGGACTCCATACACAAGTAGCACCCATGGAGTTCTCATTGTCCCATATGGAAGCCTAGCTACCTACAGGGTAGATGAGAAAGCAATTCGTGCTGGGGGGAGTTGCTTTAGAAAAACATTTCTTAGACCTGAAGCACATCTTCTGTACATGTTTCAAGGAACATGTGAAATCCAGGTCTGCCCACTCTAGGGAGCTTGTGCCTGTCATTATCCCCTTAGAACCAGGACACGTAGTGGCCCTTCTGGGTGGGTCTGGCCTGTTCTGACCTGCCACCTGTCTGAGCAAGGTGGCAGGAAGCTTTCCCCAACCACAGAACCTGGGTCCTTCAGGGCCTCGTCTGTTTAGGAAGCATCCATCCACTGTGGCTCCTTTGGTCTCATCATCTCATTGTGATGGTTACGTGTAAAGCCAGACTGGAAGTCAGAAAATGTTTAAGGGGAGGGGAAATTACGCTTTAAAGAGAATGGGTCAGCTTCTCCCCTTAAGACACAGAGCCCCCTGCTGCCACCTGCTCTCCTGCACCTTGCTCAGGGCATGGCACTTTGTTGGGGATGCAAGAAAAAGCAGTTCATGCCTCTGTATGTGTGTGCACATGTGTATGGGTGTGTACAAGTGTCTGTACCTGTGTGTCCATATGTGCATGCACACACGTGTGAGAACATGCATGTATGTGTCTGCACGCACACATGCTCACATGTGTTTCCCACGATCCTTTACAGTTTTTTTTTAAAAGTATTTTATTTATTTATTTGACAGACAGAGATCACAAGTAGGCACAGAGGCAGGCAGAGAGAAAGGAAGGGAAGCAGGCTCTCTGCTGAGCAGAGAGCCCTATGCGGGGCTCGATCCCAGGACCCTGGAATCATGACCTGAGCTGAAGGCAGAGGCTTTAACCCACTGAGCCACCCAGGCACCCCTCCTTTATAGTTTTTATCTATATGAATAGGACATTCACATTAATTTTTTTTTTTTTTTTTTTTTTGGAAATGGACATATCCCTCTAGGTTTTAAATGTTTGGCTAAAGGACAGAGACATGAGTAGATCTGAGGGTCTATGTTAGGAAATAAAATTAGCGCAGCGAGTACCTTCCAGCCATTTATCTGTTCATTCATTCCTTCTTCCTTCCATCTATCTATCCATCCACCCACCCATCCCCCCCATTCATTCCTCCATGCACCCACCTATCCATCCATCCATCCATCCATCCATCCAACCGTCCACTCATCCATCCTTCCATTCACTCATCCATCCAAACACTTGGGTACTTGATGCCACATTCCATGGTAGGCACACACCAGTGAGGGAAGGAACAGCAGGTGCATTTCTTCCAGCCACACTGAACTGTGCTTGGCAGTGCTGTCCTCAGTCTCTGCTTCCTGCCCTTCCCAGAATGCCCTTCCTTGTCCAATGCTTCTGTCAGTCTTCTGACACTGTTGAAATCTTCCTCAGTCTTCAGGAAGCCCCCTAAAATTCCCTGGGTGGGTGTTAATGGCCTCTCTTCTATTCTCCAGCAATAGTTGGCTCCAATGTATGAGCAGTGCCTTGCCAGGAGCACCGTCCTTGTGGTCTCCTCTCCCTAGTCCAGCTGGCTGCTACCATCTTGGCTCCCCCATGATCTCCAAGTTCTGAACAGGAAAGGGTCTGTCTTATTGGTCTCAATTTCCACAATCCCTAGCCTCATGCTCCTGCACTTTAGGAATTAATAAATGTGTGCTGAATATAAGAAAGACTGAAGGAGACATTATATATAAATGTGGCATGCTGTGGAAGGAGTTTATAAATAATGTTTTTCAACCAGGGCCCACAAGTCCAACACAGCTCTGGCCCCACCTCTCATCTCTCTCTCTCATTTGAAATGAAAATACCTTACTGTTTTTATGTTGATCCAAATGAAAGTCATGTATCTTCACTTGAAAACATTTCGAATAATAGAGGGGCGTATCTAGTGCTAAGTGACATCTTCCTTAACTCTGTCCATAAGAGATAACTTCTATTAAAGCATGACATGCATCTCCTCAGGCTTTCTTTCTGTGTATCTAGCTGTGTAAATATTGGTAAGAATGAGAGCACACTCTCTTGATGAGAGAGGCTTTTGTCACCTATGGGGCACTGTTCACTGCTGGATGTAGATGTCCCTGATGTCCTGAAGACGGGAAGGGTCTACCCTGTGGGGACCACCTTCGTTTGTCTGTCCTCTAGGTTTGGCACTTGATTTTTTGCTTTGTTGTCTTTGAGCCGTTGCTCTTTCAAATTACATCGCAGTGAACAGCCTCACCTGGCTATCTTTTTCCACTTTGTTTATTTCATTATGATCCGACTCCATAAGCTCCCTGGTGCACTAGCAATATGATTTTTAAGTGAACTGAAATTAGAATCTAGAAGAGATACCCACCCTTGCATGTTCATGGTAGAGCTAGTCACAAGCCAAGACATGGAAAAACCGTAAGTGTCCACTGACAGTGGGATAGGTAAAGCAATTATGGGATATTCGTACAAGGGGAGAGTACTCAGCCTTAAAAAGGAAGGGGCTTCTTTAGGGTGTGGCAACAGGGATGGGCTTACAGGACGTTATGCAAATGGAAACAAGTCAGGTAAGTGCATAATTGCACTTACAGGAGGCATCTAAAGCAGGCAAACTCATGGAAATGAAGTTCAAGGTGTTGAGTGCCAGAGGCCAGGTCTGGGATGGAACCTACCACTCAGTGGGCCTGAACTCGCCATCAAGCCAGGTGAAGAAGTTCTAGGGTTGTGCTGTGCACCTGGTGTGTGCAGAAACATAACATACTATGCACCGAAACACTAATAATAAGCGTACATCACTTGTGAAGAGCTCTTACCACAATAAAACACAATGAAATAAACACGTGATACGCACAGCCCAATAGGTCCCCAGCAAGGTTGCATCCACTTAAACTCTTACCAATGGCCTCTTTGTTCCCATTCAGCAAGAATTGGTGGAAAGTGTCCTGATCCCTTTAGAAAAATCTGTGTTCTTTGACTATAAGGATCAGCGATTTTTAATGATAGCTGTTTATCTGGGTGAAAGAGAGAAAGAACCATTTGTTCACACGGGCCAAGCTTTATTCCTTCTCCCTCATGTCTGTGGTCTTGGCCTTTTTTTAGTGATCTCCCCTAACTTACACATGTGAATATTGTCCCTAGTTCATCATGGACTTCTAATTTTCTGTACTTTACTCTTTTAGAGTGTAAAAATTTATCTGATTCAATCTGTCAGGTTTTTCCACCTTTTTTAGGGGAGGGTAGGGGGTGGATTCTAACCCTGTGTCATCCCAAGAAAGGAGATTCTTGCTTCCAGATTAAAAGATCCCTATTGCTTCAACTACTTTCCTGGTTGAATTTTTTATATTTTTACTTTAAATCAACTTGGATTCAATTTTGGTCTGTGTTCTACATTTTCTCCACACGTTTAAATAAGCTACCAACGCAAGTGAGGTTTGTTTCATAAATCTGCGGGTACCTCCATCACCATACAGCAAAACCCAGTAATAGTCCACCAGAATGAGGGGTGACTCATGTTTCCTGCACTAACTGAGGCACTTCTCCCTTGGAGGATCTGATCTGCTGGAAATCTCACTCCTCAGAATCCAGATCCCAGGGGACCCACTCATGCCTGGGGCGGGCTGCTGGAGGGCACCCTGCCTGCCTGTCTGTCCCCACGGGCACCTGATCTCATCTCCACTGAACAGTAGACCCGATGTGTCCTGCAGAGGGTCAGGGTTGAGTCTAAGACTAGAGAGTCTAGTCTAAGACTAGAGTGATGAATTCTAGACAGCTTCCTCTCTGAACTGCTTAAATAATTTCTAGAAAAGGGGATTCATACTTAAAGAGACATGTCTTTTACCATTCGAGGTAGGTATTTACTGTGTTCTCATCATTTAGGGACACGAGGACATCAATTCTTTAGTATAATGAGGTTCTCCGGATTAAAACTTAAACCTATACTTTAATAACCTCTTTCTCTTTAACAGAATGATTATTCACATATAATTTTCTTTCAAGTCCCCTGGTACTTTTAAGATGAGCAGCACAAAGATTATGAACCAGAATAGCCTAGAAAAGTACCTCAGCTTTGATTCACTGCTATGTCCGTAGTACCTGGAACTGTCCTTAGAACTATTTAGGATGCTTGGGACGCCTGGGTGGCTCAGTCGGTGAAGCATCTGCCTTCGGCTCAGGTCATGATCCCAGGGTTCTGGGATTGAATCTCACATCAGGGTCCTTGCTCAGTGGGGAGCCTCCCTCTCCCTCTGCTTATGCACTCTATGTCAAATAAATAAATAAAATATTTTTTAAAAACCCTGAATATTTGGGATGCTTACTAAATGTTCACTGAATGAGTGTTGTTACCGGAAGCATCCATGTGTTTAAAGCAATACATATATATATATTTTTGGACAGGCACACTCATCTGATGACTTTGCGAATGCTGTTAATGTGTCAGACACTACATTCGCCACTGAGAGTAAGAGGTGAGCAAGACAGACAGGACCTTGGGGTTGGTTTTATTGGAAGGGCTGTGGGCAATGATCAGATTTCTGCCTGAGGTCCCTGGGCAGATGATGGAGTTGCTCCTTGCCATGGGGGAACAGCTGTGGAGAAGCAGGTTTACATGGAAGGCGAAGCTCTCAGCTTTGGACAAATGGATAGGGACTTTTGGTGCTATCTAGGGAGAGAACAGGCTGGAGGTGTTCAACAGAGAAACTTGCATAGAGATGGCATGAAGCCAAGCATGGATGAAGTTACCCAAGGAGAATGTCAAGAAACAGAAAGGAGTAAAATCATATATACCCCTTAGACAGTCTACCTTTCGTGGAGCAGGTATAAAATGGAAGGCTCTGGAAGGCAGAGCTGGAGCAGGAAGTGACCAGGATGGACAGATGTCACAGAGCTTGGGTGAGATAAGGACAGAGAACATCCACTGGGAAGGAAGCGTAAGTGGGAGCTGCCCCCAAGGAGCACAGCCCCCACACAGTGGGTGGAGGAGCCTCATGGGGTGGGCAGGTGGCAGTCCCAGTGGGGGCAGCGACCGGGGTCAAATGGGACAGCACACGGACAGTGTGGACTGAGGGAGCCTTTGCTCCGGGCATTCAGGGCTGCTCCACAGACCACATCCCTTCACCACCGCATATCTTCAAGATGATTTCTTCCAGCTACACAGGCTTTAATGCCAGCTTCGTGCAGAGATTCTCAGACTTGCAGTCAAGGTGGGCTGCCCTCCTGGGCTCCTCAGTGCTCACTGACAAAGGCACCTGCACACAGGCATCTTCCTGTGTCAAAATCCAAGTGTGCTTGGTTTTCTTCCCCTGACTTGCCCCTCCACCAGTCTCCTCTGCCCCAGGTAAAGGGCAGCTCCACTTGCTGGGTTGTCCAGGGAGATACTCGGTCTGGAGTACCCCACCCCCTTCCCATGTGTGGTCCTTCTCCAATGCCACTGCCAGCACTCATCATCTGTCACCTGACAACTGCAGCTGTCCCTAGACTGCCCCCTGCTTGCGCCCCACACCCCTCCCACATGGCGGCAGAACCGACCACAGCTCTGTTCAGGGTCAGCAAGCACTTTCCAACTCCAGGAGAAATGCCTCCATCACTACACGTTATGCTGCAACACACATGGTGGGGGCGGGCGCAGGCATCCCTGTGGGGTCCACGATCCTGTTTTCCCTGGTTGCACATAGAGACTCACAAGTGGGATTGCTGGAGCATACAGTGATTGTCTTTCTAATTTTCTGAGGACCCTGCATACTATTCTCCAGAGTGGCTACGCCAGTGTGCATTCCCCCCCAACACTGCACAAGGGCTCCCCTTCCTCCGCATCTTCACAAACACCTGTTGTGTCCTGCGTTGTTAATTTTATCCATTCTCACTGGTATGAGGTGGTGGGTTTGATTTGTATTTCCCTGATGCCAAGGGATGTGGAGCATCTTTTTAAGTGTCTGTTGATCATTTGGATGCCATTTGCAACAACATAATATAATACGCTAAATAGTGGGTTAAAAAAAAGTACAGTTGACCCTTGAATACGGTGGGACTTAGGCCCTCTGACCCGTGCAGTGTTGGAAATCTGCATGTGACTTCTGACTCCCCATAACTTAACTACCAATAACCCATAGTTGACAGGAAGCCTTGCCAGTTACATAAACATTCGGTGGCCACTTATTTTGAATGTTATGTGCATCATACACTGTGTTCTTACAATAAAGTAAGCTAGAGGAAAGAGCATGTCACTAAGAAAATCCCCAGGGAGAGAAAACACATTTACGATAGTGTATTTATTGGAAAAAAAAAAATCCACGGTGGTTCAAACCTGCGTTGTTCAAGGGTTCATCATAAACTAATTAATCTTGAGGACATTACTGTATGTGAGGTAAGTCAGAGGTAGACAAATACGGTATGCTGTGGAATCTAAAAATGCCAAACTTGTAAGAAAAAGAGAGTAAAGTGATGGTCATCAGGCCTGGGAGGTAGGGGACAAAAAGATGATGTGGGCTGAACCTGGCCTCAGTGGTAAGTAAATCTGGGAGATCTAATGCACAGTACGGTGAATACAGAGCCCCATGCTGTATCATAAGCATTGTATTTGCGCTAAGAGACCAGATGCTTATTGTTCCCAGCACTAAAAAAAGCAACGATGATTATGTGATGCGATACAAATACTTTTGCTATAATGACAATCATTACGGTACATAAATGCCCCAAAGCAACGTACACCTGAAATTTATACTATGTTATATGTCAAATACATTTTAACTGCAAAAGAGGGAAATGCCAGACTCCTGACTGTGCTGGTGTCACCTGACCCCCCACTTCGGAGTCCCCTATTCTCTGCTCCCAGGTTGTCCCTGTCTGTCCCCAGGCTGCCCTCTCCCCGATGTGCATTCTCTACCCTTGTCCCTGGAGCCTGCTGACCAGCCCTGAAAGCTGCCTGCCGTCTGTCACCCACCCCCACTCACCCGCTTTCTCTTCCAGACACATTACTTTTCAGATGCATTACTCTTACATTTCTGTGCACTGGTTGATGGTCTCCTGCTCTAGAATAGAATCTCCAGAAGAGACTGTTATTACTTGCGCTTTCTCCACACCTGCTACGGTGTGTGGCACAAAGTGGGTGCTTTGGACATATTGACTTACTGACTGAAGGAATGATGAGTGCATTCATAAATGCTGCTGGAGAAACCCAGGGGAGGAGGCGTGTGGGAGAGAGGTATGGCATATAGGCTGGAAAATTCTCAGGGAAGAGGGAGGCCATGCAAAGGTGAGAAGCTGGAAGACCAGCCCCTCTGATGCCAGGGGCACCCTTCTTAGGCCCCCAGCAGATGCAGCAGACAGAAAGCAGGTTGCCTGAGGGGAGGGGAGTGAGCTCTGAGGAGAGGGGAAGCTCCAACCCCGGTGGGTGACAGGGTGTGGGCAGACTTGCACGTCACTGAGGACCAGGGTTGGCACTTACGGCAGCCCCAGCTTGCAGCATCACGTGACCAGGAGTCCAGCCCGGGGACAGCAGGGCTGGCCCAGCTGTGGTCTTCTGGGCATGTGCAGAGATTGTGCAAGGACCCAGACAGGCCATGATGATGTTGGCTGCAGAGCAGTGCCTTCAGGGAAGGAAGCGGAGGGAGGAGTAAAGAAAGAAGCAGAATTCCAAGCCAGCGGCACTAGGGCAAAGAGCACGAGGGAGGCCCCAGAGCCTGGCCTGGGCTTGCCCCATTGGGCACATCTCTGTGTTTGCTAGTTCCTGACAGTGGACTTATTTATGTGACTTTGATTTTCCCAAGAATGTTTCCCTTCCAGCATCACTCAGGACAGCCCCCAGCTTCACCCCGCTAGCCTGTCTGCCCTCCAGGGGCTGAAGCATACATACCGGCTCCCTCCTTCCCTCTCCAGCGCTCCGGTGTTCCTACTAATGCTCCATTTCCTTCTGGGAATTTGGGGAGGGGTTCAAGGACACGGTGGCATTGCATCCTGACCTTCCAGGAAGCATTTGGAGGCCCTCTGCCCCTTGTAGTGTTCACAAATCCCACCATAAAGAATACAGTCCACCCTGGTCACCAGTGAAATGGAACAGAAAATGCAAGGACTCTGAAGCTTAGATTTCCCCGTACAGTCTTCCCCTCAGAAGTTCATCCTTCTGTCCAGTGGTATACACCACCATTTTATTTTGGTCACTGTAAATAAAATCATATGGATCTTGTGTGAGCAAACAGCACCCTTAATGTAAGCAGTGCCCCAGCTGGGCGTCATCTGGGTAAACAGATGCGGAAAATTCAAATTCAGCTGATATGCAGCCACTTTCCTCCTAAATTACTTTAAAAAAAAAAAAATTTTTTTTTCCAGGAACTTCCAAACCACACATCATAGACTTACACCCAAGATGTGGGAATTTTTTTCCTAGGGTGTAGCCCAACTTGGGGCTTGAACTCACAACCCTGAGATCAAGATTTGAGTTGAGATCAAGATTCGGACATTCAAGCAATGGAGCCACCTGGGTGCCCCAAGATACATAAAAGTTCTCCATATTTCTGCCTCCTGCAATTCCAGTGTCCCTCAAATGTTTTGGAATTCTGCTTTATCTTTAGGCTTCTGAGAGAGGATGAACAGATTCTAGCCAAACTCTGGTGCCTGGGGTCATCCATGAGACCCCCTTTGGTTGTTTATCTTCCCTCCACTGAAGTGCTAGCCCTCCTCACAGGTGGGAACCGGCAAGCTGCCAGGGAAAATGGTTTTCCTCCTCCCTGTCTTTGGCAATCCAGAAAGAAAAACAGCCGGCATGCTTCATGGAAAGTTATGAGAAGAAACAAAAGTGTTGTGTGAGTACTTCCTTTCTACCTCACTTAGAACAAAATGCCTGAAAACATGTGCTTTACGTGCTGTTGGTTTTTAAAGAGAGGCTTTAAAGTGAAATGCTCAAGTCTGCTTTCCCTTCCTATTCCCCAGTGTGTACCAAAGGCTCCATCACCATGAATATTTATGAAGCGTTGATTTTTCTGCTCAAATTGCACTAGCTAGAAAGAGATGCATGGATAGCTACCTGCAGGTTCATCATGTTCTTGAGTTTCAAAGTAATGGAAAGAAAAAAATGTTTCTTTTAAAATTTCACACGCACGTGGGTAGGAAAGTTGCCACTTCCCGGGGTCCAACCCACGGATCTTGGCTTGTGCCTGTGTTCTCAGCAGAGCACTAGAACCTGGCAGAGAAGTAGGACAGGGGTCCCCCCAATCCAGCACCCACAGATGTAACAGAAGACGAGGACTGTAAGATTTAGAGAGAAGCCCAGAGAACACAGGACACAATGCAGCAGGGGAATCTCCTTCACAAACAGAGCAATTAAGTCCCCCGGTCCAGGAGAACAGACTCCCTGCCGGCAATCCACAGTCCTGTTTCTTCTTGCTCTTCCTGTTTCTTCTTCCTCAGCTCAGCCCTCCCTGAGCCAGAACCTACATTATGTCTTCAGAGCGAAGGCGCAGAGCCTTCTGTGGCCCGAACTATGTTATTCTCTGCAGAGTCTCCTTCCTTCTCACGATGCTCCTCCTGGACTCCTCCACTCTTTTTCTTTCTTACCCACTCCCGTATTCCCGACTATTTCCTACATGGGGTAGTTCTCACACTGTCCATGTGGCCCCAACACCCTGCTCCAGGGACAACTGCCAACCAGCTTCCGCACGCGGGTTTCCTGGAGATGTCTCAAATGTGGATCCATCCAACCTGTGCTTTTTCGAATATTCTTTCAGGTTGGGTACGCCCCAGGTGCTGCAGACACCGTCCTCTCGCTCACTTCCTTTCTCACACTATTCCTAGAACAGTTTGGTGCTTTCTCTGAAAGTCTCTCAAAACCAGGCCTCCCTCCCCTCTTGGCCACCTCTGCCCTCACTCAGGGTTCTTAGCATGTCCTGCTCAACGTAGATCCTTTCATCTGTTTTGCCTGTTTCTTCCTTCTTGGACCGAGTCTTCATGGGGCCATCAGGTCTGCTCATTCCTGTACTGACTCACAATCTTACTGAACACCTCCAGGGCCAGACACTGTTCTCCACGAAGGGGGCGGAGCTCAAAAAAGACTCCTTCATCCTACTTGCAGAGCTTGTGTCCTGCTGATGAAAAGTGAAATGAAGAGCTGGAACATTTTAGGGAGTGACGTACTTGACGTACTTTATTTAAGATAGAGACATATGGAGAGATGATTCTGTGGCGCTGGGAACAGAGAGCTACCCTGAGCAGAATGAACAACAGGGCCAAGAAAGGTCTCTCTGAGGAGGTGGACATTTGCTTTGAATGAATGCAAAAGAATGGGGAGAACTTTCCAGACAGAGAGCAAGAAGAAGGTGGGAAGCAGGTGGCAGTTTAAATGCTGCAAGAGAAGAATGGCTTGAGGTCAGTGTGGCTGAGCCTCTGCATGGCATTACTGGCCTTGAAAAGGAGCTTGGCTTTTCTTTGGTGTTGGTCAAATAAGAAAATAAGTAGGATCAAACCTAAATGATGTCTGTAGCAGCCACCTAGCTCCTCGGTGGGGCCCTGGTTCTCCCTCCTGTGTCATCTTACCTATGGGCCTCTTACACCTTGGCCTCCAATGCTGCCACACAACACCCCCTTTACCTAAGCTATCCTGTCCTATGTCTAGCAAACTCCTATCCACCCTTCAAGACCCATGTACAATGTCCCATCTCATAAAAATAAATAAATTAAATAAACAAATATCCACCTCTTGCATACTTTGAGACACTGTACACACTTCGGCTTCATGGTAATATGTGGAAGGTTTCTTCTTAGGCTAGGGACTCCTCAAAACCAGGAATAAAGCTTATCCATCTGTGTGCTTGGTACCTAACACAGTACCGGCCAAGACAAGAAGAACCCCCAACAACTTTTCACAAACAGCAAATGAAATGAGTATAATGAGTGTGTTTCTGAATGGTGAGATTAAAGGAAGACCCTGTCTACATAATGTAATTTATTTCTATTACTCTGTTCACATTTATCCACAGGGATACAGAGCTGAGCAGGTCCATTTTGATCACACTCAGCAGGATTAGCCTGAATTCTGCAGAGATTTTCAGGTGGGCATCCATTCCCATTTTCCCCAAATAACATCTCACACACACAATTGCATGGGCTTGGACACAGTTTAAATAATGACTGCAAAAGTATAAAAGAGAAACAACAACAACATTAATGCCATAGGGTGGGTTTCAGGAGAATCTTCTGCAAGAAATTTCACAAATATAATAGTCTTCGATGTCCTGATCTTTGATGAAGGAGCAAAGCCATACAATGAGGAACACAAAGTCTTTCTGACAAATGGTGCTGGAACAAATGGATATCCACGTGTAAAAAAAATGAATCTAACATAGACCTTATGCCCTTCACAAAAATTAACCCAAACAGATCATAGACCAGAAATATAAAATGCAAAACTATAGGACTCCTAGACGGTTACATAGGAGAAAATCTACATGACCTTGGGTTTGGTGATGACTTTTAAGAAACCAAAGGCACAACCCATGCAAGACATAATTGATGAGGGGGACTTCCTATAAGTAAAACTTTCTGTTCTGAAAAAGACAGTCAAGAGAATGAGAAGCCATAAGTTGGAAAACATATTTGCAGAAGACACATCTGAGAAAGGACTATTATTCAAAATGCATAAAGAACCCATAAAACTCAACAATCAGAAAACAAACAAACTGATTAAAACTGACTTTAACAGGGGGCGCCTCAGTGGTTCAGTAGGTTAAAGCCTCTGCCTTCAGCTTGGGTCATTATCCCAAGGGATTGGTGATCCTCGGATTGAGCCCCACACTGGGCTCTCTGTTCAGCGGGGAGCCTGCTTTCCCTGCTCTCTGCCTGCTTGTGATCTCTGTCTGTCAAATAAATATATAAAATCTTAAAAAAAAAATAAAAGACTTTAACAGACACCTCACCAAAGATCACATACAGATGGCAAATAAGCATGTGAAAAGACACTCTGTACAGTATGTCGTCAGGGACATGCAAATTAAAATAATGAGTTACCACTTCATCATGCCTATTAGAATGGCCCAAATCTGGAAAACGGACAACACAATATGCTGGCAAGGATGTGGAGCCACAGGAACTCTCATCCTTTGCTGGTGGGAATGCAAAATGGTGCAAATGCTCTGGAAGGCAGTTTGGGGGTTTCTTATAAAACCAAACATACTCTTACCCTGTGATCCAGCAATCACACTCCTTGATTTTTACCCAAAGGAGTTGAAAACCTGCACAAGGAGGTTTATAGCAGCTTTATTCGTAACAGCCAAAACTTAGAGGCAACCAAGATGTCCTGAAGTCAGAGAATGGGTAAATAAACTTGGTCCATCCAGACAATGGAATCTTATTTAGTGCTAAAAAGAAATGAGCTACCAAGCCATGAGAAAGAAACTTAAATGCATATTAATGATGAAAAGAGTCAGTTCAAAAAGGCTACGCACTGTATGATTCCAACTATGATGTTCTAGAAAAGGGAAAATAAGACAGTGAAAACGTCAGCAAATGCCAGGGGATGTGGGGGAAGGAGATATGAATTGGCAGAGCCCAGAGGATTTTGAGGAGAGTGAAAATACTCTGTATGATACTATAGCAAAGGACAGACGTCAGCATACATTTGTCCAAACTCATAGAATACGGAACACCCAGAGTGAAACATAATTGAAACTACAGACTCCAGCTGATAATGTTTCAGTGTGGGTTTATCAGTTATAACAAAAGTATCACTGGTGGGGATGCTGATTACAGGGGAGGCTATGCATGGGTCCCAGCAGGGCATTAGGGAACTGCCAGCAGCTTCTATGCAATTTTGCTGTGAACCTAAAGTTCCCCTAAAAATTTAAGTGTGTGCATGTGTGTGTGTATTTAAAAGAGAATTTCTTTTCTTTTTAATTTTAGTTTTAAGTAATCTCTACACCTAATGTGGGGCTCAAACCTACAACACTGAGATAAGAGCCGCATGCTCTACTGAGCTAGGTAGGCACCCCTAAATAAGCATTTCTATTCCAATTTGTCACCAATGGGATTTGAACTGCTCTCCTGAAAGTTCCGTGATTAGTTGTTTTTTTGTTTTATTTTGTTTTGTTTTTGTGTTTTTTCGGTGTGTGTGTGTTTGGTTTTGTGTTTGTTTTTGTTTTGTCCCTAAAGAAAAGTTGAAAGCAAGAACTCCAGCAAATTTCTAACATATGGGCCATTAATAAGCTCTAAAAATTACCTATAAATATGAAATTATCTCCCAAGGCCATCAAGACAAGCAAGCAGCCCCTCATGCTCACTGAACTCCTGTTAATCCTGGGGGGGGGGGCGTGGCCCCTGGGGGGGGGTGTAAGTTGCACAGCCACTTGTGCTCACCCGATCTTTTAGGGAGTTTGCCCATGTTGCCTCCCTGAGCACAGTGTTTGACCACAGGCTGTGACACTCCCTTGTCTAGGTCATGCGTAGGGACTGCTTTCCTCTGCATCCTTCTGCACTGATGTGGCGCCCACACAGAGGACCCCTGCACAAAAGCCAGGGGCTCAGACAGATACCACACACACTGTACACACCGAGAAACCTACAGGCCGGTCCCGGACATGTTCCTCATTGAGAACCCAGTTCTGTTTTGAATGTCAAAAAGTGTGCATCCTTTTTTTACAATAAAATAATATTTAAAAATATATAAAAATATAAAATAATTTATATTTTAAATTAAAAAATAAAAAATATAAATATAAATAATATAAAAATAAAATAAAAACAGATATTTTATCTATACATTTATTTATAAAGAGAGAGCTCCAGCAGGGGGAGGGACAGGAGGAGAGGGAGAAAGAATCTCAAGTAGATGCTGTGCTAAGCACTGAGCCCGATGCAGGGCTGGATCCCACGACCTGAGATCATGACCTGAGCCAAAATCCAGAGCTGGATGCCTAAGCGACAGAGCCACCCAGGTGCCCCCCAAAGTATGCATCCTCTTGGTGCCAACAGCTTCCAACCCTCTGAGACCCTGCCATCCAAACATGGTGCTTCTCACAGAGTGTGGCCCAGTCAAAACCTAAGACTCCTACACGTGGAAATAAATGCATTAATATTAGTTTTCCTTGGCACGAGTGTGAGTCAGACATCTTAACTTGCTCCTAGAAATGACAACGCCCCTTTGGCATAGCTCTAGGTTGTGAGATGCGTTTGATGGATTTGCTCTGCACGCCTCCTTCCTCGGAGAGACACGGGTTCTTACCCACCCAGGGAACAGATTTCACTGCAGGTGACAGCCTATTTGGAGTGTCTGTGGTTCATCCTAAGTGCTGCTGATTTTAGGGCTGGGATTCCAGCAGTATTCTTAAGCTCCATAGCAGGTGTGTCTAGCACCAACCGACACTCAAAATATTTGTTGGAAATGAAATATGAAGCATGTACATAATGAAGACTTAATCAGTCTTTGGATCCTATCAGCTGTTAGAACCATAGGATGAACAGTGAACGCTTTTCTGAAGTATTGTTGCTATAAAGTTGTTTATAAAGTTTCCAGTAAGAACTGTGCCCTTCATTTTCTCGCATGCTCCTCTGAGAATGTTCTCTCTCCTCTACACAACAGTCTTTGTTACGAGGTGTTTCAGTGACTGGCAGATTTTACTGTCCCTCCAGTCCATGAATTAAAATGACTCCTTCACATTCTGTTCCTTGGCAAACAGGGAAAGCTCAACAGAAACACACAAAGAGTAACACAGAGAATAGTGTACTTCTTTTGTTATAATTATATCTACTGAAACAATAGGTTCTGAAAAAAAAAACAGAAAACATTTTCTATGGTTGAATGAGTCCTTTATGAAGGACTTGGTCCTTTTCACTACTAGTTGAAGTTATTTCTTTCCCATACCAGAAGTGCGTTATTTGCTGTTCTCAGGACCTCCTAATGTTGCAGTTGACTAGAAATACGAAACTTGAACTTGACAGAATTAAGTGGGGCTCTCTTCATATAATCTAAGGTTGCCTGTTTTATGTGCATGGCACAAGATAATCAGGAGGCTATGACCGAGCTGAAACATTTCCATACGACCTACATCCACACACACACACGGCCCTCTTTGGCCTCCTTACTGGAAGGCCACACAGGATGCAAAAACCAGTGTTGGCAAATGTGCACATCTTCTAGGTATTCTGCCAATTAGATACATGAGGCTGTGGCAGAAAGACCCAGAACAGAGATTCTGGGCCTCCACCAGAGACCTCCATCTTCCACATGCAGCCAATAGGGTCCGCCCTGCACACGCAGCGGTGCGAAGGGCAGCTGTGACCACACACGGTAACCCAAGACACCACGGCGTGGCTGCTGAGCCGGCCCCAACTTCCATGCTGCTCCCTTCCCACTGGAAGTGCCATCAAGGTCTGACCACTGTTCCAAATGCAGAATGAATAAGGAGTGTTTTCAGTTGGGCATTTCACAGAAACATTGCTTTCCAAAGCTAAAACCTCACACTTAGGAGAAAATGCAACGATTAAAGAAACCAGAGTTGCCCAGCGCGGGCACCGGCACCATTTCTAAGTGTGGACAGTGTTGCACGAGGTACTTGCAGAAGCACCAAGAGGTCCCGGGTGCTGTCCCCGTGGCATCCCCCATTTCTTCAGAAGTTCTGCGGGGACCTGCAAACACACAGGCCAAGCAAGGCTCATCGATTTAATCTGACCTGAAGGAAAGTAATACAGTCAAGAGCACAAGGGACCATAGGGTCATCCGCCCCATCTCGCTGAAGAACACTTTCTAGAACTGGGTTGGCATCAGTGACAGGTTCTGCCACTAGCGGTCACCAGATAGACGAAGATGTCGGGGTGGTTCTCCCCTTGCCACAGAAAGAAGTCTGTGGAATTTTCATTTCTGTTACAGACGCGGGAGGATGGGGGCCGTGAACAAACAGATAATCTGCTTTTTCACTGAACGTGAAACACAAAATTGGGCTCACCAGCAGCCTAACCTGGACGTTTTTCTCCAAATGACACATCAACCACTCTGTCCCCGCACACACGTGTGTCCTGACGCACAGCCTCTGCAGCACCGCCCCTGCCTGGAGCGTGCGTGTTCCAGACCATCACGCGGTCAACTCCTTCCAAGCCTTCCGTTGTCCGCACAGTGAGGAGCGTCACCACCTCAGAATCCGCATCAGTCACCCTGTTCCACCACCTGCTCACTTGCCTCACTGTCCTCCCATCTAGAAAAACTACCTGTTGGTTCTCTGGTTTATTTTCCGGATCCCGCCGACACCAGCGCCCTGAGAGCAGCCCACCGTCTGCCCGAAGCACGGAGCAGGCTCTCGAGATGTGCGGCGGAACGAGAGCGCACATGCTCCTGGGACGCGTGTTTGCGGAGACTGCCGTCGCCCGGTACTCCCGGTGCTGGGGCGTCCGTCTGGGTCAGCTCGGGTCAGCGTGGAATGCTGCATTTTTTCAATGAATTTGTCCATTTCATGTAAGTTTTCCAAATTGCTTGTATCAAGTCCACACCATTTCCTTACCCTCTCTTTCATGTTCATAGAACTGTATTCACAGGTCGATTTTCTTTTTTCATCCGGGTGATTTATGTTCCCTCTGCTTTTTAAGACCGGTCTAGAGAGGGGCGGAACATTCGGTGCAACACCTTGAAGAAACAGCTCGGGCTTCATTCAATTTCTCTGTTATCTTCTTAGTTTCGTTTTCACTGATTCCTACTCTTTATTTTCTCCCCCCCCCCCCTTAGGGTTTATTTTGTTCTACTTTCTCTAGCTGCATAAGAGAGAACCTTAAGTTTTTGATTTTAATTTTCCTTCTTGTCTGATACAAACCTTTAAGGTTATAGGGCTCCCCATAAGCACTGCTCTAGTTGCATCCCATAAATTTAAATAAGCTGTATTTTCATTTTTATTCAGGTCCTTGAATGACATGAGTTTGAAATGCATGGGTTCATGTATATGCAGATGTTTTCCAATAAATTACTGGGAAAATTTGTGGAGATCTGCAGTGATCTGGAAAACTTCACAGATGAACTACATGGCCTAGAAATACTGAAAAAATTAAGAAAAACTTAGGTATGTCATTAATGAATATGTGTAGATTATTAGCCTATTTTATATTTACTACGATAGGATATACAAAAATCTATTATAAAAAGTTAAAATTTGTCAAGATTGACACACCCACTTACAGACTGTATGTGGCGTGATTCACAGTTGAGAGAAATGTAAACATAAAAAATGCAGGATCAATGGTAACTCTGTGGTAATAATTTTGTAGCCGCCTGCTGTTGTATCTTGTTGAGCTCTTGTGTTGGGATTAAAATGCCACTGTGAAGCTAACCATCCCTGCCTGAGCAGATTGTCTCTCTGGTAAATCCCTACTAATAGGTAAATTTCAAGAGTCAAAAGTTATACTTCTGTTTTCAACTGCACCGCGGTCCTTTATAACCCTTCTTCTTTGTCTTGGGTCATTCATTTTTATTGTTTTATTATTTATATAATTTATTTTTTCCAGCTTTATTAGATAGAATTAACATATAACATTGCATACATTTAAGGTGTATGATGTCAAGATTTGATGTTTATATTGTGAAATGGATAGTTAACATATACTTATGTTCATATGTAATTTTTTTTTTGTGAGAACATTTATATCTTAGCAACTTGCAAATATGTAATATAGATTTTGTTTTGTTTTGTTTTTGAGAGAGTGAGTGGCAGGGGAGGGGCAGAGGAAGAGAGAGAATCTTAAGCAGACTATACACTCAGTGCGGAGTCTGACATGGGACTCGATCTCCGAACCCTGAGATTATGACTTGGGTCAAAGTCAAGACTTGGACGTCTAATTGACTGAGCCATCCAGGCACCTGTAATATAGTATTTTTAAGTATAGTCACCCTACTATACTTTCAAACCCAGAACTTATCCTTCTTATTACTGGAACTTTGTACCCCTTGACCACCTTCAACCACCCACCAGCCCCTCTCTCCTCACCCGCCAGCAACCAGCAACCCACTATTTCTATGCAACTTTTGTTTGTTTTGAGAGTCCAGATAAAAGTGAAATAATACAGTATTTTTCTCTCCCTGTGACATTTTACTTAGCATAATACCCTCCAGCCAGGCTCATCCATGTTGTTGCAAAGGCCAGGATTTCTTTCTTTCTTTTTTTTTTTTGGTGGGGAAATAGTACTCCAATGTGTAGATATGTGACATATTTCATCCATTCATTCACCCACAGACTTTGGTTGTTTCCATGTCTTAGCTATCATAAATAATGCTATAATAGACATGGTAGATGGAGAAACTTTTTCAAAGACCTGATTCCATTTTTTTTTTCCCCAGAAATATACCCCAATGTGGGATGGCTGGGGTCATACCAATATTCCACTTTTAATTTTTGGAGGAACCTCCATTCTTCCAGGGTGGCTGGACAGTACATGAGGGTTTCCCTTTCTCCACATTCTTGCCAATACTTGTTAATTTCAACTTCTTGATGAGATTCTTTTATCATCATCATCATCATCATCATCATCATCATCATCTTGAAGTAGGCTCCATGCCCAAAGTGGGTCTTGAACTCATGACCCTGACATTCAGAGATTGGGAGTTGCATTCTCTACTGACTGAGCAAGAAAAGTGCCCTCATAATAGCTACCCATGATGAGGTGATAACCTCATTGTGGTTTTCATTTGTATTTCCCAGATGACTAGTGATATTGAATATCTTTTCATAAACCTGCTGCCATCTGTATGTCTTCTTTGAAAAAAATGTCTGTTTAAGTCCTTTGCCCATTTTTTAGTTGGATTTTTTTTTTTTTTTTTGCTATTGAGTCATGTGAGTGCCTTATATATTTACATATGAACCCATCAGACATATAATTTGCAATTATTTTCTCTCATTCTGTAGGTTGCCCTTTTGCTTTGTTGATTGGGCTTCCTCTGTTGTGCCACTTTTTTTTAGTTTGATAAAATTCCACTTATTTAACTCTGCTTTTGTGGCCTTTGCTTTTGATGTCATACCCCAAAAAAACTCTGCCTAGTATCAAGGAGCATTTTCCCCGTTTTCTTATTGTAGTTTCATGGTTTCAGGTTTTACATTTAAGTCTTTGATATCTTTTGAGTTGATGTTTGTATATGGGTTGAGATTAAAGTCCAATTTCTTTCTTCTGTATGTGAATATCCTGTTTTCCCATCACCATTTATGGGAGACTATCTTTTTCCATCATGTGTTCTTAGCACCCTTGTTGAAGATTACTTGACTGGGTTTTCAGATGCATGGATTTATTTGGGGGCTCTCTATTCTGTTCCACTGGTTTATATGTTTGTTTTTATGCTAGTACCATACTGTTTGATTACTACTGTTATGTAATACATTTTCAAATCCAGAAGTGTGATGGTTCATTTTTTTTTTCTTATTCTTCATCTCCTCTTCCCCTCTCCCTCCTTCTCCTTCTTTTCTTCTCAAGATTGCTTTGGCCACTCAGTCTTGTGGCTCCATATGAACGCTAAGATTGCTTTTTCTATTTCTGGAAACAACATTAGGATTTTGATAGGGATTGCAGTATTTGTATCTGTAGATCACTGCACAGTATGGACATTTTAACAATATTAATTCTTCCAATCCATGAACATGGGTGCCCTTCCATTTATCTGTGTCTTTAATTTCCTTCATCAGTGTTACAATTTTCAGTGTGCAAGTCTTTCATTTCTTCAGTAAGTTTATTCCTAAGTATTTTATTCTTTTTGTTGCTATTATGAATGGTATTGTTTTTTAAATTTCCATTTTGGATAGTTTATTGATATAGAAGTGTGGCTGGCTGATTTTGCATGTTGATTTTATATTATGCAGCTTTACTACATTTATTAGTTGTACTAGTTTTTTTGTTGTTGTTTTTGTTGGGTCTTTAGAGTTTTATTCATATATGATCATGTCATCTGCAAGAAGATAATTTTACTTCTTCCTTTCTTATTTGGATTTTATTTCTTTTTCTTGTCTAATTGCTCTGGTTAGGACGTCTATGTTAACCAGACACGGTTCAAGTGGGCGTCCTTGCCCTGTACTGGATCTTAGAGAGAAATTTTTAAGATTTTCCTTGTTGACTCTCATGTTAGATGTGGGCTTCTCATATATGGCCTTCAATGTGTGAAGTTCCTTCTATACCTATTTTGTTGAGAGTTTTAATCTAAATGAATGTTAAACTCTGTCAAATTCTTTTTCTTCCTCTACTGAGATGACCATGTATTTTTTTTTTTGCTTTTGCTTTATTAATGTGGCACATGACACTCACTGATTTGCACATGTGCACCATTCTTGTACCCCAGGGACAAATTTCACCCAGTTGTGGTTTATAAGCTTTTGAATGTACTGTTGAATGTAATTTGCTAGTACTGCATTAAGGATTTTTGGACCTATGTTTATCGAAGATGTTGGCCTATAGTTTTCTTGCAGTGTCTTTGGCTCTAGTATCAGGGTGATACAAGCCATATGGAAATAATTTGGATGTGTTCCCTCTTCTGTTTTTTAAAAGGGTTTAAGATGGATTGGTATTAATTCTTCTTTGAATGTTTGGTAGAATTCATCCATTGAACAATCTGGTCCTGGGATTTTCTTTGTCAAGAGGTTTGTGATTACTAGTTAAGTCTCCTTATTTATTATTGGGGTGAATACATTTTTAAAATCCAAAGTAAAGTAAGAAAAAAAAAATAGAGGGACAACCAGAAAACAAATAATAAGCTAGTATACTTAAATTTGATCATATGACCAATTACATGAAATGGTAGCAGACTAAACATTACAGCTAAAGAACAATGTCTAGATTGTCAGAATAGATAAAATGCTATCTACAAGAAAATTATTTTATTATTTTTTTTAAATTTTATTTATTTATTTGACAGAGAGAGACACAGTGAGAGAGGGAACACAAGTAGGGGAGTGGAAGAGAGAGAAGCAGGCTTCCCACCGAGCAGGGAACCCAATGCGAAGCTCAATTCCAGGACCCTGGGATCATGACCTGAGTCAAAAGCAGATGCTTAATGACTGAACCAACCAGGTGCCACAAGAAAATTATTTTAAATAAAAAGAAAATTGTTTTAAATAAAAAGAAATTGAATAGGTAGAAAAAGATACCATATAAACAGTAAGCACAGGAGGCTGGGCTGGCTATATGAATGATAAATAAAACAGAGTTTAAAAAAGAATATTACCAGAGTTACAGAAGCACAATTCATAATCATAAAGGAGTCAGTGTATCAGGAAGTTTTAGTAATCATATATGTGTATGTGCCCAATTATAGCTTCAAAATACATGAAGCAAAAATTGACAGAATTAGAGTGAGAAACAGGTAAGTCTACAATCACATTGGAAAATAACAGTTTAGTGGGGGAAAATTCATTCACTGGTTTTTTAGCTATACTCTAGGCATTATTTGTTATTAATGGCTGCTATGAGGAATATAATATGTATCCTGAACAAAAGTTAATTTAGATTAAGTCATTTAGATTAAGTATTAATACTTTATGTAAAATGTAGATACCTTGCAATCACATAGATGCATTTATCCTGTCCTTCTATATTTTATTTTAAATTTTTTTTAAAGAAGAAATACTAGATTTTTTTTTAAAGATTTTATTTATTTATTTGAGAGAAAGAGCACATGTAAGTAAGGAGCCTGACATGGGGCTTGATCCCAGGACCCTGGGATTATGACCTGAGCTGAAGGCAGACCCTTAATGACTAAGCCACCCTGGCTCCCTGTGTCCTTCTATATTTTGTTATAGTTGGCATTTATACAACACTTGCATATATTATAACTTCAAAAGACATCAACCAGTCTTTTATATTACCTCAGACTTTTACCATTTTTTTTTATATTCTTCATTCCCTTCCAAAATTCCAAGATTCATTTGGTATTACTTTCCTTCGATATGAAATTTTCCTTTAGTGTTTTCTTTGTGCATGTCTGGTAGCAATACATTCTTTATCTTTTTTTTTTTTCTAAATCTAAAGTTGTCTTCCTTTCTGTCTGAAGTTGTCTTCACTCTTGAAGGGTATTTTGCTGGATTCTGAATACACTGACAGTAGTTCATGTCTCTTAGCACTGTGAAGACCATGTTCCACTATTTCTTAGCTTCCATTGTTTCTGATAAATTCACCAGTTTTTAAAATACGTTATTTTTCTCTAGCTGTTCCTAAGACTTTTCTCCTGAAGTCTGTTTTTAAGCAATTTCTCTATGACATACATAAGTATAGTTTGCTTGTTGTTTAAAATTTGGTTTGGATTCATTAAACTTTTAAATCTGTCAATGTATATCTTTTACAAAATTTGGGAAACCTCTGGGCCTTGTTTCTTTAAATATAGATATTTTTTATTCTGGGGCTTTATTGACAAACATCAGAGATTTTGGTAGTTTCTACACATCTGTGAGGATTTATTTTTTTTCTTTTCCTGTCTCTCTTTTTTAAAAAATATTTTTAAAATTTATTTGAGAGGGAGAGAGATCACAAGTAGGCAGAGAGACAGGCAGGGAGAGAGTGGGGGAAGTAGGCTCCCCACTCAGCAGAGAGCCCAATGTGGGGCTTGATCCCAGGACCCTGAGACCATGACCTGAGTCAAAGGCAGAGCCACCCAGGCATCCCTTTTCTGTCTCTTTTTAAAAATTAGGGAATTTCTATTGATTTATCTTCAACCTCACTCCTTTTATTTATTTTTTTGTTACCTTCATTCTGCTGTTAAGCCCATCCAGTGACATTCTCATTTAAATCACCGTGTTTTCCCACTTTAGAATTTCCATTTGGTTCTTTTTAAAGGTTCTTATTATCTCCTGAGGTTTTTTTTCCATTTTATAAGCATATTTTTCATTTTGTTAAATGTATTTACAAGTGACATCAATTTTCTTGTCTGCTGAATCTAACACCTGGGTCATCATCTCCAGGTTGGTTTTGTTAACTGTCTCCTTTTTCACAGGAACAGATAATTTTTTCCTGGTTTTTCATATATTTACTAATTTTGGTTTATATCCTGCCCATTGCAAATGTTATGCTTATAACATATTACATTCTCTTATATTCTTATGATAAGTAGTAATTCTTTTTGTTTTAGGAGGCAAAAAGCTAAATGGACTCTCAGTGAAAATTCGGTCCCTTGGTTGGCAATTCAAATCTTGGTTCAGTTCTTTTACTCTTAGCTTAGCCAGTTGGTGCCTGACCCTTGAATGCATGATTCAAGGCTCAGCCTGAGATTTGGACAGAACTTACCCAGAAATTTTCTGCTCTCTGGCTCTCTCCTTTCTGATATTCTTCCCCCCACTTTCCAGAGGCTGGTGGCCACCATGAATTCTGATCCAGGTCTTTCAGACCAGGAAACCTGGTGGTCATGGATTACTTTCTTGAGTCTATATAGAATCTATTGAATATATATTAATGTTCTCTTGCTACATCACACATTAACATAAACATAGTAGTTTAAATACACACACATTTGTATCTCGTAGTTCCTAATGGTCAGCAGTCCAAGCATGGATAAGCTGAGTCTTCTACTCAGGTCTCACAAAGCTGTAATGAAGGTATTATTCAGGCTGTATTCCCATCTGGAATATCCAGTTTCAAGCTTACTGAGATTGTTGGAAGAGTTTCTGTCCCTGCAGCTGTCTGACTGAGAGACCTGGCTTCTTACTATGGACTGGGGGTCGTTCTCAGAAGCCAGAGACCATCTGCATTTCCCTATCACACAGTCCACGTCACATGCAGTTCATGTCATGAGTGTTGGCTTGTCTGAGGTCAGCAGAGGAATCACTCCCTCTGGTCTGCTAAGATAGAATCTTATAGAGCAAAATGTAATCAAGGGAGTGACATCCCATCAACTTTACCTTATAATGGAACCTAATCAGGTCAGTGACATCCATATTCCATGGGTCAGAGAGAAGTTGCAGGTCCCAGTGTGCCCAAAGAGGGGGGAATCATACAAGGATGTGCACCACTGAAGGCCAGTTAGGGTATGTTGGCCACCAGGACCAGAAGTCTATTTTACAGACTTACAATTCAGGGCTTTCAGAGATAAAGTAACTTCTCCAGGCTTATAGGTTAAAGGTTAGAGTTGATGTCACCTTGGGTTCAAATCCAGGCACAGCCTCCATCCAGGTACACCGCATACATGTGAACAAGCAAAGCTATGCTCTATACCATGGGAAAAGAGTCTGGATTCAGCCACAGAGAAGCAGTCATGAAAGAAGCAGGACATCTGCAAATCACTGCTTTCCAGTCTCCTGGGAGTCACGTGAGATACCTCATCAATGTCTGCGACTCAGAACTCTCTCAGACATGACATTGGCCTCCAAACACCCAGAGTCACCCCAAAGCTTTTTATTTCCCCATATATATTTAAAGTCCCCAGAGAGTAGTATGTCACACCAGAAAGTTCCAGAAATAACACACCTGGATTCAGGAAAATCAAAATATTAAAACCATCTATTGAAAACATAAGAACAGTATCTGGAAAATAAAGATGACCTCTGTCTGGTTATAAATCAAGTTTCTCTGGTGATTTCATCATCTCTCTTAAGTTACCATAGTCGTCAGGGTCTATATTCTAAAATCTGTTGTAATTCTAATGATGTGCATGAGAACACAGTTTCTAGTAGTTGCTATCAGGACGTAGCTCAGTCCTAATGGAATTATTACTTTCCTAAATAAGAGTTGTAAAGCATCTATCTGAGCATCAAGTTCTTTTCGAGAAACTATAACGTCCTGGCTGGTTTTTGTAGGCACCTCCATTAACCTTGGGCCCTTGTTTATAAAGTCAATGAAGATCCTGTTCTGGATTTGCAGAAGGCCCTTTCACCTCTAAAATTAGAAACTGTGTCTTAAGCCTCTCTATGTTAATATGGAAACTGGAAAGTAAGTCAAGTTCATAAGGGAAAAAGTAAGATTGTGTATCTCAAATACAGGTCAATTATCTGTTGCACTAATGCCTTTGCAGTCAACAACCCATGTGCCCCGCCCCCCAACCTAAACGGGCAGAGGCTGATAGTCATTATTTCAGTGTTTCCCAGGTTATTCCCTGGGTAAGGCTGTTCACTTAAAAAGACTATTTATCTATGAAGGGCTTCACATATTTGAAAATCTGTGCTAATTTTGCAAGCTCTGCTACAAGTTCTATTAATACACTAGCCTTCCCAAACTACCTTGGTTAAGTAGAGAGGTATGGGTGTTATCCTTATCCTACTTTTGAGGAAACAGGACCCAGGACAGTTGATTGGCAAGTCCTTTCGGGTGACCTGTCCAAAGTTATACAGATGGCAAATGGATGAGAAAGACCATACAACCGCCAAGTGAACAGATCTCATTTAAATACACAAAGTCTTCTTTTTCCCTCAGCAAAGACACATGCCATGCTTTCAGATTTCTTGCTGGAGTCCTTTTTTGGTGACCTTTACATAGGAGACAAAGTAAATAGTAAATAGGGTAGTATGGGGAAAAAAAAGAGAGAGAGAAAGAGAGAGAGAGAAAACTCCAGAGCCCTTTGTAACTCTAGCCCGAGTGGACCAGAGAGGAACGTGACAATGTTGTCCAAATGATGTGACGTGAAGAAGGGAGAAAGTACATGGAGTGGGAGGTGAAGGATTTACAGTGTAAGTTATTTCACTGGTAAATAAATCTACCCATGAAAAGTGTCTTAGGATCAGTGAACCTTCACTGAAAATTTTTGACTCAGTAGAGTACCTGGGTGGCTCAGCTGGTGAAGCATCTGCCTTTGGCTCAGGTCATGATCTCAGGGTCCTGGGATGGAGTTCCGCATCGGGCTCCCTGCTCAGTAGGGAGTCTGCTTCTCCCTCTGCCCCTCACTCTGCTTGTGCTCTCTCTTGAGCTCTCTCTCAAATAAATAACCAAAATCTTTTTTTAAAAAAATATTTCATTAAAGAATTTACCTTTTAAAGGAAATGGTGAAATCACTTATCAATAATCATTTATTTTTAAGGGGTGAATCACTATTCTCTTTAGTTAATTTAATTGCATAAAATATATGAAATATAAAAAATAAATTTTTATTTAAATATGATTAATTAACAAGTAGTGTATTATTAGTTTCAGAGGAAAAGAAATTTTAAGTATGTGGTTCAGTAGCGTTAGGCACATTCCAAATGTATAACCAACCTCTAGAACTCTTCATCTTGCAAAATGGAAAGTCAGTGCTCACAGAACAACTCCTTATTCTCCGTCCCCCAGCCCCTGGAAGCCAGCAGTATACTTTGTGGCTCTATGATTCTGATGACTCTAGGGATCTCATGTAGGTGGACTCACACTGTATTTGTGTTTTTGGGATGGGCTTCTATCACTGAGCACAGTATCAAGGGTCACAGCAGGTGTCGGGACGTCTTTCCTTTTTAAGGCCAAATGATACCCGCTGTATGGGTCTACTGCATTTGCTATCCTTTTCTCCATTTTGGGAGCTCAGGTTGCTTCTGTCTCTTGGCTGTCGTGAATAATGCTGCCAACAGCTTGGGGGTGAAAATATCTGGCGACTCCATTTCTTTTGGTTATATACCCCAAAGTAGAAGTGCTGGATTGTACGGTCATTCTTTTTTAAATTTTTTCAAGAATTGCCGTACTGGTTTTCATAGTGGCTGCACTATTTCATTCCCACCAAGAGTGCACAAAGGTTCTAATTTCCCCACAGCTTGGGCCACAGCTGTTATTTTCTGTTTTGGGTTTTTTGTTTGTTTGTTTGGTTCGATAGAAGCCATCCTAATGGGGTGTGAGGACTTGTCTCGTCTTGGTTTAGGTTTGTAATTTCCTCATCATTAGTGATGCCGAGCACCTTTTCTGGGCTTACAGGCTGTCTGCATCTTTTCTTCATAGAAATGTCTATCCAAGTCTTTTGTTTATTTTTGAGTTAATTCTTATTGTTGCCTTATATGCCTTCTTTATGTATTCTGAATATTAACATTTTATCAGATATATGATTGGCAACTATTTTCTCCCATTGTAGGTTTTCTGGTCACCCTGTTGATTGCGTCCTTTGATACAGACAAGTACAGCTTCACAGAGACTCACACTGTGTGAAGTTGCCTGAGAAATAAATCAAATGTTTCTAAACAGAAGGGCAAGTAAGCACAACGCAGCCAGACCAGAGAAGGCTGGGAAGGAAGTTTAAGACCAAGTGGGGCTGCCCTTGGCTCTGCCCTTGGTGTTGGTTCCAAAGGCCCGATGATGCCTCCAAGAGAGGAATTAAGGGTCTTTTACATGAAAAATTTATAAAACCCACTGTTCTGATTGTTGGGTATCAGGGTAAATGGAAAGAGTCCTAAAAATATTCAGATACAAAGAAGCAACATGCAAAGGTAAGAAAAACAATGAAACCACATTTTACCAGGTTCTCTTTATAACAAGAAACACATAGACCGTTGGTTACCATGATCGACAGCCAAAAGTGACAAGAGGGACAGAGCATGAGGACGAGAACCACACACTTAAACAGTGAACCTGTAAGCCCTGTGAGGCTACCACATAAAGCCCAGCTTCCCTTTCCATTGTGTTAACTACAACGTGAACCTGGAGGGAAGCAGCAAGCTCACTTTTCATTGTGATGTTATCACAGAGGCCTCCATAAATGTTGCACTTGGACAACAGCTAAAAATACATGAGAATTGAATCTTCAAATAAGCTTGCTTCTGTGGCTGGAAGTGTCGGGGAGGAAAGGGCCCGTAACAAAATGTGGATGAAAAACCATGAAAATAGCTCCCACTTCCTTTCTCTGCAAACTCTCCGTGTCCTCCGCCCTGTGATCTCCACCCAAGGAAGTTCGTCTGTGGCACCGACTGTTTTCCTAGGCTCGGCAACGGGATGGGACGCTCCAGGTTCACATGGATGTTTGTTTTGATGAAGGAATAAGACTTCCTCTGAACACAATGCAGATCTGCATCTTTGCCTCCTCGCGGAAGAAGGAAACGTCCCAAATAAGCAATCTCCCAGCATTTCCACTTCCCCCAACATTAAAAAAGAAAAAAAAAAAAAAAGCAAAAAGCAAAAAACCTGTTCTGCATCATAATACATTTTGTATTCACTTTTCCATTTTTAGGATCTAAACAAAACTTAGACGTGGCTGTTTCTTTCAAGAGGAATGTGCAAATGTATTCTTTAATGTTGTACTACTTTGATGATTTGCTAACCAGGAAGATGTACTTTATATCTGGAACAATTGTTTGTTTGTTTTAAAGACCCCCACGAGGTGGGGGTAGTGGCAGAGTAGAAGAAGGGTCCCCACTGAGCAGGGAGCCCGATGCAGGACTCCATCCTGGGACTCCAGGATCATGACCTGAGGTGAAGGCAGTTGCTTAACCAACCGGCTGAGCCACCCAGGCATCCCTATCTGCAACATTTGAAGACTCAATAACAGAATTATGTTCTAAAGTGTTGCCTCAAAAGCAGATCGAGTTAGACTAGGTCCGAAAGAGACTTACACGGTCCCACTTGTTTTATCCTTTCTTCCTGTCAAACTCCTAAAGCCCCATTACACATTGGAAAAGCGATTTTTGCAAACTGGGTAGAGCCACAAAAATTAAAAAAATATATATAAAAGGGTTCCACAGTAGTCCAGCTTCTGCATTTTTGGTTCTGGCAACCCAAATGACATCCAGTCCCCTGACTTGGTCACCCCGCCCGGAGAGCAGCAGGTTGGCGTTTCTCAGGACGAGTCTGCCAGGTTTGCTCCATTTCCCCAATAAAGGGCACATACGGAGGTGAACGGATTCTGTCCTGACTCCACCAGATGTTCCCACTGTAGGATCACCTCCATGAGAAGTGGGATGGGCTGTCGAGAAACTGCTCCATGGACTTGGGAGCATGGAGAATTCGCTCTGTGGGACGATAAGGGGATCTGCGGTGCAGATTTGGGGGGGGGGGTATGTTGTTCTTCCAAGAAGATTTTTAGAATTTTTTTGAAAGATTTATTTATTTTAGACACACAGAGAGAGAGAGAGAGAGAGAGCGCCACACACATGGGGAGGTTCAGAGGGAGAGAGTGAGACTTTAGCGGACTCTGTGCTGAGCACGGAGCCGGATGCGGAGCTCGATCTCATGACCCTGAGATCATGACCTGACTGAAACCAAGAGTCAGACGCTTAACTGACTGTGCCCCCTAGGGGCTCCTAGAATTGTTTATAATTTGGGGGTTTTCGTTCTCCCCTAGCAAACACATGCCTTCTCAGTCAATGGTGAGTAAATGAACATGACCCCTTCCCTCCAGCAGTTTCAAACTTTCTACCCACTTGAGAATCTACATCACAAGAGAGGAAGGTAGCGTGGTGGTAATGATACACCAGGACCTGCCATCACCTGAGCCCAGGGCATCTCCTGTTGTGGGGAGAGCTGGGGGATAGAGCTGGGGTTCAAGCCCACGTCTCCCACTCAAACACAATGGCACCCGATGGCCCCACATTTCCCTCTGATCCTATTCCATGCCCACATGGGAGAACTTCCTGCAAGGAAGATGTCTCCGCAGGCTGACTTCTGCCACTTAGTGGTGTGGCCCTGGGACCGCTCTTCACCATGGCAGACCTGTGTCCTTACTGGTACCCTGCAGGCAGGACTAGTGCCTACTTCATGCAGATATCACACAGGTGAGGTTGAATGAGATGCTGACATTTGTGAGGTCTTAGCAGAGTAGCTGAAACACAAGGACTGAGCCACTGCTGGGTCACTGTAATTGTCTTCATGCTGACCTTGGGACCAGCTGGCTAAGGACTGGATGACCTGGAAATCTTTCTGCGGCTGAATGTACTCTGCACGTGGTTGGCGTGGCACAATGGCCTTCAGTGCCCATGGAGCTAACAGTTGAAACCGTATCTGCCTGGATGGATTGTCCTTCTAGGCCAGGACTGTATCCACGATGCATGCCACCTGCTGGGAAGGAATCTAGAAGTGATACTTTCACCCAGCCTTGTCTCTGGCCCCTGGCATGGGAATTAGCAGGTAATCATGAAAAGTAAAGTTGCAAGGGAGATTTCCCCATAGATTGGATGCCTATGCCATAATCTACCCAGACCAGGACCATTCCCTGGTGTTGGGGACATAAGACGTCTGCTCCAGTTAAATACTAAGAGTCTTTAAAGCACTGAATCTTACTTGCTCTTGAATTCTTTATGGCCAAGAAAACTGTATATAAACAGAAACCCAGCTTACTTTTGTTATGGACTAAATTCTGCACACACTGACCACCCCCCAAATTTGCACCTTGAAATCTTAATCCCCGTACCTCGGAATGTGACTGTATTTGGAGAGAGGGTCTTTAAAGAGCTGATTAAATCAAAACGAGGCCATTAGGGCGATTCCCATATTCCTTGTAGAAGAGGGAGAGACCCGTGCATGTGCGTCGGGAAGGCCATGCGAGCACATGGGACAGAGTCGACCATCTCTAAGCCTTGAGAGGCCTCAGGAACTACTACACGTTCCACAAAGCCTTTCCTCAGACAGGGCCTTGGGCAAGCCAGTCACACTCGGCACGCTTGTGCCCTATGAAGAGGAGCCCACAGTCCCTGTAAGAGCGGCTATGACAGCGTAAGGTGACGTGGCATTGCCTTGCCAGGCGAGCACGTGAGTGCCACATAATGTTTCCCCGCATCGTCATGCCAGCACCCCAGCTCTGCCTCATGAGAGACTCTTTTCTATAGTCCATGAAGACAAGCATTTCTAGAATAGCGGGCCCATGCACTGGTCCCGTTCTGTCCTCTGGGCGTAGCCTCTACTCAGTGCAGGAACTCATCACATCCCAGTGAGCCTTTACATTCCTCTGCTTAAGTATCCTCATTTCTGCTATTTTTAGACTCTCCAGTTTCTAGAATGTTCTCTCCCTGGCATATTTTCATTTTTTTCCTCTCAAAATGTGGTGTCAAGACACCGTCCCCCCAGTGGACAAGTCGTGTGGGACCAGAGCCACCTCTCCCCCAGCATCACGCTACTGTAGACCCTTCCCAGACTCAAATAACTCCTGGCTCCCCCAAAATGCCTGTGCCTTTTCCTCATCTGCAGCCATTCTAGCACCAAAAATCTAGGGGCGCCAGGGTCAGCCTTGGATTGGAGCCCATGGAGCAGCCTCCGTAGGACGTGGGTGTGGGGTTACACTTGTCCAGAGCCTACAACACGGGGGACACGGGAGCGACGGAGCTAGGGGCTGTTAGAGAACCTGACGCCCCCTCAGCCTCGAATGTCACCTCACTGAGGATCACTCTGGGTCCTGGCAGGCTTCCTGCCTAGTTGCCCCCAGCATCTGAGCCTCCGGTGGATATGCACACCATGTGAGACATTGGCAAGACCCATTCTCCCTGTGTGTGTCACCGGAGGCCTTCCAGGTAGACAACAGTCCATTTATCATGGCTGAAGAGAAGCCACGCAGCTTGCAGCCCCTTCTGTCATCAGCCTCCACTCGTCTGTTTATGAAACGCTCCGTGATGGGAGACTGCATGCCAGGCATTGTGCGTGGGGCTGGGACCTACCGGGAACAGGTCATTGTCCCTGGTCAGGATTCAGCCAAGTGGATGGCCGAGTCTACACTGCGTGCTCAAGGCCGTAGGGACAGGGATGGTCGCTGAGGCTCTGCAGAGGGGCACCTTACTGGCCTCTGCTGAGAGACCCTCTGAAGAGAGTGACAGGCCACTACAAAGTGACTGAAGTGGAAAATCCCAAATGCTGTAAAATGTCCTACAAGTCACAGTGTCCGGGGGATCGCTCATCATGCCCGCAGACAGGGACAGGGGCTATGGAGAGGGGAATGCACCCTCCCCCCAAGCCCATCAGACAGTTGCCTCCAACCCAAATGCCCGAGACAATGTGCCTGGGAGAAGTCGGCTTTTATCCTGAGAGAAACCACAACAGCAGGGAACAAACACATCACAGGGGTTTTGCACTCTGCGAAAAGGAAAACGCTTTTTTTTTTTTCCCATAGGAAGTCACTGGTTCCACCTACTTTGGGTGAAAAGCGGGGGAGGGGGCCTTCTACGGGGAGGGGTGCTCTGCCTGCCTTTTGTTGATGAAGTCTGTTTTATAAAGAAAGAAACACTCACAGTGGGCCCAGAAACAAACACACAGAGAAAGCCAAAGGCCTCAATCTCCCTACCTGCCTGCCAAGGACAAGGTAGGGCTTGGCGGGAGGAGGACAGGGACAGAGAGGGTCTTCCCTGCTGGTGACCGGGTGGTGGAAGGGACCATTTGCAGCCAATCCACCCCCTGAGGGAGAGACGCTCTGCTGAGTTACCATCTTGCAGCTCCAAGACACAAAGAGCTAAGCCCTGGCCGCCTCCTGACCTTCAGAGGAGGGCCGGCAAAGCCACGCGGGAAGGAAACGGAAATTCAGCGCTCCCACAGTATTCCAGAACATTAAAGTGCGTCGCGCAGTCAGCAGCGGGGAGCTGGAAAGTCCCCTGTCACCCCTGAGAGGAAGCCTGGCAGCTGCCCTGGGATTGTAAGGATGTCTGATCAAACCCTGCATGACAAGTCCCTGACATGCAGGGCTCCCCGCCTGGATGCCGGTTCTGCCTCCTCACTAAGGCCTGTGTGTCGCTGACAAAGTCACAGACAGAACGTAGCCGCCCGAGGCACACTGACCTCCACAGGTCTGCCTCTGCAGGTCGGGGCACAGGCCCCAGCCCCCCTCCCCCAATTTAGAAGGGTCCCCATGCAAAGTGGAGGATGCCCAGTGGGTCTGAGCCCTTGGCTGTGCTGTCTCTGACCAGCAGCGGGCCTGGCCTGACTCAGTTTCCTCACCTTGGCAAAAGAAGGGCCGTCACAACTAGTAAGCTCTCCAGGGGGCTGTGCGGGTGAGGCCAACAATTCAGGCAGCCTTACGGACGGAGGAAGAGAGCCACATACACGGAGAGATACACACGTGTCCGGGCATGGGTTATTTTCGAAGAAAACCAGAGACACACAGAAAGGAGGTGGGGAGGCGGAAGGCGAGAGAAGAGAGAGGTTCCCTCTCTGCTGCTTCCCTTGGTAGCCTTCCATTTGTCTCCAGACTGCGGGAGGCTCCTGCACCCACTTAACAGATGAGAAATGTACTACGGGGCAGGGTCGCGCCCGTGGCTCCTTCCCTTCCCCTGGGCTGCAGGTGCCCCATTCTGCTCATCCTCATGGAGCACAGGTGAGCAGGGGAAGGTGCGTATGTGTGTGTGTGTGTGTCCCATCTTCAGAGGCTGAACACTCCCAGGAGTCCCTGTCCGCGCAGCAGCTCCTGCCCACAGAGGCTCCTCCATGCCTGTTTCCACACACAGTTCCCACACCTCCGCCCGTCTACACTGGAGGGTCATTTTCAGCTCTGGCATCTGGCAGAAGCTTGCACCTGTTGGGCTCATACGCAGTCTCTTCCTGCAGTGAAGAGCAAATAGTACGGGTTCTGGCCCAATCTGTCGCCATTTCTAAGTAGGCTCTGTGAGCAGGGCAACTCATTACCCTTCACATTCTATTTTGAAATCAGTGGTTTTGACTTAGAGAGGACCCCTCTTTGCATGCCTGATAAATGAATTATGTATGCACAAAGTGAAAGTGTTCACCAATATGCTGACACCATGTTAGACCCTGAGACATGCTAGTGAGTCCAGAAGCGATGTCCCCTGCCTCTGGGCTTCCGTGTCAGAACTGGAAGAGAAACAGGACAGAACGGGAGATGGCACAGACTGGGACCAGAGGATGGATGGTCAAGGAGGCCTTGATGGGGATGTGACCTCTAAGCAGGGTGTGTGTGAGGGGAGAACGTGACGCAGGCCCCGTGGACAGGACAAGTTAAAGGTCTTTTTGGGCAGGGGGTGAGGGGCACCAGCAGAGGAGCTGGGCCCGGAGCGTGGAGGCTGGCAGGGCGAGGTAGGAAGTGGGGTTATTCTCCAGTGTATGCAAAGGGGAGACGGGCCCCTGCTTCTGGTGTGGCAAGTGTTGCCTAGTAGTGTCTGCAGTCGGAGGGGAGGGGTGGAAGTGGGGACCACGGAAGAGGCTGCTGCAGTGGTTGTCATCCCAGGGGAGCGGGAGAGCCTGGACCAGGGTGCTAAGGTGGGTGAAGTGGGGGTGTGGGGGAGTGGCTGGTTGCGGGATCAGGCCTTGCTGACTGGGGCGCGACAGAGAGAAGTGATTCTGCAGACCTGGCCTCATGTCACACAGGGGTCGGTCTAGGTGGGGCCTCTTCCCCTCCTGGGTCCCCGGCATGCGGGCAGATTGAAGGGACCACTCTTCTCTCTTGCGCCGACCTTCAAATCCTGTCTGGTCAGGGCAGCGCTCTGGGAAGCCAGATGCAGGGGCAGCTCCTGTGAGCACTGCCCACACGCCAGAGGTCATCAAAGGTCTTTGATTACTATGAAGAATAATTCTGTAAAAAATATTTATTAATTTATTTATTTGAGAGAGAGAGAGAGAGAGAGAGAGCGCACAAGCAGGGGGAGTGGGAGAGAGAGAAGTTGACTCTCCACTGAGCAGGGAGCCTGACGTGGGACTTGATCCCATGACCTCAGCCGAAGGCAGACGCTTAACCCATTGAGCCACCCAGGCGCCCCTGAAAAGTAATTGAGGAATAATTTTTGAAAAGTCTCTAAGCATCATCCACTTTGCCAGAAACAAATTAACCATCACCATGAGGCAGGTCTGAGAACTCAAAGAGGCCTTCACCCCAGGAGGACCTTGGGCATGGCTCCATGGAAATAGGGATCCCATTCGCTCCGACATCCTCAATTTCATAAGCAATGATGTCCATCCTAACAGCAGAGAGGAGAGTGCATCTAAGCTCACCCCGGTGTGGGGCTGATCCGTGGCCCTGCTTGGTGTGGACTCCCCCGCCCCAGAGCTGCCGGGGCTGCCATGCTGGGGCCTTTTCTCTGCTGTGGACTGGGACACAGAATGAGATCAGGAACGTGCCAGAATAAGGTGATACACTGTCACAGAAACCGTCAAATGCACACTTTAGCTCTGGATGAAATGTTTCATTGGGTGTATGCTCAGCAAGGTTTTACGATCTCTCGTAATATTCTCATCACCTGATTTTCATGATGTTTCCAGAAATGGAACCTCAAGCGGGAATACTTTTGCCTAATTTCTCACATGTGAAGATTACCCTACCTATTTACACAGTACAAAACGCTGTGTGTTTCTGTGTACATCGCACGAGATACTCAAGGAATGAGTATCAATTCTCGCTCGTAAGTTTGCAAACCGCAGCTATTCAACCCAGTTATCAAATACACAAGCAATGTTTCATGGACAAACATACCAGTAACTGATCATAGCACCAAGCTCCCCCATCTCTCATTTTAACGGCCAGTACCACCAGCTCTTTTCATCTCAGTGCAACAAACCTGAGCTTATGTACAAGTGCACTTGTCATGTTGGAAGTTTATGGCGTTGAACGCTTTCTGCAATGAACGCAATAATTCAAGTACTATGGGACAACAGAAGGCCTGGATAGCTAAAATACTTTCTGAATTACTTTTACTTACAATAAAAAAAGGATTTATAGTTGTTACAGGCACAACAGCAGGCATAGAAGAACCATGTGCCGACTGAAAAAATAATGAAGAGCTGTTTATTCTACATTTGTGGAAAATGATAACTCACGTTAGACAGCACAGCATTTTCTAGTAAAAGTCCCACACGTTATTCTTTAATCAACTGACAGAGAGAACAGCGAAAGAAGCCGCTCTGTAGCCAACAAAGTGTTGTACAGAGGCAGAAGTGAGCAAGTGTAATGTACGGGATTGCTTTGATCCTGAACAGGTAAACTGAGTCACCTAATGGATTACTGGCCAGGATTCTACTCCCGTTCTTCTCAGAGAGAGGGCCCCAAAGGCTTAAAGGGATGAGCAACCGTGGCCCGATATTCTCGGATGGTGTGGACTAGTGAACAGGGTGTTCAGTCTGTGACTGACAGCAAAAATGCCACAAGGGGGGTGTGACACCATTTAACAGGTTGAACCTGCCCCAGGGGCATGGCAACTTTCTGCACTGCCTTTGATGTTTGCAGCAGGGCAGAGTTTAATTTATAGGTTTAGTCCCCCACCTGGCTCATGCAGGAGGCTGGCCCGGCCATAAAGGCTTCCCCCAGCACCGCCCAGCCCTCCCTGTCTCAGGCTCCCAGATCCCCTGATACCTGCCTCTCACTCCACCCGTTTGTGTGGTCTGCACACCTCAGGGATCGAGGGGTGGGAGAGGAGGGACTCCGCAAAGTCTACAAGGAGTGACAGAGCTGGGATCTGGACTCAGGAAGACACTCCAGGCCCCTGCTCTGACCTCTACATCATGAACCTGGGAAGGCTGCTTTTAGTGTTCCCATTCTGGAGAGGAGGAAAACGGAGGACCAGAGAGTGACTGGAGAGGGGCCTGTGTGGGCGCCTGTGTCTGCAGCCCCTCTCACAGTCTGAGTCCAGGCTGGTCCATAGCTGGAGGGGTTGTGACAAGGGACAGGAAGACAAGTCTCCTTGGGGACAGCTGCTTACAAAAGGGGTCAGGCCCACACACAGCAGCAGCAAGTGAGGACTGTGCCCTTGATCAGGGCCAGGGACAAGGCGCCAGGTCGTCTCAGCACAGAGGGAAGTGAGGACTTTATGGAATCTCAAAAGGAAGGAAAATCCTGTCTGGAAGGGGCAATCCCTCTGTCCCTCCCCTGAGCACTCCTGGGGTCCCAGCAAGAAGAAGCAAGAGCTATTTATCCATCTTAACATCCAACGTCAGGCCCCAGCTAACCCCATGGCGACCTGCACCCAAGTATTATTACATAGCTCGAATTTGTTCATTTCCAGGTAACTTTGCTGCTGGAGACTCTCTCCAGATCGGTTCAGAATATGTACACCACGTGGCCTCTCCACACTGGTTAGTCCCGAGTCTGCGTGGGTGGATCAGGGCGAGGCAGCACATGGCGCGGTGGTTCTCAAAGCGAGGTTTGCCTGGGAACTTGCTGGAACGCCTGTTCTCAGGCCCTGCCCCAGACCTCCTGAATCAGAAACTCTCAGGGCGGAGCTAAGTCAAGTGGGTTTTAACAAGCCCTTTGGGGGTGATTCTGATGTTCACTTAAGTCTGAAAAATACTGACTTAGCATACGGTGCCCTCACATATATATCATTCCTGTCTGAAAGTTCTTCTTGATTAAAACTACATTCAAGGTACCGGGGAGGGGAAGACGGCTGGCCCAGACAGCACTTCTCCTCTGGAAAGATAACACGTCTCTTCACCTGTCTTGACAGTTTCTCTGCTAACAGGCCTGCACGAGGACACCGTTAATTTCTTCCATTTGCTCCAACACCTCTGGGAAACACTCTTTGAAAAGTAGGGTCAGAAATTACAAATACCAATGACCATGCCGTGATTATCATCGGGTAACAAACAGGCACGCAAAGACTGCGATTTTGAGAATGTTCCCCAAGAGCCAGGATATAGCTGAAATTGCTCCCCCTCTAAGACCTGAATATGGAAACACCTAATTTTTCAGACCAGAGGATAAGAAAAAAATCTTCTAAAGTAAGAAAAGCGACGCATGTTCCTTTTCCAAAACTAGTCATGTCCTTGAAAAAATAAGCCTTTCCTTTTCATTCAGGATATTGGTGTTAGCAACAGTTGCATATAAATAAGGCTTTCCAAACAAACATCTTATCTTTATATGGAAGGAAGTTCATGAAGAAGGAATTGACGTTTTTCCCCAACAATGACAACAACACATTTTTGGGTTCCTTTCCCAGAAATTAGTAAATAACAAAATACCTTTCATTTAAAAAGGAAAAAAAAATGGTCCTAGCAAATGCTCAAATTTAATCCATCTGCCACTCATATGCTTTAAAAAGGAGAGGGTTTCTGGGAGCCAATTTCTCCACTCATTCAGTGCCAAATAAAACAGATTTCAGTAAAAAGCTGTTACTGCCTCGCAGGGAACCCTGTTCATTATTCAGGGTATAGAGAACTATTTATTTTTCATTCAGAATTCCTGATTCTCTACCTACTACACATTCTCCCACTCCAGCAGACTTTATCCACTCTGGAGAAGCATGTTAAAATCTGAAAAACACAACAGCTTCTCTGTATGGAAGGCTGTTTTACAAAGGCTGGTCGGGCTTCGCATGTCCACACTCTAACATTAGGGAAACGCAATTCTCATTGAAAACAAACAAATAAACAAACATAAGGAACCATGATCTTGGAATTCATGATTTTCACCGCAAAAGAAACATCCCTCCCAATCGAAAGCAAAAAGACATCGCCACAGGGGACTGCATGAAAAGTGCTAAATGCTGGAAACATGGTCTGCGGGTTATGAAAAAGTTCAGACTCTAAACCCTGGCAAAACAGGGAGGCCCACAGCACACTCACCCCCCAGAGGTCACTGTGCTGTCTTGCCACCCTTTAACCATGCAAGTGTACCAAACGAAGGGCTAGTTGTGCCTAAAGTTCTTCGCATCAAGAGACAGCTAAGACATCATGGAGACCTCAGAACAACCTCGTGGCATTAGAAAATGCTTAAGAAACACAAAAATCAAAATACTTTCTTCTAAAATACATCGTGTTGCAGGCCTTCCCAACAGATCCGCAGGGCATGGCTGGAGAAGGTCTGGAGGTGGGAATGAGGCCAGGGCAGGGGGGTGGTCTCTGGGAATAAAGATCACCCCTGGAGGGAAAGGGGAAGATTTGCTAAGATTTATGAAGATGAATGGACAGGGGCACCTCGGTGGCCTGGGTGATTAAGCGTCTGACTTGGTTTTGACTCAGATCATGACCTCAGGGTCATGAGATCAAGCCCCTCACTGGGTTCTGAGCTCAGCATGGAGTCTGCTTGGGCCTCTCTCCGTCCCTCCCGCCCCTCCCCCTGCTTGTATGCTCTCTCTCTCTCCCTCTAAAATAAATAAGCCTTAGACAAAACAAAAGGACTGATGGACAGGCCGACAACCAGGATGAAAAGGAAACGGAGTGAGAAGTCTGTGGCTCCAGAGAGCCCCTCGGGTAACTTCTAAGCATGACTCCAGGCCAAGCCTCCCACCTGGGAGGTACAGGCTTCGTTCCCAGCTTATTTTAAGGGAAGCATTGTAAGAATGAGTGAAAGAGGGCTCCAGCCAGGACTAGCAGGAAGGTGAAGCATTCAGCTCATATGATGCAAGGACGTGCCAAGGGACACCGAGGCAGAAGGAGAGGACATTAATCCCCTCTATGAGAATAAATGTGGGTTCTAGAATGTTCCTGTTTGCTGTGTGATGTCCCCGCCCCCTACCTGCAGCCTCTGCCAGGAACCTGGAGTGCCCATCACTAGGAAACCTCGCAGCTTCATGAAGAATAATGCATCCTTATCTACTCTGCAGGTTGACCCCGTGTCTCGGCATATGCACGGAGCAGACCTGCTGGGGGCACTCATCTTCTCCAGGATTCAAAAGCCCGCTCCCATCCTGGCCACCCCGGGGGCTGGTCCCTGCCACTGCCCACTCCAATGAGGAAGGATGCTGGAGAATACACAGTATACTTCCCAGGTTGACCATGCTCCATTCTGAGCCACCAGAAGAAGAGCCATGGTCAAGGAGCCGCCTGGCCCCCGAGAAGTGAGGTTTGGGGACTTTTACTAGCGTTATACGGTTGTGCAGACACATGCCAAGAGAGAAGGCCAGTTGAGACCCCAGAACCTGGGGACAAAGGCTCATTCCCATCCACACATAATGACAACTCCTTGCAAAGGGATTAAATTGCTCTAAGATAAATTTAACACACATGGCTTCGTACACACGCAGTCTCCACAAGTGTCCTAGCACACGGAGTGACTCCTCCCTGCTGTCCTGTGAGTCTGACTTATGCGAATGTCACCTATTGTCCCTTCCCCATACACTCTCCAGATTCTCGCAGTGCCCTGGCGCACGCACGCGTTTTCTCACGAAGCGATCCCGATGATGCCCCAGATTCCAACGCTGAAGAGAGAACAGATACCAGTTGGCAAGCACAAGCCTCTTGGGACTAAAACCACAAAAGCTTTCCCGCCTCCGGCGGTTGAAGTAACTTCGGGGTCTCACCTTGACTTCTACGGGAAGCTTCACTTTTCACCTCAACGCTCTCCCTGCTAAAACCACCGACTTGAAGGATCGTAGGGCATGCAGGAAACTTCTACAGAGAATCACGCGTCCATCTAGCGGATGCGCTGGTCCTGAGAGCCACCCTCTGCCTACCTTTTCCGAGACTTTGTCCTGTGTTGGTGGCCCCGCGCCCGGCAGGGTCGGGGGAGGGGGCGCCCGCCGCTTCTTCAAGTCCGACCTCACAGATACCCCTGAGATGTTGCTGAGCGACAGGGATGGGCCCAACGTGACGGAGCGGGAGTTCACTGATGGGGAGTTGGGCGTCGTCAGGCAGCCCTGCAAGGAGAGAGACAGACAGAAAAGCTCATCAGTGCAAGGTGACTTCTCTGGGGGCCAATGCTCCAGCCTGACCCCAACTGCCGAACCGCCCCTCCAAGCCTCTGATGTCATTGCCACCAATGGGCTCGGATGGTCTGTGTTCTCACTTCCCCTCCAGCTGAAGCCGCTGCTGCAAGGTTTATTTTTGTCACCATGAGGGAACGGTGGATCCTTGCCACCTCTAAGCACACGTACCAGCTGGAACTGGCTACTGCTCCTGACCAAAGTGTAGGTATGAACGTGCCTCCTGAAACCTCAGCCCGTCATAGGAACAAGGTCTTAGGTGCTGAAGAGTGGAAGGGAGAGTCAAGAGGAACATGGGTGCTGGAGAAGAAGCCTGTCTTTAGGGGTGCTGATGACGCTGACCGCACCTCTGGTCACTCGGTGACCTCTCTCGCCGCCACCTGTTCTGGGGTCATTGGGGACAGACACTCACACACCTTAGGAGTGCCCGCTGAAGGAGCTCATGGGGGGAGCTTTCATATGAATGATGGGTTCTCTGTAGTTAAATATGTAGGGGGGCATCTGGTTGGCTTAGTCGTTGGAGCATGTGACCCTTGATCACAAGGTTGTGAGTTCAAGCCCCATGCTGGGCATAGAGCTTACTTAAAAAATAAAAATTAAAACAAGGAAACCCATCACATTCAGCAGCAGCCCAGTGTTTCCTGCACTCAGCCTCCAGTCCTATTCTGTTCTGCGAGCATATTATCATTAGGTTCCCCAAGAACATCTTCGAGACTCAGATTTCCTTGTCCATAAATATTAAAGGCAAAGCAAACACCAAGATTGCTTTTGGTGCAAGTATGTGCTTCCTCAGAGATGCCAAGCACCAGAGGAATCCAGTGCCTTGTTCATGAAATGCACCATTCCCAAAGGAATGGGTGGGGGAGTCTACAGGAAACAGGGATCTACAGGAAACAGCCCAACACCCAGAAAATCTGTTGATGCCTATTTAGGCTTCCGCAGCAAAATGTAAAAAAAAAAAAAAGTATAAATGTTTGCCCCAGTCCTTGCATTATGCATACAGTGGACTTGTTACCGAGCAAAAAGCCAAAGCAGCACGAACTCTGAAATATCGTCTCTTATCTTACATCTACCTCCGTATGAACTATGGGGCCCCAAGGAGACAGAACTTCCATTTACTTAATAATGCAACATGTACATAAAATGACGTCAGTGAAGCAAAGCAGAGGACGATCTTGAAGTTTGGAGCTGGGGCCGTGCTTCCGGGGACGGCTGGCTGGCTCGCCAGTGAAAGGGGACTGCGAGCATTGTTCTGAAGGTTTGTTAAAGCTTATGAAATATAATGGAGAACGAGACACTATGCTGCATGGTTATCTCTGAAGCAGGCATGGCCCTGTTCAGCATCCCGCAAACATGACATTCTGGACCATGCATTTCACAACCCTGTTGCTAATTGCTCTGTTCACTCCACCCTGTCTAGACTCAGAACATCAATTCCTCTTGTCCTCAGTCCTCACCACAACTATGTGTGCCTGACTGATCACTCCACACTGCTATGAATTCACCTCTGTCCTCTCCATGCCCTGAGCGTTTTGTGGCTCTGCGCAGACTATTCCCTTAAAAGTACTTTACGGGTCATCCATTGTATACTGATTTCGGGCTTTAATCCTATAATCCTACTGCCATTAATAGTACTCTGACATCTCAGTGAGGCCCTGAACATGGTTCTCCTGGTAGAGCACCCCCCCCCATGCACACACGGGCAGGGGATCTTACAGTAGGAATGTTCCCATCTTTAGAACAAGAAAATTCCATTGACTTCAAATTGTTGTCAGCATCTAGCATATTTCTGTTATGTTAGAGGTGGTTTCCATCTGCTCTGATACATATTTTTGGGAAGAATGTCCTCTTAAAGGCCAGGTAAGATGATCTTAGAGAGAGCCAGCAGCCCAGAGCATACCTCATCCCAAGCCCTTGCAAGCCGTGGTGTCTGCTACCCCCGACATGGGACTTCTCATGATCCGTTATCTATGTTGTTGGAACACCACTCAATTTTGATACGACAGGTTTATTTAGTACTGGTCTGCTCCATCTGGGCCAAACAGATCTCTCCCAACACCCCACTATTCCCACTCACAGGCAGGCAAATCTCAGGGTCCACTAGACCAGGGTCCAACAGCACTGCTCAAGAATTCTGCCATTCAGTTGTGTTTCCCAACCTTCAACCCACGGGTGGCCAAAATATTCAAAACATTTTGACTGGCCAGAAGATATCTGTGAGTCAATTTTTTTTCTCCCCCTTTTTACCTTTTGATTCCCTTCATCCATTTCTCCACCCTCCCCACCCTCCACTTCTGGTAACCACTAGCCTTTTTTTTCTTCTTAGATTGCACGACAAGAGAGATCACACAGTATTTTCTTTCTTTACCTACCTGACTTATTTCACTCACGTAATGCCCTCAAGATCCAGCCATTTTGTCACAAGTAGAAGATTTCATTCTTTTTCATGGCTGAATAATATTCCATTATGCATATGTAAAATATATATTATATACACACACGTACAGTTTCTTTCTACACGTGTCTGTAGGTTATTATGTTTCTATACCTCCACTATTGTAAGTAATGTTGCAGTGAACACTTAGGAATAAGTGCATCTTTTCTCAGTGTTTTCATTTTCTTTGGATAAATACCCAGAAGTGGAATTGCTCTATCTTCCGATAGTCCTGGTTTTACTTTTTTGGAGGAACTCTTTTCCATACTGTTTTCTGCAGTGGCTGCACCAATTTACATTCCCATCAACAGTGCATGAGTGTTTCCTTTTTTTCCATCCTGAAACTTGTTATTTCTTCTCTCTCTGATTATATTCATTCTACTGGGTGTGAGGTGGTACCTCATTGTGGTTTGGATTTGCAGTTCCCTGATCATGAGTGATGTTAAGCATCTGTTTACCTTTTGGCCATCTATATGTCTTTTTTTGGAAAAAAAAAAAAAAGCCTATTCAGATCGGCCCACTATTTAACTGGATTGTTTGGGTTTTTTTTGCTACTGAATTGTTGGAGTTCTTTATATACATTGGATATTAACCCCTTATCAGGTAAATGATTTGCAAATATCTTCTCCCATTCAGTAGATTAATTCCTTTGCTGTGCAGAAGCCTTCCAGTATGATGTAGTCCCACTTGTTTGTTTTGAAACAAACATCACCAAGACCAATGCTAAGGAGCTTACTACTTATGTTTTCTTGTGGGAATTTTATAGTCCCAGGTCTTACATTCAAATCTTTAATCCATTTTGAGTTAGTTTTTGTGTAATGGTAAAAGTTAGTGGTCCAGTTTTCCTAACACCATTTATCAAAGAGAGCATCCTACCCATTGTACATCCTTGGCTCCCCGGGATAAAGGAACTGACCATACATGCATGGGTTTATTTCTGGGCTCCTTATTCTGTGTCATGCATCTATGTGCCTGTTTTTATGCCATCATTATACTGTACTAATTACTATGGCTTTGTAATACAGTTTGAAGTCAAAGACAGGAATACCTCCAGGTTTGTTGTTCTTTCTCAAGATTTCTCTGGTTATTCAGGGTCTTTTCTAGTTCTCTACAAATTTTATGATTATTTATTCTATTTCTTGAAAAATGGAATTGGAGTCTTTTTTTTTTTAAGATTATTTATTTATTTGTCAGAGAGAGAGAGATGACAAGCAGGCAGAGAGAGGAGGAAGCAGGCTCCTTGCTGAGCAGAGAGCCCGAGATGCAAGCTCGATCCCAGGACCCTGGGATCATGACCTGAGCTGAAGGCAGCGGCTTAACCCACTGAGCCACCCAGGTGCCCCATGGGATTGGAGTCTTAATAGAGATTGCACTGAATCTGCATGGACTTTTTAACAATATTAATTCTTGTAATCCATGAGGATGGAATATCTTTTCCTTTATTTGGGTCTTCTTCAGTTTCTTTTATTAATCTCTTAAAACTTTCAACATACAGGTCTTTCACCTTCTTGGTTAAATTATTCCTTGCTATTTTATTCTTTTTGAGGCAATTGTTAAATGGGATTGTTTTCTTAATTTCTTTTCATGATAGTTTTTATTAGTGTGTAGAAGCACCACTGATTTCTATATATTGATTCTATATGCTGCAACTTTATTGAATTTATTTGTCCTTACATTTTTTTTGATGGTATCTTTACGGTTTTCTCTGTATAATATCATGTCATCTGCAAATAGTGACAGTTCTACTTCTTCCTTTCCAATTAGGATGCCTTTTCTTTCTCTTTCTTGCCAAACTGCAGTGGCTGGGACTTTCAATATACTGTGTTGAATGAAAGTATTAAGGGGGACATCCTGCTCTTGTACCTGATCTTAAAAGAAAGACTTTCAGCTTTTCACCATTGAGTATGATGATCACAGATGCAAAAAATCTCCACAAAACATCAACAAGCTGAGTTCAACAATACATTAACAGGAACACACACCATGATCAAGTGGGATTTATTCCAGGGAAGCAAGAATGGTTCAACACCGGCAAATCAGTCAATGCGATACTACCAGATCAACAAGATGAAGGGTAAAAGTCACAGGATCATCTCAGTAGACCCAGAAAAGGCATCTGATATAAGTCAACTTCCATTTACGATAAAAACTCTCAACAAAGTGGGTACAAAGGGAACATACCTCAACATAATAAAAGCCGTAGATGGCAAGCCCACAGCTCTGTGGGGGTTAACTCTTACCTTCCTTCTTTCTCCACTTCTGGAATCTGTACATAGAATATAGAAAACAATCTATGGAAGAACTTGGGAGGAAAACACTATTAAGTCGCATATCCTTTAAAATGCTGACTCATCAGTATTAAATAAAAGGGAAAACCAAGATAATCCATATAGCTCAGAATCGGTAAAGCCTGGCCCATGTCTTATTCCAGTTTGGGGGCTTTTCTCCTGCTACAAAGTAGCAAAGTTTTATAAGGGACAGACCATGGCTTTCCAGCAAGGGATCTGGCTTCCTGTTCTGATCCAAATGGGTCAATAACTTTTTTTTTTTTTAAACATCAAGTACTTTTCTGTAGGGGAATGAGTTATGCCCTTCCCTAATGGTTGGCACTGAAATCCATATTTTGGCTATTACTATCTTATTTTTCAGGAAGTTTTTCTCCTGTGACTTCAGCCCGATAAATCATTAAGGGAAAAGCCATGGATAATGGAGAGAGAAAGGAACAAGGTGAACACATCCTTCATATCCACACTTCATGAGACTTCAAACAGAGGGGAGTAAGCTTGGCCAGACTGGCTGCTGCCAGCTGGAGGGAAGTCAGATCGGAGACAAGGCTAAACTCTTGGATTCACAACACCACTGATACACACTTACTGCATTCTGTGTAAAATGATCACTTGATCCTATCTCCCACACATATCTGGGAGAAGAAGAAAAGGAGAAGGAAACTCATAATTCCAGCATCTGAGTGTCCACTCAAAATGAGGTCAACACTGTGACAATGGATTTTGCCATAGAGCTCTTAATTTCAAGGAAAGAATCGTTATCACTGTTTCTGCTGGCAATGCATTCCTCATCTCAGCATGGTCTCCTTATGTTTGACTGTCACTGTGACCCTGGGGTGCTACACTGCTGGCTGGGACAACAGCATCTGCACACATTCCAATCAGTGGCCAGAACACCCCACTGTCCCAGGCTCAGTGGGGAGCTCAGTCACAGAGCACCCATGAGCTACCGGGTGGCGGATGGATGCCCTTGATGTGGCCCTCAAAATGAGTTCACCCCTCACCCATCAGGATGGTAATGCAGCCCTAGCCCCACACCATACAGCAGAGGGCACCCCCAGCTGTCCCGGACCAAGGGCTCCCACGTAATCCTGACGGATGCTCTGGGAGGGCTGGGTTTCCTTACAATCACTGTGGGGTCCACAGCACTTGCGTCTTCACTTGATTGACCAGAGGTCAGTACTATGCAAGACACCAATTATGTCCAAGGTAAGCACTGCTCTTTTCCACTGAGCTCAGACTGTCACGGTTTGCCTTCCTTCGCTTACGTTCTTACCCCCATCTGCATAAAGCCTGTATACAAACACAGCCTGGTGCACGCCTGAGGAGGGAATCGTCCATCCATGTGAACAGGACTCAGTGAACTCTGGCCAGAATGTGCTTCTAGGCAAGAAAGACAAATGGGTCAACCGGTCATTGACATCTTTCTGTTGAAGATAAACTGGTGGAGTGCCTGGGTGGCTCAGTCGGTTAGGCATCTGCTTTGGGCTCAGGTCATGATCCTGGGGTCCTGGGGTCGAGCTCCACATTGAGCTTCTTACTCGGCAGTGTGTGGGGGGATGTCTGCTTCTGTCTCTCCCTCTGCTCCTCTCCCCTGCTGCTCATGCTCTCTCTTTCTCAAATAAATAAAATACTTAAAAAAAAAAAGACAAATTGGTTTAAAAAAATAAGGATGAATAGTCATTTCTGTTCCCATTTCTCAAAACTATCCTTTCTGGCAAACATGACTAAATCTTGTGAGAACAACTGTGTAATTCCATCTACTGAAAGTCTAAAGTCAGAGTAGATCCTTTGACGTGGCTAGTGAGGCATTCAGGTACGGCTGTCGTTCACAGATTAAGGGAAGCGTTTTGGTTACAGTGGGTGTAGTTAAAATAGCTGTTGGCAATCCTACTGGCTCATGCTCTTCTAAATTGGATCAGACACTTTCAGGACGGTGCCATCTTGGAGTTTTGATGGTGAGAAGAGCTGAAGCCCAAGAACAACTCAGGACAGTCCAGCTGCCTGGTGCTGGGATTAAATCCGGTCCTGGAGCCCAGCTGCATCCCCTCTCCTTACATCATGCTGCCCCCTCCTGAAAGGCTTGACTATCACCTTTCTCCCTTTCTAATGCCGTGTCCAAGAATCAAGTGGGAGAGACGATGCAGTCAGACTTGCTGTCCCCACCACCTCTCCTTCCAGTCCTGGGTTTGGCAGAATCCAGGGCAGGATTACGTGCCGCAAACCAGATGGGACAGACAGACCCTGCCGTCCTGCCCACACTCAGGGGACCGGCCTGGCAGAGCAGGCCAGACATGTTCTGGTGAGGGAGGAGAGGATATTCTCATTCCCATTCCAGGATGGTCCTGGGCAATGGGTGGGACAAAGTTCCCTTCCCAGGAAGGTGTTCCATTTGCTTTCTCTTAACTTCAGGGCAGGACCATCCTGATAGACATGTCCATAGCTGAACCCCACAGCCCAAGGAAAGTGGGTGCTGGCTTCTGGTACCTGGGACTCTGGAGCTGGTTTGGAGTAAATGCACGCCAGGAGGGATAAAGCATGCCAACATCATGGGAACTGATCCCGTGAAGGGTGGGGGGTCGGAACTTAAGAATCCATGCTCTGTTAGGTGAGACGATGGCAACCACCCGTTTTCCTGGCCATGGTCTCCATGGGAATGCCTGAGGGGTGGCATTTCTTTAGAGGAAAAGCTGCAGAAGCTGTTTGGTCGAGATCGATATTTCCGCCCCCAAAATACGGGGCCTCACAAAAGCTCTCTGATGGTGCTAAGCGTCACAGCAATTCTGGGACATTTCTCCACAGGCAGGATCTCTTCTGAAAAGGAGCAAACCAAGGGCACCCCACTGGTAGGGTCTGATTTTCTCCTAACAACACTCAGTGAAGGCATGGGGGGTGAGCTCTGATCCTCTCAGCCATTTGTGGCAGGACCGTCTCTAGAGCGAGACCTGTTCGCAGACATGGGAATGTGCAGAGCCTGTTGATTACCTACAACAGGCGACTTCAGTAATGACCTCAGAAAGCTGGGGCTTCCTGTGAGCTTGTGAACGAGAAGGAATCAAGCCCCTGTGTAGATCAAGATGGTAACAGGAGCTTCCCACGCTCAGGAAGGCCGTGATCTTGGTGAAAAGCATGCTGCGTGGCCCAGGGGGCTTGGGAGACGAGCTCCAGACCCAGCAGGCCCATGTGAGAGTGCAGACACCACCCGGTACAGAGGCATGGCAGTTGTGCAGGAGGGAAGTCAGATGTATGCTATATGGACAGTGCAGCTGCAAGTCTGCACAGTCAGAGGACTGGCTGCATGTGGGGCTCTGGGGAGGACCCCAGCAGAGAGTGGTGGGCAAAATTCATAGACCCACACAACATGTATGTGTGAGATGCCTGCTCGGTCTAATGTGAGATTCCAGCTCAGGAAACTCAAACCCTGTTTTGCAGGGGAACGTTCTAATTCACATAAATGATAAAGCCTGGTAACGAAGAAAGCCAAGGTCTTCCCTTTCAAGTGTGCAGGCCTGTCTCCGACCATATACATGGCGGCATGCTCTGAATGCCGGCTAGGAAGTTTAGTTTGCTCGGGTTCATCAGCAGTAAGATCTCCTGCATGGTGCCCTTACGATAATGCATGTTCCCCCAAACTGAACAAGGCCTCTCGTCTGGAGTGGCTGTTGAGCCCATGATTTGTTCCATGGGCCAAATGAGGAAAGGGAACGAGAACCCGGCGGCTGGCTGTCCGTGGTGAGCTGATCCAGGTGCAGAATGAAAAGATGCCACGCTGTGACCCACAAACAGAAGCAAGGTGAGAGCAAACCTCTTTGGGCGACATCTGTTTCTAATGCGTGTGTCACATCGGTGAGGCCCCTCTGTTAACTCCAAGGAACTGAGTCACGAGCTGGGGGAAATCAAGCAGAGCAGGTGTCTCTTCTGGCGAATGAACCTTCAAGCAAAAAAGGAGGGTGTTGTCAAGAGGCAGGAATCGCCCCGTGGTCCCACCGTGGCTTTCTGGGTTGAGCTGACTAAGCCTCCAAGGTGTTGTTCAAAATGCTCATTCCTCATTGGCACATTGCTGTCTTCATGGATCACGTTGTAGAGAGAGCGGCCACGAAATTCCATGTCCGAGGGGCGCCCGGGTGGCTCAGTTGGTTAAGTGTCCGACTCTTGATTCAGCTCAGGGTCATGAGATTAAGTCCCATGAAGGGCTCGGTGCTGGGCATGGAGCCTAATTGGGATTCTCTCTCTCCTTCTGTCCTTCCCTTCTTGTGTGCATGCACTCTCTGTCTCTCTAAAAAAGCCTGTTTTCAGTCCTTGTCGACATCTAGGAGCGGGACTCTGGGTCACAAGGCAATATTCCATACTGAACTGACTGGGGAAACCAACAAACTGTTTCCCAGGGCAGGTGTGATCTTTTGCTTTCCCACCAGCAAGGATGAGGTTTCTAATTCTTCCACATCCCAAATACTAGTTATTGAAGAAAGTGTGTGTGCCTGCAAGAGCGGGGCGGGGGGTGGGGGCAGAGGGAGAAAGTCAAGCAGACTCCCTGCTGAGCGCAGAGCCGGATGCGGGTCCCATCCTGTGAGCTGGAGACCGTGGCCCCAAATCAGGAGCAGAACGCTGAGTCACATGAGCCACTCAGATGCCCCACCTCTCCCCTCCTCCCCCTTCCTCCTCTTCCTGTTAAGTCACAGCCATCTCAGTGGGTGTGAGTGGTATTTCACTGTGCTCGGACTTGCATTTCTCCAGCGAACCACCACGGTGAGTGTCCTTTCATGTGTTTCCTGCCCATCAGGCATCTGCTTTTGATGGCTGAGTTTTAAGAGCCATGGGTCAAGAATCAAGGTTAAGAGCCACTGTGCCAGTCTTCACCCCTGACCATCACAGCACACGGCCTGGCGTAGGGGCCGGGAGAGAGCTGCAGGGCCTCAGTCGCCAGCACCTTTGGGGGCTCTGACCTCTGCGGGGGCTGGTCTTTGTACGCATGGCAACTCTGCACAAGCAGCATCTATCTGAGTGTGCAACCCCGCCCTGGGACTCCCCTCAGGAGAGCACACCTCAAGGCAAATGACGATGATTTTTCAGGGCAAACCTTCAATGGCTTTCATGTGACTGCAGTAAATCATTCGGAAGCTTTGGTATTTTACTACTCATAGTGCCCAGTGATTCTACCCTAGACCCGCTCTCAGAGGCTCTGATGCCCCAAAGGACACTCAGCTGATCCAGTGCATATTGTCATGGTGATAGGGAGGGGACCTCAGAGCATGCACGTCCTCAGGTGGCCCTTAGAGTTTGCCTGCAAAGTCCGCAGCAGGTTCCCTAAGGTTCTCCTTCATGATCCTTTGTGCCTGACCTTTAGGGCTAAGATTCTGTAGTTCTTCTGACATGCATGCTGCATTCTTCCGTGAAGACATTAACTTTGGTTGCAGGTAAAGAGAGAGACAGGAGGAAGATGGCTTCTGGGGACCTGCAAGTCCCAGAGCATGGGGGTGGCCTGCCCAGGGGCCCGGGGAAGCTGGGGAGTCAGAAGACCGGCCCAGAGAGCAGGAGCCGAAGTTGCCATCTGAAGGCAGGTAACACAGAAGGGGCATCACAGGAGACCGCAGTATGGCATGCAGCCTTCCCGCTTCAAGGGGAACCAGCCAGGAGGAACATGGAAGCACGACGACAGTTACCAGCGTGATAGCTATAGTAGATCCAGAAACCCGAGACAGATCTGCAGATAGGACTGCGATCCCGGGAGGGGTGTGATGCTCTCATCTCTGTAAGGGACCCGGGCAGCTGGCGGGTCCCAGCTCCCGGTTACAGGCGGATGGGCACGGCTTCAGTGGGCAGACTCCTTGCTCTCCAGAGCCGGGGTCACAGTGGGGAGGGCAGAGGGTGGGGCGAGGCACCAGAAGGGACAGAGGGTCAGTTTTCATCTCTCCTTGTGGGATTCTAAGGTCACCTCCACTAGCCCTACACAGAAGTATGGCAGCTCGTCGGTGCTGCCCTCTTGTCAGTCGGGGTCCCCTCCTGAGCGGCCCCCTGGAGCCCCTTTCCTCTTCATCTTCTCTGCCAGGAGCAGCTGCCGCGAGCGGTAGCCCAGCGGTTCCCCCAGCATGCGAGGTCTCCTTTTGGCCTCTCTCCTTCCTGGGCAACATCAACACCCTTGGGCTTCCTACAGCGCGTTCCAGAGTCTCGCCAGTTCCCTCCCCAGAAGTCGGCCAGCCTTCCCTCCCCAGGGGTCCTCAGGGCTTCTGGTCTGCACCTGTCTGAGATCTGCTCCCCCAGTAGCCCTTCCCTAACAGACCTGCAAGAGAACATCAAGTGAGGGAACCTTCCAGAGTCTCAGCAAGGTGGGACATGTGGGGGGATGACTCGGGCGAACCCCCAGTCCCAGTCCTACAGAGAATCCCAGCCCCAGCCGGCCTCTGCCGAGCAATGTCCCCCAGGCATGGAGAGAGAAAGAGAGAGAGAGAGAGAGACAGTGTGTGTGAGAGAGTGTGTGTGAATACCCATACACACATACACCTGTACAGTAATTCAATTCTGCCACAAAAAATCTCTCAGTGTTCCCATTTTATCCCAGAAAACTCAGCCCCTATTTCTGGATCACGGTGCCATGACCCTGACACAAACCTCACCTTCCTGCGCTGGGGTTGGCTATCAGGCCCTGTACGGGGTCTCCTGGCCTGGAGAGAAGGTCCGCCTGTGGTTTATGGAGCACACACCCCACAAAAGGGCTCTTCCCACACGCTTGGCTGCTGCTTGGCTGGTCTCTCCTCCATCCTCTGTGAGTCCCTGTGAAACACCAGGGCCTGCCGCCTCTCTTACAATTTCCACAGACGCCACAAGCACCCGAGTTCTGAGGCCCGTGGTGGTGGGTCATCTCTGCCCAGAACACCACTATCTGGGTGTTTGCCCTGGAACCTCCTGTACCTGAGGGTCTTGGGCAGGTGTGTCCAAGCTCCTGGTTTCTGCCCAAGTCACACTGCCTTCCAGAGTCACGTGTGTGCATGTGTGTGTGTGTGTGTGTGTGTGTGTGTCACACTGCGAGCCAACACCTTCCCTGCTCTGGCCACAGCTTTCTCTCTCACTATATGAGCAATGGCTATGCTGGATGCTCCCTTTACTGAAATGAGCAGAGAAAGTGATTCTTCTCATTTTTAGGGTGTTTGGGGAATTTTCTATTTCACAGATTTGAGTTATTGCCAAATGCATTTCACTTATTTTTCCAGAACGTCTGGGATTATGTACACAAATGCCATCACTTACTTCAGACCGCTCTCACATTTTTTCCCCCTTTCATTAAAAACTCTGGCAGTTGACACCCTCTAGAGAGGGACTTCCATGCATTTGTGCATGTGCGAACACACACACACACACGCACGGACACTCACACACACGTAACAGAGTACTTACCTCTTCCGCAGATCCTCAGACATGGGAGGCAGAGAAGGGGACCCCAAACGTGTTGAGACACAGAGAATGGTCACACCCCAGCTCCGCAGGGTAACCCGACCGCAGTCGCCCACCAACAGGAAAGGCACAGGGCATGCACGCATCCCACACTGAGATCAGCATCACTTGCGGACCCCAGAAATAGCTTCGCCGCGGCATTCTAGGAAGGACCCCAATACTCATAGCTGCCAGAGACCATTAAAATTACACTTAACGGGTCATATTACTCTTCTATTGTGAATGTCCTGGACCCAAATGTTACGATTTCCTGGAGAACCCGCAGGGAGCAGGTGATTCTCAGTCTTCCAGGAGAAAGCGGAAATCTATCCTGGCCCTGGGACTCCCCCATGCCCTTCCCCAGGGGACCTCACGACCTGCTCGCCTGTGGCCTGTCTGTGGCTCACCTGTGGCCCATCCACGGCCGGTCCTTCCTCTGGGTGTCCAGGTGCTTTAATGATCTGTGTTCTGCACTTACGCCCGTGATCTCAGGATAAACCATGCCCCACTCAGTGGTCATGGTTTGTAACACACACACACACACACGCTACAACTAGGTTACAAAGACATAAGCAGCAGTGAAGGAAATGCTGAAACATCGTTGTGTCCGAGGGGCCAGAAGAACGTCTGGGAAGTGCTGCGGGGGCACGATATAAACCATGGGCGGACATACGTGTTCTGGAACCCCTGCCAGCTGCTGATTTAAGGTGAGGAACTGAAGCAGAAGCCGTGTTACCACAAGGTTCAGAGGGGTAGTCACATCACTTATTGGGGAAGTCCTTGGAACCACCGCCAACCCTCACACTCTCAACACGCTTGGCTCAACACGTTATAGCCCAGACATTCTTGGGGTCAGACCATCCCTACCACAGCGGGACCTCCAGGGCCTTCAGGAGGAGGCAACTGATGACCCTAACCCACGCCGCAGACCATCCCTTACGAGCATGGCTACAAAGACCTGCATGTTTCTCGAGTGCGGAGGACCCCTGCCCTAGCCCGCTGGGGGTCATCACTGTTGTGTGCCTGAGGTTCCCCAGATTCTAGTACTGTCTTCCTTGCTGGGTCCTGATCACCACGGGGGACTCAAAGGCTCCTACGACACACGTCATGTTTGCAAAGAAGCCCCCCTGGCAGACAGAGGATGCGTTTTACCCGCACGCCACTGACTCACCACATTCGTGGACTAGGCTTTCAAACTCTCCTCCTTGCTTCTCAGTAACAGATCACCGTGAATTTCGCTTTGTTGGCACCAGTTACCACGGCCGGTAGTTACAGTCACAAGATACGGAGCAACTGATTTTCTTGTTTTTCTGAGTTTCTTGTATTCTCTTTGGTAGCTTTGATAATTATTTTATCTCTTTTTAAATTTTTATTTTTTCATCGTGACAGGTGCACTCTTTGCCCCCCATCCCCCACCCACCTCCCCACTGGTGACCACCAGTGTTCCCTGTTTGTCTCTCTTTGTTCTTTCCCTCTGCTCATTTGTTTTGTTTCTTAAATTCCACATATGAGTGAGATCATACAGTACCTGGATTTCTCTGACTCATCTCATTTAGCATTACACTCTCTAGCTGACGTCATTAGAAACGACACTTTTCAAATAATTAGAATAAAAATAAGGAATCACCCATATGTGTATGCTAAAACAAATGAAATCTCCCCAAATTTATTTGTATAGTGAGATTCCATCACTGAATTGATTTTTATTTGGCTAATTAATATGTCACTTACTTATTGAGATTTTGAAATTTAATTGAAAATCAATTTGCTAATTAGTATTAATAGTTTATGACTGTAATATTCAGTCACTCTACTACCAAAGTGTTATTAATGAGAAACTGACACACTTAATATGTGCCATTAATTTAAAGTTGCTGGAGATCTTGCTGTTGCTTCTGTTTTCGGTTTACAGCATGTCCAGTGACCGAAAATCTCATATACAAGGTCCTATTCTCCTACAAAGTAAATACGTAAAATGGTTGCCAACGGTGAGAAGATGTGAAGTGAAACCACTTCCTTAGAGCCTCTCCCGAGCTACCATCAAGGTAGGAGCCAAGAGCCGCAGACAGGGCAAGCAGGGCCGGGGCTCCGTGGCCCCAGCTCGGGGGTGGTGTCGGGGACCGCCAGTGACCCAGAAAGCCCACTATCCTTCCTCTGACCTTGCTGCAGGGGCTGTCACCCAGGAGCCACTGACACTACATTTCCTGGGCTCCTGGCAGCCACCTGCAGCCTTGTCATCAAGTGCCACCAAGAAACCACGAGTGGACAGGACATGCAGAAACTTCCTGCGGGGCCCCTACATCAGCACTCCCTCTAGCCGAGGGACGGGCAGAGGACAAGGACCATCTCACACACCTGTGCTGTGGAAGCTTAGTGCTCATTCCTGTAGAGATCCCATCTTAGGGGTCTATGAGAGGAATCGAGAACTTCCAGTCGAGGGGCACCTGGGCGACTCAGTCGGTTAAGTGTCTGCCATCAGCTCAGGTCATGATCCCGGGCCCTGGGATGGAGCCCCACAGCCATCAGGCCCCCTGCTTGGCGGGGAGTCTGCTTCTTCCTCTGCCCCTTCCCCTCCCATCCCTTGCTCATGCTTTCTCTCAAGTAAGTAAACTCTACAAAATAAAATAAAATAAACAAAGGAGTAAGAAACTACGCAGAAGTCGGTTTTCGCCGCTGCACTCGTGAACATGGCGTGCGTGCACTTGACACGTACATCTGAGCCCCCTCTTGCTGCAGGCTCTGCAGTAATCGCTAGCCATACAGCCATATGTAATATAATAATAATACGATAATGATGATAGGGGTGCCTGGGTGGCTCATTCAGTTAAGCATCTGACTCTTGACTTTGGCTTGGGTCAAGGTCGGAGGGTCCTAGGATCATGCCCTGTGCCGGGCTCAGCCCTTACTGCGGAGTCTGTTTAAGATTCTCTCTTTCCCTTTCCCTCTGCTCCTCCCCTCAAACTTGCACACTTTCTAAAATAAATATATAAATTTTTAAAGAAAAATAAGAGCTTCACTTGGAAATACAAAGACCACACAGTTCATATGTACACTTGACTTCCCTCCATAGAGCCTAACCCCCTTCCTCGTGCATGAAGGTTGACTCAGGAGCTTGGATCTGAGGATAGGGCAGCATCCAGACCAATGAAATGTTGACTCAGTCTCAGTGGAACCTAAACAGAGGCATGACATCTGCTTGGGAATCCCCAAGTTCCATGACACGAGCTGTCTGGTATCTGCTCTGTGTTCCACTGCGATGATTTACATGGTCGAGGACCCATGTCGTCAGGAGGGAAGAGGCCAACGTCCACTCTGGCCAACCTCCTCTCAACCGCACAGGATTCCCAGCCCACAAAGACAGAGCAGTCAAGGAACTTCAAGTGCAAAGGAAAATCAAACTTTGTCTTTCTGTAGATCATTGTATTCTCAAAGGAATCAGCTTCACCACCATCTGCGTTTAGGATTTGCTCTTATTTTTTGTGCTAAAGCTAGAAAACCATCTAGACAAGGCAGAAGTCCACTCGGCTATAGGAAAATAAATAGCATAGACAAACCACTTGGGATATGTTACTAACTGTGTGTTCTTAGAGTTCAACCAACATCCTCCGATGACATATGCACATGTGTACATATTATATACACGCATATGTAATTTAAAACATCTTTCAAGCCTGCAATCGCAAAACTATTCTTTGCTTCCCATTTTGTTTTCTCTTTTTTTAATCTCTGCAGAATGTCCAAGCAGTGGTTATTGTTCAAGCTGGTGAAATTATCTCTATTCCTGAAGCACAGGGCCAACATATCTGATATGCCCCTTCCTGAAGGCTGATCTCGGCATCTCCTCAGCACTCACCGGCAGGACACATCACACGTATGAGGCTTCCCGATCGGAAGTCACACTCACAGTGCAACTACAGGCCCGCGGTATACGGGGCAGCAAACACTCTTAGCCATGAAATTACAGGTACCATTGCGATCAGGGGATAAGGAGAAACCTCTGGACCTTCTCACCCCAGACAGAAGGTCAGATACTGAGAAGTTGCGAGATCATGGGCGCAATCTGTTTCTGGAAGTGCGTGTTTCCAGTCCAGAGTCAAAAACTGTCCTAGACACGCACACGACTGCAAACACAGGCACGCAGGCCCTCACACACCATGGTCAATCATTGCCAGCCCCTGGCTCTCCCCAAACAGGCGCCCCCCGGCCCCCTCCCCCGGTCTTCCTGATGGACCTTGGACCAGCTCGGAGGGTGGGTCCCTGCAGGGCCTGCCCCACTCTTCACAGACCTTCCTCACCCTGCAGCTGCCCCTCTTTCTGACCCCACCTCTTGCCAGCGCCAGCAGCACCGGGGAGCTCATTAGAAATGCCAAATTGCAGGCCCCACCCTGGTGGCCTGAGCCAGAATTCTTCCAAGACCGGGCGATGCACTTGCACCTAGAACGTCCACAGCGCCAAGTGAGGGGCTCCCCTGGTGTGTCTTCCCTGAATGCAGGGCTTGGCCTGGCTCCTCTCTGTAGCCCCAAGAGTCCTGAGGTCCCCTGCGTCTCCTAAGGCAGAGCCTCCAGGAAAGTCTGCCCAGTGAGGGGCTGGGCTCTTCCCCTCCCTTGTGTTCGCTCTCCCTCCTCCCTTCCCTCTGTCCTCCCTTGTCTGTTTTTTCTCAATGTCAACTCTTCTCATTCTGTGACTCAAGACGCAGACTTCAGAAGACAAATCACTATGTACAGGGCTAAACAATATAACAATCACCATGCATGTGTACGGACTAATACCCATTTGCTACCTTTATTAAAAGCCCCTTCAAAGGGGCTGTGACCCTCAGGAGTGGAAGAAGGGGACGGGGTACCTTAGGGCAGCTTCATCTGCGTGTGTTGTACTTCTTAGCAACTCACAAAATGGTAGGAAGCGAATCTGGCTCCCGAGGAACATTTGCTAACTGTGGGCGGATGACACATGACTATTTATTTTATTCTGTGACTCTCTACAAATTGGGACTCTGCGGAAATAATTCCCAGAGCTGAAGGAGCTGAACCAAGCCGGGAGAGGGGAGGGGAGGAGAGAAGAAGGGTGGGGAGGGGAGGGGAGGGGAGGGGAGGGAAGCCAGAGGCCACAGCCCTGCTCACTACCTGTGAGTCCTGGCCAGCAGGGACATCTCCCCAGGAAGAAAAGGAAGGAATCCCGGTAGAGGTGGGGAAAAGTTAAGACGGAAAAATCAAGAAAGTGGCACTATCTAGGAAGGGGAGCAGAGGCCATGGCGAAGGGTAAAATCCAGCCCAAGCTACACAAGGAGGGGAAAGGGAGGCCCCCAGGCCCTCGGGGGAGAGCCATCCAGAGGGCATTTGATTCATGCCACCGAGGAGCTCAGCCTGCAGCAGGGCATGAGGGCAGAGCACGCTCCAGGGCAGCGAACTCACAAGGCAAACCCCTTTCAGCATCAGGAGGGAGGCTATTTGACAGATGGCAGCCCCATCTGGCCCAGCAAGTACCTGGACAAGCTGGAAAAGAAAGGCATGGAGCTCAGAGGCCAAGGGATGCCCAGGAAGAAAGCTCACTTTAACAAAAGGTGACGCTCCCTTCTCTGTTACTGGGGACTCCAGGAGGCTATCAAGCACAGCGGCCTGGGGATGCGGGTCAGCACATCCTGGGTAGATGGGGGAGGCCAGAGAGCAGCCAGAGGCCAGGGAGGAGGCTGCGGGTGCCATGACAGGTCAAGCTGGGAGAATAGGCAGGACGAGGGTTGAAAGGTAAGTCGAATGCACAGACCCGGGAGGCCACAGTGTGGGCAAGCTACAGCTTCGGTTCTTTCTCAAAAGGTAGGTGGACTCCCTGGAAAATGTGTCTAGGACCCCAGAGGATGTACCCTGCTGGGAAGAGGAGGGGAGAGTGTCTGGGAGGGGAACACACATAGGTCTCTCTTCCGCAGAGTGAGGGGGGGCACTCTGGGCAGTGCCGCACCTTGTCGGGATCCACCTTCTGGAAGCCTCGCTCTGCCTGCTAAATGCACCAGGAGGACCTGAGGAGGTGAGGCCTCAGCGGAGGCCGTGGGCGCGCAGCCCTCAGGAGACCTGCACCACGGTGACCCCCAGAGAGGAGAGTCCCATCTACCAGGAAGGGGGCAGAGAGGGTTTGAGGATGGCCCGCGGGTGGTGTGGGATAATGGAGAGGACAAAGGGGACACCAAGGTTTTGGCCTAAGTCCCACAAGGACAGAGCTGCCATCTCCTGAGATAGGACTGACTGACGCCGAGGACTGGGAGCTCACTTGTCTCCATGACCTGGTTTCAGAATCAACTTAGAGGCCACTCTCGGAACCAATGCACCTGCTGGCCACTGAGACTCTGGTCTTATACCTGTCCGTCAAAGAGCAGGGAGAAGGTCAGGAAAGCTATGAAGACAGTAAAGGAAAAGAGATACTCCTGTCTTACGGGAACACAAGGAAACCCAGTATTTTGAAAGGGACATTTTCCACCTCTCTTCTCTACAAACATTACATTTTCAGCCAAAAGGTTAAAAATCTGTGTTTCTTCCTTTTGCTCTAAAAACCAAGTATTGGCATTAGGCAGCAGCAATCAACTTCAGCTCTACATTACTCACATTCTAGGGATCCCAAGCTGTGGGCGCCCGGGTGGCTCAGTGGGGTTGAGCATCTGACTCTTGGTCATGGCTCAGGTCATGTTCTCGGGGTCGTGAGACTGAGTCCTGCATCGGGCTCAATGCTCTGCATGAGGCTGCTTGAGATTCTCTCTCCCCCCCTCCCTCTGCCCCTCCCCCTCCACTTGTGTGTGTGCACGCTCTGTCTCTCTAAAATAAATAGAAAAGAAAGGCTCAAGAAAACACACAAAGTGACAGAAACCTGTGCCGGGCTGTAAGCATCTATGTGATTCCCCCATCCCACTTGTAAAACTTTCCATAGGCCACCCCTCTCTTAATTTTGAGTACAAAATGCATTAGAGAAAGGTGGAAAGCCATCGAAATAGCCCTTCCAAACTGATTTATAATCAAAATGAGTTCTACATCACAAACACGTGGCTCAGCCCTCTGGACATATTTTCCTGCTCTCCGTTTGTGGATGGTCCAAAAAACAGAATCAATCAGGTTTTCCAAGGCCATGCTCTGCTTGTGGAACACTGACCCCTGGTGGCAGAAACGGGTCAACACACCCTCTCAGAGTGTCTTTGCAAGTTCTTCCAGATCCCCTTAGAGGCTGGATTTGGGCTCAGGCATTCTGAGTGCAAGTTCAGCATCTCCAATAAGCGGGGGACCTGGGGGGAAGCTGAAACTGTGGAGTTTCTTTTACATCTTAGTTTGGAATGACTTTTCCAAAAGAAGTGCTGTTTCACTGGTGGGCGTCCCTATAAACTTCTGGGCTCCTCAGTGCAGGCCCCCAACACCGCAGATGTCCCCATTAGGGCCGGACTACTCTGTGGGGGACACTCCCATCTGGTCCCCAAACACAGATTCTCCATCCATGAGAAGCAGGCACTATGATGATGGAGGATTTCCATAACTGCCTCGACAGGGCAAGCAGTCAAAGGGCCCCAGACAATTTTAATTTTGTTTTGTGTGTGTGTGTTTTTTTTTTCTTTGTTGTTGTTATTGTTGTTTGTTTCTGGTTTTTGGTTTTTTAATTGAGACACTGATTTTTGAAAATCAGTCACCAAAAAGACTTTTTAACTTTACGGTAACGAACAGTGCAATGGCATCCGATGTAGCTCACATTGATCAATTTTAAATTGGTCAAATTTACAGAATCTGGCTTTTTTTCTAACAAAGGCAAGGCGCCCATAAATGGTCAGTTACTATGGTTCATTTGCCAACTTGCCCAATGGCCCACAGTTAGTAACAGTCACCAGGATGAGAACTTGGGTCACTTTCCTCCTCCATCCAAGCATTCTCCACTTTATGGGACCGATGTGGTATTCTGAGGTGTGTGGCATTTTTGCATGCACAATTACAAATTAACTCAGGTATCTCGTTTTGTCAATGTGTATGGTTTATCACTGCTTTTCATGTGATTTAGGGACAGGTCAGATGGTGGGAACAGTGGTCTGAGCGCCATGTCATCTCACCATTAATCACACCCAGGGATGATGGGCCACGTCCCCTTCATGCGTCTCAGGGCCCAAAAGCGAGAGATGAGGGAACTGTGTGCTCTGCATGGATACGGAAGGGAGATTTTCTCAGAAAAATGCAAAATCCCAGGAAAACAGCTTGACATTACTTGGGAGGTGATTACACTTACTGATTCAAGGACCCTTTCAGAAAACGAAGATGATTCCTGGAATAGAGTAAGCTTTGGTTTACATGAATTTCCTTTACAGGGAAGATCTGATTACTTTGGCCATCCTCATTAAGATATTTTCTTTTAGGGATGCCTGGTGGCTCAGCTGGTTGAGTGGCTGGTTCTTGATTTCAGCTCAGACCATGATTTCAGGGTCTTGGGATCAAATCCCTGCATCAGGCTCCACACTCAGTGGGGAATCTGCTCGAGGTTCTCTCTCCCTCTGCCCTTTCCTCTCTCTCACTCTCTCTCTCAAAGAAATAAATTATTTTTTACAGGATATTTTAATGTAAATCTATTCTCTTCAGAATCTTTTTTTTTCTCTCTTCAGACTCCTATGATGAACTGCTCATATTTTAAGGGAAAATATGCAATAGTTCCTACAGACTTTCTAGTAAAGCTCTGAACGAGCTTACTGACATTTCAGAGGGCTTCCCAGAGTGTTAGGTGAGCTCTGTGACCGCTGATCCTGCAGAGTGGGCAGGGCTATACCCACTATACAGACGGGGAAAGTGGAGACAGAGAGGTCCCCTTGCTGTGTGAGACTGAAAGCCTTGCTCTTTCACCTAAAGTCAGTGGGATGAGCAAAATTTATAAAAACAAGAGCAGACTGTTCATAAGAAAAGTTCCATCACCAACACTCCATGCTTGGTAGACGTGAGCAAAATATCAAACCTAAGTTAAGACATAATGGACAAAAATTTGAGCATGAGGGCGTGTGGGGGGCTCCATTGGAGAAGTGTCTGCCTTTGGCTCAGGTTGTGGTCTCAGGGGGTCTTGGGATCGAGCCTCAGACAGGGCTCCCTGTTCAGTGGGGAGTCTGTGTCTCCCTCTGCCTCTCCCCCCGCAATCATGCGCATTCTCTCTGTTGCTCTCTCTTAGACAAAATCTTTAAAAAAAAAGAAACAGGATCACGAACATAAAATCCTTCAGCAAACAGAAGCCACAATCCAGATTTGGTCAACTACTCGGCCTCTGGAAGCTGGGCAGCTTCTGCATCCATGTGAGGAGGAAGAAGTGAGAGCACAGAACTAAGCAGGGGCCCGTCACAGGCTGGCACCATGATTTTATTAAGGGCTGCCCTGCCCTATGGCCTCAAGCCCTGCAAACTCTTCTTTGGAGGCCAATAACGAATCTACCACATTGCAGCTTCATTCATTAACTTTGGGTTTCAGTAAAAGTTCCCCTTCATTTAGAAAGATGAAAAAAAATCCCAGAAGACACTCCATATCAGTGTATCACGCTTGTCCTCCTTTAACGAATTGCACAAACGGACAGACTGCAGAATGAGTGCCAAGAGGAAGTTCTCTGGAGGTTTGATTCCTACTTCTCATTATGAGTACGTCTGAGCACTTTTTCATTTATTTATGTACCACTTACATTTCTTTTTCTGTGAACTTTCTATTTGTATCTACCTTGGTCAGGATGTCATCTTTATTTTATTTTAAAGATTTTATTTATTTTAGAGAAATACAGAGAGAGAGGACAAGAGTGGGGTGAGGGGCAGTGGGAGAAGCAGACTTTCTGCCAAGTAGGGAGTCAGATGTGGGGCTCCATCCTGGGACTCTGGGATCATGACCTGAGCCAAAGATGGGCCCTAACCAACTGAGCCACCCAGGTGTCCCCACTTTTCTTGTTTTAAATTGAAGTAGAGTAGACACAGTGCTGTATTAGTGTCAGGCATACATCCCAGTGAAGTGACAAGTTTGTACATTATTCAGTGCTCACCATGACAGGTGTGACGTCACATTACACAATGGTGTTACAATATCATCGACTGCGCTCCCCATGTTGCGCGTCCCCACGCTGTGACTGGAAGCTTGTGCATCTTAATTTCCCTTCCTCTCCTTTGCCCACCCCCTCGCCCCCCCTTCCAACAACCACCAGTTTGCTCACTATATTTGAGTCTGTTTCTCTTTGCCTTTTTTTTTTTTTTAAGATTTTATTTATTTATTTGACAGAGAGAGCGTATAAGTAGGCAGAGAGGCAGGCAGAGAGAGGAGGGGAAGAAGGTTCTCTGCTGAGCAGAGACCCCACCGCTGTGGGGCTTGCTCCCATGACCCTGGGATCATGACCTTAGCTAAAGGCAGAGGCTTAACCCACTGAGCCACCCAGGTGCCCCTCTGTTTGTCTTTTGTTTGTTTTTTTAGATTCCACATAGAACAGAATAGACAGAAAAGATGTGCGACATATACACAATGGAATATTACTCAGCCATCAAAAAGAATGAAATTCTTGCCATTTGCAATGATGTGCCATCCACAGACGGAGCTAGAGGGAATCACCCTAAGTGAGGTAAGTCAGATGGAGAAAGACAAACACCCTGTGATCTCCTGTACATAAGGCTGTCATTATTTTTCTAATTCTAATCCCCACTCCCCAACATTTGTCATTTAGATTTTTACTTTGCTGATAATATTCTCTCTTCCTTCTCTTGTTTTTGACTCAAAATTTTTTCCCTTGATGTTAAAGTAACCAGCATTTTTTATTAATTATTTTTACTAACATATATTTTTTGTCCCCTGTCAGGGGTACAGGTCTGTGAATCGTCAGGTATATTCTCTTATGGTTTGTCTCCCTCCTGATCCCATCTTGTTTCATTTTTTCCTTCCCTACCCCTGCAAACTCCCCACTCTGCCTCTCAAACTCCTTATATCAGGGAGATCAGATGATAGTTGTCTTTCTCCGATTGACTTATTTCACTAAGCATATTACCCTCTAGTTCCATCCACGTCATTGCAAATGGCGAGATTTCATTTCTCTTGATGGCTGCGTAGTATTCCATTGTCTATATATACCCCACATCTTTCTTTATTCATTCATCTTTTGATGGACATCTAGGTTCTTTCCATAGTTTGGCTATTTTGGGCATTGCTGCTATAAACTTTCGGGTGCACGTGCCCCTTCGGGTCGCATTTATATCTTTAGGGTAAATACCCAGTAGTATGATTGCTGGTCACAGGGTGGTTCTATTTTCAACGTTTTGAGGACCCCCCATGCTGTTTGGTTCCAGAGTGGCTGCACCAGCTTGCATTCCCACCAACAGTGTAGGAGGGTTCCCCTTTCTCCGCATCCTCGCCAGCATTTATTATTTCCTGACTTGTTGATTTTAGCCATTCTGACTGGTGTGAGGTGGTATGTCACTGTGGTTTTGATTTGTATTTCCCTGATGCCGAGTGATATGGAGCACTTTTTCATGTGTCTGTTGGCCATCTGGATGTCTTCTTTGCGGAAATGTCTGTTCATGTCCTCTGCCCATTTCTTGATTGGATTCCTTATTCTTTGGGTGTTGGCTTTGAAAAGTTCTTTATAGATTTTGGATACCAGCCCTTTTTCTGATATGTCTTGTGAGTATCTTCTCCCATTCTGACAGTTGTCTTTTGGTTTTGTTGACTGTTTCCTTTGCTGTGCAAAAGTTTTGATCTCGATGAACTGTCAATAGTTCATTTTTGCCCTTGCTTCCCTTGCCTTTGGCGATGTTTCTAGAAAGATGTTGCTGCAGCTGAGGTCGAAGAGGTTGCTGTCTATGTTCTCCTCAAGTTAACCAGCATTTTTGGAAAGTGTTCCCTCCTCTCAATTTTTCTGCTAGTACGTACATGGTTTCAATTTTTACATCTACCTTTCTGTTTGCTTTTTATTTTAGTATTTACAGTGAAAATGTATATGATTTTATCCTTCTCTTTGGGCTCCTCAATGATCTCAAATCTCTGTATAAATAAGTTTATTTCTCCCCACCGATTTGACATGTTGCCTATATAGTATTCAATTTCTGTCTTCAGTTGGCTCTGGAGTTTCTATTGGGTTTCACTGACTTCTTTGTGGTCAGTATAACACAGTCTGAATTACAGAGGCATTAGAAGCTATTTTAAAACTACCCAGGCTTATCCATCACCCTGGTCTTTCAGAGTTTTCCTAGCTAGTTATTAGTTGCTTATTTTTCCAACTAAACCTTATAACTCTCTCTTTTTTTTTTTTTTTTAGCTCTACAACAAAACCCAATCAACATAATAATGTTGAATCTTCACAGCTAAGAATGTGGCATGTTTTCCATGTGTACAACTCTACTTTTGTGTGTCTTTGTGGTATTTTATAATTTTCCTTAAAAATGCTTTGGATATTTCCTATGAGGTTTTTATCTGAGCTCTACCTATTTATCTATGTCATGAATGTATTTCCCTGTGTTGCACTGAGAGAAAAGAATCACACAAATAAGTAATGCCCACCACAAAATTTATGCTGTCATTCTTTGCTGTTGGAAAAGTTATAATACCTAGTGCGCTGAAATAAGCAAATAGGTGTGAGTAGCCAAGCCCTCTAATGTAGTTAAATAAATTCCCACTCAAACACAAATGTAGCTTATAGAGTACATGGAACATTAGAAGACATTTTCCAATAGGTTGTGGCCAAAATCGAGACTACAATTGCAGATTGACTCATCAATGGACATTTCTAACTGTTCTCAGTTGTTTAAATCTGTTTTATAGCAAAGCAAATGTCATTGCTGATGTGGTCACGGCAGGTGAAGACTTCCTTAAGATTATACAACTCAAGGGGCGCCTGGGTGGCTCAGTCAGTCAAGCATCTGCCTCTTGATTTTGGCTCAGGTCATGATCTCAGGGTCGTGAGATCAAGTCCCATGCTGGGGACTGCACTGGATATGGAGCCTGCTAAAGATCTCTCTTCCTCTCCCTCCACCCCTTCCCTGCTGCTCACAGACCCACTCTCTCTATCCAAAAAAAAAAAAAAAAAAAAAAAAATCATTTTGAAGTGGAGTTGCAGAGTTTAGAAACTGGTAGATTTTAGGATAGGAAAGAGGGCCATGTGGTCCCAAACCCATCAGCTGCTCCTGAACGTATGGAAGAAATTCCAGAGGGCATAAACTCAGTTAATCTAACCAAGGATCCTCCTGATCATGTTTACAGTACAGAGAACTAGGAACTAAAACACCACACAGCTTCCAAATATAGCATGGGCAGGTAAACGCGAAGCCATACACAACGTCGTGCCTCTGGACTGAACGTACAAAACCCAAACAACTTAACTAATCTACAGTCCCATTTTCCAGAAGGTCCTGTGAAGCAGTGAGAAGCCCACCCGTTGGCAAGAAGCACCCTCGGGTTTAGTTTAGTACTCACATTTGAGCCCCTTCCCAAAGCAGACTGTGAGGTGTCCTCATCACTGTCCACCCCGGACCGCCCGATCTGCTCGGCCTGGAACACAGACACACAGCACGTCATCTCCAGGTCAGTGTATGCCCAGGCAAAAAAGTCATCCTTGGCGACTGTGACAGCACAAAACCAGTGTGGTCTTCAAGGCAGCAGGCTCTGACCTGAGTGGTTTGTAATCCATGGCCAAGACCCTCAGCACAGAAACCCCAAAGCCCAGAACCAAAGTACTCACTGATCCCAAAACCAGTTTTGAAATTCACGACTCAAGGGAGGGGTGCTGCTTTTGCTTCTTCCCAAGAGCATACATTTAGCTTAGAAAATATGTAATATGAAAACAGTAGTTTCATGAGTGTGAACTGATGGGATTTGCTCACAAAACCAATGAATTAACTAGTTGGGGGGGGATTTTTGAGCTTTAAATTCAGTTTACCACTGCACTGTTTATACAGAAATAATTCACCAAATAATTATATATATAGAAATGATTCACCAAATGTCCCCCTATCTGCCCATAAAAGAAAAACAACAATGACAATGACATATCGCTTGATTCTTCAAGAGGACATTTTGTGTGACAGCGTGCCAGCCACCAGCTATAGCATTTGACCCCAGAATGCTAGACCCATTGTTAGGCTGGGTCTTAGAGTGATTCTTAGGTACTATTTCAGAACCTCTGGGTTGGGGAATAAATAAGTCAAAATTGTACAAAATTATCACATTCTGAAAATAATAAAATAGTGAACTTTTAAAACACAAAGATATGGGCCCCCATCTACTTCAGCCAAAATGATATCCCTCAAATATATCCTTTGTTGAGATTTTACACACACGCGCACACACACACACACACACATTTTTTTTTGTTTTGTTTTAAGAAGATATTGTAAAGACCTCCTTAGTTTTAATTGCCTTGATAATTCTCCATCCTTAGTGTTCTGTCCTCTTGAGACACTTGTGGACTATTTGGCATCATAAGATTTTAGAAAACATGTAAATAATGATTACCTCCAAACCCTCTTAGTGTTAGGGCAAAAGAGTGGAATTCCGGACCTTTCAAACATGTACCGTGTGAACGAGTGAGGAAAGCCAGAGCTCTAGAAAGATAGGCTGGTTGGGACTCAGTCACCGGACCGAGGGTCAGCTCAGAGGTACGCAGCCTTCTTTCCTGCACCCGTGAAATGCGGTGAGTAGTATGTCTCTCACCAGGCTTCTAGATTAAATGAAGTTGCATTTAGCGCATCTCAAACCATGAAGAAAAGAAAAACAAGGAAGAAGTTGATGCCCCAAACAACACATAATCCAGCAAGGATACAACTGCGTAAGAGAGTTTCAGAGTGACACAAAGTAAGAAAGGAAGAGAGGACGCATATTAGAAAGGAAAAATAATCCCGGCCTGCCGAGTGGGAGCCAAGATGGCAAGACAGGAGTCCCTGCACTTGTGGCATTGTCTCAGGGTCCTCCTGGGCAGTGTCCCCTGACAAACCCTCAGAAGCTAGACTGTCTCTTATCTCCCACACCTTAGGCATTCTTATTTTGCTTAAAACAAAAGTATTTCTCTCTTTTTTTTTTTTTCTGGCTTTCCTGCAGTTTAAGCTCTCAAAAAGAGGAAGACACAAGAGGACTCTTGAGATCTCAGTACGAGGAAATGGTAGGTTTTACTGTGAACTGGCGTCATCAGGATGAAGGAGGACAGTGGGGAAGTATTCCTGGCAAACTCAGCCTCCCGAATTCCAGGAACCAACATTGATAGAATAAAGGGAAATTCAGATGGAAAAGTCTGAATCTGTAATTTCAAAGTAAACCTCACCAGGGATAAGGGAAAGGAGGGGAGGGACAGGGAAGCAAGGGTGGGGAAAAAGGGGACAGGAACAGGAAGGGAGAGGAGAGGAAGTGGGGGGAGAGGAGCTGGGAGGGAATGCAAGATGAGGAGAAGGAAAGTGCAAAGGATCCAGAGAGAAACATGCTGAGCACAGATTTTCAAAGGACATGGAGAAACATAATAACCGGTAACAACAAAAAAGAGATTCACAAACCAACATCAAAAGTTCAGGACCGGCTAAGAGAAAATGAGCCGCACTGTGGCACTGTGTGTGGGGAACTATCAAGGGGTAGTTCAAGCTCCTGAGCCACACGGGGACCTTGGCTTTCACCCCTAGGGCGCTGGCTCTGGGTGGGAGGACCAGTGTTGCTGTCTGACTCATCCGGACCTCAGCCCGGACCCTGAGCACAGTGTTTCTTTGCATTCACTGCTCCTATTAGCAGCGGGGTGTGAACCCTCCCACCCCTCAGCCTCGGGGAGGTGGGGCAAGGAGATGCGCAGCCTGGGGCACAAGCAGGGGGCCTCTCAGCCAGCGCCAGGCTGCCCTCCCACCCGGCTTTCACCTGTACCCAGGTGGACGCTTCCATACCCAGCTGCCGGTATCAGAGCCTAGCATCTGCTGGACCGGTTTCGTCTTTTTTAGTCCCCCTCATTAGTAAGGAGAAACTACCAGATACTTGCAAAATACACTCTTTAGACAGATACAATAGGGGCAAGGAGCAGCCTCTTCTCTTGCTTGTGAGAAGGCATTTACAGTTTTGGGGATTTCAGCAGCTGACTGCAAAAATCTCCAGTCTCGGTCTCTGCACCGTGACCCCGCTCTACAACACAGCATCCAAAGTACGATTTTACAATTTACTGCATGAAACCAACAGGAGCAATAAAACTAACTTATCACGCAACATATTCCAAACCATCCTGGAAGGCCAAAGGCCACCAGAGATTTGCCAGCAAAGGACGGTTCAACGATGGATGCCCTTCTCCATGAAGAGGCCCCAGGGCAGCGCTGAGAGGCCCTGCAGGTTAAACAGGTTCTAAAGGTATTTCATTTGTAGGCATATGGACTGTTTTCTTTCTTTCTTACTTTCTTTTTAATCAACATAGCAGCAGCTCGCGCTCACTCGCTCATTCATCAGTCCACAGGGTGTCTCCTGAGCCGCAGCTTCACACCAGGTACTGCGCATGCGCTGGCCACTGAGCCCCAGTTTCACACCTGAGCTGCCGGGAAGCTGCAGCTTCACATCTGGCACCACGCATGTGCAGGAAGCGAGCCACAGCGTTACACCAGACACTGCGCATGCGCCGGCCCAGCGGCGCTCAGAGCTTCGTACCGTACAGGCCAGAACAGCACTGACCCCCAGCCCCCGGCTTTAGGAATCAAGGGGGGAAACAGGTCAGCCGCTTCAGTGCCTGTGGATAAGCTCCCTCTCACCCAGAGAAGTGAACAGTTCTAACTGTATTTAGAAAGATTCCAAGCAAGATAGGGTGAATACAGACATCCCAAGCAACTATTTTTCCGAAACGCAGAATCCTACGTGTATTACAGTCCATTACCTTACTACTGCTTCTTTTATTAACCTTGAAAAATCCCAGAATTTTTTTCTTCTCTTTATCTGTCTCATCATGGCCAAGCGAAGATTTTCTAAAAGTTTCTGGGGGAGAAGAAAAAAGAAAAAAAGACTTATTATTGGCGCATGAAACGAGATTAAACAGAATCTCAACAAACGAACCCTCCACTATTAAACTTGCAAATTTTCCAAGACAGTTAAAGGGCAACCATGTTTGTCAAAGCATTCCGAGCCACCTCAAAGCCTCCAGTCCCCTCTGGGAACTCGCTGAAGGTTCTTACAATCTTCAGTGAGTTGGGTGGCGTTTTTCTTGGGGTGGGATTGAACCCTGAATGTGAATGAAAAAAACGCAAGAAATCAAAAAGTTCTAGGGTAGGACCGTCTGGTAGAAAAAATAAAATGAACCACATGTGGAATTGTACATTCTCCAGCAGGTGCAATTTTAGTGATGTATTCTGTGTAATCCAACATAACCAAAACATTATCATTTCATCACACAATCCATAGAAAAATGATGAATGAGATGTTTTAAATTTATTTTGGTATGGAGTCTTCGAAATGGTAGTGTGCAGGTCACACGGCACAACTGGGTTTGGACCGGCCACACTCCAGGTGCCCACGAGCCACATGAGACTTGTGATTCTCAGGCCGACAGCACAGCCCCAAGGACCAGGAGGTCTGTGTAAAACACCTGCTTTAAGAATTGTGAGTCTGATACAAATGGCTATCAGACACATGAAAAAATGTTCATCATCACTAGCCGTCAGGGAGATTCAAATTAAAACCACACTGAGATACCACCTTACACCAGTTAGAATGGCCAACATTAGCAAGACAGGAAGCTACATGTGTTGGAGGGGATGTGGAGAAAGGGGTGCCCTCTTACACTGTTGGTGGGAATGCAAGTTGGTGCAGCCACTTTGGAAAATAGTGTGGAGATTCCTCAAGAAATTAAAAATAGAGCTTCCCTATGACCCTGCAATTGCACTACTGGGTATTTACCCCAAAGATACAGATGTCGTGAAAAGAAGGGCCATCTGTACCCCAATGTTTATAGCAGCAATGGCCACGGTCGCCAAACTGTGGAAAGAACCAAGGTGCCCTTCAGCAGATGAATGGATAAGGAAGATGTGGTCCATATACACTATGGAGTATTATGCCTCCATCAGAAAGGATGAATACCCAACTTTTGTAGCAACACAGACGGGACTGGAAGAGATTATGCTGAGTGAAAAAAGTCAAGCAGAGAGAGTCAATTATCATATGGTTTCACTTATTTGTGGAGCAAAACCAATAGCATGGAGGACAAGGGGAGATGGAGAGGAGAAGGGAGTTGAGGGAAATTGGAAGGGAAGGTGAACCATGAGAGACTATGGACTCTGAAAAACAATCTGAGGGTTTTGAAGGGGCGGGGGGGTGGGACGTTGGGGGAGCCAGGTGGTGGGTATTATGGAGGGCACGGATTGCATGGAGCACTGGGTGTGGTGCAAAAACAATGAATACTGTTACGCTGAAAAGAAATAAAATATATATATATACACACACACACACACACACACACACACACACACCTTAAGAGAAAAAAAAAAAAGAATTGTGAATCTGAGGTGAAAACACTAACTAAAATAAATCAGCAGCTTTCTGTTGAAGAGCCCCACTCATGTCCAGACTATGGAACGGCAGCAGTGGTTAACCCAGGTGGTGTCAAAATAATCCCAAGAATCCCAGGAATCCAGGATTCACGCTTCTAGATTTGCATTCTTCGACCTCAACCAGAATGTTGTCCTTCTTGATCACATTCTCTAGGGCCTGTTTTTCTTACTTCTGTTGTTTTGTTATTCTTGAGCTCCAAGTCTTCTCTTCTCTCTTTTCCTTATCAGAAGTTTAGAGCTGGAATGGGCCCTGTCGTATTCTGGATGGGGACACTGAAGCCCAAATTCGTCAGGCAGTTGACAACATCGCCGGGGGTGCAGAGGGGCCTGCCACATCCGTATCACTGAGAACCTGGGCCCACTCCAGATCTCTGACTCTGAGGGGGACCCAGCGCCCTGCGTTCACCAGTGTCCCCACCGCCAACACCACCCTGCGTGTGAACCCAGCCCACGGGCTCCCTAGAGAACTGGCAGAGCAGAGGTTATGGGCCTGACTTGTGCAGACTGCTTTGCCACTCTAAGCCTGTTTCCTCCTGTGCCAGGGGGTAACTAGCCTGGGACCCGGGGTGCCCCCGCCATCTCTGGTTGCCATAATTCACTGGCTTGCTGACACTCCAAAGTCCACTCCAGGCCTTTGTCATGAACTCATCCAGTGCTTCTCTTCCAAGGCACACAGAGATGGCAAGAGGGGAAACATTTGGGTGTTCCTAAGGGATAAAAAAATGAATTTCCCCAGTCCACTGCCAACCACTAGAGAGTCAACTTGTCAATGCACAGGTGGAGAAGTCTGGACTGGGATTGTACACGTCTGCTGTCCAAACAGCAACCCAAACAAGGCATACATGTCAGGTAACTTCCTTATCTGCCGGCCTAGAATTTCATACTCTAGTTAGAGAACACACACGGAAGTCAGTATGTTAGTAACAAATGCATGAACACCCAACACAGTAAAACCCAAACACCTCTATTCCTTAAATCACTGTGTGAGTGGCAAAGGATCAGATCTTAGACGGCCAAGGCTCTTGGTTATGTGCAGGCGGACCCACCTGGGCCACTGGGGCCTTCCACACCACACAGCATCCAAACCAGTGAGCGGGGCAGCTCCAATCATGAGGCAGTGTGCACACACATCCACGTAGGCACACAGATCTCACAGCTGATCCTACTGAAACCCTCCAAACGAGGCACAGAACTGTGAAAAGTAATAGAAACTATGCCACAGAGTCAAACTATGTGTAGGGAAACAACAGAAAGTGCTAATATATGTATTCATAGCTGATCCTGTTTCTAGAATTGAGTGACAGGTGGCACGGATATGGTAAAACACGTAACATCATAGCACCCAGTGGGTGAATGAGAGGGAGACGTGTTATTGGCACTTAGGCAATGACACTGACCACAGAAACGATGGACTAATCAGAAAACTGTCACAGAACTGAACCTCTCTTCTTCTCTCCCTAAACAGGGACAGAGGCTGGTCACTAGCCCACGGGACTGGGCGCTCGGGGACAGCCCTGGTGCCGGATCCTCCCTGTGGTGGCCCGACAGGTGTTCTCTCATGTGGCTGCAGGTGTTTCTCTCTGGAGGAAGCAGGGGCCAGAGGCAAATGGTCTGAGGGGCAGGGGCGAGGGACTGGAGGTTGTATACTGACAGGGGCCTTCTGTGAGGCCTCCGGGACCCATCAGACACGCAGAAGGGCTGGTGTGCGGGTAGAGCAAGAGCATTTGATGGTCCCTGGTGTTTCCATCAGACAAAGGGGCGGCAGGTGCAGGCCACACGTCAGGCTGGTAACTCTTCACGGATACACAGCCAGGCTGGAACCTAGGCCTCCAGACACACAATCTGAGCACAACTACTATTTCCTTCTGTTTACTCCCATGTGCTAGAAGTTAAATAGCAACCAAAGTGCAGGGAACGACATGCTCCTCCTCTAAAAGGGACCTACTCTTAAAGTGTGGACATGATCTGGAGAACAATAAGGATGAACTGAACAGTGCAGGGGAGGCGAGACTGAACAGTGAAGGGGGAGGCTGAATTCCAGCCAGTCCAAACCCCTCACCTACGCAGAGGAGAAAACGGAAGGTCAGAGCCGTTGAGAGGCCAGAGCACGCTCACAAGCAAGTCAAGGCCAGAGGAGACCCAGGCCGGCATGGGCATCCTTCACACAGGGAAACCTCCAAGTTCCGGTCCCCAATATGGGCCGCGGACCACAGGTGTCTCGACTGGCAGTTTCTGCTGCTGTCTGCCCACGGCCCCAAGTCAAACCAGTCCATACCGAAGAAGGCTTCACGTACATGACTTCCCTGCTCAAAACAACTACCACTCATGGTGCTTCTTAAAAGGGAATCCTTCTGTTTGCAACATTCATCTAGACGGTGCAATGAGGTCCATAACAGACAGGAGCTATGGTCAGACGCTAAACGCGCGGACTGTGGTTGCAGACCAATGCCCACTTTTGTGCCGTTCATCTCTTTTATGTAAGAGAAAAATACTGATTTTAATGAACTTTCTGGAGACAGTGTGTGTGTGTACACGTGCAGTCCAAGAAGGTCAGAGGAATCCCACTATATAATATGTATGACTATACATATCTATGCACATGTGTGCGTGTATATGTAAATGTGTGTATATTTGTGTTTGCCTGTTAAGTGTATGATAAGTAAGTGTCAGAGTAAATGCAAAAGCTGGGCTGACCATACATATACTTGTCTATGGCTGAAAAGACTGCATTTCACAGTCTAGACTGCCCCAAAGTCTGCAGCAGACAGAATGGATGCCAAGGACAGGTGAGCACAGGTGAACGCAGGTAGAAGGGAAAACTGTGTGTCTGGGGTATGTGCCACCTCCACTGCACCCTAAAATTCCGTATTCCAAAGGGACCCATTTTCTACCCCAGCCGCCATCATCTACACCGCAAATTCTCACACGAGGGACATTCTCTCAGGCAATCAGGAGTCAAAAAAACAAACCAAAGCCTCATGTCAGCTGACAAGAGGCCCCTAGGAGGGTTGCATGGCACAGTGCACTCCTTCAGACCCTGCATGCGAGCGTCACTTCCATGCATCATCCTAGCCCAGAGCCATGCAAAGCCCAGGCGGGCCGGAATGGGCTCACTGTACCTTGACAGCTCAAGGAGGGCTCCGACTGAGTTTTGGTCAGAAGAACTGGAAGAAGCAGGCAATGAGAGAGTGAGCGCAAGCTTCTGAGGGCAGCAGCACGTGACCACAGCTGTGGTCCCTCAGTGAGCCTCGCAAGAGGGTTGTCTGGGCCCCCGCAGGAGAGGCCAAGGGCCCTGGATCTCCCTGGAGCCTGCATATGCCAGGCTGCTAAGCATTCCTGTGGAAGCAGGTGGCAGCAAAGCCTTTTGCTCTTCCAAGCTGCCACCACCAGGACTTCCGGAGGAGGCAGGACCCTGCTTGGTGACACATCTTCCCCGGCCATGGCCATTGTCCCTTGGAGCAGCTGCTGGCTGCAGAGGGGCTATAATCCAATAGGGGCCACAAGGACAGGGCTTCCTATAGGCATCTTCCAGAATGTTCTCCTTTCTTCTCAAATACTTGACTGCCATTAGGGAAAAAGGCATTTGGAGTAATGAGAATCAAAGGCTTCATGGCCGGCGTGGCATGTGGACCAGTTCAGTCCAGAGGAAAGGGCTGCTGGCCACTGGGCTGGAGGAGCCGGTCACCTACCATGCTGGCTGTTGTGCCTTTCTTTTCCGGGGAGGGTACTGGGGTCCTCAGAGGGCACCCAAGGCAGTGACAGGCACTCAGGGCTCAGGTGCTTCCAAATCTGATAGCCAGGCTGGCTGCACCTGTGTGTCCTTCCCTGTGTGGGGTGGAAAGACGGAGCCCCAGCCTGACAGAGGTCCCCTCCCTGAACACCTCCGCTCTGTGCTCTGGACCACCTCGAGCTTCCTGGGATCATGCTGCTTGGGGCAGCAGATTTTATAGGACTTTTCCCAGGGAACAGGTTTCACATCTATATTTCGAGATATACCTGAGAATTGACCAATGACAGTTAGTTATTTGTAAGGCTTTTTTCTTTCACAGACTTGTGTGGGATAGTTTTTCCCTCCCTCCCTTCCCCTTTCTTTTTTCCCCTTCCTTCCTTCCTTCTTCTTTTCTTTTTTCTTCCTTCCTCTTTCTTCCCTCTTTCTTTCTCTCTCTTTCTTTCCTTCCTTCCTCTTTCTTCCCTCTTTCTTCTCCTTCCTTCCTTCCTCCCTCCCTCCCTCTTGCTAAATGAAGTCTGTGTTTCTAAAGAGGCACAGAAACCACATTTATAGAGGGCTGAGAGAACCAGGCAGACATACTAGCTATATCCAGGCCCGTGTCGCAGATGCTGGGAATAAACTTGTCTGAGTTTTAAAAAGATGCCACATAAGGCACAAGATGCATTGCTCTCAACTGTCAGAGCACTTTTTTTTTGAAATGAGACAGGGGGTCCAGAACCTCTAGAGGATTGGGGGAAGGCGAGGAGGCTCAACGACAATCATTGATTTTTGCAACAAAATTGATAATAAGTGGGGCTCCTGGATGGCTCAGCTGGTTAAGGATCTACATTACATGCTCAGCGGGGAGCCTGCTTCTCCCTCTCCCTCTGCTGGTTTCCCCTGCTCACGCACATACCCTCTCTTTCTCTGCAGATAATAAATAAAATCTTAACAAAAAACAACTGGTAATAAAAGATTTTCTTGGAAGAATTTGAAACAAACTATAGAAAAACATGAAAAAATGGAATATATTTCAACAACCCAACCTATTCTGTATTTGTGGAATAAATAAAAGACCACAGATATCAATGAGCCTCATGAAAACAAGGCACATTTATGAAGTTCACTTTAATAATGCTTAGGTCAAGGAATATTCATTTATTTTTTTGCCTGCTCATTCATTTATTTAGTTCGGTCTGACAGCTGTTTCCAAACAGTCCGCCCTTTGGGTCAATCAGGGATCTCTCTGCTCACACACACCAGTCTCTGTGCCAACACCTGGCCTCTCGAGTGGCCACTCGCCCCAGTGTCTCTGGGCCCTCGGGTCAAGTACCAAGTTCACACGAGAAGTCAGTAGTCTCTGGCATCAGTGGTGAGGGAGCCCAAAACAGCATCTTGAGCTGTGTTCAGGGACTGATCTCATGATCTTTAATTCGGCCAGTTTTAGAAAAAGAGCTAAATGTGTTTTGTCACTGTTTTGTGTGTGTGTGTGTGTGTTTGTTGTTTTGTTTTTTAAATAAGTATTTTATTTATTTGTTTGAGAGAGAGATAGAGAGAGAGAGAGAAAGAGAGAGCATGAGCAGGGGGAGAAGCAGAAGGACAAGCAGACTCCCCGCTGAGCAGGGAGCCTGACCCGGGACTCAATCCCAGGGCCCTGAGATTGTGACCTGAGCCGCAGGCAGACGCTTAACCGACCAAACCACCCAGGTACTCCTTTGCTACTGGTTTTGATGATGAGCAATGTCTGAGACTTGGGGGAAGTTCCTGGCAACTGAATAAGAAATCCAAGAGAAGATGGTTCACGTGCTACGGCTGCTTCTTTACTTACCTCGCCGAGCTCACAGGAGACAGGGTGATGCTCAGAACATGGTCAGGATGTGGGGGGGAGGAAGAGGCATAATTACAATTGAGGGGAGTGGGGACAAACCAAATTTATTTTCTGCCCACTTCAACTGTGCTTTGGACAACACGTGGGTTGCCTGAAAATTCAGGTACCTGTCTCTGCTGGGCACCTGGAGCGCTCACAGGCAGTGATGTCTGCTTCCTGCCTGTGCTCTTACAGGGCAGGTATCAAAGACGCAAGGTGGCCTCACCTCGTTTGTTGTCCCACGCGTAGAGCTCCTTTATCCCCAGCTCGTTGAGGGACTTGGAAAGTTCCAGCTCCTCCCCAGCAATGTTGTCCCTGAGGAGAACCACGTGCTCTGGGCTGACTTCACACTTCGCACAGATGACGGGCAGAATGTTCTGGAGCGGCACTTCGGGGCTCACACGCACAACGGCCTTTTGGGTTCGCAGGTAATTCACTACCAAGCGCACAGATTTCTGGAGGGACACCCCGGACAAAAGAATGCTGTAAATGTGTGTCCCCACATGGCCTCACCCTCTGCTTGTGGGCTCGAAATGACCACGGCAATGTTTTGTGCAGCCCGAGCCCCTTTGTGCAAAACTCAGTGGGTTGTGGGGGAACTGCCATACTGAAAAGTTCAGGATAAACACCCGGCATAATACGTTTCCTCAGAATCTCTCACCGAGGAGCTAACAGCTAAAAACACAGGGGAACGGACATCGAGAGGGGTCTGGGCTTATCACTGAACACATACGCCGCCTTTCCAGGATCCCAAACAGAACACAAGGTGCTCACATAGATTTTGTGAAGGAAGATAGTTTCAAAGTGTAATGAACGATTCAATCTAAAGAAAAACCCTAAAAAACCCAAGATATCAAAGTTTTAGTTAAGCAGCCAAAAGACTCACAAAAATATATTAATATCTATGTAAATATATATAGTGTTTGTCTGCATATACACATATATATGTATATTACACACACATATATTTAAGCTAGAAAAAAATAACAGACAATATATGCATATAATAGCCATATAATGATGGGCACCATAATCAGAAAAAAAATCACTTTGACTAAATATGATGCCAACTGTCTACTGATAAACTGGCCCATCAAAAAAAAAATTAGTATGCCAAAGTTTCAGGCAGTCACCATTTTCCTGGCCTTTACTGTCACAGCATGGTCTGAGAATGCCGGAGAGGGGCCACAGCAAGTGTGGGCTGAACAGAATCTGATTGAGGTGGATCCACACCCCTTTCCAGAGTAGAGATGCCACCAGTTAAAATTTATTAAGCCCCCAAACGTAAAAATTGACAGAAGATGAACTGTTGGCCAAACTGCCATTTTTAGAAGCAGAAAAATCTAGTAAATATTCCCAAGAATCTAAAAGCTTTTATTTTATCTTTTAAAAAATATTTTATTTATTTATTTGACAGAGAGAGACACAGCAAGAGAGGGAACACAAGCAGGGGGAGTGGGAGAGGGAGAAGCAGGCTTCCCACCAAGGAAGGAGCCTGATGCGGGGCTCGATCCCAGGACGATGGGATCACGACCTGAGCTGATGGCAGATGCTTAATGACTGAGACACCCACGTGCCCCAAGAATCTAAAAGCTTTTAACTGGAGCTCGAAGATCACAGCAAAGGCTTACGAAAAAGCACCGTCAGGAGCTGGAGTTCATTTTAATCAAAAAATCAAAAGCCTGAGTTACATCTGTGTCTAAGACATGCTCCAAGTGCAATGAGGAAACATTTCCGATGTCAGTTTCTCCAAAGGGACAACTCCTGTTACTTCTCTCTCTAGGAAGAAGTTCAGATCTTCCCCATTCCCCATGGCTTCCTCAGACAGGAAGACCTCCAGAATGGAAGGAGAATGGCTGTAACTAGTTCAACAAGGTAGTGGCTGGTTACCTGTGATTATTTAAAGTCGAATTAATTAATGTTAGATACAATTAAAGGCTCAGTTTCTCAATCACACTAGCTGCACTGTACCTGCTTAATAGCCTCATGCAGCCAGGGGTGACCCCTTTGGAAAGTTCAGAATGATAAACCATCTCCTTCTGTGTAGAAGGTTCCAAAGGCTACCTCTGCTCTAGACTGATTCCTCTTCCATAATATCCAAAGGAGCAAAGATACAACCATGAATATTACTGAAGTCGGCTAATTTCCATCTTCTGAAAGAAGCTCAGTTTAGAGTCTAATTTTGGCTAGCAGGGAAGTAGACATTTTAAACAGCTGTATGCACATGTTACTCAGATAAGAGGGGTTCCACCAGCCCCCCTCCTCAGCTCCTTGGCCACAGGTGTCTCATATGCCCCCAGATACAAAGGGTCCCCCTCTTCCTACTGACCTCAGGTGCCTTGGGTGGGGCAGGCTTCACCTTCTCTTCGGGAACTTTCTCTTTGAGAAATACAGTGTGCACATTCAGGGTCCCAACTAAAGTATTTGGCTTAAAACTCAAAGGCTGTTGGGTTTCCGAAGACCGGATCTCGAGGGCGTGGTGGGACGGGTTCAGGTGGTTCTGGAGGCAGAGCTCAATCAGTAGGTCCATCATCGCATGGCTGGAAAAGGGAAACAGATCACATTAATTAGGAATGTTTTTGCCCTCCCCCTTCAGTCAAGCTGAGTAAGGGTCAAACCCACGCACCAGTAGATGAACGAGCAAACTGGTCATGCATATGACAGGCAACCAGAGCTCTTGGATCCCTGGTGCAGGACTGGACAGCGTTTCCTAACATCTCCAACACTAGTCGACAAAATGCCTGGAAGAGCAACCATCAGAGCTGGGACAAGAGCTGTCTGTAGTTATGTTCACGGCCATGTTGACTGGAGTCCTAGAAGGTTAATCAGCACACGTGATACTACTACTAAGACTAAATTTTCAATGATTCAGCAATATAATGGCTCTTAAAAAGTGAGAGAGAGAGCAGGGGAGACAGATGGGGGAGAGGGAGTCCCAAGGAGACTCCATGTTAAACACAGAGGCCAACTTGGGGCTTGATCTCACGACCCTGAGATCAGGACCTGAGCTAAAACCAAGAGTCGGTCGCTCAACCAACTAAGCCACCCAGGTGTTCCCAAACTGAAAATTTTACGTTGAAGATGAGAGCTAAAAAAAGGTATGCCTTTTTAAAGACAAAAACCCCCAAACAAAAAAACAAAACCCGAGGAAAATGACCTTGTTTGGGCGTCAAAACTTGTCCTCATGCTCCCCGTCACAGGGAATTGCTTACCAAGGGAGGAGCGTAACAATTCAGATCACTCCGAAGAATTTCTTTTGCCTCTTTTATATCTCCCTGGCAGAAGGTTTTTATATTTAAAGCTGATCTCTCTTTCCCTAAATTTCCCAAGCAGTGGAGCCTACACCTCTCACAAAAGCATAGGTCTTTCCTGTGATCTATGTCTTAAACAGGAACTGAATTTTAGGTCATAATTATGCTTTCCAGGTGCCTGGGGATGCAGGTGTGCAGATCACGGACTGGCAGTTCTTTTGTGAACACACAAGTGACAACTGTCCTGCTGCAGCCTGGGCACCTGTCACTCACCCTGAGGGCTGTGGGCTGCTGGGGGCAGTGGCTCCAGACAGGAGAAGCATAGTCAGAGCCCCAAGCCAGAGAGAGTCCCCAAAGTACCCTACTTCTCATTCAACTGCTACAATTCAAAATTAATCTCAGATTGATACAAAACAACTCAGTACTTCTGTGGGGTCTGGGGACTCTGATGGGGTGTTTGTGGGGCCAAGGCAGTGCACACGCTCTCAAGGGCTCCAGCACACATGGCCATGCTGGCTACTAACACTGGGAAGACTGTAAACTTTGATTCCTTCAACTTGGGGTGGGGGGCAGAAATCATCTTTATCCCAACCACAAACTTAATGCAATGCAACAAACAAGCTCTAAGATGTGAGGACATTCCTCTGAGGAGCCTCAGTAGAGAAAACAGACTTCTAACAATGCTAAGATGACTTCTACTATTGGTTACCGCTCGGTGTGTATCCATGAAGCCACTCATGTGCCTCCCTTCTGCGCTACCTAGTCTGAGAGGAGAGGTCTCCGGGAAAAGGCAGAGCGGGCTTAGGACCCTGGTGCCTCTAGAGGCTCACTGCTTTCCTGTCTTTGTCTCCACCCACATTCGGCTGCTGCCTCCACCCACAGTCGGCTTGCATGGGGTAAACACACCCAAATAAAGTATCAAATGGGTATTAGAGTTAATCTTAGACAGGAAACCACAAAGAACACAAAAGCTACTCATGTTACTTTCTGTTCTTTTAATACACTAATTGGTAACACGTTTGAAACATCAAATTAGAGGCTTGGAAAGAGAGAGGCCAGCTCCAGAGGAGGACGCATGTTCCTCCATCACGGAGAACAACCCCGGCTCGCCATCATGGAAGCCAGTAGTTACTGAATGTGCCAGCATACTGAGGTACCCATTTTCTGGCCCAAATAATGGGGTACCCAAATCTCTGTGTGTCCGGTGGATATCCCCCCAACTCGCCTGATCCTTTCTGGCTTTCTCTACTTCACTTAATGCATGTTGAGTTTCTTCCAGTGACAGTCTCAGCAGTTGGAAGTGGAAGTAGTTTCTGAACCAAATGTTTGGGGTGGGGAGAGAGGAGGGAAGGCACAAGGCAAAGTTCCCAAGCAGAAGATTCTATGTGCTGAGGCACTATCTCCTCAAATTTACTATTAAAGAAAAAAAAAAAAACAGTAACAAAATAAAACTCCATAAGAGCATGATCATAAAACCCAACACCAGATGCCTGGCCCGGCCATGATATGTGCTTAAAATGGATGAAGAACTCAGAGGCCATTACCCATTCAACTTAGACAAGCAAATCGGACATCATCCTTTCCCAGTGGCAGGAACCCAAGCCAGGACAGAGGGGTTCTCACAGGGAAGTACAGAAGTTTGAGGCTAAGAGAAGCTCAGGTTTTGGCAGCTGTCTTGCTCCCCTTCGGGCCACCTGCATCTGGGCCTCCCAGAGGGGTGCGGCATCCTGATGGGACCGAACTCGGCCTGCACTTGAGAAGCTGGATACCCACCAGTCCAAACACCAGGACCTGGGTCCAAAAGCATGAGCTCATCTTGCAACACTTCCTGCAGGGTCGGCCACTTTGTGTGCCCCTGCCCCAGGCTCATTTAAAACACCACCGGATTTACTACTTTTCCACTATCGGCTTTTAAGGATCACGCCCATGGAAAATGAGGTGGGGGGTGGGGCTGGCCTTATAGCCTCCGAAAAGAGGGTGGGAGGTGGGCTGGCCCACCCCAGTTAATCTGCTTTCTTGGCTGGCATTTAAAATGCCGTATTCTCAGGAGTACGCCAGTTCTTCCAAAGCTTCTTTGATGCCCCTGGAAAAATTGACCCACAAAGAGAGAAGAAAGGCAAAGCACAATGGCAGCGCCCAAAAATGGAGAGAGGTGCCACCTGTACGGATGGCAGAGGGCGGCAGCGTCTGGGTATCAACGTGCACCCTCCACAGGGTCTCAGTGGTCCCTATGCCCCCGGACCACAGGAAAGAACTTTCCAGAGACTGGAAGACGTTGCCTGCTACGCACCCACACTCTCATCCCCTCCTGAGCCTGACCACTCCTCCCCTCGCACCTGTCCGCGGATGCAGCGGCACGGGCCTCGGATCTGCAGGTCGGCACACACCAGCTCTGCTGTGGTTCCCATGGTGGCAGGGTGGTTCAGTGAAGGCCCCTGAGGGGAGCTTCCTGGGACAGAGTCCAAGCACCGCCGCCCCCCCCGCCCCCGCTTCTCAGACCTGCCTCCCGTGCCTTAGTTTCCTTACTGGTGAGGGTATACAGACAGTGTCCACCTGCTAGAGACTTAAATGAATGAACACCTGAAAGGCAGAGAGCATAGCGCCAGGCATGTGGCTTACCACATGTGATGTGTTTGCGAAACACGTGAGTTCATCTGTTCCAATCTTTTCCGCATGGGGAGTCTGTGTGGTGAGATGTTTTACCTGGCTGAGAGCAGAGCATCCCGTCTGTACACGGCTAAACCAACCCCTCCAGCAAATACCGACATAGCCCACACGCTCAAAACAACATCCTTGAGACACTATACCATCAAATTCCCCCAATCTTACAATGAAAGAAAACAAGGCACCTAGACACCCTCCAGAATGTCAAAGAGGAATCGGGTGTATTAAGGACATTGACTAGACTATCCCTGCTAAGAACGTAACCCCCTGTTGACTGTATTTGGAGATGGGGCTTCTAAGGAAGTAATTATGGTTACATGAGTCACAAGGGCACTGATAGGACGATATTAGTGTCCTTACAAGAAGAGACCCAGAGATCATGTTCTGTGCACCCAAAGAAAAGAAGTCACATGAGCACATGGAATGATGGCGGCTACCTATGAGCCAGGAAGACACCTCAGAAGGAAATCTACCCACTGGCACCTCAACCTTGGACTTCCAGCCTCCAGAGCTGTGAGAAACCATGTCTGTTGTGGAAGCCCCCAGTCTGTGGTATTTTAAGGTAGCCTAAATATGACAAAAATAATCAACCTTTGCAGGCTTTCTCTTTCTCTCTGATCCCAAGTAATAAAGAGGAATGACCACTCAAAACCACCTTGGTAGGGGTTGGGGGTTCATGAGGCATATCTCTGGGGCTTTCTCTCCGAATTTCTCCTCAATATCCTTTTCCCCTCTGGACTCTTCAATCTGTTGTTCCCCAAAATGTCTCTTAAGTGCTCAGAATATAGGGGTGCAATTTATTCCCTGGATTTATGGTGATCTCTATTTTTAAGTTTAAAAGTACATACTTTTTTTCTACATCTTTAAAAAAAAAAAACCACTATGACTGTCCAAATGTGTATAGACATCACGAAACATTCTGGCACGACTCTGCAGCTTTGATAAGAAAAAGCTGCTCCTTTTCCCTGTGCGTTTTTCTTTTCTTCTTCTTTTTTTTTTAAATCCTCACCAAGAGCTTGCCAAAATGATGGTCAGCCTGTGCCTGCACCCCTGCCCCAAATGCAGAGGAAGTGAGCAAGCTCTTGGGGACCACACGGCTGGGACAGGGAAGTCAGGGAGGGCACGTCCCATTTCCGTCAAGCTGCGCCTGGTGACGCGTCACCCCTCTCCAGGACGCACTTCTAGCTATACTGCAAAGCCTGTCTTCATTCTGGAGCTGCAACCTCGACCCATTCCTACAGCCCTCTCCCTGCCATCATGCCAGCACGACCCTGGGTTCCCTCTCAGGGACCGCGTGCTCATCCTGGTACATCTAGCAGAGCCCTGTAGGACCATGCCCTGCAGCTGGGGTTCTCAAAGATGAGCTAATCTGAAAGTTTGGGCGTGGTCAAAGTCCAATTGCTGGGCCTCTCCTCAAGGTTTCTGAGCCATTAGGACTGGTCTGGGAATTTGCATTTCTACCAAGTTCGGGGGGATGCAGTCTGTTGGTCAGGGACCTCGCTTTGAAAACTAGTTTACTCCTCGTACTCATGAAACGAGCACTTCATGCATTGATTAGATAAATAGGTCCCTCAATGCTGAGTTTACATGCTACATTAAGGTAGCTAGTTACGAGGGTGCCTGGGTGGTTCAATCAGTTAAGCGTCTGACTCTTGGTTTCGGCTCCGGTCAGGACCCTAGGGTCATGAGATCTAGCCCCTCATAGGCTCTGTGCTCAGCAGGGAGTCTGCTTATCCCTCTCCCTCTGCTCCCTCCCCTGCTTTCTCTCTCTCTCTCTCTATGGGATAAATAATAAAAATCTTTAAAAAAAAAAAGGTAAGTACTTATGGACATAATGTTAAAATGAACACACTTAATTTGCATGTATAGTGCTTAGTTTTTTTTATGTGGAACCAAGACCAATCAGTGGCCCCAAGCTGTAAGGCAAAATCTGGCTACTGAGTCATAGCAAGTCCCGGGAGAAAGTGGAGTCTCGCAGCTTTGCGTGGACCAGAGAGGCAACATACAGCATGATATAAGCAGGGCCCTCTGAGAGGTGGCCCCTATGGACAAGGTCAGGGACAAAGGAACACACAGGCAGAAACACCCGAAGGACGAGAGAGAGACCAGGAGATGGGGGAAGGCACAGGCAGAGAAGTCTGTGGGTCAGAGGCAGAGCTCTAGGCTCAAAGCTAGAGTCACTGACAACAACAATCTGTCTTCGGGAAGCCTGGGTCCTCCGGCTGTCAAGTGAGGTTGGAGGGCAACAGACAGCCGTGAAATGACCAGGGTACCTTCATCCCACGTACAAGTCAGAAGCCCAGTCATCAGGATGACAGCATGCAGTCCCCCAATCCTGATGGCTCGCCTTCATAAAACCCAAATGCCTCTTGGATCCAGACAGCCGCCACGACCTGCAAGAGTTCTCCGTACATGATCCAGCGAGAGATTGGAGTCTCTCTTAACTGGAAAGACCTGCCTTCCCTAAGGCATTCAGCTTTTCAAACTTCTCAGAAAATAATGGCAGTTGGAGCACCTTGACCTAGAGATAAACGTGCTGAGGCTGGGAGCCTGGCTGTTTTCCTGGCCACGTGTGATGCCATGAGTTGTTACCTGGACAGGTGAGGACGGGTGATATCAACACAGGGTGCACACTGGGCAGACAGATTCCTACCACGGTAACTTGTGCTCTCGCTTAACTTTGACCCCACCATCTTTGACCTGTACCTTCAGAGTCTGGAGCCTCCCATGTCCAGGTCATATGCAAGCAGACCTTGGCCATGTGCTTCTCACTTGGCTGCTGAGCCAATGTGCCCTTTTGGGGGTTCTGGCACAGAGCTCAACGATCTTGAAAGTTAGGTTTTATTAGTTAAAAAAATAAAATAGTTTATTAAATAAAATAATATTAAATAAATAATATTTTTATTAATAAAAATAGTTTTATTAGTTTAAAAGTTAGTGTTTATTTTAAATGTGCATGTGATATTTGGATGCTATTGTTTTTCTAAAGATTTATTTATTTTAGAGAAGGGGGGAAGGGCAGAAGGAGAGGGAGAGAGAATCGCAAGCCTACTTCCTGCTGAGCGTGGAGCCCCACATGGGGCTCGATCTCCTGACTGTGAGATCTCGACATGAGACAAAGTCAAGAGTTGGACACTTAACCAACTGAGCCACCCATGAGCCCCTGACACTATTTTTGATAGAAGACCACAGTTCCCTATATTTGAGGAAAATTAATGCATTTGAGGAAAACTGATGTTCCGAGGTGTCAGTTTCCTTATGACTTGCCTGGCACTGGAACAGAGCCTTGTGTCCCCGGTGGCGTGCGTGATTTTGTTTGATGGAGACCCGGGGAACGCGGGATGGCCCACAGCACACAGCCGCCACCCAGTCCAGGCCCTGGTCCGTCCCTTCCTCCATTCATGTTCCAGTAGCACTGAATTAGCCATTTTTTGCACAAAGAAATGTCCTGCAAATGAGAATTCTTTCTTTCTGCTGCTCTCTGGGACGTCTTCCTCCCAGGTGCTTCAGAAAGTTAGGTGCTCGGTATGTATTTTGCTCAGGGAATAAATGACTGTTTTCTTTCTTCTTCCTTCCTCCTTCCTCTCCTCCCTTCCTTCCCCTCATTTCCCTCCCTCCCTTCCTTTCTTTCTTCCTCTTCCTCCCTCCCTTCCTGCCCCTCCTCATTTCCCTCCCCTCCTCTCCCTCCCTCCCCCTTCCTTCTTCCTTCCTTCCTTTGTTCTCTTTCTTTCGTTCTCTCTCTCTGTCTCCCTTTCTTTCTCTGCCTCCCTTCCTTTCTTGCATAGATATTAGGATCCACGAAACAAGAGCTCCCACCTCTATGACTAGTATCGCACCAAATCCCAACCATTAGCGGCACCTGCTGTGAGCTATTAAATAGTGGGTTTAGCAAAGAACACAGCTTTCCACAGCACACAGTTTATAACCTTTGGTCGCCCCATCACCACGTGATTTGCTCACAGCACAGATGCTCAGGAAGAAAAGCCAGTAGCACCTGGAGTCTGATGATCACAGTCTGCAAGTGACAGACATTCGATCACTGTCTCTGTTCTTGGGTTTCGCCCAAACAAGCAAGCAAACGAAGCCTTCATAGGGCAGAATCATTTCAGGGAGGCGGTCCCTAGAAGCAGGGAGCTAAGACCCGGATGGTCAAACACCTTCCCGGGGCTGACGGGAAGGTGATCCAATGAGACCCACTTCTAGCGGCACTGACCACAGTGGGCTGTGTGTCCTGGAATGTTCTCTGAGAGGGCTTGAGGGCAGTGAAACTCCTCTCTGAGGAACTACCGTGGTGGAGACATAGCCTTCTATGTGTGTCCAAACCCAAAGCACATACATTACGAGTGGACCCTGGCATCACCAACAGACTCTGGGGGACGACGATGTGTCTGTGCAGATTCACCGATTGTAAGGGGCACCCATTCCACTGGGGGATGTTGATAATGGGGGAGATTGTGGGTTGGGAAGAAGGTATGTGGGAAGTCTCTGTACTTCCCTCTCATTTTTGCTAGGAAACTAAGACTGTTCTAAAAAAATGAGCTCTTCTAAAAAAAGATATTCTTCAAAAAAAAAAATGTAAATCAAACGAAACCAAAGCAACCTGTCAGCCAGTTATTTCCAGAACAGTCTTCTCCTGGCCGACTCCCCAGCACCGGAAATGTCTTGTTTAACATCACCTCCTTAACTTGTTGAGTTCCAGAGAAGACCAGGCTCCCTTCAGCTCTGGGAGCCTCGATAAGCAAGGGGCTTCACCAACACCTGGAAGGGGAGGGTGGGTGAAGGAACCCCAGAGCTGCCAGGAGCTCACAGCCACCCTCCCATCCAGTGTGGAGCCAGCGAGTTCTCTCCAGAAGGAACGTGCAGACCCAACACGCACGTTATGAGAGCCTGGGCTATCTGATAAGCTCCAGGACCTAAAAACTCCTTCACTGTTGTAAGCGTGTCTATCGTGAAGAATCACAAGAATGAATACCGAGGGAGATTTCCTGTATTCTGCAAAGGAAATGTTTGCCTTTTCCTGTCCCAGCCCCTTGGGCATGCATACCAACTTGGACCTGACTACTTTATCACAGCAAAAGACAGCCCCAACACTCCAGAGACTGACATACTTCACGAAGCTCTCTTTTGCCGAAGGGCATTGTCTTTTCAAATATCTTCTCTTTAAGTGTGTCCCAACCCATGTGATGGAGTTGGTGGCCTCCTTCGACCATCCCCATGCGGCGCTGGTAACGCCATTCCTAATCCTAGGCCAGAGCACTTCCCTTAAGAACGGCCCAGAATATGGGGGCACCTTGTGGGGCTCAACTGGACTCCTGATTTTGGCTAGATGGTGATCTCAGGCTCGTGAGGTCGAGCTCTGCGCTGGGCTCTGGGCTCAGTGGGGAGTTGGCTTGAGTTTCTCTCGTTCCCTCTGTACTTCCCTCTTGCTCTCTCTCTCTCTCTCACTCTCTAAGGTAAATAAATGAATCTTAAAAAAAAAAAAAAAGGCCCAAAACGCAGATTCTCAGGTCCTAATCACTGTTAGAACAGACTGGAACTTATAATTAAGTTTCCAAATCCCAAGAACACTTTAAAAAAGAAAAAAAAAAAAATCAGTCCTATGCAGAATGCAATCCTCAGATGGCGATTACTAACGTTTCCTCTCGGAGAATCTTTCATATCAGGAAAAAGCACGGGTAAGGGGCTGATTATAAATGATCAGCTGCATGCTTGTCTCATAAAAAGCTGGGCACGTTCTCTAATAACACAGAAGAGAGAAACCACATTGATTAGCAATTAGCAGATCTATTTTAAGCAAGGGTCGGGGACTGGACTTCAGCCGGCTCTGGTATTATTAAAGTTATGACACATGAAACCAAATCCCTCGGCAAGCAGCTGCTGAATCAGCACCAGCCACGATGCCAAGGTCCCAGTGAAGGCAGCCCAGGGGCTGCAGCGCTGACTCACTTAACCCTGCAGGAAGCCTGGGAGGAGGGATTAGAATTTACTGCTGGAGAAGAGGAAAGTGTTTCAACGCTGGATCTTTAAGAAGCTGCACGTTTTCTCATTACTACACGGCCACCTTACAAAGTGGTAGCTTCTACTTTGTAAAGAGAAAAGACAAATTAAAAAGATGCGATTTAAGAAAGCGTTCCGTTTGGAAATGGTTTTCAGGGTAATTGTTGTACTTGTCAGGAAAGCATTCTATCTCTGCATGCGTTTGGAGAACTGGGCCCAGGTGTGAGCGCATTGAGATGGGACCCACAAGGCCATTTCTTTACAAAATATGTAACTAGTTTGATAGTGACAGTGGTTTCACAGGTGTGCACCGAGCTACAGACTCGTCAAGAAGGATGCAGTTAACAAGTACTGAGTTTATATGTTAATCATATCTCAATAAAATAGCATTTTTCAGTGTAATTAAAAATTGGGTCGGGGGTGCCTGGGGGGCTCAGTGGGTTAAGCCTGTGCCTTCAGCTCAGGCCATGATCCCAGGGTCCTGGGATCGAGCCCCACATCAGGCTCTCTGCTCAGAGGCGGGCCTGCTTCTCCCTCTGCCTCTGCCCCTCCCTTGGCTTGTGCACATGCTCTCTCCAAAAAATAAATAAAATCTTTGAAAAAATTGGGTTGAAAATATAGGAATGTTGACTAGACATTCACTGGTCAAACTTCACGGACCTCTTAGTTTGCCAGCCTGTAGATTTTCAAGGTAAAGTTCGGTGGGAAAAGCATCCTAAGACAGGGACCACTCTGTGAAGCAAAGAGACCAGAGACTCTCATCACTTGCATTTTGCAAACCCTGGAAGCTCTGCCTGTAGAAACTGCCAGAGCGACTGGCCTCTGGGGGCTGCAAGGCTGCAGGCGGGGGGGCCCTCCCTCATGGATATAGCATAGACCAACTTCAGCTGCTTCCAGCAGAGCCCTGCGGCTGGGACCCCAGCTACAGGAGGGGCCCCCGAGGGGAAAGCCCCACACTGGGCGGGTGGAGGTGGAAATGGGCCGGCATCACCTAGTGCAGGAGGAGACGTCGTACCTGACAACCCAACAGCCCCCACCCCAGCTATGTACCGAGGCTGGCAGCAAGCATCTGCCACGTGTTTGCGCAGCCCGTGGAGAGATTTGTAAGATGGACATACCCCTTTGCACATCAAGTTGCCACCGTGAATCTTCATGACAAAGTTTAAACAGCATAACATTTCAGGGAGAATTCAAATCCTGATATTTTAAAATAAAATCCTTCCATTGTTCTCCTCATAACCACCAGAATAAAATAAAAGCACCCACAGTGATATGATTTCCACCTTTATCCATTTTTAAAAATATTGGAGCAAACTGCTTTTTTAAGAGTGAAATACACCTGAGGTGCATGGGTGGCTCAGTCGTTAAGGTCCTGATCCCAGGGTCCTGGGATCGAGCCCCATATTGGGCTCCCTGCTCGGCAGGAAGCCTGCTTCTCTCTCTCCCAGTCCCTCCCGCTTGTGTTCTCTCTCTCTGTTAAACAAATAAATAACATCTTTTTCAAAAAAAGAGTGAAATACATCTGATCATATCTTATTTTCCAAGACATACAACCTCTATTCACTCCTGCCTCAGAATTAGACAAACTATACTTTTATGCTGCAAAGTTTCCATAGTTGATCACTCCATCACACTCTATCATAAAAACTATATAAATGCTGAGATTTAATTTTTGTTTCCCATGACTCTGTGAAAATGTGTTCTTATAGATCGAAGTATCAGGAACAACAGCTGTGGCACAAATCGATCAAACAACATGATGATGTATCTTGAAATCAGAAATTCTATCGGTAATAAAGTTCTTAATACTATGATCGCAGGAGGCTTTGCCAATGTTTCCAGTGCAGCTAATGTGGGAAGAGGAAGGGGTATGTGACCTTGACCTCAGGCACATTCCCAGGTGGGTCAGGTGTGAGAAAGGAATCCAGTGGGCATCTCAGGGCTGGAAACTGGTTGGGCTGGAGCTCAGCCGTCAGGGCAGACATGCTGTGGAGGCTCCATTTGGAAAACTGACCGCTGACTGCGTCTACACCTCTGTGGGCCAGCCTGTCAGCGGATGGGGCAGGGTCGAATCGGGAGGCTTCCCCAGCTGCATCACTTCCATGCCAAGGAGGCTGGTGCAGACCCCAGGGACTGGCTACCTACTTGGAGAAGCGTATGGACCTGTTACACCTGCTGCTTCCCCCCAGCTCGCCCTCCAGCAGGACTGAGCTGTGCAGTCCTTGCACCCTTGGGATGATGGTGAGTCGAGGAGGGGCGGCTTAGCCAACGTCATCCAGGTGAGCCACTCTGGATGGTCACCTGGACCCAGCTCCGTGTCCCGGGTCCCAGGTCTGCCTGACAGGGGAGTGAACACAACCCCACACGACCCACTGTTCAGTTCTCCCTGGACCTGAGGCCGGACGGCAGTGAGCCCTCCGCAAGGTGCCCGGACCCTTACCTGCCACTGACCACACTCTTCTTCTCCAGCCCGCTGGGCAGAACCACGGTGACAGCCACTGTGCTGTTCCTCAAGTTCTCCTTCATGTGCAGCAGGTTCTGCGCGGGGCCGGGAGACACGTCCCGGGGAGGCTTCTGATCGCTTTGCACATTCGCCGTGGCAGGCTTTCCAGGAGGAGGGGGGGCGCGGGCCTTCATCTTCCTCCTTCAACAGTGACAGCACAGAAGGACTGAATGAGACAACAGCTTCCAACTACGACCTTAACACCATCACCCTTGAGCGTCCAGCAGCTTTCTAGGACTTTCCCTCATGACAAGCCATTTTAACTATTTCTCCCTCCTCAGAACAGCCTTCTGAGATATATAACCCTTTTAAAATTGATGCATTGGCACACTCTTCAACACTAACAGAAAGGGGACAACTAAGAAGAGGTGAAGCATGCTGGAAAGGAAAGGATCGGCCGAGAAATGGATTCCCACCAGGCAGTGGCACGTCACAATCTGTACAGATCGAGGAGTGGGATGGTGTAGCAGAGTTTGTGTGGACCAGCCCTTTCTGAGCCACTGAGTGGGTTAAAAAAAAAAAAAATCACACCAAGTTAACGTGGACTCCCCCAGTGGTCTGCCCCACTCAGCTTGGATCTCTGTCTCAGTTCTGGGTCCAGGACCATGACCAGCTGCAGACCTGGAATCCACAGACCCACGATGCTGGGGTTGTTAGGACAGCATCAGGGTGCACTAAATTACCCAGAAAGCCCATCTGACCAGCACCTTCCCCTGGGCCCCCCTGCATGTAGACAAGCCATGGGATTGTCGCCTTATTCCCGGCTATGCTTTGGGTTCTCAGTTCACTTTGCAGGAGATTTGTAAACACCTGGGAACCAGTCACCCACTAGTCAACCATTTGGTATCCTCCAGATCATTCAGGGAGGCAAAAGACCTTACTTGATACAGGTATTTTATTTTATATACAAGTATGTCTCTGTCTTCACGTATGTGTATATACATGCACATACAGAGATGCTTATGTGTGCGTAAGGGCCTCATCTTACAGAGACCGCAGGTATTTTATAATAGCTAGTATTTACTCAGCGCCAGGGCTTCTGCTAATAATAACCTTAGGACGTTCACCTCATTCAAACGATTTGGCAGCTGAGAAAATTGCATGTCCAAGAGATCTGTAGCTCCCCTGAAGGCCCATGGTTATTGGTGTTGGAGCAGCGATGGAGAGTGGACGTGCCTGACTCCCAGGGGCCGCTCCTGCCCACTTCGCCCTCCCACCTCCTGCCACAAAGAGCTAACGAGCTTAAACTCTCCTGCAGAGCAATTTTCTTGGGGGCACTCTGGCCCAAGGTATCAGGCACGGTAAATCCATTTCTAGAAACTGGTCGCAAAGAAATAACTCCCCAATTATTTCCCCGTGGGAAGTTCAAAGGTGCTCAGTACCACATAATTTACAATGGCAAACAAACATAAAATAATCGAACTGCACGTCAGTAAGAGACCGTTTCAACAAACTATGGTACTTCAAAACAATGTTATGCTGGTACTAGTTAAATACACTTTAAAAGTATAGGATTTGATGTACCGAAGTACTGGATTCAGATTTTTTTTTTTTTTTTTTAGAAAACAAATACTATTTTAGAAAATTCCATTTCTAAGAGAATTATGAATTGTAGTCATAGATCATAGTCTAGAAAGATGCACACAAGAATCTCCAGGATATGTGTCATATCACATTTTGCTATTTTCACTTCTATGCACTTCCTAACTTTTCTATAATATCACCTATAAATGCATTACTTGTAACATGAAAGAGGTCACTTAAAATTGAGGGGGGAATAGCAAATGGGATTCAGAGCAGACCACGAGCTCCTGCCATTCATGTCACTGGTTAATGTCAAGACTCAGATCAGATTGACATTCCAGTCTCCCCCTCTACCGGGATATGTAGACATAGATTAATTCCCTTTTTTTCTTGGTGAGAACCTTATATTGGTGTCATAACCGTTATCATTTGTGCCTTCCTCTTATCCCTTACATACTTCCTTCATTTTTAACTTGCAGAAATGAAAGCGAAGTAGTCGGCATATTGCGGGGGGGCGGGAGGGGCTGTATGTCACTAATTCATCGACCCTCCCAATGACACTCTGAGGAGGTACTACAGTTATTCCTGCTTCATAGGAGAGGAGCATGGACACATCTTGATAAGACTAGAAAACAGCAAAGCTAGCAATAAACCCAAACGATTTTCAGTGCTGCATTCTCCAGCCTGTTATGAAGAACGGATGCCACCCATTCTACGGATGGGGAAGTCGGGACATGGAGAAGTAGGTTACAGAGTCCTTCACTAATCAACCCTGGGTCTAGGGCTAGATGCTCAGGCTCCCAGAAGCCCACCTGCTGTTCACATTACCTCCCAAAGGTGCTTTTGTTGTGGGAAAAGAAGTGCTTATTTTTTAACATGTTGGGGAAATGAATACATTTGCTCAGGATGCTCTCTGTTTATTTCTGGATACTAATAAAGCTGGCTTGAACTCCTGAGTCGAGCAGGAAGCAGCTCCTGACGCATTTATTCTATCAGCCGGCCCCACCACAGGAGCGGAAGTGGGGAGAGAGGAAGAAGGAATCACCAGTCCCCCCAGCATTCCTCACACGAACAATCTCCCCAGCTCCCAGCACAGCTCTGATCACGGACACCTGCACACATGCAGCATCCTCCTACCGTCCAGCCTCAGCCAGTGGATCCTGCTGCCTCCCAGAATGCCCTCATTCCACATGCAGGAGATGAGCTCCGACCACCGGGGCCATGCATCTTCTCACACCGGACTCTGCGTGGTGCACTCTGACCCCACGCCCACACAGGACCTACAGCCCCGCAGGCTGCTGGGATGTCCAGCGAAGCTTTCTGTTCAGCACAGTGTTACGTGCGTGTGTGTACACGTGTGCATGGGTGTGCATCCCTGCACAGGTGTGTTGTGAACATGTGTATGTGAACAGGCGTGTCTGTGCATGTGCAGGCCCGTGCGTGTGCAAGCACACATGTGTGTTTATGCAAGCCTGTGCATGTGTGCTCGCGTGCGGGCCTGCCTGTGCATGCACGCTGAAGCTAGCCAACGCTGAAAAAACTGGAACAAGTCAAAAAACGACATGAATTTCCGGCTCTGGTAAGATCCAGTAAGTCCCCGAATTCCTTCATAGCAAAAACTGGGTGTGTGCCTCGTTTTGGAGTCTGTGACTCAATGCCATCACACCTGTCCCCTGCAGGGCTACGGCTAATATCCAAAGCAATGGCACAGCCTGAAATTCAGGGGACTCCCTCGACCATCCATCATGAACCCGCCCTTGCTCCTCCCCCACTCGCCTGGCAATCGGTCTAACGTTCCCCGTTCCTGGAAAACCCACAATCACACCCTCTTGCCTCTCCCACATCGTACACCCTGCCTGGTACGCTTTGCTCTCTTGAAAACACAGCTCAAAAGCACTTCTGAGAAGCCTCTAGATGCTCTGGGCCTGAGGACACAAGGCTGAGACCAGTGCCCCCTCCTGGCTGTACTCAGGAAGCACATGGGAGGCTTACCAAGCATCCTAGACCCAGAACAGACCCATGGAACATGCATCACCTGAGAGCTGGTTATGCTATCGGATCGCAACATTTCTCCAGACCAGAGCCTCCTTAGCAGCAAAATCGCACAGCATTTCCATTGCAATTTCTTTATCATTTGATGAAAGCAACTGACAGATTATAAATATATATGTTGATAAATTCGTGACGTTGCATTTTTATTTTTCACAGAATAATTATTTTGAAGAGTGCACGTGAGAAATTTCCGTCCACACCAGAAATGGTGCCTGGGGTGTGGATGGAGTCAAGGCCCCACTTCAGAAGCAGTGTGGGTCCATCAGCACAGAGACCTCGGGGGGAGAAAGCCGCTCCACGCCAGCCCAAGACACCGGACACACACACCCCCACTGCTGTCGACCTCCCCATGTGGCAATCCCGATGCCCCATGTCTTCAACTTCATTTAACATCTCTGGAAGGCAGCAGATGCTTTAATATTTTAAAGATTTCATTTAATTATTTGAGAAAGAGAGAAAGAGAGAGAATGAGCAGGGGGAGGGGCAGCGGGAGATGGAGAGGCAGACTCCCGCTGAGCAGGGAGTCCGAAGCAGGACTCAATCCCAGGACCCTGGGTCCATAACCTGAGCTGAAATCAGACGCTTAAATGAGAGAGCCCCCAGGTGCCCCAGCAGCAGATGCTGTATTAAGACTGTTTATATTCTCCACATTGAGTGTGCTGCCCTTCATATCTATAGGTATTAAGGTGGGGGGGAATGGCTAATGGGTCATGTCTACCCTAGGGGAAGACAGCATTATGGGCTGCATCCGCTCAGGGTGCCGGAGTGCTGTGGTTTCTCTAAACCACTTTTTCTCACATGAATCTTTATAACCTAAGGGAGAGGATCTACTGCTCTCATTTTGCTGGTTGGGGGACCCGTGAGTGGGTGGTTCCGAATGAGAGCATCCCACAACTATTTGGGGATCATCTTTTTCAATGTCACTGAGAAAGGGGAGGGAAGCAGAAGGTGGTTTTGTGTCTGTTTTGTTCAAGGGAAAGGCTTGGCCACTGCTTGAAAGAGGGTCCGGTTGGGAAGCGGGCCAAGGACCTAACTTACCCATAGCCAGTGGGGATCCCAGATCACCTGTGAGAGCCAGTGTGGGAGAAACTGCTGGAAGGCGTGGTGGGGGGGTGCACTGGCGGCAGCAGCCAGAGCAGCAGCCAGAGCAGTGAGCATGAAGAGTTCTGGAGACAAGCAGCCTGAATGAGAGGGTTAGCCTGTGTGTGTGTGTGGGGGGGGTGCATGGGCAGAGCGACCATGGGGGGAAGACAGATGAGTCCGCAAGAGCAGGAGGAGGACCCCATGATATTAGGGTTCCAAGTCTCTGGCTCCAGGGCAAGGGTCAAAGCAGCCCAACAGAGGATACACTGTGGGAGGCAACGACCAGGTGGCTTTCAGTGACCTGGGTCTGAGATGACACTGACATTTCCAAGCAGAGGCAAGGGCGGGCAGGGGAGAGGAGACTGGGCCTCGACTGAGGACACCTCTCTGAATGCTATGGAGGTCCCCGCTTGGAGCCAGCCACCAACAAGCCCGTAAGTCTGCAGCAGGGAGGGGGTGGAGGACTGAGCCAAGGCACAGTGGTCGCCATTTGGCCTGATCTTGGCCTTCTTGTAGTGTTGGCTGGCTAGTAGGTTCCAGTCTCAGACATCATCCTGTGTGTCCCAGGTAAGCCATGAGGATCTGAGACACTGTGCATGGGTTTCTTCTTTCTGGATCTCAGTTCCTTTGGGGACATTGGGGGCTGGACTACAGGACACTTATCACAGAAAAATAGGAAACCCAAACTACTGCTTTTATATTATAATTAGGATTAGGATGGCCACTACCCTCCCCTCCAAAAAAAAAAAAAAAAAGAAAGAAAGAATGAAAGAAAGAAGGAAAAAGAAATGTTGGCAAGGATGTGGAGAAATTGGGACCCTTGTACTCTGCTGGTGGAAACGCAAAGGAGTGCAACCACAGCGGAAAACAGTACGGAGGTTCCTCAAAAAAATAAAATCAAGTCCCCTATAATTCCTCTTCTGGGTCCAGGAACACCTTGGCGGTAGTATGGGTTTGGTTCCAGAGCACGCAAAACAGCAGCTACCATGGTTAAGACCAGTCGGATGAATTTTTGGTTTCCAGTGCACATAAAAGTACTATTTATACTGTACTGCAGTGTTTGTGGGCAACAGCATTATGTCTAAAAATTACAATGTGCACACCTTAATTTAAAAACACTATACTGGGGCACCTGGGTGGCTCAGTTGGTTAAGCGTCCAACTCTTAATTTCGGCTCAGGGCATGATCTCAGGGTCCTAAGATTGAGCCCCATGCCAGGCTCCCTGCTCAGCGGGGAATCTGCTTGACAGTCTCTCTCCCTCTCTCCCTGCCCCTCCGCTGCTTGTATTCTCTCTCTCTCTCTACATAAAGTCTTTACAAAAATAAAAATATTTTTTTTTTTTTTTGCTAAACAATGCTAGCCATCATCTGAGCTATCAGGAAGTTGTATCTTTTTGCTGGTGGAGGGTCTGCCTCGATGCTGACGGCTGCTGACTGACCAAGGTGGTGGTGGATGAAGGATGGTGTGGCCATGGCCATTTCTTAAGCTAAGACAACAGTGAACTTTGCCATGTCGATTGCTCTTGCTTTTGCGAATGCCTTCTCTGTAGCATGGGACACTGTTTGGCATCTACCCACAGAACTTCTTCCAAAGTTGGAGTCCGTCCTCTCAAACTCCACTACCGCTGCTTTATCAGACAAGTTCCTGCAATATCCTAAATATGTTGTTGTCCCTTCAATGGTCTTCACAGGATCTCCACCAAGAGTGGATTCCATCTCACAAAACCACAGTTTTTGCATGTCCATAAAAAGCAACTCCTCCTCCGTTCACGTTTGATCCTGAGCCTAGCAATTTAGTTCCATCTTCAGGCTCCACATCCAGTTCCAGTTCTCTCACTCTTTCTACCACATCTTCAGGTACTTTCTCCAATAAATCCTAAACCTTTCAAAGTCATCCATGATGGTTGGAATCCACTTCCTCCAAACTATTGCTCATGGTGATATTTTGATCTCTTCCCATGAATCACAAATGTTCCTAATGGCATCTAGAGTGCTGAATCCTTTCCAGAAGTTTTTTTAATTGACTTTGCCCACATGCACCAGAGGAATATCCATCTAAGGCAGCTACAGCTTAAAAAATGTAATTTTGAAAGACAAAATTACTGCTTGATCCATGGGATATGGAACGGACGTGTTGTGGCAGCCATGAAAACAGCATTTATCTCACTGTCCATTTCCATCAGAGCCCTTGGGAAACTGGGTACACTGTCAATGAGCAGTCATATTTTGAAAGGAACCCTTTTTTCTGCAGTAGGTCTCAGCAGCAGGGTTAAAAGATTTAGTAAAACGTGCTGTAAACAGATGTGCCATCATTCGGGCTTTATGGCCTTATTTACGGAATGCAGGAAGACTGGATTCAGCACAGATTTTAAGGGCCTTAAGATTTTCAGAATGGTCACTGAGGATAAGCTTCAACTTCCAGTCACCAGCTGTATTAGCCCCTAATGAGAGAATCAACCTTTCCTTAGAAGCCAGTCACTGATTTCTCTCTAGCTATGAAGTCCTAGATGGCATCAGTCTCCAACAGACGGCTGTTGTGTCTACACTGGAAATCTGTTTAGTACCTTGCTTAATTCCCTCAACCAGATCGGCTGCTGACTTGCTGCAGCTTCTCCATCAGCCCCACTGCTCCACCTGGAGATGTTTCTTTCCTTGAACTTCATGAACTAACCTCTGCTAACCTCAGACTTTTCATCGGCAGCCTCCTTCTCAGTCTTCATAGAACTGAAGAGTCAGGGCCTTGCTCTGTATGGGGCTTTGGCTTAAGGGAATGTTGTGGCTACTTTGATCTTCAGTCCAGACCTTTAAAACTTGCTCCATATCAGCAATAAGGCTGTTTTCCTTTCTTATCATTTGTGTGTTTGCTGGAAGAGCGCTTCCAATTTCCTGCAAGAACTGTTTCTCTGTGTTCACAACTTGGCTCACCAGTTGTCACAAGAGATCTTGCTTTCGGCCTATCTTGGCTTTCAACATGCCTTCCTCACCGAGCTTAATCATTTCTAGCTTTTGATGAAAACTGAGAGACGTGCAGCTCTTCCTTCACTTGAACACGTAGAAGCCATTGCAGGGTTATTGACTGAGCTCGTTTCAACACTGTTTTGTCTCAGGAAATAGGGACACGCGAGGACAGGGAGACAGAAGAGGAACAGTGGTCTGTGAAGCAGTCAGAACACACAACACTGATCAGCGAAGGTCACTGTCTTCGATGGTCATGGTTTGTGGCGCCCCAAAACAACAATGGCAACATTGAAGATGCCTGATCATAGATCACCCGGACAAATATAATCATAATGAGAAAGTTTAAAATAATGTGAGAATTACAGAGACACAAAGTGAGCAGATGGGGTCAGAAAAAATGGCACCGGTAGACCTTCTCGATGCAGGGTTGCCACACATCTAACAGTGATAAAAAATGCAGTATCGGTCACTGCAACAAAGCCAAGCACAATAAAAGAATGTAGCTCTGTATATACCCAAAAGAACTGAAAGCAGAGACTTGAAAATGTCCCCCCAGGTTCATGGCAGCATTACTCACAATAGTCAAAATGTGGAAGCCACCTAAGCACTCATTACCAATGAATAAGCAAAGCATTCTGGAATATTCTCCAGCCTTAAAAGGGAAACAAATTCTGAAGCATGCTACAACACAGAGGAACCCAAGGACATTATACTAAGTGAATAAGCCAGGACAAAAAGACAAATACTGTGTGATTCCCCTTATTTGAGGTTCCTACAGCCATCAGACTCAGAGAGACCAACCGTAGAATGGAGAGCACCAGGGGTTGGGGGAGGGCTGGATGGAGAGGTTTTGTGTAACAATTTAACAGTTTTGGTTGACCAGAGTTTCAGTTTTGCAAGATGAAGAGTATGGGCGATTGGCTGCACAGCAGCGTGAATGTTCGGAATGCTACCGACCACACACTGAGAAATGGTTAGCACAGTCAATTCCATCTTATGCGTAGTTCATCACAACTGAATCACAATAATTTCAACCTAATAAAATTAGATGTTCATCCTGGTAGTTGTAGAATGTAAGGCAGACTTACTGCCAGGGCTGTCTTCTGTCCCTCAGTGGGCTCCGTCCTAGGGACCCCCCAGCCCAGCTCCCCAGCACGGAAGGAATTTCTTGCTGAGCACACTGGGGGAAGAGAAGGTGGATGTACCACCTGCCAAGGGTGGAGGGAGGCTGAGGGCCCCTTAGAGCAAAGGGGGTGGGTGAGGCTGGACTCCCAGGGGAGGGACACCTTTGGGAGCAGGTCCAGAGGGTGGACGCAGGTTGCCAGACTAAGCTTCACTGTGCATGAGGGGACAGTGATGGGGCCTCCTCTGCCTCCCTCTGGAATCCTCCTCCATCCAAGGAGCACCCACAATACCTGAATTCCGGCTTGTCTTTTCAAGGATGTAACTATGTGTCAGTTCGAGAGCAGAAGCTGCCCAGGTGGACAGACACACCAAGCTCCTCTGAAAGTGAGCACTGTCTCCACATAACACGGTCACAGTGCCACAGGCTCCCTCCACTTGTGAAGGACTGCGCTGTTCCCACGGACCCAATCAGCTTCACTCGTCCTCAAACATCACCACACTGCTAAGCCTGTGACTCCCTTTGGGAAGGTCTGTGCAGGTGCCATCGAGTTGGGACCTATCCGACCCTATGGGGCACGTGGGCAGTAAAAAAGCAAGGCCCCTCCTGGGCACGCCCCAGGCCGGTGACCCAGCTGGCAACCCTGCCTTTGTTCTCCACACTGTCAGGGACAAGCAGGGCTGGTCCCATATACCTCAGGGACTGAGTCACTGAGCAAGCAGCATCACCCTCCCTGCCACCCTGTGCTCCCTCCAGGTACGAGACTGGGTGTGCCCCAGCAGAAACTATAAAACAACATAATATATACAAAAACATCTATGGGATCTCAAAGGTCATCACTCAGAACACCGGACAGTTTTCCCTTCAAACCAACCCATATTTCCTGTCTAAATTTTAGGGCCGTGCTTGCTAGCTCCCGCATCAGCTGGGACGCCGCTAGCCATTTTCTTCCCAGAGCTCGTCCACAAGCAACAGAACACTGAGATCTGCTCCCTCAACGCGAGGCCATCCAGGAGGCCGTGGGCTGCTCGTCTGGCACCACCTGGGCCCAGTGAGTGCAAATTCCAGGGCAGGAATCCAGGCAGCTGCAATAAAACCCAACTCCACAGGAGCCCGACCTGGCTGGGGGAGCCCGGGGCAGGCAGGGCCTGGAGCCTGCAAAGGGAGAGAGTCCCCACAGCTCTCTACTCTAACGTCCCTGGAGCAAAGTCCAAAGGGCTCTCTGCTTTATGTGTGGGTTTTTTTCCCCCTCATGCCTCAAACAGTTTCTCAGTGTCCACAACCAGCGGACACTGAAGTCAGTGGTCATGCTGATGCCGGCTCACCCACCTGCCAAGCCTGCATGATTGATGCCCATTTACCATCCGGCTGCCCTGGCAGGAAACAGGACGAACAGTATCTGCCTAAAAGGAATTTCAAAGAGAAAGCTGGCACACCCCATTCTTCCCTCTTTGGATCCACTGAGAAGCAAAAGCTCTGGCTAACTGGGTCTGTTTTCGCCACGGGCAGAAGGGAGTTACCACTCTCTCCCCAAGATTCTTCCCGAGCAGGAAGTTTGCTTCCTTCTAAAAGATTCTGAGTTAGAAACCAGCCGCCTTGGTTCTCAGGGTCACTTTGCCGCCCCTGTCAGCCTAGTCTCTCCTGCTGGCAGCTGGACAAGGCCTCCACCTCCTCCCACGGAGGGAGCAACCTGGAAGCGGGTAGGGAGCCCTAGAGGAGTCAGCGCAGGCTCCGGGCCTCACCCCAGGCTTCCCGAACCTGACTCCGCATTTGTCACAGTTGGAGATTCCTGGGTGCAGTAGTGGTTGAAAGGAAACATCAGAGAAAGGGGTATGCTTCCAACAGGACTTTCCTAATGATGCCCTGGAACATTATTTTTGCACGCTTATGTAACTTGTCCCATGGGGCCACCTGGGTGGCTCAGTGGGCTAAGCCTCTGCCTTCGGCTCAGGTCAGGATCCCAGGGTCCAGGGCTCGAGCCCCGCATCAGGGGTGTGGGGGGGGGTCCCTGCTCAGCGGGGAGCCTGCTTCTCCCCCTCCCTCTGCTCATGTGCGCTCTCTCTCATATAAATAAATAAAGTAAAACAAAAACAAAAACCTCAAAAAACAAAAAACCCCAAACCATAAATGTGTCCTGGGAGCCAGTACCAAGTGCATCTGAGAAAATCATCCTGCAGGGAACCAACGTGGTCGACCCCATCACGTCAGGACCATTCCAAGACCGACGGTACCAGATCTAAGTCGCCCTCCACAAGCTCACCGTCTCCAAGGCAGGCCGATGCGACCCGGCGACGGCGCAGGTAAGGACAGAAAGGACGAAGGACAGGCCGTGCCACTCAGGTATGATAAAGGACTCCGGACTTAGGCTGTTTCAGGAAGTCACCTGCCAGCCGTGATAAAACAGAAGTCGGTGGGAGGTGGCAAGCTCAAGGGCGGCATGAGGCTGCTCCCAGCAAGGACGTGAGAGGGAGGCAGGGGGCTGAGCGTGGACTGGATTGCCGAGACCCTTGTGCCTGTCCCCAAATGGCTCTGAGCACAGCAGTGCCTGCTCCTGGGGAGCATGTGCCCACGGAGAAGCGTGCATGTGCTCACGGAGAAGCGTGCATGTGCTCACGGAGGAGCGCGCATGCGCCCACGGAGAAGCGTGCATGTGCTCACGGAGAAGTGTGCATGAGTGCACGGAGAAGCGTGCATGTGCTCACGGAGGAGCGCGCATGCGCCCACGGAGAAGCGTGCATGTGCTCACGGAGAAGTGTGCATGAGTGCACGGGGAAGCGTGCATGTGCTCACGGAGGAGCGCGCATGCGCGCACATACACCCATTCCGACAGCTCTGGAAGGGAAGCTCAGAAGCCATAGCAATTCAAAGCTGCGGACCGTCAGATCCAAAGGAGAAGCGCATGATCGCAGGAGCAACAGGAGAGGGACTAGGTTAGAAAGAGTCAGGCAGAAAGCTCTACATTAGCAGGATGGAGGGGAATGAGAGCTCGTTCTAGAACAGTGTGTGCTCTAGCTGGGGGAAGATGGTGTGGGTCTGGTATGAGAAGCTAGAGAGGAAGGAGCCTGCTGAGAGGGCCGGCTCTTCCCGTGGAGAGCCCCGGAAGGTGAAAGTGAGGTGCTCAGACCGGTGCGCCAGGGCCCGGCAGGTACGGCAGGACGACAGGACGTTGCCCGTCCACCCAGCAACCTCGACTAGAGTCTGGGGGTGGATAGTGTCCATTTTGCCCTGTGGTTTCCGTGGCCCAAGCTGGCAGAGATGGGGACGAGCGCTCCAAGTGGAGCAGATGGTGCGAGTGGGAGGGGCGAGGAGGTGAGCTTTCCCAGGGTTGCAGGGTCCCGGCAGCCCCCACTCACTTGGCTGGGACTCCAGTCAGTACACCGTGAGGATGACAGATAGCCATTCAGGTGCTTCTGCAGTGCTTCTGCCCTGCCTTCTAGCAGAAACAATCACATTTCATGACTCTGATGGTGCTGGTTTCAGAGCCGCCAGCTTGGGTACTCAGCCGGCTAGGAGCTTCTAGCTGCGTAAGCCATGGCTTTCCCCACCGAGGCACTGAAGGCATAGCATGGGGCTCACGGACACTCCGGGGCTCTGCCCATGAGGCTTGAGCTTGAGTTTCCGTGTAGACTGAACCTGGTAACAGAAGTAAGGTGACTGGCTCAGGACCTGGCAGGGAGTAGGTCTCAGAACAGCTCTCCTGTCTTTACGTACTCTCATGTGCCCAAAGAGGGCATCGGACCCAGGGAAAAATCTAAAACAGACTTACGGCAGTGTGAAGTTCATTTATAGCAAAAAGGTGCACCTGCGCAGCATGGAAATTTCATCAAGTCACAATGTGTTTGAGTGTGCCTGTTTAGTTTTTTAAAAAACAGTGTTCTAAAATAATTATAGAATTCTTAAGTGAAACTTTTGTGCAAGAAACCTCATCTTTAAAACACATTATTCTTCAAAGCAGAGTTCACGAATCCCAAAAGATCTACAAATGGAGTTGTTGGCAGCCTAAAGGGTGAAAGATTTTTTTTAACCTGCAATCGTGTGTGTGTGTGTGTGTATTTTTTTTTTTTTAAATTAGGAGCTTCCCGCATAGGGTCATCTGCGTTGTATTCACTGCCACACTGTTCAGTACCAATGCTGGGTGGGGTTGGGACCACACCTGCAGCAGAGACTGAATAATGTCCTCTGCACTGTGAGGGTCAAGGGATCCATGGTGGTCCAAATCCAGAGTTCTTGCACTGCTCCAGAACTGACCACACTTGTTCTCTGTTGCCCAAAATTGTGATGAAAAGGTCCTGCCTTGTTAATTAGACATGTGGTGTTAAAAAGGCAATGGCAAATATTTGATTTAAGTACTTCTCAGTATCAAGTTCATATACATTATCGAACAGGTCCATCAAATTAATGGGATCTTGTTATCTGCATTAAAAAGCCACCATAGGGGCGCCTGGGTGGCTCGGTTGGTGGAATGTCTGACTCTTGATTTTGGCTCAGGTCGTGATGCCAGGATCATGATACTGAGCCCCACACTGGGCTCCACGCTCAGTGCAGAGTCTGCTTTGGATTCTCTCTCCCTGTCCCTTTGCCTCTCCTGCTCTGTGCTCTCTCACTCAAATAAATAAATCTTAAAAAAAAAAACAAGCAACCACAGTGCAGGAGGCATTGATGTAAATGATGGTCACTATCTTAAAGTCAAAAGATTAATATGCACAGGAAGAAAATGACCTACAAAGACTTAACCTTTTACACGTCAGATTGAATGCTGGTGATCTCAGTCAAGTGTCAGTGCCACAGAAAAGGAGTGGAAGGTTGTGATTCAGAGTGAGGGCCACATGGCTACATGTCAGGCAGCCTTGGATCAAAGCCTAGCTCTGCCGTCTACTGATTATGTGCTCTCAGCTACTGATGGAGCCCTGTGCCTCAGTTTCCTTATCTGGAAAATAGGAATGACCTTGTAGGATTGCCATGATGATCCAGTGTAATGATGCTTATGAGCACAGACACTGGCTAGTACTCAAGTTCACAGTAACTATCAGCAACTAACAACATTGTTAACATGACTTTTGTGCTTTATTTGTACAATGTGTAATTTGTACAATCTGTTTTCATTTTATAGTTGTAAAAGGAGCTCTTACCTAGCTTCATGCCTATGAGGGTAGGTATAGGTATTTAAGAAAACTAAATACATTTAATTGAATAAAAGATGTCACAATCATTGTTTTGGGAGTATCACAAGACTTTCTTACACTGTATGCAAAAATAAACTCAAAATGGACTAAAGACCTAAATGTGAAACCTGAAACCATAAACCCGCTAAAAGAAAACACAGGCAGTAATCTCTTGGACATCAGCCTTAGGAATATTTTTCTGGATGTGTCTCCTCAGGCAAGGGAAATAAAAACAAAAATAAACTATTGGGACTTCATCACAATAAAATGCTCTTCTGCAGCAAAGGAAACGGTCAAAAAATGAAAGCAACCTACAGAATGGAGGCAGAAATTTGCAAATGATAGTCCAATAAGGGGCTCATATCCAAAATATATACAGAATTTACACAACTCTATGCCAAACAAACAAACAAACCCATCAAAAATTGAGCAGAAGACCTGAACACATCTTATTCCAAAGAAGACATCCAGAGGGCCAACAGACACATGAAGATGCTCAATATCGTGCATCATCAGGGAAATGCAGATCAAAACCACAATGAGATATCAACTCGCACATGTCAGAATGGCTAAGATCATGAAGAAAAGAAAACAGATGTTGGTGAGGATGCGGAGAGAAAGGAACCTTCGTGCACCGTCGGTGGGAATGCAAACTGGTGCAGCCACTCTGGAAAACAGTATGGAGGTCTGTCAAAAACTTAAAAAGAGAAATATTTTTAGTGCCATCTAGTAGGCCCTAGGTGGCAAATATGGTGTCCATTTCAAATTGCCTGATGTGTATGGGCATTCCAGTTGAAAGTGGATTACAGCTGGCTAGACTGCACACACTTATGCTCTCACACTCAGGTGTCCATGAGGCCTGTCCAGTACACATAGTATGAGCCCTTCATCCCCTCGGCCTAGCCCTACTAACCTAGCCAGTGCCTTTGCCATGATGCTGGGGCCCTTCATCTTCAGCACAGTCTTCTTACATATGAAGGAGAAGGAGCAGTGTCACTGAGGGGGTAGAGCTCTGTGACTCCTTAGAACACACACATGGTGGTTATGTAGGCTTGGGTCTACCTCTTATGGAGGTTGTTTTTAGTTTCCTTCCTTCCTTCCTTCCTTTATGCCATGGAACAGTGGCACAACCTTACCTCAGTGGGAGATACAGCATTGAGTACCAAGGGACTGGGGATTGGGGAATGATTTTTATGTGTTTTTTTCCACCTAATGCTATGTGGTATTTTTCATATGTGGTCACTCTCCTTTCTAAGATGGACACTGCCCTCCAACTTAAAAAAAAAAAAAAAAAAGGTGCCATAGTGCTAGCTAGTAATTCTACCACTGGGTGCTTACTCGAAGAAAATGAATGCACTGGTTTGAAAAGATCTTTGTACCCCTATGTTTACTGCAGCATTATCTACAATAACCAAGATATAGAAACAATCCCAGGATCCACTGACAGACGAATAAATAAAGAAGCTGTGGAAAGTACAATGACTGTGAATGTATAATGACTCAGCCATAAAAAAGAATAAGATCTTGCCAATTTCAATGGAATGGATGGATCTAGAGGGTATCAGATGATTTAATTTATATATGCATCTAAAGCAACAAGAGAAATGAACAAAGAAAAACAGAAACAGACTCACACACACAGAGAACACAGTGGTGGTGTTTAGAGGGGAGGCAGGAAAGGGATGGGCAGAATAGGTAAAGTGGAGTAAGAAGTACAAACTTCCAGTTATAAAATGAATAAGTCAGAGGGATGGCAAGTAGAGCATAGGGAAGGCAGTCACACTGGGGTGAGCACTGGAGTAATGTATACAATTGTCTAATCACTATGTTGTAAAATGAAACTACTATAACATCGTGTGTCAACTATACTTCAATAAAAAATTAAAATACAATAGAATATTTAAAAATAAAAATGGGTCCCTACACTATCAGTTCTGAGACAGGCAGGCAGACCGAGTCCCAGGATTTATCAGGGGTTTTCTGCTCATCCCCACTATCTTAGATCATTTCCAACTGGACAGGCTGAACAGGAGGGGGCCAAGCAGGCCAGGCAGGATGGCCATCATCCCACTGATGGCCATGAGTGACCAGGCCACACTGAGTTTCAAAATCTGATCTTGTGCATGGAGAGAAGGCCCTTCCTGTCCTAGCACCTTCTAAGGAAGGGGTGTGTGGTGCCTGGCCCACACAAGCCTTCTCTCCACTCCCTGAATCCTACCCTGGTGGTTCATCTGACCACAGACTGGGCAGGTCATGTCTATCTTTAAGAAGAGAGTAGTATTTTAAAGAAGAGGATCACCTGGTCCTAGGGTCACCATCACAGTGACAGCTGAGATTCCAAGAACATTCTAGAGCCTTCTGGTACACACATGAGTGATGGAGGCACAGCTCTGACCAGACCTAGGAGCTCCTCTCAGAACTTATGGAGAGAAGCAGGATTCTCTCTCACCTCTCTCATCCTCTGCAGAGAGGCAGTGGCATCACCTGTGTGACCAACCACATGACACAGTGCCCATCAGGCCCCTGGCATGGCTCTTCCAAAGTCGGCCCCTCCCCCTGTGATTCCCTGTCTACCCTGTCCACTCAGAAACCACACCCTGAGACTTGGATTTCAGAGTGGGGCCTACAGGTCACTCTATACTTCGGGGTCACGCTCCCTGAGAGTCTTCAATAGGGTTGGCATGACTAAGGAAATTAACCGGTTTTCTTTTGTAAATGTGTTTTATCTAGTGGGTAGAATTTCCCTTCTGCAAGATACATCTACAGTTTTCTAAAGAAATTCAATGAAAGTTGAAGCATATCAAGTGCTTGATAGATGAAGTCCAGGCAAAGGTGGGCCTTCTTTTGGCACCAACAACGTCCTTCCATTGATCCTTCCAGGGACAATAAAACCCCAGAACAAAGTGGAAGAAAGACACCGATCCCAACAGCAGAGGCCAGGAATAAACTAATTTTATTGTTAGAAATGAGGGGGAAAATACCGTGGAGGCAAATGGGGTGGGAAAGTGGTCTTCCAAACTATTCTCAATAATCTAGCAACAGCACCGCGTGTCCTTCCTTTCCATCCAGGCCAGGAACAAGGGACAGGGAGGGACGCTGCTACCAAAGGGACTCACCTTTCAACTGGGACTCAGAAAGAGCTGTTTCAGAGGGCTCTGGAGTGGCTTAGATGGAATCCCCATTAGAAGCAGGATGCCACTCATTAGGACAAAATCCCCTCATCCCGACCTGACATCCACAGGCTCTGTCCCACTGCTCACCCTTGCTTCCTGCCGAGAGATTCTGCATTCCTGCTTACTCTTCATCTAGTCCCTTCAGTGCTTTGCTTTGTATTTGTAATAAAGTACAGCACCTTGGCATGGCCTCGAAGGACCAAGACTTCCCACCTTGACTCTCCACCAGCCTCAGCTCTGCCACCTGCCAAGTCCCAACCTAACCTCCTCCTCCACACCTGGAACAAGCAAGCTCTCCCTTGTTGAGGACTTGAACATGCTGTCCCTCCTGCTGGGATGATCTTCCCTCCCCTTGGTTCCTTTCCGCCCGCCATGACCCAAACTGAGAAGTGCACTCCCTGAAAGGCCATCCCCCAATTCCTAATGAGGCCCTGTCATTCTCCCTCAGGGACTTGGTTCCTTCTCTAGTGCTTCTCCTGATCTGCACTAACAGGTCTTTGCTGAGCTGTTTTGGACCAGCCACGACTCTAGACTCCCACTCCAAGGGAACAGGGGTCAAGACAGACAGAGTCGCTCAGCAACTATTTGCTGCATGAGTGAGTGATTTCTCAATGCTGGGATTCAGCTGCTATGCCACTAACCAAGTTTGCTATGAATGAAGCCAAGGGGAATGTCCAGATGCCCAGAGGACAGCAGATAGTGAAGGTACCCAGGGATTATTTAGGGAGCCCCCAAACACCCAATGGCAAGGAACCAGCTCTCACAGCTCTAAGGACAATATTCAGATGGTTCTTAGCTCTTAGTTTCTGAACACTTATGAGGTAGCCAAGCCTTCTGTGTGTGCCTGCTTCTCCCAGCAGCTTCACATGGCAGGTAGAGCTTCCCATCTTAAGTATGGGGTGACTGAGGATGGCACAGGGTGAGTAAGTTCTCCATGGCTGGAAAGACTGGAATGCCAGCTGAATCTCGGAATCCACTCAGGCTGTAATGTGTCCCTGCCCCTCAGCTATTTCCTGAAAGCAAACCCCCAGGGGTATCTGGCAGGTTGATGTTGAGTTGTCTAAATGCTGTGCCCTGTGCAAGAACATTGGTGTCCTGTGGGGGTAGCCATAATGAGAGGGGTAGGTCAGAAAACGGCCCTTTGTTGAAGCTTCTGGCACAATCATAGACACAAGCCATCTGCTGCAATGTGGGGTCTGGACAAGCCTTGTTTCAAAGCATAGTTAGAGCCTCGTCTTATTTCTAGGTAAAGTTAGAAGCCCCAAGAATTTCATTTGAGGCTCTAGTTTTCTTATAGATTCCACGGATCACAGGGACCATGTTCAGCACCCTCAGGGAACAGAGGAAGGGGCAGAGTCAAAGGGAAAGGGAAGGACCTGTCCATGGATGATGTCCGGAGCTAGGACAGCCCCTGAGTCAGTCCTCAGGGTTCTCAATAACTTGATGGTTGGGGACTCCTTAGAGGATCCTTAGAGGATCCTTAGAGGATCCAATGAAGGCTACTTGTCCTCTCTCCAGGAAAGATGAACCTTCACATGCACGCAAGCTCCACAGACCACCGTGAGTGACCAACCCCGGGTTAGAACCCGCATAATACTTTCTCTCAGAGTCGAGCACCTCTAAGAGGGCAACATTCTCTCTAAGGCAACAATTCCTTCTAATAAAGGACAAATGAGGCACATCCCCCAGATGCATTACTCTACCAGCTCTGTCTTTACCAACAAAACCCGATACAAGAGGGACATTCACCAGAGGTGCAGATGAATGACACGGGCTGAAAGACATGTATGCACGAAAGTCTCAAGTGAAGAGGCCATTCTAAGTTGCAGCTTACAGATGAAGACAGTAACGCCATACTGTTCTAGTAAAACCAGGGGCAGTGGCTGTCCCCAGGAAAAGGCAGTATTTTGGGGCAATGTGGACACCATATTTCAGAATTCTACCCCTGGAACATAGTTCTACAGCTGTAAGCCATCTACCAGTCCCCGTGACATGCTCTGCAGTCAGGAAAACATAAGTTCAGATCTAGTAAAGATACCCCCAAGCTGTGTGAGCTCCAACAAGTGACTTCATGTGCGCAGGTTCTTGGCACTTTTAAGCCTCAGTTTCCCCTAGAGCTGACCAATGAGCACTTTCAACCTTCATCTGACACAGTTAACACAAGGATTAAATGTTTCTCATGCTGCAGTGCTGTGGAGGCTGTACTCAAGGACTGGTAGCTGCTACAAATAATTTAACTACTATTAACAGGTTTATTGTTGAGGACAAAAACCCCAAAAAGCCAGCCTCCTGTCTCCATGAGGGTAGTTTGGAAGCTAACTCCTCAAGGTGCCCCCAAAAGGCTCATTTGTGCAACAAATGCATTCAAAATCAACAGAGAAACCCTACTCACAACCTTATTGCACCACTTTGACCCAGGTTTGGGGAAGCTTTCAGTAATTCAACATGAAAAGATTAGTTTTCTTGATAGGATTCTCAAAGACATAATAACAAAAGATATCCATAACACTCACCAAACTCTACACTTGGGCCGCATACGTGGGAACGCTTCTATCTCTGCACACATCAAGTCAATACTCAAAGAGGAACATAGGAGAGCCGTGTCCCACAGCATTACCCAACTCCTAGGCAGTTAAGAAAGCTCCATAGGTGTGGATCACTTAACCATCGGCAAATGCTCTGCGATGAAGCTGAGCAGAACGGCTTCTGCTCCAACCATCAGATAAAACAAGAGTAACTACATTGTCGAACGGTACAGCAAAAGGATCTCTCCTTCCAAATAACAGGCGGTGCTCCTTTCCTGAGGTTGGAACATTCTTATCAAATGAAATGAAATAGATCAGAGAAGACTTACTGATTGCCAAACCACCTGGCAATGTTTGCACACATCCCAAGCTGTTCCCTGCCCCTGCCTGGAGCAGCTTGCTTTGCCCCCTACAAGGAGAGTAGAGCGGTCTCCAGCCTGGGCTAAGGCAGTCCTAGGAGATGAAGGAGCTTCCCTGGACTGGGAGACGGAGGCGAGGCAGTGCGGTGAGAACAAGCAGAGGCCTCTGATCCGACCCAGCCTAGTGACTTATTAATAAAGGTGCTACCCGATGCAGGGTTTCTTCCCAAGCAAGCCTGTGCACGGGTGACCGCGCTTGCGGAGATGCTCCCTGCTGTGTGCGCCACCAGCGACCAAACTCACAAGATGCTTTCATTTTCGTGGTCAAATTCACAGACCTTTTAACCATGGAAAATAAAATGTTAAAAGGAGGAGCGACTAGGGAGAGGAGGAGAGTTTCCTCCTCCCTAATGTGGATGCCTGGCGGCAGCCTGCTTCTTTCTTACAAAGCGCACCCACCACTTTCTCATACTGGGGCCCATACAGGAAACGCAGGAGGTTGCTTGGGGGAGAAAAACCCTAATTATTCTTTAAGAGCCAGGTCATACCTTTCATGTCGATGCCCACCTTGGGCAACGAGGCATTTGCTGAACTTGTAGAAAGCAATTCTTGCCATCTAAAGGCACAATTCAGCAACTTCTTTTCCTGAAGAGTGTTTGTTTTTCTTTTCTTCCCTCCAAAACAACCATGTGACAAGAAGCTCATTGTTTTTTGGCAGCCAGTCTTGCCCTAGTGTGGTTTTTCAAGCTCAAAACCCATATTCAGTTTCTACCAAATACCACTGTCCCAGGATTACCAACAATGCTGCCAAACAGATAATGTATGCAGGGAGACGTGCCTAGGAGCCCGACATGCTCCAGTTCTCAACAGAGCTGAGGGCCTGGGGTCCCACTGAAGGCACAGAGGGCCTGAGATGAGGGGATCTGCTGGCCAGGACAACACCTTTCTCCCTTGGGCCCCTGCAGTCTGCTCTGTGTCACCAGAACTACCTACTTCCCTGACTAGCAGCCCCCAGAGATCTGGTCAACCATCCTCTCTGGCTGGGGGGCAGGGGCCCTCTAGCAGAGCCCCATGGAGGAGACTAGGAGTGTGTTTTCCCCCAGCTGTCCCCTGGTTAGATGCCAGCCTCGCTGCACAGAGGCCCTACCCACACCCAGCCACCACCTTGGTCCCGCAATCCCAGGGACTGTGTAAGTCTGCTGGCTTGTAGGGCATTACAAGCCGAATGACGAGCTCTCTGTGCAAACTGCTCACTGACCCTCCTTTCACTGGGAGGCTCCACTATTCCCCAAGACTTCTCCCTGGCCTTCATCTCTTCCTACTCCCCTTCCTTCTCTGCCTCCCTCTCCACTCCCCATCTTCCTCCTAAGCTTCCTTCCCCTCCTCCTATGTCAGTGCAAGTTGGTTCCAACTCTGCCAGGCCCCACACGACCTCCTCCTTCCCACCCTCCCTGCTCCACCCACACTCAGGCTGGACTACTGCATTAGACTCTCACAGAATCTCCTCTGACTCCTGACACACCTCCTTCTGAGTCCCCATGTCTACAGGCTAGGAAGACTCTTCCTCAAGTATGACTCCCTTCTACCAGGCCCCTACTACAAACACCTAAGTGCTCCCCACTGGCCACTGGGCAGCCCCAAACCTCCCTGCCTGAGATGCTGTATCTCAATACTATTTCCACTGTGACCCTACATCGCCCAGCTGCGGTGACCAGAACCTTGGCGCTCAGAAGGGACTCAGAAGGGACTCTCTCCCCTCCATCCCATCTCCAGCTGCAGATCCTCTGCCAGCCCCATCTGTGAACCCTTCATCACAGCTCAGCACCACCACCGAGCAGCAAAGACCCTACACAGTGCAGTCACCAGGTGCAGCCTCCATTTCCTCCTCCATGTGATGGGGACAACACCCATGCCTTCTCCAGGGGATCATGTCAAAGTTAAGTGATCTCACTCTTCTTGGATGCACGGTCACTGCCTGGCAACTGAGCCTTCAGCTAGCAACTCCTGTGACACAGTGTGGAACGGGGCTATCCTGTTCTCACATGTCCATGAAGCCAGAAAGCCGAGAATCCCATGTTCTAGATTCTAGAAATGCCCCAGCAGGTCCTTGCCTGGAGGGGTCCCACCTATTGTCTATCCCCTCACTAGCGTAGTGAGGAGAAGGCTAGAGGTTTCTGAGGCCAATACGTCAGGTTAGTGGGGACATCATGGTGCCCCATCCCTCACCTGGTGCTTCTCTGTCCTCCTCCAAACCATCCAGGGGCCTCCTGGAGAGCCATACCACAACTGAGCTGGACTGGAGGCTAGCAGATACAGAGCTGTGGAACTGCAGGCCCCGGGCTGTGTGGGAGGGCCATGATGTGGGTCTCTGGGGCCAGGGCAAGTTAAGGAATAGAAACAGATGCATTTCCTGCCCAACTAATTTTGGAGGGAGGCTGGCTAGGACTGCCCATGAAGCTGGCTGACAGAGAGCATCAGAAGTGGGCACACTATAGACCCACTGGTTGAAGCCCCAAAACGTTGAGTTCCTAAGTCAGGTGGAGACTGCAAAATTCGGCAGACTCAAGAGACCTTCAAAGGGACCTGAACAAGAGGGATACCCGCTGGATCTAGGCCTCGGGCAGAGACCACTCTAAGCTGTGGTGCATAAGAGTCATGGACCCTGCAAGAGGACACAGGGTGGGGGCAGGCCGCGCAGCAGCAAGGGAAGAACAGAAAGCACCCACAAAGGATAAGTGCTGGCTCCCTCCATTACTGGCAGCATCCCTACCCAGGCACAAAGCAGCCCCCAGAGGCCTCCAGGAATAGACAGGACACAGAAACCTCCCCAGCAGGTGCTGTGGTGAGGCTCGAGTATGGAGGCCGGGTGGGAAAAGAGAGCTTCAGCTAGATATGGGAATGAACTTGAAGTCCAGGGGGACTGCCTGGCATTTATTCCCGGGTGGCAGAACTGGCAGAGACCCAACTGTCCTTTCGTAAATGTGCTATTCTCCATCTCACCACCATTCCAGAATGATCAGAAATGGAAATGGCCCAAAAAAGAGAAGAAGAGAGACTAGTAGAGAAGAACACAGATCTATGTTCTCCCTTTCCTCCTTCTCTGGAAGGCCACGAGGGGAGGGCAGACTTTGAAATTTCCTAGGACCCACCTGGCTGTGGTTCTGGGAGAGCTGGCTTAGCAGCTCCAGGAAAGCTGAGCCACACAGAAGCCGCTGGTGTACCCCTAAACTGAGATCTGGCAGCATGGCCCATTTGTATTCCCGAAGAAAAGAACAATCGGGGATTTTTAGGACGTTCTCCTCAATGCTGACAAATTTCTTCCCGGGCCATGTGGCCATTAGTAAGCACAACCCACAGAACCATCAGGGAAACTGTGAGTGAGTCCACTGACAGACAAGATGCTAAAGAACAGAAAATTACAGAAATGACCAGAAATATATTTCAACACATCTCTATGGCAATGGCAGGCACCTCTATTATACACGAGGCATCAGAGAAAATAAATACAGACAGCCGTTAAGTTCTGGAGCGTGCCAGAATGAAAGCTGGCAAACATTAGCTAAAGTGAGGGGTTTTTTTTTTTTTCTGTTTTAAGCATATTTGGGGGGTAATTATCAGCAATAGTGGAAAACCCTTGGTTTCACATCACCCTCCAAGAAACCACGCTGTCCTGTTAGCACTGAATTTTTTAGCTCAGAAGACCTACTGGCAAATCCTACAGTTTCCTCCTGATTCACTACTGGAACTGGCAAGGGGCAGGAAACACCAGTGAGCCTCCTATCACACACGAGAGACACCAAACCTGGGACATAAGGGAATGGCAGGGATGCGGATTTATTTTCGACAAGACGCACATGAGGGTTTTTTTGTTGTTGTTTCTTTCCTTCAGGGGGAAAAAGAGAAGGACTAAGATTGTATTAAGTTCCTTCTAGCAAAGTGTGAAAAAAAAAAGAAAAGAATGAAGCCGAATGGGAATTCTAAGATAAAAATGGCAGAACAAGAATTTAGAAAGGATGCCACACAGTCTGAAATGCACCCTGCTGCCTACTGATAAGCCGGTCCTGTTTCTATTTACTTTTGTGAATAACTGAAAAGCAGAGAAATCTGACGAGCCAGCTTTCCACAGAGCCAGTAACTGATTGGAAGAAAACAGAGCTCTGAGCGTTTCTCAGGGAAATGAACCCGACTCCTTTACCCCATGGCCAGAATTGCACAAAATCATGGTTCAGAGAAAGGCCCGTTCTGGCAATGCCCCGTTGCCTTATGTCTGCCAGGGAACGTCTGATTTCTGGGCCTGTGTTTTCACGACTCCATTACGATGGGCGCACTCCGGACAGCAGACTCACACAGAATAGCTGTAAAAAATAGCTGAACCTCGTGTTCACTGCCTCAAATCTTATTTCTGCCCATTAAGGAACAGAACTTTTACTGCCTAAAATACATGGAAATGACACTTTATTGAGATTGACATTAATCTATTACTAAAGACACCTTCAGCAAAAATAGCAGAGAGACATATAGGCATGAGAACACTCACAGAAACAGAGGCAAAGGGTCAGCCCATGTCGATACAGGCGTTTTCTGGCCTGAGAGCTGGGCACTGGGTGCCTTGAATTCTCCTTTGAAAATATGACACTTGATAACCTCCGTGGGAGTTGAGTCTCAAAATAGGGCCTGGGCCCCATGGCGGATCCCTGGCCTGGCGAAATCGGAGCTGGGTGCTTCCATGGCTCGGCTAGAGTGGGTCCTCCAGACCCGCCCCCCCAATCCGCGCAGGGCGTGGAGCTGAGGAGCCCAGCCAGGCCCATTTCCCAAAGGCCATGGTAACACGCTGGTTAGCCAAGGCCATGCTGGGGGTCTCTAAATCCATCCCTGGAGAAGTTCACGGGACAGGAGGCCAGTGCGGGGCAGATGGGCTCCTGGGTCTCTAACCCTAGAGAAATAGAGGGACAGGGATGGGGAGGGAGGAAGAGGAGGAGCTGTCCTCCCTCATGTCAGTGGACAAGCCCAGTCGCCCTCCACTCTCCACTGCGAAGGTACCCGCTGGTGCCTACTCCAGGTTTTTGATCTGGTTGCTTGGGTGGGCAGGGGCCCCCACAGGACTTCTGCACCACACCATCCCCCACCCCCAGGGGCACAGCCTGGTTTGAGGGGCCCTGCATCCCAGGACCCCTTTAAGCGAAACAACACATGAGCACCATCGTAGGTCAGGTGTGGATGTGGCCCAACATGCTGTTGAGGGTCTAGCTTCAACAGCCAGAAGAAGTGAAGGGGCAGGTGGGCCTTCCCACCCAGCAGCCTCTGTCCTCTCCCCCTGCTCTGCAGTCTTTCCAGCCCCCAGCCCCCCACCCAGCCTCCCCTAGGGTCTGCATTCTACTAACTCCCCCAAGTCAGAACGCTTTGGTGCAGCTGAACAAAACGTCCATTCACTTCCTAAGCTTCACAAACAAACCCAAGCAGAAACTCCACAGTCTCCCTCAGCAGGAAACCCGCTCCCCTGCAGGTCTAGCCTCCATCTTCCAGAAGCAAGCTGACCCTCACGGAGAGTCAAAGGGACCCGCGCCCGGCCTTTCACTGCGACCCAGTAGGAGTGACCCTCCTGGACACACGAGGAGCAGGTGGGGCGAGATTTCAAAGTGAGGAGGCCATTCCCGAGTGCCAGGGACAGAGAGCCTGGGGCGGGGAGGTGGGGGGGGCGGCGCTCAGCCTCAGAGCTGCAAGAGGACATGCCAGGCTGGGAAGCCAGCGGTCTCAGGAGCCTCATGGAGGGTGAGACAACCTGTTCTCACAGAAGGAGCCCCCGGGATGTGGAAGCGGAGTCAGCCTGCTGGGGCGCCTGGGTGGCTCAGTCAGTTAAGGGTCCGACTCTTGGTTTCCATTCAGGTCATGACTTCAGGGTCATAGGATCAAGCCCCACCTTGGGCTCCTCACTCAGCTTGGAGTCTGCTTGAGATTCTCTCTCCCTCCTCCCCTCCCCCTTGCTTGCTTGCATTCTCTCTCAAAAGCAATCAATCAATCAATCAATCTTAAAAACTTCCCACCAGCCTGGGTGGGGACTGGGGCACGGGGGTCAGGCATCTGATGGTGACGTGGGCCAGGAAGCTGGTGGGGAGGGGCTGCTGCAGAGCATGCCTCATGCTTCCCTCCTGGTGAACAGGGTTTTGAAAGAAGTTCGGATTTGTCCCCTGCTGAATACAACAGCTCAGGGCCGGCAGCTTGCCCTCCCTGCTCTGGGCGAGCCTGTCGTGAGCCTATCGTTGGGGCCACACACAGCAGAGGAACATGACTCCCAGGTAAGGAGTATGGTACAGAAAGTGTAGGGGGCACCTGGCAGGTGGCGGGCTCAGATGGCCGCGGGCTCCCTCCTCCAGCCGGAACGCATCAGGATGGTGCTGCCTGTGCAGAAGACTGTTTGCTGGTGTCTTGCCCACGCCTGCCCCCAAAGGCTCAGAGCAAGACCTGGTGGGGGGCGGCGGGGCGGGTCCCTTCCTTGCCCTTCTGACAGCCTCCATGCCTTGCCGTTTGCTCCTTTCAAATCCAAACACAAGCGATGAAGCAAAATGCCTGGTATGTGCCTGGAGCCCACAGGTGCTTCAATAAGCACAGGAAAACCACTTAAAAATGCAAGTCTGATACAATACATCCATCTGAACATAGATTTCTGAATGCAAGTCTGAACCATACATCCATCTGAACCTAGCAGCTGAATTTACATTTAGGCTTTGCTCGTCTCCATACACATAAACACGGTGGAGATTCTTTCTTCCATCTTCAAAAACAGAAGAGGTGATGATACGAAATTAGACCACCCCCTACACCATTCAGTCACTAGCTTCTGAGATCTTAAATTCAGCATTACAGAAATACAAAGTATTGTCATATCTTCCTCATTCTGGGACCCGGAGGAAAAAAAATACTTCCAAGGGGGCTGGTTTAGGAACAGTATGATTTCGGGAACGGTTAGTAATGAGAACAACAGGTGTGTTAGGATAGAGCATCATTTGGGGCATTATAGAGCAATATTTACATGGTGTTTTAGATAACGAGCCAGTCCCCAAGATGGATGTGAGTCCCTGAAGCTTCCAGGTTCATCTTCTGTTTGACAGACAGGCAGGCAGCAGAGACCTGGAGATGCAGCCTGGGAGGAGAGGGCTGATGTCACAGGTGGCTTTGTTGACAGCTCAGGTGTGCTGGGACCATGTCAGTCCCCCCCCCCCCCCCCCGCCAGTACCACAGGGGCATGAAGCAGGAGAAGGAAATGTCCCCCAAATGGAATCTGACCAAGCTGACTGGAGACGGTGCCCCAGGCAGGGCTCTGGGCCCTTTTCGCCCACCCAGATTGCTGGGCAGACTTCCCCAGATGGTTTTCGTTTACACAGTCGTGACCAGACGGCTTTGAGAGCCTCCCCTGGCACACTGTGGCCCTCAGAGTTCTGGTTCAGTTTTACTGGAGTCAGTTTGGTCACCTATCATTGCTGGATCAAATGCAAATCCAAAGGAAAGCCATGCTCACAAGAGTGGGGGGCAGGTTTCCCATTTTCCCTGTAAAAGCCCCTTTTCAGAGTTTCAAAGCAGCATCAAGAGGCAGAGTGGTAGTAACCCACCCCAGAGTGATTTTTGCCTGCCAGCTCGGACCAAAGCATATCCGTCCAACTCAGCTTTCCAGAAGCTTTTCTTATCCTTGCAAAATAATTTTTTTCCTTTTATTGTAATTTTCATGAGAGCAGGACAGAACAGATTCTGGAACTTGGCAAGTACACATGGCCAGCCAGTGAGAATCCATCAAGGGTGTCCCTTTGTCACCGGGAGTGTCAATGGGACAGAGAGAGGGGTAAGGTGCACCCACCCACTCCTAGCTACACTCGCACCCCAGCTCCTTACAAACAGGAATGCTGTCCCCTTTCCTAAGGTATAGCAAAGGAAAAAAAAATGTTGGTATACACAACAGCCACAGTGTTTTGTTTTGTTTTTGTTTTGATTTGTTTTTGTTTTTGTTTTGGTGTGTTTTCTACCCAACACATCAGTTCAGTGTCTATCCAACAGCCCCCAGAACCCCTTAGCCACCATGCTCCAGGCCAGCGGAGCATCACTTTCTATAACAGTTGCTCACTCCCACCCTGAATCTGCCCTTTGCTCTGCAGCGAGTGTACACCTCTCTCTCTCATCCCTAAAGATCCAGCTCTGGAAATCCTTTTTCCACAAAGGGTCCCCAGGGAGAGGGAGCCACACCTCCTCCTCTGGGCTGCCCCTTCACCCATAGCTGTCCCTACTCAGACATGCCCTGGACCTGCCCCCAACTGTTCACTTCTTAGGAATATTAGTAACATGCTCATTATTACAATTACATTAAGTTATGGTTAAATAAACTACATTAGAGGGGCGTCTGGGTGGCTCAGTTGGTTAAACGCCTGCCTTTGGCTCAGATCATGATCTCGGGGTCCTGGGATCGAGTCCCGCCTCTGGCTCCCTGCTCAGCAGGGATTCTGCTTCTCCCTCTCTCTCTTCCTTTGTGATGTCTCTCACTTTCCTTCTCTCATATAAATAATAAATGAAATCTTATAAAATCCCATCTATAGATACTGAACTTGGAATTTCATATACTTTCCATGGGTCACAAAATCACTCTCCTTGTGATTTTTCTTTTTTTAAATAAACCAGCCAAAAAGCTTGAAAACCATCCTTCACGTGCAGGCTGTACTCAGGCTGGCCTTGGTTTGCCAAGCCCTGTTATGGACGTAAGGAAGTGATGGGGACCATCTTCATAATGCATACCAAACTTAAAGGGTAGTATTGTCTGTGGCCACTGCATGGGGAGGAGCACAGAAAATCCAGGAAATGGGACTGTTCATATACTCTGCTCTGTTCAACAAGGAGGTCGCACATCGCTGAGGGGAGTGGAAAGGTCCAACGTTCCCAGCTGTGCTGTCGTCTTCCTTGTAAGGGAATCACCTGCCGACATTCACCTGATCTGCCCCTGCCCTCAAGGCCACTGGGCAGTGTCCACGGATTCATGGGTTAACAAAAACATCTATAATCATCCTCTGGCTTCATGCCATTTACATTCGGAGGCAAGTGCTATATGTCCTTCGTATACGTAAACTTTATAATAAACCTACCATTTTTTCAGAGAGCCCGCTGGTAGCCATCTACCGGCACACCACTGCCTTATCCCAGAGGATCAGGACTACCGGCTCAGGAGAAGAGGGCTTGCTGCCCACCCGTTCCAGAGCCTTGCAGGAAGAGAGATGGAGTGTCTCTGCCCCAGAAAAGTGCCCAGTAAACGTCTGCCTGGTATTCAGGTGGCATGGCAAACAAACACTCAAATAAGCAAATGGATGTCCTCCCCTGGCACCTCAGGTCTCTCACCACCTCTCATCTTTCAGGAATAATCACAGATAACCAAATCTGGTCACAAAATTCACTCTTAAAATGTTTCAGTGAATTCTCAACACATCCATTCGTTAACAAAAGCAAGTACGTTACATGCAAAGTATATATATATATCTCCTACTAATTGGTACTTACTGTGTTTTCATGTGCAAGCTAATAATACTTTGCACACATTATTGAGGGCAGTTTTGTGTCTGGACTCATTAGAATCTAAATGAACCCAAGGCTGGTGAGAATGCACGGCATCAGCCGGGGCCTGGAGCTCCGCTCGGCCACAGCCAAGTGCTGCTGGAGGCCCGCATACATGCTCACGGCACATTCCGAACAGACACGCAGCTCATACTCGCAGGGCTGTTGCCATAACTTTGGATTTGCATTTTAAGGAACTGGCTCCTGCTCCAGGAGGCAGAGAAAGGAGCTAATCTCCTATTTAAAAAGTAATAATAATAATAATATTCCATAAAACTAAAACTAAATAGGCATTTAAGAGAAGTTTTACAGAATGGAAGACTGCATACCTGACAAACTAGAAGCAGGGAAGGTTAAGGCCAAATACTCAGGCAGGCCCACTGCCAGGTATAATTATTTCCTCATTCCACACATTTCCAGAAAGATAACAGTACTTAGAAGCCTCGTGGTCCGTATTCCACCCTGTAATGTCCTGTGGTTCTTCAGGGGCTAACTCTCTCACGCAGGATCCAACAGGCTGTCCTGACTAAATTCACCTCCATGTTGAATAGCGTAAAGAAGGTGCCAGAAAATTCCAGAACTTTCCAAATGGGGCAGCTGTATGAAACTGGGCTGGCCACTGACCCGGCAGCACCTCCAACTCCTCACTGATAAAATGACTTGGTGATGTCTCAGGGACAGCTACTGCTGCCTTTTAATTTTATGACCTGAAGGTCTAAGACCCACAAACAAACAAAAAGTCAATTTGGGATCCAAACACAGCAAGAAACCAACCTTTCCAGGATCTAAGCTGCTTTGTTTTGTAAATACTGGCGACTGGATCTTATGGCAGACACACACAGAGTTGACACCCTTGCAGCCTGTTCTGAGAGTGAGCCCCTCCCCCCCAGGCATGAGCTGGGAGGGGGCTGTGCCCTGATTTGTTCCCAGACTCTGAGCCCAGGGGTCTTTTCCAGGAGCTTCCTGTCCAGGAGGCCTTGTCTGACGCCAATCTTAACACCTCCGAGTGGACTAATTCGAGGAGATACGGGCCCCAGCCAGACTGAGACACAGGTGAGCTCCATGAGGGGGCGTCCGGGCCCACAGCAAGCAGCTGGAGCTCATGGGGTGCCAGGGGTGGACGGCAGGACAGAGGGCACCAGGGCCAGGTCAAGTGTCTACCTTCTGCCAGGTAGGTAAACAGTTCCCTTCAGTCCCACTGAGGGCAGGTGGGCAACAGGGCCGAGACTGATGTAAAGACACAGCTGAGGGCCCCAGGGGTCTGTCTGGAAGCTGTCCCCTAAGCTGAAACAGCCTGCCCTCTATCGGACGGACTCAGGAGGTGGCAGAGTGACGGGGCACAGGCTCTGGAACCCATGGCTGTGCACTCATTCCCTGGGGCCTCCTACTGGCTTACCGGCCTGCCTGGGTCATGTCACACTCTATGCCTTGGGCTCCCTGTATTTACATGGAGGTGACAGTAGTGCCACCTCCTCCTAGGGTCCTGAGCATGACACGCACGAAGACTGCGAGAAACTCACCAGAAATCCTAGCTGCGATCGGGGGATCCTTGGGAAATCTAAACTGTATATTCATCATACGGACATAAGCCATAGGAGAGTGAATACTATAATAATAATAGTGATAATAACGATAACGATGATGATGATGATGAAGATGATGATGGAGTCCTAGTCTCACTGTGCTGAATCCATTTCCTCAAAAATAAACCGTGTTGACTGCTCCCCTGCCAGGCTTTCCCTAGAACCTGTGTTGTGTGTGTGTGTGTGTGTGTGTGTGTGTGTCTCCTTCCACTGGCAAAGTACAGAATGCAGTAAAACACACATGACAGGGGCTGGAGGGGCCTCCCTGAGCTGCCAGGCGGGTCACAGAGCAGCCCTGACCCCCGGAACCCAGGCTTCCATCCCAGGGAGGCTGACTGGCTGCCTGCAGGCCCCCCCGAGGAGCCCAGAGACAGCCGTCGGTTGTGTGCGTGGGATCTGCCAGCTTGGGGAGAACGCAGAGTGCAGGGTTTTCAGGGCTCAGTTTTTCTTTAATTCCCCCACAGAAATGCCAGTTTCTTTGGGCATCACTTTTTCCTCCATAGCAACCAAGGGCCAAGCTGCCCTACTGGTAAAGGAAAGGTTCCCTCCCTCTCCAACCACTGGCTTGCACCCCGTCTCTGTACCTGCACCCCCACCGTTCAACCTTCCCAGCACCTGACAGGGCAGCAGACACACACAGACGTGAACTGAGGCGGTCCTGGGTCTTGTCCCCTTCTGCACGGGATTCCCATCTCCGTTTCCCGTTCCCGGATGCCCGAAATGAATATTAACACTGTATGTGAGTTACACTAGGATCAAAATTAAAAACTTGATAAATAGAAAAATAAATAAATTAAAAAAAAAAACCAGTGGTTCAAGAGGGATTAGTCTAGGAGTGATCATTTTTCTTTATTTCATGAACTTTTTATAACTTCCAAGCTTTCTTACAATTTCAACTAAGCCAAGGTATAATCTTGGATACACATCTGCAAAAATACCATCCTAGGTTTTTGACAAACGATTAAACTACTCAGCAATACAAAGGAAGAAAAGATCCAGCTTGGGTGCATCTCAAGGGCATTTTACTGAGTGAAAGAAAAATCTTGAAAGCTCTTGTGCAGTATGACTCCACTTAGCAAACACTCTCAAAATGAGAAAATGGTCCAGAACAGATGAGTAATTGCCGGGGTAGCGGACTATACATGAGTGGCAGGAGACGTCTGGGGATGGAGGACTCTGAGGTGGGAGGTCTCGGAGGTGGTGGGACTCCAAGAAGGTTGGACTCTTAAGAGGGAGGTCTCTGAGGTGGGAGGGCTGTGAAGTGGGAGGTCTCTGAGGAGTGAAGTCTCTGAGGCGGGAGGACTTCGAGGAAGAAGGTCTGTGAGGAGGAAAGATTCTGTGGTAGGAGGACTCTGAGGAGGAAGTCTCTGAGGAGGGAGGACACCAAGGAAGGTCTGTGAGGAGGGAAGTCTCTGAGAAGGGAGGACTCCAAGGAAGGTCTGTGAGGAGGGAGGACTCTGAGGACTCTGAGGAAGGAAATCTGTGAAGAGGAAAGATTCTGTGGTAGGAGGACTCTGAGGAGGAAGTCTATGAGGAGGGAGGACTCTGAGGTGGGAGGACTTCAAGGAGGGAGGACTCTGACAAGGAAGGACTCCGAGGAAGGAGGTCTGTGAGGAGGGAGGGCTCTGAGAAGGGGAACAGTCCTGCATCTCCATGAGCTGGTGGTCACACAGACATACATGCAATCCACCCGCAGGCAGCTCTGGGCTCACGTGATGACCACTTCCAGGTCGCGATTTTGCACTATGTCCACCACACGCTGTGGCATTGTCAGGGGAACCTGGGCGAAAGCTGCACAGGACCTCTCTGCGCGTCTTTCACACTTAATGTGGAAAGAGCAAGTCAGGGGAGAAGAGCAGCATCACATGCAAACGCGGTTCTCCGGCGGTGGCCACGGTGTCCCCGCAGCACGGCTGGCCTGTGGTGCCCACCTCTCACGGTGCTCCAGGCACTGACGTCCCTGAGCCTCTGGCCCTAGGGCTCCTGCCATGGGGGCCATCCGGATGCTGCACTTGACGAACAGTCCCCAGAGCCCGGAGGAAGCAAAGACAGAGCCAGCACCGAGGGGGTGCACCCATCTGCGGAGCGGCCCTGCCCTGCGCGCCGGCATCGGGGGCTCTGCCCGCTCTCCGTCTCCTCCCTTCCCCCCTCGCAGCGGCCACTGAGACACAGGAACTTCTGTCTTTGCAGACACCTCCTCGTTCCTGGACTCGGTCGGATCCCAGGCCCTTCTCAGCCACGTAAGAGCTATGGAGATAGCCCCTCACGCGTCCCATATCCTGGATTCGGCAGCTGTGTGTTCCAGTGACAGGAGCCTGTGTGGGCTCCCCCCAGGCCTGGCTTTTGGGGACCCTGGTGGTCCCCGGACCCAGCCCTGCCCACGGCCGCTCGCTCCCACCACAGGCCACAGAGCAGGGACCAAGAGGACCTTCCCGTCCCACTCACGCTCCATCAGCCCCAGGGGCTATGACCTCACGCAGCCCCACTAATGCCTGCACCTCACCTATGTGCTCCTGCCAAGTCAAGGCCACCCAGGGCCTCTGTCCGCAGTGGCCCTGGGAGGGCCGGGGCGGGGGGCGGTGTCAGTGCAAGCTCTACCCTGAAAAGGCGAGCCTCCCTTCTCCCTGAGACTTTACCTGCTTCCTGTCTGCCCTCCCACGTGCGGCATGGACCTTCCAGGCTCACTGGCCAGGCCCTCTCTGTCCCGTCCTCTCTGCCTGTACTCCTCCATTCAAAAGGGGAAACTTCCCGAGAGCAGCCAGACCCTCACCGCCCAGCACCCTCGTAACCCCGCCTCGGTGGCTCTCTGCGATGATGTTCCTCTGCCTGCAGATGCCTCCGACGCCCAGCACACACAAGTGGCCTCACGGTCTCTCTCAACCCCTGCCCTCAGGCTCCACCCTGCCAAATGGCAGAAGTCATTTCGGCAACATTATGATTCTAACTCGGGGGCACTAAACACTTTCTCCGGAGCTCCACAGCTATCTGTACTGACCTCACCCCTTCCCGGCGGTGTAAGCTTTTGTCCCCTTCCAGACTCTGTGACCACGAGGAGCCACCAGCACCCGTTGCTGAAAACCTGAGCTCAAGCTGAGTGAGTGAGTGACATCCAGAGACAAGATATCCATGACTGGCAAAGTGTATAAAATTCTAAATGCAACTTTACACATTCTATAAACATGTATTAGAAATTTACTACTTTCGGGATGACTGGGTGGCTCAGTTGCTTAAGCCTCCAACTCTTGATTTTGGCTCAGGTCATGATCTCAGGGTCATAGGTTCGAGCCCCACACTGGGGTCTGCCTGAGATTCTGAATGAGAGTCTCTCTCTCCCTCTGCCCCTCCCCCTACTTGTGCACATGCTCTAAATGAATGGATAAATAAATAAAATCTTTTAAAAACTACTATTTTCTTCCTAGAAACATTGCAAAAGGCAAGGGAAGCAAGGGCAAAAATGAACTATTGACAGTTCATCGAGATCAAAAGCTTTTGCACAGCAAAGGAAACAGTCAACAAAACCAAAAGACAACCCACTGAATGAGAGAAGATATTTGTAAATGACATACCAGATAAAGGGCTAGTATCCAACATCTAAAAAGAACTTTCAAACTCAACACCCAAATAACAAATAATCCAATCAAAAAATGGGCAGAAGCATGAACAGACATTTCTGCAAAGAAGACATCTGAATGGTCAAAAGACACATGAAAAAGTGCTCCATATCACTCGGCATCAGGGAAATACAAATCAAAACCACAATGAGATTCACCTCATACTAGTCAGAATGGCTAAAATTAATAAATCAGGAAACATCAGATGCTGGCGAGGATGCGGAGAAAGGGGAACCTCCTACACTGTTGGTGGGAATGCAAGCTGGTGCAACCACTCTGGAAACAGCATGGAAGTTCCTCAAAAAGTTGAAAATAGAGCTACCTTAGGACCCAGCAATCACACTACTGGGTATTTACCCTAAAGATACAAATGTAGTGATCCGAAGAGGTGTGCACCCGAATGTTTATAGCAACAATGTCCACAATAGCCAAACTATGGAAAGAGCCTAGATGTCCATCAACAGACGAATGGATGAAGAAGATGTGGTATATACATACAATGGAATGCTATGCAGCCATCAAAAGGAAATGAAATCTTGCCATTTGCAACGACTTAGATGGAACTAGAGTGTATTATGCTGAGCTAAGTGAGTCAATCAGAGAAAGACAAGTATCAGATGATCTCTCTGATATGAGGAATTTGAGAGGCAGGGTGGGGGGCCGTGTGGGGAAAGAAGGGGAAAATGAAACAAGATGGGATTGGGAGGGAGATGAACCATGAGAGACTCTTAATCTCAAGAAACAAACTGAGGGTTGCTGGGGGGGTGGGGGCTAGGAGGGATGGGGTGGCGGGTGATGGACACTGGGGAGGGTATGTGCTACGGGGAGTGCTGTGAATTGTGTAAGACTGATTATTCACAGACCTGAAGCAAATAATATATGTTAATTAAAAAAAACAAATTTACTATTTTCTAGGGGGTCTGTGACATAAATTTTCCATAATTTATGGTCCCAGGTCTCAACAAGCCAACGGTCCATTAGATGTGTCCAGATACACAATAAAGGAAACACATGATTAAGTAAGTGACATGAAATGTACAAAAAGCACCTTGTAAATGTTGGAGCTTTTAAAACTATTATGGACATTGTTAGACCATGAAACACAACGTTGGGTAAGGGACAAATGCTGCCTGCAGAGTAACTTACAATTTTGTGAGGAAATTATTTTCATATAAGTAGCATGTTTTCCAAAGACTTATTTCTCATCCGACAGAGGTCTCTGCAGACGCGAAATCATAAAACTATGAATGAGACCATGTGACGTGTCTGTGCCCCTGATTTTTAAACAGAACGGACTAAAAATAGCCAGTAGCTTTTTGAAAATATGTAACACTTCTTTTCTTCGCTCCATGAGTTCAAAACTAAAATAAATAAATATAAGAATAAAAATGAACTTCCTACTCTTCCTCTTTTCTTGCTAAAAGGCGAGCTGAGCATCGAAATTTGTTACCTGAAATCAACTGGCGCCCAAGAGACAAGCACAGACACCCTCCTTTTGTCCCTGGCAGTGCGGGAGCCCGGGCAGCCAGGCAGCCCTGCCCTGCCCTGTGGTGTCCCTGCACCCATTGTAAATGTCACTCCTTGTCAACAGGATGTATGTTGCAAAGAAGTCCCCTCCCTGCTGGCATTTCTGTCTGTCCCTGGACCTGCCCACCAGTCCTGTCCTTCCACCTCCGTTCACCAGTCACTCCCCGAGCTCCACGGGGGAACCTCACCCCTGGCACACAGCTCAGCTGCCGGGCTGTCAGCCCCAGGAGGGGCAGGAGAGGGCAGGGCCCTTGCACACCCAGACTGGCACAGGGCAGGGCCCTAGAGCACATTCCCAGAACTCCTGTATCACCACGATAACGTGCATTAAAGGCTAACTATGAAATGTTCAAGAGGAAGAAGACAATCAGTTCTCGTGGCTGTTATTCCACAAAACCCTTGACCCAATCTTGGTTTCCATTACTTATAAACAGATTGTCTTACGTGCAGACTTCTTCCAAAGTTTGGGACAAACAAACGGACTAATTTTATGCAGATGTCTTACATGCATTTTTGGCGATCACTGTGAAATCACTTGAGAGATCAATGTCTACCTTTTGTTAAAACACAAATTTGGGTGTGCCCCCTGAATTAGCAGACAGACAGAGAAGGGGGCTTCGGGACCATCCAGGTTTTCACACCAAAGGTCATCATGCCTGAGACCCTGGAGGACAGAGGCGGGGCTGTGATTCAAACTCCCCACCCACTTTTCCTCCATGTCAGGGCTACTCAGGGCTCTCCCTTCTTGGCACCTCATTTAATCCTCCCAGCAGGACTGTAAGCTCGGTGTGGAAATGGAGATGGCACCACGATGAGAAACCCATCCCAGATCTACACTAACTGAGCATCTCAGGACAACTAGCTCCCCACAGCTTCTGCACTGAGGCCATTAGAGCAAGGGGAGCACTCCTGGACTCCTGGCCAGTTCTGGGCCCTGAAAGGCTACCATCTGGCCAACGGGTATCTCTAGTCCTGGTAGAACAGTGTAGAGCACCATGTCCCCTCCATGTGTAGTCTCCTAAAGACCTATTTCTTGCAGACAGACCAGTGCCTCCTTCAGAGAAGAGTTTTTCACCATCTCAATGCAAAAGGGCATCCTTCATCCCTCTGTCCTCACCGCCCTTTTACCGTCGGTTCGCATCCCACCGAGTAGCCCTCCTGGTGCAGGCTGGGTATGGATCACTCATGCACGTGGAAACCCCGTGGGAGGGGAGGAGGGAGGCCTCCACGGGGCCTGCAGCTGGCAAGGAGGGTGTGAGGTTCCAGCCATACAGAGGAAAGGGCGTGGGTCTGGGGCCCTAAATGAGGCAGTCCTGTGATCCCATGTTGTCTGACCTGTCACTGTGTGGGGTTTTCAGCACCAGCCACAGGGGGCTGCCTGGGGGATTCATGAAGCTGATACACTAAAGCGAGCCCCCTCCAAGCTGCAGCTGGTATACAGGAGCCCTCCATGGATACTAGCCATTGCCCTAACTTAATAAGGATACCACAGCCTAGGTTTGTTAAAGGTTGTTATTTTTTTTAATTGTAGCGATTATACCATTAAGCCACTCCCCCTTTCCCCCTCCCCTAGCCCCTGGCAGCCTCTATTCGCCTTTGTGTCTCTAGAAGCCTGAGAGCTGTAGGAACCTCAAGTAAGTAGAATCACACCGTATTTGTCTTTTTGCGCCCGGCTTATTCCGCTCAGTATCACGTCCTAGAGGTTCATCTGTGTTAGCTTGTGTCAGAACTCCTTCCTTTTTAAGTTCAGTAACTTCTCATGTATGGAAAAATCACATTTTGTTTATCCATTCAATCCTTTGTGGATGCTCACACTGTTTCCCCCTCTCGGTTATTGTGGATTTAAAAGTTTGATTTCAGTGTAACAATAACGAGAAGCTCTCTGAAGGTCCAAACATCCGGGACGGACACAGAACCATGTCTGGCCCAGCTGGGACATGATGCGACAACAGGGGCATCTTCTCTATGGCCACAAGGAAGGCACTGGGCCCCCCTTGGGAGCATGCAGACTCCAGGCAGAGCAGGGGACCAGGACACCCCAAAACCAGACACTCAGAGATGATCCAAATCCCACCCTGGATAGTCAGAAGCAGGGAGCTAAGAGAGGAAGGGGGACCAAGGACAAGCCAAGAGCTAAGAGCCATGAATCAGAATGCCAGCAAAATACCAAGAAGGCATCAAAAACTGACGAAGCCAGGTCGCTCTAGAAAGAGCTCAGAGGTCCCTAGAGCTTGGCAGGATGCTGTGATCTGGGGAACCCACCTTCCCCTTCTCCTGGGAAGACGTACTGATTCTGTCCAGGATCAAGGTGAACTGGCTGTTCTGATCCAGGCGAGGGAGGGGTGCCCCTCCCCCAGTGGCAGAACCAATACCCCAAACCAGCTCCCTCTACCACACTGGGTTTTCCAGGTGTTTGGGGGTGGGGCTCGGAGTCCATTCAGGGCACACGGACTGTGCCCCCATACTTTCAACAAACAGAGCCTGTTGGATCTTACAGAACTGCTCTCCTGAGTACTTAAGTTTCTATTTCAAGGTAGGTTCCCATGGAAAATTGACTGCCTTTCTCTGGTGCTCATGTTGACAACCAGTAGTGGACCTCGTAAAGTAGAGCAGGTTTCCAGAAAATCTTGGGTTCAATAAGCATGGACGGGAGACTTAGAGGCTGTGACAAGCTCCTGACCAGTAATTTGCAGGAGGTGAAGGTGTTTCTCTTGACTCTTAAACTGACTCTAGCAACATGCAGTGATATTTTGTCCATGGCTGTCTGCTTCTGAACAGCATGGGTGGCAAGGAGTTAAACTGAGTTGTATGCTAGAATCAAGACGAGAGTACGCTTCAGTTCACGGGGAGTGGGGGTTGTTGTCTGAGTGTCTTAATTAACTCAGCAAGTCCTGAGCCCTGGGCCCAGCATGTCTCTCTGCTCATGTATGCATGCCCAGCCAGGATCAGCATCTCTGCTAACACCAGGCACTCAGGGCCTTTGGGACCGGGTGCCTTGGGACCAGCTGATGCCTTTGAACACCTTCTGAGTTTTGCAGCTGGTGTGCCTTCCACTCTTCAGGCAGGAGAATCTTCTATCTTCTGCTTCCCTGTCCACCATGCTAAGTCACAGGCCCGTACCCAAAAGACCAGAGACCATCGACAGAGGTGAGCCTTCCAAAGGGTTCCACGCCTGAATGGCCACAGACCCACAGCCAGCTCTGATGTCCCTCTTCTTTCTGAGCCCTGGGCTTCTCTGTGACGCCGTTTCTTCCTCTCACCCAGTGGGATCGTGTTCTCTCCTCCCTCTCAACTATCAAAACCGGCCTTCGGGACGGGATCTCCCCAGGATCTCTCTAGCAAGGTATAAATGACAGATAAGACTACACCTCCCCTGGGAGAGCTCTCGGGTGAAGAAAAGGAAATAGGAATTCATTTTTTAAATTCTAAACTTTGAAAAACTAAAACTGGCTGTCTGATTGGAAGAGATGGTAGCTTTTTTTCCTTTTCTTTTTCTTCCTTTTTTTTTGGGGTGGGGGTGGGGGAGAAGTGCACACAAGGTGGATGCCCAGAGAGGCAGGGACAGGCAGCTGCCGAAAACATCCCTGAAGTAGGCCATGGACAAGGCTTTCTCTCCTCTGTCTCCTATAAAATGAGGGCATTTCTGGGACAATGGACGTCTTTCTCCTGGACTCATTCACTGTGGATTACTAAGGTTCTGAGTCACTGTGGCAAAGAACTGGCTAGGGCAGTCCTGGCCATGATGGTTTCTACCGGAACTGCCCTAAGGCAGGTCAGGCATCGGAGTTACTATTGTAAGAAGACCAAGAGTGTTTTTGGTATTTGGAGGTTGTTTTGAAGCCTTTGCACACAGAACTTTAACCTTAAGGCAAACAGATAAGAGTTTAATGGAAAGAAAAATGAATCTGGTTTTATAGCACACCCTCTGTTTACAACATGGTTATGTTTGTCAAAATACACATAAAGCAATCTGGTTCTATCCCCTGGATTTATAATATGGACATATATATCTATATCTATCTATCTATCTATCTATATATTTCATATATACATGAATATATATGTGTATGTGTGTGTATATATGTGTGTGTGTATATGATAGGACCACTAATTTAATGGGGGAAAATACCACCACATCAGCATATAAATATATATCCATATGGATAAAGAATTTTTAAAAAAATTTTATTTATTTGACAAAGGGAGAGAGAGAGCACAAACAAGCAGAGCGGTAGATGTGGGGAGGGAGAAGCAGACTCCCCACTGAGCAGAGAGCCTGATGCGGGACTCAATCCCAGGACCCTGGGATCATGACCTGAGCTGAAGGCAGACACTTACCGGCCGGAGCCCCCCAGGCGCCCCATGGATGAAGGATGTTAAGAACAACAGCAGGCGCCTGACCCATGGGCTTCCTGGTTCCCCCACTGCCATCAACAAAGCCTTCAGAAGATCTGGTCTGCACAGGCTCTCACGAAACACCATGGGGCAACATCCACTCTTCTCATCACCCCCACATTCAGCTGAACAGCACAAGACGGGAGAGCAGGGATCTAAGCCCGTGCATCTTGAAAGCAGGTATATACACGTGATAAATTGTTCTGTTTTACAAAATGGGGACAGGTGGTTCTTTAAAGATTATTTTCTGATGATACACAGTATCTTCACATCAGTTTATACCTATCTATCCTTAACTTACCCAATCTCTGTATCTAAACAGGAGTTTAAATTTAGAAGAACTAGAAAAAAATATTTTTAAGCCTCACACAGAATAACGGCCCCTCCTCAAAACTGCCGCCAAGTGATGAGGCTGGATTTTAAGGAGAGAATTATTCACCTCATTTCAAAAGCTACAGTAGTATCTCAAAATCAAATTTAATGAATAGAAATTTTACAACCTTTACCTCCCTTGAAAATAACTCACTTTTCCAAGCTGATTTCAGTAACACCCCAATGGTCTAAGACTTGTAATATATGCTGGAATATAAACTGAGTTGATAAAGACTCATTCTGAATGAGTCCTTTCTGAAATATACAGTATTTATTTATCCAAGTACGCCTTTATGCTTTTCCGATATATTTAAATGACGGAACTTTTAAACCAATTTATCCCTTATCCCCAGTGGACGGTCTGGAGTCAGATCCAGATGAAGGACACACAAGGCCAGGCTGCTTCTGACAGGTGCGGAGGAGGGAGGGGTGTGAAGGAGCCCCCCCAACCCCCGCCCTGGGGACTCCTGCATGGAAACTCACATCCAAGGGAAAATGGGAGGACCTGTAACCCAAAAAGCAGGGCTTTAGCAGTATCTCCAAAAGCAGAATGTTTGCTAGGGAAAGGCATGAATTGACAACAGCAAACAAACAAGAAATCTCCTGCTAAACCCCAAGCATGAGCATTCCGGGACCCTCTTCCTCCCCGCCACCAGATGGACAGAAGCCTGAGAAGCTGACTGGGAATCATGCCAGGAATCAGATTTTAAATGGGGGTGGACCAAGGGAACCTCAAATGAATTTTTCGTAAATCCTTCAGTGGCAGATCATCTGAATCATATCCTAAAAGATTCCCATGTCCCTCCCTTTAAACTGGTTTTCATAAAGGGAGAGTCTATAACCTCTTCCTTCGAGCAGAGTACGCGTGGCCTCCTTCATCGCCCCCTTGGCTCCGTGACCCTCCTTTGATCTTACGTTGCCTCCTCAGGAAGGGCTGTGAGCTCACTGCTATGCTTCTTTCACTCATCAGAATGTTAATCACAGGATTCCGGGCGGCACTGGCGGCTCAGGGCACCCGTCAAGTGACGCACCGAGCCGAGGCTCACACGCCCTCCGCCAAGCCTCGCGGGTGACGACAGACACCAAAGCCATCAGAGAAAATGCAGGACAGCGGCTAAGAGACTCGATCTTAACCAGTCTCATAACACAATCTGTCGTTATGTGGAGCGACGAATGTGAACTAAACTTACGGTAGCAATCATTCTGCAATAAATACATATTTCAAATCATTACACTGTGCACTTAAAACTAATGCACGGTTACAGGCTGGTTAGATCTCAAACAGTAAAATACAAAGAAAAATAGGACAAAACCCAATACAAACAGAGTGCAGAATACTCCCTCCACCAGCCTCCATGACCCACAGCCCGGCAGCTGCTGCTCTCCCCTCCATGAGGAGCACGGGCAGAACCTACCCCACACTAGACACAGTGTGGCAGGTGCAGGGGTGGGGACATGCTCAGAGAATTCCTCCCACCCATGGCTTTTGCAATGATCAGAGCAAAGGTTTTAATCATTTGTTTGTCAGAGAGAGAGAGAGAGAGAGAGACAGAGAACACAAGCAGGGGGAGTGGGAGAGGCAGAGAGAGAAACAGGTTCCCTGCTGAGCAAGGAGCACAATGTGGGACTCCATCCCACGACCCTGGGATCATGACCTGAGCTGAAGGCAGACGCTTCACCAACTGAGCCACCCAGGCGTCCCACAAAGCAGTTTTTGCCGCCACATTTATCACTGCTGGTTGTATCTGGGTTCCTACTATCACATAATTTAATCAACACATTATGTAAACTGGCAATTAAAAACATCTGATGCCTTCATGAAAACTTCATGAAATACTGTGGACAAACTGGGTAACGGCTATTATCTTTAAAAAGTAGTCTTAAGCGGTGCCAGGCTGGTTCAGCCAGTAGAGCACGTTACTCTTGATCTTGGGGTCCTAAGACCCCAAGCAGCTCTGCCTACACTCGAGAAGGGGACACATCAAACAGAGCACTGCTATGCCTACCTGTGCCTTTCAGAATGGAAACAACCCATCCGTGCATGTATCCTATTTGATCATTCTCTGCTTTACTTGACTTTTTAAAACAAGTGACCACACAGCTACATGCAAAAGAATGAAGCTGGGCCACTTTCTGACTCCATCCACAAAATTAAAATCAAAATGGAATGAAGAGCTAAATGTGAGGCCTGAATCCATAGAAATCTAGAAGAGGGCACGGGCCATAAGCTCTTGCACATTGGCCTTTAAAAGATTTTTCTAGATATGCCTCCTCAGGCAAAGGAAACAAAAGTTAAAATCAATGATTGGGACTATACCAAAATAAAAAGCTTTTGCACAGCAAAGGAAAACCATCAACAAAATGAAAAGGCAATCTGTTACATAGGAGAAGATATTTGCAAATGACATATCTGATAAAGGGCTAATATCCAAGATCTAGAATGAACTTATACAACATAACACCAAAAATCCAAACAATCTGCTTAAAAATTGGGCAGGAGACACAAATGCACATTTCTCCAAAGAAGATACACAGATGGCCAACGAAGACATGAAAAGTTGTTCAACATCCCTGATTGTCAGGGAGATACAAATCAAAATCACACTGAGATATCACCTCACACCTGCTAGAGTGGCTGTTACCAAAAACCATGAGAAATAACAAGCGTTGGTGAGGATGTAGAGAAAAGGACCCCTCATGCACTGTTGGTGAGAATGCACACTGGTGTAGCCACTGTGGAAAACAGTATGGTGCATCCTCAAAAGGTTAAAAATAGAGCGACCCAGTAATCCCACTGCTGGGTATTCACCAAAAAAACCCCAAAAAACACTAATTCAAAAAGATGGGATATCCCTAGGTTTATCATAGCACTGTTCATAACAGCCAAGATAGCCTAAGTATCCAATAGAGCAATGGATAAAGAAGGTGTGTGGGGGGTGTGTGTGAATGTATTTAAATTATTATAATATGTATATAAAATTATATTATTGTTACAATATATAATATATAATATTATAGTATATCATTATAGTGTAACTATATATACATATAAAAATACTATTATCAAATGAATAAGTCACAGGATAAAACTCACAGCGTAGGGCATACAGTCAAGGGTATCATAATAATGCTGTATGGTGCACTAGATAGAGTCACTGAATTACAATGTTGTACACCTGAAACTAACATAACATTGTGTGTCAATTATGCTCCAATAAAAAATAAGTTAAATAGCTTACCAATTACTGGTCCTACTTGTGATAAGACAAGTTTTACAGAGCTATGAAGTCTACTTACTGATAGTCATATTCAGATAAGAAATTACAGTACCCTCTTTAAATTTTAAGCGATTAAAAACATCTTGAGCAGTGAGTGGTAAAAGTCACCTGGTGGCAGGGGACTGAGGTTGCACCTGCAAAAGAGGGCATATAAAAACTACCGAGGGAAGGGCAGAGGGAGAAGTCATAAACACGCCAGGTACCCTGCTTCCTGTATTTTACACAGACTCTAGGAGCTCAAAGATCAAAATATCCCCAACAGGTTATTAGCTCAGACTATTCCAAGGGTGAAGGTCAAAGGCTAACATCTTCGTGCTACTCACAGGAAACCGCTGGTGATAAAGGACTGCGCTCACTTATTTCAGGATGTTATGTACCTAGAATGTGCCACCATAAACTATGCAAATACCATCATTCCTGAATGACCCCTACACCAAGGGACACAAGCAAAGCTACCACTGGCTTAAAATGATTTCAATTCACTTAGATTTTATTTTTTTAATTTTTAAAAGATTTTTATTTATTCACTTGACAGAGAAAGAGAATAAGCAGGGAGAGAGGCAGGCAGAGAGAGAGGGGGACGCAGGTTCCCCAGGGAGCAGGGAGCCCAATGCAGGACTCGATCCCAGGACCCTGAGATCATGACCTGAGCTGAAAGCAGAGGCTTCACTGATGGAGCCACCCAATACCGCTCACTTAGATTTTTATTTTTAACGAGGGTTATCATGATTTAGATGTATCTAAACCAAGTTCCTTAAAGGTAGGAATCATATCTCTAAATAATACAGAATTCTCTGCACTTTTCGAAGTACCCGTGGCATGGTCATCACAAGATTGTACTTTTCCGACTATGTCCCTGATGCCAAGCACACAGTAGGCACTCACCTACTACTTACCTACTACTACAAGCACACAGTAGGAACCCACCTATAACTACTGGATGGAACAGAAACAATGCGAAAGCTGAAATACTAAAACTAAAATCTCAAATCTACAAGACTGTTGAAAGATTAGCACAATGAACATCTGTGTGTACCCTCCAGCTACACTCCAAGATTCACTTCCTCTGTGTCTACTTATGTGGTATACACACGTGTGCAAGCACACTTTTTTTCCTGAATCGTTAGAAGGTAAGTTACTGAATACATGATCTCTTCTGCGAGCACTCCTGAGAATGAGGACATTCTGCTGGGTAACTTGATGTCTTCATCACACCTAATATCAATTAGCATCTTATCCAAATTCAGATTTCCTTAACTATACCAAGAATGAGGTTGTATAGCTTTTATCTTTCAATCAAGGATACAATCCAGGTTCACACATTTCATTATTAGATCTCTTTAAAGACTATCTCCTGAATTTTTGTCTTGTTATTTATAACATTGGCTTTTTCTTTTTTCTTTTCTTTTCTTATTTTTTTTTTAAGAGAGGGAGTGAAGGAGGAGCAGAGGGAGAGGAAGAGAGAATCCTAAGCAGACTCCACACCCAGTGTGGGGCTTCATAAACCCTGCGATCATGACCGGAGTCAAAATCAAGAGTCAGAGGCTTAACCCACTGAGCCACGCAGGCACCTTTCACTGTGTTTTTATTTTCCTTTCCCTAATAGCTAATGATGTTGAGCATACTTTCAGGTACCTGTTGGCCATCAGGATATCCTTTTATGGAGAAACCCCTGTAGAAATTCTTCAGCCATTTTTCAGTGGGATTCTTTGTCCTGTTATAGTTTAGTTGTTAAGAGTTCTTCATATATTCTGGACACAAGTCTTTATCAAATATATGATTTGCAAAGATTTTTGCCTTATTTGGGTTGCCCTTTTACTTACTTTTTTTTTTTTAAGATTTTATTTATTTGACAGACACAGATCAAAAGTAGGCAGAGAAGCAGGCAGAGAGGAGGAAGCAGGCGCCCTGCGGAGCAGAGAGCCTGATGTGGGGCTTGATCCCAGGACCCTGGGATCATGATCCGAGCGGAAGGCACCACTGAGCCACCCAGGTGCCCCAACCCTTTTACTTTCTTGATGGTGTTCTGTAAAGAACAAGAGTTTTCCATTTTTATGAAATCCAAATTATCTATTTTCTTTTGTCATTTGTGCTTTTGGTGTCATTTCTAAAAAGGCTTTGCCCAACCGAAAACCACGCAGAATTACTCCTCTGTTTTTCCTCAGACTGTTACAGTTTTACCTCTTACACGTTGTTATATGATTCATTTAGAATTAATGTATATGTGTGGCATAAGGAAGGGATCCTCTTCATTCTTTTCCATGTCAACACCCAGCACCGCTAGCTGGAAAGACTATTCTGTTCTTGTTGAAGGCTCTCAGCACCCTTATTGAAAGTCGAGTGAACACAAACGTAAAGGTTTGTTTCTGCACCCTCCATCCTGTCCCATTGTTCTTAGTCTTCCCTTATGTCTGCATTACACTCTCTTGATGACTGTAGCGTTGAAGAACTGCCACACCATTTTTTTCAAAATGGCTGCAACGCTTTATGTTCAGCCAGAATATGACAGTTCCAGTTTCTCCACATCCCTGTCATATACAAAGATATGTATGAGAGAGAGAACTCATACTTCTCGCAACCCCATTTTCCCAGTTAATGAGGACTCTGTGCCCAATAATATCAGTGCAGTTTTCTCTTTTGTGTTCTCCTGAAATCCCTACAAAATCACTTCAGAATTATAACACCAACACAGCTATCAACTAGAATTGAACTAGGTAAAGCTCAAACGGTCTTTGCAATTTCTTTTGTTCTTAAAATCTGTTCCTAAAGATTGATAGAAGACTCTGTTCAAAATTATCAGAAAAAAAGCCTTTATTCTGGGTAGTTGTGTTACCAACTTTACACAGTTAGGTTCACGTGCTTCCGTTTGTAATCAACTTTATGATTTCCCCGTGGTTTGTGATATGTTTGTTTTCTGCTTGTGTCAAACATGCTGTGGTTCAAAAGCAAGGCCCCAGAACAAGGCATACTCAGGAAACCTTGCTCCTATTTCTATGTTGGTCACTTCATCCCCACACACCTCCACCTTTCCTGGTCTTCATATTTTTTGTAAAATAAAGCAAATGTAGGTGTATCCTCATTTCCCCTTCTTTCCTGCACCGAAGGTAGCGCTCCGTGACGGAGTCCATGTGTGCTTTGGCCTTCAACAATGGGCACTGGGAGTCCCTGCATGTCAGCTCATAATGAGTCTTCCCTTTCACGCGTTTGGAGGATGTAAATAATTTTAGTAGATGATGCAACACTGTCAATAATGTTTTTTCTACCAAAAGACAGGATGGCGGTAGCATATGACTTTTGGTGATTAAACTGTAGTGCTTCCATCACAAAATTAACTATTATCTGTGTTAAATTGGGAGCTAAATGGGAATTTGTAAATAAGGCAAAATGGAAACACAAAATATATCTATTACATCTAATCTGGCTTGAACTAAGCCTTGAACTAGGCCAAATCAAAACAAACTCATGGTCCAAGCTTCAGACAAGACCCTCATGATACCCGTGTGTGGTCGTGGGACTCCTGTCATTCCCTGGTCCCTCCTGCCCCATCTTCTTTGAGGTCATCAAAGTCAGGATGACTTTTCTCCAACACTCTTCCAGATTCGATTCTGCAACTGTTGACTGCCTAGAATTCTCTAGAAAGTTCTCATGAGTCTGCCAGCCAATGTGGTGTGATCTCCATGAGCCCTGCACCTGCTATGAACCAGGGCCTGGCAAAGGGGCTGTGCAAGGGGACAACATAGCTCCTGGGAGGCTGTGTCCTGTGTTTTATGCCTCCTGCTGATCCTCCTCGGACCTGGGTGCAGTGCCCAGTTACCGTGGCTGGTCCCAGGGTTTCTCTCTCCTCGGGCAATATTTAAAAGCTCTAAGTGTATTTAAAAGATCACTTTCTATAAGTTACTTCAATCTTCATCCGTCTTCCTACTTTGTGCTTCTTAAAAAGGAATTTGTGAATAGTTCAAGCTGTTGGCCAAACGTATTTCTTACAATGGCTCATAAGAAATACGGCACAGCCTCCACGTGAACCTGGATCAATCTGAATATTGTATCCCATTTCTAGAAGGCCGACTCCTGGGCCTAAAAATAAGGGTTATTTTTCATTTTTTGTTTTTGGTGGGGGGCAGGGCAAAGGGAGAATCTCAAGCAGGCTCCACGCCCAGCATGGAGCCCAATGTGGGGCTCGATCTTATAACCCTGAGATCATGACCTGAGGGGAAATCAGGAGTTGGACACCTACCCAACTAAGCCACCCAGGTCTCCTAAAAATAAGTGTTTAAAATGCACCAGGTAGTTAAAAGAGGTATGCTCCTAGCCACCCTGTACCTTGCTCTCGTCCTTGGGAGGACTAACTGTGAAACACCTGTACGGTCACCTGAGATTCTGCTGAGCACAGGGTCAGTGTTCTACTGATTCACGTGGACTTGCACACCTCATTCTATGGGGGAAAGAGTCAAACACCCATACTGTGCCTTTCCTATATCTTCTCTTGTTTATCTTTATAAACATATAACCATACTAGAGAAATAAAAGCAACTAGCGTCATTCAGGGCCTCTTTTATTTGTGGGGGAACTAGCTGTCTTTCATCTTCATGTTGTGTTGCGTCCCAAGGAGGTGTTCGCGTTTCAGAAGCTAAACTCACGTGGTCAAAAATTCACCCAGGCAAGAGTTCACCCACGGAAAAGAACGCTTAAGAAGACTGAGCATGTTGTAGGAAAGTCCTGTGGCTGGCCTAGGGAAAATTGCCCTGCTGAGAGCTGCTTCCTCTGGGCAAGGACAAAAGGTCCCCAGGTCCCAAGGTAGGGAGGACAGGGGACGCACAGTGAAACCCAGCCTCTGGGAGCCCACTCATGTGTCTGGTACATGTCATCTCGTGAAATTCTCAGAATCACCCACAGAGGTGGGCGGAATTATACCTTCAACAACAGGGGAACAAGTCCAGCGCTGCAGGATACCTCACTCAGCCAAGGTCACCAGTCCTGGTTCCCGCCCAGCCCCCACTCTGCCCCTGAGCAGGATCCTGTGCAGTGTGGGAAGCCCCCCTCATGTAGACACAGCCATATGGAGACAACCAGTGGCCTGGCCCCAGGGCTGGCAGGTGGCCATTTCTCCACCAAAGGTCTGGTGGCTATTTTTACTCCTTGCTCTGACACGCCCAGGGTTAGATGCAGTGCTGACAAGTGCTCTGGAAAGCTGTGCTGCTCAGCCAGACCCGGGCTGTCCAGTGGCACCATGGTGGTGGCAGCTGTCCATGCAGGCCATGCAGGCAGTCCCAGACCGGGGACGAGAGTGTTCCCAGGTGGCACCCGCAAACTCCACCCATGCTCATTGACGCCCACTTAGAATCACCCTGGGTACTTCACATGGAGAAGGAATCAGCATTCTCGATCTCTGTACTGGAGTGAGCTGGGGTTGGAGCACAGGTCGGCTCCCACGGAATCGGGTCCATGAGCAACAGCATGGCTTGGGGTCGGTACTCAACGGCAGCCCTGCCGGTCAGACCCTCCATGTCCCTTCTTTACACGTGCACGTTGTTTCGACTGACTATGTTCCTTGCCCCCCGTGAACCCGTGAGGGCCAGGACCATCGTCCCCTGGTACTCATGACGGATGAAAGCTCACAGAACCTATGTGACTTGACACATTGGTCACAATGACAGGTGTTCTCATGAGAAGTTTTATTACTTCGCGGCACTGCTGAAACTCAAAGATATTTCCTGTCCGACGTCCTGTTTCCCTATGTTGTCATTCATGGTGATGAAGTCTCGCTTCTCGTAGACACGGGATCTTTACAGACAAAAACCAAAGCGCATGTCCTCTACTGGTGTTACTCATTCACTCGTTATCGTGTATATAATACAGACAAGATTTTAAGAAGGAATGAAGAACAGAACCACAATAAGGGTGAGCTGGGCAGGACCTTCAGCCCCTACAAATGCAACCAAAGGCTCTGAGCTCCCCAGTGGTCACAGTAAAGACAAGAAGCACAGCCAGATATCAAGTTCCCACGGCCCAAGATAAAAGAAGTCAATGCACCAAAGGACGGCTTTTCTGCAGGCCTTCCTGGTGAGGATACCCTGTTAAATAATGAATTATGTCCCTAATGGTTGTAGAAACACACAAGAACTACAGTAACAGTTTCCCAACAGCAGCTTATGCCCACGATAAAACCAACAGTATGACACCAAGTGAGGCTTAGTCCCAGTCAGAGCCCAAACAGCACAGTCCAATATGCAACTGCCTTCTGGGTGGGCTTGGCTGAGGATAAATCATGGAATATCCATTTTTTAAATTTTTATTTTAATTGATTTATTTTTAGGGGGGAGGGTCGAGGGAGAGGGAGAGAGAGAAACCCAAGCAGGTCCCCTGCCCACCATAGAACCTGACATAGGGCTCAATCTCACGGCCCCGAGATCATGACCTGAGCTGAAACCAAAAGTAGGACACTTCACCGACTGAGCCACCCAGGTGCCCCAAAACATGGCATATCTAAAGGAAGCAGAGGGATACAATATAGCAGGTGCACACACAGAATTGTGTAAAACACTTCCAGTGTTTTATAAAATAGGGAAATAATTTGGTATATACAGAATATGTTCAAGCAATATACAAACGTTTGTTCTTTATAAGCAAGGAGAGCTTATAAACTTAATATTTCAGTTGAGTATGCTCTTGTTAGAGAACATTTATTCTGGGATTCCTATAGATAGGTCTATAAAATGTACACATATCTATAAAATATACAGATAAAGCATTTAGTTAAAATCATTTTCTAAAATTATTATTAATATTTGCCATCAATCACACAAAATATGAAAGCATAGAAACTAAAGACATTTTAATGTCTAGCAAAGTAACTTGATCTAAAGGAAAACAGATACATGAACAGAAGTACCAAAAATTTACTCAGATTTGATTAAATCTCTCCCCTCTCCCTTCCTATAAGAAAAGAACTTCAATTAGGTTTTGATAATCAATGAGGGCTGTTTTGCTTAATGAATTAAACTTTAAAGCAACACTTTCAGGACATCATGCATTCCTCATAACAAAGGAAATGCATTAAATAATGCATTTACCTGTGATATAATGTACTTGTTGGCTAATTTTGAAATTACTTTTCCTGGAAATAAAATAGCTCTTTTTGAAACGTATGTTTTTATAACTAGGAATAATACTTGTCGGTGCTCTTAATGAAGGCAGATTCAGTTTACGTTTCTAAATAAATTAAGAGAGCATGTTATATTTAAAAGAGTGTTATTCTTGAACAGCTAAAAGTATAGAGTATTTTTAAACATCTAAAGTGAATTACAAAATGGCTCTTGTACACCAGATTATTGAACCGTATAATACCTGAAGTTTGCACTAAAAATTTAAAGGGAGGAAGATTGCATGCTTTTTATTCACTCACTTATTCAAAAGGCATTTACTGTTTATCGTGTGTGGGTCAGTCTTTGGGATGGAGGCTGGATATCCCCACATCAGGTCCTTTCCCACGGCAAGTCCGTCGCTGGTGGGAAAGAGACAATACCTTCCAGGCGACAGGCGACAGGTGATGTGACAGAGACCCGGGAGCTCAAGATAAGAGTATCAGTTCGTTCAGCCTCAGGAAAGGGTGCTGGGCAGGGAAGGCCCAAGATTCCGCGTTCCGTGTTAAGAGTGAGACGGGATACTCGGCTGGACGCTGAGAGCGTGCGGCGGGACAGGGTGGGAACCAGGTGTAGAAGCCTGAACGTCATCCCCCTCGAGACAGGAAACCCACGGGAGGCTCTGGGCTGGGCAATAACAAGGTGGTGTTTGTGGTTAGCCAGGACTTCCCTGCAGGTGCAAGGAGAGCAGGTTTAGACCACGTCCTGCCTTGGCTGGGAAGTTTCTGAGGGCATCCCGTAAACTTTAGGAAAGACTGATACCCCTTTGCAGGGGCCGGCTCTCCCACTTCCCCTCCTGCCACTCTCTCTATGCTTGGCAACTCCAACCACAGCGACTGCCTTCCGACTCCACATGTGTGTCACACTCGGCCCCACCCCAGGACATTGGTACATGCTGTCCCACAAGCTGGCATCGCCCACTCCTCTCCTCATTGAGATCTGTATATAATGAGATCTCCTCCGAAGAAGCTTCCCTGACAGTTCACCTAAAACACCAGCCCTTTATGCTCTCTATAACTGTCCTGAAATGACATGTTTTCAATATGGACTATCTATCTCTGGGACACAGTGTGTATATTCCTGGGTATAAAACACTGGTGAACAGTATGTCCGCAATGAGTACCCATTAAATGGATGCATGAATAAGTCCTGGTTCAAGGAGGCCAGAGACGAGGTTCCAGGAAGAGATGGTCATCAGAGTCATGGTGGAGGACAGTGCCAGTGAAATCAGGGCTGAGGGAACCTCAGGGAGTAGGGGACATGGGAAGGGGCCCTTGGACTTGAGGAGTGTGTCTAGAGCAATGGAGCAAAGGCTCAGTCACAAAGGGCTGGACTGGGCTCCATGGTCTAGATAGACCAGGAGAAGGCACGGCAGGCCATCCAGTCTTGGACTTGTGCCCCAACAGGGCAGGGGGACCACATACTCTCCCTACTCACCATCATACACAAGTTGGAAAACAAAGAACCAAAATAATTTAAGTGATAAAAGCACATTCAGATGTTACTCGTGTGAACACATTAACACGAGACTGGGAAGCCATGTGGCCGAGTGCCAAGTCCAGGCACACAAGATGAACGGAGAAGCCGTCCCTCCCTCTGGGAAGGGGACGAGGACCGTGCTCCCGCCCTGGGCTTTGGGGAGAGGTATGGGCGGCACTGTCATGGAACCGGACAGCAAACGCATTGGCTTTTTAAGCAGGCAAATTAAAAGTCCGATGCGCACATTTCAAAATCATTTTTGGTCACAGCATGAAGGAGGGGAAGAGACGGGCCAGAACGTCAGAACTGCATCCCCAGGGGACAGGGACAGCACTGACAAGGGCCCGCACTGGACCCAGGCTGCATGGGGAGGACGTAGACCATGAGATGGTCCGGAAGCTGTGGAGGGTGGACCCTGGGGGGTTCTGTGAGGCTCGGTTGGCTTCGCCTCCTTCCCTGCAGGGCACCCCTCCCCCCACCCTCCGCCAGGGCCCTCCAACCCATGGCTGCGATCTGGTGGATGCCCGTCCCAGGTCATGAAGTCAGTTTACCATCCGGGCTATGAAAGACAGGGGGCAGAGTGGATCTCCAAGGTGCTCCCAAAATCTCGGCCTGGATTCCTGTCTGCTGCAGATCTGCACAGACAGTGGAGCCCTGGCCCCACGGGACCCAACCAGCTGGTCGCCCTACCCGGGATCTCAAACCAGTCGTGGAGCCAAGCCTCGCGTGTTCACCCACTGTTCAGGGGCGTAGGGATTAAGGAGGAGTGCGTTGTGGGTCCACGCCTGGAGCTTCCCATTGAAACGTGAGTCCTTTTGAGGGTGAAGGGAGCCCCAGAGGTGGCTGCCAGCTAAAGGGGGGGCCGCGCTCCAGCCTGCCTGCAGCTCACGGGCTGCCACGCCCTGGGGGGGGACAGAACTGGCCAGACCGGTGTGGTAGGACAGGACTGCGGAAGGAGACACAACCTAATGCCATCCAGGCAACTGCTAGGCGTTTCCTCATGTTCCCTACACGAAGCCATTCAACACAAGGAGCCCTGCCCCCACTGCAAACAAGGAGAGGCGACAACCAGCACTTGCAGAATGCTGATGCCGAGAAGCGTGGAGGCGGGTGAGCACCGGGCACCGCGTCTCCCTTGTTCTCAAGGCCGCACACGAGGGACATGCTAGCATCCCCATCCTTTAGATTAAGTAACTGTCACGAGGCAACATTCCTAGTAAAGGGTGGGGCCAGCACTCCCATCCCGGTCCATGCAAGCTGCCTGCCTGCCGCGAAATGCGACCCGGGTCTGGACTAGAGTTTCCCCAGGTTCTCCGAACCACAGGATCCAAGCACAGGGACGGAGTGGTCCAAGGCACAGGGCAGCTCTGTGGGGACCTGCCGGTCACTGTGTAGGCTGTGTAAGGACTGTCTGATCCAGCCCTCCAGGGGTGTCCCACGCAGCTGCACAAAGAGATGAGGCTGCTGTGTGGAAAGGTAGCTGCTTTACATAGCTGCTAAAGTAATGATAATAATAATAATAATAATAATAATAATAATAATGGACCATTCCCCAAAGGCTGAAGCAAAATGAACCAAATGCTTTTATCTGTACATCAAGCAGGTAACATCCAAAAGAAGAGAAAGCAGAGATTTCAGGACCCCAGCCCAAGAGATTAACATTTTTATTCAGATACACGGTTTAGCTATCTCGGGAGGAGGATCTTAGGCAAACTGGCAACGGGAGCCCCATCTTCATCTTCCCTGTTAACTCATCTGTCGACGTCCAGACTCCTCTGCTGCTTACTTGTAACCTGTGATTTATTATGGAGCCGAAGTAATGAGATCATAGGCAAAAAGCATGTGAAATTGTACAGTGGTCAAAATTCCCAGAAGGGCTTGTGATACTCCCTGACTTTTCAAAAATCTCCTTCTGCCCCAGTTCTCCCAGAGACCATCCAGGGGGCAATGTTTGACAGGGAAAATCTAGCATGAAAGTGTTATCTCGTTCACTTACGTTTGATTTTTTAGTAAATACAATTTGAGAGCACTCTTACTTCTCTACTCTAACAACGCCAATCCCTGGACACTTTCTGGAACCCCGGGCACCTCTGTGCAGGTACCCACCTGGCCTGAGGGGTGGTCAGGCTCCCCTGATGTGCACAGGTGAGGTGGGGACAAAACCATGCCAGGTCGGGTCTGACCATGACAGCCACTCGCGCCAGCCAGTGGTCGCATAAGACAGTCTCTGTAGCACTTCCTTCTCTGGAAAGACCTTAAGATTCCACCTCCATTTAGAAAATGTACCTTTTGGGGTGCCTGGGTGGCTCAGTGGGTTAAGCCGCTGCCTTCGGCTCAGGTCATGATCTCAGGGTCCTGGGATTGAGTCCCGCATCGGGCTCTCTGCTCAGCAGGGAGCCTGCTTCCCTCTCTCTCTCTCTGCCGGGTCTCTTTGTCTACTTGTGATCTCTGTCTGTCAAATAAAGAAATAAAATCTTAAAAAAAAAAAAAGAAAGAAAAAGAAAATGTACCTATTTATAGATGCAAGAAGGAAGGTTTTCTCTCCTCTCTCTGGGGGGCAGGGACAAAGAACACGCAATAGGGACTCTGTTCTGCGTGTGTGTCGCAGAGCCCATTGCAAGAGAGCCGCAGCCCGACTACCGTCCCCCTCACTGCCGGAGCCGGGCCTACCGACGTGCAGGTACACACACCCCTCGCTGACCGCTGCGCTCAGAGCAGCAGAGCACGTGCGGGACTCCCACTCCTCCTCAGAGACATTGTTCCTGTCACCCTTTCACACACCGATGAGACACTAACAGCCCAAGTGCTCATCATGGGGGTATAGCTTAAAGTATTGGGTCCTCACAGTTCTACAAAGCAAGCGCATCAAAATCCCTCTTCACAGATGAGAAATGATGAACGCGGGATGTCTTGGTCAGGTTCCCTGGACAACAGAGCCTGAGTTCCTGTGCTGACCCCGTCCTAGCTCGTGCAACCCCAGGTAAGCCAGGGTGAGGCGGAGGGAGGGAGTGGGATTAAGTCAGGGGGGGGATGCACTGCTGACAGCTCTTCCCTGTATCCTACAAAGCCCTTGTTTATCCTCTTTGCGGATGAGTTTGCCTTCACAGCAAGCAGGTCCTAAGTCAAGTCACACTTCAGTGATGTCAGGGACAGAGATGCGTGGGGCTAGAGACACGGGACAGGATGCGGCCAGCGCGGGGGTGGGGGCTGGGTTCCTGGTATCCTCCAGGGGGACAGACAGGACTCCACTGAAACCAAAGCAAATCTAACTGTGACTCTGCCCTGTTGTGATAACGCCTGGTTTTGTGAGCGCCAGAGTCTGGGAAGCGAATGAGTCCTTTAGAGTCTCGTTACAGACACTTTGTTTAGACCTGCAGTTAGCGCGATGTTCACAGCGACACCGCTCCTCCCGATCAAAGACTCTTGGGTCAAGAAACCAGGTATGCTGTGCCTCCCTGATTAAAGATGCGGCGGGCATGGGCACCAGAGAAAGTCCGGAGCCAGGGGACAGTCACACTCGCCCAGGACAGGAGTCCGTTGGAAGCTGTGTGTGTGCGTCTTCCTGGCCCTGCTCTGCCCCATGGTTAAGTCAGCAAATCAGGAAAAAATAGAGGAACCGAAACGTCTCCAACATGCACATTTCCATCTGGGATCTGTTTATATGCCCTCTGAAATGGACTTGGGTTGTGAGGCACCTGTGTTGTCTTAGAAATGCTTTTTGCCAAGGATAACCTGTGGGCAGCGGCCGACACTGGACACCCGTCCGAGCACATGCGGCTCCGTCGGAGCAAAATAAAATGCACCCCTTTAAGAAGAGGGGAAGAGAAAACATTTACTCTAGAAAGGTTCCTTTATGCCGCCCAAACACCGGGAAACTCAGGGCCAGCTCTGGCTGTGATGTGGTGAATAGCGCTGGTTCCGTTCCAGAAAGACTTCAAAACAAGATCTCCTCCAAAGACGCACATTCTTGGTTAGAGGCCTGAATTTCCTCAATACGCTCATTCATCCGCACGTTTATTATGCGCCTACTGTGTGCCAGGCACTGTTCTCCCAAGTCTCCTGGGGAACAGAGGGCCAGGGACGCAGGGTGCGTTTGGCAGCAGGCCAGAACATCTGGCTCGCCGACGCTCGACTCGACTCACTTTAAAGAGAGACAGTGCTTTTCCTTAAACAGAGATGATACGATACTCACCAGAGGAATAACATGGTGACATAAATTCAGTTACCGTTGTCAGAGGTCCTACCACGGGACTGGAGCTTAAGAGGAGGACATTTTTTTGCGAAAAGAAGGAAAGGGGAGGACTGGGCCACGAAATTTACGGGTGGAGACTGGAGAGCCCTGCGGGACTTTTCCTCAACATTGATTTGATGGCAATCTGCTTGTACTTGCCGTGCGACTCAAGTATCTTTTAGTGTTCGACTTGAACACACCCACCCACCCACACCCACACACAAACACACCCAGAACAGTGTCAGAATTCAGAATCTGCAAGTGTGTGTGTGTGCTCCCAAGACACGGTACTGAAGTTTTACTGATTTTTTTCTTAAGTTTAATTATTTTTATAAGGATCCGGGGGAGCTCCTTAGCTAAGGAATGTAGACGGGCCTCCTCGGCGGCCACCCAAATCCTATCCGTCCTTTGTGGCCTGCACAAACTCCTCCACCCAGGAACACTTACAGGATGACCCCTCGGACCTGCCAGCTGTCCACGCTGGAGGCCAGGGAACTGTTTCATGAGCTTTGGTGTATGGAGAGCCATCTTGAGGGTTTCCGATGACTCCCTGGGAGATTCTGATCCCCGAATAGTCACAGAGCATCCTGGAGATGCGGAGCACATCTGAGAACCAATGATATGAGCCAACAGGGGGGGAGCGAGTGCCAAGGAGACAAAACATGACAAAACAAAGAGCTCTTGACTATAGACCCAATCTACTCGATTAACCTCAACCTACATTCTGTAATACTTCAGCCGAGGTACTTAGGAAGAATGGACTGAAATTCAGATGCCCAGCCGTAAGTCCCAATACAGTCGGTAGGCATGAACTGTGGGTTCTGTCTCGATTTCTCTGGTTTAAACACATGGTGTAGAAGGCAAGGGCGGTCTCTCTCAGGGGTCAGCAAACTCCCGTCGGCCGGGTTTTATATGGCCAGCCAGCTCAGAACGGTTTTCACAATAGGAAAATAGTTGGGGGGGGGGGTGTAAAAGAGGAATGATATTTCACGACAAGTGGAGTTACATGAAATTCAAATTTCAGGGTCCATAAATAAAGCTTAATTGGCACCCAGCCAGGCCCGTTCGTTTGCATATGGTCTGAGGCTGTTTTGATGGAACAGCCACAGAGCTGAGGGGTCCCCACAGAGACACGTGGCTGGTAGAGCTGGAAAGACCTGCCACCTGGCCCTTTACTGACAAGTGTGTGGACTCCCGACTGGTGGGATGACTCTGGGAGCCTGGCCAGGTGCACAGACCCACCAGCACCTGGACCCTCACTTCAGCATCTCACTCCCTCCGCACACTGTCTCATTCCACACTCTGCCGACCCTTTCTGGAAAATGCACAGACTGATCCTGGCAGCTGGTGGGCTGCTGGCTGGTCAGCAGGATCTCTGTGGCTCCCACCAGTCTGGGGATTTTCTTCCCAAGAGGCCAATGTGTTATTTCCAGACTGTTTATGCTTGCAGTGCGTAACTGTAATCATGTTACTTAAATAGAACGTTACAGAACATGATGAGCGTAAAGAGGGACAGTATGATGGTTTTCAGAGAAACTCAGTTAAACATTTAAGGAAGACAAAGTGAGTAGTTAAAAATAATAGAGGAACGAATGAATGCATGTTTATTTAGGTGACGGAGGGGCCACTGAACAGGAGGAAGAAACAAATCTGTCAGTACCAGGAAGGTTCTGCACTCAGATTTTGTCAAAATTCTTTTAACATTCTTAGTTGACTTTTGGGAACCTGGAACTGAAGCCACAGGTGACGGCTGCTGGGTATGCAGGTATCAAAGGATTGTAAAAACACATATGGATTTTGTAAAAACATTCAGCCTTTTAAACTCGGGCATTTAATGTGATGATCCAACTCCAATCCCCCTCAGGTCAGAGGAATGGTTTCTGCCATCCTAGGCTTGCTTCCCTGACACTCCCCGCTGTTCACGTAGGACCAGTGTCTCCCCACAGTGCAGGACACCTGACCAGGAACTTTCAACCCTGGTCAGCTCAATGCCAAGGCAGCCTCCACCCTTCCTCTGTCACTCCAACTCCAAAGAAGCCGGACCCCAAGGACATTTAAAATTTCCAGAATTACAGATGCTTTGTTATTTAACACTCCACCACTGGCTAGGCAAGAAAAAAAAATCATTTAAATTTGGAACTGTTAAAAGGAAAATTCAGATCCTGGAGAATAAACATACTCAGGAAGGAGACAGAGCAGAGCCACAGTCTAGACCCTCAAGACCCATGAACACGCTCAGACAGCTGACCTGTCACCCAAGCACAGGGACCCCGGGGGACACACAGGGCCCGAGGCATCCACATGGTGCTTTCCTGAGGTTTTCACACCAAAGCCTGCCCACTGGGACTCTCCCCAGATCTGAATAAAGTCCGAGGTGAGCCAGCAGGGGGGCTGAGGTGCTGAGGGCATCCTCTGCTGCCCCCGTCTCTGCCTACAGCCCATGCAAGAAACCTCCCGGCCTGTCCGGTGGCTGGCCAGCCGCCTCGGTGTCTCTGTGTGTGAGCGCTCATCTATGGCACACACGGCAGCAATCCCAGACACCTGCACCCTCTTTCCTAGGACTAAAAAATCAACCTCAACTGCAAAGCCACCTCGAAACACATAGTTTCAGACGCTGTGAATTTTTAATCGGCGTCCTCGCTTGTCACAAAAATCTTTGGGACGATACAGCAAGCTCTCTCACTCACAATTCCCCACTGACCAAGAAAGAAACCCATGTCTGCAGCGGCATCCCCCCCCCACCAAAACCCCCCAAAACAAACAACAACAACAACAACAAAACAACATTCTAGCAAGCGGGTGAGAGCAGGGGCCTAGGTGGACTTAGCTTCCCACACTTGCTGCTGCTTTTGGGAGGGTAACTACCCCCGCTGCAATCAGCGGCTCTCCCCTCCCCAGCGCCTGGTTTGCCCCATTCGTGGCATATTTATAGTGACTGGGTTTACTTGGCATTGAAAGTCAAAATTCTAAAAATGAACTCTAATTTTCGCCAGACAGACAAGCTAATTTTACCTATCTGAAAACGGTGAGCTTGCCTAAATAATAATCACATACAATTCCAAAAATACGTAAACATTTCAGTGGTTTTAGAATTCCCACCCCATAAAACGTATTTGAGGTATTCATATTTTGAATGTCACTGAACGAATGGCCCCTGGCTCAGGGACTCACGCGGGACTTTCTTCTTTGGAGACAGATGTCAGTGCCATCTGCAGCAATGGGACCCCCATGTACCCCCCGTACCGAGGGTGGTCTCCTCCAGTCAGTGTTCTCATCCCCCACCTACACCGCACTGTATCAGACGGTGTCCTGGCCTCAGATTCTGCCTCCTTCCCGAACGCGTCCTGTGCCTCGTGCCTTCTCTCCTCTTCTGCTCAGGAACCCCATCGCCAGCTGCGTGTATCCACGGCTGCCGCAGTCCCCACACCCAATGGGGCCTCAAACTCACACCCACCTGTTTCCACATCTCCCCTCTCCAACACACGCCCCTTCCTGCAATGTCATCACATCCTCGCTGTTTGCGGGGCAAAGAGCATCACTACAGTCCCGATGCCCAAAGGGCAGCCACGGTCCGCGACCACACCCCTCTGTAGGAACCACGGTCACCGCCACCACTCGAAGGTCAAGTTTTTAAGGGACTTTTGAGGTCCTTTTACTAGAATGAATTTTTCTCTGATGCAAATAATTTGCCTTGACTTTCAGGTCGGCATTTTATACACAATGGTTTTTTTTTTTTTTTTTTTAATCTGAAATGGGAAACACCAATATTATCAAATTAAAGTAAGTATGATCTGGCCGTGTTCTTTAACTCTCTACTATCTGGACCCCCAGAGTCTGGAGCAACAGATCAGTGAGAAGTGATGAGGGCTGGGCTGCGGGGAAGACAGCAGGATCCCGGATGGGGGAGTAGGGAAGCTTATGGGACAGTAAATGTCAGCTCCCCTTCAGATGCATGAGAGCGACAGGGAGACGCAGGGCTGGCCGACAGAGGGAAAGGACCAGAGGGACCAGAGGGAGGGCAGGTCTGACCCAGGATCCAAGCCTCCCCTAGCTGCAGGAAAAGGCTGGTGGGACATAAGGATATGCGGGAACAAGATCTGTATCCAAGTCCTGAAGCAGAAATCCCCTGCACCCTCCCCTGATTTCTCTTCACCAGTAATGCTATGACTCTGAGGCGAATTCGCTGTCCAGACTCAGAATGTCCTTTTCACAATGAGACCTTGTTTTACTCACTGGGGACTCCTGCTTCCAGATCTGCGTCCCTGGGCCACGTCCAATAGGACCAGGCTGCTCTGGAGTTCTGCCCCCGCCGTGCCCGTGGGACCCCCACTTGCCAAAGCCCATCTGTGGGGAGAGAGAAGCAGGGGAGTGATGCTCCTGGAGAGAAGGCAGGCGTGCCTCCATGCAAGGGAATGCCCAGTGGAGAACAACCACCAGTGGACTGGCAGGTCGAGGCTTAGAGATGCTGCCACAGGGCACAGATGTCCTCAACCACCTGCAGCCGCTGGGGTCACTTGGGCAACTTGGAAAACACATAGAAGCCCAGGCCTTGAGGCCCTGGAGGCCCTGAGGCCCTGGGGAGGGGAGGCCACTCATCTGCCTCGGGGCTTTCTGCATTCCTTGCGCATCTCTACCAGGCCAGGAAAAGCATCATCAGAAGGCCAGAGACTCCAGCTGCTCCTGCACAGTGGAAAATGAGTAGCAACTGTTTCCATTTCTCTGACACTTGTCTTCGAAGATTGACTGTTTTCTAGCCCTCCACTGCGGTCTCCCCTCCACCGCGGTCTCCCTAGTTCTATTCTTTTCCCCCTCATCTCTCCAGCTAGGGTTTGTGGGTTTCTCTGTTTGAATAAAATAGCCCTTATCATGCCCTTGTCTGTTCTTCAAGGGCAGTGAGCTCAGCCCTTTTTCCTCGGGAACACCCTTTGGTTCCTCCAAACAAAAGTTGTTGTTTTAAACACTGGGGACACGTTGTTGGAAGTAATAAATACGGAGGCACATGGTGAAACTTGCAAAGGAAGACGCCAGGCTCCGAAGACACACCCCTCCTTTCAGTTCCCAGAAGACAGGAATTCTTGGGAATCAGTAAATTAGTACCACAGATCCCGGGCTGGGCTGCGAGGCCAACAAGCGCCATCAGGCCATTTCAAGCCTGTGAGATGAGGTTCTGCTGCTGCTTCTGAGACTGCGTCTGGGAGGCTGGAGAAAAGGGACAGCTGGACACTGGTGCCGATCAGCCTTGAAGTGTCCCGGGGCAGAGGGGAGGGGTCCGCAGCCCCTGACAGTCTGTGTCTCAGCAGACAGTGGGGAGGGGTCAGTGGCGATTCGTAAAATGCAAGACTGGCCAGGCAGGGGTTGTGCAGTGGAGCAGAGGGCATGTGGATGGTGAACAGTGGGTGTGGCACCAAGGTCACGGACATAGTCTAGGACAGTGACTGTGCCCAGGTGGTGGGGCCTGGGGCAGACACAGCTGGGGCCCCCTCAGTCCTGGCTCCCCGGAGTTGCCACCATCACGATCTGCAGGGGCAGTCACCAGGGCTGGACTGCAAGCTGAGCCAGGATGGGATCCCTGTGGCCAAGGCTCAGGGGCGAGACCTCTGCTGCCAGGACAGCCTTGGATGCTCTGGGGTCCAAGCAAACATGCGGTGCAGCCCCCCAAAAGCCAGATCTGCACTGTGAGGCTCTATGCATCTGAAGGGCCCGGACTCTTCCCCGTGGCTGGAAGGGTATGGCCCCCCTGCCCCACATTTAGGCACACGTGGTCCTGGCCTGGCCAAGCAGCTCCACAAGGTCCCCTCCCTGACCACTGATTTCCCTGGAGAGTGACACTGGCAACAACCCCCGGAGAAGAGATTATTAAGCTCTCCACCCCTAAGGACACTGATGTGGGAAGTGAGTCGGTCACTGGGCTTATTTACAACGACATGCCTCTCGCCTGAAATTGTTCAGAGGCTCCTTGTATCTTAAACTTTCAAGGAAATAAATGGGTTAAGTTGCTCGAGGTGTGAGTTACATCTCAGTAAAGCTGTTGGTTTTTAAACATTATGGAAACCAGTTTGTTTCAATGTAAATTTTTCTGCCTACCAAAACTCTATAAAGTTCCAAGGAAACTTCTGGAACTCCCTTGAAACTTCACTGATGGTGTAACTTTCTTTGTTTCACTGCTTCATGAAAAGGCACTCTTCCCTCCTTCTTGATTTTCTTTCCTAGAAAAAGTGCCGCCTTCGCTGATGGTGGCTGTCACGGCGAAGGGGCTGACTACAGTCAGGGGATCCAACCGAGGAGGGAGGACATCAAGGACCTGGGAGTCAGGGTCCGGGGCACCTTCCGGACTGGAGGGAGTGAGGCAGGGTGTGAACCTGGACGTGTCCTGCTCTGAGACAGAAGTGTGTGTGTGTGTGTGTGTGTGTGTGTGTCCACACACATGAATTCAAGGAGGGGAGGAGGAGAACACAGAGCATATGTACATGTCAGTAACAGGGAAATCTGAAGGAGCGTGATTGGGAATTCCTGTATTTAGGATGCACAAGATACAGACAATTTAAGAAGAATTTGAGAAACTATACTTAAAACAATGATTTTTTTTCCAAATAAAAGTTATGGCTGCATTTTTAATTTTATAAGTGATAAAATAATAATAAGTGAAAAGTCACTTAAAAAAATTCTCTCTGGATTTAAAACAATAACAACAATAATAATTATCTTTATTATTTTACTGTGTATGGGCCTTTCCTTTCTGTCAGTAAGTCATCCTTAGTTTAAAAAAACATTAAAGATTCTGTGACCCTGACTAATTGACCTCAGTGACCTATGTGTTTATAACTGCTAGCTAGTCCTAGGAACGGACAGATGGGACAGTGGAGAGATGGATGGGCTGGTGGACAGACACAAGGACAGGACATTTGTTGTTCACAGCAATTCCGTTTCTTTTTTTTTTTTTTTAAGGTGTTATTTATTTATGACAGAGAGAGTTAGGGAAAGAGGGAACACAAGCAGGGGGAGCTGGAGAGGGAGAAGCCAACTCCGTAATGAGCACAGAGCCCAAAGCGGGACTCGATCCCAGGACCCTGGGATCATGACCTGAGCCAAAGGCAGAGGCTTAACCCACTGGGTCCCCCCACCCAGGGGTCCCTGCACTGTAGTTCCTGCCCTGTCAGAAGCAGGTGACAATCGCGCCATCCTTCTAGAGCTGTCCCTGGCTTCCTGGGTACACAGCAAGCACAAGACTGACCCAGCAGAAGCGATCAGTGAACGATCTCCAGTGAGTAGATGGGCCATCTCCCTCCATCCGGGCTCTCAGAACACGTTCAGAGCGCCCAGCCCTATTCCCAAGCTGCCTCCAAGGAACTCACCAGGTGAAAGGCAATGCATTTTGTCAACATTACAGAGGAGCAGACCAGTTTCGGGTTATGTACCTGTCTCTGTGAGCCCACGTGAGCCAGGACAGGGAGGGACACACAAGATAAGTGATGTGGCCCCTGGTGACGACTCCTGAAGGACAAGCGCAGCTTGGTGATAAAATCACAGTGGCTGGCCTTGAGTGCCATTTGCCACAAATACTACAACTTTCAAGCACCCGTATCAAATGGTACACAAATTTAGAAGCCCCACATTCAAAGAAACTCCCACGCACATGCACACCAAACAGGGTAAATTTGATCCGGAGATTAACCGAATCCCAAGCTTGCCCAAGCTGGGCATGTACAGGAAGAGCACTCCCATTTATGGCCACCCGAGTCCCCTCCTTTCAGCCACGCCAGGGGACAAGGGCGCTATATTTAGGCAGGTCTGCGACTCCACATGCCAAAGCGAGTGAACTACATACAGAGCCTTCTTCCATGGGCTCTTCTTCCAAAGGCTGAAACAACAAAAATAACAAAACAAAAGCCTAATAAAATGGCAAGCGTGATCTACGGAAGAGGGGGAAGACAATCCCTCAATGTGCGTTGTGTTTTTCTAGATGATTCTAGCTTGGAGAGAGCTGGCAACTACACAAACAGCAAGCTTCTGCTCACGTGGAGCGTGAGGACCCTTCCTACACTTCCTTCTGACCAGTCCATGTGCCCAGGCGACAGGCAGCCTGTGGGGACACTCCTCTCCCACAGGCTTGTGGCCCCAGGAGGACCGGCACAGCTGTCGTCCCTCTCAAATTACCGGCAGGTCCCGCCCTGTGTACCAGCCCAGCACCTACAGGCTAATAACGTGGGGCTGAGCTTTTAAAAAAGTCCATGATTTATTGACATGCCACATGACACATTCCTATGAAAGGAGCTGCACACATTTTAAATTCTAAGTTAAACACTGAACTTATGTCTCTAGAAGTACCTACTGAAAGCCACACAATGCTAATAAGGGAAAGAGCCCAGAATGTGACAAAGTATGGAACAAAGTGACTGAAGTCGTGTCCTAACTACAATAGGGAAAATGAGATGTGTTGCATTTACCCTGTGCACTTTCCAAAGTATATTATACAGCTTTTGATCATTTTATTTCCTTTTTGTTTTTAAATAAAGCACCGAAAATTTTCCACTATATTTACCAAGGCCCATAATTATTTTAAAAGGAGATCCTTTGGGGTGCCTGGGTAGCTCAGTTGGTCAATTTCGGCTCAGGGCCCTGGGATTGAGCCCCACATCGTGTTTCCCCTTCCCAGACACCGATTCCCAAAATTAAAAAAAAAAAAAAAATTAAAAATGAGGTCTTTCGGCACACGCATTTTTAATAGACTTTTTTTTTTTTTTTTTTTTTTGAGCAGTTCCACAGCAAAATCTCATAGCAAAATTCAGAAGGTACTGAGAGTGGCCATATACTTTCTGCCCTCACACGTGTTATGGCCTCCCCAACTAGGAACATCTCATAACAGGTGCATATTAAAACTGAGGAACCTACAATAACATCATTACCACCCAGAAACTATAGTCTACATGAGGATTCACTTGGTATTGTCAGTTCTATGGGCTTGGACCAACGTATAATGACATGTATCCAACATTATAGGGTCATTAGACTAGTTTCACTGCCCTACAAATCCTCTGTGCTTCCCCTACTCATCTCTGCCCTCCGCCCTAACTCGGGGAAGCCACTAGCCTTTTTACTGTCTCTGAAGTTCTGTCTTTCCTAGAATGTCATAGAGTTGGAATCGTACAGTACGTAGCTTTCTCAGATGGCCTCCTTTCATTGAGAAACATGCATTTAAGGTCTGTGTCTTTTCATGTTGTGATAGCTTATTTCCTTTTAATGCGAAATATAATCCATTGTTTGGATGTACCCAGCACATGCATTTTAAAAGAAAAAGGGAAGTGGTTCTAATGGGCCAAACACAGTATTCTCTGTCTCCCACTCAATGCAGCTATAAAAACTGGCCAGGTGCATGGCGCAGCTGTTGGAGGACTCTGAGAAGTAAACTCTAACAGGTAAGTTGGGGATGAACTGCAGAATTCCCAAACCTCCAAATGGATGCGAAGTTACCACTTTAAAATTTTTTTTTTCTAATCCTGGACTCAGTGCAGCCTAAGCTCTGCAGAAGGCAAAGGTACTGACAGAGCATACTGCAGGAGACACCTGCTAGTGCCAGGCTCCAAGAAATAAAAGGGGGGGGGTCTCCTGATGCTCAGAGAGAATGGGGGATTCTTATGTATTCTTGCCTCTCTTAAGACATCCTGGGGTAGCAGAGGAGCTGACAGCAACAATGGCAGTGGCAAGGGTCCCACGGAGCCCGAAACTGAGGGGGGGATCCTCTTCTCTCTTACCAGATGGGCTGAGGTCCCATGAGGGCAGAGTAAACCCCACTGTTTTTTCCACTCTTTGTTCTGCTGCTTTGCCCCTGAAGTAATCAGTCACAGGAAGAGGAAGTGAAAGCAATGTAAATAAAGCCCCAGTTTTCTGGCTAGAGGACCAGAAGGGGAAGCCTAGAGAGTAGATCTCACTGAAGAGATCGTAGGGAAGGAGAAGCTCAGGACACTCCAGAAAGTCATTTATAGACTTCTGGTGACAACTCTGAACTGTCCATGTGTGGAAATGATCCTCGCATCATGCCACAGGCTTTGAGAACTGCTCCATGAGACAGACCGCCACCCAGATGCCAGGCTGGCCACCGGCAACAGGAACCTGGGGAGATATGAATGCACTGTGAAGGCTTTGTACACAGAACCAACATGAAAACAACCACACAAAGCTTGTTGGAAATGTAAGCTCACACCCAAATGAGTTAATTACTTGATAAAACAAAAAAAGAGTGTTCATATTGCTATAAGATTTAAATAAAAGCCAGAATATCATAACATACTATTCAAAATGGGAATATTAGGGAAACCCAAATTTACTCATTATGAAGAACCAGGAAAATCTCAACTTGCATAGAAAAAGAACCCACAGAGGCCACAAGATGACTGCATATTGGGGTTGTCTGATAAACACTTTAAAGCAACTGTTACAAAAGCACTCCAAGAAGTAAGAGCCAACACACTTGAAATAAACAGAAATGTGGGAAGTTCCAGTAACGAAACAGAAGACACGAACAGGAACCAAATGGTAATTTTAAATTAGAAAATATAATAACTGAAACAAAACAAGGTTTCATTGGATGGGCTCAGTAGCAGACTCACCAATTCTGAGTACATATCAATAGAAATTATCTACACTGAATAACATAAAGAAAAATGACCACCAAGAAATGAACACAGCCCAATGAACCTATCAGACAACAAAGGTCTACAGTGCATATCAACAGAGTCCTAGAAGGAAGAGGGAGAAAATGTGTGTCAGAAAAAGTATTTCAAGAGATAATGGCAGAAAGCTCCTTAAATTTTGTAAAACTCATAAGCCTACAGATTTGAAAAGTTCAATAAATCCCATACAGGATAAATACAAAGTAACCCATACTAAGGGACATCATAATGAAACCACTTAAAAGTAACAAAGGACAATGTACGAATCTTGGGAGCAACCAGGGAAATCTACATTTCTTATATGTGAATGATCTGAATGACTACAAAAACTAATAGCTAGGATGAGGGGGAGGAGTCAAGATGGCGGAGAAGTAGCAAGCTGAGACTGCTTCAGCTAGCCGGAGATCAGCTAGATAGCTTATCTAAAGATTGCAAACACCTGAAAATCCATCGGCAGATCGAAGAGAAGAAGAACAGCAATTCTGGAAACAGAAAATCAACCACTTTCTGAAAGGTAGGACCGGCGGAGAAGTGAATCCAAAGCGACGGGAAGATAGACCCCGGGGGGAGGGGCCGGCTCCCGGCAAGCGGGGGAGCAACCGCGCACAAAATCAGGACTTTTAAAAGTCTGTTCCGCTGAGGGACATCGCTCCAGAGGCTAAACCGGGGCGAAGCCCACGCGGGGTCAGCGTGGCCTCAGGTCCCGCAGGGTCACAGAAGGATCGGGGGTGTCTGAATGTCGCAGAGCTTGCGGGTATTGGAACGGGAAAGCCGGCTACAGAGACAGAGCGGACAGTAAGCTCACAGCTCCGTGTTACCTTGAACCGGTCACAGGCTCGGTGAGCTCGGAGCGCGGCCGGAGGTCAGGCAGACGGGAGTAACTGGGCGCTGTTCTCTGAGGGCGCACTGAGGAGTGGGGCCCTGGGCTCTCGGCTCCTCCGGGCCGGAGACCAGGAGGCCGCCATTTGTATTCCCGTCCTCTGGAACTCTACGGAAAGCGCTCAGGGAACAAAAGCTCCTGAAAGCAAACCCGAGCGGATTACTCACCCCGGCCCCGGGTAAGGGCGGTGTAATTCCGCCTGGGGCAAAGACACTTGAGAATCACTACAACAGGCCCCTCCCCCAGAAGATCAACAAGAAACCCAGCCGAGACCAAGTTCACCTACCAAGGAGTGCGGTTTCAATACCAAGGAGAGCAGCAGAATTCCAGAGGAGGAGAAAGCCAAGCACGGAACTCATGGCTTTTTTCCTGTGATTTTTTTTAGTCTTGCAGTTAATTTAATTTTTTCTTTTTCTTTTTTTTTTTTTTTCTCGCCTTCGGGTAAAATTTTTTTTTTTAACTGTTACCTTTTTCTTTTTTAACGATTTTTTACTAGTTTATCTAATATATATATATATATTTTTTTTTTTTACATTTTTCTTAGGTGTTTTCTTTTTTTAAAATTCTTTTCTTTTCTTTTCTTTTTTTTTTTTTTTTTCTTTTTTCTCTCTTCCTTTTTGAACCTCTTTTTATCCCCTTTCTCCCCACTCACGATTTTGGATCTCTTCTAATTAGGTTAAAGCATATTTTCCTGGGGTTGTTGCCACCCTTTTAGTATTTTACTTGCCCCTTCATTTACTCTTATCTGGACAAAATGACAAGACGTAAAAATTCAACACAAAAAAAAGAACAAGAGGCAGTACCGAAGGCTAGGGACCTAATCAATACAGACATCAGTAATATGTCAGATCTAGAGTTCAGAATGACAATTCTCAAGGTTCTAGCCGGGCTCAAAAAAGGCATGGAAGATATTAGAGAAACCCTCTCGAGAGATATAAAAGCCCTTTCTGGAGAAATAAAAGAACTAAAATCTAACCAAGGTGAAATCAAAAAAGCTATTAATGAGGTGCAATCAAAAATGGAGGCTCTCACTGCTAGGATAAATGAGGCAGAAGAAAGAATTAGTGATATAGAAGACCAAATGACAGAGAATAAAGAAGCTGATCAAAAGAGGGACAAACAGCTACTGGACCACGAGGGGAGAATTCGAGAGATAAGTGACACCATAAGACGAAACAACATTAGAATAATTGGGATTCCAGAAGAAGAAGAAAGTGAGAGGGGAGCAGAAGGTATACTGGAAAGAATTATTGGGGAGAATTTCCCCAATATGGCAAAGGGAACGAGCATCAAAATTCAGGAGGTTCAGAGAATGCCCCTCAAAATCAATAAGAATAGGCCCACACCCCGTCACCTAATAGTAAAATTTACAAGTCTCAATGACAAAGAGAAAATCCTGAAAGCAGCCCGGGAAAAGAAGTCTGTAACATACAATGGTAAAAATATTAGATTGGCAGCTGACTTATCCACAGAGACCTGGCAGGCCAGAAAGAGCTGGCATGATATTTTCAGAGCACTAAACGAGAAAAACATGCAGCCAAGAATACTATATCCAGCTAGGCTATCATTGAAAATAGAAGGAGAGATTAAAAGCTTCCAGGACAAGCAACAACTGAAAGAATTTGCAAACACCAAACCAGCTCTACAGGAAATATTGAAAGGGGTCCTCTAAGCAAAGAGAGAGCCTACAAGTGGTAGATCAGAAAGGAACAGAGACCATATACAGTAACAGTCACCTTACAGGCAATACAATGGCACTAAATTCATATCTCTCAATAGTTACCCTGAATGTGAATGGGCTAAATGCCCCTGTCAAAAGACACAGGGTATCAGAATGGATAAAAAAACAAAACCCATCTATATGTTGCCTCCAAGAAACACATTTTAAGCCCGAAGACACCTCCAGATTTAAAGTGAGGGGGTGGAAAAGAATTTACCATGCTAATGGACATCAGAAGAAAGCAGGAGTGGCAATCCTTATATCAGATCAATTAGATTTTAAGCCAAAGACTATAATAAGAGATGAGGAAGGACACTATATCATACTCAAAGGGTCTGTCCAACAAGAAGATTTAACAATTTTAAATATCTATGCCCCCAATGTGGGAGCAGCCAACTATATAAACCAATTAATAACAAAATCAAAGAAACACATCAACAATAATACAATGATAGTAGGGGACTTTAACACTCCCCTCACTGAAATGGACAGGTCATCCAAGCAAAAGATCAGCAAGGATATAAAGGCCTTAAATGACACACTGGACCAGATGGACATCACAGATATATTCAGAATATTTCATCCCAAAGCAACAGAATACACATTCTTCTCTAGTGCACATGGAACATTCTCCAGAATAGATCACATCCTCGGTCCTAAATCAGGACTCAACCGGTATCAAAAGATTGGGATCATTCCCTGCATATTTTCAGACCACAATGCTCTAAAGCTAGAACTCAACCACAAAAGGAAGTTTGGAAAGAACCCAAATACATGGAGACTAAACAGTATCCTTCTAAAGAATGAATGGGTCAACCGGGAAATTAAAGAAGAATTGAAAAAAATCATGGAAACAAATGATAATGAAAACACAACGGTTCAAAATCTGTGGGACACAACAAAGGCAGTCCTGAGAGGAAAATATATAGCGGTACAAGCCTTTCTCAAGAAACAAGAAAGGTCTCAGGTACACAACCTAACCCTACACCTAAAGGAGCTGGAGAAAGAACAAGAAAGAAACCCTAAGCCCAGCAGGAGAAGAGAAATCATAAAGATCAGAGCAGAAATCAATGAAATAGAAACCAAAAAAACAATAGAACAAATCAACGAAACTAGGAGCTGGTTCTTTGAAAGAATTAATAAAATTGATAAACCCCTGGCCCGACTTATCAAAAAGAAAAGAGAAAGGACCCAAATAAATAAAATCATGAATGAAAGAGGAGAGATCACAACTAACACCAAAGAAATACAAACTATTATAAGAACATACTATGAGCAACTCTACGGCAATAAATTTGACAATCTGGAAGAAATGGATGCATTCCTAGAAACATATAAACTACCACAACTGAACCAGGAAGAAATAGAAAGCCTGAACAGACCCATAACCAGTAAGGAGATTGAAACAGTCATTAAAAATCTCCAAACAAACAAAAGCCCAGGGCCAGACGGCTTCCCGGGGGAATTCTACCAAACATTTAAAGAAGAACTAATTCCTATTCTCCTGAAACTGTTCCAAAAAATAGAAATGGAAGGAAAACTTCCAAACTCATTTTATGAGGCCAGCATCACCTTGATCCCAAAACCAGACAAGGATCCCACCAAAAAAGAGAGCTATAGACCGATATCCTTGATGAACACAGATGCGAAAATACTCAACAAAATACTAGCCAATAGGATTCAACAGTACATTAAAAAGATTATTCACCACGACCAAGTGGGATTTATTCCAGGGCTGCAAGGTTGGTTCAACATCCGCAAATCAGTCAATGTGATACAACACATCAATAAAAGAAAGAACAAGAACCATATGATACTCTCAATAGATGCTGAAAAAGCATTTGACAAAGTACAACATCCCTTCCTGATCAAAACTCTTCAAAGTGTAGGGATAGAGGGCACATACCTCAATATCATCAAAGCCATCTATGAAAAACCCACCGCAAATATCATTCTCAATGGAGAAAAACTGAAAGCTTTTCCGCTAAGGTCAGGAACACGACAGGGATGTCCATTATCACCACTGCTATTCAACATCGTACTAGAGGTCCTAGCCTCAGCAATCAGACAACAAAAGGAAATTAAAGGCATCCAAATCGGCAAAGAAGAAGTCAAATTATCACTCTTCGCAGATGATATGATACTATATGTGGAAAACCCAAAAGACTGCACTCCAAAACTGCTTGAACTTATACAGGAATTCAGTAAAGTGTCAGGATATAAAATCAATGCACAGAAATCAGTTGCATTTCTCTACACCAACAGCAAGACAGAAGAAAGAGATATTAAGGAGTCAATCCCATTTACAATTGCATCCAAAACCATAAGATACCTAGGAATAAACCTAACCAAAGAGACACAGAATCTATACTCAGAAAACTATAAAGTACTCATGAAAGAAATTGAGGAAGACACAAAGAAATGGAAAAACGTTCCATGCTCCTGGATTGGAAGAATAAATATTGTGAAAATGTCTATGCTACCTAAAGCAATCTACACATTTAATGCAATTCCTATCAAAGTACCATCCATCTTTTTCAAAGAAATGGAACAAATAATTCTAAAATTTATATGGAACCAGAAAAGACCTCGAATAGCCAAAGGGATATTGAAAAAGAAAGCCAACGTTGGTGGCATCACAATTCCGGACTTCAAGCTCTATTACAAAGCTGTCATCATCAAGACAGCATGGTACTGGCACAAAAACAGACACATAGATCAATGGAACAGAATAGAGAGCCCAGAAATAGACCCTCAAATCTATGGTCAACTAATCTTCGACAAAGCAGGAAAGAATGTCCAATGGAAAAAAGACAGCCTTTTCAATAAATGGTGCTGGGAAAATTGGACAGCCACATGCAGAAAAATGAAATTGGACCATTTCCTTACACCACACACAAAAATAGACTCAAAATGGATGAAGGACCTCAATGTACGAAAGGAATCCATCAAAATCCTTGAGGAGAACACGGGCAGCAACCTCTTCGACCTCTGCCGCAGCAACATCTTCCTAGGAACAACGCAAAAGGCAAGGGAAGCAAGGGCAAAAATGAACTATTGGGATTTCATCAAGATCAAAAGCTTTTGCACAGCAAAGGAAACAGTTAACAAAATCAAAAGACAACTGACAGAATGGGAGAAGATATTTGCAAACGACATATCAGATAAAGGACTAGTGTCCAGAATCTATAAAGAACTTAGCAAACTCAACACCCAAAGAACAAATAATCCAATCAAGAAATGGGCAGAAGACATGAACAGACATTTCTGCAAAGAAGACATCCAGATGGCCAACAGACACATGAAAAAGTGCTCCATATCACTCGGCATCAGGGAAATACAAATCAAAACCACAATGAGATATCACCTCACACCAGTCAGAATGGCTAAAATCAACAAGTCAGGAAATGACAGATGCTGGCGAGGATGCGGAGAAAGGGGAACCCTCCTACACTGTTGGTGGGAATGCAAGCTGGTGCAGCCACTCTGGAAAACAGCATGGAGGTTCCTCAAAATGTTGAAAATAGAACTGCCCTATGACCCAGCAATTGCACTATTGGGTATTTACCCTAAAGATACAAATGTAGTGATCCAAAGGGACACATGCACCCGAATGTTTATAGCAGCAATGTCCACAATAGCCCAACTATGGAAAGAACCTAGATGTCCATCAACAGATGAATGGATCAAGAAGATGTGGTATATATACACAATGGAATACTATGCAGCCATCAAAAGAAATGAAATCTTGCCATTTGCAACAACATGGATGGAACTAGAGCGTATCATGCTTAGCGAAATAAGTCAAGCAGAGAAAGACAACTATCATATGATCTCCCTGATATGAGGAAGTGGTGATGCAACATGGAGGCTTAAGTGGGTAGAAGAATAAATGAAACAAGATGGGATTGGGAGGGAGACAAACCATAAGTGACTCTTAATCTCACAAAACAAACTGAGGGTTGCTGGGGGGAGGGGGTTTGGGAGAAGGGGGTGGGATTATGGACATTGGGGAGGGTATGTGATTTGGTGAGTGCTGTGAAGTGTGTAAACCTGGTGATTCACAGACCTGTACCCCTGGGGATAAAAATATATGTTTATAAAAAATAAAAAATTTAAAAAAAAAAAAAAAAAAAAACTAATAGCTAGGATGAAGTGGAAGGAAAAGGAACATAACATAAGAGGTTTCTATACCCAGCAAATATATCCTTCTTGTACAAAGGTGAAATAAAGACATTCTCAAGGGAAGGCAGACCCAGGGAATTCACTGCCAGCAGAACTGGTCTAAAAGAATTGCTAAAGTAAGTTCTTCAGATAGAATAGAAATGATGTGAGAAGGAAACCCAGAGCATGAGAACAAGAGAAATAATAAATGTAAAACATTATTTTCATCTCTCGAGTTCTTTAAAATACAGAGGTAACCCATGATCATGAAGATACCTATAGGATAATGAATTATATTCCGCATGAAATGAGAAAGTGTTGGTTCTAAGGAGACTGTGAAAAGTTTGCATATTTTAAGCCCTAGGAAAACCATAAAAATAAACAAAGGATATACTAAAATCCAAAAGAGAAAAATTAAAACAAGATATAAAAATTATTAAATAACTCAAAATGAGACAGGAGAAGGGAAACTGGAATGCAAAACAGGAAAGAAAAAAAATAATTAAATGATTGACCTAAAGCCACAAAGACCATAAAAATTATAGATCACTATTGTTCATTTATTTAATAGTTAAATATAGTATAATGGTTTGATGTAATGACTTACTGCAAATGATCTAAACATTGCAGCTTAAAGACAAATTACTCAAATACAGACAGTACCTGACTCAAATCATTCAACTTACAGTTGTTCAGTTTTTTGGACTTTATGATAATGTGAGAGGAATACACACCCAGTAGAAACTGCATTTCAAATTTTGAATTTTGATCTGTTTCTTGGGCTAGTGTTGTCCAATATGATACTACTTCATGATGCTGGCCAGTGGCAGGGGCCTGAATATGAAGCCATGAAGAGAAATAACCAACACACTTACAACCATTCCTTACCCACAAGACCATTCTGCTTTTTTACTTTCAATACAGCATTCCATAAATTACATGAGACGTTCAATATTTTATTACTGCACAGGTTTTGTATTAAACAGTTTTGCCCAGCTGTAGGCTCATGTAAGGTTTTGAGCACATGCAAGTTAGACTAGTCTAAGCCCTGATGTCCAGTCGGTTAGATATGTTGAGTGCATTTCTAACTTACACTATTTTCAACTTATGACAGATTTATCAGGACATTCAGGAAACTCACTTTAAATATAGTGAAAAGGTAGTTCAAAGTAAAATGATGCAAAAAAATAACACCATAAAATACAAACCAAAAGAAAGCTGGGTGGCCTTAAATCAAGATCAGGCAAGGGGAAGTGTTAGACAAATGAAAGAAAATTACTGGGAATAAAAAGAGAACACAACACAATAATAAAAGGACCAATTTTCCAAAAAGACATAATAATCCTAAATTTAAATGCATCAAAAAATGAAGCTTTGAAATACATGACACAAAAACTGAGAAATACAATCAGAGAAATAGATAAATCCACAATTAGATTCTGAGAGATAACTAATACGAAATCTATAGGATATAAAAAATTGAACAACTCTACATCAACGGAATCGAACAAATCTACATTAATCAACCAGATCTGATATTTATCTAACTTTACCCAACTGTAGCAAAAAACACAATTTTCTTTTTTTTTTTTTAACAATTTTATTTATTTGAGAGAGAAAGAGGGAGAGGGAGAGACAGAGAGGGAAAGTAGAGAGGAAGAGATAAAAGTAGGCTCCCTGATGAGCAGGGGGCCCAGTGGTGCTCCACCCAGGACCCTGACATCATGACCCGGGCTGAAGGCAGATGCTTAGCTAACTGAACCACAACAAATATATTTTCTGGTGCACACAGAACGTTCACCAAGACAGTACATCTCCTGGGTCATCAGACAAATCTTGCCAATTGTAAAAGAAAATTGAAACCAGACAGTATAGTTTCTAACCATACTGAAATCAGACTACAAATCATTAACAGAAAGAGAATCATAAAAATTATAAGTACTTGGAAATTAAACAACATACTTTTAAATAATTGATTGGATAGGGAGGAAGGCTTGAATATAAATTTAAAAAATCAAAATTGGTAATGTGAGATGATACTAAAGAAGTGATTAAGAAGAAAGGTATAGCATCAAATGCTCATCTTAGCATTTGAAATTTGAAATGTCTCAGATTGATACTCTAACTCCACCTTTTTCAAATCTGAAAAAGAAGAAAACACCTAAATCATGAGAAGGCTGCCAATAATAAAGGTAAGAGCACAGAAAACAAAAAGAAATAGAGATGAAATTTGATTCTTTAGAAGGATCAATAAAATTAATAAATTTACAATAAGAATGACAGAAAAGAGAGAATATACAAATTAGTAATATGTAGAATGAAAAAGAATAGATCACCACATAAACCACAGACTTTAGAAGGATTATAAGGGAGTGGTTGGCATAAATCTGTGTGCACAAAATTCAACAACTTACATGAAACAAACTTACTCTCCCCAAATCACAAACTCCCAAACTTACTGAAGATGAAATAGAGAACCCAAGTATACTTCCCTACCAATCTGAATTTATAGTTAAGGTACTTATGAGAAAGGAAACTTCAGGCCCATAGGATTTCATGGGAAAATTCTACAAAATATTTAAGAAAAATAAATAAACTATACCAATTCTATATAATCTTTTCCAGAAAATGGAAGAGGAGGGAGTATTTCTCAACTCATTTTATGAGGCCAATATTACCATGCGGCCAGAGGCAGAAAAATGTATCACAAGAAGAAAACTATATACCTATATGCCTCATGAACACAGATGCAAAAATCCCCCCAAAATTAGCAAATAGAATCCAACAATATATAAGAAGAATGCCACATGCAAGTGGGTTTTATCTCTGAAATACAAGGCTGGTTCAATATTCAAAAATCAGTAAATGTACTTCCAGTTATGGAATGAATAAATCATGGGAATAAAAGATACAGCACAGGGAATACAGTTAATGATACTGTAATAGCAACGTATGGCGACAGACAGTAGATATGAGTGGTGAGCCCAGCATGTTGTATGGAGTGTTGAATTGCTATGCTGTACACCTGAAACTACTGTAACATTGTGTGTCCACTATACTTCAATTCAAAAATTAATTTATTTTTTGAAAGACTGACAAATTAAGTTATAGGACTTTGAGTCAAAATCTGTTTTATGAATTAAAAATCAATAAATGGGATGTCTTTTCCACCATTACAGTATATGAAATAGGCTAGTTCACTTTTTAAAAAAACAGACGAATAAATAAAACTCACCAGATTGACCTTGTACACATGAACAGATCAACTGAAACAAAGAAAAGCATTTGGCCTAATTTAATACCAACAATTCTCAGCAAACTAGAATAGAAGAGATGGGATCTTCCTTTACAAAACACCTCCAGCTAAATTTTATACTAAATGGTCAAAAGCTGGATGCTTTCTTCCTAAGATTGTAGCAAGGCAAGAATGTAGACAGCCTCGGGGCACCTGGGTGGCTCAGACCAGTTAAGCATTTGACTATTGATTTCAGCTCAAGTCAGGATCTCAAGGTCCTGTGATCAAGCCCTGTGTTGGGCTCTGTGCTCAACAGGGAGTCTCTTGAGATTCTCTCTCTCCCCCCACCCCTCCTCCCACTTGTGTGTATGCTCGCCCTCTCAAATAAATAAATATATCTTTAAAAAAAAGAAACCCTCATTCCTCCTGTTCAACCTCAAATTGGAAGCCTACACTATGCAATTAGAAGAGAAAAAGAAATAAAATAATGGGAAGAATAGAATAAAACTATACATATCTTCTAGATACATATAGATGGTCCTAGAGAATCTGCAAAAAAACAAGACAAAAACCTCATAGAATTAATGAATTTTGCAAGTCAGAGGAGATAAGGTCAACACACAAATCAATTATATTTCTTACAATGATGAACTAGAAACTGAAACTTTAAGGAGCCATTTATGATGGCTCTAAAAAGGTAAAATATTTAATTATAAATATAGCCAACGTGGAGAGAATCTATACGCTGCAAATGACAAAATACTATAAAAAGAAATTTAAAAAGACCTAGAAAAATGAAAAGCTATATCTGGCTTGTGGACTGGAAGACTCGAACAGATTTATAGATTTAACAAAATTTTAATCCAATTTCCAGCATGATTTTTTTTTTTTTTTGAGATACAAACTGATTCCAAAATTTTGTAAAAGAAGGCAAAGAATGAGAATAGCCTTTCCCACAACAATTTGGGGGAAAAACAAGAAAGTCTGAGGAATCACACTACCCTGTTTTACGAGTAACTTTCAAGCTGCAATACAAAATGGTGGTAAAGGAACAGGTCAGTTAAACAAAAAACCGAGAATCAAGAAATAGATTCTCACAAATATGGTGAACTGATTTTTGATGAAGGTGCAAAGACAAATGAACAAACAAATATCATTTCTTCATTTTCTTTCTTTTTTTCCCCCCAAAGATTCTATTTATTTGATAGAGAGAGAGAGAGAGTGTGGCGAGGGTCAGAGGGAGAAGCAGACTCCCCGCCTAGCAGGAAGCCCGATACAGGACTCGATCCTGGCACTCCAGGATCATGATCTGAGCCGAACACAGTCACCCAACCAACTGAGCCATGGAGGCAGCCAATGACAGCATTTTCCATATGGTGTTGGAACAACTGGATGCCAGAAGACAACAATGAGAAGGAGGAGGAACAGGAGAAGAACTTTGATGTAAATCCCACACTTTAAACAAAAATGAACTCAAAAGTGAATCACAAGCTAAATGGAAAACTCAAACCACAGAAGAAAATCTCCATGGCCTGGGGTTATTTAGGCAAGAATTTCCAGACATGACACCCAAAACATGTCCAGGGCACAAAAAAAAACTAAAACAAAAACAACGGGATTCTAATCTTTTTAGGAAACTGTTAAATAACCAAAAAGACAACCTACAGCCTGGGAGAAAAATACTTGCAAATCCCATATATGACCAAGGAGTTGTATACACATATATAAAGAACCTTCAAAATACAGCATAAGAAAACAAAATCTAATTAAAAATAGGCAAAAGACTTGAACAGAGATTTCCCCAAAGAAGATACACAGATGACAGATAAACACAGGAAAATGCCCAAAGTCATTAGCCATTGGGCAAATGCAAATGAAAAACCATGATGCACTCCTACTTCGGACCTATAAGAATGTCTGAAAGGAAAAATCTTGGACATTCTGAGTGTTGACGAGTATATGAAGCAAGAGGAACCCTCTGATATTGCTGGTGGGAATAGAAAATGTACACCTACTCTGGAAAACAGTCCGGCAGTTCCTTACAAACATATACCGCATGACCCAAGCAATCCCATTCCTGGGTAGTTACCCCAGAACAATGAAAGTTGAAGTCTGCACAAACACCTGTGAAAGAATGTTTACAGCTTATCAACACACAAATCATGCAACAATGAGAACAACCTGGATGCCTTGAGATGCGTGAGAGATAAGCCAACTGGCACAGATCTGTACAACTGAATGCTACCCGTCCAGGAAAATAAGCGAATTGATACATATACGAAGTTGCACCTCAGAGCTGAGATATCCAGTGAGAGTTATAAGGACCCTGAAGAATTACACCTCTATGGCCTCCTCAAAAAGACAAAAGGGTAGCTATGAAGATCGGTGGCTGTCTGAAGATGAGAAGGGGCCGGTGTGAGCGAGCGTCTCAGGGGTGACCTCCCTGTTCTGTATCCTGATTGTGGAGGTGGCTGCGCAGACCTGTACGTGCATTATAATTCACGGAAGTGGGGGCGCCTGGGGGGGCTAAGTTGGTTAAGCGGCCGACTCTTGATTTCAGCTCCGGCCACGATCTCAGGGTCGTGGGATCAAGCCCAGCAACTGGCTCTGTGCTCCATGCAGAGTCTGCTTGCCCGTCTCCCTCTGTCCCTCCTTCCTGCTCACACTCTCTCTCCCTCTAATAAATAAATAAATCCTGAAAGAAAAAAAAAAAAGACCTTCAAGAACTATACACCAAAGAAGCCAGTTTGACTCTAGATTTTAAAAAATTAAATAAAATTTAAAAATACAAAGAGAAAATAACTGAATTTAAGTATCAGTCTTGAAGACAGAAGTCCACAGAAAGTCCTCTCTTCCCACCTCCTGGATACACTGATGATTCCTTGTTGCCTTTTTTAAGGAATAACAGGAAACCGTCGTTAGAGTCAGAACTTACTGTTTTCACTTGTGAATAACGGCAGCACAGAGAAACATCCTGGGTAGTAAGTCACCAAGAAAGCAGAGAGATGCCTGCATCAGCAACAGAGGCCGCGCCCGGCACGCCCATCGCTTTCGGGGTCCGGCGACTCCTGCGGGGCATCACATTTTGACGAGCAATGGAAAGCAACTGATTGGTTCACGGCCTTTAGTCCCAAATAACGAACGAGTCTACCACTTGGTTATCCTCTGGGCTAGTCACCCTACTTCTCCCCTCTCCTTTACCACCAGCACCTGCCGGAGAACCAGCAGGGGCTTCACCGTCCTCTCTCACCTCCTAAACCACCTCCGGCCTTTGCTGCCTGAGCCTTGGGACGTCACTGCCCACCTCTGCCCTTACCGCACACACGTCCCCTGGGGTCTCACTCACTCTCCGACCTCGGTGCCATCAGCACCGCAGCACAGCAGAGAAACCAACCAGGTTGGTGTCAGGTGTTACGTATCGTAATCTCGGTTCCCGGAGTCTGCTAGGATGACAGTGAAAACTACGGGAGACTCAGTTACATGTGAACTTGAATATTTGGGATGTACTTACGGTACAATTTCGTTGTGGTTTATCTGAAATGCACGTGTAAGTTGGCATCCTGTATTTTATCTGGCTAGTCTGGCCTCACCAGGCGACGGCAACCTCAGGAACATGGGGCCATGGGACCCCTCAGAGGCAGGAGGGGGGCCCTTCAGAATGAGGCCATCACGGCGGACTCAGCAAGCACCTGTTCTGAGTCGGGTCCCCCGCTGAAGCCCAGCCTTGCTGCCAAGGGGCAGACGCCCCACTTCTGCACGTGCCAGGCTGGCTGCCCTCCACGGCCCCTCGTTCCAACCACATGCAAAGCAAAAGCTGTCATTTTGCTCCTCACTCCAAACAGGTGGCTCCAGATTTCCTGTTCCTGCTCTGCCAGCCACGAAAGGGCTCACAGAGTCAGACACTGGGCCAAGGACGCTTCTGCTGCTTCCGGCTGCGTGACTTTGAACAAGCCCATGCATCTCGCCGCGCCACACATGTGGTGATGCCAGTAGGACCTGCTCTACCCTCCACACGGGGCTCCGGGGACAATGTGCTCTCAGCACTGGCAAAGGGACGTGCCAAATGCCCTTCAAATGTTAACTGTTCTCACCTTCATTGCTGACGAGGTCACATCCCTAGAAACGCCAAATCATGTTCTTCCTCCTCATCCTTCACCTGCAACTGGTCACCAGTCCATGAGTCCCATCCCTGACCCCTGTCTGACAGGCCTCCACTTTCCATCCCCGCCCACGGCCTGACCTGAGGGCTCACAGCTGCCCCCTCTCTCCTGACAGTGGCCTCCCAACATCGCTGCCAGCTGCAGCCTTGTCCTACCATGGCTCCCAGAGCTCGTTTCCCAAAGACAGCAGATGAGCTGGCCTGCCTTCTCGAAGGACCAGCCTCCCTCACCATCCTGAACCAGGCCAAGCACTGCACACCTATCCTTGCTCCCGCCATGCCCTGACTGGGAAGAGCCAATCATTCATTCCTCAGCCAGCGACCTCCCAGGCTCTCCGATGCACACAGCAGGGTGCATACAGTGTCTGTGTACCACAAGCGGACGTTTCCGGGAAGCTATGGAGGGCAGGTGGGCAGCAGCGACCAGCAGAAACCAGTGCCAGTCACTAATTACCTCCAGAGCCAGGAAAAATGCTGCCACTCTTGAGGAACAGGAACTTGTCCTAATTTCACTGATGAGAACCATGGAAATCAGTGCTTCCCTTTCTGCCCAGCTTGTCAAAAACACAAAGGCAAAGCTGATGCCCATCACTGCACAGAGACTCGCTTTCCCAGCTGAATCTCTCCTCTCTCTGCTGTGCCCTGGCCTGGTTTTCTGTTTATGTGTTCACTAACGTTCCCACATACAGACCCTCGACCGGGTTCCTTATGGAAACAGACGGGGCAGAGAGGAAATCAGTGGTGTAAGAAGAAATCATTGGGAAGTGAGATGTCCTCCCAAATAGTGGCAACCTTAGGTTGGCCACCTTTTCAAATGATATTGGAGAGACAGTGCCCATCCTTGGGCCAAGAGTATCGAGGGCATAATGTGCCATTCAGGGGACACAACACAGCGGCCGGTCCCAGTGTCTGCTGCATCAGCCATGGGCTGCTGGCCACTGGAGGCCACCAAGCACCACCCATCTTCTCTATCTTACTTTGAAATCCAATGGCTCATTGCTGGGGAACTCGGGATTCTAAAGCGACAGGCAAAGCAGAGCGTAGGCCCCCAGCAGAGTGAATGGGAACCTCGCAAGGTCACAGCGCAGGTAGTCTACTCAAGAAGGATGTGTCTGGGGGACGCCTGGGGGGCTCAGTGGGTTAAGCCTCTGCCTTCGGCTCAGGTCATGATCTCAGGGTCCTGGGATCAAGCCGCGCATCAGACTCTGCTCAGCAGGGAGCCTCCTTCCTCCCCTCTCTCTGCCTGCCTCTCTGCCTGCTTGTGATCTCTCTCTCTGTGCATCAAATAAATAAATAAAATCTTAAGAAAGAAAGAAAGAAAGAAAGAAAGAAAGAAAGAAAGAATGAAAGATGTGTCTGTGTCGCACAACGATCTGTGCTCCAGCAACCTTTAATCTTTTCTTGACCCCAAGATCAGGGGACCCCCCCACCAAATAAACACCAATGTGCAGGCGGAGAGTGAAGAAGCAGTGAGTCATTGTTCTGAGACTCAGACACGACTGTCCAAGCCTGGGCACTCTACTGCCCCTTGTCCTGCTTCCCTGGGGACCTCAGCCTCTCCCACCTCCATGCTGTGGGTGGGCAAAGCTGGTCAGATGACTGCACTGAACAGCAGAAATTCAGCCCCACTGGACCTCACACACACTCCTCTGTCTGCATGAGCACCCTGACCTTCTTCCCAGCCCTGGTGCCCCTCCCTTCTGAGGACTCCTGCACTGGTCCCTCAGACATGGAGTCTGCCCTGAAGTCTGCAGTCATCCTTATCATCCTGTACTGCCCAGACGGTGACCCAGCCCCTCTCCCCACCTAGACGGTACAGTGCCCCTCAAGCAGCTGCTATGAGGTGGCCGAGGTCCCATCAGTCGCCTGCGCTCATGGGCGCACAGTGCACAGCCCTCGATGAGAGGCTGAGGATCCCGAGGCACATGGGAGCGAGGCCGAGATGCTGACACACACGGAGGGAGCTGGGTTGACAAGACACAAGAAGGAAATGAGGTGACAGGAACCAATAAGAGATCTGCCAGAAGGAAAAGTACTGAGCTCAGATGCCTTGTCTAACCGGTTGTCCCCCCCGCACTGGTTTTGGCTTGGGAATATTTCTGACAACCTTGAAAAGTGATCTTGAAGACCATCGGGGAAGTCCCTGTATGCATGAGGACATCAGCGCAGATAAGGAACCACTGTTAGTTTGGTTCCCAGTAAGGAGAAGACAGGACCGCCAGGAAAACCGCGTGGGGAGTGAGCGATGCTTATGGAGCCATCTGCAAACAAACCAACCCATGGGGGCTTTGCCCATAGAATAACCACGCCAAAGAAAATGTTAAAAAATGTTATTCTTGCCAATGGGCATGTGGGAGCTCCCACACTATGATCTCTAATTCACACACGCTTGAAATCATCCAGCCTATGTTTTAAAAGGAACACGATTCTGGTTTTGTCATTTAAAATCATCCATTGGATGGAATCAACTGAATCTTCAAATCAACATCGGTTTATTATCAAATTCATGTAAGTCCCCTGAAAAGTGATCTATTCCAAAATTATCTCTTTGTATATTCTAGGGAGACACTAGTTTAAAGTTACTGATAATGTAAAAAAAAAAAAAAAATTGCTGGGGCACCCTAGTAGCTCAGTTGGTTAAGCGTCTGCCTCTGGCTCCCATCATGATCCCAGGACCCGGGGATCGAGTCCTGTGTTGGGCTCCTTTCTCAGTGGGGAGCCTGCTTCTCTCTCTGCCCGCCACTCCCCTTGCTTATGCTCTTGCTCTCTCTCTCTCTGACAAATAAATAAACAAAATCTTAATATTTTTTTTTCCAACTCAGAAGCTGGGGAAGTCCAGGAGCTTGCTGGAGGCTGAGTCCTTGTGCGCGTCGGCCCGGGTCTAGTGGAGGGGGCCTATGCACCAGGCCCAGGCACACACTCACACGCACAGACACCCTGCAGCCCAGACTGCGCGCCCCACCCTTGCCCAAGTTCAATCCCTAAAGTGCCAGAGGTAAGCTCCTACACAATCTGATGCCTTGGTAAACAAACTTACATTTGACGCCCGATACACCTGCACGCATTAGGCCAGTGAAAAGCAAAGAGTGACCCAGCCGTTCCGCCCCTAGGTGTTTACTGGAAAGGAACCCGTGGAACATGCTGTCCTTAAAGAGGAATGAACACGAAGTCTGGATGCTGAATGAAAGAACCAGACCAAGAAGACTGTGTGCTATACCTACAGCCCGGCTTGTAGAAGATTCTAGAAAATGTACACTCCCCTGTGTGGCAAACAGCTGGTCCCCGGTGGCCCAGGGACAGGAGCACACAGAGACGGCTGCAAAGAGGCACATGGAATATGTCTGGGGGTGACAGACCACCCCGCAACTTGCCTGTCATGGCGATTTCAAGGATGTCAACCACGTGCCTCTCGTGGTACATAAGCTCGCCTCAATCTGTTGATTCAAAATATAGTGCGTCTTTTCCAACATACGAGGAGGAAGAATAAATCTCTAACAAAGAACCCCAGTCTTCAAAATGCGAAGCAGGACTGAGTGAGTTAGCTCACCTGTAGCGGAGAACCAACAGAGCCTCTCGCTACAAGACCAGTATCTCTGGGTGTTTGGGGGCTCAAGTTGGCAAAGAAGCCAACTCTTGGTTTCGGCTCCGGTCCCCATCTCCTGGTTGTGGGACTGAGCCGCACGTTGGGCCCTTTGCTCAGTGCGGAGTCTGCTTCAGCTTCTCTTTCCCTCTCACTCTCTCCCTCTCCCTTTCTCAAATAAATAAGCAAACATATGTATACATACATAAAGGCTAGTTACTCCATCCTGCGTGAAGGCCACTGGACCACGCCCAGCGTTCTCTGGGTAGAAACAATACTCCCGTTGTAACGACTTGCCAAAGTTTTTCATCAGTCAAGCCCTGCATTAGCTCTGACTTTGCCCAAATAAAAGTTTAATCATTTTTATTTGATCTCACCCGTCACTATCGCATTAGGGATTTACACATAATTTTGTACCCCCCGTCAATGTAGCACTGTCCTCGGAGGCTGCCCGGGCTTACTTTACGGAGAAGTGAGGCTCGCCTGTATCATTTGGATAACTTTGAATGATCCCATCAAATGGAAGAGAAGACAGAGCCCCGGGAACGCCTGGCTTTGCAAGCAGTCAGGACATGGGGCCGCCCACTTACACCATCCCTGACAGGAGCCGCCAGGTACCCAGCAAGACAGGACACCCTGGTGACAAGACGGGACACGACCCACGCTCAGGTCCGTCTGACACATCCCTCCGCACTGCTGGCGCCGCTCCCTCCCCACGGCTCTGTGCCCGTGGCTCCACGGACAGCCACCGCAGCTGGGGATCCACGGGACAATCTCATCTCGGCTTTCTTTTCTGAAAAGTGTCCAATCTCACATGTTGGCACTTTCCCACACCTCGGCACTCTCCTTTTTGAGCATTAGGGAGGGGAAAAGAAATTCCCCCCTAAAGAAGCCTCTAAGCGTGTATTTACATGAGCTAATCTTGGTGCGATATTTACAGCTTCTCCGCACGGCTGCTGCGAGGAGAAAGAAGGAGGGTTCTCAGTGCGGGCGGCTTTAGGAGAAGGCCTTTCGGAAAAGTACCCTGGGCTGACTGGAGCCCCACCCTATGGGGAGGGCTGAGGGTGCCTTCTTTTCTGGGTGTTCTGAAAACACTCTGTGCATATCTGACAGCGTGTATCATGGGTCCTCGCTGGGGGTCTGTCCCTCGGTCCAGGGACAAATTTGTCAGGGACAAATTCCCCACCCCTAAGATGCCAGTGCATGGACGAATTTTAATTAATTCTTATCAATTCTTTAATTTAAAAAAATCATAGCTAAGCAAGTGAATACATTAAAAAATAATGCTACTTCAGTAAGAAATGGATCGTGTCCCTTTTAAACACCCATCGTAGGGAGAGAAATCTGACAAAAATTGAACACAGAGACTATTATATGCATGGTTTTAATTCAAAGCTTATTAAACGCTGAAAAGATGTTTGACCAAATGCGGATAATGAAAAAGGAGAAATTAATCTTGACTTTCTTTCTTTTAACTCTCGTGTGTGTGTGTGTGTGTGTGTGTGTTATCAAAGCATTATTTACACAAGCTAAACATTCCATGTCTTTTCTTTTTTTAAAACTAACAATGTATTTTCAGAGAAATATTTCTGCAGGAAAACAGTTACATAAATGTCCCTGCGAGTGTTTTAGAGAGCGGTTTCTGTTTCGTGGTGGACGCCGGGGAAGGCTCCACAACCGCTTGGATGGCAGGGGTTACTCACCGCGAGGTGCTAAGTATAGCCCGAGTGCTTGCTTGCATTCTGGGCTTGACTGTCTTTTTTCCAAAGCAACCTGATTAAACCACGTATAGTACATTAAAACATACACAGAAGGGCCTCTGAAGAGGAAATTTTTGTAACACAGAACAATTGTGTGCTACATAAACAGCTCTTTCAGACTAAACAGAGCTCCCCGCCTGGCCTCCCGGAAAGTGGGAATGGCATTTTTATTTCAATTCGTTTAAGGGCTTGATGGGTGGATGAATAAGTGGATGGATTTTCTCTAGCCTGGATGGGACCTCTGACTCACCACTAAATCCCACCTGTGTGGGCTGAATTAGAACCTCTCCCAGGAGAACCCGAGGTCTGTCTTTATTCAAAACCTCCCCAGGAAGAAGACACAAATAAATGGAAAGATATCCTGTGTTCATGGACTGGAAGAATTTTTTTTAACATTTTATTTATTTATTTGACACATAGAGGGAGAGAGAGAGAGCACAAGCTGGGGGAGCGGCAGGCCGAGGGAGAAGAAGCAGGTTCCCGCTGAGCAAGGAGCCCGGTGTGGGTCTCCATCCCAGAATCCTGGGATCATGACCTGAGCTGAAGGCAGACGCTAACCGACTGACCCACCCAGGCACCCCAATGGATTGGAAGAATCAACACTGATAAAATGTCCATACCACCCAAAGATTCAGTGAAATCCCTATCAAAATTCCAACGGCATTTTTCATGGAACTACAACCACAAAGACCCCAAAAGCAGTCTGACACACACCCCTGGTTAGCAGCCATTAGGACAGAACCCAGCCCCTCATGCTTGTTTAGACCGACTCAGGATCTGGACTGAGAGACCATATCACGCATCCGGCAAGCCCAGACTGCCTTGGGGCAGCTTCAAAAGGTGGGCACGAATGTCTTATACCGGTTCCCTCAAAAGCAAGAGCCTCATCGCACCCCCGTGAGAGTGGGCTCAACTTGGTGACTTGCTTCTAAAGAATGCAGTATGATGCCAAGTGACACAAAATGTAGATGCTGGTCCTCAGAAAGCAGCCAATCACACCTAAGTGTAAATTACCATTGGGTAGACCCTGTCCCTTCACATACTGCACTGCTGGTCTGAGTCACTGGACACCAGCAACCGGACGGAGCACCTCTGCCCAGCAGGTGTGACTCTGTACCATTTAAAACCACACACAAGCCTGGAGCAGCTTCTCCTGGGTTGAGTACAGAAGACACCAGGCTCTGGGCACAAATCTATCTCCCCCAGGATGGCTCCTGTGGAAGGGACTCCTTTGTCACAGCTCTTCCCGCCCACCCCTCCGCCAGTTGCTCTCCAACCAGACTCTTCCCCGAGCCCATCACCCATGCTCCGTGACAATCATGCTTGTGGAATGAAGGAAGCAGCGTAAAGGACACTGGACTGATGTCTCCTGAGCCACGTCTGTCCAGGCCAGGAAAGCAGGAGATGTTGCTGGTGAGCACTGGAGTTGTACCTGTATACAGGCCTACTGAGGGGGATAAATGACATAATGCACAGAACCTTTGACCCCACAGGTCCTCCCATGACAATTCTATGAGACCAGAGCTGTCCACACTCTGTTCAACCACATCACCTCTCAGACTGGGCACTTGGATGTCACAGACACATCAAGTTGCTTTAAGGGCCTCTGGTCAGCCATCTTTACCTCACACTTATCTCACTGTGGACAAGTCCACAGAGCACACTTTGAATAGCTGCCAGGCCTGCTGCAAACACAGACTCTGCACCCCTGATCTTCAACACCCAGCTCATTGCTTCTTTCTCACTTTATTATTAAAAGTGTTAATGCTTGCCTTTGATTTCAGACTCAAACTGCAGTTATTAATGCACAGATGGTTGTCGTAACTGGCCAAGGTCCCCTGAGAGTTGGTACTAAACATGTCCCATGATAAGTGAGACACGGTGCACACTTGGCAGACCTGGACCTGAACCCCGCAAGCTGCCTCCACCACCTGGTGCGGGAAAACTGGCTGAGGCCCGCTGCCTCCTAAATGAAATGAGTAACGGCCTTCATACCAGAAGTGCTGGAAGTGAAGTGAAGAAGCCAGGAGCCCAGCCCCAGCCCGAGTCTACCCCACACTCTACGGAAGCTCCATTTTCTCCAATAAAATCCGGGCCTCCCCAAGGACCTGACTTCACTCCCACTACTCCTGTCTCTTAGAAAGCCCTCCCTGTGCCTTAGACTTCAACCTAGCACTGTCTTCGAGGGCCCACAGGGATCTTTCTACAAATATGTGAAGAGTACATGGAGGGATTAAGATCTGTGCCAGGTTAACTGTGTCACCTTGCTGACCCTGGTCTCAGTGTCTAAGCTGTGTCCCATGCTCCTCATTTACAAGTGGGAGAAACAGAAGCGCACACGTCCTGGGCTGTTGTAAGGATTACATGAGGTGACACATATATGTACTTTAAACAGAGCTTGGTAAGCACCCAGTGACGCTGGCTGTGCTTGCTGTATGGGAACTGAGCTTGTAGTGGGAGGTGGGACCACGCTGCCCATGTCCTCACAGAGCTATTCATGGCTCCCTTCAGGAGCCCCTCTCCTCTCTCCTGCCCTGGCCGGGGGCTTCCTCCTCTGAGCTGCCCTGGCCCGGTGGCTCCAACATGCTCTGTCCATCTCTCCTCCACTGGATTTAAGCATCTGGAGGACAGGAGTCCTGCTTCATTATCTCTTAGCCTCTCCTTAACCTTCCTCACGTTCAGTAGGAGTACGTGAATGACCTTCTTCCAAAACTCCCCCTTCCCTTCCGCCCAGTTCCCCCCTTCCTATCCATACAGGTCACAGACTTCTCCCAGCTACTCCCACTCAGGGACTTGACACCCTGCGACCTGCGGCTCCCAGAGTTGCACACCTGGAGTCTCTAACACTGTCCCTTCCTCTCCAGGTCAGGGCCTGGGCCACTGTCATGCCAGCTGTCTCAGCCAGTTCCCATCCTCTCCCCATCCCTCACTGGGTCACTCACATCCTGGCTTCAATCTTTAAATGTCTGAGAACATACTCTGTCCATGAAGATGGCACTCTTGTTCTCAAAACGGACGGACCCCCTACTTGTTCAGGATAGAATCCAGACTCCCAGGCCAGCCCTTCACTCCCGGCACCATCCTGGTGTCTAAACAGGTGCCATCCCTCAGGTTCCCCCTCAGCCAGCGGGAGGTCTGTCCACTTGTTGGCCGGCCCCACACTGGTGGGAAGGGGCCTCACACTTCTTCCGCTCACGACAGTCCCCTCCTACAGACCTCAGTCTCTGCCTCTCTACCCAGACCTTTTATGCAACTCTCAACCCCAGCTCAAAACCTGGGGAATTTTCCTCATCTCCCCGCTTCAGAGAGGTGATTCTGCTCTACAGTATGGCCAGACTTTCCTTTCCGTTGGTTTTAAGTGGTCTGCAAAGTCTCGGCTTCTCCTGGTCCCTCTTGGGGTTAGGGGGTGCCTATCAAATAGCGGCGGACCATCTCCCTGGCTTAGAAGGATGGAGCTCTGGCCTCGCCCCAGCATAATCTGTGAGGAGGGGCCGGATCATTGAAGCAAGGACACCACCACTTCTTAGCAGTTAACTTTGATAGGAAATTCCACAGTAAGACAGTCTCCTGCTAAGATAAAGGGAAAAGACCTTCCATTTTTTTTTTCCCCCAAGAGTCACAATTCTGGTGAGTATTGTGCTTTCAAAACATGGGAACCTGACCTGCATTCATCATCACCCAGATAAAGAATTAGTACCACTATTTTACGTGACACAGGACACAAAGTGTGGTTGCTGATGTGTGTCACAGACACCGTTGCCACCCGGACCAGACAGTCGTGGTGACACACCTTCAGGGCATGAGTGCAATCCCTGGCTCAGTCTTCCCAGAGCAAAGCTGACACTGTGGCCATGGCTCCCTGAGCTCCTGCTGACATCACCATAAGAAAGACCTACACTTCGGAAACCAGAATGTTCCAAAATATGCTAATAAAGGGTGATTTCCCAAACCTGGTTCCAGAGTTCATACAACAGACCTTAACTTCAGGCTTGTGCTTCTACATTCCCTTGCGTGGAGAAAGGGCACAGAAACTCTTTAGGCTGGGTGCCTGGGTGGCTCACTCAGTTAAGAGCCTGCCTTTGGCTTGGGTCGTGATCCCCCGGTCCTGAGATGGAGCCCCACATCAGGCTCCCTGCTCCGTAGGATTCTGCTGCTCCCTCTACCCCTCCCCACTGCTTGTGCTCTCCCTCTCCTCGCTCTCAATAATAAGTAAATAAATAAATAATCTTAAGAAAAAAGAAGAAGACAAACCAAGGGGGGGAAAAAATCAGAAAAATCTGGACCAGAATCGAACATGCACCAGAAAGCCCCTGATCCAAATCCAGGGATGAGGTCGGCGTGCACGCATGCCCTGACGCGAACAGCACGGGTGCGGGGAGGGGTGGGAGGCGGTGGGGGGCATCCGCGGGCCCCTGCGCTGATGGAGCAGCAGAAACCGGGCAGGGTCAGCCTCTCCTTCATCACTACTTTCCTTTAGCAAAAGGCGAGTCAAGTGAAGAGGAGGTTTGTCCAAGCGACTGACACCGAGTGCCTAGTACATATACCACGTCAGTGTGCCGGGGGGGGGGGGGGACTGACGGAGCTCCGAGGCCTTTCGTATGACGCACACGGACAAACTTATCAAAACTGAGGTTGTCTACTAATCTGACTGGGCCATGGCATGTGTCCGTGTCCTCTGAGGGGTCCTGTTTGTAGCAGCGTTCCTTTCTTGGTATTTCCTTGATGGCTGCACAGACCGGCTCCACTTTTTATCTGTTCCCCAAACATAGGCTTTAAGGAAACCACACTGAGATGGGACTCTGCGGTGCCTCACCTGCAGAGCGGCTGGCGGGACTCACAGGACAGACTCACTCCGTCCAGCGCTGAACCCCGATGCTTATTTCAGACCCTGTTCAGTGGGTGGAGGGTCTCAGGCAGTGACATCGGACACCGCCTGGGTTCAGGGCAAACTCCTCCTCCAGAAGCCCCTCACTCGTCCAACGGTCAGAGACCAAAATCCAGTCCCAGTTTGTTGCAAACACCTTCATCCTGGAGGGGACTGAGGGATGCAGAGGTCACAGCAAGGGGCACACATTGGCCTGAAGGCCTCCTCTTCCACTCACCATTCTTTTGTTTGTTGTTGTTGTTGTTTTAAGATTTCATTTATTTATTTGACAGACAGAGATCACAAGTAGGCAGAGAGGCAGGTAGAGAGAGAGGGGGAAGCAGGCTCCCCGCCAAGCAGAGAGCCCGATATAGGGCTCGATCCCAGGACCCTGAGATCATGACCCGAGCTAAAGGCAGAGGCTTAACCCTCCGAGCCACCCAGGCGCCCCTTGTTTGTTTGTTTTAAGGTTTATTTACTGCAGAGAGAGAGTGAGAGACAGCGTGCATGCACCTGTGTGAGACGGGGGAGGGGCAGAGTCCCCACTGAGCGTAAAGCCTGACGTGGGGCTCAGTCTCATGACCCCTGAGATCACAACCTGTTCGGAAACCAGGAGTCAGTTGCTCAACTGACAGAGTCCCCCAGGCTCCCACCCGCCACTCTTCACATCAACACCTTCAGCATGGAAGTGACTAGAAAGCTGCCCACTGTCCTCATGCGAGGTCCCCTAGCCCCGTCACGCTGGAGCCTCACGAGGAGCAAGCTGTGGTCTCTACCTCACTGTGACAACAGACAAAGGGACATGAGTGGCTTTTGCCCCCACTGATACGGCACTTACGCACGTAGAGAGCAAACGCAGACGTGCTTTAATGCCAGTGAATAGTCAGCGTCTTCAAGGCCACCCCATCAAAGTGAAACTGTTCCGGACATGAAGCGTGCAGCCCCTCCCCCATGTGCAAGCAGCCCCTCCCCCACGTGCACGCGTGCGTGTAACACGGAAGCCTGTCCACTTGGACGATGGGCCGTTCTCTGCCTCCCATGCACCTCGCCGGTGAAACCCCAACCCTCACCCAAGAGCACTGTATAATTTTAAACTCACAAAACGAGAGGTAAACATCCAGAAAACATCTCAAACGTGTCATTTTCCTCTGGGGTTGCCTCCCAGACGCCTCGACTCCTGAGCAATGCTTTCCACAGGCCCAGAGGAACAGGACACAAGCTCTGTTCCTCCAGCGGCGCGTATGTCACTTGTAAAAGGCGGCTGGGACTCACAGGGGAGGGCCCCATGTGCAGGTTAAGTCAAACACCATCAGGAGGGACCCACTCTTTCTGTGAGAGAGACTCATAAACTCTAAGCTTTAAAAATATCAGAAGAAAACAGATTGAGGGGTGTTTGGCTGGCATCGGTCTTGGGTGAGCAGAGAACATGTGCAGGCGGGATGTGACCGACTCTTTCCAAGCCTCCCCCCCGCCCCCCGCCGCTGGATGCCTCGTGGGTGTCCCCTAAGTTCTGCTTGGTGGCCATCACGTCCACCTGCAAGGTCCCCAGCTGCGAGTACAGCAGAGCACGAGCAACACTGCGGACCTGGAACAAGTCCGCTCTGGAGGGCCACCCCAGGGGTCTCTGCTTCCTGCTAGCGCATCCCGGCCCAGGGCCAGCAACAGACGATATCTCCCCAGAACCCTCTATGCCCGGAGCCCACTCACAGGTGGACCACCCCGCTCACAGGTGGCTTTTACAGCCCAGCCCAGGGCCTGGCTAACGTGGTCCACAAGAAAACACAGCCAGGGAAGGCAGTGAAGGTGCGCGTTCGGGTCTGTGGAGCTCCGACTCCAGAGAAAGCTTATTTCCGGTGCAAAGCAGACCCCCGTGCATTCATTAAATTGTGAGCAAAAGTCAACGTCCGGGACCAAAGGGGAGGCTCTGAGACTCTAGTAAATTCGTAAGCTGAGTCGTCCTCCTGGGGAAGAACGGACGTCTGCTTTCCACAGATCATGTTAATTTGCAAACACACCGCAGCTGGGCTGAGCCCTCTCCCCCACCCACACCCCATGCAGCTCCGCCAAAAAAGAGCCCATCCAAGAGTCCTAGGAGCGATGCATCAAGAACCGCACTCAACTGTGACAGTCAAAGGGATGACATCACCGCCTCCTGCGTGGGGAAGAAGCCAGATGGGTACAAGCCCACCGTCTCTTCAGAAAAACTCTGCTGAGAAATGCAGGGACTCCGAAATAGCCCGTCCAGGCCACCTGCCACCTCATGGGGCCAGGCAGAGGCTTGGAGGAATGTGGCCTTGGAAACTGGAACAGGCTTCTGCCTGGTGTGGTGGGGTAAACGCAGGATGAGGAGACTGTGCAGTCATGTGACAGTCACACCCCGGAATGGCACATGGCTCTTACTATGTGCTCCGCAGAGCCCAGGGGGTCCCAACCTCCTGACACCGGGCAGGCAAGGACCCTCTGATCCGATGGAAAGTACCACTGTCCCAGACATCAACATCGCTGAGATAAGGCGAGTCATTGTGCAAAACATTTTCATTTCTTCCTTTTAGAAAAATGCGTAACTCAACTCAGCATTCCAAAAATGTGAAACATTCTGGCAGGCTAGAAAAAAATATTGATGAATAATAAAGGAATATCCCAATTGAGGTCTTTTTCAGTAGTTTCCAAACAAGCTCTCCAAACTAGCTTTTTCAGTTTAAATGAGTGTGGTTTCCGAACTCTGTGACTGTTGGAAATGGGGCACTAACCTCATCTAGGACGAGCTCTTCACCTGTGGGTCATGCGTGAAAACCAGCCACACAGGTAAGTGGTAGAGGGGATTGATCTATGGTGGCTGGATAAGAGAAATGTGCAGACCTCATGACGCTCAGAAATTCTTTCTTTCTTTCTTTTCTTTTCTTTTTTAAATTTTTTTTTTTTTTTAATTTGGGAGACAGAGAGCACGAGTGGGGACAGAGGGAGTGAGAGAAGCAGACTCCCACTGAGCAGGGATCCCAATGTGGGGCTCCATCCCAGAACCCTAGGATCATGACCTGAGCTGAAGGCAGATGCCCAGCTGAATAAGCCCCCCAGATACCCCCCTCGTGAGCTTTTTTTTAAAAGCAAGGTGGCTGGCTGGGCTCTGGGAGCCACCTGTAACTCACCCTTCCCGCAGGCTTTGTCAGGACACTGTTAGCACATGGAACCTTTGTGCTAACATGTGCTAACCATGTGCTAACATGTGCTAACATGTGCTTCATGGTAGCCTTTCTGATGTAAGAAGTGGTTTCCGCCCAGAGCAGGAGAAAAGTTTGTAATCCTGCCCCAAACCAAGTCTACATGATAATTACAGACAGTGAGGAGATGGGCAGGCCGGCAGGTGGGTGGGGGCGACTCTGAGCTAGGCTCCCTGCAGATGTCTTGCTTTGGGCCACAGGGAACCTCTCTCCTTCTAAACTAATGGAGTGTTTACTGAACACCAGTGGATTGTGCTCTTAATTAAGAGGGCTCCAGACAACAAAACTCTATTGAAGTCTCAAAAATTAGCCACACGAACAAAACCATCCACTCACTCTGTGTTATCACTCCCACCGGATCTATTTTTACATTCAACACTCCAAACGTTAGGCTTGAAAAAACTGCCAGGATCTGACTTGGGAATGTGCTGCTCTGCCAAGCGCTGCAAGTGATTTTAAGCCTGACACTCGTGTCCACATATACACACATGTGCACACACACATGCACACACACCCACAGGTGTGCACGTGAGCACACATGCAAACACACACCCGTGCTCACACAAATACATGCACACACACACATACACACGTGCACAAACTCACACTCTCAGGCACACACAACCCATTTTCCCAGCAAGTCTCTGGACCTCAGTCTGCTACTTACCTATAAAACTATTCAAGCTCTTTACACATGATTGTGGGGCCAGTATGATCTGGGTTCTCTCTGCTATCCTGGGACTCCCAAGGCCACACAGCACAGACACAGAGACAAATGCTTTACCAGAGCTTCTCCGGACTTCAGACAAGCTCTCCCAACCCACCCAATGCCCGGGCTAGCAGGGGGTCAGGAAGCCCTGATTTTCCTACTTTAAGACACCCCAAGAGCCCCAAGGCAGCCCATTCTCTGAAATCCTCTTCCCTCCTACCGTTTGAGTCTGAACAGGAGATCGAGGGCATGGCAAGAACTGGGACCTCAGGGAAGGGAAAAACAGGAGTGCCCTGCTGTGTTGCAGACAAAAAGCCCCAGTTGATGTGGGACACTGGCCTTGGGGGTGGACTCGGTTGGGGTCAGACGGCAGGCGTTTCCACCACCCCTGTGCTCAGGGCAGCCCGCGCAGGGAGACTGCTGCCCGGGGAAGCCAGTCGCCGGCCGGGCTCTGCGTCAAGTAGACCACAGCCACAGTATGGAGCCCCGAGCCATCTTCTGTGATTCATGCCCAGAGCAAACCAAGGACATGTCTTCCAGCAGAACCCAAGGAACTGCCAGAGGCACTCTTTCTGAGGAAGCCCAGGGTCTCCCAGGATCCTGGAGGAAGGAGGGGGAGCACAGCCGTGCACTCCATCTGCCCACTACGGCCAGCGCTCCTCCCAGCCCGCACCAGGAGCGGGACAGAGGACCATGTCCACAGAGGCTGCTGGAGGCTCCCTGGTCTCTGTTGCCTTGTGCCTGTCCCTCCTCCTCCAAGACTTTAAATGACCAGGTGACGGACACTGGGCCCATGACCAGCACGCAGACAACCTCGTGCTCTGTTTGTGGGGATGTGAAATGGCGCAGCCGCCACGGGCAATGGGGAGGTGACTCTTTGAACATGAAGGCGAGCACTGCCATAGGGTCCGGGTCCCACAGTTCCGCCTCCGGGTGTATCCACAAAAGAACCGAGAGCAGGGACGGTGGCTTGCACACCCATGATCACAGCAACACTGGTCACAGGAGCCGAAAGGTACAAGCAGAAGTGTCTACCGGTAGGTGTAGCAATAAACACATGGGACACACCCATTACAGAGTATCGACCGGCTTTAAGAAGGAAGGACATCCCGACACACGCCATGACACAGAGGGACCTGGAGGACACTGAGACAAGCCAGTCACAAAATGACCCTGTGATCCATACAAGGTCCCTGGAGGAGTCACATCCACAGGCACAGGAAGTATAATGGTGGCAGCAGGGGGCTGGGGACAGGAGGGCGGGCAGTCAGGGTTTAATGGATACAGTTTCACTTTGGGAAGAAGGAGCTCTGGAGGGGAATGACTGGACACCATGTAAACGTACATGATGTCACTGAAGTGTACAAACAGTAAACGCTACCCTATGTAAAGCTTACCACAATAAACAAACAAACAAACAAACAAAACAGATTGGGTCAGCAGATAGGAGGGAAGGGAAAAGTGCACCTTTGGGGTCAGGCTCTAAAGCACAGGACATGACCCACTTCCATCATCACTCCGGGGCTGGGCTGCAGCAGGTCTGGCTGCATCCCTGAAAACGGCACAGCAAGGGGATGGAGAGAAGCAGGTCCCTGGGAATCGGCACCTCCTTTCAGTCTGTTCGGGCTGCTCTCAAAAAATGCTGACATCTAGGCGGCTTATAAACAGCAAAAATTTACTGCTCGCAGCCCTGGAGACTGGAAGTCCAAGGTCAAGGTGCCCACGAAGTGTGGTGAGTGCCCTCTTCTGCACTTTGGGTTTCTCACGGGGTCCTCAGATGGCGGAAGGGCTGTGGGAGCTCAGGGGTCTCTTAGGAGGCACTAATCCCAGTGGTGCCTTCGTGACCTGAGCACCTCCCAGAGTCCCGCTCCCCAGCACCACCACCTTGGAGGTGAGGATTTCAACAGTATTAATTGGGGGTGGGGGAGGCACAAACTTCCCAGTCGATACCAGCCCTGAAACACCAATGTGGACTTTGACTTAGGGGCAAGGGAAAAATCATCCCCTCCCCCAGTCACTATCGCTGTGGGGTGTCTAATACTTTATGTTCCTCAAAATAAGACACCTAACACCTCCCGGGTCTGCAAAGAACAGGTCTGCACAGCTGGCAAGCGCGTCGGAGCCTATCGGTCTGGAATATTTCAGTGACAACTGATCTGTCTGCTGTCACAGAGTCTGGCAAAAACAAGATTAAGCGGCAGTTTCAAGGAGGGATTTAGGATCTCTGGGAATACGTCGAATCCTATGACTTTGGAGCTCAGGTGGGTCTTGAGATCATCTTATCCGGCACCCTCCCCTGACCGATGGGAAGCAGAGCTGGAGAACCTCATTCCAGCTGTGTGCCACGTCCCATGACACAGATTCACGACCCAACACTCACAGAGCAACATCCCTGCTTCTGAGCAGCTCACAGTTCAGGGGGTCAGAGACCAGCAGATGGAAAACCTGGACTCCATGTAAGGGTTTCCAGAAGGAAGAGCGGACAGTGGCAGGAGAGATGGAGCCCAGAGGAGAGTCTGGAAGCCACGGCTAGAGCCCCTAGCAGTGGCTGGAAGGATGAGCAGGAGTCATCTGGGCAAGGAGACAAGATGCCCACAGGCCAGGAGGAGAGGCAAAGTAGGAGAAAGCAGGAAGGTTGAGGAAGGACACAGGGACAGGGACAAAACAGAAGCTGGAGCTGCTCAGTCCACTAAGATGCCGCTGGCCACACACGACGCTTTATGTTTAAATTAATGAAAATTAAAGAAGGTAAGAAATTCAGCTCTTCCTTTCAAACGCTGGGAAGCTGTTGTACTGGACATAGACACACATCCCCCGGGTCCAGTGGTTAGACCACGCCGGACCGGGAACCAGGCAGGAGCCTACATCGATCGGGACCCAGCCTGCAGGCCCTGCTACCAAAGTTTCGCTAAATCTTACATGACTGGTCCCAGGACCCAAGTGGCCCTACTCCCTACTTCCTACTTCCCAGGAGCCAGTGTCCTCCCCAGCCCTGAGCCTGCCCATCAGTCTTCTGTAGGAGAGAGTCCAACAGGATGACTGACCAAGCAGAGGCATGACTGATTAGGTCCGCCTGGCCGGCATGAGCATGTCCACATGTGTCCTCAGGAAAGAGGACAGCTTGGTGTCCCGAAGACAATGGCTCCTCATCTGCGGGTCTGGGTCACAGAAGGGAAAGGGAGGGGTGGGGTAGGAACCCATGAACTCGGACCCCTGACGTATCAGGCCTGTCTGGGGGGGGGGGGTGTATCACTTTTTTCTGAAAAGGACAAGGACTTGAAGGATTGGTTCGAACTATGCTGTGTCTTGTGAAAAGGTATTGCTTGGTTTGGTGGAACTGGTGAATGAATCTACAAAACTGCTTGTGCAAAAGTATTTGTGGTATGGGAATCTAATCAAATGCACCCAAATGAAATGCATTTTAATGGTCGCTTGAAAAGTGTTTTTTGTTTTTTGTTTTTTATTGAAAATGTTTTTGGCTGTGGAATTTATTCTAATTGGACATGACCTGTAGAAAATATGGTCTTGGCAAGCAACAGCTCACCACCTAATTAGGGAAACCAGATGGAAGCCTGTAAAAACCCCAGAGGCCACAAAGTATCTCCCAGCTGGGAAGCGAGCTGTCTCCAGGGCGGCTTATGCAGAAGCACGGGGCGCTCCTGAGGCAGGCGGCAGGAAGTCTTTTTGTCACACCAGAGTATACAGCAAAATCTACTCTCAAATCAACACCGTTAGGTCTTGAAAACAAGTGCCATCATTAGCTCGTATAAAGCAAATGAAACCAAAGTATACATACACGGGCAAAAAAAAAAAATGAATGCTATCACAGGAAGAGACAGGTGCAAAATAAAGCCGGTGGGAACACGAAGGAAAAGGGACATGAGTCAAGGCTGCTGCCCACTTGAGTGCTGAGAGCTGGCAAGTGGCCCTGAACAATAGACACTCTGGTGACACAGTGAAATGAGAAAGCAAAGGTATAAAATGGGCGGAGCCAAAATTTAAAATCTGCCTAAATAAGTGAAAATCCTTAAACGGAAAAAAGGCGTTATCATCTGTATATCAACAATATAATTCGATATCAAACATGTTCTGTAGAGAAAAAGCACAAAGATGAAGAGATATATAAAATCTGTTGTTCAAGTACAAAGTAAATGAAAAACCGCATTCAGTAAAATGAACTGACGACGCAGAAAAGCCAGAGAACCCCTGGTTAAATGTGGACTGGGAGAAACCAAAAGGGAATAGGGACATGTCACATAACAAAGACATTAACGTCTCTACTACATGCTTTCACTTAGTTGAAGCCTAAATCACAACCAAACGTTTCTGTCTTTGAAATCCGTCCGTCCTTGGTCGGTACATGACTGTGGTATCAAATACTTCTGCTCATGGCTTAAACTTTCCAACCAATTATAAAATTCAGTTTAACGATTAATAACAAAGCACGGAAGTCCTAGAAACCCAAACTGCTTATGATGGTGTGTAGACGTAGCCTGTAATCACTGTTTTCTTAAGAACTGTGGCAGCACTCGGATGCACCCAAGCTAGGATTCCCTTCCAAAGTCACGGCCGCTGGAACACAGGCCTGCGTGGGTGTGGGGCTGTCACATTGCCCGTGCTTTTCCAGTGATCACCAGCCCTGGCTGGCCAGGAAAAGGCCACGCAGAGAGCAGACGAGGGGGTGCAGGTCCAGCAGGTAGGAGAAGAGCAACATGGTACAAATATCTACATTCCCAATTTAAATCATAATTTAGCTTTATCATCCTTATGCAGCCGTTGAGGAAATATTAAAAAGCCCAAAGTTCATTTGATATTGTCACAGAGGAGCGTCCAACTCCTCAAACTTATTCAGAAAAATTACAAGTACAAAAGAATAAGACTCCTGGGCCTACTTTCCAGATTACACCCAACACCACCTAACTTTTGCAGTCTTAACTATACTGTCAACCAAAAGTTTTGCTCACAAGTAACAACTTTTAAGTTAAATGGGAAAAGTTCAATGTCACAAATAATCAGACTATCATTTTAAGGAATGTAAACATGTCAGGCAAAAGCCTAGAAACCTTAAAAAAAAAAAAAGGCTAGAAACCTAAACTTTTTTCTTATTATGGTATACACTCGTCAATATTTCAGCAACATCTGTATACTTGTCAGAGTTAAAATGGAAGATGTCACTGTGATAGCCCACGGTCATTATCAAGATAGCAGCTTCTATAATGTTTTACTGGGTGGTGACAGGACAGGAGAAGCTCAAATTATCCACTTCTACTAATTAAAAAAAAAAAAACATTTCTTATTCTAACAGCTTGATGAAAGCCATAAAAATTGATGCAGAGAAATGAACATCAGTCATGTCTTCCCAAAGCTCAGATTCTAACAAACTTGAACAAATGTCCCCTGATTTTTATGTAAGGACAGCATTTCAATGTAGCCACTGAGCAAAGGCCCTGGTAGTTTTGACATTTTGTGTCACTGGAGACTATTCTATTCTACAGAACTATGTGTTTCCTCCATAGAAGAAAAGCTATCCAGTACCCTGCCGAACCCCAACACTCCGTCTCATTCATACAGAGTCCAGAGGGAAGCTTAATTCTGTACCATTACCACTCACGACCAGCCTAGATCTCAAAAACACTCAAACAGGGAAACTAAAAGTAAACAGATAAACTCAAAGTTTATCTTACATGGACTTAAATATATTTAAAAGCTTCACCCAAAGGAAATGTGTCTTCCCTTGCATTTCAGAATATTCCGTCAATTATTATACTGTAACTGAGCTCCAAAAATCCTTAGAGTCACACCGAGTCTGCTTGTCAAGTTTTTTTTTTTAAAGATTTTATTTATTTATTTGACAGAGAGAGATCACAAGTAGGCAGAGAGGCAGGCAGAGAGAGAGGAGGAAGCAGGCTCCCCGCTGAGCAGAGAGCCGGATGCGGGGCTCCATCCCAGGACCCTGAGATCATGACCCGAGCCTAAGGCAGCGGCTTAACCCACTGAGCCACCCAGGTGCCCCTGCTTGTCAGTTTTTGCCTCCTTCCTACAAGAATACTTTTCCCAGTTAAGTTAGTCATAAATCCTTATCTTAATGAAATTACTATAAAAACATACAATTTCAATGCCACTAAAAATGTATACTTGTGTACTCAATGAAGATAAGTAATAACTACTTATGAATAATTTAGTGGTATATACAATCTATGTCCACTAACAGATTGTCCCTTCAGTGATCTTTAAGAAGGACCTCTGTAGACCTTACTTTCTAATGAGAAATCTCCTTATTTCATTGTTCCCCAGCCAGCCCTCCTCTACATAACAAAGAAGGAACACCAGAGTCAGTCAACAAGTTCATCCCATCAGTAGTTAGCTACCCTGTGGGAAAAGGATCGCTTGTTCCAAGTTTAATTTGATAGCCGAACCTTGCTCTATCAGACAGAAAACAAATTTCCCCAGAGCACAGGGCAAGCACTCGGTTATTCTCAAGCAATGAAGGAGCAGACCAGAGAGGAACCAGCAGAACTTGATGGCCACTGACAATGTACCAAAGCCAGAAATTCCCTGTCTGAATCTGCCCTGTCTGATAGGCAAGCAATGCCCCTAAGTTACATAAAATATTCCAAAAGTCCAAGATCATTTCTTTCCTCCAGTTTTAACACACAATGGTTTAATTAATCATGCAATTCCTATCTAGAAAATATAAGCACATCGGTATTTTCTTGATATAAAAGAAAAATCTATGGCACGTGATAAAATAATTGGGAATAACAGAAAGTAAAAGCCGTATGTCTACATTTCTCAAAGACGTTCAAATAAGCAGATCGGAGGGACAGAACTAAATGTATGGATAGTAACAACTGCATGGTTTTGTTATCATACCCACAGCAAAGGCCCTTAGTTCCCCAGGGGCTGGGTGGTGGGGGAGACTCAGGAAATCCAACCAGAGCTCAGAGAAGCAGTGTGAAGAACCAGGCTGGGGATTCGCCTCTTGCTGGTCTAGCCCCAGGGCTGGAGAGTGGGGAGAGCGAGCCTATGATTCAACATTTCACCTCCACAATCAAATTCCTTGCAAGAACTTTACAAATGATCTCTGAATCCAGTTTTGCTGGCCTCTTAAATGCTCTCCCCTTCACATTTCCTTCATATTAGGTGATACTGAGGAAAGATTTCAGTCTCTTTAAATTGACTGATTAAACAAATCCCCAAAGCGACAGATTGGAAGATAATTCTGAATCCTGTCATTTCGGGATGCCCATTACCAGGTAAAGGGATTTCCCACTTTTATTTTCTTTTTGGGAAATGTGTTTGTTCAAATGGAATTACATAACCACCACTAAGTGCATTGCAAAAAAAAAAAAAGTTCTTTTTAACATTCCTCAGCTTCAGGATTATTTGATTTGCTAACCTGGCTCACTTTTTCCTGGCATTAAAGAGAGAGTTAGAAAAAAAAAAAAAGAGCAAGTTCAAAAACCTTAGGCAGACGGGCAACACAACGGCCTATGGACACATGGGCAGAGTGAGTCAGTGGGACGCAACTGCAAAGAAAAGAGATTAGTTGTCCACAAAGCTGCCTAGTTCAAGGCCAGTTGCCATAGCGGAAAGTGGGCCCACTTGGTAAGCAGGTGCAGGTCCCACCCAACCACTCATTCCATTTGCAGGACTCATAGCACACTCCCTCCCGGCCAGTGAGCTGGTTCTCCGGTCGCAGGGCAGGGCAGGGCGCCCCAAGTGTTCCCAGAGGCTGCGCGACCCCGCGGCCTGCTCTGGCTGTGCGCGGTTCAGACTCTGACTCTAGGTCCTGCTGAAGGTCAGGATAGCTTTTCTTCCACTGGGGAAGGTACTCTGCGAGTAAAACCGGAACATGGAGTGTAAACCCTACACAGGAGGTGTGGGGACGGCAGCTGACATCAGGACAGGTCTGGGCTCCAGCAGAACCGCGCCGGCAAGATGCATGGTCGGAGTTTAGTTGGGAAACTGGGGTCTCCACCTCGGGTCGGGTCCCAGCCGGTGCCCTGCAGGCTGTTCAGGGGAACCCCAGAGAAGAAAGCTGGGAAGGGGAGCAGAGGTCAGGAAAGCCCGCAGGGCAGTGCCCCACACACAGCGCTCCTGTGACCGCCAGACCCAGGCGTCTGCGAGGTCCCGGAACCTCCTCTTGCTCACGGAGAAGAGAGGACTGTGTCTGGCATACAGTGGCCGGGTGAGCCGAGAACACCACAACGGGGCAGACGCCCAGCAAGTCAGTGGCTGGACTGGAGTCCGAGGTCGGGTCTCCACCGCCCTCGCGGCCCACGGGGCGATTACTCGGAGGTGGCTGAGAAAGGCTCGGACTCCGTGAGGGCTCCGCCCGCGGGGACCCCAAAAAGGGCGCGCGCACGCAAACACACCGGCGCGAAAGTGCTCCGGTCTCGGCCTGACACTGTTACCTGGGCAACGACCCGGGCGCACAAAGTACACAACCCCCTTCCGCGGCCGGGCGCGGACCTGCGGGCCGCAGAGGGGGCGCCCGCGCCCCGGGCTCTCCCCAGTGCCCGTGCCCCTGCCCCGAATGCGCGCGGTGCGGACGAGGGCGTCCGGCCCGAGCAGAGCCCCGGCCCGCGCGCACCCGGGCCGCCCGGACACTTACCCTGTAGGGGGCTTGGCCGCCGAGGCGCGCGGTGCGTCCATGGAGCCGGCGGGCGGGGGGCGCGCGGGGGGCCCGGGCCCGGCCGAGTCAGGCGCTCGCTGCCGCTGCCGCCGCCGCCGCCCTCATTCACTTTTTCCGCGCTGACCCATCGTCCTCCCACGCGGGCCGGCGGAGGACAGCGGCGGGGCGAGCGGACGGAAGGGGCTGGAACGGTCGCGGGCGGGCGGGGGCGCGGGCCGCGCGGGGAGGGGCTGGCGCGGCGCGGGGCGGGGGCGCGGGGAGCAAGGTGCGCCGCGCCCACCGGAGCGCCGCCCCCGCCCCCGCCCGGCCAGCCGCACGCGTCCTGGGAAGAGGCTGGCGGCACCTGGGCCCCGGGGCGACACCCCGCCCGCCGCAGCGCCCCTCCCGAGCTTCTCCCGGGCTCCTCCACCCTGCGAGGGAGTGCGTCCCTGCCTGGGCGGCGCGGGGGATCCGGAGGCGCGAGCCGCGCCCGGGCGGGGAGGAGTTGCGGGAGGGGGAACCACCTGGTCTTGGCGAGGCCCTGGAGGGCTAGATAGGCTGACTGGCAGGGAAGGGCTGAGGTTGGAGAATGAGAAGTGAGTGATTGGTGTCGCTGGCTCTGTCCTGGATCCCAACGGAACCTTCGTACGTGCAACAGCTATCTAGGGTCTCCAAGTGGGTCTCCAAGTGGGGCCCTGACCAGCAGCACCTGGGAACGAACGCGTTAGAAATGCAGATTCGGCGCCCAGCCAGTCCTGTGGAATCAGAAACAATGGGGGCTGGAGCTGGGCCCAGCCCTGCTACCAGGAGTCCCCGCTATATGCATGCTCTGGTTTGCCAGGCTGGTCTATGGGGCCCTGAGGTTGTGCCAGAAATGTCCTGCAGGGGCAGCCCACTCTGGGCCCAGGGCAAGTCAGCTCCAGGTTTCTGATCTACCACAACTTCACTCCCACAGTCCTCAGAACCCAAAAGCAACAAAAGAGATAGGGATTAGTGTGAAAGTCTGACCTCCAAAAATGACACTTTCACCTGGTTCCAACCAGGTGAGTAACAGGCAGAGAAGACAGAGAATCAGGTGAGCCTGTGGTGGAACCATTCTCCATTCCTATCTGATGCTTGGTGAACCTCCAGCCTTTGGAACAGTGCCAGGCCAGGGGGACTGGTGCACCATACACAGAAATTGCACTGAATGAATTAATCCATTACTACTCCTTCCACCTTAGGGTCAGAAGATCCTTCCCGGGGTGCCTGGGTGGTTCAGTGGGTTGAAGCCTCTGCCTTCGGCTCAGGTCATGATCTCAGGGTCCTGGGATCGAGCCCCGCATCGAGCTCTCTGTGCGGCAGGGAGCCTGCTTCATCCTCTCTCTCTGCCTACCTCTCTGCCTACTTGTGATCTCTGTCTGTCAAATAAATAAATAAATAAATAAATAATCTTTGAAAAAAAAAGAAGAAGAAGAAGAAGATCCTTCCCAAGATCAGGAAACACACCCCCCATCCCTGCTCTGGACACCATGTGGGAAAGAGCAACCAGAGCATGACCAGAGCCCAGAAGTGGACCAGGGATGGCAGGCCTGGTCCTGGCTGAGAACCCCAACAGGAAAATCCAGCTCACAGATCACTCCTAACCCGAGGGCCTGGCAAAGCCAGCGGGAGGCACCTCATGGGAGGGGGGCACTAAAACTGGGATCAGAGCTGTTGAAGAGTTTCTCAGCAAGACAGTTCCTGTCTAAGGAAGGAAGCATTGTCCCACCTCCAGGCTGAGGTTTGAGGTGTTTTTCGGGGATCAAGGTCCGGAAGGGCCTTGAGCCTCAACCACCAATTCCTGGAGGCCACCAGGCATCTCTGACCTCAAAACCCATCAGACACCACTGGTCAGGAATGGGGTGGAAGGTGTGTCTGGGGAGGCATGTCACAATTAGGCAGAGGATGGAGTCAGACTTGCCACTGGAGCGGGGCTGAGCTCCCAAGGCCCTCAGTGGAGAGTTGGAATAGGCCGGGCCTGGCAATCCTGTGGACCAGCTGCGGGGGCATGGTGCAGAGCCCGGGAGGCAGGCAGACAGGGGACCGATTTCTCTGTGTGTTGCCACACAGATTCCCTTACTTGTGAGGATCCCAGTAGAGGTGTTTTCAAAATTGGGCGGTTCACTGGATACTTTGGCGCACCTGCCTCTGTGTGTGGTGTGGAGAGAGCCACCTTGGCGACGGAGCCCACAGGGGAAACAGAAGACAGACAGGGGCTCAGCTCTTCTGGGGGGAAAGGCTGAGAAGCAGACGGCTGGGGGCTGTCCCCACGACTGCTCTTACTGTCCCTGAGGCCTCGAGGAGGAGGCTCTCCTGTGCTGCTTTATCCGCCTTCCTTTTAGAGCAAACGGCACTGATCCCAGACAAGTGCATTTATTTCCTTACTGCTTCTTCCCAAGACTTTTGAATTTCCTTGGCTAAAACTAGCACCTTTTCAGATACTGACTATTTCTACATTATCTATTTCAGGTGTTGGAAATATCCAAGAATGTGCTGACAAATGTTTTAAAATGGCTCACAAAAAAAAGGCCTCCATTGGTAGCATTTGCCAGTCTTTGTGATATTAATGCTCCCAGGTCACCGATTTCCGGCTCCCATCAGGAACAACAGGTTAGAGACAGGCCGCCCGGCTCCAGCACACTGCTGAGGTGACATGGGTCTTGCCTTCCTGTGCACTCACTGCCTGAAATCTCCACCTTGGCCTCATTCATGTGCGGAGCTGGGCTGAGCCTGCTCTGTGTCTCGGGGCACCATGCTTGGTCCCTGGCCAGCCCTGCTATGGCTCTAGACTACCATGCTGGTGGCTCTGGACCTGAGCAGCAGGAACTGTCACCATTGCTGAGAACCAGACTGAGGCCCTTTTAGGAACATTCTTCCCCTGCTCTGAGCCTAGGCCCCTGCTTCGCTGTTGCCTCCCCTTCCAGACCTCACCTCTCCTCTCTATGGGCAAGAAACAGCCTGTCCCTGCTCCATGCCCCTTGTGCGCTCAGCCCCCTTTACATCGAGGCGGGCGACCTGGGCCACCCCGAGAGTTGCTCCAGCTTCCCCTGTGGGAAGGCAGGATGGAAGAATTCACAGAAAAGCTGCCCGCCGATGGGGCCAGCCTCGCCCACCACAGGGCTTTCCAAGGTTGCACATGCACAGGACGCTCTTGTTAAAAGGAAGATTCTGGCACAGTGGGTCCACAGTAGGACCCAGGAGTCAGACTTCCCGAAATAGGCTCCCAGCAATGTGGCGGCTGCTGATGGAGGGGACCCCCCTTTGTGTAGTAGCAGGCAGCAAAGTGACTCAGAGCAAAGCACTTCTTCCTAAAACGGTCATGTCCTCTGTAAAAGGAATAATTGGGGCCAAAGCCAGGCTTTGCTGGGCCTGACTGTACGATTTCAGTACCTTTAAAAAGGAACAAAGTGTACTGTACGAGCAATACAATTTGAATGGCAAAGTAGATATTTATTTCGAATGTACCATGGACTGAATTGTGTCCCCCCAAATCCAAAGGGTAAAGCCCTAACCCTCTGTGGGACTAGTATTAGGAAATAAGGCCTTTGCCAGGTAACTAACATTCAATGAGTTCATAAGCAGGAGGTCCTAATTCTATAGGACTGGTGTCCTTGTAACAGGAACAGGAAGAGAGGCCAGAGCTCAATCCTTCCTTGAGTTTGCTTTGGCTGAGAACTTAATATATATATATGTATATATATATATATATATTTTTTTTTTTTTTTAAAGAATGCTCAGTAGCTTAAACAGGACTAATTTTATGTGAGATCCTTACCTGACACTAGTGACTCAAAGAAACATTTATGTAGGGTCCTTTATTTTTTATTGAGATACATCTCAAATTGCATAAAAATCACCTCCTTCCAGTATACAATTCCATGGTTTTGTAATTCTGTGCCTAAATGCAGACTTGTGCGACCACCAAACTACTTAATTTCCAAACATTCTTATCAGCCCCTCCCCCATATAAACCTTATACCCATTAGCGTTCTCTTCCTCTTCCTTCCTCCCGCCACCCTCTAGCAACCTCTCTTGTTTCTGGGGTCCCCTAATCAAGATATTTTACATAAATGTAATCATACAACAACATGGCTTCTTGGACTCTGCATAATGTTTTCAAGGTCCATTCATGTTATGGCCTATTCCCTTTTTTTCCCCACGATTTTCTTTATTCATCTGAGAGGGGGGGGGGAGCACAAACAGGGGGAGGGGCAAAGGCTGAGGGAGAAGCAGACTCCCCACTGAGCTGCGAGTCCCATCCGGGACTTGATCCCAGGACTCCAAGATCATGACCTGAGCTGAAGGCAGACCCCAACAAACTGAGCCGCCCAGGCACCCCATACTTCATCTTTTTTATGGCCAAGTAATATTCCATGCATGAACCACATTCTGTTTCTAGTCATCGACTGATGAACCTTTCAATGATATGCACTTTTTGTCTACTATGTATAATATCACTATGAACATTCACATGTAAGTTTTTGTGTGGATGTATATTTTGATTTCCCTTTTGTGTACATCCAAAGTAAAATTGCTGGGTCATAGGATAATTCTATGCTTCACCCCTGGAGAAACTGCCACACTGATCCAAAGTAGTTGTATCATTTTCTAGCCCACTGGCGACATATGTTCCCATCCTTGCCAACACTTGTTATTGTCTGTCTTTGATTATAGCCACCCGACTACTGGGAGGTCATATCTCAGTGTGGTTTGCGTTTGCATTACCTGGATGACTAATGACAGCAACCAACCTCTCAGGTGCTTCACGACTTTTTGTGTACCTTCTTTGGAGAAATGTGATTCAAGTCTTTTGCCCATTTTAGAAATTAGGTCCTTCATCTTTATGTTTTTGAATTGAGAGTTCTTTATGTATTCTGTGCACAAGTCTTTTATCATATATGTGATTTGCAAATATTTTCTCCCATACTGAGTTATTCTTTCACACTCTTATGATTTTATTTACTTATTTGTTTGAGAGAGAAAGTGAGAGAGAGAGCATGCACATGAACTTGCCTGAAAGATGGGGAGCAGAGAGAGAGGGAGAGAGAAACTCAAGCAGTCACCCCGCTCAGCATGGAGACTGATGCAGGGCTCGATCTCATGACCCTGAGATTAGGACCTGAGTAAAAATCAGAAGTCAGATGCTTCTGAGCACTGCCACCGCCCCCTCCCCCCACCGCCGGTACCCTGGTCTGTATATTTTTGAGTTGAGGCTTCTTATGTATTTTGTGCATAAGTCCCTTATCATATAAATCATTTTCAAATGTTTTCTCACATACTGCTACTCTTTCACACTCTTAGTGGTATATTTTGAAGCACAAAATTTCTTACCTTTGATGAAGTTCAACTGATTTATTTTCTCTTAAGTTGCTTGTGATTTCATGTCACATCTAAGGAGCCATTGCTTCATCAAAGGTATATTATGTATTGTAGAGAATTAATCTTTTTTAATCATTTAATAATCATTACACTATGTTTTTTTCCAAAGCAATGATTTAATGGGTAGGATCAAGCACAGGAAAATTTGGGAACTAGTGGGGTTTATCCTCAGACTCGAGCCCTCTCACCATGCACTTTACTCTTTGATTAGGACCTCTTAAAAAATAATTCGTTATAGCTTAGCCTCTTTGCTCCTTGTCTGGGCTAATCCCATTAGACTATCCATCAGATTTTTTTTTTTAAGATTTTTATTTATTTATTTGACAGACCACAAGTAGGCAGAGAGGTAGGCAGAGAGAGAGAGGAGGAAGCAGGCTCCCCGCTGAGCAGAGAGCCCGATGTGGGGCTCAATCCCAGGACCCTGAGATCATGACCCGAGCAGAAGGCAGAGGCTTTAACCCACTGAGCCACCCAGGTGCCCCTATCCATCAGATTTTAATCCAAGGGACAGAACCCACAAAGTGGTGTCAGATATTAGGAACCTCGGAGGAAATGCAGGGGACGGGTTCTGATTCCCAGGAATTCTGAAACTATTGTCAGGGGCTGAATGGCTGACACTACTGGCTCCAAACCTAGAATCTTCTGGCAGTAAAGGAACCAGAATAGGACCTGAGAAAGAGGGAAAAGGACCATGCCAGAGTGAGGTATGAACAAGATATGGTAGGTTCTGGGCTGTTCCTGGCTGGGACCTCTGGGAGAGCTTTGCATATACTGGGTCTCGAAGTCACAAGTCTGTGGGCTACATCAGCCTCCATTCCCATCCCTGGCTCATTTCTTTGGATCACCCTCCAACATACCAGATAATACCCATCTCTTTTTCTTTCTTTAATCATAATTATAATAACTAACTTTGTGTACTTGACAGACAACATGTGTGGGCTAAATCAGTAACCATATTAATAGTTAACATCAAGGACAAATACCAGATGCCAAGTGCTAGGTTGAACTCTTAACAACCCTAATCATTTAATGTTTAAAGCAACCCGGAAGATAGGTTCTATTGTCCCCATTTCAGCAATGGAAAAACTAAGAGTTGGAGAGATTAATTCCATTGCCCAAGATTACGCAGAGCAAGGATCTGTGCCCAGACATTACTCGGGACCTTATAGTCTTGGCCATTATGCAAACACAATTGCTTTCATCTGTGCCCAGCACCCGTTTCTCCCCTGAACCATTCAACTCAGAGGCAGTTCCGGCACTTAGGACCTGTCAGCAAATGTGTGCCCCATTCACTGCCAAGAGGCGAATGGAGAGAGTGTGTAAGTCTGGCTATCCTGCCACTCCGCCAGGAAGCTTCCATTCCTGCCAGCAGCTGTCACAATTTTTCTCCGGCTGAGCTCACACCCAGAGCGGTTCTTTCCCATCGTGTGCTGAGAAGAGGAAGCATCTCTTCGCCTTTCTGCTGAGATGTTCAGCCTGTGAACTTATGTAAGGCAGCACCTACAGCGTCAACCCACACAGGGGTGATGCAACCGGGTTTAGGATTCCTTGCACTGTTTTCTGGAAATATGAGCCCTTCAGAACTTGCATCCTTGGACTTTTGAGAAAATAGGATTTTCTGACCTGGGCTGTTGTGTGTTCTGCCTTTATAAATGATTTGGCCTTTGAGAACTTGTCTGGTTTGGGGGTCAGCTCAAGATTCAGAACGTATGACTGTGTCTTTCACGCTGTTGAGTTTCATTCAATTCTGGTGTTATTCTGGGATTAGCAGCACTACACATCACGTTTCATACTGCCCTGTGTGCTCAAACTCTGTTCTCTAACATAGTTCAAGAACTGGGGGACGGAGACAGGGACAATCCAACCAATGAAATATAATGACATTTCTAGTTTGTGATTTATGGTTTTGACTATTGGTGGCTTCTTGTGCCAACCAAAGGCCCCATTCCCAAAGTGATAATCTCATCTTTTTTTGTGAGTGTGTAGGCCGTATTTCCCAAGGAGAAGAAAGAGGAAGGAACAGGTTCTGCGTTCTTATATTCCCCCAATTTTAGTATTAAGGAAGGTTCTCAGCTGACACCCATTCTGTGTGTATCTTTGGCATCAGGCCAGTCCGGGCATGCGGGGACTTCCTTCATGTCAGGAAGAGCTGAGGCGCCTCCCAGAAGGAACTCATTATAAATGGTAGAGGAGTGCCTCAAGGAACCAAGGGTTTTTTCATCAGGAGGACTGGGGGCTTTTAGCCTCATGCAGTGTCACTCTTCATTTTGTGACTGGGTCTTGACCTCCGTGGATTCTTTTGGTTTTGGCAGGTCTAAGAGGCAGTGGCCCCTGAGCCACAGGGCTTTGTGGACAGTAAAGGTAGGAACTGGCCTGGGGGGAAACTGATGGGAGATACGGTAGTTAGAATTAAGTGAGGGTAACAGCAGCGACAAGGGACAGAGAGACGCAGGTAGGGCTCGGGGGTGCCACTGGGTGTGTGGCATCTCCCTTGGGAAACTCCCAGAGCTATCAACAGCCTGGAGTTTCTGAAGGGTAAAAGAACCGAGGCAGGAACATTCTCATTTGTTCCTGTCTTTGGGCATTATTTATTTTGTTATTTTCTTGCTTTATTGAGGTAGGATTGACAAACTATATTGTATATTTAAAGTGCACAATATAATGATTCAGTGTATATTTACGTGGCTAAATGATCCCCACAATAATGTTAATTAACATCTCACGTAGTTAGAACTGTTTTGTTTTGTGTTGAGAACTTTTGCAATCTCCTCTCAGGGATTTTCCTTTCTTTTTTCAGTGACAGCCAGAGCGCAGGCCGGGGCAGGGAGGGGTGGAGGGAGCGAGAGAATCTCAGGCAGACTCCATGCCCAGCGCGGAGCCCGTCGTGAGACCAGACCTTAGGACTCTGAGATTGTGAACTGAGTGCAAATCAAGAGTCAGGCGTTCAACCGACTGAGGCCCCCAGGTATTTCCCAGAGATTCTCAAATACAGAGTCCAGTTTTGCTAATTGTAGGCGCTATGAGGTACGTGACATCGCCAGGACTTAGTCACCTTATAACTGGAATTTTGCACCCTTCGACCACCTTCACCATTTTGCCCTCCATTCCCCACCCCACCCAGCATCTGGCAACCACCAGTGTGTTCTGTATCTATGACTTTGTGGGGTTTTTTAATTTATTTTTTATTTTTTTAGATTCCACATAGAAGTGAGAACACACAGCATTCATCTTTGTGGGACTTATTTCACTCAGCATAACACCCTCAAGGTCCATCCATCCTGTCTCACACAGCAGGATTGCCTTCCTTTTTATGGCTGAGTAATATTCCACTGCAAGCCTCTATTTCTATGTATATATTGCATTTTCTTTACCCATTAAGCCATTAATTGACCCTTAGGTATTTCTATGCCTTGGCTCTCGTAAATACTGTTGCCATGAACATGGGACAGTTATTTCTCCACGAAGCTAATTTAATTTCCTTTAGATATATGCAGAAGTGGAATTGCTGGAAAATATGGTGGTTCTATTTTTAAGTTTTTGAAGACCCTCCATACTGTTTTCCAGAGTGGCTGCACCAGTCTCTGTCCCCACCAACAGTGCATGAGGGCTCCTTTTTCTCCATATCCTCGCTTTCAAGTGTTATCTCTTATCTTTCTGATACTAGCCATTCTGACAGGTGTGAAGTGGTATCTCTTTGTGGTTTTGATTTGTAGTTCCCTGATGATGAGTGATGCTGAGCAACTTTCTTGTACACGTGAGCTATTTAAATATCGTCTTTGAAAAAAAAATGTCTAGTCAAGTTCTTTGTCCGTTTAGAAATTGGGTTATTTGGTTTCTGTTTGTGTGTGCATTTGTTTGCAATTGGGTCATTTGAGTTTCTTGTGTGCTTTGGATATTAACCACTTATCAATCAGATATGTGGTTTGCAAATATCTTCTCCCGCTCTGCCAGTCCCCTTTTCATTTTGTTGCTGTTTTTTTTGTTTTTTTGTTTTTTGTTTTTTTTTTGCTATTCAGAAGATTTTTGATTCAATGTCGTCCCACATCATTTATTTCGCTTTGTTGCTGTGCTTTTGGTGTCCTTGTCAAGCCCGATGTCAAGGAGCTTGTCCCTATGTTTTAGTCTAGGAGTTCTATGGTTCAAGTCTCACATTCAAGTTTTTAATTCTTTTCAAGTTACTTTTTGTGAATGGTGTAAGCTAGGGATCCAGTTCCATTCTTCTATATGTAAATATCTGGTTTTCCCAGCACCACTTTTTAGAGATCCTGTCTTTTCTCCATTGAGTATTGTTGGCTCCTGTGACAAGTATCAGTTGACTGTACATGCATGGGTTGGTTTCTGAGCTCCTGATTCTGGTCTGTTGCTCTACATGTCTGTGATTGTGCCAGTGCCACACTGTTTCGATTGCCATTGCTTTGTGGTATACTTTGAGGTCAGGAATCACAATATCTGTAGTTTTGTTCTTCTTTCTCAGGCTGGCTTTGGCATCTGGGGTCATCTGTGGTTCCATACAAATTTTAGGATTATTTTTTATTTCTGTAAAATTTCAGGATTATTTTTTATTTCTGTAAAAAATGCTTTTGGAATACTGATAGGTATCTGTAGATTACTTTGGGTAGCATAGACATGTTAATGATACTACTTCTTCCAAACCATGCACACAGGATATCTTTCCATTTATTTATGTTTTCTTTTTTCATTTTCTTTCAATATTGCTTTCTTATTGCTTTCAGTGTAGAGTTCTTTCACCTACTTGCTTAAATTTGTTCCTAAGTAATTTAATTTTTTGATGTTGTTATATATGGGATTGTCATGTTTCTCATTCAGATGTTTTGTTTTTCGTGTATAGAAACACAACTTATTTTTGTAGGTTGACTTTGTATCCTGCCACTTGATTGAATTTGTTCATTAGTTCTAAATTTAACAGTTTTTTTGGTGGAGTCTTTAGAATTTTCTGCATATAACATCATGCCATCTGCAAACAAAGACAATTTTACTTCATCCTTTCCAATTCGGATAGCCTTTCTTTTTTTACTATAATAAAATTTAAAATTTTTATTTTTATATTTAAGCAATCTGTACACCCAACAGTGGGCTCAGACTCACAACCCTGAGATCAAAAGTCACACACTTTACCAAGTGGACCAGCCAGGTGCCACATCTTTTTCTTTCTTTCTTTTTTCCCTCTGTTTTCTTTTTGAGTAATTTCTCTGCCTAGAAATTCCAGTACTATGTTGAAAAGGAGTGGTGAGTGTGAGCACCCTTCTCTTGTTCCTGATCATAGAGGAAATGCTTTCATCTTTCACTCTTGAGGGTGACGTTAGATGTGGGCTTGCCCTACATGGCCTTTAGTATGTTGATGTGTGTTTCTTCTAATCACTCTGTTGAGAGTTTTAATTAGGAATGGATGCTGGATTTTGTCAGATGTGTTTTCTGCATCTCTCGAGAGGATCATGTGATTTTTACCCTTCATCCCATCACTGTGAGGTGTCACACTGACTGATTTGCAGATGTTGAACCATCTTTGTGTCCCAGAAGTAAATCTCACCTGATCATGGTATATGATCCTTTTTGTGGGTTATTGAATTTGCTGTTTTTCAGTTGAGAATTTTTGCAGCTGTATTCATCAGGATGTTGGCCTGCAGTTTTATTCTCCTGCAACATTCTTGCCTGGCTTTGGTATCAAGGAGGTGTTGGCTTCCTAACATGAGTTTGGAAGTATTTGCTCTGCTTTGAAATTCTGGAGGAGTTCGAGAAAAAAAGAAGTTAATTCTTCTTTTAATGTTTGGTAGAATTCACCAGTGAAGCTCTCTGGTCTAGTCTTCTCTTACTGATGCTATCTCCTTACTCTTATTGGTCTCTTTAGATTTTCTATTTGTTTATACTCAGTCTTGGGTGGTTGGATGTTTCTAGGAATGGGCCCATTTCTCACAGGTTTTCTGATTCGCTGGTGTGGAGTTGTTCAAGGCAGACTCTTCTCATCCTGTGTATTTCTGTGGTGTCAGTTGTAATGTCTCTGCTTTCATTTATAGCTTTATTTATTTGAGTCCTTTCTATTTCTTTTCCTTTTTTCTTTTCTTTTCCTAATTGTTTTTTTTTTATTTTTAAAGATTTTATTTATTTATTTGAAAGAGAAAGATCACAGGTTGGCAGAGAGGCAGGCAGTGAGAGAGAGAGAGAAAAGTCGGCTCCCTGCTGAGCAAAGAGCCCAACACGGGGCTCAATTCCAGGACCCTGAGATCATGACCCGAGCTGAAGGCAGCTACTTAACCCACTGAGCCACCACGTCTTTTTTTTTTTTTTTCTTTCTTTCTTTCTTTCTTTTTTTTTTTTTTTTTTGGAGGGAGGTGAGTCGAGCTAAAGTTTTGTCAACTTTATTTATCTTTTCAAAAGATCAACTCTTGGTTTTATTAAACTTTTCTATTGTTTTTCTTTTACCTTTTTTGTTTACTTCAGCTCTAATCTGTATTATTTCCCTTTCTCTTGCCAACTTTGGGCATAGTTTGCTCTTTTTTTTTTTTTTTTCTAGTTCCTTGTGGTATAAAGTGTCGTTGTTTGTTTGAGGTCTCTCATTTTCCTGATGTGTGCCTTTATCACGATAAACTTCCCCATTGGCACATCTTTTGCCGTAGTCTAGAATTTTTGGTATATTGTGTTTCCACCATCATTTTTCTCAAGATCCTTTTTCAATTTTCATTTTTGCTTTAGCCTTTGGTCCATCAGTACTTAAGGAGTGTGTTGTTTAATTTCCCCGTATTCGTGAATTTTCTAGCTTTCCTTCTGTTGTAAATTTATACTTCCCTTTCCCTTGAGGTCAGAGAAGATATTTGATATAATTTCTGTCTTCTTGAATCTGCAGAGCCAGTTTGGGGGCCTAACATGTGGTGTGTCTTGGAGAACATTACGTATGTACTTGAGAAGAATGTGTTTCTCTGCTATTGAAGAGGAGGGTGTGTTCTGCTGTGTGTGCCTGTTATGTCCATTTGGTCTATAGTGTTATTGTTTAAATCTTTTACTTACTGATTCTCTGTGCAGATGAGCTACTCATGCTGAGAGTGGGGTTTTAGAGTCCCCAGCTGCATTGTATTGCTGTTTATTTATCTTTATTTATTTATTTGAGAAAGAGAGAGAATGAGAGAGAGAGAGCAAGAGAGAGGATAGGTCAGAGGGAGAAGCAGACTCCCTGGGGAGCTGAGAGCCCGATGCTGGTCTTGATTCCAGGACTCCAGGATCATGACCTGAGCTGAAGGCAGTTGCTGAACCAACCGAGCCGCCCAGGCGCTCTGTTTATTTCTCTTTAGTTCTGTTACTATTTGTTATAAATGTGCAGGTGCTCTGATGTTGGGTGCTAGTTGAGCATTATTTATTTATTTATTTTTATTTGCGTCTAGTTGACACTCAACATCACATGCGTTTCAGGTGTGCGACGGAGGGATTCGCCAGGAGGGTGTGGGGAACTGTGTTCTCCACCAGCTGAACTAACATCTGTCGCTACCGATCACTGTTTCAGTGTCACCGACTTATTCCTCAAGCTGTGCTTTTTATTCCCATGGCTTATTCATTCCGTACCTGGGCTCTTGCGTCTTCCACTCCCCTTCACCCATTTTGCCCATCTCCTCCCCCGGCAATCACATTTGTTCTGTGTATTTTAGAGTTCTGCTTTTTGTTTGTTTATTTGTCTTCTTTTTTCTTTTTTTTAAAGCTTGCACATATGAGTGAAATCAGATGGTATTGGTCTTTCTCCGTCTGACTTCTTCCACTTAGCATCATACCCTCTAGGTCCATCTGTGTTGTTGTAAATGGCGGGATCGTGTCTTTTTGTTCTAGCTGTGTAGTATTTTGTTATATATGTGCATATCTCTCACATATGCCTAGTTGTGTATTATTCTTGTTTTCAGACTATTATAGCCTAGGAAACCCCAGGTATATAACAAACATATTCTCCAGGAGTGTTTTCCGAGAATCTGCAGATTCATAATGACAGAGATGTTGGTACAGGCTTCTGGCTTTCTCCAGAATGATATTTCAGAAGGGAGGCCTCTGCCGCCATGCATGTCTTCATGACAAGGGTTCACTATTTAACTGGAAAATTTTCACACACAAACAACAGAAATGTATGCGACTTTCCTTCCCCTGCCCAACCCCCAGCCAAAAGCTCCTGCCTATTGCCTGCTGAGTCAGAAAGACCATGGCTGAATTGAGATGCCCAGAGGAACGAAGCGATCTCAATCAGCCAAGGACTCCCTGGTGCATCTCTCTTCCGTGCTCAGCAGAAGAACATCACTTCCCTCCTTGGCAGGGACTCATGCATTTTCTTAAAATGAAAAAGCAGGATGGACTATCAGAGCCTCGAATGCTGCAGGCCTGTGGTGTTCCACGTTGCAATCCCCCCCCCCCACCTTTTTTCTTTTCTTTCACCAATTGAATGAAAAACCGAGCAAGGAGAGAGTTCTCAGACACAACAGGTGTCAGCACAGACAACCATGCCAGAAATGTGCAGAATTATCTGCCTTTCACACTCCCAGGTTAAAAATTTTCCCGAGTTAACAGATGTCTCACATGCAGGTCACCTCTGGAATGTCTACGCCCCTGCACATATTACTTTTGTTTTCCCAGCAAGTCATTTGACCATCACATGCCTTCTTGGCAGTGAGTCCGCTCCTTCCTCTTGAGGCTCCCGTTTCTGGTGGTTTATCCAAGAATCCCAGAGAGTCGGTGGAGTAAACCAGTCAGATCTCCCTCAGTGGGAACTGGAGCCCATCGATGTCCTAACAGGTTGCTGCCAACTTAAGTGGAAGCTTGCACTTTCTAGTAACCTTCTAGGCATCCGCTCAGCACTTAACAGACCCCGGGACCCTGGAGGACTGGATGGCTTCCTGGACTCTAGAGCAGGAGGGCCCCCTCTCCAGCTCGGCTTCAACCAGGGTGAGGCAATGGATTGAAGTCACATAAAGAATAGTCACACTCATAAGGTCACCCCTCTGGGGCCAAAGGGACCAGCTCATGCAAGTGATCCCGGCAAGAATGAGGGGATGTGATTCTGGGTGGCTGGGGGCTTCTACCTGGCCTTGTTGCAGTCACCCCCTCTCTGAAGAGGAGGAGACAGCAAACCCACACGCGGGGCAGGCGGCCCTGACACATGAGGTCACATGGAGGGGCATGACCTATTGCCCTGACACTAGTCCGAGGTGGATGCCGAACTCAGCCATTCTCCTCTAGGGAAGGAACAGGCAGAGTGAGGTCCTCTGGGGCTGAAGAGTTGCTAGAAGTGGTGGTGAGACCCCAGAGACTAAAAGGGAGAGGCAGTGGAGTGCCTGCTCCGTTAACATCTGTCTCCTGACGGGGATTAGCAGCGACAGGACAGCCCCTGCCTCATGTCCTCCTACTTCCTTCACTTCCACCAGAGGCCGTCCTCAGGCTCCCAGGGCCCGGCAGCTCCCAGGGTCCAGGGGAAATGACAGTGCCAGCCAGGCCTTTGGCTCAAAAGCTGGGTGGAGGGCAAGGATCCAGCTAGAGGTACTAAAATGAATGCTTTCCCCTTTCCCCCCCATCCTCTGTCTTTCAACTTGCTGTGATGTTTTTATGCTGTTTATGGTCATCCTAAGTGAAGTAAAAACCCCCGTGCTAAGCCATCAGCATGAGTATCAGCACTCCATCTATACCGCGTCACGTCAGTTTTAAGCGGAAGTGGGACGAGACTCGAGCGAGAGCTCACCTGTGACAGCGTGTCTCCCGCGGCTGTGCGCGCAGAGCGTGGGAACCGCCCCGAAGGACCTCGGCTGGTTTCCCCAGTTCACTTCTCAGGCGCGCACGTCCTGCCCCGACGGGTGAGGAAGGGCTGAACGCGATCGGTGGGCTGTCCCGTCTTTCCCTTTCCTGTGTGATACCATCTTCGCTGGAAGGGCTTGGTGAGGACGACTTACCCGCAGGTAGAAAGCAGCAGATGAGGAAATCTCAGGGCTTCTCCTCCTGGCAGTGGAGTGTCGAGTCTTGCGGCTCGCCTGGTTACCGGCAGGGGATCTGAGTGTGTGTGTACATGTGTGTGGAAGAGAGTATACGTGTGTTTACGGCTGTGGGTTTGCATGTGTGTACGGATCTGTGCGTGTGTATAGGCATGTGTATGCTTGTTTCTGAACATGTATGTGTGTACACACATGTTTGCCTGTGTGTGTGTGTGTCCGTGCCTATACGTGAGTGTGTGTATTGCACAAAAGTGTATATAGTTGAGTTGAGAAAAGAATAAGGGATGGATTTCCCTTTTCCAAAACATAATCTCTCTAGAGAGGTGTTATTTTCTTCTTTAAAAAAATTTTATTTATTTATTTGAGAGAGAAAGCAAGAGAGAGCACAAGTAGGGGGCACAGCAGGCAGAGGAGAAGCAGACTCCCCGCTGAACAGGAAACCTGACATGGGGCTTGATCCCAGGACCCTGAGATCATGACCTGAGTGGAAGGCAGATGCTTAAGCAGCTGAGCCACCCAGATGTCCTTTTCTAGAGAAAAGGGAATTCAAGAGAATACAGGGAATGCTCCACAGGCAATATCTTGAGCTCTAGAACTAGGAGGAATGGAGGTGCATTTCCCAGGTAGAGAGATGGTCTCTCTGTGCTCTGGGCTGCAAGGGGCTGGAACAAAGCAAAGTGTCTGTGGGTGCCCTGGCCATGGAGACCATAAGATTTCCCATCTCTCTCTTTTTTTTTAATTGCATTTATTCTGTGCAAATTTACTCCCGGGCCATAAGCTTTTGTTTCTTCAGTTTCTTCTGGGATATCTATTTCTTCTATGCAGCCTCCTCTTCTGGTTTAGGAACAATCTGCTCTTTTTCAGTAAGGATCATCTCAATGTGGCAGGGGAGCTCATGTATGGGTTAATGCAACCATGAGCCCTGTAAGTCCTACGCCGCATCTTGGGGTCTTTGTTCACCTGAATGTGCTCAATGACCAGAGAATCGACATCTAAACCCTTAAGTTCAGCATTACTCTCTGCGTTTTTAAACATTCAGCACTCTTCTTGGGCCACCAACCTTGTGTCCAGCCCCACTGTTTGGCCTGGGCACACCTACCAACTCCACCATTGTAGCGACGGAATGGCACGCACTGCTTCTGCAAAGTGACGTCTTTCAGATACTTGGTAGCTTTTCGGATATGCATACCCTTGATGGCCTGGGCAGTTTCACGTGTATTCTTAAAGTGAACACGGAGATTTGAACCTTTTGACTTGCATGATTTCATAGGGTTTTCCCGGTCAAGTGAATAGCGAACCATTTTCAGAGGTCACCCCAGGCCGCTGAGACATGCATGGAAAACTGGCACGCTCAGATATTTGTTGTCTCAGACAACATGGTTAGGAGTACTGGCATATTCTGCCATGGTTACTCTGCATGGAAGAGAGATCACAAAAATGGGAAAAGTCTAAACTTTCACGTGATACAAGGTCAGTTCCGGACACTTGAGGAGGTGGTCCATGATTGTTTCTCGGTCTGGTGAGTTGCAAGTCTGGAGTAGTCAGCCCCCAATTTTGGACTTCAATCTTTATTCCTTCTTCATTGTTTTGGTTACTTGGCAGCTCTAGTTGATAAGAATAAACAGAGGAGGGGCACCTGGGTGGCTCAGTGGGTTGGGCCTCTGCCTTGAGATCGGGTCGTGATCTCAGGGTCCTGGAATCAAGCCCCACATTGGCTCTCTGCTCAGCGGGGATCCTGCTTCCCCTTCCCCCTCTGCCTGCCTCTCTGCCTATTTGTGATCTCTGTCTGTCAAATAAATAAATAAAATCTTGGGGAAAAAAAAAAAGAATAGACAGAGGAATGATGTTCTCAGGGCCAAGGAAAACCGTCAGAGGCCGCTGGAACCAACCTCGTTTAGCCTGACAGACGTGTCTAATGCCTAAGAGGAAGTAGGCACAAGACACCTCCCTCTTCCTTCAGTGGGGCCAGAAAATGACCCACAGTTCCGTGATGTTCAGACCAATGCTTCAAGCACTCATAATTTCTCACCTGAACCACAGCACCAGCCTCCAGTGCCACCTTCTACTCCTGTAGGGCTCAGGCTGTCTTAGAATGACCTGAAGGGACATGAGCCCTGCCTCAAGCCACCAACTGACATCACTCTCCTGGATGATTCTTCAGTGGCTCCCAGTGCCTGGAAAAAGTCAAATCTAAGTATTGTGTTTACTCCTCAGGGACCCTCATTAATCTGGACTCCACTTTGCCCTCAAGATCTTCAGCAGGACTGGTTCTGCCTGGACCTGTCACCTGGGGTTGGGATTATTTAGGTCGCAAGAGCTAGAAACCTGGCAGGGAACCAATCCAACATCTCTATCTATCTATCTATCTACCTACCTATCTAGATAGATTTATTTATTTTAGAGAGAGGGGGGGAGTAGGAGAGAATGAGAGCTGGGGGGAGTGGGAGAGGCAGAAGAGGGAGATAGAGAACCTCAAGAAGACTGAGCTGAATACAAAACTCTACACAGAGCTCGATCTCACCATCCTGAGATCATGATCTGGGCCGAAACCAGTGAAAACATGCTCAGAAGGATGATGCAAAATAAACCACAGGAAAATGCCACTGCACACCTAGTAGAATAGCAAAAATTAGAGAAACTGACCATCTTAAGCATTGGAGAGCAGGGGGCGAAGCTAAACTCTCGTCCACATCCTGGAGGAATGTAAAGATGATACAGCTGCTTGGAAGACAGTTTGGAAATAACTTACACATTAACTTGTACTTACCATAGGATCCAGCCATTGTACTCTTAGGAATTTACACAAGAGAGAGGAAAGTATGTGTCCACACAAAGACTCACAGACCAATGTTCCCAACCGCCTTCTCTGCAACAGTCCTAAGCCGGAAATAACCCCGTGTATGATGGACCAATGGAAAAATACGTGACAGTGTCATCACACAATGAAATACTATTTATCAGTAAGAAAGAATTTACTATGCACATTTTGGGTTCTGCACCCACTTTCCAACATGTATATGGGGAACCCATCGAGCAACTCAGTTCTGGCACTACCCATGGGGAGACAGCATGAGACCCCCATAGTTCGCAATTGTAGTCTTATAGGACTGCACCTCTTGGCCCCAACACACACACACACACACACACACACACACACACACTCTCTCTCTCACTCACTTCAGAAGCCAGATATAAGTCCCGTGGTTTGGACCCACTGCCTATGCGTCTGGATTGGAGTTCCAGCTCCTTGGGTTTGACTAACCGCCCAAAGTGGCTCACAGAACTCAGAGAAAAGTTTTACTTGTTAGGTTACCAGTTTATTTAAAAGGCTGTAACTCAGGACAAGCCAGAAACAGAAGTACAGGGCAAATTATGAGCAAAAGGGTGAGTGCTTCTACCCGCTCTCTGAGCTCCCTCCTGCTGGAACATTCATGTCTTCACAACCCAGAAGCTCTCTGAACCCTGTCCTTTTTGCTTTTTTTTTTTTTTTAATTTATTTTTTAACTTTAGTAGGCTCCACACGCAGCAAGGGCCTTGAACTCCCAATTGGAGATCAAGAATCACATCCTCTACTGACTGAGCCTGCCAGGTGGCCCTGTCCTTTTAGGTTTTGATGGAAATGTCATTACACAGGCCCGATTGATTAAATCACACACCATTGGAGAATGAGCTCAATCTCCACATCCTCTTCCCTCCCCTGAGGTCTGGGCGGGGGGGGGGGTCCATGGACTCAATATTCCAACCCTCCTCCAGTGCCAGGTTTGGTTCCCCTGGCAACAAGCCCCCTGCTCCAGAGCTTTCCAAAAATTACCTCATTAACATTAAAGCGACTGAAGTTGAAAGGGGTTCTTCATGAATGACAAGACGCCTGCTTCGCCCTTACAGCCCTGAAGCGATTTTGGGAACTAAGCACGAGAGACCAAATATTATAACAGAAGATGTTCCCATTACTCTTATCACTTGGGGGAATTCCAAGCGTTTGGGAGCTGTGAGCCAGGAACCGGGGGCAAGGAACAAATATGTATTTCTTACAAATCACAGGATTGCAATGCAACGATGTGGCAAAATCTCCAAGTAATTATACTTTGAGGACAAGTGAAGGTAGCCAGACAAAAAGAGTATGAGACAACAGCATGATTCCATTTATATTGAACTCTATACAACGGAAATTAATCTATCCTGGTAGAAAGCAGATCAGCGGTTGCCTGGACAGGGGAAGGCTGGTAAAATGCCCTGAACGGAACAATTAAAAAGGGCATGAGAAATCCAAGGGTGACGGCTTTGATCACTTATGTTGACTGCAGGGATATCAAAACTTACCAAAGTGTACATTTAAATGTCAATTATACTTAGTAGAGCTCTTTAAGAAAAATTCTATGGAATAAACTGAAGATACGTGCAGATACAGAATAAAAATCTATCCCCGGCAGCCAACGTTTAATCTCGGGGAGAGCAGAGGGCTGGAGACCACACATCCTGCTGGAGGGGTTCCTGTCCTCAAATCCTCAGTCAACGTGTGGTGCCCCCACGTGAGAGAGGGACAGGAAGCCTGGCTTTCAGCACAGCACGTTTCCACCTTCTGCCTGTTATACTCTTGGACTGGCTTGAATAATAGTTCCCTAGAAAGGACGGCTTACCTTATCCAGAAAGGAGACGGGGATTATCAGTGTCAGACAACCCTCCATGCTCCTCATACCTCCTGCAAGCCCCGAGCTCCCTCCCCTTACTAAATCGCACCGAACCTAACAGGTACTTTTTAATTTTTTAATTTTTAATTTTTTAAAATTTTTTCAGTGTTCCAAGATTCATTGTTTATGCACCACACCCAGTGCTCCATGCAATCTGTGCCCTCCTCAATACCCACCACCAGGCTCACCCAACCCTCCACTCCCCTCCCCTCCAAAACCCTCAGTTTGTTTCTCCGAGTCCACAGTCTCTCAGGGTTTGTCTCCCCCTCCGATTTCCCCCAACTCACTTTTCCTTTCCTTCTCCTAACGACAGGTCCTTTTTGATGTTTCCTTATACTTCACCTCGTATGTTATCACGCTGCTGTTTTCACGCTACTGACTGTGCAAGGAGCAGACAGACCTGCGGCCCAACCCTGATGTGCCTTAGTGACCAGGACCCCGGGGTCCTGACGTGTTGATGAGAACAAGGACATGAGCGCAGCAAGCAACATGCAATGGTGGGGGGCGGGGAGGGGCCCCGGGGTGGGATTGGAGTGCCTGCTGGTTTTGGAGTCCTGATATGTTCACTGTTTTCATATGCATTTAAGGGAAAATGAGAACCAAGTTCATGTACATAGTGCACGCAGAAACAAAACAAAACAAAACAAAACAAAACAAAACAAAACAAAACCAGTTCAGTGTTTCTGGGTTAGTGGAACCCCTCCTCAGGCTCACAGGGCTGCCAGCCTTGCCGGGACTACCTTTCTTAGATGGCCTCTCTGCTCCCAGTGACTCTGCCTTCTCTCTTCTCCCCATACCTAGTCCCAGCAGAGTGATGGCTCTCTGGGTCACTCCCTCCTGGTTACTCTCCGCTACTTCTCGGGAGCCAGATGTGATCCTACTTGCGTCTCCGGATGTTTCCAGCAAGGTGGGCGGCATCGGCTCACATGGCCCCCGGGGAAACGCTTTCCAGGTTTTCTCTGTAGAGGTTTGAATGGCCTGGCCCTTTTTTGGTATTACAAGGATGCCCCATCAGGGGCACGTGGCTGCAGGGTTCCTTCGAGGTCGCCTCCTGTGGTGTGCCCTTGCTGCAGACCGAGTCCTTTGGGGTAATCTGGAGGTGGTCATCAGACAGAGACGACCATGCATGTCCCTCTTTGCCTCCAAGTCTGGCTGAGGGGGGCTCTGCTAGCACAGGGCCCAGAGAGAAGTCAGTCCACCATGTCTCCGGACTCTAGACACCCCCCAGTCCTATGGGTACAAGGGTCTAACCGACACCCCAGGAAATGGGAGAAGACGCTGTTGGAAGCAGTCAGATCCGAGACAGCAGAATTGAAGTTCTGAGTTTCAGGGCACAGCGGTCACTGGTGACATCTTGGGGGGTATCTGCAGGGACTCAGGGAAAGTATTTTACGAAGGAGAGATACCAAGTGCTTCAGCCACAGGTGAGGAGCACACGTGCATCTCTGTAGGTGCCCGATATTCCTCTGAGAACTCTGGCTTCTTCCCAAGGAGGGTCCATCTTGTGTGGCTCCAGAGAGTGGGAGCGAAGAATGTGGGGTTGGGGGGAGAGAGCCAGCTTTGGGGGGCACCAGGCTGACAGCTGCTGAGAAACAAAATTGCAACTGAGTAAATTTGAAAAATTTTCAGATCTAATTGGCTTTACTAAATGATTCATGAATCAGGCAGCATCCCACCTAGAAGGAGAGGAGAGCTCCAGGGAGCTTAACAAAAGGAAGGTTTTGAAAGGCAGCGAGATGGCATTAAAAAAGAAGAAGAAAGACATTTTTCAGCAAAGAATGCATTGTTCAGGCAAGGTTGCCTTCCTAAGGGGAGCAGAAGGGGGTATCATTACATTCCTAGTATCGACCTGAAATTCCATGTGGGCTGGTTAAAAGCGGCATTCCTGGTGGGGCAGGGGGGCGGGGAGACTGTGGTTGGGTTAGGTATTAAGTCTTGGCTTCCTGACTCGGGGCCTTGACCCAAGGGACACCATTTTGGGGCCTGAGGTTTTGTTTTCCATTTCTTTAATGTCCCCACAGACACCAGGGGAGACAGAGGCAGAAGAAGTCTCTCTTACAGACTGGGCCTGTTCTCTCCAGAGGCTAGCTTCCAGAACCTGCTCGTGGTTCTGCTGAGAGCAAAGAGAGAAGCCCACAGAAACAGCAGTGACATCAACCCAATGGCCGTTTTCTCTGTCCTGTGACTGTTCTATCCAAGACTGAGGGGACCCAGTAAAGCAGGAGTACCCTCGGGAGAAAATACTTCAACTCTGACTCCTGGGACTCCATTCGTCACGACCACTGTCTCTTCTGGAGTTCCTTATGTCTCGGTCTCTGCTTTGGTGCACCTTCTCACTCTCTCTCCAGGTTTTTTCCTGGACGAGGCTGCCCCAGGTGCCCAGGCTGACCTCCCTTTGTCAGAGCCGATACAGCTGTGTTGCTGGGCACACACTCAGATGTTACCTGGAAGGACTCTTTTCTGGAATCTTCTCTCTTCATTCAACAAAAATATACCACGATTGCCTCTCCTGTCCCAGGACTGCAGGAAGCAAGGGGAGACGAGGGGGAATGAGTCAGTATCAGTATCCTGCTGCAGAAAAGCCGAGAGCTTCCCTCGAGGAACCCTAACTGTGATTCAGGCTTAAAGACCCGCAAGAACAGCCTGGGCCTCTTTGCTGGCTCTGCGACCCATGGAACGTCTCATCCTGAACCAAGCATTTGTGATGTATTTTTGATCTGAAGCTAATGTAACCTTGGGGTCCACACTGCCTTTTGGGATGGACCTAAAAGTCCCCCGCCCTTTTTTTTTTTTTTTTTTTTCCAATTTTACAGGACAGGAGAGAAGAAAGTAAGCTGATGTCTGCTGTCCCGAGGAATAAAAGGTGCCCCGGGAAAGTCAGCCCAGGCGGAGCGGGGAGGAAGGCAAACAGCCAGAGCAGGGAGTGGGGAGTCGCCCAGCAAGTCTGACCCCAGGAGCTGCCTACAGAGCCAGGAGCACATTCTGGAAGCTGGTTTCTGGAGAGAACAAGCCTAATCGTGTTGCCTTTTGAAAAATGGCGTTTTGATGCCAAAGGCTTAGCTGAGAGGTAGAGTCACAGTGCAGGCCACGAGGTAGCTAAAAACCCATGTCTCCAGAGTTGGGGATCGGGGGGGAAGCACAAAGACCAAGGCCAGGTGTGGGGGAAGAGAAGATCAGAGCTGAGGGCCCCAGGACATTTGCATCCCTAGAGCAAACCATCCTGTGGGTCCTTGGCCCTTTGCTTTGTGGCCTTGAACTCTGCGTTGGCAACGCAGCCCATGCGCCCTGAGGACTGGGTGCTGCTTCTGGCTCCCACAAGCTGAGACTCATGCACTGCTGCTCTGAGGTTCCTTCCCACCCCCTAGGGAGAGTGTGTGGGAAGGGAATGGGGCAGGGATGCTCTTCAATTATTATTTATTATTTTTTTTAAGTTTATTTATTTGACAGAGACGCAGCGAGAGAGGGAACACAAGCAGGGGGAGTGAGAGAGGGAGAAGCAGGCTTCCTACTGAGCTGGGAGCCCAATGCAGGGCTCCATCCCACTTGAGCTGAAGGCAGAGGCTTAAAGACTGAGCCACCCAGGCTCCCCAATCCTCTGCAATAAAACCAAATCTCCAGGTGGTGTCCTCTGATCTGCCAGATGCTGCAGTCAGCTGCGCCAGGGCCCTGGAAGGCATTCCCTGCGTGCCCTCATTGCTGGCTCATCCACCCACCTCCTGGCCTCCCCCGAAGGCCCTGGGTCCTGTGTCCTCAGCCCCGCTGGAGGAATGGGCAGGGACTGGAGGAAAGTGACCACCAGGGAGAATGAGCTCTGAGTTGAGGACCATGTACTTCAAGGGAGCCCTGGGCTCTGTTTTCCTGGGGGATTTGCTGGCCACCCTCCACGGGACCATTTCACAACCTTTGGCATCTCCCTGGACCCCCACTTCACTCCCCACCACTCTCTCTTCTCTTATGACCTTGTTCATCCATTCATGAGGAAATAAACCAGAGGAAGATCAATTTCTCATGTGCTCTAGTCTCTCTGTCAGCCTGCCTGGGTCCCGGGGAAGCCGCCCTTCGTCTTGCTCAGGAGGGTAGGGAGCAGCTCCTGGAGCCCCCACTGGACCCCCAGGGTGCTGTTCCAGCAACTCTGTGCTCCTGTCCCCATCCCCAGATCTCTCTCTGGACCAGATCGCTCCCAGCTGCAAGCCAAGATGCTAGAGTGTGATCCATTTACATACTCTCTGCGGTCACCTGGTCCCCTTGGACTTCTGCTCCTTTTCTCTGCTCTCCCTTACAGGTCCAGGCTTGTGGGACCCAGCCCCACTTCCCCTTCCCCACGCAGCTCTGGACTCCACTGCACCTGCCCCTCCTGGGGCCACCATCACCTGCCCGCAGGCAAAGCAAACTCAGCGCGGGCCTCACCTTCCATGCAGCCCTCTCTAAAAGGCTGGTGTTTAAAATGATAAAACGGGGACCCCTGGGTGGCTCCATTGGCTAAGCAACTGCCTTTGGCTCAGGTCATGACCTGGGAGTCCTGGGATCGAGCCCCACATGGGGATCCCAGCTCGGTGGGGAGTCTGCTTCTCCCTCTGAACTTCTCCCCTCTCATGCTCTCTCTCTCCCAAATAAACAAATAGAATCTTTAAAAAAATAAAATAAAGTGATAAAAATGTAAAGAAGGCATGAAGAGCAGTAAGGAAGAACAAGTTACACTCCCCTCCATGCAGTTTCAAAACACTAAATAGAACTTTAATAATTTTTACATTAAAAAATAATGCTGAAGTGTTTTCCAGGTTTTTAAATATTTTATTTATTTACTTATTAGAGGAAGAGAGAGAGAACAAGTGAGCACCCCTGAGAAGGGGGAGGGGCAGAGGGAAAGAGTCTTGAGCAGTCTCTGAGCTGAGCATGGCCCCCGATGTGGGGCTCGACCCCACAACACGGAGATCATGACCTGAGCTGAAACCAAGAGTCGGACTTAACCAAATGAGCCAACCAGGTGAAAACGGAAATGTTTTCAAATTATTTTAGACATACAGATAAGTTGCAGAGAATCCTTGTGTAGTTTGCACATCACGCAACAACAGCACCTTTATCAAAAACAGAGCATGGCCATTGGCAAGGTGGATTAACTAAATCTTAGCTTTTAGCTGAAATTCACCAACTCTGTCCCCTGATGTCCTTTCTTTACCCCCAAATCCAGCCCAGATTCCCTCACTGCATTTATTGGTGACATCACCAAAGTCTCCTCCGATCTCTGAGAGCTCCTCAGTCTAGTATTAATTATGACTATTCTTTGGTAAAATGTCCCTCAATTCCAGTTGGTCTGATGTCGTCTCATCATTAGATGAAGCCACATTTGGCAAGAATACCATGGGCTTCTAGGATTTTTAAGCTGACCTGCTACTCTGTGGCAGGCAATATTGTGTTTTATTTTTTAAACATATTAAGTTACTAAAAATCCTTGCAACACCTCCTGAAGTAATGATTTACCTCCGTTTCACAGACGAGGACACAGGGCATGCAATCATGCGTTCACACATTAGTGGGGAGAGGGGATTCAGCCTATACTCAGCCATGAGCTGTGGCTCCTCCAGGACAGACTTGGGGCTGGACAGCTCCTGGGGTCCCCTCCCAGCTGCAGCCCAGGGTGCGGAAGACACCTGAGGGGCTCTTCCATGATGGGGAGAGGCGAGGGAGCACACTGAGGCACCTTTGGAGTTCAGGGCTTTGAGGGAAGATAAAGTGCCCACTGGGCAGATCTCATCCCAACGTGTGACTCTTATGGTCAATAGGAAAATAAAATTCTAGATGATGCTATTTAAGCCACCCTCACTCCTGGGACTGGGCCCTCTTCAACTTAGCCCCACATTCTGCTTCGGTTTAGTTTCATTTTAAGGTAGAAACTATACATGAGAAAGATGTCAACAAGTCAGAAATGTTTCGTTAAAGCAGCTAGATGGAGAACAATATCATGTAGGAAAACGTGGCACAGAGAAAAGCGAATGGTGTGTCGTGACTGCTGCGGGTTCCACACTGCCCTTGGAAGTTAATTGCAATGTGCGCTCTGCAAACAACCTGTTAGTAAGCATTGGGGCTTGTGGATAAGTGGAGGGTAGCTATGAGTCTGTTCAACCCAGCCCCCTTACAGATCGATCCATGGCCATATTTTCTCATACACCCAAACACATTGATGAAGCCTCATGGTCCTTCTCTTTCCCATAGAAAATGATTTCACATTCTATTACATATTTGTGCTTGTTTCTCACTTTCGAAACATCTTGAACCGGGAATGATTTCCGGAGATATATACGAGGTTTCCCAGGGGAAAACGCCCGGCGAGCATTCCGGTGTGCCAGGCGAGAGTGGCTGTCGATGGATCAGTGATACGCAGAGTAACAGAACAGGTGTTGCTCAATGGTTGGACCTGGGCCCAGTATTGTTTAACATCTTTATCGATGACCTGGGTGAGACGGAATGGAGAGCAGGCTTTGCACACGTGCAGCATATTCAGAGTTAGATGGGGACAAATCGGGCCCCAGCAGAGGGCTGTAGTTCAGACTGACCTTGGCAGATAGTGGTTTCCATAACTCAGCAACATGCATGACAAGATTCCATGAGCGGAGAACAGTTGAGAGAAAGAAAGAACGAAAAGGACCAGAGAGAGTTTTGTTTTGTTGTTTTTTTATGTGTATCTTTTTTTTTTTTTTTTCTTCAATGGTTTGCCAGCTGACCGGGGACCAGGGCAAGAACCCAGCAAAGGTGGTGGCCCAGGAGAGTAGGAGATGCCTTCAGCATGCAGCTAAATGGTGATTTTTTAGACAAAGGAAGAAAGCATTGCCTAGAGGTAAATTACAGCTCTACCAGGCTCAGAGATTGGAGAAAGGTTGAAGAGAGGGAGCTGTGGTAAGGTGTGGCTGACTTGAACCAACAAAGGAGGCATCTCCTTTGTTAGTCTGGAGGCAAGGACCAAAGCCAGGGCTGACCCTCAATGTGAATGGTTATACAGCAGAGCTGGGCTGAACAAGAAGACATGATTTTATAATCCTGCAGAAAATAAATAACAAAAGCAAGCACAAATAAATAAATGGGTCCTTTGAGGTCATGTAAAGGAAATGCCAGTACAAATAAGAAATGGATTATAAATATAGAACATGCGTAACTAAGTGTACGTAATGTAGAAAAAGCTATAGAGTTATGACTTTTAAGAGAACCCCGAATCTTGTGTTTGGAGACAGAAGAAATCCAAAAGTTCTGCCTTATTTCTCAAATTTCCTTTGAAAGTGAAACACACAGGAAACAAGGAAATGGATAAACACATACTTATTTACCTAAATATGGTGTGGGTAGAGGGGGGATCTCCTGTACTCTGTTGAGTTGCCATTGACAGTTCATAAAATTCACACTTTTCAAGTTCTCTTGCAACTGCCATTAGACTAAAGCCCTTGTTAGCCTATGGATGAGATCACAGAAAACCACCCCAAATAATTAACAAAGTAGATGTGGTTAGCTTGAAGAGCACAAGAGCTTGGACCCAGATTTCCCAGAGCCAAACAACTGATTTCCTAACTATTGCAAGTTGCTAAAGGAGGAAATGAAGTTATTCCTCCCAAGACTTTTGACATTCAGATAAACTGATTTTTATGGCAAGGTGCAAATGTGTGCCTCCATGACGGTAAAATTACACCCTAAGGTCTCAGGCCTGTGAGTGTGTGTGTGTGTGTGTGTGTGTGTGTGTCTGTGTGTGAGATTCGGTTCTTCTCTGTTATTTGTCAGCTCTCCGATTGTGATACATTGTGAAGTGCAAACTCATGACAAGGAGAAACCGAGAAGCAGGAAAGCAAGTGGTTATTAGCTATTTGGGCCCCAGCACAAAATGTAAATATTTTCTCAGACTCTGACAAAGTAGTCATGTGAGCAGTTGAGTGTTTCTTCTGTCCTTCCTTGAACAGCAGTGCTCAGTGTTGGAGTTTTTAATCGACGGTCGACATGAAACCAGATGGCATAAAATGATGCAGCGTGGAACATTAGATCTCCTGCCAACAGGGCGAGGAGCGGGCTGTGGTCACTCTTAAGCAGGCCTGGATGGAGCCAGACCAGAGATTGTCTGCAGGCACCGTGATGGGCTTGCCTACTGGGGATCTGTCCCGCTGTCACTGACTGTGGAGACCGTGCCTTCCCGCTCTGAGAAGGAAGGCCCTTTCCTTAGTTGTAGGATAACATCTGAGCATCCCCCTTTCTCCCACTTTTGATGAAGGGGAAACAAATAGAATGTGGACAGCAGCTGTGGGGGTATTTCACAGATGGTGCCAACTGTCAACAAAAGCCTTTTGTTTTCGGGGACCCTGCCATCTGACAGGTGTTGCTGGTCCAGGGGACTCAACAGTCTGCAAGCGGGTTGCCATCCCCGGTGAAGTTCTCGGCTTGGACTCATACTGTCTCAAGGGAGAAGGGGCCACGCAGCCCTGCGCAGAGAGCTGTCCACTTCACATAATCCGAACCCAGAGTTCTGTTTGGTCTGTTTCACAGTATAAAGTTGATTCTCAACGTTTCTATTGATTCAGATGAAAATGTAAAAATTATCAACTCTCAGTAGGCTGGCAAACGAGCCTTCCATATTTTCCACTCTCCCCTGCGTTTGCAGCTCCCTCTGCCTTATTGCCTCCTTCACCCCCAGCGCTGAGAGGGAGTGAGCATCCACCCAGCAGGAACATGCCGAATGCTCTCTCCAGTACAGAGGCCACTGAAAACAACCAAAATTAATAAAAATGAAAACAGTGTTCTACTCCTGATGAAAGGAACAGAAAACTGAAAATGGAATCAGGAAGCATTGCTTCCATTTGGAAATTTCTGGAGAATATTAGATTATGGGGGCTCAGTCGGTTAGGTGTCTAACTCTTGATTTCACCGCAGGTCGTGATCTCAGGGTATTGAGATCAAACCCAGTGATGGGCTCTGTGCTCAGCGGGGGGTCAGCTGGACGTTGTCCCTCCCTCTCTGCCCTTCCCCCCACTTGTGCGCTCATTCTTTAAAATAAATAAATAAAATCTTAGAAGAAAGAATATTAGATTATGGCTTCTCAGTTTATCTTCTGTACTTGGATATATCTTTAATACCTAAAATAGATTCTAGCCAACTTTGAGAAGCGGCTGCACATTGTCGTACACATTCCATTATTTCGACCTTAGCAACAAATTTCCATCAGAGAATTTTCCCATGCCATTAGAACCCAAGCTGAAGTAATATGTTAGCCTTCACATAGGACCACTCCCTGCCCAGGTATCTCGGACATTTAACAAAGTATTTTTATGTACAGAGTTCTTCCATTGAATTATTTTAGATATATCCATTATGCCTTTCTAGTAACTTGGAAGGGAATGATCTATTTATGTATACACACACACACACACACAGATATTAAAATAGTTCAACAAAATGTGGTGAGTGCTTACTTCTGATATAGGGATCTGTGGTGACTTTAAACTTTAAAAAGTTATTGTATTGTTTGATACACATATCATGCATATGCATCATTTTTTACAAAACTAAAAAGTTGCTTGAAAATATCAATAGAGATTCAGCCTTCTTTGCTTCTCGGTGATGAAATGAAAGGGGTGGGCATATTAAAGAGACGTTTTCAAGGGATCAGATGAGGAAACAAGCATATTCATTCATTCATCCAAGCTTCCATTATTTACAAGTTCATTCACGTGTGGGGTGCGTGGGTGGCTCAGTGGGTTAAGTGCAGACTCCTGATTTCAGCTCAGGTGATGATCTCGGGCTCCTGAGGTCAAGCCTGGAGACTGGCGCCGTCCTCAGTGTTAAGTTAGCTTGAGATTCTCTCTCTCTCTCTCTCTCTCTCCATCTGCCCCTCCTCTTTCCGCTCACACTCTCCCTCTCTCTAAAATAAGTAAATAAATCTTTAGGAAAAAAGTTCCTTCATGCAACCTGTCACATAGTGGGACCATTACATATTCAAAAATGGGATTGCAGTTGGGGATACACAATCAATAATACAGAATACCCAAATTAGTAATGTTCTTCCAAAATATTAATCTTAAAAGATGGCACAGTTGAGTAAACCTTCCAGGATGAGGCTGCTCTCTGGGCAGGCACCTCAGTAGAGGTGGTGGACGTGTGTCAAAGGCTTCCATCTGCGGGAGAACTGAGTGAGGGACTCATGAGGCTGCTGGTCCCACCTATTAAATAAGCTAGTAAAGATGTCAGTCATGGGGGCATCTGGGTGGCTCAGTTGGTTAAGTGTCTGACTTTGGTTCAGGCCACGATCTCAGGGTCCTGCAATCGAGCCCCGCATTGGACTCCCTGCTCAGCGGGTAGCCTGCCTTGTCTCTCTCCCTCTGGCCCTCTCTCCACTCATGCTCTCTGTCAAATAAATAAGTAAAATCTTAAAAAAAAAGTCAGTCATGGACGCACCCTAGGAATTACATGTATTGCTTATATGAATGACTATGTCAGTGAATGAAGAAATCAGCAATAATTTTTTAAAAATCCCTATTTTGTGCAAAGTGTATCAGAGACTGACACTTTGGATTACTTCCTATGGCGTGTCAGTCATAAGCAAAGACTGACTGGCCAGTGTAGTTCAAAAAATAAAGGTATAGGGGGTGCCTGGGTGGCTCAGTGGGTTAAGCCTCTGCCTTCAGCTCAGGTCACGATCCCAGGGTCCTGGGATCAAGCCCTGCATCAGGCTCTCTGCTCAGTGAGGAGCCTGCTTTCTCCTCTCTCTCTCTGCCTCTCTGCCTACTTGTGATCTCTCTCTGTCAAATAAATAAATAAAATCTTTAAAAAAATAAAGGAATAGTGAAGACTTGATTAGAACATGTGTATCTTCGTACTCCTTTATGTAAATTACTCTGCAAATAAGATATATTCCTGACAATATCAAACCCTGACAAGATAGGTATTTTATTTTGAAAGTGTAAAAAGAGAAAGGTCATGCAAATGACTGTCGCTGACCTCCATCTGGTTTCCCCAGCTCCTGTCCTTAGTGCTTTGCGAATTGGTAGGAACATTTTCCTAAGGAAATGTGTTTCTGGTGGTTATATCACTACAGAAAGGTGCTGCTCCATTGTGAATTTTTATAAGTCTTTAAAGTGTAAGTTCTAGGGATGCCTGAGCAGCTCAGTCGGTTAAGCCTCTGCCTTTGGCTCAGGCCATGTTCCCAGGGTCCTGGGATTGAGTCCCACATCAGGCTTCTTGCTTGGCGCAGAGCCTGCTTCTCTCTCTTCCTCTAACTGCCACTCTGTCTGCTTGTGCACTTGCTCTCTCTCTCTCTCTTTCTTTCTCTCTGGCAAATAAATAAATAAAAATCTTTAAAAAATAAATAAAATAAAATGTAAGCTCTATGCCGACATGGGGCTTGAACTCACAGCCTGACATCAAGAGTCACCTGCTGTACCGAGTAAGCAAGCCAGGCAGCTCCATCATGAATTTTTTACAATCAGTTTTTACCGTAGACACTGGTGAAGGACACATATTTAAAAATTCTCTCCCTCTCCTTTTTGTTGGAGAGGGCAGAAGACCTCTGGCTTCTCTGCTGCAAGATATATTAATTAAACTCTATTCCTTTTACTCATGTGCAATTAGGCACATCTCCAAAGAAAAGAGGAGTCAACAGTGGTTGGATGGATGGGGTTATTCATTAACCAGTGGGCTCACATGGATGTTAAGGGGGAAAGAGATCAACATTCTCTGTCATGTTTCTAGACCCCACCGTTGCCGCTGGGCAACATTTCCTCTTCAGTGCACCGACGGTCACAGGTGTGACCACCGACACGCCGTCAGAGATCTGAGCGGAGCTTTGCGGAGCGGCGAGCACATATGCACTGCAGTGTCTCTTTCTGGATCTGACGTTCCCATGACACACGATACAGTCTGTCCAGCGGCAGGGCCGTTCACGTTTCAGGTCTGAGCTCCGATAGCACCTTCCAAATAAGGAAGAGGATAGCAGGGTGTGCGTTGTGAAGGCAGGTGCTGAGTTTCAATCCGCGAGGAAGAACGTATGGGATCCCTGGTGTCAAGTTTGCCTTGGCATCTCTTCCCTTCCGGAAACTTCAGACACTCAGGGACCTGTGTGGTAATTCCTTGTTCCATGAGCAAATCTCTCCCCGGGGGTGTAGCGGCCCCACTTCGACTTACACGTGCGGGAATGTACGCTAAGCTGCATTGGGTATCTTCTTGGGTTTGAATTTCCTTGCTGTGCATGCTGGTGGCACTAATTTAAAGCAGATAGTGAGTGAATGGCCCCACAATTCCTTGTCAACTCTGAAAACGCGAATGGAACTTGAGGGCAGTCGCTTTGTTTACTAGCGACAGTGCTGCGTTTGAAGTTAGACACACATCTCATCATTATCAAGGATAGTAACTAGGGCACATCACTTAGAGCTTCGGAGACTCCTTTTCCCAGTCTATAAAATGGGGCAAAGAATAATGAATGTCTTGTATAATTGTTATGAAGCAGCAAAGTTTGGTAGACTGTAGGTTGCTGAATTTAGCTTAGGAATGGCTGTATGACAGGGGGTATATTTCCTCTTGTACCATTTAACTGACCGCTAAGGAAAGTCTTAGCAAAAATCTCATGGGAAATTGTGCCAGGAAGGGGATCAGCCATGGCCCTGTGCTCTCTGTGCCAATCTTAGCTATGTTGTGCACGGATGCTTGAATTTCAGGCTTGCTTCTCCTTGAAAACCTGGGTCTCAGTTTGGAAGTAACCTCAAAAAGCCATTGTGTCTAGGGGCACCTGGGTGGCTTAGTTGGTTAAGCAACTGCCTTCGGCTCGGGTCATGATTCCAGGGTCCTGGGATCGAACCCCACATAAGGCTGGCTCCCCGCTCAGCAGAGAGCCTGCTTCTCTCTCTCCCTCTGCCTATTGCTCTGCTTACTTGTGCTCTCTCTCTGTCAAATAAACAAATAAAATCTTAAAAAAAAAATTAAAAAAATTAAAAAAAAAGCCATTGTGTCTAAATACTGCCCTATACACTGCCATTTTATTTTATTTTTTAAAGATTTTTTGAATTTTTAAGTAATCTCTACACCCATCATGCAGCTCAAACTTACAACACCGAGATTGAGAGTCCCATGCTCTACTGATTCAGCCACCCAGGCGCCCCTACACTACAGTTTTAGAGGTTCCATGACTTTGGTCCAAAAAGGTGAACTGACCTTGTGAGGAGCCTGAATCCTGACCAGTGGACTCAGGATCCCCAGGAGAAATGGTGCCCTCAGGCTATATCAGCTCTAAGGCTTTTGCTTTCGGACCAATGAACGTTTCTGTTTCTGATTCCATTTTTTCTGGCTACAATTTGTTTTCCATGCAAGCTTTCCAACTGGAGCAAAGACACCTACTGTAGGTTATGACTAACATCTATCTCTTCTTGGCATTGATAGACCTCATCACAATTTAAGAAGTTGATATCTGGTTTCTATGTTGCCCTCTTGTGGATTTGGTTAATGGAAATCATTCTCTTTAAACAAACCAGTTTTGGGCTTACACATATGCAGAAACTTCCACCTGAGGCTGATGATAAGACAGTGAACGGAGAAGAGTTTGCAGTGAGAAAGGAACCTGGCCTGGACACACACAATGGCCCCTCCACTTCCTTGGTGTGAATCCCACCACCTGGTTTTTGGCATGTCCCTCACTACCAGGAAGTGCCAGACGTGGCGCTATGACCCCCGCTGCGCCCGGGGATCACACTAATCGCTGTATAGGTGTGCTCTCTGGGTTTTTACAAACGGAGTGCTGAACCCCCAGAGGGTAAGAAATGAAGATAAATTTTAGAAGTGGCTGTTGCATGTGACAGGGTAGTAGTTCAGCTCATTAAGCAACCTTTCCCAGACTATCGGGTGATACTGTGTCATTGGATGAGATGTCATTTCTCCAAGTAGCAGCATGTGGGAAAATTTACTTGGGATTTTGTTCCGCTTTGACCCTGATCCATAACCATTTTCTGCAGCAGCCTGAAACTGGCAGCGTGGGAGGATTTGCTGTCCAAATTCCTGCACTTTACCTGCTAGACAGGTTTCCCTTGGGTGGAGGAGTTTGACAAAGACAGCCTTTATCCGTCACCTAGAGCAGTTCCACTTGGCCATTGTTCATCTTGGGCTGACCGCTTTTTGGCAAAAATCCAGGAGTCCCTACTTGAATGAAAACTCTGTTTATGAGGTTTCCCAAATGTATCACATTTATAAAAATTAAAACAAATTGTATTTGAGTCCCAAATATGAGCCTCAGTTCGACCACAGAGGATATAGTCATTAAAAAACAAAGAAATCTAGAGGGGGGAGAGAGCCAGAGTGAGCTTTCAAAGTACTATGTTGCTATTGTTTCTATTGTTGGTTTGAACTGATGTTTTATCTCAAAGTGCTACTTCTTTCAGTTAATCCTTTAGATTGGCTTCTGCTTACTAAATTTTTATTAAATACCAGTGGATTTATTGAGTGCCTTCTATGTTCTAGAATCTCTTCCAGGCACTGGGTGCTCTGAGCTAGATCAGAAGTCATTTTTGCTGGAAAGGGCCTCCTGATTCATAGCTCATCCTTTTGGAGTTCCACTATTCTGTTGTTGTTGTTGTGTGTGTGTGTTTTTTTTTTTAAGATTTTATTTATTTATTTGTGAGAGAGAGAGAGTGAGAGCAAGCACAGGCAGACAGAGTGGAAGGCAGAGTAAGAGGGAGAAGCAGGGTCCCTGCGGAGCAAGGAGCCCGATGTGGGACTCGATCCCAGGACGCTGGGATCATGACCTGAGCCGAAGGCAGCTGCTTAACCAACTGAGCCACCCAGGCGTCCCTGTTGTTGTTTTTTTAAAGGGTCCTATTAACCTAATAAAATGCTGATTTCAGTCTACAACTTGCATTTGTGATCTAATTAATCTCTTTTCTTATTTATTCAAATTTTGTTGTGTGTGTACATGTGGCCAAGTACACGATTCTTAAGGTTCTTTATGAATTTTCTTAAAGATTTTTTTAAAATAAATTTATCTGAGAGACCGAGAGTATAAACAGAGTGAGGGGCAGATTCCCTGCTGAGCAGGGAGCTCGATGTGGGACTCAATCCCAGGATCCTGAGATTGGGACCTGACCTGAAGACTGGTACTCAACCAACTGAGCCACCCAGGGGCCCTGAGTTCTTCATGAGTTTTTATAAATATGTATACCTTGGCTCAAAATTTAGAACAGACACACTTCCAATACCCAATATCCAGACACAGCTCCCTCTTCCCTCCCTATCACCAGAGGAAGCACTATGTCTTTGTGTATGGCTTCTTCTACTGCGAGATTCATCCGTGAAGTCATGTGAAGTTTCATGTAGTAGCCATTTGTCCTTTGGGTTTTTCTGCAGTATTCTGTTTTATGATTACATCAAAATTTATTTATCTAGTCTATACTTTTTTTTTTAACAGAGAGAGAGAGCACACACACACAGAAGCAGTGGGGGGAGGGGCAACGGGAAGGGGAGAGAGAATCCCCAGCAGACTCCCCAGTGAGCGTGGAGCCCAATGGGGGGCTTGGTCTCCCAACACCAACATCATGACCTGAGCCAAAATCAAGAGACACATGTCCAGTGGACTGAGCCACCCTGAAATCTCATCTATTCTTGATTCATATTTGGGCTGATTCTAGTTTTTGGCTATTACGGATAAAGCTGCTCTACGCATTCTAGTAAGTGTGTGTTTGAGCACATGAGCACTCACTTCTCTATGTGTTACATCTAGGAATAAAATTACTGGACCATTGAGTCAGCATACAGCCAGCTGCAGAAGCTCCCCACAGTTTTCCAAGGTGACTGTAGCAATTCACATTCCCTGCAGCAGACCACAAGAGGCCCAAGCGATCCACACACACACTGTACTTGGTGTTGTCATTCTTTTACATTTCGACCACTCTGATATGTTTAAAGAGGAGCCTCACTGCGTTTGACAGTAGAGCCCTGCCTGGTGATGTGTGCTCATCACAACGGAGTAAGCGGACGCTCTGGTTTCTACATCTGGCTCTTAGGAATTTGTTTAATGTGAATCTTTGTCCTTGATCAAATCAGTGCTAGGCTCATAAATAAAGTTGATTTCTCCTTGGAAAGCTGAGGATAGACTCCAAACTGGGATGGCGTGACAGTGGCGAGGTGAGCTCAAGAGGGGCCTGCAGATGGCCATGTGCCTCTGCTGTGGACGTGATCCTTGGTCTTCTCCACAATGATGCTCACTGGGTTGAAAGTCCATCCTCTGGGCTCCTTCCTTGTGTTGTCCAGCTTCTTTAACTCTAGATCCTGACTCTGTATTTCTTCCCGTCTCCAGCCTTCTCTCCCTCGTGCAGGTCCCTCTGTTCTTTACACACTGACTGGAGTGCAGGGAGGTCCAGTGGCCTCTTCTTCCCGTTCCTCAGCCTCACTCGTCATGGGACACTGAAGATGCTCTTTCCCTGCTGCTGTCCATGAAGCAGGGTTTCCCGATCTCCCCACCCTCTCGTCATCCCTTCACTCCTTTCCTTCTTGGCATTTGATTCACTCCTCGTTCTTTATTGAGGGAGCCCCAGATCTCCGTCTTTGGCCCTGTTCGCCGCATGTACACACACTCACAGGATAGCTCCACCGTGAGTGTGGTTCTCACGTTTGGGGTGACAACCCTTAAATCTGCGTTCCGACTGAGATGCAGGGACGGTTCTGAAACAACCGGTCTATGATAGGAAATTGAACTTCCCTTCAGAAGCCGTCGTGCGATGTATGGTGTACGGTCTGTCTCTGCCTTGTGGCGCGTGCAACGTCTGTACCTGGTAGAAGGGATACGTCTGGTGTGGTCTTGTCAAAACTGGAGGATTTTCATGGGGTCTTGACATAGAGGCAGCTTATAGGAAGCTGGTAAGAAGAAAGGTCTAAGATTGGGAGACCATGTGAGTAAGATCGTAGAGGCAAGTGAGACCAGGTGAGAGAGACCAGATGTACTTGGAGAACCATATCATGCTGGTCCTTTGAACTCAGCCCTCTGTGTAGCCTCTAACTGCTCACTGCAATGTATGTCCCTGTCATGGTCCCTTTAGAGTCGGTCTCTCCCCTATAGTAGCTGAATTCTAGGTAGGTTCTTCATTTCTGTTCTTAGCTCCTGCCTGCCACACCTATTAGAGGTAGAGGCCCCTTAGTCAGATCCTCAGCCCCCTAATACCCACTCTGCTCTGACTGCCCTGGCCTTACACTCCCTCCCTTCTTTTTTTTTTTTTTTTTTTTTTTTCCCATCCTTGCCCCTTGGCATTGGCTCCTGTATTCTCTGTCCTTCAGTGACATTGGCCTTTCTGGGAATGATTCAGACCTCTATATCTCTCCCTGCATCCTTGGATGACTGAGGTAACCCTTCTCCTGGTTCAGCCCCACCTTGAAACACCCTTGCCTTGGCTTTGTGCCATCGATGACCATCCACAGTGCTGCCATGGCTAAATAAATATGGGCACTCAGTGAGATAGTGGAGTGAGTGACTGGGCCATGTGGCTGATGGCCTGGCCCATGGACCAGTGAGTTTGGACCTCATTCTGGTGAGGGTAGGAAAGAAGGGAGTGACACAGTGGGGACCACGTTCCAACAGTGAGACCGTCATGTGCAGATGGGTTCTCTGCTGGTGGGGTTCTAGAAATACACAGAGGTTAGATGCTGGCAGGAAGTGAACGGGTTTCATATGTTGGGAAAGAAGAATGAGTTTTCCATCCACAACATTAGCGACTGTGTTTATAATGGAAATGAGGCATCTAAGCAGAATTCTGGGCTTGGTTATTAAGAGCTAACCTGTAAGTATCTTGGCTGATCCATGGCTATGATGTAGAAGCCTTGTCATTCCCACCTAATTATGGACACAGAAACACTTCCCACTCATTCCCAAGTCCTCACAGTTTGGACAATAAATTATGTCTATTTTTCAAGATTAAACAATTTTTTAAAAAATTGCCTTGGCCATTAAGCAAATGTGGGTTTTAGCCTAAATGTTCATGTTGTGTCTAAGACGGAGCCTCAGAGACAGCCCTGTGGACGCTGGGGGATCGCTCGGAACATGGGGGCTCAGATCCCTTCCTGTTCCAGTCCAAACAGCACCACCTTTCATGAACTCATACTTTGAGATTTTAGGCAAGATTTCACCTAAAAAATCACTTTCTGCTACCAGAAGAACAGTTTTAAACAAATAGACTAGGTTTCTTTTAAAAATTTCGCTTTTTCATTTTTTAGAGGAAAGAGAGTGGCGGGGAGAGGGGGAGGGAGAGGGAAAGGAGAATCTTAGCCAGGCTCCACGCTCAGCTCTGAACCCGACATGGGACTTGATCTCATGACCCCGAGATCATGACTTGAGCCCAAATTAAGAGGCAGGTGCTTAGCTGAGTGAGCCACCCTGAAACCCCAACAATTAGACTAGTTTGTCATAATGTATATTAAGCTGTAAACAGTAAAACAATGATGGATATGCTTTTCTATGTCTTATATTCTTTTGTATATTCCTGGAAATAGAAACCACATCATTATTTTATAGGGCTTTCCTTTACTTACAGCAACCTTACCTTTCCCTATACTGAGGGAGAACATTTCAAGCACACACCTAAAATTTGTTTTCTTCTAGAGCATAAGGGAAGTGTCTGTCCCTGACTCTTCCAGTAAAAAAAAATAAAAATTGTATTTGCCTTATGGCATTCCTGGGACATTTCGAGTATTTCTGAAACACACACACACACACACACACACACACACACAAACATATTTTATGTTTTGTGTATTTTATATTGAGCCTTTGTTGTTAGCATCTTTTATGGGAATCAAACTACTACTGTTGGGTAAGTTCAGAGATTGTGTCTTGAGCATGGAGATCCATGGATTGGTCAGAATGTGTCAATTGTCATGTCCTTCCTTGTCCTGAAGATAACATTCCTCCCAGGTTACATAGAGAAGCATGCTGATGTGTGCACTGGAAAGCTGGGAGACCGACTTTCCCCTCCTGCATCCTAGGCGAGGTCCTGAGCATCGGTGACCTGTGTGGATGACAACAGGCCAGCTGGGGGGGCAGTGAATCAGGAGCAGAATGGCCTGCCCTTGGGGGATTTTATCTTTCCCAGGAACTTGTGCCTGGCCCTGGATCTTGCCTGGCCAATCTCATCCCTTTCTTTCCCCTGATGCATAAGCAACCTCACTACCCCCCCTCCCCCCACCCACTGCCTCCTTTCCTCGCTCGCCTTTGACCTGCCCTCAATGTGCCACCATGGCTATTCCTTGCCTTATTATTGTCTCCCAGCCAATAGTGCTCTTGGAACACATGGTATCCCTTTTCTGTACCTCATGTGCTTCTAGAAAACTGTGACGAGATGGGTAGAGAGCCAAGGACAAATCAGTGAGGGCCTTAGTGATGCCATGACCTCACTCTGCCTTCTGTTTGATGAAAGCTGTGCTTGACGATGTTCTCCTTAGTCTCTACTGGTATGCACATTAACCCGCAAAGAAGATAGAGGAAGTATTTTACCTACCATTTGGGCGAATGTAGTAAGTAAGTTTTGGCTCTAAGTCAAGTGAAGGGCGAGTTTTCACTCATTTTGAACGTGTCAGTTTGCAAATCTCCCACCTTGGCTGGTCTGACATGAATCATCCCATAGTGGAAAATGCCAATAACATCCAATACTTCTTGGATGGGAGAAGACATTCTGGGTTACAACAACCAACCCTCTAGCATAATATCCATCATTTTATCAGGCTTGCTTTAATTCTCTCTTTTTAGCTTGTTAAATAAGAAAACATCATTTTTATTACCCTCTAGTGATGAGTGGTTGCAAACACTTAACCACCAAAGCATTTACTGATATTAAGTTGTAGGAAAAGTCACATTGTTTCTTTCTGCATACAAAGGTAATAAACACTTAAGATAGAAATACAGTGTAGCTAGACCCTCTCTTCTGAAACTCAGGGGTATCCAAATGCCTACTCTGCAAGTCTGAACGGACCTCCACACCCATCTCAAACTTCTGGTTACCGCAGGAACCTGCCTCGTCACATCCCCGTCTCCTCTTGCTAGCGGCTCCAGCCACAATCTTTACCATCTCCCCAACCTCTCCCCTTTCTCCCTTTCTTTTATACTATAGTATAAAATGTGTAAAGTATAGACTAATAAAAAAAATAGAGAAGATGGGAGATGAAAATTAGCTAAAAATATTAGGTGGGAGTACCAGTCAAGGATTACGAACGTTTTTTTAGTTTTGAAAAGCTGCTGTCCTTGGATCTTTCTAGGGGCAAAAGCCACTGACCAACACTTGAGCGGATCGAGGGCTCCTGCTTTCCCATGACTGCTGCCATTTAAAAAAGTTTTTTTTCCCCCCAATAGGTTGAAATATCTTCTGATTGTTTCATTTTTGTATCTTTGAGAGCTAGAGAGGATTCATGCCTTCTCCTTGATTTTTTTTTTGTGGGGGGAGGGGCGGGAAGCAGTTTTCTCTATGGGAGTCATGTCCTTCTTGTTATAACTGTCTGGTGTCCCAAGAGACCTACAAAGAGTTGTGGGCAGGGGGTGGGGGGAAGGGAGGGGAGAGGACAAACGATCCTGCCCTGCCTTCTGCCCATACTCCCTAGGCAGGATCCTCCCAACTTTCAGAACTCCAAATCTTGCACCTGTCTGATGGAATTTCCTCTTTGAACACCCCTATTACCTGGGTGAAGCCCTCTTCTGAGAGTTTTCGCAGTGAGCATCCGGGGTGGAAGAAGTCCAGGAGGTGAAAAATGCTGTGTTAGCTCAATCCCGCTGGGACCTATAAAAGCAAGTAGCTGTGTCTCTGCTCAGGGCCCACAACAAAGAAATGTATCTGACTCGCTGAATCTGACACCAAGTTTTATCTGTAGGGCTTCTCCTGGCCCCCTTTTGGGAGGCCAAGCCTCCATTTGTGACATTCATGCTCTGGATGAGGTTGGGTGGGAGGTCGTGGGATGATGGCACCTGCCTCAGTGTTCTGAGAGCCCTGGAGGTATTATTTCTGCTCCCTCCCTCTGTTCATCATGGGCTACAGGACAAGAGGGCACCTATAATAATTGTTCAACCCTTTGTGTCCCAGCACACCCTGGTGTCAACATCCTTGTACAACAATGCTGCCTTCCACATGCAGGACCTGTAGATCCCCAACACATGGACACCCCTCCCTCCTGCCCCAGGGGACTGTGACATTAGATGTGATCTCAACACCAATGACATGCCTATCCAAGGACAGGGCTGGGGCTGGTGGTGGATGGGGCAGATCTAGGCTCAGGATCTGACTTATAGAGTCTTCATTCTGAGTTGTGTGATTTATTCCAACCTCTATGGGTATCTGAAAATGCATGCAACTATTTCAATCTGCTTTTTTAAGAAGAAACACATTTTATTGATTGAACAAAGGGATATCACATCAAAATGGTGTTGAGATTGTGCATCTTTTAGGCCAGTCTTTTCTCCCCTCTAGGAACTCGGAAAGCCTGGCACAAGTGGTGGAGCAAATGCATCCACATTAGTGCAGGTGCTTACAGGAGGGAGCCTCTCCTGAGCAACTGTGTTCACTGTGTTTAATAATATAGTTTCCAGCACAGCAAACTCCCCTTAGCCGATGCATATGGCTCACTATGAGGCTCTGGTCTTCAGATTGGTGATGGAGACTTTCTAAAATCCTGCTTGCTCATCTACTGCATAGCTGGAACAGGCAAAATATCAAATGAGGGATATCAACCAGACACTTGAAAAGCATCCACATCTCCAGAGCTTATCATGCTAATATGACAGGAAACCTCACTCAGGACAATCATGTTCGCGGTTAGCCAGCTGTAACACTAGTTGTAATTGGTTATAACTCTTTCCACTCACAACACTTTACTGAATAATAATGACAGCTTTGACATCTCTGTCAATTTCTGCATCTTCAAATCCTGATTGGGATCCTGATCTTATTAATGAGCTCCCAGGAGTTCCTCTAGGACTCACCACACCAGAAACATTAAGTTAAACATTAAGTTAAACATTTAAGACACTTAAAACAATTCCTGATACATGATAATTGCCCCATTGATCTCATCATGACCACCATCATCATCACCACCATTGCCATCACCATCATCTCCATCACCACCATAACCACCATCATCATCACCATTAGTACTATTGTCACTGTCATTATCACCACCATCATCATCACCACCATCACCATCACCATCATCACCAACACCATCATCATCATCACCATCACCATTAGTACTATCATCACTGTCATTATCACCATCATTATCACCACCATCATCATCACCAACACCATCATCATCATCATCACCACCATTAGTACCATCATCACCATCATCAGCACCATCGTCATCATCACCACCATCACCACCATCAACACAATCACCACCATTAATCGCCAACATTATCAGTACCACCACTGTCATTATTCTATTCAGCAGTGGGCACAGGACAGCCCTTGGCAGATGGCATGAAGCTCTCCTCCTCATATCTATCTACTACTTGTTGGAGACAAAAACAGAGGGACCATTCCACATGGTCTTTCAAAGTGGAGACCATCAACACTGTAGCCTTTTATTTCCAGTTGCTTCCCTTTATAAAAATCCATTTGTCTTCCATTCTATGTTTTGTTTGGTCTTCTAAGACTCTGCATCTCAATCAGGCTTTAGTAGCCTGCTTTAACCATGGAGGGGAGGGGTCGGGATGGGAAGTAGGAATGATAGGAAAGAGGTACTGTGGTCAGTTCCAGGGCAGTCCACTGTGTAGTGGTGGAAATCCACATAGTGGATTGTCACTGAGTGAGCTGATGTAACCTAAGCAGTGCCCCCCACCCCCCAGAAATCTAGGCCCACTGTGGGGATGCACAGGAGGTGGGGCTGTGAAAACTATACACATACTTTTAGTAGGCATATCACCAAGTGTCCACTCAGGGCTCCTGGTAGAAGAGATCCCTTCAGGAGACATCACAGGGTGCTTCGCTACCTTCTGCATATCCATGTAGGTGGCCTGTCCACGAGGATTCAGTGTTCCAGCTTTATGCTCCTTTTTCAGGTGTCTTGTTCTCGAGAGCCTGACCACGCTTCTCCTCTGTTCCTTGTCCTTGGGTGTGTGATACTGTGCTTACTCTTACCTTGACCCTTGTTCCCTAGACCCCAGCATGGGCAGAGTTACAAATGCCCTGCTACTTTGAAGCAAATGTTAGTGACTAAAATCAGTTAGGGTCAATAAGTAATTTTCTTGGGCTGATACTGCTTTCTGCATATAAGGATAAAATGGTGATCCCGGGGTTTTGAGCTGGCTGGTGGAGCTCCTGGGAGTACCCTGATGTGTTATTTGCCTCAGATCATTTTGGAACTTGGAAGAGTATATATAAATACATTAGTTTTCTAGTATTTTAAATTTTTAGTTTCTAGTATTTAAGAATTAATAAGCAATTGTTCTCTACTCACTCAAGGATAAATAGGTTTCGGTCCTAATCTTTAATGGTCCTTAAGATCTCAAAAGGAGAGACAGACTTCAGGAAAGCACAAAAACCATCTGTGTATTTTTATAAAAAAATTGAATTAAAGGAAGGTCCAGAAAATGCACCACTAGGGGACACATTTGACACCACCCAGGATGTGTGCGGTCAGCAACTTGGAGGCTCATAGAGACTCTACCGGAGACATGACCCTGGTCCTTCGACAAATTCATGTCAAGGGAAAAAACAGAGATGTTTAGGAGTCATGTCAACCAACTTCAAGTGACATTTTTAGGAGCTGATTCAAAAAAGAAACTAAGAAACAAAGACACATTCACAGACATTTAAAGGCTGCCCGGATATTGGCTGGTTGGCATAAAGAAATCAGTGTTAATTTTCGGCGGAGTGATTGTGATTATTTTCCTCAGGGAGCACTTATCTGTTAGAAATGCTAAAATATGTATGGATGAAATAGTCCAGTGTTGGGGACTCTTGAGTAACATGGAGCACGGAGAATAGTGGGAGAGAAGGTTCCCACCGGCTGTGTGTTGCCAACGTGGGGTGATGGGCACACGGGAGTTCATTTAATGATTTTTCTCTACTTTTGTATCGTTTAGAAATGTTCACACTGAAAGCAAAGAAAAGAAGGAAGAACAGCTAGATGAAGATTACAGCCACAGCCTGATTGGAACAGAGACTATAAATTAGGGATCAAAGGCAAATCCATGTCAGTCAGTCAAGTGTTCTTGCTTAAAACCAACATAATGAATCATGTGACACGATTCCACTCACACAAAGTGGGCTTACATAACTTGCATTTATAAGCAATAGGATTCTGGTGCACTCGGGGGGCTCAGTTGGTTAAGCATTGGGCTTTGGCTCAGGGCATGATCTTGGGGTCTGGGATCCAGCCCAGCATCGGGCTTCCCACTCAGTGGGGGGTCTGCTTCTCACTCTCCCTCTGCCCCCCACTCATGTTCTCTCTCTCTCAAATAAATAAAATCTTAAAAATATACATATAAACAATAGGATTCCAAATTTGGGAGAAAAGAGGAAAACAGTATTACTCACTTGGATTTTGTCTGCCAGGTGGCTGGGGGCGTCCAGCAGGGAGAAATATTTGCTTGTGTCCTGGGTTCCTTTCAAAGACCACAGTGGTGGACACGGGCTAGCCTGTCTGTTCTTCCTGGTCTGGCAGCTTGTCATTTCCAGGGATTTTCCCTGACCTACTTCCTTTGTCTCTAAGCTGAGGGTATGAATTCACTAATCTGGTCAATTAAAATGTGTGAATTTCCTAGCGGAAGTCACTAAGAGCAGAAGAGTTTACCTACCTTTCCTAGGAGAGAGACGCTTGTCTATGTCTTATGATGGCGACATCACTGGGAATATATTTTACAAAGGCAGCATTTTCTTTTTTTATGATTTATTTATTCATTGGAGAGAGAGAGAGAGTCGGGTGAAGGGCAGAGGGAGAGGGACAAACAGATTCCCTGCTGAGCAGGGAGCCCAAAACAGGGCTTGATCCCAGGACCCCAAGATCATGACCTGAGCCAAAATCAGGATTCAGATGCTTTACCAACCGAGCCACCCAGCTGTCTCTAAAAGCAGCATTTTCTAAGAGGTAATCAAATTGATTTCAGATCATGGGAAAAACCATAGAGGTTAACTTTTTTACACTTCATTTTATCGTGTCTTACATACTCTGTATTTTTTATTAAGCAAAATGTTGTGGCAGCCCTGTGTCACGGAAATCTGTCCATGCCATTCTTCCTACACCATTCATTCACTTTTTGTCTCTGCATCATGTTTTGGTACTTCTCGCGATGTGTCAAACTTTTTCATCACTATTGTGGTTACTGTGGTGATGCGTGACCAGGGATTACAACTCACAGAAAGCTCAGAGGGTTGTTAGCATTTATTAGGCAATAAGGTGTTTATTAATTAAGATGTACATTGTTTGCTTGGCCATCATAGTATTGCACACTTAATAGATTACAGCACAGTATAAACATAATGCATCAGAAGACAAAACATTCATTTGACTTGCTTTATTGCAATATTTGCTGATTGCTGTGGTCTGGAACCAAAACCATGGTGTCCCTGAGCTATGCCTGGATTCTCTTGGGGTTGGAGGCAAGGGGTCCTAGTCCAGGGGTGCTGGGCAGTGCAGTGTCCTCTCAAGCCTACTGAATCATGGTGGCTCCCTGGGCTTGGTGATGACGACTGTCGGCCTCCTTGGCCAGTGAGGTGGAGCCCAAAGAGCCACTATTCGTGTCTGCTGTGGGCACAGAGTATGCCATGCAGCTTCCCACCATGGATTTGCCAGGGATGCACCAGAGCAGCGTGTCAAGTGTGGACAGGACTGGGAGACATGGTTGGTGTGTACTGGGGCTGAGAACCAGGATCGAGATCTCAATGCCACCTTACCCAAGTGTATATGGCAGGGCAAGCTGCAGAGGGACGTCCTTCCTTCCAGGAGCAGTGCTGTGAAGTGAGAGGAGTGGGGAGCCACCCAGGACACGGGATGGGCTCAGGCCAGACAGATGGATTGCTGGAAAGTCTGAAATAGACAAAGGGCCAGCTGCAAGCAGGGTGAGGGATGCAGTCCAGAGACTCGGATGTCCAGGCTCCACAACTTGGGGCCAGCACGTGGCAGGTGGGGGGCTGGAGCCCCACTCCTCAGGCTGGCAGTGCTCCGGGAGGCTGAGCGAGTCTGTGCCCATGAATCTCACCTGCATTGCTGAGGTGGCCCAGGTGGCATGTCCATCCCATGCGGCAGCCAAAGCCTAGGCCTGAGCACTTACAGAGCTTCTCCCTCTGTAAAGTGGGGCCAACAAGGCACCGGCCTTGGCAGGCATCTATGAAGAAGAGTGGATGGAACTGCATGCCCAGCACTGGGTAAATGGCCAGGCCTTGACCGTGATCTGCAAGAACATGGCTGGTGCATCTCCGTCTGAGACCAACAGGGCTCCCCCTGCAGCTCCCACCTGGTGACCTGGAGCAAGTGACATGCTTGCTCAGAATACATGGGACACAAACCCCAGCAGCTACTTGTGTCTGGTGGGCACTCTGGTAAAAGACAGGCCTGGGGACTGAAAGGTTCTCTGAAGGGATCAGGCCTGGGTACTGTGGGTACAGCTCCCACAGCACAGCGACCTTCCTGGTCTCCTTCCTCTGGGTTAATGGTCTTCCAGCTACAGGGCACAGTGAGGAAAGCCACCTGCATCTTTGGTATGAAAAACCTTGGGGGGCAACACAGATGCTGGGGCTCCTTGGTGGGAGCAGAAGTGGTGAATCCAAACCCAAGGAGAGGGGAAGCATCGCATGTTCCAGACCACGAAGCCCAGTGAATAAGAGATAGACTGAGAGAGAAGCAACAGACACACGAATGAATCAGTAAGCTCAGTAAGCCTCGAGTGGCTTCTAATCTCTTTGGGATTTGGCAATAAATGGGTCATGAATAGTTCCACTAACCTTATTTAATAGCATGACTGTGTACGCAGAATACCATGTTTTCATAGGAGGATATTTGAGTTTCTGACAATTTAGTAGAAATAACTCTCGTGCCTTCTTTGCTGTTGATAGGAGAATGCTCCTAAGTGCAGGCGGGGTGGTCTCAGCCCTGTCCCAGCTGGCAGGTGCAGCCGCGGATCCAGCTGGACAACCTCTGCTGTGCTCACTGGTGGCTTCACGAAGCCAACTCCTCCCCGGCTGTGGCTTTGAGACATCATTTCCCTTTGCCTTTTTATTTCTCCAAAGACCACCCGTTCTTTGCTACCCCTTTCCTTAACTAATTACTTTGAAGTCTTTAAGAACTATCCCCACCCCACACCCCCATTATCCTCACATTGACCATTTTGGGGATCCTTGAATCTTCGAGTCAACAGGGACTTCTCAGCACTTCCAGGTCCCTGCTCTGAACAAAGCCATGAATCACGTTCACAACTGCGCAGCAGGAAGCCCCTAATGTGACAGTTGTTCAAATGTTGTTTGTTACACAGAGACACCACTTGTTCTGGAATATCCACCCATGCATTCTCCGTGCATATGCAATTTCTGCTCCTGACTAGTTCTTTCCTACCATTTGGGTGCTAGTGTGGTGAGGTCTTCATGTTCTGGTTGATCTAAATTGGAATTTCTCTCGTCACTCCCTAGGACAATGTCCTGTTTCTGTTCTATTTCCATCCGGCTCATGGCTCCACACAAGCAGTTAATTTAGCCTATGAGAGCCCTCTTCACTCTGCAATCCAGTGGCCCAGAACAAGTGGAGCCCTTCATACAAGTGAAGTTTCTTTAAACCGCTGAAAACAATTGTCACAAGCACCCTCTAAATATTTTATTTTATTCTGTATTCCACATCAATGTCCCTTCTAAGCCTCTCTATAATGTGCCTCTCCCACTGTGCTTCCATAGAAATCCATGCAGACAAGGTGGTAGAATGGAATGTTCTATCATCAGTGGACATGCTCTTTCTCTGCACCCCACTTTTCCACAGCATGACAGAGACTCTCACAGCATCCTCACGGGCTGCCCCACATTTCCCTGCCAGCTGGTGGTGAGGCAGAGCCACATGGCTAGTTCTGGCCAATGGGCTGTTATTGGAGCAGGATGTGTCCTCTCTTGGTGACATCATTTAAGCACTGGGAACCATGCTGAGGATCTGTCCTCTGCGTTGATGACACGGGAGGCCATGTGTTGAGACAGGTGTGCAGTGTTGTGCTGGTAGATGTTGAACAGCATTTCCTGCTTCTGGGGAACAAAGGCAATGTGAATAAGGCACTTCCCAATGTCATGGTGTAAATACTTCCACCAAGGCCAATTTCACACTGGCCATTTGTTGTCTCCGTGTGGAATAACCAGGACAGTGGCCTTACCAACAAACAGACATCACATGAGTGAGAAACAGACTTTTGTGTTTTGAGCCACTGAATTTTGTTTGTTGTTGGAGACCAAATATGATCAATCCCCTCATATTGGGGGCTAGATTTCAGGTCTACCCTTCCAAAGAGTTGGTAAACCAGAGAACACATCCATCCAATTCTTTGTTCTCCAGGTTCAACTACTATGGCATAGTGGAAGACAGGATTGAGAACTACTTCTTGAAGAAGTTACTTTCCCCCCTGTACTTACTGAGGGGTCAAAATTTCTCTTCTAACTGAGGAAGACAAGAGATTTGCAGGAAGGGGAAGACTGTAAGTCCTGAAGGGCATTGCCTCCTGCTCCCAGAACATCACTTCCACCAAGGGAAAGATGGGCTCTCTAGGGAGTTGAGAATTATCCCATAGGAGAGGGCTTGTGCCCATCTTCTGGAGCCCAGTGAAGCCTAGGGGCAGTGAGTACTGTTGGTTGATGGCGCACATGGACAGAGCAGGTCTGCATAGTGCTCTGAGTCTTAGGTGGCCCCAGGCAAGGACCACATGTCTCATATACATGGATGTCAGAACAGAGATTCAGGGTACCAATCGAGAGATGATGAGGTGGTGCACAGAAGCCTCTGGAGATGAGAAAACCCACAATGGATATCAGCACAGAGGAGAAGGCACATCTAGGTCTACAAGTCACTAGATACTCATGGATCAGACCCATGGACACCCTCCTGCCAGTGCCCATCTCCATCTGTGATGCTGCCTTAGTCCCTGAATATCAGATGGAGCTCTGGGTGCAGAATCAGAAATCAGGAATGCCTGAGTTCTCAGAGATCTCTCTGGAAAGTGATTAAGAAAATCCAGATGTTAGTTTTTTTTTTTTCTTTTGGTTTTTTGTTTTGTTTTGTTCTTCCCAACAGGGAAGATGAGTGCATGAAAAAGAGGTTGGGTTGTGGAAGATACACTTCTGCACATGTGACATTAGTGATAAGAAAACATTGATCCTACTCTAATGGCGCTCCACTCTTGTAAGTATTCTACCGCTGCATGACAGGCTACCACCATTTAGCAGGTTAAACAATGCTGAATAACTCATCTCACAGTTTCTGTGGATCAGGATTCAGGGAACAGCTCAGCTGGGTCCTCAACTTAGGATCTCACAAGGCTATGAGCAGGGTGCTGGCCAGGGCCGGGGACTCCTTGGAGTCTGGGCTCCTCTTCCAAGTTCATTGGCAGTTGACTGAATTCATTTCCTTAAGACTGTACAACTCATGGCATCCTGCGTCTTCGAGTCCACCAGGAAGGAGAATCTGACTTCTTCTCCGAGCTCCAGGTCCAGAAGCCCACCCATGATGATCTCTTTTTTGATGGTCCATGTGCTGAGGGACCTCCGTTCTATCTGCTAGACTCTGCAGAGTCTGGGATTCATCAGCCTCTATAATCATGTGAGCCAATTTCTTATAACAAATCTCTTCACATATAAATATAAATACATGTGATATATACATACACATCCCATTTATTTGTTTCTTTAAAAATAACCCTGATTAATACAGTGTCTTAACTATTTTTAATTATACAGTTTAGTGGCATTAAGCACAGTAACATTGTTGTATAAGCACTATCTCACTTATCTCCAGGACTCTGTGATCTCCTAGAACTCTGAACCCATTAAATAATAGCACTCCATTCCCTCTCCCTCCTCCTGGCAACCACCATTCTACTATCTGTCTCTATGAATTTGACTCCTCTAGTTACTTCATTTAATGAAAAATATACTATATATACTACCACACATATGTCATATAATGGACATATATGTCATTTAATGGAAAATATACTATATATACTATCACACATATGTCATAGTCCTATATTATAGATCATAATATACATGTACATTTTGCACCTGGCACATGTACTTAGCATTAGGGGTTTAAGTTTCATCTACATTGTGGCATGTGCTCAAACATTCTGATCTTTCCACATCCTGGCCAACACTTGCTTTGTTTTGATAGTAGCTATCCTATCCTAAAGGATGTGCGCTAGTGGAGGCTTCAATTATTTAACTGACAAGACGAATTTTCATATGAATTTTGTAATGAACCTCTTCATTCTATTAAGCCCCAGATGCCTCACTTGTATAATTAATTTTGTTCCAAAAGGGCATGAAGTGATGCTGTGTCTTTGCAGGTTCCAGTCACATGAAGCATCATATGGCTGAGAAGTGGCACTGGGACAGAAGGAAACGATGAGGTGGGATGCACAGACTTGATTTCTGATGGGAGACAGTATGAGGGTAGAGGTGGTGCTGGGTTGGTCTCCTAGACAGAATCTTCCTTACATCTGGTCCAGAGGTGCTTCCACTTTACGGGATCTGCCTCTCCTGCCCATGTGACTGCCCACGAAGGGTAACAATGCACAAAACCAAGGGGCTATGCCCATTTGCATTCCAAATTCCCTTCCAGACCACATTCTGGGTGTCTAGGATCCAGTGTTTCTCTTTGCAAGCATCCCCGAGTCCATCTCTAGGGCATGAAGAAGCCTTTTATCTTAGCCAGTCTTCCCCATGGTAGATGGTACCATCTGTGTGAGTGCCCATGAGCCTTAGAGTTGTCTAAAGAATGGTTGATTTCAGAAACTGTGGGCAGAATCTGGACTTCCAAGCTGTGGTGCCCACACCATCAATTGATGGTGGGCTGGCGTTGTAAGGGCTGCCCAGAATTAATTTCTTGCTGTGGCTTCCTGCAGGATGCCAGGATGACAATGTTTTCTACCTTCTGGGATGGCCCGGCTTCTTGTCCTCAGGTGGATGCCTCGTCTCCCAAATCCAGCTTGCTTCCTCTCCTCTTTTCCTCTTTATTCAGGCTGAGTTCATTACTTTTCCACCGAAGCTCCAATCTTTTCTCAAACTTTTCCCTAGCACTTTTCACTCCACAAGGCTTTACCTGTTTGTGTTTTTCTCTCTCCTTAGATTAGGAGTTCTTTAAAGGCAAGCACAATTTCTTTTAAAACCTTGGATCTGAAATATCTGGCATAGTCCCAGGCTTATGATAAGACTCAGTAGATATTTGCTTATAGAATGCATCATTAAATAATTTTTGCTAGGATGGCCAACGTATTTGATGATGTAGACATATGGGCAAATCCTTAGAGAGACACCAAGAACCAAAAGTCATAGAAGAAACAGAACATCTAAATATACTTCTAATAAATAAATAGATTGAATTGCTAATTTATTTTCTTAACATTTTACTTATTTGAGAGACACACAGAGAGAGAGAAAGAAAACGAGAGAGAAGGAGCAGGAACAGAAGCAGAGTGAGAAGCAGACGCCCGACAGAGAAGGGAGCCCGATGTGGACTCCAACCCAGGACCCTGGGATCATGACCTGAGCCGAAGGCAAACACTTAACTGACTGAGCCACCCAGGCATCCCAACTGAATTGGTAATTTAGAAGGTTTTCACAAAGATAAGCATAAACATGGTGGTTTTACTGGTGAATCCTATCAAATATTTCAATAACAATGAATACCAATCCTTCAAAACTCTTCCAAAACCCGGAAGAGGAGGGAAAACTTCTCAATTCATTGTATGGGACAATATTACCCTGATGTCCACACCAGACACCAGACATCACCAGAAAACTATAGATCAGTAACTTTTATGAGTTTAGACACCAAAATCCTCAACAAAATACAAGTTAACTAAATCTAGTATAACAAGGAGATACATTGTAACCAACTGGGATTCATCCTTGCAGACTGTAGCATGGGAAAACTCTGTCATTATTATGTACCATATTCATAAAGGACACACACACAAAAAAGCCCATGGTTACCTTGATAGATGAAGAAAAACATTGACTAAACCTATTTCCTCTTCCTGATGGGAGTAGTCAATAAATGAGGAATAAAGTAAACTTCCCCAACTTGATAGAAGGCATCTATGATAACACTGCTACCATCGTACTTACTGGTGAGAAACTGAATGCTTTCCCCTAAGATCATAAAGGAGAAAGATGTCCATGTTGGTTCAATGTTGTCTTGGAGGTTCCAGCCAAGCCAATTAGGCAAACAAAATAAATAAAAGCCACTCATATTGGAAAGAAAACAGTGAAATTAAACTTTATTTGCAGACAATGGTCTTATATATAGAAAATCCTTGGGAATGTAATATAAAGTAATTAGAATGAATACACAAATTGAGCAAGGTGGCAGGATACAAGATCAGTATAAAAATCAATCATATTTCTTTCTTTTTTAAAAAACAGATTATTTATTTTGAGAATAGGGGCAGGGACAGAGGGAGAGGGAGAGAGAGATATTAAGCAGAATCTGTGCTGGGTGTGGAGCCCCACTCAGGCCTCATTCTCCTGACTTTGAGATCACAACCTGACCTGAAACCAAGAGTCAGATGCTTAGCCAACTGCACCATGCAGGTGCTCCAAAATCAATTATATTTCAATACAGTAGTGATGAACAATCTGAAAAATTAATTAAGAAAACAATTCCAACTACAATAACACACACACACACATATATATATATATAACCAAAGACGTGTGAAATTTGTACAGCAAAACTACAAAACATGAAACATAACTTAATTGTTTGTAAGATGGCAATGCTTCCCAAATTGGCCTACAGAGTCAGTGCAATCTGTGTCATAATTCCACCTGCTTTCCTGCAAAAAATGGCAAACTGCTCTTAAAATTCATATCAAAATGCAGAGAAGCCAAAATAGCCAAGACACTCTTGAAAAGAACAGTAATGTTAGAGGACTTACATTTCCCAATTTCAAAACTTAGTATAATACTATAGTAAGACTCTGTGGTGCTGGCATAAGTGTAAGCAATAGAATAGAGTTGAGAGTCCATAGATAAACCATTGATCATTTATGGTCAACTGAATTTTTGCATGGTACCAGGGAATTTCCTGGAACATGAATTGTTGTTTCAAAGAGCAATGATGGGACAACTGGATGTCCATATGCAAAAGAGTGAGTTTCACCTCCTTCTTTACATCTATACAAAAATTAGTTCTAAGTGATTTATAGGCCAAAATGAAAAAAAAAAAAAGTTTTGCCTTATATTAAAACTCCTTGAAGTATAAAACTCCTAAAACAAACACAGGAGTAAATATTCATGGCCATCAGTTAGACAGTGGTTTCTTAGATTGTGAAGAACTTACAAGTGACAAAAGAAAAAGTAGATAGATTAGATTTTTCAAAAAAATCTAAAAACTTTTGTGCTTTATAAGACACTACCCAGAAAGCAAAAAGACAACCCATGGACAAGGAGGAAATGTTTTAAAGCATAGATATGGTAAGATATCAATGTCCAGAATATACAAAGAGTTCTTAGAATTCAATAATAATATGACAAGTTACCAGATAAAATTTGGATGGGAATTTGAATAGACATTTCTCCAAAGACAATATCCAAATGGCCAATAAGCACATGCCAGCAGCAACATTAGTCCTTTGGGAAATACAAATAAAGAACGCAATGATACCACTTCACATGCACTGGGATGGTAAAATATAAGACAGACAGTAACAGGTGTTGATGAGGATTGTGAAGAAATTAGAAACTGCATGCTTTGCTGGTAAGAACATGAAAGGTGTAGACATTTTGCGAAATAGTTTGGAAGTTCCTCAAAATTTTAAGAGTATATGATACAGCAATTCCACTCCTAGTTGTATACTCAAGAGAAATGAAAACGTGTGTCCATATAAAATTTGCACATGAATGATCAGAGCATATTCCTGACAGTCCAACTGTGAAAACAATCCACATACCTATGAGCTGATAAATGCATAAACAAAGTGGGTATATTCGTACAATGGAATATAAGTTGGCAATGAAAAGAAAGAAACGAAAAGAAAGAAGTGCTTGAGCCTGGATGAATATTGAAAACATTATACTGTAAATAATATAAATCATATTCTAAGTAAGCCAGTCACAAAACCCCATACTACATGATTCCATTCATAGGAACTGTCCAGAGAAGGCAAACTTATTAGACAGAAAGCAGGTTAGTGTCTGCCAGGGGCTGGGGTCAGGACAGGGGTGCATGCTGAATGGGAGACTTATACAAAAGAAATGTAGGCTCTCCCAGTTCTGGAGGGGATATCAAGGTGTCCACATGATTGGTTCCTTCTGAGGGCTCTGAGAACCTATTCCATGCTTCTTCCTTGGTTTATGGCAATTTTCTGGTAATCTCTGGTGTCCCTGACTTGGAGAAGTGTCACCTGAAATCTGCTTTATCTTCAGATGATGTTCTCTATGGAAGCGTGCCTGGCACTGTCCAGATTTCCCCCTTGTGTGAGGATACCAGTCATAATGACCTCATTTTAGCATAATGAATTATGACGGCAAAGATCCTATTGCCAAACAAGGTGACATTCTAAGGTACTGGGGGTTAGGGTTTCCACATATGACCTTTGGGGGGACACAATTCAACCCATGCAGGGAGTGAATGCTATTAGATCTCATTCTGGAGTGAATGAGATGTCTTAAAATTAGACTGTGTTGATGGTTGCACAATTCTAGGAAGATAATAAAGACCATTGAACTATGTACTTTAAATGAGGAAGTTTATGATATGTGAATCATATTTCAATAAAGCTGCTACCAATTATTTTCATTAGTGCCCTGGGGTGCTTTTACTTCTGTTGAGTAATAAAACTTAAAAAGGACTTTAAAGAGTGCCAATTTCAATGAGAGTATTGACATTTATTGGAAATTAGCAACACATTTTTCATTGTATTAAAAGCATTGCTAACCCAGTTTGGAAATTTGATACACGTGAATGTTGAATCTAGGAATAAATCATTTGTTCCTCAGAATTTGCTTTGAATTATAACCTACAGTCATGATTTCTGAGAATTTATGATGCCATCTTAGTTCTAAATATGTACTGGGAGCCAGGACAAAATACAAAGATGGTTCAGGGGTTTAAACACAGGAGCATAAACTTTGTGTCAAAGGAAAACAACTTATAAGTTCTGGATCAAATATGATAATACTATCAATTGTATACTGCTTATATAAGAACTTGATGTTCATGAGAAATAGGGAGTTGTGTTTTTTTTTTTTTTTTTCCCCAGGCAGGACAAAAATATGCTCTGTCTTTACCCCCTGGCATCCACATCTGAGCTATGTGCTATTTTTGAAGAGCTCAATTCACCTCTCACATCTGTGGATTCCACTGGCTACTGATAATTGGGTTTGCAGACACTCTCTGGGGGCGTGGGAGGGTGAGGCAAAGGAAGAAGGGCTACAGATGAGAAATCTGCAAGAAATTTGCCTAGCAAGAAACTTGACTCCTTTTGTGTCTTCTGTCCTCTCCAGTTTTAGCTTAACTACTATCTTGCAGTAGCGGGTCATTGTGCATGAATACGGACCCTGTGTGCCTTCACAAACATTTACTGAGTGCTCCCCGTGCCAGATCCCTGTGGGATATAGACATGAAAATGGAACAGGATGGTCAGGAAATCAGCTTCTTATGACACGTCCCCTCTGCCATGCATTTTGCCTGTTTTCCCACTTAAGCCTTTATAGTTGTTTCCTCATCTCTTCCTGGTTACAGGTAAGGAAATAGAGGCTCAGAGAACTTAAGTAATTTGCTTGAGGTCAAACAAATCTTGAACATTGAATGTCCCAAGTCGAAGCTCAAACTGGGGGAGAAGGGATGAAAACAGAGCTGTCCCGGAGAAAGGAAGAGGAAAGCACATGTTTCAGCCAAGGGTTGCTCTAGCTCAGCATTGTGTTGGATAGGTTAGGAAGGTCACGCTGGGCGATGCTCGGGGCTCCCTCCAGACCCTCAAAAAATCAGCAGCTGCAGGGTTTCTGTCAAGGGGAGAAACCTGTCAAGGGAGAAACCTGGTCTCTGTTGGAGACCAGATCGCTAAAGATGAGTCAGTATATAGACTCCACCTTTTTAGTGCCATCCAATGGGGGGTCCCAGTTCTGGCCTGTGTCCAGTCCAGGGAAGAATGGGGGGCTCGAGCAGGACATGCCACTCTTCACTGTCAAGTCCTGAAGGGACCCGGCATCCTGCTGCTGGCCAGCTGGGAACAGGGATCCTGATACTTACCTCGATGCCAGGGGCATGAGAAATGTGGCGTGGCTGAGTGCCCAGGCGGAGGAATCAGGTTCACTGGGCTGGTGCACCAGGGCAGAAATGTGCAGACATTGGGACGGGGCGGGTGCAGAGGAGCAGAGAGACAACAGAATGCAGGGCGTCCATGCTGACGGACAACGTGTTTTTCAGAGACTGGGCTCCGGTGCTGTCAGAGTCGGAAGTGGAGGGAGTAGGCTACAAGAGGCACCGCTTCCAAGACTCGAGGAGTGGAGAGTAGCTGAGGGTACCAAGAAACTGTGGGAGGGACAGAAGGAAATACAGACGTTTGCGACAAATCTTCTAACGAATGAAGTCTACTTATTGTCATAGTAGAATATTTTGCAAATGAGAAATAGGACCGAAAGGAAGAAGTGGAGAAAGGCATATTTAAGGACGATGATATCGGTGGAAGGCATATAAGGGTGAGATCTGGAGTTGAGAGTCCCATCTCTGCTCAGTGCACTTCTTCTGGTCTTGTGATTTTGTTTATTTCTTTATTTATTTATAAAGTTTTCATTTATTTATTTTACAGAGATCACAAGTAGGCAGGGATGGGGAGAAGGCTCCCTGCTGAGCAGAGAGCCCAGTGCAAGGCTTGATCCCAGGACCCTGAGATCATGACCTGAGCCGAAGGCAGAGGCTTAACCCATTGAGCTACCCTGGTCCTGTGATTTTAGAAAAGTCTTGCTCTCAGTCAGCCTGGCTTTCTTATCAGTGAAGCCGGGAAAAACTACAGATGTTGCCACCAGCTCTGTGTGAGGCACTGGAGGGCTGGGTGGCTCAGGGCCACTGGTAGGAAGAGCGGCTTGCAGGGATGGCAGGGGCGGGGGGAGTGGGGTGGGAGGAGGGGGCACATGTTCTGGAACCTTCCAGAGCTCAATTTCCTTCTGTGCAAGGAGGAAGCCAGCTCACTTTCCTCCTGGGACATTAAATGAGATGACACCGTGCATGCTAATGAGTACTAAGCTCACGTTAAATCCCTTTCCCTGGAGAGAACAGTAAATCCTGCAACTTTTCTGAGTAATGAACACTGCCATGTGCTGCAATTAAAATCGCGGTGAGAGATATTTCCCACAATATTTACAGTAACTGAGTAAGGTGAGAACACAGGTGTCTGATCTAAACCTGACGTGTTCATTGGTCTGCCCTTGAATATGTTCGCTGATTGTCTTTCTGAATGAGTTGCCAGAGGTGGGAGCGTCTGACGTCGGCAGACAGGTACCGCTTTCTGTTTTTTCAAACCATTAGTTAGGGTCTTGCCGTAAATTTAACTATGGTGATCTTGAATACGTGCTTCTTGTCAGACTATGGAATCAGTCATCTGAACACTGGTGAGAACATTAAGGTAAGCTCATCCCTCCTTGCAAATGGTTAGGATTTTTATGCAGCAGTGGAAGATGCACGTCACCTGCTTAGACGTCTATCACTGGGGACTCCAGAGGTAAAGCTTTGGAAGAACCAGGTGTTCTGAATGGATTTCAGTTTCCATAGACTTGATTTCTGACAGAGCTTGGGCAAGATCATACCTTATTCTTTGGTGGATTTTATAAGTAAAGAAAATATTAAAAACATGCTTATAATTACTGCTTTAAATATCAGCCATATGTTTCATGAGCTCATTTATTTCATGATTTCTCTGACTTTCTGTTGTTCCTATATTCTCTACTGTCTGTCAATCTGAGTATCCCTTATGCTAATTTTTACTGATACCCTTTAAGGGGTCATGCTTTTTTAGTTCAATACATGTATTTGATAAGAAAAATTTGTATCAACGCTGTGACTCCAGCCATCGTTAACCAGCATACATATGAACAGTCTGTAAACTTACCTCAGAAGCAAAGACATCTCCGTAGTGTGACCCGGAGTCTGAATCTGGCGACAGCCCTGTCTGTGATGGAGGGCGAGGGGGGCAGGGGAGGTCGCCGTGCAAGGACTTACTTCCTGGGTATCATGCGTCTGCAACAGAGGAGCAGGGGGACTGGGGAGGCCCTGGAGAGACAGCATCAGGGCAGGTCTGTGGTCACACAGTGGCTGGACCAGCGAGCACACCCGGGGGGGCCAAGCGAGGGGCGTGTCCATGCGAGGAAGCCCTGGTAGGGCACTCTGCTTGGTGGGCTTTGTGTGGTGGGAAATGCTCAGCTGGGTCGGGAAAGGAGGGCACAATCTGTCCATGGGAGGCATCTCCTTCTGAATTAGAAGGATAGTTTGTGTCCCTTCCCCTGGGTGGCGGAAGCCCCACCGTCCGCAAAGCACGCATCTATTCTAGCCTAAGCCAGGCAGGCAGACTTCCCTTCTCACTATCTCCTGGATGCTGGTGTCTTTGCCTTGGAAATCTCGTGGAAGGGATGCAAGAGCTAAAAATGGAAACGACGTTCTTGCGCCGCGGAGTATCTCTAGTCATCCAAAGGTCTTAAACCGCGCTAGCCTTCACCGCTCTGGAATGTCTGTGTGTTCAGGTTTTTCTGGTTCTTTCCTCTGGGGTCACACAGTTGGTAACGGACCCCTTCTTCGTTTCAGGACAGTGAAAACTTTTGTTTAAAAACTAGCGAGTATTGGGGCGCCTTGGTGGCTCAGGCGGTTAAGCACGGGACTCTTGATTTCGGCTCAGGTCATGATGTCAGGGCTGTGGGATGGAGCCCCGTGCTGGGCTCTGTGCTCATCGGGAGTCTGCTTCAGATTCTCTTGCTCTCCCTCGGCCCCTCCCCCTCTTATCAAAACAAAACAAAACAAACAAACAAAAAACAACTTAGGCCCTTAGGAACTTCCTTTGACCGCTCTCCAGTCTGTCCTGAAACATTCTCCAGTGATTCTTGGATGTGGGTCTTCCCATTCCCGACTTTCCACTCCAGCGTTCTCTGGCTTTCAGGTCCCTTTGTCACTTGGCTTGAGAACTGGAGGACCACGAGGGAGAAGTGCTGCCAGCTACCCTCTCCCCCGATGCTAGCAGTTACTTTTTGAAGGTCCAGTGAAGGCATTTTCTTTCATCTCTGTTAAATATCAGGAGTATTTGGGAATCGCATCTGTAACTGGTAATCTGTGACCGGCCCGTGGGTTGTCACCCGCAGTTGTGGTCAGCACATCCTACACCTTTTCAAGAGTCGCACGGAGACCCATAAGGATACCCAGAGACTAGATCTCTCCTGTTCATCAGGCTCCTTTGGGGATTTGTCACAGGAAATTGGGCACCCCCTACGTGGGTATGGAGCCAAAAGACACAATTGACCTTACTTGCAACCAGTAAGGAGAACATCAGGGATCTTTCCCAAAGCAGTGTGTCCCGGAACAAAATTGGGCAAGGCTTAAAATAAGGGTACATCCATATTCAAGAAGGGGCTTGCACCATGGGGACTACAGCAAAGAATTGGGGCAAAGGTCATCTTAAGGTCCAGTCAAAGTCCCAAGGGCCACCGGGGCGAGCTTCATCAGTTCTCTGGCTTGGGTGGAGCCCTCTGAGTGCTCAGAGGGGTTTAGACTCTGCAAAGGTAAGTCAAGAGTGTGTGTAGGCCAGACCTCACTTTGGAATCAGCACTGGGAGTTTTGTCGCTGATCTAAGCCTGATATGATCAGGCCATCTCCTGGCTTGATACAGGCTGTTAATTCTTAAGCTCGTTCATAAGACCCCCAGGACCTAAAATGACTTTTCTTATGTCCAGAGAGCTATGTTCATCTTTCTCTTTCTGGAAACCCCTTTCTTTTTCTGCTTGCAAATTTCTAGTTTCAGCTAGTTTATCTGCTTACAAAATCTGCCCCTAAATATAGGTGTTCTTCACTCGTTAGCCTCCCGTTCCTAAGGAAATGGGAACTTGGTGAGTAAGCCAGGGAGACTGGTCTCTGAGCAGCACGATGGGGGATTGCTGCCATCTGGTGGTGGCACTTCTTACTGCTGGTGCAGGCACTTCTTGGGTGAATGGGAAACTCAGCCCCTTGAAAGGACACGGAAAACACAGGCGCATGCATTTGTCACCTCATTGTGTAGCTCTTCTTAGAAACCAGGATGCCAACAATAGTGAAGGATGCATAGGTGTGGGGATAGGACTGCTGGCTAGTTGGGAAAGTCTACTCTTTCTAGGAAGCGCTCTAGTCATGTGACACAGATTCTGGGTCCTTTTGGATCACTTGTAGATGGGAGCCACCCTCCCATGACATGACAAAAACAATCAAAGGGTGGTTTCTTCTTGGGGGTGGGTTAGGGATTTGCTGGAATGCACCATGAAGGGTTTGAGGGGCGATGGTAATGTTCTCTATCAAGATGGGAGTCTTGGGTTCAGGGTGTGAGCATTTATTAGGAGCCATGGAAGGCATACTTAGGAATTGTGTCTTTCATTGTATGTGAACTTCACTTCCAAAGAAAAGCCTAGGATCAGAAACAAATACTGCATTCTAGCTAACGGCATGTGGAAATGAACAGATGTGCTCTTCTTTCAGAGGCACCAAAAAATAATAAGATGGACTGATGAATGGTTAGAGGAACAAAGATGGGGAGGGAAGTCATAAAGCCAGTACAGGAAAACATTAATTGTAGAATCTGGGTGGTGGGTCTATGGGAGTTCACTGTGACATGCTCCCAACTTTTCTGTGTGTTTGAAAACTTTTGAAATAAGACATCAGAATAAAAATTATTCCGTGTTGAGTGATGGGCACTCTAAACATGCCTATTTAGTCGTTTTTAGTCCCCTGCTATAAGTAAGTATTGTTATTATTTTGTTATTATGTTATTATTTTAAATACATATTAGGAAACTGAGTTTCAGAAGGTCTAAAGAAGTTGACCAAACAGATGTATTTAATGGGCATGGAACGCCCATCCACACCCAGGTGGTCTGAATCTGGGTTGGATGGTTTTTCCATTGGAGTGTCTTGCCTTCTACTGATTGAAAAGCAAACCATCTTTTGAGAGTGGAGGGGAGGTATCAGGGGGCAACTATGTCCTGTGATTGGGGAAGCAGCTCGGAGTCCTTGACTCTGGTCAGGGGGACTGTCTTCCTTTAGGAGAACAGCTCACCCTCAAACAGGAACAGACTCTGGGGATTTCCAGAGTGCCAGCAGCCCCACATTTAAACCTCCACCCTCCTTCAGAGTAGGAACAAAGCAATTCCTGGCGCTAGGATTTCTCTCCCGCTTGTTGTGATTGATAACTCTGTGCTAATACGCAGTGTCAAGGATTTCAGTATTAGTTTAAAAACCAGTAAAAATCAGAAACTTGTTCTGACTTCTTCCCACACACTTCTCCATATTCCCTCAAACTCAGCACCGTGCGTTTTGATGTCCTGGAGAAAAACGGCTGGCGTAGGACATCCAAGCTATAGAGTCATTGGCTGAAGTAGTGTGCTGTCATGGGGCCCACCTCTGCCTTGGTGACCTCTGTGGTTTGGCCAGGCATTAGTGGCCTGTTCTTGTCCCATCTTCACAGGGGTTCACAAGCATCATACTTTGGGCTCCTCTGTGTTCTCTGGGTCTTGGCACTCATTGGCCCGAGCCTGTATCCGATTCTCCTACCCACGTCTCCACAAACTTGCTCATCTCACCTTTGTGACCTTTTCTTCCTTGGATTCTTTCTCAACACCTGATCCCTGAGGACTCTTCTTGTTTCTGTTCACTAATTCTGGATTTAAAGGAGAGATTCCTGGAGCCTAGCGAGCACCTCTGGCCACTGGGTGTCACTGCGGGATCACAGAATCCCTGAACGGCATTCTTCCCCCAAACTGAAATCACCATTATGCTTTCAGAAAGTGTCTCACTTGGAAATACTTAATCGCTTGTTCAACAAAAATATCTTCCCCTTAACCACGAAGATTGCAAATCTGAGTGTATGAAGGGCGCCCTGGGGGACGCGTGTGCGTCAGTGGCCGACAGTGCTCACTGGGCTGTGGCTCTTCACGGCAGAGGCCAGTATTCTACCCAACTCTAGAAAAGATGAGTCTTTTCCTTCCTGCATTTTTTGGAACGGCTGAACACAGTGAGACTTGAAGTGATTTACGCCTCTCTCTTTTTCAGGCTTATTCTCTTAGCTGATGCTAGACAGGCTGAACTCGGGGCTAGAGAATTAATGGATTTGAGCAGCCCCAAATAAAATGAAATGACTCCGCGTGATACGTATTAATAATCCTTTGCTAGTGATTTCCTTCAATGATTTATTATTGGTTTTCTGCAAACTTGACTGTGCAGATGTCTGCAGGGCCAGGGTGGGACCACTCCAAAGGAAAGGGGGGTGCGGGATTCCAGAGAGGGAAGAGCACTTGCTTTGGAAATGCAGAATTCTTAAAGAATCCACTTAAACGAAGATCCAAGTATGCATAGATCCAAATTGAATACTGAACTTCTTAGAGGGCCTGTTTCATCTCTTTGGTTTCATTTTTTTCTCTTTACAGTGTAGTCCGAGAAAAATGCATTAAAAATAAGAGGATATCTTACTTAAATAGTAAAAATAAGAGGCTATCTTAATAATATAGCCAAAATTCTGAAAGCCTTCTCATCAAAAGCCAAATGCATTTGTTGTCTGGACTTTGAACATGGACCCGACCTAAATGGATGAGGTCCAGGAAGTACATTTTTAAAAAAATACATTTTCAGGTTAAAACTGGAAATTTTATAAAAAGAGATGTGGGGACTTATGCAGAGACCAGAGGAAAAAATCCACTCCCTTCATTATTCTCATTTTCATATTTTTAGATCAGAGGCTGAGGGACTGTAATCAGTACACATGTAATGAATCCCTAAGAGAGGCAGGAAGTATGAATTATCTTGCATGAGAGAGCCCACAGAAGAAATTCTCTTGAAATGTCAGCATCAGTCAGGTTTTATCTGACAGATCCTGGGAATCCTATCACCATGTCCCTCCTTACAGCAGAGGAGCTCTGGGTGTTTGCTGGAAGATGAGAACCAAGCGTCCGTGGCCGCTTCCTCATGGCTGCCACGGTTAGGCACTGTTGGCTAATCTACTGTCCTACTCTTCTGTCAGTCTTGTTTTTTGTGCCTAAGTTTTTTACCTGTATTTTCTAGTTTCTTGTAGACATTGTTGCAAGCTATACCAAATCCTTTCCGAACTGAGGTGATGTGTATAATAGGAAATATAATATATGAGAACAAAGGGGGTGGCCATAAGGCAATTTGTAAAAGCACCTGACATTTTGCAATGCTTGGTTCTCAGGCACAAGAGTGAAGTGGTAGATTTGAGGGGTGGGAAGGAACTTTCTCTTTTACAGCTCCTGCAAGGAAGCATTTTGAATAGGGCAGAGAACAGAGCATGTGGGCGTTCTGTTTGTATGCTGGGGACACTGTTCCCCTCTGACTGGGAGGTACCACTTTTCACCCTGAAGCTGGGGGCTGTAAGATATTGGCATTTACCACCAGGCACAGAATGAACTGTGAGTGTCACTGTGTGATAGTCCTGCAGGGGAATGGGGCTTGAGTGTGGAGGGTAACTCCGTTGGCTTTTGGGGAGCTTAGATTTGTCCAGGGGAAGCCCATGGCCAGGGATGATAATGCTGTCCCCTTTCACACCGTAACACATAGTATCCTCATGACACCCTAGGACAGACCCCAAGAAGAAGAGTAACTTGAACAAATCCAGCCAGGCATTCAATGGTGGAATGAATTATGAGTGGCCCATCAGCCCCAAGATCTTCACTCTTTGCCACTGTCAGATGCTCCACAAACAAGGTGCTGGGAAAACACTGGACAGAGATGTGCAAAAGAGCCTGGGGATGAACGTGACCTCAGGTACCAGAACAGGTAACAGAAGGGAAGATTGAGAATATGGGCAGCAAAGCCTTAAGTGGTCTTCAGAGGGCTCTTATACTATCTCAGGGCAGAACACTTACTGGATTAAGACTAGATGTTAAGTAAATTCAGAAGGGTTTTTCTAAGATCATTTTAAGATATGTTAAAAGGAAAAAACAACTGAGTATACGAAGAGTGGAGAAGTAGACATCAGCCGGCCCCATGGAACTTGAGACAAGATGGCAACTTGGGGTGCTTACACATGGGCACTCCTCATTGGCCACTAACCCTGGCTAACACATACAGAATTCACGTGCTTATTAGAAATGTTAACTCTAACTGATTGGATTTAAAATTGATCTTACCCATTCTCAAATAATCTCTTTCTTTTATTCTTTATTGAAGTAGCCAAATAAAGATCTGATCCAAGAAGACTTTGTAGCAAAAATAAATAAAATCAATTTGATCCAATGCACTGATTAATTTCATTTCATCCCAATAGGAGATGTTACACAATGAGAAGTCTGAAGTATCTTATCATAAGCCTGTAATACAGAAAATACTCAAAGGCTATTGAATGAATGAATGGATGGATGGATGGATGGATGGATGATCAGAAGTGTTACATTGCAGGATCCCACAAAGTGATGCATTAGCTAATTGAGACTTGCATGTAGGTTATGATACCTGAATTAAGCCAAAAACCCTGCCTGCACTGACAGAGTAGGAAAGGGGACCACAGAGGACCTGGTTTCAAAGAGCCAACTTTTGTTGGAGAGATAAGACAAAGACCTTTAAGAGTAATTATCCATTGAAAGGAAGGGGTGAGCCCTATATGGAAGGGCTGGAAGACTGTGTTCCTGAGGGTGTCCCATAGTGTGTGTGCCCATGCAAGCAGGCTTGAGCAGTGCATATGGGTGCAAAGACAACACTGAGATGGGGAGAGTATTGGGAACACCAAGAGGCAGAACTTAAAGGTGGTGATGACCAGTGATGGTAAGAGTTATTGTCAGTGACTTAAAGGCCATGATCTATTTTGTGTATTGTCTATAGATTTATGGTGGAGGGTAATCCCATCCTCTTGACACAGGTGCTTGTTCCTAGTGGTACCTGTGTTATGGCCCTCCGTAGGACCCGCCATATGATGACGGCATCATCATATTGGCCATGGGCTTCCCCTGGACAAGTCTAAGCTCCACAAAAGCCAATGGAGTTACCTGCCACACTCAATCTGGAAGCTTTGGAAATACTGCAGAGAGATCAAGTCTTTGTCCTAGATGATCCTACAGGAGGAGACCAGATAGAACCTGTCTTGGCTCCACCACTTACTATTGACTGATTCTGGGGTTGGACCTCCACCAGCTTCTGATTCTTTGCTTGCAAAATGGGCTTGCAAACAATCACTCCCAAGTAACTTGCTTGGAGGAGTGAATTACCCTCTGGAATGTTCCTGGCTCTCTGTGGGAGCCCAGGTCTGAGGCCCCATGGGCAGGTGAGCATCACAGATGTGGGCCCAACTGTGTCCTTCATGCCTCATCTCCATTGCTGGGAGCATGGTGCTCTGTACTTTGGATGGGATGCCTCAAGTCAGATATCATCAATCTGTGAAAAGGGCTGTAAATTAGATATTAAAAGGATATGGAGTCCCGACCAAGAAAAAGTTGATTTTCTGGAGTGTGGAGAGAGATATGCAGTGTGTGGAGTGGAGATCCAGAAAGCCTTAAATTGGGATAATAGTTGAATGGAACCCTGAAGGAAGACAGAATGTTTCCAGGTATGAAGAACTACAGGTTGAGCCTTAAACACCAGTGTTGTGGAGGGGATGTGTTCAAACCAGCTCGGGGGATTCTGATTTAGTCAGTTTGGGGTGGGGTCCTAGGATTTGTATTTCCAACAAATCTCTAGGTGATGCTGCTGTTGGGGGTCTGGGGAGCACACAGAAAAATCCAAGGTCTTACACAGAAGGAAGGGCTCTGTACCTGATTCTGGGGAAGCAGTCCTGCTTAAATGAAATGAACCCTGGGCTGAAATGAAGCTAGGTCTCATTTGACAGCTTTATTGCTCACTGCTCACCCAGTTCTCCATGACTTGGCACCAAGACTTCCCTGCAGTTTGTTGGGTTGGAGTGGGAAACCCACAACAGCCTGAGCCAAGAGCTCCCACAGAGTTTAGAAGTTGAAGTCATGTACTTAGGGTGAGGACATGTCAAGTCATGGTATGACTGGACACCCAGCCAGGCCAGGAGGGAACAGAGCTCTGCAGAGGCCCAGGTTGCTGTGTGATAAGGCAGGAGTGTGGATAAGAATTGTGAATGCTGGCAAGAGTGTAGTTCATCAAATGGAAATGAAGAATCTGAGTACCAGAGGCCATTCCAGTGACATCTCATCACTGGGCTGGAGGGTCATGCTCTGGGACTGCTGGAAATTATGGAGCTCAAGGGTATGGAGAACACAGGCTGTGAGGTAGAAGGAGAGGAAGAAACAGGCTCCCTGCTGAGCCAGGAGCCCAATGTGAGGCTCTATTGGGATCATGACCTGAGCCAAAGGCAGACACTTAACCATCTGGGCCACCAGGTGCCCCAGTAAATATTAAATTCTAAAGAAATTATTCAAATACATTCAGGGGTCATCAAACTCCAGGTACTGTAGGATAAATACTCCTGCCTTAAACGACTATACCTATAGGGACAGAGGTCATTTTTGGGACTTGGGTCTTTTTCTTTTTTTTCTTGTCTTCCATTTAATTTTTTAAAATTAACAAACAAAAAAGAGCCAGAAACAGATGAATAAATACTGAGAACCAACTGGAGCTTGCCAGAGGGGAAGACACTGGAGAGATGGGGAAAATAGGTGAAGGAGATGAAGAGTACAAACCTCCAGTTATAAATTAAATAAGTCACAAAGATGAAAAGTACAGCACAGAAAGTGTAGTCAATAATATTGTAATGACATTGTATGGTACAGATGTATTCAGAACATTCCATCCTAAAACAGCAGAATGCATATTCTTTTCAAGGGCACAGGGAACATTCTTCAAAATCACATTTTAGGCCACAAAACCAGTCTCGACAAATTAAAAAAGACTAAAGTCAAACCATGTATCTTTTCTGACCATGACACTATGAAACTTGAAGTCAACCACAAACAAACAAACAAACAAAAGCCCCCAAAACATAAAACAAGTGAAAAAAAAAGAAAAATTGTGGAAAGTCTACAAATACATGGAGGTTAAATGATATGCTACTAAACAATGACTGGGTAAACCAGGAAATCAAAGACAAAATCAGAATTACATGGAGGCAAATGATAATGGAAACACAAGGATTAAAACCGCTGGGATGTAGCAGAAGTCATTCTAAGTTTAGAGCAACACACACCTACCTCAAGAAGCAAGAAAAGTCTTAAAAACTACCTAACCTTACACTAAAAGAGCTAGAAAAAAACCAACAAATGAAGCCTGAATCCAGCAGAAGAAAGGAAATAATAAAGATTAGAGCAGAAATAAATGATACGGAAACTTAAAGAACAATAGAAGAGATCAATGAAATCAGGAACTGGTTCTCTGAAAAGATCCACAAAATCGATAAGCCTCTAGACTGACTCATCAAAGGAGAGAGATAGAAACTGAATAAACAAAATCACTAATGAAAGAGGAGAAACAACCACCAACACCCCAGAAATACAATTGTAACAGAATATTATGAAAATCTATACGCCAAAAATATTAGACAATCTAGAAGAAATGGATAAATTCCTAGAAACATATAACCTACCAGAACTGAAGCAGAAAGAAATAGAAAATTTGAATGAACTAATTTTTAGCAGTAGAATTGAATCAGTAATTTAGAAACTTCCAAAAATGAAAGTCTAGGACCAGATGGCCTCACAGAGGAATTCTACCAAACATATAAAGAAGAGTTAATGCCTATTCTTCTCAAACTATTCCAAAAAATAAAGAGGAAAGAAAACTTTCAAATTCAGTCTATGATGTCCCTATCACCCTGATAACAAAATCAGATAAAGAGACCACACAAAAAAAGAACTACAGGCCAATATCTCTCACGAATACAGATGCAAAAATCCTCAACAGAATACTAGCAAACCAAATCCAACATATTAAAAAAATCATTCACTATGATCAAGTGGAACTTACTTCCAGGACTCAAGGTCTTTCAATATTTGCAAAACAATCAATGAATATATCACATTGACAAGAGAAAGGATAAGAACCATATGATCATTTCAATAGATGCAGAAAAAATATTTGACAAAGAACAACATCCAACATGACAAAAACCATCGACATAGTAGGTCTAGAAAGAACACACCTTAACGTTATAAAGTCCACATATGACAAAACCACAGATAGCATCATACTGATGGTGAAATAGTGAAAATTTTTCCTCTAAAGTAGAAACAAGACAAGGATGTCCGTTCTCACCACCGCTATTCCACATAGTACTGGAAGTTCTAGCCATAGCAATTAGACAACATAAACAAATAATGGACATCCAAATTGGTAAGGAAGAAGTGAAATTCTCACTATTTGCAGATGACATGGTACTATACATAGTAAACCCTAAAGACTCCACCAAAAAACTGTTAGAACTGACAAATGAAATTTGCAGGATACAAAATTAATGGAGAGAAATCCGTTGCATTCCTAAACATAATAATTAAGCAGCAGGAAGTGAAATTAAGAAAATGATCCCACACGGGGCACCTGGGTAGCTCAGCGGGTTAAGCCGCTGCCTTCGGCTCAGGTCATGATCTTGGGGTCCTGGGATCGAGTCCCGCATCGGGCTCTCTGCTCAGCAGGGAGCCTGCTTCCCTCTCTCTCTCTGCCTGCCTCTCTGTCTACTTGTGATCTCTCTCTGTCAAATAAATAAATAAAATCTTAAAAAAAAACAAAAAAGAAAATGATCCCACTTAAAATTGAGCCAAAACAATAAAATTTCTAGGAATAAACTTAACCAAAGAAGTTAAAGACCTCCTTCAGAGATAAAACACTAATGAAAGAAATTCAAGATGATGCAAAGAAATAGAAAGACAGTTTATGATCATGGATTGGAGAATACTGATTAAAGGTCTATACTACCCAAAGCAATATACAGGTTCAAAGCAATCCCCATCAAAATACCAAGAGCATTTTTCATAGTACTAGAGCAAATAATCCTAAAATTTGTATGGATCTACAGAATACCTCAAATAGCCAAAGCAAACTTGGGAAAGAAAAACAGAACCGAGACATCACAATTCTGGATTTCAAGTTAAATGACAAAATGGTACTTATTAAAACAGTATGGCACTGGCATAAAATAGACACACAGATCAATAGAATAGAACAGAAAACCCAGAAGTAAACCCCTAATTTTATGGTCAAAAAATCTTTGGCAAAGGAGGAATGAATATCCAGTGGGGAAAAGGCAGTATCTTTCAACAAATGGTGTTGGAAAAAACTGGACAGCAGCATGCAGAGGAACGGATTTGGATTGGTTTCTTACACCATACATAAAAAATAAACTAAATGCGGATTAAAGACCTAAATATGAGACTGAAATCATAAAAAATCCTAGAAGAGAGCACAGGGAGTAATTTCTCTGACATCGGCCATAGCAACATTTTTCTAGATATGTCTCTTGAGGCAAGGGAAGCAAAAGCAAAAATAAACTATTGAGACTACACCCAAATAAAAAGCTTCTGCATAGTGAAGAAAACAGTCAACAAAACTAAAAGGCAACTGATTGGATGGGAGAAGATATTTGTAAATGATATAACTGATAAATGGTTAGTATCCAAAATATATAAAAAACTTACACAACTTAACACTCAAAAAACAAATAGTCCAATTAAAAATGGGCAGAAGGCATGAACAAACATTTCTCCATAGAAGACATCCAGATGGCCAACAGACACAAGAAAAGATGCTCCACATCACTCATCATCAGGGACATGCAAATCAAAACTACAATAAGATGTCACCTCATACATGTCAGAATAGCTAAAATCTATTTTTAGAAACAACATGTGCTGCTGAGGATGTGGAGAAAAGGGAGTCTTGGTACACTCTTGGTGGAAATGCAAACTGGTGAGCCACTGTGGAAAACAATACGGAGGTTCCTGAAAAAGTTAAACATAGAAATATCCTCTAATCCAGCAAGTGCACTACTATTTAATTCAAATGGGGATTTGATTCGAAGGGCTATATACACCCCAAATTTTATTGCAGCATTATCTACAAAGGCCAGACTTTGGAAACAGTACAAGTGTCTATCTATAGGTGAATAGATAAAGAAGGTGTGATATATAGATATATATTTATATATAATATATATGTGTATATGTATAACATGTGTTTAGTATAAATGCAGTATATATTTTATAGAATATGTATATATATGTACACAATGCAATAATTCTTAGCCATAAAGAACAATGAAATCTTCCCATTTGCGATGATATGCATGGAGCTATAGAGTATAATGCTAAGTGAAAATAAGTTAGAGAAAGAAAAATACCATATGATTTCACTCATATGAGGAATTTAAGAAACAAAACAAGTGGACAAAGGGAGAGAGAGAGAAGCAAACCAAGAAACAGACCCTTTTAGAGAGCACACTGCTGGTCGCCAGAGGGGAGCTATGCGTGTACGGGATGGGAGAGACAGGTGATGGGGATGGAGGAGCACACTTGTCCTGATTTAAAAAAAAATCAAACAACTGTATTTTAAAGATTTTAGGCATACTTCTTGCTTCCTAAAACCAGGAAGAAATAAAAATTTAAAACCTAGATAAAGTCCCATAATCACAACACAAAGCATTGTGTGGTGACAGAAGGTGACTGACTGTACCTTTGTGGCGAGCATTGGGTAATGCAGAGAACGGTCCAACCACTATGTTGTACACCTGAAACCAATATAATACTATATATCAACTATATTTCAATATTAACATTTCTTTAAAAAATTAGTTAATTAATACAGTAGTTGAGTTGGGCTCTTCACCAATGGTGGGTCACTCTCAACCAACCAACACATGGCAAAGGCCAAGATAGCCCAGGATGGTGTCTGCTTATGTTGGGCTCTGTGGACAGAGCTCAGGGAAGACACAAAGGAAAGAGAGCTAACCCAGGCTGTGCTGATCGCGGGGGAGGCAGTGCAGGGAGCATTGGAAGAGATGAAAGTTACCACCACGAAATCTGCAAGAGGGTGCCATAGGAGGCCCCCAGGAGTTTCATACAGAACAAAGCTTTGCTGTGATTCACTCTGAAAGGTGTCCACATGCGCTGACTTGGCACTTAGGTTCTGAAGAGAAGCACCTTCAGGTATTTGCTGAATCCTGCCGGGGGCAAAGCCCCTGCTCTTCCTGAGGCTTTCTGGCGGGTCCCTCTCCCTGCTGATTCTCTCTGTGTTGCGTTCTGCTGATCAGGGTGAGGGAGGAGGCGGGGGTGGAGGCCCACTGCCCAGGCTTGCTGGGACCTTCTAAGCCTAGATCGAATAAAGCTGAAGGGAGCCTGGGTATAGAACTGCTTTTAGAGAGACCTAACTTTTCATCTAGGACGGCGTACATTCCAGTGGGCAGCAGACACTTCTCCAAGGTGTGGCGTGTGTTTATGGAGCTAGTGGGTCCCTCCTTCTTTAACCTCCTCCTGCTGCAGACCCAGGTCACAAGGCAGTTTCGGCCGGCGGGACCTGGGACCTAATTTTTAGTCAGTACAAAATGGAAATGTGGGCCCTCCTGTTCCCAGGAAAGGGAAAAATGCTGTGAGACATACTGAAATATGATAGTAAGGTAATAAATATAACATCTCTGTTCACGAGCATCTTCCTTCCTGCCAGCATATTTCACTTATAAAAAAATCAAATCCAACGATGAAATTATTAAGAATTTCGAGACAGTGCCAGCAAGGCAGTGAGCACCATGGGCTCTTCTGAGTGTAGGCCTGTGAGGTTGGCTTCCTGCACTTACGAAGGAGGCCCAGTGAGCCCTCCCATTTGGCTGGAGCTATGCCCACTGGACATAGCTTAACCCAAACTTAACCCAAGGTTGTTCTGTTCTGAGAAAGAAGAGTCTGTGGCTCCTGTCATGTGGGACGTTCTTGTAGGTTGGGGCTGCCATGATCCTGTCTTCTGGTTTTGGACCCTTTTATTTCCCTGGGAGTTCTGTAGTTGAAAGACAGGGAGTGCAACTGAGTTGACTGGAAGTTTGTGGTCCCCTGTGAGCCAGCTTGACCTTGGCTATAGGAGCCGAATCAAACATAGGGAAAGAGAAAAAGAAATCTCTTTGTTAGTATCGTTCTCTTGCCCCCAGCACCAAGGGCAGAGCCAACCCAGAAGCTCTAAAGCTGACTGAGATCCCAGTGACAGTGTGCCAGGTAATGCCACGAGCCCAGCTTCTCAGCGAAGCCAATAACGGGGGCTCTCCAGCCTCCTCGCTCTACAGGAGGGAGGCTGGCAGCCCCCTTCACCAACATCTGAAGGTTAGAACAAAATGCCACCAACAGCAAAAACCAAACAGCATTACGGATGGGGGTTGATAAAATACAGAGTTGGGTTTTTTTTTTTTTTTTTTTTTTTACAGCTGAGAATTGATCTAATACAGAGTTTGCGAACTGGAGGCCCCGAGAGATTTGGTTATGCAGACGTGGTCAGTTTGGTCCACACAGTGAACGGAAAGGAATTGGTCACGGTATTTGCACATTTGGAGATTTTCCACATAGCAAAGAAAACGTTTCTCTTACAAAATCGGCAGATCAGATCAGAATCAGCACAGGTGCATTCTAGAGTCAGGACCCCTGTGCTTAGACCCTCCAGGCTTGTCTGCAGTCATGGCTGCATGACCCCAGCTGGGTCAGAGCTCCAGGTTGAAGTCGTGGCTGCCTCTGGGCGAAGGGACCTTCCTTTCCCCTACTCTGCCCTGTCATTCCTGGGACTCCGTCACTGTAGGCCAGGACCCCATCTCCTGGCTTCCTGCCAGATAAGACATCAATGGGAATGACTGCTTTTTAAGCCAGAGACCTAACTCTTTCCAACATAGCACCATCAACTTTTCCTCTATGGTGCCGGAATACCATATCAAGGAAATTCTGAAATGCGCACTAGAGCTGTGATGGATACTGAAATAAAATTACTTTATACATATAAATACTTACCTGGGTAGGCAAGAAACCAGAAATGGGTGCTCTAAAGGGCTGGGAAGAGATTGGATTCCAGCTGGAGGACCATTTCTTGTGTGTTTGTTTTTCCTCTGAAACCTCACGAAGGCAGACATTTATGTCTAGTCAATGCCGTGCAGCTGGGGAGTTATTTGCCCTTGACTTATACCAGCCCTTTAGCATGTCTCTGCCATCTGTGAGACAGGCTGGAGACACCCAGTCCTGCCTTTCTGGGCTGACCCACCAGCCCACGTGGGCAAGTGCCGTCAGCCCCTGAGAAGGCGGGGGGGCGGGGGGGAGGACACGTGTGCAACAGCGTAGGAACCAAAATGTTCTGAAAACCTGAGGCTACTGTTTCCTTGGCAATCGGATGAGCCTTTCAAGCAAGGGGATCTTTCCATTCAGTACACACGCAAGTTTTCTAAGTGTTTGAAATGCCGGGCACTCAGGGCTCCCCTCAGAACAGCTGTAGTCTGCAGGCAAGCGTGCCGGAAACGTCTGAAAACGTTTGAAAAAGAAGAAGGAATGCAGAACGAATGGGTGCCTATGAAGACAGAAAAAGGATTAGGCTGTCTTTCCAGAGGTCGAATATTTGCTGTTCTTGTTTTCTGTCTGTTTCCTCTGTGGGCACCTATTGGAGATGTGCCCGGGGAGAGTTTATATGCACTGCCACGGATGCCAATGCTTTGTCCGTAAGATCTTTCCTGGCTGCTTTTTGTGTCTTTAGGGTAAAGAGGCTTGTGGGATCGTGGAGAGACATGTGCCCTGTTCCATCTCTTCTGGAAGCGCCAGCTGGCTCAGAGCTATCCAAGCTCCCTCCTCCTCTCCCCTGCAGTTGATGGTTCCATGGGCTCCGGGACACTGCTTCGCACCTCTTCTCTTGTCAGTCCTCAGTCAATGCCCTTACCTCACTGAGAAAATGGAATCAACTAGAAAGCACACCCTTCTTTTCTACAGCATCAGGTCCATTCCCCCTGCCTCCGGCCCCTCTCCGCTGGACTACAGTGACCCCTGGGGTCCCTCCCCATGCCCAGATGCACTGGCTCCCTGATCCTCTGGCCTGTGAGAGAAGCGGACTCTGCTGATCTCCCATGTTCTTGCTCCTGGGTCAACACAAATCCCCCCTTCACATGGATGCACGTGAGCTGTAAACTCACCTGGCTTTTCTGCAATTCAAAAGAACCACTTTTCTGGATTTTCCTGAATTCCCATTCTCTTTCAAATCCACTGTACTCCTCCCTTGTCCCCATCACCCTATGCCAAGGCCACCAGCACCCCCAAATCCAACAGTTCAGTCATGGTCTCCCTCAACCCCTCAGGACCGCTCATTCTCCTGGCTTTGCTTCCAGGGTGCTTTCTTCTTCTGCCACAGTGCCCATTTCAGACTCTAGAACATTCCTTCTGCTCCCAGCACTCCTTAAATGCTGAGAAGGCTTCACGTCTTATGCCTGCACTTCACTTCTCTTCTTAGCCTTCAACCACCCCCACGTCACCTTCTCCAGCCTCAACCCTATTCCTTCCTCATCAGCCCTCCACATGCCCCCAGCCCTGGCTTCTCTCCTGAATGCCTCCTTGTGAAAACCAATCAATGGGGCCCACATGGAGTCATTTATGCTAAGCCCCATGTCACCAAACCCAGACTTATAGTTTTGGCTCTGTCAGAAATCAGTCTCCAAACAAGCAATCAGGAACGTCCTGAGCACACTAGTTAAGTCACCTGCCTCCCCGCACACATGTATACAAGCGCGTCTCCCCGTTATACTGTTGTTATGTGCACAGAATCTCCTGTGAGCAGCTCTCCTGCATACCCAGTTCAACGCCAGCCACTCAGGACACGCTCCCCGTGGGGAAGTGACAGTCCCATTGTTAATCCTGGGCTTTGTTCTGCTCTAGGACAGTGGATCTGTCCCCCACGGCACACAGGCTCAGGCTGGGTTCATCAGGAGAACTGCTGAAGGTGTTATACCTAGAAGTTTCTATATGTACTGCCCCAAACTTGGAGTTCTCCAAAAATCCCTTTATTTTAGCTAGAAACTGAGGACTGTGAATAACAAAGTTTATTCGGTCTCTGTAGAGAGCAACAGGGATGAGGATCTGTTTGGGGCAGTTCTGGGCACATGCCGTGTCCCGGATTACAGTAGTATCGTAATCATCCAAACCGAGTGCCCCAATACTGAGCTTTGCATCAGGTCGGCAGTTGTCCCATCCGAGAGGGAAGAAGATAGAGCCCCTTTGAGAGTGTGCCTGTGTCTGCCAACCAGACACAGGTGCGGAAATCAGTAAGTACAAAACATGGGAGGTTCTGCTGTGGTGTCCGAAGCTATGTGGGACCCCGGAAGGGCCTCAGGGAAAGGCTCAAGCTTACCTTGGACCTAGAGAGGGCACACATTAACCAAGGATCAGCCAAGGACCTGCAGAGGGCACACATCAACCAAGGACCAACCAAGCCGGCAATGAAGAGTGGAGGATGTCAGTGGGAGTGAGGTTGGGAGGAGCCTCGACCACCTGAGTCCTGCTGAGGGTGATGTCAGCTTCACCTGGAATCAGTGATGCTGTTGTCACATGGGGACGCCCAGGAACACAACGGGTAAGTCGTAGGTGGAAACATTCCTTCTGCTGGGAAGGGAGGCTGTTGCGCTGGGAACAGGATGACTGGTGCCTTATTTGGTAGGTGCCTTTTTAAGGTCACAGGCATAAAGGTGGAGGTGGGACGCATGTTTGGCTTGAATTTTCTGTCTCCCATTCTGATGATAGAAATAATATGGATTAAAATATTGCCAAATTTGGGGCAGTTTTTTGATTCTGGACATAGGACCTGATGGTTCCTTCCGGTGTCTTAACGATGTCCTTCTTCTTCGTTAATACAGAGTGACAATGCTAGGTCTCCCCGGCAAGGCTATTTAAGATGTTTCCTCCCTTAGAATTTGTTAAATCTAACCCCTCACCCCCTCCAGCAAAAACAGCTTAGTCACAGGCCTTCAGAAAAGCATATTAACTACAGAAAGAAGGTATGGGGGCTCCCAGCTGGGAGACTCATGCTGTCTTATATGCCGAAATTAGTCCAAAAGATAAAAGGGGATGGTGGCGGCCCGTGAGGGAGGAAAGAGCCTCCCTTGTCAGATGGGGTGTATAGGAGCTTTGTTTTAAGGACCAGGGAAGGGGTGACTCTGAGTACAGAATGCCCCCCTTCCCAGCTCCACATACACATGTCAGAGCCTGGATCAGATGAGCAAGGATGGAAACCATGGTAAAGAGATGTTTTTGTAATATGTGCAAGAGAGAGAATGAAGCAATGCTGCAGAGGGCCCGTCTGCGAGGTGTCTCAGTGAGCTCAGGCTGCTGTAACAGGCCAGGACGGGTAGGGATGTGAGCAACAGACACACTCCTTATGGTTCTGGAGGCTAGAAGTTCAAGATCAAGGTCTGTGAGGCTCTGCCTCCTGGTTCATAGACACCATCGCTGCACTATGTTCTCACAGAGCAGGGGCAGGGCTGTGGTCCCTTCCTCTCCTCTAAGGCTACTAATTCCATCCTGGGGGGACACACTGTCTTGATCTAATCCAAATCTCATCACTTCCCAAGGTCCCCACCTCCAAATGCCATCACACATGGGCATATAATCTATGAATTTCGGGACACAAGCCACCCATAATGAAGAGTGTGGGTTGGGTGAAGGTCTCTTCCTTCCTCTCAGGCCACTTTTAGAAGATGAACCACAACAGGGGGCCTTAGCATCACACCAGCTGTGCTGCTTTTGAAGTAGAGGATGCGGCTGCCCCAGGCTTTCCACAAGCAAGTGGGCAGAGAACATTTACCCTGAGTTTCAGGGATGAGAGAAGGAGAAGCTGGGCTGCCAGCACATGAAGGATATGTCCTGGGGCCCCTCAAGTGACCTGTGAGAGGTTCTCCCAGAGCTAGGAAGTGTTGGTCTTAGAATACAGTAAGATGGAATGTGGAATAAAAACCTTGCTGGCACACCTCGTCTGTAATGCAGGTGCCCTTCATTTTTCTGGGACCTCAGGGAGCAACACAGTACTTGAGACTTACCTCTTGGTGTCATGAACCTATGGAGCTTCTGTTGAAGTGTGTGTGCGTGTGTGTGCACACATGGGTGCATGTGTGTGCGTGTGTGGAGAAGCAGAAAAGGTTAGGAGACCAGTTGGAGGCTGGTGGAGCCACTTTCAGGGCCATCACTACTTTCTGCTACAGTCTGGGTCCTGCCAGCCAGCTGGTAGCCTGTCCAGAGGTAGTTTCACCCTTGGCCTCCTCCTTCCCATTAGAGGGGAAGGACCTATGTCCTTCACTTCCACACTCTCTCTCAGAGAGAACTGAGCCTGTTTCATGGTATCTGTGTCCCACTCTGTGTGTTGGGTCAGGGTGGAAGAAGGTGTGTCACTGCGCCCCTGGTCAGAGCAGCATGAGGGTCCTGGGGCCAACATGACAAAGGACCACAGGCTGGGGTCAGACTTCTATTTCCTCAAAATCCTGGGGGCTGAGGTCTGAGATCCAGATGTCTGCAGAGTTTGTTCCTCCTGAGTCCTCTCTCCTTGCTGGGTAGACAGCCATATTCTCCCAGTGGTCTTCCCTCTGGGGAAGACCATGTGTGACCGAAGTTCCTCTTCTTATAAGGATCCCAGTCATATTGGACAACAGTTTACTGGAGACCTCATTTTAACTTAATCAGCTCTTCAAGGCCCTATGTTCAGAGTCACACTCTGAAGAACAGGGAGTCAGACCCCAGTGTATGAATTTGGGGGGACGCCATGGAGCCACCAGTGGTGTTGGACTCCATAGAGTGATGCGGGTCCACTAGACAACACTCCCAAGTCTTGAGGAGGGCATGGAGAATATTCCCACAGGAGGAGATGTAGTGAAGCATCAGAGGCCGGAAGGAGGGTGAACTCAGGTGTCTCTGTGTTGCGCTGCAGACATAGCTAACCCTCTGTGCCTTGTGCTCTGTGGAAAGCTTCAGTTGAGTTGTGGAATAGGAGAATCACCTTCGTGACAGTAAAACAAAGCAGGGTTTAGTAGAAGTTAAAAATCTGCTGCTAGGTATTAGGAAATCTTCCTGGAAACTGTCTCCTTCCCTCTCAGCATTTGTGACATGTGTTGAATGATGCCAAGTACAATTAAGATAGAACAGGGGATGAATCGTTATTTGGGTGGAAAGAAATAATTGTCATGTACTAGCCTCTTTACTCTAGGCATCGGGCTTTGTATGTACTAGTTTGATGGCCCTTCGTGTCAGCCCTGTGAGGAAAGCCTCGTTATTGCCACTATGCCTCTGAGGAACTGACTGTTGGGCATGGGAGACACTTGCCCCACTGAGGTGGAAGTAGGCACTGACAGTTGGAAGTGGGGGCTGACAGCCAGGGAAGTGCCCACACAGCAGTGTTCCCAGAAACCTGCCCCTCACAGGCCAAATTCTGGAGGAGGAACACCTTAGTGGGAGCTGAAAGGCCCAGAGCCTGTGGAGGTTCTCCAGGAATGGGAGGGTGTGGACAGGTGTTCTGGGAGCGGAAATTCTCACAGGGTCATGCCTATGGAGCTCCAAGAGGACATTCAAGCACAAATTTCTGGGCCCAACACCCAGAGTTCCTGACTCAGTAAGTCTGACATGAGGCCACAGAGCTGCTGTTTTTCACAGGTTTGGTCTGTGGCCTGCCCTTTGAGAACTGTCCCCCTGGAGGAGAAGAATAAGAGACCGATGGACACATGAGACACTCAATGCTGAGTGGAGAAGTGAGAATGCAGTTTCTGTTCAAGAGGACAGAGAGAAAAATTATGTGCAGATTTAACATAGCGATTCATTCAAATTCAGATGTGTTCACCTAAACATGCCTCTAGCTGGGGATCTTTGGATTTTCTTTCTCATTTATCCTATGTGTTATTCTTTATAACTCCAAAGACCATATGTCTCTTGACCAGACCAGAGGCTACATCTTGGGGAGAATCCCAGTTCAAGGTGGGTTAAGGATGAATGTGGCAGGTTGTGCTGGCAGCCTGAGGACATGCATCATCAACCTGTCTCTCCCTAGAACTGGAAACCGACATTTGGGGTCATTTCCAGCTGCTGTTCTTCTCTGCAGAGTCCTAGAACCTCCAGGCATGGCCTTCCACTGCCCCTCCCCCCACCACTCTACCTGGAAGCACAGGAGCTCTCGGATTTCCTCTGTGCTTATTTTAAGCCCTGACTGGCAACAGACCCTTTCTAAAGTGCTCTCCCAGGAGCCAGAATTGATGTTCACACTGCTGTCTGGGGCCATTAGCACTCAGGCCCTAGCGCGCCTGCTGGGGCTTAAATCAGATCATGGAATTCAGTGGTTCTGGCACGGAGGCTTTCAGCGAAAAGTATCCTTAGTTAACCAGGTTCTTCTTTAAAGGTCAGTCAATAAAACTTTTCAGTTTAGTGTTCCCGCTCCAAAGTTTGCCCTCCTTTCTGTTTCCTCATTCATGTCCTCTCCTCAGATAGGCAAGCCCTGACTTCTGGGTTGGGACCCTCTGCCTTACAACGGTTCCTACCAGCAGAGAAGAGAATGCTGTTGGTACCACCACGGCCACAGGCTTATTGAAGTACCTCCTTGGAGAACCCTTAACTTGTTAGGAGACTATTTTAAAAGAGAACTGGCTTTGGAAAAGATCATGAGTATTTATACCATTGCCGTTAGAACAAAGGACTTGAGGCAAATCGTAATAAAAAACTATTCCCTCAGGAGGGAAGGAAGTAAAAAGTGCATCTGAAAGGGGAGCCTGAGCAAGGGGCCTCGAAGCAGAATTCCCACTAGACTGCAGTGTCCACTGAACCCTTCATTCCTTGGCAGTTTGAATGTAGGCAGAGTCATAAAGCAGGTGGCAATTCTTGTGTTTTATTAAAAGAAGCTGTAGGGGCGGCTGGGTGGCTCAGTCAGTTAGGCGTGTGACTCTTGATTTTGGTTCAGGTTATGGTCTCAGGGGCGGGAGGTAGATTGGGGCTGCATCATGCTCTGTGCTCAACAGGGAGTGTGAGATTCTCTATTCCTCTCCCTCTGCCCCTTCACTCCTCCCCCATCTCTGCCTACAAGGGTGTGCTTGCTCTCCCTTCCCCCAAAATAGGAAGTTATAAGGGATGTAATAGATTGTCAGAAAGGTCACCATTTTCTCAGCTCAAGCTCAGGAGAGGTTTTATTTTTTTTAAGACTAGATAAGCCACCCTGAGCACTGAGCCACAGAGTAATCAATATTTTAACAGAAATTTAAGAAAAAATACACAAAGCATGTGTGTGTGTGTGTGTGTGTGTGTGTGTGTGTGTTTCCCATATAGCTCTTTGCCTTAAAAAGAATCAAGCAGAGGACTATATTTTTCTGGTCAGGCATACAAGGTAATGCAAGAGTCACCATTGCATCCAAACAAGTAAAAAGCTGAACAAACCGAAAATCCAACAACTCCTCTTAGATCTGCCAGAGAAGAGAGGTTGCAGGGAAAATGGCTGACCCCCACACTAGAGAGACAGACAGGCTGAGACAGGGAATCATAATTCACCAGAGCAGAAACCCCCATAGAATCAGGCGGACCTGAACCGTGACTGGTGACTTGCTGGAGGCTCAGTGTGGACAAGTCTGAAAGTTAGAAACTCCAGGGGGACCCCATCACAGCAGAAGTTGCCACAATTTTGTGAATTTCACTTCTAGGAGCTCTACCAGATCCTTACAGTGATTTTTACAGAAAAATCCCTTTGTGTTTCCAGCAGTGGGCAGGATAAAGGGACAATTTTGAAATATGCCGGAGCATTTTGTTCTTTTAAAAAAAGCTTGTTCTTAGAAGAAACGATCTTACCAGAACTTAACCTACTGGGTTTATCAGAGCCTAGCCTGCTTAGGGATAGGGAAATACCCAACTCCAGGCCCCTATAGCTATTTTGTTCCACCTGAAGAGAGAAAACAAAAACTGAGAAGCACTGAGGAAGTTCACCGTTCAGGGGCTCAGGCTCACCAAACAAGTGAGAACTAATCATCTGACTGTAGGATGCTTCCCTTCCTTCCACACCCTCTGACTAGATTACTAGCAGTCTATTTACTACCGTTTCTTTTATGAGATACATCATGTCCATCTTTCAACAAATAATAGTGATGCAAACATACAGTTTGAAGAGACAAAAACAAGCATCAGAGCCAGAGACAGGTGTGGCAGGAATGCTGAAATGATCAGATCAGGAATTTTCAAATGCTGTGAATAGTACATTAATCATAATGTACTATGTAATTATGTGATGTATATAGCACACATAACATACAATGTAAAAATTAGACAACACACAAAAGAGAGCAATGTAAGCAGAGAGAAGGAAACTTTGAGAAAGAATAAGAGAGAAATGTCAGAGATTAAAACAAAACAAAACAAGCCACTGCAACAGAAATGAAGAATGTCTTCAGCTAATCAGTAGACCGGACATGGCTAATGAAAGAATCTGTGAGCTTGAAGCTATGATAATACACACTCTCCAAACTAAAAACAGGGCAAAAAACTAATAAAAAAAAATAAATCAGAATAGATGCAGGAACTGTGGGGTAGTTACAAAAGGTGCAACATTAAGTATAATGGGACTGTCAAGAGGAGGGGAAAAACAGGGGAACAGAAACAGTATTTGAAGCAATAGTGATTGATAATTTCCCCAGATTAGTGTTAGACACCAAATCACAGATCCAGGAAGCTCAAGAAATACCAAGCAGGACAAAAGCCTCCCCTCAACCCCCCCCCCGCCCCAAACAAACACATTTGGGTATATCGTATTCAAGCTTCAGAAAAATCAATGATAAAGGAAAAACTTAAAAGAAGCTAGAGGCAAAATAAACCTTACTTCTAGAGGAGCAAAACCAGGAATTATAGCTTTAGTCTCCTCAGAAATTATGCAAGCAAAGAAAATGGAGTGAAAATTTTTGAAGTGGTAGGAGAAAAGTAGTCACTGGCCTTGTTAAATTATCTTTCAAATCTCAAGGAAAATTAAATATTTTCTCTGACACACAAAAATCAAGGGAATTTATTGACAGTGGACCTGTCTTAGGAGATATACTAAAAGAAGTGTTTTAGAGAGAAGGAAAATGATATAGGTCAGAAACTGAGGTCCACATAAGGAAGGAAAAATCATCAAAAATCATGTATTGGGGCACCTGGGTGGCTCAGTCAATTAAGCATCTACCTTCGGCTTGGGTCACAATGGGTGCTGGGATCGAGCCCTGCATCAGCCTCCCTGCTAACCCTCTCCTGCTCTCCCTGCTTGTACTCTCTCTGTCTCACTGTCAAAAAAATAAAATAAAATAAAATGAAACCCTCAAAAAAAAAATACCATGTATTGGTGAAGGTAAAAGAAAAACATTTAATTTTTCTTTTTTTATTTTATGTTCAGTTAGTCAGCATATAGTACATCATAAGTTTTTGTGTTCAACGATTCATTAGTTGGTGCTCATCCCAACACTTGCCCTCCTTAATACCCATCCGTCACTCCCCTGCCTCTGTAACCCTCAGTTTGTTTCCCAGAGTCCAGAGACTCTTATGTTTTGTCTCCCTCTCCATTTATTTTTCTAATTCCTAATTGAGCTAACATATAACAGTGTGTTCAAAATAATGATAGGAGTAATGTATTCTATTATGTAGGTGTGCACGTGGGTATGTGTGTGTATACATTAAGAACAATGTTTTTTTTTTTTTTTTTTTTTTAAATTTTTTATTTTTTATAAACATATAATGCATTATTATCCCCAGGGGTACAGGACTGTGAATCGCCAGGTTTACACAGTTCACAGCACTCACCATAGCACATACCCTCCCCAATGTCCATAATCCCAACCTCCTTCTCCCAAGCCCCCTCCCCCCAGCAACCCTCTGTTTTGTGAGATTAAGGTCGCTTATGGTTTGTCTCCCTCCCAATCCCATCTTGTTTCATTTCTTCTTCTCCTATCCCCTTATCTACCTGATATGAGGAAGTGGAGATGCAACACTACTCATTTTTATAAGATAAGAACAAAACACAGAATTCTCAACTTTCCAGTTTAAAATGCCTAAGCCGCAGTCCCTGTCAGCTGACACAGTTGGTTTCATCACACAAGAATCAGAATTTTAAGGGTGCAAACAGATGGTTTGTAAGAGTCCAAAAACATGGTGAAAGGAACATGGCACCAACGCAGATTGTAGGCTAAGGGCAACCAGCTCAAAGTCAACCCTGGGCCCCTTGTCTTGGTTTGTGTTGCCTAGAACCAGACCCTGAGCATATTTGATGCAAATAATATTTTTGGAGGCCACCCCAAGGAAGCACCTGCAGGGGAGTGGGAAACCTAAGACAAGGAATTGAGGTCAAAGAGTGTGTGATTTAGATGGTTACCACCACGAGCAACTGGAGACTGTACCTGCTGGGAGATGGGGAGGCAAGAGAGGACAGGCCTCAGAGTTATTCCAGCCTGGGCTGAGGAAGCTGAGATTTTATCCAACAATTCCCTGTCTCATCTGTTCTAAAAAGAGAAGAACAATGTTTTATAAATAAGTCACTGCATACATGACACAGTTTAGAGGTACTCAAAGGTGTATTTGGATTAGCTGTAATGTATATTGCAAAGTGTAAGTCAACCACTACACTCCAAAAAGTAAAAAAAAAAAAATATATATATATATATATATATATATAATTAATATCCCTTTAAAAGAGGAGAGAAAATGGAATTAATAGAAACTGTTCAACTAAAACCAAAAAGGGGAGAAAAAGAGTGGAACAAATAACAAGGTCAGCAAATAGAAAACAGTGACAAATATGGTAGAATTCAATTCAACTATAACAATAATCATTTTAAATATCAATGGTGCAACACAACAATTAAAAGACAGGGATTGTCTGGGCTACCTGGGTGGCTCAGTTGGTTAAGCATCCAGCTCTTGGTTTTGGGGCAGGTCAGGATCTCAGGGTTGTCAGATTGAGCCCTGCATTGGGCTCTGTGCTGAACTTGAAGCCTGCTTTAGTTGCCTTCTCTCCTTCTGCCTCTGCCTCTCCCCCATCTCTCCCTCACTTAAAAAAAAAAAATCGTCAGAGTGAATTCAAAGGGAAAAAAGAAAAAGACCTAAGTACATTTTGTCCACAAGAAATCCATTTTATTTTAATTTTTAAAAAGATTTTATTTATTTATTTGACAAAGAGAGACACAGCAAGAGAGAGAACACAAGCAGGGGGAGTGGAAGAGGGAGAAGTAGATTTCCCGCAGAGCAGGAAGCCTGATGCAGGGCTTGATCCAGGACTCCTGGATCATGACCTGAGCCCAAGGCAGATGCTTAATGACTAAGCCACCCAGGCGCCCCAACAAATCCACTTAAAATATAAAGATACCTATACATTAAAAGTAAACGTAAAAGTATACAAAAAAAAATATCATGCTAGCACTAGGAAAAAGAAAACAGACATAGCCATATTAATTTCAGAGAGAGTAGACATCAGGGAAAAAAATAATCAGGGATAAAGAGAAGCATTAAATAATAAAGAGGTCAGTTCTCCTAGAAGACATAATAATCTGTAATGTGTATGTGCCTAACAATAGACCATCAAATATGTGAGTTAAAAACTAACAGAATTCAAGGAAAAATAGATAAATTCATTATTGTATCACTAACATAATTTTATCAACAGGACATATACAGCAGGCAGAAAATCATAAGGACATATTTGAACTCAAAAGCACCAACAGCTGCTATATATAATTGACATCTATAGACTACTTCATCTAATAACAGAAGATTACACATTCTTTCCAAGCTCACATGGAACATTCATCAAGATAGATTATCTTCTGGGTCAAAAATGCAGCTTAACAAATGTAAAAAAAAGAAAAACAATTCAGACAGTGTCTGCTTTCATACCACCATGGATTAAGCTACAAATTAATAAAGAAAGGTACTTTCTATACTATACTAAGGTACTTTTCTATACTATACTAAATACTTCAAGATAAACAGAACATTTCTAAGTAACAAATGGATCAAAATAGAAATTTCAAGAGAAATTAACAAGTATTTTGAGGAAATAAAAAGGGAAATAGAAATACAATTTATCAAAATTTGTGGGATGCAGCAAAAGCAGTGCTCAGAGGGAAATTTATAGCATTGGCTGAATTAGAAAGAAAGAATGATCTAAAATCAATAATCTAAGCTTCCACCTTAGGAAACTAGAAAAAGAAGAGCAAATTAAACCAAAGTAAGCAGAAGAAAATAAATAATAAAAATCAGAGAAGAAATCAATGAAATTGAAAATTATAGCATGGTAGAGAAAAATCAATGAAATGAAAAGCTGTTTATTAGAAAATATCAGTAATATTGATACTTACCAGAAAAAATTAGAAAGGCCTCAAATTAATATTGTCAATATAATGAAAGAGAGAACATCACACAGATCCCATGGATGCTAAAAAAATAGGTGAATAGAATGAACAACTCTTATGCTCTCAAATTTGACAATCTAGATGAAAAGGACAAAGTCCTTGAAAGATACAATCAAACAAATTCACACAAGAAGAAATGAACGATCTGGGCTAAATCTATGAAATAAATGGCACCAATAATTAAAAACCTTTATAAGCAGAAAGCACTAAACAGATGGGTTCACTAATGAATTCTACCAAAAATTAAAGGAAAAAAAGAATACCATTTTCTATGTTCTCTCTGAAGATGGAAACAGAAGAAATACTCTTTAATGCATTTATGAGGCCAGCATTACTCTAATACCCAAACTAAACAAAGGTGTTACAAGAAAACTAAAGACTACTATCATGAACACCAATGCAGAAATCCCCAACAAAATAGTAGCAAACTGAATCAAACAATGGATAGAAAGAATTATGCCCCAAGACTAAGAGAAATTTATATCAGGCATGTAGGCTGTTTCAACATTTGAAAATCAACTAATATAACCCATAAAATCAATAGGCTAAAGAAGAAAAAACACATGATCATATTAATAGATGCAAAAAAAAAGCATTTGACAAAATACAACATTTACTCATGATCAAACTCAGCAAACTAGGAATGAAGGAGAACTTCCTTACCTTGATAAAGAATATCTATAAAAAAACCCCTACAGCTCGCATCATGCTTAATGGTAAGAAACTCAAAGCTTCCTACTAAGGTCAGGAGTAAGGCAAGGATGCTTCCTCTCACCACTGCTTTTCAACAACATACTGGAGGTCCTAGGTGATGCAATATGACAAGAAAAGTAAGTAAAATGTATACATATTGGGCAGGAACAGTCTCAGTTCACAGATGACATAATTTATGTAGAAAATCTGGGGCGCCTGGGTGGCTCAGTGGGTTAAAGCCTCTACCTTCGGTTCAGGTCATGATCTCAGGGTCCTGGGATTGAGTCCCACATTGGGTGAGCAGGGAGCCTTCTTCCTCCTCTCTCTCTCTCTCTGCCTGCCTGCTTGTGATCTCTCTCTGTCAAATAAATACAAAAAAAAAAAAAAAACAAAACCAAACCCCAAATCTGTAAGAATATACAAAACTCCTGGAAATAGTGATTATAACAAGTTTGCAAAATACAAGGTTAATATACAAAAGTCAATTTCTTTTTTCATACACCAGCAATGAACAAGTAGAATTTGAAAATAAAAACACCTTGCCATTTACATTAGTAAGCAGAAATTTTAAGTACTTAGGTATAATCTAATGAAATTTGTATACCCATAACTATATGAGGAAAACCATAAAACTCTGATGGAAGATATCACAGAAGAACTAAAGAAATGGAAACTTATTTCATGTTCATGGCTAAAAAGACTTGGTATTGTCAGGATGTCAGTTCTGTTCAACTTGATCTATAGATTCAGCACTACCCACATTAAAATCTCTGGAAATTATTTTATAGATATTGACAAACTGATTCTCACTTTTATAGGGAGAGATAAAAGAACCACAATGGCCACCTCAATATTGAAAGGGAAGAACAAAGTCATAGGACTGACACCATCTGACCATGAGACTTAGTGTAAAGTTACAGGAATCAAGTTATTACATTATTGGAGAAAAAATAATTGATCAATGGAACAGAATGGCGGGCCCAGAAATGGACCCATATAGACGGAGTGAACAGATCTTTAACAAAGAAGCAAAGGGAACACAATGGAGCAAAGAAAGGCTTTTCAATAAATGGAACGTTTGGAAGTCTGCATGCAAAAATATGAATCTAGACAGACTTCATAACCTTCACAGAAATTAGCGCAGAATGGATCATAGACCTAAGCATAGATCTCAAAACTATAAAACTCCTGGAAAATAACAGGAGAAAATCTAGATGACCTTGTTTGGGTATGGTGATGACTTTTTAGAAAAAAAAGAAAGAATGGGTAAGTGGCACTTCATTATAACAAAAAAAATCTGTTTTGTAAAAGACAGTGTCAAGAGAAACAGAAAACAAACCACAGACCGGGAGAACATATTTGTAAAAGATCCATGGAATATAAGACTTTCATCCAAAATATACACACAGGGCGCCTTGGTGGCTCAGTGGTTAAGCCACTGCCTTCGGCTCAGGTCATGATCTCAGGGTCCTGGGATCGAGTCCCGCATCTGGCTATCTGTTCAGCAGGGAGCCTGCTTCCTCTTCTCTCTCTCTCTGCCTGCCTCTCTGCCTACTTGTGATTTCTCTCTGTCAAATAAATAAATCTTTAAAAAGACAAAAACAAAACAAAAAAAAATATACACACCATTCTTGAAATTTGACAAAGAGGTAATAAAGAGCCCAAATTCACTAGGGAATTAAAAAAAAAAGAAAGAAAAGTTACAAATATACTCCTATTAGAATGGTCAAAAATCTAAAACACTGGCAACAGCAAATGCTTGCAAGTATGTGGATAGCAGGAACCCTTATTCATTGCTCACGGGAATAAGAAATGGTATAGTCATTTTGGAAGACAGGTTGACAGATTCTTATAAAACTAAGCACACTTTACCATAGGATCCAGTAGGCCTGCTCCTTGGTACTTACCCAAATGAACTGATCACTTACGTCGACCCAAAAATGTGCACATGAATTTTTATCGCAGCTTTATTCATAATCGCTGAATCTTGGAAGCAACTAAGATGTTCTTCAGAAGATGAGTGGATAAATCAATGGTTGCAATCCAGACAATGGAATATTATTTAGCGCTAAAAAGAAAGATGCTGTCAAGCCCTGAAAAGACCTGGAAGAAACGTGACTGCGTATTACTAAGTGAGAGAAGCCAATGTGAAAAGACTACAGACTGTGTGATTCTAGCTCTAGGACATTCTGGAAAAGGAAAATTAAGGAGGCAACAAAAAGATCAGTGGTTGGTGGGGGTTATGGAGGAGAGAGGTAAACAGGCAGAGCACACAGAATTTTTAGAGCAGTGAAATTAGGCTGTGAGATACTATAATGGTAGACATGTCATTACACATTTATCCAAACGTCTAAAATGTTTAACAAGATTGAACCCCGAATGTAGGATTCTGGGTGATGGTGACCTGTCAATGTAGGTTTAAATGTTGCTGCTCTGCTGGGGGATCTTGATAGTGGGGGAGGCCATGCATGCGTGGGGACCCAGGGCATATATGAGAACTCCCTGTACTTTACAGTCCATTTTGCTGTGAATCTAAAACTGTTCCAAAAACACAAAGTTTATTAGTTAAACAAAAGAAGAGCTGTTCTATGACCTATGTATGTAACCTATGTCATGAGCCTACCAGGGCAGTCACATGTGCGTGTGTGAGTGCATTTGCCCTCGGAGGAGAATGAGCCGCTGAGCCCAGAGTTTACAGCTTTCTGTTGCCCTTGGAGACTAAGGCACAAATACGGAGGGTCTTCAGAACAGAACGATTGGTTGGCTTAGCCTCTCCTTTTCAGAGTCAACTGTCTCCACTAGGTGTTTTTTCCTTTTTTAAAATAGAATTTAAGATTTGATATTTGTTCTTAAAGATTTTATTTATTTATTTGAGAGAGAGAGAGAGAGTGCACACGCACGAGAGAGCATGAGTGGAGTGAGGGTCAGAGGGAGAAGCTGACTCCCGCTGATCAGGGAGCCTGATGTGGGCCTCCATCTCAGGATCATGGGATCATGACCTGAGCTGAAAGGCAAACGCTTAATAGACTGAACCACTCGGGGACCCAAGATTGACTGTTTGAAACGGAGCTTCCTGACTTGAATCTGGAGGGAATAAAAAGATAGATATGTGTGTGCTTGATTTTTTTTTTTCTTTTTAAAGTGCTATAGGCATTACGCTGATGCATCGGGCCATTGAGGCTGGCAGCCGTCACCGTGAACTATGTGGGACCCTTCAATTGGGTGTCAAGTCTCCAGTGGTTTGTGAGGGTCATATCTGAATAACTGAATCGCTTGTGTCCTTGAAACTACTGTCCATGGACTGCCTGTGTGTGCAGATATGCTGCTGTGCCCAACGACACAGCTCATGGCTGTGCACAGACAGGTTAGCATGGAGGCCGTCATGTCTTGGTGGTGGTAGGGTAGTAGGGGTTTGCATGTTCTTCTTAGGTCCAAACTCTTCACCCTGGAGTTGTCTTGCCAGATTGAACACCAATAAGCCATGGCTCTGCTGATCCCCGTGTGTTTACACGGCTTCATGAGTATTTGGGACATACTTACACGAACAAATTATTTGTGCATACTGAAATGAACATTTATTTTGGCATCCTCTGTTTTTATTCACGGAGTCTGACATTCCTGCCTTGGAGCCATTCTTAGTGATTCTCTGGGAACCCCGTGGACCATTTTCATTACTCTAGAAGCTTAAGTGTTCAGGGAACTAATAGATCTTGTGAATTCTCTCTACAACTAAGTTAAGAACTGCCCTATTCACGGCAGCTGGCAATGACTGCCTTATGCAGCAGCTCGGCTGGGTCCTCAGAAGACAGACCAACTAAATCAGAGGCAAGAGCACATTTTCAATGAATTAAGTGTTTGCAGCATAAGTTTATTTCTTTGTTATTTAATGGAATCATGTATAAACACAGAGTGATCTCTAATAGTCACTCATGATGGTATTTGTGCAGTAGAAGGATATAAAATAAATAATCACATGATCCTTTGGTCTTCAGCAGGCAGATGACATGTAGGAAGTGACCAGTCCTGGGACCAGGATGAGGTTGACATACCTGGATGGAGAATATGAATGCACTGGAGGTTCCGAGTTTCACTTCTCGGGCCTGTGATGACTTGTGACCACAGCGTGTGATCCTGCTTTCATCACACTGTGACCACAGCTGGGCTTTCCAGGATTCCCTTGGGTTTCAAACCCTGTCCTTGTCCTCCCTCTGCAAACTGCAACCTCTTCTGAGGTTTTTACGACATGCTTCACATCCCTATGTTCAAGTCCCCCCTTTCGGATGGGATATTTGCAATTGTAATTCTACCGTGTCACCTCTGCTAGACTGGGCTCATGCTCACTGCCTGTGTGATCCTGGCAGAAGTTTCTACTGTGTTTCTTGACGTCTTTAATTGGTGTTATGAATGCAGCATTTGTCTATAATGGAGATGTTTGTCTGGACATGGTTTTCTAGTTCCTGGCTAAATCTGCAGAACGCTAAAACAGAGGTCTCCTTGTTTGACGGACTCCGCTTTCATGCAGGTATGAGGAGCGTCTGAGAGCCTAGGACGTGAAGGGTCCGGGTTGCTTTTGCGAAAACTTACAATGCCTTTTGATTCAAGATTTTTAAGTCACTCATGCCTTTATGCAAAGAAATTGAGAGGAATTGTCAATCGTTTTCTCTCATAGTGATAGGAAGATGTGGATCTTTTCACACTTAAAGTCTTGATGAGACTTTGCTGTTTTACTGACTCAAGTTTGCGGAAATATCCTGCTGTGTGATACCCAGAAGGGCAGAGGAAGTCTGTGACTCATATGTGTGTGGCAGTCCATGATTAATATCACTTGTTCCAACTCTGAGTTAATACAGGCAAGAATAGGCCAATGCAGGGATCCTGGCACATATTTATTTCATGTGATGATGTGAAATTGTCTCCTAAACGGATGACCAGCTGTTTCAGATTATTCTGTGGAATTACAGTAATTTTGGTAATTAGCAAAAATATTCTGATTTTTTTCTTTTTCTTGGCAAAACCTCTAAATGTCTGATACCCTCTGACCTTGCAGAGAAGCTCTTCCCCGCATCTGCACATAACCCAGAGGGGATTAATTAAGTCGAATTAATGCAGTCATTTCTAAAATGGCTCCCAGGATAGCTCAATATTGAGATTGTTGAAAGGATAGCACTGTTTTCCTTCCTGTTTCTCCATGGAAGTGGGAAGGTGAGAGTGTTGGAGGACACGTTCTCCCTGGAGCTTCAGGAAGTACTGCTTTGGGAAGTGTGGGTGAGCTCTGGAAGTCTCTTCCAGTCCCGGACTTACCCGCAGCCAGTCTCATGGTGGAACCTGGCTGTTGAATTTAACCTCGGTTACAAAGAGCTATGCTGTCAGATCTTTCATTCTCATCCTGACTGTTAGCCTCAACTAGCTCTTATCTCCAGGACTCATCTCGCCTGCATTCCTTTGTTCACCACTTCTGGTGACCTTGGACAGACCCTTTAACTCCCTAGAGACACAGTTTGCCCGTCTGTGCAATGGGGCGCTCCAGGACTCCACACACTAACTCACGCACTGGCTTTGTGAATTTTAAAACATTGAGTCAGCTCTGGCCATGGGAAGGTCTGACCTCTGTCCAGGGCCAGGATTCAAAGCAACTGTCCTTCCCTCATAGTTCTGTCTTTTCCTCGGTGATAGACAGAGAACACAGACAGCAGTAGTCGTGAGAAAAAGCTATAATTTAAATTATTTGTATGCCAGAGAAGGCCACAGCTATGGGTTTCTAAAATTCAGATTTCTCAAGATGCATTGAAGGTAATGGATGTGAATCTTACAGCTTCATCTCAATTTAAATTCAGTCACCAAGTGCCTAATTTCTAAAAGATGATTTGCACATTTCCAATAGAATGCTATTTGGAAAGATAAGAGGCAGAAGCGAGCATATTTCCTTTGATGTAAAACCTCCTACTTGGGGCTTGGGGCGGCTGCATTTATTACTGCGGTGGCTGACCCCCCCCCCCCATGCTGATGGCATAGCAAGTCTAACGACTCTACCTTAGGGACTTCAATTTATAGTTTCATTTTTTTCTAACTCCTGGAAGTCATAAACTCACATATACAGACCGATGCTTGATAGCAATTCTAGCACGATCATTTGGAGTGTTTACAGCATGGTGAATCCTGGAAGCTGCTGTGCCCACCCCATGCCAGGCATATCTGCCCCTTCCACCTGGATTTGTACCACATCCTTGCCAAAGGAAAAACTGAGTCATCTTGGTGGGTCAATGACCACAGTGTGGTGTGTGGAAAAACCTCTTACATATATTGAAATTAGCTGCATTGTTCTTGAGAGTGTCAGATTGAGAGTTGAAAGACATTTTTCAACTGTTACCTCCTAAAACTGTAATTATCTTCATCTCTATGAATTGGTTTCTCCAGATTGTTCAGCTCAGGTCTTTGGCCCACAGTTAATATAATAAATGGTAATTCTTGGGATTTTTGGAAGTGCTGAACATATATGATAGGTAATATTTGTAAGACTTCATAAGATTTCCCATTTTATAAGTAGGTAAACTGAGGCTAATGTGCACCAAGTAAAATGACCAAAGTTAGAGTTAGTTCATCTTTTAGGAGGAATTCCAGGCCTGTTTGCACTCAGTCACATGTCAGTCCAGGATCTCCCAGCGAACACCCCTCTTCCCCCCATCCTTAGCAGCATTATCTGCTATGGACAGTGGGAGGATTCACTGACCTTATTATGCTCAGAAGTAGCAGTGATATTATAAACATCTAAAGCCAGCCTAAGGAGCTAACCTCATACAACAGTGTCTACAGATGCAAGCCCTGCACCCCAGGATTGTAAGTCTTGGGTACAGCTGAACAATCCTCTCATACTTTTAACAATGTCCAGCTCAATTCTCTCATACTTTAACAATTCCCCCATCATGAACATCTGGGAAACTTTATGAGAAATGAGATGTCTAAGACTAAAAATGTGACCTTGCTATCACTGGGAATTTTTATGTCCTCAGAAATATTAGCTGGTTGTCTTTTGGTGGGTCCTTGACATCTTGTGGTACATAGCAACTTCCCGTTAGCAATGGGCACACCTGACATATTGGGCATCCCATAAAGCTTTGTGCAAAGACTACTGAGTAAATCAGACTTCTCATCACTAATGGACTCTTTTAGGGAGATTTCTGAAGAGTCTCTTCTATAAATGCATCTTAAGAATATCTGGCACATTTTAAGATGACATCAGGCTGAAGTATATTACTGTGGACTTACTAGAACCCAATCCCAAACAAAAAAGGGAAGAGTATGTATACTCTTCTTTCAGAAGTAAAATTAAAGGAGCCAGGAGACCCAAAGGCAATGATGTAGGTCGACAAGGAGGGCTCTCAACTGAGTAGATCAAATGAGCACTCCGTCCCTTACGTCAGCCGCCCCCAATTACGTGTGTCCTTCTCTTGAATTTCCCATTATTTCCCACTACCTGCATTGTGAGGGGTCCTGTGCTGATTGGACGATGCCATTCTTGAATTTGGGATTTGGTAGAGCCTGGCCCATTCCCAGAGCCAGTCCTCAATGGCTACTAATGGTGCCCAGCTCTACATGCAAGAACTTCTGCTTATTACCAAGATGAGAATCCACTTTTGAAACATTCTTGTCCAATGTCAGATTGACCTATGCAGTACTTTGGTGACTCATTCTGTAAGGAATGATGAACAATTCACCAGATCGCTGAGTTTAAAAGCATGTTGCATAAGAAAAATTTGCTTTCACTCTTAATTTTCTCATTTACCATGCTGAGGGGGCATTTGAAAAAAGTCAATGTTTCCCCTTCTGAGTCAGAAACTGACATTTTCCCATACCCTTCACGTGTTGCCAACAAAATGCAGGCACACAACTGTGACTTGGGGGACTGGGATATTCCCCTGCCTTTAGTGTCCTTTGCAGGTTCCATCCAGTCTAACGTGTGGAGCATCTTTGTCATCTGGTCAAGGGCCTTCTGATCTGTATTTCTGTCTCCCGATTCAATCAACCTTCCATAGGGTGCAAAGCATGTCTGAATAAAACTCATATCAAATATTGATTTAAAAATCTTCATTATCTCACATCTGCTTAAGGAAGAAGTTCCTTAGAAGGGCATAAAAGTCCATCAAAGATATGACCCATACCTACATTTCCTACCTCATCTTGCTCAACCCTTGTCACATACCCTGTGTCCTCTAATGTTTTCAGAATACCTCATTTCTGCAGGTTACTTGACACCCTTTTTGTGAAATGACCTTCCTTCCCATCTTCACCTGGCATCTTCATTGTCCTTTAGGACCCAGTTTGAACGCTGTCTTGGTCAACTCAGGCTTCTATAACAAAATACCACAGCCTGGATGGCTTAAAAAAAAAGAGAAATTTATTTCTTGTAGTTCTGGAGGCTGGGAAGTCCACAATTAAGATACCATCAGATCTGGTGTCTGTGAGGACCTGATTCTTGGCTGGCACTCCATGGCCTTGCTGTGTATTTGTAACAACTTCCTCAGCATATGTAGAGAAAGAGAGAGAAAGAGGGAGAGAGACACAGAGAGGGTACTTCCTCTTATAAGGGCACTAATCCCATTCCTCATGACCTCATCACAACCTCATCCAACCATGATCACCTCCCAAAGTCCCCACATCCACATACTATCATTTGAGGGTTAGGGCTTCCACATAGGAATTTTGAGAGGACACATAGAGCCTGCAATGAATGCCATCCTAACCACTTTGCTCCATCAAATGGAGATACTAATATATTCATCTGTATTGTTCATTGCATCACAAACCTCTTAAGATGCATCTTAATGCTTAACTCAGTGCTTGACATTCAGTGGGGACTTAATAAAAATTAAAAAATATATATAATATAAAAAGTATAATGGAAGTTGGATTAAAGAAGGTCCTGACTGGTCTTGTCTGGTCCTGAGTGATCTGTACTGATCCTGACTGGTCTTCACATATACTGACTGGTCCTGACTGGTCTTGACATGTACTGACTGGTCCTGACTGGCTCTGACAGGATAAGCCCCAACCCTGACTTCCAGACCAGAGTAATTATTTTAGAGTAAGCAGGGGTCTTCCCACATCATGTATTCTTCAAAGTCTGTGATGTGATAGTGATTGTTGGTGGTGGCAACAACTGTATGAGGGTCTTACAACACTCTGCATCTTTTCCTACTCATCAGATACCCTGGACAGACTCCTTAGTGACATCTTATGATGGTGAAGCAACCACTTGTGTCTTCACTACAGGCTCCTTCCTGAAGTGACTGAGAATTGAAGTCACCTGCATTCTCGTAATTGACCTTTCGCAGCTGAGAACTAATATCGTCCTCTGTCACCACATGACTCAACTTTGTACCAGGATATTCTTGGAATTCCTGGAAAGATAAGGCTATAAGCCAACCGATAATTCAATGGTTGCCTTAGGAATTTCCTGTAAGCCAGTTTCTAAGGATGGATAGCTCTTCTCTCAAGAACTATTCAGCAAACATTGTACTTATCACATAATAGCATACTTATCAGGACAGGCTGAAGGTGCTCCCTTCACTGTGTTCACCAATCCTAAATCATCCCCTCACCTTATCCAGTCAGCTCCCCTCATTGAAGACCCACCCAAACCACTTGAGGCCAGACCCAAATACTTGGAAGTATATCCTCTCCTGATCACTTCCCCCTGAGACAGCTTTAAGACTCTGGCAAGGTGGCACTCTCCCACATCAAAGGAGAACTAGTGACCTTGCCTATCTTTGATGAAAGAACCACTCAAATTTTTTGTGGGAAAGGGACAGCAGTGCATGTGGTTTTGACAAAGGCAATGTTCTAAAGAGTGAAAATTTTGTCCAGGACACTGGAGTCCAGAGCTCAAAGCTCTGCCATGGCTTTGCCTGTGACCTTGGGCAAATCATTTGCTCTCTCTGAACCTCAGTTTTATCATGGGAATAATGAACAAGGTTGGTGATACCACTGTCCCTGTGTCAATCCTCTTGTTCCCAAGTTTTTCCTGGAGAGTAAAAGTCATAGTCAATGCAGAGGGAAAGAACAGTTATCTGTTAGCTGTTGCTAATTTCAACTATATTAGATTTTGTCCAGGGGAAGTTTTTTAATATTCCTTGACATTTTGGGAGAATGAGTCATTGAAGTGACTGACATTCCTATGTAAATGAATAAAGTTTACCCCATTTCAAACATCCATAAAATATTAACCATTTAAAATAATAACCTTCCTAAATTCTTTCATAAAATTTTCCTAAAGAGATAGTTCTCTCCCTTTGAATGAAGGCATATTGACTGCTTTTTTTTTTTTAATTCCTGTGACATAGATTTTTGGATGAACCTAAGGAGACATTACTGATGTGAAAGGAGACATTGAAATATTTTCAGCATTATTCATAGTGATGAGATATTTGAAACATACTGAATTCCTGCATAGAGAGAGTCATTCGCTACACTCTGGCATATGTAAGAGATAGAATCCACAGTGGTCCATGGAAGCTATGTGATAGAAGAATAATAAAAACGAGAAAATGTTCAGTGTGCAGGAAGTACCCCCTCTTTTCAAAAAAGCACGACCCCATTTTTATAAAAATATGTCCAATGATTACCAGAAAGTTAGATATTATTAACTGTGGCTATCTCTGGAGGTGATTTGAATTCGGCTTTGTGCTTCTCTATACTTTCCTATTTTCAACATAACAATGCATTTCTTTTATAATACTAACAAGCTAGAATGTTAAAGAGGAAAGCACCAGTTTAAAGTGTGACCAATCAGCTAAGAGATATCTGAGTCAGGCTGGCATCCCATCCTGGTGCAATGAAAGTGAAGGTGACTTCAAAACACAGGGGTTAACAAGATTCTGGCCACGGGGGGCAGCATAAAGCAAGGGCCTTGAGCCAGGGGTGCAAAGGTGACAGGGACTCAGAGACATTTTGCTTAATTTTTGCTCTGGAGTTGTTTTCAGGAGGGCTGGAGTCCAGAAACAGGAATAGGCACAGGATGTTTTTATATATTAGTGGATGAAAAACTTAAATTAAGGCCAGGATAACTTGGTCAAATGGAGTGATGGTTTCCGGTGACAAGAATGCAACTACGGCATCCCAGCGGCAGGACGCTTCTGAGCGGCTCATAAAACACTATGCCTCTGGGAACACAGTTTAAGAACCACTTTAGTAACTAGTAGTTTTCTAAATTTTTAAGTTATTGTGCCATGTGTTCCCCAGCTAATCTCCCTAAAATCTGTCTCATTTCTCACAATTATACTCAGGGACTCCTCCTGCTATCTCTGAATCCAGGGATTTTTTTTTTTTTTTTTTTTGGCAATTTATTTATTCATGCAGTTGTGTACCTGTGAGTCTGACTTTCTAAACTTACTCATGTGATAAAGAAAAACCTAGAAACAATGCCGAAGAGCCACCAGACCTGCCAGAATCTCACTGAGCCGGGTGTTTGCAACGGGACCATTCATTATATACGTCATGATCAGACTCTGGCCACCACCATCTTTAACGGCTGCTTGCCATGTTTGCAGGCTATGAGAACTGATGTCTGCCTACTGAACATGCCACGTTTCCTTCCAAACCACCTGAATTGTCTTCCTGAACCTCGGGAACTTTCTAGAACAGGTGAACTTAAGAAAACAAAGATTTTGAGTGACCATTATAATAGGCATTTAGAGATACGTTTATGGCCACTGAAATAAAATGACCACCTTAATTGCTACTGGGAGTTTTCTAAGTACTTTACAGATTGCATCCTGTAGTCCTGGCAAGGACTCTGTGAGGCACTGGCTGCTGTGTTCTGTGTCTCACATGACACAGAACATGTGGTGATGTGGGGCTGTGGACTGGGAAGTAATTCACCCAAATCTACTGAGCTGGTAAATGGCTGGGCCAGGATCTGAACCCAGGTTGTGAGCCGTTGAGATCATGCTCCTGCACTCGAACTTCACGTGGTGCTACCAAAAAAGACACCACTCACGACACAAAAACAGTGCTCAAGAAGCGTTGTGGGTGTGGGTGCGGCACCATGGACTTCTGGTTGCTAACCCTTGGTCACTGGAAGCATCGGGGCTCCCATTCACATTCCACACCAGGTATTTGTGTTTCTTTGAGTTCTAGATAATACGCGTGTTAACTGGATTTTTTTCGTATTTATTGCTCTATTTAAATGCACGTACCTTTGAACTTGCATACTTCAAAAATGTAGAGGCTTCCTCCTTCGAAGAAGCAGAGGGCCCTTTATATTGAGGGAAAACACCTTGGGCAGGTTTTTTTTTTTTTTTTTTTTTTTTTCTTACCTCCTGATTTGTTTGGAAGGACTGACTCACACTTCTCCCCTGGTGCCTGGGATTATGTAATTTCCTGTTCAAGCACTTCATGGGCCATACCCACCTAATCCTAATCCTCCAAATGATCTCATAAAGCTGCTATAGCCATTTCAGAGGCAAGGAATCTGAGTCCCAGAGAGGTTAACCAACTTGACAGATCTTGTATGTGGCTCCTGAACAATGTGAAGCCATGGGCTTACCAGTCTCCTCCTGAAATATCACTGCAGGATGGGAAAACGATTTTTTAAAAGGCATATAGCCACAGGGTCAGAGAAGGCATATAGCCACAGGGTCAGAGAAGGCATATAGCCACAGGGTCAGAGAAGGCATATAGCCACAAGGTCAGAGAGAACCGGTGGCAAGGCCCAGAAGTCAGCAGTAATGGATGAGAGCAAACCAGTGCAGCAAGATTGGAACCTGAGTTAGCAACATGAGAAGCCCAGGAGAAGCAAATCCATTTTTACAATCCTAGGAGTTCAGAATTTGGAGGAAATAAGCATTTACAAAACTGGGGACTGGAGGTCAGGGATGAAATAATGATTTGTTTTTTTTTTAATGCTGTATAAAAGGAATGCTAGAGTGGCTCAGTTGATTAAACAGCTGCCTTAGGCTCAGGCCATGATCCTTGGGTCCTGGGATCGAGCCCTGCATCAGGCTCCCTGCTCAGCGGGGAGTCTGCTTCTCCCTCTCCCTCTCCTGTTTCCCCTGCTTGTGCTCTCTGGCTCTCTCTCTCTCTGGGAAATAAATAAATAAAATATTTTTAAAAATGCCCTATAATAGATATTTAGACACCTGGAACCCTTCTCCCACCTTGGGAAGATTGGCAACTGCCTCTTTGTATCCTTAGTGGAACACAAGAGGGTGTTGTCCTCTTCGTGAAGGAGAAATTCTAAGGCACTCTGCACCGGGGTCTCCAGGCCAGCGTATCTGGGCAGGCGGGTGAACTGAATACTTCAGAGACCTTCAGTATTTTCTGTTTGTTGTTCTCATTGTTATTCCAGAAGTGAGATGGAAAGGAAAAGCCATTAGAAGGATGGGGTGTGGCCAGAGGAGAAAAGAGGGGGCAGAGAGACAGGAGAATGAGTGTCCAAGGAAGACTCAGGAACCTGTAGGGAGAAGACAGCAATCCGGAGACAGGGTGTAGAAGTAACAAAGAAACGAAATAACAAAGAAATGAAGTAACAAAGAAACAAAGAAATGAAAAGAGCATGTGACTCTTGATCTTGGGTTATGAGTTCGAGCTCCACATTGGGTATAGAGCTTGCTGAAGAAAAAAAAAATAAGAAAGAAAGAAAAAAGAAGAAATCAAAAAAGATGAATGATTTCAACTTAGAGAGGTTGAAGGTGACTGCAGTTTTCAGGTTTGCGAAAGCTGCTCTCTCTAGTAGAGAACCTAAAGTTCCTGAGGTCTATAGCCAGTGGAGAAGTGGGATTCCTATAGATCTGTGTGTTTTGAGCACTGGGTTTTGCTCTCCAGCTCCTGGTTGCCACAGCAGAGCCCGAAGCCTTTCATTTTCCTCTCTTCCCCCTCTCACACACTCATTCTTTTTTAGTACTGTCCTCTGCTATAGGTCCTTTTCCCCATTCAGAAAATGTGGCCACACCACAGATGAACATCATGTTTAAAACATACTCTGGGGAAACATGCTATACGAAGCTGCACAAGATCCTATTTATTGGGGTAAGGACCGTGCTGCTCTGGCAAAGAAGGTTGGAAAGTTCTCTAGACAGCCTCAACATCACTGTCAAGCATTTTTATTCTTAGTGTCCTCATATTTGTTGCCAGGAGAGTATAAAAATTCTATATTATCTCTATAGAATTGCACAGTACATGCTCACGTTTCCAGATCTGTTTTCTTCAGACGAGATTGTATGCACTGGCTTTATCCCACATCCAGCTCCCTAGTCACACATTAACCTCCTTGCTTGTTGGCTTGTTTTCCTTCCTTTCACTACAAATAGGTGAGACTGATATGTACCTTTTCCCCTGAATGTATGAATGACTCATTTGCGTCTGTTACGAATGATGCATTTTGCACTTCCCTCCTTCTATGGTGTGGTAGACGTCCCTTAGATCCCTATTCTGTGTCTTCCTACCCAGCACCCTATTTTTTGTTTTGTTTGTTTTTTAAAATTAATTTTTCATTACTATAAGTACTAACGGAAGCATTAGGAGAGCCTCACTATTCTATTCTCTGCTGAAAACCCCTATGGGGTCAGGTTTGCTCTGGATTTTATTCTAAGTGTGTTTGAAGCCCTCATTACAACCCCATTTGTTTTTAATGCCAGATCTGAAAAGAAGTTGACCTAGTCTTTCAGTTTTTATTTTATCCTGAGGAGAAGTCTGTAGTCATTTTAATTGCCATCCTATACTGCGATGTGCCTGTGTATGTCTTTAATGGGCATATGTTTTCTTAACATTAGTAGAATTCACATTTTGGACACAGATCTCTGATTTTATTATGTTAAAATTAAAAATTTTTGAGAATGTAAAATCTTGAATTTAAGTCACATGTATATGTTGAAAGAGAATGTTTCCTTCATCTCTGCAACTCTGACACTGACCTTGAAGTTTCCTGGTTATCAATCCTGCTTAAGATCCCAGAGCTCTTCAACCTGCGAAGTTACATTTTCCACTAACTTTAGGCAGTTTTCAGTCAGTCTTTCTTCAATACATTTTCTGCCACAGGCTCTTTCTCCTGTCTTCTCCTCTTTCCTCCTCTCCTTCACAGATTCCAGTTCTGAGTATTTCTGACATTTCTATGTTGTTCTCACTGGTCCCAGTGGCTCTGCTCACTTCTGGTCTCTGTTCTCTAGATTGGGTGATGGTGGTGGTAGATCAGAGGGATATCAAAGACTGATGCTTTCCTCCATCACCTTCATTCTGCTGCTAAGTCCTCCTGGTGACTAAAAAAAAATTCAGATGTTAGAGTTTCAGTTCTATAATTTCTGGTTGTTGTCTCTTATTATCTCTCTTGGTCTGCTGAGACCCTATCTTTTTATTCATGGTGATGATGCGTTTGTTTCTGTCTTTCAGCATAGTTTTAAAATCCCTTTGAAGATTAGGGATTTAGGCATTTTCATTGGGTAATTTCATATCCGATTCATCTTGGGATTGGTTTCTGTTGCCTTTCCTTCTGAGAATAATTATGTTTTTCTTCTGCATCAGGGAAGTAAGCTGGGATTTTATCTTAGAACTTGTAATTGATACATTGTAGAAATACTGATTTCTGAAGTTCTTCTAGAAATATAATTACTCTCTTTTAAACAGGCAGATAAGTGGCTGAAGTTATAATTGTTTTTCCTTGAGGTGGTGGCCATTCAAATATCAGTTTAATTATTTCATATTACTTGATCTACTTGGTATTTACCCCATACACAATACATGAATGGTCAGCCAGGGACTTGGGGAGTTTATACATAGAATATAGGACTGTTTTTCCGGCTTTCTCCTTTTGGACATTTTCTTCTTCATTTCTTCATTGCCTATAATATCCCCAAACCATATCCATTTATGATGATGATGATGATGATGATGATGATGATTTGGTCTAGCAAGACTATGACTTTTCCTTCAGAGTCTTAGATACTTCCTAGCATAGGCCTGGGCCCACCTTCAGGCTAAAAGTCCTAAAACAGAAAATCCACACTTTTCCTTTCTCTTTTTCCAACTGTCAACTCCCCTCTAACTTTGGTCTCCGTTTATTTAATCTCTGATTCTTTATGCTTGTTAACTTTTCTGTCTTTCTCTAAGACTATATGGTTGCTATTATCAGAAGGTTTTTTTGTTTGTTTGTTTTTTGTTTTTTATAGGAGCCAGTTGGTCATACCAGAAAGAGGACTGTCCCCTGCTATCATGCAGTTTTATCTATAAATAATATACCATATGGCTTTGCTTGTTTTGTTGTTGAATGATAAACTATTTGTCATTTGATTCTGCAATGTGCTCTTGTTTACTCATTACAGTTTTCAATTCACACTTGTCAGCGCACACAACTCTGTCTCATTCAGTTTAATTTCTATATAGTCTTTTATTGCCTGGGTAGACCAGAATTTATTTATATCGTCCTGTTGAGGGTTATTTGGATTCTTTTTTGTCAATGTTGTTGTTGCTAAAATGACCTTCTTCTTCATAGTGCCTTGAGCATATAGGCCAAAGTTATTTGGGGATAAATATTGGAAGTGAACTTACAAAGTAAAAGGAATGTATGTATTCGACATTGTTAGATTATTGCAAACTGGCTCCAAAATGCTCACACTGATTTATTCCCCTAGCAACATTCTTTCTCTTCATTCTGTCAGGTATATTACCATATTTTTAAATTTTTGTCAAATTCATGGATATTACATGGTACATTATTATTTTATTTATTATTTCTGTTACTTGCATATTTTTATGTGTCTTGGCTCTCTGGAGTTCCTCTTTCATTAGTTAACTGTAATATCATTTGTTCAATTTTGTATTGGCTTGCCTGTCTATTTGATATAATTTATATATAATATATAGCTATTTACCTACTTTTCATATTAGTTCTTTTCCATATGCATACTTCTGAAACATTTTTTAAAGCTCGTTTATAGTTTCTTTTTAATTTTTTTTTTGATCTTTGTCTTTTGATGAGCTGAAATTTGAAAATTTAATGTAGGGGAAGATGGGCAAAATGGGTGATGGTGATGGGGAGTGAGAGATACAGGCTACTAAGTAGGGAATGAGTAAGTTACAGGAGTAAAAGGCACAGGACAGCAGATCCACTCAATGGCCCTGGAATGGTGCTGGATGATGTCATCTGGAAGCTCCCTGGGGTGAGCAAAACACAATGTATATACCATGGTGCACATCGAAATGAATATAACATTATGTGTCAACCATCTTCAAATCAAACGATTAAGAAGAAGGATTCAGCCAGTCTTTAAAATGCCAGTCATATCTAGCACCCAGGTGGCTCATCTAGTGAAGCATCTGCCTTTGGCTCAGGTCATGATCACAGGGTCCTGGGATCAAGTCCTGCATGGGGCTCCCTGATCCGCGGGGACCCTGCTTCTCCCTCTGCTCCTGCTCCCACTTGTTCTATCAATCTCTCTCTCTCCCTCAAATAAATAAATAACATCTTTTAAAAAATATCAGTCATACCTCCAATAAAGCAGTATAAAAAGTTAAAAAAATAAATGCAACATAGTCATATTTGCCAACATTTTCTTCACTGTTTGTGCTTTTTGTGTCTTCTTAAAACAATCTTTCTCTGCTTGAAGACATAATGATATTTTTTCTCCTTACAGTGTGAAGGCTTTGTTATCACGTGTAGGACTTTATTCTTTATGGAATTGTTTTTCCTCTATGTTGTGAGTTACTATATATTTTTTCTTATTTAGATAGTCAATTTCCAGTATTGTTTTTTGAATAATTTATCCTTATCCTATTTACTTGTAATTCTGCCTTTGCCGTATATCGGTATATTATATCTATGGTGCTTCTGTTTGGGTTTCTTTTTTCCTATTGATTTATATTCCACACTTTTTGTTTTAACTTTAATGATAAAACAATATAAAGAAAGTCTATTTCCTTATGTTTTTCCCTCAAAATTGGCTTCACTAATCCTGGCTCTCTGCTCCATATAAATTTTGGCTTGCCAGCTTCCACAAATTAGCTGATTGGATTTTGACTATAATTATAATTAATTTGTAAATAAATTGGGGGGTAAGAATTGATATCTTCACTGCATTCAGTGTTCCCTTTCACCGCATCTGTCTATATCTCTATCTGCATCTTTGTCCCATCTGTCCCTGCATTTGTATCCATATCCATGTGCGTCTGATTCGTTTCTACCTCTCTTCTATGTCTGTGTCTGTGTCTCTAGTTCTAGAACTATATCAATAGCTGTAAAGATATACTACACTTTCACAGGTTTTCATTTTTTATTCAGAAACAATTTGCAGCATATCTCATTGAGTTTCTAAATATCTTTGTAAAAAAGTTATTTTAGGGGCACCTGGGTGGCTCAGTTGGTTAAATATCTGACTCTTGATTTTGGCTCAGGTTGTGATCTCATGGTTGTGGGGTCGAGTCCCATGTTGGCCTCTGCAGGAGGCAGGGAGCCTGTTTAAGATTTTCCCTCTCCCTCTCCTTCCACTCCCCATGCCCCACATTTTATCTCAAAAAAGATTTTTTTTTTTTTAAATTCCAAAAGCCTGATGCTTCCTGTTGCTATAGTGAATGGAACTGTATTTTATTTTATTACATTTTGATTTTTGCTTGCTATACAGGGATACTGCTGATGTTTGCATGCCTGTTTTATATCTGTGAAAGAAAAAACTATCCCATGACACTTGTAAATGCAAGGCAAGGCCGACTTTATTTAAAGGGGAACCATCATGGGGTTACCTGCGTGGCTCAGTGGGTTAAGCCTCTGCCTTCAGCTCAGGTCATGATCCCAGGGTCTTGGGATCGAGCCCCGCATCGGGCTCTCTGCTCAACGGGGAGCCTGCTTCCTCCTCTCTCTGTGCCTGACTCTCTGCCTACTTGTGATCTCTGGCTGTCAAATAAATAAGTAAAATCTTAAAAAAAAGGGGGGGCGCCATCATGAGTGGTGTGGAAACCAGTGTAAGGCGATCTGCAGCAGGTCAGAGAGACAGCTTATCTCCAAATGCAGTGTGGGCAAGTGGGGGTTTGTAGACAAGGAGTGGGGGGTGGGGGCAGTGGAAGGAAACACCAGGGTGGGTGGGGGGGATTCTGGTTAAACTAACCTAATAGGCTCCTTGATGAAAAGAGGCCAGGGTGGTCAGACTTCACCTGGGGGAAGTGGAGGGTGAGGAACCCCATCAGATGAAGATGTGATCAGTACAGAAAGTGAATGTGTTGCTGAAACTGACTTATTGAGATTGGTAGTACAAAGGGACAGAGCAGAGAGCAACATGGAAGCCAGCCAAATAGAAAAATCTGGGGATCTTGTGAAGAGTTTGGTCAAGGAGAGAATCTTTGTTACATCCAGGTCTCCTGTTACTTTGTTTTTAAGCACCTTTTACTAAATTCCATGTTGACTCTGTTGGAGATGTTGTATTTACAAACAAGGATATTGCTTGCAAATAAAGATAATTTGATTGGTTTTTCATTCTTCTTCTTCTTCTTTTTTTAAAAAATATTTTATTTATTTACTTGTCAGAGAGAGAGAGAGAGCACAAGGAGGCAGAGTGGCAGGCAGAGGCAGAGAGAGAAGCAGGCTCCCTGCTGAGCAAGGACCCTGATGTGGGTTTTGATCCCAGGACCCTGACCAGACCATGACCAGAGCCGAAGGCAGTGGCTTAACCCACTGAGCCACTCAGGAGTGTCCCTCTTCTTCTTATGTTTAAAGTAATTTTTTTTTCTCTTTGCATTGGTCTGGACCTTCAGTATGGTGTTGACCAGAAGCGGTGAGAATTTGCATCCCTTTCTTGTTTTGCCTCTAAATAGAATGCATCTAATATTTTATTATTAGTTATGGTATTTGCTCTAGGTTTCTGTCAACTATCATTTGCCAGGCCGAGGAAATCTTTTATTTCCAGCTTGCTTGCTAAGTACAATCTTAATTACAAAATACATTACATTTCACCTTTTATTTTTGTACCATTTCAAATGATCATAGATTTTTCTTTTTTTAACTTGTAAATAGGGAATATTATTAGGATTTTAGATGTTGTAGTACTTTTGTGTTCTTGAGAGAGACTCTACTTGAACCTTATGTGCTTTTAGGACGTTGCAAGAAATTATATGTGGGAATTTTCATTTAGGGTTTTGGCCTATTTGTTCCAAGAGAGACTGACTGACCTATCATTATGTTTCCTGCACTACCCTTTTTCAATTCTTGTGTTTAGCTCATATTAGCTGAATAATGAGTTTTTTTTTTTTAGCTTTTAAAAATTCTCTTATTTTAGTTTAAGAAGGGAATCAACTCTTTCCTCAATTCCTTATACCTATTTGTATAAGTGTTTGCATGTGTATATTGTTCAATTTCTTTAACAATAAATTTATTCCTCTTCTTCTCCTTCTTCTTTTTCAAAGTAGGCTCTATGCCCAGCATGGAGCCTGAAGTGGGGCTGGAACTCATGACCCTGGAATCAAGACCTGAGCTAAGATCGAGTCCAATGCTTAACCAACTGAGCTACCCAGGCGCCCCAGTAAGAAACTTCTTTCCCATCTGCTTTTTCTTGGGTTAACTATATTAACTTCTGTTGACTACTACACTTGAGTTTCTTGAATTTGTTAGGAGTAGGGATTTTCAAGTATTCTCATAGAAATTTAATCCCCATTGTATCTCTGTTTTTTTCTACTTTAATCTGTAAGTAAAGTGTCCATTTTTGCTGTTCTCGGTCCTCCTACATCTCTGAGACAGGGTAGGTAGCCCTGTTTTTACATGAAGAACAGAGGCAAATGCATGCGAACTCGTGCCATCAAGGTCTCCAGCTGGTAAAGACTGAAATGAGGATTCAAATCCACATTGGTGTTTCTAAGGACGTCTTCTCCAGCACTCCTATGGGCAAACAGAGCTTTCTTACTGGTTCCACACTTTTGATAGGGATCCTTTCCTCTTTATTACTTTGTTTCTCTTTCATGATTTTCATTCCTTTTGGCTGGAGTGTCAACCACTTTTTTGAAGGTTACAAATTCTGTGCTGTGTGCTCCCTGCTCCTGACTGGTCTGAAGTTGAATCAAGGAGCCCGGTTCACTCAGGCATTTAGTGAATTGTGCATCTGAAATGTATTCATTCTTTTCTCCAGCCCGGATGATCTCACCTCAGACCAAAGGAAACATTGTAAACAAGGGAACTATCCAAGGGGAGGCTGCTAGTTTATGCATTCAAATGAGGACATTCAATCTCAGCTCTCCTAGGAATCTTTAGACCTTGATGAGATTCTATTTGCATTAATGGAAGCTATGAAATTCAAATGTTTGGGCCGGTATGGGGGGGGGTGTCAGAAGCGTAATGAGATGGATTAAGGAAAGAAACGTTTAGTCTGATCAGGTAAATCTCTTAATGAGCTCTCCCAGACAGTGAAATTACGGAAGAAAAATTAGTCTGGCAGGACAAATAGGAGTCCACAGAGATGGGGAGCAAAGATCTTGTGCTTGACTCAAGGTTATAGGATCCATTAAGACTCCCTGTGTTAACCTTCTTTGCGCCTGAAATCATTACAATTTACTATTGTTTATAAGTTCTCTCTGCACACAAGTGAAGCTGTTTAGCTTGTTAAAAACAACAAGCATTTTTTGAGTGCCCATTCTGCGTTGGCCACCTTGCCATGCCATTTAATTACTGTGATTTCTTACATCAAAATTTAGCTTAACTGTGAGGAGTTCTTTGTTTTAATTGCTTGTTTAATGATCTATCCTCCCGGTTAGAGCTAAGTCTCCTGAGGCAGAAAACAGGGCCTCTCTCCCGTCATGGTGTCACTGGTACTGGCCAAGCATTGATCTGTGTGGGGTTCTCTGGTGCTCAGAAATGGGAATGAATGGAGGACCCCAGCGGTCTCTAGCTCCTGACGTCCTTTAAGGACCCATATTTTGGTCTCCATAACCTTAACCCCTGGATTACAAAGCTTCACACAAGGTCTTTATCTTGTGCCTTTGGATATTTCAGTGCCTAGAACAGTCTGACTCCATACTACTTGTTGAACACATGGCGGAAGATGATCTTCCCCTCTCTGATCTCTGATTTCTTTGAAGTTGGATTTTTAGTTTCCAGCATGTGGAACATGCCACATTGGAAATGCCACGTCTGTGTGACAGAGGAGAGAGCCAGGGCTCAGGGATGCCAGAGTGAAGCTCCAGCTCCCTCCTCTAGTTACCAGATCTGGAAGGGACTTAACATTTCTCACTTCCTCCAAATTTCCATCCAGCATTTTGAAGATGATAAACCATGTTCCCAGTCTGTCACTTTCCTTACTAATATCTGTTTTCTGATTTGCACTGAAGTTTACTTAACTATTATTAAAATCCTATGCTATTTCCAGGGTCTGCAATATTTTCTCTGAGGCTTACTCATATTCTCTTCTAAAGAAACCGTTCACATACTGCTCAGGCGTGCTGGAGAAACTAATCTTCCTTCCTCCAGCTCCCATCGCACACCACCAGTTGCATCAGTAGGAAGGCTGCCGCGACATGGGTAGTGGTGGGAGGAGTTGTCTTTCTTGTGTCATCTCTAGCTCAGGAGATTACACCTCGAGCGTCGGTGGTCAAGGTACGCTGGCAACCTACAGAGCAATCTAATCCTGACAGACATTAAGGAGCATCACACTTCCCTTAGACATCAGCGGAGGACTGGTATCTTTTATAGCCATTTGATGGCAAATTTCAAATACTAAAAAATAAAAAAGATGTACTTCAAAATTTAATCTTTCAGCCAAGTGTGTGTTTCTTATACATTTGAATAATGTGACAGCCATAGAAACACGTTTGTTCTAAATTTTGTAGGTGGCCATCACAGAAAATAGCCTCCGGGCACACATTTAGAAGAACAGTAGTGATGGAATAAAAGATAATGCAGATTTCAATCTAACCCAATCACAGGAAAAGGGCTTCATGTACATACAGATCACCCACCAGCTCTGACTTCTGTCTCAATGTCACCTCTATGTGACTGGCATGGTTTCAAAAGCAAGCATGGAGGAAGGGACATGGACAGCCAAGCATGGAAGAAGGGACATGGATGGCCATCTAGATTCTTACTCTTCCTTGGGCAAAGTCACCAAGACAATGGTGCAGACCTTTTCCTCATGGTGACTTCAAGCTGGGGTGTTAGAACTCTGGACTGGGTCCCTTCCTGAAAAAATGCACCTGCTCACTGGGCTGCCAATTCTCACCTGGTATGAGGCAGGTGGCAAGACATACAGAGTAGGGGAGTGATAAGGAGTTTATTGTTTCCCCCTCCCAAATTCATGGAGTCAGTGTCCTACCTGCAGGGCCTCAGAACGTGACTGTATTTGGAGATGGGATCTTTACAAAGGCAAATAAGTTAAAAGGAGGTCATTAAGGGGGTGCCTGGGTGCCTCAGTCAGTTAAGCAGCTGCCTTCAGCTCAGGTTATGATCTCAGGGTCCTGGGATGGAGGATGGAGTCCTGCATTGGGTTCCTGGCTCGGTGGGGAGTCTGCTTCTCCCTCTGCCTCCTCCCCCAGCTTGTGCTCATGCTCATGGTCTCTCTCCCTCTCAATTAAATAAATAAAATCTTTTTAAAAAATGAAGTCATTAGGTGGGCCCTAAATAATGTTCTAGCATTGGAACCAGATGCTGCGGAGGGAAGATGATGTGAAGATGATGAGAAGGCCGTCTATGTGGCCAGGACCATGTCCCTTCCGCACAGCCTGGGTGGAAACCATCCCTGCTGATGCATTGATCCTGAACTTTCATCCTCTAGAGCTACGAGACAGTAAACACCTGTGGTTTAAGCTGCCTGGTCTGTGGTGCTTTGTTAGGGAGACCACAGGGCTACAAGGAGGCCCAGCCCAGTCCCTCTAGGCCTGTTTGGTGAGAACCTTTCAGGATGCACTGTAGGGGGCTCCTCCGCCCACACCCCTCCTGGCCCATGCTCACCCCCCTCCCCTGGGGCATTGTCTTCACTGACAGTTGTCCTACCTTGCCAGGGATCTTGGTAACCTACCACTCTGCAGCACGTTGGCCCAAACCTTAGCTGAAAACAGGTATTACCTCACAGAATGAGCTGCATGGTTCTGGCTGAGGGTCTTTCACAGAGGGGCCAGTTGCTGGCATGGCAGTCTCAGGGGCCACAGGACCTGGCCTCAAGTTCACCCATGTGCTTCACATCCCCTGTGTGGGTGTCCCACAGGGGGCTCACAGCATGGCTTCCTGAGAGCCAATGGTGACAGAGAGAAAGAGAGAGAGAGAGAGAGAGAGAGAGAGAGAGAGAACATGAACAAGTTGGGACAGGCTTGGGAGCTGCTGGTCTCTGACAACTAATATCCAATCACGTTCGCCATACTCTCCTTGTGGGAAGGGACCACTGGGGCTTCACAGGAGGCTGGCTGGCACTCGGGCATAGCAAGTTCTCCTGGGAGGAGTTCTCCTGTACATAGAATGAAACCTCCTGTTATGGACCCTACATACACCAAGTGGATTCGGCCTCACCCCCAGTAAAAGATCATCAACAGCTTCCTTTGTCATCTCTCTTCCTGCTTTCCATCTGTGTGATCTCTTCCCACCTTGAGCTTGTGGGTTTCCTTGGAACCATTATATGGTTTGGTAGGTGACTAAGGAGTATCCCTTTCCTTGGATCAAATCTCGCCCCCAAATGGGTTAGAATGCGCTCTGCCTTCTCTGTTGCATAGGTGAGCCTGTTACTTTCCCTCCCCCAGTCTCAGCCAACATGTGCTGGGTCCTTTGCATAAGGTTCTGTGCCAAGGGCTTGCCATACTGGTCCCTCACGGCTGGGGTCCTGATACACAGCTAGGTCACTTCAACCTACTGGAAAGATGCTGTTCTCAGGGATAGGGGAGCCAAAAGGAGCCTGAACTTGACAAGCAAACACCCAAAGCATGCCCACTGCTTGGTTGACTTCCATTGACATGGCGGGCCTTTTGACCCAAGGCTTTTCTCCATCTATTGGGAAATACTAGGTCCGGTCTGATTAAAACTCTTGAATATTTGCTCCTTTATTCTTCACGTCGGTGGTAGGGGCAATGTTTGTACCAGGGAAAGTACCTTCTGCTTTATCCCTGGACACGGAATTCGGCAGCTGCTTTGAGAATCGGGGTCATCTAATTGCTTTCGAAAGTTCACAGCACCCGTCTGGAGGAGACTGTAAGAACCTTTGGAAACAGATTTTTCAGTGCTGCCGGCAGGTGGATTTTTCATTTCTTATTTGTAGAGGGCCTGAGTGGAGTCCATCATATGCAATGCTTGTCGCAGCCTAACTCCTCCTCTGGATCATGATTAACATTCTGACAGCAAGACGGATATTTCTCAATGATGCGTTCCTGCGTTCCATCAAATTTGAGAAACACATTAAGATCAGTCATCTGAGTGGGACTGTTTTCTCCTGCTTGTGGCTAATTAGTCAAGATGAATGTACAGACAGAGCTGCCTCCCTCCTAGCTATTGTTGGCTGCTACTTTATTATGAAAAGGGCCATTATTGCCAGTTTTTTTCTCCTTTTATTTTCTTTGATGTACAGGGGACTTAAGTGAATGGGAGGACAGGAGGAATCAGGTTTTCCACAAAAGTCTAACATGGTGTGAAGGTCAAACAAGGTTCCTCCTGCCCCAAGGACCTAGAAGGCAACCCCAAGTGAGTTATGCTTTAATGTGAGGGCAAGACGCGGGGGCAAATTATCTTGGGATAATATTGAAGTTCAACTTGGTTAAAGCTGCTTTAAAGAGAACCAAGGAGTATGGAATTCAGGAAAGAGGAATGCACTCAGGAAATTGGCTTCAGTTTGTGGATTGAGTGTCTTTGAGTGTGACCTGATAACCTGAGTTTTTTAGAAGAGGAAAGTATTTCTGTCTGTTTGTTTTTTAAATAGAAAAAGCTGTTTTGTTATTCCATTCTACAGACTTTTTTTTCTTATTTTTTTTTTATGTTACAGTAGTCATCATTAGTTTTTGATGTAGTGTTCAATGATTCATTGCTAGTGTATAACACCCAGTGCTCCATGCAATATGTGCCCTCCTTAATACCCATCACTGGGCTCACCCCCCTTTCCCCTCTAAAACCCTCAGTTTTTTTCCTATAGTCCATAGTCCATTGTTCATCTCCCTCTCTGATTTCCCCCCTTCATTTCTCCCTTCCTTCTTCTAATGTCTTCCATGCTATTCCTTATGTTTCACAAATAAGTGAAACTATAGGATAATTGTCTTTCTCTGCTTGACTTCTTTCACTCAGCCTAATCTCCTTCTAGTTCCATCCATCTGGATGCAAATGGTGAGCCAGTGTTTAAGCAAACTCTTGGAATCTGGCAAAACCATGACTTGGAATAAGACAGACTATGTGTTGACCATCTTCACTACCTTCCAGAATCTTCTTGAAGATTCCTTTGTAACTCTAAAGATGGTTAAAATTACACAATAGAAAAATAAAAGAAAAAAATACTCAACGTCATATTTCCAGTGAGACAGCTTCCCATCTTCCATATGTTTTATTCACCAGCCCTTGTGGTTCACTACTGAGAACATTACCATCTCATGAGAAACAATATCATTCAGATGATTGATTATCTTCTGTGTCTCAATGCTGGGCTCTAGAATTCTAGTCTATCTCATGACCATGTGCTCCAGAACCATCTTTTTGTCTTCTTTTGTTTCAGTTGGCAGAGGATTTCTCAGAACCAAGTATTTGAAGGATCTGGGTGTGGCTCATCTGTCCCATCTACCTTTTAGCAGTTCTGAACCAGAAGCCTTAAAGGTCAAATGGACAGATTCCTCAATGCTTGTAGAGGAACAGAGTCAATATGGTGAGTGGGTAGGGACTAATAACTCAAATCTTCCAATGCCACTGAAGTCTTATTTTCATTACATCTGGTCCTCGCTGCCAGGAAAATGTAGGGGCACCTGCTGGAGGCAAAGAAAGCAACCTGCATGGGATAGATTCCCCCTTTCTTCTTAGTCCACACCTTTTTTCTGGAGGAGGAACATATGGATAATATGTGATTATGGAAGGAGCAAGGAGCACAGCAGGAGAAGAGGGTCTATGTGAACCCACAGGGTATAACAGAGGACATGTAGATCTAAGCGAACTCCTCTGGAGACCAGAGAAAGAAAACTGGCCCAGGGTTGAGGAGACCTCTAGTCAAGTGACTAGTGAGACCTGAACAACTGTGTAACTCTAGAGTTATTTCCTCATCTAGAAAATTAGAGTAATTGCAGTTTAGTTTGCAAGGTATGAAATGCATCTCAGGTGCATGAGACACTTAGTAAATGGTTGTTATTTTCAGAACATTTTCAGAGCATCTCGGAGATAAGTTTTACTTCCATTTACTCTTTCTTCCTATATTGGCTCTCATTAATGTTTGTAACTGTGGTATTTTATCCTCTTTTCAATTTGAAGATACACTTCCTTTTCTATTTGCTTTCTAAACCTCCCTGGGAAGACAATATTTTCTGAACACCGGTACCCATTTCTAGTGAACACACTGGCGTTTGCTTCTGGCTTCAGTTCAGGTGTGATTACACGTCAAACCCAACGCAGTAGATGTCGGGTTTTTTTATTGTTATTTTAACTTGGAGGCTACTCACATGTTGAACATTTTTTAAAGTCAGCATTAGGCACAGAAGCACATTTGTACTGAGAATAACGCTGAGTGAGGACAGAAACTGCTAACCAACAGCACATAATGTACTTCGACTGCAAGGTTTGGAAGCACAAGTCTCGGGGAGTAACAAGGGATGTGAGCCACACGTGTAACCACCAGTTGGCCTGTATCCGTATTGTGGGGATAATCACTCAACATGTGAGAGTTGGCTTGGGTTCCCTGAACGCCCACTGTTCTGGGGAGGTCCAGTAATCGGTGCTCACTGACGCTGCCACTCCTTTCCAGCCCAGGAAAGGCGTGTTGTGACTTCTCCATTATGCTTTGACAGAAACTGAGATTCAGAGAAGAGCAAAAATACGGATTTATTTTTTAATTTTTAATTTTTTATAAACATATATTTTTATCCCCAGGGGTACAGGTCTGTGAATCGCCAGGTTTACACACTTCACAGCACTCACCAAAGCACATACCCTCCCCAATGTCCATAATCCCACCCCCCTTCTCCCAAACCCCCTCCCCCCAGCAACCCTCAGTTTGTTTTGTGAGATTAAGAGTCACTTATGGTTTGTCTCCCTCCCAGTCCCAATTTTATCAGAATCAATTCCATGATGTTTTGACATATAAGCTTCCTTCTTCTTCTTCTTCTTTTTTTTTTTTTAGTTTTAGATTGTAAAATAATTTCACTTCTAGAGACGTGCAAGAGCAGAATAAAGAATACTTAGGTAGGTTTTATGTGGATCCGTGTAAGTGTGTAGGTATGAATGTATGAATCTATGCATCTAACCATATCTAATTGTTTTCTGAGCCATCTGATTCTAAATCCCATGTGTCATATCATATATCCTTGAAGACTTCAGAGGGTGTTTCCTAAAAACAAGCTCTTTTAAAAAATTTTTTTTGACAGAGAGAGACAGAGTATTCAGAGAGGGGAGAGGAGGAGGGGCAGAGGGAAAGGGAGAGAGAATCCCAAGCAGGCTCTATGCCCAGCTTAGAGCCTAAAGTGGGGCTGGATCCCAGGACCCTGAGATCGAGAACTGAGCTGAAATGAAGAGTCAGACACTTAAACGACTCAGACACCCAGGAGCCCCACAAGGAAGGACCTTTTCTAACATAACTATACTTCAGTTATACTTCAGGACATTTAACATTGTCACAGTACTATCATCAAACCTACAGCCCTCAGGCCAATTTTCCAGTTGTTTTGAAATGTGATTTTTTATGGTATGTCACTGACATTGTTGGAGCACAGAGCAGTTATTTCTAGACGGTCGTCTTGGCTTGGGTTTGCCTGATGTTTCAGATAAGGCATGCTGGGGTAGGACTGCTTTCTGAGTGATGCCGTGTCCTCCTCAACATCCTGTCAGAGGCGTGGGATGACTGTTTCTGCCAGACCAGGTGACGTCAACTTTGATCTTGTTTCTTCATTTTACAGTTAGTTTTTAAAAATGAATACATCTTTTGTTAAAAATATGTTGAGGCTAAGTAAATATTCTGTCCCTCTGAACTTTCATCCCCTAATTCTATTTTAACTTTGATTCGGGATATTTGCCTAAATAAGTTATCACCGTGATGATTAAATTAGGTGGTTTTCTTATACATTACTTGATAATCACTCCTCAGGACTTGCTGACTGTTTATAGCAGCTTAATTAATTAATTATCTAATTAATTAATTAATTCATAATTCATTAATTCATTCTTCATTCATTTAGAGTCATTAAGTCCATTTTTTATCATAACCTGATAGTCACAGCTCTTCATGGTGAAGCCAGGCTTTGAACTTAGGACTTCTCCCTAAAACAGGTTGTACCTTTTCCTCTGTAGAGCTTATTTGTAATAGTTATGACAGTGACACGTCATTTTAGTCTTTGGCTCTAGCCTTGTTCATCCAGCAAGTTCCCACCAGGTGGGCAGTCATGAGCCTAGCTTTGTCTCTTGCAGTATTCACCCACTTCCCATTCTCACCATTTCACTGTATACTCCTGAGGGCAAGTCTGTATTTTACTCACAGCTGTGAGCCAGAGCCCAACACCAGCAGGCAAGCAAGAAGTATTTGTTGCACAAATTAGTGTGTAGGTCAACACTGGTTCGAAGTCAACCTTCTTTGAACGTAGCCCAGTGGAAGAAATTTTACAAGCTCAAGTCCCACAAATGTGTAACAGATTAAGTTTGAGCTCCGGAAAAGTCCTGTTCCCAACCTGAACTAGAGTTTGTGGCCCAACCCCAGACTAGACAGGGCTCTTTACCATTGCCATGTGCCCCAGAAGCATGGCCAGTCTGCTTTTTGGGGGTTCTGGTGGGATCAGTTTATGGGAAGCCCGTCTTCTGCTTGTTGAGAGAAGAAGGACTCAGGCTTGTTTGTTTGTTTATTTGTTCTTATGTGGCAGAAACTGAGCCATCTGGGAGTGGAGGTAATTGAGGGCTTTGGTGTTAAGAGGCAGAGCCAAAGCCCCACATTGGGCTTCATGCTCAGAATGGAGGCTGCTTGAGATGCTCTCTCTGCCTCTCCCTCTGCCCCTCCCACTCGTGCTCACACTCACTCAAGAGAGCGAGACGGAGAAAGACTGGCTCCAGAGAGCCAGACTCCCTCTTTCTTCTCCAAGCAAATGTTAGAAGTGTCTGGGTTACGAATTGATTGAGAAGTTAAAATTTAATTTAGTGAAAGAATGGCTTGAAAAGCCTATGGAGACATTCCATAATTTCCCTCTAGCAGCTCTGTTCATGTTTGTTTTCGAAACAATTTTCCAACGGTGTGTGACAGAGCTGGTATGTTATGCTGAAAACAATGCTGCTGGGTCAGATATTGCAAAGCCCAAAGAGCAGAGCTGATAACCATTGTGTACAAGTTGGACAATTAGAGCCTGGGTGGCTCAGTGGATTAAGCCTCTGCCTTCAGCTCAGGTCATGATCTCAGGGTCCTGGGATTGAGCCCCACATCGGGTTCTCTGCTCAGGGTGGGCCTGCCTTCCTGCCCGCCCCCCCCCTCCGCCTGCTGCTCTTGTGATCTTTCTCTGTCAGATAAATAAATAAAAATATTTTTTAAAAAAGCAGTTTGGACAATTAGGGGTGCCTGGGTGGCTCAGTCCTTTGGGCATCTGCCTTCAGCTCAAGTCATGATTCTTGGGTTCTGGGATTGAGTCCCACCTTGGTCTCCCTGCTCAGCGGGAGTTCTGCTTCTCTCTTTCCTACTCACCCTGCCTGTGCACATGCTTTCTCTCTCTCTCCCTGTCAAATAAATAAATAAAATCCTTTAAAAAAGAGTTGGATGATTAAGCACCTGAGGCCCCCAGGTGGCTGGAGATTATGGTTCCAACCCAAGGCTGGAGGACTCCAAAGCCTGTGCTTGCTCACACCCCCTTGTTTCCAGTTGTGTCACCCTTGGGGCTCGTCCACACTGGACCCTGTCCTAGAACACAGTGCCGAGGTATGGCAGAGCTGTGGGCAGGTGCAGCACCTGCATGGTCTAGACGAAGCTCTGAGCACTGTAAGGAGAAAGGCATTATGGACAAGTGTGACCCTAACAGAATGAGCAGGCAGAGGTTTCCTGCCCCCATGTGATGCGATGGTTGGCTCTGGGGTTGGGTTGGTCCGGGCTGGAATCCAAGTACACATTAGGCTTTCTCTGACCCTCGATTCCCTTATCTACAGTAAAGAGATAATTCTTCTTCCATAGAGTTGCTGAACAAATGAAAACAATCATCCTTATAGAAAGTACCCAATTCATTCCAAGCACCTTCTCTCTCTTCCCTTTGGCCACTAGGAACCTCAAAGCCCATTTAGTGGCTCATCTACACCAACTGTGCAGGCCTAAGTGGTCATTATTTCTGCAATCCATCATTTACCTCTGCCCTCGTCTTCCTATGGCATTTTCCCAGGCTCTGAGGTTTTACCTAATAATTGCTATTTTCTTATGTGGCGTGATGGTTAACTTCATGTGTCAACTCCATAGTCCTGAGAGATGCCCTAGAGCTAGTAAAGCATTTCGGGATGTGTCTGTGAAAGTGTATCTAGAGGAGATTATCATTTGATTCAGAAGACTGAGTCAAGATATCTGCCCTCACCCAGGTGGGCCACATCAGCTGATCTCATGGACGCCCAAATGGAAGGAGAGGGTGAAAGACAAGGGTATGCCCTCTCTCTTCCTGAGCTGGGACATCCACCTTCTCCTGCCCTCGGGCACTGGAGCTACTGGTTCTTGGGCCTTTGGATGATACCAACGGCTTCCCCGATTCTCCAGTTTGCAGGTGGCCGACTGTGAGAGTGCCCAGTTTCCAAACCATGTCCTATAATAAATCTCTCATTTCTGACTGTGTGTTCGTCTGTGTGTGTCCTGTTATTTCTTTCTCTGGGGAACCCTGACTGACACACATGAGTTTCTGCTAGAAGCTTATTAAAAAAAATGAGGAAATAAATAAGGAGACATTTCATGCAATGTTGCTTTTAATGCTCTGGGGGCTCAGGATTATTTTCTCTGTGCAACTCCGACAAGCTGAGTGGCATTTGAGACATGCTTCTTGATACACAGGGTCAAAGACTCACTGGGACCATCTGGACAACAGGAGGCCCCAAGTTTGTTGGGGACATATTAATTTCAAAAGGTGTTTAATGTAGCCGACAGCCCGTTGCCTATGGTGGAAGGGCCAATTTGTGGCTGTGGTACTTTCTAACATTTTCTAACTTGTTGGCTACATAGAATCACCGCCACCATCATCATTGTCTCCCCAATTAATAAACATGTCATGATTCCAATAATAACTTTACTGCCTTGCTTAAAAGTCACACTATGATCCCTATCCCCAAGCCCTTCCTCTCGCTTCTAAGAGTTATTTATCAAAGCAAGCTTATTCTTGGGTGATTCCCTGTCACTTTTCTAAAGCCTTTGGAGGGGCAAGTCCACCACGGCTGCACAGATGCCCAGAGAAGCAGAGCAGACTTGTGTCCTGGGACATCGTTGCTTGATATTGTGGAAGGAACATGGATGGGAAGTGCATGAACTTGGATTTTAGTCAAGTTCCACTATCAGCAGAGGGTTATCAGGTTATCAGCTGAGGTTTCTACAAGAAGCCACTCCTTTTCCAGTTTGTGAGGCAGGGAAATTGACAAGACAGTCTTGATGTTTCTTCCAGAGCTAACCAACATCCCCTGGATCCTTTTTGGTAGACGTGGTAGGAGTGGCCCTAGAGAGGGAACATTATCCCTGAGGGTGTTGCTCATTGCTCTGGTGCCACTCTGTGTCCTTCTCCTGCATTGGAATCTTAGTCCAGCCCCGTGCCACAGCTGTCCCTATGCCACAGCCCACTCCAGCTTGCCTGGAGGCACCTTATGCTCAGCATGTTTCCTGACCTTCTGTCAGGCATGCTTCATTTATTGCTCACCTGCTGGAAAATACCATTTCCTCTAGGACAGTAGTTAGACAGTACCCTGATCAGAGGAATATGTTTCTTGCCATCTTTCCAGGGTGATCTACACTTGGAGTGGGAAGATGGCTGGAAAAAAGAAATTTAACCCTGCCCTGAACCCCATGAATCTGAAATGATTCTCTCTAAGGTATGACGTAGGCAGAGGAGGGTCTGTTTCTAAGGTTCTGCAGAGGGAGCTGTTACTGCCCTCATTGGAAGGGCGTGGGGCCCCGTCCCTGTCTCAGCTGGAAGCCAGGAGGGGCAGGGACCTGGCCGGTTCACCACAGCATGCCCCACAGCCTCTGTCCAGCTCTCCTTCGTGGTAGGCGCTTACTGAGAGCGTCTAAAATTAAATCATATATCTAGCTTGTGAATTCCATGGGTTTCAGCTGACTCAGGGATTGGAGATCAATGAAAAAGTATTTAGATAAAAAGGCAGTGGGCAGTGGAGTAAGGGGGGTGGGCTGAAAGCCCACTGAGGACTTCATCAATGGACACCAATGAATTGCGAGTTCTTTCTCACGGTGGCTTCTCTCTCTTTTTTTGCGCAAGTGCTTATGAATCATTTTCAGTGGGTGGGTGTAGGCTGCTGAGAAGCTACTCTTTTTCCTTAGTACTGTTATTTTACTGTTTCCCAGTTAGAACCATTGTCCATTCTCTCTTCTTTCAGAGCTTCTGCTTGCTAAAGGCAAACTTGCACCTGACCCATCTTAGCAGCTCCCAGATCCTCTCAAACTACTTTAGTCCTAAAACTCTAGGACTTACAGCATATTGTTTATTTTTGGTGAGCTCTCACAGACACTGCAGGCGGTATTTTCTCTATGATCTTGTAAGAGGCTGTCCCCTGGTCTGCTTTTTATTCATCTTCCCCCTTCCACTCCCATTCTGGCACAAAAGAATACACTATAATTTAGTGCAATTCAAACTGGATGTGATTCAACTTCCTTCAGCTCAATAATTTCTATGGTGCTTGTGTGTGGGATACTACAGCAAGCGCTGAGAATACAAACGTGATAGGATAACACACTTGCATGCAATTCACCAAGTGGAGATGGGCATCACATTCAGACCCATTCCAGGGCAGTTCTCATTGAGAACTGGGGGACACCAGGCCTCAGGAACTAGCCAGGGATGGAGCCTCCGAAGTGTTGATCAAGGAAGAAGGTAGGTAAAAGGAAGTCACTGGAGGAACTGCTTTTGGAATACATGGGGAAAGAAGGAGCAGGACCAATGGCTGGGCTGAATAGGATATAGGAGGAAAAATAAAAAACAAGAAGGGAAGAAGAGAGGAGTATTCCTAGAGAAGAAGTCAAGGGCTGCTCCAGAATGTCTCCATGGTACCCAGGAAGCTCTGTGGAGAACACGGAGAACTGTGGGTGACCTTGCTGCACAATGCTTGTGGGTTTGGTTTAGTCTGGGTAGGACTAGCAACTGAACCCAAGAATATTCTTGAGATTAGGACCCAAGATAATAGTACTGAGGAATAACCAAGAACAAGGCTGTTAGGAATGAGAGAGGCAGGTGGTGGATGATGGAAGTCCAAGACAGATTTCCAAGTTTCTGTGGGTGAAGTGGGCAATCCTGAGTTCAGAGATGAGACTGTAGTTCTGCTGAAAGGCGGCTAGGAATAGAGAACTACAGTGTTCCAGAAGATAAGAGTCTTATCTGTCACCTGAGTGGCGGCTGAGGTTTGTAGGGGCAGGTCAGCAGGGAGGGAGGGCAGGCAAATGGGGCAGGAGTTAAAGCTCTTGGAGGAGATGAGTGTGTTACACAAGCAAGGGACAGCCTGGTGCCTGAGGGTAAGGGGAGGTGTTAGGAAGCAAGATGGTGCCCTGGGCATATCCTAGTTTTTACTGCCCTTTGCCAAGTTCCTTCAAATGCTCATCTCTGGAAAGGGCCCATGAGCCAGGCCTGGCCAGCCACAGCATCCTTAGCAAGGGACTGGTCCAGCAGCTGGAATCATGACCCAGGCAGTGTCAATGTGTTTCATCACATGGAATTCAGTTGAGTTTGGTTTGGTTTTTGCCCTTTCCCCCCCCTAAGTACCAACCCTATTTCTATTGCAAGTATGTTAATAATAAAAACAGTAGTTGTCATGGTAGTAAAAAGAGGGGATGGGGATTCTGTCACATGGTTTTCAGAACAAGCCCTGGAGCTTAGGCCCCAGGCCTGATCCAGGCAGAACCCAGCACAACTCTGGTGGCAACAGGGCACCCCCAACCTTCTCCATCAGAAGATAGTAAAGACAAAGGAACTGCGCTCCCCACCAGAAACAGAAGGCAGTTATGCCAAATGCCAAAGAAGCAGATTAAAACAAAGCTTCTAGTGCACTCACTTCTAGCTCAATACATCTCCAAGGCTTTGTTCCTAACATATATTGCAACTGGCCTGAACACTTCACCAGACGGCCTCAATTTGCACCAGAGGCCCAGATTCTAGAGTGAGGAGGGACGGTACACAAGAGAGTGTTCCTAAAAGTTTCCAAACTGAGACCCCTGCAGAGAAGAGAATCACTTCACTGGTGAGTACCAGGTTTGCAGAACCCTCTCTCCTCTTTCCTTTCGGATGACACAGCATCAAGAAGCAGTGACAATAGTAAGTCAAAAGATGGAGCCTTAGGGGCTGAAAGGCCATACATAACTCGTATTCCTGCTCAGCCCAAAGGCAGCAGTTAAAGATGAAACATTTCTCAACAGCCTCCCTGCTAACACTCCCCCAAACCCTCAGACTCCCACAGCCCAATCTCAAAAGACACAGAATGGCCATGACTTAGAAAAAGTTAAAATCTGTAGAATCTCCCCTGCCCACAGAGCCCAAGAAGTGGGTCCTGAACCACGACACGTGCTGCCATGCAGAGAAGACGGAACCACCCTGCAGGTTCTCTGTGACCACATCACTCCTCCTCCTCTTCCTCCTCTGCATCCCTAGCTCCCTTGCTTGGGGGGTTTTGCCTTTGCAGTTCTGTTCCAGTAGCTGGAGGGTGTGGGGGTGACCCGTGAGTTCCTGCCACCTCTGCCCTTACCACTTACTCTGTATCTCCCTGAATGCCAATGGGGGCAGGTGGGTAGAAGGTTTTCTGGGTAGAGATTTCGCACTGGGTGAATCACTGGAATGTGTCTGGTGGCCATGGCCAAATCATGGCTATTTTGATGACGCACTCGGCCATTCTGGCTGTCTAAGTTGTTGAGCTTCAGTATGCGAGGAGGGCTAGGCTGGCACCCAGATACGGGGCCTAATGTGGATGTGGACATTTGGTTTCAAGTAGCTGTCATATCAACAATAGGTCTGCTGGGGGGAAGAAGGTAGGTGGACCCTTTAGCCTTTTCCTGCTTAATATCATCCATGTAACCAGAAAACAAGTCTCCCTGGTATCTGACACGCTCCTTGAGCAGCTCTGGTGGGGTCTCTGGAGGCTGGAAATCCTGTCTAGAAGTCCCCTCTGTCACATGGTTGTTTGCTATGGCTGGACCTTGGTCACACTGGTCCTGGTGATGGAATAGAAGCACCTCCTCCTCCTTCTGTACCCCACAGAATTCACATGGGGTGATGGTACTATCCTCCACAGCAGGTGCTTTTCTCAGGCCCATCAGAGTCGAACTGGTTACTCACAGCCTGCTGCAAAGACTTTTGGAAGATGACATCAGGGTCCTCCACCCCTTATGGGGGAAGTACTGCCCATACTGAGTGTAGGTAAGGCACAGGAAAGACTACAGATTGTCTGATAGTCAACCAGCAGTTCCTCTGTGTAGAGCTCCTCCCAAAATTCACAAGGCAACATGGCCTGGTCAGCTGCACCTTTCATGTCATTCAGAGCTTTGGACGCTTCAAGGGACTTGTCTGTACCACAGGCAGCCCTCCAGAAGTCCTGCTTTTCCACATTGCAGGCCTGTCCTTCATTTTCCAGACTTAGGGCCAACCTGAAGTCCAAGTTTGCATTGTCTTCTTTTGGGGGCTGTCAGGTTCTATTCCTTCCCTCCCTTTCTCGTTCTTCCAGTAGATTATTCTGAGCTGGAATCTGGGCTGTCGTGTTCCTTTGGTTGGTAGTTCTACTATGGAAAGTGTCTGATTCAAAGGCTCCCAGAGGTCTTTGGAGAAGCCTCATAGGTGGGTCCAGAGCCTCAATTTGCCTGAGAAGCTGGGATGCAAAGTAGATGCCATCTTGACCCCCGGACTCATCAGTTGCTTTAGGAGGCATGGCAACCTCATCTCTCTTTTCCTCCCTGTCTCTTTCACAAGCATCAGGATGAGTCTTCAGATCTTTCACCAAGACATTGCACCCACAACTGCCCCAAAACTTCAGCCGGGCACCACAGTAATCTCCATCGTCCTTCAGTTTGAGAACAAAAAGTTCGAAATCACAGTGCTGGCAAAGGGTAAGCCATAGAGGACCCTCAGTCTCCTCACCCTTCTTTATCTGCCTCTCCTCCAACTTATTTGACATTTTCAGGTCACCTGACAAGGTTCTGTAGCCATGTGACTCTCCATGTCAGATTTGGGAAATGGTTCCTTGCATATAGGACACATACCAATGTTCCTTTAACAGTGGGTCTCAAGGATGATAAAATTGAACACAGGAATTTCATTTCTTGCAATTGTCACACAGTTGAGTGTCCTGGTCATCTAGAAATTCAACCATCTTTAGTTCTTCCTAAAAACCAGGATGGCAGCAAGGACTTGCAGCAGACTGACTAGCCGCAGACACAGAGCTTAGTTTTTTGCTTGTTTTTTATTGATCAGAGTCAAAGCACCTAGAACAGTGGTTTTCAATAAATATTTGTTAAATATAAATGGGCATAGATATTGGAAAATGGTTGCATGGGGTTGCTGATCTGGAATCCTCTGACGCCGAAGGTGACCATCTTGCCCATTTCATGGAATGGGATTTTCTACAGAATAACCCCAAGCAGAGAAAACCAGAGAACAGCAATGGACAGATAACAAGAGGGACTGGAGGGGGTGGGGAGGGATGAGAAAGAGGGGAGGGAGAGATGTGATTTACCTGGTGGCCAGGGATCCCAGCTCCAGTTACAGAAACTTCAGCTCCTCCAGAGCGGTCTTCAAGAATATCTGAGTGTCTTTTCCAAGCATGCCAATGAAAGTCCCTATGGGCTAAATCACTTTCTATTCTGTGGTAGAAGGAGGTGAGATGGTGTTTCCATGGTTCTCATGGCCATGGTGAGCCAGGCAACGGTGCATGGAGGAAGTGTGCCCTCCCCACCTATGACCCAGATGTGACTATCACCAGGACTCAGTTGATGAGCTGCCCAGGCACAAGCAGCCCACAGTGTAGACTTGTCTCTTTCCCATCCCCTGGGACCTATATTGCACTTTGAAAGATAGAATTACTCATGGGTATTAGGGAAAGGCTTTATTTTTACTGGGATTATTTTAATGAAGAGCCAGATGGACTGCCAGGATTTAGCTCCCAGATCTTGTTTTATGTCTCAGAGAGCCAGGCTCTGCAGAAATGGAAACCCGTTTGCTCACTAGATTCACATGTGCTCTGGCAAAGGCTGGATAGGCCTTGCTAGTGGTGGCCAAGACATGGGGACAGGACACCCACCAAATGTTGGCTGGAGCCAGGGTATTTGCTTAGTCAGGAGGACCAAGGTGCTGAGAGATGGGTCCCCAGCACTGGGGTGGAGGAGATCAAGGATGAAAGGGGGCCGCCTTCCCAGGTCCACTTCTGGCAGCCTGATGCAGGCCACACACAGCTGAATTAGTGGCAAGAGGGTCTCTCTTTTATTAACTGTGAAAGTTTTGTTCATTCTTCATCATTACTTCATATTTAATGAGACTCTAATGTGTACCCAGACCATTAGTAGCTCCACTAGGGACCATGAAGACGAATCCCCCAAATTGAATTATTCATAATAAAAACAGAAGGTTGAATAGAAAATCTCACAGTAAGGCACATCCCATGGCTGCGTATTATCTATTTACCTCTGCTTTGGCTCCTGCTTTCATTCAGGAACATTTGCGGTGGGTGCCATGTTTGGGACCTGAGGGTTGGGTGCTAAGCAGGACGTGTGATGAGACAGGCCAGGCGGTTATTTAATGGAAGTGTTTGAGAATTAGGACGGACCCCTAGAAAAGTTGGGTTGAAGGAGGGTAAAATGTGTGCCACAAAGTTTCACAGCTGAAAGCTGGCCCAACTTTGGTCGTCTAGTCAGACACAAGGCACAGAAGAATGCAAAGAACATTTCTCTGTAGTGGGTACTGTGCCTCTGTGATTTTCCACAGATTTTCCATGTTAACTGCCTGACAGATAACCACACAAGGTTAGATGCTCTAGAAAGGAGCCTCTTGTATAAGGGTTGTCTGAATGTCTTTGTTTCTCTTTTAAATGAAAAGCCTTCCCCAAATAGGTCATCTGGCTTCATTCCTTGGCTTTGAGAGACGCACTGATACTTATATCTGTAAGGGTTTGAAGAGATATAGTTTGCAAATCAGCAGATCTGCAGAAAACGTTACCACTTTCTGGGGAATATGAAGGTCTTCTTGTGGAGGTGGAGGGGAACAACTCGCTGTGTTCTCTGAAAGCAGGACTCTGTACTCGCAGTGAAGAGGCGGGGGAGGCAGGCTGCACTCGGGATCATGGTGGCGATTCAGCAGATGGGAAACACTAATTTTTTCCCCTAGGGTTAATGTCGTTCATAACCCATTCAAGGGCTTTGACTATATTTCAGTTGAAAATACTTTTTTCCATCTCATTTCAAATTACAGTTCGAAGAGTTCCTTTGGCAATACAGTTTAGAAATATATATATATATGTATATATACATATATGTATATATACATATATGAATAACTGAGTAGTAATAGAGTTTCAAGTCGGGAGATACTTGTTAGCTATAAGGTTTTGGATAATAGGATATTTTCTTACCTGCATAATGGGGAGACTCGTACCTACCTCATACAGGGTTATTGTGGGCTTCTCTGAACAGTGAAGTGTTGAAACATAATCTTGTGTTTGGCAGATAGGGGCTGTCATTGTGCTATTTATGTAAATATCCTGTTAAGTTGAGCAATTCAGAAAGGCAGACTGTCATACAAAATAACATATAAAGGTTTTTTGATTCATAAGCTGTGTGTAAGTTGGTTGTATTTGTAGTTTTATGATAAAGGCAACAAAAGGTCATGGTTATTATAATTTCCTTTCCTGTGTAAGTTTGAACTCTGCAGATTACATCCTGTCAAAGGTTCCCTGGTAACATGAATCGTCTGTCATCAACCACTGGGCTCTGCAGTGGGATATCACTCAGCCTTCCTGCTGGGATGAGAAGCTCAGGGGGAAAGGGGCTTTGAGACTGAGTGGGAAGATGTGGTAACTCTATCCACCAAGGAGATCTCTATCATTTGATTTTTGAGTGAACTTGAAATACACACTGAACACCCCCCCCCCATCGCTGCTACCATACCCATGGGCAGAGCATGATGTTTACAGTTCCCTGTGGCTGATCCCAACTGACATGGCTGGAAGAGTTCAGAACCTGTGGACAACATGTCAGCCCCTCAGCCCTCGAATTTTTGAAGGATTCCCCAAACACAGTTTCTCTGGTTGCTTCAACCTTCCTTTGTCCCTTTGTTTCCATACACTGCCAGACTTCTTCCACATGATTCAGGCAGGATTCTCTCTTCCTCTTGTTCCCAGCACACTTCTCCCAGATGCTTGCCTCAGTGGAAACCAGATCCCTTTCGAGCACACCTTTCTCCGGCGGTCCTTTTGAGAAGTCTGACCATTTGTACCCACAGCCTGGCGGTAAACTGTGGTGGCTTCCTTGCTTCTCCTTTGAAAACTCCAGGATTCATTTCTTTTCTTTTCTTTTTTTTTATTAAATTGATTTATTTATTTTCAGAAAAACAGTATTCATTATTTTTTCACCCCACCCAGTGCTCCATGCCATCCGTGCCCTCTCTCATCCCCACCACCTGGTTCCCCGACCTCCCACCCCCCCTTCAAACCCTCAGGTGGCCGACGCGAAGACATCTTCCCATCACAGATGCTGGCATCCTTGTCTCAGCCCGCTCAGCCCTGCCACCAAACACCCTTAAGATGACTCTTTCACATTGGTTAGGAGTCTGGAAATGTCTTCAATCTTCTTGCCACATGCTGTTACATGTGCCGGCGCTCAAGTTCTTCACCTTCTCAGATGGAGGGATTTTACCCCTAGTTTACTTGTTATTCAGGATCATGATCATCTGCCACTAGCTCTTAATCCAGAGCGACTCCACTCCAACAAATTTGGTCTCAAAAAGTTTTCAAGCAACACTATGACCTCATGGAACTCTCACCATCTGCTGCCCACTCTAGGCGGCCGTCCTGGTCGGGTACCATGTCCCATGGTTACAAGTCCTCAAAGGTCCCTCCTGCACCCACCTTTCCTCTGCTCCTGTCCACATGGACCTCTATCATCGTGCAGGTTGATGTTATTATGAATTCTATCTGAGCACACAGCTTTTAAGGGCTCCCTTTTCCACCTCCCAGAGCTACTGTTCCAGACTTCTGGCACTTTTCTTCCTTGCCCTTCTCAGCCTCTTTTCCTTTTGCATTCAGCCAAAGAGGTCCTGACAGAGTCTTAGGAATCCTTTCGAGGTCTTGCTCCAGAATCCTGCACAAACCGCATGATCAGAAGCTGGTGGGCTAAAAAGAAAACTGTGTGTCTTCTCAGGTGGAGGGGCTACCCACCGGTGCCATGTGCCCCTTCTCATCCCGGGCAGCTCTGCATGCTTTCTGGGCACTCTCAGTTGGTAAACGCTTAGTCTGATCTCTTTCATTTAAAAACTTGAGTGACAGATCCAACATGGTCCTACTTTCCTTCCTTCCCTCCCCATATTGGGTAAGGCTGTAGACCCTAGTGCAGGGGAGAGGCTGGGGCAGGTCCAAGGTTCTCAGGACAGCAGAGCTCTTCCCTGCACACCTGCCAGTTATCCTCTAAGCCTCTGGCTCCCCTCCCTTGAAAGCAGTCGTTCTGGTGGGTGTGTGGACGCTCAGCCTGCTGTTACAGATACAGACTGAGACCTGAGCCAAACCCCAAGGTCATGTGCAGTCTCTCCTCTCCCTTCTGCACCAGCTCCCCACCCCTACAGGGTGACCTGGCCACTTTGTCACAGTGCTGTTCTTTCCTTAAACTTGCCTTTGCTTTCAGGCTTAGAAGCTTGTTTTCCTTCTAGATTTTATGCCGTGGATCTCCCAAGATGAAAACTATGAAATCAATCATTTCAGGGGTTTCCTAAAAACATTCGTGGTCCAAACCAATCCGATCTTCTTGACTTTCCTGTGATGAATATGACTGGTGTGCAGTTACTCGACCCTCGGGGGGCCTTTCTGGGCACAATTCCTGTTCAACCCTAGAATCCCATCTCTCTTCTCTGTTGGGTGTCTGTGGTCAACAGTCATGCAGCTGATGACAGCAGCCGAACCCTGTCCCTCCTTGGTCCTTAACCAGCAGGGCTGAGGTGACGAGGCCCTGCCTACATTCCCCCATGTCTGGAGCTGGCCCCAAACTCACAACCCTTATCCCGAGGGGCCTCTCTTTTTCCTGCAGTTTAATCAGACCCTCTCCTTTCAGCTGGAACTGCTTCTTTCCTGATACTAAGGACAAAATGTAGTTTCAACCCAATTCAGCCTCTGGCTGATTTCCCAAGGCAGCGGGCCATTACAGAGCCCTTCTGCTGTTGGGATTGCTGGTTGACCTTACCCTGTAACAGAAACATTTTCTGGCATAATCCGGGCCCATGTGTGTTGTTAGTTACCTGCTCCCGAATCACATTTATCCTTCTTCCAGGGCTGAGATCACTGTGTGAGTCCCGAAACCCAAAGACAGGTCGAGGTGTATTATTTATTTTAAGAAACCCATTGCAGTCCCGCTGAGCCCATAGTGCCTTTGGGTTCTGTACACAAACCCCAAGGACCAGGTTCCTGGTGGGTCCTGCGCCCTCTGTAGCCACGAAGGCATTTGCAGCATGACTGAGATGTTGAGGTCTTACCTCTGGAGATAGAAACAGAAGCAAACAGCACTGACAACCTGAAAGGCCCTCGCCCCCAGGTGCCGGGCCCTGCAGACTTTCTGGAAAGGAGCCATCATTGCTGTGAAAACCCCAGCCTGTAATCCCAGCTGAAAACACTTTAAAGGGAGCAAAAATAGTTCCCAGGCCCGTGGCTCAAAGCTTGATGTCTGTTTTGAGGCAAGCTTTCATCTAATTTCATCTTACCTCCCAGCCACGAGGCAACGCCTGTGACAGGAGGTGCTTGTCTGGGGTTTGAGTCAGGTTTGCCCCTTTAGCACAGCCAGGGGCCGATTAAAGGCACAAATGGGGAACTGTGGTCATGGATCCCAGCAAAGAGGAACATCAAATCCCTCAATCCCCTACAGAACACGTGGCCACAACAGAGGCCTTCAACTCTGGGCGTGTGATGTCCATCCCTCGTCTAGGGGTTCCGGGGATGTGTCTGCTTGTCAGCTTCCGATCCAAATCCCTGTGCTGAAGGACCCATAAGCCATACTCCTCTCCCTCCTTGGAAATGGAGAGACGACGCTGACACTGGGAGGGGTGAGGACATGAGCTGGGAGTGGTCACACTGGGCGGAGCAGGGTGTGGGCTGGGTTCTGGGGCATCTGTAACCATCATTCTGGAAGCTTCCAGAATTTCAGCTCAGTGCTCACCTGCTGGTCCCGCCCATTGGACCTGGCAGTGCTGGTGGGCCCCACTACCTACTTAAACCTGCAGGAGGGGGTGCCGGTAATGTGAGAACCCACAGGTGTCCTTAGGTTTTCACATCTTAAAAACAGGACTTTTTTTTTTTTTTTAAATGATGTTATTTATTTACTTGAGAAAGAGAGTGTGAGAGAGAGCCTGAGAGGGGAGAGGGTCAGAGGGATAAGCAGACGCTCTGCTGAGCAGGGAGCCCGATGTGGTACTCGATCCCGGGACTCCAGCGTCATGACCTGAGCCAAAGGCAGTCACTTAAGCAACTGAGATACCCACGTGGCCCTAAGAACAGGCCTTTTAAAAGCTTTTTATTCTTTTAAAAATTAAACAACTGGATCATTTGAGAGGCTCATGAGCATGTAACTGATGTCGTGATGTGTAGGGAGTGACCATAGTTTTGGCTTCTATTTTGGAACAGAAACTGGGGGATAGTGTGTCCAGTGGGGTATGCATGTCTATTATGTGTCAGGCATGGGTTCATTTCCATGATCAGACTGAATCCTGGTAATGAGATAACAGAGATATCACAATTCCCATTTTACAGATGAGAACACTCAGACTTCAAGACAGTCATCCAAGATCACGCAGCTAATAGCGGAAGATAGGCTCGTCCAAGAGAGGTGCCTGTGATCTGTGATTTGTGGCCAGGAGGTGCAGCAAGACAGAAGAATGGGTAAAAAAATGGGGGTTTAGGTTGATTCAGGGTTCATCACGTGGTGCAGCTGGTTTAGAAAACCTGAACACCTCACAGCATCTGAGCAAAGTACTGCCTGAGGAGAGAGAGGTTGCTCGCTGCTCAGAGACAGTGAGTAACCACAGGGCACGGGATGGTCTCCAAGTCACTCCATCCCTGTCGGCCTCTGTTTAGACTGTGGTCACAAGCTACCACAGGCTCTTCAACAACACCATCTACAGCTCGCAGGTCTGGGGCCTGGAAGTCCAAGACGATCTGGGTTTGTGGATGGCGTCTTCTCCTTGCATGTGTGTGCATGGCGGACAGAGACAATGGAAGGGGCTCTCTGGGTCTCCTTGTGCAGGGACACTCGCTCCATTTACGAGGTCTCCTTGCTCACGACATAATCACTTCCCCAAGGCACCACCTCCTAGCAGCATCACATGGGGGTGGTAGTTAGGATTTCAATGGATGAATCTTGGGAGAACACAAACATCCAGACCTTAGTGGCCAGGGAATGGAGGGCTGGGATCGAATCCTGTCAGTGACCTTGGTGTTGGGGCTTGATGAGGAAGGTGGGCCAGCAGGTTTGTGGATGTAGCACTGTGTGCTTGGCCAGTCTGTGGCATAGGTCAAGTGTGTAGGACCCAGACCTGCACCACGGGGACCTGTATGTATATGTTTCATTTCCCACGGTTACTCCCATTTTCCTCTGTGAAGAAAACAACCCTGGATGTTGCCTAAGCCAGGCTTCCACAACCAAGATTAGGATACCATTGAGGTCCTTAACATTGCCATTTGGACCATTCTGTTAAACATAGCCCACAGTAAATGGGACATTTTACAGATTATCTAATCTTGCTTGTCTTCATTTGAACAAAGATAGGAAAATGATCTTTTGTATAGGGCCAGCAGACAGCCATCATATTTTGTCTGTGTAATGCCAGTGCAGGGATTCTGTGAGGACATACTATTGGCTGTGCAATCCCTTGTGGGTCTGAGCCTTCCATCAGCTCTTGGTTTAAGAAATCCTGGAGGCCCACCATCACACCATCTCTGGGCATTCCAGGATTTGTACAGTGAGGGCTGAGGGTAGAATCCTGAACCTGTCCCCACAGTTGTAAACCCTGACCTTCCGACGGGTTGATCCCCAAGATGAGCAAAGACCTCTGCTTGTTCCAGGAACCTTTCCTCAAATCTGCTTGAGAGAGTTTGCAGGCTCTCTACTCACAGCTGGTGGGTAGAAATCCTATTTACCTCCCCTGCCCCCTACCCAAGGATGGCCCCTGGATTGTATACACTCCATGCAGAAATCTCAAAATACTTCAGGGTCATTCAGCTAACACATCAATTCATGAAGTTATCCAGGTATGAGATCATAAGTTATACCACAACATAGCCAGGTATAAGCTTTGAGGCTTATATCCACATGAAACATAACAATTGTTTGATTACAGTGTCTTTTAGAACACTGAGGGGGGCTAATAGTAGGTCAAGGAAAACCTGCTGTCAGACGCACCCATTCTAGAATGTCATTTGCATTCATTCTACATCTGTTAATTGTCTTTGGACCAAACAAAACCCTAATCCTGAAACGAGACATTATATCATGGACAGATCAAGCACTTAAAAGTATCTCTCTACAAGCCTGCTTCTCCAGGACCATCGGCACAGGCCCTGGTTCTATGGGGAAGCTGGTGGTTTGGGGCAGGTGTGCGTCTGGGCTGCTTAGGCCTGCTCAGATCTCGAGGCAGAGCCTTTACGTTAGCAGGTTAAAATGAGCAGAGCTCAGAGCACATCACATGTGGGGCAACACCCATGAATCAGGAGATGCATCTCCACTTCCAGTGTTGGCCCTAGGGAAAGCTGTGCCAACCCACTTCCCCAGTGGCAGCATCTTTGTCGTCGGAGGATAATTTGATGAATGGAATCAATGAGAAGTGTCTCAGACCATTCAGGCTGCTATAACAGGAGACCACAGACTGGGCGGTTTAAATAACAGAACTCTACTTCTTATAGTTCTGGAGGCTTGGCCGTCCAAAATCAAGGTGCTGGCCAACTGGTTCCTGGGGCGAGCACTCTTCCTGGTTTGCAGAAAGCAGTCTTGCTGCGACCTTACGGGGAGGTGTGGGGAGGAAGGGAAGGGAAGGAGAAAGAAGAGTGAGTGAGGGAGAGTCTCTCCGTCTCATTGGGACATCACCTTACTGGGGGGTCCCTACCTCACGATCTCATGTAAACAAAAGGCCTCCCTCCTAGCATCATCATCTCGGGGTAAAAGCCTTAACCTATGTATTTGGAGGGCACCCAAACATGCGGTCTGTAATAGTAAGAAATGATAAAGAAGTGGTTTTCAATCAATATCAGAATTAACTCTCAAAGGATGAATTTACCTAGTCATCGAATTCATCGAACAGATAGTAAGTGAACACAGGATGCAAAGTACGGTGTTCAGCCCTGTGGGACAGTACGGGACGAGCTCACATTCTAAGAGTGACACAGATGAGAAACAACCACATTTATACCTTCTGTTTGTTTGCTGTGGTGACAAATGTGTGAAGGAAGAGGATAGAGAAGTCAGGGCAGGTTTCGCTGGCCACGCTGTGCGTGAGCAGAGCTCTGAAGAATCCCGGGGAGAAGAATGTCTCAGATGGCCCACGTATCCCTACAAGGCAGGCAGTTCTGATCTTATTCTAAGAACTGAAAAACAAAACAAAACAAGTTATTTTTTAAAAAGGGACTGAATTGGGGGTGCCTGGGTGGCTCAGTGGGTTAAGCCTCTGCCCTCCACTCAAATCGTGATCTCAGGGTCTTGCGATCGAGCCCTGCTCGGGCTCTCTGCTCAGCGGGGAGCCTGCTTCCTCCCCATCCCCACCCCACCACCTGCCTCTCTGCCTACTTGTGATCTCCATCTGTCAAATAAATACAATTTTTAAAAAAATGGACTGAGTTGCCCTTTCTGATGGTGAGTGGCCCATTCTTGGGAATTCTGAGATTTGCTGAAATGTTGTCTATAGGAATTTATACAGATGGCCTGTAGAGTACATTCCAAGATTCATTCCTTCATCCAAATAAGTGACCTATTATGTTTTTCTGCATCTTTCCCCTACATGTCACCCCTTCATGAGAAAGAAATAGCTTCCACCCCACAGGTCCTGAGACCACATACCCAGAGTAATAGAAACAGTCCTGGCTCTACTGAGATGTGAGCAGTAGCAACTTCTGACAATCCAGGGTCTTCACGGAGTAGCTGACATTTGGCCTGGACCCTGGGAGCAGCATGACGGGCTGCAAAGGAATGTGGACGTGTGGGGAGAGGAGCATCATGGGTGATGGTGTGCGGGTCCCAGAGAGCACGGGCGCCCAGGGGTCAGGTGTGGCTGTACCCTAGAGGAGCTGGGACAACCTTACTTTTTGTGCCTGAGTGAACTTAACGATTTATGTCATGTCTTTGCCCCTTAAGAGGGGCAGTTCTGATAGGAGCATTAAGAGTTCTGTATGAAGTAAAGCATTCAGTGCTTAAGGCATGAATGATAAGCTCCGAGGCTTCAAGAAACCTCCTCAGGATGGCGTCATGAGGGCGACAAGGCAAGGATGCTGAAAAGGAGCTTCACGTATGTTGGAACGATAATCTTGTGGATTATGGACACAGTTTTTTCTTTCTTTCTTTCTTTATTAAGATTTCACTTATTTATTTGACAGACAGAGATCACAAGAAGGCAGAGAGGCAGGCAAAGAGAGAGTGGGGGAAGCAGGCTCCCCACCAAGCAGAGAGCCCAATGCGGGTCTTGATCCCAGGACCCTGGGATCATGTTCCGAGTCGAAGGCAGAGGCCTTAACCCATTGAGCCACCCAGGCACCCTGACACAGTTCTTTTTAGACAGATGTCCCTAGAGGTTGTGCTCAAGACCAGTTTCAGAGGATTCCACTGTGGGCAAGGGACAGTTCAGGGGTCTTCTCCATGGCCAGGATGAGGTCTGGGAAAGGAGCAGCTGGGGAATGGCAGTGGTTCAGAGAAGCAGAGCAGGTTGTGAGAGCTGCTTCTGAGCTGGGATCATCAGGGTTCTTGTTTCACATATTATATTTCTATTTTTGGATCCTAGTATGATGCCAGATTCTTTGCAAAGAGCACCATCCTGTTTACAAATCCTCGGCTTCTGTATTACCTGAATCTCTGAGCACATGTATACCCTTCTCAGGTAATATAATGATCTCATTCTGGGGCCAGCCAGGAAGACCTGCCAATCTCATCTAACACAGCATAATAGACCTGCTTTTCCTGCAGTATTTCTCCTGCCTACAAATTCCCACACACGGCCACGTTATGTTACCTATCGGCATTCCTACAAAGGGAAAATAGACCCGTTCTTTGACTGAACGAAAAATACTACGGAAAAGTGACAGAGCCTTTACTTAAAACTTTGTCAAAGCACTTGTGCAATGAGGTGGCCAAGGCCACGGCTCTGGCTCCAGTCACAGGCTCAAAGCTGGGCTGTCCACCTGCCCTTGGAAGAGGCCGACCTGTGTGTGCTCAGACAGCACTCGGCAGAGCTGACCTTGACAACGGCCGATCACAGACAGAACCCCAAGGCAACCAGACTACAGAGACATGCAGATTTAACTGGAAGCAGAAGAAGAGGAGGAAAGGGATGTGCTACGGTGAAAGGAGTCATCGTAGGTAGAGCATAAATACAATCAGAGACAGATAACAATGTCGGATGGTGGACCCTACCTCCTGGGCTCACACAACCTCATGTTAACACCCTAGCTATGTCACTGGTCAAATTTTGTTTTCTGTCACAGCTTTATGGAGATATAATTTATGCACCCAAGAAACTCACCCTCCTGAAGTGTAAAATTCAGTGATTTGGGTATATTCACAGTGTTGTGGACCCATCACCACCCGCAGGAAACCAGCACCTTGTGATTTTCTAGCCCTGAGAACCCCAAATCTACCCTAGTTCTCTGAAGATTTTCCTCTTTGGGACATTTGTCCCAAAGAGGAATTCTACAATATGTGATCTTCTGTGTCTGGCTGTAGTTAGAATAAAGGTTTTATAGATCTACCCACATGGTGGCATCAATTAGTACTTCATTCTTGATGACTAAATAATAATGCATTGTATGAATATAACATATTGTGTTTACCCATTCATAAGTTGATAGACATTTAGGTTGTTTATATTTTTTGGTGAGTAATGCTGGCTTGAATATTCATGCACAAATTTTTTCAGGGATGTTTTTAATTCTCTGATGTACTCCAATGAGTGGAATTCTGGGTCTCATGGTAACTCCATGTTTAACACTTGGAGAAGCTGCCCAACTGTTTTCCAAAGTGATCATCATATTTCAACCCACCAAGAATGCAGAGGAGGTCTACTTTCTCTATATCCTCACCAAAACTTGTTACCATCTGTTACTTTATTTTAGCCATCTTAGTGCATGTGATGTGATATCTCATTGTATTCTGATTTTGATGTGCATTTTCCTAATCACTAATGATGTCAAGATTTTTAATTTTTTTAAAAAAGATTTTATTTATTTATTTGATAGAGAGAGACACAGTGAGAGAGGAAACACAAGCAGGGGAAGTGGGAGAGGGAGAAGCAGGCTTCCCGCCAAGCAGGGAGCTCAGTGTGGGACTAGATGCCAGGGCCCTGGGATCATGACCTGAGCCGAAGGCAGACGCTTAAGATACACATATTCGAATCATTTGTCCATTTAGAAATAAAGTGATTTGTATTTTTATTGTTGAGTTTTAAGTTCTTTAGAATATTCTGTATGGTAGACCCTTATCAGATAAATGCTTTTCAAAACTTTCTCCCATTCTGTGGGTTTTCTTTAGACTTTCTTAATAGTGTCCTTTGAAGTACACAATTTTTAATTTTGATGAAGTACATTCTTCTACCTTTTAAAATTGCTCATGCTTTTGATGCCATCTCTATAAAAACCAATGTCATAAATATGTACTTGTATGTTTTCTTTTAGGACTTTCATGGTTTCATTTTTTACATTTAGGTCTTTAGTTCAACTGAGGTTTTTTAAAAAAATATATTTTATTTTATTTCTTTTCAGTGTTCCAAAATTCATTGTTTATGCACCACACCCAGTGTTCCATGCAATACGTGCCACACCAGGCTCGCCCATCCCCCATCCCCCTGCCGTCCAAAACCCTGTTTGTTTCTCAGAGTCCACAGTCTCTCATGGTTTGTCTCCCCCTCCGATTTCCCCCAGTTCACTTTTCCTCTCCATCTCCCCATGTCCTCTGTGTTATTCCTTATGCTCCACAGTAGGTGAAAGTAAAAGATTATGCTGAGTGAAATAAGTCAGGAGAGTTAGTTTTTGTGTGCAGAGTGAGATCAGGGTCTAACTTCAATTTTTTTTTTTTTTTACACGTGTAATCCAATTTTCACATCATTTGTGGAAAAAACCCATTTTTTACCCATCTTTGTTGAAAAAAATCAATTGACCATAAATGTAAGGGCTTTATCTGGCTTCTCTATTCTATTCTTTTGACCAATATGTCTATCCTGATGCTAGTTACTATGTTGATAACTGTATCTTGATAATAGGTTTTGAAGTTGGAAAGTGAGACTTTTCCAAGAATGTCGTTCTTTTTTTTTTTTTAAAGATTTTTTTTTTTTAAATTTATTTGACAGAGAGACATCACAAGTAGGCAGAGAAGCAGGCAGAGAGAGAGAGAGAGGAGGAAGCAGGCTCCCTGCTGAGCAGAGAGCCCGATGCGGGACTCGATCCCAGGACCCTGAGATCATGACCTGAGCCAAAGGCAGTGGCTTAACCCACTGAGCCACCCAGGCACCCAAGAATGTTGTTCTTTTTCAAGATTGTTTTGGATATTCTGGGTCCCTTGCATTTCTATATGAATATGAGCATTAGATCCACAAAGAAGCAAGCAAGGATTTTGATAGGGATTGTACTGAATTCCTAGATCACTCTGGTTAGTACTGCAGTTTTAATAGTATTAATTAAGCCTTCCAGTCTGTGAGTGTGGGATTATTCCCATTTACTTAGATCTCGTTTAATTTTTTTCAACAATATTTTAAAAAATATAAAGAATATTTTTTAAAAAAGTCTGCACTTTTTCTGCAATGTCTGGTTGAGGTATCAGTGATACTGGCCTCATAGGCTGAGTTGAGAATTGTTTCTGCCTTTTCTGTTTTTTGGAAGAATTTGTAAGAGATTGATGCTAAGTCTTTAAAAATTTAGTAGAATTTACCAGTAAAGTGATGTTATTCTAGACTTCCCTTTGTGGGTAGTTTTTCTGGTTTCTAATTTAATCACCTTACTTATTACAGATCCCTTCAAATTTTCCTTTTCCTTTTGAGTCTGTTTCAGTAATTCATGTCTTTTAAGGAATTGCCTATTTCATCTAGATTTCCAGTTTACTGGCATACAATGGTTCATAATGTTCTCGCACAGTCTTTTTCATTTGTGTATGGTCAGTAGTGATCTCTCCTCTTTCATTTGTGCCCTTAGCAATATCCGTCTCCTTTCTTTTGCTCAGTCTTATGAAAAGTTTGTCAGTGTTGCTGATCCTTTCAAAGAACAAATTTTTGGTATCAAAAATTTTCTCTATTGGTTTTCTATTCTCAATTTCATTTATTTTCATTCTAACCTTTATTATGTTTTCCTTCTTGTTTTGAATTAAACCGATTTTTCTCTTTTTCAGTCCTCCTAAGATGGATGGTTAGAGTACCAATTTGAGGCCTTTCTTCTTTTTTAATGGGGAGAGTTTACACCCATAAATTTCCCTTGAAGCACAGGTTCAGTTGCTGCCCATAAATTTTGGTATGTTGTGGTTCTGTTTTCACTCATTTCGAAGTATTTTTTAATTTTCCTTGTAATATCTCCTTTGACTCACTGATTTTCACATTTTAATATTTATCGCATTATCTTACGTTATTGATTCATAATTTCATTATAACTGTGGTCAGAAAATGCACATTTTATGATCTCAATCATTTGAAACTTTTTTAGGCTTGCTTTACATAGTGTCAACTTAGTGTCTATCCTGGATACATTCTAGGTGGGCTTGAGTGAGAGGAAGATACTCCCTGATGCTGTACAGTGGAGTATTCTGGGGATATCTGTTACGGCTGGTTGGTTGGTTGTATTGTAAAATCTTCTATTGCCTTATTGATCTTGGACTTAGTTGTTTTATATGTTACCAAAAGTGGTATACCAGGATCTCCAGTCACTGTTCAACTGTTTATTTCTTCCTTCTTTTCTGTTAGATTTTGCTTCATGTCATTGTGAGGATAAGTTGTTGTTAGGTGCATATGTGTTTAAAATGATCATACCCAGGGCACCTGGGTGGCTCAGTGGGTTAAGCTTCTGCCTTTGGCTTAGGTCATGATCTCAGGGTCCTGGGATCCAGCCCCCGATCAGGCTCTCTGCTCAGCGGGGAGGCTGCTTCTCCCTCTCTCTCTGCCTCCCTACTTGTGATCTCTCTTTCTCTCTCTGTGTCAAGTAAATAAATAAAATCTTTAAAAAAATAAAAATAAAATTATCACACCCAATGATTATATATATATATATATATTTTAAAGATTTTATTTATTTGACAGACAGAGATCACAAGTAGGCAGAGAGGCAGGCAGAGAGAGAGAGAGGAGGAAGCAGGCTCCCTGCTGAGCAGAGAGCCCGATGCGGGACTCGATCCCAGGACCCTGGTCATGACCTGAGCTGAAGGCAGCGGCTTAACCCACTGAGCCACCCAGGTGCCCCCGGTGATTATATTTAACTGGTGGAGTGGCCTTGTTATCCTCCGCAGCCCATCGCAGGCAGTCAGAGGCCAACATAACTCAGGTCTGGTGAGATGCGCTTTTCTGCTCCATCTAGCTCATCAGCTGCTTTCAATTGCTCATCAGTAGATGTAACGACATCTTGTTACGGGAAAAGCAGATGTGGAAAAAGAAGAACTGAGTCTTGAAAAGAGCTTAGCCAGAGCTTAAACTCTTAGTAAGGGAAATTTAGGCATGGAAGTAGGCCAGAGCAAAATGTGCCCAGGCTGGTGCATTCCCATCAGTGTAGCTGGAAGGTAGAGTAAGGAGTGGGGCCACTGTGAGGCTGAGAAAATGCCAGGATGAGATCTTGAAGGACATAGGATGTCAACCAGTGAGGTCAGATTTTATTCTGAAGGCTCTGGGGCTCCAGAGGAGGATTTTACATAGGAGTGTGGCTATAGATTCATAAGTCAGTAACTGTACCATTCTGGCAATGTGGAGAGCTCAAAGCTGGAAAAGAGCAGAACAGTTACAAGGCTGTGGGAAGAAACAAAGGATGAGTGGTGAAAAACTGAACCAGGGCAGTATAAGTAAGGCAAAGAAGCGAGGTGCTCGGAGAGATGCAGAGAACTGTATTTTACAAGATTTTAGTGGTTATGGGTGAAGAACAATGCTGCATACCCACCTTTCGCACATGAATTTCATAATTCAATAAGGCGGAGCCCAGGGAAACAAGGCCACCACCTTTCAAGGGAAGGTGATGAGAATGCAGGTCTAGGGGGCATCCAAACAGAGATGGCCACTAAGCTGTTGCAGAAGTTTGGGAGCTCAGGATATAAATCTGGTGTGGGTATGTTTATTTAGGGTGCATTTTCTTTCTTTCTTTCTTTCTTTTTTTTTTAAGATTTACTTATTTTTATTGGTGGGGGAGAGAAAACACCAGTGTGGGAGAGGCAAATGGAGAGCAAGCAGACTCTGTGCTGAGCCCAGGGTGGAGCTCACTCTCACAATCTTGAGATCGCGACCCGAGCTGAAACCAAGAGTCAGATGCTTAACCGACTGAACCACTGAGGTTCCCCTAGGGTGTATTTTCATATACAATTTATTTATATGAAGCCAGAGAAGAGATGGGATCATCTAGGGAGAGCATCCAAATTGACATGAGTATCTGCAAAATAGCTCTGGGGGAAAAACAGCATTTGAAACAGGACAGAAGAAAGAACTGCAAGAAAGATCCTGGACAAGCACAGTTAACAGAGCTTTCTCTGTCTTCCCCTCTGACTGTGCAGCACAGACACACATGACAGTGTTGTGTCAGCAATCAGTGTCTAGGGTGGGCTTACAAGAGCTTGTGACATCCCAGGGCAGTGACTATGGTGTTTGGAATCTTTTACTTTGAACAGAGGGTCTGTGTTCTGTCTTCCAATCTTTTGGAGTATGTATCATGGCTGTTATTTAAATACATATTTAGTAGGATAATATTTTTTGGAATCAATGCAACATGGCCTCAGCTTTCTAAAATTGGGACCATTGATTCCAGGACCATAGTCCTAGAATCAGTATCTTTTCCTCCTCAGGGACTTTTGTGGTTATCTGCCATTCCTACCCTTGTGAATAATAGCCTAGGGCCATCTTTTGTTCTGGAAAACTTCATCTGACTCTTACTATGTTTGTAATGGAATAATAAATACTCAAGGTCTAAATTAACGTATAAAAGTATTTAACACAGTAACTACATCAGAGCATTAGGTATTTTATCATTGTTTCTACTATTATTTAGTGGAGGCTCACTTGCAAAGCCAAGAGATTAGGTCGCATGTGGTAATGGGCTCATCATCACCTGCTAAAAGGAAGGTAGCTCAGGTTCCCTGTAGAGTCCTCAATGAGCCCACAGACTCAACACAGAAACAGCGCAAGATCTGAGAAACCATTTGGTGAGGCCATACTGGACAGTTGCAAGGCTAAGACTTCCCAGAAAATGGCAAATGTCATGACATCTAAGATTCTTTCTTGAGGGACAAAGTCACTTTAGGCACTTTGTTCACCTGGGGTCAGTCCTGGTGCTTTAAGTGAGCACTGTCTTACCTGGGCTATGGTACCTCCTGCTAGAGTGTGTACCCTGCCTCAGCAGACGGGTGATCTCCTCTTTTGATACTTCTGGTTTCACATTCTTTCTGAGAGCACTGGTGGTGTCTTCAGTGTGCTGAGATGAGGGATTTGGTCAGTGGCCATGGTTAGACAGAAGCCCATAGTGGGACATAGCTTGGTCAGGAGCAGTCTTATGTTTTAGGAAAGAATTTACAGTCATGGGTGAGGGGTTGTTTCTCTGAATTTTACCTATCCTCTTCATCTCAAATCATGTGAAAAAGAAAACAAAGTAGTTCAAACCGGCTTGATAGGTTTTCTTTTTTAGTTTTTTTTTTTTTTTAAATTTATTTGTTTGACGGAGATCACAAGTAGGCAGGGAGGCAGACAGACAGAGGGAGAAGCAGGCTCCCTGCTGAGTAGAGAGTCCAATGTGGGGCTCAATCCCAGAACCCTGAGATCATGACCTGAGTCGAAGGCAGAGGCTTAACCCACTGAGCACCCAGGCTCCCCTGGCTTGATAGATTTTTATATACCCAAATTGTTGCTTCTTTGGGCAGAAAAACAATAGCATGAATGGGCTGTGTGATTGAACTGAAGGAGCTTCTTGATTTCATTTTTGTAGATTCTGCTTTGTTTTTCTTCTTTGTAGCCTAGGGTGGCTCTTATTTGCCCACAGATATTTCCCCATGTGACTATTCCTGGGGTTCAGGCTGGTTGATGGGGAATCCTCTTCTCATCAAGGCTACAATATGAGCATTTCCCGGGGCAGCCATGCCTCCCAGGGCCGCAGCCTTGGAGGCTGTGAGTGTTCAGGGACCCTGTCTAGTTCTGGCCACCAGTGATAGCTCACTGATGGGTGAAACTGTCTAAGAAGCCCTCCGTCCAACTCCACCTCATGCTCATCGAGGGAGAGAGAGAAGTCAACGTGAGTTGAAAGTTGGTTAGTATGATGTATGACGATACTCCCTGAAAAGAAACAACTGTCACTGGAAACAGAGTTTCAGGGGAAGCCAGGATGCTACACAAGCTTGTATGACATCATAAACTTGGGAATTTCTGAAAGTCTTGAGAACTAACCTTTGCAAATGCCCAACAACTATGAGTCTTGGGTCAGTTCCCAAACTGCAAACTGCCTAGTTTTCTTAGTCAATTTGGTGAGATTACTAATTTTCAGCAAACCCTTTCTTTCCATTGTTATCAATACCGTGTTAGGGAGACCAAGAAAATCCTCAAATTAAAACATTTCAGTCTTTGTCCCTGCATCTCTCAACTTAGCTAAAATCCATTTGGAAAATAGTGTTAATATCCATTGCCCTGACTTTGCATGAGTAAATTACAGCACAACAAATGCACATTGTGTAGCCGATAGAATGGTAAACACAACAACTGGGTCACGACCTTGGAAAGGATGGGATGAAAGAAAAGTGTTAATTACATGGAGTACAGAGTATGTAGAAACCAGATAGGTGTGTGGATGCTCTCACAAAGACAAGTAGAAAAATCATTCCTTGTGCCAGAGTGGTGGATTTAGAGGTGAACGTGTAAATTTTTTTAATGTTACCATGAAAAAAATATCTGAGAAAGAATCAGTCGTGGCTAAAAGAACTATGTTTCCTGTCATAAGTTCTCGGTCAGTGTCATGGGCTCAGTGTGGTGGCCCAGGCTGTGTGTGTGGATGTGGGGGTCTGTGTCCCTCTGCTGCTGGTGAATGTTTCTTAAGACGGCTTTCCTCCAGAGCAAGGTGAAGATGGTTGGAAGCCCGTAATGGGAAAGGACTTTGGTGCCCCTACACCTTCCATTCAAGGTGAACCCAAGACATGAAGTTGAACCCAGAGAAGGACAGTCTAGTGAAGCTCTCCCCCTTCCCACACCTTGTCCTGAGCGAGTCTCTGGAATATTCAATACGTAGCTCCTCAAGGAACGTGTTTCTGTGGCTTCCTGGGCCTGAATGAACTTCTCTCTGTTCCTGAGTGATCCTTGCTGCTTCTCTCTTCCTCAAGGTGCCGACGAAGAAAGCTGTAGCTCTTCACATCTCTGAACGCCCACCTCATTCCTCCCTCTCCCTGCAAGACAAAACTGAATTTTCTTCATTTACACCAACACCTGTGACTGCTTACGATAAGCCAGGCCATTAAAATCCAAATCCAAAAAATCCAAAATCCAAAATAGTTCACTGTTTTTTCTGGTTTCTTTTGCTTTGGTGCCATTGTCCTGACTGAATATTATTCTGCAAGCTAGGCATTTCCACAGAATCTCCCTCAAAAAATGAGCCAGCTTAATTGTTCTTGAGTCCTCGTGAAGCTAAGATGCCCTTCCTCTACACAGTAAAAGAATCTTTGGACAGATGGAGGCATCTTTGCTGTTCTCCGAGTGTTCCACTTTATTGTTGCCCCATGTCCCATCCTTGGTGGCCTGTCAGCATTCCACGCTGGGCTCACTCCTCTACTTTGTAAGTAATTGAGTGACTCTGGACATGGGTGAGGACCCTCATGGCCGCCCAGGGTCTCATTTTCATTAATCTTTGGATCAACAGAAAATAAGTTCTTTCAAGTCTTTCTTCAGCTCCACTTTGTTATCCTTTCTCTTCTTCATCCTTCTTCTGCTTTCTTTTGGACCTAACATTATGCATAAATTCTTCTCCTTCTACATTTGGAGCATCACCCTTGAGTCAGCCCAACCTCCAAAATCAGAATCTGCATTTGAACAGGATCACAGTGCAGTGTGCACCCTGAGGGGCTGCCCAGGGCTGCTTTCCCTGGTCTGTGCCTCCCTCTCACCTTCTCACTTATGCCCCTGGGACATGTGTGTTCAGTTGAATTACATCCATGATCTGTCCCAGCCTCTGTTTACTGGTCTACAAAAAATCGTGTAAGAAGAGCACCAATCCCATAGGCTCCCAATGACTGTAATCGAGTTAATATTTGCAAAGCTCTCAAAACAATGTCTTACACATAAGTGCCAGATAAGCATTTAGGAAATAAATACAAAAGATTTCAGGTTCTTGATGCGCTGAGCTATGTTGGGCAGGAGTATTCCCTTTGACCTTCCATGTTTCAGATTTATGACTAACCGCTGTTGGCTCTGGTTTTCAGTTCCTTTCATTGCATTAAAAAATCAGAAAAAATGTTGGGTGCCTGGGTGGCTCAGTGGGTTAAAGCCTCTGCCTTCAGCCAGGTCATGATCAGGTCAGCTCAGGTCCTGGGATTGAGCCCTGCATCGGGCTCTCTGCTCAGCAGGGAGCCTGCTTCCCCCCCACTCTCTGCCTGCCTCTCTGCCTACTTGTGATCTTTCTCTGTGTGTCAAATAAACAAATAAAATCTTTAAAAAAAATCAGAAAAAATGTTTTTCAATATCTCCTTACAGAAGTGCTTCTCAGGTTTGGCTAATAGTAGAGTCTTAGGGGAACTTTCTTTCTTTCTTTCTTTTTTTTTTTTTTTTTTAAGATCTTATTTATTTAGTTGAGCGAAAGGGAGAGAGTACAGAGGGTGAGGGAGAAGCAGACTCCCCGCAGAGCAGGGAGCCTGACAAGGGGCTCAATCCCAGGACCCTGGGATCCTGACCTAAGCCAAAGGCAGGAGCTTCACTGACTGAGCTCCCCAGGTGCCCTTTGGGGGAGTGTTTAAAACCAAAGTTGCTCAGGCTGCAGCCACATTAGGTGAGTCAGAATGTAGGGGTGCCCCACAGACTGTTCCTGGAGGCTGGCCAGGTACTGGTGTGGAGCCACATGGGCATAATTGCTGCCTCATGGGGAGACCCTCTGCTTCTTCGGCCTGCCTATGCCCTGCTCTGTTCTCTTTGGGGTTCCGTTCCCCTTCAGGTTAAGGAGCCCTGGCACCATATGAGTTCTCTCCTTCCTTCTGCATCTTTGTTCAGGCTACTTGGGCCTTTAGGGCAGACGGGGGTTCGAAGCAAGAGAAAGTTAATTTTTGGTTTGTTGGATTCTTTCCTAGGCTGGAGAAAAAGGGACAGGCTCTCATGGATTCCTAGGCTGCAGTTTTTTGACTTCTGTTTTTGCTTTTTGATTGAGAGGTGCTGGGGCACCGCAGGTGTGGTGAAGGGGAGAGCCATACTTTCCTGGGTGCAGAGGCAGGGGCAGAGTAGGGGCTGTTGTTGGGGTCCTGTCCTTGGTCTGCAGTGGAAGAGTGGACAGCTCCTTGCTGGGATGCTCAGAGAGCTCAGGCTGATCCTAGACCTGCTGAGAGAGTTCCTTCTGGGCCTATAGTGTTCACTAGAACCTAGAGTTTCCAAAGTGCTGGAGATCTCTTGAGGTGGAGTGTGGAGGTGACAAGCATCTCTCCAGCTCCGATACTGTTAGACTCCTCTCAGAGGGATTTGGGGGACAGAGTGAGGGGCTGTGCCTTCCAGAATGCTCACATCATTAGTTCAGAGAACACCATTGGTGCATTGCAGATAGTGATAACAGGAAAATGAAACACGCTGGTGGTGAGTGGCAAACCTTCTTCACGGGGACACCTTACAAGGACAGGCTGGTTTTAGGGACGTCTGGGTGGCTTATTCAGTGAAGTGTCTGCCTTCCACTCAGGTCATGGTCCTGGAGTCCTGGGATCCAGTGCATGTTGGACTCTCTGCTTGGCCAGGAATGTGCCTGTTGCTTCCACCTCACTTCTTACTCGTGTTCTCTGTGTCTCTCAAGTGAATTTAAAAACAAACAAACAAAACAAAACAAAAATCAAGCTGGGTCTGCTTTGGTTCTTGGCTCTGTCTGCAGAGTTTGGTCACTACTGGTAGCTTGGGTCCTCCCTCTTCACCAGGTAGAAGGGCCCTCAGTGACACCACTGGTCACCCATCCGCCAGTGAACCTGGCCCCGTAACTGTGTGACTATTATCAGCTTTATTTTCTGTATTCTGACGCTTGAACATCTGGGGTTTCTCACTGGTCCTGAAGTTACTGCTCCTCCTGGGGAGGCAGATTTTTAGAGATGCAGGCCTTTCATAGGCAAACCAACTCATCTGAAGCCCATAGGCTACGCCTCTCCCCACCACTGAGGCTCTCACAATCTGGGTTACTATTCTGCTGTTCTGAACACCTCAGGGCCAGGTAGCAGACCACCGGGGACAGCCGCTGGGTCCCACACCCCACTGATGTTACTCAAGTAGATAATCCTAAGCCCGCTGATCCTGCCTCTTCTGTTCCTTCCACAGAAACCATGATAATGGATCAGATCCACATTTTCCCCTCCCCCTTGGTCTCCTGATGGACCCTGACCCTTCCCCAGGGTAGCCCGGATGGTGTGGCTTGTCCCCTCCTCTTGGGATCTGTGAACCACAAACTATCTTTTTAATGGAAGTTCTCTCTTGATCTGTTGGCCTCACCATCCCTCAGTGATCATAAAACCTACGAGAGAACAGCCCCTGAGCCTGGCAGGGTATCAGTGAGAGGTTGGGCTCTCAGCCATCTCAGATTTAGAGATGTTCAAGGATACATTTTCCACCCACTCTCTCCCGTGAAAAAAGGTATGCAGCTTCTGTGGCCCAACTCCTTCGCACTTGACAATGATGTACAGCCCCTGTGCTAGGCCCTTAAGTACAATCCTCTAAATCTATATTTCTTACTGGGCCAGATGATTTGTCTTTCTGACAATATTAGGCCTTGGAAAATGTAATTTTTTAAATTAAAGAACTTTATAACATGGTTCTCCAGAAGAGTTCCATCCAGCCCAGATGAGGACATTTGTCTCTAACTCTGTCCCCTTGGTGATATTTTAATATTACATAATTCACTTAACAGTGCACCTATTAATTATGGGAGAGTCTTGCCACCTTCTTCTTACATTGCTGCTAATTGGATAGTTTGAGAAAAGTTTTTCTCTGTTAAAATCCTTGTCAGTTTTCAGAAATAATTTGCTTGGCATTAGCACCAAATTAAGATGTTTTTCAAAAGACTTTCACAATTTAAGCCACACACGATGAAGGATTGTAGGATCCGTTGGAAGTCAGATGCGTAGAAATTCCATGCATATTCATTAGGAGTGCAAAAGATCCTGGAGTAAAAAGTCCAACCCCCAGGCTGGAAAAATGGAAGGTTCAGAGATGTCCCCAGCTTGCAGTTTCTCCTGTCCCACCTCCGTGTCCCTCTCCTGCGCTGGTTCTGTTCTCCATCAGGGACACCGTGTGGGACTTCGGGTCTGAAACGCGTCTTTCTGGGGCAGGTTGAAGGGCATGCACTGGAGCTGTTGTGCTCCTGATCAACTGGGGGAACGTCTTTGTGCCAACACCTGTGCCCAGGTGAATGGGCTTTTTGAGCAGCCACCTAGAGAAGAGGCAGAAGTCCTGGGAGAAAACCAGGGAACTGGAACTAGAGGAAAGTGGTTAGAAGCTGATGGTAAACCCCATAGAGATCCAGGGTTTATCCCTATAGGGGTGCAGGCCTATCCAGTGTTGGATAATTTCAGATGTAGATTAGTACCCTGTAATTCCTTATTTTGGAAAAGGAAGCATTTATAGAACTATGAAACAATTCATACACATAATATAGGTTATTAAGGTGTGCTATTTTATGTTTTGAGTAGAAAGCCTCAAATAAAGGAGCAGGAAAGGCATCTTTCAAAGGAAGAAAGAAAAGCAGACAAAGCATCAAAGGCCATAGGGATGCCTGGCTGGCGCAGTTGGTAGAGCATGCAACACTTGATCTCAGGGTTGGGAGTTCAAACCCCACATTGGACATAGAGTTTACTTAAAATAAATTAAAAAAAATGTATTAGTGGTCACAGAAGAATGGTCATCAGTTAATTCTTTTTCCTTATGAATGAAGCTTTTTCAAGAAAGAAGAGTCAAGGGGCACCTGGGTGGCTCAGTGGGTTAAAGCCTCTGCCTTCGGCTCAGGTCATGATCCCAGGATCCTGGGATTGAGTCCCGCATCAGCCTCTCTGTTCAGCAGGGAACCTGCTTCCTTCTCTCTCTCTCTCTGCCTGCCTCTGTCTCTCTGCCTACTTGTAATCTCTGCCTGTCAAATAAAATAAATAAAATCTTAAAAAAAAAAAAGAAAGAAGAGTCAAAAGAGAAAAAAGAAAATCTCCACAATAAGAAGTCTATAAAAGCCAGTAAAAGCCAACATTTTAATTAGATCAAATAAAAGAAAAAAAAGGATGCTATATATAAGACAGTGAGGTAAGAAACAAGAGAGAATACTAAGAAGGTAGGGAATGAATTGTGGAATCCTTTCAGAGTGTTCCTCTAGATCATTTCTCTGTATAGTTTATAATCCTACTTGTATAAGGGATATAAATGTAAGTATAGGAAGTATAAAAATAAGGATGGGGGCGCCTGGGTGGCTCAGTGGGTTAAGGCCTCTGCCTTCAGCTCAGGTCATGATCCCAGGGTCCTAGGATCAAGCCCCGCATGGGGCTCTCTGCTCAGCGGGGAGCCTGCTTCCTCCTTTCTCTCTGCCTACTTGTGATTTCTGTCTGTCAAATAGATAAATAAAATCTTAAAAAAAATAAAAATAAATAAAAATAAGGATGGCATTTTAAATTACAAATTAATGAAAAGAGCACAGGTTCTTCATTGTGCGTGTGTGTGTGTGTGTTTTCCCTCCTTAACTTTTCTTACTCTGACTCAAGACTTCCCAATGGTAGGTACTCTTAGAGCTGTTTGGGTAAGAGAACTTAGTATTTTTCCAAAGACAAGTGAGAGGAATCTCTCAATTTTACCATGAGTTGAGTCCCATCTTCCCAACCTCTGGATGACCCATAATGGAATTCTTATCATGTTATTAGCACACAAAGAATGTGTCAGTGTTGGTTGTGTTCTCTAGTCAAAAATGAAATGGTCAAAAAAGTGAAAAATGAAAGGGACTTACAGGGTGTTAGGAACACAGAATTATATTCTCCAGTGCATCTGGAAATCCAGTGATTCTAGACCTGCACTGTCTCATTTGGTTCCCACTAGTCATACATGGCTATTGGATCCTTGATATGTGGCAGGTGCAAATAAGAAACTTTTAGGTAAATAATGAATCTTGGAACACTACATCAAAAACTAATGATGTCCTGTATGGTGACTAACATAACACAATTTTAAAAAGGGGAAAAAAAAGAGAACCTGAATTTTAAATTCCATCTAATGGTAATTAAAACTAAGATATAAAGAGATACATGTGACTGGTGGCTACCAACTGGGGCCGTGCAGGTCTGGAACATTCGCAGCATGAAGAGGAGACCCATTTGCTGTTTGGAAGTGTTCGTAGTTTCTAGGTCATGTCAGAAAAAACAGACGTTGGCCCAGAAAAATTCTACATCTCAGGTGCATTTAACTGTGGTGCAAAAAAGCTTTGTATCCATCTATATGCAATAATTATCAAACACTAAGTGACAGCTAGACATTGAAGATATGGAACCTAGCTCCCCAGCTTCTCACTAGCTCAGCCAGCACGCCTTGCTGTCCTGGGAATCCCAGGTGTTAGCAGCCCTCTTTAACGTGGTTGTCCAGCAAGGAGTTGAAGCTTGGATGTCATTTAACCTCCATAGACCTTAACTTTCTGCTGCTCAGGCTCAGCATCTGCCAGCTCAGCTAGTGCATGTGGGCACATGGTGTGTTGAACGCTGTTGCTGGAGACAGATGGATCTGCCAAAGCAATTATGCTCTGTTAAAAAAAAAAAAAATCTTCTAATGCTTAGCAATGCTAAAAATTTATTTTATCTGAAGAAATGACTTTTCATAAATGTGCCTTAGAAGACTGCAGAGTTGACCCTAACGAAGAGTTAGCAAGATAGAATTGGAGCCCTGGGAGGACCTCCCCCAGTGAGTGCCTTTCACAGATAGGGGCATGGAGCTCAGGGAAGCTGATGTGCCTCCAGCCATGGAGTTAATGAGTGGCAGAGATGAGACTAAAATTCAGGTCTTCTGGTCCCAGTTTCCTTTCAGTACAAAATGTGGCTTATCTGTGGTTGTCTGGAATGCACATCCTAATTTTGACAACATTTCCACATTAGAGACAAGCTACTCTATTAGCAGTTTTCTCCTAAATCTTCATGCCTCCTGAGCAGATAAAGCCCATTTCTGATGAAAGAATTTAAGTTAAAGAATGCACTTTACTGCATTCAAATAAGCCCTTTAAACATCCTGCACTTCAAGCTTTTATTCTAGATTCCATTGTAAGGTGATAATGAGGAGCTGAAAACTAATTAGCTCATCAGACAAAACTGTCTGGTCTGCCATCTGCTGAGTCTGGAGAGTGATAGTCCCTGGTCGAACTGAGAAAAGGGACTAAAAATATAATTTTTCCCCTGTTTCTCACCCTGTTCTTGCCTTGTTGTGTGATGGAGAGGGGATTATGGAAGACCCTTGGCTAGTTTGCCTTGCCAGCCAAATTTGTGGTCACGTGTCTCTTGTATAGGATGTCAAATCCAATGTTTCCAAGTTTTATTGCAAATATAATTGTTCAAAGTTGTTCTCATTGCTGTGGGTTCCCTTCCAATACATATGACCCATTACATAGTATTTGGGGAGAATGAAAAGGGCTTGAGGGTCAATGTGTGGTTTTCACATTAATCAAATTGCCAGGACCCCAAAGTCTGCATTGGCCAAATGTCCACCACTTGGATTTAGAATGGATTCTTGGGCTCTTTTCTTTAGATGACCTCTTTTATTGTGGGTTCAAATGACTCATGTCTCTTGAAGTAGGCAACATTTCTTCATTCACTCAAAGCATCTCATCTTTTTTTTTAATATATAAAATATTTTATTTATTTATTTGACAGACAGAGATCATGGGCAGGCAGAGAGGCAGCAGAGGGAGGAGGAAGCAGGCTTCCCGCTGAGCAGATAGCACGATGTGGGGCTTGATCCCAGGACCCTGGGATCACAACTTGAGCCGAAGGCAGAGGCTTTAACCCACTGAGCTACCCAGGTGCCCCAGCATCTTGTCTTTTATTTCTCTGAGAACTGACTCAATCATAGTTTGCTTCCCCAGAACTGTCAGAGAGCCAACAACCGCCTACCTTAACACGGTTGCTAAACCAGTGGGCGTGGTGGTCCGGGACATGGGCTCCTCCATTTTTGGATGTATGTGCCCTTGGATCCCACTTTCAGAGCTCTCTGGGGGAAATGTCTCAGCCTTTGGAAGTCTACTTCAGATGACAGGGCATGGAGTTTATGCAAAGCCCCATTTTGTCAAATTACCCTGGCTGTCATTTTCATATTCTGATTCAGAACTGAAAAGTCAGATTCTTTTTGAAAGTTATCAGCCCACATGCTCACATATAAACCAAAGCAGTAAGGGAAACAAATTCAAAATTGGAATTCAAAATTCCAAATTCTTGGTAGGGCATACACCAAAGGTAGTCATATTTGCATTAATGCTAAATAAATCATGGAATTTTGGGTACTGGGCTGAGATTGGATTTTAGGGTAATTTTTCTCTTACAAGTGAAGGACATTATGAGCTCTCTAAATTGTATTCTGAAAAATCCACATGTCTGGTATTTACACAGCACTTTCATATGAACTCCTTTACTCAAAATAGATTTTTGTTGGCTCCAAACACATCAATCGCAATTTGCTCACTAATATGTCCGAACTCCTCTGTGATTAAAAATAAACCACCATAAGCCAAACAAAAGCAACCCAGAAACAGACAACAAAAAACTAACAAAGTGAACAAAACCCAACAACTCAAAGATGATTTTGGAAGTATGTTGATGTTGATGTGGCTTTCTTAATGAGGCTTGAATGGATTTCCAGTTTATTGAAGCCCCATTTCTGGTTCATTAATTATTTTCAGTGAGAGCCCTGAGTGGCCATCCATCCATCCTTATGATAGCTTAAGTTGGCTGACCACCATGTTTCAGCCTCCAGAAGATGACAGTGATCCTCCCTGCTTTGTCCTTGTCTTTGTTTATTTGTCTATCCTGTCCCCAGAACTTTAGTTTTCCTCTTCTTCTGGGAATGATACTCACTCTGTGGAACTTAGAATTTTGAACCTTGCCAGACCCTTTCTACTTAATATGTGGTCCCTGAACTGATAGCCTCGAGTTTTCAGAAATGCAAATCTGAGACTCAAGACCATCCCTTGAACTAGTTTTCCAGATGGTAGAGAATCATGACCAGCCCTTGTACAAGTTTCCCAGGTGGTGGTGCACACATCATAATTCTGACTACCTGTTTGGTCCATGGGACTGTTGCTCTCTTTGACTCCAGGTCCTGATCCTCCTGGGGCCCTCAGGAGGGGCCCACCCTACAGAGACTCCCACTGGGAATTATCTAACAAAAGTCTTCCTATCTGATGGTAACATCTCAGTGGCTCCTTGTCTTGGATAGGGATGTGCTGATGTATTGGTTTTAATTATCGTGTGTGTGTTTGTCTCCCTCTAATAGTTTATAAACTCCCTTCAGAGAAGAGTGCGTTTCTGATTCATCTCTTTCTGATTCATCCCCAGATGGGACTCAGCTAGCAATACATTATATTTATTAAATTAACAAGTGTATGTACCTGATGTAGAACTGCTGAGACTTGGGACTTGCATTTGAAAAGTCACTTGAATGGGGATTGGAGATCTTTGACAATCAGACAGTAAAGTTTAAGAGAGGAAGAGACACTGATCAGAAATACAATGGACCAGGGCACCTGGGTGGCTCAGCCATTTAAGTGTAAGCCTTCAGCTCAGGTCATGATCTCAGGGTCCTGGGATCGAGCCCCACACTGGGCTCCCTGTTCAGCGGGAAGTCTGCTTCTCCCTCTCCCTCTTCATTTCCCCCCACTCCCCCACTTGTGCTCTGTCAGTCTCATTTTCTCTCAAATAAATAAATAAAAATCTTTATTAAAAAAAAAAAAGAAATACAATGGACCTTGCATTACCGTGGGATCTTCCAGCCCTTCAAAGAGTTACCTACCAATTGTCTTACGCCATCCTCGATGATTCTCATTTTCCTTTCATTTGTAAAATGGGAGGTTGGTACCAAAGTCATGATATTATTGGGAAACAAAATTTAAATAATGTAGGTAAAGCAATAACAAATTGCTTGGCACGTGTTTAGTGCTCAATAAATATGTATTTCTCCACTCCTATTCTAACTCAACAGAACTAAGACATATAAATTGTGGATTTTGGTTATGAATGGATTATAGAGCATTGACATTTAAATTTAATTATTTTCTCTCCATCTTTTCTAAATAGAGAATTCAAGGTAATTAAAAAAAAATAAGAGTATTGGTCCAAAGGAAAATAAAATTAAACCTTTAGTTCAGCCATGATTGTAAACACAAGATTCACCTATGAACAGAAACCTGTGTGTAACATTTCTGGAGTTTGAGGGGAGTCTGGAAATGTCTTAAGAGATCACACTTGGAAGGGAGAGTGAGGTGCTGCCTCTCTTTTGCCAAGCAAGAGGAAACTAAAGAAGTTTGTCATGACAATCCTTTAATGGGACCCCTGAGTCAGACAGTGGAAATGTTTATTTCATAATGATGATCCTGAATAAATACAGAGCGCATAACAATGAAACGCAATTCACCGAAGGTCATTTTCGTGGATTCCCTCCTTCATTTATAAACCCCTCCTCCTCTAAATGAGCTTCCGGTCTCCTTGAGCCTGTGTGGTCCTCTCTGCAGAGGACTTTCTTGCCAGATGGGTGCTGTGTTGACTTTTTAGTGACTGATTTATGCATGCTTCTGTAGGTCGTAAGGACAAGGACCATCCTCCTGACTTGGGAGTCACCATTGTGCACAGGGGTGCCTGGCACAGAGTGTGTGGCCATCAATGAGTGGACAGGTGAGTGCAGGTCAGGAGCTGTGCTTCTAGCGCTGGCTGTACTTAAGACTTCTCTGGGGAGCTTTTATATAATACCCACTCCCACGAACTTCTCCGAGAGGTCCTGATTCTATTGGCTGGGGGCGAAGAGCTGCCACAGTTATTTTCATAAACTGCTTGAGTGATTCAATGTACACTTGAGGTATCAGAGCTGAGAGCCAATAGGTCAGAATATATAAATATACTACTCAATTTAATTATGTTATAGCATAATTATAACTGGTTACTACATTATACTAGGTAGTGCTTAATGAAGAAGGCAGTCCTTGCTCTCAATCGGCTAACAATTTGGTAGCAAAGGCTAGGGTAGTCATTCAATAACCACACTGCACTGTGCCGAGAAAAACAAAATCTATCAAATGTGCGCAGAGTGCCAGGCACCGAGCTCTTTCCCCCGGGCATTATCTCAATTAACCTCTACAACCACCTAGGAGAAAGGCATTATAATGATTTAATTCCATTCACAAGATAAGAAAATTGAGGTTAAGTCAATGTGAGAGTTTGGACTTGCCTTACAGTGTTCTTAGCATGTTTACTTTTAATTTTTTAGGGGGGCATGTAAGCTTCAAGTTTCCCTTCTTAGATTCTAAAGTACCCCCCGAAAGGAAAGAAGATATACCAGGGTGTGTAGTGGAGCTGCTCATATGGAAACCCAGTGCTTGCATGGGGTGTATCTGGTCTTGAACAAGGGAGGTGGGCAGCAGGTGTCTGGCTGGCATCAATGGTGGGGCTGAGTGGGGCCAGAGGTGCGGAAACGGATCTTGACTAGGCACGCTGAACTAGAACTTTCCTCATTTTACGAACGTGGGAAATGAAGGGTCAGAGTTAAAGAACTAGGATACCTAACTTAAAACTTAAAGTCTAGGATACCTAACTTAAATCAGTAGAAACCAGGAGGTCCATCCAGGTGGGCTCTGTCCTCTTCCATCCCATGCTTGGACAGCCCTTAGCAGTGTCAAGGATACTTGGGAAGATCCTATATGTGACACTGTGCTACATGGTGTTATCTGGCAAGCTGATATTATTACAATTAATTTAATTTAATTTAAACTCAGACCTGTGCTTTGCAGCCTGGGAGGTGTAATGTAAATGGTGGGAAGCAAGATCTCCTGGCTTTCAACTCACTAAATATCTCCTGACCCTCCACAGACTCATTCCTCAGGCATTGATTTTAGGGTCACAAAAGAGTTTAAAGACAGAAAATTTGATAAACTGCCAAAACAGTAGAGTTCCTTGTTTTAAGTTATTTCCCTCCTACTCAGGACTCCCACAGCTTTGTTCTTTATTTCAAACCAGCTCTTCCAGGGGAAGCTACAAACATTTGTAGCCTTCAAGGGTTTGAGTTCCAGGTCTTTCCATATAGGCAGACTTTCTTTCCACACACAGGCACACATTTATTTATTTGTTTATTTATTTATTTTGCTTCTTTGCTTCTTTATCCCCATTTAGGGATGAATCAAAGTCCTATTAAGTATTCATCAGCATTTCTAGAAAAGTGGATCTGGAAAACATTTTGACTCAAGGTCCAGGGAAGGAAGGCCTTTGAGATGATTAGTTGCTTCTTGTCATCTGGGGAATAGCTGCTCAGGCAGTGTAGTGCCTGGCCCACCAGGGGCAGCACCTGGCCTCGCGCCCAGTGACCCTACCTTCTCTCCAACACATCTTTGTTAAGGGGCTGCCATGTCCCAGGCACTGGTAAAAAGCTTGGGTTAAAAAGAAATCCAGCCTTTCAGGGGTTTATAACCCAGCAAGGGAGGGTTTTTAAAAGCCAGGGATGGTGATTGTGGCCATTGCTGCTGTGGAAAGAGCCAAGATGCCCTTCAATAGATGAATGGCTAAAGAAGATATGGTCCACATACACAGTGGAATATTACTCCTCCATCAGAAAGGAAGAAACCTGGGGCGCCTGGGTGGCTCAGTGGGTTAAGCCTCTGCCTTCGGCTCGGGTCATGGTCTCAGGGTCTTGGGATGGATCCCCGCGTCGGGCTCTCTGCTCAGCAGGAAGCCTGCTTCCTCCTCTCTCTCTGCCTGCCTCTCTGCCTACTTGTGATCTCTGTCTGTCGGATAAATAAATAAAATCTTAAAAAAAAAAAAAGAAAGGAAGAAACCTAACTTTTGTATCAATATGGACAGGACTAGAGGAGATTACGCTGAGTCAAGCAGAGAGAGTCAATTATCATAGTTTCACTTACTTATGGAGCATAAGGAATAACATGGAGGACATTGGGAGATGGAGAGGAAACAGGAGTTGGGGGAAATCGGAGAGGGAGATAAACCACAAGAGACTGTGGACCCTGAGAAACAAACAGGGTTTTAGAAGGGAGAGGAGTGGGGTTTAGGTGAGCCTAGTGGTGGGTATTGAGGGCACGTATTGCATGGAGCACTGGGTGTGGTCCATAAACAATGAATCTTGGAACACTGACAAAATAAAATTAAATTAAAAAAAAAATGTCAAGGATGGGCATAAAAAATTTCCTGACAGTTTTTTCCTGTTTTAAGAACCTTGGAACCAAACCTGTGGCAGATCATCAAAATAATCCTTGAGCTGACCCCACAGAAGGCACTTGTCATTGCAGTGTTCCTAGAGAAACCCCAGATGGGGGATGGGGGAAGTCTAGAAGGGGATGTCAGTGGGTGCTATCGCCATCCTGGTTAGTTCACCTACCCACTTCCCAGAGGCTTACGCAGGCATGAATCCCAGGAATGGACAGCATCTAATCTCGGTTTGGGACCAACCAATCACTGGTACCCAACACTGAAGGTAAAGATGATGTGCTCTTAGTCACTAGATTGAAACTAGGGAGGTTGATGCTGCTTTCAGAAGCTCATGTAGGTTTGCTCACACTGCCATATTCTGGAATGCCAAAACTCCTGGGGCCTGGCTCAATCATACCCCATTGCTTCTCTCCAGCATCTTCCCAGGGTCAGCCCACCCATAGATCGCCTCATCAGCATGTCTCCATCCATCATCTAGAACGTCCTGCTGGAGTGGCTCTTCTCTTTTGACCCTAACTGAAAGCTACCTGTTCAATGACTCATTTCTTCATGCTCATGCTTCCTGAACCTTCCAAGGTAAAATCACTGACTTGATTAATGGCGGCTAGAATTATCTCCAAAGCTTCACATTTTCTCCTGTGAGAAACCTAGGGACCTCGTGATTTTCATTTGGTCAATTATTTATTTATTTGTGCCTTCTCCCCAGTTTGTTCCAGAATGTATTTGAGGCACCTTTCACAAAGAAGAGGGACTAAAAATGATATTAGCAAAGAGACTATGAAGACCAAGTACGAATGAGAGCTGAAGGCATACACTATTGGAAACAGGCATTAGACCCACTTGTTTGCTCAAAGAAGCCACAAAGGAGGTGCTGAGCTCCCTAGATGGCTTGGCCCCAAATCTCTGCCTGGAGTCAGCAGAGTCATTAGATGAAGTATGGGGTTTCCAAACATGGATCCCTATCCATGCTCAGGTGACCCATGAAGCTGGCTCTGATGCAAACACAGTGCCCTTAGATGTCCCCTCTGAATCGAAACATCCTTACTCTCACCAGAGACAATCACTGTCCTGATATCTACGTTAATCAATTCCTTGCTTTTTTTTTTTTTTTTACAGTTGATTACCTTCCTTGTGCATAACCCTAATAATGGATTGTTTCCACTGATTTTATGCTACAGAAGTGAAATCATCTGCAGAAGCTTGTCATCTCAATGTCAGTTACTTCTGTCAGCCTAATTCATGGTGTTGCGTGTTGTTTGTTGTCATTGTCACTTATTGTCATGGCTCTGAATTATTTCATGGTACAAATATGACACAGTTTATGTATTTGTTTGAATGCAGATGGTTATATGGGCTACTTTCCATTTTGGGGATGCTTTGATCTTAATATCTTACACATATTTGTCCTCAACTCCCAGGAAGGCTCTGGCCCCCTTGCCACATTGTGTTAGGGTCTGTGAGCTCCTAGGACAGGCATGAAGCTGTCTTAATTATCTTTGAATTCCAGCACCTATTTCCTTGGCTGGCATGTAGTGGGCACTCCATGACCTCTGCGAAATATCAAGGTGAAGGAGACAAAAGGGTACAGCAGGGAAAATAGTCAAGAATTGAACTGAAGACCAGGTCGCCAAGTAGCACATTGTGGCCAAGTAGCCCCAGATAAGCCAAATCAAAGGGAAATCTGTTCATCATTTCCTTCAAAATTGTCACAAAGCTCCTTTCTGGTGAGGACGCATTGATCTGACATCTGGAGAATTTCCCAGGATTCTCACAGATCTTCATCTTAAAAGTTAAAAAAGTTAAGTTAAAAAAGAGAAAAAAGAGAAGGGAATATTATGAGAGCACTGGAAGGTGCTGTCCTGCCTAAGGGCACTAGAGAAACCTTGCACTCATCAGCGTGGGCTTACTTCTTTAGTGTTAGAGATACTACATATTGCTTCTCCAAGTACGAAAAAGTGGACAAATCAGTACAGAGTAGGGACTGAGCCTACGGAGTCAGTTAGGTGGGAATCTACACATTAAAAGCACATCTCAGCTTTCAATCCGATGGACCCCAGGGAGCAGGCAGGAACACAATCCCAGGGTCAAGGTCAGAGTGGGATCAAGGAGGTGTGGCATCCTCAGCAAGGGAGGAAAGAGCCTGTGACACAGAGGCCAGGAAAGATTGATCTTTCTCAGTTTGGTTTTCTCACTCTATCTTCCTAAGGCTTTCTCCCTAAAACTTGACAGCCTGGGAGGCAGAGTTACCCTACTGAATTTCTTGACTTCCCTCCTGAAAGGCAGCTGACCTTGTTGGAGTAGCTTGTCACCATTTGTAAGTCTGGCAGAGTCAAGTTCAGCGCAGCCCTGGAAGGGGCCCGGGGGGCAGGCAGTGGGAGGCAGGTGCACACACTGTGGCTTGTGCCTCGGCTGATACCTTTGCCTGTTTCATGCCCGTCGCACGACTGAAACCGTCTGGTTTAAGGCTTTGCCGTATGCATACTGGATCCTGTTGGCTTTTGTTGGGGGGCAGTGGATCAGGAAGGGTGAAGATGAACTCTTCCCACATTTTATATTCTTCTGGCTAAGCCTGTGGCTGTGGGCGGGGAGGCCGGACAGGATGAACCTGCGGATCTCAGCCAACTCCACCATTCTCGCTGTCGAAGGTTGCTTCTTTCATGATGAATTCTTGAATATCTAAGCAAACATTTTGCCAGGGCTGGTGAGCCAAGTGGCACATAGCTTGGAGTTGCTGTCGGAGCCTGGCATGATGCCTCGTTTTCTGGTCCCGGGAAACCACCAGCGAGCAAAGCTGAAGCCCAGGAAGACGGATCCTTCTGTTTGTTTATGAATTTCCAGGAGAGCAGAAACAGCCCGCCGGCTCAGCCTCCTTGGGCCAGCTGACCTGAAACCAAGGATTGTCCACTTATCTTCATCATGAAGACCCAGAAAGATCCCTGCAGTTTGGCATTCGAACCAGGGCATGATTGTCTCAGTTCGAGACTCTTGGGTTTTTCATTCATCGGGGCCGTTTGGTCATTTCTGAGTCACTGATGGATGGCAGAAATGCACAACTGAAGCGCGGCTCCAGAAAAATCTTCCCGCACGGGGCAGTATGACCGCTCATGTGCTGCTTAATTTTTATTCCTGAAATGCGACCTCATTTGTTGTGGTTATGTTTGTGAATTCGAACGCATGTCTAGCATGTTGCCTCGAACAGGTTAAGGTGATAAAAGTTGTCTCCATAATTTGCACAAAGCTCCTTTCTGGTGAAGACTGATCTCTCGGAGTTTCCCGGAGGGCCGTGCTGTTTGGCCCTTCACGGTTGGGGCTCAAAGGTAGTGACCTTGCGTCTGGTCTTCCAGGTGAGCCACACACACATAGGCCTGGGCGTCGTAGAGGCACACGTAGAGGCACACGTCCTTCTACAGAAAAACTAAGCCCTGCATTTTCCTGCCCCAAATCCAAGACTTATAAATAAAAAATAGAGACTAGTCTATTACCCTTGGTGTATTATTCATGAGGCTAGAAAAGAACACTCAGCAGCCATGAACTGCATCAGTTAGAAAAACAACAACAAAAAAGTCACAGGTGGGTAGACGTTTCCAAAAAGCTTATGACCTTGTTGAATAGCTACAGAAATTGATCATAAATGCCAGGCTGGGAAAGTCTTGCCTCTTGTCAAGAGCTTTCATTGTACCCAAACATATAAATGGCAGAGAAATGATTCATTTACTGTGCTCAGCACTCTGCAAAATTGTTAAAAAGCACCTTGTAAGGTGCATGGCCAATGTGGCGGAGAAATGCCACAGGGCCTCACAAAGGCCTTGAATCAAATGCCAGTAATAAAGAAAAGAAAGGAAGAGAAAGAATGGGGGAAAAATCAAGCATGGTTTGGGACCACGGGGATCTTAAACCAACAGAGGAAAATGTTATGCTGTCTACTCTTTGACTAAAAAGAGCAAACACCAGTGGGCAGGAAGCAGACAGATCAGGGCAAATGGGAATGTGGAGACATCACAGACGGGGAAGTGGAGGCTGAAGGCTGGCCATGCTGCACCGCGAGTGCTTCCGAAGGCTGTGGTGGGGCAGGTGTGAAGACGTCTGGCTTTCTCCAGAGCACATGGGCTCAACAGGCAAAGCTCTGAACAGACTGGAGGCTTGGTTAGGACAGAGGAGTGTTTCACTTTCTTTGTCACAGCCAGCCACGTTCACGGATGCACTTATTTTCTGAGACCCTGGGCTGCTTGCCCGTGCAAAGCAAGGGTGCAGTAAACCAGGGGTGGGGGAAGGTGCAGCAACACACAGACACTCCAGGAGCACAGAAAGGCACATCTTCCTCCCATAGCAACAATTCCAGTATAGCCACAACCCAGCAGCCACCCCCGTGATCTCCTAGAAACACAGGAGAGAGAAGGGAACAGAGGATGGAGAAGGTGACGTGGGACAGCGGCAGGTGGAATGTGGAGTCTTTTTAAACATTCCATGATAAAAGAAATTGGGTAAATCTTTCCACCGGATTCTTGATTTTTATTTTTTTTTAAATTTGAGTACGGTTGACATACAGTGTGACAGTGTGACATTGGTTTCAGGGGTACAACACAGTGATTTTTCAACCCTCTACTTTATGCTGAGCTCCCAAGTGTAGCTCCCATCGGTCCCACACAAAGCCGATTCGGTGCCACTGATGGTGTTCCCTGTAAGGAGCTTTCTATGCCTGTGGCTTGCTCATTCCAGGACTGGACACTCGTACCTCCCACTCCCCTTTGCCCCGCGCCTCTGGCACCCATCAGTTTTCGATCTCTGCATGTATGGATCTGTTTTTGCTTTTTGTGTGCTCATTTATTTCTTCTGTTTTCTAGGGATCTAGAAATAGGAGTGATCTATATAGATTTAGACTTAAATATCTAGAATAGGATGTAGATATAGGAGTGAAATCCTAATGTATTCATCTGTCTGACTTATCTCACCTAACACAAGGCCCTCGGGGTCTGTCCACGTTGCCTCAAATGGTAAGATCTCATCCTTTTATTATACTTAACAGCAGCTGCTTTGAGGTGTTTCTTATTTGGTACTTTTCCTGGTCACTGGTGTTAGGCTGGAGGATGTGGGTGCTCTGTAGTTCCCTGAGGAGAAAGCCCCCTTGAAATTTTAGGTCTGTTGCAAAGTTCTGTGAAGAAGCCAACATACAGCAATTCTGTGGCAGCTTAGGGCATGTCTGCTCTGGGAAAAGAGGAATATCTTCTCACAAGCAGTGAATCCCTGGTGAGGACACCAGAGGTGGTTCCCAGTCCTCCTTTGCACAGAGAGCAGGTGGCAGCCTTTTAGGGGGAACAAGGTTTTATTTAATTTTATTTAAAAAAAAATATATATATACATATATATATATATTTTTAATTTGAGAGAAAAAGAGCACAGAGGGAGAGTGAGAAAAAGAAGCAGACTCCCCACTGAGCAGGTAGCCTGATGCGGAACTCAACCCCAGGACCCTGAGATTATGACCTGAGCTGAAGGCAATTCTTAGCCGGCTGAGCCACCAGGTACCCCGGAGCACCAGGTTTTAGGGGGGCACGGCTCAAAGTGCATTTCTTCTCCCTCTTGCGGCCGGAATCACCAAGTCATGAATTTTAATTTGGCCCCGCGGGTGGCTTTGGGAGCTGGCATCTGGCCGGTGAAGTGAGAGACAGCATCGCCTGCGTGGCAGACGTGTGGGAGGTGGGAGGTAGGCATGAACGGTTTGCACGTCTTCTCTGTACACTGGGCATGTGTCCATACAATTTGCTGGCAGCCCCGGAGTGGAGCCTCCCAGGCGCGGTAGATAAGAGACGGAGCTTGGCAGGTGAGCAGCTTTACTAAGGTCAGGTGAAGCTTGTTGGGGTGTCCCTGTCGGACGGGTGCACGCACTTGCAGTCTGTGCTGGTAGAAACTAAGGCGGAAACGAAGGCAGAGTAGAGGGGCTTTACTGAGTGGTGATGCCCCATCAGAGCCTGGGCTCAGTGGGGCCATTAGCACCTGGAGAGCGACCCCCAGGATTGCATGTGACACAAAAGAGATGTGGTTTTGCAAAGGTCCAGGCTTGTTTCCCAGGGAGGAAAGAGTTCTGAAAATCCAGGAAAAGGAAACCACATAGATACGCTGACTCAGGATAGTGAGGCGTTCTAGAAAGGGTTAGCTCTGCACTGGCGACGGACACCCAGAGGCGGTCTGTGGCTCCCACCTCGCTGTGCGGGCCTCTTTCTCGCGAGTCCTTGACCCTCTGTGTCCACCTTCCCAATGGGCACTGCCCCCTTAGTCCCATTGAGGCTCCGCTGTTCTACCCCTCAGTCCCCCTGCTCTTCCAACATTTGGTGACATGAGAGTGGCTAAAAAAGGGAGAAGGCAATGGAAAGTATGATCTGTGGTCAAGTTGGGGAGAAGGGCGCCATCCGCTGGGTCATTGAAACTGTGGGAAGATGCTTTAAATAGTTCATAGAACAGGCAGACAGGACCCTACGCAGCAACGCTGGACAAAGAGGGAGAGGAGGCTCAGGGATGAGAAGATCCTCAGGAGGGATTACTGTACAGCTGTGTGACAAGGACAGGGGCTGCTGCTCCCAAGTGCAGGGTCTGTGTGGGGCAGCTGGCTCAGCCCCAATCCTCAGGCTGGTGGTCGTGAGGGCTTCTGCACACACTCCTTCACTCTGCAGGAGGGAAAATCAGGGGGGCATTTACTCCCCGGCTCCCTGACGCAGAAGTCACTGCTCTCTGGCCACAGATCTCCACTCCCGGGCTCTGGTGGCTTCTCCCTGCATCATCCTTCCCTAGTGTCAGGTGGCTGCGTCCATGATTCCCCAATCCACACCTACACTTCAGCGATTAGCCCTGTTTGTCAAGGAACCATCCTTGAATCACCATGTTTTTTGGCACAGAAACTTTAAACTTGTTGATTTAAAAGGAAACATAGAGAATGAACATAACCAACAAGCCCCAGGAAAGCCTGGAGGGACCCAACAGTAAGATGTCCAAAAGAGAATCTTTGAGTGGTTTTGATAAGTGAGTACAAAACAACTTGGGACATTTTTTAAAACTAGTGTGTGTATGTGTGTGTGTATGTGTGTGTGTGTGTGTGTTTTAAGATTTTATTTATTTATTTGAGAGGGAGGGAGAAAGAGAGATTGACACAAGCTGGAAAGGGAGATGTAGGCTCTCCACTGAACAGGGAGCCCAACACGGGCTTGGGATAGTGACCTGAGCTGAAGACAGATGCTTAACAGACTGAGCCACCCAGGTGCTCCTAAAAACTAGTTTTTTTCATTTTTTAAAATTTATGATGGAGGAAGGAGAGAGTTCGGTGTGAGATAAATGGTTTATTCTGACAGCATTTGCAATTAAATCAAGGGAGCATGTTTTCCAAAAGCAACGGCAGACAGGCTGTGAGTCGAAGAGAACATGGGTGTGTGCTGTCTGAGCAGACTTGGGCTGGGAGCTATAGACAGAATTTGAAGGCAAGAATTAAATGCCTTTCAAGGCATCTTTCAAAGCCAGAATCCATGCTTTTGTGGACTAATGCTTCTGAATCTAGGGAAGAAGGCCATTGACCTGCTAGAAATATGTCAAAACAATATTGCATGATATCAATCTTGAGATCGAACCAGGACTTGGATTTTCTAGGTGCCTCTTGCCTGTTGTGACCCACTGCAGGTGTCTGTTGGCCGGTCCCAGTGTGGAGGGACAGCCCTGGTGACAGGTGTCCAGAGACATGGTAGGGACTGTGGCCAGACCTTTTTCAGATTCCTCCAGCCCCTTGGGCATGGCCGGTGCCTGTTCAGATGGACCCATGGTCCCACTAATTCCCCTGTTGGCTGCCAGTGCCGTCCTGCTCATTGAATTGTTAAATGAGTCTGTTTAATTTGACTGAGCTGCTTTTGGCTGCCAAGCACGACTCCAGCCAGCAGCGGCATCCCACAGGCTCAGTGCCTCCCATGTTCCTGGGAACCAGGGCAAGCTGAGAGAACCTCCAAAAAGAGAATCATCTCTTTACCTGAACAATCCTTGATAAATGCTGTTTCCTTAAATCTCAGTTTATCAGGCCCCCTGGGGCTGGGACTAGAAGCTCTGCTGCCTCCCGCTTCCCTCCTGGGAAGCAACACAGCTGATTTTTCCTGGGAATGGATACCCTAAGAGAGGAGAACAGTTTCCTTTGCTTTGGAGATTTATGTAGAGGAAAATTCTCAAAGTTCTTCGGGTTGGTATTCTACAACACTTTGTTTTGTGCTTTGAGGAGAGGTAGAAGAGGAAGTGAGAAGAGAGAGGAGGGGGTTTATGGTACAGGATGTTCTTGTTCATCTTTTCCCTGAGAAATGGAAGCATGGGCCCTGTTCAGGATCTAGATGGACAGGCTGATGGTCAAAGTCTCCTGGATTTGATCTTTCAATTGCAAACCCTAAACAAGATAAGGCACTAGGGTCAAGGATACAAACAGTCCCCCTCTGCCCCCCTCCCAAAGCCACCTCACTTACTGAGTAAGTTTTGGGAGGGAGAGGTTGAGGAGGAACTGCCTTCTGACTGGGAGGTGTGCAGTACTGGACAGCTGAGAGCTGCCCACACGGTGAGTGTCCCACTTGCTCAGGTGATGCCTTGAGGTCAATATTGGTCCCTTGGTTCAAGGAGCCAACTCTTTGTCAAGAGGATCAATATCATAGGAGTTCTAGCCAAATTGACTTTTAATAAATGAGTCCAAAGTTAGTTTTAAACAATTTTAAAAAGACTTATCCATTTATTTGAGAGGGGAACAGAGGGGAGGGGCTGAGGAGGAGGGGGAGAGAATCCTTAGGTGGACTCAATACTGAGCGTGGAGCCCTATTTGGGGCTTGATCCATGACCTTGAGATCATGACCCGAGTGGAAATCAAGAGTCAGACGCTTAACTGACTGAGCCACCCACGGCCCCAAAGTAACTTTTTTTAAAAAAAACTTAGGGACTGGGTTGGATTCGACCAGGAGGGCCAGAGGGATAGGTCCTAGAGCCACCTTTCCCTTGTAAAACCCCTTCCGGCAAGAAGGGCCCCTCCCACATTTCTGTAACTAGTGTCAGGCCTTTATAGTATTTGGGGCATGGGTTGAAGCTCAGGAGCTGTGGAGAGTTGGCGTGGGTCATGGACGTGGGACTCTCAGAAGACATTATGCAATAACAGGCACACCTCTGAAGGCATGCTGTCCAAAACACAGCATTTTTATGAAAAGTGAAGGTTCATTGTGCATGACTTGGCCTTTTGTGCATACAATATGACGAGCTAGAATTGTCATAAAATGTTAAATGACCATAATCTGTTAATTCTTTTCATAAGTTAAATGTAGTGAGTTGAAGTTGCTTGACGTTTTTATGAGGATCCTGTGGTCCTCATTGCCTCTGGTCTGGTAAAGCTTGAAAGAAAGTGTGATAAAAGAGGTCCGTTTACTTCAAGAATGCTCCTAAATTTTATATGAAGCTTTACATTATGGACCTAAGGTCCTGTATAAATGGTAAACATTTAGAAAAATGACAAAAAAGAAGGCCTTTCAGCTTGTTAACATGAACACAGCTGCAAGTGGAAAATTTCAGCAAATGGATCCCATCCAAACTGCCCCTGTGATTCTCCTGTTGTTTCCTTTTCCCTGCCTTGAATAAAAGCAGCAAACACTTACACATTTTACACTTGTCCTTATGGAAGTCTCTCTCAATTTACACTTTATTTCACTAGATGCATTCCTGCACTCTGAAAGCTTGTCTCAGAGGAACAGTGTCAGGGTGCTTGTGTTCAAGAGGACGACACTTAGGGGCTATGTGTCCTTCAGAGATCTATGGTTGGAAGTCATAGAAATGGGCTCTAGTTTTGTTTAAAAAAAAAAATCACTGGAAGAACACTGAGTAGTAATTAGCTCACCAAATTGGGTTAAGGGCTGAGTAGCTTGGCCACATGAAGCACAAAGTCTTATCAGCCTGGGGAAGGAAGTCAAAAATTCTCTTCAGCTCTGATGCGCTCTCTCTTCTTTTCCGCTTTCTCTTGTGTTTATTTGTTATTTTATTTTATTACTTTAAAAAAATATTTTACTTATTTTAGAGAGGGTGAGGAAGAGCAGATGGAGGGAGAGACTCTCAAGCAGACTCCACGCTGAGCATGCAGCCCGACATGGGGCTCCATCTTACCACCCTGAGATCATGACTTGAGCTGAAATCAGGAGTTGGGCACTCAACTGACTGAGCCCCCCAGGTACCCCTTCTCTCGTGTTTATTGGGTACGTACCATGTTCCAACACTACCGTGCATGAGAGGGTCAAGGAATGATAACATGCCCTGCTTTCAGGGAGTATCATGTCAGGAGGTGGTTAAGTGCTAAGACAGAAGTCAGGGTAGCAGCAGAGGGAAGCACAGGGGGAGGACGTGGCCTTTGGCAGAATAGCTGGGGAAGTTCTCTCTGATAAACGTTTGCATGGACACCAAAAAGGCGGTGAGGGGGACCCTGTGTGAGCATGTGGTCAGGAGTGTTCCGGGGAGGGGCAACAAGCGTCCAGACCTTCCAGTGGAGCTGGCACAGGCTTGTCTGAGGCTCCACAGAGCCAGTGCAGCTGGAGTACAGGAAGCAAGGGAGCTCACTGGAGAAAGACAAATCCTGTGGGATCTTGGAAGAAAGGCAGGTTCTGCAGAAGGTTGATGGCTGCTGCTCTAAGTTACACAGAAAAACAAAGAAGGGCTTAGCAGAGGCATGGTACATGCCTGCCCACTGGGTGGATAACTGACCTCAGGAGACCCTCACGGCACCATTTGAATCGTCTAGGTGAGGGAAGATAAAGCTTGGGTTTTGGTGTTGGGGTGCAGGTGGTGATAGCTAGCTGCATTAGGGAGGATACATTTTGAAGGAAGTAAGATATTTTTGGAAACGAAGAGACAGAGTTCAACCACATTCTATTGTGGCCCCTCTGCTCCCTGAGACCATGCCGACCACCATTCCAGTGTTGCATAGATACCTTCTGGCCCTGTGCCTGGGTAGGGTTTTTTGGCACAGCCACATGCTGTCCCGTTTATTGAAGGGCGGGACATCAGGAGTTAGGCCTTCTGCACATTTAAGCTCTGTGGTCAGAGCTTGAAAACCGTCAAAGGGTGGGAAGAGCATTTGTCTTTCTCCTTCAGAACAACTGGGGGGACGATTGGGTTACCCTTACATTCTCTCTTATTTGGGGCTCGGGGTGGCAAGATTCTTCATCTAGTCTAGAAGAAGCATGCCAAACACCCTGTTACAGCTTCAGCACGACTTTGATAAGAGATCTCTGTGTTATGTTCCCTTCCTTCCTCCCTCTTTCCCTTCCTCCCCCTTCCCTTCTTTTTTCCTTTCCTTCTGTCTTTTACTATGCCACTTACTTAAAAAGAGTAAGAGTAGTTACAGTTTTTTAAAATTTTTTTCAATTTATTTATTTTCAGCATAACAGTATTCATTATTTTTGCACCACACCCAGTGCTCCATGCAATCTGTGCCCTCTCTAATACCCACCACCTGGTACCCTGACCTCCCACCCCCGGCCCCTTCAAACCCCTCAGATTGTTTCTCAGAGTCCATAGTCTCTCATGGTTCATCTCCCCTTCCAATCTCCCCCAACTCCCTTCTCCTCTCTAACACCCCTTGTCCTCCATGATATTTGTTATGCTCCACAAATAAGTGAAACCATGTTACAGTTTTTATAATTTGATCTACTTTCAAAGGTAAAGAAAAAAAATTACATGGTGCTACTCAAGGTTCTCAGGAATTTTCCAGGGGTTTTTATGACTCAGAACAGTGGAAAGATTATAGGCCAGTGAGCAAGATGTTGACACAAGAAAAATCCATAACATATTATAGTTAGAAATATCTGAGATGAAGAAATGGCCAGGGGAGTTAGTTGCCAGTCATACCAGAGGCTGGCTTAAATTTGCAGTCCCTTATACTATTTTCACTAAGTACAGAGGTCCAGCTTCTTCTTCAAGTGTTCTTCCTCCATCCGGCTGGGTGTCCTGCTGATGGCTTCTGCTCATCTGCCATGTGTCTTAAGTTGACCCTACCTTGTGTCTCTTCTGAGGGATCATCCTGCCCAGCTTCCAGGCACTGAGTTAGTTAACTGTTGAACACATGGTGCCCTTCTGCCAAGTGATCTTGTGATGGGCCTTTGTGGGCTTGGGCAGTGAATGGAAAGAGCAGGAGAAGACTGACTGGTCCCTGTGAGGACACGGAAAATGAGGACATAGATGACCTCATGGACCACTGTCTTAGTCAGTTCAGGGTACCATAACAAGACACTGCAGATAGGATGGCTTAAACAATAGACGTTTATTTCTAACAGTTGTGAAGGATGGGAAGTCCAATGTCAAGGTGTTGGCAGATTTGGCTCCTGGGAAGGTTCTGTTTCCTGGTGGCTAATAGACAGGCATCCTTGTCACTGGGTAGTCACATGTTGAGTATGAGAGAGGGAGAAAGAGAAAAGACAGAGACAGAGACTGAGACAGAGGGATGAGAGAGAGACAGAAAGCTCTCTTGTGTTCTTATAAGTGTACTAATCCCATTCATGAGATGGTTTTACCATCCCAATGCAATTACCTTCTAAAAGCCTCACTTCCAAATACCATCACACTGGAGATTAGAGTTTCAACATACAAATTTAGGAGGAGCACAGACGCCCAGCCCAACATCAACCACTAATAAACTCAGGAGCAGGACTGCCCATATCAGCATTGAAAATGAGAGCCCGGTTTGAATTGAACAGAGAAAGGTGGGGGATGCATCAGTAAACAGGGAGGGAAGTGTTTTGGGAGAGCGAATCCTTCTCGCATACCCCTAAATCAGTGAAACTTGTTGGAAGTCCAACCTCTTAAATGAGAGGTATGTTTCTTGAAAATGTTTTTAAGAGCAATATTAACATTTATTTATATATTGCCTAATTCTCACGCGGCCCTTCTGTGCTGGAGGAAATTGCATGACCAACCTATCTGTCATGAATTTTGGGATAATGACACACGGTGCAAGTAGGCTCCACTGTAGATTGTTAAAGAAGTTCTGGGACCTGTGCCGTGTTTCATTTCAATCTAAATATATCTGGATAATTACTCACTATGAAGTGAACTTAGCAAAAGGTGTGCTGTCAGCTTTACCAATTAATGTGTCCATCTGCTTTTGTTTTTGAATTAAATTGTGCTTGTGGTAGCACACTGTACAGTAAATGTCCCTTTCTGGCCTGTTCTGCTTCCCTTGATTGACAGGTTTGTTTGTTTGTTGTTGTTTTCTGGTTCAGCATATGCATAATGAATACGAGAAAATAAAGAGTTGTCTGAGGATGAGCCTTAATGAGGAAGACTTTGAGAGTCAGTCTGATGGTTTTCTGAACTCTGTAAGTTAGATAGACAGACTTGAACAGCAGTAAATAGTATCAAAAAAAAAAAAAAGGAGCTAACGGCGTGCCTCGCATAATGGAGATGCTATATTAAGGGTTTACCTTCTTTGTCTCATGAGAGCAGTCTCATCCCTGTGGGACATGTGTTGCCATTTTTGTTTAGTAGAGTGGGGGACCGAGATTCAAGGGCATTAAGTGCTTGAACTAGGTTCTGTAAAGTTTTGAGCTGACACCAGTAACATGAACCAGAACAGTCAGAGTGTTGTGCTCTCATACATGTTGGTGTATGTGAGTGGAGAAGGGGTGTGTGTGCCCCTGTGTGTGCATTTGCATATCTGCACGTGTGTGTCTCTGTGTGCATGTGTGCACACATGCATGTGTGTTTGCATGTGTGTGTGTGCTTGTGTGTGTGTGTGGCTATCAGACACTTAAATCAGTATGGCCTTGGATGAACAGGGCATGAACCAAAGATTGAGTAAAAGCTAGTGCTTTCTGGGAAGATATTTTCCAGTTTATAGGACCTCTGGAGATCAGAACAAGCCCAGTGGAAGATGAAAGAAGAAACCAGAAACCAGAAGCAAAGCTTATTGTACTTTGTTCTAAAGAGACATCAGGCTTGGTGTGAAAGGAGCTTACATTACACTTAGTGAAGTCCATGGCTGGGATGGAGACCTCGGTATTAACGACACTGGGGCCAGCTTCACAGCTAAAGATTATAAAAAAGAATCATTAATGTCTGTTTGTCTGGCAGTGCCTAGCTCATAATATTTTGGGGAAAAATCTTGCAAGGGTGAACAGACAAGTGTGTCCATAGAACGGACACGAACTGGGTGAGGTTGCATGCATTTGCCTCCAAGCTGGAGACCCTGACACAGACTCCCAGCTTCTCTTCCGAATGCACTTGAAGCTTGCTTTCTAATGATCTCAGTCTGGGAGAATGAAGTAGACAGTCCAGAAGGCCTGCAGCCTGGAGGGCCGAATTCCTACCCAAGCTCAGAGTTGACTGACTGGTACATATCTTTGGAGGGGGGTAGAGGGGCATTTTATGAAATGCTCATGTGCCAGACCAGATGCATGATGTGTACTAAATCCCATTTTCACAAGTTTGAATGGTATACATTAATATCTGTTTTTATACAGATACATTATCTTGCAGATGAGGAGCTTGAGAGACACGCCTGGTCGAGAGCAGAGACAAAAGCAAATCTGGCTGGCCCTGCCTCCCAAGCTCTGGTCCTGGCCCCCTTTCTTTAAACCCTGATGTTTCCTGGAGGACGAGTCACACAAAGTGTTTGTTCATGTGCTAAGAGGGACTTCTGCCACCTTGCTCACAGGGGCATTGTAAGGTGGACAGAGAAAATCTATGGGCAGTGATGTGGCACACAGGTATGTAGTAGGTGCTCAATAAAACTAAGGTCCCTTGTTCTCTTCGTGTTGCCATCTTCTGTAGTTCCTGGGTCCCACCTGTTTCAGAACCAAGGAGAGGACTCTGTTTCAGAAACACAGACTTCCCAGACAGGGTAGCAGATGGGCTTATTGTGTGATGGGATGTGCAGGGCCAAGTTTGAGCCCCGTTGTGCTCCTGGGAAAAATGATGCTATGGATTTTGTAGTGGGGGCACGGGATCTGTCCTCACATCAACTGCAGAAGAGCTGATGCGGGCCATGGGGCCGGGTTCCCTCCCCGCCCATCTCCTCCAAGGCTTTGGCATACTGAGAGAGATGACTTCTGACCTCAACGTTGAGGAGGTCTCTCCTCTGTGTCCAGTTAAGCCTGGGTGCCAAGGTCAGGGGCCCCTAAATGGCTCATTTGGTTAAGTATCCAACTCCTGATTTCAGCTCAGTTCATGATATCTGGGTTGTAGGATCGAGCCCTGCATCCAGCTCTGTGCTCGTGGGAAGTCTGCTTGAGATTTTCTCTCCCTCTCTGCTCCATCTCTAAAAAGAAAATGAAAACAAAACTGTACCAAGGTCTTACTAGATCCCCACATGGTCAGCAGATCTCCAGGCCTCAGAGGTGCACCCCCACTGTTCTGTTCCCTAGCAAAGTCTTCTGTAGGTAGCTCAGGAACCCCGCTCGCAGGACAGCCAGCCGTCCTTGTGCGACTTTGTCCTGCAGACTCTGGTCCCTGACCACCACGGACTTTCTTCACCTGCTCTCTGCATTCCCAGTTCCCTGAACACGGTCCATGTAGACAGAGCACAGATACACGCATACCGAGAAGAGTGGTGAACATTGACCTGTTGCTGTTTCCAACACCGATATTTAATCCCACGGTTGGAGAGAAACAGGAGGGAAGAACAGTGTTTTAAACCCATATTGGGTTAAGCCTTTAAGTACATTCCAGCACTTGAAATGTCAGGGCCCAGGTCAAAACACAGAAAACTTAAAAGTTTTTGTGTTCAGCAGGGAGAGCAGAGGTAGAATGTTTGCTTTGGTCAAATCACCTCCAAAAATAAAGATTTGCCAGGACCCCCCGTACCGGTTGGTGATAAAGTGTACGAGGGTGACCGGGGGGACCCCACGTTGCATCTCCTGAAGCAGGCACCTCACTCATCATGTCACTGGGAGGCAAAGCAAACAGCAGTGACTGTGGCACCCGGACCAGAGGGAAGCACGCTCTTCCTCCTGCTGGTCTTCCTCCAGGACTGTCCCTGCCAGACACCTCATCTTTGCCACCCAAATCAACAAAAGCAAAAATACCCCTGCCATCCTGGGCCCCCAACAGGTCCAGCCAAAGGTCGCCCACTGTCATCACTGCCGAATCAGCTCTGCCGTCCACAGGGAGGACATTTCCGGGACATCATCTGACCCTTGCATTTGGTGAATTGCTCCATGACCTCATTTTCTGCTTTTGAGAGACGATACCACCTGCCTCGTGCCTCGGGGCCAGCTGCCTGGTAAAGGAGGGACATGGGTCCCAGCATGGCCGATCCTGTCCCCTTCCCAGGAATGTGATTGTTCCCTGGACTGGTCAAAGACAGAGACGGTGGAGTCCCCTCCTTGACAGGTAGTGCCCTGGGGTGAGGATCCCTTCCATCACCTGCTCCTGGCCCTTCAACCCCAGGGGCTTCCTGTATGCAGTCCTTCTGTCTGTTCCCCTGCTTCTTTTTCTTTTCTTTCCACTTTTTTTTTTTTTTTAAAGATTGTATTTATTTATTTGACAGAGAGGGAGTGAGCACAACTAGGCACAGGGAGTGGCAGACAAAGGTAGAGGAAGAAACAGACTCCCTCCTCTGCAGGGAGCCTTATGTGGGCCTCCATCCCAGGACCCCGAGATCATGAGTTTGTCCTAAAACAAGGGCAAACTCGCTTAACCAACTGAGACCCCCAGGTACCCCAGTTCTGCTTTCTTTAGAGCTATCCAGTAGTTCTCAAGTTTCTTTTTGTAATTAAGTTAGTTGACGTGATCTGTCTATGGAAAATCAATAAGATCATTACTGAAATGTATGCTTCCCCCAGTCTCTGCTTGCACCAATCAGATAAACTTTAATTTCTCCAACCACCAAATAAGTGCTAGCTGTGAGAAATAAGGATGCATGGCATCTGTGACCTGAGTTTGGTTGAGCATCACCCTAGGTGAGCGGAAGGCAAAGAAGCAGCCACACGTGGTCATACAGTCACCCTGCACCTCTGCCCAGGGAGAGTGTAGGCATCCAGGTAGCCCTGGATGGAGGCTCCTACCTAAACCCTCAGGCCTCCAAGGCCAGACCCTGCTTCCTTGCATTCCTCTTACCTTACTTCCAGGACTACACACCATCTACCATAACATCAGACTCACTTCAGCAGTGTCTCATCCCTGACTTGACTGTCCAAACCTCGGCTTCCTTGGACCTCATGCAGGTTTGTCTGGATGCCCAGGCATTCGTTCCTGCCGTGCACGCCATTGGCTCCACAAAATCCTGTACATTCCATACTGGCTGAAAGGATCAGAGAGTCTGCTGGCTTGAAACTGCATTCTGTTTCATAACTTTCTTCGCCAAATATCTTTGCTTGAATATGGAACTCGATTGGGAGACATGGGTCTGTCTCCACCTCCTCCCCTAAAATATTAGGGAAGTGATGAGCAGAGAAGTCTTGTAGATACCCAACATCAGATAATAAGATATGGGCAAAGCCCAGATGAAAGCCCAAGGCCTTTTATTTCCCTTACCATTATTTCACTTTTTATTGATTTAAAAATGATCTCTTGGTCTGTAAAGATTTTCCACTTGTGTGCTTTTATATCCCCGTCAGCATTATGTAAAATCTGAGTCTAACTCAGATAAATTAATTGGATCTTTCAAGAGAGGGAGGCCAGGTAGGCACTTTTCCTGGCCCTCTTTGGGGTCATATCTGAGAAAACTCTAGGAAGTAGAGAGGAAACATGCAGTAACAAATGCTGCTTCCCATGGGATAATGTACAGATATGGGGATAAGGGGCAACATTTTCCAGAAAAAACTGCACCTAGGGAGGGTCCTGGAGGAGGTGGGGGTCAGAACATTTAGAAGTTTCAAGAAATGTTGAAAGATGGTGGCAACCAAGGACAGAGAGATTTGAGTTGTGGGAATCAGATGTGAGCGTCAGAGTCTGCTGGGGTGTTCAGTCTTAATGTAATGCAGAAATGTAATGTCTCTCAGCTCTAAGCTCAACTAGAATTCTTAATTTGGTAGGTTTCATTGGGGTCTAAGGATTTTATGGTTTTTTTATTTTTTTGGAATTTACTTTGTTTAAAGATTTTATTTACTTATTTGGCAGGCAGAGATCACAAGTAGGCAGAGAGGCAGGCAGAGAGAGAGGAGGAAGCAGGCTCCCTGCTGAGCAGAGAGCCCAGTGTGGGGTTCGATCCTAGGACCCTGAGATCATGGCCTGAGCCGAAGGCAGAGGCTTTAACCCACCGAGCCACTCAAGTGCCGCAACTGTGGTCTCTCTTAAGTTGAATAGTTCAACCCCAGGCCATCGGCAGTCCTCCTTCAACCCACTCCTTTCCAGGAAATGCTGGGGTCTCCCAGCTGTCTTATCCCCCCTTCCTTTATGTTGTTTGAGGTCCAGTTGAGTATTAGGATCCCCTGAGATGCTACCTGCTGATTCCAGGTCAGAGACCCAGGGTCAGCTGTTCTGGGTGTGCAAGACTTGTGCCTGAGCAGGGTCACCTGGGTGCCTCAGTCGGTTGGTATCTGCTTCGGATCAGGTCATGATCCCAGGGCCTCTCTGGTGGGAGGCATAAGCTGTACCACAATGGCTTCTGCCCTTGAGCTTCCTGCCGCCCCACCCAGGGCACAGGTCCTGGGGACAAGGATCCTTCCTGCGCCTGCATGGTGGCTTCCAGAGCTCACTGTGCAACAGGAAACCAGCCACTGGGCACCGCCCAGAAATGTGGCATTTGGATCAAGATGTGCTGTCAGCAAAAAATACACGGTGGGTTTAGACCTACTATGAAAGAGAAAATGGACATTTCATATTTATCACATATTGAAATGGTAACATTTGGGACACGTGTGGCTAAGTCCAGGTCATGAAAATGAATTTGATCTGTTCCTTTTTATTTTCTAAAGGTGGCCCGTGAAATATTACATATGTGACTCACGTTCTGTTTCAATTGGATGCCACTGTTCGGTACCGTAGCCGCTCAGAACAGCTTTATCGGAGAATTACTCACATATAAGACAGTTCATTTGCACGCAGTGCCTCCCTGAGAATCTGAGTTACAAGGCTGCAAATCACTGAAGCTGAGGAAAATAGAAGTCAGGTGAGAAGGAGGGAGGGCGGCAGGGGAGAGAGTGGAATATGGCTGTGGGAGGAGGAGGTGGGTTGAGGACTGGTTCTCCTCCCTCCCCCGGCGGTCCTCCCCAACGTGGGTCACAGGAACCAGGAGGTGAGTGATGGTAAGTGATGGGGCAACGGACACCAGCTTCACACCCTACTCCTCTCATGCTGATAGATGCCAGTCCCCTCAAGGTCGCAGACCCCCGGGGTCTCACCTCCAACCCCTTCCCCTGCTTATGGCTTACACAGCTCCTGAGGCTCCTATCCCACATGGTGATGGGTCCAGCCTCCGGTGCCAGAAACAGGTGCAGAGGTCATTTAGAAAGCTCACCAGCAGTGTTCTGAAATTAGATGCAATGTGTAAATCAAAACGCAGTCAGTTCATGCATCAGGGTCCTGCCACAAGGATCCAGCTGTGCCCCTTCCTAACTCACTTCTGGGAAGCTGGTGTTACCTCCTCTCCAGCATGTGGAACATTTGGACAGGAGCTCAGAGAACCTTCACAGTCCACTCTGACTTCTAAAACCCTGAGGAGCCTCGATGCTTTCTATCAAATAAATAAATACAAAAGCAGTGTTTCTACATGGCCAGGCAGCTTAGAAAAATGTTTACCAGCCCTTCAAAAATGTCAGCCACCGCTCCCTGCTTCCCACATCTAAGTAACTACATGTCAGAGGTTTTCTGCCTCCGAGCCAGAAACTAGAACCTCTATGGGCTGAATTTCGGCTTTTGTGTATTTATTTACTTCAATCTCATTGCTTTATGCCAAGAATGTGGGCTTGCATCAAGCTGCCTGGACACAGGGGGATAAGCCACAGAACGTTGCTGTCTTGGAAGTCAGAAGCCTGAGGTCAAGGGGTCTGCAGGGCTGAGCTCCCTCTGCAGGCTCTGGGGAGGAGTCTGTTGGGGCCTCTCTCCTCACTTCTGTCTTCATGTGACATTGTCTCCCATCAAGGAGACATGAACTCCAGTCTCCTCGTGCCATCTTTTCTATATGTGTCCCCATCTCTGAATGTCCCCTTTGTATAAGGACGATGGTCATACTGGATAGGAGCCCACCAGACTCCAGTGGGGCCTCATCTCAACACATTGTGTCTGCAAAGGGGCCGTTCTAAGGGACCAGAGGTTAGGGCTTCAGCATGTGAACTTGGGAGTGCAACAATTCGGCTCATAACAGACATGCTGCCCACTTCCTATTAGGAGCAGCTGACCCACATGGTCTGCCCCCTCCCACTTTCCTGCACAAACTCCACTCTGGTCTTGACAGCTTGCCCTAAGTCTTGGTCCCTGCCCCTCCACTGTACCTCCTTCCTGGCATTTGCCAGTAACCTTCCAGCCTCCTGCAGGGGGAGCTCAGGTCCCTGCGGCTCAGAAGCCCAAACAGGACTTCTCGGGAGCTCTGCTGTGGGCATTTGCAGGCCGGTCCTCAGACCCACTCTGAAACCCCGGCCCCCCAGGTCGGCACCGCCTGAACTGAGTGCTGTTCTCAGCTCCCTGTACAGGGAGCCCAGCCTCGGGATTTGCCCATGTGGCCCTGTGGGATGAGAGCCGTGGCATCTCCTGCCACACAGGTAATCTCTGCTGATGGATGTCTGGTGTCTCAAGGTCTGAGGGAGCTAAGCGGCTCCATTCATCACGCAGCAGCCCTTCGTGCCTGTCCCGTACACGAGGCACCCCGTGTGGGTCTTCCAGATGTCGGCGGAGCGCGAAGCTGTAGGTAGGCGTAGTTGCCACTGTTTACTGGGTGTTCGCTGTGGGTCAGACCCCCGCCCAGCAGCATCCCTGCGCCCGCCCACTCCTCCTCTGTGTCGCATCCCCACTGACGGACTTCAGGAACACAGAGCCTTGCTCTCCGGGTCACAGAGTTTAGCAACAGCTAGAAATAAGAACCAACCAGGTATCCGACCGGTGTCTCTCTTCCATACCCTGATTCTCCTCCTGCACAGGGCTCTGTCTCTTTCCGTCCAAGGAGGCTTGGTTGGGAGTCTCCCACAGCTGTTACCTGGGCCACTTCACCTCCGTGGGGAAGAACCCAAGCCGGTGGAACCTCCCGGAGCTGGCAGAATCTCACCATCCTGGCCTCAGAGCCTGGAGGCCGATTTCCCTCCCCTCACCTGGTTGGCTCTACCACCCTCCCAGAGACAGAGCTGCTTCCAGGAGCTGGGGTTAGAGTCCTGTAAGATAGCCCCTCTCCAGTTTGGGGGGCGAGCACAGCCTGACAGCTGGAGTCAGGAGTGTGGTTGCGGGACCAAGGCGGTGGTGGTGAGGGGTTCCCGTCACATCTGTGAAGGGAAGAGACCAGGGCTGGGGTTGCCACTGATGTCCCCAGGGCTGAGCAGCACATCCAGTCCATCCTGACATGTGGCTGTCCTCTGGCTGGGTCTCCAGCATCACTGGTGAGCAGAGACATCAGTTGGCCCCATCGGCTGCCAGTAGGGAGCACCACGCAAAGGCTGTGCTCCGGGCTGGGTGCGTGATCCCACCTTCTTCTAGGGAAGAGGCCCCTGTGACTTTAGTCCTAATGATGAGCACACTGAAACCCAGATTTCCCACTGAAATCAGGTGGGAAGACAGCGGTATAGATACCAGCTGACCTCGTCTGGGCGAAGGCTGGGAAGCTCTGGACCTCAGAGGTCCAGCTCTCCAGACCTGAGAACTCAGGACACATTCCTCCCTCACCACGAGAGCTTGACTCTCCTTGGATGCGCCAGCCCGTCACCTTCAAGGTGTTTCCAGACATCGGGAACCAAGGCCACCCATCACTGTGCACTGTCCTTCATCAGGAGATGCTCTTCCTGCAAGGACTGGAGCACCAAACACGTCACCATGCTGGACACGGAAGTGGGATGGAGAGTGGTCAGTCTCTTGAGAAGGGAGTAGGACAGGACCGAGGTCAGAGAGCAGTGAAAATCTAACATCTCTGAAAAACCTGTAAAAAGGAAAGAAAGTATGATTCTCTAGAAGGTTCCTGTTTAGTGACTCTGGGATTTGGGGCATGCCGATGGCTACTGTGAATGCAGACTTTGCACACTGACACACACACAAGGAGGGCCCAGCCCCCATCCCAGATACAGGTCACTGGGGGCAGGAGCCTGGCTGATGAGCCCTGGGTTGTGGAAGGACCTGGGGGAGAGGAGGCCAGGCCAGAAGGAAGACTGGCAGCTCTGCACACAGTGGGCGTGGCTTCTCTTCATGCAAGGCGCAGTCCCGGTGACCACAGAGGTGGGGGGAAGGTGCAGCTCACTTGGTGACAGCCAGCAGCCCCCACTCAGACACTGCTGAGTCACACCAGGTATCTGTGGGAGGCCAGTAGCAAGTCCCAGGGCTTCTGTCCAGGCATGGACTCCCACTGGTGTGATCTGATAAGTGGGCCCCAACACCTCCTTCTTCCTGCTTCCTCCTCATGCCAGGCTGCTAAGAAACCCTAATGCTTCTTTGTAGGTGGCCTGTTCTTTTCCTTGCCCATCCTGGTTGCTAGCAGTTAATTTTTCTTTGTTAGAGCCTTTTGAATTTTCAGATCACACTGGCCAAACGCCTTGAGACGCCGTGAACCAGTGAGCTTGCTTTGGAACGGCTCTGCTCCAAGCCCGTTAGCTACAATTGCCGGGCTGGCTTCAGCTGCCTGTCACAAAGAAACCCATGGAAGCCTCGGTAAACACTATTAGTCCTGAACGAGTGATGTTAGCAAAATCAACTCTAAGCTGCCGATTAAGCTTAAGCTGATCTAAGCTTCGGGCTAATGGAATGATATATTCATTGTGCTGTATAAGAACAAGGAACGGGGACTGGACACCTGCCACATTTCATATGCAAGTAGAGTTATGCAAACACTACATGAGGTAACAAATGCCTTTTTGTTTCCTGGAAACTGTATGCTTCAGCAGAGCAGGACTCAGTGGCTCTGCTGGTCTTCCCTGGGTCAGTCCCTGTAGATGAGAAGGTGATGTACCGCTGTCTTGCATCCCTCTTTCTGGAACTCCCTGTCTTTGCCACTCATATTTGGAGACCCTCAGTATGCCCGTGGAGAGCAGAGGAAGCTCATTTGGAAATGGGTAAAATGGAACAGGTCCTGAATGTCAGAGGTTTCTGAGATCTCCCGGTAGTGATGGCATCCAGTAAGCATCCTTAGCTCAAGGAGGATCACAGACCCTGCTTCCACCTTCCTCCAGGTGCGGGAGTCATGGGCTAGACTAAAGATCTATTGAAATACTGATGATAAAAATAACAGTATATCAATTGGCCATAAAAGGAAAAACTTGCCTTACTGACCTGCATGAACTTGGTGAGCATTTTGGAAGTATTGAAAACACGGGCTGAAGAGTAATCCAAATGCACAGATGCTACAGATGTGGAAAAATCAGGACGAGTTCACAGTTCATTACAAGGGAGAGAAATCACTGTTCTTTCATATTTTCCATGGATGACCGAGTGACTTGGCCCATCCAATGACCTCTTTCTTCAGGATGCCCTATGGCTGCCTATAGAAGTTGTGATCTGGAGATTGACTGAGAAGAATTTGGAATCCACAATGAATTTTTTCTCAGTGGAACACAAATTCTTGAGGACTGGACCGATGCATTTCAAAGTGTCTCCATCTGGTCCAATGTTCCTGGCCGTGTAACCTGGGGATTCCATCTCTTTCCTAGAGCAGACACTGATGTGTCTTTCTGTCGTAGGATCTCCAGTGATGGTGGGGATAGAAGTAGGTAAAATTCTACCATTCCCATCAACGGTGGCAGTATGGTGTAAGGGATGCATTAGAATCTCAACAGATCAAAGATCCTGCATCATTGACCTGTAATGTCTGTGGTCCTCCCTTATTACCTGCTTTGAAATTCCCTCCTCTGATTTCCCTCCTTCAGATAGTTATATAACTTCTCAGACTTGGAAGACAGCCTAGTGTTGTCTAGCTGGAGAGTGTGAGGCCATGGAGGCTTCTCTGTCGCATCCCTGCAGCGTGGGAACACAGCCTATGCTGGAGTGCATCCTGTGAGGAAGACACTTCCCACTGAGATGGCTTAGCTCATCATCCCATATCCCTGGCTCCTTTTCCCATTGAACCTAAATAGGTTCTCTTGTGGTCCTAGTTCTAGTTAATAGAAGTAATAAAGATTAAGCTAAGATCACTCATTCCTCTGCATGAAAGATCCACCAACCCCCTGCAGCCCACTCAATTCTTAGCCATTTGGATGCAAAATAAAAATGATTCAGAGAGAATTTGGATGGAAATCAGCATGAAGTTTGCTTTATTTTACTACTCTGTTAGTCATGACCCCTCCCTGACAGGTAACAAGGTAGCTTCTATGTTGCAGGTTACAATGTTGTCAAACCTGTGGGCTTTCCGCCATTGCTAAGATGAGCCATCTTTTTTCGGTTCCAATTTTCTCTGGTTCCGAGAGCCCCAGATTTTAGGTGTCAAGGAGATAGCAGCTGAACTTCTTTTGGAAACCACAGCAAGGGCTCTACTTCCCAAGTCATCCAGTGAGTCTATGATGCACTGTGACAGAAGATGGATGCTATGTCTGATGGAAAGGTTACTGAATATTGAATCCTGTAGCATCAATCCCAGATTATGTCCCTCGAAGTCGGTGACCATATAGTCCTCTGGATCTTCTCTCTGCTTTTCTCCTCACATGCTTCCTGAAAATCTTCACATGTAGCATGACAGAACTTCCCCTCACTGTTTTATTTCCTCTGTCCTTGTCCCAGCTTGTCTAGATGTCTGTGGAGGGTGGAATTTGAGAGGGAACAGAGAGAGAGACCAAGCGGGTGGTGAAGGGTTCTGACATTCTGCTTACACCCTCTTTCACTGGAAGATTGTTGCCAACAAATGTACTAAACTATGACATTACCACCTTGCAAGGCACTGAACATGTAATCCAAGGAAGGTGAAGTAGAAACTAAGAAAGTTCATGCCAGAAAACTCTGGTGTGGGGAATGGCAATTTTGGGAACACTCTTGAGCTGCATGGGTGTTAGCAAAGCCCGGCACAAGATGGGAAGGTGGGAATGTGTGTTAGTGAGTTACTGAGCAGGTGCCAGGCATAGTGTGGTCTCCTTGTCTCCAAGTCCTTGTAGGTACACACCACAATTCTAGGGTGGTGTTGCCATTTTCCAGAGCAGGAGGTGAAGTTCAGGGAAGGGACAAAATCCCTCAAGGTCACAGCTTAAATGCAAACTCTAAATGCACTGCTTTGAAGGACTGCACAAACATTTAAAGTGCTTAGAGTCACTTCAGGTGGCTGGTCTGTGTTTTATGGAAATGGGATGTCATCCTCAACACTGGGTTGCTTGAGACCAGATAAGATTTGTCAGGACTTTTGAGTCCCCATGTTCTATACTATTCTTGAACAGTCCTCCCATTAATGATTTTAGGAATCTGTCCAGAGATATTTCCTTTAAAGAGTAAGGAGCCTAGGATCTTTCCCCAAACTATTAAGGATTCTTTGAGGGCTTGTGGTTTTCTGGTAAACTTGATTTTCCCACTGAATTTTTTATGTCCGCTCTGTGACTTTGCATCTGGGTGTATTGAATTTTCCCTACTTGGATTCAATGAAAAGTTAATTACAGGGCCTCTTTTCTTTAGTTTTCAGCCAAGTTGCCACTATGAGAAGGGATTGTACAGAGAAAATTTGGGGAAGGTAGGAGGAGAATGAAGGTGTTTGGGCATGTACCTCATTTAGCCAACCAACTATAGACCTACAGCCAATACTCTGGTCATATTGGCTACCACTGGTCTTAGAGATCTGTCAGCTATACTTGCTGCCTGGAAATTCTCCCTTATTGTATTTATCAAGCCCTATCACCCGAGACTGAGACCCCTTCTTTCTCATTATTTTTTTGAACACAGTCACACACACACACACACACTTCAGAAACAAAGATCTACACATACAACAATACTGAAGCACCACTGTCCCATATCAGAGTGGTACAGATGGGGATTTCTGTCATTCTTTTAGATTCTCTATGCTTTGTAATTCTTCTCTAATGAATATTTATAGCTTTCATTGTAAGGAAAAGGAGAAGAGGAAGCAGTATTTTTGGTTTGAAGAGAAGTGATGGAAAAGAGCTCTTGTTTCAAGGGACCTGAGCCAGGAATCATCTTTCTTACCTGGCTCTTCACAGCTGGCTCTTCTGACCTCAAAGCATACCATGTTTCAATCTTCTTGTTTTTTTTTTTTTTACATGTCTGAGGAGAGCAATCTAGCAGGGGGTCTGATAAAAGAATTTGAGAAAACGGTCTTTATATGTGAAACCTTACACGCTCCTAGAACAGAGTCCCACCCTCTCAGCTTGGCTAGTAATTTCTGCAGGCTTCAGGGAAGACAAGACTTCCCTGCTCCAGAAGATGAAGGGCTCTCTGACGGTAAAACCCGTTTCAATAGCTGATTAGTGTTTGGGAGTGCTAGTCCTTCCCTCCTTCTCTCTAACCTAACTCCTGTGAGGGTTCACACCCCCTGGTTCTGTACTCAGTTGAAATGATTACAGTGCCTGGTGAATTTTGGCTTTTAAGATCTGATGCACGGTTCCCTGTTCTGGTCTCTCCCCGTGAAGTCTGAGCTGGACCTGATCCCTGGCCCAGGACCCAGGGTTCTGAGACCCCCTGGACCAGTGGTCTCCACCTCCTTGGCAGCAAATGACCCAGGCCTTTCTTACATGCTTCCTGTGAGTTCCTTTCCTGTATGCACCTGGTGCTTTGTTCTGCTTCTTTTGATGAAACCATCCTTCCCTTCTGGATTCCTAGTTTGTGACTGGCCTCTTCCTCTTGGGACTGGAGAGTCAATATGAGCAAACTGGAAAGGTGTCCAGAGTGGTGGAGAGACTGGAATTCAACTTTGGCTCAATCACCATATAACTGGTGGGTTCTAACCTCTTAGAGTGCCATTACAGTCATGTTTAAGTGATTGTATGATTATTATGAAGACTGTATAGCACATCAATTATACATACAAAAAAAAGTAGATGGTATTTATTAGCATTCAATCAAGTTTCCCTCAAAGACTTTGATATGAAATTGAATTGTCAGGTTTCCCTACTTTGGACTTTGATATGGTCCCCTGCCTGCGGGCGTTATTGGAGACATGCCCTTGAACCCTGTCTGTTGGCTTCTGCCTGGACCAGCTTGTGCAGGCTCCATGAGGGGGAGATTAATACTCAGCCTTTCTTTATTCTTTGCAAGCTGACCGTGGGGCACTGAGAACACTCCAGGATATTTTGAAGCATATTGCATTGGGGTCTAGTAATAAAAGGATTTTTCCCTCTTTCCTTTGCAAGATTAAATTTAATAAGAAATACCATTGATTCTCTTTGTAGAAGTCAAAAAATAATATTAATTATTATAAGATGAAAAATATAACAGCCTACATCTTCTAGCCGATGAATTATCTCCCCATAGGCGAAGCCACATGGAAAGTCTTATCCTAGTCAGAAAGTATCATGGGGAGAGTATCATTATATCTTAATGCAGTGGCCTGGGCATTCATTAATTTTGTCATAAAATCATTATAAGAAAATATCTTTTTTTTAAACGAAATAAGGCTAGTTATTATACACTGCACTTTATTGGCTGCCTCTTCTTAATCATGCTAAGAAAGTATTCAAACATTTTCATTTTCAAATATAAATTGTGGTATGTGGACTATATACAGTATGGTGATATGCCATATTTAGGTTTTAATTTTATTTTTAAATTTATTTTCTTTTTATTTTAAAGACTTTTATTTGTTTATTTGACACAGAAAGAGAAAGAGAGTACAAGTAAGGGAACCAGCAGAAAGAGGAAGAGCAGGGAGCCTGATGTGGGGCTCCATCCCAGGACTCTGGGATCATGACCTGAGCCAAAGGCAGCCACTTAAGAGTGAGCCACCCAAGCGCTCCTAGTTTTTAATTTTAATACTTTTCACTGGTAGCAGTGGTATTTTTAAAAGTTTTTTCAATCAAAGTGTCTTCAAATCTCTCCTGGGAAAGCATGCTCAAAATTGTGTAAAGATAGGGTTGCCTAGAGAACTATGGTGACCACAAGACAGCATGTATTCTCAAAAATATTATTATGAAATGTTTTAATTTAGTGTATCTGCACTTGCACTACTGGGGAGATTTTTGGGGGGTCCTTAATTATTTGTCTTGCCCCATTTTAAACTATTACATTTTCCCCTCCTGGTGCACAAAATAAAATAACAGAAACCTAAAATTATTTGCTCAGACAATTCACTTACCACGATTCACTTTGATCCCATTCATAGAAAGAGTAACCAATTGTTGAATATTAGTTTACAAAAGATGTTCAGACATCTTTCAGGATCCATCTCCCCCATGCATACTGTAAGTCAGCATGCACACATTGCTTAGACATAAGGGTGCAGGAACACTGAGGTTGTTGAGACTTCCCAAATCTAGAGAACTCTTGTCTTTCCCCCACTGATGTCAGCCTCTCCTTGCTGGTAGCCCTGTTGTCTCTAGGTTTCCACCTGATTTGGGTGTCTCCCCAACTCCTTCATTTATTTAATAGGGTTTTAGATTAAAATTGAAGATACTTTCCAGCAGATATTGTAACAAAGGGTCAGTGTGAGGCTGATGGTGTTCTTAAAAAACCTACTTGACTATCATGGCAGTTGTCTCTTACATGTAAAAAGAAAATGAAAAAATAATCTTTCATTAGTGTTCTTCTGGGTTCCCTCAACCATTGCTCAGAGCCATTAATCTTGAGCTTATTCATACCACTTGAGTCCTGTAGCCTCAAAGATGGTTTCTGTCCATGATGCTGTAGCAATTGGAGCTCTCACAGCTCAAGATGTTTCAGAGAGATGTATCTGATCCAAGATGCTATTTGGACCTCAGGGATACAACCTCTGAAAAGTGAATAACTCCAGAGGATGGTGGAAAACTGAGTGCCAATTTCAAAGTCACAGCCAGAGGTTGTGAAACTCGAACCATCTGTTAGCTGATCTTTACCTTCTTTCAACATTGATTGATTGTGAACCATGTGATGGCCACTGGACTAAGAGCTAAGCATCCAGTCAGAAAGATAGACACAATACATTGTTTTCCACACTGGTCCTAGGAAGACCTGTGTAGCCTCCAGAGCTGGTTGTATGACCTGCAACCATCTCGTAATTTGTATTGTGGTAAGTAGGATCAGTGGAAAATTCAGCATCTTCTGGGAATGTTAGAAAGGAGTACCTAATGTGAGAGTAGGATAAACTCACACTAAAACCTGAAGGGTGAGTAGGGATTAGGAAGACCAAGTTTGTGAGGAAGAGTACACCAGGAGAGGGGCACTGAATATGAAACAGGCCTGCAACAGAAAGGTAGGTTCAAGGAATTCCAAAACACCTGTGTGGCTTAAGTACCTAGAGCCTATGAGGGAATGGCACATTATAAGCTGAAAGGGGCAGACATTTTGATTTGGATCACCAGTCCAGATTTTTAGGACTTACACCATGGCTGATACTATGAAAACACTTCTGAAATCACTTAAAGTCCAATTGGGATGGCAACATTGCCATCCATAATACAGAATCGCACAGGGGACATGATGTAAGGTGAAGAAAGAGTGAACAGGAACAAAAAGAGTTCTGATGAGAAGTGATCTCATGGAGAGAGAGACTTCACAGTAGTTCATCCCAGTTGGGAGATGACTCCATGGATTATAGTTGGTTGCAAATGGCAGAAAAAGGAACACAAAATTGCTTTTTCCCATTGGATGAGTATTCTATAAGGTGAAGGGATGTGGCTGTTGATACAGAAAACTTTCATAGCACCAGAGGTGTCTACAGCTTTCTTACTCTCCAGTACTCCTCTTGGGTCTTTGGCTGTGACTGGGAGGGCATCTCTCTATGAGAAGAAACTGAGACACTTCTAATAGCACAGCCCAAAGGATAGTGTTTCTCATGAATCACCAATATTAGAATTACTTGGTGTAATTGTTAATAATATAAACCCTGGGGGCACCAGGGTGGCTCAGTGGGTTAAGCCTCTGCCTGCAATTCAGGTAATGATTCCAGGGTCCTGGGATCAAGCCCCACATCTGGCTCTCTGTTCAGCAGGGAGCCTGCTTCCTCCTCCTCTCTCTCTCCCTGCCTCTCTGCCTACTAGTGATCTCTTTCTCTGTCAAATAAATAAATAAAATCTTAAAAAAGTATATATAAACCCTGAGCCCTAGGAAAAAACCTACTGATTTAAAGGGGATGAATCCCTGGAATCTGTGTGTTCCACAAGATCCCCAATTGCTTCTTAAGTCCACACAATTATGGGCAATATTGATTGGGAAATATTTAGTGCCCCTGTGCTTATGTTTATGCAGGAAGAAGAATAAAATAGGCTGTAATAGCACCAGCCTTGGGGGTAATCAAGGAGTATTTCAGACATGATTTAGTGAGGAAAGCTGCCTGCCAAAGTCTGTTTGTCACCAGTGTGCAAAGCAATAAGAAACTTGTGCCAGACTATAAATCAGTTGCTTCACTAAACCAATGCTTCATTCAGCTGATTTTTTTTTTTAACTAGTAAAACTTTCTTGATGCAAGAAACAGTATGTGCATTTACATCATGGTACAAGTTCTTGGCTTCATTGCAGGCAGATATTACTTTAGCTCTAGTCAAAGTCACAATAGACATGTGGTCTTCTAAAGGCTTAAAAAAATGTAAAATACTTTGGAAAATGGCTCAAATTTATGGAAAGAGATTCCACAACCAAATAGAATGGATGCCTAGCTTCCTATAAAATATAACAATGACTCATTGGGTTGACTGTCACTCTACTCCCATAACACCATATCAGTTATAATTATTGTGGGATATGGGTACTCTTTCACAGATATGCTGTGTTAGATGAGGTGTCCAGAGCCAGAATGCCTGTGGCCTCTAAGGAGTTTCTGGAGGTTCACACTTCCCAGTGGATAATGGAACCCTCCAGGTGAGCTGATCCCTTGTCTGATCAGCCACTTGGGAGAAGCTATTGTTTTGCACTAAATAGTATGTCCAACATTAAACTTTTATTCTCAGGCTGTGTGTCTATGCTTCTCAGAGAAGAAGACCCTGGGGGACAGTGGAAAGTTGTTTGCATTTTGGAGCAGTTGTGTGATCACAATGGCCGAGCCTTTGGGAAGGAGATGAGTAACTACCCTTTCTGGAGGTATGCAGGCTTCCAGAGGAGAGGAGCAGAAACAGTGCATGGGGAAGTACCAAACCTATGTCATTACAGAGCACCATCCTGGGACTTGTCCTATCAACCGACAGGGGATCCATGGGACACAGGCAATTCTAGTCTTAACTATTATGTATTGAAATTGTTAAAAGCTTTCCAGGCATTATACATGCAATATCTTGTTACAGCCTTAGAATGACATGGTGACCAGGTATTACTTCTATGTCACTAAGAGGAAACGGTGACTCAAAAATTAAGAAATATGTCCAAGTTTGTATGGGAAGTAAGTGGCAAAGAAGAGATTGGAAGCTAGATTTGCCCCCCTGGGGAAGGCTTGCTCTTAATCAGGAGGTCAGAAGCTATGAGGCCCTCAAACTGAGGTAGGTGTGTCATTGCTTTATTCCACCATCAATGTTCAGGTCTGTGGAGCAGTTTATGACATTTACCTGACACTGTCATAGACATTTAGGAATGGTTGTCTGGAGAGTGAGAGAAGCCATGCCTTCAAAGACTGGACCTTTGGAGTTGTTCTTGAGTGTCACATTTACAGATGTTTTATGCCATCCAATTGAAAGTTTTGCATATGTTTACAGTTTTAGAGACTTTGTATATAAAGGTTTTACAAATAATGGAGTGTTACGCAGCCATCAGGAAGGATGAATACCCAACTTTTGTATCAACATGGACAGGGCTGGAGGAGATTATGCTGAGTGAGTTTTACAAGTAGATAATTAAAGAAAAAAATCACTATTAGACATTAAATTTCTGATTGGACTTGTATCTCCTTCATCTTTTTTCTGCCCAAAGAGGGTAGGGAGGGATGATTGGAAATGTCACATACCCAGAGGTAGGCACTTTGGTCCAGATGAAGAAAGGCCCAGAAACTTCATCTGACATTATGAGTTGTTGTGTCTGGGTGAAGCACATCCTTAGAAAGTGGCTGTTTCACCTGGACAGGTGTTTCTACTTTTTACCTATTAATTTCAGAATATTAATAATTAGTGTCATTGTGCATATAGACTTGCCAACAATTTGTAGAAGTGCAAGTTTACATCTTAATTATGTGACTTGGTTTGGAATTTAGGTCAGAGCATGAACATTTTACTTGTAAGGATTTTCCCTCACAGGAACTTAGAACTTATACAATTGAAAGCTTTAAGCTCATCTCATTTGGAGGCTATTTTGTGACTGCCGGAGAGTTTCAAAGGTAGCAGAGCATTTCACATTAATATTATTTTAGAAGTTAAATTTAGAAACCTGACTGGGCGTAACATTTGTCTTAGGTGTTGTATAGATTTCCACTCATTCGCAGCCTTTCCTTTTCAATCATGGAATGATAAAATCCCAGACGTAGTGGAGTGATTTACCTGGTATGAATGGAAAGAACTACACACACATAAATATCCCTGAGGTGTATGGACTCTATGTAACTTTAAATGTGTATTTGATATTTGTATAATATGTAAACAAAAAATATTTCTATGTATTTCGTATATATTGTTCCATGGATTCCAAGGCTTGGTCAACTTAGAATTAGGGTAAATGCAGGTTAAAAACCAGCATCTGGTATGTAACAACTTTGGGGTTGGACCCAAGTTAGGGCCCTATGGAACCACTCCTCTGCATTAGAGGCTCCTATGGGAGTGCTCCCAGGGCGTTCGTAGCTCTGGCAGGAGTGCTCCCATGCACCAGAAGCTTCCTGGGGGAGTGCTCCCACCGCATCATTGGCTCCTGTGGGAGTGTTCCCACTGCATCAGAGGCTCCCAGATGTGTGCTTCCACCACATCAGAAGCTCCTGGGGGAGTGCTCCCACCGCATAAGACACTCCCTCAGAAGTGCTCCCACCACATCATTGGCTCCTGTGGGAGTGTTCCCACTGCATCAGAGGCTCCCACAGGTGTGCTTCCACCACATCAGAAGCTCCCAGGGGAGTGCTCCCAATGCATCAGTGGCTCCCGCAGGAGTGCTCCCCCCGCTTTAGTACAGCACAAAGTCTCTACGTGCTGGGTTCATCATGAGGCTTTATTGACTTCCTGTAACTGGGCAAGGTCAGCCAATGAGAATATACCTTTTAAATAATGTATATTAGTTTTATAACACCTTAAATATTAGGATTAAAAAAAGGTAGGGAACTTCAAGCGCGTACAAACAGCTATCAGAAAGTGCATGATGTGCTGAGGATGACAAAGGGGAAAAGGAAGAAAAAGTTGGTGCTGTGACAACTAATCAGGGGAAGGGGATGGCTTTACACTTGCTAAAGAACTAGAAAATCGTCAATAAAGATGAAAGAAATTGCATCTTGTTATCTTGAGGGGCTGGGCCATGTGGCGATAGGCTGCCTATTCCAACAGATCTTTTCAGGAAAACCTCTGATTTTATGGTCCACTGTTTTTTTTACAGGACTCCATGCAGATCAGACAGCGCTGAGCGAAAGGACATAAATCCAGGCTCTGCTGAAGTTATTGTCTATGTGGAAAACCCTATAATACCCCGTATTACTAGAGTCTCTCTGCTGACAAGCTTAGATATATGTTCTGTGAAGAAAGATGCTTTCTGAACGTGCTGTGATGAAAGACCACAGATATTCAAGGTGATCTTGATTCGTGCTGTTTTTTGCCATTTTACTTAAGAAAGCATCTTTATGCATCAACAGTTTATGTTGCTGTGCTAGGGAAACAAGTTTCATAAAAATGTAAGTACAAAGCAAAAACAGGGAAATTCTATCTGACACTGAAATTCTCTTTCAAAGAAGGGGATTTTTAAAAGCTTGTTGAGTGATGCTGTAAGAAGTCAATGCTTGATCCACTTCCCAGGGTGAAGGGGGGTTCCTGGTCATCTAAGGATGGAGGGACAGACAGCACGTAACACTGTCTTCTGGGAGTTTCTCCAGAATGCACCTATAGTTTTGTCTGCATGGAAATTTGTTCCCAAGGATGGAGCACAGATTCCCCTGGTTTTCTAAGGCTCTTGGAAGTTGGACTCAAGGGTGAGGTTGCACTGCCAGACCCCAGACATACTGCTTTCTTAGGATTCACATGGGCAGGTCCTTTCCCCTGCTTTGACCTGTAGACTGCTGGGGTAGAGAGGGATGGTTTTTCTAGTGGCAAACAGATGCAGCAGAGAAATACTTGCTCGAGACTGAGCACTAGCTTGTGGGACTTTATGCAGGAAGCACGAAGTCATTCTTCTCTGCACATTTAAAAAATGGGGCACACCCTAAGGCCATGTGACATTGCAGGCAGGCAACACAGCCATCCAAGCGCAACCTGTGTCTTCGGCTGGCCTGATGGAGCCAGGTTGGCAAGGCAGCCAGAGCCCAAAGGCCAGGGTATTTAGAGAGTCTGGGTTCCCACAGTCTCTGCGAAATTGATCACCAGTATCTTGGAGCAAAGCTAAGGTTGGGTGTCTAACTAGAGAAAGATTACAATTCTTTTAGCTTGATGGGGTCTAAGGCATTAGATGTAGCATGTGTGCTACATTCAGGGCATACAGAGAAGGGGGTCAAGAGGTCATATTTCAGGAACTAGGATCCCCCCCACCCAAAGTCTCCACAGTCGGAAGGAGTCCTGACAGAGGCTCTGGAGAAGCAGGCATTGCTCACTGCCTGGATGTTTCCGGTGGGTTAGGAACGCAGGCATGACACACACTTTAATACTCAGAAGAACTCTGATGCACGTATACCACTAGAACCACATTTTACAAACAAGAAACTGAAATGCAAAAGAGTTAAGGTACCAGCAGACCCATGTTTGAAAGCACATCTGGAGCACTAAGATCTATGCCCTTATCCCCGTCATGCTCCCAGGAGAGTAAGCCACGGTCCTGGTGGAGGAGACAGACCTCTGCAGTGCAGGACCTGGATGCCCCTGGTTCTGGAAAGCTCCATGTCATTGTGCACGCTTTCAGTGTCACTTGCTAAGATGACCCAACCCAAAGCCCTGGAGGCTGCTCCTTCTGCTGGTGGCCGAGAAGTGTCCCATCTGCTCACAATCCGCATGGCAGGTGCACAGCGGCTGAATCCCATTCCATGGATTCCTTACATGAGAGGCAGGCTGTCATTCATTTGTAGGGCTTGGAAGATAGGGGTAAGGAAGGCCCGTAATTCTTCAAATGTTCCCCACTGAATTCTATGAACTTGAGCACTATTTTATTGAGTCTTCTGTGAGCAGGGAATGATTCCAGGAACAAACAAAAGCAAGCAAGTCGTTCTTGTTCATACAAAGCAGGGGAAAAAACTTTGAACCAAAGTTTTGAGCACTACTTGCTCTGGGATGCTAAACAACTCACTTGTCTTTCTTGATCTTCAATTACTCATGTCTTAAATGGGTCTAAAAGTAGATTTGTAAATTTAATTAAAGGATTATTATTATTTTTTAAAATTTAAGATCCCAAGAACCATACTGACATGTTAATTTTTTTTAAATGACAGATAGCTGGCAACTTTCAAACTACATAAATAATAAATTAGGGTCTGTGTTAACATGAACGAGCAGCCAGCAAGAGATCCATCCCTGCCAGAGATGTAAAATTCGTTTCTTAAACATGCAGTGCTTCCTCTTATAACACAGTCTGGTTCTGCCAGCTTGTCCTGGGCTGTGAAATTATGTCTCTGCATCTTATCAATTCTGTAGATATCCTCCCATGCCAACTCCAGCCTGCATCATGGGAATTAGGATGATGTAGACAAGACCATATGGCTTCGATAAAGCCTCAAGGATGGTCACCAGTCTAAGGGGAGACAACAAGGACAGGGACTGTTTGGCCACTGAGACCTCAGAACAGAAAGTCCAAGGAAGGGTGTTGTTGTTGTTGTTGTTTTTAATCTGGGAGATTACCCTGATTTTCTGTCTGGTATTTAGAGAGCACTGCTGAGATGAATTCTGTAACTTTTGTCTATCTCAGACTTCCAGAGTCGATATCAGTCAGGGTGAGTTATTAGTTTTGCTGGGCTGCCATAACAAAACAGCACAGACTGGGAGGCTCAAACCACAGAAGTGCTTTGTCTCACTGTTCTAGAGGCTGGAAGTCTAAGATTAGGGTGTCCACAGGGGTGGCTCCTTCCGAGGCTGTGAGGGAAGGATCTAGTTCAGTCCTCTCCTTGCTTCTAGTCATTTCTTGGCTGGTCACGATGTAAGTCTTATGTTCATACGGAATTCTCCCTCTGTGTGTGACTATCTCCAAGTGCCCTCTTCATAGATGGACGGTGCCCCCCTGCCACATCAGGGGAGGGGGCCTCTGTCCCAAGATGACCTCATTTTAACTAATGACATCTGCAACAACCCTGTCATCAACGAAGTCCTTGTTCTTGAGCACTGAAGGTTAGAACTTCGTCATGTGAATTTGGGGGTCACACTTCACCTATAAGATTGACCAACTTATCCCAGTTGTCTTGAGACTCCCCCAGGGTGAAAACTGGAAGTCCCACATCCGGGACACCCCTTGGGGAGTGGGCAGAGTTGCAAGGGACATGGTGAAGAGCAGAGGAGAAAAGGAAAAGTCTCAGTGTTCTACAACAATTCCTGGAGGCGTCAGGAGAAACCAAAGGGTCTGCAGCCAAACAATGTATCAAGACACTCTACTTGGTGTGGTGGGGGCCCTCCTGAACCACTTGTGTGTTGGCGAGTGCTGGAGGTTGGATGTGAGATTGGGGTGTTGGCAGGGTGGGTTCCTTCCAAGGGCTCCAAGAACCTCTTCCATGCCTCCCCCTGGCTTCTGGTGGCTGCTGATCATCTTTGGTGTTCCTTGCTTATGGCAACACCACCCTGATCTCTGCCTCCCTCTCCACCTGGTGGTCTGCCTGTCCTGTGACTATCTCCAAATTTCTTTTTTTATAAAGACAGCAGTCATCTTGGATTAGGGGGTCCATGCTCCAGGATGAACTCATTTGAACTAATTATATTTTCTATGAGCCTATTTCCAAGTACATGCACATTCTTAGTTCCTGGGGGTTAGGGCTTTATCATACGAATTTTTAAGGATCACAATTCACCTGTCACAACCATTTCTGTTGGAACTTAAGCTGTTTTAAGACCACTGACATCTCCTAGATGGACGGTGCCCCCCTACCACAATGTGCTCACCCTACCATGATGTGATGTTTGCATGAATCCACAGGAGATGGTATTAAAATTCAGATCATGGTGTGGTTTTTCTGGGATAGGAAGGAGAATCTGCATTTCTAACGAGTCTGTGCTGCTGGCTCAGGGGCCCCTCCAAGTAGCCAGAGCCTACACTCTCTCAGACACATCTGTAGGAGGACAAGAAAGATTTGCAAGAGGCACTCAGATTGGACAGTAATCTCAATGACTGCTCAGACTCAGTGCTGAGTGAAACCCGGATGCTCAGATAATGGAGAGAGATGCCCAAGCCGGTCTTCATGCTGCTAAAACAGGTACACAGCTGCAGGCACATATGCTGATGATCACTAATAAGCCTGTTTCATGACCTGATTTCTCTGTCCATCTCTCATAACATCATTAGTCAGACAGATTGCACTGGGCTGCTCACTCTAATTAGCACGATGAGCACAGCCTGATGAATGGCCGGAGGAATTGCTGAGCCCACGGCCTTGGGGAGGACAGACCTCTGCCTCAGTTTCAGGTGGGAATCCGGGCTCTGGGACCTTTTGGCAAGGCTGGAGAAGGCCCGGCCCCTCCTGATGCTCTGGGGCTCAGTAAACCTAGGGGATGGTGGGGGTTAGACACCTTACCTTGTCCTCATAGGAAAGCTTCTGCTTTAGTCTTTTGTTAATGGATCCAAGTTGCAGGAAAAGGAGGACAAAATGCCAATAAAGGGAGAAATCGGAGGAGGTGAGCAGGGCTGAGCAGATGGAGAGATTGGCGGAGTTGGAAAAGGGCTTCTTAGGAGCCCCCACCTCCATTTCTCCTATCCATGGTACCTACACTTCCCTATGGAAAAGCACAAGACCATGGGAGATAGGATACCATATTAAAATCAAGTTATAGAAGGTTGAGTGGGAAACCAGACACTAGGAACAGTGAACCACTGGGGGTGAAGGATTGAGGAACTCCTTTCCCCCATGAGGTATCTGACCTGGCTGGGCTTCTCTGGGCCCCAAATTGTCTTCCTGTCCTATAGGAGAGAAGCATCATCAGCCCTGGAGCAGAAGAGGCCAGATAAGGCCTGCAGGTCTCCTCGCCTTCCTGGGATAGTCGTGTTAGCTTTTCCACCTCATTGGGTGGTTTCTGGGGAGATAACACTTGGAGGAAGGACAGATGGCACAGGCTTTGGGCAGGTGGTGGAGGTTGTGGAAGGTCCCTAGATCTGGGAGCCACCAGGGGTGAATAGAGCTCGAGGCAGAAGCAGGATACATTAGGGGATGATGTCACTGCCCTAGGCCTGCCACAGACCTTGTCTTTCACCACCATCCTCTTGACTCCATTTCAAGGTTTGTGTCAATGAATCAAATCCCACTTTCGGAAACTGCAGATTAAGAGAGATCCCATGATGCCAACGTGAGAACAGAAGACTTGAGACTAGGTAGTGCAGAACCCAAAGCCACTCTTGTCCCTCCCTCGTTGTGTGACGTAGAACAAATCCCTAACATCTCCAAGCCTGTTTTCCATTTATAAACAGGGACTGACATTCTTTTCTTTGTGAGGTTTTGCAGAAGATTGAATGAAGTGATTTAAGTGCACAACGTGTGCATTGTACACAGTCCTGCATGATGACCGCCGGGCTTTCAGCACAGCTTTGTAACGTCTCAACTGGGAGCCATTAAACATGTCATTTTTTTTTTTCTTTTAGGTGCATTTGCTCTTCTGATAGAGGTCTGCCATGGAGCAGTGCTTACACTCTCTCTACTGAGTAGCGGGAACAGGGGGCGTTTGTGGTAGGGACGTGGTAGGGATGCCAAGGACATGTGTTGTCTACTTCACCAGCACCACCATTTAGCATTATTTCTACGAAAAGCAGTGGTTCTCAGGTAGGGTGATTTTATCCCCTTCTCACCAGGACACCATTACCAATGCTTGGAGACCTTGTTGGGCATCACGTTAGGGATGGTGCTCTTGGCAGCCCGTGGTACCAGCTAGAGATGCTGCTAACTAACCCACAATGAATGTGAATTGTTGGGCCTTACATGTCAAAGGTTGAGAAAGCCTGCATGGGAGGAAGTCAGCCAGATACAATCAGAATTGCCTGAATCACCTTTGATGAGTAGGATATGCATTAATGAGCCAATAATTAAGGGACTTCTCCTCTGCTGGGCCGTCTGTATGTGAATCTGTCCAACTCTATAAAGCTTCACTCTGTCTCAGCTGGAGGCACGCACGGCATGACGACTGTGTGCATGTACATAATGCACGCACATAATGCCCTTCAAAAATGAGCATAGTCACAAAAACGCACTTCTGTCTTGCACAGAAAGTAGGTGCAAAGTGTTATGCCTTAAAATGTAGGGTTTTTTCTTTTTTTTCTTTTTTTTTTTTTTGCATTGAGCTGTGTTTGAGGCAAACCGAACAAGAACCTTGACATTTTTAGACCTTCAAGAACAAACTTGCAAATAGCACTTAGTTTGTATTCTCTGTGTTTGATGTGATGATTAGATGAGGACCTACATCAAATAAAAAAAAAAAAAATAAACCAACAGGCTGAGATACGGACACAGGGCTGTTGACTAGGTTTGCTGAATATTTCCCAGACACTGAGGTTAAATTTGTGCCTTCACAACATTTCTTACTGCAAATAACATGGATGATTAGGGTTATTTCCCTACACAAGGAGTTTACAGCACCAGAAAACACTGTATTGGAACAATTATTTTAGAAAAAAAATCACAGAATCTTACAGGAGAAATATTTTTAGTTAAATAACCAATCAAAAACCTCTTTCTGGGCATACAATATTATAAAACACTGCACTGATTTGGAAAAATGAAACAAAATTTTGTGAGCTATTACATATAGTTGTAATCGCATGATCATATTGTGATATGATCATGGGGGAAAAAGTCAGCTCCATGATTAATTCTTTTATAAGCTCCACCATCATTCATTTTGCTTTCCTACAAAGTGCTAGGCCCTGGGGAGAACAGACCAAGCTGGATGTTCAATGTCCCTTTCCTACCATGTTTCCACCCAGTGGGGAGACAGATGTTAAACAGGCAATGCAGCATTTGGGTGGGGATGCTGTTGGCATTGTGCGTTGCTGATTGTTGGGCAGTGTGAGAGAAGCATCGCACCTCATCCTGTGGTTCTTCCAAGTGAGAAGCTTAGAGAGTCCGGTGAGTTGAGATGAACAGAAGACAAGGTGTCATTCAGGAAAAATACATCTTCAGTAGCACTTGTTTTTGGAAAGAGAGTAAAACTGGGTCATTAGGGATGAATGATCACTTGTATCTGAATCTGTGTATTTCCTACAGGAGAGCCTGGATTATTTGGAGGGAAAATCCTGAAAAGTAAAGCTGAAGGGTATTATTACAAAATTCAGCTTATGCCTGGACCCCCAGGCATTCCTCTAAATTAGGTTAGGTATTTCTGCTGCCTACTGGCCAGTGCTGGACCCTGTAGTTTCCTGGATCTGTGCAGGCAGCTCCAGTGGGGAGATGCTGCCTTTGATCTGGACATCAGATCAGGGAACTGATGGAACGTTGTGTTGGTGCAAGGATTCTACTCTACCTTTTCCCTGGGGATGTTAACGGTTCCACGCAGAATGTGCTAAATTTATTTTCTAAATTTTGGGGTATGTCTTCTTTTCCCCAAGATGCAATCAGAATTTCAAAATAGCTTCTTTGTTCAAGGACCAGATGAAAGCAGCAGTTTGCCCGAATTTGAATTTCCCTTCACAGCAGCCAGCAGCGAGCATGTGCCGTAGCCTTTTGTGAATGCAAAGATGTCTTTAAAATAGAACTGGAGTGTTTTCTAGGCAGTGTTCGAGACAAAAGTCGGAGCTAAAAGGGACCTGAACATCTTGTGACTAATTATTCCTTCTTTTCCTGTTCTGTGATTGGCATTTGCCTCCATTCACAGACTCAAGAAATAATGACCCAGCTGAAAAATTAAAAACAAACCTCATCTAGACTCTGTCTCTGAGAACTCCTGACAATGCCTTTAAAAGAATCTTGGTTTCTGTCCCTCTAGGGTCCAAGAGAAAAAGAGACGCCGAGGCTTCCCTCCCTGCCTGCTGGTAGACCACCGGGGCCAAATGCTCTCACATCCACAAGCCACTGATTCATTCTCCATTCAGATCCTTATCGAGAACTCACTTAATGGCCTGCTAAATCTGAGCTTGCTCAATTACATTCCCAGGCCCATCGCTAAAAACTTAAGTAGCTTTAATTAGTTTTTATTGAAAAGCATAAATAATGTAAGTATTGACTCTCTTGGATTTAAATTTCAGTTATTGGAAATACTAAGGCATCAAGGCATTTTCATTACCGCCTGAGTGTCTGGTGAATCACGGCAAGATGGCTTTTTAAAGATATCCTGTAAAAGTTCCCTGATCTGTTATATGAGGCCCCACTAAAAGCCACATTGTCCTTGTAATTGTGAGCTTAACAGGTTCAATCTGTTCGGATGTGGGCCTCAGGAGGAGAAGAGAAAAATCTAGATTTCTATTTGCTTTAATTCTCTGACCTTGCACACCACCATACCCCTTGGTCAACATTTCTGATTCCTGGGGGTTCCCGTTGGTATGCTGCAGGACTGGCTAGAGGCAGCAGCTGTCGGGGTGTTAGCCAGATGTCTCCTTTGAGGGACATTCTTCACTCCCACCGCTGCTGGTAGCTCATCTGTGTTCCAACCGGTCCTTTGGCCATAGGTGCAGTCTCTGAACCTCACGTGTGGTTAGGATGTTAGAATTAAGCTTTCTCATTCTGAATCTGAGTGTGCTTCTGACTCTTCCACCTCTGGTATTCAAAGTTGATGCATAACCATCCAAAGTCATTTTAGCACTGGGCTGCCCAACCACCTGCCAGACCTGTCTTGCTCCGATTTTCCCCGTGGAACACTCAGGTCAACTCTGAAGACTTCTTGCCCATCGTCCACAGCGTCCCTCGTAATAGGACTCCTTTTCTGAAGAACTTGTGCATGTATCTTGGAAATAAATACAATATCAACTTGCAAGAAAAAATTCAGCATAGAAAATCACCGTCAGGCAGTAGATCTGTCTCTTGTCTTCGCAGCCCAGGAATCAGTCTGTCGAGAAGGAAGGCGGCATGCGGAATTGCTCTGATAAACTAGCCTATGCTTTCACAGATGAGTCTCTCTTTCCAAGCTGCACACACATGACTTCTCTGAAGATGGAGCCAGAGAGATTTCACAAAGACGGCAGAGTTTATGGAAAAAAAGGCACGATAAATCCCTATCTTTTCTCAAAAAGAACTGATAAGCCGTGTTTTTCTTGCTTGCAATTTTGGAGCTGGACATCTGTAACTCATTAATTATCCACAACTGTCATTCAGATCAATTAATTGAAAGAATTAAGGTACATTATAAGGATAAAAATAAATTTACTTTCTGTCTTATTTTCTTTTCAACTGAGAGCTGCGTCCGACCACAAAGCTGTTTAAAATCTCTGTCTTAACCTATCACCATATTCCATATTTCCTGGGAGTCACTGTCTAGTATTCAGAGACTGAAAAAAAAAATGCAGCTTCTTGCTCAAAGCTGCTCTTTCTCCCTCTCCCTCTCCCTCTCCTCCAACTCTCTGCATTTTGTTATATTTTTTTTTCTTCTCCCCACCCCCAGTATCTCCCTTATCCCTCTTATTCCTTACCTCCACATAGAGGAGCTGTTGATGCTTTGGTCCTTATCAGAAATTATAGCAGACAACAAGAAAAACATTTACATTTTGAGTTATAAATTGAATTCTTAAAAAAAAAAAGAAAGAAAGAAAGGACCCTTCTTGCCTGGCTTATCTCTGAGAGAGAAAGGAACTTCTGGGCCCCCCGGTTTTACTCTAGTTTTCTCATCTTGCTTAGGTTTCTGTGTGAAGTTGACCAAACTTCTGGCACTCCTGCAGTGGATTCCTTCAGTGCCTTCCCCATGATCCGAATGTTAGAATTGTTCAGTTCAGCATGTGCTGAAATCAACAGAACCATCGTCTGTGAACTAACTAATCATAGTTTGGTAAAATAGGATTGTCCTGTTTTCACCTTGTTCTAAAATAGTATTTATTGTGTGGTGCCTGGGCGGCTCCATCAGTTAAGTGGTCAGCTCTTGGTTTTGGCTGAGGTCATGGTCTCGGGGTCATTAGATCAAGCCCCTTATCAGGCTCTGCGCTCAGTGTGGAGTCTGCTTGTCCTTCTTCTGCTCCTCCCCCTGCTGGTGTTCTCTCTCACTCAAAAGTAAATTTACAGGGCACCTGGGTGGCTCAGTGGGTTAAGCCTCTGCCTTCGGCTCAGGTCATGATCTCAGGGTCCTGGGATAGAGCCTGCATCGGGCTCTCTGCTCAGCAGGGAGTCTGCTCCCCCCACCTCTGCCTGCCTCTCTGCCTACTTGTGATCTCTCTCTCTGTCTAATAAAATAAATAAAATCTTAAAAGGAATAAATTTACAAAAAATAGTGTTTATTAGGACCCCTGTGAACGCTGGAAGTACCAGGTAATCTTGGAAATGGAAATCATCGTGGAATTATAAGAATGTTAATTGGGGATCCTGGTTTTTAAACATATGTACTATAAGGGCACCTGGATGGCTCAGTCAGTTAAGCGTCTGCCTTCTGCTCGGGTCATGATCCTGGAGTCCTATGATCGAGCCCCGCCTTGGGCTCACTGCTCAGCAGGGAGTCTTCTTCTCCCTCTGCCCTTCATCCCACTTGTGCTCTCTCTCTCTTTGGCTCTCTCTCTCTCTCTCAAGAAATAAAATCTTTAATCTTTTTTAAAAATAAAAATATGTGCCATACACATGAACACACACATTAATCTCTTCCTGTCTCTTTCTCTCCCTTCCTTTCTTCTCTCTGTATCAAGAGCAGAGAATTTGGAGGAGATGACTGAGGCATAATTAGCCTGGAGAGAAGAAGTTCTCAAGGATTTTTTCATGTTCAGCATAGCTGGCTGCAGGACTAGGTCATTGAGTCTGCCTGTTTTGGAATCAGACAGATTCATGATGATGTGGAAGAGCCTGCTCTGGGCAACCAGAGAGAACTGAATTTAAATTCCAGCTCTTCCATTTACAAGCCGTGTGACATTGGGCAGGACACATGATTTCCCTGACTTCCGGCTTCCTCACTGTGCAGTGGAGATGACCACCCCATTGTGAGAATATACGTGAAGTTCTTCTGTGCAGCAAGAGCTCAGCAGGGGTAGGTCTCCTCTCCACCAGCAGCCGCTGGCCACATGTCGCTTTCAAATACTTGAAGTGTGGAAATTTCCATCACACATGGACATGATGATGTTTGAATATATTGGATTCAATTAAATCTATTAGTCAAATGAATTTCTCCTTATTCCTTTTATTTTATTAAATGTGTCTACTAGAAAATTAAAAATTACATATGTGGCTCTCGTTTATGTTTATTATATAGATATTCTCCTTATTTGAAGGGGGCTGATGTCCTAGGTACCTTTAGATGGGAACAGTGATCAGAACTCCCAAGGAATTCGGTACTAAGGTGGGAGAATGTTCTGGAGGAACCAGGGGTATCAAGGGGATTGTAGGAAGAGGGGACAGAGGAGAGGTGGCAGGAGTGTGAAGCAATAATTGGAAAATGAGAACAAATAATTTCATTGACTTCAGCTGAGGGGGAAGGCACAGCCCTGCATTTGGGGGGAAGAAGTTTCTTCTTTTCTCTCACAGAATTGGAGTAAGTTAGTGTATTTGTATCACTGGGAGATTGAAGTGTGTTTTTGGAGAGTCCTGAAGAGATCTTGTTGGCTGATCTGCCAACAAGATCAACACCCTGTAATCTAAACTGTAATCTAACACCCTGTAATCTAACTTGTAGGCAAGTTACTAGTAGGTAAGACACAGAAGAGGTGCAGAGCAGGTGGAGGCAATCCATGGTCCAGTGACCCTCCCACGGACGGTCCCTGAGGCTCCATACCCTGGGACTCCTGCACTGTGCTCACACAGAGGGTCCCTGTTCCCCAACACGACCCCCTGGGGTCTTAGTCAAACTGCCCTGTATACTGCCCAGTATACTGCCCAGTATACTGCACTGTAGAACCTTTATAGGCTTGTGGGGAGAGACTGGTCCTAGTTTTCTCTTTAGACTGCACACTGAAACATTATTTTAGGAGCTCTAAAGAACTGTGCAAAAATTAGATTATAGAAAAAAATGTCGTGAAAATATCTAATTACAGTTAAATTTGAAAAGCCCAAGTGGAAGGCCAGAGGGGGAGTGAAATTGAGAAGAGAGAAAAAGATGGACTTTAGACCTAATGCAGGTTGGTTTTTAGGCTCAATTGGGATGTTTACTTCTAGAGTTTTCAACATTTTATTGCCATTTTTTCCCCTCTTGCAGCTTGAAGTCAGTATGATTCTCTCAAGTGCAGGTGGCCGGCTTTGGCTTATCTTGCTTGGATTGCTGGCCATCAGGAATCTGCTCAGAGGCTTCCTCTGTAACCTTCACTGTCCCACACTCTTCATCACTCTCAGCTGGACTTAGCCTGGGAACTCGGTCCTTGATTGTGACTCCTCTTTACCTCCGTGGGATCTTTGATGTGGAAACCATTACGTATGCGATTTTTTTTTTTTTTTTGGTTTGAATTTTGGTTAGAAGCTTGTGTCTGTGTCAACACCCTGTAATCTAAAAGCAGTGCCACAAATAGAACTGAGAGATAAAATACAGCTGAGATGTATCAGAAATAATCGAAGTTTGCAGCAATGGAGGAAGTGTTGGGGAGGCACCAAGCAGTAAAAAAACAAAAAACAAAAAACAAAAACCCGAAACCAAAAAAAAAACCCTCAGGAAGTTGCAGGAATGGAGTTACACTGGTTATTTCAAGGAGAATTAAATTGTGTTTGTCTAGTAAAACTAGTTGCCTCAAATTTGCTGGCTCTTTGCACTTCTGCTGACTTTTTCTGCCTTGGACCATCTGCCTTGAGAACCGTGGACTGCAATGACTTCCCCGACTTCTCTCTACGTAGAAGAAATTAAAGTGATAAATTAGGATATGAGCTTCAGCCTTTTTGCAAAAGATCACCCAGCTGTCCCACCAATGGCAAGTGGCATTAATTTTTTATGACTGTTGACAGATGTGCGCACTACCGTACCTAGGCAACAGGAGCCTGAGCTCTGGAAGCGGGGAGAGCACCAGATGGGAATCACGCTGGGACCACTGACTGGCTGTCCAGGGGGCAGCTTCCTAGCCTCGCTAAACAGGATGTCTAGAGCTGTGAAATGGAGCTAATCTGACCTCTACTCCCAGGTGTTTTTGAGGATGGGATGAAGATGTCTTCATGAAATACAATGCCCAGTGCTTGGTGGACAAGACTTCTGGAGACTCTTGATTGTTCTTCCTTAACTCTGTTTTATCTGTCACCCGTAGATTCTAGGCATGGCCAGATGGGGTTAGGGATAGGTGTGCTGTATGTGTGTGTATGTGTGTGTGAAGTGAAACTTCTTCAGTGAAAAAGGAATCTGTTACCTTGAACTTATTTATAAGTTATTTGACACAAGGGAGTTAATTGGGCCAAATGATCATATAAGTGTGAGGTTTGGTGTATCCTTATGACGTAGGCATGAAAGTGGGATAGACTTCTAAGACCTGTGTAGGGAGCCTGCTTCCACATCCCCAGGTTCTGGGATCCCCCTGGTACTGTGAGCCTTGAAGGCACTGGAGTAACAAAGAAACTGGTTAGAGCCAATCAGTCTTTTGGCTGGTGCCCTTGAAAGAAACTGAGTCACTGTGGGTAACGGTGAAGTTCAAGTGAGTCTTCCTGCCATGTACAAGCTCATACAGGTTTGGCAAGGGATGTCTCATGTCACAGTTTTGCCATCTCCAAATGGGATATTAACAAGTATCTCATAGTTATTTGTCGTGAGAATTAATGACTTCGTCATGCACGATACCTCTCAACAGAAGAAGCTAGGCTACTATTGTTATTGCTGCCAACACTATTATCAACATTATTATTACATTTCTACCTTCAAGACCCCTGAAGCTACCTTGATTTCAGTCCTTTTGTGATCCTGATTTCCATCCTTCCTTTTGATCTTGTTCCCACTTGATGTCCTTCCCAAGATTCCTAATTACCCAGAAAAATTTTTCTCCCACTGACTCTTATAAGACACAGATGTTTGATTAGAAAAATATTAAAATGCCTTTCTACCTATGCCCAAGTGTTATTTACTGTGATTGACTGATGGTTTTCTGTACAATGGTTTTCTTGAAGACAATCTTTGAATTTCCTTTATTTAAACTATCAAAGGCTGGTCTTCTTGAAGTTACTTTTATTGTGGTTTCCCTACTTGTTATTACTTTAGTCTTCATTCCTAAATTCCATAAAAAGAAAAGAAGCATTCTTCCCTAAACGGCTCCCCATCATCTAAAAACAACTCCATTTATTCATGTTAAGAACCGTGGAGTCATTGTCTCATTTTTTTCACTCCTGCCATACAAGATCAAATGCAGCCCAGGTCCCGGTAGCCTACCCAACCATACCTTCTAAGTCTCTGGTCTCTCCTATCCGGGGCCATGGTTATCTCTGCCCTGCTTCCCTCCCTGGCCTTTTGTGCACTTTGCCTTCATCTAAATGCTTGCTCTCTACCTGTCAGTATGTTCTTTCCCTGGCTCCATGAATAAAAGAGCTTTTCCTTTTTTACTCATGTATCTCCATTATGCACAAGTGCTCTTGACACATAGTAGATGCCAAATAAATATTTGTTGGGTGGATGATGAGAAAACTATTACAGCTTACATTAAATTATTCCAGAGTTATACACCTATCACCTGGCAGACTGGGGAATTAGACCTATGTCTGCCTGGCCCCATAACCTTGTGCTTTGTTTCGTGCAATTAATAAAATAATTTGGGATGTTACCACTTTTCTAGTCTCTGAATTTATCTTTTCTTTGAAGCTTTGATAAAATCACTTATAAAATCATCTGGATTAATGCCTTATTTTTTGGAATAGTTACAGATTCGAATACTATAATTGTTACAGGACTTCTGGTTTTCTAATTCTTTTTGAGTCAGTTTTTCTAAGCTATATTGTCTAAGAGGCTATTTCTTCCAGGTTTTCATATTTATGGTTATAAAGTTGTTTAAAATTATTTTGGGGGCCCTAGACCATTCTCTAGTTCAGTGATTCATTAGGGGGGGTCACACTCCTCCACATAAAGCTTTCTTCCCAAATAGGATTTATTGCAGCATGGGATATAGTACAGCAGAAAGAACATACTTGCGAAGTGAAGACTGGAAGGGCAGTCACAGGATCTAAGCAGTCCCTCCCCATCGGGGTTGCACGGGTATGCTTTCCCTTCTAGCTGCAAGCCCCAGAGACAGATGTGAGATGTGTTCTCACCCAGGGAAGCCCACTTGGGTCTTGGGATCTTGAGTTCTTATAAAGTCTTAAAGTGGCTCTACAGCCAGCCATGGTGCTAATCCCCAAACAGGTGCCCTGGGTGATTTTTCTTGATCACTTTAAATGAGGCAGCCAGCCCGAGACTTCCTGATCCACTGCCTTGGACACAAAGGACAGCACCCTAACCCTAACCACAGACTGCCTGAATATTCCAGGGATTAAGCCCTCAGCATTTGACCCTGGGACAGTGCCAGGGCTCCAGGTGTCCTCAGAGAGAAGCAAGAATTGAGAAAATCAGATCTGCTGTGTTCTCTCTTTCTTCACAGCAATACTGTTTTATCCTTGTTACCACAGCATTTATAATTTTCTTCTAACCTTGTGTTGAAGTCTTCTGCTTAATCATTTCTGCTAGAACTTTATATTCATTTCAAATATATGCTGTAATAGGGGCGCCTGAGTGGCCAAAGCCTCTGCCTTTGGCTCAGGTCATGATCTCAGGGTCCTGGGATCGAGCCCCCCACATTGGGCTCTCTGCTCAGCAGGGAGCCTGCTTCCTCCTCTCTCTCTGCCTGCCTCTCTGCCTACTTGTGATCTCTCTCTCTCTGTCAAATAAATAAAGTATTTAAAATATATATATATGCTGTAATATTAGATGCTCAATAACATTGTATAAAATATATTATGAAATCTACATTTTATAATATATAATATACACCCGTGTATTTGATACTATTATATATTATATTCTGTATATGTTCTGTAAATGCACTATGTAGTTTGTCGAATCAAATCTATTCTATATTATTCATTTTGCCTCTCATTCTCATCATTTCTCCTTCTATTATCCCTGGACTTACTTTGTCAAGGCCTGGTTTGTATCCTGATGATTGGTTACACTTTTGGTAAATATTGCAGGTGTGCCTGAAGGTAATGCCTATTCTTTAGCTGCTGGGTACAGTGTTTTATTTTTTTAATTTTTTAAATTATTGTTATTTTTATTATGTTACATTAGTCACCATACAGTACACCATTCATTTTTGATGTAGTGTTCCAAGATTCGTTGTTTATGTATAAAACCCAAGTGTTTTAAATGTGTCCACCAGATCAAAATAAAGCCTTCCTGCTTTATTTGTTTTTATGACTCCCTGACTTATAAAGTACTAAAGGAAATGTATTAATTTGTTAATTTACCTTGTAGTTCTGTGAAGTTTTTTTTTTTTTTTGTATATTTGATGCACAAGTGTTTACAATGACTTATCTAGCCATTATGTGAACTTTTATCATTATGCATTGATACTTTATATCTAGAAATGCATTTGCTTCAATTCTCTTTTTTGTTATGAATGTTGCTTTGGTAACACTCTTCTCAAAGGTCTTTGCCTGAATATTTCTCCTTAATTTTACCTTAAAACATTTTGTATGACTTCACTTAGCAACTTGGTAAAATCCCTCCCTAGCTTTGTTTACATAAATAACTCTAATACATTTGCGTGAGAGTATTTTTAGGTTCCATACTCAGCAGTCAAAATGTAACTTATGTTACAAACATAGAAATATTTGACCCATTGCTGCCAACCAGAAAGGTTTCTGAAATTTCTTCCTAATCCACATTTTCATGGTAGGGTGTGTTCTCTTCTCTACACACTCATTCCAGCATTTTCCAGCTTCCTAAATTTTCCAGGTCTCATTTGCATATAGTGTTGTGTTATTTCTTTTCTAACTTGTATTTCTCTGACTACTGTTTGATTTGAGCATCTTTTCATATTTTTATAGATTTTTAGGTTTACTTGTCTGCGAGTTATCTTTATAACACTTACCCCTTTCTTAACATTTACACTTCTTAAAATTAAAGTAATTGTTTTCATTATTTGCAAGATTTTATTGGCTATTGTAGAGATGGATCCCTTTCATTTGGGCATGACAAATATCTCGTCCCGCTTTGGCACTGTTTCATAAAATTTATTAAATGGCAATGGAGTTTAATTGTGCTAGAGCAAGTGCTAGAAATTTGTTGTATAGCAGAGGGTCTGTACAACAATATGGTACTGGGCACTTCAGAATTCCCTAATAAGGCAGAACTCCTGTGAAGGGTTCTTACCACAAAAGAAAAACTTAGAAAACTCTTGATGATGGCAATGGGATGATATTGTAAGGTGTTTGCGGGTGTCCAAGCTTATCAACCATGCACATAAATATGTGTTGTTCTTTCTATCAATTATACCTTAAGGAAAGCTATTAAAAGTGAAGAGATCTCGTTAAATTTTATTGTTAAATTCACTGTTTTCTTTGATAGGGTGTATATATCTGAAGTTTTCCTTCATAAATCTTCCTCTTTCTGCTAGAAAAATGTTCTCTTAGAGTGTTCCCTATTAACTTAAAAAATCTACTTTTACATTTAAGTTGTTACTAAAGCCAGACTCCACTTTTATACATGACATTAGGTAGAAAGCAATTTTTGTTTTTCTTCATTCAATGAACCAATTTTCTCATCATTATATTAAACCACCTGTATATTTTCTGTTGAATTCTGGTGGCATCTTTACCAAAGGTTATTATTATTATTATTATTTTTTCATCTATAAATCAGTCTATCTCTGACATCTCCACCTGATTCCATTGTCCTACAGACATTTCTTTGTTTCTTTGTTTTCCTTTTATCTTCTTTTATAAGGATTGAGTTGGCTTTGTTCAGCAATTCGTGAATAAGGAAGCATCCCGTCTAGCAAGGAGAGGCAAGCTTCCTCCTACAGACTGTTCTTTAGGCCCAATAAATATGTGTGTTTTGCCAAGACTTTGTAATGTGTCTTAAGATTTGGCAGGGAACATTCTTCCACTCTGCTCTTGTTTTTCAAAGTTGACTTAGAGAGTCTCCAATAACATACTATTATATTTAATTTCAACCTTTTCCCTTGCACATATTTCATACATGTAAATAGTTAGCATTATATTTGCACATATTTTAATCAAACCTAGGTCACACTACACATTATTTTGAGCCTATTTCCCTCGCTGATCATTCTCCATTTCATTTGGTATTCTTGCACATGACTGCTAATCATTCTCTTGAATTTCATCATCGTTTATATGTTCCATATTTTAAAAACCAATTTCTTATTGGCAGCCATTTAGATTGTTTCCAATTTTTCACTCTTATAAATTATGCTGCAAAGAGCAGCACTGCACATGCATCTTTTTAAACATCTGTGACTGATTCCTTAGGACAAATTGCTAGAAATGAAGTCCCTTCATTAGAGCATATGTGGTTTTTTGAGTTTGAATCCTCATGCTTCCTCACTGGCTTCCAGGTGGTTTGTCCAAAGTTCTCTACTTTTACAGAAGGAGCATGGTACACCCCTTTCCTTGTGCTCCACAATACTGTTACTCCACATAATTATTATGTCAATTGTTAAAAAATTTCTACTTATGTAGGAAAAATAATATGAGAGAACAGTGTAATTATTACAAGTATATGTTGAACGTTTTAAGAGGATTTATTGGCCATTAGAATTTATGTGCACATGTATTTCTACTGTTCAGGTTTTTCTGAAGAGGCTCAACTTTTCTTCTTTCTTTCAAAGAGGTTTTGTTTCTAATGTTTGAGGAGCACTGGGAGATATTCCCAACTGCACGTCCATACCCATGTGTTGCTCATCTGTTTTCCAGTTTGCAATTTGCCTTTTGTTCTTGTAAAATTTACTCTCACGTAGGTCTTAAAATTTTGTCTAGTTGGGTTTAGAGGTCTGTCATATTTTCCCTTTTTAGTTCTTTTGTTTGTACTGATACTTGGAAAGCCATTTTCCTACTTGAGATCTGTTAAATGTTGACCATATTTTCTTGTGATGTTTCTAATGCTGCTTATATTTAAGTGATTTCAATCCCAGTTTCTTTGCTGTAATCTCATATGCAGATTTTATTTTAGACTTTATCTATGTCTCATCTCCAAGCTTCATTTTTTCCATTTGCATAAAGTTTCATTTACTTGTTAATAGTACTTAGTCAAATGACTCTACATTGCTTTGGGACAACCTTGTGTGCCAGTGCTGCCTCCCAATCTTGAATTATTTGATTTGACTTATTTCTCATTTACCTAGAGTGCATTTTAGAAATTACTCTTGACAAATTCAAGCTCTGTATCCCTAGATGGCCACATATTGCAACACTTAATTGAGGTTAAAATATCTTGCTCCCATCATTTCCCACCAAACCTGTAACCATCTATGTGTTATCTTTGGCAGTTGTGGTGTGGAAGCACCTAGGACTCTCTATATGTCTCTCTCTCTCCATCTATCTATCTGTCTATCTACTCGTAGCTTTTCCCCTGCTTCAGTGCCTGTAATTATTTAAAAACGTTGAATTTCAAAGTGCCAGAATACCTATAGAAATGCATTTGTTTCCCTTTCCCATTATTTTAAATTAACAATCTGTTACCTTTTTAAAACTCCATAGGTTACATTCAGCTCAGGAATGTTATCTTCAGTTCATCCATCCATCCATCCATCCAATCATCTATGTGTCCATCACTCCATCCATCTGTCCTTCCATCCACAATTAATCCAATAATATTACTGTGTACTTATTACATTCTAGGTGTTGGAGGTATCATACAGCAGGATTTCTCAACCTCAGGATTATGAACATTTTTGACTGGATAATTCTTCATTGTGAAGGAGGAGGCTCTCCTGTGAATTGTAGAATGTTTGCCAGCATTTCCCCACCAAGAAGTACTGGTAGCAACCCTCCTTCCTCCCAGTTGTGTCAACCAAATTGTTGCTACACATCACCTATGTTGCTCTGGGGGAAAAGTTGTTCCTGATTCCAAACCACTACACTAGGGAGTAAAATAGATCATATGCCTGCCCGAGTGAGGTACCTGAAGAGACATAAGATAAAAAAAATACATTAGTACATTGTGTGTTCTCTGAAAGCAATGCTGTGGAGACAAGGAAAGCAGAGAAGGTGGGATGGGGGGCCCCTGGGAAACAAGCAGATGTGCACATGCAGGGACTGTGAGTCTGAGCGGGCCAGGAGGAGGTGAGGCAGTGGGTCAGCTTGAGTGTCTTGGCACAAACAGGGTCCCCCAGGAGAGAGGGTGCTTGTGCAACTGCAGAAATGGAAGTGCTCTTACATCCAGGCCCAGTGCATGAGAGAGGGAGACAAGCCAGACAGGAATACAACTGCTCAATGTGTGGCCTGAGGGCTGAGCCAGGGCTTTGGATCAAGGAAGTGACACTCTTATTTCTTTCATTATTATTTATTTACTTATTTATTTTTCTTTTTCTCTACATTTTGGCTCTCTATTGAGGATGGCTTTCTGGCTCTGTTTATTTCTGTTCATTTTATATGTTTATATGTTTATTTTAATGCATTAACTTTTTTGGAACTTTTTCCTAGATTTTGAGATATTTTTTTACACTTGAATTCTGTTTTCTTAATTCAGCTTCTGAGTATCCCATCACATATTCCTTGCCCCTGCTGCAATTTTAAATTCAGCAATGATAACTTTTTGTTTCCACTTGATGGTTGACTTTGGATTGCCCCATCTTCCTGACCGTCCTTGATTGTGTCATGCATACCACAGGCCATTGAATGATGTGGGAGATGTGATTCAGGGTTTGTCACATTTCCTCATTTCTCTCAAAGAAAATCTACAATGGTCTCTGTGTCCATTGCCCCTTATTTTTTAGCTGGTGCTTTTTTAAATGTATATTTCTAAAGAAGAGCCTCTGTGAATTTCAGACAAGGACTCAGATGGAATCTGTCCAGATTATCATTTGATTAGGAAAAATAAAAATTTGCTGTAAATTTAATTTCAGCTCAGAATCTTTATTTCTGTGAATTTCCTCTGTGTCCTGGGTATGGTTCCACAGCTAGGTAGGGACAGAATCATCAGGATGACATGTGGGCCCCCATGGTGCCATCCAGGCTGAGAGTTCTCTGAGCTGTTCATGAGTCCACATGTGCTCTCAGAACCCCCACTTCTAGTTCTGATCTCTCTTAAACAGGGGGATAATTTGGCTTTTGCCACATATCCTTTGTTTCCTTCCCAGGAAGCTGTTTTCTTCTTTCTTTGCTTTTTCCCCATCTGCATCATATGCAGCAGAAATGTCTTATTTCCTCACAGAGCCTGTCTCACTTCCCTAGTTCCAGCATCCATGAGGGTTTTCCTGTGTTTATTACTCTGTTATCTCGATAGTTATCTGTCAGAGTGGAATCAGAGTGGTGCCTACTCTGCTATCTCAGTGGAAGGTTCTTTATCATAATCCGTCATTTCTTTCAGCATGTATAACTTTCTACATGGAAACAGTGGAACACTATCTAGGGGTTCGAATGGGAATCGCTGTACACAGTGGAAATGTAGAGGAACAATCACTTGGCAGAGTGGTCGTTAAGCTGCAAACCTCAAAAGAAATGCTTGCCCAGTAAACAGCTCTGGGAGTGAGGATCCAGCAAGAAGCTGTGAGAACTCCTGTTTGCTCAGGCCCTGGAAGGACCTTTGCACACTGCAGGCTGTTAGGCTGGTAGTGTCTGGGTGTGGATAGCAGTTCAAATCTCCAGTCCACCTTATTTTCCGTTATTTTGCTATTTCAAATGTGTCCTATATGTGGGGTTTTCTCTGTAAAATGAAAATAGGTGCTCTTTTTCATGGCACCTTGGAGGTGGTAATTTGCTTTAGGATGAAGCTGAACGTCTCTTTCCCAGCTACTGGCTGCCAGAAACTTATTGTAGTGGATGATGAATGCAAACTTAGTACCTTTTATGAGAAGGTTATGCCATGGAACTTGTTGCTGATACTATGGGTGAATAATGGAAGGATTAAATGGTCTGAATCAGTGGTGGCAATGACAAACATGGCTTCCCCATGGGACAGGGTGTCTTGACCCATTTCTGCTATAGACCAAGAAGGACTGGAGAGAGAAAGCACAAATCTCTTTGGGGTTCCATTGTGGAGGCCAATTTCAGTGTTATCAACTTGGTCAGGTAAAGAAAGGGAAGAAGGGTATTTCTGGATTCGCTGATACTACTGTGCTTGTTGCCTGGGACCCAAAAAGCTAGAAGAATCTACAAACTTTTCTATCTCTCTAAAAAAGATGACATCTACCATTATGATGTGAGAAAGTCCCTAAGCAAAGAAGGCAAGAAACCTAGAACCAAATTGTCCAATGTTCAGCTTCTTGTTACTCCATTTGTCCTCTCAGAGAAGTGTCGGTATATTGCTCTGAATAAACAGAGTACTAAGACAAATAAGGAAGAGACTGCATAATATGTTAAACTTTTGGCCAAGAGAATGAAGGAGGCCAAAGAAAAATGCCAGGAGCAGATCACTGAGATGGAAAATGACCTCTCTGAGAGTTTCTACCTCTAAGCCTGATTCCAGTCAAAAATAGGATTTTCTAAGAGTGACAAATAAATAAGATCAGACATCGCAGAAGAAAGAAAGAAAGGGAGAAAGAAAGAAAGAAAGAAGGAAAAAGAAAGGAAGGACGAGATAAAGACAAGTTTGGGGTATCTGTGTGGCTTAGTTGGCTGACTGGCACTTGATTTCAGTTTAGTTCATAACCTGAGGGTGGTGAGGTTGAGTCCTGTGTTGGGCTCTGGGCTCAGCGAGGAGTCTGCTTGTCCCTCTTCCTCTGCCCTTCCACTTGCTCTCTCTCTCTCTCAAATAAATAAATAAATAAATAAAATCTTAAAGAAAACATTTATTGTTTTACTTATGATTATAAATACAATTTAAGAGCATTAAATATTATAAGAAAGTTAAAACAATCTCCACTGGAGATTGACATTTTTTTTAAAGATTTTATTATTTATTTGACAGAGAGAGATCACAAGTAGGCAGAGAGGCAGGCAGAGAGAGAGAGAGAGGAGGAAGCAGGCTCCCTGCTGAGCAGAGAGCCCGATGCGGGACTCGATCCCAGGACCCTGAGATCATGACCTGAGCTGAAGGCAGCGGCTTAACCCACTGAGCCACCCAGGCACCCTGGAGATTGACATTTTAATAAAAACAGCTATTTTCTCTCTCAACATATATAACACTATATTATTACACACAATGTTCTTTTTTCCTTCAGCTAAATCTTCTTGATACCTGTTTATATGAATAAATAAGTCTGCATTATCACTGATGAATGAAGACTTCTTCTGGATGCACATACTGTGATTCACTTATTTCTATAACTTATTTCCACTCATGGGCAGCAGTTCCATTTATTCATGATTGCAACATAGCCTCAGTATATTTTTTTCTATACCTATCTATACATGTTTGGTCCATTGTCACTATAGGAAAATTTTCTAGGAATGGCTTCACTAGGTCAAAAGATATACCACGTACACACATGTGTATGTGTATGTATAATATATACATATAATATATCATGTGTAACACGAGATAATTATATATATGAATATTTTATATAATATATATATGTTATACACTGTATATTTCAGTGGTAACTTATGCACACTGAAGGAAATAGATGGATACATACAAAAAGACTACATATATTTATATAGAATCTTTATAGTTGCTGTCAATTGCCTTCTGGGAAGACATATCCATTTATGCTTCTTAGAATACTACCAAGAGAATGTAATCTGCAATTCTTTGTGTAACTGGTCCTTACAAAAAATTTTTAAAAATCTCCCAGAGCTACTTAAGATGCTTCTACAAAACAATGCAACCCCAAATCACTAAGATGAAGACACAAGACTCCACAGATGCGTAACCACATCCTACGTCTGAGAAACCACCTGCGGCATAACAAGACACAAGAAAGAAATAAGGTCTGGCTGGGTTCTTTTGGACAAGTTATTAGATCTGTAAAGAGCTCTGAGCTTCTTGAAATGTACATATGGGTTGGGTGAGACCAGTGATGGTATTAAGGAGGGCACAGATTGCATGGAGCACTGGGTGTTATATGCAAACAATGAATCATGGAACACAACATCAAAAACTAATGATGTACTGTATGGTGGCTAACATAATATTATAAAAAATTATAAAAAAGAAAAGAAATGAAGGTATAGGAACTTGCCTCCACACTAATGTTCTCTAGAAAGTCTATTCATGTCTATTCAATTGTTATTCATGCTATTTGGTTATAAGTTCTCCTCAAATACTTCCAGTCATGATAGAGGGATATTTACCAAATGCACAAAGTGTATTCTGCTCGCCTGAAATGTCTTGTGGGGCAGAACTGCTGTTAATGGGCAAGAAAATTAGAACAAGATAAATGGAATTTGGTACTTATATTTTCAATCATATATGGGGGGGCAGGATTGTGGTCAGCAAGAGTTTTATAATATGTTTTGAGCTTTTAATTTAAAAATCTTAGGTTCTGAGTAATATATATATAATGACTAATAATATATGATATACATAGCATAGGTATCTTAATCTCCCAGGAAACAATACTAACAATCAAAGCTTCCTGATAAGCTTTGTGGCTTCCCACCCTTTCTAGGAATAGATCCTGGCTTTACCTGGCAGTTCTCAGAGGCATGTGTGGACAAACTGTCCCAACAAAAGACTGTGAGCTTTAGGAAGTCAGAGAGGCATACAAATAAATACACAGATGCTGGTTTTCTCTGCTAAAATTATGTGCTTTTCTCCTTGTTTAGTCCAGACCTTTTATTTTTCCTACCTATCAGATATACAAAGCACTCCTCACTGGTCAGGAAGCCGGGCATCCTGTGGATGGTTAAATATAAAGTCATGTCAGGTGGAATCAATTAGCACTAATTAACAGAATCTTTCAGTTTTAAGCCACCTGATCAGCTGAGGCGTTTACAGGTCTGACAAGTGCAGATGAGCGACCCTTGTCACAGTTCGGGGAGGTAAATGATCCAATTAGTGAGGCAATATTTGGCTGCCATAACGAAGGATGCTGCTGACCTTCCCTGGCACGATGGCTTCCCTCCCCTTCTAACTGCAAAAATATCTTCTCTCCTTGTGCCTTGAGTTGTATGCTGAATGTCTATTATATCTCATTCTCTTTGTAGTCTTACCCTTTTCTGGGTGAACAGAGTCAAGACATGTTGGCCTTTTTTTTGCCCCAGAGGGCGAAGGTAAAGGAAGAGGCCATGTGAGCAACTGGGGGGAGCAGGACAGCAGGGAGGAATCAGCCTCCATGAAATGTTACTTAAAATATCAGAGTTGATATCCGTAGAAGAGTACCTAAGTCAGCTACAATGAAAATGAAAATATTACAAATTTTGACTTTTCTCTCTGTTATTTCTGTGATATAGCTGTTTAATAACAATGATTACTCATTAGCTGATGAAAATTAAAACATTAAGTAGATACTTTGTGTCAGAATAAAAATGGAAGGATTGATCATCTGTTATATGAATGGTTACTAGTGATATATCTCAAACACCCTTAAGCCTAAAAGAAAAAAAATACTTCTCTGTTAATTTTTGGGTTTGTTCTCCCTCCTCTCCAAGAGTCATTGTGAACATGGTGGGTGAGGCTCCTTGGCGTTTAGCATTAAATCCATGCAAGTCTGTCTGTCTGCCTCTTTTGTCTCTACAGACACTCTCTAATATCTGTTTCCCACTCACTGGAAGAAGGGAGCTTTTGTAGGTAGAGTAGGATTTTGTAGGATGAGTTCCCAGAGCATTTACCTGCTCTTTGTACTGTTATACTCTTGCCCATTACATAATTGTCTCAGTTGCTAATGAGAGTCATGGCACTTCGCACACAAACACATGTCCATGCTCCACAAAATTTCTGGGGGTCAAAAGTGAAAATGAACTTTTGGGACTTCATCAAGATAAAAAGCATCTGCAAAGCAAAGGAAACAGTCAATAAAATAAAGAGATTACCCACAGAATGGGGGAAGACATTGGCAAATGACAGTACAGACAAATGACTGATATCCAAGATCTATAAAGAACTTCTCAAACAACACTCAAAAAACAATCAAGTCAAAAAATGGGCAGAAGACATGAACAGACACTTCTCAAAACAAGACATATAAATGGCTAACAGACACATGAAAAAATATTCAACATCATTAGCCATTAGGGACATTCAAATCAAAACCACATTGATACCAGTTAGAATGGCAAAAATTGACAAGGCAAGAAACAACAAATGTCGGAGAGGCTGTGGAGAAAGAGGAACCCTCTTACACTCTCAGTGGGAATGCAAGTTGGTAGAGCCACTTTGGAAAAGAGTGTGAAGATTCCTCAAAAAATTAAAAATAGAGCTATCCTATGGTTCAGCAATTGCACTACTGTGTATTTATCCCAGAGATACAGATTAAGTGAAAAGAAGGGACGCATACACCCAAATGATTATAGCAGCAATGTCCACAATAGGCAAACTGTGGGAAAAGCCAAGATGTACTTCAACAGATGAACTGATAAGGAGCATACGGTCCATACATAAATGGAATATTTCTTAGCCATCAGAAACAATGAATACCCAATGTTTGCATCAAGATGGATGGAACTGGAGGAGATTATGCTAAGAAAAATAAGTCAAGTAGAGAAACTCAATTATATGTTTTCACTTATTTGTGGAATATAGGAATAGCATGGAGGACATTAGGAGAAGGAGGGGGAAAATGAAGAGGGAGAAATAGGAGGGGGAGATGTACCATGAGAAAAAATGCACTACAGGAAAAGGAAAACTGAGGGTATTAGAAGAGAAGGGGATTAGCTCTGATGGGTATTAAGGAGAGCACATATCACATGGAGCCCTGGGTATTATATTCAAACAATAAATCATGGAATACTATGTCAAAAACTAATGGTGTGCTTTTTAAAAATTTATAAAAAAGATTTTATTTACTTATTTGACAGAGAGAGAGAGAGATCACAAGCAGGCAAAGAGGCAGGCAGAGATGGGGGGCGGTGAGGGGTGGGAAGCAGGCTTCCTACTGAAGAGAAAGCCCAACATGGTGCTCGATCCCAGGACCCTGAGATCATGACTTGAGCCAAAGGTAGAGGTTTAACCCACTGAACCACCCAGGTGCCCCATAACAGTGAACTTTATGGTGACTAACGTAACATTAAAAAAAAAAAAAAAAGAAATAAATATTGGTGAAGATGTAGAAAAAAAGGACCCTTATGCACTGTAGGTGGGATTTACAACCACATTTTAAGAGGTGGGAAGGGGAATTGGGACAATAAATATATTTGCACCACCTGTGAAGCAGTTAAATGTCACTCAAAAGTGGAGTTGGCTGCAAACATTTAAAAGATAGTGTAATTAATAGGCTAAGACAGGAGAGAAAATGCAATCATATAAATGCTAAAATAAAGCCTGAGGATGTAGAAAAGGAGAACACACACACACACACACACACCCCAAAGAAAAAAGACAATAAATTAAAAAAAAACCTGTTCCATATGTGATAGATATTAATATAGCTGTATCACTTTAATGCCAATAATTTAAATACATCAAATAAAAACAGAGATTGACAGAGACGGTCAGAGTGCATTTAAAAAGTTAAGACTTACCTATATGTTGTCTATAAGGAATTCGCTTTAGGTATAATAATTTAGATTAAAAGTAAAGGGATAGATAAAGCTGTACCATGCTATTACTAATCAAAAGAAAGATTAAGTAGGTATATTAATATCAGTCAAAGCTCCTGTCAAAGCAGGGAAAATTGTCAGAGATAAAGAGAAGAATTTCATAATGATAAAGGGTCTAATTCTACAAGTAGATATAACAAAGTTATTTAATGACAGAGTATCAAAATACATAAGGCAAAACTGATGGGACCGCATAGAGAAGTAGATGAATCCACCTTCCTAGTTGGAAACTTCAACACTTCTCTATCAGTAACTGACAGATCCAACAGATAGAAAATCAGAAAGATCACAGAGGACCTGAATAGCAACCATCAATCAACTGGCTCTAATTGACATTTATAGATTACTTCACCCAACGGTGCTGAATACACGTTTCTCAGTCTTACATGGAAGAGTCACCATTACAGATCACATTCTGGGCTATTAAATATACTTAAATGTAAAAGAATAGAAATTATACAAAGTGTGCTCCCAGACCTTAATTATATTAAACTAGAACTTAATAACAAAAATACAAGTGGCAAATCCTAAAATGTGGAGACATTAAAAATCACACTTCTAACTAACAAATGCATCAAAGACATCTCGAATGATATTAAAAATATTTTGTACTAAATGAAAACAAGATATGACCTATCAAAAATTGTAGAATTTAGTGAAAGTAGCACTAAACGAATGTACAGCTTTGAATGCACATCTTAGAAAAGAAAAACAAGATCTAAAAAAAAAACCCCAAAAAACTAATGTAAGCTAACACCTTAGGAAACTAGAAAAATAAAATCAAATTAAGTTCTAAGTAAAAAGAAGAAAAAATATCTGGGAAAAATCAATGAAATTGAAATAGGAATATAGTAGAGAAAAGTAACACAACTCAAAGCTGGTTCTTTGAAAAAGTCAATAGAATTGATAAAACCCTAGGCAAGTAACCAAGAGAAAAAGAGATAATATGTAAATTACTAATATCTTAACATGTATTAAATAAATTGAATAAAAAAATAATAACCTTCCAAAACAGAATGTGCCAGGCTCAGATGTTTTCATTGGTGAAGGCTACCAGGCATTTAAAGAAGAAATAGTACCAATTGTCTACAATCTATAAAGAAAATAGAAGAGATAGGAATACTTCCTTCCTCATCCTATGAGGCCAGCATTACCCTAATACTAATACTAGACGAAGACACTATAGAAAAGGTCAATTTATCTCATGACCTAAATGTAAAAATCCTCAACACCATATTGAAACTAACAATGTATATAAAGAAATACAGACCATGACCAAGTAGAATATATTCCAGATATTCAAGGCTAGTTAACATTGGAAAATCAATTATTTTAATTCATTACATCAACAGGTCAAAAAAAAAAAAAGAAAAATCATAAGATCATGTTAATAGATACAGAAAAAAATCAACAAAATCAGTCACCTTTCCATAAAAAAAAAAAAGTTCTCAGAAAACTAGAAATATAAGAAAACTTCCTGACTTCCTGACCATGATAAAAAACAAAAATCCTTCAGCTAATATTTACCAAATGGTGGGAAAGTGAATGCTTTTTCCCTAAGATCGGAGATAAAGTAAGGACATCCCATTTTTCCACTACTCTTCAACATCTTACTGCAAATTTTAGTTAATACAATAAGACAAGGAAAAAAAAAACATGTATAAATTAGGGAGATAGAAATTTATTTACCTTTGTTAGCAGATGATTTAAATATAAACTAAAAAAAGTAAAAATTATAAAACTTTCCCATTATACATTAATTTTTTTAAAAAATATTTTATGTATTTATTCGACAGAGAGATCACAAGTAGGCAGAGGCAGGCAGAGAGAGGAGGGGAAGCAGACTCCCCACTGAGCAGAGAGCCCCATGCGGGCCTTGATTGTGACCTGAGCCCAAGGCAGAGGCTTAACCCACCGAGCCACCCAGGTGCCCCATTTAAGTAATTAATTATAGGGAAAAAATAAAACACACAAAATCCATGGTCTGAAAATATTAATTTCAAACTAGTTATTTTTTCAGCCTACTTTTGTTCTAGCCAATGATTTTTCCCCTAAAAATCTGCAAAAAGACAAATTATTGCATATTTCCTTAAAAAATAACTGGAATGCTGCCAAAGACGGTGTTTGTCATAAATGTAGTTTTAATTTAGTTTAATTAAGATGGGTTAAATTAAGATAGGTAAAATATTCAGGTAAAGATACTTTCCGCAACTTCAAAGAGAAACTAAGTTTCCTCGCAGCATGGCCCCCAAACGCCAGTCTTCGCTCCCGCCTCAAACACAGAAACCAAGACAGCCTCCTGCCCCCAAGCCAGGGCAGATGTCAATATCTCAGCGCTTGCATAAAGGAGAAAAAGAACAGCAAGAAGCAATTGAACATATTGATGAAGTACAAAATGAAATAGACAGACTTAATGAACAAGCCAGTGAGGAGATTTTGAAAGTAGAACAGAAATATAACAAACTTCGACAACCATTTTTTCAGAAGAGGTTGGAATTGATCGCCAAAATCCCCAATTTTTGGGTAACAACATTTGTCAACCATTCGCAAGTGTCTGCACTGCTTGGGGAGGAGGATGAAGAGGCGCTGCATTATTTGACAAGAGTTGAAGTGACAGAATTTGAAGATATTAAATCAGGTTACAGAATAGATTTTTATTTTGATGAAAACCCTTACTTCGAAAATAAAGTTCTCTCCAAAGAATTTCATCTGAATGAGAGTGGTGATCCATCTTCAAAGTCCACTGAAATGACATGGAAATCTGGAAAGGATTTGAGGAAACATTCAAGTCAAACAGAATAAAGCCAGCAGGAAGAGACAGCATGAGGAACCAGAGAGCTTCTTCACCTGGTTTATTGACCATTCTGATGCAGGTGCAGATGAGTTAGGAGAGGTCGTCAAAGATGATATTTGGCCAAATCCATTACAGTACTACTTGGTTCCCGATATGGATGACGAAGAAGGGGAAGGAGAAGAGGATGATGATGATGATGATGAAGAAGAAGGATTGGAAGATATTGATGAAGGAGAAGAAGATGAAGATGATGATGAGGGAGGAAGGAGAGGAGGATGAAGGAGAGGATGACTAATGGAACACTGATGGATTCCAACCTTCCTTTTTTAATTTTCTTCAGTCCCTGGGAGCAAGTTGCGATCTTTTTGTTTTTTTCCCTTTTTCTTTTTCTTTTCTCCTCTCATGCTCATTCTCCTTGTTTTTTGAAGTCTCCTTTTTCTCTCCCTTTATACCATGGTTCTCAGCCTAATTTGGGGGGAAATACCTTGAGCAGAATACATTGGGAAAAGAATCTCTACCCCTTTTTGTTCCAAATTCATTTTTGTCCCTTCCTGTCTCAACAAAAACAAAAACTTTATGGAATCAACACCACCGTGCTCTGTGGGAAAAAAGAAAAACCTTCTGCTCCCTTAGCTTTGCTGGAAGCGGGAGGGTGCTAGGCCCCTGTGTAGTAGTGCATACAATTCTAGCTTTTTTTCTCCTTTCTCTGTATATTGGGCTTAGAGATTACACTGTGTGAATATGTGAATATGGACAGTTAGCACTTACCAACATGTACCTGTCTACTTTCTCTTATTTAAAAAAAAGAAAAAAGGGGCGCCTGGGTGGCTCAGTGGGTTAAAGCCTCTGCCTTCGGCTCAGGTCATGATCTCAAGGTCCTGGGATCGAGCCCCGCATCAGGCTCTCTGCTCTGCAGAGAGCCTGCTTCCTCCTCTCTCTCTGCCTGCCTCTCTGCCTACTTGTGACCTCTGTCTGTCAAATAAATAAATAAATCTTTAAAAAAAAAAAAGAAAAAAAAACTTTAAAAAATGGGGTTATAGAAGGTCAGCAAAGGGTGGGTTTGAGATGTTTGGGTGGGTTAAGTGGGCATTTTGACAACATGGCTTCTCCTTTGGCATGTTTAATTGTGATGTTTAATGGACGTCCTTGCAGTTTAAGATGACACTTTTAAAATAAAACTCTCTCCTAATGATGACTTGAGTCCTGACACTCGATGCGAGAATCAGCAGAACTTGTAGGATCTTACAACAAAATTGTAATTTTGTTCCTGTTTATTTTTAAATTTTCTTTTTTTTTCATTGGAAAGGAAAGATGATGCTCAGTTTTAAACATTAAAAGTGTACAAGTTGCTTTGTTCCAATAAAACTAAATGTGTACACACAAAAAGAGAAACTAAAAGACATGAATACTTGTAATAGGCTAAAAAATTAATAATTGAACAATTTTGGGATTATGTAAGTTGCTTTTCATGGACTATAACAGAAACTATTTTGAGCTTGTTTAAGCAAGAAAAGGAAGCTTATAGTGGAACAGAATACACATTCAAGGAAACCACTGGGACTCAGTCTAAGACATACTTGGAGTATTCAGCATCCCTGTGATGCTTGTGTCCCATCTCACTCCTGATGTATAGCTTTTGCTCTGCTGTTCTCCTTCTGATTAGCCTCAGTTAAGGTGCAGAAATACTGATTCTCCCTCCTGAATTTGCATGTTACTGATTTAGTCATGTGCCTAATTCAATTAGCTGTTCTCTGAATCTCAATTAAATCATATGTCAGAAAAAATGTAAATGCCCAATGTATACATGAACAGTGTTCATCATCACTATGCATGGACAAAATGCAACAAGATACCACTTTTCACCCAGTAGAATGACTGTAATTACAAAGGTTGACGATGCTTAGGGCTGGATGTATAGTAAGGACATCTTGAACGCACTGTTATTGAGAATGTAGGATCACTTCAAGAAAACCAGTGCTGCTGCTTTGGTCAATAGGCAGTTCCTCATAAATGCGACAGCAATCCCATACCCACGAAATGGCCCATGAAAAAGGATAGCATATATCTATACCTCTATGTCAAGGTTCATTCAAGAATGTCCACAGCAGCTTTTATATATCTGCTTTCAAGCTTTAATCTATCATCTATCTTCTATCTATCTATCTATCTATCTATCTATTTTTTTGTATATTAACCCCAAATTGTGAATAGTCTAGATCCCCATTGAGAAGAGAACAAAAAACTGGTTTGAGGGCACTTAGGTGTCATAGCTGGTTAAGTGCCCGACTCTTGGTTTTATCTCAGGTCATGATGTCAGTGTCATGAAATTGAGCCCCTCATCAGGCTCTGTAATCTGCATGGAGTCTGCTCAAGATTCTTTTCCCCCTCTGTCCCTCTTCACCCTTTCTAAAATAAATAAATAAATGAATGAATGAATAAATAAATAAATAGATAGATAAATCTATCTTTAAAAACAAACAAACTATGGTTTGTTCACCCCATGGAATATTACTCAGCAATATAGGAATGTCTACTAGCACATAAAACAACATCAGTGGATCTCAGAAATATTATGCTGAATGAAAGAAGCCAGACATAAGGGAATCTGCATTAATCCATTATATGAAGTCCCAGAACAAGCAAAACTAGGCTATACTGCTAAAAATTATAATGGTGCTGCATGGAGGACAGGAGATTGGCTGTAAAAAGATGTGAGGCCATGTTTTGAGGTGATGAAGTAGTTTTATAGCTACAGATTACACATTGGTTAAACTCCAACAAACTGCAAACTTGAGAGCTGTGTATTTTATTATATGTGTATTATATTTCAGTAAGTCAAAGTACACAACACATTAGACTGAATTGTGTGAAATTGTTTATAAGATAATTTTCAGGAACAAAATGGAAATTTTTATACAATCCTATTTATTAATAGTTTTGGCCTCCAGGGAAGATATGAAAATTCTCCTTGAGACTTTTCTAGAACTACTAGAGAGGAGTTGGGAGCAGGAAGAGGTAGAAAAACAGTGGACTGTGTGTAAGCATCATGTCCTGGAAAATTATTGTGGGAGAGCAGGAAAAGGCATAGTTTCCATTCCCCTGTCCCTAATGGCATGTGCATATGTGTGTGCATGTGCATGTGTGCACATGCATGTGTATATACATGTCTGAGTGAATACACATGTGTGAGTATATGTGGGTGCAAGTGTATACACATGCCTAAGTGTATTCACATGTGTGCATGTGTATGCTTGTATGTACATATGTGAGTGCATTGTGTAGACACATGCCTTTATGTGTTTACATTGTGTTACATTTTGTAAACCTATCAAGGCTTCCATGTTCTTATTCATAAAGAGGACATCAAGTTGGCCTTTCTGTAAGAGAAAGTGTGATTGAGTTTCAAGACAAACTGAACAATTTATCTGAGTTTGTTTTTTTTCTTTTGCTTTTGCTTTGTGCTTTGCTTGGGCATTTTGTGGCATCCTTCTAACAACCTGGATTGGGTTGTTCTATGTAATAATGGTTTTCATTCTGAAAATCACAAAAGTTTCACTTAGAATATGTATTTTTACCAGGTGAGACTTATTCTACTACTGTAAGGCTAAAATAAATTTTGTGAGTTTTCAGCAAATCCTTCTCAGATTTCCAGGGACCCAACAGTCTGATTGCACATGTGGAAAATATGAAGAGGAGGCTGTTGAGATGCACTGGTTTATTGGGAAACTGAAAACAGTAAATAGTTAATTGAGTAGAAAATAGGTTTGGCAAGGTTTTATGAGCTGGAGATAAAAGTTGATAGGCTAGACTCTGAAATCATACAAATGAGAATTTATATTGTTCAAACTCGACTCAATGGCCTGTGACGACCATTGGTCAATTGTGAGTCTGTTCAGGGGCCTTGGAAAAAAAACTCTGGGCACATGTTCCAGAGTGGCCATTGTGGACCTGCATGAACAGACCCTCTTCTTCCCTGGGATCATGACCCATTCTTCAGTGAGTGAAAAACAGCCCATGGTGGCAGAGCCATGCAGCGCTGTGTCAATTTAGTTATTCAACTGAGGTATCTGCTAATTGTTAAGAGTTCCTATTCTGGGCGCTACGAGAGACACTTCTATTCTGGAAGGCAGTTGAGTCTGTTGTTCCCTCAGATGAATTTGGTTTACAAAACCTGCTGAAGTTTTTTATGGAAAATGAAACAGGAAACCAAATAAAACAACTAAACAATACAAAGGCAAGAAGAAAGGAAACAAAACCAGGTTTCAATAAAACATGTCAATGATAACAACAAGGATAACAAGAGCTAATAATTTTATGGCAATTACAATGTTCCAGGGAATGTTCTAAGGACTTCAGATATACAAACTCATTTCATCAGAAAATCCTGTGAGATTGGTACTAAAATTATCCTCTTTTCGCAGATGACAAAACTAAGGCACAGAGAGTTTAAATGACTTGCCAGATAGCACAGCTAAGTAGCAAACTCAGGTAGCTGGGTTGGCTAATTGTTTCCCTAACAATTATTTATAGCAATTTAGTAATGCATCTCTGAAAATTGTTTACCTGGAGTTTGATTTATATTCAGATATTAGCACACTAATTGACACACATATGTAGTATATATGCATGTGTGCATATATCTATACATGCATGAGCACACACACACACATTCACACATAATTTCATAAGAGAAGGAGCAAGCAAGAGTGACCTTCAGAGGGTGCCTGGGTGGCTCAGTGTGTTAAGCCGCTGCCTTCGGCTTAGGTCATGATCTCGGGGTCCTGGGATCGAGTCCCGCATCGGGCTCTCTGCTCAGCAGGGAGCCTGCTTCCTTTCCTCTCTCTGCCTGCATCTCTGCCTACTTGTGATCTCTCTCTGTCAAATAAATAAATAAAGTCTTTAAAAAAAAAAGAGAGAGTGACCTTCAGAATTAGATCTGCATTCTGTATTTGGCACACTCGTTGAACTCTGGACTTTAGTGTGCCTCATGTGGGATTCAGTTTTGTGTTGCTTTCCCTGGAAGGATTAAGGGATAGTAGCTGGAACTAAAAAAGCATTAAAACATCTGGCAACCTTTATTATTTTGTTCATAATCACTTACTAAGGACACTTAGTTTTGAAAATAAGGAATGCTTGTTCTTATCTTAGTAGCATTGGGGCCTCCAATTAACTTTTCTGCTCAAATTATCCTCATTACTTTTAAAATCAGTTGTCTTTCAGATCTCAGAATTGGAACTCCTCTTCCACATCCTGCTGTCACCTGCCTGTGCTTCACTTATGAAGAATGAGACCAGTAATGAAACATGTACCCTAGGACTATGCCAGGTTTCCCTAAATCTTCCCAGCATAGATGGGGTTGTCCCCTGGGCCTGGCTCTTCAAGGGTGGACCTAGACAGGTGGGGAGGTGTTATGACATGAATTAGACTGATGTCAAAACAAAAAGTCTCATGGAACCCTTTGCTTGAGCACATGGCAGTCCTAGTGTCATTGGTGGGTTCTGCAATTTGTTGGGTCGCTATTTTGGGAATGGGACTCACTTCCTTTTTGGAGGTTTTAGGTGGTGACTCTATCTTTGGAGAACAAAGTAAAACCAAACCAGACAAAGAAAGCCTCCATTTCACTCATTGCTGACAATTGCTTGGTTATTTTCAAATTAGAGAATGGCATTTGATGCTCTGTTGACTGTTTTTATGAGGTGTCTTGGTAATTCTATGGTTGGAGTAGGGCTGTGGCCTGGAATGAGTTTTGCCTGAGAGTAGCTCCAAAATGCCCAATTTCTCCCAAGCACTTCACAACCAGTTCTCCTAATCACGGTGATCTTTTTTATGTTTACAAGAGTTTTACAACATAGATCTTACTAAATTGGATCCAGGGAATCATAAACATAATCTTAAAAGCTTCCTGAGATTTCTTTTTGGGCAGTTAATCCTTTCTCCCCTATATTTCTATAGCCTACTTGTGATCCTGTAGTAGGTCATTATTATGGCTTATCTTATTTCAGCTATCCATCCAACTACTAATTTTCCAAATTTTTATCATCAATCAATCATTGATCGATATCTGTCACATCTATCATCTATCTGTCCATCTATCATTAGTCATTTATTTATATCTATCCTATTTATCATCTATCTATCTATCCTCTACTTATAATCATCTTATTTTTCCTATCTTGCAGTTGTTTCCAGGGAGGGGTACTAGTGGCCATGCCTTGCTTTATTTTTAAGATCTGACACATAGCAGCGCTGCGTTTTATAAAAATTGGGGCTTTAAAATGCTTTTTTCTCTCAAAATTGTTCTTAATTGAAATAATCATAGAAAACTATCATTTATCCTCCATTGCATGGTTTTTCATGGACAATTCCAACACTGATCTCCTTCTACCAAAGACTGCACCCTGGAATGCAATGGAAATATACAAAGGAATCAGCAGCACGTGATGGATTGGGATCATGTGAAGGAAAGTATAGCAATAAAATTCTAAAATATCCTGGAAAGAATCATGGAAATAGTTGTGTTCAAGACACTGAAGGAAAGAAGGGATATTACTAGGGAAAACAAAAGATCCAAAAGTGTTACTTCCATGCATTTTTGAATGTCAATTGTGTTTGTTAAATAATAGGCACATTTTTCATTTTTGGTGTTCTTGAGGGAAACCTCATATCTATACAAATCGACATTCTTGCGAAGGGAAAACTTTTCTTTGGGGAAGCAAACCTTCTGTTGATAGCTTTGTATGTCATTTTGACTTCGTGCATTCATTGATGGATCATTGTGCCCTGCCACACTCGAATCATCTGGTTGTGAATTTCACATGTGGTTGAGAACTATGGATGTGACCACTATGGGCGTGTTAGAACCAAGACGTTGTATGCTCACAAAACACTGTAAGGCAGCCCACCGCTTTCTTTGTGCAATCATAATTATAGATATGAGGATTCCAAATGTGACTTTCTGAGCTAGGTTTGAGGCCATTTCCCCTTCCTTCCTTCCTTCCTTCCTATTTTTGACAGTTTCAATGGCTAACCTTGTGTTTGTCTACTAAACTGCTGGTAAATATTTATTGAATATGATAAGATTAAAGCAATGGACATGTATATACATACTCATTACTAGGTGCCAAGAATATAATCTTTTTTTTTTTTTTTTAAAGAATTTATTTATTTGAGAGAGAGAGAGTGTGAGCACAAGCAGAGGGTAGGGGCAGTAAGAGAACCAAGCTTCCTGCAGAGCAGGGTGCCTGATGTGGGTCTTGATCCAAGGACCTTGACCTGAGCCAAAGGCTGACATTTAACTGACTGAGATACCAGGCACCCCAAGAATCTTTACTTTCAAAGAGGTTATGATTTAGGAGGTAATGAATTGCAAATGGAAGTGTTACCTATACAAAATCAAGGCAGAGACATTCTCAAGGACTTTACAACGTGGAAGAGGGAGAATCCATGGTGGGGAATACAAAAGGACTTTTGCCAGATTAAAACACTTGATCAGGGGCATCTGGGTGGTGCAGTTGGTTAAGCATCTGATTCTTTGTTTTGGCTCAGGTCATGATCTCAGAGTCATGAGAGGCCTGTGTGGGGCTCTGTGTTCAGTGCAGAGTCTGCTTAAGATTCTCTCTTCCTCTCCCTCTCCTCCTTACTACTCTTCTCTCTCTCTCTCTGAAAGATATAAATAAATATATTTAAAAAACAAACAAACAAACACCTGTGGTAAGGAACAGGGTGTTTTAGGGAAAAGGTAACGCAAGTCATTGTTTATAGCATGGCTTACCATGGGCAGAGTTTGACTACAGGGAGGAGATGTGTCATCTGGGAACCAGATTCTGTTTCAGTTCCAGGTTTGGGTTTTGTTCTGCAGGGGATAAGGATCCACTGAAGGATGTCAGTGCATATATACACTAGACACTCTCTCTCTGGGCAGTGAAACAGGATGGAGGACTGCAGCATGACAGAAGAAGTCTACATGAGGCTCTGAGTTCTCCACTGCTAGAACAAATGTACTTGAGATGCGACAGTGTCTCTCCAGTTTGTGACAACAGAGCAGTAGTGAGCAACTTCTACTGCATATCACAATGAGCCCAAGTCAGCAAGAGATAGTTCCATTTAATTTATTTATACTCCCTAAATTTTATTGTAAGATTTTGTCAAAATAGAACAAAGGTCAAGATGGCGGAGAAGTAGCAGGCTGAGACTACTTCAACTAGCAGGAGATCAGCTAGATAGCTTATCTAATGATTGCAAACACCTGCAAATCCATTGGCAGATTGAAGAGAAGAAGAACAGCAATTCTGGAAACAGAAAAACAACCACTTTCTGAAAGGTAGGACTGGCAGAGATGTGAATCCAAAGCGACGGGAAGATAGACATCAGGGGGAGGGGCCGGCTCCCGGCAAGCTGCGGAGCAACAGAGCACAAAATCAGGACTTTTAAAAGTCTGTTCCACTGAGGGACTTCGCTCCAGAGGCTAAACCAGGAGGAAGCCCACACGGGGTCAGTGTGGCCTCAGGTCCTGCAGGGTCACAGAAGCATCAGGGGTGTCTGAGTGTTGCAGAGCTTGCGGGTTTTGGAGCGGGAAAGCTGGCTACAGAGACAGAGCCGACAGTAAGATCAGAACTTGGGGTTACCTTGAACCAGCCACAGGCTCGGTGAGCTCAGAGCGAGGCTGGAGGTCAGGCAAACGGGAGTTGCTGGGAGCTGTTCTCTGAGGGCGCACTGAGGAGTGGGGCCCCAGGCTCTCGGCTCCTCCGGACTGGAGACCAGGAGGCCGCCATTTGTATTCCCATCCTCTGGAACTCTACGGAAAACGCTCAGGGAACAAAAGCTCCTGAAAGCAAACCCGAGCGGATTACTCAGCCTGGCCCCTGGTAAGGGCGGTGCAATTCCGCCTGGGGCAAAGACACTTGAGAATCACTACAACAGGCCCCTCCCCGAGAAGATCAACAAGAAATCCATGCAAGACCAAGTTCACCTACCAAGGAGTGCGGTTTCAATACCAAGGAGAGCAGCAGAATTCCAGAGGAGGAGAAAGCAAAGCACGGAACTCATGGCTTTCTCCCTGTGATTTTTTTTAGTCTTGCAGTTAATTTAATTTTTTTCTTTTTCATTTTTTTTTTCTCGCCTTCTGGTAAAAATTTTTTTTAACTTTTACCCTTTTCTTTTTTAACGTTTTTTAACTAGTTTATCTAATATATATATATTTTTTCTTTTTTATATTTTTCTTTATTTGTTTTCTTTATTTTTTAATTCTTTTTTTTCTTTTCTTTTTTTTTTCTCTTTTTTTTTCTTTCTTCCTTTTTGAACCTCTTCTTATCCCCTTTCTCCCCTCTCACGATTTGGGATCTCTTTTGATTTGGTTAAAGCATATTTTCCTGGGGTTGTTGCTACCCTTTTAATATTTTACTTGCTCCTTCATATACTCTTATCTGGACAAAATGACAAGACGGAAAAATTCACCACAAAAAAAAGAACAAGAGGCACTACCGAAGGCTAGGGACCTAATCAATACAGACATTGGTAATATGTCAGATCTAGAGTTCAGAATGACAATTCTCAAGGTTCTAGCTGGGCTCGAAATAGGCATGGAAGATATTAGAGAAACCCTCTCAGGGGATATAAAAGCCCTTTATGGAGAAATAAAAGAACTAAAATCTAACCAAGTTGAAATCAAAAAAGCTATTAATGAGGTTCAATAAAAAATGGAGGCTCTCACTGCTAGGATAAATGAGGCAGAAGAAAGAATTAGTGATATAGGAGACCAAATGACAGAGAATAAAGAAGCTGAGCAAAAGAGGGACAAACAGCTATTGGACCACGAGGGAAGAATTCGAGAGATAAGTGACACCATAAGATGAAACAACATTAGAATAATTGGGATTCCAGAAGAAGAAGAAAGAGAGAAGGGAGCAGAAGGTATACTGGAGAGAATTATTGGGGAGAATTTCCCCAATATGGCAAAGGGAACGAGCATCAAAATTCAGGAGGTTCAGAGAACGCCCCTCAAAATCAATAAGAATAGGCCCACACCCCGTCACCTAATAGTAAAATTTACAAGTCTCAGTGACAAAGAGAAAATCCTGAAAGAAGCCCGGGAAAAGAAGTCTGTAACATACAATGGTGAAACTATTAGATTGGCAGCTGACTTATCCACAGAGACCTGGAAGGCCAGAAAGAGCTGGCATGATATTTTCAGAGCTCTAAACGAGAAAAACATGCAGCCAAGAATACTATATCCAGCTAGGCTATCATTGAAAATAGAAGGAGAGATTAAAAGCTTCCAGGACAACAAAAACTGATAGAATTTGCAAACACCAAACCAGCTCTACAGGAAATATTGAAAGGGGTCCTCTAAGCAAAGAGAGAGCCTACAAGTGGTAGATCAGAAAGGAACTGAGACCATATACAGTCACAGTCACCTTACAGGCAATACAATGGCACTAAATTCATATATCTCAATAGTTACCCTGAATGTTAAAGGGCTAAATGCCCCTGTCAAAAGACACAGGGTATCAGAATGGATAAAAAAACAAAACCCATCTATATGTTGCCTCCAAGAAACTCATTTTAAGCCCGAAGACACCTCCAGATTTAAAGTGAGGGGGTGGAAAAGAATTTACCATGCTAATGGACAACAGAAGAAAGCAGGAGTGGCAATCCTTATATCAGATCAATTAGATTTTAAGCCAAAGACTATAATAAGAGATGAGGAAGGACACTATATCATACTCAAAGGGTCTGTCCCACAAGATCTAACAGTTTTAAATATCTATGCCCCCAACGTGGGAGCAGCCAACTATATAAACCAATTAATAACAAAATCAAAGAAACACATCAACAATAATACAATAATAGTAGGGGGCTTTAACACTCCCCTCACTGAAATGGACAGATCATCCAAGCAAAAGATCAGCAAGGAAATAAAGGCCTTAAACAACACACTGGACCAGATGGACATCACAGATATATTCAGAACATTTCATCCTAAAGCAACAGAATACACATTCTTCTCTAGTGCACATGGAACATTCTTCAGAATAGATCACATCCTCGGTCCTAAATCAGGACTCAACCGGTATCAAAAGATTGGGATCATTCCCTGCATATTTTCAGACCACAATGCTCTAAAGCTAGAACTCAACCACAAAAGGAAGTTTGGAAAGAACCCAAATACATGGAGACTAAACAGCATCCTTCTAAAGAATGAATGGGTCAACCGGGAAATTAAAGAAGAATTGAAAAAAATCATGGAAACAAATTATAATGAAAATACAACGGTTCAAAATCTGTGGGACACAACAAAGGTAGTCCTGAGAGGAAAATATATAGCATTACAAGCCTTTCTCAAGAAACAAGAAAGGTCTCAGGTACACAACCTAACCCTACACCTAAAGGAGCTGGAGAAAGAACAAGAAAGAAACCCTAAGCCCAGCAGGGGAAGAGAAATCATAAAGATCAGAGCAGAAATCAATGAAATAGAAACCAAAAAAACAATAGAACAAATCAACAAAACTAGGAGCTGGTTCTTTGAAAGAATTAATAAAATTGATAAACCCCTGGCCAGACTTATCAAAAAGAAAAGAGAAAGGACCCAAATAAATAAAATCATGAATGAAAGAGGAGATATCACAACTAACACCAAAGAAATACAAACTATTATAAGAACATACTATGAGCAACTCTACGCCAATAAATTTGACAATCTGGAAGAAATGGATGCATTCCTAGAAACATATAAACTACCACAACTGAACCAGGAAGAAATAGAAAGCCTGAACAATCCCATAACCACTAAGGAGATTGAAACAAACAAACAAAAGCCCAGGGCCAGACGGCTTGCCGGGGGAATTCTACCAAACATTTAAAGAAGAACTAATTCCTATTCTCCTGAAACTGTTCCAAAAAATAGAAATGGAAGGAAAACTTCCAAACTCATTTTATGAGGCCAGCATCACCTTGATCCCCAAACCAGACAAGGATCCCATCAAAAAAGAAAGCTATAGACCAATATCCTTGATGAACACAGATGCGAAAATTCTCAACAAAATACTAGCCAATAGGATTCAACAGTACATTAAAAGGATTATTCACCACGACCAAGTGGGATTTATTCCAGGGCTGCAAGGTTGGTTCAACATCCGCAAATCAGTCAATGTGATACAACACATCAATAAAAGAAAGAACAAGAACCATATGATACTCTCAATAGATGCTGAAAAAGCATTTGACAAAGTACAGCATCCCTTCCTGATCAAAACTCTTCAAAGTGTAGGGATAGAAGGCACATACCTCAATATTATCAAAGCCATCTATGAAAAACCCACCGCAAATATCATTCTCAATGTCCATTATCACCACTGCTATTCAACATAGTACTAGAGGTCCTAGCCTCAGCAATCAGACAACAAAAGGAAATTAAAGGCATCCAAATTGGCAAAGAAGAAGTCAAATTATCACTCTTCGCAGATGATATGATACTATATGTGGAAAACCCAAAAGACTCCACTCCAAAACTGCTAGAACTTGTACAGGAATTCAGTAAAGTGTCAGGATATAAAATCAATGCACAGAAATCAGTTGCATTTCTCTACACCAACAGCAAGACAGAAGAAAGAGAAATTAAGAAGTCTATCCCATTTACAATTGCACCCAAAACCATAAGATACCTAGGAATAAACCTAACCAAAGAGGCACAGAATCTATACTCAGAAAACTATAAAGTACTCATGAAAGAAATTGAGGAAGACACAAAGAAATGGAAAAATGTTCCATGCTCCTGGATTGGAAGAAAAATATTGTGAAAATGTCTATGCTACCTAAAGCAATCTACACATTTAATGCAATTCCTATCAAAGTACCATCCATCTTTTTCAAAGAAATGGAACAAATAATTCTAAAATTTATATGGAACCAGAAAAGACCTCGAATAGCCAAAGGGATATTGAAAAAGAAGGCCAAAGTTGGTGGCATCACAATTCCAGACTTCAAGCTCTATTACAAAGCTGTCATCATCAAGACAGCATGGTACTGGCACAAAAACAGACACATAGATATATGGAGCAGAACAGAGTGCCCAGAAATAGACCCTCAACTCTATGGTCAACTAATCTTTGACAAAGTAGGAAAGAATGTCCAATGGAAAAAAGACAGCCTCTTCAATAAATGGTGCTGGGAAAATTGGACAGTCACATGCAGAAAAATGAAATTGGACCATTTCCTTCCACCACACACGAAAATAGACTCAAAATGGATGAAGGACCTCAATGTGCGAAAGGAATCCATCAAAATCCTTGAGGAGAACACAGGCAGCAACCTCTTCAAACTCAGCCACAGCAACATCTTCCTAGGAACATCGCCAAAGGGAAGGGAAGCAAGGGCAAAAATGAACTATTGGGATTTCATTAGATCAAAAGCTTTTGCAGAGCAAAGGAAACAGTTAACAAAATCAAAAGACAACTGACAGAATGGGAGAAGATATTTGCAAATGACATATCAGAAAAAGAACTAGTGTCCAGAATCTATAAAGAACTTAGCAAACTCAACACCCAAAGAACAAATAATCCAATCAAGAAATGGGCAGAGGACATGAACAGACATTTCCGCAAAGAAGACATCCAGATGGCCAACAGACACATGAAAAAGTGCTCCATATCACTCGGCATCAGGGAAATACAAATCAAAACCACAATGAGATATCACCTCACACCAGTCAGAATGGCTAAAATAAACAAGTCAGGAAATGACAGATGCTGCTGAGGATGCGGAGAAAGGGGAACCCTCCTACACTGTTGGTGGGAATGCAAGCTGGTGCAGCCACTCTGGAAAACAGCATGGAGGTTCCTCAAAATGTTGAAAATAGAACTGCCCTATGACCCAGCAATTGCACTACTGGGTATTTACCCTAAAGATACAAACGTAGTGATCCAAAGGGGCACGTGCACCCGAATGTTTATAGCAATAATGTCCACAATAACCAAACTATGGAAAGAACCTAGATGTCCATCAACAGATGAATGGATCAAGAAGATGTGGTATATATACCCAATGGAATACTATGCAGCCATCAAAAGAAATGAAATCTTACCATTTGCGACTACATGGATGGAACTAGAGTGTATGCTTAGCGAAATAAGTCAAGCAGAGAAAGACAACTATCATATGATCTCCCTGATATGAGGAAGTGGTGATGCAACATGGGGGCTTAAGTGGGTAGAAGAAGAATCAATGAAACAAGATGGAATTGGGAGGGAGACAAACCATAAGTGACTCTTAATCTCACAAAACAAACTGAGGGTTGCTGGGGGGAGGGGGTTGGAAGAAGGGGGTGTGATTATGGACATTGGGGAGGGTATGTGTTTTGGTGAGTGCTGTGAAGTTTGTAAACCTGGTGATTCACAGACCTGTACCCCTGGGGATAAAAATATATGTTTATAAAAATAAAAAATTAAAAAAAAAGATTTTGTCAAAATACAAATAAAATTTAAGGAATAGCTAAACACCCATTTGCTAACCACCTAGATTATACATATACATATACATAACTATTATATATGTTATAAACCATTTGATTTTTCTTATATGGCCTCTATTTTCTATAAACTGGGATTAGGGCTATTTTATGTATAGTGAATATATCACATTAATAATGTAAGGTATTATAAAATATCTTGAAATAATTATTTCCCATGTGATTATGTTCCAAATTTGACACATGTATACTTGTTAACTTCATGTCATTCTCAATTTCATGTCTTTTTCCCCCTTTTAGTTTCAATTTTTTTTGATTATGTAAAATATTCTCTCCATTGAAAACTAAATGGTATACTCAGAGACTCCTCATTTCTATCTTTTTCCCATCCATACTATTTTTACTCCCATTATTCTTTCTGCTTTATCCACAAATAATTAATCAATTAATTAATTAACTAATTTATTTTGCCAGAAAACCCCAATTAGATACATTTATATTATTCTTCTTATTACAACATAGGGAGTTTTAGATAGTCACTGTTTTGGACCTGTCTTTTTTACTTCAGTATATACATCCCAGGACCCTCTTCATATCATTACTTTAGGGTTTTATTTTTTTCTTATAGTTGCATAATACACCATTGTGTGAATATACCATATATGCAAACTGTCCCTTAATTAAAAACAGCTGACTTGTTTCCTGTCTTCTACTTTGTAGAACATGTCATAGAAGGTGACTTTGTCTATTCAGTGCTTCATATTTATGAAATTTACCAATTTACCATCAGGCTATATTCCTAGAAAGAAGATTTCTGGGCCAAAGAGTTTCTGTGTATGTGGGGTATGTGTGTATGTGATTTTTATGAATAGATGTCAAAAATATCCTATCTAAGGTTTTTTTTTTTTAAATAACATAATATATGACTGTGGCTGTTCCATCAAGCCTCATCATGAGTTTTCTCAAACTTCTAGAAGTTTTGCTGATCTAATCATTGATAATTTGTTTGCAATTGAATCAAAGCCACAGGTGATCCAACTGTGATAGAAGACATGGACTTTAAGATAACCAAGGAATAATCTGCTTAAGAATACAGATTCAAGACAGACAGCTTGGTCAGATATCAGAGATCTATGAAAAGACATTAACCATTAATTCTAGAACTGAAACACAGAATAAGTGGGATTAATGACACAGTAGATGCTTTTAGTAACATATTAGACAAAGTGGAAGAGAATATAACAGACCTGGAAGATAGGTTATAGGAAATCCCAGATGGAAGCATGAGAAAGAAAAGAACAGACAATGCAGGAAGTGTAAGGAACACATTTAAGAGCCCAATATATGTGTAACTGGAGTATCAGAGGCAGTGTCAACATTTTAAGAGATGAGAGATATTTTCTCCAAATACAGAAATACATCAGTCAACTCACAGATTCAAGGATTACTGCAGAACTCAGGCAGGATTTAAAATAAAACACAACAAAGCCTGTGGTATAACCAGCATAGTAAAACTGCTAAAAACAGCAGTAAAAGAGAAACTTTTATAGGCAGCTAGGAAAAAAAAGGCAATTTAAAGGTGCAGTAGAGCCAAGGTGTGTCTTAGAGCAAGTTTTCTGGAGAAATATACAGGGTAAAGGATAATGGAATCATATGCTTTGGATGTAGGAAGAAAGTAACTTAATATAGAATTTTTCTTCTTAAGATTTTGTTTATTTATTTGAGAGAGCTAAAGTGAGTAGGGGGAAGGTAAGGAGGAAGAGGAAGAGGAACATGCAGTCTGTGCACTGAGCATGGAACTTGACACAGAGCTTGATTCCAGGACCCTGAGACCATGACCTGAGTAAAAACAGAGAGTCCAACACTCAACCAACTGGGCCACCCATTTGCTTCTACCTTAATGCAGAATTTAAATGAAGTGACAGTGGGCACTTGGGTAGCTCAATGGGTTAAGCCTCTGCCTTTGGCTCTGGTCATGATCACAGGGTCCTGGGATCGAGCCCCACATGCTTATCCCCTCTCTCTCTGCCTTCCTCTCTGCCTACTTTGATCTTTCTCTCTCTGTCAAATAGATAAATAAAATATTTAAAAAAATAAATGAAGTGAGAGCATTCTTCAAAATTATGGTAAAATAAAGAAAATTTCAGGAAAAAAAATTAAAATAATGGGTCATTGTTTGGCAAAAACTAAAGAGTGTTCTTTAGGCTGATGGCAAATATACCCAGATGGAAGATCACACATCTGAAAACAAAATTATAATATTGTAAAGGACATTGTGCTCCAAGCAACTGAAGGAGTTAAAAGATTCTAGTTACAGCCATAAATTTCATTTTATGTCTGCTTCGGTGATGAAGCTACCCATGGAATCTCAAAGTTTCCATGTCTTATGAACATCCTGAGTGTTACAATGGAAGTTCTTTGGTGCACAGAGAACAGGGTGGTTATGAAGGACAGGAGAGAGAAAGGAAGTGTTTCCAAGCAAGGACATTTCCTTATAGGATTAAAGTTGTGAAACTTTCAAAATCATTTTATCATTGGAACTCACTTCAAATGCAGTTAGGAATCAAGGTTAATAGATATGATAACTTGAACCCATAAGAAAATTCACTCAAGGATGACTGTTGTGAGTGCTACAATCACACACACAAAATTAAATTTGTGAAAACATTTCTGAGTGTAGGATAGGTTGTATTTTAACAATGATTTCTTTCAAAACCTTTCCAATTAAAAAAAATGCTACATTAGAAACATGCATTTTTTCTATTTTGCTTAGTAAATTTCAATGAAATTTATTTTAAAATCACATTTTCCCTTAGAAGTTTTTGTATGTCAGATATTGGACTAGTTACAGTAAGTACAGAAAAATCTGAATTTTTGGGGGGGGGTCATCATGAATTTTACAATCTAGTGAAAGAGTCATTGAAGTGAGACAAAAAAATAAACTGCTGCATGGTATGTTACAAGTTTAGAGTAGAAGACTACATTGGCCCTCCAATGGCACAGAGAAAGCAGTTGCTTAAGGTCCATCTTGGAGAAAAGGATTGCCTTCATAGAATCTCAGGGAAGATAATATTTCAGGCAAATGTTAAGGCATGGAAGAGAGTCATCAGGTATGTAAGGAGTTCTTGTGTGGTAGTGGTGGGGTCAGTGTTAGCAGATATGAAAAGTTAACCAGATGTGAGGTGAATTGGGGCAACGGTGAGAAATTCAGCATCTCAGTGCATAGTCCATACACAGGAAGGGGCAGGACAGAAACACAGAAGTCCTTTATTTAGACTTTACCTTGAATGATTTTATTTTATTTTTCAAAGACTTTATTTATTTATTTATTTGAGGGGGCAATAGGATGGGGGTGGGCAGAGGGAGAGGGAGAATCTCAAGCAAACTCCTTGCTGAGCACAGAGCCTGATGCAGGGCTCAATCGCAGAACCCTGAGATCATGACCTAAGCTGAAATCAAGAGTTGGACTCCCACTGACTGAGCCACCCAGGCACCACTACCTTGAATCATTTTAGAGAAAGTGATGATGTTGGTGCATTTCAGGAATGGCATTCTGACCATCTTCTGAGAGCTGTAAGGTTGCAATCAATGATAAAGAAGTAATTCCAACTTTGAATACAGACTGTGGTGTGAGTCAGAATTACAGATACCTGTTGAGGACAAGAACAAGAGAGGTCTTACTTTTCATCTCACTTCATCTTCATGATGGTACTATACTAATATTTTTGTTATAGTGGATACAAATCTTTGGCCACAAGTTCAGGTATGTACAGAATGTTGTTACTTTACGTTTTCTATATTTGCTCTGAATATGCTTTGAATGCCCTCCCACTTGCATTAGAGATGTAATCACCGTTAACTGGTAGATTCATGCAACTGAGCTCCTTCCCAGAGTCCACCGAAGCCTTGTCGCCAAGTATGAAATTAAGTCCTGGAGAGATGACATTGCTGAGGTCAGGCATGTATCTGTCATCTCTGTCTGAAGTTAAAACCCTCTAAGTCATCCTGAGGGTGATCTACAGGGGCCACCTCCAATCCTTTGTATCTCATGCCTGGATCTTTGCTTAGAAAACTTCAAAGCCAAATATTTGCCTATTTTCTTTATTACTTTTCTGTGCATTTTGTAAAAAAACATTTCCTTGAAGCAAGAGATGCCTCATGGTCTAGATGTTGAATAGCACAAGGTCACAGGGTAACAAGAAATCCTATAGAAAACACACCGATTGATATTCCAGTTTTTTATTGAAACATCTTTGGTCTCACACTGAAACATTTTATCCTGAGACACTGTATATTCAATTTTATGTTGAAGCATTTTTGTCTCCCTATTTACAAGTGAAAAGACAAAATTTACTAAATTATCTGTCAGGGAAAGGATGAGTACAGATTAGAGAGATTTGCTTTTTAAATTTCATTTTAGAATATATGTGGTCGGGGGGAAGTATCTGACTGGAATAAGAAGATAATATCAATAGAAAGCCAGATTATAAAAATACATAAACAAATAATTCAACCAAATTGCCTTTTCAAATCAAAATGGAAGGGTGAGGCACTGTGTAAGTTAATAATTATGTTGCTATGGTTACTCTTCCTGATTAGAATGATACTGTTGAATAGTTGGTTATTTTAAGTTGATTTCAGGTAACATTTAATTTATTGGGGAAAGGCACTTGATTTGCATCTAGACATATTTTTTTAAAAAATCATCATTTCTATGGCATTTTGGTGCAGATCTATGGATGAACATTAAAAATTAGTTGTTTATAGTTGTAGATTTCTTAAAAGTACATATTTCCATTTCAGGAACACAAGGCTGGATGGTTTCTTTCCATTATACCTTTCTGGGGAGATTATCGTGGAGGCCGACATAGAAATGTCCTACAGTTGGGAGTTGGACAGAAGTGGAGCTGTATCATAGTTCTCACTAACATGCAATCAAGATCAAGTTAATTAAAATCTTTGAGCCTTAGTGTTCTAATTTATATAGCACAGATAACCATCTTAATAGCATGTAATAAGACATGCAATAATATGCTGGGAATCTGTTTCCATTATCTTGGATTGACATTTCTGTGGTTACAGCTATTAAAATTATATCCATAGAAAAGCAAAGAAAATAACAAGGCTCCATTCATTTGCAAACTTGGTTACTGGTTAACAAATAATGTAATGTAAATACATTTTGGGAGTCACATCCAAAAGGAATATGTAAGGGGATTCTAGATTGTTTGCTATTAAATTTATGTGGCTGATGTCAGTGATGGAAAATATTTCTCTGTCACAGGAATTAACCTGCATCACTGTGGGTTAAATATACTTATTAACTCTTTTTGTGGTATATGGCAGACTTTAAACATTAGAGGAATAGAGAGTGAACATTGCATGCTGGCTTCCTTTGAGAGACTGTACCAAGTAGATGTTAAAAGACTCAGAAGCAGTGCCACACCAAGCCATATCAGAGTCTGAGGAAAAAAAAGAAAATCAGTGATACTTATCCTGTCTTTATTTAAAATTTTCATATTTTGTTTGCTGTGCTGGTTAATTTTGTGTGTAAACTTGCCTGGGCTACAGGGTGCCCAGATATTTGGTCAAACATTATTCTGTGTTCCTGTAAAGATGTTTTTGGGGGCACCTGGGTAGCTCAATGGGTTAAGCCTCTGCCTTCGGCTCAGGTCATGATCCCGGGGTCCTGGGATCAAGCCCCGCATCAGGCTCTCTGCTCAGCAGGGAGCCTGCTTCCCTTCCTCTCTCTCTGCCTGCCTCTCTGCCTACTTGTGATCTCTCTCTGTCAAATAAATAAATAAATAAATAAATAAATAAATAAATAAAAATCTTTATTAAAAAAAGATATTTTTGGACAATATTAGTGTTTAAGTAAACATTAAATAAAAGAGACTGTGCTTCCTGGTGTCAGTGGGCCACATTTAATCAGTTGAAGGACTATATAGAACTGTATAGAACTGAATAAAATTGTCTTCCAAATAGGAAATCAGATTTTTCTTGCTTTTGAGTTCAGACTGAAACATTGGCTCTTCTTGGATCTCTCAAGCCTGTTGGCCTCAGACTGGAACTATAACCTTTCTGAGAACTTCAGCTTGCTGACTCACTGTATTGATGGTAAGACTTGGACTTGTCAGCCTCCATAATCATGTGAGCCAATTCTTTTTCTGTTTGTTTGTTTTTAAGCTTTATTAACTTAGTTTAGAGAGAGAGAAAAAGAGAGCGAGAACACATGCGCTGCAGTGGAGGGGCAGAGAGAGAGAGAGAGAGAGAGAGAGAGAATCTCCAGTGACTTCCCACTTAATGTGGAGCTGGATGCAGGGCTCAATCCCAGGACCCTAAGATCAGGACCTGAGCCAAATCAAGAGTCAAATGCTCAAATTACCACCCACGTGCCCCAATAATTCTTTATAATAAATCTCCCCTCTCTCCCATAGATAGATAGATAGATAGATAGATAAATAGATAGAGATGGTTTTTGAATGTTTGTATTTATTCTTTAAAAACATTACATTAAATATTACATATCTTGATTATTGAGTGTTTTAGCATCCTCTTATGTTTTGCATCCAAGGTGAGTTTCTCACTCACACCACTAGTCCTGGCCCTGGATAGGACATATTTAAATATATGCCCCATCAATTTGTCTTTAGAAACTCACAAGTTCTCTTTACCTTCTTCTTGAACACATGTTCTTCACATCACCTTGTAGAATCCATTCTTTCTCTCCTTCCCCATTGCCAGTGTTTCCAAACCTCACCCAGATCCTTGTGATAGTATCCTGTTTGGTTTATTTTCCTCCAGAGCACATTATTCTTCAACCCATTTTTGTTGTTGTTTGTTTTGTTTTGTTTTTCTTTTTTTCTTTTGATCCATTTTTGTAAAAAAACATTCTAATTGCATCAATATTCTGCCAAAAAAAATCTTCCTTTACTCCCTATTTCTAATATTCTTAGGATTGTACATAAATTATGTCTCTAACTTTGTTTTATGTCTTTCACCCTTAATAATACCCAGTGAGCTTAAAGCATATGAAAGCACTTGCCAAGACCAAATAGGCAATGTTCTTTAACTGTATCAGCTCTTTACATATGCATGTTCTCCTACTGGGAGTCTGATACACCCCACTTATCCCACTTATTTTCACCATCCAGCCTAATTTTATCAACTCATATTTTATTTTTACTCCCTCGGCTTTAGAAAGCTTGAGTTTTCCTCCCTGTGCTCCCATGATTCTTTTTTTTTTTTTAAGATTTTATTTATTTATTTGACAGAGAGAGAGATCACAAGTAGGCAGAGAGGCAGGCAGAGAAAGAAAGGGAAGCAAGCTCCTGCTGAGCAGAGAGCCCGGTGTGGGGCTCGATCCCAGGACCCTGAGATCATGACCTGTGGCGAAGGTAGAGGCTTTAACCCACTGAGCCACCCAGGTGCCCCAACTCCCATTGTTCTTATTATTATCTTGAAAGTGATAGTACTTCTCACCATGCCATCTTAACTATATACCTCCCCCCACTAAACTGTCAGGACAGGAAAGAGTGCCTTTCCTGTATTATGAATACTTTATACCTATCTAAGTGCCCAATCTTGGGGATACTGGAGAAAGTTATATGTTTCATGAAAGAGGTATAATTATAGGACTTTATGATTATGCAAGAGATAAGTTGAATGGCAGGGAAAATCCCTTAGGAATGAGAAATTCTCTGGGAGTATGGCGCCTGATATCTGGCATCTCAGGTGCCAAATAGCAGTGCTCTCTCTTCTCTATTTGAGGTTGTATAGCCGAGCATGTTATACGGTGTTGAAGGAGACATACAAGATCCACATAATTTGTTTTGTATGCAATAAATATATATAAACCCAAATTTCTGTTCAAATTGAAAGATATAAAAAGCAATAGTTAAAAGAATTGGAAACTGGAAAACTTTAGCCAGTTGGCATGGGATTCTCATTTCTTAATTTCACATTTACTGTACTTTGTTCCAAAATTTGAAATTTCTGGAGCCCTGTTCATGTAAACACTGGACTTTTTATGATAGAAGATGGATTTTTTTTTTTTTTTAAACGACCTCTTCAATTCTGTCACGGTGTTTTGACCTGGCTGTGTCTTGACTGTCTTGAAACATTTTGCATACACTCACTGCCTCCAGCCAGTACTTATTTCTGCCTCTGTTTGGGCTGCTTTTAATAACAGATACTTAGTTTTTTTCTCAGAATCTGAGGATGAATTCTCTGTGTAACTCCCCTTGTGGCTTTATTTTCCACAAGGAGCCTCTAGGGATTTTTCTTTGCCTATGAACTAAATTCTAGTCAAGATAAACGTGTCACCTAACTTTGCTGCCACACTTAATCTTCTTTGTAAATCCTAGACAACCACTGAATAATCAGCCCCAGATTCTGCTAGAAATCCCTATACATTTCCAGGCTGGGTTCCATTTATTCAGAAGAACCATTCTTTTGGGGTGCTTGGATGGCTCAGTCAGTTAAGTTCTGCCTTCAGGTCCGGTTGTGATGCCAGGGTCCTGGGATCCAGTCAAGCATGGGACTCACTGCTCTGCAGGGAGTCTACTTTTTCCTTTCCCACTCACCCTCTTGTGCTTTCAGTCAAATAAATAAAATCTTTTTAAAAAAGTCCTGTTCTTCTTAAAAAGATCACAAATTCTGTCCTCCCCCCACCAAAATTTTGCTTATCATTTCTGTTGTTCTTTGAAAAAGAAAATTGAAAACAGATCCATATCCTCCCAGAAGGATTTTAATTAGTGAACGTTTCAGAAAGCACCACTTTCTTGGCCTTTTTGGACTCTGAATTCTGCAGTAATAAAAATCTCTATAGGCAGCAAAATGTACGTTCAGTTAAAGTGTGTGTTTTTGTGCAAGTTCTTGAAATACAATTTTTCAATGCCATGCATAGAGAAGAGGAAAGAGTATCTTATTTTATACTTCATTCCACACCTTAAAGTAGCATTTCTTAGTCAGGAATAATTATCCCCAAATAATAAGGGAGGTTAAGAGACCGACACCTTGGGTCACACAGAAGGTAAGAAACAGAACTATAATAAAATGAGGTCTATGTTTCCAAGTATGATAGTGCTCATAAAATGCCATTGTATAATCATACCCCCAAGGAAAATAGGAAATTTGAGATTAGGAAAAATACTTAGAACTCTTGACTGTTCATATTTGCCGGTCGCTAACACTAAGTTGTCCACCATCAAGGTTGACTTTTTAAAAAGCAAACTGTAGGTATAAAAAGCCCTTTTAAAAAGCCCCAGCAAAGGATACATTATTTTGCTCATGTAATTTTCTCACCATAATGTCCGTGCAGTTAAGGGTTGAGCTCTCTCTTAGGGATGTCATGTAAAACTTTGACTGTGATTTTTGTCTGCCCACTGGCTGATGGTCTGAATGGTCCTGATGGAAGGCAGGGCTTCACCTGCAGGACTTAATTTGGCATTCAAGCTCTGCCTTAGGGTGGGTGAAAATGCCCCCTCCTCTACAATCACATGACGGTTCTTCAAATAGGTAAAGACTCTGAAGCCATTCCATTCCACATTAGGCTTCCCCGGTAATGGTCCTTCCTCTAAACGCTCTAGCACACTGGTCTCCTTTCTGGGAAGCTGTGCCAGACATCCTCAATGTACTAGGTATTCCTGGAGGAAAACCGGATTACCTGTGGGAAGTAAGTGCATACTTCAGTACCTGACAACAAGACCAGCCAATGTCGCTCCTAGAAGACTCCCTCCCCCCACCAGCATAGTTTTCTCATATCCATGGAAACCTAAATGGACCATGGCATGATGAGTATATCATACTTGCTTACTTCCTCTCAATAGGTTTGACTCTGAGAATGTTTATTGGCTACTTAGTTCACTCCTCTGCCCACAAGAAAACCACCACCTTGCTAATATGTTCAACAGTAAGTATTTCCCAGGATTAGCGTCCTCCATGAACATTCCTGAGTGCTTACTTTGCGAGAGTTTCCACTAAGAGAACACAAGGAAGCTTGCTCTGTAATCAGGACTCAGAGGCTTTGTTGGGAAATATATCCCACCCTAACTCTGCCTCCAGGCAGCCTAAACTCATCATAGATACAGTGGAGATTCTGCCAGTTCCCACCTTTTTAATAGAATTAGATGTTCCTAATAAGTAAATGTTACAGCTCTTAAATTCTGGACACAGCTAGGAAAATTATGCAGGTCTGTGTTTCCTAAAGGTGTTTGCCATAACCTTTTTGTACTACTCCCAAACATGCAATATCCATGGAGACTAATTGGATAGTTTCTTTTTAAAATTAAGGTTATAACTTCTACCCCTCGGAAGATTTGTTCTTATCCCAAACTACTGTGGCTTACAGACTTGTAGTACTAAAAATAACAATTTCTAGAAAAGCATTGGGTCATTATTTCACATCAAATCAAATATTTAATCCAAGGGAATATGTCAGAAAAGTGTTAGTGAGGGGTTTGTGTTCTGGGGAGATTACAGACTCCCTTTAGCTTCAGTTATCATGCCTTCTGGGGGTTATTTCTCACACATTCTGAACTTTACTATATATATATATGCTCCTGATCTTCAAATGTTTATCCCAAGCAAGGTATTCCTGAGCATGAGACAGACATACCCACACCCAAGGTCCTCCTGGAGAAGTTCATTTGAATTGTTTCTCTTTCAAGCTCAAGGAAAACCCTGAACTTACTTTGTTCACCAGGTCCTTGTCTTTTCCACCTTGGAGAAGGATCCTGAGAACTTTCCATCTACCTCTCCCTGTCCCTCATTGTGGTAGATCACCAAAGTCTGCCAATTACATTGCATGAGAGTCTTCTGAGTATGTGCCTTCTCCTCTCTCCATTTTTCCCTCATTGCTTCCTCCCCATAATAACACATTATTTTATAGTGTGGTAAAATTTACATGCCATAGATTTTATCTCTTAACCATTTTTAAGTGCTCAGTTGAGTAGTATTAAGTACATTCGTATTGTGTGACCATCACAACCATCCATCTCCAGAGCTCTTTAATATTCCAAAGCTGAAATTCTGTCCCCGTTAAATAGGAACTCCCCCTCCCCCAACCCCTGGCAACCACCATGCTGCTTTCTGTCTCTGAGTGTAACTGCTCTAGGGACCTCATATAAGTGGAGTCACATTGTCTTTCTATTTGTGTGACTGGCTTCTGTCACTTAGCCTAATGTCCTCAAATTTCATCCATAGTGTAGCATTCTCTCTGTTTAAGGCTGAATACTATTCCACTGTATGTATATACCACATCTTGTTTATCTACTCATCCACTGGTGGACACTTTATCAGTTTCCTTCCATATTACAGCTATTTTAAATACTGCTGCTGTGAATTTGGGTGTACAAATACCTTTTTGAGACCCTGCATTGAATTATTGGGGGTATATACCCAGACATAGAATTGCTGGGCATATGATAATTCTATATTTAATCTTTTGAGGAGTGGCCATACTGATCTCTATAGTAGCTCTACCATTTTATATTCTTACCAACAGAATACTAGGGTTTCAGATTCTGTATATCCTTATCAGTCAACTCTTATTTGCTATTTTTTTCCTTGACAGTAGACTTTGCAATGTGTAGGAGGTGATATCTCATTGTGGTTTTAATCACATTTCCCTAACAATAAGTAATGTGCATTTTTTCATGTGCTTACTTGGTATGTGTATTTGGGAAAATGTTTGGTTCAAGTCTTTGCCCATTTTTGAATCAGTATTCTGTTTTTGTTGAGTTTTAGGAGTTCTCTATATATTCTAGATAGTAATGTCTTATGATATATATGATTTGTAAATAATTTTCTCTCAGTGAATTGTTTTTCTATTCCATTAATAGTGTCTTTGGATGCACAAGAATTTTTAATTTTCATGAAATCCAATTTCTGTTTTCTTTTATTGTTTGTGACTTTAGTGTAACATAAAAAACCATTGCCAAATTCAATGCCATGAAGGTTTGTCTTGTGTTCTCTTTTAAAAAAATTATAGTTTCTGTTCTTATGTTTAGTTTAGGTTTTTGATATATTTTGAGTTAATTTTTTGTAGATGATCTTAGATAAAGTTCTGCTAGGGTCCAAATGTTTGTATTTCCCTAAAATTCATATATTGAAATCTTAACCCCCAAGGTAATGAATGGCGTTAGAAAGTAGGGCCTTTGGGAGGTGATCAGGTCACAAGGACAGTCTTCCTGAATGATATTAATGACCTCATACAAAGGATTTCAGAGAACTAGCTTCCCCTTCTGCCATATGAGTTTTTAGAAAAAAGATGGCTATGATGAAGCAGGTTCTCGCCAGACACCAAATCTGCCAAGACCTTGATCTTGGGCTTCCCAGCCTGCAGAGATTTGTGAAGTAAATGTTGTTTATAAGCTACCTTTATAAACTATTTTGTTATAGTAGTCTGGGCAGACTGAGACAGTCAACTTCATTCTTTTGCAGGTGTATACCCACTTTGCCCAGCACCATTTGTTATGAAGTCTCTCCTTTCCTCATTGAATGGCCTTGGTGCTCTTGTTTAAAATAATTTGACCATATGTGTGGAGATTGTTTCCAGGATCTTTATTCTGTTAAATTGCTTTATATGGTTGCCTCCATGTCAGTGTCATATTATTTTGATGACTGTAACTTTGTAGTAAGCTTTGAAATTAGGGAGCGTGAGTCCTTCAACTCTGTCTGTTCTTTGTTTCAAGAATTTTTGGCTATTTGGATGCCAATATAAATTTTAGGATGGGTTTTCCATTTATGTAAAAAAAATCATTGGGATGTTGATAGCATTTCCATTGAACTTGTGGAGTGCTTTGGGTAATATTGACATTTTAATGATATTAGGTCTTCTGATCCATGAAGGTGGGTGTCTTTCCATTTACTTATGTCTTCTATAATTTCTCTCAGCAATTTTTTGTACTTTTCATTTTAGATGTTTTTTACCTCCTTGGTTAAGTTAGTTCAAAAGTAGATTTTTTTTTATGCTGTTGTAAATGAAATTGCTTTCTTAATTTCCTTTTCAGATTTTTCATTGTTATGTGTAAAAATCCAACTGATTTTTTGGTGTTAATTTGTATCCTCCTATTTTGCAGAACTCGCTTATTCATTGTGTGTGTGTGTGTGTGTGTGTGTGTGCTCTTTAAGATATTCTGCTAATGGGGCACCTGGGTGACTCAGTCAGTTACATGTCTGACTCTTAATTTTCGTTCAGGTCATGATTCAAGGGTCAAGAGATTGGGCCCACATCTGGCTTGATATTTAGTGGAGACTTTGCTTAGGATTCTCTCTGGGGCATCTGGGTGGCTCAGTTGTTAAACATCTGCTTTTGACTCAGGTCATGATCCTGGGGTCCTGGGACTGAGTCCCACATTGGGCTCTCTGCTTCGTGGGGAGCCTGCTTCTTCCTCTCCTATTCCCCCTGCTTGTGTTCCCTGTCTCCCTGTATCTTTCTCTGTCAAATAAATAAAATCTTAAAAAAAAAAAAGGAGTCTCTCTTTCCCTCTCCCTTGCCCCTCTCCCCTTTCTTTCAAGTAAATAAATAAAATCTTTAAAATTGATTTTCTGCATATAAGATCATATTATCTGCAAACAGACAATTTTACTTCATCCTTTCCAAATTGGATACTTTTTATTTCTTCTTCTTGACTAATTACTTTGTCCAGAAAATCCCAGTAAAAGGGGCCATCTTTGCTTTTTCTTTATCTCAAAGGAAAATCATTCAGTCTTTCACCATTTCTTTGTTGAGAGTTTTGATCACAGAATCAATCTCTTTACTAGTTATGGGTCTATTTGGAGCTCTTTCTCTTCATGATTCAGTCTTGGTAGGTTTTGTAAATGGTAACTTATTCATTTCATCCAGGTTATCCAGTTTGTGGGTGTATAATTTTTTATAGTGCTCTCTTAGAATCCATTTTTATTTTTGTAGCCCCAACTTTCATTCTGATTTTAGTAATTTGCATATTCTCTCTTTCTCTTGTAGTCGATCTGGCAGTAAATTTGTCAATTTTGTTGGTCTATTTGAAGAACCAGCACTTGGTTTTGTTCATCCTCTCTGTTGTCTTTCTATTCTCAATTTCATTGATCTCTGCCATAATCTTTCTGATTTCTTCCTTCGTTAGCTTTGAGTATAGTTTGTTTCTTTTCTAATTCCTTAAGTTGTAAGGTTAGGTTATTGATTTTAGACATTTCTTCTTTTGTAATGTAAGCTTTTATAACTATAAATCCCCCCCTTGGCAGTGCTTTTGCTTCATCCCCTAAGTTTTAGTATGTTGTCCTTTCACTTCATTGTCTCAAGATATTTCCTAATTTCCCTCTGACTTCTTTCAGCCACTGGTTGCTGAAGAGTGTGTTGTTTAATTTACATAAATCGTCAAATTTTCAAGTTGCCCTTGTGTTACTGATTTCCAACTTCATCCTATTGTTGTTGGAGAAGACACTCTGTCTTTTTTAATATATTGAGATTTAATTTGTGATCTAACATATGATCTAGCCTGAAGAATGCCCCCTGTGCACTTGAGAAGAATGTGTTTTTACTCTGCTGTTTTTGGGTAGAGTGTTCTCTGTCTGTCTTACATCGAGTTAGTTTGTCTCCCCCATTGATTTTCCATGAACTCTATACTCTGTAGTGTGGCATGTCACTTCTTGGTGTTCAGCCTCATAAAAACCTGCCACACTCACATCCTGCTATCCCCACGCTCTTCCTGAGTGATGGTGGCCATAAGGATTCTTTTGCCAATCTGCATCTGTCACACTCTGTCATCCACCGTTGTCTCCGCCCCATATGTTCTTTCTCCATTCTGTACTCATCATTTCCAAATATTCTTTTTTAAAGACCCAGAACATTTGTCTCTTCTTCAAGGAAAATATTCTGGATTTCTGAAGGCTGATTTAGCTGTCCTTTCTTATGCTCCTGTGGTATTCTATGTCTGACTTTGTTGAGCATGCATCACAGTGTGTTGTAAATGTTTAAAATTTCCATATCTTTTAGACCCTTTTAAAAAAAGTTTCCTGTGCCAGTACAAAGCTGGTCACTTGTTCTCTGAATTGAATTATAAAACTTGACATGGGGGCGCCTGGGTGGCTCAGTGGGTTAAGCCGCTGCCTTCGGCTCAGGTCATGATCTCAGGGTCCTGGGATCGAGGCCCGCATCGGGCTCTCTGCTCAGCAGGGAGCCTGCTTCCCTCTCTCTCTCTCTGCCTGCCTCTCCATCTACTTGTGATTTCTCTCTGTCAAATAAACAAATAAAATCTTTAAAAAAAAAACAAAAAAAAAAAACTTGACATGGTCTTTCACTATTGACCCCAACTGCTGAAGTTTCAAAGGGAAGGACAATGTATATTCAATAGAATTCTCATGGCCTTTCTTCCTGATGGACAGATCACAATGGGGACACTAAAAATTTTAATGAATGAAAGACTGGATCTCAGACCTGTTGTCTTCTCAAAGCTTCCATGGCAGGGTGCATGATTGGCAAAGTTGGTTAAATATCCTACTCTTTGTTTCAGCTCAGATCCTGATCTCAGTCCTGGTATTGAGTCCTGTGATGGGTTCCATGCTCCACATTGGGCTCCATGCTTAATGTGGAGTCTCCTTGAGATTCTCTCTCCCTCTCCCTCTGCTCCTCCTGCTCATGCTTGCTCTCTCTCTCTCTCTCCAAATAAATAAATAAATAAATACATCCTTAAAAAGGAAAAAAAATAAGTTTCTTTGGCACTGCACATGTCTTCTGGTGTTTTGTTTTGTTTTGTTTTTATCCCTGGAAAAAACACCAGTGGTGTTTCCCTTGGTCACTATGTTGAAGGGGGTAGGTTTAGCTTTCACAGTCTCTGGGGTTCTCATTTGATGAGTTTATCTGCTCATTGCTCACTGATTAGAAAAGATTGTCACATTATAGGAAAGCTGAGTGTTCAAGATTATTGGGACTACGGGCATATCGGTTTTCCCATTTAAAATTGCTATGAAATGGAACATTAAGCTTGATATAGATCACATTTCAATATCATCTCTGGCTCTCTCAAACTTGCATAAGTAGCCATTGTAAAATTTGGCCTGCTATATAATCAGTGAGCTGCAAAAGGACACTATCGAGGAGGAAACATCATTGGAGCCATGACATATATTATACGCTGGGTACAAATGGCACTGGACATAAGAAAGCACATAAGCGTGCATGACAATCTCACTTCATTGTGTGGTATGACAAACCCAACACCCTCTCCATCCCTGTCCATTAGAACTATTTAAGGAAAAAAGAAGGTACAGAATTACACTTTTTTATAGTTAATGGTGATGCGTGCACTATCAATTTTCTGACACTCCTTGGGGATCAAAATCCAAAAGGTGTACATGATGAATTCTGGCACCTGCTCTAGTAACTTCCCAGTTTGGGAAGGTGAGAAACTGGGAACCGGCTGGAAGGTTTCACTGGTTGGATTATTTGTAGCGTCATGAGGCTAGAATCCAGCATGCTTTCACTAGGTTTTCCTATTTCTTGCTCTGCATTTCCCTCCTAACGGGTCCGTCCTCTATCTTCTCTACATAGAAGGACATTTTAGTATCCAGAAGTCAGCCCTTTCCTGCCCTGTCTCAGAATGTTTGCAACATAGCTGGGGGGAACTTCTGGTTCAAGGCTTTCATGTGGCATGGCAATTCTGCAAGGGAAGTTCCAAAGTAAAAATTACCAAAAATGCCCCACATGTGTTGTTTTCTGACACCTGGATGCTTTTTAATTCAGTTACTTATCATTGCATAACAGTGTCAAAATGAGTAGATCAAAACACCAGCCATTTATCACACCTCATAATTCTGTGAGTTATCTGAGCCCCGCTGAGCAGTCTTTCTGTTCCCTGTGGTGTTGACTGTGGCTGATCTGGGACAGTGGTGCTACCTCAGGCATCTCTCTTCCTCCAGCAGTCTCAGCTTGCTTCCTGGGAGTGTGAAGACCAGAGCCAGAGAGGCTAGAGTGAAAGGTGCCAGGCCTGTTAAACCTAAAACTGGCAAAGTGTCAAATAGGAAGCCCACCCAGATTTGAAGGAAGAGACATCAGCATGCCCATAGGGACCAATGAGCAGTTGTTGGAGTCCATCTTGAAAGGTAACCTACCACACCACAGCTAATTCCAGAGACTCCTTCATAACACCTTTATTGAGTCCTAGACCTCTAATCCCAGGGTGAAGGCTGGGAGGGAGGGTATCGGGCTGAGTGTGAATTAAGGCACTACTAAATCTCACACATAAAGAAATCAAGATGGGAATTGGACCTCACAACATAGTGGTGTCCCCCCATGAAATGTGTCTTCAGCTGGATGTTTCTCTGGAAACATGAAACATTAGTCACAAATAGTTTTCTGTGATAATTTTCAGGAAAAGACTTAGTTTCACTTTGAAGGAATTTCCTATCCCAAATCACTGGTTTTTCTTTTACAAAGACCTCAAGCAAATAGAGGGAAAGTCTATATAGGTCAACAATGAACTGACTTTACAACTTGCCTGGCTTTCCTAGCCATCAAAGATGTAGTCAGGGTAAATCTTGTCCTCTTTACTCACATAGAATGGAGGGGTTTGACTTAACGTTCTATAAAAATGTCAAAAATGGATCTTGTTTCCTGGATTTAACCTTAACATTGTAATCAATCAACCGGGTGTTTTCATCCAAATTCTTCATCCAGATGTGTTAGGCTTTGTACAGAGAATCATGGGGGATGAATGTCTGAATATTTTCTTTTCTCCACTAATGCTTTAGCATTATATAGACATGGATTCAGTGTGCACTCAGGCATCATAAAGAACTGTCAATTCTGGTTTTTGAAAAATGAACCAAACCTGCAAGGAATTCAAGTCCAGATAATGTTGTTTGGCACTGCACCTCAATGAATAATTCAACTAATTTGCACCACAGTTATTTGCACATTATGAATGCACATGCTTTGAAAGTATTTCTGTAACTTTGCCATATTGCTTATGAAATGCCTTCTGAAAATGGAATGCCATGTGTGAATATAAGTCCACATTTAAAGAGTCTGTGAATTGCAGCTCAGTGACCTTGTGAACAACTTTGTCACTTCTATAGACTATTTTTATATGAAAGTAGTTAGGAAGACTCTCCCATATTTGAAGGTTTGGGGAACAAAAAAGTCTCATCTTTATTATATTTGTTTGGAAAAGAATAAATTTCCTGGTTGTAGAGAAAAATCATTTTTTTTTTGTTTTCACATTTATTATCTGTCAAATCATGTTTTAATTTGTTTTGATTGGTTGAATAAACCTCATTTAATCATTTACACTACTTGTGGAATTCTGCCATCCAGGAGTGAGCGAGTGCGAGTGAGTGAAAGAAGGAGGTGGTAGAGAAAGGAGAGAAATTAATAGTCCTATCCCTGCAGATGGGAGTTCTGCTTATTGGTTCTGTCTTGTTTTAGGCATAGTTCTCTAGAGAAACAGAAACAATAATTTTATTTATTTATTTATTGATTTAAAAGACTTATTTATTTAACAGAAAGATGGAGGCAAAGAGAAAAAGCAAGGGGAATGGCAGAGGAAGAGGGAGAAGCAGAATCCCAGTGTTGGACTCCATCCCAGGACTCTGAGATCATGACTTAAGCCAAAGGGAGATGTTTCACCAACTGAGCCACCCAGGTGCCCCCAGCAATGTAGTTTATTTATTTATTTATAAATTGGGAAGATCTGGCTTATACACTGATGGAGGTTGAGGCTTTCTCTAATCTGCTTTGTGCAAGCTGGAGACCCAGGAAAGACAGAGGTACGATTTGTTTCCAGCTCTGAGGCCCGAGAACCAGAAGACTCCATGGTGTAAGTCTTGGATGAGAGATGTCCCAGCGCACGCAGTGGGGCAGGAACTGATTGGATGGTGCCACAGCATGGAGCAGGGTGATGACTGAGTTCACTGAGTCAAATGCTTATCTCATCAAGAAGCGTCTTCAGGGACACATCCAGGAATAATGTTGAATTTGGGGATTCCATGGGCAATCAAACTGACACAGTAAATCCAACAGAGTTAACAGGGACCCTCACAGTCTGTACTGCACAGTGCCTGACACCGTGGAGAAGGTGCCCGAGACCCAGGGATGAGCAACTGCGGTCCGTAGTCCTGCTAGTGGGATCCATACAATTGGCACAAGCAAGGAACCCATTTCTCAGGAAGTGTGTCACTCGCTGGTCACACAGAACATATTTGTTCAGAGCTCGTTTCCCTTCCTTTTTGTGCCTTCATACTGAAAATGAGCCGATGTGTCAGAATGTAGGGAGTCATAACATTTTGCTTGGAAATCTGTGCTTTCTATGTGATATATAATTATTTTGATATAATAGCAATACACAAAATACATCCTCCCATCACATAACAAACGTGCCTACTGATGTGTGTCCCCAACTCGTCTCTTGTTCTTGTAGCCAGTGTCTCCAACAGTCTGAGAGAGGCATCCCACATCACATTTCTTTAGGCTGACTTTGTCTCTGACTTTGATCTTCATGAATTGATATGTATAAGCTGTTCTTTTCTGATGGGAAAATGCTCACCACTTGACACAGCTCAAGAAAATCAGGCACAATGTAATTTTCAGAATTATGTCATATATCTGGGCATGAGATGACTTTTTACATAAGAAAACTTGGATTATAAATCAATTTGGACTTTTTATATTTGATTTTATACAGAAAACAATGTATTGAATAAACTTGCATCTTAACAAAACCAGTTCATTCTTAATCATTTATAATCTGTGTTATTTTCAAGCCCTGCTCTGCTTTTATTTAGATCAGTTTCCTGTCACTGTGGCTTCTATAATAAAATCCATCATTGCCACAATTCCCTTTCACTTGTTCCAAAAACCTATAAACCACTAGTCTCTCTGAGAAAGCCACAAAAGAAATCCAGCTAGTTTCTGGGTTTTAGTCTTTGAGGTAAGCCTAGAGCTAACTAGGTACTTGGAGTAACCCCAGAACACATGAGAAATAAATGCAAAAATAAAAGGCAGATTTATTTACACCCATGTTTGCACAATTATCATGGAAGTACATATATTGTTCTGCATGGAAGTTTGACAGGTGAATTTGGAGAGTGAGAACATTGGCAATTCTTCTGAAATGAAAAAAAAAAGTTGACATGTCAAGAATTTAAGAAATAAAAGAAATAAGCAAAGGGAGAGAAAAGAGAGGGAAAAGCCAAGAAACAGACTCTCAACTACAGAAAACAAACTTATGGTTATCAGAGGGAAGGTGGGGAGGGGTTGGGGAGAAACAGGTGGTGGGGGTTCAGGAGGGCACTTGGAATGGGCACAGGGTGGATGTATGTTAGTCCTGAATGGAACACTGTATGTCCATTAACTGGAATTAAAATGAAATCTTATAAGAATAAAAACTCTTTAAAAATGTTTAAAAATTAAAGAAAGTAATTTATAACAGACCAGGCACTGAACTGAGCTAGTTGTCTTTCCAATGACCTGAGATCCAAGCCTGTCAAGGGGATGGACACCTGGGACAGTGACCTATAATTCACCCAGTGTCAAAGTAAGTATTCAAGCCAAGTGTTGGGTTGCCAGGATTCATTTTTCAGCTGTTTCCACGAGTGAACAGGTGACCACTTACCAAGAGACTGTCTTGGGCAGTTGGGAAGGGCCAGAATGGCACAAAAATCCTATGGGAATGACAAAGAGCACGTGCCTATGTGGTATTACACTGGGATTTCCCTAGTTACCGTTCAGACAGGGACAGTGTGGCCTTGCTAGGAGGAATGTGGCCAAGGCAGCTAGCCCTCCCATGGAAGGTGCTTCAGTGCCCAGGGTTACATGAGAATGTCCTTGTACTCCTCCTGGCTCTTCACCTTTGTCTGAAGGTTTCCTTTGTCCATCATTGTCATCCTCAGGACGATCACATGGTGGGGCACCGAGGCCCAGGGATATTAATGTCGTGGCCCAATGACAAAGTGATGGAGTCGAGGACCAAATTCCATTGGTCCCTCAGTTTTTCATGTTTATTGTGCTGCTCCCCGAGCCTCTGCATCCAGTGGTCATGGCCTTTGGATGCATCAGACCCATTTCCATTTACCTGTAAATTCTACATTAAATTAAGATGTTTTCTCTATTCCCTCCATCTGGATTATCCACGCCATACTTCTATTTAATTAGCAAAAGTAACTTAGAGGTGACCATCACGGGGAAAATGTACTGATGGGTAATTTTGATTTGTTATTTCTCTAAAATGCTAAAGACCTGTAGACTTTTAAATGGTAGTGAAAGATGCACAACCAAAAATTATTGTGATTTTCTTTTTTTTTGAGAAATGATACCATTAGTTCACATGAATGCTCTATTTAAAAATAGAGGCAGAGAATGAAGGAAAAAACCCAGGAAAGTAACCTTTAATTTGAAATTGGATGCATTGTGATGCTTGTGCTGTAAAAATCTGATGGTGTATTAATGTCCCCACATATATTATCTCAAATTGTACCTTTCAGTTATAATGGCTGTTCCAATAACATAATAACCACTCACCTGTAATTATAAGTTTTCAAAGCCTGAAATGATTCCAATTGTTTTTCCCTGTACTTTCCACGTGCACCTAAAAGTTCCAAAAGGCTTGTTTCAACTTTCTCTGTTCCCATATAGTGTCTCATGTTGCAGTTGAAAGCCATCTGGGGTGCACACAGTACCATGAGGGCAGCACCAAGGGCATTCATCAGAAGATATGTCAACCTTGAGGATTTTGGAGACTTGCCTTGGCCACTCCCAATACCCACCTACAAACATCTGAATTCCATTTTCCTTTATAAATGGATTTAGCCTCTGTCCTGCTCACTTTCCACTGTGTTTATGTATCTCACCTTGAGGCATATCCAGGCCACCCCTGCATTCTGTCTCGTGACCAGCCCTTCAGAAAGGGGATGCCCCCGTAGGCAGGGCAAGGAGCTCAACATGCAGGGAAGCCTTCTGCTCCAAAAAAAGTGTCTGAGAGGGGCACCTGGGTGGCTCAGTGGGTTAAAGCCTCTGCCTTCGGCTCAGGTCATGATCCCGGGGTCCGGGGATCGAGCCCCGCATCAGGCTCTCTGCTCAGCAGGGAGCCTGCTTCCTTTCCTCTCTCTCTGCCTCTCTGCCTCCCTGTGATTTCTATCTGTCAAAATAAATAAAATCTTTAAAAAAAAAATAAAAAGTGTCTGAGAACTCACATGGAGGAGTCTTTGTCCAAGTCACCCCCTCCCCTTCTCTTACCTCCATGTCTACTCACATCCTTAATCCTACAGAAGGAAGGAGAGAACAGAACCCAAAATAGCCTGGGAAGAAAAATAGAAAGGGAGTTGTGGTCAGGTTCAGAAACTCTCCTTGGGAGTTCCCTTGGAACTTGGACAGCTTCCTGAGTATCCTGGTACTGTCATGGGAGCCCTGTTATACAACCTGTGTTAGCTCAGCCATTGGAAGAAGGGGAGGGGGAACTTCTTAGGTGTGATAATCAAGACATCATTGGGTGAGGTCAAGACAGTTAAACTCGTGGCAAGATTGTAAGACAAGAGTATAAAATGAGAGTGTAAGATAGTGCTTCCCTATTTTTTTCTGGCATGGTATAGCATACACATGGGTGTGCAAACACACACACACACTCACATGTGTGCATGCACCCTCATACAGGCACACACACTTAGACATATGCATGCACACGGTGGGGAATATTCCACACAGCCATATTCAAATGGAATCAAACCCAAGGAGTCATTCTCTTCTGATTATCACTGGGATGCGAGGTGCAGAAATCATTTTGCTGCTAGGCAAAGTGGAAGTTGAAAAAGAATCATGTCTGTGTTGGGGTCCAGGCATTAGGGAAGCTGATTAATGGTGATTTAAGTTTGTGGTTCTCAAGCTCTAGGCATCCTCAGCAGCAGCCCCATATGATAGGGTTTATGATAGTGGAGGCTGTTGGGTTCACCCCCAGAGTTTCTGATTTTGTAGGTCTGGGTGGGGTGCAGAAATTGCATTTCTAACCAGTATCTAGATGAAGCAGATGCTGCTGGCCCTCTGAGCTCACTTTGAAGACCACTGCCCATTCTGCTGCCCATGAGCACTTCTCAGGTGATTTTAGACCCAGATCTGGAGACAAGAAGGACCCAGGGAATCTCCTCAGAGTTTGGCCATGATTCTGAACAAAATTCTGGTGGCCAGGTCTTCTGTGGTGTTTGAGAGGCCCCAGGGGTGCCTGGCATGAGGATGGAATGGTAGATAGATAGTACACCTCTACCACCAAGAGAGGGACCCCAACCAAAACCTGTGTCCTGAAGAGCTAATTTGGGTGCAGTTACTTTGGAGGGGAAGGGGTCTGGGGATTTCATAAGAAGGTGGGCTCTTCTCGTTAGTGCCAGCCTCTCAGGGGCTTTGCAGCAAATGTGATGGGCAGGAAGAGGACTGTCCCTGGCACAGGCTGCAGACCATTTGGTCAAATGATTTTAGGATGGTACCTACCTGAGACTGAGCTCAGTCCAACTCAGTGCCTGACACCACCCAGCGTGCCATGTGATAGAGCCAGCATTGGAAATGAGGGACCAGTGGTCTACCTCAGCATCTCCCCCTCATCCATCTGGCGAAGATGGAGATAAGATGGAGAAGGTCTCCTGTCCCATTCAACTGAGAAGATCCTCTCTCCCTCCCTGTTCCTGCTTTGTGAGAAAAAGGTGAAAACCCTTTGGTTTAGGAACCACAATAAGAAGAATGGCAGGGTGTATCACTTGTCATAGTGATACATGATTTGTATTAATTGTTTTTCTCAGAAAGAGATGGAATTTCAAACCAGTGACTAGCATTACCAAGAGCTTCAAAATTATTTTCTGCTGCTTATTGGGGAATAGGAACACGTAAAGGAAATAAATAAGTTCTATGTTCACCTGCCATTGATTTGACATCGTCAAGGGGAAGAGAAACTAAGAAGAACTTGACAATTGGCCACTGATTCATATTTATCCTTCACTCAATAAATCCACAGTTCGAAGCCAATCTGGGTAGTGAGCCACAGCAATGGGCTTTGCCTAATCTCAGTAGAATGGTAATATATTTTAAGATATTGAGCAGCTTAGACAGTTTCCAGGAAAGCTCAGGTCTATGTTTGAAGACCACAACAGAATTCAAAGTCTAAAATCACATTAAAAAGAGAGAGAGGGAAGCAAACTACAAGAGAATCTTAACCACAGAGAAAAAGCTGACAGGTGATGGAGGAAGGTAGGTGGGGTATGGGCAGATGGTGGTGGGCATTGAGGAGGGCACTAGAGAAGAGCACTTGGTGTTATATGTAAGCGACGAATTACTAAATTCTACACCTAAAACCAATTTTACCATATATGTTAAATAAAAACTTGAAAAAAATAAAAATAAAATGAAATCACATTGTAAGTCAGGTTTTGTGAGAGCCAACTGTGTGGCTCAGTCAGTTAAGCATCTGTTTTCAGCTTAGGTTGTGATTTCAGGGCTTGGGATTGAGCCCCACGTCTGGTTCTCCACTCAGAAGTCTGCTTCTCCCTCTCCCTCTGCCCCTACCCCTGCTCATGCTCTCTTTCTCTCTCAAATAAAGAAATAAAATCTTTAAGGGGGAAAAAAAAACACAAGTCAAGTTTCATGACTATTTCACTTGCTGCTCTGTGACAGCTGATATACCAAGTACTGGGGACTTGGTGTTGCTTACAGAGACTTCCACTGTAACCCCTGGAAAAGAGAGGTGATTCCTTCCTGTGACCCCTTGTGTCCAAGGTGCTCTGGGTGATTTCCACGCTTCTGGATGACTGGCTCTCTAGTCCCAGCCAGGGTGGGAATAGGAGTAATGAACCCAGGCCACATGTCTTTGCCTTAGGAATGGAATTTTCTGGCACTGTGAATGTCCAAAATGGGAGGGGGTCTCTGACTTTGTTTAAGATTCCTAAGGCGAGAAGTTCACCCATAAAAGTGATCCCAGAGGAGCGCCTGGGTGGCTCGGTGGGTTAAAGCCTCTGCCTTCAGTCATGATCCCAGGGTCCTGGGATTAAGCCCCACATCTGGTTCTCTGCTCAGCAGGGAGCCTGCTTCCTCCTCGGTCTCTGCCTATTTGTGATCTCTGTCTGTCAAATAAATAAATAAAATCTTAAAAAAAAAAAAAGTGATCCCAGAGAGAGTGGCCAAATGAAAGGTACCTGTCCACCAGCCCATCTGGCGACAGGCAAATAGGTGAGTAGATACGTAGCTGCATCCTGGTGCCATGAGATCAAGATCGGGGAGCTAGAGCAGGGTTTCCTCCTGGCACTGGGACAACCCGTCATGTCAGGTCCTTTATGTTCTCTGCTCTCACACGGGAAACCATTATTAGTCTTTCCCATCAGGTGTGTGCACATCTCCATGGTTGAACCCGAGTGCGGACCACAGCACTGGATCTGGGTTTAGGTTCTGTCATGAGTGGTTGATGACTTGGGCTGCTCTTTGGCAGAGTTCCAGTTTCCTTGACATAATGAAAGATGAAGGTCCCTCCAGAGCAGCGTAAGGGCCTGGTCAGCTGCACACACTCAGCACCAACATCGCATGAGGAGACCCTGTAAGTGTGCAGCTCCCCTGGTGCCCTGCAACCCGCGCCCCCCCCCCAACTTTTGCACAGAAGAGCTATTTGTTTTCCTGATAATGCCAGCCTCAGGCGGCACCTTCCTGCAGGGCAGCGGGGACAAATACGAGAGGATTGCACTAGGGCTGTCAGCACTCTGTCAGCTCAACAAAAGTAGTTACATTTATTTAAACTTAGTATCATTACGCAGCAAACACAGTGGGAGAAACGGAGACATCCAGGCTCTGACCTCGTTGGCTGGGTAGTTCGTGTGCGTGTCCAGGAAGGACTTGGTACCATTGCTGTTACTTGAAGAGAGTGAAATATGTTAACTGTTTCTTTGTCCCCTGTACCCCCCCCCCAACCAGTCATGCCTTTCACACTCCAGAGGGGATCATATATTCGTTTCATTGTCTTCTTACTATCTTCCTTGCAAAAACTGGTAAAACATGGAAATCTTTTTCCAAACTGAAACTGAATTATACCACCACCCTTCTTGTATCACTGCTTGATTTTTTTTTTTAACCCCAAATAGCATAGATAGACTTGTTTCCATGTCAGTGACAGATTCTAACTCATGCTTGCAAATGGCCACATGATTTTCCATCAGGTGATTCTAACATAATTTATTAACCGCCTTTCTCTGATGAACAGTCGTTGAGCGCATTCCTGACTCTGGTGGAAGCCTCAGAAGCTGCTGGTGAGGTGCGATGGCCCGGAGCAGGTATCAGGGGCTGGGGCAGCGGGGATTTCAAACCCTGCCTCCACCCGGGCCAACACTGGGCCTGCAGCAACTCAGGACGGGTCCCAGAGTCTCACTTGCATTGGCTGTGGAGAGAGGGCAATTTAGATAACTGACAGGCTGGGGAGAAGATTAAAATGCAATCATGTTTAGTCAAGAGCTTTGAAAAAATACAAAGCACCGTGTTGTTCTATCTTTGCTGATCACAGCTACTGTATTAAATAACGATTTCATTCTTCTTTTCCAACCCATCCCTTGAAAACAGGAGCGAGTGTGTTCAGAATATATTGAGAGCCTTTCAAAGGCTGGAACAAAGTTAAAGCATGCCTAGCTGGTGGGTGCGTTGCTAAGTGCCGTTGGCAGCTAAAATTTCTCCGAGTACTCTGGCCTCCCCCGTGGAATTCTCCAGCCCTGGGTCTGTGTTTGCCCAAGGCTGGCTTTAGTCGGTCCAACAGGCTTTCATTCCCACAGTGAATCCAAGCCGAGAGTGATTTTCAAAGGGCTCGGGTCATTTGTAGTCTATTTGCGTTCTGAATGTTATTTCAGCTTCTCTCCCACAGAGCAAATATCACCAGAGGCAAGACCATATCTTTTTCATATCTACATAGGGAAAAAAAAAAAAGGACAGTTTAGCAACCCCAGTAAAACATATAAAGATTTGAGGTTTAGGGGAGGTTTTACGTTTTTCTCCCCTGAGAATTTAAGAAAAGGAAAGCCAAGAGGCAGAGATGCCTAGAATGGCAGTGGAAATTCTTTCCTGAATTTGGCGCGGACTGGACACAGTCGGCTCTCAGCAGGACTCAGGACCCGGTAGGGGAGACGGGCAGCTCAACTAACTTCTCAGTGTCTCACCAGGTTTCTCAAAAACAGCGATTTTCATTTCCCAACCCATATGATGCTGTTCAGCCTCCACACACCTGGGTGAAAAGTAAGATCAGTCCAACATACGGCAATTTGGTGAGTTTTCTATCCCATATGTGATAACCAACTTCAGCATTTTTATTGAGAGGGAAGAAAGCAAATAGTGGAGGACATGTAATCTGGTGCTGGGCTGTTTCTATGTACAGCACTTCTTTTATTTTCTATCATCATTCTGTACTATAGGCATCACGGCAAGCATTTTGCAAGCAAGCATGTGAATCTTGGAGTGTTAATCCATTTCCCTGGCAGTGAAGGGGTCGAAAGCCAACAGCAGGTTTCAGAGCAGTCCTCTGGGCCCAGAGCAGTTCTCCTTCCAGCTAAGGCTGCACGAGAACATGCAAATGCCGTCCGCCCTGCATTCTGATATGTCCATTTCTGCTTAGACAGGTAAGAAGATCTGGGGAGTGGTCTTTTGTATGATTGTAATTATTTGTTGCATCTAAATTTCAATGGAACAAAGGAAGTGACACGCAGAGCTAAGTCACCTACCCAACTCTTGCCAAAAAAAGAAAAGTGCATGTCTGTGTAGGATAATCTGATGGCTGGTTTGTACACCAGCGAGAGCAAGAGACTTGTACTTGGGAGATGCACTTGGTTTTTAAACAGCCATAGCTGGGGTGCCTGAATGGCTCAGCTGGTTAAGTCTCCAACTCTTGATTTTGGCTCAGGTCATGATCTTGGGGTCATGAGATCAAGCTCTGAGTTGGGCTCTGTGCTGGGTGTGGAGCCTGCTTGGGATTCTCTATTTCCCTCTGCTCCTCCTCCTGCTCTCTCTCTCTCTAAAATAAGTAAATAAAATCTTTTAAAAAAAATAGCCACATAGCCAATTCTTTAATAGTTCAAAATTTTAATGACATAAAAAAAGAATATTTTCTTGAGTGCCATGCATTATCACCCATCCTCACCGAGCTCCCAGGCCTACTTGTTAGTCAGCACCTTCATACCAGCCCATTGTGACTGATGCAGACACAGAGGTCCACCAGGTTAGGTCATCTGTCCAACGTCACCCACTTAGAATGGGGTCCAGCTGAAGGTGGATGTAGCACCCTCAATTTCAAGCTCAGATTATTTCTTATCTTCTCTCATGTGGCTGGATAGAATGTGGGTTTTATCTATTTAAACCCCTTTGCTATTTTTAACCATGTTAAAGATATACAATTCACATACTATACAATTCATCTACTGTGCACAATCCACAGATAGGTATAACCATCACCATAGTCAATCTTAGAACATTTTCATCATCTAAAAAAAAAATTCCTGGGTGCTTGGGTGGCTCAGTCGATTAAGTGGCTGCCTTTGGGTCTGGTCATGATCAGAGGGTCCTGGGATTGAGCCCCACAAGGGGGTGGGGTCCCTCCTCTGCAGGGAGCCTGCCTCTTTCTCTCCCTCTGCTCCTCCTCCCTGCTTGTTCTCTCTCTTTCTCTCACTCAAATAAATAAATAAAATCTTTAAAAAAGAATCTCAATTTTACATATGAGAAAACAGAGTACAGGAATTTTCACAAAATTACATATAACACAGCTTTATTTTTTTGCTTTTTATTTTATGGCTTTTGACAATTTTTTTTTTTTTTAATCACAGCATCTATTACTTGCTGGGCTGGAATCAGCAATATTATGCTCTGTCTTGAGAAGATTCATGAATGTGCCCAGGGGGCTTCAGACTCTGGCCTGGTTCTCACCAGTTGGCTTGGCGTTTTCCTTTCTGCATCTTGGCTTCCTCTTTTATAAGCAGATTTTGGAAAATGGATGAGGGACCTCTATGGAGAGAATGACCTGACAGTTGCCACAGCAATGTTAGTTCCCATTTTTCGGTTTTGCTGTGTTCCGGGTTCTTTACACTCATAGCTTCTAGAACACTTTAACTGAGATCACCAGTCATCACTCTGTCATAGACAGAGGGTCCTCAGCTCAGTGAGGTTTCTTGACTTTCCCAAGGCCTCACCAATGGAAAGTGAGGGGTACAAGAGTTTGAAACAACCAGGATTGTCTCTACATGACGTGCTAAGAAGTAGATTTTTAGGTCCAAGATGGAGAAAGAAAGCTCCAGTTTGGTGAGGCAACAGAGCAGGTGTTTTTACATTACTTGTTGATTTATTTGTGGGCATTAATAAGGTCGTCATGTACGGGTGCTGGGAGACACAATGCTCATGTGCTTTCTCAGGTTAACCCTCTGGTAGACTGTGAGGACACAGAATGATTGCAATGTCCAAAATACTTATTTTTGTTTTTGTTTTTCTTTTTCCTCAAACATGGTGAATATTTAAGAGGGCCAAAGGGGTCCTTGGCATTTATCTTTTCTTCTTTTCAGCTCCACTGGATAAAGTTTCTGATTTGACTGATGTCTGGCTGTCTGCCTCAGGGCTGTAAACTTTGATAATGTCACACCAGCTTCCTCCAACCCTGAGGTCTTGGTTCTGATTAATTGAGACTCACCAACCTTGACCTCAAGTCCCTTTACCCACCTCATTTCATCAGGCAGGCTTGTCACTGCCTAATGAGAACTAAATCAAGCCAGTGTAGAGCAGTGACACAGAGCCTGAGCAGAGGAAGGGGTGGGCGAAGGGTGGGCCTTCCTTGTGTGCAAATAGATGTAATGTCTGTGAAGATGTTTCAAAAACCCCACCTATCTCTTAATCAGTATTCAAAAAATATCAGTTTCCTAATTACATTCCTTCTATTTTTTTTCCTTCTTGAATCTATCCCAGGATCCCACTGTCAACTGCTGTCTACTCTTGGTGCTGAATTTTGCAATTACTTAGAAAATTGGATAGTCATCATTGTTGCAATTAGTTTTCTCTTTGTCTTAGGAAGTCTTGGGGGTCAAGGTTGCTGAGCATGCCCTTTGCGGCTGACTAGGAGTCTCCTCCTTTGGTGAGAAATGTGCCCTGGCTAAGACTGTGGTAGACACCCATACTGGGGAGTTACCAGAGGGAGTGGTATCCAGGTGGGGAGGGGAAACCTATGTGGGATGCACTTTCTAAGTTTCTAGAAGGTGAGCTACTGGTTACTGTCCAGCTGTGTCTCCTGATAATTCTAGAGAGATGTTTCCACAAGAACTTGTAGTGACTGAGTCCACCTGGGGGGAGCTGAGAGATGACACTGGAGCTTCCCATTGAAATGCCACTGAGCCACTGCAGCTCAGACATATCTGATGTCTGTAGTCACTAAGATAAACCACCATGAGTTGTTGAGTGGTTTTAAAGATAACCACAGGAGCTGGGACCACCACTAGCCACCTCAAGGAACCCCTTCAGAAGCGGGTGAGGGGTCCTATCATCTCACATGGCTCCATGATGACCATTATGGACATGGGACTCCATATTTAGGAAGCAAACTGCCTGCCCCACTGTCTGTTCAGCACCCTGAAGAGAAAATGGGCAGTGCCAATCTGGCAATTTTCGTCTTGAGTAGACCCTTCCTTACTGAGTAGATTTTAGGGAAGACTTCTCTGGTTAAGAAGATATGATGACAGATATATTATTGATTTCAGCTAGAGATGCAGGTCTACTTAAAATGCAAGCTGGAAGGGGGTGAGGGGGAAAAGTATAGAGCAAAGGAAAAGACATATGCCTAAGAAAGAATGTGAACTTTTCTTTTCTTTTTTTTTCAAAAATCTGATAGAAAATAATTTATTACTTAAAATCCTCTAATAAGACAATTCTTTTTTATTTTCAGCATAACAGTTTTCATTGTTTTTGCACCACACCCAGTGCTCCATGCAATACGTGCCCTCCCCAATACCCACCACCTGGTTCCCCCAACCTCCCACCCCCTGCCACTTCAAAGCCTTCAGATTGTTTTTCAGAGTCCATAGTCTCTCATGGTTCATCTCCCCTTCCAATCTCCCCCAACTCCCTTCTCCTCTCTAACTCCCCTTGTCCTCCATGCTATTTGTTATGCTCCACAAATAAGTGAAACCCTATGATAATTGACTCTCTCTGCTTGACTTATTTCACTCAGCACAATCTCTTCCAGTCCTGTCCATGTTGCTACAAAAGTTGGGTATTCATCCTTTCTGATGGAGGCATAATACCCCATAGTGTATATGGACCACATCTTCCTTATCCATTCGTCCATTGAAGGGCACCTTGGTTCTTTCCACAGTTTGGCAACCGTGGCCATTGCTGCTATAAACATTGGGGTACAGATGACCCTTCTTTTCACGACATCTGTATCTTTGGGGTAAATATCCAGTAGTGCTATTGCAGGGTCATAGGGAAGCTCTATTTTTAATTTCTTGAGGAATCTCCACACTGTTCTCCAAAGAGACTGTACCAACTTGCATTCCCACCAACAGTGTAAGAGGGTTCCCCTTTCTCCACATCCCCTCCAACGCATGTTGTTTCCTGTCTTGCTAATTTTGGCCATTCTAACTGGTATAAGGTGGTATCTCAATGTGGTTTTAATTTGAATCTCCCTGAGGGCTAGTGATGATGAACATTTTTTCATGTGTCTGATAGTGTGTCTTCAGTGGAGAAGTATCTGTTCATATCTTCTGCCATTTTTTGATATGATTATCTGTTTTGTGTGTGTTGAGTTTGAGGAGTTCTTTATAGATCCTGGATATCAACCTTTTGTCTGTACTGTCATTTGCAAATGTCTTCTCCCATTCCGTGGGTTGCCTCTTTGTTTTCTTGACTGTTTCCTTTGCTGTGGAGAAGGTTTTGATCTTGATGAAGTCCCAAAAGTTCATTTTTGCTTTTGTTTCCTTTGCCTTTGGAGACATATCTTGAAGGAAGTTCCTGTGGCTGATATCGAAGAGATTACTGCTTATGTTCTCCTCTAGGATTCTGATGGATTCCTGTCTCACGTTGAGGTCTTTTATCCATTTTGAGTTTATCTTTGTGTATGGTGTAAGAGAATGGTCGAGTTTCATTCTTCTACATATAGCTGTCCAGTTTTCCCAGCACCATTTATTGAAGAGACTGTCTTTTTTCCACTGTATATTTTTTCCTGTTTTGTTGAAGATTATTTGACCATAGAGTTGAGGTCCATATCTGGGCTGTCTCCTCTGTCACACTGGTCTTTGTGTCTGTTTTTATGCCAGTACCATGTTATCTTGGTGATCACAGCTTTGTAGTAAAGCTTGTGAACTTTTCTAAGAACATATGCCCTTTTTGAGAGCTGTGAACCTGAAGGTAGTTGTAGACTTGCTACAAATTGTAGGAAAAGAACCCAGGAGACTCAGATTGTTTTTTCTATGCTGATTCATTGTGATTGAGAAAAAAAAGAGAATTGTAAGAATGCTATTCCTAGAAAAAGGTAAAACTCGGTGCTAGTGAGGATGTAATGAAGCTGTATCTCTATAGTGCTAATGGCAGGTATAAATTGGTATAGACTTTTTGGAAAGCAGTTTGGCAGCATGGGTCAGAAGCCATTCAACACATACTTATTTTAACTCAGCAATTGCATTCGGATGTTCCTTTGCTAAGGAAATTACCCAGAAACATGGGAAAGCTGTTTGCACAAAGATGCTACTGGAAGCTTTTATAAGGAATTTTTTTAGGGGAAATAAGTTGAATACTCATTTATAGTAGAATGATTAAGTAAATATCAAGTCTATTCACTGGCATTTTAAGCAGCAATTTAAAAGAATACACAGCAACACTGAAAGTGTGTATGATGTTATATTAAATGAACAAGTAGATTATAGACTGCAGATTAGTCAAACAAATGCGTATTAGCAAAACAGAATTATAAATTAACCCAGAAAATGTTTAAATTGCCACATGTGATACATCCTCTAAAGTCATTGAGATAGAGGCTCTGAAAGCCCCATTAACTGCATAGTGGTTATTGTTCCCTTTTTAAACTGAGTGAGACACAATACTTGGTAAGTTAATAGACCTCCAGTGTTGGACCAGCGTGGCCTTCTGTAAATAATTGAGAGATGTGGAAAGCTTGAGAAGATCTTGTTTTTGCTTTTGTTTTTGTTTTTGTTTTTAATTTACCAGGTGACTCAGCTATTTCGTTCCTAAGTATCTTCCTAAAGTGGGGAAATACAACAACATATGTTCATCCGAAGACTTACTCATGAATGTTCATGAGCTTGATTCATAACAACCAAAAGGTAAAACCCATCCAAATGTCCAACAACTGGTGAATGGATAATCACAATGTAGGGTGTCTCGTCAACGAAATACTATCCAGTTCTTAAGGAGAACAGAGAACAGACACATGCTGTAACAGGGAAATACCTCAAAACCTTGTGAGTGGAAGAAGCCAAAGGCAAAATATCTTATATTGTTTGATTTGGTTGACCCAAGATGTCCATTTAAGGCAAGTTTAAAGGGACACAGAGTAAGTTAATTGTTGTCCAAGCCAAGCATGGGGAAGAGAATTAACTCTAAATGAGCGCGGGGATTTCATCAGTGATAGGAGTGTTGTAAAATTGCATATTAATGGTGGTTGTTACACCCATCTTTAAATTCACTGAAATTCGTGGAATTTCACACTTAACATAAGTATTTGATGACATGCTAACTATAGCACTTAATAAAACACTTAGTAAAAGTGTTGAAATAATCTTTTTCTCATCAGATATAGTCAATATCGGAAATAAAATGAATGAGATTCTTTCCATGGGGCACCAAGATATCTAGTCATGGTCCATTCAGAAAATGGTAGGCTGGAATAAGTGCTTTCTGGAGAAATGGAAGGTTGGAAGGGTGAAGACCTGGAGGGAGGAGATGTCAGGTCATCCAGTGAGCACTCTACAGAGCTGTGGAATTACCTCAACTGCACCAGCTATGCCCTATTTTAAGTGAAGAAATACTCCAAAATGCAGAAAAGCACCGGATATAATATGATGGCTTCATTAAAACCCATGACTCAGATTTTCAGAATGTTAACATTTTTGTAGTTTCTCTGTCAAGTTTTTAAAAAAATTAAAAAATAATCAGCTTTGGGGAAGGCATCCCCCCCCCCCCATATGTCTCCTTCCTTCCCATCCTGCACAGAAAACCATATCCCAGATGCCCATGTTCTTTTTCTGGGTATGTCTTCATAATCTCGTACAGGCTTCTGGGTCATTTGATACGTTAGTTGCTGAAGAAACAGACTACCCGAGTCCCTGAGATCTCTCCTGTTAGCAACTGCTTTGAGTCACTTAGCGAGAAGTTTAGCACTCGCCTAGGGCTTGTGCACAGCTTAGCCATGGTTGCCAGATTTCCTGTGCAAGGCTGTAGCCTGCATCTCAAACATCACTTTCCCCTACAGCAAAGTGGAAAATCAGGAAAGCAGGAAAAATTTCTCCTTAAAAGGTTCTCACTTCCATTAAGAGGAAAGATATTAGAAATCTTCCAAGGATTTTGCTTCTATGTCTTTTGTTAGATTTGTGTCTGATGCCCACACTAATGGTAGGTTAGATCCTAACATGGCACCTGGTGTATATGGATTGTATAATCCCCGCCCTTGAGTGTGAACAGAACCTATTGTGATGTGAGGTCATTCCTGCGGAGAGGATATAAATATGTCAACTCTGAGTTAATCAAAAAAGACATCATCCTGGGTGAGCCTGACCTAATAAGAAGAGCCTTTTAAAAACCGTGAAGCATCCAAGTGGTGTGCTGCTGGGCTGGAAGGAGGCTAACAGCCACATGACATTGGGCCCCTGGAGCTGTGGGAAGTCTGCTTGGGACAACCAGAGAAAAATGGGGAGGAGCCTCAGTTCTACAACCACAAAGAAATGAGTTCTGCCAACAACCTGGGACTGGGAAGAAGACTCGGGCCTCGGATGAGACCCTAGTTCTGGCTGACATCCGGTTGTCAGTACAGTAAGAACCTGAGCAGGGAACACAGCTGCATCCCACAGAGGGAGTGAGATAATGAACGTGGGTTTTTTTTCTTTCTTTCTTTCTTTTTTTTTTTTTTTTTTTTTGAGCCACTGAATTTGTGATGACTTCTTACACAACGGCAACACACAAATACACCCTGAAGGAATCCCTGGCAAAGACGAGTGGATCCGTTGTGATATTCCTTGGATTTATTTCTATCATATTCTTGTACATTTTCTATTGCCCATCTGTTTCCTGTGTTGTTTTGCTTTTATTCCTCCATCTTTAATTAAATTATCCACAGTTTATTCACTCATACACACTTTGTTTTCCCTTCTGCTGATTTTTATTTTTATTCCTATAGTGGACTATTTTTTTTCTTTTTTAGAGAAAGAGAGTCCAGACGTGCAATTGTGGAGGGGGAGAAGCAGAGGGAGAAGGAGAGAGAGAGAGAATCTCAATGGTTTCTTCACTGAGCATGGAGCCTGTACCTGGGCTTGATCTCATTACCTAAGATTGTTATCTGAGCTAAAATCAGGAGTCTGATGCTTAGACACCTGAGTCACCCAGGGGCAAACTCCCCAGCTTGCTTGCTTGCTTTTTTTTTTTTTTTTTTTTAATAGCGGACAAAGAATCTGTACTCACAAAACTATAGAACTCATAAAAGAAATTGGAGATAAATGGAAAAATGTTCCATGCTCGTTGATTGAAAAAAAAATATTGTTAAAATGTCTATGCTACCTAGAGCAATCTCTACATTCAGTGCAATCCCTATCAAAATACTATCAACTTTTTTCACAGAGCTGGAAGCAATAATCCTAAAATTTGTATGGAACCAGAAAAGATCCCAGAAAGCCAAAGAAATGTTGAACAAGAAAACCAAAGCCAGTAGCATGACAGTACCAGACTTCAAGCACTATTACAAAGCATTAACCAAGAGGATAGTATGGTACTGGCACAAAAACAAACACCTAGATCAATGGAAAAGAATAGAGAACCCAGAAATGGACCCTAACTCTATATTCAACTAATCTTCAACAAAGCAGGAAAGGATGTCCACACAAGTTAAGGCAGTCTCTTCAACAAATGGTGTTGAAAAAATCGGACAGCCACATGCAGAAGATTGAAACTGGATGGTTTTTCACACCACACACAAAAATAGACTCAAAATGGGTGAAAGACTTAAATGTGAGATAGGAACCCATCAAATCCTAGGGGAGAACATAGGCAGCGACGTCTCTGTCCTTGGTTGCAGCAACTTCTTTCTAGACAAGTCTCCAAATGCAAAGGAAACAAAGGCAAAAATGAACTACTGGGACTTCATCAAGGTAAAATAAACTTCAGCACAGCAACAGAAACAGTAGACAAATCCAAAAGACAACTGACAGAATGGGAGAAGATATTTGCAAATGTCTTATCAGATAAAGGGCTAATATCCACAATCAATAAAGAGCTTATCAAACTCAACACCCAAAGAACAAATAATCTGAACAAGAAATGCACAGAGGAAATGATCAGGCATTTTTCCAAAGAAGACCTATGAATGACTAACAGAACATGAAAAAATGGTTAATATCACTTGGCATGAAGGAAATACAAATCAAAACCACACTGAGGTACCACCTCACACTAGTCAGAATGGATAAAATTAACAAGTCAAGAAATTATAGATGTTGGCAAGAATGTGGAGAAAGGGAAACCCTCTTACACTGTTGGTGGGAATGCAAACTGGTACAGCCACTCTGGAAAACAGCATGGAGGTTCCTCAAAAAGTTGAAAATAGATCTACCCTATAACCCAGCAATTACACTACTACATATTTATCCCAAAGATACAAAGGTAGTGATAAGAAGGGACAACTGCACCCCAATATTTATAGCAAAAATGTCCAAAATAGCCAAACGATGGAAAGAGCCCAGATGTCCATAGACAGATGAATGGATTAAGAAGATGTGAGGTACACACACACACACACACACACACACACACACACACACAGGAATAATACTCAGTGATCAAAAAAAAAAAAAAGAAAGAAATCTTAACCATTTGCAGTGGTGTGTATGGAACTAGAAGGTATTATGCTAAGCAAAATAGGTCAATCAGAGAAAGATAATTTTCATATGATCTCACTCACATGTGGAATTTAAGAAACATAACAAATGATCTTAGGGAAAGAGAGGAAAAAATAAAACAAGATGAAATCACAGAGGGAGACAAATCATAAGAGATTCTTAATCATAGGAAAAAACAGGCTTCCTGGGGGAGATGAAGATGGGGGATGTGGTAACTCAGTGATGTGTGGACTTTCAGGATGGTGTGTAATGTAGTGAGCACTGGGTATTATATAAGATTAATGAATCATTGACCTCTACTTTTGAAACTAATAATACAATATATGGTAGTTAATTGAATTTAAATTTAAAAAAAAGAAAAAAAGAACATGCCATCCAAAAATGTGTCCTTTGGCATAAGGATTATTTTGAGGGGCACTTGGGTGGCTCAGTGGGTTAAGTCTCTGCCTTCAGCTCAGGTCATGGTCTCAGGGTCCTGGGATCAAGCCCCACATCGTGTTCTCTGCTCAGCAGGGAGTTGGCTTCCCCCTCTCTCTCTGCCTGCCTCTCTGCTACTAGTGATGTCTCTGTCAAATAAATAAATAAAATCTTAGAAAAAAAAAAGAAAGATTCTTTTGAGCACCTAGATATAAGAGAAGCTCTGAAAAAAGATTAGAAGGTAACTTTTGTAAGCAAAATTTACATTTCCAAAGGAAATTTACATTAGTTGGGGGGGGGCATTCCTGGAAGCCAGGTGTTCCCTGAGATCACTTTTTACTGGAAAGACTTACAGGCAGAGCAACCTTCGTGTACCAGACATTTCCTCTTGTCACTGTCTTGTGAATTGACTTCCCCTTTTGAAGCCCTGGACTCCTGTCCCTTTCTTTAGCTCAGAATGATCTGTAAGCCTCAGTGGTCTAGCTGCCTTCTGAGTCTCCTAGATCTTTGTGGAATTCTGTACATACATGCATAATTCAAATATTTTTTTCTCTTGTTAACCTCTCATACATCAGTTTAATCCTTGGACCAATGATAGAATTTAGAAGGGTAGAAGGGTAGATTTTTCTTCCTCTACAGAATTCACTTTTGGCACAAAATATAAGAGGGTGAGAAAAACTCAGTAATCATGATAAATAATGTATTAATTCAACATTGTGAAAAAATCAAAATTAATTGAAAAACCCTCATGGAGAGATAAAATATGAAATTTTATATTAAATTTTGTATATATGAATTTAATATTAATTTTATAACAGGCTGATGCTTGTTTGTCTCATGACCTCATGTTATTCTTTAATAAGAACAGGCATTTCCCATCAGCCCCTGGCTCCTGGCAAATGAAGCAGGACAAATCACACACAGGAAGTAATTCTTTGGATGTTGTGACTCTCCTGTGACTTTTGGTTTGTCTATTTGCATGTGGATTTGAGTCACATCTTGAAACAGGTATACCTCATGTATTCTAAATTGCCAGTGGTTGGATGACAGTTTTGTTTTGTTTTTTTTTTTTTTTTCGTACTGAGAAAGCTCTAACACAGGGGCCCCTGGGTGGCTCATTTAGTTAAGCATCTGCCTTTGGCACAGGTCATGATCTCAGGGTCCTGGGATAGAGCCCTGCATCGGGCTCCCTGCTCAGCATTAATTCTGCTCTCTCTCCCTCTGCCTGCAGCACTACCTTCTTGTTCTCTCTCTCTTTCAAATAAGTAATAAAATCTTTAAAAAAAAAAGACAGAAAGAAACGTTTCACACTAAATGAATGTTCTAAGGGTACCCATAGAAGGATCAACTTAATAGAAGGGGAAAAAAATCTCGTGGTTTACTTAAACTACTCCTTTGATAGAATTAAAGAGCAGACATGAGATTTAGAACAAAAATTAAATCCACACCCACCATGAACCCTCCCCCACTGTTTTAAAATGTCTCCTGCTGCCTGGAGAATTTAATGTTAGTTCCAGTCAAAAACCAGGTTATAGGCAAATATTGCCCCAAAATGATTCTTAGAGCAGCTATTTTGGAAAGATCTCAACCTTTCTTTCCTCCTTTGAGATGTAATTTATGGACCACCCAGCACAGCCCTCTTAGGGCCTGAAAGCTATCTCTTTTAAAGGAAAACATCTGAGGTTCTCACTCTGGCTCCCAGTCAGAAATACACCTAAAATACTAAGAGTGAAAGGAAATAGCTTTGTATGCAAAGTATACAGGAAAATAAGGTAAGTTTTGAATAAGGACAAGAATACAAGGTGTACAATATGAAGGATACATTGTTGTTAAGAAAACTAAAGGACGGGCACTTGGGTGGCTCAGTGGGTTAAGCCTCTGCCTTCAGCTCAGGTCATGATCTTGGGGTCCTGGGGTCAGGCCCTGCTTTGGGCTTTCTGCTCAGTGGGGGGCCTGCTTTCCCCCTCTCTATCTGCCTGCTTGTGATCTCTGTCTGTCAAGTAAATAAATAAAATCTTAAAAAAAAAAAAAGAAAATTAAAGGAAAGTAACTTTTATCCTTGGGTTATTATTTAGAGGTTAAAGACTGTTATGGAATGAGAAAATAAAACACAACAACTATAGGGTTTATGGATCAACTAGAAAAAGAGAAAGAATCCTATCTGGTATGGTCAAACTAGCCTAGTTTAATGGACTTGTTATAAACTGTAAAATGAGCTTCAGTATCTCGAATGCACCAATGCTTAAGCTGACTTTGGTTTTCTTTGCAAAGTTTTCCTGGAATGTTGTTTTACTTCTAACAAGAGTTTGTAAAATGTTTTTCTTTAGCTTTTGAGTAAGTTACATAGGAAACAATATTTTTTCTTGCGTGTCATGTTGACTTTATCACGTCTTCGGTGATTAAGGCAATGAAAGAACTACACTTTTTTATCATGTGATCTTCTATACTTATTTTTGAGATCATTTTTGGTTACTTTGACTAAATGGGTAACTAAATGCTGTTCCACCATGGCCTGTGATCTTATCTAATCAAATGTGGAGACCTCTTGACCTTTTTGACAACTTTCCCAAATCAAATTCTAAATGAAATCTCCTTGACATTAAGGTGACCTTGAGATTTTTCAGAGGGTCCCTGGAAAATCTCTATTTATTCTCTCACCTTAGGAAAAAAAAAAAGTGTTAAACTAATCGGGTTTATTTGATAAATCAAATTGTCATACGTTAAGTTACATAACTCCCTATGTTCAGTTGACATGGACATATGTTATTAATATAAGTATTTTAGAAATTATATAAAGTTCCTAGAAATTTATCAATGTCTTTGCTGTCCATGATATGTCCTGATATAATGTTAGTGGTCAATTATTGCCTTAAAATATTGTATGCCACAGAGGCAACTGAATTTCTTTTGTTAGATCTTTAATCAAGAGCACGTCAAAGCTATTCACAGATAGTTACTGTTCTATTCAGAGGCTTCTCTGAAAGTTCTCACAATTAGCTACAGGCCAGATGCTTGTTTTCAACAAAAGGAAGCCTTCTGGAGGCTCTGGCAGTCACTTTGAGGTTCAGGCTTTGGATAGCATTAATGCCTTTGAGATCATATCACCAGACTGGGTAAAGATTCCCAGAACCCATTAAAAGCTGATGGGTTTGAGGAATTTGTAACCCAAGATCAAACAGGACTGGAATTAACCACATAGGACTGAGAGGATTGATAAGATAATTATGATTCTTTTTAAGACGTTTGCTTTGAATATTGCTGTTTTTTTCATGTCTTATTTTATGGATTTAAGGATCACCTTTTCTCTTTTCTCATAAGTTGTATAATTTAACAGCAATTTAGTAGATCATACTTTTATAAATAGAAATAAAACATTTATGGTTTTCCATGTTTGATCCCCCAGAATTCAGAAATTCTTATGGAATATTTTAATATTCTTGGCAATATTGTTACTTGCATAACCTCAAGAATCTCTTTTCCTGAAGGGAACTCCTGTGCTTTGTTTTTTGGATTGTAAACTGGTACAGCCACTGTGGAAAACAGCGTGGAGTTTTCTCAAATTATTACAAATAGGAAGACCATATGATACAGCTACCAAATTTTTTTTAAAGACTTACTTATTTATTTGAGAGCAAAAGAGAGAGTGCAAACATGGGGACGTCAGAGGCAGAGGGAGAGAGAAATCATATGCAGACTCCACACTGAGCACAGGCCTTTTGGGGGGCTCAACCTCATGACCCTGATGAGGGAGCACGAGGCTGGCTGAAGACAAAGCAAAAGCTGGCACCCCCCTCTCCATCCACTCTCCCTCTGTCATATGTGTAGCATCCCTCAGGCAGCCCTGACTGCCATGAATAATAAACAAATAGTTAATTTGCAGAGATCACAATCCTGCAAGACAGGAGTCTCCCTTGGCTTACAAATGTCCTAAATCTCACTAACAAAGACGATTGATAGCAGGATTGTGACACCCAACCAAAAAGTCTCCCAACTATCTTAATGTTAATGGCTGGTCTAAAGACAACATTGATCAAGCTGCAAGGGCAAGGCTTCCTGTAGGCCTGGATATCCTGGCACCTTGTAGGCCCTCTTTAGCATATGAAAACTCCATTTAAACCTTCCTTCCCCTCACCTTCCCCCAACCACAGGGTACATAATCTGCCATCCCTCACAACCCAGGGCAGCAGCTCTTCCTGCCCATGGGTCCTGTCCCCGTGCTTTAATAAACCACCATTTTGCACCAAAGATGTCTCAAGAATTCTTTCTTGGTCATCGGCTCTGGACCTCAGCCCACCGAACCTCACCTAGGTTCTAGAACTTCATCAACCCTGAGATCATGACTGGGTCTGAAACCAAGAGTCGGATGCTTAATGGACTAATCCATCCAGGCACCCATTTTTTAAAGAAAATGAAATTCTTATCTCAAGCAGATGTCAGCAAACCCCTCCCCCGACCATGTTCACTGCAGAAATTATCTGTAACTGCCAAATTATCCATAACTGCCAACATATGAAAACAGCCTAACTGTTCATTGACTGATGAACAGGTAAAGAAATGTGATTTATACGATATTATACGTCGATTATACCTCAATAAAACTGAAAAAAAAAAAAAGAATGTGTCCTCCTCACGATAGGATGTAATTGATAGCATCGGTTATATCACCAAGGCTTTGACTAAAAAGCCACATTTGAAAGTGATGGCCATCGACTCCCATGTGACCAGCTTTAAGGATCTGAGGTTGACTGTGTGAAGCCAGTGCTCACAAAACCCTCTTGGATAAACACCTCGTGGAGTAACGGCCAAAGGCAGGCTGCCCTCTCAGACCCTCCTCTGTCCCCCTAAAAGCAGGAAACACATCTCCCATGGTAAATACACTCTCCCTATACTGAGAAATAAAAAGACAACCTTATCACCAGAGAGAGACTTAAAAGCTAAGAATCCTCTAAAAATAACCCTTCTTACTTTTTTTACTAAACTACCAGTTCAGCCCAAATTCCACTCAGGATTCCCTCCTGGTGAAAACCCCTAAACCCCTCTTTTCCTTATCCTGTCAATTCCTCCCCAATTTGTTGTTTCTTTGTCTAAAATGTGTAAAAACTGTCAGTTTTTTGGATCTCAATTTCATTATTAGGCCTTTGGGTACACGCCGGTAAAAAAACAAACAAACAAAACCAAAACTTGGTGTTTTTCTTTTTTTTCTTTCTCCTGTTAACCCAGGATTTTCCACATCCATATGAGTAAATCCCTATTATATTCATGGGATCCATCATTATAGCGAAGGCACAATACAACGACAGTCTCAGACAAAACCTGGGATATTGTAATATTTGTGCAGAAAGAAAACCTTCCTGTACTCTTTAGGTTCTCAGTGTTTGGAGGCAAGTGATTTTAATATAATAGGGATTTACTCATATAATAATTAAATGTAAATTTAATTATTAGTCCAGCTTGGAAGAACTTCCGGGAAGTAGAAGAATGTTCCCCAACAGCGGTGAGTAAGGCAGCTCCCCTCCCGGCGGGCCCAGGAATCTTAGTATACTTTGGAGAGGAAGTGACCCAAATCTGTAGGTACTTTTGGTAAAATCTGATGACAAAGTCTTGGCTTGGCTTCCCAGTCCTGAGAGGCCTTCAGAAGTCCAGTCTCAGAGACCTCACCCAAGTTCCAACCAAGCAAATTTGGAAAGACCCATGTGATGGTTACCATTATTGCTGCACTGAGGTAAGTCATGAGTCAAAAGGTAAGGAGATAAGACTGATTTTGCAGGCTGGACTGATCTCATTTTTATTATCTTCTGTCACACCTTGAAGATGGCTGGTGGACCATCTTGTGTTCCAACAGAAAGTGATGGCGCGCTGTGGGGGCCATCAGCTTTCAGCCTTGTGCATTGCTTTTTAGCTCCTTCCACCTCTCTGGGAACTGGATCCCCTTGTCTTATGTGTCACTAAGAATGAAGACTGGCCTTTTCTCGGGGCCTAGTGACTCAGCACAGAGGTCAAAGGCTTTATCCCCTCAGCTGCATGGGTTTCTCAGGAACTTTGCTGGAACACACAGGTTTTTCCAAGCTCTGCTCTCGGTCTCCCTCCCCGATCCCCTGACTAACTACAGTCTGAGCCCTGCATCCAGACTTCTGGCCACCTCCCAGACCTCGGGCTAATCATTGGTTCCAGGCATTCACCTTGGTTCCTTCCGTTTCCTTGTTCTGCTTCCCTTTGCAGCTCTCTTCTCTCAAAACTAATGGGAAACTTCTCTCCACCAGAATCTGCCCAGGTTTTTGTGAACCTTGGAAGGAAGTTTCAGACAAGGTAGTGTGGGGCCATGCAGTCCCCTGGATAATAAAGATGACTGTCAACTAATGAGATGTGAGATTCAACAGATGAAGAAAGAAGCCTTCTAGCAGCTTCCCCAACCTCCCCCAAAACAGAAACATCTGAGAGTGAGGCTGTCAGGAATCCCTTCCTCAGAGGAGAAAAAGCAAAGACCGCCCATACTTGCAGAAACAAACATCATCACACACTTTCTTATCTCCTGTTTGTTTTCCTAGAAACCTGTTTGCTCTTCCAATATCATTTTTTTCTCCCCATTAAGTGAGGTGTATATATATATATATCCCCATCTGTACTGTTTTAGAATGCCACTAAAACTTTAGGTTTTTTTCCCCCTTGTATGGTGTCAGTTTCAGTTAAAATCACTTGCCTCCAAACACTGAGAACCTAAAGAGTACAGGAAGGTTTTCTTTCTGCACAAATATTACAATATCCCAGGTTTTGTCTGAGACTGTCATTGTATTGTGCCTTCGCTATAATGATGGATCCCATGAATATAATAGGGATTTACTCATATGGATGTGGAAAATCCTGCTGTGGTGTTGGGGTAGGCATGGCATTGACAGAAGAGAAATTATTATAAAACCATTCTCTTCTGGAGCCAGTCTGGGCCTGATTCCCAGGCCATGGATTACAGCATTGTCACAGAAAATCTCTCCAGGTTCCATCAACCACAGATATCCCATGCCTCAGAGGCCATCTCTACGAGCTGTAAGTGCTTCTCCATGATTACACCTCCTTAGCTCACATTTTATGTGTGTCATAATATAATTATGAATAAAAGGAGAAGGGAAAAACAAAGAACTACACTAAACGTTTAGGGTATTTGTATTAGTATAAGGTCTGATCTTTTACTATTCATTCATCCTTCAAAAACTTAAAAAAAATTTTTAATGATCTTATTTATTTATTTGAGAGGGAGAGAGAGAGAGAGAGAGCGTGCGCTGAGTTGGGAGGAGGGGCAGAGGGAGAGGCAGGCCCTCCACCCCCTTGCTGAGCAGGTATCTCTAACAGAGCCCCCCCCACCCCCCACCCCCTTTCTGAATGTTGTGGGGATTTTACAGGCTTAAGCCCACCCACATGATTCTAGCATAATCATAAAGTCATCAAAATTCAGTAAACAACTTGTAGTAGGCGCTGTTACAATCATAAAATGTCAGGGCTTAAGAAGACAGAGTCAGGTGCTGACTTTTAAAAGGATCACTGTCACTTTTTAGTAAAAACATTTGTTTATCATCACAAAGATTCAAGGCATTATATGTCTTTGCTTTGGGCTGTTTTTAGCTCAAATGAAAATGAGGATGGCCTCAGCTCTTATTCTGAGAGCTACAATTCTCACCTCTTAAAGTGCTAGGTTTTTCAATTTATATGTGGGCTCATGGCTACAGAGATAAGGGCAGACATTCCCAGTCTCCTTTGTAACTAAGTGCCCAGATCTATAAGATAGGATAAAATAAATTATGCGTAGCTTCTGGGCCATGACCTTGTTCCTCCCTTCTTGGACTTGCTTTGGCGGTGCTAGTGAATCATCCCATTCCCGAAGACTGAGGGCGTTTTCTAGGACAGGAACCAGTGAACTTTTTCTGTAAGGGGCCAGACAATACCTCAGGCTTTGTAGGATATCCAGTGTCAAAGATAAATTAAGTCAGACTCTGAGTAGATAATGTGGTGAGAAAAGATTTCAGCTAATAATATGACACTGCAACAGGAAAGAGTGTCCAGCATGAATGAAATGCAACAGTGTTGAGTGTAGATATGACTGGGCAAAGGGCACTTTGCTTCACTTTGTTTTATTTCTAATTTAATTTAATTTAAATAAAGCTCAACGTGGGGCTTGAACTCACAACCTTGAGATCAAGACCTGAGCTGAGATCTAGAGTTGATGCTTAACTGACTGAGCCATCCAGGTATCCCATGAAAGAGCATTTTAAAGAGAGAATGGGGTTGGTGAGCAGCTCAGTAGGGTCAGGGAATGGAAGAAGTACAAAAAGTGGAGAGGGGAAGTTGGTTCATGTAATAAATTCCACATGTGTTTGTTGACTGACTGGTGCCACTGAAATTAGCTTCTACCCTCCCAGGGGTCTGGCGTACAGGTCCCCCTCTTCAGGTGTTGAGAGACAAACAATGAATGCTTCTGTTGGCCTTGAGTTTGCACAGCCAGGCACTTTAAGGGGGACAGGGTCATTCTAGAGATGTGGCCTTGAGCTCTTGGAACTACTTCAGTGTTTGTCCAATCCTGTACAGGCCATGGTTGAGACATAATTAGAAGAGGGACGAGGGGACCCTGGCCAGAGTTAGGTCAAGGTGAAAATCTTTGTCAATAGTCTTGGTGGAAACTATCCAACTCTGATCATACAAAAGAAGCCACAGACAACATTTGAATATTAAGGCTGTCTACAAAAACAGGCTTTGGGTCTCATTTTGCCCACAGCTGTAGTTGGCACATGATGGATCCAAAAACTGGAGGGAAGCTTGGTCCTTGGAAGATGGCAAGGTCCAACCATTGAATCCCTCAAAATATAAAAAGCAAGGGAAATTGAATGCAGGAGGTTGGTATATCGGTGAAAGAGAATTCCACAAGGTCAAGTAGGGGAAAGAGGGTGCCTCAAAGACCAGTAAAGGCAGAAACAGCCTCCCCACTCTGTCCCTGCCTGGTCTCAGGAGCAGGAGGGAAGCACCTGATCTCCAGACCCTCTTCCTTAATGTCTTTAACTCTGGGGAAGAGGGGGAGCCAGGGCGGGGGAGAGGGGTATGGATGGACTTGCATTCAGTAAACCCATGCTTGTGTCTCTATTAAGTACAGTCCAGAAGGGTTAGACATCATATGGAGCTGTTTCTGCAGACCCCCATTTGGGGCACTGCATGTGAAAGGCGGTGTCCAGTTTGGAGGCTCACACACCTGACCCCCAGGCAAGGATTTCAGTCACGGAATAACATTGCCTCTCAGAAAGAGGAAGCAATTATTCCAACTTTAAGTGAAAGTGGAGGAAGTAGGGTCTCACCAGTGTTCTAGCTTTTCTCTTTTTTCTTAAATTTGAAGTTAGATATTGTGGAAGTCATGTTATGTGACAGGCAGAGCATGTGGTGATTTCAAACCTGCCTATTTATTGATTTATTTTAAACAGCTTTATTGAAATATAGCTCATCCACAATAAACCACACACACGTAATTGGTTTGATCAGCTTGGACACGATACCATCACCCCAGTTGATGTCAGAGATCTATTCATTACCTCCAAGAGTTTCCTCATGCCTCTCAGTATTTAATTCCTTTTTTTCTTCAGTGCTTAGAACACATATAATGAGATTTACCCTCTCAACAAAACATTAGCCCACGGCACAGCATTGCTGGTCACTGAAGCTGTTTTGTCTTGCTTTACTGACATTTCGTACCAACTGAACAACTCCCATTCCTCTCCACCCTGACGGCCTCTGTTTGATTCTCTTCTTCTGTGAGTTGAATATTTTGGGCACCTCATGTAAGGGTCATGCAGTCTTTGCCTTCTGTGACTGACTCATCTCACTTAGCATGGTGTGCTCTGGGTTCATCCATGTTGCCAAAAATGAGATAATTTCCTTTTCTTAAAGGATGGATAATATTCCATTGTACGTGTTTACCACATTTTCTTTATCCATTCATCTGTCAGTGGACATTTGGATTGTTTCCATAACTTGACAGTTATGAACAACGATGCAATAAACATGGGAGCACACGTGTGCCTCTGAGATCCTGAATTCAATTCTTTTGAATATATACAAAGAAGTAGTAGTCTTGTTTTTAATTTTAGAGGACCCTCCATAATGTTTTCTTCACGGCTTCACCATTTCAGTCTCATCAACAGTGGAGGAGAAGGTGAAGAAGACTTGGAATCTTTCTTTTTTCTGGTAAGAGCATTCCCAAACTGATGTGAGATGTCCTCGCACTGTGATTTTGACTTGCATTTTCCTGATGATGAGTGATGTCGAGCACCTGTCAGTCATTTGCAGGCCTTCTTGGGAGAATGTCTATTTAAGTTTTTTGCCCATTTTAAAAAACCAGGTTATTGAGTTTTTTTGCTATTGAGTTGGAGGAGTTATTTTATGCTTTGGATATTAACCCTTTATTAGATATACAGTATTTTATATTCAGATTGATGGGGTCAAGGGTGCCCAGATTAAACATTATTTCTGGATTTGCCTCTGGGGATATTTCTAGGTGAGATTAACATTTAAATCTGTAGACTTTGTTGAGTAGATGGCCCTTCTGAATGTGGGCAAGCATCACCCAATTCATCTAGGACCTGAATAGAATGGGAAAGGGGAGGAAAGAGGAATTTGCCCCTTTGTTTCCTGCCTGCCTGTTGAGCTAGGATGCATCCTGGGACTGGAATTTACAACACTGGCTTCCCTGCTTTCAGGTCTTTAGGCTAGGACTCTTCCTACTCCTCTCACTCCCTGGGTCTCCAGCTTGCAGTCAGTAGCTCAAGGGCTGTCCAGCATCTATCATCCTGTGAACCGATTTCTCATAATAAATCCCGTGTGTGTGTGTGTGTGTGTTTGTATGTGGTTGATTCTGTTTCTCTGGAGAATCCTGACTAATACACATGGTTTGCAAATATTTTATTTAACTTTATAGGTTGCCTTTTCATTCTGTTGATTGTGTCTTTTGCTGCACAGAAGCCTTTTGGTTTGACATAGTCCCACTTGTCTACATATAGACCAGAACAGAATAGAGGGTCTTGGAAAATATCCACAGAGCTGATCTTCCATGAGGGTGGCAAGGACACACAATGAGGAAAAGACAGTCTCTTCATCAAATGGTTTTGGGAAAACTTGATATTCACATGCAAAAGAAAGCGATCAGATTTCTATCTATCTATATATAAATATAGTTGCAAAACAGGTTAAAAACTGAAACTACAAAACTCCTAGCAGAAAATATAGAGGGAAGAGCTTCTTGGCAATGATTTCTTGTGACATTCACCAAAAACATAACCAAGTACCAAACTGGACCAGTGGATCTCCATCAAACCAAATCTGTCGTTTACACTTTGACTTGGGTCATGCACTACAGGTGGGAGAAGGAGGAGAGCTATAGGGGCCAGTACTGAGTCCTAGTTAGCATCTGAATGGCTCAGTGGACACTCTGATGTCCTATCTACACAGTAATTTCTGGAGGAATGACAGTGGACATGTCTGACGTTTGTTTTCAGGGGGCTTGGGAAAGGACGGTGGGGGGAGGAAGAAAACACCTTTATTTTCCCCACCTGTCTCAGGGTAACATCACCCGCAACTAGAACTCTCCTGAATCGGGTTCCCTCCTCTTTTTTCCCTCTTCCCCTTGTCCTTTACATTTCATTTGTTATTCTTCAATATTGATTTTTAGTTTGATTTTATGCACAGCTCGAATGACTCTAATTTCTATTAAAAATGGTAGAAATACAGACATGTCAAGAGACAGAGATGCAGAGAGGCAGAAGGAACAAACAGAAAATGTACCTTTACGGGGCTTATCCTATGCGCATTTTCATTTGGACTATGAAATAGTCATTTTAGAAGATGTATTTAAAGAAAAAATCTCAAGGCAAGGAAAGATGGAGTAGAAAAAAAGAAAGAGAGAGAGGGAGCAGAAAGCAAGACCATCTTAACATTTTTCTTCGTGGTGCAGGACAAGAAAATGAAATGTATTACTGGAGTGGTTTCCTTTTTGTTTTATATTAAAACAGGTCAAGTGGAACCAGGATTATTACCACTATTCCAATAAACTCTAAGATTTCCATTGGTAACACGGACACTATCTTTGTTGTTAGTTTCACCTTGCAGCACAAATGCACTGAGAGGTGTCCTCCATTAAATTTCAAATGTGTTTGAACAGCTGGGCTTTTAGAAATATATTGATACTGGTGTATATTTTAATGCAAAATTTATAAAAGAGCAGGGTAAAAGTTCGAATAGTTCCCAAGTGGTGGCATTACCAATCATAGCTATTTTGCCTACTTTTTTTCCTGAAGAAATTATCAGGCAGGAAACTGAATTTTAAAACATAGCATGATGAAATTCATTCAGTGTCTGGAAAAATGCTTGAAGTGAAGGCTATTGCAGTTATGTTAGCGAATTTTTGATGGATTCTGTAGCATTATCTGATAATAAGAAATGAAAAGGAGAATAGCAATAACAATGAATACTTTACCCATCTTCACTTTCTCTTTTTCCATCACTCATTTAAAATCTCCCAAGGTGCTGCTTTTCCTAAAGTGTTTATTCTACAAAATATTAACCTTGCAAGCTCTTCCAATAAAACAAGTAACAACAGACTCTGTTTGCCTGTCGTTATTGCTGCTGGGAACTGTATTCTTTGGACATTTATAATGTGTGCATAAGTCATGTGGCCATGAGGCAGACATCTGACCTGCGGCCAACACTCACCTGCCTGGAGGTGACGGATGGGTTCCAATAACCATAAACATATTTTCTTCAATAGTAGTGGCCACGGTGTTCCTAAAATCCTTATAAACACTGGCACATCAGCCTTTTTGACTCCTATCTCTAACCCATTTTACTTTATTTACTTATTTTTCTTTTATTTTTTAAAGATTGATTGATTTTTTTGAGAGAGAGTGCACGCGCATGTGAGGGGGAGGGCCCAAGGGGTAGAGAATGAGAATCTCCAGCAGACTCCCCACTGAATATGGAGCCCAGCGTGGGGCTCGATCTCACAACCCAAAGATAGGGACCTGAGCTGAAATCAAGAGTCATCACAATTATCATATGGTTTCACTTATTTGTGGAGCATAACAAATAGCATGGAGGACATGGGGAGATAGAGAGGAGAAGGGAGTTGGGGGAGATTGGAAGGGGAGGTGAACCATGAGAGACTATGGACTCTGAAAAACAATCTGAGGGGTTTGAAGTGGCGGGGGGTGGGAGGTTGGGGTACCAGGTGGAGGGTATTATAGAGGGCACGGATTGCATGGAGCACTGGGTGTGGTGAAAAAATAATGAATACTGTTATGCTGAAAATAAATAAATTAATTTAAAAAAAAAAGAGTCATCTGCTCAGCCAACAGAGCCATCCAGGTGCCCCTCTCTTCCCCATTTTAGAATGGAGCCGCTCCTTTCATTTTAGTGCGTATCATTCCCTGTCCTCAAGAGTTTTTTTTTTTTTTAAATATTTTATTTATTTATTTGATAGATGACAAGTAGGCAGAGAAGCAGACAGAGAGAGAGAGGAGGAAGCAGTTTCCCTGCTGAGCAGAGAGCCCGATGTGGGGCTCGATCCCAGGACCCTGGGATCATGACCTGAGCAGAAAGCAGAGGCTTTAACCCACTGAGCCACCCAGGTGCCCCTATTCCCTGTCCTCAAGAGGTTTTAAGCTTTATTAATTTTCTTTTATGATTTTATTTATTTATTTGACAGAGAGAGACACAGCAAGAGAGGGAACACAGGCAGGGGGACTGAGAGAGGAAGAAGCAGGCTTCTTGTGAGCGGGGAGCCTGAGGCGGGGCTCGATTCCAGAACCCTGGAATCGTGATACAAGCGGAAGGCAGTAGCTGAATGAGTGAGCCACCCAGGCGCCCCAAGAGGTCAAGCTATAAATCCTCATTTGTTTCGGTGGATACAGAAGAAGAACTTTTACCTCATTGTCACCAAGTGCTTAGTAATGTGATTGAGAAGCCTGACAATTGTGAACAACAGACTGGCTTAGTTGGCTGTGTCTTCTCTAAGTTATGGCAATTGTCTCAGCAAATTTTAAACTCCTGTCAGTGAAGCCTTGGCATCAGATCACCCTCTTCACTTGGAGGAGAATCTGATTGAACTGATTGTGGAGAAAAGAGAAGCATCCTTGAATTCTCTAATGTTTCCATTTTGTGCCCCTCGCTGTTATTATTTGCTTACTAACCCTACATTTCTGGCTACTTGACTTTTTGTCTAATGGATTCCCATCCTTACACTCTGTTTCCAGACCCTGAGCACGCTGTGGTTGAAGTATTTTGATGGGTGGATGGTGTTATTATTCTCTAGAATCTGGTTTCTCCAACAAGGATTTGCTGTTACAAATTTTGTGTTCTGTTTTATACATTAGAGGTAAGGGCAGGAAGGGGGACCAAAACAATGTTTGTCAGTTCATAGCTGACAGAGTTCTTATATCAGTAAGTCGGAATCCAATCCAAAATTCAACTCACAGCAATACGTGTCTTAACATTTCCTATGTGACTCAGAACCGAGTGCCCTCACCTCTGAGTTAAAGTATCCATTATTCTATGCCTATCCATATATTTCACATGATACAAAGGAACATTTGACATAAATATCTATTTTAGGCTTACAAGGCAATTAACAGGTTGCTTCTGAATTATTATCTTATTAAACAGTTACAGTTAGAATTTTGTTCTTTTTAGGCAGTAGAAAAAATGTTTCACAAAATAACATTTCTTCCCTTAAAACAAACAAACAAACAAACAAAAAAAAACAGAACTGCTTGCCAGTTTCCTGAAGTAAATTTTTATAACACAGGAAAGTAAAAATAGGTGAAAAAGACCCTCTTGCAATCTTATGATTAAGAGAAAATTAGTGTTTGAATTTCATGGCACAAATGTGTATATATTTATATATCCGAAAAACCAGAATCATACTGCTTCAAAATACATTTTACATTTGTTTAAATGTGAACATGATTTGGCCTTGTATCTCTAACAAAACTTTTATAATAGACCCTCAATATTTTGGGATGTTTATTAGAAACATGTCCATTATATTACAAAAGAAAAGAATGCATATAGTACTAGTTTTGCCGTCTAAGCTGAAATCCAGAGTTGCGCGCGTAACCAACTGAGCCACCCAGGGCCCCTCCCCCACCCTCCTGTGCACACTTCTTTAGCCGGCGGCACACACCCCTCAATGTCATAGGGGCTCACGTCTGACAGTAACCTTCTCCAAGGGCTGCAGTCTGTTATCTCTCCAGAATCTCTGTGGGCTCACTGAGTCCCCTCCTTTACCAGCCAGTCAGAGACTTGGCTCCAGCAATTCTGCCCTGGCCATCAGCCATCAGTGCCTTTTCTCTCTCAGAAAAGGCACTTTCTTTCCTTAGAACTCCCCACTGTCCACCTCTTTTCTGTGTCTTGTATCACCAACACTTCCAAAGGGTGATCTGGGCTCACTGTCTCTGAATTCTCTCCTCCATTTCTCTGCCACACTTCTCCAAGGTGACATTCGCCACCAACACTGCCCATGCCACCAGAGACCTTCTTGTTGATACTCCCAATGGTCATGCTCAAGTCCTCCCCTGACTTGTGCCGAAATAATCACTGGATGCAACTTTCCTCTACCTTTACATTGTTCACTGAGTAGTTTCTAGGACACTATGCTACCGATTTCCCCCTTACTTCGCTCATTGCTTCTTTGCCATATATATTATCTGGATACTTTGCTATATCCTCACTTCTCCAAATTTTTGCCATTAAAAAGTCCCAGATTTTTCCTCAGTTAGTAGCTATTCTACTTTTCCTGTTGATAAAACCAAAGTCTCAGACTCATTTTGCTTTTCTTTTTTTCATACTCTATATAGAATCTACCAGAAAATATTATGCCTTCAAAACTTATTTAGAATTTGGCCATTTCTCCCACCATCCCTATGACCCTGTTGCAATCCACCATGACATTTTAACTGGGCTGTTGTAATAACCTCCGAACTGGTCTTTCTTTGTCTGACCTTGATCTCTGCCCCTACTTTAGTCTATTCTCAGCATGACAGCCATTTAATTTCCTCAGCAAATGTCACTCCTCTCCTTCTAATTACCAGCATCTCCCCTATTCACTGCCGATCATGACCAGAGGCTTTGCAGAGGCCTGGGTGGTGCTGGCCTGCCAGCCACCCCCTCCCTCTCCCACAGTAACTCCTGCAGAACTCCCCCTTACTCACTGTTCTGCAGTGCCCCGGACACCTTCTCTGTCCCCATGCTCCTGGAGCACCTGTTCACTCCAGAGCTCTTCCCCCAGATGCCAGCATAGCTTACCCCAAACTTTTCTATTCTTTCTTCAATGTCTCATTCCAAGTGAGGCTTTCATTAAGACCATTGTCAAATTTGCAGCTTCCACTTCCTGAGATTCCCTGTTCATTTTCGCCACTTTAGTTTTCTCCCTAGTACTTCTAAGTTTCTAACCAATACATGGTTTCGTTAATCATCTATGCTCTCTTCCTCCTACTATCTTCCCAAAATACAAATTTCAGGGGGGGAGAAGCTTTTGTCTCTTGCATTAGTTATTATATTACCTGAGACTAAGATCGCTAACTGGCATATAGGGGGCAATTTATAAAAATCATCAAGCAACTAGGAGATTTTATATCACAGTGGGCCATAGACAAATTGGTTTAGTAATATGACAAATATAAAGTTGTATGAAGAACATCTTTCAGAACTGTCAGTGTGCTGCTGAATGTACATATAAACCCATTTGGGTAGGCACTGGAGACTCTGGCTTTTCTCTCCCCAGCCCTTCCCATATAATGGACATAGTTGTGCCTCTTTCAGCAGCTGGTTTGGGGCTGCCTGTGCCAAGCAAGGTTCAGGGGACTCAACTTGGTCTACATGCATCACATCTCTTGTTTCGAATCTTGGTTCAGAATTTATACTTTCTTACTCTCTTGAAGGCCTGGGGTGAATATTGTTTTCTGGGTGTGTATGCTATTTGAAAAACAATGATTTTCCTATTTATCATGAATACTATTGTTCTTCCAGGGCCTCAACATCATGAAACCTTTCCTGGAGTGGCATGACCAGCTGTGCCCGTGCCCTGGCTAGAGAAGTCAGGTGTTCCTCGTCCTCCTGATGGCTGATAGATTCCTCCTTTTAAATTTGAAGTTTAGGTCTACTGATGTGTGCAGCTCCTGGTCAAATTCTTGTTGTCTCTGACTTGTTTATTTCATATGGGTGATGGACTGGCGACAGAGTTTCTCTATTGCTATATATAAGAAGGTTAAAAATTCATTATTTGAGAATATGAAATTATCTTTCTTTTTTATATTTCCTTTTATCTATTCATTTGAGACAGAGAGAGAAAGAGAGAAGGAGCGAGCTTGAGCAGGGGAGAGAGGCATGGGGAGAGGGAGAAGCAGACTCCTTGCTAACCTGGGAGACTGGCATGGGGGCTCAATCCCAGGATCCTGAGCAAGACCTCAGCCAAAGGCAGATGTTCAACCAACTGAGCCACCCAGGAGACCCTCTTTATTTCTTTCTAAATAGAATAGAGCAAATGATCAACTGTTGTCCTTAGATTATAAGACTTAGTAAGCTTATTTATCATAGAATATCTTCTTTCTTAATTTTTTTTTTTATTTAAGTTCAATTTAGTTAACATACAGGGTATTATTAGTTTCAGGGGTAGAACTTAGGGACTCATCAGTTGCATATAGCACTCTGAATATCTTCTAAACCTTAAATGTTAAGGATTATAAGATGTCCCCTTCCGTCTCTGGAAACACTCAATGCATTAGGATCTCAGTGTGAAGAGTTGATGTATAAGAATGAGGATTTATACTGACAAAAGGACACAGAATCTGAACAGGAGAGGAACAGCTCTCAATGGCTGGTTAACTTAATCTGAAGTACTGTATCTTTCTGAGATTTGAAAGAGGTGATATGAGACATAAATTAAATTATCATCCTTCTCACCGATGGCCATGTTCTCCCTTATGTAGGGAAGTGACAAATTACCAGCGTAAGCTGCAAATTATAAAAATTCCCATTTTGGCTTTGTAGGTACTGAAACTTAAAAAAATTCCTTTTAGAGTCTAGCAGTAGTTCTCAAGGTTGTTATGAAGGGCATGCTAGTTCAGAATGTTTAAAATTTTCATAACTGAGATCATCAGACTGGTCTGGGTTTGAATATCACTTCTTCAAACATCTAGCTGCATGATGTAAATAGTTAAAAATCTAGACATAGGTGTTCCTATCTGTAAGCTCAGAAACTATCTTGTAAAGTTCCTAACTGATTGAGGTAATGTTTATAAATAACGTCTCAGAGGTGCTACATAGCAGGTGTGAATTGTGTGCTGGTGATTATAGGAAGATCATTCATGCTCATAATTGCTGTTTTGGTGAAATTGAGTATTGAATTCCTATCTGGATACTATCATACAGAGAACACCTCCCCCATTATTTCCCCCCCTCCCAACCCCACAGAATTGTTTGCAAAGGAGTTGATCAGTGGGGATACTATAGCTATGGTGTCATGGTTGGGATATCAACTCCAGTAATTTTCTATTCCAGCAGAAATGTGTAGCTACTCAGACAAGGAAGAAAAAAAAGAAAGAAAGAAAAAAAAAAAAGAGAAAGGAAGAATCAATCCAACTTGCAGGATCTTCCATTTTATTGGAGAAAATAAAATCATAATCAGTGTGTTCAATCATGGGTGAACCAATAATTCATTCGATGGGTCAGAAATTGCACCACACGTTTAGCTATAAACTATGTCCCTCCTAAAATCAATTGAATAAACATGGATGACTGTTTTAGAATATCAAATATGTATTAGGTTTTCTTACTGAACAAACTTCTCAGCAAGAGAGAATTAAACTATCTTTTTCTATCATTAGCAAACCATGTAAGGCATCCCTGTAACTGGGGAAGAATAATGATAAGTTTTTGGCTTTTAAGGGTTGCTTTTAGGGTCTCATTCCAACTTGAGACAACAAGAACAAAAACACACAGGGAATTGTGCCGTACTATTTCCTGAGTTATACCCAAGGCAAATCCATATACCCCAAAGCAAAGCAACCATAATCATGATCTGTATGATCGTTCATTGGAGCCCTCCCTGGAATATTCCTGAGAAGCCACAGTAGAAAAACACACTTGAGATATGAGTGCATTTTAAAAGGAAAATGCAAAACCTGGAGCTGTCTGTGGGACTTAATTTGTGTGTTTGATTGAGATTAAAATGACACTTTGCGTGCTCTAGGAAAGGGAGACATGGGTCTCCAATCCCACGGCACCGGGCAGGGGCTGAGCATTTGCATGGCTGTTGTGATTCTATGAAAATGCAGAAGTAAAACCCCAGGCTGTGCAGGTCTAGTTTTGGATATCTCATCAATATTTCTGTGCACAGCATATTAGAAAGTGATTAACAACTCTCTGTGCTTTCATCTCAAGACTGTTTTCTTTCCTCTCGGGGACAAAGCCCAGGCAGCTGTACCCTGTTATTTTATGAAGCTGTAATGCAGTATCTGGAGATTTTGCCATCTTAATCTGCTTCATTTCAGTGAAATAATAAATGCATAGAGGGAAATTTCAAAAACGGAAAGAGACAAGATAACTTTACAATCCCCAAACCTAGGACATTAAGCAAATCACTAGTTTTCAAACCTGCGTCAACAGCAACAGCTGGTGGAGGAAAGATTCTCTTCAAGCACACATGCATGCCTACACATAACCCACACTCGTATTTCATCTTAAGACACTCACACCCATACCCCTGCCTATAGGCATCCTTTGTGTCGTTTCATATATTTTTCAACTTGCATCATGTGACATGGAAAAGGTGAATTCAGAGAGTGACCATGATGAAAATATAGCCAAGGTATCACAGACCTTCTTCTTTTATTTTATTTTATTTTTTTTTAATTTTTTATTTTTTATAAACATATATTTTTATCCCCAGGGGTACAGGTCTTCACAGACCTTCTTCTTAATACATAGTTGATCTAAAGCATCCAAAAATGAAGCCTCACATCCTAAAGAAGGGTATCAAAAACTAGGGAGATGTTAGAATATCCCGTTTTAGTAGAAATTGTGGTCCCATGTATGAAAACTGAAATATCTTTGAGTGCTTCCGTTTGGGAGAGGAAAATTGCTAAGCATTTGAAATAAGATTTTTTTTTTTCTGTCGAAACCTTATAATTAATTTGATATTATGTCACAAAACTTGGAGAAAGCTGACACCCACTTCCTTCAATCTGTATTTCACTTCAGGTGAGTGTTTATGCCTATTATCGCCAGTAACCCCAAATTCTTTGGCTCTATTCTCTTTACTTTCCCAGTTATATGTCATTGTCTAAGAAGGACAGTGAGGAGGACAGGGTCCCTCTGAAAGGGAGGAGCAGTTGATCAGGAAAATATCTCCATGCTCCTTGCAACATTTCAAACTGTTGGCCAGGCCTCTTGCATTCATGTTACTTGAGAAGTTTTAGGCCAGGGGTTATGGTCTGATTACTATAGACTAAGGGACAAGGAAATGGGTTAGATAGTTCAATAAAAGTCTGTTTGCCGCTCTGTCCTTTTACTCGTCCAGATTTTTTTGCTCATAGAATTCTGGGGTAGATAGAGAAGGACTTAAAAACAACAACAACAACAACAACAACAACAACAACAACAACAAATCTTTCTGCTATACAACCTTATTTATTTTTACTACTTTTCACCAACACTTAATTTTGAAAAAAAATTCAAACATACAAAAATTCAAGGAAAATAGTAAAATAACCATCTGTACCCATCTAGCTTTAACAACTGTGGACATTTTGCAACAGTTGTTTTGTATATATATTTATCACCTATCTCTGTCTATCTGTCCTTAACAGAGTGTTTCTAAACCAAGGAACAGATTAAGTTTCGCACGTAACATATATTTGTTATTACATTTATTTAGCTTCATTTATTCTAGAATAGCCACCCTACTTTTTAGCTTCAAGGCATTGAATGTAAAGGATATTGAACATGTCAACAGTCCCTCATTGTGGACCTGACTGCTTCCTCATGGTGCCATTTATCTTGCTCCGCCCTCTCTTGATTTTCTGTAACTCCTAAGTGTTATCAAAAGGCTTGATTAAATTCATATTTAAATTTTTGGCAGTCACACTTCATAGGATATGCCGTGCACACCATACTGTGCATATTTTAAGAAATAAGCAGTTAATTCTCTGATTTTCAAGATGAACAAATAAGACTTGGTGAGGCAACAAGAGCAGCTTGAGCATGTCCTTCCAAAGATGAGTGTCTCAGAAAAGGAGTCTGTGGAGACACTAGCCCTTTGCTCACGTGGAGCTGTACAAGACTTTGCTTCTTCTGTTCCCAATTTTGTCATCAGCTCTCCTACTTTGGGTATCCAGAGTAAAAAGGTCAAAGGCCAGCTGAACCTAATATAATCTTCCCAAGTTTATAGATCCAAGGGGTAGAACAGGCTCACAACCATTGCTTGATTCAAGTTCCTAGCTGCTGAAATCTCAGTGGCTCCTATGGCTGATTTCTAGTGATTCTTATGTCTGGTATGCATGGCATCCTTGGAGGGATTGTTCAAGGAACAGATGCTGGCCCCTCTCCCAAATTCCTAATTCAACAAGTGTGGGGAGGGACCTAAAAAGTTACATGTCTAACAAGTTCCCAAGTAAGGTGGATGCTGCTTGTCCAGGGACCATGGTTTAAGAACACGAAGCTCAAGGTTCCAGAGTCCCATGTTGAAATTCAACAGGAGGCCTCCTGTAGTCCAAATCTATTTGTTAACATTGTGAAAGGATCAGAAGCTTAGGAAATGGGATTCTAAGACCTGTATTTGACCTTCTTAATTCTACTCTATATGTAATGGCTGGGCAACTTTCTACCTATCTATCTATCAACTTTCTGTCTATCCACCTGTTAACTGGAGATGCTCATACCAGATTATCCCACAAGTTAGTAAAGACCAACTGGGTCATGGATGTGAACATTTTAAAAACTGTGAATAGCTCCATAAAACACCACTGAGAGACTTGCTTCCTGATAACCAAAATGTGGCCAGAGGGAAAAGGCCACACCTGGAGAGGTGAGGTCTGGGACTGGACCACAAGGAGGAGACTTAATACTGACCTGCATTTGGTCCTTGGAGCCGATAGAGAAAATCAGTAAGTGACAAAAGTAAGATGAAGAGGATGGGAAAACAAATTTTACTCATTTACCAATCTTAGTGATATGAAGTATCAGTTCATATTAGGAGGAAGAAAGGGACAAAAGGTGGAAACATTGAAACCCATCACCACCATTAAGACAGATAGATATTTTTCTCAATACCACAATTACTTGCTGGCTAAAAATTAAGTGTCATTGAAAAACACAAGAATTTTGGTTATCTAGGCTTTCAGAATCTGGCATTTCCCCCTAAATGGTGAAACTGGAACTATGGCATAATAGACATGACTATTGTGTTGGGCAGAATCCCCTCCACATGACATCCTTAACTACCCATATGATGCACAAGAAAGCACTGAAGCTTCATGGGTCTTTGTTTTCATGACTCATACTTTTCATAATGCTTTCTGGGGCAAAATGCTGTTTTGGTGAAAGTACATACATAGCACGATACCTGGAACAGAATAAGTATTCATAACATTCAATTGATATATGTGTATGCTAAGATCTTAGAAGAATGTGAGATACTAGTTTCTGTGGCATAAAGTTCATTACAGGAAATATGTGAAAAAATCAAAGGGAAATCTAGGTGCTGATTATATTTATAGATTTTTGAAGCAACTCTTGTATTCCATAAATATTAGGGGTTATTTATATTGCCCCCTCCAAGTTCAATTTTAATGCTATTATGATTGATGATGTTCCTGGTTTCTCATTAAGAGGTTTTTCAGCTTTACTTGGAACAACTCATCCCAGACTGACTAGGCCATAAAATACGGTACTCATTTTCTTTAATTTATTGTTTGTCATCTGAATATTCCTTTGTATATCTCACTGTGATGGGGTGCCCCTGGGACAGGGAAGTGAGGGTCTTGGGAAGGCTGAGAATCACAGGAATGTGGAACCCTCACATGCACTGGCTGTTAGAAGCCCAGCCTCCTGTTTACCCAGATCTGGGCATATATTTCAGGCAACCCAATGGACATTTGTGATGAGGGATTGCTTGTGTCCTTGCCTGTACCTGTCACTCAATAGAAGCCAACATTTGAAGTCTCTTAGGCTCCAGGTTATTCCCTTAACTTGTTGATTACACTCAAAGATTGGCAAAATTCACATGAAAGGACATAAATCTCTTTGTAGGTATGATCACAACAAGTATAGTTTATTGGTAGCTACTTCTCCATTTTGTTTCCAGTGGTCTGTCTGACAGATTGCATCCTGAAACCAAAGCCCAGCTTAATGGCAGATGTGAAGCTATGGTGGTGAGAAATGAATGAGATGAGAAAGATTAAACAATTGATCTGAAGGATTCCAGGGAACAGGGAAACTGCTAATGAAAAGTCAGAGGCCCTTAGATAAAGATCAAAATTAGAATGTCAATAACCTAAAGTCAGTTTGAATCAAGAGTCACCCATTCTAGCACTTTGCTCTCCCAATGGCACAAGTAGGTTTCAACATTAAGTTTCAAAAGTTCCAGACAGTTAGTGTTAGTTGCAAGAAATACCTGAATGAATGGTTTGGGCTCATCCTCTGCCTTGGCATATTACAGGGTAGCTCATCAAACAATTCCCTCCTGAGAAAGTCACTCAAAGAGGGATCAATTGACTTGCAAAGTAGAACTGCATTGTGTGCACAGATCATGGCTCCTGTGATCTTGCTCGCTTCCAGCTATCATTTGAGAAAAACGGGACACAAAAAGAAGCAAGAAGCTAATTTAAAGCAAAGTAAGCGAGTGCAAATGATTCAGGCATTTTCTCTGGAAATTTATCAATACGTGGCTGCCGGATGCGGACTCCTGAGGGAGGAACCATTTACACAAAGAGATTTATCGGGCCAAGCACTGCTGCATGTGTAGGAGTTAATGAAGATGCTAAGAAGAAAGAATTGACTTTAGGACCAGAGAGTGGAGCTCATTTCAGATAAGGGACCAAGTTCCATTAGACGAAGAAAACAGAAACAGAGTATGGATGACATTGTAACTTCTTTAAAAATTTGGGCTAATGATACTTGGAATTTAAGTCAACTGATAGTGCAACGTAGAGTTTGGTTTTAATCAATCAAAAGTTTAAAAGTGCAGTGTGTAGAATGTTTCAAATGGTCCACTCAGCAGGTCCCTTGTTGTGAACATGGAGAGAATCAAGGAGGCAGACCAAGGGTGCTGAGTGCAGCCAGATACCGGAAGCGGAAGTACTAACCACACCGGAAACGGAAGCACTGCCCACACCTAAAAAGGAAGCACTACCTGCACTGTCTCCCAGCCGGGATCCTCTTAAGGTTCTTCTGTTTCCCTAGACAATAGCTCTACATTAATAGAACACAAGATAACAGCCCCGGAGTTCACTGATATTTCCTCATGTTCTGCACAGTTTTGACATGTGTGTCTGTGCATGTGCACTCGTGCATGTGTGAGGATGCACTTCTGTTTTGAACAGGAAAATAATTCTCAGTGAGTGTCTTGCTTAAAAAATATCTTTTGAATTTCACCTCAGAAATATCACTTAGCTGCATGAAAATGATCTTGCACTTTCCAGTCAATGTTTCTTCAGCTAAATTTTCCTTATTTTTCTAACTTATTAGTTTGGCCAATTATGTCACAGATAACATATCCTTGGTGCTACTGTTCTATAATTAAGATCATTTCTTTATGGTGAGAACTTCAATGAAATCACTGGAGAAGTAGCCATTGAGTGCTTACCATTTCCCATAATGCTGCTTCTCAGCTACATTTCAAGCTTGGGGTTTACGGGAGCCGGAGGGGCATTAGGGTGTGAGCCGTGCTGACTTCTCAGCCCCATCATTCTATTCCAGTTGGAAGCACATCTCCGTTGGGAAGCCCCAAGATTTGGGAACTGATTTTCATGGGGGAATTTGGTTTCCATTAATGTCTCTGTCGGCAAAATACCATAAGCTCCAGGGAGACTTCTTCCATTGAATTATTTCTTAGAAATAAATACCCGAGAGTTGGATTAATAGCTTAAAGATTAATAACTTCCTCTTAGCTCTTGAAATATATTCCCATCATGTTTCCCCAAATTGTACCAATTTGCAATGTTCTTGGGAGGGGATTAGTGTGATTCTGTGTGTCTCATTTTGGATTAAATCGTAACGTATTTAGATTTATGTTAATTTAATAGGTATAAAATTGAGTTTCATTGTTGCTTAAATTTCTATGTTTTCATTATGAATGTTCTTGGACATTTTCCATATGTTTCTTTATTGTTTCTATTTCCTAATTTGTGATGGTTCCACTCATAATAATTACCCATTTATCTATTGGAGTGTTGATAATGTCCTTACAATTTTAGAACCATCAGAATTCTTGTGAAAGAGATACTTGCTAATTGCAATAACAATAAATATGTATAGAGAAGCATAAAGAGGTATGATGCTGTCATCATACAGAGGCCTGTAGTGAGAACAAGGTGAATTGCAAAAAATGACAAATCTGTGTCTTCTGCCATTGTTATATCATCTAACGGAGGGGGTGGGTAACCTCAAATAAAATAGAATGGCTCACGAGTTCCATGCTCCAGGGAATTGCTGTTAAGTTTTTGTGTGACAATCTACGTTATACATTTTGCAAGTAATTATCCATTTTCTTTTTACCTTGTTTATAGGAAGTTTTCTCTTTGCACACAAAAGTCACTTTTTCCAATATAAAATTTGTCAATGCCACTTAGTTGGGAATATGGGATACAGTCAGTGGTGTCATAATAGCATTATATGACAGATGGTAGCTACACTTGTGGTACGCACAGCATAACTTGTAGAATTGCTATGTTTTACATTTGAAACTAAGGTAGTACTGTGACAGTTATACTCAAATAAAATAATAGAATTATTTCCAATCTATGGGATAAGCACACATTCCTGCTGCATTAAGTCAGACCCGAGCTTTTTGACTAAGAAAGTACAACTGGAAGTGGCATTGCTACATTTAAGACGGAGTTTTAAGAAGTGATGTGGCTTTGCAGTGTCCTCTTTTCTTCTTTAATGGTATCAAAAATGCCTAAACAGGTATGTTTTTTCAGCCCTGACAACCAAATCAAGGCTCATGGAATAGTACCCCAGCTAATCTGTGATGCACACATAGCATGAGTGAAAAATACATGATTTGGGGTGCCTGGATGTTTCAGTCAGTTAAATATCTCCTCCGGCTTGGGTCATGATCTCAGGGTCCTGGGATCGAGTTTCACATTGGGCTCCTTGCTCAGTGTGGAGCCTGCTTCTCCCTCTCCCTCTGCTGCTTCCCCTACTTGTGTGCTCTCCTGTTCTCTCTCTCTTTCTGTCATTCATATATATATATATATATATATATGTTTTGTTTCTGTAAATCATTGTGATTTTAGTTTTTTTTAAAATTATTATTATTATCACCATGCAATGTGACCTAATCTGTCTGACAAAGTCACATAACTTTTAAAAGGATTGCATAATTGCTGTTAAACTTTTTGTTTCTATAAGTTTGCATCACTGCTGTAAGCAATAAACATTATTTTACCTTGTTTTCCTATTGATGATGATGTATACAATACAAGCTGGTTTGTGTTTATTATTAGTTTTTGTTTTTATTTATGTTCCAAGCAAATATCTGTACTATCTATAACACTCATCCATTCTTTGCTTCTCATAGTGTCATTACTATTACCTACATGCTCAAAACTTCCAAAAACTCTTAGTTCAGACTTTAAACTCTTACTTCAGAAACTCTTAATTTCCTTTTGAAACAGCAACAGTATACAGTGTACCTCAGCCTTGATTTTTCTCAGCTCATTCATTAAAAAAAGAAAAAAAAATTCTTCATTTTACCCCCAAATATTATTTTTCCCCCATCCACTGTCCTGAATAACAGTGATGCCAGCACCCAGTCACCCACACCTCCAAGGTGCCTTGATTCCCCTCTGTATTCCATCAGTGAGACATACTTACTTTACCTTCTGGAAGCCTTTGAAACATGTTATCTCCTTGGATTTATACTACATGGACCTTATTTCAGTCCCAGATAATCAAACACTTGAACAGCTACGATGGTCTCATCCATGTCCAACCCTTTCTTTACCTACTACCAAAGACATGTTTCCTACCATCTATTTTTGACTACTTTTAATAATTTTCCTTCATTCTCCATTATTTCCAGGATAAAGTCATTGACTTGTATTTTCTTCCAGTTGACAAGATCATTTCAGCTTCGTGGTCACTTATTATCTGAAGTCCCACAGACTCCTTTTAAAAATGGAAAACAGAAAAGTCAGGGGAAATATACTCATTAGGGTTCCAACTCTCCTTGGGAGTTGGCACTGGCAGTTGGTATCTGGGGTGCATGGGAAATAAATTGGGATTTCTCATGTCTGCCCATAATGATGTAATGGCTGGCCAAAAAAGTATTGATTGTAAGCCTTTGATGGGTTATTATGTAACTCAGTCCTTAGCTGCAAGTTTAGGAGCCACAAAACTCTTACTCCTACCTACAATCCCCATGGCTTTGCCATGTAGTTCTCAGGAATACTGACTACTTCTCATTGTCAACACAAATACAGGTTCAGATGGCCATCAACCTCCTCCTAGGAAGACAAAGAGATGAATGTGGACTTTAGGAGGTGATCCCAGTACATGACATGTAACACCATTCTTGATGTCATTAATGTTTACTTATCCTGCCTTATTTCCAGCCTCTCTGGCTTTTTGTTCAACAATAGTAATATTGTCTACAATTCATTGCTTTTTGTTTATATCTTTTACCTTGTGCCTTTACATATGTTTTTCTTTCTATGTAGAGGTCTGTTTCTACTCTTCTCTCTCTGGGAAATACCTACAAACCAGCCAAATTCAGTTAGAATATCAGGTATCTTGTACCACCCCTGTCAACACATGCTCTTGGGGCATGATTGCTGCATTCCTTCTGACTGATTGTACATTGTACATATTTGTGTCACAATTATCATGGTACATATAAAATATTTATTTACATATTTCTCTCCCTGATTAGAGTATGAGTTCCTTTAGAAAAAGGGCTTTGTCTTTTTCATCTCATCCAAATAAACACTCAAGCAATATTTGCTATTTAAAAGAAGAGTGGAGACAATTGGAAACCTATGAGCCTCTATATTTACAAACTCAAGTAGTACTGACTCTTTTATTCAAGTACTTTAAAAAGCATCTACCAGGTTCATATACCATGTCTTAATAATCAAAAGCAGACTATCTAACAAGAAAGGTCTGACTGGTTATTGAGGAAGTACCACTTACTATTTACTTATCTTTAACTTTTATTATAAAAAACTTTCAAGCTTATATGGAAATTGAGAGAATATTATAATAAACATAATCTCTGTCTACTTAACAATTGATGTCATTTTTCCATATATACTTTAAGGTTTTGGATTCTGCTTTTTTGTTGTTGTTGTTGAAATATTTTAAAATCAATCCTCTCATCTTTCTTTAGTTGGAGTGGAAGTTTCCAGCTATTCTTATCTACTTCTTTAAGGTCTCTCATTTTTTACTTCATGCATTTTGAGGCTTTTTTGTTTGCTGTATAAACACTGAGGATGGCTGTCACTTCCTGGTGCATCAGCCTTTTGTCCATTAGAATATACATCATTGTCTCTGGTAACATTTTTTCTTCCTGAACTCTATTTTATTTGATATTATATAGTTATTCCAGTTGTGCTTTAATTAAAGTTTATCTAATATAACTTTGTCTATGTTTGATTCTCAACCTGTCTAGACTGTTATATTTGAAGTTAGCTTTCGCAAAACAACATACAGTTGGATCATGTTCTGTAATCTACTCTACTAACCTCTGTCTCTCTTTTTTAAAAAAATTATTAATTTGAGACAAAGAGTGAAAGAGAGAGAGAGCAGAAGTAGGGGAGGGAGAGGGAGAAGCAGACTCCAGACATGGGGCTTGATCCTAGCACCCTGAGATCATGACCTGAGCCAAACACAGACACTTAACTAAGTCACTCAGGTGGCCCTAATCTCTGTCTTTTAATTGAATTACATAGACTTTTTTGATTTAATTTAATTGTTGGTATGGCAGGGCTTAATTTTTCCATCTTATTTTTCTTTTCCTGGTTTTTTGTTGTTGCTGTTTATTTTCTTTTTCCTTCCTTTTTTGTAAATTATTTGCCCATTTCTTAGGCCAGGATATCTATATCTATATCTATATATATCTATATATATATATCTATATCCTTTGAGAGAGAGAAAGCACAAGTGAGGGAGATGGGAAGAGAGAGAGGGAGAAACAGACTTCTCACTGAGTAGGGAGTCTGATGTAGGGCTCCATCCCAGGACCCTGAGATCATGACCTGAACTGAAGACAGATGCTTAACCCACTGAGCCACCCAGGTGTCCAAGAACAGCATTTATATTTTTCTATAAAATTTTTAATATATATCTTTGTATAGCACTTTTAGTGATTGCTCTAGCTATTATATTTTATTCACATAACTTATCACAACTTAATTGTATCATCATTTTGCCAGTGAATTGGAAAAAAAGAAAACAAAAATGAAATCTTTACCTCTCTCTCCATCCCTTTTTCCTTCTCCACTAAATTGTTTTGAGTACAATCTCTATATACAATTGGAATCATATCATTGTTATACTTTTGCCATAAAGCATAGTGTAGAAAACTCAAAAGAAGGAAAGTCTACTTTATTTATCCATATTTTTGCTTATGAGGCTCTTTCTTCTTTCTCATTTCCAAGTTTCTTCCTTTTATCATTATTTTTCGGTTTAGAGAATTTCCTTTGTCTTTGCTTTTATGGTAACTCTGGTGGTGGCACATTTTCTCAGTTTTTCTTCATTTGAAAATGTATTGATTTCCCCTTTATTTATTTATTTTTTATTTATTTTCAGCATAACAGTATTCATTATTTTTGCACCACACCCAGTGCTCCATGCAATCCATGCCCTCTCTAATAACCACGGCCTGTTTGCCCCAACCTCCCACCCCCCAGCCACTTCAAACCCCTCAGATTGTTTTTCAGAGTCCATAGTCTCTCATGGTTCACCTCCCCTTCCAATTTCCCCCAACTCCCTTCTCTTCTCTAACTCCCCATGACCTCCATGCTATTTGTTATGCTCCACAAATAAGTGAAACCATATGATAATTGGCTCTCTCTGCTTGACTCTTCCAGTCCTGTCCATGTTGCTACAAAAGTTGGGTATTCATCCTTTCTGATGGAGGCGTAATACTCCATAGTGTATATGGACCACATCTTCCTTATCCATTTGTCCATTGAAGGGCATCTTGGTTCTTTCCACAGTTTGGCAACTGTGGCCATTGCTGCTATAAACATTGGGGTACAGATGGCCCTTCTTTTCACTACATCAGGATCCAACAGCACATTAAAAAGATTATCCACCATGACCAAGTGGGATTCATTCCTGGGCTACAAGGATGGTTCAATATTCACAAATCAATCAATATGATAGAACAAATTAATAAGAAAAGAGAAAAGAACCACATGGTCCTCTCAATTGATGCAGAAAAAGCATTTGACAAAATCCAGCATCTGTTCCTGATTAAAACGCTTCAAAGTATAGGGATAGAGGGAACATTCCTGAACTTCATCAAATCTATGAAAGATCCACAGCAAATATCATCCTCAATGGGAAAAAGCTTGCACCCTTCCCGTTGAGATCAGGAACACGACAAGGATGCCCACTCTCACCACTCTTGTTCAACATAGTATTAAAAGTCCTAGCAACAGCAATCAGACAACAAAGAGAAATAAAAGGTATCCAAATTGGCAGTGAAGAAATCAAACTCTCTCTCTTCACAGATGACATGATTCTTTATATGGAAAACCCAAAAGAATCTACCCCCAAACTACTAGAACTCATACAGCAATTCAGCAACGTGGCAGGATACAAAGTCAATGTACAGAAATCAGTGGCTTTCTTTTTTTTTTTATTAATTTTTTATTTTTTATAAACATATATTTTTATCCCCAGGGGTACAGGTCTGTGAATCACCAGGTTTACACACTTCACAGCACTTACCCAAGCACATACCCTCCCCAATGTCCATAATCCCACCCCCTTCTCCCAAACCCCCTCCCCCCAGCAACCCTCAGTTTGTTTTGTGAGATTAAGAGTCACTTATGGTTTGTCTCCCTCCCAATCCCATCTTGTTTCATTGATTCTTCTCCTACCCACTTAAGCCCCCATGTTGCATCACCACTTCCTCATATCAGGGAGATCATATGATAGTTGTCTTTCTCTGCTTGACTTATTTCGCTAAGCATGATACGCTCTAGTTCCATCCATGTTGTCGCAAATGGCACGATTTCATTTCTTTTGATGGCTGCATAGTATTCCATTGTGTATATATACCACATCTTCTTGATCCATTCATCTGAAATTGGACCATTTCCTTACACCACACACAAAAATAGACTCAAAATGGATGAAGGACCTCAATGTGCAAAAGGAATCCATCAAAATCCTTGAGGAGAACACAGGCAGCAACCTCTTCGACCTCTGCCGCAGCAACATCTTCCTTGGAACAACACAAAAGGCAAGGGAAGCAAGGGCAAAAATGAACTATTGGGATTTAATCAAGATCAAAAGCTTTTGCACAGCAAAGGAAACAGTTAACAAAATCAAAAGACAACTGACAGAATGGGAGAAGATATTTGCAAACGACATATCAGAAAAAGGACTAGTGTCCAGAATCTATAAAGAACTTAGCAAACTCAACACCCAGAGAACAAATAATCCAATCAAGAAATGGGCAGAGGACATGAGCAGACATTTCTGCAAAGAAGACATCCAGATGGCCAACAGACACATGAAAAAGTGCTCCATATCACTCGGCATCAGGGAAATACAAATCAAAACCACAATGAGATATCACCTCACACCAGTCAGAATGGCTAAAATCAACAAATCAGGAGATGACAGATGCTGGCGAGGATGCGGAGAAAGGGGAACCCTCCTACACTGTTGGTGGGAATGCAAGCTGGTGCAGCCACTCTGGAAAGCAGCATGGAGGTTCCTCAAAATGTTGAAAATAGAACTGCCCTATGACCCAGCAATTGCACTATTGGGTATTTACCCTAAAGATACAAACGTAGTGATCCAAAGGGGCACGTGCACCCGAATGTTTATAGCAGCAATGTCCACAATAGCCAAACTATGGAATCAGTGGCTTTCTTATACACTAACAATGAAAATACAGAAAGGGAAATTAGAGAATCAATTCCATTTACTATCGCACCAAGAACCATAAGATATCTGGGAATAAACCTAACCAAAGAGGTAAAGGATTTATACTCCAGGCACTTCAGAACACTCGTGAAAGAAATTGAAGAAGACACAAAAAGATGGAAGACCATTCCATGCTCTTGGATCGGAAGAATAAACATTGTTAAAATGTTTATACTGCCTAGAGCAATCTATACTTTTAATGCCATTCTGATCAAAATTCCACCGGTATTCTTCAAAGAGCTGGAGCAAATAATTCAAAAGTTTGTATGGAATCAGAAGAGACCCCGAATCACTAAGGAAATGTTGGAAAACAGAAATAAAACTGAAAACAAAAGTAAAACGTTTTTTTTATTTTTGAAAACAAAAATAAAACGTTACCTGATTTCCCCTTTATTCCTAAAGAGTATTTTGCTAGGTAGGAGTTCTTTTCTCTCAACACTTGAAAATATTGTACTTTCCTGGCTTCCATGGTTTTTGATGAGAAATTTTCTGCCATTCAAATTGTTTTCCACTGTAAGTAAAGTACTACTTATATTATTGCTTCTTTAAAAATCTTTTCATTTGTCTTTAGTTTTCAGTATTTTAATTATGAGATATCCTGGTATAGATGTCTTTGGGTTTATTCTGTTTAAAATTTACTATGATTCTTGAAACTATAGGTTTATGACTTGCCAAATTTGGGGAATTAACAGACATTATTTCTTTGGGTATTGTTCTTTTAGACTCACTTCTTTCTCTTCCTCTCTGGACTCTGATAATATAAAAGCTACATATCTCTTTATAGTCCTAAAGACACCTAAGATTCTCTTTATTCTTTTTTAATGGTCTCTTTCCCTCTGTTGTTAAGACTAAGTAATTTTCCTTATTCTATTTTCCAGCTCACCGATTCTTTCCTGTGTCCTCTCCATTCTCCCATTTAGTCCATCTGCTGAGCTTTTTCTTGTATTTATTTTATTTTTCATTTCTAAAATTCCAATTTGATTTTTCTTCATATCTTCTTCTTTTTTAAGATTTTATTTATTTGATACAGAGAGAGAGAGACAGTGAGAGCAGGAACATAAGCAGGGGAAGTGGGAGAAGAGGGAGAAGCAGTCTCCCCACTGAACAAGGAGCCCAATGCAGTGTTCAATTCCAGGACCCTGGGATCATGATCTGACCCAAAGGCAGACTTTTAACCATCTGAGCCATGCAGGTGCCTCTCTTCATATCTTCTATATCCTCTGTGTCTTTGCTGAGGTTTTGTATTTTTTTCTTTTTATTTAAGAGTATTTGTAATTGTTTCTTAAAACATTTTGATGACCGCTGCTATAAAACCTTTGTCAGATATTTCTACCATAACAGCCATCCTGGCATTGAATTATGTTAATTCTCTTTGTTTCATTACGTTGTAGTCTATTCCTTGACATAATGAGTGATTTTAAAACCACACTTTGGACATTTTCATATTATGTTATGAGAGGCTGCATCTTATTTAAATCTCATTTTAGGTGTATTTATTTGGAACTCCAGGGGAGAGGGTATTGTATCACCACTGCCATCTGGAATTAGAAGTCCATGTTTCCAGTTAACCTCCACTGACAGCCATTCTCTTTACTGCCAAGTGAGAAGTTCTTTTTTTTCACATGGTCTCCAGTCACTGTGTAGGGGTGACCCTATTACTACTGGATGATGATGAAAGTCTTCACTCAATCTTCTCTGACACTACCCGGCCAGGAAGGATGTGGAAACTGGGCTCTCCAGTATTCTCTACTAACACCATGAGAAAGAAAGAGCTTTTGTTGACAGTAGTGGGGAATGGACACTCTAACTCTCCTTGGCTTTGTCCAACTCTATCCTGACATGGGAGTTGGGGCAACTCATTGTAGCCTCAATAAGGTAGTAGTCCATTTTCCTCAATGAGCCTTTACTGTGGACCACAGTTTTTCCCAAGTTGTTGTGGTAGAATGTTTATTATATAAAAGTTTCTATCTTGCTACTCTGTTCTTTCCTGTTCCACTGGACACAGAAGATTTTTACTGGGAAACAGATTTTTATTGTTTTGTTCATGCCTCTTCACATTTCTGATTTGCTGCTGTCTGAAATATTATGAAGTAAAAAGAACACCTAAAGAAATCACCACTGTGCAGCTGCTTGAGTCCCGCGATCCCTGAGCAGACTTCTTTCTTTACACCTTTTAGAGTCTTCCTATATCCGTTTTGTATATGATTTCCAAGGAACTTTTTCCCAATTGGATTTATGTTTTTATCATTATTTTGAGTTCTTATTTTAATTCCAGTAAGTTAGCATTCAGTGTAATATTAGTTTCAGATGTACAACATACTGATTCAACACTTCCATATAGCATCTCATGCTTATCACAAGTGAACTCCTTACTTCCCATTACGTATTTCCCCCATCCTCCAGCACCTACCCTCTGGTAACTATCAGTTTGTTTTCTATAGTTAGGAATGAGTTTCTTGATTTGCCTTTCTCTCTCTTTTATTTCCCTTATTTGTTTTGTTTCTTAAATTCCATATGTGAGTGAAATCATATGCTATGTGTCTTTTTCTGATTGATTTATTTTCACTCAACATTCTTTTTGATGGCTGAGTAATATTCCATCACACACACTCACACACAGGCTCACGCACTACATATTATCCATTATCAACTCATCACTTTGGGATCTTCCCATACTTTCGCTATTGTAGATAATACTACTATAAATATCAGGGTGCATATTTCCCTATGAATTAGTTTTTTGTATTCTTTGTGTTAATAACCAGTAATGTGTTTGCTGGATCATAGGGTAATTCTATGTCTGTTTCGTATATGATATCCAGGAGTAGTAATTGTAATTAAGTGTAGCTAAGACTAATTTTAGCTGTGTAAGTATAGAGAATATTGTGTCTGTTTCATTTTTCTTTTTTTTTGGAAGCTGAGATCTATTCTGTCTCTTTCAATTTAGAGAGAATCTTTCTGTACTAGGAAGCAAGGAAGTCCTCAAAACTGCATAGGGATCTGACAAAGGATCTCTGAATCAGCCTGAAGGAGATTCTATGGGACAAAATTGACACAATTAAAGCACCTCCGCCAAAAATGATGATCACAATTGATGAAAACAAACAAGCAAAAGTCTATCCTGGTGTTTGTGTGTTCATTATTTAATTCTATAGTTATATTCACCAAATGGAAAGCACCCCCCACACACAAATTTAAAAAAAAATGTATCTGACACTATTGGAGGTGATTGTTACACCAAATCTTTTCTTTGAAAATTGAAAATTTGATGGAAAGAAATAAGTATTAAACTGCCTTTCCAATACAACTGTAGGTCAAGGTAACCAAAATGTCAATTTCTGAAGCAAAAGCTCTTTGTATAAAAGGAGTTGTTGGATTTATGACTCTTAATGGAATAATTGATTCAGATAATCATCATCAAAGGGTGGCAAAGTTATCATTGGGAAGTTTGTCAGAAAATGAAGTATTCACATTGTGCGAAGTTATCACTTCACATATCATTACGAGTCCTGAGATTTGCAGTGCAACTTCAGTGGAGAAGCCTCTCTGTGACTGGCTTAACCCAGTGATTAATCTCAGCATCACTATTAGTGACCTTGTGTCACTGGATGTGTCCCCTGAGGTGATGCAAATGAAGTCTATAGCAGCTCCTGTGAAGATTCTTCCTGAAATATATAACCTGATCTAGCTGAGCCTTTAGATTTAGCTTTCAGTTAACTACATGAAGACAGAAGAACAAGCTAAAGCATGTCAGGATGAATGTTGAAAAATCCAGATGTGGGTCATTTTGTAGTACAAGTGGGAGGCCCTTTTCCAAGTCAGCAGCTTGTGTGAGAGCAGCACCGTCCTATTTACTTGAATCTGGTTAGAGCTCAGTCAAAGACTTCCCAGCAGCTTTTAAATACTCTATTTGACCACAGTAATACATCCTCAAGGGCAGGAGCACCAATGACACATGACATTCAGTATTTCATAATGGTCTTTATGCAGAATGCATCTGCCTAAGGAAGAAAGATGGAAGTGGTAGAGCCACACCCTTATTTCAGAGTCTAAAAAACACTTGGTTTTCAGGACTTTTCCAAAGGATCCTTTAGTACCCTTTTTCCTATGCCAGATGATATGGTCTTTTTAGACAAATTATCAGAAGATGCAGAGTCTGAAGAATATTTGGTGCCGTCATTGGCTGCCGCAGAGGTCATGAGTATAGTGCAAAGAGCACAGGGGTTGGACTCAGTCTCCCTTCATTTGAAGCCCAGCTCCATCGAATATTGTCTATAACCTCTGACATTACTAAGCCTTTCTGTGCTCTAGCTCATCGTGTATAAAACAAAGACAATAATAGTACTACGTTGGGGGGCAGTTTGAGGTTAAACAGATTAGTTAATGCCTATATGAAGCAGTTTGAAAAGACCTGCTGCCCACTAGAACAGTTCTAATGTTAGTTAATATTGCCATCAAGACAAATCCCATGATTGAGTCAAACAAGCTGAGATCTATCAAAAATGTGCCCGGTAGGAGCCCTCACATTCAAGTCCTTCCTCTACCCCAGATGGCCGGAGACTAACTCTGCTATTGACTTTCAGCATATCCTTTAAGGCTTAGCTCCAATGTTGGAGATGACCCTAGGACCTTCAGCTGGAAAGGAATGCTACTTTATGTCTCTTCTCTTTTGTAATATCTGTGCAGTTTATTTTTTTTTAGATATTTTATTTATTTATTTATTTGTATTTTTTAACTATTTATTTTGACAGAGAACACATACATGTGCACTTGCATGGGAGGAGCAGAGAGAGAGAGGGAGAGAGAGATACTGTCAAGCAGGCCCCACCCATTGCAGAGCCTCGTGCAGGGCTCAATCCCATATCCCTGAGATCATGACCTGAGCAGGAATCAAGAGTCAGATGCTTAACTGACTGAGCTCTGCAGATGCCCCGTATTTTTAATGGAGGTTCTTATATTATCCAGCATAACTTGAGCTCCTTTATATGGATCTTGTTCTTACATTTAGTGAGTACTTCCTATGTGCCTGTAGTAATTTGGTTGAGTGAAGTGTTTTAATTCACCTAATTCTTCTGACAACCCTGTGAAGCTTATTTATTACCCATTTCTTTTATAGATGGTGTAGAAGCTATGGGGCAGAGTGGTAGTCTAACTGCTGAAAGCCATTGCTCACAAAGGTGAGCTGGGATTTGAATACGGGCTGTCTTCTCAGGTACTAGACACAGAGCAGGACATTATCCTGGAATCCTGAGTGCCAAGCGAGATTTCTAGGAGGAACAGTGAGGAGGTAGACTATAGGCCGAGCTCTCTTTCCGTCACTTCTACCCCATCCAACCACACAAACACACAGTGACAGTAGAACAGTGCCTCATTTTCCCCTTCTCCATGTTGGGAAAACTCATTTTACCCAATTACCTTCCATAGACACCACACAAGAGAAGGGTTTAGCCCTTAACAGCATTCTGATAAATCCTGTCCCCCTCCCATTTATTAATCTAACTCCGTTCAGTTCAACCTGTGCTGTGTTGGAGACCATCTCACCAAAGAAGCCCTGTGTGAACATGTAAATGGCATCATTGAGCAGTGTATGTGAGTTTAACATACAGTTCTTTATTTGCTCTGTTCGAAGTGCTGGAGTCAAGGTCAGCCAAGCACACATCCTGCCGGTGAGATCCTGGGGGGCCCACTGAATAAAGAAGCCAAGTCTCCTTGATGTTTCCTCCTGCTTCTGACTGATGGCATCAGCACTTGACATTGTTTGTCTTATTTGCTGGGCAATTTTATCAGTTGCTTTTCATTTGTTAGAAATTTCAACAATCGAAATTCAGATGACAGGTAGGTAAAATGAATTCTTCTCATAGATTTTTTAAGGTCTAATTAGATGGATATTTTCAGATGTTGTTAGTATCCAAGGACACTGACCTTTCTTATTGAGAAAGTAAATCAATTGTATTGGAAGTCTTTTCTGGATCTTTGATAAATGATGGGATATTCTCACTTGACAACTATACACAACAGAAAAATGGATAAAAGTTTGTTAATTCACTAATCAAACATAATTGTAATGACTACCTCTGAGTATTTCTACAGAAAGATGTTTGGAAACCATATCATAGCTTGGGCACTTGTTTACTGATATATTCTAAGAGGTTTTTTTTTGATGATAAAATCATACTTTTGCAGATCATTTTGCAGGTGAATAGAATTTAGCAGGAACAGCCTGATTTCCATCAAACTTGGTGATTCAGCAGCCTATATATTATAACGTGGCACTGGGTCTATCTGTTAACCCAGACTGGCTTCCCTGCTGGTGGAACACATGGTCTGGTTAGGTGAAATTTTTCTTTGTGAGCTTGTAAGACATGACATCATACCCCTACCTGTGGTGTGACGGTTGCCTATATGAGTGGGCTGCTCCATCATGCTCAATAACAGCATTCCACATCGTGGTGTCCCTGTCACATGTTGTCTGGACCCTGGCCACCTCTGCCTGTCCATTGTCCCTTGCTCATGAATCAAGGGCCCTACCTGCCTTCTAGTTGCCCACAGCATCTTCACTTCACTCTCCCTAAAACCTCCTTGCCACTTCTATTCTGTGACTGTTTTATCCAACTTCCTCCTGCAGATGCCATGTGCAAACAGGCGAGTAGCCATTGTCAGCATTATAACCATCCTGGCCTCCTGTTCCTGCTGCCTCCCTGACCAACATGTGTGTGTGTCACCAGACCATCTCATGCAGCAAGTTCTGTCCCAGCAGGTCTCTGCTCTACAACTATTTGACACCTTTGCCTTGATTTACTTTTCTTCTAACTGCCTCTGCCACCTGCCATCATAGTTATTTCCTATATTACAAAGTGGTATCCTTGAGGGGACTGTTTGTCACTCGTGTTCGCTGCTGAATCCCAGTGCCTGTGACAGTGCCTAGCACCTGATAGCTCAATGCACATGGGTGGAATTGATCGATCAATCAACTGGCTGATTTTATAGACAGTTTGTCCAGTAGTTGGGGTCCAGGGCCTGGAGGCAGATGTGTTGAGATACTCAGTGGACTTGATGTTACCTATATGGCCTTGGCCATGCCATTCAGGCCCCCGGGGTTCATCTGTTTTAATGGGGAGAGTAATAGTCCTGTCTCATTGCAAAGTTGTGACCATAAAATTAATTAACATGGGAAAAAGGTTTAGAAAATTAGCAGGCTCTTAGAAAATTAAACTCACAATAAATATTAGCTATCATAATTATTTCCATAGTCCTGTATAATTTTCAGATATTTCCTTTTTTTTTTTTTTAATATTGTTGAATCCTCATTACAATCCTATGAGGCAGAAAAGAAAAGCATTTCAAAGACGAACAAACTGAGTTATGTCATTGTGACCATTCAGCTCTGGCAGTAGAGGGCTGATGCCCCAGGTCTCCTAATCCCTGACTGGTCATCTTTCAAGTACAAAAAAAAAAGTAAAAATAAAAATAAAAATAAAAATCTAGTTTCTCAATATAGTCCTTCTGTCTCCAGTTAATTTCCACCTCATCTTACCCTTCTTGGATCATTGTCATTTCTTTTTGGCTATCTTCAGAGTTCTGAATTCGTTAACCTTTCTGGATTTTAATATTTGCATTTAAAATCTTCTTAATATAAAATGTTTGTACTGGTTTTAATGGGGATGTTGATGAACAAAAGGAGGATGATAGCAATATTTAGGCAGCATTTGATGTGCTCATTACTGTTCTTCATGTTTTGCAACATAGCTATCCTTGTAAACAACCCTACAGGAGAGGTACAGTTTTAATCCTCATTTAACTCATGAGCAAACAGAGGCACAAAGACCTAACCAAGATTTTCAGCCATTCCAACTCCAAAATGTATAGCCTTAGCCATCACCTCTTGGTGGACAGTTACTGTGGTTTCCTCCAGAGCCAGCCTTCTGGGAATGGGTAAGACACACATTAGGTTCCTTGACCATCTTCTCCCTTGAAAAGAGCCCTAGCCAGTACTCATGAAGGAGACACTCTTATTGCAGTTGTAGCTATGCTGATAACCTCACCTGTGTTCAAAGTTGGTGGATAAAAGATGTCCTTGTTATGATTGTCCCAGAAAGAGTTTTCTGGGGTTTTGTTTGTTTGTTTGTTTTTGTTGTTGGTTTTTGTTTTGTTTTGTTTTGTTGCATGTATCAGAAAGGCAGCTGGGAGAGAAGTTTTTGGCCTGGAAAGTCTTTGGTTCTATCCAAAGAGGAAGATTTATCCTGCCCATGTCCTCAAGCTCCCTTTTGCATGAAAGAACAAGTCAAGATAAATCAAAAGGAGGATATGACTTAAAGTTTGACTTACTACTAGAAAGACTTGATTCATGCATCCCAAAGAGACTAATATGCAGCACAATTATGAGCCCTGGATCAGAGTGAAACATTTCAATCTTCTTACCAACTCTGGGACAAAGTAGAATAAAAAAAAAAAAGTCTTCTGAATAAATGGTACAAAACATGTAATCCCAAATAGCGATTACTCCACAGACTTGCCACCTTCTGTGAAAATGTAAAGTTTGACCTTTTTTTCAAATTTCAAATGCATGAACTCTTTGAACTTAAAGAAAAGAAACTTGAAATGTGCCAGAGGTTTCGGCTGAATGAATAACCTTGAACTCCAAGTTCAAATATATTGATTAATTCTGCACTTTCGTTTTCAAATGTGTTGAGGCTTTTGGTTTCCTTTCAGGCACCCCTGGGACGATGTGATCTGGTCTCTTGTAAAAGTCTCGGTCCCTGCTTCTCTTCTGGTGAATATTCTTGTGTTTTAGGCTGCCAGGTTCAAGAAATGGGCCCCTGAAGGGTTTTCCACCCGCGTGTCCAGGATTTGATTGCATCTGCCCTGGAGGATTTGAGGGGCTGCAGAGCACTGATGAAGGATGAGTGCCATGTTATGAGAGAGTCAGGTGGTCTGAGCAGGTGGGAGGAAATGCTGATGGGTCTGCTGCATCCACACATAATGGGCAAGGGACAGTCAATGCATTCCCTGAACCATTTTAAGCAAGGAGCACATGATATGAAAACAACAACAAAACAAAACAAAACAAACACACAGAAACAGCCTCCTGGTCAGATGGGAGAGACATGAAGGGAAACAGCAGGAACTTACAGGGGAGATCTTTCTGTTTCTCACTACCCCAAAGAACTCTTCCTGGTACAGAAATGACCCGTTTCTGGAGGAGAACAGAATAATGAGAAGAACTAGTGATGGGTTTGGAGGGGTTGTTGTTGAGGGGTTTCCAGAACATAACCTTGAGGGGTTCTGGGGGTTTCCAGAACATAACCTCTGAGACCCTCCAGACACGCTGTCCAGCGTCCTGGCCAATAGCAGGACAATACGTGAACACACCATTTGTCACATACTCTTGTGCTCTGTGTTCCCCACAGAGGGACATTTTCTGGCTGTGCATGCTCATGCTTCTGTGTTTTTTGGCATAAGGAACAAATTTCTTTTCTTTCCTATACGATTTCAACTTTTGAATAGAATCTTTCTCTCTCATTCCCCTCCCCCAACCCCAGCGCCCCTGCCCCGTCGCTATTTCCTCGGTAACTACTATATTTCTTCTGTCTTTGTCCACAGGACTGGGCATCTCTCATGTTTTAATTAAATTGCTCTGAGGACCAAGTTGATTTCATCTGGCTTCGTTATTCTGTTGCAGCATTTTTCCTATGACATTGCCAGGTTCATTTTTCAAACTGCTTGATCCAATCAGGTGGTCTCGGGGTGAACAATATTTGCTGTTTGTGTGAGATGCTTGCCTAGGAGAGATCATTTACTTCTGCATCTGGAACATCAGCCAGAAAAACAGACCTTTCGGTAATATGCTCTTTATGGACTGCTCACTTCCTGTTTCCTCTTTATCCACCCAGCCCATGAATACTTTTTGGAAACCAAAAACAATGGGAATGTTTCCTGTGCCCTGAAGTCCTTCCTATTCTCAGTATGTTTTCCCTTGAGGGCTTCCTAGGTGCCATTGCATCCCCACACGATCAGTAAGGTCTGGCTGCAGAGAGCAGATGTCATTGGTTTGCTGGGCTCCCAACCATAAACAGCTCTAGCTCTTGCTGGCCACATTTCCCTATACAAAAAAAGAGTCATTGTCATAGCTTTGTTACTGGACAGAGCTTGTCCGCTTAACACAGCATGCACAAAATTGTTGATCAACGCATTTATAATAAACTTGCAAACCTCTGGTTTCAAGAAACTTTAGGTATCAAATATGGGGCTTTGGGGTCAGAAGCAGAATGAACTTGTGTAAGTTTTGCTGGTTTATTTGTGCATCTGTGAACATTAACTTTCAGAAGAAATGTAAAAATATGGTAATTAAATGAAAGCCTTTCGTTGGTATTGAACTCAAAGTTGATGTGGTCTGAAACATAGAGTTATAATTAACAAAATTTGGCTCTATGGTTAGCAATGGTTTACTCATCTCTAAAATGGGGATTATGATAATATTTGCTTTATATGTACTTTTTTTTTTTTTTAAGAGAGAGAACCCATGCAAGTGGTGGGAGAGGGGCAGAGAAAGAGGAAGAATCTCAAGCAGAGCCCAACGTGGGCTTGATCTCATGACCCCGAGATCATGACCTGAGGTGAGATCAAGAGTAAGACACTCAACCTGCTGAGCTGTTCAGGTGTCCTGCTTTATTTACTTCTTGTGAGGAGTACATGAGGTAATCCACGTGAGACTCAGACTTGTTCAGGGTCTGGTACATAGTAAGTTCATAAATGTTAGTTGTCTACTTTCCTTTATTAAATAAAGGAAAAGTGAGGAAAAATTTTAAGTATTTTATAATTCAGCAGCATTCTTTACTTCTGAAGATGAGGAGGTTCATCATGGGAAATTCATTTTAACCAGTAATATAATAGAAATGAGTACTATATTAAGTAGATTAAGTTTGAATGATGAGGTTGACGATTCTTTGTAAGATTTCTATTTCCCAGGATATCACCAACTTAGGGATAAGCTGAGTAACTCCATTTTAAATAGACGAGTTCCTTCAGTGTTCATACCACAACCTCTTCCACTTCCTCAGGATCTACCACAGAAGAATTTGAGATGCAACATATAGAGATTTTGGAGAGCTCACTGGTGCTCCAGCAGTCCATAGTCAGGCCGGAAGCTGGGGAATATGGAAAAGGGATCATCACAAGTCTTAATTGAGTCTCTACCCAGGAGATTTGTCCAAGATGGCAGGAGACCAAACCCAAAGCTGGGATGTTGGGACATTGTGGGCTGGGTCTTACATATGGCAGAGAGGGTCCCTTGTTTGGGAATGATTCTGCTCTACCAGCACATTGATGGAGGCTTGCTCACAGAGAGCTGGGATCTGGAACTATGTCACTGGTGCTTTAGGTATGTGTGCTGTGTGCACTGTGTTATTTATGTGTGTGTGATGTGTGTATATGGATCTATAGATCCAGAAGCAGGAGACCTAAAAGGAAGCTCACTTGGGGCACAAAATCAAAATAGAGTTGAGATGAACACAGTCAACAACCATGGCCCACACTGACTGGAGACCTACGTGCCAGGCATGATGCTAGACTTCTAATACAGATGATACATCCAGCAGCTTAGATGGTAGTTCTCAGCATCCCCATCAAGCAACTAAGGAAATGCAAACTTGGAACAGTAAAGCCACAAGGGTGAGATGAGGTGCGAGTAACAGCCAACACAGTTAGCTAGGCTTGCTTGACCCTAAAGATAGCACACTTTCCGCTATGGTAACTGTCCCAGAGTCAGTGAGTTCCAGGGTAGCCAACCATACCTGGGAATGGTGACTCAGTCTCTGCTCTTCCTGCACAGCTGACTCCTCCCTGACCTTGCTGAGGTCGAGGCTGGCTGTGCACCTGATCGGAACCAAAATCTTAGGTCACCAAAAGGGAAAGACAGCACAATGAAGAAAGAGCCACATCCACTTCCTAAAACTTTCTTAAGAGAAACAGAGATGGTAGAAGTTACCATAGTAATACGATGATCTAATCATATTTGAAAAATACCTCATAAGTACCTGTTACCTGCCTCACTGTTGGAAGGGTAACAAATAGTCATGGTTGTATTTAATCCTCAAACTAAATTTTTAAAGAAACTGATGCTATTCTTTTTCTTTCCAAAATGCATCTCAGAGGGGTTAAATACATTTCCTTCAACATTGTATGGCAGGGGATGGCTTAACAATCATGGTTTTCTGATTTTTTTTTTCAATTCCCTTCCTTTGTGAAAGGGATAATAGTGTCAAATAAAAGGGGGGGAAAAGCAACTTATCTGGAAAAATAACAGCTTCTTTCAAAGTACTATTTTTGTTTCATCCATAGAGTAACAGCTTCAGAAAAAGAAATGGTTCCAATAAAGGAAATTTTGATGGTACTTTCTAGAAACCAGGGATATCATAATGATATTAATACACTAATAAGAATAGGACTTGGGGCAGTGGGTGTCTTTTTGCATAGGATGGATAACATCTTGAAATCCTAGATGGAAATAAATGTGCTTTGTCTTCAGTGTTTAGAAGACAGATACCATATTAAAAAGAAGCAGATAATTACAAGTGCTTACTTGGAATGTAACAATGTATTTCTTCTTTTGTCCTGGCCCCATCACAGCTGCGCCCATTCTTGCCAAGTGTTCCATCTGTTACCATCCATCAGGAGGTACTCGGGATAACAATAGTGCAGCCTTCTCTTGCATTCTGAAAGGGGTGTGTGCACTTTTCAGGGCCCTGGGATTGAAGGTTCCCAGGAACTTGGCCATGTCCCCACAAGAAGGTTTGTGTTTTGATTTCTCATTGTTAACAGGCCACAACTAGGCTCCATTCTCTGTAACAGAATTTCCTGTCTAGTTAGGCTATTTGTAGATCCATTCTCAACAACCAATGGCCTTCTAGGCGGTCCCTCTCTTTACTCCCAAACTGAACATTGAGACCAAGGCTGCTGACAGGGCCAATGAAATCAGTGGGGGCTGGTCATTAGGGTTGGTAAAGACATGAGAACTGGCAATTCCAATAGAAGGAAAATATTTCACCTGAGGGTTCACCCTGAAGGTGTCAATAGAAGAAGAGAAAAGAAACATTTGATTATGAAATTAGTTTCCCAGGCCAGAAGGGGCTTTGACTGAAAGGCATCTGCTTTCTTTTTCGGTGCCTGCTTTCCTGGGGTGGTGGGGAGAGGGGGACTCAGAATTCACAGAGAAGTGGAAGGCCGGGGGCTGTCTCAGTAGCTTAATCTGTAACATTTCAACATTTTGCCTCAGTTGGTTCCTAGGGGGATACACGCATATTATCCGATGAAGAAAGAGAAACTAGGGATTGAAATTATTTGAATTTTTAAAAGTTTGAAATTGGATATGATCTTCCAGATGTTTGTAATTCTTTTTTTTTTTTTTAAGATTTTGTTTTTATTTATTTGACAGACAGAGATCACAAGTAGGCAGAGAGAGATGGGGAAGCAGGCTCCCCGCTGAGCAGAGAGCCTGATACAGGGTAGATCCCAGGACCCTGAGACCATGGCCTGAGCCTAAGGCAGAGGCTTAACTCACTGAGCCATCCAGATGCCCCAGATGTTTGTAATTCTTGAATTGCTTTAATCAATGGCAGAAATCTTAATGACAAGGTCATTTCCCCCTACTTTCCATAGGCTGTTGACAAGTAGGGATTTACCAATACACATTTTTTTCTTATTGTTTCTTGTTTTGTTTTTTGACATGATTCCTTTTTTTTTTTTTTTTGGTGAACTAAGATATGCTGAATGAAATAGAGAAAATTTGATGTGGATGATAGTCATATTCCCCAATTCTATACTGTAAGATTCTTGTGCATAAAATCTTTGTCTAATGCAGCTCTGTATCCTCACTGTGCCTTGTGCCCTGCAGGTCTTTAGCAACTAGTGATAAGAAGATGGATGCTTCCCACCTCCCTGACTGCCCAAACAATGCTGAGGTCATAGAAGTGATCTATGATATATGTAAGTAAGTGGCACAATATAAGGATTAAAAAAAGAGAAATAGGGGCACCTGGGTGGCTCAGTGGATTAAGCCTCTGCCTTCAGCTCACATCATGGTCTCAGGGTCCTGGAATCGAGCCCTGCATCGGGCTCTCAGCTCAGAAGGGAGGGAGCCTGCTTCCCCCATTCTCTCTGCCTGCCTCTCGGCCTACTTGTGATCTCTGTCAAATAAATAAATAAAATCTTTAAAAAAAATTTAAAAAAAAAAAGGAGAGAAATAGTCCCGTTGTTGCCATTTTGTTGTTGTTGTTGTTTGAAACACACAAGGAAGAATTGACAGCATTCATTATTTCTGTCCTGTGTCAAAGCCTTTTTTTAAGGGGGTGGGGAGAGGAGAGGAAGAAGGAGAGGGAGAACCTGAAGCAGGCTCCACACTCAGCACAGAGCCTAAGGCAGGGCTCAATTTCATGACTGTGAGATCATGACATGAAATCAAGAGTCAGATGCTTAATTGACTGAACCACCTAGGCATCCCAAAGCTATTCTTAAACATCCTTTGAGTAACAGTCATGAGACGGATGATGTCACTTTGTGTCAGTTTCCGGCTGACTTGAAAATCTTTACCATGAGGGCCTACACATAAAGAGGGACTGACCCAACCTTCTCTTTTCTTGCTCAAAATTTGTGGGGAAGAATGGACTCCAACTGTGCATGTGTTTATGCTTCATGAAATCAACTCTGGCACAAGGGAGGGGCTGTAATGATAAAAAGAATTTTAAAATAGGATGTAAGCATGTAGATTAGGAAAAAGGAAGGTTTTAGAAAAAGGGAAGTTGTTTTTTCAGAAGATTTCGGCCATAATGCTTTGCTGAACAAGGTAATTCCCTGATAAGGGCCATGCCCTGGGAAAGCTGATCTGACAGCAGTGAGATTCTACCCCGAGGGATGTAAGAAGTGGCAGTGTTAAGAAGACTTCTGCTCTAGTCCACTATGGGGTGATAAGAATGGAAGGAGAAGCCCTACTTTTCAGGGAGCCATTGGAGTCAGAAAGGATATGTCTGAGGGGACCACATGAGCTTAAGATGGTGTCAGAGAGTCTATTTTGTTTTAGCTGATCTGTAGAGACTTCCATGCCCCAGCACAGGGGTTAACCTGGTTCCCAGACACTGTATCCTATCAGGACAATGAGATATGGCCAGGAAGGTGGAAGGGAAGCTGCATTCACCGAAACAGAGCAGTGAGTCAAGTGGGGTAGACCTTGGCCATAATGAATTCCTTTACAGGAATAGAAGTCCTAGGTGAGGTCACTGTCAAAAAGAAAGAGATATCCTCGTTTAGATGGGTTGTTGGTGGTGGGGGGTTCCCCTGATCAACACAAGGACCTGTTTACTAGAAATGAAACACAGGTTGGTTGATTTAATCCTATTAACAGAAATGCATTTGTAGCTTCTATTCAGAACTGCTTCAGAAGAACACTGTAAGGAGAGATGCAGAAGTGGGATTTCATTACGTAAAGGTGGTGGCTGGAGTTGTAGTGTGGAAGTAAGGATGGAAGCTCAGGACCACTCCTCCATCAGGGCCACGCTGGGGTCTCCCAGGAGTAACCACACAGCAAAGAGAGAAGCCAGGTAACAACTGTCCCTGAACCCAAAGAGAGAGGGCCAAATAAGAAGAAAGGTGGGGGGCACCTGCGTGGCTCAGTGGGTTAAAGCCTCTGCCTTCGGCTCATGTTATGATCTCAGGGTCCTGGGATCCAGCCCCACATCGGGCTCTCTGCTCAGCAGGGAATCTCCTTCCCCCGCGCCCTCTGCCTGCCTCTCTGCCTACTTGTGATCTCTGTCTGTCAAATAAATAAATAAGATCTTAAAAAAACAAACAAACAAGAAGAAAAGGAATAATGATCAATGTCCAATACTACATGAAGGTCAAGGAAGATAAAAAACTGAGGAAAAGCTAGTGAATTTCGGGACTAAGGAATTACAATTGATCTGAGTTTAAAAACCCACATTTTATCCGTTTTTACTCCCCCCACCTCCTACAACACACACACAAGTTCTGTCTCCCATTGTAACAGAGTGTCCTATTTCTTAACACACTTCAGCAGTTAAGTGTTGTCAGTGTATTCATGGAACAGGGAGAGCATTATTGCTCTGATTCTGTGTTCCCACATTCAGCTGCCACAAACCATTCTCATGATGTTAAGACAATGTTGGTGATGCATTTTCAAAACAGATTTGTAAGGTTTTACTGGAGAGATAACAGGGCACCAGGCAAGACAGGCGCAAGGCAAGGCTTATTAAAGGCTCCCTCAGGCGAGGTTCTGCCAGCCACTCTGGAGAGGAAAGTCGGGGAAGTCACGCCCAGGAGGGGGTCAAGCGGTCTTTTATTTGTGTTCAGACAAGGCATAGGTTCACAGCCATATAAAGTAAGGTATTTAGTGATTGGAGGGTAGGGGGAGTCCGGATGTTCCTGTTTCCTGCATAAGTATCAGTTTACTTATGGTGATGTGTCCTCTGCATACGTCCTTCTGGTGGGAGAGTCATGGGTAAAGGAAGAGAATGACCTGGAGGATGATGGCCTGACAGCCCTTTTTATTGTTCCCCCTGCATTCCCGGAGCTGCCGACCCAACAGTATTGAGTGATATATTTTTTTTCCTTTGTAATAATTTATCCACCTCAACTTATTTTCAACTCCTCTAACCTGATTGGTGGTGCAGAAAATCCCTAGCTCAGGATTCATTCTGCTATAAACACCAAAAGTCGTTTCCCAGCTCTGGGATTATTTTGGAAATGAGTCATGTGAGAAATCTTGAAGATCCAGGAGAGAAAGAGAAAAAATACTGGTGGGAGATTCTAGGGAAAAATCAAGGTTGTGAGATGGAGAACACATGTGTACAGATAAATCTAAAGCAGAAAAGTTTGTCCTTCATTAAGATGAGAGAGAACAAGGTGTGGGTGGAAATAATGAAGTGTGTGTGTGGGTGTGTGTGAGAGAGAGAGAGAGCGAGATAAGCGAAGGTCAGAAGAAAGCCATGCCCCATGCAGAACTGCATAAATCATGATAAAAGAAGCTCTCTTGGTGGACCAACCACTAAACCATTCTCTGTCCCATCAGACAAATTATACAAACTGAGGAAGCCCTGTACCAGCACAGACTGCATGTCAGTTTCCACTCTGCCCCTAAACCAGTTGATTTTGTGCAGTGCACATGCTGCACATCTGTATTCTTAATAGTGACGTTTTACTTGTGAAATTAAAAAATGTGGACTTGCTACTCAGAGTCAAGAGATTGACAGAAGGAGATTGGAGAAACATCACACATATTTAAAGTAGCCCATGCGTCACATTGGGGCATGGAACCTTATCAGGGAGATGAAAATGAGATATGGTCAATCCTGATCTAGGAAGAAAAGAGTATCTTGTGGACACCTTTGTGTCTGTGGACATGGTTAGGCCTTTGAATGATAGGGTGAGCAGGGGAGGATTTAACAGCACAGGCAAAAGGATGTTGAGAGGACAAGTGGAATAGAATCCAGAGAACAGGAGGGTAGTCTCCATGATGGATGATGAGGTATAAGATGGATATGAAATAGTGAGGCCAGAGAAGGCTGGAGAAGCTGCAGACAAGGGAAGGTCAGAAGCTGGGACACTTGATGAACCCAGAGAGCAAAAGCTGTGGGAGTGAGGTGGGGGGACGCCTGTAGCTCAGAGGCTGTAATTCCAGGTATAGATCATCTGTGGGTGATGAGGAGTCACAGGCCATGATGACTGGATGGCTGCCTGATGTGTCATTAGTCTGTTTCACTCCAGTGGAGAGTTCCAGTGATCAAATTCAGGGGATGAGTGTCTGAGATTTTCAGCATGGTTGTGGCAGGTGAGAGTGTTGTGCAGTTTCAGGGTTCTTGTCTCACAGAGTCCAGGAATAAATCTCAGGGGGCCAAAAGGGTGAAATGAAACAAAAGTTTACTTAATGAAGGTGAGAGCAGAAAGGAAAGGAAAGAGCTCTGGAGAGTTAAGGGGTCCCAAATCGGTTGCTACTGAGGGCTTTTGTGGTCTTTTATAAGAAACTGACCAAGGAACTTGGTAAACTGCTTATCAATATGATGGTGGATTTGTAAATATCACATCTGTATTTAGCAGGAACAAGGTGGACTTGTAACTATCTATAACTGTCATGGAAACAAACAAGTGTTCCCTTCTCTCATGTCTGGACTGTTTCTCCACATCTGGGAATGCTGAGAGCCTGGTTAGGTCTCCCTCTACCTGTCTCTCCCTACCTATCCTCTCAATACCTAGCCTTACCGTCCCTTACTTGAGCGGAAGTCAGGGACTCTGTATCCATATGTCCTTGTGTCACGGATTTCAGCCAAGAACCAAGAAGAAAGGGGATTTTGTATGAGTGGAAGGACACAAGGAAAACCCCACCTCCCTGGATGCTTTATTAGCTGTGATGTGGGGGTCTGTGTCAGAAGGAGCTGCCTCTGCTTTCAGCGGTCACCTTCAGGGGAAAGACGGATCTCAGAAAAGTCTAGGAGGACAGAGTGAGTGCATTTGAAGCCTGGGGATCCAGTGCCAGATCCTAAAACCTAAAGGCCTGCAGACACATTTATCTTCCAAAAGAATCCCTCTTCCTCTGCTCCCCCATAGCATCAACAGTATAGCTAACATTTTTGTTTTGAATGCTGCTTCTCCCTTCCCTTGGACTCGGAACATTTGTCCCAATTTCTAGAAGAAAACTTGCTACCCTGAAGGTTTCCAATTATTATTATTTTTTTAAAGATTTTATTTATTTATTTGACAAAGAGAGATCACAAGTAGGCAAAGAAGCAGGCAGAGGGGGGGGGGCAGGCTCCCCACTGAGCAGAGAGGCCGATACGTGACTTGATCCCAAGACCCCGAGATCATGACCTGTGCCGAAGGCAGTGGCTTAACCCACTGAGCCACCCAGGCGCCCTCCAGTTATTTTTAAGTATAACATTTTCACAGTCATTGTGGCTGAGCTTATAGGTGTCTTCCAGGAGTCTGGAAGGGTACATAGTCCACTGACGTTCACATGGGGTCCCCAGGAAAACACTGGGCACAGCCCGCTGGGCGAGCAGTGCCAGCCTTGGGTGGTGTGGGCACATGGCTGGAGTTCTTTGCTTCTGCTGTGATGCAAAGATAAAAGCTACATACCCTATGTTTTAGTAGTTTTAAAATCAATAAGTGATCAGAGTCCTTAAAAACATTTTTTTTTTAATGGAGTAACCAGGATGGAAATTTGCATAAATAGGTTATACCAACAAAGCTACTACATTTCTTTTTCAAGAAAAGAGAAAATAAAATGTAGACATGTTAGTGAAAATCATCAATAGGATGCCATATTTAGAATTTTATCATGTTTATTATGGAAAATATGACAGCATGAGTATAAGAAAAGGTAATAGTTCTGTGGAAAACATGATCCCTTTGCAAAAGGGAAGGAATTACCGTTAAGCCGCTCTCCCTTCTCTGATGAAATATTCAGAATGGCAAAAAGTCTTTGAAACATACACACATTTTTTCATTTTTCTTTCTAAATCTAGCTTCTGAATCTGTGTGCTTTAGTTCAGACAACCCAAAGGATATTTCTATGCAGTATGAAAAACAGTGAAGAACAAATAGGAGTGAAAAAAGACAACTAGCCCCCAAGTCCTGGTAGATCGCACAAAACCACCACCATCCCCTGCAGCTTCCCCGCCCCACCCCTTCACAACTTGCAAACGCCCACCTGGTAGCTAATATCTGCAGCAAGAGAAAAGCCCTGACACACCGCATTTCTCGCTGTGTTTTCTAACAATGAAATGGGTTCCAGAGAAAATTCAGAAGGGGTTTTAAAAACTGAAAGTGGCTCCCATTGTAACGTGAGGTGTAGAAGCCAACGCACAGGTGTTTAGGAACCTGAGACTAAATTGCATCTTGTGGATATTGGTTTTGAGGTGGGAAGAAGGGGCGTGGTCAGAGGACTTGGCGGTCCAGTGACTCCCCCGCCCAGCACTCCAAAGGGCTGCTGCTCTCCATCTTTCTATGGCCTCCACCGGTATTCCTTGAAAGACTGTGTCCTGCAAGAGGACAAGGTTCACACACACACATGTGCAGCCATGAGGTGCCTGCCTGATCTTTCACTTTTGTCTAATCTCTTCCATTCTTTCTCAGTTTTAAAATGCTGAATTTGACCCACTATGTTGTCCTCAAGCCCTACTAATATGTTGTCACCCTAGAGGGAATAAGTCTTGCTTGAGATAATTTTTTTGATGTATAACTGATATTATATTAGTTCCAGGCTTACAACAAAATGATGTGATATTTGTATATAATGTAAAATGGTCCCTGCAATCCGTCTAGATGGCGTCCAAGGCCACACATGTTTACAGATTTATTTCTGGTGGTGAGAACTTTTAATATATACCCACTTAGCAACTTTCAAATATATGATAGAGTAGTGTTGGCCATGATCACCCTGCTGTGCCATACACCCTGCGATGTATGTATTTTGTAACTGGAAACTTGTACCTTTTGACCCTCTTTGCGCATCTAGTCAGCCAGCTGCCTCCCATCTCCTCTCCCCCCACCTCTGGCAACCACCCATCTCTTCTCTGCACCTATGAACTCATTTTGTTTTGTTTTGAAGTGAGATCATAGAGTGTTTGTCTTTTTCTGACTTACTTCACCAAGAACAACTCTCAAGGTCCATCCAAGTTGTTATAAATGGCAAGATTGCCTTTATGGCTAGGAGGATATCTATCATCTATCTATCTATCTATCTGACACCTTTATCACATATGGCCCACTTTCTTTATCCATTCATCCACTGAGGGCCTCCTAGGTAACTTTCCGATCTTGACCGTGGTGAATAATGTCATAATGAACACAGGGAGCAGATATCTTTCTGAATTAGTGTTTCCATTTCCTTCGGGAAAATCACCAGAAGTGCAATTGCTGAAACATATGGTAGTTCTGTTTCTGATTTTTTCAGGGCCCTCCATACTGTTTTCCACAGTGGCTGCACCAGCTTACATTCCCACCAACGATGCCTAAGGATTGCGGTTCCCCCACATCCTTGCCAACACCTGTTGTTTCCTGAGTTGTTGATTTTAGCCATTCTGGCAGGTATAAGGTGATGTCTCATTGTGGTATGGATTTCCCTGATGATGAGCGATGCTGAGCCAATTTTCATAAATCTGTTGGCATCTGGATGTCTTCTGAACTTCTTAAAGAGCATGAGCTGATTTGGTTTTTGATGGCTCTAGTCTTTATTCACCTTTTTGAAGGGTCTTTTCCTCTATCATGATTGTCCCTCTACCTGCAGGATCCTATTGTCATTGCCCATTACGTGAGAGTGTGCCCATAGGTCCATGTATGAACAAAGTCTTCTTACCAACTCCTAAAGTTCTGATGTGGGGTCAGGGAAATGACCTCCTGAGACTTCTTTCTTTATCTGAACTCAATCATGTCCAGAACCAAAGAATCACAGCTTGAGGGGCTGAAACTCTACAGATAATTCTCCAAAGCTACTATGTCATAGCCGGTATCCTGCTTCACATTCGACAGAGAAAAGCAATGGGTGGGGACGTTCTCACTTTCCTGCCCCCAGTTCTGCCAACTCCACTCCTCTCAGCGTCCACTTTGGGTGCTCAGCTCTGGAATCAGGGCAACATGCTCTTTCTCCATGCAAAGGCTGCTCCCATTCCCATCCTTGGGACACTGGTCCTGCTCCTCTTCATGAGTATTTTGCACCTGAGATTGTCTTCTCCTCCTGTCATCACTGACCTCTCTTCCACTTCAGCCAACAGACATCCTGTAACTCCCACATTAAATCTAAACGATGCACCTCCCTCAGGAAGGCAGGTTCCTCAACACTTCCTGGAGGATGAGCACATACTTGCTGTGTCCATTTCACCTCAGTCTTGTCACAGTCTGGTTCTCCGGGGAGCTGGCCCCACAGCTGCAGAGAGGGTGCTCGTGATGTGTTTACTGGTGATGTCATGTGACACCATCCGATGTCGCTATGGGTCCTCCTCCTATTCCCACTCAGCAGAGTTCTACACAACTGGCCACACCCTCTTTCTAGAAAAGCTGTCCTCGAATTTCCCTCCCATCTCCTTGGTTCGCTCATCTCCTTGGTTCGCTCGGTGTTCTCTTTCTCTGTTATTCCCTGAAGCTCTTACCTTGTCTACCTTTAATCTAGTTAGTTAATTTTCAGTGTCCACTATTCAAGGTACATTCTACCAGGATGAGGGTTTCTGTCTTTCTTTTTTTTTAAATTTATTTTTTATTTTCAGCATAACAGTATTCATTATCTTTGCACCACACCCAGTGCTCCATGCAATCCTTGCTCTCTATAATACCCACCAGCTGGTACCCCGACCTCCCACCCCCAGCCCCTTCAAAACCCTCAGATTGTTTTTCAGAGTCCACAGTCTCTCATGGTTCACCTTCCAATTTCCCCCAACTCCCTTCTCCTCTATATCTCCCCATGTCCTCCATGCTATTTGTTATGCTCCACAAATAAGTGAAACCATATAATAATTGACTCTCTCTGCTTGACTGATTTCACTCAGCATAATCTCTTCCAGTCCTGTCCATATTGCTACAAAAGTTGGGTATTCCTCCTTTCTGATGGAGGCATCATACTCCATAGTGTATATGGACCATATCTTCCTTATCCATTCATCCGTTGAAGGGCACCTTGGTTCTTTCCACAGTTTGGCAACTGTGGCCATTGCTGCTATAAACATTGGGGTACAGATGGCCCTTCTTTTCACTACATATGTATCTTTGTGGTAAATACCCAGTAGTGCAATTGCAGGGCCATAGGGAAGTTCTATTTTTAATTTCTTGAGGAATTTCCACACTGTTCTCCAAGGAGGCTGTACCAACTTTCATTCCCACCAACAGTGTAAGAGGGTTCCCTTTCTCCACATCCCCTCCAACGCATGGTGTTTCCTGTCTTGCTAATTTTCGCCATTCTATCTGGTGTAAGGTGATATCTCAATGTGTGTGTTTTTTTTTTTAAAGATTTTATTTATTTATTTGACAGAGAGAGATCACAAGTAGGCAGAGAGGCAGGCAGAGAGAGAGAGGGAAGCAGGCTCCCCACCGAGCAAAGAGCCAGATGTGGGGCTCGATCCCAGGATCCTGAGATCATGACCTGAGCTGAAGGCTGAGGCTTATTGTCTGAGCCACCCAGGCACCCCTCAATGTGGTTTTAATTTGAATCTCCCTGATGGCTAGTGATGATGAACATTTTTTCATATGTCTGATAGCCATTTGTATGTCTTCCTTGGAGAAGTATCTGTTCATATCTTCTGCCCATTTTTTGATTTTATTGTCTGTTTTGTGTGTGTTGAGTTTGAGGAATTCTTTATAGATCCTAGATATCAACCTTTTGTCTGTACTGTCATTTGCAAATATCTTATCCCATTCCATGGGTTGCTTCTTTGTTTTCTTGACTGTTTCCTTTGCTGTGCAGAAGCTTTTGATTTTGATGAAGTCCCAAAAGTTCATTTTCGCTTTTGTTTCCTTTGCCTTTGGAGACATATCTTGAAAGAAGTTGCTATGGCTGATATTGAAGAGATTACTGCCTATGTTCTCCTCTAGGATTCTGCTGGATTCCTGTCTCACGTTGAGGTTTTTTTTATCCATTTTGAGTCTATCTTTGTGTACGGGGTAAGAGAATGGTCGACCAGGATGCCCACTCTCACCACTCTTGTTCAACATAGTATTAGAAGTTCTAGCAACAGCAATCAGACAACAAAGAGAAATAAAAGATTGGCAGTGAAGAAGTCAAACTCTCTCTCCTTGCAGATGACATGATTCTTTATATGGAAAACCCAAAAGACTCCACCCCCAAACTATGAGAACTCATACGACAATTCAGCAACGTGGCAGGATACAAAGTCAATGTACAGAAATCAGTGGCTTTCTTATACACTAATAATGAAAATACAGAAAGGGAAATTAGAGAATCAATTCCATTTACTAGAGCACCAAGAACCATAAGATACCTGGGAATAAACCTAACCAAAGAGGTAAATTATCTGTACTCGAGGAACTACAGAACACTCATGAAAGAAATTGAAGAATACACAGAAAGATGGAAGACCATTCCATGCTCTTGGATCAGAAGAATAAACATTGTTAAAATGTCTATACTGCCTAGAGCAATCTATACTTTTAATGCTATTCTGATCAAAATTCCACCAGTATTCTTCAAAGAGCTGGAGCAAATAATAAAAAAATTTGTATGGAATCAGAAGAGACCTCGAATCACTAAGGAAATGTTGAAAAACAAAATTAAAACTGGGGGCATCATGTTACCTGATTTCAAGCTTTACTACAAAGCTGTGATCACCTAGACAGCATGGTACTGGCATAAAAACAGACACATAGACCAGTGGAACAGATAGAGAGCCCGTATATAAACCCTCAACTCTATGGTCAAATAATCTTCGATAGAACAGGAAAAAATATACAGTGGAAAAAAGGCAGTCTCTTCAATAAATGGTGCTGGGAAAACTGGGCAGCTATATGTAGAAGAATGAAACTCTGTCTTTCTTTTTTGCTCTATGATAATCTCCAGCATCTGGAACAGTGTGTGATCTGGAAGTCATTCACTATTTTGTTTGAATGCACATGGTGGAGTTTTAGACATGCATGTTTTAAAATTTTATAAATACTATTATGCTATAGATGTTTTCTTTTCTTTTTCTCTTTCTCTCCTTCTCTCTCTCCCCCCCCCTTTTTTTTTTTTATTTTCAGCATAACCCTAAGCATTTAAGACCATCATGTTTCCACATGTAGAGAAAATATATTACTTTTAACTATTGTCTGATATTCTCTCTCATGTAAATGACACATTTTACTTGCTTCTTTTCTTAGGAATGAAAATGAAAGTTCCCTCTAACTTAGGATGCTCCATATATTGAGGCGAAGATTAGTCCTGTGAGTATAACCTTATGACCTGTGAATTTTTCTGGGATGGTTACTTGCTTTTGTCAATCTGATTGATGTAGAATATATTTTTCTTTCTAATTAAAATTTTTTTAAAATCCAGTACAACTTGTAATAATTTTCATATATTATGAAATATTCTTTTTTTAATTTTTGTATTTTCCTCCAAGCACTTAAACACATAAAATCATTCTTAGGTTATGGACTGCACAAAAATAGGGAAGTGACTGGGTTTGGCCAGCAAGTCATGATTGAGGTGGTTGGTAGAATGATGACCTATTACTGCTTTTTTTTTTTAAGTGTCCAACTACTAAAAAAATTAACTATCTTTTTTCTTAACTTGTTAGCGTTTGGGGTTGCCCCTTTATTATTTGCTTATTTCCTGTCTTTGCTGAACTGTACTTTTATTAGTTTTCCTGCATTTGTTCATATTTTTAGGAATCTCTTATATATTCTTAGATACGAATCTTCACCAAATTTCTATATTTCAATGATCTTCTCCCTATCCATCACCTGCCAAATAGCCTCATACTTGTCTCTCCTGGTTGAACAGATATTTCAAATTTTGATATAGTAAGTTCTAGTAATTTTATTGATCTTCATGGTTTCTGAGTCTTTCATATTACTGCAGAAATAATTCCCTGCTTCTGGATCACAAAGATACGATTGGTATTTTCACCTCTGAGCTTTATATTATCTTTCATTTTTACTTTATTTTATTTTGTCTAAGTTTTTTTTTTTTTAAGATTTTATTTATTTATTTGAGAGAGAGAGAGAGAGCATGGGAGGAGAGAGGTTAGTGGGAGAAGCAGGGAGCCTGATGCAGGATTTGATTCCGGGACTCCAGGATCATGACCTGAGCCAAAGGCAGTCGCTTAACCAACTGAGCCACCCAGGTGCCCTCTTTCTATGTTTTTATTAAATTTTCAGTTAGTCAATATACAGTGTGGTGTTAGTTGCAGGTGTGCAGCACAGTGATTCAGCACTTCCATACCTCACTCTGTGCTCATTGCAAGTGTGCTCCTTAATCCCCATTACCTGGCTCCCCTGTCCCCACACCCAACTACCCTCTGGTAAATATCAATATGTCCTCTATAGCTAAGAGTCTGTTTCTTGGTTTGCCTCCCCCATCTCCACTTTGCTCATTTGTTTCGTTTCTTAAATTCCACACATGAGTGAAATTATCTGGTATTTCTCTCTCTCTGACTGACATTTTTGCTAGCATAGTACACTCTAGCCCTACCCATGTCATTGTAAATGGCAAGATCGCATTCCTTCATGGCTGAGTAGTCATCCATTTTATATCTATGTACATGTTGATATACATATCCTTTATCCATTTGTCATTCGATGGGCATTTGGGCTGTTTCCATAATTTGGCTGTTGTTGATAATACTGCTGTCAACATCAGGATGCATCCCTTTGAATTCGTATTGTTTTATCCTTTGGGTAAGTCCCCAGTAGTGCAGTTGCTAGATCATAGGGTGGTTCTAATTTTAACTTTCTGAGGATCCTCCATACCGTTTTCTGCAGTGGCTGCTGCAGTGTGCATTCCCACCAACAGTGCATGAGGGTTCTCTTTTCTCCATGTTCTTGCCAACACCTGTTGTTTCCTGTGTTGTTGATTTTAGTCATTCTGACAAGTGTGAGGTGATGTCTCATTGTAGTTCTGTTTGGCATTTGCCTGATGATAAGTGATGTTGAGCATCTTTTCATGTGTCTGTTGTCCATCTGGATGTCTTCTTTGGAAAAATGTCTCTTCATGCCTTCTGCCCAATTTTTGATCTTTCATTTTTGATTCTTTAATTCTGCATCCGCCTTGTAGTTAGTGAAATATACAGTCTCAGCTTGATTTTCATGTGAAGTGAATGGTCGTCCCCAAATCAGCTATTTAATAATTGTTCCTTTCATTATTGGTTCGTTGGTGCCACATTTGTTATATATCAAGTTTTATCTGTTTTACAAGGGCTTATTTCTAAGCTTGCTCTTTTATTCTTCTTTTAATTGCCACCACAGAATCATGCTGTTTTTTATGATTAAAATTAATATTATTATTCTTATATTATATTCCATCTTAGATTCTTATATGACAAGTTTCTTTTTTCTAAGGACTGATTTAGCTATTCATGGATCTGAATTCTTTCATATAGTTTTTTTAAAAAAAGTTTTGAGCACTTGAAAAACTGAATTTTTAGTGTGATTTCATTAAATTACAAATTTATAGATTAGTTTGTGATTAACAAATATATTTTTCTTTCTTTGTACTCTAAGGTTTTTTTTTTTTAAAGATTTTATTTATTTATTTGACAGAGAGAAATCACAAGTAGATGGAGAGGCAGGCAGAGAGAGAGAGAGGGAAGCAGGCTCCCTGCTGAGCAGAGAGCCCAATGCAGGACTCGATCCCAGGACCCTGAGATCATGACCCGAGCCGAAGGCAGCAGCTTAACCCACTGAGCCACCCAGGCGCCCTGTACTCTAAGGTTTAAGAATTTCCTTCATAGAGTAGTACACTTTCTTTGTGAGCTTAGTTCCTAGATACGTATTTTGTTTTGCCCTTGCTGATATAGAGGAATTGCCTTGGTTATTTTAAAAATCTGTGCTAGCAAAATTGTACTCTTATTACTTTTAGTAGTATATTAAAATTCTGATGTTATCTATACTTGTTCATAAACATCTATAAATAATGGGCATTTTACTTATTGTTTTATTTTTATTTTATTTTTTTAAATCAGTACATGTTGTGTCTCCTTTCTTGGTCTAAAAATGTTAGCCAGAACTAGTACTATGAGTAACAACAACAACATCAATATTGGGTATTTTTCATGATACTCATGAGAGAAGTTCTTGGGGACTTCTGGTTTCTAGTCCCACATGTAAAGAGCTTGGAAGTCATCACTTCCATCCCACAAGAATAATGCTGAACAAACAAAATTAGGAACTCTTCTTAGATCCATTATAGTACTGAGGGCACAGGGGAAACCATTGCCCTCAAAATTCAGAAGACAGATGGTAGATGCACAGAACCACAACTCACCAGCACAAAGTCCAGAAGTAAAAATTTCATAAAAACAAGTCCCAGCTAGGGTACCTGGGTGGCTCAGTCAGTTAAGTGACTAGTAACTGCCTTCAGCTCTGGACCTGATCCGAGGGCTCTGGGATTGAGCCCCATGTCGATCTCCCAGCTCAGAGGGAAGCCTGCTTCTCCCTCTCCCTCTGCCTGCTGCTCTGCCTACTTGTGCTCTCTGTCTGCCTCTCTGCCAAATAAATAAAATCTTAATAAAAAAATTCCTAGCTAAGATGAGTGTAACCTGTGATCAAGAAGTTTCTGGAGATACGGTGTGCAACTGTTTGAGAGTTGAATACCCAGAGGCCCAGTGTGAGGACAGTCCCAGCTTGGTGAATTTTATCTCCAGGAATTTGGCCAGGTTCCTGAAGGAAAGATCAGAGAACCACCCTCCTCCTCTGACTTTGGCAGGGGAAGGGAAAGTAGACATCTGGAAGTACATCCAAAGCTCTCTGGTGCCCTTAACAATGCCTGACCCCAGAGAAACCACCTTACCAGAGCCAAAACAACTGGGTAAAGGGAAGTTCCAACTCAAGTCTGTTAGACTTCCTGTCATAAATTTAAAAAAAAAAAAAGGAAAGAAAGACAGAAGAAAGGAAAGAAAAATTAATGTGAGAAGCATTTGGGAATGACACAACCCAGAAGCACAGGCTCACTAAAATCTGATACGTACTGACAGGAACATAGTTTCTCTTCCTGTCCCGCTACCCATACACCACATAAATAAGGATTATGTGTGATAACAGAGGAATACAATTGGAAACTCAGACACTTTAAAAAACATTATCCAGGGAAACTCAAAGACAATAAGAGACAGAAAAACAAGGGTTCCAGAGGAAATATCAGCTCTGACATATATGACTTATAGCAAGCGGTGACATAGTATAACCCTTAACCATATAGAATAAAACCACACACAAAAGGGTTCTGTGCCTCAGGTTTTCTTACCCAAGCCTAGATTTCAACAGAAAATGATAAAACATACTAAAAAAAAAACAAAACCCATAAAGCAAAAACAACAACAACACAACAACAACAACTACCCCACAGAGTTTGAAAAGACAGAGTAAGCACAAATACCAGATTCAGAGATGGCAGAGAGATTAGAATTATCAGATTGGAAATTTAAAGCAGATATAATTAATAAAATAAGGACTTTAATGGTAAAGGTGGACAATGTGCAAGAACAGTGGATAATGGAGGCAAAAAGATGTAAACTGTAAGAAAGAATCAAAAGGAAATGACAGAAATCATAACACGGTCACAGAATTGAAGAATGCTTTAGATGGTTTCATCTGTAGATTAGAGACAGTCGAAGAAAGAATCAATGTGCTTGAAGAAAACACCAAAAGAAACTTCCAAAACCAAAATAAATGAAAAATATGGAAAAGAAAGAATAGAATATCCAAGAACTATGGAACAACTACAAAAGGAGAAGGAGAGAAAGGAACAGCAATCCACACTTGAAACAATACTGACTGGCAATTTCCCCAAATTAACGATAGACACCAACATGTAGACACAGGCAACTCGCAACACACCACAAAGGACAAATACAAAAACAAAACAAAACATAAAAATCCACAAAACTATATCCAAGCATATCATATTCAAGCCATAGAAGATCAAGGACAAAGAAAAAAATCCCAAAGATTCCAGAGAAATAAATACATTGCAGAGCAACATTAATATGAATTACATCAGACTTCTCTTTAGATATCATGCAAGCAAGAAGAAAGTGAATTCAGATATTTAAAATACTGAAGGAAACGAACCACCAACGTAGAATTCTGTATCTAGCTAAATTATCCTTCAAAACTGAAGGAGAAATAGAATCTTTCTCAGATGAATGAAAATTGAGGAAATTTATCACCAGTAGATAAGGCTTGAATGAATGTTAAAAGAAATATTTCAGGGGACACCTGGCTGGCTCAGTTGGAAGAGTATGTGACTTTTGATTTCAGGGTCATGGGTTCAAGACCCACATTGGGTATAGAGATTACTAAATGAATAAATAAACTTTTCTTTTAAAGAAATATTACAGAAAAAAGGAAAACTGTATAGGCTCAAAAATTCATAAATTCAGGCATACAAAAATGAAGGAGGAGCATTAGAAAAGGAATACATAAGAATAAAACAGAATCTTTTATTTTTCGTATTTTTAATTGACCTAACAGACAACTGTTCAAAAAAGCATCAACAATGTATTCAGTGATTATAGTTTGTGGGTAAGTGAAATGAGTCACTGTAATGTTACAAATGGTAGGAAAGAGGAATTGGGAATATATTTTTTATAAATTATTTTCACTACCCAAGAAATTTTGTATATTTATTTGAAAAGAAATTAGATCAGTTGTAAATGAGTATAACAAACTCAAGAACAACCACTAAAATTTTTTAAAAAGAAGTCTAGTAATTATTCTAAGACAGTAGAAAAAAAATGGAATCAGAAAATATTTTGAGTTAAAACTAGAGAAGACAAAAAAAAAATAAAAGAAAAAGAAAAATGGAACACATAAAAGGAGTCAAAGACCAAAGGCAACAAGCAGAAAACAGTAACAAATATGATAGATACTAACCCAGCTATATCAAAGATTCCTTTAAACACCAGTAGTCCAAATATACCAATTAGAAGGCAGACTGTTGGAGTGTATAAAAAAAACTTCCAATTATATGTTGTCTACAAGAATTCCACTTTAAATATATATTCAGATAGATTTAAAAGGGTCAGAAAATGATGATACTCATCAAAAGAGCTAGAGTAGTTGCATTAATTTCATACAGAGCAGATTTCAAAGCAAGGAAAATTATCAGGGTTGTAAAGACCTAGGACATAATAATAAAGAAGCTGATTCTACAAGAAGACATAACGATCCTGATGTGTATGTGCTTCATTACAGAGATGTGTGCCAATATAGATCCCTAAAAATTACACTGTGGATTCTTTTTTTTTTTTTTTTTGAAGGGTGGGTAGGGTTAAAGAGAGAGGGTGAGAGAAAATCTTAGGCAGACTCCATTCCTAACTAGGATTCTGACATGGGGCTTGATATCAGGACCCTGAGATCATGATCTGAGTCAAAATCAAGAGTCTCATGCTTAAGGACTGAGATACCCAGGCACCCCTCATCACTTTTTAACTTTCAAATTTGGCTTGAACAACAGGTATCTTAGAAAATGTCTGTGTATTACCTTAAATTTTGTCACTGGAGACTTCAACTACAGCTCCTGTTCAGATGTCATATCTGTATGAGAGCAAACCTACATAGCCCTAGGCATTTGGTCCCTCATGACTGTCTTCGACATTATTTTTGCTTTGTGTTATTTGTTATTACTAAATACAGTTTATCTGGCAGGAATCTTTCCATAGTACTTTTCCAGAGGTGACACCATTTCTGGCTTCTATCCAATCTAGCTTGCAGATATCCTGACTCTTCATTACCAGTAGACTCCAGTGATGGTAGTGGTTCCATTGATTTTGGTGAAGACAATGGCATTTGATTTACATCCCTAAATAAGACATACATATGTCATATATGTCGGTAGTGGGTGATAAAGATGGCAAGGTTTTATATATATTATATATTAAAATGGACAATTTGTCTTGGTGTACAGTTCTATGTGTCTTAACACATTTATAAATTTGTGGAGCCATGCCAGGATCAGAATACGAAAATCCAAACAATTCCACCATGAACTCTTTAGTCACACCTTTCCTCAACCCACAGCCCTTGGCAACACTTAATGTTTCATGTCCTTGTAGACATATTTGCCTTTTCTAGAATATCCAAGAAATGGATTCAAACAAGATTTCTTTAATGCAATAGAATGCCTCTGAAATTCATTCAGGTTTTTGTGTATATTAATAGTTGGCTCATTTTTATTGCTGGTCAATATTCCATAGAATATCCAAGAAATGGATTCAAACAAGATTTCTTTAATGCAATAGAATGCCTCTGAAATTCATTCAGGTTTTTGTGTATATTAATAGTTGGCTCATTTTTATTGTTGGTCAATATTCCATTGTATGGATATATCCCAGATACTTAATCCATTTACATGGTGAAAGAATTTGAATAGTTTCTAGCTTTTATCTTTTACATATAAAGTTACTATAAACATTTATGTACAGGTTTTTCTGTAAACATAATTTCTGAATGCTGTTTCATTCCATTGATACATTTTTCAATTCCTTTGCCAACACCATACCTTAGCTTTATAGTAAATCTTTATAGTCAATCAGATACTTTGATTTTTCTATCTTTATTTTAATTTTTTTCACATTTATCATTTAACTATTATTAATTAATTTGTTCTTATATTGGTTAGTGGTGTTTTTTTGTTTGTTTGTTTGTTTTAGTTTCAATCTTTCCATCTGGTTTTTCATTCTTCTACTTCTTTGCTGAAACGTATTATGTGTTGCTGGCCACAAGGATCTTTGTAACCATGATGCTTAATGTGGTGGCAAGAAGCTCTATTATCTGATTTCTGTGGTGCAGCTATGACAGGGGACACACAGTCTCCCAGTGTAGCTGTTTCAGATGACATGACCTAGAAACACATGAAGAATTCTGGATACCTTGTACTCTAGATGTGCTTTCCCTTGATGTCACCATCAAGTTTAGTTGTTTGATCCCATATTTCTCCAAAATCCTGTATCTTCCCACCCAAACCCAGATAGCCACCATCGTAGCTTCAGAAGCACGCTGGCATCAGACCTGTGTGGGTGTAGCATAGCTAACCCATGGCTGGGATGACTTCATGCTGAGTTCCTGCTCTCCTGGCTCTGCTTGTTTCAATAATTTGGCCTCTCTCCCATTCCTCTGTCTGCACCTTTACTTTGGAGCTCATTCTCTTACCTAGGGTTGTGTCTTTTTTCCCCATTACTAATATTTAGCATGAAAACCTGGCTGAGAGAATGGGACACTGCCTGCCCTTCCCAATCTACCAAATCAGCGGCACCAGTAATCCACAGACCTACCTCAGCCTCACAGCCCTGTGGAGGTGACTGGCCATTTGCATCTGTTTTGGGTCTTGGTGGCCTTGCTTGTCAATGAATCAGACTTGTTCCTGGCTATTTTTCTGAACACCGGCTACTGTCCAAGACACTTCTCTGTGGGGACTGGTGATCTGGCTGTCATCTGTGTTCACCCCTCCATCCTCTAGAGCTGACCCTATCCCAATGGGCATGTCCATTTCTGGGTTTTCTGACTACTGGCTTCTCTTGCAAACCATTTCGTTAACCCCTTTGCACCCAGCTGGTTCTAAGTTCAAACTGAGCCTTTGTTCAGTAAAAGAGCAGTTTCCTAACACTTGACCAATTATGGGTCAGTTTTGCTGGATTTATTCAAGCCACTTAAGTAACCTATTGCCCTGTTGTGCTTAAAGAGGAGCCCACCTCTTTCTACTTCCATCATTGCCTTGAAAACGAGAGCTCAGAGCACATCATTTGATAAATAAGGTAGATTTTCTTCTTAGATGCATTATCTTCCCCTTCTTCACAGTGGAGATCATTTGTCAGGTTTCTGCTCACTCACTGAGCCCTGTGAGTTTCCTTTTTCCTCCAATTTATCCCTGTCAGCCTGGCATTTCGCTACCTCTGAGATCTGCAAAATAGGGTATTTCATGGTATATTCCACTCCTGTGCCATTTATAAAAGTGTAAAAGCACTGGGTAAAGGGCCAAATTGTTCACTTTTATTTATCATATTCTTTCAAGACACATTTATTAAAAATGTTAAAAAAAATGCACGCTATGCTAGAATAGTACCTAGCAAGCAGAAGATAGTGGAAACTATAGTTACAAAGATTAAAAAACAAACAAACAAACAAACAAACAAAAAACAAAAAAACTATAGTTCCTGACTTCTCAAAGACAAAGTTGGTATGTTTCCTCAATGTACCATTTTCTGTAATGCTGCCCCATAAGAATGACCAACAGATGGTGTATTTCAGAAGAGGCCACCGTCAGCTGCCAGTTGTCTAATTATGAATTAGTATGAACTAGAATATCCATAAAGACCCTCCTGTACTCGAAAGCCCCCCGCCCCCATTTTGTCTCCAGGATTTTCAGCCAGGCGAGTACGGGTCATGATTCAAAGGAGGTCCTTAGAGAAGAGTCTTCAGAAGATGGTGGCTGCCACTCTACCAGAGGCAGCAACCATGTTGTAGATGCAGGATGCATAATGAGTGGAGGTGTGAAGGGCAGAGTGGTTCAGTTGCCCCCCCTCCCCCGTCCAACGCAGTAGTCACTCCCTGCTTGTGGCTACCGAACACCTGAGATGTGGCCAGTCTGAATTAAATGTGCTGTAAACGAAAAATACAGACCAGGTATCAAAGACTTAGTATTAAAAAAAAAAAAAAGGGAAGGAAAAATGTGTCATTGATTTTTTTTTTTTTATATTGATCACACATTGAAGCATTACTATTCTGGTTATATTGGGTTAAATACAGATATGATGAAAAGCTCTTCTACTGTTTATTCTTACTTATTTAATGTGGCTACCAGGAAATTAAAAATTGCATGTGTGGTTCAGATTATATTTCCATTGGACAATGTTAGACTAGAGCATGAGGTCATTTTAGGGAGAGAGAAATTAGTCAGTGCATCAAGGCCCTTGAATACCTGATTAAGTAATTCACATCATATTTTCTAGGTGTTGGGAATTCATTGATTTTTGAGTAGAGGAATAAAATAGAATACCAAGAGAAGATTAATCTAGTGGCAGGGGCATATTTCAATTTCTAGTTCCTTATTCATGATAAAGCATTGCTCCAAACCTTAATGATCATTCATTTTACAGCTTCCCAGTTGAAATTTTGCCAAAGGAAAAAATGATTTGTGTCATCATACTTATTTACTTGTTTTCGGATAGATCGTCAGTAGATTAATACACCACATTTCCCCTTATGGAAACCTTGTTACCTTTCTCTTCATCATGTGTGTTGGCATAACTGCATCTGAGCTCTTTTTGATAAATCTCACCCAATTGTCCAGAAGGAAAGTGATTCTTACTCTTTTACCACTGGCAGGACTGGCCTGCAGCTCTTTTTCCTTGGGACAGTAGGTGTGTAAGAAGTGCTTTAAGGAGAGGGTGTTAGAGACACATTCCACATCACAGTGTTACATGCAATTTTTAATGTCCCCAAAAAGCGGCCTGAATTTCTCCAAACTTTGAATTTCTAGATACGGATGTTCTTTGGGATGAGTATACACACACATACACACACACACATTTATTTATATAAATATAAATATATTTATAAATATAAAGTTTAAGTTTTATATTATTTAAGTTTTAAATTATTTAAGTTCTCCTAGCCAAGTGACAAGTTAAGATGTGACTGTTTGCTGGGTTGGGTCTGATTGCCAGAGGTTCCAATTTAAATAAATGGTTTAGACCTTTTAAGTAGTCTTCACCATTTGTCTCCGTAGGCTTTTTGTTTGTTTTCCTGTGGAACCATGGAGTTCTGTGCCTGCCTCTGACCCACTCAGTCTGAATCCTTCCAGTCCTTCCTGTCTTTCCTGCAGATATTAACTAGGACAACCTTGACCAGTTCCAGGATAATTTCAATGTGATTTTATCAAAATCATGTGAAAATTATAACATTGGGGATATTTGTTATACAGAAAGACCCCATTTTGGAACTTGAAGGGTCTACCCCCTTAGGATGCTCCAATTTCCCTCCGTGCTGCTGTACAATTTCGTTTGCTGTGTATTTACTACTGAATGATCTCTATAAGTATTTTCTACATCTTGAAACTTTTCGAAAAAGATCACGTGTGCATGCAGACCGTGTAGTGGTGTAATGAAGAACAGTTGCTTTAATATTTAAAATGTACAAGACCTCATCACCAAACTGTCATTACTTCTGAGAGCTTTTCAGCTTGTTCTTTTGCTGTGCATCATAAGTCTGTAAGTAAAGACGACTGTTTGTCCTTGTTTTTGCTGGCCTCCGCCTACCAATAACCGATGTTGTGGTTAGACCTCTGTGGTTCTTAGTATGATTTCAAGATGTCATTCAGCAACAACCATCAGGAGACGAAAGAACAAAGGTTTATTACTGATAAGGCCTGGAATTTATACAGCATACCTAAAGCCACACAGGGAGGTTGTTGGTAGAGAGAGAAAGACAGAGACAGAGACAGAGAGGGACAAATAGAGAGTGTAAGCCAGACCTGAAGTTCTGCCTTAATGGGCTTGAGGTAGGGCCTAGGAGGTTGAGGGCTCACTCTTTGCTGGTGAATTTAAAACATAAGAGCAGTAATTTAAAGCTTGGAAAGAGAAAGTACACGTGGCTCAATTGTTCACTTACCAAAATCAACCAGAGACCTGGAAAAAGGACTATCAGTGGGAGGGGGCTGTGAGGCTGGCCTTGTGCTTGCTGGAGATAGCGGTCTTTTGAAGCTTTGAAATGGTTCTGTCTCCAGTTAAAGCTTACGTCAGTCACTTGCATTACAAAGAAGAAATAGAAAGCAACTGTCAGGGCTTACACTACAGTCCTTTTCCACAGGTATGTCTCTGATTTCTCCTGGCTTCTGGAGAGATGGGGATTGAAAATATTAGTAAGCAATAGTGGTGGCAGAAATGGTTTTGGTACTTTCTAAGACTTGTGCATGATGCCCTCCCTATTCCTTGTGATCTCTTTTGTTTTATATGATTTTTCTTTGTCATATTAAAGTTCTATAAATTTATTACTAGTTTAGGAACTATTTGCTAGAAGAGACAGAATTTTATGAGATACCTTTCAGAATTATTCAAAACATATGCTTTTTTTCCCCTTTTTTTAATTATTAGTATGAGGATTCACATTCTTATTTTGTCTTAATGTTGCATCATTTTTAAATTATATATCATGGTCACAATACACTACTATTTTAATATAATGCTAAAATAAACATACTTAAATTATAGTCAAGGTGCTCACATACACTTTTGAAGATATTGTGTTCTTTGAATTGTTTTGACTAGCTTTGATGTTGGCCTTATGTTGGATTTATAAAAGAGAAAGGATGGCATTCAATTATTATTTTTTAATTCCCTTTCATGATTTAGATTGGAACTTATCTTTTTCTTGTAAATTTGAAAAGACATGTCTTTAACTTCACTGTAGATTTTCTGTCTTCTGCCATGTATTTGTGTTCAATTATTCCTTGTCAGTGGCTTTTGTACTAGAGTGTCTTTTTAAAGGAGTGGAATTTGATTTATTCATTAATCAGAATTTTTTAATTCTATAAAATCCTTATGTCCTATATTTCTTTATATTAGTTTTTTTGTTTGTTTGTTTTTTGTTTCAATGACTACTGCCAGAGGTGAGGAGAACAAGAGGATGTGTGAGTGGGGGAAGGGATTAGCAGGTCCATACTTCCAGCTGTAAAATAAATAAGACACAGAGCAGTCATGTTACCGCAAAGGTGATATACTCCATAATATTGTAACAACTTTGTATGGTGACCGATAGCAGCGAGATTTGTCGTGGGATCATTTCACAATGTGCGTGAATATTGAATGTCTATATTTATACCTGGAATTAACATAATGTTGTATGTCAACTACACTTTAATTTAAAAAAAATCAAATAAAATCTCTTGTTTTGATTTGTTCTGTTTTGTGGAAGTACATATTTTAACAACTGTATTGAGGTATAACTGATATACAATCGACTACCTATATTTAATGTATATAATTTGGTAAGTTTTTGAATTATGCATACACCCGGGATATCATCACTATAATCAAGATTAATGAGTATATCTAGTCCCTCCAAAAGTTTTCTGGTGTCTTTTTGCTTGTGTGTTTGTGTGTGTGTAGAACACTTAATATAGTTCCAACTTTTAAGTGCAGAATCCTGTGTTAACTACAGGCCGTATGCTGTCCAGCATATCTCTAGAGTGTGATTTGTCTCGTGTAACTATAACTGCAACTATGTCCCCTGTAGAATTCCCCATTTCTCCCTCTTTCTGTCCCCTAGCAACCAGCATTCTGTTTTCTGTTTCTGTAAGTTAGACTGGTTTAGATACCGCATATAAATGGGCCACACAGCATTTATGACTGACTTGCTTCACTCAGCATAACATCCTCTGGGTCTATTCATGTTATCACGAATAGTAAAATTTCCTTACAGCAAAGGGAGTCATCGACAAGGTGAAAAGACAATGTGAAGAAAGGGAGAAATTATTAGCAAATCATATATCTGACAAGGGGTTTACTTCCATAATTGATAGTAAACTTGTGCAACTCAGTAGCAAACAATAACAGAAGCAGCAACAACAAATCATAGGTAGGTTGATTTGAAATGAGTAAAGGACTACAATAGACATTTCTCCAAAGAAAACAAACAGATGGTCAGCAGGTAGATGAAAAGATGCTCGACATCATTAATGATCAGGGCAATGTAAATCGCAACCACACTGACATATCACCTCACATCTGTTAAGATGGTTATTAGGTCTATATATCAATATATCTACATACCTATATGGACATATGTGTACACCCAGGATATCATCACCACAATCAAAATGAATAAAAATATCCAAAAATGTTTTGGTGTCTCTTCACCAAACTTTAAAAGTTTTCTGGTGTCTCTGCTTTTGTGTATATATAGATATATAAACGGTAACAGTGTCATTGAGGATGTGGAGAAATTGAACCTCTGCTGCACTGTTGGTGGAATGGAACTATTGTAAGCACGGTGGAAAACAATATGGAGTCTCCTCAAAAATTTAAAGAAATTGATCTACTTTATGATCCAATAATTATACTTCTTTGTATATATTCAAAAAATTGTGTTCAGGATCTCAAAATGATACCTGTATTCCCACATCCATTGCACTGGTATATCATCGTGAGTAGATGGTGGAAGGAAAGGAGGTAGATGCACGCAATGGGATATTACAATTAGTTTGCTTCTGGATTCATTGTTTTTTTGTTTTTGTTTTTGTTTTTTTTTTTGGATACTCAGCAATTGTATGAATTGACATGTGTAGGTCTTCCACCGGTTTAACAATATATTCTTCTTTTAAGTCCATTCAGTAGTGTTCCCTCCATTTGTGCCGTTCACTTTGCAGGGGTGTCATGAGGGTGTTACTGTTCTGATTTCACCACTCGACCCACTTTTTTTTTTTTTTTAATCATTTCTCCTCCTGTTATTATTCCCATCTGCCCTTTGTCACTTTTCCATAAGAGATCCCCAGAACTTACCTCCTCAGACTAAGTTACTCCCATTGCCTATTATAATCCATAGTGCTGCCAGGGGGCTGGCAGCACAGCTGGTTGGACTTCTGCTTGTTACAGCACAGGTAATGAGATTTCAGGGTCATGAGATCAAGCCCCATGTGGGGATCTGTGCTCAGCCCACTCTGCTTAATATTCACCCTTTCTCTCCCTCAGCCCCTCACCACCACTCTGACTCTCTCTAGAATAAATAAGGATATAAATAAATAAATAACTCGTTTAAAAAAATAATAATCCAGAGCACTTTCTGCAGGTACCATAAATTCCAGTATGGCAATATTTATGTTTTCAAGTCCATCTCTTCTTTTTAAATTTTTTTAAAGATTTTATTTATTTATTTGACAGAGAAAGAGAGACAGCAAGAGCAGCAGGAACACAAGCAGGGGGAGTGGGAGAGGGAGAGGGAGAAGCAGGCTTTCCCGAGAGGAAGTCTGATGTGTCAGCTGGGATTGTGACCTTAGCCGAAGGCAGACACCTAATGACTGAGCCACCCAGGTGCCCCAATCTCCTTTTTTTTTTTTTTTTAAAAAAACCCCCTCTCTTGACTTAAAATTTAATTCATCTGTGTTTACTCTCAAGGATCCATATTTTCTTTGTATTCCTTCAGAGAACAAGTAGATACTTCCTATCAATTTATTTCTTGTGATAAATCTTAAAATTTCATTTTCAGTGTGGTATACTGATTGCAAAAGACGCTCCAATTTCCCGCCATCTTCTGTGTCCATACCTTTTGAAATATTACCTCATAGCTCCTCCCATCAGAAGGTGGGACCTGTTGCTACACCCTTTGAATCTTGGTGGAGCTTTTCACTGGAACTGATCAGTAGACGTGAAAGCAGAAGACACCTGTGTTGTTTTGAGTCTGTGCTTCAAGACACCCTTAAGAGCTCCTTGCTTTTTCTCTTGGAGCCCTGCCTCCTGCAAGGAAAATGCCCACGGTAACTGGCAAGGTGACAAAACACATATAATAAATGTGTCCATCATTCCAAGTGACCACCAGCCAACTTCCAGACATGTGAATGCACTTGATAAGACTAGAAGCAAAGTCTAGACTTTCTCATCAGCCCACAAGGCCTCCACCTCAATGATGCTTACTGTTTTAATCCACTGTGTTTGCTATAGTTCTTTGGATTCTCATTGTGGTATCTGCTAAGGGATAATAATGATATGTTTACCTCCTTTTTTGGATTTACAGTTTTTTTTAGATACTAAAATGAAATGTTCTCCAGCGTAATAATTATGAAGAAAAGCCGTTTCCTTCTGTGTCCTGTTTGTACCCAGAAATATGGTTGGATTCTTCTTGGATCCCATTTTATTTACCTTTTTGTTTCTGTCCTCCCGCCCCTGCACGGGCTGCAGGAATCAGGTGGACTGTCATGACATTTGGAGGTATGCATTTCATTCCCCCATGCCAGTGAGGTTTTATCCAAGAACATTGCTCAAACTCATGTGCTTTCCGTTGGAGTATCTCCACCTTGAGTCTGTATAGCCAGTTCCAACTACTGATGATTCTCTGAAGAACAAAGTGGTTGAAATAACAACTTCTAAGCCCATCCTCCTCTCCCACCACTGGTCTTTCAAATTTAGGGTTCACCAGGATTTCTTCTCAAAAGGATGTTATAGGTGTGTGACACCATCTGTACCACTCTCAGATGAAATATATATGTTGATGTTGATGTTTCATGTCCTTTCCTACTTTCAGTTCTTATGTAAGCTTCTTCCTGTTTCTGATTTTCCATCCTCATTTGGACTGTTTGGTGCTAGAGATGAAAAGGAAAATTAGATATATACAATTCACTTGTCATTTGCAGAAACAACGGACATTTGTATTTTTCTAAATTGGCTTCTGGAAGCAATGTGCTCATTTTGGAAGCAATTAAGCAATGGTCACAAGCTGTGCTTCTGGGACACAAGTTTGTATAGGATAATCCTGCCAGCAACCCCCCCCCCCACCACCAACACACACACCCCTTGGAGTTCTGTAGTGGGTAAGCTCAGGGTTGGGTGCCCAGTTGGAACTAAGCACATCAGAATCCCTTCCCAGGAACTTGGATCTGTAGTCAGCAGTTCCCCGCCTCAGTCTGGGCTGGTATTTTTCCTTTTTGCGTGGAAAATACACAAAATACAGCAATAAAAATTTTCACCATTTGGTATAAAATTTTAAAAAGTATTCTAAAGAAGAGATGGAGAAGAAGAGTAAGGAGCACAGCTGAGAATGAGACAGAGGGAGATGTTTGATTTTTTGTGGACTTTCAGTTGTCCGTGTTCTGGAATATGCCTCATCGTTGTAATAAACCCATCCATTTTGCAAATGCAGGCCTGAGTTGGGTTAAGAAAGAATCCAAATGTATGCCCTAAATGTAACCTCTACTTGCTTAATATCATAATCCCCTTTGACTTGATTCCTCTAATATTTCCTTTAGTCTGGCAGTTATGATGCCTACTCTCCCTTCTCTGGAACTTTCTGGTGAATGAAGGATCTGTGAAAATATTAACTCAGTGAAACATCATAACTCACTGTGAAATATCACTCTGAGGCTTAAAGTATTGTGATCATTCATTAAATAATTACATCCATAAAAAGTCAATACCTCCCTGAAGACTATTTCAGGACATCGAGATTTATATGTTTCCCACATTACATGAGTAAAGTTAACCCACCTCTAGCACATAATAAGTCCAGAAGGGCCAAGGGAAGGAATGAGATTTCAAGTACACTCCACATGCGATTAGCCTTCCGGCTAACCATCTCTAAAAGATTTATATACAATAAATTGTACCGTCCACAATACAAGAACGGTGTTTCACAACTTGTGGGTTGAAGCGTTCCATAGGATTTTTAAGGAAGTGTATAGGAGCACTCCTGATTCCCAAACTGAAAAATACACTCAAAAAAGAACATACTGAAGTCTGCATTTTGTGCCTTTCTTTTCTTTGTTCTGCTGTCTCACCATCTGCTTATTCCAAGAGGTGTGGTTTACGTAATTGTTTTGCTTAATCCTTAAACCACATTTTTTTTTCTTTCTTTCTTCATCTGTTATTCCAGACCTTTGGAATTGCAGATTTGCTTGGACATTTCTTGTCCAAGTAAATTCTTGCCATTTACTTGGACAAATAGTATAATTGTTGAGTTAAAACCTCTCTCTGTCACCATTTCCTAATTTAGAAATTGGAAGCAATCATATTTACCCTATAGGACTGTTAAGAAGATTGGATGAACTTATCATGTAAACATAGTTGTCAAATTCTGCTAGTTAATTTCTCTCTCCTTTTACTTATGAGAAGGTTTCCCTACCACTGGGGATGCCAATTCCAGGCCAATTTGCTTTGTTGGTTGTGTGGACCCAAGGCACCATGCCCAGCTGAACACCTACAACATTCCCTGCAGTGGGTCATTTCACACTCAGTACTTTAGGAATTAGGTAAACGGTGATGGGCAGGTTTCTGATGAGAACAAGGAGAGTTCAGGCCAGTGAGTGACATTTTGTTTTAGTTAATACCAGTGAAAGTTTGGTTTGGCTGTTTTGAAATTGGGGTCTATCTTGAGGTCTTGGAAGAACCTGAAGCTATGGTTAGTCTTGCTTAGCTAGAAGGACAGCTTAATGCATAGTTATGGAGAGGAGTGAATTTGTGCTTGGGGATCCATAACATTTTATTTAGCTTCATGGGTTCCATCACACTGGACATGTCTCCAGGATCTACTTACTTTCTTGTCCTTTACTCTGAAGCATGAACTCTGTTGGTCATAAAGACTTAGATGAAATGTTATTGAAGACTCCTTTTAAGGTGCATGCATGTAGATTTGAAACATATATTGTTATACTACAAAAATGCATTTACTGTCTAAAGAAGCTCTGCCGCAGTTTGCGAATGTTGGCTCCAAAAACTTTCAAGGTTCTAGTCAGCTCCTGAGTGAGGAAGGTACAAAGAAAAAAAAAAATCAACCATCTTCTTGATGGAAGTGTGGTTTTCTTGGTGGTCTTCCTTTACCATGGCTGTGTTACCATCCTGCTCTGGGGAAGAATACTTGGCACAAGATGTGTCCCATTTACTAAATTACAGTCAGTGGCTTAGCTAAGGGTCCCAGGGGTCAGCCACTAGAAACACCAATTTGAACATTGCATCATTACGATGATTATTGATTTCTTCACTTAATGTTTATATAACATTGGCCAAGACTTTCACCCTTCACATAGCATAAAGCTTGACAGTTCCATTTGTTACTCTCTCTAAGTAGAGTTATTTTCTGAATAGAAATGCAACTTGATTTTAACCTAAAGGTCAATCTCATTGCTGAGGCAGAATTATACATGAGGCCATCTTAAAAGAGAAAATAATCAACTATTAATTATTTAAAGTGCTTAATGATGTATGAAATTTGTTACATTTCCAAGTACATTTCTAGTTAAATATGCACAGATGATAAAAGCCTTAGGATCTAAATCAGCAATTAATTTCAAATCAAAATATATTTGAAATTCAGCACTCTCTACATTTCTATTTTTTCAAAACCTAAAGATTTAGAGGAATCTACGCCTTGCCTTCACATTTTATTTATAGCTGCAAACTTCAATAAAATGCACCTGTTTATATTGGAAAAGAAACAGCACATTCTTGCAAAAGCTTTAGAATTTCAAAATAAATTGAAGTCAATATCATTTGAAAGCAACCAACTCAGATTTTGGAATATTATGTTCAGATTTCGTCAGTAACAAGATTAGAATAAATGCTAGTAAAATATGAAAAAGAATGAGGTCACTATGTTTAAATATTGTACCTGTGAGAGTTAGGAAAAAGTAGACATTTGAAAAACACAATTAACCTTTGAAAAGAAAAAAAAGCCACATCCACATTAGGGAATGGGCAAACGTAACTAATGAAAATTTATAGACCTGTAATGTTTGCAAAGAAAAAGTCTCTCTCATTTGAAATGTCAGAATAATCTCAGATCTCCTGTTAGGCAATTTGTTAAACTTTAAATGGTAATAAATATTAGATTCAATAATTGAAAAAACTCATGTAAAATGAGACTTCTGAAGTACATTTGCCAAATGCCTCTCTTCATTTCAAACATCTGTTTGTTTGTTGATTACATTATTTATGCATCCTTTAAATCACTCCTTCAGCAAACCTAATGCCTCCTAGGTGCTGGGGCATTGAACCAGACTGCTGATGCTAAAAGTCTATGAGGTCCCTGTCCTCAGAGTCCCCATGGTCTTGAAAGTAAGAGCTATGTAAATAGATCATTTAGATGGCACAATGAGGGTACCAATAGATCATGTGTCAGCGACCACGGGTTGCCTCCCATGCCAGTTACTCACTCTTCTCTTGACACAACCCACTTTTACTTTGTTACAAAATAAGGGCAATGATTTCCCAGACTCATTTCCTGCGAGTCATGGACTTGGAAAATGTTTTGCTGGTTAAATGTCAAGGAAAATGTGTAGGAATTTTTGGAAATCACCAAATTTTTGGAAAAGGGCCATGTCCTTCCCCTAAGGGAAATGCAGTCATGATGGTTGAGCAGCTACAGCCATCTTGGATCTTGAAGTAATCTTGAAGACGCAAGCTGTGTTCTGACAAAATGGTGCTGACAAGGGCAGAGTCTGAATGATTGCTGAATATGGGAAGCCTAAACAGCCCTGGGAAGATCACTTGTCAACTTTGTTTTGTGAAGTAGAGAAATGCAATTCTACCTTATTTTGGAGTACCATGTTAGAGAGAACTAAACCCAACCCTGATATGATGGGTTACTCAGCCAGCAACTTAGAACCTACTGCCTACCCTCAACATGATTCCAGTATGCCAGAGGTGTAGTTGTGAAGAAAGCGGTCTCTGCTTTCCTTATATGTCATAGAAATAAGCACAATGACATAAAAAAAATACAGAGATAGATACGTTTTATGTAGAAATTATAACAGCAACTCCAAACATGGAGCAATAGTACAAGAGAAGACATGTGGAAAAGTTTCACTGTGGAGTCATGAAAGAAGAATTTTAATAAATATTTTGGAGACAGCTTTCAGGGAGGGGACTCATCCAGCAGGGAGGGTAGGGTATGTGAAAGCAGGGAGACACAGGACAGCAGGGCATGTCCTGGAAGGTGTCAGTGTGAGCTGCAGTGTACCGGGGTTGCGTTGCGAATTAAGGAGAATGTTTGGAACAAGGGCAGGAGGACGCTTCATGCATGGATTCATTTTACAGGAAGATCATTTTGATGCTTGGAAAAGTTAGCCTAGGAGTGAGATTTAGACTATCATTTCTAGGGCACCTGGTTGGCTCAGGGGGTTAAGCTCTGCCTTCCGGCTCAGGTCATGGTGTCAGGTTCCTGGGATCGAGCTCTGCATTGAGCCCTACATCTGGCTCTCTGCTCAGCAGGGAGCCTGCTTCCCCCCTCTCTGCCTGCTTCTCTGCCTACTTGTGATTTCTGTCTGTCAAAAAAATAAACGAAATCTTAAAAAAAAAAAGAAATAGACTATCATTTCTATTTTCAGAATTAAATACTTTAGAACACAAGGAAGATTGTGCTGTTTTACATGGCATGTTGAGAAATGTTCCAGTTGTTCCACAAAGTAGCAGTGACAGATACTGAGATAGAGTGTGAGGCATCACCAAACATTCTGTATTTAGTAATTTATCTCATCCTAAAATGCACTGAGATAAGCTGTAGCCTAGGTGCTGCTTTTACCCCATTTCACAGATGAAGAGCTTGAGAGTCAGAAAGGGTAAGTAATTTGAGAGAGGATGCATGGTTAAGAGGTTGAAGAGCTGGAATTTGAGTCTCCTAAAAATCGTCGGTCTCTATGAAAGATATTCTCCCATTTAGACTCAAGTTAGGATAGTACAAGAGCTTAAATGTGTACAGTGGTTAAGGTTTAGGAAGACCAAGGTCATATTTAATTTTTACAACCACTCTTGACTTCATTCCTTCTATCTCCTTTCTATAAGGAAGCTAGGATTCAGAGAATCAGAACCATTCATCCAGGTCGCACTAGGGGAGTGTGTTGTCGCTTGAGCCCCCAGCACCCAGCTGTAGCCTTATATCCTTGCACATTTGCTGGTGAAGTCAGCCATCTAGTAAATCTGCCACCCTTCTATCAAGGATTCTTCTCTTATCAGGAGTGCCAAAGCTAAGCATTAGGGTAGCATATCTCCCAGGATTGGTCTCAAAATAGGAGCCTACAAGCAGTCCTGTCCACAGGAAGCTGCAGTAGATCATGACCAGAGAGATCAGTGTCTTGGGCAGTTTCCCAGAAGAAGAGGCTGGCAATTCCTCACAGCAGAAGACCTCTGGGATCTGCCATTCATCCTGCCTTTGATGGAACTAACACAGACAGTTTTCAGCAAGACCCTTTGAAGCCTACTTCCAGGGGTCAGTGCTCTATTTTCCAGGTAATCCTTTGGAAATTCTTCACAAACTAGGAGGACATTGGGGATTTAACCATCTGGTTATGTTAGGAGCCATCTGTGCTTGCAAAATAACCATTGCCTATACTTCTATTTGAAAATAACTTACGTTAGAGGTGCAAGTAGAGAATTCATCTGCATTATTAAACTCACTCTGGAAAGGGCAATTTATTAATCATTTATCAGTTGGAGGCAAATCATTTAATATTATACTATTCAAAGGAAAGTGTTTAAGCATAATCCCCACCCCCACCTCCCGATTGTTGAGCGGGTTCTGAAGCAGTCCCAAATTTTGTGATGAGTTTTCCTACTAAGCTGGAGTCTGTATGAGTCTCTGAGGATCAATAGTTTCTCATTGGAATGGTGAGTTTTGGCACAGCATTTGGACTTGCTGTAATGAAGTACTCACGAGGGGTAAGGCAACCCATTCTATGGAAAGAACAGTCAAGATCAAGAGAGGGGTCAAGCTAACTGCAGTTGGGGGATCTCAGAGCAGAACATAGGGGTCTTACATTTTTGTCCCCTCCTTAGCTTCTTCAGGTTTGCTGAATGAGACTTCAGTGCTGCCATTTGAGCCCGAATCTCTGGTAGTTGTTGGAGGATTTATTTGTTCACTCAACAAATATTATTGAGTTCCAACTCATGTCAGGAACTATTTTGGGCATTGAGTATACAGGGTACACGAGATGGATTAACTCTAGTCTCCTTCACCAGGGAAATGGATATGTAATTTCAGGCTAGACTGTAACAGGAGGGAAGAAAGACATGTGATATAATAGGGGGTGACTCATGGCAGGAAGGAGAGGGGAGCACTGGAGGATTTCCAAGACTGGGTCCCTAAGAAATTGCAGCTGAGGGAGAGGTGCAAGAGCAAGAGGTGCAAGAGCTTTACTCATTAATCCTGGACCTGAATGGAGCTTTCTCCTCATGACATTTCCACCTTTTTATGATAGAAGGCGATCCTATGGAAGTGGAGTGAGTGAAAGGCGAAGACACAGGAAGTACAGAGGCAGAGCCTTGGAGGAGAAACCTGGAAGGATCATTTATGCAGTTTTATTACCCATAATTTAAACCCAAAGGAGTCTAACTCTATGTGCTCCCAGGTTTTGCACACACAGAGGCATCTCTGCTGGGATCTGAAGGGGAGTGCAGTGAGGTGTCGGTGAGCTGTGGTGGCATGGACCTGTCCCATGTGTGCAGGGTTGGCCACAGGAGCAGCAGCCCAGGTGGGTGTTTCAGAAGCCCAAGTGAGTCTGGACTGCAGCATGAAGAGTGTACACAGTTCACACCATGCATCATCTCCATTACATTTGACTCCCGTAATACCATCTTGGGACTCCACTTTTGTGAAAACAAAAGTCCTCACTTCTTTCCCGAAAGGAAACTAATCAGCTGCCTTGTTCTTGGTTAGGCACGATAACTACAATGACCCATTTCCTGCTATCACTGGGCAAAGAAGCTCCAAAAGGTGTCCAGGGAATCAATCCTGTCTCCATTATATGACCGAGCAAGCCTCACCAACTTGTGGCAACCAGAGATGATCACCCCTGTCAGCCTGGTGAGATGTTCCTTTGCCTGTTCCATAGGCACCAGTGAGCAGGCAATAGCCATTGATGAGTTCCACTTGTGATTCCTTCTGGCAGAAACATTCCTTAGGAATTAGTACCTCTAACTCCATTGAGCCTAAAGTGGGGAGATGCAGAGCTTGAATTCCTTATATGGGTTGCTGTTTTGGCCTGTGAACACCCACCCTACAGGTGGTGTCCCCAGTGTGATTTCTTACCTGAGCTTTTACAGGTTACTCTAGAGTTTTGTCAGATCTGTTGTGTCTGGGTGCTACAACTGGATCTGGTCAGTGCATCCCAGGGTCATCTATCCATCTTTTATCCCTCTTTTGTGGTAAAATGTTCCCCTTGGTCTGGTGCAACATTGTATGGGGATGCCATGTTGGAATGCATATTCCCTAAGTGTTCACATGGTAGTGCTGGTTTAAGCTCTGTGTGCCAGGAAGCAAACCATATGTAAATATGTATGACAAGTGTGTATTGATTCCAATAAAGAAAAATTGCTCAGTGTGTTAAGGTGGAAAGGGTCCTTGAGCTGACTGGTCTGATCAAATAAATGTGCTCAGCCTTAGGCTCTGTTTTTGGCAGGTTGGAAGATGATAGCTGTAAAGTTTTACAGGTGAGGTAAACACAACACCAGGTGAGGTAGGCGCAAGGCAAGCTTTATTAAAGGCACACTCCAGTGAAGTTTTGGGGCTCAGGAGAAGGGGAGCCAGGAAAGTTGCTCCGGAAGGAGGTTAGCACCCTCAGGAGAGGTTCCGGGACTCCAGAGAGGAGTTGGGGAAGTCACGCTGGGAAGGAGTTGACGAGGTCTTTTATCGGGCCAAGGCTGGGCATGGGTTCACATCCATACATTTTAAGGTATTTGGTGATCAGAGGGTATGGGGGGGGGTTCTGATGCTCCTGTTTCCTGCATTGGTATTGGGTTACCTATGGAGATGTGACCTGGGCATACATCCTTTTGGTGGGAGAGTCAAGGGTTAAGGAAGGGGGGGTGCTGGAAGATGGCGGCCCAGTGGTCATTTCTATTGTTCCTCCTGCATTCCCGGAGCCACCGACCCAACAATAGCAACAGTGAACTTTCTTGGATTTGGTAAGAGAGAGAGCAATCCCATGACCTTAGCCATTGTAGAACTCTATCCCTGTTACCATGCCTGCTTTTGTGAATGGGGAACCATAGTGCAGCAATGGGGTGACTAAGGAGAAATGGGTGATGAATCATCCTGTCCACCCTGCTGTTGGGAGCCATCCTGAGAAAGATGCTTTCTGGTGGGTGCTCATGTGAGACCTTAGACTTCTAAGGACTTCTTCTGCTTCCTGCCTGTTCCCACTATTTCATCTACTTGCTAACTACCCCAGTCCTTCTTTTACTTGATATCTTGTACCTGGCCTCTTCCATATCTCTCACTAACTAGCCATGACATTAATCACTGCCCAGGACTCTGCATTTCCATAGCTCAGCACAATTCTCGTCATATGAAATAGAGAACAAAGTGAACCTCTCTCAGTAATGTTCTTGCTAGGATCCTCCTCCACCACCATTCTTTTGCACCACCACTGAGAGAGGTTAGAATGTGGCAGACACCATATTCTACTGACACCAGCTTATTGTGTCAAGACCACTGTGAATTAGGTCACATATTTTTTTCCTTCTCTATCAGGTGGGCATTGGGAATTTCTTCCAGTTAAGTGTCCTTTCAAGTGGAGGCTTCCTTGCAAAAGAAGTGGATGCTGTGGACATCTGGACTATCTGTTAATAAAATTTACTCATTAATCCTGGACCTGAATGGAGCTTTCTCCTCATGACATTTCCATCAAATACGGGACTGCTACATTCACCTGACCATACGTCTCAGTGGATTTGAAAAGACCTAATTTATGGTGGGTAGTGATAGTCTCCTGATCCCTGGGAGGTCAGTCTCTCCTGAGTTCTCCTTATCCTCTCCTCAGATGTTGAGACAGACTCAATGTCTCCTTCTCTTTTGTTATAGGTCAATATTGTGTCCAGATTTCAAGGAGCTATTCCAGCAGTGCAGTACGATCAGTTCCAGGGCTCCTAGCTAGAACTTTGAATTCCAAGTCATGAATGATATACCATAAGCTACTACATTCTTCCTATCCAGATTTATATTCTGACTGCTGTACACATGAGCTGCTGTACATGAGCGTTCTCTTCCATATATGTTTCCCTTGTGGCTAAAATTTCTTTGCCATTTGAGCTGCCTTCTCTAGGAGTGAGCTATTTTGAGACTTGACTGGTTCTCATCTTGGATGCCATATGGGGAATGTATTTATTAGTTACCCACTCTTGCATAACAAACTGCCTCTAACACTTGGGTACTTAAGGTAATAAAATTACCTTTTGATGATTACCAATGATTTGATGATTTGATTACCAATTATTTTTCTCATTGTTCCTTGCATCAGGGATCAAGGCAGTCTTAGTTAGGTGGTTCTGACTTCAACTGCCTCAAATGCACTTTAGGTATTGGTTGGTGCTGTGACTTCAAGTGAGGACTCAGCATGGGAAATGTCCTATCTGAAGCTCACTTATATGGTTGTTTGCAGGATTCAGCTCTTCTCTGGCTGTAGGACTGAGAACTTTATGTCCTTGCTGGAAGTTTGGTAGTGCCCTGACTCAGTGACTTGCTGGGCATACTTCACAGGGCACCTCATAGCATAGCACTTGGGCTTCCTCAGAGTGAGCAGATGCATGACAGATGACAGCACAATATGAAACCCATGGTCTCTTCTTAACTTTTATATGGCTTTTGCCATATTCTATTCCTTAGACAACATCACTTGCTCTGTTCCACACCCACTGAGAGGTTATTACACAAGAGTGAGAACACCAGAAGGTAAAGATTTGAGGCTATCTTAGAGACATCAGAAAGATATGATTCTTTCATCTTATCCTGAGCACGTGAGTCTTAAGGCATCAGTAATTACAGCAGTTAAGCCATGAATGTGGACTAAATTCTTTGAGATTCAGCTTTCATTAGCTCATATCCATGTTTATAAACTGTTAATTGGTCTACGTGTTTGCACTATAAGATAAAGTCCAATATTCTGGATTTTTCCAGGTGCTCACTTAAGTCACACAGTCAATGACACAGAGGATGAAGACCACATTATGAATTTAATGGGCCCCGGGTGCTTTTGCCTTGTTAGGCCACTACATTACACAAACACACATGTAATATCCATGTAAATGTATACATGTGTACATTTGTACATATATATAATTATCTTATGATGACTCTGGTGTAATGAAAAATACAATTCAGGTTGGATTATATTCATTTTTCGCTTCTGATTTAGAAAGACACTAAAACCTAGAACATTTTCATAGGCTCCTAAAGTGTCATGAGTCCTGCTTTGGGTAGATTAGATTTATCATCCCAACAGCAAAGGGAATGCAGGCGAGAAGAACATGAAGTCAGGGCTGGACTGCTTAGGTTGAATCCAGCAACTTTGCCAGTTCTGGCCTAAATACACAGAAGTGAGTTACTTCTCTGTGTTCAGCTTCCTTATCCATAATTCATGGATCATCACCATACCTATCCCACTGCATTGTTGTAAGGAACTGAAGGGGTTGTTACTTGTGTGGAAGACAATGGAACCTTGTCAATGTCTGGTTTACATCTCTTTCCGGGTACATAGAATAAGTGTAGTATCTTATCCATTTAGAGTTGGGCACAGCCATGTGACTTCATCTGGCTAGGGAAATATCAGTGGAAAGGATAGGTATCTATTTTGGGTGAAAACCATTTAATTGTTGGTCTTAACTTTCTGTCTTGTTCTTTATCTTCCACAAAGTTTGACGTAAGAAGGAGTTAAGATGGTGCCCTACCAATGCAATATAGAAATGTAGCCTGAGTGAAAAGTAATCTCTGTTTTTTTTTTTTTTTTTAAGATTTTATTTCTTTACTTATCTTAAAGAGAGAGAAAACACAGGAGCAGGAGGAGGGGCAGAGGGAGAGAAAGAGAGACATGCAGACTCCACACTGAGCAGAGCCCCAGGACTTTGAGATCATGACCTGAGCCTAAACCAAGGTAGGTAGTGATGCTACTGACTGATCCAAATGAGAACCCTGAAGAGTAAGCTCTGTTGTATTAAATCACTATGATATTAGGGCTAATTGTTGTAGCAGAATAACTGATCCTATATTGCTTCATGCAACATGAAAACGTGAAGGGCTGAACCTGTCACATCAACAGTCAGTAAGCATTTTATATTTGAAGACCCAGGAGCCTATGAAATTTGAATAACTTTCTTTGGAGTTGATCATTTGGATTCTATAATCTTCTACTTATGCTATGTTAGACAACTCACACCTTATCTCTATACCTCTCTTTCCTTATCTGTAATATTGGGTTAATAAAATACAAAGTGTGAACAATGAATGTTCCGTTTTTCATTGTTTAATTAACACTCCATGGAAAACTGCACAGTAAGTGCACACTGTTGTGGATATAAAGAGAGGCATAGAGTCTTAGGAACTGTTTGTCCTGGGGAAAGAGAGATGCCAGTGAAAATAGTAACATAGCATGCTGAGAGCTATGACAAAGACCCAGACAAAATAATTTTTCTTTAGAAAGAAATAACAAAATGCTCTAAATTTGAGTGGGATTACAATGATATAATCTTCAACCTAGAAACTGAAAGACTAGGATGAGTTAAGTTTGCATAAATCGTGGGGAGAAGAAAGTAAGAACGTTTAAGATGGAGAGAAGATCAGTTGAGAATCAGAGAAAATTCTAGTACTTGCAGTTTTGTAGAAATTATAGAAGACAGGAGATTCAAGAAGAGAAGAAAGCTGGTGTCTGAGCATTGAGGTCCTTGTGGGGAAAGGACTCCACACAGGATCATCTGTTTTCCTGTGTGCACCTCCCCTCAGGTGAGCCAGGTATCCTGATGGGAGATCTGTGGGTTATACTCCTTTAAAATCAAGGGAGCCTTTGCAGATTTGACTTCTGTTCATTCTGGGGAGAAGAAGAAGAGGGGAATCAGATCGTGTCAGAGCCCAAGCCTTGCCAAGCTCAGGAGTAGTGCATATTCCCACTGCACCTTTGTGGTCAAAAGTGTCACCTGTGGCTCAGGTCCTCTGCCTCCCTCAACCTCACTATTTCCAAAGTGTGTATGTTAGTGCCCCTAGCCTAGCCTCTACCACCGCAGTCTTGGTAGCCTGTGAGGTTCATCTCATAGAAGTCAGGTATGATTCATTTATTTCTGCAGATCAAGTTATTAGCTCAGTAAGTATTCAATACATATTTACTGAAAGAATCCCTGAGTGAATAATGCTTGCTATATTACACTCTGTTTGCTGCTTTATCACATAAAGAACACTTCTGATAGTTTGCATCTTCATAATAATCAGCGCCTTCCTATTATCTTTTGAACATAGTTGCAATTCCTTTCTCTGATCTGCCATACTTTTCTCATTCTCACCTCAACTACTTTTTCCTGACCCTCCCACTAAAATGCTACATGAGCCTCATTCTCACTAACCCATCTTGGGGTTAATGAACGTATCTCAAGGATTTGGGAAAGGTGTTGTAATCACAATAGTTAATACTTCTTTGGACATTTGTAATGTACTGGATAAGGGATTGAAAATGTGGGTAACTCACACATGAAAAAATGTTCATCATCACTAGCCATCAGGGAGATTCAAATTAAAACCACATTGAAATACAACATTACACCACTTAGAATGACCAAAATTAGCAAGACAGGAAACAACTTGTGTTGGAGGGGATGTGGAGAAAGGGGAACCCTCTTACACTGTTGGTGGGAATGCAAGTTGGTGCAGCCACTTTGGAAAACAGTGTGGAGAATCCTTAAGAAATTAAAAATAGAGCTTCTCTATGACCCTGCAATTGCACAACTGGGTATTTACCCCAAAGATACAGATGTAGTGAAAAGAAGGTCATCTGTACCCCAATGTTTATAGCAGCAATGGCTACAATCGCCACACTGTGGAAAGAACCAAGATGCCCTTCAACGGATGAATGATAAGGAAGATGTGGTCCATATACACTATGGAGTATTATGCCTCCATCAGAAAGGATGAATACCCAACTTTTGTATCAACATGGACAGGACTGGAAGAGATTATGCTGAGTGAAATAAGTCAAGCAGAGAGAGTCAATGATCATATGGTTTCACTTATTTGTGGAGCATAACAAAAAGCATGGAGGACATGGGGAGTTAGAGAGGAGAAGGGAGTTGGGGTAAATTGGAAGGGGAGGTGAACCATGAGAGACTATGGACTCTGAAAGCGGGATTTGAGAGGTTGGGAACCAGGTGGTGGGTCTTAGAGAGGGCACGAATTGCATGGAGCACTGGGTGTGGTGCAAAAATAATGAACACTGAAAATAAATTTAAAAAAAAAAAAAGAAAATACGGGTAACTTACTCAGTAATCAATGTTGGTAGTAATAGATGGAGACATGTTGTAAACCCGGGCAATGGGACTCCAGTTCCCAGCCTAAGCTGCTATACCAAAATGAACTTCTTATTTTTGTTGATAATGTTAGGAAAGCTCAAAATTCACAGTGTGGGTATTTTTAATTCTTGCATATTCTTTTTTGTTTTTTAAGATTTTATTTATTATTTGACACACACACACACAGATCACAAGTAGACAGAGCAGCACACAGAGAGAGAGGGGGAAGCAGGCTCCCCGCTGAGCAGAGAGCCCAGTCTGGGCCTTGATCCCAAGACCCTGAGATCATGACCTGAGCCGAAGGCAGCAGCCTAACCCACTGAGCCACCCTGGTACCCATTACATATTCTTTTTTAATATACGATTTATTTATTTATTGAGAGACAGAGAGATAAGGAGGGAGAAAATATGAGTGAAGGGTGGGCAGAGAGAAAGAATCTCAAGCCGACTTTCCACTGAGTGTGGAGCCCAACCCTAGGCTTGATCTCACAACCCTGAGATCATGACCTGAGCTGAAGCCAAGAGTTGGCTTACCTGAACCACCTAGGTGCCCCAATATAACACTTATATATTCTTTCTTTTTTTAAAGATTATATATATTTATTTTAGAGACTGACTGAGCCCACCCCAGGTGTCCCAACACTTGTAGATGCACATTCAAGACACTAGAATACAGACTTTAATCTCCCTGTTGTAGATACTCTCAGATGTCTGTGCTCTTGAGTCTAGATTCTCATATGGGCATTCAAAGTCTTATAAACCATGACTGCTTTTGTACCTCCCAGTTTTGCTTCCTCTGATTCCCCTCAAATAGTCTTCTGCTTGAGACAAACCAAGCAAATGTACTGTCACAGGCCCAGGTCTCTCCCCACCCCTCCTTCATGACATAACTTTCTCAAAACTTCAGGGCTGACCTTCAGTGTTAACTCACTTAGCCCTTGAATGCTTCCCATCCACCACCCCCCTACAAGTTTTCCATTGGACTTATATCTATTAATTAATTGATTCCTCCACATTCTGTTTTACTTATTCAAATGCATCAGTAAATATCCTATATTAGACTGTAAGCTATTTGAAGTCAGGGACGATATAGACAAAGATTTTAAGAGCTCCAAGCTGCATAATGGAAGGCAAATTAAATTTAAGAGATATGGACCCTCCCATAATGTCCTCACATCGCACTGTGTCTGTGCTGTCTATTCACAGGAAGCTTTCTATTGGAGTTGTCTATGCATTCTCAATTCTTAGTGCTAATTCTATCTGTTAAAATGTCTCCCATTCATCCTAGAATGCTTTTGTCTAAATAGCAGTGGTTTTTACTTGTTTTAGGCTGACGAACACTTTTTACAAAAGTTTACTCAGCTTTTACCAGTGTTGGAAGCCCACTCCCCCCACCTTGCAATGCAATCAGGATTTGGCTTCTGAGGTGCTACATTCTCTTTTTGGTTTACTTTCAGCTAGATTAGATGTGTCCTTTGCTTGTTGCTCCTCTGGGGTCAAAATAAAATGTGAGAGTTCCCAGGGATCAGTTCAAAATCCTCTTCTCTGCTATAATCACACTTATTTTTTAAGTTGATTTTGCCTAATCCATAATATCAAGCAAGGAAGCTTGATATTCAAATACATGCAAGCACACTCCAACACTGGAGCTTTCCTAAGACTTGAGTTACAATCTCTTTTTCATCTTGGGAATGGTGACTTATTCAAAAAGCCATGCTCTCTTTCAATCAGGGGTTAAAGTTCTTCCTTGATGGCAGACCTTGATAGATCTAACCAGATATATAAATGGCATGTGATACATGCCTCTCTTAACTGCACCAACAGAGGATAAATTATTTGTCCTGGTGGGTTTCTCCAAGACTGCTTACCCCACAGATGGCTTGAGAATTCCCTCCTGCAATAGTCCATCTCCTTGAAGGAGCTCCACATGTAGCACAGCCTAAAAAAATCTGCTTTAGGCACATGGCCAGACTTTCTAAATCATGCAAATTAAATAAAATGTTCCCTGCATTTATGACATTTTCACAACTTCTAAAATATATGTTACTTCCTGTGTAGAGCTGATTATATTTGTCATCCTTTTCAGGAATATAACTGTCAGTTTACCTAGCACTTGGGTTTATGAAGCAGACTATTATTGTTATTTTAAAGCTAACTATTAGCATGTGTTTAGCAGAGACTGTTATGTTTTACAATATTAAGCAAAAGTAGTAGATTCGTAATTGCAAATTGAGCTATACTTTAAGGAATTCTTTATTTTAATAAAAAGATATATGGCTTTACATGGATGAAGAACTTTTTTGAAGAATTGAGTAGAACAAATAATATTTTTCATGTTTTTAATTACCAATTTAATCAATTATTTTAAACATACTCCACCTCAAAAGTCTTCAATGACTTCATGATTATCTTTTTTCCCCATGGGTTAGAGAGAAGCCATTTAAGGAAAAGTCACAGATTGGCTTTCCAAGATCAAAGAGAGAGTAAAAGAATGTCCGATATTCATTTCAATAGAAAACATTAACCTGGCATCTGTGGGTACAGTGTGAACAATAGGTGTCTCCTGTCACCTATGAGTGGAGTTATCAGCTTCAAAGGAGGAGGTCATCTACATGATTTGTTCAGTTAGTAACCTCAGGGAGCCTCGTTTAAATGCATCCTGAGTGTTATGGTGTAAGTACAGAACTTGCTGGTTACTGTTTATATAGACAAATTTTAGCTGTGACTTGGAACCATTCTGGAAAAGTGGAATTTGGAATTAGACAGGTGGTTTGGATCTTAGCTCCACACTCATGTTTTCTCCTTTTTCAAAATTTTAAATTTCTGTAAGCCAGAATTTTCCATACTCTGAAATAGAGATGATGTAGTACCACCAGTGTTATCCCATTGCCATGTGAATGCAGGACTAGAGCCCAATTGGAAAGGAAAACATTCTCCAAGACCTTGATCTGTGTCATGGTAGTTAAAGAAAACTTGCCAAATCATAAATGAGCAGAATAGAGCAGATAGAGCCATAAAAGCTCAAAGTATACCAGCTAATAAATGCTGTCTTGAGCATGTTTTACTCTCTGTGAAGGGAAGAAAGATAATTGATTACTGTTTCTCAAACTCTTTTCATTCAAATACCTGAGGTCATAGAAGAATGAATGGATGATGAAAGATGTACTACTAAAATATTCAATGCAAAGTTAGATTTCTTTGAAATGTCCTGATTAACTGCTAATGGGAATTTTGCTTTCTACTTCATAATATATACATGTTTTTTAAATGTGAAATGATTCTTTAATTACTTGCAAACTAAATGACTTGACTTCCTTCTCTCCTCAAAGCTTTGGGGAAAACTGATATGTCATAGAGATTTTTCTTGTAGCTTTTCAACACCTCCTCCCCCTGTCCCACCAGCCGTGCAACCATGTGCCCACAGGATTTATAGTTCTAAATTTGAGAAGCACTCTGTGAGATGATTTCTAAGTTCTCTTCCAGCCCTAAATTCTGTTCAGTTCATGAGTGGAGAAAACATTAAAATGAAACCCATTGGACAATTAATCTATTAGAGGAAAGGTATAATTAAAAAGATTGCTTAAGCTGGAAAAGAATGTGGATAGGGAGTAATTAATGTCAACAAATTACTTCCTCTAAGATGGTCCAACAGAGGGATACTCTTACAGCAAGTCTGATTATAATGGATATGACCCGATGAAGTAAAACATGATCACAGGCTTTGTTTTGTTTCTATTGTTTGTTTGTTTGTTTTGGTTTTTGCTAATAGATAATCTTGGAGGAAATATACAAGCCACCTTACAACAAATTCCAACAGAAGGAGGGATTAAAATGACATAACAAGATACATATTTTGAGGTAATTCTGGGTCTCTTTTATGAATAAAACAAAGGTAGTTATTGCATGAAATTAATGCATTTCTCAAGGGTCATCAACTCTGTCTTCTATACCAATTTCTATTTTGCTCACAATGAGGTAGAGAATAGAACAAGTCATGTGTTATCTGCTAATGAGACATGAATGTGATGAGATCCTTGGATATTTTTTCTGGGTTAGATGATAAACCAGAAGACAGTAGATTAGAGTTGATGGAGGATACAAAGTATGTGGCAGAAGCGTTTCTTCAGCCAGGGTTATTTTACTTGGGGGAGGGATGAGGTTGCTTAAAAAAGAAAGACCGGGTTGAAATTTGATGAGATTTTTAGAAAGTAATCATGTATTAAATTACTTTTAGATAAAAACCCTTCCTTTAAGAGGAACAGAAAGTTTAAATATGCAAGAAATATTCTTCAAAAATATTGGAAATTGGTGATGAATTCTAACTACTTAAATATGACTGATATAAGGTGGATGTGGGAAAACAATAAAAATGGGGACAGAAAGATGTTAGTAAAGGACTAAGTCACAGGCTCTTCTAGATCTACTAATTATTTGGTTTCATCCTTAAGTCAATAATAGAGATAAATTGGATCATTGGAAAAATGGAAATAACAAGTTAATATTTATGTTTAGAAAGGTCACTTGGGAAACAAAAAAGATGTTCTTTGGGAAAGGAGGAAGGAATTTAGAGGTTTAGAGACTAATTAGGAGACATTTCCAATGTCTACACAAGAAACAAGGGCCAGAATTATGAGGGTATAAAAATGTGGGCCAACTTTAGAGTTCTGTGGAGATCAATCAACAAACTTGGTGACTCGCTCAGTATGAGGGATGATATCAAGAAAAAATTAGCCACTTGTGGCAACACTGCCAGACTTGCTTACTGTTAAAATTTCAAAAAGCTTTTGACTCATGCTACACATTTAGTAAATATGTGTTAAATAAAGAATAAGTATGTAATGGTTTGTGTAAGCTTTAATAATTACAGAAGACATATGGGTGAGAAAAGATGTCACATGAAGTATGGGATGAAGAGTTATAGGTTACCCAGAAGAAGGTGTTCAAGAATCAGGTAGAAATAATGATTCAGAGAATTCCAATGGTGTAGTGAGTTGAATTAGACACACGTTATACCAGAGAACAATAATTACTGAACAAAGTATTTTAAAAAACCCAGAAGTCTGTAAGCACTAGAAAGAAAAAAGCAAAAAGAATTATGGAGATGACCAGTGAAAGGAGGAAATGATATTTTCCCCAGAAGAGAATTTTGAGGGAGTATAGAGTTGAGAAACCAGAGCTCAAGTAGAAAGCTATAGTCATTATGCTTTGATATGCACAAAGAAGGACATTGGGGCTATTACAGAAGCTGAAAAATTGAAGGTTGGAATCCTCAAAAGGAGGGAATTACATATATATGTATATATACATATGTATATATACATTTTTTTCATTCTCTCAAAAGGTTATAGTAACCACTGAACTGTGCACCTGGAAACCTCAGGGAGCTCATTGGTTAGCTAGAATGGGAAAGCTGAAATAGTGGAGCAAAACATTAGCTGCTGTCATCACAAGAGAAACAATTTAGAGTTTAAATCCTAACAAATTAGAAGAGTTTGCTAAATACCCCAGGCTCCCCATTAAAATAAGTCCATCCTGATCAAAAGCAAATTCAAACCTACAGAATTACAAAGTGTTAATTTCCAGAAACAGTACTTTACCCACATGTAAGAACAAAAACTGCACTCTCAGAGGAAGACAGCAGAACTGAGAGTCTCTATAACATATGCCGTGAATCATACACAGTGACGAGTATCTAACACAAAATTACTAAATTCAAAGACACATAAGTATATCACCTATGTTTAAAGGAAGCAGTAACAGGAAATAAACTTAAGATGACTACAATATTAAAATTAACATTGGAGAATTTTATTCTTTTTAATAAAAAATAGCAGTTGAGAGTTTTAAAGCAGCTACTATGCATGTAATAAAAAATTTAAAATAAAAGATGGTCATAATGAGAGAAGACTTAGTCTTAGCAAAGAAATGAAAACTATGGAAAACTTGGAAAATATGGAAATAAAAGATATACTATCTGAAATGAAAAATGTCCCTAGTGGAATTAATTAATGATAGAAGGGACATAACTAAAGAAATTATCAGTGGGCTTAAAATAAATCATTAAATATTACATAATATCAAAAGAGAGAATAAATGGAAATACATTAACAGAGTCTCAGTAACTCCATAAAACAATATCAAGCACATTTTTGGAATGCCAGAAGAAGAGGAGAGAAAAAAAAAAAAAGGAAGATCAGGTCAAATTCAACCCAATTTGGTCAAAAACATTTACTTCTACATCCCCAAATCTCCTCAAACCCCAGGCATGGGGAAAAAAACCCCACCACCAGCACAACCAAAAACCCAAAATGTTGGTCCTTCATAGTTAAACTACCGAAACCAATGACAGTGAAGAAATTGTGAAAGAAGTCAGACAAAAATAAAATCATGTGATAGAAGGGTGTAATGACATAAATACGAGCTTACTTCCCAGCAAAATTCCTGGAGATCATGTATTTCCATCAATACAATGGAAAGATATCTTTAAGGGACAGAAAAAATAAGAATTGCCAACCATGAGTTATATTTTCCACGAAAATATCATTCAAACTTAGAGTGAAATAAAGATATTTGCAGATCAATGAAAGCTGATAAAATTCATTAAGGACAGAATTTCATGAGAAGAGATAAATAAGGAACTATTCAAACTGAATGAATGAGACATCACATAGAAAGTGCAAACTCAGTCCTACTACGAGTAAAAAGCATTTGAAATGTTTATAAGTGAAGAGACATTTTGTATCACCATGGACCAACTGGAGATTATGCTGAGTGAAATAAGTCAAACAGAGAAAGTCAACTATCATATGGTTTCACTTACTTGTGGGACAAAGGAATAACATGGAGGACATTAGGAGAGGGAAAAGAAAAGTGAATTGGGGTAAATCGGAGGGGTAGACAAACCATGAGAGACTGTGGACTCTGAGAAACAAACAAGGTTTTGGGGGGAGGGGAGTGGGGAATGGGTGAGCCTGGTGGTGGGTATTAAGGAGGGCACTACTGCATTGAGCACTGGATGTGGTGCATAAACAATGAATCTTGGAACACTGAAAAAATAAAATAAAATAGATTTTTTTTAAAAGCTCAAATTAATTGAAAAAAAAAAAAAAGCAAAACAAGACAACACAATCAGTGCACCTGAAAATTATGACATTTTGCTGTGGGCTTTTTAAGTATATGAGTGTAATAGGTGTAAAACTATATTACAGGGGCGCCTGGGTGGCTCAGTGGGTTAAAGCCTCTACCTTCAGCTTGGGTCATGATCTCAGGGTCCTGGGATGGAGCCTCACATCGGGCTCTCTGCTCCGCAGGGAGCCTGCTTCCTCCCCTCTCTCTCTCTGCCTGCCTCTCTGCCTACTTGTGATCTCTTTCTTTCTCTCTCTGTCAAATGAATAAATAAAATCTTAAAAAAAGAAACTATATTACAAGTAACTTTTGTATTTTCAGTTATATGGTTGCAAGGTTCTTACAAATTACAGATGCTAATACAATATTAACTTGAAGTAGATCATGAAAAGTTAAAGTGCATACTTTAATCTACAGACAATCACAAAAATACAGAAAGATATATAACTAAACGTCTTTAGAAGAATATTAAAAGAAATATTAAAAGTATGTGGTTTACCCAAAATAGGACAGGAGTAGATGAGCGACAAAAATGATGGGAAAAAAGGAAAACAAATAGTGAAGTGGAAAACTCCCACACAACCGTTTCAATAATTACATTAAATGTAAATGAAATAGAAGTCTCATATTAAAAGGCAGATATTTTCAGACTGTACAAAAAAAACACAAGACCAAATTCTTCCAAAGATATAATTTAAATATAACGATAGGAATAGTTTGAAAGTGAAAAAAGGTAAAAGATATAACATGTAAACAATTTGCACAAGAGAATTGATGTGTCTATGTTAATTTCAAATGAGGTAATTGTATTAGTTTTATATTTCTATTAAAATAAATTATCACAGTTTTAGCAGTATAAAACACTGAAAATTTATTATCTTAAAATTCTATAGATTAAAAGTCTGACCAGGTTCTCAGTGGGTGAAAAGTGTTGGTAAAGCTGTATTCCTGTCTTCAGTGTGTAGGGAAGGATTTTGTTTGTTTTAAAATTTTTATGTTATTGCATTATTTTAAAATATCTTCTGTATGTTATTATATCTCTATTAATGTTATTTTTTATTTGATATAATTTCTTTAAATTACAAAGGTAGTATGTGCTCACTTCGTTTTTTTCCCCCCTGTAAGGTACAGCAAAACAAAAAAATAAAATTACACATAGTGCTCACCTGTCTTAACATTTGGTATTCATTCACTATTTATTTATTTGTTTGTTTGTTTGTTTATTTATTTATTTTAGCAGCTTAGGTGAGACTAGTTTTGCTTGCTGTTTCCAGCTTCTTGAAGTTGCCTACATTTGCTGAGTAATCTGTCTCCATCTTCCAAGCCCACAACTTTGCATTCGTTTGATCATTATTCTCTGGGTTCAATTCCCTCAAAGTCTTCCCTGAGGAGAGTTTTTTTTTTTTTTTTTTTTTCTGATTTTAAAGGCTTATGTGATCGGACTGTGTCCACACTGTGTCCACACGTATTTCATGGAAATATCTCTACCACAAATTCCTTAATTCCATCCACAGAGGCATTTTTGCTATGTAACATAGACACAGATTCTGGAAATCAGTGCTTGGGTATTTTAGGGGCCATTATTCTGCCTATCATAGTAGTATTAAGGATCAATTAAAGCTTGAATATTAAAGATCAATAAAATATTAAAGATCAATGAAATTTTAAAGATCATTAGGAACACAGAACCATCAATCATCCTCTGATAATAGAGAAAGATGAAGCACAAACTAAATGATCTAATAAGAGAAATAGGCAAATCTACATGTACAGTTAGAGTCTTAATACTGCTTTCTCAGTGATAGAGCAACTAGACAAGAAATCCTTAAGATTATGATAGATAAGAGAAGATGCTCAACAGCACTGACCGAATTGCTATTTATAGAATGCTATACACAGTAACTGCAGAATTTATGTTCTGTTTAAGGGGACATCCAATATTTGCCAAATTAATTCATGCATTTTTAGAAGATTTTATTTATTTATTTGACAGAGAGAGATAGTGAGAGATCAAACAGGAGCAGGGGGGAATGGCAGGCAGAGGGAGAGGAAGAAGCAGACTCCCTGCTGAGCAAGGAGTCTGACCCAGGTCTCCATCCCAGGGCCCAAAGATCATGACCCAAGCCGAAGGCAGATGCTCAACCACTTAACAGACTGAGCCACCCAGGTGCCCCTAAACCATATTTTCTATCGCTAAAGAAGTCTGAATAAAATTCAAGTTTGAAATCTTACAGAATATATTTTTGACCTTGAAGGAAATCATTTGAAATTCGTAACAAAATATGGCATTTATAAAATATCCCCAAATTTGGGAATTTATGAACTTTTAAAATGATGCATTTTTCGAAGAAGAAATGGCAAAAGAAATCAGAAAATACTTCTAATCAACGGATAATTGAATTAAAGCAGAGAGAGAATTATGGAATACCACTAAATCAGTGCTTAAGGACAAGTATATTTTAAGTGTTTATTAGAAAGGGTGAACTATTTAAATAAAATAAATTCCCACCTTAAGAAACTAGAGGAGAAGGGAGTTGAGGGAGATTGGAGGGGGAGATGAACCATGAGAGATTATGGACTCTGAAAAACAATCTGAGGGTTCTGAAGGGGCAGGGTGGTGGGAGTGGGTGAGCCTGGTGGCAGGTATTATGGAGGGCACATATTGCATGGAGCAGTGGGTGTGGTGCCTAAACAATGAATTCTGTTACACTGAAAAGAAATGAAATTAAAAAAAAAAACTAGGGAAATATGAAAAAGGAATAAAAAATGTATAAATAGGGAACAAAGAGCAGAAATTAATGAATTTTAACACAGAAAAAAAAAGAATATCAACAAAGTCCAAGGTAGATTCTGTGAGAAGATAAATAAATTCAAATCCCTTAATAATGTGGCTCAAGAAAACCATTATAATAAACACAAAGTATCAAAACCAAGTATAAAAGGCTGGATACTCATTCACATCCTAGAGATGATAAAAGGATCATAGGGAGTATAAAGAACAAGTTAATGTCAATAAATGAGACAATATAAACACTACAGGCAAATTATTTAAAACAAAGCTTCAAAAATGGATAAAATAGAATATATGAATATATATATATATATATGTATATATATATATATATAGACAGACAGGGATCACAAGTAGGCAGAGAGGCGGACAGAGAGATAGAGGGAGAAGCAGGCTCCCTGCTGAGTAGAGACCCTGATGTAGGGCTTGATGCCAGGATCCTGAGATCATGACCTGAGCCAAAGGCTGAGACTTTAACCCACTGAGCCACCCAGGTGCTCCTGAATGTTTGTATATATTTTTTTTATTTTTAAATTTAACTTATTTTTTAAGATTTTATTTATTTATTTGACAGAGAGAGAGAGAGATCAGTAGAGGCCAGAGAAGCAGGCAGAGAGAGAGGGGGAAGCAGGCTCCCTGCTGAGCAAGGAGCCTGATGTGGGGCTCGATCCCAGGACCCTGGGATCATGACCTGAGCCGAAGGCAGAGGCTTAACCTACTGAGCCATCCAGGCACCCCGTTTGTATATTTTTAAAAAGCAACTGATTTCATAATCAAAGACCATCTCTTAAAAAAAAAAATCTTGACCCTTGTGGTTTCACCAGTAAATTCTCTCAAACATATAAGAAAGAATAATACCAATCTTAATGCCAACTTTTTTCAGCAAATACCGGAAGATGGAAGATTCACTGCTTACTTTATTTGACCAGAATATCCCTGAGCAGCACAACCTGAAAAAAGCATAATAGAGGGAAATTACAGACTAGTGTGTCTCATGAACCTAACTATAGTAAATACTTAAGGAGATATTAGCAAATCAAATCTAACTAAATATAAAAAAAAAAAATCATGACTCAGTGGAAAAAAAGTCTTGTGCAGGAATGTTCATGGCAGCTTAATACACGATAGCCCCAAATTAGAATGAACCCAGTGTCTACCAAGAGGAGAATGGATATAAAAATGATGGTATACTGATAAAATTGAATGTTTCTTAGTAATAGGAATTATGGACTCTATGAACACAACATTATGAAGGATTCTCAAAAGCATCATGTGCAAAAAGAACACTGGGCTGAAAGAGTCTCCACCACATTAATCAATTTTGTGCGAAGTCTACAACAAGCAAATCCAGTCACTGGTCCTAAAAAGCAAAACAAATTTTGTCTCTAAAGAAGAGGCTGGTGGGGAGCCTTGGAGGCTCAGTAAGTTGAGCCTCTGACTCTTGGTTCCAGCTCAGGTCATGATCTCAGGGTCATGAGATCGTCTCAAGTGAGGCTCTAAACTCAGTGGGGAGTCTGCTTGATATTCTTTCCCTTTACCCCACCCCTGCTCTCTTTCTAAGAACAAATAAGGAAATCTTAAAAGAAGAAGAAGAAGAAAGAAGAGGAGGAGGAGGAGGAGGAGGAGAAGTTGATGTGAAGGAACTTTCCACTTTCTAAGGCCTTTATTATAATGATGGTTTTACACACACATACACACACACACACATGCACACACACACATTATATACATATATTTAACTCTTCGAATTTTGCACTTAACATCTATGAATTTCACTGTGTGTAAGTTTTACCCAAGGTAAAACAGTACAGATTTAGAACTCAGGAAAGTGATCTCAGCTGGAAATTTGAAAACCTGTACACACTCATCATAGCTGAAAGCATGACTTCCCCGAGGAGGAGTATGCAAAGTAAGAGGATGGGTGGCCAGGGATAGTCCCTGGAGAACACAGATATTTAAGAATGGTAAAGGAGAGATATATTTAAAAGAGAACAAGAACAAAAGTGCTTATCTATAAAAGAAAGAAAATGATAAATTGGACCAAGATAAAATTAAGAACTTCTCTTTGGCAGAAGACCTCATTAACAGAATGGAAAAGAAACCCATAAAACAGACAAGAGGAGGCAGACCGATGACAGAAAGAATGAGAGAGTGAAAGAACTGATAGATATAATCATTAAATAGAATGTTACAAAAAGTTTGTGTTTAGAGCATATAAATAACTTCTAAAATCAATACAGAGTTTAGACAACCCAATGGGACAAAACACTAGCACAGCATGTCCAATGAAAGTTCATCAAAATCTTCAATAAACATGAGAAGAGGCTCAAATTTATTGCCAAGCAAGTGCAAAACAGAACTACAATACAAAATCACTCATCTCCATCAAAATGAGCTAAAGTTTATTAGCTGAAAAATACCAAGGATTGGGTGGGTGTGGGGACATACTGCCCCCCAACCTCTCGTACCATTTTGTTGGGATTGTAAATTGGCACAGACTTGTTGGTATGTAAGGCTGAACATACACTCACTCAGTCCACCCCTGGGGAGATCTGAAATACAAGTCTGTACGTATGCTCCCGAAGACACTAATGATAGCATGTGCGTAACAGTCCCACTCAAGCTGGAGATGATTCTGGTGTCCGGCCACAGCAAAGTAGGTAATTAAATTGTGCTATGTTCCCTTCTGAATACTGTACAGCAATGAGAATCAACATTGAATCAAAAGATGGAGGAATCTTGGGGCACCTGGGTGGCTCAGTGGGTTAGACCCTCTGTCTTCGGCTCAGGTCATGATCCCAGGGTCTTGGGATCCAGCCCCGCATCAGGCTCTCTGCTTGGCAGGGTCTTGGGATCCAGCCCCGCATCAGGCTCTCTGCTTGGCAGGGTCTTGGGATCCAGCCCCGCATCAGGCTCTCTGCTTGGCAGGGAGCCTGCTTCTTCCTCTCGCTCTGCCTGCCTCTCTGCCTACTTGTGATCTCTGTCCATCAAATAAATAAATAAAATCTTAAAAAAAAAAAAAGATGGAGGAATCTTGCAAACAAAATGTGGAGCAAGAGAAGGTCTGAGCAAAGGAAAAAGATGACACACTGTCATACTCTTGGGACGATGGCAGTCCCTGGGACAGACAGTAGAGGCAGGAGTTGGGCATGTTGTGTTTCTCCATCTGAGCCCCCATACATAGGCACGTATGTTTTCTGGACATTCACTAGCTCCAGGCTTTAGAAATGCACATTCAGCTGTATGCTGGTTAGACTTCTAATGATCCGAAACGGAGAGACTAGAGTACAGAATGTGACCTGAGAGTTAGCCCGGAAACTAACAGGAACATTTATTTTAAACTCATCTTCAGATAATTTTTTTTTTTTTTTTTGAAAGACGGAGGGGGAGAGAGAGGCAGAAGGGGAGGGAGAGGAAGAGAATCTTAAGCAGGCTTTCCATGCCCAGAATGCAGCTTGCGTAGGGGCTCTGTCCCAGGACCCTGAGATCATGACCTGAGTCGAAATCCAGAGTCAGATGCTCAACTGACTGAGTCACCCAGGCACCCCTGATCTTCAGATGTTCTGATTTAATTGAAGGGATAGGAGCAGACAGCTAGGTTTGAGAGCCAGTAGTCTATGCTGGGAGAGAGGAGAGTGAGCATCTCTCAGTTCTCATCCGGTTCACAAATGCTTTACTAGCTTCATTCTCTCAAACATCACTGAGGCAGTATTTTGTCCTCATGCTTCATGCCTTTCCCTTCCATCCTATACACTTTCTCTCTCATTCGTGGTGCTGCTATATACAGTTTCCATCTTGCGTCACAATGTGGGCAGACCTTTGTGTCTTCATCTGGATGACAGCATCATTAATGCACTTTGTGTGTTTCTGCCATACATTCAGGAAAACCCAACGGGCTCTTTTCCTCATTCCTGAACATGCTGATACCTTTCCCTCCTCAGAAACAAGGGATCCCCTCTGTGCTCATTTAGTTCTCCACTTGAGTGTCATCTCTTTCCATTCCATGTATTTTGGGACCTCCAGTCTCTTTCCTTCCACAGGGCTAGTCTCCTCTGTCTATAAAAGATGCAGACCTGGTTTTGCTGGATGCAAATGCTGGGTCCCCAAGTGGTCCAGTCATTGCTTACAGTCACATCACAGACAGAAGTAATTTAAAACGACTAAACCTTATTAGTATCTGTCCAGGTATAGTATCTCTACAAGAGAAAAGTCACAGCCATTGAAACATTTCCCAAGAGTCTCTTGATCTCCTCCTCAATTCTTTTATGTTCCAAAGCTCTCCTTTGACAACCTTTCAATATTGTCCCTGAACATTTCCTTCTGTCCCTTGGCCCAGCACTGCTTCCCTTTGACAGGTCTCCCAGAATCCCCTCATCCGCTCTCTCCCCGGGCAGGAAGACTAGGTGGCCCCTATCCTTCCAGTCCCCCTTCGACTTGCAGCTGGAGGCACTCTGAGGAAGATGGGAGCTTTTTTCTTCCTCTCACTCCTTTTCACGTGATTTCCAGATAATTGCAGTTTGGAGAATTAAATTCTCCCCTTCCTCTCATAAAATAACACATTTCCTCAAAGCTTCAACTAATTCGATTGTCAGACACCGTTCTAACCCATTCATCAGCAGCTCCTGCCCTTGTTATCCTGATGCCTTCATAGCACTCTTACACATGCTGTACCCTATGCCTTCCGCAGGTCCCACACCGTGTCTCGCATCTGCTCGCAAGTTAGGTCCACAGCCTCCTCATGCTACTGTCATGTCCAATTTGCTCCCTTGGCTTCCAGGACACCACTCCTCCTGGCCTTTTTTCTCTTCCTGCACCTCTGCTCAGGACCTCTGTCATTTTCTGGCCCCTCTTCCTCCTGCTGCTTCCCCCCAAAAGCTGCTGTTCACGTTCTCACATGCTTCATGGTCTGTGTGGTCCCCTACTACTCTGTTTGGAAATGGCTCTCTTATGTTTTGTCTCTACCTCATTCTTGCTCGTAGGCTCTAGCCTGGGAGTTCCCTTGCCTGAGGGGCACCTGCCTGTGTGCCCTTCCCACATCGCAGAATCCATGCGTGACTACCGTTGAGTGCACCGTCCTCTCCCAGCACTGTCCTGGCCTGGGCGTTTCTGTTTTCTACTGACGACACCATTTCTATCCCCCAAGATCAAATGTTTTCTGATTCTGCCCTGTTTTCTCCAAACATCTGGACAGTCACAAAGCCTTTCGGTGTTTTCATTTTAGCATATTCTTCCCGGCTGGTACTTTTTTTCTGCATGTCAGGCTCTTGTGGTCCCTCGTTGCTTCTTACCAGATTTTTAAAATATTAAGTAAGATGTGTCTTTGTGCCCATAATCCTCAATTTTCACTGCTCCTCATTGCTATTCAGTATATCCTCATAAAAATTCTAATTATGCTACTCTTTAGCTCTAAAAACGTGCGGCAAATCGGGTGCTCTGGGCACCAGGTTCTGAGGTGGAGTCTGGAGGACACAGGACATTTGTTAAGGAATGCCTTTAGGATCAGCACCTGTGGAAAGGGGCCAGGGAAGCAGGAAGGGGTGAAGAAGAAGACAACATGCCACAGAGGCTCAACACCAGCCTCACCGACCCACAGGAAGCTCTGGATCTACGATGGCCCTTGAAAGGTACCTCCCTTAGTTTAAGATAGCCAAACCCTGTTATCCTAGCACTGGGCAGCCCCTGATGCTGGGCAAAGATTCTCCCTGTGTAGGGCAGTCCTTGAAGGTTTTGGTGACTGTGTCTACTGTCGTGTCCAATTTGCTCTCTTGGCTTCCCTTTTAGCAAATCTGTGTCTATTGCCAACCCTTTTAGCAAATCTGCCATTGAAGGGGGCACCGGAGGGAAACCGGAGTTCTCTGTGGCTCCCTATTACTGACAGGCTACCGTCCAAGCTCCTTAGCTTGAAGGTCGTGAGCGTCCATACTCTGGCGGTGATGTTTTTCCAATTTCACGTTTCCTGGTCTTTATTTATAAGGTCTGGGCTGCTGTCATGCTGGCTGACTCAGTATTTCACCCATGTGACAGGCACGTTTCATCTCTCTGATTTACACATTTTTGCCCATTTTCCTAAAACTCTCTCTTCCATCATTTCCTTATCTCAAAAGTCTCCTTTCAAAGGTCAGCTCCTACGGTCCTGTGTCCTAATTCCTCCTTGAGAGTCACATATTGCTCTTTTCTCCAGCTAAAATCTGTATGGATCTTAGTAAAATCACCATCATCATTGTTATCAGGTCTACGGGGCCTCCTACCATTACTATCATTGCCACTATTGTCTTGAAATGTAATAGGACCCCTCTGTCTCCCAAATGCTTATATTAAGTGCTGATTATGTTCTCAGTTTTGTGACAGTATTCATGCTCTGTTTCCTTAGCAGTGTGGCCTGAAATAACTGTATTTCCAGTGGAATCCAGCCCAATGCCTGACTCACAGGAATGAACCAACAGTGGTTTTCTGAAGGACTAAATGTACAGACAAATATCCAACAATATGTGACAGTACGGAGTTCTCTCCTTTTCTCGCTGTGTGTCCCAAGACAATAACGGAAATTGGGGAAAAGCATAGACGTGGAATCAGGAATAACTTAATTGTGGAGTGCAGAATCATCCCAGTTTCATGGGCTGAAACTCTCTTTCGACCTTTAATAGTTAAGAGCCACCGGATCTTCCCTAGATCTTCCCAGCTTCCTTGAAGAAACTCAGAGCTGAGTTTCTTGAGCACAAGGGACACATTTTGAGTAAGCTGATTCTGTTCTTCACTATTGAACCCACCCACTCTCCCTCTTTCCCTTTGAGAAAGAAAGCTGAGAACACACTAGGTAAGGTGTTAAAATTATTTAGGAATGAGGAAGCATGTGGCATGTGGAGTACGGGTTGTGGAGAAAAAGTGAGCTGAAAAGAGGGATGTGTCCTAAGTTAGCATAGCTAAGTTTGTTTTGTACCATGAAAAATAGCATGCATCAATTATGCATGGGTAATATTATTGCAGCAATAAGCTTATTCAAGTTTATACTATTGTAAAATGCGATACATAGCTCATTTTTATGTGGGAGGAAATTCAATGTTTAAGGCACCTAGGTACAAAAATATATTTGAGGTCTCCTTTGACCTTATGGAATTTCCCTTTAAGTCTACAAGGAAAAGATGGCTTTGCCTCAATTGGCCTTTGTTTCTATTTTGTCCTTAAAAAAGATCCTTTCTGCAATTTTGATAGACTCAAATAAGGTGCTGACCCTGCTTGTAATAGAACAGAAATCTTGCAAATAATAGACCAATGGAACAACATGAATCCGCCTTTGTCATTTAATGAATCCTTAGAGGGGGGGGAAAGTAAATTTAATTTAATCAGTTTCCCAGAGCACAATTTGCTATTGCCCTTTCATTTACGAAAACTATTTTTTTAAAGTTTCTTTTAAAAATCACCTCATGTTGTGTTTTCAAACAGTCAAAATATCAGCAATTTACAACATCCCCTGTTCTTTAGCAGTGTGAATGTTTAAAATAGCTACAATTAATGTGCTCATTAGGAAGGAAAAGGGGAGGAAGACTTGCACAGGGCAGAATCACGCCCCAATCTAGGTTTCAAACCGCAAGTAATTAACACAGGGAATTGGCGCACTCACGTGTCTGTAATCACTGGCCCCTGCGCCTGCCCTGCCCGCCCTCACTGTGGGTCCTGGAGCCACTGGGCACGGAAGCTCGCCAGTGCAATGCTTGCTGTCCCCCCACGTTGTAAAATGCCTGCCCACCCCCATTTGCAATGGTGGTTTTGTGTCATTATTCAGAACTACATGAGAGATAACTTTAAATGGGGTCCATGGAAATATTTAGGTAGGTAGACAACTTATGTAATGCTGACTTTTTTTTTTTTTTAAAGATGGGAATGCTAACTTGTACTATTCTACATGTTACAATAAGCTGAAAGCAATATTAGAACAAGAAGAGATGACTTTAAAATTGACCAAAAGCTAAATATCTTGCAGGATTTTCTTGAGGTGGGGTGAGATGAAACTATGTAAGTAAGGGACAAGCATGCATACACAGGTGTGCGCACACACGGCTGTGGATCTGGGTACATATTTATAGTAGTCACCAAAGACACATCGATTTGTTTTTGTTTTTATTAAATATATATTTTTTTAATTTATTTATTTGACAGGCAGAGATCACAAGCAGGCAAAGAAGCAGGCAGAGAGAGCGGAGGAAGCAGGCTCCCTGCTGAGCAGAGAGCCCGATGTGGGCCTTGATTCCAGGACCCTGGGATCATGACCTGAGCCAGAGGCAGAGGCTTTAACCCACTGAGCCACCCAGGCACCCCAAGACACATCGATTTGAAATCTGCTTCAGTCTGTCTTCTCTCTGCTGCATTTTTTAGACCATTTCGACCCATAAGTGGCACTGGCAACGGGGACCAGCCTTCCTTCCTCTTTTCTGCCCTTGGCCTACCCATGTCTGGTTCATCAGACAAACATTTTTATTTTGACAATGATGGTACTGTTTGCATTCTGTCCTGTGGTGATATTTGTATCTCCTATGACTTATGGGAGATCGATTATGAATGTGGAAAACAAATATGCAGTCTTTGCGTTTTATGTCTTAAGTGGACAGAACGAAAAATATGGTACTTAAAGCCCCAACTAGACGAACTAAAATAATCCCTGGGTATAGTGGAAGGGGAGGTCAGTGTTTAAGCCTGAATACCATTTTTTAATAATACGATGAATAGATGTTTTATGAAATTACTAAACAAGATATGCGACCCAACATGTAAAGATGGGGCCCTGGGGTGCCTCGGTTGGTTAAGCGTCCAACCTTGATTCCTGCTGAGGTCCCTATCTCAGGCTCAGGGGTGGAGTGTCATGTCCAACTGTGCATGGAGCTTGGAGTCTCTTAAGATTCTTATTCCTTCCCTCCCTCAGTCCCTCCTTCCCTCAGCTTATGTATGCTCTTTCTCTAAAAAGCAAAACAAAATAACAAAGTGTGAGAAGAAGACTAGACAGCAGTTATGGTTCTTGGATTTTGGTGTTGGGAATGGGGCCAGGGATAAGGAATGGGTTGAGAGTCCACTACTTTTCTTGGTAAGCCCTTTGTCATGCTTTTGTATTTTATCCATTGCATGTATTTTTTTTTTCTTTTTCTTTTTCCTGCATAACAGAACCAATGTTAGGCACACATCCCTGAGTGAGTCATTGAGGGGAGCGATCTCAGTATTTCTTTAGTTCTTGCTACATTAAGATGCTATCGGTAGGTCAATTAAAACATGAATCTCAATGAAACAAGCACATAAACCTATCATTCCAAACCCAAATTCAGTTTATCTAATTGCCTTCCCTTTAACCAAAGCCCCAAAGTGCCCCCAGTTACTCTAGCTCCCCAAGAGGCACTGGGGAGAAGTGTGAAGAAAGAGTGCCAGAATGGAGGCAGGCAGGAATCTCAACCTAACCTACTGAATTTATTTTTATTTTGGCAAATTTCATGGAAACATGGAAGCAGGTGAATAAGTCGGTAGGATGTGTCCCAGGGGACCTTGGAAAGAGTCATGCATGTGAAACCCTGTGAAGTCTTAATTTTGTTTCATGGTGACTTATCCTCCGGATACCAATCTACAGTAATTTGTGGCCATGGTGGGACGTGACATACAAAGAGACCTCCTTGATTCAGACAGAGTTCTACATCCAAGAAAAGAGAAAGAAAACCTTCTGAAGCATGTTAGGCCTTGCCTGAAAAAATGTCACACATAGAAACTACACGTTTTCTATGTCCAGATAAATTACCCCCTGAATTTCAGTTGTTGATATCGACCTTCCTATGCACACTGTAATTTCTTCAAACATTATTTTCTGATATTCTGACTTAAGTTCAGCAAATCTGGATTTTCATACATCCGATACAAAAAGTTATTTCAACTCATTGTAGGCCTTGACAACAACATTTTAGGTTAAGTGGAATCTCCATCTTTGTTGAACAGACGGTAAAATTATGTAAATCCTTAACTGCAGTGACTGTCGACCTGCACTGCAGAAAATCTCTGGTTGTCCGTTCTGAATCTCAAAAATAAGGGACGATGAATAAATGGTTTTTAAGTCAGCAAGTCCTGTTCTAATATTCTAGTTTTGCTCTTTGGTCAATTTCATGTGTTTGAATAATGTTCACTAACATAAATTGTAGCGTCTTCCTTCCATCAGGAATGAAAGAAAAATAAAGAAAAAAGGATGAGTTTTAGTCACATCCTGAGTGATTATGGGCTTCTTTGAGCCTACTCCCTCATTTATAGAATGCTGTGAATGATATGTAATCTATAGGCATATTGGGTTTGCTAAGTGAAGTTTTGTCATAACGTGCCTCGCATGGCATCTTGTACCTTTGTTTAATTATTAGCTGGTATCCTCCTCCTCCTCCTCCTCATATCAATCAGCTGAAGAATTACATCTCTTTGTTCTCTGGTCCAAGTGCAGCTGGGGAGAGCAGTGGATCTCATGCGTCAGCAGAAGACAAAGGGTTTGCCTGAGCAGCTGGCCAGCCTTAAGTGCAGACGTCTTTATGCCTGTGTCTCTCTAGTCATCCTTGAGAATGCAAATAAAGATAAATGAAAACCACTTTCTTCCTAGGCCCCAGGAGCTAACTCGTCTGTGGAAATGAACTTCCATTCTCTCTGACAATTAGTTCCACTCTAAAATATGATAATTCTTTGAAGGCGCACCACGAGAGGAAATATGGCATGCTCCACGTTAAGCAAAGGAAATATACGGTGCTGCCGGAGACATTAATCTCATTTGCTCTGCACCTGATTTCTCACCGTTGGAATATTGCAGCAAAGCTCTGTGCTAAATCTCAAGCAATTTAGCTCAGCAAAGTAGATTAGTTAGAGCCAACTCAAAGCTCTACCTTATAACTTTCTTTCAGCGAAGTGGTATTCAGATAGATAGTCTGAGGCCTGGACTCAGAACTGAGATGTTCTGCTTTTTCACTTTTAACAATATTAGATGTGAATAAAGACAGCCAAACAGGTACCCGTGGCCCAGACTCTTCTTCTAAAAACAGTAAAATCTTAAGTAACTTTTATATAGTTGGTGCCTCTTCCCAAAAGGGAAATCTATCTTGAAGAAGGCTCCTAGATACAAGTTGGATGAAAGGTAAGAGGGTTTTTATGTATGTCTACTGAGTGCTGCAAAAAATGTCTCATATCTTTTTCCAAGGACACAGACTTTACTGAACTATTGTTTTATTGAATGTCATTAAATACCATGGCCCCACAGTAGACTCATATGGAACTTGTGTGAATCCACAGCCACCAGTTTTGTTAGAATATCTTGTAGATACAATCAATGATCTTGATGAAATCCCAATAGTTCATTTTTTCCTTTGCTTCCCTTGCCTTTTGCGTTGTTCCTAGGAAGATGTTGCTGCGGCAGAGGTCGAAGAGGTTGCTGCCCGTGTTCTCCTCAAGGATTTTGATTGATTCCTTTCGCACATTGAGGTCCTTCATCCATTTTGAGTCTATTTTTGTGTGTGGTGTAAGGAAATGGTCCAATTTCATTTTTCTGCATGTGGCTGTCCAATTTTCCCAGCACCATTTATTGAAGAGGCTGTCTTTTTTCCATTGGACATTCTTTCCTGCTTTGTCGAAGATTAGTTGACCATAGATTTGAGGGTCTATTTCTGGGCTCTCTATTCTGTTCCATTGATCTATGTGTCTGTTTTTGTCCCAGTACCATGCTGTCTTGATGATGACAGCTTTGTAATAGAGCTTGAAATCCGGAATTGTGATGCCACCAACGTTGGCTTTCTTTTTCAATATCCCTTTGGCTATTCGAGGTCTTTTCTGGTTCCATATAAATTTTAGCATTATTTGTTCCATTTCTTTGAAAAAGATGGATGGTACTTTGATAGGAATTGCATTAAATGTGTAGATTGCTTTAGGTAGCATAGACATTTTCACAATATTTATTCTTCCAATCCAGGAGCATGGAACATTTTTCCATTTTTTTGTGTCTTCCCCAATTTCTTTCATGAGTACTTTATAGTTTTCTGAGTATAGATTCTGTGTCTCTTTGGTTAGGTTTATTCCTAGGTATCTTATGGTTTTGGATGCAATTGTAAATGGGATTGACTCCTTAAGTCTTCCCTCAACCTTATCACCTGTCACTCATCTGTACAGGACTGGACTGGGTTAAATAGTGTCTCTCCAAAACACATGTACCCCTAGAACCTCAGAATGTGACCTTATTTGAAGCTAGCACCTTATTTGAAGCTAGCGTCTTTGCAGACATAATTAGTTAAGACAAAGTCCCACTGGAGTAGGATGGGCCCTAAATCCATGTCTGTTGTTATGCTGAGACCACGTGAAGATGCAGGGATGCACACACGGGAGAAAGCATCTTGGGTGAAGGTGCAGGATGTGATGGGGTGATGCACCCCTGAGCCAAAGAACACTGAGCAGTCCTAGCAACCACCAGCAGCTACAAAGAGCCCAGCAAAGATCATCCCCAGAGCCTTCAGAGGGATGGCCTGCCCCTTTGTTTGGAACCTCTGGTCCCCAGAACTTGGAGAAACTCAATTCTTCTTTTCTAAGTCACCCAGTTTGTGGAGCTTGGTTGTGGCAGTCCCAGGAAACTAACCCAACACTGTGTCGACATTCTGGGTGAATATAGTTATCACCTTTCCAGAACACCAATTCAGATCTGTCAGCCTGGTTTTAGCCATGAGGTCCCCAGGAGGAGTTAGCATAATGTAAATGCATAATCAATCTTTCTACCCTTAACATCTGGCAGCAGATTCATCTCTGGAGCCCATGCATCAGTGCTTTTCTTGCTTCAAGCCCTCTTCCTCTTCTCTCCCATGCATACTGTGACCAGCTTGGCTTCAATACTGTGACTCCACCTGGCTTCCTGTCAGAGAGGTTCTCTAAGCCTGGAATGGGCTTCTCTGGGAATGTGCCTCTTGTCCCCAGTCAGGTGGGGGTCAGCGCCCATAAAGAACGCTTAGCTAAAGTGCACTAGAGTCAATCAGTGGACCAGTGTCCCTACTGTGCTATTTGTTCTGAAGTTCATCTTGTAAAACTCTTTAGTAAGGGCTGGGGATGGAGGACTAGTTCTCCCAAAGAGTGGAAAATCGGGTAGCCCTGATTTGGCTGGCATGCTTTCCCTTCTGGCTTTTCTCTATTCCTCACAGTGCTACCTAAATAAACTACCCACACACTTGCTTCAGATTCCACTCGGCCGGGGAATCCAGGCACACTGTGGGTACTAGAATTAACCCTATGTGGCACTTTATAGAACTGTTAAGTAGGAGTTCATAGCTGGATCATTCTCTAGTAAGAAGGCAAAAAGACCCCCTTGCTGGAGTAAGTGGATGGTGCTAGTCTGAGCACGGAGCACCACTACTCATGCCCAACCCCTGTGAGATCTGGGAAGAGGTTAAAGGAGTAGTTGAACAGCCAGTTGTGCGTTCACTGTGGCATGTGATCAGTATTGGGAAGGAGGGGTAATAGTAATTTAAAAAATTTTGAAATTAGTCAAAAGTCTTAGAATAAAACATGGTCCCAGATCAACCAACAAACAAGTGTGGTTTGAAAACCAGAAGTCTTCTGTGACCATGTTTTATTTATTTATTTTTTTATGACTGAATAATATTTTATTGTATGAATATGTCACTTTTTTTACCTTTTTTTTTTTAAATTCATTTTCAGCATAAGAGTATTCATTGTTTTTTGCACCACACCCAGTGCTCCATGAAATCCGTGCCCTCTCTAAGACCTACCACCTGGTTCCCCCAACCTCTCATCCCCCGCCCCTTCAAAACCCTCAGGTTGTTTTTCAGAGTCCATCGTCTCTCATGGTTCACCTCTCCTTCCAATTTCCACCAACTCCCTTCTCCTCTCCATCTCCCCGTGTCCTCCATGTTATTTGTTATGCTTCACAAATAAGTAAAACCATATGATAATTGACTCTCTCTGCTTGATTTATTTCACTCAGCATAATCTCTTCCAGTCCTGTCCATGTTGATACAAAAGTTGGGTATTCATACTTTCGATAGAAGCATAATACTCCATAGTGTATATGGACCATATCTTCCTTATCCATTCATCCGTTGAAGGGCATCTTGGTTCTTTCCACTGTTTGGCCACCGTGCTCATTGCTGCTATAAACATTGGGGTACAGATGGCCCTTCTTTTCACTACATCTGTATCTTTGGGGTAAATACCCAGTAGTGCAATTGCAGGGTCATAGGGAAGCTCTATTTTTAATTTCTTGAGGAATCTCCACACTGTTCTCCAAAGTGGCTGCACCAACTTGCATTCCCACCAACACTGTAAGAGGGTTCCCCTTTCTTCACATCCTCTCCAACACATGTTGTTTCCTGTCTTGCTAATTTTGGCCATTCTAACTGGTGTAACGTGGTATCTCAATGTGGTTTTAATTTGAATCTCCCTGATGGCTAGTGATGATGAACATTTTTTCAGGTATCTGATAGCCATTTGTATGTCTTCATTGGAGAAGTGTCTGTTCATATCTTCTGCCCATTTTTTGACATGATTATCTGTTTTGTGTGTGTTGAGTTTGAGGAGTTCTTTATAGATCTTAGATATCAACCTTTTCTCTGTATTGTCATTTGCAAATATCTTCTCCCATTCCATGGGTTGCCTCTTTGTTTTGTTGACTGTTTCCTTTGCTGTGCAGAAGCTTTTGATTTTGATGAAGTCTCAAAAGTTCATGTTCGCTTTTGTTTCCTTTGCCTTTGGAGACATATCTTGAAAGAAGTTGCTGTGGCTGATATCGAAGAGATTACTTCCTATGTTCTCCTCTAGGATTCTGATGGATTCCTGTCTCATGCTGAGGTCTTTTATCCATTTCAAGTTTATCTTTGTGTACGGTGTAAGAGAATGGTCAACTTTCATTCTTCTACATATAGCTGTCCAGTTTTCCCAACACCATTTATTGAAGAGACTTTTTTCCACTATATATTTTTTCCTGCTTTGTCGAAGATTATATGACCATAGAATTGAGGGTCCATATCTGGGCTCTATATTCTGTTCCACTGGTCTATGTGTCTGTTTTTATGCCACTACCATGCTGTCTTGGTGATCACAGCTTTGTAGTAAAGCTTTAAATGAGGTAATGTGATGCCGCCAGTTTTATTTTTGTTTTTCAACATTTCCTTAGAGATTCGGGGTCTCTTTTGATTCCATACAAATTTTAGGATTATTTGCTCCAGGTCTTTGAAAAATACTGGTCGAATTTTGATTGGAATGGCATTAAAAGTATAGATTGCTCTAGGCAGTATAGACATTTTAACAATGTTTATTCTTCTGATCCAAGAGCATGGAATGGTCTTCCATCCTTTTGTGTCTCCTTCAATTTCCTCATGAGTGTTCTGTAGTTCCTCGAGCACAGATCCTTTACCTCTTTGGTTAGGTTTATTCCCAGGTATTTTATGGTTCTTGGTGCTAGAGTAAATGGAATCAGTTCTCTAATTTCCCTTTCTGGATTTTCATTGTTAGTGTATAAGAAAGCCACTGATTTCTGTACATTGACTTTGTATCCTGCCACATTACTGAATTGCTGTATGAGTCCTAGTAGTTTGGTGGTCGAGTCTTTTGGGTTTTCCATATAAAGAATCATGTCATCTGCGAAGAGAGAGAGTTTGACTTCTTCATGGCCAATTTGGATACCTTTTATTTCTCTTTGTTTTCTGATTGCTGTTGCTAAGACTTCTAGTATTATGTTGAACAAGAGTGGTGAGAGTGGGCATTCTTGTCGTGTTCCTGATCTCAACGGGAAGGGTGCAAGCTTTTTCCCATCAGGATGATATTTGCTGTGAGTCTTTCATAGATAGATTTTATGAGGTTCAGGAATGTTCCTTCTATACCTATACTTTGAAGCGTTTTAATCAGGAACGGATGCTGGATTTTGTCAAATGCTTTTTCTCTCTTCCCCTATTGACTTGTTTGTGAATGTTGAACCATCCTTGTAACCCAGGGATAAATCCCACCTGGTCACTGTGGATAATCTTTTTAATGTGCTGTTGGATCCTGTTTGCTAGAATCTTGTTGAGAATCTTAGCATCCATATTCATCAGTGATATTGGTCTGAAATTCTCCTTTTTGGTAGGGTCTTTGCCTGGATAAGGGTAATGCTGGCTTCATAAAAAGAGTCTGCAAGTTTTCCTTCTGCTTCAATTTTTTTGAAACAGCTTCAGGAGAATAGGTGTTATTTCTTCTTTGAAAGTTGGGTAGAATTCCCCAGGGAATCCATCAGGTCCTGGGCTCTTGTTTTTTGGGAGGTTTTCAATCATTGCTTCAATCTTGTTACTAGATATCGGTTCATTCAGGTTGTCAATTTCATCCTAGTTAAATTTGGGGAGTTTATAGTTTTCTAGGAATGCATCCATTTCATCTAGGTTGCTTAGCTTATTGGCATATAACTGTTGATAATAACTTCTGATGATTGTTTCTACTTCCTTGGTGTTAGTTGTGATTGCTCTCTTTTCATTCATAATTTTATTAATTTGGGCTTTCTCTCTTTTCTTTTAGATTAGTGTGGCCAATGGTTTATCAATCTTATTGATTCTTTCAAAAAACCAGCTTCTAGTTTCATTGATACTTTCTACTGTATCTCTGGTTTCTACCTCATTGATCTCTGCTCTAATCTTGATTATTTCCCTTCTTATGTGTGGAGCTGGTTTGATTTGTTGTTATTCTCCAGTTCTTTAAGGTTTAGAGACAGCTGGTGTATTCTGGATTTTTCTTTTTTTTTTAAGGGAGGCTTGGATGGCTATGTATTTCCCCCTTAGGAACACCTTTGCTGTATCCCATAGGTTTTGGACCAAAGTGTCTTCATTCTCATTGGTTTACATTAATTGTTTAAGTTTTTCTTTGATCTCCTGGTTGATCCAAGCATTCTTAAGCAAGGTTGTCTTTAGCTTCCAGGTGTTTGAGTTCTTTCTGAACTTTTCCTTGTGATTGAGCTCCAGTTTCAAAGCATTGTGATCTGAGAATATGCAGGGAATAATCTCAGTCTTTTGGTATCGGTTGAGTCCTGATTTGTGACCCAGTATGTGGTCTATTCTTGAGAAGGTTCCATGTGCACTTGAGAAGAATGAGTGTTCTGTTGTTTTAGGGTGGAATATTCTGTATATATCTGTGAGGTCCATCTGGTCCAGTGTGTCATTCAATGCTTTTGTTTCTTTATTGATTTTCTGCTTCGATGACCTGTCTGTTTCTGAGAGAGGCATGTTAAGATTTCCTATTATTAATGTATTCATATCAATATGACTCTTTATCTTGATTAACAGTTTTCTTATGTAGATGGCTGTTCCCATATTGGGGGCATAGATATTTACAATTGTTAGATCATCTTGGTGGATAGTCCCTTTAAGGATGATGTAATGTCCTTCTGTATCTCTGACTACAGTCTTTAGTTGAAAATCTAATTTATCTGATATGAGAATCGCTACCCCAGCCTTCTTTTGAGGCCCATTGGCATGAAAGATGCTTCTCTATCCCTTCACTTTCAGTCTGGGGGTATATTTAGCTTCAAAATGGGTCTCTTGTAGACAACATATGGATGGGTCTTGTCATTTTATCCAATCTGCAACCCTGTGTCATTTTATGGGAGCATTTAAACCATTCACATTGAGAGTGATTATTGATAGATACATTTTTATTGACATCGTGTTACCTTTGAAGTCTTTCTTTCTGTAGATTGTCTCTATATTTCTGGTCAATGATATTTTTAGGATTTCTTCTCTTTTATAGAACCCCCCTTAGTATTTCCTGCAGTGTTGGCTTGGTGGTGGCATAGTCTTTTAAGCCTTGCCGGTCTTGGAAACTCTTTATCTCTCCATCCATTTTGAATGTCAGTCTTGCTGGATAAAGTACTCTTGGCTGCATATTCTTCTCATTTAGTGCCCTGAATATATCTTTCCAGACCTTTCTGGCTTGTCAGGTCTCTGTGGACAGGTCTGATGTTATTCTGATGGGCTTTCCTCTGTACGCAAGGAGCTTCTTTGTCCTAGCTGCTTTCAAGAGGGTCTGCCTACAATTATAATTCTTCATTCTTACTATTAGGTGTCTTGAGGACTTTCAAGAATCTATAATATTGGGGGTAAAACTGTTCTGCCTCTAGTACATGAACGCTAGTTCCATTCGTGAGATTAGGAAAATTTTCATGGACAACTTGTTTCACTATATTTTCTAGACTTCTTTCTTTCTCCTCCCCTTTAGGGATTCCAATAATTCTGACGTTGGGATGTTTCATGGCATCATTTAGTTCCCTGATTCTGTTTTCGTGGCTTCTAAGCTGTTTGTTCCAGGCTTCCTCCTGATCCTTTCTATCTGTTTGTCCTCCAGATCACTAATTCTAACTTCTGTCTCAGTTACCCTAGCTTTTAGAGAATTTAGATTAGATTGGAACACATTGAGAGCATTTTGAGCATCATCCCTGGTGACTTTCATTTCTGCTCTAATCAATTCCATTTGGTCATCCATGGCTTTCTCCAACCTAGCTATTGCCTGGATAATTGTTAGCCTGAATTCCCCTTCCAACATATTGTCTATGTCAATAGCCATTAGCCCTGTTGCAGAAGATCCATCCTCTGTATTTTTCTTCTGTTGGGCATTCCTCCTCCTAGTCATTTTGGTGAGAGATGACTGAATGGATGTAGCTGGATGTATCAACTGTGGTGCAGTGAAGGAACGCTTCTGAGTAATCAGGATTCCCCACCCAAATGAGAGAAAAAAGAAAAGAAAAAGAAAATAAAGAGAGAGAGAGAGACAGAAAAAAAAAAGGGAAGAAAAAAAAGAGAAGCCTCAAAGGTAAGATTTATGAAGTATACAATCAAAAACAGACAAACAAAAAGACTGGTAAAAGTATATGACAAGAGAAAAATATATATATATAAAAGCAAAAAAAGGAAGAACCTCGTCAAAAAGAACCCCAAGTATAAGATTTATGTACTATCAGGACAAACAAAAAAACACAGAAACACTGGTGGAAGAAAAAGATGGGAGAGTGGTTATAAATTCTCAGTGTGGGTGAGGAAGGTTATTTTGATTCTTCCTGGATGTATCTTGATATCTTTGTTAAAGGACTTAACTTTCCCAAGATAAAGGGGGATTAAAAATTGGTTTACCTATAGGGGTAGCATTGATTTGGGAAAGGGGATTACCATGAAGTTTAACTCTATATGAATATTAGAAAATAAACATAAAAAAGAATAAACTAGACTAAACTAAACTAAAATTAAAAAAAAAGAAAATCAAAAGAAAAACACAGATATATGTATCAAAAAGTTTGGGTTACAAGGTTATTATGGAATTTGATGTACTGGACATCTCACTGTGATGGTAAATAGGTTAAAAAATTATATATATATATATATATATATATATATATATATATATATATATATACCAGAATAGTGGGAACGAGTTAAAAATAAAACGAGTTAAAAATAAAAGTTGTATCTATGAAGTAGTGGTGGTTGTTCTCTTATTGTATTTTTTTTCTTTTCTTTTTTTTTTTTTTTCTGGTCGGTTTTCTGGGGGAGGGACCTGCCACGTGGGTTTTCAGTCAATGATGTTCCCTGAGTTAAGTCCTCCCGCCCCACTCAAGGGGATGGGCTCTGAGGAAACCGATTTTTCAGGCTTTTGTTCTGTGGAGGTTTTTATGTTTGTTTATTTGTTTTCTCTCACCTTGACAACTTTTGATGGTTTTTGGAGGTTTAGAGGAAAGCAAACTGCACTCCAACCTCCCTCTCAGAAAGAAGCCTCAGCCTGGTCCCGTCTGGGTGCTGCAGAGCCCATAGAAATTCCCCCTTGGCCTGAGCAGGTTCCGAATCCCGGTCCCTGGGGACGCAGGATCTTCTGCTTGTACCCAAAACCATGGCAGTGGCAGCTGTCTGGGCAGCTCCAGACCGCCAAAGGGGTTCCAAGCAGTGATCACACACTGAGATTTTCCCTCTGGCCTGGGATGGGAGTGCCTGGTTTTTCCGGGTTCGAGAGCACCAGGCTGGCGCCTGCACGCACCTCTCCCAGGGGAAGGTGTGGGGTATGCGCGTCTCAGGCTCTAATAGCATGGCGTGGTGTTCTGCCATCTGGCGAGGCTCCCAACCCTCATAGGAGCCAGACCCCATGCGTTCTCTGGCGCGCTGGTGGCTCAGGGACCAAGACCTGGTTTCTCCACTGCACTCTTTCTAGTTAAACACCAGGGGTGGCTGTTCTGGGTCCGGGTACTTAAGCCTCTGTCCTTACCTCCCTGATACTCGCAATTTCCCCCCACGATCCTTTGCTCTTTTTTAATGCTTTCAACCAGACTCGAAATTAATGCTGGCCCCCAGATGCAGGGCACTTTCATATTAGGGTATTACTTTCCAATCCGTTGCCTCTGGTGGCTCCCTCTCCCTTTTGTTTACCTTCTGATATCAGTCCAACGTTCCCACTCTACTTTACCTGCCCACTGGTGTCTTCTGCCTCTGTAGAGATCCAGACGTGTATAATTCTTATCGCAGGCTGATTTCATGGGTGATTGGAGTTTTTTGGTAGGCAATCAGCTCAATGTTAGAATCGGCTCAATGGTAGAATGGAAGCACTGCGAGGTCAGGAGCTCTCCTGGATGGTTCATGTATTAGGAGAACCAGAGGCTCAGGAGGGACTGTCATCTTCGGGCATATATTGACAGTAGGATATAATGACATGGGGTTCCAGAGTGGAATGGCAGAAGCCAAAGAGTTGCACTGAACAGCCAAGAGGCCATGTGGAAATAATGACTAAAGTGAACAGAAATCAGAGGACTTGTAGTGGAGGTTCATTGGTCAAGAGTGGGAAGGTCCAAATGGATATGATGTTGCTTCCCTTATAGACAAATGGAGAAATGGTGAGCAGAGAGAGAAATTAAGGCAGGGAAAGAGAGAGATGGAGAGGGACAGAGAGATGGAGTTGGTGAACAAAAATTGTAATGCTCACTTCATCAGCTGAAGGCAACTCTCAGAGTGGGACTCAGCTGAGCCATCAGCCTTCAGTTCTCTTGGCAACTGAAAAAATGGGCATGAGTGCCAAGGAGTGACATGGGGAGTGCACCATGGCATTGACTACACAAAGGAACTTTGAGAACTGGAAATCCCAAAGAGAGAGTCAGCTCCAGCTGCCTCAGTCCCACCTCTCAAGGCCACAGAATAGTGACACCTGCACAAACAGCTGGAGGTAAAGACACGACAGGCCCTGGAGGGTTGAATCCTAAGGAGGCCATTACCTGTGCAACCTTGGGTAAGTTTCTCCAGTCGTTGTGCTAAAGGTTTATTTTCTGGTTGTTTTAATCTATAAAATAGGGGCTATGGTTCAGTTTACCTAATAAGATTATTACATGGATAAAAAGAGTTAACATTTGTAAAGCGCTTGGCATTGAGTAAGCTCGGTAGAAGGATTTGTTAATTAATAAAAAACAATCCCAGGCAATAGCATTTCACATGAGCCATTACAATATAAGCACAAATATAAGGATTTACAAAAGCAGATTTGTGGACATCATGGGTTAGGAAATAATAGGTTACAGAGAAGAAGGATAATTTTTTAAGGGGCAAAAATGGGACATGTGTTATTCTGCTTCAGATATACATGACAATTTAGGTATTATAATGTATAAATATAAATTTTAGATGTTTTATGGTAAGATATACAGACAGTGACACTTAGCATATTTCATGTAAATCTTAGGTATAAATATATAAGTAATTATAATAATTATGAAAACATAAACAAAGAGAGTCTGTGGAAATATCCTTTACACCAAGAAGAAATAACATTTAACATTTATTTTCTAGCATATGCCTATAGCAATACAGATTGAAAGAAAAGATGTTTTAACCTCATCCAACAAAATTAATGACAAAAAAGAATAAAAGAATAATAGTTTTAGAGACAGCGATGAAAATTCTGCCATAGAGTTTCAGAGATTCATCCAGGAAGTCCGGTATGTCTTCAAATACCAGTCGTATTTGGTCACAGATTTTCAAGCACAAATATACCAGCAACTGTTTTGCCGAGCACACTCGGTGTCACACTCTCGTTCCCTCCCTTCTCAGGCTCCCATCCACTGTTTCTCTCCCTTTAACTCCCCACCACGCACAGCGGCCCTGTTGGTCCGAAGAGCTATTCTGCTTTCTCATGTATAAAGGCTTTGATGTATTGGTGGCTTCAGCCCCCAAAGGTTTTTCTCATTACTGAATTCCCAGTAGCTATTTTTCTGCACTGTAATTGAATGGCACTCTTAGGAGCCAGTGTTCAGGGCACACAGTGTCACAAAGGTAGGTGCATTCTAGAAAAATGAGGAGATGATGTCCATTAAAGCAGGAGATCATGGACAAATACATTCCCTAAGGTGAGGGCAAACAATCAATAGCTGAAATGGGGAAAGTAGGTCTCATTTGTGTGCCGATTAAGAGAGGATTTAGATCCTTCCTGCCCAAACCAGAGTGACCTCTGGCCCTTAATTAGTGAATGCAATGCATGCCTTCTTTCCAATGGGAAATTAGGGCTCTGTGCTGACCTCCCGCATCCCCGTATCTCCAAACTTCAACCCCCAACACACGAGAGAGAGAAAGTACCCATCACTCCATTTATTAATAATCTTCATTATTCAACATTGATACCTTTTCAAGCACTGAATGGATTATTTGTTTTGAATATGTTTAAATTTAATTTAATTTAACCAATGATACTATTTCAGATGATATTGATCAGTTACTTTTCAGGACAATATCTATGTTTTCAATGAAACATTCTGAACAAAATTACCCTCAAGAACATATCCTTATGTATAATAATGGTTGAATTCTCTTAAAAATTAAGTACTGAGCCAGTGGCTGAACCAGAGGGTCCCCACGATGGGAGTTTATATGAACTGAATCACTGATGACATATTTAAAGGCACCGAAGAAGTACAGGGTATTCTTTGGGTGGAGAGCAGGCCAAGGGAAACAGGTCCCTGATCTCCATCAGGAGGATGAATGCCAGGCAGAACCATGTAAGTGCTTCAGAGCATTGTTCTGTTCATGTGAATGGAGCACATGGGAAAGGAATCCTCCTGGGGTCCCCATGGGTTACTGCAACTGCTTATTCAAATTCATGCTTTGTGATTCTCAAATTATCATGTTTTATAATATTTATGTATTTAATTTTAAAGATTTATGTATTTATTTGAGAGCAAGCAGGAGCAGGAGGGGTGGAGGGAGAGGGAGAGAATCTCAGGCAGACTCCCTGCTAAGTGCAGAGCCTGATGCAGGGCTCTATCCCATGACCCTGAGATCATGACCTGAGCTGGAATCAGCAGTCAGATGCTTACATAACTGAGTTCCCCAGGTGCCCCTCAAGATTATTATTTTTATCCTCAATTTGCATTGAAATAAAGACTAAAATTGGAAACTGACAGATGAGAACAGAGATTAAACATAAAAATTTGAGTAAACTTTGGTAGAAAGCAAAAAGAAATGTTTCATTACAAAGGAATGTAATTAGATATAATTTTTAAGACTAAATTAATTTTCAATCACCATAGTTAGTAATATCTTCTGCTATATTCTGAAGTGAAATACTATTAATACTATTAATTCCATATTCCTGAAGCAACTGTCTACCCTCTCCCTAGCCCCTGGCACCCACCACTCTACTTTCTCTAGCTACAATTCTGACAACTTTAGATGCCTCATGTGAGTGGAATCATAGGGAATTTTCTACTTTTGCAGCTGGCTTACTTCACTTGGTATAATATCTCCAAGGTTTATCCAAGTGTTTAGCATGTGACATGATTTCCTTCTTTTTAAAGATCTGCTTAAGATTCCACTGGATGTGGGGCATCTAGGTGGCTCAGTGGGTTAAGCCTCTGCCTTTGGCTCAGGTCATGATCCCAGGGTTCTGGGATCAAGCCCCACATCAGGCCCTATGCTCAGCGGGGAGCCTGCTTCTTCCTCTCTCTATGCCTGCCTTTCTGCCTACTTGTGATCTCTTTCTGTCAGATAAATAAATAAAATCTTAAAAAAAAAAAAAGGATTCCACTGGCTTTAAGTACCACACTTTGTGCATCCATTCAACCCATCAAACCATCTTTACAACTTAATTATAGTAAACCTTATTGCTATTTTTTAAGTAATATGTTCTGATTGCAGAATACTCAAGAAATATAAAAATGAACAGATACTTTACTCTAATTCTACCATCCAATGACAATCACTTTCGCATTATTTTACGTATTTTCTTCATGATATTGAAATGTATATGTACATTTGTCTCATAATAAATTAAATATAAATATTAGTATGTTTATGTATATACACATGCATACATACATATTTGTGTATACATACACACATGTGTACATTTATGTACACACATATGTGTGTATAATGCTGTTGTGTTTGCCCTAATTTATGGTTAAATTTTTCACATTTAGTAGTTCTGTTAGAACTCCTTAACCATTTTGGAGAATATTAGAAAGGAAGCCTTTGCTCTGACAGGCCGGAGAGAACAAGAGGCAGAGACAGAGAGGACGGGAAAGAGATAGGATTGGAAGCTTATCCTGAGTGATGTCAGTGGGGACATTTGAAAGATAGTGACTTTCTGTGCATCCAGATTTCATGGTTTACTTCTGGTGGTTCACATATATTCACATACATTTCTTGTGGTCCAGATTTTAAGTATTCTTCTTAAAATTTAAAATGAGGCCTCCTTTGAAATATAATTAAACCAGTAATTACCAGTGTGAAGAAAGTTTATAAACTTTTGTGTATCTTTTCTAGGGGGTGGCTGCTGTGTTTTAAAATTATAATAGTGTACTTTATACTTTTGGATTGTTTAGGAGCATATTTTTAAAAAAAGACTTTATTTATCTATTTGACAGAGAGAGAGAGATCACCAGTAGGCAGAGAGGCAGGCAGCGGTGCGGCGGTGGGGCAGGTTCCCCACTGAGCAGAGAGCTCGATGTGGGGCTCGATCCCAGGACCCTGAGATCATGACCTGAGCCGAAGGCAGAGGCTTAACCCAGGTGCCCCTGGGTTCATCAATTTTTTAATAAGTAGATCACTATTTATATCTTGTCTTTGCTCCATAGAGATTTCAAGATGATATTAAGTAACTTTGAGAGGAAGTGTTCTTGTGTGTTGGTGTCACTTAGCATCTCTCTGATATTTCATGAGAAACTGTTACCTGTGGTGCTGCATGGGAAACTTACAACAATACCTGGAGGGGTGATTTAGCTTTTCTTCACCTGCAAATTAATGCAGTTATGAAGGCTACAACAAGGACAAAAACAAAACACACAAAACCTGGAACTAAGAATTGTATCAACAATTCTTTGATACAACTAAGATTGTATCAAAATGTAACTTTCTGACAAATTGTTCACTTTCCCAAGGACAGTTTGTTTATTAAGACCTTGTTCTCTGTCATAAACTTTGTCTAATTCCAGTTTCCCACCTTGAAAAATCAGCCATTGGCAGAAGGAAATGTGTCCACCCCTGAGCCAGAGGTGGACACATTTCCTCTGCCAAGGGCCAGATAACAAAGGCTAAGGCCTCTGTTCGAGTTACTCAACTTTGCCACTGCAGCACAGAAGCAGCTGTAGAAAATACGTAAACAAAAGAGCATGGGTGCATTAGAACAGAACTTTCTACCAAGACAGGCAGCAAGCCAGATTTGGCTCCCGGGGCCATTAGTTTGCTGACTCTTAGTTTAGCTTGACCTGCTTCTCCAATTTGGTCAGTGAGGACACTTGGGATCTCTTGGGGTAGCTGGCCTAGCTGCTCAAATCACCTGTCATTTCCCTCACTCATGGGATATTCAGAGTTTCAAACAAAAATCCAAACTCTTCTCAGTTGTCTTCTGAGCAAGTATCCTTGGCACCCGTGTGCAGGTTTGAATAGTTCCCCGCTGGCAGAAGGAGGAGGCAAATGGTGAAGGAGCATGCAGACTTCAAGATCATATACCTGTGACTTGTGGATGGGGACAGAGAGAGGGGGCTCTTTTCCAGTATGACTGGAACATCTCACCAAAGGACCATGGCGACTGGGGGTCCTCAGGTACCTGGGTGGCTCAGCTGGTTAAGCATATGCCTTCACCTCAGGTCATGATCCCAGGGTCCTGGGAACTCCCTCTCCCTCTCCCCCTGCTTGTACTCTCTCTCTTTCTTTTTCTGTCAAATAAATAAATAAAAATATTTTTAAAAAATAAAAATATTTTAAAAAAATAAAAGAAAAGATGAGGTCCTCATGTCCGGCCCTTGCCCATGGCATCGGGTGCTGGGAGTGGACGGGTGAGCTAGACCCACGTGTGTTCTTCAGGGCCTTGACTAGTGGTGTTCTGCATCTGCCAGTTGTCTCATGCTCTAAGTTCACTGGCTGTCAGAGGAGCAACCTGCGTGCCATCCTGTGCTTTCCTTTAAAACAATTACAACACACCACCTCTGTTCCGAATCTTGAATGGTTGATTTTAAAAATGGATACCCCTGGGGATAAAAATATATGTTTATAAAAAATAAAAAATTAAACATGCAAAATTAAAAATGGACCTTTGTCATTTCTCTCCTTTCTGAGGTTAATTCCTGTGCATGGACTCACTTTGTATTCTCATAATATCTTGGTGAGTTCATAAAGCTCTAATAGTTGCCAAGGGATGACCATATTGGTGTTTTCTGTATTTTAATTCACTTCTTCAGTTTATTGTGGAAATGCAGTACACAGCAGGGTTCACACTGTTGCAGTGGTGAACTAATCTCTTGTAAAGCAATACTTTTGAAAGCAAGGTCCTAGAGCCCTCAACTTCACCTTTTGGTATCAACTGGATCTCAGGCCCAGACATTGGGCAAATAGTTTAGTTTAATCCATATTTCAATCCTGGTCCTTCCACAGAAATGCATCCTTTTCATCAAGGACCTAATTTCCAGAGAATAGATTTCTGATCTACCACTCATCCTAACCCCCCCCCCCCAGAAAGGACAAAAAATAAAACCCATGCAAAAACACATTCAAAGATGTGCACACTCTCTTGTTTTCTGTGCCCCTTTTCATCATGGAGAGGAAGGAATCCTTATAATTATTTGGTGAAACACTTTAGAATTATGGATACTGTGACACAAAGGTGAGCTCTCAGTAGCAGATTTTTATGTTGGTCAGTTCATCACTACTCATGTGCAGACCAGTCATTGGTGAACTGTGTTACTGGTTATTCTGGTTCTTCTTAATGGCATCACTGCCACATACAGACACAGCCATGACCTAGACCTTAACTCTCATCTGCGGAAACATGAACGAGAAAGTGTTGTGCTGTCTTCTCATAAAGTGCTCCTCGTCAGGGCAATGCTCCTTTTTGGGGGGGAGGAGTCTCCACCTTAGGGCAGTGTGCCCTCTTCATGGGGGACTCCTCTTCAGGGTGGTACCCCTCTTCAGGGGGTATTCCTCTCAGGGTGGTACTCCTCTTCAGGGGGTACTTCTCTTAAGATGGTACTCTTCATGGGGGACTTCTCTTCATGGTGGTACTCCTCTTCAAGACAGTGCTCCTCTTCATGAGGTATTCCTCTTTGGGAGGATTCCTATTCTGGGCAGTGCTGCTCTTCATGGGGACTCCTCTTCATAGGGGACTCATATTCAGGGGGGGTACCTTTCTTCAGGGGGGAACCCCTCTTCAGGACAGGGATCCTGTTCAGGGTGGTGACAGGAGCATATGTAGTACCTTCCTAAATACATCAAATGTGAGTTGACTGGTTTCTTTGATAAACAAAGTAAAAATAAAATATTGTGAATCTAGTGGATGTTGAAGACCACTTATATCTCATCACAATTGAAAAAAAATAAAAACACGTGAAATCTTTTTGGTTTTAGAGACATGGGGCAGAGAAGCAAAAGAAAAAAATGTGTTTTTATTATTTAAAACTGAAAGATAAGAAATAGAGCAGATATTTCAGACTGTAAAATAACTACTTTGTTTATTTTTATTTCTCAACTTCCTATTTACTTTTTGAACCTATTTTTCAAAAAATTCTGTGTTGTTATTGTTGTTTTTTTCCCTCTATCCAAGAGAAGACAGTTTTTGTCCAAGAAAAGCTGGACCCACCTTGGCCTCCATGGTTTCCTGGGTTATTAACTTGAATATTGTCATTATGTAATGTACCTCTGTAGATACATAAGTATCTACAATACATAATTATTGTGAATGCATAGTAAAGAAAATACAATATGAGGGAGAAAAGAGGAAACCCTAAATTATCATGTTTTTTGCTTGAAAGTTCTTTCTTTTTGTCAAAACCATTAACAAACATTGTTTTGGGGAATTATTAAGAATGGACAGCAATTACAAAGATTCCAAGGGCTAGAAAAGCATCCTGTTCAACATTTTATAATTTATAATGAGAAAGTTAAAGCTCAGAGATGTCAGAGGAGTTGATCAAGGGCACTGGGAATTTTAAGGGAGATCAGAATTAAACAATCACTTTAGGTTTTCAGTCTTGTGCCTCACCTTTCCACTGCCAGTCTGCATATGGTTCATTTCATATTTCCAGTTGAGTATGTAATATCTCATAATTCCTACCCAATTATCTAAATAACAAAGGCTAGTATAACTTTTTTTAAAAAATATTTTATTTATTTATTTGAGAGAGAGTGCATACACAAGCAGGGGCAGGGTCAAGGGAGAGGGAGAAGCAGGCTCCCTACTGAGCAGTGAGCATGATGTGGGGCTAGGTCCTAGGACCCTGGGATCATGACCTGAGCCAAAATCAGATGCTTGACTGACTGAGCCACCCAGGCGCCCCTTCTTCCTTTTTTTTTTTTAAGATTTTATTTATTTATTTGACAGAGATCACAAGTAGGCAGAGAGGCAGGCAGGGAGAGAGAGGAAGGGATGCAGGCTCCCCGCTGAGCAGAGAGCCCGATGCGGGGCTCGATCCCAGCACCCTGAGATCATGACCTGAGCCGAAGGCAGAGGCTTAACCCACTGAGCCACTCAGGCGCCCCCCATCTTCCTTTTTTAAAACAGACTCTGCAACCAGCATGTAGCCCACCATGGGGCTTTAACTCAGAACCCTGAGATCAAGAATGGGTTGCTCAACTGACTGAGCCACCCAGGTTTCCCTACTATAGATGTTTTTAAGGAAACTAGGAGAATAAGACAAATCTGTCATTTGTCTTATTTATTGAAATACCTGTTTAGTGAGCATCCTGTCTGGCCAGGCAGAGTGCTAGGGATGGAAGATGGAAGGAAGATAAGGCATCTTTGTTCTCCATCTTCAGAATGCTTACAATCTAAGAAATACAGATAGAAACTGGGGGTAACATAATGAAAGGACAAGTCGTGATTAGGACTCAGAAGGAAACAGATGTCAGCAGGGTTGCGGGGTTCCTTTGGGTATGAAGAAGGAGAGAGGTGTAGTGGGGGGCAGGGATGAGCTTCAATGTGTCCACATTCAACCACATGTGTCCATAAAGACGTACTGCTTTGGAGAACTGACGGGTTCCATAATGAGCTTCTTCTGTGGATCTCTACAGTGATGCTTATCTCTTGATTAAAAATACAGTAACCTGTTTCTAGCAGTAAACAAGTGGGGATTACAGAATTTTATGGGAAATTGGGGGAATCAAATTACTCTGAGATACCTGATATCTAATACACTGTCCACAAAGATCTAGAGGAATACAAATTGATGGACACACGAGGATACCCCAAAGGAATAAAAACATGAACACTGAACAATAGCTTGATGGAAGATGCCATTATTCTGTGTCCTGTTTTATGAATTCAGCTTCTGTCCCTCATATGTCTGCTGCATTTCTCCAAACCCTAGAGCAATGGTTTGGACATGTCACAGTTGGAGAGAAGTGTTGACTATTATTAATGAGAAATAATAATAGCACAAAATCTTTATTCACATCCTAATGTTGCAACTCATCAACTATCTAAGTAGGATTTTGATATGCCTCATAGTTTATGTACCGTCATGGTTCAATTTGCCAGTAATTTTTCACCTGTGAAACATCATATATGGACTTCAGTGCTGGGTAGCGAGGTCTGGAGAAGAAACATAATCTGAGGTTGGGAACCTCTCCTCATATAGCAGATGAAGTCTGGCAGAAGCTAGGCTGTAGAATTTGTCTCTAGATAGTGACACCACTAATCTAAATCAGGGGAGCCTCCAAATGACACAATGGCTATGCATTGGGTCTGAGTGTGATGGACATCCAGGGTGGATTACCTTAAATGGATGCAGCAGTAGTGCTTCCCAGATAGAGCAGATAAGAGCATATTCTGTCTTGCAGACATCTGCTTGGTTCCCAGCTGAACAGGAGAGAGGGCAATCATACTAAGAACTCGGTCAGACTTAGAACACGGCCAAGCTAATGGAGACTTAGTGCAAGAAGGTTCTGGAGAAAGAGGAGATGTGACATAGGAATTGTCAGAAACTTCTCCTTGGTGTAAAGGTGTGGTGAGTAGAATTTGTGTTTTGGTAGGGTAAACCCAAACATAGCGAGAATTTAAAATGGCAAGGTAAATTTCAGACTACCTTTGTTGGTATCTGTGAAGGATGGTAAAATACATGGTTAAGATTGATGCAATAATCTGATTGGCTAAGATTTCTGGTCATGGAAGCCAATACTTACAACTGGAAAAGACACGATCTGTATGTGTGTATGTGAAAAAGAGAGAGATACCTGGAGATAGAGAGATAGAGAATCAAAGAGATGGATTTTCCCAGTGGGTGGGTAAAATGCTTAACAACTGGTTCTCTGAGGGAAGAAGTTTGGTTTTGTGGTGTTTACTGATTTCATGACTAATTCCAAGTACCCATATGACATCACTGAACATGGAGTTGGAAGGTGATGTGAACACTGAACTCAGATGCTGGTGCGTGCAGGTCCAACACATTGTTACCATTTGTGTATACACATAAATTAATCTGTGAATAAGTTGGGTTACTTTAGCTTATCAGTAAGTCACACTTAATTGATTGACCAACTGCTTGAACCACTGTATTCTCAATTTATGCTACCCATTTTTGCTCTCATGGACCACTTAGATTATTTTAAGAATCCCAAGGATAATTACTGTTTATTTATTTCAGACTGCCACCTGCAGTGCCTCCTTTGGATGTGTCTGGAGTCTTGGAAGCTTGATTACCCTATGTTCTCCTACAGATGAACCTTGAGGTCTTGTTTGGAGGTCCTAGCAGGAGAGCTCAGCTACTCATTCACCCTTGACTGAAGAACAATCCTCTGCTATCAGTTAAGGTCATCCTCTTTGACCGAGCAGGCTGCTTCAGGAGGGACACTCATGGAGCAGTAAGGGAGGAAGGGGACACCCACCTAGACAGCCAGATCAGCCAAATCAACCCTTGTGATCAGTGTGGTGACAGATGTCACAGCCAGAGTGCCCTCACATCCTCCCAAGGATTATTTGATCTAAGGGAGCAAATTATACATCTGAACTCCATTGGAGAGAGGTCTGGGGCACTGGATCAGTGATTGTTTTAGAGTGGGACCAGTTTTTAGGCTTCCTTAGGTCTCAGGCTACCACACAGCCACTGGGCCATATAGTTTGATATATCTTCAGGCCCGGCTGGAGAGCTCATGAGGCCACAGTAGGTTTTACAGAAGAGTGTACTCTCTCAGTGGGTTTACTCCTACGCTGAGCTATCTGAAATTGTCCCTATTTCAGTGGATAAAGTGAACAGAACCACATCACACTACCTCCTCCCCCTCCTTTATTAATTTGCAGAAGGACATAGCTGTGTGGAGAAACTGAATGTTGGTCTTGGTACATCTAAGAGCCATACATGGTGGGATCTTCACACTTAGCCACATGCTAAGCTAAATCGATGACACAGAGTGCTGATTTTGGTTCTATACAAAGAAAAAAAAAGGAGAAAAAAACCAAGATGCAGTAATCACAATATTTAATCTAATCTGAAGAACTTTAATATTGTAAAAATCTAGTGACTAAGCTCACTGTTGAATGCAAGGAGATATTTTCATAATCTCTCCTCAAGCTTCCTTTTTCTGACCCAGCAGTCCATATTTTGAGTCTTAGGTCATGTACAGATAAAATTCTTTTTATTATATTCTTTATTTCTTTATTATTATTAGAAGAATATACTCTCCCACTTACTATTTTATTTCTATATAATTATATATTATATATATTATTTTATTTCTTTATAATAATAATTGTTTTCTTTATTTATTCTTTTTAAAAGATTTTGTTTATTTATTTGACACACAGAGAGAGAGGGAGAGAGAGGGCGAACACAAGCAGGGGTAGAGGGAGAGGGAGAAGCAGCTTTCCCGCTTCTCATCGGAGCCCGATGCAGGACTTGATCCTTGGATCGAGATCATGACCTGAGCCAAAGGTAGAGGCTTAACGACTGAGCCACCCAGGTTCCCCTATTTTCTTTATTTCTATATAATTTTTATTTCTCTGACTCACTGTTAAAAGTGGGGAGGAATGCAGCAAGGGTCTAGTGGTTCTGTCGGATAGTCCCAGATATTGACATTGTCTTCTCAATGAGCTTTGCCTCAGCCTTTGCTGGATGTGAAGATGCCAGGCATGGGCAGTGCTTACATGTTTGCTTTGGGAAGGTAGGTGGTGCATGGGTTCCTGACTCACTCTTCTGGTATATCTTACTCTTTAAAGCATTTCTTACTTGTGGAAAGAAGCAAAGACATTTTGTTTTGTTTCTCTTTTTATTTTATGTTAATGGCTAATCATCTGTTATTGAATTTTTTGTTCTAACGAAAGAAGAAAATCGTTAGGAAATTGCCACTATTCGGCATTACCACTATTGACCATAATACCCAGTCTTCTTTAGAAACCTTGCCATCTTCTTCTCAACATTGGAAAAAAAAAAAAAAGCAATATTTTGACACAGGCTCTTTGAGCATCTCCAAGGGGATGAATTTATTGCTGAGAAATATAACTCATACCTGTCACTTGAAATTATAGGAATGCTTTTACTGGCATTCTCAGAGAAGTTATTTCAAAGACTTGGGTCAGCCCAGTCCCTCTGGTCCTCATGTGCCAGTGTGAAAAGGAGGAGCCGTATTGCTGTCTGTCTGTGCCCAGTAGGCTGCTCCGCATCGTTGGGCAGGTCAGGCTGGGAGAGGAAAAACAGCCTTGAGGTCCTAAGCTGACCTAAGGTAGCCAGATGGCTGGATCCTGGTTCTTGCTCTGCCTTTTATTCACTGGTTGTTTTGAATAAGTTACTTTTCTGTCTTTGTATCTGCTTCCTCACCTATAGAATGGGGTAATAATAGTATCTACTTTACAGGTTACATCAGTGACTCCATGGTAAGTACTCAGAACATTGCCTGGCTGCTAGAAGTACTCCAGAAGCTACCCTTTTATTACTATGATCACAACTTTCAACAACCAAGATCACTGCCACTCTAGCTGGCCTGCAGGCAGGACGCGTCATAATGCCTATAATAATCAAGTCTATTTCTGTGCTCTCGGAGTAATTTTTAACTAAAAGGAAAACATGCCTTCTCTTGCAGCGTAGCTCTCATTTTTAAATGTGGAGACAAAGCTCGCAGGACTTCTTAAGCATCTACTGCACTGTAGTGTGGTTTTCCTGTGGTGTCCTTCTCTTCTACACAGGTCCTCCTAGAGCATCACTTCATCACTAGCATAGCTTCTCATCACTCACTTGTGTTGTGCATTTAGCTTATAGCATGGGTTCAGGGTCGCTAGTAGAATGTAATTTGCCTGCAGCATATCTTCTCCTGAGCATGCCTTCCTCTGAGCCACTGGTTTTCCTTTAGCATGAATTTTTCTGTTGCAAGAGTTTTTGAAATTTACAGATAACATAGTGTTGAGGCAGGTCTCCTTCATATATGCTAAATTTCTGACATGTCCCCTGCGCATCTGTTGTTTTATCTGACTGTATTACTTTTGGTGTGCCTGTGTGACAGTAATTACTCCCTCAGATTGTGTGTCATTCGCTTAATCAATATACAACAGGGTCATTCATTAAAATAACATTCCCCATGGCTTGTGTGAAATCTCAGTGAATATATTACAGTGGAAGCCCATCTATCCAATTTGCTTAACATAATATAGTTGTTCATTTAATTGAAACATTCAATTAAGATATGGCATGAAAAGATTATTAGCATAATTAGACAGTTTATTTTAACTTAAAAATATGAGTGGACATTCACTGTCACTGTTCAGTTAAGGGACAAGATCTCTGTATTTTTATTATATGATCCATGCTGGATCTCAGCATCATCTTTATACCTCACCCATAAGGCAACATCCAAGACTTCCAATTCTGGACTCCATTAAGTGCACTGAGGTATATTTTAATGTACTTGGGAAGCAATCAGCATGCAGAGTACCTCTAAATTTGCATGATTCCCTGCCCCCGAGATCTTTCACTCTTGTCAAATTTGGCAACAATACTTTCAGCAATTAACATATAATTATTTTTTCCAATTAACAAATGGACAGAAGACATGAACAGACATTTCTCCAAAGAAGACATACAGATGGCTAACAGACATGTGAAAAGATGCTCCACATCATTCATTGCCAGGGAAGTGCAAATCAAAACCACCATGAGATATCGCCTCACAGCTGTTAGAATGACTAAAATCAACAACACAAGAAACAACAGGTGTTTGGTGAGGTTGCAGAGAAAGAGGAACCCTCATGCACTATTGGTGGTTATGCAAGTTGGTGCAGCCATTGTGGAAAACAGTATGGAAGGTCCCTCAAAAAGTTAAAATAGAACTACCCTATAGTCTAGTAATCACATTACTAGGTATTTACCCAAAGAATGCAAAACTACTAATTCAAAGGGATATACATACATCCCTATGTTTATAGCAGCAATATCTACAATAGCCAAACTATGGAAATAGCCCAAGTGTCCATCGACTGGTAAATGGATAAAGAAGACAAGGAAAAAATATACAATGGAATAATACTCAGCCATAAAAAAGAATAGAATCTTGCCATTTGCAGCAGCATGGATGGAGGCAGAGAGTATAATGTGAAGTGAAATAAGTCAGAGAACGACAAATAGCCTATGATTTTACTCATATGTAAAATTTAAGAAACAAACAAGCTGAGGGGAAAAAAAGAGGTCAATCAAGAAGCAGATTCTTAACTGTAGAGGACAAACTGATGATTACTGGAGCCGTGGTGGGTAGGGAATGGGTAAAAGGAGATGGGATTAAAGAGTGCACTTAACATGAGCACTGAATAATGCTTTGAATGGCTGAGTCACTATATTTCACACTTGAAATTAGTATAACACTGTATGTACACTCTGGGAATTAAAATTTAAAAATGAGCACTGAGTGTTATATACAACTAATGAATCATTGAACACTATATCAAAAACTAAGGATATACTCTCCATGGCTAACTGAACATACAAAAAAAAATAAAAGATCTTTACAATACAGAAAATAAATAAATTAGTAAAAAAGGAAAATATTTAACTCTTTTTCCCCTCAAGGCATTCAATTTGGTTTTGATTAAAATAACTTTTTGTTACAATGTGTTTAATTAGATTCCAAAATAATTAATACAATTAAATATTACAACAATGCTCTAACTGCCGTAAACATTTGGGAAGAAAGATAACGGAGTCTTCCTACAGAAAAAAAACACAAAAATCCAAAAAACTGAAGTTGGGGAGGCAGTGTGGGAACACGGAAAGGCACCTGCAACAGGTCTGATGTTAACATCAGCAGTATGTTTACCCCTGGGGGTGGGCAGCAGATCTGGGGCCACTGACTTCAATGTCCATTAAAAGAACTCCAGTTCCCCTTGCTAGTAATTTTGTGATGCTTTATGTTCAACTTCCCAGTCACAGTGTAATTTTGCTCTATGAAGTAGAACGTTGAGTAACTGCTCCATGGTTTGTTCTTTCCTTTGCATCAACAGAAAAATTTATTAATTTATATAGAAAATAACAATTTCATATTATTATATTATCATATTGAATAATACATATTTATCACTTAATAATATATTATTATATTGAAAATAACTATTTTATAGTTATTCAAAACAGAAAGTATGACTAAGTTAATATTTAAAAAGTTATGTTTTTTGACTTAAAAATTAAAAAAAAAATAAAGATTTTTTTTTTTTATTTACTTGACAGAGAGCAGGTGCAAGAAATCACAAGCCAACAGAGCCACAGAGGTGGGGAAAGAGGCAGGCTCCCAGGAATCCTTGAGGCAGGGCTCCAGCTCAGGACCCCAGGATCATGACCTGAGCTGAAGGCAAATGCTTAACCGACTGAGCCACCCAGGTGCCCCCAAATTATTATTATTTTTTTAATAGCAAAATAGGTTCTTAAAAGGTTTTGTACTAAATTTGAAAGGCGAATGGATTGCTGATCCTATAAAATCCAATTTTCAGTTCTTTACATGTATACTTCCAATTCACAGTGTCCTTTGTAATTCTGCATGTGTCGTATTACCCCAGAGGAATATCACACTTTTCACAATGCCACAACCTCCATTTAAATTGGAATTCTGTTTACTATTTGTTTTTACAAGATTACTTGGAACTATAAAAACATAGTTACTGTTTTCATCATGAATTTTTCACTGTGGTGAACCATTGCTCTACAATGAATCAATTTTGGGGAATTAAAAATCTAACACAAAACAATGGAAATAACATTAACATAAATTTGACAACTAGAAGTAATAGAAAATGGCATGAAATTACATAAGCCCACTTGTAATGCAACTAAAGGACCTGTGATCAGAGATTGATTATAATCTGTGACAGATTATATGTAATATATAACAGCCTTTTAGTCCCTCATGACTGCTAATATGAACATAATGAGCTTTTAGTGAAGATCATTACTTATGTAAACTTTCCAATATATGAGGAGTGTGTGTGTGTGTGTGTGTGTGTGTGGAGGGAGAGATAGATTGACAGAGAGAGAGAGAGAGAGAGAGAGATGGAGGATATTATATCCTTTCCCTTTCAAGTTAAGGTACCAGCCAGCCTGGAAATCACCCACATTATGGGCCACACTTTGAGGGCCTTCTCCCACTTGTTGATCTTGGCTGCTAATCCAGTCTACCTTCCTCCATGGTGAATTCTTCTCAAGACTTCTTTCCTGACAATGACTCTTGGCAGATCCACTCCAGTCCATCTGGGAGGACTGACTTCCCTAGGGAGGAGCCCTTTTCTTCCTGGAGCTCCGGGGTCCTTCTGCAGACTCATTCGTCTGCTCCTCAGAGCTCAGCTTTGCCAAGGATCGTTTGGAATGACCACCCAGGGTATGGTGTACTGCCTGCCCTTGCACTTGCAAAACCAGTGGGTGGAGTCTTGCTCTAATAAGGAATATCTGCTTCTGTTACCTTGCCTTCTTCTTTAGATATAAGCTTGGTCTCAACTGTTACTCCCTTTCATTGTATAGAGAAATATGTTTTTTTCACACACACATAAGAACTTCAGACACACTGGGGCATCTGGGTGGCTCAGTGGGTTAAACCTCTGCCTTCAGCTCAGGTCATGATCTCAGGGTCCTGGGATCGAGCCCCGCATTGGGCTCTCTGCTCACCACGGAGCCTGCTTCCCCATCTCTCTCTGCCTGCCTCTCTGACTACTTGTGATCTCTGTCTGTCAAATAAATAAATAAAATATTAAAAAAAAATAAAAGAACTTCAGACACGTGATTGGGTTGCAGGTTCTATTTGAGATTTGCTGATGTGCTATTCATCTGCTTTAACAGAATTAAAGGAAGAGCAGAGCTCAGACTTGACAATCTGTGGTCATTGGACAAAGTTGAAGACCAAGCAAGACTAATGACAGCCTTGGGTTTTTATCTGTTGGTCCCATCATGGCAAGGGGCTAGGGAATGTACCTGTAATGAAAAGGATTCCTGATGTGCCTCACAGTTAAATGGAGGTAAAGATGCTTAAAAATGCCATTTATAAAGGGCATTTGTAAAACACTGATTGGATTATCATAACATACCCAAAATACAATTATCCAAGTTAAATTAGAAGCAGTAAGCGATTATTTCTTTTTTAGGTTTTGCAGTTCCCAATATACTTTAGGGTGGTTCAAACATACATGCATTTATGTCTGGAGATTAACAACTAGAATTTAATTATCTTAATACATCTTCTTGGCTGCCAGAAATGTGCAGTGATAGGGAGTGTAGTTCATTTCCTTTGTGAAATGAGAATGCTCAGAAACGACATCGACAGTGTCCTCAGGATACTGCTTTAGGAGAGTGACAAAAGCAGGCATCAGATCTCATAGGCTGTGCAGGCATTTTCTTAACTGGGGGAAAAAAATATTGATGCGCAATGGGTCTCACCTCTAGTCCTTTGACCCTGTCAGCCAGGCTTGGCCCCTGCTCCTCTTTAATTTCCCACCTCCTTGCATGGCTAAGGGAAGGCTCTCCCGGTGCATGGAAGCAATCCCACCATGTTCCAACACCCAGGGCCCTGATGGGAGACATCATCCTCCATCCCTGCAGGGCAGGGGCTGAATAATGTCCAACTGGAAGTTTGAACTGGGAGGCAGGAGGGTGAAGGAAGCAGAAGCAGGAGTATCTTCAACAGCAAAGAGAGGGAAGGGGAGTGGAGAGCATTCTCAACAGCCTTGGGGAGGGAAGCAATCCTAATCAGAAACTGTTCAGAGGTCAGACTAGTGCGGCCCTTTGGATGTTCCATACACAAGGCTATGTGCCAGGAAGTGCTTGTACTTTGATCACTTACACCATGATACTTCCTGTTCCTCCTCCTCTGCTTTCTCCATTCCCTCCTTCAATCTTCCCTTGTAAAGGAAATGGGTTTTGGTTCACGATGCTACAACCTACATTTCCTCTGGTTGATTCCAAGTTTGCTAAGAATTAGACAGGTGTTTCCTCCTCCTCTAGAATACACAATGGTATGTGATTTTTTAAAGATATTATGCTAAGTGAAATAAGTTAATCAGAGAAAGACACTTATCAAATGATGTCTCTGATATGAGGAATTTGAGAGGCAGGGTGGGGGGCCCTGGGGGGAAGGGAGGGAAAAGTGAAACAAGATGGGACCAGGGAGGGAGACAAACCATGAGAGACTCTTAACCTCAGGAAACAAACTGAGGGTTGCTGGGGTTCGGGGGTAGGGATGCGGTCGCTGGGTGATGGACATTGGGGAGGGTATGTGAATTGTGTAAGACTGATGATTCACAGACTTGTATCCCTAAAACCCCCAAAGCAAATAATACACCATATGGTAATAAGAAAAAAAGATTGATGAATCTGATACAAGTTTAATATATACAGACCAAATATGTTTGTGGCCTCCAGTTTCATCACATTGGTTAACAGCTCTTCAGTGATTTGTTAAAAGATCAAGTTCATTTAAATAAGACAGTGAAGATTTCAGAACTGGAGGAGCAAGGTTGGACTAGTCAAGGAGCAGAAATTTTTAGTTCTGACTCCCAGTGTGTCTGATCTGTGAATATTTCATCAAATAAAATTGCACTGCAATCATTTTTAGGCTTTAAATAACTCTTAATTTCCTAATGTGGGACTTTAACTAGCTGTTGGGATTTTGAGGCCATTTCTAATATATATTTTTTGATCTACCTCATTTTTTCCCCCTTCTGACTAGCCCCAACCAATGACTTTCTCCTGCATTGCTCACTGATTTTTTTATAGATAAATCAATCTCAGCAATTATGCACTGGGCTTAGGCATGTAGTAGAAGACTTGACCTTACATGATCATGGTTGTAGAACAAAGGGATGAAGAAGGCAAGGTGGAAGCAGCCATGCAACTTGATGCATTTTTGGCTCCTAGATCTCTAGATGTTGTACATGTTGATATCAGACAAGTGGCCTCCAAGGGTACCGCTCTGCCATCCAGAAGTAGTGAGTTTAGGATGAACAACCCAAGAGCACAACTGATTTAAGGAGTCCATGTCTGGCCTCAACCTATGTCTTTTTGTTTTATTTTTCCTGTTTTTTGTGAAGACTGATGGATTCTATTGAAAGACTGTAGGCTTTTCTATGACTATAATCTGGTTGTATCTTCTATGTCTTGGTCACCAAATTAACCACTTACATGAATGCATTATGAAAAAACATACTTAAGGTAGGTATGTACACACAATGGTTGGGGGGGGGGGAAGGGTCATTGGGAACAGAAGAATTTTGAAAATGTATTTGCCCAAAATGATTGATTTCCTGGATGTGGCCTCCTTCAGCTCTCTCTAAGTTACAGACAGTAAATAAAATGTGCAAAGTTGTACAAAGCCCACAGAGTCTGCGGCCGCTCCCGTCAATCAGCATTAGCCTCCAATCAATCCCGTAGCAGGAGCAGGCAACAAAGGCCAGACCGGTCAGTTTGCCTTAAGACAAGAGAGAAACAGATTTTTGGAGGTATTTATATTTGAAATTAATTTGATCATATTGCCTGCAAGACCACCAACCGCTGAATCTGCTACCCTGCGTCCCCCAAAGCATTTCAAAACTAGTGGGCTGAACCATGTTCTTAGAAAGATGGACTTCATCTGCTTTTAGCTTCAATTTTTTTTTAAATGTCCTGCCTTCCCTTTTTCTTTTCTAGGGTCTCACTTGGGATACAAATACACCGGTATTTTGTAGTTTCTGTCAATTTATGTTGAATGCCTCTATCTTTCTGATACACAGTAGCACCTAGGCACCTTTTGGGGGTTCCAAGGCTTGCCAGAAGTTTGTTAACATCCTTAATACAAGTCCAATGTCTTCAAAAGTCCTCCAAAGATTACATTTCCAATATAGGAGGAAAGGTGATTCAGAGGACTGTAACACACATCTAAGTAACTACAAATTGCTTCCTGCTTTATCAGAAACTACTCTCATGGATTAACTTCATGGTGCAATGCTGTGTTTGGAACAATATATCATGCATAATAGCATTCCTCCAGTAGGTGATTCAAATGGTTTTTGAATAAGCAGTATTCCATTTCCCTCAGTGCCTGGGCTTCCAACAGAGACTTATTCAGCCCTAAATTGGGAATAAATAAAGCATACTGTTAGGAACGGTGTCTTTGAGGCTTATGCTTATGCTAATTTATTTAAATATATACATTAGGACAGTGTGGATCTGAAGATTTAGGGGGTCTTTGAAAGTTCTATATGTAGACTCTCCCTTTTATTTAAGATCCAGTTATTGCTGATGCAATTTTTCCTTGTTGACTTTTTCTACTGCTGAAAAGTTAACTTACCACTTTAGGACAGTGATCCTCTTTACAAATCATCTGATTTTTTAATCATGTTAAGTGTGTGCAAACAAAGCAGGGTGGCAATTAGGCTTAGAACTCCAGCTTTGATTGCACAGAGCACTTTTAAGAAAAGCTCATGACCACATTTTGGGAATTGGGGTTTTTGTTAGCTCCTTTTCGTTTTTTTCATCTGCAACCCTGCAGAAGGGAGTAACCCATGTGCAAAGCGAGTTGGCATCCCTGACTCTACGGAGCCAAACACCAGAGCAGGCTTTCAGACCCACGGATGTCTGTCTAAAATGCATGGATCTCCGGGAAGCCAGGTGACAGTCACATGAGGCCACGAGAGGCACCTATCAACACTGATACAGCCTGAAGACGTTTGCTGTGCATCAGGAATGTCATAAAGTGCATCTTTTGTCTTTCGTGCTTATGACTGTTCATCTCTGTTCCTTCTAAACAGGCCCAGTGATGACACAGGAATGCGGTCAAATGTGGCTTCTCCAGCCCCACATCCACCCTCGAAACACAGTGTTGACTCCAAGGACCCACTTTCCCTCAGCTCAGCTGGATCTTCCTTGGGATTTCTCACCTAGGTTTTTGCAATGGCCGGGACACTAGTTTCTCTGCTTCCCTCCTGAGTCCCCATATCACGGACCGCAGGATTTCAGAATGACCTTTTCTTTGTATATTCTGTATCAAACGTTTTTTTAAAACATCATTATATAGATCATAAAACTACCCTGTGCTCCTGCTTAAAACATGATTGAACAGCTCGGAGGGAATAAAAATGTACAAGAATTTCTGTTACCCCACTGACGTCTCACTCTCCAGAAACAGTAATTTTAAACAAAGAATTTAATGCTTTTTCCCCATTTCCTGATTTTCAATATATTTGACTCCTTGCTATGAAACATAAAGTCATCACCTACTTCTTTTGTCCACCTCTGCTGATTTTGTTCGATACGTTATTTATTTTTGTATTGCTATGATTTAAAACATTTCATTCTAGATTTATAATTATGTCTTTCTCTGCTTTGTCTGTATGTCAAACACAGAATCTGAGATATATAACATAATGATTATGGAAGTATTATTTTCTGCAGAACCAAATGTTTTCTCATGTAATGTAATTAGACTCGGAATCCTGCAGGTAAACAGCAATGGTGAATATTCATGGTGCAAGCCATCCTCAGTGGAAGGTGCACCTGTGAACAGCGCCAGGAAGGGTGACAGAGCCCAGGAAGGGAAGGAGCCTGAGTCACAGTGGCGCAGCTGGACCAGCCCCAGACCCTAAGCGCAGGCTTCCTGCTGGGTGACGGAAGGAAACGAAATACCCCCCCACAAGTCACCTCCCCATGGGCTGCAAAGCTGGCCATTTGTCCAAACATTCATTTCTGTTCTAATGTCCTTCCATGCAGCTGTTCACTTCTGTCTTGAAATTGCTTTAAAACGATCTGGAGTCTCATAGATTTATATTTTGCCTGAATTATCTCATTTTCTGTCTCCTTTTCTCCATCCATCTCTCTCTCTCTCTCTCTCGCTCTGTCCTGCTCATTCTCACTCTGGCTAGTGCACCTGTACAGTTCCTCAGCATCAGATCCCTGGATCCCCACACCTATGCACTCCATGGGGCCTTGTCTCCACTAGGCTGTGCTTACGTTTAGAAGTCATAGTTTGTCATTACCATGAGTCCCTCTGATCTCAGCTGCAGGAGTGAATCACTCTGTTTAGTGGTTTTGCTTCTTTCTGTGAGAGCTGTTCTCTTGGGATGTCCCTTTTGCCAGTCCCCTGACCTCAGGAACCCCTGATGGTCTCCTAATGTTAGCCTACAGTGGTGTGGGTGGGTGAGTCCCCACCACGGTGTTTCTCTATAGTCTGCATGGTGGTGGGAGGTGGGGACCTGGAGAAAGGGCCCTACTTGGTGGGACACACGTGGGCAAGGGCAGGAAGGACAAGGATGCCTTCAGTGTCCAAGGCTGGAGAACACCTTATATAATTCCAGGAGCATATGTCCTAGAGATGCGTGCCAGGGTGGTGCTGGGGTGGTCTTTCTTTTCCATTATTGTTTTCCTCTTCACTCTTTTCTCTGATTGTTGTGGAGGTGAGAGTCCCATTTCTGTTTCCTTTTAGGCCCCACAATCACCCCGGGAGCACAGCTCTGGCCACTTCGAATGTCTCTGCAAGGCCCCTCATCTCACACAGTCTTCTTGGACCCCCTCAACAACACATCCAGCTTTGCGATGTCCCTCTAGACATCCTTTCCTGTCCCCCTCCCACCGCCCCGGCCAGGCACGCACACACCTGTCATACTCTCAGCTATCAGGAGTGTGAACCTGCGTGGGAAGCCAGTGAAGTCCCTGAAACTGGGCTCTGAGCTGGTTTGGGAAGGAATTCTGGGGTTGCCAAGTTTACACATGTGGTCTAGAAGATGAACGTGGGGTCTAAGTGGGCCTATCCCTGTCCTCTGGGGGATTCCTTTCTATGGGGTGGGGAATGGTGTGGGGGAAAGCCAGAACTGGGCACTCCAAACCAAGAGGTCCTGTGTTGGGGTCTCATGTCACTGGCCACCAGGAATTTGATGAGTGTATGAAGCATAGACGTTGGGCAGGAGGCACTGGACATCACAGCCCCACAGCAGCAGACAGACAATTAGATTCCTATAGCATCGCTTGGTAACTGCTATGAAGCCCCGCAGAGGCTTCAGGGAGAAGCGCTGACCTGGCAGATTCTTGAGTGATGGCACTGATTCAGCCGGGGGAGCCAGGTAGGATCGATATTTCCAGCACAGGCAAAGGTGAGCCGGCACGAGGAGTGCCTTGGTCAGGTTTATTTGGACATAAGTTACACAAACCCCTAATAATAATGGTTTTCTGTAATCTCAGTTTACGCACAGCAGACAGTCTCCAGCTCCAGATGGGAGAGTCCCTGAGGATGCGCATTTGGTCTCCTTTGGGCTCCTTCTCAGCTGCTGCAAGGCAATCCTCACGGCTGCACTGACAGAAGAAAAGAGAAGGTACGAGGAGCAGGGAAAGTGTTTTTCCTTGTGAGCCATTGCCATTTTGTCCTAGAAGGGGTAAACCAAACCCTCCAGCCCTGTTGGAGTCCTAAGAGCCCCCCCTTAGCTCTTCTCCGCCAGACAGGGGTCGAGCCCACGAAGGGGCCAAGCGGGGCTGGGGAGCGGGATTGCAATGCTTGGTCTGGTTGCTCATGCAGGGTTTCTCCCCTGGGGTGACAGGACCTCTGCCCTCCCGTGGAATCTAACAGGATCTCTGAATCGGGAAGAAAGGACAAGGCGAGATGCTTGAGGCAGGACAAAGCCCTGACATCCACCTCAGAAAGGAGCCCGGTATTGGGAAGTTCTGGTGATTTGGACCATTGGGTGGTCCAAGGGCATGGGGACGGATGACCAAGTGTTGAACCCGCACAGGAAGGAGGCGTGGATGGCCCCGCAGGACATTCCCAGTACTCAGAGTGTTCCATCCATTTTTAAAAACAACAGCAACATGGGGCGCCTGGGTGGCTCAGAGGATTAAAGCCTCTGCCTTCGGCTCAGGTCATGATCCCAGGGTCCTGGGATCGAGCCCTGCATCAGGCTCTCTCCTTGGTGGGGAGCCTGCTTCCTCCCCTCTCTCTGCCTGCCTCTCTGCCTACTTGTGATCTCTGTCAAATAAATAAATAAAATCTTTAAAAAATAATAAAAAAATTTAAAAAATAAAAAATAAAAACAACAGCAACAAAAAATGACCTGCAGATGGTCATTGTGCTTTTCATGCATGTTAATGAATATATATATATAATGTATACACACATATATAGAATAATGAATGGCTAGGAAGTAATAAAAGTTTAAGCTCACGTGTAAGAACACACACGCACTCATCACAAGAGTGCCTACATATATTTAGGAAACAGCCGTGCGTGCGTGGGAGAAGCTCATTTTGTATTCTGTATGCGAGCTGCATGAGCTTTTCCAGTGCACAATGAGGTGTTTTAATTAAGAAAATGACAAGATCAGTTTTGCCTTCTACTTAGTTAGCTTTGTGGCTGGAAGACGGAGGCCTAGAAGTGATTAAGCAAGTTAGGGAAGTATTGTCTAAATCCAAGTTGGGGATGATAAGAGCCCAGATTAAAAGCATGGAGAGAATTGTAAGAAGACAGAGTCCACAGAGCCTGGGGACTGATTTCTCCCAGGCCTCTCAGTCCTCGTGCCTGGTATCTGGCACAGAATGAGCTCTCCACGCGTGTTCCCTCAGGACAGAATAACTGCGGAGCAGAAGGCAAGGGTTGGGGGATGGGTGGGGGTGGAGGAAGGACCCCCAGTTTGGCTGGGTTGAGCGGAGGTCATTATGGACTCCCAGGTCAAGAATTTAGGAGGGAGAGCTGGGTTGGGCACATTTAGGAGACGTCAGCATGCAGAAGAGGGCTAAGGTCAGAGCCCTCCAGAAAATCAGTGGTGAGGGAAGAGACTGAGAAGGAACCGTAGCAAAAGGAGAAGCAGAGCGGCTCATGACCATGAAATCCAAGGCAGTAGGGAGACGAGGTTTTCCTCGACTCTGCAACATGAGCAGAGCCAATCAGCAAGATAAAGATTGAAGTACTGCCTTTGGATTCAGCAATGGGAAGGTGTCGGTGACTCTGGCCAAAAGAAATTCGGAGGATTCTATGGGCGAGGAGCCAGACAGGGAGAGACACCGCCTTGCTCTTCCTGCGCTCATGGTGATGGCACACAGACCAAGTGTGGGGGTGCCCAAGTGTGGACATAGGCGAGATAAAGCCAGAGATAATGTGCATGTGTGTGGGAGGGAAGGGGTAGCAGAAAGGACAGAGGGAGGTCCCCCTCCACAAAAGGCACAGATGCAGAATACCAATGTTATTGACACACACAGACCAGACAGGTCCCAACGGGAACTTTGAGTCCTACATGTTGGAAGGAACGTGTTATTGTTTGCCGTTTATTCGAGGGGAATTGAGGGCGCAGTCAAGTACCTATAAGTGACAGGTGACTCTGTCCTTTTTAAGGAATCATATGACATGTTCTGTACAACAGGCATAAATTATCAGACATATATTTGTTGGGTCGATTTTTTTTCCCCTTTGACTCTCTCAGAAGTGCTCCGCGGTGCAGGAACATAGACAAGAGTTTCCTCGACAACGGGCGGTCCTTTTTCTAAATCCATTTCAACAGTCTTTGTAAACTTTGTAGTTGCTGAAAATCCATCACATTCTCTAAAAATATTATTGTGTCTGTTTTTAATTAAAATTGGTTCATCAGGTGCACAGCATGGATATAAAAGTAATAGGGTCATTTTTCATCCTGGACTTTCTTAAATGTGTGGTTGGTTTTTGCCCTTAATTGTCCACCAGGGCTTACTGCGTTTGGCTTATTATTTGTTTGTATTTCACTTTTTCATCCAAAACTGCTATCATGCACACAGGCAGGTAGGAGAATTTCCTTCCTGTGTAATTTAAGTCATAACATTTCGATGTAAAAGCCTTCAAAGGATTGAGAGCGGTTCTTGTATTCTATGAGAAACGTTACGGTATTCTGGAAGCGTCGTGATGATAAATAAATAAACTTTTAAAATTTATTTCATTTAACTGAGAGAAATGCTGTTTAACACCAAGGAGGAAAACTGTCAGTGAATAATGGCTTCAACCAGTCAAGATCCTTCAGATACTTCCCGTTGGCTTGGAGCCTGATTAAAAACCACAGCAAGACCCTCAGGAACTGTGGGGACAGGGGAAGGGGCTACTGTAAACATCTCTGCTGCTGTCAATACGTCTTGGCTTTTCTAATCAACCTGTATCAAGCGAATGCTGTCAACTATCGGTCTTTACCTCTTACAGATTTATTTATTTATTTTCATTTCCACTTTCTGAGACAGAAGACTGAGCCCTCAGTGTCCTCAATTTCCAAATCCTGCCCCAGAGCCCTGGGGCTCAGAACTTGCGCAGGTGTCCTGTGGTTCTCCAGAGCCGTCTCGGTAGTTTCCTGTACTCAGCTTTTTGTCTACGAAGTGTCCATTCCCGATGTTCTCTTTAAATAGATAGTCTCATCCCTAAATTTCTCTGAGACAAATAAATAAATAAAACTAGAAGTCATCTAACAATGGTCTCTAAAATAATATAGATATAATAGAAGTATCTAAAAATAGAAGTCTCCCTGGCTGCCTTGCCCCTTCTTTCTTCCTGTCCCTCTCACTCACAACACAGGGCTCCCCCTCCGGCTCAGAGCTCCTGACACCACCTGCTGTTCCTCTTTTGTTCTGTGTCTGTCTTCCTTCTCTCTTCTGTGTGCTCCCACTCCTACTCTCCAGTCAACATTCGCAGGGACTCTTCTCTCAACATCAGAAGTGCTCATAGCTGGCGTCTGGGGTCCAGCGCGGGTTTGTCCTCAGAGGTCCTGGGTCTGTGCCGCTCTCTTCCTGATAGCGCCCCCTTCTCTTTCTGCCATTGGCATGGGACGCTACGAGGCCAAGGGCACTGAGCACGGGAACACACTTTAGGAGCTAGTTCACACTTCTGAGTCCATCCGTGGGTTCGTTCACGCATGCCGCCTTCCCAGAACACTCAGAAATTTCGTTGGAACCAGCTTTTCAAATGACTCTGAAGCTAGGCGCCCAGCAATCGCATTTTCAGAAGTGCCATTTGAAGGCAGACTCATCCTGGCTCAACTTTGGCTTTCTCAAGCATCTCTCAATCATCGTAGCTGCTTCTCTTTTTAATGGCTATTGGATTCATCCCTTCAGGGCGGGGCTACTGTACATGTGACTTGTGATCAGTGCCAATGCTCTGTTAACACTGTGTTTCTCTCACAGTGCCTTTCCTCTGGGCGACTGAGTTGGGAGCAATTACATTGGCTTCTTTTGGGGGGTAATGACATTTTGAAGGTTGTGAGGTGCCTGAATGGTCATTCCCACTCCCCAGGGGACATGTTGCCTAAGTGAATTTCTGTATATAGACATCACCTTTCCTGTCTCAAGGAAGGTAAGTTCTGCCTTTGCAGAGAAAGCATAACGTCATCAGGTCTGTGACTTTCCTCTTTCACACACGATGACTGTGGACATATAATGAGAAGAATTGCAATGATCTCTGTTTGTGGAACTTATTTAGCTTTCTGAAAAGTCTGGCAAGTCCTATTTATTTAGGCAACGTATTAACATAAACTAATTTCTGATGCTATGGTATGCTGGAAGGAAGATTTTCCTTTGGAAAGCCAGTAGCTTAAGGAGGGAGAGAGAAAACTCAAGAGATTTCAGGGATTTCATGGATTTTACCCCTGATGACGTGCTGTATCTTGGTAATATTTAAGAAAAAAAAGCACTTTAAAATAAAATTTGATGAAAAATTCTTAAGTCCGTTTTTATGCAGTGCTTTCGAGGGCAATGATGCCAAAAGCAAACAATTGTTTTATCAGTTGAGTTGATTGAAACTAAAACACCACAGGCTTCCTCCGCTAAAATAGGGAGAAAAATCTTTCTGAATTCCTATTTCTTTTTTTTTTAAGATTTTATTTATTTATCAGAGAGGGGGGGGAGAGAGCGAGCACAGGCAGACAGAATGGCAGGCAGAGGCAGAGGGAGAAGCAGGCTCCCTGCCGAGCAAGGAGCCCGATGTGGGACTCGATCCCGGGACGCTGGGATCATGACCTGAGCCGAAGGCAGCTGCTTAACCAACTGAGCCACCCAGGCGTCCCTGAATTCCTATTTCTGCCATGTTAAATTAAAGTGTCTTTTGGTAATACAGAGATCAGATTACCCAGAGTGGGGGTGGTGGTGTGGGAGGAGACAGTGGACAACCTGAATCTCCCATTCACATAAACCGCAGACAGCAGATGTAAGGCCTGAACTCACGAGGCCCGCAGTGCTATTCTCACCTCTGAAAGGCCTGACATAGTGTGGGTTCCCATCATGGGAAGGGAGTGAGTCCTGGCTTCCGGACAACCTGGTGGCCCCTGCTCAGAAGCTGCGAGATCCTGATAAGTAAGAAACTCATGGAATCTCCATTCTCTCATCTGAAGAGCAGAGTTAAAAAGATGCATCCTGCAATATTATTGCATCAGAATAAAAACATTTGCTTTTTAACATTTTTGGAAGGTCAAGCTAAAATCAAACAAGCTAACTTAACTTCTTTCTTTCTTTCTTTTTCTTTCTTTCTTTCTTTTCCTCCTTGAGATTTGACTGTTCCTGAAGTTTGGAGAGAGAAACTTTTCTGTACTCTGTCTCTGTAGATAAAGAGTTGTCTCATCTAGGTTTCAGACAGGAGAGGCTACAGGCTCCTTATACCTGATGGGAAGGGTTACTGTGAGATACTTGGCTCAGAACATTTGTAACGCATGTGTCCAAACCACCCTTCTGTGGCTGGCCAAAGTGTAAAGTTGTGGAATGCCAAAGATACTATGTAATGGGTGATCTACTGGAATTAGCCGAATTCATGGATTTGTTGGTTATTTTCCCTAGCAACAGTGATAAATTAACCCATATTTCAGCAAACTTCTACTGAGAGGTGAGATTCACCCTGAGTTAATACCAGCCTAAGTGCTTTTTATATGCTCTGTCCTTTATGTGTAACATCAGCTGTAAGAGGCAGAGCTTCCATTTTGTACCCATTGTATTGGTGAGAAGCTTGAGGTACAGGGAAGCTAAGTAACTCAGCCTAAAGCAATGTCTTCATTTATTAATGGAGGGCAGTGGTCAATGGGTTCAGGGCTCAAAGAATTCCAGTCTGTTGCCAGGACAAGGTCATTAAAGGTAGAATGTAAACTTGGAATGATGGCTCTGGGTCAAATATTAGGACAGGAGAAATAAAATTCATGTATTTCACAGTTTGGTTCAATTCACTGAATACTTATCCCCCAGCCCCTCCACACCAGGAAGCTTAAGAAACACAAGTATACATAAAACTAGCCTCTTGCAAGGGACACAGTAAGAAAGTATCATGAGCAGTTCATGAGCAGAAGCACCATGAGTGAGACCCAAGAGGGAGAGGTTGCCTCTCTGATAGCAGAAAGCCACTGGAGAAAGTTGTGAGAGGTGAAGAGGTCTGAGCACTGGGATGGTGGAAAAGTAACCACTAATAAGGGATAGAGGGAACTGTGTAAAAAGAGAATTGGTGAATCCACCTGTCAGGATAGACATTTGAGAGAGATGCTAACTCAAAAGCCTCTCTTGGAGATGATTTTTTGAATCTGATACCAGAACCAAAGCAAATAAATAAATAATAAATAAATGAGACTATATCAAATTAAAAAGCTTCTACACATCAAAAGGAACAACCCACAAAATGAAAAGACAACTTACTGAATGGGAGAAGATATTTTCTAATTATATATCAGAGAAGGGGGTAGTATCCAGAATATATATAGAACTCCTATAACTCAATAACAAAAACCACTTTGATTAAAAAATTTACAGATGATCTCAGCAGACATTTTTCTAAAGAAGATATACAGATGGCCAACAGACATGCGAAAAGATCACTGATCATCAGGGAAATGCAAATCAAAGCAACAATGAGATATTATCTCACACCTGTCAAAATGTTATTGTAGAAATGTCAGGACATAACAAGTGTTGGTGAAGATGCGGAGATTTTGTTCTCATGCACTTTTGGTGGGAATGTAAATTGGTGCAGCTACTATGGGAAACAGTATGGCGTCTCCTCAAAAAATAAAATTAAATTAAAAAACAAGGGGCGCCTGGGTGGCTCAGTGGGTTAAAGCCTCTGCCTTCGGCTCAGGTCATGATCCCAGGGCTCTCTGCTCAGCAGGGAGCCTGCTTCCTCCTCTCTCTCTGCCTGCCTCTCTGCCTGCTTGTGATCTGTATCTGTCAAATAAATAAATAAAATATTAAAAAAAATTAAAAAACAAAACAAAACAAATAGAATTCCCATATGATACAGTAATTCTACTTCTGGGTATTTATCCACAGGAAATGAAAACATATATGTACCATGATGTACACCGTAGCATTATTACAACAGCTAAATTACAGAAACAACTTGCAAGCCCATCACTGAATTCATCAATGCCCTTAAAAAAGTTGTGGTATAAATATACAATAGAATATTATTCAACCATGAATGATGACACCTTGCCATTTGTGACAATATGGATAGACTTTGAGGACTTTATGCTAAGCGAAATAAGCCAGATAGAGAAAGATACTGCATGATTTCACTTTTATGTAGAATCTTAAAAAAATAAAATAAAATGAAACTCATAGATAAAGAAAACAAATTGGTGGTTGCTAAAGACTAGAAGGGGTGCTACTGGGAAAAATAAAATAAGGTGAGACTATAGGAGGAATTATGGGATGGGTGAGATCCCCCCACAGGCTCCTGTCTATACCATTTCAAGGGCCATAAGGTCCTAAAGAAACCCCTTAGTCCTGAGCCCCAGGGGAGTTTCCAGAATTGTGACTGCAGAGCCAGGTGAGATCAGGAAACATCAGGCCTGGATCGACTCTCACCCTCCTGGTGGTCAATTCTAGACAGGGATCTTTCCTCTGTTAAAAGAGAGAAAGAGAGAGAGAGAAATGGAGAAAGGTAGAAGGGGTGAGAGAGAGAGAAAGGAGAACAAAAAAAGCCCTGAGTGTTCTGACAATTCTGGAACATAAGCCACAAGGGATCGATGCCATGAGATGAGACCTGAACGTGGGTGGGTTTGGTAGGGCTCTTGGGATTTCTTTTGCAGTCAAATGCTCTACCCCTGAGCTATACTGGGATTTCTTTTGTAGTCAAGTTGTGAGCCCATGGAAGGCAGTGGCAAACGCTCATTACATGGTAAGTATGTAAGACCTATTTGCATGTAAGGAGCAAAGCATGTCCCTTGACTTGGATCTTTTGGGAGAGATTGGGGACATCCTTTTGTGTGCTCTGGAATGCCCAGAGGGATTCCATCTTCCCTGGTTGTTCTTGGTTCCTGGCTTAGCCAAAGCAGGTTGGGCACTCCAGAGGGCAGAGGCTTTGCCTGGGATGGAAAAGACTTTGTGATTTCGGCTGTGCCTCCAGGAGTCTCTAGTGCGGTCTCTGGGTGTGTCACATGACCAAAGCCGCCCTCTTTGCGGGATGTGGCAAACACAGGGGTTGGGGGGTGGGTCCCGGGGTGGTCTCTAGGTGTTTAGCAAGTTCTGAGCAAGGGGAAGGATGAGCAAAATCTTCCTAGGAAAATTCAAATCTGTGTGGTAAACTTGGGCTGGAGAGTCACAAAATGGCCCTAATTACTTTGTTGTGTAGCCCGTCTCCTGGGCTTCTCCATCCTGCATAGCTAACCTTTGAAAAATGAGAGTAAAAATCAGTGAAATCTACTTAGTGGAATTCAATGGACATAATTAAATTAGGCTTCTGTTCTTTAGAATTCAGCTTAGGGTGGTGTTGTGAGAAGAAAAATAAAGATTTTATAAGAAAAGAGGTTTTAAAACCCAAAGAATTAGAAATCATTTCCAACCTATAGGATGGTATTTCTAAAGCACAGAATGACTCACTCTCCAAAATTATTAACAGTGCCAGGAAAGAACAAAACATTTGTAAGAAAGACCTCTTTTCTTTTTTTTTTTGTATTTTGCAAAAAATGTTATATGAGGAAAATAAAAATTAAATTATCTAAACATTTCTAATTAAATAATAAAAAGTCTCATCAGTTCTCCTCTCCGTGTTTTTGTTTTTATTTTAAAGAGGTGTGAAAAGATAAAACTAAAGAGAAGTGCCTTTTTCTCTCCTTGAAAATTGCGTATTCTCCAGATAAGACCTCCCTGTGTTTCTTCTTTCTGTGGCATCTTCGCATCCCCAGTAATTGCTTCTTCCCCTCTCTTGATACTTTGAGTGCTCCTTTTTTTGTTTCGTAAGCGGAAGTCTTGACTTTCGGATGTGTTCTCTCACTTGTTTCCTAGGTGTTTCTAGCCTGAGACTCTTTGATCTCACAGAGCCTCTTTCAGTTCTTGTGAACTCTTCTGGCAAAGTTGAAACATGGACAAATTAGAAAGAACTTGCTATGTCAAGGGTTTTTCTGAAGACACACTTTGTACAATTCTTGGTGATTAATTGCTTCAGATTAGAACAGAAACTCTTAATAAAAAAAGAAGATTAAAAAAAAAAAAAACTTTTTCTAGAAAAAGTTTCAGCCACCCAGGTAGGACTTCCACTAATGAGCACTGGTTCCTGACTCTGGGCTGTGGAAACTGAGGCTGTCAGGAAGCTGGAAAGAGCCATCTCAGAGGTCATGCCACAGGTGCCAGGTTCTCATTCTGGAAGCACTCCTGTCAGTGGGCATTAATGCGAAGATACTTCTTGGGCTTTTCAGGAGAACATCTCCATGTTCCTCATGCTCTGTCCACCTTGATTGGCACTGCTATGAAATTACTCATTATTTCACACCTTCTCCATGCTCTGCTCTCACTCTTTCTAATCTGTCCCCACAGTGGTTTTGAAAAGCCAGTGCCTCGCAGTATGACAGTCACAGTCTGTGGTGCCTGAACCCTTCCCTGTCCTCTGCTTTGAAGACCCAGTTGGCCTTGGAACGTGGGAGTCCAAAAAACATATGACGTCACCTTCTTAAGCTCCTAGGGTCCCTTTTTCTTTTGGCTACTCCTCCTCTTTAAACACATCCCATGCACTCTGCCGTGGGCCTCCCTCTGAGACTGGTCCCTCAAACGTCCCACAGCTTTTAGGGACAGCTAGTTTATTTTCAGTTGCATTTTAAGCCAATTTCAATGGCTTTTCACCTTAAAGGCATTTGCTAGCCGACATCTAATGTGAGGTAGGCTGTTGGAGTCAAGGACTAGATGGCATCAAGAAGAGCTTAGATCTCTTCCACGTTTTTGCCTACGTGTTTTATATTTTTTCTGTGTTTTCAGATTTCACCTCTCGTGATGGCAGCATGACAGGGGCCGGTCCAGTCATCAGCCATGAAAAAGAAAGTCAAAGAAATTGTTATGGGCCAGAGGAGGCTAGAGATACGTCCCCAACCGTAAGGCAAATTCCTGGACTGGATCCTGGAATGGAAAAAGTCTGTTTAGTAAAAAACCTGTTGGAACCTGCATGCCATCTGGAATGGAGCTAAGATTAATCCACAGTACCTGTTCCTTAACTTTGGCAACTGTTTCGTGGTCCCATAAGATGATGACTTGAAAGAAAACTGACAGTGGGTGAACTCTGTAATGACTTTGTAACATCCCTAGAAATCTAATTCTGGAAGATATAAAATTTCCCACCAACTCAAAAAGAAAAGGAAGAACCCACAAAAGAAGTCTTCTCTGCAAATTTCGATGGAATGGAGGACTGTCCCCTAGAACCTATGGGCAGACGCGGGGGCTGCGGAATGGCACCTGGTCACCTGGATCCTGTCTAGAATCCAGAAAGAATGGGGAGCTTGTCGGCAGGGTGGCACCCATCAGTGAGAAGACATCTCCTGCAGTTTCTGAAGAGAGGACACTGTTTGTTTTCAGAGTTGTTCATTGCTATGCAGAAACAGTCACCTGCATCAGTGGCAAAAACACAAAAGTCACTGAATCTAAATAGTTCTTCAAGCCGTTCTTTCTGCCCTTAAGCCCCAGTTTTTGTAGATGGCCCCTGGTTTGTAGATGAGTCTCTTTGTGTTACTGAATCACCAAACCCCCAGCAAATAGGAGACATACAGAACCAGCCTGTGCTGGGATCGCAAACCGGTCTGCTCTCACTTGGTCAGGTGGGCCTTTTCCTTTCCTCCCACCCCACTCAGCAATAACCAGGTCTTTTCTTATTTCTTGTACACTTATGGGTGTTTTGGGGGAGCTCATGGTGAGTGGAGAGGGATGGCTGCCTGGGCCCAGCAGGGGGGCTCACACAATTCCGGAGCAGGGGCAGGCTTCGGCCATGCTGTGTGGTCACCAAATGAAGGAATGGCCAGAGTGAAAGGCATGAGCTTACCAGTCCCAGATTGGAAGGGCAGCACACGTAGCCAAGCAGCAGGAGATCATGTGGTCTCAGTGGTCCTCAGGACACATTCCTTCTTTTCGTGTCCTTTGTGGACCCGTCCTACCTCTGTGCAGGGTTCAGGCCTCTCTCTGTTTCCACTGCCCTCCTTGCTCTTATCAATATCCTTCACTCTCCATCCCCCCCGCCCCCAAACAGGCCTAGGACATCTTTAATCTGGGCATAGAGCTGAGGAGCCCCTCTCCTCCCATTTGTCTATACTGCAAGTCCTCTTTTGTTCCTTACGTCTTGTAGAAATCATTGCCAGAAAGACTCTCTCTTTGTCTTAGTGAAATCATGCATGGTCCTCTCTGGCCACGAGCACAGAGAGCAAAGTGGGTCTGGAAGCAGAACCCATGCACCAGGTTGAATATGTTCCTAGGCTGCTGTAGCAAGTTACAACAGACGCAGGGGCTTACAGTAACAGAATGCTATTGTTTCACAGTTCTAAGGTCAGAAGTCCAACATCAAAGCGTCAGCAGCACCATGTTCTCTGAAGCCTGTAAAGAACATGCTTTCCTTGCCTCTTCCAGCTTTGGTGGTTAGCAGCAATGGTTGACAACCCATCATTTTTGGTCACAACTCTTCCATCCTTGTCTCATTGTCAAATGGCATCCTTGTGTCTTCATGTGGCTGTCTTTTCATAGGGACATTAGTCACACTGGGTTAGGACCCCACCTTAAAGTATGACATGGTCTTAATTAATTAAGCTTGCAATGACCCTACTTTCAAATAAGGCCATCAAATAACTGGGAGTCAGGTCTTCAACAGACCCTTAATAGGGGACATAATTCAACCTTTAATAATAATAAGAAGAAACAGGACTACACTATGACTTCTGTGGCTCTGGCCCTCCCACTGCTTCAGGTTTTCTCTGGGTCAGCCCTATTGAAGTCCCCTCCCCTAGCCCAGAAGTTGGAGGTGAGTCAGCAATGAGTTTAGGATGACACAGGGTAGCTAGGGACCCCCCGAGAGTCACCAGATCCAGAGGGAGACAAGCATTTCAGGAGTCACAGCTGGGGAGGGGCCTTCCATCTGGGCCCTGGGCCTTTTCCCAGGGTCATCATTTTAGAGCTCAATCTGCATGCATTTTCTCTTACTTCTCTGTACTTTATCTCATATTTGCTTTTGCCCCCAGTTCCTCAATTTATTCTCCCTGCCACACTCTTGTCTACCATGCATTACTGTGAAATGTATTTTACCAGAAACTGCAGCCCATTACTGTGTTGTGAAAAAAAAAAAAAATAATAAGAACTCACTCTCTCTTTCTCCTTTCTTAAAGTCCAGTGCCATTTATTTTTTAGAAACACCCTATATTTGGGGAGGAATGTAGCTTTGTAAATGTAAGAACACTGATATTTTCTTTTTCCTCAGAGCTGTGTTATTTAAAGTTCCTGGTAAGTGATGGTTTTCTGATATAGTAGCAGGTGGAAAAGAAGGGTGTGTGTGTGTGTGTGTGTGTGTGTGTGTGTGTGTTAATTACAAAAAGCAAGGTATTCATTGACTCTAGGCCTCCTGGGAGTGTAACAAACATTTTTCTACTTCTTTTTTGCTACTGCAGCTAAGAATCCTTGATTCAGGTGGACAGTGGGCAAGGTAGGCAAGTTACAGAAGATCAAAAGCAACCTTCCAGTGGGCTGTGTGGGGCTGTGTGGGGCCAGGCTTGGAGGCCAGAGAGGCTTGGTTTAAGGGCACTCTTGACCACTGCTTCAGTTCAGGTCCTCAGACCTCCCCTTTCTTGGCTGTCCATGTAGATATGACACTGCCTTATAGGGCTGCCGTGTGAGGTGATGCTAAAATTTGTTCTTGGTCGCACAGTGTGTGGTATATCACAGATACTCCTTAACATCTAGTGGGTTTTTTTTCCCCCTCCTACAAACAGAACTTGAGAGCTTGTTTGGAGGTTCTAGCAGGGGAGTACAGCTACTTGTATATCCTTGACTGAAGAACGGCCCTCTCCTCTATCGGGGAACTTTGTCCTCTTCGACTGAGCTCACAGCTTCGGGAGGGACGAACGTGGAGCACTGAGGAGGAAGGGAACACCCACCTAGCCAGTCAGATCAGCCGAATCAACCCTGGTGATCAATGGGGTGACAGATGTTGCAGCCAGATCACCCTCACACCCTCTAGGTGTTATTTTATTTGAAGATAATATTTGTCTAGATCAAAATGAAGCAACTTAGATAAAAGATGAGTTGTGGGGGCGATTGTATGTCACTTAGCATGAACTATGTCCACAAATTGACCTGCTATCAGTGTTACAAAGCATATACTCTGGTGTACTATCCTGCCCTGGGTCAGTTATTTGTTATTTAATAATAATTAGCATTTGATTTGGGTCCTGTAGAGGCCCCTACAGTAACCTCATGAATTTAAATGCTTTTGCTCAAGATTTGTTCCCATTAGCCCCATATAGCTGCCTGTATAGAAATAGTAACAAACTAAAGACAAACATGCATGTCCCACATTTTCTGCTCTAGTACTATTTGGGAAGGAGATGTGTGAAGATTTGAGTGATCTGTGGTCTCATTTCTAACTGATCTACTGTGCTGAGCAGAATTTCTAGATTGCTTCAATATCTCCACCCCTGGTGATCACACCCTATCAAACCTCTTCTCTCGAGTGCAGGCAGAACCTGTGAGTTAGTGAAATACTGTTCTTGGGGACTTGGAGTTAATGAAAAGGGAGAGGATGTCCATGACTCTGACATAATTAGACACATGAAGTTGTTGTCTGCTGAACTCATGGTCTTTTGTTATTCATCAAAGGAAAAATTATATATCCATTTACATGACACAGAATTGGGAAAGATCATAAATAACTTCATCGTAACAAATCCAAGAGCATCTTCTTGCTAATTTTATTTGACGTCTTTTAAACATTTTTGATTGGCAAGCATTGGGTTTGGGTTCCAAGACATGATTTGGCTCTCACTTTCCACAGTGAAGCTTGGACAAATTGCTTAACCTTTTTTTCTAGCTCCGTACTTTCAGGATGAAATTCTTATTCCCATAGCCACCTCACAGGATTGTTTTCAAGGTTCGATCCTGCAAACAGACATGCAGAAGCTCCATCTCACTCTGCGCTGGAGCTCTGCCCCATCAGTAGCAGGCTGCTGTGTCACTGTACTTGGCTCAGCTAATCTCTCTGTGCCTCAGTTTTCAAAACAGTATGTTTAAACCACTACTTGCCATGTGGTCTACAGAAAACATCGATCCTCAGAGGACCCGTTAATCTGTCTGTAAAAAGCCTTGCAAATACAGAAATGGAGTGTGTCTAGAAATATAACTCCTCATTATCCTATAGCCAAGTGCATATTCTAGTTACAAAACGTTCAGCTCATGGTGTGTTACCATGATTTTTCAGAAGTGCAGGCAAGTTAGCTGGGCATCAAGCTCAGGATCTCATGGGGAGAAATCCAGGGGCCAGCCAAACTGAGTTTTCATCTGGAGCTCAAGGTTCTCCTCCAAGGTCATTTAGGTTATTGAGAATTTGATACCTTGCAATTGCAAGAATGGGGCTAAAGATGAACATAAATGAGTAAATAAAATTGAAAGCAAATCCAGTCCGTCCCTCACCAGTGTGAGTTTGAGAATCAGTGAATTGAAGGGTCAGTAAGATTCTCACAGTTCCAAAATTATGTGAACCTAAGTTTTTTCTTACTTAGCTGATAATTCTTTTTTTTTTAAATTAATTAATTTATTTGACAGATAGAGAGTACAAGTAGGCAGAGCAGTAAGCAGAGGGAGAAGCAGACTCCCCGCTGAGCAGGGAGTCCGATGTGGGGCTCAATCCCAGGACCCTGCAATTATGACCCGAGCCGAAGGCAGTTGCTTAACAGACTGAGCCAGCCAGGCTCCTCCTTAGCTGATAATTCTTATTTTGGTATTTCTACTTGTCTCTTCTTCCTCTAATACCATAAGATGAGCTCCAGACATGATGCGTTTTCATCTTTTGCCTCATCTCATCCGTGGGTGGATTTTGGTTTAGGTTCTTAAAACCTGGAACACAAGTGGTGCCTCTATATACTTGGGCACTCAGAAGTTTGTGGATTTCAATGACCTAGAAATGGAAGGTTTCAGATAAAAAACACTTATGTTCAAATTACGTATTTGAAGTTTAACATAAAGATGATCACTCAATTCATGGAAAAAATCAAATGGTGCACTACATTTGACGAAAGAAATCATTTGATGCTTCAGACCTTATTAGTGCTAATGAATGCCCCCGGCATGACACAAAGCCTGCCGTGATGGTGCTCACATTTGAGACTGATTGCTCAGAAAGGGCTCTGCACCTCTTAAGAGATTTTCAGAAATGAGCCAAACACTATTCTTTGAAATGGGTAATTGGTCATTAGCTGATGATCTCACTTGTAGTTCTTCTAAATACAATGAAGGTCTTCAACATTGCAGAAGGTCAGATTGCTAAGAGTATGCATTGAGCCATGGAGCTGGGTCCGGGGCAGAGACAGGTCCAATGACCAATTGGAAATGTTCTCTGACCCTACACTATATAATCTGAGTTGTTGTTTCAGGAAAAAAAACCCTTACCTAAAATTGGATTCTGTTAGCTGCCTGTGTGCCTTGGTTCTTTATTGAAATGATCATAACCCTTGTAACTACAGCACTGCTTGGGGAACAAAATCAGGTCATTCAAAGGCTAAACTAAATGTTAACACAAGTGTGAAATGAGCATAGTACTTTGTATTTATTTTCAAAGTTTTTCTAAAATTAGGCGTGTGGTATGCACATTTTCCTGTTAGCTAACCAAGTTCTCTAGCAGGTAAAAATCCAGAAGAAAACCAGGAAAAAAAAAAAAAGAAGTCATTTGATACGTGTATCTATTTATAAACATCCTTGCTGCTGAATACGGGAATAATGAGTTACCATTATATTTCTGTTCACCTTTTGTAATGCTCTCTATTTAGATATTTTAGCCAGTGATTTTATTATATCATCCCCTATCCTATTGAGATTTTAAACACTACAGGGAAATTGAAAGACCAGGATACTGAGGAGCACAGGCTGCCCTTGACTGCCATGAGATCACCCATGTGTATCCCAGGACTATGGGGCTGTGGAGAGATGCTCACGAAGGGGAAAGGAATGATTGGTCAGAACCTCGAGAGATGCCTAAAGGAAGTAGATTAGGTCAGGAAGCAAAAAAAAAAAAAAAAAAAAAAATCAATTCTTGTTTTTCTTCCCCATCTTTTATTATTTAATGCAGAAAGGGAAAGTCCAAGAGGTGAGAGGGAGCTGCACCCGTTATCTCTCTAATAGAATATCAGGGTCTTAAGGAAATAGAGGTGCATGCCCAGGAGACACCCCAGCCTACATTCTCTCCAGAGGAAAGTGGTCTATGCTGACTTTGACTTTGACTCAGGAAGCCTCTTCCTCACAACCAGGACTGCCTTTCTTGAATTCATATTGTCAAAGTTAGTAGTGGGCTCATTTTTAACCAGTTTTGGGGGGAAGATCTTTAAAAATATGAAGTCCGAAAAACAAAAACAAAATCAACCTGTCGGTTAGGGTCTGAAATGAGCTGATCATGTCAGCTGTTAATTAAGAATATCAGGTCTAATGTCAAGAAGAAGACATGAAAAAGCATGTCTGAGTGGGAGATTCAGCAATCTGTCTATTTCAAAGGCTATACAGAAAAGTCTCAAGAGCCAGAGCATAATTGCTGTATTAATTCAGCTTGTCAAAAGCCACTAGAAACAGGGTACTTGCTTTACTAACAATTCAAAGGACTTTGGCACTTTGGTTGGTGCTAATTTTCCTGAACTGCCCCATGCATCTGGCTGTCCACAAGCTATTGTGCTATTCTTCCAATGGATCGATTTCACCATATGGACCATTGTGTGGGTTCTACCCTGGAATGGGGAGAGACTGTGTTGCTGAAGTGATAAAATATTGAGTACAGTTGTTTATCAAAACAGCCACAAATCCAGCTGTCTGGGGAACGCTGGAGTTGAGTACCCTCTTTCAAAATAAACAAAATCACAATAGGAAGACGAAATCTTTAGACTGTCATCATTCTAGGCGATGAGAAAGGATGATGACAAATTTAAGCTAAGATCGAGAGGTAAAATTCTGAGACATATGTTTATTTACGAAACCGAGCACTCAGTTGGTGTAAACAATGATGGGCATGCAGCAGTGGTCCCTTTACGGCCTTAAAAGTGATACGGTACTAATACCACAGCCAAAGATACTGAGAAAGAATGATTGAGCGAGAACGAGAGAGGAAATTTGGAGTACCCTGAATGTGCTAAGGGATTTCGCACAAACAAGGAATATCAGGAGAGCCTTTCTAGATAATAGTTTTTACAATAGGAAATGTTTTGTTTATGAGTATGGATGTTGTTCTGAGAGCAGATGTTACTGTTTATCTGTGTGCTATGATCACAAGGCTGTCAAGTCCCCTCCTGCCAAACGGTGCTCTCTTTAAGTGGGTTTTAATTGTTATCAGTAATGAGCGCTATAACCTCACATCTTCACAGAGAGCTTTATCAAACCATCTGCTGACAACCAAGACATTCAGCTCTCCAGTCAGGTTTTAAGGACAGGGTCACACTGTTCACCTCAAGTCAATTGGAGAAAGGAGGGGGGGAGTGGAGGGGTCACCCCTGCGACTTCCTCAGCAGGCACATGTACTGATGCAGCACATTTTTGTAATGGCATCGGGAATGCCTACGGCATGGCATGTTGGAGTGTCACAGACAGTACACCCTAGGGCGCCCCTGCTTTCCTGGGTGGTGTGGTGTCTCCAGTGACAGGGAGCAGGAGGGAAGTCAAGTCTGCAATGGAGTTGAAAGGCAAAGCAGGATGCTGGCGAAAGGCCTGGCAATCATCAGAAATAGGTCCAGGTTAGCCTATGTCAATGCCCTAGATACAGGAATATGTGAATATTCTTGTGGGAGGTCCAGAGCTTTTAACGGATTCTCAAGGTGCTCCAAGAGAGTAAAAAAGGAATAGGAGAAATGAGCAGTCAACCGCTGTGCTGGGTGGACCAGAGAACTGGAGGTGGCACAGGAGTGGAAGGAGGCAAGAGCAAGAGGCAGGGGCAGCAGAGGGGTATCAGCCAGAGGGGCGGCGGGGATTCCAAGGAGTGCTGGACACGGACATGGAGGTAGGCGGCTGGCCATCCTCAAAGGCACCAGGTCCACCCAAAGGACCGGAGCTGCCGTAATTGAGGACGGACTATTTTTCGGTTATTGTTCTGCAGGCTTCACATCTATTTGTTCATTTCATCCTCAGGAGACCCTCTGGCATGGGTCTGCAGGTTCCCATTCTCCCTACGAACACATTCTCCGACTTGGCCTGCAGTCTCTGTGTCCCAGCTGCCCTCACTCTCCTGACTGTTTTTCTTCTTCCTCTTCTGCCTCCTACCCTGTACTCCTCACAGGGCCCTGCTGGGTCATATTTACAGGCTCACCCCTCAGGGTGTACCTTGTGCTTTCTCTTTGCCTACTAGCAATTGCATTCTATTTCTGTGGGCCAAGTCCATGGGCTGGAGTTGCGAGCTTCCTAAGCAGTTTCTGAGTGTCCAGGTTTTCCATTGGTCCAAGGGCCTGGGTCTGTTCCTCCAGGTGACTGAGTGTGAGCTGCTGAAAGACCAGCCATGCTCACAGGTGCCCTGAAATGCACTCCTATTCCAAGCATGTACCTGCACTTGGCTCCAGGTCTGTGTACAGAGAACATAGATTCCTTGGAGCTGCAGGATGTGGTTGAGGGTGGTGGTTTATGAAATTGTGTGCCCTGCTCCTTGGCACACTTGTGATTCACAGCCCAGCTTCTACCAGAACCGAGGCCTCCCTGGCTCCTGGGCCACTGCACCAATCTCATCCACAGTCAAGCCTCTTGTGTTGTAAGAGCCCCACTTTGGCAGTGGAAGACAGCTGAGCTCTCTTCAGGTCAGGGAATTCTTGGAAAGACAGGACCCAGACTGGTGAGTGGCAGGGAGGGAGATAGGGCATTACCAAGAATGCAGCTTGGAGAACCAACATGGCAAGAAAAGCTCCAAGATACCAACAAGCAGCCCGCCTAAGCAGGAGAAGATCTCTTTTGGTATGAAAAGCTAGAAAGGCCAGGCAGAGAGGAAGTGAAGAAGGGTAGTGATAGGTGAAGGTATAATTAAGTAAGATAGAGTCATCTGGGATTAAAACAAGTGCATACTAGCTTATTCTGCAACACCACTTGAAGTGGGCCCTGGCATGTGTCCCTGGGCAAGGAAACAGACTTGACAAACTGCACTGGCCACACAGAGGTCCTGCTCTCTGAGACAGTCCTGGCTTAAAGAGCATTAGAGCATGAATGCAATAACCAAGTGATTCATGGGGCAGGAGACATGCCTTCCTCAGAACAGCAAGGGCGGCCAGAGCCCCCTTGGGGGTGAGGGAAGATGAGGCGGGCATGAACCATAGAAGGCATCTGATCCATCAGTGAGTCAAACAGTCAGGCAGGCACATTGGTGGAGTCAGGCATGGTGGCTTTGGAGCACAGTGGAAGGACGATATTGTTGCCCTGTGCCGTTGTGATCAGCCTCCTTCTCCATGCAAATACCTCAAGAGAAATGAAGTCTAGCATATTAAGTAACAAAGCCTCCTTGGGCATGGCCACTCCCTCTGGGACAGAATTTCTACTGCAGGTGGCATATCACACCTGTCCTTCATCCCTGCACATCTTTTAGCTTCATGTGCGGGCACATGGTAACAAGGTGTGGTGGGAAAAATCCCTTCAATCCTACTATGTCCCCCAGAAACAACTTAAAGACCACAGTCTTCCTTTCCCAGTCTGATTTCAGGGCTCGCTCTCTGCCCCATTGTTGGTACAGTCCCAAGTTCCTGCAATCGCAGGAAGCTGCCGTGACCTCACCAGAGCTGATGTTTCTCTTTTTTTCTTTTTCTTTTTTTTTTTCATTTAATCGATTATAATGGAAAATCACAAGCTAAAATCAAGCGTTGGCCAGGGCAGAGTGAAAAAGCTTTCATCCCACCTCTTCAAGTGCATTCTTAATTGTGCTGCCTAATGCTGTATAATCATCTCCTTGGTGACAGTTAGCTAACAAAGTTGTTCCATGATCTTTAAATATGTTTTTCACGACCCATGAACCATAACTGGGTAATTGTCCACTCTGCATGGTCAGAACTGTAACTGGCGTAGGAGAAAAGCACAGCATCATAGGACATTAAGGGTTACCTGAATGTGGGTTTGCTGGGGGCTAGTGCACAGTTAGAATCTCATAGGTAAAAGCTTCTTGCAAAGATTGGAACCTCAAAAATGCATCTCTTTTTGGCATTATAAAACTTCATTGATTATTCATGGTTTTGAGAACTGTACATGTGAGAAAATCCTTTTAGTGTAACTTATTTTGATTCCTGATGCAAGTGATGAGGTGGGGAGGAACCTATTATTACTGTCATTGTCTAGGTGGGACACAGATTCAGAGAGAATTTGTCCCCTGCTGGGAGCTGGGTGCAGGGGATTGGAACAATATTCAAGGTGTCAGGCACCTAATCTGTAGGCTTCTACACCAGATCAAGAGAATCAAAAGAAAAAGAAAAAGCATATTTCTTACTCTTCATTTTTATTGATAATTTCTAAAGATGCATTTATTTGACAGAGAGAGAGAGAGAGAGATCACAAGCACACAATGAGTGGGAAGGACAGAGGGAGAGAGAATCTCAAGCAGACACTGCACTGAGCTCAGAGCCCGACATGGGGCTCAATCTCACAACCGTGAGATCATGACTTGAATCAAAACCAAGAGTTGGAACTTTAACTGATTGAGCCACCCAGGTGTCCTGAGAATTTCTGACTTTTCCACTCTATTCTCTGCTCTAGCGTTTTGCTAAGTTGCAAGAATATGAAAAGGATTGGGTAGGTCCAAGAGGTGAGGTGATCAGCACATCAGGTGAGCCCACCAGACCTAAACATTGTGGGACACCTCTCTGAGCTATGGCTTGAAAAAAAAAAACAACAACAACAAAAAAAACAACCGGAAGGGAGAGAAATGTGTACACTACGACCTGAGGAAGACCTGTTCTTTTATAGATTGGCTTTAACATAAGAATTAAGTCCTGGTTCTCAAAGAGTTCATGGTGGCAGTTTTTATTTTAAGAATTCTGAAAAACAGGAATTAGACCAAATGAGATTACTTGCTTTGAAGAAAGATTGGCTCAGACTGTACATGGCTCTTCTCTTGACGAATGAGTTTAGTGCCCTTCCAGCTCCCCAGAAGGGTTTCCTAAGAACAATATAAAGAGTGCTGGAAATTTCTCTTTTATTTTTTTTGAAGATTCTCACTGTGCTCAGTTTCGACATCAGAAACCAACATTCCTACACTCAATTTATTTACGCACATCCAGAAACAACTGTCCCCAGTAAATTGTATCTTCTACTCTTCGCTTTTATTGAATGCCCTTGTAAGAAACATCCATTTGAAGAATTGGAAACTTGTAGTAGCTGAAAATATTGCCTGTGGATTCCAAAATCCTTTATACGAGAACTGAAGGGAATTAATTTTCATGAATCTATACCCAGGAAAGAGCATCTCTTAATTTAAACAATTTGTTGGCTTCTCTTTAGCAGAACATAATAAATATAAAACATGAGTAACTCAGGGATAGTTCATGATTGATGATTCAGGGCTGTACTGATATCAGACATTTATACATAAGTCGTGCTGAGCCCACAATAATTTACACGTTCTCGTCTGGACTTGTCAATATTTGTAACTCGATGTACCCAAAAGACGATTTTGCATCCCTTTCTGAATTGCCTGCCATATTAGAGTCGCTGGACACCTTAGAATCAACAGAAACACGAATGTAAACCACGTGATTGCCTGCAGAGCAGATAGAGAAGCAGAGAACTCAAGCAGTGCACGATGAGACGTTCTGGGATGCCTGGACAGCACACAGAAAAGGAGGAGGACAAGGGGACAGGGTATTGTTACAACCCAGGAACCAGAACTATTGAGAATCCAGCACTGGGACAAAGATGAGCTGAACTGAGTTGAAACCACGGAGTAAGGGGAGAGCATACAGAAGAACTTAGAGCCATGGAGGAGAGTCCCCCAGAAACAAAGACAGGGAGGAGGTAATATCTGATCTCTCCCTTCCTCCTGCCCTCTAATCTTCCAACAGTGGCTACCATTGGGCAAAGCTCCTCAGCCTGAGAAAAAGACGGACACAGAGCCCAGAAGAGGAAGGTGAAAAAGGGGGTCTGAAAGAAATGAGTATCCCACATGCATCTTGCCATTTAATCCTGACCACAGACACACAACATAAATCGACTGTCACCAATCACAAAAGAAGAAACACAGCATCGAGCAAATCAAAATCAATAAGAAGGAGCACCTGGGTAGCTCAGTTGGTCAAGCATCTGCTTTCGGCTCAGCTCATGATCTCAGGATCCTGGGATTGAGTCCCATGTCCAGCTCTTTGCTCAGTGGGAGTCTGCTTCTCTGCTTCTCCCTCTCACTTTTCTTCTGTGTGCGCTCTCTCTCTCTCTCTCTCAAATAAATAAATAATCTTCAAAGTCAACATGCAGTACAGAAAGACCACCACCCAAGTGAGCAGAATTCTCTCGTCCCTACACCATCTTGTCTCTCTTCCACCACTGGTCTCCAACTCTGGAACAACATCTACTCCTGGCTTCATCACTTCAAGTAGTGGCACCACTAGTACCCCGTGGCCCAGGCCCTGCTCCTGGGCTCTTGGTCAAGTTGTGTCTTACATGCTGTCTATTCCTTGCTATGTCTCCATTCTCAAAGGATCAAAGACAACATCTCACTTGTCATTTAAAACATCTTCACACTATTATCAAGTCTTTGTCTTGTGTTTGATTCAAATTCTACCGTTCTCGCTGACTTAACTTCCCTAAAGATCCAGGTACACATAAATGTATTTGCCAAAGTTCTGTGTTTGGCTTCTTTTTCCAACTCTGTTTTCTTGATGATCTTAATTATTTTCACGATTACTATCAGAAACACTTACTATCAAAGTATGGAATATTAGTTAATATTAATAAAATTAATATTAAACACAGAATGTTAAACTATATTACTAGAAAGAACTTCTCTTCTGAATTCTAAATGGGACTTGTGAGTGGTTCTATCTAAATACATAGCAAGTGTCTTGAAATCAGCATGTCTAATGCTAGGGTTTCTCCAACTCAGTATTATTGCCATTATGGACCATGTGATATGTGGATGTAGGATGTGAATTTGTTGTGGATGCAGTGTAGGTAGCGTTCTCCTATTTCCCCCTGTGGTGACAACCAAAAACATCTCTAGACATTTCTATGTGTCCTCTTAAGGACAAATCCCTTCTTGTGCACAACAACTGCCTGACTCCTCCTTGAATTTATCTTTGCTCTACATGTCTACAACATTTCCTCTGATTCACTGACTCATGCATTTGTTGCTTCTTAGTATTGTTAACAGCAACACTGACCTTGATATCCCTGTTATTTGAAATTATAGCATGATTGTATCTTCCCCATAGTCTTCATATTTTATTCCCATCCCCTTGCCAAGTTGTTTAATAATGTCTTCACAATGTCTCTTAAATCTATGTTTATTTTTGCACATTTGGACCTAGATTATGTCCTTACATGTACTTGTAGGGCTATTGCAATAGCATGATAATCTGTATAATCTATTTCAAATTTCTACCCACGGCCATCTATGGTTTCACATGATGATTTCAGCTTACTCTGTAGAGCATGCATGTCTGCTGACGTTCTGTGTCCTCTAACTTCTGGAATGGCTTCCTCATGTGTCAGTATCAACAGTAACTACTCCACTCTTATTCAATACAAATACCCATCCATTTATTTCAGTGTTTATTGGTCATCGTGTTCTGTTCTTGATTCTTTTGACCCACTCATGTACAAAATTGTACATGAAACGTGTACAAAAAATGCTTCCCTCATGATCTTACAGTTTAATTGGGGAAAGAGTGAATACAAATGCATGAATAAATAACTTGTAGCAAATATTAAAAGGGTACTTTGTGCTATAAAATAATTAAAGCTACGAAGTAAGGCAGAGAATGTTGACCTGGGCATATATTGTGAATTTTAAATAGAGTGGTTCATGAAAATCACTGAGAATGGAACATTTGAGCAAAGACTAAGAAAGAGTGAGAAAGAGGACCATGTAAATAAGGAAACAGGATATAAAATAACAAACACAAAATTCCTGCAGTATTCAAGTAAGAGCAAAGAGACCTTCATGGTAAGAGCAGACCTAGTGATGACAAGATAGGTATATGGCAAGGTCAGAGACCTAAGTGACAGGATGCATGAGTTTTAAAGCTTTGAGACAACTTTGCCTGAGCAAGACCAATGTTCTTATGCTCTGAATTAAGAAACCACACTCAGGTTATGAGCAACCACCTCCATGAGTGTATTTTATTTTAGGATTACATGGGTCTTTGAATTTAGGGAAATTATTTGAGCTGGGATATATACACACATATGTATTTGTTATTGATGTACAGATGATATCTAAAGCTATGAGACTACATAGATGTGCTGGATGATAGACAAATTTGGCAGGAAAGTATCAATCCTAAAGCTCTGGGATACCCGAACATTAAGAGGTCAAAGGGAATAAATCCGCAAGCTATGGGAAATTTGGGTGAAATATTTAACTGCCTCTGACCTCAATGTCCTCATGTAGAGCGTATCTTGTTGTGAGAATAAATGTGAAATTATGTTTGTAATATATTCAGCATGGTGCCTAGAACAGAATAAGTACTTAATACGGAAGAATGATGATGATGGTGTGACGATGATGATTGTGATTCTAATAAGGATGGTGGTGGTGATGGTGATGATAGATGGTGATGATAAGGATAGAAATAAAAGCGGAGATAACTACTACTAGTAGTAGTAGTAGAAGGGAGGGAGGAGAGAGAGGAGGAGGAGAAGGACATAAAGAGAATGGCAAAATGAAGGGCAGGCATTATCTGCCCAAGAGACCTTCCTAAGTGCCAAGTTCTGAGTTAGGTGCTTTAAGGAATCAACCATCTCCAAACTTCACAATAACCTTGTGGGAGGCACAGTAGTACACTCATTGGACAGACGCAGGAACTAGTGCTTACAAAAATCACTGTGTTGCTCCAGAACATACGTATCTATGGAAAACAAAAACCAAAAACCCTTGTAGAATCAAATCTAGGTCTTTCTGATTGAGAGACCACTCTCTCCACTCATCTATAATTTCAGGTTAAATAAGGACATTTGGTCTTGTTCTTTAAGGTAATTGCAGGAAAATGGCTGCATTTTGTGAGGAACACTGTTCAAAGTAATGCAGAGAGTTGTCTTTGTGGGTCCCCAAAACTGGAGTCATACTAAATTTTTCCTAATTTGGGGTCTACATCTCACTTAAGTAATTGCAAAATACTGCATTAGGCTGGCAAGGTTTTTGTCTGGGGTGACTTCCACCTAGAAAACATTTCTTCTATAATGAGAACAAAAGTAGCTTGAGGGAAAAGAGCTATAACTGTATTTCTTTGCTAACTTTTCTGACATAAACTTAGATTCTTCAAAATACTGATTTTAAAATTCTAATGTCACTGTATCATTGGTAACAAACGCTAGAGCACTTGACATTATTTGGGAAATATAGAGTGATTAATACCTTTATGACATTGTTTCAAGTGTACTAATTATTTGGAAGGCAACAAAACTTTACGTGTGGTAATAATGTCAAATGCTGACAGCGAATTATAAAATTATGGATCTGTCTGGTGGGATTAACATTTTTCATAAAATTATTTAGAGTTTTTAATTTATTGTCTGCATCTTTCTGTGCATAGCAATATATGTGATTAGCAGAATGTGGTTTTGCAGCCAGGAATACTGAGTTTGAATTTTGGCTCTACCATGCACTAGATGTTTGACCCAGTGGTATAAAATAGGAAGATCATGACAAAGCATCAGGTCTCAGGTACAATGCATCTACATATGTCTGGCACATAGGAAGCCTGCTGCTATTAGAAATAGATAAAGATTGAGATGTTACAGCCTATTTCCAAGGCACGTGGGTGGCTTATTCCATTGGGCAACCAACTCTTGATTTTGGTTTAGGTTGTGACTTTATTGTGGTCATGGTATTGAGCCCCACAACAGGCTCTGTGCTCAGAGGGGAGTCTGCTTGAGATTCTCTCTCTCCTTCTCCCAGCTCATGCATTTGCATTCTCTCTCCTTCAAATAAATAAATAGATAAATAAATAAATAAATAAATTTTTAAAGAGCCTATTTCCAAAACGAACTGCTGAGTAACTTTATAAAGCAAGTAATTGCATGTATATATTCTATGTTCAGAATTATTATTTCATTGACCTTCCTTGCTCCCTCCTGTCAGTGATAACCTCGCTTGTGTTGATCAGCTCATTAGTGTTTGGAAAGGTTGGAAATAGCTCAGAAGACCAGGTTCTCTCTACTTTATGCATTTGAGGACATTTGGAATGATTTTGACTCTGCTCTTTTTCCTTCATCCCCCGGTGTTAGATCTTAACTCTCAGTAAGATATGATCCTGCTGTATTTCTTTCATAAAACAGTAAGTGGGCATTAAGGAAAAGCAGCAGCCTGATAACATATAGACTATGGTGGCCTGATACAGAGGCATTAATGCATCTGGTAGTGATAAGTTAGAAGATGAGAATTAAATGTTCACATAACTAGACACCAATATTTTTTAGAAATATATGTAAAGAGAAATGTGTATTACTTGTAGAGAAAAAAACAAGCTATATTTGTTTATACTGTTTGTTTATATATAAGGGAATTTTAATAAATAAAGATATATACAAAGTTAGTGAAAGCATTAAATAAAAATATAGTAATAAACACAAAGTAAGAGGCCTATTATCAAAAAAAGCAAGATAACACAAAGATAACAAATGTTGGTAAGGATGTGGAGAAATTGGAATCCTCATGCACTGTTGGTGAGGATGTAAAATGGTGCAGTCACTCTGGAAAACAGTATGAAGGTTGTTCAAAAAGTAAAAAGTAGAAATACTGTATCATCCATCAATCTCCTGTCTGGGTATTTATCCAAAGGAAAAGAAATCCCTACCTGAAAGAGATATTTGCAGTCCCATTTTCACTGCAGCATTATTTAGAATAGCCAAGGTGTGGAAATAAATGTTCATTAGTGAAAGAATTTTTAAAAATATTTTATTTTTATTTATTTCGACAGAGATCAAAAGTAGGCAGAGAGGCAGGCAGATAGAGAGAGAGAGAGAGAGAGAGGGAGAGAGAGGAGGAGGAAGCAGGCTCCCTGCTGAGCAGAGAGCCCGATGTGGGGCTCGATCCCAGGACCCTGAGATCATGACCTGAGCCGAAGGCAGAAGCTTTAACCCACAGAGTCACCCGGGTGCCCCTAGTGAAAGAATTTATGTTATATTTATCCTATTTATAATAGAATATTATTGTGCATTCAAAGGAAGGAAATCCTTCCATAAGTAACATCATGGATGAATTTTGAGGACATTAGGGTAAGTGAAACAAGCCATATAGAGAAGGACAAATACTGCATGATTTAACTCACATGAAAAATCAAAAATAGTCCAACTCACAGAAGCAGATAGTAGAGTAGTGGTTGTCAGCAGCCAGGGGGTGGTGGTGGGGGAAGGGGAGCTGCTCTCTAATAGGTACTCAATCATGCAAGATGATTAAGTTCTAGAGATCTTCTCTATAACATTGGGCATATAGTTAATAGTACTGTATTGTACAGTTAAAAGTTCGCTAGTGGGTAGACCTTATGTTAAGTGTTCTCAGCAAACAATAGGTATGAAAGGAATGAGGCAATTCAATAAGATGTATAAAATGAAATGCCTAGTGAAGAATATAAATGATTCATACTCCTACTACTCAATGCTCTCTGAAAAAGAGCAGTAGGTAAATTTTCAACAGCTCTTGGCTACCTGTAGTCTGGTCTACATCTATAACTCAATGCCATACTTCATTTCTCTGAATCACAGTGTTCTCATCAGCAAAATAGCGATAATAATAGTACATGTTATAACACTGCATGGTTAAATGAAAAAGTATGGACAGATCTGAATGATGATAGTATCAATATCATCCCAACTTTTAATCCTCACATTGATTCAACCTGAATTGCATTTTTCTCCCTATTCTGGAGAACACAAATTCCCACATTGGAAAAATAACTAGTTATGACTGCTTCATCAGCACTTGACTTGATGCAGCACTCTGGCCCTCAAAGCATGGCTTCCTCCACACTCCGACTCTCTGGGATGTTGCCCCTCCTACATGTAGGTGAGGAGGTGCCGCTGGCTGCGCCCCACTCTTCTGAGGCTGCTCTTGGAGACCATGCCCATGCCCACGTCCATGGATACTTTGGTGACTTGGGACATGGCTGTGTAATTCCCATCATGTAGACTCCCCCATAGCAGGAATTACACTACAGCATTTTAGTTAGTAAACCAGAGTCCAGAGTTCAGGGGGTGTCACAGAGTCAGGAAGGAAAGGCTTGCTAAGTGAAAACTTCTAAATTCGGGACAGATCCTCCCACTCTTAGAAGCTCAGACTAAAGGAAAGATGTTTTCCTCAAGACAGTCTCAACAAGAAGAAAGTTTCAAAACACAATCCCTAGGAGTGGGAACTGTTGGAAAAATTACCTCCTCCTCATGAAGCTGTTAATAGAGCTGAGTGGAGCATTCCCTAGACCCAGGCAGATACAAGTGAGAAGAATTTTTGAAAGAAATGTGGAGACATATTTACAGTATTGCAAATACTGCAGTGAAAAAGAAAAAAATAGAGCCATGATAAACTGTGGGAGAATGTGTACATTATTGTATATGTAATGTAAAACATAAGGCCCTTATCAATTTGTACCCTGAAATCATTTCCCTTAGAAACCTTACCCAAAGAATATAATTCAAAATCAGAAAATATATAGCACACATATAGATTTTGCAGCATTATTTTTGTATTAGAAATTCAAAGTGAAAACACCTGTTGAATGATAAGGGATTAGGTAAATGATGGTACATACATATAACACAATATTAAAAGGATACTTAAATATTGTGACACTGTAGGCACTGTAAGGACTATACGCTAACATGAATATGTGTCTGTTATAACATAAAATAAAAAGTATAGTATGAAATGAAAAAGCATAAGAAAAGCAATGCCATAACTTTTATTATGGTTAAAATGCATGCACTCATGGCATAAAGTAAAAGAGCTAATATATCGAATGGCTATATTTCCTTCATATTATTTCTTTTCTTATTGTTAGAATATTATCCATGCAATCAATAAAAGAACAGAAATACATTGATTGATTCAGGATGGAGGAATATTTACTTTCTTAAAATAATACATACAAACTTACAAAGTGGGAAAACAGCAGCAACAAAATCAATTATCAAGATTTCAAATATGGAAATATGGAAAATCCAGATGACATTTAATTTTGCTTATTTCCCTAGAAAATATTTCAAATTCTCATTTTCAAACTGAAGTCAAGAAATGTATAGTGCCACTTGTACTTGTATTATTGAGTTGTTTTTCCCAGCGATATTTCTTTTTCTATCACTATTCCACTTAGAACTAAGCAGATGGTTACATTTTTAGCATTTTTGATGTTTTAGGCCAATTTATTTTATTATTAAAAAGAAACTTTCCCGAGCTTTAAAGAGATATATTTGACGTATAGCATTATATAAGTTGAAAGTATAAATATATATTTTGTATATAAATTTAAAATATATACAATGATATTTATATTGAATATTGTAATTATATATACAAAATATATTAAATATTGAATATTTTGCTATTTATTATTATAATATATTATTTTGCAATATATATATTGCAAAATAATTACCCCAATAAGGTCAGTGAATGCTTTCATCACCTGACATAATTACCTTTGTGTGTGTGCGCGCGCGCGCGCGTGTGTGTGTGTGTGTGAGAGAGTGTGTATGGTGAGAACATTTAAGGCCTCTATCTTAGCAAATTTCTGTATATACAGTATTGTAAAGTACTGGCACCGTGTTGTGTATTAAATCCCTAAAACTTATTCAATGTTTGTGTGTATAAAAAAATGTGTGTGTGTGTGTGTGTATATATATATAGATAGATACTTTAACCATTCATCATATATATTTATATTCTTTTTTTTTTTTAATTTTTTATTTTTTATAAACATATATTTTTATCCCCAGGGGTACAGGTCTGTGAATCACCAGGTTTACACACTTCACAGCACTCACCAAAGCACATACCCTCCCCAATGTCCATAATCCCACCCCCTTCTCCCAAACCCCCTCCCCCTGGCAACCCTCAGTTTGTTTTGTGAGATTAAGAGTCACTTATGGTTTGTCTCCCTCCCAATCCCATCTTGTTTCATTTATTCTTCTTCTACCCACTTAAGCCTCCATGTTGCATCACCACTTCCTCATATCAGGGAGATCATATGATAGTTGTCTTTCTCTGCTTGACTTATTTCGCTAAGCATGATATGCTCTAGTTCCATCCATGTTGTTGCAAATGGCAAGATTTCATTTCTTTTGATGGCTGCATAGTATTCCATTGTGTATATATACCACATCTTCTTGATCCATTCATCTGTTGATGGACATCTAGGTTCTTTCCATAGTTTGGCTATTGTGGACATTGCTGCTATAAACATTCGGGTGCATGTGTCCCTTTGGATCACTACATTTGTATCTTTAGGGTAAATACCCAATAGTGCAATTGCTGGGTCATAGGGCAGTTCTATTTTCAACATTTTGAGGAACCTCCATGCTGTTTTCCAGAGTGGCTGCACCAGCTTGCATTCCCACCAACAGTGTAGGAGGGTTCCCCTTTCTCCGCATCCTCGCCAGCATCTGTCATTTCCTGACTTGTTGATTTTAGCCATTCTGACTGGTGTGAGGTGATATCTCATTGTGGTTTTGATTTGTATTTCCCTGATGCCGAGTGATATGGAGCACTTTTTCATGTGTCTGTTCGCCATCTGGATGTCTTCTTTGCAGAAATGTCTGTTCATGTCTTCTGTCCATTTCTTGATTGGATTATTTGTTCTTTGTGTGTTGAGTTTGCTAAGTTCTTTATAGATTCTGGACACTAGTCCTTTATCTGATATGTCGTTTGCAAATATCTTCTCCCATTCTGTCAGTTGTCTTTTGATTTTGTTAACTGTTTCCTTTGCTGTGCAAAAGCTTTTGATCTTGATGAAATCCCAGTAGTTCATTTTTTCCCTTGCTTCCCTTGCCTTTTGCGTTGTTACTAGGAAGATATTGCTGCGGCAGAGGTCGAAGAGGTTGCTGCCCGAGTTCTCCTCAAGGATTTTGATGGATTCCTTTCGTACATTGAGGTCCTTCATCCATTTTGAGTCTATTTTTGTGTGTGGTGTAAGGAAATGGTCCAATTTCATTTTTCTGCATGTGGCTGTCCAATTTTCCCAGCACCATTTATTGAAAAGGCTGTCTTTTTTCCATTGGACATTCTTTCCTGCTTTGTCGAAGATTAGTTGACCATAGATTTGAGGGTCTATTTCTGGGCTCTCTATTCTGTTCCATTGATCTATGTGTCTGTTTTTGTGCCAGTACCATGTTGTCTTGATGATGACAGCTTTGTAATAGAGCTTGAAGTCCGGAATTGTGATGCCACCAACGTTGGCTTTCTTTTTCAATATCCCTTTGGCTATTCGAGGTCTTTTCTGGTTCCATATAAATTTTAGCATTATTTGTTCCATTTCTTTGAAAAAGATGGATGGTACTTTGATAGGAATTGCATTAAATGTGTAGATTGCTTTAGGTAGCATAGACATTTTCACAATATTTATTCTTCCAATCCAGGAGCATGGAACATTTTTCCATTTCTTTGTGTCTTCCTCAATTTCTTTCATGAGTACTTTATAGTTTTCTGAGTATAGATTCTGTGTCTCTTTGGTTAGGTTTATTCCTAGGTATCTTATGGTTTTGGATGCAATTGTAAATGGGATTGACTCCTTAATATCTCTTTCTTCTGTCTGCTTGCTGTTGGTGTAGAGAAATGCAACTGATTTCTGTGCATTGATTTTATATCCTGACACTTTACTGAATTCCTGTATAAGTTCTAGCAGTTTTGGAGTGGAGTCTTTTGGGTTTTCCACATATAGTATCATATCATCTGCGAAGAGTGATAATTTGACTTCTTCTTTGCCGATTTGGATGCCTTTAATTTCCTTTTGTTGTCTGATTGCTGAGGCTAGGACCTCTAGTACTATGTTGAATAGCAGTGGTGATAATGGACATCCCTGCCGTGTTCCTGACCTTAGCGGAAAAGCTTTCAGTTTTTCTCCATTGAGAATGATATTTGCGGTGGGTTTTTCATAGATGGCTTTGATGATAGTGAGGTATGTGCCCTCTATCCCTACACTTTGAAGAGTTTTGATCAGGAAGGGATGTTGTACTTTGTCAAATGCTTTTTCAGCATCTATTGAGAGTATCATATGGTTCTTGTTCTTTCTTTTATTGATGTGTTGTATCACATTGACTGATTTGCGGATGTTGAACCAACCTTGCAGCCCTGGAATAAATCCCACTTGGTCGTGGTGAATAATCTTTTTAATGTACTGTTGAATCCTATTGGCTAGTATTTTGTTGAGTATTTTCGCATCTGTGTTCATCAAGGATATCGGTCTATAGCTCTCTTTTTTGGTGGGATCCTTGTCTGGTTTTGGGATCAAGGTGATGCTGGCCTCATAAAATGAGTTTGGAAGTTTTCCTTCCATTTCTATTTTTTGGAACAGTTTCAGGAGAATAGGAATTAGTTCTTCTTTAAATGTTTGGTAGAATTCCCCCGGGAAGCCGTCTGGCCCTGGGCTTTTGTTTGTTTGGAGATTTTTAATGACTGTTTCAATCTCCTTACTGGTTATGGGTCTGTTCAGGCTTTCTATTTCTTCCTGGTTCAGTTGTGGTAGTTTATATGTGTTTCTAGGAATGCATCCATTTCTTCCAGATTGTCAAATTTATTGCCCGTAGAGTTGCTCATAGTATGTTCTTATAATAGTTTGTATTTCTTTGGTGTTAGTTGTGATCTCTCCTCTTTCATTCATGATTTTATTTATTTGGGTCCTTTCTCTTTTCTTTTTGATAAGTTGGGCCAGGGGTTTATCAATTTTATTAATTCTTTCAAAGAACCAGCTCCTAGTTTTGTTGATTTGTTCTATTGTTTTTTTGGTTTCTATTTCATTGATTTCTGCTCTGATCTTTATGATTTCTCTTCTCCTGCTGGGCTTAGGGTTTCTTTCTTGTTCTTTCTCCAGCTCCTTTAGGTGTAGGGTTAGGTTGTGTACCTGAGACCTTTCTTGTTTCTTGAGAAAGGCTTGTACCGCTATATATTTTCCTCTCAGGACTGCCTTTGTTGTGTCCCACAGATTTTGAACCATTGTATTTTCATTATCATTTGTTTCCATGATTTTTTTCAATTCTTCTTTAATTTCCCGGTTGACCCATTCATTCTTTAGAAGGATACTGTTTAGTCTCCATGTATTTGGGTTCTTTCCAAACTTCCTTTTGTGGTTGAGTTCTAGCTTTAGAGCATTGTGGTCTGAAAATATGCAGGGAATGATCCCAATCTTTTGATACCGGTTGAGTCCTGATTTAGGACCGAGGATGTGATCTATTCTGGAGAATGTTCCATGTGCACTAGAGAAGAATGTGTATTCTGTTGCTTTGGGATGAAATATTCTGAATATATCTGTGATGTTCATCTGGTCCAGTGTGTCATTTAAGGCCTTTATTTCCTTGCTGATCTTTTGCTTGGATGACCTGTCCATTTCAGTGAGGGGAGTGTTAAAGTCCCCTACTATCATTGTATTATTGTTGATGTGTTTCTTTTTGATTTTGTTATTAATTGGTTTATATAGTTGGCTGCTCCCACATTGGGGGCATAGATATTTAAAATTGTTAAATCTTCTTGTTGGACAGACCCTTTGAGTATGATATAGTGTCCTTCCTCATCTCTTATTATAGTCTTTGGCTTAAAATCTAATTGATCTGATATAAGGATTGCCACTCCTGCTTTCTTCTGATGTCCATTAGCATGGTAAATTCTTTTCCACCCCCTCACTTTAAATCTGGAGGTGTCTTCGGGCTTAAAATGTGTTTCTTGGAGGCAACATATAGATGGGTTTTTGTTTTTTTATCCATTCTGATACCCTGTGTCTTTTGACAGGGGCATTTAGCCCATTCACATTCAGGGTAACTATTGAGAGATATGAATTTAGTGCCATTGTATTGCCTGTAAGGTGACTGTTACTGTATATGGTCTCTGTTCCTTTCTGATCTACCACTTGTAGGCTCTCTCTTTGCTTAGAGGACCCCTTTCAATATTTCCTGTAGAGCTGGTTTGGTATTTGCAAATTCTTTCAGTTGTTGTTTGTCCTGGAAGCTTTTAATCTCTCCTTCTATTTTCAATGATAGCCTATCTGGATATAGTATTCTTGGCTGCATGTTTTTCTCGTTTAGTGCTCTGAAAATATCATGCCAGCTCTTTCTGGCCTGCCAGGTCTCTGTGGATATGTCAGCTGCCAATCTAATATTTTTACCATTGTATGTTACAGACTTCTTTTCCCGGGCTGCTTTCAGGATTTTCTCTTTGTCATTGAGACTTGTAAATTTTACTATTAGGTGACGGGGTGTGGGCCTATTCTTATTGATTTTGAGGGGCATTCTCTGAACCTCCTGAATTTTGATGCTCGTTCCCTTTGCCATATTGGGGAAATTCTCCCCAATAATTCTCTCCAGTATACCTTCTGCTCCCCTCTCACTTTCTTCTTCTTCTGGAATCCCAATTATTCTAATGTTGTTTCGTCTTATGGTGTCACTTATCTCTCGAATTCTCCCCTCGTGGTCCAGTACCTGTTTGTCCCTCTTTTGCTCAGCTTCTTTATTCTCTGTCATTTGGTCTTCTATATCACTAATTCTTTCTTCTGCCTCATTTATCCTAGCAGTTAGAGCCTCCATTTTTGATTGCACCTCATTAATAGCTTTTTTGATTTCACCTTGGTTAGATTTTAGTTCTTTTATTTCTCCAGAAAGGGCTTTTATATCTCTCGAGAGGGTTTCTCTAATATCTTCCATGCCTTTTTCGAGCCCGGCTAGAACCTTGAGAATTGTCATTCTGAACTCTAGATCTGACATATTACCGATGTCTGTATTGATTAGGTCCCTAGCCTTCGGTACTGCCTCTTGTTCTTTTTTTTGTGTTGAATTTTTACGTCTTGTCATTTTGTCCAGATAAGACTAAATGAAGGGGCAAGTAAAATACTAAAAGGGTGGCAACAACCCCAGGAAAATATGCTTTAACCAAATTAGAAGAGATCCAAAATCGTGAGTGGGGAGAAAGGGGATAAAAAGAGGTTCAAAAAGGAAGAAAGAAAGAAAAAAACATAAAGAAAAGAAAAAAAAAAGAAAAGAAAAGAATTTTTTAAAAAAAGAAAACACCTAAGAAAAATGTAAAAAATATATATATATATATTAGATAAACTAGTAAAAAATCGTTAAAAAAGAAAAAGGTAACAGTTAAAAAAAAAATTTTACCCGAAGGCGAGAAAAAAGAAGAAAAAAAAAATGAAAAAGAAGCAATTAAATTAACTGCAAGACTAAAAAAAAAAATCACAGGAAAAAAGCCATGAGTTCCGTGCTTGGCTTTCTCCTCCTCTGGAATTCTGCTGCTCTCCTTGGTATTGAAACCGCACTCCTTGGTAGGTGAACTTGGTCTCGGCTGGATTTCTTGTTGATCTTCTGGGGGAGGGGCCTGTTGTAGTGATTCTCAAGTGTCTTTGCCCCAGGCGGAATTACACTGCCCTTACCCGGGGCCGGGGTGAGTAATCCGCTCGGGTTTGCTTTCAGGAGCTTTTGTTCCCTGAGGGCTTTCCGTAGAGTTCCAGAGGACGGGAATACAAATGGCGGCCTCCTGGTCTCCGGCCCGGAGGAGCCGAGAGCCCAGGGCCCCACTCCTCAGTGCGCCCTCAGAGAACAGCGCCCAGTTACTCCGTCTGCCTGACCTCCGGCCGTGCTCCGAGCTCACCGAGCCTGCGACCGGTTCAAGGTAACACGGAGCTGCGAGCTTACTGTCAGCTCTGTCTCTGTAGCCGGCTTTCCCGTTCCAATACCCGCAAGCTCTGCGACACTCAGACACCCCCGATCCTTCTGTGACCCTGCGGGACCTGAGGCCACGCTGACCCCGCGTGGGCTTCGCCCCGGTTTAGCCTCTGGAGCGATGTCCCTCAGCGGAACAGACTTTTAAAAGTCCTGATTTTGTGCGCGGTTGCTCCGCTGCTTGCCGGGAGCCGGCCCCTCCCCCCGGGGTCTATCTTCCCGTCGCTTTGGATTCACTTCTCCGCCGGTCCTACCTTTCAGAAAGTGGTTGATTTTCTGTTTCCAGAATTGCTGTTCTTCTTCTCTTCGATCTGCCGATGGATTTTCAGGTGTTTGCAATCTTTAGATAAGCTATCTAGCTGATCTCCGGCTAGCTGAAGCAGTCTCAGCTTGCTACTTCTCCGCCATCTTGACTCCTCCTATATTTATATTCTTTAAATAAAAACATTCTTTATATTTATATGTAAATATAAATAATATATTTAATAAATATATATTTTAAATATGTTTATATATAAATATAAGGAATATTATATATTAAACCGTTAATTATATATAAATTATATATATATTATATATACTAATTATATATATCACAAATATATATACTAATTACATGTGACATATTAAATTATATTAATATTATTAATAACCACTATTTAATAGTCATATTAATAATATATAATCACAGGGAATTATATTAGTAAAGAAATAATATTATTAGGGAAATAATTAATGTTATTAACCAATATTATTATTAAACATATTATATATTAAATATAATTAATATAAATCATTTAATATATAATACAATTATACATTAAATCCCTAAAACTTATTCAATGTGTGTATATATAAAAATAATTTTACATTGTATATATTATATCTATGTGTGTATATATATATATATATATTTAAATTTATTCTTTAACCATTCACCAGTCAGTAGAAACTTAGGCTGTTTCAACATCTTGGCTATTGTGGGTAATGTTGCACTGGACATGGGAGTGTAGATATGTCTTTGAAATACTGTTTCCAGAAAAAAAAAAGAGAGAGAGAGAGATAGAAATACTCAGTTTCCTTTAGATATATGTCAGAAGTGAGATTGTTGGATCAAATGCCAGTTCTGTTTTTAACTTTCTGAGAAAGCTCCATGCTGGTTCCCACTGTGGCTGTACCAGTTTGCATTCTTACCAGCAGAAAAGGGTCCCCTTTTCTCCCCATCTTTGCCAATACTCCTCAACTTCTGTTGTTTGGATAACAGCCTTTCTAACAGATAGGGAGTGGTATTTCATGGAGGGTTTCTTTTGCACATTTGCATTTCCCTGATGATGAATGATGTTGAACAACTTTTCACATATCTATTGACTATTTGTATGTCTTTGGGAAAATATCTATCCATATCCTTTACCCATTTTAAAAATCAGATTATTTGTTATTTGCTGCTGAGTTGTGTGAGTTTCTCATGTATTTTGGGTATATGTGTCCAATATTAAAATGTATGTATCCAGTATTACAATAACACCTTACCAATGTGTGATTGGCAAACGATTTCTTCCATTCCATAGGTTGCCTTTCCATTTCATTCATGTTTTCTTTGTGCAAAAACTTTTATGTTCAATGCAGTCCTACTTCTTTATTTGTGCCTTTGGATTCATATCTAAAAAACTATTGGTAAGGCCAATGCCAAGGAGCTTTTTCTTTATGCTTTCTTCAAGAAGTTTTATAGTTTCAGTCTTACATGTATGTCTTTAATCTATTTCAGCTTTTCTTTTGTGAGTGGCTTGAGGGGTCCAATTTCACTCTTTTTCATGTGACTTTCCAGCTTTTTCAACAATATTTAAAAAGACTGTCCTTCCCCCATTGAGTATTCTTTGTGAATATGCTTTGATTCTATTCTCTTTATCTTTTGTGTATCTACTGTAGGTTTTTGCTTTGTGGTTGCTATGAGGCTTACATAAAATATTTTATAGCTATAATAGTCTACTGTAAGCTGATTACAATCTAACTTTGATCCCTTAGAAACACTCTGCCCTTTTACTCTTTCCCTCACACTTTATGTTTTGATGTAACGATTTACCTCTTTTTATATTGTGTATCCATTAACTTATTATTGCAGATATAGTTACATTTAATGCTTTTGTCCTTTAACCTTTATAATAGAATTAAGTGGTTAACACACCACCATATTCTGAATTTGACTGCATATTTGCCTTGACTGATGTGTCATTTAGTTTCATGCTCCTAATTCATGTCCTTTCATTTCAGTTTGAAGAACTTCCCACATTTCTTGTAAGGCAGGCCTGGTGCTGATGAAATGCCTCAGCTTTTAAGTGTCAGGGAAAGTCCTTATCCCACCTTCATTTCTGATGCACGCCTTGGCAGGGCAAAGGATCCTGGGTGCCAGTTTGTCTGTTAGTACCTTGACTACGTTATTTCATTATCTCCTGGCCTATAAGGTTTCTGCTGAGAAAACACTGAAGTTTCTTATATGTGATGATATTTTTTTCTCCTCCTTCTTTTAGAATTATTTCTTTGTTTTTGATTTTAGGCAGTTTTAATATACTTTGCTTTGGGTCAAAATTTGGGGGAACACATAAGCTTCATGAACATGGATGTTCAAATCCCTCCTCTGATTTGAAAAGCTCTGAGCCATGATGACTTTAAATAAACTTTCTGCCCTCCTTCCCCCCCCCCTTCTCCTTTCGGGACTCCCACAGTTTGCAGGTTGTTTCTCTTAATGGTTTCCTGCAGTGCAAGTAGGCTTTTTCTTTTTCTTTTTTTTTTTTTTTTGATTTTTTTCATTCTTGTTTCTTTGTTTTCCTCTGACTAGATATTTTCAAATGAATTGTCTCCCTCTTCATAGATACCTTCTTCTGTTGAACAAGGCTGTCATTAATACACTCTACTGCATTTAAAAAAAAACAAAAAACAAAATAAAACCAAAAAAATCTCCCATTGCATTCTTCAGGTCCAGAATTTTTTCTTTTATTTCTATTTCTCTATTTAACTTCTCATTTAGTTTGTGTACTGTATTTATTGAGTTGCCTCTTTTTGTTGTTGTTGCTATTTTCATATAGCTCACTGTTTTGAATTCTTTATTATGCAAATTGCAGAACTCCATTTCTGGCATCAATTATTAGACAATGATTATGTTCCTCTGGTTGTGTCATTTTTCCTTCATGCTTTATGCTCGTTAAGATCTTACATTTCTGTCTTTGCATTTGAAGGAGGATTCACCAGTCTTTATGGACTGGCTTTAGGAGAGAAATACCTTCCAGTGGCCCTGTTATGCATTCTGAGTGTTTCTCAGAACTTTTCTTTTCTTCCTTCCTTCCTTTTTTTTTTTTTTTTTAAGATTTTATTTATTTATTTATTTAGCACAAGCAGAGAGAGGGGCAGAGGGAGAGGGAGAGATTCTCCAGCAGAATCCAGACCAATTGTGGAGCCCCACATGGGGCTCTGTCTCACAATCCTGAGATCATGACCTGAGCTGAAATCAAGAGTTGGATGTTTAACTAACTGAATCACCCAGGCACCCCTCTCAGAAATTTTCTATGCATGTGTCTGTCCCCTTCTTCATGTTATCTTTTGGGGGTGATTTCTTACAATTGTATGCCTTCACTCAATCTCACAAAGCCAGGCCAGGTTCTGCCAGCTTTCTGCCTGCTTTCCAAAGGGTCTTTCAGAATTCTCAGGTCTATATCCTTTCTCCAAGTCCTGCAGTATTGTGCCTGCTTTTTGTACATGCTCACTAGCCATATGCAAAGGCTCCTTCTTAGTACTCTCTGCAGCCTACACAGGGAACTGGCCTCTCTGGGCAGTGTGTGTGTACCAGTGAGGCATGTGGACTGTTGAGGCTGCCTGTGGGCCAGTTGTGGGGAGGGGAATATACAGGGGAGGAATCCTTATGGCTCATGAGCCGACTTCCTGATGGAGTCTGCTAAGAACTTACTATGATTTCTGTACCCTGTGAGAAAACTGGATGCTGTTCTCCCAGCTGCTCCTCACCCCTCAGTCGCCTCAGATTTCTGGGCAGGGTGAGAGGGAAGTGAGTCTTTCCCACAGCAATCATATACCTGGGAAAGCTGGATGCTTGCTCACCCCCACTTGCTTTGTTTTATGGAAGCAGACCTAATTAGAGGTCTCTTCTGGGCACTGAGCTCTGTTGCCTTGGAAGAAGGGGTGATGCAGATAAAATGAAATTGCTCCTATTACTCATATCAATGTATCCAGACTTGGAATTTTTTTTTTTTCTCCAGCATTGAGCTGGAATTTTCTCACAGAGCCCCTTAACTCCCACAAATGTACTCTTGTCAAAATTGGTGTTCTTGGGGATAAAGATGATAGACCTTATTCACCATTTTAAGACACTACTCTCTTAATTCAATTTAAGTTGAGATAGCAAATTTCTATTAAAGCACTTGCAGTGTGCCATATATATATATTATATATAATATTATAGCTTTGAAAAATTTGAACTTGAATTTTTTTTTAAGATTTTATTTATTTATTTGACAGAGAGAGATCACAAGTAGGCAGAGAGAGAGAGAGAGAGGAGGAAGCAGGCTCCCTGCTGAGCAGAGAGCCCGATGTGGGACTCGATCCCAGGACCCTGAGATCATGACCTGAGCCGAAGGCAGTGGCTCAACCCACTGAGCCACCCAGGCACCCCATTAAACTTGAATTTTTGAATTCAAAGCTGAATAAAGAAAGTTTTCCAGGACATTTACATTTCAGAGAGATAAAAAGGGTGGCCAAATGTGTCCCACCAAAATACATAAATACAGAAAGTTCACTAAAATTCTGAGACTTAAATACCATCAACACATTCCACATGCGTTTGTGGTGGTGGTGGTAGTGATGATGGTGGTGACGATGGTGATGAAGATGGTGGTGGTGGTAATAGTGATGATGGTGATGGTAATAGTGTTGGTAAAAGTGATGATGTTGTTATTACTATATAAATGCAAACATCCTCCATGATAAATGCAGAACCAAAAAAATATAGATCAGGTAAAGATGTATGCTTAGATCAATCCTTTACTCCAGTCTATCTTGCAACTACATTTGAAGAAAGACTGTGTTCCCAGAAAAGGAAAGCTGTAGATGGAAACTGGAAGGAGTGAGCTTTGGCCACTCTTGGTTTAGAAATGTGGGTGCCATGGGACGCCTGGGTGGCTCAGTGGGTTGAGCCACTGCCTTCGGCTCGGGTCATGATCTCAGCGTCCTGGGATCGAGTCCCGCGTCGGGCTCTCTGCTCAGCAGGGAGCCTGCTTCCCTCTCTCTCTCTCTGCCTGCCTCTCAGTCTACTTGTGATTTCTCTCTGTCAAATAAAGAAAGAAAGAAAGAAAGAAAGAAAGAAAAAAGAAATGTGGGTGCCATGAATAATGGATTTGGTAATATGAGATTTTATTGTTGTACAACTTAAACTACATTTATTTATTCTGGCTCAATAATCACCATCCTGATTATATGTAAGGGAAGCTCATACTGAATAATAGATTTGAGCATTTTAGGACCGCTGATAGCTACATTTCCTTCTTTTCAATTTTTCTTGTATTTATTTACTTACTTACTTACTTCTATTTTTTTATTTATTTACTTACTTTTAAAGTTTTTTTAATTTAAAATCAATTATCCAGCATATAGTACATCATTAGTTTTTGTTATCATGTTCAGTGATTCATTAGTTGAGTGCATCACCCAGTGCTCATCATATCGTGTGCCCTCTTTAATGCCCGTCACCCAGTCACCCCATCCCCCCACCCACCTCCCTTCCCACAACCCTCAGTTTTTTTTTTTTTCTCAGAGCCAAGAGTCTCATATGGTTTGTCTCCCTGCCTGGTTTCTTCCCATTCAATTTCCCCCACCTACCTCTGTGGTCCTCTGCACTATTCCTTACGTTCCACCTATGAGTGAAACCATATGATAATTGTGTTTCTCTGATTGGCTTAGAGCTACATTTCTAATGGCAAATCAATAAACACCATTCTTATCTCTGTAGTCTTGGTCTTGACACTGTTTACTGTTAATCTGTCCCATTTGTGGAAACTGTGATTGTTGGCTAGTGGAATTGAAAACCCAGCTCTTAATTCCAACTCTTTCCAGTATTTACCCCAAGGGTTTTAATATATATCTGTTGAGTGAGTTGACTAGATAATGTCAGAATGGGCATCTGGCTTCAGTTGCCAGTCAACAACTATAAGCGGTATCTTCATTTTATCATGTTATCTGTAAGACAAGCTGATGATGGATCACAGAAGAGATTGTGAGGCTCTGCTTTTGATGCTGAGAATAAAGAAGACAGCAGGTTAGCTTAGAAGTTTTCTGATTAGGACGTGCCGTAGGGAGAATAGTTAGGGAATAGCCAAAATATCGATGGTTCAGGAGCTAGTTAGGTTTTGAACAATGATTAAGCCAGGGAAACATACTGAGAACAGAAGTTTGAGAAGAGATTTACACCATGATGCATGGGAGTGTGCTTCTGGACAGTATTAAACTAAGCTGTGTGGCCTCTGCATTGAAGCACTGAAAAACAGATATTCCTGGCAGACAATAGAATGTTGTCAGTAATTGTTAAAACAGAAACACACCAAGTACTGCCTACAAGATTGAATAATGTATTTTATACATATGGGTTTACATTTTTCTAATGTCCAAAAATGTTTATAAAGTGCATATGTAAGCCATTTTGAATTAAAATTTTGTGATGGATGTCTAAATTCATATTAGGAACTTATCATCATTTATTTTCTCAATAAATAAATATGAAAAGCTCATCTCCCACCATCTAGGCCTCCTCAGATATTTTGTTGTTCAAATGGATCATTATACATAAAGGGGTTGGGTACTAGTACTATAATTCTGAAGTATACAAGAAGAGAGGAATGGAAATTTATACCTCTACTGTTTCTTGGTTATTTGCTGCCTGTTCAATTCCTTTTTTATCTCACTAAATATACTATTCTCACTCACTCTTGCTCTCAATCTTACTTTCTCACTTTTGTGTGTATGTCATCACATAAGTATATACATCAATCATAACAGGGTAGATTATGTCGTGGTAATAAATAATCCCCAAATACCAATGGCTCAAAACAACTAAGACTTTTTTTTTTTCAAAAGTTTTTTTTTTAATTTTTTATTTCTTTTCAGTGTAACAGTATTCATTGTTTTTGCACCACACCCAGTGCTCCATGCAATCCGTGCCCTCTCCAATACCTGCCACCTGGTTCCCCCAACCTCCCACCACCCACCCCTTCAAAACCCTCAGATTGTTTTTCAGAGTCCATAGTCTCTCGTGGTTCACCTTCCCTTCCAATTTCCCTCAACTCCCTTCTCCTCCCCATCTCCCCTTGTCCTCCATGCTCTTTGTTATGCTCCACAAATAAGGTTTTTTTCTTTATTATTTTAGTGAGAAAGTGAGAGTGAACATAAGTGGAGGAGGGGCAGTCAGAGAGGGGAGAGACAGAGAGAATCCCAAGCAGGCTCCATGTTCAGTACAGAACCCAATGGGGGATTCAATTTCATGACCTTGAGATCATGACTTGACCTGAAATGAAGAGTCAGACCCTTAACTGACTGAGCCACCCAGCTGCCCAAAATAACTAAAAATTCTATCCTCTTCACTTGTCAGTGAAAACAGATTCTATTCATTGGGACGCTTTGATATTTTGATTGATGGATCTGGCATCATCTTGAGCATGACTAGTCCTCATACTCTAGGGAAGGAGCCCTCATGCCAGAAGCTTGCTCAAAAATTATTGACTAGAACATGGGACAGGAACCTGCATGACCTCCAGGGGTTCCTAAAGGGTGTTCCCAGCATAAACCCAGAAGGTAGAGAACCATGAACTCCTGGTGACCTGGTGCGTTAATGACTAAGTCAGCATTTTGAATTATTGCTTTCATCCAAGTGAAACCCTAAGAAAACTTTTCTATGATCAAGGTCACTAGAGTAAAATGGTCTTTATGTTAGGACAAGGAACAAAATCCGTGGAGAGTGAATGAGGTCAAAACACAGCTAGATGACCCCGATCATGTATTGCAGTGGCCTTCGTAGGCAGATCCTCTTATTCACTAAGATAATGATCTAATCAGAATTGGAGCAGGGACATCAGTGATATCTAATCAATTCCTCCAGGATGTGGAAGAACAGCCATTGATTTTAAGAGAAAGAAGTCATCAGCTATTGAACTCGTATCCACCCTTGATCGATTTTTGACTGAGCAAGTGTAAGTCAGGCATTTTCAAGATCTTAACCTTTTGTTGTGTGTGATTAGTGGAGACTCTGGCAGAAAGGCAATTCAAGGGAGGTGAGAGCAGCTCTAGGGATGTGGCTTTAGCAGTGCACCCAGTGTGGTCATGGTTTTGTTATCATAGTTCTTGAATTCTCTCTTTCACTACAGTTTCAAACAAACTGTACACTTACCAAACATTTAAATTTAAATTTAAAAATTAAAAAACCAGATCACTTTCTGAACTGAATTCACAGTATATCAACACAAACTCAGTTTTGTAGAGAAAGAAATGAATTTAAGACTCCTTTATCAGATCACGTTAGTTTCTAGTTTTTGAAATGTTTTTAGTGAACCATGCACCTGAGAGCAGAACATGGGGGACCACGGATACCAAGTTGGGGTAGTTATCTCTTCTTCTGTATGAAAGCCATTTTTGTTGTTGTTGTTTCAATGTCTAATGGTAAAACTGAAAACAAAAGAGAACAGTAAAAATTATCACTTTAATTCCTGTCAACAAAAATTTTGCTATCTCAATAAGAATGAACCTCCCCGAAGTCTGAATGCTCAGACCACCAAGCTCTCCTGAAAATAGCAAAGTGAAAAATACCCTGAGATGTTTACCCAATATTCATTTAGAAGAGGCAATTGCAAAAAAAAATATATATATATATATGGTGTGCCTAGGTGGTTCAGTCAGTTAAGTGCCAGACTTCTGATTTTGGCTCAGGTCATGATCTCAGGATCCTGGGATGGAGCCTCACCTGGGCTCCACAGTCAGTGGGGAGTCTGCTTGAGGATTCTCAGTCTCTCCCTTCCCTCCACCCCTACTCCCATTTACATGCATGTGTGCTCTCTCATTCTCTAAAAATAAATAAATCTTTAAAAAAATTAAAAAGAAAAAAATAAAGAAGGTAATAGAGGAAGATCATAGTGGCATTCTGATTTAAAGGGAATTTTTTAAGATGCAAAGGGACAACATTTAGATGCATAAGAATATACAGGCATTGACTGTAGATGCAGAGTGAGCAGTAATATTGGTTTCCCGTGTTACCATAACAAATTGTCATATATATGGTGTCTTTAAACAACAGATGTACTATCTTATAGTTTCAGAGGTCAGAAGTCTGAAATGGTCCTGCTTGAGCTAATCTCAAGGTATCTGCAGAACTACATTCCTCTGGGATCTCCAGGGGAATTTCCCATCTCAAGACCCTTAGTTTAATCATCTTTCACCATGTAAGGCAACGTTCAAGGGTACCAGGGATATTTAGAGTTGTCCGGGGACACCTATGGGTGGGGTTTCTGTTCAACCTACTATAGTGATGAAGAACAAAATAAGAGAAAGCAAATAATGAACACAGGTTGGATGCAGTCACTCCACACCTCTCATTTGTGTCTTATTCTCCTGCCATTTTAGCCCGTTTGTTTAATTTATTTGGAACTTTGTCATTTCTTTTTGTTTGTTTGGTGCTAAACTCAGAAAACAAATGCAGAGTGGACCCAACCTCCTTGAGTGGCTGGAGAAAAACATGATGCTAACCTAAGATGAAGTGTGACAGGCGGTACGTGGTCTAGAAAGCCGCTGGGCACCAGAATTGCATATTATGCAATTATATTCAATTCCTGACCATTGTCTAGGAAGTTTTTACAGGTAATTATGGAAGGTTACAACAGTGGCCTTTCTACGAGAGTTTAATGTTTCCAGTGGATGCTCATGAATAGTGATATTTTACCTAAGAATAAAATCACTCGCTTCCACTTAAAACACTCATTAGCCAACTTTTTAAATGGTTGCATTGTCTGAAACCTGATTAGTCCCGTTAGACTTTGATTAATGCTGCTCATTACTGAGATTAAGCGTTAGCTTTGTGCAGTCGACTCCATTGACTAATAACGTGAAACATTTTACATTGAAAGTGAGTCATGTAGACAAATGATAGTATTTTAATCAATTGACTTAGTGGTGCTATCACAACCCTCATGAAAGGTCTAGGCACACTGGAAAATGCCACATCTTTAATAGTTTATAATTAGTTCTGGACAATGAATGGCTTTCACATCTGCTGAGAAGACCTTCCTGCAGGGCTCTTCCTGATAAGAATTACAGTATGCATTTCTTCCTGCTTGAAAACATTACATTTAGCATTATGAACAGTGGAACTGTAGATTTAAATCTTAGTTTCCCCAATAATCTTAATACTATGAATCTAACCAGAAATATTGTTCACTTGTTTGCCAGGGGAGGTAAATCAGGTAGATCCACAGCATGCTCTGCACTCTTAATTGGACTGTTAATATGATGGATGAAGACTCTCATTTAAAATTTTATGGGGTAGAACAACATGGCACACAAGTCCCTCTCTGTGTTGTGTAAGCAAATGAATGAAGACAACTAAAACCCTATAAAATCTCATACATAAGGTTGTAATTGATGAAAAATCTCATTATGGTGTTCTGAGGGGAGGGGTCAAAACTATGTAAATTATGTACTAATTTATTCATGAAAATAATGAACAGTATGGTTAGCAATCTAGGGTATAGAAATAAAGATAGGAGGCATATGTAGTTAAAATGTAAAAAACATAAGAAAAATCGGAATTTAAAGTTTGTAGGTTTTTCTCAATTTATCCTTATGTTTGGTTTACTATGTAAACGACTTTGATTTGAAAACAGAAATTTGCGACTGATACAATCTCAGACCAGTTTTGTTATCCTATATTGGTTGGGTAAATTTTCAAGATTTGTGTAAATTATTTGTAATAATTTCAAACTTCAAACCTTATGTATGAGATTTTATAGGGTTTTAGTTGTCTTCATTCATTTGCTTACACAACACAGTGTGCAGTCTTTAAACAAGGATAAATTTCTTAAGTTTGGAGGTTAAAAAGAAATCCTCACTTTTGTCTGAAAATATGACTCATGCTGTAATCTCCAGTGATCATCAGCACTGAGACTTCATGTTCATTTAAGAATCAGAAATTTAATTTTCTGTAAAACAGATAGTATACAGTTTGTCTTATAGTGGCTGTTAAGCAAACATTAGAATCCCTAAACTGCTGGGGAAATTATAAGTGCATTATTAAAAAAAACCAAATTAGTACACAGGAAATGTCTATTTAATCATACCAGTTTTGTTCATGAAGAAAATAGAGAGGTATACAAATATAAGAAGATCCCAAAAGTACAGAGTTGAATATTCTTGTTCAAGTTCACATAGATGTTCAAGCCATCTTAAGAATTTTAGAATTGTGTCAAAAAATGTTTTCCCATGTTTTGATTAAATTATTGCTGAGGTAGTTAAAGCAGTAGAATGGTATGAGCTGGTTGTGTTTGGGCGAGATTTGGGAAGGAAGAAATGTGTGATAGGACACACACCAGACCAGAAAGGGCAGCATATACAGGGGTGGGCCAGATGGCTCAGATGGCACCAGGACCTGCAAGGTTGTATCTTCCTGGGGTAAAGCCTCCTTGGAGCAGAAAGAGAGAGAAGAAACTTAAGAGCGATTGCACTTAAATTCTGGATCTCCACAATCTGAGCAAGGATGAATCTGAGTGGAACTGGCTATGGGTTATTTCATTCTGAGCAGAAGACATGCTGGTGAGAAATGTCTGTTAATGATCTGTTGGTGGTAAATGTGAAGAATACAAAGCAAATAAAAAAGCCTGGAATCTGGGAGAATGGCTAAGGGTCTGCTCAAAAATCTGGGCAGAATAGATACCATGAGAGAGATTTTGAGGCAAGAATGCATGCATTAAAATATATACTGAATGCAGATGTTTTGGGAATAGTATGATTTAAATGAGTGCCTAATTCCAAGATTTCACGGACTAATCTCAGACAGTTTGTCTCATTGACTGAGTAGCACATACCAGACATGGATGGAAGGTAAGATGATTAATTTGACGAGTGTTAAATGTGGGTATAAGTTGGTGGTAGATTTTTCAAAAGGAAAAGTGGCTGTGTTTATTAGAAATACAAAGAATTATACTTATCCAAAAGGACAACTTTTATTATAAAATCTATTATATATATATAATTTATATATAAAATATATAAAATTTATTATCATGTTTTCACAATTGTTAATAATATGTTGTTAAATGCATCCCAGAAAACATCAAACAAGTGCAATAAATCTACTAATAGTTCAATCTAAAAGTGAAGTGTTCAGGTAAACAAGAATGTTCAGGTATCATTCTTTTAAGACTGATTTACATTTTTATGAAAATAAACATCTGAAGATGATGAGAATATGTTTGAAGGCAAAATTATTAAAAAATAGCAACTGGATGTCCATTCTCCAGGACAATATACTCACTTTTCTTTTCTTTTCTTTTTTAGAAATATTTTATTTATCTATTTGACACACAGAGAGAGATCACAAGTAGACAGAGCAGCAGGCAGAGAGAGGGGGGAAGCAGGCTCCCCGCTGAGCAGAGAGCCCTATGTGGGGCTTGATCCCAGGACCCTGAGATCATGACTAGCCAAAGGCAGAGGCTTAACCCACTGGGCCACCCAGGTGCCCCTACCCTCATTTTTCTGATGTCACGATGACCTATCTAACAACAACTTGGAACACTGACAGTATTGATAGGCAACACAGATTATGTTTTGAGATTATAGAATGAGAGAATTTATTTCGTCTGAATTGCAAAGTATTTTGAACAATCCCATTTCTCATGTTGTATACTTCTGGTGCCCCATAACTTCTTGAACCACATGCCAAATAAAATAGAAACCAAGACCCATAATTAATTCCATCATAAAGTCATGGAGTTGAACCACTTAAGTGAGAGCAAAATTAATGCAGTGTGGAATTCAGTAATTTCTTTCCTGTTCTAAAGAACACAAAATCTTTCTGTATATTTGACATCTAAACTACTGATATTTTAAAAACTGATTTTATGCGTTCATCAAAAATGTATTAATTTGTAGAATTGTCAGAAATGGAGCACAGTATTTCTGCTCTGTCACATAAACTATGTGCACAAATGCACTATTAATGAAGCTTTCCTTATTATGTGTCAAGGTCTCTGGTTGTTGCTTTCCTTGTATTATATCTCACTTAATCCACACTATCATTTTTCTAAGTAGGTATATTATTGAGAACAGTTATAGCCAAGGGAACTGCAGCTCAGAGATTTAAGTGCTTTGCCCAAGTTATACAAACCTTATAAGAGTTATGCCTCAAGCATAATATTTAGACAACAGTTTAATTTATTATATACCTATGATACACTGTATGAATTTGGTGTTTTTTCTATAATTAAAAGTCTGCATTAAGAACTTCTGATCAAGAAGGAAAATGTGAGGGTGCTTGGGTGGCTCAATGGGTTAAGCCTCTGCCTTTGGCTCAGGTCATGATCTCTGGGTCCTGGGATTCAGCCCTGCATCAGGCTCTCTGCTCAGCAGGGAGTCTGCTTCCCTTCCTCTCTCTCTGCCTGCTGCTCTGCCTACTTGTGATCTCTGTCTGTCAAATAAATAAATAAAATCTTAAAAAAAAAAGAAAGAAAATGTGAATTTACTGAGATTGAAAATTCAAAATATAACCCAGCTCTTATTCATTTCAAAAAATTGTAGGCACATTATCACTTTCTCAATAAGTGATGATTAATTTGTTACTGAAACTTTTCCCTTGACGAAGTTTGTCATTTCTATCAAAACTATCTAAAGGTCCCCTCTGGAATAGCTTTCTTTTTATCCTAAATGTAAATAAATGATGATTATGTGATTGGGAATTTATTCAACAAACTTTGTTAGCAAAGTTATTAAGAGCCTATTATATGCCTCACTGGGTAGAAAGAAATGGAATATTTTCAAAGATAAATACAGCGCTTACCACATCTGAAGTTCCCAATGTATCACATAGACATGCACAATAGTGATACGATATAAACAACTAGAAGTTGTTTGTTTACCAGCAGCAAAAACTATCCAGAGCTAGATTAGTAAAGCAATTACAGTACCATAAATTCACAGATTTCAATTTTTCTGAAAATACTGAAAATATGTTTCAATATTTTATATTGATATATGATATATATGATATTGAAATAAAATATATTTCAAAAATATTGAAAATATTTTTCAATTATAGCTGAAAAACCAGAAAGCATCAGGAATTCCCTTCACCGAGATGAAATTAGGTCAGACTATTTCCGTTTTCCTGTAAGATGTTGCTCTGTTTGAGATTAAAAGCCTCTTGGGAGAGGAATCCAGTTGGTACAGTTTGGTTCAGATGCTTCTGTCTTGGCTTGTGTGGGGCAGGCCAACCTGTTGGATGATCTTACCAACACTGAATATGGTGGGAAATGAGGTGCTGTTGCTACAAACATATTTTAATAGATGTCAAGTAGCAAGAAAGTCTTTCAATGTCCACTACAATTCGGTTGTATCTATCAATCTCTATCTTTGTCTCTAGGTATATATATTTGTATTCTAAATGACAACAGTAAGGGGAAAGCCTGGTAAAGTGGTATCTATTTTTTCTAATTCATGGTTTCTTAAGTCACTTATTCATTTTTCCATTTAACAAATATATTTAGTAAGCCAAGAACTCTTCTGTGATAGATCAATCACAGATAATCAAAATGAACATGTGTCCAAGTACCTGCCATGGCAGAGCTTACATTCTCATTGGAGAGAAAAACACCAAAAAATAAAATATGGAGGTAATCGGAAATAAAAATAAAGAAAATGTTTAGGGAAGAAGGACCCAGAGAAGATGCTATCCCAATAGAGTAGTCAATGGTGGTCAAGGAAGGCTTCTCAGAAGAGGAGGTATTTCAAGTGAGACTAAATGGAGTGAAGGAGTACATGATGTAAGCCAAGCAGTGAAAAAATATTTTAGACAAAGGGAAAATAATTTTTAGATAAAAGGAAAAATAATTTTAGATAAAGGGAAAAAATATTTTAGACAAAGAGAATGAAAGTGGAGGGGTTTTGGGTTGGTGAAAGTGCATTTCCAGAAAATGTGGTTGGAGAGGCAGCCAGGGACATTTAAGGGCTCTGTAGTCTATGATAAAGATTTTAGATTGCCTTTATAAGAAGGGAAAACATTGAGTTTATAGAGGAAAGCTTTCTTTGTGTCATGAATAAAAGGCTTAGTATGAGTTTCTCTGTGCATAGAGGCAAAAGGCATTCCAAAGAGAGGAAATGTCACAGAGTGTCATGCAAACATCGATGGAGTATTTGAGCGTTGATCACTATGGCCGAACAATACGGTATCAGAGTAATGTGGTCAAACTCTGAGGGAGCTGTGACAAATTGTGGGTGTCTACTAAAGAGGATGGCCTTTTCTCTGTGGACAATGAGGAATTGCAGATAGTTTTTGGAAGGAAGGTCACTGGTGAACAGATGTGAGGAAAACATGAAGGCAGACACAGCATGCAGGACAGAGTTTTTAAAGAATCCTGGGGAATTCCAACTCCACTCCCAACTCATTGAAAAAGAAACTTAATAAGTTTGGAAAGCATATTTTGAACACCTCTTAGAGATCAAAACAACCATTAAAATGTAGCTCAGTTAACTGAGCTTATCTTCAAACTTTCCAGCTTTATCTAAGCAAAGAACATCTATTCCCTTCTTTTGGTGAGGGACATTTTTCTGCACAAGAGAGTTGTTGTAATACTGTCAATGAGCTTTAACAGATCCTGCACTTGGAAGTTGATTGGCAAAGAAAATGAAGGGGATATGATAAAACAAAGGTATGAAATGATTCCTTGCTTGATCAATGCTGAACAAGACCTATAAAAGTGAGAACAACATTAATCAAACAACAGATATTAATCCGACGAATATCTGATTTTCTCTTTTGACTGCTGAATACTGATTTAAATGAGCTAACAATAGAGAAAATCCTAAGAAGAAAGACAATCTTGGATGGTTAAGGTGTGCAAGTAATTTGTCACCAGCAGATCTTCAACAACGTGACAAAAAGCAGAATCTGTGCCAACTGCTAAATAATATGCCCAGTGCACAGGATGTAAATTTAAAATCCATCCTCAAAGACTAGTTGTCAATCAAACTGCTTTTAGATTGCAGGGTGACCTTCCAGAATTTGAGGATGAATCAAATTAGCAGTCAGAATAATGGAAGGTGTATACTACAGGAGAATAACTCATTTCTGAGTATTTTAGTGTATGTGGAATACATTACATGAAATTAGGTACAAGATGATACTATGAAATCTTAAGCTGGGAAAAGATTGGTCTTATTTACATGTGTATTTGAAATTCAACTTTAAGAAAGTGATAGACGATCACTTCCCAGCCTCGATCATCACATTTTTCATTCCAACCATATCTCACCAAGATGTCCAGTCTCTTCTCTGTCACTTGTTGTTATTCACTAATCATTCTCCTCTGCAGTTTCTTCCTCTTCTGAAAGCTTCCCATGGTCCACCTCTGTCCTCAGTCAATACCTGAAACCCTGGCTGTATCCTTCAGGCTGAACCTGGCCCAGTGCAGTGCTCTGCCATGCTGGTCGCTCCCAAGGAAGGTCTTCCCAAGCATGATGCAGACCCGCACACTACTACCTGGGGCCATTTCTAAGCATGTGTCCAGCTACCACACTCTGGTTCCAATCTTTTCAGTTGTTGCCTTTTTTTTCAGGTGAGCTCCAGACACATGAATACAAGGTCCTCTGTGAGCTCCACTTCTTTATTTCTCCATCTGTTCACTCACACTACTCTTTTATCTTTCTGAACTATTTGCAGGCCACTGACTGTGCCATGCTTGTATGCATATAGGTCCTTACACATGGATTTCTTAGCCTAGAATAGCTTTTTTCCTCCTTATTGTGGCCAAATTATCTTCATTAGTTAAGACTTTGTTTCACCAACTCCCTCCTTTAGGAAGCATTCTGAGGGTTTCGTTCCCCCCAGAAAATATTAGGGATTCCTCTTCCCTATGCTCTTAGCACCCTATATCCCCTTCTGCTATTGCCTCCTTTATCCTGGTGCTGTGATTGTCCTGATTGCCCCATCTTTTTCTTTCTATCCTGGAGGGTTCAGCCTGGATTGAATTCATCACTCTATTCCAGCTACCAGTGCAGTGCATAGTACATGGTGGATGAATTAAACACCTCCATATTTTATGTGCAGCTATTTCAAATGTACATTAGTAAATTGGCCACACGCTTTGGAAAGAATACATGTATTGGTGGAGAGGGAGCTTTACTGTGAGAAATTGTCTCATGGGATAAAGGAGGTTGAGAGGTCCCACAATCTGAGTCTGAAAATTGGACATTCAAGAAAGTGTTTGTATAATTCTGGTGTGAATCTGAATGCCTGAGATGCAGGACATCTGATGGTATAAATACCAGTCCAAGAGCAGGACAAGTTGAAGCAGGTAGGAAGGGGCAAATCCTTCCTTCCTCTGCTATTGTTCTAGTCTGGCCCTCCATGGATTGGCTGATGTCCATCTACATCAGAGGGTGGCAATCTATGACACTGAGTCCTCAAATTCAAATGTTAATGGTTTCCAGAAACACTCCTTAGACACATCCAGAAATGGTAACTAATCTGGACACTCCAATGACCAAGTCAAACTGACACAAAAAATTAGCCGTCCCAGAAGATAAAATGATTTCATGCAGGTTCAGGCCACTGACCCGCCTAGACACTTAGAAGAAATGTACTTTATTTTCCCCATAAATAAGACCACAGAATCTCACCAGGGAGAAGACCCTTTTAATCCTGTTCTTCAGTGGATTTGGATTCTCAACACAACACCTTGACAAATTTGGGGTCAATCTGTCATGCCCTCTTGACTCCTTGACTTTGACTCCAGAATAATGGCTCTGTGAGGGTTGTGGAAGGGAAAGTTCCTCCCGACCTGTGATCTTCACGAGTGGAGCATGGGCATAGAGATCCTTGTTGGGTGCATATTTCCGTAGTTGAGATGTCATCTCTGGTTCCAAAGAGCCTCCTTTAAATTCATCTTCAGATAGTGACAGGGGCTGAGAATACACAGAGGGGGAAAAAAATAAGGTTAAATAATAAAATCTTGCCAGATGTTCTAATGAGCTCATTCATTTTTTTTAAAAGATTTTATTTATTTATTTGACAGACAGAGATCACAAGCAGGCAGAGAGGCAGGCAGAGAGAGAGGAGGAAGCAGGCTCCCCGCTGAGCAGAGAGCCCCATGCGGGGCTCGATCCCAGGACCCTGAGATCATGACCCGAGCCAAAGGCAGTGGCTTTAACCCACTGAGCCACCCAGGCGCCCCTAATGAACTCATTCTTGACAGTTGTTTTTTCGTACCTAACATATCTGGTATGGAGCTTGGGGTAATAGAAATACGGTGGCCAAGACTTGCTGTGGTCCTTCCCTCAGTGAGCAGGAACAATATGCAGACAACAAAGGGTCATACATTTACAACTCACTTCATTACTTTGAATGAAAGTGCCATGCTATGATGCGGGGAGAGAAGTACTAATCTAGGCAGGGGAGCAGGAAGCTTCAACAGGGAGAGTGCCCTTTGCTCTCAGTTCCAGTGAGAGTGTTAACAATTTGTAATATTGACACAATTACAGAAATTGTGGTATCTTCCATTGTCAGAATTAGAAAATTCAAATTCTTGCAGAAATCTACTAGACTGACTTCTGTGCTGTGTATTAATGGCCTTTGACAAACCTTTATGGTTTATTTAGAATTCCTCTCTATTTCAGAGCCCCTTGTTTCTAGCAGTAAGACAGATCTCAGGTAACTCTGCTTTTTGTTGGTTTGCTTGTTTCTCCTGTTGTCTCTCAAAGTGTATAAGGTGATTGAGAATTACACCATAAAATATGGAAAGAGAGTGATTAGGAATGCAGTTGCAATACATAAATGGGTATTAAAAAAAAGAAATTTAGTGGAAAATTGGGTTTACTATTCTTGATTTATACTAAAATTTATTTTGGTTGCATTGCACCCAAGAATGACAACTGATGGTAGAAAATCAGAAGACTAAGTTCCTCATTATTCTGCATGCATGCTTTTTGCTAGGGAGATCTTCAACTTGGTTTGGTCTGAGACTGTAAACTGATGTCCTGAAGTATTAAAAAGCTGTAAAAATTCATGTTTGGGCTTGCCAAAGAATTTTTCTGGAGCATATTTGAAGGACTGAATGGATTCTCTAAGTCTGGTATGTGTCACCATCATTCCCTATATTTAATTCCTTAGGTTTACTGAAATATAAGAGCTGAACTAAAAATCTATTGCTTTGTCTATTTAATACGGCAATTTGAATAATATCAGAAGGAAATGGAAGCACAATTATATGCTCTTTTCTAAATTCAGAACTAGTCCAATGTGCTATTTTTATATGTATTGTTAGTTCAGAGCTCAGATAAAATTTAGTATTCAAATATAATCTCCTCAGCACAAAAAGCGGCCATCAGAACGTGAGAATTCCGTATCTATGGCTCACAAAAAGGATTTAGATTAGAATAACAGAAAAAGGTGGAGAGTGGAAATTATTTTTTAGAGCAAGTTCCATTAAATTTTATCCTGGAAATAAAAGTTCCATATGTGAACAATAATGAGAGCTACGAACAAGTACTTAACAGGAAGGTAATTCTTCTATCAGCCTTAACATAAATAAGCACTTTCTTTTTTGCAATCCTTTTATCCTCATTGTTCAGAAACATTTTTGTGTAATAATCACCTCCTAAAATGTAGAAAATGAAAATCAATCACCATTTCTTCTTACATTCTTAAAAAATACCATAGAATAGCTGAGATTTATTATTATTATTTGACAATAATCATAAAAAAAAAGTGGGGTGGGGTGGAATTTTCAAACCTCAAGCACTTACAAAGTCTAGAGGCAAAAAGAAAAGACAAAATGATAAAAAGAATATTTCCATTCAAGTTCATTAGTCTCTATGTCAAATTAAGTTATGAAACCAAACCAGCCAAAACAGTATTCTCTGAAAATAACTTATATTTTAGATCTGGGTCTCAAATCAGAAAAGAAGAAGCCACTCATAGAAAATTTCAATATATTTTTTTGAGGGGGAGTACAGGAAAATATGATGTAATTGCTCAATGTCTAGGCAGATAAAAAATACATATTTGTATTAATAGCATAACTGGTAAAGCACTTGGGTATGTGTTATGCATCTCTTTGTGGGAGGACAATAGTATTTATACCTTGTTTTATTTTGCGAGTTTATAAGAAAAAAATAAATGACTTATTCAAGTTTCCTTAGTGTCCTGGGTGGGAATCTCTCATGTGTCCAAATTCCAATGATGGTTTTGTTTGTTTTTCAAAAAAATGTCAATAACTTACAATTTCAGTATACAATACATTAAAAGAAAATTTTTTTCTCTATATATATTTTTTTCTTTTCAATATATTTTTAAAATGATCATGGTTTTGGTGAATGGTAAACAATGTTTCACTTTGTATTAATTTAAATGGGAAATGGTTTTCACAACCTCATATAATCACTTTATCCATCTTCAACATCCATAGGATCCTGATGTTCACTTAAAGACATTTGATGAAAAATACTCCTTTGAGCAGGAAGAAATGCCTCACCAACAGATTATTATGTATAGTCATTGTCTATTGAAAAATCGTTAACACTTACATAGGAATAATAAACATGCAAAAGTATGGAGAGCCAATTATAGAAGACAGATGATGCCTTTTGTCTGATTTATCCTGATATAGTTGAGATGATGAGTCATGAAATTAACATTCCAGGAGTGCTCCCAAATAATGGACTTTAAGAGATGGCCCATTCCATTAATCAAATTTGGAAACAGCCTAATTCAAACAGTTTCTACTTTCCTACTATGAAGCAAGCACAACATAAATTCTTTTGCTAAAAAAACAGAGGAAACATATGATTTTTAGTTATAACAGCAATCTTTTCAAATAAGCATTGTTATGCTGTCTTACAGAGGAGGAGGCTAGGATTTATGAAAGAAAAGGATTTGTCCCAAACCGCATGACCAGACATGGCACAGCTCAAATTCAAACTCTGAATTTTCTCACCCCAAAGTCCATACCCTTTCTGTTAGGTTGAAAGACTAGTTAATGAAGTTAAATATCATCAGCTCAATGTGGTCCAATGCTTCATTCATATGGATCATGAAGAATTTTTAAAACTGGCCTTTTTAAAGATTAAAAGTGGTAAACAAATCAAAGAAAATCACATTTATTTTGATCTTTAAAGTACAGTGCCAGACTATGGAAAGAGCTCAAATTCCCATCAACCAAAGAACGGATAAAGATGTGCTGTATACACACAATGGAATATTACTCAGCCATAAAAAATAATGAAATCTTGATTTTGTAATAATGCATTTGAAGTTAGAGAATATTATGCCCAGTGAAATAAGTCAGTCTGAGAAAGACTAGTACCATAGGATCTCACTCGTATGTGGAATTTCAGAAACAAAACTAAATGATCATAGTGGAAAAGAGAGAAGCAAACCAAGAAACTGACTCTTAACTATAGAGAACACACTGATGGTGACCAGAGGGGATCCCATTTGTGGGGGGATAAGGGAAACAGGAGACAGAGATGAAGGAGGGCACTTGCAATGATCATTGGATGATCTACAAAAGTGCTGACTCATTATATTGTACACCTGTAATGAGTATTACACTGTATGTTAACTCATGTTTAAATAAACACTAAAGAGAAAAAAAGCACAATGTGTATATGTATGTATGTATGTAATATACTTAGAAAATAGTGATGTTATTTAAAGAATAAAGATTTTAATTTTGATGAAGTCCCAAAAGTTTATTTTCGCTTTTGTTTCCTTTGCCTTTGGAGACATATCTTGAAAGAAGTTGCTGTGGCTGATATCGAAGAGATTACTGCCTATGTTCTCCTCTAGGATTCTTATGGATTCCTATCTCACGTTGAGGTCTTTTATCCATTTTGAGTTTATCTTTGTGTAAGAGAATAGTCGAGTTTTATTCTTCTACATATAGCTGCCCAGTTTTCCCAGAACCATTTATTGAAGAGACTGTCTTTTTTCCACTGTGTATTTTTTCCTGTTTTGTCGAAGATTATTTGACCATAGAGTTGAGTGTCCATATCTGGGCTCTCTACTCTGTTCCACTGGTCTATGTGTCTGTTTTTATGCCACTACCATGCTGTCTTGGTGATCACAGCTTTGTAGTAAAGCTTGAAATCAATCAGGTAATGTGATGCCCCCCGTTTTATTTTTGTTTTTCAACATTTCCTTAGTGATGCGGGGTCTCCTCTGATTCCATAAAAATTTTTGGATTATTTGCTCCAGCTCTTTGAACAATATCACTGAAATTTTGATCAGAATGGCATTAAAAGTATAGATTGCTCTAGGCAGTATCGACATTTTAACAATGTTTATTCTTCCGATCCAAGAGCATGGAATGGTCTTCCATCTTTTTGTGTCTTCTTCAATTTCTTTCATGAGTGTTTTGTAGTTCCTTGAATACAGATCCTTTACCTCTTTGGCTAGGTTTATTCCCAGGTATCTTATGGTTCTTGGTGCTATCGTAAATGGAATCGATTCTCTAATTTCCCTTTCTGTATTTTCATTATTAGTGTATGTATAGAAATCCACTGATTTCTGTACATTGACTTTGTATCCTGCCACGTTGCTGAATTGCTGTATGAGTTCTAGTAGTTTGGGGGTGGAGTCTTTTGGGTTTTCCATATAAAGAATCATGTCATCTGTGAAGAGAGAGAGTTTGACTTCTTCATTGCCAATTTGGATACATTTTATTTCTCTTTGTTGTCTGATTGCTGTTGCTAGGGCTTCTAATACTATGTTGAACAAGAGTGGTGAGAGTGGGCATCCTTGTCGTGTTCCTGATCTCAATGGGAAGGCTGCAATCTTTTTCCCATTGAGGATGATATTTGCTGTGGGTCTTTCATAGATAGATTTTATGAAGATCAGGAATGTTCCCTCTATCTATACTTTGAAGTGTTTTAATCAGGAACGGATGTTGAATTTTGTCAAACGCTTTTTCTGCATTGAGTGAGAGGACCATTAATTAATTTATTCTATCATGTTAATTGATTTGCGAATGTTGAACCATCCTGGTAGCCCAGGGATGAATCCCACCTGGTCATGGTGGATAATCTTTTTAATGTGCTGTTGGATCCTGTTGGCTAGGATCCTGTTGAGAATCTTAGCATCCATATTCATCAGTGATATTGGTCTGAAATTCTCCTTTGTGGTAGGGTCTTTGCCTGGTTTGGGGATCAGGGTAATGCTGGGTTCATAAAAAGGGTCTGGAAGTTTTCCTTCTGCTTCAATTTTTTTGAAACAGCTTCAGGAGTATAGGTGCTATTTCTTCTTTGAAAGTTTGGTAGAATTCCCCAGGGAATCCGTCAGGTCCTGGGCTCTTGTTTTTTGGGAGGTTTTTGATCACTGCTTCAATCTTGTTACTAGATATTGGTCGATTCAGGTTGTCAATTTCTTCCTGGTTCAATTTTGGGAGTTTATAGTTTTCTAGGAATGTATCCATTTCATCTAGGTTGCTTAGCTTATTGCCATATAACTGTTGATAATAACTTCTGATGATTGTTTCTACTTCCTTTATGTTCATTGTGATCTCTCCCTTTTCATTCATAATCTTATGAATTTGGGCTTTCTCTCTTTTGGATTAGTGTGGCCAATGATTTATCGATCTTACTGATTCATCGAACTCAAAAGCTTCTGCACAGCAAAGGAAACAGTCAAGAAAACAAAGATTCAACCCATTGAATGGGAGAAGATATTTGCAAAAGACACTACAGACAAAATATTGATATCCAGGATCCATAAAGAACTCCTCAAACTCAACACACACACAAAACAGACAATCCTATAAAAAAATGGGCAGAAGATATGGACAGACACTTCTCCAATGAAGACATACAAATGGCTATCAGACACATGAAAAAATGTTCATCATCACTAGCCATCAGGGAGATTCAAATTAAAACTACATTGAGATATCACCTTACACCAGTTAAAATGGCCAAAATTAGCAAGACAGGAAACAACATGTGTTGGAGGGGATGTGGAGAAAGTGTAACCCTCTTACACTGTTGGTGAGAATGCAAGTTGGTGCAGCCTCTTTGGAGAACAGTGTGGAGATTCCTCAAGAAATTAAAAATAGAACTTCCCTATGATCCTGCCATTGCACTACTGGGTATTTACCCCAAAGATACAGATGTCGTGAAAAGAAGGGCCATCTGTACCCCAATGTTTATAGCAGCAATGAGCACGGTCACCAAACTGTGGAAAGAACCAAGATGCTCTTCAATGGAGGAATGGATAAGGAAGATGTGGTCCATATACACTATGGAGTATTATGCCTCTGTCAGAAAGGACGAATACCCAACTTTTGTAGCAACATGGACGGGACTGGAAGAGATTATGCTGAGTGAAGTAAGTCAAGCAGAGAGAGTCAATGATCATAGGGTTTCACTTATTTGTGGAGCATAACAAATAGCATGGAGGACATGGGGAGACAGAGAGAAGAAGGGAGTTGGGGGAAATTGGAAGGGGAGGTGAACCATGAGAGACTATGGACTCTGAAAAACAATCTGAGGGTTTTGAAGGGGTGGGGGGTGGGAGGTCAAGGTACCAGGTGGTGGGTATTGGGGAGGGCACATATTGCATGGAGCACTGGGTGTGGTGCAAAAATAATGAATACTGTTATGCTGAAAATTAAAAAAAAAAGAATAAAGATTTTAAACTCCAAGCTATTTAGAGATTTAAAAATTTAGAGAGATACCTTTTTATCTATAAAGAGACCATGTTAAGAGACAAGAAAACTCCCATTATAGGATTTTTCTTCTCCAGAAACTCCATCTGTTATGCAGTGTATAAAACAAGAAAATAAAAATGAAGCATGGGTTTGTACTAAAACTTCATCCCTTATTGACCAAGTGAACGAAAATCGGTCTTTCTCTCCCAACATTGCCACAAATCAGTTTCCTCATCTGTAAAATAAGGGAAATAAAAGAAAGCCTACTTCATAAGTTGTAAAGGTAATTAGTGAGATCGTGTATCTCCATGCTCTCCCACGATTAATTCTCAATGTTTTCAAGTTTTCTTTTTTTTTTTTTTTTAGTATTTTATATATTTATTTGAGAGAGAGAGAAATAAACTGAGAGAGAGAGAGAGAGAGAGAAAGTTCATGTGCGTGTGCACAAGCAGGCGATAAGCAGAGGAAGAGGGAGAAGCAGAACCCATGCTGAGCAGGGAGCCCAACACAGAGCTAGATCCTGGGATCCTGAGATCACAACCTGAGTGGAAACCAAGAAGCAGATGCTTAACTGACTGAGTTACCCAGCCACCCTTGTCTGCAAGTTTTCTTATCTCTTAAAGACTCTCCTTGTATTTTAGGGGAATTGCAAAATAGCAAGTTAATCATATTTTGTTACATTAATAAACATAGATTTTGTTGTGCTTCAATGACAAACAAGCCCCAAATCTATTATCTATCTATCTCTCTGTCTATCATCGATCATCTTTTGTGAAAGGTAGTCATTGAACGTTGACATGAAAGAGGCTGTATTCCACAAAATTATTTGGGAACACAGGCAGTAAGAGACACCTCTACCTTGTGGCTGCACATTTGGTAACATACTGTCTGCTAGCACACGGAGGCAAGAGAATGCAGAGCAGTAGGATTTTACAAGATTGGTGTCTTAGTCTAGAAGTGACATATCATTTCCACTCCTGGGTATTGGTCAGTATCCACCTACCCGCAGGAGGGTGGGAACTATATTTTCCCATTCACTCAAAAGGAGAGGAACCCCTATCGGTGACCTTCAAAGATACCCTATGCAGGTTCTAGAATCTCTGTGGTGGTTCAAATCTCCTTTGCTTTGAAAACTAGAGTCATCCCCCTGGAAGATAGTACTATAGGCAGATTTTTCTGACTCACTAATATTCCCCATTTTTCCTTTTCTCTCTTAATATGCATCAGGCATGCAGCAATTCTTGGTAACAAGGATTTTGTAGCTTACAAAGAAAGATACTCTCTGGTAAAATAGATTTGACATGGCATGAACATTTTTCTTCACTTGCAAAATCAATCTTGAATCTTTTAAGCTATCTTGTAAAGGAGGGAACAAAGTAAACAAAGACAAAACCAAAAATCTCTCCTTACACCTCTTTGTCCAGCATGAGTGTCCATGTAGAAACTGCTCTTCTGTGGGTACAATTCCATAATAGTGACATTGGTTATCTCTTTTTAATTTTATTTTTTTCAGTGTTCCAAGATTCATTGTTTATGCACCACACCCAGTGCTCCATGCAATAAGTGCCCTCCTCAATACCCACCACCAGGCTCACCCATCCCTCCACCCCCTCCCTTCAATAACTCTCATTTGTTTCTCAGAGTCTTTTCATAGTTATTTACAATCATGGATAATTGTAACCCTTCAGACATTTTCTATGCCCCAAAGAACAATTACTTGTGTGTCCCCAAGACTTTGTTGACACCATTTCTCCAGGTCCCAGTACCATCTCCACCATGGAGCAGATGTGGAAAGGTCTCAGATTTTAGTTCTAGATTTTCGTGTCTCTGGCACTGTCTCTCCTTTCTTCCCCTGGAGTCCTTACTGTGTAAAATCACCTATTTAAACCTGAACTGAAATGCAATGGCTGAAAATAACAGATTCTCAATCAGAAAAGTCCACTGGGAATAGAGACTGTGAAGGATAAAATTTCATTTTTTCAAAGGGCCAATAACAATACCCTTCCTATCTATTGTGCTCATGTTTAACTGAACTGGTAGATTATGTCATCAAAATATAAGTATGTTTTTTGTTTTGTTTTGTTTTTTAATTTTTTAAAAAATTTTTAAAAGATTTTATTTATTTATTTGAGAGAAAGAGAGAGAGCATGAGAGGAGAGAGGTCAGTGGGAGAAGCAGACTCCCTGCCGAGCAGGGAGCCCAATGTGGGGCTCGATTCCGGGACTCCAGGATCATGACCTGAGCTGAAGGCAGTCGCTTAACCAACTGAGCCACCCAGGCGCAAATAAAAATAAAAATATATAAAATATATACAAAAAATAAAAATAAAAATATGCTTAAGAATATTTCCCTATATTGGGAAAAAAATCTGCCCATGTATTTGTGCACTTCCCATACATCAGATTCACTTAATTTTTAAAATTTACTCCTTATTTGTGTTTCTATAGATTTTGCAAAATCATGTACATTCTATGGCCACGAGATTGTGTTCTATAACTAAATTTAATCTTAACAGAAGATTATAATTGAAGACAATCATTTTACCTTGTATTCTATAAATAGGGAAGTTGATTCACGACTACCCTTGGCTAATAAAAGTCTTAATACGGTGTGCTTTTATATTTTAAGATACTGGCTATTTCTAAGTTGTTATAAAGAAGTATGTTTCAAATCATTACATTATTGAAGATGAGTGTACACCAGTATAAGGAGGTCAATTTTCAAGTTGTTAATATATTCAATTACTTTTTTTTTCAACTAATGCCATACATTTGAAGAGAATTAGTTTTATCAATTTTAATTTAGCAAAACAGCGAGATGACCTGACCTTGAAAAGTTTGCTTTATAAAAGTCATGACAAGCTTCTTTTTTTTTAAAAAAAGATTGTTTAATTTTATTTATTTATTTGAGAGAGAGCGAAAGTGATCACAGAGGCAGAGGGACCACAGAGGCAGAGGGAGACGCAGACTTATTGCTCAGCGAAGATCCTGCTGTAGGGTTCGATCCCAGGACCCTGAGATTATGACCTGAGCCTAGGGCAGGTGCTTAACCAACCAGGTCACCCAGGTACCCCTCCTGGCAAATTCCTTGCAATTGCTACCCTACGGCAATGGAAATATTCCGGCACATAGATCCTTACATAATAGCTGCTGAATTTCTAAATTATTTTGTTTAAACTTTTCTTTTATAAAGATTGTTTTCTTCTGGGTGCCAGGGCAGCTCAGTCAATTAAGCTTCTGACTCTTAATGTAGGCTCAGGTCATGATCTCAGGGTCCTGGGATCAAGTCCTGTGATAGCCTCTACACTCAGGGGAGGGGATGGGTAATATGCTTGACGATTCTCTCTTTCCCTCTCCTTCTTCCCCTCCCCCTGTTCATGCTCTCTCTCTAAAATATAAATAAATCTTAAAAAAGATTGCTTTCTTCTAATCAGTCTTTAAATGAATAATACTAAACTTTGAGTATATGCATGTGGCTTTACGGGGTTGTTCAAAGGCGTAAAGATCACCCCCTCTTGGCTCCTTGCCGGCCAGCTTCCTCTGCTGTTACACTTTGTGATTTCATTGCATTGTTATTTGTTTTTATTAAACGATATTTGTTGTCTCTATTCTTTTCCTCTCATAACTTCCCAAACAATTCTTACTAACACTTACTCTACCTTATATAGATACGCAACTCTTCCCTTAGTCCTAGACTTGTAGTTTCCATAAAGGATAAAATGTATTGAGACACCAATCCGTAGAGAGGGCAGTAGATGCAGATTACATTGGCTCAGATGTTTAGTTCATGGAGTGCTGCTACTTAAGCAGAACCTTGAAGAGTGAGCAGACTTTTTAAATAAGGAGTAGAAGGCAAGGGAATTTCCTGGATTTGGAAACGTTAGAAGCTGAAATTAAAAAAAAAAAAATATATATATATATATATAATTTAAGAGGGAGAGTGAGCAGGGGGAGGGCGGGCAGAGGAGAGAGAATCCTCAGGCTGACTACCTGCTGCGTGGAACTGGACAGGAGGCTTGATCTTAGAACCCAGAGATTATGACCTGAGCCCAAACCAACTGAACCACCCAGTTGTTCCACAGGTTGAATGTTTGTGCCCCCAAATTCATATGCGGAAGTCCTGTCTTCCATATGAAGGTATTAGGAGGTAAGTTTGGAGGGACATAATTGGATTTAGAAAAGGTTATGAAGGTGAAGCTCACATAGCGGGACCAGAGCCCTTAAAAGAAAAGGAGGTGAGACTAGAGTTTGCTCTCTCTCCTCTATGTGACGAGACAGCGAGAAGGCAGGGCCTGGGGTCTCAGTCAGTCAAGTGTCTGCCTTTGGCTCAGGTCATGACCCAAGATCCTGGGATCAAGTCCCATATGGAGACTCCTGCCCAGTGGGGAGTCTGCTTCTCTGTTTCCTCCCTGCTTGTGCTCTCTCTTGCTATCTCTGTCCCTGTTTCTCTCTCTCTCAAATAAATAAATAAAAATAAAATCTTTAGAAGCCAGGAAAAAGGCCCTCAGCCAAAATTAAATCTGCTAGTACCTTCCTCTTGAACTTGCATCCTCCAAAACCGTGAGAAACAAGTCAGATCTGTGGGACTTTGTCATAGTAGCCCAAACCAACAAAGGTAAGACATGAACCTGTTAATGTCCATAGGATGTCCGTAGAATGACAGTTATTTTACTATAACTGACTCCAAGATAAATGAACTATTTTTAAGAAACAAGCAAACACTAAGGTACCAGACCCTCAACGAAGTAAGTTACATCTACTTAGTGACTTAATCATTTCCATAACCCTGACAGCAGTCTTATTATTTCTATTTTAAATATCTGGACGCCAAGGCAAGATCATCTTGCCCAAGGTCACACAGAAAAATAAATGTCACAGCCCCATGGTGTGGATTTGCTTCATAGACAAGAAACTCTGATCTTATAGAACACAAATCTTTCTTTTGGGACAATTTAAAATGGTATTGTGTTTCTAATTTTGGTTTCTGTCCATTCACTATTATAGTAAGGAAATCAGATTGATTTTTGTTTGTAAATCATTTATCTTGCAACCACACTGAATTCACTTATTAAGTTTAGGGGTTGTTTCACAGATTTGAGTGGATTTTAATGTAGATTAGCTTGTCATCTGCAAGTAGGACAGTGTCACGTCTTCCTTTCCACTTATGCCACTTAATCCTTTTTTGTGTTTTATGACATTTGCAAGAACTTCCAGAACTATGTTGATTAAGAGTGGTAAAATCACCTTAGCTTGTTTCCAAATTTAAGGTAAAATACTCAATATTTCAAAATTAAGTATGATGTCAGCTGTAAGTTTTTGTAAAGGCTGTTTTGCAAATAGAGGAATGTCTACTCTGTGTTGAAGTTCTTATTATAAGTGTTTATTGGATTTTGCCAAATGATTTTTATACTGATTAATATGAGCACAGTTTTTTTTTTTCTTTAGCCTGTTGACACATGTGATTGTAATAGTTGGTTTTCTAAATGGTAACTAAAAAAAAAAAAAAGTGGTAACTAACCTTGTATTCCTGGAATAGACCTCACTTGGTTATGGTGTCTAATTCTTTTCATACAGTGCTGGATTCAGTTTGAATATGTATAATTTTTGAGAATCTATGCCTCTAAGATCCTAAGACTTATTAGTTTGTAGTTTCTTTTTTTCTCTTTACTGTCTTTGTCTGGCTCTATCATCAGGGTAAGGTTAGTCTCATAAAATACACTAAGAAGTATTTTGTTTCTTCTGTTTTCTGGAAGAGGTTTTGTATCAATGGTATTAATCTTACTTAAGATTTAGTACAATTTTCTAGTAGGGGCTTGGAGAAATATTTCATGAGAGTTTTTAAATTTTGAATTCAGATACTTTAATGGTTACAGGACTATTTGAATTGTCTGTTTTGAATTTTGATCATTTGTGTTTTTTGAGAAATGGGTTCATTTCTTAAGTTCTCCAATTTATGACCATATTGTAGTGTACAGTGCCCTTTATTATCCTTTTAATGGCTTCAAGATCTGTAGTCATATCCTATTTCATTCTTGATGTTGAGGACTTGGATCCTATTTTATCTCTATCAATCTTGTTATTTTATTTAATTTTATTTTTAATTTTATTTTTTTGTGTTTCATTGGGTTTCTCTATTTTTTTCTTATTTTTGGTTTTCCCTTTTTCTCCTTTTATCTTTACAATTTTCCTCTTTGTGCTTACTTTGTATTTATTTTGTTCTTATTTTTCTAAATGCTTGAAGAAAGTACTAAGATTATTGACCTGCAAGCATTGTGTGGGACGCATCTCCTTCTCTAGCCTTGCTGCAGACACATTTTGCGTGTTTTCCTAAGTTGCTTTTATTCCGTTCAGTTTTATGTGTTTTTTATTTCTTTTGAGATTTTCTTTTTGACTCAGGGTTATTGGGGAATGCATTAATTTCCAAGTGTCTGGGGACTTTTGTTGTGTTTCTGTTGATTTCTAGTTTAATTTTAATATAGTAAGATTTTAATCATTTTATGTATTTTTTTTAAGTTTAAAAACTTAACCAAAATATCTTGGCTCATGTTCCATGGACTAAATCTTTTATAAGGAGCTCCTAACAGACCCATCATCCCTCAGGGAAGATGTTACCTTTATTATACTGGGCTACACAAACCTGCACTCTGGAGGGAGATGCTTTATCTTCCAAGGTGGCCTCCTGTACAATTGTCCTTAGAAAGGCAATCTTGAAAAAACTGAAAGACCCATGGGGAGTTGTCTCCACGCAAAACCATTTAGTGAAAGCTTAACCCAAAATCTTTTTTTTTTTTTTTAATTCAGATCCAATCTCAACGAATTAAAATTAATTTACTGATAACTGTCATCTTTATAATATTGAGCACTGTTCCTATTCACTGAAGTTTTCCTCCATGCTTCTAAGGGAAATTGGGCCATTTCACCAATAAAAGCTTTGCAGATTTCTTCTTAAATATTTACAATACTTATATATTAAGTAATTCTTATTGCTAGTGTTTATGTGATTTTTCCCACATCAATACTTTCAATGGGTTACTACTAATACACATCAAATTAAATAGTTTGATTATTTATTATGCTGTTAAACACTAGCTATTACTCTGAATTCTTATTTTCCCTGGACTGTTATTCTAATAATTTTCAATTCATTATCAAGGATTTTTGGGTTTCTTTCATAATAATCAAATGGGTATAATGTTGAATATTGCCAAGATATAAATTATTTTTATTTGTACTGTATGACATTTAGATAAATCAATTAATGCCATAGTGAGGATCTGAGTCTATTCTGGTTTTGGTGGGAACAGATTTTGTGTTTAGGTGTAAATGTGATTTTTAGTTCTAGAGTTAGATTAGCAATCTCCATGGGAAGGACGAGAGGTCCTGTGGGATGGGATGAATGAAAGTATCAGTCCTTTTGCCTCAGTGACCCCCACCAAGATTCCATCCTGAAAACTGGTTTCTCCAGGAGCTTCTGACCCCTTCAAGCTGGACACCAGTCTTACAGGAAGACATTAGGGTGAAGAAAGAGCTCCCTCTAATGCTGAGTCCTCTGACTTCTGCCCGTTGTGGATTCTCACCCTGGTGAAGAACTCCTGTTCTTCTGAGCAAGGGGAGCTTGTTTGGCTGGGGACCAAGTCAGTGACCTGATAGAAGGGCAAACAAGGTATCAAGGCCTCAAAGGAAAGTCTCCTGTCAGGTGCAGAGAAAGAAAGCATGACCAATGCAGTCAGCCCCTATAAGGAAATTAATCTTTGTAAAACTTAAACCCATGGTTTATTTGAGATTAAATAGAACCAACAATCTTGTTTGGAATTTTGGACCTTTGGTTTGTACTTGGTGGCAGCAATTTCCAGCCCTGTAGGGAGTGACTGATGTCAGCAGATCTGGTCTCATCAGCTTTCTCCAATTCCAATATACCAAAGGGTGGGCAGATCTAGGAGGGACAGGTCTGCAGTTTATAAGGGAGCATGTTCTCCAACACATTTGTAGTTATAAACCGCAGGTGGGAGGTATAGTCAAGAGGCGTATTGGGTACTTTGGATCCCAAACAGACTTGCCAGTTGCTATGCTCTCAATGATTGCCACAGATAGACATTGATTTATGGCATCAGCGATGATGGGTGTGGACTTGCATTCATTGGCTTCATGTTGGCTGAACTGATAATCCTTGTGCTGTGCTAGTAAGATGCTCAGAGATCTACTGGAAAACATGGAACTCCTGTAGACTCCTTCAAGTTGACTCATGTCTAGTAAAGGTGTGGGAACAAGTGTGGCACTGGACTGTGTCATTTTACTCTGTAAAGTGTGTGGCAATTCCAGGAAGACTCCTCTTCCACCACCCTCATAAAGGGCTGGCAGGGCAAGACTTTATGAGAATTTTAGTCATGTCTCCTGTCTTCACACTAAACCTTCTTATTACTCTTCTACTTAGCAATGAATAAAAGAATATAAATCTGTGAGAAATTTAGGGTGGTGTCCTCTAGAGAATTTTTTTTCTTTTTTAAAGTTATTATCGGTAGTCATGAATGCTTTGTTGTTGATTGAATTTGCAAAAATAAGTTGCTTAGAAAGAAGTAAGAAGAAAACTTATCAAGTAAGGCAGAGGATGGATGTTTCCCAATTTAAAATATATATATATATATATATATATATATATATATATATATATTTATATTTAAAAACAGAAGACATAGAGACATTTTTGAAATAGTTCTGAATGATGAAATGTTAGCTGAGGAACAAATCAAGAAGTTCTGTGACCCAAACTCTTTCAGCATAATGACTGTGAACACTTATAGAAAAAAATCAAATATATTAATGAAACCAACATGTGGAAAAGTTTGGCTGTACAAAGGAATTTATATTCCTTAAGGTAGAAAAAATTACAATTGATTATCCACCAAAAAAGCAGAATCTTAAGTCACAAGAAATTTTTCTATTTTTGTTACATACCAGCCAGGTGAATGTTCTGCTGAGTGGTATTCTCTTCCACTTGGGTGGTCAGTGGTCAGGGTTGTTTTGCGCCATCATGCCCCAGGATACCTCATTATCTGCAGCCACGAGATGGAAAGGAAAGAGCGGGGAATATTTTCAAGAGCCAAATCTAGAAGTAGCAGGTGTTCCTTTTGTCCACATTTTATTGGAGAGAACTTTTCTTTAAGACCATCCTTATTCGTGGGGAGGGTAGGAAATGTACATTAGCCATGGGCCCAACATAGTGAAAACACAATGACCATAATTGTGTTTCCAATGAAAATTGAGCCAGGAAGCAAAAATAAATGAGGAGAAAAGGAACAGAAGATGCATGTGGGAAAGAATATGCACTAGTGAAGATTTAAGAACCAGAGGGAGAGTGGGGCACCTGGGTGGCTCAGTGGTTTAAGCCTCTGCCTTCGGCTCAAGTCATGATCCCAGGGTCCTGGGATCGAGCCCCATGTCGGGCTTTCCACTCAGCGGGGAGCCTGCTTCCCCATCTCTCTCTCTGGCTGCCTCTCTGCCTATTTGTGATCTCTGTCAAATAAATCAATAAAATCTTAAAAAAAAGAAAAAAAGAATAAAAAAAACAGCAAAGCAAACTATTTAGCTAATGTTAATTCCAATTTTTTTTTAATGTTAAGGATAGAAAAAAAAAAAAAGAACTAGAGGGAGAAATCCAGAAGACAAGGATCCTATAAACCCAGATTCATATTCTTTACTAGGAGGCCCGTGATCACCCTCTCATTCTTGAGATACAGAAAAAACTCTTGCTGGAAGAAGTTGCAGACTGTGAACATGAAATGCATATGCTTCATAGCACTACCCAAGAGATCAGGATTTCAAATTCTTCCACAAAGAGAACATCAGGGACAGTGTAAGTCCTTTGGTTCGCCTATGGACTATGTCAGAGTTCTCAACCTCCCCCTAAATGACTTGCCAACATAAGGTGTCTTTCTCTTATTATATGAGAAATCTGTCTGGTGGAAGGGCTTTCATGATGTCCCAGGGGTCATAGGAAGCCTTATAACTACAAGATCTGTCTCTACTCTGGGTCCTGATGCAGCTACCCTGCACTTGAAAACTGTTTTCTCAGTGCTAGGTGACCTGGGCCAGACCTCCAGCCTTCTCCATGAAGCTTCAAGGTGAGTACCAATAGGGAAGCCTACCTGCTCTCTAAATAAGCTAAAACCACCTTCTTCTCTTTCCTTTCTTCTCTAATTTTTCATGGGACTTCTGCTGAACAGAACTTACTGTGACTTCTGCCTGGAATGAGGATTATGCCTAGTGGCATTGAACATCCAACTCTGTATTCTGGCTTAAAGAAAATAATCACCACCAGTAAAGCAGGTCACCTAAAGCTATTGCTTTCTACAGAATTTCCTATTTATTTTAATTTATTTATTTAAGCTCATATGACAGCAAATAATTAAAACTAATAGAAGGATGTCATTTATTTCTTCCATATTTCTATCCATAATTTTATTCTATTGTCATATTATTTGAGTGTCCTGTTATATTTTTTGAATATTTTATTTTCCCTGTATTGGTCTTGGAGAGCAGAATGGAGTGGTCCTTCAAACAATGAAGTAAAAATAGCCAACCTGTCAGGATTCATTCTGGAAGAAAATCACATTTTTCAATGTGAAAATACCTATTTCTCTCCAGTTTGAGTCTAAGAACTTCTGTCAAAGCTCTGAGGACAGAGAATCCCATACTAAAAAATAGATTTGAATTACCATGAATGTGTGTGCATGTTTTTCCTTTTTCAAGTCACACAGGATAGTTTCTAATGTACGAGCTGCAGACTGTTCTAGTTTTGAAGCCAACGGTAAGGTTAAACCATTGCTTCCCACTCTTAGCTAAGACAGTAGATACAATCATTGTCAGATAAACACCAAAAGCAAATTGCTATCAGCTGTGAGGGAGGTCTGTGGCCATACTCTGCAGGGCCTTGTCTTACAGACAGATTTTTAATCTCTGGCACAATCGAAACCAGTGGAATGAGGGTAGAGCAAGTTCAGCAAATAGTCAGACTAGAGAGGAGGTTTTTTTTTTTTTAATTTAATTTTTTTTTAGTGTTCCAAAATTCAATGTTTATGCACCACACCCAGTGCTCCATGCAGTACGTGCCCTCCCTATTACCCACCACCAGGCTTTAGTGAATAGTGGGACCAGATGAATCCAGCTTCCACAGACAGCTCAGGTGACTTTCATTTTAAGAGTGTCTTCTAAATCAGGGATGAAATTTATGAAGATGCAACTTTTATTACCATTTCATTCTCACCCTCCATTCACATAATCTTCTTCCAAGTGGATATGTTTGTTACGAGCACAGATTGGTCTCATTGTCTAATTATTGATGTATGGATCATTGCACATTTTTAAATCAATACACTCTGAAGTTCAAATTCTTCACTCACTGGTGCACACAGCATTTTAATACAAAAACATCTTTAGTAGTCTTCTCATCATCGTGATTCCAAATGATAAACTAAAAGCCTATCATTTCTAACCATCTGCAGCACTGGGTAAATATCACTTTCATAACATGAACCACAGCCATTAGAGAGCCTTTGTGTAAAACCATTCAGTGGACTTTTCTTGTTTCTATAAAAAAAAAAAGTGTAAAATAACGATAAGTCCTTCAATTAACTCTATTGTAAAAAGTTGTGGATGTTGGAAGATACAGAGAAAAGTTTATTGTTTATTATTTTGGCAGCATTCCATCTTTCAGTTGCTAAATAAAGGCTAGCATTAATAAAATCAGGTTGAGTACATGGAGACCATTAATTGAAACATTATTTCTGAGATAGCCATAAGAAGAAAAGAATTTCTCTTTGCAGCTTTCCAATGACATTTACATGGAGACTCATCCATTGTGGTTGTTTCCCTGAGTTTTACAAGAAGGGGGGATCCTCACCTCTATCTGGAGAGTCAGGTCACAGGAACATGGAAAGCTCTTCAACCTCTAGAAGTCTCAACTCCTCACCCCTCTGGAAACCCAACAAACTGGGGTAGAATAAAAATGAATTTTGTGAAAAGGGGCAGACATCTCTGGTTTCAGGAGGCTATTGCTTGGAAAAAGGAACACTTACTTTTTCTGGGGCTCATTTTCTGAATTTATAAAATGTAGTTACTTGACCTACAGAATCCTAATTTGCTCTTTTGGTTTTACAGTTTGTTGCTCTTAATGCAATGAAATCAAAACAAAAGGAAATACAACTTTGATTTTCACTGGACTGAAAAAAAACCCGAGATACTAGGAATGTGGTAAGGTCACTATCGTTTACAAATTTTAATGAACTCTATTAATCATTATAGAATGTCAAGAAAGTCAAAAGTTGCTGGGCTCACCACGCAGGAGCTCTGGGAAAGAGAGAGACAAAATGAGGAATCAGAGGTAAAGAAATGCCCACAAGGGAAAAGGTTGAGTGAGCAATCATAGAAGTAGCAGAGAACTCAAACCTTGGCAGAGACTAAAAACAATAATAAAGCTAATTGCAAAATATGATAGAAGGAGAGACGTATGCAGTAAAGCAACAAATGTCTTGACACATTGGTAGGAGTAGGACATATAACCACTTTCTGGATTGCGACATGGATTCCCTGTTGGTCTTCTTCCATTGTCTCATCTCTGCTACCCAGCTCTGCATGCACCGTTTATTTTTCTAAATTCCATGGTTATGTAATCAACCATACATTTACCATTCTTTTCTTTCAGTAATAATCTTTGACACACCCCATTAGTGCAGCGGACACATTTCTTCTGACACAGCACATGCTGTGGCTCCATCCTCTGTGTCTGTCGTATGCTTTCCAGCTACCAGGATGGAAGCTACTGGCCTGTCTATGGTTTGCTGTGTTGGGTCCCTGTGCAACCTCACGGGATGTTATCTCTGATGGGAACAGTGTTCCTCCTCTTTCATATTAAGCAACATCGTTTTCTTCTTCAAGATCTCTTTCCAATGTTGCATCTGCCACGGAACACTGAGCGCCTATCCTGGTTTATTTTATGGCTTCTTCCTCTCTGTTCCCAGGCTACTTCTCACAGTCCACAGTTCAGCGTGTACCATATTGTAATTGTCTGTGTCCTAAACCATGAAAAATGCCTGTAGTATCTCTTGAATTGTTAGGTCTCTTGTTTTATTATATTTTGAGATAGAACACTTTGCTTTTTAAAAAGTTTTTATTTAGATCATACAGTGTAATATTAATTTCAGGTGTGTGATATAGTGATTCAACACTTCCATACATCACCCCCTGCTCGTAATGACAAGTGCCCTTAATCCCCATCACCTGTTTCCCCCATTCCTCTCCCACCTCCCAAGATGGAACACTTTGAAAAATGGGAAGAGAAAGGTATTTATTTTATTTATTTATTTATTTATTTATTTATGTATTTATTTATAATTTTTTAATTTTTTATAAACATATATTTTTATTTATTTATTTATTTTATTTTTTATGAACATATATTTTTATCCCCAGGGGTACAGGTCTGTGAATCACCAGGTTTACACACTTCACAGCACTCACCAAAGCACATACCCTCCCCAATGTCCATAATCCCACACCCTTCTCCCAAACCCCCTCCCCCCAGCAACCCTCAGTTTGTTTTGTGAGATTAAGAGTCACTTGTGGTTTGTCTCCCTCCCAATCCCATCTTGTTTCATTGATTCTTCTCCTACCCACTTAAGCCCCCATGTTGCAACACCACTTCCTCATATCAGGGAGATCATATGATAGTTGTCTTTCTCTGCTTGACTTATTTCGCTAAGCATGATATGCTCTAGTTGAGATAGGTATTTATTTTACTTTAATTTGTATCATTTTATTTTATTTTTTAAAGATTTTATTTATTTATTTGGGAGAGAGCGCATGTAAGAGAGAACATGAACAGGGGAAGGGGCAGATGGAGAGGTAGACTCTCCCCTGAGCAGCTGAGCAGGGAGCCCCACTTGGGGCTCCATCCCAGAACCCTGAGATCATGACCCAAGCCTAAGGCAGAGGCTTAACTGACCAGGCCACCCAGATGGCCCTAATTTGCATGATTTTGTTTCCTGGGTGTATTTGATTTTTTTTTTTCTAACTCCTGTTACCTTGAGTTTTGGGGAACATATTATATAAAAACAGATTTTTAAAGTATCTTTATTGATGGATAATTGGCATGCAATATCTTATTAGTTCCAGGTGTATATCATAATGATTCAGTATTTTTACACATTATGTGACATTCACCATAAGTCTAGTCACCATCTGTTACCATACAAAGATATTACAATATAATTGACTATTCTCTATGCTGTACAGTACATTCCCATGATTTATTTATTTTATAATAAGGAAATATTATATCCTTATAATAAGAGATATGGGATTTAAAGATTGTTATGGACACAATTCAAGTATATGTGTATATATGTATATATGCCTGTCTGCCTGTCTGTGCCCATATTTATATATACAAATTTATAAATTTATTGAAGGCTATCATCGGATGGTACAAAAAAGGCCAATCTGTGTTGGGTTCTGTTTACTCTGTTAAAAATCTGCATAAAATAGTTGTGTATCCCATGGACATTAGTGATATTTAGGAAAGAGAGTCTAATTTATTTTCAGTCTCTTTTCTACTCTGTATCCTGATTTTTTTTTCATTGAATTGAACCATTAGAAAGCCATAATTTTGGACCACATAAGTTTAACTTCCCAAAGAAAAGCCTTTCTGAGCTGCACTTTAATGAATTGCCTTTTGGTTTCGTCCAGAATTTTTCAAAAAGCAGTCCAGTCAAATTGGCTTCAGTGTGCTTTATAAAAGATATCATTAAGGACATTATCTTGGTACCTCCTGTGTGAATTTCCATGTGAGACAATTCTAGTATTTAGTGGCAGAAAGATTTTTGTGCTTTTGATGAGCTACTGTGTAGTTTCACTGCTGAAATAAGAACTATACTAATTGTCAGGTTTTCCTTTTTACTTGGATTGAAAGAAAAGTGACAGCAAATTTGTGGTGAACCAGGACAATTCTATTAACTTTTCGAAATGCAATATTGTCTTCTTTTCTTTTCCCCTTTGTTGTGAATCTGCATAGATCACATGTTGCATAGCTTTTCAAAATAAAATTGTGAAATATTTATTTCAAATTATTTTTATGAAAAAGCCAGATGTTTCACTACCAAAAGCATCCTGCTTTTCAGTGACATGCATCCTGCATAAGAAAGCTTAATTAAACTGCCCTAACCACTTCTTAATCGTAGAGGCATTACATGCAAGGTATTTCAACTGGAAAAACAGCACAGCTAAAAAATGCTCTTTTGTGAGCTGGAGACAGACACAGAAACCCAGAAAGAGGCAGAACATGTGTCAGCTTTGGGCGTGGACTGCCGTCCAGCAATGTCAGAAAGAAGAACAGGGATATTTGAGGGCTAAAGAGCTCATCAGGCACAGGCTTTGAGGGAAGCCCTTGAGGGAGGGCAGAAGAACGGGAAGGTGACGACAGGATGCTGACATTGAAAAGCTTGCCCAGCTCACATGTATGTCTGCTTGGAGACCTCAGGGATGTGTGCAACAGTCTTTATTTGAAGTAGACACAGAATCCAGGCCTGAAGATAGAAACCGAACACCAGGTGACTCTTGCAAAGCTCTGAGTGGGACAAAATAGATTCACAGCTTGGCAGGAGAAACTGTGACTTTATCTCCGCAGACACCTGGATGTCTCCATTTCACACTGAACAGGATAAGGGCAGTGGGATGCCCGATGTGTGATTTGGAGTCTGACACTTGCCTGACAGCCCCTGCCTTGGCCAGAATTTCTGCCAGTTTTCACCTGTGCAATAAGCGGGCCAGACTAGCTTGACCACGGGAACAGAGAGGCACAAACCCTCTTGGTCTTCTGCCCTGCACTCTGAAAAAGCCAAGTTTCCTTGCACACATTCTTGGTGACTCAGCCAGACAGAGCCAGTGCTCTGAGCAAGGACCCAGAGGTGTCTGTTGGAACTTGAACGCCTGCTTGCACTCTTTGCATTCACTGAGGAGATGCCTAAATCCTTTCAAACATCCAGATTTGTGATGTTCAGAGGTCCAAGCTGCCTCAGACAGCTTCAGTTTGTGGTGGGAGGCATCCAAGAGGCCAGCTGCGAGGAGTCGGGAAAAACAGTTAAAATGAGAGGCAGTGGAGTTTTATGAGTCACAGAAATGCTCATGCATATTCATACAATCATGCCATTGAGATGCTTTCCCAAGGAAACGACGTGAGAGAGGAAAGCAAATATCAACGTGTCACTGGATGTTAACAATGGAATTTTGTCTTGTAACTGTGACTGATGCCAGAAAAGCTAAGAGCCAAGGGGAGGTGGCAAATACTCACTTGTTTCTAACGTGCAGTACTGGGTCTCCTGCTCAGAGGCCAAAGGGTGACTCTCAGTTCAAAAGTTACCCTGAAGATTGTGAGCAATTAAGATGATTTTCCAGGAGAAGGGCTGTTCATTCCAACCTCTCCCAGAATGATGGGGGATTACATCAGCTCAATGCCAGGACTTCTAGGAGCTGGGGCGGCTCGCTGGGGGTGTTTGTGATGTGACAAACACAAACAGGTGTCCACAGCCTCCAGGAAGAGAGAGATGGCAGTGGCCTGGGGGCAGGGGATATGCCCAGAACGTGGGGGAGAAAGAGGGCTCCTCTCCACAAAGTCTGCAGGTAGGCAGAGGGCCTAGAATTGTCAAACAAAATATAGGGCCTCTGGGGAAGTTTGGACTTCCTATATCCAGTGCAAAATTTGGGACATTTTTATAATAAAATTGATTTTTTTATCTGAAATTCAAATTTAACTGGGTATCCTTCATTTTATTTGCTCAAAAATGATGGGGATCCATTGTGGCCCCTTTAACACAGAGGGGTGAAGGATCTCTATAAAGACCTTGGAGAAGGCAGAGCCCAGAAGTCAAAGGTCAGCTGCAGGCCTGGAGGATAAAATCCTGGGTAGTCTGCTGAAGGAGAGCATGTCTGACGCTAAGGAGATGTACCAGTGGGGTGTGTTAGGGAATCTCCAAGGATGCTAGAAAGCATCTGTGGGATAAAAGGCTTTGAACATCCTCTGGGCTGAGCAAGCCCAGAGCAAATGACAGTGGACCCCAACAAGTAAGACCTGCACTTGCCCCTTCTCCCTCCTTATCACAGAGGATCTAGAATGTTCTGGAAGGTGGGGAAGGAGACTCAGAACAAAAGTAGTAGAGCGAAAAAGCCTATAATGTCTCTTTTCTTCCCGCATGTTCAGGCTGAACCTGACCCAAGGGGGAGAGGTGGGGAGTCCTGATAGCATAGGAGATTGTCCAAGTAGAGAAAGGAGGCTCCCCACAGAGAATACCAAAAAGAACACACCTTACAGTAAACCCAGCCTCCAGGAGATAATCCCACAGCAGAGAAAATAGGGTTAAAAGTGTGGAACCCGTAGGTGAGTCAGGTGCAGAACTATCACTGAATATCATGAAGTCATGAGAAGTTCATGCATTTATTCATTCACTGGGTATTTATTGAGCTTCTGCTCTTGGGCATCCAGGCGGGAAGCTGGCGCTGGGGATAAAGTGATGAGCATACACAGAGATGGTTATAAAGCAAACAGATAATGGCCATAAAATTTATATGGCAACACAGTTAACCATGGACTCTGGGCTCTGGGGTTAAGGGAGCTTGTGCCACATGGTAGCAGCGGCCATGACCCCTGGTGCTGTCTCTGACATGTGATAAACCACTAGGTAGAAGATGCAGACATTCTATAGAAGAAAAGAAAAATAAAATTCTCATTATTTAAAACATCTTTTTCTTATTTTCCACTTATTTCATTTATTGTTTCTGGGATATAATTGGGGAATATCTGGGAATATGTGTATGTGTGCATGTATATATTTTAACACCATTATAATTAGTACAAGGGGGATAGCCACAAACATTCTCATAAGGATGCTCTTTCTGGGTCTGGAAGCAAAATGTGAAGGACTTAATGATTTTGATGAGTAAAGACTGACGTAACTATTTTTATCAAATAACATGGTAATGCTTCTGTGTCCCTCCAGAATAAAAGCTACAATCTCCAGGGGCACCTTGGTGGTTCAGTCAATTGGACATCTGACTCTCATTTTCAGCTCAGGTTGTGTTCTCAGGGTCATGAGACTGAGTCCCACATCAGGCTTCTCACTGAGTGGGGAGTCTGCTTTCCCTATCTCTCTACCTCTGTCCCTCCTCTTAATCCTGCATGCACTCTCTCTCTCATTCTGTCTCTAAAATAAATAAATAAATCATTAAAAAAAAAAAAAAAGCAAAGGCCATAATTTCTCATGTACCTGGGTGGCTCAGTCAGTTGAGCATCCGACTCTTGATCTTACTCTGGTCTTGATTTCAAGATTGTGGGTTCAGGCCCTGCATCAGGCTCCATGGGTGTGGAACCTACTTAAAAAACAAACAAACAAACAAACAAAAAACCACAAAACAAAACAACAACAACAACAAACCCAGTATAATTTCTGAATGATTCTGGACTTTTAGACTGAAAGACTCAATTTTCTAAACCCTGGTTTTGGGGTTACTATATTGTCAAAACCAGATCATATACTTGCATTAAACATCTAAAGACCCCTTTCTGTGTTTCCATGATTCAGTTGCATTTTTACAAAGAAATAAAACTTGGAGAAAATATATAGGATCGCAAGTGGACTCCTAAAATGCCACAGGTGTCAGGGCCTCAAGAACTGGAGTAAAAGATAGAATGGGAGGTGAGAAGATACCCATGTGGCCACCACCAGGAAGCCAATCATTAGAGTATGATCCTAAAATGGGGTAGCTGATGGGGTTTTCAGGACTGAGAAGTGCAAGGAAGGAACAACTGACCAGCCCAGCAACACGTACTGACATTCTACTTCCTACAGATAATTCTCCATACTGTACTCTCTTCTCAATGTGCTCTATTAACAGTCAAGGGGGGAGTGTCTGCTCATGTCTTCTGCCCATTTTTTGATGTGATTATCTGTTTTGTGTGTGTTAAGAGTTCTTTATAGATCTTAGATATCAGCCCTTTGTAGTGTCATTTGCAAATATCTTCTCCCATTCTGTGGGTTGCCTTTTTGTTTGTTGACTGTTTCCTTTGCTGTGCAGAAACTTTTGATCTTGATCAAGTTCACTTTTGCTTTTGTTTCCTTTGCCTTTGGGGACATGTCTTAAAAGAAGCTTCTGTGGCCAATGTCCAAGAGGTTACTGCCTATGTTCTCTTTTAGGATTTTGATACATTCCTGCCTCACATTGAGGGCTTTTATCCATTTTGAGTTTATCTTTGTTTATGGTGTGAGAGAGTGGTGGAGTTTCATTCTTTTACACATAGCTGTCCAAGTTTCCTAGCACAATTTATTGAAGGGACTGTCTTTATTACACTGTATATTTTTTCCAGCATTGTCAAAGATTATTTGACCATAGAGCTGAGGGTCCATATTTGGGCTCTCTACTCTGTTCCATTGGTCTATGTGTCTGTTTTTGTGCCAGTACCATGCTGTCTTGGTGATCACAGCTTTGTAGTAAAGCTTGAAATCAGGCGACATGATGCCCCCAGTTTTGTTTTTCTTTTTCAACATTTCCTTAGCAATTCGGTGTCTCTTCTGGTTCCATACAAATTTTAAGATGTTCCAGCTCTTTGAAAAATACCAGTGGAATATTTATTTATTTATTTATTTATTTATTTATTTATTTATTTTAGCATAACAGTATTCATTGTTTTTGCACCACACCTGGTTCTCCATGCAATACGTGCCCTCTCTAATACCCACCACCTAGTTCCCCCAACCTCCCACTCCCTGCCCCTTCAAAACCCTCAGATTGTTTTTCAGAGTCCATAGTCTCTCATGGTTCACCTCCTCTTCCAATTTCCCTCAACTCCCTTCTCCTCTCCATCTCCCTTTGTCCTCTATGCTATTTGTTATGATCCACAAATAAGTGAAACCATATGATAATTTACTCTCTCTGCTTGACTTATTTCACTCAGTATAATATCTTCCAGTCCCGCCCATGTTGCTACAAAAGTTGGGTATTCCTCCTTTCTGATGGAGGCATAATACTCCATAGTGTATATGGACCACATCTTCCTTATCCATTCGTCTGTTGAAGAGCATCTTGGTTTTTTCCACAGTTTGGTGACCGTGGCCATTGCTGCTATAAACATTGGGGTACACATGGCCCTTCTTTTCACGACATCTGTATCTTTGGGGTAAATACCCAGGAGTGCAATTGCAGGGTCATAGGGAAGCTCTATTTTTAATTTCTTGAGGAATTTCCACACTGTTCTCCAAAGTGGCTGCACCAACTTGCATTCCCACCAACAGTGTAAGAGGGCCCCCCTTTCTCCACATCCTCTCCAACACATGTTGTTTCCTGTCTTGTTAATCTTGGCCATTCTAACTGGTGTAAGGTGAATACCAGTGGAATTTTGATCAGGATGGTATTGTAAGTATAGATTGCTCTAGACAGTATAGACTTTTTAACAATGTTTATTCTTCTAATCCATGAGCATGGAATGCTCTTCCATCTTTTTGTGTCTTCTTCAATTTCTTTCACGAGTGTTCTGTAGTTCTTCATGTACAGATCCTTTACCTCTTTGGTTAGGTTTATTCCCAGGTATCCTGTGGTTCTTGGTGCTATAGTAAATGGAGTTGATTCTCTAATTTCTCTTTCTATATTTTCATCGTTAGTGTATAATAAAGAAACTGATTTTGTACATTGATTTTGTATCCTGCCACATTACTAAATTGCTGTATGAGTTCTAGTAGTTTGGGGGTGGAGTCTTTTCGGTTTTCCATATAAAGTACCATGTCATCTGTGAAGAGAGAGAGTTTGACTTCTTTGTCAATTTGAATACATTTATTTTTTTTTTCTGTCTGATTGCTGTTGCTAGGACTTCTAGTACTATGTTGAACAATAGTGGCGAGAGTGGATGTCCTCATCATGTTTTTGATCTCAAAAGGAAGGCTATCAGCTTTTCCTCATTGAGGATGATATTTGCTGTGGGTTTTTCATCGATAGATTTTATGAAGTTGAGGAATGTTCCCTCTATCCTTATACTTTGAAGGGTTTTAATCAGGAAGACATGAATAGACACTTCTCCAAAGAAGACATACCAATGGCTAACAGACACATGAAAAAATGTTCATCATCATTAGCCATCAGGGAGATTCGAATCAAAACCACATTGAGATACCACCTTACACCAGTTAGAATGGCCAAAATCAACAAGAGAGTCAACAGCAAGTGTTGGCGAGGATGTGGAGAAAGGGGAACCCTCTTACACTGTTGGTGGGAATGCAAGTTGGTGCAGCGGCTTTGGAAAACAAGGTGGAGATTCCTTAAAAAAGTTAAAAATAGAGCTACCCTATGACCCTACAATTGCACTACTGGGTATTTACACCAAAGATACAGATATTGTGAAAAGAAGGGCCATCTGTACCCCAGAAGGAATGGGCATGGTCACCAAACTGTGGAAAGAGCCAAGATGCCCTTCAACAGATGAATGGGTAAAGAAGATATGGTCCATATATACAATGGCATATTATGCCTCCATCAGAAAGGATGTACCAGCATGGATGGGACTGGAAGAGATTATGCTGAGTGAAATAAGTCAAGCAGAGAGAGTCAATTATCATATGGTTTCTCTCATTTGTGGAGCATAAGGAATAACATGGAGGGCACTGAGAGATGCAGAGAAGTGAGTTGGGGGATATCAGAGGGGGAAACAAACCATGAGAGACTGTGGACTCTGAGAAACAAACTGAGGGTTTAAGAGGGGAGGGGAATGGGGGCTTGGGTGAGCCTGGTGGTGGGTATTAAGGAGATCACATATTGCATGGAGCACTGAGTGAGATGCATAAACAATGAATTTTGGAACACACACACACAATTTAATTTAAAAAAACCATCAAGGGAATTTTTATAGTTCTTTTCTTTTATAGCTTTTTCTTCAGGGGAAATGAAAAACCAGAGAGGCAGCCTTCTTTCTCCTCCTTCCTTCCCTCTTTCCTTTCTTTTTCAACTAAACCCTATATGAATTCATGTTTGAATACTGGTGTTTTAAATACCAAAAGGACACTTTGGTTGGCAATATCACTTCTTTAAGCAAATGTATCCTGTATCTTCATATAAACATGGGTGGAGGTAGATTAATGATTATCTCAACATCTGTTAAGAAATTTCCAATACAAGACAAATAAAAACTTAGGTAATATGCCACAACTTATTTGGAGTTTATATTTAATAAAGAGTAATGGAAATAAATCTATGAGTTATGTGTAAATATTTGGAAATATAAATTCTGTAATAAAGAAAACCACTTCCAAATGCAATTTGAAGGCTTAGGGGCAATTTAAGCCAAGATGGTAGATCTCATGAAGTGACCCAAAGATTGACAGAGGCTGAAGTGCAAAAACCCTGGAAATCTCATTTATTGAACAATAAAAGTTAGTGAAATAATTGATGAGACATTTATTTTACCTACTATTGATGGTGAAAGTAATAAAGGTCAAAGCTTGCAAAATGATTGATTTTGTGCCTCTTTCAAATAACATAGCAGGTTATAGAGTTACAGGCATTACCAAAAATTGAAAAACAACAGTTTTTATCACAAATGTAACAAAGTCAATATGCCCTAATAAAAGAAATAATAAATTGAATGAGTGAATACATTTAATCTTTTGTTTTTTAAAACAACTAACAAAAAATAAAATAAAATAGTATATGAAGACATTTAGTGAAATGCAAATCATGCAACTGAAGAGTTTTCTAGATTTATTGACTTCATGGCAAAAATAAGATGGGAGTGAGGCAGGAGGTTGTAAAGAGATGTTACCAAAGCTGCCGTTGCCCTAATAGGTTGATTTTGCCCACATGCTTAAGCTGTCCCACCTAAGATAAAACTCAGGGAATTATATTGATAAACTACAGACCTTTGCTAATCTATGAGCATCTATTAAAAAGATGCATTTGATAGAATTTCTAAAATCACCAGGAACACTTCTTGATTGACTCTTTGTGTCACTTTCTGAAAAGAAACACAGTATCTATACACAAGCAGCTCATGCTTTCTGCACAGAAATATTCTTGCTCAGTATGAGTTGCTGGTAAACTTGCCATAGGAGTTGACCTTTGCAAATCAACAATTTCTAGCATATTTTGCGAGAATGTTGCTTGTTGGATCAACTCAAGTTTATCCAACATTAGGCATAAGGTAACATTCCACTAATACAATAATTCTGGTAATTACAAAATCAAAGCTGGGAGGGTAAAAAGAAATGGGTCTTAATGAATTTAATTCTCCCCATGGTCAGAGCAAACTATTTAATCATTTTATGAAATAATATATTTTGAACTTTATAAAGAGGGCATTGTATAAATAAATATCATAAGAATCATTATTTTCTGAGCAAATAAATTAAAACTAAATTTCAAAATCTTTTCCTTCCATGATTTTGCAGACTTTGCCAACTAATTTGACCCTGCACACTGATTTTAGATTGTTCTTTAGTTTATTTATTGGCACTAAACTCTATTGAGAATCGCATATACAAATTCAATTAGGATTTTTTTTCCTCTTCTGCCAGAAAATCTGGATACATACTTCTTATTTTGCAGAAACAAGTACTCAGAATATGGAATTTTCACTTCTTTTTGATACCAGAATATTTTACCAAGGTTGAATCTTTCTTTCTTCTTGAATCTTCTAGCTGAGGAACTTATTTTTAGACATGCATTTTCGTTATTCATTTCAGTAATTATAACTACTCTTTTCCTGGTTTATAATATATTTAGTTCTATTAATACCATTTTATTAATACCATTGTTTGGTTTTCACTGTATTTATCTCCAGTTACATTTTTGGGCAAGCTATTTTAATGTTGCATGTTGGTGCTCTCTAATTTAGTTCATAAATTTAACACAATTCCAACACAAATACCAGTATGCATTGTATGGAAACCATACCAATAAGAAAAAAAAATAAAAAGTTAAAAACCTTTGGAAAAAATAAAGCTGTAAGAAAGTACTCATCCTGGGGCACCTGGGTGGTTCAGTCATTAAGCATCTGTTTTCAGCTCAGGTCATGATCCCGGGGTCCTGGGATGAAGCCCCGTTTCGGGCTCCCTGCTTGGTGGGGTGTCTGTTTCTCCCTCTCCCTCTGCCTGCCTTTCTGTCTGCTTGTGCTCACACTTTATCAAATTAAAGAAAAAAAGGACTCATCTTACTAGATATTTAAGGTTAGTACAACATTCTTTAGTTAAGACAGTACAGTACTGACAAAGTGATAGATAGACGTGTGGGTAGAATAGAAAATCCGGAAGTAGACCCACATACATATGGAAATTTAGTACATGATAAAAATGGTACCTTGAATTATTAACACAAAATGGACATTTAAACAAATGGTGTTGGTACAAGTAGTGGTTCCTTTGGGTAAAAATAAAATAAAATTAGATCCGAATTATGAACACAAATACAAGAATATACTCTACATCAGTATTTCTCAACAAGGGCAATTTAAGCCCATTTGGCAATGTCTGGAGACATTTGGGTTGTGATACCTGGGAGATGATGTTTACTCGATAAAGGCTAGGGACACATAAAATCCTGCAACACGCTGGAGAGCCTGACTATAGTTATTCTACCTAATATTTTGATAATGCCAAAGTTGAGAAATTCTGCTCTAAATGGATCAGAGAGCCATTAAGAAATAATACAATAAAAATACAGTAAGAAATCATGAAGTTGTACTTATCAATAACCTGGTTGAAGAGGAAATACTTTTCTTTTTTATTTTTTAGTAATTTTATTTTATTTTATTTTTTTTCAGTGTTCCAGAATTCACTGCTTATGCACCACACCCAGAGCTCCATGCAATATGTGCCCTCCACAATACCCACCACCAGGCTCACCTAACACCCTACCCTCCTCCCCTCTAAAACCCTAGTTTGTTTCTCAGAGTCTCTCATGGTTTGTCTCCCTCTCTGATTTCCCCCAATTCACTTCTGTCTCCATCTCCCCATGTCCTTTGTGTTATTCCTTATGCTCCACAAGCAAGTGAAACCATATAACTGACTCTCTCTGCTTGACTTATTTCACTCAGCATAATCTCCTCCAGTCCCATCCATGTTGATACAAAAGTCGGGTATTATTTTTAATTTCAATAACTGTGGTGTGTCTGTCAATGAAAAGCCTTGTAGATATAATAAAGATTGAGGAATATCTCTGTGAACTCAAATGTAGCTGTAGCCAATCTATATAACAGGGTGTTAAGTGGGGAAAGCAAGTTATATATTTGAGAGACAAGCAGAGACAGAGACAGACAGAGGGAGAAAGAGAGAAGTATGTATGTTAACATCTTTTTAACAAACAAGGGAAAAATTAAAATTTAAAAATTACGCTTATCTTTACAAATAGAAACACAAGAAAGATAAACCAGAAACTGTGGAGATTGTTTACCTACATGTGGTAAGAGAGAACACGAGGAAGACATATATTTCTCTGAATATAACTTTCTGTAGATTTTAACATTTGGAACTTCATTAATACTGCAGATATTCAAAGCAAAACAGCAACAAAACCCACACAAATAACAATAGAAATGAAACAATAATGGGAAAAAATAGAGCCAAGGTAGAATCCAAACAGACATGAAGGGACCTAAGTATATCTTACTTGAACAACAGTTCCCACATAGGTGGAGAAAGAACTAGCCTGAGTAATGTTGGAACACCGTAGCTTCCCTCTGGCTAATGAAAAAAGAGCCGTTCTCCTCTTTTCAACTGTTATGTATAGTTTGCTTTTCAGGGCAGGTTTATTTTTCAAAGTGGTATGGATTAGCAATTTTGAAACTACTATTATGTAGTACAGGATGGAGCAAATGATTGAATTATTGAGAATTTTTCACCGTCAGAGAAATACAGGGGATGAGGAAAGACTCGAATGAATTTTATGATGTTCAATTGGGATTGGCTGGTCCATGTGGAATTGACGTTGGAGCCCTCGTGACTGGCGGATAGATTTATGAGTATATGAGTATATCAGTGAACGTACACGTGTAAGGAAGCGTGTGTGTCTTCACCTGCTCCACCTGCTAAAAAGCCGTGGAAGCAAGTCTAGGAGCCTGAGTTGCCTCCGAGTAGTGGGATAAGTGTCTGTAAGACCTTGGGGTTAAGGGCCCCATTGCTGAGCCACTCTGCAGAGATCTCCAGACCTGAGCTCTTCCTAAGGAGTCAGCCTGCCCACAGAACTGATCAATTTGTTAGGTCACCTGGACCAGGATAAGAAACAAGTATCAGTGGCCATCATGCCAGGAAGACAGGGCCATCCTTTCTTTTCCAGGCTACATGAGCTCTGGAGTATAACCCACTGAACGGAATGCACCCAAGTTGAGTAGTCCTGAATTTCTTCAACCGAGGGGAAACTAAAGCCAGGTTTAATTGGACTTAGAGAAAGCATGAAATAAGGCAGCCTGGCAGTGATGACTAGAGTCACAATTGGGTTTCTAGAAAAGACGTCTCAATAAAAGAAACTTAGGTCTCTTAGAGAAACGATTTCATTGCTGGACATCCTATCACCAGAAAGTAAGGGTGTCCACAAAACATGATGAAGTCATGGGAAGGGGAAGATAATACACAGTGATGGTGTTCACTCCAGATTAGGAAAACTTGAACATCAAAATAATGAGTGAAAGTAATGAGTTACAGCTCATTGAAGAGATGAGAGAAAGACGATGACAAAGTAAATAGGGCACAGTGGTAACATGGTGAATTATAAATGGTATTTGGGACTTCTGTGTACTATTGTTGAAAGTTTCCTTAAGTTCAAAAATATTACAAAAGTGTCCCACAAGACAAAATGGAAGGCAGAAAAAGTCTGTGCATGCCGTGGATGTCATTTTTAAACATTCAGGACATTAGCTCCCCTTCTAGGGGGCTTACTTCCAATACTTACTATGGCAGGATGCCTACAGACACTCCATGATGGAGGGCTTCATGGAGGAGTCCACGTGACAGGGATGGAGCTTAACATTTGTAGTAGAAAACATAAAAAGATATGTATACACTGGCATGCTCCAGTTGTGGATAGGATAAAGGAAGAACATCTCACACGTTTTCTTCCACCAAATACAGCTGCAAAATCTGGAAAGAATGTCCAAGGAACTCTCTAAGGACTGAAAAGTAAACACCAGCAGGCAGACTGGGGAAGAACATCAGACTACAAAGTCACCAAATTGAGATGAATTTACCATTTTTTCCCCTATCTGGTATCTTCCACCTGAACTCAAACACCTAGAAACTGAGAAGTAATCACCATGACACAGAACAAGTTGCAGAACAGCTCTAGCTCTGGCTCAGGACTGAGAAACTTAACACTCAAAGGAAGAGCAGAAAATCGATAAAATCAAACCTGGTTCTATGAAACAATCAATAAATTGATCTTTTAGCAAGGCAGACAAATTAAAATAAAAGCGAAGACACAAATTGCTAATATCAGGAATGAAAGAGGGGACTATCCCTATATACCTGATGGGTATTAAAAGGATCACAAGGGAATACTGTGAGTACCTGTATGTGTACGTATCTGACAACTTCGATGAAATGAACCAATTCTTCAAAAACCACAAACTACAAAATTCATTCACATTACCTGAGATGAAGCAGCTTCCTTGACCAGTCCGGTAACTATTAAATAAGTTAGATTTTCAGTTAAAAACCTTCTGAGGGGCACCTGGGTGGCTCAGTGGGTTAAAGCCTCTGCCTTCGGCTCAGGTCATAATTTCAGGATCCTGGGATCTAGCCCCACATCGGGCTCTCTGCTCAGCGGGGAGCCTGCTTCCTCCTCTCTCTCTGCCTGCCTTTCTGCCTACTTGTGATCTCTGTCTGTCAAATACAAAACAAAACAAAACAAAACAAAACAAACAAACAAAAAAACTTCTGTAAAAGAACTCATCAAGATCACATGGTTTTCTTGTTAGATTCTATCAAACAATGAAATAACACCAGTTCTGCACAATCTATTCTGGAAAGAAAAAGAACACACCTGACCCGTTTTATGAGGTCAGTATCCGTATTTATGATACCAAATGTCCACAAAGAAATTAAAAAAAAAAAAAAGAAAAGAAAGAAAATACAGCCCCATATCCCTCATGAACAATCATGCAATGATCCTTGACAAAGTATTTGCTGGCTGCACTGAGTATTGTATAGAAAAGAATAATGAACCATTACCAGGGGATGTCTACCTAAGTCATTATGCAGAGAACAGTCAATGAAATAAATCTACAATTTTAACAATCGAATAGAGAAAAACTACATAGTCACACCAACAGATGAAAAGGTATTTGACAAAATACAACATCCATTTATGACAAAACATCCAGCAAAGTAGGAATAGGTCATTCATGCCAGTCTGACCAAGGGCATTTATAAAAACCTTACAGTGGGGGATGCCTAGATGTCTCAGGTGGTAGAATATATGACTCTTAATCACAGAGTCTTGAGTTCAAGCCCCTCATGTGGCAAAAAACAAAAACAAAAACAAAACAAAACAAAACAAAACAAAAACCTACCGGAGCACCTGGGTAGCTCAGTCCATTAAGCATCTGACTCTTGATTTCATCTCAGATCATGATCTCAGAGTCGGGAGATCTGGCTCCAAGTCAGTACAGAGTCTGCTTTAGATTCTCTCCTTCTCCCACTACCCATGTCCCCAGTCCTGCATGCTCTCTCTCTTTAAAATACATACATACATACATACATACATACATAATCTTAAAAAAAAAAAGACACTCCCTATGTCTCCTATGCTGGCATAGGCAGTGAGGGAGGACCATGTATGTCTCCCAACATGGGGAGAAGGGTAAGAATGTTCCTTTTCATGACTCTATGATGATATAGAATCCTCAGCCAGAGCAGCAAGAAAACAAATACTGATATATTGGGGATAAAAAAGAAAAGAAAAAAAGTGTCTCTACTTGTAAATGACATGACAATCTACAGAGACGCTGACGTCACAAGAGAGAGGTTTAACAAATAAAAATGAAATATACTTTTATATACCAGCCATGTAAAATTGTAAACAAAATAAAAGAAATAATATCACTTAGTATTTATAAATTTTGATATGTAAATATAAAATATATGTACAGGATTTATATGATGAAGACTGCAAAAGGTTAATGAAGGAAGGCATTGAAGAAGTAAATAAATACAGAGACTCACCTTGAACTTAGATTGAAAACCTCAATATAATTTCAGATGCTAATTGTCTCCAAGCTGACCCCTAGATTTAATGCAATATCATTCAAAATTCCAGCAGTATTTTTTAATATGAACAAGTTGATTCTAGATTTCCTTTAAAATGCAAAGGGCCTAAGAGTTATGATACCTTTGAAAAAGAAAAATACATTTGGAATAATCACAAACAGCCTGACTTAAGCTTTGTCCATAAAACCATAATTTTCAAGTGAGTGTGGTAAAGAGATAGTCATGTGGACTGGTGAGAAAGAATAGAGTCCAGGAATCAACCACAAACACAGCCACTTGCTATTTGATTAAGTAACAAAAGCAGTTCAGATGGTAAAGGGCAGTTATTTCAACACATAGTTTTGAAATTTACATGTTTAAAACTGTAATGATTCTGTAATACAGCACAAGACATGAGTTCTGAAGCATTGTGTGAAAAGCCTGGTCTATGAAATAAAATATTGATAAATCAGATTTCATCAAAATTAAAGAAGATTTTTTTTTCCCTGAAAGCCATTGCTAAAATGACAAGCTATAGATGAGGAGAAAATATTTGCAAATAACATATCTGATGAAGAACTTGCATCCAGAATGTATAACTAGGTTGTCCCTATTGTGATTCTATTCTATTCTCTCTCTCTCTTTTTTTTTAAGATTTTATTTATTAATTTGACAGAGATCACAAGTAGACAGAGAACAGGCGGAGAGAGGAGGAAGCAGGCTCTCTGCTGAGCAGAAAGCCTGATGCGATGAGGGGGCCTGATCCCAGGAGCCCAGGGTCATGACCTGAGCGGAAGGCAGAGGCTATAACCCACCGAGCCACCCAGGCTCCCCTAATGATTCTATTGATTCTATTCTTCTTCTTCTTCTTCTTCTTTTTTTTAATATTTTATTTCTTTTCAGAGTAAAGTATTCATTGTTTTTGCACCACACCCAGTGCTCCATGCAATCCGTGCCTTCCCTAATACCCACCACCTGGTTCCCCCAACCTCCCACCCCCCGCCCCTTCAAAACCCTCAGGTTGTTTTTCAGAGTCCATAGTTTCTCATGGTTCACCTCCCCTTCCAATTTCCCTCAACTCCCTTCTCCTCTCCATCTCCCCATGTCCTCCGTGTTATTTGTAATGATTCTATTATAGTGGTGGCCTGCATATGCTAAGCAGGATAAGACAGCATTACCACTTAAACGAAGGGAATCTCCTCATGTACCTTTTTTTCCTTTGAATTCTAGATTACCTTGTGGACTCTATCCTTCTCCTTCAAAGGCACATGGGATTCTACTGAAGTACATTCAGGTTTAACATGCAATTTTTAAAAATATATCATCTCGGGTGAAACGAATCAAAGCTAGTGAGGACAGAAAAACACAAGAAATACCTGATGGTCAATCCAGAATCAATTTCTGACAGTCTTTAGAAGGGAGATAGGAGAGAACAATGCTTTTTCTTCTTAAAATGGGACATGTAGTCTAACCATTCTAAATGCCCCTTAATTGTTCATTTTTATGAATCTTCTTCAAACCTCTAGAAATTTATCATGAGCTCTTTCTTTTTTTCTCTGCTATTGTGTTATACATAATGAATGCCTAACAGGGGACCACCAGTACTTTCACGGTACTTCTATCCCTATTATCTGAGGACTCTTGGGGAAAATGGGAAAGATAGCTTTGCTTCTAATGATGAAACTGTGCTTGGCAAAGCAGAGTACCTCCGACTCCAGCAAGAGAAAAAAGTCAGAGTGGATGTGAGCGAACAGGTGCATGGATGTTCCCAATGACAAGGGAGAGTGTGAGAAGATAAATGTCCCAAGGATACAGCCATAGTAATGTTTAAAACCATCTACAAATCTGCTTTCAGAGAAAAATCACCGGTCTTTGAAATGGCAAGGACATTTCAGGGTTTCTGCCAACCTACTGTACTTCAATGTTGAGATGCTTTTTTTCTAATGCATGAGCTGACGTAAGGTAAATGTTACAGTTTTACAGAAAACAAATGATAGAGAAAAAACCTACATCCACAAGAATGACATCTGCCCCTTAGTTCTAATTCTTCTTGACATCTAAAATTTTAATTTATTTGATGGCGTCTTGCTGCCTAATATATGAATAATAAGAAAAAAGTTTTATATTCATTTTTCTTGATGTGAGGTAAAAAGTTCATGATCCTTCTGTTATAATCTGATTTTCAGTGTGCTCTGTTCACTCTAAAACATGCCTTGTTTGGGACAATCAATTGTATCATTTTCCTAATTACGAACACATCCTGGTCTAATCTTACAGGGATCTTAACCAAGATCCTTAAACTTTGCTACCTCCAGACTTGAAGGGCACAGGCGGTCTATCCCAGTGCCACCGAAGGCGTGCTATCTGGAAATGGCAACTGGTATGGACTCAGAGGGTTCGTCTCATAGACTCAGCGATAAAAAGCATGGTCTTTTAAGGGGATTTCAGGGTTTAAGACCCTGCATTGTCATTCATCTGCCATGTAACCTTGGGCAAATTATTAATATGTATATCTCTCATTTCTGTGAACTGTAAAAGGGAGGGGCAACGGTACCTGCCTTGCGGGCTCACTGTGAGAATTAAATGAGCGAACATAGCGAATCACTTAAAAAATGATCAGTGCATATCGAGCAGAATATTTAAGTGACATTACCTTGAATTAAATCCCTTTGCCCAGATTCATCTTCCTGAGATAGACCCTGAAGTCTTTTCCTTCACAGCACCAGGAAAGAGAAATTACTGACTTGTAGGATTTTCATCAAAAACATCCTACCCCCCACTACTCTTCTCCTCTCTGCTTTGGTGAACACCATCCCTTTTCTTGATCAGAGCTGCATTTTCTTTTATTTGCTTATTTTTTCAATTTTATTTATGTGTAATTTTACTTATGTGTAATAGCCTTCTGTTGTTTTTTAGGGTTTCCAAAAGTCATGGACTATCTTTCGGATGTAACTTTCCAAGGTCAAATCCTGTGTGTCTTAACAGAACATAATAAAATGTGACAAAAGTCAAGGGAAACAAACAAACAAACAAACAAACCCCTCACATCTTATCTTTATTAAGTGGTTTTATATGTGAATAATACCATGTTCAAAAGTCATAAAATTGTTTTGTGTTCAGAAAGAAACAGAAGTTAATATGGGAGTTTACAGATACAGATTGAAGCCAGATAAACGGAAGACATTTTGGAGAGTCAGACATTTCAAAGATGTACTGATCTTGTACTAACAATTTTCCCAGCATGAGATATACTTGAATATATGTTGGGTAAGCATGATCTTTTGGTGTGTGCTTGTGGAGAGGAGGCGGGGGGCCAGTCTTGGGTTGGGTAATCAGACCATTCATAATTTTTCAGTCTCTTTTACTGTGAGATTTGAAAATCTCAAATACAAAAAAAAAAAAAAAAAAGAAAGAAAATCTCAAATACAAATAAATACATTTTTGTAAAATTTACTTACTAAGGGAAACTTGTGGCTAAGCATTTTGCGGAGTGGAAAAACATTACCCACTTTTAAAATTCAGTTCTTCAAAGTCAGCTTGTGGCTCCCTGAGGTTGGAGTTTGAGCTGTACTTGTTCCTTTCAAGTGTCACATTCAGCTGAGTCCTGTCCCTCCTTTGCCCTCCCAAAGAGGAATGTGTCATTAGAATTGCACCAAAGGGCACATTTCTGCTTTAATTTGTATGCAATCGTTGTCTTTTCTATGTACATAATTGAAAGAAATTGCTAATTATTGATGAACTTAAGGCTGAGTGATTATTTTGAATCACAGTGGTCCAAAGCCTGAGCGGAAGGCAGACGTGATTAATTCACATCCCTGCATGAGTCAGGCGGGGTAACCTGCTTGTCTGGAAGTTGGTGTCAGACCCGCCCACACCTGTGTGGGAAGCCCCAGCTCGACAGTCTGAATCAAACCTGTCCTTCTTGGAAGAACGTCTCAAGTCAGCTGCTCTCTTCTGTGGGAGTAAATGGGCCCAAATAAAGTAGAATTAAAGTCAGGCTCCATGGTAGTAGGCTGAGCTTCTGCAGGCACTGCCAAGACTTCTACGTGTCTCCCGGAGTCTTTTACCCTCCATGTGCCTCATGCGTGGTCAGGGATGGAGCGCAGAATTAAGAGAGATAAATTCAAAACATAGAATCTCCTGAAAGAAGCCTTTTCATGATTAGTCTCAAATTTTGAGAGATGCCATGAGACGTTTCCAAACAAGATAATGAAGGAGAGGATAAGCTGTGGATTTGTTCTTGACCAACCGGCGGAGGGGTGGGGCTTCCTCCCCAGGCCAGAAAGGAGGAGGAAAGTCACAGAAAGATAGAAAAAGGGGGAGATGGGTTCCCCAGACTGACCCCTCTGAGAGAAGGGATTGGGAGGAGACAGAGGAGGCAGCTCGCATGAGCTCAGGATGAGTATCCCGCGGCTGCAGGTGTGTGATGGGGCTGAGGGCCGCTCATATGCCTTCCAAGATATGAGTACGAGTTGTGCTAAATTGTCATGAAAAGCTAAGTGTAAGCAATCATAGTTCTCCAGCACAGTCCAGGATTATGACTGCAAAGTAGTCCTCCTTCCATGTCCAGCTCAGATCCCTTTTCTGAGGCACAGTACCATATTTCAGACTTTAATTCTAAATTTCCACCTTGATGCCCCAGGAGAGCCTCAATTACATTCTTTCCACTCTGCACTCTGCACAGGAAAAACTTTTTTTTTTTTTCTCTCTCTCTCTCTTTAATCATCACTGAATCAGCCCAACTCCGTCACCCAAGCAGAAGTCCTGGGCATGAGTTCTATGATGTGGGAAACAGAGGTGGAAGAAAATCATTAAAATTCTTTACCTACTGACAAGCCCTTGAAACAGGCAGAGTGGCTCTCTCCTGGGGACTCAACTGCCCTCACTTTGAGGGTTTTTTTGTTTTGTTTTGTTTTTGTATTTTTTAATTTAATTTTTTATTTTTTATAAACATATATTTTTATCCCCAGGGGTACAGGTTTGTGAATCACCAGGTTTACACACTTCACCGCACTCACCAAAACACATACCCTCCCCAATGTCCATAATCCCACCCCCTTCTCCCAAACCCCCTCCCCCAGCAACCCTCAGTTTGTTTTGTGAGATTAAGAGTCATTTATGATTTGTCTCCCTCCCAATCCCATCTTGTTTCATTGATTCTTCTCCTACCCACTTAAGCCCCCATGTTGCATCACCACTTCCTCATATCAGGGAGATCATATGATAGTTGTCTTTCTCTGCTTGACTTATTTCACTAAGCATGATACGCTCTAGTTCCATCCATGTTGTCACAAATGGCAAGATTTCATTTCTTTTGATGGCTGCATAGTATTCCATTGTGTATATATACCACATCTTCTTGATCCATTCATCTGTTGATGGACATCTAGGCTCTTTCCATAGTTTGGCTATTGTGGACATTGCTGCTATAAACATTCGGGTGCATGTGCCCCTTTGGATCACTACATTTGTATCTTTAGGGTAAATACCCAATAGTGCAATTGCTGGGTCATAGGGCAGTTCTATTTTCAACATTTTGAGGAACCTCCATGCTGTTTTCCAGAGTGGCTGCACCAGCTTGCATTCCCACCAACAGTGTAGGAGTGTTCCCCTTTCTCCGCATCCTCGCCAGCATCTGTCATTTCCTGACTTGTTGATTTTAGCCATTCTGACTGGTGTGAGTTGATATCTCATTGTGGTTTTGATTTGTATTTCCCTGATGCCGAGTCATATGGAGCACTTTTTCATGTGTCTGTTGGCTATCTGGATGTCTTCTTTGCAGAAATGTCTGTTCATGTCCTCTGCCCATTTCTTGATTGGATTATTTGTTCTTTGGGTGTTGAGTTTGCTAAGTTCTTTATAGATTCTGGACACTAGTCCTTTATCAGATATGTCATTTGCAAATATCTTCTCCCATTCTGTCAGTTGTCTTTTGATTTTGTTAACTGTTTCCTTTGCTGTGCAAAAGCTTTTGATCTTGATGAAATCCCAATAGTTCATTTTTGCCCTTGAAAGCTTTTCCACTCAGGTCAGGAACACGGCAGGGATGTCCATTATCACCACTGTTATTCAACATAGTACTAGAGGTCCTAGCCTCAGCAATCAGACAACAAAAGGAAATTAAAGGCATCCAAATCAGCAAAGAAGAAGTCAAATTATCACTCTTCGCAGATGATATGATACTATATGTGGAAAACCCAAAAGACTCCACTCCAAAACTGCTAGAACTTATACAGGAATTCAGTAAAGTGTCAGGATATAAAATCAATGCAGAAATCAGTTGCATTTCTCTACACCAACAGCAAGACAGAAGAAAGAGAAATTAAGGAGTCAATCCCATTTACAATTGCACCCAAAACCATAAGATACCTAGGAATAAACCTAACCAAAGAGGCACAGAATCTATACTCAGAAAACTATAAAGTACTCATGAAAGAAATTGAGGAAGACACAAAGAAATGGAAAAATGTTCCATGCTCCTGGATTGGAAGAATAAATATTGTGAAAATGTCTATGCTACCTAAAGCAATCTACACATTTAATGCAATTCCTATCAAAGTACCATCCATCTTTTTCAAAGAAATGGAACAAATAATTCTAAAATTTATATGGAACCAGAAAAGACCTCGAATAGCCAAAGAGATATTGAAAAAGAAAGCCAACATTGGTGGCATCACAATTCCGGACTTCAAGCTCTATTACAAAGCTGTCATCATCAAGACAGCATGGTACTGGCACAAAAACAGACACATAGATCAATGGAACAGAATAGAGAGCCCAGAAATAGACCCTCAACTCTATGGTCAACTAATCTTCAACAAAGCAGGAAAGACTGTCCAATGGAAAAAAGACAGCCTCTTCAATAAATGGTGTTGGGAAAATTGGACAGCCACATGCAGAAAAATGAAATTGGACCATTTCCTTACACCACACACAAAAATAGACTCAAAATGGATGAAGGACCTCAATGTGCAAAAGGAATCCATCAAAATCCCTGAGGAGAACACAGGCAGCAACCTCTTCGACCTCAGCCGCAGCAGCATCTTCCTAGGAACATCACCTTGAGGTTTTGCTGAGGACAATCCTATCCTGACTGACCCCCTGCTCCAACAGGTCCAACAGGATCCTGTAAGTCTACTTTAATAATTCCTTCAGTAAACTTTATCTCTAAACCTCCAAGATAGTGTCAGCAATCATTCCCAAGCATATGGCCCACTGATATACATCTAAAGGGTCTCACAAGAAGATTTTTATTACTGGTAATAAATAACCTTTCTCCCAACAATAGCTAACCCCTCAACGTCCTGGAGACCTTCTTCCAAAATTCCTTAGAGACTTATATCATCCCTAATCCCCTTTGTCCTCATCCACTGCTGAGTCCACCCCTACTCTGCCTTTAAAACTCTGACTATAATCTGGTTCAGGGTCCAAGTTCCTACTCTGCTGTGTCAGTTATACTTGGGCCCAAGCTTAAGTTTGTCAAATAAACTCTTGTGTGATTGCATTGGTGTTGGCTCCTTGGTGATCTCTCGGATGCAAAAACTTGGGCATAACATTCTGATCCTTCTTTGTGAAGGATTCCCAATGACTCTATCCAGGATGACACAGCCAGCTCTCTACTTCCTCCACCTTAACACCCTCTAGAGCCCGACCACGCATGTTCTGGGGCTTCTGAAGGGGAGCAAGGAGGGTGTCTCTAAACATGCCATGTTCTTTCAGCCTCTGTGCTTTGAAGAAATATCTTTTCATCTTATTTATTTATTTTTTCTCATCCTTCCGCCTCTTTCCTAATTCTATAGCTTAAAGTGATCTCAGTCTTCACATGGCCTTCCTGATTGCAACCACATCTTTATAAAGCATCCTGCGCCTGTTTCTGTCTATTTGTCTGGAAGCGTTTTGGAGAGAGGGACTGCGTCTTATTCCTATATTAAGTCCTAGCTCTTGGTACAGAACTTCAAATGTAATAGAGCTTCCATAAATGACTAGGCAATTCAATCGACAAATCAATTATTATTATCATTTAAGCAGCTTTCAGTAAAGATTATATGTCACTGGCTTTGTTGTTGAGTGTAGAATAGAATTTGTAGCTGCACGGAGAGTCACCTCCCTGGCATGTGCTGTGAGTGGGAGAGAAGAAGGAGGTGGGGTCCCCTTGGCCAGTGGGAACCCAGTGAGGGCCCCTCGGAGGCAGAGGCTGAGCTGATTTCCTTTTGCATCTTAGGGGAGAGGGAGAGGAACAAAATCATTTCTATTTCTAATTTACGCAGAGGGTAAATGTCAAGGTGTCTGTATGAGAAAAACTCGCAGTTCTTATGTGTCTTCCTTCTGTGTGTCTCCTTTACTCTGACAGGCTTCACTTCAATACTTCTGGTCACCAAATGTGTGGAGGTTTTCCCCAGCATGAGCAATTCTCTGGGACTGCAGCTGGGGGTCCTACCATTTAACCCAATTCTGACACTATCTACCCAGAGGTTGTGTTATATCCTACAGGTGAAGTCTCAGTCCCATAAATGTCCTCCAGCCCTAGTTCAGATGTCAGTCCCAGAGGTAACCACAGCTTCGGTCTGATATAGCTACAAATCAGAAATTGCCCCAACCCCCTCTTCTGTTCCATTAATTTGTCAGTGTGGCTCACAGAACTGAAGGAGACACTTCTGTTTGCCAGTTTATTACAGCATATGATAAAGGATACAGAGGATTGGTCAAGAGATACCAGGCTGAGATCGCACTGGCCCTGAGCTCAGTGGCTTCTGTTCCTAGGGATTTGGATTCCTTCACCCTCCCAGTGTGAATGTGTCCATCAACAGAGAAGCTCTCTGAACCCTGTGGTTTCAGAGTTTTATGGAGTTGTCATTATACAGCCATGATTGATTAAATCATGATTGTTTATTGGTGATTGAACTCAATCTCTAGCCATTCTCCCTTCCCCAGGAGTAAGGGGTAGGGAGGTAGGTGGGAGGGTTAGGGAAAGGGAAGAAGCTGGGACTGGGATTTCCAATCCTCTAACCACTCAGGTTGGTTCCTCTCTGAACCAGCCCCCACCCTCAGGAGCTTTCCAAAATCTACCTCATTAATATAACAAACACACTTTATCACACTCCCACAGTTAGAAAATTTCAAGGTTTTTAGGAGCTCTGTGCCAGGAACTAGCTCAAAGACAAAATATATGTTTATTATTGTAAATTACAGTATCGCAGCCCCCAAAATGTCTTAATCCAGAGAATGGTGAGCATGTTGCTTGTAGACACATTTTCTGTAGGATTATTAGTTGGGAAATAGATGACACTTCCTAGGCAACCTAAAATCATATGACCTGGGCAAACTTTCAGCCTCTAAGGAGGCTCTCAGATGAGGATAAGACATTACCTGAGCATTTTCTTGCCCAGGGTCAGCACACAGGAAACAGGTGGATCCACTACAGTGTGGATTCCTAGCATTTCTGTGCTGAAGTGATTTATTATTTAAATAAGACCACCAGAGAGAGTTGTCTCAGGAGGTACTGAATATATATGATGAGAGAAATAAGCAAAAAAACTGTTCAAGTTTGGCTTAGAAGGTAGTGTTATAGTACCTTGTGTGTGTGTGTGTGTGTGTGTGTGTGTGTATACCCATACAACCTTATATGTACTACCTTATATATGACCCATGCTATGCCTGCCTAGTTTCCATAAGGATCAAGTAAACACATGAGGGTTGTTATGTTTTTAAAGCTCTTATGACTGTCTATAAATCTCATGGATACTTACTATAGAACTGAATGATAAGCACCAGAGAAATCTTGTGGAAATAGTTTTACAAATAGAAATTTGAAGAAGACATTTATGGTCTAATATTCCCTGCATGTCCCCTCCCACTTGAGCACTAGGCATGTAACCACTAGGTTGATACAGCAAAAAGTGCAGCTCTTTCTGCCCATTGGTCCTGTCCCAGTGCTACTTAAATAAATTTACTAAGTTGCACTGTAAATTGTCTCAAGAATTCTTTTTTAAACATCATGTTCAAAGGTCCTGCAACATATATATTTAAAAAAATATATCTTTTCTGTTTGAAATTGGATGATAAAGTTATAATCCAGTTTTTTTAAATATTAAATATTTTTATTGGCTATATAGAACATGTTTTTTTAAATTTTTTTAAAAAATTTTTTTCAATTTATTTATTTTCAGAAAAACAGTATTCATTATTTTTTCACCACACCCAGTGCTCCATGCAATCTGTGCCCTCTATAATACCCACCACCTGGTACTCCAACCTCCCCCCCCCACCACTTCAAACCCCTCGGATTGTTTTTCAGAGTCCATAGTCTCTCATGATTCACCTCCCTTTCCATTTTACCCCACCTCCCTTCTCCTCTCTAACACCCCTTGTCCTCCATGATATTTGTTATGCTCCACAAATAAGTGAAACCATATGATAATAAACTCTCTCTGCTTGACTTATTTCACTCAGCATAATCTCTTCCATTCCCGTCCATGTTCCTACAAAAGTTGGGTATTCATTCTATACAAAGCTGTGATCACCAAGACAGCATGGTACGCATAAAAACAGACAGATAGACCGGTGGAACAGAGTAGAGAGCCCAGATATGGACCCTCAACTCTATGGTCAATTAATCTTCGACAAAACAGGAAAAAATACACAGTGGAAAAAAGACAGTCTCTTCAATAAATGGTGCTGGGAAAACTGGACAGCTATATGTAGAAGAATGAAACTCGACCATTCTCTAACACCATACACAAAGATAAACTCAAAATGGATAAAAGACCTCAACATGAGACAGGAATCCATCAGAATCCTAGAGGAGAACATAGGAAGTAATCTCTTCGATATCAGCCGCAGCAACTTCTTTCAAGATATGTCTCCAAAGGCAAAGGAAACAAAAGCGAAGATGAACTTTTGGGACTTCATCAAAATCAAAAGCTTCTGTACAGCAAAGGAAACAGTCAACAAAACAAAGAGGCAATCCATGGAATGGGAGAAGATATTTGCAAATGACAGTACAGACAAAAGGTTGATATCCAGGATCTATAATGAACTCCTCAAACTCAACACACATGAAACAGGCAAACATATCAAAAAATGGGAAGAAGATATGAACAGACACTTTTCCCATCAAGACATACAAATGGCTATCAGACACATGAAAAAATGTTCATCATCATTAGCCCTCAGGGAGATTCAAATTAAAACCATATTGAGATATCACCTTACACCAGTTAGAATGGCCAAGATTAACAAGACAGGAAACAACATGTGTTGGAGAGGATGTGGAGAAAGGGGAACCCTCTTACACTGTTGGTGGGAATGCAAGTTGGTGCAGCCTCTTTGGAGAACAGTGTGGAGATTCCTCAAGAAATTAAAAATAGAACTTCTCTATGACCCTGCAATTGCACTCCTGGGTATTTACCCCAAAGATACAGATGTTGTGAAAAGAAGGGCCATCTGTACCCCAATGTTTATAGCAGCAATGGCCACGGTCGCCAAACTGTGGAAAGAACCAAGATGCCCTTCAACGGACGAATGGATAAGGAAGATGTGGTCCATATACACTATGGAGTATTATGCCTCCATCAGAAAGGATGAATACCCAACTTTTGTAGCAACATAGAATCCAGTTTTTAAAGCACAAGTGCCTTCTATAAGTTTAGGTAGACTAAATTATTTGTAAAAATGCAGAAATTAGATACCTCACCTCAACTTTTAGTAAGATATAATATCAACAAACATCAAAATTAAGCATGTATCATCCATTAACCTATCTTCACTTGTGCAATGGCATAAACATGAGAAAGAACGTTGGCATTGCTTTGTTTTCAGTCTCTAACATTTACTAATATTTCAATCATACAAGAGTTATTTAATTCCTCAGAGCAGGTTCCCTCTTCAGGGTAGTTTGGTGATTAGTGAGTGCATATGTAAAGAGAATAATCCAGTTCCTGGAAGGAGGTCAATAAATGGGATTTGTTTATTTTCACTTTTTTTCCTATTCATTTAATGAATTATTGGGAGGCTTTCTAGGAGCCACAGGCTGGGATAGTTAGGACATTAAAACCAACTCAGTTTTCCACCATCCTGCAAGAGCTCATGGTCTGATGGTGACCAGCAGATGTGCCAATAGAACATGGCACAAAAGGCATATATGTGGTGACAGAAAGGCTCTAGGGGAGACTGAAGGGGTAATAGGATGGGGTGGTGTAGCTCATATCCTTTTTTACTTTAAAAGAAAAAAGGTATTTAATCTATGGAGAAGAAAAGAAGTGTACCATAATCTCAGGCACAGCTCTGAATACTCAGTCATAGAGCACTTGAAGACTGTAAACAGCTCCTGGAGGGGTGTCCTAAAACCCAAACGAGGACAAGGAGGGAGAGACCGATACAGGCATTGACAGAGGGCGGTCAAAGCCAAGGAGAGTGGACCCCAGAGCTCAGAACATTTTCTTCCGGGATCTATTTTCGCAAAAGTCTTCCTCTTACATTTTTTGTGTGTTTATTCCTTCAGTTTAAAATTTATATATCTGTTAGTGATTATTTTCTTTTAAAATGATGCATGCATGCTATGGTGATTTACAATGACTTTTTTTTTTTTAAACAATAGTGGAATGAAAAATATTTCAATATACTTTTAAATCCATTATACTTACTAATTGTACCAAATTCTTTTTTCTTTCAATAGCATTATTATTATTATATCGAGGTGTGGCATGACTGAATATACCTCATTATATTTTAGTGTCTGCCTTTAACATTTTGTGAGGCAGCAAATTGAAGGTTTGGTTCCAAGTTTGCTTTATCCTTTTGATTAAAATTAGTGGCTGTCATATTTGAAGAAGAAACCGCACAATGACATGCAGGTATAAATGGAAGCCACGCATGGTTGAGTCTGTGCACTATTGAATTTATACTTTAAGATGAACACTATTATTTATGTTTGCATTTTAATATCTCTGTTACATATCTTCCTCCTTACTGTTTCTTAATTCAATAAGATGTAGTACTTCTAAAGACATTTTTGTTGTCATTCACCAACTGTGCAAACATCAAACAAAATGTAGGAAGAAAATTATTATTATTCTGATGTTACTTCAATGTTATCTAATCAAAGTGATTTATTTTTTAATATTTTAACAACAATGTTAAATCTCAATAAATTTTGATCTTTCATAGGAGAATTTACACATGTTGGAAAAACTTGTTTCCAAGATACTTAGCATGAAAATAGTAGGGTTTTTTTGTACTTTTCATGGCATTTTTGGCAACAGGATTGCATACAATCAAAACATTTCCAAATAACAGTTTTCAAAATGCAATTTGTTTTTCACATTTTATACAACTTGTAGATACAGACTAAAAGTAAGTTTTTCATTTAAAAATATCCATTAGGGGGGCGCCTGAGTGGGTCAGTGGGTTAAGCCTCTTCCTTTGGTTCTGGTCATGGCCTCAGGGTTCTGGGATCAAGCCCCCCATCTGGCTCTCTGCTCAGTGGGGAACCTGCTTCCCCCACTCTCTGCCTGTCTCTCTGCCAACTTGTGATCTCTCTGTCTCTGTCAAATAAATAAATAAAATCTTTAAAAAAATATTCACTAGCTATCATGTGATTAGTTGGATATATATCATAGTAGAACAAGTAGGCTAATTTGGAGAAACAAAGGTTTTATTTATTTTTATTTATTTATGTTTAAAAATTTTATTTATTTGTTTGCTTGTTTGTTTATTTTAGAGGGGGTAGGAAAGAGAGAACAAACAGGTATGAGCAGGGGAAGGGGGATAGGGAGAGAATCTCAAGTTGACTCTGCACAGACCTGGCATCGTGGGGCTGGGTCTCCTGAGCATGGGATCATGACCTGAGCTAAAATCATGAGTCAGATGTTTAGCCAGCTGAGTAGCCAGAAACCATGGAAAACCCATGGTTTTATGAAAGAAAAATTATTAACTCACCTTTACTTATGTTTAGTAACTTTTCCAAGTGGTTTGCCATGAAAAATCTTTTGAACCTTTGCATGTTTAAAATAAAATATTTGCATGAACTTCCCCTCATACTACAATATAAAATAAAAATGGTAATATATTTAGAAGACTTGATTTTGTTAAAATAGTATTTTATTAAATTAGTATTTCCTCCTATATTGTGCTCTTTTAGGGCCTTCAAGCTTCTTTACATAAATGCTTTGCCTGGTGTGGTGTAGTCTTACAGGCTGTTCCCTAAACTGTGTGCTGTTCTGTTATTCTGAAGACTGAGGTGAACTAGTCAAGCAGCCACACCAGTTTGTTAATTGTATTTATATGACTGTGTTCTCACCAATTAACATGCTTAGAAACAACCTGCCCCCGTTCCAGATATCATAGCACCACCACTAGCTTGTCTCCTTAAAACAAGACAAAGACAAAAATGAAAAACCAGAAAACAACCTGTGTTGGTAAGAATAAGGAGAAATTAGAACGCAGGTATATCGCTGGTGGGAATAAAAAGTTGTTCAGCCACTGTGGAATAGTTTGGTACTCTCTCAAAAGTCACCCTAGAACAACCATGTAGCCGGGCAATTCTGCAGCGGCATGGAAAACTGAAAGAATTGAAAACAGGTGTTCAACTGGTACCTGTACATGAGTGTTTATAGCAACAATGTTCACACTTGCCAAATATAGAAATGACCCAAGTGTCATCAAAGGATTAATGATATACAAGTCATAGTATGTCCACAAAATGGAATATTCTTCAGCTGTAACAAGTAGTGAGAGATGTCATAATACGGATGACCTTGGAAAAATTGCTGAGTGAAGGAAACCTGATGAAAGATCACATTTTGTATGATTTCATATGAAATATATAATATAGGTAAATCCAAAGAAACAGAAAGCTGATTTAAGCTTTCCAGGGACTAGGAGGAGAGAGGAATGGGGAATGACTGTTTAATGGATACAGGGTTTTATTTTGGGATTATGATAGTGCTTTGGAATTAAATAGATGTGTTGGTTGCTTGACACCCTGAGTGTATTTAGTTGTGAATATGTGAAACCCCCCTTATAAAACCAAGTTGCATATGTGGTATGTGTATACTTTCTATATATTTGTTATTATTTTTAAGAGTATAAAATATTTCTTGTTCTTGGGAATAGGTAAAAATAATCAATGCACTAGCAAAAATAATTTTCATAAGTAGAAATTGTTATTAGCCAAATAATTGGAAAAGTAAAATTTAATGAGAAACAAATATCAAATCAAAGACATCTAAAACACTCATGTATTCATTTTACAAAATTACACAAAGAAATTAGCAAACTCAGAAGACATAACAGATTCTCCTAAATGGCTTGCAGGAAAATGTGGAAAATTAGATGTCCTCACAGGTAAGAAAATATGATCACTCTAATCTGAACGCAGTATAGATAGAAAACATAAACATCAAGAGCAATCAGGGGCACCTGGGTGGCTCAGTCATTAAGTGCCTGTCTTCTGCTTAGGTCACCATCCCAGGGTCCTGCCCCACCTCGGCTCCCTGCTCGGTGGGAATCCTGATTCTCCCTCTCCTACTCCCCTGCTTCTGTTCCCTCTCTTGAACTTAAGAGATAATTGTGAGCAAAATGTTATCAGTAATGGAAAAAGAAATGCAAGATATCACTAGGGAAAATTCTTAATGGTGGGATATGATTCTGTTGCCTTGGCCTCTGTTCTCCTTCCCTTTATTTTCATTCCCATCTTTCATTGAAATCTCAACATTGGTTTTACTTTTTATTAGTGCATATTCTTTTGTGGGAGAGCCCATGAAAGTAATTGAGTTGTTGGATGTACGTGGATGTATGTGGATGAGAAGGGGGTGAGATAGGAAGGAAATCTGAAAGAGTTTGCAATGAACAATTTGGGGGGAATAATGTCATGATATCAGAACTGTTTCCTATTTGTTGCTTAAAGCAAACAGCTCTATTGGTTCTACCTTAGAGCCCAATGTGCCCCAGGGCAGGGGTTTCAGTCTTTGATGAAGCTGGCACTGCCCATCTCTCCAACATTGATCCTCCATGTTAATGATGAAGACTGAATTCCAAACAGCTAAAAACCAACTGGTGAAGAATACAAGGAAAGATGAAATTGCTAATCAATCTTTTCCATAAAGGCAGTGAGAAAGCATCAAGTACATTGATGGAGGTCGTCCAGAAGGAGGGACAGGCTCCATATTTGCAGGACCCAGTACAAGGAGAAACTGGGGGGACCCTGGTGCAAAAATTAGTAGGGATTTCAAGTGCGTTGAACAACAACAACATTGACAGAGCATTGAACCTAACATAGCTCTTCTAAAGGCAAAGTCCTACACGACTGCAAAGGGCCCATGCCAAGAGTCGGATTTTGAGCTAGGTTTTTAATTACCTGATCATTCATCTATTCGCTTATTTGTCTAGAGTGAGTATGATAGTGAAGGAAATGGCTAAGGCTGTGCCCTCACAGAAGTTACATATAAGGTCAAGTTGAAAAACCATATATGTCGTATGCCAGGTGTTAACAAGTGCTGTGAAGAAAATCAGGCAGTGTGTGGGGACAGAGAGGGATCACATGTTTTTATTTTTTGTTTGTTTGTTTGTTTTGAAATTGTGTTTAAGAATGTTCTCTCTGATAGATGAGATTTGGGTAGAGACATCAACGAGGTGAGAGAAGAATCAGGTGGAGGTAAAAGCAGGTTTATTGCTTCTGGAATGGAAACTTTTTTGAGTGTCCAGCAATGGCAAGGAGAAGGGGGCAAAGAGGCCATGTGGCATTTTATATCTCTTTCTTAGTTTTCTTTTCTTAATAAAATTTTGTTACATTTAAGGCATATGTCATGATGTTTTTGTAAACATATACCAGGTAAAATCGTTGTTCTGTCCAAGCGATTAAGGTACCCATCCCCTCACATAGTTACCTCCTCCTGGTGGGATTGTTTTGTTTTGCTTTTGAAGAGAGCACCTGAGCCTGCTTTTAGCAAATTTCCAGTATGAAACAGTGTTAATAATGATAGTCACAAGCTGTACATCAGGCCTCCAGAACGTATTCATCTCACATACCTGGAGCTTTGAAACCTTTGATCTGTATCTTCCCATCCCCTCCCCACCATCCGTGGTGACCAATGTTCTATTTATGCTCCTAGGAATTTGAGATTTAGTCCACATGTAAGTGAGGCCATAAAGTATTTTTCTTTCTGTCTGGTTTATTTCGCTTAGCATAATGTCCTCCAGGTTCATCCGCGTTCTTGCAAATGTCAGGATCTCCTAACGCCATTGTAGGTATGCACCACATTTTCTTGTCCTCTCATCTGTCCGTGGACACTGTGGTTGTTTCTGTGTCTTGGCTATTGGGAATAATGCTGCACTGAACCTCTATAGGATTTGCTGATTGTTTGGATGTGGGGTGTAAAAACATGTCCGGCAGTCTGTGGTGTTAGGTGGCACTGGCAACGGTTAGAATGGAATTTTCTTTTATAGAAATGGTCTTAGTGGTCTTCCAAAGAGTAGGTCATTAAAAAAATATCACAAATCTAGTTTTGGATAAGTTGGTTTTGAGATGTCCCTTAAACCTGCGAATGGCACTGATCTGGGTAGACATAGAGATTCAAATTTTATGTTGTAGGGAGATATTTTTTCTGATGGAGGAACTGCGGAGCCAAGGCACAGATATTGAAGAGTTGATGGAGGAGGTATGTATGGCTGAGAAGGCAGAGAGGCAGCGGGACTGGATGCTGGGAAGTGCAAATTCTCAGTGGAGGCAATCCCTAGGAAACCGGGAAGAAATGTCCAGTAAAACAGGAGAAATATTTATAACGTGGTGTCCTAGTTGTCAAAGTGAAGCAAATATTTAGGTAGGAAAGATTGACCCAACTGTGTCAAATGTGCTGGGGTGGGGATTGGGAGGGCAAAAGGCTTGAGGAGTAAAATATATTCATTTTATTTTGCAATGTCGGTCAACTTGCCTGATGACTCAGATTTAGGTACTGAGGGAAAAGCAGAAAACATCCCACCCTGGAGAACAAAGACAGGCAATTAGGAATGAGTAAAAATAAATAAATAAAAAATAAAGTGTATAGATTTATAGTGTATAGCCTTAAGGAAAGAAATTGGGCAAATTCTCAAAATAAGGTGTGTATTCAGTTGAAAGGATGTTTAAGATGACATAATTAGTAGGATCATGCTTGATGCTTTAAGTGTATTATCTCACACACCTGCCCAGAAAGAAGTTAGGTTGTCATCGCAAAGGATCACATTATAGTACAAATATATGTTTGCAAGAATCACATCTTCATGCTTTGTTCCCTATACCCCTAATCAGTTATGTAAATGTTGGTTGCATTTGGAATATTTCAGGAAAAATAATTAATCAAGTGGAATTGAGGAAGCGAGCAATAAGACACATGGGAGAGACATAAAACAAAACAAAACAAAACAAAACTGTAAGACCTAAGGTTGGGAGAGACCTTCCTTCACCATTTAGAGGGAAGTCATCTGGGAAAGAGGAGAGAGAATTAGAAGCATAGCATCAGTCTACATACTCCCAGTATGTTAGACGTGCCCCAGAATCATGTGATTTGAACAGGGTTATAGTCTTAAAATCCAATAGCACAGGGTTTTGAAAGTTAAACAGAGATTATCCGGATGTTGAAGTCATTTTTAAAAAATTTTTAAATTTATTTATTTATTTATTTATTTAAGAGCGAGCAAGAGAGAAAAGCAGCAGGCAGAGGGAGAAGCAAGCTTCCCGCTGAGCTGAGAGCCTGATGTAGAGCTTGATCCCAGGACCCCAGGATCATGACCTGTGCCGAAGGCAGATACTTAACCGACTGAGTCCCCCAGGTACCCCCCAGGTATTGCGGTTATTCTGTCTTTGGAACTAATCACAGTGTAGAAAAATAGAAATGAGTGAGCAGGTTGGCTGTTTAAGCCAGAAAAGTCTGGCTTTTACAGCTATGGGTAGCAACATTTAATTTCCGTTGCATCCCTGATGGTTCTTTTAGCTAAATATCTTAGAGACCAGCTAGGCATAACCTATTAGCAATGGGCAACACTGAATTACTAGCAAATTACCACTAGCCTGCTACTGGTTGGGGTAGCTACTAGAATCCAGTCCAAGCAAGTAATAGGAAACTAACAACCCAGAACAAAATCTTAAATGATTTCAGAGAATTGCTCCAGGTTTCCAGGTTCCTGTTCCCTGTAATAAGAGTAAACTGCCTATTTGTATTTGATCTCTGATCCTTTGGTGGCATTTTCAGCAAACAATAATAAAAAAAGCTATACGGAGTGGGACAGTTTGGTTCGCCATGGGGAAGGGGTTGGGCAACACGGATATCTGCTCCTGAGCCCACCCCACATGGTTCCCCCATCCTCCCCTTCCTCCTGCATTAACATCCCAGGCAAGCTCTGTTGCCCCTGTGCCTGGCATGGGGGTAGATAACTTCACAAATGACTTATATTATTTTGTCTTAAAGGAAACAGAATCCCTTCTCTCCCCCTAGACACAATCCTTAAAGTCCTGGAGACTTCAAGGGTCTTCAAGGTTAGGCTGCTTGTGCTCCCAAGCATGCGGAATCACAAACGGCTGTTGATGAGGGGAGCTGTCCTCTACTTCCTCAGTGCCCTACCCAGCCCATTATGATTTCACAGTCAAGGGGAGAAGTGTGTGTGTTGAGTGTCATTCCTATCTACTATCTGCATTTGCTGAAAACATGTTATCTCCATTTACATTTTTATCTATGCCAAGTCCAGTGTCCTCATTTATTACTTCCATGCTCAAGGTAAAAACCACTTCCATACTTCAGCCTGACAGCCTCTTGACTTCCCCACTTAATCCACCGGGCTCTTTCCTTGCTGTCAGGTGAAGATTGTGTCACACAGCTGGAATTGTAGTGGGAACTGTCCCGTTGTAAAACGCTCTGACTCCCTAATTCAACTTGCTCCACACAACCCGCTGACCCCCCTCTACTCTTGCCATCTTCTCCAGGCTCCTGAGACTTCCAGACATTGGATTTTCTTATTTATCTCAATTTTTCAATTCCACTTAAACTTCATTTCTGGCTCTGGCTTCTGAGCATAAAGGTGATCAACCAGTAAAGGGAGAGATTCATGAAGCAGACCCAAGAGGAATAGATTTAGGAAGGAGAACTCAGAGGAGGATGTGGTGGATGGCATCACCATCTGGAGCAGTACTAAGCAGAAAAGAGGTTAACCTTGTCCCATGCAGTCCCTCCCAGAGTGGTCCCTAACTAGCTGAAAGATCTGTTTGCATACACTCTCAGAAAACAGAGCACAAAATCCGATTTAAAGTATTACTGTCATTTTCTTGAGGATGTGTTTGTTTGCTTGCTTATTTGCTCATTTACCTTGATCACTGATGAAAACTTAACACCTAGAATACTATATGGCCCATAGGTGGCAACAAAAAATTACTTGTTAATGAATAGAGAGAGAAACGAGTGGATGGATAGGGCTTCTTAAAGAAGAAAGCAAGCTGTTGCACTCAGAAATGTGCCTTCCCCACCACTCATCATTGTAATGAAACAGCTCAAGGGAACAACCCTTTCTGATATATCATTAGTGGTCATGGCAGTTCTGCTCCCATGGGAGTGTGCAGCACATGCAATGTGTGCTGAAGCAAGGCATCGGTTAGAAGATCTGCTTCAGTGGATAGCACTAGGACCAATAAATGGAAAATGTAGGGAGGCATGTTGCAATTTGATATGAAGGAGAGGCCTCTAGCCTGGGAGAATTTTTTTTTTTTAAATAAATAGAGAAAGGAGTAGGGTTACTTGGCTGAGTATCACATACATTAGTCTTCCTGATAATTAGGCAGTGGGTCTTTGGATGCAGAGACTTCCGTGACCATTTTTTCCTTCTAGAAATTTGTCCCTCAAACTGTGCTGGCACTGAAAGGGCTTAAGGAGTGGGCCAGCCAAGATCAGTAAGCACGCTCAGCAGAGGGTGTGCCAGCCTCCTTCAGATGCACCTTCCAACCATTCATTCCCCAATACTAGTATTTCAAATAAACTCTTTGTCTTATATATGGTCTAAATAAGACTTATTTGATGAAAACCTGGAAAGTGGGAGAGTCCAAGTAACTTTTATGATGTCAGAGGAAGATGAAGTAAAGGACCAGTCTCACCCCCTTGACTAGAGTCCTGAGTAGGAGAGTGTAGGCTTTCAGGAAGTTGCTTTGAAAGATTTTGGAAGCGGCCAAGGATGAAATCTATCAAAGATGAAGAAAAGAGCAAATTCTCATTCATGAATCCCTCTGGGTTCTGTTCTGCAAAAAAGCAGTAGGTCCTGTCTAAAAGAAAGGGATGTGATAGATGGAAAGAGATCTCCGGTTCATTTAATCCATACTCTGTAATTTTAAATGAGCATATTCAGGCATCAAAGCTTAAATATATATCTTAGGTTTACCTGACAGTGATGTGACACCAGGGTAATTTCATGTTTGTTAAACTGTTTTTGTATATAAGACCATTGAATAGTTTCTGGTTATCTACTAGATATTTGAGTTAATTAGCTTGCCGTGGATAAATTTCTTCAAAATAGTCAAGCAGTGTTAGTATTTTTCCCAGTTTACTGAGATGTAACTGACACGTAACAGTGTATTACTTTTAGGTGTGCAATATAATGATTTGATAAATGTATATATTGGGAAATAATCACCACAGTAAGTTTAGTTGACACCCATCACCAGACATTATAAACTTTTATTTTTTTTGCTATGAAAACTTTTAAGATCTATTCTCTTAGAAACTTTTAAATGTACAGTAGAGTACTGTTAACCATATCTTTGTTTGTACCTTTTGGCCACCTTCACCAATCTTGCCCATCTCTTATCGTCTGCCTCTAGCAAATATATAAGTATATATTATCAATATATATTAAATAAAATATTTTATATAGGGACGCCTGGGTGGCTCAGTTGGTTAAGTGTCTGCCTTCAGCTCAGGTCATGATCCCAGAGTCCTGGGACTGAGTCCCACATCAAGCTCCCTGTTTGTGACCCCTTTCTCTCTCTCTCTTTATGACAAAAAAATAAATTAAATATTTTAAAAAGATTTACATAAGTAAAATATTGTATATATAAATAATGTATAGATCTCTATAGATACATAGATGATAGATATACATACATACATACATATTTACTTTATTCTTCCATGGATGGGCACTCAGGTTGTTTCTGTGTCTTGAATATTATAAATAATGCAACAATAAACATGGGGATGCAATTATCTTTTTAAGATTGTGATTTTTTTTTTCTTTTGCTTAAACACCCTGAAGTGGAATTACTGGATCATATGGTAATCCTATTTTTAATTTTCGTAAACCCATACTGTTTTCTACAGTGGTTGCACCAGTTTGCATTTCTAGCAACAGTGCGGCAGTTCTCTTTCTGCACATCCTCATCAACACGTGTTATTTCTTGTCTTTCTGATGAAATCCACTCTGCGTCATATTATTATTTAAAGTCTCAGTCATAAACACGTTGGATACCAAACCTACCCTTTTTGAAATTCATGATGCCCATATCTCCCTGATCCTCAGTAAATAAGAAAAAGAAACTCTTTATAAAAAATCAATGAGAGTCTTATATGGCAACTCTTAAGTCTAGAGGAATGTGGAATAACTAATACATGCTCCAGGTTTACCATTGTCATGGTTTATAACTATTTTCACATTTCATCAGTGAAATGCCTATTCTTTGGATAGGCATTGAATATCTCCAATTGTGCAGAATGGTATGCATGCAGATTTTGGTGTTCCATGTCACTCAATTCCCATGTCAAGCCTATAAGGTAGCTGTTATCCCTATATTCCAAATGAGGTGCCCAAGGCCCTGAGAGTATGAGTGACCTGCCGGCATTACACACAGATTGGTGCAAGGATTAGAAGTGTATTTGACGCTACTCACTGTTCTCTATGGTGACATTTATGTGGAATGTGTCCTCCTTATCAATGAATCGTGGAGGCGTAGGAGCCTCCAATGAGTCTGAGTGACATAGCCTGGGAGGTTTCCCAAGTGTTTGCTCTTAACTGCAGACTAGAAGATACCTGTTCCCTTCAGGAAAGTCTTTGTGGATCTTCGCATTCAGCCCTGACTGCCATCGTCCAGTTCTTTTCCCCATGCAGAAAGATGGGGTGTTGTGGACCAAGTGTTTTTCTTTAAATGCTCAGGGAGAGAGTCATGATAAAGGAAATTCTGGTATTCTGTGATGAGATGCTTCCTTCTGTGTCATTAGGACATTCATCATTTCCTTTTATTTATCTAATATACTCTTCCTGGGTTATTATAAAGGATGCAACTCAGGAACAGACGGTTGGAGAGATGCATGCGGCAAAGTACGAGGGGGACATGTGTGGGGCTTCCACACCCTCTCCAGGCTCACCACCTCCACATGTTCACCAACACAGAAACTTTCTGAACAGCATCCTTCAGGGTTTTTATGGAAATGCCATTACATACCCATGACTGATTAAATCATTAGCCATTGGTGAATCAGTGGCCAGTGATTTGGGCCAATGAAGAGGGTCTGTGCTCAATCTCCAGAGGTTGGGGTGGTGCCAAAAGTTCCAGCCCTCTGACTATGCTTTTCTGGCCTCCAGCTCTCAACCTGACCTATCTAAGGACCAAGGCCAAAACTCCTCTCATGACATGAAAAACACTCACTCGGGAGGTTCCATGGGTCTTAGAAGCTCTCGTGTCAGGACTTCAGGACACTGCTATGAAATTCCCTCTCCTTTGTCCTCAATCCCCCTTTCTATCACTCTTGCTCCTGGGGACTTGTGTCTTCCTAAGCACCTGTGGTTGATCCCTCTCTTCTTTCTTTCATCTCTTAATCTCTCCCAACCTTGTCCTCCTTGTGTCTCAGTTAGGTTTCCATCTAAGTTCACTATACCCACTGTCTCCTACCCAGCAGAATCATCCTGAGGTTGGCTGGAATCAGCTCAAGTTCTGTCTCCATGCATAGTTTTTAGCATTCCAGTTTCCTGCTTCAAGCTCATCTCTGCATGTTAAGTATGGCTTGAACTTTTCCCCTTCTTTCAAAAATGTTGTTTCTTCCAAATGCTCATAAGCACTTCTAACCACTTTCAGTGTGTTTTGATTTGCCAGCTGTTTCTTCCTGGCTCTCATTGAAGACTCCAGCCATCTGCTTGCCAAGTAGAAAAAGGGAACATAAAATTATGCTTTTCCTCTAGCAGCACACATACTTTGACCTCTATTTCTAACCTTGCCCTCAAATCTGGTCACTATGAGATGCAGAGTTTGTCTTTACATAGCCTCTTCAAAATGGTAGAACATAATAGCAACCGGTTCCCATAGGGGAAAAAAAAAACCACAAACAAACAGAATACAAAGAAGCCACCCTCTATTGCAATGACCAGGAGAAGTGGGGGTGGATGGGGGTTGTCAGGGAACAACTGAACTTTTATTAGCTGCATGGCAAGAACCAGGAGTGAGAAACGTTCCTCTCAACTCAGAGAGTTGGTGCTAATTCACTCTGTCTCCAGGGTTCTGATTTGGGGTATGGGAAAGGATGAGGGCAGATGATTTCTAAGCTCTCAGAAGGCTGTAAAGGGATGTTTATGCACCTTAAAAGCCTAGACTTAAATCTGAAATTCTCTGGGATTTAACCTTTTTATTATTACTTACTTCACCTGTGAGAGACGGGGATGCTTATGTCAAACTCGATATGAGAATTCAGGGAGAAAATATTTGTATAATATTTGGTTGATGATAGGAAAGATTCTCTTAGGTTGATAAGCTCTGGAAAGAGTAGTTTCTCAACTCAAAGAATGTTCAGAGAAGATATTTAATGTTATCAAGTATTTGAGTGTTCTTAAAACAGGATTTTCAGTTTTCATGGAATATATGATGTCTTTGAGACATTGAGCCCTCTCTTCTACTGACATTCAGAGATGTATTTATCTAGTGGGTACAGGCCTTCAGCGCAGATACTGGCTATATAGCACATTGCATCCTGGAGAAGACAACAAAGCAGCATCTCTGTTGGAGTGTGGCCCAAGGCAACCAAGGTCTTTCTGTTCTGGGCCCTGTGCTCTAGAAGCCCCAGAGCTGCCTTCCCTTGGCTGTTCCCTTCCTCAGTGGAGACCTTCAGTCATGCCAAGGAGATACCTTGTCCCCATCCTGCTATATCATACTCTGTGAACCTGGGCCATTGGAGTTTCCTATATAATGGGCCTGAACTTTCATCCAGGGCTTGTGTAGTGGGCAAACTATGGTGGGTTAGGAGAAGTCTCATCTAGGGGTGTGGATGGAACTTTCCCATGAAGACTAGTGTGCCCAAACATGTGAATGCAACATCCTCCATGGAATAAAAAAGAACCAATGTGAAAAAGAAGGACTTGGGCTTCATGTGGTCTCACTCCATAACAAGGTATTAGGCATGAGAGGTCATAGCTGAGGCCACTGTCATCCCCAGATGCACCACTTTCTAGTCAAAACCCATTTTTCTAACTTCTCTCTAGTCCATTTTCTCCAAAGAAACCAAATGATCTCTGGCTTCAGATCAAATCAAACCAGCCCCCCCCCCCACCTCTCCTGCTTGCCTTAAAAATCCTCCAATAATTCTGCTACAATGAGAAGGGAAAGCACACTCTCTCGCCCATTGACAAGCTTCATGAGCACATCCTGCCCACTGTATCACCTCACTGAATTCCTCCATGTCCCATCTATGATGGTAGAAAGCCATCTCTGTCTCCAGTTTGTACCTATAGGTCCTCTGCTCTGGCCCCAGACAGTATGAGTTACCAGCCCAGTGTCACAACTTTTTTTTTAACTTTTTCTACTTTATTATTATTTTTGTTAACTTTTTTCCCCTACTTTTTCTCCTTATCTTGCTTCTTCTCCTTTGATTCAAGACTATTTTTTTAGAGCACTTTGAGGCATACAACAAAATTGAGAGGGAGGTACAGAGATTTCCCAAGTACCCACTGTCTTCACACATGCCCTCCTGCATTATCAACATCATTAATCAGAACATTGCATTTTACCAAGGATGAATCTACACTGACATACCATCATCACCTAATGTCCAGTTTACCTTATGGTTCATTGTTGGTGTTACAAATTCTACGCACTTGGACGAAAGTGTAATGATATCTTGCCATCATTATAATATCATAAAGAGTAATTTCTCTGCCTTAAAAAATCCTTATGCTATGCCTGTTCATCTTCTTCCTCTGGTCACCCCCACTCATGGCAACTACGGATCCTTTTATTGGTTTCAGTTTTGCCTTTCCTAGAGTGTTGTATGATTGGAATCAAACATCATATAGCCTTTTCAGATTGACTTCTTTAACTTAGTAATACCCATGTAGTTTCCTCCATGTCTCTTCATGACATAACAGCTCATTATCACTTTAGCACTGAATAATATGTTATAGATTGTGTGTACTATTGTTTATTTATCTGTTCACCTACTGAAGGACATCTTGGCTGGTTCCAAACTTTGGAACTTACGAATGAAGCTACTATGTAAATTAATGTGCATGCTTTTGTGTAGATATACGTTTTCAACTTCTTTGCATAAATATCAAGGAGTTTGATTGTTAGATTTTTCTTTTGAAGATTTTATTTATTTATTTGACAGAGAGAAATCACAGGTAGATGGAGAGGCAGGCAGAGAGAGAGAGAGGGAAGCAGGCTCCCTGCTGAGCAGAGAGCCCAATGCGGGACTCGATCCCAGGACCCTGAGATCATGACCTGAGCCGAAGGCAGCGGCTTAACCCACTGAGCCACCCAGCCGCCCCTGATTGTTAGATTTTATGGTAAGAGTATGTTTCATTTTGTAAGAATACACTGAACTGTCTTCCAAAATGGCTGTGCCGGTTTTCATTCTCACCAGCAATAAATGAGAGCTCATGTTGTTCCACATTCTTACCAGCATTTGGTGTTATCAATGTTCCAAATTTTGGCCATTTTAATAGGTATGTCCTGGCATCTCATTGTTTTTAATCTTCTTTTTCCTGATGGCCTATGATGCGGAGCATTTTTTCATATGCTTATTTGCCATCTGTTTATCTTCTCTGGTGAAGTGTCTCTTCAGGAGTTTGGGCCACTGTTGAATAAAGTTGTTTGTTTTATTATTGTTGAATTTTAAGAATTCTTTCTGTATTTGGCTAGTAGTTCTTTTTCAGATGTGTCTTTTGCAAATATGTTCTCCCAGTCTGTAGCAGGTCTTTTCATTCTCTTGACACTGTCCTTTGCAGAGCAGATGTTTTTAGTTAGTTTATTTATTCATTCATTTTGAATTTTATTTTATTTTTTTATTTTATTTTTTTCAGTGTTCCAAAATTCATTGTTTATGCACCACACCTAGTGCTCCATGCAATATGTGCCCTCCATAATACCCACCACCAGGCTCACCCAACCCGCCACCCACTTCCCCTCCAAAACCCTCAGTTTGTTTCTCAGAGTCCACAGTCTCTCATGGTTTGCCTCTCCCTCCGATTTCCCCCAATTCCCTTCTCCTCTCCTCCCAGTGTTCTCCATGTTACTCCTTATGCTCCACCCATAAGTGAAACCATATGATAATTGACTCTCTCTGCACAGCTTATCAACTATCTCTTTCATAATTTGTATCTTTGGTGTTGTATATGAAAAGGTAACATCATACCTAAGGTCATCTAGATTTTCTCCTATAATATCTTATAGAAGATTTATAGTTTTTCATTTTACATTTAGATAATATATTTCAAGCCAATTTTTTGAAGGTGTAAGGTCTATGTCTAAATGTATTTATTTGTATGTGGCTGCCCACCTATTCCAGACCATTTGTTGAAAAAAACGTTATTTGATTTATTGAACAGTTTTTGCTCCTTTTAATAAAGAGCTGTTGAATATATGGTGTGGGTCTCTGTCTAGGCTCTCTATTCTCTTTCATTGATTCATTTGTCTAGTCTTTCACTAATGCCATACTATCTTGAGTACTGTGGCTTTCTGGTGAAACTTAAAGTTGGGTATTGTAAGTCTATCAATTTTGTTCTTCTCCTTCAATGTTGTGTTGGCTATTTTGGGTTTCTTTCTCTTTTTTAACTTAAGATTATTTATTTAAAAAATAAACATGAAAATTTTCATGCATATTGCAATAAACTTCTGTAAAAGTTCACATAAAATTTTTTGCAATGTGATCATCCTTGGGGAGCTGAACTAGGATGGGTGATTTTTGATTTGACACTTTAATAATCTTTGCTTTTATTATATTTTAAATACCTTTCTTGAAGTATAATTTACTTACAAAAAACCAAAAACAAACAAAAAACCCAATTTCTTTCACCTAGTTCCCCTTGAAAGCATCCATAAATAAAACTTACGTAAGTAATAGTCCCATAGGCCACTTATATCATTCTAGAAATTTTTAACAATATTTGGAAATGGGATTCTGGGAGAAATTTACACTTAAATGTAGCCAGAAGTGGACAATAATATTTGGAGTATGAATATAAATGGATCACATATATAATTCCATGTAAACGAATCCTAAATATACTGACCACCTCTGTGAATGTTTGTGCTTGATTAGAACAGGGTCTGCTTTGGATGGAACTAACCAGTGATCAATTATAGTTATGGTTGGGCTCGGTCAGTCTGGTCCCCATGTCATTCTATTGCATGAAAAGATGACCCAGGATTCCTAATAAATACAAATGCTTTCATTTCTCTATTATATTAGAAATTTCCCAATGCCTTCTTCAACCCTGAGATGTTCCCTAAAGACAGGGTACAATACTAAGATTCTCAGTGCTTGTAAGGAGAGTTTTGGTTAACTCTCAGAGTGAACATGACATTATTTTTTGAGAAAGCAAGAGAAAGAGAGAAAGAGCATACATGCACATGCAAGGGTGGGGAGTGGTGGAAGGGGAGGGAAAGAATATCGAGTAGACTCTGTCCTAAGTGTAAAGCCTGACATAGGGTTTGACCTCACAACCCCGAGATCATGACCTGAGCTGAAATCAAGAGTCTGATGCTTTGTCAATGGAGCTCCCAAGTACCACATGAACAGGACATCTATGGAATCCTCAAGGAACTGGTGGGCCGTCCTCATTGCTGGTCTCTAGGGCTGCTAAGTGAGTAGATTACATCTCCCTATATTTCATGCACACAGATGAAAAATCTATTGTTCTTTCTCACCATGTTAGAGCATGTGCAATTCAGCTAAGTTGTCTGAGCCACTTCATCCCTCCTTCCCATTTGTACAAGCCAATGCTACTGTATATGAATGTCATAACATGAACCCTGACACCCTAACCTCTCTTCCAGAGGATTAGATGGAGCCATAAAATTGAACATAAAAATGAACCAAGAGTAGGAAAAGTAGGTAGACTTCCCTCTAGTGCACACTTTGCTGGGGTTTGCAATGTAGCTCTGAAAGTTACATCATTCTTCTTCAGGGAATACAGGGATGTCACACCCTCTAATCTTATCTTAGTGAAGAGAATGTTTGGATTGATTTTCTGGATACCTGGAACATGTCTACTTCCTGATGCTAGGATACCAGCATTAAGGTAGACTATCAGGAGGTATTGGTTAGGATTTGCTCAAGCACTCAAAACAAGTATGCTCTCCTTAAAGAAGACCTGTGTCTCTGTTTCAAGAGCCCATGATAAGCTACATATGACAAAAAAGCCTGGAACACAGTGAGATTCAGTGAGTGCTAGTTTCCTTTTCCCTTAGTTCTTATCTTCTTTGAGCTATAAAAAGGATGCTGAATTCATGCTAGTAAAAATACAAATACAAAAGAAGTTTCCACCCAGATTTTCTCCATGTCTCCTATGGACTGACTTATTTATTTCGTTGCAATGGAATTACTTTTATTCCAGCTTAACTGTGAACTACGAGAGTTGGAATAATTGCTTTGTCATCAGTAATTCATTTTCATTCTTGGGTACTTAAAGTTTGAGCTAAAGTAGACCAGTTACACACACTGAAATCATGCTTTAAAAGGAGATTAATTCCACATATTCTAAAATTCACCAGGCGAAATAATGCACTACTTAATTCCTACAGCTTTTGAATGCCATTTCAGAGGAGAAAAGGAAAATAAATCAGAGAACATTACCCTTGATTTCAAAGACATCTGAAAAGGCTCTGAGTTTTCTGCCTATTTTAAGCCAGTGAATGGCAGACACTGCAGGGAAAGGAGGAGGTGCTGGGGAGTCAGGTCCTGTCATAGACTGCAGAACCGAAGTCACCCACATTTGTCTTCCAGTACCTCAGCAGCTTCTGGGCTAAGGAAGCACCCCCACATGAATCCATCGTCTCTAAAAGTTAGTCTGAACATTGACAATGTGGTTTTATTTCCAGCTAAAAATATTAATTGTTTATTTTAATTACTTCAGATAATTATTCCCCATCCTTCTTTATTTACTTTCCTCTTATCAAACCAAATCTTTATAATCTTTAAAGAAAGTTGATACTGACAATAAGTTCTATAATGACACACTTTATGTTTGCAGCATTAATAATCTGACAGCAAAAGACAGGATCAAATTAATACCTGTAATGAGTCAGTTTACTGTGGGTGATTAATAAGGGGATTGAAACTCAAATATTCAAAACATGACATTTGAAATAACATCACTTTATTCTTTGGGAAAAATTAGCTGTCATAACTTAATATGTTTATTATTAAGATAATCAGTCAATTATCTGGTGAACATAAGTCCTCATACGTTCTCCTGATAAATGGTATGTATTATGATACGCATTGGAAATCAGCATTGATACGGCTGGAAAGCTTACGGCTTTAGGGACTTGGCACTTCTGTAGGGTGGAAGTAGCCTGAACTCTGTACAAAGACTTCCAAGTTTGAGCTCCTCTATTTTAGAAGTTTTAGTTTGAACTTCCCTGATTCAGCTTCAAGTCTGCTGTGGGGTAGGATAAATGTTGGAGGCTAAATTCTGCATTTTACTACTGACACAATTTAGAAGGATAGGAGCATGGTGACTATACAGAGACTGACTCTGGGTTCGTTTTATTGTTGTTGCTGAATTCTCTGCAGTCAACACACCCCTTATTACCTGCATTAGGATGGGCCTTCCCTGCCTCCACTCACCCCACCAGGAATGCCACTATTGTGTTCAAATCCTAATCTCCAAAGTGACCCCAGGTTTAAAAGCAGAATCTGATTTTCCAGGCTCACCCAGCTTTTTCTGTTTCCTGAACAAGGAGGAAAGCTGTCCTTTATTTGAAATAACCAAGAATAGATTTAAGCAGAGAAATATCTCATTTATTTGCTAAGTGATATTTTTAAATATAATTTCCCTGCTTACAAATTTAAACACAAAAACAATGAGTCTTCTAACCATTAAAAAATAAAAAAAAGTTGTGAGCAGAATTGTATTCATCACACAACATGACTGTTTTCATTTTAAAATTTTGTTAAGATGTATTGACACTTATCTGGGCAATATGGAAGTCATTCATAGAAAATGAATTTAAATGAGATAATGCATTTTATAAAGCACTATGAAAACTTTGAGATGTTATATAATGTAAAGTGCTATGATTATAAAGTGAACATCTAAGCACCTAATTTTACCCACAACTATGCAAGCCTTGGTAATTTGAGAGGCATTGATTCTATTTTGTGAATGGGGAAATCCCATAGATATATGGACATGAATAGAGATGGAGAAGCTACTGACCTCATGTGACTATATTCTTTTCTTTTGTTTTTCTCTTTTTCTTTTAATCTTATTTTAAGTCTATTAATTCATGCATTAATTTATTTTTCTGACAAACATGGCATAAGCACCTATGATATCCCCGGTGCTGTGGCTCAAGGGAAATTCTAGGATTTGATCAGATAGTCTTTGGGAACATCCAAGCAGACATGAATGGGGCTATTTTGTTTTAGGAAGCTGGGCATCCCAGCCTTCCCCATTACTTAAGATGTCTCTACTTATGAAGAATCCTTTGCTGTCCATAACCCTCAGAGCTTTTGAACTCAGTGCTTCAACACCCATCACCAATATTTCCATCATCAGTGCATATCAATATAATGGTATCCTCCAGTCACATTAGCTTTTACTGACAGCATGCCGAAGATTAATTTACAATATCATTTTTGTACTAATTGCCAGAAAAAGCATGGATGCTATCTTTGAACACTTAAAGTTAACTATATTTTCTACTTTAGATAGTGCATTTACCTTAAAAAATAAAATGATATTCTAATGCTGTTCTTGTTTGTGAGATCAAATGGGCAGTCACATATATTTAGCTAAGGTAAAAATTGTGGAAAACATTCACAGACCTGTACCCCTGGGGATAAAAATATATGTTTATAAAAAATAAAAAATTAATAAAAAAAAATCAAAAAAAAATTGTGGAAAACAGAGATTGCAAACCAAGTAAAATCACACCAGATAAAATCAAATCAACATCAAAGGCAATGCAGAGCAGAACAGAAATTTCAGGAAATCCAATCATGGAAGACAGAGTTTGGCTAAAAATCAGCCTGTATTTTAGATCTGCTATGTCAGAATATACAATGTCTTGGAAAAGTTACTAGAAAAGATGAGGAGGTAAGATGAGAATGAAAAGATGATTAAAAATACAGTGAGAGGGAGGGCGCCTGGGTGGCTCAGTGGGTTAAGCCACTGCCTTCGGCTCAGGTCATGATCTCAGGGTCCTGGGATCGAGTCCCACATTGGGCTCTCTGCTCAGCAGGGGCCTGCTTCCCTTCCTCTCTCTCTGCCTGCCTCTCTCTGTCAAATAAATAAATAAATAAAATTCTTAGAAATAAATAAATAAAATTCTTAGAAAAATACAGTGAGAGGGAGAAGTAAAAAGCATAGATTCCCTACATTTAAAGATAAACATGTTGAATATTCTATATTTGAATAAATATAAAAACATTTATAATATTTTGCATATTTGTCAAGTTCAGTGAGTGTGTAAATTTTAAGCAGTTCTTTAATTTCCAGTTCCCTGTACTTAACAAAATGTAACAGATTATAAACATTAAAGCCAAAGCAAAATAGGCAAGATTCAGTAAAGAAACATAAAAACATGAATTAAGTGGAAAGACAGAAATCAGTACGTTATAATAGAGATATAGTATATAGATAACCTTTTCAGAGTGGTCTCATCCTCTTGAATACAGACCCATTTCTTCAGTTCTCCAGTGGAGCAGAAACCATCTCAAGCACACCAGAGGTCCACCTGGCCTTGACCCTCTACTCCACTGAGTAAAGTGCTGCCAGAACAGGTAGGGGACCAGGGGCACAGGACCACCTGACCTCTGCGTTCTTACAGACACTGAAAGAATGGTTTCTGCAAGACTGCAGATGATTAAGCTGTAACAGGCCCAAGAAAGTGGCCTGCACTCCTATTGTTGAAAATCTGATTTTATTTAGATATGATGTTGTTGCTATCCAGTTAGACATGGAACATCGATTGGCTTTTCCCAGTGGTGAAAGAGGCAGTCAGGTCAAAGGTCTACACTGAATGGTTTTGATAAGAAATATTATTTTTGACTACTATTCTGGCAATGACCACTGCTACCAATGACATCGATGGCACTAGCCTAACGACTTCTGTCGTTAGAAATTCAAAAATGCTGCCACCATTGCTGGTGTTGTATTCTCAGAAAGGTCAGTGAGTCAACTGCCACTGTTACTGCTCACAGCTTGCTCAAGAAGTTGCCAAAACAATGTGCTCCTGTTTGACCCAAGGGTCTGCTCTTTCACAAGACTATCTTTAGTAATAAAAATATTTACAATGCAATATTTAAAGCCTTGGACACACATATGAGTACACAACTTGACTTTTGAATGAACAACCATTTAACATTGAATTAAAAACCAAGCACATGATGTATATCGGTGAGGACACTCATTTCTAGAATGCTATGAACATGGTAGCTGCAAATTCTCTTTCCCAGCACCTGGTCTTGAATTGAAGTTGATTTTCCCAGTGAAGGGAGATTGAGTTCTATTATCTCCAAGCCTGTGTCCTGTTGAAAAATCAGAATGCCTGCTTGGCCAACGGCCCTGAACTCTGTTGAGTAAAACTTGACAAAACTAAGCTAGACAATGCACAGATGTTTGACATCAGTGACGTTACCCACATAGCCAAGAATCAGAAAACCAGCAAGTTTCGATGACAAAGACTAATACAGAGCAGCAGCTGTCATCAGCTTTAGTTGTCATTATCTTATGTAGCAAAAAATCTGAAAACTTTCGGGTCTCATTGTTTTGGATGACATTCCTTTTTCCCTTAGAATCTCCTATGGAATCATGGCTATTCTAGTTGAGAACAATGACTCTCTTCTCTCAAGTTTAGGCACACCTTCCGCACCCACTCTGATTATCAGTCTGATGCACTCATTTAACTTGTAAAAATAGGTTACCCAGGGTCAAAATGATTGACAAGTTTGATCTCATAAGCGCCCCTGTTGTGCTCAGAGTAAAGTATGCTCCAATATTGATGCCCCACCTCCAACAAAATGTCCAAGTAGATTAAAATACTGGCACAGGGAGTTAAGATTCTAGTGACGAATGACAAAAGCCATTTAAGAAAGGAAAATATTAGAACCATGGTGCAGGAGCCTTATGGACACAGCTGAGGAGAAGCAGAGATTAAAGGTGTTTTCCAAGAAGAAAGCTGAACTATAAACATCCAACCTGAAGGCCACAGTGAAGGTTGTCTAAAGTCACGGAAATGTGTCCTTTCCTTTTAAGGTCAACCACTGAGTGGGGATTGCAGACTAAACAAGAGAGACTTGTGAATAAAATATGGTGTGATTGACTCCATTCTATCCTAAAAGAAGGATAAAAATTAGAATAAAAGAGAGAGGAAGGTAATTTAGGATGGGAGCATCAGAGGGTGAGCTGGCTTGGAAAAAAAAGTGTCTAAGGTTTCTCAGTGAGGTAGAGGGTGAGGATGAAGGGGAAGAAGATAAAGGAAACTGCATGAGAATTATTGTCATAATGGAAGGAAGGAGCCTCACAGGGATTGCAGCACTGGGGCTGAGATTAGGAATCTTATCTTCTTTCCATTCCCTGATTCTTTGAATTAAGGCCTCAAGTAGTATTAGACATTTATAGTTTTCATAAATTTTAAATAGATTAGAGTTTTATTCTGTGGCATTTTGCATATTGGTATTAAATATTAATGCTTACAATAATTGTTTTCTTGACAAAATTGAATTTAGGGTAGAAAATTAGGTATTTGACAATTTCAACACTAAAAGACTAAGTAATAATGAATTTTGCCAGGGAAATATATGTCCTTGCCCTGAACACAATAATAGTTTTGACCTCTATCTGTTTAGGAGCTTCTGGTATGGTAATAATCTCCTTTGTCAATATATGATTAAAGTTATAAGTATTGTAATGTGCGATGCATTGTACATAAAATCCCAACAGCTCAAAAGGTTTTATTTTAACATTAGCTTTTTAGAAGAGAGATTAAATGAAAATCCTCTTATTTCTCTATCTGAGAAAGGTTAAACCCATTTACCAAACTCATGTCCATTCACTTAGAAGATTGCTATAAGAACAAAGGAAGGGATATTCAGCTCGGTCATTAGTGATGGGTAAACAATGTTTTCAATACAATTTAAATCCTCTTCATGTGCTAGCGATGTCTCTGGATGAGGCATAAAGATCACAACCTTTTCAGGCTGTTGTGTAATCCTCCGTCTATCCCATAGTCCACTGAGAGTGATCTGTTGAAATGTATTTCCAGCCCTTGGCCAGTCATCTTACTCATGAATAAACTGACTTCTGAGCACCACCAACAACTACTTGGATTTTAAAGAATGAAGAATTTGTTCAGCTCTGCAGGTTGATGCCATCTTTGAGATGTCAGCGTGGAGAGGTAAAGGCCCTGGGCTCTTCAGCCTCTAGGCATTTTGTTCTTTGGCAGAATCATTCTGTTGCAGCAGCAAGACTGAGTCAACCAGGGACATAACCCAACTGCTAGTGGCTACCCACAGGTCCTTGCCACACAGATCTCTTGTTTCACAACATGGCTGTTAGCTTCCATTGGAAGCTAGTAGGGGGATGTCTTTCTGACATTTTACATTCCTTCAAAAAGCTCAGCTGATTAGGCTGGACCCAACCAGAACAATCTCCCTTCTGATTAACTCAAAGCCAAATGATTAACATCCTCAGACAATGGGAGTCATGTCCCATCATAGTGCCTTGCTCTGTCCACAAGGAGAGGTGATAAGATGTGATATGTATATTGGGAGGTGGGAATCTTGAATATCATCTTAGGATACTGCTACCACAGGCTGGTTATTCTAAAGGTCTCTCTACAGCTCTACATTTCTGAGATTCTGGGAAGAGTTTAATGGTGCAAAATATCAGGCAATCTTACAGCTGAAGTGGGACAGCTCTGTGCTTTTTTCTTCAATGCCTGGAAGTCTGGTACTGACCTTTGCCCAAGATAAGAATGAGCTGGGTTGGCTAGTGAATTTTAATGTGCTGTTTAAAGTTTGAAACTTCCCTGGAGGAACCCAAGGTTAGTGTCTCTACATTTTTCAGAAATGTATTGATTGGGGTTTTACACCTGTGTACACCAGGTTATCCAGCCTGGCTTTGCTATAAGACCAGTGGGATATATGTAAGACCTCACTAGAAACTTTTGCCTGGGGTTTCCTGAAGGCAGGGTTCATCATGCATCACTGGATGGCTCATAATCTGAAGGCAAAGTTCGTGGTGCCAACTACCACAGGTTATCTGGACTCAAAAATTTCCTAGAACTTTAAGTGCTAAAATGAGGAAAGTCCCAGGAAAAGTACATGCATTGGTTAATCTACAGTGTCACTTTTGCCTCTGAGAGAGATTCCCCAGGAAGTGAAGGGGACACTTGTAATTCTCATAGACACACTGTGCCTGCTTGAGTCATTTTTCTCTACGTCCACTATCTTAAGCATTATGAGTTCACTCTTTGAAGCCTTGTGAGGACTTTCAATGATCCTATTCTATGTAACAGATGCATTAGAAGTTTTTTAATGCTCTAAGGAGCAGGCAAAGTGTTGAGTTAAAATTGTTTGTAGAGAGCTGGTCCCATGCTGCTGTGTAGGCTGTTGAATAAGAATGTCCTTCCTCCTTCAAGAACACTGTTAATGGGTGGAGAGTCATTTCTCTGACTGTATTTTCTTGAATAGTTGACTTTGGAAATTGTGTTAATGTTTCATATTTTACACACACACACACCCCACAGCCAACAAGGATGGGGACAAAACTCCAACCTGAAACAGAAACAAATGTACTTAAACTATTTGAAATGAATAGCATTGCCACACTGAGTGGAGAAGCAAGTTCTGACTCAAGTAACATTTGCACAAAATATGTTGCCTCTACACCTTCAGGCTTAAACAAACAATAAATAGTAATAACTACTGACTAATTTCTTCCTTTATATTCTTGCAGAGATATTAGCTATTTTGGAGTGACTTTTTCAAATTCTAGGACTGAGCAAATGTGTAAATATATTGTGGATATTGAGAACCAGATTTCTCCTTGTCAGAAACAGTAACTATAAATGTGAAATGAATCTCTTGAGGTTGCATCGAAGTTGAAGACACTGACAGGAACTCAGAGTTTTACACAGATGGATGGGTAAACAGACACAGATATAATTTTATATAAATTTATATAAGGTTAAATATATCTAGATATATAGACATGGTTATATATATATATATATATATATAGACATGGTTATAGATATATAGAGATATCTAGATATAGATATAGATAGATGTAGATATATAGATTGATAATTGTATATGTACATAACTACATTTACTTTTACTATAGATAAAGACATAGATATGTATTGGATATAACTATATCACAAGCTATGTGTCTAAATATATTATCTACCATCCATCTATCTATCATCTATCTATCACCTATCATCTGTCATCTTCTTAGTTCCATTTTCTGAGAAGGACTAGAAGAAAGATACCATAGTAGCAATAAGTAAACTTAGTCCCCATAACTCAACAAAAAATTGTTCTGGTGAGTGAAAATATAAGATGGGTGTACCACATCTCTCTGTGCCAGGAAGTAAGGGAAATGCTTGGGAAATAAAGGATCATGACAACACACACCCATACACACAAACACACACACACACATCCACCCCAGAGATAGATTTATAGGACTTCCATTGCGTAATTGGATAATTCTGGGACAATTTGCACATCAGAATAAATAATACTAACCGATTATTGCCTACTAAATAAAATAAGGTTCTGTGCCCATACATGTACGAGTAAATGGTGGAGGGCTTTCCCCCCCCCCAATAGTGGAATTCCAACTACTATTTACAGAAAGAATTGGCAGAATTAGGGAACTAAATCCTGGTAGCCATTATACTACTATTTGTTTTATGCAAGACACAATAGCAGGTGGTAAATCTAGTGACGGAAAGTTTGATTAGCAATAGGATATGTACAGAGGGGCCTGAGTGGCTCAGAGGGTTAAGTCTCTGACTTTGGCTCAGGTCATGATCTCAGGGTCCTGGGACTGAACCCCATATCAGGCTCTCTGCTCAGCAGGGAGCCTGCTCCCCCCCCCAACACGCTGCCTGCCTCTCTGCCTACTTGTGATCGCTATCAAATAAATAAATCAACTTTTTTAAAAAAAATATTTTATTTATTTATTTGACAGAGAGAAATCACAAGTAGATGGAGAGGCAGGCAGAGAGAGAGAAAGGGAAGCAGGCTCCCTGTTGAGCAGAGAGCCTGATGCGGAACTCGATCCCAGGACCCTGAGATCATGACCTGAGCTGAAGGCAGCGGCTTAACCCACTGAGCCATCCAGGTGCTATACATATTCACAAAGTATCTACACATAGATATTTACTATAAAAATAGTAATTTTTATATTGGACAAATATGGCAGACACAAGTTTGAGCAAAGTACTGACATCATCAGTATTGGAACAAATTAACATTCTCTGCCTTCTGATTTGAGGCCATGAGACTGTCACAGCACCACTTCTAGGGTATTTTTGGCAAAGATGAATAAAGTATATTCAATGGTAGGGAAATCTCAGACAAATTCAAATTAAGGGACATTTTAGAAAATGACTTGCCTATACCCATCAAAAGCTTAAGGTCACTAAAGATAAAGCAAAAGAAGTTTACTAGATTAAAGAAAATGTAAGTATGAGAACTAAATGCAACTCGTAGCCTGGGATTTTCTTTCCTATAAATAAAATTATTGGGACAATTATTAACATTTAAATATATGCAAATTAATAGTTCTATATAATTGCAATTTTCTTATTTTCTAATTGTATTGTGAATATGTAGGAAAATGTCCTTATTGTTAGAAAATACACATTGAAGTATTTATGGATTAAGGAACATCATCTCTGCAATTTATTTGCAAAGAATGTGTGTATGCATAATATATATATTCATCTTTCTACTGGAAGAGATAAGTCTAAAACAAATATGGGAAAATGTTACCATTTGAAGAATCTGTGTGAAGAGCATACTGGAATTCTTTATACTGGCTTTCAAACTTTTAAGTGTAAAGTTATGTTCAACAAAAAATTTGCATAATAACACATATATGTCACTTACATTGCAGTTTATTGTTTGTTTTTTTTTAAGATTTTATTTATTTATTTGACAGACAGAGATCACAAGTAGGCAGAGAGACAGGCAGAGAGAGCGGAGGAAGCCGGCTCCCCACGGAGCAGAGAGACCGATGCGGGGCTCAATTCTAGGACCCTGAGATCATGACCTGAGCCGAAGGCAGAGGCTTTAACTCACTGAGCCACCCAGGCGCCCCTATTGTTTGATTTTTAATACAATTCTTGCCATTTTGTAATTCAGTGAATTTTTTCTTTATACATTTGGGTCAGTTGTTATGCTTAAAAAAAAAAAAAAAAGATTTACTGAAGAGATAGAGAGCACATGAGTGGGAGGGGCAAGGGGAGGGAGAGATCCTCAAGCAGACTCCTGAGCTAGGCATGGAGGCCAAATCAGGGCTTGATCTCAAAACCCTGAGATCATGACCAGCAGAAAAGACAAGTTGGATGCTTACCCAACTGCACCACCCAGGTACCCCTCAGTTATGCCTTTGGAGTAATTGTCAAATTGTTTAGAAATTATTTTCACACACAAGATCAGATAAGTAATTTCCTTTTTTTTTTTTTTTTTGGTAAATACCATTTTTCATCAAAATCAGACATCTCAATTATAAGATACACAATTATTTTATGCACCATTAAGAAATAAGATTATGATATGCCATTCATTGTAAAATGCAACCCTATACTAAGATGCTAAAATGTTGAAACATACTGATACTAGAATTGATGAAATATAGTAGTTTCTTACTTTTTTAATAAACATTCAACTCTGCAATCCATTTACAATTTACTTTGGCATGTGTTATTACAAATTAATCAAAGGCTCTTTTGTCATCTCATTTTATATCTTTCTAGCATTTTCTACTGTCTTTCCATTCACTGAACTCACTTTTGTCTTTTCATAGAGAAATCTGAACTATTAATCTTGATAGCTAAGATTCAAATATTAATCTTTTGTATTTGTATTATGATTTATGTTTCTATATATATTTAAACTTTATGTTTTTGCTATACTTATTGTCTTCTTTAGACTGTCTATTTTTTTGGAAATATTATACAATGCACTTATTTTTAACTGTTCTCTTTATATACAAATCCAAAAAGGCCATGTTTGATGTAAACTTTTTTTAAAGATTTTATTTATTTTTTTTTGAAAGAGAGCATGAGAGGGGAGAGGTCAGAAGGAGAAGCAGGCTTCCCACCAAACAGAAAGCCCAATGTGGGACTTGATCCCAAGACTCTAGGATCATGACCTGAGCCAAAGGCTGTTGCTTTAAACAAATGAGTCACTGGGGTGCCCTGATGTAGACTTCTGGTGAATATATACCCATCATCCTGGAAGGCAGGTCAAGTACACCTTGCTATATTCCTAATAGGGGTCCTGTCCCACTCAGAACAAGAATTTGTTAGGATAGTCAGAGATATGTGTTGTTTCTGGTCAACCTGCCACTCAACTAATAAGTTAGTATCATAAGATGGAATCTTGAGCCATTCAGTCAAATCTTCTTTATATCATTCTCCAGCTTTCAAAGCAGTTTCCTGAAGAGCCATGATTCTTCTGAATAAGCTCCTGAACGAAGAATAGAAACCTGGTTATTGATATGGCCACTCTACCTCAGAGTCAGATCATGTCAAGGAGAGAATGCGTAAGTTATGTTCTAGGAATGCAAGTTAGTCTGTGGAGAAGTTCCTTGTTTTTGAAGCAAGCCTCCTCCTCCATGGGTTTCCTCAGGTATATAAGATGTCAGGAAAAAATGCTCTCATTAATAACAGCAACAGAAAATGACACTGACACTAAATAATGCTAATAGTAAAAACTGAGTCATCATCATGTCTAGTAAGGTGAATCCGTGTGAAGCTCACTTATCAATTTCAATATTCTTAATGAGTTAGGAGACAAGGTCATCAGCTGATGAGTAAAAGGCAAGTGTTGGGTGTGAAGAGTATAATGAAGTTTTGAAAAGGCTATAGGAAGACAAAATGAATTTTATCAAGGGTGGGTAAATGAACTGCAGAGTACCATTAAGGTTGCAATGTTCAATTAAGAATGCAGTCAACATTCAATTAACATTCAATTAAGAGCATACCATGACACAAACCAGATCTCGAAGGTTGCATTGCTTCCATACTCTTCAACCCTGGTTTAGTCATAGACAAGACAGACTTTTATCTCCCTCCATATCAGAAATCCATTCTGTAATATGTAACTACTTCTTTGAATACTTTAAAATGAAAGGAAATTAACTTCATTCTTATGAAAACCACTTCACAAAAAGCTCTTATTTTAAAAATACAATATATTGAGGCAAAATACTTATTATTTTTATCTGTTTCTTCTAGATCTGGTATCTTGGACCTTATCATTATTTCTTGATTACTTTTACACCAGACTCTTCCAATAAGGGTATCTTGTTTATTTGTGATGCCATCTCATCACTTCTGGGGGATGGGAGACACAGCTGTAGTTTAAGACCTGGAATTTGTGCCTGGAGGGACAGAAGGCTCTCTTTGTTGGTGCTTCCCCCTTTGAAGAGTATTTTAGTGTGGGGTTTATTGCCATAAGGATTTGTACATGCTTATCATTCAATTTCTTCTCTTACCCAGTTTGTTTAACATTTATGGTATCTTTACTTGACAGCAAATTCTCAAACTAAGTTAAAAAAACAATTTTCGGGGCACCTGGGTGGCTTAGTGGGTTAAAGCCTCTGCCTTAAGCTCAGGCATGATCCCAGGATCCTGGGATCCAGCCCCACATCAGCCTCTCTTCTCAGTAGGAAGCCTGCTTCCTCCTATCTCTACCTGCTGTTCTGCCTACTTGTGATCTCTGTCTGTCAAATAAATAAATAAAATCTTTAATAAACAAAACCCAATTTTAAAGCCTCTGCCTTAAGCTCAGGCATGATCCCAGGATCCTGGGATCGAGCCCCACATCAGCCTCTCTTCTCAGTAGGAAGCCTGCTTCCTCCTATCTCTACCTGCTGTTCTGCCTACTTGTGATCTCTGTCTGTCAAATAAATAAATAAAATCTTTAATAAACAAAACCCAATTTTCAACACATGGGAAGAAAAGTGATTTTTGTAATAAATTTTAGAAAAAAAGAAGAAGAGGAAAGATGATTCTAGGTATGCTGAGTGCCTACAATTTTTTCTTCAATTCTCATATGTATATTTTAAAATTAACTGAATCATAAAGTGAACTGATGTCTCTAGAGTCAAATGAAAAAAAATAATTTTCAACTGCCAACATCTGAAAAAGTTTTCTTTTTTTTCATATACTTGCAGTAGTGAAACAAGCCTGAGAAAGAGTAAGAATGTAACATATAGAGGAGACACAATGCATAAACAACAATGTATAAATCAGCCCAAAATCTCAAGGTCTGCATAGAAATTGTTTACAGTAATCTTGCTATAAACCCAACAGAAAAGAAACAGTTTAAATTTATAGTACATTTAAGTTAATGTTGTTATACAGGGTCATTTAACAAAGACTTACAGCTTCAAGGTATAGTGCTAGTCTATACGATTTACTTATAATTTACTGGCAAGAAATATAAAGCCTCCCGTGTGTTTGCAAGATCAACAGGATATATAGCACTAGGATATACAAGTCCAGAAAGTTGTAAAAGAAAGCTATTTGCTACCTGAAGATGAGATTTAGAACACAGGCTGCAGTTACAGAAAATTTTACCTTTTGGATTTGGCTGAACATAACAGAATTAATTGTACCAAACTGAAGGAAAGAGGACATTGAAGTATTACCCTGCAAATAAAAACCAGAAAGAAGTGAGCATTGAACCTAAATAAAAAAAGCTTCTACTCTTTGTCTATGTGAAATATTTTAAAGTAGACTTTACCTATTTCAATCAATGCACAACCTAAAAAAGAAATATGGAAATGCTACCTTCCTCTGTTTTCTTCACTGAATAAAACCAGTATTTGATCTTTAATTCAGCCTGCTATGTCTATCATGGATGGATTGTAACTTAAACTTTCAACCTGACACTCCAGCTCTTTTCCTCATCCTTCCTTATATGCATTAATCTCAGTTGAGTAAAGCCCCTAAAAAGCATTGCACCCAACATGATGGGAAAAACATCTCCATATTTCATAATATTTTTGTTATTGTTATTAAATCTATTTGGACTTGGGGGAAAACAAAACATTTTAGTCAAGCATTCCAAAAGCTTTAAGATATGGTTTGATATATTCCGTGTTTGACATAGTTTTAGACCTAAATTTAAACACATATGGATCTCTCTTTCTCTCTCTCCCTCCTTTCTTCTCTCTCTCTCTCTCTCTCTCTCTCCAAACACTCACAAACAGAAGAAGAAATATATAAATGTCCATTTGGAGCTAGTTCTGCAAATTTTGTGCATAAAATAAAATATTAGGCAGCCATTAAACATGACAGTGTAGCCATATTTTATTTTATTTTTTTCTTGAGAACCTGGGTGGCTCAGTCAGTTGGGCATTCATCTTCAGCTTGGGTCATGATGCCAGGGTCCTGGGATTGAGCCCCACGTCAGGCTCTCTATTCAGTGGGGAGCCTGCTTCTCTCTCTCTCCTCCATGCTCATGCCCTCTCACTATTTCTCTCTTTCTCTCTCTAATAAATAAATAAAATACATTTTATTTATGTATTTTTATATATTATATATTTATTTTATATATATATATATATATATATATATGTAAAGATTTTATTTATTTATTTGACAGACAGAGATCACAAGTAGGCAGAGAGGCAGGCAGAAAGCAGGACCCCGCGAGCAGAGAGCCCAATGTGGGGCTTGATCCCAGGACCTTGGAATCATGACCTGAGCCAAAAGCAGGAGGAAGCAGGACCCCGCGAGCAGAGAGCCCAATGTGGGGCTTGATCCCAGGACCTTGGAATCATGACCTGAGCCAAAAGCAGAGGCTTTAACCCACTGAGCCACCCAGGCGCCCCATGTTGCTGTTGTTTTTAAAAATGGATGGAACACTCTGAGTACTGGGAATGTCCTGCGGGGCCATCCACGCCTCCTTCCTGTGCGGGTTCAACACGTGGTCATCCGTCCCCATGCCCTTGGACCACCCAATGGTCCAAATCACCAGAACTTCCCAATACCGGGCTCCTTTCTGAGGTGGATGTCAGGGCTTTGTCCTGCCTCAAGCATCTCGCCTTGTCCTTTCTTCCCGATTCAGAGATCCTGTTAGATTCCACGGGAGGGCAGAGGTCCTGTCACCCCAGGGGAGAAACCCTGCATGAGCAACCAGACCAAGCATTGCAATCCCGCTCCCCAGCCCCGCTTGGCCCCTTCGTGGGCTCGACCCCTGTCTGGCGGAGAAGAGCTAAGGGGGGCTCTTAGGACTCCAACAGGGCTGGAGGGTTTGGTTTACCCCTTCTAGGACAAAATGGCAAAATATGCAATTCTTTATATGTATTTACAACATTGAAAATATGCACATAGAAATGGATTAAAATATAAATAATTAGGATCAAAGTTTTATTAAATACTTTTGTCTTTTTTCTGGTTGTGCTATTTTATTGATCCAAGTCCATTCTCCCCCTTCTTCTGGATATAGTTCTTTCTCATGAGGAACACATTCTATGTGATTTAAGCTGGCTGCACCAATCTCTAGTCACCAAGATGGCACCGTGAATCAAGCCCAAAGAATCCTGGCTATGTGGATTGCTGTGGAGCAAGCAGATGACTGAAGCTACAGGAATCAGTGCTCTTTTGAGAACATCCCAAGAGATAACTTTTCTGTGTACTGATTGTTGAGTCTGGGACTCCTAGAGTTTCCACTCTTGCCATGGGGAATGAGCCTACTTACAGAGTGAGGCTGGTCAGAGTTATTCAGAGTCTAGACGTGGAAAGGAAAGATGAGTCCCATTGCATTGGCTGTGGTTCACACCAGCCCTGATCTTTACCCCAGTGGGCAAGCAACTGCATTATCTTTCACTAAAGTTCATCTGTGTTAAATCTGTGTAATTTACAAGGCTTCCAGGATCACCTTGTTTCAGGTTTGTCTCATGCACATTTAGGCCCAGTCTGAGATTAAAGCTTTGATCCATCCACAGTAATTACATAATAATTAAAGAGGGTAAATATCCTCTCAATGCAGTTGTTTAGCATTTTGTTCTTTAAGACTATATATAGTTTGTTCCCTTCTGTCCATTATTTTTTAAAGATTTCATTTATTTATTTGGCAGACAGATCACAAGTAGGAAAAGAGGCAGGGAGAGAGAGAGGGGGAAGCAGGCTCCCCACTGAGCAGGGAGCCTGATCCAGCACTCAATCCTTGGACCCCAAGATCATGACCTGAGCCGAAGGCAGAGGCTTAACCCACTGAGCCACCCGGGTGCCTTGCCTTGAACAATTTTGTTCAAGTTTTCCTTGTGTCAGTTTTTAATCTTTTAATAAAAGCACTAATTTTGAAAGTTTCATCCTTCTCTCAAGCTACTGAAATATGTCGTTTGTTTTGTTCTGTTAGAAAGGATGCATGGGTGTTATATTTCCTTCATCCTTGTTGTCTAAGTTTCTTTGTCTCCACACATAATCGGTGGCTAATCTGAGGATAGAACATTTTCCTCACAGTGTAAAGTGGTTTTGAAGCGATGAATATTAGGCTTTGCGGAAGTCTGAGAGCAAACATTTTTCTTTTGTAGAAATCCTTGAGGAGAACACAAGCAGCAACCTCTTCCACCTCAACCGCAGCAACATCTTCCTAGGAACAACGCCAAAGGCAAGGGAAGCAAGGGCAAAAATGAACTATTGGGATTTCATCAAGATCAAAAGCTTTTGCATAGCAAAGGAAACAGTTAACAAAATCAAAAGACAACTGACAGAATGGGAGAAGATATTTGCAAACGACATATCAGATAAAGGACTAGTGTCCAAAATCTATAAAGAACTTAGCAAACTCAACACCCAAAGAACAAATAATCCAATCAAGAAATGGGCAGAGGACATGAACAGACATTTCTGCAAAGAAGACATCCAGATGGCCAAAAGACACATGAAAAAGTGCTCCATATCACTCGGCATCAGGGAAATACAAATCAAAACCACAATGAGATATCAACTCACACCAGTCAGAATGGCTAAAATCAACAAGTCAGGAAATGACAGATGCTGGTGAGGATGCGGAGAAAGGGGAACACTCCTACACTGTTGGTGGGAATGCAAGCTGGTGCAGCCACTCTGGAAAACAGCATGGAGGTTCCTCAAAATGTTGGAAACAGAACTGCCCTATGACCCAGCAATTGCACTACTGGGTATTTACCCTAAAGATACAAATGTAGCGATCCAAAGGGGCACGTGCACCCGAATGTTTATAGCAGCAATGTCCACAATAGCCAAACTATGGAAAGAACCTAGATGTCCATCAACAGATGAAGTGGTATATATACACAATGGAATACTATGCAGCCATCAAAAGAAATGAAATCTTGCCATTTGTGACAACATGGATGGAACTAGAGTGTGTCATGCTTAGCGAAATAAGTCAAGCAGAGAAAGACAACTATCATATGATCTCCCTGATATGAGGAAGTGGTGATGCAACATGGGGGCTTAAGTGGGTAGGAGAAGAATCAATGAAACAAGATGGGATTGGGAGGGAGACAAACCATAAGTGACTCTTAATCTTACAAAGCAAACTGAGGGTTGCTGGGGGGAGGGGGGTTGGGAGACATTGGGGAGGGTATGTGCTTTGGTGAGTGCTGATTCACAGACCTGTACCCCTGGGGATAATAATACATGTTTATAAAAAAAAAAAAAGAAATCTCAGGGCTTTTGTAATTTGTTTCTTAATTACTTAAAGTTCTATGTCTATTAAAGAAATTGAATTTGTCATAAATAAGTCTCTAAAAAGAAATTTCTAACTTATCTGATTTCACCTGTGAGTTATATTATGTAGAAATAACAGCAAATACTGCCTTAGCCTTTCCAGAGAATATGAGACAAAGGTTCCTCCCTTTACACTTTCCCTTTAGACCCCACCATAAATATCACTGATATGAAAACTGACAGGGAGTATATCTGACTCTGGTCATCATTAGTTATCTAAGACCAGACTAGTCATTTTGCCTTCAAAAATGATGCACCTAGAAAGATGATATGAAACCACTCTCTTTAGATATTGGATAACATGGTCCTGGAGAAATGGAAAACAAGTAGGATATCAAGGGAAAAAGCCTCAAAGTAATTTCCAGACTGAAGCACAAGAAAGAAGTGCCTAATCAGAAAAAACAATTCTTCAGAGATGTAGGGGTAAAGCAGAGGGCTCCTGAGACTGGGGCAACACCTGTGGGCCACAGGGTCATGGACAGAGGGCTGCACAGGCCTGCCTAAAGTTGCCTGAAATCTTAGGCCTGTACTTAGCTGCATGTGGGAAGAAATGTCTAGGGGGGTCTGGAAGATGGGCAGGAATAGTAAAGGTGGGAGACTTCAGAGAAACAGAGGGGTGGAGATAAAGTTCCCCCATGTCTAGTGAGTAACCCTAAGTCAAGACCATATAAACCTTCCTGCCAAAGCCTAAAAGCAAGTTTCAGAACACTGTGGAAATGAACTGACATCCAAGAAAAAAATACCAACAGCTTTAAAAGGCAGAAAACAAAAATCTAGGTTCTTAAAAACATTATATCCAAAACTTGGGGCCAATATATTATATAACCAGGAGAACAGGGTTGTAAGTTGGCCCAGAAATGAAGGTGATATTGAAATTGGCAGACAATTATTTCTAAACAGACACTATATTCATACCTGTTGAAGTAAATCCAAAGACAGACAAAATGAGTCAAGACAGTATGATATCAGCAGAAAAATAGAAAGTATAAGAATGAAATTGAAACTCTAGCACTGAGAAATAGAATATGTGAGGAAAAATCAGTCAGTGGGCAGAACAGCATATTGGAAACTGCAAATAAAAAGATTTGAGAACCTGAAATGGGGGAAAAACATGAAAAAATGAGCAAAATCTTGACCCCCTGAGGGCAATACCATTATCATATATACGTGCAATTTGAGACCCAGAAGAGGAAATAGAGAGACTGGGATGGAAAAATATTAGAATAAGTAATAGGTTTTTTTTTTTTCCAGATTAGTGAAAAAAATATCTCACAGGTCCAAGAGGCTTAATAAAGTCCAATGTGGATAAAGTCCACCAAAATCATACTTGGACGTTTCATAGTAGGGAAAAACAAAAACCAAACCAAAACAAAACAAAACAACGAAACAAAACAAACAAAAACAAAAAAGCAAATTACACACAGGAGGAAGAATGTAAACATCCAGTAATACTCACTGAAATAATCCAAGTCAGAAAAAATGGAGGAATCTCATTAAAGTGAAGTAAGGAAATAAGAATCCTATCCAACCAGAATTTCTTTATGTACAGAAAATACCTCTTTCAAAAATGATGATGAAAATAAAGGTTTTTTTTGATACACTGAATTTGAGATGGTGCTCAACTAGCACACATTTTCATTATAGAGAATACCAAATGGGGTTCTTTAATTCAGAGGAAAATGATAACAGAAAAATGTTGATGTAAATGAAGGGATAGAGAGCACTGGATATTATAAAACATGTTAATAAAAATAATAGACTAAGTTTTATATTTCTTAAATTCTCTGCAGGAAAATTCACTGTTTAAAGACAAGTGGATCACTATGTGTTATGAGGTTTATGAGAAGTAATATGTATATTGTCAATACAACAAAACCCAGTAGTGGGTAAACAGACATCTGCTCCTGTATGGTTCTATTGAAGTACCATCATACTATTCAGGAAAAACTATCATAGATTTTGAATGAATAGTGAATAGGCAGTGATATGCTTTTAAAAAATGAGTGATAACTAAAAATCCCAAAATATTTTTAAATAGAATGTTGTAAATATTCAATTCGGTGGAAGAAGCCAGGAAGGAATGAAAACAAACAAACAAACAAGGAAAAACATACTAAACAATTTGAAAGCAAGATGGACCATTTAAGCCCAATTTTATCTATAATTACATTGTATGTGATAAATTAAACACTCAACTTAAAATGGAGATAATGTTCAGACTTAATTAAAAAAAAAACTCCAAAAGACATAGTTTTATTATAAAGTTGGTTTAAACTTTAAGATGGGAAAGTACATAGGAGGCATATAGCAATCATAAGAAGCATTGCTATAGCAGTACATTTTGAGACAAGGAATCATAACATGCAGGTTTTTCTTTACTGCCCTCAACATACAGAATGCTTACAGCATGGTTTAATGTCCTTGTTTTCTGGGGTCATACTCCGGTTGTTTCAGAATCTCTTTCTACTGATTGGATTGTTTTACTTTCATTTTTTTGCACATCTGATATATGTTTTGAAACCAGAACTTGTAATAAGAGGAATAGAAGAAATCAAAAGACTCAAAATAATTTCTAGAGATGAAAAAGAATACACCATAAAATATAAGCTGCCTGAGATTGACAGCAGCCTATTAGAGATTCCAGAAGAAAAGGCCCCCAAATTGCAGACATAACCAACAAAATTTCAACAAAATGAGGCACAGAGAGATATACAATTGGAAAAAAGAAATGGCCAGACCATCAGTTGCCTGTGGAAAGATATTAAGCAATTTAAAAATATGTGAAATTGAAGTCCAAGAAGGAGGCACAGGGCTATACAAATATGTAATGAAATAATAGCTATAATATTGCTTACATGTAAAATAAATGAAAACAGTGAACTCATGGAATCCCCGAATCTCAACAAATCATGAACAGAATTAACATAAGAGGACCCCACGAAGGCATATAATAATTGCATCACGGAAAATCAATGATAAAGAGAAAAAATCTTAAGAAGTTCCAGAGAAAAAATAAGCACATACGTACATAAAAACAAAATTAAGAATTGCAATACATTTCCTATCAATGACTATGAAATTAAGAAGATAATGGAGAGCCATCTTAAAGCCTGGGAAAAATTCTATTCTAAATAGAATTTGATTCCCAACAAAGATATCTACAAAAACAAAGGGAAAAAAATTATTTCAGGTGAAAAAAGTCGAGAAAACAAATTGCTAAGAAATCAGCTCTAGAGGTGCCTGGGTAGATCAGAGGGTTAAAACCTCTGCCTTCTGCTCAAGTCAGGATCTCAGGGTCCTGGGATCTAGTCCCCCACTGGGCTCTCTGCTCAGCAAGGAGCCGCCTTCCCCCTTTCTCTGCCTGCCTCTCTGCCTACTTGTGATCTCTCTCTCTCTGTCAAATAAATTAATTAAGTCTTAAAAAAAAAAAAGAGAGAAATCATCTCTAGGAGAAATGTCCAACGAAAAAGAACAACACTTGGTGGATATTTGCATCTATGAAAATGAATGAAGAGTTCTGAAAATGGTAAACAAGTGAAAGTGTAAAGCCTGACTGATTCTTTATAGCAAAAGTTACATTTTGACTTGTTTATTGCATACATTTATATATGCAGAGACATATTTATATGACATCAATAGCCCAGGGAATAACAGGAGGGAGAGATGAAAGTCCTCTTACAAGGTACTAAGGGTGATATAACATTATTTGATATTTGACTATTACAAGTTAGCAATATACACTGAAAATCATAGAACAATTTTACACACACAACATGCACACAACATACCCCCCTCATACCTCCCTCCCCCACACATATGCAACATATACCATACAGCACCTGAAATAAACACACCATACACACACCACACACCTACAAATACCCATAAGCCATACTCACGCATACCACATACACCAAACAGCACACACATCCACACACACCACATGCCTACATATACATATATGTCATATATACCATGCATACCACACACACTATACACATATACACACATCCACACAACATGCTCGCACTATACACATACCATATGCACACATGTGATGCACCACACACCTACATATACACATATGACAGACACACACACATTTTCTTATAGTACACACATACCATATACACACATACACTACAAAACTAATAGGTACAATTTATAAGCCAAAGTTGAGATAAAATGGAGTCATTTAATACATCTCAACTCAAAGGAAGGTGGAAAAAATACAAAATAAGAATAAACAGTTGATGAGATACATAAAAAGAGGTAACATGATCATAGCTTTAAACTCAGTAATATTTACACAAACATTTACACAAATGTTACAATTTGAAGAATGAAGAAGGATATGGTAGTAAACAAAACCTGATCAAAGTAAAGTGTGAGTGGCTCCATTAGTAACAGACAGGGTAGACTTCAAAACAAGGGATAGTTTCAGAAATAGTGACGCTATAAGATAATAAAAGAGTTAATTCACCAAAAAATAATGGTAGCAATTGTACTTAACAAAAGAAATGTAAAAATGCATGAATCAAAACTAATGGAACTGATGGAAAATATAGACATATTTACAATTATAACTGGTCATTTCAATCTCCATTTCACACTAACTGGTAAAAGTAAGAAAGAAAGAAAATATTTTAGGATATCAAAAATTTGAACAACACTGTCTTAAGTAACACCTATATAGTAATTTGTACAAGAGTAATAGAACATACATCTTTTTCAAGTACACATGGAAGATATATGGTGGCAGAAGATATTCTAGACATAAAACAAGTTCCAATAAATAAAAGAGGGTTAAAGTCACACAGTGTATGTTCTTAAACCTCAAGGACAAGAATTTCAGAATGAAGAGAATAACAAAGGATCTGGAAAATCCTCCATAAACTACGAGATTGAGTAGCAAACTTCTAAATAACCTATGGGTGTAGTAAATTGCAAGGGATATGTTAACATTTTTAAATAAATCAAGTAAAATAAGGCATACTAAAATTTATTAGATGCACTAAAAGTATGGCTTAGAGCAAAAAATTATAACATTAAATTCTGATACCAGAAAAAGAATGGTGTCCAATTCATTACTTAAGTATAAAGTGGGGGGGCACCTGGGTGGCTCAGTGGCTTAAAGCCTCTGCCTTCAGTTCAGGACATGATCCCAAAGTCCTGGGATCAAGCCCTGCATTGGGCTCTCTGCTCAGCAGGCAGCCTGATTCCTCCTCTCTCTCTCTGCCTGCCTCTCTGACTACTTGTGATCTCTCTGTCTCTGTCAAATAAATAAATAAAATCTTAAAAAAAAAAAAGAAGGATGTATGTAGGGAAACTAGAAAATGTAAAGAAAATAAAACAGAAAAGTGAAAGAAATAGATGCAGAGATCAATGACACAGAAAGCCTAAAATGAAAAATCACTGAAACCAAAACTAGTTCTTTGTAAAATTCAATAAAATTGATGCATAAATGCTAATCGGGGATAGGGGAGAGTGAGAATAAAAATGAACAAGAAATAAGGGAGGAGACAGGATTTCAGGTCTTGTAGACACCACACAGGTGATATAATGCAAGCTGTAAGATGTTCTAGAAGTGGCAACTCATACATCTGACATAAAGATAACATGAAGGATATCTATAAAGAACCTTCGGTTTCCACAATTGGGACAGCCACTGGTAAGAATGACAGGAAAAGTTGCTCGACCAGGTGGAAACAGCTACATGGTGTCACTGTAGAGTCACCTAAAGGACTATGATTTTTTAAATACTTGTCAAAATGTGGGATCCATTCACACTGTCAGTGAATGAGAGATTATCTCTCTCCCTCTCCCTCCATGTCTCCCGCTCATACTCTCATTCACTGCCAGAGTGAATATATATGGGTAATATAGGTAATGCCACTTTAGAATAAGGTAAATGTTATCCATTTACTCTGAAAATGATGACCCTGAATTTCTTCTCTTAGTTTCATGCCCATTAGTGAGGCACACTCTTGCTCCCAGGAACATGTGCAGGAGCAGCGTTATTTATGTGTCACACAAAATAGAAATAATACAAATTATCCATCAGCAAGAGCATGGATACATTAATTATAAATACAATAATGTGCTAGAGGACAGTAGAGAGTCCCACAACAATTGCAGAGAAAGACATGAATGGATCCCAAATGAATTTTTGGCCAGAAAAGGGAGGCCAAAAAATGACATTAACTTTGAGCCCATTTATACAAAATTTTGAATACAAGGATATTTCTTATATGTAGGCCTCTGTTGTACTATGATGAAGAAATGTAAAGAGTATTTACTCTGAATATTAGGGCAGTGACTAATTATAGGTGAAGGAGAGGACAGTGCTTGAAAGAAAGCCCAAGAGCATTTCTTAGAGTGCTGGTAATGTCCTGTTTCTTTATCTGATCCCTGTTCACATTTTGAGGAACCACTGGATTGCTCATGATGGTTTTTATAATCAAAAGGAAAAAGGTTTAGGCCAAATGTCCCATGATAGAATAAAAAACAAAAATAACTCCTTTAGCTATATGCATTGTAAATTACGATTAAAGAATTATCTCACAATATAAATGATAGAATACAATTAATAAATACACAGAGAAATACATAGCACAACATAAAAATCATGAATATTTATGTGGAGAAGTAGGTGCATTTGCTTTAAAGAGTTTCGAGGCAGTAAAAGTGCCAGTTCCTACAAAATAGTTTTAATTTTACAGTCTCACTCAAAATACTAATGCTCTTTTTTTCCCCTTAAATTTGAAAACAAGGTTTTAACACTTACCTGAAAGAAACCTATATGGGACTGTGACCCAAAATGATGAAAATCAAGACAGATTTCCACATTTTGGAATATTTGACAGCTAATAAGATAATTATTTGGAAAAATAAATGAATATTAATGAGAAGAGTTACATAAAATTATATTAATATAGTTCTAGTATCATAGACCAGTAGATTTGTGTCCTGGATATATATAAAATATTAGCAATGTTCATTTCTATGTTATAGGATTATGTGTATTTCTTAAGATTTTATTTTAATTCCAGTTAATATACAGTGTTATATTAATTTCAGGTATACAGTATTCAGCACTTCCGTATCTCATCCTGTGCTCAACACAATTGCGGTCCTCAATCCAGTTACTTATTTCACCCATCCCCTCACCTACTTCCCGTCTGGTAACCATCAGTTCTTACAATTATTTGGATTTCTTTGGTGTTGGTTGTGATCTCTTCTCTTTCATTCATTATTTTATTTATTTGAGTCCTTTCTCTTTTCTTTTGGGTAAGTCTTTCTTTTCAGGGGTTTATCAATCTTATTCATTCTTTTAATGAGGCAGCTCCAAGTTTTGTTGATTTGTTCTATTGTTTTATGTTTGTTTGTTTGTTTCTATATCATTGATTTCTTCTCGATCTTTATTATTTCTCTTTTCCTTCTGGGTTTAGGCTTTCTTTGTTGTTCTTTCTCCAGCTCCTTTAGGTGTAGGGTTAGGTTGTGTATTTGAGACCTTTCTTGTTTCTTGAAAAAGGCTTGTATCACTATGTATTTTCCTCTCAAGACTGCCTATGCTCTGTTCCAGAGATTTTGAACCACTGTGTTTTCATTATCATTTGTTTCCATGAATTTTTTCATTTCTTCTTTAATTTCCTGGTCGACCCATTCATTCTTTAGTAGGATGCTCTTTAGCCTCCATGTATTTGGGTTCTTTCCAAATTTCCTCTTGTGATTGAATTCTAGCTTCAAAGCATTGTGGCCTGAAAAACTGAAGGGAATGATCCCAATCTTTTGGTACCGATTGAGACCTGATTTGTGACCCAGGAAGTGATCTATTCTGGAGAATGTTCCATGTGCACTAGAGAAGAATGGGTATTCTGTTGCTTCAGGATGGAATGTTCTGAATATATCTGTTATGTCCACCTGGTCCAGTGTGTCATTTAAGGCCTTTATTTCCTTATTGATCTTTTGCTTGGATGATTTGTCCATTTCAGTGAGAGGGGTGTTAAAGTCCCCTACTATTATTGTATTATTGTTAATGTGTTTCTTTGATTTTGTTGTTAATTGGTTTATGTAGTTGGCTGCTCCCATGTTAGGGGCATAGATACTTAAAATTGTTAGATCTTCTTGTTGGACAGATTCTTTGAGTATGATACAGTGTCCTTCCTCATCTCTTATTATATTCTTTGGCTTAAAATCTAATTTATCTAATATAAGAATTGCCACTCCTTCTTTCTTTTGATGTCCATTAGCATGGTAAATTGTTTTCTCCCCCCTCACTTTAAATCTGGTGGTGTCTTTGGGTCTAAAATGAGTTTCTTGAAGACAGCATATCGATGGGTCTTTTGTTGTTGTTGCTGTTGTTTGTTCTGTTGTTGTTGTTGTTGTTTTAATACATTCTGATACCCTGTGTCTTTTGATTGGGGCATTTAGCACAGAGCCACCCACTTGATTTTAGTTGTATTTTGGTCTCTGAGAAGAAACTATCTCCCAACATTTTTAAGAAAGGGAAACTTACATATGTATATATACATGAATGCATATATATATATACATATATATATATATGTATATATATATTTATATGGGTAAACATGATGAAGGGATGGAATATGACCATACAGATGAAAATTTAAAAAACAATTCTAAAGAAATGAGTTGATAAGTTGGTTGGGAAAAGAAAGAAAAAAAAAGTGGAGAGAATTTGGTCAGGCTGGAGACTAGAACAAACCCTGTGCTAGATTTAGGGTATATTTTGATCTACTAAAAGAAGCTATATCCCAAAACTTTTTAGAAGAAAAAACCCTATGTGTACACAAAAGGTAAAGTTAGATACAATGAAGGATAAAATATGACTATAATAATAAAGATTCAAAAAGATTTTTAAAAAAAAAAGGTATTGTTAAGATATACTAGCTAAAAAAACATTAAGAAAGGAAAGAGTATAAGTTAAAAAAAATTGGAATAAGAAAAAAATTAAAAAAAGAAAATTAAAAAAAAATAATTAACTTTGCAAGACCAGAGAATCATGGGGAGAAAGCCTTGAATTCCATGCTTTGCTTTCCCCTCCTCTGGAATTCCACTATTCTCCTTGATCAGTGAGCTTGGTCTTGGCTGGATTTCTTGCTGATGTTCTGGGGGAGGGGCCTGTTGTAGTGGTTCTCAAGTGTCTTCGTCTGAGGCAGAATTGTGCCACCCTCACCAGCGGCCAGGCTAAGTAATCTGCTCCTGTTCTCTCTCTGGAGGTTTTGCTCCCTGAACACTTTCTGTAGAGCTCTGGAGGAAAGGAATGAAAATGGAAGCCTCCCAATCTTTGGCCTGGAGGATCGGAGAGATTGGGGACCCACTCCTTAGTGTGCCCTAGGAGAAAAGCTCAATCACTCCTGTCTCCCTGGTCTCTGGCCACACTCCTAGCTCACCAGGCCTGTGACCAAGCATTTCTGTCTCTGGCACACAACCCCATTTGGAGTCTCTAAACTCATCAGATCCCTCCTGCTCTTCCAGGGTGGTCTCCCCAGATCTGCCACTTGTGGGTCTCTGCTCAAAGAGCTGTGGCCTGACTGTGCAACAGATCAGTTTAAGGTAACCCCAAGCTGAGAGCTCACTCCTCAGCTCCCTCTCTGTAGCTGGCTTCCCTGCTCTAATACCTGTGAGCTCTGCTACATTCAGATACCCCCAATTCTTCTGTGACTCCACAGGACTTGAGACCACACTGTCCACACAAGGACTACACCCCCATTAAGCCTCTGGAACAATATCCCTCAGATGAGTAGACTTCTAAAAGTTCTGATTTTGTGCTCCATTGCTCCACTACTTGCCGGGAGCTGGCCCCTCCCACCAAGGTCTGTTTTCCTTTTGCTTCAGATTCACTTCTCTGCACGTCCTACCTTTCAGAAAGTGGTGAATTTTCTGTTTCTAGAATTGCTGCTCTTCTTTTCTTCAATCTCCTATTGAATTTATAAGTGTTCAGAATGGTTTGATAACCATTCTGCTACTGATGTCATCTCAGCCTGCTACTTCTCTCCCATCTTGACTCCTCCCATCCCCCTGGTTTTTAAAGCCAAACACTATAGAAATTCATCTTCTCCATGTAAGCTACCTGGTGCCAGGGGTCATTTCTCTGCCCTACTTGCACTCAACAACTACCTCCCTCCTGCAGGCAGAGGAATCTGCCTTTCTGACCTTCCTAACTTTTCAAATGCAGCTTCTTCTCTATAATTAGTTCTGGAGTTTGTCTGCCATTCTTCAGGTCTCTCTCTAGTTTGGTGACTTAGGTATGGACAATATCTAGTTTGAAACTTGGGACAGGGGGAACTCAGGGTCCTCCTAATCTACCATCTTCCCAAGCTCCCCAGGTGTTTTATGCCTTAATTTATTTCAATAAATACATCTTATTTTATAGTCAGAAAAAAAAGAAGAGTAAATGTACCACCTAACAGTATTTTTCAGAAGTATTATACCAATGTGTTAATAGAGAATGTGTTAATATCCCTAATATGTAAAATGCTCTCAATTTAGCTAGACTCATTAAAACCACAGATTAAAATTGATAAGGTATAAGAATCAACAAGTTATAGGTGAGAAAATAGAAAAATAATTCAACATATAATAAAATGCACATTAATGATAGGGATATCTTTGGTATATAAAATTAATTATAAATAGTAAATTATAAAAAGGTAGAATGACACAAGCTTTCATATATTGGTAATGGAAATTAAATGTACATTATTTTTTAGAATTTGACTAAATTCATCAAGATTTTTTTTTAAATTTATTTTTTATTTAGTTTTAGCATAACAGTATTCATTATTTTTGCACCACACCCAGTGCTCCATGCAATCTGTGCCCTGTATAATACCCACCACCTGGTACCCCAACCTCGCACCCCCCCCACCACTTCAAACCCCTCAGATTGTTTTTCAGAGTCCATAGTCTCATCAAGACTTTTTAAGAAATTCTTTCATATTGACCTGATATTCCACTTTAAGTATTTCATCCTAATAATTTGAAATGCTAACAGAATTTTATATGGAGACATTTCTCACCATAATATTTAAATAGCAAAACTAATTTTTACCTAAATCTACCTCAAGTATTATTTTTGTTTAAATGTGCTTCCCAAATATCCAAAAAATGAATTTTAATATGATTCCTATTATAGAATGATATTAAAAAAGTTGTTTTAAAAATCATTTAAAATGTTAAGATTCAAAAAATACTCCCAATTATACAACACCATACACAGAGGGGAAAATTAAAAATGCTATTATTTCAGGTTGTAGGATACAAATGAACATATTTTTTCTATGATTTTCTCAACTGTCCTATTAAGAATATTCATTAAACTGAAAATGCAATACTTGATAAAATTTAGTGTTAAAAATATAACAAATACCCTATAAAGATTTCTCTTTAAAATGCATGATATTTATTCATTTTGAATGAGTTCTAAAATATAGACTGCATAATTAGAAACATAAAATGTTTTCCTTGTGTTGTCAATGTTTAATGAGGTCATTGAAAGTAGACATTACTCTTATCAGGAATAACTATGCCTTAGTAGACAAGTCCTCTAAAGAGATATAGAGGAACTATGTATTCATATAGCAACGTCATAAGAATTATTAGACCATTACTTGCTTCATTTAAACATAATGTTCCTTTGGTGCTATATACGATTTCATGTGAATCTCTTTTAATCCTACATGGCAAACATTAAGAACACACTTAAATTGGGAAGGAGGATATCTTTATGTTTGAATCTGGATGTATTTACAATGATATTTTACTAAAAGTGAGATGAAATTTTTAACTACACTGCTTTTAATTAAAAAAAAACTAGAAAAAACGTCAAGAGTTTAAAATGACATTAAATTTGGAATATCAACATTTTCAAAGAGTTCATAACTGAAAATGAGGTATTTTATGTTGCTATTTTGGTCACTGAAGTTTGCAAAATTTGACCCTAAATTGATATAATAAGATAAGAAATATCAAACAAAACTAAATATGCTTTAGAAGATCTTTTGATTTTGAGATGTATGTTATCAGTGAACTTTCTTGTAAAATAGACACTGTAGTAATAGAAGATACCACCTGTATGAAATGCTGGAGTACTGATGATTGCAGCTTCTGGGAATACATAGTGGCTATACTCTTAAGGTTGAAAATTTTGAGGATCTTTGAAAAAAAATTACACGTGTTTCTATTATTTTGGAAATATTTTTTGCTGCATGATATGTAAATCTTCCAACAAGAAAAAAGAAAAAAAAAGGAAAAGTCAAGTTTAAAGTTCTATTTCTCAGCTAATTCTATTAATTGCAAAGAAATATTCAGTGTTTCTTTAGACAAGAACTGGTTTTATCCATAAGCAACACTGTACCTTAGGGTAAAACCAAAAATAGATTTACATCCAGAACAAAGGAAGCTGCTAAGCTTTCCAAGTCTAACTAATAATATACTTTAATGATTGGCAGAACTAAACTTCTCATCTACCATCCCCTATAAAAGTTATGTTTTGTTTCCAGGGAATAAAATGTCTTGGTCTAAGAGTGTTTGGATCAACCAGGAAATTAAATAAGAACTTGATTTCAAATAAAAGTTTTTAGTATATGTGCTGCTGAAGCAAGCACTTTCAAATAAAAGTTTTGATTTGAAAACAAAGAGTGTTTGGATCAACCAGGAAATCAAAGAAAACAATTCATGGAAACCAATGAGAATGAAAACACTCCAGTCCAAAACCTATCTGATACAGCAAAAGCAGTCCTACGGGGGAAATACATAGTCCTCCAAGCCTCCCTCAAATAAAAAAAAAAAAGAAAAAGAAAAAGAAAAAGAAAAATCCAGATTACACCAGCTCTCTTTGCACCTTAAAGAACTGGAGAATCAACAACAAATTAAGCCACCCTCACACACAAGAAGGGAAATAATCAAGATTAGAGCAGAGATAAATGAGATAGAAACTAGAGATACAGTAGAACACATCAACAAAACAAGAAGAAGGTTTTCTGAAGGAATCAATAAGATCAATAAACCATTGTCCAAACTAATCCAAAAAGAAAAAATAGAGGACCCAAATTAATAAAATTATGCATAAAAGGGGAGAGATCACGACTAACACCACTGAAATAGAAACACTCATCAGAAATTATTATCAACAGTTATATGCCAATAAGTTAAGCAACCTAGATGAAATGGATGCATTCCTGGAAACCTATAAACTTCCAAAACTGAATCAGGAAGAAATTGACAACTTGAAAAGACCAATATCTAGTAATGAGATTGAAGTAGTGATCAAAAACTTCTCAAAATATAAGACCTGAGGACCTGACAGATTCCCTGGAGAATTCTACCAAATATTCAAAGAAGAAATAATACCTATTCTCCTGTAGGTGTTTCAAAAAGTAGGAAAAAATAAAGACTCTTTTTATGAAGCCAGCATTACCCTGATCCCCAAATTAGGCAAAGACCCCACCAAAAATTCTTAAAATTTTTATGGAACTAGAAGACACCCCAAATTTCTAAGGAAATGTTGAAAAAGAAAAACAGTCTCTTCAATAAATGGTGCTGGGAAAATTGGACAGCTATGTGTAGAAGAATGAAACTTGATCACTCTCTCATACCATACACAAGATAAACTCGAAATGGATAAAAGACCTCAACATGAGACCTTTTGATTTCTATCAAAATATTAGAGGAGAACATAGGCAGTAACCTCTTCATCATCAGCCACAGCAACTTCTTCTTATTTTTTTTTTTAAATTTATTTACTTGAGAGAGAGAGGGAGCAAGAGTAAGCATGAGAGGGGAGAGGGTCAGAGAGAGAAGCAGACTCCCCACTGAGCAGAGAGCCCGATGTGGGACTTGATACCGGGACTCTGGGGTCATGACCTGAGCTGAAGGGAGTTGCTTAGCTAACTGAACCACTCAGGTGCTCGGCCACAGCAACTTCTTTCAAGATATGTCTCCAAAGGGAAAGGAAACAAAAACAAAAATGAACTTTTGGGACTTCATGAAGATCAAAAGTTTCTGCACAGCAAAGGAAACAGTCAACAAAACAAAGAGGCAACCTGCAGAATGGGAGAAGATATTCACAAATGACACTGCAGACAAAAGGCTGAAATCCAAGAATAATGAAGTCCTCAAACTCAACACACACAAAACAGATAAGCACATCAAAAAATGGGCATAAGACATGAAAAGACACTTCTCCAAAGAAAACATTCATTTATTTGACAGAGAGAGCACAAGTAGGCAGAGAGACAGACAGAGAGAGAGGGGGAAGCAGGCTCCCTGCCAAGCAGAGAGCCTATGTGGGGCTCAATCCCAGGACCCTGAGATCATAACCTGAGCTGAAGGCAGAGGCCTAACCCACTGAGCCATGCAGGCGCCCCAAAGAAGACATTCAAATGGTTAATAGACACATGAAAAAATGTTCATCATCATTAGCCATCAGGGAGATTCAAATCAAAATCACATTGAGATACCACCTTACACCAGTTAGAATGGCCAAAATTAACAAGATAAGTAACAATAGGTGTTGGAGAGGATGTGGAGAAAGGGGAACCCTCTTATACTGTTGGTGGGAATGCAAGTTGGTGCAGTCACTTTGGAAAACAGTGTGAATACTTCTTAAGAAATTAAAAATAGAGCTACACTATGACCCTGCAATTGCACTACCTCAAAGATTTACCTCAAAGATACAGATGTAGTGAAAAGAAGGGCATCTGTACTCCAGTGTCCATAGCAGCAATAGCTACAGTTACCAAACTGAAAAGAACCAAGATGCCCTTCAACGGATGTATGGATAAAAATGATATGGTCCATATATGCAATGAAGTGTTATGCTTCTATCAGAAATGATGAATCCCCAACTTTTGTATCAGCATGGACAGGACTGGAGGAGATTTTGCTGAGTGAAATAAGTCAAGAAGAGACAGTCAATTATCATATGGTTTCACTTACTTGTGGAGCATAAGGAATAACATGGAGGACATTGGGAGATGGAGAGGAGAAGTGAATGGGGAGAAATCATAGAGGAGACAAATCATGAGATACTGTGGACTTTGAGAAACAAACTGAGTGTTTTGGAGGGAAGGGAGGTGGGTGTTGGGTAAGCCTGGTGGTGGGTATTACAGAGCACACATATCACATGGAACACTGAGTGTGGTGCATAAACAATGCATTTTGGAATGCTGAAAAAAAATTTAATTTAATTTAATTAAAATAAGTCTTGGCCGCTTTCATGGTATGGTAAACTGAAAGAAATTTTATTTTATTTTATTTAAGTTAGATTTAGTAAGGTATAGTTTGTATACATTTATCCTTTACATATTTCCCTTTTGCATGAATTCAACCATTTTAATGCACAGCACTATGAAAGTTGGCAAGTGTGTATAGTGATGTAAGTACCATAGTAATCAAGTTATACATTTCACATTACTCTTAAATATTCTCTCATTGTCTTTTGCAAACAGTCCCCTCTTCCAAGCCCCAGATCTGTTTTCTGACCCTATTGTATTGTCTCTTCCAAATAGAAACACAAATTGAACAATTCAGTATGTAGCATTTTTAGTCTTCCTTCTTTTCTTTTGTCTTAATGGATTAAGATCCATCCTTATTGCCACAGGTACCATAGTCAACTTTTATTGTTGAGTAGTATTCCATTGTAATGAAGTTTCTTTAACCAGGCATCTGTCAGTGGGCACTTTTGTAATATTTGAGAATTATGAATAAATAAATTTGCTATTAAGATTTACTAATTTTGCATAGATAAATGGATTATTTTTATGTGTATTGTTTAATTTCCAAATATTGGCATAATTTCCAGATTTTTTTTTCTGTCACTGGTTTTTACTTTCATTTTGGTCAGAAAAATATGCTTTGTATGAATACAAAACTTTTAAACTTCTAAAGTTTTCATTTTTTAAGCTGAGATCTGTATGGGTAAATATTCCATGAAAAGAATACAAATCTACTGCTGTTGACCAGAAATGTTGATTCATACTATTATTCATGTTTTCTCTGTTCTTAATAATTAGCTACCAAATTGTTCCATTGATTACTGAGAGTTAGCTTTTGAAATCTCCAACTGTAATTGTTGATCATTTTAGTTCTATCCATTTTTTGTTTCATGCATTTTGAAGCTCTGCTATTATGTGTCACACGTTTGGGATTGTTGGGTCTTCCTGACCAAGAAGTCCCTTTATCATGATGTGTATATCTACCTTTTTATCACTGGTACATTCCTTGCTCTGGAGTCCAGCAGCAGTCACTCCAGCTTTCTTTTAGTTAGTGTTAGCATAGTTATCATAGCATGTTTTTTTCTCAAGGTGTGTGTGTGTGTGTGTGTACATTTTTTATTTTTAAGGAGAGAATGTGTGTGAGCAGTTGGGAGGGGCAGAAGGGAGAGGGAGAGAAGGAATCTTCAGTAGGCTCTGTGCCTAGCACAGATGCCCATGCAGGGTTCAGTCTCACCACCCTGAGACCATGACCTGGGCAGTAATCAAGAGTCAGATGCTCTACCCACTGAGTCACGCAGGTGCTCCCTCATGGTATATTTTAAAACTTTTAGCATTTATATCAACAAATGTAGGGGGTCTTTAGTGTAATTATACATTGTTTAGTCTTGCTCTTTAACTCAATATAAAAAAGTTGTCTTTTAAATGGTGTACTTATGCCATCTATACTTAAGGTAATTATTACTATGGTCATATTTAAATCTACCACCTTGAAAGGCATTTTTTTTCACTTTGTTTCTTTTTTTTTCTTTTTTGTTCTTTTTCTGCTTGCTTTTAAGTTAATTGATATTTGTTTTTATCATCCCACTTTTTCTCCACTGTGACTTATTAGGTACACCTTTTCTCAAAAGTTTTTCATGTTGCTCTAGGTATAACAACATAAATTTTATCACCATCCATATATAAATCTATTTCTATTCAGTGCAAGAACTTCATAGTAGTGTGCTTCTGACTGCTTTCCCCAAACTGTGCTAGCATTGCCGTACATTAAAATATATTTTATTACTCAGAACATTGTTATTCCTAAATTTTAATTCTTTAAAATAAAAAATAAGAAATATCCATTTGGCATATTTAAATTTTACTAAATGTTAATTCTTTTAAGTAACAAAAAAAAAAAAAAAAAGAAATACCATTTCCAAGGTGTATTTCCATTTAGTCTTTCAGAACCTATTCATTTCTTTATGTAGATCTAAGTATATGCCTGGTGTCATATTTTCCAACTGAAGAAATTCCTTTATTAATTCAGATCTCCAGAGAATGAATATTTTCAGCTATTTTATTTTATTTTTATTTTTAAAGATTTAATTTATTTATTTGTCAGAGAGAGAGAGAGAGAGAGATCACAAGCAGGGGGAGTATCAGGCAGAGGAAGAAGCAGACTCCCAACTGAGCAAGAAGCCAGATGTGGGACTAACTCACAGGTCCTGGGATCATGCATGCCCTGAGCAAAAAGCAGATGGTTAACTGACTGAGCCACCCAGGCATCCCTATTACCCATGATCTTAAGAATTATTATATTTCCATCTTATTTTGAGAGATATTCTCACTACATACATAATTCTGGGTTTTCAGATTTTGTTCTCAGTACTGTAGTGGTGCTGCACTACAGTCTCTTGGTTTACATGTTTTATGATCTGAAGAATACTGTAATTTTGACCTGTGCTTCTCGGTGTATGAGTCTTCTTTCTCTAGCTGCCTTCAAACATGCCATATTTGCTTTGACCCTCCTTGAATGTGATGCATATAGGCTTTTATTATTTGCTTATGTTCATTTTCCTTGGGTTTCTCTGAAATTATTGGACTGTGATTTGATATTTTTTGATTATTTTTTTGAAACTTCCCAACCAATATCCCTTTTCTTCTGTGACTTTCTCTCTTACCTTTGGTATTTCAAATATGGCAGGTCATTTTGCATTGGCCACAGTTCTGGAGTGCTTAAAAACAAAAAACAAACAAACAAAAAAAAACAAACAACTTGGGGTGCTTGAGTGGCTTAGTCAGTTAAGCATCTGCCTTCAGCTCATGTCATGATACCAGGGTTTTTGGGATCAAGCCCTGTATTGGCTCCTTGCTTGTCAGGGAGCCTGGCTTTCCCTGTCCCTTTGCCTGCCACTCCCCCTCCTTGTGGTCTCTCTCTCTGTCAAATAAATAAATTATTTTTAAAAAATTAAAATTAAAAAAAAAAAAGAAACTCATTTTGGGGGCCTTGGGAGGCTCAGAATGTTAAGGTGACTGAAATCAGGTCATGATTTCAGGGTGTGAGATTGAGTCCAGCGTCAGGCCCCTCGCTGGATATGGAGTTTCTTTAAGAGTTTTTCTCTCCCTCTACCCCTCCCCCTCCTCTCTCTCTCTCTCTCAAACAAAAACAAAAACAACTCTTTATTTAGTGTGTGTGTGTGTGTCTGTCTGTCTGTTTCAGTTTGGATATTTTCTATTGTTCTATCTTTAAGTTAACTTACTATTTTTTAAATATATTTTTTATTTTCAACACAACAGTATTCATTATTTTTGCACCACACCCAGTGCTCCATGCAATACGTGCCCTCTATAATACCCACCACCTGATACCTTGACCTCCCACCCCCCACGCCTTCAAAACCCTCAGATTGTTTTTCAGAGTCCATAGTATCTCATGGTTCACCTCCCCTTCCAATTTCCCCCAACTCTCTTGTCCTCTCTAACTCCCCATGTCCTCCATGCTATCTGTTATGCTCCATGAATAAGTGAAACCATATGATAACTGACTCTCTCTGCTTGACTGATTTCACTCAGCATAATCTCTTCCAGTCCCGTCCATGTTGCTACAAAAGTTGGGTATTCATCCTTTCTGATGGAGGCATAATACTCCACAGTGTATATGGACCACATTTTCCTTATCCATTCATCCGTTGAAGGGCATCTTGGTTCTTTCCACAGTTTGGCGACCGTGGCCATTGCTGCTATAAACATTGGGGTACAGATGGCCCTTCTTTTCACTCCATCTGTATCTTTGGGGTAAATACCCAGGAGTGCAATGGCAGGGTCATAGGGAAGTTCTATTTTTAATTGCTTGAGAAATCTCCACACTGTTCTCCAAAGAGGCTGCACCAACTTGCATTCCCACCAACAGTGGAAGAGGGTTCCCCTTTCTCCACATCCTTTTAAACACATGCTGTTTCCTGTCTTGCTAATTTTGGCCATTCTAACTGGTGCAAGGTGGTATCTCAATGTAGTTTTAATTTGAATCTCCCTGATGGCTAGTGATGATGAATATTTTTTCATGTGTCTGATAGCCATTTGTATGTCTTCATTGGAGAAGTGTCTGTCCATATCTTCTGCCCATTTTTTGATATGATTGTCTGTTTTGTGTGTGTTGAGTTTGAGGAGTTCATTATAGATCCTGGATATCAACCTTTTGTCTGTACTGTCATTTGCAAATATCTTCTCCCATTCCATGGATAACACCTATTCTCCTGAAGTGGTTTCAAAAAATTGAAGCAGAAGGAAAACTTCCAGACTCTTTTTATGAAGCCAGCATTACCCTGATCCCCAAAACAGGCGAAGACCTTACCACAAAGGAGAATTTCAGATGAACATCACTGATGAATATGGATGCTAAGATTCTCAACAAGATCCTAGCAAACAGGATCCAACAGCAATTAAAAAGATTATCCACCATGACCAGGTGGGATTCATCCCTGGGCTACCAGCATGGTTCAACATTCGCAAATCAATCAATGTGATAGAACAAATTAATTTGAGAAGAGAGAACAACCACATGGTCCTCTAAATTGATGCAGAAAAAGCATTTGACAAAATCCAGCATCCGTTCCTGAGTAAAACGCTTCAAAGTATAGAGTTAGAGGGAACATTCCTGAATTTTATAAAATCTATCTATGAAAGACCCACAGCAAATATCATCCTCAATGGGAAAAAGCTTGCATCCTTCCCATTGAGATCAGGAACACGACAAAGATGCCCACTCTCACCACTCTTGTTCAACATAGTATTAGAAATCCTAGCAACAGCAATCAGACAACAAAGAGAAATAAAAGGTATCCAAATTGGCAATGAAGAAGTCAAACTCCTCTCTTCACAGATGACATGATTCTTTATATGGAAAACCCAAAAGACTCCACCCCCAAACTACTAGAACTCATACAGCAATTCAGCAACGTGGCAGGATACAAAGTCAATGTACAGAAATCAGTGGCTTTCTTATACACTAATAATGAAAATACATAAAGGGAAATTAGAGAATTGATTCCATTTACGATAGCACCAAGAACCATAAGATACCTGGGAATAAACCTAACCAAAGAGGTAAAGGATCTGTATTCAAGGAACTACAAAACGCTCATGAAAGAAATTGAAGACACAAAAAGATGGAAGACCATTCCATGCTCTTGGATCAGAAGACTAAACATTGTTAAAATGTCGATACTGCCTAGAGCAATCTATACTTTTAATGCCATTCTGATCAAAATTCCACCGGTATTCTTCAAAGAGCTAGAGCAAATAATCCTAAAATTTGTATGGAATCAGAAGAGACCCCAAATCACTAAGGAAATGTTGAAAAACAAACATAAAACGAGGGGCATCACGTTACCTGATTTCAAGCTTTACTACAAAGCTGTGATCACCAAGACAGCATGGTACTGGCACAGAAACAGACACATAGACCAGTGGAATAGAGTAGAAAGCCCAAATATGGACCCTCAACTCTATGGTCAAATAATCTTCGACAAAACAGGAAAAAATATACAGTGGAAAAAAGGCAGTCTCTTCAATAAATGGTGTTGGGAAAACTGGGCAGCTATATGTAGAAGAATGAAACTCGACCATTCTCTTACACCGTACACAAAGATAAACTCAAAATGGATAAAAGACCTCAATGTGAGACAGGAATCCATCAGAATCCTAGAGGAGAACATAGGCAGTAATCTCTTCAATATCAGCCACAGCAACTTCTTTCAAGATATGTCCCCAAAGGCAAAGGAAACAAAAGCGAAGATGAACTTTTGGGACTTCATCAAAATCAAAAGCTTCTGCACAGCAAAGGAAACAGTCAAGAAAACAAAGAGGCAACCCACGGAATGGAAGAAGATATTTGCAAATTAACTTACTATTTTGAGTCTACTGATACACCCATAAAAACAATTCTTAGTCTATGATCATGCATTTTTAGTTCCAGCATTTCTATTAGACCGTCATTTTGCTGACAGGTAAGGAGAGTGGCTTTTCAGCTTGTTCAGTATTCCCTTGTGAAGATGACAAAGATGACCTCTAAACCCTGTACACGCCAGACTGAAAGCAGAGCCTTTTGCTGCTTTTTAATGTTTACTTGAAAGCTTGTTAGGGGCAAGCAGGAGGATGCTGGGTAGTCCTGGTCCTTCTACAGGTTTTGTTGGGTCTTACCTGTCCACTCCTTAAAGGTGAGACTTCTTCATTTCTTCCCAATGTCTGGTGTTTTCGGCTTTTTTTTTTTTTTTTAACAGTTTCCTGTTTCTCCCTTGCTAGCAAAAGACCTTGAATGGTATTGGCATAGGTACGCATCACTAGAGCATTTCCTCTTCTTTCCTTAGATGCAGAGCAATTTATGTTTACTGCACTAATCAACCGGGGTTCTTTATCTGGGTACCAGGTGTGACAACACTATGACTTCTCCTCTGGATTCAGAATTTAATTGCTGTATATGAGAGAAGGGAGCAGGGGGGAGGGGAGGTACTTCATGCTTTTCCTGGAGGGGTTGATTATCCTGGCAGGGCTGCCACAAAGAAGGCGACATCATCTGGTCTTCAGGTATGTCCCCTGTCTTTCTTATGAGCATGAACAGAGATCCATGGAAAGAGACAGTGAGTGACATGGATTTCCCTATATCTGGGCTTTGCAGAGTCTCTTTCTTGCCATGCCAACAATCAATCTTAGCAACTCATTCCAAATTTAGCTGATTTATTTTCACCCCTATATATGGCAGCAACTCCTTATCCTGGTGCTTTGCCTCACATTTTCCAATCTGAATATCTTACCTTTCATTTGGGGACCCATCTTTCTTGGGATCTCAGGCTCTTTGGTTGTTGTCCTGCAATCTCATTTCTCTGACGGCTTCAGAATAAGTTTTAATTTTGTAGGTTTTCCAACGTTTTGCCATTGTTAGTATTGTAGTGATGCTTTTTCCAGATTCCTAGGCAGAAATAGAATCAAAGGCTATTGTTTTTAGAATCTAAGTTTTTCCACCAGAATTGCAAAATATGTTCAGTAATCTCTCTGTGTCTTATTAATTCCCACCATATAATGAGTGTGATGATGTATTATAGGTGTTTATATGCATGTCAAATTTTTGAAAAAATAAAAAAGATATAGTGTAACTTACATAAATGCCTAAAGTGTGCTGTGAGGCTCAAAATAGAGAGCAATCTATGATACAAAATAATAAGGTGAAGAATATCATAAAGCCCTAAAAAATTGCTATAGGCAGAAGAACAAATAAAATATGTCCTCAAGAGAAGAACAAACCATTTTCTCAGGAAAGGAACACAGAGGTTTGAAGGAAAGTTACTCTCCTGAGTCCTCCTAAAAGAGGCAAATTGTGATATAGTAGACAATACCCAAAACAGTATCCCCAAAATAAATATGCATTTTATGTGTATGTGTGATTCTTACATGTTCCTCTATGGAAGCTGAAGGCATAATGCCAAACCCAAATCCAGTAAAACTAGCACATCAAGATACAAAAAACCTTCAAAAAATTCTAGGTAGATATTTCTCTTCCTTGATTTTTTAATGAAGTTCAGACTATACACAGGAATCAAGGATGAATGGACTATTTGCTGTTCAAGCAACAGTCAGTGGATGTTAGTTTTATTTTTTTATTTTTTTAAGATTTTATGAATTTATTTGACAGACAGAGATCATGAGCAGGCAGAGAGTAGTGGCGGGGGGCGGGGGTGTGGGAAGCACGCTCCCCACTAAGCAGAGAACCCAATGTGGGGCTCGATCCCAGGACCCCGGGATAATGACCTGAGCCAAATGCAGAGGCCTTAACCCACTGAGCCACCCAGGCACCCCTGGATGTTAGTTTTAAAATGAGATATTAGTTATTGTTAAGGAGAAGTATGTGTTCCATGAACATACACATATCTTAATTATCAAGAGCTAGGACCAGAATGCAGAGTTCTCTACCATGGCATATGGAAAAAGAAATATGCATTTACATAGGATCTTGTGAAATAAAGCACTCTAAGTAGTTCTAAAGCCTCCACATAGGCTTGGAAAATCCTCAAACAATTTGGCGCATCATTGCAATTCCCTGTAAAATAGGAAAATCAGTCACAATGACCTCATGGTAGCAGCTGTGGATAGGAATAACTTAAGTACAGATAAAAAGATTGCTTCATTGACTATGCTGATTATATTATTAATGGAATATCACTATGTGTTATTAAAATATAAGTTGTAACTATTCTTATGACTCAGACCAAAATGTAAGATTTTCTCATGTGGAAGAAACAAGAAGGTATGTTGTTACATTTTTGAGTGTTTGGGGACAGCCTACCAAGAAGAATCCTGGTGTGCATCCAAGTTTAAGGCCAATAAGACCACATATAATTCTGTATCTCATTGCGTTTTTGTTGATTTCCACTTCTTGAACTTTGCATTTAGATCGTCTTTCTTCAGCAAGAACATCCTTTTGTGTTTCTCTTAGGCCAAGTCTGTGGGTCACAATTTTCTGAGTGTTTGTGTGCCTGAACTTCTTTCGTCCTCACTCTGGAAACATATTTGTGATGGGCTTGGATTCTAGGTGGGCAGTTTATTGTTCTACTTCCACTGTCTTCCCTTTGTCTTCTTTCAAGTGGAGATGCTAGTCTCATTTCTGTCCCTTTGGAAGTGATTGGTCTTTCCTCACCCTGTCTCTCTCTCTCTGTCTCTTTCCCTCTATGTCTCCTCCCTCTCCTCTTTATTTTCCACCAGCAAATTTATTTTTGTTGATTGTGCTGGGGGTGGCTGTACTGGCCTTCTGGAAGCTGTGGCTCAGTATATCCCATTAGCAGCAGAAACTTACCAGCACTGATTTTTTACATATTGCATCTGCCTCAATATCTCACATTTCCCCTTTTGAGACTCTAAATATATACATTTTGTTCCTTTTACCCAAAACTTCTATAGCTCTTACTATCCATAATGTTTTGTTTTCTGTTTTGTCTTTGTTTTAAAGGAGGCCCCATGCCCAACATGGAACCCTTTCTGGGGCTTGAACTCATGACCTTTAGATCAAGACCTGAGCTGAGATGAAGATTCAGATGCTCAAGTGACTGAGCCACCTAGAAGCCCCCACAATGTTTTGAATTTCAGTTACTTGAATCTTTAGTTCTATGATTTCTGTTTAGGTCCTTGTTTAGATTCTAATTTTCTTCCAAATCCCTCAATATTGTCTATAATGTTTCTTACCACAAACAAGCACAATTTATGTCTCTCATATTACCCCTTGGTAGATACTTCCTATTGTTCTGTACAGGGACCATTATCACAGCTCTTCAGTGTCATTTGTTTCCATTACCTCTATCCAGGATATGTTTGAACAAATAGTCATTATTATCAAAAAAGCCTTTTCTGCTTCCCTTGTGATCTGCTGCCCCTTAATTTCCTGCATTATATTTATATTGTTAGATCTCTTCAGCAGTGGTACCTGAGTTTTTGTCGTATTAATCTCATCTTTTCACCTAAGTTTTACATTTAATTATATACAATGCTCACCAAATATTTCTGTGGAAAATTTTTTAACCGTTCATTGGCTTTCTGAAACTCATTCTCTAGTTGATTCATTAAGGAGGATACTTACACCCCTGGGGCTAATAATACAGTATATGTTTATAAAAAAATAAAAAAAGAAAAAGAAAAATCCCTTGAGAAACTGCTAAAGCTCCCAACAGTTTTCCTAAACCAATGTGATAGGTCTACTCTGTAATGATAAATAATAAGAAATCAAGCAAATCAAAGGATACTATTAGACTATCCCACAATTTTAGTGGAAAAATTATACCAAAATGTATCATTCTTTGTTAAAGGAGAATTAGCAAAGCCATAATGAAAACCTAAATTTTATTAAATATGTGGTAAAATAAAATTTTTTATTTTAGAAAAAAAAAAAAGGAGGATACGTACATACTTTCTAAGTTCTCAAATGTCCACAATTTTGTTTGCTTCATTTTTGAAAGACTATTTAATTGGCATTAAATCCATGGTTTTTATTCTTCCTTCTTTGAATATCTTAAACATGGACATCTACTAGTTTTAGGTATAAAATAGTATTGTAGAAAAATCTGATGAATAAGGAATCCTTTCAGTTATAAGAAATATTGTCATTTTGCTTGCATGTAGAGATTTTTTTTCTTCTACTTGAGTTTCAATATTAGAAATTCCTCAATTTTAACAATTTTGGCCAATTTTACCAATACAGAATATATTCTTTTTTAGTGTTTTATACAACACATCATTTTTAATTGTTATGTATAATTACAATGAAATTCGTTATAGAAAATAAGATGAGCCTGATTAACTTTCCTATCTCACTGCTGCAGAGTTTAATTTTTTTCCCAACTTTATTGAGAAATAATTGACAAATACAGTTGCATAATATGTACAACATGATGCTACAAAATACATATACATTGTGAAAAGATTAACAAGAACAAAGTAAATAACATATCCATCACCTCACAATTAACTATTTTGTATGTGTGGTGAGAAGGCTTAACACCTCCTTTTTGGGACATGTGTGTCTGCATTACTACTTATTAACTATAGTCACCATGTTGTGCATCACATCCTCAAAATTCATTCTTATAACTGAATGTTTGTATCTTATACTACATTATCCCATTTTACCCTCCCCCAGACCTTGGGAACAACCATTCTAGTTTCCGTTTCTGTGGAATTAGCTTTTTCTCCTTTCCTTTTCTCTCTCTCTCTCTTTTTTTTTTTTTTTTTTTTTTAAGATTTCACATGATCATACAGCATTTGTCTTTCTCTGTTTGGCTTATTTCTTTTAGTATAATATGCTCAAGAGCCTTTCATGTGGTTAGCAAAATGTTTTTTTCTTCTTTTTTTATATTAAAATACAATTACATCACAATAATTAAATATATATTTATATATAAATATGATGTAATAATAGAAACATATTTTATATTAATACAAACATATAATTTAAAATATAGTATATATTTTACAAATAATATAAATATAATATTAATATATAAATAATGTGTTTAAATAATAATAAAATTAATATATAAATAATGTGTTAAAGATCTATCAAAATATATATCTTTATCCATTCATTTGCTGAAGGGCCCTTAGATTGTTTCCATATCTTGCTTATTGTGAGTAATGCTGCAATGAACAAAGCAGTTCAGATATCTCTCTGATATACTAAATTACTTTCCTTCAGGTGTACCTAAGGGTGGGGATTCTTTCATTACCTTGCAGTACTCAAGACCTTGATCTTTCAGGATGATCATCTCTCCCATACTTTCAGAGATATATCCCTTCTTATTCCCTCCCCCACCAATAAGCAAATACCTCTCCTTCAGTCCCAGAGTTTCTAGTCTGTGGATTTCTATTATATTCTGGGAATTTTTTTTTTTAGGTTTTGATGTAGTGTTCATTGATTCATTAATTGTGTATAAAACCCAGTGCTTATTACAACACATGCCCTCCTTAATACCCATCACTAGACTAACCCATTTGGCTACCCCTCTCCTCTCTGAAACCCTGAGGTTGTTTCTTGGAATCCATAGTCTCTCACAGTTCTTCTCCCACTCTGATTTCCTCCCCCTTCAGTTTTCCCTTCCTTCCCTTAAAGTCTTCTGTGTTATTCCCTATGTTCCATATATAAGTGAATCTGTATGATAATTGTCTTTCTTTGCTTGACTTATTTCACTCAGCATAATCTCCTCCAGTCCTCTCCATGTTGATACAAAAGTTGGGTATTCATCATTTTTGATGGAGACATAATTTGTCATTGTATAGATGAACCATATCTTCTTTATCCATTCATCTGTTGAAGTGATTCTCAGCTCTTTCCACAGTTTGGCTATTACCGACATTGCTGCTATGAACACTGGGGTGCATGTAGCCATCTTCTCACTACATCTGTATCATTGGGATAAATAACCAACAGAGCAATTACTGGGCCATAGATTAGCTCTATTTTTTAACTTTTTGAGGAACCTCCACACTGTTTTCCAAAGTGGCTGCACCAACTTGCATTCCCACCAACAGTGTAAGAGGGTTTCCCTTTCTCCACATCCTCTCCATCACTTGTTTCCTGCCTTGTTAATTTTTGCCATTCTAACTGTTATAAGGTGGTATCTCAATGTGGTTTTAATAGGAATTTCCCTGATGGCTAATGATGATGAGCATTTTTTCATGCATCTGTGAACCATTTGTATGTCTCCTGCTCATTTTTTGACTTTTTGTTTGTTTGTTTTTGTTTTTTTGTGTTTTTTTGGGGGGTGTCGAGATTGAGAAGTTCTTTATAGATCTTGGATACCAGCCTTTTATCTGTAATGTCATTTTCAAATATCTTCTTCCATTTCGTGGGTTGCCTCTTAGTTTTATTGACTGTTTTCCTTGCTGTGTAGAAACTTTTTATCATGAGGAAGTCTCAAAAGTTCATTTTTGCTTTTGTTTCCCAGGCTGTTGGAGATGTGTCATTAAATAAATCACTGTGGCCAATGTTGAAGAGGTTACTGCCTATGTCCTGGGAAATTTCTACTCAGATAAAACTTCACATTTCTAAGAATAATTCTGAGATCCTGAGGGCCTCAGCTGACTCCCTCTACTCAGCCTTTCCTCCTGTGCTCTGCTATACAATCTAATATGGAAAACTTGAAAGCTTGCATAAGGTTCAGCTGGTATAGATCTACCTGTTGACTGTTAAATACTTCAGTTAAAGTGTGGGACCTTCCTTATGGGGGTAAAGTAATTATCTTATATCTCCTGGCCCTTTTACCTTAAAATCTGGTAATTTTAGAAAAATCTTGTTACATACTTCTGTTGAAGAGGTTTTCTGGATTTTTTTTTAATTTACTTATTATTTATTTATTGCTATCCCATTTCATTTATTACTCTGGAAAAAGGATTGGATAAATCTAGTCTCGTGGCAATGTCATCACTTTGCCCACAAGATTAAGAACTATGGTTAATATCTGTGTATGATAACTTCAATATAAGTCCTTCTATGTGTCTGTTTTTATTTTTTATTCCTTATGCTTGTTCTGTTACTGTGATCCCCTTTCCATATTTGTCTGATTATGTTTAGTTCTGCACATGGCATTGTTTTTTCAAAATTGTTTATAGAAATATTAGGAAGTCTAAGATTTTTTTTTTAATTTTCTTTTTCTTTTTTGTTGAGTGTTTTGTTTGTTAAAGTTCTGTTGCTCTAATCTCAACTTAAGTATTAGTCAACTTTTAAATTATTCTCTTATTCTTTTTTGTTGGGTGTTTTGTAAGATTTCTTTTTTTAACATAAAGTATTTTCATTTGCTTCTGCCTGATGCCTTGATAGTAGCAGTTTGAGACTAACTCAACAAATTTCATTTGGGGATTTAAAATAATTCATAACTGAACTATAGCCCCCATGACAATGTATTTATTCCTGGTAACATTTCTTCTACAGCACACTTCTTTAAGATTACAAATCAAAGTGAGAAGTGTTCACCCTAATTCCCTTTAAATAGGCCTGGACTCTAATTTTATTCTCTGAGCCCCATCAAACTAATCTTCTCTCTCTGCCCTCCCCTCGAGCCTCAGCCAAATGTAAAGGAACTGATCTTCTTGAGCCCCTCCACTTTCCCCTCCATAACTCTTCCTCATCCACATTCATATTTATTCATCTCTACATATTTACCTCTTTGAAAATATTTTGAACTTTTTGTTTGTTTGTTTGTTTGTTTTGTTTTGTGTTTATTTTCTTCAGTGGAAGAGTCATGTTATTGCCAGCAAGGCAAATAGTCCCTGTAGAGGCTCTAACTACTTTTATGACTTTAAATATGCCCCTTACCTTTACGAATGAAACAGAATGGGTGATATACTTCAGTACGTGGGAGTCATGCTTTCTGGAATATGTAAGCAAACTTGCACTTCTCAGAGAAATGTAGGGTATCAAGTTCACTTTTCTATGAGTCTTAGCTTTCATCACCGTCCCCACCCAAATCAATGTTCCTTTCTCGGCAAGGGCAGGGAATAAGTTGTGGATATCCAGTATTTCAGAAAATACCCCATTTTACAAAGATTTTACAAAGATTTCTAAGAAATAGTGTGATCATTGTGAGGGGAAGAAACCATGAATGAGAAAAGGTAATGAATCTGAGTTGTCTCTATCTTAAGATCAAATCACAAGATGTTACACTTGTCCCTAACAAAAGAAAATGTTTCCAATAATTACCTACAAATGGCAAAATTATTATACTTTAGCTTCTCTGTTCTCTGAGTTTTCCATATAGCACTACCGTTTTAAAATTTTTTTTTTCAGTGTAACAGTATTCATTGTTTTTGCACCACACCCAGGGCTCCATGAAATCCCTGCCCTCTCCAATACCCACCACCTGATTCCCCCAACCTCCCACCCACTGCCGCTTTAAAACCCTCAGATTGTTTTTCAGAGTCCATAGTCTCTCATGGTTCACATCCCCTTCCAATTTCCCTCAACTCTCTTTACCTCTACATCTTTCCTTGTCCTCCATGCTATTTGTTATGCTCCACAACTAAGTGAAACCATATAGCACTACTTTTATTAAATAGTAGAAAGCTGGTTTCTTACACATTATTTTATAATTTTTGTAAAGACTGTTATTTATTTATTTGACACAGAGAGAGAGAGGGAAAGAACATGAGCAGGGGGCAAAGGGAGAAGAAGAAGCAGCCTCCCCTCTTCAAGGAACCTAATGTGAGAATTGATCCCAGAACCCTGGGATCATGACCTGAGCTGAAGGCAGATGCTTAACTGAGCCACTAAGGCACCCCAACATAATTTTAAAAATATTACTTCTCAGATTAGAGCAAAGATAAAATATGTTTCTTTTACTAATATGTAATTTGTAATTTCTTTGCTTAAATATTTCTAAGTCTTTTACAATTGTGAAGTAAAACAAATATCCATTAAAGAAAATATGTAATTCATCAAAATCAAAAGCTTCTGCACAGCAAAGGAAACAGTCAAGAAAACAAAGAGGCAACCCACGGAATGGGAGAAGATATTTGCAAATGACAGTACAGACAAAAGGTTGATATCCAGGATCTATAATAAACTCCTCAAACTCAACACACACAAAACAGACAATCATATCGAAAAATGGGCAGAAGATATGGACAGACACTTCTCCAATGAAGACATACAAATGGCTATCAGACACATGAAAAAATGTTCATCATCACTAGCCATCAGGGAGATTCAAATTAAAACCACATTGAGAAAAAAAAAAAAACTACATTGAGATATCACCTTACACCAGTTAGAATGGCCAAAATTAGCAAGACAGGAAACAACATGTGTTGGAGAGGATGTGGAGAAAGGGGAACCCTCTTACACTGTTGGTGGGAATGCAAGTTGGTGCAGCCTCTTTGGAGAACAGTGTGGAGATTCCTCAAGCAATTAAAAATAGAACTTCCCTATGACCCTGCCATTGCACTCCTGGGTATTTACCCCAAAGATACAGATGGAGTGAAATGAAGGGCCATCTGTACCCCAATGTTTATAGCAGCAATGGCCACGGTCGCCAAACTGTGGAAAGAACCAAGATGCCCTTCAACGGATGAATGGATAAGGAAGATGTGGTCCACATACACTATGGAGTATTATGCCTCCATCAGAAAGGATGAATACCCAACTTTTGTAGCAACATGGACGGGACTGGAAGAGATTATGCTGAGTGAAATAATTCAAGCAGAGAGAGTCAGTTATCATATGGTTTCACTTATTTGTGGAGCATAACAAAAAGCATGGAGGTAATGGGGAGTTAGAGAGAAGGGGGTTGGGGTAAATTGGAAGGGGAGGTGAATCATGAGAGACTATGGACTCTGAAAAACAATGTGAGGGTTTGAAGTGGCGGGGGGTGGGAGGTTGGGGTACCAGGTGGTGGGTATTATAGAGGGCACGGATTGCATGGAGCACTGGGTGTGGTGAAAAAATAATGATACTGTTATGCTGAAAATAAATAAATGAAAAAAATTAAAAAAATATATAAATATATAAATATATATCTATATATATTTTTTTAAAATTTGAAATAAAGTTTTTCAAATGACCAACCCCACTGTTTACAAACTATCACCTGCTGCACCGAGACTGCTGAACTGGGTGTTGTCATTCACTTTAAAAATCTATAGCTTTATGTTCCTTGTGCCATGGTGCATAGAAGATATTCACATCTGTTTTACCATTCATTGACTGATCATCTGTCATGATTAACTTAATATTGACCTAACTAGCCATTTGAGCTTAACAAACTGTCAAGAATTGATGAAATTAAATGTTTTCACAATCTTATGAGTTAAAATTCATTTGTTCACAATTTAATAATTTTTTATAATATTGAAAGAATATTATAATGATGTTACCTGCTCCATTGTCTTTGTTAACTACCCAACGTTTTCAATTATTCTTATATCTTTTCTACCAAAGATTGAAGTTGATCATTTATTATGTACTTTTGGGAACTTTGGATTCAGTAAATGTTCAAGAAAACAGAATCTTCATTCTTTGTACCTAAACAGAAGTAGTTTTGAATTTATTCTTATGTGTTTCAGTTTTTGGTTATTGTCTCCCCCTCCCCCCCCCCTTTTTTAGAGAAAGAGAGAGAGGAGAAGAGGAGTGAGCAGAGGGAGAGAGAAAATCTTAAGCAGGTTCCATACACAGCATGGAGTCTGATGCAGGACTCATCTCAGAACCCTGAAAGCATAACCTGAGCTGAAATTGAGAGTCAGCCACTTAGCCAACTGAGTCACTCAGGTACCCCTTTGAGTCATTAATAACTTATCTTTACTGAAACAACTTTCTTTTGTGATCCAGCTATTTTTAGAATTCTCATTGTCCAACGATTTTAAAGGCTTTCCACAGGATATGCAAAATGTTGTGAATTTAGAAGCTATAATCTCAAACTTATCTTTTATATTCAGTCATTCTAGAACAAGGATATCATTGATGACTTAGAACACATATATATGATTGCTTCATCACGACACTTCTGAAGATTATAAACCAGTCATTTTATAGAATTTTTCATGTTTTCCAATCTTCATGTGTTCTCATGATTTCACTCATTATTGGAATTTGGCAAGAATATTACATATGGGATACTAAGATCTTTGCACTGCATTCTATCTGAAAACATAGAATTTTGATTTGTCTAATAATTGGTAACATTAAGTTAAATGAAAGCTAAAATATGTGGTTGAAATACTAAAAAAATTGAAAGCCAGAAAGATAAGCCCAGCTTTGAAGGTTTTATTTCCTCCAGAAAAATCTGGTAGTTCTAGTGTTGTCTGTTGACTTCTGCTTCCAGTAGAGGTACTAAGAAGCTGACAGGCTAAGCGAAAATACTAACCCACTCATATAGCTAATGAGACAAAAGGTGTTCTCAACAAGAAAGGAGAGACCCCCTGTAATTATCATCAAGTTGGGCTACAAAATGATAAAGTTTATTTGAGCACACTTCTCCTCACAGGATCTGAAACCAACCTCCAGGCAATCAATCCCTGATTTAATTAATTTGGTTGTATCCATGACATACTTATGTACTTCAAAAACTGAAAAATCTATCTATATAAATGATTAGAAAACATTGCTAGCTTGACAAATTTATTGGATACAATGTTAAAGTAAGTTATTTGTGTACCTATACACCAACAAAAAGCAGTATAACATTAAATTTTTTTTCTTCTCTTGATGAGTGTTCAATAATGTAAAGAAGTCAGTTTCCCCAGATTGAATTAAACCTATTTAAATTGACAAACTGATTCTACTTTCTACTTTCATATGGAAATAAGATGTGAAAGAGTAGCCAAGACATGTCATTCCCTATAAACACTGGTTTTCACTTCTCTTGTGTAAATAGCTAGGCATGTGAGCTGGGTTATGTAACAGGTGTGTTTCATTTTCTAAGTTACTGCCAAACTTTGTTCCAAAACAGCTGTAAAATTTTGCAACACCATTCACAATGCCTAAAAATCGCTCCACATCAATGCCAAAGCTCAGTACATTCAGTTTTTTTTAACCCATTTAATATGTGATTAGTGGTATTTCACTGTATTTTTTAATAACTATTTTATATATATACATATAACATATGTATATATCACTATGATATGTATATATATCACTGTTTTGGTATATATATAATCACTGTGGTTTTAACTTGCATTTCCTTAATGGTAGGAAAGTACTTTCAAAGCACTTCCCAAAGATCCAATGGAAACATGTTTAATGGAGCAAGAGATGACTGAGGACATGTGGCTGGAGGTGACTACTGACTAATTTCATTGGAAATCTAAGATTTTTAAAAATGATCTAGATCTAGAATGGAAAAATTATATGAAAACATTATAGTATTTAATAGTATAAAACATTATATTTATTTAAAACTAGAAGAAAAGAGTGATAGAAGATAAATGTTTGAGAGCTTATTAATTTATGACAGAGTAACATGAGAGTCAAAGAACATTATTTAAAGATGCTTAAACAGCAGAAATCAAAATAAGTACATCATCAAAGGTACTTTTAAAGGTGTCCACATTGACAAACACGTGAAGCTCCACATACACCAAAAGGAATAATAAATAAAATTTTAAAAAGCAAACCACATAAAGGAAAAAGTACAACAAATATCATAAAACACACAGTAAACATCAGACAACACAGCATCTATTTCAAAAAGCAGAGACTACAAAAAGACATAACAATAGAAATCTGTAAGACAGATCTTACGTACATGTCCATATGTCATACGCATGTACATATGACAATTTTATCCCAATAATAATGAATGCATTTTTTTAAAAAAGAGTGCTGCAACATTTTCATAGAACATAAGAATTTTGGGTAGCAAATTTTCATGCAGAAATCCTTATTAAATTATATGGGTTGTAATTGATCTACCTCATTTTCATTAAATGTTATTTTCTTATTAAAATAAACTATATGGATTAGAAAAAAAATCCCATGCAATAATACATTAGAGTAATAATGAAAATTTCACATATATTTGAAGATTTCATAATTCTTTTAATCAACACTAAGTTCTAAATGGATATAAAATTCAAATTTTCAGATTTTCTTAAAACAGCAACAATAACATCCTATAAACCAGAACCTATGGATAGAAATAAAGCAGGTGGAGCTTAGATATTTATTGAAATACAAATGAAATAGTAGAAATAAGGAAATAAAGGCCAAATTCAAAAAGCATGGAGAGAGGAGTGTGGGTGGTTCAGTCAGTTATCAGTTGGACTTTTGATTTCGGCTCAGGTCATGATCTCAGGACCATGAGAGGGAGCCAACCTCTGGCTCCCCTCTGAGCACATTGAGTATACTTAAGACTTTTTCTCTCCTCCCTCTGTCCTTCCCTCCCCACTCACATGCATGCTTTCTCTCTCAATTTAAAAAAAAAAGGAAGAAGGAAAAGAGAAAAGTGAAATGAAATGAAGGAGGAAGGAGATAATAAGGCCCAAAAGGGCAAAATCTAAAAGCAATGAAGAAGAGAAGAGAAGGATGACAGAATGACAAAAAATATTATAATGTCAGTACGCGTTCTAATGATGTCCCAAAGAAGAAAAAAGGAAAACTAACTTTTTTGCCACAAAAAGAGTACAACATTGATGTGATCTGGATGTGGTCAGAAGTTATTTCCTGTGTGCTGAGAATTCCACCTACTGTTGTCATTTTGAAAATGAAGAAAGGAAAGCACAAGCCAAAGAATGTGGAGATGTCTATCCTCTAGTGACAGACCACAGCTAATACCTTGATTTTAACCCAGTGAGACCTGCTTTGGACTTCTTACCTACATAACATAAATAATAATTTTTTAAAGTTGCTAAATTTATGGCAACTTATTTGTTAACAGGAAACTAATGCAAATATCTACAAAGGAAATATAGCTACTATCACACTTAAATGTGGCATATGGGGCGCCTGGGTGGCTCAGTGTGTTAAAATCTCTGCCTTCGGCTCAGGTCATGACCCAGGGTCCTGGGATTGAGCCCTACATTGGGCTCTCTGCTCCGCAGGAAGCCTGCTTCCTCCTCTCTCTCTGCCTGCTTCTCTGCCTACTTGTGATCTCTGTCTGTCTGACAAACAAAGAAATAAACAAATAAAAATCTTAAAAAAAAGTTAATACATGTGGCATATGGAACATGTAGTTGCTAAGACTGGGAACAATGTCAGGATGTCTGTTCTCATCATTTTATTATATATTTTGAAGGTGACTTACAAAATTCAGGTAGACAAGAAAAGTAAATGGAAATTATTTGAAATAAAAAGTTAAACTGTCTCCATTCAGAGACAACATGGTGTCTTTGTAGAAAATTCTGAGAAATTTACCAAAAAAAAGAGAGAAAAGAAAAGAAACAGCCAATGTGTTTTTACACTAATATCCAATTATTAGAAATATAAATTTTGAAATAATATCATTTACAAAATGAAAGGCAAACTACTAGTTTGTATTAGCAATATGTAAGTATGACAGAGGACTTTTATTTAGGATAGATAAAGAACTTTTACCATTTAGTAACAAAAAAAAATTTTAATTATTTTTTAATTTTTGACTTTGGGATTGAAATTTTTATTTTACTTTTTATTTTATATTACTTTTAATTTTTTTGGCAGGAGAGAAATCAAGAGAGTTGTGGGGAAGGGAAGAGAGAGTGGGAGAGAATTTTAACCAAGTACCATGCCAAGTGTGGAGCTCAACACCCGGCACACTCTCATGACCCTCATAACCCTGAGATCATGTCTGGACCCAAATCAAGAGTTGCCTAACCAACTATGTCACCCAGATGCACTGGGATAAAACTTTTAATATTAATAGATACTGTATACAGTGGGATATATGAATTCCAATAGAACGTGACAAAAGGACATTGAAAATGAAAAGGACAATAAGGCACCATCACAGACCTCTAAGACTGACTGAAATTAAGTCTGGAATCCATGTGTTGGAGAGGATTTAGAACAATAGATCTCCTGTATTTTGTTGATGAAAATATAAAATTGCATGACCAATTTGAAAACCAATTTTATAAAATTAAACATAACCTTGCCCAGTGACCCAGTTATTCTACCTGTTATTTCTGAGACCAATGAAAACTTACACTTTCTAAACCCAGATTAATTGACAATAACCATGGGCTTAAAACAACCAAGTTATCCCTCCGTAGGTGAATGGATAAACATGTTGTTCTACCGTCATACAATTGAATACTTCTCAGCATTAAAACAGGAAGGGACACAAATGAATCTCAGTTACATTAGGCTAAGAAAAAGGAACCAGAAAAAAACAATGGTTGTTTCTCCTTGGTTCAAGGGTTAGAATGAAGAGCTGAGGCTCACTCTAAGTAGTGTGATGTATTACTGGTGTTTCTCCTTCCCACTCCACCCTGCATGGCAGCTCATCATAACTTGAGAATTTGTTTCCAGATTTTGTTTCTTGCTTATTGACAAATTCTTTTTCACCATGTAAGGTGACATTGGCAATTTCTGGGGACTAGTGCATTAGGTCATGGACATATTTGGATGACCTTTGTTTGATTCCACTTGTATGAAATTTAAGAACAGGGAAAACCTAATCTGTAATGATAGAGTACACTCAGTGTCTGGAGCTGGGGGTAGAGAGAGTGACTGAAAATTGGCACAGGGCAGTTCTCTGGTGTGGTGGAAATATTCTGTGTCTGGTGATTTACGAAGGACGACGATCATCACACAGGAATTATATCTGTCAAAGTGTATCAAAGTGGACAGTGCACTTGATAGCTTATTAAATTTAGTTCAAAACAAAATCATAAGAAAAAATCAGTAGCATTTATACACACAAACAATGAATAGTTTGATGATATAAAGCTGAAGAAAGCATCTTTGTATTACGATAACAAAAGTTAAAAATACCCAGGAAGGCAGCATAATAAGAAATGTGCAAAATATCTACGGAGGACATTTTTAAATATCCCTGAGAGACACAAAAGTAGGCTTGAGCAAGTGGCAAAATGTATCTATTTTTTGATAGGATGATTCAAATTTATGATGTCATTTCTCTTTTTGTGAATCCATACATATCATGTGATTGCATAAAAACCATACAGTTTTTTCTAAAGTTAGATAAATTTATTGTGAAGATGATAAAGTTAAATCAACTCACTGAGTATGTGTAGAAGAATTTCAAAAAGGAAAATAAGACATAACAAAATTGCAGAAAAGTTTTGATGTTTATCTAGTAGGTTTGTTGTAATTTTTGTAATATCATAATTCTGAAAGCTTTTTTTTCTATGTATTATAAGATACAGAAAATGAGTAAAATTATTGATTGTGCTTATAACCAGTGTCTTCACTATGGGTGAAGAGAAAACACACAGAAAGGAAACTAGAACATATAATAGTATGAATTTGAGATTATCAGTACGAACACACAACTTCTGAATACATTTTTTTAGTCCCATCTACCTGAAGTGCTTAGAAGCAATGATGGCCAATTAGAGCTGAGAACAACCAGAGACTTCATTGTAAATATGTTTCCATATAAAAGGAATTGAGAGTCCTTGGAGAAATGCCTGATTATGGGTTTCAGGCAGAAAAATAATAAAGGAAGCATGAAACATTTGTTTTTTTCAGAAAGCAAGAATAAGGATTTTTTTTTCACAGATACAGAATACAGCCAGCCAATAAATGTAGAAAAATGGAGTGAATCAGAAAAATAATTATTTCTCCACATGCTGTTTAATAATTGATTCAGGCAATTGTAATTAGTGAATAAACCTCTGGAAGAAATTAACAGGAGAATTGATGAAGACAAATATGGCCAATTCCAGTAATGAAAAGGGAATATAGCACAACATACTATAGATGTAAAGGGAATTAGAGAGTATTGTCAGTAAGTTCATGCAAATAAAATTCAGATGAAATATATAGCTTGTAGAAAAACAATTTACTAAAACCCAAACAAAAGAAATAAAATCTAAGTAATATAGTAATTAAATAAATTGACTCCTAATTAGAAATCTCCCCAAAGAAAACTCCAAGCTTCAGCAACTCCTGTGATAAAGTCCAGTAAGTATTTAATAAAGAATAATGTTGAGATTTTACCGATTCTTCCAGAGAATAGAAAAAATGGAAGTACTTCTGATTAATTTAGAGTATCCAGGATGACTTTGATGGACAAACCTGACAAGGACATCATGTGAAATATATATGAGAGAGTAATCTCATTCATACATAGAAGCATATATCTTTAAAAGTTAACACAGTAAGTCCAAGGATATAGAGTAGGATGGCAAAGAGGAAATTCATCTTATTCAAGAAAAATAAGCTTAATGTAACACTTGTCATTTTATTAATGTAATTTGATGCATGAACATAAAGGAAAATATAAATATGTCAATGGATATGGAAATCCCTTTACTTATTTAAGTAGTTTTTCCTCTAGACCAAAAGTTCTGGGCATTAGTGAGACATAGAAATAGAGAGGCATCTCTGGGAATCTTGAAAGCTGCATCCAATCATACACATACCCAATGGCCCAGGAATTTTACCATTAAGCAACGGAAAAATATGCATGTATGTTAATCAACAATAAAAGCAGGATTATATGTTCTAGCCTCAAACTTGAGACAACCCTAAATTTCACCAGCAGTCAAATGCAGAAATTATCCTCAGGTAAAATTTAGAAGTTAAATAAAGAGACTATCTCCCCTTTAGGTGAACCAAGACCAGTGGGAGATGGGCCAGGAAGTTCCCCTCCCATTTTCACTTGCCATGGAACATTTTGAAGCTTACTTCGTCCTCCAACACTTTCATTGCCAAGTGCACTCATTGTTAAGCAACAGCTAGTGAATTAACATTCCACGTTGTATTGCTTTGTCTTCCTTCCCTCTCTTCCTTTTCGTTGATCCTTAATACCGTATGTAGACTGTCATCTTCCATATAACGTGCTGACATCTTAGCCCTTATTTCAGATTCTTAGCCTAGAACCTAGGCCAAGATAAATATTTTCAAATTTACAAGAAAGTTTCTACTTGTATAGATTAATTTCACCACCACCCCGCCCCATGGTGCAGTTGAGTTCTGATGATTCAACATCCTCAACAACACTTATTATTGTCAGGCATTTTGATTTTAGCCATCTTGTGGTCCTACTATGGTAGCTAATTATAATTTTAATTTGTATTTCTATGATAACTAACGATGTTGAACACCTTGTCATAGACTTTTAATATAGTTATTGGTCATTAAAAAAAGTCATTCATCGTTTGTGAAAAGCTCACTCAAGTGGTTAGCCCATTTTTTAATGGCTTGTATTTCTGTTACTGACCTTTTTTAAAATGGAAATATAGTTGACACACAATGTTACATTCGATTCAAGTGTACACATAATGATTTGACAACTCTGAATTACACTATGCTCACCATATTGTTTTCTTTTATATATGTAAGTTATGAGTCCTTACCAGAAAGGTATGTTGTAGCCATCATATCCCACTCTATGACTTGCCTTTCACCATCATGATGTTATGTCACAGAAGTTCCTAAAAATTTAGCATTAAATTAAAATTAAAATTAAAATCTGTTTGTCATTTCTTAATGTTGGCCAGGTCTTGTTGCGTCCTGGTTAAGAAGACTCTTCCCAACTCAAAGTCATGAGCATGGTTTATGTTTTCTTTTAAAAACCTCAAAGTTTTACCATTGCTTATCTAGGATCCATTGGAAATTGATTTTTGTATACAGGTCAAGATTCATTTTTTCCCCTTATGTGGATACGGTGGAGCCATTGTCTATTACAAAAATTAGTTATTCATTACTGCCCTACAGGTATCATTGTCAGCAGCTCAAGTTCACCAAGAAGGATAAATTGAATGGAGACACATCTAAGGGCTTCATAATCAAACTACTGAAAAGTCATACCCCTGAAACAAATAATACATTATATGTTTATATATATGCATATATATATGTATATATATATATATAACAAATGACATATGGGGAGAAATGATACAACAAATGACCAATTGCTTCTTGTCAGAAACAATGGAGAGTAGAAGACAGGAAAACACTCTCTTGAAAATATTGAAAGATAAACAGAACTGCCAACTCAGAACTCTATAGTCCATGAAATATTCTTTAAGAATGAAGGTGAATTAAATTAAACATATTTTCAGATAAGTGCATTTGTCACCAGTTGACCACAGAGCTTCCCAAGAAGTTTACTTAGGCTGAGAGAAAATGATGTCAAATAATAACTTACATCTTCAGAAAGAAAGAGAGAGCATCAGAAATGGTAAATGTGTGGGTAAATGTAGAAGGCTATATGTCTCTTAAGTTCTTTGCAATCCATACAGCTGTTACATATGGTACCTGTTGCATCAATAATGCTGGTCATAATAAATGGATCTACATAAATTCAAGGTTTTTGCATTTTTCAGTAAAAGGTACAATATTAACTCTAAACTGAAAAGGTAAGAGTGTATACTATGATCCCTGGAGTGACCACTTCCAAGTATATAAAGAGTTGTGTTTAAAAGGCCAAGATATGAATTAATGGAATTTTAAAATAACTATATATTATAAAATGTGCCCAAGACTTTTGTGGCCAAATTATGCTGGGAAAAAAAAAAAATTAAAGACCTATGGATGCTGAGAGGTATACAATGTCCTACGGATTGTGGGACTGAATGTATTGAAGGCATCAATTATCTGAAAAATTGAATTGTAGACTTAATCCATCTTCAATCAAATTCCCCAACAGAGCATTTTATGAGAATTAACAAGCTTATTCTAAAATTTACATGGAAATGAAGAGACCAAGAGGAGTTTAGACACATTTGATGAAAAAGAATAAAGCAGAAAGCCTTGCTCAGCAATTGGGAGTGAAAATAGAACTTATATAATTAACACAGTATGATTTTGATGCAGAAAGAGACAGAGAGACAGAAGAGACAGAACACCAAGTCCACAAACAGCTCCCTGAAACTGGTAAATGGCAGAAGTGCCCTACAGCACCATATGCAAAGAATGGTTACTTCAGTGAGTGTTGGTTGGTTGGATGATAGACTAATGAGGTATTTAAAGAAAAAAAGGGGGGGAGTTCCTATCCATACACAGCTATCAGCTTCAGGGGATTACAAACTTAATTACTTAAGTCAAAATTATAATGATTAGAGGACATAATATATTCTTGGGTCATTAAGACTTCAGAGTACATCTGAGTTCCTTAATAAGAAGCAGTTTAGTGTTAAGAAAATTGCCATTTAAAAGCACAATGAGAAACAAGTAAAAACAATGGCCAAAATTTAAAAGTCGTAGGAAAAAAAACCCATCAGAGCAACAGAAACTTCCATATGTTTCAGAGGGGAAGGTTAATTAGCACCTGCCACTTGGAATACAGTTTGGCAGCATCTGTGAACGTTGACTACGATGGCCTCAGTATTTCATGCTTGGAATGAATACTCATGTGTGCTTCAGGTTTATGCACAGGGTGCCACGACAGTGAAAAAGAAGAGAAAAAATGAAAAATGTCTGTCAAAAACTGAATTGACGAATGCCTTATACTCTGCAGTGGTAGTTCTGTGCAAACAAGCAAGGAAGAAAATAACATCTGGAAAATGATTCAAGTTGTGGGTTTCAAAGAGCAAGGACGCACATGCAGTTGACAATGGAGGGACTGTCACAAAGTTCAGGTGGGCGGTTCCCCAGGCTGAGGTGTGGCTGTGAGTGGAATGCGACAGAGTGGGGATTTCTAGGACGGAGGTTGTTCTAGGGTACTCGTTTTATGATTTCTACTGAGGTGTGATTATATGTTATCTGCTGTTCTTGGTTATGCATTGTATGTTATACTCAAACATGTAGGTGACATACAGGTTACTGTGAGTCTCCTGGCTCCAGAACGGATCTCGTGCCTCCCATTCAGCTCAGGACCGTCGCAGGCATATCATCGTTATACAGCACAAATTCTAGGCGGAAAACCGCATCACCTCAGCGCAAAAACCCGCTCACTTTCCTTCACCTGCCAAACCAAATGAAGCTGCAAGATGTCACAGGAATAGTAAGTGGAGAAAAAATTGCAAAGATAAACTATTCACAGAGTTTACATTCCTTCTCAAAATATGGTCTTCTCACCGCACACTGACACTGATGCTACTCTTTCTACTGCAAGCTAAGGGCTGTGAATATTTTTCCCACTCTGATAGTGGGAAGAAAAAAGAGAGAGCACGCTGTGTGTCCCTGTCCTGTAGATGCCATTCCTAGGGTAACAAATACTTAGTAGAAGCTGTTTTTTAGACTGTCTTGGAAGATAATAAATATATCTTTACAATTATCTATAGTGATGATAACCACAACACAATATAATGATAACGATGATGAGATCTGGCATGTGCTGAAACCTTGTAACCCACCTCTTTTTACTTTTTTTTTTTTTTGAAGATTTTATTTATTTATTTGACAGAAAGAGTGAGGGTGCACAAGCAGGGGAACAGCAGAGGGAGAGGCAGACACAGGCTCCTCGCTGAGCAGGGAGCCTGAGAGGGGACTTGATTCCAGGACTCTGGGATCATGACCTGAGCTGAAGGCAGTTGCTTAACCAACTGAGCCGCTCAGGCGCCCCTACTGTAGAGATTTTGAAAGTTGGAGAACAAGTTCTTCTTTCTCTTTCTTCTCCCTTCATAAAACAGAGTGATTGTTGTGTGCATGAATATACACATTTTAGTGTAATTAATTGAAATTCATTTTCACTGAAGCATAGATTTCAGGCTGACTTTGGGGGCAATTAAAGAGGAGAGCATGACCAGCCCTCTCTCTGTCAATGTAGTGTTACATAAGATTAGGGCCACATTTTACGCCAACCCTTAGAATAACATGGTCTATGCTGATTAAATGCTTCTAAATACCTCTATATTTCCATGAAAAAAATAACATAATTTTTATCACTAAAAGTATATGTTCTTTCTGAGTTTTCCTGGTTATACAGTCAGTAACTTTCTTGGTAAATAAAGTTGTTTTTTTTAGATAATGTCTTTACATCAAATATAAAAATATATAGTTTTTCCTAACAAAGCTAATTTTTACATTACTGTGTCACGTGCTAGGTTAACGCTTAGCATTTTCTAACAGACTATGTTACTCGGCTGGCATTTTATTTTGAATTCAGGCAACTTTACTTTTCTTAATATGGAAGTAAGATGATTTTAAAAGTGTATTTAACAATTCTTTGTCACCAAATTTTGAGGAGGCAGTGCCACTGTATCTTAGAACCCCGGGAAAGAATGCACATGCATGTCTCTTCACACCCCACCAGGGGAATGACATGCTGATCCCTGACAACTGGGATGGGTCTTCAGAGAGTGAGAGATGCCCTTGCAGAAGGCACAGCTGCCACCGTCATTCACATGCAGACACACCATGGCTTCTAAACCTCATACACAGGCACAGTTAATTTTCTCTGGACCTCATCTATTCAGTACTCAATTTAAATAATTTAAATAATTTTCTTTGTGTGATATTACTCCTCTCAGGAAAATTTGTGGTTAAAAATAAAGGGCAGGGGTGTCTGGGTGGCTGCATTGGTTAAGCATCTGCCTTTAGCTCAGGTCATGATCTCGACATCCTGGGATGGAGTCCCATGTTGGGCTCTCTGTTTAGCAGGAAGCCTGCTTCTTCTTCCTCTCTGCCCCTTGCCCTGCTCATGTGCTCCCCCTCACTCTCTCTAAAATAAATCCTATATATATATATAGGATTGTATGTGTGTGTGTATACACACACACACACACACACAATTCAGAGAAAAGAGAAGAAGCTGTGATTTTGTTGGAGGAACATGAGGCTTTAATGTCAACTCTTGATGACATCCCTTGACTTCTGTCTTTCAAAGTTCCACTCTTCTGGGGCTGCAGTAGTCATCAATCAACTCACTGACACAGTCCTTATGGAGACTCTTTTGCCCTCCTCCAATGTGGGAGCACCTATTGACTGGTCTTCTGCCCTTCCTCCATCTACTCTCTCATTTTGTGTATAGAGGGATGCCTGACAAAAAATTCCACCAATGGCTAAGATGTGCAGCCAGCCAGAGCAACACTGTGGAGAAGACCCTAGGAGGCTATAGCTAAGCTTCTCCCTCCCATTCTGATCTCCTGCTAGATTTCTTATTGGCTAAATTTAGTGAGAAACCAGGATAGACAAGAGACTCAATGCTATTGTCCATACAAGTCATCTTTCTGGAGTTAAAAGCAGAGTGATAAGAGTGACTTGTGGGGGTCTGGGCATATTGAAGATTTCCTACAGGCACCAGCCATCTTGCTTCTCGAATCCATGTGAAGTTCCTTCAGCCACTGACTAATTTGGGGATGATGTCCATTCAGCCATCTCCCCCTCTAAAAATCTAAATTCTTAGCCACTGTCTGTGTACTTCATGTAAGTTATTGGGGGATGTGTTTTTATAAAACACATTTGCTATAGGTCACTAATTTAATTACACATCTTGTGTCCTGCTTCCTTGGGCAGCCCCTGGCTCAATGTAGTATATATATGTGAGTGTGTGCACATATAAATATATATATATATATATATATATATATATATATATGTATATATATATATATATATATCTTTGCCTCCTTTGGTGTCTGGTTGCCACAATGCCCCGTTATTCAGGGCTATTGGAAAGGGAAGTGCTAAGAGGCATCTCAGAAACTCTCTCAAGATCCAGAGGTAATTCTTTTTTGCGTTGTTTGACAGCAACCCAATTTTCACTCCACAGCCTGGGACAGCCCCTCTTGGCAGTATAGCGACTCCCTCCCCTCCTAGTTGTATTATCGGTTTGAGCAGCTTGATGGTCAGGGGTAGACCTAGTGTCCTTTTCACCAAAATCATGACCACATTCCCATTTGGGAGCATTTCTCATTTGGGTATCAGTAAGTCAGTATCACAAGGTTGAAGAGACACATTCTACACATATTTTTAACTGTATTTTGCCATGATTTATTATTTCAATAGATGCAGAAAAAACATTTGACAAGATTCAAATCCATTCATGATAAGCATGCTCAGCAAAATGGGGTTAGAGAGAGCATAACTCAACATAATTAAGGCCATATATGAAAAACTCATAGATAACATCATCCTCAATGGGAAAAAACTGAGGATTTTTTCCCCTAAGATCAAAAACAAGACATGAATGTTCACTTTTATCCAACATAGTACTAAAAGTTCTAGCCACAAGTCAAGCAACAAAGAAACAAGAGACACTAGGGGTTCCTGGGTGGCTCATTGGGTTAAGCATCTGCCTTCAGCTCAGGTCATGATCTTGGGATCCTGGGATTCAGTCCTGCATCGGGTTCTCTGCTCAGCCAGGAGCCTGCTTCTCCATCTCTCTCTCTGCCTGCCTCCCTGCTTACCTGTGATCACTCTCTGTCAAATAAAAACGAAACAAACAAAACGAAACACCCAAAAAACAAAAAAACAAGTAAGAGACACCATAGTGGTAAAGAAGTTAAACTGTCACTATTTATAGATGACATACTATACATAGAAAATCCTAATGATCTCACCCCAAAACTGCTAGAAGTAATAAACAAATTCAGTAAATTGGCAAGATACAAAATTAATATTCAGAAATCACTAGCCTATCTAGACACTAACAATGAAGTTGCAGAAAAAGAAATTTAAGAACAACATTTACATTTGCATTAAACATAATAAAATGCCTAGGAATAAACTTAACCAAACAGGTAAAAGAACTCTGTTCTAAAAACTATAAAAGACTCATGAAATAAATTAAAAATGGCACAAATAAAGATATATATTCCATGTTCATTGGTGGGAGAGTAAATATTGTCAAAATATCCATATTACCCAAAACAATCTACAGATTCAATGCAATCCTTATAAAAGCACCAACAGCAATTTTTTTTTTTTTTTTCAAAACTAGAAGAAGTAACTCTAAAATTTGCATGGATCCACAGAAGATTCCAAATAGCCAAAACAATCATGAGAAAGAAAAACAAAACTGGAGGTATCACAAGTCTATATTTCAAGATATGCTACAAAGCTATAATATTCAAAAGACTATGGTACTGGCACAGAAATAAACATGTATTTTAATAGAACAAGATAGAGACTCCAGAAGGAAACCCACATGTCAATTAAACTATGACTAAGGAGGCAAGAATATACAGTGAGAAGAGGCAATCTCTTCAACAAATGGTGCTGGAAAAACTGGATAACTACAAGCAAAAGGAATGAAACTGGATCATTTCCTTACACCATACAGAAAAATGAATTCAAAATGGATGGAAGACCTAAATGTGAGATCTGAAACCATACAAATCCTAGAAGAGAGTACAGGCAGTAATTTCTCTGACATTAGCCAGAGCAACATTTCTCTAGATATGTGTCCTAAGGCAAGGGAAGCAAAAGCAAGAATAAAGTATAGAGACTACAGCAAAATAAAAAGTATTTACACAGCAAAAGGAACCATCAATGAAACCAAAAGACAACATGAGAGAAGATATTTGCAAATGATATATCTGATAAGGGGCTAATACCCAAAATAAACAAAGAACTCATAAACTCAACACAAAAAAACAAAAACAATCCAATTAAAATCCTTTAGCCTGGAGATTATGCTGAGTGAAATAAGTCAAGCAGAGAAAGTCAGCTATCATATGGTTTCACTTACTTGTGGAGCATAAGGATTAACACGGAGGACATTAGGAGAAGGAGAGGAGAAGTGAGTTGGGGGAAATCGGAGTGGGAGACAAACCATGAGAGACTGTGGATTCTGAGGAACTAACTGAGGGTTTTGGAAGGGAAAGAGGTGGGGGGAGGGGTGAGCCTGGTGGTGGGTATTGAGGGCACGTATTGCATGGAGCACTGGGTGTGGTGCATAAACAATGAATCTTGGAACACTGAAAATATAAAATTTTAAAAATAAATAAAAATAAAAATGTAAAAATTAAAAAAAAAAAATTCTTTGAGGCAGAAAACCTGAGCAGACATTTTTCCAAAGAAGACATATAAACAACCAAGAGACACATGAAAAGGTGCCCAACATCACTGATAATTAGGAAAATCAAAATAAAAACTACAGGGGCACCTGGATGGCTCAGTGGGTTAAGCCTCTGCCTTCAGCTCAAGTCATGATCTCAGGGTTCTGGGATTGAGCCCTGCATCAGGCAGGGCTCTGCTCAATGGGGAGCCTGCTTCCTTCTCTCTCTGCCTGCCCCTCTGTCTACTTGTGATCTCTCTGTCAAATAAATAAATAAAATCTTAAACAAAACAAAACAAAACAGAAAAACTACATTGAGATATTACCTCATACCTTTTAGAATGGGTAAAATCAAGAAGACAAGGAACAACAAGTATTGAGGATGTGGAGAAAAAGGACCCCTCTTGCACCATTGGTGAGAATGCAAATTGATGCAGCCACTGTAGAAAAAAGTATGGAGGTTCCTCAAAAACTAAAAATAGAAATACTATGGTATTGTGTAATAATTTCACTGTTAGGTGTTTGCCCAGGGAAAACAAAAACACTAAGTTGGAAAGATACATGCACTCCTATGTTTACTGCAGCATTATTTGCAATAGCTAAGACATGGAAGCAGCCTGCATGTCCATCAATAGATGCACAGATGAGAAAAATGTGTTATAGATACAAAATGGGATATTACACAGCCATACAAAAGAAGGATGAGATCCTGTCATTAAAACAACATGGTTGGATCTAGAGGGTATTGTGCTGAGTGAAATAAGCCAGTCCGAGAATGACAAATACCATCTGATTTCATTTATAAATGCAATCCACTTGATCTTTTAATTTAATTTATTTTTTATTTATTTTCGGCATAACAGTATTCATTATTTTTTCAGCACACCCAGTGCTTCATGCAATCCATGCCCTCTATAATACCAACCACCTGGTACCCCAACCTCCCACCCACCCACCAATTAAAACCCCTCAGATTGTTTTTTAGAGTCCATAATCTCTCATGGTTCACCTCCCCTTCCAATTTACCCCAATCTTACCCAAAAGGCCGAGAAGTGATATAAATGCAATCCAAAAAAAAAAAAAAAAAAAAGAATAAACAAAAAGCAGAATCAGAACTATAGATATTGAGAATGAATTGATGGTTGCTGATAGGGGGAGGCAGCTGGGCAAAATGGGTGAGGGAGAGATGGAGATAAAGCCCTCTAGTTACAGAATGAGTGAGTCAAAGGAATAAAAAGGAGAGCATAAGAAATATAGTCAGTGATATTATAAGAGCCATGTAATGGGACAGATGGTAGCTCTACTTATGAGCACAGCATAAACTTACCAAATCATGGAGTTTTGCACCCGAATCTAATGTAATATTGAGTGTCAGCTCTTCTTTAACAAATGTGTGTGTGTATGTGTGTATGTGTGTGTGTGTGTGTGTGTGCAGTCATTTAAACAGGAGCACTTCTGAGACTAAGGGACTTAGCATTTTGTCAGACAGCAGGCATACACTGGGACTGTCCAGGCAAACCAGGACACATGGTCAACCAGATCTAGTTGGAGAAAGAGGCTGATGGCATCAGAAGTCCATATGCATTGTTACTAATTTTCCATTTGACATTCCCTGATCCCCCTGCCCCTTTTTTTTTTTTTTTTTGGTGGAGGGAAGTGCAAAGAGAAACACCCCCATATTTCTCCTTTTGCAAAGGATAGTCTGGCATAGCTTTTGGGCATATCATCGATGCTGTTGAGCTGAGCTTCAGGTGGTTTTTCTCTGGTTTATCTTAGGTTTAGGAGTCAAATTTTATCACAGTTGCCTTTTGCAACAGCCAAAGGAGCAAGTTACAGGTGGTATGCATCTGCCTCACATCCTGTCATTAGAATTTGATGGTGTCAGTAATCTCTGTGATCCAAGGAATGTGGTATTGTTTTTGGTTTGCAGTCTGACATGGGATGAGATGAGGCAACGGGAGAATATTTCAGGGGATGACACTTGGTATCACAGTAAGAGAGAAATTTCTTCCCATTGTATGTTCTGAAGCTCAGGAGAGGGCTCCCCGGACCACTGTGAGATGCCTTGGCCAAAATCCGTCTATACTTAGGCCTCCTATAGCACCGGCATCCTCTTTGCACAACAACAGCACTTCAAGTCCAAGGGATTAGAGTGTCAAATCAAAGACAGTATGGGAATTTTTTATTTTGGTAAATAGTGAGAAAGGGGGGAAAAAAGAGAGAGACAGAGATAGTTGGTAGTTATTCTTCTTAAGCTTGTCAGACCCTTGTATGTCTTATTTAACATCAAGAATTTCACAAAACATACATATTAGATGATGTCATTGTGATAGAAAGACACAAAAACAAACTTGAAGCAGAAACAAAACATGGCTTTAGAATGTCAAACACAGACAAACAGATAAATAAACAAGTAAATACCTGTGAAGCTACAATATTTACCAGTCTTCAATCTGGATAACAAGGATGACTGCAAGTTGCAAGATTCAAGGAGAGATTTAGCATTGCTCCATATCCCAGATAAAGGACATCCAGATGACAATCACTGAATTCATTTTGAATGTTTCTGACAACTCCCACTCTGATGCAAAGTCTTACTTTCCTGACTTTCCCCCAAATTATTTATTGTAAGTCTCAGTCCTAATATAATTTGGATGTTTAATTTTTTTAAAAGATTTTATTTATTCATTTGACAGACAGAGATCACAAGTAGGCAGAAAGGCAGGCAGAGACAGAGAGAGGGGGAAGCAGGCTCCCTGCTGAGCAGAAATCCTAATGCAGGGCTCAATCCCAGGACCCTGGGATCATGGCCTAAGCCAAAGGCAGAGGCTTTAACCTGCTGAGCCACCAAGGTGCCCCTTTTTGTTTAATTTTATATATGAAGTTTTTTAGGCTATCATGTCCAACTCTTTGGTAAAATGTAATCCTGGATGTTTCTGTGAAAATACTTTTTATATGAGAATATTTAAATCATTGGGCCTTGAGTAACTAACTTTCATAATGTGTGTGGGCCTCATCCAATCAGTGGAAGGCCTGTATAGCACAAAGGCTTATTCCCACTGCCTCCACTTCTGCTGAAGAAGAAGGAATATTGCCAAAGACTGCCTCTGGACCTGAACACTAAGTCTTCTCCAGTCTGCTGGCCTATTCTATAGATTTTGGATGTGTACTTCCATAATAATGGGAGCCAATTCCATAAAATTCTCTCTGTTTATCTATCTGCATATATAATGTGTATACATACACATCTTGATAGTTCTGTTTCTCTGAAGAATCCTGGCCAATTCATCATTCCTCTCTTAACACCCCTTGCTAAGATGCTCACGGTTCTTCAGTGTGCACAGTCTCCCCTGTCGTAGCAAAGAGTAACACCCCACATCATTACTTGCAGGTAGGTGTTTCTCCTCATCTTTGGGCTCAGGGACTTACTTGTAGTTATCCTTATCAATAGGCCAAGGTCTTTTTGGCTAATGTTTGGGGGAAGACTCTAGAAAAATACCTTTGATTTGTTGTAGCCTTCACTTATTTTCTGGGAATTCTGATCACTGGAGATCCCTGTGGGTTAAATGACCCTTATTTCCAGAGCTCTTTATTTCCACGGAGACTAGAAAATCTAATTCCACCACAGCATTCTCACCACAGGTTCCTCTCTCTGAGCCATAAATAACAGAAAAATTTCAAGGACACTGGGCACTGTTTACCAAATTATTTTGCATCAATGAAGAGTGTCTTGGGGGCTCTCCTGGGGAGCATGATTAGAGGCTGAGTGGCCTGTCTGTATGCAGTCCTCTCAAGAAATGCCATCCCCCTAAAACTTTGGCTCTTCCTACACTGTACCAAAAATGTCTCAACTTCTCAGCCTTACTTATTTTATGTAAGCCTTGCATCCAGGCTTCACTTATACAACCAGCAGAAAGTAAGTGCCTCTATCAGGGGCTTGAGTCAACCCATTAAATCCTAGGTGAATGTTCTCATTTTAACTAATCCAGCCTCATCTGGGCTTATATTGGCTTCACACTCTCACAGTCCATTATCATATATATCCTATATGCTGCTGTCTACACAGTACCATGAAAGTACATTTTTTATTGTAGAAGCCCTTGTACTTTTTCCCCTGGGTTGTGATGGAATGTAAATCTCACTATGGGACTCAAGGCAATGAATGTAAGATGGTGGGTCTACATCTTCTGGAGTTTTCCTTACGTGAATGCTTCAAGAAAAATAATTGGAAATCATTGTGCAGAGCAATGTTTCCCACAGGGAAATTGGGGATTTAGTCTCTCAGACTCTTATGTGTCTGTTTAAATGTTCCCATCTCTGATACAAGGGTTTAGTGAGTGCTGGATGTTATTCTGCTGTAAAAAGACCCTTTACACGGGGCATTGAGCTTGGTTCTTAGCTGTATCTGCCTTGTAAATGTAAAGGATAAAGGCTTTCATGGACCTGATATGAGAGTTTTCCAATGTTTCCTGTATGTTACCAATTGGAGGATGAACAATTTTAAGTTTCTCTTTAGTCATCGTGAAGTCAGTAGATGCCTCAACATCATAATTGTTTTGGGTGCTAGAGTGACAAATTCCCTCAGGGGCTTGATCTCCCAAAGTCAGTCTCTCATGTATCATCTCAAGCATGGTTCTACTAAAGGCCATGGACCACCCGTGTCCTGTCCCAACCAACCTAGGCATTTACCCTGCACTTCTCAGATGTGCAAACCACTCAGCCACAGAGTATTCTAAGGGGTCTGTGTCCTCACAATCACTCCTACTACTGATTACCAAACCAGTCAGGGTCCTGACAGGGTAACAGATGGCATGCTCAATTTGGATGATTATGAAAGAACAAGGCAACTATTTATAAAATGGAAATTAGGGTGTAGGGAAAGCATAAGAGATTGTAGCACCCAGGAATAGTTAAAACTAAGGCATCACCACCATCCAAGTCTGGAATGAAGGAAGCTACCAGAAGAGAGACAGAAGGACAAAGAAAGAGGAAGAGGAGTATTTGGAGGCCTTCTTGACAGAAACAGACTTTTGGCCAAAGAACCCAGCCCACATTGATCCATCATGGATGGAAATAGAAGAATGGAAACCTGGATCTCACTCTTGTCCCTCCCTTCTGCTTGTGATTTCCTATTCCCAGATCCGACCAAAGTCAGGGCGGAAGGTTTCTGTGTATATTGTGGCCATCACTCCACTTCTGGATCCCAAGCTGGTAGGACAAGGGGGATGGAGCCAAAGGAATAGCTGGGGATGATCTAGCTCCTTAGTAACTATGTGCCACCTTCTTTCCAGTGTATGTTTGTCACATATTTTTATTCTCTCAAAATAAAAGAATTTTGTAGTGGGTTCTTACAGCTGATACATTTACTAAAGATTTTCTTTCCAAGGAGCTTGGATACAGAGAAAAAGAGAGAAATATGGCAGCTAGTGGAGGACATAAAACTCAGGCATAAGGTGCCTGAGAAGAGCATCTCAACACTTATGGCACTCATATCTTACAGTGTCTCTGCTTGCACCAAGTCTGTCCTCTTCTTCCATCTTCTTAAATTTTTGTTTATATTGATTTCACTGGTGTTATTATTGATGAACATTTGTGACTCATGCACAGATCACATGTAAACCAATCTTTCTTTTACTTTCATGTGTTTTTTTTTTTCTGACTTATAACCTCATTCATTACCCTCTCACTATCCAGAACCATTTCTCCAAGCCATGTTACCTTGTTAATTCCTGACCACCCTTAGTACTCAGATGTTCTGGGGCACCTGGGTGGCTCAGTCAGGTAAGCATCAACTCTTGATTTCAGCTCAGGTCATGATCTCAGAGCCTTGAGATGGAGTCTCACCTTGGGCTCTACGCTTTCTGGAGAGTCTGCTTGAAGATCCTCTCCCTCTCCCTGTGCCCCTCCTCTCTTCTTCCCTCCTTCTCTCCTGAACACATACACACCCCTGTTCTCTCCCTCTCCCACTTTCAAAAAAAAAAAAGAAAGAAAGAAAGAAAGAAAACAAGAAAGAAAAAGAAAACGAGACTCAGCTGTTCTGTGACACAATCCCTTAACACCTCCAGCTGTGCTAAGTAGAGCCTCAAGCTCACCATCTGGGCAGTCCTTGTGCAACCATCAGCTGTGTAAACCATCATTTGTTACCTTGTCACAGGACATGGCTTGTCACCACATGTTTTTAGCCTGTCCTTATGGTCACTTGTTTATTATCTCCTGGTAAGTCACAGTTGTGTCTTTTTATCAGTTTCTCAATAAATTTTATCAAATTTTATGTTTATTATGCATCATTCAAAACATCCTATGTGGGGACACCTGGGTGTTTCAGTTGGCTAAGTGTCTGCCTTCAGTTCAGGTCATGATCCCAAGGTCCTGGGATCCAGTACCACATCAGACTCCTTACTCAGCAGGGAACCTGCTTCTCCCTCTGCCTGCTACTCTCCCTGCTTGTGTTATCTCTCTCTGACAAATAAATAAACATCTTTAAAAAAATCCTATGTGGTTTTGACTCTCATACTTTATTTCTGGATCCAGCAACTAGGGTCAAAATGGGGTATGAATCCTGATAGAGCATAGGTGGGCAGACAGGTGAGAAACATTCAGGGGTCAAGTGAATGAGTCCAAACCAACTCTCAGTCTTTTTGCCCAAAAACACTTTAAGTGCTTGGAGATTTTATACACACACACACACCCACACACACACCCCACACACATAGACATTATGACATCTTAAATAAAAATTCAACTCATGCCTGGTGGTCTGAACAGTTTTGGGATATTGTGTTGCTGTTGTGATAAAACATACAGAGTGTTTATTATTCCACTGAATGTATAAGAAAGAAAAACAAGAGTTGGACATGTAGTTTGAGTGTTGAGACATCTTTGTTTGTGACATCAATACGAACAGTCATGGGTCAATATCTTCACTCCAGATCCCTGGCATCAGAGAGATTTATACAGATTGGATCATATTCACTAGGCTGGGGAGTCTACCTCATCTCTACCCAAGTACAAACTTAGTTTTATATCTGAGAGCACGGATGCTTAAGATGGCTTGACTCTCATTTATTCCAACATAAAGTTCACATTTTATGGCAAATATATATGGGAGTTCCAATGAAACAAAAAACATGAAAACATCATTTTTCAGAATAAATTTTATGTGGTAATACTAGGTAACATCTGCCAATACTTATTAAGAGAAAACATATACATTTGACCAACCTCAGGACCTGGACTATATTTGAAATTTCAAGGGGACATAAAATTTTCTTTACATTTTTATTTTTTAATTTTATTTTTTAAATAAATCTGGAATATTTTATTTTTTTTATTTTTTATTTTTTATAATTTTTTATTTTTTATAAACATAAATTTTTATCCCCACCAGTACAGGTCTGTGAATCACCAGGTTTACACACTTCACAGCACTCACCAAAGCACATACCCTCCCCAATGTCCATAATACCACCCCCTTCTCCCAACCTCCCTCCCCCCAGCAACCCTCAGTTTGTTTTGTGAGATTAAGAGTCACTTATGGTTTGTCTCCCTCCCAATTCCATCTTGTTTCATTGATTATTCTTCTACCCACTTAAGCCCCCATGTTGCATCACCACTTCCTCATATCAGGGAGATCATATGATAGTTGTCTTTCTCTACTTGACTTATTTCACTAAGCATGATACGCTCTAGTTCCATCCATGTAGTCGCAAATGGCAAGATTTCATTTCTTTTGATGGCTGCATAGTATTCCATTGTGTATATATACCACATCTTCTTGATCCATTCATCTGTTGATGGACATCTAGGTTCTTTCCATAGTTTGGCTATTGTGGACATTGCTGCTATAAACATTCAGGTGCACGTGCCCCTTTGGATCACTATGTTTGTATCTTTAGGGTAAATACCCAGTAGTGCAATTGCTGGGTCATAGGGCAGTTCTATTTTCAACATTTTGAGGAACCTCCATGCTGTTTTCCAGAGTGGCTGCACCAGCTTGCATTCCCACCAACAGTGTAGGAGGGTTCCCCTTTCTCCGCATCCTCGCCAGCATCTGTCATTTCCTGACTTGTTGATTTTAGCCATTCTGACTGGTGTGAGGTGATATCGCATTGTGGTTTTGATTTGTATTTCCCTGATGCCGAGTGATATGGAGCACTTTTTCATGTGTCTGTTGGCCATCTGGATGTCTTCTTTGCAGAAATGTCTGTTCATGTCCTCTGCCCATTTCTTGATTGGATTATTTGTTCTTTGGGTGTTGAGTTTGCTAAGTTCTTTATAGATTTTGGACACTAGTCTTTTATCTGATATGTCGTTTGCAAATATCTTCTCCCATTCTGTCAGTTGTCTTTTGGTTTTGTTAACTGTTTCCTTTGCTGTGCAAAAGCTTTTGATCTTGATGAAATCCCAATAGTTCATTTTTGCCCTTGCTTCCCTTGCCTTTGGCGATGTTCCTAGGAAGATGTTGCTGCGGCTGAGGTTGAAGAGGTTGCTGCCTGTGTTCTCCTCAAGGATTTTGATGGATTCTATTTTTATTTTTTAATTTAATTTTATTTTTTCAGTGTTTCAAGATTGATTGTTTATGCAACACATCCAGTACTCCATGCTATACATGCCCTCCTTAATACCAACCACCAGGCTCACCCATTCTTCCACCCCCTCCCTTTCAAAAACCTTATTTTGTTTCTCAGAGTCCACAGTCTCATTGTTTGTCTCCACCTCACTTTTTTCCCCAATTCACTTTTCCTTTTCTTCTCCTAATAGCCTCCAAGTTATTCCTTATGCTCCACAAGTTAAGTGAAACCATACGAAAATTGACTCTGTCTGCTTGACTTATTTCACTCAGCTGAACCTCCTACAGTCCCATCCATGTTGATACCAAAGTTGGGTATTCATCCTTTCTGATGGAGGTGTAATATTCTATTGTATATATGAACCAGGCCTTCTTTATTAAAAATCCTAGAGGAGAACATTGTCAGTGACCTCTTTGACATCAGCCACATAAAAGACTTGTCTTTCAAGACATGTCTCCAAAGGCAAAGGAAACAAAAGTGAAAATGAACTTTTGGGACTTCATCAAGATCAAAAGCTCCTGTACAGCAAATTAAACAGTCAACAAAACAAATAGGCAACCCAGGGAATGTGAGAAAATATTCACAAATGACACTACAGACAAAGGGCTGATATCCAAGATCTCTAAAGAACACTTCAAACTCAACACCCAAAAAACAGATAATCATGTCAAAAAATGGGCAGAAGACATGAACAGACACTTCTCCAAAGTAGACATACAAATGGCTAACAGACACATGAAAAAATGTTCATTATCATTAGCCATCAGGGAGATTAAAATCAAAACCACATTGAGATACCACCTTACACCAGTTAGAATGGCCAAAATCAACAAGACAGTCAACAGCAAGCATGGAGAGGATGTGGAGAAAGGGGAACTCTCTTACACTGTTGGGGGGAATGCAAGTTTGTGCAGCCACTTTGGAAAACTGTGGAGATTCCTTAATAAATTAAAAATAGAGCTACCTTGTGACGCTGCAATAGCACTACTGGGTATTTACCCCAAAGATACAGATGTAGTGAAAAGAAGGCCATATGCATCCCATTGTTTATAGCAGCAATGGCTGCAATCGCCAAACTGTGGAAAGAGCCAAGATGCCCTTCAACAGATGAATGGATAAAATTTTTCTTTACATTATAAAATTTGTTTTGAAAAAAAAAAAAAAAGGGCATTCCAGTGCTTAGAGAGATGGTAAAAACAAACAAACAAAACCCACAATCTGTTTGCATCCAGAGTAGTGACAATCACTATGTCTTACCAGTAATGATACAAATTTAGAATAAAGTGCTGAGTAAAAAATGTTTTTTTTTTAAATATTTTTTATTTGTTTATTTTGAGAGAGAGAGAGAGAGAGCATGAGAGTGGAGGTCAGAGGGAGAAGCAGACTCCCCATGGAGCTGGGAGCCTGATGTGGGACTCGACCCCAGGGCTGTGGGACCATGACCTGAGCCAAAGGCAGTTGCTTAACCAACTGAGCCACCCAGGCGCCCTAAAAAATGGTTTTTTTTTAAATTCCACATATAAGTTATTTATTTAGATCTTTATTATGTGTGTTAGTGTTCTTAGGGATGTAGATAGCACAGAAAGGAAATTAAGGTTGTGATTTAGTGCTTTTTGTTTTTGTTTTTGTTTTTCTAAAAGGATTGCCCTTAAAAATAAAAAGCAAAAATTTTAACCACCAATAATCATGCTTTAGGAATTAAAAAAAAATGTATACTTTAGAATTTGCTTTAAAGAAATAGTAAATATAGTTATAGTGTGGGTTTTCTTGTCCATTCTACAAAACTTGTAAAAGTGTCAGACACCATGGAATCCCCATGTTATACACTAGATATTTCTGATTTTCTGTCCCCAAACATTCTCCTTTTTCTAGTAAGTATAAAGTTACCTACTTTTGCCTTTGCCTCTCAACATATTCTTGGTAGAGTTTTCAGAGTAGGGGCCCTGGCCAGTGGGGAGGAACATGACCCAACTGTGGTTGAATCAAGAGTTGCTTTCAGGGGTTTTCACTGGTTGCTGAGTGAGGGAGAGGACCCAGAGTATCACAGCTCACTAGATATGATTGCTCTGACCTCAAGATCCTGTCCATTAGTTCCAGCTTCATGGAGTCCTCATTCTGTTCTGGTTCTGTCTCTTCCAGACCTAATTCTTCGGCTTCCCCTCAGTTATGAGGACACTTCTATCTTTCCAATAAGCCTCCATACTGCTTAAATTTTCTAATGTTCATTTCTGTTCATTTTAAGTAAAGATTTCTACCAATGCACTTGACCTCCTCACAGATGGTTAAATGAATTCATAATGTCACCTTTTTAAATGATTTTTGTTTATTATTTGTTTATGAGAAAGAAAGAGAGAGAGGGAGAGAGATAGGAGAAGAGGGAGAGGGACAAGCAGACTCCTAGCTGAGTGTGGAGCCCTCCACAGAGCTAGATCCCACGACCGTGAGAGCATAACCTGAGCTACAATCACTCAACCGACTGAGCCACTCTGGTGTCCTACAATGTCACTTTTTGATTAAAATGATTTAAGATATTTTCCCCTGGCTTCTCAAAGGATCCTGATTAGAAGCAATGACAATGGTAGGAGCAACCAAAGCCTTATGAGATCCAGCAGCCCAGTATGGAATGCTCGATTTTTCTGATATGAATACTTATATATGAGTTGTACTTATTATATGCCAGGAATTTTGAGTGAATTACATATACAAATTCATTTTATTACCTCCCATACCCTAGGAATTAAGTACAGAAGAAATGCAGTGTGATTTTAAAAATATGCTCGATACTTGCCTTCCTTAACTGCAGAACCCAACCTTATTTACTATGATATTCCATTGTTATCCATTGTATGTGACATATAATAGGCACTCAGTAAAATTTTGTTGACTTAATCAAAAACACAGACACATTGGTGTTTGAGAAGATGGCGGAGAAGTAGCAGGCCGAGACTACTTCAGCTAGCCGGAGATCAGCTAGATAGCTTATCTAAAGATTGCAAACACCTGCAAATCCATCGGCAGATCGAAGAGAAGAACAGCAATTCTTGAAACAGAAAAACAACCACTTTCTGAAAGGTAGGACCGGCGGAGAAGTGAATCCAAAGCGACGGGAAGATAGACCCCGGGGGGAGGGGCCGGCTCCCGGCAAGCGGCGGAGCAACCATGCACAAAATCAGGACTTTTAAAAGTCTGTTCCGCTGAGGGACATCGCTACAGAGGCTACCTGGGGCAAAGCCCACACGGGGTCAGTGTGGCCTCAGGTCCCGCAGGGTCACAGAAGGATCGGGGGTGTCTGAGTGTCGCAGAGCTTGCGGGTATTGGAACGGGAAAGCCGGCTACAGAGACAGAGCCGACAGTGAGCTCGCAGCTCGGAGTTACCTTGAACCAGTCGCAGGCTCGGTGAGCTCGGAGCGCGGCCGAGGTCAGGCAGACGGGAGTAACTGGGCGCGGTTCTCTGAGCGCGCACTGAGGAGTGCGGCACTGGGCTCTCGGCTCCTCCGGGCTGGAGACCAGGAGGCCGCCATTTGTATTCCCGTCCTCCGGAACTCTACGGAAAGCGCTCAGGGAACAAAAGCTCCTGAAAGCAAACCCAAGCGGATTACTCACCCCGGCCCCGGGTAAGGGCGGTGCAATTCCGCCTGGGGCAAAGACACTTGAGAATCACTACAACAGGCCCCTCCCCCAGAAGATCAACAAGAAATCCAGCAGAGACCAAGTTCACCTACCAAAGAGTGCGGTTTCAATACCAAGGAGAGCAGCAGAATTCTAGAGGAGGAGAAAGCAAAGCACGGAACTCATGGCTTTTTCCCTGTGATTTTTTTTAGTCTTGCGTTTAATTTAATTTTTTTCTTTTTCATTTTTTGTTTTTTTTTCTCGCCTTCGGGTAAAATTTTTTTTAACTGTTACCTTTTTCTTTTTTAATGATTTTTTACTAGTTTATCTAATACATATATTTTTTCTTTTCTATATTTTTCTTAGGTATTTTCTTTTTTTTTTAATTCTTTTCTTTTTTTTCTTTCTTTTTTCTTTTTTTTTCTTTCTTCCTTTTTGAACCTCTTTTTATCCCCTTTCTCCCCACTCACGATTTTGGATCTCTTCTAATTTGGTTAAAGCATATTTTCCTGGGGTTGTTGCCACCCTTTTAGTATTTTACGTGCCCCTTCATATACTCTTCTCTGGACAAAATGACAAGACGGAAAAATTCAACACAAAAAAAAGAACAAGAGGCAGTACCGAAGGCTAGGGACCTAATCAATACAGACATTGGTAATATGTCAGATCTAGAGTTCAGAATGACAATTCTCAAGGTTCTAGCCGGGCTCGAAAAAGGCATGGAAGATATTAGAGAAACCCTCTCGAGAGATATAAAAGCCCTTTCTGGAGAAATAAAAGAACTAAAATCTAACCAAGTTGAAATCAAAAAAGCTATTAATGAGGTGCAATCAAAAATGGAGGCTCTCACTGCTAGGATAAATGAGGCAGAAGAAAGAATTAGTGATATAGAAGACCAAATGACAGAGAATAAAGAAGCTGAGCAAAAGAGGGACAAACAGATACTGGACCACGAGGGGAGAATTCGAGAGATAAGTGACACCATAAGACGAAACAACATTAGAATAATTGGGATTCCAGAAGAAGGAGAGAGGGGAGCAGAAGGTATACTAGAGAGAATTATTGGGGAGAATTTCCCCAATATGGCAAAGGGAACGAGCATCAAAATTCAGGAGGTTCAGAGAATGCCCCTCAAAATCAATAAGAATAGGCCCACACCCCGTCACCTAATAGTAAAATTTACAAGTCTCAGTGACAAAGAGAAAATCCTGAAAGCAGCCCGGGAAAAGAAGTCTGTAACATACAATGGTAAAAATATTAGATTGGCAGCTGACTTATCCACAGAGACCTGGCAGGCCAGAAAGAGCTGGCATGATATTTTCAGAGCACTAAATGAGAAAAACATGCAGCCCAGAATACTATATCCAGCTAGGCTATCATTGAAAATAGAAGGAGAGATTAAAAGCTTTCAGGACAAACAACAACTGAAAGAATTTGCAAACACCAAACCAGCTCTACAGGAAATCTTGAAAGGGGTCCTCTAAGCAAAGAGAGAGCCTACAAGTGGTAGATCAGAAAGGAACAGAGACCATATACAGTAACAGTCACCTTACAGGCAAAACAATGGCACTAAATTCATATCTCTCAATAGTTACCCTGAATGTGAATGGGCTAAATGCCCCTGTCAAAAGACACAGGGTATCAGAATGGATAAAAAAACAAAACCCATCTATATGTTGCCTCCAAGAAACTCATTTTAAGCCCGAGGACACCTCCAGATTTAAAGTGAGGGGGTGGAAAAGAATTTACCATGCTAATGGACATCAGAAGAAAGCAGGAGTGGCAATCCTTATATCAGATCAATTAGATTTTAAGCCAAAGACTATAATAAGAGATGAGGAAGGACACTATATCATACTCAAAGGGTCTGTCCAACAAGAAGATTTAACAATTTTAAATATCTATGCCCCCAACGTGGGAGCAGCCAACTATATAAATCAATTAATAACAAAATCAAAGAAACACATCAACAATAATACAATAATAGTAGGGGACTTTAACACTCCCCTCACTGAAATGGACAGATCATCCAAGCAAAAGATCAGCAAAGAAATAAAGGCCTTAAATGACACACTGGACCAGATGGACATCACAGATATATTCAGAACATTTCATCCCAAAGCAACAGAATACACATTCTTCTCTAGTGCACATGGAACATTCTCCAGAATAGATCACATCCTCGGTCCTAAATCAGGACTCAACCGGTATCAAAAAATTGGGATCATTTCCTGCATATTTTCAGACCACAATGCTCTAAAGCTAGAACTCAACCACAAAAGGAAGTTTGAAAAGAACCCAAATACATGGAGACTAAACAGCATCCTTCTAAAGAATGAATGGGTCAACCGGGAAATTAAAGAAGAATTGAAAAAAATCATGGAAACAAATGATAATGAAAATACAACAGTTCAAAATCTGTGGGACACAACAAAGGCAGTCCTGAGAGGAAAATATATAGCGGTACAAGCCTTTCTCAAGAAACAAGAAAGGTCTCAGGTACACAACCTAACCCTACACCTAAAGGAGCTGGAGAAAGAACAAGAAAGAAACCCTAAGCCTAGCAGGAGAAGAGAAATCATAAAGAACAGAGCAGAAATCAATGAAATAGAAACCAAAAAAAAAAAAAAAAATAGAACAAATCAACGAAAGTAGGAGCTGGTTCTTTGAAAGAATTAATATAATTGATAAACCCCTGGCCCAACTTATCAAAAAGAAAAGAGAAAGGACCCAAATAAATAAAATCATGAATGAAAGAGGAGAGATCACAACTAACACCAAAGAAATACAAACTATTATAAGAACATACTATGAGCAACTCTACGGCAATAAATTTGACAATCTGGAAGAAATGGATGCATTCCTAGAAACATATAAACTACCACAACTGAACCAGGAAGAAATAGAAAGCCTGAACAGACCCATAACCAGTAAGGAGATTGAAACAGTCATTAAAAATCTCCAAACAAACAAAAGCCCAGGGCCAGACGGCTTCCCGGGGGAATTCTACCAAACATTTAAAGAAGAACTAATTCCTATTCTCCTAAAACTGTTCCAAAAAAATAGAAATGGAAGGAAAACTTCCAAACTCATTTTATGAGGCCAGTATCACCTTGATCCCAAAATGAGACAAGGATCCCACCAAAAAAGAGAGCTATAGACCAATATCCTTGATGAACACAGATGCGAAAATACTCAACAAAATACTAGCCAATAGGATTCAACAGTACATTAAAAAGATTATTCACCACGACCAAGTGGGATTTATTCCAGGGCTGCAAGGTTGGTTCAACATCCACAAATCAGTCAGTGTGGTACAACACATCAATAAAAGTAAGAACAAGAACCATATGATACTCTCAATAGATGCTGAAAAAGCATTTGACAAAGTACAGCATCCCTTCCTGATCAAAACTCTTCAAAGTGTAGGGATAGAGGGCACATACCTCAATATCATCAAAGCCATCTATGAAAAACCCACCGCAAATATCATTCTCAATGGAGAAAAGCTGAAAGCTTTTCCGCTAAGGTCAGGAACACGGCAGGGATGTCCATTATCACCACTGCTATTCAACATAGTACTAGAGTTCCTAGCCTCAGCAATCAGACAACAAAAGGAAATTAAAGGCATCCAAATTGGCAAAGAAGAAGTCAAATTATCACTCTTCGCAGATGATATGATACTATATGTGGAAAACCCAAAAGACTCCACTCCAAAACTGCTAGAACTTATACAGGAATTCAGTAAAGTGCCAGGATATAAAATCAATGCACAGAAATCAGTTGCATTTCTCTACACCAACAGCAAGACAGAAGCAAGGGAAATTAAGGAGTCAATCCCATTTACAATTGCACCCAAAACCATAAGATACCTAGGAATAAACCTAACCAAAGAGACACAGAATATACTCAGAAAACTATAAAGAACTCATGAAAGAAATTGAGGAAGACACAAAGAAATGGAAAAATGTTCCATGCTCCTGGATTGGAAAAATAAATATTGTGAAAATGTCTATGCTACCTAAAGCAATCTACACATTTAATGCAATTCCTATCAAAGTACCATCCATCTTTTTCAAAGAAATGGAACAAATAATTCTAAAATTTATATGGAACCAGAAAAGACCTCGAATAGCTAAAGGGATATTGAAAAAGAAAGCCAACGTTGGTGGCATCACAATTCCGGACTTCAAGCTCTATTACAAAGCTGTCATCATCAAGACAGCATGGTACTGGCACAAAAACAGACCCATAGATCAATGGAACAGAATAGAGAGCCCAGAAATAGACTCTCTACTCTATGGTCAACTAATCTTCGACAAAGCAGGAAAGAATGTCCAATGGAAAAAAGACAGCCTCTTCAATAAATGGTGCTGGGAAAATTGGACAGCCACATAGAAAAATGAAATTGGACCATTTCCTTATACCCCACAGGAAAATAGACTCAAAATGGATGAAGGACCTCAACGTGCGAAAGGAATCCATCAAAATCCTTGAGGAGAACACAGGCAGCAAACTCTTCGACCTCAGCCGCAGCAACATCTTCCTAGGAACAACGCAAAAGGCAAGGGAAGCAAGGGCAAAAATGAACTATTGGGATTTCATCAAGATCAAAAGCTTTTGCACAGCAAAGGAAACAGTTAACAAAATCAAAAGACAACTGACAGAATGGGAGAAGATATTTGCAAACGACATATCAGATAAAGGACTAGTGTCCAGAATCTATAAAGAACTTAGCAAACTCAACACCCAAAGAACAAATAGTCCAATCAAGAAATGGGCAGAGGACCTGAGCAGACATTTCTGCAAAGAAGACATCCAGATGGCCAACAGACACATGAAAAAGTGCTCCATATCACTCGGCATCAGGGAAATACAAATCAAAACCACAATGCGATATCACCTCACACCAGTCAGAATGGCTAAAATCAACAAGTCAGGAAATGACAGATGCTGGCGAGGATGCGGAGAAAGGGGAACCCTCCTACACTGTTGGTGGGAATGCAAGCTGGTGCAACCTCTCTGGAAAACAGCATGGAGGTTCCTCAAAATGTTGAAAATAGAACTGCCCTATGACCCGGCAATTGCACTATTGGGTATTTACCCTAAAGATACAAAAGTAGTGATCCAAAGGGGCACATGTACTCGAATGTTTATGGCAGCAATGTCCACAATAGCCAAACTATGGAAAGAACCTAGATGTCCATCAACAGATGAATGGATCAAGAAGATGTGGTATATATACACAATGGAATACTATGCAGCCATCAAAAGAAATGAAATCTTGCCATTTGTGACAACATGGATGGAACTAGAGCGTATCATGCTTAGCGAAATAAGTCAAGTGGAGAAAGACAACTATCATATGATCTCCCTGATATGAGGAAGTGGTGATGCAACATGGGGGCTTAAGTGGGTACGAGAAGAATAAATGAAAGAAGATGGGATTGGGAGGGAGACAAACCATAAGTGACTCTTAATCTCACAAAACAAACTGAGCGTTGCTGGGGGGAGGGGGTTTGGGAGAAGGGGGTGGTATTATGGACATTGGGGAGGGTATGTGTTTTGGTGAGTGCTGTGAAGTGTGTAAACCTGGTGATTCACAGACCTGTACCCCTGGGGATAAAAATATATGTTTATAAAAAAAAAACACAGACACATTATAATATACCCATGAATGTTTGCAGTGAATATCTACTTATCAGCGTATAGTCTTTTCATGAAAGAAATAGTCTTTTCTCTTACTCTTTTTGCACATAAATAGTGTCTTCAGAGTGTCTGTGTCATGTTAGTACCATGTGATCCTGTATACCCATTTCAGGAGTATGGGAAGTAAACCAAGAGAGTACATTTGTTCTATATCCTGGGATTGAAGCTGAAAGATGCAAAACACAGGAAGAGTTGGTGGCCATCTTCTGTCCCATATGCATACAGCAATCTTCTTCGGTGAAAATTCAGAAGTAAACCAGCATATGAAGAAAAGCAGAAGTAGAATTAAAGGTCTGGATTTTAGCTCTCTCTGAGGCCTTTGTTCAACCTCCTTGTTCAACCTCAGAGTCCATGGTGTATCTCTTGTTCTTCCACTGAACATTTCATTCTCTAAATAGACCACAATATAATGGTCATTTCTTTTGAGTTTTGCAATATGGTAACCTTGCAGCAAAATATTCCTTTTCCACTGTCTAGACCTAGTTTATACAGTTCTTTAAAGGTATTTTATTCTTTACTACTGTTATAAGCTACCAAAGCATAACTTTAATTTTAATTTACCCATTAAATGAAATAAAGCTCTTGAAAATTTTCACTCTCAATCCCTGCTCATTATGTGTAGCTATTATTATGTAGTAATATCACTCTCCTGCTCAAAACTAAGTCAGATCCCCCCATAACCTGGAATTAATTAATTAATTAGTTTAGAATTGTTTTTATTAACATAAAATGTATTATTTGCCCCCAGGGGTACAGGTTTGTGAATCATCAGGCTTACACAATTCACAGCACTCCCATAGACATACCCTCCCCAATGTCCATAGGCCAACAACCCTACACCTACCCACAGCAACTCTCAGTTCATTTGTGAATTAAGAATCTCTTATGGTTTGTCTTCCTCCTGATCCCATCTTTTCCCATTTTTTCCTTCCCTACCCCTCAAAGCCCCACCCTGCCTTTCAAATTCAAAGAGACTATATGATAATTGTCTTTCTCTGATTGACTTATTTCACTCAGTATAATCCCATCTAGTTCCATCCATCATTGCAAATGGCAAGATTCCATTTCTTTTGATGGCTGCATAGTATTCCATTGTGTATATATACCACATCTTCTTTACCCATTCATCTGCTGATGGACATCTAAGTTCTTTCCATAATTTGGCCATTGTGGACATTAATGCTATAAACATTCGGGTGCACATGACCCTTTGGATATAACCTGGAATTTAAATTTCTTAATGTGCCCTCAAATTACCTTCCCATCTTCACATTCCTCTTTTTCTTAAAGCACCTTTAAACTCTGATCAGGTGATATTTCTTACAATCCCCCTAAATATACCTGAATTTTTTCCAACTTCATAACTCTGCAAACTATGTTTCCTTCTGGAAATGCCATCTCGGGGGAAGAGATTTGAAATAAATCCTGAGTCACCAAATCCTAGACCTTGAGGATCCGTTCATCCCTGCTTCACCTGTACAGGTGACTTGTGTTCATGCAAATGGCTCAGGATATCATTATGCATTTCACATATGACATTCATAAAGGTCCCTTTTAAGAGGAGTCTTTATTTTTTTTTAAGATTTTATTTATTTATTTGACAGAGAAAGACAAAACGAGAGAGGGAACACAAGCAGGGGGAATTGGAGAGGGAGAAGCAGGCTCCCCGCTGAGCATGGAGCCCGAACCAGGACTCGATCCCAGGACCCTGAGATCATGACCTGAGCTGAAGGCAGATGCTCAACCCACTGAGCCACCCAGGCACCCCAAGTGCAGTTTAGACACCAAGTAGAAAGCCTCTCTAGTCTGTGACCTGTGACAGAAATATTTTTTCCATGAGGATAAAACTATAGGAGAACAAAGAAATCCTAAGTGTCTTTAAAGGTAAGAATGAATATTTGCTTTCTACTATCGCCCCCATAATGATGACAGCACCCTATAACAACTACATCTCATTCATTTTTGCAACCCTTGTAATGTTTAACATGGGGCCTTCCCGAGTATGGTCCAATACATGCCTATTTTGTTCATTTAAACTTTGGAATAACCCCACTTCTGTGAAACATATGCATTCCTTCCTGTATTACCCCTTTTCCACGGTCACAAGGAATCCATTCCTCATCGGCGGGATTGAAGAGTGACTATTTGAAATCTATAACAAGAATATGGAAATAAACTTTATTTTTTTTTAAGATTTTATTTATTTTATTTGACAGAGATCACAAGTAGGCAGAGAGGCAGGCAGAGAGAGAGGAGGAAGCAGGCTCCCTGCTGAGCAGAGAACCTGATGTGGGACTCGACCCCAGGACTCTGGGATCATGACCTGAGCCGAAGGCAGAGGCTTTAACCCACTGAGCCAACCAGGTGCTCCTGGAAATAAACTTAAAATAAAATAGTCACCTAAACTACATAAAAATATATAATCTGTATGACCCACACAAGATTTGGTTGCTTTCTAGATGGATTTCAGCAATTCTTTGTTTACTCCTTTAGTGACACATACTGACTGACATGATAAATCAACAACAGTAGCTACATAAATGTGGAATTTATGGTCCAGACATTGAAGAGAAAAAGAAATTCCGGTTCACGGTTACGCTGGAACAATGGGTATAAAGCCGCACTGTTCTGGGAACAAGACACCTGGTGGCCACCCTGCTCATCACCTGCCTTTGTAAACCCAACTCAAAGTTTGCAAATGTCTAGAGATGGAGGCAAACCCTGAAGAACACTGCTTACACATGCTGACAGTAGGCTAATATGCTAGTCTCAGGAGCAGTTTTATCTTTAGCAATTATTTAAATAGTTAAATAGTCACATTTTCCTTAAGTATGTCACATAAAGGAGTTGAAATAGAAAAATTAAATCAGGGGTAGCTGGGTGGCTCAGTGGGTTAAGCAGCTGCCTTTGGCTCAGGGTCCTGGGATTGAGTCCTGCATCCGGCTCCCCACTCAGCGGGGAGCCTTCTTCTCTCTCTCCCTCAGTCTGCCATTCTGCTTACTTGTGCTCTCTATCTCTCTGTCAAATAAATAAACAAAATCTTTTTTTTTTTTAAAGAAAAATTAAGTCACTGATTATGAGATAAAAAGTGTTGTTTTTATATAAATAGTGTACGTTTTCAAAGACATAAAACGTCACACAAGGTAAATGCAAAAAACATTTAGAATCAATTACTCTTGTTTCCAACAAATTATGAAATGCAAGATAAAACATTAAAAATATGATTGAAATTCTGGAAATGTATCCTTAAAATAATCACTAAAGAGCACAAAGTATTTGGAATTTCCAATATTATTTGTATCTTTGCAAATGTAGAACTCAGTATTAATGTGCATATACATTACTTACTTTTGTACCTATACCTAATTTTGCACATTTATGCATGCACTTTTTCTCTCTCTGTATGGATAGATGGATAGATAGATAAAGTGTCTCAGAAGAGTAAACCATGCTTTTGTTAGCAATCTCAGTGTCAGAACACTTTTCCCAAATACTAAGAAGAAAACGCAAAGCATAATAATCAGTATGGGAAATAAACAAAATAAAATTAGTTTTCTGGGGCGCCTGGGTGGCTCAGTGGGTTAAAGTCTCTGCCTTTGGCTCAGAGTCCTGGGATCGAGTCCCACATCGGACTCTCTGCTCAACAGGGAGCCTGCTTCCTCCTCTCTCTCTCTGTCTGCCTCTCTCCCTACTTGTGATCTTTGTCTGTCAAATAAATGATAAAAATAAAATGTTTTTTTTTTTTTTTAAATTAGCTTTCTTTGGTAGAAAAAAAGCTGTTTTCATGTGTTTGTAGTGATCATTCTGGTAACACATATAAAAGAGATGTGTGCCTTTCCAGAGCCAGGTAGAAAAGCTAAATGCATTATTACCAAAAGTGAGAGAGTGCAGGATTTTGGAGCCCATAGAAAACTGTAGAAGAAGCAAGTTCCCAAGTAAAGTCATTCATGTGTCATAATATTGTGCAGGTCAAAGTACTACAGGCAAGCATGACCTCCGGCTGCAGGTCTTTACATTGCTAGAAAAAGGAGATGTAAGGAGACCAAGTAGGGAGAGTGGACAGGTGCACGTTTGAGGCATGGTAAGTTCCTCACCTGGTTGGTCACATGGAAGGCACACATGCATTCCTTTTTATAAATCTGGAAATCAAAGGTTCACACTGTGAACTACTGTTCTGTAGTTACCCAAGCACTCTGTGTCCTATCTCATAGTCTAGTGTTTCCTGACCCTGAAATCTGCCACATAAATAGAGTAAGAACTCCCTTTGGGTTTATCTGCAACTTTTGAAATCAATGCTTTTAGGACCACCCCACCCAAAAGCATTCATCATGAAATTCTGGGAGACTCATGTTGAGTTACACAAGTTGGAAAGTTAGGTCCAAATGAGGAAAGTGCTCCTTTGATGGTTGGTGGATATTATTATGCTTTCTGGGGACCCTGTGGCATTTTGACTTTGAGAAATAAAGTCCTAAGAGCACTTGGGTAGTCTGGCAGAAATGATTAAAAATGAGGCCTTTAAACACTGGTATAATGTGGTCCTCAGCTAAATGCAAACATAAGCCATGGCAAGGGCTGAAGCTTCTAAAAGCTGCTAAGATTAATGGAGGTGGATTACCATTGTGTTTCAGAGGCATATGTTTGGACATCAGTGAAAAATGAGACCAAATCCCAACTGGAGGCTCCCACATTTCTTTTAACGTTATGTTACAGATTTAAATTGTGCAAATTTTTGCCAGATCTCAGAATTACTGGTGCTTTTGATACCAGTTGGGAGGAATGTGTCTGCAAGTAAATAAAAATAACAACAACAACAACAACAAAAAAATATTTTCATTAAGGTTAGGAAACATTTAACATATCCTTAACCTCAAAGCCCCAGAATTCCCTTGACAGATTTTAAGAGATATTAAATGCTAAGGAATACCCCTCCCCCAAAGACGTGAATTGAACTAACAGTCATGAAGTCATTGTTCTATGCCAGGCACTGCATCAGCTCATTTAAAAGACAGATTTTTATCTATTATCGATTTATCTATCATTCCTAGGGAACCAAACATTAAATAAGAATCATTAAATTCAGGGGGCCTGGGTGGCTCAGTGGGTTAAGCCTCTGCCTTCGGCTTAGGTCATGATCTCAGGATCCTGGGATCCAGCCCTGCATCAGGCTCTCTGCTCAGCAGGGAGCCTGCTTCCCCTTTTCTCTGCCTGCCTCTCTGCCTATTTGTGATCTCTCTCTCTTTCTCTGTCAAATAAATAAATAAAATCTGTAAAGAAAAGGATCATCAAATTCAAATTTCAAATAAAGAAACTGGAATTCCAACAGTGAAGTCACTGTCCCTAACCACACAGAGAGTTTTGCTACAAGAGGGTCACCCACTGTCCCAGGGAATAAAGATAGTAATGACTACGAAGGCTTTCTTAGCTGATCATCTGCCTAGATATCTTGGGTGTAGGTATATATAGATAAAGTTGTTCACTTACTCAGGTTCTGTTCTTTAGAACATAATACAAAGTTACAGGAAGAACTCTTTAGTTACATGTAAAAATGAGCATTCCATACATTGAGTACATGTGTGTATTGTGCATATAGACACATGCAAGTTAGTTCTGTTAGCTGGGTTCAGGGTCTTATCAATGGGACAGGAGCACACCCCATGTGGTACAGATAGAAGTGAGGGAAAACCAACAAGTAGAGAAGTAATAAAGTGTCTGTAGTCCTCTGATGTCTCAACACCCCGGATTTTAGATCAGGGAGATGGAGTATGCACATTGGCCAACATTCCCCTGAAAGGGTCACACCCTATCTATGTTCTACCTGATTATTCGGTGAGCAGACTGGGGCATCTTATTGACTATGTAACATAAGAACTGTATGGGTCCAGGAAGGGGCCTCTGAAGCCCAGTAGCCTGTACCTTCCTCTTCTTTTGAGTTCCTTCAGATCTGCTGGGCCAGCTCACTGCTCAGCTGCCACAATCAAGGCCAAGACGAGCCCCAGGCTCATCTGAATTTGTCTTCTCAGCTCACCTAAGAAGAGCCAAGAGGGCATTTGATCAAATGGAGGAGCCCTTCTCACGTGAGAGGGTCTCATCCTCCAGACAGTCAGTGAAGGATGGTGTGTAAAATGCCCTCTGGGAACCTAAGACCCTTAACACGGATGGAAACCCACTCTTCTAGAAATGGTTAGAAATGGTATTTTTTAGAGCATGAAATAATACCCCGAGGTTCCCGACTGTCTGGTTGCGGCTCACTTATCCTGGTTTCTCATAGTGTGTGGTGTGGGAGAATAATTTGTCACACCCCTTACAATAGCCAAAGTGCTTTACAAACATTCATTAGGATTTTTTTTTCCTTTCAGTGTTTTGCTGTAGGGAAAAGCTATGTTCTTGCTTTCATTTTACAAAATATTAAAAAATATTGTAGGTGGCTACTCTCTTGGCAGTAATATTGTTACTTGACGTTTTAAAAACGTTATCCATATTAGGAACAGAAAATAATTCCAAGGGATAAAATTTTCTTTTCTAAACTTAGAATAGACATAGTTTTCGATTATGTTGACCGAATGATTAAAATTCAAATTTTACTTGGCCATATTCATGATGATGGTCAGTTACTCAAATACACAGAATCAGTGGTTATTCATGTATTTGTTGGCGTAACAATGACTAGCCCCTATGGACATGTACAGAACTCTAAATTTGTTCATCATGTCCTGGAAAAGATGCTTATTTTTTATTCTCTTTTCTTTATCTTTTAATAACTGAATTATATATACACATATTTGTTTTCTAGGAAAAGAAACTCAATTTAGAGTTCTAGTTTTCTAAAATCTATTTTTCTACTAGCATTAAAGAGAAATTAACCCATGCATACTGCGTGCTTCTGAATTCCACAATGAAGAATCAATTTTTGCTGGGGTTAAAAATTATATATTTCAATCACGGCTAAAAATTAATAATATGATTCTTGCAAAGTGTTCTCTAGGTGTCTGAACAAATAACTAAGAAAAAGGAACTAAGACATATGCTTCCATTAAAAATTAGTGTACAACAGCTCGTAAGAGCGTAAGAGGTTTTTTTTTTTTTTTGTAATATGAGTAACCAAACAGCTGAAACAGCTGAAGGATGTTGTTTTGCTCAGCCATCTGGTCAACATACATTGCTGAAAAGCAGACAAGGGTTGGCAGACCTACAGGTGTTGGTCTCTAACAAATGACACTAATAATAATTATTAAAAGCTTACAATATTTTAAGTGATTTCATGTAACAAATCCATTCCTAATAAATTCCTAAAAGAACTGTTATGAGCTCACAGTAGCCAGTATTTTTATCAATGCTGGGGTTTAAGGGTGCTGGAGTGGCTTGTTAGTTAAGTCTCTGACTCTTGATTTCTCCTCAGGTCATGATCTCAGAGTTGGGAGATCAAACCCCTCTTTGGGCTCCACATTCAGTGCAGAGTCTGCTGGAGAATTTCTTTCTCCCTCTGCCTCTGCCTCTTCCCACTGCTCTCTCTCTCTCTTTCTCTAAAATAAATAAAACATCTTCAAATAATTTGGATTTTAAATAAGGAATAGATTGGATTGACTTCATTTTCTTTCTTAGATTTCATCATAATGTTGAGCAAGTGCCGAAATGATCAGAGTTGGATTATCTGTTCCTCTTCAACACCCTTTAATTCCAATTGTAGGAAGGATACCACAGATATAGATAAGCGTGGTTCTTTTTGAGTAACAGTAGTTTTGCTCTTGAAATTAAGCAATCTTTATTCAAGCTTATTATTTAGTTCTAAGAAGGTATTCACATTATTTTTCTTCAATAGTTATACATAGATTTCAAGAAATTATAATACACTATTTATGTCACCTTATCCAAATGTTTCATGAGTCTTTATGTTACTGAATTTAGAGGAAAGTAAGATTTTTAGTACTGATGTTTTTTAGAGGATTCTAGGTTTTATTATTGTATAAGCTATTATTTTAACATCATATTCAAGGGCCCTGCAGCACACAATACACAGAAATGACTTGCAATTCTACATTCAATATAGCAGCACATATTTTCAGTTATAGGTATATATTTTACAAAAAAATAAAAGGCATGCAGTCACAAAAACTTCTATTTCATTTTTTTTTTTTCCTCCTCTGAATTCTATAGCAGGGACAAGCCATTTAAAATGTTGCTTCTGGGCTGACGCTTCTTTGGAAATTGAAGCCCATCCTGAACTCTCAGAGCTACGTTATAAACTCATGTAAATTGGAATTTATAATGGAAACAGCACCATACTTTACTGTAACTGCCACAGCCAGGCTCTACTCGGATAAAATAAAACAAAGGGCATGGCAGACCACCCTCCACTGTGCTTGTATTAACTTTGTATTTTCAACATAAGAGTGATCATGTCAGTAATGAAAGCATTTCAGTTGACTTCCCAAAAAGCATTTTGCTTTATATTTGCAAGTCACTGAATGTGGCATTTTACTTCATCAACCACTACACTTTTGAGAGCCACTCGAACGTGAGAAATACAAGTCTAAGATTTAAGTTCTCGGTAAATATGCAGAGAGATATAACTCTTCTGCATTCAATTGGAAAGCTACATTTGACGGATCTCGGAAATAAAATAAAAGTCATTTTCTTTTATGTTCAAGGAGTATAGAGCTTCACTTTTCTGTATTAGTTAGGAAATGAAAAGATATTACAGAGGTATAGGATGGCTTTCAGCTTCCACTACGAGGGTTATTAGGGAGACTGGCAGTGTGGATTGAGATGAAGTAATTCAAAGCTTTAGGCTCATTTACACTTGCTTATTATTGGGTGGGTCAGTTAGATACTCTCAGAAATTAGACCTTCCATATCTCAGGGCTGTACTGTTGACATAGTCAATTTAATGAAAGTCCTCTGCTAAGATTATGGAGTGGATAGTGAGGGATATTTGTGTTGGAATCTAGGAGGAACTTACAAAGAAGAAAGCATTGTATTTAAGCCCACAAAAACCCATGTTATAATATAGACTTTCACTTTTGGCTCAGAGATCAAGAAAGCTGGAAGGAATGTTGTTCCTGCCAGAGATAAACAGAGCCAGCCACTAACTAAAGTGGTAAGGGCAGGGTTTAATCGGAAACAACTACGGCATTAGAAAAGTGTGCAGCGTGAAACTGAACTCCATTTTGATTTATGCAGAGGTGACTGGAGATTTGCAAAGAAGGAAGGAGTGAGGAGGAGGGATAGCTGGAGCTCAGAGATTCGGGAGAGTGAAAAATTACAGAAAGTTGGTCCCCGTGATACCAGCCTGAGTTTGCTGATTTGAGCCTACTGAAGTCAAGCTCCTACACTCCCGGACTAGGGGACTGGAAACCAGGGCCGCATCTTCAGGTGTTGGCGGGGACACACAGTTAATCCTTCTGGCAGTCTTGAGTTTTCTCAGAGGGCCACTCTGTGGAGGGTTAGCATTACTACAGATGTAGCCTCGAGCTATTAGAAATGATGTCCATGTTTGTTCACCTCTGTACAGGCTATGATTGAAGTCCGCTTAAGACAGATCAGAGGAGCCTGGCCACGTTTTGGTCAAGGAGAGAATCTTTGTCACTTGCATCCTCACAACAAGGAAAAAGCTGGACAAACGGCAAACTATAAGCTTTTCTTGGACTTACCAAAAATGGATGTCAGAGCAAACAGCTAACCTGAAATTTAGAGAGTGTTCTGGAAAAAGAAACAGGCCCTGGGCATTTGCTTACCCCAGCAGAGAGCATCACCTGCCATTTAAGTTGCTGGGAAGATGCAGGTAGACATTTTCCACCAATTGCTGAAGGTGTAGTGTGGCCACCGTGGGAGTGAGATGATGCTGTTGGCCTCAGACATGAATCGTTTGCACCCTCTGGTTGGCTTGTTCCCATCAGGGACTCCCCGGGGGCATAAGGGAATCCTGGGAAAGCTGTCCCTGAGCTTCTGGGAATGATTAAGGGAAGCCTTTGGGAACATTCTGGCTGGACTCAGTCTTCCTGTTTCCCTCGATGGAGCATAATTCTTAATCTGAAGGAGGAAGGACAACAACACAGAGTGAGAACTTGCCTGAGAACAGAGTAAAAACCCATGTAACTATAGAAGAGAAAGAAGGGAAGGAAAAAAGAAGCTCTATCCCTGGTTCAGGGATAGGAAGAGACACTCAGCCCAGCATTACATCCAAAAGAGAAGTAAAGACACCTGTGAAATGCAGACGTGTGGGCCTGGCTGACAGGACCTGCCTACTCCTCAGGCTTAATCAGAACATGAGGGAATTCTTCCTTTCCCACCCACACAACCACACTGGCAAGCACTGACAACACACCTGGGAGACCAACCAGCAATGAGTTTTCTCTGGGGAGGACCCAAAGTCAGGCTTAGAGAACACCCTGAGGTAACTCTTCTAGAAAGTTCACCCAAACCAACAACTGTCATCTCTAGAGAGATTTCAAGCCTCTGGAGTCCTGAGAATAACCACAACAATAACAAATTTTAAACACAACCCATCGCCTAAGTAGATGAACACAAATCCACATAGCAAAGCCGTAACAGACAGAAATGTGTGCTCATCCCGGAGTGTAATTATTTACCTGAGTACTGTATACTGTGTCTGGCTTTCAACAAAAAAATCGTGAAGTATACAAATAGGCAATAAATAGCACAGCCTAGAGAAACGAAACGATTATCACAATCAGACTGAGGGGGAATGTGGAAAGCATCCGACAGGGAATTTGAAGAACTCTGGATAGTATGTTAACGGCTCGAATGGAAAATGTTGACAACATGGAAGATCAAACAGCTTGTTTCTGCAGAAAAATGGAAGCTCTATCAAAGAATGACTTGGAGACACTAGAAACAGACATCAAGATTTCATGGTAGAACCAACATGGCCTTAAAGAAAGAGAAAAGTATTTTGGTTCACAGTCAGACATGAATATTTACTGTGGAAAACCCCAAAGTACATACAAAAGTTTCTAAGCATTAATAAGTTCAGTAAGGTCACAGGTTACAACACTGGTATAAAAAAGCCATCATATGCTATATACCAGCAATGAGCAAGTGGAACTTGGAAAAAATCAACTACACTATTTCCAATAGCACAAACAAATGAAGTACAAGAGAGAAAATTTTACACTTCACTTGTGCTTTTGCTGTCATAGCTAAAAAGTTGTTGCCAAGACCAATGTCATGGGTTTCTTTAGGAGTGTTAGCAGCTTCCTGGGTAAGCTGGGCATTCTCCCACTGCTCTCTGTGTTCCCGCAGGAGTGATGATTATCTTTTGGTAGCTCTAAGCTGTGTTGCCTTGGGAAATAGGGTGATGCTGGAAAACTCCATGAGCCCAAACTCAATGCAGTGTTGAGACTTCTCTTGAAACCTGAACTTCTATAAAGTCTCTCTGGTCTGAGGGTATCTGCCAAGTCTGTGTTCTCCAGGTGCTCCTGGCCATGGTTACAAGGCACTGAAGCTGGTTCAGATATGTAGCTTGTACTGAGGTCTGTCTTACTACTCAATGCACAGGTGGGGGAGTCTTCTCCCATGTTCCTTGGCATATGGTGCTGGTTCCCACACCTCTCATAGAGACACTTTAGTCCATGTGTGGATGCCACATTTCAGGTGTTAAAGAGAGTACCAAAATGAGGGATGCCATAATGGTGACATCTCTTGGTATTATTCCTAGGTTAAACCATTTTGAGTGTCATCTCTTCTTGGAAGGGCTGTCACCATTAGGCTTTCAGTTCTTCAAATAATCTTCAGCTCTCTGCTAAATTCAAAACATTATGTTTTTGAAGACTATCATCCCTGCTTTCATTGTTTAGGTAGAAAGTAATGTTTTCTTGGGAGGTTTCCACTTTCCAGCAGTCAAAGTCATTTGGCTGTCATTTTAACTGTTTACTTTTAACCAAATAACACAGTTTTGTTTTGTTTTTAACATGCTCACAAATTTAATGCAAAATAATTATGGTGCTCAGAAGATAATTAAATAACCCTAAAATACGGCTCAATTTTCATGCACATACAATCTCTTCCGGAGAGGTGAATGCTGTTTAAAATTGTATGACATCTGTTTCCACGTCTAATGCAATAACATATCAATCCAAACTTCCCTCTGAAAACTACCACAAAAATTAAAGCAAACAAACAAAATACATAAGAAATCTGCATGAAAGTATCTGAATTCTACTAATAGAATTACTGTGAGGTGGCCAAGATCCAGGAGAGAAAGAGAACACCCTGATGTGAGCCCGGCTCCCCTTACCACCCGTTCCTGCAGGTGTCCACAGACGGAGGTGGTAGACTGTGATGGCTATCGGAAAGCAGTGTCTAAGATAGAGAGAGACAAAAGGAATCCATTGGTCTCTTGGGAAACAAAAAACTGAAACCCAAAAGCAAACAGGGAGGACAGACCTGGTCAAATCTCTAGTTACACATTTCTACTCTTGAGGGACCTTATCGTGGAAATAGATAAAAGCTAAATGTCAGTCCATTCTCATAAAGATGGAACTCATCTTCAGATTAGTTCAATCACTGAATGAATTCACATGATTTCAGGTAGGAACTACCTGCAACTACCTACAAATAGTAGAAGCCCAATCTTATTTGAGGGAAATAACCATCACCCAGAGCTTCTATTGGTCAGAAAAGAACTGGTAAGCATACATAGTGAAAGATAAAATTAAAAAAAAAAAAAAAAGGGAAGAAAGATAACAGACCCTTAAAGAATCCAAATATTGGGGCATCTGGGTGACTCAGTAGGTAAAGAGTCTATCTTTGGCTCAGATCATGATCTCGGGGTCCTGGGATCAAGCCCTGCATTGGGCCCTTTGCTCAGCAGGGAGCCTGCTTCCTTCTCTCTCTCTCTCTGCCTGCCTCTCTGCCTTAAATCTTAAAGTAAAATCTTAAAAATAAAATCTTTTAAAAAAGTAATAAAAGAAATAAAATTTTTAAAAAATGCAAATATTGAATTTATCAGAGTTTAAAGTAATTTTTATTAAGATGGTAAAAAAAATGATACAACAACAAAAAAACCTCCCTAGAGAACTGATATTAATAAAAAATACAATGAAAAGTCTAAAGCAACAAAATAAAACATATGCTAACTGAAATAATGAACTCAATTGATGAGTTTCAGAGAAAACATCCCAGAAGATAGATTTTATGATCTGAAATATAGTTTAACAGATGTTCAGACTAAAGCAGAAGAAGAAAGAAACAGGACGAAGATACATAAAGTATTGATTGCATAATGTATGTAGTATAAAGAAATGTGTTCTAACATAAATATAATTATGTGTCCAGATAATGAAAACAGATAATTAAATCAAAGGTAAAATTACAAATCTGCCTGGGGGCGGGGGGGCTTGCAACCATAACATTAGAAATTGACTTCTCAACAGAATCTGTGGTAGACAGAATAGAATTATGCCTTTATGTGCTAACAGCAAATAACTGCTAACCGAAAACTGTGTACAAAGTGAAACACAGTCTTCCAGAGAAGAGTGAAAATGGAAATATTTTTAGAAAAACAACTGATAGGATGTGTTATTAAAGTTGCATATGCAGAGAAATATTAATAGGGATTATACAGATGGAACAAAATAACTGCTAACGTGAGTCTGCAAACCTGGGGAAGAGCTAAGAGTAACAGAATGAACAGGTGGGTTAATTTAGAAGAACATTGACTATGTAAAACAATAACAGCGCTTGAGGGAAATAACATATAAATGGCAATAAAACATGAAAACAATCACTCAAAAGGGGAAAGTTGATTCTCATATCCTGGGTTCACCACTTCCTGGTACTAAATGTGCTCCTTTGTAATGGGCTGTAATGCATCAAAAATGTAGGTTAATTACTAAAAGAAGAGAAAACCTAATGAATAATGAAACAAAGTAATTGGTGGGGAAATGGAATGATACAAACACAGAAATAATTCCAAAAAAAAAAAAAAAAAACAGAGGGAGGAGGCAAGAAAGGAGATTAAAAGACCCACCGACAAATGTGTCAGTGGTTCAATGAATTTAAATGGACTAAATACTCCACATAAAAAGCAACATTTATCACCTGAAAAAATTAACTATGTGCTACTTTCAAGAAATCCAGTTTAAAAACAAAGACCCAAACAAGCTGACAAATGGATGGAGGGGAAAAAGTTACACAACGCAAATACAAACAAATATAAACTAAACTAGTTATGCTAATAAGATGAAGGGAGCTCCAAGAGAGGAAGACAGGAACATTACTGGAAATAAATTGAGGTATTTGGCAGTAATAGGAGTTTCTATTTAAATGCAAAATATAACCATTTTTATTTTGTATGTGTCTAATAATCTAGCTTCAGAATATATGCAACAAGAGCAAACTCATGAATTTCAATGATAAATTAGAAAATCCAAATTTAAAGTGGAAAGTATTTCAAGACTCTCTCAATAGCTTATAAAACAAGTTGCCTGAGTATAGAAATTTTGATCAGTATTATCAACAAATTTGAGCTTGTTCATAAAGAATAAATCAATGGGTTAAGCTCCCACGTAGCAGTTTAAATCCAAAGGTAACAAAAATTATGCAAAAATGATAAAAGAATGTAATAAAATAAAAACATAAAATAAATAATATTTTTATGTTTGTATATAATTGGTAAGTACTTAGAAATAATAATTAAGAAAATATAGTAGTCTCTTAATTGTTAGTAACACATGCATCATTTATGGTCTTACTGATAATAAAAATATATATATTAGGAGAACATTTGGAAATTCCACATTTTTTAAGGTAAAATTCCCAAATTTCTCGGCAAAAAAGGTACCAAAACTAATGCAAAAAGAAATAAAAATATCTTCATAGTCCTATATCATATTGTATTCTTAATTAAAAACTCTGCAAAAAGAAATCTATAGACTCAGATTTCTATCGACTTAGTAACAGCAATTACTTTAGAAAAATTATATAAGAAATAAAACAGGTAAGGGAAAAAAAACAAAGAAATCCTCCTCTAAATTTAAATTTCATATTTCCTAACTATTTTGAGGTCAGTGTAATATTGATACCAAATCCTGGAAAGTACCTCACAGTAAAAGAAAATTATGTATCAACCTCTGTCATGAACAGCAAGCCAACATTCCTTAAGAAAGTATGAGCCTATTGAATATATAACATAGAAAACATATAATTTCTCATTACCCTGTTGTTTTTTCCCCAGGAAATTGAGATCAATAAGGTATTTAAAAATCAATTGATTTAATTTTACACATTAGTCACATTAAAAAGAAAAAGAAATCCATGATAGTCTTAATATATGCAGAAAATATATTTGACAAAATTTTTTTTTAAGATTTTTTTGTTTATTTGACAGAGATCACAAGTAGGCAGAGAGGCAGGCAGAGAGAGAGGAGGAAGCAGGCTCCCTGCTGAGCAGAGAGCCCCATGCGGGGCTCGATCCCAGGACACCAGGACCATGACCTGAGCCGAAGGCAGAGGCTTAACCCACTGAGCCACCCAGGCGCCCCTATATTTGACAAAATTTAACACATTAATAATTTTAAAAAAACAATGAAACAGAAAAGGGCAGAAACTTCCTTAGCTTCCCTAAAGTCCAGTACAAATAAGCTAAATGATGAAATATGAAGTTTTCTCTTTGAGCTAGGTAATGAAACTGTAATTATAAATACATCATATTGAAGAGTCTGGGTGGCTCCGTTGCTTCTGCCTTTGGCTCAGGGGTCCTGGAATCTTGGGGTCCTGGGATCCAGCCCCATGTTGGGCTCCGTGCTCCCTGGAATCCTCCCTTCCCTCCCTCCCTCTCTCTCTGCCCCCTTCCCCCTGCTCATGCTGTCTCAGGCTGTCTCTCTCAAATAAATAAAATCTTTAAAAGAAAAAAAATATATACATATATATATAAAATATCTCTTCAACTTTGCCCTGGAGAACGTAAATACGATATTAAGTCAACACAAATGAGGCTTTTTGTAATCATGGGACCAAACAGCCCTCCAGGTCCATCTCTGCATTAAGCCCTATAGAGTCTCAACATTTAACAGGGTAGCACATTCTCCCCCTCCCTCTCTTTTCCCTCCCTCTTCTGTCAGGAGATAGATGCCTTCCCATTTTGATATGCTGAGAAAAGTAAAGATGAACTTTAACAGCAACATTTAAGGGAAGAATTTAAAAACAAAGTCTTTCTAGGATGGTAAGGATTGTTTGCTTTTTAACCAAAGGAATTAAAATTTTAAAATTGTCTTAAATTTGTCTTAGAAGATATGTTTTCATTAGAAAAGCCAATTTCATGGTTGTGTTTGCAGTTAATTTGACCTATCTTCCTTTGTCAGAAGAGCCATGAGAGACTGGAAATCTGCGGGTTAGTTACAACAGAAAAATCAGCTCAGAGAAAATTAGGGACAGGTGCTCTTGCCTTTGTCTCAAGCTGGTTTTATGACATTGGGTAAGCTCCTTTCCATTTTTGTGTCTTTCCTTCACTAGGATGAAATAGAGGGGCTGGGCCATGTGACCTCTGAGTTTTTTGTTTTTTTTTTCCCTACTTCTGAAATTATATGGTTCTATGAACTTCAAGAGAAACCTATTTACTGTCCATAAAGGACTTTGCCAGCACAAAGCTATTAAAGTTGCAGATAAAGGGTTCTCCTAAAAAGCTAGCAAGTTAATAAGTGCCTCTAAGCCCTTGCTTTAAGACCTGTTTTTCTCTCAAGTAAAAGCAACCTCAGTATTTCTATGAAGTAAAACCAAAGAAAATATTACTAATAAACAATTAAAACCATCAAAAAGATGAGTCACTTTCTCAAACATGGTAAGTGCTCTTTAGCCTCCATTAAGTTTTTCACTATGAGAGACTTACATTCTTTTCAGGACAACTGAGGGGCAGATTCTCTTTGGGGGAAAACGGAGTGAAACACTGTCTTCCTAATCTCACAAGTATTTGTGGAAGATCTGAAACAACTTACGGGAAAAGCATGTGTTTTTAAAGTCATCCTTGAAGTTAAATCATGCCATGCGAATTTCAATATCTCAGGAAGTTCACTATCAGAGTCTCAGTATTCTTACTGACAAAAATGGGTAAAATAGAAGTTGTCCGGAAGCTGTTCATTCTGGGACACAAAATTATAAAGTGAATGTTGCTGAGTTACATTAGGTGCTCAATAAATGGCAATTTTGTTGCTATTTGGAATCCTGTGTGCTTCTTTCTGTCTCCCTCTTTTAATAACCTTCCTGTCTTCAGCATTCCATGGATTTTTGTCTGCAATCCTTGTGTCTGCTAAATTGCTGAAACAAAGCAGACCCTAAAATGCAGTGGCTCAAACAGAATACATGCTTATTCATCTCTTACATAACTCTCTGAGCAGGCTGCTCCAAGAACAGGAGGTGTTTTGGGTGATATTTTTCATACAAGCTCTTTAGGAACTCAAACACAAGGCATCCAAGCTATCTACCAAATGTAACTAGACCCACTCTTGTGGTCTGGAGACAAGAAGGGAGAACGTAGAAAAGAAGGCATCAGTGCGGAAGGGGTATTTCTTGTTGTTCACACACATGTAAACTCCAAGCAAGGGAGGTTTGGGAATGAGTCCTGGCAGGATCCGACCATAAGGACAAAAGAGATCGAAATCTGATGGAGAGTGGCAGTCAGCCTTTCAGGGAGTCCACACTGCTTCTGCCTCCTGGCACAGCATTTTAACACATTTCCTGATGGATCTGCTGTCTACACTCAGTGTTGTTCCTATTACACGGCCCTAATTTTTGCCCTAAAATACATTTTTGCATATTTGTTTCACATTTTAAGAATTGACAGTGATTTTACTTTACATATCAAGCCCCTAATCGTGATCTGATCTCGTTCCAACAACAGCACTTCTCAGAGTTAACATTTCCATACACCCTCCTGCCACCGCTTTCAAACCCAAAACTGCGTTCACACTCACATGGAGCAGGGCTAAACTAATCCTGGGCTGCAGTGAAGGAAGGACGTCCCAGTATTCCTAGCAAATGGGTATGCTCCCATCCTATATGTACAGTTCTATGTTGTTCTTCATATGGTTTGTATTTTTTTGCTTCTTTCTGGGAAGGCAATCGGATGAATCCCATCAAGTCAAGCTGTGTTACCAATAAGCAGGCTGTGAGTTGGAGTTCCTGTGTCCTCTCTGTATTTACTCCCTCCCAGCCAAGCCAATTGGGGCAAGGAAAAATAGCAGATACAGGAAACATTGAATATATGTACCGAGACCTGGCAGCTGTAGACCAGGTTGCAATTCTGATTCTTCCTTCACTTAGCATTAAATCTACCAGTCTCCCTGAAGCTTAGTTTCCATTAATCAAAGACATCCATATATGAGATCACATACACGGAAACAACCTAATAAACATTAGTATTCTTCTGCATCCCGGGGGAGAATTCCCTAAATATTCCCAAACTATATTTGCCAACTCTCAGGAAGGTCATGTTGTATAGTCAAATTTTTTGTGGACTACATTTTTGCATGCATACTGCTTTAATTTTCATGTATAGATGCCATAGAATTTGTATTTTTGAATGTGTATTGGTATATGTGAATTTTTATCAAATCACATTTTATATAGATGTCATTTGGGCTTTTTTGGAAAGTAAACATGGCACCTATTTTTAATGAGATTTTCATTATTGTTTTCCTCACCTATATAGATTTTGTTTCTGAGTACAAGTCAATATTAAAATAGTATCATTAAATATCAATAGTTAATATTAACTTATTAAAAGGTGCTGGAGAAATTGATGCCAATGAACCCGAGCATATGTGAGTGTGCTCAGAAAAAAATTTTGATTATGAGAAAGGGACTAAAGCTAATGAAAGCAGCAAAGTAAAACCTGGTCACACCCAAGTCAAAGCCGTCCCTAGTATTTAATTGGTACTTGAAGACCCAAAGATCAGCGTAGACAATTCTCAGCTCTTCAAGCTCATGACAACAAACCCCCCAAGACTTTGTCTCTAACACAAGCTTTTTTAAACTCATGAGGAAAGATTGCAGGCTGGCAGGCAAGTCTGAGGTGAGGTGGCAGACTGACCTAACCATCACGTGGGGCTTAAGGACGTAGATTATCGGGGGACACAGATGTCCTTCCACAGAGAAGTAGTCCTTGAACCCAAGAGCAGAGCCAAAGCTCTCTGGTCCTGTTCTGAACCTGACAGCTTTACTGCCCATCAGAGAACTCTGAGGTGAAAGCCAGAATGTCCAGGATAGAATAGACTTTATGGTTCTTTGCTAATCATTCTCTCTACACCCTGCCATGGGATTGTTTCTATTTTGTAGCTTTTACTTTTGTCACAGGAAGCATGTTTATTGACTGTTTATGACATGCTTATTTACGATTTATTTATTCTTTTACTTTTTAAAATATTTTATTTATTTATTTGACAGACAGAGATCACAAATAGGAGAGAGGCAGGCAGAAAGAAGGAAGCAGGCTCCCCGCTGAGCAGGGAGCCCAATGTGGGACTCGATCCCAGGACCCTGGGACAATTACCTGAGCTGAAGGCAGAGGCTTATTAACCCACTGAGCCATGCAGGTGCCCCCTATTTATTTATTCTATTGCCCCGTTTGTACTTCTTCTTATTCCTTACCTCCACCCCAACTTACATCCCTCCGTGTCTTCGGACATGTCAGTGTGACCAGGCTACCCTCACCAGTCATTCAACTACTCACGAAGCCAGTGTTACTGGGAGGGTGTTTCAAAGATAGGATTGAAAATTATAATCTGTAATCAGGTGACTTTATGTATAGGAAATTATCTAGCAGTGGTAACTGGGACCCTCTGTCTCTTCTTCCTGACAACCTGCCCGTAGAGTGTGCACAAGCCTGGCCAGTTTCTCGCGATGAATCTCTTGCTGTGTATTTCCCCCTGCTTCTGTTTCTCTGATTGGAACTGACTGATACACATCTAGTGGTAACAATGAAAAAAGAAGCCTCATTCCGCTTGCTCTAACACCTCAGTAGAACTTTTAAATCTGTGACAAGACAATTAATTCACAAATGTAACTTTACTTGTTGATTTATTTTTAAAGATTTTATTTATTTGACAGAGAGGGGCACAGGGAAAGAGTGAACACAAGCAGGGGGAATGGGAGAGGGAGAAGCAGGCTTCCCGCTGAGCAGGGAGTCTGATATGGGGCTTGGTCCCAGGACCCTGGGATCATGACCTGAGTTGAAGGCAGCAACTTAACTGAGTCACCCAGGTGCCCCCAAAGTGTAATTTTTACAGTATAAAAGACAGACCTAATAAATTGGTCTCAGTGATTATGATGCCCAAGTTTAGAGAGGTTCAGGATATGATGAAGGCAGTGCTTCTGAATTTTCAGGTGTTATACTCTCCTAAAGTCTTTTTAAATTTTAGCTTCTGTTTCAGCAGTTCTGTACCATGTTCTCAGATTCTGCATTTCTTACTAACAGGCCCATGATATGGCATGGTCTAGGGGCCACACTTTGAGTGGCAATGACTTAAGGAAAATCATGCAGTCAAATAAAGTGTCCCAAACTCTCTTCTTTGAACTCAAGTCTTGGAATGGAGCAATGTGCTAATAGGCTGAAAAGAAAGATGGAAGCAGAAAGGTTTTGCCCAGCGCACAGTCTGAGTCCCTGGAAGAGATTTGTATTACCAGTGCTACCATCACAGAACCAGGTAGGAAAGATCAGCACTGGCAAAGAGAGGAGACCGGTGTCTGATTTCCATTCTGGGATCTTAGATTTAAAGGATCTCCTTATATTTCCCTGCTAGAAAGCTAGGAGTCCTGGTTTCTTCTTTGGGAACCTCTCGGAAAGATCCCAGAAATACTATAGGCACAGAGGGACTGAATGAAATTTGTAAGCAGGAACCAGAAACTTGGGAACTGGGGCAGATGCCAGAAATCTCAGACCTTGTTATTGGTGGAAACATGTCACCTGAATGGAAAGACAAAATGGTATCTCAGTGACCACCTAGCAGGGACGATACTTAGTCTGCAGCCAAGACCAAGAAGGACACAAGAACACTGTGGACCACTTGGTAGTATAGACCTGAGGCATCCTTCCATTTAGCTGACACAGGGTAGTATAACTATCCTGAAGGACCAACACACCATCCCAGGGAGGAGATAAGGAAGAGGAAGGAAATCTAAACCTTTAAAAGTTTCCAAAATAACTAAAAGCCTTCATTATCACAGAAAGTATGCTGTAATTCCACATAGGAAAAGAAATGGATTTAAATGATTAATGAGAGCATTATTGGTATTACAGCTCAAGGGTGTTATAGATAAAAAGTGCTTTATGTCTTGGCCTGTAACTAATCAATATTTATTACTTTATTTCTTTGAGAAAAACAAGCTAATTGTAAAAAGTGAAATTTTGGAACCCAGCCCAATAATAAACTAGACACAGAATGAACAACATTACTCATTTATCTGTAAGTTGAAAGTTGATTCAAACCAGTGTTCTGCTCCCAGCAATAGCAAAATGGATTGTTTTGCACAATCCTCCCTGCTGAAAACAACTAATAAAGTTGGATAAAATCATTTCCAAGAAAACATGGGCTTTGATTCTCTAAGCCAGTGAAGAATTAAAGGCTCAGAATCAGGAACAATGGTAATACAGAGTTGAGCCTAGCATTTGGTCTCTTTCCCTTTTGAAGCAATTGCCAACACTGAGTATAGTGTCTGAGGATCAGAAACTTAGCAGAATTTCAGCAGATTCACTAAAGAGGGAGTACAAATATGTTCAAATGCTGTCATGGAACAGAATCCTTGGTAAATATTCAGGCTTATATTATAAGGAGAAAGGTAAATGGGAAGTGAACTGACTTTTATGTGGACTGAATGCCGGCTTCAGATTTTCTTCATGATTGAATTAATTGTTTCATTACTGTAGCTAACCTGGTCATCTAACCCTTCCACCTGAAAAAATTAAAAATTAAAAAAAGTTAAGAGGAACAGAGAACATTTTAAAAAAAGATTGTAGATTTAAATTCACCAGTAATTGTAGTAAGTATTAATGGACAAAATATTCTAATTAAAATACAGGTTGTTTCAGATCAATAAAAATATATACTTCTTATAGGAGAGACACCTTAAATATAAGAAAACAAAAAAAGATGAAATTAAGAAGATAAAAATGTAAACATGGAAATTATAATCAAAATAAACTGATAGAGTCATATTGATACCAAAAATAGAGTTTAAAGCAAGAACCATTAGACTTAAATAATTTTCAAAATGATACCAAGGGCAATATGATGAGAAACATATTAAGATTCTAAATCTTGCAGTATACAATGACATGGTCTTAAATAAATCAGAAATTAACAGAATAAAAAAGAAAAATACATACTAACAAGCACTGTGGAAAATTAGAATACCTCTATCAGAAACTATTAGAATGGCCTGACAAAGAAATCAATACTAATATTAAAAAAAAATTGACAAGATAAATAATTGACCTCAGGGTGCCTGGGTGGCTCAGTGAGTTGAACATCTGACTCTTGGTTTCAGCTCAGGTCATGATCTCAGGGTCATGAGATAAAGCCCTGCATTGGACTCTCCCTCCAGTGGGGAGTCTGCTCAAAATTCTCTCCCCCCCCCCCGCTCCACAGTCTCCACTCCCTTCTGCGGATGTGTGCTCTCTCTCTCAAATAAATAAATAAATCTTTAAAAAATTGACTTATTTTTAATTGACTAGATTATTTATAATGGACTGTATAGAAGATCAAAAACTTTAGAGTATGGTTTTTAAGTGCATCTGGAATTGTTATTGAAGTCACTTATGTGATGTGCCTCAAGGCAGATAAAATAATAAATTTGCTCCATCCCTACTAGAAAGCAAACTGAACATGTATCTCAATAGCTCTAATGTATTCTTAACCTTTTGTTTAGAAGCTCTTTTTACTAAGAACACCAGAAGAGATATAGACCAAGATTGATGAAGAAATTTTTTAGGACATGGCTTCTTTTATTTTATTAGGTTGGATATTCCAAATGGATGAAAATTGCATTCACATATATCTATACAATGATCATTACATAATCATTAAAAATATATTTAAAGAAATGTAAGGATACTGGAGTAGGCTCACAAGTATTAAATACAACAGCAAATAAAATATGAACTATAAACTCACAATTATGTAGAGTAATTAAAATGGACTCTCCCAGCTTCTGGCCAGTGACTGTCATATACTAGCTTCCAGTCCTGTGAAGGCATGTCCTGTAAGAAGTCATTTTTCTCTCTCAATTTCCACTGAGCATTGCCCTTTCTATTCTTTTTCTTAAAGTTGTTTGCAAAGAGGAGAGCTTCAATATTGACATGTCAACAAGTGAGGTACTAAATTTAAACTGGAATATCATAGAGGTTCTCTATGTTTTTTCACACCCTAGATGTGAGAATACCATTTATTTTCTTTCTTCTGATTAAAAAAAAAAGACTAAGGTATTATAATCCACATTTTTAATGGGTACATAAAATATCAAGGCTCTTATTAAGTAGGTAAGTCTGCCATGCACCAGCTTAAGAGTGGAATTAATTCTGAATATATAGTATTTTGGGCACCCTAGCCATTTCTTGATTTATTCATCTTTAAACATGTTATGCATTTGTCATTATTTCTGGGAACAGATCAAGTCACCGAGTATTTCTATCCACTACTTCCTTTTATGTCCTTACTTTGCTCAGGGTCATGGATTAACTCAGAAAAGAAACAGCATCATTACTCCAAAGTCTAGATAAGTCTCCACTGAGGCATTACCTGTCATGCATTTTGCCTCTTAAAGTGCTAGAGTGCACCATGTTTCTTGGATATTCCTTTTGTGATGAAGACTCCCTCCAATCAAAGAGATTTATCATCATGAAACACCATTTCCTAGCTTTTTATAAAACATCTACTGGGAAAAAATTACATGTCGTGACATAAGAACTCTCCTCTCAAGCTAATAAAAAAAGGTAACCTGTCACTTATTAAAACACCCAGAGGAAAATAAACTGAATCATGATCAGAAACCATGAAGTGAATGGAACTAATGAGCAGAGTTCTTAGGCATGTAGTTCTCCTACTTTGGTCCATTTGTTGTTTCCATTTGCAATTTTTCCTCTTGCTTAATAGAAACAAGACAACAACTGTCTCCATTAACATTTCTATCCCTCTTTTCTTATATACAGCCTGTAAATACTGATCTATAATTGTCCCTTAAATTAGCATTCCAATCAGCATACAGAGGAGGAATCACAGTAAACTGATAGGCAGTCTGCAAAAAAACAGTCTAGATACTGTAGGGCACAGGAGGTGAAGGAAACTCTGAGAATGAGATGTGGGATTATTAACCCCTTTATAAATAGAATAAAGAAAACATATCTTTATAAATGGCTGAAAATCTGTTCTTAGAGCAAAGTTGAATTAAATTGTATCAGCCACTGAATTGGGATTAGCTATGGCCAGTCACTGCAGATCCCACCCTCTGCTCTTTCAGTCATTTGGGGTCAGAAATAATCAAAATCACATCAAGCTGGACAGTACCTTATGGTCAAAATTAAAAACCAACCCTTTAATTTTCCTGGTCTCCAGACATCTCTGTTGTTTCTGTTGTAGAACCCCCTGGTTAGAGGGGGTGGTTGGTCTTTTAGTTGATTTGGAATATACAATTGAAGTTAACTCGTGCAATTTTGAGAGTTTCCTGCTAACACTTCCAAAATGACATTTCCATTTTCATAAATGCTGAAGCCAGACAATACGGAAAATAATTTCTCTTAAAATTGAAATGTGAATCCATTTAATATGCTACCTGGAAGTTGAGTGGCTCGGAAACTTGCAAAAGAAAATCGAAGACAAAGAGAGTGCTAAAAAGTAGAAAACATTGTCATATGTAAGTGGAACACACATACTACTTAATATATCATGGTTAGATGCTATGGCTATATCCATGCAAATTAACCTCTCTAGGTAACACTAGTGACTGAGTGTTATTTGGTAGGGAGTGAAGCTGACTGGATAATAAGACAATTACTAGTAAATAAAAATGCAAAGCCGGGGAATTACTGGCTACATTCTCATAAGTCTGCCTCTACTCCTACCCTCCAAACATGCTGATTTTGGGAAGGTTGGGGTTTTGGTATCCTGGGTTTTTGATCTTCACACTGTCTCTGGGTTACCTTAGCTTAAATTACCTTCTCTATGTTGACACACTTCAAACACATTTCAGTAGCTCAAGTAGTTCAATACCTTGAACTCAGGCCCATGAAAAAGCTTGCCTTCCAAACCCTCTCTTTTTTCTTGAATCTCCTCTTCTTGGTGGTTACTGGCTTTTAGGTGAGAATATCATGATCCACACATCTGTCTTCTGGGAAAGATGGCTTTGAGGTTTTTTCCTCAGTGTCAGCAATTTACAGCTTTTTTGTCTCAGAACATTTTTACAATATTTGCTTTTTTTTTTTTTTTTTTAAGATTGTATTTATTTGACAGAGAGAGACACAGGGCAAGAGGTAACATAAGCAGCAGCGGGAGTGAAAAGGGAAAAGTAGGTTTCATGTTGAGCGGGGAGCCTGATGCGAGCTGCAGGGCTGGATCCCAGGATCCCGGAATCATGAGCTGAGCCAAAGGCAGGCACTTAACAACAGAGCTAACCAGGTGCCCCACATTTTTACAATCTTAAAATTATTGTGACCCTAAAGTGTTTTTGTGGATATGAATTATAATTTTCCACATTTAACAAATTAAAAATTAGTGCTCAGTTATTTTAGAAATTCCTTTGTTGATTCATTTATAAATAACCTTAATAACCCATTTTATGTTAACATAACATTTTTGTGAGAATAAAACTATAGTTTCCCAAACTAAAAAAGAAAAATTGTGAGAAGAATGGTATTGGTTAATATTTTTGTGAATCTCTTTAGAAACTGGTTTATATTTAGTTTGCTTATATTCAGTCTTAAATCTGCTTTTGAATTTGAATCTGATATCCCATGTCACAGAGCCTCAGGAAATCTCTGCTGAATTCTCATGACAACACAGGAGTGGAAAAGACCAGTAATGTCTTCACAGCATTATGGAAACAGCTTTGACTTCGACAGTGACATCAAAGGGTTTCCTCCTTTGGAGACCAAGGGTTTCCATTAATTTCTCAGTCAAACTGAGGGCAAAGTCCTGACTTCTTGGGCTTCCACGTGGCCTCTCTGTTCATTCTGGTCTCTGTTAAATAGCACACAGTTCCCTATAGCATGAACTATGAAAATCTACCTACAGAAACTCCTGTAGGAGTCTGAGATGAGGTTTTAGGCAGCATACCACATAGATTTTAAAAGAATAGAGAGGGGAACTTCCCACTGGACTCTTCCCATGTCCTCACTCGCTCTGGAATGTCCACAGAGGCTCTCTTGCCCCACCCCACTGGCTGGTATGCAGATGTCTCCTGCCTACAGCCTACTATTCTTTAGTTCCACTCTCTCTTTTTCAGCACATTAGCTATCTAGGGTATTGTTCCACTCTGTTTCAAGGAAAGAAAGAGACTGTCATTATGAGAAGATAGTAGGCATGTGACGGTTTCATTGCAGGCAATAAAAATTTTTTATAGTCTTACCATTTTCAGGGAAAATTTTATGTATCACTAGGTTGTACACCTGAAACTAATATAACAGTGTATGTTAACTAACTGGAAGTAAAATAAAAACTTAAAAAAAATCGCCTAACTGTGGCATTGCAAAGGTGACGTATTTGAAAATTAATCATGTAAACTATACTTATTCTTTGTGAACTGATGAATTTGCTATTGCCGGACATGGGGGCAAGGGAGGAAATGTTTGCATCCTCTGATCTGCTTGGCATCTCTTGGTGCTCTCGTTCCCAGTTTCTGTGGGAAGCGGACAAGTACAGCAAGGAGGAGTTGGCTGATCAGGGGTTCAGACTCCTCTCCTGACATGAGGTTCAACATTTTTATTGACCCACATGTCTTTGGTGCTCTACCCATTTTTAAAAATCATGTTCACTCTGTGGCTCAGAGGGTTCCTTTTTATTCATCTGTCTTTGTTTTCATTGGTTCTTTCCTCTGTTGTTTCAATGCTGCTGTCCTGCCCACTCAACATGTCAGTCCTTCTACATTTTCTCCTCCTCCTACTTTTTCTTCATCATTGTAACTTTCAGTTCCCAATTTTTTATTTGGTTCATCATTCCATTTTCTATTTCTTTGTCACAGCCTTTCTTTCTTTCTTTCTTTTTTTTTTTCTTTCAAAATTGTTTGCAGTTACTTGTTTGAGCATTTTTATAATCCCTGCGTTTGGTCTTTGTTAGAGAATTCTGACATCTGTGTCCTCTTGTTACTAACATCTTGTAAAAGTCTTTTTCTCTGTAAGTTGGCATAATCCTTTTTTCTTCAGATACTAAATGGTCTGGGGTTGTATCTTGGCATTTAGTACTATAGTATAAATCTTTAAACCTTATGGAGAGTATTGATTTTTTTTAGTGGGTAGTCAAGCAATTACTTGGTGAGGTTGAGGTTGTTAAGTTCTAACCTGCACTCTGTGGTTTGAGGTTCCAGGGTCATTTGTTTTTAAGTTATTTGCAAGTGCTATTTTGACCAGCTGGATCTGTGTGCCACTCTCATCCAGTCTGGGCCTTGGGTCCTCTCTTTTATTTCTGATCTCAAATTTTTTGGAACGCCAGGTAGGATCAGGTCCGCGCATGAGTAAGCCCAGTTCATAAGGTCGTTTTCCTCAGCTCTTTCTTCAATCATCTCCCCAATACTTCACAGTTGTCAAATGCTTTCCCTCTTTCAATTCCTTTAATGACTCTCTGCTTCACAATGTTGTAACTCTGTCTGCATCCAGAAACAAGTGAGCGAATGATAGGGAGACAGAGAAATAAAAATAATGGAAGTTTTCCATATTTATTTTTTCTGATTTGAGAGGAAAGTTCAGCTCCACCTGGACTCTGTGGTTCCCGTGGCTGCTGCTGCCCCAGGGATGAATGGGGAGAGTGCCCAGATAGAAAAGAGTAAAAGGAAACAAAAGCAGCAGGGATTGTCAGTCTGTATTAGAGCATTAGGACTTCCCTTTATCTCTCTAAGACAGAACTACAGGGCTCTCTGTCTGCATCCTTGTGTCTACTTCTAAGGTTTGGGGCTATGTTGATACCAGTCCAGGGGTGCCAGTAGAGGAAAAAAAATAAGTGAAATAAACAGGAAACTCAGGTCATTGAGGTAGTTGGTTTGAATTCTGGTGTTTTTCTTTAATCAACCTCCTGTTATTTAATTTCAAATCCCAAGATATCTGCTCTTTGCTTTACTTCAGTTTTTTTTTTTTTTTAAGATTTTATGTATTTATTTGAGAGAGAGAGAGAGGAAGAAGGAGCATAAGCACGGGGAGGGATAGAGGGAGAAGGAGACTCCCTGCTGAGCAGAGAACCTGATGCTGGGCTCCATCCCAGGACCCTGGGATCCTGAGCCTAATATAAACATTTAACCAACTGAGTCACCCAGCTGTCCCCCTCTTCAGGTTTTATAACTGCATTCTTTGAGAGATGCAGTGTGTTTATTCCATCACACTTTACAGTGAAACCCCAACATTTTATTTTACTATATTGACAAACATTAGAGAATGGTTATGATGTCATTGACATTATCTTAAAACTGGTAATAATCTTCCATGAGTTTTGAGGCTCTAAATCACCGATAGATGATGTCTGCTCAAAGTCAAGTTTCCATGTACAAAATCTCATGGCAAAACTTGTGCGAAGGAGATCTGTCAAGGCTCTTGTTGTCCGCCTGAGCTAGAGTATTGTTACCTATAGGCACTATCTGTCCAGTAGGTTTCTAGAGCTTTCCAGTCAAAGGGGACAGATTTTAATCATACAAGATGAACTTTCTCTCTTTTTAATTGAGAACAATGTATTGGAAGGGACAGGAAGGTTCATGAAGTCAAATCAACATTTATTTAGAAAAATCTTACTCAAAAAAGACATATATCACCTTTTACATCTTAAATATGGTGACCAGTTATGCGTTAAGAAGGGAGCAAAATCATAATTAAAAACAGTGTTCAAGGTTGCTATATATTTGCTTAAGCATTAATATCAAATCTTTGTGACTTTCAGAATGTGCCATTCTTTCTCTTACTACTATTTCTTTGTAGCTTAGAGGGTATGTGCTTTGCTTGAAAACCTCTTATGGCCCATTTCTCTGTAGTATAAATATAAAGTATTTTAAAACTCAGCAAGACATCCCAGTGTGTTAGCATTTAAAGTCACAACTGTGGTAGGGGAAGAAAACCAAAAATACAAAAAAAAACAAAACACAACAAAACAAAACAACAAAATACCACTTTAGGAAGAAACAGAATCTCTGAGCTTTTGACTCAAATATCACACATCAGTGTAAACCAGGCCCCACGAACTTGCAATGCAGGAGTCATCCAGCATCTCATTTGGCCTCCCTGCTTCTTCTTTAAAAAAAAAAAAAAAAGCATATGAGCTTCTTTCTACTTAAATATTGAGGAAGGATATAACAAGTAACGCTTGCATTTTATTTTCACATTAGAAACATATTTTTGTGACTGCAGTTTGCGGTGTCCAAAATGTTTGTGGGCTTGGGATGAGAAGAGTTATCCCCATTTGATCATTGAGTAAACTGAAGCTCGGAGAAGAGCTAAGAGCACATCCACCTGTTACTAGTGGAGAAAAGAAGAAGCTTTGTCATCTTTCTGCACATGTGGTGATCGTTCTGCTTTATCAATTTGTCTGTGTCATTATACTGACTATAATGGGATTGGACTTAAAATTAAATCATTGGATATTTGGTTAATAATAATGCTTCACTTTTTTGAATATTGAAAATAACCCAATACTTTAAAAAATTAAATGAAAATGTAAATCCTTCTAAGGGTAATTTAGAAAAGGTATTTCATGTAAAATCAGTTTTGGTACACCCAAATTGTAGACTACATTAAAAACATGTCAGATAAAGCACCTAAAAGCAAGCTACCAACACAGAAGTTACTTGTGGAGAAATGATAGACATTAGGTCTTTAAAATGCAAATTAGATACAAGTAAAAGAATACTATATTTAACATATGAAACGATTCTGAAGTCTCCATAGCAACTACTGAAGTGTTAAGCATAAATTATGTGATTAAACTTATCAAAGAGAGCTTCCTTTCAGCCTAAGCAATTGCAAACCCAATGATGCATCTGGTTCCTTTTCAGAAAGTCCCACCAAGCACACCTTTGGAAGATAATCAAAACAGCTTTTATCTATGATATGTAAATCTGATTAATAATTTAGAATCTGGGACAAATCTCTATATTAAAGAAAACATGTTTGTGTGAATTTTGACATTTGTAGGTAATGATAACCCGACATTAAAGAAAAGTAGGGGAAAAAGGCCTTGATTATACCATCCCTTTTCAGAGTTGAAAAACATGGTGCAATTAACTTTATTCTTTATGTTCCTTTGTGTTATACGAGTGTGGTTGTGTGTGTATATTTCTGTGTGTGTGCATGTGTACACGTGCTGTGTGTGTCCATGGATGTGTACGTGCTTGTGTTCAGTGCATTTGTCTTTAACAATTACATATCAAGGCTTCGGTATCACTGTCAAATAAAAATGACTATATTCTAAAAATGAAATAATAGATTCCTCAAGGATTTCTGGAGCACTGTTTTGTGTAATTTGTGCCAGATTTTTTGACTGATTTATTTCATGCATGCCCTGTAAGTGTGAAACTTTTAATACACAGTTCCACGGCATTCTCTGCAGCCACAGGTGAAGACGCCATAGCTAGTTCAGGTGTCCATTTTGTATTTCTGCAAATTTGGTAATTGTTATTGAATTCCACAGGACCAGCATGGATCAGAGAAGTTGACTTGAGCAATCTATAAATATCTATCAATGTAAATAAAATTAGGTGTCCGGAATATTAAATATGAGTCTTAATAAATCAGCTCTATAAAAGTGAACCAAACAAGTTAGGAAAGAAGCCTTAGTACATGCATACTTCATATATGTCAATAACATGATGGCATGTCACAAAGAAATCAACAGACAGCCACAGAGAATAATTTGACACAAAGACAGAGTGAAATATTGTGGTGCCTTATAAAAAAGATTGAAAAGAAGCTCAAAAACATCCAGCATTTTTATAACATACTTCTGGAAGAAGATAAATTTTCCATTTATTTATATTTACCTGCTTTATTTTTTACTACCATAATAAATTATCATATCAGGATTTATATTGTTTTCAATAATGTAGCTTAATTACTCTTCTGAATTTTAAGCAAGAGAGTATTTCTAACATTCATAAGTATGTCTTCTGAGTTTTATTTTCCAGACTCCATTCTTCAAGCATTTCTTTAGGTATTGTTTTCATTCACAACTTGTTTTCTCATTGGGATCTTCAGTTCTCAAGCTGGAGCACTAGTTTCCTTCCTGAATGCATGCCATCTTTTGTTTTTTATTGTTTTAATAGCTTTGCCCCTTCTTTCTTCTTCATTTTTGGAGACTGCCTTGGGTTTGTCTGCCACATTGCTGAATCACATTTCAGAAATGCCAATTCTGCTTTTATCTTGTGTCTGCTATTGATTTTTAACTTCCTTTCATTTGCTCAACCTTGCATTTTGCAGTATGCCCTCCCATCTCTGGTTTATAAATGACTCAGAGTGTTTCTTGACATCTATCCCTTCTGTCATGATGTTGGAAGTCGACAGAAGGAAGGATTTGGTATCAGTTCTTATTCACATTAAAGCTTCCTATATTCAGAGTACTGAGGGTTTGCAGCCAAGGGCTTGCAGTCTAAATCTCTTTTTACTCATGTAGGTATTTACTTGAAAGTTTCTCTCTGTACTGTAACATGCTGTCCTACTCTTTCATTTCTAGGACCACTGCCAAGTTGCATCCTTTAATGAGAGTTGGAAAGCATTTTTTTATTTGTGCATATCTTACCATTAACCTGAAAGTTTGTAACAGTTGCTGAAGCCTTTCTTTCTTTTTGGATGTGCAGTTATCAGAACTAAACACTATAAAAATAAAAATGAATGATTTTAATTGAGGCTTTACCATTTGCCATGTTCCCTGCTTAGAGCATCTCAGATGAATTAGCTCCTCTTGGTTCTAAAAAATGGGTACGATCATTATCCAAACTGAAGATATGTGAAGTCTCAGATGGAGAGAGGGTAGGTGAGTTATTCAGGGATCAGCTGGCATTTGGCAGGAGTAAGGAACCAGCCCAGGAGGTATAACTCCAAACCCAGGTGCTGGCTGCTTCTTCCATTCTAGGTGTGTGTGGATCATAAACTTCTATTATCTAAGCTGAGTGTGGCTTTGCTGCTCTGATCATCTACTTAGTGATCACGCATGCTTACACACCTTTGTGTACTGATAAAGTCTGCATTCTAACACTATTTTAAGTCTCACTAGTCAGTGGTCATAGATATGCTGTACATATCTCTATACCACAAGGGTTACAGTGAAGTCACTTTCTCCATCACTATCCCCACGTGACCTTCATCTCACCTCGTAATGTTTCAGAGTTTCCAGAAAGTCCCAGAAGGTGATACCTCTGAGAAAATGAATGCAGCCGTCTTTAACAATTCTGTCTAAAACTACCCAGAAAACATGTATATGACAATGGCACCCAGCAGAACACCCTAATTAATCCCCTAACCTGCTACAAACCCATGTATATAAAATCCCCAATTATCTGTATAATGTGTCTAGAAGCTTCAGTTCAGAGAATAAGAAAGAGCAGAAGGCCATATACCTAAAACAAACAATTATGTTGAACCAAGGAGTTGGCATGAAGACATTTGCCTGAACATATAGCATATAAGAAACATTATTAAGGAGGAGGCCTTATTTAGGGGTATGGTTTTGAAAAAAACAAAAGTTTTATATTAGAAATATACTCATTGTAGGAAATCTGCAATGTAATTTTGAATTAATATCGTGAATTTTGGAAAGTAAACTGGCAATCATGAATACAAAGAACATAAATTGGGCACTAAAATATCATTTAGCAAAGCAGTAAATGATCATGATACGATGAGGGAGGGGTTCATATTTAAGAAAAAAATAATAATTTAAAAAACATAAAGGTAATGCAAAACAAAGATAAAGACATTTGAATAATGGAGGTTCACTGTCTTCTAGGCCTGTGCTCTGCCTTTGGCCACACTCATTTAGAGGAAGATTGGTAGATGGAGAGCTATGTACTCCAGTATTAGGGTGAGAATCTATGTATCATGTTCTCCTAACATCTTTACATTTATTTATTCAACTCTCTAGGGCTGGGCCCACTCCAGGTTTTGAAACCAACTACACTAAGGCAAGAAAGGCTTGGCTCATGTGGTATGGGGCATTTATTTTGTCGATGTGGTATTTTATATTAATTGACTTTGGGTTTTAGAACATATTCCTGTTCTCAGGATTAATCCCCCTTGGTTATGGTCTACAGTCTTCATCTATCATGGGATTTAATTGGCCAGTGTTGTTGAGGTTTTTGCACCCTATTATCAAGAGCTATTTGTTGGTAGTGTTCTTGTGATATCTTGGTCTGATTTTAGGGTTGGGGTAATACGATCCTCATAGAATGAACTGACAGTATTCCCTCCTCCTTTATTTTTTTGGAAGTGTTTGTGAAGAATTGGTATTGGTAGTAGTGAAGCCACCTGGGACTTTTCCTTGGTGAACAGTTGTTTGTTTGTTTGTTTACTAATTTAATTATTCTGTTATAGTTGTATTCAATTTTCTATTTATTCTTGAATTTGTTTTTGTAGTTTGTGACTCTCTAGAAATTTGTATTTTTTTTTTTTTAAGTAGGCTCCACACCGAGCATGGACTCCAGCATGGGGCTTGAACTCAGGACCCTGAGATCAAGACCTGAGCTGAGATCAAGAATCGGAGGTTTGACCGACTTGAGCCACCCAGATGCCCCAGGAATTTGTCATTTCATTGCGTTATCTAATATGTTAGCATGCAGTTGTTCATAGCATTGCCTTAGAACCATTTTTATTTCTATAAGGTCAATCATTTATGTCTTCACTTTTATTACCAATGGTACCAATGGTAGGAATTTACCTCTTCTGTTTTTTTTTCTTTTCTCTTTTTTTTTGCAATTTTAATCTTTTTTTTTCTTTTTCTTTTTCTTTTTTTTTAAATTTATTTTCAGCATAACAGTATTCATTATTTTTGCACCACACCCAGTGCTCCATGCAATCTGTGCCCTCTATAATACCCACCACCTGGTACCCTGACCTCCCACCCCCCGCCACTTCAGACCCCTCAGATTGTTTTTCAGAGTCCATAGTCTCTCATGGTTCACCTCCCCTTCCAATTTACCCCAACTCCCTTCTCCTCTCCATCTCCCCATGTCCTCCATGCTATTTGTTATGCTCCACAAATAAGTGAAACCATATGATAATTGACTCTCTCTGCTTGACTTATTTCACTCAGCATAATCTCTTCCAGTCCCATCCATGTTGCCTCAAAAGTTGGGTATTCATCCTTTCTGATGGAGGCATAATACTCCATAGTGTATATGGACCACATCTTCCTTATCCATTCATCCACTGAAGGACATCTTGGTTCTTTCCAGAGTTTGGCGACCGTGACCATTGCTGCTATAAACATTGGGGTACAGATGGCCCTTCTTTTCACTACATCTGTATCTTTGGGGTAAATATCCAGGAGTGCAATGGCAGGGTCATAGGGAAGTTCTATTTTTAATTTCTTGAGGAATCTCCACACTGTTCTCCAAAGAGGCTGCACCAACTTGCATTCCCACCAACAGTGGAAGAGGGGTCCCCTTTCTCCACATCCCCTCCAACACATGTTGTTTCCTGTCTTATTAATTTTGGCCATTCTAACTGGTGTAAGGTGATATCTCAATGTGGTTTTAATTTGAATCTCCCTGAGGGCTAGTGATGATGAGCATTTTTTCATGTGTCTGATAGCCATTTGTATGTCTTCATTGGAGAAGTGTCTGTTCATATCTTCTGCCCATTTTTTGATATGATTGTCTGTTTTTTGTGTGTTGAGATTTAGGAGTTCATTATAGATCCTGGATATCAACTTTCACGTGAGACAGGAATCCATCAGAATCCTAGAGGAGAACGTAGGCAGTAATCTCTTCGATATCAGCCACAGAAACTTCTTTCTAGATATGTCTCCAAAGGCAAAGGAAACAAAAGCGAAAATAAACTTTTGGGACTTCATCAAAATCAAAAGCTTCTGCACAGTAAAAGAAACAGTCAAAAAAGCAAAGAGGCAACCTATGGAACGGGAGAAGATATTTGCAAATAACAGTACAGACAAAAGGTTGATATCCGGGATCTATAATGGCAATTTTAATCTTAACCAAATAAAGGATTTTACTGTTTGTTAATCTTTTCCTTTTTGTAAATATTTTATTTATTTGAGAGAGAAAGAATGAGAGAGATTGAGAGAATGAAGGGGGGAGGGGCAAAGGAAGAACCAGGCCCTCTGCAGGGAGCCTGATGCAAGACTCAATTCCAGGACCCTGGGATCACAAACTGAGTCAAAGGCAGACGCTTAACTGGCTGAGCCCCCCAGGCCTTCCAGTTTGTTAACCTTTTCAGAGAACTAGATTGTTGTTTCATCAAATTTCTCTTTGTATTTCTGCTTTTTATTTCATTACATTTCCTCTTGAATCCTTGTTATTTTCTCCTTCAACTTGATTTAAGTTTAGTTTGCTCTTGTTTTTCCAGTAGAAGTTTATGTTATTGATTTAAAATCTCATTTTTTAAAAAGATTTTATTTATTTATTTGACACACAGAGAGATAACAAGTAGGCAGAGAGGCAGACAGAGGGAGAGGGGGAAGCAGGTTCCCCACCGAGCAGGGAGCCCAGTGGACCCTGATATCGTGACCTGAGCTGAAGGCAGAGGCTTAACTCACTGAGCCACCCAGGAGCTCCCCCCCCCAACTTTTTTTAATGTAGGGTATATGTGACAGCTATATGTTAACCTCTAAGTACTGCTTTAGCTACACCCCATAAGTTGTAGTGTATGCACTTTTATTTTTGTCCATCTCAAACTTTCTGATTTCCTCTCAAATTTCTTTTTTGAGTGATTGGTTATTTAGCAGGTACTTTTCCTCATCCACATTTTTGTTAATTTCCTAAATTTCTTTCTGAGATTGATTGCTAATTTTATTACATTGTGGTCAGAAGAATCTACTTTGTATTGTGACAAGTCTTTTTTTTTTTAATTTATTTTTTATTTTCAGCATAACAGTATTCATTATTTTAGCACCACACCCAGTGCTCCATGCAATCCATGTCCTCTATAAACCCACCACCTGGTACCCTGACCTCCCACCCCCTACCCCTTCAAAACCTTCAGATTGTTTTTCAGAGTCCATAGTCTCTCATGATTCACCTCCCCTTCCAATTTCCCCCAACTCCCTTCTCCTCTCCATCTCCCCATGTCCTCCATGCTATTTGTTATGCTCCACAAATAAGTGAAACCATATGATAACTGACTCTCTCTGCTTGACTTATTTCACTCAGCATAATCTCTTCCTGTCCTGTCCATGTTGCTACAAAAGTTGGGTATTCGTCCTTTCTGATGGAGGCATAATACTCCATAGTGTATATGGACCACATCTTCCTTATCCATTCGTCCGTTGAAGGGCATCTTGGTTCTTTCCACAGTTTGGCGACCGTGGCCATTGCTGCTATAAACATTGGGGTACAGATGGCCCTTCTTTTCACTACATCTGTATCTTTGGGGTAAATACCCAGGAGTGCAATGGCAGGGTCATAGGGAAGTTCTATTTTTAATTTCTTGAGGAATCTCCACACTGTTCTCCAAAGAGGCTGCACCAACTTGCATTCCCACCAACAGTGGAAGAGGGGTCCCCTTTCTCCACATCTGTGACAAGTCTTTTAAATGTATTTAGATTTGTTTTATGGCCTAGTTCATTCTATCCAGAAGAAAGTCCCATGTGTAGGTGAGAGGAATATGTATTCTGCATGGATTGGGTGCATTGTTCTGTAGGCATACATTGGGTCTAGCTTGTTTATCTTGTGAACTCATTGAAATCCTGCCCACTTGTCTATCCATGATTGAAAGTGAGGTATTGAGGCTCTAATTGTTATTGTTAAAGTTTCTCAAGTTCTCTCTTTGTCTCTGCTTTAATATCTATGTTGTCCTGATACTCACGTAGCTAACCCAGATTTCTCATGGTTGCTATTTGCATGATTTTTCCTTCATCATTTCACTTTATTTTATTTTATTTTTTTACAGATTTCATTTTTTTATTTGACTGAGAGAGAGAGTAAGAGCAACAGGAACACAAACAGAGGGAGTAGGAGAGGGAAAGCAGACCTTCTGTTGAATAAGGAGTCCAATGTGGGGCTGGATCCCAGGACCCTGTGATTATGACCCTAGCCAAAGGAAGACATTCAATAACTGGATCCCCCAGTTCCCCCTATTATTTCACTTTAAATCTTTTTGTATTTTTGATTCAAGAATAAGTCCCCTATAGATAGCATACATTTGGATCTTGCTTGTTTATTTCTGTATACAGTCCAATAGGTTCTGCCTTTTTATTGGGTTATTTAATTCATTCACATTTAATTAATTATTAATTTGGTTTGATATTTGCACTTACCATTTTACTTCTTTCTACGTTTCATGCTTTTTTGTTCCTCTGTTCTTCATTTACTGCGTGATTTTGCATTAAGTGAATATTTTCTAATACAATATTTAAATTTACTTGCATTATTTTTTACTATATACATATTTTTTAGTTATTTCCTTTAGGCTTTGCCACATATACCTTTACTTTTCAGATGTTTCAGACTTACACAAACTAAAGTCCAGTGAGATATGGACACATTATTCTTACATGTTCACTTTTTCTCCTTTATGGTATTATTATTATACATACTACAACTGCATATGCCACAAACCCAAACATACCTTGTTGTAATTATGACCTTATGTAATTGCCTGTCTTCTAAAGAAGTTGAAAAATAAAAGAGAGAACAAGTATATATTTATAGCTTTTGTTATATTAACATTCTTATTTAGCGCTTCTGGTTCTCTTCACTTGTTTCTGTAGATTCCAGTTACCATCTGGAGTCACTTACATCGCCCCAACAGCTTTGCTCCTGCAAACTCTTTTATGCTGTTATCGGCAAATATGTTATGCTCTAACTGTTATGGGCTGAAAAATAAAATTACACACATATTGTTTTATATAATTGCTTTTGAAATTAGTTAAGAGAAGAACAGAGAAGAAATATGCATTTATACTATCTTTTTAAATTACATAATTAACTTTATCACTGCTCTTTGTTTTTTCATGTGGGTTCAAATTGATATCAGGAGTCACTTTGATCCTGAAGAACTCCATTTAGTTTATCTTGTAAAGTATGACTGCTCACAAAACTGTCTCCATTTTTAGTTTTCTGGGAGTGCTTTTACCTGGACTTCTAATTTAAAAGATAGCTTGGTTTGTAGGTTGGCATTTATTTTGTTCTTTAAGCACTTTGAGTACTTGTATCCTGCTGCCTTTTGATCTTTGTTGTTCTGAGGAGGACTTGTGTTTTCACTCTTATTGTGGTTCTCTCATAACTGATGAGTCATTTCTTTTAGGACTTTTAAGATTTTGTCTTTGTCATTATCTTTTGGTGTTTTTAATGTGATATGTCTGTAGTGCATCTCTTTGAACTTATTCCAGTTGGAGTCTGTTAATCTTCTTGAATGTGTAGATGTTCTTCATTCATCAGGTTACATGATATCTATCAATTTATCTTTAAAATTACTATTTATTTCTTTCACCAGTTCAAATATACCAGCAGACTTAACTAGTAAATTTTTCAGTTAATTATTAAAATTTTCAGTCCAGAATTTCTTGCTTATAATTTTCCATCTCTATATTGATTATCCCTATTTGATGAATCATGGTCATCATCAAAAGTTCCTCTACTTTGTTAAGCATGGCTTTCTTTAGTTCTTTGAATATGTTTATACTGATTACTTTGAAGTATTTTTCTGTTAAAACTGATATCTGGCTGCTCTCACCAGTAGTTTCTGTTGTCTGCTTTTTGAACTATGTATAGGTCAGACGTTTCTGTATCTTTACATTTCCCATAAGTTTTTGTTAGAAAGTGAACATTTTTGATAATATATCATAGCAATTCTGGATACCTCTCCCCTTAGGATTTATTATTGTTATTTCTTTATTTAGTGAGTGGCTGGATTATTTCAGTGAAGTTTTTTTCTTGTGGGTTCACCTCTTGGTGGGTGTGAAGCCAAAAGACACAACTGAGCCAAAGAATAGGAAAAGAAAGGGTTTTGCTTGAAACAAGTAAAGGAGAACACTGGGAATCTTTCCCAAAACAGTGTCTTCCTGAACAACAAAATTGGGGATGTTTTAGACTCAGGGTGTATTCAGATTTGGAAAGGGACTTACACGAAGGAGGATACAGGTTGGGGGAAAAGTCACGTTAAAGTGACTGAGTCCAGGTCAGAGTCATGAGGATCCGGTCCAGTGTCTAAGTGCTCAGAGAGGTATAGATCCTGCAAAGGTAGCTCAAGAGTTTGCATCAGGTCAGACTTCACTTGGGAATCAACACTGAAATATTATCGCTGATTTATTGTCTCCAATAGGATTAGGCTGTCTCCTGGCCTAGTAGTGGCTATTTGTTCTTATACTCTTTCATGAGACGGACTTTTCTTATGTCAAGAAATTTATGTCTGTCTTTCTTTTTCCAGGGACTCCTAACTTTTTCTGCTTACAAAGTCAGTTCTTCCTCCTTTCTCCTCACAGTGTGAACATCTTGATATTTTCCCTTGGTGGCTGCTGCCTTGGGCATGGGCACAGTCACCCTTGGAGGAGCAGTTTGGGTAGCCTTTCTTTGACTCTGTCTTCCATCTCTTAAGCTTCATTAATTGCTGGTGGATTGCTTTACTGTTCTCAACAGTATTTTGTGGCACAAATTATTCCCTACATGGATCCTATTAAAAACTCTCTTTTAGAGGGATAGACTTTTCCATCAGTGTTGAGAACCCCCAGAATGGCTATTTGTTGTCTTTCCAAGGTCATTTCTGGTCAACTTGTGCCCTACAGTTTAGCTTGTAAGTCTAATGAGTCTACCAGTATCCTCTCAACTGCTATTAATCATAGCCTCCATTGATCTTGAGTGTGTCCCTAAGTTTGAGATTCTTTCATTTTGTCACAAAAGGAGTAAGTTCCTTTGGGAAGAAATTTGTAGCTCTGTTTTTATGGCCTGTTTCTCCTCCCAAGCAAAATATAAGCCCAGGGTCTGGAGCTGGGGATGGGGACAGTGTGATGCTTCTGTGTTACACCCTTGCTTTGGAAATGCTGTGAGTGGTGCGGTGGGGAGAGTTGTAGCCTCAGGTCTTCCTAGTTTTCCTCTCCCAGCATGGATTCCTCACCTAATGAGCTGGGATGTCAATAATCCCATGTTCAGTATTCTTCGTGCACTCCAAGTAAATTCTCTATCATATGAGTAGGATCTAGGGAGAAGGAAGCCCCATCTCTCACTCATCTTCAGCCTCTCACCCAGAACTTAGCTTCTACTGCAGGTAACCACAGTTGTGTGACAAATGCTGATACCCTGTCCCTTCCGGGAGACACTGCAACCTTCCAACCTGGAATGATCTTCATTGCATCCATCTGGAGTAGAGTTTCTGTCATGCTAAGCTAGGGGGAGAGAGAAGGAGTGGATTGTGCCACAAATGCCACAGAATATTGTTACTGATTTTTTAGTATATATTTTTAAATAAATGTTTCTTCTTTTGTTGTATACCCTTAGGGTCATTTCCAAATATGTATTTTCCTATAATGTTTAGCCATCTCACTGGGGACTGGGTCCATAAAACCTTTCATTTTGCCACACTGCTGGTGGTGCTTCCTAGAAGTTTTTATATTTTATTTTTGATACTATACTTATATTTGTTCTCCTCCTAAAACCTCCCCAAGATGAGTGAAGCCTAAGATGCTGATCTGGATGGGGGTAAATTTTGGAGACCTGATCTATGGCGCAGCTATAGGACAAAGGAAAGTTGTGATCCAAAGTCAGGTGAGATTGAGCCTGAAGACAAATAAGTTGAAAACCATGGGTTGTCCAGACCTCTAGTCCAGAGGAAAGGATCCAGCACAAGGAACAAGACAGACAAACACATTTAGAAAGCTGGACTTGGAGAGGTGCCCCTACATGGCATTGGACATTAGCAGGAAGCCTCTGATATTGTGGAAACTCAGCGTAGGGAGAGCTCTGATACTTTGACAATTCACAAGGATCTTATAGAGTGATTTTTGATCCATGAGATAATTATAATTCATATATGATCTATCACTTTTTGTACACTCTCTTACTTTCCTTTATTGAGTAATATTTCCATTCAATGTATTTATGATTTCCTTTTTAAAAATGTATTTTAGATATTCTTCCTACCTTCACATTATATTTTCAGAAGTATATGTGTGTACTTTAAAAGATCTCCAGGCTCCCCTGAGGCTATTGACTTTATTACTTGGAATTTTATCTGTGTCTTATTACATTCTGAAATGTAGTGATTATCTGGAGGTTTTTTCCTTACCTCAATGTTGAAGTTACTTTGGAATATCATATTTTAAAAAATAGTAAACAAAATTATTTAAGACACTGAGCCAGTGTTCATTCTTTCTATGGAATTTAAAGAAAAATAAAAACAAGGAAAAAAGATACACACTCTCTCACACACATGTTATATATGTATGGGTGATATGTGTGTGTGTGCATAAATATCCCAGGCTTTGAACATTGGAAAAAATATTTTTAAGTAATTTTTTATAGCTACATAGACTGGAATATTTCAGATCATATACAAATAATACTTTCAAAGAAATTTAACAACATGAAAATTCTTATCATAGGTAAACAAAATAAAAAAAAATTTAAAAATATCTGGTTCAAATTTATGTATACAAGGATACAACAGTGTCATCTCCCCAACTGTCCCCCACCAACAAGAAGAAGAAAAAAGGGAAATCTAAGCAAAATACATTTTAGGAAAGTGGTATCTCAAAATATAAAAAATGTATATATTGTCTTTTAGTGGCAAGAATATGGATTATAGTAAGCTTGAATTAATTGTGTGGAGAAGAACATAATGAGGTAAACATAAAATGGGCATTGTAAGTGGTTTTTCTCTTATATACAGACTACCACACAACTGCCTCTCCCAACTGCTCCCCTGACTCACTGATTTTCTGGTAGCGATCAAAATGCCATATTTTTAGATGTAGTCACTTGCACAGTGCAAAATAAGTTGTCTCCACTTCATGTCACAATCAGGTATTTTGATAATCCAAGTCTGGATGATTGAAGTACCCCCTTAGAACCACCTGGTCCAACTTTGAAACTTCTCCAAATTAATTTCACATTTATGACTCATTTGAGTAGCTACTTTGGATTTCAAAACAAATTTATGTTAAATAATCATTTACTGTTAGGCTTCTTTGATGAACATATAAGTGTTTTCTCTCACTATGCTATAAATAATATTAATAAATTACTCCACATACTCAATAATGACATAAAATATGGGAAATTTCTTAGCATTGTATAAATTTCATAAATTTAATTAGATTTAATCATTACTTATGGGATTATAGTTTATTAGGTCCAATAATGCTTTACATACATGTTGAGTTAGGTAAAAGTTTTAAAAAGTATAAAAAAGGTGTGATAAGTTGCATTTGTCAAAAAAATTAATATCAATCATTACAAACATGTAGGACAATGGATGAAAATAGATAACTAGAGAAACATGCATCAAATAATAATGACCTTGAGGTTACTGACGTTCAAAGTTGGTATTACAACGTCCTCTACTTCTCCAGCCCAATCAGTGAGGCTTGTGGAATTTTTCTGCCCCTAGTACCATCAAGGTCAACCTAAGCCACTACTACTCCTGTGAACCAGTGAGCAGTCACTGAGTGGTTTTTCTACTCACACTATGCCCCCGTGCTGGAATCCACAACCCACTCTAGAACTGAGTGTAAAACTAAGTCGGACTGCTTCCCTTCACGCTGAGAATGGAGTAAAGGGGCATGGCCTGGCCCCTGCCTCCCTCCGACCTCATCTCCTGCTCTCCCCTGCTTTCACACTCCTCCACTACTCTGTCTTCTTTCTGTTTTCCTATTTCTTCTGCCCAGACAGCCTTCCCACATTGCTTGGGGTCCTCCTCATCGCTGTTACCTCAAAGGCACCTCCTTGAGTGCTGGCTAACAGAGACCAGTGGCCTCGCCCCCTGTCACTCTCTATCATACCGCATTGGTTTATCCTTTTACAGTGTTGCCATGACTTACAAGTATCCCCGCCCATGTGTGCTTACCGCCACATCACTTGCTTCCCTTTTAGGGACTCAGTTTCCGTGCAGGCAGAGAGCCTCTCATTCTTTTTTTTTTTTTTTTTTAAAGATTTTATTTATTTATTTGTCAGAAATCACAAGTAGGCAGAGAGGCAGGCAGAGAGAGAGAGAGAGGGGAGGAAGCAGGCTCCCTGCCCAGCAGAGAGCCAGATGCGAGACTCTGTCCCAGGACCCTGAGATCATGACTTGGGCTGAAGGCAGAGGCTTAACCACTGAGCAACCCAGGTGCTGGAGAGCCTCTCATTCTTGTTCCTTCTCAGTCCACAGTAACTCACACGTTGCTGGGCACATTCTTGACACTCAGCAAAAACTGCCTGTGTGAATGAGTAAACTAATTTCAAGTCCACAGCCTTTTCTGTTTCCAACCTGCCTTATTCCTGAACTCTTTAGCGACTTCTCCAGTATTTTTGTAAAAAAAAAAATTCAACATTTCAAATTTTCTGAGTGAATGAAATCACTTTAATTCTTGCCTATGGCATTATGATGATGAGAATAGCCTCGGAAGACCACGAGGGTCAAAAGCACAGTGCCTGGGTCCTTCTAAGACCATTAGTGATGTCTCAGTGTCAAAGAGCTTATACTGTGTAAGTGAACACTTATCCCTTATTTCTTTGAAACAAATACAGGTACAGTCACACATCAACACTGTCTAGGTTACTGTAATACTCCTGTGATAAAACACACCAGTTCACCATCAAGGGTGTGCACCAGAGTCACAGATGGAGGGTAAGCAACAGTGGGCTCCTCTCCTGGGTATGCTCTAGATATTCTACAGGCTTGGGGGTATAATCAGGATCTCTGTGTGTTGACCATGCTGCACAAATGCTTTGGCGAACACAGGACATTGAGAACATTCTTCTGAGAGATCATAGATTCTTTGTAAGGGAGGTGTCGGTAACCACAGATTCCTATTCAGCCGGGCACTACTGGAAAAGACGTTAGATGAATTTACACACAGGGTAACCATCAACAATACTTACAACTCTGAGGTCTTAGAGGTTCAACAATACTTACAACTCTGAGGTCTTAGAGGTTCAATAGTACTTACAACTCTGAGGTCTTAGAGGTATAGAAAGAAGTATCTGGAAAGTTATTTGAATATCATTTCAATGATAGTGCTATTAGACATAAATCCGAGAGACTACTTTAGAAGTGCTCTCTTTCCAAAAACCAAAATTTCATTTTTGAGGAATGAGGGGCTCAAGTAATGTAACCACTTTGGATAAGTTTCCACAGCCATATAGCACACACCGTGACATTTCCCCACATCCTCTCACCAAAAAATCTCTAATTCCATGCTGGATTCCCGTGTTTTGGAAACGTTGCATTTATTCACCAGTTTTGTGAAGCAGCCCTGTGAAATGAAACTATGAATCAGGTGAATGTACTAAATTTTGAAATATTTTAGCTTTACCATGGGTAGAAAGTTTATGTTATTTGGAATTACAAAAATCCTAGAGCTCTCTGTGAGATTTGTTGCTGGAGAAGTATCACATCACTCTTTCCTGAGCTTAATCCTGGCTTCCAGACCTTCTCTGCAGGTGAAATGTATGTCTGCTGCTTGATTTGGACCTTGGCTGCAGGGCCCGGCTTGAATTCATTTTCACTGACTGCACCTGGGAAACCTATAGATCCTTCTCAGTTACTTGTCTCTCTGCACTCACATCAGTTTAAAGCACCAGCCTGTACACATATTTTCTGGTTTTCCACATTCTGATAACGAAACATTTTTAGCACACTGCCTGGTGACCAGAAAAGTCAGGTTTTAGATTTTTTTTCTGAAATAAATGTCATCTCTATTCCCTGAAAGGCATCGAGCTTGATAACAATCTTTCCCTTCATCCCCAAGAAATATATCATAATTTCTGTTTTAGGGGGTAGGGGAGGAAAAAATAAGAATCTTGTATTTTATTTGAAGTACTTCTTAAAATTCTTTAAACATTAATAAAACTGCCTGCATTTTCAAGCTACAGAGTTCCAGCACTCATGTATGTGCTTGGAAAACACATAGATTATACGAACACTACAATTTTCAATCCTTCTTTTTTCATTAAATACTTCCAAAAAAAACAAGACAACAGGCCCCAAATGGAGCCAATTATGCTGAACCCCATGTCCCCAAACCAAGATTTTTTTTTTTTTTTTAAAGATTTTATTTATTTATTTGACAGAGAGAAATCACAAGTAGATGGAGAGGCAGGCAGAGAGAGAGGGAAGCAGGCTCCCTGCTGAGCAGAGAGCCCGATGCGGGACTCGATCCCAGGACCCTGAGATCATGACCTGAGCCGAAGACAGCGGCTTAAACCACTGAGCCACCCAGGCGCCCCCCAAACCAAGATTTAAGCGTGGTTTTGGCTCTCCCAGAAATGGAATCTTCAGCCAGTTGATTGATCAAGACTCACATGAGGAGCACTAGTTAGGTCATCTGCCTCATTAGGTCCCTGCAGTCTCTTAAAAAAAGGGACCTTGCAGTCAGCAACCTGCCTTTTTAGCCAGTACAGCTTCCTTGTCCCTGCTTTCTTATGTCTATAAAAGTCTATCATTTGGGACAGCTTCCAGGAGCTCCTTGATGTCTGTGAGATGGTATGCCTACCTCATTGAATTGGTTATTGCTCAAATGGACTCTTAAAATATTTAGTATACCTCAGTTTCTCTTTTAACACACAATATCTTTCCACCCTATACCTAATATTTTATCTTATTAAGTCAACTCAATTTTGCTATTCATACCTGCACGCATGTTAAAAGCCAAAGCACCATCCATGATCGCTAACTTTACCCATTTGATCACAATTGATTGAACATGACCTTGCAGACCTTTCGGAAGGGAGACACAGGGAGGCAGCATGGCCTTCCAGGCTGATGTCATGGTGCAAAACAAAGACAAATGAGTCCCTGGTTTAGAGTCTGAAACATGTAGTTGAAGAGCAAATGACCTAGAGGGTTAGGTAGTATTGGTGTGATCATTTTGAAGGAAAGAACCTGGATAGATATTTGAAGGTGAAGAGAAGTGAGTGAGGCAGACAGGGCAAGCATGGACCTTGGCTCCAGGATGGGCTGGGGGGACAAGGAGGGGTGAGCATTTGCAAGCTGAGAAGCAGCATTCTGAAGTCATGACAACAACAGAAAATCTGGCTCTTTCAAACAAAAGGGTTGCATGTGTGTGGCTGAAGCCCAGATGAGGGGAGATTCTGGCTTGTCTGGAAAGTATGTTAAGAGAAAAGGGATGCTACCTAAAATGGGTGGAGGGGAGTTTTGACATTTATCCAGTGAACAGTGAGAGTCCAGCTCAGTCCTGGAGGGAGGCACAGGCTGTCTGGAATGTGGAGGACAGATGTAAGGAACCAGGACTCCTAGCCAGAGCTTTTGCTGGGAGTCTCCTGCGAGAATTCCAAAATTCAGAGGCCTGGGGTTTTAGGCCACAGGGAGGAAGTAGGTTGGTCCAGGACATGGTTAAGAGGGAGTATGGATCACACATTTGGTCACTTAGGGGCAGATGGTGAAAGAAATGAAGGCGGAAGATGCGTCTCGTGCTTGGACAACATCATGGTGGCTGAGGAGTCTGACTTGGGCCAGAATCTCTTGTGTCATGGCTCAGGCCTGAATACAGGCAAGGCCTCGCTTGGCAGGCCTCTTGGAAAAAGCTGCCTTCTGCACAACACAAGGAAGCTCTTGACCCCTCACCCCCTGCCAGGTTCCTACCTATACACCTGCATTACTAAACCAGGTGCCTCCTGATCAGGCTGTTTCTCCCCCAACTCCGTACGCTCTACCTACCCCCTCTCCTCTCCTCCTCCTGCTGATGTTTCTGTAAGGACTGAAGAGGCTGAGGATGAGGGCTGGAGAGGAAGTCCCTGACCCCAGAGCTGAATCTTTGAGAACAAAATTTGCTGGCTAGAAGGCTTGGAGAGAGAAATGTCATGTGATTAGGGAGCTCTGAATGGACAAATGCAGCAGTAGCAATGGGAACGAGGATGGGAAGATCAAAGACCTCCCTCCTGATCATGAGCTATGCAGAGAAGAAAATAAATGCATGTTTAGGTAAAAAAAAATGTAAAAAAAAATGCACGTTTTTTTTTCCCCAAATATTCATTGTTCATCATATCAGATTTTATTTTGGGCATATTTCATTTTGTTTTCTAGATTTTAATATAGGGCTCTTTAAGGTTTGCCTTCTATTGTGGTTACTATACCTGAATGCTATGGTCTGATAGTGTATGTCCCTGTGCCCTTCCCCCCAATTTGTTTGTTGAGATCCTAAGCCCCAACTTGATGATATTGGAAGGTGGGATCTTTGGAACTGATCAGGTGATGAGGGCTCTTTTATGTAAGAGGCCACAGAGTGTTGGGATTGCTTCTGTTCCTCTTAGGAGCCCTGACTAAGAAATTTAGGTACTTGGAGAGGCTCTAGAGGAATAGAATCTGGAGGTATATTTTCTGAATAGATTTTGGGGTTTCTAGAATTGACTTTTGACTCTGATTAGAATCAAAGACACTAATGCCTCTATTTCCAATGGTAAAAAGAGAATTGATAGTCCATGGTATAATAGACAATAGAGATACCCCAAAATGTCACCTATAGATACTCTTAATCAAATACCTATAAGAAGCAAGGATCTGAAAAAAAATAAAATTAAATTAAGATGTTAAAAAAAAGAAGCTAGGATCTGAGTGAACCTGTATATGATACTTTTAAATATTTTGTCAAACTAATGAGTACAAGGTAATTGAATGGTTGGTCCTAATGTCACTGGACAAAGGAAAAGAAAGGAAAGCATGGGTTTCATATTCTCAACTCAACCACCAAGTACATGCACTGAAAGTTTCTCTGCCTGCCCTGAAAGAGACCCATTCTGTTACCCCTGGACAGAGATTATGGAAAACCAAACTCAGAATCTCATAATGGCCATATCTAATTCTTAGCCTCACAGGGTATCAACTGTTAATGTGAGGGCATTGGTTAGAGAAAAATGGAATCCTGAAGTTGGAATAGGGACGTGTGGGAAGACCCGGATGAAACTGGAAACATTAACCCCCTAGATTCTGATGCATCTTCTTTGCCATTAGAAGCAGATTCTCCTCCAGGGTATTACCTCTGCGTTGCCTGGGGAAACTGTAATGGCCTCCACTGAGGCAGCTGCCTTGCAAGCTAATGTTGCTTTTCCTCAGAATCCAACCCTACCATCCCTTTTTGCTTCTAAACCTATAACTTGACTAAAGTCTCAAAAGACTCTAAAAGTAAGGTACAAAGTACACCCATAAGGAGGAAATACTTAAATTTATGAATTTATACAGGCAGAATTCTCAGAATTAAGTGTGACTATAGATATTAAGTGTGTGGGTTAATGGTTGAAGAAAACTGAAACTGGATCAGGTCAAATTTACCAATGTGGGTCCATGTAGGAGAGATTCTGTATTTATTGTTGCAGCTTGGAGAATCAGAAATGTTCTAACATTGGTTGGTTGGTTGGTTGGCTGAAATGTTGACCAAACAGATCACTGATAGGGCACTGTGAGAAAATAGAAAATATATACAGCTAACACTTGAATAATACAAGCCTGAACTGTGAGGGTCAGACTTTTCTAATTGCTGCTTTGGCTCTATGGTCCGCACAGGGACCATGCCTGTCTTGTCTTTGGTCATTGAGTGCCATCACTCGGTCTCTGCCACCCCAGGATCCAATTAACCCAATTGCATTTATGATTCTCAATTCAGTGGCTGCAGTTTCCACTGTAAGGTCTGACATACAGAGAACAGCAATCTTAGAGCTCTTTAGAGGTGCTGAGGAACCTCTTAGGAATTCATTTCTCACAGTTATGGTGAAAACTTGTTCTCTGGGTCCTTTCACGTAGGTCTATAGGTCTTAAATGACAAATCCACTCTAACATTCTAATTTCCCTAAGCCTTTGAATACATTCCTTTACAGTAGACAAGGCAAGTTTGGCATTTCTAACTTACTCACCCTAGGTCACCCTGCTGCCTTCCCCCAACCCCTGCCACACACACATTATTTGTCCAAAGAAGGATGAGGAAATTGAGTTAATAACTGATCATGGTGACATGAGAAAACTTCAGTAGAAATCCCTATAGTATGGTGTTTAGAGAGCTTCTGGGTTCTGAACACCACTACACCAGAAAGGTGATAGACCCCAATTCCACAGGGATAGAAGCTCCCCACTTGGGACCCTCCCAGACCTCACCCTATGTATCTCTTCATCTGACTACTTATCTATATCCTTACCATATCATTTAATAACCTGGGAAATGTGTTACCCTAAATCCTGTGAGCTGCTCTAGCAAATGTTTGAATCCAGGGGAGGAGGTCATGGTCAATTTATAGTCAAGTCAGACAGAAGTTATGGATGGACTGGGCACTCACTACTTACATTTGGTGTCTGAAATTGGGGGACAGTCTTGTGGGACTGAGCCCTTAATCTGTGGCATTTGACACTATTTCCAGGTAGACAGTATTAGAATTGAGTTAACTTGTAAAGCATCCAGCTGGTCTCACAGAGAATTGCTTGGCATGGGGAGAGAAGACCACACAGCTGGAGACCAGAAGTACCAGAAATATGAGGAGTGTGGTATAGTATAAGAATAAAGGAGAAACAGAATGGGGGACTGATAACATTTTCCTAGCAGACACCATTCCTCAGGGTGATAGCCGGCTACTCGGTGGCATATAGATTGCCCTGGACCACTTCCATCATGGAGCAGGCAGCATTTTTCTCTTACTTGAATAAGCACACTCACTTTGGATAGAGATTTGCCTTCCTGCACACAATGCTTCTGCCAAAACTACCACTGATGTTCCACATTCATGCACCGAGAGTGCCTTATCCACTATCATGATATTTCATACAGTATAGATTCTGATGAAGGAAGTCACTACACAGCAAGTGGGCCCATGCTTATGGGGATCACTGATCTTACCATGTTCCCTACCACACCAAAACAGCCTCCTTTATAGATTGATGAAACTCAGTTAAGTGCCAGATGTCAACACCTTGTAGGGTGGGGTGAGGTTTTCCAGAAGACTGTATGCTCTGAAGGAGCATATGGTCCTGGTTCTATTTCTCCCACAGCCAGGACTCCCAGGTTCAGAAATCAAGGGATAGAAATGGGAGTGGCATCATTCACTATTACACCCTGGTAAACCACCACCAAAATTTTTGCTTCTTTTTCCCGTGATCTTATACTCTGGTGGCTTAGTTCCAAAGGGAGGCCTGCTTTCAGCAGGAGACACATTGATTTTATTAAACTAGACTGTAAGTTTCCCACATGGCCATTTTGTACTCTTCATGCATCTTCCTGTGCTGGTTGAGGTATTGATCAGAGTGCTACTCCACATTGCAGGTAAGGAAGCCTATGCTTGGAATGCAGGAGACCCCTAGAGTGTCTCAGTGTTAGCAGGCCCTGTGACTGAGATCAATGGAAATCTATAAGAAATCAGTGCAAGAAGGACTACTAATGGGCTGGTCCCATCAAGAATTAAGTTAGGGTTACCTAAACATGGCCCAAAACCAAGATCAGCTGAGGTGCTTGCAGAGTGCAAAGGAAATATACGATGGGTAGTGGAAAGGGGTTATGAATGCCAACTATGTCCATGTGACCAGTTACAGAAGCAAGGACTACAATTGTCATAAGTATTTCTTACTTTTATAAATTTATGTATATGTGCATATGAGTGTGTACACACACAGACACACATACAAATATCTTTGTTTTCTTCCCTGTTATCCTCTTATCATATGACATAAGATGAGTTGACTTAGTATCAGAATGTTATCATATTTAAGTTCCGTTAACTTTATATCCCAATATATAAGTTATGGAAGACTAAATGTCAGCCAGAGACTCTGTATCCCTCTCTTATGGAAAGGATGATTGTGTTTTGGTTATGGTCTACAGTTGTTTATGTTAGATGAAAGCACAATCTTATTATTGCCTTTATTTGGAGGTTAAGTGTCATTTAAGGAGATGCAGATCGGAGGCAAACTGACGGGGGTAAATTTGTGATGATTAATTTTATGTGTCAACTTGGAGGATGGTCTTGGATGAGATTAACATTTAAATTGATCAGTTTGAATAAACAGACAAAGCTCTGTAATGGGGTCATATGTATTCAGTCAGTTGAAAGAATAAACACCCAATGTATCTGAACAAGAGGGAATTGTTCGTCAGGTGGCCGTTGGACTTGAACTGCAACATACTATCTCCTGAGTCTCCCGCACCCCTGCTCACACTGCGGGTTTTGGGTTCACCAGCCTCTATTATTGCCCATGTCAATTCCTTTATTTTCAAGCCAAAAGAATAGAAAAAATTTCTTGGCTGCTTAATTCTTCTGTTAAGCTCTTTTAGTAATAAAGAATAAACCTAGGTCGGTTAAATAAAACTAAACAAAGCCAAATTCCTGCTAATTGGGATGCTGTTTTCATAAATGCCAAGTGTTGAAATCTATGATTGGAGACTTTTGTCTTTGTGTTTGGGTGTGTGCATATGTAAGAATGTGTACATGCAGTGTGTGCGTGTGTGCGTGTGATTATGATTAATGACATTTAAATATTAGCTAAATATGATACTGGGCACCATGATATTAGATTTTTCAAATTTGAAATGTGTCAAAATAGTCACATTAAATTCAATTTTATCTGGTAAAAACACTTTTGCTCTTTTATGTGTAATAACAGGAGAGAAAAATTTATTTTTGATCCATAATTGATAAAATGGGAATATTAATGGTAGAATAAAGTCTCAAATATTAGACCCTCAACTCAGGTAATAAAGCTCTTGCTTAAATAGCATAGGGCTCATTTCCATTTGAGGTGTCTTGTGCCTGCGCCAGCACTGTGACATGACCTAAATATTAAGACCGTGTCTGAAAAACTTGCATGTGTTTTACTTCAAGATGAAAAATGTAGAAAGAAGGACACCTTTTTATTTCTTATTGTTTGTCTAATGAAGAATGGAACAGTAAATAGTAAATAATAAATGCTACATTTTCTTCTTTTTAATTAAAATTTTTGTACAAGGTTGTTCCTGGATTGTGTTAGAGATCAAATCAATCTAGATTAAGTAAATTAATGACTCTTTATGGATTGTGGGTTAAATCTTATAGTTACAGCTTTAATTCTATGTTGAAATTAGTCCTTTCAATATTAAAAATGTTTGAAAGGGACAGACTCTCCTTCAACTTGGCAGTGTTTCGCTGGGGTGGGTGGGTATCAGGTGTGCCCTGCATGCTGGCTACACAGTGACATTTCACATGCTCTATTATTATCATGACACTTCAGGAAGTTAATAAAAGGACCCAGAAAGAACCTAAACCTGGGGTGTCTCAAAGGGTGGACTTTTCATACAATATTGATATTAAGAGGTAATCACGAGAAAAATAGTAACCAGCAAACTGTAAAAGCAAACGGGACTTCAGGAAACTGTGGGAATACAGAACCAGGCTACCTTTTATTTTGCAACATCACCAGGCAGGGGCATATTGGAGACACAGGTTGAAAGAAGAATATAGCTTAATAGAACTAAAGCAATTTGCTTTATCTAATTGAGGCATAAATAATTATAATGATCCATCTTGTAGAAAATAAAAAAGAAGACTCATTAAAGCCTGGGTGTGAACAGGAGTGCAATGTTAACTTGGTTACCATTCCTCAACCCATATTGATTTTTAAATTGCCATTCTTGAATGTCCAAAGTTCAAGAATCCAGAAAAACTTGGCAGAGTACTCAACATCTACATTCTGCAGTGAACAAGCACAAGTCTCTTAAATAAAGTAGACTTTTGTGTAAGAAGGTGGCCTACAGAGGTGGAATGGATAAGTAGTAAGGTCTTTACAATCCCCGAAGGGAAAGTTTGTTTAAGGGAATGCAGAGGCTCAGCACCAAACAGAAGCAAAGCACCCCAGTTATTGGAGGTAACACATGTCAGTCTCTTCATCAGACTTCATCTTGATTTGGACACTAGAATTCCATTAGGGAGCAATAACCTTTACCTAAAACATTTCAGGTTGGTGACAGTCCTAACAGAGGTGACACTTCGAGACATTGCATTTTGGAAGGATGAATGTTCCTGTTTTCTTTGAGTTACTTGGATAAGAAGCAAAGACCTGATGCTGGGGCATCTAAGAAGGGCCAGGATGAGAAGGAGGAAAAGTTCCAGATCCTGTATAAAATAAATTTTCTTACTTCTTATTTTCTAACATGCCTTGGCCCAAAGATGCTAAAATCATAGCATGGAAATTAGAATCATCCATTGACAGAACAGTGAACTGTACAGAGTTTACCAACAAAAATAGGAAATGGTGTATTTTAGAACTTGCATCAAATCGTGGGAAAATTCACACAAAATGGTTGCTTTTCTTGATAGAGATTTGTATCATGTTTTACATATTTGGGTGTATTTCCTAACATTTTCTTTTCTTTGATCATGTTTTTCATTAGAGCAGCCATAGAGTATATTCCAATTGTAAAGTCCACTTTACGCAGGAGATGACCTGGAGAGGAGCTTAAGGATGTGTAATGCTTCTCGCAAGATGCCTGATGATGCTTTCTAACTAAAAAAAAAAAAAAAAAAAAAAAATTCTCATTGACTCATCATTCAAGAAGTTTGGAAATGTGGCAAAGTAAAACATGAGCTTCTGGGTGATGTGGATTCACTTTTATGAAGGAAGAAGTCCCCACTTGCTTGCCAATTTTTTCTGGTATAATCAAAGCTATAAATAGTTGGCATATTTTGGCAAGGGCTATGAGCAGAATAGTAATATTACTATTACTATTTGGTTATTAAGTTTTAATTTCTTACTAAAGAGGTTGAAATCCATCTTGAGAACTTCTATCTGTACCAAGATGTTAGGAAGGTGGTATAAGAAACAAAGGCCTTATTATTAAGATAGAAACAGAAGAGCAATCAAGGACCTAGAACAAAGCCTGGCACAGAGTGGTTATTTAAAAACATTTACATTCATAATTATATATGCATTTCAAATGGTTCTTTTGGCTTTTCTTGGACTGTTCTAGGTGAGACGCTGAAGAGAAGCCAGCCAAGGTCACAGGTTTTTAGTGGTGATCAGATAGTAAGCTGACAGGGTCCTTGCAGTCTTAGGGCCAAGTCAGGGACCAGCCCTACCCCCCCAGGGTTCAGCCCTAAAGCAGGGCCATAATGGCAGCTTGCAGAAGCCCAGAAACCACAGAGAAGATTTGCCCTGAAGCCAGTTGATCTGACAAAATATAGTGCAACAGCAAGAAGACTGTTATTCACGTGTAGATTATCTCATTGATTGTTCTATTGAATTGTAAATGTAATGATCAAGGTGACTCCACAGTGACTGTATTGTGCTTGAATCCTATAAAAAGGCTGTGATTGAATAAACTTCGTCTTGGCAGCATTGGCTGCAACCCTCTGGGTCCCATCCTTTGTGTCTCTTTCTTTCTCATTCCCACCACAGAACTCAGGTTTCTCCATTCAGTTAAGGCTGGTTCCTTGGCAAGTGGTGCCTGAACAGGGGCCTGAGTATTCAGGATTGGCAGATGCCACAGCAGTTGAGGAACTCCTCCAGGGTAGAGGCATCTTAGTATTTGGAGTTGGTGAGTGAAGGAACAATGTGCGTCCGGAGAAATAAACTATGGGGCAGCTACAGGCCAGGAATCGGGTACTTTGTGTACACGTTCTTAAATCTATGAAAGTATCATGGAACAAAAGTTAGTGATGCTCAAATAGAGAGATTTATTAAATTTTCCAAGAAGTTTGCCCCTGGTTTCCTGAGGAGGACATAGTTAATCTTCCTAATAGATGTGGGGCTTCTCCCTCGCTCATTTCCCAGTCAAGGGCTGTAAAGGGAGCCAACTGTGGTTAATCTTCCTCAGGATGGAGACTTCAAGGGATACTCCCAAGCTGTTGCCAAAGCTCCCTTTATTTCAGGGAAATTTCCTGTCTTCTCTGGCCCAATGTAGACTGCCTAACCCCTCCCTCCTTGTTGGTGGGAAAGCCTGGCATCTGGTCCTCTGTTGGAGCTGATGAGCTCTAAAACCAGGAACCCTTTCTCTGGCTTCTGGCAGCACTCCATCTCTTCTGTCTCCCCCTTCTTCTGTCTCTATACCAACTTGGGTGCAGCTCACATAACTGGCCTCTAGACCACCCTTAGTGCCTCCTGCACAATGGTTCCTCCTCTCTTCACTGTCTAGGAGCAAGAAGAGCACCCCCTGGACCTAACACCTCCCACTCCAGATTTCCCCACCAGGGTCTCAGGTAAAAGTTGAAAATCGGTTGGGCCCACGTGGAACATAAATCAGTATTTAAACTAAGTTAAGTTTGTTGGTTAATTAAGATAGATGTGTCTTTAAAGTTATCAGCACTAAAAGTAAGTAAAACTTATTCTATCAAGGTTGGCTGAAGGTCAAATAAGGTCATATTATCTCATTGAAATTTGTTAACAAAAAGATAATTAAACTGATTATTAATTTCCTCAAAGCAATTAATTAATTGGTCATTAATTACCACAGGTAATTAAGATAGCTTTCAAAGTCCTTGGTAACTTGAAACTTTAAAGTTTTGCTTGGATGATAAATGGAATTAAATATGTTGGACATCTACATCTTTTCCAAATGGGATAAAGTGCTACATCATGGATTACTAGACATAGGCTTGTGCTTTTGACTTCTTACTACAAAGATACTGGATATTTAAATCTGTTGGTAAACATGTTTTGTGCTTAACTGATTCACAAATTTGCCATCTAAAGAATGCTGGTGTAACAGTTCACAGTTGGTTAATACTTAGTTGTCACTGTAGACTTAGGTGTTTCTAAGACTGCAGAATTATGTTAACTGTAACTAAGACTGATAGAAATTAGGGAAACAACTCTGTATATGGAAAAGTAGAATACATGTAAGAAAGATATATGAAAGAGGAATACATCTTTGTTGAAAGTTAAAGAAGGTAATTTGCCCTCAATGAGAGGGTTGTTGGTGAAGAAATGGCTTGGGACTAAAACAGAATGCAAAGGAAAGTTGTAAAAGCTTTGTGATGGGAAATCTTTGGAAACAGATTTTAGGTGTGGTCAGCATGGACTAAGATCAAAATGAATGGATTTTAAGTACATTGATAAAAGATTTGAAATCTGCCCTCTCTTAAAGGACAAAGCATTGTTGGTCTGCTCTTGATAAGAAAATATAAATAGTTGTTTTCTCATTGCCTATCCAGAAAAAAATGCTTTTATCAGGTCTTTGACCATCCCTAAGCCTATTTTAGGCATGTGCTTTAAAACTGTCTAAGGTTTTAACAAAATTCCCCAAGATTTAAATCATGAACAAAGTCTTATTGACTAATTAGGCTGGCTTGTTTGGTATGTTACCTTCTGGTTCTGGCTGGTGAAGTATTATGTGTCAGTGGATCACAGAATAACCGAGTTTCCTTGTCTACAGCATCATAGTAAACTATTTTACTGGATCTTTAACAAGGTCCATTTCTGAGTTTTTGTTATTTGTAATTGTTCTAATTCTCTTGTAAAATGAGTTTCATCTTCAAGGAGACTGATATAAAGGACTTTCAGGACAAACACAGGTAAACAATATCTTTAAGATCAGAACTGAAATGAGTGAGAGTTTCCAGAACTAACTAAAAATTGCATCAAACTATACCGGAATTAGTAACATGGGACTACATAAACTAAAAGATTATAATGTTGTGACTCCTGTTTGAAACATTGCTGGCTCTCCAATGCCCACTTTTGCAGACTAAAGAAGCTTTTTCTTAAAATATTTGTGACTTACAGAAATGTAAAAATAGTTATTTGTAAACAAACGAAAACACTCTTTTTTTTTTTTTTTTGCACTCAACTTTTCTATCTAAACCCTCTGAAACTCAAAAGGTCTCAGTATTCCTTCTTCCATGGCAACCCCAGTCATTTGCATAAATTCAGTAAAATGGACACCATTGGAAACATGGGTTATTTTACCAAGGCTTTGACTGGAATGTCATATTTGAGGAAGACATGCATAAACTCAGATATGACCAGACAGCTTAAAGAAACTAAGGTTGACTTTATGAAATCTTGGAGCCATAAGCCCCTGGGAACTGTTGCTCTGATACCTTGCTTACAGAGTTCCCAGTGGCCTCACCAGGTGAGTAAAGAATGTCACTTCCTGGCAGGTGCAGGAACCTTGGATACTTTGGAAACCTCAAGAAGATGAATTTGCCCAAATCCTACAGGTATTGCAGGCATGTCTGGTGGCAAGTATGTGGCTTGGCTTCTGGCCTGGAGAGGCTACTAAAAGTTTAACCTAGAGATTTCTTATAAAAGTTCCAGCAAAGCAGATTCTAAAAGATCTATATGTTCACTCACTGTTCTTGCTGAGCTTATGTAAATAATTAGGCCAAGTCTGTTAAAACTGGACTTGTTTTTCAAGTAAATTAGTCCTGATTTGGCTATTTCTGGAAATGAGGGTTATTTTAGAGAGAAAAGTTATGTTTCAGTAACAAACCTCTGTGGATATTATAACTAAATCTGATTGTCTTTAAGTGTTTGCTGTTTAACTAAGCTAGACAACTTGAGGTACACTTTAGGTATGTTGCACAATAGCTCATTCAGATAATTTTCTTGTCTTTTATTCTGTGGGGATAATAACAGAACCCAAGGGCTCATGATAAAAAACTGGAAAATGGAATTGCTTCCCCAACAATTGTATAACTTTACTATCACCTTGATCCCTATATGGCTGGGATAATGAAATCATTCCCTAAAAGCCAGAGCATATGCCACTCCATAGGGTTAACTACAGACTTGTGGAGATAGTAGATGGCCCCACTTCCCTTGTGACTGGATTGGATAATGCACTTGGGGATAGCCTTATCTCCTGAGACAAGTTTTCTCCCACTTGTCAGTGATTCCTTGTAATTAGAACAGTAATGATTTACCTCAAAGAGGTCTTCTAAATGATATTATTTTTTAGTTAGTCATATTTATCCTAGAAGCAACTTCTGTTGAGATAACAATTACAAGTAAAGGCTTTAGCTAAGCATCCAACAGAGCTCCTGGTAAAACAAAACAAAACAAAACAAAACAAACCACCTTAAAGCTCACTACAGGACAGTCCTTGACTATAATGACTTCACATCAGGTCCAGAACATCTTAAAGACCAAAGACCACCAATGGATGAATGAGGCTGACATTAAATATCAGGCCATGCTTATATATGTGCCTAAAATAATACTTGAAACATGTCAGACTTAAACCCAGCTACCCTTATGCCTGGACCTGGCCATTGTACTGTTCAGAGATTATTAATCTTGCTTATTCTAGTCAACCAGATGTAAGATGGCCCTATTAAAAATATGATGAGAGTTGGTTTAAACATGTTCCCAAATAATAGAACTTCTGGCTGCTGCCTGGTTTGTTACTGATTGGGTAAGGAGACCTGGCATCAGATGTCCAGCTCCAAATGGAACCCACTGAGTATGCAGACCTAACTCATGGCCCTGTCTTCCTTTGAGGTGGATAGGTCACTGTTCCTTAGGTTTGCTAAATGCACAGAAGCATTATTAAAGTCATCATACCAACCCAGCTGGCCTTCCAAATGTAATTAAAACAATGGGGGACATGTTTTGTATTGCATTGGTATATAGCTTCCATCTTTGTTCCCTCTTTCAGACTGGAGAATGTTATTTGGTACATGGAAACTTACTAAGCCTATGGTCAGCCCTAAATGACCCTAGAAGTAGCATTTCTTAAATGCTATGATAATACAGATGTATAAAGCAGCTTTCCAAAGTAGAAGGGCATTAGATCTTTTAACTGCTACACAAGCTGGAAGTTGTGCTGTCACAAAAATGAAATACTATGTATAAATTCCAGATTATCACTAAATTTCCAGGTTTCTAACTGACATGAATACTCAAAATGGTGCTTTAAATTATCTCTTTCATTTAGGGATCACTTTAATCTCCTGGACTGGAGGGGGGGAATATATATATATATATATATATATATATATATATATATATCGAAGGTCTTTTACTTGGACTTCTCTTTCTCCTTTCAGTATTAAGCTTATTTTGTCATTTCTGGTGTCTCCCTGCCTGGTGCCAAGATTCCTTCACTGCCATGACTTCCAGCTAACATATGATCCTTTCTTTCAGGGAGGTTCATGTGTTGACAGCATTGGATTCAGCTGCCTCTGTCTTTTGTAACTTCCCTACATATTCCCCAACTGATCAATGTTGACCCTGAGTAGGTAGAGACACTGCTATATCCCTTGTTCAGCAGGAAGAAGTTGTAGAAGGTGAGACCTTCCACCTTCAACAACCTTAAATAATTAGGAGTCATAATTGTTCAGGGGGGAATAATGAAAGCAGAAACTGACACCCCACAACCTCCCCCACCCCCCTACTCCTGAGTGGGACATATATGACATTCTTATAGGAATCACCCATCTTAATGTTAATACCTTGGTAGAGGGAGAAAAACAACCTTAACCTGACAATGGCAAGGCCTCAAGGCCTCTGGTATCTTGCAGTTCATTTTTAGCATATGAAAGTTCTTTTGAAACCTCCCCACATTCTCATCTTAATGAAGGTTTATATAATTTAAATTTTTAAATCTCTCTGCTGATGGTACTTCTCCAGCTGACTTTGTGGTTTCTGCCTGGAACACATTATGCTGAAGTGAGGTATAAGGATCATTTAATAAGTCAATGTTCTGGCCCTGATCCTGTTTTAATTTGGGGGTGAGGGCATGGGTGTATTTTTCCTAGGGATGCTGATGGACCCATCTGGCTCCCTGAGCACCTCGTGCGTATCTGCAATGGATCCCACTCCAGAGGAACTTCTGGATCTGTCCCAAAGCCTCCTCCTGTCATTGCAGAGGCTGAAGATTACACCCCTGATGCCTGTCTTTCCATGACGCACGCCTCTTGTGAAAACAACCCACCAAACAATGATCCCAAGTTGGAAGCATCTGAAGACCCTCACTGTGCAGGTGTGGGAAATGTTGGAGGGTCAGGTTAAGAATGACCCCAAACACTTTTTCTAGCCATGATAGTGCTTATCGCCTGCAGATATCCATTGCATATGCTGATAAAACTTATTGGACCTAGATCCCCGAGCCCCCTTTTTATGACCTGTTACATGGGAAGATCCTAGTGTCTGTTTTTACCAATGTTTCACAAGTAATTGGTGGATCATTTGCTGATCATTTAATCCCTCAGTGGGTTGGTAATTATACTTATCATGGGAAATCCTCCACAAGTTCCCTTTTGTTTGACTACTACTGCTCAATGGCTGGGATTTCTTATGAGGCTAGATGTGCCCCAGGACCCATACTGCATGTTACAGATAAGACCTATAAGGAATGGACTTTCCAGTCCTTGGGCCTGCCTTCTCAAGCTCTTGTAGCTTATGATGAATCCCCACCTTCTCACATTCCAGTCTGTAATCATAACAATCCTTGCCCCTTTGTACATCTTCCACATTGGTGCTGATGCCATTACGAACTCCCATTATAGCATCATATCCCTTCTCTTTGATGCTATCTTAGACTGATCTCATCATAATCTTCTCTCCCAAAGGGATTTACTTTGGCGGGATGAGTGGAAGAGGTATATTCTACTCACCAAGGTCATGTTCAGTTGGGAGGTTGGCACCTCATGGCATCTTTATCCACCATTGCATTTCTCATAATCAGTCTGTCCTTACACATCATCTTATGGCATGCGTTCCTGTCCCATATGTATTGCTGGTAGGAAGTCTTCGAATCTCTGTTCAATCAGGTTATTATGACATTGCCCTAATAACAGTAATCTCATCAATTGTATTAATTCTCATAATTACCAATTGGCTATAATGATTTTACATCAATCTTCACTTGTCATGCTTCCAATTAGTGTTACAGGACCTTGGTATGAAAGTACCAGTTTGCAGATTCTCAAAGAATTTAATAATTTGCTATGTGGAGGCAAACACTTTTTAGGGCTTCTTATTGCAGGATTAGTTTCTTTAGTGATCGTCATTGCTTCTGCTATTGCTGTCACACAAGAAGTGCACACAGTTCATTATGTTAATAATTTAGCGAAGAATGTATCTATTGCCTTAGGGACTCAAGAAGTTATAGATAGAAAATTAGAAACTAGATTTAAAGCTTTAGAAGAAACTGTACAAAAGTCTTTTTTTTTTTTTTTTTTAATACAGATGGCCTTATGACATCATGCAGAATTCTCTAGGACTTGTGTTACAAAGAAGGAATATAATGATACCACTTGGGGAGGGGATAAAGTAAAAAGTCATCTTATGGGCATATGGACAGCAGATGATTTTACTTTAGATGTGGCTCGATTACATTCTGAAATACAGGCAATAGAGCAATCCCCCAGGCTGTTACTCAAGCCATCTGAACTTACCAAACAAGCATCTGATAATATACACAATTTATTGCACTCAAATGGTCTTACTTCCTTTCTTTATTCAATTGCAGTCGCCCTAACTTTTGTCTTGTTTGCATGTCTTTTGCCAGTCTCCCTCTGAGCAGAGATTCCCATCTCTCTGGCCCCTCCAATCCAGCCTCCATGAGCTTCGTTTAAAAAATAAATAAAAGGGGAACTGTGGTGACCAGGCAGCAAGCTGACAGGGTCCTTTCGGTCTTCGTGCCAGGTCAGGGACCAGCCCTGCTCCCCACAGTTCAGCTCTAAAGCAGGGCCATAACCACAGCTTGCAGAAGCATGGAAACCACAGAGCGGATTTACCTGAAGCTAGTTGATCTGACAATGTAGTAACAGGAGAAAACTCGTATTCACCAGTAGATTCTCTCATTGATTGATCTATTGAATTGTAAATGCAATGATTGAGGTGACTCCAAGTGACTGTATTGTGCCTGAATCCTATAAAACTGCTGTAATTGCATAAACGTCATTTTAGCAGCATTGGCTGTGACCCTCGGATCCCATCCTTTGTGTCTCTTTCTCATTCTCACCCTGGAACTCAGGTTTTTCCCTTCAGTCAGGGCTGGTTCTTTGGCAGTTTTCCGTTTCAAACGACCAAATGTTGGGTTTTGATCTCTAGGCCAGTTGAGATCAATGTCAACTAGATGAATTCAAGAGCTAGTTGAACCAGTTTTCGTGATCTCTGTGCTGGTAGCCATTATCCTTCTGATTGTCTAGAATAGACAATATTTGTTGTCTAGAATAGGCTTCTCTAAACACTGTTTCCTAGAAGAAAAGCAAACAGAGAGGTAATTTCCTTGACATGGGTCTTGGCAATGAGTTCTTGGATTGAATACCAAAAACAAAGGCAACAAAAGCTGAAAATAAACAAGTAGAACTACAGCAAGCTAAAATTTTCTTCTGTACCATCAAAGAAACCATCAACAAAATGAAAAAGCAACGTATGGAATGAAAGAAAATATTTATAAATTATATATCTGATGAAGGGTTAATATATATGTGTGTGTGCGTGTGAGTGTGTGTGTGTGTGTGTGCATATATTTGTATATATAAACTTACACAGGGTAATAGAGAAAAAATCCAACTAAAAAATGGTCAGAAGCATTGAAAAGGCATTTTCCCCAAGAAGACAAATGGCAAACAGACACAGGAAAAGATGTTCACCTAATCCTCAGGGGAATGCAAGTCAAAATCACAACGAGATTATCACCTTCAACCTGTTATGATGCTATTATCAAAAAGATAAGAAATAACAAGCGCTGGTGAGGATGTGGAGAAAAGCCAGCTTTGGTGCACTGTTGATGGCAAGGCAGACTGGTGCAGCCACTGTGCAAGACAGGATAGAGGAGCCTCAAAAAGAAAAAAAAAAAAAAAACGGTGGAACTACCATATGTTCCAACAATTGCACTCCTGGGTATTTATCCAAGTGAAATAATATCATGATCACAAAAAGATCTTTACCTCATATTTATTGCAGCATTTATAATAGTTGAGTCATAGAAACAGCCTATGTGTTTGTCATATTCCCTGATGATGGATGAATGAATAAAGAAAATGTGTTTTTATTACATAAATACATATATTATATCACACACACACATAGACATATATATATATATATATATATAATATGTTTATCTAGAGAACCTTGAGAACATTACACCAAGTGAAATAAGTCAGACAGAGAAAGACAAATACTGTGTGATCTCACTCGTATGTAGAATCTGAAAAACAAACAAAACAGCTACTGAACTCACAGGTACAGAGAATAGATTCCTAGTTGCCATAGGTGTTGGCTGGGAGAGGGGTGAATTGGAAGGCAGTGGTCATAGGGTACAAACTTTCAGTTAGAAGATAAGTAAGTCATGGGTCAGAATGTACGGCAGTGTGACTATAGCTAACAATACTCTATTGTAGATTTGAAAAATGCTAAAAGATTAGATCTTAAAAGGGTTACTCACAAGAAAAAAAATCATAAATATGTGTGGTAATCTATTTTGTTCTGTTATTTTGCCTTTTTTTTTTTTTTTAAGATTTTACTTATTTGACAGAGACAGCAAGAGCAGCAGGAACATAGCAGGGAGAGTGGGAGAGGGAAAGCAGGCTTCCTGCCAAGGAGGGAGCCTGATGTGGGACTTGATCCCAGGACCCTGGGATCATGACTTGAGCCAAAGGCAGGGACTTAACAACTGAGCCACCCAGGCGCCCCTATTTGCAACTCTCATTTGGCAATACACAAATATATCAAATCTTTGTTTTAGACCTTGAACTTACTCAATGTCAATTATATCTCAATAGAAAGACAAATGATGGGTGCCTGGGTGGTTCAGTTGGTTAAGTATCTGCCTTCTCAGCTCAAGTCATGATCCTCAGGGTCCTGGGACTGAGTCCTGCATTGGGTTCCCTGCTCAGTGGGGAGTCTGTTTCTCCCCTTACTCTGCCCCTCTACCTTCTTTCAAATAAATAAATAAAATCTTAAAAACAAAACAAAACAAAACAAAAAACAGAAACAAGATGAAACCAGAGAGGGAGACAAACCATAAGAGACTCTTAATCTCAGGAAACAAACTGAGGTTTGCTGGAGGGGAGGGGGATACTGGAGAGGGTATGAGCCATGGTCAGTGCTGTGAAGTGTGTAAGACTGCTGAATCACAGACCTACCCCCGAAAAACTAATACATTATATGTTAATTAAAACTAAAATTAAAAAAAAAAAAAGGCAAGTGAGAAGCACAGATGTGTAAATAGCTGTTATCAAAAAAAAAAAAAAAAGCATACCAACTACTGAAGAGAGAAACATTTTTTCCTACATGAAATTCTAAAAAAAAAAAAAAGTATATGACTTTTTATGTAAAATATTTGGAATACTGTAAAAAGCTATATCATCAAAAGTAGTTTTCAAAAGATGACTTCACATGGCCATAGCTTATTTTCTTCATAGCTATGTTCATGGCTCAGACTTACTACAGCAAAAGCAAAAAGAAGCAAATAGAAAACATGCATGGGGTGAAACCCAGTGGACATCAGGGGCAAGTTTCCAAGGGTTCTTCTCTTCCAGGCAATCACAGAGAATGCACACTGTCCCCCAGCAACAGGCTGTGTGTGTAGTATTGTCTATCAGTTCTTTAGAGAGAGACTCAGTGCCTAAGATTGGTACTGGGGAATGCTCACATAGTCTCTCTCTGCCTAGTGTATCTCTCATTCCCAGAAGAAAGGCAGATTTTCAGTAAAAACTGTATTGTTTGCATAAACAATTTAGACACAGTGAAACACTCATCATTTAGAGAAAGCTTTCCATCAGTGTGGGAAAAGACATACCACTCCAATTTCCGTATGTCAGACAAGAGACCTGCTGGCAATTAAGACTTTGTAAGGATAATGGTCTCAAGCTTATTTTAACTCTTCTCTGCACATATTCCATCAAAATAATCCACTAATGACCCACTAAATTGAAAAAAGAAGTGTCAAGCTTTGGTCAATGAGAGAGGCAGTCTATTTCCTTTGGGTGTGTGCAAATGCTGCAAACATTGATCGCCTATGGAAAAATCTTTGCACTACCCACTCAACAGTTCATGCTACTTTTCCATGACATTTTGAGGCCAAGATCCTTTTCCCTTTTTCTGTCTTTACAGTTATTTTATCAGCAGCAGTTAACAGATGCCATTTTAAACAGTAATTCAGGACTTTCTATCTTGAATACACAGCCCGCTAACTTCTTCTGTGTAAGCACTGAGGCTTTTCACATTTTTCCAAGCTTGAGAAATAGGTTTCTGTACAGTTATACTTTAAAAATGAGACATATACAGATAAATTAGCTCAAGGTAATTTGTATATTAAATGTTCCCATGCAATTAGTCTCCTGAACTTGGAGGTCCCCTGACAATCTGGCTAATAGCAAGTAAGATGCTGAGCAAAGCCTTACTATAAGGATCATAATTTGGTGCATCCAAAGTGAGTGTTAATCAATTCTGTTACAAAATTAGAAGTTACAGAGCATGATTATCTATTCAGAGACTTAAGAGTTCACAGAGGTAAAATTGTTTAGCAAATATGCTCTTACTGCCTAGTTCCCTTGGCAGCTGTAAGTCGTCAGGGGTGAACTAAGTGCTTGCTCTCAGTTTCATAATACAGATGTGGTGCCTCTGGGACGGACATCCAAGCAATTACACCCAACTTAGCAGAAAGCATCTGCGATTTCTTGTGCAAAATAGCCCTGGTTTAAAAAAAAAAAAAAATTGAAATTGAGAAATAATAAAACCCCCTTTTGTTTCTTTTAAATAAATTTTGAATAAACTCCTACTTTTATTCAGCATGTGGTCCAGTGAAGTCAATGCCTGAGATGAGTGGTAAGCTGTGAAGATGTACGGGAGTCAGGTGGCTGTATAGATACTTTACAGAAGAGAGTAGTCATTGGTGACTAGGCAGGAAGCTACCTTTTCCAAGCCATTGGAGCCAAGACTTGGAGTCCTTGGAGATGAGCTTTCCAATCAACTTTCCCAGTGTTGGGCTTTCTGCTCCACATGCCCACTGCGATTTCCTCTGTCACTCATCTGAGACTACATTCTTATTGTTAGAAATTCTGTTTTAAAAGATATGCCTACACAACTCTAATTCCTTGCTGGGGTTTTATTACCCTTGGTTTGGTATTGTTCCCAAAGTATCATAAAAAGGTTTTGGATGACTGTTATTTACTATGGAATGTGAATACATAGATATTGCTCTAGGGCATATTGATGGGAAAGAGGAACTTATGTTTCTTCAAACCTCAGAGGCCTCCTTGAATTATGCAAACGCACAGCATAAAAGAAAATTGACGTAAGAGCAAAGTTTTAAAACTTTAAAGCTTCAGTAGCAGTCCATGCCTATCAAAGTTTAGTTAGAAAAAGAAGATATGTATCCAATATCTCAGAGACCTCTCCTTTGGCTAATTGGTGATGCTCTCTCAAAAAAAAAAAAAAAATCATATTCTGTTGTCTTTCAGATTGGCTACTCATTCATTGAAGAGGTCAAGACCATGTGGATAAGGACTCTCTGAGTCTCTAGGCAATAGCTTCTGGCCGGCTGAGCATAGGGTTTGACAGTTACTCATGGTGCTACCCCTCGTATGGGCAGCATCACAAATCCTGCTAACTTTCTGCATGAAGTTTTGTCCTATATCACAGTCAATGCAACCACACATACTCTGTTTATACAACAAATAGACTTTAATTTTTAATACTTCTCTCTGCTCATACCTGTCTGCCCTTATTTCCCATTAAAACCTGCACCAGGCAGATGGAAACATTGTCCATCTCCCTTTCACTTCAGCAGGGAAAGCTCCATTACTAAATACTTAGGACAACTTTGTAGGTAGGTGAGTAGAGCTAAGTATTCATAAGCAATTTTTTAAAAGATTTTAGTTATTTATTTGACAGAGAGCAAGAGAGGGAGCCAGAGAAAGCAGAGGGGAGCAGAGGCAGTGGGAGAAGCAGGCTCCCTGCTGAGCAAGGAGCCAGATACATGGCTGGATCCCAGGACCCCAGGATCATGACCTGAGCAGAAGGCAGATGCTTACCTGACTCAACCACCCAGGCATCCCCATTAGCAATATTTTTCTAAAGAAAAAGCACTACGTTGGGTCCCTGGGTGGCATAGTCAGTTAATTACTCAACTCTCGGTTTTGGCTCAGGTTATGATCTCATGGTTGTGACATCAAGCCCTGAGTTTGGCTCTATGCCCTCCATGGGACTTCACACTCAGCACAGAATTTGCTTGAGATTCTTGCCTTCTGTCTCTCTCTCTCAAATAAATAAATCTTTTTAAAAGATTTTATTGATTTATTTATATGGCAGAGAGAGATCCAAGATCCCAAGTAGGCAGAGAGGCAGGCAGAGAGAAGGGGGGGAAGCAGGTCCCCTGATGAGCAGAGAGCCTGATGAGGGGCTTGATACCAGGACCCTGAGATCATGACCTGAGCTGAAGGTAGAGGCTTAACCCACTGAGCCACCCAGGTGCCCCTCAAATAAATAAATATATTTAAAAAAAAGAAAGAAAAGAAACAAAATGCATTATAAAGCAGTTGTTCAGCAGTCAGACTCAGGAATCAGGCTAGATGCAAAGCCACACCTCATCACTCACTAGTTTGGACAGGTTACACAACTCCTCTCTATATTTGCTTCCTTGATGGAAAAACCGATGATAAAATGGCATACTCATCTCATATTGCAGTGGTGAGAATTAAATGAGTTAGCAACTTGTAAAATGTTGAAAACTGTTCTTGGCACAAAGTATACACACAAAAAATATTAACTACTGCATAACGTATTTTCCATGTGACTGTAAATCCTTGGAAGCAAGGGATTTTCTTTTCTGTCCACACATTTCACCAGAACAGAATGCCCGTTTCATATTAGGTGTCTGGTAAACATGAAAAAAGACGATACTTCTCCAATTGAAGACATACAAATGGCTATCAGACATAGGAAAAAATGGTCATCATCACTAGCCATCAGGGAGATTCAAATTAAAACCACATTGAGATACCACCTTACACCAGTTAGAATGGCCAAAATTAGCAAGACAGGAAACAGCATGTGTTGGAGAGGATGTGGAGAAAGGGGTGCCCTCTTACACTGTTGGTGGGAATGCAAGTTGGTGTAGTCTCTTTGGAGAACAGTGTGGAGATTCCTCAAGAAATTAAAAATAGAGCTTCCTTATGACCCTGCCATTGCACTCCTGGGTATTTACCCCAAAGATACATATGTAGTGAAAAGAAGGGCCATCTGTACCCCAGTGTTTATAGCAGCAATGGCCATGGTCGCCAAACTGTGGAAAGAACCAAGATGCCCTTCAATGGACAAATGGATAAGGAAGATGTGGTCCATATACACTATGGAGTATTATGCCTCCATCAGAAAGGATGAATACCCAACTTTTGTAGCAACATGGACGGGACTGGAAGATATTATGCTGAGTGAAATCAGTCAAGCAGAGAGAGTCAATTTTCAAATGGTTTCACTTATTTGTGGAGCATAACAAATAGCATGGAGGACATGGGGAGTTAGAGAGGAGAAGGGGGGGAAATTGGAAGGGGTGGTGAACCATGAGAGACTATGGACTCTGAAAAACAATCTGAGGGTTTTGAAGGGGGGCGTGGGAGGTTGGGGAAACCAGGTGGTGGGTATTGGGGAGGGCACGTATTGCATGGAGCACTGGGTGTAGTGCAAAAACAATGAATACTGTTACGATGAAAAGAAATTTTAAAAATATGAATGAATGAATGAACAAAGGAATGAATGAACGGGTAGATGAGACATTGGCATTTTTTGTTATTGGCAGAGGCTGACATTTTCACATATGCAAAACTTTGTTTTAAACAATGTGGGGATTCACACATGCAGCTCATGGAACCTGCCTTCCTACATTAAAGGAGTTGTACATCGTTATCAATATAATCCTCATTTGAAAAACCACAACACTCATTCAATATGGCTTTATCATGCTATTTTCCAGATGTATGCCAGAGAAGAATTCATTAGCAGTTTGATACGGTAACATTTAAAAATCGTAACACATAATGCAAAATCTTATAAAGCCAAACATTTGCCTAGTAGATACTGCCCTTGGAACTTAGAATGCTCTATATTTTAGTGGGAAAGTTTAGAAAACAAAACTGTCATCAGGAATGAGGTCCTTTGACACGGACAGATTCGTTATCTGGGGGCAGGAATAGAGTAAGACTCTGCCAACACTCCCCTCAAGTATTAAAAAAACATAGAAAGTGCTAAGACATTATGTCAAAGAAGGAGGGATACAGCTGTTCCCAGGGCAGACATGATACATTGTAATCTGAGCAATTCCCAAATTCTTTAAGGGATGGCCATCAAGGCAGTCACTTTGATTTTCCTGCAACCACAAACGTTACACGGTGGATTCTACAGAGACTGGAATCTAAGATAGCAGGGACACCCCATTTCTAATCTTTATGGTCTGGTAAAGGAAGGCAAAGAACAGCGACTTCCCCAAAGAGTAGGTTTTCCAAACATTTATAGAGTCTTCACTTTGAATGTATGGCATACGCTGACCATGTTTTCTATTAAACTTTAAAAACTATAATTTTGTGAAGTGTGCTCCTAAGGGCATCAGGATTAGATTCTCATCATAATATCCCCTGGCCCTTAGGAAAGGGATGGGGGCTACATACCTCTACCCTAGTGACCTTAGATATTCACGAGAACCATTTCCTTGACATAAGTGCTTTATTACTCTTCTGTGATTTTCCTGGGCCAGGATTATTTGGACAGATACATGAGTGTATCTCCTTTCTCTGCAAGCTACAGAATTGGTAACTGCTTTGTGGTTGATGCTTGGTGGCACTGTATTAAATGTCCTGCCGTCCTCCTCCTGATCACTGCTATGAACCATATGCTGTTAACTCATGGTACACTTTCCTCTCTTTGAAGTGTAGGGGAGTTTCTGATTTGCTAACAGAGAAAACAATTACACATACACCCAAATGCAACAAGGACTCTGCGACCTCTGAAATTAATTTCTTACTTACAAGTGGCAATACATTTGCATTGGGCATGAAAGTAAAACATTCCCCTACAATTTAGAAAAAGACAACATTTTACAAGAAGCTCAAATTATTATTCCCACTTTTTAATCATTTGAGCAATATATTAGAAAAAAATCAATGACTATTAAGGCTTTCTGCATTTAACCTGCAATAAAAGATTAGCCGTTATAAATTCTGGCTATCTTGGAAACATATTTAGTTGTTTGAAATAACCCACACAGGCAGATTGAAAAATTTTGTACCATACTGCCTTCAATAAGTAGCTAGGTCACCTACATTTTTCTCAAGATACAAGGTCATATAGTTTTGTATGTCAAAAATTCTGTATGTCAGGAGTTCTTAGCCTTAGTGCAGCTATTTCAAAGAAATGCTTTTTATGGTAAAGTTTAGGTAAGTGACTAAATATTTTAAAAGAATGAAATGTTTCCATGAAATGGAGATATTTATACAGATAAAATAAAGATCAGAGGGAAAATAATGTTTGGATATCTGTATTTGGAGATTCATAGAACTAGTAATCAGAGATCAGATTATTGCCAATAGAAGGCTAGAAAAACTAACATGGATTAATTTGGCAAACTGTAGCTTTTTTATACTTTTCAAGAAGCACTACTGATTCTGGAAATAGGATCTTTGGAGTGTGACAAACTACATGATTTATGCTTTACCATTCGAAAATGGGTTGATTGGCAGACCTTGGTATTTCCAAGTGCTTCCGGGTACAACCTGAAATTATGAACAAGGAATGACTTTATATCTTAACTGATGAGTCTTCTAGTCAATTAATGGAGGAATGAGGTAAAACTTGTTTGTGACCAGCCATTTACAGAAGCAATGTATTATAAGCTATGGACACCAACTAAGGGAATTTTTAAAATGAGTCCATTACAGTCCATACATCCAAAGGTGTAATATTTCCTTCATGAGATTTGTACTGGGAAGTAAAAGATAAGGAACTGTAGGTGCTCCAGGGGCTTCTTGACATGGGTCCCCAGGATGTCTGGGCCACTGGCCTTTGCTGTGCTTCTGTACCCCTGAGTCCAGCAGTACTGGGGAGCAGGTGCACTCACACCTGAACATTGTGACAGTGCCCCAGATAAGCCTACAAATGAGTAGGTGCTCCTGGGCAAAGGGCTGGCTTCTGGAAAATATATAGACAACAGGGACCACGTGGGCATCTCTAGCTATTTGCAAAACGCCTGAAGTGGGGAGGCCATGCTGCCTGAAGAGATATGGTCCACCTCATTCATGCTCCTGCAGGTGAAAGACATTGAGCCAGGAAGCCCTCATCCTTCCTGGGAGGATGTTACTGATTTCTTCATTTGTACAGCAACCTTGTACTATTTCCTTATAAAGACAGTGTTCATTGGTTTACCCAGGAGAGTTCTAGGCCACATCTTCTATCAACCGATACAGCGCTCATCAGGAGGAGATCTAATTATTCATATAGTGATGCTAAACTCATTTTTTTAAATTCCGTTTTGAAATTTTTGTGTGTGTGTGTGTGTGTGTGTCTCCCTCCCCTTTTTTGTCTTTCTCAGTCAATCAAGGGCAGTGAGTTTGAATGGCATGACTGAGAATTGGTTCTGTAATTTTATGTTTGCATATACAATATTTTAAAGACTGAATTATTATTATTGTTATTATTTTTTCAAGGCTGAATTATTTAAAAGCAAATGTAGCCTGGGATATTTAGGCTGAAAATGGGTTGAAAGATCCCATGGAAAGCACTTATATTCCCTACTGATTAAGACATGGATTCTGATCTGTCCATTCTTTTGGGTGAGTAATAGAGTCTACCCCAATCTATACTTCATGTTATAACAAGATCTTTCCTAAAAGTGCATGATAAACACTTGTTTCTTCTTTAGTGTTGTGGCTGGTGAGTTTTTGGAACTGGTAGATATTTAGTATTAGATTACTCAAAATGTTCTTACTGATGACAAGATACACAAACAAAAACAAATTCAAACCAGTCTATGAAACTATAACTGTATAAAAGTACAAATAAATACATTTTTAACATATCTACAGTAGTTAGCTTAACAGAAACTTAAAAGATTATGAATGCAACTCTAGATTTATGATTTGTTCTGACATATCTTGGGTGGTGGCTTAGTCTGTTCAGGCTACTATTACAGACTTGGTGGGTTGTAAGCAATACTCACAATTCTGGAGCCTGGATGTCTATGGTCAAGTCACTGGCAGATTTGATGTTTGCTGAGGGCTTGCTTCCTGGCTCCCAGAAACTATCCTCCTGCTGTGGCCTCAGTGGCAGAGATGGCAGAGGTGGGTGTCTAATCACATCATGAGGGCTCCATCTCTTGACCTAATTACCCCTCAAATGCTCAATGCTCACCTCCAAGTATCATTGTATTAGGCAAGAGTATGTAACTTATGAATGGGGGGGGCACGAGTATTCAATCTGTAGCAAATGGCCTGTTGATGGGGAAGTCTTTGCCAGAGAATTGAGCTAGAAAGTGAGATTTGGAATCATTCCTCCCAAAAAACAGTTGAAAGGGCACTTTCTCTCATTGACTGAGTGATAGGAGAGATGTTCATAGGCTTAGCATATATTAAGGAAAAAGAGGTAAGTACAGTTACAATGAAGAGGTTGTTCAAGGCCAGAGAATTTGTCTTTTTAAATCTGTCCTTTTTTTTTTTTTTTTTTCCTTTCCCCATCCTCCACCAACTTCCCCTCTGGCAACTACCAGTTAGTTCTCTGTATTTAAGAACCTACTTCTGTTTGTCTCTTTCTTTGTTCATTTTTTGTTTGCTTCTTAAATTCCACAGATAAGTAAAACCATATGCTATTTGTCTTTTTCTGACTTATTCCACTTAGCTTTATAACCTCCTGTGTCATCCACCTCGTTGCAAATGGCAAGATATAATTCTTTTAGATTAATGAGTAATGATCCACTATATATATAAATTCCACATCTTCTTTATCCATTCAGATGTGGAAGGACACGTGGGCTGCTTCCATAGCTTAGCTATTGTGAATGAAGCTGCCATAAACATAGGAGTGCATATATCTTTTGAATTCTTATTTTTTCCCTTTCTTTGGGTAAATATCTAGTGGTGGAATTACTGGATCATAAGGTGATTATTTTTTTTTAGGAACCTCCATACTGTTTTCCCCAGTGGATGCACCAGTTGCATTCTCACCTACAGCACATTAGAAATCCCCTTTCCCTACTTCCTTGCCAACACTTGTTATTCCTTGTGTCGTTGATTTTAGCCATTCTGACAGGTGTGAAGTGATATCTCATTGTGGTTCTGATCTACATTTCCCTGATAATCAGTGATGTTGAACATCTTTTCATGTGTCTCTTGGCCATCTGGATGTCTTGTTTAGAGACATTTTCTATTAATTTGTAATTGGATTGTTATTGTTATCTGATGTTGAGTTATGGAAGATCCTTATATTGGATATCATATTGGACATTAGCCCTTTATCAGATATAACATTTGCAAATATCTTCTCCGATTCTGTAGGTTGTCTTTTTGTCTCATTTTAAATCTTTATGATAACCTTATGAATAAGTCACCACATTAATATCATATAAATATAAACACAGTCTCAAAACAGTTCAAGGTATCTTCTGCACAACATTACACCTAACACATAAATAAGGTAGAGTACAAATAGTGGCATGCCAGGTCTTATTCATGCCACATTGAATATAGGGGTAAGGCTCTGCTTCTATTCCATTCATTCTGTTGGCTGGAAGAATATGTGTGAGATTCATGTATTTATATATGTTACACATATCATTATTTATTTTAAAAATATGACTGCCTCTCTTTTTCTCTCTCTCTCTATAGGTGTGTATATCTCATTTTTTATGTACATAAAATCTCTTATTCAATTTAGTCTTTACTAAGAAATAACAATACTTGGTATTATATTATTTCAATTAATGCAATATTGATTCATTTGCTATGAATATATTGAGAACATTTTCTTTGCCAAGCCCAGCTGAGGGGTGCACAAGCATTGTTGCCCAACTGTTAACCATGAGGCTGTCCCAGACAGCACAACAGGATGTTTGATTACAGTGTCCAAGAGCAGTTGTGCCTGGAACCAGTGATATGGGAGAGGACATGGGGACAGAGTTGGCCAAGGACTCCAACTTTGATCATCCAACACAGAAGCTTCTTTTTGATAATGCTCCCATGTCACCAAAGCAATCAAGTTCAGAATAATGGGAAGCCAACACTGAATAAAACATTGTTAAAACTAATAGTTGACCTTATTCTAGTACTGACCACCCTTTCTGACTCTCACAGGACTAACTGGTAAATCAAACTGACTTGTTTTTCTAGTTTGGTGACCCTCTCCCGTGCCTTGGGTGAGTTTCTGGGACCTTCCTTCTCTTCCTGATCCTTCATTTTGGGAGGTAGGATTGATGCCAGTACAGTGTCCTGAAGTCTTTAGTTATCGACCCCACACTCTCAAGAAAGTCCCTTTCTTCTTCTATTTGACAATTATATTAAAAGTTGTCTTCTGCTTTAAGTATAAGGAAACAAGCAGGATTATAAAGAGACATTCCAGGATCAAAAAAGAAATGTGCATCACTCATAAACAGATGAAAAGAATTAGAGCAACATCTTCCCAGGAACATCGCCAAAGGTTATACACAATGGAATACTATGCAGCCATCAAAAGAAATGAAATCTTGCCATATGCGACAACATGGATGGAACTAGAGCGTATCATGCTTAGCAAAATAAGTCAAGCAGAGAAAGACAACTATCATATGATCTCCCTGATATGAGGAAGTGGTGATGCAACATGGGGGCTTAAGTGGGTAGGAGAAGAATCAATGAAATAAGATGGGATTGGGAGGCAGACAAACCATAAATGACTCTTAATCTCACAAAACAAACTGAGGGTTGCTGGGGGGAGGGGGTTTGGGAGAAGGGGGTGGGATTATGGACATTGGGGAGGGTATGTGCTTTGGTGAGTGCTGTGAAGTGTGTAAACCTGGTGATTCACAGACCTGTACCCCTGGGGATAAAAATATATGTTTATAAAAAATAAAAAATAAAAAAAAAGAAAAGAATTAGAAATCAAATAAATGCAAATTAATTATTGCATTTTCATATCCTGTCAAATAGACATAGCTTTAAAACAAAAGGTGAATCTTTTCTGATCCATATGTATGTCGTGGTTTTCCCAATTAAAGCTCTGGGCATGCATGCTACTCCCTCTTCCTGGGGCTCTACATCCCCAGGTGCACCTTCTATGCTCTTTTAATTCCTCTTGAAATCTTACCTTAAATGACATTTCCACCTTCTCCTGAAATGTTTTATATTATCCTTTACATTTTTTATCTTACTTCTTAGAATAGTAGTTAAATGCATAATAGTGTGATTATCTTTCTTACTTTTATTCACTAGAATTCACTATATTTTTAGATACTTTGTTAGCCATGGATTCAGATCTTTTTTTTTTCTTGACAGAGTTAAATAATTGTTAGAACATGATCTGTGTGACTTACCCATGAATCGGTGGATAAATAACTGTCACATCATTCTGGAGTGTTCTATCCCTTCCTTACAGATCTGAAAAGCCCTGTCATATATCCAGGTGCCATATAAGCAAGAAGGAATCTGTTTCTGACCTTTTTATTATGTTTCAATGATCTATTTGTCTATCTATGAAACAGTAACAAATTTTAAAAACACAATTTATAATATGTATCTCTAAAGATAAATGTTTCCATATTTACTTCCATATTTACTTCATCGTTATCTCTTTGCCACACCTCCTTCAATCCCCCTGGTCCCTTCTGCAGGAAATTTGATAACTAGGATACTAGGATTTTTATACTGCCTTCCTTGATCCAGACTCTTGTCTCTCTGAGCTACATTCTGGGTACTTTTCTTATTAGTTCTATTTTTATGCCCAGTGATTTTCCCTTGAAATGTATGGATTGCTGGTTAAGAAGTTCATTTGGAACATCTGTCAATTTTCACATTTCCCATTTCATGCATTTTACTTAGGGGTTTTTCATTTCTTCCTGGACATTTTATATCTTCTCTATTCCTTATGGTTTTCATTTTCTATTTCCAGGAAGATACTAAGTAATTTTTTAAAGAATTGTTGATTTCATAATTCCAAAATTTCTGGCCATTACAAAAGCCTGTTCTGCTGATTGTGGTGACCCTTACGACTTTCTTTGTACTCCTGTGTTTTGAATTCATGTGGTGAATGTTTTTTGTTTGTTTTTTTGTTTGTTTTGTTTTTTAAGATTTTATTTATTTGACAGAGAGAGATTGCAAGTAGGCAGAGAGGCAGGCAGAGGAAGAGGAGGAAGCAGGCTCCCCGCCAAGCAGAGAGCCCAATGTGGGGCTCGATCCCAGGACCCTGAGATCATGACCTGAGCCAACGGTAGAGGCTTAATCCTCTGAGCCACCCAGGTGCCCCTGGTGAATTGTTTTTTATGTGAGAAGAGTTTGAGGAATTCCTCCTGCCAATGATATTTGGAAAGCAATAATTTGAAACTATCTTACATTCAATTATTCACTTTGTTTGTTTTTTGTTTGTTTACGTGTGTGAGACTTTGCAAGCCTTGTGAATTCAGGCTGTAAATGCACTGGAGAGATGATGGGCGGTGTGATTTTCAGCACATTGTTTTCCTTCTTCTTCCCAGGACCAATGGTGAGATGGCCATTTCCTTCCCACTGCTGTGGGTTCATTACTATTATTGCTATTACTGTTCTTTTTATTATCAATTATTTGTATTTCAACTCTCACCAAAGACATGGCTCATTCCAAGATGTCAGCTTTACGTGGGATCCCAGGTACAATGTCCACTCATATCCATTAAAACTAGAGTGACCATAAATCATGGTTTACCTTTGCTGTTCCAAAGTCCACCAGGCTTAGCACTAGTTCTGGATTTTTAAGATTTTAAATAAAGTATTGTTATAATATGATAATGTCAAATTCAGCTTCTGCCACAGTCTAGTTGAGTAGTGTGAGAGAGTACTTGTGGACAGCAAGCAGAGTGGTCTTTTTAATACCAGATTAAGTCTGAAAACTGAGTTGTGATGACCCTTCTTTCTTCTCCAGTTCTCTCCAGACACAACAGGTTATTGTAAGTGATATTTTAAAGTCATTTTAAAGCTCAGTATTAAAACAACAACAACAACAACAACAAACTTAGAACTGCCTGCATGGCTTAGTCAATTATGTGTCCAACCTCTTATTTTGGCTCAGGTCATGATCTCAGGGTTATGAGATCAAGTCCTGCATCAAGCCCTGTGTCAGGCTCCATGCTTAAGATTCTCTCTCTCCCTCCACCTCTGCTCCTTTGCTCCCCTGTTTCCCCATCTCAATAAATAAATAAATAAATAGATAGATAAATAAATAAATAAATGAATAAGGAAAAGGTGCCATACAAAACAAACCCAAATTGAGACTTTGGTGATTCATAGCATCATGGAAAAATGATATTCTTATTGTATTAAGAAACCTCTGGGGATGCCTGGGTCACTCAGTCTGTTAAGCGTCTGCCTTCAGTTCAGGTTACAATCCCAGAGACCTGGAATCAAGTCCTGCATCTGGCTCCTTGCTCTGTGGAGAGCCTGCTTCTCCCTCTTCCTGTCGCTCCCCCTACTTATGCTCTCTCTCTCTCTCTCTCTGACAAATAAATATAAATCTTAAAAATAAATAAAAATCTTAAAAGAAAAAGAAACCTCTGGAGTAGAAATGCACTTGAATTGGTTGTTATAAAAATACAATTCATATGACATCCAAACCAAATACATTATTCTACTGATAAAAATAAAATCTATGATGATTACAAATATTATATACATACACATGCACACACACACATATGTACACAGATATGCACTCAACATTTGTTGTAGCTTAACTACACAACTATAAAATGCATATGATAAATCAAAGACAGATGATAGACAAGTAACAGAGTATCTGTATCTATATGTGTGTATGTGTATCTGTGTCAGATGGCAGGATACACTTTCTTTCTTTACTGCCTCTCAGCATATCAAAAGAAATGTATATGACTTTTAAAGAACTCTTTTAAAAATCAACTTAGGTGCCTACAATTGCATTAAACTATATTTAGAAATGAATCCTCTGGAATTTAGTCACGTGCTGTGTAAATTCTGTTGGAAAACAGTCATAAGACTGTGTGATGACAGAAATCCCATATATTTTCAGCTTCTGAAAAGTGTTAAAACACTGAAAACCAGTCCCACAGAGAGGGAAGACACGATTTACCTCAAAGAAAGCCAAGAACGAACAGAACTAAGTAAGTTACCCTAACTCAGGTGTTGTTTGAGAGTTCCAGCTCTCTACTAATACTTTTTAATGCCTAATCTGCAGTCCTGTGAGGGGATCCCAAGTTTAATGGGACACTTCATATTCTGCAGACAATGAAAATGAAGTTGAGAGGGTCCATGGTTTAACAAAACCTAAATTTGGGGAAATGATCAAAAGAAGAATAAACTGGTGACATATTTGACACATTTTGTTGCCTAATGGTGTTTGCAAAAGAAAGGTTCTCTGAGAAGGGACAAATTGAAAATGTTGTAAAAGTATGTGGGTTGAAATATTTACACACTTCAGTATGAGAAACATTTGAATTGTGAATCTTCTCCATTTGGCAGAATTTTCCCCTGAGCTCACGCATTGTCTCAGCATCTGTAAAGAGAACATTCTTTTCTGTGGTCTACAGAGGAGATGGATGAAGCTGTCAAAATTCTTTTTTTTTTTTTCCTCTCTCTCTCTCTCTCTCTTTTTTTTTTTTTTTTTACCATAAATGGTGACTCGGAAGAGAATTGCAAACAGACAAAAAATAGTGAGAACATATTTCCGACACGTTGGACTGAGAAGCTGAACACCATGCACGTTTCCTGAACAGTCTGTAGAAGTTCAACTCTGCCATTAAGGACAAATAAGAACAAAAGGCGCTCTTGAAAATAACAAGTGTTCTAGAGGTGTCCAGTGGATAGTCAGTTCAGATAATCTGGAAGCAATCCATGAGACATGTGGCATGTTTCGATCAGTCACCTGGAGGGCAAGTGTAGGGGGAACCAAAAGGAGCCAGGCACATAAGACCCTGAGTTTAGAAGCCCTCAAGCATTCACACTGGACACTCATTAGAGACACCTCTCTGGGCCAAAGTGTTTTCTGTCCAAGAAACGCAAACTCTCCTGTAGCTCATCAGACTAAGCAGAGAGCTACACATGCCAGGCTCGTTCATCTTGCCTCCTTCTCCTTCCTTCTTTTTTTTTTTTTTTTTTACTTTTTAAGACTTTATTTATTTATTTGAAAAGGGGGAAAAGAGAGAGAGAGAAAGAGAAAGAGCAGGAGCAGAGGGAGGGAGAAGCAGACTCTCCACTGAGCAGGGAGCCTGAAACAGGGCTCCTCCATCCCAGCACCTGTAGATCGTGACTAAGCCAAAGGCTGACACCCAATGGACTGAGGCACCCAGGTGCCCCCTTTCTCCATCCTTCTGAGCTGTGTGTCATTGTGTGTTCTGATTCTGAGAACCGCACTGGCAGCAGGAATGGCTGCAAGAGTGACACGCACAGACAGCAACGGTGTCATCAGCATTGAGGGGCGTGAGCCTTCCTCCCCGATGCTTCTCCTGTGACTCGAACGTGTGTGAGCCTCCCTGGAAGGTAGCAGGACTGAAGGACAAATGGAAGAACAAGTGAAAGGAATTGTGGAAAACCGTTTACTGAGTCAAGACCATGGTCTACTCTGGAAATGACAAAATGTTAAGCTTGAAGAAAATTACTTACTTTATCTACTGAGAAATTCATAGTGAGGAGCTCAAGAGAAACTTGAACTTCTCAACAAAATCTTATTACCCATTTTCACTTGTGGAGTTCTGAAGGTTAATGCAGTGCGTGTTTTTATGGAAATAATGTTCAAACTATGGTGGCTTGTTTTCCTGGTGGTGGGATTTCAGGAAGATTTTATTTTGCTTATGACACATCTCCTATGTACAATTTACCTACAAGGAACATGTATGAAATTTGGAGCTATTAAAAAGAGTCCTGGGGCACTGGGTGGCTCAGTCAGTTAAGTGGCTGCCTTTGGATCAGGTCATGATCCCAGGGTTGTGGGATCGAGCCCCATATCGGGGTCCCTGCTCAGTGGAGAGCCTCCCTCTCCCTCTACCTGCTGTTCTGCCTACTTGTGCTCTCTCTCTCTCTTTCTGTCAAATAAAAATAAACAAACAAATAAATAAATAAGTCTTTAAAAAAAAAAAAAAGAAGTCCAAATGTTAAAAATAAACATTTGACAAAGCTCATGGCCCAGGTAAGGCATATCAAGCTCATGAGAAGCAACACCTATAGCAAATCTTACTGGAATATGGGATAGTTCCAGAGCCACAATTGCCAAGTCTCGTTGTATGGTACTTTCCATCGCTAGACTCCTTGCTCTCTGCCTTTTCTTCTCCTTGCTTGTCCTTTCGGTTTGGTGATCTGATTGAGGGTCCCATAGAAAACATCTGAATGAAAGTCCCAATATTATATAGGACTTGGTTGGCAGACATCAAATATGTAGAGATGAGTGTGAGCAGAGAAATCGTGAGGCCCTGGAAGAGAGCCAGGTTGCAGCAGAGGTCCTGTGAGAACATGCCTGTGCTCCCTCAACCCTCTCTCAGGGTCTCATGGCCCCTCGAAAGCATCCAAGGCTGGTTTGATTTTCTTCTAAAATCTTCATGAGAAGTGATCATTTTACCTGTGTACTAATTAATTCTCCCTTCATAGTTACACTGAGTTTCTGGACCCCCATCCCTGATTCCCATTGCGCAATCAAGTAAAAAAATCACAGCCCAGCATTTGTCTGGATTTGGGGCTTTTCATGTTTGTATCTTAACATGTGCGAGATCCAGACGAAAAGATGGCTTGGTCCTTTTGAAAGAAATAACAATGTCAACTTCACACTTGTTTTATGATGGAAAATCTTTGCCATCATGTTTTTCACATGAAAGATATATTTGCCACTTCCCAAACATCAGGTCTAATAGAACAGGGATATAAATGACATATTTCTTTGTAGCCATCAACGCTTTAAGGTTATGACATGATGTGACATACCTATTTGTCATGATATAGTAAGCACTTTTACTGATGTCTTGAAATTTTTGGTGCTTTCAGGTACTGAAAATAGTCTGAGTTTGCCATGTTTTGTATACATCTATACAGCAGGTATCATTTCGGGTCACATGTATAGTTAATTAAATTACTACCAGTGCTATCCCTCATTATTTTACTATGAAAGCAAATCTAATTGAATCTTTATATTTTAAGCAAAAGTAAAAATAAGTTTTTAAAAATAAAGTGTGTAATCTCACAGAGGGACCCAACATGGCAGCCGTAACTCCCTTCTAAAAGTAAATATAGTTCATAGTAAAAACTTTTGTTGCTACATAGAGTAAATCAAATGTATACAAAAAATGGTTCCACTTCTTTTAATACATAAGGGAATATATTAATTGAGTATTAAATGTTTATAAAAGTAAAATAGTAAATATGTAAATGTCATGACTCTATCAACACGTTGTCATAAAATAAAAATTTGAGAGAAATTCAAGTCATAACAATCTCTGTTTATTTTTCTATTTCTTTCTATCCCCTTTTACTCTCTTCATCCATAAAGAAATAAATGTTTAGTCATCATTGAATCACTTCCTACTTTTCTGAATAATTCTCTTGTTGATAATAATAATAATAGTTTATCTTCATGGTATGAAGACTTCTTACTGGGAAAATGAAAATATTTATATTTTAGTTTCCTCTTTGTCTGTGGTACCTAAATGAACCAACAAAGTGGAGAGATATATATATCTCTCCACTTTGTTCAAGCTGAACTTGAATTCTGGTAAAACTTATGAGATATATAGAGATATATATGTACATATATACATATATATCTCTATATATCTCATAAGTTTTACCAGAATTCAAGTTCAGCTCTACTTAGAATGTTTTAAAAGAAGAATCATGTTTTATGAACTGTCCTCTGTGACCTAGTGCTTCTGTTACTAACTATATTTCCTTCCCAAATCCTGATGCTTGCTGCCTAATGCATGCAATCTCTTTTGCATTAAAAACTCTACAGGATAGGGGCACCTGGGTGGTGTAGTCAGTTAAGCATCCAACTCTTGGTTTTGGCTCAGGTCATGATCTCAGGTCATGAGATGGAGCCCCAGGTTAGGCTTTGCATGCAGTATAAAGTCTCTTTGGGATTTTCCCTCTCCTTCTTCTCCTCTCCCTCTCCTCTCTCTCCCAAATAAATAAATAAATCTTAAAAAAACAAAAAACAAAAAACAAAAACAAAAAACCACACACGACTCTACAGTATTGAAAATGTAAATTGGTGCAACCAATAAGAAAAAACAGTATGAATGTTACTCAAAAAACTAAAAATAGAACTACCCTATGATCTAACAATCTCACCTCTGGGTATATTCCCAGAGTGATTGAATTCAGGATCACAGAGGTATCTGCATTCCCATGTTCATTACAACATTATTTATAGTGGGTGATACATGAAAACAACTCACATGTTTATCTGCAGGCAAGTGGATAAAGAAAATGTATAAATACATAGTAGAATATTATTCAGACTTTAAAATGAAGGAAACTCTGCCTTTTGTGACAATGTAGATAAGGCTGGAGGACATTATACTGTGTGAAGTAAGTCAAAGACAGAGAAAATACTGCATATTCTTACTTCATGTGGAATCTAAAATATTCAAACTCATAGAAGCAGAGAGTGGAATGGTCATTGCCAAAGGCTTGGGGGAGGGGAGACCAGGGAACTGTATCAGCCAAGTGTGCAAAATTTCATTTCTGTGGGTTGAATCGATCCTGGAGATCTACTGTATGGTATGGAGTCTGCACTTAACAATAATGTATTGTGTGCTTAAAGATTGCTAAGAGGGTAAGTCTTACGTTAAGCATCCTTTTCACAAAAATAAAAATGAATAACTAGGGCAGTGGGGCATTTCGGGAGGGCTGGGTCTGTTTATGACACAGCTCATGGTGATGGTTGTCTGTGTGTGCAGCTATCTCCAAACTCATTAACTCATATGTACGCACTGCTCTTTCTATGTCAATCATACTCCCATCAATGCCTTAAAACATACCCTGTAACATAAATATCATTATGCACCTTATACAATTGAATTTATACCAAAGTATTTTTTAATTGAAACATAATTACTGTATCATGTTTTAGTAGTTTCAGGTGTACAACATAATGACTCAACAATTGTATACATTTCTCTTTGCTCAGCTTGTTAAGTGTACTCACATCGGCCACCACAGGACATTAACACAGTGATATGGAATATATTCCCTAGAATGTACATTTCGTCCCTGTCATTTGTTCCTTTTATAACCAGAAGTTTCTATTTCTTAATCCCTACAGATAATTGCTGATCTAATGAGTCTTTATTCTTCAGCTGCAACCTGGGGGCCCTATTGTCACCTCAGCTTGAAGTTCCTCTCTTCAGCGCTTTCTGCTAAAGAATGTGCAAGTGGTCCCTGTTTTGTATGGAGAATTAGAATGCTTAGAAGGCTTTTAGAAAGGGGAATATGATATTGTCTCTGTGGCTTCTGCCATCTGCTGTTCCTGTTGTGTGAGTGGTGTTTATTTATGTGATAGAAGTTGCTAGAAGGAACTGCCTACTCTGAGTCATGCTCGGTTAGGTGAATGCTTCTGTTAGATCTACTTGTTCATTTCTATCCTCCATCTTACAAGGTTTCTTGTTTTGAGGTAAATTCAGTCTTCTTGTCATTGGTGTGTCTTGGCACAGAGGTGACCCAAAGCAAACATCCAGAAAGACATAGAAGAGCCATTGATTAATCAGTGACACTGAAACAACATAAAAAACGGCTAATTTTTTTTTTTTTTTTAAGTTCTGAGTCTTACTTTCTTGGGGCACTTTTGTGTTAATTACGACTATAAAACATTACATTTCCACTAAAATTATAATGGCAGTTTTGTTGTGCGTGCACTTGCCAGGGCCAGGCATTGTGCCAATAAGTTTATTTTTTTATATATTTCTTAAAGTTGTCATGTATCTTTTTTTAAGATTCTACTTATTTATTTGAGAGAGGGAAGGAGTGAGAGAAAATCTAGTGATGTCGGGATTTACCCCCAGAATCCAGACTCCTGAGTAGATGTTGAAACTGCCAGGTGCTGCTACCCCTTCCCATTGGTGGATGCCTTACAGTAGGGAGTTGGACAACAAATTGGTGAATATTAATGTCACCAACTGGGCACATTGGGCTTTTATTTTCTTCTACACTTTAGTGGAATTTTAAATTTTGTTCTGGCAAACTCTGGTTTTCCTCCCCAGGTTTTACCTTTAAGGCATTGCAAGTGTGCTTGCTGTATTTTTCAGGACAGCGATTTACTTGTGCTAGGTTGTTCTTGATAATTAAAGTTGGAAAATAGGGCCCCTTATCAAACATAAGATTTGAAAGGACTTGTGACATTTAATCATGCCTTCTTAAAGATCTGTAGATTTTTTTTTTCACATCTCAAATCTAATGGGATGAAAAATATGAAAATATTTACAAATAATTACTGTTATATGTCACTTCATATTCCCAAGCAACAGGGCAAGGGGAGACTGAACTCAGACTGCTTATCCTCAGGAAGGATAAGCCAAGACTTAGCAATTATGCAAGTCAAACATGGCACAGAGCACAGGCTGGATCTGGGTGGCTGGACATAGCTCCTTTTCCTTACCAGATGCTAATCGTGGATTCATATTTAAATGGATCCTCTGCAAAAGGTACGCATCCTGGAAGATTATGCTCTTTTCCTATTTGTGAATATTCTTTGGTAACAGCTTCTCTCCACATAATCATTTACATAGTAAATGTGACAGCAGATGTTAGAAAACATTTTTTTTTGAATTTTCATGACATATCCATGCAGTTATAGCGTGCTGTATGTAAGAATTTCCATCCTAAAAATTAGACAGTAATTTCAATTTAGAAATCTAATAAATTTTTCAAGTTCATAGCACTATTTAAAGTCGCCCATCAATGAATATTTTAGAACTAATGTGATGACTTTCTCATTTATGTGATTAAAAATTACAGTATTAATATACACAGTTGCTTTAACTAGTTTTTTTTTTTTTAATAAAAGTAGTTTCAGCTTACAGATGGACCTTCCTTCCTTCAGTAGATCCATTAAAATAACCCAAATAAATATTGGGGAGGGTATGTTATGGTGAGTGCTGTGAATTGTGTAAGACTGATGATTCACAGACTTGTAGCCCTGAAGCAAATAATACATTATATGTTAATAAAAAATAAATTAAAAAACCCCAAATGTATGTGTATACTTGAAATGCATATTTTATATGTATATTTTAAATTTATATTTTATATAAAATATTTTTTATCCTTTTATATTTGTATGAAGATTGTATATATATTTGAAATTGTATTACAACTTGAAGATTATATATATCTATCAGTAGATAGATACAGTTGGATAGATATAGAGAGATACAAATAGACAAATATAGATAGATAGATATAGATATATTGATTGGATACATATCCAAATATATATCCAGATCCTAAGGACGTTTTGGAAAACAGAGGTGGTTATCATCTGTAACACACTCTTAAAGGATTTTGGGAGAGTAATATGCAAATATGCTTGCATTCATGGGAAACACCAGCCTGTTGGAACAATCTGAGATTAAACACAAGTGAAAGATATAAGCACCTGAGTTTCCAGGAACCCCTAAGATCACGGACAAATGAATGGAAAGACGTGGAAACTGGTCCAGTGCCCAGAGCTGTACCTGTGCCCAAGGGGCTCAAAGCTCCTTAGCATGCAAGGCCTTTGTAACTTTGTATTGGAGGTCAGAGGGACTGAGGGAAAGGAGCTGCATCTCCCTTCCATGCTGCTTCAATGAACACAGGTGGACCCCAGGAAAAACACCTCTGAAGTCACAGACGCCTCTCGAGGATGAAGGATCCTGGTCAAGCAGCCAGTTAGGGGTTATGTCCAGATTTCTGCTGGGTCTTCTGTATCTGTCACAATGACTACATTGGTGGGTTGGTGTTCTGCTGAGTGCATCAGAAGGGTTTCGGGATGAAAGTGTAGTCCTTGAGGCGCGAGCTAATTTCTACCGCATAATAGAACCTGGGGATTTTGGATTGGAGGTGGTGGGCCATCCTAGAGGTCGAGAAGAAGAAGGAAAGATCAGGGAAGAGAGCAGCGGGCCAGAGAAGCCAGCAACCTGCTGCAAGCCTGGCGGGGCCGCCCTGGACTTGCAGGACAATGAAACCCCCAGGTCCGTGCAGCTGAGAGCTGTAAAGAGAGAGGTGGGAGACGTAAATGCTTCCTATTGCTGCTGTGTCTGCTCGCCCCCAGCCTGAAACCTTCAGCAAAAACTGCTGCTTTCTCAAAGACTCAGTGTGTGTGTGTGTGTGTGTATGTTTGCATTTATGGTGCTGTGTATGCATCTGTGTATGCATGTGTGTGTGTGTGTTTATGGTGCTGCATGTTCCTTGATAATTTTTTTCCTTTCATGAAATCAAGGAAAGGGCCCCAATTCCCTCACTTAGGCCTTCAATATAGGAAGCATGATTGAATTTGCTGGACACCGAATGAGCAAAATTTCAGTTCTGCAGAAGCAAGAGCTAAGAGACAAAGCTCCTGGAACATGAGGAGATCCTTGAGTTTAACAAATCATAAAATATAGATCAAGCTGGTATTTTGGAGATATTAAATAGCAAGACAATTCAGTGACATTGGGTTACCCCAAGCAGGGGAAATATGACTCAAGATAATAATAAAATCTAAAAGAGGCATCCTCTGGCTTTCTAGTAAGCCTTTGACTACCTCTGATGAATAGCTACTCACCTTGATGGAAGCTGTCTAATCTCAAAGGTTATTGGAAAATTTGGGTCATAAATGGATAGGCCGTATTTAAATAATTCAGAGGACCAGAAGAACACTGATGGACTCAGAAGGCAGTCTACATGGTGGTCCATTGTCTTTCACTAAGGACTCTAGGAGCAGAGGTAGTAGGCTGTGAGTGATGGGGACTTTGCCCCAACTTCATACCCAGACAAAGGCTTCCTTGAATGGGCCCCAACCCATGCCCCTCTGTTAGCTCCCATTCCTGGGAATCCGTCCTCCGTCCTGCAACACCTGGGTGAAATCTGTCTGTTTTGGGATCAGAATATGCTAACTTTATTGTTTGCTTATGTAGGTGCCAAGAGACTCCTCTAGGTCTTTTTTATTTTATTTTAATTTTCAGCATAACAGTATCATTATTTTTGCACCCACACCCAGTGCTCCATGCAATCTGTGCCCTCTATAATACCCACCACCTGGTACCCCCAACCTCCCACCCCCCGCCACTTCAAACCCTCAGATTGTTTTTCAGAGTCCATAGTCTCTCATGATTCATTTCCCCCTTCCAATTTACCCCAACCCTCTTCTAACTCCCCATGTCCTCCATGCTTTTTGTTATGCTCCACAAATAAGTGAAACCATATGAAAATTGACTCTCTCTGCTTGACTTATTTCACTCAGCATAATCTCTTCCAGTCCCGTCCATGTTGCTACAAAAGTTGGGTATTCATCCTTTCAGATGGCCCTTCTTTTCACTACATCTGTATCTTTGGGGTAAATACCTAGGAGTGCAATGGCATGGTCATAGGGAAGCCCTCTAGGTCTTATTCAAGCTTCCCTGACCCCCTCTCCTCCAAGAAGGTCTGGTGAGAAATGTGTATAACAATTCCAAAGTTTAAAAATAAAATAGCCAGGGACGCCTGGGTGGCTCAGCTGGTTAAGCGACTGCCTTCGGCTCAGGTCATGAACCCAGCGTCCTGGGATCGAGTCCCACATCGGGCTCCTTGCTCAGCAGGGAGCCTGCTTCTCCCTCTGCCTCTGCCTGCCACTCTGTCTGCTTGTGCTCACTCTTGCTCCGCTCTCTCTCTGACAAATAAATAAATAAAATCTTTAAAATAAAATAAAATAAAATAGCCAAAGCATATGCTGATTTCCTCTTTCTTTCCTGACTCTTCCTGCCCTCTGCGGGCATACTTAACACATGTTTAGACCTTCAAGGGGACAAGTGATCAGAGTTGGTTATACAGAGAAATATGAGAATAAATATATAGCAGAAAACATTTTCAAAGCACCCATCCTGATAGGGCTTATGTTAAAATATACAAAGATCCCTTAAGCCTCAATAGTAAAAAGTCAATCTAGTTAAAACATGGGAAGAAGATCTGAACATGAATCTCGCCACAGTGGGAGAGGTTGGCAAATATGAAAAGGTGATCCACATCATTTCTTATTAGGGAAATCCAAATTAAACTGCACTAAGATACCATCACCCACCTATTTGGGTGGTAAATTAGGTGGGAAAGCCCCTGGAATTCCAGTTGCTCGTGAGGACATGAGGTATAGGAACTTTCATTCATTCTTTGCTGGTCTGAATGCAGGCTGGTACAGACACTTTAGAAGGCAATTTGGTAGTTTCTTATGAAACTAAATATAGCTTTAGCATGCAATCAAGCCCCTGTGCTCAGATATTTACCCAGCTGATTCGAAAATGTATGTCCACAGAAAAACCTGTAAGCAAACTTTTAAAACAACTTTATTCATAACCTCTCAAAACTGGAAGCAACCACAATCTCCTCCTATAGGTGAATGGATACGCAGATTGTTGTACGTTGACACAGTGAGATGTTACTCAGCAGTAAGAGAGGAATGAGCTAGCAGCCACACAAAGGCATGACTTTATCATAAAAGCATATTGTTCCATGAAAGAAATCACTCCTAAAAGGTTAACTACTGTAGGAGTCCATTTATGATATTCTTGAAAAGGCAACATGTAGAAATGGTAAATAGATCCGTGGCTGCTAAGACCCCAGGAAAAGAAAGTGTTTGAATAGGCAAAATGCACAGACTTTTCCATCAGGGAGGAGCTATTCTGTATTATACTTTAATGGTGGGTACATGACAGTGTGCATTTGTCAAGAGTCATTGAACTTTATAGCACAAAGAGTAAACCTTAATATATGCACATTTTTAAAGAGAATTTAGAGGGAAGAAGATTCTGGATGGAATGCAGAATGTGGAAAAAGAATTTAACTTATAAATGTATGATACAACCTTACTGAATGGGGGGGGGGGTGAAAGGTGGCCTGAAGTAATTTTTGGAAGTGAGTAGAGTCTGTGAGACTACAGACAAAAGGAACTGTGCATAAGCACTGCACTCCAGTAAATAAAGTTGTTTTTCCTGAAGACTATGAGTTCATAATCCTGAAACCACTGTACATATATTCTTGGGATTGAACAAATAAGTAGATGTGGATGGTTGGGTCACCATTAGAACAGGAAGTTACAGAGAGTTAAGGGAGAGAGGCCAGAAAGACCCACAGGGTGATAGATTAGAACTAGAGACATCTACTACAAGCTTAGGTTTAGCAAAGATAGGCTCAGATGGCTTCCTATAGCAGTATTTATAGATAAGCATATATACATGGGTTATATCACACATATTTCCTTGCTCTCTCCATGTGGACAGCCTAAAAGCAATGGCACACCTCACACCCAGATGTTGGTTTCTAATATCACTGTCCAACAAAAAGAACCAGGGATCCTTGGAAAAATGGCTGATGTTAAGGCTGTTGGCAGGGAACAGACGACACAAGCCTGGGGCACCTTGAGAGCAGAAAAAGAAGATGCGCTCAAAAACAGAAATTATAGCCCCTCATGGATGGAAGTGTGCTATAAGCACACAAGAGCCACCTGAAAGGCCCCCTGTGGCTGAAGCTGAAACAATGTGAGCTCCCCCAAAATAATAATACCAGCATGAGATTATAGCCTTATATACAAATTAGTACCTATGACTGCTTTGTTTCATTTAGCATTATATCGTCTAGGTCCTTTCATGTTGATGTAAGTGGCAAGATTTCATTATTTTTTTGGCTAAGTAATATTCAATTATATATATATATATATATATATACATATATTTTATACACACACACACACAGAAACATGTCATATATATATGTATCATATACAAGACGTGCCATAGTCATATATATCACCTCTTCTCTATCCATTCATCTTTTGATGGATACTTGGGTTGCTTTCATATCTTGGTTATTGTAAATAATGCTACAGCAAATATAGGGGTGCATGTATCTTTTTGAATTTGTGTTTTCATTTGAGGAAATACCCTCTATTGGAATTACTGGGTCAAATGGTATTTCTATTTTTAATTTTTTGAGTGCTCGCTTAGGCAGCACATATATTTTTAATTTTTTGAGGAACTTCTGTACTGTTTTCCAGATGGGTTGTGCCAGTTTGCATTCTCACCATATGATTTTACTCCTATGTATAATTTAAGAAGCAAAATGAATGACCAACTAAAGAAAAGAGAGAGAGAAATAAACAAATAACAAACACTTAAAAACAAAGAACAAAGTGTTGTTTTCCAGGGAGGAAGTGGGTGGAGGGGTGGGTGACACAGGTGATGGGAATTAAAAGTACATTCATCATGATGAACACTGGGTCATGTATGGAACTGTTGAATCACTCTGTTGTACTCCTGAAACTGATATTATACTCTATATTTCGTAAATTGAATAACATGTTTTAAATAAATTAATACCCATGGGTACATACTAATATTAATAAATGATTGGATCAGTAAATAAATGAGTCCTCATAATAGATATAGTTCCTGCTCAGAATTCCCAAAGATGTATCAGACCTCTCACTCTCAGGCAGAAGGAGCATCAGTCTTCCTTTCCTGAACGCGGGCTACACAGAGTGACTTCTCTACAAAGAGGGAAGAATGCAAATGGGGGGAAAAGTAACTTCCAGTGGAGAAACCTGACACACCCTACCTCAGCCAGATGATCAAGGTTAAAATCCGTAGTCATAAATTTGGTTGACAGTATGCAAACTTATGGTGTCACAGATGATATTTTATTTCAGTGGTCTTCTTTGCCCAAATCCATTACCTCAGTCTAATTATGGGAAAAACATCAGAACATTTGACCGGTGCTCAAAATTGTCAAGGTCATTAAACACAGAAAATCAGAAATTGTCACAACTAAGAAAATTCTAAGAAGATGTGATGATGAAATGTAACATGGTACCCTGGAACAGGAGAAAAAAAAAAAAAGACCTTAAATAAGAATTAATGAAAAATGAATAAAGTATGGACTTTGATAATAATGTATAGATATCTGTTTACTCAGGAGAGAAGTCGATGGAGGGAACTGGATGTGGGATGTTTGGGAACTCTACCATCTTTGCAATTTTTTTTCTGTAAATCTTAAAGTATTCTAAAATTAAAAAAAAAATTAAGTGTACAAAATACATTGTATTACTTAAAATATTGTTTTTAGGAATTTGTTCTCATACTTTTTTTGAGTAAATTGGTATCTGTTGCCCCAAAATAATACACATTTTACTCAAAATAACTTTAGAATAATGTAACTTAAAAATAATATTTTATCACTCTATAGCCCTGTGTGTTCCTAGACAAGCACAGATAAGAATTTTCCTCCAAAGAAAGCAATGCATGAAGAAAAATTCCTAAAAGCAATACCATAAACTCCTGAGGAACTTGCTGAATAAATATTCATCCAGCAATCCTCTCTCAGACAGTGTCTCCTAAAGGCTCCCCACCCCTGAATTCAATTACTGTCTCCATAGCTCTTCTTAACATTTTTACATCATTGCTTCATGCATGCCTTGTGTTCCCAAATAACAGTGTGTTGCTGGCATGCTGAGGAATTTTCTTTCTCTTGCCATCCTTTCTGTGTCTAGCTCAATAGTGGGCATGGAGGAAGCCAGTGGATATTACTGAATACTCATTTATTCCTTTAGTTATGTTCAGAATTTGTCTATTTTTTTTTTAAGATTTTATTTATGTATTTGACAGACAGAGATCACAAGTAGGCAGAGAAGCAGGCAGTAAGAGAGGAGGAAGCAGGCTCACCGCTGAGCAGAAAGCCTGATGTGGGGCTCAATCCCAGGACCCTGGGATCATGACCTGAGTGGAAGGCAGAGGCTTTAACCCACTGAGCCACCCAGGCGCCCTTTGTTTTGTTTTTTAATCTACAAGTTTCTTCCCCAGATGCTTGGTCATAAGGTGGCAGTAGATGTTTCCCATGATGTCTAAATTGCCTATTTGGGGGCTGGGAGTTTGAAGAGGCTCTGCTGCTTTATGTCCAGTGTCCTTATCTTCAGGAAAACTGGGTAAAGCTGGTTCATACAGACCTTCTTTTTATTTTCATCATAAATCCAAAGCTAAGCAATGACATTCCGTGGGGGCACCCCTCCTTTCTCATGCAACCTGTTGGAAATCGCTTTCTTCTTCTTCCCACTAAAATACTGGGTTCTATGTAGCATGGGAAGGTACCTGTAGGAGGGACCCTGACACTTCAGTGACTGCCTTAGAGCCAGACTGGCCCACTTGCTGGAGTGGCCACTCTCTATACAGCAGGCAACTGCTGCTTTTTTGAGGCAGGCTGACTGTCATGCATGTCTTTCTTCATCACACTTGCATGTTCCAGAATGTTGCTCCTTACGAGTTTTAGGTCAGGGTTTTACGAATATCTACTACGGCTCCACTTGAATGTACCAGTTTGAAGAGCGAGCTGTATGCTCTAAATACGGCGTTCAGGTTATGTGAAAGGGAGACTTTTTCATTTCATCATTTTTAGATGTTGCCTTTACAGAAGCTTGCTACGATTTTAGCTCATCATGTGCTCATATCACACCAGCAGGGAGGTGTGTCTGCATTTCTGGAACAGGTTTTGGTTCCACAGTTTATTACACGAGTGGTCAGGGAACATTTAAATGGAAAACTGCAGCATTTTAGACCCTGGAAAAAGAAGAGAAGGAGTACAAGGGAATAAAAATGTTGGACTTTGCAATTCAAGATGTATTTGTATAATTTTTAGGAATGATAGAAGACGGACTAAAGATCCTCATGGATTTGCATTATTTATACTAATAGAAAGAGGAGTTTGGAAGATGCAGGCAGATACAGCTGCTGTTGAGAATAGAATAATCCCATGAGCAGGTAACCCCGGGTAGCTTCATTAAGAACATAAGCTGCGTGCCTGGGTGGTTTAGTTGGTTACGCATCCAACTCCTCATTTCATAGCAGATCACGATCTCAGAGTTGTGACATCGAGTCCCCTGTTGGCTCTAGTAATGGGTGTGTACCCTGCTTAGTATTCTTTCTCCCTCTCCCTCTGCCCTTCCTGCTCTCTTAAAAAAAAAAAAAAAAAAAAAAAAAGAAGAAGAAAAAGAAAAACAGCCATGGATTACAGCACTTGCATAGGTTTTTCTTATGTTGACCTGAAAAAAAAAATGAAAAGATTAGAACTATAAAACTAAAATACAAGAACACAGGGATTAAGGTCTAGCAAATAACCATTTGAAGATACATAGAAATGATTTAAATAGATTTTTATGTTTAGTTAATTTTTTCATTTAAATTCTATTAAAATTTCATTGATTTGCTGGGTGTTCTAGGAAGGCAACTGCATTTTTGAACTCGCTCACCCATTTTGGGGGTGATAAGAGTCAATCATACGCCCTGTGTTTGTTTCCTATCTTGCTAATTGGCTATATATTTCAGAATCTTGTAAAATAACAATGATATTAACAATCATTACTGGTGTTAACTCTTTAAGTAAAATTTTATCATAGAAAAGAATAATGTATGAAGATATATCATCCTTGTTATGAAAAAGAAGTACCCTTTCACCTCTGAAAGGATTTTGCTTATTGCTTTTTTAATCAGTGAGTGTATTTAATTGCATTGAATGACTTCTGGGATAATGAAATATGTCTGCTGGTTTGACGTATTACAGAAATAGATTCCCAAATAGAATATTAGCCTTGTATTCTTGGTCTAATCCTACTTGGTCTTGGTAGATTATTTTTTAATATACCATTGAATTTAATTTTCTTTTATTTTAATTTAGGTTTTTTTTTAACTGTAATCTTAATTGGAACTGGTTCATCATTTTTCAATTTTTTGATCAGGATTTAAAATAATCATTACTATGTTATTAATATACTACTTCTGGCAAAACTAAAAACCAAAATCAAAGCTCTCCAATTACACTTTTACTCAAATTACATCAGTCTTAAGTTCCTCTAGTATTCAGCGAATTTTGTATTGGGAAGTATAAGAGTAGGTGTCCTGCTTGGATCTGGACTATAAAAATACCTGCTTCATCCTGAAAATACAGACATGAACCTAATCTCCCTTTTATTATTTCTATTTTTTTAAAGATTTTATTTATTTATTTGAAAAAGAGAGAGTGAGAGCCCACGAGATATGGGGAAGGGCAGAGGGAGAGGGAGAAGCAGATTCCCTGCCGAGCAGGGAGCCTAATGCAGGGCTTGATATCAGGACCCCAGGATCTTGACCTGAGCCGAAGGCAGATGCTGAACCACCCAGGTGCCTCTATTATTTCTATTTTAAAGTGCTTATTGAGGAAAGAACCAAGATGCCTTTCAATAGACGAATGGATAAAGATGTGGTCCATGTACACTATGTATGGAGTATTATGCCTCCATCAGAAAGGATGAATCCCCAACTTCTGTATCAACATGGACGGGACTGGAAGAGATTATGCTGAGTGAAATAAGTCAAGCAGAGGGAGTCAATTATCATATGGTTTCACTTACTTGTGGAACATGAGGAATAACACGGAGGACATGGGGAGTTATAGAGGAGAAGGGAGTTGGGAAATTGGAAGGGGAGGTGAACCATGAGAGACTGTGGACTCTGAGAAACAATCTGAGGGTTTTGGAGGAGAGGAGGGTGGGAGGTTGGGTGAGTCTGGTGCTGGCGATTATGGAGGGCATGGACTGCATGGAGCACTGGGTGTGGTGCATAAACAATGAATTCTGGAGCACTGAAATTTTAAAAAAAAAAAGAAAAGAAAGAAAAAAATGCATATTGAAGTAGATCCCACACAGAACACAAATATCAAATATCACCAGATGAGCTGTCATGAAAAACATACTCCCGTTCTATCTCTTTCAGAATTTTCCCCACTCTCCAGAGGCAACATTTTTATTTATTTATTTATATTTTAGGTCTTATGTAGGTGTTTCTGAAGCTCTAAATAATAACACTTTACCACTCCAATGGAAATCTGTTACCTCTCTTCCTTGCTTCGCTTAATTTGGGGACGTGATTGTCTCTCCACAGATGTGATCACTAAGGCTGGGGTGGCCCAGGCTGGGACTATGTCAAGAAAGGAAGCCCTGGAGTATGTGACGGTTCAGGGGGTCTGTTCACCTGACTCCAAGTGTGTCAGAAGGCCTTTTGGAGAGCTAATGTGACAGTTGGTAGGGAGAGGATCCTTACCCTGCTGCCCTCATCAACTCTAAGGACCTCATTACCCCAACTGGCTCTTGGCAACTGCCCCCCACACAGAAAAGAGTAAAAGTCAACATGCACAGGCAAACATAGGAGCGAGTAGATCCAGGAGATGGAATCTTTCCGTGCCAGCTGTCCCCTGATGACATTCTGAAAGCATCCACATCCATGTGGACCCACAACTAAAAAGAAACCACTCCTTGGTCTTTTTAGCTCACTGAGCCCCAGATTCTCATTTTGCATTAAGCTCGTTTGTAATGGATTTCTCTGACTTGTCATTGAAAATCTCCTGGCTCAGCAGCAGTTGGGACCGTTACTGGATTTGCAAGTGGCAGAAAGTATAGTTTGGAATTGACTTACCTGTACTAGGAAAAGAAGCAAGGAGGATTCGTTGAAGTGGTTAATCTCCTGCCTTTTGTGATTTGGGACCAAGTTGGGGGTCCACCAAAGCGGCCGATTTGGAATACAGTTGGAAAAACAACAGTCTGCTGGAATAGTTGGCTGTTTACTGCAGATTTGAACTGCGTTCTATGCGATGGGGTACATTTTAAGGAAAGCTGGAACATCTGACGACAAACAGAAACATCTAACTCACTTGACCACATCTGTGTGAAACAGACATGTAAGATACATCTGGTTAACACAAGGAGCTTTAGCTAGACCTGTACAAGCAAATGCAAGGACCTGGCAAAATGGGAAGAGAACGTGTGGGTGAGCAGGTTATGGTGGCCCTCGAGTAATCAGCATATCCTTAGCCCCACCATTGCCCTTCTCACTGACCTCTAAGTAAACAATAGTGCCTGTTACAACTCCATTGCTTGCAACCACCTGGAGGTAAGAGTTCTTGTTGGCCTGCACACCTCATCAAGATCTCCCTCTCCACTAGAAGAAAAGGAGAGTCAGGAGAAACCACAATGTTACCGCGCATTTTGCTCAATAACTGAAACTGAAATACCAAGCCTGGATCCAGTGGACCGTATGTTAATGACCTGTTTGGATTTTTACATTTTTTATAGACTCTAAAGTAATCAAATGTGTATTAGCATACTGTTACCAGAAAAACCCTGCTTACTCCTGGCCACCTAAGCTTGTGAATGCCCAGCACCCCACTAGGTTTGTGGACCCCAGAGGTAAACAGCAGGGAGTCACTGTAAAGTGCTCCTCTGCTCCTGGAGTTATCTGTGGATTACCACTCTCCATCAGCTATTGATTTGGTCTTTCTTTTTTACCCTGATAAATTTGCTCATGTGTTTGCTGGTCCAGGTTTCTCTATTTATAATTCAGAGTGCAGGTAAGAGTTCTTGATTTTATGCTGCTAGGGATATAGATCTGTTTTCTTCAAGGTCTTTTCCTAGATCCAGAAGGCTCACTGCAATCCCGGGGGATGTGGGCATGGCTGGTTTATTGGTTTAACTGAAACTTCTTCAAATCACAAAAGGGGGAGGGTTTTATGCTGAAAAGCCCACTAACCTTCCAGGAGTGCTATTTCTGCCTGGGTGCGTCAATCCATCTCCTTACCACACGAACCCCAGCACTCTTCTAAGGGCAACTGGGCAAAAGTCTCGCACTCTCCTATATTATCATTCATATATACTGGACTGTCTTTGTGTGTTTCCTTCCAATAAGTGTTCTGTTTCAGTATGTTCCCATAGTGGAAGGCTAGGGACATCCTTCCAGGAAAAGTAAACACAAAACAGTTGTAACTAAATGGAGCATAAAATTTCCCAGGACCAAAGAAGCCAATAAATCTGGGGATCTCAATGTGAGGCAGAGCATGGAAGGAAGGTGGGCACTAGCGAAGGTGGTTCGCTAGAATGAAGTCTAGGATAACAACGTGGGTTTTTCTCCTATAAACGTTAGAAAAGGCATTTCTTTATAAAAAATGTCACCTCACCATTTTGTGGAGAGCAGCATTTTGAATGGCAAAGAACTGGAAGTCTAGAAGGTGATTTGTGATATTTATCATTCATGATGACTCATGTATGTTGTGGAGAAGGCGGAGATGAATGGAGAAATTAAAGTGTTTTGTAGATCGAATCAATAAGACTTCATAAAGTTTTGAATATAGAGAATTAGGCAGTAGTGGTCATGGGGATTCCTAGCTTGTTTAGGATGAATGCAGGGCCTGAAACAGAGAAGACAGAGAAGAGGAGCCCTGGAATAGCACTAGATGTGGGAACAGGAAAGGAGATCATGAGTTTCATGTATATTGAATTTGAGATGTCCTGGGGATTACTGGCTGGAATTCCAGGCTGGACATGCCAGTTCACTAGCTGTCCATGGGCTTGGATCTCAGAGGAAAGGTCTGAACTGGAGATTTAAAAAAACAAAACAAACAAACAAACAAAAAAGAGTCATCAACATTTAGATGAAAATTGAAGCAAAAGCACAGAACAACAGAAAGCACAGTACTTATTTCTGATTAGATGCAGCTACTGCATGGACCCAACATCCAAATGAAAAGTGGCTCCACATAGAAGATTGTATTTTTTTCCATGTGAAATGGACAGTTAGTACCACCACACAGTACTGGTAGAGAGGTCCCAGCTCCCTTTTATTCACTGCTTTCCTGCAGCAGTATGGCCCAATAGGGGTGCCAGAGCTCCAGCCATTAAATCTTTACTCCAGCCAGTAGGAGGAGAAAGCAGTACAGTTCTCCTCCTATCAAGACCCCTTCTAAGAACTTGCATTTACTGTTTTCATGACCATCAAATGGGCCAGAAGTTACTCACATACTTCACCCTAAGGAAGCTGGGAAATGCTGTGTTTATTCTGAGTTGTCACATACAAAGAGAGTATTTAGGGATTACATTGCTGAGGAAAAGCAGAAAAGCTTATATTGAGGGACATCGAGCAACTTCACCACGGCAAGTGGGAACACCACCAGTAGCAACTTTCAGTGGGCCCTTACTGGTTGCCATCTGTTCTCTCAATTATTTTCATGAACTATGTACTTTGATCTTGACTGCCATCCTTGGAGGTAGATGTGGTATACCATCCTCACTTTGGAGAAGAGAAAAGAGTGATGTTGAGTAACTAGCAAAAAATTCAGGAAGCTCTAAAATCTCCCCTTGAGATTCAGTTTTCAGAATGAGAGCAGATTTGCTTCCCAAATTGACAAATGTGGCTGAATGTGGGGAGGAAAAAAGGCTTTACTAGGTCCTATGATTCCCCTATTACCTTCAGCTGAGCTACTCACGTGCCATGTTCACAAGTAATAAGTACCTATAAAGCAAAGAAAAATGAAAACTAACCCATAAGCAGGAGCAGTTATTACTAGGATTGACAGAGAGCAGCCGAATGTAAGAGAATTTCTTCTCAATATAACACTAGTAACATTTATCTAGAATGGCATTTGGAGATAGGACATCTTGATGAAAAGGACTCAACGTCTCAACACCAATGACAAAAACTTAAGATGTTCTGTTCATCACTATTTCCATCATGGGATTTTTTTTTCCCCACTACCAAGGAATTTCAAATCTCCAAACACTCGAAACTGGAAGGGAGAGGGTACTGGAACAGTGATATTCTGAGAGCTGAGTTTGCTGAAAATTAATGTGGGAGAGAAGAAAGAGGAATCCTGTTTGAGGGTCTGCAAGTTTTCATGTACTACATCAAATAAACATGCCAGGGAAATAGGTAGGAAGGCAGGAAGACCCAGTCCTACAGAGTCCCCTTAAATGAAAGCCTATTACTTTGCAGAAAAGGTTTAAGACCAGACACACCAACCTCCATGCAGATCTGTAAGTGCCAGAGAGGATGGCTCCCAACAAGGACACACAGTCGCATGTTCATCAGCTGGGAGCCACCGGGTCTGGATGGACTTTCTGCACAAATGAGACACAGAAGGATCCAAACGGGAGCCAGAAAGGAAAAACTGTATATACAAAAAGATGACTTGATTTTAAGGATTTGGGTTAGAATAATACCTTTGAACATACCCTTACTCACATATTCACGCCTTTAGAGGCGTGAACATACTCACGCCTTTAGAGGCGTGAGAAGAAAATGTTAAGAAATTGTCATTCTCAAGAAAATACAAGAGGATTTTAACTATGAAATAAAAGCATAAAGTTATAATGAATGGATAAGGTGGAATGAGAGAATGACAGAAATATAACGATCATTTCTGAAGAATTTCTGAGAAAGCAATAGTGAAATATCAGAGTCAGAAGTCCACATGGGTGGGGCGGGGGGAAGATATTCACATTGGGACTGACTTTGGGGAAGTTTATTTAGTTCTAAAAATAATTTTATTTTTATTTTTGTTAGGACACTTTTAATAGGGTATTATGTAATAATATTTTTTTCTATTTTCTAATGAGTCTTCTATTCAAGAAGAGCATATTTCTTTTAGTTTTTTGACTCCTTTCTTATTTGCTTATTGATACCTTTAAAAGTTCTTCCTAAAAATATTGCAAGCTGATTTTTTTGGTCTGAGTAAATGAGCCTTTAAAAATTATTATTATGTCTAGTGGATTGCAATGTTATTTAGGGCAGCTATTAGTTTTGTATATCATGTGCACATATGCAAATATGGTAGTATTTCTTTTTCTAACTTTTTTAAACATATAGGCCCTCATTTTCATGTTGAATTTTTTTTAAGAGATTGAGCACAAGCAGGTGGGAAGGGACAGATTGAGAGAGAAAATCTCAAGTAGGCTCTATGGCCCCCAGAGCTCTATGGTGGAGCTCCACCGTATGCCCCTGAGATTATGACCAGAGCCAAAATAGAGAGTATGATACTTAATCAACTGAGACATCCTGGTCCCTCACACTCAATATTTTTTAATTGATAATATCATCCTTCAGTTCTACAATTTGTTTTTGGAATTTTTACAGTTCATAGAAATTTTCACACATAATAGTATATTTTTTGTAACCTTGCATTATACTCAATATTTTAAATAACCACAGGATCCATATATGACATCTGACATTTTGTCATCAAATTTAGTAATCTGTGATGTTCCTCTCTCTTTGATTATTATTGCTAGTGGTCTATATATTTTAACAGTATTATCAAAGGGCAAATTTTAGTTTCTGTGATCTTTTCTATTTCAGGTTTTTTAAAAAAAATATTCATATTTACTCATAGTTTCCTTCATCAATGGCTCTCTTTTTCTTTCTTCTTTTTTTTTTTTAAGATTTATTTATTTATTCGACACAGGGAGAGATCACAAGTAGGCAGAGAGGCAGGCAGAGAGAGAGGGGGAATCAGGCTCCCTGCTGAACAGAGAGCCTGATGCCGAGCTCTATCCCAGGACCCTGGGATCATGAGATCATGACCTGAGCTGAAGGCAGAGGCTTAACCCACTGAGCCAACGAGGCATCCTCTTTCTTCCTCTCTGAATATCCATCATAACTAGTGTCATTTTGTAGTTTTGATTTGTATTTCCCTAACGATGACTGATCTGGAGCATCTTTACATGTGTTCATTAGTCATTCGTATATCGTCTTTGGAAAAATGTTCTTTCTAGTCCCTTATGCAGTATTAAACTGGGATTTGGCTCTTTGCTGTTGAGTTTTAGATGTTCTCCATATATTCTGGATATTAATCTCCTACCTGACATGTGACTTTGCAAATATTTTCTCCCATTTCCAGGGTTGCTCTAGATAGTTTGAAACTTTGTTGGTCGAATGTATATTTTAAATTGTTACACATTTGTGGTTAAGACTCTTCATATTAATCACTTCTTGGCCTTTTGGCTAAGATCAAGTGTGAAGACTCTTTTTATAAATCTTCATATAAATGCGTACAGTTATTATGTGACAGTAGATTAAACAGCTATATTTTTGGTTTCGGAGGTAAAGTTTAATAATTTATGTTGCCATGTTTTATATATCAAATATTTTTTGTAATTATAATTAAAAATATAAAATATTTATTTACATTTATTTTGATCTAGTTTCTGTATTTATTCCTTCATTGTTTGAAGATTTTCAAGTAGATTTTAGATCTTTGGCTACTCTTTGGAGCACAAATAGTGTCATTTAGAAGCTCAATATTTTCTCCATACAGTCGAAGCCAGACTCAGTTTTTCTTTAGTTCGACTGTAAAGTGATAGAACTTACTCCCTGAGTTTATATAAATAGATGATAAGAGCATAATATTAGGCTCAGTTATTTTTAACTTGACAAGTCCTTCAGCAGAAAAGAATATGTTAAGAATATATTAAGGAATCACAGTTCATAATAAAATCCACTGAGGAATTCATTAGAGCACCTTTCTTTTTCTTCATGATATATACAATTCAGTATCATGATCCAAAAATAAAGTGGGAGAGCTGAGAGTATTTAGCAAGTAAAAATGAGTAAATGGAAAGATAAAATGACTTATGATTGACTAATGTGCATTTGTTATAAAAATCATGAACTACTTCAAACTAGCTTTATAAAACTTAGATTTGGAAACTTTATGTCTTCTATCTGTCATATCATGCGTTTGTATCTCTTCCCTGTAAACGAACAATCTTTTCCATTTAATATGCTGTTCATCAATTTGTTTATTTTTTATTTGCACTTTTAATACAAACTTTAATAATACAATTATGTTTAGGGGAAAAAAAAACAAAACTAAAACAAAACTAAAGCTGGCCCTGCCTGCAGTGGGAGATGTCCCAAGCTGTAATACAATTAGGGTGTAATACAATTTAGGGTGTACAGAATGTCTTTCTCACAGAGTCCACTCCACTTACTGATGAGAATGCCTAAAATTCTGCAATCAGCATGTCCCTGATATTAATACTGCTCATCTTCAGAGATGAACTAGTAAAATTAATTCATCCCAGTTATAATATAAGGCTTAAAATAAATATATTCATATATATATATTATATATACACATATATAATATATGTATATATGTATAATATAATATATTATATATAAATATATATATAATATTATATATAATTTAAATAATATATATTATATATATATATATATATAATTTAAACTGTAATATTTGAACCAAGGTCACACCCTCCCTTATCCCTTGAGCTTATGAAGTGGGGATTCCACTCCAGACTGCTATAGCCATCTGAGACCTCGGGTTTCCCTCTTCCACTGCCCCGAGAGCTTTCTTCTCAAGAAAAGCAGACTTGAGAGTTTCTCTCCTACCCCAGCCACTTGTTACCAAGACTAAATCCTGGACACTGCTATTGAGAGATAGAGTCCTTCTGCTACCCTTTCCCCACACATAAAATACCAGATTTACCTTGAGTGCAAAATACTGAGGATATGGGACCCTGATGATCCTTCTTCTGGATCAGAGAAGGTAGTTCTATGCCAGGAAATGCAAGGCAGGAGGACCTCAAGCTACTGCCACTCTTCCAAGTGCTCAACTTCTAGAGTAGGGAGGATGCCACTTAGAGAGAAGCTCACCATTGTCCCTACTCCCAGCTCCAGAGCCCTGGCTCTGAGATGTTACCTGGGAGGAGAAGCCAACCATAAAGCAGATAGCTCTAACTCTATGCACAAAGGAACCATTGTTTGCAGAAAAGCAAGATGGACTTCAAACCTTAAAGTGTTCTGCAGAACACTGGAGGTTAATACTAAAGGGCAGTTGGGAGGAGATGATGGAGGAGTGAAGACACAACACAGATACTAGGATGGCCCATTTTTAGGAGAGAACTAGGAAGCAAATACCAAACATAAGCCTTAAAATATTTTTTCCCAAAGAGGAAAATTTGATTGGATTAGTTCTCAGATTTATATCCCATTGAGCATTGTTGAAACCACTAAAGATGTTGACCTTCAATTAATAGAAATTAAGATGCTTGTGGTCAAGGCAAGAATGGAAGATGGCCCTAACATATTCCCAAGATGACCACAGGAATATCCACATCTGTGTCTTCCTGCAGAGAAATGTCAGAAACTCAGTGTCAAAGAGGCTGAAAGCACAGCATTCCCTGTGCTCTCTTTTAGGATTTCTATAGCTTAAGGTCTCACATTTAGGTCTTCAATTCATTTTGAGTTTATTTTTGTATATGGTAAAGGAAGGTGGTCGAGTTTCATTCTTCTGTATTTTGCTGTCCAGCGTCCCCAGCACTTTGTTGAAGAGACTGTATTTTTTCCCATTGGGATATTCCTTCCTGTTTTGTCATAATCCAATTGATGATAGGGTTGTGGGTTCATTCCTGGGCTTTTTTTTTTTTTTTAAGATTTTACTTATTTATTTGACAGAGAGAGAGAGATTGCGAGAGAGAACACAAGTAGGAGGAGTGAGCGAGCGAGAGAGAAACAGGCTTCCCACTGAGCAGGGAGCCCGATGTGGGACTTGATCCCAGGACCCTTGGGATCATGACCTGAGCTGAAGGCAGAAGCTTAATGACTGGGTCACCCAGGTGCCCCATGTGTTTTGTGTTCTTTCCATTAATCTATGAGTCTATTTTTGTGCTAGTACCATACTGTTTTGATCACTGGAGATTTGTAATATAATTTGAAGTAGAGAATTAGGATGCCTCCAGCCTTTTTTCTTATCAAGGTTGCTTTGACTCTTCAGGGTCTTTAGTAGTTCCAGACAAATTTACTCTAGTTCTAAGAGGGACTATTTGCTCTAGTTCTATGAAAAATTTTGCTGGTATTTTGATAGGGATTCTATTAAATGTGTAGATTGCTTTGCCTAGTATAAACACTCAAACCAATATTTATTCTTCCAATCCATGAGCATAGAACGTCTTTCCATTTCGTTGTGTCATTTTGAATTTCTTTCATCAGTGTTTTACAGTTTTCAGAGTACAAGTCTTTCACATCTTTAGTTAGGTTTATTCTTAGGTATCTTATTTTGGTATGCATGTAATTGGGATTGATTCCTTAATTTCATTTCTACCTGCATCATGATTAGTGTATAGAAGTGTAACTGATTTCTGTACCTCGATTGTGTATCCTGTGACTTTACTCGTGTATCAGTGATAGCAAGTTTTTGGTGAAGCCTTTCAGATTTTCTGTATAGAGTATCATGTCACCAGCAAATAGTGAAGGTTTTACTTCTTTCTTGTCAATCTGGATGCCTTTTATTGTATGATTGCTGTGGCTATGACTTCCAATACTATGTTAAATAATAGTGATGCAAGTGGACATTCCTGTCTTGTTCCTTGTAAAGGAAAAGCTCTCAGTTTTCCCGCATTAAGGATGATGTTATCTATGTGTTTTTGTTTGTTTGTTTGTTTGTTTTGTTTTTGCTTTTGTATATGGACTTTATTATGTTGACATATCTTCTCTCTAAACCTAGTTTGCTGGGGGTTTTTATCCTGAATAGATGTACATTGTTAAACATTTTTTTCTGCATCTACTGAAATGATCATATGGTTCTTATCCTTTCTTTTATTTGTGTGTTGTATCATGTTGATACAAAAGTCTAGTCCTAGACTTTTTTTTATTGGGAGTTTTTGATTTATCTCCTTTGCTGATAATTGGTCTGTTCAATCAGATTTTCTGTTTCTTCCTGACTCAGTTTTGGTAGCTTATGTTTTTCTAAGAATTTATCCATTTCTTCCAGTTCAATTTGTTGGCATATAGAGTTTCATCAGTCTCTTAAAATTGCTTGTATTTCTTTGTTGTTGGTTGTTATTTCTTCTCTCTCATTTGTGATTTTACATTTTTTTATGTTCTTCCTCCTTTTTTCTTGGTAAGTCTAGCTACAGGTTTATCAGTTTCATTGATTTTTTTTCCCCAAAGAACAAGTTCCTGGTTTCATAGATTTGTCCTACTGTTACTGTATTTTTTAAAATATTTTATTTATTTATTTGACAGGCAGAGATCACAAGTAGGCAGAGAGGCAGGCAGAGAGAGATGAGGAAGCAGGTTCTCCGCTGAGCAGAGAGCCCGATGTGGGGCTCGATCCCAGGACCCTGAGATCATGACCTGAGCCAAAGGCAGAGGATTTAACCACTGAGCCACCCAGGTGCCCCTGTTACTGTATTTTCTATATCATTTATTTTTGCTCTAATTTTTATGTCATTCCTCCTGCTTTAGGTTTCGTTTGTTCTTTCTCTAGCTCCTTTAAGTGCAACGTTAAGTTGTTTATTTGAAGTTTCTCTTGCTTCTTGTGTTAAGCTTCTTTGTAATTTCCTCTTAGAACTGCTTTTGCTGCATCCCAAAGGTTATGGACCATGGTGTTTACATTTTCATTTGTTTCTATACATTTTTAAATTTCTTCTTTGATTTTCTGATTGATTCATTTATTGCTTAGTACTGTGTTGTTTTAACTTCCGTGTATTTTTGGCTTTTCCAAATTTTTTCTTGTTAATTTCTAGTTTCATAACAATGTGGTCAGAAAATCTTCATGATGTGATTTCAGTCTGTTTGTATTTGTTAAGTCTTATTATGTGACAGAATATGTGATATATTATGGAGAATGTTCCATGTGCACTTGAAAAGAATGTGTATTCTGCTGTTTTAGGATGGAGTATTCTGAATATATCTGTCAAGTCCATCTGTTCCACTGTGTCATTCAGAGCTATTGTTTCCTTGTTTATTTTCAGTTTAGATGATCTGTCCATTGCTGTAAATGGGATGCTAAAGTCTCCTACTATTGTTGTATTATCATCAGTGAGTTCCTCTATGTTTTGTTATTAATTGTTCTAAATATTTGGGACCTCTCATGTCTGGGTGCATAAATATTTACAATTGTTAGACCTTCTTGTTGTATCATCTCCTTTAGGACTATACACTGCCTTTGTCTCTTTTTACAGTCTTTGTTTTAAATTCTAGTTGCCCGATGTAAATATTGTTACTCCAGCTTTCCCTTGACATTCCTTTGCAACTTAAGTGTTTTCACTTTCAATCTGAAGGTGTCTTTATGTCTCAAGTGAATTAGGCAGCATATAGATGGGTCTTGTATTTGTATCCATTTTGACACTCTTGTGTCTTTTCACTGGAGCCTTTAGTCCATTTACATTCAAAGTAACTTTTCATAAACATGTATTTATTGTCATTTATTACCTGTTTTGTCATCGTTTGCAGAGATTTTCTCTGATCTTTCCTCTCTTTGTCACTTTTGGCCTCTCCTTTGCACTCAGAGTCCCTTTTAATATTTCTTGTAGGGTGGTATAGTGATCATGAACTCTTTTGGTTTTTGTTTATCTGGGAAAGTCTTTTCCTCTATTCTGAATGTTAGCTTTGCTGGATAGAGTTTTCTTGGCTGCAGATTTTCCTTTTTAACACTTTGAATATATCATGCCATTCCTTTTGGGCTTGCCAAGTTTCTTTTGAAAAATCTCCAGCTTGATGAATGATGAGAGACTGTGGACTCTGAAAAACAAACTGAGGGTTTTGGAGGGGAGGGGAGTGGGGAGCTTGGGTGAGCCTGGTGGTGGGTATTATGGAGGGTACAGATTGCATGGCGCACTGGGGGTGGTGCATAAACAATGAATCTCGAAACAGGGAAAAAAATAAATTTTAATAAAAAAAGGGAGAAAAATCTTCAGCTAGTCTTATGGGCTTTTCCTTATAAGTTAAGGACTCCTTTTTTCTTGCTGCTTTTAAGATATTTTTTCTTTCTCACTATATTTTGCAAATTTAATTACAATATGTCCTAGTATTGGCCCATTAAAAAAAAATGATGGAAGTTTTCTATGATTCCTGGACCTAAATGTCTGCAGATTAGGGACGTTTTCAGCTTCTTTCTTTGAATAAATTTTCTGTCCCCTTTTCTCTGTCTTCTGCTGGGAATCCTACAATATGAAAGTTATTACCTTTGATAGAGTCACTCAGTTCCCTAAGTTTATTCTCATGTTGCATGTCTTCTTTATTTTGTTTAGCTTCATTTTTTCCCATTATTTGTCATCTAGTTTATTAACTCATTCCTCAGCCTCTTTCAGCTTGCTGTTCATTGCATCAAGCCTGTTTCCAACCTCACTTATTGCACTGGGAAAGAACAGTTTTTTGTTTTGTTTTGTTTTGTTTTTGTTTTTGTTTGTTCGTTTGTTTTACAAATGATTCTAGATTAGACACACGTGATTGAAGGACACTAGATTGTTACCTCCCATCATAAACAAAAGTTAAGTAGAAATGCACTGAGAGTCTAAATTTAGAAGTTAAAAATATAAAACTTTTAGAAGAAAATGTGAAGGTAATTCCTCATGACTTTGGATTTCTCAAAGATTTCATAGATATGACACCAAAATTTTGAATAACTAAAGAAAAAATAAGTAAATTGGACTTCATTAAAGATCATAGTCTTACACTCCAAGTGACATCTTCAATAAAGTGAAAGGAAAGCCCAGAGAATGGAAGAAAAGTTTTAAAAATTATATATGTGTTACAAGGTTCTTGCTTCTAGCATGTAGAAAGAACTCTTAGAAGTCAATAAAGATAACCCAATTTAAGAAATAAGTAAATTGCCTGAATATTGTTCCAAGGAATATATGTAAATGACTAATAAGCATATGAGGAGAGGCTTGAGATCATTAGTGATCAGAGAAGTTCAAACCAAACTCACAATAAAATACAACTTCACATACATTAGGATGACTACAATGAAAAAACAAATCAAACAAGTGCTGGTGAAGATTTAGAGGAATCAGACTACTCATACACTGCTGATAGGTATGCAAAATAATTCAGCTACTTTGGAAAACTGGTAGTTTCTCAAACAATTCAACATGGAATTGTCAAATAACCTAGAAAATCACTTTCAAGTATAGACCCAAGATAAATGATAACATATGTCCACATAAAAATGTACACATGAATGTTTACAGCAGCATTAGCTTTAATATTGCACAGTGGAAACTAATTTTCCATCAATGAATAAATGTTAAACAATGTAGTATATCTGTACAAAGAAATGTTATTTTCCTATCAAAACGAAGTATTGATACATGCTAAAATGTGGAAGAAACCTTGAAAACATACTAAGTGAAAGAATCCAATCAAAAGAGACCACATGTTATATGAATCCTTTCAAACAAAATGTATGGAATAGAGATATCTATAGAGACAGAATGTAGATTAGTGGTTGTTTAGGGTTGCAGTGGGTTGGGGGTAGGAAAGCAATAGATAAAGACTGTAGTTTTTCTTTTTGAAGTGATAAAAATCTAGAGTTGACTGTGGAGATGGTTTCAAATGTCTGTGAATATATTAAATCCATTGAATTATGTACTTTAAGTGGGTGAATTATATGATATGTGAATTGCATCTCAAATGCTGTTTTTAAAAAGCAATTTATACAAGGAAATAGTCACTCATAAAACTTTTAAACTCAGCATAAATAAATAATATGGGAATAGAAACTAGATGGATATCCGGGTAGGGAAGGGTATCAATGACTAAGAGTATTAAAAGTAATACTTGGAAAGTACACTTAAAGAAGAAAACATTCCAGGAAAGGTTTTTAGGAAAAAGTCATTTTTCTCAAATAAGTCTAGGCAAGTGGCATTATATCACAGCCACTTAACAATCTATAATGTCTTATACGAGTATTAGTGTTTCTAAGAAACCTCAAATCAGGAAATCAGAATTTTCAACTAAAACCTTCTTTGTGATGGGCTAAAGATGGCCACAGATGTTTTACTAATTCTTTCACTAAGAGATGGAATCTAATTCCCCTCTCTCAGTTTGGATTGGCCTTAGCGACAAGTTTGATTAATGAAATGTCACAGAATGATAGAATCTGGGGCTACCTCAAAAGAAAGTTTACAACTTCCACACTTAAAATAACTTTCCAGGGATCCCTGAGATGTAAGTCCAATAACCCCAATGTGAAGAGGACACATGTAGGTACTCAAGTAACATAGTCACTACTGAAACCAACTTTCGGGCTCTCCACGCTAGGTGGTCAGGCATCTGAATGAAGCTGACTTGGGGACTGCACACTATTCCATCTGATAGCTTCAAATTACAGAGTGACTTCAGATGGCAACATATGGAGCAGAGGAATCAGCCTGCTGATCCCTACCCAAATGCCTCACCCATAAAATCCTATATATAACAAAATGATTGTTTTCAGTCACTACAATTTGCTGTACTTTTTCTCAGAGAATACGTAATAAAAGACCTCTTTTTCTTCCATCCTAATGAAACCTACCAGCCTTCCCTCAAATATTAGCATTCCACAAAACAAAGTTTGGGAAGCAGTCCATTTTGGAAATATTTTCTGACCCACTCCTTCCTTCCTTCCTTCCTTCCTTCCTTCCTTCCTTCCTTCCTTCCTTCTTTCTTTCTTTTTTTTTCTGTTTATATCACAACACAATATTATTTCCAGTTATGCTTTATAAAATTGAATACGAAGATAGAATTTATAAAATATTCAGACTTTGTTCCTAATAGTTTAAAATACGTTAGTGAGATCTAATAAACAACACTGTATTTTCCTTGATTTTCACCTGAAGCTATCTGTTGAACAATGGAATGGCTACCAAACAAGTATCTAGATAGAACCGTTAGAGAGCAGCATGACAAATATGGTCATAATACAGGTGCTTACACTTAATTCACTTAAATTTAAAACGAATATCAGTACCTGAATATGAAGGTTGACATCTCCTTCCACTTAATTTCTTTCAAAACAATCTGTCTAGAGGAACAATTAACTAATTCCATCTTCAAGGGTTACTTAAATATAAATGCAACAATTGGAAAATACATGTGAAATAACATTGCTTTTATGGGAAAACCCAGGAGGAACAAAAGGCCATCATAATACAGTTAAATTTTCATAATGAGTTTTTGGGAAGCGGAAATGCATCTATTTGTATTGATAAATATAATGTACAAGAAAATAAAGAAAAAGAAAAAAGTGAATGACACAATCTCAGTATTTGGAGAAAGCTGATGTTAACCTAGTCTATATATCTTACTCTTTTTTTTTTTTTCTGTATGGTATTTTTAAAGGGAGATTATACTCAACATACTGTCTCAAGATTGTATATTTTACTTAGCTCTGAATTTCAGGTCATAGCAACTGCTATTAATAGAAACATTATTTTTAAAAATCAAATCATATACAACAATGCTCTAGCATGGTTTATCTTCTAATTATTATCAGTGAACAGTTTTTTTTCCTGAATATTGCTATTGCTAAAGGATGGCATTGAACAATTTTGAGCGTTTTGAGTATGGATATTTGCTTATTTTTGCAAAGGTATGTATTAACTTATTCATAGAACTTTCCTATACAAAGGATAGGTATATTCTGATAAAATAAACTTTTTATAGTCAATATCTCTACACTTTTCTTGTTTTAATTTTAGTTATCAGAAAAGTTTCTTTTACCTCTAGACTTACATGATAATGTGTCAATTTTATATTAATATTATAACTTTGCTTCTTATCAATTTTTTTATTGTGGTAAAATATACATAAAAAATTCACATCTTAACCATTGTTAAGTGTATAGTTTAATGACATTAAGTGTATCTACATTGTTGTGCAACTGTTGAGTTTGGCCAGAACATACTGAGGTAGTAAATGGAAAGATTACTCCAGAAGCATCAGTAGGAGAAATGAGAAGGTATAGGGACCAGTCGCTCTAGTGGCAACAGGTTCTGAGCCAGGCTCTGCCTCCATCTTTATTGTGAATGTTATTAATACAATGGAATAAGAAAGAAAAGAAAGAATGTGAAGTTATAATAATCAAGACATTGGCATAAGGATTATTGTGTAAATAGAACAAGCTGTGCCTATGACCTCCAAAAACAAATGTTTCTCCTAAGTCAAAAATTCACTCCCTGGATGAGTGCATTAATCCATAAGGAGGATTTGGCTGTTTTCAGCCCAGAAACCTTAAAGGGGGCCCAATTTTCTGGACATTCTTTCTTTGCCTTTCAACTAGTCTCATCCAGGGAAGCATATGTTTATTAAATCTTACCTAGCCAGACACTATGAATTCCCACATGCAACCATCACCACCACCCATCTCCAGAACATTTTTTTCATCTTGCAAACCTAAAATTCTATATCCATTAAATAATAGCTCTCCATTTCTCCCTCTCCCCAAACTCTGGCATTCATCATTCTGCTTTCTATCTCTGATTTTGAACTCTTTTTAGGTACTCCTGTAAGTGGAGTCACACAATATTTGCCTTTTTGTGGCTGCCTTATTTCACTCAGAATATAATCATCAGATGTCATTCATAATGTAGTATCAGAACTCCTTCCCTCTTGTGGCTGAATTCAACTTCCATTGTATATAAATATCACACTTTGCTTATCCATTAATTTGATACTTGGGTTGCCTCCATCTTTTAGCAATTGTTTTAAGTAATATTGCTGTAACAAGCTTTGGCTACTAACTCTTGGAAACAAGGAATTCAATTCTTTAGGGTATATATCCAGAACTCAAATTGTTGGATCATTTTACTTTTAATTGTTGGACCCAAATTATTGGACCATTACTTTTAATTTTTTGAGAAGACACCATTTTGCTTTTCACAGTGGATAAGCCATTTGACATTCCTAACAAAAGTATACAAGTGTTCCAATGTCTCTACACTTTTACCAACACATGTTATTTTTTGGTTTTAATGATTATTTTTTGGTTTTGATGATTAATTGATAGGAGCTATCTCAATGAGTGTGAAATAGTATCTTGGTGTGGCTTTGATTTACATTTCCCTGATGGTTAGTGGTGTTGAGGTTGTTTTCTTGTTCACTGACCATTTATATATTTTCTTTGGAGAAATGTCAATTCGATTCCTTTGCCCATCTTTGAATCATGTTGTTTGTGTTTTGTTGTTGAATATAAAGAGATATCTGTGTGTTCTGAGTATCAGAATATATAATTTGCAAATATTTTCTCACATTCTGTAAGTTCTTTCTGGTGAAAGTATCCTTTGATGAGTTTTTTATATAAAGTTTTCTTAAGTCCAATTTGTCTATTTTTAATTTATTGCCTGTATTTTGGGGGCTATATTCAATGAATCACTGTGAACTTCAATGCCATGAAGCTTTTTCCCTATGTTTTCTTCTATGGATTTTATAGTTTTACTTGCTATGTTTAGATCTTTGAATAATTTTGTGTTAGTTTTTATATGCTGTTTTAGGTAAAAGTCCAACTTTATTCTTTTGCATGTGGATATGAAGCTTTCCTGCTACCACACGTTGAAAAGATTGAAATTTTTCTACTTAATGTCTTGACATCCTTGTCAAAAATCATTTGGCCATATTTGTAATGGTTACTTTCTATTCTCTTCTCTTGGTTTATATGTTTGTCTTTATGCCAGTACCACATTTTTTTGATTACTATAGCTTTGTAGTAAGTTTTGAAATCAGGAAGTATGGGCTCTCCAGCTTTGTTCTCTTCTTTTATTATATTTTTTGGCTAATTAGGGTCCCTAGAGAGTCTATATCAATTTAAGGATGGATTCTTTTTTTTTTTTTTTAATGCAAAGTCATTGTTAGGGTTTTGGTGGGTACTGCTTTGAATCTCTAGAAAAAATTGATGGTATGGATATCTTAACAGTATTGAGTCTTCCAATTTGTGAACATGGATTTCTTTCTATTTATTTGTGTCTTCTTATTATTTTTCAAGAATATTTTGTAACTTATATTGTACAAGACTTTCACCTCCTGGGTAAACTAATTCCTAAGATTTTTAAAATGCTATTCAAATGGAGCTGTTTTTGCTTTTATTTTTATTTTTTCAGATTGTTTATTGTTTGTGTGTAGAAATGCAACTGATTTTTGTGGGTTGACTGAATTTTTCTACTTTGATGTATTTTTTTAGTAGTATTTCTAACAGGTTATTTTGTGTGCATGTGGAATCTTTAGATTTCTCTGCATTTAATATTGTGCTAACTGTGAATAGAAATAATTTTACTTCTTCCTTTCCAATTTGGATGCATTTTTTTTTTCTTGCCCAATTGCTATGGTTAGGGCATCCTTTGCTTTATTCAATAGAAGTGGTGAAAGCAAGAATCTTTGACTTGTTCCTGACCTTAGAGGAAAAGCTTTCATTCTTTTACTGATTATTTATTCTTTGTTTCATATTCTTTTGTTGCAATTGCCTCATTGTTTTGAGCTAGTTTCTTTCTATTCTTTGATGGTCATTTCCATTTTAAAATAGTCTTGAATTTTGTCAAATGTTTATTCTACATCATTTGAGTTGATCATATTTTTTTCTTTACTCTATTAATGTAGTATATTATATTGATAAATTTTTCATGTGTTGAATAATCCTTGAATTCCAGAAACAAGTCCCATTTGGTCATGGTGTGTAATCCTTTTAATATGCCACTGAATTATGTTTGGTATTATTTTGCTGAGGATTTTTACATCCGTATTCATAAGTGATATTGGTTTGTAGTTTGTTTCTTTATTTCTTATATTATCTTTGTCCTAGTTTTGCTATTGAGATAATGCTGGCCTCGTGGAATGAGTTTAAAGCATATGCAAACAATGAATCATGAAACACTACATCAAAACTTAGTGAAGCACTGTATGGTGACTAACAATATAATAACATAAGAAAAATAAGAAAAAATGTAAAAAAAATAAAAATTAAAAAGAACGAGAGAAGTGTTAGTGTTGGGTCTTCTTTACATATTAGGTAGCATTCACTTGTGAAGGTGTCAGGTCCAGCCTTTTGGTGGTGGTGGTAGTATTTTGTTTGTTTGTTTGTTTGTTTGTTTTGTTTTGTTTTGGTCAGGAAAGTTTAGATTATTGATACAATCCCTTAGTAGTTATGGGTATCTTGAAGTTCTCTCATCTTCATGATTCAATCTTTTTTAAAGATTTTATTTATTTGAGAGAGAAAGAGAGAGAGAACACTAGCATGAAGAAGAAGAAGACTCCCCACTGAGCAGGGGTTCAACCCCAGGACCCTGAGATGATGTAAGCATGATGAAGGCAACCACTTGGCCAACTGAGTTGTCCAGAAACCTCTTCATTTTATCCATTCTGTGAGGTGGTGTCTCATTGTGGTTTTGATTTGTATTTCCCTGATGCTGAGTGATGTGCATTTCCTCATGTGTCTATTAGTGCAAATATCTCTTCTTTGGAGAAATGTCTATTCATGTCTTCTGCTCATTTCTTGACTGGATTTTGTTTTTTTGGGTGTTGAGTTTGATAAGTTCTTTATAGATTTGGGATACTAAGACTTAATCTCATATGTCGTTTGCAAATGTCTTCTCCCATTCCATAGGTTGTCTTTTAGTTTTGTTGATTGTTTTTTTTTTTTTTTTTGGCTATTCAAAAACTGTTTGTCTTGATGAGGTCCCAGTAATTCAGTTCTGCTTTTGTTTCCCTTGCCTTTAGAGACATGTCTATCAAGAAGTTGCTGTGGCAAAGTTCAAAGAGGCTGCTGCATTCTTGTGTTCTCCTTTAAGATTTTGATGGATTTTGCTCTCACCTTTAGATCTTTCACCCATTTTGAGTTTATTTTTAAAGTACTTTCTAATTTTCCTTGGAATTTCTCTTTTAGTCCGCTAGTTGATTAAACATGTTTTGTTAATTCCTACAAATTTGTTAATTTTCCAGTCCTTATTATTGATTTCTGATTTCATCCCATTGTAGTTGGAGAAGATAGTTTGTATGATATCTATTTTTTTAAAATCTATTGAAATATAATTGATACATATAACATAAGATATACCCTGGAGAATGTCTTAAGTGCACTTGAGAAGAATACATATTCTGTTTTTATAGGCTATACCTTTGTTTTTAATAAAAGCACTTAATTAAAAATTTAATCCATTATTTTGTTAGTAAACATCTTTTTTCTACATAATTTTCAGTTTCAACAATAACATTTTAAAAGGACAACTTTTATACATTTAATTTTTTTAAAGGGTAAATAATCTGTATTGAATTGTAAACAAAAATGAGGTACTTGCTGCAGACCCATTTCCTGAGGGTGTTCATTTCTTTTATACTTCCACTTTCTGGCCCACCACCCTAACTACTGCCTATTAGAAATGGCTCCATAGTTGACTGCTCTATGTTCCTAAAGCTATTACAGAAAAAGATAAATATATTTTTCTTTACTTTTTTTTTCCCTTCTAAGATCCAATGCAAAAAAATAGATAGCAAATATTTTTTCTCTCGGCTATTTAACCTATCTCAGATAGACTGACTGATGCTAGAAATATATATCTCTGGCTAGTTCATGTGTCCAATTAAAAAATGCCTTTACTTATTGAGTTATAAGGGTGAATATTATAAATATAACTGAAAGTTGTGTCATTTGAACCAATATATTATCGATTTGTAAATATGCTATGGGTTTTATGAATTATACTATTTGTTTATAATACACATAATAAAATTTATGAATATTAGTAGAGATAATTTCTTATAATACCTAGATGTTCTACAGACTTGTTTATATTTAAGTGATACATATTATATTAAAGTCTTTCGTTACATTTTTTTTTGAAAAACATGTGAAATGTCATATTTTCTCTTTGTGCCTTTGTTTTCATGATGAAATTTATCCACCAACAACCAAATAATTTTGTCTTGCCTATTTTTCTAAATTTTATTTGGCTTGAAGAATATTATTACAATTATACTACTTTATTATTGTTATTCTTATTATGTGAATGATGTAGCTTTGATTTTCATATATTTGAGGAGTGATTTTATATAACTTTGCTCTAGGTAAGAATCTCTTAAATATGTGTTTGAATTGTGTTATCTTTAAAAATCAAAAAAATACTTTCTCCTTCTTTAAAAAAAAAGATAAAACTTACATGATCTCTCAATAGATGCAGAAAAAACATTTTATCAAAATATGACATCTTTTCATGATAAAAACCCTAAGCAAATTGGGTATAGAAGTAATATACCTCAACATATTAAAGGCCATATGCGAAAAGCACAGCTAATATTATAGTCAAAGGTAAAAGTTTGAAAGCTTACTCTCTAAGATCAGGAAAAGGCAAGGGTGCTCCCTCTAACTGCTACTATTCAATGTATTAGTAGCAGTCTTAACCAAAACAATTGGGGAAAAAAAAACAAACCTTCTAAATCAGAAAGAAAAAAGTAAAATTTTCTCTGTTTGCAGATAATATAATTTTCTATATGAAAACCTTAAATATTTAGACAAAAAATAGTTGTAACTAATCTCTAATCTGTGAATTCAAGAAAGTTCTGAGATACACAATCAACATATAGAAATCAATGACTACATGTCAGTTTTATATTAACAAAAACTATCTGAAAAGCAAATGAAATTATTCCTTTTAGAATATCACCAATGCCATAAAATACTTAGGAATCAATTTAACTAAGGGGATGAAAGCTCTGTTTCCTGAAAACTATAAGACTTTGGTTAAAGAATTGAAGAAAATACAAATAAATGGAAAGTTATTCTGTCCTCATGAATCAGAATAATTAATATTGTTAAATGTGCATAATACCTACAACCACTTATAGATGCAATACAATTCCCTTCAAAATTCCAATAATATTTTTTAAGAAATAGAAAAACAACCCTATAATTTATATGGAGACACAAAAGAGCCTGAACAGCCAAAGCAATATTGAGAAAGAGGAACAAAGCTGAAGGTATCATACTTAATAATTTCAAACTATATTACAAAGATATAATAATCAAAATAGTATGACTCTCGAATAAAAAATAGACACTTAGAACAACTGAATAGAATTGAGAACGCACAAATAGGTTTTCTCATATATGACCAACTAATACTTGACAAGAGAAACAAGAACACTCAATGGAGAAAGGATAATTTCCTCAGTTAATAGTGTTGAGCAAATAAGATATTCACATGCAAAAGGAGATTGGACCTATCTTATATCACCCACAAGCATGAACTGGAAATGAATTAAGGACTTAAATGTAAGGTTAGAAAGCATGGAACACTTAGAAGAGAATAGGGGAGAACTTTACATTTGTCTTGTCAATAATTTTCCTTTTTTTGGACATGACACCAAAAGTACAATCAACAAAAGCAAAATTAAAAAGTGCATCTACATGAAACTAAAAGCTTCCTGCAGAACACTAGAAACAATCAGTAAAATGAGACAAACATACAGAATAAAAGAAAATATTTGCAATCCCACCTCCCTCATAAGGAGTAAATATCCAAAAATATATAAGACTCATACAACTCATGGCAATAAAACAAATAATATAATAATACAATGATACAAATAAATAAATAATACAATGAAAAGCTGATAAAGAACCTGAATAGACATTTTTCCAAAGAAGATGTACAAATGGCCGTGAAGTAAATGAAAATTAGGGACATCAACATCACTAATTATCAGAGAAATTCAAAACAAGACTAAAATATTACTTCACACCTGTTAGAGTGGGTATCATCAAGAGGACAAAAGATAACAACTGTTGGCAAGGATGGGGTGAAAAGAGAACCCTCATGCACTGTTGGTAGGAATGTTAAGTTGGTTCAGCCACTATGGAGAACAGTGTGAAAGTTCCTTGAACAATTAAAAATGAAACTACAATATGATTCAGCATTCCTACTTCTGGGTAAAAGAAATAGAATCAGCATCTTGAAGAGGTATTTGAATTCCCATGTTTATTGCAGCATTATTCACAATAGCCAAGATAGTCAAGCAACCTAAATGTCTACCTGTAGATAATGGATAGATAATTGTGATTTTACATATATATATAATTCAAACATGAGAAAGAAGGAAATCTTGCCATTTGCAACTACATCAATAGATTTTTAAGGCATTATGCTAAGTAAGTTAGGTCTAAAATAGAAGAACAATACTGTGTGAATTCACCAACGTGTGGAAATCTAAAAAAGGCTGAACTCAGAAAAACAGAGAATAATGGTGGTTGCCAGTGGCTGGTGTTGGGGGAAATGGGGAGATGTTGGTCAAAGAGTGAAAATTTCCAGTAATATGAACAAGTTCTGTGGATTTAATGTACAACATGGTGACTATAGTTAACAAAACTGTATTATATACTTGAAATTTTTTAAGAGAGTAGATCTTAAATGTTATCATCACAAAAAAGAAATAATAATTTGTGAGGTGATAAAGTTGTCAACTAACCTTACTTTGGTAATCATTTTGTAATACTTAAGTGAATCAGATCATCATGGCATACATCTTAAATTTATTTCAGTTGTATGGCAATAAACTTGGAAAAAAAGTCTGTAAATTTTGGGATACTGTTTATTTTACAGTAGCAATTCAAATTTTCAAAAACTAATATTTTCCTTTGAAATTTAAACTTTTATCATTGTCAGCAAATATTGCTGGTTGTTTCTCTGGAAATTATAGTCTCATGCTATATTTTCAGGAAAATAAATTTTAAATATCCAAATCTGAATAACCTAACTTTAATGCCTTTGTTATTTCAATGAGAAATGTCATTCTATGGAAGAATCACATGTTTTAGCGGGCAACTCAATCTACATGTGCTTTTCATTGAGATAAGAATTGTGCCACAGAAGTGTTTTATCTGTACTCCCATTTTGTTACAACAAATATATAAAAAGCATATTCACCCAGGGATAATTAAAAAAAAAAAAAGAACTTTTATTGCTTTAACAACATCAATGTAATTCTTTTAAAATTTTTATTTAAACTCTAGCTTGTTAACATATATGGTGCAATATTAAGTTTCAGGGGTAGAATTTGGTAATAATTTATCACTTTCCTAAAATAGCCGGTGCTCATCACAAGTGCCCTCTTGATCGCCTTCAGCTATTTCTCCAATCTTCCCACCCACCTCCCCTGTGATAACCATCAGATTGTTCTCTAGTTAAGAGTCCATCAAAAAGGATGAATACCCAACTTTTGTAGAAACATGGATGGGACTGGAAAAGATTATGCTGAGTGAAATAAGTCAAGCAGAGAGAGTCAATTATCATATGGTTTCACTTAATTTGTGGAGCATAACAAATAGCATGGAGGACATGGGGAGTTAGAGAGAAGGGGGTTGGGGTAAATTGGAAGGGGAGGTGAATCATGAGAGACTATGGACTCTGAAAAGCAATCTGAGGGATTTGAAGTGGTGGGGGGGTGGGAGGTTGGGGTACCAGGTGGTGGGTATTATAGAGGGCATGGATTGCATGGAGCACTGGGTGTGGTGAAAAAATCATGAATACTGTTATGCTGACAAGATAAATTTAATTAAAAAAATTTTAAAAAAAGAGTCTGTTTCTTAGTTTGCCTCTCTCATCTTTTTTCTCTTCCCTATTTCTTTTGTTTCTTATATTCCACATATGAGTGAAATAAATACACACACATATTTAAGCAAACCTCAACCAGTTGGAGCAGAGCCCTAGCTATATTCAGTACTTTTGATTTACAAACCCCTTTAAGGAGTTTTTCTTCATGTTTCAGGAGTTGAACGATAAATGTTCATGTGTTCAGAAGCAATATAGACTTTATAGTATATTCTGTATATGCTTGAGCACAATAGAAGAATGGCCACAGGGACAAGCAAAAAGCTACAAAATTGGAGAGGCGGGCAGTTGGAAGTTTGCATCAGTTGAGAAACTTGTAGCACAATATATTTTTAATCTATTGCCTGGCCTTTTTTCTCACACTTGAAATAATCCAAAACCTCAGTAAATACATTTTAATATGTAAACTATAATAAGCAGAAATGGGTTTTAAAAGGCTTAATGATACTTAAACTAATTATTTAGAAGTGTGAATTTCCACATTTATCCAAGATCATCAAGCCTCCAGGAATGACTGATTGGGCTCCTCTATGTGCAATGCCATTTAAATGCAATAACTTGGAAATATTCAATGAAATATGGCCTTCTTCCTTTGCAATTTATAATTAAAATGCCAATTTTATCTCAGCAATCTATGTAAATTTACATTTAGAATGAGCAAATTAAGTTTTTATTATAGCCTAGAGTATTTATTGTTCCTTTTTATGTTTGGGAATTTTTAAGGGAAGGAGAAAGAGTGTTATACCACAAAAGGATTTGAAAATAATGCCTTTGCAATTGGTAATAATGTAACAAGTGTAGCTTTGTCAGGTGACCCATAGGTGGTTATTCAAAACCACCTCAATATTAGATGCAGGATGGCTTGTTTAAAAATGGGAAAAGTAATAACACTATGAGTGAATGCACTTTTTCAACAGTCATAATTTACATGCTATAAAGGCAGCATCTGAGAAAATGTGTTAGTGTGCACTACAGACAACTAGTCAGAAGATAAAAATCAGCATCAGTCTTCAAAGTAACTCTATCTCTCTATTTAAGGATACTTTGCTCATCATAGCAGCTCAGAAAACTCATTAAGTTACTGGAAATGAGCCTAGTTCTGCTTTTATTATCAGTTCCGTGATACAGCTTCCTGGACAGCATGAGACAACTGTTAAGGAAAGGGTTTTGCAGCCCACATTTTTTTCTTTTATAGAGTTGCATGTTTTTGTAATACCAAGTGTAGTTGTAAAACACAAGATGTTTTTCATTCCCAAACTGGTTGCGGGGAGGGTCTTGGACAGGAATTAATGTGTGGTGCAATTTCATATTTTAGGAAGATGTTTTACATATTTGCATTCTCCCCTCTCCTACAGTGCTGGTTGCCAAGCAGAGCTGCTGCCAAGAATCCTTACCCCATAATTAGACTGAGTGGAAGTGGAAGGTATAGATGAAGTAAGGGCAAGACATTAAACTAAAGCTAAACCATTTTTTTTCCCATAATGAAACAGAAAATTCCTGTTGAGTGTATGGATTTAGAAAAGGAACCATCACTGTATGCAAACGGTCTCAAATTATTATTTTTATTATACAAATGAAAGGCTGAATTAAAGTGTATAATAAAATGCATATAAGGAATTAATTACGCAGAAGTGAAGACAGATTCAAGTTCAGATTCATCTGGTTCTGAAGTCCATGTTTTTGGCATTATTTTACATGTACTATCTTCCTCTATTGCCCCAAATATCCCCAATGCTCCTGCTTCCCTGCTCTCTACCTTTTCCTTCCAAGAATGGACATTTTAATCCTAGTAATTAATGTTACTAACTATGAAGTCTTCATGTTTCCAGTGACTTATCTTGTGTTTTTTTTTTATGGGATTATAATTATAATAAAGACTAGTTTTAAAGCTGTTGTCTAAATGTGTTTTTTAATGTATTAAAATTGACATTTAAAAATGTGTATATATTCTCTAAAATTCAGATATCACTTGGAGAAATTATCATAAATTCACTACTTACAAAATTCTTCTTATAACTCAAAGTCCCTGAACATAACACACAAACAGAGATAAGAAGACATGAAAGGCTGAAAAGAGAAAGCAGTCACTTAGCGGCCTCAGGACTTGAGGACCAACACAAATAAGTGTTCACTGGGTTTTCTTTTTGCTTCCCATATATACCAAACATGGCACCTAAGAAGCTTCCAAATTGGATTCCACAATAGGGATAAGAAAAAACAAAAACAAAAACAAAACAAAACAAAACAAAAAAAAAAGAAAAGAAAAGTCTATAGCCTTCTGCTAAAAACTTGGAAACAGTGGTCCAACAGAATAGATAATCCTTTTGGCCATATCCACCTTATCCCATCCAAGCACTAATGAAAAACTGCCCTTTACTACTACCAGGGTTTTTGGTAGATGGGAGCTGGTTTTTCACCCCAGGACCCTAACCCATGGAAACAGATGGTAGTCTTCTTACTTCTCCCTCCAGGGCTGATGTCAGCAAGAGTGAACAAATTGCTATCCTTTCATCTTCCAATCAACAGAAACCAACACTACTCCAACTCCCTCAGCAGAGTAGCATGAGCATTGCTGAGCTGAGAGATGACCTTCTAAGCCTTGTCCTGTGAAAACTTTGATTCACTTACTGAAGCGGAATCAGTAGGGATGAGAGGAAGCTGACAATCCACACATGCCTGGCAGAAGCAAGCAATGATCTGATTTCCCACTAGGAATGGTCAGCGGAGTCCAGTGGCAACCTGAGCTTCCACCCCCTCCTGGTGGTAACAAGACATTACAATGCAAGGCAAGGCCAATCAGCACTAATCCCACACCCTCAGAGTCACAGGGGCTTTGTGGGAGATAAATCTCCTTACAACCCAGCAGCAGTAAGTCTGAAATGAGGCAGTAAGACACAGGGCTAATCAACAGTAGTTCCCTCCACCTCTGTTATCATCAGAGCTCAGTGAAAAGTTGAGCCTCTGGCCTACTCAGAAATCAATGAAATTAAAAAAGGTCAAGGGAGATGGGGCTTGTCGGCAACCCATTTTTACCTTCATCTCCTCTTGTATTACTGGGGCCAAGGAGGCTTAAGCTTTTGCCCCAACAGTATAGCAACAAGAAGTATGAATCAGTCCACCATGTTCCTTTTCTCTGGTATTAGTGAGGCCAGATGGTAGTTGCGGGGTGAGGGGACTGGGGCAAGAAGACATTTGCTCCATCCCATTCATCTGTAATGAAGCAATGTGAATCAGTGTCCCATTTTTGCTGCAACAGTTTTGGCAGGCCTGGCAGAAATCTCTCATGCTATACCTTAAAAGAGGGACAGACTGCTAAATGCAAAGATTAAATAGGATCTAGATTTTTGTGATATAATATCCAAAATAAATAGGGTATAAAAAAAAAATCACTTCTACAAGGAGACAGACAGAAGGTAAAAGTCACCATTTTTAATTACTCCAGAGCATTTTGTTCTTAACAAGGTCTGCCATCGGGAGAAATTATTTTGTAAGAGCCTAGCCTGTTTGGATTTTATCAGAACCTAACTTATCTGAGGTAAGGGAAAGACCCAACTCCATCCCCTTTCAGCCCTCCTATTCCATCTAAAATGGGGGTTAAGGACTGTGGAACTAAGAAAAATTTACAGTCACACAGTCTGGGATCACAGGTTCACCAAAAGGCTGACTCAAAGAACTACAAAATGCTTCCTCTCCCCACAGATTACTACTACATTTCTAAGGGTCTTTTTACTGAAGTTCTTTTTACCTATTACATAATGTCCAGTTATCAAGAACAAATTACAAGGCACACTAAAAGTGAAAGATTAGGGACACCTGGGTGGCTTAGTGGGTTAAGCCTCTACCTTCGGTTCAGGTCATGATCCCAGGGTCCTGGGATGGAGTCCCACATTGGACTCCTTTCTCAGCAGAGAGCCTGCTTCTCTCTCTGCCTGCCACTCTGCCTGGTGTGTGCTTGCTTTCTCTCTCTCTCTGACAAATAAATAAATACTTTTTTTTTAAAGTGAAAGATTAAAAAAAACAAACAAAAAACTATCATTGTTTAAAGAGATTGAACAAGTGTCAGAATTAGAGTTAGATACATAGTAAAAGGTTAAAATTATTATACTAATAATTAAAATATAATTAATATACTAAGAGCTTTAAGGTTTTAATGGGATATAATGATGTTAGGTGTCATCATTCTACCCTAAGAAAAAGCAAAAAGCTAACTAAACTGAAAATCGGCAACTATTCTTAGATTCAGCTGACAAGTAATGTGACAGGGAAAATCACAATCCCCCAAATTAGAGAGAGACAAGCAGATACAGAGAATCATAGCTTACTGGAGCAGAAACCTCTGAAGGAAATAGTAGAGGTACATTATGTGTGTCCATTAACAGAATAATTATAAGGCATGGGAAAACGCCAGACATACAGTTTGAAGACACAAAGCAAGCATCAGTACTAGACTCAGATATGATGAGGGATGCTGGAGTTATAAAACTGAGGATATAAAACAACCGTAATTAATATACTAAGGGTTCTAAAGGAAAAGGTATACAGCATGCAGGAAGAAATAGGCAATGTAAACAGAAAGATGAAAATCTGAAAGAACTAAAAAGAAATACCATAGATCAAAAATTCTGAAATAAATAAATAATTCATTTGACTGGCTCATTAGTAGAATGGAAATATCTGGGGAAAGGATCTTAGCCTGAGAATATCAATAGAACCTTTCAAATATGAAAAGCAAAAGGAAGAAAGATGAAAAACAAAGAGTTTATCCAAGAACTATGAGACAACTACAAAATGTATAACATGTGAGTAACAGAAATATCACAAGGAAAAGGAAGATACAAAGGAACAAAAGCAATATTCGAAGGAAGAATTACAAAGAACAGCCCCAAATTATCATCAAATATGAATCACAGATTCAGGGAGTTGAGAACATCAAACACAATAAATGCCAAAAAGAAAACAAAATAAAACACACCAACCCAGAATCTTATACCTGTGAAATTACCCTTTAAAAGAAAAAGAGAGGGGCCTTTGTATGGCTCAGTCAGTTAAGTAACCTGCTCTTAATTTGGCTCAGGTCATGATCTAGGCCCATATCACCAGGCTCTGTGCTCAACAGAGAGTCTGCTTCTTTCTCTCTCTCTCCCTCTCCCTATGCCCTTCCCCCTTCTTGTGCTCTCTCTCGCTTCCTCTCTTTAAAAGAAATAAATAAATCTTTAAAAGTAAAGGAGAAATGGAGCCTTTCTCAGACAAATTAATTTGAGAGTTTTGTTTGTTTGTTTGTTTTTCTAATAAACCTGCCTTGCAAGAAATTTAAAAAGTTCTTCAGAGAGATCAGATCTACATGAAGACAAAAGAGCACTGGAAATTGTAAAATAAGAATGTCTGTTTTTTTGTTTTTTCATAATTGAGCTAATATATAATGATTTGCTCAAAATGATATCATCCATGGGTTTGATTATATATGATTATGTACCTATATGCCTATGTGTAAGTGAAATGAATGACAACAAATATAAAAAGAATATAAGAAAGGAATTATAAATATTTCATTATTATAAGATACTTGCCCTACCTGTGAAGCAATATAATGTTATTTGAAATTGAGCTTGGGTCAATTGTCAATATATATTACAAACTTGAGGTCAACCACTTGAAAAATTAAAAAACAGAAAAAAGAAATATAATTGGTATAATAATAATGGAAATAAAGGAAAGAATGTAAAATCATACAAAATAATCAATTAAAACCACAAAAAATGTGTTGCTTGGGTGGCTCAGTGGGTTAAGCCGCTGCCTTCGGCTCAGATCATGATCTCAGGGTCCTGGGATCAAGTCCTGCATTGGGCTCTCTGCTCAGCAGGGAGCCTGCTTCCCTCTCTCTCTCTCTGCCTGCCTCTCTGCCTACTTGTGATCTCTCTCTGTCAAATAAATAAATAAATAAATAAAAATCTTTTTAAAAAACACAAAAAATAGGAAAAGTGTGGAAGACAAAAATGAGAACAAAGAACAAGAACAAATAGAAAACAGTAATATGTATGGTAGATATTAACCCAATTATATCAAAATATAACTTTAAACATAAATGGTCCAAATATACCAATTAAATAGCATATTGTCAGGGAGGATCAACTCAAGAAGAATCAACTATATGTTAACTATGAAAAACCTATTCAAGATACGAAGACACACCAACTCACTGAATATAATTGACATCAATAGAGAAATTCATTCAATAGCAAAAGCTTACACATTCTTCTAAAGCTCACATGGAATATTCACCTATATAGATAAGATTCTGTCTCATAAAATATACCTAAGCAAATTTAAAATTATAGAAATCATATAATATGTTTTCAGATTACAGTGGAATTATAGTATAAATAAATAAAGATAGAAAATCCTCAATTACTTGGAGATTTAATACTATACTTCTAAATAACACATGGGTGAAAACTAAAATTTCTTTTGAAATTGAAAAATAAATATTTTGAAATAAATAAAAATGAAAATTCAGCATATTAAAATTTATTGTAAATAGTGAAAACAGTGTTGGGACAGAAAAAAATCACATTAAATATATACATTAGAAGAGAAAAAAATAATAGAAATCAAAATACCAGTCAATTAATTTGAAAACAAGAAATCACTATGGAAAATCAATAAAACCGAAAGCTGGTTCTTTTGAAAATAAAAAAGATGGTAACCCAGCCTAACTAAATAAAAAAGAGAAAAGACACAGTTTGCTAATAACAGAAATGAAAGTGGGTACACTACGGTAGACCTCACAGACATTAAAAGAGTAATAAGCAAATACTCTGAACAACAGTATGTCTTCAAATTTTTAACCTAGTCACCTAAGTTGGTGGACTAATTTTTTGAAAGACACAATTTACCAAAAAGTCATACAAAAATAGGTCTTTATTAGGGCACCTGGGTTGCTCAGTGGGTTAAGCCTTTGCCTTCGGCTCAGGTCATGATCTCAGGGTCCTGGGATCAAGCCCCACATTAGTCTCCCTGCTCAGCAGGGAGCCTGCTTCCTCCTCTCTCTCTGCCTGCCTCTCTGCCTAATTGTGATCTCTCTCTGTGTCAGATAAATAAATAAAATCCTTAAAAGAAAAATAGGCCTGTATCTATTCAAGAAACTAAATCAATAATTAATTACCTTTAAAACAGGAAGCACCAGGCTCATATAGGCTTAATGGTATTGTATCAACCCCTTAAAGAAGAAATTATACCAACTGTTTACAGTTTCTTCCAGAAGAACAAAAACAAAAAGAACAATTCCTAACTCATTCTATGAGGCTAGTATTACCCATTACCAAAACCGACAAATATTATAAGAAAAGAAAACTAAAAATCAGTATCTCTCATAAACATAGATGCAAAACTCTTCAACACAATATTAACAAATTAAATCCAATGACATATTAGACATCATTATCAAATGGGATTTATCTTGATATTAAGGGCCAATTAAACATTGGAAAAGTCAATTAGTGTAATTCACATCAACAATCATAAAAACAAAAATCACATGACTTTATCATTAGATGCAAGAAAAATATTTCACAAAATTCAAAACCGGCATATGATTAAAAACTCCTATCAATTCAGTCAATTAACCTTGAGAAAAAGAAGTAAAAGCAATACTATGAAACAATGATTGTCTTTTCATAAATGGTACTGATTTTCATAAATCCAGTACCATTGGATTACATTACAAATCCAATGTAATTTGGATTACATTTTATCCAAATGTAAGACAAACAGACAAATAATCTAGACATGGGCTAGATTAACAAAAATTATCTCCCAGTAGACCAGAGATCTAAATATGAAATGCAAAATTATAAAACTCTTGGAAGCTATAAGAAGCAAAAACTTATTTGGCCTTCAGTTTGATGATGCCTTTTTTGATGCAACACCAGAGCCTGGCTCATGAAATAAATAGTTGATAAACTGGACTTTATTAAAATTGAAAATGTTTATTATTTATAAAACAATATTAATAAAACGAGAAGACAAGCCACAGGTTAGGGAAAATATATATTTGCAAAGAACACAACAGATAAAGGACTGTTGTCCAAAATATCCAAAGAACTCTTAAAACAACAATAATAAACATTCTGACTTAAAAATGAGCAAAAGATCTGTATAGATACCTCAACAAAGAAAATATATATATGGCAAGTAAGCACATGGGATAATGTCCAACATTTTTTTAAAGATTTTATTTATTTATTTGAGAAAGAGAGAGAGTGTGAGAAAGGGGAGGGTCAGAGCGAGAGGCAGACTCCCTCCTGAGTAGGGAGCCTGATGCGGGACTCCACACTGGGATTCCAGTATCATGACCTGAACCTAAGGCAGTTGCTCAACCAACTGAGCCACCCAGGCATCCTGGATGATGTCCAATATTAAATGTCATTACAGAATTGAAAATTGAAACAGTAATAATGCCAATTAAAATAGCCGAAATTTGAAACACTGGCAATATCAAATGTTGGAAAAGATGTGTAGTAATAAGAAATTTCATTCATTACTGGTGGGAAGCTAAAATAGTATAACCACTTTGGAGACAGTTTATGAATTTCCCATATAATCCAGCATTTCACTCTTTGGAATTTACCCAACTGAGCTGAAAATTCAAGTGCACACAAAAACTTGCACATAGATATTTACACCACCTTTGTTAATGATAACCAAAACTGAAAAACAATCAAGGTGTCTTTTAAGCGAGTAAATAAACAAATTGTAGCTACATTCAGACAATGGAGTATTATTTAGCATTAAAAAGAAATAAACTATCAAGCCATGAAAAAAACTAAGAAATTTAAATACATACTACTAAGTGTGGCAGTGATTCTGAAAAGGCTGCTTCCAGTATCAATCCAACTACATAACATTCTTGAAAAGGCAAAACTAGGAGATGATAGGGGTGCTTGGGTGACTCAGTGGGTTAAAGCCTCTGTCTTAGGCTCTGACCATTGATGCCAGGGTCCTGAGATAAGCCCTGCATCAGGCTCTCTGCTCAGCAGGGAGTTGGCTTCCCCACCCCCCTCTGCCTGTCTCCACCGACTTGTGATCTCTGTCAAATAAATAAATAAAATCTTTAATAATAAAAAAAAAAGAAACAATTAGGGAGATGGTAAAATAGTGTGTGATTGCCAGGAATTAGGAAAGAGTAAGCACAATCATAGGTAGAAAACAGGATTTGGGGGACATTATCACCATATGATACTACAATGGTGGATATATTTCTTTGTACAGTTGTCAAAACCCATAGGATGTACAACACCAAAACTGAGCCCTAATGTTAACTATGACCTTTGGATGATAATGATTTGTCAGTGTAAGTTCATTAATTATAATAAATGTGCCACTATTTTGTGGGATATTGATGGTGAAGAGGTTGTATGTTTGTGGAGAAATGGAATATATAGAAATTCTGTACTTCAGCTCAATTTTACTATGAACCAAAAAACTGCTCTAAAATAGAACTTCCTTTTTTTTTTTTAAGAGTACATACAATTAGCACATCAAAATTAGATAAGAACTTCCTTTATTGGGTAAATTTCTAAAATATATCTAAAATCAGGATATTTAATGGAGAAGTGTTGAAAATGTGTCTTTAGAGATAGTTAACTCTCACATGTCATAAAGAAGTTCTCTTCTCTTTCACACAATAAAGCATGAAAAAGAAATGAAAAGAAAAATGATTATAACTAATAGCTGCCATTATTTACCAATAATATGATTGTTTATGCAGAAAATTTATAAGAATATATAACTTAACACTTAAATTAGTAAGTTTACTGGATTCTATAATAATCAAAAATATTTTAAATCTGTATAACAAAAAGCACTCTTGAAAATACAAGTCTAAAAGTGATATCTTCACAAACACCAAATATCTAGGAAGAACTATAATAAAATGTCTAATATTTCTTCAGCTAATAGTAATAAATATCTTTGGGGAAGTTACAGATGCTTACTAAATGGTGGGATATGTCACACATATATTAGGAAACTGAATATTTTAAAAGCATCAGTGTACCCCATTCCATAAATGTATAGATCTATAGATTCAATGAATTGCAAATAAACATCACAAAAGGATTTCTATTTCTAAGTTTTTGTTTCAACTTGACCAGCTGGCTCTATTTTTTTTAATGGAAATATAGAAACTAGAATAGCCAAGATACCTTCACAGAAGAAAATGCAAGATAAATGAATTTGCTGTAACTAATTCCAAGACTTCATATTAAATCAGATGAAATACACTTAACATTACCACAAAATTAGAAAACTAATTTGATGGAAGAGATGCACACATAGTCATTTTTAGTTTTGGCATATTTCTACTGAAGAGCACTGGATTAAAAACAATCTTTCAATAAATGGTGTGGTTTTCATTGAAAATCCATATAGAAAAAAATAATAATACAGAATGACCTCTACTATGCTGTATCAAATTAACTCAGGGTATATATCTGTATATTATATATACAACTCAGGTTGTATATCTAAATCCACAATAAAATGATAATGTTTTGGTTCTAAAGGTGGTGCCAGATGGTGGTAAAGGAAGGTCCTAAAATTGCCTCTCCCCATAGACACAATAAATTACAGCTATTTAGGGAACATTTCCTTTGGAGAAAGAATGGAAAACTAGCCAAGTATCTCCTCCACAGCAAAGGATAAAAGGATCACACTGAGATGGGTAAGAGAGGCAGATACACATATCACCAGAAAACCCACTCCCCACATGGTGACCCACAATCAGGAGGACTCTCACAAATGCAGAACTTCTCCCTGAAGAATAAGGACTCTGTGCACTGTACCAGGACCCTCAGCTCTTGGGAACTGCATCACATAGATGAGCCCCCAAAACATGTGGCTTTGAAAACCAGTAGGATCTCACCCAAGAGACATATAGAGTCATAGAAGATGGAGATTTCGCTCTTAAAGAGCTTATGTGCAGACTCACTCACCCCAAGAACAGTGCAAAAGTAAGAATTTGAAAAATGCAGAGACCATAAAAGGAGATTTATTCTATTCTTAAAGATACTTTTTTTTTTTCTTAAAGATTTTATTTATTTATTTGACAAACAGAGATCACAAGTAGGCAGAGAGGCAGGTAGAGAGAGAGGAAGGGAAGCAAGCTCCCTGCTGAGCAGAAAGCCCGATGCGGGGCTCGATTCCAGGACCCTAAGATCATGACCCGAGTCGAAGGCAGAGGCTTTAACCCGCTGAGCCACCCAGGCGCCCCTCTTAAAGTTGTTCTTAAAGCATCTACCAGAGAGGCAAGAGTCTGTTAGAATTTTCTGTTAAGGACTAGGTATGACAGGTATCACCTTTTGCATTCTCCCTCTACCTTGCTAGTGCAGTTTCTCAGCCCTACCCAAACTTGCATTCCACCAAAGCCACGTAAGTGATACCTCTTGGGTGCTTGGCTCTGGTGGCCAGAACGATTGTGATTCTGGGACTCAAGGTTCTGAACTGGATTGAAACACATTACTGGAAGGCTACCATTCCCAGGGCTCTACACAGAAGATTGAAATACACCTCCAGTCTTTCTGTGAAAACAAAACAAAACAAAACAAAACAAAAAAATATGTACTTGTCTTGGATCTTCAGCCCGAGGGGAAGGTTTAGGTTTACTCCACATCTGAAGGCTATGGAATTGTTCTCAGGGAACTTAGGCAAGGGAAAATGATCTCTGTGCTCTCCTCGGCCCCACTACAACTCACCACTACCACCCAGAAAGGAACTATACACTCATCTGGAATTCTGATTTTTTAAACTATCACCAAGGGAACATCTCCAGACCAACTGGTCTGGAGGCCAGCCGTCCCACAGGACTGAGTATGTTTGCATATACCTTGCAAGCTGTGCTCTGAAGATCTAGCTTCCAATCATCCTGAAATGAGTGCTGTCTGTGCTTCCTCCCTCTTGAAAACAGACAGGTCTCGGCACATGCTCAACAACTGTCTCTTAATGAGAACAAATAAGGCTGTTTGACGGTCAAAAAATTTCCAGAGAAAACCAAGGGCTAGGGCAAGGTTCATCACTTACACAAGGCCACTGCTTCAAGACTGGAAGAGATGATGGTTTTGTCTAATATACAGACACAAATGGAGCATCAAGCAAAATAAAAAGATTCAGGAATATGTTCCAAAGGAAAGAACAAGTTAAATCTCCAGAAATAAACTTATGTGAAGTGGAGCTAAGAAAAATATCATTAGTTTACTTATATGTGGAAATTAGCCCCTCAAAAAGAAAGAAAAAAGTAAAACAAAACAAAATTCAGAGATACAGAGAATACATTTGGGGATGCCAGAGGTTTTGGGGAGTTGGTGAAATGTGTGAAGTGGATCAAGAAATATAAACTTCCAGGTACAAAATAAATAAGTTAGAGGGATATAATATATAGCATGGTGGCTATATTCAATAATGTATTGTGTAAGTTGAAAGTTACTGAGAATAAATCTTGAAAGTTCTCATTACAAGAAAAAAAATGTAACTTTGCATGGTGACAGATATCAAGTAGACTTATTGTGGTGATTATTTCACAATGTATACAAATATTGAATCAGTATGTTCTACATCTGAAACCAATACAATGTTTTACGTCAATTATATTTCAACAAAAAGTAATAGTGTTCATAAAAATAACATAATAGAAAATCTTTATAATCTTTTTCACCCCACACTACCATCCTATGCATATCTGAAGATCAATAATAAGTAGTATCTTACTCATGAGAAAAAAATAAGGTTTTCTTGAAAGAAAGTATTGTTAAACTGAATTATGTTAAAAATAAGAACTATTTGTCAAAGATCAAGTAAACTCAGTGAAGAAGCAAATGACCCAGTAAACATGTGCAGAGAACTGGAAATGGAAATTAAAAATTGCAATTGAAATTACAACAAACAAACAGACAAGACAACATACTGGAGAGAATGGAGAATGGCTGGATCTCAGCTGTATTGCTGATGGTGGCCCAAAATGATCCAGTCATCTTGGAAGAAGATTGGCAGTACCCATATAGTTGGCCTATGTATACTCAACAAGTCAGTAATTCCACTTGCACATAGGTATATGTACAACAGAAGTGCATACAAAAATGTACCAAAAGGCAATTGCATAAGTGTTCATGGCAGCCTCATAGTCCCAAATGGAAATGCCCAGATGCATTTCCAAAGTTGAGCAGATACATAATTATCGTACTAATGCTATTAAAATATGCTATATTGATATTAAAATAAATGAATATAAATTATATACAAACAATACATCTCAGAAACATCTTATTGAGAAAAAGAAGCAAATTATTCTACTTTCCACTTATATGAAATGAAAAGAAAAACAGGTATATCTGACCTATATTTTTAAAATTCAAGATAATAATTGTCTTTAAGGAGTTTGAGTTGTTATTAGAAAGAGACACAAGTAAGAAAAGTGATATTTGTTCTATTTCTTGATTTTTGTCATGTTTCCTTGGCTTCATTCTGTGAGATTTTGTTGACCTGAACATTTATGCTCATGAACTTTTCTATATGCATTGTTATAGATATTCAATAGTAAGTAGAACACAGTCCTCAGCACTTACTGCACTTATTAAACTCACAGTTATGGGGTGCCTGGGTGGCTCAGTGGGTTAAAGCCTTTGCCTTCCACTCAGGTCATGATCCCAGGGTCCTGGGATCAAGACCCACATCAGTCTCTGCTCAGCAGGGAGCCTGATTCCTCCTCTCTCTCTGCCTGCCTCTGCCTACTTGTGATCTCTGTCAAATAAAGAAATAAAATCTTTAATGAAAACAAAACAAAACAAAACCTCACAGTTACATAGAACAAGATCTTTGTTTAGACCTCCAGGGTGAAGAAGTGAAGAGTTTTGTTTTTCAAAGTGATTAACTTGAAGAAAGAATTGGAAAGACTTTCAGACGTTCTCAGTTCTTCATGAAGGCAGGAGCATTGCTCAATCACTTGTGTGTGTTGAGGATATATAAGAAAACAGAGTGGAGAAAATTCTTACTCCATCATAGAGGCAGGTCCTTGTAAAGATTATTACATGGATACTATATAATGGGTAAGATGATTAAAGGTTTTTTAAAAGCCGAAATATTAGGACTACCTAACAAATATCCCTAAATAACTTGTAATATCTTTGGCTGAAAACATTAAATTATTTTAAAAAATTAACTATTAAATTTTAAATATGCAATGGCCAATGATTTAAAGATTTTTTCAAAAGTGTTTTGAGTGTGCTGCCTGATTTGTTCTTATTTAGGGTATAGCTGTATTTTCTAATGAGTTAACATTCATCCATTAGTTTTAGTACCTTTCAAATAATTTATGAAAAAAAAGAGAAAAATTTGACACTATTGATTATTCTATGAGTTTATTATGCCTCATCTCATAAAGCTTGGATTTGTGATTGTAAAGTACTGGGGACTAGAAAATCATCGCTTTGTCTTGGTTATCCTTTTATACAGTGCTGTTTCTCTGTTACCTAGAATCATGTGAATTAAGCCATTGATACTAAGAAACTTCACAATTTAATATTTCGCAGAGTAAAAGTATGGGGGACATTGAGGAGACTGAGATAGTGATGAGTTGATCTGCACTCTCTATGCTTCTACAATGTTTCAAATACTTTGGAAGTTTTTAATAGAAAACTTTTAAAAAGAGCTCTTTGTAGACAATAACCCACATAAGATAGACTGATCAATCGATCAATCAATCACATCAGGCATGAAATTGTAACAGAAAGAACACATAGCCATATAGACTTGAATTGAAATTGCAATTCTGACCCTTTCCAATTGTGGATTGAGAACAAGTTACATAATTCTTATTCTCTCTCTCTCTCTTTCTATCACTTTGGTTATATCTATATCTACTTATGCATACTAATGCATATATGTATATTTTTATTTTCATTTATTTATATTTATATAGTTGGGTTGACTAGTAGATAAAGAAGACTTATATTTTATATCAGTTAAGTTGCATGCAACTGCAATTTAGATAAGGTATCTTTCTTAATCATTTAGAGGTGTTTTTTTTTTTTTTCCTCCTGCAGATATCATTAGAAGTCTCGATGTTGTTAGTCCGGGAATAAATGATTGGCTCTGTGACACTAGTATGTACCTTGGCTCTTCTATATTCTTTTTTGCCATTCATAGTTGGTTATTTTTATCTTCAGGATCACATAACAATTGTTCCATCTCTAGAAAAAAAAAAAAGAACATGGAAAAAAGTCAGTGGTTGCTTGATAGCTGTATTAGGCCATTTACATCAAAACAACCACAGTGCTTGTGAAAAAAAAACATTTAGGATATATAATCATTTCTACCTTATTTTTAACTAAGACATTATTTCCCTACTCTAAACAGTGATTTTCTTTAATATGGAACAAGAAGATAAGGTTACCAGGGGAGGTTAGTGAAAGGATGGGAGAAACATGTGATGGGAATTAAGGAGGGCACTTGTCTTGATGAGCATCAGGTGTTGTACATAAGTGTTGAATCACTAAATTGTACACTGCAACCAATATTACACTGTATTTTAAATAACTGAAATTCAATAAAAAAAGAAAAACTAAAAAAATAAAATAAAAAATAAAGAAAGATGAGGCTTTTTTTTTTTAAAAAACTACCAATGGTAGGTATCACACCCCAGCCCTTGTAGCTAACCATTACCTGTAATCACCTTCCTTTCCATACATAGAACAGAGTAATTCCAACCCAAAGACAACAACCCTCAAATTTCATCTCGATTCTGTATATAGCTTAAAATACAACATCTCTGGATTTTGGAGTCCTGTCTTTCATCATTATGGAAGCCACTCAGGCTCTTCACAGTAACTAGCATTTTGTCCCACCAGATGTGTGGTGACAGTGAATTTCCCTCCTCAAGTTTAGTTATGATCAAAGGCATGTGAGTAGATGTAACATCTGTCACTTCTGGGTTAAAGCTTTAGTAGCCAGCACATACTTCGCAGTGTATTCATTTTCATAGCAAGAGAGAGAGCTTTTGAGAGGGTTGTCATTGTATGGGTGGAGAAGGGACAGTAAAGTATCCTCCAGACTGAGAAGTCACATTGAGATGGAAAACTGAAGAAAGCTCTTTCATACATTTTACATAGAGTTTTATTAAGGGTAACATCTGAATGGGCGGGGGGGAATCAGGCAGACAAACAATCCATGAACTATATGCATCCATTCTCTGCCCAATCCAGACCTTAACACATAGCTTTTATAGAGCAAGTGGCATTGTGATGAGATCAAAAGATAGCAATCTAGAGTTGGCCTTCTGTGCTCGTCATCGCTACAAGTTATCTATAGTGAGATTGTTTTTTTAAGATTTTATTTATTTATTTGAGAGAGAGAGAGAGCATGAGAGGAGAGAGGTCAGCGGGAGAAGCAGACTCCCTGCAGAGAAGGGAGCCCTATGGGGGTCTTGATCCCAGGACTCCAGGATCATGACCTGAGCCGAAGGCAGTTGCTTAACCAACTGAACCACCCAGGCGCCCTATAGTGAGATCTTCTATATGCTGTTCATCATCTCTACTAGTTATTTACAGGGAGACCTTCTTTGCACACATTAAGGGATGATCAGAACAAGCCTCAAATTTAGGTCAGAGCACATATTAACATCTATGAACCTGGAGCACATGGTCCAGGGAGGTCATTGTGTAGGCATTGGTAAGATGGAGGGCCAAAGAAGGAGATAGTGTTGTCAGCCTCCCACAACAGAATGCAAAGTCACTGGCCTGCTGTGGTATCATGTATAAAAATAGAAATAGATTTTGTTACTTTCAGTCATGGAGTTTTGAGACAGTTGGCTATCTGATTAATTTAGTAGTTAGCTCTTACAGACATGTATTTCTGTAATAACTTAAAATGAAATGCTCTTTGTCCTCAGCTGACAGGTGATAAAGAAATTTTCATTGGAGGCTGGTATGATGGTGATCCTTTCATTTAGTGAGAAACATTTCCTAACACACTTCCCTGATGTATCTTGAAAGCAGATAATGCCTCAATTGTGTCTTTAAAGAGAGAGATTAAATAAACAGAACATATATATTATGAATTGATTACTATAAATTGCAATTAAAAAGAAACCATGAGAAATGAGCTCAGAGAAGATGGCTAATTTTTAAGAAGGACTGAAAAAGAACAGAACATGTTAAAAATGCCAAGGGTTATAGGGCAACTTAGGCCAATTACATTTTAACCCATAAATTTATTGAAAAAACAAAACTAAGGAGAGCTTTGGATGGCAAAGGCTGATAAAATAATCAGTTTTGAAGCCAAGAGGCAGTAGCTTCATTCCTCTTAAGTTCTCCCTCTTACAAATAGAAAACCCTGGACATAATTCAATAAATCACTATGGGAAGATATCATGTTTGGCCAGCAAGCCTGGAAATGGTAAAATGAAAAGATTACTCCAGACATCTTAGCTGGAGAAAGGAGAGGGCTGGGGGATCAGATGATCTAGTGGCAAAAAATCCTGATCCAAGGTCTACTTCCATTTTTATTATGCATGTTATCAAAGATTCAAGATCAGAAAGGAATGTAAAGTTATAATTACTAGGGCAGTGACATTTATGGGCATTGTGTGATTACAACTATCTGTGTTTGTGACCTGCAGGCAGGGAGCAGGTGACTATTAAGGATTTATATTTAACCTAAGTTAAGCGTCTGTCTCCTGGGAGAGAACATTGAGTCACAGTTAGGATCTGGCTGTTTTAAGCCCAGAAATTCAAAGGGAGGCCCAGTTTTCTGGTCACTGCTTCTTTGCTTTTCAACTAGCCTCTCCCAAGGAGGACTGTGTTTATCATATCTTAGTTAGCCAGGCATTGTGAATTCCCAGAGGGAGACTCTTAAGAGTGGAATGGAGAAGATGGACTCTCTAGGGGTGGTGCGACTTAAGAGATGAAACACTAATGATATTATAGAGTGTTCTTATTGCCTCCCACATATTCCAGGAAGGACACTTGCAAAACCTCCCAACTGGAACTGCCACACACACACACACACATCTAAGAAAGCCTATCCCGCTAGCCAAAGTACTGGGAAAATGGTGGACTAAAAGAACAGAAATCAGAATGCCTGGGAAGCTCAGCCAGTTGAGCATCCAACTCCTGATTTCAGCTCAGTTGCTGATCTCAGGGTCCTGAGATGGAGCTCTGCATTGGGCTCTGCACTGCGCCTGGAGCCTACTTCAGATTAACTCTATACCTCTCTCTCTCTGCCCTTCCCCCTGCTTGCTCTCTCTCTGTCTCTAAAAATGGATAAATAAACCTTCAAAAGAATAGAAATCTTTTTGTCAATATCTAACTAACTAAAACCAAATTACAATGAGAAAAGCCATACTTTCTTTAGTGGAGAGCTGACTTTTCAGCCCAGGTTCCAACCTTTCAAAAGTATTGTTCCCCCACATAGTGGCATCTGAAGGACCCAGAGAATGGTGAATATCATCTAAAGATGAAAAGAGAAATAAACAAACCCACAACTGTAGTTAGAAACTTTAGCACCCTACTCTAAGCAATTGAAGAAACTACTAGATAGAAAATCAACAAGGATATAGAGCATTTGATAATACTATCAACCAACAAGATCTAAACACACATATAGAACATTCCAAGAAGTACACATTTTTGTTTTTGTTTTTGTTTTTCAAAACTTCATGGAACACTGTTTTCCAAAGTGGCTGGCCCAACTTGCATTCCCACCAACATTGTAAGAGGGTTCCCCTTTCTTCCACATCCTCTCCAACTCTTGTTGTTTACTGTCTTCTTAATTTTGGCCATTCTAACTGGCATAAGGTGGTAAATCAATGTGGTTTGGGTTTGAATCTCCCTGATGGCTAATGATGACAAACATTTTTTCATGTGTCTGTTAGCCATTTGAATGTCCTTTTTGGAGAAGTGTCTGTTCATGTCTTCTGTCAATTTTTTGATGTGATTATCTATTTTGCGTGTGTTGAGTTTGAGGAGTTCTTCATAGATCTTTCTTGCCAGTCCTTTGTCTGTAGTGTCATTTGTGAATATCTTCTCCCATTCCGTGGGTTACCTCTTTGTTTTGCTGACTGTTTCCTTTGCTGTGCAGAAACTTTTGATTTTGATGACATCTCAAAAGTTCATTTTTGCTTTTGTTTCCTTTGCCTTTGGAGACATATCTTGAAGGAAGTTACTGTGGCTGATGTCAAAGAGGTCACTGCCTATGTTCTTCTCTAGGATTTTGATAGATTCCTGCCTCACATTGAGATCTTTTATCCATTTCAAGTTTATCTTTGTGTATGGTGTAAGAGAATGGTTGAGTTTCATTCTTCTACACATAGATGTCCAATTTTCCCAGCACCATTTATTGAAGAGACTGTCTTTCTTCCACTGGATTTTTTTTCCCTGCTTTGTTGAAGATTATTTGACCATAGAGCTGAGGGTCCATATTTGAGCTCTGTATGCTGTTCCACTGGTATATGTGTCTGTTTTTGTGCCAGTACCATGCTGTCTTGGTGATCACAGATTTGTAGGAAGGCTTGAAATAAGGCAACATGATGCCCCAGTTTTATTTTTTTTTTCAACATGTCCTCAGCAATTTGGGGTCTCTTCTGGTTCCAAAGATACAGATGTAGTGAAAAGGAGGACCATCTGTATCCCAATGTTTATAACAGCAATGGACATAGTTGCCAAACCATGGAAAGAACCAAGGTACCCTTCAATGCATGAATGGATAAAGAAGATATGGTCTTTATGTACAACGGAATATTATGCCTCCATTAGAAAGGGTGAATATGCAAATTTTATATCAACATGGATGGGACTGGAAGAGATTATGCTGAGTGAAATAAGTCAATTATCATATGGTTTCACTTACTTATGGAGCATAAAGACTAACATGGAGGACATGGGGAGATGGAGAGGAGAAGAGAGTTGGGGAAATTGGAGGGGGAGATGAACCATGAAAGACTGTGAACTCTGCAAAACAAACTGAAGGTTTTGGAGGGGAAATAGGTAGGGGTTGGGTGAGCTTGGTGGTGGGTTTATGGAGGGCATTTGTTGCATGGAGCAACTGGGTGTGGTGCATAAACAATGGATTTTGAAACACTGAAAAAAAAATAAATTAAATTAAATTAAAAAAAAAAACCTTCATAGAATATTTATTAAGATAGACTGTGTCTTAGTCTATAAACATAGTTTAAATGACTTAAAATCACATAAAATATGCTCCGTGGCCATAATGGAATTGATTTAGATACCAATAACAGGAAAAATAAAGAGCTACATCCAACCACTTGAAATAAATAAACATAAAAATAATAGATGATTGAAAGAGAAAATATCAAAGAAATTAAACAAATACATAGAACTTAATGAGCATAAAAATGCATAGTATAAAAAAAATGTGAGAAGCAGCCAAAGCAGTACTGAGAGGGATATGAATAGCAATTGATGGTTATATTGAAAATAGAAAAGGTCTTAAATTAAAAAATAATGGTTAGACCTTAATTAAATAGAAGAAAAGCAAAACAATGTAAAGAAAAAAAATACTAAATCTTAGCAGAATAAATAAAATCAAAAACAAGCAAATGATTGAGAAAATTAATAGAACAATAGATAAATTTTCAATAAACAACAGAAATCTGGCATGACTGACAAATATTAAAATAGTGAAGACACAAATAATTGTCAAAAATGATACATGAGATATGGCCAAAGACCCTGTGGCCATCAAAAAATAATTGGGGAGGGCGCCTGGGTGGCTCAGTGGGTTAGGCCGCTGCCTTCAGCTCAGGTCGTGATCTCAGGGTCCTGGGATCGAGACCCGCATCGGGCTCTCTGCTCAGCAGGGAGCCCGCTTCCCTCTCTCTCTCTCTGCCTGCTTCTCCATCTACTTGTGATTTCTCTCTGTCAAATAAATAAATAAAATCTTTTAAAAAAAATAATTGGGGAAAAATATAAACACATTTATGCTCATATATTTAATTGTTTCATAGAAATGAATGAATTTCTTGAAACAAGAAACTACTAAAACCCATTTAAAATGAAATAGACAATCTGAATAGTCTTGTCAAAATGCTAAAGAAGAAAGATCATATTATCATGTCCATCGAGGCAGAAGAAGCTTTTGACAAAATCCAAAACCCAATCATGATTTAAAAACAAGAAAAAACAAACAAAAAACCCAAAACAAACAAACAAAACAAAAAACAAACAAGAGAAAACAAAAACAAAACACCTTTCAATTAGGATGAAAGGAAGGGAAAGCTGAGAAAGAAAAAAAAGAAAAAGATGTCTGTTCTCACCACTCTCTTCCAACATTGCTCTGGAAATTCTTGCCAGCACAATCAGGTTTTAAAAGAAACTACTCCTATTTTTAGATGATATGATTATATCTACATAAAAAGTCTGGAAAGGCTTATCATTTTTTTTTTTTTTTAGAATAAGGAATTTAGTAAATTGGCAGGATGTAAATGCAAAACAATCACAGTTTTGGGGGAGGAGTCAAGATGGCGGAGAAGTAGCAAGCTGAGACTGCTTCAGCTAGCCGGAGATCAGCTAGATAGCTTATCTAAAGATTGCAAACACCTGAAAATCCATCGGCAGATCGAAGAGAAGAAGAACAGCAATTCTGGAAACAGAAAATCAGCCACTTTCTGAAAGGTAGGACCAGCGGAGAAGTGAATCCAAAGCGACGGGAAGATAGACCCCGGGGGGAGGGGCCGGCTCCCGGCAAGCGGCGGAGCAACCGCGCACAAAATCAGGACTTTTAAAAGTCTGTTCCGCTGAGGGACATCGCTCCAGAGGCTAAACCGGGGCGAAGCCCACGCGGGGTCAGCGTGGCCTCAGGTCCCGCAGGGTCACAGAAGGATCGGGGGTGTCTGAGTGTCGCGGAGCTTGCGGGTGTTGGAGCGGGAAAGCCGGCTGCGGAGACAGAGCCGACAGTAAGCTCGCAGCTCCGTGTTACCTTGAACCGGTCGCAGGCTCGGTGAGCTCGGAGCGCGGCCGGAGGTCAGGCAGACGGGAGTGACTGGGCGCTGTTCTCTGAGCGCGCACTGAGGAGTGGGGCCCTGGGCTCTCGGCTCCTCCGGGCCGGAGACCAGGAGGCCGCCATTTGTATTCCCGTCCTCTGGAACTCTACGGAAAGCGCTCAGGGAACAAAAGCTCCTGAAAGCAAACCCGAGCGGATTACTCACCCCGGCCCCGGGTAAGGGCGGTGTAATTCCACCTGGGGCAAAGACACTTGAGAATCACTACAACAGGCCCCTCCCCCAGAAGAACAACAAGAAATCCAGCCGAGACCAAGTTCACCTACCAAGGAGTGCGGTTTCAATACCAAGGAGAGCAGCAGAATTCCAGAGGAGGAGAAAGCCAAGCACGGAACTCATGGCTTTTTTCCTGTGATTTTTTTTAGTCTTGCAGTTAATTTAATTTTTTCTTTTTCATTTTTTTTTTTTTCTCGCCTTCGGGTAAAATTTTATTTTTTTTAACTGTTACCTTTTTCTTTTTTAACGATTTTTTACTAGTTTATCTAATATATATATATATATATTTTTTTTACATTTTTCTTAGGTGTTTTCTTTTTTTAAAATTCTTTTCTTTTCCTTTTTTTTTTTTTTTTTTTTTTTTTTTTTTTTTTTTTTTTTTCTCTCTTCCTTTTTGAACCTCTTTTTATCCCCTTTCTCCCCACTCACGATTTTGGATCTCTTCTAATTTGGTTAAAGCATATTTTCCTGGGGTTGTTGCCACCCTTTTAGTATTTTACTTGCCCCTTCATTTACTCTTATCTGGACAAAATGACAAGACGGAAAAATTCAACACAAAAAAAAGAACAAGAGGCAGTACCGAAGGCTAGGGACCTAATCAATACAGACATCGGTAATATGTCAGATCTAGAGTTCAGAATGACAATTCTCAAGGTTCTAGCCGGGCTCGAAAAAGGCATGGAAGATATTAGAGAAACCCTCTCGAGAGATATAAAAGCCCTTTCTGGAGAAATAAAAGAACTAAAATCTAACCAAGGTGAAATCAAAAAAAGCTATTAATGAGGTGCAATCAAAAATGGAGGCTCTCACTGCTAGGATAAATGAGGCAGAAGACAGAATTAGTGATATAGAAGACCAAATGACAGAGAATAAAGAAGCTGATCAAAAGAGGGACAAACAGCTACTGGACCACGAGGGGAGAATTCGAGAGATAAGTGACACCATAAGACGAAACAACATTAGAATAATTGGGATTCCAGAAGAAGAAGAAAGTGAGAGGGGAGCAGAAGGTATACTGGAGAGAATTATTGGGGAGAATTTCCCCAATATGGCAAAGGGAACGAGCATCAAAATTCAGGAGGTTCAGAGAATGCCCCTCAAAATCAATAAGAATAGGCCCACACCTCGTCACCTAATAGTAAAATTTACAAGTCTCAATGACAAAGAGAAAATCCTGAAAGCAGCCCGGGGGAAAAGAAGTCTGTAACATACAATGGTAAAAATATTAGATTGGCAGCTGACTTATCCACAGAGACCTGGGCAGGCCAGAAAGAGCTGGCATGATATTTTCAGAGCACTAAACGAGAAAAACATGGAGCCAAGAATACTATATCCAGCTAGGCTATCATTGAAAATAGAAGGAGAGATTAAAAGCTTCCAGGACAAACAACAACTGAAAGAATTTGCAAATACCAAACCAGCTCTACAGGAAATCTTGAAAGGGGTCCTCTAAGCAAAGAGAGAGCCTACAAGTGGTAGATCAGAAAGGAACAGAGACCATATACAGTAACAGTCACCTTACAGGCAATACAATGGCACTAAATTCATATCTCTCAATAGTTACCCTGAATGTGAATGGGCTAAAATGCCCCTGTCAAAAGACACAGGGTATCAGAATGGATAAAAAAACAAAACCCATCTATATGTTGCCTCCAAGAAACACATTTTAAGCCCGAAGACACCTCCAGATTTAAAGTGAGGGGGTGGAAAAGAATTTACCATGCTAATGGACATCAGAAGAAAGCAGGAGTGGCAATCCTTATATCAGATCAATTAGATTTTAAGCCAAAGACTATAATAAGAGATGAGGAAGGACACTATATCATACTCAAAGGGTCTGTCCAACAAGAAGATTTAACAATTTTAAATATCTATGCCCCCAATGTGGGAGCAGCCAACTATATAAACCAATTAATAACAAAATCAAAGAAACACATCAACAATAATACAATGATAGTAGGGGACTTTAACACTCCCCTCACTGAAATGGACAGGTCATCCAAGCAAAAGATCAGCAAGGATATAAAGGCCTTAAATGACACACACTGGACCAGATGGACATCACAGATATATTCAGAATATTTCATCCCAAAGCAACAGAATACACATTCTTCTCTAGTGCACATGGAACATTCTCCAGAATAGATCACATCCTCGGTCCTAAATCAGGACTCAACCGGTATCAAAAGATTGGGATCATTCCCTGCATATTTTCAGACCACAATGCTCTAAAGCTAGAACTCAACCACAAAAGGAAGTTTGGAAAGAACCCAAATACATGGAGACTAAACAGTATCCTTCTAAAGAATGAATGGGTCAACCGGGAAATTAAAGAAGAATTGAAAAAAATCATGGAAACAAATGATAATGAAAACACAACGGTTCAAAATCTGTGGGACACAACAAAGGCAGTCCTGAGAGGAAAATATATAGCGGTACAAGCCTTTCTCAAGAAACAAGAAAGGTCTCAGGTACACAACCTAACCCTACACCTAAAGGAGCTGGAGAAAGAACAAGAAAGAAACCCTAAGCCCAGCAGGAGAAGAGAAATCATAAAGATCAGAGCAGAAATCAATGAAATAGAAACCAAAAAAAAAATAGAACAAATCAACGAAACTAGGAGCTGGTTCTTTGAAAGAATTAATAAAATTGATAAACCCCTGGCCCGACTTATCAAAAAGAAAAGAGAAAGGACCCAAATAAATAAAATCATGAATGAAAGAGGAGAGATCACAACTAACACCAAAGAAATACAAAACTATTATAAGAACATACTATGAGCAACTCTACGGCAATAAATTTGACAATCTGGAAGAAATGGATGCATTCCTAGAAACATATAAACTACCACAACTGAACCAGGAAGAAATAGAAAGCCTGAACAGACCCATAACCAGTAAGGAGATTGAAACAGTCATTAAAAATCTCCAAACAAACAAAAGCCCAGGGCCAGACGGCTTTCCGGGGGAATTCTACCAAACATTTAAAGAAGAACTAATTCCTATTCTCCTGAAACTGTTCCAAAAAATAGAAATGGAAGGAAAACTTCCAAACTCATTTTATGAGGCCAGCATCACCTTGATCCCCAAACCAGACAAGGATCCCACCAAAAAAGAGAGCTATAGACCGATATCCTTGATGAACACAGATGCGAAAATACTCAACAAAATACTAGCCAATAGGATTCAACAGTACATTAAAAAGATTATTCACCACGACCAAGTGGGATTTATTCCAGGGCTGCAAGGTTGGTTCAACATCCGCAAATCAGTCAATGTGATACAACACATCAATAAAAGAAAGAACAAGAACCATATGATACTCTCAATAGATGCTGAAAAAGCATTTGACAAAGTACAACATCCCTTCCTGATCAAAACTCTTCAAAGTGTAGGGATAGAGGGCACATACCTCAATATCATCAAAGCCATCTATGAAAAACCCACCGCAAATATCATTCTCAATGGAGAAAAAACTGAAAGCTTTTCCGCTAAGGTCAGGAACACGGCAGGGATGTCCATTATCACCACTGCTATTCAACATTGTACTAGAGGTCCTAGCCTCAGCAATCAGACAACAAAAGGAAATTAAAGGCATCCAAATCGGCAAAGAAGAAGTCAAATTATCACTCTTCGCAGATGATATGATACTATATGTGGAAAACCCAAAAGAATGCACTCCAAAACTGCTAGAACTTATACAGGAATTCAGTAAAGTGTCAGGATATAAAATCAATGCACAGAAATCAGTTGCATTTCTCTACACCAACAGCAAGACAGAAGAAAGAGATATTAAGGAGTCAATCCCATTTACAATTGCATCCAAAACCATAAGATACCTAGGAATAAACCTAACCAAAGAGACACAGAATCTATACTCAGAAAACTATAAAGTACTCATGAAAGAAATTGAGAGAAGACACAAAGAAATGGAAAAATGTTCCATGCTCCTGGATTGGAAGAATAAATATTGTGAAAATGTCTATGCTACCTAAAGCAATCTACGCATTTAATGCAATTCCTATAAAAGTACCATCCATCTTTTTCAAAGAAATGGAACAAATAATTCTAAAATTTATATGGAACCAGAAAAGACCTCGAATAGCCAAAGGGATATTGAAAAAGAAAGCCAACGTTGGTGGCATCACAATTCCGGACTTCAAGCTCTATTACAAAGCTGTCATCATCAAGACAGCATGGTACTGGCACAAAAAAAGACACATAGATCAATGGAACAGAATAGAGAGCCCAGAAATAGACCCTCAAATCTATGGTCAACTAATCTTCGACAAAGCAGGAAAGAATGTCCAATGGAAAAAAGACAGCCTTTTCAATAAATGGTGCTGGGAAAATTGGACAGCCACATGCAGAAAAATGAAATTGGACCATTTCCTTACACCACACACGAAAATAGACTCAAAATGGATGAAGGACCTCAATGTACGAAAGGAATCCATCAAAATCCTTGAGAACACGGGCAGCAACCTCTTCGACCTCTGCCGCAGCAACATCCTCCTAGGAACAACGCAAAAGGCAAGGGAAGCAAGGGAAAAAAAATGAACTACTGGGATTTCATCAAGATCAAAAGCTTTTGCACAGCAAAGGAAACAGTTAACAAAATCAAAAGACAACTGACAGAATGGGAGAAGATATTTGCAAACGACATATCAGATAAAGGACTAGTGTCCAGAATCTATAAAGAACTTAGCAAACTCAACACCCAAAGAACAAATAATCCAATCAAGAAATGGGCAGAAGACATGAACAGACATTTCTGCAAAGAAGACATCCAGATGGCCAACAGACACATGAAAAAGTGCTCCATATCACTCGGCATCAGGGAAATACAAATCAAAACCACAATGAGATATCACCTCACACCAGTCAGAATGGCTAAAATCAACAAGTCAGGAAATGACAGATGCTGGCGAGGATGCGGAGAAAGGGGAACCCTCCTCCACTGTTGGTGGGAATGCAAGCTGGTCCAGCCACTCTGGAAAACAGCATGGAGGTTCCTCAAAATGTTGAAAATAGAACTGCCCTATGACCCAGCAATTGCACTATTGGGTATTTACCCTAAAGATACAAATGTAGTGATCCAAAGGGACACATGCACCCGAATGTTTATAGCAGCAATGTCCACAATAGCCAAACTATGGAAAGAACCTAGATGTCCATCAACAGATGAATGGATCAAGAAGATGTGGTATATATACACAATGGAATACTATGCAGCCATCAAAAGAAATGAAATCTTGCCATTTGCAACAACATGGATGGAACTAGAGCGTATCATGCTTAGCGAAATAAGTCAAGCAGAGAAAGACAACTATCATATGATCTCCCTGATATGAGGAAGTGGTGATGCAACATGGAGGCTTAAGTGGGTAGAAGAATAAATGAAACAAGATGGGATTGGGAGGGAGACAAACCATAAGTGACTCTTAATCTCACAAAACAAACTGAGGGTTGCCGGGGGGAGGGGGTTTGGGAGAAGGGGGTGGGATTATGGACATTGGGGAGGGTATGTGATTTGGTGAGTGCTGTGAAGTGTGTAAACCTGGTGATTCACAGACCTGTACCCCTGGGGATAAAAATATATGTTTATAAAAATAAAAAAATTAAAAAAAAAAAACAATCACAGTTTTGTTTTGTTTTGTTTTGTTTTTAATTTTTATTAAACTACACAGGTTTTTGTTGTTGGGTTTTTTTTGTTTGTTTGTTTCTAATGCATTTTTATTTTTTTTCCATTTTATTTTCTTTCCAGTGTTCCAGAATTATTTGTTTATGCACCACACACAGTGCTCCATGTAATATGTGCCCACTATAATACCCACCACCAGGCTCACCCAACCCCCTACTCCCGTCCCCTCCAAACCCCCCTCCAGTTTGCTTCTCAAATTCCACAGTCTCTCATGGTTTGTCTCCTCCTCCGATTTTCTTCAACTCACTTCTCCCCTCCATCTCCCAATGTCCTCCATGTTATTCCTATGTTCCACAATTAGGTGAATCACAGTTTTATATATACATAGAAAACATATGACAACACTTATAAAAAAGACAACATCATTTATAACTGCTTGAAATATAATAAAATATATAAGTATATGGGGCTCCTGGGTGGCTCAGTCAGTTAAGCATCTGTCTCCAGCTTATGTCATGATCCTGGGGTCCTAGGATTCAGCACCGCATTGGGCTCTCTGCTCAGTTAGGAATCTGCTTTTTTCTTTTTGTCTGCCTTCCACTCCCCCATTTGTGTAATCGCTCTCTCTCTTTCTGTCAAATAAATAAATAAAATATTTTTAAAAAACCCACACATATATAATTATTATGTCACCTAAGTAATGTATATACTAAGAATTATAAAATATCCAATGGAAAACATCAGAGGAGACAAAAATGTAGAGACATACCATTTTCATGGAATAGAAGACACAACATGGTGAAGATACAAATTCCTTCCAAATTGCTTTATAGGTTTAATGGAACAACTATAAAAATCTCAGAATGTTTTTATAGACATATACTTATTCTAAATTTCATGTGGAAAGATAAACACTATAAAATAAATAAACCAATTTAATGAATAAAAATGAAGTGAAAGTAATCTTTGTCTTTAAAGGTTAAAATATGCTGTAGTATTCAAAATAATGTGTTATCAGCATAGAAATAGATAGATATACTGGTGGAACAAAATAGAATGTGACAGACCCATACAAATGTACCAAACTGATTTATTGACAAAGGTGGAAAAGCTATTCCCTGGAAAAATGATGGACCTTTCAACAAATGCTGAAGTTACTGGATATTTGCAGGCAAAGCAAGGAGCCTTAATGAAAATCTAACAACAAATTAGACAAGTCTAACATCCATCAAATTAATTAAAAAATACATTGACCTCAAGAAGGGGTGTTAGGAGAAGGGAGTTGGGGTAAATTGGAAGGGGAGGTGAATCATGAGAGACTGTGAACTCTGAAAAACAATCTGAGGGGTTTGAAGTGGTGGGGGGGGTGGGAGGTTGGGGTACCAGGTGGTGGGTATTATAGAGGGCACGGATTGCATGGAGCACTGCATGTGGTGAAAAAGTAATGAATACTGTTATGCTGAAAATAAATAAATTAATAAAAATAAACAGAAAAAAAGATTTTTGAAATAACAAGAAAAAAAAAAAAGATGGGCCATAGACTTAAATGTAAAAAGTAAAACTACATAGCTTTTAGGGAAAAAAAATAATCAGAGAAAAATTTGGGGGCTCTTGCCCTAAGTGAAGATATTTTAGACTTGATATCAAAGTACAATCATCAGAGGAAGAATTAATCAATTGCACCTCATGTGGGTAAGAAACATTTGTTCTGTGAAAGTGTATGTGAATAAGATAGAAAGGAAAACTACAGATAAGGAGAAAGTATTCTCAAACCACATATCTAACAACAACAAAAAAAAACTTAGTATCTAGAATACATTACAAACTCAAAATTCAATGACAAAAACAATTAGAAAGTGGGCAAAAGATATGGAGACGTTTCACCAAAAAGAACATACAGATGGCAAATAAGCATATGCAAAAATTGTTATAATCATTAGTCATTAGAGAAGTGCAAATTTGAGCCACATTGAGATATGATTACATACCACCCAGAATAACTAATAATAGCACAAAACACACTGGTGATAACATGTTGAAACTGGATCACTCAGTCTTTGCTGGTGGGGATGTAACATAGTATCCACTCTGGAAAAGAGGATAGCAGTTTCTTACAAAACTAAACAAGATTACCAGATGATCTAGAGATTGTACAGTTGGACATTTATTCCAGGGAAATGAAATCTTATTTTTACTCAGTGAAACATATATAGACTATTTCTGGGAAGCTTTATTTTGAATAGCCATGGAGTGGAAATAATCCAATGTCCCTCGAATGGAAAGCTATTAAACAAAAGTATAGTACTCCAGAGCATAGAACACACTGTAGCAATAGCATGGGATGAATTATTGATATATGCAACAACTTGGATGGGCATCAAGAGAATTATTCTAGGGGAAAAGAGCCAATATCAAGAGTTTATGTACTGTATGATTTCATTTACCTACATTTCTAAAATGACAAAATTATAAAATTGGATAACAGTTTAGTGATGGCCAGTTTATGGAGGTGGGAAGGATGGGAAGGATGGGAGTTCACCATGACTACAAAGATGAAATATCTTTGAAATGGAGGTGCTCAGTGTCTTGATGGTGTCCAACTTCACAAACGTGCATTAAAATAATAATGCACAAAGCTGCATTAAAATAAATCTACACATTTAATGCAATTCCTATCAAAGTACCATCCATCTTTTTCAAAGAAATGGAACAAATAATTCTAAAATTTATATGGAACCAGAAAAGACCTCGAATAGCCAAAGGGATATTGAAAAAGAAAGCCAAAGTTGGTGGCATCAGGCATCACAATTCCGGACTTCAAGCTCTATTACAAAGCTGTCATCATCAAGACAGCATGGTACTGGCACAAAAACAGACACATAGATCAATGGAACAGAATAGAGAGCCCAGAAATAGACCCTCAACTCTATGGTCAACTCATCTTCGACAAAGCAGGAAAGAATGTCCAATGGAAAAAAGACAGCCTCTTCAATAAATGGTGCTCGGAAAATTGGACAGCCACATGCAGAAAAATGGAATTGGACCATTTCCTTACACCACACACGAAAATAGACTCAAAATGGATGAAGGACCTCAATGTGCGAAAGGAATCCATCAAAATTCTTGAGGAGAACACAGGCAGCAACATCTTCGACCTCTGCCGCAGCAACATCTTCCTAGGAACAACGCCAAAGGCAAGGGAAGCAAGGGCAAAAATGAACTATTGGGATTTTATCAAGATCAAAAGCTTTTGCACAGCAAAGGAAACAGTTAACAAAATCAAAAGACAACTGACAGAATGGGAGAAGATATTTGCAAACGACATATCAGATAAAGGACTAGTGTCCAGAATCTATAAAGAACTTAGCAAACTCAACACCCAAAGAACAAATAATCCAATCAAGAAATGGGCAGAGGGGGCACCTGGGTGGCTCAGTGGGTTAAGCCTCTGCCTTCGGCTCAGGTCATGATCCCAGGGTCCTGGGATCGAGCCCCACATCGGGCTTTCTGCTCTGCAGGTAGCCTGCTTCCTCCTCTCTCCCTGCCTGCCTCTCTGCTTACTTGTGATCTCTGTCAGATAAATAAAGAAAAAATCTTTAAAAAAAAAAAAAAAAAGAAATGGGCAGAGAACATGAACAGACATTTCTGCAAAGAAGACATCCAGATGGCCAACAGACACATGAAAAAGTGCTCCATATCACTCGGCATCAGGGAACTACAAATCAAAACCACAATGCGATATCACCTCACACCAGTCAGAATGGCTAAAATTAACAAGTCAGGAAATGACAGATGCTGGCGAGGATGCGGAGAAAGGGGAACCCTCCTACACTGTTGGTGGGAATGCAAGCTGGTGCAGCCACTCTGGAAAACAGCATGGAGGTTCCTCAAAATGTTGAAAATAGAACTGCCCTATGACCCAGCAATTGCACTATTGGGTATTTACCCTAAAGATACAAACGTAGTGATCCAAAGGGGCACGTGCACCCAAATGTTTATAGCAGCAATGTCCACAATAGCCAAACTATGGAAAGAACCTAGATGTCCATCAACAGATGAATGGATCAAGAAGATGTGGTATATATACACAATGGAATACTATGCAGCCATCAAAAGAAATGAAATCTTGCCATTTGCGACCACATGGATGGAACTAGAGCGTATTATGCTTAGTGAAATAAGTCAAGCAGAGAAAGACAATTATCATATGATCTCTCTGATATGAGGAAGTGGTGATGCAACATGGGGGCTTAAGTGGGTAGGAGAAGAATCAATGAAACAAGATGGGATTGGGAGGGAGACAAACCATAAGTGACTCTTAATCTTACAAAACAAAGTGAGGGTTGCTGGGGGGAGGGGGTTTGGGAGAAGGGGGTGGGATTATGGACATTGGGGAGGTTATGTGTTTTGGTGAGTGCTGTGAAGTGTGTAAACCTGGTGATTCACAGACCTGTACCCCTGGGGATAAAAATATATGTTTATAAAAAATAAAAAATAAAAAAAATAATAAAATAAATGTACATGCACACACACAAGTGGGTATGTTAAAAACTGATGAAGTCTGAAGAAGGTTGTTGGGTTCTATCAATGATAATATTTTGATTATGATATTTTACTGTGTAGCCATTTAAGATGTTACTTTTAGGGTAAATTGTGTGTAATTGTATGGAATCTCTGTTATCCCACGATTGCATGTGAATCTACAATTATACCCAAAATGTATATTTTTAAAAACTTTGTATTAGGAATTAAATTGTGGGTTTGACTAACATCCATTGTGAAATCTTCTGAGTAAAGCTATTTCAGAAATAAGACTTAATTAGCTTGTGGCATGTTTTAGGCTTGTATATTATCTCATTAGTCAGCAATGGTATCCAGAGGCATGCAGAACTACTGGAAAATCTGGGAAGATAATTTCTGATGTGGGGATATTGTTAGTCCTCAAAGAGACTGGTGTTTTAATTAAGGAATAAGGTAGAAATCTATACCACAATTCTCATTAGGAATACTTAAACTTGGCCAATAAACCCTATAGGTTATCTCATGAATAATACCATCAAACCACAGTTAATAAAAACAAAACCCAATGAAGAGGGCAATAGTATCTTAGCTATATTTAGTTTCTGGTAATTGTGTAATACCAGTTAGTTATGAGTTTTAGTACTTCTCAACTCACCTGATATAGTTATAATCAATATGCATAATATATCTAGGTCTTTAATTGTAATCAACTGAGTCAAAATATGGACAAAAATGCTAGGTGATGGTGAAGTCTATGAATGAAATGTGTCTTTGACTTGACAAATTACATTCTTAAAGCTACTTTTTAAAGATCTCTCTAATAAACCTTAGAAGTGTGTACTTAAGTGAAATACTATCATATATCTATCCTCTAGGAAAAAAATGATGCAATTTTAATCATCTGTTCATTTACTTTTTCTGAATGGTCAAGCATAAAATCTGCCTTCCTTTTATCTGCAAGTAAATGTAGAATATAGGTTGTAAATGACTTTATAATGACAGTGGTTATAAAAGCCATTCTCCAGGCACAGGAGTGTGTTCAAAGCACATGGAGACCTTTCTGTATTTGCTTCAAGAGCTGAGACTGATATACAAAAGCTCAAAATAAGTATTTCACTCATTAGTTCATACATTTACTTATCTATGCATTATTTCATAGGCTTGAGAAACAACATCTCTTGAGTATGTTCCAAACATCCCACAGGTCATGAATATCATGAATATCATATTTCTTATTCTTGTAGAATTCAGAAACTAGTAACGGGTCTGATGATCAAGTACGTGTAAAACTGTGCTGTGGTAGTTAAGGATGAATATAGAAACGTGCTCTTGTCCTTTTATAGGACCATCCTTTTGAAATTATGAGCTGGGAAGGGAAGGTCAGCTCAGGGGTCTTCTAGACAACTGAAGAATAAGCTGGTTACTTACCATCTTTCTGATCCTTTCCCCAAAACAATATAAATGTGCAATTTGGATGTGTATATCCTTTATTCAGCAACTGTTTATGGAGCGCTTGTGGGAGAGGTATTCCACTGTTATTAACAATATCAGGCTTAAACATGTCTTTCATTTATTTGAAGGCATTATTTTCACTTTCAAAGAATTCATACTGTGAATGTTGCTATAAAGAGACATTTATAAGCATACACAGGACTTTTAAACAGTATACTCCACTAATAAGACAAAATTAAAATTTGAACTTTCCTGAATGGTTTAAAAAATGTACTGTTAACATATTAACTTTAAGAGTGAACAATCTTGTGGAGTGCCTGGGTGGCTCAGTTGTTAAGTGTCTGCCTCCCAGAGTCCTGGGATCAAGCCTGAGTTGGGCTCTCGGCTCAGCAGGAAGCCTGCTTCTTCCTTTCCCACTCCCAGTGCTTGCATTCCCTCTTTGGCTTTGTCTTTCTCTGTCAAATAAATAAATAAAATCTATTAAAAAATGAACAATCTTGATTTAATAGAGATAAACGTATTATTTGATGAACATCTTCTATGTGCAAACCTTTGTGCCCAGTACTTTAGATTTAATACTCTGACAGTGGTACTGAGAGCTGCGTTTTAAAGATGAATGTATTTCATCTGTTTTATATATAACTTCAGTGACACACAGGAAGTAAATGGCAGAGTGAGAAACCAAACCAATGGCTTGGTGCCTCTAATCTGTACTGTTTACATTAAGCCACAAGTGCTCAAACTCTTCCTGGAGCCCCAGGAGGTGTCTTGTTTTTGTTGTTCTTCCACTGTCTGTATCTCAATCAGCATGACAACTCTATGTGGGAGACAGCATTTTAACAAACTTACAAAAATCAGAGCTTCTGAATGTTCACAAATGTTTGTGATATCACAGTGAAAGCATTTGGTGAAAACCTAGCTTTGAATCTAACTTTGATGAAATCTTTAGTGAACCGATTCTCAAATCTGGACTGGACAAATCTACATTCAGCCCTCATATCTCCTTTTCTTGACAAATATAAAGGCAAAATTGGATAATAAGCAAAAACTGTTTAAAAACAAACTCTCCATGAGAACATCAGGCTTTTGCAACAGAAAAAAAAAATCAATTTACCATTTTTTAGCTGACAAGAATATTCAGTAATAAAAAGATTGTAAAGGGAAGAAAAATATAAGGAAACAAATGAAAAATGTGAGATATTCACCAAAAATCATAAAAGAAATAAAAAGCATTATCATCTAATTCTGATAAATCAGTTACAATTGTGAAATGACCCATAATTCTTTCTTTTCACAGTGTGATTAGGTACTCAACATTCCTTGAATTTTATCCCTTATTATTTTGAGTTCATTTTCTTATCTCTTCAGCAAGCCAATCTCTGTTGAATGAATATTCTGAATGTCCTGACATGTACCACTCAGAACTTATTTTGCAGTTCTATTAGATGGAGATTTAAATCTCATTGCTTAATAACCCAATAGACATCGATATGAGCTTTCACTGAAATTGCATTTTTGCAATTTATGAACAATAAAACATCTGTATACTACCTATACAGGAAGATATTGAAATGTGTGAACATATACTACCCCCCCACCCAATTCCCCAATCCATATCCTTCAGGAATAAAATCAAATAAAAACCACTGTTGAATTGACAGTTGATTATGTCCAGCACCAGTGACTGAAACGTGGTAGAGATCTTGAGCCACTTTGCACTATAGTGACTTCATTTGTCTTTATGCCTTTGTTTCAAGTTTTTTTCTGAAAACCATAGTTGAATTGCATTTATAACCAAACCACATAATTAAGAAGTAATTTCCATTTACTGAGATCATACAACACAGCGGAAAGAGCTCTTGTTTTACAGTCTGAGTGGCCTGGTTTAGAATGTAGACATTTCACACATCAGGTATGTGACTTTATGACTTAACCTACCTGTATCTCAGTCAGTCCACTCAATTTAATAAAGACCTAATGAACGCCTAAGGTGGTCTCCACTGTGACACATATCAGGAAATCAAAGAAGAATATGGATAGACTGCCCCTAAAGACTTCAAATATCAGTAGGAGAGGTTATACTTTTAAACAAAAACATGCCATGAGTTGTAAAAGCTAATACTCTGTAATTGTATATAGGTTCATCAAAATTTAATGAACAAAAAGGACACTTCCACCCAAAAGAATGAAATAAATGTTCATGGCATTAAGACCCCCTGAATTAAATTGCGAAAGTAGATATGGGTTGGACACAAGGATAGAATTGAGTGTGAACAAATAATTTGCTTGTTCAGGCATCTTTAGGACAATTGGTTTGGCAGGAGGATGCATTCACATGAGCAAGGGAGAATGTGGGGAGGAACACAGGTTGGGAAAGAAAGAGGAGAGTGGAACATTGGAGGATTTTTTATGCCAGTCTGAAAAGGGTGTGGGAGGCTTTGCTCTCTAAGCATTCAGGAACCAGAAAGACATGGTGGAATGATACATGGAGACAGTGTGTCCTTCAATGAGAAAACGGGTGTCTTTCGTCAAGTATACAGGATAACTGTAGGAAATTGAGGTAACTTAAACTTTATTGGTCCCAGTTTCCTCTAAGAGTGAGACAGAATGATCATCAGCTTCTGGGAGAGAGAGGGGAAGAGAAACAGTGGGGTAAGTAAGGCTGATGGAGGACAAGAAAATCTGGGATGATTACAAGAGGGACGAGCAGGCAGATGCTGATGTTCAGATACCCATGAAGTGATTGTCTTCAGGCATCCAGGGCCAGCTGCGGTTGCCAGTAAAGGCCTGGTAAGGGTAACAATCAGCACACTGTGATTTTCCACAGCAGCACTTAGACAATGAACTTTAGGAAAAGAGGGAGATTTTTGATGAATCCAAAGTGCCTTGAAAAGTTTAGCTTAGCCTAGGTATTTTCTTCTTGTAACAGACATTGTGTCTGTTGCAGATCTGAAGAATTGTGAACTAGAAGTTCAGTCACCAACTCATAATATTGAATTGGGTGATCAGGAAATAGATGGATGTATACAACTTTTAGATTTAGTTATTCCTTTGTTTCAAGACCAAGATTTTTTGTATACTTTAAAAACATGGTATCATTCATTCATTCACTTCTTGACTTCAAACAAATTCATGCTGGATTGACTTGACCTTCCTTTTAAAATATTTGCTCCTTATTTTTCATCTTTTTATTTGGTTTCTCTTATTCAGTGGAATTAACTCAAGCTATGACAGTAATTTGGTTTTTGACTATGTCAAATATGTCTCAAAGTTACTAAGGTATTTCTAACTCATGGTTTGCCTTGGTCCTCAAATTATTTTCTTACCATTGTGATCTCTCTCTTAATTTTCTTTGGCTGATGCTTCACCTGCTCACCTTTGTTTTTATTTAATTCATGACTTTTTAAGTACTTTTAAATTAGAAAAAGACTTATTGAGAATCTTCTTCTTTTACTTGGGATATGTATTTTTTAAAGAATGGATTGTTTAATTTTTGTTTGCCTGCTAAGCTGCTTTCCTTTTGGGCTTTAATATATGGACATAATTAAAAAGGTATTTCTTTTCATCTTGGTCATACTTAACATTGGCAGCTCTTTCAAGACATTTTATACTTTAAGACATTTTCTCTTCATTTGGCTGAAGCCTGTTCTCCCAGTAATCTGACAGCTAGGTACCAGTTTCTGGACCTGATATTTGTTGAGAATTGGGGGAAGGGTGAGCACTCCCATGTAGCTGTCTTCCCCATTTGTTAGAAAAACAGTACTTGATGTATTCTGAATATTTAAACAAACCCCCTGACTCAGGATGACTTCATCTGCTGCAACAAAGATTACCTTGCTCCCTGGGCCATTTCATTCAGATAACAGGAATGATGTTTGGCCATCGTTTTCTTGCTGAGATCCAAAGTATTTGCCAGAGTTTTCTGTGATTTTTTTTTTAAGTTTGATGCCACTGTATTGACTTATGCTTAGGTATTAGCAGTATTATCCATCAGTACAAAAGAGGGAAATATATTTTAACATTGTTATGAAAATAGTTTTTTTTTCTAATATAATTTTTTATTTTTTATAAACATATATTTTCATCCCCAGGGGTACAGGTCTGTGAATCACCAGGTTTACACACTTCACAGCACTCACCAAAACACATACCCTCCCCAATGTCCATAATACCACCCCCTTCTCCCAAACCCCCTCCCCCCAGCAACCCTCAGTTTGTTTTGTGAGATTAAGAGTCACTTATGGTTTGTCTCCCTCCCAATCCCATCTTCTTTCATTTATTCTTCTGTGATTTTATTTAAAGAAAATTATGCTAATTTTTTTCCTCATCTGTACAATTTCCTTCCCCTTTCTTTTCTTCCCATTAGGGGGTATAAATTAGAATTCTCACATAATGACAACTGAGTCTTGTTTCAAGAACACCAACTGGAGAAATGGGAACAAGTTTTGCCCAAATCTTTTATTTCACTCATTAGCTTATTTTTTTAAAAAAATAATTTATACCAGAGCGCCCGTGGACTTGAGTTACAGAATGCTATCAATAAATAGCATTAGTGGACCTGCCTATGAATCATGAGTTCTGATGGTATCCATTGAAACAGGAAGGATTTCAAACAGGTTGAGGAAACTTCCTTTGAATAGAATCTTCCACGTTAAAGCATTGATCACATTCCTGGATCTGTCCTTTTTCTGAAGAGTCTGTTATCAGTTGAATTATGTTCTTCTAAGGGGACATGTTGAAGTCCTAATCTCTGGCATATCTGTGCATAAGACCTTGTTTGGAAATAGGGTGTTTGCCGATACTGAAGTAATCAAGTTAAGATGAGGTTTTACTGGATGAGGATGAGCAGAATTCCAATAACTAGTATGTTTACAACGAGGGGGAGATTTGAACAATACAGGGACATGAGGGCACAGAAGATGGAGGCAGAGGTTGAAGTGACGAGGCCGCATACCTAGGAACTTGCGAAGCCACGAAAAGCTGGAAGCAGCTAGGAAAGATTCTTCTCTAGAACCCTCAGAGGGAGCATGGCCTTGCTAATATCTTGATTTTGAATTTCTAAATTCTGAACTGTTGTATTAGGCCACCCTATTTATGGTAACTTGCCATAGCAGCGCTAGGAAACAAATGCAAGGTCCCAGTGTTTTCCCATGAGAGGGAGACAATACAGATCAAGTTTAAAAGCTTAAATCTAGTAACATGAAAACCAATGTTGTAGGTTTGATTCTGCAATTTCCTCCTTATATATGCACTTGAAGAATTCATGACTCTTTTAAGATCTATTTCTATAAAATAGGAAGAGCTAAATGCAGTTCACAAGAATTGAAAGAGTGTGTGTTAAGTGATGAGTACAGAGCCTGCTCTCCTCAAGTAAGAACTGAATAAAAGGTCCACAGATTCAGATAGCATTAACCACACCTCTCTTCCTCAAATATGAAAATTAAACTAGATAAGTACAAGGAGTCTTGCTGGTACATAGTATGTCTTTAGTTTCCCTGGATTTCAACCTTTACAACTGTAAAATTATAGAGTATGTTTTCTCCATTTTTTAAACAGTTATTTAAGGTACATATGCCATAAATTGAGCAGGGTGCCTTGATAAGGAATGCAGTAGTAGATTTAACAAACCCAGCCTCTGGCCTTACAAAGTTTGTACTCTGTAAGAGTGACAGGTAATAAAAAGAACAGAGACCAGAATAGCACTGATATTTTAATTATCACTGTGGAATATAACCCTCCCACAAAGAGGGTCTATAAAAGATAATGGGGGGAGTCTAAATCAGCAAAAGGGTTTCCTGATAGCTTGGTACTTAAGCTGATATTGGAAAGATGAGAAGAAACTGACCTTGAGAAGGTCCATGTAACTAACGTTTAACATAAGGACTACTATGTGGATAAAGGCTTTGAAATGAAAAAGAGGAGCATCCAAAGGCATGACACATCACAAGAGACCAGCCAGGGAGGAGAAGTGGTCTGAGATGGAGTTCATCAAAAGTCAATAATACAGGAACTTCTAAGCCCCAACAAAGACTTTGGATTTTATTAATAGGATGATATACCTTGAAGGGTTGAGGTAGAAACATGTTTAATTCATTGACTAAAACAATTGTTATTGCTGCATTGCCTAAGTGGAAAGAAGATTTGAGGAAGACAGGAGAGGAAATTGAGAATCCAATAAGAAGGCTATTGTGGTAATTCATTGAGGGAGGTGGCATATTTAGAAAACTATAGTCACAGATGAATTTAAATAACAACCAACAATATCTTCTTAGGATGTGGGAATGAGTGGAATTTTTGAATACTTGATTGAAGGAAAGAAGCATGAGGGATGACTTCTCTGGGGTTTATGCAGCTGAGTGGTGGGAGTTGCATTTTCAAGAACTCATTTAGATAAGACTGGTAAGGATGGGTTCAGAATTAAGGGTTGGGTGGAGAGAGTTATTTCTGGAGCATGGTATGTGTGGATGCTTAAGGACATTCAAGAGGACATGCCTGATGTATCTAAGAGAGAAAAATCAGGGCATCGACATCAGATACTAAATAAACCAAGATAAAGGCCAAGAAAATCTAGGGAGAAAAGAGAAAGGGAAAGAGGCAGAAGGTACTAGATGGAATATGGCAGTGTGACAACATTTAGCTCTAGGATAGAGTAGCCATAGAGGACATTGAACAGGATCCAAAGAGTCTGGAGGGAAACCAGGAGAATATGCCCTCAGAGAAGACATCAGAGTTGACTATTCTATTGTGGAAAAAGAAGGTACATTAGGTCTGTCAAAACATCAGTTTCAGCAGATGAGTAGAGAGGAGTTTATTTTAGACTTGGCATCATGGAGGTTGTTGGCGATATAGACCAGTAGTGTAGATAAAATGGTGAAAGAGAAGTCATAGTTGTGATCACTTGATGTAAGTCCTCCAAGCTGGACATGTATGAGTCATGGATTTTCTGTATATATACAGTACTTGAATAAAAATGAAAAGAATTAGGATGAACCTGGGGAACAAGAGTGTACAGGCTGCTCGGGGCATCCCACCACCAGAATGCTGGGCAGATGTGGTCCTGCCACTCAGAGCTGAATCTGAGAGAAAATGTCCAACACATCACAATAGGCTGATTCTCATTAGGTGATAGTTCTCTGAAAAGGAGAACGGCCCCTCTGTGCCTCCAGGACAGCAACAGACGCCATCAGGAAAAAGACTAAAAAGCTGGAACAGCTCCAGAGAGCTGACACCCAACAAATTAACCCACATCCAGAGTCTGACCTATGCAGGTCCCATCCAGAGGGGGTCAAAGGAAGGAGCAGGAAGAGATGTCTGCTGTCCAGGCTGGTCTTCTTGGGAATATTCATCTCTGATCCAGGCTTGGGGTACTGCAAAGACAGTAACACACATAATGTGATGAGGCATTAGAAGATACAGGGGAGGACTTCATCCAGCCCCAGCAGGTCAGGGGATTGAAGCAGCACATAGGCGCATGATTCTTAGTGCAACACTGATTTAGGCAATATGTGTGGGAAGTAAAGACAACACGGTGGCAAATTCCCAGTGATTCCTCTTCTGTAAAGAGGAATGAAATAATGTTAAATATATATTGATATAAAATACATAAAGAGAAATATATAGGACAATAGAGTCAAGTTTCTGTAAAGTCAAGGAGGTAGCATATACATATATATGCTATCCATATACAGATAGCAACAAGTGAGAAAGACAGTATCTGTCAAATTTTGAACTGCCATACCGTGTCTGGAATTTAAGGTTGATCAAAAACAAACTCAACTCACGTATCAGAAGACAATAAAAGGCTTTTAAACAATAATTAATGTAATAACCTTTGGATGAAGTTTCACCTACGAAATTAATTCAGTGTGGGTTAAATATGAGTTTTGACACACATAAAAAAGAGCTGAAGTTCGAAGACCATTAATAACGAGTAAAATAAATGACAGTGTCTTCAGGAAGGAAGTATTTAATGAAGTGTCACAGGGGCCAACAATATGCCTGATATTAATTAACTTCTTAATTAATTATATGATGAAAAGAATAGGCTTCAAGTAAATGCAATTTTCTGTTGATAGGTAATGAAGGATGGTGACAACATTAGCAAAGATAGAAAATGCAAAGTGACCTAAAGAAATCAGGAGTTTAGCTAGGCACGTTGTATGGAGAAATAGTTGCTTTGGTGATGAGCAAAATTTAGAAAAGAATATAACTTAATATGTTGTGACTTGAAAAATTGGTGGTGCAATGATTCATGAGATTTTTTTCTATATTAAGTTAAAAGAAAAGGCATGCAGTTAAGTTTGTGAGCAAATGGCAAAACTGAGCTAATTTGGATTAAATAGAGGGTCACAGCACAATTTGTATGGCAATAACGCTTGTTTCCATATTTATGTGCCAACTTATTATTTAAAACTGCAGTAATTTAGGTTAGAAAAGTGGTTACTTTTTATCAATTTCTTTGTAATATATTGAGCACAGGGAAAGTTGGAGACCAGGGCTCTGGTTCCACAGTGATGCATTGGATGTAATAGTCCTAATCCAGCACTCTTCTACAGAGAGCCTGAATAACGATGTTCTATCACTCTGCCCACCAGATGTCTGTATAAATGACTGCAGTGAACAGAAGGAACACTATCTTCCTGTACTTCTGAGTACAGATTCCATGCAAAGACATCATAATTTTCACTGCCACCCACCTGGTCAAGGCCACTGTCCTCTCTAGTCTGAATGATTGCAAGAGTCATGTAATTGGTGTCCCAATTTTCGTCCTCACACTGAAGGATGAAAATTCTCTACCCAAAGAGCAGAACTATCTTTGGAGAATGGGCCAAAGCATGCCTGCCCCTTGTGGAATGCTGTCCTGAGCTCCATGTGCCCCTCAGAGCAAAGCCAGAGACGTAATGTGGTCCTGCCCACCCTCACCCCACCCCCCAACCACCTCCCTCTTCTCCAGACACAAAGCCTTCCGCACTCTTGCAGGCCAAACACATTTCCCACCACAGGGCTCTTGGTATTGCCTGCTGTCACCTCCTGGAGTGTCCTTCTCACAAGGAGCCCCATGGTTGAACAACCTTGATTGATGACTACAGCTTTGCCTGAAGACAAGTGATTGTTCTTTAGTGGCCTGGTTGCAGATACTGTGCTTAAGCACACATGGGCAAGGTTGAGATTACAGCTCAGAAAAGGAGCCACAGCTTTAAGGGACCCCTGCAGAGACAGAGTTCTTAATGTTGTCCTGTGGGTAGCTCCCACAGGAGCCAACTTTGCATGCATTCCGGCAAGTACTTTGTGGAAAGGCTTGGATTTCTGCATGATGTGCCTCTTGGCAATGGAGCAGGTTCAGGGTCTCCACCGTGTTAGGTCTCACTGATGCAGAGAATCCAGAATTCAGGCTACTAAAGCTTCAAATGCGGATTCAGCCTTCCCTACGCAGTCATGTCAGAGGGGAGGGCTCAGCTCTAAACAAGGGAGATTTTCTTCTTTCAGAGTTATCCATATTAAGGAAGCAGAAGAATATTCCTGTTTTTAAGCCCCTAGGCACCAAGTAGAATTTCCTGTGCACCTATTATTGTGGCTATAGATCAGCCTGCATGAAATCCATTCTGTGGTTACATCAAAGAGGGAAATATGATGGGGTTAGCATGGATCCCCACACTATCCACACATACAGCGTGGTCCCCAGGAGTTTCTGGATTGCTTAATCATCTAGGACAAATGTTCCTTTAAAGGCAAGTACTCTAGCCCTTAGGCTATAGCATAATAATCCCATAGACAAGTCTACAGCAAGATTTCCAGACACAGCATTCTTGGATCAAAAGAAATCCTCATGCTTCATTAATAATTCAGAACTTGGATACCAGAAAAACATGCCTTGAAGAAGAGATGGAAATTAACTGATCTAGAATATATTAGGACAAGAGACAATTAAAGCTGCTGACACTTTGCATATTCATCAATATTAAAAGAAAGCTAGTCCAATGCTTCTGCAGCAGAAGGGAGGCTGCATGTTGGTGGCTCTTCCTCCCAGGTAGGCAGAGCTCTGAGGGCAAAGCTAACCATTTGCTGAGTCCTTGGGCACTTACCCTTATCCAACCACAGCTTCCTCTCCATCAGTACCAGCAGACTTGAGAGAAGTAGAAGGTATTCCACTGGCTGTGTTGGATTTAAAACATAATTTAACAGCAATTCATTCTTCCCCTGGTGATTAATATAATTTAGCCTATATCTTCACAAAAAACAGACCACTGAATTTGCCACCCTAAATCCTGCCCACTGAGCAGTCTCACCCCTACATGGAAATGAAACTCAGTGGCTGTTGCTGACTGGCACTGTCTACAGCAAGAAGGAGCCAGCTGTGGGCCCTGTCCTCTGTGGACTGCTGCTGGACAGGCCCCATGAGGTCACAGGTACAGGTAATGCAGAGCCCTAGTTGCCGATAGCTGGAGTGTATGTACCTTCCTATGGAGTTTATTTGTCCTTTAGGACTTGCTAGGGGCTGTTCTTTCTCATAGGCTTAGAGCTTACCAGGTAAATGCATCAGAACAGTGCATCCCGAAGTTTCATGCATCTTTTTTCCGTGGAGGGCACCTGGTGTAGTAACCTGACTCTCCTTTGGTTAGAATCACTATCCTAACACTTCCCTGACCACTACACTTCTGCAAATTTTACCAGTATATCAGGATCTAAAATTTCATGAGGTTTATCTCCCTCCTCTGGCAGGAGCATTCAAATATCTGAGTGGTTATTGCCTCCTATTCACTGGGTCAAGGTAGCATAATGTTATCGATGTAATGAACCGGCAACAAATTATATAGGATGTCAAGCTCATCCAAGTCCCTCCGGACTATATTTTGGCAAAGAGCAGGAGAATGAACATAATCTTGAAACAAATCAACAAAACTGTTTTGTTGTCTACGGAATTGCAAAGTGCTTCTGAATTGCTGTTAAGAATTTCCGGATCAACAGCTGTGCCAAGTGTCAGAGGCTACCCCACCGCCAGAAGCAATGCAGGATGACCAACCCTCATCCTTTGCTACACGTCTTTCATGTGTAAATTTGACTAATAGGTAAATGAGACATGGTAGGAAATTCCCCAGGGATGTAGATTTATGCTTCAGGTTCATATATTGATGTGCAGAGTGTTGGTTTGGGGGCTTCCATTTGACTCTTCTCACAATATCCTTCAATCCGCGGGCCAGGGAGCTAAGTGGGAATCCTATCATCTGGTAGAGAGAAATAACCTCAGTATGGATCTATGCTCCAGCTGGGACCCATCTGACATAGATCGAAGCCAAAGCCTTATTCTGACCGGTAAACCACTGTTTCATTGCAGGTCTCTGGAAGACAGCATATGTTTATGTGAAGCATAATATTGAAAGTTCAGATTTCTTTTAAAATTTCATGACATATTATCATTATTTTGCCATTGCCACAGATGTAGGATTGCTGGATAAATTATAGGATGCCCTGTTAGACTGTAAATGTTTTTTGCTAAGTATTGAAGAGAACATACTTACATTAGAAGGTTTGTAGTTTATTTGAAATTCAAATTTTACTGAGCATCTTGTGTTCTTCTCCCCTAAATCTGACCACTCTGCATGTGACACCTCTGTTGCCTCAAACTCTGACTAATACTATGAGCTATTTTGGTAATTTTGCCTACCTTGCCTCTGATGAGTCAGTGTGCAATGAAGAGTCACTTGACCTTCTCCATGTTGGGTTCCCATTTTCCATTGAGATCACGGAATCAAATCCCAAAGTGGTATCCAGTAGTGTTCTTTCTGCCTGAAGCTTCCATTCCCTGTACTCATGAACATGCCAGCATGGAATTTCAGGTGAGTTCCCATGGCCGGAAGCCGTGCTTGCCAATGGAGCTTGTATCTAAACGTTCCATCTTTGTATCTCCTGAGTGTACATCTGAGATGCTTCCTGCAAGGCTCTTTAACACAACATGACTGAGCCTCGGTTCTCAGCAGTGACAACTGTGCTGTGCATCTCTATGTTGGCTTTCCTTCCTTCCAAGCTTAATTCTTCCCCTCCCCTTCTTTTGACTTGAAAGGTTATTCCCAAAATGAACTACCTGAACAGAGCCCTGGTCTTGGGATCCTCTTGCTGAATCAGTGAAAGCTCTGAGTGAAACACAGTATTGTCAGCTCTTGGGCTTGTTCTTCTGCTATAGTCTTGTGTGACTTATTCTCCGTTAGCCTCCTTGGTGATGAGGTGTCTCAGAGTTGCTGTGGAACGCCCTGAGTTTTCCTCAGCCTTCCTAAGTACATGTCCCAAGTTTCCCACTTCTCTTTTACCCTGTATGCTCCCTACTTTTTTCCTCTGCAATTAAACATCACAGCTGTTTGAGCTACTATCCCTTTAACCTCACTGGCACTTCATCCCATGCTACACAGTGATAATTAGAATTAAATATGGCATCGCATAGCACACATCAACCGTTCTCTATCCTCCCACACAGAGATTACATCTCATATTACACACAACTGTGTCCTGCATTCCTTTTATTATACATGTTTCTATGTATGACCAAGCCAACCTCAGAATTTCATTATAAGTGTCTATATCCTGGGGTCTTTTCTAATACACATTATTATACTGGTGATAAGTTCAAAGAAAAACAGATGGTACATGATAAATACCATAATCTAAGAAGGGTTTGCATGTAAAGCGGCTGCTTGCAGAGGATGGAAGATAGGGGAGCCACAAGAGATAGCATAACACCTGGACCTGGGAGTAGACACAGGGTTATTGTTCATCCCAAAGACATGATGGGAGGGAATGTTCACTTGGACCCAGCAGGAGAGCAACTGTCATAGTTAACTTTACGTTCAACCTCACTAGGTTGAGGTACCCAGTTTTTGTTCAAACACCAGTCTAGATGTCTTTTTGTAGGTAGTGTTTATTTGAATTGATATTCAAATCAGAACACTTTGTATAAAGCAGACAACTCTCCAACTAGTTTATGGCCTTAAGAGAAAAGAGGGCCATCCACCAAGGAGGAAGGGAATCTGCCTCCGAATGGTCCTTGGGCTTGAGGATGAAACTTCAGTGCTTTGCTGGGTCTCCTGCCTGCTGGCCTGCCCTGCAGATTTTGGACTTTTCAGCCTCCACAATCATATGAACTATTTCCTTCAAATTTTTCTCTGTTCCTGTCTTCATTTCTTTGTCTCTGTATATCTCTATAGATACACATACAGACTCACATGCATGTGCACACACACACACACACACACACACACACAATCCTACTGGCTCTAGAGAACCCTAACAGTCACAAACAACTGACTCAATAAGGAGATAACCCTCAGTGAGGGGATTCAACTAGCTGAGTTGGCCATCAAAGAAGTCAGGGAGACATATACCCTGGCCTAACTCTAAACCCTCTTTGACTTCTTCATCAGTGTCCTCGTGGGTAAACCCAACAAACAAGAGAGCTGGCTGACCCTCAATCCATTCAGATCAGCCTTGAAGGGCAAGAGGTTGGAGAAGGGGGAGGGAGGATCTATAGGATCAGCTCTGTGACAGGCAGCCTGCCATGTCTTCTCCACCTTTCTTTTCCCAGCACTGTGTTCCCTGGAAGAAAGCAGCTTCAAAGGGCAGAAACCTTCTGCTCCTTTGTGCCTGAATCTACTTATACCACAAAGCTGAAACATCAGCACAGCTATTATAGTAACAGTGGTGTTATTCTGGTCTCCCCTGGCACTTAACCTACCCTATTTCTCTATGTATCCACAACTTGGGTAGGAAAAAAGAACTCCTATTAATAAGAATAAGAATAGGAATAAGAATAAGAATGACAAGACATTGGCTATTGTGTTATGTTAAGAATTAAACACAAGTTATCTATGTAATTATTTCACAATTATATGTGACGGCATTATTCTCCTTTTACTGATGGTAACTTGAAACTCACAGGACAATGATCATTGCTGTTGAATGTGGATTAGAACCCACTGCTTTCTGATTCTAAAGCTAAGCTTTAACCATGATACAGCACTCTCAATTTATAACACAAAACTAAATGTTATGGCAAGGAAATAAAATAAATTGCATTTAGGAATTACATCATTGACTGAGAATCCTAAATGGAATCAAGTGCATTGTACTATGTTCTTTTATTTAAAAATTATACAGAGAATATGACCTATATTTTACATGGAGGCTACAGTGATAATAATCTGATGAGTTGTGAGTTTAAGACAGAAGTAGGTCTATGCTGAGGCTGTGTCCACAGTAAATCTAAATTGCAATGGGGAAACTTTGATTCATTTATTATTTTCACATACAATTTTCAGAAGAAAAATATTGACTGACATCTTAGGGAAGCATGAAAACTGAAGTAACATGCTGAACTCCGTGCAAACTGACCAAACAGGAAAATGATTTTACCTGGGAGCCTGATACTTCTTTGAAGAGATAGCTCTCTCTCTCTCTCTCTCTCTCTCTCATACTTCTTTTATTTGGGGTAAATAAAGCCTGCAGATTTTTCTGAAGTGAAGTAATTTTATAGGACCAGGACACACCTTTAGTGGATTCTTGGTCATTGCTTTGAATTGATTTCCCTGTAGATCTGAACATTTCTAACAAATCCCCGAGAGGAGGCTGGCAGTATTCAGATTGTTAGGCCCTGAGATGGTGGGGGACAGAGAAGGGAGAAAGTCTTTGGAAGGAGCCCAAGGGAGAGATGTCAGTGACAGAGCAAGTTCCAGTCTCTAGGGCATTGGGATGCTTTTTCGCTCTGGGATGCTCAGAGCTCTCATTCAGGGAAGATCTCTCTGAATCTTAAGGACTCATAGGTGGACACTCAGATCTGTTAATTTGCCTTTGTAGCTTCCATGAAAGAACACAGAGCCAGGCAGATGTGTCAGCATTCTTAGGAGATGGGCGTGAGACCACTATGAGGGAGAAGATGGTGTCTAGTCTCCTACGTCACTCCCCTTGGTGCACATGCGCAGTCCTGATATATTCTCTGTTTCAAATACCTAGAATATGGTATACCTTGAATGAAAAGAATTCTGAGAGAGGTGAGTGCACTAGCTCTTTCCAATGTGTTCTTGCCTTCCTGCCCCTTTTCAGAACAAATAAAGGTGACCATGAGTCATAATATGATTAACAGGGAAAGCTGTTTTATTCTTAATATGTAATTTAATGCTTTGTTAGGATCCAAAAATATAATTTAGCTGATGCGACCCAGAATTCAAAATGCATTACAAAAACAAATCGTAAATCACAGAATAGCAAAAGAGGAAAATTGATTAATCAATCTGTTGTTGAAAATAGCAAACAAATTCACTCAAAAAGTCACTGAAGTTCCAATGGAGGGGGGGTATGATTAATGCATTAGGGTCGCCCTTTCAATTTTAAGAAAAGAATGACTGCTTTCTTGACAAATGAAGAAACTTGAAAAGACAGTGGGAGCAAAATGCAAAGACCCTTCAGAAGGATAGGTTTCTTAATTTTCCGGTCAATGTAACTGCTGGACGAGGCCAGAGAAACCTGTCAGTGTAATGGAGAGAAAGGCTAGGCTCATTAATGCCAGTGCTTACACATGTGGCTGCAGGAGCATGAGGGTGACCGAAGAGAAGGTACCAGGCACGACCCCGTCTTTTCCCAGGTGAAGGACTCATTGTGTATCTCAATGTCCATTGTTTGATGATCTTATCATTATTACTTCATCTCATGGAAAATGCCACGAGTCATTTAAAATCTCTTGGTTATAAATCTTTTAGTTACAACATTGAGAAAAGAACAGTGGTCACAATTAAAAAATATGTAGCAACTTCTTGAAAGAAGTTTGTGTGGGGATTTACCACTGACATTTGGCTGCTTACTGCCAAGACTTCGGAATTTAGAGTTTTATAACCCAAGATGGCTGTCTATTTTTGTGGACCCACTTGCTTGCGGATAATTTCTAGAATACTGGCATTCACAAAATGAGTAAAGCAAGTCAGGGCATTAGTAATAGTGAATACAAATAACTCAATAACCTAATCTGCCTTAAAAAAAAAAAAATCCCACTGCATCAACAACATCATAAATTAAGTGGCCACATTGCAAATGTTGCTACTGCTAGTAATCTAGAGTGGGCAGTGACTGGCAGCTTCACACCAGACCCCGTGTTTAATGACACAGGATGGATTCCCAGGATACATTCTATAACTCCTCTCTCTGTTAACTGTCACATGTTGTTAAAATCATGCCACATTTAATCAATAGAAACTGACACCAGCAAATGAGAGAGATGCAACTTTCATTCATAAGACAGAGCTGCACAGGAAAAACAACTTCTCGGTAATGTTCTCAGATTCATGGCACCAAGTAACAATTGTAAAAAATGGAGAGGGTAGGATGGCTGGGATCACGGCAGAAGCTGGGAACACACAGCAGGGCTGAATGGTTTCATTATAAATGGTGTCCACTGTGGCCTCGCTGAGAGCCTCTCCTTTTGTCTGGGAAGCAACATCACAAACTAGGCTGTTTAGCAACAACGGTTTGCATTACTTTGCCGTGTGTCCCTCCTGGAGGAATTCATTATGTAGTGTGGGTTTGTTGATTCTCGTTATATAGTTTCTGTCAGATTTACTGCCATTTAGCTTACCAGCTCTGTATCATGTTATTAAAACGTGGAGGAAACGAGAATGATTTTCTTCCGTGCCGCTAACTCAAGGTCTTGCAACATTTGTTTAGGCTACAACATGTAATCAGCTAAATATTCTCTTCTAAAATGTAGAAAAGACTTGAATTTTAACCCATTTGTCAAGTGTCATGGATTTTGAAAAGACTATGTTTAGTGAGAAAGCCCTCTGGCTCTTCTCCACCAGCACATGGCAGTGGAGAGAAGCAAATGTTATATAGAAAACCCTGCGGGACAGCCAGAAAATGTCTAGGAGGAGCTTCCTAAATGTGGAGGGAAACAGATCAGGGTTTGCAGTCATTTTAATGTCGTTAGAGGGCATTGGAGTCCCTGAGATCCATTTAGAAGCGACGTCTGAGGAGAGGGAAGTGTCATGCTGAGGCTTCTGTGTCCAGCCCCCACAGGCCGGAGAACACTGCCCTAAATAGAAAAGTCCCCCTGGAGAGAAGGGATGGGACAGAGGTTTTGACCTGCCAGAGTGAAGGGCAGCTGTCCGCTCAGATATTGCTGTCCATGGTGCCCAACTCGTGCTCACTGACTGTTGCCCTGACTAGGACAATCACCTCCATTTTTTGTTTGTTTGTTTGTTTTGTTTTGTTTTGCCTTCAAACAGATTTCTTAGTGTCCCTCCCATTTTAACTGTGTGTGGTTCCTTATCACCATGAGGATAAAAGTCCAATATGTTTTCTGGCTCAGTGTTTTAGAGGGTACAATTAATTTCACTTTTAATATCTTGTTTGATTCCTGTGATGACCTTGAAGGATAATGGGTAAGTACTTACTGTCTGCCTCATTAAGAACCTCCACGAGAAGCTCAGCTATATATATCATATATATATATATTGACACACAACTGATAAGTGATATATAATTTTTTAAAAATATTTTTTAAGATTCTCGGGGAGCCAGTAAACCATAGGAAAATGTTTAAATTTGTCAAAAATAAATCATCTGTAACAAGTTTAGGCAGTTATCAATTTATAGTAGACTTTGGGGGAGTGAATTTCCATTGTTTTTATTCACTTATTTTTTAAGGGTGGTCTAAATATGCAGACTTTTTAAAAAATATAACTATATTCTCTGGATGAAAGATACATACCAAATAATTGAAAGGGTTTTTCTTGTGCCTGAACCATGGCAAGGACAAGGAAAAACACCTTATCAATGATTTATACTATCTCCCTATTCTCTTTTTTTTTTTTTTTTAGTCTCTCCATGTTTAGATTCAGTTAGAAATAGTTTATCTGGGCATGTCTCAAAAGAAGGAAAGAGCATGTTTCACCTGAGTTTGTCACTCAGGAAGAAAATAGATGAGGGGCCTTCAAAACTCCTTCTTGCTCATTAACTTATAAGCCACCTAGAAAAGTCTGCACTGCCCCTCATTTGGTCTCTGCAGGACTGGTGAAGGGCTGTGCCTCTACAATAGTCAATACAAAAGAGAAGGATTTTGGAGTGTCTCTTCTCAGATTTCTGCCAGGAATCTCTCTATTTGGAAAAGTACTCTAAACTCCCCATAAATATGAGTCATTCTTGATTTTCATTCATTTCAGCTGAGTGGATTGTTTTTTTTCAATTTTTAAAAATTTTATTTTATTTTCTTTCTTTTCAGTGTTCCAAGATTCATTGTTTATGCACCACACCCAGGGTCCATGCAATATGTGCCCTCCATAATACCCAACACCAACCTCACCCAACCCTCCTACACCCTCCAAAACCCTCAGTTTGCTTCTCAGAGTCCACAGTCAGTCCAGTGGATTTTACTAGGCATGTAGTGACTCAGGCTTTGGTTTCCACTGATGTTGGCTGCATGCCCCATGTCCTTATTTTACACCATGTCCTTTCTCAGACCTTTCCTTCTGGGGTACATCAGTAAGCAAAAGCTCAGCATGCACCACCACAGGGCTTTGTTCTTACAGCCATAACCTAGACCAGTAGTCACTAGTAGTAGTTGTTAAAGTATTACCATGTTAGTTCCTTGATAGTTAATTATAGCACTAAATGATACCTGTGCTGCCCAGGCCTCTGCAAGCCCCTCTAGTCCTGGTAGACTCAGTCCTGGAGGATTCTGTTGGGCACTGCCTTGCTACCTGGGTGGCCACCAGCCAGTCAGCCTAACACTTTCCTATAAGTTATTCCCCCCCTTGTTTCTAAGCTGAAAGCAAACTGGGACATTGGGACAGGGGTAAGACTCCATTTCCCACAGTAGCATCCTTGTGGCAGATGTCCTGGGTACTTCAGTGGTCCTCTGCTTTTAGATAGTCCTTTTCAAGTCCTCTTTGGCATATATGAGATTTCTTCTTTGCCCACTAAGCTGTGAGAGATTATCTAAATGAACCACACTTGATGCCAAAGCTTTTAAAACAGAAACATAGTTAATACTAACAAAGGTGGGGGGAAAACCAGGAATCTTTCACCTTCCTCTTGAAATCTATGGAAAAGCCCTCCCAAACCTGAGTATTCTGGGTTTACAAAGAGTGATACAGTGGAATAAGGTATTCCTTGTGGGTCTTCACTGCCTGCCTGCCTGTGAGGGACCTCAGGGCTATTTGTCCAACATGATATTCATCAGCAATACAGATCTGTGAACATTTTACAGTTTCTGATGATTTTATGGATATCTATCCATGGCAGATATGTGATGATAGATGATACATATATAGATGAAGATAGACAGATGATAGATGGTGGATGGTAAATAATATATGATAGATGGATAGACGGATGGATAGATAGACGATGATAGATTGATGATAGATAGAGGGTAGATAGATCATGATCATTGCAAAGCTGATGTCCACATTCAATAAATACCTAAATATATCAGGTCCATTCTACTCAAATAGGATATATCAGTCTAACAAAACAGACAAATGCTTTTATGTAGCATGCACTGAAGGGAAAGACAGAGAAAACAAGCAGATAAATAAGTAACATATGCAGTAAATGAACAGATGTAAAGGGTTACATCAAAAAATAAACCTGGTTTGGGGTGCCTGGGTGGCTCAGTGGGTTAAAGCCTCTGCCTTCAGCTCAGGTCATGATCTCAGGGTCCTGGGATCGAGCCCCACATCGGGCTCTCTGCTCAGCAGGGAGCCTGCTTCCTCCTCTCTCTCTCTCTTTGCCTGCCTCTCTGCCTACTTGTGATCTCTGTCTGTCAAATAAATAAATAAAATCTTTTAAAAAAAATAAACCTGGTTGAAGGAAATGAAGGGAGTGGTGGGGAGGAAATGTTTCTCAGATAGAGACTCATTTATGTAAAGTTCTGAAGGCTACCAGGGAAATGTTTCTGCCAGAGGGAATATGAGAGCAAGTTCAAGGACCTGAGGTGAGAGTATGGTGTTCTAAAGGAAAATTAAGAAGGTAAATTTGGCAAAGTTGAGTTCAGAGAGGTGGAGACTGAACCATGTGGTTGAATAACCACTGAAAATCTTTGGCAATTACTTGAATATGACAGGAACCTGCTGGGGGCCCGTCTGAAATCTGATATGAAACAAAATGTTTTAGAAGGATTGCTCTGACCACTCTTTCAAAAACAGTCTGTGATGGCACAGGAGCAAAATCAGAGGGACCATTTTAGTGGCTGATCCCAATTATCCAGGGAAAGGAGGATGTTGACTTACACAGCAGCAGCGGCAGTAATGGCGGTGAGAAGTGGTCAGCTTCTGAATATATTTTAAGGGTAGAACTGAAGGTGTTTTATTAATGGGATGAGTGGAGTATAGGAGAGACACAGGGAACTGAAGATAGCTCCCATGGCCAAAACTCAGGGACTTGATTTACAGCATTGCTATCAATTGACATAGAAGAAGAGTGGGATTGGTGGTAGGTTGGGAGGAGGAGGGTGATCAGGAGTTTTGTTTGGGGCATGTTGAATGCAAGATCCTTATTGTCATCAAAATGGAAATATCAAAGAAGTAAGTGTGTAAATCAGACCAGAGTTCAGGGATAAGATCTGTGTTTTATGCACACAGAATTGTCAGTGTATAGACAGATGCATGACAAGCCAAAGTTCTTACCCTAGGGTTGAGCTCTTGGATATTTTAACTGTTAAAGGTTGGGAAATGTGCAGATGCAGACAAGAATATTGAAAAGGAACACCTAGTGAGCCAAGAAGAAATCCAGCAGAGTGCACAGTCTTGGAAGAAAAGGAGGAAAACTGTTTCCAGAAGGATGGTATGATGAGCTATGATAATGCTACTGACAGTCGGTTAAGGATGATGAGGACCAGTAATTGGGTTTAGCAATGTGCAGGTCACTGGGGACCTTGCCAGAAACACTCTTTCATTTTAAGAAGATTTTCATATTTAATAAGTAATACTAAAACAAATAAAAAACAAAACCCAGCCACAAACAATACATCTAGTGAAGTATATATAAAAATTGAACAGTAATAAAAGCTTCATATTTTCTGACAAAAGAATTGGTTAACAGATACTACATCCAGAAAAGCTTGTCATGACTCCAAGTTGGCTGCTTCCCTTCACTGTGCACAATTCCTTGATTCTTCCTTTATTGTACAATTTCACTCACTTTCCTAATGTCACCAAATGGAAGTTCTGAATGCCACTTCAAGATGACAGTTTATGGGAAAAGAGGGAAAAGTAAAAGGAAAGAGAAGAAAGAAGATGAATAAGAGAAGATAATGATATAGAATAGATGATAGATAATAAATAGGTGATGGACGGACAGAAAGATGCATGGATTCATGGATGGATGTGTGTGTGGATAGGTCGATATAAAGAGAATCTATGTTAGCAGGACAGAAGTTGGAGCATTTTGTAACTGAATCTCAGAAGTGGCACCGTATCGGTCTTGCCAAATTCTGTTCATTAAAGCAGTTTCCTAGGTCCAACTTTCACACAACAGAAGGGATTGCACTAGGGGTAAAAACCAGCAGGTGGGGAATCAGTGAAAGCCATTTTGCAAGGTGATGACTCCAGAAGTTGAGGTCGTAAAGGTTACTGAAGCTTCCATCCTGCTCTTCAGGACCTGTCAGTTAGCTGGACAGAGATGCCCATGTGGCAAGGACTAAGGCTTCCTACTGAGCCCTGATGTGAACTTGTCAAGGATGGGAATGAGCTATCTCGGAAGGGGACCCTCAGCGCCGTCCAGTCTTCAGATGACTCCTGGCGTAGCCAGCATCTTCACCGCAGGCGCCTGATACGCGCTGCATCAGAGCTGTTCAGCTGAACTGCTATCGGACTCCCAACTCACCGAAACCGAATGAGCAATTCAGAGGTGAACGGTTAGGCAGCGGTTGATAGGAACATATGCAGATATTTCTAATTTTCCCTCAAGACGCCTCTCCATGGCCTTTTCTGGGAGTATCATGACCAGAAATGCTTCTGTGAATACATCCGTCAACTGCATCTATAAATCACCCCCATCATTGAGGGAGTCTATCATGTTCCTTGTGTAATTGTGCAAAGGGCTGATTTAAATTGTCAGGACTATAGACACCTATGATCTGAGGATTGATTTTTTTTTTCATCTTAATAGAACTTTTGGACAATAAATGCTATGTCGTTTAGAATCTTGTGAAAAATAATTTTTCTTTTTTAGAAAATGTCTAGTACTTTTTGCAAAATTTGCACCATTTATGTTTGTAAACTGGCTGAAATCCTCTGGCATGTCAGAAGTTTTGCTCAGTTTTACCTTGAAGTATTATGGAAATAGAAGAAATTTAGGTTCTCTGCAGCAGCCTGATGGTTTTTAGGGACTAGAAAAAAACCCCAGATTGTTTTATTGCTAAGGAGCTTACTTACTCAGCAGGTCACCTGAAATAGGAGAAGAATGAATTCCAACATTAAAATTCAAAGGCAAGTCCAACTGCTCACTCTTTAAGTGCTGCTTTTCATTTTTATGCACGTTGGTATCCTGCTGGACGTACTGGTGTTGATGCACCGCTGGAGCTAGAGGCGAAGGTGAGCTGGGGTCTCCAGGCCTCACTGGTGTTGATGCACCGCTGGAGCTAGAGGCGAAGGTGAGCTGGGGTCTCCAGGCCTCACTGGTGTTGATGCACCGCTGGAGCTAGAGGCGAAGGTGAGCTGGGGTCTCCAGGCCTCACTGGTGTTGATGCACCGCTGGAGCTAGAGGGGAAGGTGAGCTGGGGTCTCCAGGCCTCACTGGTGTTGATGCACCGCTGGAGCTAGAGGCGAAGGTGAGCTGGGGTCTCCAGGCCTCACTGGTGTTGATGCACCGCTGGAGCTAGAGGGGAAGGTGAGCTGGGGTCTCCAGGCCTCACTGGTGTTGATGCACTGCTGGAGCTAGAGGCGAAGGTGAGCTGGGGTCTCCAGGCCTCACTGGTGTTGATGCACCGCTGGAGCTAGAGGCGCAGGTGAGCTGGGATCTCCAGGCCTCACAAGGCATCCTTATTTGCTCTCAGTGCCCTGAGGGTAAAGTTTAACAGGCCTTGGGACTTCCTTTGCCTGACTCTTTCCCTTAAGCATAGACATTAATTCTCATCGTGTTCAAGCTCACCAGCACTTGAACTCTACACACACACACACACACACACACACAAATATTCACACAAAGAGAATAAAGTCCCACCTGGTTTCTCCATCCTGTTTTGCTGATTTTGATTTACAGACCATCTTATAGCTTTTGCCCATTTCATTTACAGAACATAAATATTTCTTAACCTCACAGTACCAACAGATAGCATTTCTTTCTTGAATGTCCCATTTATTTTATCATCTAACATCAAAGCTTTCCCTAAGGCAATTGCACACATCTTCATGATTTCATCGGGAGTAAACAAAAGTTAGTAATAGTGACCCTCAGATTTGAATTCTCATGATTCCTTCAATAGGGGAAAAACTTTTTCACCTTTGTTGACCTCAGCAAGAGTTCAGCCCTGAATTCCTAGTTGGACGATCCAAAGCCATAAACTCTCTGAATATCTTTAGGGAAGTCAAGTGGTATAAAAATACTTCAGTAGCTGGCTCTCTAGTCTCTGATTTAACTTGTACTTAAATTTAGCTCCTTAAGTATCTTCTTAAGGGAAAGTAGTTCAGCAGGAGCCAAATAAAATTGAAGTGCCTATTCTCATTGAATTGTAAGATCATCTAGGCTCCATTTCTTTCCCTAAATCCTTCTTTTCTTTTCTCAGGAGCCTGAATTCTTTTTTCATCTGGATCCCAAAGGAAATCAGAGCAGACTTGGACAGATACCATATTCTCCTCTGTGATGGATTCTGTTTTGACATTCATCACAATATTATACATGAGAAAAGAAACAAATTTTGAACGTGTGTTCTGCCTGGCTTGTGCAATGCATTAGTTTGAATAATTGGCTCTACCCAAAGAGTCACTACAATCTGTTGGCAAGGTGGAAATGTCACCATCTCACCACCACCACCACCACTGCCATCATCATCATCATCATCATCATTGCTCTTATTCACTGGATACTGACTGTTATAAGTGCTTGACAATCTTAGGAATCGGACATTATTGTTCTCTTGGCGATGTGAAAACTGAGACTTAAGAAGTTAGATATTTTGTATAAAATAACCAGAGTAGTAGGAGGCAGGACCAGGTAAGAATACACAGGCTTTGAGTCTAGAACATTGGATCTTAGCCACTGCAGTAAAATGTCTCTCCAAAAACAATTAAAGGATGTGCAAAAGTTTCTTCTGGTCCTGACGACAGGGTTCAGAGGACGGGACATGCCAGTATTCATTGGTCTGACCCCTGTGGCTAGCAACACGCATGAGGGATGCATCAGGATTGATACTCTCTACCAAACCCACCTCTCCTGAAATCTACCCCGTAGCCCACGTGAACAGGTCCCTGCTGTTCTCAGAATCCTTCCCCCTCTCCGTGTCTTTACTATAGTAGTGCACAGGTAGCTCAAATCTTCCTAACATTGCTAATTTGCCTTGAACCGAGAGATATTTCGACATAAGACAGGGCTGTGTAGAAGGCATTAAAATCAAGGTGGCAACATTTAAGTTTAATCATCTATTTAATAGAACACTTTCCTAGGGTCATCGGAACTGTCAGTGACATTAAAAAGTGTTTAACTGTTTAAGGACCATTAATCTGGAAGGCGATGCATGCTTGATTTCAGGGACAGAGGAAATCAAGTTACAGCTGCATTGTGAAGGGGTATGTAACATATTTTCTTAAGAGAATAGGATTAGTTAAAAACAGAGAAGTATATACTAATACCTATAAAAGTAAGGAAGAATGTTGGGTCTAAAGGGGTTGACAAAATGCTTACAGACAGAAAAAGCAGGTAATTTTCAGACCCTTATTTCTGCCCTGGGACCTCACAAGCTTAGGTCTGAAGGAAGGCAGGTATCTATGTGGACTTCCGTAGTTCTTCACTGAGTCTCATTTTTAGTGTGTCTCTTCACATACTGCTTCGTACCAGACTGCCTGGCAAAGATAACCATTCCTGTGGGTAGATTCTTGTTCCATAGGGACAGGTCCCTCTTCCCTCCCTTGCTCTAGGGAAGTGGGGTTTACGGCAGATAGGATGCACACAGTCTTCAGACCTGTTCCTGCCTCTGATTTCCATCCTTGTGATTGTCTCCATCCGTGTGGAGTGAACCGCACAGACAGAGTATTTGAGAATAGGCCTCCAGCACTAATGGGGAAATAAGTGAGTAAATTAAAACTTCACGCCAAGAAGAGGGAGAAGAGAGAATGAAGCAAACAGAAAGGGTCTGCTGAATGCCATAGCGGAAGGGATTCTGCTTCATTCCCCAGGTGAAATCACAGCAAGGGCTGGGGACTCTGTTTAAAGACGGTTTATAACCACTTTAGAGGGGAAACAAAACAAAACAAAAACCCAAAAAACCTAAGTTTAGTCATAAAAAACAAAATTATATTTTCCACATCCAAGTTGTCAACACTGTCATACTGAATATGAGTAAAAACACTCAAAGAAGAAAATAAAAATAAGTAATTATGATTGTTCATCCCACGAGCCAAAGTTGACATGTTGATCTCTTCCTTTCCAAGTTAATTTCCTTAAGCGTAGACTTTATACATTAACAATTAAGGAGACAAGCAAACAGAATCTTAGTCACCTCTGCAAAGTGTCTTAGGGGAGTAGTGATGTCCATCTTCAGGGCAGATGTTTAACAAAACACCTTACACACATATCTGGCTACAGTGCATATTTCAAAAGAAGGAAGAATGGAAAGGAGCTGAAGTACTAGGGTTTTAGCACAGATTTGAGTTTAATAGTAAGGGATATGAAAACAACAGAAAAGGAGGCTCCTTTAAGGGCCTTAACAAAGAAGAAATTCCAATCGTCAGGGAATTTTCAAGGACATTCCTGCAGGTTTTTTTCTAGTATTCTGTTTTAAGAGGATTTGAATTTTACCTCAACTCCAACCCACTCCACGATATAGCATTATCTTTAAAAAAAAAAGTCCTTTTCATGAGGTAACTTGGGTTAGTGGTGCCTTAGTAAACTTTTCCAGGTACGGGCTGATCAAAGCTCAGAGAGAGAACAGCTGGTGCCAGGATACAGACACCAGCAAAAACACAAACCCAGTAAGCATAGTTGGTTGCTTGCCCACCAAGCCTCAGATTTTTTCTTTTTCTATATGAAATAGACCTCAGTTTGTTCTCTGATTCACATCCAGACGAAAGCACCTCATCCAGGTGTGACTCCAGTTGGGCTGAGGAGATTTCCACCAATTCTATTAATTAATGTGTCAGAAGTGGACATTTGAACTGATTCTGATCAATTGTAAGTGAGGAGAGATGTGCTGGAGGCTTCTAAAAAAGTTCTTGGTTCTCACTGGAAAGTGACAAGGCGTCAGCTTTCCCTTCTTCTGGAAATCAAGGAGAAGTGTCTTCCCAGTGGTCCCCGGTGTTCATTTTCCATCAGCAAACACCAGGGATTGCGAAAGCTGCCAACAAAAGAGGAGGGAATGGCAAACATCTGCCTCCCTACTGACATTCTTTTGTAGTTGTCCTTATTTTACAGAAAAAAAATTAGTTATTTTTAATTGAAGCATGCTTGACATACAATCGTAGTCTAATGTATTAGTTTCAGGTGTAGAGCATTATGATTTGACATTTACATGCATTACCACATGCTCACCACCGTGAGTAGAGTCACCATCTGTCCCTGCACAAAGTTATCACAATATCAGGGACTCTATTCCCTACGCTGTACTTCACATCTCTGTGACTTACTTAGTTTATAACAGAAAGCTGGTACTTCACAACCCCATTTGACGGACATCCTTGAGCCACTCCCCTGTCCGCTCTGCAGGTGCTGGGACAACGTGACCCGCCTTCCTGCATTAATCTTCCATGCATCCTGGGAGTTACAAGCCAGACTGCTTTTAGTGCTTTCGCTTTTACATTCATGGCTGTGGTTGGTCGGCATGATTTCTGCAGATGTGACTTGTGAAATGTTTTGGTTGTGGCATTTTGAGAGTTAAGTTGTTGACATATTTTATACATTTCCATGGTTATTGATTTAATCAGATTTACTCTTTTTGTTGGTAATTTAACTGAATTAATTGCCTAGAAAATTGTCTATTTTTATTTGCACATGTTTTTGCATAAAGATCTCTTAAATTGGGGCGGCTGGGTGGCTCAGTGGGTTAAGCCACTGCCTTCGGCTCGGGTCATGATCTCAGGGTCCTGGGATCGAGTCCCGCATCGGGCTCTCTGCTCAGCGGGGAGCCTGCTTCCTCCTCTCTCTCTGCCTTCCTCTCTCCTACTTGTGATCTCTCTCTGTCGAATAAATAAATAAAATCTTTAAAAAAAATCTCTTAAATTGTAATGCCATCTACACATTTGGTTGTATTCTCTTTCTCGTTTGATGCTTTGTATATCTGCTTACATTTCTGACTAGATTTACTTGATATTTACTTACTTCCTCTTTAGGGCTAGCATCTGGTTTTCATTTAAAAATTTCATGTTCATTATTTTCCAAAAGACATTCGCTTTTTCCGTTGTCCCCTTCATTCTTTCTGCTCTCCTTTAGTGTTTTCTTAGTTTCTATAATTTTTTTCTTTGAATAATTTGCCTTATTATGCCCCATTTTATTTAATAATAAAAATGTACAGGATTGTAGATTTTGCACTGGTTTGCCTCTGGCACTCATTCGTTGTCATTATTTTGCATTTCTTTTCAGCCAGAAAGATGATGATCCCACAAGGGTGGGGCCTGCTAGCCCTCAAGTCTCAAGGACTCAACCACCCCCTACAGGGCATGTGCACCCTGGGCTCATTCCATCCTCTGACACCTTCCTCCAAGGTTATATTGTGGTGAAGTTTGATCTTGGGATAAATAAAGGAAATTCATTCCAGTGGAAAAGACATTTTGGTGAAATAACATTGGTCTCATTGTGTGAATTTTTCCTTCAGCCTTCGGGTCGGCGTAAACATTGCCTCTCTGACATAAAGGGAAAATTTAGGGAAAGCAGTTGATTTTTTTTCTCTCTTTCTCTGTTTGTTCTATTATATTTTTGGTACTTAGCCTTTCTTTAATTAGTGGGAACGCCTCTGGTATTTTTTATAGGCTGTGTGTGAAATAGCTTCTCTTATAACATTCTAGAAGTCTCTTACGTAGATTTCTATTGTGACCCATTAATGCAGCCACCCACTCTTTTTCTCCCTCCCTTCCCACTTGGCAGTGGGAAATCCTGTAGGACGCTCAAAGCATTGCAGTGAGCTGCGTGCATATTTTTGGAAAAAGGGAAGTGTTTGTGTGAGACACACTGAAGGACCAGAAAATGGTTAAAAGCCATCATAATGAATATAACTACAGGAGTTGGACCATCTCAGTAATTGCCATGGGCCCTTTAATTCAAAAATTTGTTATTTAAAGTGGCAATATGCTTTCATTAGGATGAATATTATCAAAGAGAGAGAGAGAGAGAAAAGAAAAAGAAAAAGAGAACAAAATATAAAGAAAAAGAAACTAACAAATGTTGGTGATTATGTGGAGCAATTGGAACTCTTGTGCCTTCTTCTGCTCTTGAGAGCAGAATGGAGCAGCCTCTGCAGAAAGCCAGGCAACGTGTCAAAAGGCTAAACACAGAATTGCCATAAGATCCAGCAATCCCACTCCAGGGTGTATGTCAGGAGTGCAAGTGGGCACTCAAACAGGGACTTGTAAACCAATGTTCATAGCGTCAGTGTTCCCCAATTACTTCAAGGTGGAATCAAAGCAATGATTCAGCATTAGATTAATGAATAAAGAACAGGTGACATCTACATACAATTGTATGCTATTCAGTCTTACAAAGGAAGGGCGTTCTAACACTTGCTGCAACACAGACGCACTTGAAGACAGTACCTTAAATGAAATAGGCTAGAGATGCAAGGACAAATGTTGCATGCTTCTATCTGTATGAGATACCTCAATTAGTTGAGTTCATATCAACAAAAATCACAGCAGAGGGCACCGGGGACTGGGGAAAGGGAATGATGGGGAGTTATGTTCTAATAGGTACAGAGTTCCTTTTTGGGATGATGAAAGAGCTCTAGAAATGAACAGTATTGATGCTTGTGCAACATTGTAAATGCATATTTTTTTTAAGATTTTATTTATTTATTTGACACACAGAGAGAGAGAGATCACAAGCAGGCAGAGAGGCAGGCAGAGAGGGGGCAGAGTTTATATTCTAAAGTAGGCAAGATAGACAATAATCCCACAAAAATGAGATAGATGGCATTGTAAAGGTTGGCAGACTCATGAAGAAAACTAAATCAGGGAAGTAGGGGAGGAAGTGTGCATAGGGGAGGGGCAATGAATTGTCACCTCTGTAGCAATGAAGGCTCCATCAGGAAGTGGCATTCGGATACAGATGAGGGGCAGGGGGCAGGTGTCAACGTGCAGCCATCAGGAGGAACAGTGAGGTGGGCTGAGAGAAGAACCAGTGCATGTTCCCTCTGGGAAGAGCAGGCCTGGCAAGTTTGCACATAGAAGACAGCGAGCAGAGGAAGCCTGATGGAGAACGGTTCCCCAGAGACCAGGGGAAGGCGTAGTGCAGCCCAACGGATCCTGTGGGATCTAGTAAATGAGAATGACTTTGGCCACCTAAGTCAGGGGAAATGGACAGATTCAGGATGTGTGGAGTGGTGTTGGGCATGTTTCATGTTGTTCTCTGCTTACTGAAAGAGATGCTACTGGCTAGGAATGCCTGTGGCCCTTGCCTGGGCCTGGACTGCCATGGTGAACCTTGAGGGAAGATTGAAAGACAAGGTTTATCATTCAAAAGTTCTGAAAAGATACAGGATGCAACTGGGGCCTCCCAGAGAGGTCTGGGGTAGGGGGTGAGAGACAGAGATAAAAAGTGAGCTGGGGTTCCGGCTTTATTAGGGTGCAAGGGTAGGGCAGATGGGGTTTCATGAGTTCAATCTTTATTGGATAATTTGTAACATTAGAGCAGAAAGAGAACAGCAGGGTGCCTCAGGTGGCCAGGGATCCAGGTCACCCAGGGCTTTCTAAAGAGAAAACTTCATGTGTGGGGGCAGCCTAGCTCCTTATCCACTTGTTCAGCTAGTAAGTGTCGTACAGCTGGCAATGTGCTAACTGCGGATGGGTGTGTTTGAAACAGATGCCTGGGTAATCGGAAGCTCAAAAGCAGGCACTTACACTGCAAAGCTTCCTGATTTGTCCTAGAATTAACCAAATCTTTGGGCATCTTGTTTTCTAAAATGGGCACAACCACTCTCTCGTTTCTCTGCAATGTGATTTGCAGCTCTTGCCATCAACAGGTGGCGGCCATGGAAAAGTCGGTCAGACTGTGATGCTACATTAGTCAGCTTGGGCTGTGTAACAAAACAGCATAGATCAGTGACATGCACAACAGAAATGTGTTTCTCCCAGTTTTGGAGGTAGATGTCTGAGATCACATATATACGTGTGTGATATAGAGGATATGATTTTACACATGCACATACTTTTTCTTTTTTTTCTCATTTGAACTGCACAACAAACTAAAACAAGTGAAACATTTCTGTTGTACTGAAAAAAATATGCAAGATCAAAGAGCCTACCCAGAAAGCAAGTAAAGGAGCCCATTTTCTTTTTTTTTTCCCACAAAGCATGCTACTTAGAGGTCTTACTGTGCTATAATTCCTTGAATGCGTGTTATTCACTTCACTGACTGTGAACTCCTTGGGAAAATAAATCATGTATTATTGATGTACATTGTTTCCGTTTTGAAGTGCCTGGAACATAGCTGTCATGAAATAAAATGCATGCTTGCTCTTCAGCTAGACAGATGTTTCTAAGGCTATAGGTAACTTTGAATTTTGAAATTTGGTCTAGTTTTCTTCAATTAGGAAAAGATCTTGTTATGTTGACGATAAGAGATAAATTTCAGCACCATTTGAATGAACATATCCCACATGCACAAATGCTAAGATTGTGGTATTTTACTTTAATTGTGTTTTTTCTCCAAAGAGAGACACTAGATTATTCACATTATATCTGTAATGTTCTTTATCTAGATGGCTTTCAATGATACAGGATCTGTGAATACTTATGATCTTTTTTTAGAGTACATCCAATTGTCTTTAATCAAACTTAGTATATATTTAAATGTTAAGTAGATGTTATTTCTGATTATGGTATCTGAAGTTTTTTTTTTTTTTTTTTTTTTTTTTGTCTACAGTCAAACCTCATTGATTCTTTGAAGTTCAAAGAAATCTTCATCTTTAACATTCCAAAAAGCTCATTAGCCCTGACAGCCTCTTCCTGTAGAATGCCCTCACACCAACAGATTGCGATCCAGGCACTTAATTTACATAATAGCTACACAGCACCAGGTGGGCCAAGGTACAATGAATGGTGGCAGAGTCACACCAGTGATGCTGTCCATGTGCTGTGATTTGAACACTACAAGACTCTCCCAGATGCCAAATGAAATCTCTCCCGTTGCTTTACATTTTCCGGAATTCAATCTTCTCATCTCGATACAGTGATGCTAGACTTTCTCATCATGACTTCATTGCCCTCCAAAGTGATGAAATGAAGACAGAGGACAGGCTGGTGCACAGGGTCTCACAGGAGGCTCTCTTGTTTATACCTCTCATATCAGCAAACTGGCTGTTAATTCTGTTGCTACCGACCCAGACCAGAAGGCTGAATATTCTTGGGACCAGATCCCAGTCCAGATTAGTTTATTCTCCCTATCCCACCCCCAAATCCTTCTTTGTAACAGCTTATATTCTACAATAAACAGAGGTCTTATTACTGAGGAAGACTGTAGATATGTGTCTATCTACATGAATGCTACTCTTAACTCAGAGATACTCTTCTCAAGGATTCTGCGGGATTCTCTTGTAAGTCCTTGGTTGTTTGTGTTACTTGCTTTCACTCAGTCTTCACCATCTGAAACAGGGCCCTCCTGACATCCTGGTGATATGGGTGTTACTCAGAGCCACAGGATTTCCCTCCTTCCCTCTCTTTCTTTCTTTCTTTCTTTCTCTCTCTCTCTCCCTTTCTCCCTCTCTTTCTCTCTCTCTTTTTCCCTTCCTTCTTTCTTTCTTCCTTCCTTCCTTAATAAATAATTAAACCCCATTGTTTTATTTTTGAACTAAAATGAAATTTACATTTTTCAAAATTATAGTTTCCTTTCAGTAGGCATAATTTTTCCTTTTTATTTCTTCAAGATTTTTTATTAATATATAATATATTGATTTCTAATATCTTCAGTGGTAAGTTAATGGATATGAAGACACCACAGATCATAAAATGTGAATATGAAAACGGAAGATCCTTCTTTAAAATCTATACCTCCCTTGATCTTGGCTCACTACTTCCTTTTTCACAGAAAATTATTTCTGAGAGACAGTGGTTGATTATATGCACATGTACACTCACACACATACATACGCACATGCATGAAGACTACAGTAAACAGACTTTTGGATATATATACTTCCATACTTCCTTTGCAAAGTGCTTTACTTTTTTGGATCCTCTAAAAATTCCTGCAACAAAGTAACTGGCTTAATTCTGTTATAGTCTGATATAGTTTCCAAAACATATTTGGGCCCTCTCTAGGTATGAAGATAAAAGAAAGTACAGGATGTCACCAGGAATGTCCTATTGAATAAAGACAGGATCTGAGAATAGAATGAGGGAAGATGTATCTTTGCCCTCAGGGAGACAACATGCTGTGCAGCAACTTTACCCCTTTCCCTGTTTAGTTGGGGTCAGTATGTTTTACAACAATTCCTCTATTTCCTTTGTTAATCTTTCTGAAAAATCACCAGTTGATATTCATTTCTCAGGGCTTTATGGAGCCTTAGGGATTTTTTTTCTTTTCTTTTTTCTTTTCTTTTCTGTCAAAAGCAACCTTCCCACTGTCCCAAGAGGAGGTTACTTCAACCATTCATGAGTCTTCAGTCGCTAGGCATTTCGCCAGAAGCTCCCCAAGGTATTGTCACATAGGCAGTAAATCGGGCAGTGGCTTAGAGCACAGACTATAAAAAAGGATACTTAGAGTGGGAAGTGCTCTTCTGAGGAGACTCCCTTCTGAGAGCCTAGTCAGCATGGGGAAAACATAAGGGCAAGCAGTGCTCAAGGAAGGCAAAAGCCTTCTCAACTGCAAATTCCTGGGCACCAAACACGGGACAGGGCTGTTTCATAGTTTTGTCAAAGATGAGCCCTGCCTGAGGTTCCTACAGGAGGGTGGGGTTCAGTCTCATTTCTGATTTATTGTGTCTCTCTGATGCTGCTCTCTGATAAATATAGGATTTTTGCTGCAAGGGCTATTGATCCTTTAAAACATCATAAATTCTCCCCAAGAAAAGAAACAAATCTGAGCCAATAAACTGAGATTTACCTTCTCTTTATAATATAAAATATAAATATATATTTTAGAAACAGGACAGTCCAGCATCCTCACTATGAAAGACTTGGAAACTTCTATTTGTTTTGCTTGAAAAGACATCTTAATGGTTACATCAAATACTTACTAGAGTTTAACGATTCTGAAAACTTTCCTGTATATATTTTCTGTAATATTGAAGTGTTTATTATATAATAAGTATAAATGTGATGTGTATAAATGTATTATGTAAATGTATAAATGTGATAAATGTTTTTCATAAGGGGTGAGATTGCAAGTCTAAATGTCATCTCGAAATGCAATCATTATCAGAGATATAAGAGAACTTTATGTCAATAGTAAAACATGGTGTTTGGTATTTTCCTGGATATTGGACAACACACAGATTATTTGAAAGTGCATGCTTAATAATTGAAGTGACTTTGTCACTTATACAAGGTCTGGGATCTTAATGTTTTCATTATTACTCTTCAGAGAATGCATTGAAATAAGATGTGCAAAATAAATAAATAAGGAAATTAATACAGTGAGCTGTCATGGCTCCCTAAGATCTGTTTGTGAGGGCACCTGGGTGGCTCAGTTGGTTAAGCGACTGCCTTCGGCTCATGTCTTCATCCTGGATTCCCGGGATGGAGTCCCTAATCAGGTTCGCTGCTCAGCGGGGAGTCTGCTTCTCCCTCTAAACCTCCCCCTTCTCATGTTCTCTGTCTCTCATTCTCTCTCTCAAATAAATAAAGTCTTTAAGATCCATTTGGGAATGTTAACCTTATTAATGTTTTGTGAAACATTATTTAAACCATATTTTAACATGCATTCATGTAAATATGCTATTGATGAAGCTTTCTATCCCATGTCTATAAAATATCACATAAAATAATAAAGCTCCTAACACTAGGCTTCATGACGCCTTTTAATGAGCCAGCTAAGACCATCCCTCAAGTGGCTGCAATTAAGCTACATAATCTGACCATGTGCTGGAAGTGTGAGGAAAGGTAGAAGGACAGAATGTAAATTAAAGACCGTGTGTGAATGTTTACAGAACCCCAGTTAGATATCTTATTTATATAGGTTCATGTAATGATCATGTCCCAGTGAGATGAGGCTGTTTAAGCACTGTGGAAGAACAGATTTCAAACCTGGTGTGTTGCCTTTCATTTATTATGATTTGATCATATTAAAGTAAATGAATGAAGATCGTTTTCTTTATGAATTCCATTAATTAACCAGGAAAAAGTACGACATGACTACCAACATTTTCGTGATTAAATAAGTCACAGTAAATTTTTGTTTAGCTTTCCTGTTTCTTCTTCTTTTTTTCTTTCTTTCTTTTTTCTTTTCTTTCTTTCTTCCTTTTTTTTTTTTTTTTTCTTCTTCTTCTTTTGGTTTGTTTAAATTTAAAATGTAGATTTTTTTGGAGTAAAATAGGCTTTTCATGATTACAAGCTTATTTCTGAGTAGCAAAAATTCTCACTGCATGCTTTCCCCATATAAGCATGTTTTCCCCTATAGTCCTTCATTAATCTTCATTAATCCACAGTCCAACAGACAGAAAACCCAAGGACACTTTCCCTAAGCAGGAGATCATTCCAGGGGTGTCAGATAGATACATCAGCCGTCCATTTCCTACATCCTGTCTTTTGTGCTACAAACTTTTGTCACTAAATACTATGGTACTCAAGACAGTGTAATTTTCTTAGGTTTGTCCTAAGATCTGGTAAGCAAGGGTCATACACTATTCTTTTTTGTTTCCCTTCTAGGCAAAATATTGAGTGTAGAAGTGATGTCCACATATTTGCTGAATAAAAAAATAACAAGAGAAGGTTTTTTTTTTTTTTCCCCTAGTCTAAATATTACCCTAATGGAAGCATGATATTTGTATTTTCCAGAATATCTTACATGGTTCAGTATGGTACTTTTTGCTTCCTCTATGGTGTTATTATTCATTCAGACTCTAGATAAGTTTTGAATCACCACAAATACCTGCAAATTAGAGAGTAATTCACAAGACTACTCCTTTTTACTTTTATTATTTTGTTTACTATGCTAGTAAAATACAACTGAATCTAAGTATCTTATGGTTGAACATATTAAAAACTGCCACATGGAGATTGTCTGGTATAATCATTACTTCATTAAAATGTATGTTTATAATGATTCCTAATTTAACTAAAAATATCTAAACTTATCTTGATCAAAAACAGAATAACCTTATCCTTATAAAAAAATGTTTGAAACAACCTTTTACATAATTAAAAAAAAAAGTCTCATAAGACATTCAGAACTATAGGTATTTTTAAAGAATCTTTTAAATGAAACATTAACTTTTTCTAACCCAGGTCTAGAACAATTTATTTTGCTTTGTAGGAAAAGACTACAGAGCAGTCAAAATCATGATGCTAAACATATGTTTTCCTGATGGAGTCTAGCCAAACAGCATATGGCCTTTTAAAATTATTATTATATTTTTTCCTTTCTAAAGGGAACAAGGTTACTTATCCAAAGGAAGTGGCTCACCATGAAAGGTAATTGACACACTGGCAAGCAGGATTGTGGAGTCAGGCCCACGCTTCCATTAGGCGATCAATCATGCTTTTCTCTTTCTTCACAGAGCGCATGCCACAGGCCTCAAGGTATTGGCATGTTGCCATAGGTTGGCCCAAATAATAGGATAAGGATAGATTTTTAATACAGAGATAACATGACTCTGAGAATGTCCCAGTGCTGTCTCAGTCACAAAAGCTTTCAAACTGGTGTCATTATACCACGACTTTCCCCTGCTGCGGCTAGGGGCATGCACCATGTCTCTCCCAGAACGCTGAGGAAAACAGCCTCTGCAGAGCCACTCTGCTTACCGCTGCCCTGATTAGTATTCCAAACACCTCGCTGACGTGCAGCCGACAGCCTTCCACTGTGGATCAGGATTGACGCTGTTTATATTTAGTTTCAGAAATTGATGTTTGGTTGGAAGGAAGGAAAAAGGATGTGGGGATGAGTAATGAAAAGCACAATTTAATGCTGTGGTTGTGTATCTGGACATTTGGATAGCTGTTTTGATGTCCTTGATAGTATTCCAACAGAAGCAGGGCTTCTGGACTGGTGGAATCCAGCACTCCGTCGTGCCTCTCCCTGCCACGCCCAAAGTAAGAGTGTGCCTTGGTGTTTATTCTCAGAGAGTCTGGTAAAATAAAAGTCATATGCAATCAAGAATTATAAAATGATATAAAATGTAATTTATATATTTCATATCAAAATGTAGGTCCCTCTAATTGCATATGAGGAGTTATGTCCTTATATGATATCTGATTTCATTCATCAGAGAAAATGTGCAACACTAAATTATACATTGTTTCATTCGTTCATTCACAAATGTGTCTTCTATGATTATATTGTGCTAAGCATATCATAATCTATATGCTCAGGAAAACAGTGACAAAATATTTTGCTATAGTACATGTTCTCATGAAGTCTCAATACTCATGGAGAAGGCTGGTTTCAGAAAGAAAAGCGCTTTTTAATGATACTGGCAATAATTCCACATTCTGAGAAGCTAGTGGGTTTTATCAGTCAGGACAGACAAGATCCAGGTTTTGCTACAATAACAAACAACTCCTACTTCTCAGCTGATTAATGCAACAGAAACTCCTTGCTCACTCTGCAGGTTTATCCAGCAGGTGGCTCCGTCCCTTATTACTCTGGGGCACAGGTTCACAGGGAGAGGAGAAGTACCAACTATTAAATTCACTAGCTCACAAAACGCATTTTGCTTGTGATCACAATCCTTTGGAGCTGGCTGCTTGGCCCTGGCCTGCCAACAGCAGCCAAGCTTCAATCTTCAGCGTTTAGAGTGGAGACAGAAGTAAGACCAGGGGTCTGCAAGAATGACATAGGGACAGTGGCTCTGTATTCTCATAGATGAATTTCCATGTAACTCACAGTGCTCCTTATCCTAGTTCATACATTATTCAATACCTCCTACAAATGGAAAACGTGTCCCCTGAGCCAAGTTGGCACATACTTTTTAGCCACTAAATCATTTTTTGTGTTGCTTTTCTTTTTCTTTTTTCTTTTATCTCTTTCACTGTATACCCAATGTTTGGCCTCCAGCAATTATTGACTAAATGGATTAATCTTTGGCACATGCTTGGACCTGATAGTGATGGAACTTAGATCAGTGTGTTCCATGGAAATTCCTTAATACTTAAAGAAAAGTGTGTACCAAATAAATTTGAAACAAGTTTCAATATATACCTCCCCTTAGACATCCATTATGAATGTAAGTATATTATGAAATTTAATTAAAAAAATAAAAATTTTTAATTAAGGTGTTAGGAGTCAGAATAGCCTTTACTCTTCATGGCTTATGACAGAAAGGGAAGAGAAAGGTCCTGTTGGGTGTTGGTAATGTTCTATTTTTTATCTGAATGCTGTTGATATGGGTGTGTTCAATTTCGGAAAATTTATCAAACTGCAGCTTTTTGATTAGCATATTTCATGTTTCTTATACTTCAATATAATGTGAATATATGTAGATTTTTCCAGAGAGAGATTTTTCCAGGGAAAAATCCAGGAGATTTTTCCAGGAGAGCTATGTGTAGATTTTTTCCACAGCTTTCAGCAGATTTGCAAAGGAGTTCCTGCCTCAAAATTAATGGCAACCACTGAATTGGAGAAAAAAGATCAGATCTTGAATGGCGTGAGGTTCGTGGGTTGACTAGTAAACTTTTTTTTCTGGATTTTTCTAAATTGAAAAAAAAATAAGAGTTTGGTTGTGAAATATAGGGGTTTGCTGTAGTTTATTTTAATTTTTTAAATTAATTTTAGTTAAAATTTATATATTTCTGGACCTCAAATTCCTGTAACTCTGTAATGGTGATGATAATATATACTTACTGGGTTATTGCTTCCTTATATAAAGCTCTAGTCTAATACCTACCTTATAATAAATAAATGGCAGATATTATTGTTGCTGATGTTTTTCTCTACTGTATCATAACTCAAGATGAATCTCAAATTCTTTTTACCAGGAAAGAGACACATTTTTTTAATTAAATTTTTAAGAGAAAATTGGGACAGTTGTGTGGATTAGTTGATTTAAACATCTGCTTTGGGTTCAGGTCATGATCCAAGGTCCTGGGATCAAGTCCTGCACTGAGCTCCTTGCTGGGCAAGGAGCCTGATTCTCCCTCTGCCTGTTGCTCCCCTTGCTTGTTTCTGTTAAATAATTGTCTTTTTAAAAAAAATAAGGGAAAATTATTATTCACATGGATTTTCATAAAATTCCATTAATGCATTAAGAAATCATGAAATATTTATCTTCCTAAATTTTATGTTAATAAAATTTTAAAAATCCAACCAAAAAAAATTAAAGGCTGATAGGTTAGGCAAAGTACAATTAACAAAAATATACACAGATTGCGAAGAAAAGTACAAAAACGAGAAAATTGTTGACAAACCCTATGACAACTCAAAGTTTAACTTTCTTAATACGCTAAGAGGTCTTATAAATCAACTGTAAAAATAACTATAAGCTCAATACCAAAACAAAACAAAACAAAACAAAAAGCAAATAACCAGGTATTTCACAGATAGAGAAATACAAATACACTTAACCTCTTTCATAAAGAACCACACATTAAAACTATCGTGAGGGACCCCACTTTCCCTAGCTCTTCTATATAAATTTGCATGTTTCCATCCTAATGAGATTCCAGCATGGTTGGCCTGGAGATCCCACAATGAGGGGCTCTGTACTCAGAAAGTACATTTCACTGGTCACCTGCATAAGCAGATTCCTATCTTCTCCTCCACAAATGCTTTATATATTGTCTTCTCATCATTGTCTTTGGGAAGAATTAATTAGAATCACATATGCAAACTGCATGAATATTTAATGTAGAAATATTTTCTAAAGTGTGATTCAGAGAGCTGTAGCTCTCTGGGATGAAAATAGTGGAATCTCTAAAGATCTAAAAGTAAATATGTTTCAAAAACTAAAATATAGAGAAACAAGGAAATAGCAAAAAACATTAATGAGAAATTTTCATGAATTCCACAAAGGTGACAAGACTGAAAAATGCTAGTGTGAAATAAATACAAATGGAACAACCTCTCAAATATAAAGCATTAAAGACTGACTTTAAGAGACACGATTAAAGCCAGAAGAAAAGTTCAAGATAAGTAACACCTTGTATGGTACAGATGCCAATCAGCCAGAGTTAATCAATACCAACAAGCAGGGTCATTCTGATGTGTCAGCTCTGTTTGGAACACAACATAACAAAGAGGTTTCCAAATAGAATAAAGGACAAAATTACATCAGATGACGTAAACACAAGGAAAAAATTTCTTTAGAAAGTAATGGTTGACTTGAATTTGCACAGAACAGATAATTCACATTCTCAAAAAATAGATGATAGATAGGTAGATGATATAAAGGAAATAGACAGGTAAGGGATATATAGATGATTGATAGTAGATTAGATAAAAAGATAGATGATAGATGATAGAAGATAGATTTTGGAATTATAGAAAATTCCTAGCATCATAAGCAGTATAAATTAATGTAACATGGAGATGTTATTCTTACAAATTACCTAAGTATTTAAAAAATAACTATAAAAAAGTGTAACTATGAAAGTATACTTTATATATTTTATATACTTTATATACTTAGAAAATTATACTTTAGCATAACTATAAAAGTTATATTAACAAGTATAACTATAAAAATAACCATAAAAATGCAACATCTAGTGTGGGAATGTTCTGAAATTGTTCATCAAGTCTCCCACGCCAGGGTTAGTTATCAGTTGGGAAAATTATATCACATTAGGTCACTTAATGACTCCCATCTTGGAATTTCCATGATAAATTAGCTCCTTAGAAACAAAATATTATCTTATGAGGAGTTTTGCAAAGAAAGTTTTAGAAATGTGAGGAATAACTTAATTTAATGTATTTGTTCCATGACGCAAGTTTGGAAATTACAGACCAAGTTGTATTTATTGCAAATCTAGTTGCAAAAAGAGTAAACAAACAGTCACACAATGTGTCTGCTCTGCTGAGATTATCAGAAAAGAAAAAAAAGTTAATCTGTATATTAAAATGAAAAAATTAGAAAAGATTTTGTAAATTATTAATACTGCATTATTTTTCCATAATGGTTTTGGGCTCTGGTAGTGTTGCCAGGTCTACTCGGCAAAGAGTCTCCTAAAGTTCCTCTCTCCTCCTCCCTCTGCCACTCCCCTTCTTTACTTACAAATAAATAAATAAGTCTTCTTAAATTAAAAAAATAAATAAAATGGAACCTGTCATTTGAGCTCAAATGACAGTATAAAATCCTTATATTATCTTCACTAATTTTTGATAGTTAAACCCAGAACAATTGTTGTTTTGGATTTCTCTAAGCACCGATTTCCTAGAAAATAATTTAGTAGTATTAAGTAATAATACAAATAAATAAGATCTTTGTTTCTAGACTATTATGAGAACTGTCTACCAGTTCAATATCTCCAGAGTGCTTGAACATTACCCAAGCATTGCTGGAACTCCAAATTTGTCTAGCTGCCCTTATGATGGCTTTTAGCTTTCCTTTCTTGAGATACTTAGTCCATTAGACTCGTCCTTGCTCTCAGGCCAGGTGTACATCGTCAATCAATATTGCGTGGATCAGGGCTTCAGAGGCCGTAGCATCCTGGTCCAACCATGCCTTCGTTTTATTTCTGATCTCAGCTCTGCCTCATTCCTAAAAGTCCTGCCATCTGTCTGCTCATCTTTCTTCAGCAGCCACAAAGCTGTCAAGCTTTATTTTCTCAGGACTCCTTTCTCCAGAGGATATCTTTCAACTTCTCAGGAGCTAGATTTGTTGTTGTTGTTTTGGAAACTGCTCTTCGAAACTGTTTTTTTCTCAAAGGAAGATTGTTTATGCAACGCTGGGCACAGCCCCATATCTTCCTTGGTGCATTAAACCAGTCCTTGTGCCACAGGAAGAACATTCCATATGTTCACTGACCCCTTTACAGGCTCAGTCAGGCTCCATTGTCCTCCAGAGCTTCATTTAGGTTGAGGTTCCCATGGTACCATGACCTCCTTATGCAGATTGCCTAATTCAAGTAACCGTAGCTTTCCAAAAATCTTCTATCCAATTCAATATTAAGTTCAGGATGATTTCAACTGCAAGTAACAGAAACCCCAATAAAATCAATTTGAATAATGAAAGGGTTTATTATGTCATAGAAACAGAACATAGGGATGATGTCATTTCAGGGCCAGTTAACTCAGTTGTCCCTATCAGAGTGGGGAGGAACAGAGGATGAAGGTGTTTACAGGAAAAGACTGAGAGAAAGGACAAGGAAGGTTAAGAGCTAAAGATCAAGCATCTAAAATGAGAGAAGAAACTGAGAATCCCAGGATGGGTTGATTGCAGAGTAACATCCTGGAAGACGAAGGGGCCCAGACCAAACCATTCTCAGTGCGAGAGGAGATGAAGGAACAAAGGGAGGTTGCCAGTCTGGAGCCCTCTATCAAGGAAGTAAAGGGTGGTTGAGTTGGTTAAGCCCTGCCTTCGGCTGGGGTCATGATCCCAGGGTTCAAGTCCTGCATCGGGCTTCTTGCTCAGTGAACAGCCTGCTTCTCTTTTTGCCTCTGCTTCCCACTCTGCCTGCTTGTGCTCCCTCTATCTTTCTCTTTCTCTCTGACAAATAAATAAATAAATAAATATCTTAAAAAAAAAAAAAAAAAAAAAACGGCTGGAAAAGTTGGAGACGTGCAACCACAGGAACATTGCAGTTGTTTCACAAGAATAAAAGGCTGTGGGTCTACATCCCAAGACGTTGGTGACTTCATTCCACTTTTACCTTGATTCATTCAGCTACACTGTCATCCCTGTGTCCAGCTGTGGACAGGAGTACAGTGTTGGTGGAGCTGTGGGGAAACAACCGTTTTAGCTCAGTAATGCTGACCCGTCCTATGCTGCTGTACTCATAAGTGCTCTCTGGTAGACGATGTTGTGTGCCTGTAAAAATAAAGCCTCTGTATGCCCTTTGACCCAGCATTGCCATAGATGCATTTACTCTGGCACACACAAAAATAGTGTGTGAGGAGAGTTTATCACACTGTTGTCTATAATGACAGAAGCTTCTAAATAATACAAGGGTCTTTCAGTAAGAAACTGGTTTAGTAAATGGTATCTCAGTCCTTCTGTGATATATTATATGACTTTTTTTTAAAATATTTTATTTATTTATCAGAGAGAGAGAGGGGGAGAGAGCGAGCACAGGCAGACAAGAATGGCAGGCAGAGGCAGAGGCAGAGGGAGAAGCAGGCTCCCCACTGAGCAAGGAGCCCGATGTGGGACTCGATCCCAGGACGCCGGGATCATGACCTGAGCCGAAGGCAGCTGCTTAACCAACTGAGCCACCCAGGCGTCCCTATTATATGACTTTTTAAAAGGATTTGATAGAACTAAATATTCTAATATGAAATAACTTCTCAATATTAATATCAAGTGAATAAAGCAAGGTTTATAAGAATGCTCATATCCTTGATTGAAAAAAAGGCTGTGTTTGTATATCCACTCAGAATATCTTTGGAAAGAACCCAAGAAACAGAAAACAGAATCACCTTTGGCTAGGAGATCTAGATACCTCTCTTATAACATAAGAATGAATCAGTAAATCTCCTATAAACATATACACAGAACTATCTGTCTTTATGGTTTGCCAAACTCCTAGTTTAGGCTTAACTTTTAAATTTTTCTTTCATTTTTGCACAATAGTTATAGTAGCTCCAGACATCTCATCCTCACCCAATAATATCTAAAGCGCTTGAATGTTTTCTAGAATACATGTAATTTCAAAATTGCCATAAATTTTCAGGGTAAAAACCAATGCAAAAGGTTTACAATTCTGCATGTAAAGAGTTTGGAAGTTGCCATTTATCTTAACAGCAAGTAATAAGCTAAACTGATTTAAAAATTGCAATTCTTCTTCAATAAAAGAGGGGAGGGGAAAGGGCAAGCTACTGCCCCTTAGATTGGAGAGACAGGTGAATGCAGGCCATCATGGCTTCTCACAGCAGAAACTCAGGAGCAGAAACAAAGTTGGGTACAAGTGCTGGGGTAGGAAAATAAGAACTATAATTGACGAATTGCTGGAGGCTCAGGCCAGACAAATCTGAGAGTTAAAATCTCCAGGGAGACTAGTCATAGAGGAACCCTACAATATTACAAGATTTATTTCTAGGAGCTTGACCAGGTTCTCTATAGTAAATATCAGAGAAAAATTCTCTCGGGTTTTCAGCAGGAAGGGAAAAGGAATCATCTTGAAACAGACCACTCTATTCTTCTTAAAAAGGACTGTCATCAAAAGAAACTGGGTAAGTAGAGCCTACCCTGCTGTGGTTTTATGAGATCTTGATGTGGGAAAGGAAAATACCAACTGCAGCATTCTGGAAAATCCTCTCTAAAGGTGGTGGGGGACTGACAAGCGCTTGGGAAGTTCACAGAATACAGGCAGAGCTCACTGAAAAACTGAAACCTAGTTATAGATGTAGAAACTTTCCCTTCCTTCACACCTCACAAACATCTTACTCAAGGGCTCTTTACAATAGTTACTTCTGCTCAGTACAGCATGTCTGTCTATCAAGAAAAAAATCAGAATACACACCAAAAGCAAAAAACACAGTTTGAAGAGACAAAACAAGTATCAGATTCAGATGTGAAAGGACTGTTGAAATTATCCAAGTGAGAATTTAAAACCATGATTAACATGCAAAGAGCTCCTTTAGATAAAGTAGTCATCATGCAAGATCAAATGGGCAATGTAAACAAAGAGATGGAAACCCCAAGAAAGAAGCAAAAAGAAATGTTAGAGATTAAAAAAAAAAAAGTATAACTGTAACGAAGAACTCCTTTTATGAGATCATTAGTAGATTGGCCATGGTTGAGCAAAGAATCTCTGAGATAGAGAATATATCAATAGAATCTTTGAAAATCAAAAAGTAAAGAGAACACTGAGAAAAGAAAAAAAATGAAAAAAAAAAACCCACAAAGTAGGGATTGTGAGACAATTATAAAAGTTATAATAAACTTTTACAAAAATATTGTATACTTTTACTTGGAATACCAAAAGGGAAAAAAGAGAAAGACAAGAGCATCAGAGATTTTTGAATCAAAAAAGGCTAAAAATGTCTTCAAAATGATATTAGATACCAAATTACAGATTCAGGAAGGTCAGAGAATATCAGTAAGGTCAATTCCTTTCCCAACCCCCAAAACAAACTACACTAAGGCATATTAATTTCAAATTACAGAATCAAAGAGAAAGAAAAAAGAATCCTGGATGAAGTTCATGGCAGGGTGGGGTGGGGGAGTCTTACTTGTACAGAAACAAAGATAAAGATTATATCCAACTTCTCAGAAATCATGCAAAATGAAGACAGTGGGGTGAGATACTTAGAATGTTGAGGGAAAGAAAGCCCCAATGAAATCTTGTACCCTATGAATTTATCCTTCAATTGTGAAGGACAAATAGTTTCTCAGACAAGTAGAAAGTAAATGAATTTATTACCAAGTAGAAATTTATTACAAGTAGAAAGTAAAAGAATGTATTGCCTTGTAAGAAATGTTAAAAGGAGTTCTATGGAAAAGAGGAAAATAATATGGGTCAGAAGCTTAGATTTACTTAAAGAAAGGAAGACATAAAGTTGTCTTTATTTGCAGCTGACATGATAGTCTATAAAGAAAATTTTAAAATGAACACAAAAACTGCTGAAATTACTAAGCAAATATAGTAAGGCGTCAGAACACAAGGTTAATATGGAGAAGTTAATTACTTTTCTATATATCAACAAGGAATGAGTGGAATTTGAAATTAAAAACACAATACAATTTATATTAAAATCCTCAAAACGGAAATGCTATGCATAAATCTAACAAAATATGTACAAGACTTATGTGAAAAACCACAACACTTTGATGAAAGAAATCAAAGAACTACTAAATGAATGCAGTGATAGCCCATGCTCATGGATAGGAAGACTCAGTATTATCAAGATGTAAGTTCTTCCCAATTTGATCTATAGATTTAATGCAATTGTAGTCAAAATCCCAGCAAGTTATTTTATTGATATTAAAAATCTGATTCTAAGGTTTAGAGTATGGAAAGAAAAAAATACAGAATAAACAACATAATATTAAGAAAAAAGAATAAACTTGGAGAATTGATACTATCTGACTTCAAGACTGAATATAAAGCTACACTAATCAAGAAAACATGATATTTCTGGTAGAATAGACAAACAGAACAACAAGGCAGGATGGAAAGCCCAGAAATAGATTGTTATAGATACAGTTAACTGGTCTTTGCTTAAGGATCAAAGGCAATGCAATGGAGCAAAGATTTTTTTTTTAACCAATGGAACAAGTGGACATTTCCATACAACTAAAGGGCATGAGACACAGTACAAAAATTTAAAAATAGATCAAATATAAAATGCAAAACTAGAAAACTAGAAAATACAGAGTAGAAAACTTACACGTCCTTGGGTATTGGCCTTTTTAAATACAAAACCAAAGGCACAATCCATGAAAGAAATAACTGTGATCTGGACTTTATTAAAGTTAAATTCTTCAGCTCTGCTAAAGAAAATGTGAAGAGAATGAAAAGACAAGCCACAGACTGGGCAAAATATTTGCCACAGGTACATCTGATGAAAGACAATTACCCTAATCTACAACAAACTCTTGAAATTCAAAATAAGAAAACAGGCAACCTCAATAAAAGATTGGCCAAAGATCTTAATTGACAGTTTACTGAAGAAGATATACACAGATGGCAAATAAGTATATAAAAAGATGTTCCATGTCATCTGTCATCAGGGAAGTGCTCATTCAACAGTAACATGATACCACTACACTTAGGATGGCCAGAAGTTGTGACACTGACATCAAATGTTAGCAAGGATGTGGAGCAATGGGGCTTCCATTTGTTGCTGGAAGGAATGCAAAAATGATATATCTACTTTGAGACACAGTCCAGCGGTTTCTCAGAAAAATATGCATACTCTTGCCATACAGTCCAGAAGTCACTGTCCTTGGTACTTACCCAAAGGAGCTGAAAATATATGTCCACACATACTCACATAAAAAATTTATGGTATCTTTATCCATACTTGACAGAACTTGGGAAAAACCAAGATGTCCTTCGGTAGGTAAAGGGATAAATAAACTGCGGTACATCCCGACAATGCAGTATTATCTGTGATAAAAATAAATACAATAAAGCCATGAAAAGACATGCTGATACCTTAAATCACTGTAGTAAGTGAAAGGAGTCAATCTGAAAAGGCTATGCACCGTATGATTCCAAATATATGGCATTCTGGTAAAGGCAAACCTATGGAAACAATAGAAAGTTCAGTGGTTGCCAGGGTGGGGAGGGGAGATGAATAGGCAGAGCGTGGGTTTTTTTTTTTTTTTGAGAATATGTAACCATTTATTTCTTTTTTAATTGTACTTCTATAACCATTTGCATTTTTCTTTTTTTTTAATTTTTTATTTTTTATAAACATATATTTTTATCCCCAGGGGTACAGGTCTGTGAATTGCCAGGTTTACACACTTCACAGCACTCACCAAAGCAAATACCCTCCCCAATGTCCATAACCCCACCCCCCTTCTTTCAACCCCCTCCCCCCAGCAACCCTCAGTTTGTTCTGTGAGATTAAGAGTCACCTATGGTTTGTCTCCCTCCCAATCCCATCTTGTTTCAGAGCGTGGGTTTTTAAAATACTGAAAATGCTCTATATGATATTATAATGATGGATATTTCATTATACACTTGTCCTAACCCATAGAATGGTCAACTCCAAGAGTGAACTGCAAGGTCAACCACAGACTTTGGGTGCTATGATGCACCCATAGAGGTTCATTCCTTCATTAGAAATGCAGCATTCTGGTGAGTAATGTTGATGATGGGGGAGGCTGTGTCTGCATGAGGGTGGGGGGGTACATGAGAAATCTTTGTACCTCCCATTGCATTTTCTTGTAAACCTAAAACTGCTCTAAAACCTAAAATCTTTAAAAAAATAATGAATGGGAAGCTTTCAAAGGATTTGAAGTAGCACATATATCTAATATTAGTCTTAAAAATTAGTTGTCAGTGTAGGTAACAAATGGAGGTGTCAATATTGGCTCTTGCTGGTAGCCAGGTGAGACCTTCTTGGTGTAAAATTTAGTGTTATTAGTGGTGATAAAACAGTAGATAGTGTATCGAGGAGGTATTATCCAGTGGCCCAGGGGAGTGACTGGATATGTGAGGGGCATTGTGTGGGGTATCAAGAATAATCGCCAAGTTCCCTGCTTGCCATGTGAAATGCACGATGTTGTTACTCACTTAGAGTGGAAGGGTGGTATCAGTTTTAAACAACTGAGTGTTATATGCCCATTGGATACCCAGTAAATGAGATGAATTGGGAATTGAGCTTATATATATGATATAACATTATACATTATATATATACTATATATTTATATATTAAACACACACACAGTCTATCATCATTATTCATGTATCCATAGTTGTAAATCTATGTATTTGCTAAAATTTACTTGCAAACCCTAAATCAACATTTGGAAGTGCTTTCATAGTGATTCACAGACATGACAAAAGTGGCAAAAATTTTGTGTTACCTAAAGGTCACTCTCTCAGCTGAAGTCAAACAAGGCAACTTCTTGTTTCAGCTCTCAAGCGTTAAATAAGTGTCCTTCTTTATGTTTACGTGGTTGCACATTTTCACATATTTGTGCTTCTTTGGTGTCATTTTGTTATTTAAAATGGCCTCCATGTGTAGTGCTGAGGTCCTGTCTAGCATTCAAGAAGACTGTGGTGGGCTTTACCAGAGAAGAAACGTGTTGCATAAGCTTGTCCATGCATGAGTTATGCTGTTGATGTGAGTTCAATGGCAGTAAATCAACAGTAGACATTCAAGAAAGTGTCTTTAAATGGAAACAACTTTTTCATGATTTTTTAAAAGTTTTTCATATATATATATATATATATATTTAGATTTTTATTTATTTATTTGACAGAGAGACACATGGTGAGAGAGAGAACACAAGCAGGAGAGTGGGAAAGGGGAAAAGCAGGGTCTCTGCTGAGTCGGAAGCAGGATGTGGTGCTTGAACCCCGGACCGTGGGATCGTAACCTGAGCTGAAGGCAGACACTTAAGGAATGAACCACACAGACGCCCCAAAGTTTTTCTTATATTTTTGAGTTGATGAAATATTGTAATGAGAGGCTGGGAGAAACAACCTTGTGTCTCCGCCAGGGAACAATGGTTCAGGGTTCACTAACTCAGTATTCATGACAACATTCTAGGACATAATCACTGTGAATAGTGAGACTTGGGTGTGACGGTACATATGCCAACAAATCCCTTTGCATGGCACTGGGGGAGATTATATCTATGTGCTCAGAGAAGTGAGACACCGTGAAAGAGCTGAAAATTTCAAAATGTCAAGATCTGGTAGAGAATGCACAGACCAAACAGGAGAACCATGCACATGTGGGGCAGACGCATTGTCAGTTTCTACCTTTTTTCTTTATACATAAAGATTCAAAATAAATGTTCCCTGAATTCAAATCTTTTACTGGTTAAATTTTTTTAAGTGTTGTAAAGTCTATTGTTGGCCAAGCTCTAGGTGCATGAGTAGTTTGTGTCATAACATGCCCTCATTCTCTCAGAGAAAAATATAAAAAACAAAATTTACAAAGTTTAAAAAGAAAAAAGTCATTCACTTTTTCCTGGTAATCCTACTTACAGGACTTTATCTCAAGGTAATTTTTTTTTAAAGATTTTATTTATTTATTTGATAGGCAGAGATCTCAAGTAGACAGAGAGAAAGAGGAGGAAGCAGGCTCCCCGCTCAGCAGAGAGCCCGATTTGGGGCTCGATCTCAGGTCCCCGAGATCATGACCTGAGCCGAAGGCAGAGGCTTTAACCCACTGAAACATCCAGGCGCCCCTCAAGGTATTTCTTAATAGACCAAAAATAAAGAACTAAAATTACGTATCATAGAAACATCTGCATAATTTCATGGAAATCTCCTTATTTAAAGTTTATATATCCCTTTCAACAAAATGGTAGGGGTATTATATAAATATATACATTTGGTATGGAAAAATGCCAGTTGAAATTTTTATATACTTTAGAAGGCATTTTAATGTAATTAACATATATGTAAACTAATATATAAATATTATTGCTTTTGGAAATAATGTAAATATTATATATTGTTTTAAAACATTTCTTGGTACTTTCTAGTATATGAATTCATTTGGGTTTTGATGGTTCTGAATAATTCGAATTTTGCGTAAATTTAAAATACTGCTCCCTTACCCCTGTGATTTTTAAACTTGCATTACATAAAATTTCAAAAATAGACAACAGAAGATAAGAAGAATTTAGAAACCACTTTCAGGGGGGAGGAGTCAAGATGGCGGAGAAGTAGCAGGCCGAGACTACTTCAGCTAGCCGGAGATCAGCTAGATAGCTTATCTAAAGATTGCAAACACCTGAAAATCCATCGGCAGATTGAAGAGAAGAAGAACAGCAATTCTGGAAACAGAAAACAACCACTTTCTGAAAGGTAGGACCGGCGGAGAAGTGAATCCAAAGCGACGGGAAGATAGACCCCGGGGGGAGGGGCCGGCTCCCGGCAAGCGGCGGAGCAACCGCGCACAAAATCAGGACTTTTAAAAGTCTGTTCCGCTGAGGGACATCGCTCCAGAGGCTACCCGGGGCAAAGCCCACACGGGGTCAGCGTGGCCTCAGGTCCCGCAGGGTCACAGAAGGATCGGGGGTGTCTGAGTGTCGCAGAGCTTGCGGGTATTGGAACGGGAAAGCCGGCTACAGACACAGAGCTGACAGTAAGCTCGCAGCTCGGGGTGACCTTGAACCGGTCGCAGGCTCGGTGAGCTCGGAGTGCGGCCGGAGGTCAGGCAGACAGGAGTAACTGGGCGCGGTTCTCTGAGGGCGCACTGAGGAGTGCGGCCCTGGGCTCTCGGCTCCTCCAAGCTGGAGACCAGGAGGCCGCCATTTGTATTCCCGTCCTCCGAACTCTACAGAAAGCGCTTAGGGAACAAAAGCTCCTGAAAGCAAACCCAAGCGGATTACTCACCCCGGCCCCGGGTAAGGGCGGTGCAATTCCGCCTGGGGCAAAGACACTTGAGAATCACTACAACAGGCCCCTCCCCCAGAAGATCAACAAGAAATTCAGCCGAGACCAAGTTCACCTACCAAAGAGTGCGGTTTCAATACCAAGGAGAGCAGCAGAATTCTAGAGGAGGAGAAAGCAAAGCACGGAACTCATGGCTTTTGCCCTGTGATTTTTTTTAGTCTTGCGGTTAATTTAATTTTTTTCTTTTTCATTTTTTGTTTTTTTTTCTCGCCTTCGGGTAAAATTTTTTTTTAACTGTTACCTTTTTCTTTTTTAACGATTTTTTACTAGTTTATCTAATACCTATATTTTTTCTTTTTTATATTTTTCTTAGGTGTTTTCTTTTTTTTAAAATTCTTTTCTTTTTTTTTCTTTCTTTTTTCTTTTCTTTTTTTTTTCTTTTTTTTCTTTCTTCCATTTTGAACCTCTTTTTATCCCCTTTCTCCCCCCTCACGATTTGGGATCTCTTCTAATTTGGTTAAAGCATATTTTCCTGGGGTTGTTGCAACCCTTTTAGTATTTTACTTGCCCCCTCATATACTCTTCTCTAGGACAAAATGACAAGACGGAAAAATTCAACACAAAAAAAAGAACAAGAGGCAGTACCGAAGGCTAGGGACCTAATCAATACAGACATTGGTAATATGTCAGATCTAGAGTTCAGAATGACAATTCTCAAGGTTCTAGCCGGGCTCGAAAAAGGCATGGAAGATATTAGAGAAACCCTCTCGAGAGATAAAAGCCCTTTCTGGAGAAATAAAAGAACTAAAATCTAACCAAGTTGAAATCAAAAAAGCTATTAATGAGGTGCAATCAAAAATGGAGGCTCTCACTGCTAGGATAAATGAGGCAGAAGAAAGAATTAGTGATATAGAAGACCAAATGACAGAGAATAAAGAAGCTGAGCAAAAGAGGGACAAACAGCTACTGGACCACGAGGGGAGAATTCGAGAGATAAGTGACACCATAAGACGAAACAACATTAGAATAATTGGGATTCCAGAAGAAGAAGAAAGAGAGAGGTGAGCAGAAGGTATACTAGAGAGAATTATTGGGGAGAATTTCCCCAATATGGCAAAGGGAACGAGCATCAAAATTCAGGAGGTTCAGAGAACACCCCTCAAAATCAATAAGAATAGGCCCACACCCCGTCACCTAATAGTAAAATTTACAAGTCTCAGTGACAAAGAGAAAATCCTGAAAGCAGCCCGGGAAAAGAAGTCTGTAACATACAATGGTAAAAATATTAGATTGGCAGCTGACTTATCCACAGAGACCTGGCAGGCCAGAAAGAGCTGGCATGATATTTTCAGAGCACTAAATGAGAAAAACATGCAGCCCAGAATACTATATCCAGCTAGGCTATCATTGAAAATAGAAGGAGAGATTAAAAGCTTTCAGGACAAACAACAACTGAAAGGAATTGCAAACACCAAACCAGCTCTACAGGAAATCTTGAAAGGAGTCCTCTAAGCAAAGAGAGAGCCTACAAGTGGTAGATCAGAAAGGAACAGAGACCATATACAGTAACAGTCACCTTACAGGCAATACAATGGCACTAAATTCATATCTCTCAATAGTTACCCTGAATGTGAATGGGCTAAATGCCCCTGTCAAAAGACACAGGGTATCAGAATGGATAAAAAAACAAAACCCATCTATATGTTGCCTCCAAGAAACTCATTTTAAGCCCGAAGACACCTCCAGATTTAAAGTGAGGGGGTGGAAAAGAATTTACCATGCTAATGGACATCAGAAGAAAGCAGGAGTGGCAATCCTTATATCAGATCAATTAGATTTTAAGCCAAAGACTATAATAAGAGATGAGGAAGGACACTATATCATACTCAAAGGGTCTGTCCAACAAGAAGATTTAACAATTTTAAATATCTATGTCCCCAACGTGGGAGCAGCCAACTATATAAACCAATTAATAACAAAATCAAAGAAACACATCAACAATAATACAATAATAGTAGGGGACTTTAACACTCCCCTCACTGAAATGGACAGGTCATCCAAGCAAAAGATCAGCAAAGAAATAAAGGCCTTAAACGACACACTGGACCAGATGGACATCACAGATATATTCAGAACATTTCATCCCAAAGCAACAGAATACACATTCTTCTCTAGTGCACATGGAACATTCTCCATAATAGATCACATCCTCGGTCCTAAATCAGGACTCAACCGGTATCAAAAGATTGGGATCATTCCCTGCATATTTTCAGACCACAATGCTCTAAAGCTAGAACTCAACCACAAAAGGAAGTTTGAAAAGAACCAAAATATATGGAGACTAAACAGTATCCTTCTAAAGAATGAATGGGTCAACCGGGAAATTAAAGAAGAATTGAAAAAAATCATGGAAAGAAATGATAATGAAAATACAACGGTTCAAAATCTGTGGGACACAACAAAGGCAGTCCTGAGAGGAAAATATATAGCGGTACAAGCCTTTATCAAGAAACAAGAAAGGTCTCAGGTACACAATCTAACCCTACACCTAAAGGAGCTGGAGAAAGAACAAGAAAGAAACCCTAAGCCTAGCAGGAGAAGAGAAATCATAAAGATCAGAGCAGAAATCAATGAAATAGAAACCAAAAAAACAATAGAACAAATCAACGAAACTAGGAGCTGGTTCTTTGAAAGAACTAATAAAATTGATAAACCCCTGGCCAGACTTATCAAAAAGAAAAGAGAAAGGACCCAAATAAATAAAATCATGAATGAAAGAGGAGAGATCACAACTAACACCAAAGAAATACAAACTATTATAAGAACATACTATGAGCAACTCTACGCCAATAAATTTGACAATCTGGAAGAAATGGATGCATTCCTAGAAACATATAAACTACCACAACTGAACCAGGAAGAAATAGAAAGCCTGAACAGACCCATAACCAGTAAGGAGATTGAAACAGTCATTAAAAATCTCCAAACAAACAAAAGCCCAGGGCAAGACGGCTTCCCGGGGGAATTCTACCAAACATTTAAAGAAGAACTAATTCCTATTCTCCTGAAACTGTTCCAAAAAATAGAAATGGAAGGAAAACTTCCAAACTCATTTTATGAAGCCAGCATCACCTTGATCCCAAAACCAGACAAGGATCCCACCAAAAAAGAGAGCTATATCCTTGATGAACACAGATGCGAAAATACTCAACAAAATACTAGCCAATAGGATTCAACAGTACATTAAAAAGATTATTCACCACGACCAAGTAGGATTTATTCCAGGGCTGCAAGGTTGGTTCAACATCCGCAAATCAGTCAATGTGATACAACACATCAATAAAAGAAAGAACAAGAACCATATGATACTCTCAATAGATGCTGAAAAAGCATTTGACAAAGTACAGCATCCCTTCCTGATCAAAACTCTTCAAAGTGTAGGGATAGAGGGCACATACCTCAATATCATCAAAGCCATCTATGAAAAACCCACCGCAAATATCATTCTCAATGGAGAAAAACTGAAAGCTTTTCCACTAAGGTCAGGAACACGGCAGGGATGTCCATTATCACCACTGCTATTCAACATAGTACTAGAGGTCCTAGCCTCAGCAATCAGACAACAAAAGGAAATTAAAGGCATCCAAATCGGCAAAGAAGAAGTCAAATTATCACTCTTCGCAGATGATATGATACTATATGTGGAAAACCCAAAAGACTCCACTCCAAAACTGCTAGAACTTATACAGGAATTCAGTAAAGTGTCAGGATATAAAATCAATGCACAGAAATCAGTTGCATTTCTCTACACCAACAGCAAGACAGAAGAAAGGGAAATTAAGGAGTCAATCCCATTTACAATTGCACCCAAAACCATAAGATACCTAGGAATAAACCTAACCAAAGGGGCACAGAATCTATACTCAGAAAACTATAAAGTACTCATGAAAGAAATTGAGGAAGACACAAAGAAATGGAAAAATGTTCCATGCTCCTGGATTGGAAGAATAAATATTGTGAAAATGTCTATGCTACCTAAAGCAATCTACACATTTAATGCAATTCCTATCAAAGTACCATCCATCTTTTTCAAAGAAATGGAACAAATAATTCTAAAATTTATATGGAACCAGAAAAGACCTCGAATAGCCAAAGGGATATTGAAAAAGAAAGCCAACGTTGGTGGCATCACAATTCCGGACTTCAAGCTCTATTACAAAGCTGTCATCATCAAGACAGCATGGTACTGGCACAAAAACAGACCCATAGATCAATGGAACAGAATAGAGAGCCCAGAAATAGACTCTCAACTCTATGGCCAACTAATCTTCAACAAAGCAGGAAAGAATGTCCAATGGAAAAAAGACAGCCTCTTCAATAAATGGTGCTGGGAAAATTGGACAGCCACATGCAGAAAAATGAAATTGGACCATTTCCTTACACCACACACAAATAGACTCAAAATGGATGAAGGACCTCAATGTGCGAAAGGAATCCATCAAAATCCTTGAGGAGAACACAGGCAGCAACCTCTTCGACCTCAGCCGCAGCAACATCTTCCTAGGAACAACGCAAAAGGCAAGGGAAGCAAGGGCAAAAATGAACTATTGGGATTTCATCAAGATCAAAAGCTTTTGCACAGCAAAGGAAACAGTTAACAAAATCAAAAGACAACTGACAGAATGGGAGAAGATATTTGCAAACGACATATCAGATAAAGGACTAGTGTCCAGAATCTATAAAGAACTTAGCAAACTCAACACCCAAAGAACAAATAATCCAATCAAGAAATGGGCAGAGGACATGAGCAGACATTTCTGTAAAGAAGACATCCAGATGGCCAACAGACACATGAAAAAGTGCTCCATATCACTCGGCATCAGGGAAATACAAATCAAAACCACAATGCGATATCACCTTACACCAGTCAGAATGGATAAAATCAACAAGTCAGGAAATGACAGATGCTGGCGAGGATGCGGAGAAAGGGGAACCCTCCTACACTGTTGGTGGGAATGCAAGCTGGTGCAACCTCTCTGGAAAACAGCATGGAGGTTCCTCAAAATGTTGAAAATAGAACTGCCCTATGACCCAGCAATTGCACTATTGGGCATTTACCCTAAAGATACAAACGTAGTGATCCAAAGGGGCACGTGTACTCGAATGTTTATAGCAGCAATGTCCACAATAGCCAAACTATGGAAAGAACCTAGATGTCCATCAACAGATGAATGGATCAAGAAGATGTGGTATATATACACAATGGAATACTATGCAGCCATCAAAAGAAATGAAATCTTGCCATTTGCGACAACATGGATGGAACTAGAGCGTATCATGCTTAGCGAAATAAGTCAAGTGGAGAAAGACAACTATCATATGATCTCCCTGATATGAGGAAGTGGTGATGCAACATGGGGGCTTAAGTGGGTACGAGAAGAATAAATGAAAGAAGATGGGATTGGGAGGGAGACAAACCATAAGTGACTCTTAATCTCACAAAACAAACTGAGGGTTGCTGGGGGGAGGGGGTTTGGGAGAAGGGGGTGGTATTATGGACATTGGGGAGGGTATGTGTTTTGGTGAGTGCTGTGAAGTGTGTAAACCTGGTGATTCACAGACCTGTACCCCTGGGGATAAAAATATATGTTTATAAAAAATAAAAAATTATATTAAAAAAAAAAGAAACCACTTTCAATCATTGATATACATATATATGTTTCAAATGATATATATATTTTTATATATGAGTGACTAAAATACATATATTAATCACCAAAAATTAAGACCAAGCACACAGAACTCGGCTGGACCTTTCCTCTAGTAGGAAACACTACAGTAGCATTTCTTTTAGTCTGGATGTTCCTGATTACCTTCCTCTGGCTTTAATTAACATGCCCACCTATATTTTTCTACAACCAAGTAGCTCGCAATTTAATGGGCAGGCCTTCCATCTTCCCTTTCCTCATGTGTACTATTACCCAAACAGTTTTCAGTTTCCAAGCTGCCAAAACAAATCCCTCTGCAAGAGATTAACAGTCTTTCTGCCTTACCCCGCCCTGAATGTTTTCATTCTTTCTTAAAGGCCATTTTTTCTTCCAAGTACTCAACAGGCACTGTACTTCCAGTATGCCCTTGAGATCATTCTTTTTATGACTCACACACAATTTATGTGAGTCGTGACATAAATTACACTGAAATTACACAGGGATAGTATAAGACAAAGACACAAAGAGCAAGAACATGAAAGTTACATTCAGTAATGGTAGTTACTCAGTTTTCTGAAACATGGAAAGACCTACGTCGCCCTGGATGTTTGACTTAAAGCATAAAAAAAAAGCTCTATAGTTGCAGAACGGGGTTATGAGCCTATAATTTGTACATTCTGTATTGTATTTCTGTATTTTACCATATTGCTACATAGTTATGGATATTGTTTCCTTTTAAGATCCATTCAATATTTTTTAAACATATCAAACTTGGTTTATATTTTCCTTATTTCTTTGATTTTTTTTTCTCCCGAGTTCCATGTTCCTTCAGTGTAAGTTTAATTATACTTGATATATATCAGGTTCTAATATCTGATGAGATCTTTACTCCTTCATTGCTTTTTTTTTATTTCAGAATATATTAAATAGTCATCTTTCCTTATTTTATTAATGAATTTTGGAATCTTCCTGTCAGGTTTCATACAGTATTTCATTAGGCTTTTAATTGGAAATGCACTCAAATCTATAACTTAACTTGGAAAGAGTCATCACATCTTCATGTATTCTATAAAATTACATTCAGACAATTATGGATTTTCATGCTTGCAAGATTTCATGAAGAATTTTCTGACTCCTTGAATCTTCTGGGTTAGATGGGTACCCAGACCATGTTTCATAACAATGTTGTGTTTTATTATTATTTGTTTCAGGGATATTTTTCGAATGAAAAACATAGTGGGTATCCAGAGAAGAGGCATGAAGGATATGGTATATAGGATGTGTCTTAGGGTGAAATAAAAGGAAAGAAAAGTCTTACTTCACACAATCTGATAAAAATGTAGGGTTTTCCAATAAATCGTAAGCATGGAAAACTGACAATCTCAGTGCAGCTTAATTGAAAGGAGCTAATTAATTGCAATTCATTATAAATTAGATTCCTGACTATCTCAATTCTGTATCAAGTTCCACACAATTCTGTAGAATGTACTGGGCACTGTATACCTAAAACCAACCCCCGCAGACATTGAAAACCAGTGCCAAGACGCTGATGGGAGCTGGATTGTGTCCTAACCCACTCTACTTCTCTGTGTGTTAAGCGTACAGGCTGCGAATGCACCTTTCCTCCTGTCTCCCCAGCCCATCCGCCCTGCATGGAAGGAATGTCTACATCATTCACCCAGAACCCCGCATTCCCAGCATCCTGCTGCACCCATCCCACTCACAACATAAAATGTATTTGTAGATTTAAGTTTTTCAGTATCTTCCTACATAAATAGCCATTTTTTTTGAGGTGAATTTTTAATGTTCAATTTGCTTCATATTTTAGCTTCTTAAGGAGTATTTTAATATTTGTTATTCTATTTCTTTATGACTACTACTTTTATTATATTTAAAATGTCTTATGTATTTGATAATATTTTTAGAGATCTCAGTTTCAGTTTATAAATTTCACTGTGTCCATTTTTCTACTTTATTTCTTGTGTCACATCTTTCAACTAAAACTTTATCAGAATATGTAGTTCCTTTGTTTACAAGTAGTGAAGTATTTGTTTTGCTTTCTTAGGAAAATACTTAAGTCTTTTACTGTTTCTCAAAATTGTTTAGGTTTTATTCTACAGAGATTGATAGGTAGTGAAGCCATTAATACTAGTTTCTAATGTGCTACTACTATAATGTTTATTAACATGGTGTTGGTTCCCTGCTTCAAATGGTTACTTGAATGGATATTTTAGCTATGAGATGGGATAAAAATTTCTTATCATTAAATGTGAATTGATGACTAGTTAACAATTATGAATGAGGATTATTTAATGTTTAATATTATATTTAAATGCTTTTAATTTAATTGTCAATTGCATAATATAATTGCTGAGTAATTATTAATAACTGGTAGTTATTATAATTAATTATTTTTTAGCATGCAGTTTTAGCCATATCACTTTTTTTTTTTAATTTTTAAAGTCACCTCGTTAACATATAGTGCAAAATTAATTTTAGGTATATAATACAATGATTCAACACTTCCATATGTCACCTGGTGTTCATCACAAATGCAGTCCTGAATCCCCATCACCTGTTCCCCCATCTTCCCAGCCACCTCCCTCTGGTCACCATCAGTGTGTTCTCCATATTTAAGAGTCTGTTTCTTGGTTTGCCTCTCTCTCTCTCTTATTTTTCCCTCTTTGCTCAGCAGTTTTGTTTCTTAAATTCCATGTTTAATAAGTGAAGCCTGTGGTATTATCTTTTTCTGACTGACTATTTTGCTTAGAATAGTATACTTTAGCACTTACCACATCATTGTAAATGATAAAATGTCATCTTTTTAAAGACTGAGTATTAGCCCATGATATATGTGTGTGTGTGTGTGTGTGTGTGTCTAGAGAGAGAGAGACATACTATGCTTTCTTTGTCCATTTACCAGTCAATGGACACTTGGGATGTTTCCATAATTTTAGTCATATCCCTTATAAAATTTTCATTTTAGCTCATTAAATATCAATTTTCATAACAACTCATATTCACCTCAGGAAAAATTATATACTGCTTCTCGAACATTGCCAAGTATTTAGTAATCATACCTACTTAAGAATTTGAAATCTATGTTTTATTATGCATAGTGATAATGGTAAATTATCATATGCTAACTTGCCAATGCAAGGCTCTATTTCATGATCCAGAGATCAGGACCTGATCCAAAAATCAAGAATTAGATCCTTAACTGACTGGGCCACCAGGCACCCCTCATGTGTTTATGAATTCATATTTTCTCTTTTCCATTGCTGCACTCTGTATTACCAAGTATTTTTAATGAGTCACAAAACTGATTATCTAATTCCTCACCCCCCCCCAATTTATCATGCTTTTTACCATTAATAAAAAGAAATTTTATTTCTGACCATTAATGTGGCAAATGTTTCTGGACTGATGATATAGTTCTTGATATTACTGTGAGACACCCATTTGGAATGAGGTCAACCCTTGGGCTCCGTGAAGCACTTGCTGCTAACCTGCACATCAGACAGTGCCCCCACCCCACAGCTACTTGGGGGAAGACACCATCATGGGGTACACATCTATTTACTTGTCATCCCTGTGAGCTTTGGTCACCCACCCCTTCCTCTGGTAACCTCACTCTCTCCTAAACCCTGCTCCAATAAAATATACATTTGGCCACTCTGTCCATGATACCTACTGTCTTCTTTGAGATCTTGCTCAGTAGATTCTGTAAATTGCCCCATTTTCTAACAACTGATTAAAGCTCTTTCAATAAGACCGCCTGATTCCAGCTATGAAAATCAGATCTCTACCCTGTGGCTTGAATTGTGAGGTCAGCGAAAACCTGTCTCTCTTCATTTCTGTCAATTAGAGAAATGATTAAACATGAAGCACACTGGACGTGTTCCTCACGTTCCCAGCCCCATGGGGTGGGGGGCCCATGTTAGAGAGTAAAGATTATTTGCTGTGAGAATCTGCAGGAAGGGAAAGGATGACAGTCCTGGAGACATTCCAGTCCTTTTTCACTGGGCCCTGCAACCCGGATGCAACCTTGCCCTTTCGGAGCAACACACTTCTTCATAAGCACTCACTTACTTAGCTTTGGCTAGTTCAACTTGTATTTTATTTATTTACAGCCAAAAGAAGAAGAAGAAAGAAGAAAGAAGAAGAAGAAGTAGAAGAAGGAGAAGGAGAAGGAGAAGGAGAAGAAGGAGAAGAGGAAGAAGATTTCTAGTGAGTACACAGGTCCCATTTCCCATAGTATTGTTTCTTTTGTCAGTCCATAACAAAAGAGTAGCAATTAAATATTAGCCTATTTGCAGGAGCTCCTGGGTGGCTCAGTTGGTTAAGCAGTGCGCTCTAGGTTTTTGGCATAGGTCATGAACTCAAGGTCATGAGATTAAGTTCCACATTGGGCTCTGCACTGAGTGTGGAGCCTGCTTGAGATCCTCTCTCTCTCTGCCCCCTAACTTTGCTCACACGCTCTCTCTCATACACACACACACACACACATAAATAAATAAATAAATAAATAAATAAAGCCTGTTCACTATAGCCTCCCTCTTGAGGCCAGGCTAGGCTAGACTTAGCCACTCACTTCAAAAGAGTACTATAGAAAGGGGAACAGTGGGATAAATTCTGTGGAGTCTTCAAGCACTAACTAAATCAACTGACAACGGTTAACATCCCCCTATGTCATGTGAGTATCATGTACTCTCTGATATCATACGGTGAGAAGCATACTTCAGCTCTGCTGTATGCTTTCTCAAACACCATTCCGGTCATGAAAAAACAATGGGCAACTCCAGATTGAGTGACACTGGACAGGACACCTAGCAAATTCTCTTCAGGAATATAAGGTCATGAAAATCAAGGGAAGACTGTAGAACATTCACAGACTGATTTAGACTAAATCCAACTAAAGGCACTGCTGTCCTCTGAATTAGAAGCCTAGGGAAATCCACATAATGTTTCTACTAGTAGTCATATAACACTATTAGTTTCATCATCTTCACAAATACATCACGGTAATTTTAGAAGGTATAAGGTAATGGGGGTCATGGGGGAGACTAGATGAGGAGGGCATAGAAACTCTCTATATTGTCTCTGCAACATTTTTGTAAATTTAAAATTACTCCAAAATAATAACTATTCTCAATAAAAATGAGGAAATTAAAGAAAAACCTTCTTGTCAATGAATTTGACAATTAAAAAAAAAAAAGAAACCCACTTATAAGTCACGGGATGAGCAACCATATGTACTTTTCATTCCTTGATTTTCATACTTATGAATTCACTATCCTCATTAAGTTGTTAATCCAGATTATTACTTTAATGGTATAAATTACAGCAGAAGTATTATAAAACTCATGTAGTGATTAGAATGTTTTCCACAGATTTTAACAGATTACTAAAGCCTATAAGAAGAATATATATGTTCATTTCTGCATCAGACTTACTCACTAGGGCCGGCCTTTGTAAGGAACCTCCAGAGATGGAAGATCTGAGAACCTCCCAGAGTTCAGTATAAGGAAGATATTTGAATGAAAATGTCAAAGCTGGAAAATTGGTCACTTTTGCAACTCATTTATTCTTTCAGCACAAATTTATTGAATGCCTAATGTATGCTAGGCAGTGTTCCAGGAGTTGAACAGATGCATTAACAAGCCAAGCCCTCATTCTTAGGGAGCTTACGGGAGAGAAAGTGAGCAAGCAAACAGATGCATCATACAGTTTCAGGTTATGATTCATGATAATCAAGTAGGATAAGGACAAGGAGCTTAGATCACCATGACCTGTTACCTACCTTTAATCTGCATGAAGATATCAAGCTAATGTGAATATTAAGATTAGCAGGCAGCTGACTGAGCTTTAAAAAATTAGGGACACTGAAACCCAAAGGAAACAAATGCTTAGCCTTTGGGGGAAACCACCAGCTGGAGAAGCTGGAGCAGAGAATTTTCCAGAAACTCCCCTCAGAGCCTTGCTCAGGAGATACTGATCAGTGTAACAAGATAGAAGTGAGTCCATGGACTGGCAGATTGCAAACCCAGCATTGCCAATATGCCTCTAACTCTAATATCCGTATGTTTGGACAAGTGCCCTTGTATAGTTCCCATCCCACACATGCTCTGCATGGGGATCTTGGCCGGTCCCTTCAAATTTCAGACACTGGCCACAAATAAGGGTTGAAACAAAGGATTCCCTAAGGCACTGCCGAGGGTGTGGAAGTACGTGGAGCTGTGTCCCTGTCTTTGGAGGAAAAGTGATGGGGATGTAAGATAAATGTGTCAAAACTGCAAGGGCACCACTGTTTATTTGGAGGTCTTTATATTTCCCTTTTACATCAATACCAATCTCCATTTTTGCTTTTTTAACTTTAACTGACCTGTTCCAACAGCCTAATTGTCGGTTATTCTAATAATCAGGATAGATATTTCTATATTAGAAGCAAATGATTCAACTCCAAAATGTGACTTTTAATACTATTCAAAATCAGCAAACCTCACTATTTATAAAGACAAACTAATTCATTTACAAAGGTTTTTCTCTGTAAATAAAGGATAGGAACCTCTAAATTCTAACGTTTCAATACATATATATTAATATACTGATATATATAGTTATTATATATAACATATAGTAATATATATATATGATATATACTATATATGATAATTATATAAGTATTACTTTATAATATAGTAATGATGTAATTATATTTAATATTTATATATTATATATATAATGGCAACCTCCATTGCCAGCAGTAAACCAGCTACAGCAAATCACTTTTCCTGTGGTGGTTGGGAATGGACTGATCTGTGGTGACCTGGTCAAGTGCCTGGTGGCAGACTTGTCTCAGAAGGCTGGCTGAGGCCTATGTTCCAGTCTGAAGCTTGAGACCAGGGCCCTTTCTGTGTGAAGCTAATGAGTTCTTATGGGGATGACACTTCCTGAACTGGCCCCAGCAGAATTACATTCCAACAAACCCATCTTACCACTAATATCTCATCGTTCCATACTCTCTCAATCTGACTAAAATTTTGACAAAATGGCTGCTCTACAATGGGCCTGTGGTGATTGAATCTATGTAAATACAGAGTGAGCAATGAAGATTAAAATAGATTAAATGATGCTCTGAAGGATGGAGGTGACTGCTTCTGCGATGGTTTGTTTAGACAAAGCTACTTGAAATCTGATCAGTCTTTTAGAATCCTAAACCATTCCAACTATAATTCCTAAATAGGAAAAAAAATATTGACTTCCACATTTTGAATTTCTTTCCCCAAAGTCCTTAGTAATATTTATGACATCAATGATAGCAAAGGTTGATTGAGTTCCCTCATTGGGCCAGTCACCTAATGATGGTCTTTATGCACAAGTTCTCTATTAAGCAGGAAAGTGAATTTTGGAGCCTAAAGTAGAATTTAGACTTCTAATGGTTCAAGTTAGAAATTCATTTTGACAAATATTATTAACTGTAGAATATTTGATTTTGCACTGTTGGGTTTTGGGTCAATTATCATCTTAACAGATTTAGCTAAAGAGTGGAGTAAGGAAGCAATGTGAGCTTTCTCCTCAGGATCAGGAGAGGATTTTCAGGGAAAAGTAATAATGTGTTTATACGAAGCTCCTGGAGGACTCAGATCTTTTATGGTGTCATTGATGTAAAGAAAAAAGACAATTTTTTTTTCTCATTTCTATGAGGAAACTGATATGACTTCAGCACAAAGAGAATTTCAAGAAACATAGCACCCTGTTCATCTCCTGGGAGGATTCTCATCTCCTCAGGAACACTAATAAATCAACCTTTGTTGCAAACCTTAGAGATGACATATCAGGTGCTACCTGGAAGTGTAATGCCACTTTGTCTACCTTAAAGACAAACAATGCCAAAGGGAAGGCAAGGAGAGAAAAATTTGAGATGGTTAGTGGCTCATATGAGACACCCCTGTACATTCTGAGAAATGACATAATAAGAATTCAAGGTCTGGTTTAGTAATTCTATATTTTAAAATTAAGTGATGGTAGTTTATAAAATTTAGGGAGCTATTATGGTTAATGTGAGACTTTTTGCATATCTGTACTGAAAAGACGGGAAAATGTGCATTATACTTGCAATAAATGTTGTTATTCTCATTTAATTAATGAAGGAACGGGGGCCAGAAGTGAAATTAACTTCTCCATGGCTGCCGGCTTTCAATAAGTAGTGCCTTGTCAATCTGGCACCAATGTCCATGTTCAAGATACCAATAATTTCATAATTTAATATACAACTAATTGTATATGGCTCAGTTGGTCAAGCATCTCAATCTTGAACTGGGCTTCAGTCATGATCTCAGGGTTATGAGATCGAGCCCCACTTCTGGCTCCACACTAGGTATGGAGCCTGCTTAAAATTCTTTCTCTCCCTCACCCTCTACCCCAACCCCCTCTAAAAAATCACAAGTAATTTAAAGCTCCTAACATATAGTTTTTTCAGGTTTGAGAAAACGGGGAAGTGCTTTCTCACACATTTTGTGAAGCTAGTATAACCTTGATATCAAAATTCACAGGCATAAAAAAGAAAATAACAATGTGATTACATGAATTACATGGAAGAGATTACATGGAAGAGAAAATTCTGAATAAAGTATTGTCAGCCAAATTTCACTTAAAAAATATAATACCTCATGACAAAATTAGACTTATCCCAGGATTACAAGATGAGTTAAATGTTTGAAACACAATTGATAGGATTTATCACATTAGCTGGTTTGGTAATATGACTAAGGCAGAGGAAACATTTAGGGAACTGCAACATCCTATAATGACAACATCTTAGCCAACTAGGAAAGAGACAACTTTTAAAATTTCATTAAGAGTATCTGCCTGCACAAAGAATACTCTGAAATAATAAGAAATCTATAATTGTTTTCTGTCCTTTGTTCCTAACACACAGCTCTTAAAACCCCAGTAGTTTCCTGATTTGGGGAAGCTGTGAGCATCTTCTTCTCCAATAGCTGGTCTTTGACCCTGTTTCCTGACACAAATCTCCTCAATTCTTTGAAATTTCCTGAGTGATAGGAGCAGCTTTTGTTCTAATGAGGTGATTTTTTTGTTCCTGAAGAATTTTAGCATGGGGGCTGGTCCCCGGAAAGACCAAGCTATGGTTAGAAGTCTGTAACATTCAACCAGACCCTCCATCCTCTAAGGAGAACAGTGGGGCTGGAGACTGAGTTAATAATCAATCATGTCTATATGATGAAACCTCCATAGAGACCCAAAACAATCAGATTTGAAGAGCCTCCTGTCTTCTGAGTGCATTTATAGACTGGGAGGGTGGTGCACCCCAACTCCAGGGAGATAAGATCTCCTGTGCGTGGAACCCTTTCAGACTTTGTCCTTGTACCTCTTTGTCTATCAGTTCATCTGTATCTTTTATTATATTCTTTATAATAAACTGGTGAGTGTGTCACTGTGAGTTCTGTAAGTCATTATAGTAAATTACTGAATGTGAGGAGGAGATCATAGTAACCTCTGATCTGTAGCCAAGTTGGACAGAAATGTGGGGACCCTGCAGATCCACTACTTGTGATTGGAGCTGGAAGTGGGGGACAAGTCTTGTGGAACTGGCCTTTCACCTGGAGGAAATGCACTGAGTTGTAGTGCCAGACTGAATTGTTGGACACCCGGTTGGTGTTCAGAGAATTGGAGAATTGCCTGGTGTTAGAACCCCCTTCACATGCTTGGTGTCAGAAGTGTGAGTAGAGGAGATAGGTTTCATTTAAATACTACAGCAAAAGTATAAAGTTAATAACTTTATGGTTATTACATGGATTTAGTTTAGTTTATTTACATGAAGTTAGTGTTTAGTTATTTATATTTAGTATTTACATAATGACTTTATAGTTATTACAAGAATTTAGTTTATTTATATGAAGTTAGTTAGGGCTTAGTTATTTACATGAAGCAAAAATGGATAAAACTTAGCTTTGTTTCACATGTGTATACATTTCTCTAACTCTATATATCCATCTAGACTAAAATACAGAATATTTTGTCTAGCTTTGCTTTTGTTTTTGATTTTTTAAACAGAAAGTAAGGTCAATTCTTATCCTTGGATGAATGAAAATTTTTAATTTTAATGTAGTCTAATTTATCAATTGTTTTATTGTAGTTTCTAGTGATTAACTTTCATTTTTTACTGTTATTTTTAATACACCTTATGGTTCATGGCTCTTATGTTCTGTTCAATATATATTTCCTTACCTTCAGACCATGAAGATACCACCCCCCATGTTCTTCTGGAAGAATTCTATTTTTGCCTTTTACTTTTAGGTTTATGATCCATCTCTATTTTCCTTTTTGTGTATGGTGTAAAATACAATTTTTCATAAAGGCAAAAGCAATGGGAATATGGTTATTAATGTTAAAATTAAATAATCAATGTAGTTGTGCTTGTACAGTGAAATATTACACAAGAGAGCAAATTGCTGAACTACCACTGAAATGGTAAATGTCATAAACACAACCCTGAGCAGGACATATTGGTCACAGAATGATTCATGAATTACATTTTCATTGAAGAAAAGGTTGGTTTGTGTTTTTTTGTGTTTTAAGAAAAGTTTTAAAGCAGGAAAAAAACTGACCAATACAGTTAGAGGTACCAAAGTCCTCTATAAGAAAATCAGGGAAATAGTTATCACAGATTTCAAGAATGTAACAGTTACTGGGAAGATGGAAAGGGGAAGTGATAGCAGAATGTAATAAGGAGTTAATGAGGAGGCTGATCATAATCTGTTTCTCAAACTAAGTAGCTGTTTTTTCTCTTAATCAAATATATGTGAACTTAAAAACAACAATAACAACAACAACAACAACAAAAATCATGGACTAGAGTCACCTGGGTGGCTCAGTGGGTTAAAGCCTCTGCCTTCAGCTCAGGTCATGGTCTCAGGGTCCTGGGATCGAGCCCCGCATTGGGCTCTCTGCTCAGCGGGGAGCCTGCTTCCCCCTTTCTCTCTGCCTGCCTGTATGCATACCTGTGATCTCTGTCTGTCAAATAAATAAAGTCTTAAAAAACAAACAAACAAACAAACCATGGACTATACGTCATAATAAACTAGATATTTTAACAAACACACATGTAGGGGAAAATTCAGTCATAAAAGTCAAGAAAACAACAGAACGATATTTAAACTTGATAAGAAAATAAATCTTGGGGACGTCTTTTGTTTTGTTTTGTTTTGTTGTTGTTGTTATCAGCACCTGAGAAAACTGTATTGGTCTTATCCTTCAGCAGAACAATTATTTTTTCCCTTTTCCTCTATAAATACGTCAAGTAAAAAGTACCTAAATTCACAGATCCTTTCACTGCACTCTGTAGCAGCAATAAGAAGGCAACGAATGAACAGGTTTGTAATAATTAAAATAGTCTTTTATTTCTATAAAAGTACTCTGGGCAAACCTGCTTCTTGCAAGTTCAGAAGCCCAAAGGCACTAACATTGAGTTATATCAGCCTCTGGCATACATATCACTTTCCAATCTAGAGTTTTAAGATCTTCAACTCTGAAATTAATTACATTTAATGCTTTATTGAATTTTTCAATTACTGGTCACTCCTGGCCAGGACTCGTCTCTTGAATTCCTAGTGTGATATCACTGCCTTGTTTTTAAATGAGGGAAAATTGGCATCTGCTTTTCTTTTTTCATTAATTTGAGTAAGAAGCTGATTTCTGCCTACTTTGGAGCTGAAATCAGTTGTGAAAACAATGTTCTTTATATCAGAGGTTCTCAAGCATTACTGCACATTTTACAACCACCTCACAGTTTTGAAAATTGCCCATTCCTGTTCCCATCCTAAGGAATCAAGTTTAATTCGTCTGGGATATGAAAAAGCCTGAGGAATTTTGAAAGCTGTCTAAGTGCTTAGAAGCACTCAGTAGGCACTCAGTGCTTACTCAGTAAAGTTGGAGGATTATGGCTCTTCATTATTCTTTACATTATCTGCTTATGGATGTAGATTTTTTAAAAATAAATAAAGGATAATTCATTCTTAATGTCTAGTTATTGTATCTGGGCAATGAAAGAAAGAGGCAAATACTAGGATAAAATCAGTGAGTGATTTTTAAATACAGATGTTCAGTTTTTGTAAATCTTTATTATACTTACTTTTAATCCAAGGAAACAGTCATTTTTTTCTTTGATATAATTTTTAATCTCTGGTTTCTAGATTATTATGAGCCAGAAGATATAATATTTATGAATTATTTAATCAGTAAGTGACTCTCAAAATTGTCCAGAATCTTCTATGTAGTTCAATAAAACTTTTAAGCTAGGTTGGCTCTGGCCTCCGTATTTTTGAAGGAGATGTTGTGAATGCCATCCAATCTGGAAATCCAAACCATAAAATTCAAGTGTACAGAATCTATAGGAATGCTTTTGCAAAATCTCAAATAGAAAAAATAGATACATAAAAAACTGGACCTTGAACAAAACAATAGTTATAATTGTTAGCAAATTACTTTTGTGTGTTAATTCTAATGATAATAAAATTGCTAATTTTATTTTGCCTTATGCTGAGATTATGCTAATTATAGTCAACATCACCTTGAATGATCACAAACTACTTAGGAGGTAATTGCTACTGTTATATGTCAAATTTAGAAATGAGGAAACTGAGGATTAAGAAATTTACTTAATGTAGATTTCATTCACTTCAAATATGATTTTAGTCACTGAAAAATGAAGAAAAGTTTGGCACTTTACATGAATCTATCTATGTATTTATCATCTATCATCATCATCATCATCTATTATCAATCATCCACTTATCTACCTTTCATCTATCATGGACCTGTAGACCAGTATTCTGTATCCTAAAGGTAAGCAGAATAAGAAATGTACACAGTTTTAAGGAAGGCAATACAGATATAGAACAAATAAGACAATAATACCACCACTTATCAAGTGTTTACTGCGTGCCTTGTATATCTTAAGTTCTTAAGAGGTTTTATTTTATATCTATTAGTAAATCTTCAAGGTAGCTCTTGACAACACCAATTGGCAGGGGATAAGATTTTCAGAGAGATGGATAGATATATAATGGGGCAGTAAATTAAATTCTTCAGTCTCTTCACAGTATATATGTTCACTGAACTTCAAATATCTTCATTTTGGTTGTAGAATTCTAGCTTGTAATGAACTCATTAATTAAATGAATGAGCTGGAAGAATGAGTTAAACATAAAACAAACAAACAAACTGGTACCTTGAATATTATGAAGCTGAGAACCAGGTAATATACGTCCAAAGGCTCCAGCTCCATTCTTTTATAAAAGTGCTTCCCCAGTCCAGGACATCCTAATTCACAGTTGAGTCAGAAAATGCATTGCTTAGAATTTTTCTAAATAGATTTTTACTTTAATTTTTTTTTTCTCCAAAATCAAGATAGAGCCACAGGTAGTTCTATACGAAATAATACAGAAAGATTCCACATAGCCCTCACCCAGATTCCCCTAACGGTGCTGTCTTGTGGACTATATTACCATACTCCAGCCAGGAAACTGACAGTGATTCACTACAACCACCTTATTCAGATTTTACGAGCACTGATGTGTGTGCAGTTTCATCAAAAGTGTAGATTTATTTGACCATCATCACAAATACAGAATATTTCTTTCTCCTTTTTTTTTTTAAGATTTTATTTATTCATTTCACAGACAGAAATCACAAGTAGGCAGAGAAGCAGGCAGAGAGGGAGGGGGAATTAGGCTCCCCGCTGAGCAGAGAGCCCCCGATGCGAGGCTCAATCCCAGGACTCTGAGATCATGACCTGAGCCGAAGGCAGAGGCCTAACCCACTGAGCCACCCAGATGCCCCTAGAACATGTCTATCACCAGAAAGATCTCTTCTGCTACTCTCTTAGAGCTGCCACCATCTTACTCCCTTTCCTTCCCCACCTCCTGGCAAAGAGTAAAATCTAAGGAATTCTTCCTGCCTGTATTTCTGTGTGTATTAAACGTTGCATATATGAAATCATCTATGTAACGTTTTCAAGGAGGATTTTTTTTCACTCTGTGAAACTCCTTTATGGTATATCTAAGTTTCTGCTTCTATCCATTGTTCCTTCCTTTAAGTCCTGAGGAAGTTTCTATGGTACAGATGTACCACTGACGGTTTAACAACTTATCTGTCATAGGATTTGTGAGTTTTCAGTTTGGAGTTGTTTCACATAAAGGTGTTATGAACATTGCGCTCATGTTTTGGTGTGAGTATACATTTTCACTTCACTGGGATAAATGTCCAAATGGCTAATTTTTGGGTTACGCATTTACTTTGTATAAGAAACTGCCTTACACTTTTTCGGAACGGCTGCAACATTTTACATTCACACTACAACATGAGTGGTTTTCTTGGCATTTTCAAGAGCATTTTGGTGCTTTGAACAAAATATTTTATAAGTATGCCATTGTAACCAGGCGTGTTGTGACATCTTATTGTGGTTTTAATTGGGAATTCCTAATATCTAATAAGCACATTCCATGTACTCATTTTCCATCTGGGTATCCTCTTTGGTGAAATGTTTCTTCATGCTTCTTTTTGCCCAACTTCTAAATGAATCATTTTTTGTTTGTTTGTTTGTTTATTTTCCTATTGTTGAAAGAATATTTACTAGTATTTCACTTAGTTAAAATCTTTTCTAAATTTTATAGAAGGGAGTTCTTTGTAAAGTAGATTTTTTTTAAAAAGATTTTATTTATTTATTTGTAAGAGACAGAGGGAGAGAGAGCAAGCGAGCACAGGCAGACAAAGAGGCAGGCAGAGGCAGAGGGAGAAGCAGGCTCCCTGCCGAGCAAGGAGCCCGATGTGGGACTCGATCCCAGGACCCTGGGATCACGACCTGAGCCAAAGGCAGCTGCTTAACCAACTGAGCCACCCAGGCGTCCCTGCAAAGTAGATTTTAAGTATCTAACTTATCAAGCTAAATAAGTGTTTTGTTTATTAAACTTCACTATCAACCTTTCCTCTAAATTTCCATTGAGTTGATTATAAATTAAGGCCTAGTTATATTATACAAATTGGTGTAAATTTATCAGGTGAATTAAGATGTATTTTATGTCACTAAACCTCTTATGAATTGGTAGTATGCAATCAGTGAACACTGTAGTTAGAATGCTATTGGTTTCTTTCATGCGCTCTGGATTTTTAAAAATTAATTTCACTTTGATGGATTTTATTTATAGATAATTTATGGGATTGACTGAGAAAATTTAGGGTTTCTAATGAGAATTGTGGAATAGATGTTCACCTTATTCCTTAAGTGAAAATGATTTTTTAAGAGGGGAGAGGGGCAGTGGGAGAGGGGTAGAGGATCTTAACCAGGCTCCATGCCCTGTGCAGCGCCTGACATGGGGCTCAATCTCATGGATCTGAGATCATGACCTGAACCAAAATCAAGAGTGGGACACTTAACCAACTGAGCCACCCAGGAGACCCTAAGAACAATTTCTTTTTTTGAATAGTGATATAATGCTCAGATAAAAATGTTTTCCTTCCTACATTCTCCAGTAGTCAGGGATGGCTGTGGGTACCACTGACAATTAAGGAAGCCTAAGAAATGCTGCAATCTGGTTAAACAGTCTTTCTAAAATAGCTTTACCCCTTCAGAGGACTTAACACTTGATGTCAGTCAAGTTTGGGCCTAGAGATTTCTATTAGGGAAAGTTTTAACTAACTGGTATATTTTTTCTTGTGTGGACACCAGTTCAATTAAACCCTAAACTGTTATGTCATGAAATTGTTGCAATCCCAGTTAATTCACCAGGTTGAATTTCTTACCTTGAAACACTTAAGCCTAGACACCAAAGGCCCTGACTTTCTGAGGCGTAGCTCTCAGTGTGGTGTCAGCCCTTTCTGTTTTGCTCACCGATTATCTGGTGATATTTTGGGAGGGAAGCATACACTTTAAAGAATATTTTGAAACTTTTATATCCTATACATTAGTTTCTGGCTCAGTCATAATTTCCAAATATAGAACATTTTGTTCATGCTTCAGACAATAGTATATGCATTCATCAATTGCCTTTCAACTCTCTCTCTCTCTCTCTCTCTCTATATATATATATATATATATATATTTTAATGAATCACATACAGAGTGTTCTTTTGACTATTGTGAAATCACAATGAAACTGGAGAGGTGTCTGGGTGGCTCAGATGGTTAAGTGGCTGCCTTCGGCTTGGGTTGTGATCTCAGTGTCCTGGGATGCAGCCCTACGTTGGGCTCCCAGCTCAGCGGGGAATTTGCTTCTCTATCTGCCTCTGCCTCCCTCCCCTGCTCATGCTTTCTCTCTTCTGTCTCTCTCAAATGAATAAATAAAATCTAAAAGAAAAAAAAAAAGAAGAAGAAGAAATCAAACCAGAAATTAATTATAAAAGACACAAGAGAAATCAAAAACTTGGAAATTAACCAAAATGTATTTAAAGAATCCCTTAGTTAAAGAGAAAGTTAGAAAAACATTTTAAAAATATATAGAACTGACCATACGTTTTCTAGGGGGATCTGAGTGGCACAGGCCATTAAGTGTCTGACTCTTGATTTCAGCTCTGGTCATGATTTCAGGGTCATGAATTGAGCCCCCAGTGGTGCTCCATGCTCAACAGGGAGTCTGCTTGAGTTTTCTCTCTATGTCTTTCCTTTTGCCCCTCCCATAGCACACATGTTCTCATTCTCAAAATATATATATATATATATATATATATATTTATTTTATATTTATTTATTAGATATGTTTTAATATTTAAATATATATATATATATGACCAATCCTGCAGTTAAAGATTTAGTTTCTAGCCTCTTTTGCGCCTAGATATGGCCACATGTCTGAGCTCTGGCCAAAGGGACATGAACAGGTCACTTGTGACCCTTCTCACTTAAGCCCATACAAGGAAGATTATAGTTCATACTCCTCTTTTTCTTTTCCATGGTTGAAATATGGACTTTCCTCAGTTACCCCTCTGCAGACTGTTATATGAGAAATAATTTTTATCTTAAACATAGTTAATTTGGTCTCTGTTAAAGTATTTGATCTTGAACTTTATTACATTTCTACTTGAAGATGTTACAGAGATGTTCTTATTAGGAGAAAAAAATAAAAGATAACACCTTGTAAACTGAAAATAATGCAATTATTAGCAAGGATTATTAGGAGATACCTGAATACTTTCTGTAGCTTTTTTTGGTCACCTAATCATAGCCTGGTACCATTATTTAGACTTTCATGTGTGAATGGCTTATCAAGCAAAGCAAAAGTTACTTTAGGCCAAACAAATACATGGAACTGAATGAAATCAAATGTCAACACATTAAAATATGTGTATCACAGATAAAGCAGTGTTATCAGGAAAATTTATAGCACTATATGCTTATATTAGAAAAAAAGGAGTCTCAAATTAATAGCTAAGTTTCTATTGCAAGAAAATATAAAAAGTAGAGAAAAATAAATGTCAAACAACATGGAAATGGAAATAATAGAAAGCCAAAAGAAGTAAAGTTAAAATGGGAAGATAAGAGAGAAAATCAATGGACTGAAAAAGTATTTTTTTAAATCAATAAAATGGATAAACTTCTAGAAAGATGGAAACAGATTAAATGAAGACACAAACAACCATTTCCAGGAACAAAAGAGAGGCTACCACTCCATCTTGCATCCACTAAAAGGATGGTAAAGAAGTACTGTGAACAACTTTACACTCATATATTGACAACTTAGTAAATTGGACCAACTCTTCAAAACTCATAAATTACCAAAATTAAACAAAGATGAAATGCATAATCCATTGTCTTAGAGACTTTAAAAGGAGTGGATTGGGAGAAAAGGAACTTCTGTTCTTTAAACCACCCAGTCAGTGGTATTTTGTTTCAAAGCCCTGCCTAGCTGACTAATACAAAACTGTAGTTTGAAAAGCCAAGTCATGGTACCTCCACTTTCCAATGGTAGTCATTTAAACTACTGTAAACATTAGGCTTACTTTTGCTGCTATTGTGTGCTGAGTAATCATTTCTTCATTTATTTTACTGATTAGTGAGTCTGGAAATCACACATGTGGATAGAACATCAACAAACATGAGGAATAAGTTTTTGATCAGAGTTGCAATCCACTTCCAATTTAGGAGCCAGAAGTTTCCCAGTTAAAGAAGTGAACAAACAAATAAAAGAAGATTCTAATTCTCAGCTTCATCCTCAGTTCAAAAGACTCATAGAAATACATATAAGAGGATTACAATAATTTGTTATTAAACGACTGAATCACCTAGGTGCCCCCCCGATTCACGTGATACCCAAGTATCACCTTGAAACTATCTCTAGAACCCCTATTTTGAATCAGTGAATTCTTCAATTGAGATTTCTATGTCCTTGAGGATATTTATAGCTCTGCTACCATCTAGAACTTGTCCTATTTGCTGTGACTTTTGTAACGTGCACTAGCAAGTAGCTTGAAGACAACAGAATGTCATTTAAAATGTCATCACTTGGAAAGGTGAAATTTATGGATGAAAATCAAGGCTCAGTTTTTCTTTCTCTTGAATCAATTTTTCCATGATTTCTTGTGCTAAATGGGGGAAATTTTTGACCAAAACGTACAAAGAGGTATCAGGGACTATCCTGAGAAAATTCAAAAGAGAAAAATTAAATTAAAAAGAGAAAACAATTAAAAAGAGAAAACATCCAGTAAGATTTTATGGTGTTTTACAATAAGCCAATTGGAAGTTTAGCTCTTCTGAACTGATTACTCACTAGCGGCAAGTTATTAGTCACTAGCTAATTGTTGAACTTAACCCACTGCCCAATTATGTAAAAAGAATCAAATGAGTTTTTAAGAAGAGATACAGCTGTTGAATACATTGACCATTTTTATTTTATTTCTTGCTGAGGCTTAAACTCTTGTTTCCACGGAATTTCAAAATTATAGACTACTCCAAAAGCGTACTTGTTATCTGTGCATACAGCAACTCTCTTCTCCATTGGCAATCTGTGGTGACTATGATAGGTTCTGCCATCTGAACAAATTCTACTTTGGCGGGGGCTCATATTCTAGGGATAAACTGAAATCTGTTAAGGCATATCCTGTCTGAGTGTTTCCTATGTCAGTCTTCAGATATGACCTGACAACAAACAAGGTTAAATCTGGAGTTTTTAGGCACCAATATATCTGTTCAAGGCTTAGTCAGTTCTTAGAGACTAGATTGTCATGGATCTAGTTAAAGGTTAAAGGAAGAAGAACAACAGGATTTAAAGTGTCATCACAACAGACAGAAATGTATGGAAGATAAAATAATAAAAATCTGTAAGAACTAAGCCTGCATACTGAAAAATGTGGCGAATTTTCAGTAAGCAGCAAGGACTATATAGGTAGCATCAGAGGCCATATGATTGAGGAGACGCCCTAAATTTATCAGCAGAAGCCTTCACCTATTTGGTCACTGCTACTGCACGCCTTAGACAAAGTGAGTAGGATTTTCCCCTAGATTTAAGAAAAACGGATATAAGAAATTGGTATATCAAGCTTCCTTTGCAGTTAGGTCAGAATGTCAAGGGTTTATCCAGATTGATCATGTACAAATAAATGTGTAAAGTTTTATGATACTTAAGAAGGACAGAATGGAGAGACATTGAAAACCTGATTTTAAATTACAAAATACCATTCATATTTAGATTAAATTACCAAGGATTTATAATGTCGCTCATATGTAGTGACTCCAGAAAATGGAGACCCCAATTGCCTACAATGGCTAGGAACACCCTAGCAAACCTCTTGTCTCTTAATAGCTTAGAAAAATTTTTGAGTGATTTTTTAAAAATGGGGTACCTGGGTGGCTCAGTCATTGAGAGTCTGCCTTTGGCTTGGGTCATGATCCCAGGATTCTGGGAATGAGTCCCACATCAGGCTTCCTGTCCCACTCCCCCTGTTTGTGTTCCCTCTCTCACTGTGTTTCTCTCTCTGTCAAATAAATAAATAAAATCTTTTTTTTTAAAAAGAGTATGAGTGATTTATAATCTATCAGGATGGAGATATTTAACTCCTTAGGATTGTCCTACGATAACAAAATATCACACATTTAGTGCCTTATTATCAACATAAATTTATTTCTTATAGTTCTGAGAGCCGGAATCCAAAATCAGGCTGCTGGTGTGGTCTGGTGAGGGGTCTCTTCTGGGTTGCAGACTTCTTATTGTGTCCTCATGTGGTGAAAGGGGGAAGAGGACTCCTTGGGGTCTCTCTTGTAAGAGCAATAATCCCATTCATAAGGATATGCCTTTATGACCTAATCACCTCCCAAAGGCCCTATCTGCCAGTACCATCAACCTTGGGGATTAGGATTTCGCCATATGAATTTTGGGGAAGATCCACATGTTCAGACCATAGCATGGCTTAATCATGACCCATAGAACATATTTCTTCTGATAAAATTGTACATTATTTTTGGCATCTCTATATGTTGAACTAAATGAGAGAATCTTAGTGTTTGCTTTATCTTTAGGGTATAGCAAAATTTCCCCTGCATGTTACTTGAAGGGAGAATCACACAGAAGACTAAGGTGCTCATAGTGTTAGTTAACAACCTGTGGTAAAAGGGGATAGTATGCCTCGGTAAATCCCTGGGACATCACTGTCATGGCAGACTGTTGAACTTCATAGGGAAAGTCAAAGAGATAATAATTACCTGTTTGACCTAAACAGGTAATTACATGTTGATCTAAAGCAACATGAAGAAAGCAGAACAAGATCGATAGTAATAAACCATACAGTCTTGGATGGGACTCAACACAACATAATAGACTTATTTTTGCCCATATCATGTCTCATGCTTTGTGAAGATCTTTAAGTTGTACTCAATTTGAACACAAATATATTGAAAGTTCAATATTCACATTAGCAGTAAGGAGATTATGAACAGGAGAGTAGTCAAGGATAAACAAGGATTTCTTTTGGATATTCCGTTTGCTTAGTGGGCCGCACACGGTGGAGCTTGCAGAAGAAGTGTCATGGAAGCAAGGAATCTGCGGGGAAGGGTCTGTTGCGGACAGCCACGGGGATGTCTGAGGACTCCGCTGAAGCCAGCTTGTGTGACAGCAGTAGAATTCATGGTGGAGACTGTCTTGCTTGATCATTAACAGTTTTGCAAGGCTGTCTTTAATATTTAAAGAAATGTCTCCTTGTGAGTTTAAGGGAATCGAACTGTGATTCTTCCTCAGAGAATAAACCTCATTAATGACCTACTCCACTTTTTCCTCTTTCAGTTTTTTAACTAGTGTGGGGCAGTTGTTTTTCCAATTTCCTTTTGTTTATATTACTTAAAGGTACTTTTATAACATGTGTTCCTCCTCTGGTGCTTTATGACTCAGGTGACAATATCTAGTTGCTCTAACTGTAAGGCCGTCAGTATATTGTTAGGGTTTCTGTTCTGTTTTGTTTTGTCTTTGCTCCTGTTCTAAAATTCTGTCAAGATGTTCTGTGAGGAGATTGACAACAGAGCTTTACACTTAGGGACTTGCTTTTGTGTTCAATCCCTTATTTCTGGTTTAGTGTCATTCACAGAAAGCAAGGAAAGATCTGAGGACACATTTTCTCCAGGATCTACTCTTGCATCTTGCTGTCTAAAGGTGGTAAAGAACCCATCCCTAAAATTGCTGGAGGCTTTGGAAATGGACTAGTGCCCAATCTATTTGTGCAAAAAAAGAAAGAAAGAAAGAACGAAAGAAAGAAAAGAAAAGATTTTTAAAAGAGTCTCCAAAATGTTGTATCCAGTATTTGTAGGCTTTTCCATATCTCTCTGAATTTTTCTGTAATTTTACAGTATTTTTCTATTCTTTGTGGTTCTTCTGTCTTTCTTTTCTTTTCTTTTTCTTTCAAATCTGAGGTTACTATTAACATCTGAAACCACTGGTAGAGAACTGATAGCCTTAGATTTTATGTTCCTAGGGCCACTCCAATTCCCCTCTGTAAATATTTGTTTATCTTGTTTAGGGTTTTGAAAGTCTTTGACCAACTCTCAGGTCAGAGTGAGACCAAGGCTGAAAACACCTTGAGGGAGTTGGTCTGTTATAAAGGGGATTTGAATATTAGAATTCATTGATTTTTGTGGGTTCCTGGCTGAGTTGAGGGAACAGGAGGGTCAGAAAGAGGGAGAGGTCAAGGAAATTGAGACGCATAAGATGGGGGAGAATAAGAGTAGACTGAAGCCGCTAAGTTCAAATTGTCACTTGTGGTGATTTAAAGTGAAATAGTTTTAAACATTTTGATTGCCTTGGCTAAAGAATTTTATAAGGAAGCAATTTGTGTATTTGAATTTCATTTGGAAACTTTCTCATTCCAATAAAAAAAAAAAAAAAACAGGCCAATAAAAGGAATTTTACTTCCATTCTGTTCTAAAGAGCCTCTCATGAATAATTTTATTCTTATCAAAAGTTGGCCAAACTAGCACTGTAATGTTAAGTTTTCCTTGGTGTATTTAAGCTCTTTAGAAGGATAGTCACTGGAATTTGAATTATGGTATAAATTTGTGTAAGAGGCAGGGGTCCAGTGCAAAGAAGCTATTGACTTATTTTTGGACTGAGAAAACCCAAAATTGTATGGTAAGTGTTTGAAGGATACATTGTTTATTTGTCTTATATTTCAGAGTCTGACCAATTGTCAGCTTTCACCCATCACAGTCTCAACCCCCTGTGATTCTCAGTACTTAGGGGTGTAGAGAAAAACTCATTCAGAACTAGAGGAGACAGACCGCACAACCCAAGACTGACTTCATAAATTCTGGATCACTGGCCAAAGGTAACGTTTATTTAAAGGGTCCATCCTGATAGAAACTTTGTACACACCTCAGAAACAGATTTATCAGGAACAATGTCTGTTATTCCCTAAAAACATCCTCCTGCATACTCACAGCAAAATAAATAAATAAATAAATAAATAAATAAATAAATAAATAAAATGATGAGGCTAGGCAAAAGCAACTGACCTGGGGTGAAAGGTTGGGGTTGGGCTTATTCATGTCTTTAGGCCAGAAGATGGGGTAGTTTAGTGTATACCTTCCTGTTTTCAAAGCCAGCCCTCAAACTCCCAGGCAGCCAATGACCTTAATGAGAAATCAGTGTGTCACGAGCAGAGGAGTTTATCAAGAATTAGAATGATTCAAGAGTTGTTAAATCACAAACTATAGATGTATTGCTCCCAAAAGGGACCAAACAAACACCATAAAATATTTTCTGGGAAAAAGAAAAAAAAAATATTTTGCCAACTTAAAAGCGAAAGTGAATAGGTTATAATAGGATAATAGCACTCAACAGACTGATGATTTGCAAGATCAAGCTAAAGAACTAGTTCCCAAAATAAATAAATAAAGAAAGAAATAGATGAGTTGGTAAGGAATATGGAAATTCATAAAAAGAAACTTGATGGCCTGCAGAGAAATAAATAAAGGTGTGAGAGGGTACAGGATGACCCAGATTAGAGCAACCCACCCAACAAGGCAGGAGAATGATGGAACATCAGGCCAACCTCAAACACTATCAAAAGTCCTAAACACTCCAGAGACATTAAGCTGGCTACATAAATAGTGAGAGATCACTAAGTGATCCATGGTTTATATGGTGATCAATGATTTCTTGACAGTAGCACTGGACAGAAGAAATCAGTAGAACAATTTCTTCAAAATTCTGAGGGAAAATGATTTCTAAGATATTAATTCAAATTAGCAAATAAGGATAAATGAGGGTAAATATATGCATTTTTTTACATCTAGTCTCTTAGAATATTTTTTATCACATACGTGTATCGACAAAGCTTCTCTCCTGAACCACTCTAGCTTCCCTGAACTCACGGTATGGTCTAAATATTTGGGTCCCCACCCCCTAAAACTGCATATGCTGAAATCCTCCTTCCCAGAGATGATGGTATCAGGAGATGGGGGGGGGTAGGAAGTGTCTCAGACATGAGTGTGTTGCGTCGGCCCTCTTCACCACATGAGGACAGAGTGAAGATGGCCATCTATGAGCCAGGAAGTCATCACCAGACACTGAACCTAAGGTGAACCTAAGGGGGTGGGAGGGGCTTAATCCTTGACTTCTCCGCCTTTAGATCCATGAAGAAAAAAAAAAAAGTGTATTGTTTAAAAACCACCCAGTCTGTGGTATTTTTGTTGTAGCAACCCAAATGGACTAAGCTCTCTTCTCAACAAGGCCCTGACATTGGGTTTGCATGTTTGTCTCTGCATTGTCCAATTTTAGCAAGAATACTGCTCCGTCAGCTGAGCCAGAACCCCTCATCCTTCATGCCTACTTGCTCTCAGTATCTGTTGGGATTCCTTATCCTCTACCTCAGGTGATGTCTCCATACCCCTGCAGCCTTTGGCAAGTACCTTGTTAAGCTGATTTAGCAGGAACCCTCTGAGCCCCGGGTGTTTCCTCTTCTGGCTCCCATCCACTGACCACACCCTGTTCCTCCACTAGAGACTCCCACTTCTCCACACTGCATTTGTAGAAAGGCCCAGTCTCTGTCCCACTGCAGATTCCACTGTAGTAGCCCCATCCCTGTCCAGCTACACCCCCTAAATAAGGTCTTTCTTACCATCTCTAAGAATGTCCTGGAAGTTGTGTTAACAGTTAGTACATATGTGTGTACATATCCATCAAATTTGGGAGGAAATATGGGAAAACATTATTTCACAAGATATTAACTAGAAATAAAGACATTTTTAGAAATCCAAAGCTATTTGAACCTTTAATTTTATTCTGTTTTTCTTCTAGTGTCAGGACTTGACAGTGTCGGTTTATATTATAATCTAGCTGTTTTAATTCCAGCATTGGCTCTGCAGTGATATTTACTGTTGACCCAATCACAACACTTCATGTACTGGTTTATTACGCTAAATAATCATATTCACATACAAGAGAAAACGGCTGTGTTCTGACTAAAGAAGAATTTATGATTTTATTTTATTTTTTTAAAGATTTTATTTATTTATTTGACAGAGAGAGAGAGAGAGAGAGGGCACACAAACAAGGGTAGGGGGAGGCAAAGGAGAAGGAGAAGCAGGCTCCCTGCTCAGCAGGGAGCCCAACCCAGGATTCATCCCAGGACCCCAGGATCATGGCCTGAGCCAAAGGCAGACACTTACCTGTTGAAGCCACCCAGGCACCCCATATCTGTTTTTATTTTTTTTTTTAATGATTTTATTTACTTATTTGACAGAGGGAGATAGCATGCAAACAACAGGAGTGATAGGCGAGAGGGAGAAGGAGAAGCAGGGAGCTTGATGTGGGCCTCGATCCCAGAACCTTGGGATCATGACCTGAGCCAAAGGCAGCCGCTTAACCTACTGAGCTCCTGTACCTGTTTTTAAATCTAGGTAAATGTCAAGACAGCAGCAAGCATAACTTACAAAACTTATAGCTAGCACAAGTGTCCAGAACTTCAGTTTTGTTTTGTTTTGTTTTTCTCCTTAGAGAACAAATTCAAAGGACTATTTTTAAAAAAGAGTGGCTAATTAAGAAGTTAGAATTTAAATGTATTATTTAAAGTTATAATATCAGTAGCAAAGCAACTAAAAATAGCCCCCAAGCTAAAATATGTAAGGATTGATTTTTCTCCAGGAAGAAGAAATTATGGTTGATTTAAAAACATTTCTAAAGTGTGTTGTTTTATAGCTAGAAAATATTTTTAAACCCTAATTAGAAAAGTAAATTTTTACAAAAGTGGAATTGTATTAAGAAAGCCCCAGAATCTCTATTGAATTATATACTATGCTAATTTTCATTAATATGCTAATTTTGATTTGTCTTGCCCACATATGTGAACATGTAATAAGAAAGAGATGATTATCTCGCCTCCTTTCTGCGAATCTATTTCTATAAGCAGTAGGATAAATTGACTCAGTTCTCAATGTTTATTCTATGGAGAGAAAGTTTTGTTCAGTCTGTATGTCATGTTAAGAGAGGTGAATTACATAACCTGAATGTTGGCTAAGGTCACCTTGCTTTTTTTGCAATTTAAATCAAATTGGCTCTATTACCCAATTCCTCTGGGTCTTCCTTGCTCCATGGTCATTTCTGCCTCTTCCATTCCTGATTCAGCTACCCTCTTAATATCACTTTTGCTTTATTTCAGGTGGCCTTCAAGTCTTTCTACTTTATTATGCAGAGAAATTGAGCTTTTCATTTCGTACTTGTATTGGATCTGCCTTTGTATATCAAAAGACTCTTTAAAGCTTCTGCTGAAACAAAGAAAGGACAATGGGATCCGGGTCTCACATTTGGGCAGCAAAGAAGGAAGGTCTGTAGCTTTGAAATAGGAAACTTTTATACTCTCTCCTCACCCTCACGTCTCTGTAAGCAGACAGAAACCCCATATGCCTCCATTTGTCTGGGGCGAGTTTCCAGATGTGTGCGTTGTGCCACCTGCCCGCACCCTGCACCACATAGGAAGCCAAAGAAGTAATAGTCAGTTTCTTCTGCACAAGTCATCCTGTCCATTCCACTAATCTCACTTATTACACAAGGGATGCTTAGCAGGCAGTATCGGCGTGCAAATGTGGCAAGGTTTCAACCTGCGTTAAAAAGGACACACACAGCGGAAGTAATACGTGCTTGGGTATACCTGATATGCTGGTTTTGAAGCCCAGTGGAGTGTGAAGCTATGACACTTCTTGCAGAGAATTTGTTTTAAGGGAAGAGAGAGTCAGACAGGCAGCAGGAACTGGGAGCAGATCTTTGTCTTAGTTGAGAAGAGGCTGGTCGAAACCTTGGCACGCAGTAATATGGCAACAAATATTTGTGCTGTACTGTTTTTGCACTTGTCTTCCAGATCAGTAATCTCCAAACTTTAATTCTGAACCTGTCTGGGGATGTTAAAGTAATCAGATTGGACCGATGTGGAGCCGTTTCTTTGAAGGGCCACGTCAGAAATCAACCCTAACTGAATGTCTGCGCTGGGTGATCCTAGGAAAGGAAGACCCAGGTCAACCAATAGGGTCTTATCTGCCAGCCCCATTCCCTGACCTGCTCCAGGACTTCCCTTTGCTCCATATAAGGACAGTAACCCTGCTTTAACCAATCAGGCAGTGCCCAAGAGAACTTTCTTGTTCCTGCTCACTCTGATCTTATAAAAATCTCGAGCCTCATATAGGTCTTTGGAATTCCTATCTGCTAGATTGAATGCTGTTGGATTCATGAATCACTGAATATTGCCAGTGAGATCTTTAACGTGGACTTAGTAGAATTTTATTCTTTAATGAGCATTAGAGTCCAGGCAGAATGGTGACCTTTGAGTGGGATGGAGCAGGCACAGTGAAGGGCACATGGGCTGCTTCTCCCCATCAGAAGGGTGGTCAGCTTTATCTTATCTCACTGATGGAGCGGTATGTATAGAGACTGTGGTGTCTGTGGAAAGAAGCATGTTAGCCATTTCCCACCACCTTAATGCCACGCCTGTAAGCAATTAGGGTGTGTCCTTGTGAATCTGCCTCTTTCTACTAAGACCTTTTAATTTTGTAACATATTAAACTTAATATTTTGAACATATTTTTAAGACACAGCCCCAGTTTTAAAAGACACCAATGGCATCATACAAAACAGAATCAGGGGCACCTGGGTGGCTCAGCTGGTTAAACATCCAACTCTTGAATTTGAATCAGATCATGATCCCAGAGTTGTGAGATCCAGCCCTATGTCAGACTCTGCGTGGGGTATGGAATCTGCTTGGGATTCTCCTACTACCTCTCCCTCTGTCACTCTCTCCTTCTTAAGAAATAAAATGAAATACAGTTAAACAATTAGAATCATAGTGCTGTTTTGCAAAATAATGGTTGATATTCCCTAAAATAATTAAATGTTATGAACACAGAGTGAGAATTTCCAGGGTCCACAAATATGAATTTGACTCCTTACATATTGAATAATTCACTCTGAGGATAGAAAATGTAATTTAATACTTGTTTTAAAAATATATATTTCCAAAAGATTTATCCCCCAATATATCCAAAAATTCTCTTGGGAAATTTAGGTATTTGTTTTCCAGGATGGAAAATTTATAAATAAATAAATCTTTAAATATAAATATATATCATATATAATATATATGATATATATAAATATAATTTAAATGCAGATTTAAAAATGTATAAATAAATCTATTGGCAATCTTGCTCAAGATTAAAAATTTAAGAAAATTAGCAGCAATGCTAATATTCAGAATCCGTTTAGTCTTTTGTAGAGAAACAGGGAACCAGGTACTATTCTAAGTTTTTAATGTAAATTGACTCATTGAATCTTAGCCACATCCTCATTAGAGAATCACTAGTGTTTTCCTCCTTTTACACATGTGTGGGCTAAGGGACAGAGGGCAGGCCACCTGGGTTCAGTCAGGGTCGGATCACTAAACTGAGTGACATTGCTTTTCAAGCAGCTCCTCGTGACTGCATTAAAAATCAGAGCACCAACGACTCCCATACAGTGAAGGGACAGAACTGTTATAAGGGAAAAATGAGATGTTATAAATTCCATGCCTCCAATGGAAGACTGGTCCTTGGAGGCCAAAATGGAAGAGATGGGATGGAATGACTTATCCAAGCAATCCTGCATTCTTTGAGGGCTGGGGGAAGTGGTCACCTAATAAGTTACTCTAATCTGCATTGTTTCTGGCCAAGCCTTAATGACTGTCCACTGACAAGCACTTTCAGACTCCGGTCACTTGTTGCTTTCTTCCTCTTGCCTGGTAATTATTGTTTCAATAAGATAGAAACTAGTGATGGTTTCTCTCCCCTGGAAATCTTCCGGTGATTTCAGTTGAAATTTCAAGTATCTGAAATCTGTTTTTAAACTGATCTAACATCTCATATCTATAACACGAAACAACAAAAGCAAAACTAAAACTTCAGTCTCACTAAATTATTGGAATGAATTTAGGATGCGATAGTTCTATCCCTTTTAAGTGAAAAGTAAGGTCAAATAAAAATGATTTCTTACCTTTCTGGACATAAATGAATATAGTTATGCCAAAACTCCTGCAATATCCATAAACAATTAGAGGAGCTCTTTTTCTTAGGAAATGCAGAGCATTTATTTATTTTGCTTTCAGTTCGGCAATAAAGACTCTCAAATAAATTTATTAAGTGAGTCCGTTTTTTTCCATCTGAGCAAATGTGCTTTGTTAAAAAATTATAATATGGGTATTCAAGATAATTTTGCTATTAGTATTCAAGGTCAAAAATATTAGGAGAACCTACAGAGAAGAAAGATTCAATATATCTGTCAAAAATATAAACTTTACCACGAAAAGTTACTTATCACTAATTGGCTTGAAGTATTGAGACATTAGGCATATGTTCAGTGGGGCTTGCACATCAAAAACTTGCGTACAATCTGTTCATGTGAATTGTCTATTGAAGACATTGGGGTGATTAGGTGTACTTAATGAGCAAGGAATTTAAGGAACCTTTGTTGAGCATGAAAAATGCCCAGGTCAGGAGGTCTAACTGATGAGAAAAGGAAACACTTTGTCAGAAGTTCAATGTGAGAAATGGACGCTTCCGAACTCAGTTTGATCTCTTCCGTTCTGCCCTCCCATCTGGGGCATTCTGGAGACTGTGTCGATGGGATCTCATTACTAAGAAGGCCTGTGTGCCATGTTGAAAAGAGAATTGACTTGGAAGGCTCATTGCTATGTGCAGAATGAGGGGAATGAGGAATTCGAAAAAACTAGTTACTTTTTCTCTGTATGAGACTTCCAATGCCTTTCTCAGTGACAGTAACTTTATTTTAAGGCAGCTGCTTTTTTTGATCATGCTCGGGGCATTTTCAATGTAAAAATTAAATTCAAATCAAAGTATTGACAGAAAACGGAATTTTAGTTTTTATACTATTCAGGAGCTGAATGATTTTTGTATGCCACCTAAACTTTAAAACAAGACAACGCTTATATATAAATTGAAAAATTCATACAATTATTGATATATGAAGCTCATTCCAGGCTTGGAATTCTAAGGTCAGATTGTTGTATGTGAGATTGGAGACCATTGAATTTTTATGAATGCATTCTCCCAAGATTAAAGGCCATGTCTGTCCAGATCGAGCCAGGAAAGTGGGAATGCATGATATTACATATTTCTGACTCAGGGTATTTAATATAGGGGAAAGCGATATAGGTTTTGAAAAGCTGAACCAAGAGGAGGCAGTACTGCACATTTAAAGCAATACTGCACGTTTAAGGAGACCACATTTTGCCTCGGCTACTCAAAGGATTAAAACACAAAAACAAAAACAAACAAACAAAAACAAAATAAAACACAAAAAAACAGGAATGGGACTACTGCATTTAAAACCTCATGGTCAGGAATCAAAATAGCAGAAAGATATACCTTCTCCCCTCTTGCTCCTCCTGAGTCTCCCTCTGGAGGATCCCCCATGGCCGACTCCTATCAGAAAGCCCACTGCCCAGAAAGTGAGAGCCATGGAGTTTCAGCAGTTAGTCCAGCCTCCTAGGGGGCAGGATGAGCCAGGGCCGGGTTGTAGGCAAGAAAAACGGACACAGAACCACACATCTTTCCTTCAATGAGTCCACCTAACAATCAATGCTCAGAACACGGAGCTCTCAATTATTTATTGCCTTGTGTGAAAACAGTGAATCTAATATGGCGAGTAAATAATGAGAGAAAGAAAGAACTCTGCCATCAGTTGGTCTATAGGATGAGTAATATACTCAGCATTTTATAGCCTATGTGACCATTGCTGTCAACAGAAGCCCCAATAAATCAAATACATATAAAGGCTAAATTATCTTTCACTGAAAGAAGAGGAAGAAGAGAGAGCAGAGAGAATAGCAGGTAAGGCTATGGAACTACACAGGACATAGGCCTTTAGTTACCTAGGAGTTTATTTTTATCCCTATAGCAGAGAGGAGAGCATAATTTGCAGGAAAAAAATATTGAATTTTAATCAAAAAGTGTTTTTTCTTTTTTTAAGTGATGGAGTGAAATCATTAATAATAGACTAAGTGGATGCCTTCTGACATAAAAATTGTGCTTCGTGGATTAATTAGAAGAAAAAAAAAGTTGTCATCCTTAATGTGAGAGCTGATAAATGGCCATCCGGGTTAACACCGGGATTGTGGCACTCTACACACTCCCCCTCCATTTGTACACTTAGCACTGCTGCGACTCCCAGGCTGCTGATTTTATCCATATGATGCTTACAGGTCTTTTATTCTCTCTGTAATGCATTATTCAAATATCCATTTTCACAGGCCTGTGTGTGTGTGTTTTGTTTTGCTATGTGTTTTTGTTTTTGTTTTTTGTTTTTTGTTTTGTTTTGTTTTGTTTTGCTTCATTTACTTGGACACAAACAGTTGCACCAGAGTGGTTGTCTTCAATGGCTTTTTTTTTTTTTTTTGTATGAGACCAAAGCTTAGGCAGAATTGAAATATATGGAAAATAAAAGGAGAGGGATTTGAGCTGAAGTGCAAGGGAAAGCATCACGGTCCTTGTGCCCATCCTCCCATTTGCCTTGGACAGCCCTGGAAAGGCTCCTCAGCGCCTGAGGGGTGGTGAGGAAAACAGCCCTAGGGTCACTGTCCCACAAAGGAGGCTCCTCCAATAGGGACTGGAGAATGTCTGCACACAATCACCGGTCACATATGCAGTAGCACTTAAAAACTCTAAAAATAAGAATTTGTAATATGACCAACTTCAAGGTTATTACTTTGGCCCTTATTACATTACTTCTAAATTAAATTTTGGATTAATTTGCATTTTTACTAACAAAAGATGAACCAGTTGGAAGTGCCCGGATACAAGCACAGGAAGCTCACTGCCCTGTTATGGGTCTAGTAAGTCATGATGGGTCTAATGAGATCTAGTTCCGCTGATGATTTCATTATCCCTGTAATGTTGCCTCCTATTTTCTTTTGACTTTAATCTTTAAACTCTTTGCTTTTTAAATTTGAACATTTAATAAATATTTTAAAATTACTTTATTGCCATTGAGGCAATTCTGCTTATTGTGTCAGTGGAAGTGTGGTTTTACGTGGTTCTCCGCTGGGCATGGAAGCAACGTTATCCTTCTGGGTCCTCCACAGTATTTACTCTTTTAGCCAGCACTAGGGATTGTCCTGGCTTGACTCTCAAATGTGATCATTTTGGGATTAACACGTGTCTAGGGCCTCCTTTTCTAGAACTCTTCTTAAGGGAAGTAGGAGTCACCTGAGGGCATTGACTCTAAAATCAAAGTGAGGTCAGTACTGTCTCAGTCGGATGGGCCACGCACCCCGTCCCCTGTGAACATTTCCCTGGGTCCGAGGGAAAGAGTCCTTGAGAGAAATGTCAGATTACTTTTCACAAAGTTCAGCATGAGATGTTATCTTACTCGAGAAGGTGTGCGTGGGACAAAGCTGTTGGGAAATGGGATTTCCTCCACTTCTCTCTTTCATGCACGAGAATTTGCTGAATCGAGGTCCCCGCACACTGGTGGGAGGGATGTGTAGTTTGGCACAGTGTAAGAATTCAGGGAAGGGCACCGTCAGTAAGCCGAGGCTGCAAATATTTGCAGTAGCATAAACAGAGCTCTGGGAGCCCAGACAGAAGAAGGAAGCCATGCCGGGGACCCCTGTTCAGGGTCCTGCAGCATCCTGTAGTGGCAGGTGCCTGGAAGAGGATGATTCTCTTCAGCACAACACAGGGAAGAGAGAGCCAGCCTGGCAGGAAAGGGTACATGTTTGTGTCACACGTTTGATAAGGGACAGGGTCCTCATGTGAGTGTATAAGTGGGGGTGATCTCCCTGGGGGCTTGGTGGTCCCTCAGAAACGGTCAGACGAAATGCCAGAAGAAAAATTAGTGTTTCTTCCACCCCCAGGCATGTATTTATCCATTGTTAATGCCCCACCTCCCAAAAAGGGGTGTTAGCACCTTTTTTTTTTTTAAGATTTTATTTATTTATTTATTTGACAGAGAGACACAGTGAGAGAGGGAACACAAGCAGGTGGTAAGGGGGCGAAGCAGGCTTCCCACTGAGCAGGGGGTCTGATGCAGGGCTCGATTCCGGGACCGCAGGATCATGACCTGAACCAAAGGCAGTTGATTAACCACTGAGCCACCCAGGTGCCCCAATGTCAGCACACTTAAGGTGGTCACCTATGTGCCCTTTGACCTCTACCTGGCAAGGGGGCGCAATTCCTATCCCACAGCGATCACACCAACATTACTTTCTTCTTTTTTTTTTTTTTAAATCATTTTATTTTATTTTATTTTTCCCAGTGTTCCAAAACTCTTTGTTTATGCACCACACCCAGTACCCAACATTTCTTAAATTGAATGTATGAACAAGGCCTGTTACTTCAGGATCAATTTTGTTCAATACGTCTCCTTTTTCAAATTATAGGAGCAGATATATGTATCATTTCAGGTTCACGACAATGTGAGAAAGACATAAAGGAGAAGGCACAGGGTGCTGAAGGGCGTGCCCACGTCCCAGCCCTCCATCACTTACGGGCACCGTTTCACTAGCACAAATACTTTTTTATAGTGTAAAATGCACATGGCATCAAAGTTTACCATTTTTAGGTACAGCATCAGGAGCGTTCACATTGTTGTGTCGTCTCCCAAACAGAAACTCTGTCCCATTTAAACACTGACCCCGCATGCCCGGCCCCCAGACCCTGCCACCCACCATTCTACTTTCCATGGATAAGTCTTGACTCCTACAAAGCCCTCATAGAGCTGAAATCAGACAGTATTTGTCCCTTTGCGCCTGGTTTATATCCCTCGGCATACTGTCCTCTTGGTTCATCTACCTGTAACAGGTGTCACAATCCCCTTCCTTCTAAGGCTGAATGACATTCCATTGCATGAATGGGCCACAACCTGTTTATCTGACTCCTAAAACATAACTCCCTTGTTTACACCTAAATGTCTTGTTCAAAAAAAACACAAAAAAACCTTTGACACTTTTGTCAGAATAAAATCCAGTATCATGGGACTATTTTTGAAAAAACTTTAAATTTCTTGCAGAACTTATCTCCTGATGTCACTCACCAGAAATTCTGTTCTAACAAGCATTTTTATACTATTCCACATCCACCGTACATCCACATTCCACCGTACATTATTCTGCATCAAAATATAGTCCCATCTTACAAGGCCCTTCTTTATTCTCTTACCTTCTTAAATTATATTCACCATCGTAGACTGAACTAGAAGCCCACTTTCTCCAAGAAAGTGCCACTGTCTACTTGAGTCAGAGGCAAGAGGTCCTTCTAATCAGAGAGGGAAACAAACCATGAGAGATTCTTAAGTCTGGGAAAGGACAAGGGTGGCTGGAGGAGAGGTGGGTGGGGTGGTGAGGTAACTTGGCAACGAGCATTAAGGAGGGCACGTGATGTGATGAGCACTGGGTGTTATATGCAACTGAAGAATTACTGAACTCTACATCTGAAACTAATGATGCCTTATATGTTAGCTATTTGAATTTAAATGATAAAAAAAGAGAAGTCCTTCTTAGGATTTCTTATCCCATGTTATTTTGCTTGTGAATCCATCTGGCCATCAGACAGTGCTTTAGAATAGAAGTAGGGTGACCACCATTCATGAAATTTCCTTCTATTCTTTGTCTAAGTATCATTTCCCCAATTATTTCTGAGCCTTGCAGAGAATTTTCCCAGGATTTTCCTTCCTCCTTCTCCACTGTACCATAACTGGACCCATAACTTCACCTCTAAGATATTTTTGATCACCCTACCTCTCCTCCTCCAGTAGAACCAGTCACACTTCCTGTGTTCTCCAGAGCCCTGAGGGCACATCTGTATCCTCGTGCTTGTGCTACAGAGCAAGCCATCTGTTTGCTTCAGCTCAGATTCTTAGCAAGCTTTTGAAGGGCTAATATGATGCCTGTGTCCATTTTTCATCAGAGAATCCTCTCATGCCGGTGCGCATTGGCTGTGTCTGTTTCCTCCACATGGTGAACACGGAAAACATATTGTTTGAGTCCAGATGGGAGGAAACAAACTTCAAAGGTGTAATACCAGTGCCATCGTGGTGACTTCTGTGATGAATATTTAGGGAACACCCAGGTGCCCAGGATTGTGATAAATACTCTGGAGTGTGTGCCGATGAGTAACCCGTGGTCTCTTCCTTTAAGAACTTAGAATACATGAATAAAGAATTCACAACAGTAGAGGTCGGATGGGCTATGAGCTTGCAATTATGTAAAACAAGCCACTACAAGGAAGAGAAGGACAGTGACAATGCACGGATTGATTTATTGATCTATTGATTTAGTGTAGAGTAGTGTATGTCAAATGTTTGAATCCAGGTAGAAATGGGGATGCCAGAGAACACAGAGCAGAGCTATGGAGTCAGGACAGTGCAGGGTACCAGGAGGAGGACAGCATGGTATGAATATGCAAGGACAGTGGGTAGAGGTTCTGGGGCTCACGTATCAGGGAGCAAGCGTGGCTTCCCTTCACTGATAAAAGCATTGCCGCAGAATTTTGAAGAGGAAGGAGCCAGGATAGAGAAGTGACCTGTGATGTAAGTGAGTTCTCACCCGCTGGTTCTCTGTCCACACTCAACATTTCACCTCAACTTCTCATCTGTCTTTATCAGAGAATTCCAAGCTGTCTTGAACTCCCCTGAGGAGGTAGGTGTAGAGGTAGTGATTGCTCAGTAGAACAGTGAATGCAGTGCTCGCGAGGGGTGCTCTGTACCCCCCAGAAACTCTGGAGCATTCCAAATGAAGGAGACATCAGTGCATGTTTTCCTAATTCCCTTGGAGTCTTGGTGAACACACTGACTGCCGGCAGAGAAAACAGCACAGTAAGTATCAGACAGGGACAGAGACTGGCAAATGGCTGGTCTGAAGGACAGCAGAGCATTTGTGAAACAGAGTGATGATTTACTCTCTGCCCTCAGTTGCCCACATTCCTGGGGCTCTCACAGTAAGCCTCGCCTTGCTTTCATCTATCTGAGCCATTTATCTGCTCTCCTTTTCAGGCTTTCTTCCAAATTCCAGCTCTTCTCCCCTAATCAATGACTATTTTTCATAAATCCCAATCACTGCTCTGGTAAATGGGGACTAATGAAACAACTAATATGCTTATTTAGTGTCTATTAATAGGAATTACTGAGGATACATTGAAGCAGAGGACCAAGAATATAGATGAATTTTACCTTCAGCCAGAAGAGACTGTTGACAGATATTGTCAACCTCTAAGGTTTTTATTTGTGACTGTTGTGATTATTACACAAGAGAGAATTACTCTGAGTATCTTATATTTTTTTTAAAATCATAACTTGCTCCCACTTATTCATTCTGATAAGTTCCATCTACTCTCTTACAAATGTTTAGATAAAATGAGCCACCAAGAAAGGAAACCTTGAACTGATTCAATCTAATAACTGTATCTTTGACTTCTAGCTCACTTTCAGAAATGTACCATTCTCAGTCCCGGGCATACACATAGTAAATGGTGAAAGAGTGGTTGAATCCCAGAGCACTACTCGGGAATTGTCCTAGCCAGAATTCCATGTCATTGGCAACCTTTGTTTTTTTCCCATGTGGAATAATTACAAGAATAACAATGGAGGATCTCACAGAAGGGGGGGAGAAGAGAAAGAAAGAAAGAGAAAGAAAATGAAAAAAAAAAAAGAAAGAAAGGAGCATAAAGGGAAAGGATTAAAAAAAAAAGAAAGAAAGGAAAAAAAAAGGGATATAGCAGCTCTGCCATTCTGAATAGTCAATTTATAATTTAGATCCAGGGCAATGAAAGGTTAGGAATAAGAATTTGTGGGTCATCTGAGCAACATTTGGTACAGTAGGCATTCTTCTTCTTCTTCTTCTTCTTTTAAGATTTTATTTATTTATTTGACAGAGATCTCAAGTAGGCAGAGAGGCAGGCAGAGAGGGAGGGGGAAGCAGGCTCCCTGCTGAGCAGAGAGCCCGATGCAAGCTCAACCCCAGGACCCTGGGATCATGACCTGAGCCGAAGGCAGAGGCTTAACCCACTGAGCCACCCAGACTCCCCAATTCTTCTGATATGTTGATAAACTTTCTTCCATTGAAAATACATAATTCCATAAAGCATCTATGAACAGAAGAAACTAGAGTTGGAATAAATACTTGAATAGAACTTTCTGAATAAAACTTCCTTAGTAGGGGCACCTGGGTGGCTGAGTTGGTTGAACATCAGGCTCCTGTTTGTGTCTCAGGTCATGGTTTCAGGGTTCGGAGGTGGAGCCCCTCAGCTACTCTGTGCTCAGTGGGGGTTCTGCTTTCTCTCTCCCTCTGCCCCTTCCCCTACTCACACACACTCATTCTCTCTCTCTCTCTCTCATTTCTCTCTCAAATAAATACATTTTGGGAGAAGAAGAAAAACACACACAAAACCTTCTTAATAAAGAACAAATGGAACCAGCTGTAAGAATAAAAAAAAAAAAAAAAAAAAACCAGGAGTGAAACATCACAGTGTTCCCGAATGGCAACCTATAAAGAGTGATAAACACTTTAGCTGATGTGGCTTTTGTACATGTTGTATTTGTCTTCATACTGTAGTGAGGTCAGAATTACTTCTGCATGTGAATATGAAAACTGCCCTCTTTCTCTAACGTCTTTATCTCAGAGAGTAAAGGTGATCTGGGTTTTCCCAAAGGTCTAACGGCAGTGTGGTCTTCATTATTATGCTCATTTTACAAATGATAACAATGAGATCAAAGTTACATTTCTATAGGTATGGCACAGTTAAGTTCCAAAAGCATGATCTACAGAACTTAGGCTCTCCAATATTACTTTATGACATGTCCCATGCCACCTCTTCCAGACTACTAAGATTAGGTAGCTAGGACTGTGTGCATAGTAGGGTCAGGTCATAGCACAGTAGGGACAGAAAACCAGACACCTGTCTTCTGTCCTAAGCCTCAGCCACCATCTCACTCTCCAAAGATTCAGTAGGGTGGCTCCAAGGGCTTGTGTCTTGTGTTTCTGCCTGTTGTGTCCTAATACAATGCAAACCAAAAGCAACTCTCTCCTCCATGTGACCCACTTCACCTCACTTTCCCTAGTTCTTAACCACAGTTCCTCCAAAAGAAGCAAAGCATAGGAGATTCTGAATCATTTCTCTAAGGTTTGCTTTTTTTTTTTTTAAGATTTTTATTTATTTATTTGACAGACAGATCACAAGTAGGCAGAGAGGCAGTCAGAGAGAGAGAGAGAGAGGAGGAAGCAGGCTCCCCACTGAGCAGAGAGCCCCATGCGGGGGCTCGATCCCAGAACCCTGGCATCATGACCTGAGCCGAAGGCAGAGGCTTTAACCCACTGAGCCACCCAGGTGCCCCTCTAAGGCTTACTTTTTGGACAGCAAAGGCTTTAATTCTTATTTTCTATTTTAATTTGATGAATTAGGATCAAGGGGATCAGAGACCACATATCTGTTGATGCTACAATGACCAGCAGAATAATGTTTACTATAGAAGATTTTTTAAATTTCTTATTTGAACTAATTTTAAATTTACCAAAGTGTTGCAAAGATAGTAAAAGAGGTCCATGTTACCTAGCATACCATCCATGTCATTTTGCTGTTATCCAAGATTTAACTAACCCAGGATATTGCTTTGCATTTAATTGTCACCTCTCTGCAGTCTCCTGTTTGTCATAGTTTCTCAGTTTTCTCTTGGTTTCTGTGACCTTGATGCTTGTAAAGTGTTGGTCATGTATTTGTAGAATATCCTTCATTTTGGTTTTATCTCATATTTGCTCATGATTTGATTGGTATTATGAATATTTTTGAAAAATACTACAAATATAATGTGTCCTTTTCATCAAATAATATCCTAGAATACATTGTATCAAAATGGTTTATTTCTGCTGATGTTAACTTTGGTCACTTGGTAGTATGTGCCTGCTTTCTCCACTATAAAGTTAATATTTTTCCTTTTTCATATCTTATGTTTAGAGGTGAGTCACCAAAGGTGGCAGATTCAATAGATGAATGGATAAGAAAACTGTGGTACACACAGACACACACACACACACACACACACACACACAGGAATATTACACAGCCATAAAAAGGATGCGATTTTGCCATTTGCCACAGCATAGATGGACCTAGAGGTTATTATACTAAGTGAAATAAATCAGACTGGAAAGATAAATATCATATGATTTTGTTTATATGTGAAATTAAAAAAATGAATAAACAAACAAAAAGCAGAATCAGACCTACATGTAAGTCTATATAAATATAGAGAACCAACTAATGGTTGCCAGAGGGGAGGGTCAGGTACAGGTTTCCATTTGTGGAATGAATGTCACAGGAATGAAAGGCACAGCATAGGAAATATAATGAATGGCATTGTAATAGTGCTGTATGGTGACAGATGGGAGCAAATCTTATGAGCATAGCATAAAATACAGAGAAGTTGAACCAATATATTATACACCTGAAAGTAATGTAACATTGTATGCCAACTCAAATAAATTTTTTATTAAAAAATAGAAAAAAGAACTGAGTGACTAAGTATAGTTCAAAATCAAAGAGGAGAGAATAAAGCTCCAGCTCCTGAATGGAGGAATAACATGGAACTTGGGAACATATCATAAAACCAGAAAGTAAATAATAAATCTTGTGATGGGGATACTCTGGGGCTCTTTTATCTTCCTATTCTAACAGGGACATTTTATTTCCCTCCTTCCCCTACATTTAATATTTGGAATTCTTCTATAAGGAAGATTGGTCACTTATTTATTAATTCCCCGACTTATTCATTCATTCATGGATATCCATATAGACTCATGGTATTTATTTTATTCTTTGTGTTAAAATCCAATACGATCATTATTTTTTAAATAAATGCATTTGATATTGCTCACTATGTAACTTTTAAGATGTATTACAGCCAGGCCTACATTGTGCTCCTAAGTTCAATGAAACAACCCCATGTGGCAGCAACTCAGAAGGGGAATTTGGGTCAAGAAGGAAGGATGCAACTGGGAATCTATGGCAAGGTCTGGAAGTCCATACCTTTAATCAGCCACACACACCACCCCCTGCTACCCCATGCTACCAGGTGGTGACTCAGCTTAGTGGAAGAGCTGGAAACTGATTTCTAGCTCACCTTAGCAACCTTTGAGCAACGCTGTGCAAGCCTGCCTGAGACTATTCTTGAACTTTTCTATGCACTGGAACTGCCTCAGACTCCTTCCAAATATTATAGAATTCAATTAGATTTTAGGCAACTGATTACCTGATTAAATTATTCCTAGGAAGGTGTTAATTTCAAAGGATGAGCTTGTCAAAAGACATGACTTAATTGGAAGAGTCTATTTGGAGATATTTTTGAACTGTGTGGTTATTTATATAAACTCTAAATATATATAAGCCCTGATCCTGTATCTTTCAGGCTTTCCCGGGGGTTTCTTAGAAGGGTAGTGACAATGACATCCTAAAGTTGCAATAAAATCTAGTAATTTTCTTGGTTTTGTTAATGACAATTATTAAAATATTTTATTTCCTTGTTATGACTTGAGAAAAGTTGGATTAGAAAAATAATAGAATGACACTCCATGAAGATGTGCTGGGTAAGGAATAATTATGAGTTATTAAAGGTGAAGGTTTTGGGAAAAGTGTGAAAGAGGACAAAGGAACCTATTTGTGGAGCCAAATACATAGGTGACCTAGGGATCTAGATGACATTGAGAGTAAGGAGAGATGTGACGGCTGCTGAGTGGGTCCTCTCAAATTAAAGAATTGATCCCAGGGACACCAGGAGCAGTCTGGTCTTCACAGAAATATTTTATCTCTGATTTTTGCACAAATATGCACATATACACACAGAGAGACACACAGAAACACAGACGCACAGACACACACAATTACTAAAATCACTAGTCCAGAAAGCATCCCTTTCATCCATATAACTATTTAAAGGAATCAGTATATGTCTTCCCAAAATATATCTCTTTGAAAGAAAAATTATTTTGAACTGAGGACAATCAAGAAACAGGAAATGCAAGGAAAAATCTCTGCTTTCTCTCTGTTTGTCTGTACATACATTTACAGAACTACCCCTCCTCTCTCCACCAGGAAAGACAAAAGTTAATCATCTGAGACAAGTTTAGGCTCTTATTAGCCTATACCAGAGGAATCTACATAACAAACGTTACAACTAGACTTTATCTACAAGTAGTTTTCCATATATTTACCTTCTCACAATTTGCTGCCTATAGAAACTCAAGGTCTTTTTCCTTTGTTTTGCCACTTCCCTAAAAATGTATTGTTCTTTGCTGAATATACTCTGTAGATCTGAATTCTAAGCCACCTCTTAGAGTTATTCATCCCTGAGTTTTTCTCATGTATACCTGAAGTATTCATGTCAATACATTTCTCTTTATTTTCCCTTCTTATCTGTCCTTTGTTACAGAGCTCCAGCCAAGAACATAAGATGAGAACTAAAGGATGTTTTGTCTTGTACCAATAATCTGCAGCAAATTTCAAGATCTTTTCAATTGTTTGAGCATATTCACAGCCGTGCTCCTCCACTTACAATGCTGCAGGGAAATTTGGCTGTCGAATATTCATTTTTTTCACTATGGTATTTCTGAATATATTTAGGAAATTAAAAAAAAAATCACTTGAGAAATTTTTGTCAGAATCCAGGCTTTTTCTTCCAATGCTTAGAATCTTCAAAAATATACTCCTCTCTTAAGAAAGAAAAACAAAATAAAACAATACAAACAAACAAAGAAACAATATGTTATTCTTCCACATAAGACCATGGTAAGATACCAGATTCTTTATTATGCTAAAGAATCATAAAATGAACTATTGGGAAATTAAAAGAGAACCTCACAACATACCAAAGTTAAGCAACGAGAGTCATAAGTTAATTTTTTACATGGCAACTATTGAGAGGTTCTGAAATTTGTTCCTGGTTTAGAGCATAAGAATATGCATGTATGTGTCAATGAATGATGGTTCAGATGATAAAAGTACTAGTAGTTAGATATGTAGCCTTAAGAATTATGACAGCTGCAAGTATGTAGTTATGGTTTCTTTCCAAAGATTTGATTGTAGAAAAAGAGAAGATATAGGGAGAGTCTAATAGTCGGGGAGGAGAGAGCCAGATATGATGACAGATAAGGGGATTAAGAAAAAATATGAACATACTTAGAAGAACAAGACATTATGGAACTCAAATTACAGGTTGAATAATCGGTTAGAGCCAATAAAATTAGGTGTCCCAAATAAGTTCAATAAAATACTATGATTTGAATGTAAACATTTTTTTTTTTTAAGATTACATGGATTCTCTTGGCCAGTTGGCCCTCTAAAAAGTTAGGTTAGCAGGACTAATATCTTAGAAAATTAAAATATATAGAGAAGGAAACGACATATATCCTCCTACCCTTTTATACTTTTAGCTGGGAATTCTGTAACAAAAAAATGTATTCATACGAGAAAAACACAAAAGTTCATTGACATGCATATCTCACATGTATGTGGGAGATTCCCAGGGAAAAATGAATAACTCAAAGAGGTAGCTTGGAATTGAGGCTTATACAGTAACTTCAATAAAAAGCAGTGCATTTGTACAGAGATGACAGGACAAAGGAAATCAGTTTAATGCTTCCAAAGGAAGCAAATTGTGGGGAGATAAATTTATGTGAAGCAAATGGTGGGTAAAGGCTAGTTAGTAAAGATTGTTATGTATATTCCTCAATTCAAATCTACTAAATTTACAAAAATAATATAAATCTTTTCATGTTTACATGGAAAACATGCTGACCTAAAAAAATATATAATGAATGCAGCTTTTATTAATGTATATTTTTCATTTATTATCAAAAATGTTTTAATAATACACATTTATAAATGCTCAACTCAGAATAGAAGTGATTTTACTGATTTTAAATTTAGATGACAAATAGTTCAATACCAGGACATACTATGATCCAAATTAAAATGAAAATTGTAGGGTGAGGCTTTGGGTGGCACAATTGGTCAAGAATCTGACTTGGTTTTGGCTCAGGTCATAACCTCAAGGTGGTGAGATGGAGGTCCACGATGGGTTCCAGGCTCAGCGTGGAATCTCCTCGAGATTCTCTCTCTCCCTCTGCCACTCCCCACTTGTTCTTTCTCTCTCTCTGTCTCTCAAATAAATAAGTCTTTTTAAAAAATGAAACCTATAGGTTGCTGGAGATAGGGACTTGGTATTTTTTAATTTTTTAAATTTTTTTAAACATTTATTTATTGGAGAGATAGAGAGAATTTACAATAGGGGAAGTTGCTGAGGAAGAGGGACAAGCAGACTCCACACTGAGCCCCGAGCCCAACATAGGGCTCTATCTCGTGACCCTGAGATTATGATCTGAGCTGAAATCAAGAGTCAGACACTTAATTGACTGAGCTACCCAGGCCCCCTGGGACTTGGTAAGCATTGATGGAACACTCAATGAGTGCTAGTTATTATGCTGTAATGGGGGAAAATCAAAGAATGATATCCAATCTATACATAATCCAAGAGACTGGGCAGCTGCGAATGTGCAGAGAAGCATAAAAGGCAGGGTAGCTCTTCTAGGGAGAAGGGTAGCTCTTCTAGAGAGAGGGAAAAACTTTATAAAATGTTTCACATGCACTTTAGCATAAAAAAATAAGTTTTAAAGGAGGAGTAAGTTATCTTCACATTGAAGAAGGAAATCACTAGGTTCAATATGGTTTACAACTTCAGGATTTTTTTTTTTAATAAGCCCAAAAGTTAGGGAAAAATTTTTGCCAAGGACTTTAGCTATTTTACTGATGGTTGATACAATATCTGCTAAGGTAAAGTATCTTAAAACACCATTTAACTGGAAAGGAAGGCTCACTCTTAAACAATGGAGAAACCCCCATGAACTCAGCCTCTCCAAATAAAAAGGAGAATAGAAAGTGCTAGAGGAAACAAGGCTTCCAAGTGATTCTATTTACAGGAAGTCTTCACAGGCTATTAACGCATCAGTCAATGTCACAATGTCTTTACTGCACTGACCTGTGGGTCATTTTATTATCTGATTCCAAGACTTGTAACTGTAGATGGTACCCTTTGCTGGAAGGTACATGAAAGCAAATTACATTGTAGGGAATAAAGTCAAGATCTTACAATGAAATAAACACCAGTACACCTGTTAATAAATATAATCCAAAGTCCAAAGGAAGGTTTAATGTCATTCCTGTGAAATGTTAAATCTGGTCAGACACAGATCCTAAGTGGATGAAATACTGCTGCAAATATGGCATAATTGCTACTATGGTAAATTCAATTCCTGAGTCACTTATCCTTGCCAGACTGGATGTCTTAGAATACATACTCCACACATGTATATCATGGGTAAAAAGAGTTACTCTAATTGATTATATTTTTATCATAATCGGGATTTGAGGGGGATAGGGGCTACTGAAATGTAAGGAAAAGTGGTAGCTAACACAAGAATATCAAGAATTTAGGATAAAAGAGGACTAAAGTCCGCAAAACATGTTTCCAAAAATGACATAGAAATGCAAATAAAATATAACCAGTTGCCATTTTTAATGTATGAAGAATCATATTAATTCTGTCCTACAACTTGGAAATTGGACTTCTGTGACCTGAAAAACAGCACCTAGCACTGATGAGGACATGCCTTTAAGAACAAGAACAAGAACATTTTACACACATAATTCTCTAAATCCTTAGTTACCTGGGCAGCAGGATTCCTTTCCAAACCGCCATGACGGTAGCCAGTCCCATGTGCTTATGTCTGCCTGCAGTCCAGCAAGTGACTGACCTGACACTTTATTTCCCTGTGAACCGAAAAGCAACTACAATCTGCAATTGAACAGACGTGTGAACAATTATCCAGAAATCATTTGGAGTCGTGGTCTTCCAGTGAGGCATCCCCCTACACAAACTAAAAAGCAAAAACAAAAACAAATAAACAAAACCAGGAAAACAAAAAAACACACACAAAAAAACCAAAAACAAACCAAACGAACTTTAAAAAAAAAAAAAAATCCCAAAGCCAGTCAGGGAATTTCATCCGAGTGACATGGTTTGGACAGAGATTTTATCTCTGATTGCCAATTCTCATTTGAAGTGTGGTCATCAGTGATGATACCACACAGCAGTACTGAGTGAGGTCTTTGAACATTATGAACAACTGCTGGGCTGAGGCTCCCCTTGAACCTCCTAACAGACAAACTCTTGGGCCATATGCATCCTTCAAACTGATAGTGACAAGGGTTGAATTACAGAAGGGCAGAGTAAATGTGGGTGAAAGTTTCTACACAAGCAGAGAAAAACTAAAAGCCAGTGTTCTGGTTTATGATAAGCAATTCTGTGTCTTTTAGGGAAAAACAAGTTTTGACAGTTGGAGAAACAGTAACAACTCCAAGGTTCCAGGGACAGGACCAAACTGGAGTGAGAGGAGGACCCACAGGTCTGGGAGATGGCCTTGAACACTGATGGATATTTTTGTCTCTCTGTCATAAAAATGTGTTACTCTTAGCCTGTACTTCACATTGAGATTGCTGGGAAAGCTTTCATAAAATCGCTGCTACCTAATTAGACTGCTTCTTAAAATTAAAAAAAAAAAAAAAATCCCAAGGTAGTTCCACTGTGTAGACAACATTGAGAGTTGCTGGTGAAAAGTGATGAAAGTTTTTAGACAATTGCCTCTTGTGATAAAAATATCAATGCCAAAGCGAGCTTTATATTAGTCACATGATTTTATTTGGATGAACCACCCCTCTTTGGTGGTGACATTTATTCCATCACTAAAACCTGCCTAATACCCTAGCAGTGATCTTCTGTGAGCCAAGGAATTGCTTCCTCTACTCTTCCCTGGGCCTTAATATTAAACTCTTTTAATCTGGTTGTCATTCAATACATAAATGGTATATGCTGCTCCAAGTCAGTTTTTGAAAAACTTGATACATGTATTCAATTTTGTTGCCTGTATCATAGCCTATTGGTATTTACTTTAAAATTATAAGGAAGCCGGCATGAAACACCTAGTAACAATAATAACAATTTTGTCAATGGACAACACTGATACAGTCTGATATAAATATCTATTTATTTTATATTGCATTATGCTGCTAAATTACTTATCAAGCATATTGAGAGAAAATACTTACATCTATTAATAAATGTGTGTTCACCATGAAAAGTTGTCAATAGTGAAGTTGTTTAGAATGCCAGCTATGACAATGCTGACCCTTGCCTCAGTATGGATGATATAGGAAGCTAGCTATAGAAGGATGTCTGAGATTTTCAGAAGTGACATAAAAGGAAATGATAACATTGTGCCTGGAAAAAGAAAATGTGTGTTCACATAAGTGCAGCACACTGTGAGCTCTATCTTCAGGCCCATTCTCTGGACCAGTGGGTCCTAGGGTCAGAGACTTCTGCTGGCTTTGGGTGACTCATAGCAAGACAGAAGAGGATCTCTAGCTACTGACAACTCAAGTATCACTTGTTTGACCTAAGCATCGCTTCTATAAGTTAGAGCCTGCAATATCTTTTTTACATTACATTCCAGGTGCCTAATGAATCAAAACAGATGTTCTCTGCCCACTATAATTCTGACTGCCCCCTGAACATCATACAACTCATTTCCTTCCATGAGTTTTACCATTGCATTTGATGGCTATTTCATCTGCAACTTATTTTCAACTTATATGTCTTAAGATTGAGCACACCCATTGTGTCAAAATAATCAATTTGTGGCCGTTATTAGGTGAATTGGACCAAGGGAAATAGGAAAGTATAAACTTTTTGTTTTTCTTTTCCAATTAAGAAGCTACAGGCAACAATGGGAAAAAACAATCAATATTTGCCAATTGTTACTCCCTAAGGGCAATTATCTATTGAAGTGGGATTATCTTCTGCCTTAGAATATCACTACTACATTCAAGGACAAAAACCTTTGCATGCAAAACTTAGTTAAGCCTTTGACATTATCTATGTAGATCTTATGATGAGTGAAATTTCCATTCTAATCTCTAATAAAGATTTGTCCCTATGAATCCTACTTTACATTTTCTATTGCTTTAAGAGGAAAATTCTGGGATTGCGTCAAGCTAAAAAAGCTTCTTCATAGCAAAGGAAATAATCAACAAAATGAAAAGACAACCTACCTAAAAAGAGACAATATTTGAAAATCATAAATCTGATAAGGAGGTAACATCCAAAATATATAAAGAACCCATACAACCTACTAGAAAAAAAAAACCAATTAAAATAAGAGCAGAGGGTCTGAACAGACATTTTTATAAAGAATGCATACAGATAATGAACAGACACACACGAAAAGATGTTCAACATCACTCATCATCTGGGAAATGCAAATCAAAACTACAATGAGATATCAATTCATACCCATTAGAATGGCTATTATCAAAAATATAAGAACAAGCAAATGTTGGCAAGGATGTGGAGAAAAAGAAGCCCTTCTGCACTGTCTGTGGGAATATATTTGGTGCAACAGCCACTGTGGAAAACAGTACAGGGGTCCCTAAAAAAAGATGAGATCCTAAAATCCCATTTCTGGGTATTTATCTGAAGAAATTGAAAATACTAACTAGAAAAGATACGTGAACTCCCATGTTCATTCCAGCATTATTCAGAGAAGCCAAGGTATGGAAACAATCTAATTGCCCACTGATGGATTAACAGATAGAGAAAATCTGATATATATCACACTTATGCATAAAGGATTATTATTCAGCCACAAAAACAAATGAAATCTTGCCATTTCTGACAACATGGATGGACTGCAAAGGCATTAAGAAGTCACACAGAAAAAGAGAAATACCATATGATCTCACATATATGTGGAATCAAAAACAAAACAAAACAAACAAAAAACAAGTTCATAGATACCAAAATCAGATTGGTAATTGCCAAAGGTGGGGGTAAGGGATGGATAAATTGAATGAAGTTGGTTAAAAAAGATTCAAACTTTCAGTTATAAGAGAAATAAGTCATGGGATATAATTTATATCATGACAATAATAGTTAATATCATATTGCATATTTGAAAGTTACTAAATGAATAGATCTTAAAAATCCTCATCACAAGAAAAAAATTCTGTAACTATGTGTGGTGATGGATATTAATTAGACTTACTGGGTCATTATTTTACAATGTATACAAATGTGGAATCATTATGATATACACCTGAAAGCAATATAATGTTGCATACCAATTATACTTCAATGAAAAACTGCTATAGCAAGCTTTATTGAAATATTAATTAGGGATAATATACAAAGTGCTTGTTAGAAAATTATAAGAACATTACCTGAATACACAACAGAGCAAAGGACATCAGCAAACAAAAGGGAGGGGTGCAGTTGGTGGCTCAGCTGGTTAAGCGTCCAACTCCTGACTTGAGCTCAGGCCATGATCAGGTCCCACACTGAGATGGGACCTGCTTAAAGTTCTCTCTCCTTCTCCCTCTGCTGCACCTCTCACTCTCTAAAAAAATGGGAGGAACAATTAGCTGTCTCCCTAAGATTTGCAAAAATGTGCATATGAAAAATGAATAAATATGAAAAATAGTGCACAAAAGTCATATATTCTATAATTTTACATTTTATATATTATATTTATATTAACTTTATCATTTTAATATTTAAATATTTCTGTACTACAAACAAACAGTATAATAATATTTGACTGTTTAATATCATATTAAGAGAAATCAAATTGTAAATTACATGAGATGGGGTTAGATTTTCAAAATAAATCATGTATTGTACAATAACTTATTTTTAAATAGAAGAAGCTAAAATAAATTATAATCATAATATTTTGATAAATATATGTTGAAAAGAATATTTCAGTCTTTCCTCAGAAGCTGAAGGATGTGTGTGAGGCCAAAGAAACCAGAAGTAAAGCCTGTAAAACATGTACACTTGCAACATTTCTGTCCAGTGAAAACCCAAAGTACTAACTATTTATGTCCAAAATATGTGAGGATGAAACCTCCATTTAAACACCCTATTTGTAAAATCTCTGGACATATATACACAAAAAGAAAAATTCTAGTCTACTGATTTTTAGATTTGTTTTTGGCCATAGAATACATGTGAACAATTTCATCTGAATTTTCTTAATGAAATTTGCTCAACTTCTTAATAAATTACTGAAATTAAAAATGGAGATTGGGTTAGACATTCTTCTCTAATTGATGTTAATAATTTCAGAATTAAAGTTCCAATTGCAGGGACGCCTGAGTGGCTCAGGCAGTTAAATGTTTGCCTTTGGTTCTGGTCAGATGCCAGGGTCTGGGATCAAGTCCTGCATTTGGCTCCTTGCTCAGCGGGGAGCCTGCTTCTCCCTCTGCCTGCTGCTTCCCCTGCTTGTTCTTTCTCTCTCTCTCTTGGTCTTGCTCTCTCTCTCTGACAAATGAATAAAATCTTAAAGTTTCAACTGCAATTATTCAATTAAAAATTAACAAGGTATAAACTAATACAATTAAAGCAGGATTAATACATTCAGTAATACAGAGAATGGTTACAAGATAAATAAATTAACATGACAAGAAAAAAAACTAGAAATATAAAGGAAGATGTAAACATATCACTTATCACAGGAATCAAAATAAATTTTTCCACTAGATGGACCCCAAAAAAAAAAAAGCCCTCTATTTTGAATGTGTCAAATGACAAAATTCAACTCAGTTAAGCAACATAAAATTTTTTTTCTTAGGGTCTCAAAATGGTGATGAGAGATGCAAATTATTTCCAAATAAAGACAACTATACCAAAAGAGAGACATGAGTATACTATATATACAAGTATACTTCAATAAGTACTGAAGTATAATGTAAGGTAAAGACAAAAACAAAAACAAAACAAAACAAAATTTGAACTTTTTTTTTTCAAATTTTGAACTTTTATTGAGGGAGAGTAAGTATATCAACATATCTCTCAATTTATCTATGTAAGTAAAATTAATAGAAAAGAAGGAATAAATGATGGGAATACCATATTAGAAAATTTAATCATTCCTTATCAATCTATAAAAATATTACTGAGTATTTATCACATTTTAAATTTATTAAATATATCAATATGTATAATCTATGCATATGCACCTATATGGTATATACTTTATATTCTCATGGCCTTAAAATAAATAAATTCCCCAAACAGAAACAATACTGAACTTATTTTCTAAAATGCAGTTTTATTTAACATTTATTTATCACTTATGCTCCAAGTGTTCCTCTACCCTTGGGGATGTTACATCACCCAAAGTTCCTTCTCCTGGAGGCTCACATCTTACCATAAGCCATATGATTCCAAACGCAGGCACTTGTGAATCAGGTAAAATTAGGCAATGTTAAGTGCTATGGGGAGATTAAAATAAGGTATTATGACCAAAAATGTCTAAGTAGAGAATGGGGGGTACTGATTGATGTCGGGTGGTGAGGGGAAGTCTTTCTGAGGAGTTGGCATTTGACTAGAGACTTAACGAGATTCAAGAACACTTAGAATATAAAAGTTAAATGAATATGTGTTAAATAAAGCTGTATATTTTAGAAAATACTAAATCCTGTATCAATTTTGTCTTGGAAATTTATTTAAGGGTTTTAAGGCCATGAGAGCATAAAATAAAGTATATCCTTATTTTATATATATATATATATATATCTAATATATATATATCTAATATATATAATATATATATATATTCCCATATATATATATATATATGATGGCCACTATTGGAAAGTGACAGAAAACACATTTTGGTGAGGAAATGGAGAAATTGGGATTCTTGTGCACTATCGATGGGAATGTAAAAGGGTACAGAGCTGTGGAAAACAGTATGGCTGTTTGATGCCACTTGTATGAGGTACCCAAGGCAGTCCAAATAAGAGACAGGAAGTAGAATGATTCCTGCCAGAGGCTGAGGGGAAAGGGATCCAAGTAATTACTGTTTTGTGGGTACTAAGTTGCTGTTATACAAGATGAAAAGAGTTCTAAAGACGGATGGTGGTGAGGATCACATTTTATGAATGTATTTAGTACCACCAAACTGTACACTTCAAAAGGGTAAATTTAGTTTGTGTATTTTGCTCCAGTAAAAAAATAAAAATAAAAAATGCATTAGGGCTTTTCTGAGTAGCACATTTTTATTCTTGAATACTTCCACAATTGCAAAGACAAAACAAAAACACATAAAATGAGTAGTTAAAAAAAAACAAAACACAAAAAAAACAACGCATGAAAAATTGCAGGGGATATGCATGAAGATCTGTCTGCTGGCTTGCCATTGTGCCTGGATACCAGTAGGGAAGACTATATCTTGGGCTTAATTCTTTCACACCAAAAAACGTCTTTGAAAAAGCCAGCACTTTCAACTAATTCAGAGCCATCCAGAGCGTTCTAGTACAAAATGGCAGCTGGCTAGCAGCCTTTCATAAAACTCTTCCAAATTCCAAATAAAACAGGCCACACAAAGGAGAAATTTGGAAAACAAAACGCTAAAAAATAGCTCACCAGTCATCCTGCAAGCTGAACATTGGCCCCATCTTTACTCTTAAGCAGATGGAGCGGAATGGAAAATGAACTACCCATTCTGCACCCAGCATGGCTGGGTTTCAGCTCCTAAAACTATGGCCAATGCACAGAACAGCAATTTTTCTATCCCAGGACAGTGATGTGAGCACTCTGCCTGCCCACCTTGTCTATCAGTCTCCTCTGTACTATCACTTTCTTTCCAAATGAAGTTATGCCACCAACTCTTAAGAAAAGTGTTAATTCCTATTCCTTTCTAGAATGTCTTATTCTTCCCGCCAACTCTTCTTAGCACACTCTGAACCCTCTTTTTAGCACAATTCATACTAATTACCATAACCATATTTAACTTTATAGATTGATTCTCAAAATAAACAATAGGGACATAATTACCACGGCTTCATGTGGTTTATTACATAAGCAAGCAGCATCCTCTGATCACCTTTTCTTTTATCTAGGCCCCAAGTTATTGAACCCTGTGACATTCAGACGATGCTGTTCTTGGATTCAACTTGAATAACCTTTCCTCCAGCCCACTGTATCATTTTGTAATATCATCTGGGTTTATTAAAAGTTGAATTACTTGAAACATTCGATTTCCCTCATTCCCAAGAGACATTCTCTCTGGCCCTCTCCGTAAGCGTGTGGTAATTGGAATTCGTGTAGAAATTAAAAATCTGTTCTTTCTGTCTTCACACTTCATTTCTATTTTGAGAGAGTACTTTAGTCTTAAGTTTGGGAATCTTTTCTATAATATTTAGAGGCCTTCTCCAGTCACCCTCTGCTGAACTGTGTGTCAGTGAGGAGCCAGACGTTAGAACGGTCATGCTCCTTCTCAGGTGTTTTATTCTCCTTCTGGAAACTCTGATGAGGTACTAAAACTTCACGCTTACAGAATTAGTTGGGGCAGGCTCACTGTGTAGGACATTTGCTGCGTTCACGTGACCTGCAGCCTACTGGTCTTGACAGTGTTGGTGTCTCCTTTGGAAACGCTCTCTTTATATGTATTCATAGTTTTATCTCTTTGTCTTTTGTTTTACTTTTTTTGTGAGATTTCTTCAATTCTATTGAATTAAAGTAACACACACACACACATATATATAGCATATATATAGACATATATAGACATACATATACACAACATGCAGGCAAATATATTATGTGTGTGTGTGTATGTGTGTGTATATTATATATTATATAATAAACCCTAGTGGCTTAGTCATATGAATCAAACCCTCCACCAAAACCCTCAAAACCTTCTTCTGCTGCTGCTGCTGCTGCTTCTTCTTTTTTAACACACCCAGCATTTAAAAACTCCCCTGCCTTTTGTTTTGTCAGAGTTGGCCTCGTGTTACACTGGGTTCTTGCTCTTTTGCAATAGTAAAGTCTCTCTTTATTACGTTTCACTGGTATTTGGGTTCTGTTATCTTGGACAGTGGAGCTCTTTGATTTGGAGTACTAGTATCTCAGTACCTGTCCTAGAACTCCCCAAAGAGTAGATTCAGTTTCTTTAGAGAAGCATCTTTCAATATTCTACCTAAGCAGTAACATTCCTGCCCATAATCCATTCTGCTTTGACTATGGAGGGATCAGAGCCAGGGTTGACCCATCCATGCACAGAATCAAACTTCCACTACCTCCCTACTCATAGTCTGATGCCTCATTCTTGAATACATTTATAACATCTCCAAGTCCCTGTCCCTGTCTCTTCAAGCTATTTGCCCCCTTTCTCATTTGTAAGCATGCCCTCTGTTATACAACCCTTTAACCTGAGGTACTATGTCCAGTTTTACTAAACCCTTTGCCTCTCTACTGCTATCTGCCCTTTAGAATATTGTGGAAATATTTCAGCCCTAGAAGGACCTAATCAATTATATTTGCTCTTAGGGGTTATAACTTTTATAATAGAATTATTATTATCTTAAAGAGAAGGAGTGAAAACAAATGTGTGTGTGTGTGTGTGTGTGTGTGTGTGTGTGTGTTTATTGAATCAGAAAATACTATGAATAAAAAAATGGGAGATTTTTCTAGGAAAAATATGAATTACCAAAGATTTACCAAGATGAACTTTCACAATAATGAAATCATTAAGTATAGAAAATGATGATCATACGTTTTTATTAATTCTTTTTAAAGAGCAGATGATACAGATAGTTTTATACAAATGATGCTTTCAATCTGTAGGAACCTACTAATTTCAAGAGGTATGTAAATTGTTCTAGAGAACAAAACAATTGTGAATAATTTCCTACATGGTAGTTCAAAGTTAGCGTGGGAGGTTATCTTATTGACACATTAATTTTTCTTACACTGAGATATTTGGATACTCTCCTTCTGTAAAGTAGTTGAATCTTTTGTTTTTGTTGTTGTTGTTGTTGTTTTCAGGAAAGTTTTCAGACTGAAAGCAGAATAGACAGTGACCCCTGTGTCACTTGTGAAAGAGATAATTCATTTCAGTTGTGTGAAATATCTTGGAAAGAAGAGAAACTGACCAGGGTGCCTGGGTGATGCAGGCAGTTAAGCCTCCAACTCTTTTTTCCCACTTAGGTTGTGATGTCACAGTTGTGAGATGAAGCTCTGCATTGGGCATTGTGCTCAGTAGGGAGTCTGTGTGAGATTCTTTCTTCCTCTTTCTCTGTCCCTCCTGCTTGTGCACTTGCTCTCTCTTTTAAATAAACAAATAAATTTTTAAATGAAAAAGTGGAGAGAACATACCATAAAGGAAGGGCAATAAGAGAAGAAAGGGTGAAGAAACACAAAGAGAGGCACAGAGAAAGGCAGAGAGGCAGAGAGAGTCAGAAAAAGAGAAAGAGAACATTCCATATTCTAAAATTTGGCCTGAGATTGGGGGTCAATGAATTCAGAGCCTGTATGCTCTGGAAGAATTTAATGATCCCATTTTTGAAAACAGAAACTAATAATTATATGAACTGCTCTTTGAAAATTACACTAAAACAAACTCTTAGGTAAGCCAGTGAGAAAAATGTAGAAAAGTACAAGTAAAAAGAAACAAACAAAACAGTGAGAATTTACAAGATAAGGATTGAGTGGTTTGGAATTGGGAATGTATTTCCAAAAATATTTCGAAACCTGGTTGAAGAGTTGAGTTTCCTAGCAAAGTGAAAATGGTCAAAAGTAAACTCCAAAATAGCAACATTGATCATAAAAGAAATAGAGAATATTGTCAGGGGAAAAAAAATCAAGAGAGCCACAGTATTTCACAGATGGACTAAAGCCATATGGCTCTAATGTTTTCTAAGTTGCTCTAGAACATGGAAAGACAATGTCCAAGTTCTTGCTGTAATTTATTCTCCTGAAGAAATATGATTTTTATATGAAAAATTACATAAGCATGTAAACCTATAAAAACATTGTAAAATTTTAATTATGACCACAGATTAAAATTTCCAAATAAAGACCAAGGGTCTTAACAGACAATTCACCAAAGAAGATACACAGATAACAAATAAGCATATGAAAAGATTTTCCACATCACTTGTCATCAGGGAAATGCAAATTAGAACAAGGAGATACCATTACACACCTATTAGAATGCTGAGATTCAAAACACTAGCAATGTCAATGTCTGGTGAGAATGTGGAGAAACAGGGTTCTCACCCACTGCTGGTGGGAGTACAAAATAGTACAGTAACTACCGAAGACAATTAAGCAGTTTTTCTTAAACCTACACATATTCAGGGACGCCTGGGTGGCTCAGTTGGTTCAGTGGCTGCCTTTGGCTCTGATCATGATCCCAGTGTCCTGGGATCGAGTCCCACATTTGGCTCCTTGCTCAGCAGGGAGCCTGCTTCTCCCTCTGCCTCTGCCTGCCACTCTGTCTGCCTGTCCTCGCTCGCTCTCTTTCCCTTTATCTGACAAATAAATAAATAAAATCTTAAACAACAACAACAAACACTACACATATTCAGACCAGAAATCATGCTCTTTGGTACTTACCCAAAGGAGTTGAAAGTTAGATCCACAAAAACACTTGCACCCAAATATTTATAGCAGCTTTATTTATAATTAACAAAACTTGGACACTACCAAGATGTCCCTCAGTAGGTGCATGGATAAATGAACTGTGGGACATGCAAACAATGGAATATTATTCAGTGAAAAAACCAAAAAGAACTATGAAGCCATTAAATAAAAATGGAGGAACTTTAAATGCATATTACTAAGGGAAAAAAAAAACAATGATCAGAGGCTACATACTGTATGACTCTAGCTCTATGACATTCTGGAAAAGGCAAAACTGTGGGGGAAATACAACGATCAGTGGTTGCTAAGGTTTGGACAGAGGGGGAGAGATGAATGGATGGGGCATAGACAATTTTTAGGGCAGGGAAACTACTCTATGCAATATTATAGTGAGGGATATGTGTCATTATACGTTTGTCTGAACCCCTAAGATGAGACATAAACTATGGACTATGGTCAACCTTAGGGTAAACCATAGACTTCGGTGATTATGATGTGTCAATATTGTACATCAGTTGTAACAAAGGCACCAACTCTGCTGGGGAATGTCCATAATGGAAGAGGCTATGTATATGTGGAGGCAAGAGGCAGAAAACAAATTCTTGTAACTTCTTCTTAATTTTTCTGTGAACCTTAAACTGAAAAAAGTAAAGATCAAACATTTTAAATTTTTAAAAGATTTCAAACTGAGGGTTGCTGGGGGGAGGGGTTTTGGGAGAAGAGGGTGAGATTATGGACATTGGGGAGGGTATGTGCTTTGGTGAGTGCTGTGAAGTGTATAAACCTGGTGATTCACAGACCTGTACCCCTGGGGATAAAAATATATGTTTATAAAAAATAAAAAATTAATAAAAAAAAGGAAAAATTTAAAAAAAAAAGATTTTATTTTTAAGTAATCTCTACGCTCAACCTGGGGCTTGAACTTATAACCACAAGATCAAGAGTTGCACGTTCCACCGACTGAGCCAGTCAGGTGCCCTGGGAACCAAACATCTTAATTTTTAAAATTCAAGTAAAATATTGGTAGACATAAATACACAGTGTAACATAAGAGTAATTTCCCAAGAATACATGACAGTTGTACCTTGTAATAAAGAAGAGTAATAAAATGATTTATTACAGGATATTCAAACAGAAAAAAGGGATCATCTTAAATGCTGATAAATTTTGAGTAAATTCAGTATCTAATCTTTATTTAGAAATGTTAAATGAAACAATTATACACTTATCTTCATAAACAGCTGCACATTTACATGCAAAGTCTCATTTTTATTCTATTTAACATGACACTAATTTGGAGTACAATGTGTGTGTGTGTGTGTTGTTCACACAAAACTGATTATACTTGACTCTTGCCAAAAGAAAGGAATCTTACGTGCATAATGTGTAAAATCCCAGTGTAGCATCATGTGTATAAAAAATGAAAACATGGTAGAACCATCTGAATTTTTTTGTTAAGTCAAATTGAAGAGTTTCTTTCTTATTATGACATAAATGTCCAAACCACTCCAAAGCAAACAAATTTTACTATATGAAAACCAACAACAATTGGCAGAAATGACAGTTAAAAATCACCCTTCAAACATTGAAATAAAAATAATGAACCGTGAAAATTTTGAACACTTAAAGTAACAATTCTTCTCAACTAATGAGTTATAGGTCAGCATGAAAAAGGATTTCAGTACAAAAATAGGAAATCGGCATAAACTGACAGCTTACAGAAAAGGATTTATAAATGACACATTAAATATGAAAATAGCAACACAACCAAACATAACATGAGAAATGCAAATTAAAACTTTAATGAGATACAAATTTTCACATGCCTGGTTTGCAGGTAACTGGATGGTGATTGGAGAGAAAGCAGTGTGATTTTTTTGGAGAGTGGCCAAAAGACCAATTCATTTACATAAATATATACTCCACAGATAGGGTTTTTAATGTATATATATCACATGTCCCTGAAAATACCCCTCTGGTTTTAGTAGTAAAGAACCAGAACAGCTTAAAAACACACTGTCAAGGGATTGCTAAATAAGTTTGTTATATTTAGACATTGGAATAACACACAATAACAAATAATCTCTCTATGTGTTCATATGTAATTATCTGTGAGGTCTCTATTTTGGCAAAACAGTAAAATTTGAAACAGTGAGTAGTCTATTATAAAAGAAAGAAGAGGGGAACCTGGATGGCTCAGTGGGTTAAAGCCTCTGCCTTCGGCTCAGGTCATGATCCCAGGGTCCTGGGATCAAGCCCCATCAGGTTCTCTGCTCAGCAGGGAGCCTGCTTCCTCCTCTCTCTACCTGCTTCTCTGCCTACTTGTGACCTCTATCTGTCAAATAAATAAATAAAATCTTTTAAAAAATAAAAATAAAAGAAAGAAGAATCTGATTTGACACAATGTATACATTGTGGATATACATATATCCATGTTCACATGTAAGACTATGTGGCAAAGAATACTTCTGGAAGAATACCATCAAACCGTGGTTGCTGTTGGGGTAGGGAACTCAAAGGCCATTAGCCAGGTTAGGAAATAGAACCAGACCTTAAAGTCAGACAAGTCAGCTCTGTGGAACACAGGGACTATAAAGTGAATCAGCAGGAGCGAAGGCTGTTATCCTGCCCTGTGAGCCCGATTGCCAAGTCCTGGATCTGAATGGGACAGAGACTTCCAGATGATGAATGCAGGAGCATGGCCAGTCTCCAGACTTATGGCTTCCTGAACAACATGTACCACTGCCCATCCCTGACCAGATCCAGTGTTGCAGAGAAAAGACTTTTTAATCATCTTTGCTGTGGAAAGCCTTCTGAAAGAGCCACTGTAAGAAGTGGAGGAAACTTTGCTGCTGCCCAGTGGCCACAGGGCATGGCAAGCCAAGGGCCCAAACAAGACTGACCAGGAGACAGGTCACTAATGCAGTTCAGAGGTATGGAGGTAAGTCCTAGAGACATCGACAGGTGTGGAGACCCATACCTACACGCACAGCCTCAGGAAGCCAGTACAGCAGCCCGAGCATAAGGACCAACCTGTGACATTCTCAGGATTCCTGCAGGAGACAGAAGTTTTAGGTAATTAAGCACAAGGCATTTCGAATAATATTTTTCTTCTTCTAAGTGTATTTGTTTTGCTTTGTGCAGAGAAGATTGTTTACAGTACTACAAATAATGCAAAAGGACTATAGAACTTGGCAAAGGACGAAATGCAGAATTGAATTAAGAGAGAAATATTTTGTTCCTGGGTGGAAAACATCACGGTTCCAAACATGTCAGTGCTCCTTCAATTCATATTTATATGTTACTTTTTCAATAAGACTCTCAATATCGTATTTTTTGTTCCCGACAAAACGATTGCAGAATCCACCTTGAAGAGTAAATATTTGAGCGATGTAGTAAAAATGTTGACAATGAGAAACAGTGCATGAGGATCCAAAAGACAAGATTATAACTACATAAATCTGATATCTGAATTACTTCCAAAACAAAGTAGATGTAGAAGCCCAGAAATAAAGCATAACGGTTAGTGGGACCTCAGGACCTGGGTGTCAGGGCCCATCATATTCACCAGGCCTCGCTTTGTGTGAAAGTGCCAACTTTCTCTACCTCTTTCTCTCTTTGTCTCTCTCTCTGCACAGGCACACACACACACACACTCACATGTGCTCAAAAACACACACAATGTGAATACAAGCTTTCACTAATTAATCAAATGTTGAATAGGAATAATAGAAGAGGCCAAAATCACTATTATTTACTTAAGTGTAGATAAGAAATTTAAATTGTGTATTTTAATTTTTATTTTTTTAATTATGTATTTTTAAAACACTAAATATTCATGTAAAGCTAATATTTTAGAAAAATACTTATATTACCCATCATGTACAAACCCATTAAAATTTCACAAACAAAAATATGCAAAATCCCAATGGAAAAATGGACATGGCATATGAGTAAACAATTCAAAAAAGAAAACAACATAAAAGAGAAATTAATATTTTAGTGTTGTTAAGTTTATAGATATAAACAATTATGGCAGAAAGAGTTTGAAATTCACTGCCAATGTTTTTAAACTGTACATTTTCTGTGACTCAAAAATTCCACTTTTGGAAACCAGCCCCATGCAACCCCCATGTTGATGACACAGATTTATTCAGATGGGGCGTTTTATAGTATTATTATTTTTTTTAATTTTTTATTTTTTATAAACATATTTTTTTATCCCCAGGGGTTCAGGTCTGTGAATCACTAGGTTTACACACTTCACAGCACTCACCAAAGCACATACCCTCCCCAATGTCCATAATCCCACCCCCTTCCCCAAACCCCCTCCCCCCAGCAACCCTCAGTTTGTTTTGTGAGATTAAGAGTCACTTGTGTTTTGTCTCCCTCCCAATCCCATCTTGTTTCATTTATTCTTCTCTTACCCACTTAAGCCATGACCTGAGCTGAAGGCAGAGGGTTTAACCCACTGAGCCACCCAGGCGCCCAATAACATTTGTCTTTTAAAGAAAACAACTTAGGGGTGCCTTAGGGGCACCCTTAGGGGTGCCTTGGTGATGGTTAATTATCTGCCTTCAGCTCAGGTCATGATCCCGGGGTCCTGGGATCGAGTCCTGCATTTGGCTTCCTGCTGAGAATGGAGCCTGCTTCTCCCTCTCCCTCTGCCTGCTGCTCTGCCTCCCTGTGCTCGCTCTCTCTCTCTCTCTCTCTCAAATGAATAAATTAAAAGAAAAAAGAGAGGTAAAACAACTTAAATGTCAAAAAGAAAGTATGACTAACGAAGTTAAGATGTAGTAAGATGCATATGAACTCTTTAAAAATGTGAAATATACATCAAAATATTGACTTTAAGTATCTTTCAGTATTTCAAAATTTTGACAATTTCCATTTTTTTTTGGTGTCTTCTACACTGAGCATTCAAGCCATATAATGATCACTAATTTGTTGAAGCAGAAAACTTTTAAGCCATACATTTTTTCCCTTAAAAGTACGTATCTTAGCCTTTATATATTTGATTTTCAAGAAATTATGAATCAAAAAATCCAGTAAAATAAATGCATTTTTTGCATATTTAAATGTTACTGGAACATTTAAATGATTACTTGTCTGGACTACATGAAAATATATCCAATAATTAAATTCACAGTTCTCAATCCTCAAGGATTTGTTCTCTGCTTTTGCTCTTATGGCAATGATTTTTGTTATGACTTTGTGAGCCAGAAACGCATCTGGAGTCTTCTTTTCACATTGAACATTTATAAGACACTAGGAAGGCTTATTATCTCAGAATCACACCATGAAATTGAAACTTTTCATGTATTCTGTTTTCATAGGTTTATCTACTTAATATAAGCCGTTAGATTAAAAAGTGAGGTATATCAAGATTTGCGGTAGTCTGCAAATGAAAAGTATAAAACAATTTACCTAACAGTCTTAAATTTATGACAGTGTGCTGTCATGAAGTATTACCTAAGCTACAGTATTTTATTCTTCTTCCCTACAAGTATCTTAAAGTGTGAAGGCTACTTTTTTAGTCTTAAGTATTCTGAAAGTATATCCAGTAGAAAGAAATAAGACCTAAAAGTCTTATTTTTTTCTACAATGGGATGCTTACTTGATTTTTATTTGATTTTTTTTTCCCCTTCCCTTAGACTGAGAATATGTGGTTTATGCAAACTTTTTGGCTATTGTATAAAATAATCACCATACTTATTTGTATACTACATGTATGTAAATGAAATGTATGTAAATATTTATTATTTACATATATAATACATATGCAATAAATATTACATATATGTTTATATTTGTATAGACATATATAAACATATTTATATATTTATAATAATATAGAATGTATATATAATATATTTTATAACAATAATTATTTATATTATAATTCTTATGCTTCCACTTAGTATAATATTCATATAACATTAATTAGTATATATTTTAATTATGTATAATTAAAATCATAGTAAATATTCCATTTATAATAGAATATAAATAACTATAAACAAATATATGTGAATTTGTGTAAGTTATACTTATAAGTCTATTCATAGCTTCTCAATCATCATAGAAATGTAATATATAATCAAATCATACAATCATAACTATATAAAACTTTCTTTTATGTTGGAATTATGTGGTGAAAGAGACAACAGGCTGATTTTGACAAAAAAATAAATAGACATGATATCAATAGAGATTTTCCCTTAGTCACCTTAGTTGGCCCTTGGGCTAGCACCAAAAAAAGAAAATCAATAGTTCCTTCAATGTGCTTAGGACTTTTCAGTCTGCAATATCATTTCATGAATTCGTTGTAGTTGTGATTTTTCTGCATCTTCTGACCATACATTGTATGTTGTATCAGTCTTCTACTGCTGCTGTAATAAATTACCACAAACTTAGAGGCCTAAAAAGAAAAAAAATAAAACTAAAACTAAACAAACAAACAAACAAAACCCACACACGTTTATTTTCTTATGGTTCTGTAGATCACAAGTCTGACATAAATCTTCCTGGGTAAAGATCCAGGTGTAGTAAGGACACGTTTGTTTCCAGATGATTTTTTTTTTCTTTAAGATTGCATTTATTTATTTGACAGATGGATATCACAAGTAGGTAGAGGGTCAGGCAGAGAGAGAGGGGAGGCAGGCTTCCTGCTGAGCAGAGAGCCCAATGGTGGGACTCGATCCCAGGACCCTGGGATCATGACCTGAGCCAAAAGCAGAGGTTTTAACCCACTGAGTCACCCAGGTGCCCCTGTTTCTGGATGATATAATAAAGAATTGTTTCTTTGTTTGAAGAGTATGTAGAGGCCGTATGGATTCCTTGGTTCATGGTCCAGTCTTCCATCTTCAGCATTATGGGATAAGCTCTTCTCATGCTGCCATGTATCTGACTCTGTCTTCTAATCCCCTCTTCTAATTTTAAGATTCCTAGAGATTACATACTGGACTCACCTAGATAATGAACGATAATCTCCTTTTCTTAAGGTCCGATGATTAGAAAGCTTAATTCAATCTTAATACTCTTTGTCATCCGACCTGACATCATCCTAGGTTCTGAGAATTAGGATGTGAATTTTTCTGCCCGTGATGGATTGTAAATTATTCTGGTAATTTCTGTGGGTTAAACCTTTTGGCCTTTTAGTGATAGAAACATCACACAATTAGACATGTACAATAATATATATAGAAATATAAAAAATACAACTAGAAAACAGTTTTGCTGAATGTTATGGGAATTTGAGTAGAAATACAGGATCTTCACTCAAAAATACTTGTCTCTGGGAAATGGGAAAAGTTTGAAAAGGAATGAGTAAAAGAATACACTGAAACAAAACTGAGAGAAGTAAAAGAAAGTTGAAGTTAGGATTTTTCAGTGTGTGGGATCATCTTGTTAAATTATTATGCATTGTACTTATTCTTATACAATGCTAGCTAGGCCCTTGATAATTTTCATTTTAGCCATGCATTTGTTCTTATTGTAGTCCATCTGTCTTGTGTGAGATCTATTAGAAGTCACAAAGGAAGGGAAGTGAAAACAAGGTGGAAAGTGTCATGGTAGTGGTTACAGTCATTGTCATCATGTAGGAGGTAAGAGATTCATTAGATGTTTTACTTCTGATATTAAATTTTAACAATATTAATAAGAACGATTATACACTTCACAAGTGAGTAAACTGATGCTGCGAGATAAAATAGACTATCCCAAATCACATAGCTAAAAAGGGGCATTGAACAAGGATACAAACCCAGGTCTCTTTGATTGCATAGGCTGTGTCCATAACACAATGACACAGAACAGTAGAAGTGTAGCAAGTCCTTATTGTCTCTGCTGGGCTCTAGGTATCTCAGACATCGCATCAATTCAGCTAGGCTAAGATGAGTCCAAAATATTCTTCAAACTATTCTCTAAAACAACTGAATACAATAACTGAAGATTTTTGGAGGTTAGACCTATAAGACATAGGAAATACTAAAAATAAATATAAACCCAGAGATCTCTTCTCATCACTGGTTAAGAAAGATGGGAGTTTAGAGACTAAGAGTATGCCCATGCAGATAAGAGATGTTGTTGGAAACGTAGGTGTCTCTCCCACAGTTCTATTCGCTGATTTAACTCCTCCCTGAATGAACCTAGGCACTGTTACTTTCTTGTGTGTGAAGGAGAATGTTGCCACTCATTGAGCTCCTTCACCATGAGATACTGGGGATGGTCCTCCAGAACAGCTCTTGTAATAGGTTAAAGTACTATCTGGTGTTCAAAGTACAGGTATTTGCAGAACATTCTTAGGCAGTATCAAGTGTCACCCAAAACTGCATCAGACGAACATCCTTCTCATGGCCAGATCCAACTTGTCACCATGTATGGATAGTCTCGGTGACCCGTTTCTACCAGTGCTTTTTTGTGAAATGCTCTTTATCTAGATTCTTCCCACAGTGTTGGTGGGGATGAGGAAAGCAGCCATTTGAGGGTGGCCTTGTGTACTCACTCCTACGACCTCCTGCCTGAATGCGTGGTGTTTGTGAAAGGGCCGGGTAGGAACAATGCTCTCTCACAGGTGATTTCAATTCCACCTGAGGAGAAAAAATGCTTGAGAAGTCCAGTGTTCTGTATAACTTATTTAGCCATTTCCACTCTGATTCTGTTGATGCCCTGCACTGCTAGGTGAGAGGTTTTGTTTAATTCATAGGAACAAGTTTAGAACTCTGTAAACATTATGCTCTCCTTTACATTTATTACCACTGCTTCAATTCAGTTGAATGAACGTTTATTTATACAGTACCACTGGATTGTAAAATATTCATGACTCCTTGCATTACACAGATAGGTTAATATTATGCTTTCCCTAGAGCTCTGGCCATAGAAGTTTCATAGGCTTGAAATGCTGACCACTTTCCAGACCTTGTAAATTTGCTTTCAACCTACTCAAATTGGTGTACATAAGTCAAGAAGACTGAGGCATCCAAGCTATCAAACTGTTTTTAAAGTCTTACCCGTATGGGAGCAGACAGAGAATCCCAGTTGGGGTATGAGTCATAGCTGGAGACCAAATGCCTTACCATCTTAAAAATAAATAAATAAATAAACAAACCTTGGACATTTCCAGATAGGCTCTTTGAGCTTTCCTATTTCTGCCAGGAGAATGACTTCACAGAACATGGCAGTAGGAACAAATCAGATAGGGCTCTCCCTGCCCAAGCTCTCTAACCTGAAGCAGGGATACTGAGGTGGAGGTATAGGGGCTGGTGAGTGCATTAATTAAGCAAACACACATAAATTTGATTAAAATGAGCCTGCTGTCACCCTGGTCCCTTGTAACTTCTGAGTGTCCTCTCCAACTCCACCCTTCCCTAGCTCTCTTCTCATATCCAGGCAACTTCTATTCACTTAAACACCAAATTTTAGCCCTGATTTCACTCCTTGAACTTACCAATGGGTAATAACTTGATATTCCATGATTCTTTGCTTGAATTTTCCATTGCTTCTCTCCCAACATCTCCCGATCTCCATGATCCCAGCTTATTTGATCTTTTCTCTGGTGTATTTGATCCTTTCTCTGAAAGACTGCTTTTTATTCCATAGAAGGCCCCATTCCTTAGCCAGAAATATCAGCCTAATTGGTGCAAGTTGTTGTCTCTAAAATTGTAGCTTTCTTTCATTGCCAGCCCTTCTGTGGAGCCTTGTTCTATCTAAGGAACAGGTTGTAGACCCAACAGAGGCAGCCCCTTCACTGGGTCTGGAGAAGGAGAGGAAGGTGGCAGTACTGTGGGGAGGAAGAAGCACTCACCAACATGAGCCTCAATGCTCCGTTTGAGAAAGATTCTGGATGGTGGGAAAGGCAGTGCTGCAGAGAAAAAAACTGATGCTTGGAGGTGGAAGGGGGTGGTTGTGAAGATCTGGGCATACTGTAAAGAAAGTAATTAAGTGACAAAACCACTCTTGGGAATCTTTAAGTAGAATAATGAACGATGGGGCACCTGGGTGGCTCAGTGGGTTAAAGCCTCTGCCTTCAGCTCAGGTCATGACCCCAGGGTCCTGGGATCGAGCCCCACATCTGGCTCTCTGCTCAGCAGGAAGCCTGCTTCCTCCTCTCTCTCTCTCTCTGCCTGCCTTTCTGCCTACTTTGATCTCTCTCTGTCAAATAAATAAATACAATCTTAAAAAAAAAGAATAATGAAGGATATCTCAAACTGCTGTGTCAAATGACAGTCTTACCATCTTTGTTTCTATCCCCCTCATTCTTTTGCTGTCAGCCTTTCCATATGCCCTTTTCTTCCTATTTCTGTGTTTGGGCCTTTCTGATGATCTCTTGTATTTATCCATTTGTCTTGCTATTTCCATATGTACCACCCAAGTAATGTAGTGAATATTGTTTCAATTTCTTTTTGATCTACTTATTTGCTAATCCAATGTGGTCACAAGTACCTGGTTCTGAATTATCAATTGTAGTTTAACCTTTCCACAAATGAAAGAAGAGTCTCTTTAACGTAAGCCTGATTTCCAAGCTAATAATCAAAAGGCGATGTCATGCTTAAATCGACTCTCTGTAATCCTCCAAATGAGGTAGAGAGATTAGAGAGAACAGGAATTAATAGATCATGGATATTGAATGAGTAAAATGTTCTTTAATTTAATTCACACTTCAGCTCTGATGGACTCTGATAGCTTAGGAATGGAAAAGTACAAAGGATGAAAACATGACAGATAAGAGTTTTGAAGTTTAACATCGTAAAGGCAAATGAAAAAAAAAAGAAAGTACTATTTTGAGTGACAGCATATATACCAGAGTAAAGCAAAGTTTAACATTAAAAGAAACCCACAAACAATTTAAATATTAAGCTGATTTCAACTAAAATATGATTATAAGTAAGATACATTTAGCAAATCACATCATCCTTAATAAAGATTTCAGATGTTAGAAAGGAAAAGAAAAAATTCAGAGAAACACACAATGCTGATACGTAGATTTCACATTTAACAGTGCTTCCTCTTTAGCTAGGCTAGCTTCACATTATACCAGTGGAAAGTAAACTGGTAAGTATTTCTCCTTCTGTACTTGCTCCAGAAGTATAAAAATTACTGTATTACCCAAATTTTAAACAAGTTCTAGTCTAATATTAATGATTTTCACCCCTATTTTGTATATTGTACTTTATGATTTAAGCTAGCATGTGGAATTTCTGTGGGCTTTCAAATCAATTATAAATCAGAAACAAACCATAATACTAACTTATCATCCAACTGCCTGTGTGATGCATTTTTGGTTACTTTGTTCTGAAGTAGAGCTTTTCTGAGAATGAGAATGCCTTCTCCGAAGTATGAACAAACTTCAACTTTCTTTGTTAGTGAGGTTTCAAGTATTTCCATGTATTACCCTTACCCCCATGTACTGGAAAAAACAAAAGGCAGGAGAAAAAAAAATAGTCATGAATTTGGAACCAGTTTGGTGTGGACTCAAAATTGAGCTGTGTCAGCTGATATTAGGCAATGTCTGTCAACTGACTTCTTATGAGCTGCATTGTCCTCATGATAAATTCAAGATATCAAAATTATAATGCCTATAGTACTGCTTATAATATTTAAATAAGACCACACAAACATACATAAAGCACAAAGCTTCATGTCTATTATTTGAGTTGATTATTAATGCATAAAAGTCATTATCTCATTTACCTTAGAAGTTCGGGTTCCTTGAGTGGTCCTAATTTATAGATTGTTACACAAGCAGAGTAATGTGAGAGGGTATCCTTCCTATCCTTTTCCAGGACATCAGTAAGGCAACAAGGTGAATGGGTGGGGTTAGGTGGCATGTAGCTGGAAAAGAACTCTACAAATATCATTGTCATCAAAAGTAGAAGATATTACAATTCATAGGCTGTAAAAACACTTACAGACTACCAAAACCTGTTGGGATTTTGTGGATCTACAAGGAAGGGTAGCACTGAAGTAGATGTTGTCTTTTATGACGGTAGATTTCACAGACAGCCAGCAACATAATATACAGGAGAGAAAGTCATTATTCTCAAGATGAAGGCAAACATAGTAGAGATAAGGCAGCATTCATGAAAGAAGAAATACAATGGAACAAAAACAAACAAAACTCCAAAAAGTAGAGTGGGAACATGGCCCAGAGGTTGCAGATTTCAGAAAATGTCAATATACATACAGTTCCTTAAGAAGAAGACTCACTTCACCAATAAAAGCTCTGTATCTTGTATGCAGCTGTGAGAGGGAAAACTTGTATGGGCAGTCGTGGCTGCAGAGGCCTTCAAGGAGCACATTTGGTTCAGAGAAGCAGAGGAGAAAGAAGAAAAGGGGAAGAAAGCTATTTTCTTTCCAAAGAAGCCACCCACCCTTAGAAACAATGAGAAAGAAAGCGATCAGTATCAGAGTTCGTAGGATCCACGGCAGTTTGAAATGCAGAGATCTTTGGATGTAGCTAATAATCCATGATATCCCTAAGGGTGAGTGAATGATTTCATTATTTGACTTGCAAAGAATATCAGGAACTGGCAAGCAGAATGATGTTCTCTGCCACCTAATAATATATATATATATTTTTTCCTTTTTTTTTTTTTCTTTCCTGGCAGCTTTTAACATTATAGCAAATCTGTGTCTGGGGGACTGCTGGTCACTGTTTCTCACAGTTGCAAATCAAGGCATTTGCAACCAAGAACATATATATAAATTTTTTTTCCGGATTTGAAACTGGACCGGATAAGCGGTATTTGTGCAGCTGCTGTGTATAGTTTTAAAATGTTTATGGCACCTTCTTAAGTTGCACTTACATGGGGGGGAGGGTTGATAGAAGTTTTTAATCACAAAGTCACAGGACTTTCTTCTTTTGTAACTGAGCTAAAAAGAAAGGGCTGCTTTTTGGTGGGGGCAGATGAAGGCTCATAGGAGCCCTTTCTCTCAGAGGGGACAAGTACCCTTCCCTTATTTCTTTCATTTGAGAAGTGTATGAAGCAACAGTTGCAGTCACTGAAATGCTACTGGAATTTGAAAACTTGAAAACAAAAAACCTACTTGCCCCTCTTTGGGAAGCTGTGTGCCAAAGAACCAGTGTCATACCCCCCTACCTCCTGCTGAGCTGCCTTTGCATTGTTGTATATCCCAGCTACTCTGTGGGTTTCCTGAAGCTGTGTGTGAAGTCTCTACCTCATTGTAGCATATGCAGGCATGACTGCACTCTCCTACAGATGTGTGGAGTAAGCTGTGGTGTAGTTTTTTGAGGACATAATAAGCACATTGCAGCAGAGTTAAAATAAATATATATATATGTGTATATATATGATCCTTGGCCTGCTTCCATTTTGGAATGAGTTCTCACACTCTGAGCCATTCTCATAAAGGGAAGCCTGAAAATTCTTTTTATTTTATTTTATTTATTTTAGACAGAAAGAGAGATGTATGGCACAAGTGGGGAGAGGTACAATTGGGAAGGGAGAGGGACAACCAGACTCCACATTGAGCATAGAGCCCAACACGGGGCTCAGACTTGCAACCCTGAGATCATGACCTGAACTGAAATCAAGAGTCAGGTGCTTAACTGACTGAGTCAACCGGGGACCCAGAAAGCCTAGAAATTCTTTAAGAAAGACCTTCTAATGCTAATTATTGAGGGTTTGGAGCATGGAAGACCTTAAAGGACAGTTATGAGAGGAAATTCTCTTGTTGTGCGGGGCTTGAGTGCTAAATTCATTTACACAGTAAGTATGAAGTCACAGTGGTCTACAGTGAAGATATATAGGGACTCAATATTAGTGGCGTGTTGGTGAAAAGCTGAAAGGAAAAAGATTAGAATATCAGTGAGAACACTGTCCTATGAAGAGTTATGAGGATAGCTTTATGACACTCATACAAAGTGTGAGGGTCTCTGTATCTCACACCAGAAATTATCAGTGCAGGGAAGTCAGTGGGCAGTTTTTACACAGAGTATTGATAGTGGAAATGACACAGTCTCTGTCTATATGTGAACTCAACAACTCACAACTTTCTGCACCACGGCTGATCTAGCTACCACATCTGCTGAACATTCTACATATTATCAAGAACAATGTTAAGCTTTACATAAGGCACCACACCTTGAGGAGACCAAAATACACTGTATGATGTATTGATTACATCAGGCCTCTACTATGGGGAAGGCAGCACTTTGTCCTCATTTAGAACTGATTATCTAATGAATCTGTAAGTAATATTTACCTCTCTTGCCCACAGTGCCCCTATCAGTTTACTATTTAAGAAGTTACAGATGCTCTTCTTTAATAGGATAAAATCACATGTAGCATCATCTTTGAATGATGGTCTCAATTTTATGGTGATGGAGAAAATAAGAATAAATATATGATAATGGAAACTGCTGCATTCCCCCAGAAACTACTGTCACAATGGAATATAGAAATGTGTTAAAGGCACAGTGAGGACATCTCATTGAAGATGTTACTTTGTGGGGCATAGCACTGTCTTTTAGGATGCAGTATGTATGTTGGACCTAAGTGCATTACATGTGTTTGGGTTCCCATGGGTCTCTTTCATTTATAAACCAAGAGGGTATAAAGAAGATTGACTCCTCTTTCTATCATTCCTTGGGGATCCTGTGTGGAGTTTGTACTACCCAATGCACAGTTTAAGGCTCAATATAATTAAAGGCACTCAGATTAAAGGACTTGGGGGGGATGCTTTCCCCAGAGTATATAGTATGTGTTGCACTGAATCTAAAGCTATCATGGACACCTGTTCCTCTTGGCAGACAAATGGGCAAAGAATAGTTTAATGCTGATGATGATAATGACAGACAAAAATTGCTGCTACATGCTGGGACCTGGACAAGTTTGTGTGAATACCAGGTAACTTCTGCTGGTTTCATGATTGGTGAAAATAGTAAAATGGAAATTAGAATAATAGCAGCTTGGTAAGGCCACATTAACCAGGCACTTGAATCCCTAGAGAGAGAATGTCTAGGCTGGATAAGCAAGCTAAATTAGCAGAAGAATTCTCCAAAATGAGGCAAATCTATAGTGTGTGATATAGGAGGAAAATGATGATAGCTACAAAAGTAGAACTATGGATTGCTTCCTATATTCTGTTTTAAAAATTCATTTGCATAAATCGAAGTTGGCTGCCAATGTGAAGTATAGTAACAGAGTGAATTCACCGTGGACCATGAACAGTCTTGAGTGACAAGAGTAAACTGCAACAGACATGGTTGATATGTCACCACATATACCCTTGACCTATCTCTGAATAATCTGAAACCACAGTGGATAATTCCACTTCTGCTGCTAGATTAATCACCTTCATCTTTCTACTTATTTTTGAGAGAGCTCAAGAGCTTGCCTTGGGAACTTGCTGAACCCTTCCTCAGGACGTTCTAGAAATTCTGCGTAACTAACACCTCCAGGAATAACCCTCAAGAAATGCAGTCCTAGAGCTGGTGGATAAACATGACTGTTCTCATTTCTCCATTTTTTATCGTTTTTCTGAGAGTTCTCATAGAACTAAGCTGCAATTGCTGACAATGGAAACCTGCTCATTAACAAACATTCACTGCCTTTTCTTAATTCACAGATTCACTTTCTTTGCTTTCCTTCCTCTGTATTCTGGCATCACTTGTATTCAAGGCCATGTCAAAAGGCCTGCTTCTGGAGAACTTCAAATTCAGACATAATTCAAAGCATGTTTTTTGATGTTAAAAAAAATAACTTCACTGTCAGTATTGAAAGTGCATATTATATGTCATGGGCCCTTTTTGATAAACATTAAAACTTTCCTTAATAAACTTATAAGGTATACACTTGGGGGTAAAATTGTTTGGGCAGAGAGAAAAAAGTCAATTGACTTACAAGGTAGAAAAAGTTAATGCCTGTTTGTCATCCTATAAATAATGCTGTCATATCCAGGATCCATTTTCCAGATATTGTAAGAGGTGATAATCACAGCCAAGGCCAAGGCAATCATTGTCCAAAGTACCATGTTGAAAACCACGAGATACTCAAGGTTATAATGATATGTGAGGTTATAGGGACTTTTTATGGGTTTTTCGCTTGTTTTGCCTCAAGAATGTAGCCTCAAGTTCCCTAAAGAAATATTCTCAAAAAATAAAAATGAGACCCAAGTGTCTAATGTGGAGCTAAGCTTACTTTCAATAATTAAGGTTTCAGGCTAATAGTTTTTAAAATAAGCTCTATGTTATCAACAAGCATCACTTTAGAAAACTATGGGGGAGGATAAACTCAAGAAATGACTTACCAAGAGTGATAACAACAAAATGGCAGATGAGGAGCCCAGGTTTTCATCACTCAAGGGAGACAGAGTTAACAGCATTACATGAACCACAATACTCTGATGAGGATACTAGAAACCATTTAAGGGACTGAAACACCCAGGTAACTGCATAACCAAGAGAAGGAATTATGCTAGTTAGAAAACTTTATGGTATTTTGTTTGTCCCTACTCTTTTTCCCACCCAGCAAAGCTTGATGTGATTGGTGTGTCCCAATTTTTAACTCCTTCCTGAAGACAGAGGAAAAGAATAGAACTTGAATCCAGCATTTGGACTTGTTTGGGAGCTGCCCAAGGGATAGGTTTCTGGGTCATGGGTCTCAAGTACTGACAGGAACAGTGGCATACCTTGAATGTGAGATTGGAAGCTTCTAAAAACACTACTGTATCTGCAGTTCTACAGCCTATCACCAAGGAAAGTAAAGATTATAGGTAAAAGAATACAACAGAAAATGAAACTAAAAACTCCTAAGAAGAAACAGGCATGGACCACTTAGGGAAATAAAATAGTTGAAAACAGCCATATGTGCTAGAATAAAAGCACCCACACAAGTCTAGAAAAGATGCATTCCCTGAAAGTTTGAGAGGTCTTCAAAACTTGTAACAGAGTATATTGGCAAAGAGATTTCCATCATGAAACCAGCACACAAAGACTGGAAAAGATGGCTATTGTTTTAAATGGTCAAATCACACCAAAGATAACAAAAATCACAAGCCATACAAAGAATTAGGGAAACATAACCCAATCAAACAAACCCAATAACAAAATAAATATCCAGAAACTGACCATCAAGAAACGAAAATTACTGAGTTTCCTGACAAAGAATTTAAAACAAGTTTTTTAAAGATGTTCACTGAGCTAAAAGAAGACACAGATGGACAACTGACTGATATAAGTAAAATGATGCATGAAAAAAAAATAAGAATATCAATAGAGATAATAAATAATAACCAGAAAAAAAAAAACAAAAAAACAAAAACAAAGCAAAACAAAACAAAATCTGTACAGAAATTCTGGAGACAAAAATAAAAGAACTGAACTAATAGATTCACTAAAGAGATTTAACAACAGACTTGACCAACTGGAGGAAAGAATCAGCAAACTAGAAGATAGGTCACTTGAAATTATTTAGTCAGTGGGTAAAAAGGAAAAAAAAAAAAAAGTCTCCAGGATTTACAGGATAACCATCTAATGGACAGTATATGTAATATGGGAATCTAGAAGAAGGTGATAGAAAGGGTCAGAGAACATATTTAAAGAAATAATGGTCAAAAACTTCTTTACTTTGGAGAAAGAAATGAACATATGGATCCAGGAAACTCACTGAACTCCAATAAGGCTAAAAACAAAGACATCCACACCAAAGTACATAGTACTCGAACTGTCATATGTCAAAGACAAAGAGAGAGTCTTGAAAGCAACAAGAGAAAAGCACCTCATCTGACGCTTCTATAAGGTTTTAAGTGAATTTTCTCAGCAGAAGTCATGAAAACAAGGAAAGAATGGGATGATATATTTAAAGTGATAAAAGAAAACTGTTGATCACGAATCCTAAAACCAGAAAAACTATCCACCAAAATGAAGGAGAAATTAAATCATCCCCAGATAAACAGCTGAGACAACCATTAGACAACAACCATTAGACTGGCACTACAAGAAATGCTAAAGAGAACCCTTTGAATTGAAGTGAAAGGATGCCTGACAGCAACATGAAGCTACTTGAAAATATAAAGTTCTGGGGTGAAGTTAAATATATAGATAAATACAAATCCTGCATTATAGTAATTTTTGTGTGTAAAATCAATTTGAATCCCCAATTTCTAACCTTGTATAGAATTTCAAAGACAAAGTGTTTTTAGAGGGACCTGGGTGGCTCAGTCACTTAAGCATCTCACTCTTGTTCTCATTTTAGTTTTTAATCTCAGGGTCATGAGTTCAGGCTCCACACTGGGTTCCAAAGCTAAGCATGGAGCTTACATAAAAACCAAAACCAAAAACAACAACAACAACAAAACATTTTTAAAAGGCCTTTAAAATCTATGTTAATGGGAACACAATAATAAAGAATTGTATTTGTGACATAAAAAACAATACAGGGGAGCAGAAACTGTGAAAATGTGGAGCTTTTGTATGCAATTAAAGCTAAGTTGTAATCAGTTTAGGATAGATTGCAAAAACTGACAAGAAACACAGAAAGCAATTAACAAAATGCCAATACTAAGATCTTCCCTGTTAGTAACTACTTTAAATATAAAGGGATTAAGGGAGTAAATGTCCTAATCAAAGATATAATATTGGTTGAATGTACCAAAAACAAAAAAACAAACAAAAAAACAGAAGGATCCAGTGATATGCTGTCTATATGATACTCACTTTTACTTCTAAGGACACACTGAGGCTGAAAGTGAAAAGATGAAAAAAGATATTCCATGCAAATGGTAATCAGAGGAAGGCAGGGGTGACCATACTAATCAGACAAAGTAGACTAAGTCTAAACTCTCACAAGAGAGAAAGAACATGATGTAATTATAGTTATGTAAACATAGAAGAATCAACTTACCAGGACGATACAAGAATTATAAATATTTATTCACCAAATATCAGAATTCCTAAAAAATAAAGCAAATATTAATGATATTGAAGAGAGAAATAAAAAATATAATAATAATAATAGGAACCTTCAATAATCCAATTCCAATTAATGAATAGAACAATCTGACAAAACATCAATGAGAAATCAAAACTTAAACAAAACCTTAGAACAATTGAACCAAAGAGACAAATAGAGAACACTACAGCCAGCAATACCAGAATACACATTTTTCTGAAGCGTAAAGAGAATATTCTCCAAGATATACCTTATTTTTGGCCACAAAACAAGTTTCAACAATTTTAAATCATTGCACTCATTAAAATCATACAAAGTATATTTTATAATACAGTATTTTTAGAAATCAAAAGGATATGGAAAATTGGAAAGTTCAATGACATGTAAATGTTAAACAGTACATTCTAAAATGGTCAATAAGCCAAAGAAGAAATCACAAGAGAAGTTGAAATAAACATGAAATGAATGAAAAGAATATGAAATATATTGAGACAAGTGAAAATTAAAATATAACATGCCTAAACCAAAGGAATCGAGCAAAAGCATTGTTAAAAGGGAAACTGAGAGCTGTAAATGTTAAAACAACAACAACAACAAAAAAAACCTCAAATCAACAACCTGAGAAGGAGCTAAGGCAGTGGAGTAGTAGGAAGAACCTATACTTGCCTTGTCCCTCAAACACAGCTAGATAAATATCAGATCTTTCTAAACACCAAAAAACTCAACGTGAAGATGGACAGAACAAACTGCACAACTAGAGGAAAAGAAGAAACCCTATTAAGGAAGGTAGAAAGTGCAGAGTTGTGGTTTAGGAAAGAAACAGGCCATGGGTGCTATGGAGGGGAGGGAGCCTTGGTTGTGAAGAAAGGTAAGAGAAGGTGGAGTACACAGGGATATGCACAAGTACACTTCTTTAAAGCCATTGGCTGGGAAAATGAAAGGGGCTGATTATTGTGAGGTTTTGTAACCAGCAGGGCTCAAAGACTGGAATTTTGGAAGCCAACTGTGTGCCCAGTGAGGAGCCCACTGCAGGTAAGGAGAAACTCTGCAGAGGACTGACCTGAGGGAAAGAGCAGCCAAAACACAGCAGCAGACTGCATATAGATACGCCAGAAACACTTCCTGAAGTACCAGGCCCTGCACAGTACATGACCTCTTCTTCATAAAGCCATTATTCTTAAGAAAAAGGAAACACAACAGGCTTTCCTAATTCACAGAAGAAAACAGAGACCTACACAAAATGTCAACATGAATGAATTCATCTCAAAAGAGAGAACAAGAAAAGGACATGGCCAGGAATCTAAAAGACAATCTTCAGAATGGGAAAAGATATTTGCAAATGACATAACTAATAAAAGGTTTATAAAGAAGTTACCAGGGGCTCCTGGGAGGCGCAGTGGTTAAAGCCTCTGCCTTTGGCTCAGGCCATGATCCCAGGGCCCTGAGATCGAGCCCCCCATTGGGCTCTCTGCTCAGCGGGGAGCCTGCTACCTCCTCTCTCTTTGCCTGCCTCTCTGCCTACTTGTGATCTCTGTCTGTCAAATAAATAAATAAAATCTTAAAAAATAAAAAAAAAAGAATTTACCAAACTAAACACCCAAAAAGAAATAATTTGTTAAGAAATGGGCAGAAAACATGAACAGACGTTTTTCCAAAGAAGACATGCAGATGGCTAACAGACATATGAAAAGGTGCTCAACATTACTCATCCTCAGAGAAATACAAATCAAAAGTACAATGAGCTTTCACCCCACACTTTTCAGAATGGCTAAAATCAACAACAAAGGAAACAACAGGTGTTGGCAGGGATGTGGAGAAGGGGAATACTTGTACACTGTTGGTGAAAATGCAAACTGGTGCAATCACTGTGGAATATAGTATAGAGGTTCTTCAAAAAGTTAAAAATAGAACTACCTTATGATCCAGCAATTGCACTACTAGGTATTTACCCAAAGGATACAAAAATGTATTGAAAGGATACATGCACAATGATGTTTATAGTAGCATTATCAACCATAGCCACATTATGGAAAGAGCCCAAATACCCATTCATTGATTAGTAGATAAAGAAAATGTGTGTGTGTGTGTGTGTGTGTGAATGAATGATTGAATATTACTCAGCTGCAAAGAAAAAAAAAGAATGAAATCTTGCTATTTTTGATGATGTGGATGGAGCTAGAGAACATTAAGCTAAGCAAATTAAGTCAGTCAAAGAAAGACAAATACCATATAATTTCACTCATATGTGGAATTTAAGAAAAAAGTAGATTAACATGGGGGCAGGAAGAGAGATGCAAACCATAAAATACACTCTGAGCTATAGATAATGAACTGAGGGTTGCTGGAGGGGAGGTGAGAAGGGAGATGGATTAAATGGGTGATGGATTAAATGGGTGATTAAGGAGTACACTTGTTGTGGGACCACTGGGTATTATATATATATATGATGAATCACTGAACACTATGCCTGAAAATAATATTACACTATATGTTAACTAACTTTAATTTAAATAAAAACTTGAAATTAAGAAAAACCTAATTTTATATATCAAGAAATGAGTAAAAAGAACAAACAAAACTCAAAGTTAACAGAACGAAGACAGGGGCGGTGAGAGATAAATGAAATAGAGAAGTAAAAAAATAGAAGAAAATCAATGAACGTAAGAATAGTTTTTTCAAAAAGATCAATAACATTTACAAGAGTCTAGGTATATTAACTGAGGAAAAAAGAGATAAGATTCACATAGCTGGAACAATAAATGAGTGGACATTACTACCCATGCTGCAGAAATACAAAAGACTCCAAAAGACTGTGAAGACTTATATATAAATAAATTGGATAACCTACAAGAAATGAATACATTCCTAGAAACACAATCTAACAATTTTAAGTCATGAAGAAAATAGAAAATATGCACAGACCTATAATTAGTAAGGCCATTAAATCACATTAAACCAGTAATAAAAATTTCCCAACAAAGGGCAAGTCTAGGACCAGATGTTTTCATTGGAGAATTCTATCAAACATTTAAGAATTAACATCAATATTCCTTAAACTCTTCCAAAAACAAACAAACAAACAAACAACAACAACATAATTGAAGGGGAGGAAATGCTCCCAAACTCAATATTTGAGACCAGCATGACTCTAACACCAAGGCCAGACAATGGTATCATAATAAAAAAGCAAAACAAAACAAAACAAAAATTTGCAATTGATAAAAATTGATGCAAACATAATTCAGTGGCATATTAAAAGGATTATACACCATGACCAAGTAGGATTTACTCTTGGGATACAAGAATGTTTCAATATATTAAAATCACTCAATGTAATACCCAGCATTAACAGAATGAAGGATTAAAAAAAAAATTAAAGACACGATCATCTCAATGCTACAGAAAAGCATTTGACAAAATTTAGCATCCTCTTAAAAAAGATATGGTCCTATATATACAATGGAGTATTACACTTCCATCAGAAAGGATAAATACCCAACTTTTGTATCAACATGGATGGGACTGGAGATTATGCTGAGTGAAATAAGTCAAGCAGAGAGAGTCAATTATCCTATGGTTTCACTTACTTGTTGGAGCATAAGGAATAACACGGAGGACATGGGGAGATGGAGAGGAAAAGTGAGTTGGGGGAAATCGGAGGGGAAGACGAACCATGAGAGACTGTGGACTCTGAGAAACAAACTGAGGGTTTTGGAGGGAAGGGGGATGGCGAGATGGGTGAGCCTGGTGGTGGGTATTAAGGAAGGCACGTATTGCATGGAGCACTGGATGTGGTGCACAAACAATGAATTTTGGAACACTGAAAAGAAATAACATAAAATAAAATGGAAAAAAAAAATCAACATCCTCCCTAATACAAACACTCAAAAAACTGTATATAACAAGACCATTAGCAAACATCATAGTTACCAGTGAGAAACTGAAAACTTTTCCTCCAAGATGAAGAACAAGAGAATGATGCCAACCCTGCACTTCTCTTCATTATCATACTGAAATCTTAGCAGAGCAATTAGGCAAGAAAAGAAATAAAACACATGTGAATTGGAAAGGAAGAAACAAAATGATCTCTGTTCACAGATGACATAAAATTATACACAGAAAAAAATTAGATTACACATGCACACACACACAACTATTAGAACCAGTAAATTAATTTATCCAAGTTTCAGGACAAAATCAACACAGAAAATTCAGTTGCATTTGTATGCACTAACAGTGAGCTATCCAAAAAAGAAATCAGTAAATAATTCCATGTATAACATGTATGCTCAGGCTGCCATTATCACAGACAAGGTGGCCTGAACAACAGAAAATTATTTTTCACAGTTCTGTGGGATGGAAGTACAAACACAGGTTCTGGCTCTTTTCAGTTTCTGAAGAAGGGTCTCTTCCTGCTTGTAGAAGTCCACCTTTTACTATTTCCTCAGGTAGTCTTTTCCTTGGTGTGTCTCAAGGGAAAGGAGTGGGGGGACAGAGGAAGGAGGGAGAGAGGGTGAGTATAAGCTCTCTGATCTCTCTCCTTCTTATAAGGTCACCATTACTATTGGCTTAGATCCTAATCTTTATGAGCTCATTTAATCTTACCTCCTTACAGGCCCTATCCTGAAGTATAGTCACATTAGGGCATAGGACTCCAATACGGAATGTTTTTCAGGGGGCCTAATTCAGTCCATAAAAGAATAGCATCAAAAATAATAAAATATTGGGGCACCTCGGTGGCTCAGTGGGAGTAAATCCTCTGCCTTCGGCTCAAGTCATAATCCCAGAGTTCTGGGATCCAGTCCTGCATAGGGCTCTCTGCTCTGTGGGGAGCCTGCTTCCTCCTCTCTCTCTCTCTTCCTGCCTCTCTGCTTCTACTTGTGATCTCTGTCTGTCAAATAAATAAATAAAATCTTTAAAATAAAATATTTAGGAATAAACCAAACCAATAAGATAAAAGCCTTGTACACTGAAAATGACAAAATATTGCTGAAAGGAATTTAAAAAGACACAGGTAAATGGAAAGACATCTGTTTTTGATGGATTCAAAGCCTTCATACTGTTAAGATGATATTGTTACACAGAGTAATCTACAGATGCGATGCAATTCAAAAATCTAGACTGCCATTTTTAAAGAAAAAGAAAAATCCATCCTAAAATTCATATTGATTCACAAGGGATATCGAATAGCCAAACAATCTTGAAAAAGGAAAACAAAGTTGGAAGTCTCACACTCCCTGATTTTGAACCACATTAAAAAGCTATAGGAATCAAGACAGTGTGGTATAGCATAAAGATAGACATGCAGATCAATGGAAGAGAGAGCCCAAAAATAAACCACCAAAAATGGCAAATATATACCATGGGGAAAGGATAGTCAGTTTAACACATTGAAAACTGGTAATTCATATTTAGAATAATGAAATTGGATCTTTGTCTTACATGTGTCACAAAAAATCAACCCAAAGGAAAGATTTAAATATAAGATCTGGAACTGCAAAACCCCTAGGAGAAAACATTAGGAAAAGTGACTTGATATTAGTCTCGGCAATGATTTCTTGGATATGACACCAAAAGCAAAATAGACAAGTAGAACTACAAAAAACTAAAAACCTCTGCGAGGGTAAAGAAATGATTATCGACGGGGAGAATGATTATGGACTGGGAGAAAATATTTGCAAGTACTATAGCTGATAAAGAGTTAAATATATGGGACGCCTGGGTGGCTCAGTTGGTTAAGCAGCTGCCTTCGGCTCAGGTCATGATCCCAGCGTCCTGGGATGGAGTCCCACATCAGGCTCCTTGCTCTGCAGGGAGCCTGCTTCTTCCTCTGACTCTGCCTGCCACTCTGTCTGCCTGTGCTCACTCTCTTTCTCTGAAAAATAAATAAATAAAATCTTAAAAAAAAAAGAGTTGAATATATAAGAAACTGGCAAACAGCACAACACAAAACAAAACAAAAAGAAATCAACCATATAACCCCATTAAGAAATGAGCAAAAGAAGTGAGTAGCTATTTCTTTAAATAAACATATAAACAGCCTATAGCATATGAAAAGATGCTCAGCCTCACTAATTAAAGAAAAGCAAATCAAAACCACTGTGAGATATATCATCTCACATCCATTAGGATGACTATTATGTACATAGATAGATGGATTGATTTTATTTATTTATTTTTTAATTAACATGTAATGTGCTATTTTTTTTCAGGGGTACATGTCTGTGATACATTAGTCTTATACAATTTACAGCTCTTTCCATAGATTTTATTTTATTTTTTTAAAGATTTTATTTATTTATTTGACAGAGAGAGAGAGAGAGATAATGAGGCAGAGAGGCAGGGAGAAAGAGGGTGAAGCAGGCTCCCTGCCAAGCAGAGAGGCTGAAGTGGGACTCAATCTTAGGACCCTTAGATCATGATCTGGGCCAAAGGTAGAGTCTTAATCCACTGAGCCACCCAGATCCTCCCATAGATAGAGTTTAAAAACTAATTTTAATATGGAGTGTTGGGGAGGATATGGAGAAATTAGAACCTGTGTCCACCATTAGTGGGAATGTAAATGGTATAGCTGTATGGAAACAGCATAGTGGTTTCTCAAAAAACTAAAAATAGTATTAACATAGGGTCCAGTAGTTCTACTCTGGCATCCAAAATAATTGAAAACAGAATTTGAAGAAATATTGTACACCAGTGTTCATTGCACTTTTATTCATGATAGCCAAGAGAAAGAAACAACCTAAATGTCTATTCACAGATGAATGGATAAAGAAAAAGTTGTATGTATGTACAATGGAATATCCTTCAGATTTAAAAGGGAAAGAGATCCTGTTACATTCTTCAATATAGATAAGCCTTGAAAATATTATGGTAAGTGAAATAATCCAGTCACCAAAATAATGAAACGATGTATGATTCCACTTTCATGCGGTGTCCAGAGTATTCAAACTCATAGAAATCGAAAGAGGGTTGGTATTTGACACAGGCTAGGCAGGGAAGAAAATACGCAATTATTATTTAATGGGTCTAGAGTTTCAGATCTGCAAGATTTAAGTGGTCTGGAGATTGGTTGCATAGTAGTGTGAATGTACTCAACAATCCTAAACTTTGAAACAGTTAAGATGGAGCTGCCTGGGTGGCTCAGTCAGTTAAGTGTCTGCTTTTGGCTCAGGTCATGATCCCTGGGTCTGGGGATCAAGCCCCGCATCAGGCTTCCTGCTCACTGGGGAGCTTGCTTCTGTCTCTGCCCCTACCTCCTGCTTGTGCTTGTTCTCTCTCTTTCTCAAAAATAAATAAAAATACTTTAAAAAAAAAAGTGAAGATGGTAAATCTTATGTCAGATGCATTTTACCACTGTAAGTTTTTGCTAGAAAAATTCAAATAGCACTATTGGAAAAAACTGGTGAAATGCGAAGTCTGTGGTTTAATTAATAGTATTGTACCCAAGTTAATTTCCTGAGTTTTATGGTTATATAAAATGTCAACAGTTGGGGAAACTGGGTGGATAGAGATCTCTGTACTGTTTTGAAAAGAATAAAAAAGAGATATTTCATCTTACTTATCTATATTAAATATTTAAACATTACATATTGTTGAATAAAAATAATAAGTTCAAAATTAATCATAAACATAACAAATAAACTAAGATTATAAATCTTCTGGGAAAAAATGTCAGGGAAAGTATTTGTGATCTTGAGCTACGCAAAGATTATTATTTTTATTTTTATTTTTTTAAAAGATTTTTAAAATTTATTTGACAGAGAGGCAGGCAGAGAAAGAGAGGGGGAAGCAGGGTCCCTGCTGAACAGAGAACCAGATGTGGGGCTTTATCCCAGGACCCTGGGATCATGACCTGAGCCGAAGGCAGAGGCCTTAACCCACTGAGCTACCCAGGTGCCCCAAGATTTTTAGATTCTACACAACAAGTATCATCTATAATTAAAAGTAAAATATATATATATATATATATATATATTAGATTCTCTCAAAAATAATAATTATTTTTTAATTACCCAATTTTTTATTTTAAATATGTACAGTTCTTTTGTGTTTTTTTTTCTTTTTTTTTTGTGGATCATACCTCCATAAAGCTGCTTAAAATAATTAAATAATTATTAAAAAATAGTGACTTAACCCCAGAAAAAGGACCTGGTGATGAATGTTCAGCTAGAGAATTAAGACTACAACAAATGTGAGGGTTAGAGTGACAAAACAGAACCTAAGTATTATATAACCCGACAACGAGGAAACGATGCAGCAGACAGCACTTGGCAGACATAGTCATATAGCAAATGAGGAGTAATATAACGACTCTGACAATGTATTCTCCTACCGAGACCAACCATTCACATATGAAAGCTCAGAGAAATTAAATACCATTCAACAAGTCAGGTACACTGATTTTAATTGTTCAAAGGCAAATAACAAGAAAGAGTATATTAGCAATTATACAATTATTACAGAAGAAGAGGAGTAGAAGAAAGAAAGAATGGCCATCAAGTTTACCATTGTTCACCATAGAAAAGAACATGGATTTAGGGGCAACGGTGTGTCTCAGTCGGTTAAGCATCTGCTTTGGGCTCAGGTCATGATCCTAGGATCCTGGGGATCAAGACCCTCACAGGGATTCCTGCTCAGTGGTGAGCTTGCTTTTCCCTCTCCTCCCTGCTCATGCTGTCTCTCCCTGTCTCTGTCTCCATCTCTCAAATGAAAGAAAGAAAGAAAGAAAGAAAGAAAGAAAGAAAGAAAGAAAGAAAGAAAGAAAAAATAACAGTGAATTTAAAAAGACAAGGGGCATTACCATGTGTGGTATGTAGGTGTGGGAGTGGAGAGTGAGATAGAAGAGGAGGTGACAAGTAGGGAACAGAGAGAATCTGTTTCTTCTCATATTTTGGAAGAGTTTATAATCACCAAATGCATTAGTTAAGTTTTCCAGAGAAACAGAACCAAAAGAAATGTATGTATGTATGTAGGAAGTATGTAGGAATGTATGTGTGTATGTATGTGTATATATATACATATATATATATATGTATATATATATATATATTTTCATGAATTTGTGGAGGACGGGTTAGTCCATAATATAGGGGAAGCTGGCAGGCTAGAAACTCCGTGAAGAGACACAGTTGGAATCCAAAAGCCATCTGCCACAGAAACCCTTTATGTTCAGGGAAGGTTCCTGTGTGTTCTACTCATGCCTTCAACTGTATGAGCGAGTTTCACCATATTGCTGACGGCAATTTGCTTTACTCAAGGTCTGTGTAGGGGCCCTTAGGAAGGTGGCTAAGCTGGTTAGTTGACTGCCTTAGACTGGGGTTATGATCTCAGGGTACTGGGATCAAGTCCTGCATCTGGCTCCCTGCTCAACAAGGAGTCTTCTTCCCTCTCTCCCTCTGTGATTTTATAATTTTTATAATAATAATAACTATTATTATTATTATTATTATATTATATAATTATATAATAATTATAATATGTAATAGTATATTAATTATTAATTATATGATATTATAATATAATATTATAATATTAATTAATTAACATATAATTAATCATATGTTGATTAAGTGATTATACATATAATTATGTAATGATTATATATAATATAACATATATTATATTATAGTTAATTATAAAAATAATTAATAATATAATAATAATGTAATATAATACATATTATAATATACATAATAATATACATAATATAATATACATTATAATGTATATTATACATACATAATATAATAATATACATACATAATATAATATACATATAATATACATTATTATATTATTAATAATTTTATAATTATTTTTATAATGCTAACATTATCCAAAAAATTCTTACAGAAACATCCAAAATAATGCTTGACCACATATCTGAACACTGTCCTCTAGCCAACTGACACATAATCATCCCACGAGTATCAGAAGAAACACACGCAACAAGGTGAATAGAAATGAATCAATGGTTTTCAAGTTTTTATTACAATTCCAAAAACTTTACTTCATATGAATATAAGTAAAACTTGATTTTCAGCCACTAGACTACAGAAGCATTTTCTAAGGGGATTTGTGAAGAGCTCATCCACTTTCTGAATTTGTTCTCTTGATAAATACTTAAGAATTTTTACTCTATGAAAATGTTTTTGCTGAGGCTCCAGTCTCCCTTTTTTACTTGTCCAATTCTTTTTGCTTAGGAAAGTATGGGAAGCAATTTTGTATGGGAGTGTTTGGGTATATTTAGGTGGAGGAAACAAAAGCCTCTTAAATTTTTGGCACTAGGGTCACGATGTGTCCCTTCCTTCCCCGTTATCTTTTCTAAAGAACTGCTGCCTTATTCCTTTTTTCAATAAATCCACACTTCTGATATTTCAACTGTGCTGTTTGTGGTGGCATTTACACATGATGTGCCACTTCTTAGCCTTGTGAATTCTTTGTCCCCTACCTGCCCCCCCAAAACTGCATTGGGAATCTCTAGAGAGTGCATACAGTTGGTTTTCTTGGTCATGGGCACACAAAAAAGGCCAGTCAAGCATTGTCTTGAAATGATGTGCAAACCATGCTGGATGTGTGTGCCGGGTTTTAATGCATTCTGATGAATGGGTTGCTCAGTGTCCTCCTTCCCTACTACCTCCATCTGTATGGTTCACCCACCCTCTGAACTACGCCCATTTAAAGTTAAAGGGATCGTGCAGGACAATAGGATATTTATGAAAGAATCACATTGAAGAGAATCATACAAACCTTTCTTCTCTTAAAATAATATGCATCTCCACTCTGTACTGAATAACATGATATTCAGGTTTTCAATAACCACACTCTTTAAATGCCCTAAACCCGAATGTTCTAAGCCAATTAATTATGAATAAATTTGTATGCAAACTAGAAAATCCTCTATTAAGTCTAATACTTTGATTTCCAATTCCTGAAATAATAGATTGGCTTTTATTATACTGAAATGTCCCATAAATAACTAGAGAATATGAATATATGTATAAATATATTTAAACCACTGAAGTCACTGGAAAACACTAAGATAAGCAAAACTTGAGGGACCAATGTTCCAGAAAAAGGGGGAAACAAATGGCTTTGAAACTTAACACCGATTTCCGTCTTTAATCTCTTGATAAATGGCTTGCCCAAAGCCTGAGAAGTCTAGTGTCTGAAAATCAAGTTTACTTGATTCAGTACAAAATAGCGTTTTCTCAATTGCAGTAACAATTTTTTAAAAATCTATTTTTTCTCTCATTTTTCACAGCCTTCCACCATGCCTGTTTTCTTTGTTTTGTGTGTTTCTTCTGATATTTGAATTTGGCAGCCTCAGAGATGAACTGGAATTATACTGACCTTTGCAAAAACTAAAACCAAGGCTTGAAGTGTGTAAACCTGGTGATTCACAGACTTGTACCCCTGGGGATAAAAATATATGTTTATAAAAAATAAAAAATTAAAAAAAAACCCAACTCATTCCTAATTCATATAATGGGGATCTGCCATTAGCCTAAGTAATGGTCAAGAGACCAAGACCGTAAGAGGTACTTTCATCAGACTCATTGGCAATAACTTTCAAGGAGGCAGGGCACTGGTAAGAATAAATAAATAAAGTTAATTAATTAATTAACTGACAATGTTTTTAGTTGTTTCTGAGGCTATAAATGTTCCTTATAAAAATAAAAATTTATCTCCAAATTAGTTCAGTCCCTTATTGGGTTAAACCCTATCTAGTAAATTCTATCTGGAGGAATAAAGCATCATTTGGAGTTTCAATTACCTCCCCAGTGTTTTTATACACAATGTCTTGCATTCAAAGAAGCAAGATAAAATGATTTAGAGCCAAAAAGAAGAAGAAGGAATGAGGAAGAGAACAAGAGAAAGAAGGAGAGAAAGAGGAAGAAAATAGTTAAAGAAGAAAATGGTTAATATGAACAAATTTCCAGAAGAGCTAAATATTCTAGTTAATCAGGCATAGTCTTTAAATAACTAATTAGTGTGTTCAAGAAATTAAATTTGAAAAAGCGAGACATTTAATAGATAACTTGAGTATATATTTTAGAAGAATAGAACTAAAATTCTGAAGGCAAAAAATATAATAATTGACTTTATGAATGCTATATATGGAATTATCAATAACGTAGGCAAATCAGAACAAGGACATAAGAAAACATGCAAACAGAAGCACTGAAAGAAAAGTTAAAGGAAACAGAAACAAGAGTGTAAAATACAAAAGGGACATAGGGAAAAGGTTTAATATATATGTAATTCGTATAGTTGGAATTCCAAATGAAGTCAAGTTATAAAGTAGGACACAAATATTTGAAGAGATAACCATTAAGAATTTTTTAAACTAAAAAAAAAAAAAACATTAAGTTACAGATTCAAAATTGACTTAAATCGCAAACAAATACAAAAAGCTATACTATTTTATTTTTATGTCTTTTTAAGAACTTTTAGGTTTTCAACAAAACTGAGAAATAGGTACAGAGAGTTCCTATATGCTCTCTGCTCCCACATGAACATAGTTTTCTCAGATTATCACCACCACTCACCAGAATGGTACATTTTTTACCAAGGATGGACCTATGTTGACATATCAGAATCATCCAAAGTCCATAATACACCTTAACCTTCACTCTTGGTGTTTTACACTCTATGGATTTGGACAAATGCATAATGGTATGTATCCATCATTGTAATATCCTACACAGTACTTTCACTGCCCTAAAAATCCTGCATTCTGCCTGTTCATCATCCTCCCCCAACACACATCTCTTGGTAACCAGTGTTTGTTTTTTGTTTTTAATTTTTCAATCATCATCATTTATGCCTTTTCCAGAATCTCTGATTGTAACCTCTCTACATTAGCTATTTTTACTTATTAATATGCATTTAAGGCTACTTCATGTCCTTCTGTGGCTTACTAGCTTATTTGCTTTTAGTACAAAATAGTATTCCATTACCTCAATGCATCACAGTTCATTTCTCCATTCACCTGCTAAAGAAAATATTGGCTGCCCTCAAGTTTTGGCAATTATGAATAAACCTGCGATAAACAATTGTGTGTAGTTTCTTGCGTGGGCATGTTTTAAACTTCTTTGGTTAAATTCCAAGGAATATGATTGCTGGATAATAAGGTAAGGTTATGTTCAGTTTTATAAGAATCTATCAAACTGTGTCCAAAAGAGGCTATACCACTCTGCATTCCTATCTGTGACGTGGGAGAGAGTTCTTGTTCTCCACATCCTTGTCAGCATTTGGTGTTGTCAGTGTTTACAGATTTTGGCCATTCTTATAGGCATGTGGTGGTATCTCACTCTAGTTTAATCTGAATTTTTCTAATGGAGTATAATGTAGTACATCTCTTCACATGTTTTTTGCCATCCATACAGATTCTTTGGTAAGATCTTTGTCCCAGGTTTTTTTTTTTTTTTTTTAATTTTCCCCCATTTTATTTTATTTTATTTCTTTTCAGTTTTCCAGCATTCATCATTTATGTACCACACCCAGTGCTCCACCAGGCTCACCCAACCCCCTCCCTCCCTCCCCAAAACCCTCAGTTTGTCTCTCAGTTTTTAATTGAGTTGTTCATTTTCTTATTGTTGAGTTTTAAGAGTTCTTTTTATATTTTGGATAACAGTCCTTCATCAGATGTGTCTTTTGTAAATATTTTCTCCCAGTCTATGGGCTTGTTTTCTTATTCTCTTGACTTTACTTTGTTTTATTTAAAGATTTTTTTTTTTGAGTTGTCTCTACATCTATTGTGGAGCTCCCATTTACAACCCCAAGATCAAGTCTCGTGCTCCACTGACTGAACCAGCCAGGCACCTCTTTACTTTGAGTTGTACAGAGCATGGGTTCCTAATTTTAATGAAGTCCATCTTACCAATTATTCTTGTCATGGATCATGTTTTGGTCTTATATTTTAAAAGGCATCACTATACCTAAAATCATCTAGGATCTCTTCTCTGTTAACTTTTAAGAGTTTTATAGTTTTGCATTTTACATTAGGTCTATGATATACTTTGAGTTAATTTTTGTGAAATGCATAATGTTTGTCCAGATTCGTTTTTCATATATGGATGTCCGGTTGTCACAGCACTATTTGTTGAGGAAAATATATTTGCTCTAACATATTACTTCTGCTTCTTTGTCAAAAACCAGTTGACTGTAATTAAGGATGTCTATTTCTGGGCTCTATAGTCTGTTGCATTGATTTATTTGTCGATTCTTTTGCCATTGATTTCTGTAGTTTTATATTAAGTCTTGAATTCAGGTAACATCACTTCTCTAACTTAATTTTTTTTTTCCCTCATTAACATTGTGTTGGCTACTCTGGGTCTTTTGACCATTCACATAAGTTTTAGAATCAGTTTTCTGATATCCACAAAATAACTCATTGGGATTTTGATGGGAATTGCCTTGACTCACTGGCATTTTGATAATATTGAGTTTTTCTATCCAAGAACATGAAACATCTCTTCTATTGTTTTTGTTGCTGTTGTTCTTTGATTTTATTCAACAGAGTTTTGTATTTGTCCTTATGTAGATTTTGTACATATTTTGTCAGATTTACACCTAAGTATTTCTTTTTTGAGGGTGCTGATACTAATAGTATTGTTGATATCCTATTAACAATACTATAAAATGTGAATATTCTATTAACATTTAATTCAAAATTAAAAACTTTTTAATTTTTGTTAGTATTGTTAATATTGTTAGTATATAAGAAAGCGATTAATTGTATATTAACCTTGTATCCTGCCACCTAGCTTATTAGTTCTAGGAGTTTTCTGTCTATACTTTCAGATTTTCCACATAGTTGATCATGTCATCTACAAAGACAATTTTATGTTCTTTTATTTCCTTTTCTCATTTTATTCTCTTAGCAAGGACTTCCATTAAGATGTGGAAAATGATAAACTATTTATTTTTCAGTAGAATCTGTGTCAAAATTCTGTGTTTTGAACTTTGAGTGATTTGTTTTGTTCTTATAAAACTTGGAAAATGATCATTCACAGTATTTATCACCTAAGCTACTATGATTTTAACACAATTTGAATAATTCTAATTATGCCTATTAATAAATTCCCTGGAAAATACTACTTCACCAAAGGAATTGTGTCATGTGTTCTCTGAGTTGCCCAAATATGCTTCACACATTTATGTAAATAATCACTATTAAATGCTGTCTCAGTATTTGAATACCTGTAACTGTTTCCAAGAATTAATTCATATAAACTTTGATTTCCACTTTCACAAAAATTGGCCTGCTTTTGTATGATGTCTTCCTTATGTTGTGTATAGATGCAAATCTACACTGATTTAGCAAGGCTAGAATTTCTGAAGCAGCCTCTAGATGTTCTGGAAATTAACATTCTATCTACTTCTAATAAGAAAGATATTTTAGTTATATATTTTAAATAAAATTCTGCCTTCGAACAAGTTGTTTTCAGAATACTTCATCAATTATCTCTTCTTACAATCCAGAACATTCTATTATTATACCCATAGATTTTTAATTTGGTTGCTAAGAATTACCTTTGGAGGACTTATGAATGGAGTCTACTAACTGTACCAAATTGTGTGTACACTCCATACTGTTCTTTAAGAGATGGTGCACCATCTGTACTGAGTATTTGATATTAACTTTAAGATTGATAAATTAGATATATTTCAAATGATGACACTGATGGTTTGAGTGTAGCTACCTGAATTCCATGTAGGAATCCATGAAGGACTCTGAAGCTGAGTCTTGGCTCTTTAGCTCTGAGTTCAATAGTCCAATGATCACTATTACACTATTTTTAAGGGAGAAGTCATAATAGCAAGTGTCAAACATTTGTTCAGAATCCTCTAACAAAAGCTGCATCAGATATTATTATTGGATTAGGAAAAAAATTGATGGTTTGGGAAGAGAACCAACTACAAGTTATCACCCAGTTATCTTAAACATGAATACAGAGAAAGTAAATTCGAGCATGGTCTGAAGACATGGTTTGGGGAAGGGAGATGGCTTTGACCATTTCATCCAGCCATACAGTTGCCCTCCAAAACTTTTTGTCTAGCTGCCAGGTCATCTTGATCCAGGTGCTTTGAAAGAGTGAGAAATTCAGTGTTCAGTTTCCTGAGGTAAGTATGTGTCAGTGCATAAATTATTCCATTTAATCCACTCTGCAATATTGGGTATCATCTTCCCAACTGAGAAATGAGAAAATTGTTTCTTTGAAATCCTAAGTTACTGATCTAACGTTATTAATTTAGTAAGTGTCAGAGGATTTGAAACCACAGATTGTGTTTATTCCACTATATAAATGAAAAGATAAAGGGAGAATAAAATACCTCATAGAAACGTTACAGTAAAACTTGAAAATACTAGACTGTTCTCTTTCATTTGACCCATTTTTAGAGTATAAGCTAGATCGGTTGAAGAATTTTTTTTGCACTTCAGCATAGAACGCTTGGAAGTAAAGCAGAGTTTCAATATGCACTACAACCATACCACGTAGATGACCACATGCTAATGAGGCACACAAGTTACAGCAACAATAAACAGGAATGACCGAGTAAGAATCAGAAGGAATGCTGTACAACAGGAATAGAAATTCAAATTAGAAAGGTGTCAGCATAGACATCTAGATTAACAAAGGACTCACAATGTGAATGTTAGAAGGAGATACTGCAAACTGTCTAAAGAGATATTATCATGACCATCTGGAATAAAAGATTAAAAAGAGAAGTAGTAGAGTATCATTATGTTGCTTAATTGGATATGTCAACTTGGCTAGGTTATGGTGCCAAGTTCTTTGGTCAAGCACTTGTCCAGATGGTTCTGTGAGGTGTTTGGTGGTTGTGAATAACATCTACTGTCAAATTGATTTTTAAGTAAAAAAAGAAGATCTTCAATAATGTGGGTGTACTCCATCCAACTGACGGAGGTCCTTAAGAGCAAAAACAACAATGCTCTGGAGAAAAAAGAATTCTGCTTCAAGCCCAACATGAAAATCCTGCTTAAGTTTCCAGACTGCCATCTTGCCCTATGAATTTCAGATTTGCCAGATTCCACAATCATGAGAGGTAATTCCTTAAAATCTGTCTCTCTGATTCTCATTCTCTCTCTTTCTCTCTCTCTCTCTCTCTATATATATATATCTGTATATATAAATAAACACATATAGATATAGACATGCACACATAAAATACTACTACTATACATGTATGATACATGGTATATTATGATATAATTATGCATATTTATTATATTATTCCTTATTTATATATAGTATATTTAAATATAATCTAGTCTTAAAGATATGGAGCTAATGTGGCTGAATCCAGTGGACAAGTCATGGGGTTTTAGATGGGAGGTGGACAGATAACAAAGAATAAGATTGGGCAGGAACTCAGGGTTAACTGTAGATTAGGGTACAGGGAATGAAATGAGAAGCCATCGGAGGGCTGTGAGGTGAAAAGTGGCATAATTGTAACTTACACTGAAGTCACAAATTGAAGGGTAAATCTACATGCTGTGAAGATAATAGCATGTAAGAGGGCAAGGGAAAACCGTTGCTTTGATTCTGTGAGAGCTATTGGTGTCCTGGACTGTGCAAGTGCCAGGGGAGCTGGGAGGTAGTGATTATATTCTGGGCACAATTTTGAATGGTGCTGCCAGGGTGTAAGAATTAGATATAGGGTGTGAGAAAAAGAGAGGAATCAGGGGTTGACTCAAAGGATTTTGTCTCAAGCAATGAAAATATGGAGCTTTTCTTTTATACGGCAGTAGTAAAAATAATGGAAAGGATAGGGCTGAGGGAAGGTGGAGAAGGGCAGGAGCCCAGGTTTCAGTTGGCTATTCTTGCTCATAATTCAATATGGAAGATTGGAGTTCAAGAGCAAAGTCACAGGTGGGTATGTCCTATATTCACGGAGATGCTGGAATAAGCTGGGCATTCTTCCTGTTGAGAGAAGTATGATTTTGTACCACTAAAGAATTTAGCAGTGTCTGTACCGTATTTTAAAAATATTGATATACTTTAAAAAACAAAACAAACAAAAAACAGCTGCTGGCATTCAGACCGTGACCTGGCATGTTTTTCTTTTGTTAGACATAATCTCACAGAATACCAGCCCCAGACAAGGTTACTTTTAGATTATGACAAAATGTGACAAAGCTAGGTCACTTAATAATTCTACCTATTCATAGACCAAGACAAGTTATAACTGGGTCTACCATAAAATGCCAAAACCCTCTTTCTCAGCCAAAATAAGTTTCACTTTTTGACCAATTGTAACTTTGTTATAGTCTTCCCTGCACAGAGATAGATTTTATTGGCATTCTCAATCATAGAACTGCCCCCACTTCCTGGTGACATCCAATCTAGACCAAACCTCCATTTCATTCGACCCTCCTCCAAATTAACTAACCAAAGTCCAAATCCTGTAATGATTCTTTCCTATACTCTTACAGACTCAGTGCTTGTCTCCCTCCCAACACTGACTGAAAAGCCTGACTTTCCAATGACAGGTGTGTTCTTGCCTTCTCTAGAAGACATAGAAGTGCAGTGTGGCATCAAAAAAAAAAAAAATTAGCCATAACTACCACCATTGCTTAAAAATACTGTTATACTTTAAGACAGTCATTGTAATACTGGAATCCAATGTAAGGAAATAAAAGACATGATTAGAAACATATGCACAGAAATTTTCCTTAAAAATGATGTAATGCAGTAGAAGCTGGATTTTAGAACCCACAGTAGAATAGAATAGACATTTAACTATTGTTTCAAGTAATATTTTTAACATTAAGATAACCACCATAACTTCTTAAAGGCAAGATCTTAAACTATGGTGGAAATGTGTATAGACACTGAGTCAGGCTTCTAGGCTGAAATCTCAGCTCCATCTTTTATTAGCTCTGTAACCTATGGGCTCATTACATAAACTTATCTCTCCTGTAAAATGAAGATCATAGTAATATAACAAATAAAAGTATTGAGTGATGAGGTAAATTTGAAGTTCAAATAAATAAAAATATGTGTTTGCTTTTTTTAGTTTGTTATTCATGCAATGTTTGGAAAATACTTTATTCTATAAAGAAATCAGAAATTCCAAATTTTACTGGATGATTGCTATAGACTGAATGTTTAATGTTTCCCCCACGTCAAATTTGTATGTTGAAACCCAATGTGGTGGTACTTGGAGGTGGAGCCTTTGGGAGATGACTAGGTCATGATGGTGGAGCTCTCTTGAATGGGATTAGTGCTCTCATTAGAGAGACACCAGAGAGCTCCCATGCCCCTTCCACAGAAAGAAGATGCCCTCTATGAACCAGCAAGTGGCCCCTCAGTCTGTTATTAAAAATTAAAGTTCCTCAAGTAGACTAAGACAAATCCTATGTAATATCTATAAGCCTATCCTAGAGAAATTCTGTTCAGGAGATTTGACACTACGCCATGTAGGAAGACTTGTACAGTTTTTTGTTCTTTGTTTTTTTATTTGTTTTCCTCTTTTATAGTAATCGTCTATGTTTTTTGTTTTTTCAAAAATCTAAAAAAAAACCTTTTAAAATCTATCTTGAAATAGACAGTTTTGATATTTTAATATTAAGCAATAATCAGTATATAAATAGTTAGAATTAAGTAGTTAATAAATATTTGAGGAATGGAAAGAATCAAGCTGAATATTTAGAGTTGTACAAGGCAGATGCCGCAGCACATGTTTTTAAAAACAGGAGTAGTTTCTGTTCGAGGGACAGAACAGAGGGTGCTGCTTAGAGCTGATTAAAGAGGCTCGTCCTGGAGTGGGCTGCCCATGCGGCTGTTGTTCCCTCACATGGGTGTTTACAAACTCTGTTTGTCTACTAATGTTGTGTTATTCTGTTAGCATAAGACTTCACGCAATCTGACTTGGAACATGTGTTGGTGGAAAGCCCCCAAGCAAGTTCTAATTGGTAATAGCAATTCCTTACTTGACCTTGCCCTTGGCCCTTGTGGAGATGATTTCAAAGCACCCGCCCCCATGACCGAACCCTGGAGGGCTATTTCACTGGAGGTTAGTAGAGTCTTATGCATGTGACAAGCATAGTACAGTTGGAGGGACCTAGGGTTTAGAGGCAGACAAAACACAGTTTAAATCCTGGCTGTGTTATTTAATATAGCTGGGAATCTTGAAACAATTATATAACTTTTCCTACAAAATGGAGATAATAGTTACATTTACCTTGTAATGTCTTTGTAGACATTAAAATAATGTATAGAAAGTACTAAGAAGTGATTATTATAAACATGAAGAATACATATTCATCCAAACATATATAAAACTAACTTAAAATAATGAGTTTATGACATCATGTAATAAAGATGCTTACAATGTAAACTTCACAGAGTGGGAAGGTTCGCATTATTATGTGTGTGTATGTGTGTGTGCATGTGTGCGTGCGTGTGTGTGTGTGTGTGTGTGTGTATGTGTGTATTATGGGTAGGACCATCACACATACTAAGTTTTGTATGACTTGACCATGAACTCACACACATGCTCGTGCACACCAGGTCATTTTCTTATGGTGGTAACCCCTACGAAGTTCCCTACACCATGATCCTAAGACACCACATGAGTTCCACACTGCTCTTCTGCTCTCTTTTGCAGTTACAGACTCTATCTCAAAAGGAATTTCTCATATTTTACCTATAATTCCAAACTTAGGGTAAATTGGCAAAGTAATAAAATGAATTCCCATAACCCTTTTACTGAAGTTCACTGACAACTCACACTTTGCACCTTTTGCCTTATCGCTCCCTCTCTCCCTCTCTGTCTGCCTCTGACACGTTTTAAAGTGTCAATAGCAAGTATCCCTTTCTTCCTGAAATGTCATTGAACATTTTCTAAAAACAAGAACAAAGACATTCTCTTGTGTTAGTTCCCTGTCACCTGTGCTTCCAAACAGGTGCTCAGTAAGCACTTTGCTCTAGAGACACTTCAGGGGAAGAACCTGGTCTGACTTGACCTGCATATTTCTGGCACACTCTAGTTCAGAAGCTCCAGGGAGAGGGCCCAGGAGTCTCAACATCTTCCTTCCTTCCTTCCTTTCTTTCTTTCCTTTTTTCTTTCTTTTCTTTCTTTCTTTCTTTCTTTCTTTCTTTCTTTCTTTCTTATTTATTTGAGAGATAGAAAGATAGCAAGAGAAAGCAAGACCAGCGGCGGGGAGAGAGAGGGAAAAAAAGTCACTGAGCAGGGACCCTCCCATGGGGCTGGATCCCAGGATCCTGGGATCATGACCTAAGCCAATGGCAGACTCTTAACCAACTGAGCCCCACAGGTGTCCTTCAGAATATTTCCAAACTGGGTTGCACTGCTCTGATGCTCTTAATACTAAGTGCTCACAATACACACCTCAGAGTTTCATCATTCTACTGTGGCATTTTTGATAGAAATAGAAATGAAATTAAGTTCTAAGAAAATTTAAAAAAATATGTTTTTGCATCTATGATTTTATGGATATAAATTCATACCCACTCTACTAAGGACTAAACAGGAATATGAACGGGTTTCCCCATTCTTCAAAAGAAGTGAATCGTTAAGAGGTTATTGGGAAGGGTGGGAAGTAAGAGAAATTAAGTTATTTGGGGATATTATTTTGAACTTTTAGGACTTAACATTGAAATTAGGCATTTGAATTTGCAATAACAAGACATATTGAACTTACAAAGGATATTCTAAGGACACATGGGAAAGGAAGACAGAACTGAACTTGCATTTGTCAGACCCGTATCCTACCTTTACCAGATGGAGCTCAACACCCATGGGGCTTTGAACTGATTTGACTTGCTCACCACCTGGACACTGTCACATAGTTGCAATGCGATGTCCTTAGTGTGATGCCTAGACATTGTCATACAGTCTCTAGACAATTTAGAAAGAAATGCCTAGACATCATCATATAATCTCTGGGGATATAGTAAGAAATTAAACGCAGAACTGAGAAGCTAAGTGATGAGATTTGTAAAGGAAATATCTCCTTCTTATACATAAATATGCAAACATTTTAGGATGATGTGGTTAGAGTATGAGAGGTTTGGTAAAACCTAATCAGGGCTTGCTACATCAAGGCAGAACCTCACCTGGGACAGGTCGAATACCATCACTTCCAATCTAAATACTGTTCGTTCGAGGTACTGAGAAGAATACAAAAACCAGATGTACCTAATATCATCAAACTTGATATCTTCTGCTGAGAATTGTGCAGAATTCATCCTCTGCATTTATAGTAGTAAACTGTAACCTCTCCAAGATGCAGGTGTCAAAATTCTTATTTTCATCAAGCTTCAACTCAGTGCTCTGCGGGATTCTGACAGAACCTCACAGAAACTGGCCTGCATCGACAATTGAATACAGTCCTCAGTGACTTCCTCGGCAGGTAGCACTTGCTCCATTGTTTAGTGCCCACCATTAACTGCAGCTCCGTATTTCCTCTGGTCTGTTATCTGTTTATGACATGTATTTCAACTGCTTTGTGGCATATGGTAATGGCAGATTACCTGTTTTTAAAAACTTGTACCTAAGCTCTTCTGTCTCAGATTCCACATTTTAATCATCTGTACACTGAAACTCCATTTGGACAAGTTATGCCTTTTTCCTTTCAGAAGGTGAGTACCAGGCACACAGAGAGAGGGGTGGTCTTCATTGGCGCAGAAGGCAGCGAGCAGAAACCATGGAGTCTGGGACGGCGCTTATCTCATTCATTCCATTGTGATACCCAGTCCTGGTCTTCAAATAGTCACTCTGTTTTCCACTATGGTGTCTCCTTAGCTAACCTTCACTCTCTGGTTAAGAAAGTTCAGCTGTGACACTTGGGTCTGAGAGCTTAGGAGAGTCAGGGTGTGGCCAAAGACTCTTTTTGACCAAGATACTGTAATTTACCATTCCTACCGTATGGATAACACAATATGACATGAGAAATTCCTCCTTTGCCTGCTGGACCTCAGAATTCTGGACAGGAAATGGGGATTATGTCCAAATTTAGCTGGGAACTGAAGGCGACTCCAGACCATCTCAACTCCCACATCCATCCCAGAGACTCACCCAAGAACAGGGGGGAAATTAATGACAGGCACTCCCACCAACACTGAAGCATCTTCCTTCATTTCCTTCAGCTTTTTTCCCCTTTCCCATCACAGAGAAGTTCACTTGCTTGTGTGACTTACTTATTTTCTCCGCTTGATGGTATCTTCTAAATCTTTCCGTTTTACATCTGATGGTGATACGTTTCAGCTTACCTCCATTTGGAGGCAATAATGACTTCCTCCCTCCAGCCCACATGAGAATTAACAAAATCTTCCTCTGTTCATCAAACCAAGGCTATGCTTGTTCATTATCTTTCTTGCACTGATAATTGGAAAAGCAAAAACAAAACAAAACAAAAAGTCACGAACACTCACTGTCTGGTCCTCCCTGCCATTCTCAGAGATGCTCCCCTGTCAGGGCCATCTTCCCGACCTACCTGTTCTCATGTCTCTCCTCTGTCTAATTGCATTGTCCATCTCCTATGGCTCATAGAACAATATTTAAAAATTCAAAATACTAAATGATGTGACCCAAATTTGCCTTCACCCATCTATTTTCTACTATTCTACCTAATTTCTATCTTCTTGGCAAATTTGAATTCCTTCATGTTTTTCATATACGTTATCTTTTCCTCTGTTCTTCTGTGACCCGTTAAATGCCAGGAATGTCTTTATGTTAGCATTTTCACATGTTCAGATTCTAGTGGTTTTTCAAGGTTCAACTAAAATTCCTCCCCAGATCCCCAACATACACACATAGGCACATGAACACGCATGCGCGCGCACACACACACACACACTCATCCAAACTGCCACAATCTTCTCCTTATATTTCTCTGTATTTCAGACCTTTATTCTCCATTTTATGTTTTTAAAAAAAGCTCACAATAACTATTCTATAGCTTAAAACTACACACACAATATAGCAAGACCAGTAGAAATGGAAGAGAAATATGGATAAGAGAAGGAAGCCAAAGTATTTCATGAGATGTACTTTAGAACCAATGAATTAAATTTGTTCCATCAAGAGATTTTAATATACCCCCAAATTTAATGTATTTTATTTCCAAAGTGGTAGAAGAAATCCTTAAAAAATTAATCCATGCAAAATAACTTGAAATACTGAGCTTCTTGGATACATTTATTCTCATGAGTCATTCTTTTATATCCTGGAATTCAAGAAGGATTTCATCAACAGCTATCATTTCTGTGGAGGATTTTGTGACATGGTAATATTGCTAATTTCTGCAACTAGAAGAAGCATTATTATACAATATTTTGGCCAGGTTTCTCCATGTCTGCAGAGACAGAAGAAGGAAAAATGGATTTGTCTGCCATATACGGTATTAAGCTGGATTTAGTAGCAACTCTGGGGCTCTAAGATTAGATTGGTTTCAAAATGAAAACACCATCTGTGAGAGCTGTCAATCAAGGGTTGAATTCATCCATTCATTCTAGGAAAATGTTGCCCTAATAATGCTGAAACACATTGGAGAGGAAGGGTTCACAGTTGTTCTCATTTTCTTCTACACGCTTAAACAATGTAGGTTTCCTCTGTGAATGTGAATATGGAAACTTTTTACACTGACATGGCACCAGGGGCCTCGAGTTTGCCAGAGTCGCCCAGAACGGTACACAATAGACACTCAGAAAGTGTTTGTAGAAACAAAGTGATGAAACCATAATACTCAGAGTTCCTACTGGACTTAGGTTTTCTCCGAAATGAGTTAACAGGAAAAGGAAATTTCTACAACAGATTTTTTATAGTGACATGGCCACATCTAAGAGTAGGCTTTCAGATTTTCATAACTAAAAGGATATTTTTCTCTGGCCGTATTAAACATTTCATCTTTCCTTTACGTTCACATTTAGGTCTGTTTTTCATTCCTTATGACATATAATTTTAATATGAAATCTTATAGAAATTATGCATCTCACCTTTTCTTTTTAATACCTGGAAAGCCTCCTACATTGGATTTTGATACAATCTTTATCTCTTATCTGAAAATCACATTAATGGCAATGATGATATTCCTTTTTATTATGGAGTCCAACCTTGAAAATCTTTATCAATCCAATGCTGAATCAGATTGTCTTCCTTTTTTTTTCCCCCCAAAATGAATAAGTAGATAAAAATACTAGCAGATTCTGGAAACATGCTTGTTACTTTATAAATGTTTGTTGAACCATTTTATATTCTAATGCAGGATTATTAATTTTGTCAGGGAAGAGGAAATATGGGTCAGCCACTTAAAAAAGACACATTTTGAAATGTATGGTGGTGGCGGCAGTGGTGGGAGGGGGTGGTGGTGGTGGTGGTGTGTGTGTGTATGTGTGTGTCTGTATGTGTGTGTGTGTTGGGAGTGTACCAATGCATTAATCTTGGTTGACAGGAAACTGTGTAATTGTGTTTCTGGAGGCCAGCTTGAATTATCACTTCAGAACACAGCTATGTCATGTTCACACTCTTGGCAACTGAGTGAGCTGTAGTCTAATGGCAAACAGAAGATCAAAAGACGCTCTTGGTCTTTGTCCAGATGCCACTCTGCAAACTAAGAGAAGGAAATTGTGAACAGGTGAATGATGCCTTCAGTAAAGTCTCAACCATGAAACCTGTTCCTTCCATCTCCTATCAGCGTCCTTCCAATCACCTCACCACCATGAATTATACAGAAACTTGGTTTTATTTCTTAAGTCTTTGGTCATCAGGATGAAAGAAAACAACCCCAAAGAAGATTCTTAATTATGAAATATAAGACATTTAGACATAGGAGACTTGGACTTTCTCTAAATTCTTTAAATAGCATCATATTCATGACCCATATTTAGGATTAGTTTTAACATTCTCTCAGCAATAAATGATATTCCACTCAGGTTGTCATAACAAAATACAACAGGTGGTAGACATGAGAAATGTATTTTCTGGAGGCTGTAAGTCTCAAATAACATTCACAGAGTTTGGTGTCCAACGACAGGTCTCACCTGACTTTTACAGAGATATTTGTTTTGTTCTCAAATGGCTTTTCTTCTACATGCATGGAGAGAGAACAGCTCTCTGTTTCACTTTTAAGGACACCAAATGTATCAGATGAGGGCTTCAATCTTATGACCTTATTTAACTGAATTTCTTCCTTAGAGGACTTATCTCCAAAAACAACCACATTGGGGGCTAGGGCTTCAACATATGAATTTGAGAGAGGACATAAACATTCAGTCCATAATTGTTAATTAATTTTTTTTGTTTCATTTGGAGCTTTGTAGATTTTAAAGTAATTATTCCAATCATAGACTACATTTATGTGTTATAGAACCTGTCACAGTCTAATTAAGTCCATAAGAAATAATACCAGAGGGGCACCTGTGTGGCTTAGTGGGTTAAGCCTCTTCGTCAGCTCAGGTCACGAGCTCAGAATCTTGGGATCAAGCCCCACGTTGGGCTCTCTGCTCAGCAGGGAGCCTGCTTCCCCCTCTCTCTCTGCCTGCATCTCTGCCTATTTGTGTTCTCTGTTTTTCAAAAGTAAATAAAATCTTAAAAAAAAGAAATAATACTAGAAATATGATCTTACACACATAAGAATGTTTGTTTACCACTTCAGACAATTATGACTTTCTCGAAGTACACTCAAGGGCATCCCCCCCATTCTGGTGCCCACAGACTATACATTAATAGTATTCCAGATGACTCAAACTGTAGTGTGGGACATTATAGAATATCATGAACTATTCGGTAATTCAGCCCTGAAAATGTAAAACTAAAACCCAAATAATGACTTCTTTAAATAACCTAATTAATCAACAATTGACCAACTGACATTTTAAAATGAGTCTTTCTATTAAAAATTCTTAAGATCCTGTCCTGCTGGAATCAATGAAGAATGTGGTCATTAAAGAATCTTATTGTATTCTACTGGTGGTGCTGATCCAACCCTCATGTGGCAAGTATGCTACAGTTGGCCTAGTCATACCTCCAGAGGGCAATTTATCTGAAAATACAGCCAGCAAACCTCACTTGATCTCCTTGGCATGGGGACATTGTTGCTTGTTTGCTTAAAGGTACACATTTCTTTTAATCTATTAGACCTATGAAAAATGTGTATGTAATTCTTCTATCATATATTATTTTTGGTAAAATAAGTCTTAGTTCTGTTATTTATCTCTTTGATAAATTTTCAGATACCTCTGTAATAGTATAGTAGAAGCACAAAGTGTAGCACATACTGTTAAAATTTAAAAAGTATTGACACATCTTACTTTTTGATTAATATGATCTATGGCAAACATAGAGAACTATCATTGAGAACTATATGAAGCTTTTCAAATTCATTATAAAATTGACCCCAAGAAAACACCTTGAGAAAACCACTTGTGGAAGAAAAAGCAAGCCTTTGGTTTCATTCAAATTTCAGAAGATATGAGAAGAGTCTGCAGGACTTTATCCCCATAATAGACTTACTATGTAAGTCTAGCTGTGTAATTCAAAATAGATGACAGAAACTTCAATATTACAGAAATTCTAATATTACTTCTAAAAAATGAAGTAATTTAAAAAATGTTTACAAGTGCATGTAATACTCACTGAAGGTTACAAAAAAGTGTGATGCTGTTGTTGTATCTGCTGTGGGCATGTGAGGGGTGGGCTCCCAGGACCCTGCAGGAACAAGCTCATTGTGTCTAGAATGAGTGATGTTTCCTGGATGGTCAGAATGCCTGGAATTGCTAGCATGGGACAGTGAGCTCATTCTTTGTTGGCCAGCGTTTTTGTCATTGTGCTTAATTTAGTCAATATGACATCATTGTGTCTTTAGGAGTCAACATTTGTAGTCACTGGTAAGTTTAGAATGGCCATGGCTCTGTCCGTGCCTTGTTCATAAGAACCCTGCTCCAGCCTCTCACACCCACTTATCGAAACTCATAGCAGTAATAATTTATATTAAATAAGAAATCATAATAAAATATGCCGGCACACAAGAAAATTAGAACCATAATTTTCTGGGGGAAGTGGCACAGAAAGGGAATTTACAATAGCTGTTGGATGCAATAATGTCCTTGGAGAGGTAAGACTGCTTAGATTTTATTTATCACCAGGATCTCATGAGTGATGGAAGATATCATATTTAGACAAAGGAACTGTCCTTCTAATCTATTAAATAGTGAGACTTTCTGGAGATCTAGTAGCCAGATCTATAGGTAGTTCATCTTGGTCCCCACTGCCTTATATAACAGGGACCTCCCCTACTCCAACTTAGAGCACTGGAGTTTTCCAATAAAAGTGTTACTTCAGTAGCTGAGAAGTCTATGGCTCCTGAGATCCAAAGCCTCCCTTGCAGCATTTCCACCTTTAAAGACTTAAGTATCTTGAAAGGCATCATAGCCCCTGGTTCACAAATGAGGCTGGGCAAGGATCTCAGGACCATCATCACTAAGGTGCCACAGAACTTTAAGAAAACAGATCAGTTCATTTGAGCTCCATTTCCCTCACCTCTAAAAGGAACTTAAGTGAGCACCTGCTCCATAATTTTTTCATGAGAGAATTATTATCTGTGAGGCCATATCTGCAAGGCACAGTAAAGGAGCTTAATAAAATCACAATTATCAAATCATCCCAGTGTACATGTATGTGCATGCCAGAGTGTTATATTAAGGTTCATCACGGAAAATTGTTTCTTGGTCACTTCATGGTCATACACCCATTAGCTAGATTGAGTGATCAAGGGAAGACCATGTTTGGCTGATCATTAGGAAAACAATAAAATCTATGCCCAGATAACTTTTGGAACAGCTTGATAAAATCTACTCCCCAGCTCAAACTTTGGGAACACAATTCAATTTCCAGAAATTTTCTGGAATTCATCAGGTGGTCACCTGATTGGTGAATCCTGGATCCCACATTACGGAGCTTCGTATGCCTCCCGGCCTCTCATTTCCTGGTCCACTTGCAAAGAGGAAGGTCCATGTGTCTAACTCTGGCAAATGTACTGTTACCCTAAAATGTCCTGCTATATTTTTCTTATCTTTCTCTTGTTCATGTGAAGTAAAAGATCGTAGAGTTGGGATGTCTCAGTGCCTAGTCCATTGGGCATCCAACTTTTGACTTTGGCTCAGGTCATGATCTTGGAGCCTGGGATCCAGCCCCTCCTTGATCTCTGCACTCAGTAAAGAGTCTGCTTGAGGATGTTCTCTCCCTCTCCCACTGCCCGGGCCCCTGCTTGCATTCTCTCTCTGTATCTCAAATAAATAAATAAATCCTAAAAAAAAAAAAAACAAAAAACATAGAGTCATACAAAGGAAGGAGCCCAGATCCCTGAATTTGTCACTTGGAAGAAGTGACAACTGAAAAACAGTTGATCACAAGCTGGTTTATGCATATTTGTTGACCTGAGTGTTATTTGAAGGCATTCAAATGATCTTCACCATCCTTTCAATGACTTTGAGAGGCTTTTCTTAATTGAAGAGAACTTTGTTTGCATTTCCTTCATAAACTATTTTCCTGAAGTTAAATTCAAAACTTTAATTATAATCAAGATAGATAATTTTCTCAGGGATTAAATAGCTGACAAATCATTAAACTATGTGAGATCAATATGGAATCATATACACAAATTTTGAAGAAAAAAAGAGTTTTGTATGTGGAAAACGGGAAGAAAAATAAACATGGGCCTTTTTGGTAACAGTGGAAACTAAAATCAAGGTCAAAGAGAAAGATCCTTTCAGATTTGAGTTCCTGTCCCCGTGTGCTAGTGAATTCTGTTACTTACATTAGTGATTTAAGTTGTCAAGTCCTCAATTCCAAGTGGGTTAAACAGGAGTCTGGATAGCCGAAACAGTTAAAGGGAAAGGAATATAAAATAACTTAGCATATAATAAGTATTGAAAAAAAAATCCCTTTCTGTTTCTTGTCCTTTCATCGAGACAAGATTTCATCAGAAAACAGACAAATAACTAAAAACATATGATAACAAAGTTATAATATGATAACAAAGTGATGAATGTTTGGGCACAATTTTAACAAAATTGACTAGTTGAGTAATAAAATTAGAATCGCACACAGCTCTGGCCTACCATCTATTGGATAGATAGGCCTACCATCTATTGGAGACAGAAGTATTAGTAAAGTAATCACAAACAAGTGCATGAGGAACATGTAGGGAATGATAAAAATAAAAATCAGGAAAATTTCACACAATCTAGGGATTTTTCCCTCATTTAGATATTTACACTGAAGACTGTGAAGAAAATGCTAAGAAATATGGACACGAAATCCAGATATAATCGTGTAACCCTGGTAACAGGATGTGCACAGGCTCAGATTGGAGAGCAAGGGGCATCTGCAGCCCTTAACCTGGGCTGGGATGAACCAGGAGAAGAGCAAGGGTGTGAGCTCGGGGAGGCGTGGTTTGTAATGCAAGTTCACACAAGGTGTTGGGAGCACATAAAGGGGTTTGACAAATGCTTTAAGGGCAGTGGGGAGTCACATGGGATGGACTGCGTGATTGGCTCTGATTCGTTCCCTCCCTGTGTCCATGCCCTTGGTCAGGTAACTCTGTAATGCCCACTTACTCTATCCCTCGGTTCAGCCATATGACTTGCTTTGGAGTAAGGTGGAAATAAAGAAGTGTCAGTTTCTGAAGCTAGATCTCAAGAAGCCTTGCATGCTTCTTGCTGGACTCCCAGCTTCTGTCAACACCATGCAAATGAGCCTGGGACAGCACCCTGGTCACAGTTGGTGATGAAAGGAGCAGAGAAAAGATCTGTGTGAACTGAGCATTCCCATCTAAGCTGCCCTAGATGAGATTCCACCCAAAGATCCCCCAGACCCTCACGGATGCATAAAGAGAACCAGCTGATCTGCACACACTTGAGACAAATAGCCCATGTTAGCAGAATTCATCTAAGCAAGACACGTCTAGGTCAACTAACAGCTACAGATGTGCAAACAACAAAATTGTACCCCGCTATGCTATGCTACTAAGGTCTTCAGGGTTTTTAGCATCCAGCGGTAGCTAACACTAAAGGCTTTGAATCCAGACAAGTGCAAACCTTTTGCACTTTTGAAAGATTATTTTTGATGTAATATCACAAATAAAACATAGGGGATAAGATTACAGGCAGAAAAAATCATTTAAGAGGAATTTGCCAGCCTGTGTTTCAGAAGGAAGACTAGGGAGAGTTAGGTAGAGAGACATGCATTGATTTAAGAGCTATTTAAGGTATTGGAAAAAAAAAAATCAAGGGCTTTATACAGTTTTCATATGATATGTTGACACTGAGGAATGATGAAAAACTCATTTGCTCTCATTTGTGATGTTCACTAAAATGGTGAAGACTTAGGTGTAAAAGGTTGAGTCCAGAAGGGATGATGAAATTATAGATGGTTCTCTATATAAAATAGGAATAAATCAAATTATCCTGGGAAGGTTGTCATAGCAATGATTTTGGAATTGTGGCCTGAAGGACAGTTTGAGAGTCATTCAAGACCAAAGGGGAAGACATAAAAATGTCTACTGAGTTATGGACAAAGCTTGAATCAGGTGGCAATATTTTAAACATACCTCCAAATCATTGATTGTGGTATATCTTGATCTCAGGGAATGTGTTTTGAAAACTTTGCCAGATAAGCTTGTGCGTGGTGCGTGGGAGGGGTCCCCTTAGATATATCAACTATATAAAAGGGCCTAACATATCTTTCTGAGCTTGGTATAGAAAATCTTACTGAATATATGTTTAGCTTCTAAATATATATCCCAGACTATGTCCCTGATAGATAAGCAAAAATATGGGCAAATTTGGACCCAGTTACCTCAACTTGGACTGGTCAATCTGTATCCTTAAAAATAGTGTTTCTCTGGGTATACAATGTACAGCATGGGAAATGTAGTTAATAATATGTAATAATATGCAAAATCCTTGCATGGTAACTAGACAGTTGCTAGATTTATCATGGCAATCACTTCATAATGTTTATAAATGTAGAATCACCATGTTGTACACCCAAATCCAATATAATATTGTAAGTCAACTACACTTCAATAAAAATAATGTGCAAAGTTAAAACAAAACAAAACAAAACAGTGTTTCTCAACCTCAGCAGTATTGATTTGTTGGGGTGGAACTGTCCTGTGCTTTATAGGATATTCAGCAACATCCCTGGTCACTACTCACTAAATGCCTATGGAGTCCTTCCTCTTGTGCCAACCAAAAGTGTCTCTAGACATTGCCAAATGTCACCACATAGGACAACATGACCCATGATGGAGAAACACTGCTTTAAAAGGTAGGTAATTTGAATCTCCCTGATGGCTAGTGATTATGAACATTTTTTCATGTGTCAATGGCCATGGTCGCCAAACTGTGGAAAGAACCAAGATGCCCTTCAATGGATGAATGGATAAGGAAGATGTGGTCCATATACACTATGGAGTATTATGCCTCCATCAGAAAGGACGAATACCCAACTTTTGTAGCAACATGGACGGGACTGGAAGAAATTATGCTGAGTGAAATAAGTCAAGGAGAGAGAGTCAATTATCATATGGTTTCACTTATTTGTGGAGCATAACAAATAGCATGGAGGACATGGGGAGATAGAGAGGAGAAGGGAGTTGGGGGAAATTGGAAGGGGAGGTGAACCATGAGAGACTACGGACTCTGAAAAACAATCTGAGGGTTTGAAGAAGCAGGGGGTGGGAGGTCAGGGTACCAGATGGTGGGTATTATAGAGGGCACGGATTGCATGGAGCACTGGGTGTGGTACAAAAACAATGAATACTGTTATGCTGAAAATAAATTTAAAAAATTAAAAAAAAAAAGGTAGGTAATTTTCTAATGTTCAAAGTTAAATAACTAAGTGAAGATTTGACAAAGTGTATCAAAGCCATGGCAATAATATCATTATTATAGAATACATACGATATACTTAATAATATTTTCTATTAATTTTAGTAAAAGTTTATTTTTTAAAATGTCAATACAAAGTAACTTTCTGGGGCAATGAAAATGCTCTGTATTTTGTTTAGGATGTAAATTACATGAATGTATACTTTTGTTAAAACTTACTGAAAGGAACTCATGTGATCTGTGCATTTTATGATACATAACTATGCTTCAAACTTACAACTTTGTTAACATTCAAGATAAATTTGGAAGTTGATCTTTCATTTTAAGTATCAAAATGTGATGCATTTTGATCAAGTGCATTCTTGTGTTGCAATTTTTTACCTAATGTTGTTAACTGTATGTTTAATATACTATATTTAAAAATCCATTTAAATGTTTTTGAATATTTTGTTGATTATATATGTAAATTTTTATTGTCAGGCATGTGAAATTGCTAATAAGAATACTTGAATTCATAAATACAGTTTAATATGTTAAAGGAAATTTAATTAACTAGGGTTTAAAAGATTTTAAACAGAGTTTAGTTTGTTCAACTTGGGTTAACTGAATCTTATTCCAAGTATAAGTAAAGGTGATTTTTAATTCCCTAGGTTAAAAAAGAATGCATAGCAATTTACAAAAGTTGAAATGTAAAGGTCAGAGGTGCCTGTATTTTAAATTTTAACTTTAATAACTTGGAAATTAATGTCAAATCCAATAACTCTAAATATTTCTTTGTCTCAACATGGCAAGTATAAGTCAGGGGCAAAAATCAAAAGAAGCTTTAAATTAATGAAGACAAAAACACTCAAAGGCACCAAACAGGCATCACCAAAGATGCGGTGAGACAGCCCTGGGAGAAGCTCATAAAATCCAGTATAAGAGGGAGTTATGGCCAGTATGTGATGGAATGACAGAAGAAAGCAGAAGAGAAGAAGTCTTGCAATGCATAATGGGGTACCTTTCTAAAGGCACATCTAGAAGAGTACATTTCAAATGAGAACAGAAATCCCAGAAATGGAATAAATAAATTTCCAAGCCAGTTACCTTCTCTGTCATTTTAAAAATATATTCTGACTTACACAGTTCAAAATAATAGTAAACTTTATAATTGACAGTCACTTGTTAATCCTATGAAACAAAGAGAAAATTCTATCACTTCGCTACAGAATCAGAAATAAGTTGTTTTTATAAACCTCATAACTTAGTGACTACTTGTGACACCAAAATGAAAAATGGGTTTGCCTAGTAAAACACCGAACTTTAGGAAAAAAATGCTGACTCCCATAAAACTAATTTCCAAATAAAAATAAAAGCTAAAAAGCAAGTAGGATAAATAAATAAATAAATAAACCTGCCCTACTGACACCTGATTTGTCATGTATGGATGCTAACAGAGAAGTTAGTAAAATCTCTCTACATATCTATCACCTAAAATTTATGTATGTATGTGAATATGTATGTATCATATGCCTATCTATTATCCATCTTGACAGTGAATTTACCAAAAATAATAATATGCGTGGAAGAAGTATCAAGCCCCATCAGTCCTTTGTTCCACCAAAATAGTTCTCAAAGACTTTGATTAATGCGTATCAAAATCAGGTTTGACATATCAATAACTGTTTGAAATTGAACAACTTGCTCAAATTCTCTAAACACGGATTTCTTGACCTGTTGAATACAGGTCATCTGTGGTGACTTAGGGACTAAGAGAGGTGATGTACTTACAAGGCTCCGTTTAGGACAGGGCATCTTAGCCTGTGACATAGAAGCCCCCGAGTACCCACAGTGCAGATGCCTAGATCCCCACACCTGAGGCACACGTTTCCTGTGTTCATTTTCATTTTAAAGTTTTCTCCAGGTGTTTCTGAGACAATGAGTAGACAATGCTTAATAGGAAAACTAGTGTGTAGTACATTCTCAGCAAGTGACAGTTCCCATCATTATCATCATTAACTGTAACACCTGGATTCTGAATGGAATTTTTTTACGGCTAAAGAATTTATATTGGTCTTGGCAACCAAAAGTAGTCATGAAGGCAAAGGCAAAGAAATCACTGATTTTAAAAGGTATTATAAACTTCTCATTATAAGTAAAATCTTCATTTATCTATGATAGAGGTAGACTGGGTAACAATTCTATCCATCACCTTAATGTCAATTTTGGGGGCAGAGGAAATATCAGATTGTGTCTTCCAGATGAATGATTATAATCAGAATTTAAATCCATGTAATTTTAATTAAATTCAGCTTTATATAAAAATGCTGCATTTGAGAAAAGGACTATTAGATGACATTTCTAAAAATACCACTTGTTTGAAAATGTACGTAAGCGGCACCCAGGAGGCTCAGTTGGTTAAGCAATCGACTCTTGGTTTGGGCTCAAGTCATGATCTCAGGATGAGATTGAGCCCTAAGTGGGGGTCGCGCTCAGTGTGGAATTGATTTGAGATTCTTTCCCTCTCCCTCTTTCTTCCCTTTCCCTTCCCTATATGTTTGCACACTCTTTCTCTCTCTCGAATAAATAAATAAAATTAAAATTTAGTGTTAATAAAAAATAATAAAGAGATAGCCTTGTTCTATGCTATGTAATAGCGATTTACGTATAGTCGGCCCTTGAACAACATGAGTTTAAACTAGGTGGGTCTGCTTCTATGTGGATTCTTTTCTTTACCGAATACAGTGTAATATCACAAATGTATTTTATTTTACAATTTTCTTAACATTTTCTCTTCTCTAGTTTACTTCATTGTGAGAATGCAGTACAGAATATATATAACTTGCACAACTGTTTATGGTATCATTAAGGCTTCAGGTCAACAGTAGGCTCTTAGCAGTTAAGTTTTGGAGGAGTCAAAAGTCATACAGACCACCTCTAATGTTGGTGTTGCTCCAGGGTCAACTGTACTGTATGTTCCCAGTTGGAGAGGACAGTAGCATAGCTAAATTAATAGCAAAGCACATTAATTATTAGGCATTTTTGAATTATCATTGCTCCGAGGTTTCTCAAATTTGCTGAACTTCCTCACATTTACAAAGCCTCAAGACTTCATTTGCAAAATTTGGCATTTCTGATAAACTCAGCCTTCAGCACAGATTCCGGGACCATGCAGATGATGTGTTAATTCTGACCGGCTCTCCACCGCTGATGAGGACACTTGACATTTCATCAAGGAGGCGTTTGAGGACCAGGTAGAAGCTCGCTGGAAAGGTAAGGGCCATCAGACGCTGAGAAAGCCACTTGCAACTGATTGGTCCAACTAAACAGCTTCCGTTCCAGGATCCTGACAAGACTGGGCATTTCCTCTTCCTACCTTCATTCCATTTTCCTGTGACAGCTTTCAGTTTTATTGTGAGAAAAAGAATAACTTTCTGAAAAGACTGACATAAGTTAAATGTCTCAGTCCAATTTTACTTTTCTTCTGGGATGTTATTTAAAAATGCTAGTGTTCCACTGCTGAATATGACAGGGAGAAAACATCTTTATAGTTTAATAATAACTTCATAGTCTTTGAAAAAATCTTGCCACCCAGTTTTTCCTTACTCTGTGGGATGTCGTGGAAGGAAACACAACATCTTTGATGACAGCTCCTCCCCACAGTGAGGTTTACCAGCTGCTCTCATCTGAATTATTTCACTCACTGGTTAATTTGTGTATATATATATATATATATATATACACACACACACCACTAATTCTGTGAGGAGAAATCCATTTGGGGCAGATAATTTGTCCTACTCTGTGTATATAGTTTACCCTTGAACAACATGGGCTTGAACTGCAGGGGTCCACTTATATATGAATTTGTTTCAATAAATATATATACAACACTGTCCATGTATTTTTTTCTTATGATCTTCTTAATAACACTCTCTTTTCTCTAGCTTGCTTTATTATAAGAACACAGAAAATAATACACACATACAAAATATATGTTACTCACTTTATGTTATCAGTAAGGTTTTTGGTCAACAGTTAAAAGGCTATTAGTAGTTAAGATCTTGAGGAGTCCAACGTTAAACTTGGATTTTCAACTGTGCTGGGTGTCAGCTGCATTGTCCAGGGATCAAGTGTACATGCCATTCTCTCCTTGAACCTTGCCTCTCTGAAGTTGAGATCAAGACTTTGTTACCAAAACCAGTTTTTCAAAAAAGACTCAGATTTCTAGTATCTTCATAACCCTTTTCCACAAATTTCCTGATTTTTTCCATCTTTATAGTAACTGCATTTTTAATGTCGCCTTATTTTAAATGGACTTAAAATATGTGACAGAGGTTTGCATTTTAATTAGGAATTTTCTAAATTGCGGACCTTTTGGAAAATTCTACTGCAATTTAGTAAAAGAATAAGACAGTTACTTGGTACAAGTTTCAAAATTTTGGGTTTTTTGTTTGTTTGTTTTGCTTTTGTTTTTTGTTTTTAGTTAAAGATAGCAAGAACATTTCCTTAATCCTAATTTTGTGCCTTAGTTTATCTTCTGAAAAATGGGCCTGAAAAGAGTAGCTTCCTCCTAGCTTTGCTGTGAAGGTTAATAAACTTGTTCAATGACAAGCCCAGAGGAGGGACTGGCACTCAATACACATTAGCCACTACGATGGCGATCCAGTAATAAGAGTGCCCGATGTCTTCACACCGATATCGTCAAATTTCCCATATCAAAAGGAAGAAACATTATTCCCACACCTTCCACTTGCCTTCTCCACTCGCTCAGAACATCATGTACTAAGTCATTGGCTCGCTTGTTTATACTCTCAAACTCTCATTAGAATAAAATAAATGGTCACATCAGTGCCAGCCTTGTCCCTCGCCTGAGCTTCTGAGGATTCAGGGAGGTCTAAGAACTGCTCTGAACATCCCAGTCTCCACATACCCCCATACTCTAGTAAACCATCAGGTATTCCTTCAGCCAGGGATTTTGGAATTTAGGTTGGCTGTTTCTTATCCAGGTGTGGGCACAAAGCAGTAAATAAGGCAAGTGAGCCCCAGCTTTTATGGAACTTACATCTAGTAGAGAAAAGTCACTGAGTAATGAATCTGGTGTATTAGCTGGACCTGGGGTGATGGTGGAGGGGAGAGGCTCTCAGACAGAGTTATGGGACCCTCCCCATGGCTGCATTCACTTCGTTGGGCCACAGCATCTTGCTTTTGAGGTTTCTCAGGTATAAGGAAGAGACCAACCCATATTTCAAGCCACAGGGGACACATAAATAAGCTGTGGCTCCATTAAGAGACCTTTCCCCAGGTTTGAGGGGAGGGAAAATAGCCCAGTCCCACCCTATGAGTTGGGGGTTTCACCATTCATGAATTCATGAATGAATTTCTACAAAAACTACCCCCCAGCCTCCCATTCTCCTAAATTCATGAGGATCTAAGAATCAAAAACCCGGATTTGGTCCTTTTTCTTGTAGTTCTGCAAGGTTGTTTTGTGCTTCGTTCTGCTATGGAGAAGTTATTTGTGTCAATCATCTTAGAAATTCAATCAAGGGGTTCCTGGGGGGTCAGTCAATTAAGCATCTGACTTTGGCTCAGGTCATGATATCAGGGTGCTGGGATCAAACCCAACAGAGGGCTCCAGACTCACCAAGAGTTTGCTTGTCTCTCTGCCCTTGCCCCCTGCTTGTACATTTCTCTCTCTCTGAAATAAATAAATGAATGAATAAATAAATCTTTAAAAAATAAATTCAGTTAAAAGTGAGGTAAAAGAGCGCAATTTTCACTGCTGTTTCATAGGTGTTGACTGTCCCTATAGACCTTATAGAGGAAGCAAGTCACCCTGGCCAAAGAAAAACCCATTTCTTTCTTTGGCCTGCAGACAGAAAGGGTTTTTTTCTTAGTCTTGTTCCTTTGTTTTTGTTTTGTTTTGTTGTAATGTAAAAATAATGAGTGGTCAACACAGATGAACTGTGATTTAAAGTGCAAGGTACGCAGAAGAAATACAACTCAGATATCTTAAAAGACTTTCTCAGACCTAGTCCCCCGCCCTGCCCCAGGAAAGGTTTGTTTGACCTCTTTATTGAGGTACAGGTGGAAATTAATGCTAATGTCTCACATGTACCTGCAGTTAACCCAGACTTAGGCATACCTGACTTTCATTCCAAGCTCTATGTGCTATTTGTACATTTAGTTCACTTTTTCTCCAACTACTCATTCTACTTCATGAAGTTTCTGTGGAAAAAGTTTAAGACTTTTCTCTCTCCCTCTCTCATTCTCTCTCTCTCTCTCTCTTTCTTTCTTTCTTTCTTTTTTTTTTTTTTTTCACTTAGAGGTGTGTCTAGAGCAGTCCCTGCTGACCATTGCTATCAAAAATAAGATTCCAGGTAAGCAGCACCCTGGTTGAATTTTACATGCGATGCATGACAAAAAAATCAAGTATCTTGAAATTTCTGAGACCTAAGATAAACTATCCAAAACTGTACCAGTATCCTTCTAAGTGCTGATTCCCCTTTTCAGAGGCTGAGCATGGCGGAAGGCAGCTAACACAAGGGAGGAAGGGCACTTCTTCAGACATTTAAGTGAGTGAATGACCAGCTACCTTATTGCCACTTTGGCTGAAACTAAAATTTGTCCCCTAACATCATGGCTATCAAGTGATACTCAGAGCAAACATAAAAAGACTATGTTTCCACATGAAAACATCTGAATGGGATTATTGTACAATGTATAAAAATTCAATCCATAAAAAATTTAAGAAATGTTTGAACTGTTCTAGCATAACTTGTTATAATTTGTGTCATGTGTGTTGCATTAATTTAGGTGCAAAGAAGGGAAAGTAAAATACATGGAGACACCTAATAAGCATATGGTGGGATCAAGAAGAAATCCATTAGGGGAAAACCAGATTTCACTGGCTGGAAAACACGATTGTGAAGATTATAGTGATGTAGACATTAAACCTAAATAGGGGTATGATTATGTAGGGATGTATGCAGACACAGAGTTTGGCTTTTTAATTTTTTACCAGTGGGGTTCTTTATCCAATTTGACACATTTGCATGCTCTAACGCCCATGGTATCGTCAAACACCTGCTTCTTCATGAGGAGTTCAGAAACTCTGACTATTTTCTCTCATAGGCGAAGTCTGGCTTCTCCTTGTCCTCATTTCATTCAGGCTGAGTGGTAGGTTTTCAAGTTAATCTGGACTATAGGACTATTCAGAATGTGTGACCTTATTTATTTTTTTAAGATTTATTTATTTATCTGGCGGGGGTAGGGCACAGGGAGAGGGAAAGAAAGAGTGTGAGCGTGGACCCAGATATGGGGCTCAATCTTATGACCCTGAGATCATGACCTAAGCTAAAATCAAGAGTTGGATGCTTAACTGACTGAGCTACCCAGGAGCCCCACAACACGTGCCTGTATAATTCCAAATCACTATGTTATAGATTTTGCATATGTACTCTTACTGAAAATTATTACATTGGTATAGCATTTACAATTTCTTAATGTTAAACAATGCATGCTATATACTGAAATTTGGACACTAGACAAGTATTGAAGAGAAAAAAAAAAGACCCATAAAATTCTACAAACCTAAAGCAGATAATGTCAACATCTTGATGAATTTCTTAATGTTCTATTTTTTGTGCATGTATGTACATACATTTATTTCATTATAAAATTGAAATCACACCATATGTACAATATTTATCCCTGTTGATAAGTTGATAATACCTAATTATTGAGCTAATACAGTAGAAATGCAAAAATACTATTATATCTCAGTCCTATGTATCTCTGATTACTATTTAGAAGTATTTATCTGTGGTGTTATTAGGAAAAAAACTGTAACAATTTTATCACCTTTAATGCAATCTAGCCAAATACATTTCAGAGAGGAAGGGCTCTGGGAAAAAACACATTTCCATTTTAAAGCCATCACTTCTAGAACTTTACATCTCCCAGGAACAGACTGTGAAGGTAAAGAACCCTGCCCCAGGGGCTTGCTGTGTTCCACGGGAACTCCAAAAAGAAAATGAAACTACATTCTAATCATCAGAAACTGTCAGGGAGGGAAGGAAGGCTATTTTAGAACACACCATGAAATAAATGAGTTTTCATGAATGGATAGACATCATTTACCTTTCACATTCCAAGGATAGCCAGTGATGCAGAACTGATTTTGCACACTCCGTGCCGTTTGTTACTGTATGCAGGGAGGCCCTGCCTCTCTGATGTTCCTGGGCAGTCAGTCTCCTTGTTGGCAAGACTCTGTGCCTGACTTGGTAGAGTTCTCATTCCATTAGTCAAAATAATTAGCTAAAGGAAAATCTCATCCAGTCTGTCCCTGAAAGTTTCTGCGAAATCGGGAACTGATAGAAAGAGCCCATGGCTGACTGCCTCTGAGCAAAGTCAGCCGTGCCCATCATTTAAAACCAATGAGAAACACAATGTAGAAATGTAGCTACAGACAAAATCCCATGTTTCTGAGCACAGCTGCTGTCAGTCCTTCCTTTCGTCCTTCTCAAGGTTCAGACGCTGCACTAAGTTGGAGTTTCCCTGAGTTTCTGGCTCTTTACAGCTTCTCTCTAAATCTGTCACCCAGCTTGGTACTTGGTGTGATTATCAAAGCAGGAACTGGATGGAGAATGCTCTTCCTACTTGTCCTCCTCCCACTACTGACCATCTTACCTTGAGGCAGATCCCAAGCTGCTCTAACACCACTTTGACCAGGTTTATCTGGACCACCTCTTCTCACCGGAACTTTTGAGGCGACCTCCCCCCAATAACTGTGAATCTGTTACAGAAGACACCAGCGTATTTTCTGGAGAGCACAGTGACATATTAACTCCTGTATCTGCTCATATGTTGCTTAATATATTCCAGTGGCCTTTTCTTGCATTTCTAACAAAACACATTTTTCTTTCAGAAACAGTATCCCTACAGACTCTGATCACATCTGAAACCTCTTCTCCTTCCCATTCTTTCCAACTTCCCCTCGGTCTCAGGGCTTCAGCACAGACTCTGTTTTGACTGCAGCCCCCTCCACATGGACAATTCCTCTTCCTCATCTGTTTTGGAGCAAGTTCATCTCCACCGAGTTGATTGGAATTACCTTCTCGTCTAATTCTATCTTTATTTCTTCCTTAGTATTTACAGTAGTTTTGAGGGGTTTGGTTTTTTTTTTTCTCTTTACTTCTTTTTGTGTCATTCTCTCCATGTTTTATGGGATATGTCTTTGTAATTTTTCCCTGAAGCCCCATACATAATAGAAATTCAGTTCATAAATGACGTAAGTTGTCTTTATTGAATGAAATGCTACATCAGTAAACTCTTAGAGCTTTGACTTTAACAATGTACATTTTTTACATTATTGACATTCTAAATCTGTCTTAATGTTTCCTACTAAGTTTAAAAGACTGAAATAACACAGAAAAGAAACTTAAAGCCAAAACAAAGCAAAAAATCGTCTTATCATCAGAAATAACTGTCATTAACTTTTGGTGAATAATTTCATGACATCTCTCTTTAGAATGATTCACATATTTCAGAAAATAGAGGAAGGATCACACTGAACATTTATTTCAATGTAATCTCGTAAATTTATTTTTAATTTGTTCTCATGAAAGAAAATTAACAGAAGTCAGACCAAGGGACCTCAGTGACTACTGAATGTGTCTTCACCACAAAAATATATTGTCCAGAAAGTCATCTGTGGTTAACAAAAATATTTGAAAGCAATAAAAATAGATAATAGTGATCAGATGAAGGATTTATTATATCAGAAGACAGAGGAGCATATCATATAGTAGAAACTGAAAAAGTTATGTTTTCAAATTTTGAAGAAACAAAGCCAGAATAAAGGAAGGAAACCTTACAGAGAGAGATGACTAGAACAGGAGACAGAGAGAGAGAGAGACCAGGCTGAAGCTGGCACAGTTGTGAAATGGTTTGCGTTGTTAATGACAAGGAGGATAGCCAAGAGGGTAGCTAACTAAACCTTAAATTTTCTTTAGTTTAGCTGGATTTAATCATTGAATTTTTAAAAAAGTATTTTACTGTTCCCCCCCCCCCCAAGTTTGGTTGGTTTGTTTGGTTTGATTTGGTTTGAGTGTTTGAGAATGTCTGTACCTTTGCCATGATAGCTGGGTATAAAATGTGGATCAAACTCATCTTTAATATCTGGCTAGGTTTTCTTCTGATACTAAAAATTGCTGTAGAGAAATCTAGAAGTTGATTCTATTTTATATGCAGCTTTCTCTTTTGGTCTGGTTGCCTGAAGAATTATTCCTATAATTTTGAAATTAAATTATTTAATTATTACTTACAAGTTGGGTGAGGTTTTTTTTGTTTGTTTGTTTGTTTTTGTTTTTTGGGGAGGAATTTTTTCTTGAGCTCATTCCATCATCAGATTCAACACTTTCTTCTTCATATTAAGGGAATTATCTTAAATGAATTTTCTGGAAACAAAAAAGAATTTTCTGTAGTCTACTTTGTGAGTTCTGTATATTATCAGTCATTTATACATCAGTATGATAATAGCAGATTTTAAATGGGAATCCATGGTTAGAGAATTATTGAAAATATAAGCATTCAGAATAGAAATAAATGTTATTGATGAACAGCCAGAGTCCCCTCTTCCCAGCCTCCTCCTCTGATTTCCAGAAATAATACTATTATCAGTTTGATGTTTATCCTTTTGCAACTTATTTACTTTCAGCCTATATATGTATCCTTACAAATATCTAGTTTCCTCCCCCCAACTTTTTTACATTTAGCAAAAATCCTATCATGTCTATAAGGCTGTCTTCCCTTGCTTTCATTCAGCAGCATCAACAGAATGCATGTTAGTACATGTAGATCTAACTTGGTGGTTTTGGCTGCTGGGCAGCTTTATGGATATTAATCAGTTAGTTCATTTACTGAGACTTTTAATAATGGACATCAAGTTTGTTTACAATCTATACTATTACAGTACTCAGCAAATATGCAGATAGATGGGAGTTTCCCTATGATAGAAACAGTTCTGGAATTAATATCTTACTGAAATTTTACATTTCAATAAATTTTCAAAACTCTTTTCCAAGTAGATTTACCATACTTTATTACTACCTTTAGACTATCTTTATTTCAAATTATTTTCTAAAGAGATTAAAGTAGTGCCCCACCGCCCCATCTGAAGTTTTGTTCTCCAAGGTTTCAGTTACCCCAGTCGGTGTGGTCCAAAACAGATGATTTCCTTCAGAAGAATCCACACAAGATTAATACAATACACAACATTTCCATACATCACCTGGTGCTCATCACATCCATTGATCCCTATCTCCTATTTCACCTATCCCCCCACCTCCTCTCTGATATTCCCTCTGACAACTATCAATTTGTTCTCTATAGTTAAGCCTATTTCTTGGTTTGTCTCTCTGTTTCTTTTCTCCCCCTATACTCATTTGTTTTGTTTTATAAATTCCACATATCAGTGAAATCATATGACATTTGTCTTTCTTTGGCTTATTTAGCTTAGCGTAATACTCTCTGGCTCCATCTGTGTTGTTGCAAATGGCAAGAACTCATTCTTTTTTATGGCTGAATAATATTCCATTATAGATATAATGATATATCTCATATCTTTTTCTTATTTTTTAAAATATTTTATTTATTTATTTAAAGAGACACAGAGAGAGAGAGAAGGAGAGAGAGCATGGGCAGGAGGGGGGATGGAGGGAGAGGAAGAGAGAGAATCTCAAGCAGATTTCATGCAGAGTGAGGAGCCCCATGTGGGGTCAATCCCATAAACCTGAGATCCCAAGACTTGAGCTGAAATCATATGTCAGATGCTTAAAAGACTAAGCAACCCAGGTGTCCCTAACACATCTTCTTTATCCATTCATCAGTCAATGGGCACTTGGGCTGCTTCCATAATCAGGCTATTGTTGATAATGCTGTTATAAACATCAGTGTTTATTTATTTATTTACCCCTTCAGATTAGTATTTTCGTATTCTTTGGGTGAATACCTACTATTTCAATTGCTGGATCATAGGGTAGTTCTGTTTTTAACTTTTTGAGGAATGTCCACACTGTTTTTCAGAATGGCTGTACCAGTTTGCATTCTTACAGTGTCTCCAATCTCCTCTTTAATTTCATTCAGTTATTTTATCAGTTTTGTTTGTTTGTTTGTTTTGTGTTTAATTCTTGAGATTTGTTTCTTTTTAAAGTTGTATCATTGTTAGAGTTTCTATTACTTGAGGCCCTTGGAAATTTCTTTATCTTTTCTGGGTTGTATTTTCCTCATTAGCCTCTCTGACACTTGTATGTGGCATCATGGTTTTTTGTTTGTTTGCTTGTTTTGGTTTGGTTTTGGTTTTTTCCCTTCTGAGGAGTATTTTAATTTTTGTCATATCTTTTTAACTTTTTCTAGTTTTGTTTGATGTGGTTCGGTGTATCACCTCAAAGGAGTGAATAATTTTACCCCACTATTTTTTTACCACTGGTACATGAGACTCATTTGCCTTTTGTTTTGCCCAGTTTCATTCTCTTTTTCCCCTTCCCACCCTCCATCTCTTGGTCTCTTTCCCTCTGATTTCTATGCATCCTCATTTAATTGTTCTTCTATCTCATCTTTCTATTTTGAAAATTTTATAAATACATAAAGTTGAAAGAATATCACTATGCAATTATTGCCTTTATACCTCTCCCTCTCTCTGGATCTCTCTCCATACATACATTTTTTGCTGAAATATTTAAAATAAGTTGCAGATGGCATGCTGCCTTAATCTCAACTATTCCTGCATACATTTTCTAGATAAAAAGCACCTTCCTCTCTAACTGCAATACCATTACCATGCCACACCTACAGAATTAATTAATTTTGAGTCAATCCTACCACCTAATCGGCAGCCTGTATTTAAATTTTCCAGGATATCCACAGAATGCCTTTCCCAGGACCCAGCTGGTGCTCATGCACCATGTTTGAATGCTGTGTATGTCCAGGCTCCATTCATGTAGTTCCCATCCCAACCAATGATTTTGTTCTTTCATGACACTGACCTTTTTAATGAATCCTGGACAGTTTTGTTGTAAATTGCCCCATAATTTGGATTATTTTTATTGTTTCCAAAGTTCAGATTCATGTTCATCATTTCTGGCAAGAAATGACATGATAGCAATTGTGGGTTTTCCGTTGTGCTGCAGCTAGCAGTACCTACGGTTTGTTCTATGAGAGTGATATGAGGGTAGACTTTTTGTTTCATGATCTGGAGGATAATACTTGGAAAATGTAAGACTTTCCTGCTGACAACATGTAGTCACCCAATGGCTCCCGCACCTTCTCTGCATCCATTGTTATACTATGCTACACGTTGGGAAGATTTCACATAGCAATTGAGAAAATAACCTTCTAGCTCTACGCTTCCTATGAGGTGAGAGTTTTATATAAAAAGTAGCTTCATGTATATAGAAAGAAGGGAATTCGGTAGTATAAAGGGAAATACGTAAGAATAGACTGACAACAAGCTAAAAATCACTGAAGCTCGGTGATTGACCCGTGAGGATGAGTTATTTCAATATTTTATCTACTTACAACTATGCTCATATTTGCTTGTTAAATATGTTAAAATGCATTATTGGGGACACCCACATGGGTCAGTCCTTTAAGCAGCCAACTCCTGATTTTAGGTCAGGTCATGATCTCAGGGTCCTGGGATTGAATGTCATATTGGGATCCATGATCAGTGGAGGTGTTGGTCTGCTGGAGATTCTCTCTCTCCCTCTGCCCTTCCCCTGATGGCTCTCTCTCTGTCTCTCTCTCTCAAATAAAGTTTCCTTTTCAAAAAATGCATTATTCTCCTGGCTTTAGTGTTCAAACTGTACCTAATCTATTGTTCCTTTTTTAAATGTGAACTTTGAAGTCTTTCTTTATGACTCCCAAAATAACCTTTTTGGTATTTTATCTGTGTCACATTAAAGAGTAATTACTCAGAGAAAGTTGACACCGGCATGATGTTGGATCATTCTATCAAAAATCACAGGTATCTTTCTATTTGCTCAAGTCTTTTGTTGCATCTTTTAAGGCTCTTTTGGGGTTTTCCTCCTGTGATCTTCATACATTTCCTAAGTTTATGTCTAAATTTGTCATTGTCTCCTCCTCTCCTCCTCCTTCTCCTATTTTTCAGCCATTTTTGATAAAGTTTGTCCCTGCTACTATTTTTTCTCTTTTATAACCCTACACAGAAATGATCTTTATTTTATATTCTCTTCAACATTTTTTAAATTCCTTTTATTCACATTAGGTTTGCTTTCCCTGGATTTCCAGCTATATCCTCTGGAATAGGAACAGATTCATTCCTTTCTAATTGTGTGTCCTCCTCTAACTGATTTGGTTACCATCCCTAAGACAGGGTAAGATAGGACAGGAGCAGCATGTGTCCTTGCATTGCCCTAGTACCCCAAGTGAGGATATATCTGTTGTTTACCCATTTTATTTCATAAGATGATGACTTTAGAAATATTTCTCTGCTACATTATAAAGACTATGCATTCATGGTACACAAGCATTTATAGAATCTGAGGAAAGGAGAGAACAGACAATGAAACATCCTTATTTTGAAGTTTGCGGCATTAAGTGTATTCTCCCTTTAATTGCTGCTTGAGAAGATAGTTTATCTTTTTATTTGCCGTGCAGTTTTTAAAAACAAGAAAATTCATAAAGAAAAGGAAAATTAAAGTACTGATGCACCAACTAAAGCTTTTTCACCTTTAAAATACCTACTGAAGTGTTACATGTATGAAATGGGCACATGGCTCTGTGAAGTTTTACGCTATGAACCTGCTTATGAAACCAACATCCAGGTAAGGAATTAGATTGCTACTGACATCCCAAAAAATTCATTGAAGTTTTCTTCATTTACTGCCGATCCTCATTGTTCTCACAAGGCACACAGGGCATAGAAAAACTTGACTTGTTTTCTTGATTAGATAAATGAGATCATAGTATCTGCATTTGTGAGTGGTCTAGTTTTTTTTTTTTTTTTGCTCATTAATATGCTTATGAAACTCACCCATCCTTTTGAATAAAGTGTAGATTCTAAATTTTTCTTGCATATATAGTATTCCATTGTATGATGACACCACAGTTGACATTCATTCATTCTTCTGCCAGTTTTTTTTTTAATTTTTAATTTTTCTGACCTTTGAATCCTTGTTTCTTTTTGACCTTTATTTTGTAACTTGAAAAGAGGATTCTGTCTTCAAACTGCCATCCTTATCAGACATTCTGCCCTGCATTTTTGAAGTCTTGCTTAGGGTGAAATCCAGGGGGAATTCAAGGAATTCCTTCAAGTTGTAATGAATGAGAAGAGTAAAAATGGGGTTGTTGATCAAGGGGGGGTGGCTTCACAAATATTGTTGCAGACTTGATTACAAAAGGACCATAGGAAGTCCTCTAGTAGCCTGGGACCAGATTCAAATGGATGTGTTAGCCCCATGAGAACACATTCCCTTGCCCATTCACAAGAACTATAACTACAGTGCAGAAGTGCACCAGATGCTTATATCTCTCGTATGTGTGTGTGATGGATAAATGAAACAATAAGGCTGTACTGATATTTCTGACTATATCAGTGACATTATGCTTGATTATTCTGGATTCAGGGTGGAAAACTATTTTTAATTTTGTGTGTGTCCTGGATTCTAGTCAGTTGTGTCCAGAAAGGCAATAAAGTGAATTTAGAATCCTGTGTTTTATCATTAGCTCTGACACTTAGTAGCTGTGTAAATTTGACCAAGTTATTTATCTTTGTAATAAAACATAAAACATCCTAAGGACAAGCAATTAATCTTTTAGTGCTTAACTGAAAGGTAAATGCTTACAAATGTCTAATGAAATAATTCATAATATTTTCTGCATGCCCATTGATGCTTCTGGACTAATATATCAAAATTAGTTGATACTGAAAGGAGTTCATGGAGGTCTTAACTGGTGAAAACATTCTGTTTGGTTTCAAATACAATGGGAATAAGATATCCTGAAGGTTAAGAACTTAGTTTTATGAGTAATATGAAATAACTAAATTTGTTTAAAAAATTAAAAATCTACAAAAGCTTATTAAGAGTTTTATTTTAGAATATTGAAGCCTAATCATTTTTTTTTTTAGTTTCTACTACCACGGTTTAATATATTTAGCATTCTTAAAAACCTCATATATATATTAAAAATAAATTAGGCACCAAATGTATGATGGCATTTCATTTCAAATTATAGTTTCAGAAAAACATTTTTCCCCAGAATATTGATTAAAGATGCTGAACTCACATCTTTCTTCAATACTATAAAATACAAAATGCAGGAATTCCAATTTATTTAAATGAAATTCATAGGACTGTGGAGAAATTTCCAAGGGGAATTTTAAATTGTGACATGCAAGAATAATTTCATTACAGGTGTTTTTCATTATATTCTTGATAGGACTTCCTATAGTCTTAGTATTTCTGAAAGGGTGAGGTTGCTTTACCCAGGGTGGCCATTGCGTGATATGCCATGATGCTGTACAGTGGGCAAACAGAGGATGAAAGAGAGTTTTTGTTTAAAAAGGCTAACAGCAAAAGAGTTGAACCCTCCTTTTCTTAGGGCCTTGTTGTTGCAGTATTTACTCAAGTATCTTAAAACCCATTCTCAACTGTTTCATTTAAAAGGATAAAAAACATTAACAAGCCATCATCTAGGCTGAACCGCATGACTTCTCCATCAAAGAATGCTATTTTATGCTGAAAAAAAAAAAGTAGTAGCAACATCAAAAAAATAAGCTTTAAAAAATGAAAAGACTATAAATACAGAGAACAAGTTGATGGTTGTCAGAGGAGAGGGGAGAAGGGGATGGGTAAAATGGGTGAAGGGAGTGGGAGACTCAGACTATCAGTTATGGAGTAACATGGATAAGTCCTGGGAATAAAAGGCACAGCACAAGGAATCTAGTCAATTGTATTATCGCGAACAGCTTTTAGCTACACTTGTGAACATAACATTCTGTACAAACATGTGGAACCACTATGTTGTACACCTGCATCTAAAGTGACATTGTGTGTCAACTATATCCTAAACAAATTTAAAAAAATTAAAAACAGAAGGACTCTTAAAATTTTTTTCACTATCATAATACATCATGTTAAAAATGACAGAAAGTGGGAACAAAAGTAGGGAGGCAATTAAAAAAATAAAGGTATTAGGATAAAAATGGTAAGACCTTTAAAATTATTAATACCAAAAATCATTTTTCTTTTTGGAAATATTGTTAAGGATTGTGAGAGAGAGAGTGACAGCAAGAGAGAGAGAGAGAAAAAGAGAGGAATTTTACAGATGGGCTTTAATATGGAAAGCAGGGGGGCAGCTGTGTGGCTCAGTGGGTAAAACCTCTGCCTTCAGCTCAGGTCATGATCCCAGGGTCCTGGGATTGAACCCCACATCAGGCTCTCTGCTCAGCATGGAGCCTGCTCCCCCCCTTCCCGCCTCTCTGCCCACTTGTAATCTCTCTCTCTGTCAAATAAATAAAATCCTTTAATAAAAATTTAAAAAAAATATATGGAAAGCAGGCATTCTGCCTTCAGGATGCCCAAGAGTAATCCCAATTATAGAATGAGAGCAGAGTTCCCAGATTCGACTCATGATGGGATCTGGGCATCATTGGAGAAAAGTGGTTTGGAAATTGTGTTCCAGATAACTCAGGGTTTCCATGGTGATGCCTTCAGAACATTTCAAACCATTTCAGTGGTTTGAACCTAAGGAAGCCAGGGTGTGGCCCCAGGCCCCTATTCTCCTTAAAGAAAGCCTATTCTTTCTCTGCTTTGTACATTGGGATTCTGTTTACAGTTCCATAATCGCCGAACAACAACAACAAAGAAAAGAACCACTATTGTGGAAATTGGCAGAAAATAGTTCAGTGGTCAAAACCTTTCAAATCCCTAACTTCAATGGAGGTACTTTGAAAACTGAACACAAAAGTGTATCATAAAAGTCTCTAAAAGAACCTATAAAAAGGTACCCCCTGGTTGCTGCAGTTTAAGAAAGATATAATGTAACTGGAGACGCTCACAGCTGAAGTGATGAAGTCCAGAGGCTTCCTGGATTAGACCTGTCCATCCGCAGACACTTGTGCCCAGATGCAGCTCTGCCCGAGTGTTTCCAGCCCCTCAGTCAGACCACCTGGCTTATCTGTTACATTCAGATCAGTGTAAATCAATTAATATATACTCTCATCTGTAAAAAACAGGGAGAAGAACAGGGTAGGTATTTCTGCTATATACATTTCTGAAAAAAATCACTGGCTTCTGAAAAGAAAAAAAAAATGGGCACTGATTTGAATAGTTTCTGGGCTGACTTAGAGGTAGAACATGCAATTTTGTAATCCGAGCAAAAATGTGAATAAGCTGGCCACTTGGTTCAGCTGGATGCTACCTTTGGAGATATTAGAAATAGGCCCCCAAACTAGAGTGTAACTTCTGTTTGCAGTGAGACCTTCCCGATAGAAGTGGGTTTCTGAGGATGGGAAGAAATACAGCTCAGCAATGCTGGGGGGGCATCCCTTTGGAAAGGAAACCCTACATACAGATGGCTATTTTTATTTTTCACAACGTTTGTGGCATAACTGATGTGATTAAGCGTACATATCTATAGTGTACAACTTAGTAAGTCTTGATTTGTGTATACACAAATAAAAATATTACTAGACCAAGATAATGAACATGCCCATTTCCCTGAAAGTTTTCTCATGTTTGTTTATAAACTATTACTCCTGATGCACCTTCCTTCCCAAGCACCTACTCTCATAATTTCTGCATAGCAGATCGATTTGCATTTTATACTATTATAGACATATAAAACATCAGGTTTTTCCCCCTGGCTTCTTTTCCTCAACATTGTCATTTTGGAATGCATCCATATTATTTATGCACCAGCGATCTTTTCCTTTTATTTCTGTGTAGAGCTCCATTGCATCAGTGCACTGACATTTATTAATTTACCTGGTGATGAACATTTGGGTTGCTTCATTTTTGGCTATTAAAAATAAAACTGGGTGCCTGGGTGGCACAGTGGGTTGGGCCGCTGCTTTCAGCTCAGGTCATGATCTCAGGGTTCTGGGATCGAGTCCTGCATCGGGCGCTCTGCTCAGCAGGGAGCCTGTTTCCTCCTCTCTCTCTGCCTGCCTTTCTGCCTACTTGTGGTCTCTGTCTGTCAAATAAATAAATAAATAAATCTTTGAAAAAAAGAAATAAAACTGCCATGAATCACCACTCAAAAGTTCAGGGGCACCTGGGAGTTTCATTCAGCTGAGTGTCTGACTCTTGGTTTCAGCTCAAGTCATGATCTCAGGGTCCTGAGATTGAGCCCCATGTCTGCTCCATGTTCAGCTAGGAGTCTGCTTTAGATTCTCTCCTAAGAACAAACAAACAAAAAAGTTCTATCAATATATGCTTTATTTAATCTCAAGTAAATAGTAGAATAGATCATAGGGTAGCCATATACTTAAGTTTTTGAGAGACTGTCAAATTTTCTTTCCAAAACAGTTGCACCATTTTATACCACCATGAATGGTGCATGAGAATCTCAGGTCTGCACATCCTCTGCAACATGTGGAATGCTCATTCTATTTAATTTTTGCAAGTTAATTGGTGGGTGATGACAAAGATCCTGTTGTAGTTGCAGACTTCAACAACTTTCTGTCAGTATTGATCAAGAAAGCAGACAGGAAATCTGTAACGATATAGACAACCCGAAATATGTTAAACTAAGCATAATTTCCCATAGGTCAAAGAAGGAGTCTGTCAAGAGAATTAAAAAAAAAAAATTGAACTCAACAAAACAAAATTTATCAAAATTTGTGAGATGCAGTAAAAATAATGGTATATCTTTTTAAAAATCCTTTTCATTTTAACTCAGATATTTATAATAAACAGTTTTTAAGAAGTAGATATGTAGATCTTCATTTTTTAAAATGCTCTGAAAATCTCTATTTTAAACTGTTGGGCCACCTGGATGGCTCAGTCATTTAAGAAACTGACTCTTGATTTCAGCTCAGGTCATGATCTCAGGGTTCTGGGATTGAGCCCCTGCAGGGCTCAGTGCTCTGCTTGGAGTCTACTTGGGATTCTCTCTGCCTCTCTCCCCACTTGTTCTCTCTCTCTCTCTCTCATTCTCTCAAATAAATAAATAAAATCTTTAAACAAACAAACAAAAAAATGTAATTGCTGTTCACAGTGAAAGTGATTAGTGACAGTGTTAAATTAAAAATATGCCATTTTGGTAACTACTTACTATTTATTTTTCATTATATTTGTTCTTTGCTCCTTTTTTATTCTTCGCTTTCTCTGGTTTTAATTGAGAATTTTCTGATTCCTTTTTCATTCCCCTTTGCATATAATTTATACTTCAATTGAAAAATTTTGAGAGTTTTCAGTGTTCACAATACACATTTTAAGATACTCCAGATCCATGATAACTATACCACTGTATATACAGTTGACTCATGGGAAAACAGAATATTTCCAATTCCCCCCTTCCTTCCAGAATAATGAAGGGATTTTGCTCTATTCTTTTTATAAATGATATTTAATTTAATAATATTTGAAAATATCCACCAAAGATTTTATCTGGAGTCAATTTTTTATGTTTGCTCTATTCTTTACAATGAGAAACTTTGGAGTTCCTTGAAGTAAAACTCACAAGCTGAGGTCCCACACTCAGGACTTCCACCTGCCTCTCTGAAGCATTTAGTTTTCAGGCTAATCCACATGGAGTTTCTAACAATCTGACCAATCCAGGGTAGATGTTCCTCCCCCATCCTGTCTCCAGTTCCAGGTTCTACTCCTGAGCTTCTCCTCCCAATGACGTCTGATTCTCAGTATCTCCTCTCTCTCCTGTTTTTGGTATTTGACTTCAATTATCTAATGGATTTAAGAAAAGTTGTCATTTTTTACACTTTTTTTCTTGTAAGGAAGAAAGTCATGTCTTCAAAATTCTTTACACAGGGGGCCAGAAACTAGAAGTTATAAATAACCCATTTTAATACAAATATTTGAATTTTAAATACATAATTTTCATTTTATTCTTTTTGCTTTGTTTGTTTGTACACCTCCTATGGTGTTCTGAGTGCTGAATATAGCACTCGTAATTTGAACATCTATGTCTGATAACTTTGTTTTCTTTATTTCTTGTTCTTTTCTCTTTTTGGTTTTTCTCTTGATGTTCAGCTAAGACTTGACTTCTCATACGCTTTATTTTTTTAATTGTGTTTCAGACACAGTATATAGAAATTGTAGATATAAAATGAGGTTTTGGATGCTGTCCAGATGTCTACACATGTGGTAGGCAGGACAAAGCAGACCTCATCATCTACTCAGAAGAGAGAAATAGAGAGGGAGAAACAGACTCCCCGCTGAGCTCAGGACCCCAGTCAGGGCTCCATCAGAGGAACCTGAGATCATGATCTGGGGAAAGTCAGAGGCTTACTGGACTGAGACATCAGATGCCCAACCAGGATAATGATTTTTTTCTTTATTTTAAATAAAAGTGGTTTCAGTAGATTTGTAAACTACTATGCAAACAAAATAATTTGGTATTTCCCTCTCCCTTTGCCCCCTCCCATCCATGTAGGTGCTCTTTCTTTCTCAAATAAATGAATAAAATCTTAGAAATGAAATCAGTATCCCAGTTGAATATTTTCTCCTGACTATATGTAATTCAAAAGTGAATTTGTAATATTTAAAATAATTAGCTCTTAGGCAGAGAAGCTTCAGCATACTTGTTTCCTGTCCTCCTAGTCATTTCCTACCTCACCTTGGTGGCGTTGTAATTAAGATAATCAGGCTGGAACTTTAGGACGTATGACAGTTATACACTGTTATAATTTGTAGCATCTAAAGACTGTATTTCTTCCTCAGACATGTTTCTAGTCCCATCTACACCTCCACAGTTTAATTAAATGTGTATTTTTTAACTCCTGGTTATTTGTGAAGTTAAGTCCAAATTTTTATGGGCTTAACACAATAAAATCTCTCCTGGGTGGATGATATCCTAGATCAACAGGCAGCTTTTTTCCAGATGGGCTTTGAGGGTATGACCTTCACCCCCACCCCGGCCCCCGGAGTCTTGCTGTGAAGAACTAGGCAGCAGGTAGGAGAGTGCCTAAAACCGCACATTCCCTGAGCCCCTGCAAATACAGCTCTTGGATGTACCGCGAGCGTCCAATCAATGACCTCGGCTGGTACATCTTTCAAGAGAAGGTCCCCAGTTATGTCAGCACTTGGAAGAAGGGGAGTAATAATGGCAAGTTATCCCATGCATGCAGTGAGGACACATTGGGGGTAAAAATTGGAGTGTCTGGGTGGCTCAGTCTTTAAGTGTCTGCCTTTGGCTCAGTCCATGGTCCCAGGGTCCTGGGATCGAGCCCCACATTGGGCTCCCGGCTGGGCAGGAAGCCTGCTTTTCCCTCTCCCACCCCATTGTTTGTGTTCCTTTCTCGCTGTGTCTCTCTCTGTCAAATAAATGAATAAAATAAAAAAAAAAAATTGGGAGTAAGAATCACCTGGTCCAGGAGCCAGAAAACCTGGCCTATTTCCTATTTACCAGTTGGGAGATAAGACCCATACAGAGCAGAGAACGAGCCTTCTGAGGCTTAGGGACAGGGTGCCCTTGTGTTGGTGGGTGTGATAGGCAGAAATATGAAGTATGAATCTAGTTAGTTAGGGGACTTGGCAGATGGATGTACATTTACCCATCAGATGTCCTTAAGAGAGATGATCTATGAGGTCCCAGTGTAATCACAGGAGCACTTTCAAGGAGGAGGCAGGCAGAAAAGGAAGGTGGAGAGACCATCAGAAAGAGTCAAAATCTGGGGAGAGCTGCATGTGCCTTTGCCAACTCTGGGGTACAAGGGTGCAAGTACGGCAGGAAGGCTTCCAGAACAAAGGAGGTTTCTTCCAGGACGTGGGGGTGCCAGTCCTTCAGGGATCTAGGTTCTGCAAACAATCCGCGTGAGCTCAAAGTAGAGCCTTCCCAGAGCCTCTCTGTAAGTGACGACAAACAACTTGCTTTCGGTAATAACTCAGGGTGAAACCCGAAACACAGAACCCGTCCAGGGAGCCAGGACTTCTGACCCAGACAATGGCGAGATAATACATTTTGCTGTTTCAAGTTGTAAAGTTTGTAGTAATTTGTTATAGCAGCAATAAAAGTGAATGACCCAATCAATATTTAGCATCTCTTCCTCGCTCATGGGAAGTTAGGGAAGGACTGGGCCAAGGTTGTCCTATTGTGGAAAGAAAGAGCTGCAGTGTTTTCCTTTCTATAGTTGTGGATGTGCTTCAGTCTTCCTAATGACTGCCAGGTCATACCTATTTAGCCATTGCTCCTAATTTAAAAAAAAAAAATACTGTAAAAATATTATTCAGTAAAAACAGACATACATTATGTCTGTTTGTCTATAACATAGATCCTTAAGAAAATAGTTAAGGAATCAAATGATGTGAACTTTCTAAGCTCACATGAAAACAAACTTGTCTAAGGGCACCTGGTGGCTCAGTTAAGGATCCAACTCTTGACTTTGGCTCGGGTCATGATTTCAGGGTTGTGAGCTCAAGCCCCACTGATATTGGGGGCCCCGCTTAATGAGGAGTCTGCTTCTCTCTCTCTCTCTCCCTCTGCCCCTCCCCCTGCTCACTCTCTCCAATAAGTAAGTAAATAAATAAATCTTTTTAAAAATCAAAATTGACTAAATATCCCCTACTAATTTTTAGTATCTCTAGCCATAAGCATGACATCTTTCTCTCTACCCAGCCAATAACAGAAATTGTTAATCTTAAACATGCTGTGAATAATTTCTCCTTGATATTCACATATCATTTTACTTTGGGCAATTTTGTTCATATACCTTAAAAGATTATTTTATAAAATTGAATTTTATCTATGATCCCTGGGTTTGGTGTCTTGCTCAGAAAATTCTCTCTCTGTCTCTCTTCATACAAACATTTTTTTGCCCTTGGTCAGATCTCCTAGGCACCATTTCTTTTTTGCTTGCTTAAGTTAGTAGACAAGTTTTATTTTCCGTTTAATAGTGTCTGTTTTTAAGTTTGTTATTAATTCATGTGACTTTGTTTATAGACTATATGTTTCATTATTTGTAGCCTCTGAGACTGTATACATATTTGACTTCTTTTATTTCATTTTCACAAGATGTGCCTTTGCTACCCTTGGTTTATAATGCCTGGTTTATGTATTTGTATAATTCCCATCTATACTTTTTCTTGGCTTGGGTGTTATATGAACATCTTTCCAATCCATGAAGTTTCTATCTATGTTGGGCAATGAAAGTTGATATGTTTTATAAACTGGATGAATGCACTACAAATTTGACCATTTTCATATGATTAGACAATTAAAAGACTTTTAAGTCCTTTTTCTACCACAATGCTATACTTAATACCCTTTCAACAGAGCAGCATACACATGTGATTTGCTTACTGTAGCACCAATTTCTAGAGATTAGCTTGAGAAACCAAAAGATATTCAAATGTGAGGTGTGTGAGAATTTAAGAAGTCTTTCCCTTAAAAGGTAGAATCAATGGACCCACCAACAAAGTACAAGATGTTATGTATGGCTTCACCACATAGTCTTTCCTATTTGTAAGACTGACAGGCTAACAAAGCTAACAAATGGTAATGTATTTTTTAAACCATTTCAATTATTTTATGAAAAATCAAGTGCTTTCGTTGCATTATGCAGGTTAATATGACTGTTGATTGAGTCACTTGTTTCTGTGGATTTGGGGGCATCTTTGATATTCAGCCTTTACCCACTCGAATTGGGACTGTGGTTCCAACAGAGAAAATATTCTGGTAGAAACTTCCTGCCCAAGATTTGTGGTGTATCCTGATGCTTTTGTAACCCCTCTAAGGGCACCGGGACCCCACTGTATAAGAGCTGAAATGGTACAGCAGCCCCTTCTCCCTAAACCTTAAACTAGTGCTAAAGCCAGCACTTGTCTGCAGGTCTCGGTCTACCCATTCCTATTGTCAAGTATTGTTCACATTGTTCCTGAATAGAAGAAGCTCATTGTATATAAATAGACATAATATTTCAATGATTATATACACTTAATTAGGTCTCTAAAAGTGATTCCTTGCTTAACTGTCTGAATTTTTATGTCTAAATATTTTAATTAAATACATCTGTCAATTATTTTCATGTTTTTAGTTTTCATTTATTGATTAGGCAGGATTTTCCAACAAGAGATTGAAAGATTTTTTTAAAGTGTATTTTCCTATTTCTTGAATAGTTTTATTCATCAGCAACTGAAAACTGTTTTGAATTATTTGTTTTATAATATTAAGGAAAGCTACTTTTTTTTTTAATATTCTAGAAGATACTCATCCCAAAACCAAGTCACCTTTGACAGATAGAATTTGCCCTTGTCCTTGTCATATATACATGTAATGATATTGTTTAGCTACTTCTGTCCCATTCATGGATATCCTTTTTTTATTTTTATTTTTTATTAACACATAATGTATTATTTCCTTCAAGGATACAGGTCTGTGAATCACCAGTCTTACACAAATCATGCCACTCACCACAGCACATACTCTCCTCAATATCTATCACCACCCTATCCCTCCCCACCTCTCCAGCAACCCTGTTTGTTAATTGAGATTAAGAGTTTCTTAGGGTTTGTCTCCCTCTCTGGTTTCATCTTGTTTCATTTTTCCTCCCTTCCCCTATGATCCTCTGTCTTGTTTCTCAAACTCCTCATATCAGTGAGATCATATGATTTATAGTAGATTCTCATATTTGGTAGGGTAAATTATTCTTTTTATTTTAGCTTTAAACTTTGAAGTTTATTCTGTTAATTTTTATCGCTTAGTGATTGTCAAATTGCTTTCCTAATACCAAAACTTCATTTATGAAAACAATGTGCTGATTTTTAAGTTTGATTAATGACTTTCAGAATCCCTCCATATTTTGGAGACTCCATACACTTTTTGTGAATAGATGTGTGCCCACCACCCTCCTTATTTTTCTGAACATTTTCAGAGATTTTTCTATTGCACTTCTGTTATCTGAGAACTAGTAAGATATTTAGATTATATTTTGTATTATGAAAATTTTATTTTATATCTTAGATAACTATACTTTCAAATTTATGTAGCCTGTCTCTGGAATTTAATTAGAATACATCTTCTCTGTCTTCCGTTTTAATCCCTACTCTCTCATGATTTTATGCTTTACTTCCTTTCCTTTTACAGCTCAGGAGAGGTTCAAGTTGTCCTCCTCTTCATTCATCCCACTTGCAATATCAGCTTATCTAATGCTCATGAAAGTTTGTTTGCTTTCAAATTTCCTTTTCTTGCTCATTTCTCTGGATCCTAAGTCTCTGATGCAGTCTCAAAAGCATTTTTCTTCTCCTCTGTACATTTTTTTCCTTTCCCAAAGAAGCCACATTTTTCCCTATTGAAAATGCAATATAACGTTTTTTTTACCCCTTTCTGGGTTGTATCACAGGTAATTTCAGAGGGTTGCACTTACCTAGCTTGTGAAGAGGGTATTCCTTTCACCTTACTCTGAAATGAATTTTCCAAGTCTCAGTCGTTATTTCCCACAATCATTCATTCCTAACGGGGGCAATGTACCATACCCATTCCTTTCATCCCCGCAGACACTATCTGCATCTGCCTTACATCTGTCTTCTCCCTTATTTTCAGGAAGGCCGAGTTCCCTTCCCCTTGCAGCTGGAGGCACTTCCCTGCTGGACCCCTGAAACACCACCCCCCACCCCTCCCCTTCCACCACCAGCAGGCGCAGGCAAAGTCTGGCACCTAGTTCACAGAAGTCATTTGGTTCTAAGATAAATAGTCCTGGGAAGCTTTTTTTCTGCCTGAGAATATTTTGTTTGCTTTTAACAGAAAACACAGAACACTCCCAGAGACCGACTATAGTTCCCAAGTCAGTGTTTCTGCCACCTCCACTTACACCAGTATAGGACAAAAACAGCTGACTTAGCCACCCGTACACATCCGGCTTTAGTGCAGAAAGTGGGCTGAACACAGAGAATCGGGTGCCTAGGAGGTAGCTGAAGGACAGGGAGGGTGTGAGGTCAGCCACCACAGAGCCATGCACATGCTCTGAACTGAAGAGCTGCTTTCACCACGGTCACACAGACCATCACGGCCATGCAGGAATGCAGTGTCCCTGCCATCCTGGAGCTGAGGGTTGTGGCTACTGCGTTCAGAGTGGCCCTTCCCCTGCTAGGGGACAGTTGCATCTCTGTGGCTGCACTTGCTGATAGAGAGCAGCCAGAAGAAGACTTCGACCTGGGTGCCTGGGTGTCTCAGTGGGTTAAGCTGCTGCCTTCAGCTCAGGTCATGATCTCAGGGTCCTGGGATGGAGTCTCCCATCGGGCTCTCTGCTCAGTGGGGAGCCTGCTTCCTCCTCTCTCTGTCTGCCTCTCTGCCTACTTGTGATCTCTGTCTGTCAAATAAATAAATAAAATCTTTAAAAAAAAAAAAAAAAAAGAAGAAGGCTTCAAACTTGTTCTGCCATCCAAAGCTTATCTGAGGCTTGGAGGTCACACAAAGGGTTTTGATCCCAAAATCAATCTACAATGAAGGGTAGGAAATGTGGTGTATCTTTTTGCACCCGTCATTATTGAGAACTTTCCCCCAAAGAAGGTCACCACTGAGTTGAATGAGCCAATCTGGGCTGCTCTCCCATGTTTTTCTGTTTTATAAACTGTCCGTCTCTCCATTTGGTGTGCATAACTGTCAGCTCCCAATTTCTTAGCACACACTGGCCAGGGTACACCATCTTCCCTGCCTTCTTCCATGTAGACAATTCTGTTTGTTTGTGGGTCTATCTTTTGGACTTGCAGTCTCAACATGAAAGAGGCCGTTGGGTCGGGAAGAGAGCACACAAGCATCTCTGTACTACGCTGGACGTCCACATCCTTGCACCAAGCATAGGCAATCCACATGCACAGAGGTCTGTTTTCCTGCCTCATCCTTCCAGTTTGGGGCACTTTTCATGCAGGATAACGTGGACCAACACACATCCCTTTCTTTTTTACCACTCTATCTCCAAATGTCTCCTTATCAAGGTAAATTTTAAGTTTTAGCAAGAGTCTGCTAATCGATCTCAGTTAAATGTCTTTTAAGAGTCTTTTTCCTATGTCTTTTCTTAAATTTCCTTTTTTTTTTTTTTTTTTGATTTAAGTATAGTTGACACAATGTTATGTCAGTTTCAGGTACACAACACAGTGTTTCAACAACTCTGCTGTGTTCATTACAAGCATAGTTACCATCAGTGACCACAGCTGAGAAGCTATGCTAAGAGCTTCTCTCTGGGATAATTTGACCTGACAATTCTATAGATGGTATTTATGCTAATTGACTAAGTATCTATGTAGCCAATCTTCACAAAATTCAAACATTCTGTTAAGATTTTATTTTATGTTTTTGTGAAAATCTGAAGTTATCTAAAACAGATGATATAAGTAAAATAATATCTGTCACTAATCACTGTTCTCTTAGTCTGGTCAAAATTGTGTTTTTGGTTGTCACTGAATAACAATTAGACTCATGGCTGATGGTTCCAAAATGGCACATGAGTCATCACTGTCCTCCAGCTGTTTTTGGTTTATTTTTGACACACCCTGCACCATATTTAAGAACAAAGACAAGATAAGTTGGACAATAGCACATGAGATGGATTAAGGGGGTTACTTCATATGGCCCAAGGATGCCTCTGACCACAGTCCAACAGAAGTGCCCATGGAGCTATTAGTCTCTCATCTCATGATTTTTCATGGATTTTCAGTGATTCAATGAGCTTTGATGCTGCAATTTTTTTATGCTCAAATTGTCACAAATTTTGCCTGTGAGAGCTCCTTCAAACTGGATTCTGTGTCTTGAGCCATGATCTTGTTAGTCTTGGAGAACACCTCTGCTTCATGATATCAAACACCCCAGGGAGGGTCACATGACCCATTCTTTTCCCCCGAACTTGAAATCAGCTATCCCCAAAGAAGACTAGGTCATTTTGATAGAAAATGGTATTTATAGCCTCCAGTTTAGATACTATCTACTGCTGGTATGCTATTGCTACTGACATGACATTGCTTTTAGATCCCTTTAATGAGCAGACCTAGAAATAACTTTATCTGTATCTATATCAATACCAATCTGTACCTACATTTATTTTTACAAATCTTGAGTTGACCTTGATATTTGCAATTTATTCATCTTGAGACATTGAAATATCTCTGTTCCTATGGTTTCATCATTTTAATGATTTCCCTTAATTCAAATGTTGATAACAGCATTTACACAATCCAAAACCTGCAATAGCTTCAAATTACAATGCAGATACTACCACAAATGAGAAAACCCAGTGAACAGAATTTTATTTATTTATTAATTTATTTATTCATTTATTTATTATTTATTCATTCACTCACTCTCTCACTCATTTTTCATAGATTGCATACCACTAAGTATCTAGACTAAAAACACTAGTTTTGAAAGATCCACAAATAGCGCTTTTCTTCTTTTTAAAGTAGAAACTTCTTGATTTCCTTTTTTTTTTTAAGAGATTTTATTTATTTATTTGACAAAGAGAGACTTCACGAGTAGTCAGAGAGGCAGGTGGGGGGTGGGGAGCAGGCTCCCCACTGAGCAGAGAGCTCGATGTGGGGCTCGATCCCAGGACCCTGAGATCATGACCTGAGCTGAAGGCAGTGGCTTAACCCACTGAGCCACCCAGGCACCCCATTGGTTTCCTTCTTTTTAAAAACAATGTTATTTATTTATTTGAGAGAGAGAAAGAAAGAAAGAGAGAGTGAGCATGAACAATGGGAAGGGGCAGAGGGAGAAGCAAACTTTTAGCTGAACAGCAAACCCAATGCAGGACTCTATCCCAAGAACCCAAGGTCATGACTGGAGCTGAGAGCAGACTCTTAATCAACTGAGCCACCTAGGAGTCCCCACAAATAACACTTTCCAGGATAGTTTTGCAAGTCATTTGATAATGAGTGGTACATTTATGCAGTAAATATTATCTCAGTTCCCTTTAGTATTCCTGTACTTTCCCATGCAGTGATTACATGCATACACCTCCAGTTGTCATGGGATTTGCAGAGCTCATCCCTGCGTTAAGGGATAATTCTGCAGCGTGGGGTTGGGTTGGACATGAGATTGGCTTTGCAAGTGGAAGTGACAGACATCACTGTTGAGTAGAGAAGAGGCTCTGTCTCTTCTCTTTTTCTATCTGCCTCAGGATAACATGCCTTTGTTAGGAGAGCTCTTTGCACATAAGATCCCATTGAAGAAGTCATAGGTGATCTGCAGTAGATTTTATAAGTAATGAGAGCAAGAAGTAAATCATTGTTATTTTAGGCCACTGAGATCCAATGGATATAGAGATATACACAAGAAGTCTGCTGTCCACCTGTGTCCCAAACACACTCAGCACAATGCCAAATAGTCTGGCCTTTTTTGAAATATGACCATTTTCAAAATTTCCTGTTCATGGTAAAACAAAAGTCTACTTAACTAGTTCCTGATATGATTAGAGGGCACAAAAATATAAATTTCCCTTCTAAACAAACTAAAACAAAAATAAATAGTTGTTATACATAAATTTCATGTTCATCTTCATACCTGAAGGTGAGAAAATAAGGAGGAAGACGAAAGTTGTTATTCATTTTGTTACTTAAAAGGTTAAATTTAATTAGTGATGGTAGCCTCCTTGGAAGAGATTGTGGTGATCTCTTCTACAAGAGCAAGAAGAATCACATTCTCCTTCTAGATTGAAACAGTTTCTCTATAACCGAGAAAAGGATTGTAAGAGTTCTGGAAGGTGATATCCTCCTGGTTCCATTAACTTGTGTTTTTACCTTTCTCTTCCCCATGCTGATCAAAATGGAAACTTCTGATTTTTTCCTAAGCAATCTCAAAAGGCAAAACCAAAAAAGAAGGGGGTAGTTTCCAGGGGTGTTCACAAGCTGAAAAACAGAAGCAGGCTGGTCTCAAAGTCAGCTACAACCGAGGTAAAAAAAAAAAAAAAAAAAAAATGTATTTCTGAGGTCCTAAAAGAGGGTTGTCTTTGTCCACTTGGGCCATCACACAAAGACCAAATAACTGGAACAAGAGAAAGCTGTTTTCCCACAGTTCCAGAGGCTGCAAGTTCTAGATTAGGGGTATAGGTATGGTTGGTCCTGGTGAGAGATCTCTTCTTGGCTTGTGGAGAGCTTCTCTGGCTGTGTCCTCACATGGCTTCTGTTTGTGTGAATCTGGGGAAAATGTTCCTCTTTTCCTCTTCTTATAAGGCCACTGATCCTATCAGATTAGGATGTCACTCTTATGACTTCATTTAACCTTAAACTCTTTCTAAACATCCTATCTCCAGTGTAGTCATGTTGGGTGTTAGGGCTTCCACATATGAATTTGCAGGGAACACAATTCAGTTCATAGCAAAGCTTCTAAAGAAATAGGGAGAAAGACCCAGACAGCCACATGGAGGGAGTAACAACTAGGTATTTTATTATCTTATCATTTTTTTTAACCTTCATGTCTCAATGAGGAAACTATGTTATTACTATTTTATAAAAATACACATACAGGATATCTTATAAAGACGTAAAGAATCAAGAAATTATGTACATATATCAATTGATACATATATATTATATATAACCAATTAACATCACCACACAATAGCAAAAATGTGTATGTATAAATAGCAATGTTAGTTGACAATCTACATAAAAATAAAAAATAAATAAAAATTAAAATAAAATTAAAAATTAAAAAAATAAAAAGTAAAACCTTATCCATGAGGAATCAGCTTTTCAGGGGGGGTCTTTTGAGTCTGGTGGTCCTCAGATGTTTCCAAAGATTCTGCACCATCATTATAAATGAATATCTTCTTGAAAATAAAGGTTTGGGTAATATTTAGTGATAGACAATCTAATTTGGCCATTATGGAACACAGCTTCAATTGTCTTTGGAGAAATGGGTCATATATACCAGAAGGAAGTCTAAGCCCATAGTTTGCCGCTGCAGTTGGAAGAAGAAAAGTCCTTTCTTGGAAGCAATGAATGAAAAATTTGTGGACTAGATGTGGATTGAGTCAAGTTTTAAAGAATAAAGACAAACTATAAAAGAGGAAGCTGGGACCAAGACCTGGTTTCTTCGCCACACTCTCTCTGGTTTATTTACCCCAAAGATACAGATGTAGTGAAAAGAAGGGCCATCTGCACCCCAATGTTTATAGAAGCAATGGCCACAGTCACCAAACTGTGGAAAGAACCAAGATGCCCTTCAATGGACGAATGGATAAGGAAGATGTGGTCCATATACACTATGGAGTATTATGCCTCCATCAGAAAGGATGAATACCCAACTTTTGTGGCAACATGGACGGGACTGGAGGAGATTATGCTGAATGAAATAAGTCAAGCAGAGAAAGTCAATTATCATATGTTTTCACTTGTGGAGCATAACAAATAACATGGAGGTCATGGGGAGATGGGGAGGAGAAGGGAGTTGAAAGAAATTGGAAGGGGAGGTGAATCATGAGAGACTATGGACACTGAAAAACAACCTGAGGGTTTCAAGGGGCGGGGGGTGGGAGGTTGGGGAAACCAGGTGGTGGGTATTGGGGAAGGCATGTATTGCATAGGAGCACTGGGTGTGCAAAAACAATGAATACTGTTATGCTGAAAAGAAATTAAAAAAACAAAAAAAGAGGAAGCTGGCTCTAGGAAAGGAAGAAGAGGTTGGTATAGAATAGAGAAGATCACATAAAACAAAAATGGACCAACTTTAACATGATTTTAAATTTCATTGATAATTATTACCAGAGAAGCAGTTCTGACACATGCGATTTCAGTCAGACCAATACAGCTTCATTTTCCTCTGTTCCACTACAGACTCCCTTCCACTCTGTAAATGGCACCAACCTATGCCTCAGCACCTCGTGATAAATGGGGAACCCAGTGCGCAGAGTTATTGGGAGATTATCCCATACTTTAAATCACCTAGATAGCATCTGGTCCACTTAAAATAAGCACTCAATATATATGAGTTATTATTACTCTAACTCATCACCATGTATGGCCATTGCATCTACTTTTAGCTAATGGAAGTCATAGCTAGTTCTTTAGATAATATTAAATGATACTCTTCAAGAGTAAATTCAGATAAAATTCAAAAACCACAGTGAAGCTTTTTTTCAGCCAGATGATTATTTGTTGCTATACATTTCTTCCTCTTATGTATATACATATTATAAGAGCTATATGTAATAATTATCCTAATTTGTGTTGTTGACATTTGATATACAGAGAACTTGGTGATGGTCAGGTACTTGCTTTCAATTGTACTCTTCCCCACTAACATTTCTTTCTAAGAATGGGGAGAGGTGTCATAATTACCAGTCAGAAAGCACACCCCAACACATCTCCCCTTGTGCAGTTTGTCTCCAGTACCCCCCACATCAGTGCCTTGGATCCATCAGATGCCCTACATCTCTGCTGACATGTGTTCATTTCTGTCTTATATCAGGAGATGCATCGTGAAAAACTTACCCTCTGAGGAAGCTTCAAAAGTCATGTTTCCTTTATTGCAAAGCTCTTTTCTCTAGTTATATTTTTCACAAGTATAACCTGTCTTTAATCACGGCATGACCTTGACAAGATTTAGAATCACAGAACCTTATCATGTGCTTGGACCTACGGGGATATCCAGTTGAACCCAATACAGGAAATTTCTCTCCCACATTCCTGACGAATGGCCATGCAGCCTTTGCATGTATTTCTGCAGTGACAGGGTCCTCAATAACTCATGAGGCAGCAAATCCCACTGTTGACTGGCACTGAGAACACCCTATATTTAGCCAATACATGCCTCCCTCCAACTCTAACCCAGTAATTCAGGGCTGCAGGACTGAAAGGCATACTAAAGGGTGAGGACCTCTGTTCACTTTTTCCAGATAGACTGTAATTGAAATGGGGTTTTCCTTTCTTAATATTCTCCTGTACTTAACCATGGGTAGTTCTGGTTAATCATGATCACTCTTGAAAGTGGCTCAGACTGAACATTCTGGATATTCCCAGGGGTGCAAAAGGCTGCAATACTACTTCCCAAGAATGATATGCCATCCATCAAACACTATTCTCTCAGGCTCCATTGGTTTTATTATTAATCACTTATTTCATTTATTTTCCAATTGTTCTACAGAGTTCTACATTGTTCTACAGAGTTGCCTCACATTAAGCCAGGGGCTAACTAAAGTAACTTAGAATAGATCTACAGTGTCCTAATTTATAAAAGTGGAACAATAGGTCTGGGTCCATAACAAAAGACACTATTCAAATCTTAAAGGACCTTGTATGGTCCTTAATCCATCAAGATATTATTTAAAATCATGTTACACATGCATGTGTGTGTGAATTAAGGTGAAGCCTTAATATTTTTTAATGAAAGTAAATGCTGGAAATCACACTAATTGATGGTAAGTAGTTAATCTTTATTGTTGTTAGTGCTTTATAGACACTGACCCACTTACTCTATATAAATATCCCAGCAGGAGGGCTTCCTGGGTGGTTCAGTCTGTTAAATGGCTGACTCTAGATTTTGCTCAGGGCATGATCTCACGGGTCATGAGATCAAGCCCCACATTAGGCTCCCCATTCAGCTTGGCCTCTGCTTGAGAGTCTCTCTCTCTTCCTCTCTCTCTGTGCCTCCCTCACTCATGCACTCCTTTTCTTTCTCTCTAAAATAAATAAATAAAATCTTAAAAAAAAAAAAATTCCTGACAGGAAGGAATCATTCTTATCTCTACTTCAGGGATGAAGAAAATTGATATATAGAAAGAAAAGCATCAGAGGTAATGTTCAAAAGCAGAATTTTGGTTTCAAAATATCCCATATTCCTCATGGACAGACTGGCTATTCTGTGAGCTACAGTAAGTGTAGGTAACACAGGTGTGGTGTGTGTGTCATGTGCTCTTTGGTATTTGGTCAGCTGGGTATTTGAGGACAAGAAGAATGGAGTGGTTGTGACTTCTACTGAATACATATAAAACACAAGACAAATTGTGTGTTTTTCATAAAGCTTCCACATTGTCTCTCACATAGCAAAGACGGTTACCCAGAGTGCTTGCATTCTCAGTAAGTAAGAGTCCCAAATACATGTCTTTTTTCTTGCCTGCTCCTGGGAACCAAAAATCTCTGAAGTTCATTGAAAGATATTTAAAAACAAAAACTTCACACAACATTTTGGATATGAAAGGCACAATGACAGCCCTCAGCAAATGCTTGGAAAAGGAGTTTTATTAAAAATTCTTTGGCTTTAGATAGAAGATTTGAGATCAATGACAGATGGTGATGTTCTCATGTTTTAGGCTTTCTTCTGATTTAAAGTAATAATACAAGATTACCTTTTCTTCTCCAAAGTTTGTAATCATGGATCATTTTAGGATAAGTCAGAAATTTCTTGTCATTGCAATTCTTAAGAGCAAGGACTTACTACTGCAGGCTTTAAGGTGGGAAAATCTTAATGTAGTTTACTTCTGTGTACCTTCCATCATCGAAGGGATGGTGGGGTTGGTAATGGTTTGTGACACCTTTGCTGAATATTTAATCATGTATAAGCCACATGTAGCAAACCTGAAAGCAAAGAAGAAAAACAGTCCAATTTGAAATGCGAAATCAGTTTATAATTCCAATTTCTGTTTTGCTCATGTCCAATAAGAAGCATTTTAATTTTTTTTAATTTGTATCTATTTCTAGAGAAAGAGTGCATGTACATGAGCAAGGGGAGGAAGAGAGGGGGAGGGAGAGAGAGAGATAATCTGAAGCAGACTCAGCACTCAGTGCAAAACCCAAAGCAGGACTTGACCCCACGACCTCACGAACCTTGCTAAAACCAAGAGTCCGACATAACCAACTGAGCCACCCAGGCACTGCCCCCCTCAACAAGCAGCATTTTATAAAATCCTGATTTTTATTAATATCTAGGAAGTAGGTTCCTCTTAAATGAATGTTACACTTGAACAGAGCACAGTGACACTTTCTAAATGCAGTTAAGGTAAATAGAAAGCTTTTGTGACTGACTGATACTGTGGCTTCAGAACTAACAACTATACTTCTCACTGATCTTTGATCAATACACTGTGGTCTTTGCAGGCTACTCTGCTCACATCACAACATGTAAACATGAAGACAGAATTGCTAACATTCTTCTCCATTAAAGAAGAATTCCAGAAAAGGCAAAGACAGTAGGTGCACGATAACCTCTATACCTTGGCTCCATACTGCAATGTAAACTCTTCTAAAAACAGTAGCATCATCCTCAGGAAAGTAAATAAATAAAAAAGACAAGTTCAAGGTGAATCTGTGCTACACTGCTTGTTATATGTTTTGGAATATACAAAGGTAAAATGGCATAATGATATTCATAGCTAGTGTTCACATCTACCATGCAGACCTATTTAAGGTCAATACTAGACACTTTTGACAAACAGGAGACTTCTGGGATAGAAGGTGTTATGGCACCCAGATCTCCCCTCAAGAATTGAAGACTTACTTCCTTACCTTCTGGATACAGCCTTCTTCAGATTCACAACTCCAAGTTCACAATTCTGCTCCCCAACAGCCTGTCTTCAATGTCCCAACAACATGGGAGATAAAGACCCACATGTTCTAACACAACACAAGACAACTTCCATTGATACCTTGACTCTAGAGCTCCCCAAGGTGTGCTGCAGGTCATTCGGAGGGATGCTCCATGACTGAACTTCTCCCTCTGTGGATACTTTCCATCTCTTCCAAGGTGCTGACCCCAATCTCAGTCACTAATAAACATACTGCATGCTAATTTCAATCTCAGAGTTTGCTGTCCTGGGACCTCAATCTTGACAGTTGATGCCAGGAATTGTGCAGTCAAAAAGAGAATGGAATTTTCGAGCTGCACTGGATGCTGTCCAGCTGGCAGTGGAGACACCACTGGTGGCAGGTGGAACACAGAGTCCCTGGCACAAGATCCTGTGTAATAGCTGAAACTTTCACTAGTTATGAATTGCAGTGTTAAACCATGGACGAGGACTGTGGTCACTGGTACAAACTGGTGTTTGAGAAACTGGGGGTAAATAGCAACTGTAAAAATAATGAGAGTGAGTGGCTGTTTCTAAGCTTGAGAGAGATCAGTTGGCAATTTCACACTAAATGAGGAAGCTGTAGGGTCTCACTGACAGCATTGGAAACTGTCCAAAACTAGGGCTTCCTGTTAAAATAACAGTTCTTTCACACGGAGTACAGAACCCCAGATGGGAAAGAAGGGATTCTAGGACAAAGAAAGAAGATGAAGAAAGGACATTTAAGTTGATGCCTCCAAATTTCATGTATTGTCAGATGCCTTTGAACCTTCTGCTCTTGCAAAAGTGACCTGTTCCTCTCAATTAAGGGAATACTTTCTAGTAAGGTCAAGAACTGCCCATTGCTTGATGGGCAGTCTTGCAAGAAAACATGCACATACCATAAGTCCTGCTTTCATGTTTTCTCCTGGCATTTAGGTCAATAAAACTGGTAATATTCTGGGCTTGCTAAGGGAGCAGATGAAGGACCTAGTTTGCAAGTACTGGCAGGATCTGGGACAATACTGTAGGGGAGGAAAAATAATTTTCCCTCTCCTATTCTAGGTTGTTGACAGAGATTCCCCATAATAAAAAGATAGGTTCGGGGCACCTGGGTGGCTCAGTTGGTTAAGCAACCGCCTTTGGCTCAGGTCATGGTCCCGGAGTCCCGGGATCGAGTCCCACATCAGGCTCCCAGCTCCATGGGGAGTCTGCTTCTCCCGAGTCTGCTTCTCCCTCTGACCTTCTCGCCTCTCATGTTCTCTCTCACTGTCTCTCAAATAAATAAATAAAAATATTTTTAAAAAAAGATAGGTTCACAGGAAAAAAAATTAATTACATATGTACATATGGGATCCCATAAATATATGAGACTTGAAAAAGTGTCCAGAACAGCAAACTTTAAACCTTTTAAACAAGAAAGTAACAAAGTTGTGAAAAATGGTGCAGAATGGCTACATTGGGCCCTTTCCAGGGTAGAATGACAATTATTCATTTTGTAACAGAAAGTGTCATGTATTCTAAGGAATAGGTTTCCTACCCATAGGACCTTATCATCTAATACCACTATCCTAGCAATTAAAGAGGCTTGATCCACTGGCTCAGGATTCTACATGGTATCATGAAATGTAAAGGATATAGTCTCATAACCACAGTACTACTGTTTTTATAAAATAACCACCACTGTCACCCTGATAAAATGATGGAATGATCTATTTAAACTCACAGTGGATGCTCCAGCTTGGAGGCAATACTTTATGAGAAAGGGGCATCATGTTCAGAACGCATTGTGTCCTTTAAGTCAATGACTATTATATGCTGCTCTTTCCCCACTAGATAGTAAGAGATCAACGTATGGATCTTTCTACTTACCATCACTTCCAGTGATCTGTTTGGGAATTTGTACTTTCTGTATCCACAGCTCTGGGCTCTGCATGCTTGTAGTTCTTTGTTAACTAAGGGTTAACACATCCAGGAGGAGCACAGTGAGATTCCCCTTGCACCATAAGCTACAGCTGCAGTCTGGGCACTGCACGCTCTTCATGCCAGGAGACCAGTGAGCAAAAAGTGTCACCTGGATCAAGGAAGGTATAATCAGACTTGATCATCAGGATGAGATAGTCTACTGTGGGGGCAGGTAAGAGTACATCTAGCATTTAGGTGGGTTAATTTGGCCTCTCCTGGCACTTCTTCATTAGATTTTGCAGTAGACATGGTGGTCAGGGCCTCAGGTGTCTAGAGGATGAAAGGCATGTTCACAACACCAGATGAACCAGCAAGACAAGCAAAGATGTTGGCTGAAGGTGCAGGAAATCTGGACTGGTAGGAAAAGAGAAAGACCATTGTCTTCTGTTGCAGTTTTGACACCAGTCCCAGAAGCAGAGCCTGTAGCTCCCCCAGCTGCTGGGAGTGCTAGTAAAAGTAGTCTTCAGCTGTTGGCTCTCTTGGAAATTGACTCTGGTGAAGAAAGCTAGCTCACCCAGGGTCTGTCCCCCTTCCAGAGGCAGGCACAACTCATGGACTGGTCCACACAAGGACAATAAGTCTTCATACTCCTAGCCCAGATGTGGGGGCTCTGGAATGCCAGCCCCAGCTCCAGGTCTTTCTGTGGAATCAACGGAAGACTTCACTAGGACTGAATAGCTATTCCAGTTGTCACTTTGTCCAGTCTTGTTTCCTTTTCTCATCTATGCATATTAGTCCCAAGAGTACTTCCTTAAAAAGTACCCTTACATCTAGTTTCCACAGTGGAGTCTGCTTCCCAGGGAACCCAACCTGTGGCCTGGTTTCCTTGTGGAAATGGCTTCCTTCATCCCATCTCCTATCTCCTGCCAGGATCATGGAGGAGCTATTTCATTGCGGTGATTGTAATTTTTGGTTCTACACATTGTCATTTGACCCTTTTCTTATAGTTTCTATAACTCTGGTGAGACTCCCTATACTTTATTATTGTTCTTTCAAATATTTATAATAACTTATTTGTGTTTATAAAGTTTAACTTCTGGGAACTTAGAGTTTTCTTTGTATTAAATATTTTCTTTTGACCATAAATTACATTTTTCTTTTTCTTTGTAATTCTGGTGATTTTTAAAAATGGACATATTGAGTAATACAATCAGTTTAGAAAGTAAAGATCCCGTTATCTTTTCTTTAAAAATGCTGACTCTTGTCCCATCTGTCACATCAACTACATCTGATCACTTTAAGTTTGAATAAACCTGAATTTGTGCTTGGTTAATGAAGATTTGAAGAAAATTTTAAATGTTTTCCAAGCTCTTCTAAGTAGAAGGGGCTCAAGCCCCAAATTCTCTCTTCTATGAGATCTTCCCAAAACTCAATTTTAGGTTTCGTTAGGGTGGGTCTAGTGCAGATTTCACTCTAGGGCATGGTCCACACTACATTTCTGGTGTCTCAAAGTTTCCATGAGTGTTAGTGATTTGCTAAGGAAATCTCCCATGATCTCAACATTATCCTTAGTCTATTGTCTGCTTCATCCATGATAGCACTTGTTATCTGAGTACTTTGCAGACAAGGTGGCTTGCACTGGATATGTGCATATGAGCATGACTTTTGTAAAGGACGGATTTCTGAATCTCTCTATAGCTCTCTTCTCTAATACATCCCAGATTGTTGCTGCTTCAGCTGCAGTACACTCTGATCTCTGCTGTTTTAGTTTATTAGGATCTCTGCTCTGCTCAGCAAAGTCAGTAACCTTTATATTACCTTCTGGTGGTCATGGGATTCTTCAAGTGAGTTCTCCCCTCAGGGGCTGGAGTTCTGCAATGACCTTCAGCCAGTGCTTAAAAACACTTCTGTCATATATTTTGTCCAATTACATAGCTGTTTACTGTAAGAGAGGAAGTCTTGTATTCCTTCATGGGAGGAAAGAGAAGTCTGAGAGAACTTATCTCTGTATTTAAAAATGTAATTTGTATTATTCAGTCATATATTTGCATCAAAGTATGACTTCTTTCCTTCCAAAAAATAAGATTAACAAAAAAATCACAGTTACTTATTTAATAGTAAGTTGAAACTTTCTTATCTAGGTACTTACTTGGTGTTTCAGATATGACATTTTATGAGCAATACAAAGTGATTGGGAGTGACATGCTGCAATGTGTGTGTGTGTGTGTGTGAGAGAGAGAGAGAGAGAGAGAGAGTGCTTCAACACCACCAAGCAACTAACTCAACTCCACACTGTTTATCTGGTGAGAGAGGTTAAGGGTTTACAAGAGGCCTCCACCCCCCACTTTAGATGCTAGTCCATGTTTTTACCTGTGCTTCTGATCAACTAGTTATAATTTGGTGGTTCCCATAAAGCCCTCCTCAGGTGCTAATAATTTGCTAGAGCAGCTAATGAATTCAGACAATTATTTGCTATTATTGGTTAGTTTATTTTAAAGGGTACAAAGGGTACAAGTGAATAGACAGATGAAGGCTTACAGAGGACAAGATATGGAGGGGTCCTGAGCACAGGGGCTTCTGTCACCATGGAACTCAGGGAAGCCACTCTCCCAGCCTATGGGTGTGTTCAACAAACTGGAGCTCGCAAAACCTTGTCTAAGATGTGTTGTTGTTTATTTATTTATTTATTTTTTTAGATTTTATTTGCTTACTTGAGAGAGAGAGAGAGAACATGAGCAGGGAAAGGAGCAGATGGAGAGGGAGAAGCAGACTCCCCAGTGAGCAAGGAGCCCAGTGCGGGGCTGGATCCCAAGACCCTGCGATCATGACCTGAGCTGAAGGCAGATGCTTAACCCATTGAGCCAGCCAGGTGTCCTTGTCTGAGAGTTTTAATACCTTGGTCTATAGCCTCTCTTCCTCTTCCCAGAGGTTGGCGGGTATAGCTGAAAGTTCCTACCTTTTAATTCATTTGGTCTTCTCAGGGGCCATTCCCATCTTGAGGCTATCTAAGGGTCTCACCAAAGTCACCTCATTAGCATAAACTCAGAAGTGCTCAAAGGGACTGTGTATTAATGACAGAAGACTGTGACTCAGGAAATGCTAAGGGTTTTAAGAACTCTGCGCCAGGAACCATGGGCAAAGACTAAATAAATTTCCTTTTATACCACACACTTCTATAAAAAAAAAAAAAAAAGGTAGATGTGTGTCTTTGGGCTAACGTTCTAACACCCCCAGATTATTCATACTTCACTCTTCTCATCCTAAATGTAAATGTTTCATGTCACAGATTTCTTCTTCCTAAACCAAGACATACCACAACTTTTTTCCCCTTCTCCTTTATAGGAGTTTTTAAAAAACTTACAAATTCTATTGTAGCTCTTGTCATAGAAATTGTTGTTGTTTTGATATTGTATAGCCACTCTTACATGGCAGTCTGTTTTTTCCCTTCTTCTTTTGAAATAAAGATTCTATACTAACTAACTGTAAGAGAAGACTGATGCTGTAGAGTCGGGTACGAAGGGCTGCCGGAGGTTTTGCAGAAGGTCATTACCAGAGGAGAATATGTCATCCTCCATGTTTCTGTCTCTAAACCAAAGAAAGGAATTATGAGACTCTGAAAATCATGTTGGAAGATGAGCAGTGGCATCAGATGTACAAATAAATCCATGCCAACTAAAATGTATGCAAGTATTTGCCAAGTTTGCCAAGTTTTCCCTAAGACTATTTTTTTTAAAAACCAGGCATTAAAAAAAAAAAAAAAACATTAAAAACATGGAAAAGGTTTATATATATCAGAATAGCCCAGAACAAGTGAATATGGAAGCTGAGACCTGAATGACAGAGACAAATACAGTGAAGTAGAAAGCTGAAAACACTCTTCTACTTCCTTCTTTGTAACTGACATTCAACTTGGGCCCAGACCTTTAGCGTCCTCAAACATGATTTTTTTTTTCCTCTCTCAAAAAAGAGATATATATTTTTTTACTTTCTGAAGCTAATACCTTCTGCTTTCTTAGGATATCTTCCACCAACTGTCCCTCCTTCTCTTACATTTTACTCTTTAAAAAAAATTATTTTAGAGAGACAGAGAACACAGGTACATGTGAGTGCATGGGGGGAAAGGCAGAGGGAGAGAAAGAATCCCAAGCAGACTCCCACTGAGCACAGAGGCCAACCCAGGGCTAGATTCCATGACCCTGAGGTCATGATTGAGTCAGAAGCAAGAGGCAGAAGCTCAACTGACTGAACCACCCAGGTGCCCTTCTTCCACTCCATTTTTATGCAGAATATAGAATATTCAGAAGGAGAGGGATACAGACATCACAGTGTCAGCAATAATGATATTTCTCAACATCGGCTCCCAAAAAGTAATGACTGTGTCTCTCTTCTTCACTAACTCTTTTATAAGACCTAAAAATAGGCCAGTATTCCACAGAAAAGCTTAAAATGGTACCAATAAACACTAATAGGAACTTGAAGAAGAGAGAAATTAATTCTGCCAGAAATGAAGGGGAAATGGGCCTTTTCATAAGGCATTATGAGTAGACTATTATTTGAGTTGGATTCTGATGGATGTGGCTTCAGCAATAACTCACTTGAAAGGATTATCATTTCTGATGGAATTCACTCACTCTTTCAAAAAACGAAATGTATTATTTAATATCTGTTTAATTTGTCTAAGACTCTGAAAAAAAAATTGACCAAAAATAAATATTTGCTTATATTCACAGAACTGTCTTAGAGGGTGAGCTAGGATACTAGTAAAATGAACACACATAAATAATGATCAACAATTGGAAAAACCACGCAGATGAAAAGAGGGTGCCTTGAGATTATATAACAGGGAAACTGATCCAGTCTGAAATTCCAGAGACTTTTTTTTTTTAAAGGTGAGATTGCTTTGAGATGTGATTGATGAGGAGGCATTACATTAGTGAAAGGAAAAGTGATGCACATATCACAAACACAGAGAGAGGAGAGAAATTCCTATGGACGGGGCATCAAGGAGACCTAATCATGCTGGACACAAAAGCAATACACTTTAGGAAAATATTGGAGAATTTCAATAAAACCAAAAATGTGCAATCAAATTTGCATTATTTAAAGGTCTCTCTAACTGCACTGTGGAGAAAGAATGATTTCTTTTAAGAAGCTTTGGAGCAGCATGGTGAAATATTATTTGCAATAAGCCAACAGCAATGAAAATGGGGGGAGAGATTAGTAAGATATTTTGAGAGTGAATAAAAGTATCATACCTTCAATCAGCTTGACATGAGATAGTGCAATGGAAAAGCTATTACTGATTGTCTCTGTGTTTTCCGTCTTCGTACATGATGGATATTAGTGTTATTTATTGACATTGAACCTTTGGAGGAGACATGGACTGTGTGGATGCTGAAATATTGTGACTTTGTCTCCTCACCTATTACATTTGGGGTGACAGTGAGAATTACAAGAGTACATGTCCAGGAACACCAGCTTCATCCTCTCTGATGATCTTGCTGATAGACAATGATGAACAGAAGGCCATTGTCATGGGGGATGTGTTTATGAATAAAATAAACTAGGGAACAAATATAGGAAGAATGTAATTATGGCATTTCATTATTAAGAGGCTGGATAAAGGGGAAGAAACATGTAGAACAGACTTAGAAATGGCAAGTAAAGAAATAAATGAAAAATAGGAGGATCATGTCATGAATTCAAGTCATAAGAGCATTTCAAGAAAGATGACCTTGGTGTACAAAAGCGAACAACATAGAAAGCCTAGGTCACCTTTGTAAATGGAATAGTTAGTGTTCTTGGAGGGTTGTTGGATCTCACGTACAAGATCTTGATGATTCTGGAAAGATAATGACAATAATTGCACCTGTATTATCTATCAGTGAAGTATTTGAGTATTAGTTAATTTATCACATGTTGTAAATTCACGCCTCACAACAATCATGACTTGGAGGTTAATTGTTCCCTTATTCTAATTAAAAACAAAAGCTCAGAACCCAATATTTACTCATTACATAGTTTGGCCAGAGTTTTACAACTGGCAAAAAAGATCTAAGTGGTAAAAAAATGAGAATATTTCCTTCTTCCTCTTTACCCAAAAATTGTTCGTTTGGGAATTGGGACTTGTACTTAATACCCATTAGAATAGGATGATTCCAAATGGGCAAAAAGCTGTGAATAAGCTTTGGGCTTTTTGAAGAGAAAAGTAGACCACATATCTCCTTTATGTGCACATAAAAAATATATATTTTTCTAAAGGATTGCTTGAAAGCAAGAAAGATGCTTAAGAATATGTTCCTTTGGGGGCGCCTGGGTGGCTCAGTGGGTTAAGTCTTTCCCTTCAGCTCAGGTCACGGTCTCAGGATCCTGGGATCGAGCCCCACATCAGGCTCTCCGCTTAGCAGGGAGCCTGCTTCCCTTCCTCTATCTCTCTGCCTGCCTCTCTGCCTACTTGTGATCTCTGTCTATCAAATAAATAAATAAAATCTTAAAAAAAAAGAATATGTTCCTTTGGACCCTATATGTTGCTTTAAAGAAAAAGAAGAAGAAGAAGAAGGAGATTTTATTTATTTATTTGCCAGAGAGAAAGAACATGAAAGGGACCACAGGAGAGAGAACAAGTGCTAAACAGGGGAGCAGCAGGCAGAGGGAGACATCCCTTCCCCGCCAAGGAAGGAGCCCAACAAAGGACTCAGATCCCAGGACCCGGGCAGACACTTAACTGGCTGAACCATCCAGGCATCCCTATATGTTGAATTTTAAAACAAAAGGTAGTATTTCATTTTTGTCAAGTGTATACATTGTACATAGCATTCCGCATCTGGAGGAACTCCTATCATCCATTCCAAGCAACAATTAAGGAAAATGGGCATAACGCCTGGGGAAAGCCATCTACAGGAATTCATCTATTTATTTGTCGGAGAGAAAGAGAGCACAAGCAGGGGGGATACTGCAGGCAGAGGGAGAAGCAGACTCCCGGCTAAGCAGGGAACCCAATGCAGGGCTGGATCCCAGGGCCCAGGGATCATGACTGGAGCTGAAGGGAGGGTCAACCAGATGTCCCCATAAAAGATGTATAAATTTAAGAAAATTGTGTAACTTTTTGGAGCCTCTAACTTCTAAATGAAAGTAGAGATGGTAACACCTTGCAGATGTATTTCAGGGACTCAGTTTTATATATGCAAGATGCTCAACACAGAATGGGTCACATGATAGGCACTCAATAAATGAGAGTTGCCATTGCTTATTGTTAATACTATTTTTATCCTACTATTGTCCTGTGAGATCAATGTGGAGGGATCCCTCCACACATGCACAAATGCTACAGGGTATAGTGAGTTCTTTATAGCAATTTGTGTTTTAAGAAAAATAATTCCTTTTTCAACTAGGTAATGGAGTACAGATTTTTCTCTGTGACTTAAAAAAGACATTTTTTAAAAAGGGTCAGAAATACTTTTTAAACTGCTATTCTTCTGCTATAAATAGTCAGAAATCTACTCTGCTAGTATATTCTAAAATATATTCCATTATCTGAACATTAAGCTCCTTTGCATCTGCCTTATTATTCTAAAAAGAAAGTAAATAAGTAAAAGTTCTTTAGATAAACATTTGCTAGTAAAGTTATGGGTATAAATTAAATGTATGTGTGTATAGTGTACATGCATTTCATATGCGTATGTATAGATATGCACATACATATATAAGCACATATATGTATCTAGTTAGGTAACTATGTTACATATATAGAAATCAGCAGGAAATACTGAAGAAAATCTGGAAATTGTTAATATTTTTATTATTTGATATGTTATTAAAGAATATATACAACTCTCTAAAAAATTAAATTTTGAACCAATTTAAAAATACAAATCTGTTTAAATATGTCTACAGTAATATTCACCATAGATACTATATGCATGAGATATCTCATACCTGTTGGAATGGCTACAGTCAAAAAGACAAGAAACAACAAGTGCTGGCAAGGACACGGAGGAAAGGAAACCCCTCGTGCACTATAGGGGAAAACTCAAACCGGAGCAGCCACTGTGGAAACCAGTATGGAGGTTACAAAAAAATTAAAAATAGAACCATATGATCCAGCCATCCCATGTCTGAGTATACATCCGGAGAAAGCTAAAATAATTCAAAAAGATAGCATGCACATTCGTGTTCATTGCAGTGTTATTTACAGTAGTCGAAATAAGGAAACAACCTAAGTGTTTATTGACAAATGAATGGATAAAGAAATTGTAGTGTGTGTGTGTGTGTGTGTGTGTGTGTGTTATCCAGCCATAAAAGATGGAGTCAATTATGGCAACATCAATAAACACTGAAAGTGTCGTGCCAAGCAAAATAACTCAGAGAAAGACAAATACTCTATGATCTTTTATATATAGATTTAAAAAAAAAGAAAAGAAAGAAAGAAAATCTCTCAGATACAGAGAGAAGGAGAAGAGATGCCCCAGGAGATGGAGAGTGAGTGACATAGGTGAAAAGAGTCCAAAGGTACAAATTTCTAGTTATAAAATAACTAAGTCATTGAGATGTGACTTATAGCCCAGTGACTACTGTAAATAAAATTGTGTGGCATACTTGAAAGTTGCTAAGCGAGAGTAGATCCTAAAAGTCCTCACAACAGGAAATAATCTGCAACTATGTGTGGTTATAGATATTAACTAGATGTATTGTGGTGATCACTTCACACCATGTGCATACACCAAGTCATGAGTTGTACCCCTGAAACTAATATTATATGTAAATTACACCTCAGTACAAAATAATAATAAACTAAGGTTAAGAGTCGCCTCTCATATTGTGCACAGATGCAGGAAGGAGGGTGCATGGAAGGTGGGGTAAGGAGAGATATTTAAAATGAAATTGAATAATAAAAGAAAACTGAATGTCTACAATAAGACTTAACATAGCCGCTATATTAGTTTCTATCATTAGTGGAACAAACAATCAGAAAGTGAATGGCTTAAAACAACCAAACAAAACAAATGATGCTCTCCCAGTTTTTGAGGTCAAGAGATCAAAGTTGAAGTATTGATGGAGCCCAGTCCTGTGGGGGCTGGAGGAGAGAGTCATTCTTGCCTCTTCTGGCTGCTGGTGGCTGTTTGCATTCCCTGGCTTGTGGCTGCCTCTCTCCCTGCTCCCTCTTTATGCAGCTTTCTTTTCATGGGTCTCCTCTGCCTGTCTTGGAAAGACACTTGTCACTTGTCACTTGGATAATCCAGGATGATCCGCCCATCTCAAGATCCTGAAATCAATTATACCTACAAAGAGCCTTATTTCAAATAAGGTAACAGACACAGGATTCAGGGATTGGGACATGAGTTTATTGGCTTGGGGGCCAATATTCAACCCATTCCAGATGCCAATGTATGTTACTGTGGTAAAATAATCTCTGGGAAAATAAGTTTTTTTTTTCCTTTTTTCTAAGACTTTTTTATTTATTTGAGAGAGAGAATGAGAGATAACATGAAAGGAGAGAGGTCAGCTGGAGAAGCAGACTCCCTGCCAAGCAGGGAACCCGATGTGGGAATAGATTCTGGGATTCCAGGATCATGGCCGGAGCTGAAGGCAGTCGCTTAGCCAACTGAGCCACCCAGGTGCCCCGAGAAAATAAGTTTTTAAAACATTCTATGCTTTGGTACCCTCAGTAGGATTCATATTGTGAAGAAATGGGTCATTCTGAAGTAAACAAAATGGTTTAACTTTTTTATAAAAAAAACATAATATTTACCAAGTTTACTTGTCCACAAAAATATTTTTAAAACAAAATACACAGTAGTATTTTTGCAGGCACTACTATTCCCTGGAATACATTTTCAACAGTGCTGTCAACATTCATAAGTACAAATAAGCAACACATATACCTTCAAAAAAAAAATGAAATGTATGAGTTTGTACCAAAGTATTTCTGGGACCCTTTTTAAAAATAAATTCATCAGTAAGAAGATTTTTGAATATAGATAGATAAAATCTTTCAAATATTCAAAGTCCCTAATGATTATTGAAAATTGTGAAGAACTGACGTTGTTCTCAATCGATCCTTAATTGACACTGAATTCTAGGGAGCGATTTATTGCCTTGGCAAAAGTTATCAGAAGCAGTCCTAATGGGGATTGCACAAAACACAGTATGTGCTTCCTTTTTTCTTTTATTTTGACATTATTCATCCTTCGAACAGAGGCTAGATTTTAATCAAGGATCATTTCAGCATTGCCTACCACAACACATCCAGAGGTGAAAAGATGCAGTGTTTTCCTGAGGACGATCATTGGTCAGTAAAGAGGAGCTTGTATGTTTCACCACACCAGCCAGATACCAGCCAGATAATTCTTTTCCCACCAATGCTTTTGATCATCGCCTTGCCTAGCTCCTGTATCCACAGTATATCTGGTTCTCCACAATGCACTTTTTATGATGATCCTAATAATTTTTTCAAGGGCAGAGGTAATGGAGATCTGCCTTTATCCACCTCACCCCATAGGATTTTTTCCTCTTTCTGTGTGGGATTTGGGTTCTGCCATGTGCAGCAAGCTAAGAAGGTCATTGAAGATAAAGCAGTGACTGGAAACCAGGGGTAACAGGATGTCTGCATTAAGAATGAGACTTCAAGCAACACTTGTCTGTATATTCCGTGCAATGCAGGAGAGCTGGTATTTGTGAAATTCTGTATGTACCACCTGCCATGGGTTGTTGAGGTACAGAAGTGAGTGGTTTATAGCTCCTGGATGGCAATGACTCAGTTCTGATCTAAGGGACAATGAGGGTGATTGCCAAGGGTCTGACATCTCCCTTGCCCCATGGCCCCTCCAAAGGTAGGACTGAGATTAGCAGGCCCAAATATTCAGTAGCTTAATAGAAAACAATTGACCATTTGGTTTCTCTGTGCAAGTTCCTCACAGTTCACAACCCAAAGAGCAAACTTCTCTGGGCCTAAGACCAAAATAGAAGTTACTGTTCCTTTTCAGATGTTAAAATTCAAGTCACACATCAACAGGTACACTTGCAAAGAGAGGCAGAACCTCTCTTTGTGAGTGTAGCCAAAATACCAGGTAGCCAACCACATGGAGGAGAAACAGAAAAACAGTAGCTCAGACACATTCTCCTGTCTTGGGCATGTAGAACCCAAAGACAAGCCCCTCAAACCCCTAGTAGTAGGCAGAGGAGAAAGCTTATCAAAGATGGCCTAGCCTGGGATGGGGACTGTACATGAAAAGTTAAAGAAGTAGGTGCCTGGCTTCTGTTATGGAGCTACAGAGCTCTGAACCCTTAAATAATACACTGATCAGCTGTTCAGTCTCGGGGGTGGGAAGAAGGATTTCTTCCAAAACTTCTCAAGTATTGAGAACAACCGTAAAATCTCATACTCTTCTTTCTTTACCAAATAGAAAAGTATGAAATGATCCTATCATCCTATCCCAACAGGCTATTCTGAGGATCCTTTTCTGAGATTACACGGCCTTCAATCATAAAACCACACCAGAACGGAGCATTATTATGAATATGCTAATATTCTATCCTAGTCTTTTTTAAATATTGTATTTATTTATTTATTTATTTGAGAGATAGAGAGTGAGTGTGAGTGAGAGACAGCAGAAGGACAAACAGACTCTCCAGTGAGTAGGGAGCCCAGTGCAGGGCTGCCTCCCAGGACCCTGAGATCATGACCTGAGCTGAAGGCAGACACTTAACTGACTGAGCCACCCAGGAGTCCCCATCTTTTTTCTTATCTTATCTTTTTCTTTTCTTTCCTTTGTATTCTCTTCCTTCCCTTCCCTTCTCTTTTCTCTCTCTCTCTCTCTCTCTCTCTCTCTCTCTTTTTTCTGTTCCATTGGTTAAGCAGGGAATCTGATTCCAGTTGTCCCTACATGCTAATTCTCTGAATTCTAATTCAGGGTGGTGAATCTGGCATTAGAAGCATGTGTAAGGTACAAAGGGAACACAGAGAAAAAGCTGAACACCGTTATCCACAGGGTCTTCAAATATTTCCCAGAGATGGTGGTATTTAAATTAGACACTTTAATAAAGTTTGCAGAACTATATTTTTTTTGGCAAACTTTAAAATGTATAGAGTCTATTTCAACTTGTCTTAACTGCATTAAGTATCCTTTGATAATAACCACAATGGACAAAAGGACAAAATGAAAGGGATAGAAAAGACAGTGATCACTGGATCCTCTAAATCCCCCATGCTCAAAAGCCACCACTTCCCCATGGTCAGCGCTCCTCTGGGTTCAGAAATGAAGCTTCTCCAGGGACAGGGACTAACAGCTGGCACACAGGGCATGTTGTGCACGAGTGGTCATGTTGTCAAATAAATCTCTGTGTGTCAAATAAATAAATAAAATCTTAAAAAAAAAAAAAAGAAGTATTCCTTCACCAAACTTTCCTAGTGAAAAGAAGAAATTCCAAGTAGAACAAAATCCATGTGCAGAAATATAGAGTTAAATAAATAGCAGTGTGTTTGTGTATGCATGTGTGTATGTGTGTTTGCACATGTACGTGTGTTCACAGAGTTGTGCTGTAGACAGAGCTGGTGTGAAAGATCCTGCAGATAAGATTACACGAGGCAGGCAGCATTGATTTGAGGACACAGCTGGTATCCATGCAAGTGGGCTGGAAACTTCATCTTCAGATTGTCCTTCAAACAGAATACGCTGTAAACTAGAGGTCAATGAAATCCATGTAGCTACATGCAAGCAAGATTTTTTTCAAATAAAAAAAATTTTAATGGAACATATCAATTTGCCACAAAAAGATAGTTGGTTTTTGAAACCTTTGTTTCATGATTGATGATGATGACAGATAGATAGATAGATAGATAGATGATAGATGATAGATAGATAATAGATCCATGTAGATAATCACGTGATTATGTGTGTTTATATTGGATGGTGGCATCAAATATTTCCTACTGTTCTAATGAACCAGAGTTTGGGAATCACTGTTATAGAAAGCTGAAAAAAAAAATGTTTACCAGAAGTTTATTACACTCAGCTTCTCATTTACATTCATTAAATTAAAAATCAGTGTGTAAGACAATCACATGCAATTAGATAGCAAAAGAACAATAGCAATCATGTACCTACTACCCCCAATTTTAAACTGATGAGACAGAAACTAGGTCTGAGATGCAAATGTATGTCCAAGGTCACACAAGTGACAAGAGAACTGTGATCCAAGCTCAGGGCATGTCCCCAGTTCTCTGTTTGCTGCTACTCTACCAGTTACCACCATCTTCAAATCTTCAAAACCAACTAGAAAGCTGTCAGTAGGGACGCCTGGGTGGCTCAGTTGGTTAAGCAGCTGCCTTCAGCTCAGGTCATGATCCCAGCGTCCTGGGGTCAAGTCCCACATCAGGCTCCTTGCTCGGCGGGGAGCCTGCTTCTCCCTCTGCCTCTGCCATTCTGTCTGCCTGTGCTCGCTCTCTCTCCCCTCTCTCTCTGACAAATAAATAAAAAAAAAAACTTAAAAAAAAAAAAAGAAAGCTGTCAGTAAACATCCATGCAAAAATGTATTTTTTTAAAATAATGGAAAATATTATATATATACTTCATAAAATGGGTATTCATTTTAATTCCAGAAATTGCATGTTTTCATGACCACCTTTACCATAACTTACCCATTTTTATGCTACCTCATTGGCTGAGGTTCTGGCCACTGTTGTCACTATGAGTCCTGTATCCAAAGGTGCCACTCTTGTGCACAGACCTGAGCTAGTGTGGTTGAAGCAAGAATTTAAGTGGTGAAACTGGACTGGCGTGATTGTTGCAAGTGTAATGAATTATCTTTTTTCCTATGGGCAACAACTTGACCCTAAGCAACTAACACAATCCATCATCTGCTGGCAGGAGACCAAGAGCAAAAGGAGAAGTGATTGGAAAGGATATCATCAGCTCAGGAGTTCTGTGCTCAGTAAAATATGGAAGAATGAAAGTAGACTCTCAAAATAAGTCATGTTTCTGCAAACCAAGGTCTGATTTTATAGAATAAAAAAGAAAAGAGATTATAATTGGATCCATTTTATAGCAACTAAAAGTGACCTGTATCTAGGAGAAAAATGTGTTTTTAAGGATTTTTTAACAGCAAATGATACAATTGTTTAAAATTCAGAAATATCTCCTTTGACTATAATAATATTCTTAAAGATAAGACAAGTAGTAAAAGTGCATATGTAGCATTTAAAATTTATAAATTTTGATGTAGGAATATTTTATAACTTTTAGTTAATGTGAAAAAAATTAAATGTACAAAGTAGCTATTTTGTATACACTCAAGACAATATTTCCTATTATAAATATATATTTCTATATTTCTGTTTGCAATATGTTTGTATTACTCAGTATAATTACAAACAGAAGGAAAAGTGGGTGGAGAAAAGTAGAGTCAATCAGATGACAGAGAAGTACTTTCATTGTATTAATTTTTTAAATGTTTCCAAAATTCAGAAAACATCAAAGAATAATAGTAAAAAGGATGACCTCATCACAAAGATATTATCAACTCTTATTCTGTACATTTACTTCAGCTTTTTTTGAAGATTCATTGCTTTTGCCACTTGGTGTATGGATGAAGTACACATTATTATTGAATGTGTTTTTATTTAATATTTACAAGGTAATATCTTGCACTTGTTCTGGAACTTTCTTTTTTGCCTTCTCTTATTTATATAACCTAATATATGCAAGGGAGCTTAATCATTTGAGGGAGTACCTTGGTTTTGTTGCTTCCCCTTCATACTGATTTAGGTTGTTTTAATTTGTCAGAACAGCAAATAAAGCATGAGTGCTTCTGTACCCAGCTTCAGTGAGGTAAGAGATCCTCCCTGGCAAATGCTCAGACTGCTACCCACTACTGGAGCCCGCCGTCCGTTCTGTTAAGTAGGTACGTCCAGACCCTTGGTTGGCAAGGACAAGGGAGTCCGTTCAAGGTAAACTCTCACCAGCCATGCACAGGCATTTCTATTCTCTCACATCCATGCAGTCCTTGCTGGTCTTTAATTTTTTCTTTGCCATTATAATAAGGTAAACAAATACTAGCTCATTTAATTCATCACTAGTGAGAGCACTACTTTGCAAATTTAATCACATTTTAGTTTTCTATGACTATCCTTTGGAAATGCTTTGCCTAACCTCCTAGTAATCCAGTGCTTGTTTTATGGCTTTATAAGGATTTTAAACCACTCTAGGGGCACCCAGGTGGCTCAGTTGGCTAAATGTCCATCTCTTAGTTTCAGCTCAGATCACCATCTCAGGGTTCTGAGACTGAGCCGGAGCAGAGCTCCACACTCACTGCATACTGGCCTTGAGATGCTTTCCACGCTCCGCCCCTGCGTCCCCCGCCTCCTCACGCTTGTGTGCACGCACACTCTCTCTCTCTCAAATGAAGTAAGTAAATAAATAAATAGTGTCTTTAAAAATATATTCTAGATAACAATATCTGTCAGATATGTCGGGCTAAATATCACATTTTCTAAGCGCTTACAGTGATTTTCTTATATATTATGTAGCTTTAATTTTTGGTTAATTCTCCTTATGTATGATGTATGGGTTTAGACAATGTCTTACTCCAGTCTGGTAGGCACCTCTTTACTCTTTGTTAAATAAGGAACGTTATCTTGACTGGGTGGCTAATAAGTTGAAAATGTTTTCTTTCTTTCTTTTTTTTTTTCTTCTGTATCTAAGAACATTTTGTTCAACTTTTACTATTGAAAATGTTTTCCTTTTTTTTTTCTTTCTTTCTTGTGAGTCTAAGAACATTTTGTTGTTCAACTCTTACCATTAGTTTTTGTATTTTGGAATAACATGGAGATGCTACAGATAACACAGAGGGTTTGTGAAATCCCTTCACCCAGCTTTCCATAACGCTGTCCTACAGTACCAGGGGAAGAATTTCAAACTAAGAAAACACCATGTAAACAGCACTAAGAAAACATACATTACTATGATCAAAAATCTAGACTCTATTCAAATTGGACTAATTTTTCTCTACTGTCCCTTTTCTGTTCCACATTCCAATCCAGGATACCACACCATATGCAGTCATCGTGATTTCCTACTCTCTGTGACAGTTTCTCAATCTGACTTTTCATCCCTTTGACAGTTCTGAAAATTTCTTGGAGGTGCGCTTCAGTTTAGGTTGGTCTGATTTTTTTCTTGTTGTTGGACTGTGGTTATGGATTATGAGAAAGGAAATGACAAAGCGAAGTATCTGGTATCAGAAGATCGATGCTAACACTTTGACTTATTACAGATGACATTAAGTTGATCACTTGGTTAGGTGGTGTATGCCGGGTTTCTCCATTGAGAAATTCTGATTCTCTGCTTTCCACACTCTATGTTTTGGAAACAAGTCACTAAACCCAGTCTAAATGCAGGAGTAAGCAAAGAGGATTCAGCCTCCTCCTGGAGCGGGGAAGAATATTTACATGTATGTTGTGACATGCTTCTCTAGAGATTTTTTCCTTCTCCCCCATTTATTTCTATATTCAATCATTTATTTATATCACCATAGTCTCATGATTATTCCTTTGGGTTATGACTCTATACTGTTTCTGTATATTTTGGGTTGCTCAAATTAGTTTATGTTGACCATTAGGAATGCCTTCAGGTCGCTCCTACATGTGGACCTCCTGTTTTTACACATGTTCTTATTTTTTCACTCTTAGATGTTCTAAGCTCATGTTATATTTCCCCTGTCCTGATACTAGAATCAGTCATTTCTCCAAGATACTATGGTCCCTCCTATAGGAGAATGATATTTTGGAAGTGAGCTTTGGACAGGAAGTAATTGTCACTACCAGGATGTCATTGTCTAGACCCTCTCTTACTGCTCAATTTTGACCTGTTAATTATATTAATAAAGTTTTTAATGTTAAACCATCTGCACTTATTGGGGCTCAAGGTAATCCCCCAAGCTCTTTGCAACTTACACTTCTTACACATACAAGTAAGATAATACTATCTTCCTCAGTCTTGCTGTGAGTAATAAAGGCAATTGTATTTTCAAAGTCTATAGAAATATTCCTGCTACATAGCAATTTTAGCTGTTTTCCTTATAGTTTTAGTTTTCCTTGTAATTATTGCAAACCCTAACATAGATATATGGCATGTACATCATAGAATTCAGTTTTTAATTATTTTACCTATTAATTTATGCCAGTATAATATGAAAATCATGTATTATATTATATACATATGACATATACATAATATATATTAAATATATACTTTATATACAATATACACAAAATCTGTGGATTTCTCAAACTATGTAATTGATTTATTTTAAGTGTATATATTTTGAGACTGTGATCTAGGGACATCGGGTTTGATGGATTTTATAGATGCTGATGGACTATATCTGTAATTATTAAGTAATGTGTTTTAAAAGCCACTAATGCAGTTTCCCTTAAATAATATTTTCTCAAATATAGCATTCTCTTTGGCATATATATGTGTGTGTGTGTGTGTGTGTGTGTGTGTGTGTATAATCTTATTTATTTATTTATTTGTCAGATAGAGGAAGCACACAAGTAGGCAAAGTGGCAGGCAGAGGTGGAGACAGAAGCAGGATCCCTGCCGAACAAGGAGCCCCATGCAGGACTCCATCCCAGGACCCTGAGATCATGACCTGAACCAAAGGCAATGGCTTAACCCACTGAGTCACGCAGGTGCCGCATCTTTTGATTTATTTTTATTTTGTTTATTTTCCTAATGCTTATAATCTTTCTGAGCTAGATTTATATTAGGTTTTATTTACCCCCAAAATTATCATTGCTCCTCTTTCATTTGCCCTGTCTGACCATCTCTGTGATTAAATATATAGTTTCAAAATCAGCAATTTTTGTCCCAGGATTTAATTTTGTAATATTAATTTGTGCTATTTACTTTGTTCTTATTAACCTTGCCTAATTCCTTGCTTCCTGTTAGAGTAATATCTATGTGTTAGTACCTTAGGCTGCTCTAACAAAATGCCACAGACTAATTGTCTTACACAATACACATTTGTTTCTCACAGTTCTAGAGTCTGGGAGTCCAAGATGCAGCGGCCATTAAGTCACTTTCTGGCGAGAGCCCTCTTCCTGGTTTGTGGAAAGCCATCTTCTTTCTATGTCTGCGCATGGAGAGGTGTCTCTCTCTCTCTCTCTGACTCTTATAGAAAGCCACTAATTCCACTATGATAGCACCACCTTCATGACCTCATTGAACACTAATTACTGCCTAAAAGCCCCACCTCCCAATCCTGACACATAAGGAATTTGGGCTTCAACATGCGGATTTTGTGGGGGATATAATTCAGTCCACAGCCATCTGTTTTCTTTATTTTAATTTCTCTTTTCCTAGCTTCACATAAACTTATTTTTATTAATTAGTTCTCCTTAGATTATCTATATATTTAAAAGTTAGTCTGAAGTAAATTGATATGTCTATTTTCTCAGAGAAATATGAGCTTCCTAGAAAGTTTTCACAGAATTCTCCCTCCTCATCTTCCTTATTACTTTTGACTAATCTTGTGTTCTAATCTTGTGTTTTAAACTTCTAAATTTTTCATTTTTCGGGGATATAGTTAATGCATTCTTAGTGGTACCAACTCAGTAACAAGTCATTTGTTCACTACTATTTCTCCCCCGCTCCACTTTTTTTTTCTGTTCATTAAAATGTGTTGTGGTCACTATTTATTTCAGTATACTTACAGAAATATGAAATTTCTTGTTATTTTCATAATTCACTCAAAATAATACTTTGGGCAACTCATTAGTTGACTCTGGAATTCTAAATTCAAATTTCATTTTCGGAGGGTGGTTTTTCCTCATCCTCTATGTATTCTCAGTGTTTTACTCACTGCCATGGGCGGCAAAGGCAGTTATCAAGTTTATAATTACTCTTGTTGTTCTTTTTGTATAGTTACCTGTTTTTTACGTTCTGGTAGCATTTTCTAAATGAATCATTACTTCCGGAGCGTGAGGAATAACAGGGAGGATATTGGGAGACAGACAGGAGAAGTGAGTTGAGTCATTTAATTGAAACGCAACACACAAGGTTACAACCCAATGATTTTCTCATAACATACACATATGTATTCATCTTCATGATGAAGATACCAAACATAGATTACAAAATTTCCTTTTGTTTGAACTTCAGATCAGTATGCGCAAGGGTACCCACTGTCTTGACTTCCAAAACTATAGATTAAATGTTCTTATTTGTTGCCTTAACATGTAAGGAAACATGTTGTTGTTGGGTTTTTTTTTTTTCTGTTCATTTTGTTTCCTTTTATGCTTGACTTCTTTCAGTGCATATGTGTTTGTTCATAGCTGTATGGTATAGTCATTCCCTTATTCTCCACAATGGTTTTCCATTTTAGTTTTATTATTCATGATATTAGTATATTTGGTTATATACTACTCAGTCTTCTCTTTGTGTTTAAAATAGAACATGATTGACCATAATTCCAAAATAATATTATTTAAATGCAGAGAAAAGGTAAATACATTATAAGCATCTATTCATCTTTTCTTCTATCAGAGAAGGCAAATGTGTGTTGATGTTAACTTAGAACACTCTGGCAAATTTTTGTGTATTAGGCAAAGTGGATTTAGGGCTGATGAATCCTATGTATTATTTGGGGGAGGAAGATAGATGTTGTAGAAATGGACATATAAAGCCATAGTCTCTGTAAAACCTAAATTTATAAATTTCCATTAAGAAATGTTACTGTAGGGGCTCCTGGGTGGCTCAGTGGGTTAAAACCTCTGCCTTCAGCTCAGGTCATGATCTCAGGGTCCTGATATCGAGCCCCACATCGGGCTCTCTGCTCAGCAGGGATCCTGCTCCCCCCCCCATCTCTCTCTACCTGCTTCTCTGCCTGCTTGTGATCTCTGTCAAATAAATTAATAAAATCTTGAAAAAAAGAAAAAAAAAAGAAAAGAAACGTTACCGTAAGCACCTACTTACTGTGTTTCAGTAGAGCCATAGTTTACTTTTATTTTCCTTGTTGCTTGGATGAATGAGGTGTAAATAGCTTTAGGTGAAATTTTTTATCTTCTTCCTTTTTGTTGTTTGATTTATATAATCTTAGTAGTCCTTAATGTTTACTTTCTGTGAAAAATACATGGAAGCAAGTCAGACTAAATAAAGTATTGAAGAGTCAAAACTTTGATAGGTCCTTATTTAGATGGAGGATTTTCTTTGTTGGACTTGCAGGGCTGGTATCCAGAAGAGAAGGACCCACAAAAGGAACACTGAAGTTTATTCCTCTCAGTCTCTTGATTGAGAGTCCATCTGCCTACTATGGAAATGCATTGTTTCATCACGGCAGAAGGTTGAAAAAGAGAGAACTGGTCATTAATCAATTCACATAGAAAATGCTCTACATGTTCGAATTATATATAAAAAATACTTTTGTGAATTGGGCTTGAGATATTTTTGTGAACTGGGCTTCAGACACTTTATTAACTGTTGACATCATGGGTCTGTAGCTGAAACTGCTCTTTGCCTCGGTCCATTATCTCATGAAAGGTGGTTGTTGCAGGGCTCCACTAACATTTTTGCAGACGTTTAATGAGATGGCTGTGGTTATATATACTCCATTCCATGGAACTCTTTCAAAGACATTGACGTTTGAGATGGTTTTCCAAGTTACTTAATGTTATTCTCAAAATAAGTATATCTGATCATAGCAGCACACCAACAAATATCCTTAAGCTAGTTACAAAGATTTTATCTTTTTTTCAAAATCATATTATAATTTTTCTAATTTCATATTTGACTTTAGTTTCTTAAGTCAACTATAGGTTCAAATATTCTTTAATGTTTTTAATGTATTTTAAAAATTATGGAGCATTCCAGAAATTTCTGAAGGTGAAAGTGGAGTATCAGATCTCAGGAAAAAATAGCAACAACAAAACAGTATTTGTAGACAAAAACACATGTAGAAAAAAGTCTGCAATCATGGGAGTGAGGTCAAGGATTAGTGAGCTCAGAGAGTTGAAAGATGCTGAAAACACATTTGAGACTTTTTTGGAGCGAGGAAAATCAATTTACAGTACAGAAGTCTGTTAGCCTCTTCAGCACTGAGGCCACACAGTAGCTTTTGTCAGGATGGTAAAGCGACAGTAGAGGGACGATAAATGCACAGGACTACAAGGACAGGTTGGTGCTCACTCCCCAGGCAGAAAGCCTGTCATCCCAGCAAAGAAGAAATCAATATAACCTACTTCGCATCCCAGTGACAACACTGGGAGAAGGATAAATGAACATAACAGGGAATTAAATGAGGATTTTAAATGCAAAGTTGAGCAAATCACCACCTATCACCCATTTTTGAGCAAAGTCAGCACCATGAGAGAAACACCAAACTCAATAGGGAGAAGAAATAATACCTGAAGAAAAAGATTTGATAAAAGAAACAGAAGACCCTGGTATGATTAGAATTTGTATCTTAAAAATAATTCATGCTACATATTTAAAGAAATTTGAACAAAAAACAAAGAAAAAATTGCACATTACAAATTTAGTCCTTTGATATTAAAAAAAGGGCAATGGATGAACAGAGTAGCCAAATAGATAAAAAAAAAAAAAACAGAGAAATTCATAATTAATTAGTGATTATTATTGCTCTTGATTAGTTCACATAGAGCATAGACATAACAACACAGAGCATACATAGTAGATAAAACATCTCCCTAAAGATATGAACTTCGGAGTACAAATGTATATGATATATACAGCTCTGTGTAGAACTAGTAATTGATGGATATACAAACATACCAACATCAAATAGGAATTTAGAATGATGATTCTATATGGCTTAGTCAGGCAAGTGACAGGGAGTACAACCTTATATGTTGTCTATTTCTAAGAGGATGTAAACTCTGATTACATCTAGAAACAATTGAGTGTTTTAATTATGTCTTAATATTTAAGGGACAATACTAGTCAAGCTGAAAAAAATTCATTATGAAGTAACATGGGGGAAGAGAGATGATAATTATCAATAAACTCAAAACAACACAAACAAAAAATGAAATGGCTGTCAAATGAAATATAAAAATATCAAGAAAGATACACTAACACGAGTATGTGGATACATTAATTCTCCTGTTAAAAGATAAGCATTGATTTCAGTAAAAATAAAAACCTATTTTCCATATATCTGGATGTACTGTAAATCATACAAAAGGTTATAAGTAGAATGAAAAAACATATAAAAGGAAAGACCAACAATAGAAGTAAACATACCTAAATGTAGAGAAAGCATAACTCAAGTTTAAAAACATGAGTAGGGGTGCCTGGGTAGCTCAGTGGGTAAAGCCTCTGCCTTCAGCTCAGGTCATGATCTCGGGGTCCTGGGATCAAGCCCCACATCAGGCTCTCTGCTCAGTGGGAAGCCTGTTTCCTCTTCTCTCTCTCTGCCTGCCTCTCTGCCTACTTATGATCTCTCTCTCTGTCAAATAAATAAATAAATAGAAACATGGGTAAAGATTCATGTACAACTCAAGATTAAAAACATGGAATGGATAAATATATTTTGTATTGATAAAATGTTTATACTCCTTCAAGATGACATAATAATCGGAATCTTTAATGCCTTTGATGTCAGATCTTTCAATCACAGATAGAAGAAAAAAAAGTAAGAGAAATTGAGAAATCATTATTGAGAAAAAGTAGCTCTAATATATCTCTTCAAGGAAAGAAAAATTAGATTAAAAATAAGTACAAGATTGCATATATATTATGGATGAAGTTTTGAGGTTATTACTTCCATACTTTTACTTGGTGTTATTTAGTATTTCCTGTTAATACTCCAGTCAACATTATATAGCAAGTTTCAGAGAAAAGTACAGTCCAAGAAAATAATTTTCACTTTGAAGTGAAAACTAATTGTTAGCCCAAAAAAAGGAGAATAAAACTGAAATTGTTTATGAAAAAATAAAAGAAAATAGAAATGGGAAATAAGCATAATTTCAAAGAACAGTTTTGAAAACCATAGTGAAGTGTTTAAACATTATGCCGACAAATTTGAGAATCTGAGTAAAATGAATCATTATATAGTGACCCCAAAGGAAGCAGTCAGTTTAACTAGAGCCATAACTATAGACAAATGCTGATCTTAGCCAAAGACACTCTCCCTGGAAAAGTGTGTCAAGCTCATAGTTTTCCAAGCAAAATTAAAAAAAAAAAAAATCAATTCCTGACTATCATTTGTTAACACAACAAAGAAAACAAAACAAAAAGAAATTTCTTAACTCTGACTTCAACCATGACCCCAACCTGAAAAGCAGAGATACTTGGTAAGCAGAGGAATCTCAAGCATTTTCAATTTAGATAGATGCAAAAATTCTTGGTCACTTACGATGGATAGATGGAGGAACATTTCCCCTCACTCTGGTGGTGCCCTACAGCATACATTGAAGCACATGAATGATAACTAATGTGGAAATAAGCAAGGGGCATTTCCAGATGATAGACAAATAAGGGGATGCTTAGTAGTTGTTTAGTTAAAGCCAAATGCCTTAGTTGGAGGATAAATGAGACAGGACTTGGGGAGATGGGCTCCTTCCCTGGCAGACATCAGGAAGAGGGATCCTGGGCAAGGTCTGGACACTTCTACTGTCGATGAAGAAGAATGAGGGAAACTCATCTTTCTGATCTAGGTGTGGCAGGAAGGAAGCTGTTGCCTGGAATCATAGTTGAAGAGAGTGTCTCGCGGGAGAGAATCACAGTCCAGTACCACATGTCTGCCCTGAGCAAGTGCTACAGACAAACCAGACTGAGGTCAGAGAACATGGGATATAATGACAGAAATCTGTAGCCTATCCAAGTTTGTTTTTGAATCTGTTTTGAGGATCCAAACAGATACAAATGTCAACAAGCACAAAGAGGCCGGAAAACCCAGAACTTGAGTGAGGTTTCCGAGGAGAACTAGTGCTGGAGGGTTACAGACAAATAGGAAGGTCAACACAAGGACTGAATCGCATACATTGAGGCATAGACCATGACTGCTCAGATTCAGCAAATGGGAAAATTAAAGCCAGAACAACTTTAAAGGTGTCTTAGTTAAGTGTGCCTAAAACATCTCAAGGAAAGCTTGAAACTCTGAAAGAAAGAAATAAAACACTGAATCCTAAAAATTGAAATTATGCAGTCATTTATTTGAAAAAACTGTTCTAGACATTAAGTAGAAGCATGGCTTTCTCAAGACCTGGGGCTACTATGCAATTTTAATTCCCTGAAAATAGAGTGGTCAACTACATGTCATTTTTATTTGTTGCTTGTTTTCCTTCATTTTAGTGAATATCTCCATATTATAGTCCTATGAAAACAGAAGGTCCATATGAGGGCATGTAGGGAATATGAGAATCTGCAGATTTCCATTTCCTATATGCAGAATTCCTTAAAATGTATTGGCAGTAGGCATTTCTCAATGACATTTAAGTTTCAGAAATGTCACATATCTTTATTTTTTTAAAAAATCAAAACAAGTGTGGCTTTGAGTGAGAAGCCTGGTTTTCCTCCTTTTTCTGAGGTGTGAAGATGCCATCCATGAAGGCCAGGCCAGGAGCACCCTCCACCTCCATGCCCCTGAGTCCAACAAAATTAAATATGTCTCACATCATTGATGCTGCTCAACAATTTTTCCTTCCTATTGAATGATGTCCCTTCCAAGTGTGTCCTTTATGCCATTGGGGCAAGGAGGATTTTCTTGCTCGGTCTTGGGGTTGGAAATGGGTGAGATGAGAAGAGCCAGGGTGGACAATATAATCCCATCGTCCCCAGACTCTCTTCCTGGACCATCCTGGGCCCAGGTCTCTGTCCCTGGACACCAGCATCATCCTTATTGGTCAGCTCTCCCAAAGCCTCATCCTTGTGCTCCATCCTTGCTTCTCTTGCCTTTTATTTCACAAGATTAATGGTTTGTGGGGAACTTCTTGTCAGTTTAAATTCACAGACCCTTTAAGACCTTGGATTTAGGAAAAGGTCAGCGTTAGAAATGCAATAGCTAGTTGTCCATCTCTGAAAGATGAATGACACCTTTTTTCCAAAAGGAATAAAGCTATCTATTTGATTAGTCATACTTGCTACATTAAATTTTCAATTGCTCCTCTTAAAAAAAAAAAAAAAGAAAGAAAGAAAGAAAGAAAAGAAAAAAGATCTCTATAATGAAAATGAAAATCTTATGCACTAGAAGAGAAATATTTCCAAATGTATTATTTTCCTAGCTGGTTAAAATAGTTGATAAATGCTTATTTTTTAAAAAATGTACACATATATACACCATGAATTTCATGGCAGTCTAAAGTTGATATGTTCAGCAATAACAGTACAGGGTACAAAGTATTGAATAATGCAATATGCTAGAATTACTTCCATTTTCTGAATGATAAATCCAATTTAATTAAGTCTGACTTTGAATGCTGTGGACTTCAAATGAGTTTTTAAAAATATCTTCCAACTGCTCTCCAACCCTTACTTAGCATGCCATATTTTGAATGCTTTGTTCCTAAAAAATATCAAGTTTATTGTCCAAAGCATTTTCAGAAAAGAAGAAACTTTTTTTCTCACTAAATCACTCTAAGCAAAGATCATTTTTCAAGCTAATAAAGTCTTAGTATTTTTCAAATAATGCTTACAGAAACACCAAAGGAAAGAACAGTAAATACCCATCCATGTGTAGAACATTATTGAATGCAAATTAGCGTTCACTAGATATTCATAAAGATAGCAGTTAAACATGAATATACACCAACCAGCTTAAAAACCCATTATTCAAAGGAGGGCTTGTCACAGACTGAATTGTGATTTCAAGGGATGCCAGACAGTTACTAATAGATTGTGTTGTTGAGAATGATATGTTTTCAAAATTACTTGTAGCTCACAAAAAAGTAGGTTATAGAGAGTCATTGCATGACCTTAAAATCTAACAGCCTCTTCTAGAATCATTTTTATTAGGTCGAGATGAAATCACTGCTCATCAAGACAGCATTCTCCATAGAAATTTAGGGGCAGGGTCATTAACAAAGTTAATGAAAACATTCACAAAGACTCAGGATGTTCTCATTGTGGGATAATTCAGATTGAATGATGCATCACAAGATTTGTTAATTATAGAAAAACCTAAAAATATATAACTATCAAAGTACCATTTAATCGTGACTCTGAAATTTAAATATCTAAAATATCAGAATCTTTCATGTTATAAAGGAACACACGACATTGGAAAGAAGAATATTGGGTTAGAAGCCATAGACCTGAATGTTCATCTTCCTCTGCTATTAAACAGGATAATAGACTTAATTTGATCATGACGATAACAAAGTTACCATATATTCAATATGTACTATGTGCCAAGTTCTCTTTTAATATAGTATAGTATCTTTTAATATAGTATCTTTATAGTATCTTTTAATATAGTATGTTAGCCATATTTTACTACATTCTGACAACAACTCCATAGGGCAATATTAGTCCCATTGTATAGAGGAGGAGACAAGCTAAGATTCAAATTTACCTCCGGTTATACAGCATTTGAAGAAGGCAGCTCATTGTTCCCCAGGGCTTATCTGAGCTTCCCATCCTCATCAAACTGAGATGACAATACCTCTTTCAAAAACTGTTTGGAGAATACATGAGATCAACCATGTGATAGCACCTTGTAACATATGTGGGATGCATCAAATAGTAGATACAACGTTCTTTTTTTTAGTTTTTCTTTAATTAATTTTTAATTTTTTTTAAACATATAATGTATTATTAGCCCCAGGCGTACAGGTCTGTGAATCGCCAGGTTTACACACTTCACAGCACTCACCAAAGCACACACCCTCCCCAATGTCCATAACCCCACCCCCCTCTCCAAACTCCCTCCCCCCAGGAACCCTCAGTTTGTTTTGTGAGATTAAGAGTCTCTTATGGTTTGTCTCCCTCCCGATCCCATCTGGTTTCATTTATTCTAGACACCATATTCTTAAGATCATAATGTTCAAAGTGAATCAGGAAATTAAGCTTGATCACTGTGTTCATTAGACAAGATATGGAAGGAAGCTTCAGATAGTAAAAGACTGCTGATCTTTGGACCCCTTCCCGAAAGGGCTCACACCAATTCCACCGTGTTTGCTGGAGGTCTGAGTCCTGCGGTAGGGAATGGAATTCCATCAAGGGGCCAGCAAGAACTGAGAAACAAGTTTGACCTATGAGATATCAAACAGCAAGCAATCTGCATGGAATAAAGCAGGAAGGTAGTCACAAAAAGGGACAGACTAATTCCCAGTTAGCAACACAGGAATGACAATTGACAGGTGATCTTGATAAATGTAAAGACAGACATATCCAGCAGAAGAGTCCAGCCAGCCCCAAAGTCACAGCAAGTAGACGTCCTGGAGACCAAAGTGATCCTTGGAATTCATGTTGTGGTGGAGATGATGACTCACTGAATGGTGGACCTTCAGCATCTCAGTGTGATGCAACAACATTGGGTAAAACTCGTATTTGTTTTGATTTCAAGTCTGCAGTGGTATCACAATGCCAAATAGTGATGAACACCTGGGGCTTGGGTTTGCATCAGATACCCTGGAAGGAATTCTGGATCAAGTTCCCACCAGCTGCCAGGCCTTTCTTTACTCAAGTGTTCAAATCACAAATACCTGTTTTTGTTTTTGTTTTGTTTTGTTTTATGAAAACTAAGGATAGCAATAGCTTTTCCATAAGGCTGTTTTTAGAATTTAATGAGAGAATTTATTCAAGGCTTAGATAACTCCAGGATATACAGAAAAAAATAATTTCATAAGAGGATGTCCCTTTTTCACACCAAAAACATGTACCAAGCAACTGTTTGAAGATTCCTTAGGCTTCTTGTGTGCGTCTGTCTGCCTTCAGATGGAGACTGTGATAGCAAACATTTCTTCATGAAAATTTCTAAAGTGCAGAAAAATCCAAGTATTTTGAGTTTACAAATCAGCTTGAGGATCTTTAAGATTGATTACAGTAAAATTCCCAAAGTAAACACAACGATTACTTCCTTGTATGCTCTCTTGTGACCTCTACAAATGATGCTGTATGTCAGAGTTGGTGGGATGATGAAGGTACATGAAAATATTTCTGGTGTGCCACAGAAATTCCTCAATAAATGTGATAGCTATAGTTATAAGTACAAGAAAATGTGTCTCCACAACTGTACCCCAACCTTTAACCTGATATGGGAGTGGAAATGGCTGGCTCATGGCGGGTAAGTCCAGGCCTCTAGAGGGACCCGTCTGTGGCTAGGTATAAGCCCAGAATGATTGATCCTCCACATCCTTACTGCCCACAGTTCTTTTTTTTTTTTTTAAGATTTTATTTATTTATTTGACAGACAGAGATCACAAGTAGGCAGAGAAGCAGGCAGAGAGAGAGAGGGAAGCAGGCTCCCCGCTGAGCAGAGAGCCCGATGCGGGGCTTGATCCCAGGACCCTGGGATCATGACCTGAGCCGAAGGCAGAGGCTTTAACCCACTGAGCTACCCAGGCACCCCCAGAGTTCATGTTCTAGTAGGACTGTTGTCTTCCTTCAGTGACCTGTCTTAACCAAGGCACACTTGATACATCTGTAGAACGACAGAGAAATTGGCTCTAATTTAGAAAGGTCTATTCTACGACATTGTTCAAACTCTGACCTTAAGGGATAAACTATCTTGATTATTGTCATAAATAGCAATCAAGTACCATGATATAATTTAGCATGTTAAAGTTAAAGAATCTGTCTTTCCTAGATTTTTCTTTTTTAATTAGCTGAAATTGTGGGGGGGTTTGCTGCTGTTGTTGTTCTGTTTGTTTGTTTTTAAAGGAATGGCTTTGCTCAATTCCTTCAGAAGGAGAAAACTAGCTAGCTCTGAGACATGCTTGAAAAGAAAGTGGGTTTTTATTCTCTACTATGACTATTACAAAACCCACAATTTGGGGTTTCTGCTTGTCAACCATATTGGGAAACAGGGTATCTTTTGAAATACGTTTGACATTTGTGGGTTCATTTCCTTGTTTTAAAATGAGAAGTTAGAAGTTCAGAGTTACGGTTACCTCAGTAAGACATCTTAGAAATTTCTGACTTACCACAAATAAATGGAGATACAGTGGCACCCCCAAATAGCATGGCCAACTGTAAGACCACAGACCTCTCATCCATCTAGCCTATCCATTAAGGTATCACCATTGTTTAGGACTAATCATTAAACTCAGTGAGGAAACCCGGGGTTTTTACATTCGAGTTACCCTTCCTCTTCATCATAAATAAAGCATGTTTAGGAAATATCATTTTACGACAATGATCCAAAAATGTCTTTTTTTTTTTAAGATTTTATTAATTTATTTGACAGAGAGCGGTCACTAGTAGACTGAGAGGCAGGTAGAGAGAGAGAGGCAGAAGCAGGTTTCCCGCTGAGCAGAGAACTGGATGCAGGGCTCGATCCCAGTACCCTGGGATCATGACCTGAGCTGAAGGCAGAGGCTTTAACCCAATGAGCCACCCAGGCACCCCTGGCATAAGTCTTTTAATTAGAAATGGAACTTTCACTTTCCTACAATATATAATTTAGAACCAGCAACACTGGAATATTTTCACTGGACAGAATATTGTAAATACTTTTGTTTTTATTGTAAAGTTTCATTGTAAAACAAGTTTTTATTGTAAAAAAATTTGTTTCTATGAAACCTCATTTTGATTTTCTGACAACAGTTTCACTAATTAATTAATGTCAATAACAGATTAGATGAAGAAAACAAGTCAATAATTCCCTAAGAGGTTTTTTTTTTTTAATCTCGTTATCAGGTTTCAACCAAATATCGATTTTTCTCCAAGTAATTGTTGTCAGTGGGTATGGGATACCAGACTCTACCAGAAAAAGTTTAGAAAGATTTGAGAGTTCTAAATCAGAATGTTCTTCCTCTTCTGAATTTTCTATGGCCAGTACATGATCTAATGGGAAAGTTTTCTTCTCTGTCTTTGGACTTCTAGTTGAAAGGTCATGTTAGGAGTAATAACCCCTATGAATGAGTATGTAAGTCAGCAAATAAGTAAATAAGTAGGTAAATAGGTAAATAAACAAATCTTGATATAGACATATATATGTACATCTATTAAAAGATGAATAGATAGTATATAAATGAAAGATGACAGATAGATATAGATAGATACTGGATAGATGTAGTGCTTAAACAGATTTGGTACATATATCAGGGTTTTTTGTTTGTGCTTTGGATTTCATTGAACACAGACACCCCTGTTTATATACTGGTTTCCAGCTTCCAGTTTGAAACTATAGAAACTAAAACTGCTATGAATATCCTTCTACAAGTTTTCTGTGGACATAAAACCTGGTTTCTTTTTTCTTTTTTTTTTTTCCTAGCTACATATCCAGAAGTTGACTTCCAAGATCACAGTGTCCATATCCTTAGCTACAGTAGGTGCTGAAAGATATTTTCCAATTTAACTTTTCATCAGCAATGGAACAGATTTCCAAGAGCTCTACTTTCGCACCAGCACCTGATACAGTCAGGTGTGTGTGTGTGTGTGTTTAAAGTACACTCTACCCCAGTGTGGGGCTTGAATTCACAACCCCCAGATCAAAAGTTGTATACTGACTGAGCCAGCCAGGTGCCCCTAGTCAGTGTTTTAATTTGTTATTTTACTTGGTGGATCATGGTATTTAAAAATGTCTACCTTGCATTTCTCTGCAAACTAATAATGGTGAGCATCTTTGCATTTATTCATTCAACATTTTGATATTCTTCTTATATAGTGTTGACTCAAGATTTTTAGAGTTTTTCATCTTCTTTTTTGAGTTTGGTTATCTGTCTTTATAAATTATTTACAGGGGTCCTTTCTGGAGTCTATATGCATCCTTTTATCAAGTATGCAGATATGGAGCATGAATTTCTTCTTTCTGTCTGTGGCTTATATTTTTTTCTTTTTTCCTTAGAAGTATTTTGCTGAACAAAAGTCTTAATTTTAATCCAGGGCAATTTATAATTTAAAAAATTGTTAGTTTTCTTTTGTATCCTCTTCCAAAATTGTCACTTCTCTTAATTTTATGAGAAAGTTTTCCAGGCTTTCTTTTAGAAGCTTTGTGTTTAAGATAGGTGATTCCTCACAAATTAATTATTTTACATGCTGAAAGTTAAGGTTTATGATTTGTTTTTCTTCCATCTGGATATCCAAATGCCCTAGCATCAATTATTAAAGACAGTATCTTTCTCTCTACTGCAATGCAGTAAAGTCATTGTGTTAAAATAAATAACCAAACAAGCATAAGTCCATCTTTGAATTTTTTATTCCATTTAATGGGTCTCTCTGTCTATTTTTTCATCAGGATAGTACTTTCATGATGACTTAAGCTTTATACTAAGTGCTCACATATGGGAGATCAAGTCTTTTTGCTTTGTTCTTCAAAATTGTCCCTCCTACAATAATCATTTTTGTTTTCATATGTATTTAAAAATCAGCTCATCAACTTACACATACACAGACCCTACTGGAATGATCTAGGAATAAATTGCAATAAATCAATAGATCAATTTGATATGTTGATGGTAACACTGTGTTTTTATCCTATAAATATAATATATTTCTCTATTTAGGTCTTCTTTAATTTCTTTTTTATTTTTTAATATGATTTTTTATTTTTTAATAAACATATATTTTTATCCCCAGGGGTACAGGTCTGTGAATCACCAGGTTTACACACTTCACAGCACTCACCAAAACACATACCATCCCCAATGTCCATAATCCCACCCACTTCTCCCAACCCCCCTCCCCGCAGCAACCCTCAGTTAGTTTTGTGAGATTAAGAGTCACTTATGGTTTGTCTCCCTCCCAATCCCATCTTGTTTCATTGATTCTTCTCGTACCCACTTAAGCCCCCATGTTGCATCACCACTTCCTCATATCAGGGAGATCATATGATAGTTGTCTTTCTCTGCTTGACTTATTTCGCTAAGCATGATACGCTCTAGTTCCATCCATGTTGTTGCAAATGGCAAGATTTCATTTCTTTTGATGGCTGCATAGTATTCCATTGTGTATATATACCAGATCTTCTTGATCCATTCATCTGTTGATGGACATCTAGGTTCTTTCCATAGTTTGGCTATTGTGGACATTGCAGCTATAAACATTCGGGTGCACATGCCCCTTTGGATCACTACGTTTGTATCTTTAGGGTAAATACCCAATAGTGCAATTGCTGGGTCATAGGGCAGTTCTATTTTCAACATTTTGAGGAACCTCCATGCTGTTTTCCAGAGAGGTAGCACCAGCTTGCATTCCCACCAACAGTGTAGGAGGGTTCCCCTTTCTCCGCATCCTCGCCAGCATCTGTCATTTCCTGACTTGTTGATTTTAGCCATTCTGACTGGTGTGAGGTGATATCGCATTGTGGTTTTGATTTGTAGTTCCCTGATGCCGAGTGATATGGAGCACTTTTTCAAGTGTCCATTGGGCATCTGGATGTCTTCTTTGCAGAAATGTCTGTTCATGTCCTCTGCCCATTTCTTGATTGGATTATTTGTTCTTTGGGTGTTGAGTTTGCTAAGTTCTTTATAGATTCTGGACACTAGTCCTTTATCTGATATGTCGTTTGCAAATATCTTGTCCCATTCTGTCAGTTGTCTTTTGATTTTGTTAACTGTTTCCTTTGCTGTGCAAAAGCTTTTGATCTTGATGAAATCCCAATAGTTCATTTTTGCCCTTGCTTCCCTTGCCTTTGGCATTGTTCCTAGGAAGATGTTGCTGCGGCTGAGGTCGAAGAGGTTGCTGCCTGTATTCTCCTCAAGGATTTCGATGGATTCCTTTCGCACATTGAGGTCCTTCATCCATTTTGAGTCTTTTCGTGTGTGGTGTAAGGAAATGGTCCAATTCCATTATTCTGCATGTGGCTGTCCAATTTTCCCAGCACCATTTATTGAAGAGGCTGTCTTTTTTCCATTGGACATTCTTTCCTGCTTTGTCGAAGATTAGTTGACCATAGAGTTGAGAGTCTATTTCTGGGCTCTCTATTCTGTTCCATTGATCTATGTGTCTGTTTTTGTGCCAGTACCATGCTGTCTTGATGATGACAGCTTTGTAATAGAGCTTGAAGTCCGGGATTGTGATGCCACCAACGTTGGCTTTCTTTTTCAATATACCTTTGGCTATTCGAGGTCTTTTCTGGTTCCATATAAATTTTAGAATTATTTGTTCCATTTCTTTGAAAAAGATGGATGGTACTTTGATAGGAATTGCATTAAATGTGTAGATTGCTTTAGGTAGCATAGACATTTTCACAATATTTATTCTTCCAATCCAGGAGCATGGAACATTTTTCCATTTCTTTGTGTCTTCCTCAATTTCTTTCATGAGTACTTTATAGTTTTCTGAGTATAGATTCTGTGTCTCTTTGGTTAGGTTTATTCCTAGGTATCTTATGGTTTTGGGTGCAATTGTAAATGGGATTGACTCCTTAATTTCCCTTTCTTCTGTCTTGCTGTTGGTGTAGAGAAATGCAACTGATTTCTGTGCATTGATTTTATATCCTGACACTTTACTGAATTCCTGTATAAGTTCTAGCAGTTTTGGAGTGGAGTCTTTTGGGTTTTCCACATATAGTATCATATCATCTGTGAAGAGTGATAATTTGACTTCTTCTTTGCCGATTTGGATGCCTTTAATTTCCTTTTGTTGTCTGATTGCTGAGGCTAGGACCTCTAGTACTATGTTGAATAGCATTGGTGATAATGGACATCCCTGCTGTGTTCCTGACCTTAGCAGAAAAGCTTTCAGTTTTTCTCCATTGAGAATGATATTTGCGGTGGGTTTTTCATAGATGGCTTTGATGATATTGAGGTATGTGCCCTCTATCCCTACAGTTGAAGAGTTATGATCAGGAAGGGATGTTGTACTTTGTCAAATGCTTTTTCAGCATCTATTGAGAGTATCATATGGTTCTTGTTCTTTCTTTTATTGATGTGTTGTATCACATTGACTGATTTGCGAATGTTGAACCAACCTTGCAGCCCTGGAATAAATCCCACTTGGTCGTGGTGAATAATCTTTTTAATGTACTGTTGAATCCTATTGGCTAGTATTTTGTTGAGTATTTTCGCATCTGTGTTCATCAAGGATATTGGTCTATAGCTCTCTTTTTTGGTGGGATCCTTGCCTGGTTTTGGGATCAAGGTGATGCTGGCCTCATAAAATGAGTTTGGAAGTTTTCCTTCCATTTCTATTTTTTGGAACAGTTTTAGGAGAATAGGAATTAGTTCTTCTTTAAATGTTTGTTAGAATTCCCCCGGGAAGCCATCTGGCCCTGGGCTTTTGTTTGTTTGGAGATTTTTAATGACTATTTCAATCTCCTTACTGGTTATGGGTCTGTTCAGGCTTTCTATTTCTTCCTGGTTCAGTTGTGGTAGTTTATATGTTTCCAGGAATGCATCCATTTCTTCCAGATTGTCAAATTTATTGGCGTAGAGTTGCTCATAGTATGTTCTTATAATAGTTTGTATTTCTTTGGTGTTAGTTGTGATCTCTCCTCTTTCATTCATGATTTTATTTATTTGGGTCCTTTCTCTTTTCTTTTTGATGAGTTGGGCCAGGGGTTTATCAATTTTATTAATTTTTTCAAAGAACCAGCTCCTACTTTCGTTGATTTGTTCTATTGTTTTTTTGGTTTCTATTTCATTGATTTCTGCTCTGATCTTTATGATTTCTCTTCTCCTGCTAGGCTTAGGGTTTCTTTCTTGTTCTTTCTCCAGCTCCTTTAGGTGTAGGGTTAGATTGTGTACCTGAGACCTCTCTTGTTTCTTGAGAAAGGCTTGTACCGCTATATATTTTCCTCTCAGGACTGCCTTTGTTGTGTCCCACAGATTTTGAACCGTTGTATTTTCATTATCATTTGTTTCCATGATTTTTTTCAATTCTTCTTTAATTTCCCAATTGACCCATTCATTCTTTAGAAGGATGCTGTTTAGTCTCCATGTATTTTGGTTCTTTTCAAACTTCCTTTTGTGGTTGAGTTCTAGCTTCAGAGCATTGTGGTCTGAAAATATGCAGGGAATGATCCCAATCTTTTGATACTGGTTGAGTCCTGATTTAGGACCAAGGATGTGATCAATTCTGGAGAATGTTCCAGGTGCACTAGAGAAGAATGTGTATTCTGTTGCTTTGGGATGAAATGTTCTGAATATATCTGTGATGTCCATCTGGTCCAGTGTGTCATTTAAGGCCTTTATTTCCTTGCTGTTCTTTTGCTTGGATGATCTGTCCATTTCAGTGAGTGGAGTGTTAAAATCCCCTACTATTATTGTATTATTGTTGATGTGTTTCTTTGATGTTGTTATTAATTGGTTTATATAGTTGGCTGCTCCCACATTGGGGGCATAGATATTTAAAATTGTTAACTCTTCTTGTTGGACACACCCTTTGAGTATGATATAGTGTCCTTCCTCATCTCTTATTATAGTCTTTGGCTTAAAATCTAATTGATCTGATATAAGGATAGCCACTCCTGCTTTCTTCTGATGTCCATTAGCATGGTAAATTCTTTTCCACCCCCTCACTTTAAATCTGGAGGTGTCTTCGGGCTTAAAATGAGTTTCTTGGAGGCAACATATAGATGGGTTTTGTTTTTTTATCCATTCTGATACCCTGTGTCTTTTGATAGGGGCATTTAGCCCATTATCATTCAGGGTAACTATTGAGAGATATGAATTTAGTGCCATTGTTTTGCCTGTAAGGTGACTGTTACTGTATATGGTCTCTGTTCCTTTCTGATCTACCACTTGTAGGCTCTTTCTTTCCTTAGAGGAACCCTTTCAATATTTCCTGTAGAGCTGGTTTGGTGTTTGCAAATTCTTTCAGTTTTTGTTTGTCCTGAAGGCTTTTAATCTCTCCTTCTATTTTCAATGATATCCTAGCTGGATATAGTATTCTGGGCTGCATGTTTTTCTCATTTAGTGCTCTGAAAATATCATGCCAGCTCTTTCTGGCCTGCCAGGTCTCTGTGGATAAGTCAGCTGCCAATCTAATATTTTTACCATTGTATGTTACAGACTTCTTTTCCCGGGCTGCTTTCAGGATTTTCTCTTTGTCACTGAGACTTGTAAATTTTACTATTAGGTGACGGGGTGTGGGCCTATTCTTATTGATTTTGAGGGGCGTTCTCTGAACCTCCTGAATTTTGATGCTCGTTCCCTTTGCCATATTGGGGAAATTCTCCCCAATAATTCTCTCCAGTATACCTTCTGCTCCCCTCTCTCTTTCTTCTTCTTCTGGAATCCCAATTATTCTAATGTTGTTTCGTCTTATGGTGTCACTTATCTCTCGAATTCTCCCCTCGTGGTCTAGTATCTGTTTGTCCCTCTTTTGCTCAGCTTCTTTATTCTCTGTCATTTGGTCTTCTATATCACTAATTCTTTCTTCTGCCTCATTTATCCTAGCAGTGAGAGCCTCCATTTTTGATTGCACCTCATTAATAGCTTTTTTGATTTCAACTTGGTTAGATTTTAGTTTTTTTATTTCTCCAGAAAGGGCTTTTATATCTCTCGAGAGGGTTTCTCTAATATCTTTCATGCCTTTTTCGAGCCCGGCTAGAACCTTGAGAATTGTCATTCTGAACTCTAGATCTGACATATTACCAAGGTCTGTATTGATTAGGTCCCTAGCCTTCGGTACTGCCTCTTGTTCTTTTTTTTTTGTGTTGAATTTTTCCGTCTTGTCATTTTGTCCAGAGAAGAGTATATGAAGGGGCAAGTAAAATACTAAAAGGGTGGCAACAACCCCAAGAAAATATGCTTTAACCAAATTAGAAGAGATCCCAAATTGTGAGGGGGGAGAAAGGGGATAAAAAGATGTTCAAAAAGGAAGAAAGGAAAAAAAGAAAAGAAAAAAGAAAGAAAAAAAAAAAGAAAAGAATTAAAAAAAAAAAACACCTTTCAGAAAGTGGTTGTTTCTGTTTCCAGAATTGCTGTTCTTCTTCTCTTCGATCTGCCGATGGATTTTCAGGTGTTTGCAATCTTTAGATAAGCTATCTAGCTGATCTCCGGCTAGCTTAAATAGTCTCGGCCTGCTACTTCTCCGCCATCTTGACTCCTCCCCTTTTCTGTAATTTCTTTAAAAGATATGTAGTTTTTAATGTAGAGGGATTATAAATTATAAATTAGATTTATCCCCAAGTAGCTGCATTTCTGATATTACTATAAGTGACATTTTAAAATGTATTATTTTTATCATAGGAGTACAATTTATATTAGTATGTTGACTCTGGATCTAACAAACTTATAAAATAACTTACTATGGATACTAATTTAGTTTTGTACGTTATTTTGTACTTTTCCATATGCACAAACATCATCTGTGAAAAATATCTACTTTTATTAAACTTCTCCAATTTTGTACCTTGTATCTGCCATAATGAGTTGGGTAAAACATTCCAAACAATAATAAATACAAGCAGGGATAGTGAACATCTTGTCTTTTCCTGAATTTTTCCAGGGGAAATATATTTACTATTTTGTTATTTGGCATAAAACTAGCTCCAGAAGATTCTTTTATTCATAGGTTTCACAAAAACCTTCACAGAAAATGGTAAAATTGAAGAAATGGTGTTACATAACAATATAATAATTATTATTATTAATATTTTATATTATATAGAATATAATATAGAATATAATAGTATTTATAATAGAATATAATTTAGAATATAATATTTATAATATAATATGAATATAATATAATATGAATATATTATAATATATATTATTAGTATATTATATAATAGAAAATATTTTGTGATAAGGAATCTAGAATTATCTCCTTACCACACAATGCAAAGGCCTGTATTAAAATGATATTATTTATAAAGTATCACAACTATGAAAACTACCATAAAATTAAGGAAATAGATGTCATCAAACTACAATTTCTTTGAAGTGACATAGTTGTCTTATTCCAAATTGGATTTGGGTTCTTGTAAATGGCTTTTCTTTCATTACACTCATTCTTTTTCTTTTTTATCATTGAATTATGTTTAACACACAGTATTATATTGGTTTCACGTAAACAATAAAATGATTCCACAATTCTATACTTACTCAGTGGACATCCCAGTAAGTGCACTCTTAGTCCCCTTTTCCACTTCACCCATCCCCTGACCCATCTCCCCTTTCGCAAAAACCAGTTTGTTCTCTTTATTTAAGAGTCTGGATTTGTTTGTTTGTCTGTCTCTTTTGTTTCGTTGTTTTTTCATTTGTTTTGAGTTCCATATATGAATAAATTCATATGATATTTGCATTTCTCTATCTTATTTCACTTAGCATTATATTCTCTAGATCCATCCATGTTGCAAATGGTAAGATCTCATTCATTTTTATGGCTGAGTAATATCTCATTGTATATATAAATATATCACACCTTTATCCATTTGTCTATCCATGATCATGGTTGCTTCTTTATTTGGACTACTGTAAATAATGGTGCAATAAACATAGGGGTGCCTGTATCTTTTCAAATTACTGGAGTTTTTTTTGTTTGTTTATTTTGTTTCATTGGGGTTTTTTGCTTTCACTTGGGAAATACCCAATAGTGGAATTACTGGATCATATGGTAATTCTATTTTTAAATTGTTTTCCACAATATTTGCACCAATTGATTCTCAGCAATGGTACATACGGTTTCTTTTTTCTTCACATCTTTGCCAACATTTGGTATTTCTAGTCTTTTTAATTCTAGCCATTCTGACATCTGTATGATGATATCTTACCATGGTTTTGATTTGCATTTCCCTGATCAGTGATACTGATCTTTTCATGTGTTTGTTGACTAGCTCTAGAGGATTTTGTGTAAATAGCTTTTATCAGACTTAGGGAATTTTCTTCTGTCCATAGTTAAGAATTTTTTAATGCTAATTTTCAAAATTTTATCAAATGATTTTTTCTTCTACATCTATTGACGTGAACATATATTTCTCCCTTGTATCTACTTAAATTAGTGAATCACATTAATTTTTCGGTATGTTATACTAACCTTGCATTCCTGGGGTACATCTTTACATGATAATATTTTACTTTTCATATAGTTTTTGATTCAATAGGCTATCTTTACAGCCTTTTTTTTCTTTTCTTTTTTTTTTTTTTTTTTTTGCATCCAAGTTTAAAAGGATCTTGGCCTGGAATGTTCCTTTCTTTTGATGTCTTTTTCAGTTTTTAGAATTAATATGGCCTCATTAATGAGTTGGAGAGCAGTTTCTCTTCATTTTTCTTCTCTGGAAGAATTTGCATAAGATTATTACTGTTTCTTTCTTAAACGTTTGGAAGAATTTACCAAAGGAATAGTGGGCCTGAGCTTTTCTGATGAGAATGTTTTCCTTCACTGATTCATTATCTTTAAGGATGACTTAACTTTTAAAATTCATCACATGCCAATTGGAAAGGTCTTGTTTTTCAAAGAATTTGCCAGTTCTATATAAAATTGGCATAAAATTGTTTATAGCGTCATCTTGTTTTGTTTATAGTGTTTAGTATTTGGAGTGATGTTAATTAGTATTCATCATTTGCTCAGTTGTTCAGGGCTTCTTAATTTCATTCCTTTGTCAAAGAATCCAACTGTCTTTTTGTTACTTTTCATTTCCATGTCTCTTTACTATTTTTTATGTCTCCTTAAAAAATAAATTGCTATTATGGGCAACTGTTTGGCTCAGTTGGTTAAGTGACCAACTCTTTATCTCAGCTCAGGTCTTGATCTCAAGGTCATGAGTTTAAGCCCACACCAGGCATGGAACTTACTTAAAAAAAAACCCAAAAAAACAAACAAAAAAAACTTGCTATTAGTTTCTTATTTTTATTTCTTTGTTTCTTTGTTTTTGAAATTTCCATGTTCTTGCCATTCTTTTATTAGCACCTTTTACAAAAATCAATATTAAGATTTTATTTTAATTCTGATATAGTTAACTTACAGTGTGACATTAATTTCAGGTACAAAATATAATGATTCATCAATTCCATAAAATACCCAGTGCTCATCAGAAATGCCCTCCTTGGAATACCTGGGTGGCTAAGTCCATTAAGCATCCAGCTTAATTTTGTCTCAGGCCATGATGTCACAGTCCTGGAATCTGGCAAGATGTCAGAGTCCACACTCAGCAGGGAGTTGCTTCTGATTCTCTGTCGCTCTCTCTCTGACCCTCCACTCACCCTCTCTGTCTCAAATAAATAAATAAAATCTTTAAAAAATAAAGTTATATTATTTCATAACACATTTAGAATTGTCATACATATTTATATTTGTCATATGTTTCCAAGCTGATGTTGATCATTATAAAATATTTCTCTTCTATTCCAAATTGTTTTTTCTTTAAAAGTCTACTTTTGATGGTGTTCATAGTACATTTCCCCCATTCTTTCATTTTCAGCATCTCTAACTCCATAGTTTTTAAGTGGCATTGGTATAAATGGTATATTCAAATTTTTAAAATCCGGTATGACAATCTTTGCCTATGAGTCTTAATTTCATTTACATTTAATTCAAATGCTAATTTCATTGTTAGTAATTCTACCATCTCACTTTTTTAACATTGTAGTATCATCTCCATCACTCTTACATACATCATTACTTAAAATTTTATAAATATTTATTGACATAAAATAAAATACTCATATCTATCAAAATATCTGCTTTTTTAATATTTCTACAATTTCATAATGGTTCTACATGCAAAAGTAAGAGCTGAAAATATCATTAATTATTGCTACAACTTTGAAGCTTATATACTTCAACTGATTGAAAGCACTGCAACATATAAGATACAAAAAAGCATTTTCACTTCAATCTCCATCTAGAATGATCTGCTATATTTGACAGCAAAAAGTACATTTGGTCTCCATTTCTTCCAAAGAAGGCATTTCATTAGTCCTAGTGGCTTGGCTGGCCTGGAAATACAGTCAGACCCTTCACGTCCTTCTAATCACATTTGGTGGAACACGGAAGGTAGAGACAGGAAGGCTGTGCATATAGAGAGCTTCAAGAACTCTCAGGAACAAGTTAATGGAAAAAATTATGTGCTTGCTTTACAGACTTTTGAACTTTAAGGTATGTGCAAAGGATGAATAGTTCTGAAATGTAACAAGGAACAATGAAATCCCAGACACATCTTTTATGAACTCCTAAAGGCTAACCCAAAAAATGATTTCTGTCCTGGAGGAAAATGCACTGCTGGAATTTAAAGTATGGAAATTCAAAGATGGTACAAAGTTCTATACAAGTACACCTGATCTTTCTAACCGGACAGCAAAATAAATTGACTTTCTAAGGAAGTTTTAATACTTTTCTCCCTAAACTTTACAGCTGCTCTTTTCCTTATAGAGCAGCTGTAAAGATTAATTAGAAATAAAATAATTAGAAATAAATAAAATTAAATAATAAGAAATAATTCTAAAAATAATTAGAAATAAAGAGTAAATATTTGGATTTTAAAAGTTTTCTCAAATTTTTCACCATTATTTAAAAAACAATACACAGAGAATGTTGAAATACTCAGATACAATTGGGAAATTAGATATTCAAGTGTCAAAGTCAAGAGGTAAACACTGTTAAAGCTTGGGTATATTCTTGGTAAATAAACACACACACACACACACAGATAAATAGGTGGGTAGATAAATAGGTAAATGATTAACATACATTAATTAATGAATATGAATATGCACTAAGAATTGTGCTAAATATTTTATATGACTTACTTCACTTACTCTTCAAATAATCATAGAACAGAAACTATATTCAATTCTATTTGACCCAAACAGACAAAAAGATTTGAATCATATCTCCAAGTTATGTAGGAATTAAACGAAGGACTGGGATTTGAACAAAGCAAGGAACTTCACATAACAAAGTGCTGTTTCTTCCACCAAATGTCTGTCTTTCTGCCTCTTTCTCCCCATATGCTTAATTTGATCATTCTGTTCACATTTCTTCATCATCATTTGTGGCTTTATCTGGTTTAAACACCTAAGTACTTATGTCTAAAATATGTTGCTCCATGTTTTATTATTCTTTGTACTTGTCAGCTACATCTTCTGTCAATATTTCCATTTTTTTTTAACCTTACTCTGTTGTTTTATTTTCACTCTGTGCATATTCCTGAAGAGGAAATTGTTGCTCTTCTCTTAGATTAATCCACTGATATTTGTTGTCATAAGTAATATGATTTGTATTAGCTCTTTAATTGCCTTTCATTGTTTTTTAAATTTCCTCATATTTTCATTTTGTATAGTGATACAATAGTTGAATTAACAATGATCACAATTATCTTTTTAAAACTTTTAAAAATAGGGTTTCTGGGTGCCTCAGTCATTAAGTGTCTGCCTTCAGCTCAAGTCATGGTCCCGGGGTCCTGGGATCGAGCCCCACATCGGGTTCCCTGCTCCACGGGAAGCCTGCATCTCCCTCTCCCACTCCCCCTGTTTGTGTTCTCTCTCTCATTGTATTTTTCTGTCAAATAAACAAACAATCTTTAAAAAAAAAAACTTTTAAAAATATAATTGAATAACTTTTGGCCAAGACCTGTATTAAGAATTATTTTTTTTTTATAATATGTGTGGACTGATACTGTTTTCCATGATGTTGCTTTTGTTATAGATTAACGCTTTGTCTCTTATCTGCCTATAATCTCTCTATTGATCATCCATCTATTGATGTATCTATCAATCTCTCTGTTGGTTCTCTAGCTAGGACACTCTCTACACAGGCAGCAATTAAGTGTTTTGGTTTGACCTACTAATCTGATTCATTCAACAATTCCTCACTGCTTCATTCAGTTGAAATGCCACAATGTCTAGGTGGGAGAGAAAGTGTGCTCTTTCACAAATCATTTTAATTAATTTATTCTTTCATATTATGAACATAGACAAAATAAACTCAACATCATATTAGATGGAGAATACTCAAAGGAGAAGAATTAAACTGTATCATAGAGGTCATGGTTTAAGCAAAGAAACCGAGAAGCCTGTTTTTAAAACAGTCTGAGAAACAGAATTCTGATGAATCAATGACACAATATGTCACATGATTTTTTTTTTTTTAAGATTTTTATTTATTTGACAGACAGAGATTACAAGTAAGCAGAGGAGATAGGCAGAGAGAGAGGAGCAAGCAGGCTCCCTGTTGAGCAGAGAGCCCAATGTGGGGCTCGATCCGAGGACCCTGGGACCATGACCTGAGCCGAAGGCAGAGGCTTTAACCCACTGAGCCACCCAGGTGCCCCTGTCACATGATTTTTAAAGTAGGGGGTAAAAAAAAAGCATTTATAATTATTCAACAAGAATTATCATGCATTTATTGGGCAGAGTGGGACTGCCTAGAGTGTTTTCTGGGAGGAGAGCTTCCCAGAGGGGCTGCCATTTAAAACAAATTTTGCAAGATGAAGCTCTTTCTCCAGGGACTTGGGTCTGACAGTGTAACCATTTTGAAGAAGGCCAGGTGCTGTCTTAATTCAGATGCATTTCTAACTAAGCTTAAATCAATTCAGCTATTTATTTAGTTTTCATAAGCACATCATCAGATTTTCAAATTAGTCGAGTGAATTGTTGTCCAAATTGGTGCTTAACATTCCAAAATATCAGGTCAGCACTCCTTGATTCCATAAGTCAGTGTGCACGATGGTCAAAGAATTTCACACGTGGCATGGCGAGCATCACACCAGGTTGATGGTCCCTCTTTTGCCTTTTACTGGGAAGAGGTTTAAGTTTCTTTAAAAGGTTTTTTGAATTTTAGGAAACCCTGCCCACTGTGACTTTTCCTCCACTCCCTTACATTTCCCGGGAGGAGCTTCAACCATCTGGTTCTGATAGAAAGTACACTGTGTTACCTTCCTTGTAAGTGCTTCTTGCTAATAAACAGTAATCTGTACGACATTTTAAAAGCCTGTATTCGGTACCACAGATAGGCATATAAGTTAATTTCAGTTCTTTACACTAACATTTTTGCAAGTATCTTCCTTGTTGAAACACGCCATTGGGAAAAACAATGTGTTTTGCTAATGCTTTAAGCTCTTTGGAGGGTAACTTCTGTGCTTTATATGCATGGATTAGTTTATACCTTATCATAAGGGATGCAAACAGAAAATCTGTTCCCATGTGTTGTCATAAATGCAGTCATAGAAAAACTGACAGCTCACCTATTTTTCTAACAACTTAGAGCAAATTAAGATGGATGCTCTCTTACCTGTTGGTGAATAGTATGGTTGAAATTGGAATAAGATTATTTTAAATAAATGAGTTACCTTTTCCTTTGATTTTTTGTTCCTCCTCTTACCATGTTATTTAAGTTATTACACTGTAGATATTCTTTCTAATTTCATAACTTTTTTCTGAATGAAAAGGTTAGAGAACCACATTTGGAATGGACAACTGACACTGATTGCCCAGGAAAGGGTGCCGTTTATTGTTTGTCTATGTTGAAAAGCGTCGCAGCAAATGTTTTTAAAGAGCACTGCTTATACTCATTAACTGGGAGACTGTCTTGGTTGGTAAAGGAGAAAGTTGTTTTCACTGCATGATTTATCTTCATTAACTATATTCATAAAAACAAAAAAAAATCTCTATATAGATAATCTTGAATTTTTCATTTCTCTTTTATTCCAAAAATCCCAAGGGCAGAATCAAAGCCATGTACCCACAATGAAATGCAGGCTCATAGGTCTTCAGAATGAGGAGGAACGTCAGAGGTGAAACACCTCCCATCTCTAAGTACACAACACTGATGTTGCTGTGTGTCGGGTGAGAACACCGCACAGTATTATGGAGGTTTAGGAGACCTGGCGAACCTCCCAAATAGGGTGGCCATGTTTTGCTTCCTGTTGATTTCTGTCCCATTTGGTTCTTATAACAATCTGAGGAGTTATGTATTATAATCAATTTCTTTTGCAGATATTGAAACGAAGACCGAGATTAAGTGTCGCTGCTGTTGCTTCCCCCCTCCAAAGTCATACCGTCAATATGAAGTAAAACACAAAGTTGTCTCCTTGCCCAGAGTTTCTTTCTCCTCTCAACCATGATAGCAAAGTATAAATGCATGTTCCAGCTACTAGTATGCTGTTACTTAGTATACAAAACAGGCTTAAGATAACCATTTTACTTTGTCCGTACTTTTGCCTGTGATGGATTTGAAAAGGTCTCAGCTGTGAAGTCCTTGCCTGGGATCTCAGATCATTTCAGTCCGAGGTAGGCTGGGACCACAGTCATCTGAGAGCCCAACCGTCAGTTGGGCAGGACCAAGATGCGCATTTTTCTGGCAGTGAAATGATGTTGCCTGTCAGCTCAGAGGTCAGCGAGGAGCTGAAGTGGATGGAGGGGCCACTTACAGACAGCACAGCAGTGTCACAGGTGCTGGGCTGCTTCATGGTAACTGCCTCCTTCCAGAGCAAGCATCCACAGAGATGTAGGAGAAAGATGTATGGGATTTTATGAACTATCATCCAAATGACATGCATCATTTCTGTTTGTCTCAACTAATCAGAGGAGTCACAAGTTCATCCAGTGTCAAAGGGCTGAGCTATAAATTCCACATCTTAATGGGAAGAATGTTAAGCACATTTACATCGCCACAATGGAGAAGAGTGTGTGTTTAATTCATTACTATCAGTACTTTGTCCGGTTGCCAATCATTTACTAAGGGCCTATTACACTCAAAGGAAAGTTGAAGTTATATTATTTTTGTCTTAGTTCTCTGGGTTTATATGCAAATTTAGCCTATTCTACAATTCAGAAAGTCAATTAGCGTTCATTCGTATATATGTTATATGTACATTATATATTACATGTTATATATTAATATATGTGTTATATATTAAATGTATATTTGTATACAAATGCATATTAAATGTATACATATTAAACTAATGACAAACCACCTTGGAGCAAGCTCCCTTCTCCATTATTGACCATATGCCAGGGGACACGTCACTGGGCACAGCAAGCAGTAACATGCCATTAACATATGTGGTCTTCACGTGACACTCATAGGAACTTTCCTTTACAGTATGCTATACACTGTGTCAGCTAACCACAATTGTGTCTTTGTGTCTGCTTGATTACATGGTTAATCAACACATTTAAAAATCTGCTTTATTTTGGTGTACTTTAGCAAGTTTTCATGATTTGACTTTAACTTTCACTAATTGACCACGATATGGAAACAATCATTTGGAATATCCAGATATAGGTTTGGACAAAATAAGATTGACATACATCTATGCTTTCGTCAATCCTGCCTTGCTCCCTATCTGGGGGAAATAAATAATACCATTGGTAAGCTAAAACTAACAGTAAGTGTTACCAGAGACTCAGGTTCTTCCACCACTGACTTTCAGGTACAAAGTAAAGCTGGGGAGATAAGTATTTTTAAAAATTAGCACTTCATTTATAAATATGTATATTTAACCAAATTGATATGCAAACATTTGTTCTATCTCAAATATGAGAAAACTTAGGTAGGAAAACAGTACCAGTCCACTCCTCTTACCTCCCGGTCCACCAAGCGGAAGGAGCTCCTCTCCCCTCTGTGTTCAGTTGTTCTAGCTGCTACCACAGCTCTGGGTGGTTCATTCAAATAGTTGGCACCAGCTATAATATTTCTATCACTTTGCTTGTGGAAGGGCTCCTTTAAACAATGTACATAATCCTCTGCTTCCAGGCCATCATTTTCCTATAATGTACATTTGAATCCCCATTTCTAAGAAGAATATCCGTGTCCCTACCTGACCTTTCATCTCCCACCTTAACTTCATGGTCAGGTAGCTGACTTTTAGTTTTTCCCCCAAATCATCCATAAGCTTTGATGCATTAACATTTTGGTGACCATGTTGATATTACTTGACTCCAGACCAATGGAGTGCTAAGATTATTTTTATCTCTATTAGTCCCATTCACAGATTCAGGCTACTCAAAAGGATATGACTATTGAAGTAGAAATATGCAATTTTATTTCTATTAATCAAAAATCATCAGTATTATCTTTTGTATGTATCATATTATATTATGGTTTATTTTATAATTATTTTGTACTGGTTTTCTACTGCTGCTATAACAAATCAACAAAACCTTAGTGGCTTAAGGCAACACAAAGTTATTACCTTAGAGTCCTAGAGTCTGAAGTTTCACTGGGTTTCGCTGGGATTAAAATCAAGGGGTCCACAGGGCGGCATTTCTATCAAAAGGTTGTCAGGGACAGTCTGATCCTTTGACTTCACGGCTTCTACAGGCTTGAACATTCCTTGACTGGTGCAGTTCCTCCATCTTCAGAGCCAGTGATGGCCCCTCAAGGCTGTCCCAGCACTGTATCTTTCTGGCACGGCTTCCAGGCTCCGTCTTCTGCTCTGTCCTCTCTCGCATCCCTCTCCCAATTTTACAGACCCTTGTTTTATGTTGGACCCATGTAGATTATCTAATCTAGGATGGTCTCCATCTAAGGTCAGCTGATTCTCAACCTAAATTCCCAGTAACATAAAATATTCACAAGTTACGGGAATTTGCATAGGAAACAGAAGGTAGGGGAAGAGAGACTCAAATTTTTCCTCGTTGACTTTCAGGTTCAAAATAAAACTGGGGAGATAAAAAAAATTAGTACTTTATTTATAATCAAATTAATATATGCACTTTTTTTCTATCTCAAATACTATGAGCATTACACCTTTGTTTTTGTTAAAATTTCTTCTTTCTTTTTCTTTCTTTATTGTTAGAATGACAATAGGCTCAAAATGCCCAAATTCTATTGGTCTACTCTATCAAATCCATTTTTTTCTAGAATCATCCTTCTCATGGGTCTCACAGTCTAGTCTAATCATTAGAAATACCCTGCATTTGAGTAAGAAGTATTGCCTCAGAAAGCAGAGATACTAAACTGAGTTAAAGTTTGATTCCATTGCATGAGATAATTACAAAAATCTGACCCCAGCTGATGATACTGTGATTTTAGGAAGAGCTACCTACTGAAATATATATCTATAAAGGAAGTAAAGTATTGATTTTGCACCAGTCTGCCCTTTAGAGGTAAGAAGTGGGTCATATAATTTGGGGTTGTGGAGATACCAAAATGTTTTCAGGATGTTTAGTCTTGGAGAGTGATCCTCCTCTAGGGTTGACTTTCCAAGGGACAGACTCATGAGTTTAAATAAAACTGAATGTGGGGGCACCTGGGTGGCTCAGTGGGTAAAGCCTCTGCCTTCGGCTCAGGTCATGATCCCAGGGTCCTAGGATTGAGGCCCACATTGGGCTCTCTGCTGGGCAGGGAACCTGCTTCCCTTCCTCTCTCTCTGCCTGCCTCTCTGCCTATTTGTGATCTCTGTGTGTCAAATTAATTAATTAATTAATTAATAACTGAATGTGAGCCAGTTTATCATAGCTAAGTTGGGAAACTTTTGTAAAGAAACAAAACAAAACAAACAAACAAAAAACAAGAATGGGCTGTTATTTGACCCTTTGAGCGCTGTATGTTCCTCAGCCCACTAACATATCGTCAACTTGCCACCTTTTCAGAGCTGTGAGTCGAGTATACTATGAAATAATTTGAGGTACTTAAAGAAATTGAAGAAATATTTACAAATTTCCTGCTGACATTATTATCATTGCCACAGAGATGGACATTTTAACGCAAAGTCATAAAGAATAGTGCGATCGGTCAAACTGTCCATCCCTCACTCTCTGAAAGTGGAAAATAAAAGTCATTCCACAGTCATGGAGACATCATTCTGCTGCTCATTTAGGTTACCTTAGTCCATCTCCTGCTGGAAAACAACATGCTCTTTCAGTTTTGAGAAAGTTTTCTGATTGACGCTCTCCTGGATGGACTAGAACTCCATTGAAATATATGTAAAAGTACATCAGAGAAAAATAAAATGAATTTATAACTGGTGAAAAGGAATATGGGCAGAAGTGAGTGTCATTGTGGCTGCCTATACGTTCTGCTTTGCACTCCACAGAAGCTGAAGTTAACCTTTTATCTCTTCAGTTTGCTTGAAGCAAGAAGTCCTGTTTTAATCCACTATTCTTAAGTGCCCTCAGAAGATATTGCAGCATACTTTTTTGTGTGTGTGTTCAAAAATGCTGCTACAGAATATTCCTCCAAGGGCAAAGTCACTTTTTTTTGCAAAGTGTGCAAAACAATTTGTGCACACATGTAAACACTGTACACACACAGCACAGACCTTAATGAGTGCAGGGAAGACAAATTGAGATTTGGATTTCACATTTTGTAACATTTTGTCATTTTTTTCCAATTTGGAATTTTCTGGCTTATGCACTAAACTCATCTTGTATAAATGTATTTTTCTGACCTCACTGTGCGTTCACATTTATTTTCTCCCAGCAGCCTACTGCACAGTCAGCCACAGCAAAGATGGAATTATCTTGTCAAAAATTATAACATTAAATTACTCTAGGGAAGCATGCAGGTGCAAAACATGTTGTTTTTTAATGCAAATTTTGGGATTCTAATCCAAACACAACCTTGTTGCATATCTATCAGAGACTAAAAATAAAACAGATGCATTCAAGATTGTGTGTGTGTGTGTGTGTGTTTTTGTGTGTTTAAATTCAACTCAGATAAAAGCATTCCTTCTAGATAAGAATAGAAATGTCTGCTTGTTTGTTTTCTTTCAAAGTCCTGGATCTTGGTGGATCCTAATTCTCAAGAGAATGTTTAGTATCAGCAAAATTATGTTTTCTAAAACTGGGATATGAAATCCAAACAACTTTAACAATAAAAATAATTTCTTCATTTTTTAGCAATAAAAATAACAATAAAAATAATCTGGCAAGTGTTGCAATAAGAAAAAATATTCAAAGGACACTAGGTTGTTTTCCTTAAACAGCATTGATTTCTTTTATAGAGTTTTTTTGGTCTTGTTTTGTTTTGGTTTTGTTTTACTTTTGCAAAAGTGACTTAAAGTTTCTTAGTGCTTGTGAAATCATTAAAAAAAAAGAAGTGTATAATTCACTGTCGTTATAGATCTCATTTTATAAAAACTGTTAAGACATTTAAGTGAGGGCATCTTATACTTTTTCTTTCTCTAAAAGAATATTTAATATTAATTTTATGAAGCTGGGATTTAGACACTTAAGATGTAGAAAAAATTCTAATACATGTCTATCTAGGAATCAATCCATATTGTAAAACCATATAGAACTTGATGAAGTCAGCAAGGTATTTAATCCCAGTGCCAGCTACAAAGTCACCTAGTATGAGCAGATTTAACCTAAATTTAAAGGAAGAAATTTGAGATATGGGGTTTTTTCCACCTTAAAGGATATCTTTATCTTCTTTCCCAAGGCGTCTGAAGGTAGAGTGAGAGAGAAAGGTAGTTGAGTCTTTGCATCTCAAAATGGTGGTTGGCATCAAGAAATTATTTGGAAAAATGGTTGTTATAAAAGTGAATGTTCAGATGAGGTATAAACATACCTGTGTATGTCTATCTGATTTTTGCAATAAAAGATAAAGTCCTGGTGGTGGGTACTATGGAGGGCACATATTGCATGAGCCACTGGGTGTGTGCATAAACAGTGAATTCTGGAACACTGAAAAGAAATTAAAACATAAATTAAAAAATTTTTTAAAAGATAAAGTACTTGACTATAAAAGAGAGAGAAATAAATATGATCTCAGAACATTTTGGAACACCTAGGTGTCTCAATTGGTTAAGTGTCTGCCTTCCGCTCAGGTCATGATTCCAGAGTCCTGGGATGGAGTCCCTCATCAGGCTCCCGGCCCAGCTGGGAGTCTGCTTCTCCCTTTGCCCCTCAACCCACTTTCGCGTGCGCACTCTTCCTCTCTCCCCCTCAAATAAATCAATAAATAAATGAACAAAAATCTCCTAAACTCCCGTGACATGGAGGTTTTTGATCACAAAAAAATAAAAGCAATTCATCAATATGATGCAAAAGTCATGTGCAACAAAAATAGAGACTGGTACATATTACCATATTAACAAAAAAAGAAGTCACTTTTGCTCATTGAAAGAACCTTAAGGAAAGTGAAAACAAAGAAATTCGTAAGAATAAGAACAAAGGATGCAGGTGAAGAATGATTTTGGAGGACTGGAGAGAAAGGCATTATGTTGTTTCTTTGCGTGATACAGTTAGGAGACTGTCTTCATGGGTGTATCTTTTTTTTTTTAAGATTTATTTATTTATCTGAGAGAGAGAGAGAGAGCGTGCTTAAGTGGGGGGAGGGGCAGAGGAAAAGGACGAGAGAAAGAATCCTCAAGCAGACTCCCGGCTGAGTGCAGAGCCCTACAGCAAGCTTGATCCTACTCCCCTGAGATCATGACCTGAACCAAAATAAAGAGTGAGATCCTGAACCCACTGAGCCACAGAGCCACCCAACAGGTACAACTTTTATCTGGACTTTGGTTCATAGGAGCTTACTACATTAAACAAAAAGGAAACCAAATAAGTAGGAGTAAACTCTACATATTTTAGTAAGAGTGTGGGATAGACAGAGGATTATGTTTATTCCCATGTTCTACCCCTGAGAGTAGAAAGGAAAGACAGAAATAAAAAATATGGAAATACATTGAATCAATAGGATAAAATCATGATTGTGTCAGTGCTTCCAAGACAATCAGTAAACTGAACAATAAATATTAGAAAATTACTCAAAATACAGCACAAAGAAACAAAGATATATAATGTATGAAAGAAGTTCAGAGAAATAGGGATGATAACGTGGAGTTCCCATCTATCTTCAATAGGAGGTCCAAGAACGGGATGGAGATAAAATGGGGAGGACATGGGGAGTGCAATAGTCAGCAGCTTAAAAACAGTACATTTTTCCAAACTTGATAAAATGCATGATTTTCAGGCTGAAGAAATATACTAAAACCCAAGGAAGGATAAATAAAATGTATTCTCAGAAAGAACATCAAAAAACAAAGACAAAATCTTGCAAGAGAAAGGAAAGAAGAAATGACTCTTGAAAGTCTTAAAAAAAAAAAAAAATTAAGCCGACTTCAGAAGAGCAAGCAACCACAAAAACGTCAAAGAGATACCACCAAAGCATGGAGGAAAAAACTAATTACTGAGGATTCTCTATTCTCTGCTCATTAATTTCTCTTTCATGTGCTCAGTTAAATTAAAGGTAATTTTCAGCCAAATAACGACTCAGAGATATTTTCCTCCAATAGACACTTGCTGAAAGAACTATGAAATATGTACTTCAATAGAAGGGAATTTGATCAAAGATGGAAACAGGAGGTCATGAGAAGCCACAGTAAGCAAATAAATTAGAGCATTTACAAAATTTGCCATACCCTAATACTAAGGAAGCCTTTCAAAAGCCCAAAGCATAGATAACATGGATATTTCCTGCACACAATTCAATAGTGTTAAAGAACAGCAAAAAATTAACTATGGTCATGTAATGCCTTTGAAAACTAAAAAATACGAAATCAAAGAAACCTTCCATATTACTGACTAAAGAAGAATTTTTTTTTTAAAGATTTTATTTATTTATTTAGAGAGATACAGATCACAAGTAGGCTGAGAGGCAGGCAGAGAGAGAGGAGGAAGCAGGCTCCCTGCTGAGCAGAGAGCCCGATGTGGGGCTCGATCCCAGGACCTTGGGATCATGACCGGAGCCGAAGGCAGAGGCTTTAACCCACTGAGCCACCCCGTGCCCCTAAAGAAGAAATTTTTATAAAGATTTATTTATTTATTTTAGAGAGCAGAGAGGGACAGAGAAAGAGGGAAAAAGAGAACGCTCAAGAAGATTCCCCACTGAGCACAGAGCCAGTCCTGCAGGAAACTACATCCCAGGACCCCGAGATCTGAGCTGGAACCAAAAGTCAGACGCTTTACTGACTGAAACACCCAGGCACCCTTAAAAAAGAAATTATAATTTACTGTTCAGACTAATAGCATTGCATACAAAGCATTTAAAAATCCAGAGAAAGGGATGCCTGTGTGGCTCAGTCATCAGGTCATGGTCCCCGGGTCCTGGAATGCAGTCCCACATGCGCATCCCTAACCAGCAGGAAGCCTGCTTCTCCTTCTACCACTCTCTCTGCTTGTGTTCTCTCTCTCTGTCAAATAAATAAATATATTTTTTTTAAATCCAGAGAAAAACTGGTAAATCATTACTAAGAAAGAATTTTAGTCTAACACATATATCATAGAACAAGAAAGACTGAAAATTTAAACACTGTTTTTTGGTATACCAATGACAAAAACAAAGAAATGAGAATCTGGAAAAAAAAAAAGGATAAGAAACAGGAAAACATCAGAGTAGAATATATGGTAATAGAAAATCGTGAGAAAAAGTGGTTGCATAAACAAAATCAACAGCTGGTTTGGGAAAGATTAATGGAGTAGGTAACATTCTAACTGTAGCTGATCAAGGAAAAGGAGAAAAAATATAAGAATAAATGAGGAAACATAAACACAAATTACCAGATTTATTTTCATTTTGAAAATAAAATAAAAAAACAAATGAAGGAAAAACTTTCTCAATACATACATTTCCAAAATTGACGCAAAGATAATGTGAAAAAGGAAATAGGCCTAAAACTTGTTCATTACCCCCTCACAAGTCAGAAAACCGTAATAGCAAGACAAATATCCCAAGCGGGCTTCTTTCTTACACTTTCAAGTAGTAGAGACTCACTCTTATGCAGGAGAGAGAAATCTTCCAGGAGAGGGAAATCTGCATAAGGAATCTTATGAGGCGATATTAAACTACCATGAAACCAAAACAGGTTTTTAGTTTGTGGCCCTAGAAAGGAAGAAACAACTTGTCATTATTTGTAGGTTTTAAGAGTATTCCTTCAGAAAAATGCAAAAAGAGGGACAAGTAGCAATTTCAAATAATAAAAGAGTTGCTAACTATTCCATAAAATAATTATTGAGTCTGTTCATTAGTAATGACTGAACTATTTTTTTAAATTCCATTAATGTAACAATAAAGTCTGCATAGTACCTAGGAAGAAATTTTACAAAATAAGTTATTAACCTCAGGAAATACATAATGAAAGTTTTAAAATACATGAAATAAAATAACTTAGTTATACACGGGAACAATAAACATGATGAAAATGGTGATTCCTTCAAATAAAATATAAATTCAAAAAAATGATAGCAAGAGCTTAGAAAATGCTTCTGTAAAACTTGACTAGCTCATTTTAAAATTAATATTGAACTCTGGGGGGGTAACTTTTAAATGTAATTTTTAAAAATGATAAGAATTTAGGGGTTCCTGAGTGGCCCAGTCAGTTAAGAACCTGCCTTCAGCTCATAATGCCAGGGTCTGGGGATTGAGCCCAACATTGGACTCCCAGCTCAGCTAGGAGCCTCCTTCTCCCCATGCCCAACTAGTACTCACTCATGCTCTCTGTTGCTATCTTTGTTTCTCTCTCTCTCTAAAATTAAAAAAAAATAATAATTATTATTTTTTTAAAAAATTATACAAATTATAAATTTTCTCAGTATCAAATTTTATAGAAAAATATGTCATTAGAACAATGAACAGAATAGAAACTAATTAATAAATGATAAGAGATTAATGGAATTAAGCTTATTAAAAAAAGATCCAATATAGATACAATATACAATCCTGTATAAATTTTTGTATAGACAAAAATAATTCACAGATTAATTAAACTCTAAGAAAAACTTTAAAACTTTTAGATTCAATATGTGATATGTGATGAGATGACAATAATTTTGTGAAGATGTAAAAAATTTAAAATCATAAAGAAACACATGTATTTGAGTACAATTAATATTAAATTTTGCTCAGTTCATTAAAGGCCATAAGCATAGTATATGAAATAAAATAATCCTAAGGCATTTAAAAATAATTAATTTGCTAACAAAAGATGAGAACTAAGAATATATGCATATATAATATGTTAGGTATATGATATATTATTATTTTCAAATGTCTGTGCCTTGTTTTTGTATATGAACAAATACTTCCTATGAAACAATGGGGAAGAAAAGTGGGTGGTAAATATGCACAAATATTCCAGAGATCATAAAAATCATATTTCCAATAAATATAAGGGAAAGCAATTAATGAGTATAAATTAAAACAAAAACTATCACTTTAAAAATTTCATGTAAAAAAATAAAGTCTGACATTAATAAATGTTCATGGAAATAACAGTGAATGAGAAACCTCGTGCATTATATTTGGGAATGTAAGTTGACATATCCACTTTGGAGAAAACTTGGCATTACTGAGCAAGTTGAAAAATGTGCTTAGTCTAAAATCCAGGCGATTTCCCCTCTAAATGTCCACTATAAGGAAATAGTTATACTTGTTACAAGGACACATACATAAAACCCTTCATTGCAGCATAAACACATAGACTCTAAATTACCCAAATATCAATTAAAATGGGGATAAATGTGAATATTGTTAAAAAATATAAAATGCAAAACCATACAGAAAACTAAATATAAAACTATATTTTCATGTATCAACAATGATAAATCTGAGGAACACAATAGATTGAGGAAAATTTTTTTCAAGAGATTATGTACAATACTATCACATTTATGTGAAGATTTTCCCCCAGTTCTATAGAGATATAATAGGCACATTACTGTATAAGTTTAAGGCATACAGCATAATGGTTTGACTTATACATATTGTGACATGATTACTGCAGTAAGTTTAGGTAACACCCATCACCTTGACACGATTTGTACCATTTGAAACATCATGAATATTGTGTGTGTATGTGTGTGTGTGATGAAAGGGAAGGATTTTTGTCCAAATTCAGTAAAATGATCACAAATATCATGAAAAGTAGTTGGGGGGAATAAGCTTGATGAGGGTACAAAGGAAACTATAACAACGCTTTGTAACGTGTCTCAATATTCCTTCAGAAAAGAAAAGAAATACATCGAAGGAAGTTAACATTTGCTAAATATATTCTTTATGTTTGAGAAATGGCATGGAAGACATTTTATATACTGCTACGTTTTATAAATTAAATTATTTTAATGTTATATATTTTATATATCCTTTAAGATATTTATTGTGATTTTCCAATTTTACTAATATTTTTTCTATTCTGAGATCATGCTCTTTCTAACTACCAGTAATATACTCTTTGTCCTCTTTTGAAATTTTGCTGACAATGTTTTATTTCCATACTATTATTTGACAGAAGAAGAAATGGTCAACCCTCTCTTGTCATCAGCCCTCCTCTTCATAAATAGACTGATCTATGTAGTGACAATGCTTGAGAACTGTTAGGGTAAAGCATGTTAATAAGAACCACAAGGAAGCCTCACAAGTGGCAGTGGCTATATATATAATGGGGTAGATCTCTGGAAAATCTGCAAGGGAAAATCACTTGTGTGTGAAAGAGGAACAGTGACCATCGGCCACAGAAATAAAAATAAGAATATGTTCCCTTGTAAATTTTAAGTATTGAGTGTATTTTGTGAGCTCTATAATTCGCACTTGCAATATTTAACAACTGAACATATTGTATATGTGAAGTACAAAAAAAAAAAAAAACCCTTGTTAAAATCTAGTTCTTTCTTTTTTTCTTTTTTTTTTTTTTAACTGCTTCATCTAACCCAAAATATAACTGTTTTGTGCCCTGGTATTTCTACAATGTTAAGAATATAAAAATAATAAGATAAAAAATTATATTTTTGATACTTAAGCTGTCATTACTTCATAAATATTGAGGATTTTATCTCTATTTGTTTGCTTAAAATTTTCTCTTCCTCTTTCTTCCCTCTTTCCCTTTTGTGTCTGTAAAGGGAATCACTTCTTTGAATACATGACCTTCCTTTCCAAAACCATCTACATTTTTATCAACTTTCTTCATGTTACATGAGTTGTGGGCCCGGATACTAACCACAGCTGCCAGTTGTTTCAAACCTGCCAACGTATATGTCACCTTGAACAAGAACAAGTAATAGAAACAAGTAATGGCATCTGATTCTGCCCAGCAAACACAAGGGACCACAATCAACCTTTTAATAGTTAAAACAAATATATATAGTAATAAGAGGAGAGGTAAGTCATGGGTACCAACTGGTCCAGCTTTAACTCTTTGCCCAAGTATTTAGACTCACCTCATACTTTCTGAAGGTTTAAAGATAAGATTCAAGAATACATAGTTTACAACATTCAGAATATATGTGAAATTATCTATGTTTTACTCTTGTTAAGCTGCAGTAAACCATTACAGAAATAATTAAACTGATCATTTAAAAACTTGGTGAAAGTTATTCCCCCCCCACACACACACCCTGGTGAAAGCCAATGGGGTTCCAAATACACAGAGATTTTTCTGCTTTTATATTTTATTTTTGCTCACTGTGAAAGACCATCTAGACCTGCCATGGTGACCAGATCACCTGTTGCAATAAAAGAGGTTTAACCATTTGATCTGTGATGGCTCAGCTTGAGTAACGCTCAGATAAATATTTGTGACACTCAGAAACTTCAGAATTCCAGTGCAGGGTTCACTACAGTGGAAAGTAACGGCAATGTCTGCTGTCCTGTGCATGGTAGGCAAGAGCTCTCCATGCACATCTGGAACCAAGATACACTGCAGATAAGCCGCCCCCCCACCCCCACCCCCGCCGCCCATGCTCATTACGGAACAGAAAGGCGGTGATGCCTTGTACCTCTGATGCAGCTGTTTTGGCAGTCTCTCCGTGTGATTCCTCCCTCTGAGATCATCCCCAGCGTGTGGGGATCTGAAAGAGCAGGGAGTACGGGACCATTTAGAAACCATCAGGGGAGTGAAACACACCATCAGGGAAAAAGGCGATAAGTAACCTCATCATATGTGTGCTTCTGCGAAGTGATGGGAGACGCGGGCGTGCGATATTCCATAAGAACGTGGGAGGAAAATCAGGTGAGAAGATAAACTTCTGAGTCAAACTGCTTTCTCAGAAACAAAATCAGTTTACTCTCATTTCATTCAACACTGAAGACACCTGCCATTATTTCAGAGGACAATCCCTGCATGTATTGGGGGGTATTCCAATTGTTCCTGTCCGCAGGTTTTAGTTATTTATTTAAGTTCCTGCTCTGGGAGCACCCCCACAATTGGCTAAGTCAGCAATGTGGTTTCTGCCAATTTTGCTTTTCTTAACTCTGGAGTCCTCGCTGTTCTCATACTGTCCTTGTCAGTGAAAGACCCGCGGATCCCCTTACCCAAGAATCCAACACTGCCACTGGATGCAATCAGCAAGAGGTTCTTTATTGTTACGCAGGCGCCTGCGGGTGGTCAGCGCGCGCCTGCGGGTGGTCAGCAGCTCCTGCTAGCTGAGCACACCCGGCTGGGGTGGTGCCGGGTTTTTATAGACAGGTACAAACAAGTTTTGGGTGGGGCGCAACTGATTGGTGGACAGTTTGAACTTTTGAAAAAGGCATACTTGGAGTTTGCGGGTTGGCTCCAGGGACCCACGCGCGTGGGTTGGCTCCAGGGACCCACGCGCGCGAAGAGAGCGGCGGGAAGGGGGAAACAAAGAGGGGAAGTTAGACCTTACTACTCAGCAGAAAGACATCCTGTCTACGTGACTATGTGGCCCCCTGCCTACATGACCATGCCCCTGCTATTAGGAGAGGGTATCTTGTTCAAACAGGAGTCAAGTGTCATGCCCTAAAAGCCAAGCTGTTACAGAAAGGCAAAAGAGCAGTTACATTGAATTCAACCCTGGGGGAAGGGTCTTTTCACTGCAAGGGGAGGAGGGGTACTCTACTATGTGGCCCCCTGCCTACATGACCATGCCCCTGCTATTAGGAGAGGGTATCTTGTTCAAACAGGAGTCAAGTGTCATGCCCTAAAAGCCAAGCTGTTACAGAAAGGCAAAAGAGCAGTTACATTGAATTCAACCCTGGGGGAAGGGTCTTTTCACTGCAAGGGGAGGAGGGGTACTCTTACACAACAAAAGAGCAGTTAATTATTTAAAGACTGGGGGGGGGGTCTTTCATCAGCTTGCATACTTTTCCTTATCCGCATTTTCCACACGATATTTTTAGGGCACCCCTGGTTGGAGGATAGCATACCAGTCTCTATTTCCCTACAGATAAATGGCAATTTGAATGTTTCCTGTTGTTTTTCAAACTGACGCATCTCTTGAGACAATGTTGACAAATGCCTGTTTCTCCAGCTTCCCATGCAGTTTAGAATATGTTCTAGAACTTTTCTTTCAATTATTATTTGAGGACTATTAATACTTGTGGATTGGATTTTAGAGTTCTATATTATGCTTCCAGGCATCTCGTGACATGTGTGACCCAAATGTACTGAACAGAGAGTTCCAGTATCTAAGTCATGGAGGAATCTGTGATGTCTAGCCTTACTTTACAGTCTTTGCCAGTGCTACATAACTTACGACTAACAACCAAGTTGCCTGCTGATAAACAGAGTGGGAATTGACAGTAGCAGCTAGGGAACGGTTGACTCCTATGATTTTGGTTGTGGTGAGAGAAAAGTCATCAGATACTGTTGGCTCTAGGGATATTTGAAATGTGAGCAAGATTTGAAGTGGCCTGTCAAGGCTGGCAGAATGCATGAAGCTATCAGAGGGTCTCAGGGAATTACACATTAGTTTTATGCAAATATAGAACATAGAGCCCGAGCAGGCTTTTTGTAACACAGATAGAGGGATTATTGGAAGCCCATACAATATTCACACAAGGAAATATTTCTATTGGCCATGTGGCACCACTCAGGGAGATACCAGTTGTTTAGGGTGATGGAATGGCTGTAGAAATTCAATAAAGAAAGAGCACTTTGCAAGGATGGGCATCATTCTCCAGGAGAGAGCACATACCTTTTGTCAACTATCTGTATGCATGTTATGGGTCCAATAAGAACAGGCATAGATCCAGGAAACAAAGAGGGGAAGTAGGGACATCTCATTTACCTCCCAATGACATATTTATGATTTGTGGCTTCTGTCCCCATTACTCTAGAATCTTGGTTCCAGATTGTGGGTCTGGGAGGACAGTTACTCTTCCACTAGGAAACACGGCAAAAATCCTACTAAATCTTAATCTATGTTTGTCACCCAGCCATTTCAAGCCCCTTGTGGCCAGAGACCACCATACATGAAAAGGTGTCACCACCCTGGCAGGGATCATTGACCCTCGTTATCAGGAAGAAGTTGGACTTTGTTTGCACAGTGTAGGAAGAAAGAATATGTTTGGTACTCAGATACTAATTTTGGGAAATTCTTGGCCCTCACCCACCCAAGTAAAGGGTAAATTGATAAGTGCAACAGCCACGACTTAAGAAGGACATGGTGATCAGGAGCTAAAACTCTCCTGAACTGAGAATCCAGGTTGCCCCACTAATAGTGAGAGGAATGGAAAATGGGAGGAGATGGGAGGAACAGTAGTTGCAGCTTTAAAAATGGCAATGGCGGGAGATTCCGTTCACTGACTACTTTTCCTTTTGTCCATTTCCCCAGGAAAAGGAACCCACCAGAATTCCAGAAGATCCATTTCTAAATAAGATAAATGATTTTAGAAATGAAAAGAACAAATATGGCATAGGTCATGGGCTGTTGTGCACTCAGACATTCTTTAGGATCGAGGCACTCATTTTTACACTTAGCAATAACCTTGACTGCTGAGAGCCAACAGCTGACAGCTCACGGTGGAGAGCCTCCTGAGAAATTGCTCTCAGCCAAAAGTAGCTGCCTTTTCCAAGGCTGTACCCCTCACTCGGGCAGCCTAAATTCAACGAGTAGTTGATACAAGTGCCCCAAAGTCCAAATACCTCCATAGGGGACAGCTCCAGAGGCTGTTTCAGCTTCAGGGTTCCTCATGGAATTGGCTGGAGCCTTCGTATTGATTATATCACACCCTAGCTGTTCTCTCTGCCTTATCCTACATCCTTTATACCGTTAGGGTGATGTTCTCAGTAAAATTCTACAATAACCCTCTAAACATTAATTTCTTTCTTGCAATCTCTGTCCTCACAGTCTGATATAATACTGTACTTATACATGTGCAAAAAAATCAAGTTGGACACCTTCTTTATGCCATACATAAAGATCAACTTAAAGTGGATCAGAGCTCTAAATATGATCTAACAACCATAAAATGCTCAGAAGAAAACACAAGGATAAATGGTTGTGACTTTGAGGTAGCCAAGCCTTCTTAGATATGATGCCCAAAAGTGCAAGTGAGAAACAAGATAACAGACGTCATAAAAATTCAAAACTGTTGAGTTGGCAAAAAGACAAGCCATGGGATGGGAGAAAATATTTGCAAATTATATGTTTGATCAGTTTTGTATCCAAAATACATAAATTATAATTCAATAATAAAAAGACAAATAACTAAGTTAAAAATAGGCAAAGTACTTGAAAATACATTTTTTAAAAAAGGTATACAGAAGGTGCCAAATGAGTACATGAAAAGATCATAGCCACAGGAGAAATGCAAATCAAAAGCACCGTGAGTTATCAGTTTATACCCACCAGGATGGCCACAGTCAAAAGGTGGGATGATAACTAATGTTTGGTGAAGATGGGAATATGTGGGACTCTAATTTCGAATCCTCATACACTGCTGATGGCAATATGAAAAGTTCCTTTGAGAAAGCCTAAAAGTTACTCAAAAGTTACACAGCACAATTAAAATTAACATAATTTTTAAAAAATGCACACTCACTCTACGACCCCACAATTCCACTCACAGTGATATGACCATACAAAAATTGGTACACAAATGTCCCTGGTATTGTTATTCAGAAAAGCCAGAATAACAACACAAATGCCCATCAACTGACAAAAGGATAAACAAACTTCGGTGTGTCCAGAAATGGATGGAACATTTATTTGACAATAAATTAATAAAGTATTAGAACATATTATGATATGGATGAACATTGGAAATATTATCCTGAGTGAAAGAAGATAGTAACACAACACCACGTACTGTGGAGTACCATGAAATGTCAGAACAGACAATCTGTGAGGACAGAAAGTAGACTAGTGGTTGCCTGGCACTGGGAGAGCTGTGACCAATGAGCATTGACTGCTAATGGATGTGGGGGTTCTTTTGGGAGTAGTAGGAATGTTCTAAAATTGATTGTGGGGATAGATGCACAACTCTGAATACACAAAGAAACTCTCAATGATATGGCTTAAATGGATGAGTTGTGTGATGTGTAAATTACAGAACAATAAATCTGTTTTGAAAGTTCACTGCTGCTCCAGTTGAAGTGTTCAGTGAATGGAATGACAGAGAATTTGGCTTTTAAAGCTCTGTGAATATGCAGTTTCAAAAGCACAACCTGTAAAAAATAAGATATTAAGACTTATTTTAACAGAAGGAAAAGAGAAATTATGAAACATCAATAGTTTACAACATTTAACTCTTTTTTTAATGTTTTATTTTTTATAAACATATATTTTTATCCCTAGGGGTACAGGTCTATTACTCACCAGGTTTACACACTTCACAGCACTCACCAAAGCACATACCCTCCCCAATGTCCATAAACCCACCAACTTCTCCAAACACCCTCCCCCCGGCAACTCTCAGTTTGTTTTGTGAGATTAAGAGTCACTTATGGTTTGTCTCCCTCCCAATTCCATCTTGTTTCATTGATTCTTCTTCTACCCACTTAAGCCCCCATGTTGCATCACCACTTCCTCATATCAGGGAGATCATATGATAGTTGTCTTTCTCTGCTTGACTTATTTCGCTAAGCATGATACACTCTAGTTCCATCCATATTGTCGCAAATGGCAAGATTTCATTTCTTTTGATGGCTGCATAGTATTCCATTGTGTGTATATACCACATCTTCTTGATCCATTCATCTGTTGATGGACATCTAGGTTCTTTCCATAGTTTGGCTATTGTGGACATTGCAGCTATAAACATTTGGGTGCACATGCCCCTTTGGATCACTACGTTTGTATCTTTAGGGTAAATAACCAGTAGTGCAATTGCTGGGTTATAGGGCAGTTCTATTTTCAACATTTTGAGGAATCTCCATGCTGTTTTCCAGAGTGGCTGCACCAGCTTGCATTCCCACCAACAGTGTAGGAGGGTTCCCCTTTCTCTGCATCCTCGCCAGCATCTGTCATTTCCTGACTTGTTGATTTTAGCCATTCTGACTGGTGTGAGGTGATATCTCATTGTGGTTTTGATTTGTAGTTCCCTGATACCGAGTGATATGGAGCACTTTCTCATGTGTCTGTTGGCCATCTGGATGTCTTCTTTGCAGAAATGTCTGTTCATGTCCTCTGCCCATTTCTTGATTGGATTATTTGTTCTTTGTGTGTTGAGTTTGCTAAATTCTTTATAGATTCTGGACACTAGTCCTTTATCTGATATGTCGTTTGCAAATATCTTCTCCCATTCTGTCAGTTGTATTTTGATTTTGTTAACTGTTTCCTTTGCTGTGCAAAAGCTTTTGATCTTGATGAAATCCCAATAGTTCATTTTTGACCTTGCTTCCCTTTCCTTTGGCGATGTTCCTAGGAAGATGTTGCTGCGGCTGAGGTCGAAGAGGTTGCTGCCTGTGTTCTCCTCAAGGACTTTGATGGATTCCTTTCGTACATTGAGGTCCTTCATCCATTTTGAGTCTATTTTCATGTGTGGTGTAAGGAAATGGTCCAATTCCATTATTCTGCATGTGGCTGTCCAATTTTCCCAGCACCATTTATTGAAGAGGCTGTCTTTTTTCCATTGGACATTCTTTCCTGCTTTGTCGAAGATGAGTTGACCATAGAGTTGAGGGTCTATTTCTGGGCTCTCTATTCTGTTCCATTGATCTATGGGTCTGTTTTTGTGCCAGTACCATGCTGTCTTGATGATGACAGCTTTGTAATAGAGCTTGAAGTCCGGAATTGTGATGCCACCAACGTTGGCTTTCTTTTTCAATATCCCTTTGGCTATTCGAGGTCTTTTCTGGTTCCATATAAATTTTAGCAATATTTGTTCCATTTCTTTGAAAAAGATGGATGGTACTTTGATAAGAATTGCATTAAATGTGTAGATTGCTTTAGGTAGCATAGACATTTTCACAATATTTATTCTTCCAATTCAGGAGCATGGAACATTTTTCCATTTCTTTGTGTCTTCCTCAATTTCTTTCATGAGTACTTTATAGTTTTCTGAGGATAGATTCTGTGCCTCTTTGGTTAGGTTTATTCCTAGGTATCTTATGGTTTTGGGTGCAATTGTAAATGGGATTGACTCCTTAATTTCTCTTTCTTCTGTCTTGCTGTTGGTGTAGAGAAATGCAACTGATTTCTGTGCATTGATTTTATATCCTGACATTTTACTGAATTCCTGTACATGTTCTAGAAGTTTTGGAGTGGAGTCTTTTGGGTTTTCCACATATAGTATCATATCATCTGCGAAGAGTGATACTTTGACTTCTTCTTTGCCAATTTGGATGCCTTTAATTTCCTTTTGTTGTCTGATTGCTGAGGCTAGGACCTCTAGTACTATGTTGAATAGCAGTGGTGATAATGGACATCCCTGCCGTGTTCCTGACCTTAGCGGAAAAGCTTTCAGTTTTTCTCCATTGAGAATGATATTTGCGGTGGTCTTTTCATAGATGGCTTTGAGGATATTGAGGTATGTGCCCTCTATCCCTACACTTTGAAGAGTTTTGATCAGGAAGGGATGCTGTACTTTGTCAAATGCTTTTTCAGCATCTATTGAGAGTATTATATGGTTCTTGTTCTTTCTTTTATTGATGTGTTGTATCACGTTGACTGATTTGCGGATGTTGAACCAACCTTGCAGCCCTGGAATAAATCCCACTTGGTCGTGGTGAATAATCTTTTTAATGTACTGTTGAATCCTATTGGCTAGTATTTTGGTGAGAATTTTCGCATCTGTGTTCATCAAGGATATTGGTCTATAGCTCTCTTTTTTGATGAGATCCTTGTCTGGTTTTGGGATCAAGGAGATGCTGGCCTCATAAAATGAGTTTGGAAGTTTTCCTTCCAATTTTCTTTTTTGGAACAGTTTCAGGAGAATAGGAATTAGTTCTTCTTTAAATGTTTGGTAGAATTCCCCCAGGAAGGCGTCTGTCCCTGGGCTTTTGTTTGTTTGGAGATTTTTAATGACTGTTTCAATCTCCTTACTGGTTATGAGTCTGTTCAGGCTTTCTATTTCTTTCTGGTTCAGTTGTGGTAGTTTATATGTTTCTAGGAATGCATCCATTTCTTCCAGATTGTCAAATTTGTTGGCGTAGAGTTGCTCATATTATGTTCTTATAATTGTTTGTATTTCTTTGGTGTTAGTTGTGATCTCTCCTCTTTCATTCATGATTTTATTTATTTGGGTCCTTTCTCTTTTCTTTTTGATGAGTTGGGCCAGGGGTTTATCAATTTTATTAATTCTTTCAAAGAACCAGCTCCTAGTTTCATTGATTTGTTCGATTGTTTTTTTTGGTTTCTATTTCATTGATTTCTGCTCTGATCTTTATGATTTCTCTTCTCCTGCTGGGCTTAGGGTTTCTTTCTTGTTCTTTCTCCAGCTCCTTTAGGTGTAGGGTTAGGTTGTGTACCTGAGACCTCTCTTGTTTCTTGAGAAAGGCTTGTATTGCTATATATTTCCCTCTCATGACCCTTTGTTGTGTCCCACAGATTTTGAACCATTGTACTTTCATTATCATTTGTTTCCATGATTTTTTTCAATTCTTCTTTAATTTCCCGGTTGACCCATTCATTCTTTAGAAGGATGCTGTTTAGTCTCCATGTATTTGGGTTCTTTCCAAACGTCCTCTTGTGTTTGAGTTCTAGCATCAGAGCATTTTGTTCGGAAAATATGCAGGGAATGATCCCAATCTTTTGATACCGGTTGAGTCCTGATTTAGGACCGAGGATGTGATCTATTCTGGAGAATGTTCCAGGTGCACTAGAGAAGAATGTGTATTCTGTTGCTTTGGGATGAAATGTTCTGAATATATCTGTGATGTCCATCTGGTCCAGTGTGTCATTTAAGGCCTTTATTTCCTTGCTGATCTTTTGCTTGGATGATCTGTCCATTTCAGTGAGTGGAGTGTTAAAGTCCCCTACTATTATTGTATTATTGTTGATGTGTTTCTTTGATGTTGTTATTAATTGGTTTATATAGTTGGCTGCTCCCACGTTGGGGGCATAGATATTTAAAATTGTTAACTCTTCTTGTTGGACACACCCTTTGAGTATGATATAGTGTCCTTCCTCATCTCTTATTATAGTCTTTGGCTTAAAATCTAATTGATCTGATATAAGGATTGCCACTCCTGCTTTCTTCTGATGTCCATTAGCATGGTAAATTCTTTTCCACCCCCTCACTTTAAATCTGGAGGTGTCTTCGGGCTTAAAATGAGTTTCTTGGAGGCAACATATAGATGGGTTTTGTTTTTTTATCCATTCTGATACCCTGTGTCTTTTGATAGGGGCATTTAGCCCATTAACATTCAGGGTAACTATTGAGAGATATGAATTTAGTGCCATTGTATTGCCTGTAAGGTGACTGTTACAGTATATGGTCTCTGTTCCTTTCTGATCTACCACTTGTAGACTCTCTCTTTGCTTAGAGGACCCCTTTCAATATTTCCCGTAGAGCTGGTATGGTGTTTGCAAATTCTTTCAGTTTTTGTTTGTCCTGGAAGCTTTTAATCTCTCCTTCTATTTTCAATGATAGCCTAGCTAGATATAGTATTCTGGGCTGCATGTTTTTCTCATTTAGTGCTCTGAAAATATCATGCCAGCTCTTTCTGGCCTGCCAGGTCTCTGTGGATAAGTCAGCTGCCAATCTAATATTTTTACTATTGTATGTTACAGACTTCTTTACCTGGGCTGCTTTCAGGATTTTCTCTTTGTCACTGAGACTTGTAAATTTTACTATTAGGTGATGGGGTGTGGCCCTATTCTTATTGATTTTGAGGGGCATTCTCTGAACCTCCTGAATTTTTATGCTCGTTCCCTTTGCCATATTGGGGAAATTCTCCCCAATAATTCTCTCCAGTATACCTTCTGCTCCCCTCTCTCTTTCTTCTTCTTCTGGAATCCCAATTATAATAATGTTGTTTTGTCTTATGGTGTCACTTATCTCTCGAATTCTCCACTCGTGGTCCAGTAGCTGTTTGTCCCTCTTTTGCTCAGCTTCTTTATTCTCTGTTATTTGGTCTTTTATATCACTAATTCTTTCTTCTGCCTCATTTATCCTAGCAGTGAGAGCCACCATTTTTTATTGCACCTCATTAATAGCTTTTTTGATTTCAACTTGGTTAGATTTTAGTTCTTTTATTTCTCCAGAAAGGGCTTTTATATCTCCCAAGAGAGTTTCTCTAATATCTTCCATGCCTTTTTCGAGCCCGGCTAGAACCTTGAGAATTGTCATTCTGAACTCTAGATCTGACATATTACCGATGTCTGTATTGATTAGGTCCCTAGCCTTCGGTTCTGCCTCTTGTTCTCTTTTTTGTGGTGAATTTTTCCGTCTTGTCATTTTGTCCAGATAAGAATATATGAAGGAGCAAGTAAAATACTAAAAGGGTCGCAACAACCCCAGGAAAATATGCTTTAACCAAGTTAGAAGAGATCCCAAATCGTGAGGGGAGAGAAAGGGGATAAAAAGAAGTTCAAAAACGAAGGATGAAAAAAAAAAAGAAAGAAAAGAATTAAAAAAAACGAAAACAAATAAAGAAAAATATAAAAAAGAAAAAATATATATATTAGATAAACTAGTTTAAACCGTTAAAAAAGAAAAGGGTAAAATTTAAAAAAAAAATTTTTACCAGAAGGCGAGGAAAAAAAAACAAAAAATGAAAAAGAAAAAAATTAAATTAACTGCAAGACTAAAAAAAATCACAGGGAGAAAGCCATGAGTTCTGTGCTTGGCTCTCTCCTCCTCTGGAATTCTGCTGCTCTCCTTGGTATTGAAACCTCACTCCTTGGTAGGTGAACTTGGTCTTGGCTGGATTTCTTGTTGATCTTCTGGGGGAGGGGCCTGTTGTAGTGGTTCTCAAGTGTCTTTGCCCCAGGCGGAATTGCACTGCCCTTACCAGGGGCCAGGCTGAGTAATCCGCTTGGGTTTGCTTTCAGGAGCTTTTGTTCCCTGAGCGCTTTCCATAGATTTCTGGAGGACGGGAATACAAATGGCGGCCTCCTGGGCTCCGGCCCAGAGGAGCCGAGAGCCCGTGGCTCCACTCCTCAGTGCGCCCTCAGAGAACAGTGCCCAGTTACTCCCGTCTGCCTGACCTCCGGCCACGCCATGAGCTCACCGAGCCTATGGCACGTTCAAGGTAACACCGAGCTGTGAGCTTACTGTCGGCTCTGTCTCTGTAGCCAGCTTTCCCGTTCCAATACCCACAAGCTCTTCGACACTCAGACACCCCCGATTCTTCTGTGACCCTGAGGCCACGCTGACCCCGCGGCCACGCTGACCCTGCGTGGACTTCACCCTGGTTTAGCCTCTGGAGTGATGTCCCTCAGCAGAACAGACTTTTAAAAGTCCTGATTTTGTGCACCGTTGCTCCGCCGCTTGCCGGGAGCCGGCCCCTCCCCCCGGGGTCTATCTTTCCGTCACTTTGGTTTCACATCTCTGCCAGTCCTACCTTTCAGAAAGTGGTTGTTTTTCTGTTTCCAGTATTGCTGTTCTTCTTCTCTTTGATCTGCCGATGGATTTGCAGGTGTTTGCAATCTTTAGATAAGCTATTTAGCTGATCTCCTGCTAGTTGAAGTAGTCTCAGCCTGCTACTTCTCCGCCATCTTGACTCCTCCTCCCACAACATTTAACTCTTATAGAATTATATTTTCACATACCTTGAATTGTGGGAATATTTTTCTGATAGAGTACCAATATTTAATTGGATAAATTGATAGACTGCACTGTAATTGTTCAAATGAAAAACAAACTATAATCTGGCAGCATCTCAATTAGAAAAAAAAATATTAAAAAGAATGAGGGGCGCCTGGGTGGCTCAGTGGGTTAATGCCTCTGCCTTCAGCTCAGGTCGTGATCCCAGGGTCCTGGTATCGAGCCCCGCATTGGGCTCTCTGCTCAGCAGGGAGCCTGCTTCCTCCTCTTTCTCTGCCTGCCTCTCTGCCTACTTGTGATCTCTGTCTGTCAAATAAATAAATAAAATCTTAAAAAAAAGAATGATGAAAACACATGTTTAATGAGTTTTTTCTTATAAAAGAACATTGTCAAAAATTTAATTGAATTGCAGGCAAAAAAAATGAAAAAGAAGAAAAAAAGATAATACCTACAATGACATTTTGGCTGGGATACTTACAAATTTCAATTAAAAGAAAACTACAATTGAAAGCATTATGCAGAAAGCTTAATTTGTTATAAGCTTAGAGAAAATGTATTCCTTCAATCCAAAATATTATATTTTACAAAAAAGACTCAATTGAAAATGTCAACAATTTAAAGTATATTAACTGTCTAAGGTTACTATGTATAAAACTGTAGAAAATTATAATTATGAAATTAAAATTCTAGGTTATAGAATTTGGAAAATATCAGGGATGTGCTGTTTATATCTGTATCTATAGCTATAGCTATAGCTATGCATTTATCTATATCTGGCTAAGAAACCAACTTAAGTAACTATGTGCCAGGACAAATTATTCTCTTCATGTTCTTTAATATTCAGGAAAATCAATATAAACAAGGTGTTTAAAAATTATTTGATTTAATGTGCATGAAATACATTGTCTTGATATTTTATAAATATCAAGTAGCAGGCAGAGGGAAAAGCAGGCTCCTGACTAGGCAAGGAGTGCAGTACAGGACTTGACTCCAGCACTCTGGGATCATGACCTGAGCCGAAGGCAGCCAATTAACTGACTGAGCCACCCAAGCATCCCAAAAAATGTTTTTAAAAACATATTTTAAAAATAAGAACTTTCATAAAAAAAAAAAAAAAAGGGAGAGACAAACCAAGGAACAGGGTCTTCACTATAAAGAACACACGATGGCTACCAAAAGGGAGGGAGGGAGGGTATGGGGGACATAGGTGATGAGGATGAAGGCCTGCAATTGTCATGATGAGAACCCAGTGTTGTGTGGAAATGTTGAATCATTATATTGTACAACTGAAATTAATATATCACTGTAGTTAACTATACTGGGCATAAAATTAAAAATTTATATGTAAAAAAATTTTAAAGGGCCACCAATATAATAACAGTGAACTGTAACTGTCATATTAAAACACAAATCATTATTTTAAAAATCATTTAACTTTATTTTGGTGTGTCTATTCCTGCTACCTACACCCACTGGCCCTTTTCTGGCAAGAGCTGGAGGCTTTCCCTTTCTTTTTTTTTTTTTTTAAAGATTTTATTTATTTATTTGACAGACAGACATCACAAGTAGGCAGAAAGACAGGCAGAGAGAGGGGAGGAAGCAGGCTCCCCGCTGAGCAGAGAGCCTGATGGGGGGGCTCGATGAGGGGCTTGATCCCAGCACCCTGGGACCATGACCTGATCCAAAGGCAGAGGCTTTAACCCACTGAGCCACCCAGGTGCCCCGAGGCTTTCCCTTTCTTTACCAGGTCCCGCCCTTCCTAGAATCCCTGGTAAGTTGGTAGACACTAGGCTTTCCTGTGACAAGAAAACTACAGTTGTGTTACATGAAATTCCACAAAGTTTTCTATTGCAACATTTCTGTCCCTCCATCTTATTTGTTTTAATTCACTCATACAGGAGGAGCTCATGTTCCAAGGGTTACACTTGTCGGTGCTCCCTTGATCCAGTGATGACTGCCAGGTGACAATCCTGCCCCGTTAGTTATCCCCTTCCAGACTCCAGTGTGTAGCACTCATTTTCTCAACCTACCTCTTCAAATATTCCCAGTTTTCTTTATTAAAAACAAACAAAACAAAGAAGTTCCCCCTGCCCATCCTTTGCCCAAGATGTTCCCTTTCTGTCATGCCAACTGCTCCTCCTTTCTGTCATCATGGATCATCTACCATCTGCCTCAGAGATTCACTGTAAGTGTCCACGCTCTGCAAGCCCTCCACTACTAATGTATTTCCATTATGCATCCCCTGCAAATTGTCAAACAAAGTAATGCTCCATTTTTTCAGTTTTCATGCTTTTCCTGGCTTCAATAATAAATTCATGGCCTTCTCCATCCCTCCTCTTTTCCCCAGTTTTATTGAGATATGATTGAATTCATCACTGGATAAGTTTAAGGTGCACAGCATACCAGATTGACACACATATTGTGTGAAATGATCATCCAGCAAGTTGAGAGAACATCCTTCATCTTGTATCTTCATCTTCATCACCTTGTGATGAGAACTCTTTGGATCTCCCCTCTTGGCGATTTCAGAAGCAGGCAAGTGAATTTCTAATGCTGCTTCCCAAGTGAAAAGGGGACCTGGAGTCAAATTTCATACAATATGATTGAACAATTCTCCACAATTGAAGTATAAACACATGGGAAATTAATCTGATGACTGTTACATTTACCATCATGCTGGCTTTTGCCATAAATAGCTAAAGGTAGAAAACAGTCCATTATGAACCTAATGAATGCTACCATTGGTCAAAGCCATATAGTGACTATTGTTGGGTGCTATACATATATGTAGTCATTTCATTTAACCCTGACACAATGCTTTATAGAAATTCGTATCACCATTTTACACATCAGGAAGTAGAGGTGCAAAGGAACAAAATTACTGGCAAAGATCTTGCCACTAGGAAATAGAAATCAGGATGCAAACCCAGTCCATGTTCTCAGAAGTCTGGGCACTCTGCAAGTCATTGAGTATATAAAGATGAAAAAGAAAAGATAATGGCCTTAAGCAGCTTACAGTCCAGCAGATTTTTATAAACACCTTTTATATGCCCAGGACAACCAGGCATCTGTCATCCAAACCACTAGCAACACTGTCTAGAGAAATGGCCCCACCTGCACATGATCAGTGCACCCACCTTTCTCACAGATGAATTGGTGATTTCAAATGTAGCATATGACATTAACTATAGTCATCCTGCCATACATTCTGTCTCAACACTTGTATCTAGAAGTCTGAACCTTTTGATTCCTTCATCCAATCTCCCCTCCCTTCACTTCTGGTACCTACGATTTTGATCTCTATGAGTTTGGGTGTTTCTTGTTTTATTTGCCTTGTCTTCCACTCTCTCCTTTAAACCTCCTGTACCCATTGTTCCTCAGCCCACAACATTATCCTGTGACCCCTCCCACCTCTCAGACCTCAACTTCTTCATTACCTCGATGACACACCAACTTCTCCTCTTCCTTAAATGTAGCCAGTGCCGTAACAGTATCGATTTTATACCTTTTCTCCTAATTCACTAACAAAGGGATCTGTTTTTGTAATTCATTCATGGGCTTATATTTAACTCTTCATTTCCGGTTCGTAAAGCTTTTATTGTTGGTGTCTCATTTCCTACTCCCTAATTAGCATTTTTTACCCATATATTCTGAAATTAGTTTAACTCATCACTCCTGCCACAAAGTCATTACACACTTTGCATAACCAATTCCTTCTCTCTTCTCTAATTCTGCTAACACTGGGATTTTCTTTAACTCATTCTCCTTTTTCTTCTGTACTACTTAAGTGTTAAATTTTATAAAATTTACAATATCACATAGTTCTTGGCTGGCTCAGTCAGTGTAGCATGTGACTCTTGATCTCAGGGTCGTGAGTTTGAGCCCCATGTGTGGCACAGAGTTTACTTTAAAAAAGAAAAAAAGAAGTAAATTTTTAAAAATCTACAATATCTCACATCTTAAATCCAACTCCAATGCCAACTCCCATTTCAAGGGCTGACTTTCTCACCCAGACCTCTGTGCAGGCCAGACATTACTACATTTAAAGGAATTTTTAACCTGGGGTGATAACAAGTATACTTGCAATAACAATGACTTGTGCATTTTAAACAGTTATTTTGTTCTTTGATGCATATTTAGAGGAGGAAAGTAAACTTGAGAGGAAAATGTCAAAAGTCATGGATAAAGGATCTGCTGCTGAAATCTTCTGTGGATATGATGAAGTTCTTTTCTTTCAATTTAAAATAAACTTATTAATTATGACTTTGGGGTGCTTAATTTTTTTCTTCTTTCCCCCAAATTTATTGAGATATATTTGACATATAGTATTGTGTAAGTTTAAGATATGCCACATGACAATTTGATATACTTGCATATTACAAAATAAACACCACAATGAAGTCAGGTAAGACAGCCTCACCTCACCTACTTTGCCTTCCCTCACCTCACCTCACTTGGCCTTCCCTCACAAAATAACCTTTTTGTGTGTGTGATGAGATCATTTAGGATCTACTCCCTCAGCAACTTTCAAAATATATAATACAGCATTGTTAGTTGTGGTCACCAGGCTACACATTAGGTCCCCATGACTTATTCATGTTATAACTGGAAGTTTGTACCCTTGACCATTGTCACCCATTTCCCCTACCCCTCAGCCCCTGGCAAACACCAACCTATTTTTGTTTCTATGAATTCAACTTTTTTGGATTCTGTGTATAAGTGAGATCATACAATATTTGTCTTTCCCTGCTGGACTGTTTCACTTAGCATCATAACTTAAGTTTCCTCTGTGGGTTAAATACACCCCCAATACTTTGATAGTGAACTTGAGAAGAAGACTAATGAGAATGTAGAGATTAAGAAGTCAGAGCTGGAGTTAAACCAGAAGGGAAAGTCCTCTCCAGGTGAAAGAGGATTCTGAACACATTTGTCCATGAAGAGGGAAAAATGGGTTTTCAACTGCACTAGAATGAAGTCCCTCTGATCGAATTAGTCTAATTAGTGGCAGTGGTTCTAGGAAGTCAACGGAGAACATTCTGGTAGACCTTCACCTAACTGCATAATGTGGGAATGATAAGGTTCCCACAAATGTGGTCCTGACATTACATGGGAATTTGTTCAAAGCACACATTCTTGACCGCCCCCCCACAAGAATTACTGACTTAGGGATCCTGGAAGTATACCCAGCGATCATCTTCTGGCATGCTTTGCAGTGATTGCAAAGCACGCTCAAGTGACAGCCACTGGTCTGAAGACAAAGTCAAGTTTCTGAACTGACTCCCAAGAGACGCCTCTTGGACTCTCTCCTCTCTTGTAGCTCGGTCTCTGGAGGACTTTTGGTTGCTCTCTGAGGACAAAAATAGGAGGGCGTATCTGGGGCTTTCATCACAAGTGATGTAAATGTAACAGGACACTGGCAGAATCCTTACAGACACTTTTTTGGCCAGAGCAGCAAGTGGGCATATTCTGAATGAGAGAGAGGATGGCAATGTTCAGGGATGTTTTCACCTGTTCTCATCAGCCAAAGTCAGGGGCAGCCACTCAAGCAACACAAGAGACAGTGCTCCAAACAGAACTCTGCTGAGTTAGGCTTGTTACTAGTGAGACCTAAGTACTGGAGGCCCTTACAGACAGAAAAAACAAAGACAGAAATCAAAAGAAAACAGAAAATAACTTGGAACAGTGTGATGGTGCCTTTTAAGAGGCTGTGAGACTGTGAATTGTCGTGACTTCCACCGAGAACATCTGTCTACACGAATCAAAAAGTCTAAACCGTGAATACCCTTATTGACTGAGCAAGCTCACTCAACTAGAATTTATAGTGAAAAAAGAAATCATGTTACTATTATATCCAGGACATGTCTCCTCATTCAGAATAACACAGTTTAGAAATTACATAGGTATCCTAACAACAGAAGCTTGACCACAAAAAATGATACATCTGTGTATTAACATACTGACCACCAGTAAACTTAAGTTTTCAAATAATTTTAAATATATGGGATCATCCTTCATGTCATGATGTCAAATGATGATGCAGGAAACACGTCTGTCCATACTGTGGGTTCAAAATGTTATACATGGGTATGTAGGGGCAGAAAGAGAGAAGAGAAAATACTCCAAAAAGTTGATGGTAGTGATTTCATGAAAAGGAGTCAAGTTTTATTTTTATTTATTTTTATTTTTATTTATTTATTTTTAAAGATTTTATTTATTTATTTGATAGACAGAGATTACAAGTAGGCAGAGAGGCAGACAGAGAGAGAGGAGGAAGCAGGCTCCCCACTGAGCAGAGAGCCCGATGTGATGCTCGATCCCAGGACCCTGAGATCATGACCTTAGGCTTTAACCCACTGAGCTACCCAGGTGCCCCTTATTTTTATTTTTTAAAGTAGTTTGTTGCCTCTCTCCCCAACTTGCTTTATGATAATCAATTCACTTTATCACTGTTCTCATGTAGTTTTAATTACCTTTGTTACTTTAGTTTGTCATTAATTTCATTTTTCTGTTGTTTTAAAGTATTTGTTCTTTATATAGGTGTCAGTTATTGATCTTATTTAGAATGATATTTTTTTGAATTAAATATGTCTTATAAGAGACATTTCTAAAAAAGAAAACAGAAGAATGAACAAAGCAGGTATATCAAAAATGATTCTAGAGGAAATTAAAATAGATATTAATAAATTAGAAAAGAGAACCAATACTTTGAATATAAAAACCTCGAAAGAATAGATACCCTCAAAGAGAAAAAACTGTAATCGAATATATACTTGAAGAAACCTTGGTAAAATTGAATGAAGAAACTGGCTTTGAAAAGTAAGATGTATTTCAGGAAAATTTAATAATAAAGTTTTTTTTTTATCTTTTTTTGTAAATTTCAAGGATAAAAAAGAACTCCTGGAAAAAATATTTTCAGATAGATCTCCCAACCAAGTACTAACCAGGTCCGACCCTGCTTAGCTTCCAAGATCAGACGAGATCAGGCTCGTTCAGGGTGGTATGGCCGTAGACCAGATAGATCTATAGCAAGTTTATTATGAATTTCTCCTCCATTCAATGTCAGGAGAAAATAAATCAACACTTACAGAATGATCTAGTATGTGTGGATATGGGGCTTGGGGGGAAGAGGTAATGTCTTATAATTCTTCAAACAATTTAGATTTAGTTTATACACAAAAGTGAAATATAGGGGCACCTGGGTGGCTCAGTGGGTTACAGCCTCCGCCTTTGGCTCAGGTCATAATCTCAGGGTCCTGGGATCGAGCCCCGCATTAGGATCTCTGCTCAGCAAGGAGCCTGCATCCCCTTCTCTCTCTCTGCCTGCGTCTCTGCCTGCTTGTAATCTCTGCTGTCAAATAAATAAATAAAATCTTTTAAAAAAAATGAAATATAAACACTTGAAGATCTTTGCTCTTATCTGGTTAAAGATGTGCAATGTGTCAGGGATTATCTGCTTCAACAGAGACTCTGTGGTGGACCCTGACCACTGACCAGCCTTCTAGGCACCTGCCTACATGTGAATGACCCCCTCTCATCCCTCCTTTCATCTATCCAGGTCACAAGTTCTTGGTGAACACATGCCATGTGTCAGGCACTGTTTTAAGTCCTGGAGTTATAAGAGTGAACAAGACAAAGAAGACCCATGACCTCTGGGTTCTTACATTCTTATTTATGCTCTCTTCAGAGAGCATAAATAAATACAAATAAATGGTTTCATAATTTTAAAAATATTTAAGGCTTCCAAAACTACTTTGTACTTAATCAAGATAATTTCAAATCATTCCTGTGATTAGCATAAGGGTTAAGAGTTGATTCTTTAAATTTAGATTCCTAGTACATTTGAGCTGGCACTAATAACTACTATCAGCGCAACCTTAAGCAAGTTACTTATCTATGTATCATGCATCACCAATACAAGTAAATATCTCAAGAGGTTGCTTCAAGATTTCAGCCAGATAATACACATAAAGTGCATATGCCAGTTCCATAATACATGTGTTCAGTAATATTGTTACTATTTGAAGGAACATTTAACACAAAACAGTTAATAATAATAATATGAAAATTAAAAAATCGATTTCCGGTGTTGTCTAAAACAACAATAACAAGGTAAAGCACACTCTAATTTCCCTCCTGTTCTCCTGCCATCTTGGTCTGAGTAGAAAAAGAATGACTGATGCATGAAAGGTGGTGTATACTTGAGTGAGCACTTTTCTGTTGCACTATCTAATATTCTGTATACAATTAAGTTAATTTATCCTGACATAAGTAAATATCATTCCTATGTGGTCTATGTGGTCCAAAGGAAATGAAATCAAGAGGGTAAAAAAAATAATAATAATAATAATTCTTACACTTCTTGAGTCACTGCTTTCTTATTTATTATAAATGTAGAGCTAGAAGATTTTTACCAGTCCCAGAAGCTCAGAAAAGGAGTGAAATCTAAGATAAATTACAGATAATAGGGTCTGATTCTGTCATCAAAACAAAGGATGAGTTGTGGAGACTTCTGAACAATTAATTCAGCACCATGTGTCAACAGGGATCACGCAGATGACAAGGATCAAACAAAAGGTAAAGAGACTGGAATCCCTTGATGGAGTTTTCCTGACTTGTGTTTCTATTCTTCTGAACTCCACAGAAAGTTTAGAAGGCTGGTGAATTCCTTGGCTGGTTCAGAAGTGAGGGAACAGAGCCTGTTCATAACCATCTAGAAAACAAAATAGGTAAAGTCAGGGAATGTTCAATAGGAGCCTGGTGTTGACAGTTTAGTTCTAGGGGAAAGTGCTGAGCGTGAACAGCAGGGCCATGGAGAATGACTCCAGGTGTCTGTGCATGGAAGAACCTGGGGCCATATTAGGAGAACTTTCAAGAATAAGAGTAGCAAAGGACTACCATAATGTCACGCTCAAGGATACTGTGTTAGACATCATTCAGGCTCCACTCCCAATATCAGCTAAAACTCTGAGCAGTGTACAATCTGGTGAAAGTGGCTTAGCCTTTCTAAAATTACGCAGAGTTGACTGTATGATACTATATAACACTGCTTCGTAGACTTGTGAAGAACAAATGAGTGAATGTGTGGTGGCCAGAAGCAATGATTCCTGTCAAGTATACGCTCATCAAGATTTCGATGGGCACCATGTTGGTGGCACTGGGGCCACTTGAGGTGAAGTGAACAGGTCCTGTAACCTAGAGAGGACATAGTCCGTCCTGAGTATCGACACTTCTCCAAACATTACATAGAGCTGTCAGTCATCTCTTCAATGTCTTCATTTTAGGTCTGTGATCTGACAACAGTTACGTAAGGCCTGTTCAGAAGCCTGCCGGTGGAGACTAACTCTTTAAGGGCAACCCCAGCAGCATGAAGGAGGTCCCGAAAGGCAGTGCAGGGAACAAATCTATTTCAGAGAAGCTGGTATTTGACAAGCATCTGAAGTCCCGACTTGGCTCTCAAGTGAAGGTTAATCATTTCCCCAATTGCTTTCTAATAGCTCTGAGAGGGAGCCCAGAGGGCTGCTGGCAGGCTCCCTGCACTGCGCAGAAACACGGCGCACCAGCCCCACTGCACAGGGGACAGGGCTAGCTGCAGGCTGGAACAATGCCTGACTCAGCAGCCAGGGCAGCAAAAGTCTGCAGTGAGTCACCTCACGTTTCCTAAAGAAAGGAGCTGTCAATGCATCAGTTGTTTGACACTGTTTTGTTACAACAGTCCCGTTTTCACTGTGTTTATTTATTGGAATTTTAACTTTCTAGAGGAAATATAACAGTTTTAGTGTATATCATAATCGTGACACGTCCGAGACACGTAGACATATAAGGGTCATACAAAAACATTAAACAAGAGGTCACATGTTCTGTGACTGTGCTAAGGATGGTCCATGAATGTCTTCTTATGAAATACATTGCACATTGATGGTTTGACTTTGCTACAGATCTAGAGCAACTTCTTGTAATAAACTTTATCACCAGTGAATCAGTGTCAAGGTTAATTGGAGATATAACAAGGCATTTCAGTGCCTTAACTAGGTGACACAAGAAGCGACTACGTGCTCTCATTTTAAACATTCCCACTTTGAAATAGCGACTAGTTACAGTTTCTGAAAGCCCTAAAGTCATAGAGCAATCTTTCCATTTTTAAAAGAGAGCTTTTGATCGAATTTCAGATATTCCCCTATATAAAATTCACATTTTAAACTTTGGATAAAATGATGTATTGAGCCAAAATATTTAGGCATCATTAATATTAACCCAAATGTAATAACAAATGATATTTCTACTTTTATACATTATTTGATAATTTCAGAAGATGTGAATTTTTTTTTAAGATTTTATTTAGGGACGCCTGGGTGGCTCAGTGGGTTAAAGGCACTGCCTTTGACTCAGGTCATGACCCCAGGGCTGTGGGATCGAGCCCCATATTGGGCTCTCTGCTCAGCGGGGATCCTGCTTCCTCCTCTCTCTCTGCCTGCTTCTCTGCCTACTTGTGATCTCTGCCAGTCAAATAAATAAATAAAATCTTTTTAAAAATAAATAAATAAATAAAAATAACCAATCTATTATCTGTATCTGTTATCTGTATCCATGAATTTTTATTTGTTTTGGTTTTTAGATCCTCCCTGAAATTTCACCATTGATAAAAGTGGCTAAACTTTATTCATTTGCATTTTTGCATAGTTTTACATTGCACGAATACATTGTAACTTATTTATTCTTTCTACCATAGACTTTTGGTTTGTTTCTAGAGTTTTGGTATTATAAGTAATGTTCTGAGGCACAATTTTGCCTAGGTAGTTAGGTAGATACTGTGGAGTTTTTCTAGAAGAGTGATTCTCAAACCGGGACAAGTTTATCCTACAGGAACATTTGACAATTTCAAGATATTCTACAATGTCCCATCTGGAAAGTATTATCAGCAGCTAGTAGATGGGTAAGCCAAGGATGCAACTAAACATCCTGCAAAGCCCAGGACAGCTATGCCCCCAACAAAAAATTTTCTAACCCAAAATGTCAGTACATACACTGCGAAGGATCTCTGTTCTAATGTATATGTTTAAGGATTGATCTGCTAGGTAATCAGATATGTGTCTCTGAACTTGAATGAAAATACCTAATTGTTTTCCAAAGTGGTTATTTATGTTCTCACCAGTAGTGAATAAAAAGTGAATATATACTCCTTGTTTGGATATTATAGTTCTTTTCTGTATCTTTTATATATCTTGTAGGTGTGAGGCAGCATTTCATTTTATTTTTTTTATATTTCCTAAAAAATTAACTCACTTATATTTTGTTGTCAGTAAAGTGCACAATCACTTTTGTTTCCATTGGATTAATTGCTTCTTTTTTTCTTTGAAAAGCAGATGGCCACATGCAGCACCTCATTTGGATATGTCTGGCGTCTTAGAAGCTTAACTATCCTATTGTCTCCTAGACCTGGACACTGAGAGCTTGTTTGGAGGTTCTAGCAGGGTTGAACACCCATTCCTATACCCTTGAACAAAGAATGGTCCAGGAGGGACACATACTGAGCAGTGATGGAGGAAGGGAAACCCACCTCACCATCCAGATCAGCAGAATCAACCCTGGTGATTGTCACATCCCACAAATTTTCACATCCCAATTAATTTCTTAATTGTTTGTAAGTGCTATTTACATATGTTGGACACTAGTCCTTTCTGCTTTATATTTTTCTTCTCCCAGTTTGGGTATTACTCTTTCCCTTTCATCACAACTTTTTTTTTTTTTTTTTAAAGAGCAGAAATACTTAATTTTATCTAGTTTAATTTAACCTCATTTGTTATTTATACTTTTTAGGTCATATTTAGTAAATTTTTTCTCACTCTAAAGACAAACAGCATTCTCATGTTTGTAACTATTTACCTGTCTTTACAAATCCACTGTGAGTTGATTTTGTATATTGTATGTGATAAAATTCTGATTTAAGTCATTTTTCATTTTGAGAACTATTTGATTCAAGATAATTTGTTAACCATTCTTGTTCTCTCTCAAAATACAATACTAGATTCATTATAAATAAATTTCCATATTTGAAAACTTTACATTTTAAAATACTGAGTCTTCTAGATGTTTAGTTTAAGTGACTTGTAGCAGTTTTATATTATTTTATGCATAAAAATATAGCTCATATATTTCTTTAGATTTATATTTAATTACTTTATCACTATCATTTAAAATTTTATATTGTAAGGGCACCTGGGTGGCACAGTGGGTTAAAGCCTCTGCCTTCAGCTCAGGTCATGGTCCCAGGGTCCTGGGATCAAGCCCGGCATCAGACTCTCTGCTCATCAGGGAGCCTACTTCCTTCTCTCTCTCTCTCTGCCTGCCTCTCTGCCTACTTGTGATCTATTGTGATTTTAAGTTTTAAATAAAAACTTAAAAGAAATTAAAATTTTATATTTTAAAATTATACTTCAAGCTTGTTTTCACTGTATGAAAATCAATCATCTGATGTGTATTGATTTCAAAATCCACAAGTTTGTTAAACTCTTGCTAATTTTACCCATTAATCTGAAGTTACTCTTGACTCTTTTCTTTATAGTCACATCTATGACATCATGAAATTCTGTTGGCTCTAATTTGAAAACGATCAACTTTGTATCATTTTATTTTATGGTAAATCACACTGTTTCTTGCACCTACAGTATGACAGTGTGCCCCTGATTGATTGATTGATTGATTGATTTTGGCAGTTACAACAGTCATCTTGTTCCTCTTACTGGGATGGTAGGTTGTGCCATTTGCCCACTTCACACTCTCTACTGCTCCCTAATTCATTCTGGATTAATGCCACATTCCTAATGCTCTAGAAGACCATCCATGCCTGGCTCCTGCTGCCCCTTCCTCCTCATCAGCTAGGAGTCTCTCTTTCTCACTCCCCGAGTCAAGTGAACTGTCCTCCTAGCTCTCTGCAAAGATGGTAGCTGACCCTAATTTGATGCAGAGCCTTTTATTTCTGCTTGGTATACACTTTCTTCAAATCACTCCCTTCTGTCCCTCACTCTATTTACACATTCGTTAAAATGGCACTATTCATTGAGTTGTTTCCTACATAAAATTCCCATGTTATGACACTCCCGATCCCTTACCCTATTCGGTTGTTTGTGGATGTCATTTAGTCTGATCTTGCGGGTCACGTTTAACGTCTTCTAACATACAATTTATACATCTTTCTTATTTGAGTATACAAACGACAAAGCCCCCATAGGGCTATTCTATGTTCCCCACTGTGTGCTTCATATTACAGAAGGTGTTCCAGAAATGCATTTTGAATTATTAAGGGACTGAGTAATATATTCATTACCAATTTTTATTACCAATTTTATATTTATTTATAAAATTGGTAATGAATATATTGAATTGGTAATGAATATATATAATTATATATAAGATATAATTTATATATATTTTTATATAATGAATATATTATCAATTATATATATATCTTATATATATATATCATTGAGCACTAATAATGAATGTTTATGTATTATTTCCCAATTTCTTACACCGTTTTTTAATTTTTCTTTTCTTACTGTGTGACTGGCATGCTCTTATAATTCTTCATCAAGAGGTTAAGGGCACTGATACATGCAATTTCCATGTCTTAACAGGAATGCTGCGACACTCACCATTAAATCTGATTCTTGCTACATGGAACACCATTAACGTTCATCATCAGATTAAAGCATTGGTCTTTTGTCCCAAGTTTGCTAAGAGTTAACATTTTGAATATAAATTTCATATGATCGAATGATTCTATTTCTATGTAGAAAACTATGTTTTCTCTTTTCAGTGATTAATGTGATAATATATAATAATTATTCTCTAAACTTCATAATCTAAGTAAAATGTCAACTCAGTATTGATTTTTTTTAGCAATTCTGAAGTTAATTTGGTAATATTTCTGTTAGAAGTTTTTGCCAGTAATTTATCCCTTTTAAAAATAGTATCAGTGGTTTTGGTACTTAGATTATGATTTGAGTTTTTTATTCTACAACTTTTGCTCAGGGTGATTTGTTCCAAGATTGTCTGATGAAACTTACTATGTGGACCTAGTAACTCCTTTCTGGGAAGATTTGGAATTACTGATCAATGACTTTCATGGTTATTGGCCCATTCTGTATTTTCAAATCTATCTTAAGTAATTGTGAGTAAATAACATAGATTCCAGAAATTGGAGCCTTTATTGTAAATTTTTAAATCCTTTAGCCCAGAGTTGTCCACGATATTGTCTAATCATTTTTTTTAAAACATTTATATTCTTTAAGGATGCCTGGGTGGCTGAGTCATTAAGCATCTGTCATTTGGCTCAGGTCATGATCCCAGGGTCCTGGGATCGAGTCCTGCATTCAGTTCCCTGCTCAGTGGGAAGTCTGCTTCTCCCTCTCCAACTCCCCCTGCTTGTGCTCCCTCTCTCTCTGTCAAATAAATAAATAAAATCTTAACATAGGTAGATATATATATGTACACACACACACACACATATATTATTTATATTTACCTCTTTTTATTGACTTTTTCTTTTTTTGTAAGTTCTCCAGAAGTTTGTCACTATTATTTGTATTTTCAAAGAACCCAAGAACATGCATGTATTTTTTTTTATTTCTATTATATGTTTATTCCCTACTTTTTAACTTTTTATTCATACATTCACATTTCTTTATTTTGGGAGGTTAATTTTTTATAATTTTTAAATCTTTCAAAGCTGACTAATTAAATCACTAACATTCAGCCATTTGTTTTTAGTAATATAAGCATTAAAAACTATGTATTTCCTGTAGCAGGGTTCTGGAAGGCTTGCGTTTGGAACATGCAGGAGCTAAGTAAGCCACCTTTGCCAGGAAGCTGGTTATCTATGAAATGACACATTGCACCCTGGCAGGCTGGCTCAGAAGTCCATGTTTTTACTCCCCATCATTCATCATCCAACAAGGGAACTGTTTAATAAATAATGTTATAGTATAATGTAATGTGAAATCTCAGTCCGAGATGCTTCTTAAAAATAAACAAGCAGGGGCTCCTGAGTGGCTGAGTCGCTGAAGTGTCTGCCTTCAGCTCCGATCATGATCTCAGGGTACTGGGATTGAGCACCAAGTCTGGATCCTTGCTCAGCGGGGAGCCTCCTTCTCCCTTTCCTCCCTGCTCATGTTCTCTCTTGCTATCTCTCTCTCTCAACTAAATAACTAAATTATTTTTAAAAAATAAAAAATAAGAAAATAAAATATTGTTAGCACAGTAGATGCTCAAAATAAAAGAGGAAACTGAAAAATTCTTGTGGAATTTATCTTACATGGCATAGCTTAAAATTATTGCTTTTTAGAACTCTCATAGACCCCAAATCACACCAACATTGTCTTTCGAAAGTTATTTAAATGAAATATACAATGTGAATTAAAATAATGTGCTTTTTAATTGGAAATTAAATGACTGAGGTTCATATGATCATTAAAATTCACTTTTGGCTTATCTCTGTCTCTTCTCAATTCTTTGAATTTATTTGTTATTTGGAAATAACATTAACTGTTAATATATTCAACACAAAGATAATAAATACAGAAGCCTTTGTTAAAATTCAACACAAAGATAGTAAATGTAGAACCCTTGTTAAAGCTCATATTTAGGAAGGGAAAATACCTCACAAAATTAATAGTAGAATGAATTAAAGATATAATTCATTACCCTATTTGTGTATGTTATGCATTGGAATGCAATAGAATATTCTAGACTTGCTAAACAAACAAACAAAAAACACCCCAAAACACAATAGTTTCGATTTTGTTTTTAGAAGTACATTCTTGGTCTATCGTTTTGAATTTTCCTAAAGCTAGCAATATTTGTTTTGCTTTATTCAATAAAGGAATCTCATCCTGTTACTCTTAAAATACAAAATCGCATTGTAGTTTACAAGGTCCACAGATCAGAGGCCAAAATAAAAAGAATTTAATTAAAAACACTAAGTGATTTTGATGTTCCAAGTGACAATTAGAACAGAAAACAAAGTTATGTAGAATTTATTCTAAAATCCTATTATGCTTCTCAAGGAAAATCTGCATATGGCACAGTGGATATTGTATCCAGAGAACTGAAACAGAAATAAATAGATGGAAATATGCATTGAAAAATCATTCTTTCATAATTGGAAGCTAAATTAGAGATCACACCAAGCATGGTACTGTACAAAGCAAAATTACCCCAATAAGCCCTATTTTAGGAATCCTTGAGCTGGGGGGACCTGGGTGGCTCAGGGGCTTAAGCCTCTGCCTTTGGCTCAGGTCATGATCTCAGGGTCCTAGGATCAAGCCCCACATTGAGCTCTCTGCTCAGTGTGCCTGCTTTCCCCCCTCTCTCTGCTTTCCTACTTGTGACCTCTCTCTCTCTATGTCAAATAAATGAATAAAATCTTTAAAAAAAAAATTGAGCTAAACTAAGGTATTTTTAGCTTAATGCTAGGAAAGAATTTGACTTTCCTAATGTACTGTTTCGCTCTTTGATTAGAGGAGACCCACAAAACTACCAAATTGTGTGTGTGTGTGTGTGCTTGCTTATTTGCTTGGCTCTCAAAAAAACTCAGAATGTGATTCTGACGTCAACTGAAGAAAAAAAAAATATTATTCTGGTGTAACCTCATTCTATAATTTTATTATTTTGGGATGCATGGGACAGATTTAGTTCTCTAGAAGCAACTTTTCATATTGGTAAAGATGCACAGGGCAAATACTGATTTTGCAAAATTTCAACATTTTTAAAATATAACATTACATGCAACATAGAGCCCTAAAAAACCTTGGCATCAGTGAACAGGCAAATCCAAGCATAGACCATGGTGTTCTTGTCCTCTTTCAACTTATTTTAATATCTTTACCTTACATTTTTAAAATAAGTATTTATTAAGGATCAACCTTTACTTGCTTATTACAGAAATGTGCTAGTAGCCGGTATTCTCTTAAGAAAGTACAGTTAGTAATCAATAGGCTGTCTTGCTTTCTTCTCCAGGAAAGAAATCCTTTGATGATGAAAATAAAGCCAAGGGGTTTTGAAAGGCTTTGAGTCAGTTTGATATTTAGATCAACCTGATCATGTTCTTTTGCAGAAGAAGGGGACATATAGGAGAGCAAGAATTCAGAGAATAATTTGACTTTAGTCTCCAAAGTTTTTACAAAGAAAGCTAAGTCGTGCTATATTATGTGACATATCAAACGGGATTTGTGGATCAAGCTTGGTACTTGTTTGCTTATTATAGAAAAGGAGTGGAAAGAGGTGCAGAATTTAATGACCACCATTGCTAAAATACACCCAGTATTGCCTGTTAGAATTTTAATGTTATAACTACCATCCATAGGAATTACTCAAAGAACACATAACCAAGTTATTTTTTATCTAGTAGACTACCATGTAATCTGGACTTAACTCTCAATCTTTTATCTCTTTCTTTATCTCTTGAACATTCCACACTCCAACCAGAGTGTATGCGTTCTCCATTCATACTGCACATTTCATAATTTTGTCCCTTTTTTTTTTTAAAGCTAAATGTAAGTCTTGGGGGACACCAGAGTGGCTCAGCCAGTAAAGCCTCCAGATACTGATTTTAGCTCAGGTCATGATCTCAGGGTTATGAGATCAATGCCTGCATTGGGCTCCACACTTGGCTTGGAGGAAGCTTAAGATTCTCTCTCCCTCTCCCTCTTCCCTGCTGTCCCCAACTCCTCCTCTTGTGCACATTCTCTCTCTCAGAAGAGAGAGAGAGAGAGAGAGAAGAGAGGAAGGAAGGAAGGACAGACGAATAGAGGGGAGGAAAGGAGGGAAGAAGGAAGAAAAAGAAAAAGCCAACCAAGTATAAGTCTTGCATTCTACCTGTCTTTCTCATTTTTCCCAACTGGAAATAACATCTGCTTTAAAAAATCCATAGCACTTCGTGTTAAATATCTCAAACTGGTTATATGTTATAAGATCTCAGAGCAAGACAACAGCTTGAAAGGCAAATGTATATTACATTGTATCCTTTCTCCAAAGCTATCAAAGACCTCCCCTTACCTCATGATAATCCAGGTTCTTCTCTGAGTATCATACAGGATCTCCAAGCTGCCTTACAAGTCTTCTTCTTCTTCTTCTTCTTCTTTTTTTTTTTTTTTAGTGAATCCTATCATTTATTTTTCATTCACAATTTACATTCTTTCAATGATGAATTCCTTGAAGGACCCTATACCACTTGGAGTCATTTTCACTTTAAGCCATATATTAGTTTTAGAGGAGTAAGCCTGATCCTTAAACTTGTGGGAGAAAACAAACTTGTAAGTCAAGATAGGGTTACAGCAAAATCTTCATTTTCTCTATGTGCATGTGAGATTTGTGGCAACTCATTTATTAAACAAAACTGTATTTTCCATAATTTGCCAAGGAATAAAGTTAGACACTGAATTCCATCAGTGACTTATTTTCCAATGCCAGCAACGAACTGTGAAATGAGGTGTAAAATTGGATAAATTTGAATGTCCCTTGTACCTCTCAGAATCCTAGGTTCTCAGCTATTTTCCACATTGTTATGAGGACAAGAACATTCTGAGAATAGGTGTCTGAAGAAAGGAGATTGGAGTGGAGTGAAGAGAAAAGAACTATGTGACATTTAGAACACTGTAATTGCTAATGTCACCTATTTTAAATATGATTATGCATAGGCATTCACTTTGTACACCCAGTGTGCCAGAAAGTAATAGACAGTAAAGTAGAGGTGATTTCTACGTGGTGGTTCTTTGGTCTATTTGGGGAATATCAGGCTTCTCTTCAGCCTGTCAGGATGCAGGATTTCTGGGTACTAATGGGCTTGTGAAACACAGCATATGCTCACAGTTCCAACGGCTGAGCAACTGCCACCACATTGAGTTCTGTAAGAGAAAAATGAAAATTTCAAATTAAAAATATCTTCATGTCCTCAATTGACCGCAGACAAATAAGAAAGGAAAGAAAGCTTAAATAGGAATCTAGTGTGCTGATGAAGTAAAAAGAAGGAGTAATGGTTTAAGTCCAAAATCTGGCAGGATTCCTACTTGCTCAGGGGAGGTCAGTCTTTGGGCTAGGCAGTACTTCAACTGATTGGATGAGGCCCACCCACAATACAGAGGGTAATCAGCTTTACTCAAAGCTCACTGATTTAAATGTTGATCCCATCAAAACAAAACAAAACAACAACAACCCCAAAACACCCTTTTAGAAACATCAAAAAAATGTTTGACCAAATATCTGGGCACCACAACCCAGCTTAGTTGACACAAAAAATTATCTCTCATATGCACTTACCTAGACATCAGGTCATAGCACTTCTTCTTTATTGATGCTGAATCTAAGGAAAACAGCCAAAAATGTGGTTGCAAGGTATTTATATTATCTTTCATGTGAAATTATGATTGTAGCACATGAAAGGACAGAGGGTCAAAATTTTGCCTTGTGCATACATGCACATTCATATTTGCTTGGCCTATGGAAGCTCTCAGACTCAGACTGAGTCTTTACTTTTGTTTCATTCTGATACTAAGACTGTGGGTATTAGATAACCCAAATCTACCATGATTTGGCAGTTATCATGTGCCAAGAAACCTGGATTTATGCTAGTTCAAGTTGGCTTTGAAGAGTTTATTGGTATTCCCATTTTTATAGAAAAAAAATTAGGCCTTAAAATGTTAATTTAGCCACTACCTGAAGCTAATTAATAGAAATAGCAGGATTTATATATTAGCTGTAAATTCTAAATCTGCAATTTCAATCATGAAGTTATACTTTGTGGACACTATCACTCCATTTCATAAAAATATTTACTGAGGTAAAATACACTAGATTTTTAAATGAAGATAGCAAATTATAAGGTTTTATGACATTAATACACAGAAATATTGAGAGGCATTATCTGTGTTTAAGGAATGGAAAGTACTTACTTTTTCCCTTTTTCCTGTATTCTAAATTTATTGTAACAGACACGTATTTCCTTTCATGTTAATATATTAAATAAAAATTATTTCAAATACAGGGGACAGTTTTATCTCAACTTAAAACACCTAAGTGTTCATACCATAAAAATCTACTTTTTTTTTCAGAAAGAAATTCCCAAAATGTGTGAGATGACGAATCACGTGGCTTTTTTCCTCGGCAAAGTTTTGATTAATTGCTACAGTTGTTCCATCTGAGTATTTCTGCTGTGAGGAGAGCTACCCTTTTCTAAGAGAAATGCTTGAGTACTTTCTGCTGGAGATAGTCAGAAGCCAAGCAGGTACTTAACTAATTGTCATGTTAGCCATCCGTTTGCCCACATGATTCTATCACTCCTGTCCAGGAAAACACAGGGAAAAGGTGATCCATGGTCCCTCTCATATTAGCTTAAGGGAAGACTGTAGTCATAGAAGAATATCTTTGCTAAATGATTTATAGTCATTCAGCTTAATTTCAAGGGCATAAAATTTATTTCCTCAAAGTTTTAATTTAATTTAACAGAATAATATTTATGGTAGTCATAGAAGGGAGTTGTTATTCCAGAACATGTGATTTGTCATTTACAGCTTCCAATCCTTTGTTGATATATAAAAAATATTTCTCACATACCCATAATTGCATGACCTTAGATATGCTTCACATAATTATATTCTAAGCAATTTAATTAGAATATTTGATAAATTATGGTATGGAAAAGTTAGAAAACTTTCCATGATAAATGACAGCATATTTGACCTTTACTTCTACCACAAAGTTCTAAAGTATAAAAATTACTTCTTGGATTCCAGTGTGTATACCTTGTACACAATCCCTTAATACAGAACTCAAAGTAATTATCCTAGATTTATGATATGCTTATCTCTTTTGGCCTTCTTCTCCAGTTGCTTGTTTGCATTCTATCTTTTTTTTTTCAATATTATTGAAGATGGTTGTATTTTGCATATAGAAAAATTACCATTTTGGCATACAGTTCTATGACTTGTTGAAAATGCAAAGATGCGTGTCATCAACACTACAGACAGGATGAACAAAGCCAACACCCCAAAAACTTCCTCATGCAGCCAGTTTGCGTTCAGAATTCCTGTCCACAGACCCCAGCCAGACATGACTCTGTTGTTCCCATTTGTTTGCTTGTTTTCATTATATAATTGCCTTTTATGTTATGCTACTTAAAATTCTTCTTACTGTACCTAGAGTAAAAATACCAAATGGGTGGAAATAAACTCAGGAGAGCTTTGTACATAACCTTGATACAAAAACAATATAAACTTAATGCAATGTCCTGACTCCATATAGATTCCAAGGTTTGATTAAAATCATTGTTGTCATTATGGAACCATAATCCTACAAACACATTTAATCACCCTCAATGTACTATGTACAGTACATTGTTGTGGTGGTGGCTAAAACTTTTATATTGAGATCATTGTAGATTCACATCTAGTTGTAAGAAATAATACAGAGAAATTCCCAGCACACTCAGTATAAAAAATACAACCAAATCTGGAATAACTCTCAAAGGCCAAGTTTATATATGCAAAATGGAGAAAAAAATTGAGAAACTCCCCAGCTATAATAGAAAAGAGAGATTTTACAAATTTATCTCAGTGAATGCATCATGAACCTATAACACTTTTTAGCTTTGTATGATTGCATGCATAAAACAAGACTCTCACATTACAAAACAAAAATAGAATTTGTATCATTTCAATCAGAATTAAAAAATAAAATCCTTTGTAGTCTAATGTAGTCTACTCATTTTAGTCATATTATTGTTGGAGTGCCTGAAAAACTGGAATAATTTTAAATTTTAATGATTATATTTAACAAGAACTCCTTCCTTGACCAGACTTGAGTCAGGCACCTCTGTGCCTTCTCCAGTAGGCCTGACCTCAGCCTTCCTGTCCATCCTCTCCGAGGCCAGACTTCAACGAAAACTCCTGAGTCCATTTACAGCTCTCCATAGATACCTGCTAAAACCCCTCATCCCCACCCTCGGGGTCCAAGTCCTTGCCTGCCTCGAGCACACACCCTTGGAGCCAATGGAGCACAAACCCCTCAACTCTTGATGCTCCTGTCAGGAACTTTTTGCACAGACCCCCTCACTCTGCTTGTTGGCGGTCAACACCCAGGTGCCTTAACTGTACTCAAAGTTGAACTCAGTTTTATCCTGAAGGCCCTTTCCCTTATTGAATTCATTTGAATAAAACCTGCCTTGCTGTTTTTAACAGGTGAACAGTGGATATTAGCATGGAAATTCTCCTACGTTGGTTTTAAGTAAGCTAACTGTGTACAATGAGAGTGTGAGAAAAGCCCTCTTCTCAAGGGCCAAGAGTCAGGTTTGTAAAGCAAGTATCTCCAAGAACCTGCCACAGAACTGCTGAAGCCCTTTGTTACCTCACAAAAGGGGAGATTTTGTGAGAATGCTATCTTTGGATAAAACAGTTCTCTATCCCAGAGACAGGCAGGACACAGCCTTCTCTGTGGGCAGAGACCTAGTTTAAAAAAAAAGCAGCCAACCCTCACCATCCCCCTCCTCTTTTTACTTTGTTCTTATTGTTTAAAACTTTTATTTTGAGATAATTATAAATTCACATCCCTTTGTATGTGTACATACATACTTAACCCGGTTTCCCCACAAGCATAACATTCAGTACAATATCATAACCAGACTCTGCACAACCAGACCTCTGGTCTCACGGACCTCAATCAGATTTACCCAGTTTTACTTGTGCTTATTTGTGTGTCTTTGTTTTATATTACTTTTCATAACACCTTTATTGAGATATAATTCCCATGCCCTAAAATTTACCCTTTTCACTTGTACACATCAGTAATTTTTAGGATGTTCAGAGTAGTTCAAATATTACCACTATTTTATAGCATTAAACACTCCCAAAAGAACCCCATACCCATTTCCTCCACTCCTTGCCCCTACTTCCCAACTTCTAATCGTACTCTGTCTTTATGGGTTTGCCCATTCTGAGCATTTTGTATTAGCAGAATGCTACAACATATCACCTTTCGTTAGTGACTTACTTCACTTAGATAATGTTTCCAAATCCAACCTTGATGTAGTTAGTATTAGGACTTTATTCATTTTTATGACCCAAAAGATTCCTGTTATGGACATATTGCATTTTGTTCATTGATTCATCAGCTGATGGGCATTTGAGTTGTTTCTATATTTGGGTTATTATGACTAATTCTGCTTTAAACATTCACAATCTTCTGCTTCTTCATCAACATTCTGTCTTCATGTCTGTCCGTTATGAAAGTGGGCTTTGAAGTCTCCAAATATATTTTTTTAATTATCTATTTCTCCCTTCATTCTGTGTGTACTTTTGGAGACCTGTTGTTAGGTGGATGTATATTTGTAGTATTTTTTATGGCTTGACACTTAGGGTGTTATGAAATGTTCCTCTTTGTCATTAATAAAATTTTTGTTTTAAAATCCATCATGTGTGATCACTATAGCCACTTCAGTTCTTTTACAAAATGTGGACCTCTGTCCCCATTGTTTCAGACACAAAAATCCACCCTTCTTTCAATGATGGTTTTTCTCTGGCTATTTTCAAGACCCCCCCCTTTTTTTTTCTCCAGAAGTTCAATTATGATGTATCTTGTTATGAATTTTGGGGGTTTATCCTATTTGAATTCATTCAGCCTCTAGAATCTATAGGCTCATGCATTTTTCCTACTTTGAGGAGTTTCTAAACATAATTTCTAAGAACAGCCTGCTGAATCCTCCTCCTTTCCTCGTGTCCTTGCGCTTCCATAACACGAATGTTAATTCTTTGGTTAATTCTTCCAAAGTCTCTGAAATTCTGATCATGTTTTAAATCGACTTCACGTCCTGTATATATTGGGTAAATTCTCTTGCCAGCCTTCAGGCTCACCAGTGCTGTGCTCTGCTTCTCCCACTGCATCACAGTCACTATCAAAGCAGTTTTCTATTATAGTGATTTTATTTTTCAGCTTTAAGTTTCCATTTGCTGCTTTGGTTTCATTTCAAAAAAATTTTTTTTTAATTATTTCAAGAGAACATGTCATTTCTTACTGAAACATTTTTATGTTTTAAAATCGCTATCCAATGATTCCAGCGTCTGGTTCATCTTGATGTCGGTGTTTGTTGGTTATTCCATTACATTCAAATTATGGGTAGAAGGATACAATTATTCATGGCCGACCTTTCCATTGTATCCAGGTTATTTTAAATATAATATTATGAGTCTCAGGAGCTTATTTAAAATCTTGTTTTTTTTTTTTTTTTAAATAGCTCTCGTTTGTGGTATACCCTTTGAAATTCATTCTTGCCCATTTTTGGCGACAACACTTGAGTTAAAGAGAAAAGCAAACTCAAACTGCTTCATTGCAAGCAGGTACAATGGAAGTTTGGCTTCTTTCCGGTCCACGGTAACACCTTTAATGTAGGTCACCTACACAGACTGCCTCACTGACTTTGAATTGATAGCTTAGCTCCACTTCCCTCCGGTCCTTGCTTGCACCAATGAAAGGCTTACTTGCATTGTTTTGTTGTTGCCGGAGGGTGGAGGAAGCTCAGTTTCTTGTGGTCCCTAAGAACAACATAGAAAGAAGGACGGAACCGAATGTCAGCTAGTGTTGCCTCCCACCATCTTACTCTGCTTCAGTGAGTGGGGGTCTAAGCTACATGGGAACAGGGTGGGGAGCAGAGTGACGGCAAGCCAGTCCTCTTTAGGCCACCGTGTTTAGTCTCACTCTTTGCACGATTGGACTGGAGGTTCAGTCCCCTACATGTCACATTGCCACTATGGGTGACGGCAAAGACAAATGCTAAAAGGCCACGTTCAGACTTGTGGATACCAGGCGGGTGCAGAAGCAGCTCATGCTGGTCTCTGCCAACACTACTGTGACAGAATAATTGGAGGACTGCCTGAGTTCGCTAAGCAGGTCTTCACTCCGCCCTGTTGCGTTGCCAGGTCTGGGAAGTCAGAGTGCCATTGCCTGATTCTTCCATATGAAAAAAGATGGGGCCACCTTCCTACTTAGCTATCGGACATCACTGTGCAAGGGACTTGGAGCATTGCCTTTGCTTGTATGGAATGAGGTGGCGGGATGGAAGATCCTCTCTGCCCTCAAACTCTCTGAAATCACAGAGAGTTGAGAGAATCAGAAGGAACTACCATTTTCCCATTGATATTCAGTAAGAATGGGGAGGGTATTTCTGGAAAGTTTTATTCTACTCATTCTCCTGTCTCTGGTCCTGTGCTTAGGAATAGGCTTTTCTTGGAGTTTTTTTTGGTCTGTACTTATTGGAGGTTCCTGGCTGAAGGCTTCTACAGTGTCCTGTCCAGGATATAGGAGGTTGTAAGAAACCCAGATGCTTCATCATGGTGTCAACCTCATTTCCTGTAATTCCCTGGAAAGGCCTCCTTCTTCCCAATTTCAGAGTGTTTGTGTACTTGTTCGTTGTGCTATATCCAGGCATTTTCAGTTGTAAAAAGAAAGACCTGGGAGCAATGGAGTTACTCTATTTCTGCTCAATCTAGAACCACCTGACATTTAGTTCAATTTGACCTGTGATGCCCCCCATTTTGCTCTTTTTGTCAACTTTGACCCTGAAGTGGGAACAGCTACAGAGAAGACACTGGTTACAGGAGAAAGCAGAGGGCTTGGCCTCATACACCTTGTTTGCTGGTAAGGGTGAAGCCGAATCATAAGATGGGCTTAAAGTCTTGTGAATCATAGAGTAACAGACAGCTTTGTTAATGAGGTAAAAGTGACCAATGAAGTCTATTAGCAAAATCGACCAAAAATTAATGGAATCTGCTAGAAAGTTTACAGAGGCAGGGAAAGAATACCCCCACTAAATATAATTTAAAGTGACAGTGAGTGAGTGAGCCAGTCAGAGAAGGTTGCACTTTAATTGGGCAGCGGGTTAGTCATGTCCAACATACCAGTTATAAATTGACAAAATGTCATTCAACTAAATATGGAAAGAGGACTTGCATAGCACTTGTGAGTAAAACATTTTTGTGAGAGAAAATAGATTAAGAAATTAAAGATAATCATCTCTTTAAGGATATTAAATATTCCATCAATACTTTTAAAAAATACAACAAATAAATTGAATACATTTAAACCCTTAAGTTAATGAAAGAAAATGAGTTCAACTTAATCAAGGATTTGCCATTTTTTTCTTTCTACTGAAAATAAAATACCCAAATATTTCAAATGAAAATTCTTAAAATATAACAGCTATGAGGTAGCTTAGGGATTTCAAAATATAAATAACCAAAACAATTATCTGAGGCTTATTTTTCCCTGAGTCTACATTAAACTCATAGGTAAATATGTTTTAATGTGGCCTACTGACTATTCACTCAGCATTTTTCTCTAAAAACTTGATTTAATATAATAGTCAGGGAGAATAACCTTGGGTTTTGCTGAAATGGCCCATAGAACCCACTTTTTGAGCTCCTTGTGCATAGCTTAAGTTTTCATGTATAACCCATAGACTTCCAATTTTCTAAGACAGTCCTCTAAAAGTACTCATAATTTTAATATATAGGAAGATAGCATCTCTAAACCCATGATCAAATAATTCACTAGGCGTATTTAATAAAAATAGACACTATTCATTTTTATCAGATCAAAATATATAAAATCCATTCCAGGCGATTTTTCAGAGAACTCAGAAATTTTGTAGATTTATGATTAAATGTGTTCTTTTGTACTCTTAGTGGAGACAACAGAAATTCAAAAAATAATAATATTATATAAGTCAAAGAATGTTACCAATTAATTCCTTAAATTAAGATAAAATAATATGATTAATGTTTTATACTCCATATGTAGTAATGAATCTATAAGGTTATATATAACATATTTAATATGTTTAAATAAAATGTATATGTAAATTAAGCATGATATAGTAACTGCAGCTTCTTCTAAAAATGCACTTTATATGTCACATTTAAAAAGTGAAAAAAAGATGTACTCAGTTTATTTGAGATTTTGTGCTTTATTTTGTTGCTGTTGCAAAATAACATTAAATAAGCATGTATTTTCAACATTCAGCAGACTCGTAGAAAGTTTTTGTTGCTGACACGAGATTGTTCTGAGACTATATTTCAAAGCAGTGGGATAAAGAGATGTTTTACAACAAATGTTTTAAACTAATTCTTTAAGCCTATAAAACCACATTTAGGCACATTTTTTTCCCTTTCAAGTAAACAGTAAAATATATTCTTGAGCTAATCCTGGATTTGATCTGGTTTTTAAAAAAGCTTTGTGGTAAATTTCATAAACATTAAATTGTAGATCGTCAGGAGCTGGAAGAGTTCCTTCCATAAAACAGTGTTTGCTGAGGTGTATGCAAGTTCTCAAAAAAAAAAAAAAAAAAAAAAAAAAAAAAAAAAAAAACAGAGTTGGACAGTAAAGTGATCAGAATAGATTTTATCCAGGACTATTGCTCTTGGGGCGAAAATTCATTAATATAAAACCAGGCTCAATTTTGAAAAAAGTGCAAACAAGTGGGAATTTATACCAAGGACTCAGTAAATAGAAATCCCTAAAAGGAGGGTGCCTGGGTAGCTCAGTAGGTTAACTGATGGACTCTTGGTTTCAGGGTGAGTCGTGATCCTGGGTTGAGGGACTTAGCCCCACATTGGGCTTCACACTCAGCACAGTCTGCTTAAGACTCTCTCTCCTTCTCCTTCTCCATCTCTTCACCATCCGTTCCCTCTCTATCTCTCTGTCTCTCAAATAAATAAATAAACCTTAAAAAAAAAAAAGCACTAAGAGGAATTACTAGAGGGTGGGGGATTCTTGTAAAGACAAACCAGGAAGATCAGACATCACCTGGCAGAGGGTAGAGGATGAGGAACCTGATCAGATATGCAGGGTTATTAAGTATCAAGGGTACAGGTTTCTTGCGAAAACTGAATTTTACAATGAAGTGGTTGGAGGGTCCCAGGTGAAGGTTCAGGGGCCTGACTAAAATTTGGTCAAACAAACAAACACATACATAATTAAATACATAATGACAAACAAATACATAATTATATAGTAATTAATAAACAATAAGAAGTGGAAATCAATGTTTGAAATTCCACAGCTGATGAGTTGGTTTGCATGTCTTCACAAGGACTGATGACTATTGAATGGGAAAGAAGGTCAGTTCTTTGGCTGACAGATGAGTAGCTGAGATAAACTGCCGTTTCCTAGAAAAACAAGACCCTGTCTGTAAACACTATTAAACAAAGTACAATAAACAAGGCGCTCTTCTTAATTCCATGAGTTACCTGAGTGCTAGACTCCTGCCTATTGGAGACAATAGTGTGGGGTAAAGCTCCCACCCTCACCAGACAACCCATAATAAGTAAACAATGGGCAGTAGAAGACAATAAGGCCCTCATTGTTTGCAGTGACCAAGAGAACTTTATCCAACTTGTGTCTACACTTTCCTCTTGATTCCAAACGAAGTTCCTTTGGGCAAGGGCAGTCGGGGGCGGCGGGGTGAGTCTGGGTGTTAATGGGTTTCTCAACTATAGAAATATGTTATACTAACATTGATATACTGATACACTTCCTGAATCACCAAATTTTGGGAGTTATTTCACTACAAAATAAATTGGGGATTTTATCTTAGGAAACCATTAAATGCTGTTTTTCTGAACATTGTTGTTCCAAGACATTTTTAAGTAGATAAAGTGTCTCATATTTATCATTGAGATGAATCTTACAATAATCTCAGGTGATACCACAGAGGTCCATGAAGCCATAAGATAGTGTCACCAGAGGTGGACCATGGGGCCTTTTTCCAGTTGTATCTGGAGATGTGGGAGGGCAATCTCTGACCTTACCCAGGTTTTCAATACTAGGAATTTTGAACACACTTTTTTATGTCTATTTACTACACTCATTTATTTTGCCAATTACCTATTCATGATCTTTCCTCAAACTCTGTTAGAATACTTTTCCTCTGATTGTCAGCAACTCCAATAGATATTAAGTTCACTCACCTTTCATCTCTTTTACATATTATCCATACCTTTCTTAGGGTGCTTTTTAAATTTATTATTCTTGTTTTTCGTAATGCAAAAGTTTATAAATCTCATGGACTCAAATCTATTTTTTCTGCAAGTTTACTTTTTTTAATATTCAATATAATGTCTATCTCTTCTCCAGGCTATACATAAATGTGCTATATAAACATTTTCTTCCAGCCCTTTTATGCTTTTATATATTAGATAGAAATCAATCATATTATTGCTTTAGATTTTATTGACTACTATTTATTATTATCTGTTGACTAAATCAGACAAAAAAAAGAAAATTATCAATTCTGTCTTTGTTACTGTGTTTTGATTAAATTTTCACTGCATTTCTTATGAAATGCCTATTTTTATCTACTTGTATGGTATCTTATTTGGCATGCAATGGTTCATGAGTCATATAAATTGTGTTTATATCATCAATAATATTAAAGTTATTGGATAGAGATATTACATATATCATTCAACATTTCTTTGAATACTTACTTCCTTGGATTCAACTCGGTTTAGTATACTTTCAAAACTTTCATTGGGAAGACAATCTAGAAGAAGATTAGTTTTGCTTATGTTTTTGAAGGGTTAAATAGTACTAATTTTCTCAGCGCCATGATCTTTATCTAGAGTATGGGGCCGTTCTGTTGTTCAGTCCTGTTTATGTTTTTCTGACATTTCCAAGAAGTAGATGGAATTCATTTATCCCATAGGTTTTCAAAGGAGGATCAATTTACAAAATATTTAAAGGTATGAAACCCCAATGCTACTGACTTGGGTCCTTTGGCTTTCCAAGCAATAGAAATTTGCTAGAGGCCAAACAGGAATTCTAGGTAAGGCTTTTATAAGGTCTTATGTGCTAGCACAAGGGAGATGGCATAAAGGGAAAATGTCCTTCAGTCTGAGTCTCAGAACAAACGCTGGAAAGTTTTGAAGGGGCTGAGGTAGGAAAGGGGACAGATCTAAACATGTTGGAGCAGGGTGGTTGGGTGTGCAGGCACAGTGGACAGAACATGCTTCTCTACGTGCATTCCATGTCTCCTTAACATGTTCAGTCTCCCCCACCCCCAACCTGGGCATGATTTTTAGGAAGGGGAGGAGTTGGTGGAAGTTCAACATTGGAATCCATTATGTGCAGGCTAATTTGGTGCAGTCTTCACCAGTTTTCTTGTCCCTCTTGTTTGTGGGCATCCTTCCTTCCATTCTTGCAAGATATACTATTCAAGGGCATCGAGTTGTAGGTTTCCCAGAAGATATGCTGCTCAAGTGACAAAGCTATCCAGGAACTCCAGACTTGACTGTTGGGTTTGAGGGGACCCCGGTCCAGTCCCTGCTCTGTCTCACCCAAAGTAATTAATTACTTGCTACTTACAAACTAAGTGGCTAATATGTAGAATCACTAGTGTATTGCAAATTTTAAAAAATTAAATACGAATACATATAATGAGGTGATAAATGTTCTCACTTCAAACACAGATTCCATAGTGTTCATCAACTTCACCAGGGATGAAACACATACATCCCTTCTCAATGATTGGAAGAGAACTGTGAGGTCTTTGGAATGTAAAATTCTCTTTTCTGCAGAAAACAATTTTAATTACTCCATCATCTTTTGGTCAACCATGGGGAGATTACTTGACTGCATGCTGCTCAAAGTCAGTTTTTTAAAAATTATTTATTTATTTTTATTAACATATAATGTATTATTAACCCCAGGATTACAGGTCTGTGAATCATCAGGCTTACACATTTCACAGCAGTCACCATAGCACATACCCTCCCCAGTGTCCATCACCCAACCACGCTCTCTCTCAAAGTCAGTGTGTATGCCCCCTCTGCATCCATTACCTCATATTCCAGTTTGTTCCTGGATCACTTTTCAGGATGTGTCTCTCCGCTGCTCAGTTAAGAAATTAGAACTCATTTTCATAATGGAATAAATACAGCATAATTACAAGGTAAAGCAGCTTCAGTAAAATCATATGATCTAATCAGGCCATGAACAGGTAGGTATTTATGGAAGAACTTTTATGGACTTAGTGTGGAGTCTAGGTTGTACAAAGGTGACAAAGTGCCTGCTTTACTTTGAAGACAATAGGACTCCAACACACTAATCATTCAGAGAATAATAATAGCTAAGAACATTACACTAAGAAGTGTCATTAGTATGTGTAATAGAAATCAAATGATAGTGGGAATACTGTATTTGGAAGTTAAGTTCGAACCTTCCACAAAGGGCAGAATTTAAGCCAGACTTTGATCAGTCCATTCAAAGGTGGCGACATAAAGATAAAGAGCTACCATGAGGGACAAAGGAAAGTGTATTGGGACTGAAGGATGGCAATTTGGGGAGCACAGATATAGTAGTAACCAGTAACAGTCCCAGCTGTGTGATGAAAGCAAGGAAATTTCATGAGAAAGGAGAAGAGGGATCAATTACATGAGGTGCACAAAAGGAAAAAAAAATAATGGCCAAGTGGTACTCTTTGGGTTATATATTGATCTTTTATTCTTTTGGTGTTCACAAACCAATCTATTCTTGGTTGTATTAGTAAACAATTCTGTCTTCAGAAAGTTCATCCCACCAGTTGTAGGGTCAAGATGCAGTTGTCCTTTTGACTACCTACAGCTCACTGGCAAGTCCTTAAAACAGGCAGAGTGACTTCCTCTAGGGACTCAACTGCCCTGATGTTAATACTTTGCTAAAGGCAAAAGGCAATCCTAACCCAAACCACCCCCCACCCCCACCAGGATCCTGTAACTCTACTTTAACATATAAAAATTCCTTTGGAAACTTCCTTTATCTCTATCCCCGCCAAGATACATGTTGGCAGTTATCCCCATCCGCCAAGCATGTGACCTACTGATATACATCTGAACGGTCTCATGACTAAGGATTTATTAGATGGCAATAAATTAATTTTTCCCAACAATAGCTAGCCCATTCAAGGTCCTGGAAACCTTGCTTGCAAAATTCTATAGAGACTCACTATCCCTCACCCCATGCCAACTTATAAGTATATAATGGCCCACTCCTCAAGACCCCAGTGCAACTCTTTCTGGCCACAGGTCCTATCTCCATTCTTTAATAAAACCACCTTTTTGCACCAAAGATGTCTCAAGAATTCTTTCTTGGCTATAGGGTTTGAGCTCTAATATCTTTCCTACATCATAAGCACTATACATTGAATTGTGTACCTAGAATTCATACGTTAAAGTTCTAACCTTAAGTACCTCTGAAAGTGACTGAGTTTGGAGACTGGATCTTTGTAAAGGTAATTCAGTTAAAATGAGGTCATGAGAATGAGCTCTATCTAGTCCAGTACGATCAATGTCCTTGTAAGAAGAGATTAAGACACAGACACACAAAGTAGAAAGCCCATTTGAAGATGCAAGTAAGCAGAAAGAGTTAGGGGACCCCAGAAAAATAAGTCATTTGAGGCCGGCAGGTATTTTCTGTGATTTCCCCTACTGGCTCTACTTGCCTGAGCACGTTTCTTGCAGAATTACAAACAAATGTGAAAACCTCAGGAGTTAAGGATTCTAAGGGAACTTAGGGAATGCAGGAACTGATAGTCTCTCTCTCTCTCTTATTTTTTTTTCCAGTGTCCCAAAATTCATTGTTTATGCACCATACCCAGTACTCCATGCAATATGTACCCTCCTTAACACCCACCATCAGGCTCACCCAACCCCTACTCCCTTCCCCTCCAAACCCCTCAGTTTGTTTCTTAACCAGTCCAGCCGTATCACAGACAATAAGCCAGCAGTAAAAGTAAGCAAGGCTCTGCATTCCTTACCTGAGATAAAGAGCCCAAGACACCATCTGGTATGCCTCTAGTTCCTTCCCTTGGCTTCATTACAGTGTTGAATTCTAACTTTGTGAGAAGTACAAGCCTCATTACTGTAACATACAAGGTCTGTGCAGGCACCTTTTCCAAGGACCTCCGCCCCCTGATGCCCATCTTTACCTGTGATGGCAAACTCCCATTTCTAAATATTCGTCCTAACCCAAAGTAAAAGAAACCCATTCACCCCTACTCAGGGACTCGTGGTTTTGGAGGTTATTCCCTGACCTCCTTACCTGACAACTGGTATAGTCTCTACCTGTAACTCATCGAGGAGCAAAATCATGTTAGTTCATTTAAAAAGACACAAGGAAAAGACAGCCATCCACAAATCAAGAGTCAAGCCTCAGAAGAAACCAACCCTGCTGACACCTTGATCTTGGATGTCCAGGCTTCACAATTGTGAGAAATAAATGTCTGTTGTTCATCCAGCCTGTGGTACTCTGTTATGACAGTACCAGCAAACTAATACAGCACCCCTTGTGAAAATTTAAATTCTGGATCAGAATCCAAGCATGATATTTATCAGATATAATCATGTCTAGTATTTATGGTAAGCTTTTGACCAAAATTAAAATGCAAAATACCTTTAAAATATTTTTCCTTCTCATCCACTGGATAACAAAATGGATCAGCTGGATATATTCTGAATGTACATGCTATGTCTCAGTTCTCACTCAGAGAAAGCCAGCATAACTATGAGTAAATATTATCCGTGACAAACTTATTTTAGTGGTTTCATTTCATATCCACTTCACTCACAGGCTAAGCAGAATTAGGAAAATCATATTCTAATAGTTTTTCAGTATTTGAAGTTTTGGGGTTTTTGTTCTTGTTTTGTTTGTTTGTTTGCTTGTTTTTTGCCTAAGAAATTGAAATAGAAAAATAGAAAAAAATTCATATAACATTTCTTCCAGAGGAATCTCAATTTTAGCTAAAGGAGAATGTGTACAGACTCATACCGTTTACATGCGTTGAACTAAATAGCTATTAGGATAAGAGAAAATATGAAAAGGCATGTCGATGATGTCTCGATGGCTATAGAGCTTTGTAAGTGATCTAAATGAACTTGGGGAGCTAAGACTTTTCTACCTTGTCCCATCCAGCAAATCCCTGTAGATAGATATATTTTTAAATCCATGTTTTCCATGCCCTCATCCCCAACACATCAGTAAAAAGTATAAAGACATAGAGGCATGTGTACCATGGAAGGAGCATTGGCATTCTCTAAAAGCATTATTAAGTTCTTTATTTCCCAAATAGTTAGTATGGAGTATTTGGGCTTTCCTTTGAGATTCAGATGGTTAAGTCTTTTGATGGATACAAACAAATATTTGCATCTGTACACTTTAATTTCACTAGACAGACAAATCATTAATATTTAATGCTGATAGACTTTCCTCAAGCACGTGTTTCAGTGGGTATCATCTCTGGGATTATTCTACCAGGGAGAGTAGATGGGCGATAAGCCGAAACCATCATATCCGGTAGGTAGGTGGAGAAACATCAAAACAACCCTGTTCACAAACATTCAGTTGGTGAGTTCTATATCTTTTTTCAGGTACTTTCTCTTATTGGCAGAGACCTAGAAAGCTGTGACAGCATGGGCTTTCTGAACCCTTACTTTGGCATTCCACACAGTCAGCAGTGAGGATTGGGAAGCCAACGGAGAGGACTGTGTCAGATACACAGTAGTGATTACATCTATATGGTAGCTGACTGGAGAGTGATCTAGGTGGCATCTACAGAAGAGATAGAAGTATACCTATGTCAGGCTGGCATTACCATATTGTCGAAAACAGCACAAGTTCATATGCATGGTATCATTATACATAAGTAAGGGAACATGATAATCAAGAGGTTGGAAAAAAGAATGGACATGCAGAAAACTGTAAGCAGGTGTATTGTGACATCATTTAACATAAAAATAATGGGGAGCCCTTAGGGCTTTGCTATGCTTTGTCAACTGCTTTAGATACCTTAACTCATTTATTCTTAAATACTCTCATAATACGAATGTCACAATCATCATTTTACAGGAAAGGAAACTGAGGCTTTTAGGATTTCAAGTTTCCTGCCTAAATATATTTTATTCAAGTGGTAAAGTCAGAATAAATTTCAGGTCTGTCAGACTGCAAAGCGATTTTCTTCCTTTGAAAATGTGAAGAAAAGAGATTTTTGCTTTGGAGCTCAAACACCATGAAATGAGGGAACTTCGGGGGACTCAAAAATGAGGACTATTCTGATTCTTATTTGTCTAAAAGTCATAAATTCAGTTGGCCAGGTGTTAATAGAGTTTTAAATATTTTTAAATGTATGAGATATGTATGCATTCAACCGTTATTAATGTGAACCATCAAAACACTTGCTGCAGGTTGAGATCCTCTAAGTGCATATGACAGGCTTACCCACTGTCTGTGCTGTCACAGAAATTACCATGTGGAGTACCTGTAGGTGTTTCACAGCTTATTAAACCATAATTGTAGAACTGTAATTACAGCAGATGCACTACAATGCCCGAGTTTTAGAAAACAACTTCCTCTTAAATCATAAGAGAGGAGCAAACTTTATGTACTTTCCCAGCAATGACATGATTCTATTAAAATAAAATACTGCTAGAGATGCAAAATTCACATTCTCAACAAATGAAAAAAATGATTACACTATCTATCACTTAAAATAAATGCATTCATATTATAATCATAGCTGAGAAACAAGGTACAGCCAGAAGCACAGCATGTTAAAAAACATCCCATTTGGGTAGATATTCTTATTTATGTATTAGTTTACAGGTTATGACAATTACTTCTGACTAATAAGGCAATGATGTAAATATTCACATGCTCCCGTAACTTCTTCTTTCTGGGTCGCAGTAGCCTGCACCCAGTCCTTGAGATGTGTATTACAGAAGTACATGGGTCATCTTTGTAGGTAGGTGAAATCAACTTCATCAAACCCGCTGATCTGAAGGACTTGTCACAGTGGTCATCTCTTCTAAACACCTGAGATAATAAAGGCAGCAAATCCAGTTCCTTGAGAATCAGATTTGCAGATGTCCTTTATTGGGCAGCTAATTTGTCTCATGGTCAAAAACACTCAGCTCACCATCAACCTCACAACCAGCCTTGTTCTGTGTGTGTGTAAGGGAAGGAGAGGATGTGATGGCTGTTATTGTCGTCGTTGTTGCTTTAGGTTCGTGTTAATGTGGACTCTCTTTGTATTGCGGTTGACCTATATTTACAAAAAGAAGATAGAAAAATCATCTTATGTTGAGCCGAAACCTGGCTTATTCTACCCTTCTAGAAGTTGCATCTAAGTAACAGATGATGAAATCATTTCCTCTGATACAGAGGAGTATTTAAATATGTAAAGAATAGGAGTTCAGAATATGTCACCCCAAAACATGTCACTTTGACATGAAGGTACTTGAGGAATAGCCAGTGTGAGAAGAACTTTCTGTCCCTCTTTTGTCCTGGAAGCAGGAGATACACAGCCCCTGTGAGCAGAACCTTCCCTGTACTAGGAGGGAAGATGGCATCCTTAACACCAGAGACAGGGAATTTAGGGTCAGGAAGGATGTAAAAGCAAAACTTGTTACTTCTTCATCATTTTACCATAGCTAACTCAAACCCTTTGTCTTCTCAATTTGTCATAAATTTATTATTTCTTTGTCCAAAGGTAGAGAAGCTTCCTGAGTCATATCTTTGTGGGGTAATGTAATTATAGGTGTTATTCTGCTTTATTGCAGAGTGTCTGAGGAGATAACCTCGAAAGACAGCGGAATTATTATTTTTTCCTCTCTTATAAAAGTAAATTTAAATATCTAGCTTTCATCATCCCTGTTAGAGGTGGCATCCCTAGTGCATTTACCAGCTCCTTATAAGAATCAAACAAATAATTCAAGGCAAATATTTTATGTTGATAGATCAAAAGCATCACCATGATGTATAAATTCTGACACATAAGGTTGATGGGGTAACGTGGAAGTTGGGAGAAGACTGGAATTTGGAGAAAGTTGGAAGCAGACACTCTACCAAGTTGAGGCATCATTGGAGGCCCAGCGGTTTGGTACATGGAAACCCAGATTTGAAATCAGAAAACGTGTATTTTCTGACATACGGTATCAAGCAACATTTTCTTATATAGGTCATTTACTCTCCTAGAGTTTCAGTTTTCGAATCTTGATTTAGAAGTAATGATGTAAGCAAATAAGTGTTTTCTTTTTCTAAATATAATTTGGATTAAGGAGGTACATATGAATACATATTTTTAAAGAACCAATAGATGAAACTGGATGACAAGATTTATAGGAAGTTGAAAGAAATGCATCAAAGATAACTAAAGTTTATAAGCTTAGGACTAAAAGTAGTCATGGTCTGGACACATGAGCAAATTATTCCATATTCTGGAAAGAAGATGATACTTTTAGTTTGTATTGATCTGAATAAAATTTATAGTGACAAAGAACTTTCCATGGAGCATTCTTTCTGGAATATGTAGAGACTGAAAATATCTTTATTTTTGTTGATTTCCTTTCAACTGAATGGATGCTTATTTTATTTTTTTCTTTTTGATCTACCATATTTTTGCCATCACCTTCCTTTCAAGCTAAGAACTCAGCTAAACAATATTACATATTGATTTATTTCCCCACCATTTGTCCTTTTGCCCTTGCTCTGTCACATTAAACTAATCTTTCTAAAGCACCATCGTAAATAGGATACCAACCAGCAAAACCTGTTACCATGATTCTCTTTGCTAATGAACGTCCATATTCCTGGTCATCGGGATCCCATTGGTCCACAGGAGCCCGGGGCGGGGGTCTCAGATTCCTGCTTGGGCCTTTGTTCTCCTGTCCGAGCTCAGGTCTTGTGGCGGGAACTTTCGCCATCTTTGGTAGCCCTTCCTGCCAGCCCAACAGAAAGGAATAAAATGTGTGCTAAGTGCGTTGATCTGCAGAGTTGATGACAGAAATCAACAGACAGCTAAGGAATGTTCATGCTGAGAAGATAGATGAAAAGGGTCATTCATCAGAGGACTTTTGGTGTAGGATTCAGTGTCAACAAAAATGCTGATAAGAAATTTTGAGTAAGATATTTTGGTTATCCCATAAGTACAAGACAATAGTGAGAGTGAAAATGTTGAAAACAAAACTTAGGACCAGAACATAAGAGTGTAAACCTACATCAGTGGATCATAGGGAAATAAATAAAAGAATCCTAATGATTTCAATAGCTCATATATTTCATATGTTAAAATGGAATTTTATTAATCCTCATAAAGATGCATAAAATTAGTAGAGTCCCTTGTTCAAGGTCAAGAGCCAGTTTGTTCTTCCTTTGCTCAAGACCAGGCACTTCCAGGAATATGGACGTTCATTAGCAAAGAGAATCATGGTAACAGGTTTTGCTGGTTGGTATCCTATTTACGATGGTGCTTTAGAAAGATTAGTTTAATGTGACAGGGCAAGGGCAAAAGGACAAATGGTGGGGAAATAAATCAATATGTAATATTGTTTAGCTGAGTTCTTAGCTTGAAAGGAAGGTGATGGCAAAAATATGGTAGATCAAAAGGAAAATGTCTCTGTTGAAACTTCCCATGTATTTTACTATTTTTTGCAGCAAAGTTAATCAACTTAATATCTCATTGTCAATGTCACAGTCAATGCTTTCCTTGAAGTACATAATAACTCATGAAGATATTTACTTTACTAACTATATTGTTTCATATCTGTTTATAAGTTTTTTTATAACTAAACTCTGATCAATTCAACAGATTTTTTTTGAGCCACCACTAATATGTCTTGTAATGTTGGAAACAATGACAAAAGAAAAAAAATTAAATTTCCTTACTGCCTAAAGCCATTGACAAGTCCTTGAAACAGGTAGCGTGGCCATCCTCTGGAAGATGACCTCTGTTGATGTTGACAAAAGGTAATCTTAGCTTAACATCATTACAATGCCTTCAAGATACTGTAAATGTCCTTTAACTTATAAAAATTCCTTTGAGAATTTCCTATATTTCTACCCATCTCCAAGATATATGTTACCAATCATCCTCTAAGCATATGGACCACCAATAATACATCTGAAGGGTCTCATGACTAAGGTTTTATTAGACAATAATAAATGACCTTTTCCTAACAATAGCTAGCCACCTCAAGGTCCTGAAAACTTTGCTTCCAAAATTCCTTAGAAATTACGCTATCCCTAACCCTTCCCAACTTAAAAGTGTATAATGGGCCGCACTTCACAACCCTAATGCAGCTCTTTCTGCAAACAGGTCCTGTCTCTGTGCTCTAATAAAACCACCTTTTTTTCACTGAGCATGTCTCAAGAATTCTTTCTTGATCATTTGCTCTGACCCCAACATTTCCACATCACCAGGAACTGATATGGGCAATAGGGATATAGCAGTTATCAAAACCAATTCAACCCCTGTCCTTATCAAGATATACAATAAGCCAAAACAAGTAAATTAAATACTTCATAGTGTAAGGTGATAAATGTTATGAAGGAGAGTGGAAAAGAGGAGAACTTTTAAGTAGGGGAGGAGGAAAAATAATTTTTCTCTACCCTACTGCGCTCTTGTCTGAGACCACCTGTAACAGAGGACAGATTAACAAAAGGAAAACAAACAAGTTTATTAACATGTATACTGCATGTATACATGGAAGTTACTTAGGGAAAACTGAGTAACTCCCTGATACTGCCCAAGCCACCACCTTACATCCTCTTTTCCGCTTAAGAGAAAAGAAAGAAGTAGGAAGGAGGGGATGCTGGTCTTGGGAGGTGACCGTGGAACACACAGTAAACAGGGTGGGTTTGTTATGCAAATTTAAGTCCTGTCTTCACCACTTGTAAGAATTCTTTGTGATTTAAAGTTATCCTTGGAAGTACACAGAGGGAGACAATTACAAATGGAAATTTTCTTTATACGTGTAAATGAATCTTACAGAAGGGTAAACTTCTCCACTTTTGTTTCCAGAGCTTCTCCTGTGTCAGCTCTTTCTCAAAAAATCATCATCTCAAAATAATATTTATGCTAAATAGGCATATTCCACTACCCTTCAGTAGTCAAGATAGATTTCACTGAGGAGGTGATATCAAGGCAAAGCTTTGAAATAAATATGCCTTACAAATACCTGGAGAAAGAGTTTTCTATACACTGAGCAAGCCTGTCCTTTCCTTGTGGCTAGAGAACAAACAAAAGACAAGGTGAAGACTGCATTAAATGCAGCCAAATTGTTTTACTTATTTTTTTGAGACTTGTAGACGATAGTAAAAATTTTTGACTTATACTCTGTCTGATATGAGGAAAGCTTAGAGAAATTTTGGTAAATATATTGTAGAAAGTTATTGGGGTTTGGAGCAGACAGCCAAGAAGAATTACTGTGGTATCTTTGGTGCAAAAAGATGATTTTATTAAAGCACAGGGACAGGACCCATGGGCAGAAAGGGCTGCAGGACGTTATGAAGAGGGTGGTCCATTATGTATTTTCAAGTTGGGAGGGAGTTAGGGATAGCATAAGTTTCGAAGGAATTTTGCAAGCAAGATATCCAGGACCTTGAGGGTGCTAGCTGTTGTTAAGAAAAGGTAATTTATTACTTCCTAATAAAAAGCCTTAGTCATGAGACCCTTCACATGTATTTTAGTGGGTCATATGTTTGAGGGATGATTGCTAATGTATGTCCTGGGGAAGGTTAGAAATAAAGGAAGTTTCCAAAGGAATTTTTATATGTTGAAATAGACTCATAGGATGGGACATGGGGTGTGTTTTGGTCTGGGGATGGGGGGGTGGGGGGGTGGGGAATGGTCTATTAATTAAGATTGTCTTTTGCCCTTAGCAAAGCCTCAGGTTGCAGAGTTCCCAGAGGAAGTTCATTCTACCTGTTTCAAGGATTTGTCATTGGGCTGTAAGTAGCAAGGAAATTTAATTTTTTGCTTTTGTTTTTGTTTCCCACATCAAATACATGTCATGTTCTGAGTTTATATTTAAAGATGATTTTTCAATAGCGGTGTTGACAACAACTGTTGAAGGGGAAAGTGGAGGAAGCAAGGAGCCATGTTCGCAGGCTATAGCGATAATCCAGGTAAGGGATACTGGAGTCTTGGAAGCATTGATGGAGTGCCCAGATATCAGATGTTATTTGAAGATAGAAACCACAGGATGCAGTACATGATTGTATTGGGAATGTGAGAATAAAAATAAAAAACAAGAATGAGAACAGGATTTTATATAAGAAAGTGGGAGACTGAAACTTCCATTGAATTAAGGAGATTTTGGGAGTGGAAGATGAAGCAGTTATGATTTTGGACATTCCATTTGAATATCTATTAGTCAAAGAAGGGCTTGGAGTTTATTGAGACAGTCAGGCTTGGTGGAGAGGCTCTGAGCATGAGTGGTGTTTAAAGTCCTAAGTCTGGATAGAATTACCAAGGAATGAATAAAGACTGAGCACTGAGATACTGAGTTAGGGAGATGAAGAGAAGCTAGAAGGAAACCAAGAAGGTAGGACAATTAACAGGAGAATGCAAACTCCTTAAAGGAGCTATAAAGAAGAGACATGGTGGGGTGCCTGGGTGTCTCAGTGGGTTAACGCATCTGCCTTCGGCTCAAGTCAGGATCCCAGCGTCCTGGGATCCAGCCTGGCATCGGACTCTCTGCTCAGCAGAGAGCCTGCTTCCTCCTCTCTCTCTGCCTTTCTGCCTACTTGTGATCTCTGTCAAATAAATAAATAAAATCATTAAAAAAAAGTAAAAAAAAAAAAAAAAGAAGAGACATGGCCTCTGTTAAATCTACTCAATAGGTTGGCATTGGGATTTAGTAATGCTGATGGTGGCAAACAACATGAGCTTTGTGGGGTGGTAGGAGTGAAAGACTGTTTAGAATGTGTTCAAGAGAAAATGAGAAGAGGAAACTTAAAGAACAGAAATAGTGACACTCTTCTAAGAAATTTTGATGTTAAGGATGACAGAGATTTAGCTATGCTTGCAGAGGTAGGATCAAGAGAGGATTTGTTTTTCTTTTTAGATGAGAGATGTGTAGGTTGAATACTGGTTCCCCAAAGATGCCCATGTCTTAATTCCCAGAAAGTGTCAATATGTTATTTTTGTCACATACACATTTTGAGGTATGATTAAATGAAAGACTTAGTTGGAGAAATAATCTTGCTTATCTGGACGCACCCAGTGTAATCACAAGGGTCCTTCTAAGAGGGAGGCAGGAGGCTCAGTCAGTAGCAGAAAATGGGATGACAGAGCAGAGGTTGGAGTGGTAATGAGTAAGAAGTCATGAGTCAAAGAATGAAAGCAGTCTCCAAAAGCTGAACAGTCAAGTAAATGGATTATTTTCTCAGTCTCCAGAACTAACCAGCCATATACCAACACCTGCCTCCAGAACCGTATAACTGCAAATGTATGTTGTGCTTATGGGACTAACCCTGCAGAGAAGAAGAAGTTAGCAATGAAGGAAAGAGAATGGAGAGTTGCCACAATGATACTCCAGACAAGGAAGAGGGGACAGGGCTTCATGGGCAAGGAGAGAGATTGGTTTCTCCTCCAAATGAGTTTTTCCATAACAGCAGGAGAAAAGGCAGAGTATAGAGCGTTGTATGTTGGTAACTTTGTAGTTGTGATAGGAGAAAAAAAAAATGTGGATTTATCTTTTCAGATTGCTTGTTTTTTTTTAAGATAAAATAGGAAGCTGTCATGAGATGTGTGTCTGGGCGGGCAGAAGGGTATTTGCATATAACCAGGGTTGAAGTTTGCCCTATTGAATATGATGTGGTTTGGAAAGGAGCAAGAGGTTTGAGCTTGTGTGTGTAAGCAATGAAGAGAGGGCATCAGTGCCCTGGGAAAAGACAAAAATGTGGTAAAATATGGGGGCTGCAATTCCTGGTTGGAAGATTATTTAGGGTCTACTGGGGCCCCCCAGTGAAGGGCCAGGATGCCTGTCCATTTTATTTAGAGAAGAATCATGAAATGTTTTCAGTTGATGGATATTTGGATATTCTCATAACACTTAAACCTACTCTGCTTTGTATTTCACTATTATTATTGGATTAAATGTGTACAAGACTGTGAATACGTGGAGACAGGAGTCACAACTGATCTATGTCCCTCCTAAGTGTATTCATTTATTTACACATGAGGTCATCTATCCATGTGCCCATTTATTTATGCATCCCACACTGAGCAAGTATCTAGCTCAAGTTCAGAGTCCAGAGGGTTAACCATTACATGATGGATCTAAATTTTTCTTAAGATTATTTATTTATTTATTCATTTGACAGAGAGGAAGACACAGCAGGGGGAGTGGGAAAGGAAGAAGCAAGCTTCCTGCCAAGCAGGGAGCCCAATGCAGGCCTTGATACCAGGACACTGAGATCATGACTTGAGCCAAAGGCAGACACTTAACCCACTGAGGCACCCAGGCACCCTACGTGATGGATCTAATTCAGGTTCCATGATAGACAGGGCCCCTGGTTGCCTGGACTGGGAGAGGCACAAAAGGGAAGATAAAAGTTCAACTGGAAACAACCAACTGTGGGATCCTTAAAGTGCTAAGTGACAAGCAAGCCCATTCTGCTATGAAGGTCCAGGAAATGAGCACTGCGTCAGACCAGGTGACTCAGGAATCAAAGACAGAACTGGAAGCACTTGCAGCTGAGCTTGGAAGATGAGAGTAGACACTACCTTTTCCAAAATGATTGTCACCAAAATAATAGGACTACAGCGAGGAGGTTTTATGGTAATTAGCATATTTTAATTATACTTAAAATATTTACATTTTAATTAACAAAAGCAAGAATATGTGCATTGAAAAGCCCAGGTTTTCTTTTTTTTTAGAGATTTATTTATCTTAGAGAGAAAGAGCATTCATGCATGAGTGCAGGTGGGGGAAGGGGTGGAGAGGCAGAATCTTTAAGCAGACTCCCTGAGGAATGTGTGGAGCCCAACAGGGGGCTCGATCTTATAACCCCTGAGGTCATTACCCCAGAGGAAACCAAGAGTCAGCTGCTCAACCAACTGAGTCACCCAGGTGCCCCCGAATCCTAGATTTTCTCTGTTATATTTTTAAGGCTATAAGATTTTTTTTTCTGTCAAATATTGTTTAAAAAGAGCTGTAAATAATTTTCCTAGAAGTATTGAAAACCAGGGGACTTGTTAATGAGCTTTTAAAATGTTCACATTCAGGTCATAAAAGATTTAAAATTAATCATATATCAGTGCTTAGAAAACGCATATAGACTTTGTGTATGTAAAATACGCTCATTTATCTCTAGTAACATTTGCAAAAATGGTGCACCAAAACATGTGACCTAAAATATTTACCCTCTGGCATTTAAATTAAGCTGATTAATATTATTAATCATCCTGTCTCTACAAAGTAAACGGCTGCTAAGATGTAAGCAATGCAGGATGTCTCAGATTCTAATACATTACTCATGTCTATTTTAAGGTAATGAGTCGGTAGCCAAGGCAGACTACCGAGTATAGGAGATAACCTCATCTTGTAAGCTTTTATCAAGTGCTGTGTATGTTGTTTTGTGTTTTATTCCTGTATCTTAACAATGCAAAGGAACTGGGAATTCTGTCTTAATGGAAGCAGGATTCTGAGGAGCAGAGAATGCTGTCATTAGCAGGGTACATAGGATCATTTACTCCTCTATCAGGAAGAAAGAGCGTTCATGCTTTATCATCGCCCACCCAAACGTAAGGGTCACACTCTCCTTCTTTCGGTATACACAGAAGCATTGGAATAATTCTGCTCCTAGGGCCTTCCAGCTTTATGTCACTTATTTTTTCTTTCTTGTCCAAATGACTCTACTAAAAATATTACTTTTGTATCATTCTACCCATAATTCTTTACTGCGCACTTTCACTCTGGGCATGCACATCTGATTCCCCATGATGGTCTTAAATCCAATCACACATCCATCATGGGGAAAACAAATTAAGTGAAGTACCTTTGCAGATAAAGCGGGGACATTCCTGACTCAGACTGGAAGGAATAATGTTAATCCCATTACAAATGTTGTGCTGGATGTCACCTAAGGAAAACAGATGGCTCTTTCAACTGGGCTTTTTATTCGTCATTCTCCACTGCAAGGGCTCAGCCATGGTGGGTTTAGTATCTCCCTGTAATATTCTGAGTAGCCGTGGGAATTCACAGAATGAGAGCCAGATGTGTGGTGGCTTGTGGGATCGAAATACTGCAAGGGGAAATTCTTAAGGAAAACTGTTGGAGATTTTTAAGGGCATCCCATGTTCTCTCCATGACCACCTTTTTCCCTCATGGAGCGCACGTGCTAAGCAGAAGAAAAGGTCAATAACCAGCACCTATTCCAGGCAGGGCTAGCAACAGTGGTGGCAGAGAGGACATTCAAGGTGCCCCACACTGAGGTAATTTGCCCATACAAAAATGGAGGATTTCTGTATAATATTCTTTCCAGCAGGAGTATAATTGCCAATCTAGCAAGTTGCTCTACTCTACATCATTGCACCATATTTTCTTTATCCATTCATCAAATGGGGACATTTGGGTTCTTTCCATAATTCAGCTATCCTGGACAATGCTGCTATAAACATCAGGGTAAATGGATCCTCTTGAATGAGTTGTGTTTTTTTTGTTTTGTTTTGTTTTGTTTGTTTGTTTGTTTTCTTAATTCTTTGGGAAATACCTTGTCATACACTTGCTGGATCTAGGGTAGCTCTATTTTTTACTTTTGAGGCACCACCTTACTGTTTTCCAGAGTAGCCATACCAGTTTGCATTCCCACCAACAGTACAAGAAGTTTCCTTTTTCCCCATATCCTCACCAACCCATGTTGTTTCTTGTGTTTTTGATTTTAGTCATTATGACAGGTGTGAGGTGATATCTATTCATAATTTTGTTGTGTACTTCTCTCATAATGAGTGATCTTCAGCATCTTTTCATGTATCTGTTGGTCATCTGTATGCCTTCTTTGGAAAAATGTGTAATCATGGCTTTTGCTCATGTTTTAATTAGACTATTCATTTTTATTAGATTATTCATTTTTGGGTATTGAGTTTGATAAGTTCATCTATTTTGGATACTAACCCTTTATCAAATATGTCATTTACAAATATCTTTCCCATTGTTTAAATTGCCTTTTAGTTTTGTTTCCTTCACTGTGCAGAGGGTTTTTATTTTGATGAAGTCCCTATAGTTCTTTTTCGCTTTTGTCTGCCTTGCCTCCGAAGACGTATCTAGTAAGAAGTTGCTATGGGCAATGTCAAGTAAATTACTATCTGTGCTCTCCTCTTGGATTTTAATGGTTTCATGTCTCATATTTAGGTCTTTAATTCACTTTGAATTTATTTTTGTGTTTGGTGTAAGAAAGTGGTCAGTTTTATTGTTTTGCATGTAGCTGTCCAGTTTTACCACCACCATTTGTTGAAGGCAAATATATATAACTTGAAATCTGGAATTGTGATGCTTCCAGCTTTACTTTTTTTTTTTTTTTTCAACATTGTTTTGGATATTCAGGGCCTTGTGTGGTTACATAAAAATTTTAGAGTTATTTGTTCTACTTCTACAAAAATGGAATGTCTTTCCATTACTTTGTGGCCTCTTCAATTCTTTCAGCAGTATTTTATAGTTCTCAGAATATAGGTTGCTCACCTCATCGGTTTGGTTTATTTCTAAGTATCTTATGGAGCAATTATAAGTGGAATTGATCCCTTAATTTCTCTTTTTGCTTCTTCGTTATTGGTGTAAAGATTGCAACAGATTTCTGTACATGGGTTTTATAGTCTGCAACTTTACTGAATTTGTGTATCAGTTCTAGCAAATTTTTGGTGGACTCTTTCAGGTTGTCTACATAGAGTATCATGTTGCCTGTGAATATTGAAAGCTTGACTTTTTCCTTGCTGATTTGGATGTCTTTAACTTCTTTTTATTGTCTGATTACTGTGGCTAGGACTTCCAATACTATTTTAAGTAAAAGTTATGATGTGGACATCCCTCCCTTGTTTCTGACCATAGAGGAAAAGCTCTCAGTTGTTTTCACTGAAGGTGATATTAGCTGGGTCTTTTGTTTGTTTTTCTTTTTCGGTTTTATGTTTAGGTAATCTCTACACCCAATGTGGGGCTCCAACCCACAACCTCAAGATCAAGAGTTGCATGTTTCACTAGCTGAGCTAGCCAGGCATCCCTAATGTTCTTCATACATGGCCTTTATTATGTTGAGGTATGTCCAACCCGTTTTTGCCTAAATATATGACTGTATGATATTTGGTGCTAAATAGTAATAATCCACATAATATTGTAATCCACAAATAGTCTAAATATCCAGAAACCTTAAATGAATACTCCAAGTATGATTGCATACCCTCTCCCCATCAACATTGGTTGGATCTTCTTTCTGCATTTCAAATTCTTTGAGTGTAATAATATGAGAGTAGAACTCTATTCAGCATACATTAAATACTGTCCTTTGGCTAGCCTGACCAAGTGTGTGTGTGTGTGTGTCTGTGTGTGTGTGTGTGTGCACATGCATAAAGAGAGACACACACAGAGACTACTCAGAAAAGACGAAATTAACTTTATTTTTCAGGCTTCAAGAATCGTTTTCCCCAGGATTTAAGAGCAGGAGAGGCAGGCATAAAAGACTAAATTTGAGCACTGAAGGACAGAGACACATTCATGATTTGTGAACGCTGAAGCTGAGAGAGAGGGCACATTATAAGAATGAAAATCTCACACTCCCATATTTTATCAAAACACTTTGCTAAGAGCCATCCCAGAACACCGTCAGGTGGTATGAGCGAGAGAGCCCATGAAGCCTGCACTTGTTTATCTTCAGTGTTTAACTCCTTCACCAGCCTGTTAGGGAGAACCCTTCACTCTGTCCTTCATGCCTGACACTTGCACTGTAGCCTCTCTTCCTTGCTGTGTGAATGTTAATATATCTACTTACCTCCTAGCCTCTGTTTAGCTCACCAAACTGATCTATTCATTCAAGCAATGCCATGAATATTAGAGAAAATATATATGCTTAGTACAACATTTGAGAAATAGATGTTCAATAAATAACACTTTCTCCTAAAGCATTTGTGTGCTCCATAAAAAGAAATGGAGACCTCAGGAAGCAGACATTTGGAGAGTTTTAGGTTCACTGTTCTCACTCTTTCCATTTGCATGGAGGGCATGGGGCCAGCTGGCCAGAGGTGCTCACGAGGAACACCACACGACAAGGTACAGGTGCCAGTGGTGGGGGCTGATGGCTTTGCTTCTCCTCTGGACTTAGGTCTAACTGCCCTGCTGGCTTGGAAGGGAAAAACTGACTTTGACTTGTTTAAAAGTATAAGGTCATGCATGATAGTGATTTAGGAGTTATGATGTCCAACAAGATAAACAGAGGACATTCACTCATGTTGAAATCCTGGTGGAAATCAAGTTCAAGTATCACTAAGTTACATGTAGCAAATTTGATGTGCAGTTGTATAATGGCTCTTACAATCTTCTGAGTTTGGTTGTACCCCTACAGTACAGGTAAAAAACCTGAAGAATAAAGATTTGAGGGATTTAACCAGGATCATTTTATTTAAACTTTATCCACTGATCTTTCAAACTGATGGCTTTTTCCCCTTGCAATGTAAATCCCAGGTGATGGGGGTGGGAGGAGCAAGTTGGATACAACAGTGACTATGAACCAAACCGTTTAGTCAAATACTGAATGGCTGTTGTGTGCAGACACTATTACAGATGCTGTCAGCAATGAAGAAGACAAGGCTTCTGGCACCTACAGCGTTGAGGGGACCATGAGACAGGCTTTAGTTTAATGGAAAAAAAAAAAGTTGCTGATAGTGACTACTGTGCAAAAGTCTGTAAAAAGAAGACAGAGGAAATAAAAGAGAGGGTTGAATTTTTGGTTAGGATTATAAGGAAAGATTTCATTGAACTGGAGAAGATAAATATCAGAATATGTATATACAAGTACCATATAAATTATATATTTATGTAAATAGTATATAGTGTGTATAAACAGATATACTAGACAGATATATATACAGATGTATATATTCTGAAATATTATATACACACCATATATATGCTAGATATATGTATATGTGTGAATGTGTATTCTGACATTTATACTATGAGATAGAATATATATGCCACACACACACGTGTGTGTGTGTACATATTTATATATATATACACACATATACATATATACACAAACGTATTTAGCTTCAGTTTCCTTAATAATACAACGGGGCTGCTAAGCTCACCTACCTCATAGGGTTTCAGTTGGAAAAATTAAGTGAACTCACATGGGAAACACTAAGACTCAGGTCTGGTGCAGAGTAATCCCCCATCCTCAGCCCTTGCTACTATTGTTAATGCACTGTGCCAGATAATGCACACAACGCTTTTCTTTTTTAACAGAATGTGAAGTCCAACATTTCTAAGAATCCATTGTCTTATGCTAGGAATAGGAATTACTATATTCTGATGATAGATCATTTATTTTTATTATTATTATTAATTATTATTATTTTTAGAGAGGGAAGGGGGAAGATTGAGGGAGAGGGAGAGAGAGAATCCCTGGGAGGCTCCACACCCAGCTCAGAGCCTGATGTGGGACTCCATCTTATGACCCTAAGATCCGACCTGAACCGAAATCAAGAGTTGGACACATAATCAGCTGAGCCACCTAGACACCCCTTATAATAAATTATTAATTTAACAGTTGCATAAACAAAGTTATAAACTATATAAGTAAGCAAACATATCCATTTCCTAAGGAAACCCACTGTTTCTTCCAGTGCCAAATGGAAGCTCCAATTCCTGCCTCTCTCTTCATTGGGCTGTTAATCCCAAACTGTCTGGATGTGACGTTTGCTCATCACATTCAACCATACATCAACATCTCCAAACAGGAATTATGTTTGAGATGTGATAAAAACTGGTGATGGCGTGGCAAAATTGATACAGATGATGGTGTAATTTGCTTAAAGAACGTGCTTGAAACAGGATTTGGGAGTCACTCCGTTTGGTCTCCCACTGGAAGGTATCACAAGAGTTAGCCAACACTACATCATTAAGCTGGAATAACAGAACAGCTAAAAGTGAATTCATCTGTGTGGGCAGGCATTTTGGACTACTTCGTTGATAGCACCATATGTTAGCTACAGTTGGCATTCCACAGAGGATTGCAAATGTTTACAGATGCTTTGAGGGAGACGTTCCTTGTGTTGCGAGGTTTGGCACTTGAAGAAGCTTGCCCAGGAAAGATGACATAAAGGTATGTTTTTTTATCAAGTATTTTTTTTCTGTATTCAATTTTTTTCTTTTGCTCCATATTTAAAAGACTTTATATATCTGGGATGATTTGGAGGCTGAAAATAAAATGTGACTTCCCAATCTCTACCCTTAGCTTCCATCTTCTGTCTGCCCACCATGTCTCGCTAATTCTGAAATTTTCAGACACAATGTGGAAACAACTTGTTCAGAATTATGTTCAATGCAGTTGTTTGTCAAAATGGGTATGTCAACAGGAAAGAATTTCTGCTCAAGAAATGTGTTATAATTGTTAAATTGGGGCTACAAACGTGAAAACAAAATCCTATATGTTACCAACTCTCACCTTGAAGTATTTGCTACAAAAACTTCCCAGGTGAATTTTGTGAGTTAAATTATACTTGAAGGAACTTTTTTTTTTTTTCTGGTTTGCCGATGATAATCTCAAAGTGTCCTATTCTGGACTATAATTTATATGCTTACCCTAGTTGCAACTTATATTTTTTCTCTCAGCCTATCCTCATCCTCCATGAAAGCCACAGTTCCTGGGTCACTAAGGATGGACAGAACCAAGCCCTGCCCGAGATCTTGCATCATGGAAACATGATCGAAGGCAGCATGGCAGACAGCGTAAGTGGCTCACAGCTGAATCTGCTACCACTTACCTTGGTGTTTTGGTACATATAGTGTATATTCCTGGGCTTTAGTTTTAGCATGAAAGAAATTAAAGATCTGGGGGAAAGATTTTCCAAACACAGCTCTGAATGCTTCTCTTTGTGCTTGCTTTCTATCAGGCAGAATTCTGGAGAGGGGCTTATCTGGTTGGGCTATGGTTTCAGCTGTGTTTGCATTGTTAGAGTCATGTGACTCATTTTTCCAGATAGAATATGAATAGACTTTTGGGTTTGGATCTTATGTCCAAAGCAGGTATATGTCCTCCATGCTTTTTTCTCCCACCCATTAACTGAATGGCAAGGAATCCCAGAACCTAAAGGAAACAGAAGACAGATTAGACAAACCTAAGTCCTTGAATGACCATATGCGAACCCACCCACCAACCAACGTTTGATTCTACAGAAGCAAAAAATGGTTTTCTATTCTCGTTCAGCCACTGAGATTTCTAGGATTATTTGTAACAGCAACCAACAGATCATAAATTCCTCATAACCTTTGAATCTAATTTGAGCTTTGGACTAGTAGCCCCTGACATGCCCATCCAAACTTGAATCCTTTCCGGTCAGAGGGGTCAGATGCCAAGGATACAGTTTTTGCTTTTTCTTTCCTTAGATATATATATATATATATATATATATATATATATTTTTTTTTTTTTTTTTTTTTAATCAGATGAAAGAAGTGTGGGACTCACCATAGCAGTCTGTCTGTTTGAGCGCATAAGAGAGGTTAGAAGTAGTGTTAAAAACAGATAACCTGACTCAGTGGTAATTGGGGATTAGACCCCACTGTGCTAAATAAGGTAGAGGTCAAGGTTATAAGCAAAGATTTAAACATAACATTGGTGAGGTCAAAATCAGAATTAGAGACACCACAACTTAGAGGGAAAACCTCTAAGTGTCTTATAGACAAAGGAACACCACATGCACAAGTGAGTAAAGAAGTGGGTTAATACCTATGGAATTAAGATCAGAAATAGATAGAGACATAAAAATAAGATCCAAGAAAGAAGAGACTGGAAATCCTCAGCCATGATTCTCGGAGGTACTGATAACAAACACACTCGAGAAAGTACAGGACAGAGAAGAGAGGAACCCCCCCCCCCCATTGCAGACACAGAAACAGGAAGAAGGAAACAGTTTCAGCCCACACAGGTTACAATTTAATCAATTCTACTTGGAAATACTACTTTAGGGATGCCTAGCTTATGTTTATATAAAATTTTAGGTTATCGTATGAATTTGAAATTTTAATTTATGGTATGGATTTGGTGATTTCATGTATCATTTTTGGGTTTTTATAACCCATATGTAAAGAAGTGCTTCCAGTATTGATCAGAAAGCTGCCCCATGGAAATTGCAACAGCTGTTGGGAGGTGAATTGCGGCCCTTAACAAGAATGTGGATGGTCAAACAGGTAATTTCACAGTTGAGCACGTCGTCATGTTGCTAACTGTGTTCAAAATGTCTGTTTGTTGTATTTGGTGTGTGCGTGTGTGTGTGTAGGGAGAGTTACACATACACACACAATCCTCAATTTGAAACGCACCTATTTAAACTGAAGCATAATTTTGTCATGAGGAAAATTAAGGGCATTTTTGTGAAGTGTTTTAAGGAATTAATATTTTCTGTTTAGAGAGGATTGAATGAAAAATTACAATGTGGAATTAAAGCAAATTCTTGAGAACAAAAAACAGCAAGGGAAATACAGTAGTAATGCATTCAGTGGAAATGTGTGTGTGACTGACAAGACTTGAAGAACTTTGCATAGAAGGGAAACGTTGGCCTGTGATGATTAGAATACAAGCAGAACAAAATTTTGAAACCCCAAGGTGGAGATATAAAAATGTATATCAGATATTTAAGCTATGGTGATTATTATCCCAGGTTTTTTTTTTTAAGTTTTTATTTATTTATTGACAGAGATCACAAGTAGGCAGAGAGGCAGTCAGAGAGAGAGAAAGGAAGAAGCAGGCTCCCTGCTGAGCAGAGAGCCCGATGTGGGGCTCCATCCCAGGACCCTGAGATCATGACCTGAGCCAAAGGCAGCGGCTTAACCCACTGAGCCATCCAGGCACCCCATATCCCAGTTTTATAGGAAATTTGGCTTACGCTTTGTACCCATCAAAATATAAAAAGGAAAGTTGTATCTGTGTTCAATGCCTAATAAAAGAAAATATCATTTTTTTTTACAGAAACTAATCACTGAAACTAATTACCTCAACAAAATTGCCATATGGTCACTGAACAAGAAATTGGACAAACTTAAAAAGTGGTTTCACACAGAAATTCTTGATGTGGCAGTAGCTTGTGTTTATCCTCCGAAAAAAGCAAAACATCCCCAATGCCATTACTCACTGAAGTGATATTTGTGAGAAGCTAATCAAATGAGATTTAACACCTAACCTGAGGCAAGGACAAATTTGAAATTTGTTGGAATGAATGGATAGAATGCAGGCATCCATTGATTTTCAACTTGCAATGACACAGGCCATCAATCACTGATACTGTTTACTTTCCCCCTGTGTGTGTATGTGTGTGTGTGTGTGTGTGTGTGTGTTCATGTGTGTTAGAAGGGGGGGTACAAATGTACACTGTTTTAGTATTTAATATTAATAACTGGCAGAGGGACCAATAAAACAGACTGCCCCTTCCGCCCTACTACTACTACCCTAGCCTGGAGAAGTGGGTCTTACCCTGCTAGAGGATTAAGTAAATCAGTAAATTATAGCTCTGAGAGAGAGTAGGAAATTAACCTGAAAACTCCTAAACACAATCTCTAGTGGGGTTACACAAATAAGTCAGGGGGTTACTGCAGAATCAAGCAAATAAGTTAAACAGGAACTTAAATGTATTCACCAGGGCTGAATTATGGAAAAGTCCCCACTTGGATCTCTTCACTTGTAGCCATTTTCTTAATGAGGAATTATTTAATAATATTTTTGATGCAAAATAAATCACTTTTTTAAAAAAGATTTTATTTATTTATTTGAGAGAGAGAGAATATGAGCGTGCCTGAGCAGGGAAGGGCAGAGGGGGAAGGAGCGAGAGAAAATCTGAAGCAGATTCCACACCGAGCATAGAGCCCATTGTGGGGCTCGATCTCAGGACCAAGAAATAGATCAAGACCCAAGCCCATACCAAGACTTGGACTCTTAACTGACTGAGCAACCCAGATGCCCCCCCCAATCACTTTTGATGTCATTTTAATACATTTGTTTATTTTAAATAGAAATCAAACTAAAAGCAGAATTAAATGTTTTATCCTGCCTTTATGTAAACTCATTAAATTTCCTCTACTGCTCAAGATGATACGATGTTTAAAAGAGAATCCCATGTGTACAAAACAAGTCTACCATTCCTAAAATCTAAGCTTTTTTAAATGCTTTATAGAAATCCATACTAACGGGGCGCCTGGGTGGCTCAGTGGGTTAAGCCTCTGCCTTCAGCTCAGGTCATGATCTCAGGGTTCTGGAATCGAGTCCCACGTCGGGCTCTGCTCAGCAGAGAGCCTGCTTCCTCCTCTCTCTCTCTGCTTGCCTCTCTGCCTACTTGTGATTTCTCTCTGTCAAATAAATAAATAAAATCTTAAAAAAAAAAAAAGAAAAAAGAAATCCATACTAACAAATGCAGGTGCTAAAAATAGTCTTAAAAATCCAAAACTACATCGGAAGTGGTAGAACACAAAATCAAATGCCAAAACAGTCAGCGAGTTGTATTTTAGATACATTAGATATTTGGAGAATTGATTATTATGTATTTGTTTTGTTTTGTTTTGTTTTAGAGACAAATCCACGTCGACAGTGTATGCAGAGATGAGGGCAGCGCAGGCACAGGCTGGTGAGACCAGGTCACACACCTGTCCTGGCCGAGGTACCTGTTCTGCATAGAGAGTTCTCAGGCTGCGGTTGGGCTGGATGCAGATCCAGAGTTAGAGCTACTGCCTTGAGTGGCAGGTGTGGAGACACAGGTGTCAGCAAGGGCAAGGGCAGGGGTAGAGGGTGTGAAGAAGTGAAGCAAGGCACATGCATATCTGTGTGTTCACTTGTGTGTGCACATATACATGGGCACAGTGTATACAAACCTATAAAAACCTTCAAAGATTAATCTCAGGAGAGGGTCAGGGGTAAGACACCTCAACTTTCTGAGGCCCCAGAGTCTGAGGAAGCACTGGGAAAGGGAGCACATCACATTCCTCCGAATGCCCAGATCTAGCCCTGTTCTGCCACTCAGACTTGTTGTGTGACCTGGGACGAGATAGTTACCACGTTGGAGCTTTGGAAAGATTCACTCACTGTATGATCTTAACTGCTTTTTGGAACGTGGATATTCCTTGTGTTTTTCCTCAGACCACTTAGCCTTTGTCCAGCTCCTCTGGCCCATTGTAATCACCTCTTAAGACCCATACCTTTTGGGTGACTGGGTGGCTCCGTGGGTTAAGCCGCTGCCTTCGGCTCAGGTCATGATCTCAGGGTCCTGGGATCGAGTCCCACATCGGGCTCTCTGCTCAGCAGGGAGCCTGCTTCCCTCTCTCTCTCTGCCTCCCTCTCTGTCTACTTGTGATCTCTCTCTGTCAAATAAATAAATAAATAAATACCCATACCTTTCTGATGCCGTTCATATACCTGGGACCTCTTGCTAAGAGGTTTATGAACACAACCATCTCCCATTTTATTTGCATATCCATGAGATCCTCTGCAAACAGGAAATCATTATTATTTCCCAAACTTCACTCCTTCTAGACTACTGTTTCTCAAACCGTTTCTATGGTGAAAGGACAATTTTTGTTTTCCAGTACCTCCCAGACGTATATGTTTACAAAATGAAACAAAAATAACATAAAACATTCTATTTTTAATGATTTTTAATTATTATCTTCAAAAGAAAAAAATCTGTTTTTTAATGATTATCTTCAAAAGAAAAACAATTTTTCTCGAGTTACTATGAAAGTTTCTAGATTTTGCTGTTTTTAATCTATTATGGACTGGAAAGAAAAAGTTTGTGATTCCACACCTGCCTACAGACTGCGTTTTAAGTAGCTGATTCTTAAAAAACTATTCTTATGCATTTTCTCACCCAAGTATATGTCTGGGCCACGATTTGGAGGAAAAGTGAATGATTTTTGCTTTGAACAAGCAAAATCATTCAAGATTGAACTTGGTGAGATTATATCCTCATCAAATTGAGATTTGTAGATTTGTAGTTACTGAATATTAGTTTTTTTTTTTTAGGTTGTCAGTTAAAAAAATTACTTTTTAAACTTGTGTAGGTAGTATTTAATATTTCTTTATGTAAAACAAAAAAGTTTTCCTCAAAGAGCAATTTATAGATAAATCCACAATACCTAAAACTCCAACAATGCTGAACACAGGCTTGAAAATTTTATTTTAGTATACACAAAACATGACAAATGTAATTTATCTAATAGTTGGTTGCCTGACGTGGAAACTGATGTCAGTTTTAAGCGATCATATTTCCTGGTGAAAGCAAGCAGAATTTCAGTGCCCTGTAAGAGAACAAACTGACCTGTGCTATGATTTTATTTATCCATCTGAAAATTAAAGAATGTGTGTCAACCAGCTGCTTTGGCATTTCTTTGGGGGTTGGGGGTGGACTGTAAAATGAGACAGCAGAATCACATACTTCTTGAAGCCACTGTTGGTTTCTGGTAACACTTGTTTTTCTCCACCTTCTAGGGCAGGAGAGTACATATTGCATTGAAGAAAACCATTCTATGCATTTTTAATGTAAGTAAGGATACAAGTGTCCATCGCTGCCAAACACCTTGTTCCAGAATAAATACCTCTGTTAGAAAGGCATCTCCATAGGATATTTTGATCCGAGATCTGCAAAAATCCCAAGTCAATAACAAAATCACAGAATTTCTCTAATGATGAATTCTGAAAGGAAAATTCCTTCCTCTCTTCTTGCTTGTAGTTTTATCAAGCTGTTAAAGAGTATCAGCCAATGACCATCATCGGACAAGATACACTTACAATTCCTTTGAATTTCATGGGAACTATTGGATCCTCACACGGGGTATGGTGATTTGTGTTTCTTGGAACCAGGACAGTCTGACTCTACGTTCCCAACAGTGTGCTCCTGGTGAGCTGTGCGATAATGATGGTTGTAAATGTTTAATACTGCTGAAAATTTTAAAACTAGTTTTTTAACTTGTCAAAATTCATGGTATTTGAAATCATGTTTGAACATGATTCTTGTAACTCTGTCCTTAATATTTTGGGGCTGCAGTTTTGCCACAGAGAACACTAGAGACTGCATAACACATTTCTTTCCTGTTCCCCTTACATTCCAGAGTCAGTTCCTTTGTTTTGACTCCTATTGAGAAGGAAGTCATTATTCCTCAAACGAATATCTGATGTGCATGTGGGAAATATTTACTTTTTGGTTGATTACTTGCTCTTATAGCTTATAGTTTCTCCAGCTTTATTGAGGTATAACTAGCAAATAAAAATTGTGTATATTTGAAGTATACAACCTGATATTTTGATACGGGAATACATTGTGAAATGATTACCACAATCAAGCTAATTAACATATCCTTCAACTCACACAGTTATTGTGTGTGTGTGTGTGTGTGTGTCTAACTCTCAGCAGATTTCAAGTATACTGTAGGGTATTACTAACTATAGTTGTCATGTTATATATTAGATCTTCAGAACTTTATCCCCCATAATCTAAACTCTGTATACTTGAAACAATATCTCTTATTTCCCCCACCCTCCATACCCTGATAACAACTGGACTGTGCTTATGAGTCCAACTTTTCTGATTCTACATAAAAGTGAGATCATGCAGTATTTGCTTTTTGTGGCTGTCTTAACTCACTTTAAAAATGTCCTCCAAGTTCATCCATGTTGTCATGAATGCCATAATTTTCTTCCTCGTAAAGGCTGAATAAGATAATATTTTATAGGGGCACCTGGGTGGCTCAGTGGGTTAAAGCCTCTGCCTTTGGCTAAGGTCATGATCTAAGAGTCCTGGGATCGAGCCCCACATCAGGCTCTCTGCTCAGCCGGGAGCCTGCTTCCCCCTCTCTCTCTGCCTGCCTCTCTGCCTTCTTGCGAACTGTCTGTCAAATAAATAAAATATTTAAAAATAAAAGACACTACTGTATATATTGTATTTATAGTTTCCCATTTTCTTTATTCATCAACTGACATTTAAGTTGTTTCTATATCTTGGCTACTGTGAAAAATATTATAACAAGTCACATTTTATATATCATTAAATTTACCCACTTCATCTTTTCAACTCTGTGATTTTTTAGGAAAATTACTGTGCTGTGAAGTCATCATCATGAGTAAGCAGTATTCGAACATTTTCTCCAAACAATAGGATCCTTAGTCACATTTACTATTAATCCCGATTTTCATGCTCTGCCTCATGCAACCAATCATTTATTTTCTGTTTCTAAAGATTTGCTTTTTCTGGACATTCAATCTGAAACTCAACATACTGTATGACATTGTGGAAGAAAGCAAAATTATGGAGACAGTAAAAAGATCAGAGGTAACAAGGGGTTAGGGAATAGGGTGGACCACAGAGAACTTGGGGGACAGTGAAATTTTTTTGTGTGAAACTAAAATGGTGCCCACATGTCATGATACATTTGCTGAAACCTATAGGATATACACCAAGAGGGAACCCTAGTGTGGAGTGTGGACTTTGGGTGATAATGACATCATTTGTCAATGTAGGTTTATCTGTAGCAAGAGATGGCTCCAGTGCAGAATGTTATCATGGGAGAGAGGAGCTGTAGGGGTGGAGGCAGAGTGTTTGGAAACTTTGTAACTTCTGCTTCATTTTACTGTGAACCTAAAACTACTCTAAAAAAATAGTCTATTGAAATTAAAAAAAAAAAAATTTAGTTTCTCTGGATTTTTTTTTAAAGATTTTATTTATTTATTTGACAGAGAGAGATCACAAGTAGGCAGAGAGGCAGGCAGAGAGAGAGGAAGGGAAGCAGGCTCCCTGCTGAGCAGAGAGCCCGATGCGGGACTGGATCTCACGATCCTGAGATCATGACCTGAGCCGAAGGGTGGCTTAACCCACTGAGCCACCCAGGCGCCCAGTTTCTCTGGATTTTTACATTTCCATATACATTTTAGAATCTGCTTGAAAGTTTCTGCACAAAAAAAGTTTGTTTCAATATTTATAGAATATTTATAGATCCTATTGACAGCCTATATTTTTTGAATCCTGTTTGTTGAATCGATGGATCAAAATGGGGAGAAATGACATCATAATAATATTGCGTTTTCCAATCCAAGAACATGCCCTATTTATTTTGACCTTCTTTAATTTCCCTCAGCAATTCTTATTTTATTATTTCTTAATGTACAAGTCTTACACTAGTCTTGTCAAATTTATTCATTCATGTTTTATTCTTTCTGATGTGATTGTGCAAAATTGTATGCTTAATTTCATTTTCTTTTTTTTTAAAGCTTTTATTTATTTATTTGACAAACAGAGATCACAAGTAGGCAGAGAGGCATGCAGAGAGAGAGAGAGGAGGAAGCAGGCTCCCTGTTGAGAGGAGAAGGAAGCAGCAGTGAGCCCAATGCGAGCCCAAGACCCTGAGATCATGACCTGAGACGAAGGCAGAGGCTTTAACCCACTGAGCCACCCAGACGCCTCTTAATTTCATTTTCTTATTGGTCGTTGCTTGTATATAGAAATGCGTTTGATTTTTCATTATTGACCTAATACTCTAAAACCTTGCTCTCTGTGTTTTTTGTTTTTGTTTTTGTTTTTTTAAATATTTATTTATTTATTTGACAGATAGCGATCACATAGAGAGGCAGGCAGTGGCGGGGGTGGAGGGGAGGTAGAAAGCAGTAGAAAGCAGGCTCCCTGCTGAGCAGAGAGCTCAATGTGGGGCTCGATCCCAAGACCCAAGATCATGACCTGAGCCAACGGCAGAGGCTTTAACCCACTGAGCCACCCAGGCACCCCTGCTCTCTGTGTATTTTACTTCTAATTATTTTTTAGATGCTCTTGGTTTTTTTGTTTTGTTATGTTTGTTTGGTTTTTTTTTCAATTTTTTATTTTTTATAAACATATATTTTTATCCCCAGGGGTACAGGTCTGTGAATCACCAGGTTTACACACTTCACAGCTCTCACCAAAGCACACACCCTCCCCAATGTTTTTTTAATACAAAATCATGTTGTCTGTGAGAAAAGGTAGTTTTACCTTCTCCTTTCCAATCTAGATGCCTTTTATTTCTTTTCATTGCCAATTAGACTAGCTAGAATTTCCAGTACAACATTTAATAGAAGTCAAGAGCAAACATGTTTCCCTTATTCCTGCTTTTGGGCAGAACATCGTCTTCCACCATTAAGTACAATGTTCATTGTAAGTGTTGTATAGAGGACCTTTATTAGGTTAAAAGAGTTACTGTCTAAAGAATTTCAGCATGTTTAATCATGAATGGGTGTTGGATTTTCCCCAATGGCTTACCTGTGCATATGGAGTTAATCATGTGGTTTATATTCTTTATTTTATTAATATTATATTACTTTTGCATGTTCTGTGTTCTCTTGAAAATAACGTGTTTGGGGTGCCTAGGTGGCTCAGTCAGTAAAGACTCTCGCTCTTGATTTTGGCTCAGGTCATCATCTTGGGGTCATGACATCCAGCCCTGCCTCTGGGTTTGTGCTTAGCAAGGAGCTTGCTTGAGATGCTGTCTCTCCCTCTCCTTCTGCCCCTCACCTCACAGAAGTAAATAAGTCTTTAAAAAATAATGTGCTGTTATTGGTTGTCCTGTTCTAGTCAAGTTGATAGTGTTTTTCAAGTTGTCTATCTTTTTTTCTGATTTTTTGACTAGATGTTCTATCAATTATTGAGATGCAACATTGTAATTTTCAACTATTACTGTTGAACTATTTCTGCCTTGTAAGTAGCATGTATTTGGGGGTTCTATTGTTAGGTAATTATATGTAATTGTTTTCTGCTGAATGGAATCTTTTATCACTGTAAAATATCTTTTTTCATCTCTAGTAATACTATTTGTGTTATACTTTTTGCCTTTTGTATATTATATTTGTACTATTTTGTATATTAGCATAACTGATGAAGTTTTAGAATGTGAGGTCCCATGGAGTAGAGTCTGGAGCTGATGCCCAAGAAGGAATTCTTGAGACATCTTTGGTGCAAAATGGTGGTTTATTAAAGCACAGGGACAGGACCTGTGGGCAGGATGAGCTGCTGCCCCGGGATTATGAGGGGTCGTAGGTTATGTACCATGGAGTTGCGGGGAGGTAAGAAAAAGGGAGTTTTCAATAGAACTTTCATATGCTAAAGAGGACCTACAAGATACTGATACCAGAAGCCTTGCCATTACCAAGGTCATTTTGCCCCTAGCAAGGTATTAACATTAAGATGGGTGGGAGATTCCTAAAGAATGTCACATAAGTCCCACCCAGGAGAGGGGCTGGGGAAGGTTGGAGGGTGTCAACTTTTGCTTTGTCCTCAGCGAGCCTCATCAGTCAGATTGCCATTGAATTGGAGTATTCAATCCCGTCATTTAGTCTAATTATTAGTATGTTGGGTTTTGTAATTTGTTTTCAATATGCTCTATGTTTTATGTGTTCCTTTATCCTTGCTTTTTTGTTTAACAGGTATTTTCTTGTGTACCACTTAAATTTCTTTAAAAAAAAAAAAAAACTGTTTTCTTGAATTACTTTCTTTGTGGCTTCTCTGAATATTACAATATGCATTTTAACCTAAAACAATCTATTTCACTTTAATGCTAATTTGATTACATAATGCATAGAAATGGCTACCCCATTCTCTTTGAGCATGCATTCTCTTACTTCTTACTTCTCTTACTTCTCCTTTTGTTGTGCTATTATTATCATACAGATTACATCTTTATACAGTATAAATCCATCAACTGTTGTATACATTGTATATTACCTTTATACAGATAAGCACATCAATACAGGTTTTCTGGTTTGGGTTGTTTCTTGTTTTGCTTTGTTATGTCCCCCCCCCTCTTTTTTTTGTTTGTTTGTTTGTTTGTTTTGGTTGAAAAGCAGGAGTGTTAAATAATATAGCAAATCTGAAATTAGTTCTCTCTTTCCCATGGGGTTTGTTCCTAACACTTTTTTTTCCCTTGTTCTGTTTTTCTGCCTAACAGATTTCCAGAACTGATTTAATAGATTCTGTATTCAAGGCTGTGTGCAGCCACTGTGCTCTCTGATCATTTTTATTTTTAGAATGCTTTTTTTAAAGCCTGACCTTCTCAAGGGCTGCCTCTCAGTCAGCATAGTGTGATGATTAGCTAATGATGGGTCAGAAGAGTCCCTAAAATGACTTGCCCTAGTAAGTATTACACACATTAGCATGGGGATTTGTGGTTGGTTAAAGGCACAACTTCAAATTTTAGGATGATAAAAAGCTAACATAAGTCATTCTTATCTGTCATTTCCTGTAAGGCAGGACCTCAAGGTCAGCCATAGATGACGTTTCAGGGTCAATCTCTAGTTTTTCTTGGGCATATGCATAGACGTGCTTATATATGTGTACCCCTATCAGTCAACTCAAGCTGTCACAGTAAATGATTGCAGACTTGTGGCTTAAACCACAGACATTTATTTTCTCACAGTTCTGGATTCTGGATGTTCATGATTAAGTTACAGGTAAACAGAGTTTCTGAAAAGAGTTCTCTTCCTGGCTCATAGACAGCCACCTTCTTGCTATGTCTTCACATGGTCTTTCTTCTGTGTGTGTAGAAAGGTCTCTGGTGACTCTTCATTATCTCAAGTAGGTGGAGAGGCAGGCAAAGAGAGAGAGAAGGAAGCAGGCTCCCCACTGAGCAGAGAGCCCGGCTCAATCCCAGGACCCTGGGATCTTGACCTGAGCAGAAGGCAGAGGCTTTAACCCACTGAGCCACCCATGTGCCCCAATTATGTTTTATTTCGGAAAGAGAAAGATATTTAGTATTTCCTGATTCTAGTCAGCATGTAGGAAGCATGGAATTCTCCACTTCATCATAACAAGTAAAAAGTCCAACATACTGAAAATTCAGTATCTCTTCTGAGGGCTATCAGAGGTCAGTTGAGGTCACAGGACAAAGAGCTACCCCCCAAAATTAGAGACACATATAGGCTGACACTGGGAATCACAACTTACTAGAGCAGTAGCCCAACCCAGGAACAGAAACTTCAGTGGAAACCAGTGCTGGGGCAGGAAAACCTGAACTGTGCTGGGGGATCCTCATGGGCAAGTCTGAGAGTTAAAAACTCCAGGGGGTCTCCCACACTTTTGTGAGTTTTATTTCCTGGAGTTCTACCAGGTTTTGACAGTGAATAGCTGAGAAAAATCCCCCTGGGCTTTAGGCAGCAGAAGTTGAAAAGTAGCTATGTGGAAATGTGCCAGAACATTCTGTTCTTCTAAAAAGACTGCTCTCAAGATAAATTATTTTACCAGAGCCTATTACCAAAACCTATTAGGGTTTTATCAGATCCTAACTACTTGAGGGAATGGAAACACCCAAATCCAGTCAACCTAACCTCTTCAAGCTATCCTGCCTCACCTAAGATGAGAGGCAGAATGGAGAAGTATTTATGAAGTTCATAGCCCAGGGGCACGGGCTCCTGAGAAGGTTGGGCTCTCATCCCAGGACAATAGAATTATTTGCCTCTTCATCTCACTAAAAGCCTTACCACTACCTCACTAAAGGCCTATTTAGTAGTGTTCCTTTTACCTAGTACATCAAATACAGCTTTCCACCAAAAAAAAAAAAGTATAATGCACACTAAAAAGTAAAAGACACAACTTGAAAGGACAAGGTAAGCATCAGAATAAGACTCACCTACGGCAGGGACATTGGAATTATCAAACATTCTGTTTAAAAGAACGATGAAAAAATGTGGACAGCATGCAAGATTGGATGATAATGTAAGCACAGAGATGGACATTCTAAGAAAGAATCAAAATGAGTGCTATGATCAAAATCAAGAACACCTTTGATGGGCTCATTAGTAAACCAGATATGGCTAAAGAAAAAGATTCTTAAATTTGTGAATCTGTGAATAGCTGTTTTGACAACTAAAAAGTAATGGGGTGGGGGAAGAAAAAACGGGGAAAAAAATAAGTGCAGGGAACAGAATATCCAATTACTATGGGTCAATTATAAAAGTTGTATGTAATATATGCATAATGGGAATACCACAGGGAGAAGAAAGAAAGGGATAGAAGGAATATTTAAAGCAGTGAGAACTGACGTCCTCCCCCAAATAAATGTCAAACACCAAACCATAGGTCCACAAAACACAGAGAACACCAAGCAAAGTAAATGCAAAACAAATCAAATCAAAAACAAACTAAAAAGCCCACTTCTCCTAAGCATTCAAACTACCCAGAAAATCAAAGATAAAATGTTGAAAGGAATCAGAGGAAAGCACTGTACCTTTAAAAGAAGAAACTAGAAGGATTACATCCAACTGCTCAGAAACAAGCAAAGAAGAGAGTGGAGGAAAACATTTAAAGTGGAAAACGAGGGTGGCTCAGTGGGTTAGGCTTCTGCCTTCAGCTCAGGTCATGATCTCAGGGTCCTAGGATCGAGTCCCTCATCGGGCTCTCTGCTTGGCGGGGAGACTGCTTCCTACCTACATCTATCTCTGCCTGCCTCTCTGCCTACTTGTGATCTCTGTCTGTTAAATAAATAAATAAAATCTATAAAATAAATAAATAAGTAAAGTGGTACATGAGGAACACCTGTGTGACTCAGTTGGTTAAACACCTGCCTTTAGCTCAGGACAGGATCCCAGGGCCTGCCTTAGACTGCTTTCTCAGAGGGGAACCTCCTTTTCCTTCTCTCTGCCCCCCATCCCCAACTTGTGCACTCTCTATTTTTCCAGCAAATAAATAAATAAAATACTTAAAAACAAAACAAAACAAAATAAAATAACAAAAGTGGGGGAAAAAAGTTTAAAAAACACCAAACATGTAAACAAACAAAAACAAACTGGTATTCTGTGTCCTGAAAAGTTATCTTTCAAAAGTGAAGGAGCAATGAAGATTTTCTTAGACTAACAAATATTGTGAAGATTTTCTGGTCAATAGACCTGCCTTATAAGAAATGTTAAAAGGTCTTCAAGAGAAGGAGGGTGACACTTGTTAGAAATTCAGATCTACATAAAGAAAGGAAGAATATTAGCAAAGGAATAAATGAAGGTAAAATCAAAATTTTAATTGATCTACCAGAAAATACTGGTCAAAATAATAATAGCAATAATATTGTTGATGATTATACACTACATATAAGTGAAATAAGTGATTCAGTATATGGGAGGATGGATTTATATTTATGGTATTTTGCTATTGTAAGGTTTTAGCATTACTCAAGAAGTCATAAAATGTTATTTGAAAGTGGGATTGAATTAGTTGCCATGTATATTACGAACTCTAAGGCAACTACTAAGAACAAGTTAAAAAGAAAAGGATAATTGATATGCTAAGGAAGCAGAAAAAAATGGAATCATATACAATTTTCAATTAAAACCACAAATGGCAGAAAACAGAGTGGAAGACAAAAATAGGAACAAAGAATAAGTGTCATTGACATAAAGCAAAACCAATATAGTAGATATTAATCCATTCTACACCAATAATTGTTTTAAACATCAATGGTCTTAACATACCAATTAAAAGACAGGGTCAGGTTGAACCCCAAAATAAGACTCAACTGCATGTGTCTTTATGAAACACTTCAAATATAAAGACACATAGGTTAAAAGCAAAGGGTAAAGAATGATAGATCATGCTAATTCAAATAAAAGCTGGGATAGCTATATTAACTTCAGGTACAATAGACTTCAGAGCAAAGCTCCATCCTTCAGAAAAGGAGAAATGATAAAGACTTTCCAAAATACACCCAAAACCAAAACCATAAGCTGAGAAAGTTCATCACCACTAGAACTTGTTTATAGTAAATAAGAGAGGAAGTTTTTCAAGCTGAAATGAAAAGATGTTAATTAGTATTGTAAAACATATGAGGTTAAACTCACCAGTAATGGTAAATACATAGTCAAAATCAGATTTTCTAATATTATATGGTGGTCCCTATATCACTTTAAACTCTACTTTAGAAGTTGAAGGACAAACACATTAAAAATCACTATAACTACAATCATTTAATATTGGATACATAATATAAAAATGTAAATTATATCAATAACCTAAAATGTGAACTATAAAATATAGTTCTGCTATGGTATCAAGTTGTCCCTAGCCTAAATAGATGATATAATGATAATGTATTTATTGTAAGTCATAACAAAGATGAGCCTGTATAGTAGATACACAAAAAGGTGACTATAAATGAATTAAAGCATACTCCCCAAAAAGTGTTCAAATCAAAAGGAAGGCAGCAAGAGAAGAAAAATGAGGAAAGGAGCTATGAAATAGTCAAAAACCAATGAACAATGTTCCAATAGTAAGTAAATATAAGTAATTACTTTAAATGTAAATGAATTAAATTCTGCAATCAACAAACCTAGGGAGGCTAACTATATTAAAATATGAAGAAGAGGAGAAAGGAAAAGAAGGAGGAGAAGGAGGGGAAGGAGAAGAAGAAAAGGAAAAGGAAGAAGAAGCTTTAAGGACACAGACACTCTGAAAATGAAAGCGTAGAAAAGGTATTCAAAGTACATGGTAACCAAAAGAGTAGGAGTAGCTATACTTAGAACAAATAGAATGTAAGTTAAAAATGGTTATTAGGCGATTATCGGATGATCTCCCTGATATGAGGAATTTGAGAGGCAGGGTGGGGCATTGTGGGGGTTAGGGAGGGAAAAAAATAAAACAAGATGAGAAAGGGGATGGAGACAAACCATAAGAGACTCTTAATCTCAGGAAAACAAACTGAGGGTTGCTAGGGTTTGTGGGGGAGGGAGAGGGTGGCTGGGCGATCAACATTGGGAAGGATATGTGCTATGGTGAGTGCTGTGAATTGAGTAAGACTGATGATTCACAGACCTGTACCCCTGGGGCAAATAATACATTATATGTTAATAAATAATAAATTAATAAATTAATTAAAGATGGTCATGAGGGACATGGAAGATCATTATATAATGGTAAAACAGTCAATTAGTTAAGAAAATGTAACAATTGTAAATATTTATGCATCCAACAGGAGAATATCTAAATATATAACGCCGGGACACCTGATGGCTCAGGTGGTTAATCGTCTGCCTTTGTCTCAAGTCATCATCCCAGGGTCCTGGGATCCAGTCCCCCTTGGGCTCCTTGCTCATCAGCGAGCCTGCTTCTCCCACTGCCTGCCTTTCCCCTTGCTTGTGCTTGCGTGCTCTCTCTCTCTGACAAATAAATAAATAAAATCCTTAAAATATATATATATATATATATAGCAAATACAGAACTGAAAGGAGAAATTAACAGCAAGGCAATAATAGTAAGAAACTTCAGTAGGAGACTCTACTATAAACATAGGATAAATCATCTGGGCAGAAAATCAATAAGAAAAAAGCAGATTTTCACAGCACTGTAGACCAAATGGACCTAAAGGGCATTTTTAACTTTCTAACAGAACATGCATCAGCAGCAAAATACATATTCTTCTCAAGCACACATCACTTCTCTGGGGTAGATCATATGTTAGGATATAAGACAAGTATTAAAAAGTCAAGAAAATTTAAATTATATCAAGTATCTTTTACAACTATAAAGATGTGAAACAAAAAATCAATAGCAGGAAGAAAACTCAGACATGTGGAAATTAAACAACAGACTCCTGAATGACCAATGGATTAAAAAACAAAACAAAACAAAAAATATCTTGAGACAAATAAATGTGGAAGCACAACATTCTAAATCCTATGGGATGCAGCAAAAATTGTACTAAGAACAAATTTATAGCTATAAATACCTACACTTAAAAAAAGAAAGATGTTGGGCACCTGGGTGGCTCAGTGGGTTAAGCTGCTGCCTTAGGCTCAGGTCATGATCTCAGAGTCCTGGGATCCAGTCCCGCATCGGGCTCTCTGCTCAGCAGGGAGCCTGCTTCCCTTCCTCTCTCTCTGCGTGCCTCTGCCTACTTGTGATCTCTGTCTGTCAAATAAATAAATATTCTTAAAAAAAAAAAAGAAAGAAATTAATACCAGAATCCAAATATGTACTACATGATGTTTTATTTGGTGGATGTGTCCCATGATAGGTTTCTGCTGTGTAACTGTTTAATATAATTATGTAAATTTCATATAGCTCCAAGGATTGCATAAGTGCAGTTATTCTCAAATTACCTATTTGTTTTCTGTGCAGTATCTCAAACTACTGAAATACTGTTAGAATTTTCATAGAGAAGGATGTGGGTTCATTGCTTTGCTAGCATCCAAAAGCTACACTGAGGTCTCATTGCTCCAAGAAGGATGACCAAATGCACAAAACGTTTTCTAAAATGATGTGTTCGTTTGGTGTGAGCATCCTATCCATCCATTTTCCTAACAAGCTGTTCTGTACATGGCAAGTATACAGGAAATAACTTTCAATGGGCAGTCTAAGAGAAGATTTGTGAGAAAAGAAAGGGGTACTTTTCTCTTTCCTTTCTAATAGGACTTTGTAGAGAATCTCTTGAACTGGAAAAAAAAGTATACTAGATTGGTGTCTGAGTTCAACCAGATTTATCTTACAACTTAAGTTTACAAAATAAAACTAAAGTTTGGTTTAAATAATTTTTATCTACCGGTTACTTGTTATGGTGTATCAATTTCAATACTTGCATCTTAAGGATATTTGATTTGGTCTGTCTTTGGAATTTGAAATCCAAATTAAATATTCCTATAATTATATATGACTTAGTAAATTTTGAGTGCAAGGTGACTTTTATTGAAAATTAAAATAAAACATTTATTTAAGGGTCTGTTTTCTTTATAATGTACTACTTTTCTAGTTATTTACACCTTTATTCAGTCTGGAGAAAGTTAAATCAATAGCATATAATTAATAATAAGTTAATAACAATAAAATCACATATAATGAAGGTGTATGATAATTTTCAAGTTACTAGTCTCAAATATTTTCTATACCAAGACAACTGAAATCATTTCATCAGAAATAGTGACTCACTATGGCCATAACTTTCATTTGTTCAGATTCACTTCAGAATGGGAAGGTCGACAGTTGAAAAAAGATAAATCTTTCAAAGTCACCTAATTACAAAAAAATACATGTAAAATGTAATTTTATTTTATTTTTATTATTGTCATTTTCAAATTTAAACCCAGCTTTCTATATATCTAAGTTAGGGAATAACTCCTGCTTTACTTTTGAGTTCTCTATTAGATACTTACATATTTCATAATAAAAATAAATATACTTTAAGAATTTATTAAGATACTGCTTCTCAACCTAAACCTTGTGTTTGATCCAACAGTCATAAAAAGATATCGACACATTTTCATCAGATACTCAGTTAGTCCGGAGATGTGACAAATCACTTCAAAAGTTATCAGTTGTCTCTGTGTAAAACAAATATGATTTAGTTTTAAAAGTTTAAAACCAACAAATTCACACTGAGAAAGTTATAGCTTATTGCATTTTTCCTAGTAAAGGGAAGATTGATTTTACCCTACTAGGATGTAAAAGCAGGATTGTAGGGAATTTAAGTATTATCTACCAGATGTTGATTCCACTAAGCTATCTTTTTAGCTTATGTTAGGGGCTTTTGATCACAGTTGGCTTGAAGTAAACAAATGGCAAGCTTGCTCCCTGCCTTTAATACCGGCAGATGAGCCCTGGTCTCAGGGAAGTCAAAGGACACGGCAGTGGGAGATCTTAGGAAAGACACCCATGCAGGCCTTCAGCGACATCATGGCGCATCAACTCAGTTGCAAGTGAAGGACTGTGGGTATTGGTTTCCTTCATGCTGGAGACCAAGACGAATCTTAACATTTGCTTCTGGCCACAAAAAGATACTTTACTTCAATGACCTTCACCAGTTTACAGATCTAGCACTAGGGTGTGTAATTTAGTAATGGAAAAGCTGCCCTAAAAATAGAGATGCTTTGTGTCCAGGTAAGAGCAATGAAGCCTCATGCTATCCCCTTGAGCTTCTGCTGTAAACTCAGTCCTAACTTGATTTGACACCATGTAGTCACAGCAAAAAGAGTACTATCAAACCAAAGAGTTAAAAATTAAGCAAAAATGGAAAATAGAAACAAATTTTTATCAGAGAATTTTATAAACAATTTTAAAATATAATTGGGTGGATTTATTACTCATTCACATAAATCCTCAACTCAAGTATTGGGCGTCAACCTGGCTAGTGGCTGAACACATTTCATGCAGATTACCTGGGTTCAGATCCCAGCTCTGCTTGTACAAATTTAGGCAAACTGCATACTTTTCTTTTCTCTTCTGTAATATGGAGATGCTAATTGTCCCTATTTCATGCCCATTGCCATGTGGATTAAGTGAGTTGACATTTGCAAAGAGCTTGACAGTTGCCTGATGCCAACAAATTTTGGTAATCATTACCTAATAATCAATTAGGGGTTGGGACAGCAGAGATATGGGGAAGGAAGTCTTACCAATCATTACCCATTTTGTGGGTCAGAAGAGCACAGAAGAAGATGCTCTGCAATTGAGAACACAGGGTGATAAAGCTATTGATAGGTCACTATCTACCTGTTGGAGATGTCTGGACTGGAAATCATTATTGACAGACTTTCCAAGGGGAGAGCCTGTTTCACACAGGACAGAATTCATTTCTTATGTTGCCCCTAGCAACAATGCTAGTTCTTCCTTTGTTAGATCTCAAGTAGATGAGTTCAAAAGAAACTGTGAAAATTAAGTCTGAAAAGAAGATAATCAGGTTTCATCACATCATTAAAAGAAATGGAGACACCAAGAGACTATGGCTATTACAACCAATGAAAAAGCAGAACATACAGAAAGTGTTTGAAAAGGATTGTGTATAGCTTTTGCATTTGAAAATGGTATCATTGACCTCTGCTGGTCAATTCCATAATTATGTGTTGCTTCTATAATACAGGGAATAGGTTTCAAATCATATGATAGCTTGTTTAGCTCCTGGATTGCTGTCACAATACTTTGCTCCCAGAACAACTCCCATTCAGAATATTGGTGTTTACACAGGGTGAAATTCATATCAATAAAATTGATAGTCATGTGTGTATTGCCCATTTTTTTATGAGACATTTTTATTAATATGTTGTCCCTGAGAGATAGATTAAAGTTACCTTTACAGAGAGGGAAATTGAGGTGGGCTGATTTACACACAAGACATCTGGAACCAGAATTCATAATTACTGATACCCAATCCAATGCCATTTCCACAAGACATATATGCATGTATACTAAATGCATCCTTGATTGGAATCCTATGGTAAAGAATGAGGAGATGGTGTCTCCTTACCTGTACTTGAATGCCTTTAAGGGAACTTTTTTTTTTTTTTTTTGTAATTCTCTAAGTAACACAGCTTCAAATGAGATGAGTCTCCCTTGTCATAACTTTGGATTTCGTTTCATCAGCTGCTTTTAATTATAGACATTTTGTTAAAATAGGTCTTGGTTTGAATAATGCATAATTCTAAGTATGCTTTAAGACTATGCTTTACCTACATGTATTTAGTGTCCTTTATAAGGACACTAAAGCAGCAAATACTCTGATATAGAGTGAACCATATTAAACATGTTTAATTTCTGAATAAATTGAATTAAATCAAAACTATTTACAGAATTTCCTAAAAGCACGTGGTATTAAGGACAAGTAGCATCTGTGCTAGAGATTTACTCTTATTAGTTAATTCTAACAGCAAATAACAGTCTGACTCTTCATAACTCAGGGCTTGGAAGCTTGTCCCTCCTGAGCTGGAGGGGAGGGGACCCTTGTATAGTCCATGTTACCGAGTTGACGTACAGGGATTCCTAATCACACAAAGACTATTACTTAACTTCTCACTGGTTGTCCCAGAGAAGTTTCCTCATGTAGCTCAGTGATTCCTATACTTTATAGGCAGAAAAGTTCCAGAAACTTAAAAACAAATTCTGAAAAGTCTATGAAAAATGGTGTTGGATACTTATTTAAAAACAAAACAAAACACAGTTTCATTGTCTTAGTCAAAACAGGATTTTTAAACGATTCTTTAAAAAATTTTTTAATTAGTAATTTCAAGTATAACAACTGAAACTGGAATACGTGTTTATTTTCTATTAATAAAAATAGACTTTAACCCCAAAAAAAGAAAGAAAAGAAAAATATAGTGACCTCTGTTAAATTTATTTAATTGTTGTGTTTTCATTTTGTACAGTCGTCTCCCCCTAACTATAGGTCTGGAAATACATGATCCTCCCTCTGATACACTGTCAGAAGGTCAGTGGCAACCTCACAGTATGTCACAATGTTACGTCTGCTCTGTCCTCCTCACCACATCTCATCACGTCAGCAACTACCCTCACATCATTACTAGGAGAAGGAGGGTGAGTATAGGACAGTGAAGTATTTTGAGAAAGAAGGAGAGAGATCACATTAATCTAAATTTTATTATAGTGAATTGTTCTAATTATCTTACTTCATTATTAGTTATTAGTTATCATTCTTCATGACTAGTTATCATGGCTAATATCTTACTGTGCCTGATTTAGACTGAACTTTATTATAGGTATGTATGTACAGGAAAAAAAAAATCAGTATATATAGGGTTTGGTACTATCAGTGGTTTGGGCATCCATTGAGGTTTTAAGACACATTTCCCACAGACAAGTGGGAGCTACTGTATGGGATTATTTATTTTGTTTCATGATAGAGTATGTGCACAGTGTTTATATGTCACCCTCATATACACATACATCTACAAGGTCTTGCTTCTTGCTCATTTATAAGGCTGTCATATCTTGGCTTAGATACAGAAATTTGACACATAATAGAAATTTAACAAATATTTGTTGCATGAATAGATATCCAAGTAAGGTATTGAATTGCATTTCTCAGCAGATTTTCGAATTCCAGCTGAATCTTTTTAGCCTCCAAAATAATTTCTTCCTTTGACCACTCTTATTCTATAGAGATATCGTCTTGGATTCATGGAGAAATTAGAAAAAATTAGAACATTTTAGTGACATTTTCAAAAGGTTAGATTATACGTGGTACTATCTGTGTGTACGTGGTATGATGATCATGTGGGAATGAATGCGTGTCTGCATTTATTTAAGGGTTCTTATAATAAAAAATTAAAAATAAAATATTAACAACCTCATATCAGTCCCCAGATATTTTATTGACATTTTAATGGTTGTGAATCTCTAACTCTTGAAACCACTATGCTATAGAAAAACAGGAGATCACAGCTATCCCAGTGGGGTTAGGCACCTGGTGTTTAGGCATTGTCTTTGTTCATACCTATTCTCTAATGTACTTGGATTCTTTCTAATCAAGAAAAATTCTACTTTTCTCTAAGTTTGCACCTTACACAGCCTGGAGGAATGATTTTTTTTTTTTTCAATTAAGCTGCAAGTGGTTTGCTGAAGAGCATCTGAAAATCAATCACGGTACAAGGCACACAGTGTGAGCCTGTTATCTTCCATGATTGCAATTCAGGTACCGAGAATTCCATTTTGTGTCAGCCAGAAAGTTTGGGTGAACTAAGTATCTTTAAAGTTTATAGGTACAAATGAAATTGGCACTTTGAAAAGGACCCCAGAACATAAAGAAAGATGTAGCAGCCCTTTCTGCCTTCAGCTTCTGTAACTATTTTGACAAAGTAGATCTCCCCCAGTTTTAAAGAGAGTGGCTTTGGAGGAGTTTGATGGCTTTAAAAAATGAATTGATGAGAAATTTTGATGAATCACTAAGCTGTTGGTAAACAACAGCTATGTTTGGCAGAAGGAAATAAAGTGCAGATAGCACAAAAACCTGATTCTCTGACTTACTGCTAAAAACAACAGCTGAACCAAGGTCCAAGAACTATGTAGGGATAGAAAAGAAGCAAAGAGTGCTGTTTCAGTGATAAGCATGGGATACTGTGTTTCTCTGGGGAAGAACATATGAATATAGAGTGTAAAATAAAGAGTTCTTTTTTTTCTAAAAATGAAACAACAGTAGCTTTTTTTTTTTTTAAGATTTTTATTTATTTATTTGACAGAGACACAGCGAGAGAGGGAATGCAAGCAGGGGGAGTGGGAGATGGAGAAGCAGGCTCCCCGTTGAGCATGGAGCCTGATGTGGGGCTCTATCCCAGGATCCCAGGACACTGGATCATGACCTGAGCTGAAAGCATATGCTTAATGACAGCCACCCAGGCACCCCAGCAGTAACTGGTTTTAACTATGCACCCAGGAGCCAAACTGTGGGTTTGAATCGGGTCCTTACTTTATTATCTTTGTGTTGCTGGGCAAATTGTATTTGATATCTCAGCATCAGTGATCATAAAAATTCAATTGATCTATGCCAACTCCAACTCTACATGATATTTTATAAAATGATTGATTAATAATAGATATAAATATGTGGTTTTATAAAAGTTCACATTGAATGTACTGTGTTAAACCAATTACCATTTAGAATTTTTGATTCTCAGGATACACACTTCAGAAGTACATCAATATGCTATAATGTTATAGAAGCATTATTAGTAACACAGACTTTGACGAGTCACGGAAGTTCAAGTGCTTTGTCATTTTTTAGTGATTGGTACCTTAAATTAAAGGAAGACTGCTAGGTTTATGCATGGTATAGCTTATATATGCATAATATAGCTTATACATCTGAATTCAGCCCAAACTCTCAAACTTAAAGTGATGCTTATCTCCCAGGATGGATGGGCAGGAGAGATCCTGGAGGTATCCACAGCCATATGATTAATGTGGTATACTTCCTAGAACACCCATTAATGTAAAGTCATTAAAATATTTCAGTGATAAATAGATATAATATAAAAAAGAATATAAAATTTGGGTTAATTTTAAGCAAAAGTGGGTCTTTGAAGAAAATCCAACTTTTGACCAGCCAATTTGATCTCAATTCTGAAGTGTATTCTCTAGCTTCTGCCCTCAAAATAATTTATAGGAACACTCTGAGAGTCATGATTTCCATTATGTTTTTTGCATTGTATTTTCTTAATTTGATTTATTTTGATCATTTTATGCAGCCAATTGGTCATTTGTTTCCTTGCCATTCTTTCTTTAATGCACTCGAATGCATCCACAACCGCGCACCATCACCACCATTAACTTAAGGATTCTGAAAATTAATTGTGCATATGAGCTTAAAACAAGAGCATTTGCTGTGCCCTCCAGAAGCAGGTGGATACCGAGTCCCCTTCCCCACCTTGAACTTGGAGGTGACTTCCCAAGGAGGGCAAGGTGAGGTTTTCCTTGTCAGAGGTTGACCACAAAGCCCCCTGTGAGAGGTGTGGGTGGGACAATCCAAGAGAAGATATGAATGAAAATAACACACTGAATGATCGATCTTCTAACTGATTTTCCCACCTTGCTCTGAGAAAACTAAAAGCCCAGTCCATCCTCAATATTCTCTACAGGACTGGAGGAGACTGCTGACTGAAATAAGTGAAGCAGAGAAAGTCAATTATCATATGGTTTCTTACTTGTGGAGCATAAGGAACATCATGGAGGACATTAGGAGAAGGAAGGGAAAAATGAAGAGGTGGGGGAATTGGAGGGGGAGAGGAACCACGAGAGACTGCAGACTCTGAGAAAGAAACTGAGGGTTGGACTATGGAGTATTATACCTCCATCAGAAAGGATGAATATCCAACTTTTGTAGCAACATGGACAGGACTGGAAGAGATTATGCTGAGTAAAATAAGTCAAGCAGAGAAAGTCAATTATCATATGGTTTCACTTATTTGAGCATAACAAATAGCATGGAGAACAAGGGGAGATGGAGAGGAGAAGGGAGTTGAGGGAAATTGGAAGGGGAGGTGAACCATGAGAGACTATGGACTCTGAAAAACAATCTGAGGGTTTTGAAGGGGCGGGGGGGTGGGAGGTTGGGGGATCCAGGTGGTGGGTATTGGGAAGGGCACAGATTGCATGGGGCACTGGGTGTGGTGCAAAAACAATGAATACTGTTACGCTGAAAAAATAAAAAAAAAATTAAAAAAAAAAGAAACTGAGGGTTGGTTTTAGAGGGGAGGGAAGTAGGGAGTGGGTTGGTCTGGTGACAGGTATCAAGGAGGTCACAGATTGCATGGAGCACTGGGTGTTATATGTAAACAATGAATCATGGAACACTACATCAAAAACTAATGACATACTATATAGTAACTAATGTAACACAATAAAAAAAAAAATCTCTGCAGGAAACTGAAAAAGTGTTTTCCGTAGGCAATAGATATAAATACAACAAAGTTCATCCAGTAAGGGAGAAAATGGGGGTTATAGCTGTCCATTTTAACAAAATGATAGTTGAATAGTAACCTAAAACCAATAAGAAAATGAACTCTGAAGGTAAGACTATATGATGAGATTTTTTTTTCATAGTGGGATCAGTTATCCACATATTATTATTGAAAGATGGAAGAAAATTGGACCAGTGGCTTCAACATTCTGAGACATTTATCCTCTAGAATTTTATACCTAAATAAACTACACATAAAACATAAAGCTAAAAAAAATTAAAGCTTTTCAGTTAATGAAAATTTATAATACATAGCCCATGCACCTTTTCTCAGAATATTCTTAAGTCTTCTGCTCCAGAAAACTTTGGAGTAAATACAAAATGATGAGGACAAGGAATCCTGGAAAGAAGGGTTCCCACATATTTGAAGATTGTAGCTAGTCATCTGAGCCAACATCTGTTCAACAAGTCAAAAGCATAATCTGTGAGGAGTAAGAAGGATGGCTAGAGGTCTTCAGGAGGGAATAGTTTTGATCTTTATGTTTAGCTCCCATTCTTGGACTTATTTTTCAAAAGACAAACCTTCCATTCTCTTGAATGAGGAAGCAAGGGATGGTGGGACATAACAGGGTATGTAAGTCTCACTCTTAATGTTTCTGTAGCCAAGTAGGGGAAGGAGCTTATGGTTTCTAATTATCTATCCAGATTGGTTATCACTTATTATTCATATTATCAGCATTCTTTACCTATCCTTCAATTCAGCTGTGCCTGGGTTCTAATCTAAGCTAAGAAAGAAAAGGAGGACCCAAGGGATTAGTGAAAATACTGTAAAATAATTGGAGTGGAAGTCTCTGGGTCTGTATAATTTTATGTCAATGGACAAGAAGGTAATTGGAAAGGTAAGAGCCAATATTTAAAGGATAGGATGGTTGAAATGGAATTTTTGGTTGAATGCTTTTGATGAAATAGCTCTCATTCTTTCCTTAGTCATCATAACTAATGAGTTCTCTATCACTCTGCTATCATCTCTCATTGCTGGATTATCTACCTTACTACCTGTATTCTAACCTGGATTGTTATAATGTCTTACTGAATTACAAGAATGTTACTTAATTGGTTGGCAGTTCCATCCCTAAAGTCACTAATTCATTTTTCCATTGTGGACTAATGTTTATTGTTGTTTTATTTTAACTGAACCCACACTTTATTGACTCCTTGACTGTTGGCCTTTCCACTGTCTGTGTTTACACTATCCAACTTTCTCCAACTTCTTTTTAAAGATTTAATTAATTTATTTATCTGAGAGAGAGTATAAGCGGGGGGAGGGGCAAAGGTAGAGGGAGATATCGTTTTTTTAAAAGATTTTATTTATTTGACAGAGATAGAGAGCACAAGTAGGGGAGGGGGGCAGCAGGCAGAGGGAGAGAGAGAAGCAGACTCCCAGCTGAGCAAGGAGTCCGACGTGGGACTCAATCCCAGGACCCCGGGATCATGACCTGAGCTGAAGGCAGCTGCCTAACCAACTGAGCCACTCAGGCATCCCTGGAGATATAATTTTAAGCAAACTCTACACTGAGTGTTGAGCCCAGGGATGGCATGGGGGTGCGGAGGGGGCTGGATCCCATGACCCCGAGATCATGACCTGAGCTAAAACCAAGAGTCAGCCCTTAATCATTTGAGCCACCCAGGAGCCTCTCTCCAACATTTATTTAATAGTATTTCTTTAAAAATAATTTCATCAATAATGTAGTCTATATTATTCAGCTTTTTAAAAAATTGTGGTAAAAAGCATACAATATATAATTTATCCTCATTTTAAGTGCACAGTTCACTAGTGTTAACTATATTCACATTGTCATGTAGCACCTCTCTAGAAGTTTTTCATTTTGCAAAAACTAAAACTATACCCGTCAAAAAGCAGCTCCCTATTTTCTCTCCTCCCCAGCCATTAGCAAACTCTATTAAACTTTCCAATTCCATGATTTTGCCTGCTCTTGATATCTCACATAAGGGGAATCATACAGAATTTTTCCTCTTGTGACTGGCCAATTTCACTTAGCATAGTATCCTCAAAGTTCATACATGTGACAGGTGTCAGAATTTCCTTCCTTTTGAAGGCTGAATAATATTCCATTGTACATATATACTCCATTTTCTTTATTCCTCTATTGGTGGACATTTGAGCAGCTCCTAATTCTTGGCTATTGTGAATCATGCTGCACTGAACAAGAGTATGGAAATATATCTTCAAGATCCTCCTTTCAATTCTTTTGAATATATAGCCAGCAGTGGGAGAGCTGGATCATATGATAATTCTGTGTTTAGTGTTTTGAGGACACTATCCTGTTTTCAGTAGTGGCTGCACCATTTTACATTCCCACCAGCAGTTCCTGAGTCCCCACATCTCCATCAGCACTTGCTGTTCTCTGTTGTTTTTGATAGTGGCCATCCTACTGGGTGTGAGGAAATACCTCATTCTGGTTTTGATTTACATTTCTCTCATACCTAGTGATGCTGAATATCTTTTCACTTTCTTGTTGGCCATTTGTATATCTTCTTTGAAAAACTATCTGTTCATATACTTTACCCATTTATTAATTGGATTGCTTTCTTGTGATTGTTGTTGAGTTGTAGGAGTTCTTTATGTATAGTGGGTATTAACCACATATCTGATGTGTGATTTGCCATTATTTTGTAATGTGATAGGTACCCAGGCATGCAAAGTGCTGCTTTCTTTCCTAAATTCTCTCAGTCAAGTGAAATAGAAAGTAGTCATTGGGGGCACCTGGGTGGCTCAGTGGGCTGGGCCTCTGCCTTCGGCACAGGTCATGATCTCAGAGTCCTGGTATCGAGCCCACATTGGTCTCTCTACTCAGCAGGGAGCCTGCTTCCCCCTCTCTCTTTGCCTGCCTCTCTGTCTACTTGTGATCTCTGTCTGTCAAATAAATAAATAAAATCTTAAAAAAAAAAAAAGAAAAAGAAAAAGAAAATGGAAAGAAAGAAAGTAGTCTTTGGGCAGTATCCTCATAGGGCAGAATACTGAACTCATGTTCCACACTCCTCTTTCCATCGCAAAGGAGATGCCATGAGTTGGGAATATTCAAATGTGCTGGGAGGTATTGGGCTAAGATGAGAAAGTATAACAGAGTTTCCTACCTGCTCCAATGCACCTCTTCTCGGTCTTGCGCCTGGTTAAGGCATTATACTTTCTCAAGTGGAGATCCAGCAAAGAAATCTGGCTCATGTATTGTTTTGAAGTCAGTGTCTTCCTGGAAGAAGGAGGGCCAAGGGTTCCCCAGTGCACCATCTTGCTGACATCACTCCTCTTACTTTGCTTTTCCCACAACCACTTACTTAAACCAAAAACAATTGCACACATTCTCACGAGATTTTCATTTTCTTATAGTCGCTTCTTTATATACATGGTATCTTTTTTCTGTCTATTTAATACAAAACAAAACAAAACCCTTGAATTTTACTAGAGGAGCAATAGAGAGTTTTAGCTTAGTTTTATATTCTGTTTGTTTTGTTTTTATTCATAACCATATCCACTTGCATCAAGTATAACATGTATACAACAAGTATAACAAAATAACAACTTCATGCATGGATACACTCTTTTGGAAGGGACCAGTTTGTCTTCTGCTTTTGTGACTATCATTATACATATCTGGATTTTTATTTGACCAAAATTATAAGTTACATTATTATTATTATTATTATTAAGCACTAATTGTTCCTTTTTGGTTAGTTCTATTCTTTCATTGAGTTCTGTGTCATGGTGTCCTTTGTCACTTTTGAAACAATTAATTTTTTGGCCAGTTTCTTAATTTTTTGCCCAAATAAGATGCTCCAGGCTCACCTTGCTTTCTTTTGCCACAAACTTTGTCCAAGGAACGAGCCATTGTTCCAAGAAACATCACAACATTTTGATTAGTAATGGATTTCAAAAACTGTAAGGTGGTATTGGGTTTGGTCACTAATGCTAGGATTTCTTTGCCCTAGGTCATTTAATTGCTATATTTAGTAATTTATTTTTAAAAGCGGTACCTCATTTCATATGTTGTGTAATTTATACTTTATTAAGGTTACCACCATGTTATTTGATAGTACTTTTTCCATAACTGTTATATCTTCATTGTGTAGCATAGCCCTTAGCCTAAAGGTTGTCCTGTTTTACTTGTTAATGCTTGTTATTCTGGATTTCACATTGTGAGGTAGCAGGATTACAAACACTGTGTATTTGGTTTGACTTTGCCTAGTTATAGTTTTCCTCATTTCTTTTATCTTTAGCATTTCTGAATCCCACTTTGTAGGCATGTTTCTTTTATATCACAATGAGTTGGATTTCAGGTTGCAATCCAATATGAATTCATTTCCTTTTAATAAGTACTCTGTGTGTGTGTGTGTGTGTATTTACCCAGTGTGGATCAAATATTTATTTTCACTGTTTTTAAATCCATGCTATTAGTAGAATAGTAGCACTACCACAAAATTTAATTGTAAAAAAAAAAAAGAAAAAAACACTGAGAACATAAAAACAACCTTCACTGTTATTTCCAAATTCTATGGGACACATTTATTCCTATAATTTTCTCATTTCTCATTCTTCACTATTTTTTCATCCTGTATTATATATAAATTCTTTAAGGACAGAGAGATTACATTTTAGTATCTTGAAAGGTTTGCTGGCAAATATTTAACAGCCAGCTCTTTGGAGGAAAGTCAGATTCTGACTTGATTAGTGGCACGTAATGATTTTCCTGATAAAATTACTATCACAACTATTTTGTAGATACTCTTCAATGAGGTCACTGAAGGTAGAATTGAGGAGAGACACACCCATCTTACTATGAGAGCTTAGCCTGGCATATGGCTCATAATAAACCCTTACGGATTCCTTTAGGGATATAAAATTAATAAAATATGCAATATTCAATTTGTTGATGACCCTCTATCATAAATAATAATGGGGGAGTCTTATGCTTTTTAGAAACTTTGTATCAAACTATTTTTCTTAACCTACAATTCTACGGGGTAGAGTACTAGTTCTCAAACTTTAATCTACAACAGCATTTCCTAACGGTCTTTGTGAAAACACAGTTTTGGGACTTTACTCTGATTCAGGAGCTTGGGGATATTGCTCAAAATTTTGCATTTTTATCAGGATGCCTGGGTGGCTCAGTCAGTTAAACATCTGCCTTTGGCTTAGGTCATGATATCAAGGTCCTGGGATTGAGCGGGCTTCCTGCTCAGTGGGAGTCTTCTCCTTCTGCCCCTTCCCCTGCTTGTGCTCTCTCTGACAAACAAGTAAATACAATCTTTTAAAAATTTTGCATTTTATTAAGATTTCCTATAGTACTGATCCTGCTCTTCCTGAAATATAATTTGAGAACCACAGATATGCAGAAGAATTAAATAAATAAAATATCTACCTTTACTATTTGAGACTGCAACAGATTCTTCTAATGATGGATGGTATTTTAGAACATAAATGAAAATATTATTAGAACATACAAGTGCAAATACGCTTTCATCCTATATATTGGAATACGTGGTAGGCAGAGTAATAGTCTGCACAAAATGTCCACAGCCTAATCCCCAGAGCCAGCAGATAATTTAACTCTGGTTATATGACCAAAGGGACTTTGCAGATGTAATTAAGATTAAGGACCTTGAGATGGGAAGATTATTTTTAATTATCTGGGTGAAAATAAATCATTAAAAGCAGAGAAACTAAAACGGCCAGATCAGAAAGATGTGATATACAAAGGATTCAAATCATTGTTGCTGGCTTTGAAAATGAAAAAAAAAAAAAAAAAGTGGGGGGGGGTTGCATAAGCCAAGGAATGCAGTCAACCTCTAAAACCTGGAAAAGGCAACAAAGTGGATTCTTCCCTAGAAACTCCAGAGAGTAATGGAACCTTATTGACATCTGAATTTTAGCCTTTTGAGATCCATTTTAGGTGTGTGACCTCCAGGGCCATAAGATAATAAATTCTTATTTTTAAAAATTTATTTATTTGAGAGAGGAGTACCATAGCTGTGGTGGGGGTGGGAAAGAAGAGTCTTAAGCCCATACTGAGCATTGTAAGGTGGTAGTGGGTTTGGTCACTAATACTAGGATTTCTTTGCCCTAGGTCATTTAATTGCTAGATTTAGTAATTTATTTTTAAAAGCAGTACCTCATTTCATATTTTGTGTAATTTATACTTTATTAAGGTTACCACCGTGTTATTTGATAGTGGGGCTTAATCTTGATCATGAGATTATGATCCTAATCACAACCTGAACTGAAACCAGAGAACAAGGTTCAACAGACTGTACCACCCAGGTACCCCACATTCTGCTGTTTTAAGGCATGCAATTTGTGGTGATTTGTTGCAACAAGAGAAATCTAATACAAAATATCTCATAACCTCTATTCCATCCAAATTCTACAACCTTTCAGTATACTTAGTATGGGAAAGTAAGTCTTCAAGGGAAAAAAAAAATGGTGGTAGAAAACCGTAGTCATTCCAACTCTTTACAGCCACCATGTTACAAAAGACTTATTTCACAGATTTATATTTATTATTTTTTAAAGATTTTATTTATTTACTTGAGAAAGAGAGCACAAGCTGGGGGAGCAGCAGATGGGGAGGGGGCAAAGCTGACTCCCGTTGAGTGGCGAGCCCAGTATGGGGCTCAATCCCAGGACCCTGAGATCATGACCTGAGCTGAAGGCAGACACCTAACTGAGAGCCACCCAGGCCCACCAGAGGTTTATATTTAATTACAAATTTATACAATCAAACAATAGCTTGACAGTTGAAAATAACACTAATAGAGATCTCCATGTCAAATGTCAAATACGCATTCACGGTTTTTATATGTTCTGAGGTAGCATGACTGCTTTCAAGAAAAAATGAACACTTATTTTAGACTCTTCTACCTAAAGCCAATTTTTGATTTAGCGCTACTACTTTCCAGTCATCTTCAATATGGTTGCATAAGGTGGTGGCTAAATAATTTTTGTTGGTGTTGTTTTTTCTATTTGTTTTATTTTTGCATTTACTTTCATAAATTTATGAATGGTCTTTGTGGGAAAAAATAAACTCTTTACTGCCTCTTTTCCACCTTCTCTGTGAAACCCTCCCTTGTATGACATTATAGTGGGTAGAACCTGGTCCTTGTGATGGAAGGGAGACGTTTGATGCTCAAACAGATTAAAGCAGTAATTTAGCCATTAATTGAACCATGAGTTGTTGTTGTTGTTGGTGGTGTTTTCTAAAAGTAGTTCTTAGCAACAATGTATTTGTTGTTTATATCTGTTTTATACTAAAATCAGGGAAGAGAATGAACCTAAACACTATTTAAAGGAATTGTTTCCCTGGAGAGCCAAGTTCTCTGACCTGGTCTGTTCATTTAAGGATAGCAAACAACTCTGTGTAACCAAACCTTGGGGATTCAATGTTTACTTGGGAATTGTTGCAAACTGTTGAGTCAATTAACATAATTTGATTTTTGTTATTTCTGAGTATTCACCCGATAGAGCAAAAATGTGTACAAAACCAACACAGCAACAGGTTATTTATTGTCAATGGTCTCTAAGTCAACAAATTATTTTCAGCTTCTTACAATTTGAAAAACTCGCCATGGGTATTTATGCACATATCTGCTATAAGTAACAAATATTTTGAATCCATGTGTTCCAGATGTTATTAAAGCACTCCTGAGGCAAGGTTGCTACAAAATACGTTGATAGAACCGTGAGGAGTTATCTGTGCTCAGGGGCTCCCCATGCTCTTAAGTGACACATCGCAGACATTTTAAGGAACCTTGAAGGATTAAAAGAATAAGTTAAAATTTCCTTAAAACTATAGCTGTGAATAACACTGGTAAAAAATATATATCCCAGGGAACAGTAGAGAAGGATGATCTATGTATGAATCACTTTTGTTTTAATGTTCCCTAAAATTATTAAACCTATTTTATTTTTCTATGTTTTGACTTACAATTTATTTTTCTATGTTTTGACTTACAAATGTAAGTTTTCTATCTAATAATTGTTTTTTACTTTTTACTTAATATTTTCCTCAAAAATTTTCCATATTGTGCAGTAGTATTTATTTTTCAATTTAAATTATTAAGTGATACATATTACGATAAAATATTTTCTTAAAGGCTCTTTCAGACTTATCACAAAGAAAGCAATATCATATCTCCCTCCACCCCTCACTTACTTGTGTTCTATGGAGGTCATATTTTCAACTCTGTTGGAAATTTCTTCTCTTATTTAAACCCATAATTTAATTTAATTAGCATGCTTCTACTAACATTTCTGAATTGCATTTACTTTTGTCTTGCTACTTTGGAAAGTGAGGAGCTAGTTTACCTACAGCTTCACTCATGCGCACACCTCATATTACTATGCTTATAATGCCTCCATTAAGGTATAACACAATTGGGTGCTGTCATAGCCAGTATTGTCATTATTATGACAATATAATCAAAGTTCATGGTATAGCATGAAGTGAGGTTTGCATTTTTTTTAAAGATTTTATTTATTTATTTATGTGACAGAGAGAGAGAGAAAAAAAACGAGAAGCAGGCTTCCCACTAAGCAGGGAGCTCGATGCAGGACTCGATCCCAGGACCATGGGATCATGACCTGAGCCAAAGGCAGCAGCTTAATGACTAAGCCACCCAAGTGCCCTGCATTTTTTTTTCCCTTAATGCTTTTTGGTTTCCTCTGGGATAAACAATGCCTTATTTTATTGTTTGTTTGGTTTTTTCTTTGGACTTACCATTATTTCATCTCCAAATATTTTAATAAACTTATAGCTCTTTGTATTTTGTAGACCAATAGCTGGCATTCTGTTAGCATTGTGGTGTTTGTTTGTTTTTTGGCAATTAGGGTCTAGTTGCATCATTTCAAAATGAAAACTCAAGCTCCCTTGTTCAAAATTCCCATTAAAAGTACTAAAAGTGGGTGCCTGGGTGGCTCACTTGGTTGGGCGTTTGTCTTCGGCTCGGGTGGTGATCCTGGTGTTTTGGGATCAAGTCCCGCATCGGGCTCCCTGCTGGGCAGGGAGTCTGCTTCTCCCTTTAACCCTCCTCCTCTTCATGCTCTCTTTCTCATCCTCTCTCTCTCTCTGTCTCTCAAATAAATAAATAAAATCTTTAAAAAATAAATAAAAGTACTAAAAGATTAAGTTATATTTCTTAAAAGATGTCACATTACTTATAAAACATAGTAGGGGTAATCGTACGGTATGAATCATGACATAAACTTATAAATTATGAAAAATTGTGTTATCAAATTTAAAATAACACAATAAGTAATATTAATTTATTAATATATTATAAGATTGTATTGGCTTCCTTTTCTGTAAATTCATTTATTACTTCAACAAAATTTATTATTTTACCAGCTTCGTTTTCAATCAATATAATTGAAAATGACTTTGGCTGTTCTTGGCAAATGGAAGATCACAATAATTTTGCATAATTTTTAATTTTGAGAAAGATCTTTCTGCTGTTGCAACTGGTACAGAAGCTGAGTCTTTTATAGGCAATGACAATATTAGAATGCATCTTGAATTATTTCAGAATATAAATTTTAATATAAGGGGAGCTGACAGTTCTTTTGGGATGATTTTTCTCAAAAGATTTAACTCTTTATACACATTAGTTTCATGTAAGTCTGAACCTAAGCTAAATGTAAATTTATAAAATGGCATAGTAATACTTAGTCTGTTACCTGTTGTTACTTCTAGTGGTTGTACCAGAAATGAAAATGGCGTCATGATTTTTATATAATTCAAAATTTATGTTTGTGCATTTATTGCTGTGTCTTTCAGGACAAGAACATTTCAATATGAAAATAGTGTTATTTTCTATCAAAGGTGATGATTTTTAAATTTAATTACATTGTGGGTATTTGTTTTGACATGCTGCTGCAGTTTTAAAAGCCAGAGAAAACTGTCCCAATGAGGAGTGGCTCCTTTCCCAAGGCAAGCTGGCTATCTCTGCAGCTCCTGCTTCTGCTGCCATTGCTGGTACTAATCTTAGCTCAGGTTCTACTCCTGGGACTGGCCCTAATGTGCACACAGAACCTCCAGCCCAATTACTCTGGGCACAGACTGCCCAGGCCTGCTGCCTGCCCCGCCCAGGGCCTGAGCCCACATGCACACAACGCCACCTGGTGGATCCCCCTGCTTTTATGCATGCTCGCTGGTCCTTCAGACTTCACACAAAACACAAGTGCTTGGATCAAGTTGAGAATTTAATGACTGAAAAACAGAGTATAAAACAAAACGCAGGGCTCTTGCAAAAGTGTTTGTGTATACTGCATAAATGGTGTGCCATGAAGCCAGCCCAAGTGAAGCTAATATCTAGTCAGTAAAACACAATCTAGCTATTCATCATGTTCGCAGCTTGCATCCATTGTGATTGGGCTGGCATTGCTTCTAACTGCTCAGTGCTGATGGCATATGACTCATTAAATAGTTTGCATTCCACCCTAACTGCCTTTTTATTCCCCAGCTACAATCTGGCTATTGCTCTAAAAACCAGCTGCAACATTTTTGCCCCGAAGCTTCTCTTCAGCGTCATGAGAGAAATTCATGCTACTTGATTGCACTACTTGTTTATTGTTTTGATGGATCATTTCCCCTAGTATTCTATGAGAAAGGGTCCATTGGCATACCTGAAAACATGCATTAAAAAATCTATTATGTTTGATTCTTAATTTGATCAATATGGACTTCTAACCTGGAAAGTATACTTTATGATTTTGAGTGAAGTTTTCTTTTGGCTTAAAGTTTCCACTAAGAAGTCTGCAACCATTGTTGTGATCTATCTCATTCTCCAACTCCCTGGACTATATATGATTTGATTTAGTTATCTGTTACCTAAAATCCCCAAGTACTGGTGTCTTCAATAGGATATAAGTGTATTTCTTCTTCACCTAACAAAAGTACTGAGGCAGGCTTCCGGGATGTATTAATTTGTAAGGGCAACCATAGCAAAGTACCATCGACTGGGCAGCTTAAACAACAGAAAATTGTTTTCTCATAATTCTGCCTATCTTTTTCTTTTTTTTTTTTTTTTTTAGATTTTATTTATTTATTTGACAGAGATCACAAGTAGGCAGAGAGACAGGCAGAGAGAGAGAGAGGAGGGGTAAGCAGGCTCCCTGCTGAGCAGAGAGCCTGATGCGGGGTTCGATCCCAGGACCCTGGGATCATGACCTGAGCTGAAGGCAGAGGCTTTAACCCACTGAGCCACCCAGGTGCCCCTCTCATAATTCTGGAAACTAAAAATTCATATCAAAGTGCTAATAGGTTTGGTTTCTTCTAAGACCTCTTTCCTGAGCTTGTAGATACTTATCTTCTTTCTGCGTCTTCATGGGTCTTTCTTCTCTGTATTTCTGTGTCCTTAACCCTTCTTGTAAGAATACCAGTAATAATCAGATTACGGTCCACCCTAACAACCTAACTTTACCTCAATTACCTCCGTAAAATCCCTGTCTCCAAAGAGTCACATTCAGAGCTTCTGGGGGTTAGGATATCAACCTACGAGTTTGGAAGGGACAGAATTCCACACATAACATTCTTCCATCTGTCCTTCCAAATCCACATCTTTCCCCCTGGGGAAATATGGTCACCATATCACAACAGCCGCCAAAGTCTCATCCAGTACAGCCCCAACTCTAAATTCAAAAATCTCATCTAAATATCATCTTAAGTAAGGGTGAGACTTAGGTTATAATTTATCCTGAAGCAAAAGTCCTCTCCAGCTCTGAAAGTGTGAAACCAAATGAAAAATTATCTGCCTCCAGAATATAATGTACAGACAGTCACAGGATGGGCATTCCCTTTCCAAAACAGAGAAGGATAAAGGAGGAAAGAAGAAAGGGGTCGTGGATCCCAAGCAAGTCTGAAAGCTAACACAGTCAATTGCATTGGATTTTTTAAAAAATATTTTATTTATTTATTTATTTGAGAGAGACGGGGTAAAAAAATGGGGGAAAGAGGCAGAGGGAAAAGCAGGCTCCCTGTGGAACAAGGAGCCTAATAGGACTCAATCCCAGGATCCTGGGATCATGGCCTGAGCTGAAGGCAGATGTTTAGCCAACTGAACTACCCAATTCCATAGATTGTAAGGTTTGAGCATCATTCCCTTTGGCTCCATGATCTGTCCTCTGGGCCTACAAGAATAACCATGCCCCCTCAGCCCTGCAGAAGATAGCCCCACCCTCAGAATCTGAGGACATGGCTCCAATCTTTGGGACCAAGAAGACAGCCCTGCCTTCTGGACCCCTGTCTTCTAGGTTTATGGTGGGAGTGGCACTTCTGCCAAACTCCGAACCACCTTCAAAGTCATTCTTCCCTGGAGGATAGTGAATATTTGCCACCAGATATGTGTATGGCCCCATCCTAAGAATCACAGAAATCTGACACCTTCCTTTGTTTTGTTTCTATCTACTTCAGTGAAAACTGAACATTTCTACTAGTAACAATTTCTCAAAAACCTTTTTGGTCTTTCATACAGTTCCCAAGGCCAAGGCACCAGATAAGAAGATCCCCCCCAAATCTCCGTATGCTTCCCATCTCTATTCCTGAGTTCTGGTGAGATGGCTGATTGTATCCATAAGTCACATACTATAATCTTTTTAAAAAAATGGTTGTCCATTTACACTCCTGATATTCTCTCCAGACCATTTTAATTTTTTGCAATATGAAGAGGGTGAGGATTTTCCAAATCTTTACATTCTGGTACTTTTTGGCCTAACAATTTCTTCTTCAACTTATATAACTCTCTCTTATATTTTACTACAAGCAATAGGGAAAAACCAAGCTGGATCTTCAACTTTTTGCTTAGAAATCTCAGGTAACTGTCCATCACTTACAAGTTTGACTTTCCACAATACACTAGAAAACATTTTAAACAAGTTCTTTGCCACTTTTTAACAAGGATCACCTTTCTTCTAGGTTCCAGTAACATCCCCAACATTTCCATCTGAGATCTAACAAGAAGTGACTTCACTGTTCATATTCTGCCAGCATTCTGTTCATAATAATACATGTATACCACTAAGATTTAGATTTCTCTACAGCTCTCTTTTCTTCTTGAGCATTCACCAGAATGTCTTTAGTGCTCATTTTTCTACCAGCAACCTTGTCAAGGCATTCTAGATATTTTCCAACATGTACCTCAAAGTTCTCCCAGCCTTTGCCCATGACACAGTTCTGGTATTTTGGGTATTTGCTATAGCAACGTCCCAATTCTCTGTACCAAGACCTGTGTTAGTTTTCTAGGGTTGCTTTAACAAAGTGTTGTGGTCTGGGTGTGGAATAAATGACAGAAATCTATTTCCTCACAGTTCTAGGACCTGAAAGTGAAGATCAAGGGAACAGTGGGATCAGTTCCTTCTGGGGCCCCTCTGCTTGAAGTCTAGATGGCTCTCTTTTCTCTGTCCTCACCAGGTCTTCCTTCTGAGCAAGTCGGTCCCTCTTCTCACAAAAATACTAGTCGTATTGCTTCATGGCCCAACCTAATGATCTCATTTTATCTTAATTACCTCTGCAAGACCCAACCTCCAAATCCAGTCACATTTTGAGATACTTGTGGTTACAACTTAAACATAAGACCTTTGGAGGAACCACTTCAGCCCATGTCACTGGCCCAGTGTGGTGGCACCACTAAGCCTCTAAGCATTCTTTCAGCTCCTTTCACCCATATGCCCAGGATAAGGCCCTTTTTTCATGGTCCAAGATGGTGGCTGGACTTCCAGGTGCTGTCTATGATGCATTTAGCACACATTTAATGCATGCCCTAGGAGGAAAGTATAAAGAGGGATGCACCCCTTCTTAAGACGATTTTCTGAAACTTCAGACTACACACTGACCAGAGCTTAGTCACATGACAATAGCTTACCTCTAGGGGATCTAAGAAATGTAGTTATTTAGCTGAGTGGAAATATTTTCCTCTGTGAAGTAAGGCTCCAGACAAAAATCTCTGGAAAGAGCTTATCTAGTCTTCAAGTTAATGTACAAATATTTATTGAGGCATTTACTCTGTACTGGGTATTATACCAAAGAGACAAGATATGACATTAAAAAAGACATAACTGATGCTCTTTCCAAGGTGACGTCTAGTGAGTGCAGCAGACACAGGCACCACGATGACACACAACGAAAGAGGGATGTCAGGGGCGAAGTGTGTGGATAGCTTAGCAGACAATGTGATAAAAAATTCCTGATGTAGAGGCAGGGAGAAGGCAATCATGGAAAGGACCATGGAGTAAGTGGTGTTCAAGCAAAACATTAGAGATCAGCAGGATGCCATCAGGAAGACAAGCTAGAAAGCTGTTTATTTAGTATTTTAAATTTATATGTTTATTTATTTTCCCTACATGGCCATGTCAAGAAATGAGTCCTAAAATGCCAATGTGGAGTCTTTTGACCCCAAAGACTTCCATTTACATGACCGTATTTGATTACCTTCCGAAATGGCTGGTCTTACGCAGTATCTTAGGGAAGTTTCAGGGATAGAGTTCAGAATGGAGCTCATAAAGTTAAAGCTGGGTGATTCAGAAATTTTAATTAACGAGGGACATGCTTCAGGAAGTACATTTAGGAAGTAATATATCAGAACTTTAAAAGTACTGTAACATACTCACTAATCAGAACTGACTGCCCACACACTCTGACTCTTTCTTTCAGAATCTTATTAATGGATAAAAAATTGTCCCATCGGGCCTGGTTTTCTGACTCTTAATATTTTTTAGTAAGGTCATCTTTTTTCAGTGGAAAGATACTTTAAAATATCAACTGATGTCTGATTAGAGCAATTTTTCTGTTATTTTCATCTACATATTTTATGCTGTTCATAGCTAAGACATTTCTTAATAGCCATTGCACAGGTACTCTGTAATAATAGTGTTTCTTAATTTTGTTGATAAGACACTCATGACTTTTAATGTGCTTAGCTTTTACCAAATTAGAAAGCTCTAGAAAGCTATAAATACATCAGTTCATTTGTTGTTTCCATGAGAAATATTGCATTGTAATTAGATTTATTTCTATGAAATTGTGACACTTGAATACATGTTTGTAATTAACTATGTAATGCAATATACATATTAAAATGCTTCTAATTTATCATGAAAAGATGAATTTAAATCCTCTATAAAATTTGATATTCCTTCTCAGGTGTTTATACATAAGAGGCATATGTTTACCAATGTTTAAATGATTAAATCACGTCAAATTTCCTATATTTAAGAAGAAAGCCCATTCATAGGATCATTAAAATAAGTTATTCTTATGAGAAGATGGACTGTATTTTCCCTTTATTAAAAAAGGATTTGGGGGGCATCTGGGTGGCTCTGTGGGTTAGGCCTCTACCTTCAGCTCAGGTCATGATCTCAAGGTCCTGGGATCAAGCCCTGCATCTGGCTCTCTGCTCAGCAGGGAGTCTGCTCAACAACCCCCCCAACCCCCCGCCTGCCTCTTTTCCTACTTGTGATCTCCATCTGTCAAAGAAATAAATAAAATCTTTAAAAAATGTTTTAAAAAGTTTTAAAAAAAGGATTTTGTGGATTATAATCTTTTATTTTGAAATGGCCCCATGATATAAAATTAAAGTTAGCTACCTTCAAATCAATGACAAAAATATTAAAACTAATATTCTAAACTAATTTCAGGGTGCTTTCATTTGCTTATTTTGTTTAAAGCACGCACCACCCATGATTCAGTTGCCTGAGTAAAGCAAGGAGATGGAAGTTGATAGGGTACCATTTTGATTTGGGCATTATCATTTCTATAACTCAGGGAGAAGCAGAACTAAACTATCAGTGATAAGGACATCATAACAAATAAAAAGGAAAAGAAAAACAAGAATAAGGTCAAGATTTTTTTTTTAATTTTTTTTTTTAATTTTTTATTTATTTGACATAGAGACAGAGAACACAAGAGGCAGAGCAGCAGGCAGAGGGAGAGGGAGAAATCAGGCTTCCCGCTAAGCAAGGAGCCCAATGTAGGGCTCAACCCCAGAACCCTAGGATCATGACTTGAGCCAAAGGCAGCTGCTTATCCAACTGAGCCACCCGGTACCCCTTAAGAATTATTTCTAAATGAGACTCTTAGAGTGTTTTTAGAATAAATGTTCAACATTCACTTCATCTATTATAGAGAATCATGTATGTGACAACCAGAAACCTGAAACACACACTTGCACTTCCAACCTCACTGATTTGAACTACATAACAATCCACACAGTACTATGCAGGTCTACACACCTTTACAGTAAACATAAATTGCACATAAATGATATCAAGGGGTTTAAATATATAAATTCCTCATACTTCAATTTCTGATATTACACTATGTATAGTTTATAATCATAACTCTTTCTTAAAACTTCTTGGTAAGGAAAACTGAATTTGAACATAATGCATTATGGTATGTAGTCAAGATGAAAATGTCTATTTTTGTGAGACTAATGCTAATAACAATATTTTTGGAAACACATGAAAAACATTAGTTTTCATGTGATTTGTTTGTAAATGCTAAAGAACCAAGAGAGTCTAAGTGATATCTTCAACGCATTCCATTTTGCATAAAAGCGGACTCTGAAATTCATTTTTCACATTGTTGGCACAAAATCACTTACACAATAAAGTTATATTGTCCCAATCATACTATGATGAGTAGCCAAATATTACATCTAGAAATAAAAATTCAGCTGTTGCCTTAGAAGTGAAATCACATGCATTTTTAGTACCTTAATTCATAATTAGTCTGTTTGAATTGCCATTAAATGTCTCAATCAAAATATTCTTTTGCAGTACCATGCTTCGAGCTCTCTCCATCCAGAGTTGTATCGGCATTTCTACCCCATTCTCTTTGATTTCAGTATGGAGTATTGAAGTATAAATCATTTTGGCTGCTTTCCCACAAAGTAATGAATGTTTCATCGTATCAGCCCACAGGGTTTTTCCTCCCCTTTTGGTTTTATTTCTGTATTCTTTTTTTCTCTCTGTTGTTTTCTTTCTTTTTGGGGGGGAAGGGTTCCATTACACACTGTCAGGGGGTCCCCTCTGCTGCAGAGTCACAGAAAAGGTAAAATAATGTGGAGATCTTCTCCAATGCTGACCTACAACTTACTAATGTTTTATTTATTTGAAACATGCCCTGTTGAGTTGTTTATGTTCGTCAGAGTAACTGTTGTGTCACACTTTCCAAAGCTCTGAATAACTAAGTGATCTTAGCCATTGCAACATACCTTATCTGAAAGGGGGATTTAAAATCTGTTGTTTGATGGCTCCCTAATCAATAGTTGATCCTCCTCCAGAACACAAGAAGAAGGTAGAGAATGTCAATGAGTGTTATTCTTCTGGGTAATGAGACTGTGTATTTGCATAACAGAAGGAATGCTGTCAAACATAGCTCATAGTCATAAAATAAAGACTTCACACAGCCTGTGAGCAAAATACTGTACAACTACCTGGCTCTCTTTACAAAATCATCTTAGCATTGTGCCATACACAGCATCCACTGGTTTCCGCACTTAAGGCAGTTGATAGGAAGCAAACTAGGTCTCATACTAACACTTGGCTTTATTTGTAGTTATCAAAAGGCTTTTTACTTGTGTCCTGGGAAAATTTTCTCTGAAACAAGAATAAGAAGGCTTACTCCCAGCTAATGGCTGCTTTCATCATGTCATGATAATATTAACAATAATAAGAGCACGGCTAATATTATTAACTTCTATTTTACGTTTAAACAGTGCCAGGATTATGCTAATCATTTGCTTCCTTCTTCATTAGTGAAGAAGTTTGTGTAATGCCCATTTTACATACATGAGACTTAAGATATACAGCACGAAGTAGTTACTCTCCCCGAGTTTCTTGGGTGGGGGCAGGGAGGGAGGGTGGTTTGACTCCACTCTTAAAACTGCTGCTCCATTTCATTATAGGTATGTAATGTAGTTAAATAGATATGAACCTTTGGAAGCCAAACAACATAGCATAAACACATAAATCAACATGTATCAGAAAATAAATACAGGATGCCTGGTGGCTCCTTCTACCCTTGACTCAGATCATGATTCCAGGGTGCTGGGATCTGAGTCCTGTGCTGGGCTCCTTGCTCAGCAAGGATCCTGTTTCTCCCTCTGCCTGCTGCTACTCCTGCTTGTGTGCTCGCTCGCTCTCTCTGATAAATAAATAAAATCTTTAAAAAAATACATAGAATTATAGAAAATACTACATTGAGATATTAATGTATTGTTTCTAAGACTGACAAATTTAGCACACAAATAAACAGCGGTCCAAAGTTGGCTTGCTGTGGTTTACACCTGTAAAATCAGGCCACAGCTCATTATCAAAGCGTCTCCATTCATTTCTGGCAGGGCTGAGATTGTCTTTCTCTATTAATAACCATTGTTGCCATTTTTTTCCCTCACTATGTCATCTTTTCTGGTGCCTACATCATTAAATCCACTCCATGGTGATTTTACAATGACAGAGAAAGTCTTATTTCTTATCAGAAACATTGCAAATCCACACATGCCAACAGCAGGCCCCTTGATCCTCACTGAACTGTTTATGAAACACAGTATTTTCAGAGAAATGGGAGATGCCCCTCCATGCCCAGCATTCTTTTCTGCCAAGAGAAGCCTCTGCAGCTACTACTGACCCTTTAATTTATTCTCTCTCTTTCTGTCTTTGGATTAAAGGCAGTGCCTAGTACCAGGCTATGAGTCAACATGGTGGCGTTTTTCATTTTTGTGTTGTTTCTAGAATTCTGTCATTTTCATTTTTCATTTTCTCAATTTCAGCTCAACTCATGAAATAGGTGCCCTAAAACGGTGAAGTCTACTGAAAAGAAGACCTAAAAATATTTGATTCAAGAACATTTAGAACACTTGGATAGAGAAAAACAAAATTTTACCTTTAAATACACACACACCACAAACCACATAGAGGCATTTACAGAATTGGTCTTCTACAGAGTAATTATTGATCATTCTACTCCAAAACTATTGAAGGAAAAAAAAATTGATGTCAGAATTTATCATTGTTGCACTTAATACGTTTTGTGGAGCCTGTGATTTGTGTTCAATGTATTCAGCAAAACAGAGAGAGATTTGTTTACTAAATAAACAGCGCTTTCAAGTATTGCTAAAAAATATTCCTGCGCATAACTGAGTGAACATTTTTTTGTTGGACCGAATTTTGGATAGTTCTCTGCTTAACATGAATAAGGGCTTGTGATGATTGTTTCTAGGTTCTTTGAACTCACTGCCAGAGTACATTCTTTTAGGGGAGAGATGAACACTGTGACAACTTTGCCTCTTTCTGACACACCCTTGGCTTTGCAATCAGTTGGTAAATATCAGCTGGCCTCTGGCCTTGGGCAAAAAGGGGACTCACTGTGCATTCTTATACCATCCAGGAGCTATGTCATCTAATTCGTCTGGATTTGCAACAATCCAAATAAAACACATTCTAGAAGATGCTAGCAATTAACTGAAGGAAACAGTTCAGTGCAACAGAAAAGGGGCATAACGGTCGCAGAATGGATGATTTCAGGATAAAAAATAGGATTACCAATTTAATGCAAATATTGTTGGGTGATTATATGATATCCATCTACTTTTTCTTTCTCAACCCACTTACAGAGAGCTTAAAGAGTCTTAAAAGTCCTGTTAAGTGGGTTTCTACAATCTTGCCCATATGGTCCATCTCCAGCTAGTAAGAGCTACAGGGAGGATTATGCACAGATGAAAGTGTGATGAGAAAGTCCATCTGATCCTCAATCCTCCCTTGCAGATTTGGAAACATTCATGTCAGAAAGTGATTCCTGGAACGACGGACACTTCTCTGACATGAAAAGGTAGCAAACTGGAGCAAACCCACAGTTTGGAATAGGGATTGAAGGAGAGGAATCGCCCGAGTCTGGACACATCTCTGTGTTTGCAGCAAACCCAGGTTTTCTTTCTCTGGGTCACTCATTATGCAAACAAAAATGTAAATTTAAATTGAAAAAATGTAAATGTTTTCAATGTAAATTGAAAACATTGCCAACTAGGACAGAGACAGACTGCTGTCTGTCTATGATATGCTTTGTGAGTCCCTTGAATGTAGATAACTTTGCTAAGTACTTTACTACCTTGTGGCAATTATCCCTTACAAAAATATGGGAAACAACTCTTTTTTCATGGGGACAGGGAGGCTCAGAAATGTCAAATGACAGCTAAATTTGGTCATTGAGGAAAATGGCATTTTGACCTTTCAGAAGCAAGTGATTTCATACATGCTATGGAAGCCAAGAGAAACTTCTCAGAAGATAACAGGTATAAAAATATGATCACTGGCTTCTTTAAAATGAGGAAACATTATTTTATAGTATCAGCAAGACTCTACACTTTGACATCTTCAAGTAGGGACCATGTTCTCTCAGAGAAATACTATAGAGCTTTTGAAATTCTGTTCTCTCTAATTGGTTGGTGGCCTCCCATCCTGGCTTCTCTGTCTCAGGGCAGGTGGACAGGTAGGTAGCCCTGCCTTTGGGGATATTAATTAGGCTCCAGAATTTGGGAGCGGGAAGTGGGGCCTGGTGATGATGGTGTTTAAATCTAAATTTATTTGGACTTTCATGACACTGTCTATTTAAACATTTCAAAGAACGTTAAAGAAATTTGCTGATTTTTTAAGTGTTTCTATTTCCCGGAAGGTGGCATGGATTAAATAAGTCAAATGTTCCTGAAATTGCATTTTATGATGATTTCATTATCAAGCAACTATTAGTTACGCAGATGAACATCAGAGCAAAGCTGTACTCGGGCATCTGAATATACACTTTAATGGGAGAGAATTTGACATTTAGAAGGTTACAAAGAAAACTTGTCACAAACATTGTGTCAAAGCCCATTGATAAACAATTATTTTTAGACCACTGGATTCCATTCTTTCCCTGTTTTCTATATTCATAGTAGTTTTATTAGATATCTTTAAATAGAAAAAGAAAGAGACTGTGACTACAAAACCACATGAGTAATTGTACCTAATTTCCATGAGAAAGGTAGAAAACCAAGAGAAATATTAATTTAGTAGCTAATTTTAGGCTTTGATTGAATGCCAGATTGATGCCGTGGTATATATAGAGTGAAATGATTAATCTTTCTTCCAATTGTACCAAGGAAGAAAATTATTAACAGACTTGACAGTTCTAAAATGGGTGAAACATAAAATACATTTGGTTAAAGTATTTGTTCCTTAGAGAAATTAGAGCAAACTGGGCTTGTGGAGAGACTGCTTTCCGACATTTCCTTCAGGATACTGACTGGGAAATGGCACGATCCCCCTTTTATCTCCACTGAGTTTGCTTTTCCTAAGCCCCACTCCATGAAAAGAAGTAGTATGTGGGAGATTTTCTATTTCTTTCAAAAAGCTATACCTCTGAAAATGACATGTAAATCTTTAACCCTGTTACCTCTTCTACACAAATAACTACTTAACCAAAGTTCTTTCTGTATCTTTGTAATTTTTTTAAAATTATTTTTTCATAAAAGCCAACATTTTTGGCCAATCCTAGGAAAGGGAAGTAATTGTACTTTGAATCCTGTTTGGTTTTCCTTTTTCTTTTTCACAGTAAAGATACAACACTCTTGGACTATACACTGGATCTTATAGGGTCAATGGGGCCACTCTCCATGTACCTCTTCAGCTCTGAAATACAGCTCTGGGGACAGATGGTCTCCTGGGCCAGAATCCCCACCAAGGAAGGAAGAAAGGTGCGACCATAAAATTAGAACAGATATGGAGAGAATCTATTCAAATCACAGTCTTGTGAGCCCCAGTTCTGACCAGTGTTCTCCTACAAGGGTTCCGGGCAGTCTATGCAGTTTCTCACTGTGCCCAAAAGCCTTCCAGGACAAGTCTGGTGTTTCTTGTCACCTCGCACTGCAAAGCAGCCTGCCCTCTTGCCTGAGCACCATTCCCCATCAGGCCTTTCCTGAGGCCACAGTTGGATGGCAGCAGCTCCCAGTTACGTCCATGATTCAAGAACTGGGTCCTTAGTAGTCAAATACAACTCCTCGTCATTTTGTTTCTTCCTCACCCACATTATCATCTGTCTTGTCTCTTACATCTGTTCAGAAATTCATTTACTGGAAGCTAGTAACTTGAATAACCTGTAGTCTTAAAAAAATCCAGAAGCTTCCTTTTACATGGACTGAGAAAATGCAAGTCTGAAGTAAGTACATGCTTACGAGTGACAGGACAAACTTACGTGTTAATGAAAGGAATCCAGGGCATAGAATAATGCACTTCTGAAATGGTCGATCCATGTTTGAAGAAAGCCACAAACATATTACCAAGGACACATTCATAGGAGAGCAGATCACCTTCCAAATGAGAAAAGCATAAAACTGGATGAAAAGTAAAAGCAAAAGTAGATTTCCTGGAGTCCCAACAGTAGAATACACTGTGATACCAGAGAAGGAGAGTTCCTGTAAAAAGAGCAGGGCTGGGTAGGAGGAGTGGACCCATTGTTTCATGTTTACACCACCCATCGATCTCAGAAGGATTCACGGACTGGGATGATACATTCCTCCTCCGCCCAGCATCCCTGCAAACTGAACTGGGGCGGGGTGGGGTGGGGGACAATCCAGTGACCCAAAGCCAAGTCCCTCCTCCCCTCACCCCAAACAGAAACACAGGAAAGGCCCCACCCACACTTAAGAAGATGGGAAGGGAGTCAGGGTTTCAAACCTCCACGCAAATGTCATTTGGCTTCATGGAACTAATATAATTTTTACTCTTCAGCCATTATTTCAACACTAGATCAACACAGATGTAATTATTTGTGTAGAGAAACCCACATCCCACCTGTTCACAAAAGATTCAAAGGAACACCTTGAAACGTGAGGTTTCTCACATCTTCTGGTAATTCCATGCTTCTCACTGTCTTGCTCAATGGCCATTAAGTTGATATTTTTGGACCAAATTGGTTTCTTTTGGCTCTCTTAAACAATCCCCACCCAATCCATCAAGGAACCTGGGCAGTTGATCCAATTTGGCTCATAAGATGGGCCAAGACTCCCCTCTTGTGCGCTTTCGTGTCTGCCTACCAGAAATGTCCATGTGTGCAGTTTCCACAAATGGAAAAAAATATATATATATCTATTTATGATCTTCTCAAAATCAGTATTCCCAGCAGCTGGCATGCCCGTTTCACTTTATTTAACCCGGAGCCACTCAGAGACTCTAATGGAACCGAGAGTGAGGCAGAAAATTATTTCTGATGTGCGTGCAGCAGAATTATTTCATTTCAAGAACTCGGCCTTGCAGGGGATTCTGATCCCCAAATGCAAGAGTTCAAGGTACCCTGCCATGCGTTCCCCAAGGATCCCTTTCAGGAGCATGGAACTGATTCCTCATTTCATTTCTAGAATATTCTCCATCAGAGTGTCTGCATGTTTGTTTCTGTGTTGTTGTTGCTGTTGTTACTTAGAAATACCTGATTATCATAGTGTTAATTCATGTCAGAAATAATATTGAGAATAAATTTAACACGATAGAAACAACTGTGCTATAAGCAAGAGAGTTATTTAGTGGTTTAAAAGTATGAGTTTGTACCTCAACTGTCATATTAATAAACGATGTGACCCTGAGTCACTTTAACTTCTGAGCTTGAAGTTTCTCATCTGTAAAATTCCTACGAGCAATAATCCCAGAATTTATTCATTCTCCCCTTCACATGCTTGGAGTTTGGGTGGGGGGTGCAGAACTGAGCCTTATATTTTTGTATAACAACTATGTTAGACCATGCCTTGGATTTTAATTTGTTATTTATTTTCATTTTTAAATAAACTCTAATGATGTTGAAAAGTCACAATAAAACATTCTAGCTTATCTTCAGCTTTAAGTAATTTTATTCTGAAACTGATGATTGACATTTGGACATTTAAAAAAAATAATCTTATTTGTAGCAGTTAATTTGCTTAATCTCATTGATAATAAACTCCCTTATTTTTAACCCTCAGCCCCCTTTCTGTTTCCGGAAAATAAAGATACCCTTAAAAGCACACTAAAGCAGGGACATCAGCATGAAGATTTTTTTGAACGTTTACAGTGAGTCAGCTTTGTTTAGAAGGGTTAATTAAAAGCAAAGAAAGGGCTAGAGGAAATAAGAGGAAATGATGGATCTTGGTCCAGCCTCACTTTGGTATAAGTTTCTAAAAATAAGAGCAAAGGAGAAATCTAATATAGATTTTACATCACTGAAAACGTTTTGAAGAAAATCAGATTGTTACAGGCACTATGTTTTAAAGCTGGATGAATTGCCCTTTATTGGGAGGTTGACATAGAGCAGGGAAAGAGGCAGGCAGAGATGATGATTGCAGCCTGAATTGTCCCCTTCTGTCTGTTTCTGGGATGACAGCAGTGTATTTGTGAAATATTTCCTTTCCTCCGGTATTTAAAATTAATACCCAGTTGGGATGGCATTGCTGGAGCACCGAGGGATGTTTGAAGTAATATGCCTCAATAAGTTTCTCTGGAAAAACTAAGATACCAAGTGACTCTTGAGACGTCCACCTGTCTTCCCATGTTAGGTGTTTGAATTCTGAGTTTGCCCACACTCTTGCCAGGGAAGGACTCTAAGCATAATTTCATCTCCTCCCCTAGTTTCTTGTCCTATATATAGTTGGGCTCACTTTATTAGTCTTAATACTGTGCAGATCCCCAGTTAGGTAGATGTTATTAATTCTGTAAAGAAAACAGTAAAAATAGCCAAGACAAATCAAAAGCAAACAGAATAAATATTCACTAAATAGGCAAGGACAAAATGAAAAGGAAATTTGAAATATATGCATGTTGTTAACATCTTTAATGAATTAATTATGATTTGTACAATAATATGAACATTGATCATTATTTTTTAAAGATTTTATTTATTTATTTATTTATTTATTTATTTATTTGGGGTTACAGAGGGGCAGAGGAAGAAGGAGGGAGAGGATCTAAGCAGACTCCCCACCAAGTGCAGAGCTAGGCTCAATTTCACAACGTTGAGATCATGACTTGAGCTGAAACCAAGCATGGGATGCTTCAGTGACTGAGTCAGCCAGGACCCCCAAGACAAAGAATTATTTAATAAGGAAAACCACATCTGAAAAGGAAATCCCACAACTTTAAAGACAGAGACATATTTAATGAAATGGTGATCAAATATGTGAAATTTAAATCAACAAAAATGGTAATATATTCGTTAAATTAGGGAAGAAAACTATTAACCAGTGATGGAAAGAGTTTAAAAGAAATAGACCTTCATCCTTCACAACTAGGTATATAACTTAGTGTAGACATTTGCAAGATTGCTTCACCAGTATCCTCAAAATCTGTAAAGATACATGTATCTTTGACCATTTGTTCAACTTCTTTGATCATCAGAGACATGCAGAAAGATTTTACAATAGTTTTCATTGTAGTGTTATTTTGTGATGATAAAAACTCTAAATGACTTCAATATCATCAAATAAAGAATTGTTCAGCACTAATTGTGTCGATAAGATAAAATACTCTGCAGCCTTGACCAGTCAATACATGCATAGCTAAACGTGATAGCAGTTGATAAGAAAGCATGCTAACCCAGAGACTGCCTCCTGGAAGGCATCCAGAAGGACACGCATGCTTACGTGCATATTTATAAACATTAGGAGGTAGGGCAATGGACGAAAGTGTCAAACTTCAAGAAGGTCATGGGTAGGAAAGAAGTTTCCACGCAGGAAATCCAAAGTTATCTGTAGTTCTTTGCCAGTGCCTGAGGTGTTGCCAAGGCTTCCAGCTCCAGCATTCATCACACCTTCCTGTCTTCTCCGGCATGATCTGGCCCAGGCTTCTCATCTCTGAGATGACCCACCTGCCTGCCCAAAAAGTAAGACGATAAAGAGTCATCTTTTCAATCGCGCTGTTCCTTTCCCATTGGAACACTAAAGAGTGACCTTCGTCAATGCTGGAGATATTATGAATAGTAAACACACAACTCATAAATATTAGTTTTTATAGCAGAACAGCTATGCCTGAATGCTTGCTCAAGGCTCTCCTGAGCCTATGTGTTCACAGGTGGATCACTGCCACCATGGTCATGACCTTGGCCTGCTGAGGCAGAGCTCTTCTAGGATTCTCTTGGCTCAGTGTACCCATGGGAAAAAACCCTGGAGGTAAATATGGATCAAGGGTAGTTACGTCTGGGTAGTGAATTGTAGATGCTACAGATGTCTTACTTCATTCATTTATTCACTCACTGAGCACCTATTACGCAGCAATCACTGGCCCAGGGATAGGGACATAATGGTGGTATGATGGGTGGCAGGAGCACCCTTCCTGGAGGTAAAGAGGTTTTGATGGGCCTGGCATTGTTCTTGTTTTTTAATCCCAATTATTCTGGCCAGAAGTGTAAGGTAATATTAAGCAACTCACAATAAGAAACGTTCGTTATTAAAAATGAGAAAATACCAGTATTGTTAATGAAAAGAAGGATTAAAAAAAGAAGAAATACAATAAAGCATAATAAAAGAAAGAAAGAATAAAGAAAGAGAGAGAAAGAAAGGAAGGAAGAAAGAGAGAGGGAGAGAGGAGAGAGAAAGAAAGAAAAGGAGAGAGAGACAAAGAAAGAAGTAAGAAGGGAAAGAGGGAGGGGAAAATTTAAGAAAAAAGAGAAAAGAGAGAGAAGGCAGGAAGGCAGGGCAAATGTTCCAAATTAAAATACATTGAAAAGACATGATGACCAAATGTAATTCATGATCCTAGACTGACCCTACAACAAAGGGAAAAAAATAAATTATAAAGGAGCGACTGAGAACATAAATTAGAATAGATAACATAACATACCCAAGTCCATCTGCCCAAAGTGCAGCAAAGCCAATCACTAGAACCTCGAATGTGCAGCAAAGAAAGGGTTTACTCGAGAAGAGGAGACAGGAGGTCAAGCTTCAGATCCACCTGCCCAAAGGGGGAGAGAACTGGATTTGTATAATCATAGGGGTTTTAGAAACACATATTGATGAGAGGATGGGGAAGCTGCGTCACGAGGAAAGATGGGGCATGGGCACTGAGCAGACATGTAACATATAACGATGTTCACTTCGAGTTGGAGACTTAACATTAGAACAAGGCCCCTGTTATCAGGAGGGTATCTTTAGGAGATGAAGAAGGGCCCAGGGTATGTTCCAGAAAACATACAAACTGATGGGGTCTTGGACTCTCATCTGGGGTAAGAAATGCAGGGTCCTGCTTATTCATACCAGTGACCTTCAGCCCAAGCCTCTTCCGAGACAGTAGTAGATCTGTTCATGGGGTCTGATAAGATTAGGAAGAATCAGTTCTCTTAAAAAACAAGGTTTGAATTTCCTGTTTCAAGCTCATTAACCCAATGGAGCACTGTTTCAAGAAGAGTATGGTAAAAATGTTAAGCTTACTGACATTGATAACTGTTCCGTGTTTGTACAAAAGCAATTTCTTTCTTAAGAAATGCACTCTGAACTTTGTAGCTGATTCTCAGATGGTTCATTAAAAAAATGCACACTCAGGAGGTAAAATGTCGATACTAAGTGTATTGGATAAAATGCATATGGATTATTTTGTAATATTATGATTTTGCAACATTTCTGTAAGTTTGAAATGATTTCCAAATGAAAGGTTTAGAAAACTACACTCAGGTTAAAAATGACATTTGGAGTAAGTGCAATGGGTATGAGGCCCATAGCACTTTTAAACATTGTATTGTCAGGAGTTCTGTCCATCAGCAACTTAGTGCAGACTTCCCTAATTCAGGAAGCTGAGATCCAAAGCACGCACCAAGTTGAGGGGCTCCTCCAGCCCCTCAACTCCTCCAGTGAGAGGAGGGGTACACAGAGGAGAAAAGGGAAAGGGCCTGAGAGGTTGAACAAGACGGCCTGGACATCTGATGGGACTGGAGACTTCTGGGAAGCCCCAAGGAGGTGGCTGCTTGCACCATGTGCAAGGATGGTGTTTCTCTCTGTATTCAAACGTCAGCTGCTAGTGGTTCTAAGAACAGGCTGAGAGTGGTTCTGCCTCTGGGGAACAGAGAGCCCCAGGGCAGTTTCTAAAGATGCCTAGTGCAATTGATGGACTTGGTTTGCATTTCAGGGTTTGAAGGTCAAAGTGGGAAAGGAAAATAAACAAAAAAAGGTGGGAATCAAAGTCAGCCTAGATTTTTAAAGATTAAAAGGCATGAATAAAAGGTCCAGCATCAGGAGAACAGAAAGGCTGGTTTTAGCAACATTGTACACATTATGTATACATATATATATATACATTTCATCTACTCTGCATGGTGAGGGATGCTAACTGTACTTACTGTGGTGACCTTGCCTCAGTATATACAAATATGGAATCATCCTGTTGTACACCTGAAACTAATATGATATTATATATCAGTTATGCTTCAATTTAAAAAAAAAAAAAACGTGGTTGAACTTAAAACCTGGCAGTGGTGGGAAATCAGAGGGATGAAACAGCGGGGTTAGTTAGTGGGGTAAGGAGAAAGGATGGGGTGCTCCTTATGGGGTATGGCACAGAAGAGGAGAGAAGGTAGGATTTGAAGATAGAAAACGCTATAAAAAGTCAGCAATGTCTCTTCTCTCCAGTGTGATAGATTTTCCTGATTTTTTCACATGTAAACAATGGCTTTCTATTGTCATTTTGTCATCAGAATAAATGCAATTATATTCTGAAAGATTAAAAAAAAAACACTACTACATAGTTTCTGCCCCTCTATGAAGGGGGGATGTAACAGCTATGAGATAGTAATAAATGTAAAATACTTCAGAAAAGGTAGTGTTAGGACAATGCAGAAATGGGATAGAATAATAAGAACATGATCTTATAGAGGCTGTTTTTAGGCAGCAGACTTGAGCAATCAAAGGTAATGACCACTGGGCTGCCATGCCAGCAGGCCCTTTAGGTGACACATCTTGAAAGAGCCTTAACCCCCAGCTGACCAATGGGCTTCTTTCAACCAGGCACAGGTCGCAAAGAAGGATCATTCCGTATATTCCTTGTTCCTACACCTCCCCACTCCCCCCCTTAACGACAGCCCCCACCACTGTCTCCTGGCAGAAAGTCTCTCTTCTGCTGCACTGCCAACCACTCCTTTCCAGCGTATTCTATCAACCACTGTCTCTTTGTTCTGCCTCTGGTGAATTCTTTCACTGCTAGCCTCCACCTGTCGGATCCTCCCCCAAATCACTGAAATTGTGCATAATGAGGTTAAAACTTAGAATCTATGCTACTTTATTTTTCTTTTATTATTTTAGAATATTAATATCTATTATAGGGTGCCTGGGTGGCTCAGTCACTTAAGCATCTTCCTTTGGCTCAGGTCATGATCCCAGGGTCCTGGGATCGAGCCCCACATCAGGTTCCCAGCTCAGCAGGGAGCCTGCTTCTCCCTCTCCTTCTACCTGTCGCTCCTCCTGCTTGTGCTCTCTCTCTTTCTCACTGTCGAATAAATAAAATCTTAAAAAAGAATAGTAATATTGATTATTATTATTATTTGCTAATAGGAATATGATTAAGTAGAATCCTAAAAGTCCCTGGAAACTAGAGAATTTTATTTCCTTGTTGTGGTCTGAATAGGGCCTCTTCAGTAGAACTCCACAGAGCGGTCTCTCCAACCAGACACACCTGAACCCTGAGCCACACACTATAGGGATTCAGCAATGACCTTTTCTCCACTCAGGACAACCCCATAGACTTGGGTATTAGCTGAGCCAACTGGAGGCTTTAAGTGGTCTCAACTCTAGATGGAGGGACACCGGGCCTGGCAATCAGGCTGGGTTGGACTCCAACCTTTAGAGGACTGAAGACATCGTAACTAGCTGGTCAATTCACTCCCCACATCGAGCTCTCTGCTCCCTGCATCGGGCTCTCTGCTCAGCAGGGAGCCTGCTTCCCCCTCCATCTCTCTGCCTGCCTCTCTGCCTGCTTGTGATCTCTGTCAAATAAATAAATAAAATTGAATTAAATTAAAAAACAAGAAGGGCTTTATGGGACAGGAGAAGGTGCACAGATGAAAAGCAGGGTGTGGGGGTTCTTCTCGGGCAGGACCTCTGTATGAATTACAGGCTCATACCTGCAGGATAGCAGAGTTACTGTCTTCACACAGATGAAGAGCTTCCTGGGGAAGGAGGACTGGAATTACTCCCCATGACCCTGGAGCTCAGAATTAGTACAGAATTTTGTCTAAGTAGGAGAACAAGCTGAAAACAGAATATACCACCTGGCAGGGACCTCAAGTCCCTGTCATTTTAGAAGCTGATGCAGAGGCTGGAGGCTGGCCTGGCAGAAAAGGCAGAAATAATGAAGAATCACAGTGAGTAGTATAAAGTAGCAGTTCTGCTAGACGAATAAATTCTAGAGATCTGCTGTAGGACACAGTGTCTGTAGGTAACGGTGTATATGGTATGGCCTCCTTTCAAAGTTTGTTGAGATCCCAGGCTGTTTGTTACCACAAAACAGGGGTGGGGACAGGGAGGGTAGGAGAGGAAAAGGGAGGGGGTAGGAGAGGGGAAGAAATGAGACGGAAGGAAAGGAGAAAGCTAAGGAGACACAAAGAAACTTTGGAAAATGTCGGGATGTCTATTACCTCCATTGTGCTGATAACATGGGTATTTGCCTATGTCTGAATTCATCACATTGTACACATTAAATGTGTTCAGTTCTTTGTGTATCTATTATCAATAAGGTTGTTTAAAGAAACAAATAAGGAAGAACCGCATTGGCTAGGGTCCAAACGATGACTCCCTGTGTTCTGAAACCTTCCATTTACAAGTCCACAGGCCACGAGCAAACAAGTGTCACACAAAAGGAGGGAGATCTAGGTTCTGAAATTCTAGTCAGGAGAAAAAATTTCACATTGTCTGTAGCAGGCAGTTAGAAATGCTGAAAAGAACATTGATCTATTTGCTCCTGATGGCGTTATGAAGTGAAATCACCATAATATACCATGTTGGTGATGTTCGTTAGAGGACCACAGGCGCCAGAGATGGGCACATCAGCCTCGTTTAAATATGAGCTTGATGGCTTCGTCGGAGCAGAAAGCCCTGCTGACTATCATCAAAGACACAAAGCCTCTGTAGCTACCCCTGCAGGGAGCTGTCGTTGTCAGTATCAAAAGCCACTGCACATGCTGTGAATTTCTAGGGAGTGATGGTCAAAAACATCCCAGTTCATTTCAGTCTCCTTGACCGGTCTGAGGTGTACTGTCAGCAGGACAGTCTGCAAAGAGCTGAGCCACTCCTGTTTGGAGAACACAGGGAAAACAAGTGATCGGAGACTCCACCTTGAGGAAACAGGATTAGAGTCATTTTCATCTTCAAATATCCACGCTTGTAATCTCTCACCCTTTCAAAGTCTGTCTTCAGCGTATTTTCTACTGGGTTTCCACAGGGTAAGTGCAGTCAAGCATGATATCTAAATTTCCTTATTATTCTGTGCCCCTGCTTGTCTTGTCTTCTCTCTTTTGATCTGTGCTCCTGCCTTGGAATGAAATGAAGCAAGAGAATAGGCAAAGCTTAAATTAAAAAAAAAAAAAAAAAAAAAAAAGCCTCTACTCATACAAATAGTGCTTTTACCATCTTTAAAATTTATTTTCAATATTTTTAATTGTTCTTTTTTTTACAAAGTACTGTCCAGCTTGGATAACCATACATGCTTCTCTACTGGTCACCTACCTCCTATTCTTACCTAGTCACTAAAATCTTCCTTTGACAGAGTAATCAAATGGTATGCCTCCTGTTCAGTCCCTCCTAAGGCTACTTTCTTCAGTTAGGGCAGAAGAACTCACTACAACCTAGGATTCCAGCAGGGACTGGGCTCAGCCCCAATCATCGTCTAACCAAACCACCTTCCTCACACTTTATCACACAAGCCATACTGACTACAATAGCGTTTGGCCTTTCTGGAACATTCCATCATCCTCCCCTATTGGGCATGACTGTCTCCATTCCTGAACCATTCTCATGTGAACACCTCAAAGATGATATCTGTGTTCAAACAGTCCCTTTGCAATGGCACAACTACCTTGCCCACACTCTTACACCTTGCTTTGAGATTCCTCTTTGGCAAAGCACTCAGTTTTTTATTATTCCATATAACACATGCATCTTTATGTTTATTGAGTATTTCCTACATCTCCCGAATTAGGCAATAGCCTCATGGGAAGAGAAATCTTTGTTTTGTTCATGAATGTTTCCTAAGCTCCTAGAATAGTTCTTGGATAAGGGAAATCTGTGTTCTAAGGTGGCTGACGAATCCATCAGGGGAATCCCAGTCCTGGGCCCAGGGTCATTCATAGTAGCTACTCAATATGTGTTTGTGAAATTAACATATTTATTTTAAAAAATACTTGTTTGAGGACCTACCATATTCTTATCATAGGGCAAGGAGCTCTATATGAAACAAAATATGAATAAATTTAGCCCATCTGTTTAAAACTCTGTCCCCCTGAGATTATAGCCAAATAAAAAATGATCATCTTATTTATTAAATGTAATATATTAGGGACAAATTCTTAAGAAATATTTTTGGAGTTGATAATATTAGAACATGGTCTTCAAAGTTGATTAAATTTTTTCATGTTGAAGAGGCAGGAAAGAAATTAGTATCAAAATCTCGTATTTACTATAAGGTGTGCTTATTTTTATTGTATAGACCCAAAATTTCAATCATAAAATTCTATATATAAGAGAAGGAAAATACATGATTTTCATGACGTTACCCTATGTGTTTCTTCATGTGGATATTGATTAGTATTCTTTAATATCCACTGTAATAAAGCAGTCATCTCATGATTGAACTGGTTTCCTGAATTCCATCCTTGAGCTGCTCTAGCAAATTAATTGAACCCAAGGAGGGGTTGCAAGAACCTCTGATTTATAGGTGGTCAGTCAGAGGCACAGAGAACAACCTGGACTTTCAATTAGCATCTGAAGTGGGGCAGTCTTATGGGACTGAGTCCTTCACCTATGAGATCTGATGCTACTCCTAGGTAGATAATGTGAGAATTTTGAGGTGAATTACATTCAGCTGATGTTGGAGATTGCTGGTGGTGTGGGGAAAAGTCCACACATTGCAATTAGTGACCAAATGGTATAATTGTTATGGAACCTGGACTGCATCTCCTGATGGAAAAACCGGGCAGCAGTAGGAGACAATGCCAGAAGGCTCAGAAGGGAATAATCTCCCCAGGTCTGACCCCTGAGCACAAACAAAGGGGTTAATTTATACACTTTTACCTCCGTATCTGTACCACTGTTGTGGCTGTGGTTGGCGGGGTGGTGGTGATGGGGTATGGAATGACCCTGGGCCCAGGACTGGGATTCTTCCAATGGATTCGTCAGCCATCTTAGAACACAGATTTCCCTTATCACAATGATAACTCACAATGGTATGTAAAATAGAAGTTCAACAAATTACTAAAAAAAGTTAGCCTACTCTATAGAATGGACTAATGACTTGGACAGTCACTTCACAAAGAAGAAATCCAAATGGCTGTTAAGCATGTAAATATCAGAGTAGTCACAGATTTGCAAGCTAAAACCACAGATACCACAACACACCTTTCCGAGTGACAAAAGTTTTAATGTTGTATGATAACCAAGTGATGATGGAGATTTGGAGAGCAAAGTATGCCCACGTAACACTGCTTGGAAAATAAAATGTTACAATTACTTTTGAGAAAGCAGTGTGTCATTATTTATTAAAGCAAAAGTACCCACAGTCTGCGCCTAGAGATTCCAGTGTTAGGTTTATGTGTTGCAGAAGTATATTTTATGTGCAGCAAGAAATACGTATATGGAGATTCCCAGCAGCACTGTCCATGGTTTCCCAAAGTGGAAAAAAAAAAAAAAAAAGAAACCCTACATGATCATCAACAGTTATACGGACAATTATGATTTTATATATTTATATAATAGATATTATATAGCGATGAATATGAATGATCTGCTGCTATAAATAAAAACATGTATGAATCATGTCAACATTCCAGAAGAGAAAAGGAAGACTCAAAGGAGTACATAGAGTATGGTCATTTTTCCACCAAGTTCAAAAATAATAAAATCTAAGGGATATTCTTTAGGGATACATATATATATATGGTGGTAAAACCATAAGGAAAATGAAGGGAACGTTTGCTTTAAAACTCTTGATAATTACTGCCATCATACACAGGAGAAACTGGCTGAGAATGGAAATGTAGGGTCTTCTGTTATTCTTTTTTTCTATTTTTGACATGTGTGTTACATGGTTGTCCACTCTATAAATATTTGTTGAGTTGTATACTCAGGTAACTGACTTTTCTCAATGTTTGTATTACATGCACACACACACACAGGAGCAGTTAAGACTGGAACTAAGCTGAACTGGTACGACCCAATGATAAATCAAAATTTCATTTCTTGGAAACTTACATACCAACTCTATGAAATATTTCTTAGGGCAGTTTTATCGAAGATGTCTTGCTATTACATAACCCACAATTTATCATATTCTTCTCCATTCTTTAATGTAAGGGCAACCCATTGATTTAACGGTATTCTCAGTTCACATAAATATAAAGGCTTCCCCATTTACCTGTGTTGGTTCTTTTCAAAATTCAGGAGAAATTTTTCTTGTGGAGCAAATACACTTACTTTCTCAGAGAAGAATTCAAGAACAGGAGGAAATGACCCAGTCTGACCTTTGCAGACTCTTACCAAACGAGTTCATGGATTAAACTTGACCTTGTCTTTCAAAAAGAATGTCAGGTACCGGCAACACCTGCACCCGTGCACAGAAGTCCAAACTTCAGCTGTGATTACAGGTCCTCAAACAAAACAACATGAAATATGTACATTAGCCTCCCATGGGAACTGATCCCTGTTGTTTTGTTTTCAAAGAAAGTTGGCACAAATCTATGAAATTATGTTGCTATGTGAGCCACTTACAAACTGTGTAAGACAGCTCTCTTTTTTTTCCTGTTTAATTATGAAATAACACGTGCCTGCAGAAAAGTATGCAGAGCAAAAACACAGCACTTAAAGATTTATAAAAAAAAAAACAAACAAACACTTCTAGGGACACCTGGGAGGCTCAGTCAGTGAGGCATCTGCTGTTGGCTCAGGTCATGCATGATCCCAGGGTCCTGGGACTGAGTCCCCTGGAGGGCTCCCTGCTCAGCAGGAACCTGCTTCTCTGTCTCCCTCTGCTGCTCCCCCTGCTCATGCTCCCTTGCTCTCTCTCAAACAGATTAAAAAAAAAAAATCTTAAAACAAAAAACAAAAAAACCACTTCTGTAACCATGAGAACTAGGTCAAAAAACCATCCACAGAACATCAACACTACCCCAAAACTGCTCTGTAGCTACTCTTAATCCAGCCACTACAGTAAGCTTTCTAACACACACTCTCTCCAGCAGCTAGGAAATTTCTTTCCTAAACACGGAATGCCACTCTGTCTATTTTTAGCCGTTCTGGAGGGCCTGTATTGGCACTTCGACATGATTTGATTTAGCACTCCCCTGATTAGAGCAGAGACCGAGCACCTTGTGGAGTATTTATTTATTGATCCTCAGAGAGCACCTTTGTGTGAATTTTCTGTGTAAGTCTTGTGCCCTTTTTTTTTTTCTTCTATTGGGTTTTTTGTCTTTCCTGGTTGATTTGTAGGACTTCTTTATTAGCCCTTTGTCTCTTAGATGAGTCAGCGTTATCTTCTGCCAATCTGTGTCTTTCTTTTTGCCTTCATCTTTGTGAGCAGAAATTCTTAACTTTAACACAGTTCAATTTATCAGCCACTTCCTTTGTACTTAGAGGTTTTGGGGCCTTTTAAAAAAGTCTTTCGACTTCTTCAAAGTGATGTATATATATTTTCATATTACCTTCAAAAAGCTTTCTTATTTTGCTTTTGTTTTGACATGGAGATCAGCAAGCTCCCTAAAATTGTATGTATGGCATAACACTGGGGACAGGTTTTAATTTCTGTTTTACTATATGGATACCAGTTCTATGAGCAGCATTTATTGGAAATAACTCCTTAGGCCACCAATGTGCAAGGCCATTCCTACAAATTTAGCATTCACACATATGCATGTGTCTCCATTTTAGTTACCTACATATGACTACAAATTTAGTTGCTTAGAACAACACCCATTCATTGGCTCACTGGTCAGTCAGTTGGAAATCAGAGTCTAGCTGACTCAGCTGTGCTCTCTGCTCAGCATCCTGAGCCACTGAAATCAAGTGTTGGCACAGATACTCCTTTCTGGAGTCTCTGAGGATGAATTTATTTCTACAGTTATTCAAGTTTTAGGCCACAGTCACTTCCTTGTCATTGTAGGATAGCATGCTCATATCCTTGCTGGCAGTCAGATGGGGGTGGGTGGCCTTTGCTGCATTCTAGAACCTGCCTGCATTTCTTCCCAGGATTTCCACATGGGTCTGTTCCTGCAAGAGCAGGGCAAGTCTCTCCTGTTCTTCAAATCTCTGACTCCAGCTGGAGAAAGTTCTCTGCTTTTACAGACTCGTGATTAGATGGGACCCACCTAGCTGACCCAGGAAAATCTGTCTAAAAACCCATAACTTGGGGCACCTGGGTGGCTCAGTTGATTAAGCAACTGCCTTCAACTCCGTTCAGGATCCTGGAGTCCGAGGATCAAGTCCCGTGTAGGGCTCCCTGCTCAGCAGGGAGTCTGCTTCTCTCTCTGACCCTCCCCCATCTTGTGCTCTCTCTCTCTCAAATAAATAAATAAAATATTAAAAAAAAAAAAAACAAAAAAAAAACTTGAGTTGCACCTGGAAAGACTTGCTTTGGAGATTAGGGCATAGACACTTTGGGTGGAGGGCAACGTTGCCCCGTGTTCATGAATGAAATCATACACCTGACAATACCACTGTCATGTTTTGTTATTATGCTGACTTCATAACACCTCCAACTTTTTCATTTTCTTCCTAGCTTTTGTAAGATATATGTTAAATCTTCAGTGTTGGCAGAAATTACCCATGAAACTTTCTATGCAGTTTGTATGAATTATGAACTTTCCTTTATTTGAAAATATTCAGTTACCTTCATTAGGTTTGCAAATATTTATTTAATTAAGCCTTATTACTTTAGGATAATTCCATCTCCACTAATCTTTTTTTTTTTTTAAGATTTTATTTTTATTTATTTGACAGAGAGAGATCAGAGGTAGGCAGTGCAGCATGCAGGGGGGGTGGGGAAGCAGGATCCCCCCGAGCAGAAAGCCCGATGTGGGGCTCAGTTCCAGGACCTTGAGATCATGACCTGAGCCAAAGGCAGAGGCTTAACCCACTGAGCTACCCAGGCACCCCTCCACTAAATTTTCATATCTATTTGCATATATATTATTTTGAAAAACTGAGCAATGTGTAGTCATGACCTTTTATTCTTTGTTAATATTGGTGTAGCACTGAAAGTTTTAAACTCCAGTTTCCGAAAAGGTATCTATTTCGTGGAGGAATTTTTGTGATGCCCCAAAATTACTGAGTTGATATTTATTTACTTTCATTTAAACTCCTTTACCTTCATACTTACAACATTTCTGACAAAAACGAAGTCGTCATTCTAGTTGCCCCTATGAAGAGAATTCATCTTTTTTTTTTTTCATGCTCTGTTTGTTTTTGGGATCCCCTTAGTAATCTTTGGTTGTCAAAAGTTTTACTTTGATGGATTAAGTATGAATAGTTAAATTTTTTTTAATCTTTTATTTATTTATTTATTTGATAGACAGAGAGAAATCACAAGTAGGCAGAGAGGCAGGCAGAGAGAGAGGGAGAAGCAGGCCCCTGCTGAGCAGAGAGCCCGATGCGCGGCTCAATCCCAGGACCCTGAGATCATGACCTGAGCCGAAGGCAGAGGCTTAAACCACTGAGCCACCCAGGCGCCCCTGAATAGTTAAAAATTTATACCTCTTGAGTTTATACATCCCTGTCTCATCCAAATTACACATACTTTTAAGAGATGTTATTTCTCTATTTATGTATTTATTTGAGGGAGAGAGAGAGCATGTACATGTGCATGAATGAGGGGAGGGGCTGGGGTGACACTCTTAGATGCCATGCTGAGCACAGAGCCTGAGGCAGGGCTCCATCTTAGGACACTGAGTCCATGAGCCAAAATCAAGAGTCAGACATTTAACTGGCTGAGCAACACAGGTCCCAAAATTACATATTTTTAAAATTCTCTGATATTTTTCTGATGTGGCCTCCTATCTATCGATCTTCCCTTCAACCTTAATTCTCTGTCATCCTATCCACCAAGTTTTTATTTTCATTTCTTTTTCAAATCTTTTAGTTATCTCCTGAAATTCTCAATTTCCCCTTCCACTCTCTGCTCAGAGGAAGTAAACTTATATTGAAGATTCACCCAAAAATTCCGGTATCTAGGGTCTCTGGGATTTTCATTCAGTGTGTCTCCATAGTGTTTTTCTGTTTTCCCTATACTTGATGATTTTTCATTGATAGATAGATTGTATCTGTAAAACAGATTTTAAAATTAAGTTAGCATAGGATGAATAAATTTTCTCTATATGTTTAGGATCACTAACACTCCCAGATCAACTTAATCTTATTTTAGAAAATGGAATAATAAAAATGGGGGAATAGGGAGCTGATCTATGGTCCCTCCACTAGCTTGTCTATTTATGGATCACCCTGATTCCTCAGGTGTAGCTACTTTAGGCTGCAAAGCCTTCCTCTCGATGATAGCTCCTGGATACCAGTCATCACCTCTTGACCTTGACCTCTTGATAAGCTATAAACAGGACTTAGCCTCTCAGCATCTCTTCAGGATTTCACAACTGCTCCTAGACCCTGTTCAGATAATTATTTACTGTCTTGTTAACTCTTTTATGTCTCCAGAGATTTTTGTTAAACTTTTTTCAGTTTGCATTGTGGAGTTTGATCCAAATAAACTGACTTTTGCCTTTTACAGTATTTCATTTATAGACATATAAAATCTTACATTCTATGAGACTTGCAATCAAGAAATTAATAAAGTCCTATATTTTATAGAAAACTAATTTTTGAGTAATAAAACATTGTTTTTAAATTCATCTTCATGAAGGCAGAATCATAAAAACACACAACTGATTGAGAAGCTCTCTCAGAATAAAGGAATTCTGACTTTTTTTTAAAGATTTTATTTATTTGTTTGACAGAGAGAAAGAGAGATCACAAGTAGGCAGAGAGACAGGCAGAGAGAAAGGGGAAGCCGGCTCCCCGCTGAGCAGAGAGCCCGATGTGGGGCTCGATTCCAGGGCCCTGAGATCATGACCTGAGCCAAAGGCAAAGGCTTTAACCCACTGAGCCATCCAGGCACCCCCTAACCACCCCACCTTTTTTTTTTTTTAAGACTTTACTTATTTATTTGACAGAGAGAGAGAGAGATCACAAGTAGGAAGAGAGGGAGGCAGAGAGAGAGAGGGGGAAAGAAAGCTCCCTGCTGAGCAGAAAACCCAATGCGGGTCTCAATCCCAGGACCCTGAGATCATGACCTGAGCTGAAGGCAGAGTATTAACCCACTGAGCCACCCACGCATGCTTCTAGGAAATTCTGACGTTTAAAAGTTTGACCTTACATCAAACAATAATCTTTCTCCTCCAGTTTCACTGTGTGGTCTGAGTTTATATCAATTTGTAATCTTCCACATTTTAAAAATATGTTTTCTAGCAAATAACTGTGGAGAACATACCACAAACCAGGTATTTTGCTATGTGTTGGAGATAAAGCTATGAACTAGGTAGGTGACTTTCTGAGATTACATTTCAGTAGAAAATATTAATAATAAAATTTTTTAAATGAAATGATCAGAGATGAAGGTTATGTAAATGAAAAAGGGAGATGCAGAGTTACTCTGATACCACCTTGGGTAGGGTGGCTGTCAACAGCCTTTGTGATGGCTAACACTGACATAAAGGATGAAAACAAGGATGTTGCACAAAGAGCATTCTAGAAAGGCATAGAGGACAGCAAATGGACTTTGGTGGTGAGAAAAGGCTTTGACCCACATGAGGAACAAAAATAAGTGATCAGTGTAATTGGCAAGGAAAAGTAGTATAAGGTGTACATTAAGGCTAGATGTCATGATCTTAGCTCCCTGTCAAAGGGTCTAGATTTCATTCTAAGAGTAATTAGAAGATATTGAAAGTTTGGACAGAGAAATAATCTATACATGTATTTATGTTTTTCAAAAACTTACTTAGGAAACTGTAGCTGTCTTCACTTTCAGGAACCAGTTTTAGGTCCTTTAACTGCTCTTTGGATACATTATGCTATATCCACAAATTTTGCAAACAGGGCAGATGTGGTTTCCTGCAGTCAACCTAGGTGTCTTCCTTTTGTAATCTAAGATCTCACTCACTCATTGGCTACAGTGCAACGTCATTTGATCTATTGTCATATCACAGTAGCTCAATCTGTCCAAGTAGCATGTCCTACTGTAATGACCCTCCTCCTATCGCTATTTGTTCATTCATTCATCCATTTATATTTCTAGGGTAAAACTCTCCAAGTGGATAAAATATTATTTATGCAGATTACTTATACACAAATAAGAAGTCTTTAGCACCTACCTGGAGTCAGAGGGGTTATCAAAACCAAATTGCACTGTAGTTCCCCTGAATGTGGAATGAAGTGCATTCATTCACTGATAATTACATAATCAGTTGTGCTACACAGACATATACACACACATACAGTGAAGCACGTTATCAGAGAAGAAATTTAGGAATACTACTAACTCATGTAGGATCTCCTTGATTCAGCTTCTGAGTTAGAGAGAGAAGACAGGGGAAACAAAAGCTTAGGAAAAAAAAAAATCATTCAGTAGATTTGACAGTAATCTTACCTGCCCCAAACAGACTACGTACTTAGAGTTAAGTAATCCTGCTGTAGAGCAGAGTTCACACTGTTATCCAAGAGAGGAAAGAGCCCAGTGAGCTTAACTGTCTACAGCCTTGAAGGGGAATAGAGACCTGCAAAGTCTGGGGACAACTACAACACGAAATGATTTTTAAAAAACCAACAATTATTTTAGATTCCCAGTAATACTTCCCAAAGATGATTTGGGTATCCCCTTGAGGTGTCAATAAAGTTTAGATTCAGCAGGAGGAGTAAATAATAATAGGTAGGTTTGATAACCTCTCATAATAGATGGCACTATAGAAAGAGAGTAGGGCTTTCAAACAACCCAGTTGTTGCCTCCCTCCACATTTATATTATGCTATAAGTTGAAGTCCCTTGTCTTCATTTTTTAAAATATTTATATCAATGCTGTCCAATAGAAATATAATATATGCCACATAAGCAATGTAAAATTTTCTAGTAACTACATAAAAGAAATACAAAAAACCAGATGGGTTTATTTAACCTAATAAATTAAAAATGTTATTTCAACGTATGTCAATGCAAAAATGTTAATAAGAAATTTTACATTTCTGTGCTTCATTCTTTAAAACTCACTGTGTAAATTATACTCACAACATACCTGGGGACTATCTACACTTCAATTATCTAATGGACACAAGTGGTAGGGGCTATCGTATTGGACTGTGCAGATACAGGTGGTCAAACATGACGCATACATATATCTGAAAGAAATGATTAAAAGAATATGTAATCATGTGTGTATCACACATTTATCAGAGAGCTAGGAATCAAAGACTCATCTTTCCCATGTAGAAAAATTTCATTTCATCAAATCAAGATGAATGAAAATCTTCTGAAGTCAGAAGGATTTATAAGTGGCCAGACTATGCTTTGTTCATCCAGAGAGTTTCTTGTTATATTTGGGAATTTGAATTTTAGATTTATTGTGTAGGAGGGCAGAAGAGGGGTTGATTTTTTTTTTTAATTTGTATAAAAACAACAAAATATTCACAAAAAGTCATAGAATGATAGCCTGGATATGTTGACAGTAATTTGTGAAGAAACAGAACAACTTCCAGAGTTCCTAGGGTTTGAGAAAAAGATGTCAGCTGCTGGGAAGTTTGGTAAGGTGGAGATCAATCAGTAAGAAAGAGCAGCATCGGAAAGCACCCAGACTAGTGAACTACCTGGAGTAGAATCCGAGGATAATGGCTATGAGGCAGCTCAAGAGCCTTGAGTATGTGAGTCCCTCAACTCCACTGAGCTTTATCTAAAGCACGTGACACATCTATATGGCCTTACACCACAGAGTAGGAGCAATTTGCACCTTTTTGTCAATGGCTCTTTAAACCTCTCTCACGAAGAGCTCATCACACTCATCTGTTCAATGTCTGAAGTCTGTCCCATTGCAAACTTCACGAGCGTATGATTATTTTTCCTCCAGCTCAATGCCCAGGCACAGTACCTTGTTTGCCTGACAATTGGCACTGATATATTTTTTCAATAAATGAATCAGCGATGCATAAATCTATATGTATGTTCTTTCCATTGACACTACAATATAAATATGTATTTATTTTCAGATGTTTTTAGGGGGACAATTTAGGCCTTTGGCCGCTATATCTGCAGATATTATTATTATTATTATTATTACTATCATTATTATTAATAATGTTTTAGAAAGAGAGAGTGCAAGCAGGGTGGGAAGGGGCAGAGCGAGAGAGGGAATCTCTAGCAGACTCCATGCTCAGTGAGAGCCCAGCATGGGACTCAGTCTCACAACTCTGAAATCAAGACCTGAGCCAAAATCCAGAGTCTGACACTTCACCGGCTGAGCCCACCCAGATGCCCCACATCTGCAGAATTGTTAAGAATAGTTTGTTCAATATCAACTCCCCCATTACAAACACTTGATGCACTATGTAAATTATGTTATTTTGTCTTTATGACCTCATTGGGTGGCTCAGTTGGTTGGGCAGCTGCCTTCGGCTCAGGTCATGATCCCGGAGTCCTGGGATCAAGTCCCACATCGGGCTCCTTGCTCGGCGGGGAGTCTGCTTCTCCCTCTGCCTCTGCCTGCCATTCTGTCTGCCTGTGCTCGCTCTCTCTCCCTCTTTCTCTCTCTGATGAATAAATAAAATCTTAAAAAAAAAAAAGTTCACAGTCTTGAGAAAGTATATTTCAGAATGAACCATCAAATTAGTGTAAAGCCCATTTAACAGGACCAGCAATGACTTGATCAATTACCTTGGCAACACACATTATGTTTTTTATGTCAGCACCAATAACTTAACAATAGTTGGAACAAATTTTTCAAAAAAAGGGTGACATATATATATATATATATATATATATGCACACATATGTCAGAATATACTTTAAAAATACACTTTATTTGCTGTTGCAATAAGAGAGAAATACCATGGAAACAGAACAATGAGGAAAAGAAAAGGACAAATATTAATGACTTTGAGAAAAATTCCTTGGTCTCCTGCAGGACTATTCCATATGAATCCTCCACCTATATGGGTAAATTATCATTTTGGAGTGATTACAGATAGCAAATTTAACCAAAGTCAATAGTTTTGACTATCTGGGCCTTCAACACAAAAGACCATACTTTTCTAGAGATGCAGGAAAATAAAAAAGAGAGCTAATTTGAGTTTGGGGTTTGGAAAAGGATGGCTCGACAGGGCAGAGGAAAGACTTCAAGAAGCCTAGAGGAAGAGCCAGGGCTTAGAGGGGGATGGTATTGTGCAATAAAAGATTCTTAAACCAGGGCCAAGTTGAGTGAGATGATCTGCTAGGACTACAATTCACAGAAGCAGGATATAAGTTTCACTCCAAGACTCCTTCTTTCCTAATTGTACCGAGCTATAGAGATAAAAGGACTTGGAACATACTGTGCCACAAGAAACACAAACCTTAAGTATAACATGGAGACACATCCTCTAATTGTGTATTTCTTGGCTAGCACTATACTGCTTTAATCACTACAGGTTTGTAATATAACTTAAAGTCTGGAATTGTGATGCCTCCAGCTTTGCTTTGCTTTTACAAGATTTCTTTGGCTATTTAAGGTCATTTACAGTTCATACACATTTTAGAATTATTTTTTCTAGCTCTGCAAAAAATGCTGGTACTATATTGATAGAGAGTGCATGAAATCTATAGATTAGTTTGGGTAGTATGTACATTTTAACATTTGTTCCTTCAATTCATGAACGTGAAATACTTTTCCATTTGTTTATGTTCCTGCAACTCCTTTCACCAGTGTTCTACAGTTCTCAGAGTATAGGTCCTTCTCCTCTTGGTTAAATTATTCCTCGGTATATTATTATTTTTGGTGCAATTGTAAACAGGATTGTTTGCTTAATTTCACTTCCCAGTGCTTCATCCTTAGTGTATAGACATTCAACAGATTTCTGTACATCAATTTCGTATCCTATAAACTTACTAAATTCATTTATCAGTCCTAGTAATTTTTTGGTGGGGTCTCAGAGTTTCCTATATATAGTATCATGCCATCTGAAAATAGTGAAAGTTTTGCTTCTTCCTTACCAATTTGGATGCCTTTTATTCCTTTGTGTTGTGTAATTGCTATAGCTAAGACTTCCACTACTAGATTGAGTAAAAGTGGTGAGAGTGGACATCCTTGTCTTGTATCTTCCCCATTGAGTCTGATTTTGGCTGTGGGCTTTTTCAATAAGATATTTATTATGCTGAGGTATGTGCCCTGTAAACATACTTTATTGGGGGCTTTTTTTTTTTTAAATCATGAATGGATGTTGTACTGTGCAAATACTTTTCTGCCTCTATTGAAATGATTACATGATTTTTATTCTTTCTCTTGTTGACATGATGTATGATGTTGATTGATTTGCAAATATTGAGCCACACTTGTATCCTGGGAATACATCCTACTTGACTGTGATGAATGATTTTTTAAATGTGTTGTTGATTTGGGTTGCTAGTCTTTTGTTGAGGATTTTTGCATCTGTGTTCATCATGGGTATTGACTTGTAGTTGTTTCTTTTCTGTAGTGTGTTTGTCTAGTTTTGGTGTCAGGGTGATATGGTCTCATAGAATGAATTTGGAAGCTTTCCTGTCTTTTAAATTGTTTTGGAATAGTCTTAGAAAAATAGATATTAATTCTTCTTTAAATGTTGTAGAATTCACCTATGAAGTCCTCTGGTCCTGAACTTAGGTTTGTTAGCATTTTTAGGATTACTGATTCAATTTTACTACTGGTAATTGTTCTGTTCAAATTTTCTATTTCTTCCTGCTTCAATTTTGGAAGATTATATGCCTCTAAAAATTTATCCATTTTATCTAGGTTGTACAATTGTTGGCATACAATTTTTCATAATATATTCTTCTAATCCTTTTCTTTCTATGATGTTGGTTGTTATTTCTCCTCTTTCATTTTTGCTTTTGTTTACTCAAGTCATCTCTTGTTTTTGTTCTTGTTGTTGTTTGTTTGTTTGTTTTTGATTGAGTCTAGCTAAAGGTTTATCAAGTTTATTGATCTTTTATACGCTCTTGGTTTCATCGATCTGTTCTAATGTTTTTTTTAGCTTCTATTTCATTTATTTCTGATCTAATCTTTATTATTCCTTTCCTTCTATTGATTTTAGGTTTTGTTTGTTCTTTTTCTAGCTCCTTTAGATGTAAGGTTAGGTTGATTATTTAAGATTTTTGTTGCTTATTGAGGTAGACCTGTTTTGCTATAAACTTACCTCTCAGGATCACTTTTTCTGCATCCCAAAGATTTCAGACTGTTCTGTTTTCCTTTCATTTGTTTCCATGTAATTTTTTATGTCTTCCTTGATTTCATGGTCAAGCCATTCATTGTTTAGTAGCACGTTGTTTAACTTCCATTTATTTGTGCTCTTTCCAGATTTTTTCTGGTGGTTGATTTCCAGTTTCATAGAGTTGTGGTCAGAAAAGATGCATGGTATGACTTCAATCTTTTTTAATTTGTTGAGACTTATTTTGTGACCTAATATGTGATCTTTTCTGGATCTGTTCTATGTGGCTTTGAAAAGAATGCCTATTCAGTGATCTCAGCCCCTCCAGCACATGTTCTGAGATTAGTACTCAAATCTCCCTCTTATATACCCTATGTGATTTTCAAACTCCTGTTTGTGTGTTGTATGTCCATGGTGCTGTTCATTGTGCTGTCTTTCAGGGAGGGACTCTGTTTCCTCTCACTCTTCTAGTTCTCCCAAGCCCAGTGCACTGATTTTTCCATGTTCCAGGTTTTAAGTCCTAACGGTTGTAAGAACTAATGAAATTCAGCCCCTCTGATTTTCAAAGGCAAATGTAATGGGATTTGTCTTTATAATGTGTCCTCCCTGATGTAAAAGTCTGCTTTTTTCCCTTCTCCCTGCTTGTGGTGTCCCTCCTTCCCTTGGACAAGTCTCAAATGGGTCCATTTAGTTTCCCACTGCATCTCTCATCTTCCTACCCTACCATCTTTGCTATGGCCTCATCTCTGCATTTAGTTGTGGAGGTTGTTCTGTCAGTCTTCTGGTTATTTGGGGGTTATTTACACTGATGTGGGTATTATCTAGTTGTATCCATTGGAAGAGGTGAGGTTAGTGTCCTCCTAATCCAGTATCTTACCTGAAAGTGTCTAATGAAAATACTTAGAAAAGAGAAGATGTTATAAAATAAAATCAGTGGAAATTTTAAAGCAGCCTAAAAATAATTGTATTAATGTGTGCCAATATTTAAAGTTTAGAAATCAAAGTGATTAAATTAAAGCCAATGACTCCTAAAATGGCCACCATTTTGGCATTAAATTATATCACCACTATATTTATCAGGGATAGGACCTAAGGAAGTGCAAAAGTCATCAAGGACTTACAAATGCTAACAAACATGATTTTTAAAAATGAATGTTCACCTTTTTGAAAGTTTAGTTCTTCATGACCTTCCCAGCTCCTCTCTTCTCTGAACTACCATTATCCAAAAGGAATATAAAGTAAGCTGTAAATGTTTTCCTAATGTTTCCTTATCCATATTAACAAAGTAAAAAGAAATAATGATGTTAACTTTAATACAATATGTCCAAAATAATGTCATTTTCACATGCAATCAATGTTAAAATTTCCAATTTTTGTTGTTAGTCATGAAATATGGTGTTTATTTTATACTTATGGCAAATATTAGTTTGAACTAGTTACATTTCAGTTGCTTGATAACCTCATACAGCTAGTGGCTATCATATTAGGCAGTGCAGGTCCTTGTATCATTTTGTTGCATGTTTTGTTCAACTGTATACTTATTATACTATTTCCCATGTGAATCTATTGACCAGCCCCTTCTTTGTTCATTGCTTTAGAAGTAATGTTTTGGAGACTGAAAGTTTTGGAGACTGAAAAATAGTCTATTTCTAATTCAATGGCTCAGGAGCAAAAGATTAAATACTTTTTGAGAGCATGAATGTGTACACATTCATCCATATCTAGAAAATGAATTTCTTTTTTTATTGTTGTTATGCATCATGTAGATGTAGTCATATAGATAAATTCATCATATATTATCAGAAATGCAACGATGGTAAAAAGAAAAAAAGTAAGTATAATAAAGCTTAGGATAAAATCATATCATTGTTGATATGTTGTCTTTCTCATGCTGGTGCTGTGGCCCAAGGTAGGTTTACCACTGAGATTAAATGTATTAAAAAAAAAAAAGTATGTCTCAAATGTGTGATTGAGAGAGTAGTGAAAAGCAACTGAACACAATGTTTATTTACAATTTCTGTGTGTGTGATGAACCTGTGAATAAAGGATATTTTTTCAACTTTATCATTTTAAAACAAGAGTTTGCTTGCATAACATTCATCATTAGTTTACAAAGATCAGTTTTTCAGACACTTATTTACTACATGATTCCAAAACATTTTACTCTTCAAACGCACTTCATATCCTTAGAATTTATGAGAATCCAACTTATAAGAATGGGAATACAATCTAGTAAATGATCCTTGGCCGATCATGGTCTTTGTTCACAAAATTCTCTTTAGAATCTTAAGAGGATAAAACTGTCAATTATATAAACAATATTTTTAATTCAAAATTCATATAAAGAATTTCATATTTTTCCTACAAATTTTGCTTCATGTAGTCTTTTGAATGAAACTATCTAGAGCTAGACACAAAAATACAATGGAGATAAATTAAGTAAATATATAATTCTAAATCTCATGAATCAGTAAGTTACTGTACTTTCAAAAAATTCTGATTACCGGGGCACCTGGGTGGCTCAGTATGTTAGGCCTTTGCCTTCAACTCAGGTCATGATCTCAGGATCCTGGGATCGAGCCCCGCATCAGGCTCTCTGCTCCATGGGGAGCCTGCCCCCTGCACCCCCTGCACCTCTCTACCTACTTGTGATCTCTGTCTTTCAAGTAAATAAATAAAATCTTTAAAAAAAAATCTGATTACATAATTACCTATGAGTATCGGAGTCCCATGACGAAGATTCAACAATTAATTTGAATTTTCTTTCCTACCTTTTGTGTCTTATCAGGCTTGGTTTTGAATTAGGTCCCCTATTCTTTCAGATCCCCAAGTTTTCTGTCTTGAGAGCAGATTGTAGCATACTAACAGGGACTTTGGCCCATTTGTGAATATTTCCTGACTTCTTTTTTTTTTTTTTTTTAAGATTTTATTTATTTATTTGACAGAGAGAAAGATCACAAGTAGGCAGAGAGGCAGGCAGAGAGAGAGGGAAGCAGACTCCCCGCTGAGCAGAGAGCCTGATGCAGGGCTTTACCCCAGGACCCTGAAATCATGACCTGGGCCGAAGGCAGATGCCTAACCCACTGAGCCACCCAGGCGCCCCTATTTCCTGACTTCTAAATGCTTCTCATTTGTTCTTACTCTGAACGTAGTCCTGTTTACTCGCTAGTGGATCACTCAGAATCGCCATCCGATGTCATTCACTGCCGCGCCAGCCCAGAGCCTACCTCACCTCTCCAGAGCTTGTGGAGCCCCTTTCCTTCTGGGAGGAAATGAGGGTCTTAGACCTACTGTATTCTGCTTCTTCACTTGTAGAAAGCTGTCTCTGGCCCTGTGGTGAACACCTTCCCAGTTATCTCAGGACTGAGAGGTTTCCAGGGAGGAATATCATCTGCTACAAATACCAGTAATGTTTTGGGCAAAGAGGGATCGTTGGTCAGCTTTATTTGGTCTCCAGAAGGGACAGAGCTTTGAAGTTTATCTTTCATTGTTACTACTGACTATTCGCTTCTCTGTCACAGCATTTTCTTCCCCCCAGGGGAAATCTTATTGGCAAAAATGCTGTCTTGAGGGAAGGTGGGTTTAAAAATGAAGTCGCACAAAAGCCATGATTCTATCAGACATTTTTCTCTCCTTTGAACCATTAGCCCTGTTCTTGAGTCCAACTAGGTCTTGTTGCAGGATGTAAACAACACCAATCCTAACACCATAAAGACATCTTCTCAACCAAGAAACTATAAATAGGCCAACCCAATGTTGGTTCAAAGACGTAATGATGTCTTAACCCATGCTCCGCTCTTGGCTCCATTCATTTCCTCTTTTGATAACAAAATGGCTCGATTTTAATTCACTAGCCAACTTATTCAAAGCATCAGTGAGACAGTGCTGGTAATGACTTTCTTCTTATAGAACACCTATCATTTTAGGGAGAGACAACCTTGTCTATTATTCCTCTTACAGACCCCCTAGTGTATCTTCTTGGCCAGAACTCAGTCTGTCCCAGTGACTCACTAGTAAAGGGACAAAGATGACATAAGTGGGTTTGAACAGGGCCTCTCAGATTCTGTCTTATCACCACTCTCCCAAGGAGACTTTTTAGAAATTTTTTTTCTAAGCACTCCCACTAGGAAGTTTTAACATCATTGTTCACCATATATCTACTTATGTACTGAATGTGTATCTGTACTTTATAAATAAAAATAGTAAGTTTTTTTTTTCCCACTCAAGAATTAAGGGTCAACCAATCCCTTGGGAATTATTGTCACCTTACTGTAAACATCAGCCATCATCCAATCTCTATACCTGAGTACATTAATGGCAACAGTGAGCAAGTTAACAAAATGATTTACAAGGAAGAAGAGGCCCTGGGTTAATACCAAATTGTGTCTGCCCCAGCCCACATTTGGGCGAGCTCTTCAATGCAACATTTGTTGCATATTCACTAATAAACTTTATTGCTTCTGTAATACCGAAGTCCCAAATATATATAATGCCAAATCCTAAATAAGCGCTGGAGATACAGTGGGCAACAGAGAAGTTGAAGTACTTCCATCTACCAAACATACTGAAATGCATTCCAGAACCACGCGTGGCCATGCTTGCATGCAACAACTGTTGCTCAGTGTAATGCAAGATTTCTTTCCTACTTTCTTCTTTTGCAAACAAGCATATTATGTACTAGGACAGAAAGTGGGTTTGAGGGGAGACCCACGTTGAAACAGGAATACAAAGAATTAAATACTGTTGTTATAGCATTAAATGAGACTATGCACATTACTTGTTCTGTTCTTTAAACTTTTTTTTTTTTTGGTTAATTATTAAAACTGGTAAAAACCTAAAGAATCATTATCACTTTTTTGAATATGCAGAATTCTTTGTTCTCTTCCTGTGCACCTTAATCATTAGTGGTTTGATCATTTTAGGGAATCAACAAATCATTAAGTACTAGACTCATTATTGAACAGTAAGTAACTTTGAATACCAGAAATAGGAACATATAACCGGTAAGAGTAATTCTTAATTTAACCTTTGTTTTAACCTTTGAATATATAAAGTTTTAGTAATTGTATTTGTTTTCCTTGTACAACTTACTTAGAAATGTCTGTGACATTTCAGAGAAAAAAATCATGTAACATACCTTGTCAAGTGCCCAGTTCTATAAGCATCTTTTGCCCAATCAAAAGGAAAAAAGAAAAGTGTTTCTTTTCTGATTGCCTTACAACAATTCATATTCTTTGTTTTGCTTATAGAGCTTTGAGTGAAGAAGAGTTTGTGGGAGTCAGTTCATTAATCAACAATTACCACCAAGCTTTCCAGATACTATGTTGACCCAGACTGGACTCCGCATTCATGGGATCTCTGGTTACTGTGTGGTGTTAGATCCGTGATGGCTACAGAGAAGGAAAGACAAAGTCCAAGACATGAAATGCTTTTCAGACAGGAGAACTGAAACAGGATGGGGTTTCTGTGTGTTTGATGCAGGGAGAGGTGAGAGGGGAGAGTCTGCATGGAGACTGGAACAAATTTCGTTTGGTGTCTGTGTTCTGGCTCTATGGTACCGTCATAACCACACAGGTCAACATTTCTCCAGAATCGATACTTCCCTCCGTCATCGTTGCGCCTGAGAACAGATCAAAGGGAGCAAATGAGCAGCGGGCGGCATGGCATTGAGTGTCCAGGACAGTCCATTTGCTGTCCTGCCCTCGTGCTAGGCTGGCACCCCACCATGGGCACGGTTTTCCCTGTAAGGGATCAAGCCTTTTTCCCCCCCAAATACTCTACCCATAATGTCCCTTCTTCCTCTGTCAAATAACTTGTCCTTAAGGTTCTTTGAATCTTTAAATGTTTATGGATGTAAAGGAAAATTGGATTCAGGCAGCACTAAAGCTTCTTGGCAGTTTCCAACTGAAGAGCCCTGGTAGGTGAGATGCCAGCATCTATCTGGAACTTCCTGTTTTTCCCCTCTGTGCCTAGAGGACTAGAATGTTCAGCTGTATATTTTAAGAGATTTGCTTTATCTCGAATCTGCAGACACTCATCACCATATGCAGAAGCTTGAAAAATAATCATATTCAAAAGTAGTGGAGCATTCCACATCATGCTGCCAAACAGAGATTAGAAGGAAGCCTTACAGGCTTATTGGAATATCCAGATTTTGACTCACTAAAGGCCAGATATCAAACATTTCTCTACACTGTTCACATCAATTATATATAAACATACATATGTGTGTGTGTGTATAATATATATTTATCCCAAATATTAAAAGTAAACCAAAAATAAACATTTTATTTTATTTTATTATGTAAAGTAAAAATAAAAGTACAATAGCACTCATGCAAATGCTGAAAGTCTGCTCTGCCTGTCCAATATTTCCTTCTTCAACTCACTTCTGTACCTTTTCTCCTATTATGCAGCTTACCTGCCCGGTGGAGAATTGTGCAAAATTCTGACCTACGAGTACAAGATTGAGCAAAGGCTCTGATTTTCTTTTGCTACTGGTGTGCAGGCAAATGCCAGTTCTCCCTATTCAGAAGCTAAAAGTAATATCCTGATAAAATATCCTGAGCAATATTGCATTAAATTTGAATTACTGAAGATTAACTTTTTTTTTCAGTTTGAGATAGCTAGATGATGGCATCTTAATACCAAACAAGTAGATATCAAAATGAAAAACCATTAAAGTTTGAGTTAAAAGGAATTGAGTATTCATCAAGGCCAGTGTCTCCATTTCATATGTGAGAAATATGAAATAAAGCATTTCATGATTTATCCAACAAGGACCTAATGGTAAATCATGATTAGAGCACAACACCACTCCTAGGCAAGTTTTCATTTAAATTACATATATCTACATCTACTTATTATCTATAACAATATTTATCTATGTATTAGTAATGCATATTTATCAATAGATAAATAGAGAGAGAGACAGAGACAGAGACAGAGAAAGAATGAACCAAAAATTGTGACTTGCTGAGGGATTGTGATTTTTTATTTTCATATCGCTGGCAATAGAACTCAGAAGAGAAACTCAGAAAAAAAAAAGCTACGTTAAATATATGCCACCTTTCCTTTGAAAAAATGAACCATACAGGGCAGCAGAAAAGATTAAACAGTTATTGGACATCTGATGAGTGCTGGGAAACTTCGAGCCCAGTCTCCTTTTAAGTTTCATTAAATACATATCGTTAAATGCATTATATAGCCATGAACATACTGGAAGTTCAATGACCCTAGGTAAGACAATTACCGTGGGCGGTTCTCTCTGACCCCAAAGTCCTTGTTCTTCTAACTATAAGGTCCTGCCTCGAAAACGAATTCCAAACCTTGGATTGATTCCCCATTGCCACCCCCGATTCTATTTGGAAATTTCAGTTACCTCGTTGTTGTTTTTTGCCCTTGTTTTGCAAATGTTGTAGGACAAGCACCCACTGAGCTTCTGCCACTAAGTATAATTGGCGCTGTACGTTGACTTGGTATTTGTACTGGGGTCATGACCGAAGGGATTAACAGCCTGTTCTGTGGTCTTTGCTGCAGCCCTGGGAACCCAGAAAGTTTGGTCCCTTGGTGGAATCATCCTGAGGACAGTAACTCAAAGAACTGTGAGATACAGAACAATTGAAAACCCAGCCAAGGTTCTTTGCAGCAACCCAAGTGCCTGCACCTCACTTTTGAGGTTGTTTATCCAGGAGAGTCACTGGAACAGCAGGACACAGCTACACTAAGGAATGGAAACCCAGCACCCCAACAGCTGAGGGACTAGGAGGCCTAAGAGCCAAAGGAGCCCCATAGCTGTTGACTTCCACAGTCTCATGGTCAGCGCTCACATCTGCATCATCTCTCCTGACCACACTTTGTCCCAACACGAGGGATAGAGACACCAGAAATGGGTCACAAGATTTCTGCTGTGCAGTTGCTGAGGATTCCATGCTACTAGGGATGGATATACCAGTGGTATATCCTTTCGTAAAGCTAACTAACCTTCAGGCTGCCCAGAGCCTATTCTGTTTCAAGAGTTTTGTTTCAACCAGAGCCCCAAACCACACAACTGGTTGAGCAGAGTCTCCACTGCAGGACATGGTCAAGGTTTACACTGTGAAACGTAAGTATGTGCAGTTTCAGAATATAGCCTGTCTCCAGGGGAATGCAATTTTTTGCGATTGTGTGTACCTGCCCTTCTCCCCTGGGAGGTCTGCAGGATGCAACCGACCTATCCCCACTACTGCTGTGCCCTTGGGTTTTTCAGTCCCCCCACCTTTAATTACTGTCACCTTTCAGATTACTGCAACACATGTCTCTGTGCCTCTCAATTCCTTGACCCCTCCGTTTTCAATAACATTTTTTTTTTTTTTTAGTTTTACTCCAATGCCTCACTATACTCTGAAGATTTCCATTACCTCGGAAACTGCAGCAACACTGAAGTTATTATTTCGAACAAATTAGGACTCGGGGCAGCACCCTTGTTTGGGCACACAGATGAAGACTCATAAGGCATCCACTGTTGCTCTCTTTCTATTTAATGCCAGCTTACTGATTGTTGTGTTCTGAGTATTTGCGTCCCTTCCAGCTACAGATGGTGACGTCCTAACCCCCAGTGTGATGGAGTTAGGAGGTGGGGCCTTTGGCAGGTGCTTGGGTCATAACAGTAGAGACCTCATGGAGGGACTAGATACCCCAGAGAGCTTGCTTGACGCTTCCACCATGGGAGTGCAGAGCAAGAAGACACTTGTGACAAACCAAGAGCAAGAAAACACTTGTGACAAACCAAGAAATGGCACTGCACCAAAAAACGACCATGCTGGAGCTTTAATCAGCCTTCAAAACTATGAGAAATTAATTTTTGTGGTTCATAAGGTCCCCAGTCTGTGATATTTTGCTATGGCAACCAAAGTGAAGGGACCTAAGCTTTACCATCTAATAATTTAATCAGATTACATTGCATAGGTCCTCTTTATAGCCATTGTCTTGAAAAATCTCTCAAGTTCCCTACCGCTGGATGCAATCAGACACTTCCACTTGGCCTTCCCAAACCAGGAACTGAATGAGGAAAATTGCACTCAAATACTGTTGACCCTTTCTTATACATGCATTTGTTTATTCATGAACAAATGTTTCAGGCACAGAGAATGGAGCAGAGAATTACCAACAATTCAAAAATCCTCCTTGAATGCCCTTCCAGTATTTATTTTTCTCCTCCTAATTATATTGGTAGGTTTTTCCCGTTTTCAACTTTATCTAAATGGAATCATAAAAATATACTATTTTGCAACTGGCTTCATTTGGATAGTGTTGTGCTTGTGAAGTTCATTTACATTGTTACAAATAGTTACTCTTTATTCATTCCCATCATTCTGTAGTATTTTTCTATAAAAATAACACATCTTATTTAATAAATCTACTCTTGGTCAACATTTAACTCATTTCCAGCTTTCAGCCCTTATGGAAGTATTGCTATATTAATTTTTCTGTTTGTATTTTAGTTAAATCTATTTACACAGTTCCATAGATTTTATTCATAAGTGAGGAATTCTGTGTTATAGGTTTTGATTATGTTCAATTTTAGTAGATTCTGCCTTTGTCTTTTGAAGGCTAATTTGTGTACTATAAAGCTCCTTCTAGCAACTCTACCCATGTGTTTCATCAATGGCTAGTCATTATGGAGACTACAATCATATCAAATGAATGAAATGTCAGTAACAAAAACAAGGCACGGCACTTGGATTTGTTGTTGTAGACATCAAAAGTGATGCAACATCAATGAAAGTTCTCCTTATGTGCACTCCTCTTTGTGAACGTGTTCTCATTTGATTGAAGTGTAAAAGTGAATTTACTTTTGGAAGCAGCCATAAGACCAGTAGCCTTGCAAACCCTGCAGGGTGAAAATCAGCAGCTTATCACCCACATGTGAAGCAGATGAGTTTAGATCTCCCTAAAAGCTCCCAGGATTCTGCCTTAAAGGCCTTGTCTGTATTTTACATGGTGCAGATTATACTCACCACACAGACAGGGGTGTTTGCTGGGGAAAAAAGAATTGGCAGCTATTGATTTACAATGTAGCTATCTGAGGCAATGACAACAGGGCTTAAAAGAAGCTGGCCAATAAATAAGTAAGCAAGTAAGTAAATAAATAAATACATACATACATAAATATATAAATAAATGGAGAAATAGACAATGAGATGTCTACTGGAGTCTTTCAAAAACTTGGACATATTCTTGCAAACCTGGAAGACCACAGATATGTGCAGGGCTACCTGTATTTCCAGAAAGGAGCCAAGAAAGGCTTAGTCTCTTGTTGCTGACTGACCTTGAGTGTCTATGCAAGCAAGAGGTAAGTTATGGCTAAATGAGTGATGTAACTGCTGGCTGAAGCACTGAACAGCTGTCTGTCCTGATACCACATGTGGCATGTCACCCAGTTCTTAAACTAACTACCCGGAGTTAGCATCCATCCACAGGTTTAAGGGAATGGCTCCCACGGAGACTGCCCACATTTCGCATACCAGCCTCAAGTGTGGTCTCCAGGCTACCGGTACTTCTAATCTGTTGTCTACAAGTCCAGGGTGTGCCCTTGACACTCTCCCCACAGTTTCCATAATTCACAGGACTCCAGAACATGCTATAATTATGATTACAGTTTTAGCATAAAGGATGTAACTAAGGAACAGGCAAATTAAGGGATGCACAGGGTGACAATTGGAATAGTCCTGAAGTGCAATTTCTATGTCCTTTCCTTTTGGAATTAGGGTGTTTTACACTCCCAGTATATAGATGTTTTCACTAACTAGGAAGCTCTGCTAAGCGTCTGTGTCCAGAAATGTTATTGGGGTTTCATTATGTAGCATGATGGACTGGACATGTGATTGAATTCAATCTGCAGCCCTCCCTTCACTCATTGGAAATCAGACTTGCTCAAAGCCCAAACTTCTAATCAAATAATTGGTCCTTCTGGTGACTAGCTTCCATCTTGAATTGTCTTGTTAGCATAGACTCAACTGTGCATCAAGGAGCTTTGAATAACAAAGACAGCCCTACCTTTCAGGAAATTCTAGGGTGTTTGGAACCCCAGTGTCAGGAACCCTAGACAAAGACCAAAAGAATTCCTTATACATCAGTGACCCAGAAACACCCAGAGTCTTCCTGCAAAGGCTGAGAGATTTGTTGATTTACAGCATTTAAGAAATTTCTGTAGAATCATTAGCTGACACTAAACTAATCAGAAGTTAGTTCACTAGCTGTATACAATAAATAATAAAGTCTTTAGAGAATTAATCTAGTAAAGTCACTAAACAAGCAGCAGTAACAACAGTAGGATTGAAAAAAAACGACAAGGACACATGGGTGTCTCAGATGGTTAAGCGTCTGCCTTTACCTTAGGGCATGATCATTGGGTCCTGGGATCAAGTCCCACATTGGACTCCCTGCTCAGCAGGGAACCTGCTTCTCCCTCTGTCTTTGCCTCTCTCTCTTGTCTTTCATGAATAAATAAATAAAATCTTAAAACAACAACAACAACAAACACCAAATCCTGGGTGGGGGGTTGGTGGAAGTCTGGTTTCTAGAGTTGACACATTATATTATATTATTTATTATTTATTTTTTAAGATTTTATTTATTTATGCAAAAGAGAGAATGCAAGTGAGAGAGCGAGAGAGATCATGAGCAGGGAAAGGGGCAGAAGGAGATGCAGACTCCCTACTGGGCATGGAGCCCATGTGGGGCCCAGTTGGGATCACGACCTGAACCAAAGGCAGACACTTAACTGAGTGAGCCACCCAGGAGCCCTGACGACTACATTATTTAAAATTTCCAGTATTCAACAACGAAAATGGGAAACATAGAAAGAAACCAGGAAATATTATATGTACAGAAGTGGGAAAATAACCAATATAAACATTGCTAGAAAAATATTGATATATTACATTTATCAGAGACTTCAAATGTGCAATTTTAGTTCATTCAAAGAACTAAAGAAAGTTATGTCTAAAAACTAAAAATAAGTAATTCTCATTAAGTAGGAAAATCAATAAAATATAGAAATTTTATATATGTAATCAAATATATATATAATTATACATATTCAAATATAAATACTGGAGTTAAAAAGCACAATAACTAAAATAAAACATTCACTAGGAGTCCTTAATAAAAGATATAATGTGGTGGAAGAATCTAAACTTGTGGTTAGATTGATTGTAATTAAATCTAAGGAAGAGAGATAAAAAAGAAAGAAGAAAAATTAACAGAATATTAGAGAGCTGTGGAACAACATCAAACCTATGAACATATGCATGGTGGGAATCTCGAAGGGAGAAAAAGAGAGTGACAGAGGGAAAGAAAGGAGCAGAAACAATATTGGAAGAAATAATGGTCCCAAACTTCCAATTAAAAAAAAAAAAACTTTTATGTAAAAGCAGCCATATGAGCTCCAAGTTGAATTAACTTGAGGAGAACCACATCTAGACATCATAATCAAAATTTCAAAATCTTAAGCAAATAAACTCTTAAAAGTAGTTGGAGGGAAGCAATTCATCACCTAAAGTGATCCTGAGGAAGAGTAACAGTTCATTTCTCATCAGAAATCATGGAGTCCAGAAGGCAGTAGGATATTCAAAGTGATAAAGAAAAACATTGTCAACCAAGAATTCTATATTCAGCAAAATCACCCTTCAAAACCAAATGAAGAATTAAGAATTCCTAGATAAACAATAACTGAAATTTTTTCTCTAGCGTAAGAGAATCTGTCAAAGTAACTCCTTCAGACTGAGATAAAATGATATGAGGACTTTGAATCCATTTGAAGAAAAAGAAAAGAGTGAAACTAAATGGAAAAAATAAGTTCAATCTATTTTTCGTGGCTCCTTTTTTCTATTTTTTTTTTAAATAAAGTAGCCTGAAGCTATAATGATAAACCCGTACTGAAGGCTTGTGATGTGTAACTATGATTTATGTTACAATAGTAGCACAAAGAAGTAGGAGGGAAAGAAGTTATGTGGGGAGAAAGTTTTTGTAGATTATTGACATAAATCTGAAACCAATTGCTATAAATATAGATACTAATTTAACTCCCAGATTCACTGTTAAGAAACTAACTTGAGATTGAAAATACAAGTAATTTGAGAGTAAAAGGAGAATGACATATATAATGAATGAATGATAGAAATATTAACCAAAAGAGAACTTGAGTGTCTATAGTACAGTCAGACAAGATAGACTAAGACAAGCATTAGTAGGTACAAAGTAGGGTATTCCATACTAATTAAAGGTCCAATTCATCAAGAATCTACACCAGTTAATCAGCTAACAAAATAGCGCCCAAATACATGAAGTAAAATCAACAAATTTAAGAGACAGACGATAATAATAATGAGTCTTCAATACTCAATTTTAATAACTGATAGAATCAGGCAGGAGAGTAGCAAGAAAATGAACATTACCAACCAAATATACCTAACTTACATTTATAGAACACTGCACTCAACAATAGCAGAATAAAGTCTCTTCTCAAGTACACATAGAACACTCTCCCATAGAGACCATATATATCTTAGTCCAAAAAGCAACTCTCAATAAATCTAAGAGAAATTAAATTATACAAAGGAGGGGCACCTGGGTGGCTCAGTTTTTGGGCATCTGCCTTTGGCTCAGGTCATGATCCCAGGGTCCTTGGATCAAGCCCAACATTGGGCTCCCTTCTCAGTAGGAAGCCTGCTTCTCCCTTTCCTGTTTCCTCTGCTTGTGTTCCCTCTCTCTCTCACTGTGCCTCTCTCTGTCAAATAAATAAATAAATATTTTAAAAAGCAAAAATTAAAAAAAAATGCAAAGGATATTCTTTACCAGGATAAATTGAAATTATAAATCAATTAACATTCACAATGGAAATTAAAATATACATATACATAAAGAAAAAAAAAGCATGCAGAAACATGTGGGATGCAATAAAACAATGCTAAATGGGAAATCTATAGCTGTGACTGCCTATATTAAAAGAGAAGAAATAACTCAAATCAGTAACCTAACCTATGATCTTAGGACACTAGAATAAAAAGATAAATATAAAGAAAACAAACAAACAAAGAAGAAAATAACAAGATTAGAGCAAAAAAGTAAAATAGAGAATAGAAAAATAAGAGAGAAAATCAATAAAGTAAAAGTTGATTCTTTTAAGAGTAATAAAGGTATGCCAGTTTTGTTACTCTTAAAAGAATCCCAGAGAAACCTGGGATTACATAAGTTAGGAATGAAAGCAGGGTCATAACTACTGACATTACTGTCACATAAAGATTACATAGGGATAGGTAATTATAATTAAAGGAGAACTCTTGTGTGCAAAAAAAAAAAAAAAAAGAATAAAAAAGGAAATCTTATTAAATGAACAAATTCTCAGCAAAACACAACTACCAAAGCTGATCCAAAAAGCAATAGAAGTTCTGAATAAACTTAAAACAAGTAACAAACTAAATTATTGATCAAAAATATTTTTGATTTGATTATTGATTATTGACCAAAATCATTGATAATAAACCTACTGCAAATAAAAGCCCATACCCAAATGTTTTCATTGATGGATTCTATCAAATATTTAAAGAAGAATTGACAGTAATCACAAACTTTTCAAAACAAATAGAGAAAGCAACATATCCAAAGTAAAAAAATGAGGCCATGTCTACCCTGATATCTTGCAAGAAAAATACATCACACAGAAAAAGAACAGTAAACCAATGTCCCTAATAAATATAGACACAAAAAATCCTCAACAAAAATACTAGCAAAATGAATCTAGTAACACATAAAAGATGTTGGAAACCATGATCACATGAATTTTATCCAAGAAATGCAGGGTTAGTTCAATAAATGAAAATACTTCAATTTAATAGTTCATATTAATAGAATAAAAGAAATTAAAAAAAAAAACATGATTGCCTCAATAGTTGCAAACAGCAACACAACAACAACAAACACGTGAAAATAACCAGTGCCCTTCTTGATAAAAACACTCAACAGAGCACCTGGGTGGCTCAGTTGGTTAAAAGTCTGCCTTTGGCTCAGGTTATGACCCCAGGGTCTTGGGATCAAGCTCCACATTGATCTCCCTGCTCAGTGAGAAATCTGCTTCTCCCTCTCCCTCTGCCCTTCCCCATGAACTCATATTCTCTCTGTCTCTGTCTTTCTTTCTCTCAAATAAATAAATAAATGAAATCCTTACAAGACAACAGCGACAACAAAAATTCAATAAACTAAGAATAGAAAGGAACTTCCTCAGTTTTTTGAGGGCTGCCATTGAAAACCTACAGCTAACATACAGACTGCTTCCCTAAAGGTCAGAAAGAAGACAATACTGTTCATTCCCATCACTTCTATTCAACATTTTACTTGAGATTCTAACAAAGGTTATTAGGCATGAAAAAAAGTTAAGAAGATTGGAAAGAAAGATGTAAATATTTCTATTTATACCTGACATGATTTTGTATGTAAAAATAATGCAAAGAAGTGAACTAAAAAGTTAAAAAATTAAAGTAGTTCAGCAAGATTACAGACTTCAAGATTAATATATAAAATCAAATTTTCTATGCCAACAATTTTAAAAAATCCTAAATATTAATTTATGGGAAACTAAAATGTTGTTGACATTGAAAATAATAAAATTATTATTTTAGAATTTTGAATAGAATAGATTCAAAATTTTAGAATTTTGAATAGAATTTTAGAATATTTTAGAATGTATTTAGAAATACATTCAAAAAAAGAATTGCAATACACATATACTGTATACATATAAAAATACATTCAATAAAAGAATTGCAATACATATATACGGTTTTATTGCAAAGCCTTCTTGAAAAAAAATAAAAGAAAACCCAAATAAATTGGAAGACATCCCTGGGACATAGTTTGGAAGGTTAAGATAGTCATATTCCCCAAACTCATTTACAGATTCAGTATAATCTCTATCAAAGCACCAAAAGTGCTTTTTGCAAAAAATGAAGAAGCTGATCTTCAAATTCATAGAGCTGATCTTCAAATTCATATAGAAATTACAAAGGACTGGAAAAAAATCTCACAAGAGAAGAACAAAATTGGAGGACCTATACCCACTCTATTTCTAACTTACTGCAATGCTTCTATAATCAAGAGTATGTGGTACTATAAAGAGAAAAACAAATGTAACAGAAGTCTATAAATAAATCTTTACATTTTACATTTATGGTGGTTGATTTTAGACAAGAATACAAAGACAATTCAATGGGAAAGAATATTTTTTCAACAAATGGTGCTAGAACAACTGCATGCAAAATAATATAGTTGGTCCCTCATATTCCACCATATAAGAAAATTAACTCAAAATGAGATCATGAATCTAAATGTAAGAGTGAATGCTATAAAGGCCTTAGAAGAACATGGGCATAAATATTTGTGGCCTTAAATTAAGTGATGTGCAAGAAAAAAAAGTGTTTATAAAAATTAAAAATTTGAGGCTAAGCATCTGACTCTTGGTTCTGGCTCAGGTCATGATCTCAGGGTCCTGAGGTCAGGCTCTGTGTGGGGCTCCACACTCAGTGCAGAGTCTCTTGAGATTCTTTCCCTTCCTTCTCCTCCCTGCCCCTCTGCTCCTCTCCCTACTCACACTGTCTCTCTAAAATAAATGGATAAATACAATCCTTAAACCCCCAAAAAGAAAGTAAAGAAAAACTTCTGTGCTTCAAAAACAACAACAAACAAACAAGAAATTAAAAAGATAACTCACATATGAGAAAAATGTTGAAATTCATATGTCTAGTAAAGATTTTGTATGTATAGTATATAAAACAATTATTCCAGATTAATAAATAAATGACAAATGACCCAGGGAAAATAGGTAAATGAACCCAACAGACATCTTCAAAAAAGATAAAAATGACAAATAAGCATAGGGAAAAATGCTCATAATCATTAGGTATGAGAGAAATCAAAATCAAAATCACAAGTTACTACTTCATACTCAGTAAGATGGCTATTAGTAACAAGAACTGAAGATGTGGAGAAATTAAAACCCTCATACATTGCTGTGAAATGTGCAGCCACTGAGGAAAACAGTGTAACAAGTCCAAGAAAATTTTAAAATAGAGTGAACATATGATGCAGCCACTCTACTCCTAGGATTATATCCAAGAGAATTAAACACATATGCCCAAACAAGTACACACACACACACACATACACACACACACACAAATGTTATAACAGCATTTTTCATAGTAGCCCAAATTTAGAAACAGCACAAATATCCATTAATACAATGATGAATAAATGAAAAGGTTGTATATTCACACAGTGGAATACTTTTCCACAATTAAAAGGAATGAAGAACTGATACATTCCGCAACATAGTTGAATCTTGAAAACTTGCTAAGTGAAAGGAAGCATCACATTTTTCTATACTTCCATTTATACAAGATGTCCAGAATAGGCAAAACCACAGAGAAAGAAAATAAGTGAGTGGTTATCTGAGACTCATAGAAAGTGGGGATGGAGAGCTCTGCTCATGGGTGCAAGGATTCTTTTGGTAGTTACAAAAATACTCTGGTCTTAGGTATTCGTGAGGATTCCACAGCTTTGTAAATATACTCAAAACCAGAACACTGCCCTCTTTAAAAGAGTGAATTTTATGAGATGTAAATTGTATTTCAATAAAAAAATAAAAGAACAAACATAACCAAATAAAAGTGTCTTGAGTCTTGAAAATCTAGTACTCTCGTACAACACATCCTCACCTACTCCGTGCATGCAGAAATAGCTGAGTTCTGATGTAAAGGAAGGGATACTTGTGCTACCTTGAAAGTCTGTTATGTAGCTCCATGGCATATTTCTAAATCTGAGGTGTGAAACCAAATTCCTTAAAAGATAGTAACAACAGTGTTAGAGATTAAATATATGTATATATGTATATATATTTATATACATATATGTGTGTATGCATATGTGTATATATGCATATATATATACACACACATATATATATTTAAATGTAGTCAGCTATCTTAAATTTGCTTTTGAAAATACTCAACAAGATTCTTCTATGGTTACAGTTCAGCTTATGTGATTGATTTGATGAAATTCTACCAGTTTCATCAACCAAACCTTTGAATCCAGAAGGGGTTGAAGAACATATAAACCTTCACTTGTAGAATCACAGAAAGAATGGATGGGAAGCTTAAAAACTTGGTGGAGGACGCCTGGGTGGTTCAGTGGGTTAAAGCCTCTGCCTTCAGCTCAGGTCATGATCCCAGGGTCCTGGGATCAAGTCCCACATCAGGCTCTCTGCTCAGTGGAGAGCCTGCTTTCCCCTCTCTCTCTGCCTGCCTCTCTGCCTGCTTGTGATCTCTGTCAAATAAATAAATAAAATCTTAAAAACAAAACAAAACAAAAAAAACCTTGGTGGAAACCTCACCAGCAGTAGGGAGATATCCTGGCTGAGCTAGCCAAAATCTTTCTCTTCCAAGAACTTCAGAGGTAAGTGAATGTCTATACATTATCACAGAAGTAATTGCACTGCTGCCAGTACTGAGAAATTGTGATTCTTATTGTAAAAGGAACTAAAAAAGTCCTAAAAAAAAGTCCTAACTTATAATAACTTAGTAATGCCAGCATCATCATCTTCTTCTTTATCATAAATCCTAGATAAAATTTGATTTATTCCTATAAGCCAAAACAATTTTTTAAAAGATTTATCTTTTGGGAGAGAGAGAGAGAGAATCCCAAGCAGACTCAGTGCCGAATGTGGAGTTCAGCATGGGGCTGGATCCCATGCCCCTGAGATCATGACCTTAGTCAAAAATCAAGAAAGAGATGCTTAGCCAACTGAGCCACACAGGTACCCCCCAGATTTTAACTTTTGATTATGCTGTTTATTTTCAGCCTCAACTTAAAAAAAAAATGTTGATTTTACTATTTTGTCATGTGACATTTGGCCAAAATATGTTTCCTCTCTACCCTAGATAATAAGCTTTTCATTTTCATCCTCTTTCTGCTTCCTGCAGAGATATATTTGTAAACTAATTAATTTCTGTATGGTATGAATTATATCTTCATGAAAAGGATAGTATTAAAATGTGCTTTCTCACGATTTATGTTTTTTCATCATGAATAGAAATTTGAAAAAGATGACCCCTTGCATTTCCTCTATTTTAAGGAAAAAAATCTCAAGATTGAGGAAGGAGCACTGATACAAATTACACTATAGTGATTTTGGAATCACCAGTGAATGAACCCCTGTTTGCTTGCATGGGCTAGTGAGCGTGGTTGGTAATATGGTAAGCGTGGTTGGTAATGTGGTAAGCGTGGTTGGTAATGTGGTAAGCGTGCACAGGTTGGTAATATCTCCTGTATTCTCTTATAGGAGAGAACAGAAGATGACCTGGGTTCAGCATATAGCTTCATAGTAGGTATATTTTCCAACAGATCCCCCAGCATATTCACCTTTGTCACAGCTCACAATCCTACATCACACCTTACCTTGCTTTAGGGTAATTTCCCCAGATAACATTATAATGAATATTTACTTACACTACTTTTTCCCCCATAAACTGCAAGTCAGCCCTTGCATTTGCCTACTGGTATACACATAAATCCATTTACACAAAGACATTTTGAGGCTTTCAATTTTATGTTGCTTTCAACTAGAGTTTTTCATATTTGACAGTTCCTTTAACTAAAGTTAATAGTAGCTCACTTTTGAAATCTAAGACAATAATTTTTAACCATCTGACTAAATAATTTTATTAATTAACACACATTTGAGATCGCCAAAATCCATCAAATTCACTGCTTCTAAGAAGAAAACTTCCAATATATAATGAAAATCCTGTGGAGAAATACATCGGGAAAAAAGCTTTGACATCATGCCCATTTCAACAATGACTACAAAAATCTACTTTACTCTGCATGTTTTTCTTATGATGAACGACATGAGGACCAACATTTATTTATGAGGGCTGGTTGAATTTCTTGGATAATTAACAGAGATGGATTTCGACCTCATGATTCAGAGCAGCCTTAGAGGCAAGGAGTGTTGATATGCCCATGGACACTGAGGAGCATTCTGAAAAACTCAATTATTACCAAAAAGAAAACCTGCAGTTAGAAATTGAAGCTTCTGTTTCCACTACTTAAGGTCACTCCTAAAATTCCAGATCTCCTGAAGTATCTGTAAAGAAAAAAATAAATAATAAAAAAATAAATAAAAATAAAAAGTGTGCCACTTTTAGCAATGTGAGATTTGATCTTATTTATGTCAATTTTCATCTAGGGCCCTTTCCATGTGTGTAAGATCTAGTAACTGTTTGTTCCCTATCCACCTTGACTTCAGTCCTCTAGCAGTCCCAAGAATCAAGCCTAATATCTGGGGATTTTTTTCAAATTTTTATTTATATTCGTCAGTTAACATGCAGTGTAACCTTAGTTTCAAGCATACATTCTGGTGATCAAACACTTCCATTCGTCACCGGATGCCAGTCACAAGCACACTCTTAATCCCCATCACCTATTTCCCCCTCTCCCATCCACCTCCCTCTGGTGCCATTAGTTTGATCTCTAGAGTCTTTTCTTGATTTATGTCTCTCTCCCTCTCTTTTTTTCCTTTGCTCATTTGTTTTGTTTCTTAAATTCTACATATGAGTGAAATCTTAGGGTATTTGTCTTTCTGTGACTGATTTCAGCTGGCATAATACACTCTGGTTCCATCCATATTGTTGCAAATGGCAAGATTTCATGATTATTTATGGCTGAGTAATTTTCTATTGTATCTATATATACCACACTTTCTTTATCCATTTGTCAACTGATGGACGCTTGGGTTGTTTCCATAATTTGGCTCTTATACATAGTGGTGCTGCTGGTATCTGTTTCAGGACAGTTTTTTTCTGAGAACAACAACAAGATTCTATATTACTTGACCATATACCTCATATTTTGGATGTATCAACATTTCTGAAATGTAAAATTGTGAAAAACATTTCTTAGATTTCAGATATTATATGTTCAATAAAATAAAATTTTGATCATACTATATTGTTATACATTTTCTTATCATTATGAAATGTACAGAAAAGTTAGTCACTAAATATTCTTCAAAGGTATTTTGAGTTAACAGTATTCATTATACACTAAATTTTAATTTTATCAATTAGAGAAATAGAACCTACGTGAATGTATCAAAATATATTTTCTAGTTTAATTTTTTAAGAGGTAAGATTCTAATTATTTTCTAGTAATAATTGTAATAGTGATACTACTTTGCTTCTATTCATATCATCTTTAATGTTTTTATTTTCTATTCTTCCTTTCTAAAAGTACACTGTTTTTGAAATGATATGTATAACTATCATTCCTGTAGCAATTTTTCTAGACAGCTTATGCCTCCACTTCCTATTTCCAGTAACCATTCCTTCCCCATTCACACAGTATTCACAAAATAAGCCATTGGCACAGCTGCCACACCACCTCCAATGTTAATGTTGTTTCTCTTGCAGCCGCTCACCTGACTACTATGGACCACATATATTAGTAATAAAACTATTTTTAATGGGATAAAATCCACATCTCATAAAGTTAACCATTTTAAGGTGACAATTGAGTGGCACTAATTACATTTACAACTTTCATAACCACCAACTTCATTTTGAAAACATTTCCATTTGCCCAAAAGAAATGACTGTACTCATTAGGCGGTTACTCCCCATCTTCCGATCCCTCCAGCCCCTGGCAATACTAGTCTATATAGACTCTCTGCTTCGGACCTTTCATATGAATGGAATTGTACCAAATGTAGTTTGTGTGACTGACTCCTTTCACCTACCATAATATTTACAAAGTTCATTCGTATTATAACACGCATCAGATGTCCATGCTTTCTGTGGCTGATTGACATTCCACTATGTGTGTAAACAATAATTCTTTTATCAATTGATAGTCCATTGATAGTCTGAATCATTTCTATCTTTGGGTTCCTATGAAATTTTTTTGATTATGGATATTGAACATGTAGGTGCATGCATTTGTTTGAGTTTCTTTTTTTCTGAGTTTCTGTTTTTAATTCTTTGGGTCTTTATTTAGAGGTGGAATTGCTGAATCATATGATAATTTCAAATTTAATTTTGTGAAGGACTGACAAATGTTTTCCAAAGAGCCTGAACCATTGTATATTCTCCCATCAAGTAAGAAGCATGAGGGTTCTAATTTTCCCAAATCTTCACCAACACTTGCAATAATACATTGTTTTTCATGTAGTCATTCTAGTGCAAGTGAAGTGGTATCTTTATGTGGTTCTCATTTGCATTTCCTAATGACAAATTATGTACTTGTGTGTCTTCTTTGGAAATATACGTTAAGAATTTTAAAAGTAACATAAGATTTCTAGTACTGATTCCATATTACTCTTGGTTAGGTAATATAGACCCAAATGTCCATACTTTAGCACTTAAATGTTTTACTAAATTTAAAATATCACTTATAATACCTTGGAATATGAAATATATATATTATATATATTATGTATTATATACATTTGTTCTTCCACTTAATTAATTAATTTATTTATTCTAAGCTAGTTTTTCTGGGCAAAAGGCAAGGAAACAGTATTGTTGAGAGTGTAAATTATATATTGGTTAGTTTGGGCTGCTTTTTCCAAGGCATCAGACACACAAATATGAATTCTGCAAAAATGGTCAATTTGCAAGTAGAAATAATAAAAGACCCTAGAAAAAGTGTAACAATCCTGGGTCTTTAGAAATAGAAAAGGCCAATAACTTCAGAACCTTAAATAATATGAGATGTTTTTGAGAAGTAGAGACCCTAAAAGATTCCAGTTAAAGATGAGACAGAAAGTCTTTAACCTGTAATGACTTTCATTCAGTACAGATTCAGGCATTCAAAATTGTCCTGTTTGGTTAAGAGAAAGCAGCTATGGGTACAGAATACAAGTGAAAGAAATAAAAAGCAGTTTTAAGAACTATGAGTTAAAATAAGCCAAGGTTATAGCTACCAGCACATAAAATTGACAAAGATGCAAAGGAAAAAAGCCCACTGGGTTTTTTGCTTGTTTGTTTTCTGCCTTTTTTTTTCTCTTCAGAATTTTTTTTTTTTTAAGCGAACTGAACTTCCTAAAAAAGAAGTCATAAGCTTTATATAAAAATCCTGTCACTAATACCCTATGTAAAAACCTAAAAGACTCCACCAAAATATTGCTAGAACTAATAGATGAATTCAGCAAAGTCAGAAGATATGAGATCAATGTACAGAAACCTGTTGCTTTTCTATGCACCAATAATGAAGCAGCAGAAAGAGAAGTCAAGGAATAGGTCCCAGTTACAACTGCACCAAATACCATAAGATATGTAGGAACAAACCTAGCCAAAGAGGCAAAATATCTATACACTGAAAACTATAGAACACTTACGAAAGAAACTGAAGACAACACAAAGAAATGAAAACTTTCCATGCTCATAGATTGGAAGAACAAATATCATTAAAATATATGTACTATCCAAAGCAATCTACATATTCTGTGTAATCTCAATCAAAATAATGCCAGCATTTTTCACAAAACCAGAACAAACAATCCTAAAATTCATATGGAACCAGAAAAGACCCCAAATATCCAAAGTAATGTTAAAAAATAAAAGCAAAGTAGATATCATAATTCCAGACTTCCAGCACTATTTAAAAAGTAGTAATCATCAAGACAGTATGATATAGAACAAAAACAAACACACAGATCAATGGAATAGAGTAGAGAACCCAACAATGAACCCACAACAATATGGTCAACTAATCGTTAACAAAGCAGGAAAGAATACCCAATAAACAAAAGACAGTCTTTTCAATAAATGGTGTTGGGAAAACTGGACAATGACATACAGAAAAATGAAACTGTACCACTTTCTTACATCATTCACAAAAATGAATTCAAAATGGATGAAAAGCCTAAATGTAAGTAAGACAAGGAAATATCAAAATTCTAGAGAAGAACACAGGCAACAACCTTTTTGAATTTGGCTGCAGTAATTTCTTCTTAGACACACCTCTGGAGGCAAGGGAAATAAAAACAAAAATGAACTATTGGGACCTCATCAAGATAAAAAGCTTCTACACCATGAAGAAAATAATCAAAACTAAAAGGCAACCAATAGAATGGGAGAAGTTATTTACAGATAACATATCAGATAAAGGGCTAGTATCCAGAATCTATAAGGAACTCACAAAAATCAACACTCAAAAGATAAATAATCCAGTTAAGAAATGGGCAGAAGACATGAACAGACATTTCTCTGAAGAAGATATACAAATGGCTAACAGACAAATGAAAAGATGCTCAACATGACTTATCACCAGGGAAATACAAATCAAAACCACAATGAGATTATGACCTCACATCTGTCAGAATGGCTAAAATTAACAACTCAGAAAATAACAGATTTTGGCAAGAGAAAAGGAACCCTCTTACACATTGGTGGGAATGCAAATTAGTGCAGTTGCTCTGAAAAACAGTATGAAGTCTCCTTGAAAAGCTAAATATATAACCCATCAATGGCACTACTAGGTATTTACATAAAGGATACAAAAATACAGATTCAGAGAAGTACTTGCATCCCGATATTTATAGCAGCATTATCAACAATAAGGAAATTAGAGAAAGACTTCAAATGTCCATCAACTGATGAATGGATAAAGAAGATGTGGTATATCCATAATGAAATATTATTCAGCCATCAAAAAATGGAATCTTGCCATTTGCAACAATGTGGATGGAACTAGAGTGTATTATGCCAAGCAAAACAAGTCAGTCAGAGAAATACAAATATCACGATTTCACTCACAGGTGAAATTTAAGAAACAAAATGGATAGAAATAGGGGAAGGGAAGAAAAATAAAATAATATAAAAACAGAAGAAGGCAAACCATAAGAGACTGACTCTTTACTATAGAGAATAAACTGAGTGATGCTGGTGGGGAAAGGTGGGAGAAATGGGGACATTAGGGATGAGCACTGGGTGTTATGTAGTGATGAATCACTAAATTCTACTCCTGAAACTGATTCTACACTATATGTTAACTAACTTGAATGTACATAAAAAATAAATAAATACAAGTAAAATAAATAAATAAATAAACAACCTATCACTTTTTGAGCCTAGAGTCTATAGTCTAGAATCAGAAAATGTGTTGAGAAAGTTTCCAAGACCTCAGTGAGGGTAAATACATTTATACCCTTTTCAAATGTGAATAAGGAAGATGACAAAACAGAAAGGACTACCCAAAGGTGGAACAAGAGGCCACAGATAATAACAGATGAGTGATGGATCTCTAAAGGAAGAGAAACATGAAAGAATCAACCAACATTGCCATCCTCCAGGTAAGTGGCTCTCTCAGTTGATTTTCCAGGAGAAATTCAGAATTCCTACAGTCTCCCTTTTTCCTCCTGTTGGTCATTGTATGTGGCTGGGGGTTGATGAGTAAAACTTGTCTTTTTGTTATAGGATTCTCTGGGTCAAGAGCTGCTATATTTAACTTGATGGAGTTGCTTCCATACCACCTAAAGTTCCTGAGCTTTGTGGTGGACATTCATGATTGGATTGGACTTTCTACTGTCTTCCTCTGGAAGAAGCTTTCTGATGATTTGTAAAAACGTCTACCAATTTTTTGAGATTCTGCCTTCAAAAGATGGAGCTTAATTCATTCGTCTTGAGTGTTGTCTAGATTCAGTGATTTGCTTCTACTGAGTAGAATTTGATGGAGGTGATGCTATGTCACTTTCAAGACATGATCATAGGAAGCATTGCCCCTTTCTACTTGCTCTTCCTTAGTTCTGTCACCTTCTCTAAGGAGAAGCTACTATTTGTGTCATGAGAGTCACACAGCCCTATGACAGGTCCCTGGGGTGAGGACCAGAGATGTCCAGCCAACAGCTATGTTGTCAAGTGTTCAGGTGGCTGTAACTCCAACCATCAACTTGACTGCCTTTCACTCAGGGACTTTGAGCCAGAGCCATAGGGAAAACTCTTACCAGATTCCAGGCCTTCAGATACTGTGTGAGATAACAAGTTTCCTGTTTTAAGCTGCTAGGTTTGGGGCAGTTTTTTACACACCAATAGAAAACTAACACAGGTTCCATGCATTCTGTTTGGGAAGAAGTGATTAAAAGGGAAACCTGAAAGTTAAGGACGGTTACTAATCACTAAGCATACATTTGCTCCTCCTCATTTCTAAATCCCTTCTCAGTTAGGTAAGTGAATGAATGGTTCAGTTTAATCGACTTTAAGCAAAAGCACCACATGTTACATCCTAGTAGAAGCACAGAAAAATGAATATGGTTTCTCCATACAACACTATCCTTTACCTTGGTTATCATGGAGTCCATGGTATCATGGAGTCCATGAGTGGAGCAGGAGGTGGACTCAGTCATTGCTCAGGTTGGCTCCTGGACAACAGGCAGTGAGAAATGTTCTCTCTCTCTCTGTCTCTCTCTCTCTCTTTCTGTCTCTCTCTGTTTTCAAATTAAAAGTCTGGGATTTCTCTTTTTGTATGCTATCACAGAGATCCTATAGAGTTTAACATACCAATATAAATGTCCAACTCTAGTGACAAGGGGAACTGCATGGGGGTCAGACCCAGGGTGAACTTAACATTGCGATAGGAACATAGTCCTTACAGGAAGTCCACCAAGAGTGGAGTGGGATTGTTCCTGAAGCACCATTATGAATTTTGTCAAAGAGCCCTTCCCTGTTTTACGGGAGTCAGTTTTCTTTTTCACATAATCACAGTTTCTTCTTGTGATAAGAACTTTTAAGATCTACTCTCTTAGCAACTCTCAAATATGTAATACACTATTATTAACTATAGTCATCATGCTGTGCATTGTGTCCCATGACTGACTTATTTTATAACTGGAACTTTGTACCTTTTGACCCCCTTCTCCCATTTTTCCCATCCCCACCCCCAGCAGTCAGTTTTAATGTCAGTTCTTTAAGCCAAAAGCACTAATGGAAATGATATTACGTGGGAGGGCAGGCACCCCTTGGTGGAGTGTTCTCTTAATTGGGCATAGGTTCACAGGACTTGCAGTTTCCTATAAATAGCCCAGGGACATTGAAATTATAAGAATGAACAAAGAGCAAAAATAACTTCTCTTTTATTGCATGTTGTGTCCTAAACCTCTACTGGCCAGTTACTCTTAGTTTTCATTCCAGTCCATGTTTGACAACAGAAATAATAGGTCCAGAAACAAGTCCATGATGATCCTTCTAATGCAGCAGGGTGCACATGCAGTTCCTAAATGCTGTCAAGCTTGGGACAGAGCTGCTTCCTGTGGCCACTGCGAGGGGAGCTTCGTCTACCCCACGGCGTGAAGGAAATATGCCAGCCTGCAGCTGCTGCTAGAAGACACTGCCCTCCCAGCAAGGAGGTCCTTCAGCTTCTGAATGGCAAAATAACAAAGCAATCATTTGGCCCATTTTTAAGAAGAAGGGGCTTTATTCTTGGACCCTGAAGAATGGGAGTTGGTTCACACTGCTCACATTGGAGGTCTGTTTTATGAAGTTGATACTTTAATATTCAGCACCATGTTCCTGAGCTTCGTGTTTGTAAGGAAAGCCCTGTGCAAGCGGGGCCTGTGTAGCAAGCTGTGCTGCACGCTCCTCCCAAGGGAGTCCGCCACGGTGATGACCTACAAGGGAGAAAGGACAAAATCCATGTATTGGTCCAGTCACATTTACGCCATCTTCAGGAAATGTTAAAGAAAAACTCCTGTGTGGGGCGCACCCTGGTCTCTCAGTTAGTTACATACCAGACTCTTGATTTCAGCTCAGATCATGTTCTCAGGGTCATGAGATGGAGGCCCACGTCAGACTCTGTACTCAGTGTGGAGTGCTGGAGATTCTCCCCCCACACCCTTAGTTTCTTTCTCTTTCTCAAATAAATAAATAAATAGATAAATAAAATTTTAAAATAAAACAAAACAACAACAACAAAATGAACCTCTGTGCCCTCTGCATTCCTTACACTGGCCTATTCATGGACAGAGAAGGAATAGTGGTTCCAGTTTTATTCCTCTAAAATGCAATTTTCCTCTTTCTGCCTTTCATGACCTGGTCCTTCCATTCAGAATCGGGGCTGTCCATGTAGGATGCTCACGACTTCCTCTACAGCGCACCTGCAGAGGCTATGACTTAGGTCAAGGCATTGGGAGAAGCTCCTGCAGGGTTCATAAAGGCCCTGCCACTCTCTGGTTGCACTTTTAGTACTGACCCTGCACTGGGGAAAAGAGAGAGGAGGGTGGGAAGAAAAGACCAAATAAATCCTTCTTGTTCCTTTTTTTTTTTTAATTTTATTTATTTATTTGATAGACAGAGATCACAAGTAGGCAAAGAGGCAGGCAGAGAGAGAGGAGGAAGCAGGTTCCCTCCTGAGCAGAGAGCCTGATGTGGGGCTGGATCCCAGGGTCCTGGGATCATAACCTGTGCTGAAAACAGAGGCTTTAACCCCCTGAGCCATCCATGTGCCCCCCTGCTTGTTCTTATCTCTCTTGTCACAGCTAAGGAGGAACCCAGACCTCTTTTCCCTGCTCTAGATTTATAAATAGGCACTGTACATTCATCTCTTGGAAAATGTAAGCCAATAAAAAATAGTAGCCCAGAACTAAAACAGTCCTAAAATTTGTATGGAACTATTAAAAAAAATTAAAAAGAAAAAACAAAACTGGAGGTATCACAATTCCTAACTTCATGTTTACAAACTTTACAATCATTATAAACTTTACAAAAAATTACAAACTTTACAAACATTATAAAGCTCCAGTGATCAAAACAGTATGGTATTGGAACAAACATAGATAGAAAGATTAATGGAGTAGAACATTAAACCACCAAATAAAGCCAAAATTATCTTTGATAAAGGAACAAAGGATATCTAATGGGAAAAATACAGTATCAAAACAAATACAGTATCCTAACAAAACAAATTTTGTTAGGAAAACTGGACAGCCACATGCAGAAGAATGAAACCGGACCACTTTCCTAGAGGAAACACAAAAATAAATTCAAAATGGACTAAAACCTAACTGTGAGACCTGAAATCATAAAAGTTCCCGAGGAGAGCACAGGCAGTGATGTGTCCTGACAACTGCTGCAGCAAAAATTTGCTATATGTATCTCATAAGACAAGGGAAACAAAAGCAACAATAAACTATTGGGACAACACCAAAATAAAAAGCTTCTTTATAACAAAGGAAGGAATCAGCAACAGAAGGCAACCTACTGAATGGGAGAAGATATTTGCAAATGGCATACCCAATAAAGGGTTAGTATTCAAAAGACACAAAAGACTTATACAACTCAACACTCCCAAAATAAATAATCCCATTTAAAAAATGGCTAGGAGAGGGGTGCCTAGGTGGCTCAGTGGGTTCCACCTCTGCCTTCGGCTGAGGTCATGGTCTCAGGGTCCTGAGATAGAGCCCCACATCAGGCTCTCTGCCCAGCAGGAAGCCTGCTTTTCCCACTCTCTCTGCCTGCTGCTCTGCCTACTTGTGATCTCTCTGTCAAATAAATTAATAAAATCTTTAAAAAAAATGGCTAGAAGACATGAATGGACATTTCTCCAAAGACGATATACAAATGGCCAGCAGACACATGAGAAGATGTTCAGTATCACTCATCATCAGGGAGATGCAAATCACAACCACAATGAGGTACCCCCTCATACTTGTCAGAATGGCTAAAATAAAAAAATAAAAAATAAAAAAAAAACACAAGAAACAAGTGTTGGTGAGGAAGCAGAGAAAAAGGAACACTCGTGCGCTGTTGGTGGAACTCAAGCTGGTCCAGCCACTATGGAAAACAGTAAGAAGATTCCTCAAAAAATTAAAAATAGAACTATCCTAAGATCCAAAATTCGTGCACCAAAAATACAGAAAACACCAATTCAAGGGGTTATAAGCACCTACATTTATAGCAGCATTACTTACAATAACCAAGATATGGAAGCGGTCCAAGGGTCCATTGACTGACAAATGATAATGATGTGGTATATATATATGCAATAAGCTATTATTTGGCCATAAAAGAGAATGAAATCTTGCCATTTGTGGTGACACAGATGGAGCTAGAGAGTATAAACAAAACAAGATAAAAGCAAAATAAGTCTGTCAGAGAAAGACAAACACCATAAGATCTCATTCATATGAGCAACTTAAGAAACAACAGACTAGCAAAGAGAAAACAAAGGAAAAAGACAAACCAAGAAACAGACTTGGCTATAGAGAACGAACTGATCGTTACCAAAGGGGACGTAAGTGGGGCCTGGGTAAGATAGGTGATGGGGATTAAGAGTGCATTCATCATGATGAGCACTGAGTAATGCACAGAATTGGTGAACACTATATTGTACACCTTATGCTCATAACGCTGTTCACTATACCGGAAATAAAATGTAAAACTTTGAAAAATAAAAATAAATAAAGCAGGCTGTCCCCATCCCTCCCAAAAGAGCAACCAAACTCTAACCAGTTATGAATTTCCCATCATTGTTACGAGAGTCTTGAAGGGGATTAAGGTTGAAGGAGTCGGGGAATGTTTCCTAAGAATTCTAGTTCACCAAGGATTGAATTGGGTTTGTCAATGGGCTTAGGAGTCATTATTTTTTAATGTGTTGTTACATTCATGATTTTAACTAAGAACTGACAAATAAGAATTTTGTTTGCCTGTTTTTAAAATCAACTCTGATTTTCTTGGCATTTCTGTTCATAGAGATCCTAATGTGTGTCTTTGTAGGGTGTGTGTGTGTGTGTGTGTGTGTGTGTTTCAATAGACTTGGGATCCCCTACTGAAGTTTTCACAGAAATTTGTAAAGCTCCATGAACAAAGAAAAATAAAAAGCAGAATACCAGAAGATGAGATTATTAAAGGTAAACGGAGACTTTGACATAGTTACCCTGTAAACAACAATGTGATTTATTGGATGGTAGAAACAGGGTTTCCAGACCCCGCCCTCCATGCCATGACCACCACACAGTCCTCCGCAAGCAGACGAAACTACCAATGTCAAATGCAAAAGTATCAAACACTCTCTATAAGCATTTTTGTTCTGTTTCTTCTAAGAAAATGAACATATTAAAAATAATTTGTGGAGTGCTTTCCTGGTTACAAATTTCATTCAGAGACATCTGTATAATCTAAATATTAACTAATGCAATTTGTTTTGTGTATTTGTACAGAATGTCCTGATAACTGAAAAGGCACTGAATAAAATTATAAGCACAGTAAAGCAATGACTAAAGCACAGCTTCTTTTGGTAACAAAGTGTATACATAAATGCAAAGTGGAAATGTGCAGCATGATGTTAAAAAAAAAGAAAAGGAAGAAAATCTCTCCAAGGATAATATACTCCATGGATTGAGAAGGCGAAAATATATAACAAAAGGCAATAAATCTCCAGGATAAAAGAACAAAATGTTTATCTGCATCTCCTTGAATAATTTTGCTTCCTTGCTGTAATGCTTTCCCTTACCGACCCAGAAACAATTGCCAGGTAACAGTCCCGAAGTGATCGCAGGAAAGCACAGGTGGCCTGCAGGGCTGTTACCAGATTTTAGAATCTCATGTCACTGTTTTCCCAAATCCCAAACTAAGAATACTTTATGCAGTCTGTCAAGAAAGCACAGAAAATTGTTTATGAAGCAAGTTTGTGCTGTGTTACAAATGATCCCAATTACAGTTCAGCAAGCTGAACATCATGTCTTCAGTTGTGGGCTTGCCATGCTAGTGGATGAGAAATCCATTCCAGAACAAAGACATTCCGGCTCTCCCTGTTCCATTGTTTCCTATAACAATCCTAATCAGTCAATCAGGGGTGTTGCAGAGACTAGGGCTGGCAATTAGCCTTTGCTGAGGGAGTATTTGTATTATGAACAACTGTCAACAAATGCAGCAAAAGGGCAAAAGCCTTTCCATTTCTCCCTTCACTTCCCTGTAAATCTCCTTGTGTTTATGCAAACTCCTGAGGGACCGCTCTCCTGAGGCACTTCATTGTTCTTTACAGAAAGGATAAATTTTCTGTATGCGGGTTTGTGTAATGAGCTCAGAATGAATTGTTGTCATTAGTCATAGGTTCTATGTGAAACTCTTAATCTTGCTGAAGATATTTCGAGTTAAATTCCAAGAAATGGTCTCTGTTTGACTTGGGTATTTATGGAGAAGGAGAAGCAATTGACCGATGCGTCCTTGAGAGAGGTAATTGAACTGGGGACATTTGACTCCACCAGAATGATCCATTAATCATGGGAGTGATTCAAATGCACGGGGAGAGTGCTTTCTGTGTCAGCCTGGGGAGTTGTTTAGCATAGGAAGAAGGGGTTATGAGGGAACTGTGTCTAAGCTCTACTCTCTCTCCAGAGGCTGCTGACCTTGTCGATAAATGGCACACCCTATTGGCTTTCCTTGGTTTTGGTAGATGCTGGCGTTGGGGGGTATAGTGGTTTTCTGCCGTCCTGAGGATCCCAGTCCTCCACACAATAAAGAGCCAAGTCAAATTGCATTCAAAATCATCTTCACCATCATCAAAGCTAATTACCGAGCACCGGTTAATTTATTATTTATCATTGTTATTTATATACTGCACCTTCCATGCATCATCTCCCTTAATGTTCTCAATAATCCTATAGCTGGATCCTCTCACTAGCCTGGTCCTGATCAAGGTCACACTGTGAGTAAGTGGTCCTGGGATGCAAACCCAGGCTGACCACTCTCCCTAAAAGTGCCCATTTCTCTCCCCTTGCCTCCAACAGCCTGGTATGGATGCGCTTCTGTTTGGTAACTATCCAACCTCTTAGAGTGTCTGGGTATTTTCTCTTTGATGAATTTGATCACGGTGCACTGCTTATGAAATGGTGAACACAGTGTTTGTTCATTTATCTTTCAAATATTTAATTTGTCCTCAAAATCTGTCTTTGGATTTTGACATATCTCCCTAGTATTTCTTAGAAACTGGAAATTTGAAACACCACTTGACCTAAGAATGAGTATTTTCTAACTAAACTGATCATCCTTCGAATGCTTTGAGGAGGTGAGCTGACAGAAGTTTTAGGTTTAAAACACCTTGATTTAGAGGGAATGATAGCTCACCACTACTGAAGAACTTGACCTGCGTGAGAGGCTACCGGGGGTCCTGCGGTTGCTGGAGATGGCCTGTCTGGATTTGAATCCTGGGTCAGTGCAAATATGCAGGTTTCTTGACATCTGTATGGTTTTTTGTTGTTGCTGTTGTTGTTTTTTCTGGTTTAATTTAATTTTATTTTTTTATTAATTTATTTATTTTCAGCATAACAGTATTCATTAATTTTTCACCACACCCAGTGCTCCATGCAATCCATGCCCTCTATAATACCCACCACCTGGTACTCCAACCTCCTGCCACTTCAAACCCCTCAGATTGTTTTTCAGAGTCCATAGTCTCTCATGGTTCACTTCCCCTTCCAATTTCCCCCAACTCCCTTCTCCTAACACACCTTGTCCTCCATGCTATTTTTATGCTCCACAAATAAGTGAAACCATATGATAATTGACTCTCTCTGTTTGACTTATTTCATTCAGCATAATCTCTTCCAGTCCCGTCCATGTTACTACAAAAGTGGGGTATTCATCCTTTCTGATGGAGGCATAATACTCCATAGTGTATATGAACCACATTTTCCTTATCCATTCGTCCGTTGAAGGACATCTTCGTTCTTTCCATAGTTTGGCGACCATGGCCATTGCTGCTATAAACATTGGGGTACAGATGGCCCTTCTTTTCATGACATCTGTATCTCTGGGGTAAATACCCAGGAGTGCAATTGCAGGTCATGGAGAAGTTCTATTTTTAATTTCTTGAGGAATCTCCACACTGCTCTCCAAAGAGGCTGCACTAACTTGAATTCCCACCAACAGTGTAAGAGGGTTTCCCTTTCTCCACATCCCCTCCAACACATGTTGTTTCCTGTCTTGTTAATTTTGGCCATTCTAACTGGTGTAAGGTGATATCTCAATGTGGTTTTAATTTGAATCCCCCTGAGGGCTAGTGATGATGAACATTTTTTCATGTGTCTGATAGCCATTTGTATGTCTTCATTGGAGAAGTGTCTGTTCATATCTTCTGCCCATTTTTTTATATGATTGCCTGTTTTGTGTGTGTTGAGTTTGAGGAGTTCATGATAGATCCTGGATATCAACCTTTTGTCTGTACTGTCATTTGCAAATATCTTCTCCCATTCCATGGGTTGCCTCTTTGTTGTTTTTGACTATTTCTTTTGCTGTGCCGAAGCTTTTGATTTTGATGAAGTCCCAAAAGTTTATTTTCACTTTTGTTTCCTTTGCCTTTGGAGACATATCTTGAAAGAAGTTGCTGTGGCTGATATCGAAGAGATTACGGTCTATGTTCTCCTCTAGGATTCTGATGGATTCCTGTCTCACGTTGAGGTCTTTTATCCATTTTGAGTTTATCTTAGTGTACGGTGTAAGAGAATGGTCAAGTTTTATTCTTCTACATATAGCTGCCGAGTTTTCCGAGCACCATTTATTGAAGAGACTGTCTTTTTTCCACTGTATATTTTTTCCTGTTTTGTCGAAGATTGACCGTAGAGTTGAGGGTCCATATCTGGGCTCTCTACTCTGTTTCACTGGTCTATGGGTCTGTTTTTATGCCAGTACCATGCTGTCTTGGTGATCACAGCTTTGTAGTAAAGCTTGAAATTAGGTAACGTGATGCCCCCCATTTTATTTTTGTTTTTCAACATATCCTTAGTGATTCGGGGTCTCTTCTGATTCCATACAAATTTTAGGATTATTTGCTCCAGCTCTTTGAAGAATACCGGTGGAATTTTGATTGGAATGGCATTAAAAGTATAGATTGCTCTAGGCAGTATAGACATTTTAACAATGTTTATTCTTCCGATCCAAGAGCATGGAATGGTCTTCCATCTTTTTGTGTCTTCTTCAATTTCTTTCATGAGTGTTCTGTAGTTCCTCAAGTACAGATCCTTTACCTCTTTGGTTAGGTTTATTCCCAGGTATCTTATGGTTCTTGGTGCTATAGTAAATGGAATCGATTCTCTAATTTCCCTTTCTGTATTTTCATTGTTAGTGTATAAGAAAGCCACTGATTTCTGCACATTGGCTTTGTATCCTGTCACATTGCTGAATTGCTGTATGAGTTCTAGTAGTTTGGGGGCGGAGTCTTTTGGGTTTTCCATTTTAAGAATCATGTCATCTGCAAATAGAGAGAGTTTGACTTCTTCATTGCCAATTTGGATACCTTTTATTTCTCTTTGTTGTCTGATTGCTGTTGCTAGGACTTCTAATACTATTTTGAACAAGAGTGGTGAAAGTGGGCATCCTTGTCTTGTTCCTGATCTCAACGGGAAGGCTGCAAACTTTTTCCCATTGAGGATTATATTTGCTGTGGGTCTTTCATAGATAGATTTGATGAGGTTCAGGAATGTTCCCTCTATCCCTAAACTTTGAAGCATTTTAATCAGGAACTGATGCTGGATTTTGTCAAATGCTTTTTCTTCATCAATTGAGAGGACCATGTGGTTCTTCTCTCTTCTCATATTAATTTGTTCTATCACATTGATTGATTTGCGAATGTTGAACCATCCTTGTAGCATAGGGATGAATCCCACCTGGTCATGGTGGATAATCTTTTTAATGTGCTGTTGGATCCTGTTGGCTAGGATCTTGTTGAGAATCTTAGCATCCATATTCATCAGTGATATTGGTCTGAAATTCTCCTTTTTGGTAGGGTCTTTTCCTGGTTTGGGGATCAGGGTAATGCTGGCTTTATAGAAAGAGTCTGGAAGTTTTCCTTCTGCTTCAATTTTTTGAAACAGCTTCAGGAGAATAGGTATTATTTCTTCTTTGAAAGTTTGGTAGAATTCCCCAGGGAATCTGTCAGGTCCTGGGCTCTTGTTTTTTGGGAGGTTTTTGATCACTGCTTCAATCTCGTTACTAGATATCAGTCTATTCAGGTTGTCGATTTCTTCCTGGTTCAATTTTGGGAGTTTATAGTTTTCTAGGAATGCATCTATTTCATCTAGGTTGCTAAGCTTATTGGCATATAATTGTTGGTAATAACTTCTGATGATTGTTTCTACTTCCTTGATGTTTGTTGTGATCTCTCCCTTTTCATTCATAATTTTATGAATTTGGGCTTTCTCTCTTTTCTTTTGGATTAGTGTGGCCAATGGTTTATCGATCTTATTGATTCTTTCAAAAAAATCTTCTAGTTTCATTGATACGTTCTACTGTATCTCTAGTTTCTACCTCATTGATCTCAGCAATAATCTTGATGATTTCCCTTCTTATGTGTGGAGTTGGTTTGATCTGTTGTTGATTCTCCAGTTCTTTAAAGTGTAGAGACAGCTGGTCTCTCCCTCTTTTTTTGAGAGAGGCTTGGATGGCTATGTATTTCCCCCTTAGGCCCGCCTTTGCTGTATCCCGTAGGTTTTGGACCAAAGTGTCTTCATTCTCATTGGTTTCCGTGAATTGTTTCAGTTCTTCTTTGATCTCCTGGTTGATCCAAGCATTCTTAAGCAAGGTGGCCTTTAGCTTCCAGGTGTTTGAGTCCCTTCTGAACTTTTCTTTGTGATTGAGCTCCAGTTTCAAAGCATTGTGATCTGAGAATATGCAGGGAATAATCTCAGTCTTTTGGTATCGGTTAAGTCCTGATTTGTGACCCAGTATGTGGTCTATTCTTGAGAAGGTTCCATGTGCACTTGAGAAGAATGAGTATACTGTTGTTTTAGGGTGGAATGTTCTGTATATATCTATGAGGTCCATCTGGTCCAATGTGTCATTCAATGCTCTTGTTTCTTTATTGATTTTCTGCTTTGATGATCTGTCTATTTCTGAGAGAGGTGTGTTAAGATCTCCTACGATTAGTGTATTCATATCAATATGACTCTATCTTGATTAACAGTTTTCTTAAGTAATTGGCTGCTCCCATATTGGGAGCATAGATATTTACAATTGTTAGATCATCTTGGTGGATAGTCCCTTTAAGGATTATGTAGTGTCCTTCTGTATCTCTGACTACAGTCTTTAGTTTAAAGTCTAATTTATCTGATATGGGAATTGCTACCCCAGCCTTCTTTTGAGGTCCATTGGCATGAAAAATGCTTCTCCATCCCTTCACTTTCAGTCTGTGTGTATCTTTAGGTTGAAAATGGGTCTCTTGTAGACAACATATGGATGAGTCCTGCCATTTTATCCAATCTGCAACCCTGTGCCGTTTTATGGGCACATTTAGGCCATTCACATTGAGAGTGATTATTGATAGATATGTTTTTATTGACATCGAGTTACCTTTGAAGTCTTTCTTTCTGTAGATTGTCTCTATATTTCTGTTCAATGCTATTCTTAGGATTTTTCCTCTTTTATAGAACCCCCCCTTAATATTTCCTGCAGTGTTGGCTTGGTGATTGCATAGTCTTTTAAGCCTTGCCGGTCTTGGAAACTCTTTATCGCTCCATCCATTTTGAATGTCAGTCTTGCTGGATAAAGTATTCTTGGCTGAATGTTCTTCTCATTTAGTGCCCTGAATTTATCTTTCCAGCCTTTTTGGGCTTGCCAGGTCTCTGTGGACAGGTCTGACATTATTCTGATGGGCTTCCCTCTGTAAGTAAGGAGCCTCTTTGCCCTAGCGGCTTTCAAGTGATTATACCTACAATTATAATTCCTCGATTTGACTATCAGTTGTCGTGATGTTTTTTTGGAATGTAAAATCTTGGGTGGAGGCCGTTCAGCCTCTAGTACATGAACGCTGGTTCCATTCACGAGATTGGGAAAATTTTCATGAAGGACTTTTTTCACTATATCTTCTAGACTTCTTTCTTTCTCCTCCCCTTCAGGGATCCCAATAATTCTGATGTTGGAATGCTTCATGGCATCATTTATTTTCCTGATTCTGTTTTCATGGTTTCTAAGCTGTTTGTTCCAGGCTTCCTCCTGATCCTTTCTCTCTATCTGTTTGCCTTCCAGATCACTAATTCTATCTTCTGTCTCAGTTACCCTAGCTTTGAGAGAGTTTAGATTAGATTGGAACTCATTAAGAGCATTGTGAACCTCCTCCCTGGTAGCTTTAATCTCCGCCCTAACATTGTGAATATCATCTCTCATCGCTTTCAGCTCAGCCCTAATCAATTCCATTTGGTCATTCATGGCTTTCTTCATAGCTATTGCCTGAATAATTGTTAGCCTGAATTCTCTTTCCGACATATTGTCTATGTTAATAGCTGTTAGCTCTTTTGCAGAAGGTTCATCCTCTTTATTTTTCTTCTGTTGGGCATTCCTCCTCCTAGTCATTTTGGTGGGAGATGACTGGACAGATGTAGCTGGATGTATCGACCGTGGTGCAGTCAAGGTGCGCCCTGGAACACTTCTGAGCAATCAGGATTCCCCACCTAAATGAGAGAGAAAAGAAAAGAAAAAGAAAAAGAAAAAAGAAAAGAAAAGAAAAAATTTTAAAAAAGAGAGAGAGAGAGGAAAGAAAAGGAAGATGAAAGAGAAGGTTCAGCCCAGATGGGCCCCAAGGTAAGATTTATGAAGTAGACAAACAAAAACAGACAAACAAAAAGACTGATACAAGTATATGACAAGAGAAAAAAAATATATATGCAAATAAAGGAAGAACCTCATCAAAAAGAACTCTAAGTGTAAGATTTATATGCTATCAGGACAAACACAAATACACAGAAACACTGGTGGAAGAAGAGGATGGGAGAGTGGTTATAAGTTCTCAGTGTGTGCGAGGAAGGTTGTTTTGATTCTTCCTAGATGTATCTTGATATCTTTGTTAAAGGACTCAACTTTCCTAAGATAAAGGGGATTAAAAATTGGTTTACCTATAGGGTAGTATTGATTGGGGAAAGGGGATTACTTTGAAGTTTAACTCTATATGAATATTAGAAGGTAAAAGTAAAAAAGGAATAAACTAGACTAAACTAAAATTAAAAACAGGAATTCAAAAAATAGAAATGCAAAAGAAAAACATAGGGGTATGTATCAAAAAGTTCAGGTTAGAAGGGTATTATGGAATTTGATGTACTGTACAGCTCTCTGTGATGGTAAATAGGTTAAAAAATTACCTATGTTTAAAAAAAAAATGAACCAGAATAGTGGGAATGAGTGAAAAATAAAAGTTTTCCTATGAAGTAGTGGTTGTTCTCTTGTAGTCCTTTTTTTTTTCCCTCTTTTTTTTTTTTCTTTCTTGGTTTGTTTTCTGGGGAAGGGGCCTGCCATGTGGGTTGTCAGTCAATGATATTTCCTGAGTTAAGTCCTCCTGCCCCCCTCAAGGGGGTGGGCTCTGAGGAAACTGTTTTTTTTCAGGCTTTTGTTCTCTGGCGGTTTTTTATGTTTTTTCACTTTTTTTTTTCCTCTCACCTTGACCGCTTTTGATGGTTTTTGTAGTTTTAGAGGAAAACAAACTGCACCCTGATTCCCTCTCAGAGAGAAGCCTCAGTCTGGGTGCAGAGACTAAATAAGTTCCCCCTTGGCCGCTGGCAGAGCAGGTTCCAAGTCGCGGTTCCTGGGGAGGTAGGATCTTTTGCTTGTACCCAAAGCCGAGGCAGTGGCAGCTGTCTGGAAACTCCTGACCACCAGAGAGGTTCCAAGCAGCAATCTCACACAGATTTTCCTGCTGGCCCGGGCTGGGAGTGCCTGGTCTTTCTGGGTCTAAGAGTGCCCGGTGGGGGGGGGGGGGGGGCTATGGGTTGTGCACGTGTCTCAGGCACTGAGAACGGGGTGCAGGTCCGAAAGCACCAGGCTGGGCTTTTGCACACCTCTGTCAGGGGAGATTTTGGGATGCATGTCTTAGGCTCTGAAACAATGGTGTGGGTCAAAGAGCGCCGGCCAGACCTTTGTAACTCAGGGGAGTATGAGGGACGTACGCGCGTATCTCAGGCTTTGTAGCAGGGCTTGCGCTTTTTGCCGACTGGCGTGGCTCCCATCTCCTCACAGGAGCTCGAACCCACGCATTCTCGGGCACGCTGGCGGCTCAGGGACCAAGTCCTGGTTTCTCCGCCACACTCTCTCTGCCTCAGCACCAGGGGAGGATGTCCCTAGCTGCCCCGATTCCCACAATTTCCCCCATGATCCTTTGCTCTTTTGGAGTGTTTTCAACCAGTCTCCAAGTTAATGCTGGTCCCCAGATGCAGGGCACTCTCGCTAGTATTGGGGTATTACTTTCCAACCAGTCGCCTCTGGTGGCTCCCTCCCCCTTTTGTTTATCTTCCGATATCAGTCCACCATTCCCACTCCCTTTTACCTGCCCACTGGCGTCCTCTGCCCCTGTAGAGATCCAGACGTGTATAATTCTGATCTCAGGCTGATTTCCTGGGTGATCGGAGTTTTCTGGAAGGTGATCAGCTCACTTTAGGGTGCAGGTTGAAGGGCGCCTCCTCCTACTTCCCTTCATCTTGTCTCCTCCTGACATCTGTATGTTTTAATTCTCTCTTCTGTATAATGAGGGTAATAAGATGGTTATTCCATGAGTTTCTCACTTTTTTTTTTTTTTAAGATTTTCTTATTTATTTGAGAAAGAGAGAGTGAGGAGGGGGAGAAGGAGACGTAAAGGAGAGAGAAACCAGTAGACTCCTTGCTGAGCACAGACCCCGATGTGGGGCTTGACCTCACAACCCTGAGATCCTGAGATCATGACCAGAGCTTAACTGACTGGATCACACAGGGCCCCCAGGTTCTTATTCTCAATAAGATGTATCACTTGGATGGATGCTTGGTACATGGTAGATGCTCAAAGAAGGATGGCTCCGGTTTTATTTCCTCCTCTTTAAGGAATATGTTGTCACCTGCATCTCAGGGGGGCATCCGTGGTTACTGCACGTTCCCCAATACTAGCCACAAGTAGTATTCAAGAGTACTTGAGTACTCCAGATACTAACTGATGGATACGGGGCCACCAGCTGGTCAAATGAGTAACAAACAGGCTACCCTGGATACATATATCCCCACAAGTTCTTGGGAGGTTATTTTTACTGTATTAAATTTCACTGTAATTCAGAGAAAGATGAAGGTGGAAATACTAAGGTTTCCTTGTTAAAAAAAACTAGTATTCTGCATTTCACAGTATTTTAATATTAACCCTGCATTTTAAAACACTTTATGTTACTTGAGCTATTGTGAGCGACCTTATACCAATTAGGGCAAACAAAACAGATACACACAGACACACACACACACACACACTTACACATTTTTTTTAAATAAGGCAAAAATCACATAATATAAAAATAACTGTTTCAAAGTGAACATCTCATTAAAATGTAGTACAGACACAGTTATTTTGCAACCATCAAGCTCCAGAACATTTTTATCACTGCCAAAAGGAAACCTTTTTCCCATAAAGCATTTCCTGTCCATTTCCTCACCTTCTTCCAGCCCCTGATGACCCCCCGCCTGCCTTCTGTCTCAATGGATTTCCCTATGCTTAACATTTCATACTGACAGATCATAGACTGTGTTGTCTTCAGAGTCTGGCCGCTTTCACTTGCTTCCTATTTTCAAGGCTTTTCCATGTGTAGTATGTGTCAGTACAATTTTCCCTTTTGCAATGAATCAGTGAGAGGGTATCCCACTACTTGTTTATTCATTCACCCACTGATGGGTGTTTAGAGGGTTTCTACCTTTGGGCTATTGTAAATAGCCATGTGTGTACATGTATTTGTATGAGTACCTGCTTTAATATGTGTCCATGTGCTTGAGTACCTGTTTTAATTGGGGGTGGGTGGGGTATAGACCTAATAGTTTATATAGATACTCATAGCCTATATAAATAGTTTATATGGACATACCAGTTTATCATAGGGATATTTTTATCCTAATAATGGCTTTCAAAGAGACCTGAGATATAGGAATTATTGAAAGTCAAGCTTAGTTATTAAATGCTACAACAATAAAGAGGGGTACCTGGGTGGCTCGGTCATTTAAACATCTGACTCTTGATTTCAGCTTAGGTCATGATCTCACGGTCATGAGATGGAGCCCTGTATGAGGCTCCATGCTCAGCTTTCTTCTTGTCCCTCAACCCCTCCCCGCACTACTCTCTCTCTGTCTCATAAATAAATAAATAAATACATACATACATACATACTAAATCCTCTAAAAAATTCTACTACAATAGGGGCGTCTGGGTTACTCAGTTGGTTAAGCATCTGCCTTCGGCTCAGGTCGTGGTTCCAGAGTCCTGGGATTGAGTCCCTCATTGGGTTCCCAGCTCCATGGGGAGTCTGCTTCTCCTTCCGACCTTCTGTGCTCTCATGCTCTCTCTCACTCTCTCTCTCTCTCTCAAATAAATAAAAAATTCTACTACAGAAAAGAATATTTATTGAACATTCATTAACAGGCAGTAATTTACAGACTTTCATAACTCAGGTACTATTAACATTTTGTTCTTCTAAATATTTACACAATGACATTATCTAAACATCATACAACCAGAAATCCTTCTAAACCAATAGCTGGAACAAAGTCAATAGGCATTGAGTTATTAATACCATCCCTTGATTTCATCAGTGAGAATTGATTTCTAACATTTATTACTTCAACTAACAAGTTACACCCTTCCTCACAAAAGTTCATTTTATCTTTAATTATGCAAATTAGCAAAAATTTTTGATTGATTTAGACACTAATAGTGGAAATTCTTGTTTCTTTGAATGACTTTTTAAAAAAATAGGATCTCCAAATTATTGCTAGTGTGTTAGCTCACCACTGGGATTAAAGTTTAAGTGATGTGGTGTGTGTAGACTGTCACACTAACTACATTAAATATTTTATATAACTTGTATACATGAGTCCTGAAACATCTCTGAAATACTTGGTACAGCTGCATTTATTTTATTTTTATCGTTGAGACAAAATAGGCTTAAAAAAAAATCAGCTTTCTCAAATTTATATGACAAGCAAATAGGAGAGCCAAGAATTTTGATTCCTTCTCCAGTGGAAAATTTACTTCCATGTTTTATTGTTTGTTTGTTTGTTTTGTTTTGTTTTGTTTTTTAGAGATTTTGTTTATTTATTTGACAGAGAGAGATCACAAGCAGGCAGAGAGAGAGAGAGGAGGAAGCAGGCTCTCTGCTCAGCAGGGAGAAACGGGGCTCGATCCCAGGACCCTGGGATCATGACCTGAGCTGAAGGCAGAGGCTTTAACCCACTGAGCCACCCAGGTGCCCCTACTTCCATGTTTTTTGAAAGTTAAAGAAAAAAAAAGTTGTAATGAATCTCATTACCCCTTTATACAGAACACCAAATTTCTATAATGTTTATAACCATAGAAACCACACACTGCAATTGAAATAAAATTTCAAATTAACAAAGGAGTTTAATATCAATTTTACTTTTTTTTACTATCTGTAATACTATGTAATTCATGCAATTTGGAGGATTTCTATTTCCTAATTGCAATATGTATATGGAAGTACCTGTGATTCTGGGTTTTCAGGTAGATTCTAGATAAAATACAAAAAGTTCTAGTACATAGTACATATTTAGAAAGTTGATACAATTGAGATAATTTTTATCCTTAATTCCCTGAGTGTGGGGGTATGGGTACTTTTCCTATATTTTTAATAGATGGTATGATTTTATGTTATCAAAGATTTCTCATAACATTACACTAAGTGAGGGCATTAGGGACCTTGAATTAATATGAAAGGTGAGCAATTTCCATGTTTCGTGGTCCTGCTTCCTAAAAGTGTTTCTTCACCAAGCTTTACCAACACAAATGGAACAGCACATCCATCAACAAGGACACACTTCTAAGTGGCCTTTGAAGGATTCCCGTGACTTCTGTCTGGTTGTCTGTGATTTCCCTCAGATTCTCCAGAGCCAAAACCTATCAACACTCAAGCTAGGTCAAACTAATCTGCTGGTTCTGACAATACAAAAGCAAGAAAAGTCTGATTTCTCTTCTCCAACATGCTTACCTCATTTAAGTCCCAGTTAGGTAGAACTCTGGGGCCAGTATACACATACATATCAGCATCAATAAATACAGGAACCCTGGCTCTTGGAATGATTTTGTTAGAAATATTTGCAGCTATATTTCCACATGATCCTGAGATGCTAAAAACAAATAAGAGATTTTTTTTTTTTTTTTTTTTTTTTTGGAGTGAGAGAGAATGAAATTGAGAGAAAGGATGAGCAGGGAGGGACAAAGGAAGAGGGAGACAAAATCCTAAGTAGGCTCCTTGCCCAGAACAGCCTGATATGGAGCTTAATCTCATAATACTGAGATTATAACCTGAGCTGAAATCAAGAGTCAGATGCTTAACCACTGAGCCACCCAGGTGCCCCAGGAATTCATTCTTAATATGAGAATAATTACTCATAATGTACTTAAAATAAGTCTACCAGAAGTAAGAAAGAACGGATAGTTATCTTAAGATGTAGAAAAGCAACTTTGACGTTCACCACTTTTACTCATTCTTTCCCCATACAGCATGTAAGAATATTTTTCATTCTTTTAAACTGAAATGAATACATTGCCATTAATTTTTAAAAATATAGAGTGCAGAATTGTTTGTTTTGTCCATTAAAACTGACTGATGCTTATGTAGAACAAAATAAAATCATCTCAAAATCCAGATTTCATCTATTTTTATTGTAACGTCTGAGATCTCCTTAGATCCCTTTGTCTACTAAATTATTCAACTGCTCTTTCCTAAAAAAACCAAAAAGTGATCCTTCTTGAATTATTCCTACTCCATCCTCCAAACCTGAAAGTGCAGCTATTATGAGAAATGCACATGTTTTCCTCTTATGTCCACTCCTCAAGGGACAGAAATATGATCTGCCATTTTTCCCATTTCTACCACCTTCTTGAAATACCCTTTATTGGGGTGCCTGGGTGGCTCAGTGGGTTAAGCCTCTGCCTTTGGCTCAGGTCATGATCTCAGGGTCCTGGGATTGAGTCCTGCATCAGGCTCTCTGCTCAGCAGGGAGCCTGCTTCCCTCGCTCTCTCTGCCTGCCTCTCTGCCTACTTGTGATCTCTCTCTCTGTGTCAACTAGAGAAGTAAGTAAATCATTAAAAAAAAATCCTTTATGCAGGGGCGCCTGGGTGGCTCAGTGGGTTAAGCTGCTGCCTTCAGCTCAGGTCATGATCTCAGGGTCCTGAGATTGAGTCCCACATCAGGCTCTCTGCTCAGCAGGGAGCCTGCTTCCTCCTCTCTCTGCCTGCCTCTCTGCCTACTTGTGATCTCTCTCTGTCAAATAAATAAATAAAATCTTTAAAAGAAAAAAATCCTTTATGCAGACCACTGAACAAATGAAAATATTAATTATAACAACAAAATCTTAAATGAACATATTTTCAAAAACTTAATATTGCTTAATTAACTTAATATTGCATAAACAGTATTTCCTTTTGAAGATGCCTCTCATGTATAACATTTTAAATTCCCCTTTTACTCCTATTTTGGTGACTAAACTCTCTAGATTGTCTTATTTCTTATAAAACAAGAATTATATTTCCAACCTCTCATTACTTCTCTGTAAACTGCGTGTTTGTTAATTTTACAGAATGGTGTGTTCGCCGTGCTCTTGGTTTCCTTAAAATTTCACAGCATATTTCATTGCATTCATCAAAATATGTTCTAGTTTTGCAAAGTCTGATGTTTATATAGGAGAATTGTATTACACAAGTAACTGCTATGAACTTTAAATGTCTTATTCTATATTACCTCTGAAGAGATTGTTATAATTTCATATGTACCTATTTTTAACTTTGACAGTATATTCCACTTATGACTTCATCAAAATAAATTCATTTACTTCCATATAATCTATTATATGAGACTTATAGCATATGATTGTGTGTTTGTGTTAGTATATGCATGTGTATTTCTTTTTTAAAAAAAGTTAACAAAATGTAGGGGCACCTGAGCAACTCAGTCAGTTAAGCATCTAACTCTTGGATTCAGTTGTTCAAGTCCTAATCTCATTGCTTGTGAGATCGAGCCCGGAGTTGGGCTCCCCACTCAGCTGGAGTCTGCTTGGACATTCTTTCCCTCTGCCCCTTACACCCCTACTCTTTCCCTCTCTCTTTCAAATAAATAATTAAATCTTTAAAAAAGTAAGCTTGGGGCGCCTGGGTGGCTCAGTGGGTTAAGCCACTGCCTTTGGCTCAGGTCATAATCTCAGGGTCCTGGGATAGAGTTCTGCATCGGGCTCTCTGCTCAGCAGGGACCCTGCTCCCCCCTCTCTCTCTGCCTGCCTCTCTGTCTACTTGTGATCTCTCTCTGTCAAATAAATAAATAAAAATCTTAAATAAAAAAAGTAAGCTTAAGGAAATCTATTAAGGCAATGACACAATTGTTTCCTCTGATACCGTCAGTGTGTCTCTAGAATTTGTTCTTAGCTCTTGATGCACAGGTGCAACAGATTCTCCAGTATTCACATCTAAAATTGGAAGTGTTTTACACTGGGTTACTTTCACTCTCAAATTTATTGGTTAATAACTTATTTTCTAATATAGCTATACTCATTCACTTATTCATTGCACAGTGTTGAGCCTTATGCAAATGTCAAGGAACAGAGCATCTCAGAAATGTCTTCCCCCAGTCCGTCCACATCGTCATCAGAGCATGTTACAGCTCCCCTCTTTCAATCTTTATCTTTTGGCTGTGAAGCTGCACTTTCCTGGTGGTTTCATTTGCATTATGAAGAGATTGGGTACCATTTTGTAACTTTATTGATTGTCTTCTTACATCTCTCTTATATAAATGACTGTTCATGTTTTCTGGCCCATGTTTTTATTGACGTCGAGATTACAGAGAGTGAAGTGCATACATATCAAGTATATAACTCAATTAATTTTCACACATATATATGCCATGTAACCAAACACTGTATTAATATATAAAATTTCCCAACACTACAAAGAGTTTGCATGTTCTCCTTCTCACTCAATATACTTCCCCATAGATAAGCATTTTGTTCATTTTTATTTCCATGTGTTTATTTGGTCTGTTCTTATACTTTATATGACTAGAATAATTCAGTCTGCATACTTTGACAAAGAGTACTTCAGCTTAGGGCATTACTAATTTGAATTGTTGAGTGGAATTTCCTTATGTGAATAAGCCACCTACTTATCCACTTTCCTGGATATCAGAAATACCTGGAAAAAATTTAAGCTACATTTATAGATGAAGAACAAAAAACATTAATGTCCACTGTCAAATTCCTTCAAATTTTTTAGGAAAGAATAACACAATTTTCACAAAAATCTTTCAGATATAAAATATTACTTTACAGATCAGTTTATGAAGCCAGTATAATCTAGATAGGAAATAAGACAAGGACAATATAAAAAGAGAAATTCAGATTCATATCAATCAATAAATACACCAAAAAAATGTTATGAACCAAAAAAACAATATAAGAAGAGGATAGTGATTATGATGGGCTGTCTACTCAGAAATGATAAAACATTGGAAAATTAAGAGAGATATAAATAATTTGCGGTACACATGTGCTTTTTTATTTTAATACTTAATATTATAAAAATATGAATTGTTCATGAGTTGATCTATGGGGTCCATGACATCCAATTCAAATTTACAAAGTTTTTCTTTTCTTTTTGATTGACAACGTGAGTCTAAAGTTATTTAACTCAGGAGAATGAAAACATATTCAAGGAGGTATCTTTGAAGACTTCTCCAGAATATTATAATTTTCTTTACCAAAAAAAAAAGTGTTCTTTGGTTTGGTTTTGTTTTTAGGTGGCAACTCTCTGAGTAGATAAATACAAACATGAGACAGAAAAAAGATTGTGACAAATCCATTAGGTATGGATAATTGCTTAATGGATAGGTTAGTGCTTTGGAATTGTGAGAAAATTATGGTCTTTTCAACAAATATATCAAAGAAATACCAAATGAACCTGCCCTATTTGCAATTAGGGCATGTCCAAGTGATAATACATATAAGAAGCTAAATGAAATCCTACTTTTGATATTCAAAATCAGTTCTTCTGGATATAATGGCTATCTCAATATGAAAGTAAAACCATACACCTCTGGAAGAAAATATAGAAGATCTTCATAAATTTGGAAGGGGTAAACATTTCTTAAATTGGAATTAAAATTACAACCTACAAAATAAAATATTAGTAATTAAAATTAGATTTATGATATCACTAAAGAATGAATATGCAAGTTATGGGGTGATAGAAGAAATTTGACACATACGTAAGTGAAAAAGGTTCTTCTCTCATTTGAAGAAAGAGCACATATATATCAATAACCAAAAAAAAAAAAAAAAAGAAAGAAAAGAAAGAAAGATACTTGAACATGTCCTGCCTGCCTAAATGGGCATCTAGATATTCAAGTAAATATGTAATATGTGAAAAGTGATCCACCAAATGGTCATCAAGAAAGAACATTGTATAGCTGCAAATAGACACCATCATATAGACAGAGTGACTGAAATCAAAGGGCTAATAAGTCCAAAAGCTAGACTAGATACCAGTTACTTTTGGGGGAAAGAGGGGATAATGATTGGAAGACAGCATGAAAAGGCTTCAGGGTACTGGTTATGCTATGTTACTTGACTTGGGTGGTTGTCACATGGTGTGTTTCCTTTGTGCAATTTATCCAGCTAACGTTTGTTTGTTTTTATTTTTATATATATGTGTATCATGCTTAAGTTATATGAGTCAAAATATGCAAATATGCTATTTTTGCTATTTTGTCAGATAGAGTTTTTTTTTTAATCCCATTCACTGATAATTGCAGTTATTGCTTTGTAAAGTCAATACTTAAGTAGATTCACCTACATGATTTTTTTTTTTTCCTCTTCATTTTTCTTGTGGCTCAGAGTTTTTACCTTGGGCCATATGAACAATTTTTTAAAAGATTTTATTTATTTATTTGAGAGAAAGAAAGAGATAGAGAGCAGGAGCAGGGTGATGGGTTGAGGAGGAGGGAAAAGTGGACTCCCACTGAGTGGGGAGCCCCATGTCGGGCTCCATGCCAGGATCCTGAGATCATGACCTGAGCCAGAGACAGATGCTTAACTGCTTGAGCTAATCAGGTGCCCTGGTCATATCAACAATTTAACCAATATCTTTAATTTAATTTATAATTTTATAAATAATATATATAATTTTATAAATAATAATATAAATAATTTTAATGATTAATTAATATATTATATTAAATAATATAAATTATATTATATGAATATAATATAATAATAAATAATATAAATAATTTTATAAATAATCTTTAATTTATAATTTTAATTCATTTTATGTTATTCCATTTTTAAAATGTCACATCATTTTGACAGTCTTTTCTTTCTCAAGAATACTTGTCATCTACAAATGTTAGTGAGGATGTGGAGAAAGAAGAGCCCTCTTACATTGTTGGTAGGAATGCAAGCTGATATGGCCACTCTGGAAAGCAATATGGAGGTTCCTAAAGAAGTTAAAAAGAGAACTACCCTATGACCCAGCAACTGAACGATGGGACATTTACCGCAAAGATACAGATGTGGTGAATAGAAGGGGCACCTGCCTCACTGTTCATAGCAGCAATGTCCACAATAGCCAAACTGTGGAAGGAGCCAAAATGTCCTTCAACACATGAATGGATAAAGAAGATGTGGTTCAGGGGTGCTTGGGTGGCTCAGTGGGTTAAAGCCTCTGCCTTCGGCTCAGGTCATGATTCCAGGGTCCTGGAATCGTGCCCCGCATCAAGCTCTCTGCTCAGCAGGGAGCCTGCTTCCTCCTCTCTCTCTGCCTGTCTCTTTGCCTACTTGTGATCTCTGTCTGTCAAATAAACAAATAAATAAAATCTTTAAAAAAAAAAAAGGGAGAGATAGATGGCTAATGCTTTCCCTCCCTTTCTCCTTAAAAAGAAGAAAAAGAAGAAGAAGAAGAAGAAGAAGAAGAAGAAGAAGAAGAAGAAAAAGAAGAAGAAGAGGAGGAGGAGGAGGAGGAGGAGGAGGAGGGGGATGTGGTTCATATATATAATGGAATATTACTCAGCTATCAGAAAGGATGAATACCTACCATTTTCATTGATGTGGATGGAGCTGGAGGATATTATGCTAAGTGACATTAGTCAGTCAGAGAAAGACAATTATATGGTTTCACTTATATGTAAAATTTAAGAAATAACACAGAGGATCATAGGGGCAGAGAGGGAAAACTGAGTAGGAAGAAATCAGAGAGAGAGACAAACCAGGAGATAATCTTGACTCTGGGAAACAAACTGAGGAGTGTAGAAAGGGAGGTAGGTGGGCAGGAGAATAACTAAGTGATGGTCATTAAGGAAGGCATGTGATATGATGAGCACTGGGTGTTACACACAACCAATGAATCATTGTACAGTACATCAAAGACTAATGATTTACTACATGTAAGCTAAAAGAATTTAAATAAAAGAAAGAATACTTGTCATCACCTTCTGCTTCTCCTTTAAGATATTTAATACATATTTTTAAAATAATGCTTAATTGGTCATTTCAATACTTACAATGGTTTCCTTTCTGATTTTGTGGTTTCTTTGTGATTGCTGATTTGCATTTACATCCCCTTACAAGCAAAAACTAATTGAACAGATTCACACAGTAGCAGCACTGGAGGCATCTTCCTAATTTTGGACATGTTAAAGGTCTTGGAGTCTTTGTTTTTCAAAATTATTTTTGAGTACTTATCTTATTATTAAATCATTTCTGCATTAAAATAATTGTTTTAATTTAATCAGACTGGTGTCCTTGTACCAATATGGTTATTTTTGGATATTCATGTTATATTCCCAATAAATGCAACTTTCTATAATGTCATTTTAATAAACTATGGATTTCTTTTTATATAAGTATTACAATTGTATTCTTGATTCTTATTTTTTAAGTTTAGGAGCACTATTTTACCAATTATTCTCAGTAATTACAATCGGTATTAAAGATATGTATAGCCATCACACATTGTTATCACCTTTGAATATTCTGAAGCTGAATGAGCTACTAGATCCAGAAGCCAAAATAATAATAATTAAAAATATTAAAATAAAAAAATACCAAAAGAAACTCCTCTGAAAAGCAAAACTGAATTTCTTACAATTTTGTATTGCTAGGATCCACAAATAAATTAACAAAAGTATGCCCACAAACATAATGTTTTTAGTTTACAACTCAAAAGCATATTTCTATGGAACAGGGACAAAAAATAAAGGTAGACTAAGCCCAGCATAACTGATATAATTAAGCTCAGTCCCAGACAGATTATGGAGATCAAGGTCCTCAAGCTATCCCAGTATATCCTCCCTAGAAAAATAATCCTACATGGATACTCTTTCCATTTTAATCATATTGTCTTCTTTTCTGTCATGCCAAAGATCTACTAAGCATGATAAAAGACAAGGTAATATTCTCAAAATGAAGAGAAAAAGCAGATGTAAAAAGAGGCCACAGATGACATGTACATTTGGAAAAAAACATGTAATTTCTCTAAAATAACCATGATTAATATATTCAGAAAATTCAGAGTAAGAGGAAAAGGGACAATCAAAGTATGGTAAATTTCCTCAAATAATTGTAATCATAAGAAGAATTCCAGCCCTGGAAATTATAGCCTCTGACAAGAAGAAATCAGTGGATATTTTAACAGCAGATTGCACATGGCAAAAGGCACACTTAAAGTATAAGAAGGAAGGTCAAAATCACATTTCAAAACAGGAACACAAAGTGAAAGAAGATTGAAAATTTCAGAGAAGATCCTAAGACACATGTGTCAGAGAGTAAAAAGATCTGAACAATGGGATGGGTGTCGAGAAGGTGAGGAACACAGGATTTTTGTAAGTTAATGAGAGACATCAGCCCATAGAGAGAAGAGACCAAATGAGAAAACAAACATGGAAAACCACATGGAGGGAAGTAACAGTTGAACTGGTGAACATTAAAGACCAAGAGTAAATAATGAAAGTGGCCAGAGAAAAAGAAACATTTTCAGCAGGAGTGATGGAAGCTAGAAAAAAAATTGAATGCCATTTTTTTATTTTTAAAGATTTTATTTATTTGAGAGAGAGAGCTCAAGTGAGTCCACAAGTAGGCAAAATGGCAGGCAGAGGGAGAAGCTGGCTCCTGCTGAGCCGGGAGCCTGATGCAGGGCTAGATCCCAGGACCCTGGGATCATGACCTGAGATGAAGGCAGACGCTTATCTGACTGAGCCACCCAGGTGCCCCTTGAATGCCATTTTTAAAATGCTGAAATTAATTTACTTTCAAACGATTTCTAAATTTGCACAAAAGAATCCATGAAAAATAAAATGGAAAGAAAACTATTTTCAGGAAACAATAGTCTGTTATGTATGTGTTATGTATTAAATAAATACAAGGAAGAGATCTTTAAGAAGGAGATCATAATTGGAGATGGAACATTCAATCTGCAAAATGAAAAAAGTAGGTAGAAAGTAAATAAATGGTGAACATCTGTGATTCTTTTTCTACAAAACCTTGCTAGTGTTATATGTGAGACTTAACCATAGGAAAAACTAAACTGAAGATCCCAGTAAAACTAACACTGAATGTGTTAAAAGAGATAAGATGTCCCATATTTAACTCTTGCTCTTTGGAATTGTTAAGGGTGATTTGCATTAGTCAAGGATGTATGTTGTCATTTCCAAGGTAGCCACTAGACACATTTTTAAAATAAAAAATAACATCTTGACCACCACTCTAAATCTATTTTCTTTTCTTTTTTTTTTAATATAATGTTTTATTTTTTATAAACATATATTTTTATCCCCATGGGTACAGGTCTGTGAATCACCAGGTTTACACACTTCACAGCACTCACCAAAGCACATACCCTCCCCAATGTCCATAATACCACCCCCTTCTCCCAAACCCCCTCCCCCCAGCAACCCTCAGTTTGTTTTGTGAGATTAAGAGTCACTTATGGATTGTCTCCCTCCCAATCCCATCTTCTTTCATTTATTCTTCTCGTACCCACTTAAGCCCCCATGTTGCAACACCACTTCCTCATATCAGGGAGATCATATGATAGTTGTCTTTCTCCGCTTGACTTATTTCGCTAAGCATGATACGCTCTAGTTCCATCCATGTTGTCGCAAATGGCAAGATTTCATTTCTTTTGATGGCTGCATAGTATTCCATTGTGTATATATACCACATCTTCTTGATCCATTCATCTGTTGATGGACATCTAGGTTCTTTCCATAGTTTGGCTATTGTGGACATTGCTGCTATAAACATTCGAGTACACGTGCCACTTTGGATCACTACGTTTGTATCTTTAGGGTAAATACCCAATAGTGCAATTGCTGGGTCATAGGGCAGTTCTATTTTCAACATTTTGAGGAATCTCCATGCTCTTTTCCAGAGTCGTTGCACCAGCTTGCATTCCCACCAACAGTGTAGGAGGGTTCCCCTTTCTCCGCATCCTTGCCAGCATCTGTCATGTCCTGACTTGTTGATTTTAGCCATTCTGACTGGTGTGAGATGATATCGCATTGTGGTTTTGATTTGTATTTCCCTGATGCCGAGTGATATGGAGCACTTTTTCATGTGTCTGTTGGCCATCTGGATGTCTTCTCTGCAGAAATGTCTGTTCATGTCCTCTGCCCATTTCTTGATTGGATTATTTGTTCTTTGGTTGTTGAGTTTCCTAAATTCTTTATAGATTCTGGACACTAGTCCTTTATCTGATATGTCGTTTGCAAATATCTTCTCCCATTCTGTCAGTTGTCTTTTGATTTTGTTAACTGTTTCCTTTGCTGTGCAAAAGCTTTTGATCTTGATGAAATCCCAATAGTTCATTTTTGCCCTTGCTTCCCTTGCCTTTTGCGTTGTTCCTAGGAAGATGTTGCTGCGGCTGAGGTCGAAGAGGTTGCTGCCTGTGTTCTCCTCAAGGATTTTGATGGATTCCTTTCGCACATTGAGGTCCTTCATCCATTTTGAGTCTATTTTCGTGTGTGGTGTAAGGAAATGGTCCAATTTCATTTTTCTGCATGTGGCTGTCCAATTTTCCCAGCACCATTTATTGAAAAGGCTGTCTTTTTTCCATTGGACATTCTTTCCTGCTTTGTCGAAGATTAGTTGACCATAGAGTTGAGAGTCTATTTCTGGGCTCTCTATTCTGTTCCATTGATCTATGTGTCTGTTTTTGTGACAGTACCATGCTGTCTTGATGAGGACAGCTTTGTAATAGAGCTTGAAGTCCGGGATTGTGATGCCACCAACGTTGGCTTTCTTTTTCAATATCCCTTTAGCTATTCGAGGTCTTTTCTGGTTCCATATAAATTTTAGAATTATTTGTTCCATTTCTTTGAAAAAGATGGATGGTACTTTGATAGGAATTGCATTAAATGTGTAGATTGCTTTAGGTAGCATAGACATTTTTACAATATTTATTCTTCCAATCCAGGAGCATGGAACATTTTTCCATTTCTTTGTGTCTTCCTCAATTTCTTTCATGAGTACTTTATAGTTTTCTGAGTATAGATTCTGTGTCTCTTTGGTTAGGTTTATTCCTAGGTATCTTATGGTTTTGGGTGCAATTGTAAATGGGATTGACTCCTTAATTTCCCTTTCTTCTGTCTTGCTGTTGGTGTAGAGAAATGCAACTGATTTCTGTGCATTGATTTTATATCCTGACACTTTACTGAATTCCTGTATAAGTTCTAGCAGTTTTGGAGTGGAGTCTTTTGGGTTTTCCACATATAGTATCATATCATCTGTGAAGAGTGATAATTTGACATCTTCTTTGCCGATTTGGATGCCTTTAATTTCCTTTTGTTGTCTGATTGCTGAGGCTAGGACCTCTAGTACTATGTTGAATAGCAGTGGTGATAATGGACATCCCTGCCGTGTTCCTGACCTTAGCAGAAAAGCTTTCAATTTTTCTCCATTGAGAATGATATTTGCGGTGGGTTTTTCATAGATGGCTTTGATGATATTGAGGTATGTGCCCTCTATCCCTACACTTTGAAGAGTTTTGATCAGGAAGGGATGCTGTACTTTGTCAAATGCTTTTTCAGCATCTATTGAGAGTATCATATAGTTCTTGTTCTTACTTTTATTGATGTGTTGTATCACATTGACTGATTTGCGGATGTTGAACCAACCTTGCAGCCCTGGAATAAATCCCACTTGGTCGTGGTGAATAATCTTTTTAATGTACTGTTGAATCCTTTTGGCTAGTATTTTGTTGAGTATTTTCGCATCTGTGTTCATCAAGGATATTGGTCTATAGCTCTCTTTTTTGGTGAGATCCTTGCCTGGTTTTGGGATCAAGGTGATGCTGGCCTCATAAAATGAGTTTGGAAGTTTTCCTTCCATTTCTATTTTTTGGAACAGTTTTAGGAGAATAGGAATTAGTTCTTCTTTAAATGTTTGGTAGAATTCCCCTGGGAAGCTGTCTGGCCCTGGGCTTTTGTTTGTTTGGAGATTTTTAATGACTGTTTCAACTCCTTACTGGTTATGGGTCTGTTCAGGCTTTCTATTTCTTCCTGGTTCAGTTGTGGTAGTTTATATGTTTCTAGGAATGCATCCATTTCTTCCAGATTGTCAAATTTATTGGCGTAGAGTTGCTCATAGTATGTTCTTATAATAGTTTGTATTTCTTTGGTGTTAGTTGTGATCTCTCCTCTTTCATTCATGATTTTATTTTTTTTTTAAAGATTTATTTATTTATTTGACAGAGAGAGATTACAAGTAGGCAGAGAGGCAGGCAGAGAGAGAGAGAGGAGGAAGCAGGCTCCCTGCTGAGCAGAGAGCCCGATGCGGGACTCGATCCCAGGGCCCCGAGATCATGACCTGAGCCGAAGGCAGCGGCTTAACCCACTGAGCCACCCAGGCGCCCTCATTCATGATTTTATTTATTTGGGTCCTTTCCTTTTTCTTCTTGATAAGTCGGGCCAGGGGTTTATCAATTTTATTAATTCTTTCAAAGAACCAGCTCCTACTTTCGTTGATTTGTTCTATTGTTTTTTTGGTTTCTATTTCATTGATTTCTGCTCTGATCTTTATGATTTCTCTTCTCCTGCTAGGCTTAGGGTTTCTTTCTTGTTCTTTCTCCAGCTCCTTTAGGTGTAGGGTTAGATTGTGTACCTGAGACCTTTCTTGTTTCTTGAGAAGGGCTTGTACCGCTATATATTTTCCTCTCAGGACTGCCTTTGTTGTGTCCCACAGATTTTGAACCGTTGTATTTTCATTATCATTTGTTTCCATGATTTTTTTCAATTTTTCTTTAATTTCCCGGTTGACCCATTCATTCTTTAGAAGGATGCTGTTTAGTCTCCATGTATTTTGGTTCTTTTCAAACTTCCTTTTGTGGTTGAGTTCTAGCTTTAGAGCATTGTGGTCTGAAAATATGCAGGGAATGATCCCAATCTTTTGATACCGGTTGAGTCCTGATTTAGGACCGAGGATGTGATCTATTCTGGAGAATGTTCCATGTGCACTAGAGAAGAATCTGTATTCTGTTGCTTTGGGATGAAATGTTCTGAATATATCTGTGATGTCCATCTGGTCCAGTGTGTCGTTTAAGGCCTTTATTTCCTTGCTGATCTTTTGCTTGGATGATCTGTCCATTTCAGTGAGGGGAGTGTTAAAGTCCCCTACTATTATTGTATTATTGTTGATGTGTTTCTTTGATTTTGTTATTAATTGGTTTATATAGTTGGCTGCTCCCATGATGGGGGCATAGATATTTAAAATTGTTAAATCTTCTTATTGGACAGACCCTTTGAGTATGATATAGTGTCCTTCCTCATCTCTTATTATAGTCTTTGGCTTAAAATCTAATTGCTCTGATATAAGGATTGCCACTCCTGCTTTCTTCTGATGTCCATTAGCATGGTAAATTCTTTTCTAAATCTATTTTCATTGTTGAGGACGATGAAGAAGTGGGATGCAGATTATTGGAGAAATTAAGGAGTCAAGCTGGATTCTGAAGTTTCTATTGGCCTATAAACTGTAAAGACTGCATTTCTATTAAATGAAAATTTGCAAATGGAGCTGATTTTACTGCCAAGACATTAGGTGTTTAGTCTCACTCTGTACACATAAGCAGCAGGGCTAAGTATTTATTTTCCTGAAAATTCGGGTTGGTTGGATTGACGTCTTACTGTGAAGAGGGAGAACGGAGAATGTCAATTTTGTTTCTCCTTATCAGGGCTTTGCGAAGTGACTGACACATTATTTTCCAATGTTGCTGATTGGGATTCTTTCTGCCATTTTACTCCTGTTTTGTGTATATCTCTCTTCGGTCCTTTATTTGTTGACATCATTATTTAACTCTCAGAGCTTGACTTCCCAGACTCATGAGAAACCTTATTTTTGTCCTTCCACATAATCTACACCAATTCAGTCTATCTGATACAAATGTGGGTAATATAACTACATATCCATTTAGGTTTAGGAATCTAGATTGGATTTAAATTGCAAACTATTTTCTCCAAATTTAATTATCAAATGTGTAATATCCTCAGAAAAATATGGTATGTCCCTTCCTTCTGATAATTCAAAACCTGGTACCACTTTAAGGGTGCTAATTTTCCATGTGCCTAAATGTCAATAAAAATGATTGCAAATGCTAACAAAAAAAATTAGAGGCAGAGTCATGGACAGAATAATCTTTTAAAACTACATTGTAATGTAAATAATACTGAGATCTTTAAATTCTAGTTTTAATCATATTACATGAACCAAAATAAGAAACATTATCAATATAGACTCATACATGCTATATTTGCATAGCCAAAATTTATATTTAAAAACACATGTTCTAGTAATATTGGTCTAAAAATTAATTTCATATTTCCACACCTGTCAATTAATTCCAGTGAATGGGCAATCAGGCTGAAAATTTCATCAAATCGATTGGTCTGCCTTAATGTGTGTTTAAAAATCATGTTTACTCAAAACTGGAAATAGTTTTAACATCATAAGAGCCAAATAAACACTGAATGTTACCTTTTCTCTCCCCAAACTATGCTGGTGCTTAACTCTAAGCAGAGTCTATATAAGGGTAGAAAAGATGACTTTAATACTTTATTTAATCCTGATTAACATAAATCAGGGAATTTAATGAAAAATGTTCTGATTAGAGACTAATCTCTGATATCTGTTACATTATTTAGAAATTTAACATCCAACTGAAACTCTGTTTTCTGCGTACATTGAGGACCATTTAGAACACTTGTCCTAATGTGTTTGTTAGGGATTACAGGAATAGGGAAACAGAATTTAAAATCTTGGCTCTTTAAAACTGTGGAACAGTTGATACAATGAGCATCCATGAATTAGGAGATATTTCTCTGAAGGATTATTTTGAATGACAATTTTAACATTGTACAAACTCATCCTTTACGTACTGAGTCCAGGGAGGTCCAGCTTGTGGTGGTCATGGCCTGGTTGGCTGACACTTGCTTTCTTTTTTTAAAATCGTCTCTTTTTTAGAAGAGAAGCCTAAATGACAACACATTTTTATTTTTTTATTTTTTTGACAACACATCACTTCTTACAACTCTCAAGCCGTTTCAAAAGTGCATCTTGCCTCTCAGGGATGTGTCCATACAGCTCCCCCCAGGCACTATGACAGCAACTGGACCTTTCTCAGAAGACCACTTCCAGGCATGTGAGTTTGGAAAACTGTGGAGACTGGGACCCTAAAGTGTCCCATGATGAAGACAGAAGAAGTTCCCCAGCTGGAATAAAGAGCAGAGCCCAGGACAAGAGGGTTGTTTCATAGGACTGAACCTCTTCCCTACCTGTTTATCCTTCCCTCTTCCTACCCCTTGGCATCCACTGATTTTTTCACTCTCTCCAGGGTTTTGTCTTTCCCAAAATGTCATATTATTAGAATCATATATTACGTAGCTTTTTCAGATTGGCTTCTTTTATGGCTGCATATTTCTTGATCTCTTACTCATATAACCATATGCCATAATAAATTCTCTATAGAGATCATAGAAAATTAATTCAGTCTTTACTCTGGGCATAGAGGATCATGGTTTGTTATTTAATATGATTTACAAAAGTTTCAGCTTCAAAAATTTTTAGAATTGTTTAAAATCTTTTTCAGGTTAATTTTCAAACAATTCAAGTTTGTCCACATAGGAATTAATGTTAATAGTTATAGCTAATGGCTATTCTCATTAAGCTTGTCATTAAGGCATCACATATCAATGTCTGTATTAAATAATCTGTTGTGAGTTTTATGTTATCTTCATCACTGTATTTCATGTAATTCAGCAAGCTATTTAAATAACTTTTATATGGTTAAACCTTATTCATTATTTACATCAAAAGCTTTTTTCTTTTTTATTGAATCTTGTTTTAATACTTTGACTCAATGTCAAAATAGTATTTTTCAATTTAATTACTTTTTATGTGCTTCATAAGTCTAAGTTTTAGGTTAATTTTCTTTTAATAATTTAGTATTTAAATCCACAAATGTTAAAAAAAAGTTCCCCCATTCCAAGTCAAAAGTCTAATTTATTTTTTCACTGTAATCTCCCAATACATATTTCAAAATTATAATCAAATGGCATATTGGCAACTCATACTCCCTTTATCTAGATTCCAAAGGTGTTTGTGACTATTCCAATCTTCTATGAACAACAGGAGTGGAATGAAAAAGAGTTATGGTCTTAAACAGTTTTGTAGCTGAAATATCCACTACAAATATCCCACTTATATGACTATAAGAACACCATGCTACTTGACACCCTCACTCCCAACACTTTTGAAGATATAGATACATCCCTGGTGCTTCAGTATAGAGAGAGAGACAAGCATGGTGACTATGAGAGAGAGAAAGGAGACCAGTGTGGTAAGAAAAGCAATAAAGATTTGGTGAGATAAAGGGCTCCTGGGTGGCTCAGTCAGTTGGGCATCTGCCTTTGGCTTCGGTCATGATCTTGAGATCCTGAGATGGAGCCTTGTGTCAGGCTCCCTGCTCTGTGGGGAATCTGCTTTTCCCTCTCCCTGCCTGCCGCTGCTCCCTCTCTTGCTTGCTTTTCCTCAAATAAATAAATCTCAAAAAAAAAAAAAAAGGTGGGCGCCTGGGTGGCTCAGTGGGTTAAGCCGCTGCCTTCGGCTCAGGTAATGATCTCAGGGTCCTGGGATCGAGTCCTGCATCGGGCTCTCTGCTCAGCAGGGAGCCTGCTTCCCTCTCTCTCTCTCTGCCTGCCTCTCTGTCTACTTGTGATTTCTCTCTGTCAAATAAATAAATAAAATCTTTAAAAAAAAAAGGGTGAGAAAAATCTGGAAAGTTAATTAGAAAGAAGATCATACAGGACCTTGTAGATCTTATCTTTATTCTAAGAGCGTGGGGAATCTATTGACTATAAAAGCAGCAGGAAGACAATCCGGTTTGTTTCAGGAAAATGCTAAAACCAAGCACTTGTTTGAAAGGGTGACAAGGTGAAAAGTATCTCCAATATCATCCAAAAGATGACTGGAATGTGGGCGGGGGAATAGGTGGAGGAGATGGAGAAAATTGGGGGCACATCTCAAAGATCTTCAGGTAGAATAATTAGGTGTGAAGTTCAAAAATATATAGAGGATGATGAAAAGGGAATTTTTCTAAAAATCAATACCGACAAATCAATACAATTTGGAGAAAAAGAAGAAGATATGGAGAGGTGAATACAAGAGGGAATTTTTCAAAATCAGTGCTAGTTTTCTGGCATAGACAATTGCGGTGATGGTGGGTCTTTCTCTGAGATCAGAACTCTAGAAGTTACTGGTATTGATTCATACCTTTGATTCTGGATATATTAAATTTGAGGTGCATTTGAGAAAGAAACAATGTTAACACACATATCTGAGCTACCACAATGGAGACTATGATTTTGTCACATTTTTCAATGCAGTCCCCATTAGGTTTTTAATCTTCCATATTAAAATAATATCTACTGGGATGCCTGGGTGGCTCAGTTGGTTAAGCAGCTGCCTTCGGCTCAGGTCATGGTCCCAGCGTCCTGGGATCGAGTCCCACATCAAGCTCCTTGCTCCACAGGGAGCCTGCTTCTCCCTCTGACTCTGCCTTCCACTCTGCCTATGCTCGCTCTCGCTCGCTCTCTGACAAATAAATAAATAAAATCTTAAAAAAAATAAATAGATAAATAATATCTACATATTACTTTAGTTTTCCCAAGGTAATTCTATTTCTTGGGTTCTGACACTAAAAACTCTTTCAAAGAACATGGTCATTTCTCATGTCTCTACACTTATGTAATTTTTATTTATAATTTTTTTATACTTATCACCTGACATTTAAGAGTATTTGGTCAAATAGCTAGTTCTCCACTCTGTTATATGAAATAAAAGTAATTTTAATTACTTCCAAAATCATTAAAATATTTTAATTTCCTAAAAATATTTTTAGGTCTGACAATTGTAACAAGCAGTGATATATCACCAAAGTACATTTCTTTATTCTTGCCTTGCTACTTTAAAAAAGAAGGGTCCAGAATTAAATGTGAATAAAGTAATTTTCTAATATCATAACTAGTCCACAGATATTTCTCAGTCACTCGTAAGTTGCTGAAGCATTCACTGAAATATCACTGAGGCAAAGAAACTGCCTTAAACACAGCACTCCCATATCTGAAGTAAAGGCTCATTGATTTTTTTTTCTTCTAATTCAAAGCAGTCCTAGAGTCTTGGTTTCCCAGAACTGCTCTACAGTGGTGGCCAGTGTAGCTCTTGACCTACAGCCTTTCCAGTGTGTCCTTTTAGCTCAGGTTTACCTGGAACTGGAGAGGATTTGTATTGCAATCATGTGTTCTCTTTATTGCATATTTGCACATCAGTAGAAGTGAGTGGTGTGTGAGCCTGGATAAATCCTGACACTTAATACCACCCTGTCACCAGTGTCAAGAAATTCAGTGCCTCCTGATGTGTGTGCGTATGTGTGTTGTGCATTAGGAGCTTGGTGGTGGGAGGGGTGGGGCATACCGTGGGTTGGGATTCAGGTTAGAGGGTGACCGTGCTGGGAGAAAGGTCTCTGCAGAGTCTCTTGCTCTATGAGACACTGCTGCACATCACTTTCTTCCCAGAGCATCTCACTTTGGTCATTCAGCAGGTGCCCGCTGTTCTCAGACCCCAGACACTGGTATACCTGTGCAACTAGAAAAGTTTAATTTTTATTTTATGACAGATGGGGCTGTCAGTGAACTTGGATGGAGGCACACATACTAATGGTGATAAATGGCCTATGATATCTTAACATATTTCAGGGAGAAAAATCCAAAAATTTTACAAAACATTAGACAGAGCATACTTAGGAAATCAGCTTCTGTCCAGGCAATCCTTATATCATGATAATCACCAGAACTACAGCTACTGTCTCCTCTCATGTACACACTAAATAATAATAATAATAATAATAATAATAATAAATAAATAATAATTTTATCCAAACACCTTCAGGAGCAGATTTAGCTTTGAAGGTGGTTTATCTCACAACACTTTTCGCTTAATTGGTAATTTTATGAAATCAAGGAGAAGCAAGAAGCTAATGACTACAGAAAATCTGATAACTACGTCTTCAGTTATATGTGTGCTCAATTAAACATAGATCCCCTCCCCCCCCCCCCGCCTGGATCCTTAATTTCTTGACCCATTCTTGCTCCAATGGATATGTCTTTCTTAATCTGACATAGTTTCTTTTTCTTTTCTTTCTTTTTTTTTTTAAGATTTTATTTATTTATTTGACAGACAGAGATCACAAGTAGGCAGAGAGGCAGGCAGAGAGAGAGAGAGGGAAGCAGTCTCCCTGCTGAGCAGAGAGCCTGATGAGGGGCTCTATCCCAGGACTCTGGGATCATGACCCAAGATGAAGGCAGAGGCTTTAACCCACTGAGCCACCCAGGCGCCCTGTGACATAGTTTCTGACAGAGCTCAGACACTGGCATAGACTGAAAACTAGAGAGGAACATAGGAATCTTACTTTAATTCACTTGTGGTTGGTTTAAAGACAATGCTGCTCTGGCTCTTTTTCTGGTAGAATTAAGTAGAGAGGGGGACAGATAGATACACATAAGTGAATAGTGGAATAGGTGATGATTGATTCATCAGAGACATTCTGCCAAATGATTCAGATTTACTATTTTATTTTATCTGGCAATAGTCATGTAGGGAAGGGCACATTTTATTAATGTTTTTGAAAATCAAGTTAAGGCAATGATAAGAAGCCACACAGCTACTAGCCAAACTGGTTGTAGGCATAGAGGCTGACATCCACGTCTGCCCACAAAAGCACTGGACCTTGCCCGGCTGTGTACTGGGATGTGCAGGTATGAGTTGGGAAGAGGATTTTGCAGAACATGGTGGGTAAAGAATGCCCCTAGAATAAAGTCAGTGATGAAAAAATCCCCTGCGCTGTCACGGTTTGACGACTCTCAAATCAGGGACGCGAGAACATGATCTCATGCTTACATGACTGTCAAGTTCCTTAGTCACAGCAACCCTCCCTGATGCTGGCTTCTGTCAACACAAAATGAAGAAACCTTTCGGAATTTCTAAAAATACAAGTATGTTTTTAGGCCCAAGTTAGATAACTGCCCAGGATATACAATCTGAACAAAGAAGAGAGTGCTCTGACAAAGAAACATTTTTTATATAAAAAAGTTAGAAATCATTAGACAAAAGACATGTCAGAAAGGTGCAGGCCTTATGTTTCTAGTATATTCAGGGCTGTATGACTTTAATCTTACGAGGACCAAGGAAGTTTCTTCCCTTTTCTTACTTGTATTCGAAATGCTCCTTTTGGTAATTTTCTTTAATGCAGCAAATGTAAAATGTGTGCTCAAGGCAGAAATAGAGCCCGTGATTAGAGGTTGAGTCATTTAGACCTTGGTAAATGATAAGTTATGGCTTCCCCAGGAGCCAAGGAGAAGGGCCCACAAACATTAATAGTGGAAAATCTCCTTTATCACCTCTCAAACCCCTTAAGAAATGTTCCTTTTTTGAAGTAAATTGTGGTAAGAAATGGCTGAGTTCTACATGTTTCACACAGACCTAAAGGAGAAGACCAGCTTTGAGAAGGAAAAACCAAATGAGTTTCAAACTTCAGGAACTGGGAAACCAACATGGTCAGAATGCTTAAAAGAAAATAAACTCCCATAGATACACAAAAGTCTTGAGGAGAAAGCTGAGACTTCCCACAGATTAAGGTCAAGTAATTGAGGCTATTTTATTTCAAACTCAAGGGAAAAGAAAATGAAGCTCACACCTTAGTTTTACATATGTTTTGAGATGCTTCTCAATTGAATTAAAATTCTACTTTATTCGATGGGATACAGATAAGATATTAGAAGACAAAGTTTCCTTCTCCCAACAGCAGCTCGAATGACAGGGGTTTATTTTACTCACACAGTAGTCTGGTTTTCACTGACAGGTCTAGGTGGGGAAACGCCCCTCGGTAACATTTTCCAGAAGCAGAATTCTTTTCTACAGCTCCATTCCTTAAGGTGGCACTCATGTGGCCTTATTCAACATGCTTAAGTGAGCTTTCATGCACTTTTGTGTTGCAGGGACAGTGATAAGAAAAAAGAGAATATGTTGGGCAAATGACATTCTTATTAACACACAACCAAGAAATTGCACAAAGGAGTGTTGCTCACATTCCATTGATCAAAACAAAGACATGCGGCCAAAATACAGCTGCGTCAGGTGCAAGAGGCTTTCGGAAATGTGATTTTTCATGGATGAACTTGCGTGTGGTAAAGCTCAGGAGGAGGCGATGGCTCTATCACCAAAAAAGACAAGAGGGAATGGAAATTGGGACTTATTAGCATTCTCTGCTGCCTCAGTCTGTGCCTACTCTGCCAATGGATACAAAGTGGCGTTGACATTGAAGTCATGTGTTTGTAAACTACAGCCTTCTGTGTTTCCTTGGAAACAAGGGGACATCCCCTCACTTGCCTACACAGAAATGATACGTCTTTGTTGTAGAACACAGGGCTCCATACCATCCTCAATCATTTTATTTAAACAGTGGCTGACCCAACATAGACATTGCAGAATAGCACAGGGCAATTCTGCTAGGATTTTGTTTCTTTCCTTTCCTTTTTTTTTTTTTTCCCCAACTTAGAGGGGCTAACTAGGTTAAGTTATAATGAAGGACTGATGAATTTTGGTTATTTAGTGAGTTTTTAAAAAATACTTCACCCTGAAAGAATAGGTGCTATTGATGGAGCAAGTGCAAAACAAAGCAAAATAAAACAGACCAAAAAAAAGACAGAATTTGTTTTCCTTTGAGTTTTTAAGGCTTTTTAAAACCCATTGCATAGTAACCATACTGACCTAATGGAGGACATAGTGGAAACTTTCTACAGTCAAAATTTAAACTTTTTTTTTTTTTTATCATCTGCTGGGAACAAAATTGCTTAATGAATGTAATCATTTAACATATGCTTTCAAGTAAGTAGGCAATTGACTGTTGCAGTTCTCACTTTCCACTTGCGTTTAAAAGCATTTAGAGCTCTATCTTCCTATAAATTCTTATTACGTTTTAAAACACAGAGCCAGCATTTATTATCCCTTTGATAGTATAAGTTGAAAATAAAATATTGAATTTAGAGCTATTTAAAAATTTAGGAGTGATGGGAGATACTACCTCTCCATAAACTGCTATTTTCTTTTAAACTAAGAACACTTCTGTAAATTTCTTTTTACATGTACTCCTCAGCTTCCACACTTCTTCTGAATCTACTTAAAGGATTTTAAGATACTTCAAATCTGAAATTCTGGGAAAAAAAAATAAAGTACCTATTTCTCATTGAGCAAAATTTGAATATATCCCTGATATTTCCCAAGACATTTAAAAATATATATATTATTAAATAAGCCTGTTGTTGTTGTTGTTGTTCTACACTTGTGTGTGTATGTGTGTGCACTCAAGAGAATATTAAATGGATTTGTTGTTTCCTTGCAGCTGAGGCTCTAACGAGCTTTACACAAAATAAAAGTTAGAAGCTCCTTCTTTCCATATTTACAAATGAGGTGTTCCATCACCAGTGGGAGCCTTGCAAAGAGGTCTGCCAAGGCTCTTAGCCAAACACCAACTTGAGTTTACAGAAACACGGAGGCAGGGAAGGTTAGAAATATGTTTTCGGGAAAGTGGTTGGGAAGTCGGTCCTTTTCATGAGATCTTGATATTTTTCACCTAAGTGTTATTTGATGAGGAGAATGGAAGAAGGCTGGAGTGTCTGTGATGTCAAAGCAGGAGAGGTGATGTGTGGGAGCAGCTGCATATCCACCATTTACGGAGATAAGATTACGGGTATTCCCACAAGGGAATCACATGCTGTATTCAGGGTGTAGTCAGGGATGATCTTAACTGAAATCTGCTCAGAAGGTGGCCTAACTGGAAGATCAAGTAGGAAGAGTTTCTGACATTTACCATTGGGGTAGGATTTGAATAGGCTTGTGCAAAATCTCTATTCAATTGGAAATTCCCTGAAATATAATAATCCACTAAAATAAAGACACAGATGAGGTCTGAATGTTTGTGTACTTCAAAAAGTCATGTTGAAACTCTAGGACCAATATGATGGTATTAGGAGGTGGCAATTTGGAAAGGTGGTTAGATCATGAGGGCAGAGCCTTCATACATGAGATTCATGCCTTTATAAAAGAGACTTAAGGAACTCCCTTGCCCCTTCTACTACATGAGTCAAAAGAAATTTGCTGTATAATAGCTTGGAAGAAGATTCTCACCAGATTCCAAACGTGCCAACACCTTGGCCTTGGATATCCAGCCCCTAGCACTGTGAGAAGTAAATTTCTGTTGTTGTTGTTGTTTTGTTATGTTGTTGTTGTTTTGTTATGGAAGCTAGAATGGACCAAAACAAAAAACTGGTATGGAGAAGTCAAGGTGATGCTGTAACCAACATCTGCTAATGAAGCAGCTTTGGAACTGGGTAATGAACAGAGCTTGGAAGATTTTGGAGTTGCCTGCTAGAAAAAGTCTATGCTGCTGTGGAGGGACCTTTCAAGAAAATTCTGGTGAGGTCTCAGAAGATGAAGACAGGACTAGAGAGAGCCTCAGTCTTCTTAGAGAATACTCAAGTAGTTATGAGCAGAATGTTGGTAAATATATGACTGGTAAAGGTCATTTTGATGAGGTCCTGGATGGAAATGGGGACATGCTATTGGACAAAAGGACAAGCTGTGGGACATGGAGGAAAGGCTGCCTATGCTTTAATATGAGAAAAAAACAAAAACAAAAACAAAACAAACTTGGCTGCATTGTGTTTGTTTCCCCATGTTTTGTGGAAGGAAACTTGGGAGTGATGTAATGGGATTTGGAGGCAAAGGCATAGCTAAGCCAAGTGCTGAAGATATGTCTTGGCTTCTCTTGAATGTTTATAGTAAAATATGATGAGAAATAACTTAAAGATAGAACTGTTAATCAAAAAGAAGGCAGAAATCAAAAATTGGAAGATTCTCAGCCTGTCCATACTGCAAAAACATGAGAAAGCATTTTGAAAGAGAGCACTAAGGATGTGGCCAAGTGAACCTTTGATAAGGAGAATGGCTTGCTTGATTTCACAGCTTCACAGCTGGAGAGCAATTTGCCTCAGGATGAATGGTACCCTCAGTCTCACTAACATCTGATTTAGATTATATTTATATGTGACTTTGGACTCAGGCTTTTGAGTTGATCTTGGAACCAGTTAGGACCTTCAGAGCTATTGAGAAGGAATGAATGCATTTTGTATTTGAGGACATGAATTTGGTGGTGGGGTTGGTCGGAAGTAGAGATATGCTATGATCTGGATGTTTATATTCCCCCAAAATATATTTTGAAACTTTAATGTTCAATGTGATTGTGTTAGCAGGTGGGGGCTTTGGGTGTTGATTAGGTTATGAGGGAAGCACCTTCATTAATGGGATTAGTGCTTTTATAAGAGAGTCGTTGGACAGTTTGCTTGCTCCTTTCTCTAAATGAGGACACAAAAAGAAGTGAGCATTCTGCAACCAGGAAGAGTGTTCTTACCGAAACCCAACCTACTGCACCCTGATATTGTCCTTGCAGTCTCCAGAACAATGAGAAATAGTTTCTTTTTTTTTTTTTAAGATTTTATTTATTTATTTGACAGAGATCACAAGTAGGCAGAGAGGCATTGGGGGGGGAGAGGGAAGGAGACTCCCCGCTGAGCAGAGAGCCTGATGCGGGGCTTGATCTCAGGACCCTGAGATCCTGACCTGAGCTGAAGGCAGAGGCTTAACCCACTGAGCCACCCAGGTGTTCCTGAGAAAGAAGTTTCTATTGTTTATAAGCCTCCCAGGCTGCGGCGCTTTGCTGTAGCATCCCAGACAGACTAAGATAGATACCATGAAATAGAATGAGTTTAAAGCATATTACAGACTGGACAATTGCTCCAATAAATAGAGTATCTCTTTTCTTAACCCTAATTCCTTTCCCCAAAGTTAAGGAAATTGGATGAGAGCCTCATGATGTGAGGGACATTTAGAGATCTTAAGAGAACACCCAGCTCTGATTATATAGTGGGGGGGGGGGGCAGTTTACCTGGAGAATAGACCTATAGAGATACTAGAATGGACGGATGATTTCATCCAAACATTTATTAATATTTTATTTAATTTTAGGTATAGGGAAAATAATAGGGCACAAAAAGGACTTAATTTATAATCTAGATAGGAAAACTACTATTAATTAAATGGCCTAGCAAAAAGTATGAATAATTATGACTCTGTTACGATTTATGAGTGTGACATGTATATAGTAAAAGAAATTAGAAGAGACCATGGAACAACAATATAAGTGACATAAGAAGGAAAAGTAACAGTTAATTAACTGGGAAAGGAAAAAGGAAGAGAATATTCCAGGAAGAGTAAAAAAGACACGTAAGTGTCTTGTGGTGAGAAAGAAAAAAGAAAAGGAAGTGGATATAGGTATCATTTGGAGTACAAGGATGTAGATTGTTAGAGATAAAAGCTGAGATCAGTTGGATCCTATAAACAGTTTTATTGGTTTAGTCTTATTTTGTTTAAATTCTTAGAACAATAAAAATCTATTAAAATATTAAAGCAAATATTCTTCATGACATTCTGATATATTTACTCAAGTAGATGCCAGGCAACATACGTGTAGGTAGGTCATATTAGCACTTACATTATGGTATTTAAATGTAGAGGCTTATTTAAACTAATCATGTATTTTGGAAGTAAAATCAACAAAGTTTTATGATAGACTAGAAAGGGGTGGGAGCCTTTTGGATTCTGGCTTGCACGTGGGATGCTGTGATAGAAAATTGAGAACAATGTCTCATTAAAAAATTGAACATGAACAGCGCTGCACTGAATAGTAGAGGCTTTCTGTCTCCAAGGAAACAGGTCATTGCCCTCTTGTCTTCTGTGTTTTACATTCAAGCAGGTAGCTTCTACCAAACATGGTGCCCCTTTGCCAAGACTCTGACATCATCCAGCTTCATTGACTCTTCTCTGACTCTTCAACTTTCTTAGACCACTGCTGTCTCAACTACTTGTCCTTTGGTTCTTTATCAGCATGAATCATGAATTACATGGATCGTGCCCAAATCTACATTCTAGACTGGAACACAATCAGGTTTTTCCTTCTGCCTCTTTAATGTCTTTGTTAACGACTCATAAGAATGACTTATTGCAACCTTCCTTAGTCCGCAATCCACTGGACTTCACATCTCACTTGCTTTTCTCCCTCAATAAATTATTCCATTGTTTTCAATAAGGTATTCATCAATCAAAATAAAGATACTCTTAATAATCATTATATCACAGACAGATGTAGGCTCTCGGTTACATCATAGACAAAACAGAAAATGACAGTAATATTCTAGAGTGTAGGAAGATAAAAATTAACAAGAAAATTAAACAGTATGCTTGATGGTGATTAATATATACTATAAAAGTAAAACAGGAAACAAGTTTCGCCTAGGGGGAAGCTTGAAATATAAAATAGGTTAACAACTTGGAGAAGGGTTCCCATAGGAGAGATTACACATATTTATGAGGAATATAAATATATTAAAGAATAATAAAGATTTTAATCTTTTTTAATTTTTAAAAATATTAATAAATTTAAATTTTCTAAATTTGTTTTTTTAAAAATCTACTTTTTTATGGTATTACTTGCTCCAGGAGTACAGGTCTGTGCATCATCAGTCTTAGATAATTCACAACACTCATTATAATTTTTTAAAGAGATTTTATTATTATTGATATCTCAGAAAGCAAGGGACAAATCCACACTTCAGAAATTAAGAAAATACCCTCTTCCTCCCTTGTCACATATATATGTTTGGGTGGATCTAGAGGCTCATAGAGTATTGCCATTAATCAGTGTTTTGTGCATTCACTTTAATTTCTCTCTTTATCTATAGTGCATCTAACTCAAGGAATGAATATTAATAATTTGTTGATCTTGAAATAGATCCTATTAGATAGTTAACTAAGCAACAAAAAAGGAAGAGAACGTTCCAGAAATTGGCACTAGTTTAGCAAGGCTTTGTGAGGGAGGAGACAGAGGGTGTTTGTAGAAATGGAAGATCAGTAACTCTACTGTGGAGAATGGAGAGAAGACAGGCATAGACTGGGTCATTTATCCATATTAAACACATATAGATGCCATGACTTTGGACTGAAAAAAAAATGCAAATTCTGGTTTGCCTATTTCCCATTCTGTTTGATTAACAACCAAACATAATGTTGGCTCTTCAAAGGTTTTAGTAAACTTCTACAACTAAGGACAGGGAGGTTATTTCCACAAGGTTTTTTGAAATCTAAGTTATCTTATTGTCCTCTAATAAATCTCAGCCTCAACAAAACACCTAAGGGAAATTGGAAATTACAGGAGTAACACCGCTTTCTGTCATTACAGAGTTGGACTTGACAGGCTGAAGAAACATATTAAAATACAAAGAAACAAGGATAAAATGCATGTTTCATACAAATAAAAGCAATTTCAGAGACTAGACTGCAGCAGAAAACACTATCAAAATTTGTGCCATGTTTTCATTAAGACTGTCAGATAAATTTTCACTGAGAGATTTTTTTTGGTTTGGCTTTTGTTGGTAGAATAAGTTTCATTTGTTTGCTTTTTGGTTTTCTCTTTGCATTTGAAACAGAGCTTAACCAGTGATCTACATTTTTGCATTAAGTGTTAACGTTTAGGAATTACAGACAAAGTATTAGAATAAGCCTCCATATGGAAGGATAAATAATTCATGGGTTGTGTGTTTTGCACTGTCTCAAAGGGAATATAAACTTGGCATACATCAAGGTGAGCATCATGATTAATTATGGTTAAAATGCTGAATGAGGAGTCTTTTTCCTTACAAAACAACGCATGCCCCAATGAAAGGGGTGGTTTGTCCCAGTACCTAGATGAACTGACCAAGGCAGCATAATTACTCTCAGTTCCTGTTCCATAAAAATATGGAGGCCATGGGAGGCCCATGCAGCTAATGGACCTGGGTCATGGGAATATGTCCCAAGTCAACTTACTCATCTGCAGAGATAGAATATGTATGCAATACCCAAGTTATGATTGCTTTTGATAGATTACTGAGTTACAGGAGACATTCCAGAGAGAATCTACATGATTAATAAACATAAGAGAATTTCCTCTGGTATTAACCATCTATAACTCTATTTCTGAAAGGTCGTGGTTTAGCATTTTTAAAGTAATTTAAAAAACTTTATTTTTCTTAACAGCTGTGAGTAAATTTGTGTTGTAGTTTGCTTAAATTAGTAATTTTTATTGTTAGTTCTTCTGATTCCTTAGTTATGAGAAACCCATAAGATGAGATACAAGATAGATAATTTTCTTATGTCCTTTGTGGTCATATTTATGTTATGTAATGCCATTTACATTTTTGATATTTTTTAAAACTTTTTAAAACAAATGCATAGAAGACCAAGATTTTTTAGAATATAATTTTTCTGTATTTTACTAGGATGGCAGATACATGTCATTATATATTTGTCAAAACCTATAAAATGTAGATGCCAAGGATGAACTCTCATATAAAATATGGACATTGTGTGATGACATTCTAATGTAGGTTCTTTAATTGAAACATATATACCACTCTGGTGGGGAATATTGATAGTGAAGGAGGTCGTGAGTATGTGGGATCAGCAATACTTTGGAGCTTTCTGTAAATTTCATTCAATTTTGCTGTGACCCTAAAACTGCCTTGAAAAATAAGATCTATTGAAAAGTTTTTCCTTGTATTTCCCAATATCTATTTTGGAAGTCCAGAACAGCTGGCTAGAGGTTAAAATAAATAAATAAATAAATACAGATATATATATATATATATATATATATATATATATATATAATTCTCAAGCACATACTGATTATGGTGCAATTGTTTGCAAAGATGGCCATAGCGATTCCTCCCATCTCTGTGCATATACCTTTTTTCAATATGATTTACCTTTGTACCTGGTGGCATGGCTTATTTGGACCAGTAGCATCGATACAAATGATGCTATGGGATTGCTGAAACTTGGCCTCAAGAGGACTTAAATATTTTCTTCCCATCTGGAGCATGGTAGAATAATGTAAAGAAATCTGTTTTGGTTTTCTAAAAATAGAGGCCATGGGGAAAGTGACAGCTAGCTCCCCCAAGTGCAAACATATGAGTGGTGCCATTCTACACCACCAAAACCAAGGCCATTTATTAGAGGCTGATAAAATGAGAGAGCCTCTTGACTGTTGAGCGAAGAAGTGTTCAGATTATCCAGGCCCAAAATATTTGAATCACAGAATTGTGAACAGATAAAATAGAAGCCATTTGAAGCCACTACTTTTTTTTTTTTTTAAAGATTTTATTTATTTATTTGACAGAGATCACAGTAGACAGAGAGGCAGGCAGAGAGAGAGAGGAGGAAGCAGGCTCCCTGCTGAGCAGAGAGCCCGATGCGGGACTCGATCCCAGGACCCTGAGATCATGACCTGAGCCGAAGGCAGTGGCTTAATCCACTGAGCCACCCAGGCTCCCCTGAAGCCACTACTTTTTAATCAGTATGTTTTGGTAATTCAGCAACAGCTAATGAATACATTGATAAATCCCAGCCCATTCTTTACCAGATTACACATTAGCATTCCTACAAAAAGCTAAAAAGTCTTATTTATCACCATAGTAGGTGTATAAAATTTTGGGGTCAGATTTTTTATGTATTTATATAATTAGGAACTTTTTAGAGAGATTCTAGTTAAGTGTTTGTTATCTATTAAATTAGATTTAATAAATTCAAGCACACAGATAATCAATTTCCAATGTTATTCCTTTTTCTCTGTCCTCTTGAAATTCTTCTTCTTATTCTTTAATTTTCTTCCTAGAGTAATACTTTCTTTAAAATTATGGATATCAATTGAAATTTTCTTCAAAATCCAGCCATCATTTCTTCCTTACTAGAGTTAAAAGGAAAATCTTCCCAACATTTTCCATTTTAAGAGACCTCATCATTTCTGCACGACTCTGATACCTACAGGAACCAAGAAATAGAGCAGACAAAATTAAATTTCAGAAACACTATAGTTTTACAGTCCAAGAATTTCTCATACATTTTTAATTATCAGAGAAAATGTATTTAATTGTGATATTAACATTCACAGTTAGAACTCTGAATATGCTTTAGATTTGTATCAATTTTTTTTCAAAATGTAAAGTAACCTTCATGAATTTCTTGAGATTTGGCATGAGTGTCAAATCTTGAGATTTTTGGCATAGCTGTAAGTTCTTAATGAGAAGTTTCCCTGTAACTCATTTTTCTAGCTCGTTATATGATTTTGTATTTAGTTAGAGACAACTTCTTTGCATCAAAAGGGATTTATATTCTTCATTTAGCTTTACGGGAATTATGGGACTCTACACAACCTGCTTTTAGACACATCATTTATTTTTCAGAGACAACATTCGAGTGTTCAGACTCCTTTTGTATGAACAGGTAAACACTGGTTTCTTCCCTCATTCTGATGAGGTGGCTGGCCATTCTTGCATGGTAATCGACACAAGTATACATTATGACATGGTGAAAATATTATGAACTCTGAACTCAGAAAGTCACGAATCTAATTTGAATCTAGGTTTTGCCATTAACAAAGTCTATTGATCAGTTTATGTTGAAAAATATACTTAATCTGTGGTTTCTTCATCTATCGGGCTAGACTTGATGGTAATTCTGAGGATTTCTGATAATTTATATAAATAATTTGTGCCTGACACATGTTTTCAATAAGCTCTAGGTTTTATAATGATCTTATAACATTGTTCTAGCAGGCAGAGGCAGCAACCACCTCTGAAAATCTTGTCTACTTTCATCATCAGAATTGATGTGGTCAGCCCTGTGAGGATTGCTCTCGCTTCATAATGTTCTGTCATGCAGGCCCTTCTTCTCAATTTGTCAACATCTCACAAAAGTCTCCAAATGAATGATGAATGAGTGGTTGGTGCTGATTCCAAAAAAAAGAATCACAAATCAAGCAATCAGACACTCTTCTGCCTCTCTTAGATGCTGACTCCTTAGGAGAGAGAAATCTCAATGAACACTGCAATTGGCAATTGACAAAGATAAACTCTCAACTGACACTTTCCCCTTCAAGGAACTGTAAGGCTTAAATGTTTATTAATTTAGTAGGAAAGAGAAACTTATTGCAGAAACCATCATGAACAAGACTTGGCAAGCTGTGGAGACATTGAAATAAAGAACCAAAATGAAACAACCTTGAGAAATATATGTGGAGAAGAGAATTTAAGTAACATAAACTATAATAAGTAGAAATATAAATATGTTTCAATGGTTTAATGGAGAATAATAATATAATTTGATTTAGTCAGTGGAGTGATGTGAGGAGGGATAGAGGGATGATGAGTTTGTTTATTCTCTGCTTAAACACAGTGGGAGTCTGCAGCTTCATTTTAATTTAAGAAAAATATGAAAAACCCAATTCAATAAATTTATTAACATAGCCATTAAATTTACTAAAAACAGCTTAAATTATTAAAATGAGCAGGAATATATAAACAAAGAGAAGCACAGAGACATCTACATTTTTAAAATAAAGGAAGCAGCATTATAAATAAAACACAACATGATTGAAGACAAAATCTTAGAAAACATGGCTTTGGTTTAAATACATCTCAAGATAAGTTTTTGTAACAATGTATATATTTTCTAGTACCCTTAAATACATTTTGCAAAACAGGAAAGATTTGATCTAACTTGTAATGGAAACTTTTGAAAAATTCCATTGTAAGTTTATAAGATACAAAATTAAAGAAAGGATAAATAATTAATCAGGAAATTAAAGGTAAAATCACCATTTAATGAAACAAGTCTGAATAAAGGATATTTTTAACATTTAAGGAATAAGTCAATTAAGATTGATATTAAAGTAGAACTTACAAATACAGCCAACAAATAATTGCAAAATATAAGACCATTACACTTGTCCCACAGATCTAATCTCTACCTTTTTTAGATTTATTTGTTCATCAAAAACTTTTTTAAAAAGTTGAAGCAAGTCAATAAATAAACATGGATGAAAATAGGCACAGAATAAATTGAGATAAGAGACCAGAGATTATATCCTCAAGTTTTATAAATTATTTATTGTTTTATTTTGGGTTGGGAGGATGAATGTAAATTTGTTATGTTAAATGATACATATATTCACACTGACATGTATACACACACATATTCAACATATATACATTTTTTGTATGTTTGTAATTTTCTCTTCTGTGTTACAAAATGTATTTAAGGGTATTTAGAAAATAAATACATTGTGACAAAAACTTATCTGGGTAAAAATGGAAGATAACAGGAACAAAACATTTAAGATAAAACAAAGGAAAAAATATATCTATACATAAATATACTATATGAAATGTTGTCTGATAATGACGGCTCCCAAAAGTAAATTGCTGTCCTGTCTTTATTTTTTAAGGTTTTTAATTGTTGTTGTTGGCTTATTTTAAATGTTAATTCCAGTATAGTTAGTACACAGTGTTATGTTAGTTTCAGAAAAAAGGGGAGGCATTTAGACATTTTTAGACAAAGTTGATTCAGAATGAAAACAAATTATCAGACATGAAGTAGGTTATTAAATAATGACAAAGAGACCAAGGCTTCAAGAAGAAAAAACAATTTAAAACGTGAATGAAGCTAAGAAGAAAGGGTCAAAACATGTGAAGCAGAAAGTGATAGAATTGAATGGAGACAGTGGAGGAAATCAATTATTGTAGTTGGACACTCAACAACACCCCTCTTTCCATAGTTGATAGTTAAAGCAAATGGGAAAATCAGTAAAAATATAGTTGACTTGAATAGCACCATCAATAAACTGAATTTAATTGACATTTGTAGAGCACTCTGTCCAATGACACCGGAAGACACATTCTTCTCAAGCTCACATGGCACATGCAACAAGATAGACCACAGTTCATACTATAAAACATACTATAAAAAAATTTAGAAGAACAAAAATAATATAAAGTATGTTCTTAGACCATGGTAGAATTAAACTAGAAATCAATAAGAAAAGAATAGCTAGAAAATCTCCAAATACTTAGGAATAAGCTGCCTTTTATATAACATGTGGGTCACATGTCATATATTATTTTTGTCAGAAGAAGTCTGAAGAACAGTGAAAATATTTTGAACTAAATGAAAATACCACTTACAAAAATTTGTAGAATGCAGTGAAATTAATTCTTAAAGCAAATATATGGCAATAGATGCATTTGTTATAAAAGCAGAAATCTAAAATCAACAACCTAAGCTTCCACCTCAGGAAAGTAGAGGATATAGAGCAATTTATGCCTAAAGCAAAAAGGATGAACAAAATTTAGAGCAGAAATCAATGAAATTGAAAATAGGAAGCCACAGAGAAAATCAATGTAACCAAAAGCTGGTGTTTTGAAAAGATCAATAAAACTGATAGACATCTACTTAGGCTAACCAAGAAAAGAGAGAAGACTCAAACTGCCAATATTGAAATGAAAGATAGGTAATCATTATGGATCCCATAGAGATCAGAAGTATAGTAAATTAGTATTATAGACAACTCTATCCCACAGAATTGGTAAATCAAGTGAAATGGAAAAATATCCTCAAAAGAAACAAACTACCAAAAGTCACACAAATAGAAAAATACAATCTGAATAAACGTGCACCTATTAACTAACATTTAACAATGTTCCAAACCCAAAATGATAAGGCCCACTGGTTTTACGTAGATATACATGGTTAATACGCAACATATGTCCCCTTGTTTTGTAAGCTGGGGTGGCCATAGGCACCATTAGAGCAATTAGAATACCTAGTGCTTGGATCTTGGTTTCTCTAATAAAATTCTCTGGTAAAAGTACCAGAACTCCTGGAGAAATGGCTGATTCTAGTACTGGGGTAGGAAACATACAAGGTGAGCCTAGGGGATCCTGTACTGCCAGAAGGTAAGACAGTGCTGAAAACAAATAGCAACTAAAACCAAAAATAACACCCCCATACCTGTGTGTGTGTGTGTGTGTGTGTGTGTGTGTGTGTGTGAGAAAGAGAGAGAGAGAAAAGAACCAAATGAAAAAACTTCAAATGTCTAAATCTAGAATTTGAACAAAATAAGAAAGAAAGAAAGAAAGAGACAGAGAGAGAAGGAAGGACAAAAGGAAGAAAGAAAGGAGAGTAGGAAAGAAAGAAGGTAGGTATTGGATTATAATCCAGGTATAAAATGAATATTTATGGATATTAATGATTATGGCATAAATGATTGAATACCTAAATATACCTAAATAAATAAGGTACAGTAGACATATCTCTTAGGCATAAAAACTCCAAATAATTTACATTAACATTCCATCACCATGGGAAAGGAGCATAGCTCCCCACTCTGTATCTGTGAACTGTACACCAAGACTCCTTCCAAAGATTAGAGTGGAAAAACCTGAGAAACACTACCTTAGCCAGGTGATCTAGGTTAATTACAATAGTGATAAGTTGCACTGATGTATGTACCTTTGCTATGTGATGGAAATAGCCTTTTACCTCTGTTGTTTTCCTTCCCAAAACACACAGCACCATCTCAGTAGAGAGATATTTTACAAAAAACCAGAACCGTACATCCCCAAACCATCAAGGTCATTAAATACAGGAAATGCTGAGAAACTGTCACATTCTAGAGGATCTTAAGGCGACATAATGATTAAATGAAATGTGGTGCCTTGGATGGGATATGGGTACTACATAGAAACTAAGGAAATCTAAATAAATTTTATCTTTTATTTTATTTTTATATATCTATATTGGTTCATTAATCATAGCAAATGTACCTCATTAATTTAAAATATGAATAATGGTAGAAGCTGGTTGTGAGGTAGATGAGAACTCTACTATATTTACAGTTTTATATAAATTGAAAACCATTCTAAAATGAAAGATCCCTATCAAAGCTGTTACAAATAATCTTGAATTTTTTATGGAACCATAAAAGATTCTGAGTAGCCAAAGCAATTTTGAGGAAGAAGAACAAAACTGAGGGCATCACAATTCCAGATATCAAGATACCCTACAAAATTGTAGTAATCAAAACAGTATGGTACTGACACAAAAAGAGACACATAAATCAACAGGAAAAAAGGGAGAACCTGAAAATAAATCCATGCTGTAATGGCCAAATAAATTTATGACAAAGATTGCAAGGATGTACAATGGGAAAAAGACAGTGTCTTCAAAAAATGGCATTGGGAAAAAAATGGTATTGGGAAAAATGGACAATTACATGCAAAAGAATAAACCTGGACCACTTTCTTACAACACACACACACACACACACACACACACACTAAACAAACAAACAAACAAACAAAAAACTCACAATAAAATAAATACCTCAGTGTGAAGACCTGAAGCCATAAAAATCCTAGAAAAGAGCCCAGGGAGTAATTTCTCTAATGTTGGCCATAGCCACATTTTTCTAGATATGTCTCCTGAGGCAAGGGAAACAAAAATAAAAACAAACTATTAAGAATATATCAGAATAAAAAGCTTGTGCAAGGAGAAAGAAAAAATAAAACACAAAGGCAACCTACCAAATAAAAGAAGATTTTTGCAAATGACAGATCAATAAGGGGCTAATATCCAAAGTATATAAAGAATTGATACAAGTCAATACCAAAAACCCTCCGAAATAATCTGATTTCAAAACGGGAAAAGATGCTCAACATCACTCAGCATCAAAAAAATGGAAATCATAACCACAATGAGATGTCACTTCACACCTGCCAGAATGAAGAAAATAAAAAACGCAGGAATCATCAGACGTTGGAGACGATGCAAAGTTGGTGGGAATGCAAACTGGTATGGCCACTGTGTAAAACGGCATGAACATTTCTCAAAAAAACTAAAAATAGAATTACCATATGATCTGGTGATTCCACTATTGGGCCTTTAGCCAAAGATAATAAAAACTAATTTGAAAATATATATGCACCCCTATGTTTATTGCCGTTTTATTTACAATAGACAAATACGGAGGCAGCCCAGGTAGCCATCAGTAGAGGAAAAAAATAGGGGTTCCTAGGTGGCTCAGTTGGTTAAGCGTCTGCCTTTGGCTCAGGTCATGAGCCCAGGGTGTTGGGAATGAGCCCCACATGGAGCTCCCCACCCCATAGAGAGCCTGCAGCTCCCTCAGCCTCTGCCTGCCACTCTACCTGCTTGTGCGCTCTCTCTCTCTCTGTCAAATAAATAAATAAATAAAATCTTACAAAAATAGAGGAATTGATAAAGATGACTTGGTAAGTGTATATATACACAATGGAATATAACTCAGCCATAAAAAAAAATGAAATTTTGCCATTTGTGACAACATGGATGGGTCTAGAGGGTACAAGGCTAAGTGAAATAAATCAGACAGAGAAAAGCAAATACTGTATGATTCTGCATGATTTCACTGATATGTACATTTTAAGAAACAATCTAAGAAAACCAATGACAAACAGATACGGAGAACAAGCTAGTGGCTTCCAGAGGAGAGGTAGGTGGGCGATGGGTGAACTAGGTGAAGGGGATTAAGAGTACACTTATGGGGACGCCTGGGTGGCTCAGTGGGTTAAGCAGCTGCCTTCGGCTCAGGTCATGATCCCAGCATCCTGGGATGGAGTCCCGCATCGGGCTCCTTGCTCGGCGGGGAGCCTGTTTCTCCCTCTGCCTCTGCCTGCCACTCTGCCTGTGCTCGCTCTCTCTCTGACAAATAAATAAATAAAATCTTAAAAAAAAAAAAAAAAAGAGTGCACTTACAAGGAGCACCGAGTAATGTATGGAATTGCTAAATCACTATGTTGTACACTCGAAACTAACACAACACCATGTGTTACCTGTACTGGAATGAAAACTTTTACAAATATATTTTAACAGATCCATCCATAAACTTTCAGCTTAACTTGAATAGATTTATTTTTTTTTTAATGCTCTAAACTTCTGTTTCAAATATTTGGACATAAAGAAATAGAACATGTGGCATTTCATGAAAATCTCAAGTCCCTTTTACACTTTTTCTTTTATAAATACAACTCTCAAACTAAACATAAGTAGGAGATCCATACAGAAAATCTCAAGTTCAACTTGTGTCTCACAAAAATAAAAAGGATTATCTGGCTTTGAAGGTTGTAATATCTATATCCGTGACAACACTTTTATCACAGAAAGATACTGGAAAACCTATCAATGTCTCTACTATTCTTGACAAAAGTATTTTTAGAGCTATATTTAAAAAGTAAAGAAAAAAAAGTAAATAAATATTGGCAATTGTAAATCTATAAGAATATCAAATGCAATACATATTTATAATGTGTTAATAACTTCTATACCTCTAATGACATTGTTATATATTTATCATAAAATGATGGGTTTATACTATACTAATATTATTATTTTCTACAGAAAACAATTCAGAAATAGGAAGTAGAGCATTCAGTTGAGTATAACAGTTTATGCTATGGAGTTTAGTGATTTCCTGGCTCTGAAGAATCATCCCCCAGCCCTGAAATAACAGGAAACCAGCTGCTTTAGATAAGCAAGCAAAAATGGTTTCTTAGCTCCTCGCTCTTGAAATATGTCCCCAGTGTTAAATATGACTAGCAATAGCTAGTAAAATTCAAATTAATCTTCATTGGTGGAAATGGAAAACGAAGTTTTGAAGAAGGAATGTCTAAAATAAGCACAGAGATCACAGGACTCCACTGCAATGCAGAGACACCAACGATGTTAATTTGGAGTGAGGCAATTGCTCAAAAATACTTGGAGAAAATAACTTGCTTTTATGTAAGTTTTTACTTTCTAGCTAGTAGAGTTCTGTTTTATTTTGATTCTTTCACAGGTGCTGTGGTAGTTTTGGGCTGTTGCGGACCTGAGAATTATCTGTCCAGTGGAATGCATAGGAACAAGTCGCAGTAACCTCTTGCTTGTCAAGTCATCTCCACGGGGGTGTTGAAAGGAGACCATTTACCAAAGTCCTCATCGACGGCTTGAAAACCTCTCTAGAAATGGCATAGGGAAAGAAAAACAATATAGTGGGCCTACATTCAAATCTGAGTATGATTTATTCTCTCAAGAACCTCAGCAAGGACATAACCCATCAGTTCCTAGAACCTGAGCATGGACATAACCCATTAGTGCCTCAGTTTCTCCTTTATGCAGTGGGAATCATGGTACAAGTCATCGGTGCTATTCTGTCTCAATATGCCTGCTTCTGCCCTATGCCTTCAGCCTGTGAGCCAAGGAAATTAAATGTGAGGCAAGCTCTAGTTCCAGCAATCACCCTAATCAATATTTTCTTACCAATCAACTCCCCTGGCCCTAGATATAAACTTTGGTTTATCCAAGCTTTAAAGAAGATGTGCTTCTTCTGGGCCCAAGGCATTATTCCTCACTACAAGACTCCTTGTTCCGACCATCTGCTCTATGCCCACTGTCAGGTAAATGGAGTGGGGGTGGGGATCTCAGTAACACATTTTATTTGTCTTCTATGCTTATTAAATTGAAATATATGTAGTGTCTTTATCTGATTGATTATAGCCAATATCAGGGAGAAAATACCTGCTCATGATCTCCATCATGGAAAAGTTTTGATTTCTTGCTGTTAGGGAAGAAACTGTAGCCATGTGAAGAGGCTGATATGGCCGTGCTGTGGCAAGAACACATAGAGCAGTAGCTTGTAGCATTGTGAGTCATGGGAGGTTGACTAGAGTGCTGGGTGCCAGAGCCTCTGTGGGAGTCTTAATGTCCTGGTTGGGTGCTAGACTGATTTTACAGAGAAATCATATTGGAGTAATGGTACATCACACAACACCAAACACCCCCTTGACTGATTGATGTTGACCTTCCCAATTAAAACATTTCAAAGAGATTCCCTCAGATATGATCAGATAGAATCACATAAAATATCAAAATCTCAGGGCTTTACAAATTTCAAGTGCATATGCTCTTTTTTAATGTCTACTTCAGTGCTATAAATTTCCCTCTAAACACTGCTTTCACTGCATTCCACGTATCAAGATAAGCTGTATTATTTTCATGATCATTGAGTTTAAAACATTTTTAAATTTCTTTTGAGACTTCTTTGTTCCATGTGTTATTTAAAAAGTGTGTCAATTAATCTCTAAGTATTTTGAAGTTTTCCCGCTATCTCTCTGTTATTGATATCTAGTTTAATTTTATTGTGGTCTAAGAACAAACTTGTATACTTTTTGTTCTTTTAAATTTATTAAGATGCATTTTATGGCTCAGAAGGTAATCTCTCTTGGTCAGTGTTCCATGTGAGCTTGAGAAGAAAGTATATTCTGCTAGTGTTGGGAGAAGTAGTCTATAAATGTCAATTAAATCCAATTTGATTGATGGTGCTATTCAGTTCAGCTATGTCTTTTCTGATTTTCTGCCTGCTTGCTCTCCCAGTGACTGGGAGAGAGATGTGGAAGTCTCCAACCACATTAGAAGATTCCTGTCATTCTCCTTGCAGTCCATCAGTTCACCCCACATATTTGGCTGCTCTAAAAACTGGCCCTGGGTGTCTGGGTGGCTCAGTGGGTTAAACCTCTGCCTTCGGCTCAGGTCATGGTCTCAGGGTCCTGGGATCGAGTCCTGCATCGGGCTTTCTGGGAAACAGGGAGCCTGCTTCCCCCCTCTCTCTCTGCCTGCCTCTCTGCCTTCTTGTGATCTCTCTCTCTCTGTCAAATAAATAAATAAAATCTTAAAAAAAAATGACTGACCCCTTTATCATATGTAATACTCCCTTTCCCATTTGATAATTTTCCTTGCTCTGAAGTCTGCCTTGTTTATAATAAATATAACTATTTCCAATTTCTTTTAATTAAACTTGGAAGATAAATCTTTCCCTATTCCTTTACATTGAACTTGTGTTTATTGTGACAACATATAGTTGTGTCGTCTTCTTTTTTTTTTTTAATCGACTGTATCTCTGTCTTTTAATTGGTGATCACAGAAATTTAAAGTGGTTATTGGTAGAATATTGAATATTGATGGAATTAATGCCTAGGGTATTAGTTATTTTTCATTACTGCTTTTGTTCTCTGTTTTGGGTTTTTTTTTTTTTTTTTGTCTTCTATGTGTTTCCTGTTTTCTATAGTTTTAAATGAACATTTTATATGATTCCATCTTTCTCATTTTTTAGCATAGACATATTTTTTTAAATCAATTGTTCATGAGGGTACAGTATACATTTACAATGAATTCAAGTCTGGTCTCTAATAGCACTACAGGACTTCATAGCTTGTGAAAATATCTATTATAAAATTCAGATTTTCCAATTCCTCATTCTTATCCATTAGAACATTGCGGTGATTCATTTTCCATAAGCTAGAATCACTAAATACATTATTTCTATTATTATTTTGTCCAAGCTTTTATCCATTGGATCAGTTAAAGAAAAGCAAAGCAAAAGGTTTTTTGTTATCTCATTGATTCCTTCTATACCCGTCTTCTGTTCTCTATGTGGATCCAAACGTCTGACCTATCCCATCTTCCTTCTTTCTGAAAAAGGTCGTAACATTTCTTGCAAGGCAGGCAAGAGACTGCTGGAGACAAATTTCCTCATGGTTTGTTTGTCTGAGTAAGTCTTTCTTCCTCATTTTTAAAGAATAGTTTTTAGTTGTTTTGTTTTGCACACAGAAATCTAGGTTGTTGACTTCTGCTTTCAACACTAAATATCTCACTTGACTGTTCCTATTTACATAGTTTCCGAAGAGAAGTCCTTGCTTTTATCCTTGCTTATTCTTGCTTCTCTATATGGAAGATGTCTCCCCCTCACCCCCGGTTTCTTTCAACATGTTTTCTTTGCCTTTAATTTTCTGCGGTTTGAATATAGAACAATGAGGTATATAGATTTTTTAGAATTTATCCTGGTTGGTTTCTGTGAGCTTCCTAGATCTGTGGTTTGCCATGGAAATCCTCATTTGACTTCAAAAATTTCTTCTCTCTCATTCTGTCTTCTCCTGAAATTCCCATTATGCCACAGCACTCGTTCTGCTGTTCCTTGGTTCTTGACCATCCCGTTCCACCATTTTCATTCTACCTTCTCTCTGCACTTTAGTTCTAGGAGTTTATATTGACATTATTTCAAGCTTACTGATTCTTAAACTGTGTACAGACTATTGGTCAGCAGACCAAAGCATTTTTTCTTTCTGTCATAGTGTTTTGATTCCTAGAATCTTCTTTTGGCTCCTTCCTTCTCTGAGTTTCCATCTCTCTGCTTGTCCTTCTGTTTTGATTTTTTTTTTTTTTTTAGTTTTCCACACTTTTTCCTTTATAGTCCTTGTTATGTTAATTATCTGCATCATATCAAAGTCTGATTCTGGTGTTTGTCTTTTAATTTTTTTTTAAGTCTTTTATTGCAAGCCAGATATGATAATCTGTATAAAAATAACTAAACAAATAGGCCTTTAGTGAAATCTTTTATGCTTATGTGGCTAGAAGTTAGACAGTATGCATATTTTTGCTATACCAATAGGTATGAGGCTAAAATTTCCTGTGCTGTCTTCTTTTGCATCTCCTCTGCTGTCTTTGGGATGCCACAGAGACTTCTTAAATAAGGTCTAAAGTGTGCAATTCTTTCAATTGTATCCCCTTATTATTATGCAGGTGTCATGCTGATGTAGTGGTAAAGTATGGGAGGAAGAGAAGCATTCTGTAGTCCTGTGATTAGGTCCTAGTCTTTAGTGAAATTGTGCCCTGAACTGTGATTTCACTTCTCAGTTCCCATCACCCTCTCCCAGGTGATACAGGAAGACTAAAGAGTTCTAGGATGGGTGTTTACTTTTGGTCATGTAGAAGGCTGCTGACTACATTGGCTATTTTCCTGGCATCATCTCAGTGCCAGAACACAGAAACCAGACATTTCCATTCCCCCAGGTATGTGAGTGTCTGGTAAAACCCTAGTAGATTAAACTTTGGTAAAAATAGTTTCTGACGAGAGAAGCCTTGTTAAGAAAAACGGAAAGCTCTAGATATATTTCGAGATGGCTGCTTTTAGAGTGTTGAAAGCATGTGAAGATTTCTCTCTTGTCTTTACTATAAGAACCTGGTAGGCTTCCTCAAAGTAAAACTCACAAAAGTGTGATGGCTTTACTAACCCAGGGCCTCACTGGTGTTTTAATTTCTCAAACTCACCCACATTAACTCTTTCCTGTGGCTGTTTCCACCTGTCTCTCTCTAATCTGGGGACAGCCATTTGCCCTGTGACTTTGATTCCTTCATGGATATAAAAAGAGTTATTGCTTTTTAATTTTCTCAGCTTTTATCTTGCCATGTATAATAGGAGTAATGACTTCAATATTCTGTATGTCCCAAACCAGAAGTCAGAAGTCCCAGAAGTCAGAAGTCCCCACTCACACATTCTTGATTATTTCTTATTCTGTACTATTATTAGTTCCAGCGTGACAGTGTGCTAAGCAGATGTCCACAAAAGCTCTACTTATCAAAGGAAGTAGAATTGGCCCTAAGAACTACTTTGTACCCCAAACTGAATAAATTTCAAGCATAAGTTATCACACTTTTACATTCAATACCCAACTTTATTACTACATCATATATTTAGATAATTTGCTTTCATGTATTTTATTTGTGAGGAATTGTGTTAACTGAGGTATACAGACTAAAACTGGTATGCAAATAAGCGCTAGAAAATGAGGCTAAAATTCTCGAAGTACATCTGGACTCTTGTTTTTGATGCTTTACATTAATCATGTTTTTGTTTTATGATGCTTTGACATCTTGGGGTTTGGGTATCCTGGGGGAGGGTTGCCTCTCCCAAAGCTAGTTAATTCCTAAATACAGTAATCAACATGCCTATGAACGCACCTTTTATGTGCAAACCAAACCAGGTAGAGTCCATTACCCAAACAGTCTCCTTTATCTACCTCTCACATCAAGCCAATATTGTCCCTGCCCCAAATCACCCCAAGATCGGGCGCCAGATCAGCTAGACGGACTGTCTAGCCGAGAGCCCACTGAGATTAATCATACTTTTCCAACTCAGGTTTACTCAGTGGTGACTCGGCCTTGCCCATTCCTCCCCTGGAAAAGCACAGCTGAGGCTTTGCTCTTGCTTCCCCTCACACCTGCTGCCTTCTGACCATGCTGGTGCTTTCCCTTGTGGCATGGTGGGTCCCTGGTCCTTGGGAACTAAATGTTGTAAAGTCTTCTGTAAATGGCATCAACCTCTCTGTGTTTGTTCTCCTATTATAACTGACTAAAACAAATTCTCAGGTACATTTTATTTGATTTTATTTTTTTAAGATTTATTTATTTATGTTTGAGAGAGAGATAGAGCAAGCAGGAGGAGGGGCAAAAGAGAGAGAGAGAGAGAGAGAATCCCCAGGCTGACCAAGTCAGACATGGGCCCTGATCTCAGGACTCAGAGAAAATGACCTGAGCAAAAATCAAGAGTCAGTTGCTTAACCAACTGAACCACCCAGGTACTACTAAATTCTCATGTATGCTTTAAAACATACTTCTTAGTTGATATGAAATATCAATGACTAAAAAACCCAACTTTCTTTCACACAGATGTAGAGAATAGTGCCCTAAGGAAAATCTGGCTTTTTTGGTGGGGGACTGGGGGTGGGGGAAGTGGGTGGGGAGAGATCTTATTTGTCTCATTTTTAATTGCTGACCTTAGACTTGCTAATAATTACTTTATAAAGTAACATTTATGGAGCTTGTCCTTCCACCTTTATTACACTTAACAAATAATATATTGCAGATAGCTGAATTAATCAATTAAACATATATCTATTTATTGCAATTTGCTATGTGTGAGGTACTCTCCTAGGCACTCAGCAGTGAGCAAGGCAGATACTATCCTCTTTCATGCTTTCTTATTTTATTATGATCTGGACAAATGACAAATGGCCTAGCTTTACTGATATTTCTTTAATACACTACAATGTGTAGGCTCTAGGAAAATATAAAATGCATTGTATATCATTATATAATTAAAGAGGGTATCAGAAATGAAATATTTAATGATAGTTTTTTTTCCTTAAAGTGTAGCTTAGAAATTATTTGAGGGTTGCATTCTGTCTGGCAGTAAAATAAAATATATCAACTTCATTTAGAGAATGAATAAATTTAAAATTATATAAAACTGCCAAGTATAGCAGAGATAATTATAGTAATAATTGCACTGTGCTAAAGATATGAACCTAAAAATGCAATGGAATTACTATTTTTGTCTCCTTATGATATTGAGTTCAATACTTCCTGGGGCCTTAGTCCCAGAGGGGGAAAGACTTTCTGCCAATTTTCTTTCCTCACCTATAGGCACCTAAACTCATTTTCATGATTGAAGGCATCTTCTTTTTCCCCGCTAGAAATTTATAAACTCCATAGTTTCATCCCTTCACTTAAAAAGAAACATCTGTCCAGTGTTAAGTGTTTTGTGAAGAACACGTTTCACAAATGTACATTTATGGAGTTAAGGAGTGGTGGTACTACATATGGGGCGAACAATTTGAACTTTAAAGTAGGTTAACTACACAGGGGTTTCAATACAATTTAATCCATATGTGTATTAAATTATTCACTCTCTCTTGATACATTATTGGATTTATACCTCACAATCTCAACTTCCATGTTTGTGGTGAACTTAAATATGGTCACGAGCATGTGCAAATGTTTGGATTGGAGCAAGGCATGGTATATCCCCGGGAGAGGCGTCGAAAGATATCATGTGTTATATTACTTTAGGACATGGTTCCTTCCTTCTTCACAGGACCTGACTGCAATGGATTCAGATCTGGCAGATAAGATACTAGTCATCGTGAAATTGTGAAAGCTCCAAGGGAATTGTGGAAATGTTGGCTTTACAGGTTATGCCTGTGACATTCCCACTGTTGTGGATGACCTTGATATCTCAGCTCAGAGAGGCGGAAGCCCTGAAGGATGCAAAGACAAGTTCTGAAAGGATAACAAGCTGAGTTCCCATCACAAGATAATGTTTCTTGGTCTATCCTTGCTCCCTTGGCTCTTTCCTTTCAACACCAACATGCATTCCTAAATATTTTGGGTGAAATAAAATGACAGGAATCAGTTCTTTCATGTAGTTATGGCTTTTCTATTGCTAAAATATGCACTTGGGAAATAATACTGTGCTGGTAGTTTTACCACTCAGGCTTTAAAGGGAAGGAGTGACTTAAGACATATTTTTTTTTTTTTTTGGAAATGTTATTGTACTTTGAATAAATTTCATTTATCACTAAGTCTGTGAGTAGCTTTAGCTGTATATGTTGATCACGCACTTTGCAACTGATTGTCCCTTTGGATCCATGATAGCTTCTGCTGTTAGTCTGCAGTTCTGCAGAACTAACATCTATGTATCTGCATCTATGTATCTGCAAGAATGCTTCCCATTTTACCCTGTTGAGATACAAAATTCCTAGCAATTTCACTTAGGTATAACACAAAACAACTGAAAAATGTGCACCTTCATCTCTATCTCATTTTTTTTTTATTTAAAAGTACTGGATGTATGTAAAAACTTGACTTTACAGTAAGTAAGGCTGTGACTATGTTCAACGTTACGTCATTACCATAATTGTCATTATCGACATCACAATATTAGCAAACAGACATGTAGCATAAATCCTGGGTCCCAGCTATTGAAAGGAGGTCTTCCTCTGTATCGACTCATTTCACCCTCAAAACAATCCTGCAAGGTATTGTTATTATCTGTTATTATCTTCATTATACAGTTTAGAAAGCTAATACACATGAGTTTAAATAACTTGTTAAAGGTCACAAGACAAGACAGAGATTGACACAAGTCCAGACCATCCATTTCCAGCGTCCAGACATCACACACTCCCCAGCCTCCCATAAGGTAAAACAAGGACAAACCCTATTGAGAGCAATGGTACAGTGTTTAGTCGAATGCTTGACTTGAGTATTATGGGGGAAAAAAAAAGAGTCAGCAGTAATGGACATATTTGTAATCAACGATTCTTGGACAAAATCTTTTTCCACTTGTGTTTTGTTTTCACAGAGCAGAATTTGACTTTCACATGATGGTCAAGCTGAGCCAACAAGGTCTCTTTGGCTTAGCAGGAAGAATACAAGAAAAGGAACTTTCTCGCAGCAATGCTTACAGACAGGCAAGGGGATTAGTTGGGGGCTATGGATTCTGATAGGATCTGGGGCACCAGAAACTGGATGGCACTCTACTACTGTCTGTGTGACCACAGCTGACCATTCCAGAGTAAGAATGATTCTTTCCCACGGAACGCTATGGACATTTCAAATCCTGAATGCAACAAAGAGTGGTAATGGACTGTAGGCTAGCTTTCAAGATCTTGAACAAATAAGTTCATTATTAATGACCGTGAACTGAAATGACAGGTGACTCTGTTTTCCCTCCAGCTAAACCCTGTGAACTGTGTTTGAGAGAAATGTTTCCTGGTTCCAAAGAGGAGTAGGGAGTAATCTAAGGTAATTTCAGACAGAAATAATAAACAGAAGGGGGAAATGCAAATAAGTAGAAATGCTAATTAGGTTTTCCCAAGAGCAAAGGATACTCAAGTCCTTATCTTTTAAAAGGATGTTCTATTTTAGCAATTAGAACTATGTTCTCTAGTCTGACTTGCCTGTTTCTAAAGCAAAAGCAAACAGCACTCAGACCCCATCTCTTTCCACAGAGCCTGCTGACAAGATTTCCACTAAAAGGAGAAAAAAAAAACCCTGAAAACAGGCCAGTGTCAACTGCTGAGGACACTTAAAACTGACACCTTTTAATTCTGGGGCCTATTCTTTTCTCATAAAGGGTTGTACAGCAAATATTATAAGTGCTGAGGGCCATATGGTCTCTGTGACAACTATTTAAGTTTCCTGTTGTATCAGGAAAGCTGCCATAGATCACAGATAATATATGAAAGAAGTGCTTTGATTATATTAAAGCAAACAAGCAAACAGACAACTTCATTCGGGAACCATGTAGCAGGCTGGAAGAGGCCACAGGCCATAGTTCAATGCCCCTGTATTTACTCATAAACAGTGACTGGAAATCCGAGGATTAACAGATATCTGAGGGAAGCAGTGCAAAAGGAAAGAATCAAGATCCAATTGCAACAAAGAATCAATCCAATTAATAAAGGAAACTAGTCATGGAAAAAGAAGTGAAACTTAAAATACTGAAAAAATAACTAGTACAGAAAAATAGTCTACTAAGGAAAAAAAATAATAATAACTCAAAAATAAGAAAAGAATATTGTAAAATAGATATAAGATGACAACTATTAAAAAGCAATAGATAAACTGAATTCTAAAATATAAATAATGGAGATTCAATGTAAATAAAATTTAAATCTAAACATATGTGACATAAGAAAACCTAAAAATATGTAACGAAGGAGAGAAAATTTAGGAGGCATGAAAAACAAGTACAAGTGATATCTATCTAATTCCAGAAATACAGAACAGAGAAATGAGAAAGGAAAATCGTGGACGAAATCAGCAATCTTCCCAGGACTAAGGGGGAGGTGTTTATAATGACATACTTCATAAAATGGCACCTGGGATAATTCACACATGTGCACACTGTGAGAAAAACACAGGGCTCCAACTTTAAAAATGAAAGTCTTTAGAGCTTTTGGAGAGAGAAAGAGAATTTAAAAAGTGAAGAGAGCAACATTTTTTCCCCTCCAAAAACAGTAAGATATAGGAACAGAACAAAAAACATGTACAGGTGACAATATATACTAGAACATGCTGGAGAAATGGCCTTCATATTCTTGGAGAAATAGTTTTGAGGTTGTATTTTGATACTTGGCCAAAATATTGATCAAGTCTGACAACAAGATTAATATGCTCTCAGATATTGAAAGACTCAATTTCTCCTCATTCCACCAAAAAGTTCTTTAAATGAGATTACATTTAGGTACTTTTATAATGGCACAAATAGTATAGATAAGTAAAAGTGTGTACTCTCATTTCTGCTTATGATAACTCACTAGGTCTGTCTCCATTTCATTCAGCCAAATATCAGTAATTGTGTTGAAAGTCTTAGGCAGAGAACTCAAGCCTTGGGATGTCACTTATGGTTTGGGAAGCTAAATACGGTGTTAATATTGTTGTCTTGGGGTGCTTGGGTGGCTCAGTGGGTTAAGCCTCTGCCTTCAGCTCAGGTCATGATCTCAGGGTCCTGGGTTCAAGCCCTGAATCAGGCGCTCTGCTCAGCAGGGAGCCTGCTTTCCCCTCTCTCTGCCTGCCTCTGCCTACTTGTAATGTGTCTGTCAAATAAATAAATAAAATCTTAAAAAAAATATATTGTTGTCTTTACTTTTTCTGTATGCAACTAATAGCAGGGAAAATTACCACTGTACCTGTTATATTGTTAGCCACGTGGTGATTAGGGAAACATGCTTCATTCTGGGGTGTTTTGGTTTGTTTGTTTGTTTTTAAATTACTTGCTCACCAAATAATTTTTTAAGCAATAAATGTTCCCCCGTTTTCCTTAATGATTTACAATCTAATTCCAATGGACTGTACTTCTTAAATTTCATTACACTTTCTAATTGCCAAACCAATAACATCTTACCTTACTTAGTATGTTTTACTGCAATCACAAGAGTTATTTCATACTTTTGTCTACTCTTTTAGTATTATAATCCTCCTATTGTTTGACTTCTGAAATATCTGGAGTCTCTCTCTCTGTCTCTCTTATTATCTTTTTACTTGATTCTTTTAGTCTTCTTTTCTGGTTTTTCTTCTTCAACCACTACTTCAGTTAGTCAGTGCTTAGCTATCTCCCCTACTCTCTTAGAACAGTAACTTTTCCTGCTAGGACCCAACTGTTAAACCCTGGGTTCATCTTCCATCTGTATCTTTGCCCTTGATATTTCTGCAGAGTTCCAGAGTTGCAGACTTGAAGACCTACAGACTTCAGTCGGCAGTGCCACATTAGGCCACTAATTCAACATCTCTAAAGTAAAAGCCTTGTCTTTACCCAAACTCTCAACTTAGGTCTGTTCCCGGATTCAGTATGCTCCGTCCAGTACCGCCATCCTTCCTGTCCATACAACCCTGAAGTTTGCAACTGTTGGCTCTTCCCTCATCTTCTTTTTTTTGCATAACTTCACTTTCCTGATTTCCCACTTCCAAGCAGTTATCACAAGTTAATAGTCAGTAGAAAGATGAGGAGAATATTCCGGAGTGATGTTGAGGGAAAAGAAAAAGATATTTGACTAAATATTGTTATTCTTTTGCTGAAAATCAAATGTAGGACATAAGTTATAAGAACTATGGTCATAGTAATAGAGAGATTTGGGAAGATGTTATGTAGTAAAAGAAGAACAGTGGCCAGGCCAGTGGAGAAACATATTAGACAGAATAACAGATACAGTGAATGCACAGTCTGATTTTCTGCTGTATGGGGGCCCACTGGCCTCCCAGAATTCTCCTGAAAAAAATCTTATTATTAAACTGAGAAATGATAAGGGTTGGACAATGGCTTCCACTGGGTCAAGGTCATAGGTCTATGCTGCTCCTGAAAAATCAATTATCTCGTTACTTCCCTCTGTATCACCATGTCTCTTCATTCTTCCCTACTTTTCATTCCAGCGGTCAGACTCCCTTCCTTGCATCCTCTTTATTAGTTTTCATCAAGAGCTCCTGACATGTAACCTTTTTCTTTTCTTTTCAGTTTTTAAAAGTAATCTTACTGAAACAGACCAGAACATGTCACTTAAGTCCTAAAAAAATAAATAACGAAATAAAAATTGAGTACAAAAGTTTAGCATGTCTAACAATTTCTCTACATGTTCCATTCATAACCATCTCCTTCTTTTCTAATATTCCTAACAATCCCCCAAACAGATCCCATTTTCCAGATAACTGATGTGTGTGTGTGTGTGTGTGTGTTTTAACAAAGCTGAAATAGGTATCTCATTGATATTTTTTGGAAAGTACATTGTGAATTTCCTGCCTTGATAATCAAGAAGGAAATTTTCCTCATCATGGGACTCTCTGTTGTTCCATAAAAATTTATTACTTTGATATATCCTAATGCCTCCAGAAAACTAAGGCATATATAGACTCCTTTTCTGCTTACCAAACTTTTCAAACTCATACTATGATATTTTGCTTTGAGTACACATGATACAATTTCCTTCTCCTTTCACAGAAACACTATAAGCCATTATACTGTCGCCATGGAATTTACTTTCCCAATTTCCAAATGTCTTCTTAAATTTTTTTCAAGGATTTGGAAATTAAATAGCTCAGCTTAAAATATTAAAATTTTACGATGTTAAACCTTAAAAAAAGAAAAAAAAAAGCAGCACTCTCCCAATATCCATTAATAGTCTCTGAGTAAAGACAAGATAAATTGATTCTTAATGAACTTTATGTCACTTTGTTATTTATTTTCCTTTCTCAGAAAACTCGAATACTTCCTAATTTTCCATAGTGTTCTAGAGGGTTGTGAATGACAGAAATTGATGACTGCATTACTGTGACCTTTTACTGCGACTGTGGTTTAAGTAATGATCTTAGAACAAATGCTTATGTAATAGTTACTGAGTGCCAGGTACCCTTCTACATATTTATATTAGCAGATTTAAGCTTCATCTGACTCCATGGTGCAGCTACTCTTTCTATCCCCTTTTACAGTTAGAAAACCGAGGCCTTGATAGGTTATATAACTTGACCTAGGTCACATGGCGAACAATCGACAGTATTTACATCCATGATTTTAAATACTTTGCTCAATCACCCCCTCACGACTAGGATGTACATTGCCTAAGATAAGTAGAATTGACTTTATTCGCTGTTTTGATTTCTTTGTTTTCCTTGTTTCCCTCATCCTTTAATGAAGATAACCAAATGTTTACCTTGCTATATCTAATTGCATTGGCGGGGGGGCTGGAATAAAACATCCCTTGATTATTTTCTATACTTTTATTCTGTCCGTGATACTTTATACAGGTATGTATAGGAACATGTAGAAGTTAAGTATTTGATTCAAAGTTCATGGAAAGCTTTGATGGCACCAACAGCTGTAGCTACATCTACAATGACTTTGTCTGCTTTCGAAAACATCACCCACTGCTTCATGACTTCTTTGTGAAGAGCCCATGTCAAGAGCTGGGCGTCCCTCATCCTGTCATCCATGCTCCTGCTCAGTAGAAAGCAAGGAGGCAGGGTGGGAGGTGAAAATCAGAAAGTTGGCAACTCCTGAGGCACATTCCAACAAATATCTGCAGTGCGGAAGCAAAAGTCAAAATGAACAAGACAAGGAGAGCTTCATTTTCTCTTTCTCAGCCTGTCTCTTCATCTCCTTCATGGCCATACAGGGGACACAAGCAGGGTGATCCTCTAGTATCTCATCCAAATTGGACCACATATTTGAAAGTAGACTGGGGTGCTTTTAAAAATTGCAATGGGGCAGTAAATGTAAACTGGCCATTTCCCAGCTTGCACATAAACTCACACTAGAAATAGAGGAAAGTCCACAAGTACGTAAGTATGATGGCCACAAACTGTCTCGGGTCTCACCAATTGACCTGCTTCAGTTCATAGATTAATCAGTGGTCTGCACATGTAGCCAAACAAGCTTAAAAACCTCGCACTTTACACCTGCTCACACATCCAACACTTTTATCTTCTTTATCTCTAATTTACATAATACAGGCCTACGTTCTAATGGCTAATTTGCCATTTATTATCAGGAATGCTAATCTTCACACCTTTTATGACTATTCTTAATTTGAAGTTGTTCCATTATCTATCTCAAATTCATTTTTTCTGCTTAATATATCTGCTAGATTTTGAATTATATTTCAGTGAATACTTTTTTTCTCATTTCCAACTTTCATTTAATGTTTGTACTCAAATGGAACAACTTGGTAAGCAAAATGCCTTTAGCATTTCTGTCAAGATTTAGTAACTTAATCTGATTCCTGCTAAGCCACCACTCACAGCTAAACACTTAGGTTGACTCTGACTGAGGTCTCATTGTTGGGAGCTAAATATATACTGATTAGGAGAGAGACAGCCTTGGGGCATGTTACCGAACAAATGCATCATCGTTTTTTACAGACACTTGCACTGGAAAAAAAAGATCACAATTTAATGAGTAGAAGACTCAAGAGGAAGATAAATGAGAGAATTTATTAGCGAGCAAAGACTGTGCAAGATCTCCAATCCATGAAGAGGAAGGTTAAAAAAGTTTCAAATATGTTTTCCTCACTCAAGGCAAATATTGCATGGTCTGAGTTTGATATACTAGATAAAATATCACATTAAGACTGAATAAATATCACTTTTCCATACTGAACTTCATCTTATCTGTGTTAATAGTAAGCTCCGTGTTAGTCAACAGCAAGATGTGGTCATAGGAAAGCTAAGTACGACATTTGACTGCATTGCTAATGAAGTGAGATGAGATGGAAGATAATTACATTCTATTCTGGGTGAGTCAAACAATCCCACTCTTCCCCCTGCCCCAGCCATTTATTTATTTATTTTTATTTAATTTCTTTTTTTTTTTTCAATGTTCCAGAATTCATTGTTTATGCACCACACCCAGTGCTCCCTGCAACACTGCTCTCCATAATACCCACCACCAGGCTCACCCCACCCTCCATGGCCCCCTCAGAAACCCTCAGTTTGTTTCTCAGAGTCCACGGTCTCTTGTGGTTTGTCTCCCCCTCCGATTTCCCCCAACTCACTTCTCCTCTCCATCTCCCAATGTCCTCCATGTTATTCCTCATGCTCCAAAGTAAGTGAAACCATATGATAATTGACTCTCTCTGCTTGACTTATTTCACTCAGTATAATCTCCTCCAGTCCCATCCATGCTGATGCAAAAGTTGGGTATTCATCCTTTCTGATGGAGGCATAATACTCCATTGCATATATGCACCATATCTTCTTTATCCATTCATCTGTTGAAGGGCATCGTGGTTCTTTCCACAGTTTGGCGACTGTGGCCATTGCTGTTATGAACAATCCCACTCCTGTTACCTAGAAGGGATAGAGAGGTTTGGAGGTATAATCAGAATTGGCCTTGAAAATGGAAAAGGCTTTGAGCCATGGAAGAAATGTTAAAGGAGCTGTTGAGGACAGAAAACAGGAGTCGAAAATTGATAAGAGCAGTCCTTTGAGGGGACAGTGGGAAGAAACAACCTTTGACTTTTTCTCTGTGGCTTTGAAGTTCATGCAGAGCACATGGAGGAAGGGAAGTTAAATAAATTTGGCTCAATAGAGATTTTTATCTGTCAGAGCTGTCTGCAGGTGGAATATTGAGTTCTTTTCTGTCACAGGCATTCAGATGAGTCTGATGGCCACCAGATGAGCATGTCATGGTGAGCACTGAAACTTCAGATGGTTGGTTAGGCTACACAGCCTCTAGGATTTTTACTATAATGAGATTGTCTAATCATTTCCCACTTTTATAGCTAAAGGAGATAGGGAGAACATTGGGGATATCCTAGTGGATTTCAAGGAAATTATTACATGTTGAGAAAAATATGATTTTAGAGAAGTAAATAAATATTTTAATTAGGGTCCCTAGTCTCATAAGTTTAAGATTAAATAATAGTATTAGAGGGTTGTGCAGGCTTAGTTTCTAAGGCGAGCAGTCAGCTGTTATCATTGCCACAGAGAGTTAAATGAAAGGAAACAGAACTTCAAATGAGAAAGGAATCATTTAAAACATGTGTAAGTCAGAGCTTCTCAGTATAAATGGTACATAGTATTGAATTGGCCTGTTCTAAAAATACAGGATAATAATCACATGTCCATTTGGATAAAGATAGTTCTGTTACAAGTTTGTTTGTTATAAGACTGACTTAATTACTCTATATCCCTATGATTCAGTTATGTCTAGTTACATGTTGACATGAAATGCACCTAAAATCCAGAAAAGGCCAAACCAAACACAGCTTTGGAGAATGATTAGTGTGTCTAACAAAGATCTTCTAATAGTGTATTACAGGTGCACTGATTCCAAGACATGTACTTGGGACAATATCCAAGTCAGGGAAAGGCCATCTAGTTAGCTAAGAAATGACCCTCTACCCATGGGAAATATACTTACTACAGTGTTCATTCCACAAAAACTGGGGTATGCATAGGATTTGGAAAATACAAATTTACATTTCTCCTATGGATTTTGAAAATGTCTTAGTTTTTCAGAACATTAGTTTTTTAGAAGATGAGATGCAGGTGATGGCTTTTATCAGATTCCCCCACTGTGTGGCTGTATCATGTATTTATATCTGAACAGTTAGAATCTGGTATATTTTGTGCCACCAGAAGTCCATCTGGGGACTTCATGGAGCACTTGATGAGGGTGTGGCTAGACATCTTGGAGAAGAGAGGGTCAGTCTGTTCAAGGAGCCCTGCAGACTCACAACATGTGGTCCTTAAGCAAGTAGGGATGAGTCCACAGGGCAAACAGGAACAGGGAACTTTTAAAAGCCTGTTCTTCAGAACATTTTTATACTAAGTTCTCAAAAAGTACTTTTTAAAGTAAAATATGTCTTAAAACCTATTAATATAGCACAGGTAAGGTTTGATTAGAACTTCATATGCTAAGATGTATCTGTTAGAGTTTCTCATAATATCAGTGTGTATGGTGAAACTCTAATGGAGAGTAGTATAATTTCCCAATTGCTACTTATTTGGGGACCAAAATCTGTTTTGATTATCATCCTTCTTTCAGCCATACTGATCCTATGAAAGTAGAATCACAGTATCCAACACTTTTGAAATGTAATCACAGCCACGATGCCAGGTAGGCGTTAATAACATTCTTTTAAAAACCAAATGTTCCATGAAGGCTGGAATATTAGTTTGATCTTTACCAATTCTCCAGATGGGGGAAATAAATAAATAGGTTTAATGTAATATTCTAAAAATATATATTCCATATGGAATATATATATATGTATATATACATATGTATATATGAAATCATTGTTACTTACCTTCCTATTACAAAATAAAATGCAGTAACAGAATATCACATAAGCCAATCTATACCTTTCTGAGTTCATATAGTGTGAAGACAAAGATCAAGACAATTCATTTTTTCTGCTTCAAGCTCACCTTTATAATCTTTATCATCATATGTATTTATTGGATCAGCAACCATTCTCTTGTCCTCTGGCTCCTGGTCAAGTTTTCATCTCCTTTCAGGGCTCTGAATGGAACCCAAGATTCTTATAGCAGTTGCAGGGAAAACACTAACCATGCTGCCTGGTCCCTCTTGAAATTCAAGATATCTAACTTCAACTGGGCTCTGAGTGCTGTCCACCAGCTTTCACCTCCTGCTCCTTCTTCAGGTCACTCCTCTAGACTACTCCATATTTACTCCTCTTCTATCAACCTCATTCTTCTTCTTTCACAAGCTTAAAGCAACCAGAGTACAAGGGCACAGGCTGGCACCACTGTATCCACTGACCAAACAAAATTTCTGCCCATGTATTCTACCTTCTCCCCTGTTATCACCAGATGCAATGTCATGTCTATTTTCCATTACAGGTGAATTAACAGCAGCATTTGGCAATGTTGTCATGTATTTCTCTGAAAATACTCTCTTCATTTCCTTCTGTGATATCAAATTCTCCATTTTTTGTTTTTTTTCCTACATTTCTTTTCTTCCCCCTTGCTATTGAAGAATAATTAACATACAATATTGTATTAGTTTCAAGTATAAGACATAGTGATTCAATATCTATATACATTACAAAATGACCACCATAGTAAGTTTAGTTGCTATCTGTCGCCATTCAATGTCGTTACAGCATTATTGACTATATTCCCTGTCCTTTACAATTCTGATGGATCCTTTGCGGATTCCTCCACTTATCCAGGGCTTCTAAATGCTGGAGAGCCCTAGCACTCTGTCTTTGGCCCTCTTCTCTTTGCTATTTGCACCCATCACTAGGTAATCTCATTCAGCCTGAGATTTATATACCACATAAAGCTGATCGATTATTCTGAAATTTATATTCTTACACTGGACTCCAGCATTTAACTACATATTTGGAGTTTCAGTGGCCTTTATGATATTGACTTGATTGCCTAATAATAATTGCCAAATCAAGATATCAAAAGCTGGCTTTGTTACCCAGCCCCACCGTATTCACCAGATTGACCTCTCTTGCTATCTTCCAATGCCAGTCAGAGACAACAGTGTTTTTCCATTGGCTATTGTTGAATTCTCTACATCATAATCCACCTTGAATTCGTCAGCAAATTCTAATCACCTACTTTCAGATATAACCAGCATCAGCCACATTCCACTTCGCTCAGAACCAGTAATCTGAACCCAGACATCATCATCATAAATTCCTGACACAGGTCTCGAAGTGCCTCCTCCTTTTTCAGTCTGCTTGGAGCACTTCCGAAGTAGACCATCTCACTGAGAGAATAACCATCAGAATTCATCCTATGATCCTCCAGGTATAACACGATCTGTCCCCATCTCAATTTTCTGACTTTGTCTTCTAATGCTACTCAATAATCCTGCCACACTGGCTTTCTCTCTGCCCCTTAAACGCATAATGCCTATGCCCGCCTTAGAACCTTTGCCTTTACTAGCACACCTGCCTTGAATGATCTGAAAATCTTCAGGGCTACGTCCTTCACGGGTCAGTCTGTAGATACTTTGTTACCATTCTCTGACTCCTAAGTAAAATCTTTCCCATAATACTTCATGTTTTCCTTCTTGTTGCTTAGTATTTAGACTCTGTTTCTATATTTATTTTGCTATTGCCTTTACTCCATTAGACAAGTCGATGAGAACAGATATTCTTGTGTTTTGGGTTCCCTTATTTCCCCATTGCCTGGCACACAGCGTGTTCACGCTAGATAAAACCTTTGAAATTCTTCTTTCAAAATTAATATCTAGTTTGCTTACACTACAGGGCTGTTATAAGGAATAAATAAGAGTGCTTTAAAAGTTTTATGATTAGACCAATAAAAAGCACTGATTACTCATGAATTTCTTACTACAGTAATCAGGGCTTTTACAGAAATAAATAAAATTGAGCAAGAAAAAACTATCTCTGGATCTGATTCAGAACCACATGTACAAATAACTATCTTGAGAAATGGAGTGGGTTATATAAAATCATGGACTCTAGAATAATCATGGAAGCAAGGGGAGTTGTTCTGGGAGGAAAAAAAAAAAATCCCAACATATGCAGTTTGAATGGTTGTAATAATTTGGGGAAAATCATAGAATTTCTTGATAACATTTTTAGTTGAAAAAAAGTAAATTGTATACATATACACAAGGAAAGACTAGTTATTTATGAATTAATCAGGTACTGGATCTAAACTAAAGGGTCACATTTACATATAGAGTTTAGGCATAAAAATAAGGGGGTCTGAGACTGGTATATCTGGGCAAGTTGTTTTTGCATATGAAAAATAGACACGTATTTTTATAGATGGGAAACCATATCACATTTATGTACCTAAAATGAAAGAGGAGGAAGAAGGGGAAGGCAGATATAGAGGTGGAGACAAAAAAAAAAAAAAAGCAAGACAAGGAGAATCCATCTCTTTAAAAGATGAAAGAAAATGAAAAGCAAAAAGAAAGAAAACTAATGGTGTTCTCAAAATGTTAGACTACCCTCGGGGGTTTTCAACACCCGTAAGAAGTTTTAAAAGAGATCTGAAGACATTCACCATTTTAGTAAGCTTCACCTGACTGAACTACCATACTAATTTCATCAAAGAGTGATGTTGTATTTTACAATTTGTAGATAATAATCATTCTTCATTACAGGTGTGAATCATGTACTAGAATACTGAAGAAATTCTTTGGGAAAAATTTTCTTTTCAGGCGGGATTTGATAACTTTTCAAAAATGCCTGTAAGCCTGGAAAATTATAATTACGGGGATAAAATAGCTCCAGGAAAAGAATACTAGAACAAAATGTTGTAATGGGCTCAAGGGCTCTGCTTGAGTAATGACATGTTTATTTTGATTTTCAATCCAATTTATTTAGTTTTTACATTCTTTTTTAAAAGAGGAAGAGAGGGGGGAGGGGTAGAGAGAGAGGAAAAGAGATAATCTTAAATAGAGTCTTTGCTCAGCCTGAAGCCCTATGAAGGGCTCAATCCCATGACCCTGAGGTCATTACCTGATCTGAAAGCACAAGTCAGCTGCTTAATGGACTGAGCCACCCAGAAGCCCCAGTTTTTACATTCTTTTTAGTGACCAAATATTTCTGCCTTAATTCAAACATTCCCCTTTTCTTTTTTAATGAGAAAGAAGAGTTTTTATATGCATATTAGAGGTAATCAGAATTCAAAATGCTTTTGTTAATAGAATGCCACAGTATATATCAGTTATGAAAAAGGAACAGAATAACCAAAGTGAGCAGAACTAGAGAAAATAAAGCTATAATTTAATTTAAGGAAAAGATAAACAAGATTGAGAAAATATTTAAATGTAAAGAATGGGAAAGAGCATAGGTAGTTTCCTATGTAAATAGGCAGAGAAATGGTCATAGCTTGAGCTGCTATAACAAGATGCTGTAACAACAAACACTTATTTCTCACAGTTCTGCAGGCTGGAAATTCAAGATCAAGGAGCCAGCAGGTCCTGTGTTTGGTGAAAGCCCTCTTCCTGATTTGCACATGGCTATTTTCTTCCTGTGTTCTCACATGGCTGAGAGTGGAGAGGAATGAACTCTCTTATGTCTGTTTTTAGAAGGACACTAATCCCATTATGAGGGCTCCACTAGCATGATCTGGTTACCTCCCCAATGTCCCACCCCCAATACCATTGCATTGGAGTTAGGATTTCAAGGAATGAGTTCTGTAGGAACACTGAGCCTCCCTCACTTCCCCCCTCCCCCAATTCATGTCCTTCTCACATGCAAAATACATTCCCTTCCAACAGCATCTACTCTAAAGTCTAAATGAAGAGTGAGGGAGACTGGAGGTACCATTCCTCTCCCACTGTGAACCCAGGCAACCAAACAATGTATCTGCTTCCTAAATGGAGTGGTGAGACAGGCAAAGGATAGTCATTCTCATTCTGAATAGGAGAAATAGGTACAAAGGAAGGCGTGATGTGCCCCAAGAACAAATAGTCAGTGCATGGAGGAAGTCGAATTTCAGGACACCTGGGTGGCTCAGCGGCTCAGCCGCTTAACTAAGCAGCTGCCTTTGGCTTGGGTCATGATCCCAGGGTCCTGGGATCCAGCCCTGCATCAGGCTCCCTGCTCGGTGGAGAGTCTGCTCGTCCCTCTCCTTTTGCCTGCTGCTCTGCCTACTTGTGCTTTCTCTCTATCACATAAATAAATAAAATCTTAAAAAAAAAAAAAAGAAGTAGAATTGCATCTACGTACACTTTCTAGGAAAGCTGACCTTGGTCAAGTTCTGTTTATGTATCACTCAAACATTTTCATATTTATTACACGAGTTAAAAATGTTAAATGCCTCTCTTACATGGATGGTACCCAAGACACTGATTATATTAATATATTACAATGAAGATTTTCAACCCTGACTGTACATTAAAATCATCTGTGGTGCTTTTAGAAAGTGCAACTTTAAAAGCATACATCCAAACCTGTTAATTATATTTTCCTAGGATGAAGCCTATTTATAGACTTGTTTTTCAAAGTTCCATGAGAACAAAATAGTAAAAATGTTAACAAAATAGTAAAACAGTAGAATAAAGGTTTCTCATAAAACATGCATATATATATATATATATATATATATGTATGTATATATATATATATATATCTGCAAATTTGTTTTTGTTTTTTGGTTACTGAATCATAATAGATAAATAAAATTATAAAATATTTAAAATGTATAACATGATGATTTGATATACATATACACTGTAAAAGGATTCCTTCCTTTGAATTAATTTAAGCCTTTATCACTTTACTTGGGCTCCCATGAGTGGTGCTGGGGAGTGGTCTTCCCTATGCTGTACTTCCCACACCCCACCACAGGGTAGGATGTGGTGCTGGTTCCCTCCTCTTTATGAGGAAATCCTTGCCAGTTCCTTTTCCTCCACTGACTAATGTCAGCACGTGATTTTTTTTTTTTTAAGAACACTTAAATTCTATTCTTTTAGCAAATTTCAAATTTACAATATAATATTCTCAATGACAGTCATCATGTTATATATTAGACCCTTAGACCTTGTTTATCTTATAACTGAAAGCTTGATTCATTTACCAACCCTGCCCCAAGCCTTTGGCTACCATCTTTCTACAGTGTATTTCTTAGTTTGACCCCTCACTTTTTTTTTTCCTTTTTTCTTTTTGTATCCACATATAGGTAATATCATGCATTATTTGTCAGTCTCTGTCAGGCTTATTTCACTTAACATAATGCTCTCCAGGTACATCTTCATTGTTGTAGATCTCAGGATTTTCTTCTTTTTTAGAGGGGAATAATATCCCATTGTGTCTGTGCAGCTGTAATTCATTTCACTTTATTGTGCTTCACAAATATTACATTTTTTTTAAATGGAGTGAAGGTTTGTGGCCAACCTGTGTTGAGCAAGTCTCTTGGTGCCTTTTTTTCCAACAGTATTTGTTCACTTAGGTGTCTCTGGGTCACCTTTTGGTAATTCTCTTAACATTTCAAACTTTTTCACTATTATTTTATTTGTTATGGTGATCTGGGATTAATGATCTCTTATGGGGGACAGAAAATTTAACTGTAAATAAATGTTTTGTGTGCCAAATGCTCCACCAATTAGCCATCTCTCTCCCTCTCCCTGGGCCTCCCTATTTCCCGAGACACAGTGATATTGAAATTAGGCCAGTTAATAATTCTATAATGCCCTCTAGGTGTTCAAGTGAAAGAAGAGTCACATACCTCTCACTTTAAATCAAAAGCTAGAAATGATTAAGCTTAGAGAGGAAGGCATGTCAAAGATAAGACAATAAGAGTTTTTTGACATAATTTTTTATGTCAAGCTAAGACAGGCCAAAAGCTAGGCCTCTTGTACCAAACAGTTAGCCATTTTGTATTTGTTTTGTTGTGAATACAAGCATGTCTTGAAGGAAATTAAAAGAGCTACACATGAATGATGAGAAAGCAAAACAGTCTCATGATAGGGAGAAAGCTTTAGTATCTGGATAGAAGGTCAAAATAGCCCCAATATTCCCTAAAGCCAAAGCCTAATAACCCAGAGTAAGACTCTGACCCTTCACTTCTATGAGGGTTGAGATGTAGGAAACCTGCAAGTTTGAAGCTAGCGGACATTGGTTCCTGAGGTTTAAGGAAAGAAGGCATCTTCCTAACGTGAAGGGCAAGGTGAAGCAGTAGAGGCTGATGGAGAAGTTGTAACAAATCAGCTAGAAACTTGGCTGAGATAATTTATGAAGGTTGCCAGACTAAATAGATTCTCAGAGTAGTTGAAACAACCATCAACCTTCAGTATCCACCACCCTGACCAGTCTGCAGCCAGCAACATGAAGGCAAGATCCCCCACCAGAATTTTACATGGATGCTGGAGAAGAAGAATGTTTATTCTGCTGCTGCTGTATGGAATGTTCTGTAATATGTCCACTAGGTCCATCTGGTTTAACTTGTAGTCTAATATTTCTTCTTAGTTTCTTTTTCTTTTTCTTTTCTTTTCTTTTTTTTTTTTTTTTTTTTGGTCTAGATGATCTATCCATTGCTGAAAGTGAAGTATTAAGGTTCTTTGCTATTATTTTATTTATTGGATTCAGATCTATTCAGATCTATATATTTGCTTTATATATTTTGGTTCTCCTATGTTGGGTGCATAAATACTAATATTATATCTTCCTAAAGAATCAATCACGTGGGGTGCCTGGGTGGTTCTGCTCAGCAGGGAGCCTGCTTCTTCCTCTCTCTGCCTACTTGTGATCTCTGTCTGTCAAATAAATAAATAAAATAAAAGAAAGAATCGATCACTTTATATAATAATTTTATTTGTCTTTTGTAATAGTCTTAGGTTTAAATTCTATTTTGTCTAATATAAGCACAGCCACTCTGCTTTCCTTTAGCTTTCATTTACATGTAATACCTTCTCCCATAAATTTCCTTTGAGTCCATGTGTGTCCCTCAAGCTGAAGTGAGTGGCTTGTAATCAACATATAGTCAGGTTTTGTTTTCCTAATAAGCCACTTTATGTCTTTTGATTAGACGATTTATCCTATTGACATTTAAAATAATTTTTGATAGGTATGGACTATTTTGTTAATCGTATTCTGGTTGTTTGTAATTTCTTTGCTCCTTTCTTCCTTTCATGTTCTTTCCATTGTAATTCGATGATTTTCTGTAGTGGTATGCTTTTTCTTTCCTTTATCTTTTTGCATCTACTCAAGGCTTTTGCTTTGTGGTTACCTGAGGCTTACATAAAACATCTTTACACACCCTACTTTTAGCTAATAACTGCTTAACTTCAAACACATAGAAAAGCTCTACATTTTTACACTCCCTTTTCTCAGATTTTATTTTTAATGTTGCAATTTATTTTTTTAACATTGTGTATCCATTAAAATATTGTATTTATAGTCATTTTAATACTTTTATCTGTTAACTTTTATTCTAGTGCAATAAGTGATTTACTCCCCACCACCACAATACTGGAGTATTCTGAAACTGACTCTATTTTTATCTTTATACTTTCATGTTTTCCTGTTGCTAATTACTGTCCTTTCATATCAATATGAAGAACTTTTTTTAAAGATTTTATTTATTCATTCATTTATTTATTTATTTAGAGAGAGCATGCGAGTTGGAGGAGGGAAAGGAGGAGAGGGAGACAGAGAATCCCAAGCAGACTCTATGCTGAGCACAGAACATGATGCTGGACTGAATTCCATGACCTTGCGATCATGATTTGGACTCAGTCCAAATCAAAATTCAGATACTCAACCCACTGAGCCACCCAGATGTACCAAAGAACTTTCTTAGCATTTCTTGTGAGGCAAGTGTAGTAGTGATGAATGCCACCTGTCCTTGTTTGTCTGGAAAACTCGTTACCTCTCCTTCAATTATGAGGAAAACTTCGTAGGTATAGTATTCTTGGTTGGCAATATTTTTCTTTCAGCACTTTAATTATATCATCTTACTCCACTCTGGCCTGAAAAGTTCCTGATAAGAAATTTGCTCATAGTTTCATGGAGAGTCCCTCGTATGTAATAAGATTGCTTCCCCACCCCCCTCCGGCTTTTAAGCTTCCCTCCTTGTTTTCAACTTTTGAAAATTCAATTTTAACATGTCTCAGTGTGGTTATGTTGGGTTCATATTAGTTGAAACTCTCTGGGCTTCCTGGATCTTGTTGTTCGTTCTTTCCCCAGGTTGAGACTTTTTTCAGCGCTATTTCTTTGAATCATCTTTTAGCCCCTCTATCTCTCTTTTGTCTTTCTGGGACATTTATAAAGTGGTATTGGTCCTCTTGATGGTGACCCATAAGTCTTTTAAAAAATCCAACTCTTTTATTCTTTTATTCTTTTTGCTCCTCTGATTGGATGAGTTCCATTGACTTTCCAATTAAGTGATTTTTTTTCCTTCAGTTGATCTAGTCTGTTACTGAAGCACTCTTTAAATATTTCAGCTAAGCTATTGTATTCTTCAACTCCATGCTTTGTTTGCTTCTTTTTAATATTATGTAACTCTCTACCAGCTAAATTTATGTTGAACTCTTTACCAGTTAAATCACTTATTTCTGTTTTGTTAACATCTGTTTCTATAGGTTTATATTGTTTTGTTTGAAATGTATTTCTGTGTTTCCTCATTTACTATCTACGGTTGCTTCTGTGCATTGGATAAAATAACCTCTCCCAGTCTTGGCAGAATGGTCTCTTGTAGGTGAAACTCATCAATTAGTCCAATCCAAGATCCTGGTTGCCTTTCAAACTTTTGATTGTCGAAGATGGCTTCTTTGTTTTTAGGGGTTCACAGTAGTTGAGGGTGTGCCAAGACCTGCCTCAAAGAGAATCAGAAACAGCACCTAGATGCAAGGTGATTATGAGCAAAACCTTCAGACAGCATTTGGAAATGTATTTAGTTAAACCCCTTCCAGGGAGACACTGAGATATGGCCATTTTGGGTTGCTTTCTCTCCTCTGGGCCTGAGTGTAAGGACTCTGGTTGGGTAGGGAAGGGTGCTCTTATACCTATAAGAACTTCTTATTTGTTTGCTACAGTCCTGTGGGACTCATGACATACCTATTGAGTATACCTGCTGGCTATTGAGACATACCACCCAGGGGTCTGTCTCTTGAGTGGCAGCTACAAAAAGCGGGGGCACCAGATGTGTATGCAAACGTCTTCCAGAGAGGTAATGGTGACTTGGTTTTATTATTAGACCTGGTTGAAGAAAGAAAGTAGAGGAGGTGTCCCTGTTCTCTGGGGAGGATAACAGGCAGCCCCAAGATACGTACTAAAGTTTAAAGTCTGAGCTTCAGGCAGCAGCTTGTAAAGTATATAGATCAATCGCTTTCAGTTAAAGACTGGGAGATACTTGATTTTGCCTGCTCCCTCTGCGTGGAGCCCTGAGGGGAGCCTCTGTGAGAGCTGCCATGCCCATTAAGTACTGCTTCCTTGTTTGCAACAGACTTATGGGTCTTTTGGACACAAACTAGCTTGGCTTTCAGAACTAAGTTTTGGGCGACCTATCTCTACAGTGACGTTCCTAAAAATTGGACCAAAACCTCTCCCTGAGGACCTAATCCTCAGGGAGAAGCTGGGAGTTGGAGGTTTCCTGCCAGTTCCATAGCATTGTGCTGAGAGTGAGGTTTATGATGAGCATGTGTTTCAGCCTTTCCTATCCAATTTGATGTAGGTATTTTCTTGTTTTTCTTGATATGTAGGAGTTATTCAGCTAGTTTTTGAGTCTCTTTCAGAGGGAATTGCTCCATGTATAACTGTACATTTGGTCCATCTGTGGGAGAAGGGGAGCTTATATGCCCCCTGTGTTGCCATCTTGATCAACTATGGTTAATTTTTATTTTTATAAACCATTTATTCCAACTTCCCAAGATATTAATTATGTAAATCGTATGGATTAATAATGGATGGTAGATATAGAATTTTAGAGTTTGTGGAATGGAAAATATGTATGTTCTTACAAAAACCAAGGTACTTACAAGCTATGTTTTTTTTTTTAATGTAATTTTTTATTTTTTATAAACATGTATTTTTATCCCCAGTGGTACAGGTCTGTGAATCACCAGGTTTACACACTTCACAGCACTCACCAAAGCACATACCCTCCCCAATGTCCATAATACCACCCCCTTCTCCCAAACCCCCTCCCCCCAGCAACCCTCAGTTTGTTTTGTGAGATTAAGAGTCACTTATGGTTTGTCTCCCTCCCAATCCCATCTTCCTTCATTTATTCTTCTCGTACCCACTTAAGCCCCCATGTTGCAACACCACTTCCTCATATCAGGGAGATCATATGATAGTTGTCTTTCTCCGCCTGACTTATTTCGCTAAGCATGATACGCTCTAGTTCCATCCATGTTGTCGCAAATGGCAAGATTTCATTTCTTTTGATGGCTGCATAGTATTCCATTGTTTATATATACCACATCTTCTTGATCCATTCATCTGTTGATGGACATCTAGGTTCTTTCCATAGTTTGGCTATTGTGGACATTGCTGCTATAAACATTCGAGTACATGTGTCCCTTTGGATCACTACGTTTGTATCTTTAGGGTAAATACCCAATAGTGCAATTGCTGGGTCATAGGGCAGTTCTATTTTCAACATTTTGAGGAACCTCCATGCTGTTTTCCAGAGAGGTTGCACCAGCTTGCATTCCCACCAACAGTGTAGGAGGGTTCCCCTTTCTCCGCATCCTCGCCAGCATCTGTCATTTCCTGACTTGTTGATTTTAGCCATTCTGACTGGTGTGAGGTGATATCGCATTGTGGTTTTGATTTGTATTTCCCTGATGCCGAGTGATATGGAGCACTTTTTCATGTGTCTGTTGGCCATCTGGATGTCTTCTTTGCAGAAATGTCTGTTCATGTCCTCTGCCCATTTCTTGATTGGGTTATTTGTTCTTTGGGTGTTGAGTTTGCTAAGCTCTTTATAGATTCTGGACACTAGTCCTTTATCTGATATGTCGTTTGCAAATATATTCTCCCATTCTGTCAGTTGTCTTTTGATTTTGTTCACTGTTTCCTTTGCTGTGCAAAAGCTTTTGATCTTGATGAGATCCCAATAGTTCATTTTTGCCCTTGCTTCCCTTGCCTTTGGCGTTGTTCCTAGGAAGATGTTGCTGCGGCTGAGGTCGAAGAGGTTGCTGCCTGTGTTCTCCTCAAGGATTTTGATGGATTCCTTTCGCACATTGAGGTCCTTCATCCATTTTGAGTCTATTTTCGTGTGTGGTGTAAGGAAATGGTCCAATTTCATTTTTCTGCATGTGGCTGTCCAATTTTCCCAGCACCATTTATTGAAGAGGCTGTCTTTTTTCCATTGGACATTCTTTCCTGCTTTGTCGAAGATTAGTTGACCATAGAGTTGAGGGTCTATTTCTGGGCTCTCTATTCTGTTCCATTGATCTATGGGTCTGTTTTTGTGCCAGTACCATGCTGTCTTGATGATGACAGCTTTGTAATAGAGCTTGAAGTCCGGGATTGTGATGCCACCAACGTTGGCTTTCTTTTTCAATATCCCTTTAGCTATTCGAGGTCTTTTCTGGTTCCATATAAATTTTAGAATTATTTGTTCCATTTCTTTGAAAAAGATGGATGGTACTTTGATAGGAATTGCATTAAATGTGTAGATTGCTTTAGGTAGCATAGACATTTTCACAATATTTATTCTTCCAATCCAGGAGCATGGAACATTTTTCCATTTCTTTGTGTCTTCCTCAATTTCTTTCATGAGTACTTTATAGTTTTCTGAGTATAGATTCTGTGTCTCTTTGGTTAGGTTTATTCCTAGGTATCTTATGGTTTTGGGTGCAATTGTAAATTGGATTGACTCCTTAATTTCCCTTTCTTCTGTCTTGCTGTTGGTGTAGAGAAATGCAACTGATTTCTGTGTATTCATTTTATATCCTGACACTTTACTGAATTCCTGTATAAGTTCTAGCAGTTTTGGAGTGGAGTCTTTTGGGTTTTCCAAGCTATGTTTAATATAGTCACACATAATTTAGGAAATGTTTATTGCACTTCCCATATGCTTGCATTTTAGGAGTAAAAGTGACTTTGTGTTAAATCATGGATGTGTCTGTACTTGCTCCTACAAGAAGGAGGCAAATGAATAAACAGAATTAAAATATAGAGAGCAAACTAAGTTTTCTTTTTATGTGCCATCTCCCTTAGAAAGTGGTCAGGCTGATAAGTGCCCTCTATTCTCACTTAACCTTTACACAATTCTTTATTTTTCATGCCAGACATCTATTCTCATTTTTTAAACTTAAGTGTTTCTTTTATTTGTTTGTTTATTTATTTGTTACTTGTGGAATTATGTCCAGGATAAGAACACAAAATAAACCTTATTCAGTTTAGAAGTCTATTTAGAATTGTGAGAAATATCCATATTGACAAATGTGCAGATTTACTTAGAATTCAGTATAGGAGACTTTTCCTTCATATTGAACAAGGAAAGAAAATGCTTAACTAATACATCTTCAAAAATTTATAATAGAAAGATGCATAAATTTATTTGGCCCGAGTAATGGAAATTGACTTTGTGATCTTCAAGTTTGAACGGTATAATTCATTTTTCTTAGATGAAATGTGACCTTTTACCATACTGATGTGGTATTAATAGAAAGACCGAGTATTAGTTTACAATTGCAAATACATGTAACTTATTAAAACAAAAGAGTTGTAAAATTAATACCCCCCACAATGTTTCCGTGAGCCATCACCATCTACTGGACACGGTGCTGGACTTCAGGAATGTATAAATGAGAAGAAAACGAACTTGGTTAACCCATATCCTGGTGGAGCTTAGGTGGCACTGGAAGAGATAACGAGTAAGACAATAAGCAAGAAAATGCAACATTTACAAGCTAGCAATTCATGCAGAAAATAAAATAAAAAGGGTTCTAGGATACAAATATGGAAGGGGCTATCTAGGGAAGGTCTATTTTAGATTAAATGGACAGAAAACTCCTTCCTGAGGATATAGATGCTGAAATGAGATGATAGGAGGATGCCAGCCTCATGTTATGTTGATTGAGGTACAACAGTGGGAGTCAGGAAGGGCTAGGACTGTTCAGTGAATGGGGAGAAAAGGTCAGTGTGTTTGAAGTAAAGTAAGGCGGGAGGTTGTGTTTTCAGTAAGGTTTCAAAAGTTGATAGAATTACAAGGTATAGAACGTTGCTTTTAATTTAAGAGCAAAATAAAAGCATTGGATGATTTTGTGTAAGCATCAAAATCAAGAAGGTATAATGACCAGGTTTTCTTTTACAAATCATCACTCCAGCTGCTGTGTGGCAAAGCGGCTGCAGAGCATAAAAGTGGCAGTGAGGAGTGGTCAGGAGCTTCCTGTGGCATCTTGGTGAAGATGACAAGGGTTCAGCCCAAGGTGAATGGCAGTGTAGGTGGATATAGTGTTCATGTTTAATATATATTTGGGGAAAAACTCCCAGGCCCAGCTGATAGAATACATATGAAGGTTTGGGATAAGGGAGGATTCAAGGAAGATTACTATCTGGTTGAGGCAACTGGAGAGAGAGTTGGTATTAACTCATAGAAAGATCGAGTATGGGCTCTGTGCTCAGTGGGGAGCCTGCTTCTTCCTCTCTCTCTGCCTGCCTCTCTGCCTACTTGTGCTCTCCATCTGTCAAATAAATAAATAAAATCTTGAAAAAAACAAAAAGACTGAGTACATGCTTACTCAGAGACATGTTGAAAAGTTCCAGCATAGCAATGTTAACATTTGAGAAGCCTAAACAACATCCAAATGGAGATATTTAGTAGCGAACAAAAAATCTGAATCTGGAGATCAGATGAGTGGTCTGGATTGGGAACATAAATGTGGGTTTATTAGCATATAGATAATACTGTAAGGCATTGGAATGGATGTGGCTCCTGTGGGAGAGAATATAGATAGGAATGGAAAGGGGAGCCAGATACCACCATATCAGGTTTAGTCTGAGGGAGAGAAGTCAGCAAAAGAAACCAGCATACAGCAATCAGAGAAGGGAAGGACAGGAAGCATGTCAGGTTGCACTACAATAACTAATAGACTCAGAATATTACTCCCTGGTAAAATCAAAGAATTATTTCTCACTTAACTTTTTCAAGTTGGATCAGTGATTACACCAAAACCAAGGCTGACAGAACAGCCACCATTTCAAATTTTTACCTTTTGGTACGGTACAAGGGAGGCTACAGATGGCTGTGAAGAAACAAACATTTGGGTCTAACAGTGAGAGTTGTCACTTCTTCTCAAATCTCATCAGTGGCAGCCAGTTGCCTATCCTCAGATAATTCATAAAGGTCAGGAAGAACTAGCTTCCATGTGCTGAACTATTTGGTGAACGATATGAACATTTACAAGGGTCTACTTGTTTGATAACTCACCTGTTCTACGGCAGACAATGACCCCAAGTCCCAGCCAATCTCAGCATGCAAGTCTGTGAGTGTTTTATGGTAGTTGTTAGACTATATTAGGTGTAGATGTGGATCTTTCTCATCTAGAGCTCCGTGAACCAAATGCTGTCCCTGTGGTGTGGTGGAGCAAGAAGTAGATGATCTCACTAAAATTCTCATTTGGAAGGAGCACCATAACAATGTCTTTGCAGATTTTGTGATGCATCCCTTTCCCCTGGGAAGGAAATCTTCCTGATAAGGGTCTGTTCCTGCTTCTTGGGAAGGACTTCTCAGTCCACAGCTCTCTAAGGTTCTTGTCTTCCATTTATGGGAGCCCTTCCTTCCTCATCCTCTTTGGACACATGTGAATTGAGTGTTAGGTAATTCATTATCCTTGGGGGGCTGAGAAGACTCCTTTGTCTGCTTCTCATTCATAGTAATGTGTGAACTCAAGGGCATTCAATTTTAAGTTTAAGCTCATGGTCTTTTTGGTATTACAATGGCCTCATAAAGCAAATACATTTTTTATCTGTTTTATCTCATTGAGATCCGTGTGCCAATGTACATAAGTCAGGACCCAGTCTCCCCAGTTCACTCCAGGCATTTTGAATCTATACTGGCTCCTTGGAGAGAGTCAAATCTTTAGTTTATTTTTCTTGGGTACTTTTGTTCAAAAATTATTTCAAGGACCATTTTAACCCTCATCACAACCAGGAAAAACAGACATCACCACTTACCATACAGGTATAGCAGATATTTTAAATATCTTAAAATTGTTTACAAATAGCTTACAGAACTAAGAGTAAAGGTATAGGAAAGACAATGTCATTAAAAATTTTAATGAGAATTTAAACATACCAAGCCCTTGTTTTTATTCCATAATTTCCTAGTGGTAAAGCAAAGGTATATGCCTGAAATAAGCAATATCCTCTGATTATAACTCACATGAATGAACTTGAAGCACATTAATCTTACAAATACTGAGTACTGATTTCAAATATTCAAATAGATTCCAGTTATCATTACTTTTGTTTCTTCTTCATGCTCTTGAATCATCAAAATGCAACACTTTTGACAATTTAAAAGATGATAGTTTTGTTGTAGACGTGTTGACCATCACTTTTGGTCTATAATTGCAAAATATTTTCACATTTAGGTTTATAAATATTAAATTAAGTAATCAATAGGTGTATTTTAAAATTGCTATTTAATCAAGTTTTTTTTTCTTACAACCGTATTTCAATTAACTTTTTATATACATTATCTGTGTTAGTTAAGGTTTAATTCTTCCTATATATATATTATATAAAATAAAATTTTATATGCAGACATAAATTATAGATATAATTATATATGATATATCAATCTATATATTTACATAAAAAGAAATCATATATCATATATGCATGCATACATGCATAAGAGAGAGAAATTTATTTTAAGAAACATGTTTATGCAACTGTAGTACCTGGCTTGGTGAGTCTAAAATTTGTAGGACTGGCTGTCAGGGAAGGCAGTCTGAAAATGCTAGTTCAGCAGAATCTGAGACTGGCAATTTCTTCCTAAAGAAACTTGGATTTGCTTTTAAGCCCATTCAACCAATTTGAAGTGGCCAGCCAGATTACTGAAGATAATCTCTTTTATTTAAAGTCAAGTAGTGGTGGATGTTAACTGCATCTACAAAACACCTTCACAGCAATACAGAGATTAATGTTTGACTGAATAAATGCATGGTGAAATTGACACATAAAATTAATCATCACACTTGTCTTCAGCATTTGTCCCCTTAAAAATCTTATTAGGTAAATTTTGATGCATGAGCAACATAAAAATCAAATAATACATTGACACATTATAAAACAGGTTCATGTCACAAAATACTTTGTGATAAAATCCTTACTGTTGAATAACTAACTGGATAAGAATGTCATATACCTCTTTCACTTTTATAAATATATTGTTCACTCATTGTTTCTTAATTTTGAGGAACTCCATCTGGGATGTTTTCATCTGATGATATATAGTCTACAATTTCTCTTATATAATTAATTTTGCCATTATAATTAGTATCTAAAGTGCTGTTATCTGTCTTTATGCATCCACATTTTGATTCATATAATAATTAAGGCTATCATTCTCTGTGCCATTTTGGCAGAATTTTTTTTTAAAGATTTTATTTATTTATTTGACAGACAAAGATCATAAGAAGGCAGAGAGGCAGGCAGAGATTGAGAGAGAGAGAGAGGAGGAAGCAGGCTCCCTGCTGAACAGAGAGCCTGATGTGGGACTCGATCCCAGGACTCTGGGATCATGACCTGAGCCAAAGGCAGAAACTTTAACCCACTGAAACACCAAGGCACCCTTGGCAGAATTTTTTTTAAAAAATCTGAATTCTCAGTGTATTCCATGAACACTTTATTTAAAAAGACTACAAAGATCATGTTTCCAAATTTATTTTATAACTTTTTAAAAGATGCTGAAATATTTTGGATAACCCAATTAAAAAACTGAAGGATGATGTAACATTAGTGATTTATTTTACCATTACATCATTCTAGGTGACTCAGTCTCATTCTTATTTTAGTCTCCTTTTAGCAAAGTTGGGGATAATTCATGACTAATGATAAAATAATTTCTAAGATGATGAAAAGCAAAATATGTCAAGATAAAAGGAAAATAAGATCCCTAAAATCCTATAATTTTTCTTTCATATATAAAATTGTCCAGTGGAGCCATACTGAGGATAATTTCCTCCGCTTAAATTCAACTAATTATAGATGTCAATTACATCTACAAAATACTTTCATGTTTTTTTAATAATAAATGTTATATTTTATGTTAAATACATAGTAATTTTTATCTTTTGTCTTTATAACCTCACTAAAATCAAATCAGATTCATAAAACATCAATCCTTACAAGGAATTAAACTACTTAAAAAAGAAATTAAAAATTTAAATTTATTTTAAAAGCGTGCTATAGCAAAGGGTGTCCCAGACATGATATCAGTTGGTACTGTATTTAAATGTTTGTCTTGATAGAACTGAGGTTTTCTCTAATTTTTTTTTTTTAGGAAGACAACAAAGTGAACAAATTCATTAGTACAATTAGATCCTTAGATGATGAACACACTGATAAACTCACCACCCAATTAAAAAATTAAACTTTACCAGCACCTGAGAAGCTCCTCTCCTCACTTCCACTTACGACTTCTCAACTATTCTCTTAAGTTGTATCAGCAGAGATGAGTTTTCTTATTTATGAAATTATTTTAAATGAAATAATACAGCATGGATTCTTTTTTTGTCTCCTCTTTTGGATCAACATTATTTTGAGGGGTCATTGATCATGATGCAGTTTGTACGTTTTATTTTTCTATCGTCCTCTTCAATGAATGTACTACAGTGCATTTATCCATTCTTATGATGATACGGATAGTTTTCAGTTTTTTCTGCTGTAATAGCATGACTATAAGCATTTTTCATGTCTTTTGATGAACATATGCAGCTATTTTTGTTGGTTTTATAATTAAATGTGATCTAATTTTAGTTGGCACTGCAAGTTTTCAAAAGCAGATGCATCAAATTGCTATCAACAGCATGTGATTTCCTGTTAACATAAATCCTTTCCAACATTTGGTATTGACAACATTTTTTAACCATTCTGATCTGTATATTTCTTATTGTGTGCATGTGGTACACCTCTGTAAAGAATAAGTGGATTTAACATATTTTTGTATGTTCATTATTTCCTGGGAGACCCCACTTTGTGGAGGGGATGCTCAAGTTCTTGCTTATTCTCGTGGAATTTTCCATCATTTCTATTGATTTGTAGAATAAATAGATAGATAGATAATGACAAGCCCTTTATCAGGTATGTGTTTTGAAAATATTTTCTATCACACTGAGTCTTGCTTTTCATTTTCTAGAAGTTTTCTTCTTTATATTCAAAGTTTCAAGCCTAAATGTAATCCAATTTATCAACCTTTTCTTTATAATTAAATTTTTTTGTTAATTATTAATGAAAATTGTGTCTACTTCTGACATGAAGCATGTCTCACAATGCTTTTGAGTTGCTGCTTAAATGCCAACTCAGTTTCACATTTCACAAGTTTGAAGTGTAAAGATGGTAGATCATTGCTTTCCTTCTACATTACTGTAGTAATGAGACAGTTTAGCAAGAGTATTACAGGCTGAGTTTCAGCCTTTAACGGCTTATCCTTGCTGCCTTGCAGGGGTCTTTAGGATGAGGCCATGTACCTCATGGTCTAGTGGGGTTGTAACAGGTACTCGTGAATGGGAGTATCTCTGTGAATCTGAAGTGGTTTTAACAGGTACTCGTGGATGGGAGTATCTCTGTGAATCTGAAGTGGTTGTAACAGGTACTCGTGGATGGGAGTATCTCTGTGAATCTGAAGTGGTTGTAACAGGTACTCGTGGATGGGAGTATCTCTGTGAATCTGAAGTGGTTGTAACAGGTACTCGTGGATGGGAGTATCTCTGTGAATCTGAAGTGGTAGGGTTATGATATGGCAACAACAAAAATGACTCCATCTTAGTGATGACGTACACAAAAGGCTATTTCTCACTCTCAACATGTCTCTCTGGGTCTGGTGGGATTTTGTTCAGTATTTCTTAATGCCAGAATCCAGGCTGCAAAGACAACTGATGTTTGGGAAGTTGCTTGTTATTAAGGTAGAAAGAGACAAAAGGCTCTTACATGAACAATGAGAAGGCCAGAGCTGGACCAGCACATGCACTTCTGCTCATGTCTTTGTTTAAAATTAAGCACATTCTTAACAGAACATAAAAGGAGTTACAAAGGGAAATCCTGGCGTATTGTAAGATGGTAAAGGTTAAGGGACATTGGTCATGGCTACCATAGGAAGAAAATAGAGCATCATGGTGGACCCTGAGCAGGAAAATAAGCAAATATATAATGTAGATTAAGTACTCACTATAGTACCTGACACATAAGAAGTTTTCAACCAATGAAAGAAATATCATCATTACTAAGCCTAAGTATTAAAACATAGATGGACATATTCATAATTTTCTTAATAAGTTTGAGACATCAGAGAAAAAGTGAAATTCTCAAAAATAGCAATATGATTTTTTCTATTTCTTGAATATAAATATGCTCAAAATATTCTTACAACTGAGATTTAATTCACTATCTAAAGCTTTATTTTTTAAGAGATTTTATTTATTTATTTGACAGACAGAGATCACAAGTAGGGAAAGAGGCAAGCAGAGAGAGAAAGAGGGGAAGCAGGATCCCTGCTGAACAGAAAGCCTGATGCAGGGCTCGATCCCACAACCCTGAGACCATGACCTGAGCCGAAGGCAGAGGTTTTAACCCACCGAGCCATGCAGGTGCCCCCAAAATGACACTTAAATAATATTTTAACTCAACATCTTCATCTTAAGGAATTGTGTATATACATAATGAGTATAATGCAATTAATAAAGCATAAAGATATACTTTTGTAATCATTTTATGGTTTACTTTCAAAGAGAGATTGAGCAGTAATTTTTGTGTGAGTTTTGATAAATTTCACTTGTTAGTATCATTCTGATTATTCAGTATAATGTTCCTCCTTGTAAATAATTTTTGAAATAGTCATAATTTTGCTGGAACCTGAGTGAAAAGTTTATGTAGTAGTTTGATGGATATTCTGTGGCTTGTTTTAAAATGCCCTTTACTTTCTTGATGTCTCCTTTATTAGAAGTTAAAGGAATAAAAAAAAATTAAAGAAATCAAGTTAAAATTTCCTTTTTTTTCATGTTCCCCTAACTATAAACCTTTCTACAATTTCTGTTTTCTCAAAGTCTTCTCAATATTTGTGTCATTATCTGGATGTTTTCTTTGTTTCACAGCCATATTCTTCACAGAAAGACTAGGAGCATTTTCATATTTTTGGTCTTGTGGGTTCTCTGCTGTATAATATGTATCCAAGAACTTTCCGTGTGTTATATCACTATGAAGGGTGGCTTCCCCAGCCATCTAATTCGTCCACAGGCAATCCAGATGCCTTCACACACATCTGTGGTCACAAAACGGTTTTGATGGTAATTAACATGTCAGATTACCAAACTAGTTAGGCTAGTTCAGAAGAAGCTGGCCCCAGAGCCCCGTGGCAACAATTCCATGGGAAGTGGGGAATGGATCTGCACACATCGGAACTGGTTCTGAGAAATTTTACAATATACATCTGCTCACGTCAGAAGGTTTTGTGTTTTTTGTTTTTATATGAAAAGAGCATCTATGAACCAAGAACCTCCACAGTCAAATCCTTTGAAGACAGCAACATAATGACTTTATACATACACTTCTTCAAGCATTATTTTTCTAAAGCTGACTGATGCTAATAACTCCGGTTGCCAGTTCTTTCATGTGGGTATAGAGTCAGTTTTCTGTTGTTCTGGATTTCTTTTTTTCCCTCCTCTCCCTTCTCCACGACTTCCTTTCCCTTCCCTCCACTACTCTCCTCTTCCTTACTGAAACTGACATATTCTGTGCAATCATGTTGTGATGTTTGGAATGACACGGATGCAGCTGTGCGTAAGTAGGACTTGTCAGGTCTATGTTTGAATGTGACCCCCTCAAATATACAGATCACACCTAGAATAAATTAATCAAAGGCATGTTTGAGAAAAGTTATATAAGCTCAGAATTTAATGCTGACTGAATATTTTAATCATTATTATACTGGTTCTTTACTTGGCTTGGCTGTTTGTCAATCCTTTATGTACATGTAAAAAACTGGCATTATTTATACAAAGGAAAGCTAGCGATATTTATACAAAGGAAAGCTAGTTTTAGGAGCCAAAGTTTCATTTGCTACCATAACAGATTTTTATAGACTGACATGAATCTTTATCGTAGTATCTCAATGATGACTTTCAACATAACATTTGTGAATTTGACAGTCATTGTCTTTCGGATTGCACTATAGCACGGTAATCAATTTGAAATGTAGACTTTAAGCTGAAGTCCTTTTTAATACTTATGTACAGAAGGCAGAGAAGGTCAAAAAGGTTGTGAGTGTTATATTTCTCTAAGCAATTCCTGGGGACAAACATCTCACCGGATAATCAGCCCATCATTTTTAACATGTTGCTTGAGAAATTTTTTCAATAAACAGGAAACATCAACACTGCTATTGTAGACATACATTACTTAAGGAGAGCAATATCATCTAACTTGTATTTTGAGTATCTGTCCACATCTCTCCCGGTCACTGGGGTGCCACCTCTCTGTTCCAGACTAAAGAAAGCCCTCGTCGCTAGCCTATTTAAGCCTTATGAAGCCTCACCAGTACCCTCGTGACCCAAGATCCTGATTTGCACTCTGTCCCACTTTACTTTCCCTGACTATAGCTTGTTCTCAACCACAGAGATACTGGTATTTTTTAAAATGTTTTATTTATTTATTTATTTATTTATTTATTTATTTACTTGAAAGAGAAACTGATCATGAGCAGAAGGCAGGGGTAGAGGCAGAAGTAGACTCCCTGCTGAGCAGGGAGCCTAGTGAGGGGCTTGATCCCAGGACTCTAGGATCATGACCTGAGCTAAAAGCAGATGCTTAACCCACTGAGCCACCCAGACATCCCTGAGATACTGGTATCTTAAGATCTTTATTTTACAACCTCACAAATTATATTGACTATTATGGCAGGGAAAGTTGTACTAGTCCCTGTTCCCAGAGCATCTTTCCCAGAGGCACCCTGCCCTATTCTCTGAACATACTCTCTCTGAGAAGAATAAAAGGGTCCCGTTCTTCCACTCTCAAGGGTCTTTTGTGTCACAGCACACAGGTCACCCAGAGTAGATGACATATAAGGAGGCTTTTTATTCCAAAGCCTAAATCTTAGCTGGGGAGGAAAGGCAAGAGCACTTGGGACAATCATTCTAAAGCTGTACCTTATTTCCTCCACTTCCAACAATACAGGGGCCAGAGCCACCTCAACAGTACTTCTAGGAACGTGATAGAATGAGGAGGAATAACTAAAATATTCTGAATAGTGAAATCTCAGACATTCAAATAATAAAATAAAATAATGAAAAACAATACAATAAAAGAAAATAGGAAATAAAATGCTATTTTTGGACAAAAAGATTTAGTCATTTATTTTAAGTGTATGACTCACTGGATTTCAGTGACTTCTAGAGCATTGTGCTGTCTTCACAACAAAGCAGTTTTAGACTTTGTAACCATCACCCATTCTTCCTCTCAGCCCAGACAATCACCAGTCTCATGTCTGATAATACAGATTTGATTCCCTTGGACATTTCATATAAATGGTATCATGAAATATGTAATCTCTTCTGTCTGGATTCTCTCACCTAGAATACTGTTTTCTCAGAATCATCAAGTATTTCATTTCATTATATTGCTGAATAATAAAATAATAATATTTTGTTCATCCATTCAAAAGTTGGTGACAGGGGTGCCTCTGTGGCTCAGTCAGTTAAGCGTCTGCCTTTAGTTCAGATCATGATCCAGGGGTCCTGAGATTAAGCCCCGCATTGGGCTCCTTGCTCAGTGGGGAGTCAGCTGCTGCCTCTCCCTCTGTCCCCTCCCCCACTCATGCTCTTTCTTATGTGTGCACTCCATCTCTTTTGAATAAATAAAATCTTTGGGAAAAGGAAAAAAGTTGGTGACATTGTATTGAAATTATTGGGCATTTGATGTAATGCTACTATGAAGTACTAGTACGAGTCCTGGGTGATGTTTTTATTCTTCTTGGGTACCCAGGCATAGGATGGTTGGATTGACTGGCTTATGGGGTTGCTCTACCGTTCATGTTCCCACCAGCAAAGCAGGAGTGTACTGATTTTCCACATCCTCACCTATACTTGTTTTGGTTGGTCTTCATTCTTTTTTTTTTTTAGATTTTATTTATTTATTTGAGTGAGATCACAAGTAGGCAGAGAGACAGGCAGAGAGAGAGGAGGAAGCAGGCTCCCCGCTGAGCAGAGAGCCTGATGTGGGGCTTGATCCCAGGACCCCAGGATCATGACCTGAGCGGAAGACAGAGGCTTTAACCTAATAAGCCACCTAGGGCCCTGGTTGGTCTTCATTCTTAGACCTCTTCTAGGGTGTGTGAAATGGTAACTCAGTGCAGTTTTAATTTCCATTTCTGTAAAGAATAATGATGTTGAGCACATTTTTAGCTGTTTATTAGCCATTTTATCTTATTTGATGAAAAGTCTATTCAAAATTTTTGCTGTTTTAAAATTGGGGTTTCTTATTAGTATGATTTGGAAAGATTCTTTATGTATTTTAATTGTAGGTCATTTTGTAGATATTTTATTTGCTTTCTGTAGCCTGTCCTTTTTGTTTTCTTTTGAAGTGCAAAGCTTTTTAAATTTGGGATGTCTAATTTTTTAATTTTTTTTTCTTTTTTAAATTAGGCTTTAAGTTTCATTTCTAGGAACCGTTTACTTAGATAGACTTGCTTAGGATAGTAGAGATTTTCTTTTATGTTTTCTTCTAATTTTTTTGTAGTTTTTATTGTAGTATTTAGGCCTCTGGTCTTTCAGTTAATTTATGCTGAATGATGTCATAGACAGGTCCAACTTAATGGTTTTAAAAATTTATTTTGTAATATATCCTTTGAACCATCATATATGAGAAATGTGTTGTTTAATTCCCAAATAGTTGGGGGTTCCCTACATTTATTTTGTTTGTTTATTTCTAGTTTAATCCTGTTATAATGAAGACATCTTTTGTGTGACTTCAGTCTTTTTCAATTTATTTGGATTTATGCAAGATTTATATGTAGAAACTATATACATTAATGAAAAAATCAAAGAAATCAATTAATTAATGGAGAAATATAACAGATTTATGGATTGGAACACTTAATGAATACAATGTCATTTCTTTGCAAAGTAACCTATAGATTTATGCAATGATAATCCAGACCTTAGCAGAATTGTTTATAGGTATAGTCATGTTAATTCTAAAATTTGTACTAAAGGGAAAAGTGACTAGAACAGCTAAAATGATCTTGAAAGTTAGAAATAAAGCCAGAAAAATTATACTATGTTATTTTCAAACTTATGTTAAAATGATAGTATTAAAGACAGGATGACATTAACAAAAGTACAGATGTGCAAACCAATAAAACCAGTAGTTTTTGTCCAGAAATAGGCCCATAAAAATGTGGCCAAATGATTTTGACAAAGGTGTGAAACAATTCAATGAAGAAAGGATAGAATCTTAGAGAAATGGTGTTAGAACTATTGGGCATTGATATGCAGAAAATGGACCACAAATCAAACTTATATTTTATACAAAACTTAACTGGGAATAATTCACAGACCTAAATGTAAAACAAAGTGATACAACATTTGGAAGAAAGCAGGTGAAAATCTATATGACCTGAAGTTAGGCAAAGATTTTCTAGACATGAACCAGAAAGACAAAGGATTGACAAAGGACTTCTAGGCAGAACACATAATCTTTTAAAACTCAAGAGTAAGAAAATAACTAACTAAAAATTGGATCAAACATTGGAACAAACACTTCACCAAGAGGATATGTAAATGAAAAGGAAGCATGTTAAAAAAAAAATAACAAATTGGGGCGCCTGGGTGGCTCAGCTGGTTAAAGCCTCTGCCTTCAGCTCAGGTCATGATCTCAGGGTCCTGGGATTGAGCCCCACATGGGACTCTCTGCTCAGCAGGGAACCTGCTTCCCTTCCTCTCTCTGCCTGCCTCTCTGTCTACTTGTGATCTCTGCCTGTCAAATAAATAAATAAAATCTTAAAAAAAAAATCATTATCCTTAGGTAAAAGCACAATATAACCATGATAGGATCCCTCTGCACAGCTATTACAATAGCCAGAATAAAATACAGTCATAATACCAGTGCTGACAAACAACCCGTATTCTATTTTGTTGGTAAAACTGTAGATGCTATAGTAAATATGGAAAATAGTCAGGGATTTTATATAAGTTTAAATTTATCTTTACCATATGACCCAGCATATTTATTTACTTTAGAATAATAAAAATATATGTCCTCATAAAACCTGTACATGAATGTTTATATCCGCTCTTTTCTTAATTCCAAATGGAAATTCTTAATTTCCAAATGGAAACAATCCAAATATTCTTCAAAGGGCAAATGGTTAACAAGTCGTAATACATCCATGTGAATACATCCATGTGACAGTAAAAAGAAATGAATCATTGATATACAGCAATGCCGATCAATTTGAAAGTCATTATGCTGAATGAAAGAAGCTTCTTTGAGGGGCACCTGGGTGGCTCAGTGGCTTAAGCCTCTGCCTTCGGATCAGATCATGATTCCAGGATCCTGGGATCGGAGCCCACATGAGTCTCCATGCTCAGCAGGGAGATTGCTTCCCCTTCTCTCTCTGCTTACCTGTGATCTCTCTCTATCTCTCTGTCAAATAAATAAACAAATATTCTTTAAAAAAAGGAAGCTTCTTTGAAAGATTATATAATCTAAGATTTCATTAAATAACATTCTTGAAGACAAAATTATAGTGATGGAAAACGGATAATGGGCTCTCAGAATTTGCGAAAGTGGGGGATGTGATTATGAGATATGAGATTATGAGATAGCATTGAAATAGCAATGAGATATCAAAAGGGAATGTTTTAGTGGGCAAAAAAAACTGTCTGTTTGTGATGGTTACAGGAGTCATCCATGTGATTCTAGTCATAGAACTGCACACACTGAAAACTAATGGTCTTCATATTTTTTAATAAATAAAGGAGTAAATCTCCATGTGGTCAGAGAAGGAATGGTTCTCTTTCCTGGGCTGGCTTAATCTTCCTCGTTGTATATATTCATGCTAAAAAGGTCTCAACCACAGCAATGATCACATAAGTATTGCTTCTTTGTCATTCTCTTTTTTCTGTCTAGATTCCAGTACTATATATCTTACCCTATTATTTTTATTAGTGCTAAGAAAGACATTGATCCCTCTGTTCCATTTGGTTTTTCTTTCTAGTTCATCTTTACACATATTATGTGTGTGTGTGTGTGTGTGTGTGTGTGTGTGTGTGAGATATCACAACTAGGCTTCAATGTTGAGAATCCCTAAAAACATCCCAGATTTGATGAATTACTAGGATGACTCACAGAACCCAACATATAATCAAACTCACAACTTGGATTTATTATAACAGAAGGATGCAGAACAAAATCAAGAAAGGGACAGGGTAGTCTAGAGGAAACCCAGATGCAACTGTCCAAGAGTATTTTTCTAGTGGGGTCACACAGGACATGATTACTTCCTCCAACAAAAACTGTGGTAACGTCTATGAAATATATTTGACCAAAGAAGCTCATTAGAGACTCAGTGTCCAAAGTTTTTATCGGGAGCTAATCATGTAGGCACCCTCTGTTTAGCATGTACGAAAGTTCAAGGCTCCCAGGAAGAAAGTGAATAACCACACCGTTGTAAAAATAGTTTAAGCACAGTGAATACCCTTACCCTTTTAGGAAATGAAAGGAACCTTCCTAAAATTTAAGTTCCCAAACACTAGTCAAGGACAACCTTCCAAGAAGGTCTTTAAGGAGAGCAGTCTCACACTGCTATGTCAGTTCTTTTCTGTAGAATGCCCACCTCCAGCAGCACCTACTTTGTGTTTTCTATCTCTTGCTTTCTGCAAGACTATGAAAATGCAATTTCAATGTCACTTTGATTTGAAAAAATATATACACACACACACACATATATATATACATATATATATATATATAGAGAGAGAGAGAGAGGGAGAAGAAAGCTTGCTTCCTAGCTCCACTGTTTTCCCTTAATTCTTGTTTTGACTTAGCATGTGGTAGGATTATGTATTTTCTACCCAGATTAATGTTTTATAATATTTCATTTTTTTAAAGGTTTTATTTATTTATTTGACAGAGAGAGATCACAAGTAGGCAGAGAGGCAGTCAGAGAGAGAGATAGGAGGAAGCAGGTTCCCTGCCAAGCAGAAAGCCCAATGTGGGACTCGATCCCAGGACCCTGATATCATGACCTGAGCCAAAAGCAGAGGCTTAACCCACTGAGCCACCCAGGCAACCCTAATATTTCATATTTTATTCAACATTTTAATTTATTGTCTTTTAATTTGATGGGCCAGACAGCATTATCTGTTGTGCTTATGAACATAAAAATCTATTTTATATATGACTTATTTAAAATCATGGGCTTATCATTCACAATCTTATTTTCATGTTGCAAATTTATTAAAAATTGTGCTAAGGATCAACATTAGGTGAAGGGAGAAGTAGAACAGAAATGAAATCAGCACAAATGATCATGTGACCTTATAGAGAGTTCTGGATGAGGATGGCCCCCTTGGAGTTGTCCCCTTTGTGGTAAGGGTTCTACCCTTCACACCCTCTCATCATACAGCATTGGATGGAAAATAACTTTAGATAACATTCAGTGTCACTTTCTTAAGGTACAGATAAGTCTGAGAGAGAAACCAAGCTGAAAGCTGTCAGTTGCTTTCACTCCAGGTACTGGAGGTATCATCACTCCTAGGGCCCAGCAAAGTGGGAAGTAGGGTCTGGCAGAATACCAGTGCATCTACTACAGTCTTACAGTAAGCCAGTAAATTAAAATAAGAGATTTATTTTGAAATTACCTTTTATATATTTTTTTTGATATTAATATATTGAAGTTATAGTTAAACAGAAGAAAGGTAAATTTGTTTTCTATTTTGCTTTCAATTTTTAAAATTGTTATTATGATTAGCTATGGTTGGAGTCATCATCATCAATTTTATTTTTCCTTAGCTAGTAATTAAGTATTTTAACTATAATTACAGTATGTTCATGGATTAATTAATTTTACTATTTACTTTAAATTTTGATAGTAAAAGTCAATGATTATTTCGTTAAAAATTTCACTGTGTTTTTTAGTACTACAATGTGGCTAATAAGAAACTAATTTTATTTAAGAAGTAAATAGAACATGAATTAGCACAGTACTGAATGTCTAAACTTTTTTGCCATATGGTGACTCATTACTTCTTCCCATTCTTCCATTAAGAATGCTGTCAAGCACAGGGCGCCTGGGTGGCTCAGTGGGTTAAAGCCTCTGCCTTTAGCTCGGGTCATGATCCCAGAGTCCTGGGATCAAGCCCTGCTTCGGGCTATCTGCTCAGCAGGGAGCCTGCTTCTCCCTCTCTCTCTGCCTGCCTCTCTGCCTTCTTGTGATCTCTGTCTGTCAAATAAATAAATAAAATCTTTAAAAAAAAAAAAAAGAATGCTGTCAAGCTTTCCCTTGTTTGGCATTTTGCAACATTAACGTGGCTGAGCTTTCCTTTGGTGAAGAAGCAATCATTAACATACCACAGAATTAACACACTGGCTTTATGACGGTCATCAAACAATAAAGAACTTGAGAAAATATGTGCATTGTCTTCTTCAAAACACAAATATTAAACCAACCTTTCAAATTTAGATTCACTGAACAATATAGCATATGTGCCTTGAGCCACAGGACAGTAGTCTTTTTTCCCTGACTTGCATTTTTAACCTTGGCTTACAGAGCACCTAGAGATTGCCAATTTCATGAATTGCCTTCCAGCTAATTCTGAGTGTGGTCAGCTTCTCACAGAGTACAGGAGTGGAGGCAAAGGCTTTAAAGAAAACAGCTGATTTAACTTTTTTGCCATTGAATAAAAGTTTGCTGGTATTTTTTTACTGAAGTCAGTTAATTCTGTCTCAGAATTTTGGAGACTTCAAAGATAAACACTAGTAGTTATATTTTGAGGACTGGGAGGTAGAAGAAGTTCTGGATCATGAAATACCACTTACTCATCCGGCCTGATTGCAGGAAATTGAAGGTGCTAGGAGACAGGAAGGGAGGACTGTAGGCTGGGGATGATGAGGGAGGACGTACGTGAGAACCAAAGACACATTTTATGCACTTTGTGATTTTACACCAGAGTAGGTCTGGGAATAGCTATTTTCAAATTTAGAGTCAAACGAATACAATATTGGAAAAGAGACCCCCCCCTTTTGTTTAAATTGGAGAGAACTACTAGCACCGATACCTTGTCCCTCGAGAAATTTACTCAATCTCTCTTCTTATTCAACTTTTGGTTTTATTTCTTCCAGTTCAGCTGGTCCTGACATTCATGTGGTCAGGCAGTAATTGCACAAGTATCTGATAGTTACATTACAAAGACATCTATGACATGAAATAATATAACAAAATAATAATAATGAGAAACATGCCACTTGTGCTTCTTTGATAGAGACTGTTAATAATCGTGTGTTTCTGAGCATTTATTTATATTCCTTTTTAAAAACTCTTCTGATTTCTTTGTGTAAGGATAAATGCCTGCTGTCTAATTTGAACTTAATCTGTGACATGGAAGTGTTTATAAGACTGTTTATTTCTAAGCTGTTACAGTTAATCACAATTTAAGGGTTTTTGAGTGTTCATTTAATTGAAGTTTAAAGTTTTAAGAAGTGTAAAAATAACCAAACCATGTTAAGGAAGTTGGAAAAAATGTGAATGAAATGTTAATACATTGGAAACCAGATTGAATATATTAATAGACAAAGATGTAACTCTGAGATGACAGAAAAGGACAAAGACATTGACAATATTGAAAATTAAAAGTAAGGACAAAGGCCATAATCAAATATAACTAAGCAAATAATTAATATAAACTCAGGATTAAGAAATATATATTACTTTGGTTTCACTGTCATGCATGGATGTTGTTTTCCTACTACATGTGATTTTCATTTCATTTACCATTTTCAAAGACAATTTTGTGTCCAAGATGGTGGCGAGTAGGACACTTAGTTTTTGCTTGGTCCCAGGAATTCAGCTACATAGTTATCAAATCAATCTGATCACCTGCAAGGTAAGAGGTTTAGAGGAAGTGAATATGAGTCAACATATGGGAAGACAAACCGGGGGGGTGGGGGGAGGAAGCCTCTGTCAGCCAGCTCCAGAAAGTGATATAACAGTGGAGTGGAAAATCAGAACTTTAAAAGTCTGCTCTGGTGAGGGACATCCCTTCCTGAAAGGCACTCAGGTGGCCAAGCAGTGTGGAATCCTAGGTGGGACAGTGTCATCTCATGATCCCTGGAGTCACAGGAAGATGGGATGTCTGAATGTGATAGAATTCCCAGGCACTGGAGCAGGGAAGCTGATTATAACCAGAGAGCTTAGGAGAGTGCTCTCAGCTTGGTGTTGCCATAAGCTGCAAGCCACATTACGGTTCACAGTTGCTTTTGAAGCAAGGGCCCAGCAAGCAGCAGAACCAGTGAGATTCCCCTTCTTCCCCTGGCATGAGTGATGAGGTTGTCTGTCTCAGACCTTTGCAAGAGAGACACTAAATGAGGTTGTGTGCCTGAGAAAGAAATGTTCGGTCACAAGCTGGATGAACACAGACTGTGGACAGAGACCAGAGAAACAGGAGTGATTGACTGTTTTTCCTTGAGGGTGCATTGAAGAGTGGAGTCCCCTGTCTTGGCTCTGGGGCTGGAGATTGGGAGACTGTCCTTTTCATTGTCATCCTCTAAAGGGCTATGGAAGGCTTTCAGGGAACAAAAACCACATAGAGCAATCTGGAGCAGCTTACTTAGACTGGACCCCTGAAAGATGCAGTGCAATTCTGCCCAAGGTAAAGACATCTGAGACCCAGCAAAATAGGCCCTCCCCTAGAAGAGCAGCAAGAACATGTCGCCAAGACACTGATCACACAGAACTGCGAAACTCCAACACTAGGGGAAACTAGTATATAGAATTAATGGGGTTTTTTTCCCCCAACAATTGTTTAGTTTTTCGGTTTTAATTTTTTTCTTTCCTTTTTCAAACAATCCTTGTTTTATCAACTCTTTTTAAAAACTTTTTAGAATTTTCATTTTTACACTTACATTCTAGCCTTTCATTGTGATTAGTTTTATTTTTGTATATAGATAAATTTTTCTTTCTTTACAATTTTGAAATGCAGTTCCTTCTAACAAACAGACCAAAATACACCCAGAATCCTGTGTATTGCTCTGTTCTCTTTCCCTGTCTGATCATATTCTCTCACTTTTTTTTCCTACTCCTTTTTGTTATTGTTAATTTTTTTATAATTTTCATGTTTATACTTACATTCAATTCTTTCAATGCATTTAATTTTATTTTTGAATATAAATGTTTTTCTTTCTTTACAAATTTAGGATGTATTTCTTCTAACAAATAGACCAAAATACAGTCAATATATAGTGTGCTGTTCTATTCTGCTCACTTGTCCATTTATATTCTTTTTTTTTTTCTTTTAGTGTTCATTTTTACAGTTACATACTATCCTTTCAATGCAATTTTTTTTTTTTGGTACACATATAAGTTTTTTTTTTTCCTTACAATTTTAGGATCTAGTTTTCTAACAAACAGACTAAAATACACAGAGAATCAAATGTATTGCTCTGTTTTTTTCACCTAATTATATTCTCTTTCTCTTTCTTTTTTTTTAATCCCCCCAGTTTCACATCTCTTATGATTTATTTAGTGTACATTTCCTTAGGGTCATTGTTGCCATTTTAGTATTTATTTCTCTTGTTAATCTATTCTTTTCTCAACAGAATGACAAGATGAAAAAACTCACCTCAGAATAGAGAACAAGAGGCAATACTAACAGGCAGAGACCTAGTCAGTATGGATAAAAGCTATGGATATGACTAAAGTTCAGAGTAACAATTATAAAGATACTAGATAGTCTTGAAAAAAGCATAGAATACATTAGAGAATCCCTTTTGGAGAAGTTAAAGAACTAAAATCAAGTAAAAATCAAAGGCTATTACTGAGATGCAATAAAAAATGGAGGCTCTAACTATAGGAAAAATGAGGCAGAAGAGAGAATTAGTGATAAAGAATACCAAAAGATGGAGAATAAAGAATGTGAGAAAAAGAGAGATAAACAACTACTGAATCATGAGGGGAGAATCTGAGAGGTAAGTAATACCATAAACTGAAACAACATTAGAATAATTGGGGTCCCAGAAGAAGAGGAAAGATAGAGAGGAACAGAAGGTATATTGGAGCAAATTATAGTGGAGAACTTCCCTAATCTGGGGAAGGAAACAGATACTCAAGCCCAGGAGGCACAGAGAACCCCCCTCAAAATAAAAATAGGTCAACACCTTGACTTATAATAGTGAAAATTACAAATCTCAGACAAAGAGAGAATCTTGAAAGCAGCTCAGGACAAGAGGTTTGTAACATACAATCGTAGAAATATTAGATTGGCAGCAGACCTATCCACAGAGACCTGGCAGGCCAGAAAGGACTGGCATAATATACTCAGAATGCTGAATGAGAAAAATATGCAACCAAGAATACTTTATCCAGGAAGGATGTCATTCAAAATAGGAGAGATAAAAAGCTTCCAGGACAGACAGAAACTAAAAGAATTTGGGATCACTAAACCAGCCCTGCAAGAAATATTAAAGGGGATCCTTCTAGCGAAAAACGAGACCAAAAGGAAAATAGATCAGAAAGGAACAGAAACAATATACAAAAACAGTGGTGTTACAGGTAATACAATGGGACTAAATTCATATATTTTGATAGTTATTCTGAATATAAAGGGACTAAATGGCCAATGAAAAGAAACAGGATATTAGATGGAATAAAATAGCAAGACCCATCAATATGTTCTTTGCAAGAGACTCATTTTAGACCAAAGCAATTTATCATGTTAATGGACATCAAAAGAAAGCTCGGGTGGCAATCCTCCTATCAGGCAAATTTGATTTTAAACCAAAGATGTAGTAAGAGATGAGGTGACACTATATCATAATTAAAGGGTCTATCCAACAAAAATCCCTAATAATTGTAAATATTTATGCCCCCAACATGGGAGCAGCCAATTATATAAACCAGTTAATAAGGAAATTGAAGAAATATATTGATAATAATACTATAATGGTAGGGAACCTTAACTGAAATGGACAGATCATCTAAGCAAAAGATCAATAAGGAAACAAGGGCTTTGAATGACACACTGGACCAAAGCAACAAAAAACACATATTTCTTGAGTGCACATAGAACATTCTCCAGAATAGATCACATACTTGATCATAAATCAAGTCGTAATTGGTATCAAAAGATTGGGATCATTCTCTGCATATTTTTGGATCACTGTACTTTGAAACTTGAATTCAATCACTAGAGTAAATTTGGAAAGAACTCAAATACATGGAGGCTAAAGAGCATTTTACTAAAGAAAGAATGAGTCAACCAGGAAATTAAAGAATTTTTAAAAAATCATGGAAACAAGGGAAATTGAAAATACAACTGTTAAAAACCTTTGGAATGCAACAAAGGCAGTCCTAAGAGGGAAGTATATAGAAATACAAATCTTTCTCAAGAAAAGAAAGGTTTCAAATTAGACAACTTAACCTTCCACCTCAAGGAGCTAAAGAAAGAACAGCAAATAAAGCCTAAAACCAGCAGGAGAAGAGAATTAATAAAGATTAGAGCAGAAATCTGAATGAATGAAATTAAAATTAAAAAAAAAAAAGTAGAAACAGATCAATGAAACTAGGAGCTGGTTCTTTGAAAAAAAAAAAAAAAAAGAAGATTCATAAGCCTCTGGGCAAACTTACTTACCAAAAAAAAAAAACAGAGAGAGAGAGAGAGAGAGAGAAAAGAGAAAATACCCAAGTAAAGAAAATTATGAATGAGAGAGGGGAGATTACAATCAATACCAAACAAATACAACTATAAGAACATATTATGAGCAAGTATATTGGAGAAATCTGGGAGAAATGGATGCATCCCTAGAGCTGTATAAACTACCAAAACAGAAGAAGGAGGAAGTAAAAAACCTGAACAGACCCATAACTAGCCAAGAAATTGAAGCAGTAACTAAAATATTGCAACAAAAAAATAGTCCAGGGCTGGATGACTTGCCAGGGATTTCTACCAATATGTAAAGAAGAATTAATTCCTATTCTTCTGAAGTTGTTTCAAAAAAAGATTTGGAAGGAAAAATGTCCAAGCTCTTTCTATAATGCCAACATTACCTTGATCCAAAAACCAGACAAACACTGCACTAAAAAGGAGAATTATAGACCAATATCCCTGATGAACATGGATGCAAAAATTTTCACCAAGATACTAGCCAGTAGGATATAACAGTATGTTAAAAGGATTATTCACCACATTCAAATGAGATTGTTCAGAATCTACAAATCAATCAATATGATACACTACATTAATAAAAGAATAATCACATGATCCTCTCAATAGATGCAGAAAAAGCATCTGACAAAGTACAGAATCCTTTCTTAATTAAAACTATTCACAGTGTAGGGATAGAGGGATTATACCTCAATATCATAAAAGCCAGATATGAAAAGCCATCAGCAAATATCAGTCTCCATGGGGAAAAAATGAGAGCTTTTCCCCTAAGGTCATGAATATAGCAGACTTATCACCACTGTTGTTCAACATAGTACTCAAAGTTCTCAGCAGTCAGACAACAAAAAGAAATAAAAAAGCATCTGAATCAGCAAAGAAGTCAAACTCTCATTCTTTGCAGATGACATGATACTCTATGTGAAAAACCCAAAAGACTTCACCCCAAAATTTTTAGAACTCACAGGAATTCAGCAACATGGCAGGTTGCAAAATCAATGCACAGAAATCAGTTGCATTTCTGTACACCAACAATGAGACAGAAGAAAAAGAATTAAAGGAGTTAATCCCATTTACAGTTGCACCAAAAACTGAAAGATACCTAAAAATAACATAGCCAAAGAGGTATTCTGAAAACTAAGGAACTCTTATAAAAGAAATTGAGGAAGACACAAAGAAGTGGGAAAACATTCCATGCTCATGGATTAGAAGAACAAATATTGTTAAAATGTCTACGCTACCTGGAGCAATCTATACATTCAATATAATCCCTATCAAAATAGCATTCAAATTTTTTCACATAGCTGGAACAAATAATCCTAAAAATTCAGAAAAGATCCTGAATAGCCAAAGGAATGTTGAAAAAGAAAACCAAAGACAGTGGCATCACAATTAGAGACTTCAAGCTTTATTAGAAAATCATCAAATGGTAATCATCAAAATGGTATGGTACTGGCACTAAAACAGACACATCGATCAGTGGAACAGAATAGAGAACCCAGAAATAGACCCTCAATTCTATGGTCAACTAATATCCAACAAAGCAGGAAAGAATTTCCAACAGATAAAAGACAGTCTCTTTAACAAATGGTGTTGGGAATATTAAACAGCCACATGCAGAAAAATGAAACTGGATCATTTCCTTACACCATGTATAAAACTAGACTCAAAATAGATGAAAGACCTAATATGAGACAGAAATCCTTCAAAATCCTAGAGGAGAACACAGACAGCAACCTCTGTGACCTCAGCTGCATCAACTTCTTGCTATACATGTCTCCAAGGGCAAAAATAAACTAATGAGACTTCATCAATATAAAAACCTTTTGCACAGCAAAGAAAACAGTTGACAAAACTAAAAGACAACTGACAGAGTGGGAGAAGATATTTGCAAATGTCTTATCAGATAAAGGGCTAGTATCCACAATATATAATGCACTTATCAAATTCAACACCTAAAGAACAAATAATCTAATCAGGAATTTGGCAGAAGACATGAACAGACATTATTGCAAAGAAGACATACAAATGGCCAACAGACACATAAAAAGTGTTCCACATTATTTGGCATCAGGGAACTACAAATCAAAACCACGATGAGATACCAACTCGCACCAATCAGAATGGATAGGGGTGCGTGGGTGTCTCAGTCAATCAAGCAGGTCATAGCACAGGTCACCATCTTCAGGTCCTGGGATTGAGCCTCCCCTCAAACTCCTCTACCCCTACCTCTCCCTCTGCTCTTCCCCCCTCTAATAAAGAAATTCAATGTTTTTTAAAAAGAAGAATGGCTAAAATTAACCATCTAGGAAATGACAGATGTTGGTGAGGATGCAGAGAAAGGAAACCCTCTTACATTGTTGGTGGAAATGTAAACTGGTAGAGCCACTCTGGAAAACAGTACAGAGGTTCCTCAAAAAGTTGAAAATAGAGCTACCCTATCACCCAGCAATTACATTACTAGGGATTTAACCCCAAAGATACAAATGTAGTGATCCGAAGGGGCACCTGCACTGCAATGTTTATAACAGCGATATACAATAGTCAATCTATGGAAAGAGTCCCACTGTCCATCATCAGATGAGTGGATAAATATATGGTATACCCGCACACATGCATACACACAATAAAATATTACTCAGCCATTAAAAAAAATGAAATCTTGCTATTTGCAATGACATTGATGGAACTAGAGGGTATTATGCTAAGTGAAATAAGTTAATCAGAGAAAGACAATTATAAGATTTCACTAATATATGGAATTTAAGAAACATAACATAGTGGCATAGGAGAAGAGAGGAACAAATAAAACAAGAGAAAATCTGAGGGAGAGAAGCCATAAGGGACCCTGAATCATAGGAGATAAACTGAGGATTGCTGGAGGGGAGGAGGGTGGGTAATGAGTCCTGGGTACTATATAAGACTGATGAATCACTGACCTCTACCTCTGAGACGAATACTACATCATATATTAATTAATTGAATTTAAACTAAAAAATAATTAAGAATTTTTGATGGTGCTATTTTCATTAAAGACTATCAATAAATTGCCAAATATGTATATACCATCAGAAACTGGTATATTGATGTTTAAATCCATTACCAGTTTAGCAAAATGCATTGTCATCTCCTTAACTAATGCTCTTTAGCCTTTGTAAGAATGGCCAATCTATGCTAGGATAGCTAGGGACAGGAAGTGCATGAGGCATTCCTGAATTAAAATGGTAATACTGTTTAGAATTGAACATTGATATTACAAAAAACTCGAGAATCTTTGTTATTAAATCATCTCTATAGTCTTGTGAGCTAGGTGGGTTCTACCTTATAGATAAAAATCCTTAAGAGTCACACATTGAATTATCTTGTATACTTGCCATGCTACTAGGAGAAGGAACTGGATTCCATTTCAGGCCTGCTTAAATCCCAGTAGATTGTTGAATAAGTCATACAGACTGTCTCTCACAAATACAAGGTAGCAAAGGAGATAGAGAATGAAGCGTATGGGGACTTTATTAAGGAATGATTAAAAGCTGCTTGACTTTGGGTGCCTAGGTGGCTCAGTTGGTTAAGTGCCTGACTCTTGGTTTCAGCTCAGGTCATGAACTCATGGTCATGGGATGGAGCCCCACATTGTTCTCCATGCTTAGCAGGGGAGTCTGCTTAAGAGTCTCTCTCTCCTGTCCCTCACCCTGCCCCTCACTCTCTCTCTAAAGTAAATTAATAATAAATCTTTAAAAAAAGGAAAAGCTCTTTGATGTCTCTCATTTTACCATGTCCAAGCTGAGTGAACACCCAGAGAGACACTGGGCCAGACCCCATTTGCCCCCACCATTGTTATGAATTTGAGCCACATTCAGCCTATGTAAGGGTCAAACATTTGACCTTAATTTACCCCTCTTTTTCCTTTCTAATCAAATTGCCCCTCTGAGCTAAGCCTCCATTGTAAATATTGTTAATAGCTTTATTTCCTATGAGAATTTCAGTGATGGAACTTTCTTCAAAATAAACTCATTTGGGGAAAAGAAACTACTTAGCAATTCTTAAAGGAATCACAAGTTGGGAACCACATTTTTTCAAATGAAGCCAAATTGAACATATTGTCGTACTTAGATCTTCTTCAACCATCAAAACAAATTAAAATACAGATCATAGGAGTATTTTGATTGTGGTTGGAAACTTTAAAAGCAGGACCAGGACTATTTTCTGGCTCTTTTCTAAGTACTTGAACTACTGTTTGAAGAGTGTCAAAGAAATGGCAGAGTTAGTTGTAAAAAGTTTAAGTAGTTGGGAGGAAGAAGCAAAGGAGTGACGTATCACCTTAGATACATACAAATATTTACATGTTTTTATTATAATCCCAACAGAATAATAGTATGTCCACTTTATTAACAGTTTCTATATTGTAATTTGATCTGACTAAGCCCTGAATTAGATCCGGCCATCAAGTCAACCCAAAATCTAGAGTTCATCAGTGCATACTACTGGCTATAATTGGAAAAATAAATAAATATGTGTAGCAAAATACTTATAACTTTTTACTTATACATTTGGTCCTATAAACAATATTTATATTTTTTGAAGGGGTGTTTGAAGGATAAGTTTTTTAGTTATAGTATAAGTATTTTTACATCTTGGTACTACATTGAGAATTTTGGTAATGCCCTACTGATTCATATAAGGTATATATAAAATGATGTCTTTTAAGGTTTAATATAATAATATTAGTAATTTTAATTATTATTAAAACCAACTTTTATTGAGTTTTTCTACTGTCTCTAAGCTCTGCACACTGCATATATAATTTTTTATTCTTTTAATAATCCACAAAGATACATTAGTTTTCTTTCTTTATAAAATGAGGCAGGTAAGTCACAGAGAGGCTGAGTTACTCTCCTGTGACATGTCTGGGTGGGGAGTCATGCTCTCCCTCAGTGAACTTCCCCTACTGCTGTGTCCTAGGACCTCTGTCATTTTGAAATGGACCCACGCAATACAGGCGAACACAGCATGTTGGCAAGGAAATAAAAACGTTCAATGCTCAGCATTTAGTTGCTGAACATTTTCTACTTCATGTATGGTTCACATACACATCCATTATTTTGAAAGTTGTTTTCCTCCTGTTCAACAATTGGAAAAAAATAATTATAAATACTATCTCATGGGACCTATAATACCTGTCATGAAATATGAGTAATTTTGCCATCCTATGCCAGGGGTATTGCCAGGTGCAATGACAAGAGAAAATTTACTTTGGCTTAGCTGTAATTTGTAGGTGCCCTAATCTCACTTGCACATACCAATTACATGTCAAGAATTCTGTGCTTACCAGAGAGATTTTGATTTAGATGTTTTATAACTTTATATAACACATAAATAAGTAGGACTTCAGTTGTTCTTATTAGGGTTGAGAGGTGATTGGCTCCCTTGCTAAATTATATGACTAGACCATTAAAAATATGTGTAAGTATGTGTGTGTTAAATGCCTATCCCCACTTCTGAGAGAGAAGTATTAGAACTTATTTATTTGACTTCTCCAAAATAGAGGTGCCTGGTAGCCATGAAATGTTCCTCCTATACTTTTGATTCCTGACTCCTAGATATTAAACTGAAAAACCTGAAGAGTTACTTGTATGGGTGGTATTAGTAGTTTTAGACTCTCCACATTTTAAACAGTTTGCTCTTAGCATCATGTTCAGCTGCTATATTATAAGGTAAAAATTATGTTCATGGATTGTGTTACAAGCCCCATTAGGTTTTTCCCCACAGATATGTTTTACATCTAATGATATGCATTTCTATAAAGTGCTTATTCCTCCCTCCTCCCCTCTCTCCCCTCCTCCCCCTTTCCTGTCCCTTCCCCCCTCCTTCCTTTCCTTTCTTCCTCCCATTAAACATCCTTTCTTCCTCAGGGGTAAGGTTATGAATATGCCATGAAAGGTGTGGTTAATTGTCTTGATTTGAATCCTGGCTCCACATTCATTAGCTGAGTAAATTTTGGCACATTACTTAATCATGCCATATCCACCGTTATCCATGAAGATAATAAAATATTTGCCATCAAAGCAAACATTATTGGAAAATAATAATACATGTTAAGCAATGAGAATGGTATCTGATGCATAGCCAATATTCTTTTTAAAAGAAGATTTGTATTTGTCAGAGAGAGAGAAAGAGTGAGCACAATAGCAGGGGGAGCAGTGGACAGAGGGAGAAGAAGGCCCATCGCTGAGCAAGGAGGCTGATGCAGGACTATCCCAGGACCATGGTATCCTGACCTGACCTGAAGGCAGATGCTTAACTGACTGAGCCACCCATGCATCTCAATATTCCATTAGTACTGAAACAGGTATATGGGGCACCTGGGTGGCTCAGTGGGTTAAGCCTCTGCCTTCTTCTCAGGTCATGATCTCAGGGTCCTGGAATCGAGCCCCGCATTGGGCTCTCTGTTCAGCAGGGAGCCTGCTTCCCCCTCTCCTCTGCCTGCCTCTCTGCCTACTTGTGATCTCTCTCTCTAATAAATAAATAAAATCTCAAACAAAAATAAACAGGCATACACTAAGGCCATATACATGCTCTAATAATGAAATTTTGTCAAGGTTTGTGCATGTACAGTGGAATCAATTTACAGTTTCATAGATTGTAGAAATGGCCACAATATCCACAGTGCCCTGCACCCAACATTCTAACCTTGGATACTTAGGATGGGTTCCTCCCACACTGACTCTGGGGCTGGCCACATGACTTATTTTGGTCACTGGGACAAAAGCCAATATGACGCAAGTAGAGATCATAAAAGTACCTGCACAAAGGGGTTTGACTTCTCTTTTGCTACTTTCAATAATGATGCTGCCACCATGATCACAACCGGTTAGACTGGACACCTGGCAACACATGTTCAGCTTCTTCCAGCACCTCTACTAATATCCAGTCAACCTGAAAATATGCAACATTTAACCAGCCCTCTGACTGTCAAACTGTGTGATCCCAGCCAGTAACACATGGGAGATGAACCATCCCAGCAAAGCCAAGTCAAACTACTGACTTGCAGGTTTGAGAGACACCAAACATGGATGAGGTTTGTTATGCAACAGAAGCTCACTGATGCAAATGAGTCACTTACTTAGTTTTTATTTATTTATTTATTTATTTATTTGTTTGTTTGTTTGTTTATGAGTTCATACTTGCATGAGGGAGGTCTGTCAGGCCAAGAACTCCACATAATTGCCATGACACTGTGTTGCTTTCTCAATAGGAGTAAATCTGACCTAACTCAGTATCTTTTCATCTGTAATTTCTGTAAGGAATATCCCTCACAATGATGGCGTGATGATTTCATACTACTCTTGTGCCCTTTGAAGACAACTGCACCATCTTTTGTATTGTCATGTAAATTAGGACCTATGGTTGTGTGGGGATTGTATCATATATGCAAAAATAAACATTTTACTTGGTGTTTTCCCTGATTTATTACCAAAGTAGAAAATGAGCTTGAACATGGAAAAATCTGATTTCTTTTAAACTATATTTCTTTATGACATCTCATGTCTAATTTCCAAAGATTAGCATTAAAAATATCACTAACTGATATTCTTTATCTTATCTGTATTGTAGTTTTTGAGTTTTTAAAAGTTTTATTTATTTATTTGTGAGAGAGAGAGGGCATAAGCGGGGGAGCAACAGGAAAAGGGGAAGCAGGGTCTCTGCTGAAAGATGTTTCTACATATTTCACTTTTTTCTCACAATATAACAATAATGTAAGCATTTTTTAAAATTTTAATTCCAGTGTCATTATTAACATACAGTGTTAAATTAGTTTCAGGGGTACAATATAGTGATTCCACACTTGCATACAACACCTGGGGCTCACCACAGGTGCACTCCTTAATCCCCAGGACTCATTTCATCCATCCCCAGTCCTACCTCCTCTCTTGTAAACAGGCTTGGTTCTCTCTCATTAGGAGTCTGGTTTTTGATGTGTTCCTTTTTTTAATTTCCTTTTTATCCCCTTAAATTCCACATATGAATGAAATCATATGGTATTTGTCTTCCTAATGGGCTTGTTTCACTTAGAATTATAGTCTCTAGATCCAACCATGTTATTTCAAATGGCAAGATTTCATTCTTTTTTATGATGAATAATATTCTAATATATATATTCTATATGTATATTGAAATATATATTTAGGTATTCAAATATACATTCATAATATATATTCTAATTCTAATATATATATTCTAAATGTAGTATTCAAAAACGTGTGTGTGTTTGTATGCATACCACACCTTCTTTATCTATTTTGCTATTAATGGACACCTGGGCTACTTCCATAATTTGGCTAATGTAAATAATGCTGCAATCAACATAGGGGTGCATATAACACTTTAAATCAGTGTTTTTGTATTCTTTCGCCAAGTACTCGGTAGCATGATTACTGGATCTTAGCGTAGTTCCTTTTTTTCATACTGTTTTTCAAAAGGGCTGCCTCAGTTTGGACTCCCATCAACAATGTAGAAGGGAGGGTCTCTCCTCTTTGCATCCTCGCCAACACCGTTTCTTGAGGCTTTTTGTTTTTGTTTTTTAAGACTGTGTTTATTTGTCAGAGAAAGAGAAAGAGAATATAAGCAAAGCGGGGTGGGGGGCAGCAGGAGGAGGGAGAGGCAGGCTCCCTGCTGAGAAAGGATGCAGGACTCAGTCCCAGGACCCTGGGATCATGACCTGAGCTAAAGGCAGACGCTTAACTGACTGAGCCACCCAGGCACCCCAGAGTTGTTAGATATTTTAAATATCATCCTGTCTCTTGAAAATATTAAAAGGACTACTATTTCCACAGTATTGAGCACATTACATGGTGCTCAAGAAGGTAATGTTTGTTGTGGGTTTTTCATACAGGGTCTCTAAACCTACTTTGTTGAGGGTTTTAATCATGAATGAATGTTATACATTGTCAAATGCTTTTTCTGTGTCTATTAAAATGATCATATGTTTTTTATCCTTTTTCTTGCTGATGTGATATATCATGTGGGTTGATTTGAGAATATTGAACTACCATTGCAACCTGTGAAAAAAATCCCACTTGATTGCAGTGAATTATTTTTTAAATGTATTGTTGCATTTGGTTTGCTAATATTTTATTTTTTTTTAATATTTTGTTTATTTATTTGACAGAGATAGACAGAGTGAGAGAGGTAACACAAATAGGGGGAGTGAGAGAGAAAGAGAGAAGCAGGCTTCCCACCTAGCAGGAAGCCTGACACAGGGCTGGATCCTAGGACCCCTGGATTATGACCTTAGTGGAAGACAGATGCTTAATGACTGAGGCTCCCATGTACCCTGGTTTGCTAATATTTTGTTGAGGATTGTCTGCATTTATGTTCATTATAGTTATTACCCTGTAGTTTTCTTTTTTTGTGGTGTCTTTATATGGTTTTACCATGACAGTAATGCTGACCTCAGAATGAATTTAGAAGGTGTCCTTCCTTTTCTATTTTGTTGAATAATTTGAGAAGAATAGGTATTAACTCTGTATGTTTGGTAGAATTCACCTGTGAAAACATTTGGTCTTGGACTTCTGTTTTTGGGGGGTTTTCAGATCACTGGTTCAGTTTCATTTCTGGTATTTGGTATATTCAATTTTTCTATTTCTTCCTGGTTCAGAATTTATTCATTTCCTTTAGATTGTTCAATTTGATGACATAAATTTTCATAATATTCTCCTACAATCCTTTGTATTTCTCTTGTGTTGGTTGATATTTCTCCTTTTTCTTTCTTGATTTTGTTTTAGTTCTCTCTTTTTTTTCTTTTTAATGAGTCAGACTAGAGGTTTATCAATTTTGTGGATCTTTTCAAAGTACCAGCTCCTAGTTTCATTGGTCTTCTATTGTTTTTTACTTTCAACATCCTTTATTTCTGCACTAATCTTTATCATTTCCTTCCTCCGGCCAGTTTTGGGTTTTGATTATTTTTCATTTTCTAGCTCCCTTCAGTGTAAGGTTAGGTTGTTTATTTGAGATTTTTCTTGCTTCTTGAACCAGACCTGTATTGTTATAAACTTTCCTCTTAGAGCCACTTTTGCTGCATCTCAAAGATTTTGGACAGCTGTGTTTTAATTTTCACTTGTTTCCATGTAATTTCTTTGATTTCTTGGTTGACCTTCATTGTTTAGTAACATGCTATTTAATCTCCATATATTTTTTGTTTTTTCCAGATTTTTTTTTGTAGTTGATTTCTAGTTTCATAACATTATGATCAGAAAAGATGCATGTTATGATTTCAATCTTTTTTAATTTGTTGAGATTTGTTCATGATCTAATACATAATCAATTCTGGAGAATGTTCCTTTTGCATTTGAAAAGAATGTGTATTCTGCTGTTTTGGGATGGCATGTTCTCAAATATATCTGTTAAATCCATCTGTTCCAGTGTGTCATTCATAACAACACTCCCTTGTTAATTTTCTGTTTGGATGATCTATCCATTGATGTAAATGGGGTGTTAAAAGTCCTCTATTATAGTATTACTATCAATTGCTCCTTTTGTATTTGCTATTAACTGTTTTATCTATTTGGGTGATTACATGTAGGAGGCATAAATATTTACAATTATTAGGTCATCTTGTTGGCTTCTCCCCTTTATTATTATATAGTGTCCTTCTTTGTCTCTTGGTACAGTCTTTGTTTTAAAGTCTATTTTATCTGATATAAGTATTGTTATTCTGGCTTTCTTTTGACATCCATTTGATAGATTTTTCTCCTTCCTCTTACTTTCATTCCCCAGGTATTTTTAGGTCTAAAATGAGTCTCTTCTAGGTAGCCTATAGGTAGACCTTGTTGTTTGTTTGTTTGTTTTGTTTTTGTTTTTTAGTCTACTCTGTCACTGTATGTCTTTTGTTTGGAAGATGTAGTCCATTTACATTCAAAGTAACATTAATATGTATATTTTATTGCTATTTTGTTTCTTGTTTTGTGGTTCTCTTTGCCATTCTTCCCTGTTCCTTTCTTCTGTTGCACTCCTCTTTCACAGTTTGCTGCCTTTCTTTAATAACATACTTACATTGCTTTCTCTTTATGTTTTCCATATCTATTACTGGTTTTTTATTTGTATTACCATTCAGTTTGTATATAACATCTTCTGGATATAGCAGTCTATATTAAGTTGATGTTTGCTTAAGTTTGAAATCATTTTTTACTCCTTTCCTTCTCTCCCTCCTCACATTTTAAGCATGTGGTGTTCTATTTTTATCTTTTTATTTTGTGAGCTCCTTGACTGATATTTACAGATACACATATTTTTACTGCTCTTGTGCTACCTGTTTTTCTTATTCTTACTTATGGTCTTCTCTTTCCACTCAAAAAATCTCTCTTAATATTTCTTATAGGACTGGTTTAGTGGTCATGAACTTCAACTTTAATTTGTTGTGGAAACTCTTTCTCTCACCTTCTATTCTTAATCATAGCCTCACTGGGTAGAGTATTCTTGGGTGCAGGTTTTTTGGGTTTTTTGGGGGGGGGGGGTTGTTTCTTTCGTTGGTTGGTTAGTTGGTTGGTTTGGTTTTTCCTTTCAATGTTTTGAATACATCATGCTTGAAAAGTTTTGGGTGAAAAATCTGTTATTAGCCTTTTGGGGTTTCCCTTGTAACATTCTTTTTTTCTCTTAATGCTTTTAATATTTTCTCTTTATCATGAATTTCACACTTTAATTCCTATGTGTTATGGTGTGGACCATTTGTGTTGATTTTTTGGAGGGATTTTTGTATCTTCTGGATCTTAATATATGTTTCCTTCCCCAGACTTGGGACATTTTCAGCTATCATTTCTTCAAATAATTTTTCTGCCCTTTTTTTCCTTCTTCTCCTGGGATCCCTATAACATGTATGTCATTGCACTTGATGCAGTCATTGAGTTCCCTAAATCTATTTTCATTTTACACATTTTTTTGACCCATCTGCTCAGCTTGATTACTTCCCATGATGTTGCTTCCTCTTGTCTTTTATTTGTTCCATCTAGTGCATTTTTGTTTCATTTATTGTATTCTTTATTTCTCATTGGCTTATTTTACCTCTTTGCTAAAGGTCTCACTGATGTTCTCAACTCTTTTCTCAAGTCCAATGAGTACCTTTATGATCATTACTTCAAATATCTATCAGACATATTACTTATATCTGTTTCCCTTAGTTCTCTTGCTGTGGTTTTGTGCCATTCTTTCATTTGGGTCATATTCCTCTGTCACCCCAGTTTTTTTCTCTGTGTCTGTTTATGTAAGGGAAGCTTTGTCAACCACTCTTGAAAGTAATGGCCTTATGAAGAAGAGGTCCTATAGTGTCCTGGAGTGCAGTGCTCCTTATACTCAGGACCTGGGTCTTCAGGGAGTGTCACCTATGAGTGTTATGTGTGCCCTTCTCTTGTCTTGGCTACTGTTTCCTTCAGTCCAGTTATTGGCAGTCTTTTTCTTTGCCTTTTGTGGGCAGTGTTTGGTCCCTTTGGTGTTAGTGGACCCATCTGGGCTGCTCCAGTCTTGAGTTGAGTCAGACCAGGCACTTCCCCAAGATGTAGTAGCACCAGACTGCAGGGTATTTCTGAGAAGCTTTCACTGGTGGACAGGGTCTGCGATGAAGCCAATTTTCTGTTCCCAGTCCATTTATGGGGCTATTGTCTGACTAATGTGTGTGGTTGTCCTCTCTTTTCCTTGGGGCAGGAGTCACTTGGAGTGGTGCTGGCCCTTGGGGCTGTTTGAACATGCCGGGTTTATAGCAGTAGTTTGAATGAGCTCTGTCTGGACAAGAGTATATTGCATGGGGTGGGGCATAGAGTGCCCACAATGCATGTGCACTGATGAGAGGGTATGTGCTTCTGCCACCAGGACAGGGCAGGCTGGTATGGGATGAGCAGTATTATCTAAGTGCCTGCTTATGATCTGCTGTGAAATGAGACCTGCCATCACCACAGGGCAGCCAGGGTGGATCCCCAAACTACACATGGTTGGAGCACACAGTTTTAACATAATAGGACTTTGTCTTTCACAGGACCCACTGCTGATGCCAATGCCAAGACTAAGACCCCACAAAATGCATGGGTTGGAAAATATGGTGATGGCAAGGTTTATGTGGATCTTCTCTGGAAGGGGACTTGCAACATTGGGACTCAGGCAAGCCTGATAGGAAAGTACAGATTCATAAATGTGCAGGTGGGCAGGGCTTGGTATAAGCAAGTTAGATAGTGAAATGTTGGTGCTGTGTTGATTCCCACAGCTGGCCATGTGTTTGTGCTGGGTGGTTGTAGAGAAAATTGGAACTCACCAGCTCCTTTGTTTCTGGAGGAGTCTCCCAGAGATATCTGTAGCTCCTGGACATGCTCTGAAATTAGTAAATAACTCCCTCTTGCATGCCCCGGGTGTTTTTCAAACTGTTCCTTCTCTGCTGTATCTCTGAGGGAAATTTATTATGCTGTCTCTTTAAGAGTAGAGACTCAACCTCCTATCACCTCTGGGTTGTCCCAGAGCCAAGCTTGCTTATTTCTAAAATTCCAGGTTTCAAGTCCTGCTGGTTGTAAGGACTCATGCAATTCAGCCCCTCTAGTTTTCAAAGCCAAATATTATGGGTATTTAACTTCTCTGTGCAGGCTACCTGGTGTGAGGGTCTGTTTCACTACCCTCTCCACACCTGTGGCTACCTCTTAACCAAGGATGGCTGGGGCCCTTTTAGCTCCCCACAACATCTCTGCCCTTCCTATTTTTTTTTTTCCTATTCTTCCTACTCTGTACAATATGGCCTCTTCTCTACCCTTAGTTGTGGATTTTTTTTTTTGGCCAGTCTTTGGGGCATTTTCTGGATTATTTACACTGATGTGAGTGTTTTCTAGTTCTATACATGGGATGAATGAACTTAGTCCCCTCTTAATCATCCCAGCCTCTAATAATGTAGCCATTTTAAAATATAATTTATGAAAAACACAATTAAGTTGTATAGAGACTTCATAATTGACCATGACCTATAGGCAGAAAGTGATAGGGGAAAGATTTCAATGTCTTTGGCTCCTCTTTGTTACAGAAGTCTCATTAAGAACTCAAAGAAGTTTAATTTAACAGATACACATCATATTCTAGGGACTGAATTGTGTCCCACCCCCCACCGCAAATTCATTTGATGAACTCTTACTCCCTGTGTAACTATCTGGAGATTAGATAGCATCTTTAGTAGGTAAATAACTTGTACTCTCCTCTCTGTCTCCCTCTGTCTCTGCAGCATGAAGACATAGCAAAAAGATGACTGTCTGGAAACCAGGAAGGAAGCTCTCATCAGACCTGAACCCTGTGAACCCTGACCATGGAGAGAAAATAAGTTTCCATTATTTAAGTCACCCAGCTTATAATATTTTGTTATGGCAGCTTGAGCTGACTAATACATGTCATACTAAATAGATGGGTCTGCTTCTATCTCATACAAATCTTGGAGGCAAGGGCAAGGATTTTTCCTCCATTAATTTCTCTGCCCACTATTTTTCAATTAACATGTTACTGTGAAGTTTTCCTAGGGTACATGTCACAAATATTGTGACCCTCCGAGGACAGGTATTTAAACAAAAGGAGTATAAAGTTTGTTTAGTTTTGTTTTGTTTCCTGGTAAAATTCACCATCATTTAACAGTCTCATACTTAAAAATTCATCCTAAGGAATTGTCAAGGATATATGCAAGCATGTACAGATATTGTCACTGAAATGTAATGTATACCACTCAAAATTTGTACAACTTAATATTAAATGATGAGAGAAAAGCAAAACAAATGAAGACACTCTATAAGATGGAATACCATGCAGTCATTAAATAGTATTGAGTGAGGTTATGCACTGACAGCAATCGGTGTTCAGAATGTATTATCACACTACAAATAGTACCTCCATAGCATGCAACAACAAATATGCGTGCATGCATGTAAATCTAAATATGTATATGTCTGCCATACTTATTATAGTATTGTATTCCTATATTTAATATATTTCTATCTTTTGGTGATGAGATTGCCAGCAGATTTTTGTTTGTATTTATTTATTTATTTTTAAGGTATCTTGCTATAAAATAACATTTTTGATAACTAGAAGGAAACTCTTTAAGAAGTAAAAATAAAAACTCATCTTTCAATAATACTAAATAACATTAGTGTTCCAACATGAGTCTATTATATTAACAAACATAAAGAAAATAAATGTAATCTAAAGATGATGGGCTTAATCTGAACTATTTAAACACTGCTGTTAAAAACCAATGAGCAAGCACTTTGTCATCAATGTAAACGGTGTTATATTTTCTGGAGAAGCAAGTTTTCAATAAGCTGCATGATCAGTCCAAATGCAGGCATCTATTGTTTCTTGTAACAGCAAATGATATATTTAAAAGGAAAGAAAATAATGTTTGACCAAAGAGGGGAAAAATGTTCAAGATTTTTATGACAAGTTCTTTTGAAAACAGTGAGTGGTTGTTGTTCAAATTCTCCTACAGTGGAGCAAAGTAAAAATAAAAGAAATGCTATGTTTTAAAATGTTTCCTGGTGGACAATATTAACGTTGGGTTGCTAAGGAATAATAGGGTTATATGAAATGTTTAGGTGCATTGAAGAGAAGCTTAGGAAGAATGGGGAAAAATGCAAATAATTGGAGCTTTTAGTTAATTTTTAGTGTTTTAATGGAAATTTCTTAAATGTGCATAAAAACCAGCCACTAGAATACCTACACATCAGCATAACCATAATACATAATAAAATGATAACTGCCATTAAACATTCAAAATGAAACAGTAAGGGCCTTATAGTCTACATACATTGATAAAAATATTCTTTCTTCTAATTTGTCATCTTGGAATAAAAACAATGAACGTCTCTGAAGCCTTTCTTTGCTTGTATTTATAAAACAGGAGGCAGTGACATGACCAAGAAGCAAAGAATAATGCAAACAGGAGTAGCAGTGTCCATACTCTTCTGAATTGTGGCACCAGGTACACACAAATCAAATCCTAAACTACTCAAGACCTTGGATGTTAGCTTTTGTTTATGAACTATATAGGGTGCTTATTTTCTGCTATCCATGATGGCAACAACCAATCTTTTCTCGGTATTTATGGTGCTTTTCTTTCGGTCTTTCTTTCCTTTCTTTCTTTCTTTCTTTTTTTTTTTTTAAGATTATTTTATACTTGGCAGTATCTAAATATTGTGCCTGGAATTTAAATCAGAAAAACTAGCTTTTGCTTTAGCTAACTGAAAAAGGCCAAGCTCACCGCTGAACTGGAGTGATTATCTTTCCAGAAATGAGCTGGAAAGGTGCACGGATTGGATACAGCTGTGACTTTCCATGTCACGACATCCTCAAACAGCTCAGTGCAGTGGGAGTAATAATGCCCAGTTTCCAGCTGAGGAAACTGTAAAACATGGGGCAGTTTTTAAACCCCTGGGCCAGTGGACTCATCACTAAATAGAGTGTATTTAAGATGACATTACTGGTATGTTCTTAGATGAAACAGATTATGACTGCACCAAATGAAGACCCCAGTTCAAGAGATTGAAAGATATTGCATAACGTATTTGCCAATACCATGGTGTCTGGGGTTCTCAGAGTCTATGCTATGCATGCATTATTTAACTACAATGTGGTAATTTTAGCTTGCTTAGTGCTTTGTTGAACCAAAACTCTAACAGATGACTCATCAACGCCTTCAAGCTCAGCCCTTCCCACATCTAAAGATTCAAAATTCAGACGTGGTTTTGTCCCTGGTTTTGTTGCTTCCGTGCCATTTTCTCTTGAATATTGCCAAAACTTGAAATCTAAAGACTCTGTCCACACAGACAGAAACACGGGTGTTCCTGCTGCCGGCCGTCACACTCACTGAAATGCTTCCTCTGGGCAGTGAAATGACCACATTTGGTAACGATCAGATTCTTTAACTGGAATCTAAAATAGTGGTAAATTTCAAATGTTTCACTGCATGATAAAGAAAACAATAGCTTTTTAAACCAGCATTTATCTGGGAGTAATAAACAGAGTGACAGTAAAATAAAATATTTTTGTATTTCTTTTTATTCCCACAAGGAAGGCTATATAATTTGGGTGCTCTTATAGGATCTTCCAAAACCCCACATTTTATTTAAAAACAAACAATGATTAATAGCAAATGTTTATATATACTGAAGATTTTATAGTCATTAAATATTTGTTCAGCCCTGTATTTTCTTATTATTTATTTTGAAATCCTACTAAGACTTCCATTATCTGCAAAGATTGAGAACAAGGAACGGTATATGACTTCTCACTGGGTGGGGGGACGAGAAAATGAACAAAGAAAAACTGATCTCCAAATGTATTTACAAGTACTCAAAGTAAAAAAGAAAAAGGATTCAAGTCACACAAAGTATACTTTATGATAATAATGGAATTACACTGGAAGCTGCTAACAGAAATATCTAAGAAAATTATTTAAATATTTGGATGCAATATAAAACACTTACAAATAATCCACAAGTTAAAGAATAAAAGGGACATTAGGGGATATTTTGAGTGAATAAAAATCAAAAGCATGATATATTGAAAATGGTAACATGTACCCTCGCTGGCTGAAGAAATCTTGAGAAACAAGAACAGAGCTGGAGATTTATTCTACGATTATAATTTGATTTAACATTGTGAAATAAATAAAACTTAAAAAGAGCATCATATGATTTCCAAATTTAATGTAATGTTACAGTTATCAAGGAAGTGTAGTATTAGCATAAAAATTGAAAAAGAGATCAATGTAACAGAAAAGAAAGTCCTAAAATTGATGCATACAGGATTTTCATCAATAAACAACATCAACAAACTGATTTTCATCAATACTACAAAAATCATTCAGTGGATAAATGATACACTTTTCATTGAAAAATGAAAGAGGAGAGGCTGGGTGGCTCAGTTGGTTAAGCATCTGCTCTTGATTTTGGCTCAGGTCATGATCACAAGGTCATGAGATCCCGTTCTGCTTTGGGCTTCATGCTGAGCATGGAGCCTGCTTACAATTCTGTCTCTCCCTCTTCCTCTGCCTCTACCCACCTACCCACACACACAAAAATTAAGATAAATGGTGTGGAGGAACTAGAGTTATTTCCAAGGAACATGAGAAAATGTTTTGAGATAATGTATATATATTCATTCTTTTCATTGTGGTCTTGGTTTCATGGAGGTATATGTACATCAAAATTGATAAACTTGGGACACCCGGGTAGCTCAGTCAGTTAAGCATCTGCCTTCAGCCAAGGTCATGATCCCAGTCTCCTGCGATTGATCCCCACATGGGGTTCCCTGCACAGTGGAGAGCTTGCTTCTTCCTCTGCCTCTGCCCCTCCCACTTCTTGTGCTCTATCTCTAATAAATAAATGAAATCCTTAAAGAAATTGATAAACACTTTAAATATATGCATTTTAATGTCTATTTTGTTTCAATAAATAAATCAAATAGAGTCCTCTTATTTTACTAGTGTAACAACTTAGGCAAAGCACTTGCCTTCAAGTTAGCAGACAATAATTTCAGTTTGATCTGGAGTTATGTAGATTAAAAACAATTTTATTTAAAACATTAAAATCATTCACTATATCTCTCAAGACAGTCCCTGTTGTCATAGGTGTCAGTAAAAGAAGGTGGCAATATTCAAATCAAGCAACATGCATTCCACTAAACAAGGCACATCTGACTACCAAAGTTCAGCAAAAGCATTCATCAGCTGTGCATGGCTTGTCCTGAATCACTAGAATACTAATGAAGGGGAAAGTACAGAGAAAGACTGTCTTGGAAATTGAAAGATCCTTAACATTTCTTTGTGAGCAAGAATATTGATAACTGTTAAAAAGATATGGAGCCAAAACAAAAAGAAAAACAGATTTTTATTGCCTTTTGTAGTGGTTTTTGTTTCCATTTTAATTACAGTTAGCATTCATTTGCATTTGTCTTTCTTTGCAACAACACACACACACACACACACACACACACTTCACTTTAGTAAAAAATGACTCATCCACAGTCTCATTATTTCTAAATGTCAGAGTAATTCTTTCTCATATCCTACTTTGTCCCATTTTAGAGAATTAGGGTGTATCGGTGATTTTGTGTAAGTCAACTTACTTTTGTGTAGGTCAAACTCAGTGAAGTGAATGATAATTTTAACTCTTCTAAAAGTATGTGCATTATGAAAGGATAATTATTTTTAAATATGTGAGTCTTAATATGTTTATTTAATGAATAAATTGTAGATCAGGAACTAACAGACAAGCAGAGAGAGGTAGATAAAGAATCAAGTTTTTTTTTTAAAAAATCAAGTTTTATGTTTTTGTACAAGACTGTGATCCACATTTGAAATTGTGGCCAAATATATTCTTGTTTGAGCCATGTAGTTTATCTCATGCATTAGCGAGGATGGGAGATTTGTTCATTCCTTGGACAGGCAGTTGATTTCTAAAAGGCACTGTAGACCTTATATATCAGGATAATTATAATCGTGGAATCATAAAAGCTTGGGAATAAATTTTTGCTCCCATAGTTATTAACCATGAAGAAGAGATTCTTTAAATCTCTCTGAGTCCTTGTTTCCTTATCTTCATATGAGAAAAATGCTATCTATTTTGCTTTAGAAGAATGAATGGGTTTTATGAGAGTGGTACACTACATTGTCGTAGAGATCAGTCACACCATGACTCTTCTGGAGCCCACACTTGTGCTGACGCTTCCTGCCTCTGACATCACTATCTCTCCTCCAGTTCTCACATGCTGTCTAAATTCATAGCATCCCTGGTCACAGACAAGTATAGCTAAATGCAGATGGGCCAGTCCTGGTAACTTGCTGCAGTGACTGGTCCATGGAGAGAGAATGTGAACTGTTTAAGGTTAATCAACTCTCTCCTCAGGCTTCTTTAACTGGAGCCAAGGGAGAAACTTCTTTCTTGCAGGTGGTATGAGTCAAAATCCACCAGAGCTTTTGTTCTCTGGGACATCAGGATGATCTCCTCTGCAGCAGGAAGGAATGCATCTGATCCAGACAGAGCTTCAGAGCCGTCTTATCTGTGGTAATCACACTGGAGTCCATGGGCTTATTTCTGAAGAACACACTGATTTGTGGCAGTTGAAGAACCTTGACTATCGTATGTGGATAGAGAATCAGAGACATCCAATTCTGAGTAAACCAAGGGGAAAGACACTATCTGTAGAATCATCTGAGCTTTAAAGCCCTATATTGCAAGAATATTATTAAAGTTTATGTGGTTCCTAGTTATTTAACTTTTCTTTCAATTTGGAGAAACAAGTATTGCCATTATTATAAATTATTTTCTATTAAATCAGGTTTATTTAGCTGACAAATATATGCTGTTTTCAATGCCTTCCGAAACACCTTGCTTGTAATAAGTGTTAGAACATCATTCTAAGAATTTTCTTTTTGTTTAACTCTCATGGCCAGCTTTTTAAATTTTTGATAAATGCTGTGACTACTACACAGAAACTGAATGCACTCCTGCCCAAAAATGTGGTTCAGACATTGAGACAGATGACAGCATGCACAGAAACTGAGAGGGAATTAAAACAAAAAATAAATTTTTACTACTTATATAATGAGGATTTTGGGGGCGAGCATGGCAGACCTCCCAAGCTGACCTGAGAAAGGACTGAAAGAGGAGGGGCAAGAGACTGTGTTGAGATTTTTATCTTGATTATGGGACGGGACCAGGCAGGAGTTTTCACTTGCATATTGTGTAAAATTCCTATTGGCATCAAAGTTAGAGACCTGCTCATATGTAAAGCAGAAATGAAGTAGGGAGGAATGAGCCTGAAAAATTGTAGCGGTCACATGTCAAAAATGGAGTGACGCTTTTTGTGCAATAAGCCACTTCCTTTACTGATAATGTCTACCGCAGGTGGTGGCTGGCTACTTCATTCCAAGTCACACGCAGCTTGTGACTTGTCGAAAGAGTGACCTACACAGACTAGGTTACCAAAATAAGGACATTTTAGCCGTAACAGAATGTCTGCTCCCTCAATTATCAATCAAATAGGTTGAAAATTATTGAGGTAATAGTCTGTATTTCAAGTCTTTGCATAGGAACATGGATATTTAAAATAAATTGAATGTGTTCAATTCCCTTCAATACGTATTTATTAGCACTTGAGTGGTATTCAAACATGATGGTAAAAGTTTGAAAGCCATTAGTTTAGACATTAATTGCTTTGTAAGAAAGACTTGATAGCAGTAAATCTGGAAATATAGCTACCTCATCTTAATGCATGATTCTCAGGACCTAATTAGATTTTATACTTAATGTATATTTTTCAAACTTTACCATAAATGAGTAAGTAGATTCAGTGTAACAACTGAGATATGAGAAGCATGTTCCTAGAACACAAAAGAATATTCAGATATGGCCATGAGCATTGGGAAAAACTTTAAAGGGAGATGATATTAGCTGACCATTAAAGAAAAATATAAGCTGCCTCTTGGGATTTGATAAGTGTGATGGAATATTACAGATAATAGAAAAGACGTAACAGTGGCTTTCATTGGGATAGAGCTTATGTTTCCTGGAAAACAAAGATTAGGGAGACATTAAAATGTTTGATAAAGGGGAGAAATAAAATGTGGGTGAAAATGATAAGAGTTTTTCAAATAAAACTAGAAAAATTAAAAACGTAAATCTTTGAATGTGTATATGTGTATGTATGTGTGTGTATATGTATATGTAACTATGTATATATACATATGTATGTATGTAATTGAAGCAAGGATAAATGTTTGAGAAGCATGCCAGTGAGTTGGACTTTTGGAAATCCAATAAGATCACTGAAGCACAAACACATTCTTTAAGTTCCTTCAATGGTTAGAAACAACCTTCTATTAAGTTACTGCTCATTTACAGGACATGATTTCTTGTGTGAAGCCACCTGGTCATAGAAGGGAAGAAAACAAATAATTACCCAAAGTAGTGAAGGACTCTAGGCAGTATCTACAGAAAATACTGATAACAGGAGCCTTTGAAATCATTCCAAGTTTCCCCCTGTCGCTGTACAAACCAGGCTGCCACTATTAGGGGATTAGAAAAACTAAATACTACATGGGCACCTTTGTCGAATAAACAGTGATCGGGGTCACATCTGGAAGAACGTGACATTGAATGAGAATTCCATCCCTCTTATAACCCAGGGTTGGTAGAAAGGGAAACAGAATAGTAAAGCAGCATGTTCAATTACAGTTGGATAAGCATGCACCATATCAACCACAACTTTTGGGATATCATGCAACTTACACCATCAGATGATGTCAGAACTTACAATGGTGCCTGGACATTGAATTTTCTGTGAGGTCCCTGCCCATCCTCTCCAGAGGTAGATGTTCCAGCAAAGTCCTGCAGCAGAGAAACATTTTCATGGGTTAACATTACATTATCAAGGTAACGGTCCCACATTACTGTTGGGGGAGGAGAACAGGGACAGGTCCCATGCTACCCTCCCGTGACACATTGTACAGCAGTGTAGGAAAACTCCAGAGAACATTTGAAGGCCCGCAAGGAGGCCAACTGATCTTAGTTATCAGAATTCTGTCAGTCCTCTCCACAAATGTCTTAGAGATAAAGTACTTTTGCAGAACACTTCTTGCCAAGTAAAACAATGACTATCTGCAAATGACAAAAGCTTTAAAAATGGCCACAGTTAAAGATCTGATGAAAGTTCATTGCGATAAACTTGCTGGGGGAATTTTGATATTCCTGAGACACACGTTTTAAAATTATGACTGATATCATTATACTAGGACAGACCAGATTTTAGGAATTTCATATTAATATATGCTAAAAAAGTTTAGCATCACTTTCTATTTGACAGTGATTCCTGATGTGGGAAACAAAGGTAAAAGAAAAATTAAATTTCCTTACTACTTACAGTCCATTAAGGAGTCTTTGAAACAGGCGGTGTGACATTCCTCTAGGGACTCAACAGCCTCAATGCTGATACATTGCTGGGGACAAAAGACAATCTTAGCCCAACCTCCAGGATTCTGTCAGTCTGCTTTAACATATAAAAATCCCTTTGGAAAATTCCTTTATCTCTATCCCCCAAGATATATGTTAACAATCATTTCCCAAACATATGGACCACCGATATGCACCTGAAGGGTCTCATGACTCAGGATTTATTACACAATAATACATGGCATTTTCCCAACAACAGCTAGCCCTGGAAACCTTGCTTCCATATTCCTTAGAAACTTAAGCTATCCCTAACCCCTCCCAACTTGAAAGTATATAACAGGCCACTCCTCATGACCCCAGTGCAGCACTTTATGCCCATGGGTCCTGTCCCTGTGCCTCAATAAAACCACATTTTTGCACCAAAGATGTAAGAACTCTTTCCTAGCCAACAGCTTTGAATCCTAATGTCTTTCCTAGATCACCTCCCATGAAATTTAGCATATATAAAACTTACAAAGTTGTAAAAAAAACTTAGCTCTTTTAATGGAGAGGACTCATGTAATCAAAGACCTCGTAAAGACAGAACACAGAGCCTTTCTTTTCCAAGCACAATACAGTAATGATATAGGACAACCTTTGTTTATAATTTCTTATTAAGGGGAGGCCAATAATCTAAGAAGAGTGGTTCCTCTAAACAAAAGGATAACCAAATTTTAATTTTGTACCAGGGTACTTGTGATGTGTGATTTTAAAACTTTTTTTTTTCTTTTTAACTTATATAAATCAATTTCAATCTCAACTTGATTACATGTAAAATGTCTTTCTCAGGATGCCTGAGTGGCTGAGTCCATTATGCATCTGCCTTTGCTTAGGTCACAATCCCAAGCTCCCTGCTCAGTGTGGAGTCTGCTTCTCCTTCCGCCTGCCACACTGCCTGCTTGTGCTCTCTCTCTCTCTGGAAAATAAATAAATAAAATCTAAACAAACAAACAAATAAACAAATAAAATACCTTTCTCGTTATTCCTTTTCCACAAACGTTTCTGACCCTTAAGTTTTCATTCAAAGACTCTAGCCCTGAATCACATACCTGATGAAGTTCTAGAACCCAGGTGAGGTTCGGTGGGCTGAGGTCCGGAGCCGATGACCAAGAAAGAATTCTTGAGACATCTTTGGTGCAAAATGGTGGTTTATTAAAGCACGGGGACAGGACCCCTGGGCAGGAAGAGGGGCTGCCCCGGGTTATGTACCCTGCGTTTGGGGGAAGGTGAGGGGAAGGGAGGTTTCAGTGGAGTTTTCATATGCTAAAGAGGGCCTACAACGTGCCAGCAGTAGGCCTTGCCCTTGCTGCTGGATCAGTGTTGTCTTTAGACCAGCCATTAACATTAAGATAGTTCGGAGACTTTTTGGTGGGGTGTCACAATCCTGCTATCAATCGTCTTTGTTAGTGAGATTTAGGACATTTGTAAGCCAAGGGAGACTCCTGTCTTGCAGGATTGTGATCCCTGCAAGTTAGCTATTTGTTTATTGTTCATGGCAGTCAGGGCTGCCTGAGGGATGCTACACATAGGACTGAGGGGGAGCAGATGGAGAGGGGGGTGAAGGCGCCAGCTTTTGCTTTGTCTTCAGCCAGCCTCCTGCTCCCTCATCATACCCACTTACACATCTGAAGCTTGTTTCTGATACTTGTAATCTTCTTGAAGGCTGTGGTCTCAATCTGGGGCAAGACAACTGTGGGGGTCCACAAGCATCTGACACACAGGCCACCCCACCCCACACAGTGGTTGCCAGCTGACCAGGAATTTCTTCAGAGACACTTCTTTCCCAAGGCTCTTTTCCTCCATTTCCTGTCTGACTCACCAAATTGTTATTCACAAGCTGGAAGCTTCCCGGGTGAGACCTGAAACCAGCACCCACGCAGAGGGCAGAGAGAGATTGAAGAAAGAGGCAGATCCTGGTTGACAGGGGATAGTTTTGATAAGCAAAGTGACCTACCTACAGGCTTATCTTGGGCACCACCCAAGGTCAAGATGTCTGCCCTGCTCTCAAATCTTCAAAGTTACCATAGAGGCCTTAAGTGTCTTCAGGGACATGCACCCTTGAGATGGCCTCAATACCATGTCACTGTCTCAGGGCTGTGTCCTTGGGGCAGCTTCTAGTGTGGGCAAGGCAGGTGGGATGCACATTCCAAGATGGGGTGGGGAGCAAGGTCTGAGTTCTGATGGGCTCTGTTCAGCTCACCGGTCAGCCGGTTCTTGTCTCACTGAGTGAAAGAATGAATCCTGCCAACACAAAAGGGTGAAGTGAAAGTTCATTCAGAAAAGGTGAGAAAAGGTGAGAGCAGAAATGAAAGAAAAAGCTCTCTAGGATGAGAGGGGTCCAGAATGGGTTAGGGTAGGTCTTTTACTGAAAATTTGACCGAGAAGCTTATGCCCTTTTGGTCCGAGCAAGGGCTATTGATAATGCCCTCAATGACTCACTTCTTTGAGGTCTGGTCATTTTCTGCAATTACAGTAGTGGCCAAAGAAAAATACTACCTAACATCCAGGGCCAGGTATAGTTTCAGAGCCTAGTCAGCCCCACTCCCCACCCCAGCTCTCCCTGCTTATACCTTAACCCTTTCCTTACTCAATATCAGGGTTTTGTTTTGTTTTGTTTTAAATTTTTTTTGAATTCATTTGACAGAGAGAGAGAGAGAGCACGCATAAGTAGAGGAGGGGCAGGCAGGGGGAGAGGAAGAAGCAGGCTCCACGCTGAGTAGGAAGCCTTATGTGGGACTCGATCCCAGGACCCTGAGATCATGACCTGAGTCAAAGGCAGACACTTAGGTGTCCCCCGTACTCAGCATCTTGATGACTTTCTCCAACAGGTCTGCCCAGGAAAATCTCCTTTTGGCTAACTCAAAATTAGCTGATTAGGTGTCTTATATCTGCCAAGTTCCCTTCTTACCATTGTTACTTAATGTAATTTCGAGAGTAACAGCTTAGTCCCTAAACTCCCACATGTTCAGCAGAAGGGGATTATACAAGGTTATAATATAAGTCTTTGAGAGTCACTTTAAAATTCCGCTTATGGATGGCCCTATATATATATATATATATATATATATATATATATATGGCCCTATGTTTACAAAGCATAGTAGAGTTAATTTAAGACAAGTGTAAAAGGGGCTCCTAGGTGTCTCAGTCAGTTAAGCATCTGCCTTCTGCTCAGGTCACGGACCCAGGGTCCTGGAATCAAGTCCCGGGTTGGGTTCCCTGCTCAGAGGAGAGTCTGATTTTCCCTCTCTCTTTACTCTTTGCCCCTGCGCATTCTCTCTCTATCTCAAATAAATAAATAAAATCTTAAAGGGAGGGGAAAAAAAAAAGACAACCTTAAAAATCAAAGAGGAAAAAAGTATTTCTGACTTGTTTCTCTTGTCAACAAGAAGTAGTAGTTCAAAATGTCAAAATAATTTATAACAATTCCTAAAAACAGTTTTGCAAAATTTTCAAGGTTACCTTGTTTTAGGAAATAAAAGAGGAGGGGAGTATATCCATTGTTAGAATTTCTTCTTTTCGTTTTCTCTTTTGTCAGCTTTTATATAACCCTTTTACTTCAATATCGTTCCAGTCAAAGGCTAAAATTTCTGCAACTTAGAAAAAAAATTGCAGACCTAACTGAAAATAATCATTTGTGATTGGATTCCCTAAAATAAAAATAGTGGAGAGGGGAAGATTGTCTACACATAGCTGCATTTCCATTTCTGGCATATCATATAATTGATTTGATTCCAATTTTAGGGCTATTCTATGAGCTGGGTCCTTCTTCCTCTGCCCAGTCCTTGCCATGAAAGCAGAGAATAGCTTTATGAGCAGCCAATGCATCATACCATTCTTTGTGTGCCATTTAAGCAATTGCTGAAACAGTAATATCACCCCTTTTCATGGTAAGGTTTCTTCAAAGGCATCAGAGATTAAATAAAGGAAAAATAAGGGCATTGAAGTTAACATTTATTTTTTCTTGCTTTCAAGATAATGTGCCTTCATATCAACTTTAAATTCTGTCTTTGAATTCATTTTAATGATAATACATTTTTAAATGAAGTGAATCTTTGCCATTAAAATATGTGTGCATTTCACTTTGAGTTTGTGTAAACTAAAAAGGAAAAATCTAAAATGGGTTAATTACTATGGCATAATTAATTACAACAGTAGCATTCTGAAAATTCAAAATTAGGTTTGAGTCATGTTAACTGTATATCATATTTAATTTTTAATTTATAGTGTCCAGGACAGGGAGAACTTAGAAATTTTCTGCGTTTGTTTTAAACACAGGGTTTGTTGATTTGTTTGTTTTATGGTTTTTGTATTTTGGGGTTTTTTTTGGAAGACTGGTGTTCCAAATATGATGTATCTTTATTGAAGTCACATAACCAATTTACGTTAATGTCATTACCAGGCTCTAAAGAATCGAATTTATCTCCCTTTTAGAATATTTTCTGGTAAACCAGGGGGAGAACACAAATGAAAGTCAAAGGGAGGAAGTGGAAATAAAAAAAAATTTTCAAAGAGATTTCAAAGGCAAGTAATTATTTAAAAAAAATTCTTAAGCAAGGAAAGGCTTTTCAGTGACAAACATGAGGATAGGAAGTCATAGGGAAATGGGACCAAAGGAATATTAAAAGAATCCATATTGATGCTCTATTTTATATCATGTAGGTAACAGGGTGTGGTGGCAATGCTGATGCCTGAATAAATTTGTTTGTTTGTTTTAAAGGCACACATCTGGGGGAAATTGATTATATTAATTGATCTACCATTCACCAAGAATGTACTGACTGCTGTATGATCAGCATGGCATTTTGTTTCTGTCTGATGAGTACATACCATATTTATTAGGAGATCTCTGGTTTTATAATTTTCTTATATTTTATAAGTTCAAATGTCTTCCCACATTGAGCACAACCAGGTGTGGTATGTAGAGTTTTTAAAATCTTAATGTATAAACCAAATGCAGTAGGTTTAGTTTTATTTATAACACTCAGAAGACATACTATTGAATAAGTACCTTGGGGATAGTCTCACTTATCGTTCAGAATTCGTAGGGACACAGTTTGTTCGGATGAGTTAACAATCAGTTGACCCAAATTCAAAATTGGATCTAGCTAGGTCGACAGTATTCCTCAGCTGAAGTCATAGTGAGAAGAAGCTAAACTGAATATCTTTTTTTTTTTTTTTAAGATTTTATTTATTTGACAGACAGAGATCACAAGGAGGCAGAGAGGCAGGCAGAGAGAGAGGAAGGGAGGCAGGCTCCCTGCTGAGCAGAGAGCTGGATCCGGGGCTCCATCCCAGGACCCTGGAATCATGACCTGAGCCGAAGGCAGTTGCTTTACCAACTGAGCCACCCAGGTGTCCCTCTTCCCCCATACTTTTAATAAATATTCAGAAATCACCCCTTAAATTAAGAGATACATTACTACAGTTTCCAATGCAATCAAATTTCAATTCAATCAAAATTAGAAAGAGGAGATTAGTCAATGACAACTTCTTCTTGGGAATTATTTTATTAAATTGATTCACTTGAAAAGAACCCTATTAGAAGTATCCTATGTACTTATATCCATTCATATATGGACATAAATCCTTAGGCATACTCCAAAAGAATGTAAGATCATTTCTTTACAAGTAAAGGCAAATTTTCACCGATCCCATCACAAACTGTTAACTTAATTGTGTTCCCCATAGTTATAAGAAGCTTAAATGGCCAATAGATGTCAGAATCCCCTTTGTGTTTTTTAGGATGGTGCAAACTTAATATGTTTACAGGGATGGAGATTATAGCTCTAATTCACTGAGCTCTTTGAAGGAATTTAGTTTAGGTAATTTATGCAAATTTCATAGATTTAGGCTGTCATGGACAATTTTCTTATCATTTAGTCCAGCACTTGAATACATTTACACACACAAAAAAATGTAGCACACATTTAAATAAGAGGTAAGTATAGAATATGGAAATAGTAAACTACAAAACCATTTCTTGTACTATGGAAATATTTTATAAGATATTCTGCAATTTCACACTATTTGCAGAAGTTCACTAGTGACAAAATTTTTCAAATGCATGAAAATATATTCACATTGGCTTTATGTGTCAAGAGAACGCTCAATGAAAGAATTAAGCAAAATGAGATAATTCTCTGTGCATAACACTATGTGATTCTCAATAATTGAGGATTAAAAACCTCAAGAGCAGAAATCATGAAAAACCCTATTCAGGAAAAAAAAATCAACACTTAGATTAATGAATTCAGACTTTGTTCAGAATTCTTGTTGAGGTTCTTCAATTTTCTTGTATCAGCAAAAAAAGCTTGGTAAGCAAATGTCTTCTTAAGAAATAAATAAAAATGGTATGAAAATAAAATTTTTAGGGGCACATGGGTGGCTCAATTGGTTAAGCAGCTGCCTTCGGCTCAGGTCATGATCCCAGGGCCCTGGGATAGCCCAAGTTGGGCTCCATGCTTAGTAGGGAGTCTGCTTCTCTCTCTCCTTCTGCTGCTCCCCCTGAGTGTGCTCTCTCTCTCTCTCTTTCTCAAATAAATAAATAACCTAAAAAAAATTTCAAAGAATTAGAACACTGTTGGTTTTTCTCCCATCTCACTGCCATCGTGCTGTTATGCTCCCTCATTACTTCACTTCAAGTTATTACAATGGCATCTGTAACAGTTTTATTGCACATAGTTTTGCACTCAAAGTTAGTAAGACAAGTTCCCAAATATAGCCTATTAAGTCCCTGAAACAGAACCCCGTTCATGTTGATGTAGGGAAGACATCAGAGTTTGAGGCTGATGGCCAAGAAAGAATTCTTGAGATGTCTTTGGTGCAAAAATGTGGTTTTATTAAAACATGGGGACAGGACCCATGGGCAGAAAGAGCTGCACCAGGGTCATGAGGAGTGACCTGTTATATACTTCCAAGTTGGGAGGGGGATAGGGTTAGCTTAAGTCTCTAAGGAATTTGGAAGCAATGTTTCCAGGAACTTGAAGGAGCTAGCTATTGTTGGGAAAATACCATGTATTATTGTGTAATAAAACCTGAGTCATGAGACCCTTCATATATATATTAGTGGGCCATATGCTTGGGGGGTGATTGCCAACATGTATCTTGAGAAGTAGCGATTAAAGGAATTTTCCAAAGGAAATTTTTTTTTTTTTAAAGATTTTATGTATTTAATTGACAGAGAGAAATCACAAGTAGATGGAGAGGCAGGCAGAGAGAGAGAGGGAAGCAGGCTGCCCGCTGAGCAGAGAGCCCTATGCGGGACTCGATCCCAGGACCCTGAGATCATGACCTGAGCCGAAGGCAGAGGCTTAACCCACTGAGCCACCCAGGCACCCCTCCAAAGGAATTTTTGTATGTTAAAGTAGACTTATAGGATCCTGGCGGTTGGGCTAAGATTGACTTTTGTCCTTAGCAAAGTATTAACATCAAGGCAGTTGAGTTCCTAGAAGTATGTTGCTCTGTTTGTTTCAAGGATTTGTCAATGGGCTGTAGACAGAAAGGAAAGTTAATAATTTTTCCTCTGCCTTTGTTTCCCATATCAGTGTCACTCCACTGCTCAAAGAGCACCACTTGCCCCCATTTTTTGCCAAATGAAGCATGATTCTTAGTCTGCCTTTTAGGTTTTGCATTGAAATCTCACTTAAAATTTTCTATAGCCATGGATTGTGAGAATGGTCCATTTTTGTACCCTGGATTTGCAGAATCTATCAATTTATGCAGATCTTCCTTCTGCTTCTGACCTTCGGGTACCTGAATCCAACACAAATCCTATGAGTCCCCCCAGAATTTACTCCATTTTTTTCTTCCAGTTTAATTCCCTGTTCTCAAAAATTAATTGTCACTCTCCTGAGTGTTCAAGAAATCATTTCTAATGATATGTCTCAGTTGCAAATTGTGTCACAACAATTTATATATCACCTCCTGTTTTCCTAAATAAATGATGAGCTCTGTGAGGTGTGACTACACTGGATTTTAGGCTGAGCCTTCCATCACTCCAGACAGAGCTCCTCACCGTCGTGGCCCAGGGAGACTGAAACTGGCAAGAATCTCCCTGTGTGCCTTCAGGGTCCAAGTGCGAGCACAGCCCTTGCATTTTTCTAAATTTTTATTTTATTTCATTTTGTTGTTTCCAAATGTTAGTTTTGAATAAAGTTTACAGAACTAAATGCATTTGTTTTGACATAGGATACTGCTTGGCAATTCAAGATACATTGGAAAGAAATGAAGAGGCAGATGATGACAGGAAGTCACAAGAAAGCATAAGAATGACATGTGGCAAACACAATTTTAATTTTAGGATTGTGGAAAATAGACAAGATTAAAAGAGAAATAATAGGAAAATGGGAAGGCAGCACCCAGGAACAATAAACAGCAGTCAAGGGAGACAGAGAGACAGGGAACACAGGAGGCGAGAATAAGGCATGGCAAGGAGTTTGGGTTATTTATAAATCAGATAATATATAGTTTTAGATTGATTATTTCAACTTGAGTTATCTGGTTAAATAGAGACTGATACATATTGAAGGACTTCATACCATTTACAAAAAAAATTAATTAAAATATTAAAATGCCTAGATGAATATAAAGGCATAGAACAAATTATGTTTTAAAGTAATATGAGGGGCACCTGGGTGGCTCAGTGGGTTAAGCCATTGCCTTCGGCTCAGGTCAGGATCTCGGGGACCTGGGATCGAGCCTTGCGTCGGGCTCTAGGCTCAGCAGGGAGCCTGCTTCCTCCTCCCTCTCTGGCTGCCTCTCTGCCTACTTGTGATCTCTGTCTGCCAAATAAATAAATAAATAAATAAATACAAATATTTTTTAAAAATTAAAAAAAAATAAAGTAATATAATAGTGAAGAACTTGAAAAACAAGACAGAGGCTCGTAGGGGAAGGGAGGGAAAAATGAAACAAAGGAGACAAACCATAAGAGATTCTTAATCTCAAGAAACAAACTGAGGGTTACCGGAGGGGAGTGGGAGGGATGGAGTGGTTGAGTGATGGACATTGAAGAGGGTATGTGCTATGGTGAGAAAAAGTAAATTAATTAATTAAAAAAGGAAAAAAAGTAATATAATAGATGCTCACTATGTTAAATAAGTTTCTCTTTCACACATGTAACTTCCCTATTAATTAGGTGACAAATTGAAGTTTGCTTTATGAAAATTCATACTCACTAACACAAAATATCAGCATTGTATTACCTTCATTGTGTTTTAAAACTGCAAATTTAAATATGATTCATCAATTATAATACTTGAGACAACAGTAAAAATGTTTCTGTGAATTATAATCCCCATATTAAAACTAGACTACCTCTTCTGTCTCCCTGAAAACAAGATAAGATTTTCCTCTCAAGCTCTGCAAGGTTAAATTTAGCCCATGTAATGACAATTTGGAAATTGATTGAGTTTTTAAAATAAAATTAGATGGTGTCCATCGCTTCAGACTCCTAAAGAAGGGTAAGTTAAATTTAAAAAATTAAAAATTAAAAAATTAAAATTATATTAAATTTTTCTAAATATTTCTAAAATTAAAATTTTCCAAAAGCAAGAATTGCACCATGTTTTTTCAGTTGTAATTCTTTGTCTGGAAATGTGTAACAACATTCTAGAGGAGGCTGTGTATCTGGTGTGAAAGTTGATAGATGCATTGCCACTGGTGATGTGTGGAGATGTGCCTGAGAAGCAGTCAGGGAAAAGTTGTACATGGATTGGCTAAAAGCTCAGAACCTGAAGCCAATAACCTAACTGCCCTATGCTTCAATTTCCTCATCTGCAAAAAAAAAAAAAAAAAACAAATTATTAATAGTCATAGTTTTATCATAAGTATTGATTGAGTTAATATTTGCAAAGTGCTAAGGTTGATGTCAGGCACATAGTAGTTACCACTTAAATTTTTGTATGACTAAAAAATTAAAAAATAAATAAACCCAAAACCGAGCTGACTGAGTTAATAGTCATGTCTCAGACTCTGCTGGCACTGATTAGATTATCATGACATTATTTTTTTTAAAGGACAAATGGCATCTAGATAACACCTGATATAGTCATTCCCAATTGCCCACTGAAATCTGAAATCATCAAAACATGAAAACTAACACTGAAGGAGCTATTACTCCTGGAAACTCAGAAGAATTTGCAGTAAGTACACCAGGGAACAGGAGGCAATGAACTTCCTCTTCCTTTTATGAAAGAGATTCCATACTTTTTGGATTATCTTAATACGTATGGGGTCAAATGTAACCAGCAAATTTGCCAGGTGTTCTCTACTGAGTAGGCAATGCATCTGAGACAATGTTGAAATGACTTCCTCATTTCTCTCATTTTTCTAAATCCCTTCAGAGATTAATGTTAAAAATAACCTGAAAAAATCAAAGGAGTATCAAAGTATATCATTACCTAGAAAGTATAACCCTTATAAGTAAACTAGTTAGTCAGAGGAATAGTAAGACTTGCATTCCCCAGAACCATGAAATTTTACACAAAGAAAGTAATCAGCCTATATGGAAAAACAGAAAAAAGTAGACAAACTAACTATTATCTCCACACTGGGGATGACCAAGGAGCTAGTATATAAGGTGCTCTCAAGCTGTAGTCTGACCCTCAGATTCAGCTAAATCTTATTTATAAATCTTGTCTGTTAGTAAATCTGGTATAGATCACTTGAACTAGTGGCTCAAGTGAGCGTACACACATACCACACACACATAACAGATATAAAGCAAATTTCATCTAAATACACATGCCCTTCTAAAGGTGATATATCTTTAGAATTGAGAGAAAACTTAACCAAAATTGTTTGATATACCTAAAAGAGGACAAAAGGGCATGGCATTTAATTATCAATTTTTACTGGTTTAATTATTTATTGAGCATTAATATGTACAAGACTCTATCATAGAACATGAAATTTAGCAACGAACAAAATGGCCAAGTTCTGTGCTCCTGGAAACTTACATTTTAGTGCAGTGTACAACATACTTCATTATACTTCTGTTTAACTTGTTTTTATTCATTATTTAATTTATTTCTTCCAATAAATAATTTTGAGCAATAATTATATATCTGGCCCCATGCTTTTTTGCTGTTGAACTGTTATTTTTTTTTAAAGATTTTATTTATTTATTTTAGAGAGAGAGAGAGAAACCAGGATAGAGACAGCACTTGAATAAATAGGGGAAGGGCCAGGATAGGGGGAGGGAGAGGGACAAGCAGACTCTGCCTGGAGCACAAAACCTGAATCTGGGCTCAATCCCATGATCTCAAGACCATGACCTGAACTGAAATGAAGAATTGACCATTTTTTTTTTTTAAGATTTTATTTATTTATTTGACAGAGAGAGATCACAGTAGACAGAGAGGCAGGCAGAGAGAGAGAGGGAAGCAGGCTCCCTGCGGAGCAGAGAGCCCGATGCAGGACTCGATCCCAGGAACCTGAGATCATGACCTGAGCCGAAGGCAGCGGCTTAACCCACTGAGCCACCCAGGTGCCCAAGAATTGACCATTTAATTCACTGAGCCAACAAGACACCCCAGAGCTGATAATTTTTTTTTTTTTGCTCTTTTCTGCTGAACTTGAAAAATAGTTAATAAAACAGACTAAAAATCAATCACAAAAATAAAATTAAAATTAAGATTATTCGTAAGAAGCAAATAAACATAATTTTATGGAACTTTTTAGTAGTGTGTTTGGATATGAGATAGGATTGGGGAGAAACAGTTTACTGTTTCTATATGAGGAGCAAGAGAGGTGTAACACCTTTAGGAAGAGAGAGCAGCGTGTGATGAACATTGTGGTGGAAGTGAGTTAGATATTTGAAGAGGAATGAAAGCCAGAAATCAAGGACTCACATAACACACTGTAATTTTTATAAAGTATACAGTGATAGGAGAGCAATTTTTTAAGTGGACTCCTGAATTCCTTCTGTTCTCCAGACACACTTGAAGCCAGGTGGGATGCTGTGATTATCGCATGATATACAAAGGAAAATGGGATCAGGGATTTTTCTGGGAAATTTCCTTTAATAAGAGCTGCCTCACGACCTTTGTCCCTTCTTCTCCTCATTTCCTTCTTGTTGCTCCATAATGTGAGTGTCATAGACTTACAATGGGCACTGAATACAATGTTCTCAGGATGTCAGACTGGGAAGCAAGAAGAAGCCCGGCTCCTTAAGAATTCATAGAACAACAAAAAAAAAAGAACAACAACAAAAAAATTCATAGAACAAAGACACAAGGTGGTACTAGAGAATGTACTTATGTGCCTTTATGTGTGAGAGAAATAAGCTCTAGTGTCTTCTAAACCATCTTTATAATATAGTGGAAATCCTCATAATATAGTGACAAAAGAACTGGTAAAAATTTTCCCTTGCTTTACTTCCTCAGCATGTTGGGAAAGCGGTAAAAAAAAAAAAAAATCACAATTTTAGATGCCTGCGTGACTCAGTCACTTAAGTATCCATCTTTGGCTCAGGTCATGATCCTGGGGTCCTGGGATTGATCCCTGCATCAGGCTCCCTTCTCAGTGGGGAGTCTGCTCTTCCTTCTTCCCCTCCCGCTGCACCTCTACCCCCTGGCTGTGTGCCCTTTCCCTCCCTCCCAAATAAATAAATAAATTTAAAAAAAGTAAAATCACTATTTTGTTGTTCATTGGACACTTCTTCAATATTCTGTCTGCCTTTGCTATTTCTGCCCAGAAAAATATGGTGACCAGTGTGGAATTATGATCACTGTTGTTTTCTATTCTCTTTTATAAGTAAGTTAAATTGCAATTTTGTTCGTGTTTCATGACTGCATATTGTCTATGCAAGGAAGTTGATTTAACACAGGTTTCTTGTTTACAAAGAGCCATATCTGAATATAGTGAAAAGTTTTGGAGTTGAGATGAATTTGATTTTAAATGCAATTTCAGAATTCTCTTTCCTAGAGATATATTGAATGTGTTTTATACAGAGAAAAACAAAGAATTAAGAAAGATTGCTTTTATTAGTCAGAGACATCTGTACCCCCCCACACACCAAACTACATATGTACCAAATAAGACTCTCTTAAAACATTCTATAGAATTATCCATAGTATAAGGAGTATTTTAGAATATTTGATCAAAAAAACAAATACGAGTAAATCAGTGATTTTTAAATGACCAAAGCAATACATGCTCAAATGACAACCTTTAAAAATGTTATTAGATTTATAAATTTTATTACAAAATAAAATTGTTTATTTTTCCATATCATTTAAGGAAAGGATCACAAAAGTAACTCAAAGGTTGAACAAGATGGCAAACGTATCCCCTTTTTTTTTTTAGTTGACATGCCACATAAATATAGTAACTATAGATGCAACCTCTTCAATACCAAAGGGAAGCTCCTGAAGAATCAGTGCAATGTTTGAGGTTGAAAGATAGTGATATATAAAAATCTTTTCCAATAGAACAACACAAGAAAAGGTACTTGAGGAGAATATTCTCAGACAGAAAGCATTAGAAAGTAACGTTCACCATGGGGGAGATTCCCTTTTCCCCAATTTTCATGACTGATATAGAATTGTATCATGGTTGATAACTTCCATTTCTGAGGTGGAAATCACTAGAAATAGTTAGAATATAAGTGTAGTGGCAGGTGGCATCTGAAACTAAGCCTTCGAGATGTCCATAGCAAGGAGCTGGAAGTAGATGCCAATGTATAACATCAAGGAAGCACTTTGGTTCAGTAAAGGATCAAAGAGAAAAAGTGAAGCTTGAGAGGAAAATTATGGTAAGGCTGAGTGGAGGTCAAGAAGCTGATATGAACATGAGGTGATTTCTGAAAGCTGAAAAGAGAGCTGGAAAGAGTTTATAATGGAGGGTGCAGGAGTCCTGATACGAGACAGGATGAGGAGGGTGTGATGTCTTGTATGGATGGAGCTTTCTGTGATTTGTCCTGCACAATGGACCATCCTGACCTGCACGCATGCAGCAGCCTAAACAATGTTGTTTGTGAGACTTACACACCGAAGTGACCTTGGGAGCCTGATCAGTTGACATTAGCAGGCCTCCAGTCAGAATTGGTTCTTCTGGGGCACCTGGGTGGCTCAGTGGGCTAAGCCTCTGCCTCAGGCTCGGGTCATGATCTCAGGGTCCTAGGATGGAGCCCTGCGTTGGGCTCTCTTCTCAGCAGGGAGCCTGCTTCCCCCTCTTTCTGCCTACTTGTGTTCTCTGTCTGTCAAACAAATAAATAAAATCTAAAAAAAAAAAAAATTTGGTTCTTCTAGTCCGGATGCCAAGAGCTATAAATTTTGCCTTTCATCCCTTCCTGCTCCAGATTGGGGTGCCCTCCTCCTTCCGGAATGGAATCTGGGAGGCAAACAAGGAGCTAAGTCTCCTTGAAGATGCAGAGACATGGTAACGTAGTAACACAACTTGCTCCAAACTACGTGTAGCCAAACAAATGTTTAACTTCAGGCCCCGTCATTACCCCTATACATAGGGCCCTTATGGGGAAGTTCAGTTGGAAGCTTCACCTGAGGGGAGGACCCTCTTGCCCTTCCTCTCACCCAGGACTCTGGCCTGGTTATCGCCATGGGGCTTCCCCAGCCAATGAGGTCAGAAGTTGCAAGTACCCGATTTGATGTAACTCTGCCTTTTTCTCCTTTACCCCTTACCATCGCACTCACCCATGGATAGACTTCCCTTTTCTTCTTTCGGTTTCTATTCAGTTTTTTGTAATACCAGTAGAGATATTTTCTTCCCCCCTTCAAAAATGAGAGTGTGGCTGATGTGAATCTTTTTTTTTAGAACATGCAGGATGTTGAGGAATCAGAGTATTAGTAAGGTGGGGATGTATCAGACATTCACCAGCAGGAAGCTCTCAGAAAATTTGGTCCTGGTGTAGCTGCCAAAATTCTGCTGGTATTCCCATGGCACTCACCCTACATATGTTCTTAAGTAGAATGTATGTGCCTTCAAGACAAAATGGGGTGGGGAGAAGGAGATATATATAACTATATATACATCTATAAATATCGATCCATAGATATCATATATAGATCTATTGATTTATATATGTAAACATCGCTTTTAAGTTGGCAAGGAAAAGGCTCCTATCCTACATGGCCTTGTAACTTGGCTCTAGTCTTTTAAGCCTCAGTCAGGGAGTAATCCTGCCCACTATGGGACTGGTGAGAGACAAAACTATCCATGCTTTCAGAACTATGTCTATAGATCTGTCTTAGAAGTGGACACTGGGACTGTTCTAGACCTTCCCGGCCATGTTCAGGCATAGGTTTGCCATCCGAGGACCCACCTACTATCCTAGCAGAAGTCCTCCCAGGGATCTGGTGGGAGATCCACCTGTTCATGCATTTGGTACAGGTCCACTCTAAGCACACTCAACTGTGTATCCTGAAACAACCCTTGTCTCAACATCATCTTACAAGGTCCTGGAGGCAGTCCCAACAACCCAGAGATCAGACAAGATCTATACCCATCTAAGACCCTGGAGATCACAAACCACACTGCAGACCCAGCAAAAGCCTTGTGATTCAGCATGACAATCCAAGCATGATTGTGATTCCATAGATAATTAATCCATAAGCTCATGGAACCAAAAGATGAAGGTCTTTACCTGCCAAAAGTGATCAATAAAGACTGAAAGAGACATTGTTCCTTCAAATGCACAGACACCGATGCAAGGTTATGTGGATCGCAAAGAATTGGGCAAATATGACACCACTAGAAACATAAACCTCAAGTAACCAGCCTCAAAGCAAAGGAGATCTACAAATTACTTGACAAATAATTTGATATAATCATCTTAAAGAAACTCAATGAAATGCAAGAGAACACAGGCAGACAACTAAATGAAATCTGCAAAACAATAGAGGAACAAAATGAGAAGTTTCATAAAGAAATAGAAGCCATAATAATAATAATAATAACAACAGAAAACCTGGAGCTGAAGAATACAACTGGAAGAGTGAAAAATGCAGTAGAAAGCTTCAAAGACTGATTTACTTATGCAGAAGAAAGAATCAGTACACTCCGATATATGTAATTGGAAATTAATCAGAAAAACAAAAAGAAAAAATAAAAATGAAAAAGGGTGAAAAAGCCAACTTATTTTTTAATAGGGCATCACTAAGTGAATGAGCATTCACATCATGGGAATTCCAGAAGTAAGAAACAGGCAGAAAGTATGCTTAAAGAAATAATAGCTGGGAACTTCCCAAATATTGGAAGAGATATGAATATCCAGGTTTTTGAGAAAGCTCAAAACGAAAACAAAACAAAAGACAAAAACAAAAAACAAAAACAAAAACAAAACGGAAAAGATCAACTAAAAGATTATCCCGAGCCACATTATAATGATCATGCCAATATACAAAGAAAAATTATTTGAGAAATTCAACATCTCTTCACAGAAACTCTCAATAAATTTGGTATAGGTCAAAATAATAATGGCCATATATGACAAGTGAACAGATAACATCATATGCAGTGGCAAAAAATTGAAGGCTCTTCTAAGATCAGGAAAAAGACAAGGGTACTCATCCTTGCAATTTTTATTCAACATAGTACTACACAGAGCAATGAGGCAAGAAAAAGTAGTAAAAGATGTTCAAATTGGCAGTGAAGAAGTTAAATTGTCTTTGTTTGCATGTGGCATGATCTTACGTATAGGAAACTAAAGCCCACCAAGAAGTTATAAGAACTAATAAACAAATTCATTATTCTTACAGGATATCAAATCTATGTCAAAACCTTGTATTTCTATTAATATATATTATATGTTTATATTGATTTATATATTTAAACTAAGTTATATATAATATATAACTATAACAATATATAACTATAATATAATATGAAATATAATATATACTAAAAGGAAATATATATGTAACTATAATAAAATAGAATAATAGCCAATGAAAAAGTAGGCAATCCTAACATCCTGACAACATGGATGAACCTGGAAAACATTCCAAGTGAAATAAATCAGGCAAAGAAAGGCAAGTACCCCCCTATGCCTGGATCATGCTGGCCAAAAATTACAAACCTTCAATTTTTTCAGATGAATATGACCTGGAGGTTTAATGTATAGCATTGTGAGTATAGCAAGTAATGCTGTATTATGTATTTTAGATTTGCTAGAAGATATTTTTATGTGATCCCACCACACCAAAAGAAAAAAAAAAAAGTGTGAGGTAATGGATATATTAATTAGGTTAATCATGGTGACCATAGAATAAAGTGTATATATATGTGTATGTGTTTGTGCGTGTGTGTATGTATATATGTATTATATATACATATATCATATGTATATAAGATGTGTATATATGCACATTAAGCCATCACATTGTATACCTTAAATACATATAATATATATTTAACATATTATATATATACTTATATATAATATATAATTTTTGTTTGTTGATTATAGTTCAATAAAACTGAGGAGAAAAGGAAACCTAAAGTTTTTTTTTCTTTTTTTTTTGGTATTGTAAAATCTAACCTTTGAGATTATCCTAAAAGAAAGTTTGAAAACCTTCACAAATTGAAATATCTGTTCTTCACTAAAGACATGACCAGTTTGAAAATGAAAGGAAATAGGTCTGCATAGAATTTTGAAGCCAGACAGAACATAATACATATCAAGGATGATAGAACAATAGAGGTATCTGAAAATGTCATCCATATTTCTGTAAAAAAAAAAATGATAGTTAATGCCATCATTCATAACATTTCTGAAGTTGTGGGTCAACATCTCTATCCGAAGGTTCCATTCTATTAAGTGCACTTTTGTATTCTACTCTTGTCAATTAAACCTCTTTTACTTTAAACTGTTCTGTTAAAATAAGATTTGTATACAATTTAAAAGAAGGCTACCCAAGGAATAATTGCACGTGCTTGACCAAATGCTCAGAGCAGGGTAAGTGAGGAAGGGATCTGCCTTAAAAAACAGATTGCATTTGTCTGTGAGAGCCATCTGCTAGGAGTTTTTCAGGTCCCCTTCAACATATGTATCTTTTTCCAGACATATTTATTCCTAGTGGTCATCTTTGCCTCGAACGCGTCTAAGTCTATTCATGTTCTCAACAAAACTCATGCTTTCCTGATCTAAATGTGAATTTCCAGAATCATATCTATAAATAACGCCCTAAAATAACCTCCCTCCTTCTTCCTTATTAAATCCTATACATTCCCCAAGATGCTGTTAAAACAATGCTACTTCATTATGGTTTCCTAACTATTACTACATCTCACTATACAAGACATTTCCGATTGCGTTTTATTTTCTGTTATGTTTTTTTTTATTTTTTATTTTATTATTAATTTTTTATTTTTTATAAACATATATTTTTATCCCCAGGGGTACAGGTCTGTGAATCACCAGGTTTACACACTTCACAGCACTCACCGAAGCACATACCCTCCCCAATGTCCATAATCCCACCCCCTTCTCCCAAACCCCCTCCCCCCAGCAACCCTCAGTTTGTTTTGTGAGATTAAGAGTCACTTATGGTTTGTCTCCCTCCCAATCCCATCTTGTTTCATTTATTCTTCTCCTACCCACTTAAGCCCCCATGTTGTATCACCACTTCCTCATATCAGGGAGATCATATGATAGTTGTCTTTCTCTGCTTGACTTATTTCGCTAAGCATGATACGCTCTAGTTCCATCCATGTTGTCACAAATGGCAAGATTTCATTTCTTTTGATGGCTGCATAGTATTCCATTGTGTATATATACCACATCTTCTTGATCCATTCATCTGTTGATGGACATCTAGGTTCTTTCCATAGTTTGGCTATTGTGGACATTGCTGCTATAAACATTCGGGTGCACGTGCCCCTTTGGATCACTACGTTTGTATCTTTAGGGTAAATACCCAATAGTGCAATACCTTTGTGGATTAGACCTAGAAAATGTAGATTTGAATAGTTCACAGAATGATATATCTATTAAAAAAAGGAAACAAAGCATTGATTTGTACCTTTACAAATACGTTTAATCAATCTATATGTAATAATAGAGAAACAAATTGGGTAACATTCCCTATAATTGTGTACAAAGAATTTCACTGTTGGACCTCCAAAATACTCTGCTAACATACGGATAATTACAATTAATTGACCTTAGGGAAGAAGGCAATATTGAAAATACACCATATTTTCAAGTTACAAATTAAAAATATTGAAAATAGTTTCATCTAACTTATCCAATAGTCTACGAAAACTTGTCCTGACTGCATAATCTAAGTACTAATATTATGTGTTAGAAAATTCTTCAAATGAATTTTCTGAATGTTCAAAATACAAAGATAATTCATACCATGTATAAGATAATCTCTGTCTCTAGTCATCGTTAGTCTGCACCATTTTCCCCCACCCCCCGCATTAAATCTTTGTGAGAGTGATAAGAAAAATACAGAGAAAATTAGGGCGTAAGTTTAAAAATATTGCTTTTTATTCATTTGACTTTACATCATTTGGCTTGCCCATCTTTTCTCTGTTTTTTCTTCGTCATGACTTTTCTCTCAACGCTAATGAATTCTGTGCCTTGCTGTTACATTATTTGCAATGAAAGCCATCTGGTAAGATGCCATTTATTTTAAATGAAATTCTTAGCCTGATCTTTTCCATAGGCAGTTGATCACAAGAGATAAGCTGCTCAGAGGTTAAATGAAAAATCATAGAATTGTTCTATTTACAGCACCCACATTGTCTGTCTCGCAGCTGCCATCCAGGATTTAACAGTTAATAATTGCTCATGGAGAACGAGTTCATTTCTCATAACTGCAGAAGCCCGGTCTTATGATTAATAACAAGCTTCCTTGTTGTAATGACATGGCCATTTAACATACTTAGGTTTTAGGTGGATTTACATTTCTAGAAAGTTAAAGGAATTATATTTCACTCTCTTTTACTCTGGAAATGACATTAATGGTTCGGGAAAGGGCCCTGAAACAAGTTTGATTCATTTAAATTTCACATAAAATTTTTATAAAAAAGGGTTAAATGGTTTTCATTATAAATCAGCTATCTTTTATTTTGTCCCTAATTTATTTTAAGATAAAAATATAAATCAGATATAAAATTTAATATACTAAATAGACAAACTTAAAAAGTCAAATTACACTATCTGTATTCTAACAAAAATACTTTCTTCCCTGTCCTTTCCCCTCTCAATCCTATTTTCTGCTCACGAGACTTCATCTTTTTCAGTTATTTTAAACTATTTTCTTTGCCTTGTATGCATTTCTGTATAACTCTAGAGCTACTTTTTTCTTTTCTTTTTTTTTTTTTTAGTTTTAGTGTGTTCTGTTATCTTTTCAATAGAGAAGTTAAAGTTTTAAAGTCTTTCATACACATGTAAAGCTACAATATGAACAGACACACACACACACAATTCTTTCCCTCTACTCCTTGTTGCTGCTCGGTCAGTGGTTATGACTATCTCAATATTTTTTGCAACTGTGCCAAATAATATGTCATAATTACATTTCCTTTTTGCATATTCTTAACCTGAAACAAATAACTGCCTTATTTTTTCCTTTAGTTAAATTATTATGTTTCTATATTAGCAATGAAGAAACAGTGAATGCATTAAAATATTTTCAAATAATTTAAGCAATTAATTGGCTGTTTTGTTTTGTTTTGTTTTTTCCTGGAACCAACCATCCATTTATATCACTCTTCCCTGGGCACACCCTACGTCTACTGCCCTTCTGTTCTCCTAAAGCTTCCGGTTCCCATCATTCTGCTCTAGGATGCCATGTCTCCTTTCCTGGATTCCTTCGCTTCCTCTCTTTAGCTGAGACCTTCAGAAGGTGTGGGTCTAGAGCATGAAGGTGAGCATCCTGGACTGGCTTCATTGTTCACAGGATGCATATTAGGAGATCTGGGTGGGTCTATTGTGTTTTCATTCAATGGGAATTTAGTTGATAATGGATATCTTAATTGGAAATCATTTTTCCTCATTGTTTTGAGGGTTTTGCCCAATGGTCTTCTGGCTTCTGGCCTTGCCACTGAAGAACTTAATATCAATCAAATGAGCCACCTTTTTTCTTGGATTTTCCTTTGTTTTTCTTTCAAGAAGATTTTAGGATTAAAACAAAATCCTGGTGGGGCGCCTGGGTGGCTCAGTGGTTAAGCCGCTGCCTTCGGCTCACGTCATGATCTCAGGGTCCTGGGATCGAGCCCCGCATCGGGCTCTCTGCTCAGCAGGGAGCCTGCTTCTGCCTCTCTCTCTCTCTGCCTGCCTCTCTGCCTACTTGTGATTTCTCTCTGTCAAATAAATAAATAAAAATCTTAAAAAAAAAAAAAACATCCTGGTGTTCTGAAACTCATAGCGCTGTGGTGTAGCGTGAATACTGCTTTCTTTTTGTCTTTTTTTTTTAATAAAAAAATTTAAAAGATACGTTAGTTAGTCTTGCAACAATTCTCAGGTCACTTCGTCCGACACATGTGCTCCAAAAATCTTCACCACTTCACACCGTCCACTTCATGGGCTTTATTCACTACCTCCCAATGCCTTTCGAAATAATGGTCCTCAGTACACGATTTGAATTTCATGATCTTCCAAATTTCTTCAATGTTCTTGCTTTTTTTTTTTTTTTTTTTTTAAATAAAAGAGTCATATTATCTAGGATGTCCCATGATAAATTCAGGGCACAATGACCCCACTCCTCCATTTGTGCGGCATCTGCCTGTGAGCAGTCGAGTGTTGCCAAACTCACTCATCTCTAATGTGTGCTCGACACAGCCTGGCAACCCTGTCTCACTTTTCCTGGAGAGAATGGTTTCTTTTCTCTTCCTCTAATTCCTTGATTTTTCCTTTTCTTGTTATTTATATGAAACATGGTCAATCCCATCAATCTATACTCCCATTTTTCAGTCAGGATCTGTTCTCCGCTATTATTTCTTTGACAACTTGACTCTTGTTCTTCTCTTGTTTTCTGTCTACCAGCACTCGTATCATTAGGTATTTAATCTCCGGAATAGAATTTATCTCACGTCTCTAACCCAGGACCCTGAGATCCTGATGTGACCCGAAGGCAGACAGTTAACATCTGAGCCACTCAGATGCCCCGAGATTTTCTTAACTTTAATTTTCTTTCCAGCACATTTTTAATTTCTGTCATATTTTAAATTACTGATCTCTCTTTGTATATTTTGTATGTTTTATTTGATGTCTTCTTTTAATGGCATTTGTTTTATGGATGAAATATGTTGTTGATGGTTTTAATAGGGTTTTTTCCTTTTCTTTTTTAATGTTTTGTTGCCTTTTTCTGCTTGCTCTGGGTGGTTTTCGTTCGCTTTTTTCTTTTGGCCCCTGTCTTTATAGTAGAAGGGTTTTCCTACTCTGATGATCCCTGTGTGTTCTTTGGTGCTGTGGAAAAAAGTGCTAAGAAGCACAGAGGAAAGTGTGTGCATAATTGATTTGACCAAATGTTGGTCCTTACCATAGTGTGAAGAGACAAAGCCAAATTTGTTATGTTGAGGAAACTCAAAATTATTAGTGTTTTTGATAACTTTCTTTTGAAACAATTACTTAACCAGAGAAGAATCTTCCATGATGGTTTCTGGAAGCTATAATCCTGGCTTCCTCTGAGCTAGGAAACAAGTGAAGTCTGGAGTTATCACCATTTATTTTTATGCAGAAGCTCACCTTTGTTCCTAACTGCCTGGTGTGCCCAAGACCCAACCTAATTCAAATTCCCAGCAAAGTTCTGTCCTATTCTCTGTCGTTGGAAGGAGGGAAGGATATCTGGATGCTTACAAGTTGGCAAGGAATCTGTTATCCCCTCCCCCAATCTTCCTTTAGTAAGAGATAATCAGCAACCTTAACTTTCCCATGTATATGGCTCCTCCCATTCCTAACATTTGCTAATGTTCTCTGAGTGTGCTTCCTGCTGCCTTTCCCCATCACATGCCCTTAGGTTTCACTTTCCTGTAGTTTTCTAAAATGACTGGTATCTCCCATCTCCTTCCTGTCCCCCAAATTGCATTGTTATCTTTGGGGCTGTAATCTTCATAGATATTTCTTTTCCTTCAGTTGTTTAACACTTTCATTCCTTCCTGTGATGTTTTGGGAGAATACTGATATAAACATGAGTTCAAGCTACTAGTGTTTAACCACAGGCATAAGTATCCATATAACCTGTCATTGTATGTATAAAGTAAAATTGGTTCCAGTCCCTCAATTAGCACTGAATTAGCCCAGGAAGTATAAATGATCCTATTTGGGAAAATTGGAACCAAGAGACTCGGGTGCAGGGACCACCCAAGTTGGCTTCTACACGGACAGCACTCAGTGCATCCTCTTCAAGACTACCGAATCAGACACCAAGGCAATGGCGCAGCAATTTGTGTTTTCCAAGTTCCCAGTGCACTCAGGTGCCTACCTCCAGCAGCTGGACTGCCTTCTTAGGCTCATTGGGTCACACATTTATATATATGTGCTTAGATTTTGATACATACTTTAATGATTCATGGGTTTTGTTTTGTTTTAAGTATGCTCCATGCCCAACATGGGGCTTCAGGTCACAATCCTAAGATCAAGAGTTAATATGCTCTACTAACTGAGCCAGCCAGGAGACTTTCTGACTCATGTTTTTTATTGGATTGATGTTTCTGAATGCATTATATCTCTTTGTGTCTCTATATTGTAAAAGTAGTCAAATACTCTTATGAAACATGAGTTATTTCGCTATTTTAAAAAATATAATTACTTTCAGTAATTGATGGACTTGCTAATCTGTACCACAGCTCTTGAACCTCTTCTCAATTCTTTTCTGTGGGAATCCCTGATAACTTTTTTCCTTTGTCTTCTATCATTTTCTAATTTGGTCTCTTTTATCAGAATTTCTCAAATTATGGCTTATCAAGACTTTTATCAAGCAATTTAGATAATCATTTTTTCATAAAATCTTGATTCTCACATTGTAGAATATAAAATATACCTTGATAAGTTCTAATCTTTCCAGATTGTTTTTGGTAATTATCATAACAAAATACATTATATACCAAATATTTTTCTCACTTACTCATTTCACAAACTAATTAAAAATGTTTAAGTATTGGTTCTCTTTCGAACAGTGAAATGAATGTTGATTTAAGTTGTATGAAAATGGAAATAATAAAGATAGATGATGATAGATATAGATGATAGATGGTAGATAGGTTAAGTAGATGATAGATGACTGATGGTAGATGGAGAGATGATGGATAGATATAGTCCTGTCTTTTCAAAAATTATGACACTATTGCAGATCTTTAATAGGGTCATTTTATTATCCTAAACATATTTTTTTCAAAGAAGAAATTATATTACTTAGGCCTTTTATTATTACCACTGAACTGATTGTCTCACAAACAAAATGCTCTAAACTAGCCAATGATCAACTGTACATTGATTCAGGAGGTCAGAGAGAGATGTTTTTCTTCTTTTCAAACATTATTCTGAACTAAGTTAAAAAATTAATAAAATAAAAATTACAAACTAGATTATATTCATTCATGCTTTCTGAAGTTATTCTGTAATCATTAATTTTCACTTAAGAGTCCAAGAGGATTAGGTTATGCTTATTCCAAAAGGAGATTGTTATCCTAATGAAATCATAAAAAATGAAAAAAAGCCCCTTAGGAGAATGGACAATGACACCTAAGGTAGATCAGATGTAAAGAACATAATCATGTAGAGATGTTGATGGAGGTGATGTCATCATGTATGACAAGAACAACATGACTTGGGTGTTCTTATGGCAGCAACAATATAATTTACTGAGCAAATTCATTTAAACCACTACAACAAAAATGTATGCAGATAAACTTATTGCTTCAATGCTTAAGGGACACATTCCCAAGTTGAATTTATAGAAAGAAGTTGATTTGTACATTAGGAAAAAAAAGTTAGCTTCTGTTCTATTTGACCATCATTTTTCTTCTTCACATGGGTGCCAGTGAGAGATAATGCTATAAAACCTGCTTTATGGCACAAAGACATGACTGTATGTCATCAACTATGTTTTATAGCACGTGTCAGCCAAAGCTATTGTTGGACTGACTTATTTTATGTTTCACATGGAACATATTTTTATATTAAATAAAAACTGATGTTAGCATAAAACAATCTTAGAGAGTCAAGCAAACATGTCTGCTACATCTGAAAAGTAAAACCCATTGTTCACCATGGCGCAATGCGGATATCTCTAATGAAAAGAGTCTAGTCTTGGTTCTTCCTTCATAAGTAACCCTAGGCTAGAGATGGCTTAGAAAATAATTTCATGACTTGGCAAGTGTCCACAGGCATTGGGAAATGCTGTTAAATTTGAAATGGATTGTAAGGTTCAATGTCTTTACACTATTGTTACTTATCTGATAACTAAAGCAGCTATTTTGACTGCCAGAATAATTCCACATGTCTTACTGTTCTTATATTTGGAATAGTGGAATCATCTGAATAATTGAACAGAATAAAGGTGCTTAAAAAAATCTATGCAATTTCTAAAGAGAAACCCCAGCCCCTAGGAAAATAATAAGCATCTGGATATGCATGTTGCTTTGTACATACTATGAAAAATCTCAAGTGACTTAGGTGAACTACCTGAAAAAAAAAAGATAATAAATAAGATATATACGATTTACAATGAATTCTGGAACACTGAAAATAAATTAATAAAATAAAAAAATGTTTGAGGTAAAAAATTATATATATATATATAATCATATATATATATATATATATATATATATATATATATGATTTAAAAGCTGTGAACTAAATCAATAGATTTGATTTCTAGGCCTGATAATGCCATTAATTAACCAAGCAACATACAAGAGTTATTTTTAAAGGAAGAATATTAACATGATTTGTGTGCCCTTTAGGGAGAAAATATAATCTATCAAAACCAGGACTCTCCATTTTTGTTATTTTACTTAATGGTGGTTACTAAGTTTAGCAGCCCATATACTTTATCATTTTATTTCCCCCCTTATAAGTAAGTCATCATCCCAGCAGGAAACAGATGGCTCAAACAAGCACTCACAATGGGTGCCTATCAAGAAGTTCAATAACATGGTAAAGTTGTGGGCAAGACATACAAAAATCATGGGAGAACATTTGTATAGTGGATTACTAACAGCTTTGGACCATTACTCCTTCTCCCATATCTGAAGGGAAAGGCAGAAAGAATCGTTATCAGAACCCAGGATAGATAGCAGGGTAGAGAGAAGAATTAGAAGAGCATTGGAGAAAAGGTGTAAAAATGAGTACTCCAATTCACAACTCTTTCTTTTGCCAAACCTCATTATGATATCATGGGAGCTACCTGTGTTGATCTGCTTTGCAAAGCATAGAAAGAAAAGACAATTACCCTGAGTCTTAACTATATCTTTATGGGGACTCCATTTTCCATAGCTCACCTTTTCGTAAGTGACAACTCCATTCATATTTCCTAGCTCAGGCACTTCAAAAAGGTAACATACGTTGTCTTTTATGACAGAGCATAGCTTCTAAAGATCACCTGCTTTTGGACAATCATGAGTTTCTCTACAACATTAGGCTGCATGACAAGCAGGAAAGGGCTTTATCTTCCCATAGAAAGAACCGTGAGTGGTGCAGCAACTTGAAATCTGTTGTACAGGAACCAAAACATTCTACTGCTTAGTTTACTAATGAAGAAGAAGAAGGAGAAGGAGCTTAGCTATGAAAGTGGAAAAGTGGAGGTAGGACAAAAAGAAACTAACCTAGAAGTGACAGAGTTAGGGGGGAAATAAAAAGTAGCCTGGGAGGAAGGAGGTGACCCTGTTCTCACAATTGAGGAAGACAGCTTTCAAAAGAGCTTAGATAACAAAAGCAATCTTACAATTTTCATTTGTGTTATGTGTCAAAACAATAAGCCATATTCTGAATATCCAGCTTTAAGGATTTCTGTAAGTTAGGAAATAAAAATTGTTTTTTGGTTAGGTTTTGGGGTTTTTGTTTTGTTTTGTTTTGTTTTTGCATATGTTGATCCTGAACAAACCTCAAAAAAAAAAAAAAAGACTAAGTAAAAAAGATTATAAGAAAAAAGATAATCAAGAATGAATAGAAATTACTAAATTATTTGCATTCTTTTTCCTTTTTCTTTTTCTTTTTCTTTTTTTTTTGAGAGAGAGAGGGAGAGGAAGAAGGCAGGGATAGGGGTAGAGGGAGAGAGAGAATCTTAGGCAGGCTCCATGGTCAGCCCAGAGCCCAACATGGGGTTTGATCTTACTACACTGAGATCATGACCTGAGCCAAAATCAAGAGTCAACCATTTAACCAAATGAGCCACAGATGTGCCCCAAAATTATTTGCATTCTTGCAAATGCAGTGCAAATGAACAAATTGAAACACTAGAATTAAGGATGGCAATGAATGCTAAAGACATGAGAATGTGGTTTTCTACTTAACATTTAGTGCAAGTCGCAGAGATGAATGAAGACGTGGGAAAGTCATCATGTGGCACAGGTTTCAAGGGACTTGCACAAAGTCCCTTCTAGAAGGAAGCCAAATATTATATTCCAAGTCAGAAGAACAAATTGCTCCTGTTAACTGTCGAAGCCCTGATAAAGCTCTGCAAAAGGAAAAAATGCATTGATTCAAAAAATTTTTAAATAAAAGATTGTATTCAATTGTATGCTTTTTAATAAAAGTGTATGTATTGAATCTATTTTTAGAGGAAATTGGTTTTATTTCCACTTTGGCCATATAAATAAAGTTACTATGACTTCATTAGTCTGTCTTTTGCTATAGGTACATTTCTATTGTGTATAGAACTGGAAGTAGAATTTCTGGCACATAAGTGTATTTACGTTTAACGTTAGAGTATAAACTAGTTTTCCAATTGATGTTCCCACCTGTAGTGCACGAAGTTATCCCATATTGTCACCACCATTGAGTACTATCAATCCTTAGTTTCCAATATTCTGAAGGGTTTGCACTGGTATCTCACTGCATTTTTAAATTTTAGTGAGCAATCCCTGTATATTAATAAGGTGTAGTGCCTTTGTGTATGCTGATTGGCCCTTTAAATAGTCTCTTGTGAATCATCTATTTGAATCTTTGACAATTTTCTTCTTTTGCACACTGACTTTTTCTTCTAGAATATTAGAAGCTAATTTTACATTCTGGTTATGAGTTTTCTTTCTTTTTCTATTTCTTTTTCTTTTTTTTTAAGGTTTTATTTATTTATTTATTTATTTGACAGAGAGAGAGAGAGCGATCACAAGTAGGCAGAAAGGCAGGCGGGGAAGGGGGAGGGAAGCAGGCTCCCCACTGAGCAGAGAGCCCGATGTTGGGCTCAATCCCAGGACCCTGAGATCATGATCAGAGCTGAAGGCGAGCTTAACCCACTGAGCCACCCAGGCACCCCATGGTTATGAGCTTTCTATAGTTATGTACATTGCCAACACTTTTCCCACTTTGTGGCTTATTTTTTCACTCTTTTTTATATAACTTTTTTAATGAATAGAAATTATTAACTCCTATTTATCCACTTTTTATTTTTTGTAGTTTGTGTTTTTGGAGACTTGTTTAAGAAAGCTTTCCCTAGCCCAAAGTTATAAAGATAAATTTTTAAAAAGCTTTATTATTTTGTCTTTTACCTTTACATCTCGAAGGCACTTGTAATTTAATTTTTAAACGTGAATGACGGAGGAGTTAAGATTCATTTTTTCTGTGGCTATCCAGCATTTCCCAGTCCTTTACTGAGACCATGGTCTACTTCTCTCTGCTCTGCAGTGCTGCCTATCAAGTGTCTACATATATGTAAATCTATTTCTGTTTTCCCCAGCTTTTAAATTGTTCAGTCTATCTAACTTGATTCAATTTTAAACACTGAGATTCATAATAAGTCTTAATAGAAACAAGACAATCATTGAGTATACATCCCAAAAAATGTAGGAAAAATATTACATAACTATTAGTTAATAAAATAATGTTATTTTCAGTATTTGTATTTTCAGATTTTACAAAGAGAATTTTAATTATTATTCAAAACATACATTTGCTTTCTACTAACTTTTTTTGTTGTTTTCTAATAACTTTTCTTTGTTGCATGTCTTAAATTTGTCTTCAAAATTCATGAGGTTGATTACTAAATGTAGCTCTAATTTTCTCTGATAATTTTAAAAGCATTGCCCTTCATCTAACATCCCTTTTGTAGGAAATTCTGGGAAAGTAAGCTGCATCTAACCTTTTTCTATCTCCCCCACATTTAGCTCCTTTTGGGATTCTATCTTTTTCATTATCATAATAGATTTTTAGTTTCAGAAGGATTTTTATAAACATGGGTCATCTTTATTAACCCAGCTAGACACAGCATAAGCTTTTTCAAACTCAAACTCTGGAAGACATTCGTTCTCCTTAGTTGTTGCTGCTTATGTGCTTATTAATAGATCTGAGTCACCTTGGATCTTTCCTTCATGACTGACAGCATTTTTCTTTCTCTTGTTTTTGATATCTTCATTCTTCAGATCTGAGTCATTGGAGATGCACTTTATTTTTATTATCAAAATCACTATCACTAGCCTGGCTCTGAGTCCCACAGAATCAGAATGTTTAACTTCCCTCCTATGTTACATAGGTATTCACCTGTCCTGCGTACTCTAGAGCGCTGAACAGCATCGTTGGCTTCTAGATGCTAGAGTACGGCAGGAAAAAATGTCATCGGACATTGCCTCCTCTCTTTCTGAGAAGGGGCCTTGGGACCAAAACCACTCTGGCCAATCCATTTTTATGGTTATCTTATAAACTGAGCACTTTTTAGGATACTAATTAAAATACGCTTAAACTCTCTTAGAAACTTTAATTATCTTTGTTTCCTCTAGGGTCTGTTGGCCCATTTCTAGAGGCTCTTTGCTTTCTTCATATGCTTGCTGGTCCTTTACTGTGGATTCATAGTTGTAAATAGAATACTAATTTGTTGACTGGAGGGAAGGGAGCTGTGTGGGTTGCTTTGATAATGGGACAATCCTTATCCTGACAAGCTGCACTTGGAACAAAGGAGGGACAACTCTGGACTCTAGAAAGGATGTCATTCTTAAACAAGGTGGTCTCTTTTTACGGTGCTTAATCTTCATGACTCACCAAAGGCTGGAGTCACCAAAAGCTCTGGTTCTCAGGAGACATCACTCACTATAGCCCCAGCTTGGCCATCCACCTTTGATGCTCATAATTTCATCTGGAGGGAAGGCAGACACTGGGAAGACCCAGTGGAGGAGGAGAAATCAACAGCACTGTGGACCTAACTGATTTATGTGTGATTTTGCGTGTTTGTTCCTTGTGGACTTTGAGCACTCTATTCTTCTGGGTTTGCAGCTCTGATCTTCCTGCCTCCTTTTGCTTATGAAACCCAGTTTTCTCTGTTTTGTATTTGTGAAGATTTCTTCAGAGGTTCTGATGGTGTGCAAGTGCCTTTTCTGATATGCTACTTTTATTTAAGGTTTTTATTGCTTATGTATCCTTATACAACCAACCAATAGAGTCAATAGATTGCTTTGAATAAATTTATTTTAAAAAGAGATAAATACAAGTAAGAGCTGTGACGGAGCATAGAACACTTAGTACGGCACAGGGCCAGGTCTTGCTGCTTCATAGATTAACAGTTTCATCTCTGCAATAACATAAACAGGAAAGCTGAGCCCCAAGGGAGATCAAGAAATATTGAAGAGGTGACGGCCAGTGATGGCTGAGGAGGGACTGGAGGCTCATTACTACCATTCCGAAGCTATGCCTAAAAACAATGCCATACTGACTGGGCTGTGGCTATAGCAGAGAAATCCATATTGCTTCGTATTCAGGATAACCAGGGAGATGTTTCTATCTTGTTAGCCAAAATAACTACTTATCACACCCAAATCCAATTATTTCCAAAAGAGATGTAGGAGGTAAGGTTTAGCCTCCATAATTCAGCTTTTGTTTGCATCAGGTTTGCATCGTTTTCCACTAAACAGCTTTAGACTGACAAGTCACAGCTTGGGAGCTTTGCTCTCATCCCTTGCACACTTTATTTACAAGGTGATTTGCATATCATTTACATAAATCTGCATAATTACATTCCTTTGAGGGTCCAGAAATTTCTTTAATCAGAGAGCATCTCTCAGGATCTCTCTGTTAGTGGTACCAGGTAAACTAGTACCCTCTGTGAAATCATGTTTTAAAAGAAAAACACAGTATTTTGGTAATTTTAAGCAATCAGCTAAAATAAAGTCATTTTACTGGGACCAGGGATATTTTATGCAGACCACACTAATGCATTACTCAGAGAAATATCTGCTTTTCCTCCTCTTTCTCTTTCATTTTCCATTGGAAATATCCATTACCCTCAAGTGGATCTATTTGTTCCTACCCTAGGTCCTGGCCATTAACCAGAGGAATTTAAAGTGCTTTATGAGAATTAGTTTTTAAATAAGAAAGAAAGAAAGAAAGAAAGAAAGAAAGAAAGAAAAAGAAATAGCTTATGTGACTCAGCACTGACTGAAAAAGCCAGCAGTTCTAGCTTGCCTGTACATCCAACCCAGCTAGAGGGGCCCTGCCCTGAGCTTTGTGCCTTAGATGTTCCTGCTTATCATAAAATAGACCAAGGATAAGTTTACTAGAGAACTGAATGTTTATCCTTCCCAGTGGTCTTGCTTGGACACTAGTGCAGGAGAACTGCCTCTCAGGGCATTCTGTCTTCTGACTAATACAGTTAATGGCCAGAGGGGCACCTCTCCTAGTCACTGGCCTCATATCTTCGAAATAACAGCTGACCAGCGCCGAAAGCCAGGAAGTTGCTGATGTTGAGTTAGGACAGTGACTCCAAGTGAGGGGAGTATGGCTGACCCCAGAACCTAGATGAGAGACCAGCTAGTGAACTTGAAGAAGCTCTCTCTCAGGAAACAGGGTTGCCCCAGGTTCCTTGCATAATGGGGTTTCTTTTCCCAGACCTGTGGGGAATCCATTTTCTACTTTTTTTCTTCTGTTCCAGTTTACAGTTCTGGAGGTAACTGGTAACATGCTGCAGAGTCGGCACAAGGCTTTTTGTAAGATGAAACCATTACATTTTCTCCTAACTAGTATGTATATATGAGCTTGGATGCCATATATGAACCATGAAACTAATAGCTCTCAGCGACCAGGACATGGACACAAAACTTTATTCTTATAAGAATACTTTTAAGGTTCAATTGTTTTTTAAGTATTAATTCCAGCTGAACTTAAATATTTTAAATTATGGTTCACATGTTGATTGATAATAATTTGCATTTACTTTGTAAATTTCAAGGGAAACTGTGAGGTGCAATTGACATGCAATAAGTGCACATATTTAACGTGAACAACCTGAAAATTTTTGAAAGATATACGTCCATATATTCATGAAACGATTACCATTATTGATAAAGTTTTAGAAAATAAGTGAGGTCCAGAGCTGATGACCCAGAAAGTGTTCTTAAGACTTCTCTGGTGCAGGACACCTGGGTGGCTCAGTGGGTTAAAGCCTCTGCCTCAGGTCATGATCTCAGAGTCCTGGGATTGAGTGCCGCATCAGGCTCTCTGCTCATCAGAGAGCTTGCTTCCCCCTCTCTCTCTGCCTGCCTCTCTGACTATTTGTGATTTCTCTCTCTGTGTGTCAAATAAATAAAATCTTAAGGAAAAAAAAAGACTTCTCTGGTGCAAAAAAAGTGATTTTATTAAAGCAGAGAAGGGCAGAAAGAGTTGCTGACTACAATGGGTGGCTGACTACATACTATGGGGTTGGGGGAGGTAAAGAAAAAGGGAAGAACTTTCGTATGCTAAAGAGGACTTATAGGATACCAGAAGTTTCACCATTGTCAAAGTTAAGGTTGTTTTTTCCCCTATAGCAAGGCATTAACATTAAGATAGTTGGGAGATCCTGGGAGAGTGTCACCCAAGTCCCACCCAGGGGTGGGTGGTGGGGAAGGTTGCATGGTGTCAGCTTCTACTTTGTCTTAGGACAGCCTTCTGTTCTCTCATCATTATAAAGAATGCATTGATTACCTTCTAACATTTCCCTATGGGAAACATATTCTCCGTATCCAGCATCCCACAAGCCATGAGGTTTTCTTATCTGGTTGCTGGGAGAGAGCCCCAAAACACCATTCTCAAGCTTGTATGAAAATCAGGGTCTATCACCTTTCATCCTTTTGGATGGTTCCTTCCTGGGCCTGGCAGAGCTTCCTGACATTTGAGCTGAACAAAGGAAAGGGATTGTGGACTCTCTTCTATGCATCTTGAAAGGTGAGAACTTCACTGCCTTGTTCTCCCAGATGCTCCTTCCCAGGCACCCTGCCCAGCCCCACATCCTCTGCCCCTGTCTCTCCTGGTGGAAGGCTGGGGCAACTGCAGCTTCGCCCCCTGTGGTTTTCATCTCTCAGGGATCACTACTCTTGGTTTACCTCATGTCCAGTGTCTTCCAGACCAGTTTTTAATGTATATTTTTTTGTTTCAGGTAGGAAGGCTTATGCTGTCTCTGTTACACTGGCTTAGCCAAGAGCCAAAGCTTGAATTTTTATTTCAGTAGACAGTTATGAATATTTTAGAAGAAATAGAACTCGGTTAATGTGAAAATGTTTGTAACTTCTTATTTTTTGTGTTTAATTCTATTTGCATGGAATTATATTCTTATTATTTTCACTTTAAATACAATTACACTTTGATTTTAAATTCTTTGGCTCATTACTGACAGTACCACAGAAATGATGTGAACACATTGATTATAATCACATAATTGGTGAACTTGTTGAAATGAGGATAAAAAATAAATCTTGTGGAATAAAGATAAAATAATATGATTTACGAATGTCTTTAATTTAATTATTACTCATTCAATCATTGTCAGCTCCTTTGAAGATCAAGGCCCAGGCAATATTCCAGCTATCCTCTCAATATTTCACCCCTTTTCATTCATGAAAAACTAGCTTAACAGACATTAATTTTGTCAGCAAGAATGTATTTCTGGTGACCATATTGGTAGAGCATATTTTGTTTATTGGTGAGTCTGCATGACTTATATTGATATGAAAACAGATACCCAGTAGACATGTGGTCCTACTCCACACAGATAGGGCAGTGTGGGGCAGTGCTGCCTCTGGGCTTGGTCATCTGTGCTCCTGGTTGGCTGTCTTTATTACTCCAGCATGAACCCTGAACCTTTTCTCTAAATCTGGGGTTACCTTAGCTTCTACAGTTCTTGAAGAACCTCTTTCTTGAGGGCAGGTCTTCTGGTTTCGGCTCCGATGGACTGTTAGGACTCACTGATTCTAATTTCCACCTGCTCAGATCTCTATGTTCTTATTGGTGTCTGGTGCCCTCTATTCCATGGTGGCACTTCCCAAGACTAGCAGCTTGCAGAGACTGACAGGTTACCACCATCAACTTGCTCTCACGGCCACTTGAATATCCTTCTTCTCTTTGAAATAGGGGCTACCATCTAGCATTCTGTTATCTTGTATATAAATTCCAGTATGTCCTCAATATTATTCTTCTATCGACAATCCCATCAATATAGGATCAGTACTTAAAACAACAGATTAAAACTTCAATGGATCAGTTGTGCATTTTGTGAACAAAGAGGCCCCAAGAAAGATATAAAATAATCAAAGGTATGTAGAACAACATTTAGATACTGTTTAGGAAGACTAAACTATGGAATTCTCATTTCTATTTTTAATCCCATATGAATCACCTCTAAATACATTTATCAGTAAGTTACACTTACTGGGGAGACCCCAGACCCTGAAGTCTTGACCCAACCCATCTTGGAATTGCCAAAGGTTCTTGGTCTTGTCACAAGAAAGAATTCAAGATGGACATGCAACACAGCAGATGAGCAACACATGTGGTAATGTTTTTTGAAGTGGAAAAACTTTACGTTCTCAAAATGTGAGGGTAGGCAACTGAGAGAGAGACAGAGACAGAGACAGAGAGAGTCAGCTGCCTCCCTGGTTCGGGTTTCCATCTTTTATCAGCAGGTGTTGGGGTGTGTGTGTGTGTGACTAATTGGTTGGCGTGGGGAAGCAGAGTTTGGTGCTCTTGCTTCCTAATTTGGTCAAGGGTCTCCTGTCATGGTACCTCCATCTTGGGCCTATTTCATGTGATTCAACTTCTGTGGAGTGCTGCCAGGACAGGCCTTTAATCTTCTCCATAGCTGGCCATGACTTTCTCCTTGCTGACCTCCAGGTATCCTATTAGAACTTCACTGTCTATTCTAACACGATCAGCTCTGCTTACAAAATATCCCTGCAATCCCTTCTTTCCAAAACCCCCAAGCCAACATCCTTTTTGCTGCCATTTCTCACATGGGATTATCATCCTAGTCCTCGGACTGTTCTTGATTTTACTGTTTCCCCCTATATATACTCCACACAGAACCAGTAGAGAGTTGCCAGATAAAACATAGGACAATGCATTAGATTTGAAACAGATGAACAAAGAATATATTTTAAGTATAAATATGTCCCAAATATTGTATGGGGTATGCGTTCTGTGTTTTTTTAAAAGATTTTATTTGTTTATTTGACAGACAGAAATCACAAGTGGGTAGAGACGCAGGCGGTGGGGTGGGGGGAAGAAGCCTCTCTACTTAGTATAGAGCCCAATGCAGGGCTCGATTCCAGGACCCTGAGCTGAAGGGAGAGGCTTTAACCCACTGAGCCACCCAGGTGCCCCTGTGTTCTATATTTTTATTTGCTATATCTGGCAACACTAAAGCAGATTAATCTGTCTTTATTTTAACATAAAACAGATTATCCTATGCAATTTTTAAAAACCCTTTGGTCTTCCCATTGAACTTAGAAAACCCTCACCCTATTGCCAGGACCCTATGTGAAACGGTCTCCAAACCCAGTCCCTGACATTTTCCTCTCAATTATCACTCTTCAATATAATAACCTTCCTGTTTCTCAAACCTGGCAAGTTCATTACTGATACAGGACATCTGGATTTGCAGTTCCTTCTGTCTGGCAGATGATGTGTCCCTGGACTGTCCACTATAACCAAAAGTCACAGACAAGTTAAATCAGAGCTCTGAATAACTAGCTGTAGTTTCCAGGGATGCATTCATGTAAATTAAACAAAAAGTATAAAATACTCAAACAAAAGTTATTCAATAGTGTATGGCTTTCTAAGGAAAACCAAGATGGACACTGAGATGACTTTTGTCCCCATTGCCAAAGATTGTTTTCTATGCAATCAGGAAACTCACTTCTTCCTTGAATCCTAAGCCAAGCTTATGTTAGCTAAGTGAGTGGTCTGGTTGGAGTAGGTATTGAGTGAATATATTAAAGCCCATCCTCTTATAGACAGTAAAATACAGAGGTTTGTTAGAGAAGGCAAAATTGCCTTTAAAAAAGTAATAAATACATTCTGACTCTCTTTTTAAATAACAAAAAGAAAATAATAAAAGATGGTATGGCTGTGTGTGTGTTAAAAAGGTTGGTGATTAGGGCAAAGGGATGGGTGCGTTTGAAAAATGAACTCACAAGATAATTCCTTGAAATCTATTATATTCAGTGTTGCTTTGTTTTCTCAAAATTGTGTATAGTGTTCATTTAATGATAGGCACACAATATCTGTTTACTAGATGATGAGGTGGTAGGGTAAAGTCTCTTTAAACAAAGTATTATTATGTTCCTTCAGAAGGGATAGAGAGGGCCGGGGTATCATCACTTGATGGCTAGCACCTGCAGCAGAGAAAACCCTGGCAGCACAGCCAACTTCAATTCACATCCCCGATGGCCATTTAGAAACAACCCTTAACAGCTGACCATGAGAGATCAGTGTGAATGACAGTAATCACAGTCAAAATTAAATTTCAAAATAGTCAAAAGCATTCCCTTTCTACAAATATGGAAAGGATACAATATCTGAGGAACTGGTGGGTATTTTTTTCGTTTGTTTTTGTTTTAAAAATCATATTAAAATAAGATTGCTACATTGGATAGACACAGAATAGGTTAATGTCTTACATGGCAATAAACCCATAATCTCCAGGGTTACCATTTGTACAGAATAAAAAATCTACAAACTAATATGTAACTTCACAGTGTTTAGAATGTATCCAAATAGTAACAGTCAAACACAGAGATAAAAAAAATCCTTGACTGGGCTTGTTAATACTGCTCCGATTTAAAAATGACATATTGTAGCCCCTGCCCAAATTTAGAATAGTTCTTTTAGCCTCAATTGTGTTTTTTGGAGGTTTTTTTGGTTTTTGTTTTGTTTTGTTTTGTTTGGCAAGCTATTTTGTGTCATTATCATTTTGTAAGAAAATGCAAGAGAAGGAACCAGCATTGGAGAGGGGTTATGAGGGATCTTTTATAGGTTCAGAGAGATTATTTGTTAAACAATCTTTCGAGTATTCCCTAGGACTTGATGGGAATTTGTAATTATATAGTTATTAATTCAAAGATTTTTACCAGCATTCAAGGGGGAACGTTTGTTAGAATTCATATATGTGAGCATTCATACACACACACACACACACACACACCTACATATATATGTATGTATGTATATATATACACACACACATATATACACACAAAGATTATATATACATGCATTTACTTATATTGCAAATATTAAGCCTCACTAAACAAGTAGAAAGTGTAGAAGCTTGAGTTAAACCAGGTTCTAAGCCACTTTGCTAGGAAATGTTAAGCATTTCAGTATTTCCCTCCATGGTAGGTAGGTTGTGCCAGCACCAAATTTACTTTCAAGTTCAATCCTCTAAAAACTTGACAAAGGCAATTTTAAGGTGTAAAATGTGGTTCATCAGTCTGTTTACTGTAGTAGTCGGATTTTATTTTATTTTTTATTTATTTAAAGATTTTATTTATTTTCTTGACAGAGATCACAAGTAAGCAGAGAAGCAGGCAGAGAGAGAGAGAGAAGCAGGCTCCCCGCTGAGCAGAGAGCCTGATCCCAGGGAAATGGGAAAACAAAATGATCCCATGATCCCAGGACCCTGGGATCATGACCTGAGCTGAAAGGCAGAGGCTTAACCCACTGAGCCACCCAGGTGCCTCTGTAGTAGTCAGATTTTAAGTGAATACGTGTTATGCCTCTTCAGCTGTTCTTACTACATCTTACTGCTGGCTGCCACAGAACAGTGTGATCCCGAAGGGTAAAAGTAGGCTCCTGTTTTCTCGTCAAATAGCAGAAAGATAGAAGTCCTAAGGTTGGGAAGCACATGGAAGGTGACAAGAAAGGAGTAAATCCTACATAGTACTTCTTATACGATGAGTCATTTGAAGGATAAAGGTGACCGTCATTGCATTCTAACTGGAATGTCAAGAACAAACCCTTGAAGTTACCATTTAGAATAATTCATGTTTAAGAGACAGAATGTGAGTCACAAAAGTTCTGGCTTTGTTCATGGCAAAATAACTGAGTATCTGTCCTAGAATTATTAGTGTTGAACAAGCTATTACGAAATTTGAAGAACTGAGAATAAAAGTAATTTACAAGGGCTCTCCTTCCTCGTTATTAGCACAGGCAAGTTCTACAAAACTGCACTAAAATAAAAGAGTCTATAGAACTTCGTAAATGGAACCCTAATAAAACCCCCGAAGGAGTATAACCTTTACCAGTGTTTTACCTAAAGGCACAGTGAGTCAGTCCTTCCCAGAATTCCCACCACTGCCCCCCTCCCACCTCGCTCCAACCTGTTCCTATAGGGCTCACAGGGCTTTTGCTTCAAAGAGAAAATAGTTTAGGGGAGATTAAAAATCCAAAATTAAGTTTGAGCCCTCTTTCTTAGCCCATTTTTACTAAAAAGCATAGTGGTTCTTGAAGCCGTAAACCAGCCATGTTATTACATGATCGTAGTTAAATGATCATTAACTACCTTTAAACTATTTTTTAAGATCATTTTCATCAAAAATATAACATGTTTACATGGATTGGACTATAATAGTTTTTTTTCCTCTTAAAATTTATTTCCTATCACAGGAGGGTTCAGTGATAATTAGGTTTGTTTTAATGTGATTAGATGGCAGAAAGATAAAGTGAAGAAGGATTAAAAGGGTAGGAGATGTTCAGCCTGGGAAAGTACATGTTAAAGGAACCCTAAAAGCACTGTTTAGTGCCAGAGAAGAGTCAGCAGGGAGAGGAGCAAACTCACTGAGGGCTTTGGAAAATAAATCCTCATCATAGGAATGAAAACTAGTTGGAAACTACTAATTTCTTCCATGAGATACCTAAGCGTAGGCAGTGTGTTTCCAGGCCCAACAATGAATGTATAATCTGATTTCTGTAGAATGCAGTTAGCAGAGGACAATAGTAAACTCACCACACAAGTAAAGGAGAATGGGAGAGAAGTTTCCCAAGGTCAATGTCCTGAAGGTCTTAGGGGTGTTCTAATTTGTACTTCTTTTCCTTTGAGCTCTAACAACATTTCTACCAGCTCTAAATATTTTAAAAGTAATTGTAGAATAAGGATTATTCATGCCTTATCATTTTTAAAAGCTATTTTTATGAAGTATGTTGTAGCAAAACATATGCACCGAGGATTTCAGTTCATCCAATTTGAAGTAGTGCATATTGGTAAAGACTGCAGGTTCCAAAGGTTGACAAAAAAAAAAAAAAAAAAAAAACAAACAGCATGAATGAAAGCTTACTTAGTTCTCTCATTCTCAAGTTTCCATTTAAAATGTTGGGTTAATGAGGACAGTCTGAAAATGTGGCTGTGAAATTCAAGTATATACAAAGCACCAGAGTGACTTTTAATCAGTAGACTCAAGAAATGGAATCTTTTGTTATGAAACATTGTATTAGTAAATATTTTCCAATAACAGTGTTCATTTTTATGAGAACCTTTGTGTATTGAGCTCCAGAAAATTACCCATAAAACAACATTTATTTGTTGAATGAATGTTACATTAATTTGAGGCTATATAACTCAGTAGGAAATAAAATAATGTGGTTAGGTCATACAAAATGTAAATTAAAAATTCTAGAATGCACCTTTATTAAAAATGGGCAAATTTTCCTCACTAACTCAGTGTCTTCATCTTAAAACTTATCTTTTTTTCATTTCTTCTATCAGAAAATAAGGGATATTAAATTACGATATAAAACTGCTGTTTGTTTAGTCATCTGCACATATTACTATGCAAATTCAGATAGGGAAAGCAGCTGATTCTCTCTGGTCAGTGAGAAAGGTTTGTTGATTAGATGGCATTGTCACTGCATCTTGCTGGACAAAGTATAGTTTCCCGAGTAAAACAGAACAGAACAACCAAAAATAAATAAGCAAAAAGAAAATACCCGGAAAAGATAATATTTGTGAAAAGCACAATGGAATAAAAGAACATGAAATGTTGGGCAGAAGTAGTAAGAAATATGACTGATGGGGACCTAAGACACATGATTTAAGTGTCTAGAGGGGAATCTAAGAAAAAAAAAAAAAAGTTGGAGGAAAGCATCTTGCACACTGGCAGGAGTTGGAAATTGAATCTCTAGTCAGTGGATGACATTAGAGGTTTATAACCAGGGGAAAGGAATTATCAGAGTTTTCTTTTAGACAATGACTTTGGTGGCAACATTCTCAATAAAATAGAACCCATGAGAACTGAAAAACAGAAAAAAAATATTTAGGGAATAATTTTGGAAATTTTTTAAGTGAACTTATCTCTATTTAAAAGCTTAGAAATAAAAGCACTCTGTTTCACAGATGATACGATCTTAGATGTAGAAAACTCTGTAGATACTCCACACATGCCGAAATACACACACACATACACATTTTTAGGACTCATAAACCTATTCAGCAAAGTCGCAGAATACAAAAGTAACACACAAAAATCAGTTACATTTCTGTGCACTAACAATAAACAATCCAAAGCAGAAATGAAGAAAGTAATTATATTACAATCACCTTAAAAAGAATAAAATCCTTAAGAATTAACTGAAGCAAGGGAGGGAGAACTCAAACAATGAGAGCTATAAAATATTAAAACTTTGCTGAAAAAAAATAAAGAAGATATAAATAATTGCAGATGTTCATAGATTATAAGACTGGATATTACTAAGATATCAATATTACAAATGATTAAAAAAAAATCACTGTTTTTTGAAGAAGTAGAAAAACCCATCCTAAAATTCATATGGAATCTCAAGGGCTCCCAAATGGCCAAAATAATTTGGAAAAGGATGAACAAACCAAACTTGGAGAACTCACACTTCCTGATTTTCCAACTTCCCACAAAACTACAGTAGTCAAAACAGAGTGGCCCTGGTAAAAAGAGAGGCATATAAATAGATTAAATGGAACAGAGAGCTCGGAATTAATGCCTCACACATGTGATCAAATGATTTCAACAAAGGTTGAAAGTAAAAGGAAACACACAGAATGGGAGAAAGGGTTTGAAAATTACATATCTGATAAGGTATTGATAGTCACAAAATATAAGGAATCCCTAAAACTCAACAACAACAAAAACCAAAACCCCAAATAACCTGATTCAAAAACAAAACAGGGAATGAAAGCATTTTTCTCCAAAGAAGAAACAGAAATCTCTAACAGTTACAGGAGATGCTCAACATTACTAGTCATTAGGAAATGCAAATCAAAACCGCATTGAGGGGCGCTTGGGTGGCTCAGTGGGTTAAGCCTCTGCCCTGTCTCAGATCATGATCTCAGGGTCCTGGGATTGAGCTCCACATCAGGCTCTCTGCTCAGTGGGGAGCCTCCTTCCTCCTCTCTCTCTCTGCCTGCCTGTCTGCCAAATAAATAAATAAAATCTTAAAAAAAAAAAAAAACTGCATTGAGATACCCCTCATACACATTAAAATAGGTACTATAAAAGCAAACAAGATTGTTACTGTTGTTAGTTTGTTTACTTTCTGCTAACTGGCTGGATCACTTTAATGCAAGAGGGAGACTGCACTACCTCCCAGTCCCGATCCCTGCCCTGTCCGCTCTCCCTTCTGCCTCAATGCTGTTGACCTTGCTCCCAGGGAGGTCCCGCATTGGGTAAGCAATTCCCCTAGCAGCGCACTGCTGCTGGTAAAGCTCTCCCTCTCTCTCACCTGACTACAGCCATCTGCTGTATTTCTGGCTGCTTCCTCCAATGCCCCGGAACCTACATTGTTCTATAAACATACCTAATCGCACCGTGACTTCTGTGTAGCAATTCCCTCTGAGGTCTAGTTCTGACACCAGAAGGTCTGGTCAGACCATACCCTCTGGAGCCCAGGCTGTTCTCTTAGTTAAAACCAGGAATGCACCCCCGCATCCCCCACCCCGCCCCGTTTCCTTTCACTACGACCTCCACCGTCCTTGAGATTACTTTTAGGTTTGAACTTTTCCACCATGTTTGCCAATAAAGTTCATTTCTTGGGAAAGAAGAATCAAGCCATCTGCTTTGCCATCAACTTCCCACCGTCTACCCCACCTCAAGGTAGAGACTTTCTTGCATAATTGGGGGGAGCTGCAGAAGAGATCCCCATCTCTCCACCACACTCACCCAGGGCTTCCCCTCAGGGACGGGTTGCTGCGAGCAGGATGAGAAATCCTGGAGTTGTGTGTTCTCCATGAAGAAAGACATGAGGGGGCTGGGAGCTCCATGCCCTTGCTGCCAGGGGCTGGGGGCACATCTCCGCCTGGGAGACCTGGGATTCAAGACAGAGAGAGTGGCTTCACTCAGATATTACAGACTCTCACTTCTCTTGCTGACCTGTCATGGATTTTTTTTTTTTTTGGAATTGATATTTCTTCCTTTGCTGCTTGTCCTTAGGATTATTTCCACAGGCTTTAAATCGTTGATTTTTCTTCTTCCACCAGTTTAACTGGGAGCAGGTCAGCAGAGAGCCACAAGCTGCCTTGACAGCTGTTGCTGTCCTTATGTTGCTATAGTTTTGGCTTTTCCAGAATGTCATGGAAATGTAATCATACAGTATATAATCTTCTCAGAGAGGCTTCTTTCATTTAGCAATACACATTTAAAATTCATCTAGATCTTTTGATAGCACAATTCTTTTTATTTTGGACAAATACCCTATGTATGGATGAACCATAATTTGTTCACTATTCATCTATTACAGGATATAGGAGCTACTTCCAGTGTCTAGTAATTATCCACAAAGCTGCTCTGCTCACTGAGTTACAGGTTTCCTAGAAGATACACGTTTTCCAATCAGTTTGGTAAATACTTAGAGGTAGAATTACTGACTCACATGGTAAGACAACATTTGATGTGGTTTTTGGACTACAGGTGAGGTTCAATGTGGTAGAGTCTGGGGGCACCTGGGTGGCTCAGTAGGTTAAGCCTCTGCCTTCGGCTCAGGTCATGATCTCAGGGTCCTGGGATCAAGCCCGCATCGGGCTCTCTGCTCAGCAGGGAGCCTGCTTCCCCATCTCTCTCTGCCTGCCTCTCTGCCTACTTGTGATCTCTGTCTGTCAAATAAATAAATACAATCTTAAAAAAAAAAATGTGGCAAAGTCTGGAGCCAAGGACTAAGAAAGAATTCTTGAGGCATCTTTAATGCAAAATGGTGGTTTATTAAAGCATGGGGACGGGACCCATAGACTGAAAGAGCTGCTGCCTTGGGGTCATGAAGGGTGGTTGATTATGCACTATGGGGTTGGGGGAGGTAAGGAAATAAGGGAGGTTTCCAGATAAAAAACTTTCATACATTAAAGACTCACAGGATAAAGGAGGCCTTGCTATTGTCAAGTTAAGGTTGTTTACCCCTCTAGTAAGGCATTAATGTGAATGTATTTGGGAGCTTCCTGGAGGAGGAATGTCGAATTCCTCCTCTCACAGGTCGTTATCAATGGGCTACAGGTTTAAGAGAAATTCAATTTTATTTACATTTCCTTCTGCTTCAGCCTCCATCAATTTTATGGAGGGGACGGGGATGTTAGGGCTTCAGGAAACCAAGTTATGTGTCTGTGGAGTTAGGCTATTGATAAGAAAGCCTCTTCCTTGTAAATCACTAGGACAAGTGTATACAGAGGGAGACTCTGGTCCTGCAGGATTGTGATATCTAAAGGTTAAATATTTGTTTTTCCTTTAGGGCAGCCAAGAGTGCCTGAGGGAAGTCACAGGTATCTCATGGGGGTGGGCGGGGGGTTAGCTTCTGACTGTCCTCAGCTTGCCTTCTGTTCCCTCATCACATTAGGTCTTTTAGAAACTGCCATACTGTCTTCCAAAGTAGTTGAACCATCTTGCATCCACACCAAAAATGCACGAGAGTTCCTATTACCTCATAAGCTTGTCCTTGATCGGTTCAGGCAGGAACATTAATCACAGTTCTCCAGAGAAGGAGAAACAATAAGATATATACATTAATGAGTATTTTACATGTGTCAATATGTATATGTGTATGTGCATGTGTGTGTGTGTGTGTGTGTGTGTAAGATGTATGAGTGAGATCATTTATTTTAAGGAATTGGCTCTTGTGATTGTGGGGCCTGGCAAGTCTGAAATCCACAGGGCAAACAGGCTGGTTAGAAACACAAGGGAGAGTTAACATTGTTGTCTTGAGACAAATTTGCAGGACAAGCCAAGCTGGCTGGAAATTTTCAGCAGGTCTTCAGGCTAAATTCCTTCTTCAGGAAACTGCAGTCTTTGCTCCTAAGGCCTTGAACTGATAGGATGAGGCAAATCCAATTCTTTGAAGACAAATCTGCAGTACTTGATGGCTACTGATTTAAATGTTAATCACATCTAAAAATACCATAGTGGCAACTTCTTGCCCAGTGTTTTACCAAACTACTGGGCACCATGACCTACCCAAGTTGACAGGAAATTACCCATCACACTGAGCTATTCTAATAGATGTGTGGATCCATCTCACTGTGATTTTAATTTGCAATTTCCTAAGGGCTTGTTTTCCTTTGCTTATTTTCTCTGTAAATTGTTTTTGGTGAGGTACATGTTGGTATATTTGTTCATTTTTTACTTGGGTTTTGATTTCTTATTATTGAATTTTAAGAATCTTTTCAGTTAATATGTTTTGGATATATGTCCTATTACCTTATTGTCCCAATACCTTATTTTGCAATTATTTTCTCCCAGACAAAATAGTTTTGTTTTGTTTTCATTCTCTTAACAGCATCTTTTGTAGAACAAATATTTTTAATTTTAATAGAGTCCAAATGATCGGTTTCTTTTTTTTTTTTTATTTCCTTTTGTATATATCTTAAAACACTATTGCCAAACTCAAGGTCACCTGGATTTTTCTCCTGCATTTGAGTGTTTGTTTGTTTGTTTTTCCCCTGAAAGTTTTAGAGTTTTGTGTTTCACAGTAGTCTGTGGTTTACTTGGAGTTAATATTTTATGGAAGGTTTAAGGAAGGTCTGTGTCAAGGTTCATTTTTTGGCAAGCAGTTTTCTACTTGGTCCAGCACCATTGTTGAAAATGCTCTCTCCATTGAATTCCCCTTGCTCTTTTGTCAAAAATCAGTTCGTTGTACAATGGGTCTCCTTTTGGTCTTTCTGTTCTATCCCCTGCATACTGTTATTCTTTGGGCAATACAACAATGCTTAATTACTGAAGCTTCTAGTAACTTCTGCACTTGGATAGTGTGATTCCCGAACTGTCGTCTCCCCCTCTCCGTTCTCTTTCCCTCCCTCATTTCTCCTCTCTTCTTCCCTCCCCACCTCTGTTTGAGCTTCTCCCTCCCTCTCACCTTCTCCTCTTCCTTCTACCTTTTCCCCTTCCTCTACATCCATACTGTGTTGCCTTTTGCATTTCTGCCTTTCCATATAAATTTTAATTAAAATCAGTGTAGCCTATTAATGTGGAGAATTACACTGATTTTTTTTTTTAAGATTTTATTTATTTACTTGACACAGAGAATAAGAGATCACAAGTAGGCAGAGAGGCAGGCAGAGAGAGAGGGGGAAGCAGGCTCCCTGCTGAGCAGGGAGCCCCATGTGGGGCTCTATCCCAGGACCCTGAGACCATGACCTGAGCCGAAGGCAGATGCTTAACCAACTGAGCCACCAAGGTGCCCCTATGCTGATTTTTAAATTATGACTTATTTCTGCATGTGTGTTATACATCTCCCTTTTTTAGTGTATCATACTTTTTTATATTTTTGGATTTGATTTGACAAGTTTGTTTAGGAGTTTTTCATCTCAGGTCAAGAGATACATTTATCTGTGGTGCTCCTATTTTAGAATACCTCTGTCTGGTTTTAGTATTAGAGTAATACTGTTCTCTTAGAATTACTTAAGAAATACTTTCCTTTTATTTTCTAGAAGAGATATTTATTTATTCCTTTTATTTTGTGGAAGAGATTGCAGATAATTGGCAACAGTTCTTCCCTACTTGGCAAAATTTACCACCTGTACCTGTTACTTTCTTTTCTGGAGAATCATTGGTTATTAATTCAATTTCTTTAACCAACATAAGCCTAATCAGATTATCTTATTTTCTTTGTGTGAGTTAAGAATAAGAAAAATTTAAAAATACCTTTATTTATTCTTTCTCTTAATTGTTCTTTCTTTTAGAAAATCTAAATTTCTGAACAATATTGTTTTCCTTCTCCCTGAGGAAACTATTTTCATATTATTTAATTAATATTATTTGTAGGCCAGGTCTCCTGGCAATAATTGCCTCCTTTTGATTGGCTGAGAAACTAGTTCTTCACTTAACAACAACAAAAAAAGATTGATTTATTTATTTTAGAGAGATTATTTATTTAGAGACAGTGCTGCAGTGGGGGTGGAGAGGGACAGAGAGGGGGAGAAAGAATCCCCAAGCTGATTCCCTGCTGATCACAGAGCCCAACAAAGGCCTGGATCCCAGGACCCTGAGGTCATAACCTGATCTGAAACCAAGAGTCAGATACTTAACTGACTGAATCACCCAATCACCTCTCTTCCTTCTGATGGATTATTTTGCTGGTAGAAAATTTTGCGCTGGTTTTTTTTGTTTGTTTTTTTGGTTTTTTTTTTGCTTGTTTTTTTAAAATATTTTATTCTCTTTTTGCTCACTTGGTTTTTAATGAAAAACCATGTAATTTATATCATTTTTCCATAGGCAAGATACTTTTTTCATATGGTTTCTTTCAATAATTTTTCTTTGTCTTTAACTTTCCGCAGTTTTATATACCTAGTAGAGATCTTTTCAGTATTGACTCTGCTTGGTGTCCTCCGAGAGTCTTAGAACTGTGGTTTTACAACTATAATTAATTTTGGACTATTCTCAGCTACTACTACCTCAAATGTGTCTTAGGCCCTGTTCTCTTTTTGTTTTTCTTCTATTACTTCAAATACATTAGAAATTTTCTACAATTTGTGGCACCTGGGTTGCTCAATGGGCTAAGCCTCTGCCTTTGGCTCAGGTCATGGTCTCAGGGTCCTGGGATCAAGCCTCACTTTGGACTCTCTGCTGAGCAGGGAGCCTGCTTCCCACCCACCCCACCCCACCCCCGCCTCCCTCTGCCTACTTGTGATCTCTCTCTGTTAAATAAATAAATAAAATCTTTCAACTTTTTTTTTCTAAAATTTCTTAGACATTCTTTCTTGTATTTTCACCCTCTTATACTCTCTGTATTTCAGTGAAGGAAATTTCTGTTGCTTACCCTCAAGCTCTCCAGCTCTACCCTTTGTTGTTTCCAGTGTCTGATGAGCTCCTCTGGGGCCTTCTTTACTTACAGGACCTTCCCTGTACCCCTCCCCCACACCCCACCAGCATTTCTTTTTAATTCTTTACTAGAGTTTCTTTTTTCTCTCTTAACATTATCCCTTTCTTCTTTCATATCATTTTTCCCAATAGCTATATTAAACATAATTATTTAAATTGCATGTCTTATTATGCCAAAAATTGTATCATGTCTGAATCAGACTTGGATGCTTGCCTTGTCCCCTCATACTGTGTTTTTGTTTTGGGGGGTCTTCTCTTGTCTTTTAACAGGTCTTGTGATTTTTGTTGTTGTTGTTGACAGAAAGACATGAAGTATTAGTGGTAGAAACAGAGGCAGAGATTCCTCAGTATGAGGTCTGTGTTGTCTGGCTTTGCTGCAGCTCTGCTCAATGTTCCCTGTGTCTGCAGGGGTCAGATGATTTAATTCCTCCAGTGTCCCTGTGGCACTATTTTTGGACTTCCCTAAGAATTCTGCATAAATTAGAATCTGTCTTGCATGATTCTTTCAACAGTAATCAACTGTTACACCTGTGTTCTGTGGGTGTGATGTCATATATGGGGGAATGAAGCATTCTACCATCCTACTGAATCTCGCTCCTTAAGGGGACTTTTGTCCTGCACTGTGACCTTTCTATGTACTTCTCGGCTTCCCTTCTGCCCCAATACTTACATGATGCAAGAAAGCTACAGGAGAGAAGAATAGTGAACTATCTTTCCTCCAGATGAGTAAGGCTCAGGTAGAAATGTCTTCCATCCAGAGTAGACCTTGGTCAAATGAAACACTGAAAAATTTCTCATTGGTTACCCCACCTTTCCTCCTGCCAGAACCATGAGAGAATCTTGGCCCTCACTGGGTGACTCACTTGGAGTTCCTAGAATGAAAACCTAAGAAATCGTGGGGAGCTGTCGAGGACTCTGTCACATAGGAGTGAGTTTCTCACTCAACGTTCATCTAGCCTAAACCTTCAGCCATAGATGAAATTTATAATTTCAGCATTATGGTGCTAGGGTAAGCAGAGTTCAATCGTGCTTGCCTGGATTATCCTGTCTCTACAGAGTCAAGGTGGTTTGTCCCGTGGCTTCAGTTCTCTGTAGGAGTCAGGAAAAACTAGTGTTCACTTTTTTGTGTGTTTTATTGATTTTAAGTAAGTGCAGGGTGACACACTCAAGTTTCTATATATTGGAGGTCAAACCAGAAATCTGGAAGGGTTTTGTTTTTGTTTGCTTGTTTTTCACATTTTGAATTTGGACTGTAGGGATATCAGATCGAAGAGCCTGGAGAGAGAGACAGCCCCAGTGAGAAGATCTGATAATGTGGCACCTGAGCGGAGGGACAGTCAACACCTCCAGGGAGAAGGGTGGCCACGTTTCCAAGGACCTTGGGAGAGGAGCCATGTTGAGAGCAGCCTCATCAGGACTTTTCAAGTGAAGTGTTTGCATCCTGCTGGGAACTCTTGGCTCTCCCATCTTCTCTTCAGTGAGAGCTTCACGTTTCACTAGTGAGGGTGAGATGCACTTTTCCTTTGAAGAAAATCTCTTCCAGGACATGTACAAAGTGTGTACATGGAGACAACTATTATCTAGGTAATACCAGCTGCCATTTTCTTCTGAAAATATTTGATGCTGGACACTCTGACATGGGCCTTACACAATTGCCATTGTCAGCCTCACACAAAGTCCTCTTCTATAAATGCCAGAGGACAAACCCGATGATGGAAGTTTTGAAGTAGCTTGTTTGGGCTCCACGGATGACCAGCAGCAGCCCACTCAGCACAGAGGACTCCGGCGTAAGACCACCGTGCTGGGTGCAAATGGAGGCTGCGCGTGGCAAAGGAGGATGAAGAAATGGATTGTGAATATAACATATTTCAGAAAAAAAGGTTTGTGTGAACTCTTCTGTAAAGAATGGGAAATTCTACTGGGAAATCCTCCTGACGGCAGACTTTGCTGTATTGCTTGGATAAGGCTAGGTTTTGCTACAACGATGCTTCACAGCTGTTACATCATTGCCTCTTAAAGATGTTGTCCGGGTCCAGTCACTTCTTTGCTTCTATCGTTATACATTTGTTGCCCATCAAATGGACATTTTTGATCTATCATTTCTCATGGCCTGCTTCAGTTAACTTTGTGTATCTATCTATCTATATTTTCCCTGTCTGTATTTTCACTAACATATGTCTAAGAAAGAATTCCATTCCCTCCCTTCTTTTCTTCCTTCCTTCCTTCATCTTTTTCTTTCCTTCATTCTTTGTTGTATGGACACATTGTATCTTCCTCAAATCATACAAGTCTCAGATCTCAATGTTTAATTCCACTAAAGTGAAAATTTTTTGCATGTCTGAGCAGTAATTTAGGGCCCTGTGTTTAGTGAGGTGACTCAGCAATCCAGGCTTGTTTAACATTTTGGCTTCAGAAGGCCAGACCAGGTGTATGCTGTCACTGAGGGAAGAGAAAAGATAACCAGAGCAGTCTGTTCAGTGTCCTAAGCATTTTCCTGAACACGGTATGCATTGCTTTCTTTTTTGCCTATTGATCTCAGTATGTCACTTGGTCCTGTACAATGGCAATAAGACCAAGAAGTGTGTGAGAACACACAGAAGGTTGGGCCAGCATCTGCCTTTATAGAAGTGACAATGAATACTACTTTTATTTATTCACTTTATAAGAATTACATATTAGGAGAATTTATACCCATTCTTATGTAATTATTTTTTCATCTTCTCCTGAAAGAATAATGTTTACTTTGTGTTTAGTAGTATAATTATGAATATGACCTTTTAAAAATGAGGAATCTAGAGTAAAAAAAAAAAAATTTCTTGTGCTATCACTCTATGACACCAGTGAAACATCTAATAAAAATTATACTGCACTCAAAGCCACTAAACTAACATCTTTCATTTCAAATATAGAAAACAAGGTATCAATATATTCAGAAGTTCCTTTATCCTGAAAAACAGCTATATACTTCACATAATACACATTTAATTATACCCACAGGCTTGCACAAAGTAGGGGAAATCTCATAAAAATTATCTGAATTAAAGCTAAAAGCAAATGTCAACATGAAACTTTTACACAAGAGACTAAGCCTTGGGTCAACAGCAAGCTAACAGAGAAATTGATATTTTTAGAATAAATTAGAGATTCTGAAAGTTAGCTAAAGTGGCCCCATTTTGATAACATTCTCTGATTACTGATAGAAGGAAGTGCAGATTCTCCTGGAATAAAGCAGACACAAATTGTGTGTCTGGATTTCCACAGCTTGCTTCAACCAAGTAGGAGATCGTAAGAGAAGATCCCAAACATACAGGGGGAGAAACCACTGAGCAACGGAGTAAACAGAAGTAACAGTTAGATATCAGACTCAGAATGTAAAATAAGTATGGCTATGAATGAAAACATTCAAAACATACAAGATGTGAATTTTTAAAACTCCAAACTCAGATAGTGCTTTTACATTAGACACAGAACTCATGAGATAAATAATGGATTGGCAGATCTAGGTAGGGAAATTATCTAGAACGTAATTTTAAAAAAATAAAGTATTTTGTATATTCACACAAAATAGAAGTTTAGAGACAAAATGGAAAGACAAAGTCAAACTGGTATCTGAGTGAGAGTGCCAGAGAGAGAGAAAAAGTAAGAGAGAATGGAGTTCAGGCCATAATTGATTAGATGAATGGCTAAGACTGCTCTAAAGGTGATTTAAAAAAATGCATATTCACAAGAATAATATATACCATAAGGTATAGGGGGAAGGAAGGAAGGAAGAAAATCTTGGACATATTTTAGAGAAAATATAAACAGAATATCAAAGAAAAAGCAAAGTAAGAGCAGATTGAGAAATCATGGATTGTTTACAAAGAAACATCAACTCGATGAGCAACAGATTCATAACAGTGACAGCAGAAGCTAAAGATGTTTGTGTGACGTCTTCAAGAGGCAGGTAGGTGAGAGCTGTGAACCTGGGCTTGCATAGCCAGCAAACAACTTCCCTAGAGAAAAAGGGAAATTAGGATACCCTTGAGTAATACAAGTAAATGTTTGGATTTTTTGTTTGTTTGTTTACAAATTTAGAGCTTGAACCAAAGGAAGAAGAAAAATGATCCTTCAAGGTGGGTTTACCAAAAAAAAAAAAAAAGGAAAATTTAAACAGATGTTTAGGGTAGAATTAAGATAGCAGAATTAATACTGGTCAACATGTGAGGTGTGAAGACTTAAAATGTTCTAAGTAAACATTAAAGTTTCAAAATTACCCACTGGAACAATAGAAATGAGAACTAGAATAAATTGCTTCCAATCCAGTTGAGGAAAGATAATAAGGAAATAAACAAAATCAAGCTGATTTGTAAAATGGCAAAATATATGGAACACACACATATATGTATTATATAAAACATATATATTTATATAATTATATAAAACACACACACATATATAATTTTCTTTTTTCTTTTTATGTACTGAGAATATAAATGGTCTAAACTTGAGTTTAAAAGGATTATCAGGGGCGCTTGGGTGGCTCAGTGGGTTAAAGCCTCTGCCTTCGGCTCAGGTCATGATCTCAGGGTCCTGGGATCGAGCCCCATGTCTGGCTCTCCGCTCAGCAGGGAGCCTGCTTCCTCCTCTCTCTCTCTGACTCTCTCTCTGCTGGTCTTTCTGCCTACTTGTGATCTCTGTATGTCAAATAAATAAACAAAATCTTTAAAAAAAAAAAAGGAGATTATCAGATAGCTGCAGAAAAAAATGTAGCTAGATAATATTTTTTTAAATTTGATTTAAGTTTTTTCAGTGATTCAAAATTCATTGTTTATGCACCACTATTTTTGACGGCTATCCACTGAACATGAGTACATGGATCACCAAGTGCTCTGTATAGGAGCAGTCATAGCAGTGGCACGTTAAATAGCTCCAGACTAGGTGCTACACAGATTCTCATTTCCTTAGAATGGATAAATAAAGTCAGGTATTTTCACAAAATGAAATACTATTTATCCCCAAAATGAGCTAAAACAGCAGTATTAAGGAACACACAAACACAACACTGAGTTAAGTCAGATACAAAGACTCTACATTTTGTCATTTGTTTTATATAAATTTCCATTGCTGATAAACTGAAGTAACCTTGGAGTGTGGATAGTGATTAAAACGGGGCAAAGAATGCACACTAGTATGCTGGTAGTGATCTGTTTGCTTGTTTTTATTTTTATTTATTTTATTTTATTTTATTATTATTTTTTAAAGATTTTATTTATTTATTTGACAGACAGAGATCACAAATAGATAGAGAGGCACGCAGAGAGAGAGAGAGGAGGAAGCAGGCTCCTTGCAGAGCAGAGAGCCCGATGTGGGGAACCAAGCCGAAGGCAGAGGCTTTAACCCACTGAGCCACCCAGACGCTCCTGTTTGCTTGTTTTTAAATCTGATGTTGCTTACATAGGTGTGTTCATTAAGGAAAAATGTATCAAGCTTTAGACTTGATTCTGTATCTGTTATACTTCAATAAGAGGTTTTAAAAAGTTACATGAAAGTTTTAAATAAAACACAGTATAACTCTGTGTGTGTGTGTCTGTGCATGTGTAATTACAACAAAAAATCAAAACCCAGAAAACTTCGGTGAATATTAATATCTATTCATTATCTCTATTTTATTAAGTACAGATTTAAAAAGACTAATGATAAAGATATCATTATAGGATAAATGCACTACGAATTTAGAAAATGCAATAGTGTAAATATAAAACAACATGTAAGTGGCGAATGAAACTGACAAATCCACTGTCCCGTTGGGAGCTTTCAACATGTCTTTAAATTATTGAAAGTTCAAGGTAATTAAACTTTAGTTAGGAAAGAGATACTTTATCTAACAAAATTAAAAAGTCTTGATTTATTAGAATAGAGATAGAACCCTGCACCCATGTGACATTTACAAAATTTAACTTCTTACTAGGCAGTATGCCAAGAGGCAAAAAAAACTCCAGGATTTTATATTAATGAGCTCATAATATAATTAAGTTAGAATTTTATTAAAGGAGGAATAAATGGCAAATCTCTGTATTGTAAGGGGGGCAAAAAGTCATGCTTTTAAATAAGGCACAGACAAAGGGAGAAATTACAATGGAAATGTAAAAAAATATTAATCATAATTGTAACTAAAAAATCCTGAGAGTAGAACACACCAGTGCTTGGGGAGCCCGGCCAGGTCATGCATGAAGGAGGGCGGTAGCGTGAGATACTGTATAAGGATATAGGATGAGGGAATGTTCGTGAGCTAAGCATAAATTTAAGGTTTCAAAAAATCAGAATATAACTACCAATCGCTGATTATAGGAGAAAATAGAGGTTATGAATTAACTAAATAGAAAACTGGTCATAGGAACAAGGGTAATTAAGAAAGCCAAGATAGAGTAGACGAGCCTCTACGGGTTAATGAAAATTAAGAAGGGGACAAGACAGAGGAGGAGAAGTAGGAGGGAAAATGGGAGGAGAAGGATGAGGATGGGGAGAAGAGAGAGGAGGAAGAACTGAGGAGGGAGGAAGGGGTGGATGGGGAGGAGGAGAGGGAAAATAAGAGGGTGGCCCAAAGGCACTAGCACGAAGAAAGAAAAATGGCACGTCACATAAGTCCATCAGGTAGTAATACTTTAGTAAGAAAACATATGTCCACAGAGTTGACAACTTTGACAAAGTGGGAAGATTTCTAGAAAAATATAACATCCTTGATATCATATAACCATTAACGAAGCTGAATCGATAACTACAAATCACCCCATAAAGAAAAACACCAAATGTTTTACAGCTGAATTTCACCAACTTTTAAGGAACAGATTGTTCCAACATTGTATGACCTTCTTCCAAGAAATTGAAAAATGACGATTCATTCCACGAGAGCAATAAAAGCATAATATCAAAGCAGACAAGACAAGTAAAACACTAATAATATTAATGTTGACATTTATAGATAACTTATTGAGCACACACTGTGCACTAGAGCTGTTCTAAGTGCTTTATGTGAAACTCCATTTCACAGACACAGCAATGAGGGGAAGAGGCAGGGTTCTCACTTTAAAGCTCAGACGTCTGAGGATCAGGTCAGGTTCACCTCTGCCTCAACAGCTACAAAGAGCAGAACTGGGGCAGAAGCCCAGGTAATCTAACTCAGAGTCCACCATGACTTCACGGCAACGCAGTTGCTCATTTTTTGCCTTTCTTTTTTTTTTTTTTTTAAAGGTTTTATTTATTTATCAGAGAGAGGGGGGTAGAGAGCAAGCACAGGCAGGCAGAATGGTAGGCAGAGGCAGAGGGAGAAGCAGGCTCCCCGCTGAGCAAGGAGCCTGATGTGGGACTCGATCCCAGGACTCTGGGATCATGACCTGAGCTGAAGGCAGCTGCTTAACCAACTGAGCCACCCAGGCGTCCCATTTTTTGCCTTTCTAAAGTAACTTACAGCAGTAGGATTTGGGGGAGACCAGAAATTCACATCACTTACATTGGTCAAAGGAAACAGCCATCTTTCACCCAAATTAATGGATAATAACTAACAATACAATCATTGCTTTTTTTTTTTTTTTAAACATCTGGTTGATACGTGCTGGTTTATTTTTCAGTGGTAATGTTGGCTTTATGGGGATGGGATTACAGTTACTTTTTTTTCACATAAGATCTGAATAGATATCAATATAAAAATTGGATCACACTACAGGGCCAAACTTTGATTACTGAAGGAAATGATATGCTCATGGATGTACCCAATTCCTAGAGTGCTATCTATGACTATTTTTGAGCAAATGATCACGATGAGCAGATGCATGGGCTCATGACTCGAGCTTCCTGACATGTCCAACAATACTCTCTAGGCTTGTCAGCATATCACTTCATTTATTGCTGTTAGGGTATCTTTAGTTCTATAAAGCAATGGTGAGAGAGGGAGAGAGGGAGAGAGGGAGAAATGTCTTATGCAGGAATGATTGCCATTAATGATTGCCAGAACCATGCAGATACATTTGTCATTAAAAGGTGGATTTATATTGATTTTATATTAAAGTGTAAAAGTGTGGTTCAATTTTTATTGATACTTGAATTACATATTGCTGTCAGGCCATTTGTAGGTGACCGTGTTGAAACAAAACAGAAGAATTTTAAGGCATTAAACTTATCACCTCCTTTCTTCAAAATGGAATTATTCTTCTGGAATTATCACTGGTATAGGCCCCCATCCCACCCCTCTTTTAGACGTTTCATCTTACAATGAATGTTTCCGAGTATATGCCTTGGCATAACTACCTTAAGAGCCAGTGAACATACCAAGCAGTGATGAGGGATCAAATCAGTAAAAAGTCACATTTTATTCACTTTAAAGGATATATATTTATCTAGCCTCAAGGCGTACGGTAACCCATGGGACTAAAGCAGGAATATCTCATCGTTAGCATCAATGCATGTGATGACAATTAGACCATTATGTCAAATCATAGCAGATTTCTATCAGCTTTGTTTACATAGGAAGTTAGTGTTTTCTTAAATAGATGAAACTAAAGTTTTAATTCTATTTCTGAACAAAATTATCTCAAAATTCTTACTGTAGTACTTCATTCTGTTCTTGATGTCAGTGATGGGCAGATGGCACATTTTTTTTTTTTACTCCTTCTCCAACTAGGAAAATAATAAGTCTTGTAAAAGTGAAATGGAAGAGTTACAGCTCTAGATGATGCTCCTCTCCTAAAAGCAGGCAGTAAAAGGGAACTCTGTCCATTTCTGGATGCACAGGCTCAGACTGTGCTCTCTTCTGAAGGTCGTCCATAGGACTTGTACTGAATTCTACACTCTCAAAGTATCTCCCATAAACACCCACAAAATGGATTTATGTTACCTTAAACTCTCTCATCACTGACCACCAGGATATATAAAAACACACGTTAATGATTTATGTGTCCTAAATCTCCTTGGCAGGAAGAAAAAAATAAAAGAACAAAACTCAGACAGAAAGCTCAGACCATTTTTCTTAAGCATGTAAACTTAGTAGAACAGAGAAAAAAGAGGTACATTTGAAAATTTCACATATTAATGCATGTAAAAAACACCTAAGGTCTGAGGACTTATTTAACATACTATAAATATCTGTTTTCTGAATCCTAAAGGGAGTATTTTCTTCATGTCTTCTGAATCTCTCATGCTTAATATTTGAGAAAAATGGAAACTCCGTTTGACTAGCTTTTTTTTTTCTACTTATAATGAAAGGAAAACATAAAATTCTCTTACTTATCCAATAAATAAAACTTTAGTTAGAACCATCTAAATGCCAGGCAGTATTGACTATGAAGTTTTTTTTTGTTTGTTTTGCTTTGTTTTTATATGTAGTAATCTCAATAATGGATATATATATATATATATAGGTCATAAAAGGAGCATCTGATCTATGCAGAGAGGGTTGGGAAGATTTTTATAGGAGTCTTTTCTTTTTTCTTTAAATTTATATTTCATTAGAGAGAGAGAGATCACAAGCAGGCAGAGAGGAAGGCAGAGAGAGAGGGAGAAGCTCCCCGCTGAGCAGAGAGCCCGATGTGGGGCTTGATCCCAGGACCCTGAGATCATGACCCGAGCCGAAGGCAAAGGCTTAACCCACTGAGCCACCCAGGTGCCCCTGACTATGAAGTTTAAAGCTGAATGAAAGCTTTCTCTGCCAGAGAGCACAAGGACCTTTTGTGGAGGCATAGTGGAAGAAGCTTTGAGAAATTTTTCAGGAAATGAATTGCAGACTACCATGTTCCCTCTGTGATGGTTAGTTTTAGGTGTCAGCTTGATGGGGTAAGCTTCGGCCAGATAGCCAGTATAACATCATTTCTGAGCATACCTGTGAGAGTGTTTCCAGGTGTACTAGCATTTTAATCAATAAACGGAATAAAGGTCTCTCTCACCAATGCAGGCAAGGAACATCTAACCCATCCAGGGCCTGAATAGGACAAAACAGCACAGGGATGTCAAATCTGTTCTCTGCATGATCCAGAACATCCATCTACTCCTGTACTCAAGCACTGGTGTTTCTAGTTCTTGGGCTTTTGGACAGACACTGGGCCTGGGGCTTACACCATTGAATCCTCTGATTCTCAAGTCTTCAAGTTGGGACAGGAATTATTGCCCTTCCTGGGTTCCAACTTGCAGAGGGAAGACTGTGAGACTTCTCAGCCTCCATAATTACATGACTCAACCCCTCATAATAAAAGCCTTTTTAATATCTACATGTGTTCTATTGGTATGGTTTCTGCGGAGAACACCCTCAAAGGGGTTTGATGGGTGTACCCTCAAAGGAGAGCCATTCCTGGAGCGCTGCTGGATCATGATAAAACCAAAACAACAAAAACAACAAAAACCAGCACCAAGAAGTTCCAAGTCTGGGATTGGTTAGAGGAAATGGCCAGAGGTTCAGCAGGTCCCATCTCATTGAGTCTCATGAACCATGCTCAGAGCTCAGCCTAAGGAAAATTATATGCCATTTAAGCATTTCAACAAGGACACTCATGATCAGGAAATTGCACTCTGGCTGAGATTTGGAAAATGCATGAGCAGACACAAGAACAGTGGTTACAAGTTATGGCAAGGGAAGGGCTGGAAGGTGAATCCGTAAGGAATGAGATGTGCTTCCAGCTTCGGATGTGTGAGCTGGCTGGAGGGTGAACTCTTGCTAGTCTGCACTGCACAAATGACCCACTGGGGAGCAGCCCTGGAGGAGGGAGATTGATAACAAAGACTGATACTTCCTGTAGATATACATAGTTGTATTGGGCAGGTTTCTCAGGAGAAACAAACCTATGGAGTGTATGTGCATGTTCATGTGTGTACAGAGAGATGGATGGGAGGGGGTGGAGGGAGATTATTGATAAGAAATTGTCTCTTGTGATCATGGAGGTGGACAGGCTCAAATCTGCAGTGTGAGCCAGCAGGCTAGAGACCCAGGAGAGACTCTGGAACAGAAAATGTCTGAAGGCAGTCTGCTGGAGAATTGCCTCTTTCTTGGGGAGGTCAGTCTTTTTATTCTATTCAGATCTTCAACTGGTTCGATGGTACCCATGATTCCCATGCTTCATGGGAAATATTCAGTTTATTCAAGTTTTACCAATTTAAATGTTAATCTTATCCAGCAATACTCTCCTAGTTGACACATAAAATTAACTGTCACATGTCTGTACTTTGTCAACTTGGCACCCATACACATCTCCTTAAACCACACTCCCTCTCCAAATAAAAACAACAATGAAGTCATATTTCCACCTCTCGTGACACAGCTATCTTGTGTACAACTGAAAATGCACTAACCCTTTCCCCAGAAGAGGATGCAAAGTCCTTGCTTGAAGTTTGCTCTGCTCCTTTAGATCCTGTAACTAAAATACTGTGATGTAAAACATCACAATAATCAGATGCTATGATATATGATATAAAGTCAATCAATATATCTTATGTTACAGGATACAGGGATAGAGAAGAAAAAAAACAAAAAATACTTGCTTAATACACACACACACACACACACACACCTTACAACCAAAGAAGGTGTTTGTAGCTGGTCTTTAAAACTACCTTCTTCCATCATTCATTCATTTGCCTTCAACAAGTATCTCCTCTGGTTATGGTTCTTTGCTTGGTGGGGTGACCTAAACCTTCATTCAAAGAGTCTGGGTCATTAGGAATACTTCCTGGATGGGATTGTTGTAGTTTTCCATTGACCTGACCTGAATCACAGGGCACAGCAATACTAAGGGACACCATACAGGATCTTCTGTCTTCCAGACATGCTCTTTCTTGGGCTCCACTGTGGAAGAGCAGTCCAGTTCCACTAGGCAGTCAGGGTCCATCATTCCTGCCAGCACCGAATAGGAGCACAGCACAGCTTTTTGTGCCTGTTGATTCACAAGCATGAAGAGTCTGAAGTCGTCAGGAGGAGGTCTTAACTTCCAGCTCAGCTGGATCATTATTGATCCTAAGAACTCTAGGGTTACAAGAGTATAAGGTAATGGGGACAGGAAGTAAAATTTCTGCAAGAGGGTCACCAGGAGTAATAAAGAGCGGTACCTTGTCTCATGGACCCATGAATCTTGGCTTTTGGACAATAATACCATATATCAGATGCTGATTCAGATCATATATATATAGTTTCCTGGAGAAACTTGTCCCACCTCTGCAAGGTATTTCCATTAGCTGGGATTATAAATGAAGTCTTCCAAAGGCCACTTCATTGCTCTAGTAAACCAGCTATTTTAGGAGAGTGGGGAAAATGGTAAGACCAGTGAATTCCATGAGCATAGACCTATAGCTGCACTCCATTTCCATGAAGTTAGTTCCTTGATCAGAGGGATATCATGATGGGGCAAAGGCATTCTATAAATCCCCAGATGGTAGTGTTGGCAGACACCTTATGTGCAAGAAAAGTAAATTCATATGTGGACTGTATATTCCATTAAGAACAACATGCCACGTGTTCTATGATGAAAGTGGTCCAATGTAATCAAGTTGCCCCTAGGTAGCCGGCTGATTACGCTGAGGAATTGGGGAATTGTGCTATCTTGGAGAGTAAGTGTTGTTCTCCCCTGCTGGAAGACAGGTCACTCAGCAGTAATCTGACCAGCTCAGTGAGTGGAAGTCCATATAGCTGAGCCTACGCATAACCCCCATCCCTATCACTATAGCGGCTGTGTTTGTGAACCCATTGGGTAGTGACGGGGGTCTGGGGGAAAAGGCTGACTGAAATCCAAAGAATGGGTCATCCTACCCACGTGATTATTAAAATATTCCTTTGCTAAGGACATTAGTTTTTAATCACTGACATGAAATTTAAATAACTTCACATTTTTTGCCTCTACAGGAAGATCTACTCAGATACCTCTTCCCCGACTTCTTTGTGACTACTTTTCCACTCGCGTTCTTCCCATGGGTGTTTCCCAGACAAACTAGCCAAACCATTGGCCACAGTCCCTGAATCAGGAGATAACTTCACAACTGTCCACGTTTCTTCTTGAAAAAAAAAAAAAAATGATTTGGTGCTCTGCAATTAGGTGCAGTGCTTCAAGTCTTGCCTACTGGGAGGATTTCCCTTCACCATATCTTTTCAAGGATGTCCCAGACAGGGGCCATAGTGCTGCTGCTGTTCACTTTTGGATGGTGTCTGCATATTGTGAACTGCTTATAAACCAGACATTGAGGTCTTCTTTAACCTTGGCCAACTGGTCACAGGAATTCTCTATGTGGCCATGGGTGTTGGCTGGGAGAGAGAAAGAAGGGTAACAGGAATAGGGATCATGGGCCATTGGGTCATTTCTTCATGTGACTTACTTGTACCTTCAGGGTCTGCTTGTTCTGTTGTATCCCACTTTCATTTGATGGTGGAGTGCTATTGTACACACCTGAATGTGTGGTTTGTTAAGTCAGATGACATCCAGCTCATGTTGGGCTGCTCGGGCCATGTGGTAATTTGGAGGCCCATGGCTAAGCACACAGTCTCCCTAGAGGCACAATAGCAGAGCCAAAGGTGTGTCTCCAAAGGAGGGTGATAATCTGTGGAGAATGGCAAGTCTTTGCTCCAAAATCCTGAGGGTCTGTACTATGACACCTACATGGTCAAAAACTCAAACAGATTCCCAGTCTGTCACTTCAAGCACCTTTGGGTATTTTGGATTGTACATCCCAAGTGGGAGAGTGCTGGCCCAGTAGCCTGGACCTATGGTGGAGTCTTCTCTTGTTCTAGGCCACACTGAAAAGTAACAGATTTTTAAGTCACTTGGTCAATGAATTGAAATAATACACTCAAATGAGTAATATGTTGTCTCCTTCCAAAGAGACACACTAGCTGTGGTTAGGGCCTCTTAAAACAACTTACCCTTTACATTAAAAGAGATATTTTGAGGAACACCTGGATGGCTCAGTCAGTTAAGCATCCACCTTTGGCTTAGGTCATGATTCTACATTCATGGGATCAAAACCCACTTCGGGTTTCCTGCTTGGCCAGGAGTCTGCTTTTCCCTCTCCTACTCCTTCTGCTTGTGCTTTCTCTCCCCTGCCTCCCCTCTTTCAAATAAATTAATAAATTATTTTTTAGAAAAATATATTTTAGAAAAATATTAATAAAATATTTTTAGAAAAGATATCTTGACATGTTTCACCCAAGTTTGGTATCAAAATCTGTATCAGTGAAAGTTCTTTAGAGAAGCAGAACCAAATATATTGAGCAGCAGAGAGACAGACAGAGAGACAGAAAGAGACAGGGAGATTGAGATATTATAAGAAATTGCCTCATGCAATTGTGGCAGCTGACAAATTCAGAATCTGCAATGTTTACCCCTAGCCTGCAGACTCAAGAAAGCTTATAATACAGTTTCAGTCTAAAGCTCAACAGGTTTCATACTAAGAAAGCAGATGGTGGAGATAAAATGTGAAAGTACACTAGTGAAGAATTTCCCATTGCTCAACAAGGCTGGTCTTTTTTGTTCTATTTAGATCTTCAATTGATTAGATGAGGCTCACCCACATTAATAAGGCAATCTATTTTACTCAGCATTTATTGATTTAAATATTAATCTCATTCAGAACACCCTACAATTTGATATACAAACTTAACCATCATAGTAACAAGCTTTATGGTAAATTTTAAGGATTTGGGAAACTATTTATTAAAATAGAACTATATAGTTTATATATAATTCTCAACTTTCTAGTGGATTTTTATTAAAAACAATACTTTACAAATACCCAGAATGGCATTAGGATATCCAAACAAATTTCGGCTCATATTGTAGTACAAAGTTGGATCAAGAAGTCCTCACAGAAAGAGTATTTTTTGAATTCTTACCACTACATATAAAATTAATTAAAACATCAGAATTTTCTTGTCCATTCATAAGATTATATACAAAAATGGAACTTTGGCATTTTATGGGCATCTTATAGGAAAAGCGTATATGTAGTATCAAATAAATAGATTTGTCTTCTCCTTTAGCTCTGAAGTCTTAAGGTTCTGAAGAAGGAATAATCCTTTCTTAAATTGCACATGCCTTATATCCAACATGAAGCCCACCCTAGCATCTATGGTCTCTGGTGGTATAATTGCTTCTGATTTCATTTTCTGTAGCTCACCATCATGATATAACTGCTAGATCTTTATTTCATTTTAAGAGAGGCTGAGAAGAGGATTCTTGTGTAAGTATTTTTAGAAAGGTGTTTCAGAGGCTCAGCATCCCTCTGTCTCTTCACGCAAGGCTCCTGGATGAACAACAGAGTGGTCTCACACCAATGTGTGCGAATTTTATTTTGTTTTATTTTATTTTTTTTTCCCTCTGTCTCTAACAAGTGATTTGTTGTCCACAGGCATATTTCCAAGCATTATTCTTTCAGCAACGAATTGACTTATTTCTATAACAAGCTCTTTTTCTTGCAAAACAGTTAAGAGTGATAACAAATGTTATTCCTTTTAGCAGAAGCAACTCCTCCACCACTGCCTGCAGAATGTAAATTATTACTAAGGCAACTTTCCCACCAGAATAAGAATTGCCTTGAGTGCATGGAAGATCATGATTTGAAAATTAAAATCCACACCAAAAAAAATACTCTAGAGCGAAGTCATTAAGAGTATAAACTTAAGCTGAGAAACAACAGTGTTTCAGCAATGCTTTCAAATATTTCAGCTATTTCTATAGTGGATATTTTTGCCAGAATGATATTAATAAAGATATTACAAAGAAACCCCTGAAGCTGATATAAAACTAGACATTAGGCAAAAAAAGGGCAGAGGATCCTTGACTCACATGGAACCTCATCCTGTTGATCTGAGCAAATTCTTCTAACATGATTTTGAATCTAGATTATATTACTGAATCTACAAAGTAACACTTCAATATGTATGCCATGTATAAACTTGACAAATAAATCATGATGTTTTCCATCCTGTAATTTAAACACACTGCATATTAATTTACAGTTTTCTAGAAGGTAAAACAAAACAAAACAAAAAAGTATAAAGAAAGATGGTGAGAAAAGAAGACTTTGAAATCAGGTAAACCTGGTCAGATGCTTTGCCTTTGCCCCTTTTTTTTTGCTGAATGGTTGTTCATGTTAATTTACCTCTTTGAACCACTTTTTCCACAGTTGAAAAATATTGTGATAACAGTTATCATCTAATATTGTAATAGGTGCTTAATTGATGATATATTTTTGATACTTATTAAAATAAAGGGGGGCACTTGGTGGCTCAGTTGTTTAAGCAACTGCCTTTGGTTCAGATCATGGTCCTGGAGTCCTGGGATGGAGTTCCGCATCAGGCTCCCAGCTCCACAGGAAGTCTGCGGGGAGTCTGCTTTTCCCTCTGACCTTCTCTCCTCTCATGCTCCCTCTCACTTTCTCTCTCTCTCAGATAAATAAATAAAATATTTTCAAAAATAAAATAAAGGGAACTGAAATTCTGAAAACCAGGGTAAAAAATCATATCATTCTCAAGGCATAGCTTAATATACAGGAGAAGGGGGGGAAATGAGAGAGAATATATTGTTTATATACCTGATTAGAAGGCAAGGAAAAGAGAACGGAACGTCAGGCTTATAGAAGATATCAAGGGATTCACAGGTCTTTGTTCTACTTCATCCTTTGTGTAAGACCTCATGTTTCGGGACCTTGCTTTGCTTCACACTAATTTGGAGAGTTAAACAAAGGGGGATGCCTATACCCCACGTTAATCTGATAAATCGTGAGTTTTGAGTTTGCCAAGGACTAGCAAAACATTTAAGAAAATAGAAACACATTGATATTTCATGGTAACATTTCAGAACGCTGAAGTTAAAAAGATCACATAAATTCTAGGGACAAGGAAGATCAAACAAAAGGCTCCGGGAACAGAATGCATCCGATAGCTAACAGAAAACCTTGCAAGCTGGAATGCAGTGGAGCAGTGCCTTCAAACATAGAAAATAATTTCCAACTTAGAAGATCCCCCATCAAACTCAGGTGTGTGTGACCTAGCATAAGGCTGTATTTTCTGATATGTAAGGTCTCCAAAAACTCCCCTCCCTTGGTTCCTTTTCTGGCAAGCTACTGGAGATGTTTTTCCCCCGGATGAAGAAATATACCAGGAAAAGACGTACTGCACAGAAAAATGGAGTCTGAACATACGGAATGAGCAAAGGGAATGCCCAGGAAGGTCCTGAAAAGGCAGCATAATGACACCTGTGCACCAGGCACGGAGGACACTCAGTTCAGTTTGGAACATTTAATTCACAGGAAGAATGGGGGTTGTCATGACCACACGCCTGTCCTCGGGTGGTCTTTTGAACTTTAAACTACTGGAGGATACGCTCCACCCACCAGTGGTGTATGCAGACCAGGAAAGAAGAAAATTTGACTTACAACTTATAAGGTATGTGACCTAGAATGGCATGAAGGGAATTCCAAGGTAGGGAGTTGGGAGCAGTCCTAGAGAATGCAGGAGAAGAAAAGGCTTCAGTAGTAAGACATCCAGAGAAAGTCTGGCATTCATCGTTTCCAGATTTTTAATTTTTTTTTCATTTTTTTGAAAATTGCACTGAGAGGATAATAGAAGATGCTAGAAGATGTAGTGATACCTACAGAGAATTCTCAGCAAATAAAACTAAACAGACAAATAAACAAGGAATACTTCAGGACAGGCTGAAAAAAAAAAAAGAATTAAATGTGATCCTGTCATGGCTCTATGATATTTTTTAATAATATAAACACTGAATGGTACTTCAACCCTAAATATTAAAGAAATTATAATAGGAGAATGAGGGAGGCTGATGAAATTGTTGGCAGGATAAGACAGCTAAATCCTCACCTACCCCAACCAGGAGTCAGTAGACAGCATCTAAAACCAATGAATCCAGTGACAGTGATCAAGTCATATCATTTGCAATTATAGAGAGTAAACACCTAAAAGTGGTTGCTGTGGGAGAGGAAGATGTAAGGGAGGAAACTGATACAGCTTTGAGAGAGCCTTTCCGTTACAATCCATTTAGTTTCCTATTCAACTTTCTAAGCCATTGTACAGATATCGCTTTGATAACATAAAATTCAATTAAAATAGTCATAATGCAGCTTTTAAGCCTCTTAGATATTATCAGACTGGTTTCTCCGGGTAACGGCCCTCTTCTGTTTCAGTAATGCCCACTTCTGCTTGCACTCTGACCCTTGCTCGGCGATACATCCCTCGCAAATAGGGCAGGTTTTACTGCACACGATATCACTGCAGCTCAGTAAGCCCTATCCCACTGCATAAATCCGATGGAGACACTGAGCACGAGGCATTGTCGAAGACGTCTGTAGATAAAGAAATTCTTTCTCTCCTCTACAAACAGGAGGCTGCCTAGCAACCATTACCCTGCACACCGAGGAGACACTAGACCACACATTTCCATTTCTGTGTCTATTACGAGATCCAGCCTAACAAAAATTAGCACTTACACCCCTGATTGGTCTGAAATTATTTTGCTATTATCAAACCTAACTTCTTATGAATGAAAGTTATAGGGAAGAATAAAAATACAGTTAAGGAGAAACAGGCCCATGAAGTTAACCAGCGGTATGTAAACATTATTTTTCTTTCTAACTGGTTCAATCCTTTCAAAGTCATACGTGAAAACACCGACACTGAACCATGAGCCGATGATGTAAAGCACGCAAGGTTTCGAAGCTGAAGTTGAGTGAATTGCATTATGTTTCGATGCATTATTCTTTTCACTTGAGTAAATGTGCTGTACTTCATTTGGACTTAGTCATGCTCTAGTTTGCCTGTCAGGAAATTTGCATTTCTGTGATCAAAATGAAAGATGTGTTTGAGATTTATTGGAAAAGTGGGTGTAGAAAAAGCTTTAAGTGCTTCTGAGATCATTTCTCTTTTATGATGATTTGTAAAGAGCTTTGGAAACAAGGTACAAAGCTTCTAGGAGTGTCAGGACCAATCCTCTAGCCCTAGTGGATGTAGGATTCATTCTCAATTAGCACACACTCCATTAACTCTTTACCCAGAATGAATCACGACTACTTTGCTTTGGTATAAAAGTGAAGGGATAAAAAGACCAAGAGTCTTTTCTTTCTTTTCTCTTTCTGAACTTTGGGCATCTGACGACTAATAAAAATTCATTAAACAATTAAATGTCTCCAATTCTTTTTCTTAGTTTATGAAAGTCAGTAACAATTTATGTATTAAATTGAGTCCCCCCCATCAGTTGTACTAAAACAGATCGAAATGAGTTTAGGGAAAAAAAATATATGACATGCGTCATGGCTTGCATCCTCTAAGTCTTCGGGTCGATCTTTCTAAAGCAACCTGGTAATGGAGGACTGGGCTTTAAGGAGGACATGTGATGTGACGAGCACTGGGTGTTACATGCAACTGATGAATTTTTTTTTTTAAATATTTTATTTTATTCATTTGACAGAGAGAGATCACAAGTAGGCAGAGAGGCAGGCAGAGAGAGAGGAGGAAGCAGGCTCCCCGCCGAGCAGAGAGCCCGACGCGGGACTCGATCCCAGGACCCTGAGATCATGACCTTGAGCCGAAGGCAGCGGCTTAACCCACTGAGCCACCCAGGCGCCCCGCAACTGATGAATTATTGAACACTATGTCAGAAACTAATAATGCACTATATGTTGGCTAATTGAATTAAAAAAATAAAGATGCTGTGGGGTAGAGAGGGATAGGGTGGCTGGCTTATGTACACTGGGGAGGGTACGTGCTATGGTGAGTGCTATGAAATGTGTAAGCCTGATGATTCACAGACCTGTACACTAACCCTGAGGCAAATAATACATTATATGTTAATAAAAAATAAATAAAAAATACAAAGTACAAACAAAATAAAGAAAAAAAAAAGAAAATAAAGAAGATAAATGTTACTTGGTTTAGAAGAAGAAAAAAAAAAGAAGAAGAAAGATAGAAAGCAACTTGGTTCCTTTCACAACCTGCCCATAGGCTGGGTAGGACTCTAATGTGTTCTGGAGGGTTCTAAGGCTGGATGCCATGATTCTTTTCATGGAACTGAAAGAACTCCAACATGTCACTTTGCAGCTAGAAAATGTCCTGATCTGGACAGCAGTTAGCTCTCATTTTGCATTTCTTTTCATCACCATCAAAGTTCACATTGTAATCCTATTGTGAAAATGGTATGACAATATAATACCATGCACAGTGCCACAGCTGTAACGTTTGCTGTTAACAATTATGTGAGCTCTGAAAGTCACAATTCTTTCTCCTGGACCTTAAGGGCAATTGTGATGCCAGTGCGTTTGATCTTCTAGCTAAGAATCATGTAGCAAATAAAGCATCATTCCTGGGAATATGTGGAGATGTGATCTTGTGTCAGAAAAAGAATGGAAACTAGTAATGCAAGTTCTGTTCTCAGTAACTGCTTGATTGTTCAGACCATGGGTGAACAATGTCCCCGTGGAGGGGGGGAAATGAAAAGCAGCTGGGATATTTAAGACTTGCCCTCACTTCTCATTTCCCATAAAGGGATACAATTACTTTCCCAGTGGCAGAAGTGACATTCTCAAGCTGGTTATTGCTAGATGGTTTTGTCCTCCTGAGATTCCTCCCTGGTTCTGTGCAGTAAGCGACAGTCTCTGTATTAACCTGTGACTCCGAGTCAGGGAGGGTAAGCTCACTTCCCCAGAAGCCCCACATTTCTCCTCCCAAATTCTGCTCGCCCCAGTGGGAATCCACAACAGTAAATCAGTCTGCGCTCCAGACTGCCAGGGTGAACAATAAATCACAACAATCTTCCTCCCGTGCAGAGAGTTCTCGATTCCTAGGAGATTTGTAATCATGGTGCGAAGGCAGGGGTGATAATGAGGTCTATAAATTAAGTTAAAGCAGGGTAATTATTGTCCCATGTTGTCATAAAGACTAGGGTGGCTCATATCATTAAGGGGAATTAAATACTTTCTTAGATTGGGAAGATGAATAAAAATATTACTGTAAACAAGGGCTCTTTTTTTGTGTACTCATTAATTACGGAGCATGTATTCAAATGCCCCACCGGCTTCATCTGGGGTTGTTGATGGCTCTGAGTTTTGAATGAAGATCATGGCTCTGTGTTTGGCTGTGGGGAGAGGAGCATCCTCTGCTTCCCCCAGGGTCCTTTGGTTTGAAACTGTCACACTTTCCTCTTGCTTAGTCACTAAACCTGCATTTGCTTGAGTTGAACATATTTACCTCCTAGATTTCTTACTGGACCTTTTATTCATGAGCACATGACCCACACATTCTTGCATGCCAATGAACGAGGTAAACTTAGGAAAAGATAAAAAAAAAGAAATGAGGGGTACCTGGGTGGCTCAGTGGGTTAAAGCCTCTGCCTTCGGCTCAGGTCATGATCCCAGGGTCCGAGGATCGAGCCCCATATTGGGCTCTCTGCGCAGCGGGGAGCCTGCTTCCTCCTCTCTCTCTGCCTGCCTTGTGAACTCTGTCTGTCAAATAAATAAATAAAATCTTTAAAAAAAAAAAAAAGAAAGAAAGAAAAGAAAAGAAATGAGAACAGGTTTGTAGATGCTGTAACCTCAAGTTAGGATTATTCACTCACTGGAAGTCTGTTACCTGTGGTTAGAACAACAAAACTCTCCACAATATTTCATAATTTTGATATATTTACAATATGCTAAGAGTATTCTTAGAGCTTTATACAGATTACTTCCTTGTATCCAAACAACAGTTCCACAAATCAGGTACTATTTTCCCCAAAATGCAGAAACTGAGACTGTCACATAGATGATTTGCCAACCTTGTCAAAATTGCTACAGGATGTGTTTGGATACAACCATAAAATATTTTAACTCCACAGTATTAATAACCTCCAGTCACCTAAGGATTCCTTCCTATACTGGAGCAGGGTAAGTAACAGGAGAGAAGCAGAGGGGACTGACATTCTGGAAACCATAATGTTCTGGAACCAGAACATTCTAGAAAACTTTCCAAGCCAGAAACTTAAGATGATGAAAGCCCTTAATGGTTCAGTATGCTACCAAGGCCAGTACAGCAAACACTAGTCGGGAGACATTTGTATACGAAGGCCAAAGTTACTGATACTCCTTTTTTTTTCCCCTATTTTTAGAATTATTTTGAATAAAATGTAAAGAAAGGCAGTTTTTAGAGTGGTTACGTGTACAGACTCAATAAGGCTTAGATTCAAATCTGATATCTCTTTTCATAACTGTAAAATCTTGGGCAAATTATTTCATCACAGTTTCTACTTCTTCATATATAAATTCAGTATAATTTTGGTACTTCATACGATTGTGTGAAAATTAAATAGATAACAGATGTAAGGCAAGAGAAGGGTGTGGGCACACAGCTTTTATATAAGCATGAGATGTTTGAATTATTGGAGAATGTTACAAGAACCTTCATTTCTGGTATGGCTCTGAGGAATTACAAGACTTTCCTTGAAATGACTATTTTTCAAGAAAGTATTTTTCTTTTTCTTTATTTCCCTCTTTATATTTGGAGAGGATATTAGGACCAATTTTGTGGGCCATCCATAGTAAGTGCTTGGGGCCCACATGCAAGGCCGTTCTGGAAACTATATTTACCACACAACTGATGAACAAGACAGATGTGTCTTCCTGGGCTATGAATGAAGGCTTCCCTTGTCCATTTATTCATGGTGCCCCTTGGTATTCTGCGCACCAACCTGAAGAGGATCTGTCCACATAGAGAATGACCAACTTCTTCCTTTTTCCAATGGCAAATTCAAATTAATCAAGTGTTATATCATATTATATCTTTGGATTTTACTTTTCCTGAACTTTCCTCTGAACCTTTCCTTATCAACATCTCAGTGTCTCATCTATGATGCTATGAATCAAAATAAGAATGTAACTTTCATAAGGACAGAGATAATTTTCTACTTCCTTCAATGTGATGTCTCCGTGGTCTAGAACACTGCCTGGTACACATAATTATTAAATTGATAAGGGAGGATTTTAAACACTAGAAAATCTTGATCAAAAGAAAAAATGACTCTTGGGCTAGCACAATTATCTAAAATTAAGAAATAATTGAGAGGTAATCTTCAGTAGATCATCATCACTATTGGTGGTATTACAAAAGGACTAGCAAGGGCAGATCTAGATGCACCTCTGCAAATACTGTGTAAGGAAAAGTTTTGTAAGGCTCCTAGAGTATATGCTCCACAGCAGACTGACTAGACACTCAATAGGCCCAGGACACAGCTGAACTACATTTCCCAGGCTCCCTTGTAACTAGATTGGATCATGTGACTAGAACTCACCAATGGAATAAGAATAGATGCCAAGTATAAGGAGGTTCAGAGAGTTAAGAGAGGCTGTGCCTTCCCAGTACTTTCCTTCTTCTCTACTTCCATTGGTGATGATAGGGGCTCTTAGTTAAATAGAGGTGTTAGAATCTCTCTCGGACACAGTCCCTGAATAACTGTGTAGACCTGAGCCTCCTGACCAACCTATATATGTCTTTAATGAAAAATAGAGCTGCATTTTATTATTGAGAATCGGGCATTTTTACTGGACTCAGTGTATCGTTACTAATATACTCTTTATGTTATCTAATTTAACAAAATGGAATTTCACTTACTTTTTAAAAAATTTTTATTTATTTATTTATTTGTTTGTTTGTTTATTTTGATGCAGCTATCTATATGCTAAGCTCTGTGCTGGATACACACAAGTTAATCACCCACCAACCTTATACAACAACCAGGAAAACAATTCACACTATATTGGGGTTTGTAGAAAACTTTGAATATCCAAATTTTAATCAATGCAATTATCAGTTGGTAGTTTCAGATATTTATGATTCCAACTCAATTCCAAAAATTCGTATTCCCTTTTCTCCCTACTGCCACCTGGGGGAAGTTAACTTCCAATCTCTGTACTTCCAACTCAGGCTCAGGACTCTGGTTAGTGGAAATAATGATATGAAGAATCTAGCCCCAAACAATGAATCGGCAACGTCATTCAAATTCCCTGTTTCTCCAATTGGTACAAAAGAGCTCTCTGCCTTATGTTCTTATTTGCTTTGCTTTTTCTTGCCCTCATCTTTACATACAAAATAGTTTGAATTTAAGGGGAAAAAAAGGAAAGAAATCTCTAGTGTATCTTCGTATATCAAGGAGAGGTGATTGTGGGAAGCATTTCTTCACTTAATACAGCATAATTGAGTAAGAGAGTCATCTTGAGCTTGAGGCAAATACTCTAAGTTGTACTGGAGAACGTGCCCTTTCCTAGCTCTGTCCTAGTTCTTATATTTCCCTAAGCTTTCCGGGATAGGAATGGATGGGCTAAAAGTAAATGTTGGCTTCTGAGACCTTGTGCTCTCTTCAAGTTTTATAACTCTGTTTCCTGATGTTTCCTGGGATTCTTCTTAAGTCCTGATTGCATGTTATCCTAATTATTCACTTTTCCCATTTGCATGCTTCTATTTCTTTCTGATTTCATACCAAATCCAAAGTGCTTAATATACTTAAGACATCTTCAGACAAATGAAATCAATCATTTCTTAAAAGCATTATCAGATTATGGGTTTACATGGACTAAACAAAGTGTTTGACCAAGTAATTTTATATTCTCTCACATAAAATGAGCTATGAGGTAGAAGGAAATCCCTGAAGAGTGCTACTGGGCTCTGTTCTTTGCCTTGTTGAATTCAATAATTTCTTAAAATTTGGGCCTGTAATAATTGAAGTCTACTTGTAAAGTTTAAGATTGCAATTTTAGAAATAAATAATCTTGGCATATTGACACAATAAGATAGTTAACGAGATGATCATTATGTATTATAAACTATGTGAAGGGTTTGGTTGGCAGCCATGACCGCAATTCCATTTCAATGGCTAAAACTAATCAATATTTACTATTTGAATAAGTTCAAAAGGAGTGTGAAGAAAAATAGCGAGCCCATGGCATTATGCTAAGGTATTGGGATAAGATTTTCAAACAAAATAGGGGAGTTAATTCTGTAATCCTTATATACTAATATAATTGAAGTGTAGTATTCAAAATATGGAAAAGGATGTTCATCCCCTACTTTGCACTGGCCATAGCATTCCCAGAGATATCAATGCCCTCTAGCCAAAGATTACCAGGAACACACCTGTAGTTGAACAAAAGGGATTAGTATTTGTTGTGGTGAGTATTTTGGGAGACCTTGGGATATTGATATAGGAAATTGCTAGCAGCAACTTGTTATAAGATCTAGTTTTGGGTTAGAGGAGGGTCTAAGAAAGGGAGGGCTTATCTAGAATGGTCCTGTCAGAAAGCTGGAACAATTAATGATTAAGTATCTAATAAACCTTTCCTTTTCAAGGGTGAACAGAAGGAAGATAAAGCTAAAATTGGTAAATAAATGGTAATCACTCATTTATTGGGAGAGTCATTTCAGAATAACTATAAAATTGTATATATTTCAGTTCATAGCCTTTCCTGCACCTAACTCTATGATCTTGAAAGGTTACTTAACTGCTCTGATTTGATTTGTTCATTTGGAAAATGATAATAATATTGTTCTTCTTAAGACAAATGTATGTATTTATTAAGAAAAAAAAAATCATCATCACCATCACCATCACATCATGAGGACTGCCGCCATGATCATTACCACTATCATCATTACCATTGTCAATGTTCTTTAATAGAATATAGAGTAGACCTAGATAATTAAATAGTACTTTACAGACAATAGAAATTCAAGACATCCCTGGAACATCTGGAGACAACTAAGTAGAGATGTCAAGTTTATTGTTGGCTGTATGAATCCAAAGTTCAGAATAGAGGAAGGAATGGAGGAATCCACTCACCAGTCTGGTGCTCAGTAAGTCTAATGGTTTTAGGAACCATCTTCAGGTATTTGCCGGAACAAAGAATATTCAAAGGTAGGAGAGCAGAGACATCTGAAAGATGACTGAAAAAGACTAGCCAATGACCAGAGAGGTAGGAAGGAAGGAAACCCAGAGACTGGGGTTTCCATTTGAAGAACGTGAAGTAACCACTTGTTTTGAAGGCTACAGATATGTAAGTCCAATGAAAGGTAGCAAGGCTATCAGTTAACTATCATCCCTGAGCTGGGCATTTGCAGTGAAACAAAGAGGTGAAAGTGTGTTGGTATGGGTTGAAGATAAAATAAGAAGAGAGAATTTGGAGATAGAGAATAAGCAATTAATTTGAGGAATTTTACTTTCAAAATGGTAAAGAAAAATAGGATATTATCTGGGATTGAATATATTTTTTCAAGATTTTATTTATTTGTTTATTTGTCAGAAAGAGAGAGAGAGTGCACAATCAGGGAGAGCAGGAGGCAGAGGGAGAATGAGGACCAGATCCCAGGACCCTGGGATCGTAGCCTGAGCTGAAGGCAGAGGCATGACTGACTAAGCCACCCAGGTATACCTGAACTTTTTGTTTTTGTTTTTGTCTTACAACAACCTGTTTGTATGTTGAAAATATTCTAGTAGAAAGAGAAAAAATACATAATTTAAGAGAGAATAGTTAGACGTCCTAGAGAAATGTACCTGAGCAGTGCTTTGAAAGGTAAGTGGGACAATGGGGTCTAGTAAAGAGACTGGAGAGCTTGGGTTTGTGGCCTAGAAATGGAAAACGCATGGCTCTGATGCTGGTAAGTGGGTGGATGAGGTGGCAGAATTCTTTAGTGTTCTGTTCTGATTGTTTTTGGTATCTCAAAAAAGTAGCAGGAATGTCCATCCTCTGAAACTGATGATGGGGAGGGGTGTTACAAGTTTGAAAATAGGGTAGGGGCACCTGGGTGGCTCAGTGGGTTGAGCCTCTGACCTCAGCTCAGGTCATGATCTCAGGGTCCTGTGATTGAGCCCCACATGGGCTCTCTGCTCAGCAGGGAGCCTGCTTCTCCCTCTCCTGTTTCCCCTGCTTGTATTCTCTCTCTCACTGTCTCTCTCTTTCTCTCTGTCAAATAAATAAATAAAATCTTAAAAAAAAATATTAAAAAAGAAAAAAAAAAAAGAAAGAAAGAAAATAGGGTAGCAAATTGCTCTCCAGGAGAATGGAAGAATTAATGAATTGATGTACGAGTGTAACCTAGCTTTCAAAGTGTTAATTATAGTTGTGGTTGTAAATCTAAAATTCACATTCAGTGCTCAACCAATGTCAGAAGGGGTAACTATCCTTAATAAACATTTAATTATTAATAAAGTCAGTCTCATCAATGTTAGTCCTTCCCTATTCTCATTCGTAAAGCTATAAATATCAAGGATAGGGGGCATGTTGGGTGGCATCCAGTCAATAAACTATGTTCTAGGGCTGCCTGGGTGGCTCAGGGGGTTAAGCCTCTGCCTTCGGCTCAGATCATGATCTCAGGGTCCTGGGATCGAGTCCCGCATCGGGCTCTCTGCTGGGCAGACAGCCTGCTCCTTCCTCTCTCTCTCTCTCTCTAGTTGTGATCTCTCTCTGTCAAATAAATAAAATCTTTTAAAAAACAAAGACAAAAACCAAGAAAACAAAACTATGCTCTAAAAAAGGGGCTCCTTCCCTGACCACCCTCTTCCTGCCACAGGTAATTCCTCCACTCTCCTCCCTTCAGACTCACCTTGAAGAAATGCCTACATCACATTTTACACTGGAAGGTCTTATATTAAACATAAATCTATCCCTTTCACTAATTATGAAAACCTTAACATAACATATATATTCCTTGTACCTCATGTAGTATCTGACACATCAGAGAAGAAAATTGTTTTCTGAGATTAGTGAGTGAATAATGTTTTCTTCATTTACTGTAGTAGTTTCCCCTGAAGTCAAAAGTAATGGTTTACTGTTACTAAAAATAATTTTAAAGATATTGGTCTTTTCTTCAAATTGTTTATCTAATTTAAAATTCTAAATTTTCCATCATTACAGACTCATTTTTAGATTGTAATCAAATCCATTTTTTTTTAGTAATTTTACTCTTATGGAAGTAAAAATAAATATATCTTTGCAGTATAAGCCAAAGATAGAATTCCAAAGCATACTTCTTAATAATTCTTAATTTTTTCTTACTAGTAGTAACTCTTAGTCATGTAACTAGCAATGTTATTTTTTAGTTCATATATCTCTATGTGAGTTATGCAACTCTAACAAAATTGGAAGATTTATGCTAAAAGTCATATAACCTACATATCTGGCAGCATTGTATCATTCCAATACTATTCTGTTTTGTTTTGTTTTAATGAGAATTTTTCCTTGCAGAATATGATGGTGGCTTGAGCAGACACCTATGTATTTTCACTTTCTCTTCTAGCTCAGATCCCATATATAATTGTAATCTCCAGACCCCAGAACAGTACCATTAATGGGCAAGAAATGGGAAAGATTTCCAAGAGAGGCATCGGAGCCAGGCTGATGGAATAAAAATGAAAATAATGGCTAATAATTATTGCTCACTTAGGTGTGAAAATAATGTATTTAGAACTTTCAGAAGGATACTGAGGTTTTACTTGCAGATTCTCTTTGTCCAGACATTGTCTACTGGAATGGAGACAAGACCCTGTAATTTTTTTGTCTGTTTTGTTTTAGACAGATAGAGAAAGTGAGCGCAAGTGGTGGAGAGAAGGGCAGAAGCAGAGGGAAAGATAGAATCTTAAATAGGCTCCATGCCCAGAACGGAGTCCAACATGGGGCTTGATCTCACGACCCAGAGATCATGACCTGAGCTGAAATCAAGAGTAATACACAGAACAGACTGAGTTACCCAGGAGCCCCAAGACCCTGCAGTTTGAGGGGCTGAAAGGTTGTGTACTATATTAAGGGAAAATGATTATAAATTCCTTCAGCAATTACAATGTCTAACAATTAAGAGTAGCCACCTGGGAAGTTGCGGCTGTTTCTCAGAAAATTATGAAGACTTTGGTGAGTGCTGTGAAGTGTGTAAACCTGGTGATTCACAGACCTGTACCCCTGGGGATAAAAATATATGTTTATAAAAAATTAAAAATTAAAAAAAAAAAACTATGAAGATATTATAGCCCAGATATAGAGCTATTTCTCTTCTACATGGCATAGTCTGTCCTAGATGGAATAGGTTTTTGTTGTTGCTATTGTTATAGTATGAGACAGCATATTAATGGACATTATACATAGCCACACTCTACTCTTTCCATGGGTACTGAGCAAGGGAAATGCTGAATTAAACAAAAACAAAACAAAAATTTCAGTTTCTAGGGCAACCATTTCATCCACAGACAAGAAAGATGACAGAGATGAAGTTGTTTTGCTGGGATGACCCACATTTCTTTTCTCCCTCCAGGTTGCTTAGATGAGGAAGAAGCCATGTGAAATTATGGTTACCAGCCTTCCAAGGGAGAACACTGATGGCCGGAGTAAGGCAGTGACAAAGAGCCGGCAACACTCCGCTCTGTTCATGAGAAGCAACCTTCCATCTGGCAAAAAAAGACTAAACAGAAATGAATGAATACATAATCACATCCAATATGGGATCATGAAAAAAATTGTAAACCAAAGGAGTAACACCGAACACCCAAATGTATTAAACTGAAGCAACAGTTGGTCACAGAGGAAATGTGCACAGTCAAGATTTCCACCAGTTCCCCAGCCTCTTGAGTCACACCCTCCTTGATACCAAAACGGTACTGAGTGGACCCCTTTCCTACCCCTTCATCATCTCAGGAATCTGCAGGCACACAAAATTCCTCTTGGTAATTCACACGCAGATTCAGATGACTTCTCTTACGTGTGCAATAACACCATACAGGTACAAGGATTTAATTCTTGTAAATACTGTCTAACATCCCAGGGTGCGTGAACAATGCAAAAGTTGACCCAAAGAAGGTGGTCCAACAGTAAGACTGTACGAATGTCATCTTTTTATTGTTGTTGTTTATTTATTTTACTACAGGATAATGGAGTCTAGAGATACTCTTTAATTCTAATATTAATGATTAGAAAATAAACTAAAGAAAAGAAACACACAAAAAATAAAACATGGACCAAGGCGATAGGGGGAAAAAAAAAACCCTGCATTCTCCTACAAAAAATATACTGCTAGACAAGTTTAAATGTACCAGCTGGATTACCAGGGGGCTCAGTGCATTAAGTGTTCAACACTTGATTTTGGCTCTGGTCATGATCTCAGGGTCCTACAATCAAGCCCTTTGTTGGGTTCTGTGCTGTGTGTGGAGCCTGTTTATGGAGATTCTTTCTTTCTCCCTCTTAACCCTTGCGTCAAAATTTTAAAATGAATAAAAATAAAAATAAATAAAAAATACAATTGGGGCGCCTGGGTGGCTCAGTGGGTTGAGCCGCTGCCTTCGGCTCAGGTCATGATCTCAGAGTCCTGGGATCGAGCCCCGCATCGGGCGCTCTGCTCAATAGACAGCATGCTACTCCCCACCCCCACCTCTCTGCCTGCCTCTCTGCCTACTTGTGATCTCTCTCTCTCTGTCAAATAAATAAATAAATAAATAAAAATTAAATTAAATTAAAGTACCAAGTATAAACTGGTGGTAAAGGCTAGAGTGATATAAGCCAAATATCAAGGATAATGTAACAAAGAAGAGATGGTAAATCAAGGAAATACAAAAGAAATGGGAAGGTAGAGATACGTGCAGAATGATTAATGATAAGTAAGCCAAGGCAAAAAGCAACACCCAGAGAAATTAGAGCATATTTAGATGATGAAATCTGACATTAGATACTGATGATACAACGGATAGAATTCTTCATGCTCCATAAGCAGTGTCTCCATCAAGATCTATTACCAACGCTCTCTTAGATTGTCAGAATTGGCTCTCCAGCTTTCGAGCTGGTACAGAAGAGGCATTTATGACACGATGGGATGGGGTGATGGTGGGTAGGGAAGCCCTGTCTGTTGAAGCTGGCATTTTAGAGGCGGCTTATTGACCTCACTCTGTGGGCTTTGAGCTGGGAGCTCCTGCTGCTCTCAATCTGGAAGACCATACATTTCACTGAACGTTTTGTTTTCCTCATTGTTATGTCAGTTCCATGATGATAGGATTTTATTTTATTTTATTTTATTTTTTGCTTATCTTTGTATCCCAAGAGTCTGGAAACATGCCTGGAAAAATTATCAATGGTCCATGATTATTTCTTGAAAATGAATAAAAGAGTATACCTCTTCACAATCCTCAATTCAATTGAGGCAGTTCAACCAATCGGAGAAAAGACTTGATCTGCCCATTGGATTCACCCCAAAGCACTCCAATCTCTTTCTACCTCCCTGAGCTCAAAGAGAGCAATCACGTACTTGAAGAGGCTCTCCCCATTCCCAGCCCCTTTATAATAAACACCTGCTTTTTAGAAATCTCTGTCATACAGCCTGGATCTGATTCCTGTTTCAGTCTTTCCTTTACCTTCTTTTGTGCTTCCACTGGCACTGACCCAGACCTGGACAAGGATCTGACAAGACCAGCACACAGAAGTACAATTGCGGAATGTATGCCCCAAACATGGATTCCACTCAGCCATTATGTCCATTTCATTTAACAATGTGTTTAAGCATACACGGGTCTGTATGTAGTTTTTTAACTTTTCAAGTCTGACAACTTTAAAAATCAGCTACTATAGAATACAAATAGATCATCATCTTTCCTTATCATAAAACACTTTCCTACAAGCTCTTAGAGTATCTGTTTCATTCCCACTCATGATTTTCCAGGATATGTGCAGCTGAGGTCATCACCTACTTCCTCTCCTGACATCCCAACTGGGAGGCCAGGTACACCTTATCATACACATTTTGTGGGTAACACGACCAATATCTGCTGTATTTCCATTTAAAATAGTGAAAAATAATTTTAATTCCTTCTACTGCCTCATTTTAGTATTCCAGAGAGTCCGGTTTTACTATTCCAAGTCTCCCATAAGCTGATGGACTTCACATTCTAGATGCAAGTCAAGAGACTCTTAGAAACAAGCACGTTTTCACTTGAAAATATGTGAGGACAGGATACCTTTAGCCAAATAGCCGCATGAGACAGATGATCGGTCTCAACTTGCAGGGACGCAAAATGAACATTTACCCCTCGGATCTCTTATTGCCTCTTTCTGGAGTTTTATTTGTTGAGAGCCTAAGGCAAGGGCTCGCTGGTATTTTTATTACTAACTTCAATCAACATCCTGTTTCATTACCCATTATGTGTGTTTCCAATTACACCTCAGATCTGGAGCTGTGAACATGACCACTCAGGGCTGCGGCCTGAGCCCTGGCTGTTTCGAGATGCAAGGAATGGCTGGGGTTTGCAAAGTTTTCTCTGGAAGTTGTAGTGACTATGTGGGAGCACTGGAAAAGAGTTAGACCCTGTGCTGAACTGCACACGTGTTCTCCCTCACTTCCGAAATCAAAGACCCCTAAATTCAGAGAGGTCTGCCTGTGCACGTGTGCCTCTGTGTTTGTCTTAATTCACTACACCTGATAGGCAGGTTAGCAATGGGTGCTTCCCGGGGCTCCGGAGAGGTTCAGAAGGACTTTACAGAATGCAGCACATGTCATTTTTATTGAATCAGACTCTGATGATTACATTTGCAATTTAATTAAGGCAGGTTTATTTTTAGAGCTGGCACTGAAGCCTGGGAGACGAAGAGGCAGGTTGTTTCCTCTCACCACTCAGGAAAAAAACAACAAATCAAGGCTTGAAAGTAGCTACCAGAAGAGTAGAGAGGTAAAGGAGCCTAGAATCAAATAATAAAGCAACAAATTGCACTGATTTTCACTCTTTGGAAAAGGACCAAATGGGATTTTTCATACTTACTTCTCCTTTGCTCCTTCTGGAAGACACAATTGGGGCTCTGCTCAAAGGTGAAAAACTTGGTAGAGAGCATGAGCCACCCACCACCGAGTAGTGGTCAAAGCTCTGCTACTTCCAGCAAAAGATACTCCTTTCCCTAATGAGAAGCCGGGCCCTCCCTTCCTTTGATTGAGTAAAAACCTCTTTTTGAGTTTTCAATAGATTTTACAGTCAAATGACTTCTCCCCATTTTTTTTTTTTTTTTAAAGATTTTATTCATTTATTTGACAGAGAGAAATCACAAGTAGATGGAGAGGCAGGCAGAGAGAGAGAGAGAGAGAGAGGGAAGCAGGCTCCCTTCTGAGCAGAGAGCCCGACGTGGGACTCGATCCCAGGACCCTGAGATCATGACCCGAGCCGAAGGCAGCAGCTTAACCCACTGAGCCACCCAGGCGCCCCGACTTCTCCCCATTTTAAGCCCTACTCTCTACTTTCACAAGCCTCTGTCCTTTTTGTAAAAAGGCAATTCAACCAATCAGCGAAAAGATTTGGACAGAGGTCTTCTCTGGCAGTCCTGCAATTAAAACAATTAGGGTAACCTGTTCTTCTTTTGATTAATGTGCAAATGGTGATCTGAGCTGGCCTAAGAGAAAACCAAATTAAAAGCAAAGTAAGGTGAGAGTAAAATACATGGGTACCTACGTTAAAGAAAATCATTTGATTAGAAACTGTAATTTAAATATATATTTCCATAACATATAAATAAACCTATGTTTGATTTGCATCAAATCAATATCATGGCTGATATTGCCAAATGGAAGAAAAAGCATCAAACACACTCAAGCTCATTTATTATGGTCTTTGTCCAAACCCCCACCCCGCCCCCTACTCTCCATTTTGTTCATGAGAATGAATGTCAATTCCAAACTGGCTTTTTGTATTGATGAAATTAAACCAAACCTAAATACCCATTTTAGTTTTAGTTTCTAGAAACTACTAGACTCTAAATATCTATGGTGGCAGGAGACAACCTTTTTCATTGGGCATGAATCAGATTAATAAAATACTTGCTCTTTGTACCCAGTGAAACATAGATTCAAGGGAAAGTTTTGGAAAGTTTGAGCTTAATTATAGTCTGGAATTTGAAGCAGGCAGTAGGTAGAAAAATAATTTATTTAAATATGAATTTGTTGTGTGCCTGGATGGCTTCGTCAGTTAAGCATCTGCCCTCAGCTCAGGCCATGGTCCAGGGGCCCTGAGATTGAGTCCTGCCTTCGGCTTCCTGCTAAGTCAGGGATCTGCTTCTCCCTCTGACCCTACCCCCAACTTGTGCTCCTTTTCTCTCTCAAAAATAAATAAATAAAATCTTTAAAAATTATATGAATTTGATGAGAGTCTACAATGAACTGGGCATCTAGACCTATGGATACAGCAGTGAAAAAAAAACAATTTTGGGGGGCACCTGAATGGCTCAGTGGGTTAAGCCTCTGCTTTCGGCTCAAGTCATGATCTCAGGGTCCTGGGATTGAGCCCCGCATCAGGCTCTCTGCTCAGCCGGGAGCCTGCTTCCTCCTCTCTCTCTGTCTGCCTCTCTGCCTACTCGTGACCTCTGTCTGTCAAATAAATAAAAATCTTAAAAAAAAAACAAAAAACAAAAAACACACACACACAAAAAAAACAATTTGTGTTCTGAAGGACTTTCTGGAGGTTTCACAGAGAAGGCAGAAACCTATAGGTAATAAAACAAAATAAAGCAAAATAAAGAAAGAAAAAGTTGTTACTGATCCAATGCCAATGTAAAACGTAGAGCCAGATCAATTAAATAAATAAATAAATGAATAAATAAATAAATAAATTCATTAATTCCCTCCCCACTGAGCAGGGTGCTTGAACCCCGAGATCATAACCTAAGCCAAAGGCTGATGCCTTACTGACTGAGCCACCCAGGCACTTCACATTTTTCAATGCATGGGACCTTCCTCCCATGTAGGGAATCCAGGAACTGTGTTTTCAGAAGACTTTGCAGCTCAGATATGTGACTATGAGCTGGGCTCTGCCAGCCAGATACAAACCAGTGTGAGATTCCTTTCAAAAGTGGAGGATGTGAAGGCAAAGCCATGTCATGGGGTTACTTCTGTCACAGGAGGACAGATGGACTGGCCACTGTCAGAGGCAGCAGTCGGGGACAGAAGAACTAGAGGTCCAGCAGAGCTGGTATGTGCCACGTTCTGTGTCCAGGAGTGCCTGCAGTGATACCTGCACATGTACAGTGCCTGAGAGGGCTCCTGTTCCGTGGCCACGTAGGCCCAGAAAAATGAAAGGAAACATCGATACACATCTATGCAACTTGATGTCACCACAAATCCAAGAGGATGATTAACTGAACTGGATACCAACCAAGGTTTTGTCATACTCACACGAAGAGTGCCATGTGGTGAGATCTGTGAATTAGTCATGATTTGTAGGACTATGTAAGATGCGTGTGACATTTTGAGTAAATTTGTTAACTGTAACCAAGAAATGCACAAAATCTGAGAAAATGTAAATATTACTAATGCAAGATAGACACTTAGAACAGTAGTATCTCTCAGGTAGTTATAATAGATCCCATGCTTTACCAACAAAAATCCCAATTAGGTGATGATTTTGATCATATACCTGAAAAGTGTTGTCACAGAATAACCAATACAATTTAATTACATGTTTTCAATTTTATTTTTCATCAAAGAAGACTAATGAATAGGAAATTAATGGACTTGAAATCATGTTCTTCCACTGAAAAATCTAAAAAGACAAGTATAACTTTACAGATGAAGCTGTTAACATTGACAACTGATAGAGGCCTCCAGTGACGATCAACTTAATAAATGACTAATGGCATTTGCCAAAATTGCTTTAAAATCTCTTTTTCATTCCAAGCCTCTGGAGGGCACTGATTTCTCTAGTATAATCTTTTTATTTTAATTTTATTTATTTATTTGAGAGAGAGAGAGAGGAAACAGACTCCCTGCTGAGCTGGAAGCCTGACGTGGGACTCGATCCTGAAAAATTATGTTAACTGGTGAGAAGCAAAATTATTCATTGTATTAAAACCTTAAATATCAATGTGCACGGCATTCATTTAAGATGTGTGCTTGTTGGGTGGCTCAGTCGATTTAAATGTTTACCTTCCACTCAGGTCCTGATCTCAGGGTCCTGGGATCCAGCCCTGTATTGGGCTATCAGCTCCATGGTGAGTTGCTTCTCCTTTTCCCTCTCCCTTGTTCTCTCCCTCTGTCTCTGAAATAAACAAATAAAATCTTAAAAAATATATATATATGTGCATGAATGTTTAATATGGTGACCACTACTTCCTTCAAAACTTTTTGTTAAACTATGTTGGCAGAACAACTCATATGCTGGTGAAAACTTATAAGTAATGATTCTCAAAATTAATTGTTTATATATGTGCAACACCAGTAAAAATATATTTAAGTTCTGAAGTTTTCTCTATGTTCCTATGTGCTATATTTATTTTGACTGTATTTCCTGAAAGGAAATTTATGTCTGAATCTAATAATGAAGACTTTGAATTTGTACTTTCTATGTTTTTCATCCTCCATTTTCTAGTAATTATTTCATTGTATTTTATAAAAGTATTTCTCCTTACTGATATATATGGGCCCTATATTTATATGTGTACATATTTTTCTCCAAAAGTGTATCTATCCTTCCACACAAAAAACTTGCAAAGCACCACACTCGAGCCCTCTAAGAGCTCAAGTCCTGACTCCATGTCCATCCCAAACACCGGTGAAGTGACACCAAAATCCTTTTCTGCTTAAAACAGAAGGAAGAGATTCTGTGTTTTTCGGTCATGCCCCTTCACAGTGTTTCCACGTTCTTTCTTGCCCCTTCACACCCATTCTCCACACTTTGGCTTGAGTCATCATTTATAAGTTCAAGTTTGATCCTATTATATTACTTTAAAAATCTTTCAGGGCTATCCCACTGGTAACAGGAAAAAGAAATCCAGTGTGTGTCCTGTAAGACCGAATGACAACCCTTTCTCTTCAGCTCCATGAGTTATTACTTTCCACCTTATTTTCTGTGTCTCATCCACATTTCCCTTTTTCTCCGACCCCTCCCCCTTCCCGCTTCCCTTCTTCCCTTCCAACTTCCTTCCTCCCACCCCTCCCTTTCTTCCCCCTCTTTTTCCCCTCCCTTCCCCCCTCCCTGACCTTCCTTCCTCTCTCCCTTCCCCCCTCCCTTCCTTCCTTCTTTCCTTCCTTCCTTCCATTTCTCAAACAGTCCATATCGTTGTCCTCCACAGAGCTGTCATTTCCTCAGTCGAAAATTGTCTTTCGGTTATTCAATATTTAAATACTGTTATTCTTTTACAGCTCTAATCAAATGACATCTCCTCAAGGAAGTATTATTTGAAAAGCTCTGATATGGTTTCCAAACTGTTAAAGTTGTCACATCACCGTGTACTTCCATTTGATATTATCTGAGGAAGGTGGCTTGTGAAAACCATTTGCTTCCTTCAGGAAAAATATAGTACATAATTGATGCATCCTGTTCTCCATATTGTCTTCAATGCTAAGCCCAGTGCCTTGAGATGGAGAACTCAAGGGTCACAGTAAACACACACACACACACACACACACAAACACTCTTACACTGCACCCCCCGCCGGTTATTAGATAGTCAACCTCCTTGAATGCCAAGGAATAAATTTTGAAAAAAAAATTTTTGAGGATTACATAGTGTTTAGTTATACAGATAAAGCACAATTTATTTTCAGTTATATTTTGATATAATTATTTTTCATATCCTAGCCATCCACGAAACCATCAACCGTAACAAGAACTGGCATTTTCATAATGAAAATACCATCCCAGTTCCACCCTATCTGAGAAGGTGATCATCTGAAATCCCATAGTCATCTTTCCCTTCCTTTTCATAATTTAATATACTTTTTATTTTAGATTAGTTTTAGTTTTACAGAGCATCTCTAAAGATAGTGCAGACTGTTTCCATACAACTCACACCCAGGTTTCCTCATTATTTATTTATTTATTCATTTGTTTGTTTGTTTATGGAGAAGGGGAAAGGGAAGGAGAAGGAATCGTAAGCAGTTCCATGATCAGTGAGGAGTCCATGAAGGGCGCAATCTCACAACTTAGAGATCGTGAGTTGAGCCAAAATCAAGAGTCCAATATTTAATTGACTCAGCCACCCAGATGCCCCCAGTTTTCCTTAATATTCAGATCTTACATTTGTATTGTCATTTGTAACAACCAATGAACCAATCTTAATGTATTACTATTAACAGAGTTCTGTGCCATTCTCAGATTTCCTCAGTGTTTGCCTGATGCGCTTTTCTGTTCCAGTAGCCCAACCAGCACCCACTTCACACTGAGCCTTTGTGACTGGAAATACCTCCAGACTGGGGCAGGTCTTCAGACTCCCCCTGTTATGAATAATCTCGACATTTTAGAGAAGTGCTGGTCAGCTGTTTCGTAGAATGCCCTTCCTCTCGAGTTTTTATGCCACTTTTCTCATGATTACAACGTGATTACGGGTTTGGGGAAGGAGACCACATACGATTCACATCATATCCTATCAGTGGTAAATACCATCAATATGGCTGATCACTGTCAATGTTGACCTTGTTACCTGGCCTAGACAGTGTCAGCTTTCTCTACTTTAAAGTGACCCTCTTTACCCTTTGCATGCCTTGCTCTTCGAAAGCACAGCAGCACACCTAGCAGATGGTTAAGGTAAGGAGTAATGCTCCACCTCCTTGAAGGGACTGTATATGTATTCATCGTTTAGAATTTTTCTGAAAAGATTTGTCTCTAATTCCCCTTTTTTAAGTTTACTAAAGCATTTGTATGGACTCATGATTTTTACTTATCCTTGGCATTATAAAACAGTCTCATGTGATTTACTTGTTGCCCAAACTAGTTCAGCTTTCATCATTGAAAATCTTTCATCTGTCTCTTGGGTCCCTATGGCGGTTCCCCAGTGTTGTATTTTGCAGTGTGTGTTTGCTTAGACGAGTACTTCTGTACTTCTGGCACTTGCCAAATGCTCCTGGCTCATCATGTGTATACCAAGCCTTAGAGTTGGTCATTTCTCTAGAAGGACCTGGTACCATTGACTGGAGAATGATATTTGGGAACCACATCTGGGTGCTGGGTGTGCCTGTTGTCATTGGGCTATTATGGCTTCTAGGCTTAGCTAACAGAACAAGTAATTATATATGTGTGCATCCTACCCATGTATACACAACAATCTGTAAAACTTCCTAATGTATCCATATGCACCATATTAAGCTAAGCATAAGTTCACAGTGGTGTCTCCAGGTCTAACCCATTACCTCATTGATCATTTTACACTTCTATCCTTGAGGACCTGTATCTTCTCACTCCAGTGGTGACAAACTTGGCTCTGCCAAGTGCCAGTCATTTGCTTAATTGTTCAATTGTAGCATACTCTTGATAGACTTGTTAATCCATGCCCCCATGGAAAATGACTTCACCTACTTGCCTAGAGATAATGTGGCATTCATTTTGTTCCTAGTCCTACAGTCTACTCTCATTTCCAAAGTTATTTAGGTCAGAAATGTTTCCCCTACTCCATTTAGTGATGCTATTTCTTAGATTTATAATACAGCTAGATTCTTTTATCATACTCTGCATTAGATCCTAGACATGGCCAACCCCCTAAATGATTTTTTTTTAATTCACATGTTCATATTCATTCATTCTGCTGCAAAGTTCTATAAGTTATTTTTTGTGTAAGATGTAAATCTATATCTAGGCTGAGTGCTTGTATACGGAGGCTCCATTGTTCTAACATTGCTTATTGAAAACTATCATTTCTCTGTTGAGCTGACTTGCTCTTTTGTTAAAAATTGGTGCCTATATTTGTGTAGGTTTCAAAAGAGAATAGTAGTTTATATCAAAATATTAAGTGCATGTTACTTTGCACAAGACAGTTTATTTCTTTGAATTTAACTAAATCGATAATCATATAAGTTCACAAAGATGTATATGTAAAGATGTTCAATAATTTGAATGTATACAAATTTTAAGCAATTTCAGTGTGATTTTATTAATGACTTTTTCAGAAATTAGCATGTATCCAAACTATGGAATTCTTTTTAAATACTGAAATGTATCTTATAGGTTTATATATATTTTATATGAAATAATATCTAAGATAGTATATGTGTCTATTTTAGTAAGGAAGCTACATGTATGAGACTAAAATTATATGACATTGTATATACATGTGTGCATGAGTCTCTGTGTGTCTGTGTGTCTGTTTATAGAAACAGAAAAACAGACAGATACAAGAAGAAACTTACCAAAATGTGTGGTTTTATGCTTACAGGTAACTATATAGATCATTCTGTAGTATTGAACAATTTTATAGATATGAATTATCTTATTATCAAGGAAATAGTAGAGCTGTTTCCTATTAAGAAAAGTGTATGTTAACTTTTATAAAGGAAGAGTTAATAAAAATTAGCATTATCTTTTCTCTTTCCTTCTACCTCTTAAATGCAGTTATTTAATGTTGATATTTAAATTTATTTATCAAACTTACTTTTAATCAATAGTTTTTATTTTTTCAGAATTAAGTTTACAACAAAAATAGGCCTGATTTGAAATCCTGAGTAGCAGAGTCAGTGAATTAGCTGCCTTTGGCTCACCTTATGATCTCAGGGTCCTGGGACGGAGACCTGAGTCAGGCTCCTTACTCAGTGGGGGGCCTGCTTCTCCCTCTGCCTGATGCTCCACCTTCTTCTGCTCTCTCTCTCTCTGACAAATTAAATACATAAAATCTTTAAAACAAAACATAAAAAGGTCTAATTCTCCATTAATTGTTCCCTTTACCATCTCCCCCCGCCCAAGAACTAGTTCTCCATTCTTAACCCATTTTTAAATATTGAAAGGATTCTGGTACAACCTAGCTGCTTTGAGTTTACATTAAAAACAAAACAAAACAAGCAAACAAAAAACAAAACAAAACAAAAACCCTGTTCTGAAATGGATGTCTCTTTTTCCAGAGAAATCTAGAATAACAATGAAGATTTGAGAAAATGTGTTCTGATTTATGCATACATGTTACTGGGGAGAGTAATGTGTGGAGAAATCATTAGTTATGGAAAAAAATAATTTTAATTACTAGGCACAAGGCTGCATACACCAGTCTGTCATGATAAGAATGTTATCAGGAACCTGACAGACATGTCCCCTCACATCCAGAAGAAGAGAATAAATGGGGTTTGAACAATGAGGGAGGAGATGAGAAACCTTGAGGGAAAATGTTGATGACTGGAGGCCCAGAGGAAGACAGAAGAGCAGAACAGAAAAATATGTAAGAGTTCACCTTCTTTCTGAAGTAACACAAGACAGGCATCTCAAACAGCACCTCCGGAGCCCTGAAGAAATTCTCTCCTCAGATTTGTGTACATAGACGTGTGAAGATACTATCACTTGTCCTTCAAGTTTCTGTCAAGTGCTGTGCTGTTAAACTGAAATTTTACTTCTGTTAACTCTGAAGGGAAATTTATGATATATCTTATGAATACTGTCATAAAATGTTGTCAATTATGCAGTGGAGACAAGTTTACCTAAGTAATAGCCATCAAAAGAGCATCAGCACAGTTGGTTCAAGCAGGGATCATTTCTTGAAGATGGCGGAGAGTGGCTCAAGCACTTTTTGTTTTAGCCGAAAGTTGTTTTTGATGATTATTTTCTTTTTGTAGGAGGTTTATATTAGAAAAAGTCTCTTCTGTCTTTAAAAGAATTGGAAACTTAGGATCACACACACACAAAAAAAAGTCACACACGAACCACATCAAAGATTGCTTGCCCTAGTTTATGCTCAAATTCTATTTTGAAGAGTGTCACAGCAGATGTGAAAGCATGTTGAGGTCACTTTACCACATTTTTAGGTCTGTGGTCATCTTGTACTCAAACTGCACTTAAAAAAAAAAAAAGATAGCTAATACAAAAAACTGCTTGAGGCAAAGTAAAGGCTAAACATGAGGGAGTGTAGAAGTGTGTGGGATATACTGGGTATCTTCAAACATACAAAAGAACCCAGAAATGCTGCTTCTTGATCCTCCTATCTCCACGTTCGTGTGCAAAACAAAACATTTTGGCTCACCCAGACCTGGCACACATTTCCGTTTTTTCCCCATGATAGTCTCTCACTGGAAACTGTTTTGGTGAGTTTATTGTGCCTTTGTTCAAAATATTACTGTCTACGTGTATTCATTTCATGTATCTTGGAATGAAAAATCATTATATATCAAAAAACCCCCCAAAACAGTAATTCAACAGTGCTATAACTTTTGAACAGCTGTCGTCCAAAAATGTTAATTAAACAGTTTTCTTCAAAGAAGATACAATTGGCTGGTCCCATATTTAATTTGTGTGATATTAAAATATCCCTTTTGATGAAATTCTGCAATACTAATTTATCCTTTGAATTTCAAGGATGTAGCGTCACTTCCAATACGGACATAATACTTTGGCTGGATTTGAACTCTGGGCTAATCCTTTGACTGTCTTGAGATAAAAACACCTTGAGGTTTTTCATGTCCTTCCATGCATTACCCTCTGACTTTCTAGAGCCTGAAATGCTTTTGGTAAACCCTAAGCATAATGTACATCACATGATGATATCCATGGCCGATTTTCAACTCAAATGCAGGTTTTTGCCTTCATAACTTTAGTGATTGATTTATTTATTTTTAAATCTTTTATTTATGTATTTGACAGAAAGAGAGAGAGCACAGTAGGGGAAGCAGCAGGCAGAGGGAGAAGCAAGCTCCCCACTGAGGGGGAATCCTGAAGCAGGGCTTGATCCTCCCCCCAGGACCTTGGGGTCATGACCTGAGCCAAAGGCAGATGCTTAACTCCTGAGCTACCCAGGCTCCCCAACTTTAGTGATTTAAATGAGGAACTTAAACAAATTTAAACACTAGGTTAAAGTCACTCTTTCCTTAGATTTTTTAAATAATATGTGGGAGTTGAGAATATTTGCTTTCAGGCAAAATTTTTTATTTCAATATTTGGAGAAAGTCATGAAGAGAATATTAAGAGGGAATCAACACTGATGACTAATGAAAACCAGAAATCGTAGAGTTTGGCTGGAAAGCAGGAAATGGATACAGGTGGATGTGAGAATATTTTAGTAGATTATGGCAATCAGCAGTTTTCAAAAAGTAGGTTTCATGTAGCAAGAAAGATGTGGGCAGCAAAAATGACTTAGGAAATTGCCAGCTGTGGTAAGTCTAATTAGCACTGACACACTCTTGTTATAACATCTGTGACATGTATATTTATCCAAAAAAAAAAAAGGAACAGAGTCTTAAACAACTATATGAGATTGTGTTTCAAGTAGATATTCAAGTAGCAATTTAAGAGAATTTTATTTAATAAATGATAATACAATGACATCTATTTAAAATCATAGATTATTCAATTTAAATAATCAATTGATGTAACAAAGAAAAATAAATAGAGGATAATGGAAAATATTACTGACTTAATAAGGCATGCATTTTTGATGTCATAATAATCACCTCATGTATATATTTTTAGATTACTGTTAATTGTTTTGATTAAACATTCACTATGCATCATTTACTTGAAGGGTTGAGGACCTATGAATAGTCTATTACACTGAAGATGTCATTTTAAGTTTGTGAAATAAAGCAGTTTTAAAATGTGATATATGAGGGGCACCTGGTTGGCTCAGTCATTAAGTGTCTGCTCAGGTCATTATCCCAGGGTCCTGGGATCAAGCCCGAGATGGGGCTCCCTCCTTGGCAGGGAGTCTGGTTCTCCCTCTCCCACTCCCTCTGCTCCTATTTCCTCTCTCACCGTGTCTTTCTCTGTCAAATAAATAAGTAAAATATTTTTTTAAAAAATGTTATAAATGATTTTAAAAAGTGGTATGTTTATCCAAGAAAATTGTTTTTCTATAGTAAATAAAAACTTTCATGTTTAATTTCTGCTTAAGGAACAATATGAACAACAACATAAAAAAAAAAAAAAAAGTGGGTTGCCCGGGTGGTTCAGTCAGTTAAGCGTCTGCCTTTGGCTCAGGTCATGATCTCAGGGTCCTGGGATTGAGACCTGCATTGGGCTCCCTGCTCAGCCAAGAGTCTGCTTCTCCCCTCTCAATCTCCCTCTGTGCTCTCTCTGTTTCTCAAATATATAAATAAAATCTTAAAACAAAACAAAACAAAAACACAATGTGGTAGCTAAAATCCTCTTACTATAGAATAATTGTAATAATTGTGCTTACAAAGATGATGATTGGTATAATTCCAGCATGCAAATTTTCAAAAAAATAGAGGATCTGTTCTCAGCTTTAGATGGGGGTTAGAAAGGAGTGATGAAGTGAGGGCTTCTGGTTGTCAGACTCAGAGCGGAGATTCACGCAAGGGTGCTGAGTGCAAGGGGGGGCCTGTCCCCACACACAGATGGGGAAACCCTCTTGCTTTACACATGGAATGATTCATTGGGTGCTGATGAAAGCTAGAACAAAGAGGAAGGCCAAGTCGGTATTGGGTCTGTGCAACAGAAGGAGTAGAGATCTTTCTGCTTTGGCATCCAACAAAAGGAATGGACTAGGTGAAACTGGCCACAGTTACTCCCAGGAAGTGCAAGCAATCTTTCTCTTTTATGCTGTCTTCTGGAATCCAGCAATCCATGGACAGGATTTAATGCATCACTGGCCTAGAGAGGTTCAGAAGAAAGCTCTGCGGTGACATCTTAGACTTTGCCCTGATGGCCATGGTGATTGTGGAGGTCGATAAAACTGGTTCTCTGTGTTCTTCATCACAATGCTGCTCATGTTTCTCCAGCAACTTCCTGACTGTTGACTTCCAATATAGATTTGCTAAGGAGTACAGTTGCGTCATGGAAAGTCATTACCCAAACCGCTTGCTAATTATATATTGTTCTGTATATAATATGTTGACACTGTAGTTGGTATTTCTGCCTCTGGTCTGTGGCCATGGATCTACAGTAGAAATATGACATCCGGTTTCATGGCAATCATGAGTTTATACAATGTTGAGCCCACACTGGTGTATTTTGATGTTGTCAAGGCAACTTAAATCCAAGAAGCCCCAGCTCAAGATGGACCAGTGTTGCCGCAACATTTTACAATTTTTTTCACAATCCTTAAGCCAAAATACACAATTATGCCATTTTTAATGGCAAACTCGAGATAGCTGTGACTTTATAAGTGGTTTCTCAGGAAGATCCTACCATGTATGAGACCATGTATTCCCCACCCCCCACAGGGAGTGAGGCTGTTATTGTAGGACACTAACTCAAGCAACTGAAGAAAACAGTTGATTGAAAATGTGATTTATTCATACAAGCCCAATATCCAGATACACAGGATAACTAGATAACTTTTTCTTTCTTTTAATTCAGTGTTCAATTACTGTGTGCCTACTCTGTGCAAAGTACTGTCAGTCACGGATATGATGAAAGATCATATGACATTAAGGAGGCCCCAGTAGAACAGCAGTGGGTAGAGCCATCTAGAAGGTTCAGTTGATTAAGCAGCTGGCTCTTGATTGCCACTCAGGTTGTGATCTCAGGGTCATGAGATCACCCATGTTGGGTATGAAACCTGCTTGTAAGATTCTATCTCTTTTTCACCCTCTGTCCTTCCCCACTCTCACTCTCTCTCTCTCAAAACAAAACAGAAACAGAAATGAGCAGACTTAGAAAGTAGTCAAAAATTATAAATCATATACTACCTTCCTGTGCACCAGGTAATGTGCTTAGTACTGTGGGAGCATTAGACTTTTTAATATTTTCTAGAAGCAGGGTGATATTTAAAATACCAAACAACTCTGGGGCACCTGGGTGGCTCAGTCGGTTAAGCATCTGACTTTGGCTCAGCTCATGATCTCAGAGACTGAACCCCCCATCAGGCTCTGCTCAGTGAGGAGCCTGCTTCTCTCTCTCTTCCTCACCCTGCTTCTGTGTGCACTCTCTCTCTCTTTCTCATTCTCAAATAAATAAATAAATAAAATCTTTAAAAGAAATTCAATAAAAATGTCTAACAACTCACAAGCCAGGGGCATCACCCATCAGAAGATTGAAATCTGGATATATCTATACCCCATGCAAGCTGCTCAGGGGCTAGCTGTGGGGGCGGCATAGGCACAGGGCCTCTCAGGCAGACCTATTCTATGTGTTCTCTGCTGATACACCTGAATATGAGACTGGGTGAAACATGACTCATTACTATTCCCATGTTTCAGATGAGGAAGCCTTGAGGCTAAGGGAAATTATTTTCCCATGCCCACAAAACTAGGAAGTGTTGCAGCCAGAATTTGATTAACACTGTCTGACTTTTGGGTCTGCCTCTTAATCTCTCTTCTGTATGAGCTACGATAATTGGACAAACATTCCCAGGATTAGAGGGAGGAGGAAATGGTCTTGTCTGACTGATGGCCTTTAAGGGAGCTGCCGAGAAGGAAGGATTCGTCTGGGACTTGAGTGGGAATCAGATTCAGCATGCATTTATATCTGGAGTGTAATTGATGGAAGGTATGTAAGTACACTCATTTTCCAGAGGTTTTATCATTCAAAGCTTTGGGTGAGTCATGTATTCTTTTATTTATGCCTCTGCCATGATTAAAAGAAGTTCTTTTTAGCGCTTAATCCTGAATTAGATATTCCTAAACTCAGTTTCTCAATTTTCAAGGGGCAATTAACTTGATACTTTGATTTAAGCTCCTTTAGTCTGTTAACCTCCATCTTTACAATATTTAGAAGTAGCTTCTCAGGTGCCCAAATCTCTGAAAAAGCATTAGATATGAAAAAGACCTCTTGTATTAAATGCAAGTCAAGTCCAGAATGTGGGGCTGGGAGAGGGAATAGGTAAAAAGGTGTCGGCTGGCGGAAAGGGTCTGATTCACCCTCAGCTCCCTGCTCTGCCCCAGACGTGGTTGTCCGCACACCCTGGCTGAGACTCGTCATCACGTTCCCCTTGAACAGCCTCGGCTTTTGTCATGCCCCAGCCTGCTTACGGGCTTCAGCCCTGCGATGTCTCATGTTAGTGAATGTCTCTCTGCTCTCCACCTCTTCCCTGGGCCTTTTGCTGTTCTCAGGATTGCCAGGGCCTGCTGTGCTCGTGAGGTAAGTGGGATGAGAGCCTCCAAGGGCACTGAGTAAATCTGTGATGACACAGAGGGTGGCCCCATGTGTCCCGGAGGAGTTCTTCTATACTCATATCCCATCAGGAGGAGGTCCAGGCCCTTCCATCACATGGAGGAGTGTCAGAGGTCTGTGAAAGCTAGAACTGGGGGCTTTCCACAGTGATTAGCTTCCGTCGGGATTCCTCCTTAGATTAAGATTTGAGTGTCGTCCACGTGCGGGTTGGGGCCAGCTTGTCCCCAGCCAACCAATGGCCATGTTAACCCCATCCTGGCATTTCCCACTGATTTTCTCTCCCCAGCTCCATTACCTAGTCAATTTCTCTGGTAGTTGCTACCTCCAGCGGAGTCTTCCCTCCAGCTTTATGACACATGTTACTGATGTTGTGGTCTTCCTAGCAACAAAGCCCAGGGAGGGAACCTCTATCCACCCAGTGTGCACTGAGATGGCCTTAAAGGCATATTTGTGGAAATCGGCTAGCAAAAGGAAGAAAAGTTGGTATAGAATTTATTTGGCAGAAAAAGGGAAGGAATATTTACAAATATCAGTTGCGCTCAGTGACTTTGTTAATGACAAAAGTTACATCTTATTTTATGTTTGTATCCTCAGATTCATTCATGGTGTCTAGTGTACAGATATCATTCAATAATCGCATGCTGAATTAAACTGGTAATATTTGTCCAAACCTGTGTACGCAAGAGAAAATGCCAACAGAGCAAGAAAAACCAAAGAATCTGGGGAGAGATAATAGGAATTTGGCAGTAAAAGAGTATTAATTAAATATGCATGGGCAAGACAGAAGCAACAAGACACAGATAAGAAACTCACAGAGTAACGAGTGAAATCAGAATCAGAATTTCTATATATTTAGACATGCATGATTTTACCTACCCTCTCCTTCACCACACTCAGTTTCTTGGGCAAGAGTGAAGAAATAATATGGTTACAGAAACATAAATTAGAGTAAAAAATAGGGATGGCATGATATTTTGAAAATGCGTTATCCTAAATATGCAAGTATGTCCTCTGGGTATTTCCATGTGGATTTTTTGTCATACCTCACAGTAAACAGTCCCGAAATCCTATTTTTTTTTCCTCTTCCTTGTCTAAACTGACACGCTCAGGCAAGAGAACCACCACTTTTGCAGCTGTTGTAGGCCACGCATAGAGGAGCATAACTGGATATTTGATTTTCACAGTGGGTCACATTAAGAAGGAAATCATTAGCCCATTTCACAGATAAGGCAATTGAAGTTTATGGTGGTTTCGAATACATAGTTTCACTGCTGCTTCCATTGACCTCCAAGCCAATGCTATTAACTGCTGTGTCATCATTGTTTTTCTCTTGTAAAAGCAATTTGCTTGTACCTCTATCTTAGCGTGCATGTGATTTTGCTTGTTTTGTCTATTATTTGTACTTCTCACTCCTTTATTGCAAGCTCCTTGAAGATTATAAAAGGGCTGCATCCCAATTATCTTTGAAAATCCTTAGCAATGAGAACCAGAACAGGATGATTTGCACATATTAAGTTCAAGAAGTCCTGGTGACTGAACAAAAAGCTGTATTTTTATAAACACTATAGCAGACTTCTTCACTTGATAGCAGCTAAAAACCAAATTTGTCTAAAATTGTCAGATTCTTTTTCTCAATAGAATATAACTGGTAAATAAAGTTTAGCTAGTGACTAGCTCTTGATCCATTCATTTTCTCAAAAGCAGGGATCAGAAAGGTTGTTGCTTGTCTAATGATGCACCATCAAATGGAAATAAAAATCTAAGGGACAAAATAAACAAGATCTATAATCCCACAGTTTTTCCCATTGCCTGTCACAGTCCAGGGCTCCAGAGACTTTCTGATAATCACAACCTTGTTATTATTAAAGACCCATTGCTTCCAAACTGTCAGCTAGTGAACACGTGGGGTTCTGGGACATACAGTATCTTTAATTGAAACAACTCTATTTTATCTGCTTTAAGTATTACACTGTCAAGTTGCTTAAATAAACTGTTTCACAAGTAGGTATGCTTTAAAAACCTCATTATAGGAACTTTGGTTCACACTTCCTGAGGAGACCACTACCGTTAACCAGCCACTTTGAATTAGTGTGTGAGCAAAGATATATTTTCCTCTGTCCCAAGGCTAAAAGTAGGCTACCTAGCTCCTTTCTCCAGCCCTACAACAGGATCATGATCATCCATTTCTGACACCTGTAATCCTAAGAGAAGATAAATAAATGCAGGTATATACAAATGCATGTGTGTGTGTGTGTGTGTGTGTGTGTTGCACATGCATGCACAGTGGATATTTGTGTCTGCATTTAAAAGGAATTGGAGAAAAGAAATTTGGTTCCATGTAGTCTAATTATCCTACTCCCACTAAGGGCAGTACTCTTAGTGCCATGACTCAAATCTCTTCTTGAGAATCCCATAACATTATAGTTATACTTTGAGAAATTGGGAGGGGGCTTGGACCATGCCAAGGTCCTAGAGATCGTAGCCAGTCAGTATCAATTTGGGAAAAATAAGAATTGTTATTTTTATTTCTTTGAAGAGTCACTGGATGTTGAGTAGAATCAACGTAGCTGTTTTGTTTGGTTACAACCATGGATATCCCACTCTTGATCTATCACCTGCATTATCTTTCAACATCTCTAATCTATCAGCTCCTACCTAAATCCTAATGATTTTTTGGTAGCATGTGAAATCCACCTTAGATCACCTACGGGTTGTTTGTCAGTGTCATGCGTAGTATATAATGCCTGCTGGGCTTAGCTGGAAAAGCACCATGGTGTTGGGTACAAGTCATTATGCATTGCACACAGGGGCTTGGCCTTTCTAGATCACATAGGCACTTTCAGTCCTAATCAGTTTGGATATATGAGATTGTAGCATATGACGTAAACTATGAAAACTGCTTTGGTTTCTAAAAACAGGACATTTTAGTCCTACAAATACCCATAAATCAGGTCCCATGTCAGTATCTTAGCAATTACATTAATTGAATATTGACCTTTAAAGTAAATCCTTTTAGTGATTCTACTCATCTCATTTATAGGAGTTCTTCCTGATGTAGTTTTATCTTTAGTTGAAAGAAATGGTACCTTAAAATATTATCATTATTTTTACAAGTATTGCTTTCTACATTTACACAGATAATTCCCTCTTTTAGCTAATTTCATCTTAAAAATATGGAGCCCTCTTCTCCATTAGCCTGTTAATTATGGTTCACTTTTTTCTTCACAGGGTTTTGTTTGTATTACTGCTGGGAAGCCAGTGTTGTGCTTGTAGTTTAAGCTAATTCTGCTGCTACGTAACTGACTCCTTCTTTAGGGCAACATTGTATTTAAACAGTGATGGGTAAGTAGCATCATAAAAAATGTTACTTTGAGTTGTGAGAAATATTAATTAAGGCCTCTTCTGCATAAAATGAGTAGAGAAGACAAGTAACATTTTTTGAGAATAAATAGAATATAAGAAATTTATATGAATAACATAAAAGTGTCATTCTTGACTGAATTTTTATAAACTTGAATAATTCTGCATTTTACAAAAGATGTGCTATTGCAAGGTAGCTCTAAAGCCATTGAGTATTGCTTAGATCCCCATTTAAAACAAAATATTCTTGAAAGCGCTGCTAGAGCTACAATGGGCCAGTTCTGTGGGTATAATTCTTCCACTAATCAGTTTCACCGTCGTATTAACTTTCTTCACATGTGACCTATATTGATTGCTGGAGATAATCTACAATTTCCGTATCCATTTCCAGTTTAGAAAGGCCCGATATAGGGTAAAATACATGAACACTCTTTGGAAAAATATTTCAATTTCTGAATATCTCCTTAAATAAATCTCTTTCTTTAGCTGTTTCAAGCCTTTCCACTCTAATTGTCTCACTTTTCATCCCCAAGGACATAATGTTATCACCTGTCATATTAATTTTCTCTGAAGGCTCTTGCAATTACTCCTTTGTAATTTCCCCGTTGGCATAATACCATTCATCTGTTTATTAGTCATGTTTTCCACCTCCTTGTGACCCAGTGTTTGTTTCTGTTTCTCTTTTTCTTATACTGGCCAACTCCAGTGATTTTGATTCCTGTCAAAATTAGTTACTTCTGTGAGTTACTTGACTGAAATTTCCTTCATTTATATTATACAAAGTAAAAGTAATTGGAAGGGGGAAAAAAGTCATTTCAGAAAATGCAAAGGATTTTAAAACAAAGAACAGGACAAATGCTTTCAAGATCTAAAAGCTTGGCATAGTCATGGGCATGGATTCAGGTTAATCACTGAACATTGACTTTGAACATTAAACACTCGGTTTCCATATAATTTCTAACATTTATTTCTGATTAAATGTATATTACTTTAATTATTTGAAATAAAATACTCCTCCGTCATTGTCAAAGAAATGGACACTAAATGATGCTAGAGATGATAATGAAGTGAATGAGGAAAGAACAGCCTTTCTGCTGCCTGCCCCTCAGTCACTAGAGGTGTCAGAGGCATTTACTGACCTTGGTGTTAGTGAGCTGGTTCTTGAATATAGATTTATGGATTAAGTAAGAGAGAAACAACAGAAGATATTTGTTTTTTATCCTTTGAGCTCACCTGACTCTGAGGTGATGTATTGTTATTTTTCTGTTAATTCATTAGATTTGTCACATAGTTTTGGTGGTGATTTCTCATAAATTTGACAGTGGAAAGCACAGGCACTTAAATCTAGCCCTATTAGAAAATATACAAAGGCAAGAAAAATTCCAGTCTTAAGGAACTTTTACATAGAAGCACAAAATAGCACTATATAAAGTTATCAAGGAATGGCATCAGCAAAATGACAGGAAATGCAGTGCCAAGTGCCTGTCCCACAACAGAAACATCAAAAAACAAACAAATAAACAAAAAACAAAACCCATAAATTGTCAGAACCAACTTGTCAGAGCTCTGGAAAACATTCAGATCAAATGTTTACAGCAAGCAAATGACTGTTGTATCCAGAAAAGAGGCAACTTGAAGATGTCAGGAAAACACTGTGGCATCTCCATATGCCTTCGCAGCTCAAGCTCTCCCTGTCTTTCTCAGTGTCGGACTGTGAAACCTCAGTTCCTGACTACAAAGGGAGAAGAACAATGCTCATTTGCAAATTACCAGCTGGGGCCCATTCAAGTCCAAAAACAGGAAAAAGTCCGATGTCCCAGCTCAAAGGCATTGAATCAGGAGAAATCAGGAGAAATACACTCTTGCTCTTACTTGGAACAGAGTTATTCTTTTTGTTCAAGTCAGTCCTTCAACGCCTCATTAAGGAAGAGTCTGCTTTACTTTCTATATGATTTAAATGTTAACCTCATCCAAAGTCCCCCTCACAGCAACACCCAGAAACATGCCTGATATATATCTGGACAGACAATGACCCAGTCAAGTTGATCCATAAAATTAACCATCACAATGTGGCATATACAAATGCAAGAAGCTTACTGATCCATGCTAAAACAGATTACCCAAACTGTTGAGAGTCTGAGAGAAAGACAGATCTTTTAAGAAGCTGCAAAAGTTTCTTACTCATGACATACAATCAGTAAGATTATAAGTAGATTTTTCACAGAAATCTTGGAGCCTAGAAGGTAGTGAGATGATATTTTTAAAGAGATAATATTTAAAAACATATATTGACAGAGAATTCTATATCCAACAAAACTGTTGCTCAAAGGTGAAAGAGTCATGAAAACAGCCAAAAAAAAGAACAAAGCTGAGGCAGATCATTACCCTTAGACCTGACCTATAAGAAATACTAGTGGGAGTCTTTCCTATTGAAACCAAAGGTCACTACAGAGTAAATCAAAGTCATAAAGAAATATTAAATTCTCTAGCAAAAAGTAAATATATGGATAAACAAAAACATGCATTATTGTAACTTTGGTATAAACTCCACTATTTTATTATTTTATTGAATTTAAAAGACAAAAACATTAAAAAATCCATGTTTATGAATATACACTGTAAACAGATATAATTTGCATCATCATAATATTTAGTGGATGGGGTGGAGTTATTAAGGAGTAGTCATTTTTAATGCATTTCTTATGTGTTTGAAGTTGATTTATTTTACATTGAAAAAATTGTTATAACTTTAGGGTGAAGTTTTATGTAAGCCCCAGGGTAACAACAAAGAAAATATCTATGCACTATACATAAAAGGAAATAATAAAGGAATCAAACCATGTCATTACAAAAAAACAAAACAAAACAAAACAAACAAAAAAAAACTAAATGTAATGGAAGACAGTAAGGAAGGAAATGATGGGCAAAAAAGTTATAAGATATACAGATAATAGAAAACAAAATGGTAATAGTAAATTTTTTTCCCCTCTCAGGAATTACTTCAAATATAATGCATTTTAACTCTTCAATCAAAAGACAGAGATTGGAAGAATTGATGAAAACAAAACAAAACAAAAACCAGCATCCAACCATGCACTGTCTACAAGAGACTCACATTAGAGCTAGGCACACAATTAGGCTGAATGTGAAACATGGAAAATTATTTTCCATGAAATTAGCTACCAAAGGACAGCAGTAGTAACTATACTAATATCAGACAGAAAAGATTTTAAATAAAAACAGTTCTAAGAAACAAAGGAGTGAATCATGTCATGTAGAAGCATCGATATGCATACATTTATACTGTGCATAAACTATCTGGAATATGTGTATATTGCTTGCAACTATTACAGATGATGTAGGATCAGAAAACAAAAATATTTAACCAGGAATCTGACATATTAGAGTTCAGAAATATTCCCTCCTGTGTAATTTTTTGGGAGAGCTTAAGAAGCTGCTTCAGTGGCCCAAATCACAAGTAGAATCCAGCAAGGCCTTCAGGAACCATCCCCGGTGCCACCACCACATCAAATACTGTAATAAACATGTGCTGCATGTCTCCTCCCATACTCCCAATCTCCCAACGTTCTCCTGAGGTGCCACTTTTCCTGCAACAGCATTGGCCGGACAATGTGTGTGTGTGTGTGTGTGTGTGTGTGTGTGTGTGGTTCCTGCCTTTTTGCACCCTACAATTCTGATTCATAGTCCAAGATGGGTTCATGGGTGGAACTTGGGTCACATTCTTTTGTCCTTGTTCATTACAAGTTTCTCAAAGCTTATCTTGGTCACTTTCAGAATCTATAATTGATTGCGGGCTGATGGCTTGTTTTGCGGAACAGGGTTTATAAGGTGTGAGGTTTAGACATTAGGCAGCCAAAAGAATGATGATCAGCCAGTACAATTCTCTTACCTACTAAGTGGCCAATAGAATACAATTTTAATCATTTAAAAAATCTTCATAGAGCAAAAATTGGGTGCCCAAACCGTAAGGCACTGAGAACACAATATTCATAGGAAATGACGCTGCCTTTGTTATCCTCACTCCTGAGAAAAGTAAGGAATGTGTCTATAGGATTGATTCAAGGTCACATATGTAGCAAGACTTGAGCAGAGAGCAGACTTTGAGTTCTAATCCCCATAAATCCTAGTTCCCCTGACATTGCTTTTCCCACTGTGTGCCTGCTTACCGTTTTTATAGTGGAGGCACAGATATTAATTCATTTTAATCATTTCTGGAAACCAGTACTACTCAAGTATTTCAGGAGAAATGACTGTGTAGCTATATAATACTTATGATTATTTGATTACATGTAACAGAATCCAACTCTACTTAACACAAGTGAACACTTTATTGGAAGGAAATGGATAGTTGATGAAATCCATTTCAGGCTTACAGAAAATAGGAACCAGGAGAAACTTCAAGTAAAGTATTTTAGGGGTACCATTGTCAGAATAAAATTTTCTGACTACTGTTTTTAGAGATGGAATATTTTCACTTTGCAAAGATTTAAATCTTAAAGCAATTCCCACCATTTTGTCAGGCCCTGAGACAGGACAGAGCCAGCCCTAGATCAGGTGTCAGACCTGGGGGACAGAATGGTCAGAGAGTGTTTCTCAAAGGCAGATCTGAATGCTGTTACCCAAAGAAAATGCATGGTAGGCAGGAAAAACATGAAGTTTGCTGTTTCCCTCACCCTCTGTTCTGTATTACTGGGTATAATGAATGTCATCAATCAAACAAAAGATCAATAAGTTAAACTTAAAAATATTCCTTTGTGATAACTACTCGCTCATCAATTTCTCTCGTGTGTTTGCTTTCTCTGGAAAGACATGTTCTGAAAGGAATGGTCCTGGTAATCTTCTCATGAGCAAAGTATTTCAAAAACTAATACATTTATCTACAATTCTAAAGTTCTTCAGAAGAAAAAAAAAATGAATAAAATTCCAGTTTGTATATTCACAGTGCATTTATCATTATTTTATGAGTAGTTTAGCCTTTATCTTTAGCTTCTGATATTTTTTGCCTCTTTCTTCACTAATAGAATTATATTACTTTGTTTTGAACTAACATTTTATGGTAATAATTAAACACGTTCATTCTAATTAGACAATAAAATGGTACACATAAAAATTGTTAGGCAAAATATTTAACCAAATAACAAAAATGTTTAATAAAATATCCCATTATAGCCCTATTCTAAAACCTGAAATTACCTATCAATGATAATGCAATTATTATTTTGGGACTTGAAAGGAAATTTTTCTAGAGGGTACATCTTATTCATTAATATTCCTATTTTATACATCCCTGAGTCCAAAAGGGCCAAGAAAAAAATCTATTAAAATTTTAATTGCTTTAAAGCAATTCTTGCAAATGAGATAATCACTCCTATTAACGCTTTATGTTTTAGAGCCATCATGAAATCTGTCAGGAGTGCAGGGACTCAGAATGCAAGTGAAACACGGAGCCACATCTGGACCAAATGGTACATTTCCTAGGATTTGTTTTTAAATATTTAATGTAGTATGTTTATTTTTCAAGTGATGTTCCAGAAGATCTTTCATTACAAAGAGTTCTCCACACAACTGCAAGCAAAGAGATTGGAATGGTACTCATAACAAAAGATGTGAGGAGTACTTGACCAAGAGAAAACAAACAAGATCTCTCTACAGTCAAAAACTCTACAGGGGAAGCCTAATGCATTTCCTTTAAGTAGAGCCAGGCAGTGACAGTGAGAGCTCTGAGTCACCACACTGTGGGACTCAAAGCCTCCTTCCCTGGGTCAGGAGGGACTGGAGGAAGGGCTGGTTCCTCAGCCTTTGGGAGGAAGAGGAGGAATGAACTGAGAGGCAGGCTCAGTGCTCACCTGCGGTGCCTCTATGAATCTGGGCTCCTCACTCTGGGGAGTTGCAGATGAAAGGGGATATTCGTGAGGAATAATCTGAAGAATTTGGTTTACTTTCCCAGCTTTTATTTATATTTTGTGCTTTAAAAAGTCTGGAGATTTATGTTTCTGGTCAAATTCCTGAGGGTGGTAGTATCTCTAATGAAGGAAGGCTGAGGCCAGGTGACTCCCCCCATCATAATTCTGGGAGCAACAAAAACAAGGGTAAGGATTACAGTTTAGTTTTGTTTTAGGAAATATTCTTTTCCCCAGGATGTAACTAAGATCTCCAGCAATGTGAAAGGAACATTATAAAAGGGAAAAATATACAGAGCAGACTACTATGTCTATGTGCAACACAATAAAAGAAAGACTTCAAGTCAAGTTTAAAGATTTCTTTAAAGTAAATATATGTATTTTTAAAATTTTATTTATTTATTTGAGAGACAGAGAGAGTGTGGAAGTGGAGAGGTCAGAGCGAGAGCAGACTTCCTGCCAAGCAGGGAGCCCGATGTGGGATTGATCCTGGAACTCCAGGATCATGACCTGAGCTGAAGGCCGTTGCTTAACCAACTGAGCCACCCAAGCACCCCTAAAGTAAATATTTACCATAACATTTGTCAGTATAACCTTGATCTTGACTTCTTTGGAATTAAGTGAAACTTAGAGAAACTTCAACTGCAGGTGCTGATTTAATATTAAAGAATGTCCCCTAGGAGTACAGTTTAGATAATGGTGTCAAATCAGGAAAAAGAAACCTACCTCTACTGGTACGGGGTAACACCTTGAGCCGAGGGGTTCTGTCTAGGAAGAGAACTCACAGGAGTCTAGGATGCTGGTTTTTCTGAGCTCAGCAGTGTCTTGATAGAAGAACCCACATGTGTTGGTGTGTATGTCTGTGTGTCTGTCTGCATGTGTTTGAAAGGGTCAACAGAGATTGACACCTTGGTAAAAGGGACAGATCCCAAGGGGAGGGACAGAGGTGAACCATTCAAAACCAAGAGAATAGGTCATCCTGCTAATTCTGCTCTTCAGCCTCGGGAAATCTATTTTGGGGTCAGGAGCCAGAGCTGAAGCCCCATCCCAACAACATGGAGACTAAAGGTTACCTTATGAAAGTCGTTTTAGGAGCTCAGCTTGTCTATTTCTGACTTAGGGCATAAAGCAAGTTCCACATTTCAACAGATCTTACAACATAGTGCCATTTATTTTCTCAATGACTCAGTCTATAGTTTGTCACGAACCCATACAGATGCAGATTCCTGCAGCTAAAAAGTATGGGGTCAGAAAGGGCTGATAAAATACAGGGAGTAAATTGATGTACTCTATTAGCTATGCATGAGATTTGGAGATTTATAAGAAAAAGTGAAAGCAACAGTTGCATGTGCCTTCACACCAAATCCATTATCTCCCCACGATTACTCTCCCCCCATTGCGCGTGATTAATGATTATACCTCATAGTAACTCATCTCAACTAGAAACCTAGATGACCTAGTGGACTTCCATTTCTTCTGATTCTTCAAATCCAGATGGCCCCTAAATCTTTTGAAATTTGTCTGCATTTTTTTTTTTTGGTCCATTTCTTTGTCAAAAACTTAACCCAAGCTGTCATTGGAGGGTCACTTGTGCACTCAGGGACATGAGTCTCACCTATGTCTGATTTACAATAGCATTTGATGAGACTTTGGGATTTAGAGTTGATGCTGGAATGAGTTAAGATGTTTGGGATGGACTGGATGTATGTTGCATGTGAGAAGGACATGAATCGGGGTAAGCAGGGGTGGAACCCTATGGATTGAATCGTGTCCCCCCCAGAATTCATATGTCCAAGCCTAATCCCCATGTGACCATATTTGGAAATAGGGGCTATCTGGAAGTAGGTCAATGAGGTCATAAGGGTGAAATCTTGATTTAATAGTATTGGAGTCCTTATAAGAAGAGACACCAAGAGCTTGCTCTGTGTACAGTGAGAAGGTGGCCACCCAAAAGCCAATAGGAGAGGCCTCAGAGAGAATCCTGGTCATAGATCCCAGTCTCCAGAGCTAGGAGAAAATACCAGTCTTCTGTTGAAGCTATCTAGCCTCTGCTGTTTTGTCACGCCAGTCTGAACTGAATAATACAGAAACTGGAGGACATCTGGTTCCTGTGTCCCTGTCCTTCCCTACACCATAATCCTGTACTCATAATATTCTTCAACTTTTAAATTGCTCACAGATATTCAAATGAGGTGTTTTGTTTTGATGACTTTGTGTTTTGATACTACTCTTTTTCTTCTGGAATTAGCCTTTTTTACATTACTCTCCTAATACATGTTAACCCATTAAGACTAAGCTAGAGTCCCTAGCCCAGAATAAAGCCAGTTAGCACTGAGTCATGTACAGAATTAGCAGATCACTATAGTGCACACCGGAAACTAATGTTAATATTGTCTGTTAACTATATTGGAATCAAAATTAAAACATACAATTTTTTTTTTTTTTAAAGAAGACAGCTAGTATACTACTCTCTCCTTGTATTTTGTCAGCAAATCTACTGAGCACTTACAAATGGGATTCTTTATTTACAAGCCTCTGGAGTGTGAGCTAGGTGGTTCAATGTGCTTTGGAATCGAACAGACCTATCTTCTCATTCTAACTCCGTAATTGATTATCCTTCTAAGTTCAATTCTTACTATTGTCCAGAGTTAGATTTATTATCCTGCATTTGCTTTACCTCCACACCCCGCTTTGGCTCATCCTCAGTAAACAAATAAATAAGAAATAAGAGGAGCAGAGCTTGTTCCAGTAAACTGGCCCAGAGCTGAGCAAACCAGGAAGTGGGCTTCCTCAGCAAGTCTGCAGAGAGGAAGACCAGCACTGGTGAGGGTTGACACCCTTCTAGACAAGATGCAGAAGAAGGGGGCAGAGCGTTTCCTCTTAATTCAACACCGTGGAAAAGAACATTTCCTCTTCAAGGGGGAGACTGGTGGGATAGTCCAGAGTTAAACACAGCCTCAGACCTCAGACCTTGAATGCCAAACAAAAAGGATAAGTGGGCACAGACATAGGTGACAGGTGAGAAGGTCTCCTACTTAAGGACACAGCTAAAACCCAACCAGTCCCCTTCCAAACCTCAGTGATGTGCTGGTCAGATGGAAAGGGACAAAGCAAATGAACCATCCCCAGCTGACAGCAACCCTGAGGCCCAGGGAGGGCATAGGACATCCGCACTGACACCGTTGAGGTCAGATGTAAGGAGGGCTCATGATTCTGCTTGAATCCTGGTCTTCCTCTGGGAAATCAGAAATGTGGTCTCTAAGACCTGGTGCATGGGCCTTACAGAAATACAGAAGTCTCCCCTCGGGGTGGCTGCTCACACCTGGAAACAGAGGAATCCAACAGATTTGTCTCAATGACATGTTTTCACAACAAGTATTTCTGGGGGAAAGTTTTTCCCTGGATTTCTACTGTGTGTGTAGATGTGTCCTTGAGAGGCTGGCTTAAAGGATGTCTTGCGTCCTTCTCCCTGGCATGGGGCCCTTTCAAGGTTTTACAATCTATGAGACTGACTATGTATCTATCTATCTATCTATCTATCTACCTATGCATGCCTTGGCTAAAAAAGACTATAGCAGGCTTGGCTTCAAGGTTAAATATTTAATTTAAAAAAAAAAAAAAAAAAAGGAGGTGGCACCTGGGTGGCTCAGTGAGTTAAAGCTCCTGCCTTCGGCTCAGGTCATGATCCCAGGGTCCTGGGATGGAGCCCATATCAGGCTTTCTGCTCAGCGGGGAGCCTGCTTCCCTTCCTCTCTCTCAGTCTGCCTCTCTGCCTACTTGTCATGTCAAATAAATAAATAAAGTCTTAAAAAGAAAAGTATCTGTTTTTAAGGATGATAAAGCATTTTATCCATGAAGTTCACAGGACAGGAGGTAGGTGACGTGGATTTATGTCAGGTAATTAATTAGTGGTCCAGGCTGGTCATATGTGAACAGTTGGCTACTGTAGACATAGGCTATTCCTTGATATATAGGGATTTTTAAGAGTTTTTTCAGACATGCTTTCCCCGGCTCCCACTTCCCCATTTCAATTTGTATCTCTAGTCCCACAACATATATCGATTTATTAAATGACCAAGTCACAGTTACAAATTTCAGAATGCATAGAAACAAAAGAATATTTTATGCTAAAATTTTAGCATAAATCATCTTCTGCTAAAAACAAACAAACTAACTAACAAACAAACACGTTAGTGTATTTGATGTGACAAATAGGACCAGCTGCCCACACAGTGCATCCCTCCCACAGCTCCACTGTCCTTTACCTTAGAAGAAACCTGCATGGAAATCAGGATTAACTTAAACCAGCCCCCCTGGCCAGGGAGCTCCTGAGCCCTGCAAGTCACCTATCTTTATCTATTGTCTTAAGAAGTTTACTGAGGAGGTTCCAGGAGAGATTTTCTTCCTCAATAAAGACTTGTTCTAAAACATGCCGCTCTTTCTCTGGGTGCCTGTGTGTGCTGGGAAGTGCAACAGATCTGTCTAAGAGAAAGACACCCCAAGTCAGAATGGCAGAGCAGGGGAACAGGGCTCCAGAGTTCATCATCCCTGGGAGACCCCACTTCTGGACTTCGGGATATGTGAGTCTAGAAACCCCTGTCTCTTTCTTGGAACTGGGGCTTCTAGCCCTTTATGGTGCAGACTTGTCAGAGGAAATCAGGCATGACCTGATAACTCTCTTTGCACATTTGTCTAATTTCACTGATAACGCTTAGGGTGAGACACTGTCTCAGTGAACAGAGAGAAGGCACTCCATTATAAACTTCTTGGTAAAACTTCAGTCACACCCATATCATCTTGTAAAAGTGATCACATATAATTTTTTTAATTATTTTTATTAACATATAATGTGTTATTTGCCCCAGGGGTACGTGTCTATGAATCATCAGGCTTACGCATTTCACAGTTTTGATAATGTTAAGAGTAGTAATAGGTTGAATTGTACAAGTGAGCGTGTGTGTGTGTGTGTGTGTGTAAATAAAAGAGGACAGAAATATTTATTTTCATAAGATGAATGACTGTAAGGAAAAATGAGATATTGTGCAGAAAAATAATGCCCAGCCTATAGGACAAAATGTGTCTCAACCCCAGCGTTGAACGGAGTCATTCACAGAAGCATTTATGTAGCAAAGCTTCACATGGAAGTTTAAGATTTTTATTTTTTTTTAAGATTTTATTTATTTATTTGACAGAGAGAGATCACAAGTAGGCAGAGAGGCAGGCAGAGAGAGAGAGGAAGGGTAGCAAGCTCCCTGCTGAGCAGAGAGCCCTATGCAGGGCATCATCCCAGGACCCTGAGATCATGACCTGAGCCAAAGGCAGAGGCTTTAACCCACTCAGCCACCCAGGCATTCTGGAAGTTTAAGATTTTTAAAAGTAGCTTTCATTGTAAAACAATTTTTAATACCTGAGATATTACTTCATTATTCAGAGACTTGTCATTTTCTTTTATTAATCTTTCAACTTAAAATCTTTCTGTTTCATTTTAATTCTTTCTGTCCCTTGAATGTTTTAAAAAATGTTATCATTTGTTTTCTTTTCATCAAATTCAATGATTCCCTTCATATTTAGGATTGGTTCTTTTGAAAATTTTTCTTTTTTTCTTTTTTCTGTTCTCTTCTTGTCTGGGTTACATGTCAGAGACACAATGTATCCCCCTACAAAACTCCAGGGTGAGATTTTTATATATGAGCATGAGAGAGTTCTTCAATGTCCCTTTTCCCATATCCTGTTTGTATTACTCAGTGCAGGAGAGAGGGTCACATCCCACTCTGATTTCTGGCCTTCTTTGAAAATTATTTAAAATGGAAATGATAGGACTTTCAGATTCTGATTCAATGCAATTGTGATAGCAGTACAAGGAAAATTATATATTTTTTCTTTCCACTGATTTCTGTATAATGTGTTGCTTTCAGAAATTATAAAATATTCTTATCAAATCAATCTTTGATTTTTGAGAATCATTTAAGATCAGTTTGTCTGTGACTAAGTATGGAATGCTCCAGTGAGGCTGTTACTCAGGCTTTTTTCCCTGTTGCTTTTTTAAAAAGTCCTATTAAATATAATTAATTAATTAATTAATTAATATTAAATATATTTAATCTGTACTACCAATGGATAAGATATTTTGCCTATTACTTAAAAGTTTTTTTTTAACTCTCATTCACTTCAAAATGTCATTCCATAAGTGATTTCCTTCATTTTATAACATTTCATGATTTAAGTATCATTGAATTACCATTACTGTCCTTTGATTCTCAGACCCACACATCAGCAGTTAATTTTACATTATTTTGTATTGTTTTCTATTATTAATACTTATCAGGTTTTTCTTCCCTCCTCAACCACTGTGGAAGTTCGGGGTTTTTTTGTTTTGTTTTTTTGTTTTTTTTAAGATTTTTATTTATTTGACACAGAGAAAGAGAGATCACAAGTAGACAGAGAGGCGGGGGGTGGGGGGGGGGAAGCAGGCGCCCTGCTGAGCAGAGAACCTGATGTGGGGCTCTATCCCAGGACCCTGAGATCATGACCTGAGGCGAAGGCAGAGGCCCAACCCACTGAGCCACCCAGGCGCCCCACTTCGTAAGTTCTTAATAAAGAACATACCAGTTATATCTAGACTCAAATGCTCAGGCAGAAATTCAACCACGAAAACTTGACCAGCTTCCTCTCACCTCTTTCCTGAGCGTGGGTGTTAAAGGCTCCTCAAGCATTTACACACAGGTTCTTGCTTATTTGTTTCTTGAGACTCATTTTGTATCAAAAGATCACAGCTGAGTGTGCTCAGTAAACACGCGTTGCGTCTGTGTTCGCATTACCCAGTTACACAACTGGGAGGGGTCTGAGAAGAAGAACTGAAAAATGCCGGCCCGGACCCAAGGCTTTCTCCTTGGATGTCCTTCCTGACCTTCGAGTACAATGACAGACTACAGAGTCAAAACCAGATGGCACGAAAAGCAGAATTCAAAGTTCTTCCAGAAACCAGTGGAAGAGAAAAGTGGCCTAACAGCAAATGAACCGAAGTTTTAAATAGAATCATTACGGAAGAAGGGGTCAGAATGTCCCCTAACTACTGCCAAGTGCCCCTCCCTCCACACACAGCCTCCCCAGTGGGGCCCAGCGTTTTTATAAGCCAGGCTGGGAACACTGGCAAAGGTGAAGAGAGGAGGGGCCAAATGCGCTGGGGGCGATGGGCCAGCACCACAGGGGGTGTGTGTATGTTGGGGCAGGGGTGTTCATTGGGGACTTGTGATTAGTAAGAGCCTTTAAAAGGCCAAGGATTTATTTTACAGGAATGCAAATGAGGGCACAGCCATTTAAATAAATGTATTGCAAGACTGTCTGTAATAGAAATTAGTAAGTAACTGAAATGCACTGTTCCAGTCAGGAAGGAGAGTGAGCCCACATGACGGAGTATTATGCGGCTCTAATAAGAACGGCAGAGAACTGTAGGTATTATCTTAGAAACACCAGGATATGTTGTTGAATTAAGCAGTAGGATAAAAACATACAAAAACTCCTCTTTTTCTCTTTCTTCTGTTTGTTGTTATGTGTGCACACATGCACACACACGTACATATTTACAATCTCAGTGTAAAAACAGCTCCAATAAACACAAAGAAATGTGTGTAAATGCTGGGTGGCTCAGTGGGTGAAGCCTCTGCCTTGGGCTGGCGTCATGATCTCAGGGTCCTGGGATGGAGTCCTGCATCGGGCTCTCTGCTTGGTGGGGAGCCTGCTTCCCTCTCTCTCTCTGCCTGCCTCTCTGCCTGCTTGTGATCTCTCTCTGTCAAATAGATAAATAAAATCTAAAAAAAATAAAATAAAATAAAATAAAATAAATAAAAGATAACTAAGTCCTGGGGATGTCAGGTATAGCACAGGGACCGTAGTTAACATGAATCCTGTGATTGAAAGTTGTTAAGGGGGTGCCTGGGTGGCTCAGTTGGTTAAGCCTCTGCCTTGGGCTCAGGTCCTGATCCTGGGCCCTGGGATCAAGTCCCACATCTGCATCTCTGCTTAGCAGGGAGCCTGCCTCTTCCTCTGACTCTGCCCTGCCCCAACAGCTTGTGCTCTCTCTTTCTCTCTCTCTCAAATAAATAAACAAAATCTTAAAAAAAAAAGAAAAGAAAAAAAGAGTAAATCTTAAAATCTCCCATTGTAAGAAAACAATAATTTGCACCTGTAAATGGTAACGAATGTTAACTAAGTGTATCATGGCAGTCATTTTATAATATACACAAATACCAAATCATTATGTTTTAAAATTAAATGCAATGTTATATGTCAATCATATCTCAATTTAAAAAGTAAGATTAAAAAATGTAAGTGCAATTAAGCTAAATGAAAAAGCACACTTGAGAAAAAATAAAACAAGATAAACTAGACAATTTTCTGGAGATGGATTACTGTATGTTAGACAATGAATTCTCAATCTCTTGCAGTCTGTTTCTTTTCTTTCTTTGCTTTTGTTTTTGTCTTTGTCTTTGTTTTGTTTTGATTTTAGTAAGAGATTCTCATTCTCAGATGCACATTATAAAGACTGCAACCAAATTTGCGGGCATGAGTGCACCGGAAGTCCTATGTATAATATTAACAAAAGTTTGTGTGTGTGTGTGTGTGTGTGTGTGTGTGTGTGTGTGTGTGTTTATTTTGTAAAAAGAGCAGATGAAATTTTTACCAAGTTCATGTAGGAGCATTTCTATCAGCATTTTTTTCTCTATATTAATAGAAGTATAATTCATGGATGGAAATCTTTCATTAAGGAAAGTTGGTATTTAAATATTTGGCTTAAGATTATTCTATCAAATCACCACCCAGCATTGGCAGCAGGTGCTTAGCTGAGGAGGAGACAAAAATAATGTGTAATCCTTAATCTCAAGGATTTAAAATCTGTACTATTCTAATGAATACAGTAAAATAATGCATGCTATAATAATTTAGAAAGCTCCCTCGGCTTAGTGTTATTAATAAAACAAATAGGAGGTTTCCTTGGCTTAAAATTATAATTGATTTGCTCTTTCAAGCAGTTGCTCAAATATATCCACTGGGCATTTTGTTTGGTTATTGTCATTTATCTATTTATCTACTCCACACTTACAGAATATTTATTATGAGCCAGAGACCACACTAAATGTTGAAGATTTAGAGCAAACAAGTGATCTTAGGGCTCGTTCCCACGGGCGGGTGGAGCCGGCTGTCTTTGCAATGAGTCGGTTGGCAATGGGACCGTGTGCAACAATGCTCGCCTGGTTTCTCTTCTCCCCAGCTCAGCATTGCAAGGTCAACCATAGGTCTGAAAGATGCCCAGCTTTTGAAAAGGGGGAAAAAAAAAAAAAAGAGGGACTGCCAAAGTGTCCACGCTTCTATGGAGAGGAGTGAGAGAAGGCTTTTCAAGTTCTGCTTTTTGTACAAATACAATGCACTGTTTGATTCTTTAGATGAGGTTGTATTTATAGTTCATAGGAATAACACCACCAACAAATGCTTATGAGAAGTCTGAGGGAGGGAGTTTATTTATTTATTTTTTTCTTTTAAGATTTTATTTATTTGACAGTGATGGGGAGAGAGAGAGAGGGCAGTAGCAGAGGGAGCGGCAGGCAGAGGGAGAGAGAGCAGGTTCCTTGCTGAGCAGGGAGCCTGATGCAGGACTTGATCCCAGAAACCCAGGATCATGACCTAAGTGAAGGCAGCCACTTAACCAACTGAGCCACCCATGCGCCCCATGAGGGAGTGAGTTTAAAGTCAAGTGAAACCAGAGAAAGAGGCAGAATGCAGGTGGGAGGCATCCAAAGTGGAGTGGGGCCATCAGAGTTCAGAAACGGAGCTCGGAATGGAAGCCACAGGCGGACGTGGAAGCTTCTTCACGGGGTGGACCATGGTCTTTGTTTGGGGTTTTGTTTGTTTGTTTTGCTTTGTTTTTAATCCCATACACAACTGTATTACTCTTTAAGAATAAATAGACTATAATAGCTTAAATGGTTAAGAAAGTATATATATATATATATACATACATACATACCAATGTAGGGTATCAATTTTCTAATTTGAATGAATCCCCTCTCATTACTTGAACAAAATCTTTATATAAAACAAATTCAAAAGTCCTCGGCATTCAAATATTTCATATTGGAAATCTTTTTACTAAATAAGGGCAGTATCTTAAAAAGCCTTGGTAGAGTAATTCCTCATTTTTGCTGAGGGATCACTTTGAATGACAGACACTTAGATCTTACGTTAGGGTCTTGGATCAGTGGTTGTCCTACACCAGTTCCCAAGCCTACCTAAGCTCTCTGATCAGCATCTCTGTTATGGACTAAAGGTTTGTCGCCGGCGCTCCCCACCCTCCACAAAATACCGACTTCTAGTGTGGCTGTTTTTGGCGTAAGGAAGTAATAATGAAGGTTCAGTGAGGCCAAAGGGATGGGCCTGGTTCGATAGGATTGGAGTCTTTATAGGAAGAGATACTGAGTATCCTGCTGAGCTCCTGAGAGCACACAGCACGGAAGTGTCTTATGAAGATAGAGCAGTGTCTTATGAAGACAGAGCCATCGGCAAGCCCGGAAGAGGGCTTTCACCAGAAACCGAAGCGTCCAGAACCTTGCCTGATTGTGCACTCCCAGCCCCCAGAATCATGAGAAATAAGTTTCTCTGGTATAAGCCAACCAGTCCATGCATTTTGTTACGGGAGCCCAGATCATCTTAGACACAGTGATGAGGGACCCACAGACAAAGAATATAACACACAATGAAATTTATTAATTTATTTTGCCCTAATATTGCAGTACAGAGTTTCAAAAGATTCCCATTCTATCTCCAAACATCATTCACTTTAAATATCTCACTTCAAGGAAAAATAAGGTTTCTAAGAGCTTGTATTTAAAACATCTTCATTTTAGTAATCACTGTTACTTCCCAAAACAGTTGTATAAGCTATGTTTCAGTTAAAATTAAGGATTTGGAGCATTAAAATAAATTTAAACTATGGCAGTGCTTCAGGAGACGTTCATTATTCAAAAGAAAAATAGCCTAAATCCATGAAAGGTTTAAAATCATCTTTTAAGTACAGTTTTGAAGTAATGTGCATGATCTATAGAATTCAGTCTAGAGAATATGGTAGGCAATAGTGTTACCCACCTGTGTTCTCTCACAGAATCTCTCTTTGAGGAATGGGGGGTGGTGGTGGGATGAATTTCAATGGCATCCCCCAAAAAAGCTTCATTGTATTTTTTTTTAAGAACTCTGCTTAGAGACTTTTATCTTCTTGAAAATAGAATTCAAGAAACATAAATCTATAAAAGGGATCCCCTCTTTCCAGTTTCAATGCTAGTGTGTCTTCCTACCAGTTCACACTGGCTGTGGACCTATTCTTACGTAAAGACACTGCTGGATTTTCTTTATTCTTTTTTGGAGGAAAAACATATTTTCTGATTTTCAGTAGAAGAGACAAGGAGACATTGCTGATAGCCTCTAGGCAAAGATGAGGTAAGAGGTGCATGTCTTGGTGGTGGGGTGGTAAGGGTTTTCTGGTTTAGAAAGGTTCATCCTTCTCTGTTTGTTTGCCTATTTTCACAAAGGCAGATCTCTCTAGTTTCCCTAAAAATGTGCTGGGGACACTGAGATGAGACTGTATCCCAGACAACACAACATCTCGATAGGTGCGTGGCTCAGAGAGTCTAAACGTTACATTTCACAAACTGGAGGAAATGAAGTATCCTAAGTGATTTGCTAAAATCCAAAAATGCCTTGCAGACTGTGGGACTTTGCAAACAAAGCAGCAAGTGCCGGTGTTGAGCAGGATATACCTAAGTAATTTCTGATGCTTTTGAGATAGAATGGTTCAGTTATTTCATTAGATGTTTTCTAGAGACTTTTGGGGATGCTGCAGGATGGATAATATGGATAAGTATTATCAAATATGCTGATTTACGAGTTAACATTTGGATTTCTCCTAGTTAAATTTCTTTTTAATCTCCATGTATCTGTTTCTGATTTATGCATTTTTGCCTTTTCAACTTCTTTAGCACAAAGAAGTCTGAGTCTTTTTAAAAGATATTTTTAAAGGGTTATGGGTTACTTGTAGGATTCTGTAGGGTCCTGTAGAGAACTTCTGAGAAATGCCACTGCTCAGGCCTGCACTGATCACTCCCAATATCCCACGCTCAGTCTTTTTATTTGATACATTTTCATGCTCCTTTAGATCAAGTCTTAGCCATTGGGCCCTTGGGTGATTAACTGGTGAGTTTTTGGTTTTGGTTTTGGCTTTTGTATTGTATTGTATTTTGTATTTGTATTGCATTTATGTTTTTTTTTAATTTTATTAACATATATGTATTATTAGCCCCAGGAGTACAGGTCTGTGAATCGCCAGGCTTACTCACTTTAGCTGGTAAGATTTTGAATGAATTCGCAAATGTTTTCTGGGCCAGGAGAAGTCATCGGAGTCATTCCCCAAAGTACTTGATTCGTAGATGCTCCTTCCAGACTCGAAAGTCTTGACGCTTTCTTCTTTTTTAGAATACTTGCTCATTTCATTTTGCCGGAGTAGAGTGAGGTGAACATCCAGTGTCAAACTGAAATTGTTAGCAATGCTTGAACTGACAGACCCGTCCACTTTTTTTTTTTTTTTGAAATAGTGTCTGCTCGTTGTTACTTTTCACTTTTGTTCCCTTAATGCCTTAATATAGACTTTGATTTCCTTTCTCTGTTAGATTTTCTTTCTTTGTTTTCTTCCTTTTGCATCTCTATGCTTCGTTTTAGTTTGTTTGGAGTTAGACACTAACATGACATGATTTAGTGATTTAATCCTTCTGGGGAGGATTAGCTTGGGTGACGAGTCAGCTCGGTCCTTGTTCCATTGACATTCATTTGTTCTACATTTTCAAGAAGTATATACACCCTAGTTGATATGAAAGTCTAATTTTTATCCAATTCTGAAGATTCTTCTGTCAAATGATTGGTTCCAAGTCACCCAATGTAACATATTTACATAGATAGGTAAGACCTTCTTTTAAATTCAGGTGGGCAGATACAGGTTTGCTTCCTTGTTTGTTTTTGTTTGTTTTTGTGTGTGTGTTTATTTTTTAGAGAGAGTGCATGCGGGGGTGGGGGCGGGTTGTGCAGAGGGAGAATGAGAGAGAATCCTAAGCAAGGCTCATGCCCAATGCAGGGCTTGATCCTGTAACCCTGAGATCATGACTTAAGCTGAAATTAAGAGTCAGACACTTAACTGACTGAGCAGGGCTCTGAGAAGAGTGAGATGAACATCCAGGTTCTTCTTCACCTGAACTAGAAGATGCAAAATCAAATCCAAGTCTGTCCTGAGGAACAGCAGATATTCTCCGTTCTATTGAGAATAAATCTCCTTGTCCTGGAAGGTCGGCTTCCTAAAGAGGAACTTACTAACCCTTAACAAGTAAAGAGGAACTTGTTAATCCTTAACAAGTAAATCCCTAGCAGCACCATTACTGCTGGAGTTTTCTCCAGAGGGAGTCACTGAACTCTTGGGTCTGAGAAGTTCATTCTTTCTACTACGAAGTAAGTTTTTCTTCCAATATACATAACAGACGAGTACGAGGTAGAAACATTATTTTCTCATCTGTGAAAGGATATCCTCTTCTCCTCTCACTTTGGAATTTTCATTTTCCAAGACTAAAACCAACACTGTTGTTATCTCTAATTTTTCAGCAACTTAGAATTGTTAGTGATAATTTGGTACAGTGTAGGTAGGACAGACTGACATTTGCCAATGTCTGGCTAGTCTCTATTTCTTTTTCATTTGTTTCTTTATGACTTCTGCACTGTACTGAAGGATCTCTTCAAGGCATGTTTCTTTGGTCATCTTCTGCCTTTGACACCCCCTGAGCCACCACAGTGACCCTTCTCCTCACAGTCCAAAGCTCTGTGAGGCTGCCTGGCAGCCCTATGCCCCCATGTCTGTAGCTCCATCTTCCTGCTGGAGACCTCATTGACATTTGAAATTGTTCTCTACATTTACTCATTGGTTGCTTGGGAATCTATGGATGTCTAGACTTTGCTTGAGTCTATTAGATTCCAGTAAAGGATGAAAATGAAAACAGTACATTTTAAGTTCAATTCATTTAAGTTTAAAAAATATCACACATTTCTCCTACCTCCCATCTTGTCCTATGGCAAACAATAATCTGTTGTCTGTGATCATGAGCTTGATTCCTATATATGTATTTGTATTTATATAAATAAATATATAAATCCATGCAAATTTAGATATGTTAATTTTAGATATATTTAAATTAAATTGAGATATATTTATATTCCACATATAAGAGAGATCACATGATATTTGTCTGGCCCTGCCTGACTTAACTTACCTAGTGTAATGCTCTCAAGGTTTACCCATGTTGTTGCCAATGATAAGATTTCAATTTTTTTTAGGAGCTGAGTAGTATTCCTGTGTGTGTGTGTGTGTGTGTGTGTGTGTGTGTGTGTGTAGACCAGTTTCTTTATCCATTCCTTCATCCATGGACCTCCGAATTGTGTCCATACCTTGGCTACTGTAAATAATGCTTCACTGAACATGCCTAGAAGTGGAATTCCTTCTTCTATTTTTTTGAGGAAACTGTGTATTTCTACTGTGGTTGCAACAATTTACATTCCTACCAACAGTGCACAAGGGCTCCCTTTTCTCCACATCCTTATCAACACTTACTAGTTTTTTTGAAAATAGCCGTTGTGTTTTTGATTTGCATTTCCATGGTGATTAGTAATGTTGGACATCATTTTTATGTACCTATTGGCCATCTATGCCTTTGGGAAAATGTCTATTCAGATCTTCTGACTTTTTTTAATTGATTGTATTTTTGCTAAGAGTTCTTTGAATATTTTGAATATTAGCTCCTTATCAGAGATATGATTTGCAAATATCTTCTCCCATGCAATAGGTTGTTTTTTCATTCTGTTGGCTTCCTTTGGTGTTCAGAAGCTTTTTGGTTTAATTGTGTTCTTGTTGCTTTTGCTTTTGGTGTCAGTGTCAAAAAGTCACCACCAAGATCTATGTTAAGGTTACCACCTACATTTACTTCTAGTATTTTTATGGTTTCAGGCCTTACATCCAAGTCTTTAATTCATTTTGAGTTATGTGTTCTTTTAATGTAATTTTGTGTATGGTATTAGATAGTAGTCTGTCACCTTCGCGATGTGGGGATCCTGGTGATCGGAGCTGAGATAAGGGGGGACTACGGACTGATGATCAGTCGACGACTTTATTTCTTACAATCACCTCTTTTATACTTTACATAAGATCCAGTTACAAACAGGAAATAGATGTATGTGCAGGATGTGAACTGCGTGTGGGACGTGGGTTACTATGGGATGTGGGCTACATGCAGGCAATCAAGTGAGACAAGTGAACAACAACGATTATCTCTTAACTTTAAATGACAAGAGCAAGTTAAGGATTCCCTACACTTGACAGATCCATCTAAAGGAGGACATGTAAGCACTCCAGGATCCTCCCCTGTTTATTCTGGGTGTCGGCCCAGGAAGAATCCTGCTCTCTATCTCCTAGAGTTTTCTCCCAGGATCGGACACAATCCCAGTCACATTGGTGAGGAACCGGTTGTGTTCCAACAGTGGTCCAGTTTCATTCTTTTGCATGTGGCTCTTCAGTTTTCCCAGCACCATTTATTGAAGAGATCATAAAGTAATTGACCATATATGCGTGGGTTTAATTCTAGGCTCTCTGTTCTATTCCACTGATCTATGTTTCTGTTTTTATGTCGATTCCATACCATTTTGATTACTAAAGCTTTGTAATATAGTTTGAAACCAGGGCACATGATAAGATTTGTTCCTAAGTATTTTGTTCTTTTTGATGCAAATGTAAACATGATTGTTTTCTTAATCTCTCTTCCTGATAGTTTATTATTAGTGTATAAAAATGCAACAGATTTTTGTGTATTGATTTAGTATCCTGCAACTTGGCTAAATTTGTTTATTATAACTGTTTTCTGTTACGGTCTTTAGCGTTTTCTGTATATAATATACATCATCTGCAAATAGTAACATTTGTACTCCCTCGTCTCCAATTTGGATTTCTTTTCTATTCTTTTTTTAAAGATTTTATTTATTTATTTGAGAGACAGAGATCACAAGTAGGCAGAGAGGTAGGCAGAGAGAGAGGAGGAAGCAGGCTCCCTGCCGAGCAGAGAGCCTGATGCAGGACTCGATCCCAGGACCCTGGGATCATGACCTGAACTGAAGGCAGAGGCTTTAACCCACTGAGACACCCAGGTGCCCCTGGATTTCTTTTCTTTCTTTCTTTCCCTTTTTCTTTTTGCTAATTGCTCTAATTAGGACTTCCAGCAGTATGTTGAATAAAGGTGAGGGAAGGGGCTTCCTTCTTCTGCTCTTGAAGTTAGAAGAGAAGCTCTCAGCTTTTCCCCATTGAGGATGATGCGCTTGTCATAAGTGACCTTTATCATGTTGAGATATGCCCCCTCTATACCCATTTGTTAAGAATTTGTATCAGAAATGTTGAACTTTGTCAGATGCCTTTTCTGCATGGAGTGAAATGATAATGTGATTTTTATCCTTCATTTTGTTAATGCAGTATATCACTTTGACTGATTTGGGACTGTTGAGCTGTTTTTACCTCCCTTGGAAAAAATCCCACTTGATCATGGTGTATGTTCTTTCTGCTGCATTGAAATTGGTTTATGTTCATTGGACTATATTGGCCTGTAATTTTATTTTCTTGCTTCATTTTGGTCTGGGTTTGGTATCAGGGTAAGCCTGGCTTTGCAAAATGAGTTTGGGAAATGAGTGTCCTCTTCTACTGTGTGGAAGAGTTTGAGGAAGATTGGTACTAATTCTTTGGTTGTTTGGTAAAATTCACCAGTGAAGGCATCTGATCCTGGACTTTTGCTTGTTTAGAGCTTCTTGATTATTGATTCAAAGTACTTGCTAGTAATTGGTCAGTTCAAATTTTCTGTTTCATTATAATTTAATCCTGGTAGGTTATATGTTTCTAGAAAATTTTCTATTTCTTTTAGTTTGTCAAATTTGTTAGCTTATAATTATTCATAATAGTGGCTAGGTTTGTATTTTTGTGGTATCAGTTATATTTCCTCTTTTGTTTCCAACTTTGTCAGTACTCTCCTTTTCTTGATGAATCTAGTTAAATAAATGTTTGCTAATTTATCGTTACAAGGAACCAGCTTTTAGTTTCCTTGATCTTTTCGGTTGTCTTTTAAGTCTGAATTTCATTTATTTCTGCTCTAATCTTTGTTATTTCCTCTCTTATAATAACTTTGGGCTTTATTTGTTCTTTTTGTAGATCAATGCTAAGCTTAGCTTAGCAGATAGAATTACCAACATTACCCATATATATCATATTTAAGGAGATTTTCTGTTAACACACACATGAGTTAGATAGTTCAGAAGGAGAGGCAAAGAAAGGGAGGGGAAGAGAGAGAGAGAAGAAAGAGAGAAGAAAAAGAGAAAGAAAGCGAGAGAAGGAGGAAGAAAGAGACAGAGATGGAAGGAAGGCAGGAGAGAGGACGGGGAGAAGGAAGGAAGGAAGAATTCTGATCCTTTCAGAAGAAAGAGAGATGGTGCACGACAGGACTAAGAAAATCTTCCGGTGATTTTAAATCAAGCCATCATGGGGGTTAGCATCTTGAGAGGGAGAAGGAGTGTAGAAGTGATTGCACATCAGCTCTGCACCCATTGCCATAAACCACTGTCCTCTGTCCCTACTGTTTGTCAAAACTCCTCTGTTGGATGGACAAGTTCACACCATGCCTGTCCTGCAGGAGCGATTTTTTCTGAGACTCTTCTGAGATTGAGATTCTGAGATTTCACTTCGCTAAGTCCCATGTGCAATCACATGGAGCGTATCAAAGTAGAATAACCCAGTTCTTCCATCAGATTATATAAAGGGTAAAGAAATAGGTTTCAGCCCCCTCGCTTTTTCTCTCACTCTCTCTGAGCATCTGGTTAAGGAAAGAAATCATAGCAATTTTCCTATAGCAGCAGGATCCATATTCTTTTATTACATATGCAGGCTCTTACTCTCAAAGTTTTCCAGTTTCTCTTTCAGTAGCAAATGTGGTTCTTTAAAAAGGGGGGCCAGGTTGCAATGTATGCTCCCCTAATGCCAGAACAGCATGGGCTCACTAACTTTCAAATGAGATTTCCATGTGGTGTGGGCAGCACCAAGGAAAGAACAAGTTCATTGAAGTAGAATCATGATTATCGCCCCACCTGCCCTTAGAACTTGCCTATGCTCTTTGGAAGTTTCCAGGAACCTCTGTTGTGCTAGAATTATTGAAAATCAGCAGGATTTTTGTACGTGCACTTCTGGAAGGAAAACAGAAGGATGCAATTCATTTGTGGTCATGCACCTGGCTTTTTATTTTAATGGAAAATCAAGCCTATTTTATTTTTCCCTTTTATCTGTGGGCACCAGTTTTCTTCAGTGAGCCTACTTTAATTGTATCAGGTTTGAGATACCCATATTAATGTCAACTCCCCAAACCAGTACATTGCAGATATGTTATGCACAATAACAAACAAAATATTGGAAAGGTAACTGCCATCAGATTCTGAGGTCAAAGAAACAAAATAACTTGTCTCTTGACACCACAAACATTAGGGGACTTTAAACACATCACATCTTTTCCTGGGGCCAGCGTGGGTTTGCAGGCCAAATGCTAGTTCATCAAGAGCATTTTCTGTTTCACTGAACAAAGGATTTCCATTTGAATTAATAATATTCCCAAACACTTTTTATGCAACAGTATTATAACTGGGAACATTCCTAACGATTCATCAGGATTTTGATGTTTTCTAAGAGAATTTCTGCCAAAAAGAGAACTGAAGACAAAACTTTTGTATCCATTTGAAATTGTTACTTTGTTTGTGGGGTGGGGGGAAGCACCATGGTGTTGTCTTGGTCAACATCAAAGTCATTTCTATACATTGAAATTGGCTATGACCTTAGAGCCTAGTTTTCCAAAGTGTGTTAAATGGTTATTGATAGAAGGAATTTTGAATGAGATAATATCAAATTACAGCTTTCTAATAACACACAAAAATATATTGATAGAGACAAGGGATGTGTTCTAGGATCTTCTGTCATATCCATCATCTTCAGTAGAGTCCATGCAAATATAATTGAGTAAAAGTAACGGAGAAGGAACTTTCAGGTATCAATATGCTTGGTAACATCTTTTAGTCTGTTTTATGGTTTATTCACCTCATTTCTGGTCCTGTTTCACTCTGCATTTACTCCCCGTGCCCACCTCTCTTCTGCCCCCTCACTGTCTTCATCCACCAACATAGAACCTATGGCTAAGTTCAAGAAATATGCTTGACATCACACAGGTTAAAACCGAGTTTATAAGAGATTTATTGTTATTTCTAATTTTAAATTGGCAAATTCCTATTTAAGACTTTTGGAAAATATACCAAAATACAGGAGGTCATAAAATAATAAGCACAGGTTATTGGTATTTCCACTATTAACCCATTTAATTATTACCTCTTGACGTGTTTTCAACAAACATTTATTAGACACCCTTTATGTGTAGAGTACATTGGGAAATTGTAAGACACAATCAGACTTCAATAAGCATAGTTTAATGAGAAAATATGAATGTCGCTACATTAAAGGAAGATAAAAATGTACGCGCTATGAGAAAAGAAAAGGGTCATGCTATTTTTTTGCTAGGAACATGGAAAATTTTTTTCATTTTTTATTTTTTTACAGAGTGGGAAGTTTTGGGAGTAAAAATCTATGGAATCAGAAAGAGAAGAGATCCCGACAGAGAGACTGCCATCATTGCAATCTCAAGATGAGAAAGCAGAGCTCTGGCCGGCCTCACAATGGGATCACTTTGAGCAGACGGTGGGCCAGTAGGGAGGAAAGCCGGCCTGGGCTGGGTCAGGTATTAAGGCTTTCCCAAACAGGAGAAGCAATACACATCGATACATATATATAGATATATATATATTTTTTTTAGAGAGAGAGAGAGAGAGGGAGAGAGAGCGAGCACAGGCAGACAGAATGGCAGGCAGAGGCAGAGAGAAGCAGGCTCCCTGCCGAGCAAGGAGCCCGATGTGGGACTCGATCCCAGGACCCTGAGATCATGACCTGAGCCGAAGGCAGCGGCTTAACCCACTGAGCCACCCAGGTGCCCCCACATCAATATTTAATAAGACTAATCTATTCCAATGTGGGAAAATGACTAAGGCAGCAGCTTGAAGGACATGGTAATCATTCAGATAAGAAAATATTTTCTTACCACAAAAGACAGAAGATGAAATGTGTTTAAAAAAACAAAAAAAAAACATTGGGGAGGGTATGTGCTATGGTGAGTGCTGTGAAGTGTGTAAACCTGGCGAGTCACAGACCTGTACCCCTGGGGATAAAAATATATGATTATAAATAAATAAATTAATAAATTAATTAATTAAAAAAAAGACAATGCGATTATAGATTTGACAGGAATTTCAAGCCATGGAGTAGCGTGAAGGGTTAAGTTTTATAGCTTATCCAGAGTGCCCTGTTTACTGGGTGGAGATTTAACTATTAACAGATAAACAGGAGTAGAGGAAAGGAACCAAAAATGGAGAAAGGGCAAGATTTTTTCGAGTACACTATTTAAATTTTAGAATAATTTTAGTTTTACCTAAAAGTTGCAAAGCCAGTGCAACTGGCTCCTGTATGACCTCACAACCACTTTCTTCTGTTACTAATACCTTACCTTTGGACAATACCTTTTTTCCGAGTAATGAATAAATATTGATCCCTTATTATTAAATAAAGACCCTATTTTATTCAGATTTCTTTTTTTTTAAGGGTTTTTTTTTCTTTTTTTTTTAATGTATTTGACAGAGATCACAAGTAGGCAGAGAGGCAGGCAGAGAGAGGGAGAAAAGCAGGCTCCCCGATGAGCAGAGATCCTGATGCAGGGCTCATTCCCAGGACCCTGAGGTCATGACCTGAGCCGAAGGCAGAAGCTTTTACTCACTGAGCCACCCAGGCGCCCTGTTCTTTGGTTGTTATTACATGTCCTCTTTCTCTTCTGGAGTTCCACTGGACATGCCACACCACCTTTAGTCACCATGTTCCCTCAGGCTCCTCTAGACTATAGCAGTTTCTCGGATTTTCTCTGTGTTTGGTGACCTTGACACCAAGAGTGCATATCGCATGTCATGTTGAAAATCCCTCCACTGTGGTTTGTCTTTTCTTTTTCTTGGGAGCCCACTGGGCTTAGGGGTTTGGGGGAGGAAGCCCACACATGGTAGATTGCCATTCCTGTCACCTCCTATCATGAATGGGGTGATCAGCGTGACTTACTACAGTTGGCCTTATCCCTGGTCATCTGGCTCAGAGAGTGCTTTCAGGTTTTGTCACTGCAAGTTACCCTTTATTTTACCCTCATGCTTAGTTTGCTCTTTGGAAGAGAAACTTAAGGCACAGCCCACATTTAAGTGGTCAGGAGTCATATCCTACTTCCTCAGGAGGTTAAATTGTGCTTTTAATATTTATTTCAGAAGTGGGGCTGGTCTTGCAAACACCTGCTTGCTGACCACCTCAGTGGCCAGTCTAAATGAGAGAGTTACCTAAATCAGCCATGAGATGACCATAGGAGAAAACAGGGCTGTATAGGATTTTGATTCATTCATACTATCTATGTTCATAAGAAATATATGTAGCACCCCATTTATTTTTTCTGAAATGAAATCAGAGATAATATAAACTATGTAAGAGCAAACTTTAAAAATACATAATTACTTAATTCTAGTACAAAGGAAATAGAACATGAAAGTAATTAAAAAAAAATAGTGCATAATTTTACATGCAAATGGCAAAACACTGCTACCCTAGAAGACATAGTGAATTAGTCTGATGCTTGCTTTTCAGGTTCAAAAGGATTAGTTATACCAAGTGCCTAAGTACTGGTCCCTTAAATCACAGTAGCTTAAAAGGAGGCAGGTTGGTTTCTCTCCAAGGTCAAAGACACTCCATGTGGTTGTGTAGGCTCATAAGCCTCTTGTGCCTCCTGGTTTCCAAGTGCCCAGGCCTCAGTTTCACTGCACTTTTCTGCCTCTGGCCAGGAGCCAGCAGGAGAGCTGATGAAAAGACACACCTGTCTTTCAACACCCAGGGACGACAGGTGTTGGTGAGAAGTGCCCACACAGCCTGCCTGAGTCCTGGGAGGCTGGGAGCTGTTTGACAGGGAAGAGAAGGAGATGAAATTTGGTAAACGTAGAACCAGGTCAGGCACTGTACCAGAGCAGCACAGACATCCAGACACGTAGCTCGAAGGTATTTCTGCTAGCGATGTGATACTATTCTAATGTCGTGACCAAGAGTGGTTACAATTTTGGTTGTAATTTTGTAATAAAACAAGGTACAGAGTTTGATTCTCAGACCCCAAATAAACACTTCCATTTTATTTTGGCTCTGCCTAGTTTCTCAGTCGACAAGTATAAGCACACGTTCACCTGTATTACTGCTGGGTGTGCATGGATTTTACATGCGGTCTGAGCAATGCCTTGCTCTTTATTAAGGTCCCTGCAGAGCCAGCATCCTGCGCTCCGGGGCTGGCTTACAGACGCCAGCAACACAACTCTGTCCGGATTACTGAGAAAAACTAAATCAGCCTCTTGGGTTTTCACCCCCCACCCCAGCAGGTGAGAGCAGCTGGACCGAGAACCATGGTGTTAACAGAAGGGCAGAGAAGACAGAATGCCAAGGGACAGACAGGGTGGGCAAAAGGAGAAACTGATGTGCTGTGGCACAAGGCAAAAAAGAGGGGCATTTGGGGATACTTGGAAATACGGAATCAGAGTACGGCTTTGGATTGATTTTTTCTGGAACTTTACCTAAACTCGGAACTGTGTCATTTATGCCAGATAGCACGTTCCTGATGTCAGTCAACAACGAGCAGCGGATGTATTCCACAGTGAAGAAAACCCCGAGGCCACATATCACTGTACAGTCTGATTTTAATGAGGTCCTTCTAATTATGAATATTATGGGACATTGTTATGGGCGACAAATAGGCAGTTGATAATGCCTTCGGCGCTGCTGTGTTTGAGTCAGCACCGACCTAATGGCCACCAAATATTGCCCCTAATTGCAGCTGCGTCCCCTGATCAGCTCTCCACCACAGACTCTTCTCTAGGGAAGGGGAGGCGGTGAGTCCTATCCCCTCCCCATGCTCTTCTCTGACCTCCGCTGAAGCAAATCACATCCAGAGACAGGAAATAATAGAAAAGAGAACTTGTGGACACAATTCATATCAGGAAAGAGGATATGTTTTGTTTTGTTATTTGTATAAGAAAAATTATGAATTTACAGGGGTTCCTGGGTGACTTTTTTGGTTAGCCCTGGACTTTTGATTTCGGGTGAGGGTATGATCTCAGGGTTGTGAGATCTAGCCCTGTGTCAGGTCCCTGCTGGACATGAGTCTGCTTGAGATTCGCTCCCTCTCCTTCTGTCCCTCCAGGCTCCACCCCCACCCCACCCCTCTCTCTGCCTCTTAAAAAAAAAAAAAAAATTCTAGCTTGTAGCAGAGTATTAATAGAAGTGTGAACGTTCTCTTTATTTTTTTTTTTTCAAACAGCCCCCAAATGTGTGCAATGTAAGGCTTACCTCTTCCTCCATTTCTTCTTTGTTGGGATCCCACAGGGGGCCCTCTGCCCTTCCGCTTCCACGTGGACCCCTCTGGATGTCCATCTTCAGATGCTGGACAGCTGGGAAGTGATGGGCCACAAACAGGTGAGAGGACAGGGGAGGAACCAGCTTGTTGCATGTTGTGCTGTGTTTTGTTTTGGAAATGTGGCCAGCCACCATGGAGGGAGGGACCGGGTGCCTGGTGCTTGGGAAAGGGAGAAGCCTGGGCGGGGGTGGGGGTTGGTGGGGGGGCAGGCCTGATGGAGGCAGAGGGGATCCTGCGGGGCAGCACCAGGACAGTGCAGGGGAACGGTTCATTCTGGAGTGCAGCCGGCCCTAAACCTCCACCATCCTGAGGATTCTCTGTGCGCGGGACTCAGACTGTCTTCTCTGGGGTTCTCTGTGCTTTATTAACTGTTAACAAGAAAGACAACAGTGTCGCTTTCTCATAAAATGCTGGGAGTTACAAGCACAGCAGATGGGGGAGAGGGAACTTCACCAATTAGCAGAGCTATTTGATGGAAAGATGAGAGGCCTGATGCCTGAGTTAGAATTCAATGTCGGTATTAGCGTATCAGAAAAAATAAATAAATAAATAAATAGATAGATAGATAGATAAATAAATAAATGAATGAATAAATAAATTTCCAGCCTGCAAGAAGGTGTTTCATTAACTGGAGCAAAATCTTATTATTTCAGACCCTACTCATTCATAATAAGTGACCTCTGTTGAGGCAGTGTAGATGTTAGATTCTCCTGTATCACTTTATAGGAAACTCTTACTATATTTATTCAATAAGCATATAGAAAGATGCAAAGTAGCCATTTACTGACAATCACCATTCCAAGGGCAACATATGACTGTTTATCCAGAATTCTTAAAGTGACCATAGGAAAAGGATTGTTTCATAAGAGGAGTGTTTAAACTCAATTGCTTAAATTAATATGCAATAAAATGGACTTTTTGTGTACAATTCAGTAAATTATGAAAGATGTACAGACTTACGTAACTACCATTAAAAGCAGGGTACAGAATAAGCCCATCGCCACCAAATATACCTCTGTCCCCAGTGAGACGTACTCACAGTCAGACTGTGCCTGACGCTGCTGAACACCGATCTGTTCTCCTTGGAATCATATACAGTGTTATTTAGAATAATGCTTTTGAGATCCATTTCAGTTGCTTAACATATCAGTTATTTCTTTTGATTGTGATAGAGTACCCATTGTATGGATAGGGAAGGAAAAATTGTTTTTTCCTTCAGTGTCTTCCAGCTGGACTAAGAAGTAAATTTATAGGAGACAGATGAACAAAAGAAAATAAAAATATTACCTGATCAGGGGCCCCCCAAATTAAAATGAAACCTAAAGAAAGAACCATAGTATATGGTTTTTAATCCATTTTAGATACAGAGACAATAGATGTGTGAGGAATTGATAGGATAAAGAAAACAGGTGTTTGGGGGCTCTGCTTAGTAAGGAATTCTAGGCAAAATTTAGACTGAGGTAGTAGATTAGAAAAAAAAAATAACAAGGCTTGTTTTTACTGGTTTCTTGACTATAAGGTCCTCATATTTGGTGCTGAGAATGCTTTTGACTTCTTGATAAAGGAGGGTATTTTTCACATGAGAGATCTCTTCCCTGCCTTCAGGGGGACAGAGGAGAGTCTGAGGGTCCTTGTCTGGCTGTTCCCCAAATAGTTTCAATTCGAAATGACCAAGATGCCATTGTGGTACATTTTGGGCAGAGTGCCCTTGGCTCTCCCTTGCAAGGAATCACTGCATTTGTTTATCTACTCACCTGTTGAAGGACATTGGGGCAATTATGAATAGCATTTCTATAAACGTCCATGGACAGAGTTTTGTGGGAATCTATCTTCTTACACATAACTGGCTGTGGGATGGCTGGGTCCCATGGTAAGCTGCATTTATACAAGGAACTGCCCACCTGTTTTTCGGAGTGGGGGTGCTGTTTCTCTTTCTCATCAGTAACTTGTGTGACCCATTTCTCCACATCCCCATCTGTGGTCTTTCCAGTATTTATTTTTTATATTGCCATTCTAACAGTTACACAGCAGGTTTGAATCCCTATTATCATCACGATTATATTGTGGTCCTGAATTCACATTGCTAGTGACATTGAGTATTTTTTCATGTGGTCATTTATCATCCATATAACTTCTCGGAGAAGCGTTGACTTGGCACTTTTGCTCATTTAAAAGTTAGATTATTGTTTACTTTTGAATTTTGGTAGTTTTTAAAACTTATTTTTTCTGAATACAAAAAGGTCACTTACATAATTTCAGAGTGCTTTTTCCTTGTCTCTAGATTGTCTTTTCATTGTCTGCATAAGCTTTTCCCAGAGCAAGCAGTTTCAGCTTTGACAAAGTCTATTTTATTATCGGCTTTAATGTGTCATGCTGTTGATGTTAGTGTTTCGTACTCTTTACACCAGGAAGGATGATATTTTCTTTGTTTTCTTTTAAGTTGGATATGTTTTGTTTTATATTTAAGTATATGATCACTTTGAGTTAGCTTTGTGTAACTTGTGAGATTTAGAATAAAGTTACTTTTTAAAAAAAAATTTTAATTTTTATTTATTTTCAGCATAACAGTATTCATTATTTTTGCATCACACCCAGTGCTCCATGCAATCCGTGCCCTCTCTAATACCCACCACCTGGTTCCCCCAACCTCCTACCCCCCTCCCCTTCAAAACCCTCAGATTGTTTTTCAGAGTCCATAGTCTCTCATGGTTCACTTCCCCTTCCAATTTCCCCCAACTCCCTTAGAGAGTAGAATAAAGCTACTTTTGTGTGTGGGTAGTTGTCCAAGTGTTCCAGCACCGTTAGAACGTCTTTCTCCACTGAATTGCCTTAGTCCTTTTGTCAACAAATCAGTTGTATATGCGTATATCTGTTTATCGATACTTTATTCTGTTCCATTGAATGATGGTTCTTCTCTTTACCAATACCACACCGTCTTGATTACCGTAGCTATACAGCGAGTCTTAAAACCAGGTAAAGTGATTCTCCCAGCAATCTTTTTTTCAGAATTGCTTTGAGTATACTAGTTCCTTTGTTTTTCATATATATTTTAAAATCATTGCCTATGTTATAAGAATTCACCTTGGGATTTTGCACAGAATACAATAAATCTATAGTTCATTTTGAGGTTACTTCACACCTGTTATTATTATTCAATCCATAAAAATAATGTTTTTCAACAGATTCAGATACTTAACATTTGGCAGTTTCCTTGCATACAGAGTATCTCTGTTATATTGATAGATTCATCCCTAAGTATTTCATAATTTTGAAATTATTATTAACCATAATCATATTATTTTGTTTCAGTTTCCAATTTCTATTTTTAATAATATTTAATATGTTTCAATCTTATAACCTGCCACTTTGCCAAGTTAGTTAGTTAGTTCTAGGAAGTATTTTTGTATATTCCTTGGGATTTTTCTCCATAAGCAATCGTGTTACAGATTATCCCTTTCTTTATAATCTGTAGGTCTTTTATTTTTCATGCTTTTTAATGGCTTTGACCATCAGATGCTAAAAGAGGCAAATGATCTTCCCTGGGGCTCTTTGATTTCAGACTTCTGGCTTCACAACTGTGAGACAATAAATTTCTGTTGTTTTAAGACAACCAGTTTGTGTTAGTTACAACAGCCATAGGAAACAACAATGATTCTTTTTGTTGGTTTTCCTTTCACAAGTAAAGTATATTTTTATACTTTACAAGTATTTTTAATTTTTAAAAAATATTATATTTTTACAAATTTTATAATTTTATTTATTTATTTTTTACTTTACAAGTAAAGTATATTTTTCTAGTTTTTATTTGATTCTTGTTTTTGTTCTGTTTCTTTGCTGAGACAGTCTGTCTGTTACTGTTTGCTTTTCACAATCCTCAAATGGCTTTTCCATGTATTCTTTTGGCACTATTCGATGAGAAAGAGAGGGTTCAGGGTAAGTACTCTGTCTTGAGCCGTATCTTCTGAGTAGGGGTTTAACATGTGATTTTTTTTTAAGGTTTTATTTATTTCTTTTAAGTAATCTTTACACTCAATGTGGGGTTTGAATTTACAACAGAGATTAAGAGTCTCGTGCTCTACCGGCTGAGTCAACCAGGTGCCCCATACATGTGATGTTTTTAAAAGTCACATTGTCATGATAACTCTAACCAGACTCACTTTTCAGTAGAGTCTGGTTAATGTATGAGCCAATAAGCTACAAGTGACAAATTATTGATGTTGTATGGCCAAGTCTATGCCATAGAGGCAAGATGGTGATGGGACTATCCATAATGGACAGAGAGAATATGATGTCTTGGAGCTTCTTCTATTTGTGAAAATCTTATTGATTTCAGACATCTTTGCCCCTCAGTACATGGCATCACAATAGAACAAGCTAGAATAGAAATTTTAGAGGTAAAGAGCAATGGAATGATCCAAAGATACATGTGGACTCTTATAATAGGGCTGTTGGGATGTTTTCTTCCAAACACAAATCCTCATGATTAGCGATTTTGCCATACTCCAGTCTGTAGCATTGTATCAAAATTTTTATACACATAGATGTAGGTTTTCATAGACATAGGATATAAATAAAATATAAACATATACACATTTATGTGTGTATGCAGACAAGGAAAGAGTGAGAGATGGTATGATTTTTATAATTTTAAATAAATATATGCATTGCAATTGCTGACAAAATAAAGTATTTGTTTCACATGTGTAATTAAGGTTTTTTTTTTTCTTTTCTTTTGGCATCTGTTTTTAGTTAAAGTTAAATGTGATGGGTCCCATCTGTACCCCAATGTTCATAACAGCAATGGCCACAATTGCCAAACTGTGGAAAGAGCCAAGATGTCCGTGGTCCATAAATACAATGGAATATTGGGCCTCCATCAGAAAGGATAAATACCCAACTTTTCTATCAACATGGATGGGACTGGAGGGGATTAAGCTGAGTGAAATAAGTCAAGCAGAGAGAGTCAATTATCATATGGTTTCACTTACTTGTGGAGCATAAGAGATAACCTGGAGGACATTGGGAGATGGAGAGGAGAAGTGAATTGGGGAAAATTGGAGGGGGAGAAGAACCATGAGAGACTGTGGACTCTGAGAAACAAACTGAGGGTTTCGGAGGAAAGGAGGGTGTGGGGATGGGTGATCCTGGTGGTGGGTATTATGGAGGGCACGTATTGCATGGAGCACTGGGTGTGGTGCATAAACAATGAATCCTGGAATACTGAAAAAATAAAATAAAATTTGCAAAAAAGATAAATGTGATGGGTCCATTTATTAATAACTCATCTTGGCATACTTTATGTACTGTATGTTATATTACATGTACTGTAATGTACTATTAAAACATCTTTTCAGACATGGTGGTTCTTGTGATCAAGCTATCCAAGTATCAGTATTCATAATAGAGAAGTTAGTGTGACTTTCTTGCAAAGGAAGGTTTGTTATGTATATGAGTCATGTCTGTCACTTAAATCAGGTTTCCTAATTAATCAGGTTTTCCATCCCTCTACTAGGAAAAACTTCTTCAGGTATGCTTTGGTGAATGCTTTGATCTTAGACATTACCTTTATTTAAAAATCCTAGAATTCAAATATTGAATTCCTTTTCCCTTTCTTCTAATACAGATTTTTAAATAATTCAAACTGCCCTTTCATTAGTTTTTATACCCTAAGACTATGCTTGTCTTAAATCTCAGTTTTGATTATTGTGTGATTACTCTGGTACAAACACTGCTCTGTCCATTTGAACCTGTGAGGATTTTTTTTCCCTTCTTTAAAGATGTCATTTCCAGCAGCAACTGCTGTTTGACTTGAGCAAGAACTGTAAGATCATTTTCTGTTACAATGCTTAAAATGTAAACCATCACCTCCGGTCAAAAACGCAGACTTTGACATAGGAGTTTCGACAAAGCTGTGAAAGCAATAAGCAAGAAGGTATGATAGTTTTCCAAGTTTATACCTCCTGTGTAAAGTGTTATTTATGTTAGGGCTCCGTCTAGTACCAAGGCACAGCAGCTAGACATTGTATCGGCTTGGTAGAGTTGCCATAGAGCAGGGTGAAAACGAAGCCTGATGTTAAGAAATCTTGCTCCTGAGTGTGTCTTTCTGAAAAGTTTTCTGATTTGAGGAAGGTAAGCTTTGCTGGTTCAAGAGTCTAATGTTTCAATAATATTTTCTAGTTTTCTTATATAAATAAATACAAACCTAAATTCATTGAACACATAATCATTTTAGCTAACAAATATTATGATTTCACTTTAAAAAGAGGAAGAAAATACATGAATTTCTTGATGAAAATTTGTGCCCAAACATTTCCACCAACTGGTGAAATTTTCTTAAACTTCCAATGTCAATGGTTAACACTGCCCGGTCAATGCATTGAGTACCCACAGGCTCAGAAAGTTAAGGAAGGTGGCATTTGAGGGAGGGACATCCTATAAAAAGGAGGGGTTGGTCAGTAGAGGTGATGAAATATAGAAATAAAAGACCTACAAGTTTGGAAAGGCACTGACCATACAGAGAAAAAGACGGTTGGAATGGAAGAGATTCCAGAAAGGGAAAGGAGACGGGGGCATAAATGAAGGTGATTGGGTTTACAGGTGCTCAGTGATCAATTGCTGCAGCTCTGCATAATGTCATATAGGAATTTTCACACAGGTACAATTTCAAAAATAACCACTCCCCACTTAGAATCCCCTCTCCACCAACTCCACAGTAGGGGCTGCTTGAACACGCACCGAGTCAAAACCCCAACTGTAAGAAAACTCCAAAACATTCATTATAACAAGTGGACTACAGTAATGAAAGATATTAATAACAGGGAAACAAGGGCAGTGAGGTACACGGGGCTTTTATAGTGCCAACTCAGTTTTTCTATACATGTAAAATTTCTCAAAAATCTGTTAATTAAAAACAAACAAACAAACCAAACCAAAACAAAACAAATAACAAGGAAGATAAAATCTAAGGTAGGTGGAACTCATGATGATTTTTCAGAGCCAGAATTTCTCCATACAAGCACTTTATTATATTTTTAAGATTGATTGATTGATTGGTTTGGAAAGCACAGAAGTGGGGGGAGGGGCAGAGGGAGAGGAAAAGAATCCTCCAGCCGACTCCATGCTGAGCAAGGAGCTCAAGTAGAGCTCCATTCCAGGACCCTGGGATCATGACCTGAGCCAAAATCAAGAGTCTGACACTTATCCTACTAGCCACCCAGGTGCCCCTTGACCAGTACTTAATTTTTTTTTCTTTAGTTTTATATATATATATATATATATATATATATATATATATATATATACATACATATGTTGGAAATGTTTGGGCACAAATTTTCATAAAGAAATTCATGTATTTTCTTCATCTTTTTAAAGTGAAATCATGATATTTGTTAGAAAGACACACACATATATATATATATATATATATATATATATATATATAATTTTAGAGAGAGAGAGAGAGAGAAAGAGTGAGAGAAAAAGAGAGCATCAGCAGCGGGAGAAATAGACTCCCTGCTGAACAGGAAGCCCAATGTGGGGCTCGATCCTGGGACTCCAGGATCATGACCCAAGCAGAAAGCAGATGCTTAACTGACTGAGGCACCCAGGCACTTCCTGGACCAACATATTAAATAAAGCCATGTTCTAGTGATCCAGTGCCTCTATCTTTGGTACCTAAGCCTCGGGGGCTCTTGAGTCTGTGTCCTGAATGTGAGGACTCTTATTTTCTTTAAGGATGGTTTTCACTGTGAAGCAGCAGTGTATTATCTAGCAGCCATGTTTTCCTCTGAAATAATCAGAAATGATTTCCTGATTGATGACCTGAAGATATTTATTTGTGAAATTTTAGCCTGTAAAAAAATTGATTACAGCATTATTTACAAAGCCAAGAAATGGAAAGCTGAGTGTCCATCAATTGGAGAACAGATAAAGAACATGTGGTGTGCATAGACAATGGAATGTTACTCAGCTATGAGTAAGAAATGTTGCCATTTGTGACGGCATGAATGAACCCACAGGGTATTACGCTAAGTGAAATAAGCCAGATAGAGAAAGACGAAGATGGTCTTTTTCTGGAAAATACTACCTTTGCAAACTTTATGGGCTTAGGAGAAAGGAAGAAAGAGCAAACAAATGAGCAAACAAACAAAAACAAGCAGAAGAGAAAGAGGCTCAGGTCATGAAGGAGCCGCCCAGGGAAGCCGGAGAAAGCACAGGTCATGGAGAAAAAAATGATGATGAAGATAGTTTTGGGTGTGATCTATACTACGAATTGAAGAACACAGGGTAGTAAAGAAAGACACAACAACGTGAAGTAACCTAATACGAGATCAAAGGAAACTTCCTAAAGGATTTTGGATACACAGCCAATCACTCTTGCAAGTGTGAATACAAAGTGTGCCGTGGGTGTGAGTGAGAACGGCACATTCCACAGCCACTGCCCTCATTGATGAGGCCCCGTGGGTCCAGTACATGGAAAGCCCACCCATGTCTGCTGACCCATGTCTCCGTGGATGAAATGTGCTGGCCTCTTTCAGACACACCAGAAATCCAGCACTAACCTCAGAATTTAAATATGCCTGGGAACCAGGCAATCCTGAGTCTTTTATGGGAAGAAGATGAGAATTTTGGAGGATTTCTGCAGACAGAGGGGAGAGAGAGAGAGAAAGAAAGGGAGAGATGCCATAGTCAATGCTAACCTCGGGGTGTAGGGAGTTTGCAGTCCCTTCCTGACTCCCAAGAGCTCTTTAATATTAGGAAAATAAGTTTTATATTGTCGAGCACTACATACTTAAAAAAAAAATTTAATATGCTTTTAAACTGTTCATGATGTAAAAATATACATGTTTATACTATGTACAAACATAATTGTGTTTGCTTTTACGGTTCCTGAGTTTCATGTCCTTTTTGAATAGTTATACTGAGTCCATATAAGGCTTAATAAGTTTCTGCTTGGGGGTGCCTGGGTGGCTCAGTGGGTTAAAGCCTCTGCCTTCAGTTCAGGTCATGATCCCAGGCTCCTGGGATTGAGCCCCACATTGGGATCTCTGTTCAGCAGGGAACCTGCTTCCTCCTCTCTCTCTGCCTGCCTCTCTGCTTGCTTGTGATCTCTGCCTATCAAATAAATAAATAAAATCTTAAAAAAAAAAAAAAAAGCTTCTGCTTGGATGCAGTCTAGTCACCATGTTGATCTGAAGGCGGTATTCAGGGAGGAAGTCATGGACTGCATTTCAAATGATAGAAATATTGACAAAATGATTGATGGTTCACGAGCAGCATTGATGAATGGAGATCCAACTCCTTTATCCATTTTTTTTTTTATTTTCTAGGGTTGAGTGACAGTAAGAAATTGAGAAATATGAGAAAGAAGGGGAGAGGAAATGAGTTTTAATTACCCATGGAAATGGAATGAAATCCAGGTGGGTTCTTGTGAACGTGGTGGTGAGAAGAAGCACGAGCAGGGACTGAAGGAGGACGAGGGCTTTGATGTGGGTGACAATGACACGAATGTGGGAAAACCGCATAAGGGAGCAGGTCTAAGTAAACCCAGGTGTGATAGGTATTCATTGGGGATGGAGGGATTCTGGGGGCAAGACTTGTGAAGGGTCACGCGTCCTTATCGAGACAATAAAGGGAAAGCACGAGGGACTTAACTTCTGTAAAACCTCTGGTCTAATGCAGGGTTAAACGTTTCCACATGTTTAAGGATAAATACTTCTGGGAAAGATCAAAGGAGAGATAATAGCCTGCAGGGAGTAATGGTTGTCTGGGCAAAATTAGAAGGAACCGTTTAGAGCCTGTTTGAAAAAGTATTTCTATTTTCCAGGAGTACTGACAGAATGTCAACCATGAAGAAGGGCATCTCGTGATTGTTTCATGTCCACTATAAAGTAAGGACCACAAGGTGATGACTATGGGACTGAAGGATGCTTCCCCACTCCCAGCCCCTCACCCATTGGAAAAGTACCCTTTTGGGAGCAACATTCCCTTTTCTTGCCTTCTCCCTCGTATATAAGCTATATGTAACAAGCTCTGCCTGCTTCCTTTCTCTCAAGTTCAGTGTTCATTTCTATGACATTGAGACTCAGGGACCTGGTCATGGGGTTCTGGTAACAGTGCTTAGGGGCCAAGTGTGGAGGGACAGGATTCCATTCACACTGAAGCATGAGAAATGAGGAAAAGGACCCAGACTGAAGTAACAGCCTCCAGCTTTTATTAACATTCGTGTTGCAGCAAGGTTTATGGGAGACACAGGACTAAGTCTTGGCACCCAGGCAATACTATGCCTGAATCAAAAGAAGGAACTGAGGTTAAAGCACTTCAATTCTGGCCCTGGATACAGAATGAGGAAGTTGTCACGCCACAATTCATACTACATTTGTGTGATTCTGAGTATTTCTGTGCATGCTCAGTCTTGATTCTCTGGGGCCCGTGTCTATGGTGTGTGTGTCCACGTGGCGTGCCAGTTGTAATTTGTGTGACTTTCTTCATTTCACCCAATATTCCTGAAGCCTTCTTTTTCCCCCTCTTTGTTGTATCTAACACCTCTATATAACATGCATATTCAAAAAGTGTTATGAAGATGAGATGAGGTATGTAAAAGCCTTGGTTCCAGACCTACAGTATAACCAGGCATTAGTAACTAGTGTTGAGGAGTTTGGTGGGGGGAGTGGGGGGGAGTCCTTGGTCTTACCTTGCGTAAATAAATGTTTTTAAAAAGATTTTATTTATTTTTCAGAGAGAGAGAGAGAGCACACAATCAGGGGGAGCAGCAGAGTCAGAGGAAGAAGCAGCCTCCCCGCTGAGCAGGGAGCCCAAGGTGGGGCTTGATCCCAGGACCCTGAGATCATGACCTGAGCCCAAGGAAGACACTTAACTGACTAAGCCACCCAGGCATCCCCTGTCTAAGTAAATTTTTATGTGAAGGAAATGCATGTTGCTTTTCTAATTTGATGATTTCTTCCATATTTTTTAGACTTTAATCTGTGGTTCCATGACATTGTTATAGATGACGTGACAGGAAGAAGATTGAGTGGTATCAATTTTTAGTCATGCTCTTTACTTTCTGATTTAAAAATGGAATGAGTCTGTAGATCTTTATTTGATTCTAAAGAAAGCTATTATTTGTGATTCTACTAGTTTCACTTTATTTTCCCTAAATGGCAAACATTAATACTACTCAGAGTGTCTTCCATTTAAATAGCATTCTGTGACCTACAGTATATGATACATTGTTCCTAAGAGAGCTTCTTGGAAAATACCAAATGTCTTTTAAGGCTAAATACTAAATATACCTTTTAAAAATCATCTTTGTTGTAGTTTTTTGGTCTTTGTTCGCTTTTGTTTTTGATGTAATCTATACTCTCTGATTTTACCACGGTGAATAAAAATGTAAATTCTCCAGTGAAAACACTTTAAAGAACACAGTAACAGTGCACATTTTGTAAAATCTATTTTCAACAAATATTTCTTAGAATCCTGTGCCCATTCCGTATGAGATACTGAAATGGTTTTACTCTTTTCTCAAGACTTTCTCTATATGAACGTATTTCTTATCAACACTGCAATTTCGTATGAATAAAAGTGCCCAACCAAACGCTTGAAGATACACTTCGCATTTTGTTATTTGGAAGGGCACTGTTAGTGATTTCCTGTGTACAAAGAGAGAAAACCATTTATTGTTATGTTGGAAAATCTACCTGTGAGTGCTACAGTAGACATAGACTCTAATCCTAGATCTGTTACTTACTGAGAGTGCAACTGTAGGCAAGCGCACTGTTTTTCTACTCTTCCTTTTCCTGTATCTACATGTTGAGATTAAATAAAGTATTATTTAAATTCATGTGTCAGCAAGTCTCATCTTGGGTGATGAATAAACTGACTTCATAAAACAAGACAACTTCTGTTCCCCTTCTGTGCATGTTGGAGGGGCATCCCTAGGAAAATGGGTCTTCGCAGATGAATCGGAGAGGGGTTGGGGGTTGGCTAACCTGTAAGAGCCAGGCTTCGAACTGGGGTGGAGAATAAGGGTGGGAATGGGGGAGACTGGCCTGGTTGGGGCTCAGGTCCAGAGGAAAGGTCCCCATAAACCTCACTCTGTCCCAGATTGGACCACCCACTGCTTTCCTTCTTCCTTTTTGAAATTAATTTTTGTGTGTGTGTTTTATATGTAAAACATTCATTTTGCTATTTTAATCCTTTTTAAGGGTACAATTCAGTGGCATTGATTACATTCATTATTGTTGTGAAACCATCACAACCATCTAATTCAACAAACTTTTTCATCATCCTGAACAGAAACTTTGTACCCATCAAATAATATCTCCTCATTTCCTTCCCCACCCCTGCAGCCCCTGGTAACCGTAATCCACTCTGTCTCTATGAATTCACAAGATGTCTTAATAAACCTTCAAATAGACCTTCACAGAAAATAAGGAAGCAAGCTTTAGAGAAAAACAAGGGGGAAAGATCTACACATTTATTCTACAGTAGGAATAAATAGCTGGAAAGGCTGAGGAATTAAAAAAAAAAAAAAAATCCAGAAACTCAAGGAGATGATAAAGAATAAGGTGTAGAATTCAAGCTTGTTATTATAGTTAAAGCACCATTATTATGAGAAGTGATCTCATATATATATATATATATATATATATATGTATAAACTTTTTGACTAAATGCTTTACATTAGTGAATGTCCTTTGTTTGATAAACCTGCACATATGTGTGGATCTGGGTTTGCAAGATTCAAAAAGGGACCAAGTTCTATGTCAGCTTGGCATGGAGCTGAGACAGAAAAGGCTAAAGCTATTGAGAGGAAATCAGGAAATCAAAAATAAATGAATAAATAAATAAGTAAAATAAATATATATTTTTAAATTAGCAAAACAAAACAAAAAAAGGCCCAGGAGACCTTAGAGTGTTAAGAGTTAAATAGCTCTAGGACAAAGCAAAAGAAAAGTCCTAGGAATGATATCAAGCTCTGGGATACCCATAAACAGGTGATTAAGAATGTTGATAAAGTAACCACATGAGACGACATAAAGTAACAATGAGAGTGTATCTGTGAAAATTCAAAGCGATGTAACTGACATACCCTACCTAATCAGGAAAAGTTCTTTTCCTCTGCTTCCTTTCTTTCTCCTTTTATACCTTAGCTTTCTTCATGAACATTAAGCATGCTTATTCTAAATACTTTCTGCTTGGTGCATGCAGAGATTAGGAGCCAACCCCATGTACGGGAGCGCACTGGACGGTGGTTCAGTGCCTCCCACAGCACACACTTCGCAGACATGGCTGGTGTGTGCGCCCAGCTCTATTTGCTCCTCCTTGGAACCGCGTCTCTTTCTTCTGGGGAATTGTTCTTTTTTTAATTGTTTTTTTTTTCTTTCTTTCTTTCTTTTTTTTAATTGAGATTATTTCTTTCTAATAGAGGCAGGAAATGTTGACCCCCGCCTCTCAGAACATGATTCATGATTTCAGAACATGTTCACGTAACCCTGTGCCCACTGGCCCAAATTTCCAGGGACCGCTTAAATCAAAACTGAGAAGGAATATTCAACCACTCTCTTTTTTTTTTTTTTTAAGGTTTTTATTTGTTTATTTGAGAGAGTGAAAGAGATCAGAAAGGGAGAGGGAGAAGCGGACTCACCGCTGAGCTGGAGCCTGATGCGGGACTGGATCCCAAGACCCTGGGATCATGACCTGAGCCAAAGGCAGACGCTTAACCCACTGAACCACCCAGGCACCCGTCACCCAGTTTTAGAGAAACATTGTTAGCTGAAGCATTCCCCTTCCCTGTGGGTTACTCTGCATTAAGAGATAATATGGCATGTATTTGGAGACCTGGAAATAGTGAAATTTCCTGAGGTTTGCTTTGGCTTTTTCAAATACTAAGATGGGGGCTCAATACATTTATTTTTATTTGAACAGGGTCTATTTAGACTTTAGTCTTAGCAATTCAAGTATCTTGAAATTTAAGTATTTATATATATATACATATTTATTTTAGAGGGAGAGCATGTGTGCAGGGGTGGGGGGGGGCGTGGGAAATCAGACTCCCTTCTAAGCACAGAGACAGAGGCACAATGGTCCCGTGGCCCAAGTTCTAGACCTGAGTTGAAATCAAGAGTCAGAACCTCAACCAACTGAGCCACCCAGCAACCCCAAGTATTTTGAGCTTTTATCATATTTGGAAAAGTTCTGCCCTCCACTTGGATTTCTCTAATTTTAGCTGTATGAATTAAGCAACTTTATGCACATTAAGTCTGTCAAAATTGTTGCCTCTTGTAATATTTGTAATGGTGGAGTCTTAGTCTTTTTCTGACAAGCTCCTCCACTCATTCCTCATGTGATACAGATTATCAGTATTTATTGTCCTGGAAAACTCTCTTTGCATTTATGTGCCAATATGTTGGATCTCTTCTAGTGCTTCACCAGGACTGCTCTGCTCTACCCGCCCCTCTACAGTCCTTCTCAATGTGGACTGTAGCCCATTATTTCTTCTCTATTCACCTGTTGTGTTATTTCTGGCCCTTGACTTCAATGATCACACTCAATGGTAATTTCCAAATCTATATCTACAGTTTACATTTTTTATTGCTTTCCAAATTCATGAAGTTTGGCTTCTGAACATTGCCTCCTGAATTAGCAGTTTCAACTCCAAAATAAAATTTACCATCTGTGTTTACCCAAACTTACTCTGGGTTCCTATAGTCTCAGGCCAATATTAGACCTTCAAATAATCATAGCATTTCTCAACCAGGGTCCTCATCTGAATTACAGATATAGAAATTATTCAAAATGACTATTTTCTCCATTATCTTTTTTTTTAAGATTTTTTATTTATTTATTTGACAGAGAGAGATGACAAGCAGGCAGAGAGGCAGGCAGAAATAGAGGAAGAAGCAAGCTCCCTGCTGAGCAGAGAGCCCGATGTGGTGCTCGATCCCAGGACCCTGCAATCATGACCTGAGCCAAAGGCAGCGGCTTAACCCATTGAGCCACCCAGGTGCCCCTCTCCATTATCTTAAAGATGGTACATAACTATACCATTATAGACTCACAGGACTAGAGTAAATTAATTACACTGTGAGTGCCTTAAGACATTGGGACTTAATCTCTCATGGAAACTCCACTATCAATATTTGTCTTACTTTAAATGCTACCCTATTATTTCATTTTTGTTTATTTCCAGTGCAAATATAATATACAATATAATTAGTTTCTTGAATTATTGAAATTCTTTTCAAAACAATCTCCCTGTTTTATGGATTGCCCCCATCATTTATCACAGAGTGCTGTTTCTAAAGTCATAATTGGATGTTTCATCACAAATCCTTCCATGGCTTTGTAATAAAATAAAATGATCTTAGGACATACCCTGTGGTGCTGTTTTTTGAATTTTTTGTCATACGATGACAACTTTAAAAATTGTCTGAAATGAAAGCACACATTAGAAAAGTAGACACTGGAAAACACACATTAAGAAGCACACGTATTAGAAAAAAAAATAACCCCAAACTTTAAACATACAAACTGGGAATATTCCTTGGAAAGATTTCTTTTTTTCTTTCTATTTTTCTTTTTTTCTTTTTTTTTCTTTTTTTAGATTTTATAAATTTATTTGAGAGAGAAAATGTGTGAGACAGAATGAGAGCACAAGCAGGGTGCGAGGGAGGCAGAGGGAGAAGCAGACCCCACTGATCAGGAAGCTGAATGCAGGACTCCATCCTGGGACTCCAGGATCATGACCTGAGCCAAGGCAGGTGCTTAACCTACTGAGCCACCCAGCCACCCCTAGGTAAATATTTTTGAGTTAGAATATTCACTAAAACAAAGAGATCAGTAATATATTTCATGTGGGGCACCTGGTTGGCTCAGTGGGTTAAAGCCTCTGCCTTTGGCTCAGGTCATGATTCCAGGGTTCTGGTATTGAGCCCCACATCGGGCTCTCTGCTCAGCAGGGAGCCTGCTTCCTCCTCTCTCTTTGCCTGCCTCTCTGCCTACTTGTGACCTCTGTCAAATAAATAAATAAAATCTTTAAAAAAATAATATATTTCATGTAACGGATCAACAACTAATGAAGTAACCATTTTGAGACAATACCCCTCCTTGACATGGGAATCAGAACTCAGAGCCTGGATTCTCCATGCCGATCCAACTTGGTGGCACCAGATTGGCAAGAGCCTTAGAATTGTTCCAGAGACGACATCTAATACCATACATTGATTTCCACTTCAACAGTATCAGGATTTGAGTAGCAATATCAGTCTGAAAACACTAAACTTTGACAACTTAAAAATGAAGAAAAAAACAAAACAGGAATTACTAGAAGTTATGATTGAGCTAAATAATTAATGGGATGGATGAAAAACCAGGCTTGGGAAGTGATGTGGAATGAAGCGTCTGAAGCTCCAGTAAAAGGAACATCCCAGGAAACTTTCTGCACCCCTGCCTTCTCCATTCTAACTTCCGCTGGACCTTGAAGGCTACTCACCACCTCTGGCAGCAGAAGGAATTCCAAACAATTTGAGTTTCTTTGCATTTGTGCCCTAGATGGAAAGTTCTGTCCCAGATCTTTTATTTGACCAGCTTCAGTTACGTGCGCAGGCCCCTGGTGGCAGTGTTCAAATAAAGCAAATATTTGGGTTTTTCTTTGATCTTAGAATGCAAGGAATCACCTTCCCATCTACTGAGTTGCATACAATTTGGGATTTTCAGGTAATTAAAGGGGACCTGATGCTAATGATGAAGTTCTAGAACCTAAGTGAGGTTCAGTGGGCTGACCAAGAAAGAATTCTTGAGACATCTTTGGTGAAAAATGGTAGTGGTTTATTAAAGCAGGGGGACAGGACCTGTGGGCAGGAAGAGCTGCTGCCCCAGGTTGTGAGGGGTGGCTGGTTATATACCTTGCCAGTTGGGGGTGTGGTGAAGGGATGGGAGGTTTCAACGGAGTTTTTATATGTTAAAGAGGGCCCCTTGTGGCTTGATCATTGTTGTGTTTAGTTCAGCCATTAACAGTTGGGAGATTCTTGGTGGGGTGTTATGATCCTGCTGTCATTTACCTTCCCTTCTACCTCAGCCTCCTCCGGTTTCCTTTATAATGCGGAGGGAGACATTAGGGCTTGAGGAACTGAGAGTTATTTGGGTCTGGAAATTTGTGCTATTGATAAGGTAACCTCCCTGTTTGTAGATCTCCAGGACATTTATAGAGCAAGGGAGATTCCTGTCCTGCAGGATTGTGATCTCTGCAAGTTAACTATTTGTTTATTGTCTATGGCAGTCAGGGGTGCCTGAGGAATGCTACACATATTACGGAGGGGAGCTGGTGGAGAGGGGGTGCAAGGCGCCAGCTTTTGCTTTGTCTTCAGCCAGAAGTCTCTTTGGCTCACTCTCTTTCATGAAAATCCATGTATATAATTCTTCCATAATTCTCCTCTCTATGATTTTCTTTTCTCATTAACTTTATGGTCACTTTCTTCCTCCATTCCTTGCTTCCCAAGGCAGACTCAGGCTGTCATAAGTAATTTTTCATAACCAGATACAGAACCTTATAGTGATGTCCATTTCTGTCTTACTTGCATTATAATCTCATTTCAATATCCAAAAAGCACTGAAGGGAGGGGATTTGGTGAACAGCCTTTCTTCCTTTGAATTTGATATTGCTTTCTTTATGCAATTCACAGGATTCTAGGACCTATGACATCTCTGGCTTATTTTTTTCCCCCTTCTATACACCACAACAGCAGCACTGATGAAGCTCTCTTTATGTTGAAAAATGTCTGCTTCCAGTTTCCCTATAGATATGGAAATGGATTCGAATGGTGGATATTCACCCCAGTTAGAAGGAAATCTTCTTTTTCTTTGTGCCCAGTGTCTTTAATTCAGGTGCAAATTGCAGATGTCAGTGTTCTGTGCATGTCTTTATTAAATGAGGCTGTTTCCTGTATCACTCTTCACTAGTTTGGGAGAATTAAAATGCCTGTCCTAGTTGATGTGAAGGTGGGGTACCTCCTGAGGCCAGAGGAGCTCACCCACCGGCTGCTGACCACTCAGGGCCAAGTGTTGCCCCAGAAATCATCCCAGGCTACAGAGAACTGTCTTGACAAAGGTCGCTACTCCTACCCAAGGACAGTTGCCATCCAGTGATTTGCCTATTTGGAAAGTACTTGACTTGGCCCCCTTAGTGTAATTTCTCAATGTAAGAAATTTCCAAATGCCTTGTCAGGTCCATGTCGAGTCAGCTGAGATCCTTCTCGCAACTATGCCTGGGTTCAGCTTCTCCCTCAAACCTATGTTCTCACTCTCACAGGTACGGTTCCCAAGAGCACGACCAGTAAGCCTGATGCATCCACACACGCACCTCAAGGTCAGCAGCAACCTTGGATCATAGCAGAAAAAGGGATCGACTTCTTACATAAATATAAAATATCTATAAAACTGATGTATCCATCAAGCAGATTATCTTTATTTTATCGATGTTATATTATTTTAATGACAATGGTGAGTCCCACTAAATGCTTAACAAGAAAACTACATCAATCTTACATTAACCTTTGCAGTAATGGAAAAGAGAAAATACTTCCTGACTGATTTTATGAAGCCAGCGTGCATTTGATACTTGTACCTGGCAACTGTGTTTTAAGAAATGAAAATTATAGGCCAGTATTTTTCACAGGCACAGATGCAAACATCATAAACAAAATGCATAAAATGGGACTGTCTCTCAGTCATGTTGAAGCTATTCAAGGAGTTATATATACATATATTGGGCATATACTCTATAAAGATGAAACATGTGTGCACCAAATTATTTGAGTAATAAAAACCTAAAACATTAAATGACATACCCCAAATTTTGGATCAACCAAATTCCAGAAGTAGAAGAAGAAATACATAAAATAGGGTATATTTACAATGAAATAGCAAGTAGCATTGAAGAGAACTAACTACAGCTATATACCACAATATGAATAAATCTTGCAAAATATTTTTGAGTGAAAAAAGCCAGACTCCAATGTGTGTGTACTTTATGAATCTTTAATTTTATAAAGTTGAAAGACAAGCACACTTCATCTATGGGCATAGCAGTCAGCAAACAGTGCCTTTGAATAAGAGGGAAGAGGTAATGACCGGGTGCAAGTTACGTTACAAACTAAATGACACTCTTCTCATGGAGCTTATCATCTGGTTAGGGTTGGCAGGCAATAAACAAGCAAATAAATAAAATATATCCTGCTAGTTAGTGATAAGGACAATGGAGGGGGGAAAATCACGTAACTAGGAAGATAGAAAGTGTCAAGTTGGAAGAAGGGTATAAGTCGCTTGCAAATTACTTATTTTAAATAAAGTTGTCAAGAAAGACTTTATGAGAAAGTATAATTTACACAGAGACCTGGAGGACATGAGGAAAGCAGTTGTGATTGCGTCTGATGCCGTGGAACAGTTTTGAGCAGAGGGATGCCATCAGTGGACTTACATTTTTAAAGCTTTACTGGGTCTGCTCTGCCATCAGTAAGGTCCTGGAGGAAAGCCTCCACACTGTGGGGAGGGTACAACATTCAGGTAGGCTGGTAACAGCTTCGGCTGAGGTGCTGGTGGTAAGGGAGGGATTGAAAAGCAATAGGTTATAGGTATATTTGGGAAATGTAACGGATAGAATTATCTGCTGGTTTTGTTGTGGAATCTGAAACAGTAATCGGGAATGAAAACAAAGTTGGTTTGGGCCCCAACAACAAAAAAGTAGAATGGCCCATTTCTTGGTGGAAATGTCAGAACTTGTCCCCTAATGGGGATAACAGGGATGGTCATGTTCACATGATTTGAAGCTCAGATGAGTTCTAAACTAGGATAAAAATTTAGCAGTCCTCAGTGAATATGAGTATTTTTAACACTGTGAAGGAGATCCCCAAATTAATGAGGATAGACAAAGAATAGAAGTCCAAGAACTGGGTTTGGGGCATTTTAGTCTTAAAGTTCAAAAACCCCAAAAACGAGCTATATGGGACCAAGAGAAGTCAACAGGAAGTAATAAAAAACAAAGTCAAGGTTAGATAAAGAAGGTCTTCCTCTGTGCAATGCTATCGATAGATCAGTCAGATGAGTGTTGGAAAATGATCGTTGGATCTGGTGAGCCTGACGGGGGGGATCTGGTGCAATGGTGAGTAAATTCCAAGTGTATGGAATTCAGTATAAATGGGAGAGGGAGAGTGTGTCATTAGAGTTGGTGAGAAACACAGTTCACAAAAATTTGCTCTAAAATAAAGAGACGGTGTAGCTGTTGGAAGTGGGTGGAAAAACCTAAAGACTTATTTTTTCTTCAAAATGGAAGAAATTATAGAATGTTTGCTGATGGAAATTAGCTACTATCAAAGGGGAAACTGAGGATATAGAAGAGAGAGGAGAGAATTTCTAATGTACTATTTTGGGGTGGTAGAGAAAAGAATTGGCTTTGAAAGGAATATAAGGAATTCATACCTGGTCACAGCAAGAAAGTAAAAATGTATAGCCACAAAGGAAATGGATGACACGGCAACAATAACTATGGATTACTTCTTTCCCCAGCTTCTTCTCTCTTTTTTATCCTTCAAATTAGACATATTTTCTCTAATTTCAGTGTCTTTTTGCTCATTGGTTTCTTTGGGGCTTCATCTCTGAACTCCTTCACATGTCCACATGTGAAGAGATTTCTCTCTGGCCACTATATCAAAAATGCCAACTCTTGGGGCGCCTGGGTGGCTCAGAGGGTTAGGCCTCTGCTTTCAACTCGGGTCATGATCTCAGGGTCCTGGGATAGAGTACCGCATCGGGCTCTCTGCTCAGCAGGGAGCCTGCTTCCTCCTCTCTCTCTCTGCCTGCCTCTCTGCCTACTTGTGATCTCTGTTTTTCTGTCAAATAAATAAATAAAATCTTTTTAAAAAATATGCTAACTTTTCCACTTTACATTTTTATTCCCTGTCTTCTCATTCTCCTTGTCATTTAGTAACCATCCAACAGATTTCGTATTTTGCTTTTTACTTTATTCAGTTTCTACTTGCTCTGCAGTAAAATTGAATGAAAGAATGAATGAATGAATGATTAGGTCATAACTCCATCCTCCATTTCTTCTATGAAGGAGCAATTGCTATGAGAGCTGTCATATTTCGGCATATTTTCATAGACTGCACAGCAAACAGAAGTTGTTAATAATGTACATTATTGATATTGATATATTTGCTAAGCTGACCCAGAGTATGAGAAAAAAGGAATTATTCTTTTTTTTCTTAAGATTTTATTCGTTTATTTGACAGAGAGAGACACAGCGAGAGGAACACAAGCAGGAGGAGTTGGGGAGGGAGAAGCAGGCTTCCCGCTGAGCAGGAAGCGCCAGGCGGGGCTCCATCCTAGGACCCTGGATCATGACTTGAGCCCAAGACAGACACTTAACTCACTAAGCGATCCAGGCACCCCAAAAATGAATTATTTTTAAACTTCCAAAGAAGACTTACATTAACCTTATATCAAAACCAAATAGGAAGAACACAGAGAAAAGTAAGACTAATCACACTTGCGAATGTAGATTCAGAAAACTAAAATATTTAATAGGTGTTTTATAATTAACTACATTTTATTTAAAGCATTCAAGTTGAATCTCTGCATTAAGAAATTAAAAGAAAATAAAGATATCCTTTTCATCATAGGCGTTGAAAACCGTCTGATGAAACTCAGTATCCATTCCAGATTTGAGTGTACATGGAATCAAACTCAAAAGAGAATTCACTATGTGAAAAGAATCCTGCCAGAGTGTGTGACAGATATTACACTTACTGTTGAAACTAAAGAAAACTGCAGGACCTGCGTGTTGGATGCCAGCACGGGTAGGCAGCCCTCACGTGGCCCTCTAGTCAGGGCGATAAAGTGAATTAAAACAGTAGACTCTATTTTTTTTTTTAAAGATTTTATTTATTTATTTTAGCACAAGCCAGGGAAGCAGCAGGCAGAGGGAGAAGCAGAATCCCCGCAGAGCAGGGATCTCAATGCAGGTCTTGATCCCAGCACTCTGAGATCATGAACTGAGCTGAAGGCCGATGCTTAACTGACTGAGCCCCCTGGCACCCCAAGCAGTAGACTCCAAATGGGGAGATGTGTGAGTGGTAAGACATAATCTGTTTAGTTAATTAGATTATCTATTTACCTGAAAGAAATCCCAGGAAAACACAGGCTATTGTGGGGTGAACATGGCCAGAGTTCTCTGGGACGCGCATTTACAGTTTCAGCGCCTATTCTCTTTAAAAAGACTGTGGCACGTTCTATCACGTTCAATAACAGGAGGACGATGTTTCTGTGTTAACAGTTTTCTACAAGTTGATCTTTGGATTCAATTCAATTCCATTCAAAATCCCAACAAGGTCTTCATCTAGAACATGGGTCAGCAAAGTAGGCCTCTTGAGTCACATCCAGCCCTGCTGCCTTATTTCGTTAAAGGAACGTTATTGGAACACAGCCATGATCATCTGCTTACAGATTGGCTACTTTGCACTATGTTGGCAAAGCTGAGCAGCTGCAATAGAGACTGTATGGTTTGCAAAGCTTAAATATTTCCTGTCTGGTTCTCTGCAGGTAATGTGTGCTGGCCCCTGATACAGAAGAACAAAGCCCTCATGTAGGCCAAAGTCATTCATAGGAATAACAAACTATATTACCTGTACCAAATACAATCTTGATATAAATTCGTAATAAGTAATATATTCTATAACATGGGATAGAAAATAATCTATAAATAGGTGATATACAGGGAAATTTGATATGTGGCCAAGGGGTTATTATGTACCAATGATGACCAACATTCCACTCAATACATGGTTTTGAGACAAATGATTTCTGCATTTCTGGATCCCCATTTCACAGGAAACTCAGAAGTTCATTCCAAGGGAATTAAAGACTTAGGTGGGAAAGGTATTTAAAGTATTTGCAAGAAAATATTTATAAGAAAATAAGGTCTACTGTTAAGATCTTAGGATGAGAAAGAAGATAGAAAGGCCTCTTTCTATCTATTTCTCACACTAAGGCAGCTTTTTTTTTTTTTAATTTTAGAAATGTATGAAAATAAATACAGTTTGAGTCTATCAAAAGGAAAACAAACAAACAGCAGAGCCAGAACCTTGCACATAAACAAATACGATCCTAAAGGGAAAAAATGATGTGGAAACAATTACTAGACGATGAAAACAGAGAAGATCAGTTAACAGAAGGCCTTCTTTCTTTTGTCTTTCTTCTCACCACCAGTTAAGAGTGTGTAGTCTTCAGTTTCCAAATATCACCCTCACTTCTTTACTGGGTCTTCATTCCTTGTGGGGAAAAGGACAAAGAGTCCCTGGTTTGGGCAGAATCCTAAGGACTAGGACAGAATAGGGCTTGCTTCCAGGGCCTGCTGTTGGAGAACATCTTCAGGTCAAACTGTCCTGGGGACAATGTGTGTTGTCTGTCTTGTAGCCCCCGCCCGCTCTTCTCATTTTGTACCTTGAAACTAGTGTCTCAGTGAAAATTAAAGTGTCATTTTGTTCCTTTTGCCATCCTTTCTTGTGCAGAGATTCCCAAGGACCTTGTGTATCCACAGGTCTGTTTCCTTGGGCCTAGAGTCCGTTGAATAATTGGATCATTGTCACACCAGTAAAGATCCCTGGAAACACTTCTGTTATCAGTCAGTAGAAATAATTCTAGAACTCACAAAATTCTCAGAAAATTCTATAGTGGTTTCACGCTTATCTTTGCACTCTGCAGATGCTGAGAAAATCCATTCTATTTTTTTTTACTAGAATAGCACTAGTTTCAATAAAACTTTTTCCTAAATTGAGTTTAAAGTATTCATGTATGGCATGAACCCACTGGTTATGATTGACTTTGGGATGCGAAACAAAGACTATCTCTTGTTTGTAAGACAAATGTCCTAATTTTGAGGCAGCTGGTGGGTGATTAGGGATTTTCCTTCCCCAGGTTCACCGTCCTGGGTTCTTGCAACCTGTCTTCTCTATCACCTCCATCCTTCTTCTCCTTGATTCTTCATCCAGGATCCATCTCATTGTCTTGATTTAGTTGACCCTGGGCAGATTTTTGGACTGAATGCTGAGAAAAAGGATACTGTCTCAATACTGATAATCTGAGCATGAATACTAATGATATTGATCTGTAAATCTGGAACATTATATAGCAAAACAACCACTAGACACTCTGACAGATGAGGCAGCTGCTCATGGCAGGTGAGATGTGATTTTCAAAAATGGGCCACTGGACTGTGACCAGTTGTTTCAGAGATATATGGCCCTGGGTTCTACTAAGTCATGAACTTAGTACAAAGAAAAGTGATTGCTCATCTTTAAAAGAAACATAATGAGCTTTTGTCTTGAATTTGGTATAGCAAAACTATTGACTGATTCCACAGTCTAACTCATTGGGGCTGGCTGTGCCCTGTGAGCTGGCAGTGCTGGTCTCTGGCTGGTGGGATCATCTCCTGGGACCATGGTGGACTCCTCCAGCTCAGGCTGTCACCCCAGTGCCTGTGTGTCTGCATAGACCTGGCCTCCATTGGCTTGTTTTTGATGTAGTTCATTTGGTTTTATTATCAATTCATTTTATTCTTGACTTCCCTAAGAAACAACACATTAGTCTTTTATTATCTAATTACTTTGCAATCGAGGTGATGTTTTCTTCAGTCTGCTTGTTCTGCTCAAAGCCACTGTCTCCCATGAATACCAATGGCTAAGCCAAAAGAATAGCTGTTTCCTATAAATGATTACTGGAGATGGTCAAAGTGCAACACACAAGGTTTTTTTTGGCATGCTTCAAAGTGAGATAACAGTCTCTCTTGGGACTCAATTCTATATGCTGTTGCTCTGCCAATAGGCACTTCTTATTGTATAAAATATATGACTCTGTTTTATCATTTTAAATAGAAAAAGTCTTTAGTTTCACTTGATTGCAAAATACTGGGGTTCTTTTTTCTTTCTTTCTTTCTTTCTTTCTTTCTTTCTTTCTTTCTTTCTCCCCCCCCTCAATCCTAGATACATTATACCTTTTCTGTTATTTCATTTGGTAATATAGTTTTCCCTCATTAGGAAAATGCCATATGTTTAAGCAATAAAACTTGCTTCCTAGATGTTTTACTTCTTTAAAAATACAGTAACTAATTCATTTACATTTAAAGACTTCTGAAAAATTGATCTCAACATTTTCAAATAGAAAATGCAGTTCTTTTTCTTACTTAAAAAAAAAAAAAGTCTGTAAATCTAAGCAGTTAAACAGACAAAGGCAAACAATTTGCATTGCCATCCAGGCGATTGAACTGAGAAAGTGCCTAATCAGAAACAACATGCTGTGGATCTGCAATGCTGTCCAAGCCAAAGAGAAACCTAGGCAGGTATCCTTGGCCCTGACGACTGCCAATGAAATAAATTGAATTCTGCTCCTTCCCTGCAAAAATTGGCCAGGGTTTAGGACATCAAGGCAAGCATGTGCTATCCACCTTGCCAAAGAAATACCCAGAAGGAGGCAGAGAAACGACTGATCACTGGGATAGTTTTCTGCCCAATTCCACTGCTGCATCTGTGCTGTGAATGAGGTCTGCCGGTGGACAAGAATGAGGGCCCTATGAGAGGAACCCAGGTTAAGCATTGGCAATGACTTCATGACAAGGCTCTTTGGGATGTTTCTCTTGCCTCAGTGTCTTTTCACCCCAGAACATCAACTGTAGCTTCTTTCTAACTCTGTTCCATTGGAAATGTCTTCCTTCCATCGTGTCCTCCTATGTGTCAGCTTCTGTGCAGGGATAGCCAGCTCCAGGAGGGGGAACAGAAGTCCAGGAGCATCAGGTAATTCTAAATTACTCTGTGCTGACAGAAGAGAACCACAGCATCAATAAAAATAAAACAAAGCTGAGGCGCCTGGGTGGCCCAGTATTAAGTGTCTGCCTTCAGCTCAGGGCATGATCCCAGGGTCCTGGAATGAGCCTCACTTCAAGCCCCACATCGGGCTCCCTGATCCATGGGAAGCCTGCTTCTCCTTTTCTCACTCCTGCTTGTGTTCCCTCATGCTGTGTCTTTCTCTGTCAAATAAACAAATAAAATTTTCAAAAAAATAAAAATAAATAAAGCAAAAATCATGTAAATAAAATCATGAAACTATACTTACGCATCCTTTAGAACAGAGTGCATACATGGAGAACAAGACAGATTTCCTGGAAAGAACTAGTCAAGGGTGTTAGTCCTTTTCAAAAGAGGTTTAAAACTCCAGTAGGGAAAAGAATGATAAATCAGACCCATTCAGACATAATGGTTGCACACTTGGTGCCAATAAGAGGGAGGTCTGCAGCTTTGTACTTGGACATAGCCACGATTAGGTCAAAAGCAGATTATTAAAGGTCCTGAATATTTTTAGTCCTTAAACTAGGTGGGACAGAACTTATGATGCCCTACCATGCCTAGCTAATTTCAAAATAAAATGCATCTCAATTGCTGCCATCCAGTGTTTTATATCTTATTGAAAAATCATGATGCCTATGGGAAGCAAGGAAAATAGTTCTGAATTAAATTAACAGCATTTTGGGAGAAAAATATTTTGGTCATATTTTAAAAAATTTTTATTTGTTTATTTTCAGACAGAGATCATAAGTAGGCAGAGATGCAGGCAGAGAGAGAGGAGAAAGCAGGCTCCCTGCTGAGCAGAGAGCCCGATGCGGGGCTCAATCCCAGGACCTTGAGATCATGGCATGAGCCGAAGGCAGAGGCTTTAACACACTGAGCCTCCCAGGCGCCCCAGTCATATTTCAAACATAAACTATTAGTATAGTCATCGAGTCAGCATGACTGTCAAGCTTTTCTATAAATGATTAATGTAAAACATATAGAATATGCAAATAACAGAATTTAGGAGCTTAATTGATGTTTTTTCCTATACCCAATATTTTCTACAGATCCTCCTCAAGCAACTATGAAGTATTTATAAAACTTGACCCATATTTTTCTCATGAAATAAACTTTACTGTATTTCAAAATGTCATAAAATATTTCAAAAAACCAACTTCTAATTTCATTGATACGTTCTACTGTATCTCTGGTTTCTACCTCATTGATCTCAGCTCTAATCTTGATGATTTCCCTTCTATGTGTGGAGTTGGTTTGATCTGTTGTTGATTCTCCAGTTCTTCAAGGTGTAGAGACAGCTGCTGTGTTCTGGATTGTTCAATTTTTTTTGAGAGAGGCTTGGATGGCTATGTATTTCTCCCTTAGGGACCGCCTTTGCTGTATCCTATAGGTTTTGGACCGAAGTGTCTTCATTTTCATTGGTTTCCATGAGGGCTTTTAAGGGGCAGGGGGTGGGAGGTCGGGGTACCAGGTGGTGGGTATTATAGAGGGCACGGATTGCATGGAGCACTGGGTGTGGTGCAAAAATAATGAATACTGTTATGCTGAAAATAAATAAAAACTAAATTTTAAAAAATAAATTAATTAAAGGTAAAAAAAAAGTTATAAAATAGACCATATTCATTAATCACAAGGAAATTAGGATGGATATCAATAAAAGCAAATCTTTATGAACTAAGAAGAATAATGATAGGATGTAAGTACAGCTTTATGTCCACAAATCTGATGCCTGAAACGAAATAGTTCAATTCCTTAAACACACGATCTACTAAAACTTAAAGAAGAATAGATCATCTAAAGAGGTCTATATTATTAAAGAAATTTCAGGGCACCTGGGTGGCTCAGTTGGGTAAGCAACAATTTTCCACTCAGGTCATGATCTCAGGGTCCTGTGATTGAGTCCCACATCAGTCTCTCTGCTCAGTGCAAAGTCTGCTTCTCCCTCTCCCTCTCCTGCTGTGCGCACTCTCCCTCTCTCTCAAATAAATAAATAAAATTTTAAAAAGAGATAAATTCCATTAATGATTACATTCCAGTAGAAAACAGTAGGCTTAAATGGTTTTACTGGTGAATTTTACCAAACATTCAAGGAGAAATTTTGTTAATTTTCTATACTCTTTACCAGAAAACAGAAACTTAACTCATTCTATGAAGCCAGCATTACCCAAAACCAGACAATGACATCATTAGGAGGAAAATTTTAGTATCTCTCACAATCATAGAGGAGAAATGTTCAAAAATTTTTTGGTAAATTGGATTTAACAATATATAAAAAGAATTACACACCATGACCAAGGAGAATTATTTCAGGTATGCAAAGCCTGTAACATTTGATCAATTAATGTAATAAATAACATTAATAAGAGAAAGAAGGAAATTATCTGATTAGACCATATCAACAGATACAGAAAATTAACTTGACAAAATTCAGCACCCATTCATGGTTAAAAAAAAAAAAAAAAGAAAAAAAGAAAAAAATTTCCACAAACTAGGATTAAACCTTGTTAAAGATCATCTACAGAAACCTCTTAACATTGTACTTAGTACAATGCTTTCTTCCAAAAATCAGAAATAAGTAAGGATATATCCTCTCACCAGTCCTATTCAACAACTGGATATCTGAGCTAATGCAATATGAGAAGAAAAAGAAATAAATAGTATATGAATTGAAAAGGAAACAATGAAATCACCTTTGTTCCCAGGTAATATAACTGTCAATATAGAAAAATCCCAAAATTTTCAACAAAAAAAATAGAGTTGATAAGCAATTATAGCAAGGTCACAGAATGTAATGTTTTTTTTTTCCCATTTTTTAAATTATGTTAGTCACCACACAGTACATCATTAGATTTTGATGTAGTGTCCATGATTCATTGTGTGTAACACCCAAGGCTCCATGAAATCCGTGCCCTCCTTAATACCAACCACCATGCTCATCCATCCCCATACCCTTTTACAAAATTACACTGCTTTCCTGTACACCGGCAATAAACAACTGGAAGTGAAATAACACTATTTTAAAAAATGAAATAATCAGGTATAAATCTATGAAGATATGTATAAGATCCACATGAGAAAAGCTACATAACTTTGATGAAAGAAATCAAATAAGATCTAAACAAGTGTGTTTCATCATGTTCATGGATAGGAATATTTAATATCAAGATGTTAGTTCTTCCCAACTTGATCTATGGATTCAAGACAATCCTAATCAAAATCCTTACGAGTTATTTGGTGAGTATTAACAAACTGATTATAAAATTTATATGGAAATACAAAACCCAAAACAGGCAACACATTATTTAAGAAGAACAAAGTTAGAAGACTACTAAGCAAAATAAGTTAGTCAAAGAAAGATAAATACCATATAATTTTATTCATAAGGTGAATCTAAGAAACAAAACAAATGAACAAAGGGACAAAAGAGAGAGAGAGAGGCAAACCAAGAAAAAGACTCTTAACTACAGAGAACAAAACGATGGTTACCAGGGGGCAGGGTGGGAGGGGGATGCATTAAATAGGTTATTGGGATTAAGGAGTGCACTTGTTATGAGCACTGGGTGTTGTATGGAAGTGTTGAATCACTGCATTTCATACCTTAAACTGATATTATCTGTATGCTAACTACCTGACATTTAAATAAAAAAAAAAAAAGAAAAAGATTTACTAAAAAGTTACCATGATTAAGACAGTGTAATAAGTAATAGACAATAGATCAGTGGAGCAGAAGACAGAGTAAAGCCCCATAAATATAAACAACTGATCTTTGACAAAGTAGCAAGGGCAATGAAATGGAGAAAGGGTGATCATTTCAACAAATGACCCTGGAACACTTAATCTTATATTTTCATAAAAATGGATTATAGGTCTAAATTTAAAATGCAAAACTACAACTTCTAAGAAAAATAACACAGGCAAAAATCTAGATGACCTTGAGTTTGATGACTACTTCTTAGATACAATAGCAAAACATGATATACAAAGGAAAAATTTGAAAATTGAACTTCATTAAGATTAAAAGCTTCAATTTTGCAAACTACACTTTAAAAGGCATGAAAAGATAAATCACAAACTGGGAGAAAATCTTCACGAAATACGTATCTCATGAAGGGTTTGTATCTAAAATATACAAAGAAACTGCCAAACTCAGCAATGTGGAAACAAACAATGCAATTATAAAATGCTCCAAAGATGTTAACAGACAACTCAGCAAAGACATACAGATGGTAAGCAAACATACAGAAAAATGTTCTATCATGTGTCATTAGGGAACTATAAATTAAAACAATGAGGTACCACTATACCCCTATCAGAATGGTTCAGATTCAAAATCCTGACATCACCGAACGCTGGTGAGGATGTGGAACAACAGAAAGTCTCAATCATTGTTAGTAGAAATGCAACATAGTACACTTTGGAAGTCATTCTGGTAGGTTCTTATGAAGCTAGACCTACACATGCCACATGTTGCAGCAATAATGCTCTTCAGTATTAACCAAATGAGATGAAAATTTATGTCTACACAGAAACTTGCACACAAATTTATACAACACTTTATTCCTAACTGCTTAAAGTTGGAGGTAAATAAGATGTCCTTCGGTAGACGAGTTGACAAACTTTAGTACATCTATATGATGCAATATTATTCAGTGATAAAGAGAAATGAATTGTCAAGTTACAAAAAGACAGGAGACAATGGACACATTTTGCTAAGTGAAAGAAGCCTATTTGAAAAGACAAGATGCTGTGTAATTCAAACTGTATGTCTGAGGTCATAGGATATGACTGAAGGAAAAGGCATAGCGCTAAAGACAGTGAAAAGATAATTGATCACCAGGGCTTCTGGGGCAGGGGAGAGGGATGAGTAGGTAAAGCACAGGAAAGTTTTAGGATAGAAAAACGATTTTAAATATATATTTTATTTATTTATTTGACAGAGAGAGAGATCCCAAGTAGGCAGAGAGGCAGGCAGAGAGAGAGAGGAGGAAGCAGGATCCCTGCTGAGCAGAGAGCAGAGAGCAGGGCTCTATCCCAGGACCCTGAGATCATGACCTGAGCTGAAGGCAAAGGCTTTAACCCACTGAGCCACCCAGGGACCCTAGAAAAACAATTTTAAAAGCTACTATCATGGTGACTATATGATATTATACATTTGCCAAAATCTGTAGGACTTTTCAATACAGTGCTAACCATGGAGTTTAGTTAGTAATAGTCTATTAATTTTGGCTCATCAGTTTTATCAAATGCACTACACCAATGTAAGATGTTAAAAGTAAAACTGTGTGTGGAAGGAGGAAATAAATGGAATAAGTAGGAAGTCACTGTGACTGTGCTTTCTGTACTTTTTTTTCTTTTGTAAATTTGAAATTGCCCTGAAAAATAAAGTGGGGTTATTTTTGTGTGTGTGTGTGTGTGTGTTTAAAGCTTTTTACTAAGGTCAGTGGAGAAATCAATTAAAGGAACTTATTAGGATTCTTCAGAAATTTTGAAAGTCCATTTTTATTTGGTAATAATTAATTTGTAGGATTTGTAGTGTGTCTGCCTTTGTGTATTTGTGTATTTTTTTTAAAGTTTATTCTTCTGTCTAGTACAGCAAGAAGAATTGAGATGTGCATAAGAATGAGGTAAAGGAGTGGAACACAGGATATGAACCAGAAGAGGGCGATTGGAAAGAAAGTTACAAGGTTTGGGGCGCCTGGGTGGCTCAGTGGGTTAAGCCACTGCCTTCAGCTTGGGTCATGATCTCAGGGTCCTGGGATCAAGCCCTGAATCGGGCTCTCTACTCGGCAGGGAGTCTGCTTCCTCCTCTCTCTCTGCCTGCCTTTCTGCCTACTTGTGATCTCTGTCTGTCAAATAAATAAATAAATAAATAAATCTTAAAAAAAAAAAAAGAAAAGGAAAAAGAAAGAAAATTACAAGGTTCAGGAGATTGCAGGGGCTCATCCTACCAAAGAATGGAAAAGAATGAAAGTAATTGAAGTAAAGAAATGAGCAAACAACATTATAATATTAATTATAAAAAATGACATGAACCCATATTGACATAAATGTACAAGTGCATACATATACATGCATATACACATAATCATGAATATACAACTTTTCCTTACAGAAAAATGTAGGTATCCTATGTAGATATATTACTGTATCAGAGTTAGAATTTAATGCTTAACTCCTCAAGTGGGAGCTGAACTTAGTTTTTTGTTTCTAGGGAATGTAGTATGGAAGGATAAAAAATACTTTTAAAATGCAAAAACCTGACAAGTACCACCACGCCTGAGATCAAGTTTAATGTCACCACCATTGCTTTGTGGATGTCACATCCTCCTGATAAGTATGATAAGAATATTTTGTTTCTATAAATTCTTTCTTGAGTTCCATAAAGTCTTCTAGTCATGAGAATGTTAATGAACTCCAAACTTGGCCAACGTTCTTTGGAACTGCCAACGTCATGAAGAACAAGGAAAGACTGAGAAACTGTCACAGACATGAGGAGGCAAAGTAGATGTAATGCTAATGTACTGCGGTATGTCCGAGTTGGATTCTAGAACATTAATGGAAAAGCTGGAGAAATCTGAATCCAGTCTGGAATCTGGTTAAAAGTAATGTGCTGATTTGGGTCTCTTTGTTTTGACCTATTACCACAACTTAAGATGTAACATCAGGTAAAACTGAAAGCGACCAAAAGGTTTATGGGAACTTTCTGTAATAATTTTGTCGTCTTTCTGTAAATCTAAAATTATCCCCAAATAGCAGAAAATCTTTTTTTTTTAATTTTCTAAAATATGTTTTAAAATTTATTTTTATTTTTTAGGTGAGCAAATATGGGTAGAAGACAATTGTCTGGGTGAAAGGGACCTGCTTTTCGAGCCCTATGATGTGATCACATGATATGGCTTCAGCGGAATGGGCTAGTTTGCTTGGTAACAAGAAGGCTAAGGAACTAAGAAGCCAGGATACTTGGTTTGCCATCTTCACAGACAAATGATGGTAGGCCTTGAGGTGGACTGAAAGATTGCATTACAAATGACAGAAAATTTATGAAAGATGGAGAGTGACTGACATGTTGGTTGATGACCCATTAGTTGATGACCAGAATCTAATAGCATTGTCCTTTTTATAAAAACACAGAGGAGTAATTGTTTGGGAGCAGAAATGGAGAGCACAGAGGACTTTGATCCATTAATCAACTCTGTAATTGGTAGAAGCTTTGGAGTAGGAATTAAAACCCAGATCATGTACCCTGCCATTGTTCAAGTTTGCGTGGAAGTGATGACTGTGGCCCAAATCAGAGAAGACAAGGAGGGAAAAGAAACATCGGGAGAAAAAAAATAAAAAAACCTGTGTTTGTTAATTGTTCTTATGAGTCCCCATGATTCTTGTTTTGTTGGTATCTGTGCCATTGTGTAGCCTTTCTCACAACGAGTAAGGCTGACCTCTATCATCACTAAAATATTATAAAAATAATTATGCATGTTATCTGAGGCCAGGCCTAAAAGCTGTGCTCTATCTTGCCTTCTCTTGGGTCCCTGGCTGCGGAGGAAGACAGCTGCCATCTCATAAGTCCTATAAAGATGTCCAGGTGGTAAAGAACAGATGCCTCCTTCCAAAGCCAACATGAGCATTCTAGCCACAGGAACAAGGCTCCTAGAAAGCAGAGTCCTCACTGGGGTCAAGCCTTCAGGTGTCAGCAGGCCTGCCCAACAACCCCACTGGAACCTCAGGAGAATCACTGAGGTAAGTTATTCTCATAGAAACTCTCTGAGTTAATATGGGGCACTTGGCTGGCTCTGTTGGTTAAGCATCTACTTCCTAATTTTGCCTCAGGTTGTGCTCTCAAGGTTGTAAGATCAAGCCTTGCCTCAGGTGAAAGACCCGCGGATCCCCTTACCCAAGAATCCAACACTGCCACTGGATGCAATCAGCAAGAGGTTCTTTATTGTTACGCAGGCGCCTGCGGGTGGTCAGCGCGCGCCTGCGGGTGGTCAGAAGCTCCTGCTAGCTGAGCACACCCGGCTGGGGTGGTGCCGGGTTTTTATAGACAGGTACAAACAAGTTTTGGGTGGAGCGCAACTGATTGGTTGACAGTTAGAACTTTTGAAAAAGGCATACGTGGAGTTTGCTGATTGGCTCTAAGGACCCACGCGCGGGAAGAGAGAGGCGGGAAGGGGGAACAAGCTGATTGGTTCTGAGGGCCCACGCACGGGAGGGAGGAGAGAGGCGGGAAAGGGGAACAAGAAGGGGGAAGGTAGGAATGCCATCATGGCGTCTCTATTATTTCTATAAGCCAAGCAGTTACAGAAGGGCAAAAGAGCAATTAATAACCTAATTTACGCCTAAAAGCCAGCGGTTCACAGAAAAGGAAACAAGCTGTTAGTTATCCTATCTATCTTCTAGGGGAGGGGTCTTTCATTCCCCCCTTTTTCTTTATCATGGATAGAATCTTCTATCCATTCGTCTTGTTCTTGCATGTCCTGCCCTTGCATTGAGCTAGTCCGGGGCTGTTTGTTTGAGGAGTTGGTATCGCTGTGTCAGTACCATAGTCTGAACAACAGACAGGCGATCTTTAATGAACTGTACTAACCTGTTTAAGACACAAGGACCAAAAGTTAGAATTAATAACAGAATGATGAGAGGGCCCGTTATAGATGACAACAAAGTAGTAAGCCAAGGCAATCTGTTGACCAGTTTTCGTGGTGGAGAAGGGTGAAGAGGGGGTGCAAGGCATCAGCCCCTTCTCCATCCTCAGCCAGCCTCCTGCTCCTTCATCATTTCCCCCTGAACAATTTTGACTCTTAAATCTTTAAGGTGGTTGAAGGTGGAAGGTCTCATCTTCTGTAACTTCTTCCTGCTGAATAGGGGCGTAGAGCTGTCCCTACCTACTGGGGTCAATATTGATCAGTGGAGGAATGTATAGGGGAGTTATGAAAGGCGGAGGCAGCCGAATCCAGCGCTGACAGCGAAGAGGCGTCCTCTCACGCGACAAGGATCGTCTGTCATGGTGAAGTCATTGCAGCAATGGAGTCTCGGCACCAAGTAGAGAAACATTGAACAAAGCAACATATTAAGGTTAATGAGGTGATAAAAATGAGAAGCCCGAGAAGGAAATTTGGCCATAGCCCTCCTTCAAACCAGGAACTTAACCAATCACTAAAAGAGAGAGAGGGATCTTGTAGGGCCTTAATCTGGGTGTTCATATCCTTTATTATTCCTGTGACATTTTTGCGATAGTCTGGGATGTACACGCAACATTCTGTTTTGATGATTGCACATGTGCCACCCTGGGCTGCTGTCAGGACATCTAAGGCCATCCTATTTTGTAGGACTGCCTTGCGTATCTGTGACACTTCGGTATTAAGCAGGGAGATGCCATTTAGTGGATCATTGAGTGCCTTTGTAGTATATTTATTAAGGGCTTCTACATGCCACATGACATCCTCTAGTCCCGCAGATGGAACAAAAATGGATGCTAAGTGATCATACCATTTAAAAACAGATCGTGTCCATCTTTGTTTCAAGTTGGGGAGATTAGCTGGAGTTGTAATGGTTTTAGTAATGCGCCCATGAATCCAGGCAAATCCTAAAGTACAGCGACCTATCCACCCTGGAGGAAGCCAGGGCCACAGGTTGGTTCCACATATCCAGTGGGTTCCGTTTGGAGCTGGCCATCTAATGCCAGGTCGCCTTGCCCAGTCAGTAGCAAACCAGTCAGTAGCCTGGAGTACTATAACTTGGGAACACACTTCTAGTGATAGCCATCCCAGATATCGTGTGTTATTTGCCCAAGTACCACTCGTATGATTCCTTTGTTCCCAGCATAAAACTGCCTTCTGACTGAGCTGTCCAATCGTGGGTGTAAGCCACAGATACGTATCCCAGATTTGATATATGCTATCCTTAGAATAGCGATAAGGAGGGTTTTGTAACTTAGGCCCATATTTGATTGGGGAGTTATGGCTTGATAGCAATCCCCTTTCCTTCCAAATAGCTCCATGGGCATGTAGTACCAGGAAAGCATATTTGGAGTCAGTATAAATGTTAATTCTTAGACTTTGGCAATTGCAAAGTGCTAGTGAGCACTATGGCACACCTAGCTTTTCTTATTTTTTTTCTATGAAAACTACTGTCATCAGAAAACCAACTGTCATTCATATTTTTAACAGGGGTATCTTAAATCTGGCCATATAGAATAAGCAAGATCAAATAAAATACAAAGAACATTTTTGCTCTATAGAGAAAGAAGTACAGTGGTCAGGTTCAGGCATACAGGTAACTAGGTTTAAAGTTTGACAAGTTTTATTTCTGGCATATCTGTTAATGTAGCCCAGTATTTAATAAGTTGGCCTCCATCATCCATTGGTGGCCTTTGCCTTCTAAGACAAATCTGGACCTGATGTGACATCATTACAGTCAAGGACTGTCCCATAGTGAGCTTTGAGGCTCTTTTATAGGAGGGCTGTTCCATGCTTAGCTAAAGCATCTATTTGCAATTGCACCTCAACAGAGGTGGCCTCTAGGATAAATATGACTAAGGGATGAAACCAATAAGACGACCTTTGAGTGGTCCAGCCTTAACAATATCCTGATTACAGAGGATCACTGGCAAGTGAGAAAACTTGTCAAGAGATAAGGGGAGTCCCCCATGCATCATCCAATCCACTCATAAAGAAAGAGGGGTCATCCATTATCTCCACAAGTCCATAGTTAATCCTATGGAGTGTGGTATGGTGGTTTTTAGGCAATTTCATTATCCCAGCCACACATAAGGTGTTAGTTAAGTTATACAATTGTAGGGGAATCAATCCCATTTTCCAGTTGTTTAATCATGTGCTGTGGGGTCTGCTAATATCCCCACAAAATAATAAGATCGACTAAAGAAGCTATTGTGCAACTTCTCTGAAGTTTACCTCAAATTGTTTAGCTTAGATAAACAAACATTTAAAGACAATCAAATCTAGAATTTAACATCCATAAAGGTGTGTTACTAAAACAATTTTTCTCTCTAAAATAACCCTCATTTCCAGAGATAGCCAAATCAGGACTAATTCACTTGTGAAACAAGTCCAGTTTTAACAAACTTGGCCTAATTATTTACATAAGCTCAGCAAGAACAGTGACTGTGATCAATAGATCTTTTAGAATCTGCTTTGCTGGAACTTTGTATAAGGAATCTCTAGGTTGAACTTTTAGTAGCCTCTCCGGGCCAGAAGCCAAGCCCTGTACTTGCCATGAGGCATGCCTGCAATACCTTTGGGTGAATTCCTCTTCCCGAGACTGCACCTACCAAGGAGTGACATTCTTTACTCACCTGGTGGGGCTGCTGGGAACTCTGTAAGCAAGGTATCAGGCCAACAGTCCCAAGGGGCTTTATGGCTCCAGGTTTCATAAAGTCAACCTTAGTTCCTTTAAACTGTCTGGTCATATCTGAGTCTTTTCAAATATGACATCCCAGTCAAAGCCTTGGTAAAATAACCGGTGTTTCCAATTCTTTCCTGTTACAAGGAGAACAGATTCTTATTGAACTTATGCAAATGACTGATTGCCATGGAAGAAAGAATACTTACTAAGACCTTTTGGTTTCAGAGGGTTCAGATAGAGAGAAAAGGTGAATGCTTTGAGCACTTTTACAAATGAGCACTTTTACATCTCTATAAGTTACAGATAACTAGGAGGGAGTATCCCTAGTCTGTAAAAGCAAACAGAGAGAACCAGCAATGTTTAAAGTAAGACAAAACATTAAGAGACACAACACTATAATCTTTTAGTTCATTTAGTCCCATGTTACTAATTCTGATGAATGCGGCTTTAGTCCGTTTTGGAAATTCTTACCCATTTCAGTTTTAGGATTTTCAAGTATATCAAATATCTGTATTTGTCCTGAAAGTCCTTTATAGGAATCTCCTTGAAGATAAAACTCATTTTACCAGAGAATTAAAACAATTATAAATTACAAAAACTCAGAATAGATATGGTTAGAGCTAAAGAGACATGGGAGTTTACAATTTAGCTGCAAGTAAATCAGGTTATTTCTGTGATACATAACATTTCCATAATTACAGTATCAAGCGATGATCTCTCAAAACATTAAAACTTTAGGAAGTGCGTAGAATCTCTAGAATAGTTATAGTATTTTCCCAAATGTAATCCAAGGTTTATCATTGGTTCCGTAGTACTTCATGAGCAACTTCACATACCAAGGAAAAGCCTGAGTTAAAGAGATTTACAATTTAAATCTTGTCAACATTTGCTAAAATCTTAGAAAGTTTTAAAGCACATGCCTAAATATAATTAGGGATGTTAAACACCTGATAAAACTGAACATAGAAACTCGTTTTTCTGGGCAGGCAAAGAGAAAACCATTTACATTTTCTTAACAGCAGATCAATTGATCTAAGAAAACATTGTCCTTTTGAACAGAGAATTTCAGTCTTGTACCAATGTACCTTTAAAACCCATTCATTTCAATCTTTTTTTTTTTTTTTTTTTTTTAAAGATTTTATTTATTTATTTGACAGAGAGAGATCACAAGTAGGCAGAGAGGCAGGCAGAGAGAAGGAGGAAGCAGGCTCCCTGCTGAGCAGAGAGCCCGATGCGGGACTCGATCCCAGGACCCTGAGATCATGACCTGAGCCGAAGGCAGCGGCTTAACCCACTGAGCCACCCAGGCGCCCCCCATTCATTTCAATCTTAATCCATTCTTGACCATAGCTAAAATTCCTTTTCTGAAGATTTCCCTTCACAAACCTTCTACAACTTTCCTTTGCATTCAGGTTTTGTCCCAAGCCATTTCCTTCTAAACAACCATCTCATTTAGGACAAAATTACCTTCCTTTACCTTCAACAAAATGTATTCCCATTCCTTAAATCTTTCTTACATATCTCCTACTTTCCTATATACAGAGTTTCCCTTTATTTCCATCAGTCTTAGTTACACTAAGCAGAACTTTGTATTCTTAGAAACACCTTTAGTTATTAACCAATTGTGAACTGTTACAACAGAATTCTTCAGGTGGCAATTTATGAATCAGTTACGTGGAAAACAAGTCTACCAGCAGATTTAAATACTCTTAGTTTCTTTGCAGTAAGTAAAAAAGCACAAACCTACATCCAGTAATTAATGACTTAGCATTTTATCCTGTTTGGTTAAGACCTAGATGTCCACAATTTAATTCCACTTGTCATCCAAGCAAAACTTTAAAACTTTCAGGTTACCAAAGACTTTGAAAGCTACTTCAGCAATTACCCATTAGAACTTTGAGACAGACAATTAACCATCAGTTTAGTCATTTCTTTGCTAACAAATTTTAATAAATAACATGAGCTTATTTGACCTTTAGTAAACTTCGATAGAATAAAGCTTTACATTTACTGCTGTTAACTTCAAAGATGCATCTATCTTAATTAAACCAACAGACTTAACTTAGTTCCAACACTGATTTACGTTCCACCTGGGCCCACTCCGCTTTGAATGTTTACTTGAGACATGTGTGGGAAGATCTGGAGTGGGTGTTAGGTCCAGGGGGTTCTCTTCTTGCTCCTTGACAGTGAAGAGAGAAGGAGCTGTGGTGCATGATCTAGAGGCTAGTCATGCAGGTTGCACGCGCGTTGGTACAGAAACAGAAGGGGAAAACAGAGGAAACAAAGTGCTGCCAGGAGGCAGAGAAAAGATTCCCGGTTTCAGAGCTCATAAGCCCCAACAGAGGAGCAGACGCCATGCTTTCCCACCAGCAAGGGGGGAGGGGTTAGGCAGTCCAAGTCAGGCCAGAGAACACAAGGAAACTTCCCCGAAACAAAGAGTTTCGGCAGCTGCTTGGGAATATTCCTTATAGTCTCTGTCTCGAGTTAGACCAACCCCAGTTGGCTCCAGTAATAGCCATTTACATGGGAAGTGAGTGAGGGAGAAGCCCCCCACATCTATTAGGAGAAACAGAGAGAAATAAAGCCAGAGTCCCCTTAAAAAGAATGTAACCTTCATGACCAGTACAAGGCATGACCAGTACAAGGAACATATATCCACATTTAAAGACATAACATGGAGACATACATTAAGACATACATTGTTGGCCTCCATTCGGAGTCAAAGAAAACACCAAGGACAATAAGTAAGACACACAAAACAATTAACAAGAAGGACGCTGCGCGATTTCGGTACCGAACCGAGAGTACAAATCCAACCGGCCCAGGGGAACCACAAGGTCTCCCTGCGGCGGACAGAACCAGCCCAGGGGAACCACGAGGCCCCTCTGCGGCGGACAGAACCAGCCCAGGGGAACCACGAGGCCCCCCTGCGGCGGACAGAACCAGCCCAGGGGAACCACGAGGCTCCCCCGCGGCGGACAGAACCAGCCCAGGGGAACCACGAGGCTCCCCTGCGGCGGACAGAACCAGCCGAGGGGAACCACGAGGCCCCTCTGTGGCGGACAGAACCAGCCCAGGGGAACCACGAGGCTCCTCTGCGGCGGACAGAACCTTGATCCCTGGGGCGTCCCCCAGGGTGGCAGGGGAGAAGTCCGAGTTCGTCAACTCCTTCTCAAGCTGCCTACAGAATACAGAGCAACGATGCGCGCTGTTGTACAGTCCTATACTACCGAAGCATAGGCAAAACAGAGGCCTACAAACGAGAACACGAGACTGGATACAAACGAGAACATGAGACAGGAGACAAGAATGCTGGCCAGCTTACCTCCCGGTGGGAGTCAGTTGGATCCGTGGGCAGGAGTCCGATGATCTCGGTGGGACCTCCAAATGAAAGACCCGCGGATCCCCTTACCCAAGAATCCAACACTGCCACTGGATGCAATCAGCAAGAGGTTCTTTATTGTTACGCAGGCGCCTGCGGGTGGTCAGCAGCTCCTGCGGGTGGTCAGCAGCTCCTGCTAGCCGAGCACACCCGGCTGGGGTGGTGCCGGGTTTTTATAGACAGGTACAAACAAGTTTTGGGTGGAGCGCAACTGATTGGTTGACAGAACTTTTGAAAAAGGCATATGTGGAGTTTGCTGATTGGCTCTAAGGACCCACGCGCGGGAAGAGAGAGGCGGGAAGGGGGAACAAGCTGATTGGTTCTGAGGGCCCGCGCACGGGAGGGAGGAGAGAGGCGGGAAAGGGGAACAAGAAGGGGGAAGGTAGGAATGCCATCATGGCGTCTCTATTATTTCTATAAGCCAAGCAGTTACAGAAGGGCAAAAGAGCAATTAATAACCTAATTTACGCCTAAAAGCCAGCGGTTCACAGAAAAGGAAACAAGCGGTTAGTTATCCTATCTATCTTCTAGGGGAGGGGTCTTTCACAGGCTCTTTACGTGATGTGGAGCCTGCTTGAGATTCCCCCTCTCCCATTCCTCCAGGGCTCATGGGCACTTGGGCCTCCTTCTCTTTCTCTCTCAAAAAAAAAAAAAAAAAAAAAAAAAGAAAAGAAAGAAAGTCTGAGATAATGAGTCTTTTTGCTTTTCCCCAGCCATTAAGGTGTGAAGATTTGTTAATTAGTAAGAGATGACAAAACGAAGAGGTGTGTGTTTATTATAGACTGACAGCTGAAGGATTCAACAGGTGGACAAAGTTTAGGAGTTAAGTTCCTTGTACCACAAAGCAAGGTGAGTGTCTTAGTAACTTGAAATATTTCTTTCAGTTCTCACATTTTATGACTCATTTTCTTTTGACTGCGTAGAAAATGCACTGAGCTCTGGTATTTATTGGTATTGAAAGTTGCCCTTTGATACCACTCAGTTGATGTTGTGATTGACAATAAAGTAGTCTTTGACTTAAGCTTTTGAAGTCAATAAGCCTCATGGAATGTTTTTATTTTCTTCCTTTTATTTGTAGCTTATTGTAATTTAAATCAGCTATCATCAGGCACTGTGGGGAGCATTGTTACCTTGTACTTTTTATGGGGACTGAAGCTTCATTGTACTGATCCATGGTAAGACCTACAAGTATTATGAATATGTAACTTCCAGTCAGAATTTGCATGATGTTCAATGAGTGTGGAGAGATTAGGCCAGAAAGGCTTTTAGAGAAACTGTAAAAGAAAAAAAAAAGATTATTTGTTTTCTGACTTATTTTAATGCTGATAGCAGATAGAATCACAAGACTGTTAAGGTCTTAAGAAAACCTTTGCTTTATTCAACCCTCCTTCCTCCAAAAATTGGTGAGGATTTGACCTGTTGAAAAACACTTAGAGTGGAAACTCGAATCAAGTTTAAGAACCAACAAGTCCCCAACCTGGTAGCACCACTGCGGGGGGCGGGGGAAGTTGTCCATTTCTTTTTAATAGGTAACAAGGAAAGATTATAAAATAATTGTCCATTTGTCAGAAGCTTTACAGATTAGTTGATTATGAAATGATTTCATTGCAGGACATAATCAGACCTGCGGGAGACCAAGTGACACTCAGGGAGTAGGAGAACTTGGATGTATTTTATGCTGGTGGACCCAGATGAGTTCATGCTGGAAGTTCTGGGCCCTGGGTACCGGGGTTACAGGTTTTTTATAGGGGGATGCAAGGGGTCAGGTTCCAAGGGCTATGCTGCCTGCTGGGAGGTGGTTTTAATCTGGGGGAGCAGGGGATTGTTTTAGGCTGTTAGGGCAGTTCAAGGAGCCTGTGGCAGGAAGCCTATTTACAGAAGCCGAAGCAGCTGGTTATCTCTTGCTCTCAGTAGGACTTCTGGTTATCTCCAGCTATTGTTAGCAACTGTGCCATCTTCTTGGGCCTCCTGGCCTGGGCCTGCTCTGGGTAATTTTCCTCTTCAATTCACTGGTATTATTTTTACAACGCAATAGTCTCACAAGCAAATTTGTTATTTTCAAGGAAAAAGTAGAGAATTTTTTTCTTTCTTTTTTTTTTTTTTAATTAGTAGCTTAGTAGCTATGGACGTCTACCTCCAAATACAGCATTTGTGTATCAATCCCCAGGTGTTTCTGTGCCCATAATGTGACAGCCGCTGTGCTGTCCATTGGAAATATAAAGCCACATAGGTTATTTATTTTGTCCTCCAAAAATTTCAACAAGGTAGTTCAATAATGAAATGCCTGAACTGTAAATCATACAAGAAACATTTGCAAAGGAAACACATAAAAACACTCAAGTAATCTGTAAGTCAGGAGGCTCCAATAGTGGATAATGTTACAGCCGAGGTTTAAAGCCTGTGTAGGAGTTAAATAAATACAAAAACAACTTATTTCAAGGCAAGAGGATGGCCACGGACATCCTGGATGGGAATCCATGGGCAAAGGCACAGATGTCTAAACAGCATAACATGCTCAAAAATTTACAAACAGCCCGGGATGGTGGAAGAAAGTATTGGGATACATGTAGAGTAAGATTGAAACCATCTAAGAAGGCAGGGCCCAGTTCATATAAAGGTTTACAGGCTGATATGTGGATTTGGGCTTTCACCCTGGAACCTGCTGTCCACTAGTGAAACATTTCAGAGTGGTTCATTTCCTAATCTGGTTTTTAACGAAGACGTTGGAAACAACACAGAGAGTGGATTTAATGTGAATCACACTGCAGGATTTGGGAAAATAATTCAAATGTAAGGATAAGGGTTTGAAAACTGAGACAGTAGGAGCATGTCAAAAAGCATGGTCTGGGGGCACCTGGGTGGCTCAGTTGGTTAAGAGAAGGCCTTCAGCTCAAGTCATGATCCCAGGGTTCTGGGATCGAGCCCTGCTTCGGGCTCCTTGCTCAGTGGGGAGCCTGCTGCTCCCTCTCCCTCTGCTGCTCTGCCTGCTTGTGCTCTCTCTCTCTTTCTCTGTCAAATAAATAAATAAAATCTTAAAAAAAGAAGCATGTTGTGCAGGGGTGCTTTTTGAGGTCAGCTCGATTGGGGTGATCGTCCTGCTCTCATTCTCCTGCAAACCCCTCCCAGTGTCCAACTTAATCTCCCAAATCCAACAATGGCAGGTTAAGGAGTGTTCCTTGAATGGGTTATTTAAGATTATAAGTGAATAAAAGCCATGAAGGGTCTTGAGCTTCTATTGAAGAAGAGGTGTGTAACCACCTAACAAACATTTTCACCAGGCCGTGCATCCCCAGGCAGGAAACACACGCCCATCCCCTGACGGCAACTGTGTGGTTGCTCCGACCAGGTTCTTGCGAATGGAGAATTTTCTGAGATGTCCTAGGGTCAGTGCCCATTCACTAAAGATCAGCCACATTTTCCAATTTGAATGTAATGATAGAATTCAAATTAAGCTTTATCTTTCTTGCTTTCTACCTCAGAAGTTTACCTGAAATCTTTATTGAGGTTGTGGTAAGAACTGGTGTCTTGCAAAGTGGATTTTTTTTTTTTTTCCTTTCCTCTGCCTACAACCACAGAAATCCCTGGCTTTATCTACTTCCAAAACACAAGCTATATTGAGAAGATTTATAAGGGGAAAATGTGAGGTAATATTTTAAATCAAGGTGTCAGTGTTCTGAGATTCGTAGTTTAGCTAGAAAAGAATGTGAGAGTTTGTATTTTAAAAATGGTGATAGATGCAGTGTTCCAAGATTTGTTTTTATGTACCACACCCAGTGTTCTATGAAATACATGCCCTCCTTAATACCCACCACCAGGCTCACCCAAAAACCAATGATGTATTTTATGATGACTAACAACGCTATACACACACACACACACACACACATATATGAAAAGAAAAATAAAAAAGGTAAAGTAAAATACAAAATAGAAATTTTAAAAAATGGTAATGGAGCAGATTTCAAGAACAAAGGCAGGGGCGCCTGAGTGGCTCAGTGGGTTAAGCCTCTGCCTTCAGCTCCGATCATGATCCCAGGGTCCTAGGATTGAGCCCCACATCAGGCTCTCTGCTCAGTAAGAAACCAGCTTCCCTCTCTCTCTCTCTGCCTGCCTCTCTGCTTGCTTGTGATCTCTGTCTGTCAAGCAAATAAATAAAATCTTGAAAAAAAAAAAAAGAGAGAGAGAGATAAAAATAAGAACAAAACCAGTCAAGGCTATTGTGATGAATAGAATAATGCTTGCCAAAGATGTCAGTGTCCTAATTTCTAGAGGATGTGAATATGTTCCATTGCATGTCATGTAGAAATTTAAGTTAGTCGCTTAGCTAATCAACTGACCTCAAGATAAAAAAATTCTATTCTGTGAGGCGTCTGGGTGGCTCAGTTGGTTAAGCAGCTGCCTTTGGCTTGGGTCATCATCCCAGGACCCCACATCAGGCTCTCTGGTTGGTGGGGAGCCTGCTTCTCCCCCTCCCTCTGCCTGCTGCTCTGCCTACCTGTGCTCTCTGTCTCTCTGTCAAATAAACAAATTAAATAAAAAAAAATAGTTCTAGGTTATCTCTGTAAGTCTAATAAATCACAGAGGTCCTCAAATGAGGGAGAAGGAGGCTGTAGAGTCAGAGAGATGGCAGCATGAGAAAAATTCAGGGGTTTTGCTGTGTTTTTTTTTTTGTTGTTGTTGTTTTGTTTTGTTTTTAAGATTTTATTTATTTATTTGACAAAGAGAGATCACAAGTAGGGAGAGAGAGAGAGAGGAAGCAGGCTCCCCGCTGAGCAGAGAGCCCAACACAGGGCTCAACCCAGGACCCCGAGATCATGACCTGAGCTGAAAGCAGAGGCTTAACCCACTGAGCCACCCAGTTGCCCCTGCTGGTTTCAAAGATGGAGAGGAGTAACAAGCCAAAGAATGCGGGCAGCCTCTAGGACCTGGGTTTTCCCCTAGAAAACCCTATAGAGCCGCTGTAAGGAATGCATACTTGCACACACCTTGATTTTAACCCAGTGAGATTCTTTTTAGACTTCTGAACCCCAGGAAAACTGTAAGAGAATAAATTTGCATTAAACGGCAGTAAGTTGTTACAGCAGCAGTAGAAAACCAACACGTTTCTCCATAAATCCATTTGTTCATTTGGCGTTAATTGTTAGGTCTTATAGATGACACATCCACATGGCATTCATAGATGACAAGGCACATATTGTTTATTTTGAAGTGGAGCATCTACTGCTTTTCGTGTCTACACCTGGGTTTGCTGACGTATGTCATTGTCTCCCTTTCTCTCACTGCCTGCCGCAACAAAGCCTCTTCCATGTAGAAACACCAAGTTTGGAATTTCGGTGTTCAAAATAGAATATCGTATATTCTAGGGTGCTGTGACTTACATACAATATTTCCCCAAATACGCTCTTTTGACAGTCACCTTCCTACCCTATGAGTTTAACTGAAATATTAAATAGCATTTCCTCAGTGTTGCAATTCCAACTTATAAGAGAATCCAAGATAAAAATTGATAGAGAAACTAAAACAACTTTTATACAGTTGCTACATTGTTGTTGATTTTTAAAAATTGTGTTTGTTTTGTATACCCCCCTTTTTAAAAGATATATTTTTTTAAGATTTTATTTATATTTTTGACAGAGAGAGACACGGTGAGAGAGGGAACACAAGAGGGGGAGTGAGAGAGGGAGAAGCAGGCTCCCTGCTGAGCAGGGAGCCCCAGGCGGGGCTGATCCCAGGACTCTGGGATTATGACCTGAACCAAAGGCAGATGCTTAACAACTGAGTCACCCAGGCACCCCTTGTTTCTGTCCCCTTAATGACCATAAATTCTTCTCTTAGAGTTACTAGCTGCTTAGTAGAATCGAACTAGGAATTATCAGTGGTTATGTAGGAACTCCAGCATCTGTGTAATAAATATATTAAGTAGTAATTAGTCCTGCAAAGCTACTTCTGTCAGTCCCTGCAATACTTCTAAACTGTCCTCTTATATATTCTTGAAATGCTATTCAACAACAATATGTGGCTCTTCATTAATCATGTTATTTATACAGTAGGGCTGAGTATGCATGTAAGAACTTGAAAGAAAAGGCTAGTGGTGCTTCATTATTTTGGCCAAGGAGACAGGGCAGAGAGGGCAGGGGGCAAGGAGAGGGCAAGGATTCAGAAGTGGCTCTACGCACATTCCCATGTTTTGCAGTCAGGGGGACAGACTTTAAGGAGGGGAATCATTTGTTCAGAATGTAAATTAATTCCATTTTAGATAAAATGTATTTGAGTTTTGGAGGTATAACCTGGTATGAATGTTAAAATTACTGTTGAAAATGAGGTGCTAGAATTCAGGAGAGAATTCTGCACAGATACCAGGACGAAAAGAAGCCAATATACAGCATTATGTATACAAAGAAGCAGTAAGTAAAGAGAAAGAAAGAGGGCACAAAGAGGCAACAGATTAAAAAATGACGTCTTCTAGCGAAAAAAACTTAGATCAGGAAGCTCTTTCTTCCTACATATAAAACTTGGAATTTCTTATCCATCCTACCTCCTGTGATGATACTCTCTACCAGGAAAAAAAAAAAAAAGTTTATACATGCAATATATAATACATCATTATATAATGATGTATTATATTGAATATACTAGATGTATATTATATACATTTATAACATATATAATTACATTATATATTATTTATAATATATATATAATATAATATATTTATATATAATTTTATATATAATTATATATTTGTATGTATATATTTATGTATAACTATATATTATATATAATATTATAATCATAACAGTAATAATAATAATAACAGTAATAATAATAATAACAATAATAGTAACAATAACAGTAATAATATGATATTATATGTTATATATTTCTATTCTATATGATTTTTAAATTATAATATATAATTATACATAATTAAAATAAAATACATGATATATATAATTAAAATAAAAATATTTTATTCCCTCTTTCTCTCTCTCTCTCTGTGCTAGGATACCATAACAAATGTCACTTGTCACAGATTTGGAGGGTTACACAACAGAAATTAATTTTCTTATGGTTCTGGAGGCTGGAAGCGCAGATTAAGTTGCCAGCAGTGTTGGTTTTTCCTAAGGCCCCTCCATGCCCTGCTGCCTTCCCACTGTCCTTGCATGGCCTCTTCTCCATGTGTACATCCTTTGTGCCTCTTCCTCTTACATGGGGACACCAGCCCTATTGGATTGGGGCCACTTAAAATTCATTTAACCTTAATCACCTCTATAAAGGTCCGGTCTCCAAAAACAGTCACAAGGAGGGTGGGGTTCAGCGTCAGAGTTTTGCAGGGTCACAATTCAGTCAAAGAATCCTACAAACACAGCTGATCAACATCCCCAGCTCCTGACGATGAAGGCCATTAGTTCAAAATTGGATACTCGACTTAGGAATAGACATTTGTGAGCCTAAATTCTTCTGTGTGTACCTGCTATTCAGACACAGAAGGTACTCGGAGGTAAAGACTGAGTAAACAAATTTGAGTTTCTGGGCTGAGACTTCTGTGATTTGGCAGCTGGAAATCTTACACATTGATGTGAGTGTTTGTGGCGAGGAGCAAGGTGAAGCTTCACCAAAACAGTGAAATCGTGGCCCAAGGAGCCACTCGTTACTTCCCAGTCACGCTCCAGCTTCCAGATCACCAAACTTTTCCTGTACCACTTCAACTTCAAACATAGCTGCTACTTTAAAATACTTCCTTCATTTTGAAAAAGGCACACCTGTGTGTTAGTTTGTGTCAGCCAACATAAATTAAAAAACAAACAAACAAATAAACAAAAACAAAAACAAGGAGAGAAGAAAGGAAGAGAGGAATAAAGTCTCCTGTGAAAGTATAAGCACAACTTACAGTTCATCTGAACATCGAGGGAAGAGACAGTTCCGTGTAAAATATAAGCTGGGACATGGCTTCCCTCAGGCAGCGGGCACTGACAGATTATCGAATAGCATATCTTATTACCATCTGTTTTAATGAGACCATTGTGTTAATTTTCCTGGGAATAGAGAATAAGAAGAACAACATAAAGAAAAATAATTCACTTCTAATATTCTTTTAATATTATTAGTAGATGTCAAAAGAATACAAGAAAAGTAAACTCAAGTTCCTATCTATTCCTCAATCCTAGTATGAATTTAAGAACAAGTGAAATAAACAAATACAAAAGTCTGCTCTCTAAAGAAATGGATAATAATCCATTGACCAAACAAAAATAACTTTCTTTAAAGTCTGTCCTTTTTTGGGGAAAATAAATAATGGGCAGACCGCATTCAATGGATTTAAATTAGATATAATCCCAACATTTCTAATTATAGCCATCTATGGAAGAAACATATACGATGCACGGGCTTTGAATGAGACGACTTTGTGTTCTTCTCTGTCACATGTAACTCTATACTCTACAAGCTCAGTACACGCTCCATCAGGAGAGGACAACTGAGATTGTTGGAACATTGTAGTGTGTTCTCTATAAATGGTAGAGATCATCACCATTGTCGTTCTTCCTATCTTGACTGATGATCCCTGCCAGATCCAGGTCTACTCCAACAAAACGTTGTGATGTCTACATCCTGGCATTCTGCTCGCTTTGGCTGTAGAGATGCACTTAGGCTTAGTACACGTTCAAGACATTCCTCTCTTCTAGTGAAAAGGGACTGCAGGGCTCTGTGTTTGCCCCATCTAGAGCCCAGAGATAGATTGATTTTCCTAGGCTTCCCGAATGAATGGGACCCCAAATGGCAAACTAGCTGCAGTGGAAATGAGGGGCAAGAAAATCTTCACAGTGAAGCTGTTGCCTACCCAGACTGATTCTAGCAGTACTGAAAGACCCAGCCGGGTTAAAAGGGAGGGTAGGTCAGAGTGATTGAGATTAGATAGGGACTCCGAGGTCAGATGACTGATGCCTGTACACAGTGCAGAGTTGCTCTGGCTTTGCTCTATAATCCTCACTATTTGTCTTCTTTCCTTGTATGATAACCAAGCTATGTTTGAGCCAAGGAAGGGGTTCCTGTGCAAGACAACATATTTTCCCAAAGGTTGATATATTCACCATTTTCGGTTTTGAAACATCAAGACGTAGATAATAAGGGATACTAGGAGACGTTAGAGGAGGGTTTGCATTTTCAGTTCAGAAAAGGTATATGATGAATTTTAAAATGTTAAAATATTTAAAATGTATATCTCCTTTGCATCTCTGTGACAAGCCATCTGCACTCATGGTTTATAGATCTCAGATGTATCACTGGGGTGGGGAGAGATCTATCTATCTATCGAGCTTTCCAAACGGCCAAGTATTTTCTGTGAGAAGTACATTATCCCTTGATAATCAGGCTAATTGCCTGGAATGCATTACCCCCCCCCCACATTTCAATAGTCATTCCAGTATTGATCAGAGTTTTAAGGAAATAAGAGCGGCGAAAACAATGTCGTCTTTTTCCTCCTAGAATTGTGTTTCGTGGGCCTGACTCTGCATGACCTCTTATCTCACATTGTGAAAATATAAATGTGGTCTTGAGGTGTCAGCAGCAAAAGTCAAAGTTTATTTCTTGCTGGCTGAGTTCAGTTAGCATCATTACTCTTGGTGGTTCTTGTTGAGGGAGAATGAACTGAAGGATGAAATGTCAGCAAAGGGAGTGCTGCAGTGAAAACTCCTAATTGGGCTGCATTACAGAAAGAGAAGACTCAACCATTGGTTCCACTGGCTATGGTCACTACCTCTTTTTATTTTTTTCTTTTAATTTATTTGACAGAGAGAAAAAGAAGCAGCAGAGGGAGAAGGAGAAGCAGATTCCCTGCTGAGCAGGGAGCCTGATGCGGGACTTGATCCCAGGACCCTGAGACCATGACCTAAGCCAAAGGCAGACCCTTAACCCACTTAGCCACCCAGGCACCCCTGGGGTCACTACTTCTGTTCAATTTCAATTGCAAAATAAATGTTTCTGATAAACATGAAAGCTATTGACTTCTCGAGTTGTGTATCACTTTTTCGAAGTCACTTGTAAAATCTTGAGTGTTTCAAGTGAAACCAGTGAGACTTTCTTATTTGTCACTAAGAGGTTACAAAATGTGTTGCAATAGTGATAATAATATTGTTTTCTGACTAGCACATTATTTTTATTTTATTTATGTATGCATGTATGTATGTTTGTATGTAGGTATATATTTTGTTTAGAGGGTGGGGGGGCAAGAGGAGAGAGAGAATCCCAAGCAGAACCAATGTCCAGTGCAGAGGCTAATGAGGCACTCTATCCCATGACCCTGTGATTATGACCCAAGCCAAAATCAAGGGTGGGATGCTTAACTCACTGAACCATCCAGATGACCCTAGCATGTTTTTAAATGTCTTAATAATGGAATGTAAATAGAAATATCAGTCTGTTCAATAAGAAAACAGAATTTAATCAACCTATCATAACCTACAATAACCTATAATCAGGTTTTGAAGTACTAATTACATATTTTACTCTTTAGTACAATATCCTACTTTTTATATGAAGATGAATAATATTTCCCCTTAACATTAGTTTCATTAATAATTATTAACTGTTATAATTTAGAATAACAAAAGATCTTTGGTAACTAAAAATTGTCAGTATGATTACTTCATTTTCAATGATTAATATGTTGGCATTTGGTTTATAATGATTTTATTACTGTATATTTTGCAACATTCTTTTTCTAGAAACATCAAAATTCTTCTCTTTTCTTATGCCATATAATAGTGTATAAATATAACCATCTCAGTTTTAGAATGTTAAAGTCCTTAGCAATCTGTTTAGAAAATTATTCATTTTTAAGTAATTAAATGTAGAAAAGTAGCACTTTGTACATTTTTAAACCAAATCAAATAGCTTAGAACTTTTTGCATATTGACAGTTGATTTCGTAATGTCCCCACTGATATCTAAGTAACTGTATTTGTTTCATTTAGCCTCTTTATGTGTGAACTTTGTTAAACTATAATCTAAAAATATTCAAGTGAAAGATGCTTATATTTGTTCCAGAAAGCTTATAACTAGCATGTGCTTTCTATCAAATATTTGGGTCTCTGTAATACATTTCTGCATTAGATATACTCTTGGAACAATTTTATAGCCATACTTAAAGAATGACTTTCTTCTTTTAATCAATGCTGCTATTCTATATTTGTATACTTGTTAGCAAACTCAACTAATCTTTTACAAATTTTAAAGGGAAACTATATTTTTATAAAGCATAAATGAATTTTCCAGATGCATGTACAGAGACACTGGCAGCCAAATAAAATGATCGTGTAGCTGTCTACAGATAGATGAGACTATTTGAATGAAAGAACAATAATGATGTAAAAGCAGCCATTATAGCTAAAAGGCAGATGTGCAGTAGTAAGTATATAATACATGTGGAAAAGTTACAAGAGAGAATCGTATTAGTTAAGAGAATGTGGCTGGAGATTTCTGGACACTGCCTTAGTAAACAGAGATAAACATAAACTGATCATTAAGTGAAAATTATTGAGGGTTAGAGATACCTTATGGGAAGGAAGAGAAAAGATTGCATTTTGGGCAGTAGCTGAGAGTGACTGATAGGGGAACTGTGATAGAATGTATTGAATGACATCTTTAGCCAGAAATTTAGATAATCTCTCTCAATTATTCCTAGAACCAGATAGTAAAACGGAAAGGATTCATTTTTGCTTTGTTTTGTTTGCAGAAAAAAGTATAAAATTTATAAATAGTACTGATATTTTCTCATTTATCACTCCCTATTCCAAGGTAGAGGCATATCATAATCTGGGTATTGCTTTTGAAGGTGGATATCAGTAGTGAAAAAATTATGTGCTTTTAATGCTCATCCTGAAATAGAACTTGGTTGTCTCTGTATCCAAAGTCTTCTTGCCTGGCTTAAACTTAAGAACATGATGAGAAGTCAATTAAATACCAAATATAATAATCCTAAAAGACTGGGTACTTATGGTGACAGACATATCATCTATCTTACTTCCACACTAACCTTCAGATTGTGATCATGGGGACAAAGTTAACCTCTCATAAACATTTTTATTCCATGGATATTCACCCAAAATGACTTTGGGATAAGTTGTGCGATGGATGTAGTCAAGAGTTGCTGAAGTAGATAGTATCTTACAGTCTTCACACTCAGTTGACTCAACTGCATTGACATTTTCTGGAAAAAAAAAATTACAATAGAGAGTATAAAATTATCTCTGAGATAAAGCATAACTTTAAAGTACATTTGCTTACTTTTGAATAATAATTATCACCATACCCTGTGCATTATTTTTTTCCCAGAGTCAAAGATAATATAACACTATTCTTTCAGAAAAAAAGCCCAGCACAACCCTAACAATTAATTTATCATTCTTATGTAAACTAGAGGTAGGAAATCACATTATAGTCTCTTCTTCATAACACTGATTGGCTTCTAGATCCTGGAAAGATATGAGACTTCAGCTATTATCAGAGTTTTCATTATGCTGACAGTGTTTCCTCTGCCAGCAGCTGCCTTTGTTAGAACAGTATATAGAAACAGTTTTGAACACTCTTGTTGGCTTTCTGGAGAGAAGGAATGTAGGATCCCTCTGCTAATGAGTCCTTTTAGAAGATTTTGACCAAATGTTTTATGAAAACTTTCAAAAACTCATTGCTAATAAATTATCAGTTGTAATAATAAACCCAAAACTGCTCAAAAAAATAAATTGTATTTTGCTGTAACTTTAACCAGTTCAATAAGGAAAAATATTGTATTGTTAATGGAGAAACAAAACTTCTCCTTCATGGCATATTTTGTGATTATATACATAAAACCTGAAAAGTTATTTTAATTACAAATTAAATTTAGCAAGTTTGTTTGATACAGTATCCATTAAAAATAAAGTGTATGTATGTTTTCCTGCAACAAACAAAATACAAATTTTAGACATTTTCTTTATAATAGCATCAAAAATCAAATACATAGAAAAATGTTTACACTAAAATGTCTACACTAAACCTAAAACAATTTTGATTTCAGCTCAGGTCATGATCTCAGTGCTGTGTTTCTCACTGGGCTTTGTGCTGAGTGTGGAGCCTGCTTGGGATTCTCTCTCTCCTTTTCCCTCTGCTCCTCCTTCCCTGCTCTCTCTTTCTCTAAAAATAAAGACAAAACAAAAACAAAAACAATTTTGTAATAAAAATGCCTATAAAAATAATTTTTATGCCAATTAGCATCAGTTATTACATTTTATTCGTATTAAATATTTGTTAGTACTAGTATTCGATATTTATTAAAGTTCAACTTTTTTTTTTTTAACAAAAAGTTTAGGGGCACCAGGGTGGCTCAGTTGGTTAAGCTCCTGTTTCAGTTCAGGTCATGATCTCAGGGTCCTGGGATTGAGGTCTGCATGAGTCTCCTTGTAGGCAAGGAGTCTGCTTCTCCCTCTGCCTCTCCCCCGGGTTTGCGCTCTCTCTTGCTCACTCTCTCTTAAATAAATAAATAGATAAATAAATAAACAAATACATAAATAAATGAATGATTTTATTTATTTGAGAGAGAGAGAAGAGTGTGAGGAGTGGGAGGGGCAGAGGAGGAGGGAGAGAGAAACTGGGGCAGACTCAGTACTGAGCATAAGCCTGTGGCAGGGCTCGATCCCATGACCCTGAGATCATGACCTGAGTCAAAACCAAGAGTCAGATGTTTAACTGGCTGAGCCACCCAGGTGCCCACAAAGTCAACTTTCAATTAGCAATTCAATGTTCACCAAATTCCTTGGGTGTGGGTGCATGACTAATTTTGTGAATGTGCTTTAACTAAAGTGAGGGATACTGGATCCTGGCCCAGGTAGTTAAAAACTCTTAGTTAACTCTTCATGTCTCTCTCCTTCCCCTATCTTATCCAAGGAGACCAATGTGTTGATCTGTTGGAACCACCTGATGGAAGCAGATGGCTCTGAATCATGACAGGGAGAAAGAGGTTATAGAGAATCCTCAAAATAAAGGACTTTGTGTGAGCAAGAAATAAATGTTCATCTGCAAGCCACTGAGTTTTCTGGTTTTATTTGTTACTGTGGCTAACTTAGTCCAACCTACCTAATGCGTCCTTTATCTCTCTGATAAAGAAGAAAAACTGCACCTGTGGAAGAATTAAGTGAAATATGCAAGTATAGAGGCCACTCCTTCAGATCTTCAAATACCTGACTGGGGGAGTGAGTGAAGAAACACTGGGGAAAACACCATGAAAAGAGGTGGCACAATCCCAGTAGTTCTCATATGGTGGAAAAGGGAACTAGGAAAACATTTAATATTTACTATTTAAAGTATTAGTGAGAAACTGTTGTGAGGTAAATTGATACATTTTTGGAAGGCAATTTGGTAGTAGATATAAATAATTAAATTGCACAGGTTCTGTTGCCCAGCAATTTCACTTCTAGAAATTGATCCTCCAGAAATAATACATGTATGTGTTCAAGAATGTGTATTTAAAAATTTGTGGTGGGCGGCACCTGGGTCTCTCAGTGGGTTAAAGCTTCTGCCTTTGGCTCAGGTCATGATCTCAGGGTCTTGGGATCGAGCCCTGCATTGGGCTCTCTGCTCAGCAGGGAGCCTGCTTCCCCCACCCCCCCAACTGCCTCTCTTCCTACTTGTAATCTGTCTGTCAAATAAATAAATAAAATCTTAAAAAAATAAAAATTTGTGGGAGATTATAAATATTCAACACTAGGAAATTGTTTAAATAGTTATTTCATTCACATTAGAATACTATAGACTTTATTTTTGAGACTTTGTGGTCCATAGAGTCTCTCTCATAAATTCTTTTTAATTTATTAATTTTCTGTTAACATATAATGCATTTAGAATTCTATATACTTTCAACAATAAAGAGATAGATTTATATATCTTGACATGATATGAAGGGTTCTTCGGTAGGCAGCCTCTGAGATGGCCCTAAGGATCCCTGCCTCCTGGTGTTCATACTCTGGTTAGATCACTTCTGATTTTCATGTGGGTTTGATCTAGTGACTTGCTTCTGGTTAACAGATATGGAAAAAGTAGTAGATGACACTTCCCAGGCTAGATTTCAAAAAGATGTGCTTCTGTCTTGCTCTGTATTGCTCTATTACTGATTTGCTTTTAGGAAAGTCAGTTGTCATATTGCAAGCTTACCTATGGAGAGGTCCCTATGTGTCTCACCATATCTGGAACATGATAGACTTTTAAAAGATAGGTGTTGAATATTTTTATTTATGTATTCAGCAAATATTTACTGAACATCTATATCTGAGGCATTATGAAACTCTGGAGATGCAGTGCTCAGCTAGGGGACACAGACTTTCCTCCTGTAGAGTAGAGCCAAGGAAGGAAGACTAACATGGAGAAAGCAAAGATAACAGACTGTGGGAGAGTTGTGGGGTGGGAATAACCAAAGACTTTTAGGGGTAATGAGTAACAGTGGCTGAAGCAGAGTGAGGGAGAAAGAGTTGGTAAAACATGAGGCTGAAGAGGTGGGCAGAAGCCACATGAGGACATTTTGATTAAGGGCCATTTGAATGCACAGGAAGAATTTTGAGTAGGCAGGAGGCCATTGTTTTGTTTATTTTCTTTAATATATAGATATAATTGGCATATTGTATTATATTAGTTTCAGGAATCATAATGATTCCTATCTGTGTTACTATGAAATGATCACTGCAATAACTCTAGTTAACATCCATCACTACACATCATTACAATTTTTTTCTCTAATATCTATTCTTTAACAACATTCAAATATGCAACACATTATTAACTATAGCCCTCATGCTGCACATACATCCCATGACTTATTTGTTTTCTAGTTGAGAATTTATACTTTTTACCTACTTCCTCCCGTTTCACCCGACCTCGGCTTCAGGTAACCCCCAATCTGCTCTCTGTATCCACGAGCTCAGTTTGTTTGTTTTTTGTTTGGTTGGTCAGATATGCTTTTAGATTCCGCATATAAGTGAGATCAAATGGTATTTGTCCTTGTGTGACTTATTGCACTTAGCATAACACCCTTAAGTTTCATCCATTTTGTTGCAAAGGGCAAGATTTCATTCTTTTTTATAGGTAAATAATTCACGCGCACACACAAAGTGTTCTTTATCCATTCATCCATTGATGGATACTTAGGTAGTTTCCATGTTTTGACTATTGTAAATAATGCTTTGATGAAGATGAGGACGCATATACCTTTTTGACTTAGTATTTTCATTTTTTTTTCAGATAATACCCAGAAATGGAATAGCAAGGTCACATAATAGTTCTATTTTCAACTTTTTGAGGAACCTCCAAACTTTTCTATAGTGGGTGCATCAGTTTACATTTCCACCAACAGTGTATGAGTGTTCTCTTTTCTCTATATTTTCACTGATGCTTGTTTTTTCTGTGTTTTTGATAATAGCCATTCTGATAGGTGTAAGATGATAAACCATGTGGGTTTTTTAAAAATTATTTTTATTAACCTATAATGTATTATTTACCCCAGGGTACAGGTCTGTGAATCATCAGGCTTACACATTGCACAACAACTATTGTGGTTTTGATTTGCATTCAATTAGTGATGGTGAGCATTTTTAATCTGCCTGTTGGCCATCTGTAGATCTTCTTTAGGGAAGAAAAAAAGTCTACTCAGATCCTCTGCCCATTTTTTAATTGGACTGTTTTTTGTTTGTTTGTTTGTTTGTTTCCTATGGAGTTTTGACTTCATATATTTTAGATAGTAACTCTTTATCAGATAGATGATTTGCAAATATTTTCTTCCATTGGTATGTTGCCTTTTCATTTTGCTGATGGTTTACCTTACTGTGCAGAAGCTTTTTAGTTTGATGTAGGCTCACTTATTTAATCTCCCATTTGTTGTTTTTGCTTTTGGTATCTAACCCAAAAAAAATCATTATTGAGACCAATATCAAAAAAATTGCCACCTATGTTTTCTCTTAAGTTTTATGATCTTAATTTAAATATTTGATTCATGATCAATTAACTTTTTGTATGGTGTTAGATAGTGGTCTGCTTTCACATTCCCAGCTGATATCTGAGCACCCTGGATTGTCTTCAGAAAGAATCCTCTTGGGTTAGTTTAGCAAGAACCTGTCTTACACCTGATGATTCCACTTAGTAATTTTCTCCCTACTAACTCCCACTCTGGTCCTTGGCTATAAATTCATACTGTCCCTGCTGCCATTGGAGGTTCAATCCAATCTCTCTCCCCTGCATTCTATTCTGTTATAATTCTATTAGATTCTGTAGAATTCTATTATAATTCTATAGAATTCTAAAATTCTATTATAATGTTGCCTATATCTATTGGCATCATCCTCTTTCTGAATAAAACACAATAGTGTTTTAACAAATTTCATTAAATATTTCTTTGATAAACCACAATGTTCTCTGAAACCATTTAGGCAGAGTAAGCTACTCCTATCCGGTATGGGAATCGTAGGAACCCTCCTGAAATCCAAGTCCCCAGACACCAGCAAAGGGCCAATCTTTTAAGAACAAGCAGTTAGGCTCATTGGGTGAACTCATTTATATCTGGTGGGGAAGAAGTAATGGAATCTCAGTGAAATGTCAGAGTTGGATCTCAGCAGTGTCTTCAGTTATTTTGGGTTTTCTGTAGGTTCTTTTTTTTTTTTAAGATTTTATTTATTTATTTGGCAAACAGAGATCACAAGCAGGCAGAGAGAGAGGAGGAGGCAGGTTCCTCGCTGAGCGGAGAGCCCGATGCAGGACTCGATCCTAGGACCCTGGGATCATGACCTGAGCTGAAGGCAGAGGCTTTAACCCACTGAGCCACGTAGGTGCCCTGGGTTTTCTGTAGTTAAATAAGAGTGATATCATAGAGATAGTTCGGCGTTGAGCTTCCAAGGTATCAAATGCACTGAAAACATGATAAAAATAACAAATCCATGACAGTCTTCACAGTTCATGCTCTTTAAACCAGACAAGAAGAAGGAAGGCAATTGTGGACAAAGAAAAATATATATTAACTGTTTTTAAAGATCAGATAAAGGGGCATCTAAATGAGGCATTTAAAGATATGTGAGCTGCTGAATTGTCCTGCTGTAATTGGTAACCAATTCTCCCAGTAACCAATTAATCTGGAGTGAGGCACACCAGTATGTGCTAGCATGTAAATGAAAGTCCTTTGGTCCTACAAATGCAGTGTTTTTTATTTCCATTGATAGCCTACACTTCCAAGTTCTTTAATGGTTCTAAAGGGTGCCATTAGAATTTTCTCAAGGATAACACTTCTTTACTCCTAACACGGTGCTGACTTCTTGTCCCCACAAATAGGCAAGGCCAAACACAGGTGACAAGGGAGAGTACATTTATACATTTAGAAAAGGTTTAAAGCTCCAATTTTAAGAATTACAATGCAAGGGGGAAAAACATAAAACAAAGGAAACAGAAATGGTCTTAAGTCATTTTGTTTTTTAATCTAGAGTAGCTTTGAACTTCTACATGCATAAGCAAACATATGAGGTTAGAAACATCCCAGCTATAAAATGTTATGCCATGGATGCTTTAAGAAAGTAAAGCTTTGTAGAGCTATTATATAGCTAGTGTTGACATTTTTAAATTTGGTAGAAGGAAAAAAAAATTACCAAACAATTATGGCTAAATTCTACATTAATTGATTGATTTTTAAATTTAATAAAAGAGTTCTTTTGTTTTTTTGTGCTAATTAATCCATAAAAAAGAAAGATGAGCTAATATAATTGCTTTTTAGAGGATGATGTTTACTTTTCTTTGCCACATACTTAACAGCCTTTTTACTTTTGTCTTTCTTAGGACAACATGCACAAAATGATAATGCATTCCACAAATTATTTGGCAGTTGGTGGTGGTATATTTAAGTCCATTAAATTAAGAGACAACTCACCAAGCTACTCTCCCCCAAATTACTCTGTAAAGATAGGAATAAGAGTTCATAAAGCTGAGTTTTTGCACAAACTATTATATTCAAGTTTGAGACCTAAACTGCTCATAGACAAGTATTCTTTTTAGGTCTACCTCACAACAGGATGTCCTCGCTGTGAGGGAAATGTACCCACATTAAAACTGCAAATTGATTTTTCATGAAATAAAGCTACCTGTATCCTAGAGAATATGTGAGGCTTAGTGAAGATAGGATTAAGCAGAAAAGTGTAACACCTGTGCAAATACAATTAAAAAGGACCCCCCATTAGAGATGTAAGGTTGTTCTGTGACACATGTGAATCTTGTTATCATAAATTATTTGAAAAATAGCGAGGTAAGAACAAAAATAAAAGGAATTATTCTTTAATAAAAAGTGTTACAGGGGCACCTGGGTGGCTCAATGGGTTAAGCCTCTGCCTTCAGCTCAGGTCATGATCTCAGGGTCCTGGGATAGAGTCCCTCATTGGGCTCTCTGCTCAGTAGGGAGCCTGCTTCCTCCTCTCTCTGCCTGCCTCACTGCCTACTTGTGATCTCTCTCTCTGTCAAATAAATAAATAAAATATCTTAAAGAAAAAAAAAGTATTACATGGGCACCTGGGTCACTCAGTCAGTTAAGCATCTGCCTTTGGCTCAGGTTATGATCTCAGGGTCCTGGGACCCTGAGCCCTGAAGTAGGGCTCCTTGTTGAACAGGAAGTCTACTTCTCCCTCTTCCACTGCCCACAGGCTTGTGCTCAATTTCTCTGTCTCTCAAATACATAAATAAAATCTTTTTTTTTTTTAAAGGTGTTACAATAATACAAACAAATCTCTGAAACTTTTTAAATTTAAAGTAATAAACCTCTGTTGTCAGCTTTGGCATCTAAAGAAATTAGAAGATGTCACCTCTGTCTTCATGGGGACAATTTTATGACAACTTTCCTTCGACACATCAGGGAACTGAGATCATAGGGCAAAACATCACCACAAAATCTGGGGAGGGAGGTAAAGTCAAACTGTCACAACTAAGATCTGCTTTCCTGGAGTTTCTGGAACTATAAGCTCTCAGGAACAGTTAGATTATAATTTTGAACAACACCAGAGGCTAAATAAGAACGAGCGTGAGAGTATAAACAAGTGTTGTTGGAAGACTTAGGGAAGTCTCTGCACTTTTGTACATTTACACATCAGATATTATTCCAGATTTCATAGTAAATATCTGAGAAGGATTCCTCCTGGTTCTAGCAGGGGATGGGAAAGAGCAACCATTGTGAAATGTGTCTGGTGCTCCTTCATAAAGGTCTACTTTTCAGGAGAAGGTCCTTTGCAAGACCTCTATCCCAACTGCAAGATAGGCCTTTTCCCAAGAGTAGCCATATAAGCCTTATGATCTCTTAATTGGAGGAAGGTGAGCTATACCACTGTGCAATCACTTAAGAAGGTCATAGTCTGAAGACACAGGCCACCAAAAGACAGGCTTAATCATAATTATAGAATGATCCTCCTGGCCCATACCTTGCAGCAACACCAGTAGGACTCCTGAACAATAATGATGGATTACAAATGAAAGGGCTGTACTGCTCAGATGCTCTTGGCAGAGGAGTACTTGGGAAAGCCCCAAATAAGTAGAGAAAATAACGGTAGGAAACCTGGAGGAATTTAAACCCTCTGGCACCTGCAGTTATAGCAAACATCAAACTCAGCACATCCCCAAGAAAGACTAATATGAACACTGACATTATAGACTATATAACTCAGTTCCTGTTACCTCTAAAAATCATACCCATTTTGACATTATAAGGCATTCAAGAAAGACAAGAAAAATAATCTGAAGAGACAAAGCAATCATTAGAACCAGACTTAGATAGAATCAATAGCTAGAAAGAAAGAAACTTAAAATGAAACAAAAGATAATACTAGAAATCAAAGACTGGACAGATTTCAAGAATGCTTTTGTAGGATCTCCGGTGAATCAGACATGACCATGGAGAAAATTACTAAGCTTAAAGATAGGTCAATGGAAACTTTTCAAACATAAATACAAAAAGAAGAAATACTAATAATAGAGAACAAGAATTTTGGAAAGATATTAAAAAGTAGATATTATACGTGATAGAAATACCAGATGAAAGCGAGAACAAAGCAGAAAAGATATTTAAAGTGAAACTGGTTGAGAGCTTTCCAAAATCAAAACACCACCCATAGACCTAGGAAGCTCAGAATGCAACAAGGAGGATAAAACACAAAAATAACTGCACCCAGACGTATTTTTGAACTCTAGATAGCAAAAGACAAAGAGAAAATCTTAAGAGAAGACAGAAGAGAGAAAATTAACACCTTAACTATATAGCAGAAAAAGATAAGAATTATACTGAACTTCTCATCCGAAATCATGGAATCAAGAAGTTACTGGAGTATTTACAGTGTTGGAACAAAATAACAAAACCACCAACCTAGAATTCTATATCTACCAGAATCAGAATTTTATATTTACCAGAATCAGAATTTTATATTCACCAGAATGATCCTTCAGAAGGAAGGAGGAACCTTAGATCAGCTCTATCACAGAAAGAGCTTTGAAGCCCCCACTCAAGTGCTTATGGAAGAGCTGAATAAACTGAAAACAAAACAAAACAAAACAAAACAAAACAAACAACCAATGACTTTTTTGAGATCCATCAGAAAATTAGGTCACGAAATAAACTGCCAGCCCAAATCTGGAGAGACAAGCAAACACAGAAAATTGCTGTGAAGATCAACTCTGTATCAGACGAAGTAAAACAAAACGCCACCAAAGCCAAAAAGAGTAGGAACATGACAGGGCACTGATACGGGTGTGGATTAAATAAAGAGTTAAAAACTCCCAAGACCTGAGTTGTGGGAGCCTCCTACACACTTTCAAGGATTTTGCCTAGAGGATTCTCACCAGGTTTTCACAATAAAGATCAGGTTAAAAATTCACTCATATCTTGGGGAGTAAGAGGGGAAAATGCCATTTTGAAATACTCTGGAGCATTCTCAATACCAAAGATCTACTCTGTGAGGGAAACTATGTTACCAGTGTCTTATCTGACCTGGGAAAAGGCAAATAGCTCCCATAACCTCTACTACTATATTTTGTTTAAGGGGAGAGGAAGGGAGGGAGGAAGGAAGGAAGGGAGAGAAGAAAGAAAGAAAGAAGAAAGAAAGAAAGAAAGAAAGAAAGAAAGACCATTAACCTAAAATGCTCTACCCACCACATGTGTTGCTAGTAGATCTGCCCTGCAAGAAAGGTTAAGACAAATTCTTCAGAGAGGAGAGGAAAACTATATAAGTATTTTTAAAAATTTCTTGTTATAAAAGTACCTAATAAAGACTTATAAAAGTTATAACAGTAACAATGTATTAGATGCTTATGTCATACGGTTAAGTGAAAACAGTTCCAGCAATATTATAAGGGACAGAGAAGAAGGAATTTCAAAACTGTATTCGTACGGACCTGTACACCCCATGAAGGGCTTTAGTGTTATTTGAAAGTAGATTAGGTAGTTGTAAATGTATATTGCACACCTTAGAAATGTAACTAGTATGTTAAAAGGGGAGAGAAAATGGATTTATATGAAGTGCTCAATTAAAGGCAAAGTCAACATTACAGGAGAAACAAACCAACCAGAGGTACAGCAGTAGAAAACAGGTATTGTACCAATAATCCCTTAAGTATGAATGGCCTAAATACACCAATTAAAATACAGAAAACTGTGAAGGAGACTAGAAAACACATCCTAACTGTATGTCGTCTATGAGAAATCTATTTTAAATGTAAGGGTCCAGATATTAAAAGTAAGGTGTCATGGAAAGATATACCACGCAAACACTATTTTTAAAAAAGCTGCACTATTCATATTAATTTCAGACAAAGCAAATTTTAGAGCAATAAAAATGATCAGAAGTAAAAAGAGGCACTAAATAAAAATAAATATATTAAATCACCAGAAGACTTAAATCCTAATAGTATAGAAGCCTAACAACAGAGCATCAAAATACATGAGGCAAAAACTCAGGACATAATTGAAATGAACAGTACCATTAATCAGCTGGATATAATGGACATTTATAGACTACTTCATCCAACAACAGAAAACACATTCTTCTCAAGGTCACATGAACACTCACTAAAACAGACCACATTCTTACCGATAAAACACACTTCAATAAATTCACAAGAACTAATTAAAAAAATATTCTATATTATACAAAATATGCTCTCATACCACAGTGGAATTAAGCTAGAAATCATTAACAGCAAGGTAGACCCACACAGATACAGTCAATTGGTCTTTGAAAATCAAGTAAAGGTATGGAACAGAATAGAAATCCCAGAATTAAACCCACAATTATAAGGTCAATTAATCTTCAACAAAGGAGGCAAAAATATGAAATAGAAATAAATCTCTTTAACAAGTGGTGTTGGGAAAACTGGACAGCCACATGCAAAAGAATGAAACCAAGGCACTTTCTTATACTGAATACAAAAATAAACTCAAAATGAATTAAGGACTAAACGTGAAACCTGAAACCATAAATATCCTGGAAGAGAGTACGAGCAGTAATATTCTGTCGGCCATAGCAACTTTTTTCTAGATAGGTCCCCGGAGAGTAGGGAAACAAAAACAAAAATAAACTATTGGGACTTCACCAAAATAAAGCTTCTGCACAACAAAAGGAACAGTCAACAAAACTAAAAGGGAACTGACATAATGGGAAAAGATATTTGCAAATGACATATCTGATAAAGGGTTAGCATCCAAAATATATAAAGAGCTTACACAATTCAATACCCAAAAGCCAAATAATGCAATTAAAAATGGGCAGAAGACATGAACAGACATTTCTCCAAAAATATCCAGAAGGCCTACAGACGTGTGAAAGATGCTCAATATCACTCATCATCAGAGAAATGCAAATCAAAACTTCAATTAGATACCACTTCACACCTGACAGAATGACTAAAATCAAAACACAAGAAACAACAGGCGAGGATATAGAGAAAAAAGGAGCACTTGTGCACTGTGGGTGGGAAAGCAAGCCAGTGCAGCCACTGTGGCAAACAGTAGGAAGTTCCCTCAAAAAGTTAAAATAGAACTACCTTATGATTTAGCAATCATACCATTGGGTATTTACCCAAAGGATACAAACAATACAAAATAAAACAAAAACAAACGAACAACCTAATTCAAAAGGATACATGCACCCCTATGTTTATAACAACAAATAACAATAGTCAAATTGTGAAGCAGTCCAATGTCCATCAACTGATGAATATATAAAGAAGAGGTGAGATTTACATATATAATTATTTATTTATTTACATTTATATATTACACACATATGTAATATATGTAATATATGTATATATGTATATATATGTATATATACATATGTATATATAGTATATATATACATATGTATATATATATATTGCGCTGCTGTGAGCGACTCTTGATTATCTCAACAAGAGCATGTGCAAGAGACTCAATGTTTTCTCGGTCAAGATTTGTTGTTGGCTCATCCAAGGCAAGGATGCCACAGTTCAAGCAGAACGTTTCAGCCAAGGCCAGGCGAATGATGAGGGAGGCTAACACCTTTTGTCCAGCACTGCATCGTCCTCGCATATCCATATATATTATGCGCATTATGTGTACATGCATATGTGTATTGTATGTATATGCACACATACATACATATATGTAATATATATTGTTATATATTATATGTATATATAACGTATATATGTAATATGTGTACATATATGTAATATATCATGTAATATATATTGTGTAATGTACATTATGTATTATATGTAATATACATTATGCATTATATTATGTATTATATAATATATGTAATATAGTATTATATTTATATATATAAATATATATATTTATATATAAATATTCCACTATTCCACTATGTACTATATATAGCTCATATATGTACTATATGTATTATATAGTGGAATATTCAGCCATAAGAAAGAATAAAATCTTGCCATTTGCAACAACATGGATAGATCCAGAAAGTATAATGCTAAGCACAGTTAGTCAGTCAGAGAAAGTCACATGCCATAGGATTTCACTCATATGTGGGATTTAGAAACAAAACAAAGGAACAAAGGGAAAAAGAGAAAGAGACAAATCAAGAAACAGGATTTTTTTTTTTTAAGATTTTTATTTATTTATTTTACAGAGAGCGATCACAAGTAGGCAAAGAGGCAAGCAGAGAGAGAGAGGGGAGGAAGCAGGCTCCCTGCTGAGCAGAGAGCCCGATGCGGGACTCGATCCCAGGACCCTGAGATCATGACCTGAGCCGAAGGCAGCGGCTTAACCCACTGAGCCACCCAGGCACCCAAGAAACAGGATTCTTAACTCTAGAGATCAAATTGATGGTCACCAGAGGGGAGGTCGGTTGGGGGTGGGTAAAATATGTGATGGGAATCAGAGAGTGCATTTTGTGATGAGCACTAGGTGATGTATGGAATTCTTGAATCACTGCATCATACACCTGAAACTAATATAACACTGTATGTTAACTAACTGGAATTTTAAAAAAAAACCTTAAAATTTTTAAATTAAAAAATATATAAAATCTAAAAAAAAAAAAAAATCCTGATCATACCAATCTGAGGATTGTGTGGGGAATAGGAATTCTCATTCTTTTCTATTGGAAATACGAAATGGTACAGTCACCTTGGAAGATAGTTTGACAGTTTGCAACAAAGCAAAATATAATCTTACTACATAATCTAGCAAATAGACTTCTAGATATTAACCCAACTGATTTCGAAAACATATTTCTACACAAAAACCTGTAGATGAATGTTTAAAGTAGCTTTACTCATTATTGTGAAAACCTGAAAGCAATCAAGTTACCCTTCAAGAAATGAATGGATAAACAATTATGTTATATTATGTAATAAAATATTATTCAGGAATAAAAAGAAATGAACTATCAGATCATGAAAATTAATCATTCAACCTTAAATGTATGTTGCTAAAGTTGAAGAAACCAATCTGAACAAGCCACATAAACTATGGTACCAATTATATGGCATTCTGAAAAAGGCACAATTATAGACACAATACAAAAATCAGTAGTTGTCAGAGATTAAGACTAGAGTAAATGAGGACTGAATGAGCAAATCATGGGAATTTTTTATGGTGGTAGAAGTCTTCTCTGTGATACCATAATGGTGGACACATGGCACTGTGTGGTTGTCAAAACTTAGTACAAAGTTCTTATCTAGATGCATACAATTAAAAAATAACTATTCTAAATATACCTCTAAATTCGGATTCTAAGATGACAAAGCAACATAACCTATTACAAAGCTGTGAAAAACCTCAATGAAGGAAGTGGAAGAAAAAAGTGCTGACCCAAGTAACTTTGGAAGAGAATAATAACATCTGTAAAACTTAAGACAAAAAGAAAAGCAGTGTAAAAGTTGATTCTAGGAGATCTGGGTCAACAATTTTTATGCTGCTCTTCACGTATACTGGTATTAAAATTTTATTTTATTTTTTTTAAAGATTTTTAAATTAATTTATTTGACAGACAGAGATCACAAATAGGCAGAGAGGCAGGTAGAGAGAGAGTGGGAAGCAGGCTCCCTGCTGAGCAGAGAGCCTGATGTGGGGCTCCATCCCAGGACCCTGAGATCATGACCTGAGCTGAAGGCACAGGCGTTAACCCACTGAACCACCCAGGCACCCCTGGAATTAAACTTTTAAATAAGCATGTGGCTACTTATTGGAGCCAGGTTCTCCCTAGCTTTGATTGGGAACTTACAGATAATCAGGGAATAGTGCATAATTGTTTTTGTAACAATGGATTAATTTGCAGGCATCAGTGTAAGCTCATGGTTACATGTAAAAATATATCTATCTATAGAGAAAAAAGTGGGTGGCTCAGTTGGTTAAGCATCTGCCTTCCGCTCAGGTCATGATCTCAGGGTCCTGGGATCAAGCCCCGCATCGGGGTCTCTGCTCAGCCAGGACCCTGCTTCCCACTCTCTCTCTGCCTGCCTCTCTGCTTACCTGTGATCTCGCTGTCAAATAAATAAATAAGTAAATCATATATCATATATATATATCATATAAATACAATAAAAATATATTTATAAATAAAAAATATTTATAAATAAATAAATCATATATATATCATATATCATATATGTATATCCTCTGCTTCGCAGGGAGCCTGCTTCTTCCTCTCTCTCTGCCTGCCTCTCTACTTGTGATCTCTGTCTGTCAAATAAATAATAAAATCATTAAAAAAAATAAATAAATAAAAGTTTAAAAAATATATATAGAGAGAAAGTAGTCTATATAGTCAATAATTAGTCCATCCCAGAGTGATCACTGTATCAGCAAGGTCATAAAACAGATTAACATTATCACAGTAAGTCCTTGATTTTTTACAACTTTCCAGTTAGGTATAATATTGAAAAATAATTGACATATGATATCCCGTTAGTTTCAGGTATATATCATAGTGATTCAATATTTTTATGCATTATGAAACCCCTACGACAGATCTAGTTACTGTATGACACCTTACAAACTTATCATGACATAATATTATTGACTATAATTCCTTATGCTCTACATTATGTCCATGACTCTCTTATTAGTCTCTCTGTTTCTATTCTTGACATCTTTCTCTTTGCACTCAGTCTTTAAAGCATAAAACATCTCCCCTGCTCCAATAGCTTCAAAAGCTCTCCATTTCACTCCAGTAATATACAAAGTATTCACTAGTCTTACAAAGACATACAAGGTCTGGCCCCCAAATCTCTGAGTTGTTTTCCTACTTCTCATCCTCTAGCTGAATGCATTCCAACTACACTAGCCTTATTAACTTTACCTGTAAAGACCAAGAATTCTCCTGCTTTGGGGTCTTTGATTTTACTCTTTTCACCCCTACTTAAAAATTCTCTGGATGTCCGTGCACCTGTCTTATCCACTTCACTCAGGTTTCTGTAAAACTATCACCAGGTTTACCCTTGATTTTATTTATTTATTTATTTATTTTTTCAGAATAGCCACCCTGTTCTTCCATCATTTCATATTTAGCTTTATTACCTGTCTCTCTAATTAGATTAATCTTCTAGAGGATAAATTATTTTTGTTTGTTTATTGATACATTTTAAGTTCTTAAAGCAGTGCTCTGCTCCGTATGCAATATGAGATGAGGGCTTCAGTCTACCCCTGTCAAAGGACTGAACATGCCTGCGGTATGACAGTCCTGTACTAGGAACAGGTGTTCAAGTTCAAAATACAGAGCAGTGGCTTAGGGGCAGAGAACCCCCAATGCTCTCAACTGGAAAATTGAGAACTTTACATAACAGTAGCAGAAGACACATAATGGAAACAAAATTCTTGGCAAACAACCTTCCAGTTGGTTCTGTCTGCTTATTGTTTCCAGCAGAATGGAAAAAAGTTCTTTGGTGAAAGAACTTATCAGTGAAAGCCTCTTCAATTTGTAGACAATTTATGGCACCATATGAATTATACACAAGAAACATGATAACTGGTTTTCAATGAGGAAATTCAGTCCCATAAATATCACGATCAAAGGTTTAAAACTAAGAGATAAAGCAAGAATTGTTTAATAGCCTATATATAATAACAAACATAAGGTTCAAGTATCTATGGATGATATATTTAAACAAATAAAAAATGGCTATTGTAGATAAACAAAAGTAAATTAAAATTCAGAATCCATAGTAACAGTAACATAGCAAAAGTAGGTAACAGTAACAGTAACATAGCAGAAGTAGGTAGCTGTGAATGAGACAACAGGTAAGTAGAGGAAATTCATACTGATATGTAAAGAAGATAAAAGATTGTCTTGGACTGAAGGAATATTAAAAATACATGGAATGTATTAAAAATATAATGTAGGGGGGCTCCTGGGTGGTTCAGTGGGTTAAAGCCTCTGCCTTCGGTTCATTGAGCCCCGCATCGGGCTCTCTGCTTGGCGGGGAACCTGCTTCCTCCTCTCTCTCTGCCCGCCTCTCTGCCTACTTGGGATCTCCGTCTGTCAAATAAATAAATAAAATCTTAAAATATATATATGTGTGTGTGTGTGTGTGTGTGTGTATATATATATATATATATTATTAGCTATGAAGAGAGATGAGAGGGACACCTGAATCAGTCAGTTAAGCATCAGGCTCCCATCATGATCTCAGGGTCCCAGAATCAAGCCTGCCTCTGGCTCCCTGCTCAGCAGGGAGTCTCTATTCTCCCACTCTACTCTGCCCATGTCCCCATTTGTGCGTGCACAAGGGCGCACTTTCTCTCTCTAATAAATAAAATCTTTTGAAGGGGAGAGAGAGAAGAGAGAATTAGGAAGAGGAAGGTGTAAAGCTGTAAGGGCTGGGGGGTTTACAAAATTGATGGATTATACAAACCAAGACAATAAAAAACTCTATAAAATCCAAATGAAATAATTGAAACTTACACACACACACACACACACACACAAACACGCACATGCATGTGGGAGATAGATATGTATAAATGCCTTCGGTGGAATCCAAAGCTTTTAGTAAACCAAAAAAATATTAAATACAAAAAGCACCCAGAAGTAAGGCATAAATATAGTTTCAGAGAAATGGTAGGACTGACAGATAATATTTAAAACGAATGTAAGGCAGAAAAAAAAGGAATGATCTTTTTCAAGTATCTTGATTAAAAAAAACTTTCCAAAAACTTCTCTAAATAAATATGGAAAACACATAAGTGATGTCACCCTAACCATCCCAGACAATAGGACATAAGAAAACACATCCCAGCTAGTTCTAGGAGGTGAGTATAAACATATAACAAAATATGACATAGATAGTAAGTGGAATTATGGATACAGAATTTACAAAATTTTACAGGGATAATTACACGTATAATTATATGTTGAAATATCCTCACCAAATGAGAAAAATGAGAACACCAGTAAGATTCCAAGGCAAAATTAGCAGGAATGCATTGTGTATTAGAGCAAATGTAAATCTAAAATGTTTGACCAAAAAAGGAAACATGAATTTAGAGAATACTTTTATAACTGGTGGTGGAAATATAAAATGGTACAGAGATTACAAAATACAGCTTTTCAGTTTCTGTACATTTAAACATGCTTCAGCAATTCGTCATCTAGGTATTTCCTAAGTCAACTGAGAACCTGTGTTCAGGAAAATTGTGTGTTCATACAAATCCATATGCAGAGATGTAAATGGGTTTTATTAGGAATCACCAAATATCATTAACTATCCAACTTCTCCTCCACTGGAGAATAAATGTACAAACTGAATTACATCCACACCATGGAATATTATGCAACAATAGGAAGGAACAGACTGCTGGTACACAAAACCAGACAGGTGAATCTAACTGTAAGTGAAGTCAGTCAGGCTCAAAGGCGGCATTATGTACGATTTCACCTTAGATGATATTCTTGCTAAGACAGACTTTTTTTTTTTTTTTAACTACAAAGGGACATGGAGGGTTTGGGGGTGTTGAACCTAGTCTATCTCTTCAATATGATGGTGGCTATATGACTGTATGTGTTTGTCAAAATCCTTGAGGAGAATACAGGCAGCAACCTCTTTGACCTCAGCCACAGCAACATCTTCCTAGGAACATCACCAAAGGCAAGGAAAGCAAGGACAAAAATGAACTATTAGGATTTCATCAAAATCAAAAGCTTTTGCACAGCAAAGGAAACAGTTAACAAAACTAAAAGACAACTGACAGAATGGGAGAAGATATTTGCAAACAACATATCAGATAAAGGGCTAAAGTCCAAAATCTATAAAGAACTTATCAAACTCAACACCCAAAGAACAAATAATCCAATCAAGAAATGGGCAGAAGACATGAACAGACATTTCTGCAAAGAAGACATCCAGATGGATAACAGACACGTGAAAAAGTGCTCCACATCACTCAGAATCAGGAAAATACAAATCAAAACCACAATGAGATATCACCTCACATGAGTCAGAATGGCTAAAATCAACAAATCAGGAAATGACAGATGCTGGCGAGGATGCGGAGAAAGGGGAACCCTCCTACACTTTTGGTGGGAATGCAAGCTAGTGCAACCACTCTGGAAAACAGCATGGAGGTTCCTCAAAATGTTGAAAATAGAACTACCTTACGACCCAGCAATTGTACTACTGGGTATTTACCCTAAAGATACAAACGTAGTGATCCGAAGGGGCACGTAAACCCGAATGTTTATAGCATCAATGTCCACAATAGCCAAACTATGGAAAGAACCTAGATGTCCATCAACAGATGAATGGATCAAGAAGATGTGGTATATATACACAATGTAATACTATGCAGCCAACAAAAGAAATGAAATCTTGCCATTTGTGATGACATGGATGGAACTAGAGCATATCATGCTTAGCGAAATAAGTCAGTTGGAGAAAGACAACTATCATATGATCTCCCTGATATGAGGAAGTCAAGATGCAACATGGTGGGGGTTAAGGGGGTAGGAAGCAAGATGGGATTGGGAGGGAGACAAACCACAAGTAACTATTAATCTCACAAAACAAACTGAGGGTTGCTGGGGGGAGGGGCTTTGAGAGGGGGGTGGGGTTATGGACACTGGGGAGGGTATGTGCTATGGTGAGTGTTGTGAAGTGTGTAAACCTGGCAATTCACAGATCTGTACCCCTGTGGATGAAAATACATTATATGTTTATAAAAAATAAAATTAAAAAAAAACTTGGAATTTTACACTAAAGGAAGTACATTTTTCTACAGGTAAATTATATCTTTATAACAAAAATGTGAGAGAAAAAGCACCATTAAGAAACTGAAAAGGGGGGGCCCCTGGGTGGCTCAGTGCGTTAGGCCTCTGCCTTCGGCTCAGGTCATGATCTCAGCGTCCTGAGATAGAGCCCAATTCAGGGAACCTGCTTCCTCCTCTCTCTCTGTCTGCCTCTCTGCCTGCTTGTGATCTCTGTCTGTCAAATAAATAAATAAAATCTTAAAAAAAAAAAGAAAGAAAGAAAGAAACTGAAAAAGGAAGAACGTGGGTGGCTCAGTCAGTTTTGTCTCTGGCTCTTGCTTTCAGTTCAGGTCATGATTTCAGGGTTATGAGATCAAGTCCTGGCAAAGGGCTCACACTCAACCCAGAGTGTGCTTATTCCTCTCCCTCCTCTGCTCCTCCCCCTTGTTCACTCTCACTCCTTCTCTCTCTCCCTCTCTCTCTTTCTATCTCTCTAAAGTAAATAAATGAATAAGTAAAATATTAAGAAAAAAGGGAAAAGGTCGGCCATAGGGTAAAAGAAATTATTTTATAACCAATAAAAAGCTGATTTCTTGATTTAAAACCTAATTGAAACAATCCAAAAGAAATGTGAACAAAAGCCTTAAACGATCTCCTTCTGTTAAACTGTTAAACTTGTCTTTTTTTTTTTTGTATTTCTGATGCTTTAACATCTGGGACCTTGCTGACCCTGGAGGGATTTCCCCTCTCAGAGCTGTGCAGTGTCTAGAGATAGTAAACAATTTAGCTGTGAGCATGGCTTTCACAAACAAACCAACAGATCTAGAATTCACACCCCACCCCCGGCCTCTTCCTCTGTTGGCCTCTCACGCTTGGGGCCACTTCCTCCCTGTCCTACTCATCCCAGGGTCAGGTGCAGACAATCAAGGATAACATTTATGACCCAGAGCCCAGGGAAGTTATTCAAGCCAGCTGACCCTAAACCTGCTCACCCTGTCATGCCGTCCCTTTCCTACTAAAGTCACATATTTCCCGCTTACATCTCTTCCCATTTTCTCTGCCTCCCACGTGATCCTGAAGCTTCCCCCCAAGTTGCCCTCATGGGTGATATCCCCCTTTCTTTTGAGATCTGTGAGTACCTAACAACATTTTCAGTGACCATCATCTCATGATCTGGTGGCCTCACCATACTTGAATAATAATAAAACCAGTATTTTAAGACATTTTACATGGCTTTATCCTTATATTTATCCAAATTACTAGACTATGTACTGGAAGATCTTTAACATCATTAGTCATCAAGGAAATAATTAGTAGAAGACACTAATGTGTCATTATGCAGAATAACTAGAATGATTAAATTCAAAAAGGCAGATACTCCAAAGGTTGGTCTGTAATATTAAAACAAAACAAAACAAACAAACGAAAAACAACAACAACAACAAAAAACTACTGTTGAGAGAAAACTACAAAATACCACTTGTAGGTGTATACACCACAGAAATGTGTACATGCTTACACAAAGAGGCAAATTAAAGAGGACGGTCATAGCAGCACTAAGTATAAACCAAAATGGAAATGGCCATATTTCCATCAACAATTGGCCAGTAAATATCTTGTGGCAATGCACATGGTGTTCCATTGGATGATAGCAGAATAGAAAAATGAGACACAAATCAGTATACTCTATGATCTCAATTACAATGACCCCAAAACAGCAAAAATGCTGTTAAAGATCAGGATAATGGTTATATTTGTGGAGAGTTATTGGTAAAATATGAATGGGACTGATGAACATCGGAAAAGGGAAGGGAAAATAAAATAAGATAAAAACAGAGAAGGAGGCAAACCATAAGAGACTCTAAACTATAGGAAACAATCTGAGGGTTGCTGGAGGGCAGGTAGGGGGGATGGGGTAGCTGGGAGATGGGCACGTGATGCAATGAGCACTGGGGGTTGTACGCAACTGATGAATCACTAAACTCCACTATGAAGCTAATAATACACTCTATTTTAACTCCCTTGAATTTAAATAGAAAACGGGAATGAGAGATTTTGCAACATATTTGGAACATAAAATACTTTCTTTTAAGTATATAGTTAATGCAGAAAAATACTTCGGGCTTTTTGAAATACATAAATGCAAGTATAAAAAAATCGAAGCTATTAAAATACGTGGTGCATAGAGGAGTTTTGACCTATTTTATGAAAATAAAACTGATGGGAATATCAAGAATGAATTATATTAGAGAAAAGAGAGAAACATTGAGTGATGTAATGTTAACTTCTAGACCCGGTGATTAAAAGAATATTTAAACCATTAGAAAACAGGGATGGGAGGAAAATGAGGTTTGAATGAGCAAAAGTCAGGAATTGGCTGGAAGTATGTTGCTACAATGAGAATTAGCCCAGGAAAGGAAGAGAATGTCCTGAGGCAGGCACGAGTTTCAAAGTAGCTCCGCAGAAATTAAGTGAATGTAAGTAAGCAAAGAAAGCAGCAAAAATGCACATGAAGTCAACCTTATTAGTCATAAATTCTGTGTGTGTAAATTCATGTACTTGCTGAAATATATTTGTAATCCCAAAATCAATACTTGGAATGCTTTCACAACCCTTTGTGAACACATACAGAACAACAAAAACAAAGAGTGTTGGTGGGGTCACTGAGAGGACATGACCACCGACTGATCCTAGAGTGGACCCCAGCTCTGGTAGGCTCCTAACCCTCTCTCCTCTCCTTGGAAATAGCTTCCCACTTGCCTTCTTTGCTCCCAGAAACTGCCCAAGAACAGAGCCCCAAATTAGTGATATGGTGCTGAAACTATCCAGAGAGCATATGTCTGAACCCCAATAAGGCATCTATAGAAACTAAGACTTGGGGGCGCCTGGGTGGCTCAGTGGGTTAAGCTGCTGCCTTCGGCTCAGGTCATGATCTCAGGGTCCTGGGATAGAGGACCTGCTCAGCCTGCTTCCTCCTCTCTCTCTGCCTGCCTCTCTGCCTACTTGTGATCTCTCTCTGTCAAATAAATAAATAAAATCTTCAAAAAAAAAGAAACTAAGACTTGGGGACTGTTGGGGAGATGTCTTGCAGCCCCCTGGGGCTAATCCTCATTTGTAAGTCTCCTTGCTTATTACACCTGCCATGGGAGCATCTGGAGAGGCTCCTCTCTGTCTCCTTTCTCTCTCTGCACTGTGCATGTGGGAGTCAATTTCAGATCTCACCTGGGAAGCTCCCGAGAGCATGAACCCACATTTAGCAAACCATCTGGAAGACTAGAAAAACTGGGCCTTAGAAAACAGGCTGTCTTGGGGAAATCCCAAAGCGGTGGACGACTGCTGGATGGGGAGGGCTGGTCTGTGTGGCAGATGCTTGTGGACGTCGTGTGAGTCTGGAGGGTGTCCCTAGCTCCAGCTGCTTCGGTGTGCCCTTGGAGGGACTGTCTAAACCCACTGTGAGAAAGCAGGGACAGAGAAAAGAGGGTATTGTGGTGCCTGACAGTGAATCAGGTGGATCCCTGTACTCCCAGGTCCCTAATGCAGAGAAACGCAAGAGCAAAGTCACAGAAACCCCAGCCAGGGAGGCTGACTCCGATCAGGAAAGGCTCATGATGAATGTACTCCCACTGAGCTCAGTGTTACAGTGGCCAAGTTCCAGCAAAAGGCCAGAAGAACATTCAGGTGTAGTTAGGGTGGCGGTGGGACACAGAAGCAGTGCCATTTCTCGGACCAGTCAGGAGGCAAAGAAAATGAGCAGCATTGCCTCTGTGGTGCTCAGGAGTTCATGGAACAAAGTGCTTTATGGGATTGGCTTATTGTATCCTGCAAGGGGTTGTTGGCCAGTGAGAGGGATTTCCCTGGGCATGTGGGAACCTGGAAATTCATAGCGAGGCACAATAAAATCTTAGGGATCTGGGAGTGAGACAGGTCCCTGTCCCTGAAGACCCAGATGGGGCCATGCTCACTGCAGGACTGATCCTCCAGGTTTTCCCAGAGTGCCTGATACCCACGTTGATGCTATCACAGGGTAGGATGTTTATGACGCTGGACACGTGATTCTTGGTTTGGGGAAAACTGACAAATTCCAGTAATGGGTCTGAGCTGTGAGAAAAAGTCAAGAAGGAGAGGAAGCTCAGAAAGCTGAAAGGCCATTTCAATCAACTGTAAAGTGTTGGATTAGAATAACCAGAAAGTAAATGTGGTTTGACCTCATCTTGATCAGGGAAACCTGTTTTCTAAGGTGGCGGACCAATCCAGCAGGGAATCCCAGTCCCTGCCCCAGGGCCGTTCTGGGTTTTCCGCTCCTGCCCTGCCGACTGCGGCCACAAGAGTGGCACAGATACAAAAGTAAAAGTGTGTAAACTACCCCCTTTGTGTGTGCTCAGGGCTCAGATCTTGGGAGATTATTCTCCTCTGAGCCTCCCATCATCACACAAACCTCTGATCCTCCAAGATCTCTGAGTGTTGCTTGGTTCTTTGGCCAGGATCCAGTCCAGGATCCATAAAAGTTACTATTGGGCCCCTACCTAAACGTATAGACTGACAACTCCATACTGTAGGTTGACCTACGAAAAGCCTTAAAACCTAAACAGTAGGTCAGACTGACCTCATCTGCCCCTACCATTCCTGATGAAGGGCTTCTTCTGGAGCAGACCTTTCTGCTCCAGAAAGGTCTCCAGAAAATGCCTCAGGAGTACAGTCCTATTCAGGATACCTGTCTCCCATGCCTGGGGATAGGATCTAGGCCAAGATTGCCTGCAGGTAAAGGCCATTGGAGGTGATTGAAGGCCTCATGTTGAACTCACTATTCTCAGGTCTTCCAGAAATAAACAGAAGGTGGTGGCTCTGGTGGAATCTGGAGCTGGATGGGTAGCACACGGTACCCATTAGACATTTTCTGCCCCGCTTAGTGCCATGATGATTAATGGAGGCAAGCAGTTGTGGTCAGGAAGGTCCCTTGACACTGCAACCTGGACACTGTCCCACTTGAGATTATGAGGTTTTCCTCTCTCTAATACCAAAGAACATGGGTGTCTTACAAAGTCAAACTGTGCACGAGGCTGTGTTCCATCTGTTTGGCTGTGTCCTACCTTCCCAGTACCTCAGATACCTTGTCCATGGTCCTAGGAGGGTATCATGCTGGTCTGGACTTAGCACGAGCCTTTTTCAGTATACCTCTGGGAACTGAGTCCCATCAATTTGTCTTCATGGGGTGGGGGGCAACAACAAACCTTTCAAGTGCTTCCCCAGTGTTACCTACAGAGTCCTACCATATGTCAGGATGGTAGCCTAGGACCTGTCCTTTCCCACTTCAGTAAGATGGGACTATTACACTGAGAACATAATGTTCTCATGAAAGACTTGTCTCTGTTGCAGGACAGACTGTAGGCTTTGCTGGGGCATCTGGGAGAGAATGGGAAGTGACCTCCAGAAAATTCAAAGTCCAGGCACTTCCATACATTTTCTAAAATGCATCTGGGTTGGATAAGACTTGCATTTCTCCAGAAGTTATGCTTGAAAAAGTACAAGCTTTAAAAAAAAAAGAAAAAACAAACTCTGCAAGCTTATCCAACCCCTGTGAATGTGAAAGAGATAAAGACTTGATAGGGATTTTGAGATTTTCGGAGGAGTTTTATTTCCTACCTGACCCAGTGCTGCCATCCCTTAACAACCTGGTAAAGAAAGGGCATGTGGAATTTTGAGTCAGAGGAGCAAGCCACCTTTGAGAAGACAAAAACTCTAGTGAAACAGGTTAAAGCTCTGGACCTCTGGGCATCTTCCAAGCATTCTAAGTCAGATGTGTCTGTGTCTCTGGAAGGTACAGGTCAGGCACTGTGGAGATGACAGAGTTAAAAGGAGAGAGTATCCCTGGGATTTTGGTCCGGGCTCCAGCAGGAAGCAGAAACCCAATGTACCCACATAGAATCATAGCTCCTAGCATTCTTCCAGGTAGAGCCTTTCACAAAGGAATAGCATATCATGATAAGAGTTTCCCTGCCTATTAAGGGATGGGCTAAAAATATATTCCATTGACCTATGTATACCATGGCTCAAACCTTTATTTTGACTAAGTGGCCTATCCACAGCAGAGGAGCACCCTGTCCACCCTCTCCACAGTCTCTAGAAATGAGGGTGCAAATCGGTCTGAAGAGGATGTAGCCCCTCCAGATGCCCCTGTCTCCATTCCCATGGCAGCCCCTGTGGCTTGTAGGGAAGGATCAGGGGAAATTCCTGCTATTGCCTGGGGTACAGATGACCCTACTCTGGCAACCCACCTACAGGGACAACAGTTGCTCAGCCCAACACTGATCCCATCTGTGTGGAAACAGAAGCAAACCTCAGCGGCCGGCGGAGTGAACTCAAGAATGGTTTGCCGGGTGATCAGTCATGAGCCTTGACCTAAACATTAACCTTCTGCACAGACGGTTAGGCTATTCTACAAGGATTAAAACCAGGGCTTGGATAATAGGAAGCCAAGGGACAGATGATCATGAATAAGCCATTGTGGGGCCAGGATGTGTTTGGGGCCATTTGGGTCCACCTGCAGGAGTCTTCATTTTCTTCTACAACCTTGCTTAGAAGACACTGATAGTGCCTGACAATCAGGAAGATGCTGTCCTAGCTTGGGAATAACAAGACCCGGCAACTGACCGTTCAGTAGATGGAGACTAAGTACAGAAGGAGTGTCCTCCTCAGTGGCCAGGTGGGATGGCACAGTGCCAAGGATGTTGGACTACCCTGAAATACAGTGACTTGGCTAAGGCAATAAGAGCCCTGTGTTCTTAGCAATGCTCAAGCCAAAGTGGTCTGGGGCATTCACCAAAGGTTCAAGCAGGGAAGGATTGGCAAATTGGCAAAAAAAAAAAAAAAAAAAAAAAAAAAAAAGTAAGGACACCTTTGCTGGCCTAAACCAAAGTTATCCCTGTTGCTACGCAAACAAGGGGCCACCGTTAGGGGATTAAAGAAGCCAAGTGCCATGTATGGATGCTCTCATTGAACACACAGTGATCAGGGGGTCACATTTCAAAGACCAGGAAGTGTCCAACTGAGGAAAATCCCACGATCCTGAACTGAGAAACCATCCCCTCTATCATCCACAAGCAGCAGGGTTAGTAGAAAAAAAGGAATATTAATGTAGCTGATTGAACTAACAGGTCGAATCAACTTTGTTGAGTTAACTGAAGTATTGTCTCAGGCTTTGATACATTTGAATGACTTCCTATGGGGCCTCTTATGTCAGACTGGGGACCCTGGTTGAGACACCAGTCCTGTGAAAGTCACAGGGGACCTGTTGTCCTGACTCTCACCGTGGATTGGTGTGCCACGCTGCTGAGAACAACAGGCACCATCACGTCTGGGGCAGAGATTATCTACTGGAATTCGTTGTGATACATCCTGCCACGATGAATGAATTAATTTTCACCCCTGGGAGAGCAGAAGCCACAAGGATCTCTATGTCCTGCTGCAAACCAGACCTGCTGAAATTCACTGTGTCTAGAATGGAATTTGCACCATTCATAGATGGGAAAAGTTGGGGATCCTGGTCTGGCATATCCCCTACCTCACACCTGACAGCGCTGCCTCCCCTGGCCCAAATGTATGGTATGCATCACCTGGTCAAATTCGCAAAGCTGAAACCACATTAACATTTAAGGATTAGGCCATAAGTGTAATTCTTATAGAAGAAGGAAGACCTCCTCTTACAAATTCCTACTAAATATCTGTCTTCTTGACCTTAGAAATCTGTTGCACCTGTGGCCACAGGATGATGCCTGATGGAAATATCTGTTTACAGATTGTCCGTTTATGTGCCCAACAAAGACATTCGTCCAACTATTGGTTATGTCGTTAGCCGTCCCTCTCTAGTTTGTCAGGATGGCCATGGTGGGTGTCGCTCCTCCAAGGTAGAGATTGGAAGGTCCTAATGAGGTACATTAAAGAAGAACAAAGTAGGACCAGTACTTTCATGCATCTGTTATCATTAGTACTCATCCAGAAAAATGGACTGTGGCACACACTATCGATGACACTGGGCATGGGTCTTCTTTTCTGTCAGTCAAACTATACTGGCAGCCCATCAAGTGGCTGGCTGGAAAAGTCCTAGAAATACCACTATTAAGTCCATGTGTGGGTATGCTCAGATTTGGGAATGGGTTTATGTGGCTCATTGCAGCTTATGGACATTTGAACATCTGGGCACCTGTCTTAGGAACAGAAAAATCCCTCTAAGTAGAACCAATCTAATTGTGCCAGAAATGATGTAATATCCCAGAACTGTGTGGTCATTCCCTCCTATTAAAGGATAGTGATGGTGGCAGTAACTGGTCATACCACGCAGGTATTTACTGGGTAGCCCTGGATGGGACCCAGCAGTTGTGTTGCACAAATCCTTGGTCATGGCTTCCACCTGGTTGTTTGGGTTGTTACACCATGGGTTTCCCCTGATTACAAGGGAGAATCTATTCTAGCACACATGGAAGCCCTTACTTTAGACTTAAATGATAGCTTACAAGGCCCATCATTACTGAACACTGAAATGTCTCTGATAAGAAAAGCCATCCTCGGGGCACCTGGGTGGATCACAGAGTTAAGCCTCCGCCTTCAGCTCAGGTCATAATCTCAGAGTCCTGGGATTGAGACCTGCATCAGGCTCTCTGCTCGGCAGGGAGTCTGCTTCCCCACCCCTTTCACCGCCTACTTGTGATATCTCTCTCTCTGTCAAATAAATAAAATTTTTAAAAAGGGAAGAAAAGAAAAGCCATCCTCCAAAATACGATGGCCTTAGCTTTTATTACTGCCTCATAAGGAAGTACCTATATCATTATCCACGTAGAATATTGTATGTTCATATATGATGAGTCTGCTAATGTATCCTGTTTTTTAAGTAGTGTGAGGACACATGTGAAAGTTCTGAGTGATTTGACACCCCCAGTCCTGGAGACCTCATCAGTCAGTGGTTCAGAGGAGTGGTTTTGGGACTCTTAAGAGGAAAAATTTGTGACTAATTTTGGGAATCATTATTTTAATCTTCTGTGTGCTTGTATTGTTGCTGTGGCCTCTGCCTCCAGTGCAGCCAGGAAACCTCTAAGAAGCCACCTCCATGGTAGGGAAACTCCTTCTTGATGATGTAGGGCACACTGCAGGAGAGAGAGGCATAAGAGATTGAAAGAGCAGGTCACAAGAAGGGAAGGTCATCAAGGAAGCATCACCTTAACCCTGGAAAACATTATTGTTAAGGGAGGTCATTGAGACAATGGGACTACAGTTTGACCCTCGAGTTGGATCCCGGCAATCAGAGGGTCCTCATCCTTCTCCCTGTCTGTGTAAAGTGCATCCCATTTGTCTTCCCCAGCCCTGAAAACTTCCCCAAGGACACAGCCTTGTGCTCATAATGTGGTTTGGGAGCCATCTGGATGGTACATTAGGACTGAACCTAATTGAGGCTTTTAAGTTGCCATGGGCAGGGGCAGAGATGCTCTCATCTTGTGGCACCCAACACCCACTTTGTATGTAAGTCCCTTTCCTCATTCTAGCTGCTGCCTGCCTATATGGGGTGGTCCATCTCTTTCTTCAGTCTCTCCCTACCATCCACCAGTGGGGCTGATTTCAGATCTCACCTGGGAAGCTGCTAAGGGTGTGATAATAAATCACCCAAAGGGTAGGCTCCCAGCTCTATCGTTTCCACTCTCATACCATAAACTAATGTTCTTTTTGTGGTCTGGTTAGTTCCCAGTTTCTGTAATTCCTGTGTTGTGTTAAGCAGTTCCCTGCTTGCGATGGCCCTGAAGCACCATGCTCAAGTGTCATCTCAGGTCTTTAAGGGCAGAAGTCTGATGTGGCTCATGGAGAAAATATGGGTATCAGATAAAGTTTGTGCAAGCATTTCTAGCACTGTTGGTGCTAAGTCCAATGTTAATCAATCAATAATAGACATTACATAAAGTAGGCACAAAACAGAAACACACACACACACACACAAAACAGATTATGCACCAATCCGTTGAGAAATCAGTCGACCACAGGCTCACAGGATCTGATGTTTTTGTAATAAGACAGTGAAGGGTACAGGGGCAGCAGATAAAAATAAAGTAGATAAAAAAAGAAAGGAAAAGAAAACAATGAGGAAGAGAAGAAATGAGGTTTTTCATAAATCTATTAATACATTTTGATAGGGTTGCTAATAAAGTTCAGTTTTACTATATTAACATTTTAATATATTAATAATCTGGATATTTATTCTATGTTAGGCAGAATGACAGGCTTGAAGAAAATGGTCATAAAATAGAAACTCATCTTGTCCTTCCAATTGCTTAGTATATACTAGGGATGAATATAGTTAGGGGCACGTTCAAGCTGGTTTTGGAACCAAAGTGCTGGCATTATGGACAGCTGCATCTAAATCGGCTTAGGGAAGGATATCACAAGAAGATGACATTTGAGCCGAATCTTAAAGGCTGTGCTGGGAAGAGATAAATAGAGAAAAGAGTAAATAAAATTCTAGGAAGGGGGGAGTAGAGGCAAGAAAGGAAGAGAAAGCATGTCAAAGTTGGAGAGCTGAAGAAATCCAAACAAAGCATTAAAAGGTGTAAGTGTCTAAAGACATCAGCTGCAGCCAGATAATGGCAATAGGAGTGATGTGATTAATGTATTTCTTTAATTTTAGAAACATCATACAGATGGTAGCTTGTAGAATGTCATCTATCTTCATAGTGAAATAGGAACCAGAACCTTTACCCGGAGTGTGGTGTGCGAGTAGGTTGGGGATATGAGAACAGCGGAGATTATCTTGAACAGCTGCTAAGAGAAGAGTTATAATGAATCAATTAGAGGTGACAAGAACATTGCCAAGTGTCTCTAAAACCGTGGCCAGAGTTGCATAGCATGAAATTGTGGTGGATCTGATAATCACAGGTATGCCAACAGCAGCTTAGGAGGGGCAGTAAAAAGAACAAGATAAAATAATGTTGGACTATCGTGGGTGACATGGATCTGTTTGACTATGAGAACAAAGGATAATCAAAGACATTAACCCAGGACACAATTAAGTTGGTGAACTTTGGAATCTGTTCTGGCTATGGATAAACAAATAAAGCCTGGAGTAGATTCGAAACACAGGAGTGAGGAGAACATCCATTGGGATAGAGGTTGAACAAGCACAAAATCAAATCAAAGAGGAGATCATTGGAAGAACGTAACTACGGCCACTACTGGTATCCTGGAGCTCAGCGAACTCAGGGCAGATTACTTCCTAGTAAAAATCAGCTTTAGGCTTTAAGCCACTGACTGATAATGAAGCAGGCCAGAGTCAAAGTTCCAAATAACTGAAAGTCAAAATGTTCAATAATAAATTCAGGATGGTGGGAAAACTGAGAAAAGCACAATGACAGATTAGAACACTGGGGCCACGCCACCTGCCACAACACCATTCTGACCAATCTTTTTCTTTTCTTTCTTTCATTTCCTTCTTTTTTTTGTTTTCTTTCTTTTTCTTTTCTTCTTTCTTTCTTCCCCTTCCTTCTTTTCTTCTCTCCATTTCTTTCTTTCTTTCTTTTTCTTTTCTTTCCTTCCTTCCTCCCTTTCCTTTCTTCTTTCCTTTCTTTCTCTCTCTGTTTCCTCTTTTTCTGAGGAGAGCAGAATTTGACATCAAAACCAGACAAGAATCCAAAAGAAAGAACATTTGCAGTTTCAGCTCTTTAAATGAATAAGAATGTGATGATAATAATATTAACAACAACAAAATATGTATTTTTATTAATATATACAAAGATACTCTGTCACAATCAAGTCCATTTTACTCTATAAACTCTGGGTTAGTTTAACATTAGGATATCAGTGTAAGGAAACAAAAATGATACAGTTAACCCAATAGACATTAATACAACGCTCCACCGAAGTAGAGTTGTGAAAAGGAATCCTTAATCTACAAAAACAAAGCTAAGTTAAAACAAGAAAAAAAGAACAGTACGCACTACCTAATGTTGTAATACATTTCTGTTGAGAACACAAGAATGCTCCTTGTCATTATTTGCTTTCAATTCTATTACTGAAGGTTCTAACAGAATATGACAAGAAAACAGAATGAACTCAAGAGGATTACAAATGAAACAATGATGTCCTAGTTTGCAGAAGATACTTTTATAAATAGTCAAAAGGGCCTATCCATTAATTTTAAATAAGTGACCTAATACAATTTGCCTCCTGATGTGATTCAATAATGAATACACATCACTTCTATTTTAATTTTTCCAATATATTTAACCTGTATATAATCATAGACAAACCTAAAATATAGGGTATTCTACAGAAAAACGTGTTTTTTACACCTTTCCAAACTTCTGAGAAAAAATAAAAACAGAAGCATAAGAGTAGCATTTTAGGTTTTAGAAAAAAGCATGAAGAGAGATGTAAACCAAATGAAATTAAAACTATGCTTGTGTATTGAATTAAAAAACAGCTATAGAATATTTTAGACATGCAACTGGGGCACATGGATGGCTCAGTCAGTTAAACATCTAACTCCAGGTCAGGTCATGATCTCAGGGTTTGGGGATTGAGCCCAGAAGCAAGTTCTGTGTCAAGTCCCCCAGGGAGTGGGTCCAGCCCCAGGTCCAGCGCTATGTCCAGCCCCATGCCTGTGGAGATCTACATAAGGTTCTGTGCTCAGTAGGGAGTCTGCTTCTCCCTCTCCCTTTGCCCCTCCCTCCACTTGTGCTCTCTCTCTTTCAAAAAAATAAATAAAATCTTAAATAAAAAAAGAAGTATATGCAAGTATCTTAGAAGATGTTATTTAATTAACACTCTTTTCCTTAGCTATGAAAATCATCCTGTGGCGATGTATGTAAAAGTTCTTGTTTTTAGCAGTTTCATAAAAGCATTTTTAAATAACTGGCAAAAATAATTCCTTTCCTCTATGTCTAATCAGAAAGCAAATATTGTCAAATGTGAATATTAGATAGGTAAGTTTAGGAGAATTGTGCTTTTCTTTCAACTTTCCTAAAAAGAACTTTTTAAAAATAACAAAAATACTATACGATTACAAAAAAAATTCTCATCATAGTTATATGGAAATTATATCATACTGGAGTCAGTTATATATGAGAAGCTTTTAAAAATATTTTTATGTTATCTAATGATATAAATAATATATTAGTAATTCTTTAAAAATGCATAAATAGATTTCTGCTTTATTTAGATTACCTCAAGAAACTTGAAATATTAGAGCTACCCCTCTCAAAGGAAAAAATATATAAATAGATTTACCAGGGTATTTTATATAAAGTCTATATACAAAAATCAAATTTATATCTAGATATTGGAAAAATTAATGAAAAGCAACATTTTTAAATGAAGTCATTCATAATAGCTTCAGAAACTTCTCATGTCAATGAGTAAATCTATGAAGAATGGACAAGATTGCACTAAAAAGCTTAAAAATTACCTTGACAGAAATTAAATCAAACTTAAATTAGATATCATGTTTCATTGATTGAAAGATTCAGTATTGTAGAAATCTCCATCCTCTCAAAATTGATTTAGACATACAATGCTATCGGCGGGAGCACTCCCCTGCCCACCCCGCCCCCGCGGCCGAGCCCGGGAGTCAAGTGGGAGTCAGCCGGCCGGCGCGGGCAGCACCGGGACCCCGCCGGGGACACTGCAGCCGGAGCCTGGGAGGAGCCGTGCCGCCACCGTCTGAACTAGGATGTCCCGACATGAAGGTGTCAGCTGTGATGCATGTTTAAAAGGAAATTTTCGAGGTCGCAGATATAAGTGTTTAATTTGCTACGATTATGATCTTTGTGCATCTTGTTATGAAAGTGGTGCAACAACAAGGCATACAACTGACGACCCGATGCAGTGCATATTAACAAGAGTAGATTTTGATTTATACTATGGTGGGGAAGCTTTCTCTGTAGAGCAGCCACAGTCTTTTACTTGTCCCTATTGTGGAAAAATCGGCTATACGGAGACATCTCTTCAAGAACATGTTACTTCTGAACATGCAGAAACATCAACAGAAGTGATTTGTCCAATATGTGCAGCATTACCTGGAGGCGATCCCAATCATGTCACGGACGACTTTGCAGCTCATCTTACGCTTGAACACAGAGCCCCTAGAGACTTAGATGAATCGAGTGGTGTTCGACATGTACGTAGAATGTTTCACCCTGGCCGGGGATTAGGAGGTCCTCGTGCTCGTAGATCAAACATGCACTTTACTAGCAGTTCTACTGGTGGACTTTCTTCTTCTCAGAGTTCATATTCTCCAAGCAATAGGGAAGCCATGGATCCTATAGCTGAGCTTTTATCTCAGTTATCAGGAGTGAGACGTTCTGCAGGAGGACAGCTTAATTCTTCCGGCCCTTCCACCTCTCAGTTACAACTGCAGATGCAGCTGTAGCTGGAACAGCAGCGCGCCCCGGCAGCGCGGCAACAGCTGGAGACCGCACGCAAAGCAACCTGGAGTACTAACACGAGCAGTGTCACCACTACAATCACACAATCCACGGCAACAACCAACACGGCTAACACAGAAAGCAGTCAGCAAACTATCCAGAATTCCCAGTTTCTTTTAACAAGATTGAACGATCCTAAAATGTCAGAAACAGAGCGCCAGTCCATGGAAGGTGAGCGCGCAGACCGCAGCCTGTTTGTCCAAGAGCTCCTTCTGTCCACTTTAGTGCGTGAAGAGAGCTCGTCCTCCGACGAGGATGAACGGGGGGAGATGGCAGATTTTGGTGCTATGGGCTGTGTAGATATTATGCCTTTAGATGTTGCTTTAGAAAACCTAAATTTAAAAGAGAGTAATAAAGGAAATGAGCCTCCACCACCTCCTCTTTGATGACATCCCAATTCGCAGACAATGTCCTCTGTGCTGTATTTGCCAATGAAAGTGGACAACAACTATCTTGGGTTTGTTTGGTGATTGTAATTTCAGGTCTGTCACTCTTGTTACATTGTGTACATTCAAAGGAAGAGAGAAAATATATATGATAATCATTTCCACTTAACTAATTTTTACTTCTAGCAGGTAAATGTAGGTAGCAGTGCAGGGGTGATCTCTGCTTCCTGTACCTTGACATGCAAAAGGCTCTCCTAATACTCCACATTCAAACTGAAGAGGAAAATTGAAATCTCTAATGAAGCTGCTGTGTGTATTTATGAATATTAATGAATAAAAACTGCTTGGATGGTTTACCTTAACTACTGCATGAGGTTTTTTGCAGCGTGCATGAGTTTTAGTGACCTTGTTATTTAAAAAATGAAATACAAGGAGTAAAACTTAAACAAACATAAAAAGCCCAAAGCTTTCCTGAGCATTATTCAATGGTTACACAGCAGAAGAGTTACATGGCGAAGTAGCTTTTGAATAATGTCCGCCCGAGTCACCTTTCTTGTGTGCCTCCTACATACAAAGCCAGCTCTGCAGCCGAGTCTGGGGGTCGTAGCCAGGGGTCGCACTCTGCCTTGTGTGGCTGTCCTGTCGCCCTGTTAGTCATCCTACCTGTATGGAGCTCAACCTGTCTCTTTTTAAACTCATCTGTAGAAGACACACAGTAAAGCGACTGTTGGAATCTGCTGCGGGGCACCCATGTGCCCTCAAAACAAAGCCTGTTCATATGTGTTTAAAGTTTTTACTTGTTGTGGTTGTTGACAATTTTTTTCAATTGTTAAATATGTTTTATTCAGGTGTAGATGAATTTCATTTATTCACTGTTCAACGAAGTTAACCTGAATTATGTTGTCTTTGTTTTTGAAAATCTCACATTCTCAATCATATTTTGCGTTATTTATGTACTTGCTTCATAGTTTGCTGAGACAGATCAGATCAGGGGAGCTTTGAGGATTTGCCTTCCCAGATTTTGTCAGTATATCACAACCAAATTCTTAATGCTAACTCTATCACCTTTTATTTATTGGGTTTTTTCTGGCATAAAAAGTAAAGCCTTTTAATTGAAAAAAAAAAAAAGACATACAATGCTATCACCATAAAAATTCCAGCAACTTTCTTTATATGTATGGAATTTGCAAACTGATTCTAAAATTCCTGAAACCTAAAGGACTAAGAGTAATTAAGACTAATATAAAGAACAAAGAAAAAGGACATATTCACTAGGTATTAAGACTTATTGTGGCTATAGTGATTGAGGATCCTGTTAATCCAAAGATAACCAATAAGCCAATTAAATAAGAGTCCACATAAATAAATAAATCCAGATAAGAGCTCTATTTAAGATAAATGTGACAGTGTGGACCATCGGCAAACAGTGCTCTTCCCAATAAATTACACTGAATGCTAATGTGCAAAAAGTTAAAAATTACACCTCATCTCATATCAAAAACAAAAATTGACAGCTGCTAAGTTAAAGATGAAAGTGTGAAAGCTAAGACAATAAAAAAGATAGCATATGAAAAAGTCATCATGAAATATGTTAGGTAAAGAGGTCTTAACCAAGGTCAGCTATATCAAAAACACTGTAAAGAAAAGGGATGTTACCCAGACACCTGAGTGGCTCAGTCTTTTAAGCATTTGCCTTCGGCTGGGGTTGCGATCCCAGGGTCCTGGGATCCAGTCCCACATCAAGCTCCTACTGGGTGGGGAGCCTGCTTCTCCCTCTCTCCCTGCCTCTGCTCTGTCTCCCTCTCTCTGTGTTAAAACAAAACAGAACAAAACAAAACAAAACAAAAAAACTTTAAAAAATCTTAAGAGATGCCACCTAGCTTTACACTAAAATGAGGAACTTGTGTTCATCAAAATGTACCATTTGGAAGAGTGAAAAGGAAGGCTATCAACTGGAGAGCATAGGTTCCTCATGAAATTAATAAAAGAATTATTACCAGAATTTAGAAATGAGCACAAGACATGAACAAGCACTTCACAAAAAGGTCATATACATGCTTAATGCTCAGTCTTCTTGTGCTTATTAGAAATCATGAAAACATTATTTAAAGCTGAGCTTAATACAACTTCACACACAGCAGAATGGCAAATGTTAAAAGAACTAATAGTACCTGGTGCAGTGAGGAATGGAGGCAAATGGAACCACATGGATTACCGAGGACTGCATAAATTGACAAAGCTACTCTACAAAACCATCCGGCATTATCTGTTCAAGTTGAATATGACCCAGGAGTTCCACTTCTTGTTATAAGCCAGAAGAAAATGTATATGTATGTATTTCAAATGATACTTACAGGAATGTGCATAGATGCTTTAGTCATAATCATCCCAAACAGTAGACAATATAAAAGCATCCAGCAATAAAATGCTTCAATAAATTGTGACATATTCATACAACACAATGGTGTACAATAATAAAAATGAACAAAGCTGCATGAAACAGCATGAGTGAAAGTTGTAAACATAATATGAAGCAAAAAAAATGTATGATTTGGTTCATCTAAAAACTGGCAAATGCTGATGGTATTGGAACTAAAATTGTGTTCATTTGGAGGGGAGGCCACCAAATAGTAACAGTCATACAAGTGATCTCCAGAGGGACTCTTATGTCTTATTTCCTGACTGGGACAATAATCACAGGGTGTGTTCACCTTGTAATGATTTGTCCAATTTCTGCATTTTCTTTAGGCATGTTCTACTCAACTCTGAGAAGTCACAAAAAACAAAACAAAAACAAAAACAAAACTTTGATTTGGCCTGAAATTTTATAGTATATATTAATAACCAAGAGAATATCTCTATGCTTTATGAATATATTGGCATTACCAAACAGATGTTTATTTATCACAAACACACAGTGATTAAAAACTGCTCATAAGGGGCACCTGGTGGCTCAGTCAGTTAGGCATCTGCCTTCTGCTCAGGTCATGGTCTCAGGGTCTTGAGATCCAGCCCCGTGTTGGGCTCCTTGCTCAGCAGGGAGCCTGCTTCTCTCTCTCCTTCTGCCTCTTCCCCTGCTTGTGCTCTCTCTCTCAAATAAATAAATAAGTAAAATCATTAAAAATAAAATTAAACTTAGAAATGCTCATAAGAAATCTATTCTGATCACATTATTAAAAAAGGTACATATTTTCTAATAAAATTTAAATATCTTGATTATTGAATATCTGAAAGCTTCAATAGTAAGCCAGGAAAATTTGGTTCTAACACAATGAAATGAGATTTTTAATGGTATTTTAACTAAAGGCCTTGAGACACCTTTGTCGTGTTTTTAAAAAGCCTGTTTTCTCACACACACACACAAAAAGTTCTCTAAAGAAATATATGCACAGGACATAGTGGGCAGTAAGACATAGACTCCATCTTGACATTCTTATTTCAAATCCTATAGAGTTAGGGTGGACCATTTGGAGATTTTTCTATGGTGGAAGTAAAAGATGTCCCTAGAATCTAATCCCAGACCTGTCCAAAGTATTTGTTTTGCTCCTTTACATCTGAACTTACAAGCTTTCTACTGTACTGCCAACAACAGCAACAACAGCAAAAAAAAAAAAAAAAAAAAAGAGAGAGAGAGAGAGAGATTCTCTCTCTTTGTTCTTTAAGAACGGAAAAAAAAAAGAGTACTGAACATGTAAGACAGTGAGAAGAAAAATAACAAACATAAAAGATCCTGTAGGATATGAATACTGTCTAGCATATTCTCTGGCTTCTACAGTGCTGTGGGAGAAGAACCTGCAATAGAATTTAGTTAGCTGAGTGATTAAAATCAAAAACAAAAACAACAAAAAACAACCTCAAGAAAGAGACAAAGATGGGATTGGGAGGGAGACAAACCATAAGTGACTCTTAATCTCACAAAACAAACTGAGGGTTGCTGGGGGGAGGGGGTTTGGGAGAAGGGGGTGGGATTATGGACATTGGGGAGGGTATGTGCTTTGGTGAGTGCTGTGAAGTGTGTAAACCTGGTGATTCACAGACCTGTACCCCTGGGGATAAAAATATATGTTTATAAAAAAAAAAGAGACAAAGGATATTTGTTTCAAATTTTACTTACAGTTTTCTTTCAAACTCTGTGTATATAAATTTTAACCCTATTGGTTTTCTTGAACCAGATGAGTTAATGGTAGCCTACCCCACCTATGAGTGTGTGTGTGTGTGAGCACACATGAGTGTGTATATGTTGCACAATGAGGAGTGGAAAGTTTCTTCACTACAAATATTCACCAGATGGGATCTAGTTTCAGCAAGGTTATAGTTGAAACTAAAAGGGTTCTTGTCTAGTAAACAGAAATGTCATCGGATGAAGCAAATACACACAGCAAAGCTATGCAGAAGACAGAAACTGTTCTTGTTCTGTTGTTTTCAGAAACTCTAGTAAGTGGCTGAGAATTGAGGACAATATTCATTTTCCCAAGAAAATAGCCTGTGTAAGGATAATATGAGTTACAGCTTGATGACAGCAAGTGTATGTACTAAGATCAGACCATATGCCGCCATATGTTTTCCATGCAATTTGTGTCTTGTTTAGAAAAGGTACAGAAGGGGCACCTGGGTGGCTCAGTGGGTTAAGCCTCTGTCTTCGGCTCGGGTCATGATCCCAGGGTCCTGGGATCAAGCCCCGCATCAGGCTCCGCTCCCTGCTCAGTGGAAAAGCTGCTTCTCCCTCTGCCTACTGCTCCCCCTGCTTAAGCTTTCTCTGCCTCTCTGTCTTTCAAATGAATAAATAATTGTTTTTTAAAAAAATAAGTATATATATATTTAATATATATATAAATATATGTTTTATACACACACACACACACACATATGGAAAAGGTGCAGAATGTGGTATAAAAAGGTCTGCACTTTTACATGGCAGTAGTTAACAAGGCTTGGGACTGTATTTTGCTTTCTTTTTTCTCTTTCATACCTTTTTTGACTTAATATTCTCTATGTACTTTCAGAAATTAACTCATTTTGTCTTCATCATCAAAGACCTTTAGTACTGTGCATCCCTGATCACTAAATATATTTACTGATTTACAATTTTCTCAGAGTTTCATTAATCTGTTGTTGATTCCCTGCTACAGTTCATTAATGAAGATGTTAAATAAGGTCTGAACAAGCAACATACCTGCCAGCAGTTCGGCACAGAGCAAGGCATGATGATTTCGTAATAACATTTCAATTTTTTTTTGCCCCTATTAGAGTGTGTATATATAAATCAATTTAAATTAATGTCATAATATTAATATTTCATGAAATAATGCATTAAACTGTGTACTCAGATGCCTAAATAGTGCATCTACTGCTGTTGAATCATGCATTAATTTGGGTAATCCCACTTTCAAATATCACTTGCAAATGCACAGTGTTTCTTTAAGAACGGATGATTAATATCACAAACAAGGTGTTACTACTTCTTTGATATTACTGGTTTGGAATATAATGCAAATCCTGAGCCTCCAATCAGGAGGTGGGCCTTTACTGGAGGTCTGACAGCAATTCTCTGAATCCAGTGCTCTTTGTACAGACAACTTCTCGTTCCCAACAGGAAGAGGCATACTGCTTGGCTTGGATTCCACTATCGCTTTTACTATCAGAGGGACTTTCTCTTTATCCCATATACCAAGATCAAAACCGCCCTTAAAAATGACTGAAACCACTGTCCAAGGTTACTATTTTTTTTTTTTTAAGAATCACATCACAATGGCACTTGAAGCTTGAAAAAATAAACCTTAGTGAAGTACAACTTGTAGCCACATGGCTTTCACAATCTGACCGACGTTTTCCTTTGAATTTCCTCTGTTGGCCTGTCCATGATTCCTTGGAGAACTGTGATCTGATGCACAACAGCAAATTGTGAATTCTTCATCCCCAGGAGTATTTACATATGGTAAGCATCAAAAATGATATGCAAAGAAATGGGCCAGCTACCCCGTCCCCCCCAAAAAAAAGAAAAAGAAAAAAAATGATATGCAAGTTGCTGGAGGAATTAAAATGACAAAATTCCATGATGATTTCTTTGAAGGTTGGTGTAATTTCCACTTTAACTATTTAAAGCTGAAAATGACTCTCTTACAACATGAAATAATGTCAGCAACTTCACTTATGATCCAAGCACAAATGACTGTTAAAAATCCCTGCTGCATTCTCTCCTCTTCAGGGCACCGATTCCATAAGCTTATTAAATATCTTGGTCCCTTGGCTGCCTTAAACTCATATCTGGAGGAAAACTTAGTTCTTCCTTGATGTGTGGGGTTTTCATTTCCTTCTATATATATTCCCTATTTCTGTGAAAATCGTTTGCGTTTATCTGATTGCCCCAAACCAGGAATCTGAACATCCTCTTCTCCTATTTCATCTTTTCCCTCTTCCCCTGACCCACGCCATCCACTCTAAGACTAAACTTATTTCTTAAGTCCGTCCACATATCACCAGTCATATGACTGTTCATGCGGTTTATTTAATTATACAAGTCTAGTCAGGGTCATCCACAGAGAAAGAACCAACACAAGGTGTTTTACAGGCACAGGAAGAGATTTAAGGAATTGACTCACATCATCGTGGAAGCAGGGTCGGCCAGTGGTCTGGAGACCTAGAACAGCTCATGTTGCAACTCAAGTTCAAGAGCTGTCTGCTAGCAGAATTATCTCTTGCTTGAGAGACGTCAGTCTGTTGATCTGGTAGGGCCTTCAGCTGTTCATATGAGGCCCATCCCCATCATGGAGGCCAATTTGCTTCACTCATAGCTCATTAATTTAAATGTTAATGTTATCCACAAGCACTGCCACAGAAACATGCAGAATCATGTTGACTACACGTCTGAGCCCTGGGACAAAGCCAATGTCACACATAAAATTAACCATCACGTCGGTCATTGTTCTCTCTCATTGAAAACTGATGAATCTTCCCAGTAGTTTCCTTACCTCGGCTTGTACCTTCCACAACTGGTTATGAACAGTGTACCCAGAATTTCCATTCAAAATGTACATTCATTCAGGTCATTTCTTTGTTGAAAAATCAACAGCCAACCAAAATTTCAATAATTTATTTGCAAGTACTCAGTATGTGCTATTCCGTAATTCCTTTTATCTGTAGCTCTTGGGACATCTAGCTCACTCTTTTGAATGTCCCCCATCCCCACCAATCTTTATATCGTTTTTAATGATACTTCAAAACCAGTTTACATGACACTTTCTTCAGAAAATCTCTAAAGCGGTTAGTGAGATCATGTCCCAAATTAAAGCCATCAATTTCAGATTTCCTTTTTCCCTTCCCTTAGCTGCAAAAAACTTCAGTGTATAAGATATTGTTGTAGGCTTTGTTTATCACTGACCTAGAGCCACATTTGCATGGGTTTATAAGATTTATTTTTGAAAGGATGAATGAGTGAATGATGAATGGATGACTCTTTTATAATAACTGCTGGAATTAGGGTCCTGATATGACACTTCTGATTCTAAAATTAATGATGTTCACAAATATACCATATGGTCCCTATTATATATAAATAAAAAATAGAACAGAGGTATAAAATATGTTTGAAAAGAAGATATATTATTTGAATTAGGGTACACATTCAAACACATATGCTGTGAAACAAACCTCTCATCATGTTTCTAAGCTGTAAATATTGGTATAGATGTTTTAACTAGTTTATTTTTCTGTTAGTTGTTTGATACTATCTTTATATACTTAATGTGCATCGTGCCAGAAAATATGATCTTAGCCAACTCTGCCTTGTTCCCCCTGAGTAGTTCCAGATTTAAACTCAGGTAATTAATCATTTTATCCATCACACCCCATCCCGAAGTCATCATCTATATGCTTGGTTTGGGGAGAGGTATTCAGCTTCTAACTTTACGCAGTTGTCCACTCTGTCACTCAGTGGGATTCAACTTATTTCAACAGGAGCTTGATCATCTACAGAACTGCCTAACAAATTAGCATTCAGCTATCTTCAGAAGCATCATGAACTCTGGGGGCTCGTGGGTGGCTCAGTAGATTAAGCGTCTGTCTTCAGCTCAGACCATGATCTCAGCGTCCTGGAATCGAGCCACACATTGGGCTCCCCTCTCAGCAGGAGTCTGCTTCCCCTTCTGCCCAACCCCTGCTCTTGCTTTCTTTCTCACTATCTCTTTCTTTCCCTTTCAAATCTTTAAGTAGCAGCAGCAGCAGCAGTATGATCTCTGGATCATGATTTATCTATGTTTTCTGCATAGATGAATGCACTCTTGTCCAGACTCGTTCTTGTTGGTCCACTGGACCCCACTCAGCCACTACTATTTCCAACACTAATTCGAAATACACATTAATAATTTGTGACTAAAAAGACATCAAATAGCTTATATATGTGTGTGTGTGTGTGTATGTGTGTGTGTTTGTGTGTGTATATATATATATGTACATATATATATATATATATATATATATATATATGAATTAGAGGTCAACATCCTTACTGCCTGGTTTTGTGAAAAACATTTTTTCAGTGGTTGCTTTTGTGTAAAGAAGGCAGAGTTGACAGAAACCATAGGACTGAAAAACCTGACATATTTATTGTTTGTCCTTCTAAACAGATTTTGCTGACCCCTTAAGCACACCGATGAATACTTTTCAACTATTTAGAAGAAATGGAAAAAAGGTAAGGGAAGTAATGCCATTCTAAAGATTTATATCTTTGTAAATTACCATTCAAGAGTATCGGTGAAATAAAAACATTTTTAGAGAACAAACATAAAGAATTTATCACTGATATGTGCTTGCTAATAACAAAGAAAGGACACACCTAAAGAAGAAGGAAAATAAACTCAGATTGTAGGGGTGAGATACAATAAGTAACGAACTAGTAAAATGTAAAATCTAGACATAAAATGAACTAAGGATTGGCTGCATAAAAAACGGTAATGAGGGGCTCCTGGGTGGCTCAGTGGGTTAAAACCTCTGCCCTAGGCTCAGGTCATGATCCCAGGGTCCTGGGATCAAGTCCCGCATTGGGCTCTCTGCTCACCAGGGAGCCTGCTTCCTTTCCCTTCTCTCTCTCTGCCTGCTTGTGATCTATGTCTGTCAAATAAATAAATAAAAATCTTTAAAAAAAGAAAAGAAATTTAAAAAAACGGTAATGAGGGGCCCCTGGGTGACTCAGTCAGTTAAGTGTCTACCTTATGCTGAGGTCATGAGTCCCTTGTCTGGCTTCTTGTTTGGTGGAGAGTCTGCTTCTCCCTTTCCCTCTGCTGCTACCCCTGCTTGTGTGCTCTTTCTCTCTCTGTCAAATCAAAAAATAAAATATTAAAAAATACCCCCCAAAGCAAAAAAAAAAATTAGTAATGATTATTGACTTTGAGCTTTCAAATTAAAATTTCAGTTTTGGGATTTTGAACTATCACAAAAATGAACTGAAGTTGACATGGAGACCCAAATTTAAAACACAAAACTATAAACTTCTAGTAGACAACATAGAACACTGAAGTGGCCTTGGACACAGTGATGTAGCTACAGCACAAAAAATGTGAATTATGAAGAAAAAAATGTGAAGTTGGACTTTATTAAAATTAAAATTATCTCCTTCTAAAAAATACTGTTGAGAAAATGAAAAGAAAAGTCGCAGCCTTGGACAATATATATATACAAAGTGCATATGCAATAAATGATTTGAATACAAGATATAGAATGGTTTCTTAAAATTCTAAGAGCCTAATTTGAAAATGGGCAAACTTTCTGAACAGATACCTCACCAAAGACATACAGATGATAAATAAGCATATGAAATGTTCAACATTGTACATCATCAAGGAACTGCAAGCTAAACAAAACAAAACAAAATAGCACTGCGTGACTATTAGAATGGACAAAATCCAAAACACTAACAACAAATACTGGCCAGAACGTGGTACAGTTGGAACTCTTAGGCATTGCTGGTATATGTGCACAATGGTACAACTGCTTTGAAAGATACTTTGGTAATTTCTCATAAAGTTCAACATTTTCAGGGCGGCTGGGTGGCTCAATGGGTTAAAGCCTCTGCCTTCTGCTCAGGTCATGATCCCAGGGCCTGGGATCAAGCTCTGCATCAGGCTCTCTGCTCAGCAGGGCGCCTGTTTCTCCCTCTCGCTCTCTCTGCCTGTCTCTCTGCTTACTTGTGATCTCTGTCTGTCAAATAAATAAATAAAATCTTTAAAAAAAAGTTCATTATTTTCTTATATTCGAATAATTATGTTCTTTGGCATTCACACAAATGAGTTGAAATTTATGTTCACACAAAAACTTGTATGTGAATGTTTAAGCAACTTTTTTTCATAATTGCCAAAATTTGAAAGAAACAAAGATATGCTTTAGTAGGCAATGGAATAAGCAAACTATAGCATATCTGTACTAAGGTATATTACTCAGTGTTAAAAAGAAATTAACTATTAAACCATGAAAAGATATAAAGAAACCTTAATTGCATATTGCTAAGCATTCTTAAAAGGTTATATATTGTATAATTCCAACTATGTAACATTCTAGATAAATAAGGAAAATATTGTAAAAACAGAAAAAGAAATTTGTGTCAGGTTTGGAAATGAGGGAGGAATGAGAAGGTGGGACTCAAGGAGATATAGGGATGGAAACTATTCTGTATGATATTCAAATGGTGAATATATGTCATTTGAAAAAAATCATTGAATGTACAACAGACACTGAATTTGAATACATACTAAGGGCTTTAGTTAATAATTATGTATCAACATTGGTTCATCAACTGCATTAGGATGATGCATAGGATGCATCATCCTAATGCAGGATATTAATAATAAGAGAATCTGTGTGCAGATATACAGAGGGCATGCGGAAACTATCTGTACTTCCCGCACGGCTTTTATATAAATCTCAAGTTGTCCGGGGAGAGGCAATTCGAAATAGTGGTGTCGAAAGATCCTGAACTCACTTCCTCCTGCAGACACAATAAATCTATGGCTACATATGGAAAAATTTCCTCTGAAAAAGACCCAAAAACTAACTGGACAGTTCTGCCACAACAAGGGATTAAAAGGTCACATCACGATGGGTAGAAGAGGAAGAAATATGGTCTTGCTAAAAACTTCCCAGCATAGCAACTTACAATTGGGAGGGATTTCATAAGGAGCTTCTCCCTGCAGAGGGATTTGTGCATTACATCAGGCATCCCAATCCTTGGGAGCTATGTCGAAGAGACAAGCCCCCAAAACATCTGACCTTGAAAACCAGTGAGGTTTACATCCAAGAGAACCGTGGAGCCATGGAGACTAGAGAGTCTGTTCTTAAAAAGCTCATACATAGACTCATCTGCCCATAACCCAGCACAAAAGTACCACTTTGAAATGCACCATATGTGAAAGAGATTCATTACCAATATTAAACTATTGGCTGGAAGTCAGCAGTTTTTTTGGCATCTGTCTTGGGATGAGGGTGTTGGTGGGCACCATATTTGCATTCTTTATGTCCTACATTAGTACCAACACTGGTGGGCACAATTTTTGCAATCCTCCTCTACCATGCTAGCACCAGTAGGCACACTCCATCTGGAGCCCTGCTAGAGTTCTACGGCTGCTGGGCAAGCACTCCACTCCAGCTTGACTCACACAGCCCAACTCAAACTGGCAGGCAAAAATTCTGACCCTGTACCTCTAGTTTTGCTAAAGTTGGAGGGTGAACGCCTATCCCTCTGTTGCTCCTGCAGCCTGTTAAGTTTGGTGGATAAGTGCCCTGTTCCTGGATAGCTCCTACAACCCCATCAAAGCCAGTGGGGAGCTACAGTCCACAAAGAGCATTCCCCCGACTGACTCTGGTGGTCAATAGGAGATTGAGTTTCCTGAGCCCCACAGATCTGAAACAATCAGAGAGACAGTTTTGGGCAGGTTATCACCCCCCCCAGAGAATTGTACAGACATCAGACTGAAACACATCTCCAGTTTTTCTGTGAAAAAGGCCCATTTACATGTGCTGGATCCTCAGCCTGAGAAACAACCTTCAGGTTGACCACAGCTAGAGGATATAGAGGTATGCTCAGGGAATAAGGCTCTATCTTGGCCTCACTACAGAATGAAGCTTATAGACTTGTCAGACAACAGTAATGTGAAATTAGAAATCAATAAGAACAATAAAACTAGAAAAAAAATTAAAAATGTGAAGATTTATGCAGCATGCTACTGAAGAAACACTGGATTGATGGAAAAATCAAACAACAACAACAAGACACCTTGAGACAACTGAAAATGGACATGCAACATACCAAAAATTATGGAATGCAGCAAAAGCATTTTAAAGAGAGAATTTTATAGTGGTAAAGGAACAAGTAAAATCTCAAAGAAACTATCTAACTTTACACCTAAAGGAACTAGAAGAATAGATAAAACCCAAAATAGTAGGAGAAAAGAAATAAAGATCATAGCAGAATTAATAAGAGACTAAAAAGATAATAGAAAAGATCAATAAAACTAAGAGCTGGCTGTTTGAAATTATATTGAAATATCTTTAACTAGACTTAAAAGGAGAGAAAGCTCAAATAAAGTCAGAAATTGAAGAGGAGAAATTACAACTGATACCAGAGAAATAAAAAGTATCATAAAAGATTGTTATGAACAATTTTCACCAACAAATTAACCAAGAAAAACCCAAGAGATGAATAAATTCCCAGAAATATACATTTTTCCAAGATTGAATCATGAAGAAAATAGACAGATTACTAGTAGGGAGATTGAATCAATAATCAAAACCCTCCCAAAAAACAAAAGTCCAAGACCAGACAGCTTTGCTCATGAATTTAACCAAAAAGTCAAAAATTTAATGTTCATCCTTCTCAAACTCTTCCAAAAACTGAAGATGAGGGAAATCATCCAACCTCTTTTTACAAGGCCAGCATGAACCTGATACCAAAACCAGAAAGGGGGCGGGGGAGACGATCAAGAAGAAGACATAAAAGAAAAGAAAATTAGAGGTCAATGCAATATATCTTATAAATATGGATGTAAATATCTTCAACAAAGCATTAACAGATCAAATTCAACAGTACATGTAAGAGATCATAGGATCATACAGCAGGATCACGTGTGATGTATAACAGGGTTGTAAAAATAGCATTTTTAAACCAATCAAAATAAAAGATAAAAATTATATGATTATCTCAAAAGATAAAGAAAAATCATTTGACAAATTTCAGTGATAGCATGATGAAAACACATCAACAAGTGATGATAGCAAGAACATACTTCAGTGTAATAAAGGCCATATCTGATGAGACCATAGCTAACATCAATACTCAATGGTGAGAAAATGGAAGTTTTGCTTTTAAGACCAGCCAGAAACAAGACAAGGATACTCATTCTCACCACTGTTATTCAACATTGTACTGGAAATTGCAGCCAGAGCAATTAGGCAGGAAAAAAAAAAAAGCATCTAAACTGGGAATGAAGAAGTAAACTATGGTTATTTGTGACCAAAATGATTTTATAGATAAAAATCCTTAAAGACTCCTTGGTTGGGGTGTGTGGGGGGGAGCTGTTACAACTAATGAACAGACTCAGTAAAGTTACAAGGTATAAAATCAGTATACAAAAATCTACTGTATTTTTATATACTATCACTGAACTATCAGAAAGAAAAATTAAGTAGCAGTATTTATATTTGTATCAACAATAATAAAATACCTTGGTGTAAATTAAACCACGGAGGTGAAAGTCCTGTGCACTGAAAACTATCAGGCATTGATTAAGAAATCGAAGAAGACACAAACAAATGAAAGGATTCTGAACAACAGACAATTCTAAAATATTTATGGGAACACATAAGACTCAGAATAGCAAAACCAATATTCAGAAGAATATAAAGCTAGAGGCACTATGAACCCTGATTTTAAATTATATTACAAAACATTAGTAATAAAAACAGTACAGTATTGGCATAAAAACAGGTACATAGATCAATGGAACAAAACAGAGATACTAGAAATAATCCTACACATAAATGGTGAATTAATTTATGACAAAGAAGGCAAAGATATATAATGAAGAAAGAAACATCTCTTCCACAAGTGGTACTGGGAAAACTGGACTGTCACATGCAAAATAATGAAGTCAGAGCCCTTTCATATACCATACACAGAAGTTAACACAAAATGGACTAGAGACTTAAATGTAAGACCCGAGGTTATAAAGATCTTAGAAGAAAATATAGATGGCAAGTTTCTTGACATCAGTCCTGCATTGATCTTTTGGACCTGACACCAAAAGCAAGGAAAACAAGAGCAAGAATAAGTGACTGGGACTACATTAAACCAAAAAGCTTCTGCACAGCAAAGGAAACAACAAAATTAAAAAGGCTGTCTGGTGAATGGAAAAACAAAAATTTGCAAATCATATATCCAATTAAGGGTTAACATCCAAAACATAATTTATACCACTCAATAACAACAACAAAGAAACAATAATAAAAACAATAAAATTTTAAAATGGGCATAAGATCTGAATATACTTTTTCTTAGAAGAAATACAAATGGCCAACAGGCACATGAAAAGATGCTTGACATCACTAATCTGGGAAATGCAAATCAAAACCAGGATGAGAAATCACCTCATACCAGTCAGAATGGCTAGTATAGAAAGACAAAAGTAACAAGTGTTGGTGAAGACGTGAGGAAAGAGATCCCTTGTGCACTGTCAGTAGAAATATAAATTGATATGGCCTTTACAGAAAACAGTTGGGGTTCCACAAAGAATGAAAATCAAAACTACTATAATCCAGCAATACTACTTCTGGGTATTTATCTCAAGAAAATGAAGAAACTAATTTGAAAATATATATGCACCCCCACAATTATTGAAGCATTATTTTATGGGAACAACTTACATATCTGTTGAATAATGCATGGATAAAGAAGATCTGGTATATGTAAGCAATGGAATACTCCTTAGCCATAAAAAAGAATGAAATTTTGACATTCGTGACAACATGGGTGAATTATGCTAAGTGAAATAAGTAAGAAAGAGAAAGACAAATGCTCCATGACTTCACTTGTATGTGGAATTTAGAAACAAACAAACAAACAAACAAATCAAACAAAACAAAACTCCTAGAAATAGAAGAGAGATTGGTGGTTGCCTGGGGGAGTGGGTGGGTAAAATGGGTAAAGAGGATGAAGAGATACAAACTTCCAGTTATGAAATAAATACATCATGGAGATTCAATGTAAAACACAGTAACTATAGCCAATAATACTATATTGTCTATTAAAAGCTGCTATGAGAGAGAGGCACCTGGGTGGCTCAGTGGGTTAAGCCTCTGCCTTCAGCTCAGGTCATGATCTCAGGGTCCTGGGATCGAGCCCCACATCAGGCTATCTGCTCAGCAGAGAGCCTGCTCCCCTTCCCCCTTTCTCTGCCTGACTCTCTGACTCCTTGTGATCTCTGTCTCTCAAATAAATAAATAAATAAAATCTTAAAAAAAAAAATTAAAACCTCCATGAGAGTAGATATTGAAAGTTTTCATCATAGGAAAATAATTTGTAACTATGTATGATGATGTATGGTGACTAGACTTACTGTGATCACCATTTTGCAATACATACAAATATTGAATTGTTATGTTGTGGACCACAAACTAATTTAATGTTATATATGAAATATAAAATAAGCAAGTTAGTATGTGTGTAAACAAATAAACGTAAAGAGTTCAATTCTGGTCTTTGAAAGAAAGTCTCAGTTGAGAAAGAAAATTTAGCTGCTCTATTTATGAGACATAGAGAAACCAAAAGTTAATTGAGTGCAAAAGTAGCGAAAAATAAATTACATTTATCATATACTGACCAGAAGAAAATTGTTAGACAAAATAGTTGTAATGTTAAGAAATTTGTCTGGGATGAATAAGGTCACTCAAAATTATAATTTTGAGAATCACATAAATATCTTATTTAAGTACATACTATTTAAAGCTCATGAAGATCAGGGAAATTATAAGGAAACTGATACATTGCCCATCATTTTGGAGATTTTTAAACCAGATACATTTTTTTTTCCAGGATTTTGTTTATTTATTTGACATAGAGAAACAGCCAAAGAGGGAACACAAGCAAGGGGAGTGAGAGAGGGAGAAGCAGACATCCCGTAGAGCCCGGAGCCCATTATAGGGCTCGATCCCAGGACCCTGGGATCATGACCTGAGCCAAAGGCAGATGATTAAAGACAGAGTCACACAGGTGCCCCACCAGATACATTTCTAAATGATACATGAAAAATAGGAAATATTGAAATGAAAGAGTATTTGAATGACACTGTTACCAATTTTAATATAATTGGTAATATATTTTCTTCTATACACATAAAAAAAGCTTGTCAGAAAACATTATCAAATGAAGGTGCAAATTAAGTCTCTAAACTATAAAACAAAATGAAATTACAGGATATATTTAGCCAACAACAGGGTATTTTAGTTAACAAAGTGGGGCAGATGAAAATAAATAAAAGTTTGCTAGTTTGTTAGTAATTATTAAGAAAACAAAATTTTGAGTAATCTTGAGAAACAAAATGTATATTAAATTTTGGATTTTTAAATAAAATTATGTATAAAGAAATATATAGATTAAAATGCATGTATTAGAGCACCGAGTAATGTATGTTACTTATACTCCAATAGAAAAAAGAGAAAAATACATGTGTTAGAAAAGTAGAAACAAATCAATCATGAATTCAACTATAGAAGTTAAGAAGGTAAGTAAGCAAACACAATGATGAAATAGGGGTGCCTGGATGTCCCACTCAGTTTTGGCTCAGGTCCTCATCTCAGCGTGGTGAGGTCCAGTTTCACGTTGGGCTTTGCGGTCAGGATGGAGTCTGCATAAGATTCTCTCTCCCTCCCCCTCTGCCTCTTCCTCAACTCTCTCTCTCAAATAAATAAAGAAGTCTTTAAAAAATGATGAAATAGGTGAAACAGGTGTTGGGGTTAAAATAAAAAGGAAAGAAATGATGAAATTAGTAAAATAGAAAATAAAAGATTAAAACCAAATGCTAAATTTTGGATAATACCTCAAAAATTAATTTACTCTTAGTCAAGACCATAGAAAAAATCTAAACAAACCATTCAATACCAATATAAAGAACAAAAAATATATATGTTAAACAAAATTTTTGGAAATTACAGCTAGTAGATGTTTTAAAAAAGGCCAAAATTCCTAAAATGTATTCATGCAGAAATAGAAAACATGAATGGGACTATCTATACTTACCTTTTGAACTTGATTCAAATTTCCATATCTTTCATAAAAGGTGTTTCAGACAATGGAAAAAGGATGAAAGCTCTCTAACTCAGTTTTTTATGCTAGTGTATGTTTGACACCAAAACTTTCAAGGGAACTACAAGAAAAAGGTCAATTTTAACTTATCAAGTTATATATAAATATTTTAGATGAATATCAATATAATGAATTGAAAAGGAAATCCATTGATGAACTAGTTTTTCTTTAATTTTTACATATGCATTTTTTATTAACAAATAAAGTATTATTCTCTTCAGGGGTACAGGTCTGTGATTAATCAGTCTTACACAATTCACAGCACTAACCATAGAACCTACCCTGCCCAATGTCCATCACCCAGGCACCCCATCTCTCCCACCTCCCTCCATGAACTAATTTTTAACACAAAAATATAAATATGATTTAACATTAATGGATCAATATAATTACTGCTCAATGTTGAAGAAATACAGAAATATATCAAGAGATACACAAACAATATTTATAAAATTCAGTGCACATTCACACAAATACTCCTAAAAAAACAGGAACTTTATTAATGTGATATGAGGATCCCAAGGTATAACAAACATTATTTAATAAAACTTAGAGTTTATTTTTTTATTAGAAAAAATAAAATGATGCTTATTTTCAATAGGTAAGTGCTTTCCTAGAAGCAAAAGAAAACAAGTACTTTAAGAAAATAGATACATGTGGAATATAGATTGAATAGAGATAAAAACAATTTTCAGTCTTTGGAGGTGGTTTTTGTATCTACAAAACAGACTCCACAGGCTAATGATTAGAACTCAGGTGTCCATTAATGTTGCTGAATACAAGGTCCTAATACAAAAATCAATAGTATAGACAGTCCATGACTTAAGTCAGTTCAGCTTATATTTTTTGTCTTTATGATGGTGTGAAAACAATAGTCACTCAGTAGAAAACTACACTTCAAATTTTGAATTCGGATCTTTTCTTAGGCTGTCGATACGCAGTATAATCCTATGTAGTGATGCTGTGCAGTGACAGTGAGCCACAGCTCCCAGCCAGCCCCTGCTCTTGATGGCCAACACTGACACACCGACAACCATCCTGTTTTCCACATTTAGTACAGTATTCAATAAATTACATGAGGCATTTAACACTTTATAATAAAATAGGATTTCTGTTAGATTTTGCCCAACTGTGGGCTAATGGAAGCATTATGGGCATATTTAAGGTAAGCTAGGCTAACCTACATTGTTTGGTAGACAAGGTGTATTAAATACATTAGTCTTACAGTGTTTTCAATTTACAGTGGGTTTATCGGGAGATAATCCTATCATAGGTCAAGGAAGATCTGTATTCCTATATATAGGGAAATTTTGACAAAAATTCTGACAAAATTATTTTTAAAACATTTCTAAAAAAATAATACCATTTATCATAGACACACATTATAAGGTACGAAAATAAATCTAACACAAGGTATGAAAGACTTTCATAAAGGAATTATCAAACATTAAAGGGCTTTAAAGAAGAATTGCGTGAGATAGAGTGTTCTTATGGTTGCGCAAAGAAAAAACGCCATGAGGAATGGCAATGTTTCCTCCATCTGTAAGTCAATTGCAATTTTAGTCCATCGGCCCCTGGCTTTTTTATCATTATTTCAGTAAAAAGATGTCACAATAATTACTGATGAGTAACTGGTCAAGAATATCTGAGACAGCCTCGAGGAAGGATAAGGATAGTGAATTTATATTCCAGAAGGCCCAAAACAGCAGGTGTAAATGGACAGTAGTTAAAAGAGCAAGGAAGTGCTAAGGCAAAGTTACACACAGAGACTGACTGTAGTAGTTTCCCTAGAAACACACACAGGGATAAATGTATTTAAAACTATGGTGGTGGCATTAAAGCCAGTGAAAAAAAGACAGGTTATCACATAGATGAGGCTGCACTTGGCTTTTCAGGTGGATAAGTATGAAACTAGAATCTTAGAACACAACCTATTCTTCCCAAATTGCATATGAATGAAAACCCACAAAGTAAGAAAACACGGTTTTCATTCTGGAGATAGAGAAAGACAGGAAAAGAAACATCTATAAAAGACATGTAGACCAACTTCATTGCAGAGAAAGATCGTCTATTTAGAATGAGAAAAACACCAGAAAATAAAAAGAAGATATTTGCAATAAAATAGCATCATTATTTCAACATCAGTAGATTAATATTAAACCTTCAATATGTAGCTTTATTGCAAATCAGGTGCCAGGTGTCACTAGGCTCCATTTTATATGTCAACTATTGATGGGATCAGAGGACAATTATCATTTTAGGTGAGGTGGTGGGCTGTACAACCTTGAAGATGCCAAGGAAACGTCAGGTGCAATTTTCCTTCTAATTGAATTGTCATGTTTCATAATAGTAGAGAATCAAGAGGGACATTTTTGGAAGGCAGCTATGCTCACCACTATACCACCAACGCTGCACAAGGGGAACATTTTTGTACATATGATTTCCTTTTTTATACCTCTTTTCATTCTTAATCTTCCTGGTCCTTGTCAATACTGATGTCATGTCCTTTGCACTACAAATCACTATGTGGAGTATCATCGACCCTATTACAATACTGTTTCAATGCTACTAAAGACCCATTAAAATACATGCATCCTCCTTACTAAACTGGAAGGCTTTCATGAGGTAAAGTAAGTAGACTGGACTGCACACATGTGTTGGTTTAAAAGAAACAGTGTCATTGCAAGCATGAAGCCTGGATATTCAAGATAATTTAGCCGAGACCCATAATTTGTCCCATGGAATTATTCATGACTATTCTGATTCTCCATCTTTAAAACACCAGTCTACCTCATTTCCATGTAACTGACTTTAGCTCGGTATTCACCAATGACAATTTTTGCTCGGTATGCAAATGGGGCAAATTTCCATTCTTTTTCCACAAACTTTCTACATCTTGGTTTCCTCTTTCCACATGTTCTGTACTATTGCCACACGTTAGGATTCTTGATTCCTTCTTATGTCACCTTATTCATTTGCATGGCCTGGGTTGTTCTGTTTGTTTTCAATACTTAAATTTGCATTTAATGCACAAACTTAAAGTCATTAAAAGGCAAATATTTTTAAAGTTGTATTGCCTTTGAGATACGGATAGATACAAAGACTTTGTCTCACGGTTCTTGTCCCATGGCCCTCTGAATTCCAAATGGAATATACCTATTGTTTTTCTCTTAACTATTATGCGTATTACCTATATGGAATTTATATTGGCATGCCTTCTGTCAGTGGACTGAAGTTTTTTTTCTGCTAATATTTGCTTTTATTTACTTATTCATACAATTAACAAAAATAAACTCATCAGTCCTTTACAGCACTGAACATTTTTATGATCTTGAAATTGGATCTATTTTCTTAGACTACCTCATCCAACATCAGTCCTTTTTTGTAGAATTCCTGAAATCTCATTTAAAGTGCTCAGTAATCTGTGACATAATATTTTAGGACAAAAGAAATAAATTTTTTCATGGTTTGATTTTAAAATGCAGTGAGTCAAAATATTAATGTAGATGTGAAGATACTTAATATATTATATAGCCCCTTAATTCATATAATCATATCCTTAAGATATAATAATTTATTAATAAGAATTAATGTTTATGATATATTAATTTATAATTCATAAAATATGTACCCTTTAAAGTTGATTTTAATTCATTCAAAACATATGATAAGAGTTTGGTTGAAAATCATTATCTTAACTAAAAAAAACAAACCCATTTTTTTGAGCGATAGTTTAGGGTCAAATAGGTTTATGGAAATTATAATTTTAGGTTATGGCCATAATTTCATATTTTTATTTTGGATCAGGAATCAGGTACCTTAACTATGTATCTTCCAAAATTTACCAAAAAGTCTCTCTAGTACCTTAAAAATAAATTCAATTCAAGCATATTGCTGTGTCTGTTGAGACATCAATAAGTCACTTTGCAAACATGATTTAAATAACTGATCTGTAGATCAGACTGGTGAGGTGGTGGGCACAATAATGAGTTTGAAAGAAAAACTGGATGTGTGGATTTGAATGCTAAATGACATTCTTTTCCCAAGTAAGTTTGGTTTGGTCAACAAAGCTTGACCAACCAGCTTCTCAGGAAATGATGTTGTCCTGAAATTGCTGGAATGTGTAGTTTCAGCCAAGGATACAATAACCAGTATTGTGATAGATTAACTCAATATAACCAATGCCTGAACATTCAACCACTTACTTAGTTTGCATGTGTTGCACGGTTTATAACCATCAACCCACAAACTTTGGTGTGCACTCATTCCATTGTTTGTGTTTGCTAGCATTGCCCTGAAGATGACAACATACCATATGCCACGGATTACTGAACCTTTACATTTTAGACATCGTCTAATCTATTAGACTGTACTATTTTTTTTCAGTAGTGTGACTCCGTTGACATAATAGTTAAGTGTGATCAAGGCAAAGCCCATGCTGGCTCCTCAGTGGGACTGTTTCATTTCATTCATTTTATTTCATTTATTTTACATGAAATGAATCATTCATGAGAATGCCTATTAGTTGTCAAGTCAACAGGAAACACGCACGGCTTCTGATGCTGAATCGTTCTTGACTTACATTATTTTTCATACATTTTAGGCTGACTTTTCAATTTCAGGTGAGCCCAAGACTATCAGAAATGATCCTAATAAAAGAAGATCTGGCTGCCAAAGAGCATGCACTACAAGGCCAACACCTGTGGTGCTCATCTGTCTTAAAAGCTACAAAAATACGTTTCCTACTGCGACATCCAATATTCCAAAGAGCCTTCTCTAGAAATCACCCCTTCATTATGTCTTTGTAATTACTGTTTTCTGTCTGATGAATCTTATGCAAGCTGTGAGACTTTGAATTATGGATCTGGGAGAGTTACGAGAACAAAACTAGCTGCAGTTCAGGCAGCTAACCGTGCCAATCCTGCTTTCCCAGGCAGACCCCGTCCCTGCCGTCCACTCCATCATCTAGGCTCACTTTTGGGGGAGTTCATCAAAATTTTAACTACAGAACCTTGAGGTGAATTTCTCATTTTACGAGGGCTGGGCATCCACGGCAGCTAAGATATTGTATACAGCAGCACTCAAGAGACATAATGTTTGCCTTTAAAACTTTCATTTTCAGGAGGAAATAGTTCAGCATAAAATGCCACCACTATTTTCATTTTATGGCCTGAAAGTTTTGATTATAGAATTATATCCGAATGGGATATTAGAAGGCACATATTTCATTCCGTATATATTTAACAAACTATTAGATACGTAATAGATCATTCTAAAAAGAATGCAATATGATGAGATTATGTTCTGAAACTTTCCAGAAGTGTAAATCTTAAAAGGAATTATTATTATTATTATTATTATTTTTAGAAATCAAATACTTGAGTGGAAGGCAAAAGCTGAACCTTTGCAAATGTAGGAAATAATCTTTCAATGAGCATTTATTAAGTACCAATACATGTGCCACTTACTATGCTCCACGCTGTCTTTATTGTCTGGTAATACGGACTTAATGCATGAACGAGCTTATATTCTGAGAGTTGGTCATATGTATGTAAGGGAGCAGGCATGTGACTTTCTTCATCCAAGGTTAGACCTGAATATAAATGAATGTAATTTTCTAATAGAGGAAAACCTTGGGCTAGTGAACATGGAGCAGAATGGAAAGAAGTTGCACCATCAGGTACGTCAATTAAATCAATGCTGACCAACAAATGGGATGCCAGAATCGACAGCAGGTCATGTTTCCCAGCCCCAAACCAGCCAGCCTGGTCACTTTGGACCATAGCTGACAACTGGATTCACTGGGAGGACTTTGAAAACTTATATGACCTATTCACAGATCTTTTCCAGACCATTTTAAACATCATAGCAGGACAAGGAGTTTTGCAAGTCATTCTAATATGCAACTGGGATTGAGAACTTTGGATCAAGACCCATGTGTCCCACACTTCAAAATACACATGTTCAAATGCTGAGGTGATTGATCTAGGATAGGTCTGAGGCCCTACCTTCAAACAGACACTCAGGGTATGACTGAGATTGCCAGTCTTTGGACATCCTGTGATCTGTTGGAAATGCAGAATTACAGGCCACATCTCAGACTTATTGAACAAAAATCTACATTTTAACATCTCCAGATGATTCTAATGAACATTAAATTTTCAGAAATGCTCCTAAAAGTATGGATTTTTCCCAAGTGACAAAAATGATACTTGGTATAATTTCAACATCAGATGATAGTCTCCTTTCTCTTCAATATCTAACTTAAATTGGTGTAACTGCAATTAACACTAGGTCTTAAAACCACATACACACGTGATTAAGCCTATAGCAACAATTTTCAAAGTGTGGTCACAAGACAGGTGTTATTGTGTCAAATGGGAAGATTTCTAACAAAGGTTAGTTGTTGGAACCCATGCAGAGCTACTGTGGGTGAGGTCAACAATCTTTGTTCAGAATGTCCTGGTGATTTTGGTGCTGCACACTCATATTTTAGAACCGCTAACCCACAAAATCATTATAATACTGTAATTTATCGGAATGTAGAAGTTAAACATATTTTCTAAAAGATACATGAACTAAACTATTGATTTTAAATATATTGACTTTAAATATATTTAACTCCTTTAAAATGAGATGAAAGAAATTTTAAAAATAGATATAGATATAGATATAAACATATATAGATAACAATATTAGGAAATGAGATGGGGCAACACCAGCAGGCAAAATATTTTAAGGAGCTCCTAGATTATACAAAATGGATGGGGATAACTTGTGAAATACATACACACATACCCCGGAGTTGAGGTGAAAGTGAAATGCAGAGAAATCCCAGAATAAACAAAAAGAGTTGTAGGGAGTTCTGTGACAGTCTTTAGAATAATTTAGGATATTTATTCCCAGTTGCAAAAACAATTGACACAGTCCTCCCACACTTGTTAAAATAGTGAAATTTGAATAGATGCAAAATTCTAAAAATTTTTAATCTAAATAGCTAATGATGTACTAAGGAGGGTTTATAAGGTTAGGAAGTTAATGATATAAATAAGAAGAATAGATAGGGAGTTTTTTAAAAAACATTTTATTTATTTATTTGACAGACAGAGATCACAAGTAGGCAGAGAGGCAGGAGGAAGTAAGCTTCCTGCCAAGCAGAGAGCCCAATGCAGGACTTGATCCCCAGACCCTGGGATCATGACCTGAGCTGAAGGCAGAGGCTTAACCCACTGAGCCACCAGGTGCCCCAAATGGGTAGTGAGTTAATTCTGAACTTCATGAACCACTCATGAACCACTAGAGATTCAAAAAGAAAGGAAGGAAGAAAGAAGAGAGAAAACAAAACAAGCAACAACAAAGTAACCAACCCTGCCCAGTAAGTAGGGATATATTATGACTATGGTTCTTGTGGTTCCTTTCGAATAAAAACATAGTAAAATCATGTTTTGTGAGTGTATTTTACATCTGTATGTATTCATACAGATATATATTTCTTCCTATCTACATTCATGACCATGGATTTGGCAAAAATTTCAAATTGGATCTACTTAACATTGAAACAAAAATAAGAAGAAGGTGAACAGACAACTCACCAAATGGGAGAAAACATTTGCAAATCATATATTTGTTAAGACATCTGTATCCAAATAATACAACACAGTCTTAGAACTCAATAACAAAAACTGGCAAAAGAAACTTGAATAGACATTTCCCCAAGAAAGATATATGAATGACCAATAAACACATAAAAAGATGTTCCAAACCATTAATCATCAGGGTAATGCAAATTAAATCCAATGGTATACCACTTCACACAAACCACAATAACTAGAATGGAAAAGTGAGATGATAATCAGTGCTGGAGAAGACAGAGAGGCATTGGGCCCCTCAGTTGCTGCTGATAGAGCTAAAAGATAGTGCCGCCATTTTGAAAAAGTATGTGACAGTTTCTCAAATGATGAAATACATAGTTATCAAATGACTGAAAAAAAGTCATTCCTAGATATATACCAAAGATCAATGAAAGCATTTCCCTATATAGAATTTTAATATGAACGTTCAGAGCACATTATTGCTAATAGAAAAAAAGGTGGAAACAACCTAAATGTCCATCAGCTAACAAAAAGATAAACAAAATGTGGTCTAGCCACACAATGGAATAAGGTTAGGTCGTAAGAAGGAATAAAGTACTGATACATGCTACAGCACAGATAACCTTGGAAATATTATGCTGAAGGAAAGAAGTAGTCACAAAAGGCTACATATTATATTATATTATTCTATTTCTCTGAAATCCCACAATATGGGGCTCTATGTAGAGACAAAGTAGATTTGTGGTTGTTTAGAGCTGAGAAGTGGGGGTGTAGGGGAATAATAGGGTGATGGGTAAAGAGTGAGGTTTCTCTCTCAGGTAATGGACATATTAAAATTTGGGGTGCCTGGGTGGCTCAGTCAGTTGAGTGGCTGACTCCTGATTTCAGCTCAGGTCATGATCTCAGGGTCGTGAGGTCGTGTATTGGGCTCCTTGATCAGCAGGAGTCTGCTTGAGAATTCTCCCTCTCCTTCTTCCTGTGACCCTCCCCCTTCTAAAATGAATGAATGAATCTTTAAAAAAATAAATTTATATTTAATTAAAACTTAAATTAAAAAATAAATTCCCAGGGCGCCTGGGTGGCTCAGTGGGTTAAGCCGCTGCCTTCGGCTCAGGTCATGATCCCAGGGTCCTGGGATTGAGTCCCGCATCGGGCTCTCTGCTGAGCAGGGAGCCTGCTTCCCTCTCTCTCTCTGCCTGCTTCTCCGACTACTTGTGATTTCTCTCTGTCAAATAAATAAATAAAAATCTTTAAAAAAAAAAATAAAAAAATAAATTCCCATTTCTGTGAAATACTAAAACATCCATATTTATGAATGTATTAAAAGCCAATGAATTCTGCATGAGTGAATTGCATGCTATATAAATTATATCTCAATACAGTTGTTTAAAAAAAAAAAGGTTACTGGATAAGTACAAGTAAACAAATAAAACCAAAGAAATAGAATCTGTGATCCAAATTCGGCCCCAAGGTGCTGAGTATAAGGAAGTGGTCCGCTCTACCAGCATGAGATAAATGTAAAGATCACCAAGCTCAGGTCAATGGGAACAACGAAAAGAACTACAATATTTGTAGTAGCACTTTAGGAAAAAAAAAATGAATAAAAGGAAATGGAGAATAATGAAATCAGATTTCTGTGAGGAAAAGAGAATAAGATAAACTGTGTGTGTTTGTGTGTATGTATATATATATATATATTTCAGTGTGTTTTCAATAAGAATTCTAGGATGGTTTAGAGCTTCAAGCTATCTGAATGTATAATTAAATTAAAGGTAAATATAAAACAATTAAGTTGCTAAAAAAAAATGAGCATTTCTAAAAAATACCTGGTCAGTGTTCTCAAAGTGTCAAGGTCATGGAAAACAAGAAGGAAGGATAAACTCTCATAGATTAGAACAGACTGGAAAGGATTAGTTTCTGAAAAAGAAAAGGAACAACTGGTAAAATTTAAACAGAGAATTGGATTTGATTCACAACATTGAACTGAAGTTAATTTCATAGTTTTGATAAACTTACCATAGCAACATAACTTAATAACATTAAGGGAAGATAAGGGAACTACTGAGGGCAGAGTTTCTCAATTCCTGCAGGGCCGACATCTGTGGCCAGATCATTCTCTGCTGTGGGGCCTGTCTTGTGCATCACAGAATGTTGAACAACGTCCCTGGTCTTTACCCCTTATCCCCAACCTACTTTCTCTAATGTCCCTGGGACAGGGGTTGGAAAGTCGCAAAGCTGCCTTTAACTGGGGACCACTGATTTACCTTAATTATTAATGTCAGCTAACCAAAATAAACCTGTTAGTTCTTTGTGTGTGAGAAGGAGAAGAAGCAGACATATTCAATGTCTATGCAAATAACTTTTGACTAATCAACAAACATGTTGATTTACTGGTGAAAATGCATTTAGAAGTGAGAGACTGTGGTTTTTGGAAGAGTGTTTCACCACAAACCAAAATGAAACCCATTGGATTACACTGCAGATAGGATGTGGAAACTCTGTCAATACTGGGGATTGAAATACATTTTGAGAAATCTATATTCAATTGAATTAATGGTCCATTCTGATGGTAATGATATCATTGTCTTAAGAGGCTTCTTAGCTATAAAAGTCATTGCTATCATTATCAAGAAATGTCTTATTAAGAAGAAAATTATATCATAGGAAGTTCTTGTTTTCAAAATCATATTCTGTGGGATCATTCATAAATTAGGAAAAGTGGAAGAAATGAAAATGAATTAGTGAGTAGGAAGTATCGCAGATCTCACCCTCCAGTATCCCTTGGCTGATGGCACACCTACCTTTCCAACAAGTGACTTCTTTCCAAACTGCTGAAGCCTTATAAAACTTTCAGTAGGCTCCTTTTAATGTCCTCAACCTTCACTTGTTTGCTTCTGAGATTCGGAATGCAACTGTTGCTTGCTCTTGAATTTGGTACTTACTTTGGTAGATTCTATTTCTCTCTACCTTTACTGGCTAACTCAGCAGGCACTTTGTCCAAGTGCTTTTGAGGAAAACATTCTGGAGAAGAGTTTGCTTTACATTACCTTCAACAGACCTCCAAACTCCATCTATATATATATATATTATATATATATATAATAGATTTCAAGCCCTGTTTTTATAGTCAGATGCTTTTTAACTGTTAGTTGGAAATGTGAGCCACTACTGTATAAACATGGATTACCAGTAAAAATGGAAGAAAAAGAGAAACTGCATTAACATTTGAAAGACTAAAATATATATATAAATGTATGAAACCTAAATTATAGGACAGTCTTAAAACCAACGTTGTCGGGACTAAAACATAAATCATGGTCTACTGTCACCATTTCCTTAAGAGGAAAATTGCAGAAAGTAACATTAACAACTATTCTAGAATAATAAAACATGTAACACATTTACAGAAACAAAACCTAGTTATTTATTTTTCCTTAAAAGAGCATTCAAGTGAATTATGTTTAGTTTTTATGATAATGAAAGAGAATGGCCGTCTGTCAATATGCAATCTGTAATTTTTACGAACTTCAAAAATTATTATACCTTCTCCATCTAAAGTCAAGTACCAAAATGGAGACAACTGCTGGTGGAGATGTAGACTTGTACAGACACTGTGGAAAATAGTTTGGAAATTTCTCAAAAAGTTGAACAGTGAAGGAGTGCCTAGGTGGCTCAGTAGGTTCAGCCTGGGACTCTTGATTTTGGCCTAGGTCATGCTTTTGGGGTCATGAGATTGAACCCTAAGTAGGGTGCCCTGCTCAGCATGGAGTCTGCTTGAGGAGTCTCTCTCCCTCTCCAACTTCCCCTCCCCCTGCTAGTATGTGCTCTCTCTCAAACAAATGAATCTTAAAAAAAAAAAAAAAAAAAAAAAAAAAAAAAAAAAAGTTAAGGTATGTCCTAGCAATTCTACCCTCGCTATACACCCAAGAGAAATGAAAGTATTTGTGCACACAAACTTTCATACATGACAACATTATTCATAATATCAGAATCGTGGAAACAACCCAAATGCCCATTAACTGGCAAAGGATAAACAACATGTGGTTTATCCGTGCAATCGACTATTTGCTGGATCATAAAAAGAGTGAAAAGCTGCTACCTGCTACTGCATAATAGACTTGGAAAACAGTATGTGAAGCAAAAGAAGCCAGTCACAAAGGGCTACCTATTATATAACCCCGTTTATACCAAAGCCTACGATAGGGAAATCTATAACTGGAGAGAAAATGAATTAGTGGTCGCTTAAGGCTGGGGGAAAGGCAGGTGGATGGGACGGTGATATTCATAGCATCCAGGCTTTCTGTTTGAAGTACGATATTCTTAAGTTGACTATGGTAATGGGTGCACGAATCAATGAATGTGCTGAAAGTCACAGAACCGTACTCTTTGGGCGAACTCTATGCTATGTAAACGATACTGCGATAAAGATGCTGGGGGTTGGGTAGTGGAGATGCTGAGCTCCTAAGCCTCTCTTCACAGCCAAACACTTGCTCTCAGCAGCGGGAAGAACAGGGACTGGAGGCTGTGGCCTCCAGATAACCATGCACACGTGGGCTGCAGCTGCGCCTGCAGACTTCTCCCGCATCCCCTCTGCCAACCTTCTCCTGCCTCACGCGCCCACAGGATGTGCAGGGTTCCAGCGCCCAGGCCCGCGCGCTTTCCATGCACACAGCTGCCAACGGTCATCTGAGCCCTGGGCGCTTCGGCTGCAGCTGCCTCTGGCGACATTGGGAACTTCTGGAAGTCGAATCCCCACTAGAAGGCCCCCTCCCTGACGCCCGCTTCCATGGGCAGCTACCTGAGCACACCCAAGCCCGCGTCACAACCCCTCACTCAAGGGCGCCCGAACCCGTGGTCCAGGCCTTCCCAGGCCGAGGACGGTGGGCCCCGCATCCGCTTCAGACCCCTCCCACAGATGCCGCCCAACTGGGACCCCTCCCAGCCTCAGAGGGTGGTCACTGAGGCATGGAGACGCTTTCCTGCCAAGCCGCCCCCTGAGACCATCCTCGGACCAGATCTCTCCAGTGCCTGGGAAAGTTACATGAAGCGGTGGCTTTGGAGTGCCCGTCACCCAAGACGGATCTGGAGCCCTGTGACGGTCAGGATCGCGCCCCCTGAACACAGAGGGAACCCCTGGGTGTCCCCGGCACAGGCTCCCAGAGCCTGCCCTGCAGGGCATCCACCCGCAGAAGAGCGCCCAGACCCCTGTGCCAAGGAGACCGTGCTGAGGGCTCTTAGCCAGTGCCAGAAGGGGAACAGGAAGTTTGATGGGCCCCTCTGGTTTGAGATCCCAGAGAGCATGAGCAGGAGGCAGAAGTCGGAGCCCAGGCCATCTGCCTTCAAGCCCCTGATCAGAAATGGTGTGGTCCCTTCCTTCGTGCCAAGGCCAGGTCCTCTGAGCAGAAGCCTTCACTCCTGGAGCGACAACGTCTGCAGGGAAGTTGCTGACCTCCAGCCTGATGGCCAGCCTTCACTGTCTGCGGCCCACCCCACTGCAGGGGCGGTGTCCGCCCAGGGCCCAGATCCTCAGCTGCAGAGCTGGGAGAAGATGCAATGCTCCTGGGGCCTCTCACCCTCCTCCAGTGCATAAGAACAGCACCAGGAGGGTCTCTTCCCTGCCCCCATTTCCCCAGGATGCCCAGCCTGCTGGCCCCTTTGACTCCTAAGAGTCAGGGCCCTGCTACCTACCTGCTGAAACTTAAACCTGTATATTTATTCTCATCTTGTTGACCCCATGCTCTACCCCTCGGGTGGTACCCTGTCCTAGTACTACTGCAGTCCCCTGACCTGCTGGTCCTTACTCTGGAGAGCCCACACTGAAGATTGTTGATGTTAAACCCCTTGCCCCCCCCTGCCTGCCCACACCTTTCTGCCTTTTCCCTTCCTTTCCTGGAAAGTGTTCTTCTTCCCCCACCTTCCCTTTTGCCCAGTTTGTATAAAGATTTAATCTTATTAAAAATAACATTAATATTTTAAAAAGATCTATTTTTATATAAAAATAATAGGAAAACATGTTCTGGACTATCAGGAGCAGGGGCAAAGATCTGGCACTGGTAATAACATTTATTTATTTGAAGTTCAGTAAAACTAGAGGGTGGTGAGAGAATGTGAGGTTAGGGACACAGACAACAAAGAAGTAATACAAAGCATCGGGAGGTCATGGAAGAGTTTTATTCTAAGAACCAGAGGGTTTTTTTTTTTTTTTTAAAGATTTTATTTATTTGACAGAGATTACAGGTAGGCAGAGAGGCAGGCAGAGAAAGCAAGGGAAGTGGGCTCTCTGCTGAGCAGAGGGCCCCATGCAGGGCGCCATCCCAGGACCCTGATATCATGACCTGAGCTGAAGGCAGAGGCTTTAACCCCCTAAACCAGGCGCCCCAGAAACACAGATTTTATGCAGGGGTGAGACGAATCAGGTTAATGTGTTTTAAAGTGGTCGTTTTGGCCATTGTGTGGAGAGAGTATTATCCAAAGTCAGCAACTGAAACAGAAACAAAAGGAGCCTAGTGCTGCGTTTCAAGCACCAGATGAGGGCAGACTGGTCTGAAAGAGAAATGATGCAGGTAGAAGGTGCACATGAATTTGAGGTGTGTCTTGAAGGTGGATATTTTGGGGCTTCCTAATGCAATGGATGTTAACATTAGGAAAGCAGAGGAATCCAAGAATCTTAGCTTAAGGTTCCAAAACTTGCAGGATGACAGTGCCACTTATTGAGATGGAGACCATAATATGAGATATCTAAGGTTCTAAGTCAGTCATGTTTCCTCAATGCATTCATTTGTTATCCCAGTGAATTTGTCTCCTGTGTAGTTGGAAACATGAGCCTGGCACTCAGTGCAGAGTTTGAAGTCCGAGAGAGAGATGTAGAAATCATGAACACATGGTGCTTAAAGCCGGGGGCCACATGAGCTCACCAAGCAGAAAACACAGATAGAGAAGGTGGCCAAGGATGAGCCCTATTATGCTCTGATGTTTAAAGGGAAAAGAAAGAAGAGGAAGAGAGAGGAAGCCTGGGAAAGCACAGCCGTGGAGGTGGGAGACAAGTCAGAAGCAGCCGGGACATTGAGGGGAGAGCTTTAGAAGGTGGATTTTATCTCCCACGTTGGCAGCCACTAAGAAGTTGAGATATTCCAACACTGACTTTGGAAAGAGGAATCTTTTTGGAGTGTTGGAGGTAAAGCCTGGATTAAAATGGAAGACATTAGAAGGAGTGGATGTGGAGGCAGGGTCTGGAGAAATCATTTGGTAGATAGTCCATTGTGAAGTAGAGCAGGCAAGTGGGAAGGTGGAAGGCAGTTTTACTTTGTTCTGAAATTTTATTTAAAAAAAGGGGGGACGGGCACCTGCGTGGCTCAGTGGGTTAAGCCTCTGCCTTCGACTCAGATCATGATCTCGGGGTCCTGGGATCGAGTCCCGCATTGGGCTCTCTGCTCAGCGGGGAGCCTGCTTCCCCCTCTCTCTCTGCTTGCCTCTCTGCCCGTCAAATGAATAAATAAAAATCTTTAAATTAAAAAAAAAAAAAAAGACAGGCGATATGTTCAACAAAGGGATCTTCGGGAGCATCGGGAGGGATGGACTGCTAAGTGCGGGTGGAGGGTGGAATGGCTCTCAGACCCTTGACCCTTGATGGCAGCAGGGGCCGGGGGCAATGGCTGTGGTGTGGAGTGAGCCAGGGAGGGGGACCTGGCCCCCGAGTGGGAACATCAGTTCTCTGTCCTCCAGTCTACCAGGGAAGTACAAAACAAGTCTATGTGAGATGGGGCAGGAGGGAAATATTTGAGATTTGACAAAATGGCTGAACGCGTGAAACAGAATTCTCCAAGGAGGAAGGGGAAAAGACTTGGAGAATGTAGAAGAATTCTGAGGGAAAATATCAAAGCGTTTGTTTCAGGGTTAAGTTCTTCAAAAGAAACTGGAAATCAGGAAAAATGATTCATTAATCTTCTTAAAAAATTATTATTTTTTTTTTACCTGAGCTAATATACCAATGAAGATTGAGTCCACAATTGGTTTTAACCACTACATGTTATCCAATATTTTATTAACTGAGTCCAAAAGAATTTAATAAAGAGGGAGGAAGTGAACGAGTTAAGGTGTGTATTATACAGGGTTCTTCTGAGAATCAGAACCAGTGTGAGAGTGTGTGTATGTGTGCATGTGTGCATGTGTGTGTATGCATGTGTGTGTGTGTATGTGTGCGTGTGTGAGTGTGTGCATTTGCTCTCAGCCATGGAGATAGGGTCTGGGAGGGCAAGGCAGGTTGATTGATTATAGAGAATTGGCTCAGGATGCCTGAGTGGCACAGTACGTTAAGTATCTGACTCTTGGTTTCTGCTCAGGTCATGAGGTTGGAGCCCACCATAGGGCTTCACACTCACCTCTGAGTCTGCTTGAGATTCTCTCTCCCTCTCCTTTGCTCCTCCCCCTTGTGCTCTCTCTGTCTCTAAAATAAACAGATCTTAAAAAAAAAAAAAAAAATTGGCTCATGTGATTGTGAGGCCTGAGAAGTCCCAAGACCTGCAGTTGGGAAGCTGCAGACCCAGGAGAGCTGAGGGTTAAGCTCCAGTCCATGTCTGTAGTCAGAAGAAGATGAGTGTCTGGGAAGAGGTGGTAAGAGAGGAGAAAGAGAGAGAAATCTTTCCTACTCAGCCTTTTTGTCCTATCTGGGTGTTCTAAGGATTGGTGGAGGTTCCTGCATATTGGGGGTCTATCAATTTTATGTGATCTATCAATTCGAATGTTAAGTGCATCCAGAAACATCATAAACACACCCAGAAATAAAGTTTACCTCAATATCTGGGACCCTATCACCCAAGCAAGTTGGCAGATAAAATTAGCCATGACGGTGTTTTTAAAGGAATAATTTTAATTTGGATTATAGAATCAAACTGGTTAAGAGAGAATTTGTTGGGAGAGGGAGCTAGGTAAGGAGAACTTAGGGAAAACTATCAGAGTCTTAATGACAGGTGCCAAGGGTGTGAGAATGAGGTGAAGGCAACAGAAATCTATCTGTGTCCCCGAGGAGGTCAAGAAACGTGGCCGATAGAGGTTAAAGGTGCTAAGAATAGTGACCAGAGCAGGGTTAACGGGGAAAGTCATGAGGAAGGAATTCAAATTTTCATGACGGCAAAGAAGGTAGCACATAGTTTCTAACATTATGAGTTTCAAACTAGTGGAGATTTTTAAAAGATCAAAGACAGATCATAGTGTAGGAGGAGTGCACTTGTGCAAGAGTGTACCTGTTCTCTGGGCACGCCAAGAGCAGCTTGGAACATGGGAGGAAGAGCCGGTTTGCTTTCAGCAGAGGGACAGTGGGTGTGTGATCAGCGTGGGCAGGAAGCTGACGAGAACTGAACGGTGTGGGGATTTTCTAACATCTCATCAGGAGTTTCCAAGGGCTTGCAAGGCACACAGGAGGGGAATGAGCTGGGGCCTTGTGAGCCTGGGAAGAGATTCCTGATGGGGTTACTCACAGCAATGCCTCAGAGCAACGTAGTCTCTCAGTAAAGTTATAGGACAGAATATTTATCTTGAATATATAAACAGAATTTACCAAGAGCACACAGGGATTCTATTCCTGTGAACCAGCCTTATGGGAGGGGGTCTACAGGGACCGCATGGCCAACCCAACCAAAATGAGGCCTCTGACCTCACGTCACGGAGGCCCAGCCATGTGGGACATGGGGAGACAAATGAGTCTCTGGGGAAGAGCAGAGTTTGTTAAAGCAGATGTGTAAACATTTAATATATGATAATGCTAACATTTAAAATCTGTGTGAAAATAATGAACTACTAGAAACAGTGAATTGCAATTATCAGCTTTCCTATTGGGAAATAGAGCACAGCTCTCTCTCTCTCTCTCATGCAAAACACAAATTTAAAAAATCAAAACTGCAAAAAAGTTTTAAGTTTGAAGAACTTATTTTTTCCCAAGCGTCAATGAAGTTTAATTACACCCATAGTAAATTTTAAAAATTTCAGCTTTACACATAATGTTCAAATCCCTCCACCAATCTCCTCCTTTGACATTCTTCAGGAGGCTAAAAACCCAAAACCACAAAAGAAAAGTTTGTAATAGCTAATATTTTAAAAACCTAACCTGTAATTGAAAAGTATTTCAAAGGCAAATGACGGGAATGGAGGCTACATTAGTAATCCACAGAGCAGATCACAAATTACTATTCCAAAAATACAAGGAACCACTTAATATCAATGGAAAGATAGAAAGAAGAAAGAGAGAGAGAGAAAGAAAAAAAGGAGAGAGGAAGGGAGGGAAGAAGGAAAAGAAACAAGGGAAGAAAGGAAGAAAAAAGAAAGAGGAATTAATAAAAATATAACTAGACAGCTAATGTAAGAAAGAAATCAAATTGTTAACAAATATATATATATATAAAATATTCAGTGTCTCCTAATTATTCAGAAAAATTTATATATCTATATCTATATCTATATCTATACCTACCCATGAATGGTATTTATATCCATCATTGGGGAAAAAGAGGGTATTCATCCGTGGCAAGATTGTAGGAGAAATAATCTCATGTTAATTTAGTAAATTAATGAGAATGATAGTATATAAATTCTCATTGTGTGTAACCTGGTAATTATTCTTTTATTTTGGCATTGCATTTAATTTTAATAAATGATGAAATATGCTGTAAAGATATGAGCCATGAAATAGGTACTAGCACAGCTTTGAGATCTAGTCACAAACACAAATAAGTAAACAAGAAAAGGGCCACATGGGTGGTGCAGCCAGTTAAGCATCTGCCTTCCGTTCAGGTCATGATTGTGGGGTCCTAGAATAGACTCCCACACCAGGCTCCCTGCTCAGCTTCTCCCTCTCCCTCTGTAGCTCCCCCTGCTCCTGCTTGGGCTCTGTGGAATGAATAAATAAAATCTTTTAAAAAAAGTAAACAAAAAAGAGAAAGAGAAGAAAAACAGTAAGAATAGTCACTTTTGTCACTTAGGCATTGGCACAAAAATGTATAACATGGATCCTAAACGGTCAAACCCAATAGGAAAGTTCCAACTTGAAAGAACCTGATTCAATATCTACACATGAACCCCAAGGACTTGTTTTCTCCCCACTATTATTCCCTAGTCTTGTGGTTTTTCCCAAGTCCACATGAGATGGCATGAAAAAGCAAAGAAAAGGGCCTGTGAAATGGATGGAAAGAAAATGTGGAACCTAGAGAACTGTCTTGAGCTAAACCCATAATTCTTTTATTCCTAAATCCTACTCCCCCAATCCCTGTCTGCTATAGTGTCAAAGACTCAGGGGCTTCCTTTCAAATGAGAAGAGATACAGTAAAATTTAGTGTCAACTATCTAAAATTTCACTTAATACTACTCAAAGCAGTGCAGCATGGAGTGTGTGGGTGTGTGTACCCATATACATTATCATAGACACAAGTAAGCATGTGTACATGTGCATATGTGTTGTGCATGTGTGTATGTACAACATATGTGTCTGTTTGTGTGTGTGCATGTAAAATCGTGTATATACATAAACATATACAATTCTGCTATCTGTTGCTCTGAGTATTTTGGTCAGTTAGACTGAAACGTGCTTAGAGGAAACACAAAAGTTAACATATTGTTTAAGGTTTTTTTTTTTTTTTAAGATTTTATGTATTTGAGAGAGTGAGCAAGAGAGACAGAGAGCACAGGGGCAGAGGGAGAGGGAGAAGGAGATTCCCCTGCTGAGTGGGGAATTAGATGCGGGGCTCCATCCCAGCACCCTGGGATCATGACCGGAGCCAAAGGCAGACGCAACCGAATGAGACACTCAGGTGCCCTATTGTTTAAATTTTCAATGTATATGCCTACATGTTTGTCAATTTTTTTTTTTGAACCATATTTTGATTTATTGGCGTTGTCAATCTAGTTTTTTTTTTTTTTTGAACCATATTTTGATTTATTGGCGTTGTCAATCTAGTTTTTTTTTGTTTGTCAATTTTTTAAAGATTTTATTTATTTATTTGACAGAGGGAGCACAAGCAGGGAGAGCAGCAGACAGCGAGAGAGGGAGAAGTAGACTTGCCGAGCGGGGACCCTGATGCGGGGCTGGGTTCCTGGACCCTGGGATCATGACCTGAGCCGAAGGCTGATGCTTAACAACTGAGCCACCCAGGCGCCCCTGTTAGCCAATATTTTAATGAGAACTTCAGGTTTTTCTTTGCAGGAGAATCTGCTGCTAGGAATTCTCTATCAACCATACCCACATTACAGCATCATTATTTTCTATTTTGGTTCTTTAGGTTGAAGCCAGAATTCAGGTATTTCCAAACAATACAAGCAACAATATGAAAGCACATGACTTGTCGGTTTTCCCCGGCGTTTTACAGATAACTTGCTCCTGCCCAACTTGGAAGAATTGTTTTGGACAACTCAAGTCTTTCTAAATTATTATAAAGAAACAACCATTCTCTTTCTGCATTTATGCTTCATTCTTTTATGAAATGATTAGATGAAATACAGGTGTAAAGTTTGTTGTAGACCAATTTGGTAACATATTCAAATGCATTTATGGTAAAAGAATGTAATTAAATGGGCAGAGTATAAGCGCAATATATAAATATATATATGGAGAAATACACAAAGATATATATAAAATATAAATATAAATATATATATGGAGAAATACATAAAGAGAGCATAGTAAAGGAGAACTGAGTGCTAGTTGTATACCTGTATTCTTCCATATACATGTAGAAATAAACTCTGATATTTATATGCACATACATCTGTGCATGCAGATAGATAGCGCTTTTGAAATTCACGTATATACAAATACAACATGTTCTTAATACAGGTATGTACATGCCTATTACATACAGCAATATATATTATAAACAGACATACATATACACATGTTCTAGATATTAATATAGGCTGGAAGTCCGTTAACACATTAGAGTAATAACAAATTTCAGCTCCCAGGGGCCGAATTGGTAGTCCAAGCCACAGAATTAAATTAGCTCATTAAGTAAGAATATTTACAGAGAAATAAGGTGTGTTGTGATCAGGAAAAAAACAAAGTAAAAAAAGTCAGAATAGACAAAAGAAGGCCCCAGTGATAGCTCTGGACATAGAATGAATATTCTTTGGATTTCACATATTTGCTCAGACCAAACATTCTTCAAATATTTAATGTTTTAGAAATAATTATATTGAAATCAACAAAAGTACCAATAATCTCATCTTAATTTTTGATTATAGTGTTAATTCAGAATTGGCTTAATTGTCATGTTTTGTTTTTCTAACTCAAATGATAAAATGATAATATCTTGTATATTTTTATTAGCATACTCAATCATTCCACTGGTGACCACAGAGCAAACCTCAATATTACTTATGTCCTAAACAGAGCTGTTTCTGTGGTGTTTTGTTTTGTTTTGTTTCCCCAGAAGGGTGCCCGTCTTTCTTTCTTTCCTTTTCTTTTTCTTTTTTTTTCTAATTTTTTAGCAGAATTTTTAAATCTCAGCTTTATCATTCTCTAGAAAAACAAAAGATCTAAAAAATAGCATTATTATACTTAAGAAAAATGTAAAAATAGTTCACATCAAGAATGACTTCTTTCACATGTACTTAAAATACTTAAAATATAATGTTTTTCATTAAATATATGACATTTTTCTAAGAGATTGTGAAATTATTATATTGAATAGCAAAAGTAATAAAAATCACTTAAGAATTATAACCCTCAACATTTCCTGATTTTGGAAAATAATAATTATGATAAAAGCTCACATCACAGGCTTACCATCTTATGCTATAATCAATTAAATATGTTTTATTAAACCTTCAAAAGAGGAATATTTAAAGTAGTATAGTAAAATGTTCAGAAGGTATTATTTTTGAAGGTGCAATTTACTTTAACTTAATAGTCTTTTTATAGAATATTCCTCATTTTCCTTGAGTTTCTGTCTTTCTTAACCTATTTATTCTCAACTGCAGCTCTGCACTACAATTAATTGACAAATATGAGTAAACGTGGACAGGGGTCCTGCCTAACATCATCAGCCCCAGGGAGCTCAACAGTAGAGTTCATTTCTCTTTGCATTTTGTCATCTCAAAATTCACACAGGATCAATGTTAAGTGTCCTTGAAATAGAGACATGTATCAGATGAGCAACTTATAAAGTGTATGGGAAAGAATAAGGAAAGAACATTTTTCAGGGAAAGGCAGAACGCTGCCCTTTTAAGGTGATGCATTTGTCTTCCAATTCCAATAAGAATTGTCTTAATTCTTCCCCAGAGAGACAATGATAGAGGCAAATCTTACCCAAGAAATGGATCCAAATGGTCTGCTTTCAAATTCTACTTCTTATTGCAGATCTGATAATTTGTTGTTGAGGTTTGGGGTCCATTATTCTCTCAAATATTCTCCTGAGAGGGCATGAGAGTCTCTTGTTTTGCCTCTTGTTGATGGATCACGTATTACTATAACTCTGCTTTGCAGGTGAACCCCAGTGCTCATTCACACCATCTCCTGACCTAAGCTACTAGGAGGGCTTCTACTCTGTCTTTCTTAGTGCTATGTCACTTGTCCATCATCCAGCCCTGTCCATCATGCCACCCCTGGTAGCCTACATTTTTGGAAATTTTATTTTGAAATAATTTGAAATTTAGAGAAGATTTCCTACTAACCCTGAATTCAGCATCCCCTAGTATTATATCTTTCGGAACCATGTGATGTTTGTCAAAATTGAGAGAGTCATATTGGTATAATATCTTCAACTTAGCTACTGACTTTGTTTGGATTTCGTCAGTGTTTCCATCAATGTCTTTTCTCTTTCAGGATCCAATCCAATGTGCCTCGTTGCATTAAATCATAATCTTTCCTTAGATGCCTCCATCCTGGGATAGTCTCAGTATTTTTGTATCCCTCATGCCTTTGGCAGTTTCTAAAAGTGTCTCTTAAGCTAAAAACAACTTTTCCAAAAGCTACAGTGAGTCAAAGATATCTTGGAGAAAGAAGATATTACCAAAGGACTCATAGCTTGAAACTTTAAGTTAAAGTGTATAGTTTCAAAAATTAGCACATTTGTGTGTTTTTGTCATGCATATTAAATGCATCTTTCATTTTGCTTCAGTGGGAATGCAGACCCTCAGGATAAGGGGTGCTACTAAATATGAGGACACTGATACATTACCATTGATAGGGGCGGTGGGGGCACAAAAGCCAGACTGGGACAGGACTGTATGAAGTGGGGCAGAGAACTAAAATTTAGGTTGTGAAAGGAATTTAAGTATCTGGGCAATTGTATCATCCTGTTTGCAGTCAATACCACATTTGTTCAGTGTTCCTATTTATTGAAAATCTGTATTGATTCAAGTATTTTGCTAAGCACTAGGGACATGATGGTAACTAAGGCACCAAGGATGAAAGATCTGTGGGAAGAATCCTAGAAGAAAGAGAATTCAATGCAGCTTGACAAATTTTATTATAAAAGCAAGCACAGATTTCTATGTCAATGTATAAAAGACATAAGTAAAAAGGAATACAATAATGTAGACAATTTAGGAGAAAAAAAATCCTGAAACTTTTAGAATAAGTAGAAGTTAACTGGGTAAAAATGATGTGGAGTGGAAAAGGGTGAAAACAGAAAAAGACCTAATTTTGGACCATGTAAAGTTTAGATAGCCATTGGGGAGTGTGAATAGTGTTAATGTCACAAACAAGTTCTGTAGATCTGAGTTGGAATGGTTGAATACACAAAGGTTTGTTAGAGAGAGTTTCAGTTGACCTTGCTTATGCCTGACTAATTTGTGTCTCCTTTCAATCAAAAATGTCTTGGTATGAATTTTAAATTACATGCACACTCTTAAGAAAGCGTAAGTTCTGTGTTCTGTACATACTACAGGGGATATGGATCCGATTTATGACTGGATGGGCTCACTCAACTATCAGCGGGTAGAAGAAGTAGGAATCCTGATACTTTGATTTTGGGCGGGTGAGCTTGATGTTCTTGAAAAGATCCTCTTTGGATTGTCCTGTATATCTATAAGCAGAGTGATATGTGAGTTGTGCAGTGTGTGTGTGTGTGTGTGTGTGTGTGTGTATAGTGAGAAAAAAGAGATTCAGGGAGAATATCAAAAGGTATAGATGCATCCCAGAGACCATTCATTGACATATCATGATTAAGCAAAGAGATTTGAACGTGGTTAATTATGTCTCCTATCACTAATCCATTGAGAGTGTTCTGTAGATGAAATACAATAATATCTAAGTGTCCACACCCGGTCATCAGTCAATACCCATATAGTTAGAGATACATGTAGCTATTGAGATTTGTCTATATTTACATAGTTATCAACAAACATAAGCAGCTATCACTCTTGTTCCTTGTGTTGCTGTGGTAGAAGAAAAAGGACAAAGAAATATTCCTACAAGAACATCTTTATTTGACAGCTGTGTTCTGTCATCACCTAATGAGGAATTTATTTATTTATTTTTTTTAAAAAAGATTTATTTATTTATTTATTTGACAGAGAGAAATCACAAGTAGATGGAGAGGCAGGCAGAGAGAGAGAGAGAGAGAGAGAGAAGCAGGCTCCCTGCTGAGCAGAGAGCCCGATGCGGGACTCGATCCCAGGACCCTGAGATCATGACCTGAGCCGAAGGCAGCTGCTTAACCCACTGAGCCACCCAGCCGCCCCTAATGAGGAATTTAAAGTGATAGACTTATCTGTTTATTTAGGCATGCAGGGAGGTCCAGGGAAGGCTAGTTTGCCTGAAGGCAGAACAAGAAAAGGAATGGATCCATAGGATTGTGTTATCCTTTTTATTCCTGAGAAGTTACCATTCTACCTTTGATTATGTTATGTCTCTGTGTCTGACCTGCAGGGATCTTGAAGAGATTGGTCTGACAGCAATCTTAAGGCCTCTTCATGTCAGCTAAGCCTGTAAGAGCATACTTAGTATGATTTAAAAAGAATTGCCTGAATTCCTAAAACAAACTCCAGTCAGAGGTGGCATATAGATTTTTCTTTTAAGACATAAGCCAAGAAGAAGTAGATGATTAAAGGCAAAATAAATCCACAGGTCACTAATATTGTACAGACACAGAGAATACAAAAAGAAAGAACTAGTTATTTATATATAAAGAAGATAAAACAAGGACACATAATCACACATGTGATGAGATAAAGAGTTCACAACATCTTTTGCTTTTTAACTAATAAGAAGTTCTGTGTTGGGTATCTAATGAGTTATAATTAAGCACATGGAAAAACAAGGTTGGACTTTTCTTTGCCAGCAGCTATAAAGATCCTATTAAAATTCAACTTTAAAAAGTCAAAATTTAAACAATTTTGTGAGTGAGACTGAGTGTTCTAACGGTCATTTGCTAAGAGGTTTAATGCCATTTTGAAAGGAAAGTTAGCTTCTGTTGGTAACTCCACTGCAAGAGTGTTCTCTCTTATGCCTGTCAATAAAATCAGGGCCCAAGAGCAATAAAACATGAGAAATTATGCTAAAAATGGGCAATACTTTTCCAAAAAATGCTCTATGTCAATCTCTACTTCCACTCTTGACCTGGTGTTATAAAATTTTAAGATTCTCATTGTTTTCTCCTGGACCATTGTCAGATGTGAACTGTAATATGGATGTTTATGTCCCAGGCACCCAGTACTACTTGTTTCCAAAAGCATCAAAGATGCCTCAAAAGGCCTCTACTACATAAAGAAAAAATATCCGATAGTTAAAATCCACCCTCTCAATAAAAAGATAAAAAAAGCCCTCGACTCTTCCAGTTTTATTATCAATACTTCCTTGGTAAACTCAACAAAATTTGCACCTCTCATTTTTCATTTATGTCTTACAAAGTTTGAATGTAAGAAGGAATACGATAAAAGTATGTTTCTATTTCTTCTCTAACTAGAACGGTTTTCTGATTCTAACTTTCCCCAATCTTTCCTTGACTAAGCTTTCCTGTTGCTTTATTTTTCTAAACTAGCTTCCAAATTACCCTTTAGTAAGAGAAATATAATGAAAGTTGGGGTAAGTTGGGTAGAGAGTAGAAATCAAATCACCTACAAACTGGTTCAAAAGAAAGGGTCATAAGGTACCCTTATTTAACTCCATATAAAATCAGAAGTCTATAAAAGATCATTATTACTACTACCATTCTTGGCAATAATTTTGTATATAGACTTTGGGAAAGAATCATATACCTGGGATCAGTGCCAGAACTAGTGCATAGAGCCTGACCCATAAATATAGAATGAAGTATATAGAATCAAAGTCAATTGAGGAATTAAGACTTGGCAAAAAGTCTAAGGCCATTATTAATGGATGTCCTGAAAAGATACAACTGAGCATATCAACTGTCAATAGAGAAGCAGTTGATTTTGGAATTTCATCTTGAAAAATACTAACTTTTAACAGTAAATTATATAATCTGGTAAAAAGAAAGCTATAACAGATAGTTATTACAATACATTTTTATTATATAAAATACTTTAAAATTTTAAAATAGAAAATAATAAATTAAAAATATAATGACTTGTGCTTTCACTATACAGAGAAAACCACTGCTATATTGTCCAGGTTTGTTTGTTTTGTTTTGTTTTGTTTTTTTATGTTTTTAATATACCTTCAGATACATACAACTATCTCAAAACATGTAGCAAAATAAATTACACATCATCCATCATTGGGAAATGCAAATTCAAATCACCATGAGGTACCATTTCACACTCCCGATAGAATGGATATAAATGATAAGACAGACAATAACAAGTGTTGGCAAGAAGGTAGAGAATCTGGAACCCTCATACATTGCAGCCGGAGAAGCAATCTGGCAAAGCCATCTGGAAAAACAGTTTTGCAGGTTTTGAACAGTTAAATTTAAAATTACTATATGACCTAGAAAATTTGACCCTTAGAGTTTTATTAAAGATAAACGAAACACAGAGGTACACAAGACTTGGATATAAATGGTTGTAGTAATATTATTCATAATAGCCAAAAGATGGCAAAAATCCAACTGTCCACCCATAAGTGAATTGTAAACACAATGTAGTGTATCCATAACAATGGAATCCTATTCATAAATAAAAACGAAGTCTTGATACATGTAAAACATGAATGGACCTCACAAACATTGTGCCAAGTGATAAAAGGCAGATGACAAACACCATCTATTAGATGATTTTCATTTATATAAAATGATGTCATAAAAGTCAAAATTATAGAGACAGAAGCAGATTAGTGATTGCCTGGGAAGAGGTGGCAATAAGTAGCTGCCCATGTGCACCAGGACTTTTTTGAGGTATTAGGAATACTTTAAAACAGATTTTATATAAATTTAGTCAAAATAATTTATGTATACCCATAAAATGAGTGAATTTTATGGTATTCAAATTGTATCTTTACAAACTTGTTGAGTAAAAAAGAGTAGTCTAGGGGTACCTAGGTGGCTCAGTGGGTTAAGCCTCTGCCTTTGTCTCAGGTCATGATCTCAGGATCCTGGGATTGAGCTCCGCATCAGGCTCTTTGCTCAGCAGGATGCCTGCTTCCTCCCTCTCTCTCTGCCTGCTTCTCTGCAGACTTGTGATATCTGTCTGTCAAATAAATAAATAAATAAAATCTTTAAAAAAAAAAAAAGAGTAGTCTGAAATGGACAAATGAGCTATTCTGTTTTGCTTTTCCACATTGATTTTTCTTTGTTTGTCTTTGTTTTCTTTGTTTGTTTCTTTGACATCAATTTCCTTCAGGAAAGTTTAGAATTATTGATGTTTAAATTCAAATATGAACAGTTAATACTAAGCTTTTAACATTCAAATTGTAAATTTATACAAGATAATAGTACTAAAAGCTAGACATTTGATATGGAGACCATCCTAAATTTCTCTCTCTACTCCTTTCACATATTAACAGCTTGGAAGGGTAACTAGAGGACAAGGTTAACAACCCTGTGGGCAAATCTGCTTGCTATGGACACAGTCCCACCCATTCGTTGCATAATGCCTCTCGTTTAAATCCTGCTCCTGATCTGGACAAGCCAGCTTCAGAGAAGGCAGTTGGCAAAAAAGGACATTCCAGTGTTTTTCAGCCTGAAAGATTATTTAAGGAAATAGATGACACTAGGACATGGGAGTCAGGAATTACTTTCTTCCTCCTCCTCCTCCTCCTCCTCTTTCTTCTCCTTTCTTCTTCTTCTTTTCTCCTTCTCCTTGTTGTTGTTCTTGTTTTTCTTCTTCTTCTCCTCCTCCTCCCCCTCCATCACCTTCTCCTCCTCCTCTTTCTTCTCCTTCTTTACATTATGACCACAAGACCCTTCTATGGGGAAAACACTGAGGAGAGATTTTATTTTTAACTTTATAAGTTTTGAATTTTTCACTTAATTTCTTTTCAGCAGGGAAATAGATTTTTGTAATTCAAAATTCAAGAGACAGAAAGGCCTTAACTAAAATTCCCCCTCCCAAGGAGAGGCTAGAATGATAGTAAAAGGACTCTAAACTCCCCTTGTACTATAGATACAACTAGATAATTAATGGCAGCAAGATTATTATTAACAAATGGTTATTATTAACAATTATTAATCATTATTTATGGCAGCATGAATAACTCAGAAAGTGATCTGAAGACTGGCAGAATAAATTCCACAACCAAAGGAAGATAAGAGGCCACATAAAAGAAAGTGGGAAAGGTGGAGACCTGATATGAATCCTAAATGGACCATGGAAGGGAAGGGCTGGAATTATGGTGAAGAGCCAGAAACATATGATCACACCAGGGAGCCCACACTGGGAAAATGAGCCCCTGTAACATTTGGCTTTGAAAGTTAGAGATCCTAATTTGGTGACTTCTTATCACCAGGGGGACCTAAAGCCTTGAATTCAAAAAAATCTCTGAGAGACCTTGCAGGGTGGTAAGAAGCAGAGTCCCTTAAAGAGGGACTTTTAACAAGACAGCATGACAAACACCTGAACAGATACAGCCCCAAACTAGCAGTTTGAAAAACACCTGGGGTACAGGGAGAGAGAGTGATTTACACACCTCAGAACCTGTCTCAGATAGCTAGGAATTTCAGAGAACTCTAGGAACAAAGGAGCTGTCTGACGCTTCCCCCAATATAAACAACTGGCCAATTGTGGGAGCACTAACACTGACTACCTAACTACTTATCTCTCCCACACTGAGGATTCTGTCCTTTCTAATCACACTGGCCTTAGTACTAGTGCTGGAAGTGCCCAACCCCAGAAAAGTGGCTAAAATACCACCAACATCATGTCTCCTGATCCCCGTGTTTGTAGGCCCTTGTTCCCAGCAGTGGTAGGAGCTGCAAAAGCCTGAGTCATGCCTTGTCAAAAGTGCATGCCCTGCCTATATTTGATTTGCAAATCTATGTAGGCTAGCCTGGTCCCAGCAGCAGTGACTCAGGGTCTCACTGATCAGTCTGATGCATACTTGTTAAAAAACACTGCCCACGCTGGGGACCACATACACACTGCCCAAAACAGGTAAAGAGAGAAACTGGACAACAGGACTGAAGGAAAAAGTGGTCAGAACACAAAAGGGGACATACAATACACACAGGATTCACTCCCTGAATGCCAGGTTCTGGGGAATAAGAGACACTGCACAGAAGGTCACTACAGAAGCTTTTCCATATTATTTATTTATTTATTTATTTATTTATACAGAAGCTTTTCTTCAGGTAGCAATTATCTTTAAGAGCAGGAAATATAGCTGAATTTCCTAACACACAGAAACAGACATAGAGATTCAGACAAAATGAGGAGACAAAGAAATATGTCCCAAAGGAAAGAAAAGGACAAAATCACAGCAAGAGACCTAAAGGAAACAGATATAAGTAATATGCCTGATAGAAAATTTAAAGTATTGATCATAAAGATAGTCACTGGACTTGTTAAAGAGTGGAGGACATCAGTGAAACTCTCAACAAAAAGATAGAAAACACTAAAAGGAACAAATCAAAGATGAAGAACTCAATAAATGAAATTTAAAAATACACTTGATGGAATAAATAGTAGGTTAGAGGAAGCAAAAGCAGAAATTGATGATCTTGAAGACAGAGTAGTGGAAACTAATCAAGCTGAGCAAATGAGTGAAAAAAAAAAATAATGGGGCGCCTGGGTGGCTCAGTGGGTTAAGCCGCTGCCTTCGGTTCAGGTCATGGTCTCAGGGTCCTGGGATCGAGTCCCGCATCGGGCTCTTTGATCAGCAGGGAGCCTGCTTCCCTCTCTCTCTCTCTGCCTGGCTCTCTGCCTACTTGTGATCTCTCTCTCTGTCAAATAAATAAATAAAATCTTTAAAAAAAAATAAAAAAAGAAAAAAGAAAAAAGAAAAAAAAATAATGCTAAATTAAGAATAGTCTTAGGAAACTCACTGACTACATCAAGTATAATAGTATTCCCATTATAGGGATCCCAGAAGAAGAAAAGACAGTAAAGGGAGCAGATAATGTACTTGAAGAAATAATAGCTGAAAACTTTCCAAATCTGGAGAAGGAAGCAGATATCTAGATCCAATAGGCAGAGCAACACTCTTAAGAAACAATTCAAGTGTCCACACCAAGACATATAGTAATTAAAATGGCAAAAAGTGGTGATAAAGAAAAGAAAAATGAAACCAGCAAAACGAAGACAGGACCTACAAGGTAAATTTCCATAAGGCTATCAGAGGCTTTTGTATCAGAAAGTTTGTAGGCCAGAAAAAAGTGGCAGAATGTATTCAAATGTTGAAAGGGGGAAAAAAAATCTGTATCCAAGATACTCTATCCAGAAAGGCTAACATTCAGAATAAATGGAGAGATAAAGAGTTTCTCAAACAAACAAAACAAACAAAAAGGGGTTTCTGACCAGTCCTATAAGAACCACTCCTATAAGAAATGTTAAACCAGTCCTATAAGAAATGTTAAAGGATATTCTTTGAGTAGGAAGGGAAAAAAACATAAGTAGGAGTATGAAAAGTAAGAAACACAAAAGCACTAAAAAGAAACAGTTATGTAAAAAAAAAAATTAAAGGGATTTACAAAATAAAAGGATTTAAAATATAACACCATAGTCTTAAACACGGTGGGGGAGAGGAGTAAAGAATGGGTTCAAACTTAAGCAACCATCAACTAAATATAAACTGCTAAATGCACAAGATGTAATACAAACCCAATTGCATCCACAAATCAAAAACCAGTAATAGATATGCAAAGAATAAAGAGAAAGCATTCCAGGTACACCACCAGAGAACGCCAAGGAAAGATGAGAAAGAACAAGCAAAGAAAGGATCAGAGAGAAAATACAAAACAACCACAAAATGAGTGACAAAATTGCAATGAGTCCATTTAGTCCATGACTAAATGGACTAAATGCTCCAATCAAAAGACATAGGGTAACAGTGCATAAAAAGCAAGACCTATAGGCAGCCTATAAGAGAATCATTTCAGACCTGAAGTCACCTGCAAATTGAAAAAAAAAAAAAAAAAAAGAAAGAAAGACTGTAACAAGAGACAAATAAGGACATTATATAATAATAAAGGGGACAAGCCGACAAGAATATATAATAATTGTAAATAGTTGCACACCCAATTTGGGGAGCACCCAAATACACAAAGTTGTTAATAAGCAATATTAAGGAACTAAGCAATTAAGGAACTAAGTCATACAGTAATAGTAGGGGACTTTAACAAAACACTTACATCAATGGACATATCATCCAAACAGAAAATCAACGAGGAAACAGTGGCTTTGAATGACACCTGGAACAGATGGATTTAACAGATGTATTCAGAACTTTCCATCCTAGAACAGCAGAATACACATTCTTTTCAAGTGCACATGGAACGTTCTGCACAGTGGATCACATATTAGGCCACGAAACCAGTCTCAATATATTCAAAAAGACTGAAGTCATACTATACATCTTTTCTTACCACAATGCTATGAAACTAGAACTCTACCACAAGAAAAGAATCTGGGAAGACCACCAATACATGGAGGTTAAATAAAATGCTACTAAACAATGGATGGGTCACCCAAGAAATCAAAAAAGAAATTTTAAAAATATATATATGGACACAAATGAAAAACAAAACAAAACAAAACAAACAAACAAACAAAAACCCACTGGTTCAAAATCTTTGGGATGGAGCAAAACTGGTTCTAAGAAGGAGGTTTATAGCAGTCCAGCCCTACCTCAAAACACAAGAAATTCTCAAATCAACAACCTAATTTTACATGTAAAATAGCTAGAAAAAGAAGAACCAAAAAACGAAACCCAGTAGAAGGAAGGAAATAATAAAGATTAGAGCAGAAATAAGTCATATAGAAACAAAACAAAACAATAGATCAAATCAATGAAATAAGTGGCTAGTTCTTTGAAAAAACTGCACACAATTCATAAACTTTTTCTTTTAAAGATCATATTTATTTATTTGAAAGAGAGAGAGAGCACAAGTGGGGGTGCAGAAGAAGAGGGAGAAACAGACTTCCCTGCTGACCACAATGCCTGATGTGAGACTCAATTGCAGATCCCTGAGATCAAGACCTGAGTTGAAGTCAGACATTTAACCAAGTAAGCCACCCAGGGGTCCCCAAATTTGATAAATTTCTAACCAAACTCATCAATCCATCAGTCAATCAACAGAGAGAGAGAAAGAGAGAGAGAGAGAGAGAAAGGACCCAAATAAAAAAAAATCACAAATGAAAGAGGAGAAATAACATCATAGAAATACAATTATAAGAGAATATTACAAAAAATTACATGCCAAGAAATTTTACAACCTAGAAGAAATGGATAAATTCTTAGAAATATATAACTTACCACAACTAAAGTGGGAAGAAACAGAAAATTTCAATAGATCAATAACCAACAGTGAAATTAAATATGTAATCAAAAAACTCCCAACAAACAAAAAGTCCAGGACCAGACAGATTCACAAGTAAATTTTAAAGAAGTGTTAATACCTATTGTTCTCTAACTATTCTAAAAAATATAAGAAAGAAAATTTTTGAATTCATTCTACGAGGCCACTATCACCCTAATACCAAAACCAGATAAATACACCAGATAAAGAAAGATAATTATCTCAATATCTCTGTTGAACACAAATGCAAAAACTCTCAACAAATTATTAGCAAACAGAACTCAACAATACATTAAAAAAATCATTCACCATGATCAAGTGGTATTCATTACTGGGATACAAGGGTGGCTCAGTATTCACAAATCAATCAATGTGATACATCAATCAATAAAATAAAGGATAAAAACCATATGCATTTCAATGGATGCAGAAAAAGCATTTGACAAAGTACAACATCCATTCATGATTAAAAAACCCTCAACAGGGACGCCTGGGTGGCTCAGTTGGTTGGACGACTGCCTTCGGCTCAGGTCATGATCCTGGAGTCCCGGGATCGAGTCCCGCATCGGGCTCCCAGCTGCATGGGGAGTCTGCTTCTCCCTCTGACCTTCTCCTCGCTCATGCTCTCTCTCACTGTCTCTCTCTCTTAAATAAATAAATAAAATCTTAAAAAAAAAAGTGAGATTTTAAAAAAACCCTCAACAAAGTAGGGTTAGAAGGAACATGCCTTAACCTAATAAAGGCAATGTATGAATAACCTGTACCTAACATCATACTCAGTAGGGAAAAAAAAATGATAGCTTTCCTCTTAAGATCAGGAAAAAGACAAGGATGTCCCCCCTCATCACTTTTATTAAACATGGTACTAGAAATGTCATCCATAGCAATCAGACAACAAAAGGAAATAAAATGCATTCAGTTGGTAAGAAGTAAAACTATCACTACTTACAGATGACATGATAATATGTATTTAAAAAAAAAGACTCCACCAAAAATTTTTTAGAATTGTTAAATGAATACAGTAAAGTTGTAGGATATAAAGCCAATGTACATAAATCTGTTGCATTTTTATACACAAATAGTGAAATAAAACAAAGAAATTAGTAAAACAATCTCATTTATAATTACATCAAAAATAATAAAGTACCTAAGAATAAAACAGAACCAAGGAGGTTAAAAAAAATCTTTACTCTGAAAACGATAAAATATTGATGAAAGAAACTGAAGATGACACATGAAAATGGAAAGACATTCTATGTTCAGAGTTTGGAAGAGGAAACACTTAAAATGCGTATAGTCTCCAAAGCAATCTATACATTTAATCCAATTTCTTAACAAAAAAACAACAGTGTTTTTCACAGAACTAGAACAATCAGTCTTAAAACTTGCATGGAAACACAAAAGGCCACTGAATAACTGAAGCAATCTTGAAAAATAAAACTAAAACTGGTGGTATCACATTCCCAGACTTCAAGTGATAATGCCAAGTTGTAGTAATCAAAACAGTATGGTACTGGCACAAAAATAGACACATAGATCAATAGAACAGGATAGAAAACCCAGAAATAGCCCTACAGTTATATGGTCAATTAGTCTTTGACAAAGCAAAAAAGTATATGCAATGGAAAACACATCTCTTCCAACAAATGGTGTCAGGAAAACTGGACAGCTACATGCAAAAAAATGAAACCAAACCACTTTCTTACACCATACACAAAAATAAACTCAATGAATTAAAGACCTAAATGTGAGACTTGAAACCATAAATGTCCTAGAAGAAAACATAGGAAGCAAAATCGTTGACATTGGCTGTAGCAACATTTTTTCTAGATATGTCTTCTGAGGCAAGGGAAACAAAAGTGAAAATAGAATATCATGACTTCATCAAGATAAAAACCATCTTCATAACAAAGGAAACAATCAACAAAACCAAAAGGCAACCTTCCTGAAGGTAAGAAAATATTTGTAAATAACATATTCAATAGAGGCTTAGTAGCCAATATATATAAAGAACTCAGAGTAATTAATATCCAAAAAACAATGATCATCATCATCATCATCACCATCCAAATAATAAAATAATAAACAAATAAAAATGGGAAGAAGACATGAATAGACATTTTCCCCAAAGATATACAGATAGCCCACAGGCAAATGAAAAGATGTTCAACATCACTCAACATCAGGAAAATGCAAACTAAAACTATAGTGAGATATCACCTCACACATGTCAAAATGGCTTAAATCAAAACCAAGAAACAACAGATGTTGGTGAGGATGTGGAGAAAAAGGAACACTCATGTATTGTGGGTAGAAATGCAAACTGGTGCAGCCATTCTGGAAAACGGTATGGAGGTTTCTCAAAAAGTTAAAAATAGAACTATCTTATGATCCTGGGTTCCATTGGGTATTTACCCAAGAAGTACAAAAACTCTAATCCAAAGGGATACATGCACTCTATGTTTATAGTAGTATTATTTATAATAGACAAACCATGGAAGCAGCCCAAGTGCCCATCAACTGATGAATGGATAAAGAAGATATGGTCTATATATACACAATGGAATATTATTCATCGGTAAAAAGGAATGAAATCTTGCTATTTGCCGTGGCATGAATGGAGCTAGAGAATATAATGCTAAGCAAAATAAGCCAGAAGGAAAAATAAGTCCGACAAAGACAAATACCATGTGATATCACTCATATGTGGAATTTAAGAAACAAGACAAGTGAGTGAAGGAAAAATACAGAGGTAAAGACAAACTAAGAAAGAGATGTTAACTATAGAGAAGAAACTCAGGGTTACAGAGGGGAAGTGAGTGGGAGAGATTAGGTGAATTGGTAATGGGGATTAAGGAGGGCCCTTACCTTGATGAGCACTGAGTAATGCACAGAATTATTGAGTCACTATATTATACACCTGAGACTAATATAACACTGTGTGTTAACTATACTGGAATTTAAAAAAAATTATAAAAAATATAAAATCCCCCCTCCTGATTACCTCCTAATACTGCTGTCTAGAGGCAACCAGAACTGTGTATTATTTATGTATCTCCCATAGCCAATTTATGCAAATACTGTTGTTTTCTTTTAATTGGAGTTTGTTCCTAATACACCTCTTTAAAAAAATGATGGATGAAATATTTGTGTTCATATGATATTTTGTACATACTGTATAAGTTTAGGCTAAATTTCTGGAAGTAGAATTGATAAGGCAAAGAATAAGTGTCTTTATAATATAAAGATATTACCAAATTACCAGCATAAAGTTTTCAATAGACCATCACCAACAGCGGAAGAAAGTGGATTTCTCCCACATGATCACAAACACAGCATTTGGTCAAGATTGTTCATCAATGCCCATATGAAAACCTAGCGGGTATCCCTTTCCTGTTGTCATAAGGGGAAATTGTGCCTCCATCCTGCACATATTTCTCTATCCTGGGGAAAATGAGGGAAATAAAATATAAATGATAAAAAATTGACTTTAATATGCAAAATAGCCTCCAAAACAGGCTATTTTAACCCAGTTTAAGAGGAGGTTGAATTTAAAAGGGGCAGACTGTTTGAATGAAAAGAAATTCTGTATTCCATTCAGAGACTGCTGAAGAATGATTCCTATAGAAGTCTGATCATGCCCTGAAAATCCCCAGTTATTTATAATAAATGACAGAGCCTGCAGTATGTGGGCGGAGCATTTTTCTTGAATGTCCACATTCAAGTAAGATTACCTTTGTTATTCTGATACTATCAGAGTTTGAACATAGATACCACTCTATGTTTACCAGGAAACAAAGACTTGAATAAGAAGGATTCAGAGATTTGTATAATCACAGGAAAGGTGACAGAACTGCAGGTATGGAAGGGATCAAAATCTCCTTGTTCTTCAAAGCAGGTGTCTCCCTAAACCTGGTCTGCAAACAACTGTGGACCTCAGAAATCATGCAGCTCAGCTTTTGTGGAGTGCCCAACCTCTAATCCATGTGGGGACTGGGATTCAGGAATGATTATCCTCAACTTCATTTCAATAATGCATTTTAGGAATGATAGTGTGAAGCTGATTTATTTTTTTCTTAACACTATCTCATGAACATTCCCATAGTTTTAACATATTTTTAAAATTTTTTTTTATTTATTTGTCAGAGAGAGAGAGAGAGAGAGCACAAGCAGGGGAAGCAGCAGGCAGAGGGAGAAGCAGGCTCCCGCTGAGCAAGGAGCCCAACGCAAGACTCTGTCCCAGATTCCTGTGAGCGTGACCTGAGCTTAAGACAGATGCTTAACCGACTGAGCTACCCAGGAGTCCCTTTCATAGTCTTTTTCACACATAACTTTTTATTGGCTTTTCCATCCAGTGAAATATTTTTGGACATGCTATTGTTTCTGTTTTGTAACTGCTATCCCTAATTTTGCAATGGATAGTCTCATGTATTAATATTTTTATAGAACTTATAACCTTCTTAGATATCCCTTAAACTGAAATGAAGAGACAAAAAGAGGAAAATAATTCACAGGAGTGGATCAGAACAATTTATAATTCCCTAACTATATCTGAAAATTACTCTCTTAGGAATACTATATATTTTCATTTAAATGATCTAGAATACATACATTTAAACAAACAAGAAACTGCTAACTTGATAGACAAACCATGGCATCACATTCTAATTTAAATGTTTGGCTCATTAATGAGGCTGGACAAATTTCTTACCCTTATTGCTTTCATTGCTTTAATATCTTTAAAGTGTGGTCAGGATAATCAACAATGATAATGAATTTTTTTTTTTTGGTCTGTTTCTGGTTTTAATGAAATGTTGTGTTACATCATCTTTATCAAACTTTGCTCATTCCACTACAAATAATCATAACGGGATGACAGTACTGTTGTTACATTCTTGCTGGTGAATTCTTGCAAAGACTTTCAGTGCGAGGTAGGGTCCCGAGGTGAGTGGAAAGCCTTTTCAGGGAGTGTTCCTCTCAGGGTTGTAAATCGCAGTTCCAAGCTCTTTGTGTAACAGCAGACAAGACTTGGAGGTTTTACATTTAGGACAATGAACATGTGTTCCCACTTCTTAAAACAAAAATAAGGTAAACAATATGTTTACACGTTTCCACCTTTATTTACCCATATTTACCCAGTTGTATTTAAAATATCATCATGCCTTGTTTGCTGTGACTTTTTAAAGTGGGGAATAAAATTTTCCAGCACTCTTTCCTGAACTGCCTTTGTTCAAATTTGGGGAAGTTGAAGCTGGTTCCACTATAATCAGTGAGTTGTTAAGCAATTAGCAGGAATATCTTTTAATGTAGTTCAGTTAGAGCTGGGAAATTCTTTGATCTCTGAAATGTGTTTATTAAATTGTAACATTCTTATATCTGTAAGGAAGTTTGGTATAAGCCAAAAAGATCACTCGATGTCTCCAGTGGGAAATTATTCATTGCTTAGGGCATACATTTTCAAGTTGCCTTTCATTACCTTTGAGCTATTCTATAATTTTGTGTAAACAACTGATAGCAATGCAGTTTAATTCTTGCTTATGGACTTAGAAATTAATCCTGTTCTTTGGAGATTTTATTCACTCTCCCATCTAGGAACCTCCCTAAAACCTTCTCCTCTATCCCCAAAAGTGTAGACTCTGTTTTGAGTCTCAAGAAAGATGCATATCCTCTTCTCTATGTATAGATACAGATGAGGTAGATATAGACATATAAAGATATGAAACTAAAAAGAGAGAGAAGACATGCTTTCAGAGGACAGCATTATTTACCTCCATGGTGAAGACATGTTTCTCAGTTGTCTGAGAGACATAAAACGGCCACGAGGGAGAGGCTGACAATGGGGACTCTGGCCCATCTGTGTTGGATGATACGGTCTTTAGTGATTTGGCCTGTGGTTCTTTGTCTGTATCTATACACGTCTATATGAAGATATTGATGTGTATAGATGTATATAGGGGTAAATATCTGTATATAAGTACATATATTTCTCTGATTTATTCTTTGACTCTATTGGTACATTTGCCTGGTTTCCTCAATATAGAGGTAAAATCCTTAACATGTGCTTTATCTGTCATACATTGTGCATGTGTGTAACTTATTTAGAATACATAATATGTGTTAGAGCCATGATATTATGATTTTTGTTATTTTTTAGCCTTCCATTTTGTTATTTTTTCTGATTTTATCATTCAGTCCATGTGGGACTAGGCTTATGGGACTAGATTTAAATCTGTTTTGAGGAAAAGGATCATTATCATCATTATTAACATCACCTGTTTTCATTAAGGTAAAAGCAAAAGGCTAATTATGGAATAATGCAAATGATCCCATAATGAAGATGTGCTTAGCATCCCCTCCCCCAATCCCAGGTATCCGGCAGTGCGCCTTTCAGCTGTATTTACTTCCAATTAGAAACTACTTTAACTAGATACTTCTTCATGGATCCTTGAAAAATGGCCAAAAGACTCACCATTTTCTATATCTTATGATAATTAGGTGTCTACCAGAGCCATTGCTAACTATTTCTAAAATTATTTAGAGCAATGGGTGTATAGAATACAACTATTTTATAATGTGGAACCAAATAGAAGGTACTATTAAGAGATACTCTTAAGAGAGAGGGTGTGCAGAGACAGAGAGCTCATAAGTAGGAGCCATTTGGGAGGACTTCCATTCCAATGGGCAGGTGTACCTGGAATCACCTAGAGGGGAGATGGTGTGTGATGTGTGGGTGAGACACAAAGCATGCTGGGAGGTGCATGGTGAAAGATGGGTCTTCTTGGGAATTAGTTAAAGGGATGGAGGGGCTTTGAATCCCATACCTAAGAACTGACACCTCATTAAACGACCTGAAACAACTGCATTGAGTATAGTCTGTTGCTAATATAACGAATTGGCAAAATGATTGAGGAAGCAAGGCCAGATGTAAAAACCAGTACAGAAGGGTGCCTGGGTAGCTCAGTCTGTTGAATGTCTACCTTGGCTCAAGTCATGATCCCAGGGTCCTTGGATTGAGCCCTGTGTCAGGCTCCCTGCTCAGCAGGGAGTCTGCTTCTCTTTTGCTCTCTCTGTGTGTGCTCTCTCTCTCTCTAGCCCTTACTCTCTCTCAAATGAATAAACAAAATCTTTATTTAAAAAAAAAAAGAAAGAAAGAAGGTCAGAGAATTGGTAGAACAGGCAGAACAATTGGGAAGATTGTTGGGTGAAAATACGGTTAGATTGGGGAAAAATGACATTTAAGATGAAATTTTTTTAAATTTATTTATATGTTTTGGGGGGGGAGCAGAGGGAGAGGGAGAGAGAGAATCCCAAGCAGACTTCCTGCTGAGCATGGAGCCCAACACGGGACTTAACATGGGGCTTGATCATGTGACCCTGATGGTGACCTGAGCTAAAACGGAGTCAGATGCTCAGGCACCAAAGATAAAATCTTAAATTAGTCCCTTTTATTTACAGAGGGGGAAATTCAGAGTCTTTTGATGGATTTTGGTTCCTTTAGCAGTCAGTAAAATAAAAATTAATCAATCTATCACTAATCAATCAATCTACAAATGCCAGTTTTAGTCACCTCAGGTCAACCCACTATAGCTAACATCCTCCCACACTTCAAAGCCACATGGTTTCCTATTTCTGGCCTCTCCCCTCTGGCACTTTCATGTCTCTGGGACAACTGAAAAACATATCTTTACTATGAAGGTCATAAATGTTGTCCTGTGAAAGTCTCTCTTTCTCTTTATTTTTAGATAATGTAAAAGCTCAGGTTTATGCAAATCTTTTATGTTCATATCATGTAAATGTGATAAAAACAATTTAGTTCCTCTTTATTGTCAATAACCTCTTTTTAAAAAAACTTTGAAGGCATGCTTTCATGTGATCGTTACAATCACACTAACTGATAAGGCAACATTTGGACAAATTCATGTTTGAAAAGCAAGATCTCCATATTCTGTGACTCTGTGAATCAAAAAAACAAGTATATTTTGAAGATTACTTCTATTTTTCTGCTTATGGACACATCAGTTGAAATAAACCAGAAATATTATTTTGAGATCCAATTGTTCTTATATGTATCTATTCACCCAAATATTGCCATTCAGCACATACATGGTACTAGATAACCCAACACACTATAAACAAATTAAGCAAACTACGCATGTGTCTAGTGGAACTTACACTCTTTTTTTAAAGGTGATATTGCTTTTTTTTTTTAATTTTTTAAGATTTTGTTTACTTATTTGACAGAGAGAGACACAGGGAGAGAGTGAACACAAGCAGGGGGAGCAAGGGAGGGAGAAGCAGTCTTCTCACTGGGCAGGGAGCCAGATGTGGGGCTTGATCCCAGGTTCCTGGGATCATGACCTGAGCAGAAGGCAGATGCTTAACGACTGAGCCACCCAGGCACCCCTGGAACTTATAATCTTAATAGGGTAAAACAATAACAGTGACACAAATTGAAAAGAAACTTATAAGGTACTATGCAAGTCAATAAGCATTTGCAGTGGGAGGTAATGATAGCTATGATAATACATTTTCTACATTATGTAACATATTTGGTGGGTATGGCCAAGTAGCATAAGAGCTCCACTTCTGACATAAGCTAATTTCTACATATTGATTGCTATGTATGGAAAACATGCTTGCAAAGACCAAGTATGAAAAATCAGCTCATTACCAAAGCAATTCGTAAACATCTCCAGAGGGTACGATTGGTTGGTAAAGATACAAGTGCATTTAGATGTATTTCATATGAACGTTATTTAAAATTGTGCACAGCAGGGGAGGAGGTCATGTATTCAATCCTTCCAGGCAATGTCAGATTGAGATTTTTATTTTAAATGTCAACATAACCTGACAATTCATGGTTTTGTAGAATAGTATTGATAACAAGGCTGTGATCTTCTTGATGGGTTCCCTTCTTTGGGAAATTCCAGCTGTAAGAGTGAAGGCTGTTCAGAGTGTCACTAACATCACATTTCCGACACTTAGAAGCTTTCTCCCTGTCTTGTTCTCAGTGGGCGGATGCAATGAGTCATGGAGAGAAGGCAAACAGATGTGAAGGTGACAAAAACAGCGTCTGCCCCTTTGGCTCCTGACACTCCCTAGACAAGGAGCAAAGCTGGCGGGAATGTGCATCCCAGCTTCTGGGAAGGATTTTAGGTGTAATGTGCACAGCCATCTGTGAAATATTACAGGTCATTTCTACCAACATATTGTATTTTACATCTGGCTTAGATAAACACCTTATCTTTCATTTTACTTTACTGACTAAAGCAACTGGACCATAGCTTACAATTGCCTTAAAAATCTATTGGTGAATAAGAAGTAAATCTGTGGCGTGTGTGTGTCGGCGGCTGGGGGGTTGTGTGTTTTCTAAGAAAACACATGTCTGATTTCCTCCTCAATTGCAAGATATGTCTTCTAAAAGCAGGACATTAAAATTTAGGTCATGCTTTTTAACATAAAAGATAAAATTTTGGGAAAACAGTGAAATATCTTTCCTATAAATTTTGCTCTTTTCAATCAATATTAAAATTAATATCCAAAAGCACTGGGTGTATATAATGGGTAAGTCAGATGTGATGAAAAATAGATTAGGGATGATTAAAAATAGCATACATATTTGGCTATGGAAGGGTATGTATCTCCTTTGTTGTAAAATTCTCCTGAATCATTTCAGGTCTAAGATTCCTGCTCCTTCTTTACTCTAGGGTGCACATGCCAGCTCAGTTCTGAAAATATTAATGCATTTTTTTATTCAGCAAGTATTCATCAACCATATTATGTTTCAGGCTCTGTGCTAAGTACTGTAGCTAGTGAAGCTGACCAGAGGGACTCAGACATTCTGTAATTCCATTTGCAATCTAGAGGGAAACAGAACAAAACAAGCAATTTACATCATAAGGTAATGTAGTAAGTCTCTTATATGGATGGTGAAGTCCGTGATGGAAGTCCATAGCCAGGGCTGCTCACTCAGTGTAGGCAAGTGCAGAAAGTCTTCTAATTTGGAGCTTGAAAGAATACTAAAGAAGATTGATAAAAGCATTTTCTAAGCATGTGGCATGTCCTGAATAGTCTAGGAAATAAAATATACACACATATAAAAATACATATATACATATATATATATAAAATATGCATATACACACAAATATGTATATATGTGTATATATATGCATATATATTACATATGTAGATATATATAAAATATTGTGACTAAAACCTAGAATTCAAGGATGGCATAGTGAGCTAGAGTTGTAGGAAAAACCAAAAAGCATGTTAAGAAATTTGAAACATTTTTTTTTTTTCATGGAGAATTTGCTCAAGTTTATCTTCTAGTCAGTCTTCTTTCTTTCTCTTCCTCCTCAGGGATCCCAATAATTCTGACATTGGAACGTTTCATGGCATCATTTATTTCCCTAATTGTATTTTCATGGCTTCTAAGCTATTTATTCCAGGCTTCTTCCTGATCCTTTTTCTCTATCAGTTTGTCCTCTGGGTCACTAATTCTATCTTCTGCCTTGGTTACCCTAGCTGTTAGAGAATTTAGATTAGATTGGATCTCATTGATAGCATTTTTAACTTCTTTTCAGGCAGCTTTCACTTCTGCCCTAATTGATTCCATGTTGTCATTAATGGATTTCTCCAACCTAGCCATTGCCTGGATAATGGTTACCTTAAATTCCCTTTCTGACATACTGTTTATGTTCATATCCAATAGCTCTGAAGGAGAGGTCACAGTCTCTGAATTTTCCTGTGTTGGGCATTCCTCCTCTTAGTCATTTTGGTGAGCGGTGGTTGAGGGGATGTACACTACTGAGTACCCCGAAGATACAGATGTGAAAAGAAGGGCCATCTGTGCCCCAATGTTCATAACAACAATGGCCACAGTCGCCAAACTATGGATAGAACCAAGATGCCCTTCAATGGATGAATAGATAAAGAAGATGTGGTCCATATATGCAATGGAGCACTATGCCTCCATCAGAAAGGATGAATACCCAACTTTTGTATCAACTTGGATGGGACTGGAGGAGATTATGCTGAGTGAAATAAGTCAAGCAGAGAGAGTCAGTTATCCTATAAGTTATCCTTATTTCATAAAGAATAACACAGAGGACATTGAGATATGGAGAGAAGTGAGTGGAGGGAATTGCAGGGGGAGATGAACCATGAGAGGCTATTGACTTTGAGAAACAAACTGAGGGTTTTGGAGGGGAAGGGGTTGGGGGTTGGGTGATCCTGGTGGTGGGCATTAAGGAGGACACGTATTGCATGGAGCACTGGGTGTGGTGCATAAACAATGAATTTTGGAACACTGAAAATAAATAAAATAAATGAAAAAAAAGATTAAACAACAACAGAAAGAGATTTGAAACTCTTTCTAAAGTAGTGGGATGATATTTTCAAGCACTCTGTGCCTATGTCAGAATGCTTATCAACCATCACCCTGGGAATGAATAAAGCAGGAGGAGTCTGCAAAGGCAGCTAAGAACTATAGGTTGGAGAGGTCCCCAGAACAGGGTGACATGAGAATGCTCTGATGGAGGCCTCCAGGAAAGAACATATTTCAAGAGCTCAAGAGCAGACAAGAGTGACAGTTCTGTCGGAAGGTCTAGCAAAATAAAGATGTGTTCACTGGGATAATTAATTCCAAAGTATTGGCATTCTCAGGAAGTCAGTTTCTGTGAGGTGCTAGGGTTACATTGTTAAATCAAAGGAAAGGAGGAGACAAGAATGAAACAAAATGAACAAGGTCAGGGAAGAACATATGCTGTGACTCAAACATAGAGGGAAGAGAGCGGCCAGGCAGAGAAAATTCCAGGACAGCAATGGGGAGTCAGGGAATCAGTCCCAGACTGAAGAAAATATATTGTGATTTGTGTGTGTGTGTGTGTGTGTGTGTGTGTGCGCACGCGCGCGCACACGCTTGACTGGACTAAGGATGTTCACTCCTTAGTTGTTAATAGCTGTTAAAACATGATTTCTGGGTGTGTCTGTGAAGATGTCTCCAAAGAGATTAGCATCTGAATCTGTAAACTGAGTAAAGAAGATCCCCCTCACCAGTGCAAATGGGCACCATCCAAACCTTTCAAGGCCTAAATAGAACAAAAATATGAAGGAAGGGCAAATGCCCTTTCTTTTTGAGTTAGTACATCCATCTTCTGCTGCCCTCTGCTGTTGCCTCCCCTCTTTCTTGGGCTGAACTATACACCAGGTTTCTTGTTCTCCAGCTTGTAGACAGCAGATGATGGGAATTTCTGGCTTCCATATTAAATTCCTATAACCAATTCTCATAGATGTTATTGGTTATATATCTATATATATCCTATTTGTTCTCTTTCTTTGGAGAATTCTGTCTAATATAGATAACTAGAATGACATTGTTTCCAAAGCAGTTATACAGAACTGTGACTGATGATATAAAGTGAAAAAGATTCCATGCAGGCTGCTCTTCTTACTTCTGTTAATAGAAACTCAGGTAATATCCTAACAGTGAGTATGAGCATAAGTAGTAATGGAAAATTAAAGATATTAAACAATTAAAATAATTTTGTGGAGAAAAGGAGGGAAATCGGTTATACTTAGTAAAGTGTATTTGCTGAGATCCATATCTAATTGGACGCTATGGAGACCTGAAATTAGAAAGACCTAGAAGGGTCTTTCTCTTTTATGTAACAATTGATAATGCTGTTTAAACCACTATGGCAAGTAATTTTTTTTTTCTAATTCACCATAGAAAGATCTCTTTGGGAAATACAATAAACAATATCTCAGGGAAGTCAACAGGCTACGGACAGCTCTAAATGTAGTAGTCCTACTTGACTCTCATTCCCCATAATGAGCTGGGAACACTGTGCAGACTGCCACTCATCTGTCTATTATACCTAGCTAAAATGAGGCCTTTAAAGTGTCTGGTAATTCAGCTTCATCAGTCCATCCTGGGACCCAGGATGCTTCTGTCTTGGAGCTCTTTATCTCGCGGATGGACAAGGAACAAGGAAGATAATGAATAGTGGCTGATTGAAAATTAAACTCTTACTCTCTGAGGGAAGATACTAAAGGACAAATATGATCTCTGGCACAGAAGTATAATAAGAAGTCAACCAGTATGCAGTGTAACACAGTGTTTGGTGACCATGAGTTTAGAACAGCTCTGTTTTTCGTGAGTATGAAATTTTTGTCAGCTTAACTTAACAACCTGGCCACACGTAGGGAGTCAACTCTCCACTGGCTTCTTCCAGAACATGACTGTTGACAGATTCTGCAGAGGGGAAAGGAGACAGGAGATGTTAAGGTAGTGTAGTGGCAAAAAGAGTGATCAAACTTCTGCAATTAGGAGTCCAAGCAGATACTGTCAAGGACTCCTGTATGAGACTAAGTTGAAAAGATTGGTAGACTGGTCCTCACACAGAACTTAAAACACCAATCTATTGGAAAGAATTGATTGAGCCATCTGGAATAAAGGGCAGGATTACAGAGGGAAATGCATGGGTTTGGTATTCCAGGTGGTAACAAGAACAAAGTAGTGTGAGTTTGATCATGTGAACATGCAGAGGTACAGAAATTGGGTGAAATGGGTCACGAGAGGTAAGGAGGTAAGAAGCTAATGTGTCTGAAGTTGTTGAATGGGTCATGAACACAAGTCTTCAGCTCATTCAGGATGATGGAAGGGCTGTGAGTATAGTATAGAGGGAGTCCACAAGACATGTGCTAATGTTTTAGTGATTGAAAAGTAGCCAAGTCGGCAAGAGATGACAAAAAAAGAGCAAAGAAGAGCACTGAGTAGCAAAATAAATTTAAAAAGTGAGAATGTTTATTTATGTATTCATTCATAAATAAATTCATTCATAAATCCATACATATGTATGGATTTATTTATGCTTTCAGAGAATGGTAGAATGGGGATTGTCTAGAATTGGCAGCAACAAGCTGGGTAAGGGATGAACCAGACTAGCAGGACTGGGACCAAAGCCTCGTGAGTGGACTGTCTTATACTTCATGGGGTAATTAAGCCCAAGAATGTGATGTGTGGTGGCTTTAGCTGACTGTGAAGAAAGTTCGTCTCAACATCCTCTTCGAGGTGGATTAGTCATAGAGGAACAGCCAAGGCTCTTGATCCTCGGAAGGGTTAAACTTTTCCTTGAAATATTCTCACTTATGGAAGTAACAACATGTATATGGAGACAGGTGGCCAAGAGGCTATCTTTTTCCAGACAAAGAAAAAAGTCAGAACAGGATTCTTGGTGTGATTGTTAAAGTTGATGCAATTGGACTACGGTAGAAAATGTCTGACGTGTTTCTCTCCTTTCCTAGCCTGACATAATGATTCCTTCATTTTTCTGAAAACTTGAGACCAAGTTTTTCATTTTTTTTTCTTTTTAAAATTTTGTCTCTATTAAATACAATGGCTAAGCAATATCAAGTTACACCTAAGCTGGTAATATACATCAGCTAGTATATGTCTGAAGTCTGGAGCTGACCTTTTTCTGTTAATGAAGTTGGAAAGCGAGTTTTTGGCAATCTAAATCAATGGCAGTGTAAGGAATTCTGGATACCTGTTACAGTGAATAAAGAGTTTTTCCCTGATCTTCTTATTATTCTTAGCAGGGCAGAGTTAGTGAAATTCAATTATAACTTATTTTTGCCTTATTTGTGGTACAAATGGACAAGCTCCATACGCACTGAATCTAATTAAATAAGAATTCTCTCTTTTCAGGCGAAATGAGGTAGGTACTCAATACTGTGCTAGCAAATGTTTACATGGTTCTCTTGGGGGAAAAAAAAGCATGTGTGTTCTTATAAATAACATTATTATAAATTTTATTATAAACTTTATCTAAATTTATTATAAATGTTACTGTTTTAAGAATGTATAACACTTGATATAAATTTGTAAATTTTATAAATCCTTTTATGTGTATCTATAAATGTGTATGTGTATCTATAAATGTATTTGTATCTATAAATCTACCCAATGGGTAAATCTGCAATTTACCCATTGATTAATACAATCAGACCACAAAGAAATGCTTGACTTCTACCTGATTCAGCACTTATGTCATCAGTGAAAGAATCCAGTCTTAACATGAATATTTTATGTTAACAAATGCGGTGAAAGAGAAACAAGGGAGAATATGTTGGAACCTCACTCAACTTCTCAATGACATTAGCAACTTTTTTGTTGAGCAAGATCGCATATTCCAAATATTGTTATATTTCCTTTTTTTAAAACTGTATTCATGGGTGCCTGGGTGGCTCAGGGGTAAGGCCTCTGCCTTCTGCTGGGGTCATGGTCCCCGGGGTCCTGGGATTGAGTCCCGCATCGGGCTCTACGCTCAGCGGGGAGCCTGCTTCCTCCTCTCCTCTCTCTTTGCCTGCCTCTCTGCCTACTTGTGATCTCTGTCAAATATGTAAATTAAAAAAAAATCTTTAAAAGCAATGGCTAAAATCTAATAGTTGTTCCATTTTGCAAAGAGGAAAGTAGTTGTAAGATGGTGTAAAGGGTCCAGACCTATATAGTCTCAGGAACTTACCTTGTGTAAGCATTTGGCTCACATGAAGGGTGTGTGGGAAACAGTGTCTGTATAAGAGAGAAGGAAAATCCTGGTCCCATTAAGAACTAGTCTGCAAGCTATTACGCATCATGGAGGAATTATTAGTCCTTCAGAATGCAACTTGGATTCCCGGTTCTGCCATTTACCACCTCTGTGACTCTGGGAAAGTTGTGCAACTTCTATTTCTTTTTTCTAACCTATTACATTATTATAGCACACCCTTACAAGTTCCTTCTAAAATTTTGATAAGTTAATTTGTAAAATTTAACTTACACACTGTGGGGACCTTCAGATCAATAAAACCCCTACACTTTTCCCAAATTCAGCATATATCTTTCTCTTTACTTTTTGATTCTAGAATTTTCCAGGTTTGGTGTTTTTGTTTTGTTTTGCCCCCCCCCACAAAGGGAATAAAGTTTGAATATGCAGTCATTTTGTGTAATCTATGCTAATGATGAAGTTAATTGAACAAAGACAATTGGCTTTAGGGAAAAATCTCTTGGAAGACTGAAAAACATTGTAAATGACTCTCTCATAGAGAGAGAGTCCAAAGCAATGAAAATACTATGATGAGGGATTTTGATACAACCATGTAAAATCAAATCACTGATAGTTACTCATGGCATTTTAGATGTTTTGTCTCTCTGAACATCAGTTACTTCACTGATACAAATATTTCATTTTATTTATAAATATGTCAGTATTTATCTGTAAAGGATAACACGTTTTTATTAAGAAATATAACCAAGATATCCTTGTCAGTATAAAAAGAAAATTAGCAATGATTTCTTAGTCATAACACAGAATTATTTTAGAAATAAGAAGTAATGAATGAAAAATTATTTTACATTATGGCCTCTAAGGACATTTATTAATATAATTGTCATTGTTATTAGATACAAATATTTTACCTCCATCTAAAATATAATGATAAGCATGTTTACACCTACCTCATTCAAGTAATTAACAGGAGTAATATTCTTGAAAATTTCTGTCATAATGAATTGTTTTTCTCTAGAAATACCATTGCATTGTTACCGGAATTGTAGGCAAATGAGGTTGCAGAGAGTATAAAATAAGTTTCCAAAATCATAAAACTCTGATATCTGTTTCAGTCTATGTCACTTGATTTACTTTCCCAGGAGAATGCTATCAGCAAAGTGTAGGGCATTACTCTCCCACATTTTCATATAAAATTAAGACAACTGAAGAGAACATCCTTGAGTTCTTTTATTTTCAATATTACGAGATTATATAGTATGATTGTTTTATCACCTATTATAAGAAATTCATTGATTTTTCTATCAAAAAGTTTAATTGTACCTCCCCCAAACACATAAAATTTGTAATGCTTTGAGCCTGTTCCAAATTTGGCTTTCTCTGTCCCTTTTGAACTATCTTCCTCTCTTCAAAGTGGTGCGCCACAGACTGATAATTCAACCTGACTCATATTATCAAGTCTAGGATAGCATTTACATATTTAATTACAATCTATGGGTATTGTGACAATCTGTTCAATTGTTTTGTAATTAAATGTGTGCTGTAAATAGAATATGGACTGTGGTTACGACTGTTAATATAAGCTAACGCTTGTGCTCCTAAAAAGAATAAAAATGGTGACTTATTATTCATCATGGTAGCTCACTTGGGCTCCTGTGTTACCTAAACTTAGAGATCACTGGAGTTAACCTGTAAAGGCTCAATATTTGTCAGTCTCATGGGCTGGTGGTGACATAAGACTTAGAGCCACAAATACGATGTATAAAATAATGTAGATACAGACAAAGGACACAAATGCTGTTCTTTTTGATCGTTTAATTTCCTTTAGTATTCCTTGTGAAGAAATGGAGCAAGTGAGAGAGAAATTGATTTATTTTTATCTTTTCTTGCTCAACTTAAATTACGTGGTAAATTTCCAAGGCATTTTCAGTCTGCACAGGAAGGCTATCAAACTAGTTTAGTTTTCAAACAGGTTTCTGAAAACTTGAATTGTTAAAATATATTTTGGAACATATTTTTATAGTGATTGTTATTTCTTAAATGTGATTATATTTATTTTTCTTAAAAAATACTATTACTATTCATAATTAAATATTTCTGCCTCTTAGCCAGGTAAGAAGTCAAGATTTCACAACAAATTCATCCATATAGTCCAAAAAGTGGTTCAACTACTCACTCCACCCTTTGTGTCCCACTTATACTGGAGCACATTTGTTTCTACTTAAAAATTAAGTTAATGATATATGATGTCATTATTAAAGTTAGGCCACCACTACCATAGGTATGTGCTATTATTCTCAAATATCTGTGGGTCAAAAAGGAATTATGCCTATTATAGTCAACATTCAACAACCATCATTTGCAGCTGAACTAAACCCTTTGGAAAGGAAGATAAAGAAAAAATAAAATAAAATAAGGGCTTCTGGGTGGCTCAGTCGGTTATGTGTCTGCTGACTTCAGTTCAGGTCATGATCTCAAGACCTTGGGATCAAGTCTTGCATTAGGCTTCTTGCTCAGCAGGGAAGCCTGCTTCTCCCTCTGCCTGCCCTTCCTCCTGCTTATGCTCTCTTTCTCTCAAATAAATAAATAAAATCTTTTTTAAAAAGAAAAAAAGATACAGGATATTCCATACAGGATATGAACATCCAGCTCATTTACACATTGTCCTTCTACCAAAGGTGAAGCCTTTGCTGAAATTTCAGACAGACTCAGACCCTTAATATGCTAAAACTATTCATAAGTAGAGCTCACAAGTCACTGATTGTAGGTGGCTGGCTTCATTCCCATGGCAAGACCCATGGAGCGTGGGTGACTTTTTCAGCCTCTCACTCACTGTGCTCTGCCTTCTTTCCCAGGACACACAATCCCCTGGCCAGCTGCTGGCTCTGAGCTTTTCCAACCCCTTACCATGGTCAGTGGCTAGAATCCACAGATAACACCTTTGTCCAGTCTCATAAAGGTGGCATGCACACAAACTAATATCCAGCAAATTCATGGACATATAAGCGGTTCAACAAAGTAAAAAAAAAATCACACCTGGGGCTTTGGTGTCAACGCAAAATTCATTCTGTAATAGTCACTTAGGCATGGCACCTGCGGGGCCTCAACGAGGCTTTACATGACAAGGAAAGGACAGAGAAAAAAGAAGGTAAAAAATGCATGTTATATCCCTAACCGAAAATGATCAAATATTGAAAGGAGAAATGAAACCAATGTTATTTGCCTTTGAGTGAGAAAGATGGCTCAGGTTACTTCTGTTTATATTACCATGCAAATCAACGGAGTCTCAATGCATATTTTAAGACAGTAATTATTTATATAGATTGGCAAGATTTCTTTGCCTTTCCCATCACTTTATATGTGAATAAATTTCTCTTCTGTATGTGACTCTTATTTATGAGGTTAATTACTTTTTTATTTAGAGTCACCTGGGATGAAAAATCCAATAATTTCTCTAGGACAAGCCTGACCCTTGGAAGAGCTTGTGTATATAGATACAGAATAGGGAGACCTCTTAGCAACTGAAGGTTTATGTTGTTCACTGTAACTTCCCACGACAGCTCACTATCAGTGCTCCACAGAGAGTTTCCAAAGAAATGTTTACAATTTAGTTTCAGCTCCAAAATCCATTATTTGCTCTTAAAAGCAATATTATTAGCTCCATCTTGGTAATGCTTGGCAATGATCATTTATCAATACTGCATTTACCCCTGGGGATCTCAAGACATTATAGCACTATAATTTCCAGTTACTTTGTATTCGGTCCTTGGAGTCCCAAAGTATTGATTAAATGTTGGCCACTAATTATTTATAAATTTATAAGTAAAGATGTAAGGACCAGTCTCTGATCAAAAAGTCAAAATTATAAGTATACTGTTTGTTTTATATTTATTCTTTTTTTGGAAATTATAAAATTAACGATATTCTTTGCTGATCCTTCACCTCCCCCTGAATATATCATTAGTCAAACCAGTTATTAGTAACAACATATATTAAGTAATTTTGGCTGGAAATTATATATTTTTGGGGAATTCTTAAATTATTTGGAGGTCAAAATAAATTAAGAAAATGCATTTTTATGAAATTCTCATTTTTTTCTTTTTACACTATATAGGTTAGACAAGACTTCTATTAAATTGAAGAAGTTCTTATTTAATATTAGTATGTACAGATACTATAAAATGTCTGGCTAATAATGTTAGCTTATATCAAAGAAATTTCCTTGTCCTAGGCATAATTTTAGTTTATATTGAAGAAATTTCCTTGTCCTCCAAATACTGAAAACAAGAGTACCCATCCAGGTAATATTTAAGAACAGAAAAATTACTGCTTTTTAAATTTTCTATAGTCTTCTCTACCAAAGGGATAATTTTTGTTTGGAGAATTAGTTATGATCCTAATCATAGATGTTCTCAAATGGTTGTGTGATTGAATTCTTATGTGTGGAGGGGGGCGGGATTTGACTTTTATTATCAAGACTGGCTTCCTTCCCCTTACTCAGTCCACCACTGTAACAGGCTGAATAATGACCACTGAAAGACTTTAAATTCTAATCAATCCAACCTCTGAATGTTACCTTATGAGAAAATATCTTTGCCAATGCAATTGAGTTTCTTGAGACAGGGAGATTATCTTGGATTGTCTGCATGGTCTTTCAGTCAAATCACAGTTGTTCTTACAGGAGAGGCAGAGGGAGGTTTGTCACACGGAGAAGAGGAGAAGGCAGTGTGCCCACTGAGGCAGAGATTACAGTGAGGCAGCTTGAAGCCAAAGAATGCATCAGCCACCAGAAACCTGAACGAGCAAGGAATGGAGTTTTCTCTAGAGACTCCAAAGTAAGCCCAGCCCAGCCCTTGATCTCCACCTGGTGGAACTGAGGTCAGACTTACAGCATCCAGAACTTCAAGAAAATAAACTTCTATTATTTTAACCCATTAAATTTGAGGTAACTTCCTTCAGGAGATTATACCATCACCATCTGGCACCCAATTGTGAATGAATAGTCTAAAAACTGTTGAGTGTTACCTTGTCAATAACTGAAAAAGCAAACATCACATGATTATACCATGCTGTTACACTTTCTAATGCAACTGAACCAAGTATTGAAACAACTCAATAAAATAATCAGAATTAACTGCTTATTAATCATCTAAAATTTTCTAAATATAAAACATATACAGTTTTAAGATTATGTATTATTTAAAATGCTTAAATGTCACCAGTTCTAAGTGATAAAAATAATACGTACAGTCTATGAAAAAATCATAACACACAATTAAAGGTAGAATGTCTCCATCCATATTTGTATCCCCCATTCCAAGCACCTAGTCTGTCATCACAGTCTAACAGTCAACGGTTTTGTGTATGTGTGTGTTTGTATTCTAGATGCCTAAATGGAAACACTATCTATGCACCAGGGAGAGTTGTTTTCTTTAAAGGATCACATCAGAATTTTACCTAACCTAAATTAGGATGTGATCTATGGGATTCATCTGTCAATAATCACGCCATCTTCCTGAGTCCTCACTTCCAGGATATTGTGCTTGTTTAGATGAGACTGTTTTAATAATTTAGGGTATCTCTAAGTCTCTTCAGAGAAAGTCAAAAGAAAAGAAAGAAAAAAATTCTTGGTCTCTCTTACTTATTATTCCTCTCATGTCTTCCCTAAAATGGCACCTGGTTATAAGGTGAAACGGGATGTGTGTTTTCCCTGACTCTATCATAAAGGAAATGAGCAACTTCCTCTGGCATATCTGGCCACTGAATGTCTTGTTTGGCTTCTGAGGGAAAGGAAAAAAAAAAAAAAACAACAAAGAGCATTCCTGATGCCAACCTAAACACTGCTCAGAATGAAGCATGGATAGATAACAAAGTGACTAACCATCCTCTTCTAATCTTTCCTCCTATCTTCTACCTTTCTCCGAGTAATGGTTGCTGTTTAGCAATGATAACTCCAATTCCTACCTTAACCCTCCCGTCTCTTTGATAAAAATTATTAAGATGCTCAATCACAGAATTATCCTGCATCTTGAAGTGTATAATCCAGTCCTGACTTCAATGCCTGAATCCCTCCTTCAATCATGGAACGCAACCCAAACCGTGTAAAAAGCAGCTTCCTAACTTTCCCTTACTGAATCTCCCCTCCTCACCTCTTGGCATGTTACTGGACATCTTTGATAAGATTTGTCACCTACAGCGCTAAGTGCACAGCCAGTACAATTTTCACCTCCACTCTCTGCTCTCACGTCCTTGTTTTCACCGCATATCCCAATGCTGTTAAGGCCTTCTCTTTTCTACCCTTCTTTCTTCTTTACATTAAGGAACTGTCTTAAGGACATGATGAATCTTTCTGGCTTCCTGCCTACTTTACTGCTGATGATTCTATATGCCTTACAGAAGCTGAGTACTGCTTCAGTCCATCTTTAATGCTTCTCCAGTCTTCTGCCGACCTCTATCTCACCAACTTACCTACTATGTGCATGGACAGTTGAAGCTAATTATTTTGCTACTAATGAAATCATACATTCACCAACAAAATGTATTTGCTTAATATTTTGTACCTTCTAATACTTCCAAAACATCCTCCCTTATCAAATACGGTCAAATAGACCGGAAGTTCATTCTGTGACTCCTAGGGTAGAAGCTAGCTGAGATCAGTGCCCTGTTCATCCTTTAGGAGTGCAGTGCCCAAATTCAACTTCTCACAGCATCTGTGGTTTCTTCTCGCCCAAGTGTGTGTGTGTTGTGGGGGGCATGGTGTTACTCTCAATAGGCTTCATGATTTACAGGTGATGGAATGATGCCCTAATGAATCACTGTCACCCGAACTTGGACTGCATGTCATTAATGGAGTCTGACCAGTCTTCCACTAAGAAGGACATTTCCTTACCACTAGTGCCTGTGCTTAGTAAGAGACAATGTTCAACATTGCTCCTGTAGAACCAAGGCTTCTTCAGATAACCTCTTGCTTCTCTGGAGCTATGGGAGGGTGGTGAATCATTACTTCCTCTTCTTTTGCTGATCTTGACCTGGCCAGAGTCCTCTTTCTTCCAGTACGGCCAAGCTTTAAATCTATAGTGGAACTAATACCACATCCTTCTACATGGCAGGTTGTGACCAAGGGAAAGTCTACCCTCATGGCATCTGCACTTGCAATTTCCAATATAATTCTAGAGACTTTGTAAAGTATACTTTATTTTAATCATTTTATTTCATATCATGTCTCAATCTCACTTCTATGTTTGTATGTATATATTTATGTATACACACACACACACACACACATACACACGGGTTTACTCTCCAGATGTTGAAACAAGATAATCAATTTTCCTTTTCAGAAGATCTTGATGCATTAACCTGTGTAGGTCTCCAGTAGGATTTGTCAAGGTATTCATCTCTCTTTCTTTATAGGAATTTATTTTATTTTTTCCTAATTATTTAAAATAATCTTTTAAAAATAGTTTTGAACATGAAAAATACAACAGAAGAAATAAAACGGTATAATCACAATACCTACATAGTTATTCTCATCACATTTTGTCCCAAGAATTTTAAGCTCCATATTTTGTACAGCTGAGATGATTTACATTTAATTTTGTAAGCTGCTATTTTAATTTTAGTATAATCCATTTTTATTTTGTTAGAAACTCTTATGTAATTATTATTTTTATAATACAATGTTTTATATGGGCATGAAAATTACTTGGCCATTTCCTTATTTTTAGGTATTTTTATGCTTTCAACATTTTTATTATAAATTACATAAAGAATACATTAGTGCATGAAATATGTACTTTATTTTAGATAACTTTTAATTTATATATTTAGTTGATAGTCAAAATAATTGGCAAAAAATTTACACCATGTAAACTAGCATATCAATTTATGTTCTTATTTCATTTGTCCCTTGCTATCAATGTACTTCTGCACATACATGCACACAAATACACATGTGACATAGAACAAAGATACTCAGACAAGTTTTAAGTGTTTACTAAGTTGACAAGCTAAAGTGTAACTTGTTTTAATTTTTTTCACTCTGATTGCTCCTGGGGATGAACAAATATAAATGTGTACTAGAAGGAAGAGGATAAATGCTACAAGTAAGAAAATGGAGAGAAGTAATTTGCAGTAAAGCTGGGATTAGAAATTAATTTATTAGTAATAATTAAGCACTTCACAGGTATCCTGTGGGGAATAACTAGAATGAGGTCTCCAAAGTACTCATCAAGACGGGCACGTATTAACCCTTGGTAAATTATATGTCCTGTGCTCATATTCTAAGACCTTGGCTGAATATGCCCTCTGAAACAAGGGAGAATAAATTCAGTCCCTTCATTGTATGAATGATTATTCATTTATTGTATGAATGATTATTCATTGTATGAATGATTCATATATCTGAAAGACACTTCCCTTCAATCATTTACATAGTCCTCAAAATCTCTTTCATAAAATTAATTTCCTAGTGATCAACCTTCCATAAACACACTCTATGACTAGTATGCTCATGTCTGTATATTTGATATTTATTTCAAATCTTCTAAAATTGTATGCTTGCTTACAGGAATATTAACACACCTGGTATCAAGATGGACTGGCAAAGGTTTAAAGCCATTGCCATTGGGACACCTGGCTGGCTCAGTCATTTAAGTTTCTCTCTTCAGCTCAGGTCATGATCTTGGGGTCTTAGGATCAAGCCCCGTCTGCTTCTCCAACTCCCACTGCCTCTATGATCTATCTCTTTCTCTCTCTAATCAATAAAAAAAAAAAAAAAAAAAAAAAAAAAAGTACTTCCATTTACTTACAAACATCAGGGTTGAGGCCAAATGATCTCCTCAATTTTCAATTTTTAAAAATTGTAACTGTTTTAAAAATGATGGCTTCAGGCTGAATTATGTCCCCACAAATTCTTATGGTGAAGCCCTAGCCTCCAGTTCCTTCCAATGTGACTTTAATATGTACTTAAAAACATGGAAGACACTTTGGAATTGGGTAATATAGTTGGAGGCCAGAGGAGTTTTGAGGTGTGGCAAGGAGAATTCTAGACTGCCTCGAAAGGATTGCTGATGAAAAAATATATGCACATTAAGTTAATACTGGTGAGAGCTCACAAAACAAAAAGGAGAACTAGAGAGAAAACCCCCATTTTTTGATTAAATAAATAATATTATATAGAATATTGGTAAATATATAAACATTAAATGTACTTCCTGGTGAGGTCTGAGATAGGAATTTGGAACATGTTATTGGACAATGGAGAAAGGGTGATCCTTTTAATAAAGTGGCAAAGAGCTTGGCTGAACTGTGTTCTAGTGTTTTGTGGAAAGCAGAACTTATAAGTGATGAAACTGGATATTTAACTTGGGAGATTTTTGAGCAAATTGTGAAGGATTGACTTGGTTTCTCCTTACTTCTTATACTAAAATGCGAGAGAGACATAAACAGAAGCACAACAGGCTTGTAATTTTATGAAGTCTCAAGATTATCATGGCAGATTTGCCCTGAAGAGACTCCCTGTAAGCTGCACTCTAGTATAACCCCCTTCTCTTGAATGCAGACAGAAACTATGATTTGTTTCTATCAATAAGAGTATGGCACAGGTAAAGGGATTTTACAGATATAGTAAGGGCCCCTAATCAGCTGCCATGTAAATAGAGGGTCATGTGGCTGGGACCTGAGCTGAATTTGAGAAGCTGAGAGCAACCTTGTGTCAACAGGCAGCATGAAAACAGGGACATCCATCCTCTAAGTGCAAGAAACTAAAATCTGGAAAGAAAAGGCTTGGCAAACCAAGCTCCATGAGTGAGCATGACCACACGATATTGCAGAATCAGCTCATTGATCTTGAGCAGAGAATCTAGCCTTTCCATATCAGACACGGGACCAAAACTGTGTGATAATGAATGAATGAGCGTTTAAGCTGCCACATTAGTAGCAATTTGTTATACAGCAATATAGCACTAATAGTGTTATAAAAATTGCAGAAATATCACAGAACTATTTCAACCTAGAGAAGAATAAATTTTCATAAAAATGAAAAAGAAAAGGCAACAAAATTTTTGGGATGCAGTTAAAGAAGTGAAGAAAGGGAAATCTGTACATTAAATGTTTACACTCAGTAAAGGGTACAATCTTGTATCAATTATGTCAGTTTCTACTTTAAGGAACTAGAAAAAGAAAGCAAAACAAACCTAAAGGAAACAGAAAAAATGAAAAAATAAGTAGAAATCATTTGAATTGAAAGCACAAGAGATAAGACAAAAACAAACAAACAAAAAAGTGGCTCTTTGAAATGTCTAATTATTATTGATAAACTTTCTCCAAGACAGACAAAGATTAAAGATCAAGATTATTGATACAGATATTTATCAATATCAGAACTGAAACAAGGAAAATTACAAAGCATCATTCAGGCATTTAAAAAGATACTGGAAGACTATAAACAGCTCTACCCACATATATGGCAGGAAGGATGACATAGACCTACTACTCGTATATGCACTAAATTTCACTAAATATGAAGTAGATAGTTCAAATTTTTCTATAACCATTAAAGAATTTTAGTTCTACCAAAAGGTTAAAAAGAATTAGTGTCAATTCTACATAATCTCTCCTAAAAATATAAGAGGAAATAACTTCCAACTCATTTCACAAAGCCAATAATACCCTGTTACCATAGCTAGGCAGACTGCAGCATACACAGAGAGCATTTCAAATACTTTCAAAAACTTAGACCAAAAAAAATTATTTTTAACAATGTATTAACAGATATAGTTCATCAGTTCAAAAAATAATTATACACCACAACCAACCGGATTGTATCCCATGTATTCAGGCCATGTCCAGTATTTGAAAATCAAACAGTACAATACTTTATACCATTGCTACAGAAGAAACATACATGAGCTGCAAAAGAAGTACCATTTTAACACTGATTCATGATAAAAACTGAGCAAACTAGAAATAGAGAATGATTTCTTCATCTTGATAAGGGACATCTCTGCAACCACATAACAAATATCATGTTTGATGGAGAAAATATAAATGTTTCCCAGTCAGGGGAAAAAAAAAAACAAGGACGTATGCTTCTACCATTTTTTTTTTTTAAGATTATTTATTTATTTATTTATTTGAGAGAGAGAGAGCATGAGAGGGTAGAAGTCAGAGGGAGAAGCAGACTCCCGTTGGAGCTGGGAGCCCGAAGTGGGACTTGATCCTGGGACTCCAGGATCATGACCTGAGCTGAAGGCAGTTGCTTAACCAACTGAGCCATCCAGGTGCCCTGCTTCTACCATTCTTATTCATTATAGTACCATAAGTAAAGCCAAAGTGATAGGACAAGAAAAGGAAATAAATTTTGCACAGATTAGAAAGGAAAAAACCAAACTGTCCTTGTTTACAGATGACATTTGAATAAGATCCCCAAAAATCTTCCAAAAAATGAAAGAAAAGTTAGAAGTCATAAGTGAATTCAATAAGGTTGCAGATCAACATACAAAAACAACACAAATATAAATATATTTATATATATTAACAATGACTGTCAGAAAAGGTAAATTAAAAGTGCAATGCCACTTATAATATCTTAAAAAATGTAATACTTATCTATAAACCTAACTAAACAATACAAAACTTGTGTACTATGAAACACAGATGAAAGAAATTATATAAAACTTTCATAAATGAATTGCAGAGTCAGGGACTGAAAGATGAACATGGTAATATGGCTAATTCTCCTCAGACTGATCTGTAGACCACATAATGTTTTGCAAAATCCTTGCAAAGCTTTTTTCTCCTCCCCCCCAGACAGACATGCTTTCTCTAAGTGATATGAACAAACAAAGGGATTAAATAATTAAACAATTCTGGAGAAGAAGAATAAATTGGGAGGAACCATTCAACCCAGTAGTAAGACTTACCATAGCTACAGTAATCAACACTATATGTTATTAGTGAATGGATAGACACTCCAAAAATAGGCCTACAAAAATATACAAAACTGATTTTTGTCATAGATACAAGTGCCATTCAATAAGAAATAGTCTTTTCAATAAAAGGTGCTGGAGCAATTGAACATTCATAGGCAAATAAGATAAAATAGTGAAATAAAATAAGTAAAATAAAATCAAATTATATCTTATAGAAAAAGACTTTACATATGGATCATGAATTTAAATTTAAAATTCTATAAAACTTTTAGAAATACTGTAGAAAAAAAAAAATTTTTAGCACCTGAAGGAAGGTGAAAAATTCTTAGACATGACACTAAGAACATAATCATTAAAAAGAGGGAGACAAACCATAAGTGACTCTTAATCTCACAAAACAAACTGAGGGTTGCTGGGGGGAGGGGGTTTGGGAGAAGGGGGTGGGATTATGGACATTGGGGAGGGTATGTGCTTTGGTGAGTGCTGTGAAGTGTGTAAACCTGGTGATTCACAGACCTGTACCCTTGGGGATAAAATTTTATGTTTATAAAAAATAAAAAATTTTATTATATTAAAAAAAAAATAAAAATTGATTAGATTCTCAAAATTAAAGTATACTTATCAAAATTCTTTTTTTTTTCCTGAGAAAAGGATATGGTTAATTTGTAAAAAGACTGGAAGAAAATGTGCTCAAACCACTTATCTGACAAAACAACAAATCTGAGACTTCATAAAGAACTCTCAATACTTAACAGTTAAGATAATTAAAATGACTCAATTAGAAAAGGACAACAAATATGAAAGGACACTTCACTTAAGAAGATATACAGATGGCAAAAGAACATGTTGCTATTAGAAGAAACCACATTAAAACCATAATGAGAGATGCCTGGGTGGCTCAGTGGGTTAAAGCTTCTGCCTTCGGCTTAGGTCATGATCCCAGGATCCTGGGATGCAGCCCTGCATCAGGCTCTCTGCTCAGCGGGAAGCCTGCTTCCTCCTCTCTCTGTGCCTGCCTCTCTGCCTACTTGGGATCTCTGTCTGTCAGATAAATAAATAAAATCTTAAAAAAATAATGAGCTATTACTACATTCAAATGGCTTTTAAAAAATAATAAGTAAAAATAGGGGAGGAGTCAAGATGGCGGAGAAGTAGCAAGCTGAGACTGCTTCAGCTAGCCGGAGATCAGCTAGATAGCTTATCTAAAGATTGCAAACACCTGAAAATCCATCGGCAGATCGAAGAGAAGAAGAACAGCAATTCTGGAAACAGAAAAACAACCACTTTCTGAAAGGTAGGACCGGCGGAGAAGTGAATCCAAAGCGACGGGAAGATAGACCCCGGGGGGAGGGGCCGGCTCCCAGCAAGCTGCGGAGCAACCGCGCACAAAATCAGGACTTTTAAAAGTCTGTTCCGCTGAGGGACATCGCTCCAGAGGCTACCCGGGGCAAAGCCCACACGGGGTCAGCGTGGCCTCAGGTCCCGCAGGGTGACAGAAGGATCGGGGGTGTCTGAGTGTCGCAGAGCTTGCGGGTATTGGAACGGGAAAGCCGGCTACAGAGACAGAGCCGATAGTAAGCTCGCAGCTCGGGGTGACCTTGAACAGGTCGCAGGCTCGGTGAGCTCGGAGCGCGGCCGGAGGTCAGGCAGACGGGAGTAACTGGGCGCTGTTCTCTGAGGGCGCACTGAGGAGTGGGGCCCTGGGCTCTCGGCTCCTCCGGGCCGGAGACCAGGAGGCCGCCATTTGTATTCCCGTCCTCTGGAACTCTACAGAAAGCGCTCAGGGAACAAAAGCTCCTGAAAGCAAACCCAAGCGGATTACTCACCCCGGCCCCGGGTAAGGGCGGTGTAATTCCGCCTGGGGCAAAGACACTTGAGAATCACTACAACAGGCCCCTCCCCCAGAAGATCAACAAGAAATCCAGCCAAGACCAAGTTCACCTACCAAGGAGTGCGGTTTCAATACCAAGGAGAGCAGCAGAATTCCAGAGGAGGAGAAAGCCAAGCACGGAACTCATGGCTTTTTTCCTGTGATTTTTTTTAGTCTTGAAGTTAATTTAATTTTTTCTTTTTCATTTTTTTTTTTCTCGCCTTCGGGTAAAATTTTTTTTTAACTGTTACCTTTTTCTTTTTTAACGATTTTTTACTAGTTTATTTAATATATATATATATATTTTACATTTTTCTTAGGTGTTTTCTTTTTTTAAAAATTCTTTTATTTTCTTTTTTTTTTCTTTTTCATTTCTTTTTGTTTTTTTTTTTCTTTCTTCCTTTTTGAACCTCTTTTTATCCCCTTTCTCCCCACTCACGATTTTGGATCTCTTCTAATTTGGTTAAAGCATATTTTCCTGGGGTTGTTGCCACCCTTTTAGTATTTTACTTGCCCCTTCATTTAGTCTTATCTGGACAAAATGACAAGACGTAAAAATTCAACACAAAAAAAAGAACAAGAGGCAGTACCGAAGGCTAGGGACCTAATCAATACAGACATCGGTAATATGTCAGATCTAGAGTTCAGAATGACAATTCTCAAGGTTCTAGCCGGGCTCGAAAAAGGCATGGAAGATATTAGAGAAACCCTCTCGAGAGATATAAAAGCCCTTTCTGGAGAAATAAAAGAACTAAAATCTAACCAAGGTGAAATCAAAAAAACTATTAATGAGGTGCAATCAAAAATGGAGGCTCTAACTGCTAGGATAAATGAGGCAGAAGAAAGAATTAGTGATATAGAAGACCAAATGACAGAGAATAAAGAAGCTGAGCAAAAGAGGGACAAACAGCTACTGGACCACGAGGGGAGAATTCGAGAGATAAGTGACACCATAAGATGAAACAACATTAGAATAATTGGGATTCCAGAAGAAGAAGAAAGTGAGAGGGGAGCAGAAGGTATACTGGAGAGAATTATTGGGGAGAATTTCCCCAATATGGCAAAGGGAACGAGCATCAAAATTCAGGAGGTTCAGAGAACGCCCCTCAAAATCAATAAGAATAGGCCCACACCCCGTCACCTAATAGTAAAATTTACAAGTCTCAATGACAAAGAGAAAATCCTGAAAGCAGCCCGGGAAAAGAAGTCTGTAACATACAATGGTAAAAATATTCGATTGGCAGCTGACTTATCCACAGAGACCTGGCAGGCCAGAAAGAGCTGGCATGATATTTTCAGAGCACTAAACGAGAAAAACATGCAGCCAAGAATACTATATCCAGCTAGGCTATCATTGAAAATAGAAGGAGAGATTAAAAGCTTCCAGGACAAACAACAACTGAAAGAATTTGCAAATACCAAACCAGCTCTACAGGAAATATTGAAAGGGGTCCTCTAAGCAAAGAGAGAGCCTACAAGTGGTAGATCAGAAAGGAACAGAGACCATATACAGTAACAGTCACCTTACAGGCAATACAATGGGACTAAATTCATATCTCTCAATAGTTACCCTGAATGTGAATGGGCTAAATGCCCCTGTCAAAAGACACAGGGTATCAGAATGGATAAAAAAACAAAACCCATCTATATGTTGCCTCCAAGAAACACATTTTAAGCCCGAAGACACCTCCAGATTTAAAGTGAGGGGGTGGAAAAAAGAATTTACCATGCTAATGGACATCAGAAGAAAGCAGGAGTGGCAATCCTTATATCAGATCAATTAGATTTTAAGCCAAAGACTATAATAAGAGATGAGGAAGGACACTATATCATACTCAAAGGGTCTGTCCAACAAGAAGATTTAACAATTTTAAATATCTATGCCCCCAATGTGGGAGCAGCCAACTATATAAACCAATTAATAACAAAATCAAAGAAACACATCAACAATAATACAATAATAGTAGGGGACTTTAACACTCCCCTCACTGAAATGGACAGGTCATCCAAGCAAAAGATCAGCAAGGAAATAAAGGCCTTAAACGACACACTGGACCAGATGGACATCACAGATATATTCAGAATATTTCATCCCAAAGCAACAGAATACACATTCTTCTCTAGTGCACATGGAACATTCTCCAGAATAGATCACATCCTCGGTCCTAAATCAGGACTCAACCGGTATCAAAAGATTGGGATCATTCCCTGCATATTTTCAGACCACAATGCTCTAAAGCTAGAGCTCAACCACAAAAGGAAGTTTTGGAAAGAACCCAAATACATGGAGACTAAACAGTATCCTTCTAAAGAATGAATGGGTCAACCGGGAAATTAAAGAAGAATTGAAAAAAAATCATGGAAACAAATGATAATGAAAATACAACGGTTCAAAATCTGTGGGACACAACAAAGGCAGTCCTGAGAGGAAAATATATAGCGGTACAAGCCTTTCTCAAGAAACAAGAAAGGTCTCAGGTACACAACCTAACCCTACACCTAAAGGAGCTGGAGAAAGAACAAGAAAGAAACCCTAAGCCCAGCAGGAGAAGAGAAATCATAAAGATCAGAGCAGAAATCAATGAAATAGAAAAACAAAAAAACAATAGAACAAATCAACGAAACTAGGAGCTGGTTCTTTGAAAGAATTAATAAAATTGATAAACCCCTGGCCCGACTTATCAAAAAAGAAAAGAGAAAGGACCCCAATAAATAAAATCATGAATGAAAGAGGAGAGATCACAACTAACACCAAAGAAATACAAACTATTATAAGAACATACTATGAGCAACTCTACGGCAATAAATTTGACAATCTGGAAGAAATGGATGCATTCCTAGAAACATATAAACTACCACAACTGAACCAGGAAGAAATAGAAAGCCTGAACAGACCCATAACCAGTAAGGAGATTGAAACAGTCATTAAAAATCTCCAAACAAACAAAAGCCCAGGGCCAGATGGCTTCCCGGGGGAATTCTACCAAACATTTAAAGAAGAACTAATTCCTATTCTCCTGAAACTGTTCCAAAAAATAGAAATGGAAGGAAAACTTCCAAACTCATTTTATGAGGCCAGCATCACCTTGATCCCAAAACCAGACAAGGATCCCACCAAAAAAGAGAGCTATAGACCGATATCCTTGATGAACACAGATGCGAAAATACTCAACAAAATACTAGCCAATAGGATTCAACAGTACATTAAAAGGATTATTCACCACGACCAAGTGGGATTTATTCCAGGGCTGCAAGGTTGGTTCAACATCCGCAAATCAGTCAATGTGATACAACACATCAATAAAAGAAAGAACAAGAACCATATGATACTCTCAATAGATGCTGAAAAAGCATTTGACAAAGTACAACATCCCTTCCTGATCAAAACTCTTCAAAGTGTAGGGATAGAGGGCACATACCTCAATATCATCAAAGCCATCTATGAAAAACCCACCGCAAATATCATTCTCAATGGAGAAAAACTGAAAGCTTTTCCGCTAAGGTCAGGAACACGGCAGGGATGTCCATTATCACCACTGCTATTCAACATCGTACTAGAGGTCCTAGCCTCAGCAATCAGACAACAAAAGGAAATTAAAGGCATCCAAATCGGCAAAGAAGAAGTCAAATTATCACTCTTCGCAGATGATATGATACTATATGTGGAAAACCCAAAAGACTCCACTCCAAAACTGCTAGAACTTATACAGGAATTCAGTAAAGTGTCAGGATATAAAATCAATGCACAGAAATCAGTTGCATTTCTCTACACCAACAGCAAGACAGAAGAAAGAGATATTAAGGAGTCAATCCCATTTACAATTGCATCCAAAACCATAAGATACCTAGGAATAAACCTAACCAAAGAGACACAGAATCTATACTCAGAAAACTATAAAGTACTCATGAAAGAAATTGAGGAAGACACAAAGAAATGGAAAAATGTTCCATGCTCCTGGATTGGAAGAATAAATATTGTGAAAATGTCTATGCTACCTAAAGCAATCTACACATTTAATGCAATTCCTATCAAAGTACCATCCATCTTTTTCAAAGAAATGGAACAAATAATGCTAAAATTTATATGGAACCAGAAAAGACCTCGAATAGCCAAAGGGATATTGAAAAAGAAAGCCAACGTTGGTGGCATCACAATTCCGGACTTCAAGCTCTATTACAAAGCTGTCATCATCAAGACAGCATGGTACAGGCACAAAAACAGACACATAGATCAATGGAACAGAATAGAGAGCCCAGAAATAGACCCTCAACTCTATGGTCAACTAATCTTCGACAAAGCAGGAAAGAATGTCCAATGGAAAAAAGACAGCCTTTTCAATAAATGGTGCTGGGAAAATTGGACAGCCACATGCAGAAAAATGAAATTGGACCATTCCCTTACACCACACACAAAAATAGACTCAAAATGGATGAAGGACCTCAATGTACGAAAGGAATCCATCAAAATCCTTGAGGAGAACACGGGCAGCAACCTCTTCGACCTCTGCCGCAGCAACATCTTCCTAGGAACAACGCAAAAGGCAAGGGAAGCAAGGGAAAAAATGAACTACTGGGATTTCATCAAGATCAAAAGCTTTTGCACAGCAAAGGAAACAGTTAACAAAATCAAAAGACAACTGACAGAATGGGAGAAGATATTTGCAAACGACATATCAGATAAAGGACTAGTGTCCAGAACCTATAAAGAACTTAGCAAACTCAACACCCAAAGAACAAATAATCCAATCAAGAAATGGGCAGAAGACATGAACAGACATTTCTGCAAAGAAGACATCTAGATGGCGAACAGACACATGAAAAAGTGCTCCATATCACTCGGCATCAGGGAAATACAAATCAAAACCACAATGAGATATCACCTCACACCAGTCAGAATGGCTAAAATCAACAAGTCAGGAAATGACAGATGCTGGCGAGGATGCGGAGAAAGGGGAACCCTCCTACACTGTTGGTGGGAATGCAAGCTGGTGCAGCCACTCTGGAAAACAGCATGGAGGTTCCTCAAAATGTTGAAAATAGAACTGCCCTATGACCCAGCAATTGCACTATTGGGTATTTACCCTAAAGATACAAACGTAGTGATCCAAAGGGGCACATGCACCCGAATGTTTATAGCAGCATTGTCCACAATAGCCAAACTATGGAAAGAACCTAGATGTCCATCAACAGATGAATGGATCAAGAAGATGTGGTATATATACACAATGGAATACTATGCAGCCATCAAAAGAAATGAAATCTTGCCATTTGCAACAACCTGGATGGAACTAGAGCGTATCATGCTTAGCGAAATAAGTCAAGCGGAGAAAGACAACTATCATATGATCTCCCTGATATGAGGAAGTGGTGATGCAACATGGAGGCTTAAGTGGGTAGAAGAAGAATAAATGAAACAAGATGGGATTGGGAGGGAGACAAACCATAAGTGACTCTTAATCTCACAAAACAAACTGAGGGTTGCCGGGGGGAGGGGGTTTGGGAGAAGGGGGTGGGATTATGGACATTGGGGAGGGTATGTGATTTGGTGAGTGCTGTGAAGTGTGTAAACCTGGTGATTCACAGACCTGTACCCCTGGGGATAAAAATATATGTTTATAAAAAATAAAAAATTAAAAAAAAATAATAATAATAAGTAAAAATAAATAAATAAATAAATAAATAAATAAAACCTAAAAAATAATAAAAACAATGATAAGTTCTGGTAATCATATGGAGAAGCTGAATCTCTTATAAATTGTTCATGGGACGTAAAAGTGATATTATTTGGGAAAATAGTTTCAGAGGTTTCTTATAAAAAAATCTAAACATGCACTTACCATATGACCAACAATCATGCTCTTTGCTGTTTATCCTGGAGAAATGAAAACTTATGCTCACACAGAAACACACATACAAATGTTCATAGCATCTTTTACTATAATCTTCCCAAACTGGACACAATATAAATGTCTGTTAACAAGAAAAGGGATAAAAAATTCAAATAAATATTCTCAGAATAGAACAATACTTCGTCATTCATAGAATAGAGCAAATAATTCATGAAATAACTGGGATGGCATTATTGTCAATGAAATAAAGCCAATCTCAAAAGGTTTCATATAGTATTATTCCATTCATATGCCATTTTTTAAAACATTTTATTTACTTGACAGAGAAAGAGGAAGAGCATAAGGAGAGGAGAGGAAGGCAGATGGAGAAGGAGAAGCAGACTCCCCACCGAGCAGGGAGCCCACTGCAGGTCTTGATCCCAGGACCCTGTAACCATGACCTGAACCAAAGGCAGATGTTCAACTGACTGAGCCACTCTGGCGCACATCATATGTCTTTTTTACAGAGTGGCAAAACTACAGAGATGAAGAATATATTGTTGCTTGTCAGGCAGGGTACATACACAGGGGTGGAAGCAATTGTAAAGGGGTACCATGAGAGAACTCCACGGTGGTGATGGGACAGTACTGTGACTTGGTATTTGTGGTGTTTACATAAATTTATTCATGACATCAAATGCATAGAACTACACACTTGTGTAGACATGTTTGCATACAAAATCTGCTAAAAGTGAACAAGGACTATAATCTCATTAACAGTATTTTACTAGTATTGTCAGTTTCTTGGTTTTGATATTCTACTACAGTATACAATAGGTCATCTTTGGGGAGAAGTTGGAAGAAGGGTTCATGGAAATGTATGTTTTTTCTATTCTCTCAAGTTTCATATGGTTATTTAGAAGAACTTACTTATTCTTAGACACATCATAATGTACACAGAAATAGTGTTCTAATATTTGAGAGCAAGAGAGAAAAAACAAATGTCATTGAAGAACAACCATATGCTTTTTCTATATAATACTTTTGTTGACTTTTATGAGTGTTTGAATTTGCAGAAATTAAGTAAAAAGTTGGTGAGCAAATTTTGGGGATCACAATGACAAAGTATGAATTGAGTTATGATAAAACAATTTAATACATATTTATCATCTAATTTCTCTATTCAAATTCTATTATTTGATACCAAAAATATTTAAAAAAAACAACATAGGTAAAAGAGTTCTCCATAAATCTAACCACACTCACTTTATCCACACAACAATTTGACAAACTACTGCTTCACAGACTAGAGGCTGCCAACTTGCTGCTTGCATTTGCGCAGTTTTACTAGAACACAGCCACATCCTTTATTTAAGTATGGCCTGTAGTTTCCTACTCACTACCATGGCTGACTTGAGTATCTGTGATAAGCAACCACTAGGTCTGCAAAATCTAAAGTATTTATTATGCTCCGTGTTTAAAGGAACACTTAGTAAATATTTTTCAGTTGTGAGTAAATATTTTTCAGTTGTGGGCCATATGGTCACTTTTATGAGTATTCAACTCTGCTCTTGTAGCCATAGATCGAACATAAACAAATAGGTACAGCCAGCTCATGAATTGTAGTTTCAAGATGTGGCAATACTTATACTAGAGAAAATGGACATTAACACAAATTGCAACAAGAGACAAAGAAAGCCATTACATCATAATAAATGTGTCATTCCAGCAGGAGGATATAACAATGGTCAATAGCTTCACACCCAGTGTTGTAGTACTTAAATATATAAAGCAAATATTAGTGGACAGAGAGAAATTAATAGTAATACAATAGTAGTTCTGGATTTTAACACTCTGCTTGTATCTATGGGTAGATCATGCAGACAGAAAACCAATGGGGAAATAATGGCTTTGAATGGCACATTGGACCAGATGTACATAACAGATATATACAGTACAGTTCACCCAAAACAACAGAGTACACATCCTTTTTGAGTGTTCATAGAACACTCTCCAGAATAGATCACATATAAGACCATAAAACAAGCTTCAATAAACTTAAGAAAATAGAAATCATACCATGAATCTTTCCCAATTACAAAGGATAACACTGGAAATAAATCACACACACACACACACACACACACACGCGCACACACACACACACAATCACAAGGGAGAAAAGAAAGAAAGAAAGAAACAACTGGAAAAAAAAAAAACACAAACATGTGGAGACTAAACCACATGATACTAAACAACCAAAGGGCAATTGAAAATGAAGCAATCAAAGAAGAAATCAAAAGAATACATGAAGACAAAAATGAAAACATAATGGTCTAAAAATCTCTGAGACACAACAAAAGCAGTTCTAAGGGGGAAGTAGATAGCAATACAGGACTCCCTCAAGAAAGAAAAAGAGAAAAACAAAAGAAAGAAGAAGAAAAAAACTCAAATAAACAATCCAACCTTATACTTAAAGGAACTAGAAAAAAGAAGAACAACACGCATGGTGAGAGGAAGAAAGGAAATAATAAAATCAGAGCAGAAATAAATAACATACAGATAAAAAATAAAAATAAAAATGTGGAAGGAAGAAAGAAAGGGAGAATGGAAGGAAGGAAGGAAATGAAACTAAAAGCTGCCTACCAAAAGCTGGTTCTTTGAAAAGGTAAACAAAATTGACAAATCCTTAGACTCATTAAGAAAAAAGACACAAAATCAGAAATGAGAGAGAAGTAACAAAGATACCACAGAAATAAAAACAATCATAAGAAAATACCATGAAAAATTATATGCCAACAAACTGGACAACCTAGAAGAAATGAATAAATTCTAAGAAACATACAATCTTCCAAAAATGAGCCAGGAATATATAAAAATCTGAAAAGACTGATTACAAGTAATGAAATGGAATCAGTAATCAAAAAAACTACCAAAAAATAAAAGTCCAGGACCAGACAGTCACAAGTGAATTCTATCAGACACTTATAGAATAATTAATATTTATTCTCCTCAAACTATTTCAAAAAATAGAAGAGGAAATAAAGCTTCCAAGTACATTCTCTGAAGCCAGCGTTATTATGACATCAAAACCAGACAAAGATACCACAAAGAAAACAACAGGCTAATATCCCTGGTGAACAAAGATGCAAAAACCTTCAACAAAATCATAGCAAACCACATACAACAATACATTAAAATGATAATTCACCATGATCAGGTAAAATTTACTTCTTGGATGCAAGGGTGGCTCAATACTTGTAAATCAAACAACATCATACACCACATGAACAAAATGAAGGATAAAAATCATATCATCAGTTTAAAAGATGCAGAAAAAGCATTTGACAAGATTCAACATATATTTATGATAAACATTCAACAAAATGGTGTCAGAGGGAAAATACCTGAACATAATAAAGGCCATGTATGAAAAAGTCAGAGCTAACATGATCCTCAATAGTGAAAGACAGTTTTCCCTCTAAGGTCAGGAAAAAGACAAGAATGTCTACTCTTACCATTTTTAGTACTAAAAGTCCTAGTCTACAGCAATCAAACAAGAAAAAAAAAAAAAAGAAGATATCCATATTCATAAAGAATATTTAGAGGGGCGCCTGGGTGGCTCAGTGGGTTAAGCCGCTGCCTTCGGCTCAGGTCATGATCTCAGAGTCCTGGGATCGAGTCCCGCATCGGGCTCTCTGCTCAGCGGAGAGCCTGCTTCCCTCTCTCTCTCTGCCTGCCTCTCCATCTACTTGTGATTTCTCTCTGTCAAATAAATAAATAAAATCTTTAAAAAAAAAAAAGAATATTTAGATTATCACTATGCATAGGTGACATGATACTACACAGCAAATCTTAAAGATTTCACCAAACAACAACAACAACAAAACAACAACAACTGTCTGGCAGTATTAAATAGAAGTAATAGTTTTAGTAAAAGGGCAGAATGCAAAATGAATACCCAGACATCTGTAGTGTTTCTTGATACTATAAACAATTTTACAGAAAAATAAATTTTTAAAAAGCAACACCATTTATAATTGTACCAATAGGAATATGATACCTAGGAATAAAATTAACCAAGGGGGTGAAAGATTTGAACTCCAAAATCTATAAAACACTCATGAAAGAAATTGAAGATGGCACAAACAAATGGAGAGATAGTCCATGTTCATGCATTGGAAGAATTAATATTGTCAAAATGTCCATATTACCCAAAGCAATCTACATATTTAATGTAATGTCTATTAAAACGCCAACAGCATTTTTTGAAAAACTACAACAAATAATACTAAAATTTGTATGGAACCACAGAAGACCCTGAATAACCAAAACAATCCTGAGAAAGAAGCACAAAATTATAGCTGCCACAATTCCATATTTCAAGATATTCTATAATGCTGTGGTACTCAAAACAATATGGTACTGGTATAAAATATTTTTTTAAAAAAATGCCTAGGGGCGCCTGGGTGGCTCAGTGGGTTAAGCCACTGCCTTCAGCTCAGGTCATGATCTCAGGGTCCTGGGATCGAGCCCCGCATCGGGCTCTTTGCTCAGCAGGGGGCCTGCTTCCTCCTCTCTCTCTGCCTGTCTCTCTGCCTGCTTGTCATCTCTCTCTGTCAAATAAATAAATAAAATCTTTAAAAATAAATAAATAAATAAAAATAAAAAAATGCCTAGATCAATGGAACAGGATAGAGAACCCAGAAATATGATCAGTTAATCTATGAAAAAGAAAGCAAGAATATACAATGGGGGAAAAATGGTGTTTTTAATAATGGTACTGGGAAAGCTGGTCAACAACATGTAAAAGAATGAAACTCACTACTTTACAACATCATAAAGAGAAATAAACTAAAAATTGGTTAAAGATCTAAATGGGAAACTTAAAAGCATAAAATCCTAAATGAGAACTCAAGCAGTAATTTCTCTGATGTTAGCCCTCTAAATACCTCTCTGAAGGCAAAGGAAACAAAAGCAAAAATAAACTATTGGGACTACATCAAAATGAAAAGTGTTTGCAAGCAAAGTAAATAAATAAATAAATAAAAGACAACTTGCTGATATTTGCTAATGATAGAGCTGATAAACGGTTAATATCCAAAATATATAAGAAACTCATAAAACCCAATACCCCCAAAAAAATCTGATTAAAAAATGAACAGAGGACCTAATACACATATTTCCAAAGAAGACATACAGATGGCCAACAGACACATGAAAAGACACTCAACATCACTAATTAGTACGAAAATGCAAATCAAATCCACAATGAGATATCACCTCACACGTGTCAGAAGACTAAAATCAAAAACATAAGAAACAGCAAGTGTCGGTGAGAATGTGGTTAAAAGGGAACCCTTGTGCACTGTTGGTGGGAATGCAAACTGATGCAGTCACTATGGAAACCAGAAGATATTTTCCTTAAAAAATTAAAAATGGAAATATCATATAATCTAATAATTCCACTATTGGTATTTACCAAGGGAAAATCAAAACAGTAAATGGAAAAGATATATACATTCCCATGTTTATTGCAGCATTATTTGCAGTAGTCAAGACATGAAGCAAGTGAAGGGTCCATTAATAGATGATTGGAGAAGGAAAATGTGAAAAAAAATATATATGGTGGAACCATAAAAATGATGAGATTATGACATTTGAGACAATATGGATGGACCTGGAGGGTACTATGCTAAGTGAAATAAGTCAGAGAAAGACAAGTACCATAGGTATCCATTCATAAAATGAAATCTAAAAAAAAACGAAGAAAAAACAAACAAACAAAAAAACCCTCAGGCACCTGGGTGACTCAATCAGTTAAGCAGCTGCCTTCAGCTCAGTTCATGATCCCTAGGTCCTGGCATCGAGCCCTCCATAGGGCTCCCTGCTCTGGAGAGCCTACTTCTCCCTCTCCTTCTGTCTGCTGCTCTACCTCCTTGTGCTCTCTTTCTCTATCTCTCTGTGAAATAAGTAAATAAAATCTAAAAAAAGAAGAAAAAGGAAAAAACAAATCAAAATAAAAAGCAGATTTGGAACTATAAATACAGAGATCAAATTGATGGTTGCCAGAGGAGATGGGTGTGGGATTTTGGACAAAATGGGTGGCGGGGAAAGGGAGATACAGTCCTCCAGCTATGGAATGGAATGAGTGAGTCATAGGAATTAATAGCAGAGCATAAAGAATACAGTCAGTGATATTGTAACGGCAATGTAATGGGACAAATTATCCTTATACTTGTGGTAACCGTAGCATAATGTACAAACTTTTTAAATCACTAAGTTATATACCTGAGACTAAAGTAACATCTGCAAAAACCAAACCAAAATAAAATAAAAAGATGTGTCCTAGTTACCATTACCTTTTTAATCCTTTTATGACTCATTATCCAGGCAATATTAGATGCCAAAGAACATTTTGAACACATTTACCTCAACTGCTAGCTCAGAACAAGAAAAATCAGATTTTCTCCTTTCTCCTCCTTCCAGTTTTGAGCTTAGTGAGGACAAGGCTAACTTCTTACTTATCATTCAATTGTCAGCACCTAGAACTCAGTTTTAGCTGTAGAAGATATTGAAATCTAAAATAACAAATAAAATAATAAATTAGTGACTCTGATAATAATCTCTATTAAATTGGGCATACAAAAATTTAATGACCAAAGTTTTATTTTTCAGGTCTGCAGTATACCAAAGCTAGGGAAAAAAAAAAAAAAATATATATATATATATATATATATATATGAAGGTTGTCATGAGGGGGATAGTGGTGTTTATAAAATTTAGATTATTCAACTTGTTGTTGCTTAAACTTATTTAATAAATTGACTGTCTGAAGACTAGAGATAGCCTGCTTACTTAAATCTATTTAACAGTCACCAAAATAGCAGAACAACAGATGTTTCTTCCTCTTCACATCTTGTGTTTTCATTATGTAATAGAGTTTAGATGGATTGTATATGTGTAGCTTTGTATAAGAGGAATAAGGGGAAAAAATCTTGCAGATGCAAAAAATATATTTTCTAATTAATTTTATGATTTGATATTTCCTGCAATTTCTTATAGTCTTGAGTGGTCTAAAACATCATTTCATTCACCAGAAGGGAGAATAATTAATGTTTAAAATATGTGTTTTATTAAGGGAACATTATAAGACATTTACCCTTAAAGGTATAAAATTAGGACCCTTAAGTAGCTCACAATTTTTGATAGTATGTTTCATCAGATGTATTTTTAGAAGATGCTTGCGAGGTAAAATGCAAACATTTTAGTGTTAAGGCTAATTTTGTGTGATTTCATTTCACAACATCCCCTTTGTATTTTTACTATATTCATAAGTAATGGAATACTGACTTAATTTGATGTGTTTTCTTGATAATAATATATTGGTATTTTAGGTTAATCAAGAAATATCAGAGGAACTTTCTAAAATTTAGCTTGAAAGCGATGTCCTAGGGTGCCCATGACATCTATTAATTTATACTTCTTCATGCCACATGACTTGAAAAAGATAGAAAAATGAAAATTATTCCTTTTGATCCTAATGCTTAATTATCTGCTCTTGTCAGATACCACCCAGTGCCTCAAGTTGCTGGTCAGTCAATGATTGTTAAGATGGATGCAGTTGGTATGTTCCTACAGTTCGTGTTCACTTAATCTTTTCTTTCAAGATTTATTTTTCCAGTTGAAAATGAAATCATATCTAATATTTGCTGTGTATCTTTCCCTAGTGTTCAGCACAAGGTCTCGACCAATAAACCAAAACTGCTGCTTTACAGTTTTTTCCCTGCTAACTCACACTTTTCAAACTTATTATTAAAAACAAACAAACAAACAAACAAAAAACTCTGCTGCTCATTTCAGTTTGGAGAACTACGTATTTTGAAGAGAGAGTAGTAACAGTTTAGTTGAAATAAAAATGAATTTTATCTGGGACTTCATGAAGATCAAAAGCTTTTGCAAAGCAAAGGAAACAGTCAACAAAACCAAAAGACAACGGACAGAATGGAGAAGATATTTGCAAATGACATAAAGGGCTGGTATCCAAAATCTATAATCAAACTCAACACCCAAAGAACAAATAATCCAATCAAGAAATGGGCACAAGACATGAACAGACATTTCTGCAAAGAAGACATCCAGATGGACAACAGACACGTGAAAAAGTGCTCCACATCACTCGGCATCAGGAAAATACAAATCAAAACCACACCGAGATACCAGCTATACCTGTCAGAATGGCTAAAATTAACAAGTCAGGAAATGACAGATGCTGGCGAGGATGCGGAGAAAGGGAAACACTCCTACACTGTTGGTGGGAATGCAAGCTGGTGCAACCACTCTGGAAAACAGCATGGAGGTTCCTCAAAATGTTGAAAATAGAACTGCCCTATGACCCAGCAATTGCACTACTGGGTATTTACCCTAAAGATACAAATGCAGTGATCCGAAGGGGCATGTGCACCCGAATGTTTATAGCATCAATGTCCACAATAGCCAAACTATGGAAAGAACCTAGATGTCCATCAACAGATGAATGGATAAAGAAGATGTGGTATATATCTACAACGGAATACTATGCAGCCATCAACAGAAATGAAATCTCACCATTTGTGATGATGTGGATGAAACTAGAGGGTATTATGCTGACTGAAATAAGTCAATCAGAGAAAGACAATTTTCATATGATATCCCTGATATGAGAAAGTTGAGAGGCGATGTGGAGGGTTTGGGGGTAGGATGGGAATAAATGAAACAAGATGGGATCAGAGGGAGACAAACCATAAGAGACTCTTAATCTCACAAAACAAACTGAGGGTTGCTGGGGGGAGGGAGGAGGGAGTGGGTGGTGGGGTTATGGACATTGGGGAAGATATGTGCTATGGTGAGTGCTGTGAAGTGTGTAAACCTGGCGATTCACAGACCTGTACCCCTGGGGCTAATAATACATTATATGTTAATAAAAATTTTAAAAAATTAAAAATGAATTTTATCTGAGAGCACTGAATTCAAATCCATGGCACATAAGCAAAGATGGAGCAGCAATGAGCTTGATCCCATTATTTACAACATAGAAAATACTTTTTTTTTCTATTCCCCCCCATTTTTTTTTAAGATTTTATTTATTTATTTCACAGAGATCACAAGTAGGCAGAGAGGCAGGCAGAGAGAGAGAGAGTGAGGAGGAAGCAGGCTTCCTGCTAGCAGAGAGCCAGATGCAGGGCTCGATCCCCCCCGGCTCGATCATGACCCGAGCTGAAGGCAGAGGGTTTAACCCACTGAGCCACCCAGGTACCCCTGCTATTCCTCTTTTAGAGTTGTTTTAAAGCTGAAATGAGAAAATGTTATAAAAGAGCTTTATGGTAATGTTACGTAAGAACACAATATTTTTGATTAATTAATGTGCTAGGGAGACAGGTTTTCACCAATTCACCAAGTTGATTTCCCCCAGGACTTAAACATGTCTGAATCTAACAGGAACACTGGTAAATCCAGATGAAGCAAAGAATCCTGAGTATATCTTTCCATGAACTCTCTTGGCCAAAACTTTTCCAAATGGAAGAAAATATTAAAGTATGTATGGATTCAAGAGGAACAGGACCACGGGCAATGCTGTGGATCAAAACACAGAACTTCATCTGCCAGATAGAATGAACTCTGCTCCAGCTTTGAATCCTTTGAAAGGTGATCAATAAAACAGTGAAACAGAAGGTGCTTTCCCATGAACTATTTTAAGATATTAAGAAGAGAAAGCTTTCATAACCTTCACAACAAAACTTTTGAGGATAATAGGTGGAAAATCCTAAGGTGCAGACAACAGTGGTGGACATCAGTAGGGTCACCAGTGGGAGCAGTCAGGTGTCAATGAGCAGGTGGGACCGTCAGGTCAATGAGCAGGTGACAATGAGTGCATACTACACAGAAAACCATAGTCAAGCCCTCTTAAACTTACTGCAGTGAATGACAGCCAGAGGCCCAGAGGAGGGTTGCCCCTTGGTTCTATTGCTCTCTGTGGAACAGCAGCTGGTAGGAGTAGTTGGCAGGTAGTGTAGACAAGGATCATCTCACTGCTGGGGAACACTCTAACTCCCTGCTGATTACAGGTGGTGGGACACCACTGGTGGGACACAGGGGGAAGGAGAGAGTAAGAGCAGGGTGGAAAAGGACTGCATCAGTGGGGCCTCAGCTCAGTCTCCCAATAAGGATGTCCTCAATAAATGTCGTGCTCTCCCTGCCCGCAGAGATGACACAACACACACACAGGTCGATGCACAAGTTCTTGTTTATTCCCTGGTCGATCTCTCTCCTCCCCTTCTTTCTCCTTCCCCTGCGGGGAAGTTCCCTTGCCTTATATAGGGCATAACAGCCAATCACAGGGGTGTTCATGTGAACAGGGAGTATACAGCCAATCACAGGGCTGTTCATGTGGAGGTTTCTGGGGCTCGCAGGCAGTGGCGGCACACGGTGCTCATGTGACGAGCACGAAGTCACGTGTGGCCAGGGCGGATATTTTTTAGGCTGTACTGCTCCAGCGCCATCTTAGGGGCACGACCCCGACAAATAAAGGTCCCCAATAAAATGACCCCCAAGCCAAGCTGGGTGGCTCAGTTGATTAACCATCCGATGGCTAATTTTGGCTTAAGTCATGATCTCAGGATCATGGGATCGAACCCCGCGTAGGGTCTACACACAAGTGTACCGTCTGCTGAAGAAAAAACAAACAAACAAAAAGCAGATCAGAACTATAAATAAAGAGATCAAACTGATGGTTGCCGGAGGAGAAGAGTGTGGGATTTTGGGCAAAAAGGGTGACAGGGAAAGGGAGATACAGTCTTCTAGCTATGGAATGAGTGAGTCACAGGAGTTAATAGAAGACCATAAGGAAAACTCTCTCTCTCTTTCCCCTCTCTCCCTCCTCCTCCTGCTCTATAAATAATAAATAAATAAATAGATAGATAAATAAAATCTATAAAAGGTAAGATTACCCCCCCCCAATAAGGAGGCCTCCTGATAAGGGGGTGACTGGACTTGGAATGCAGATATGCGTATGAATAGAGAATGACTTAATGACTACTTAATGACTACTCCCTCAGAGAGCCGTGATGTATCCAGTTTTTACACTGAGTGGGGACTCAGTGGGGCAGTGGGGACATTACCATCCTTCCAGGAGGCCTGCCTGGCAAAGCCTGGAGGCAACCTTCTTGTTACCCTAACAGGAAGAGGCCCTGGGCATAAGGCCTCTCAGGAAAGATATGGACAATGGGTGATAGCGGGATTAGCAGTGGTCTAGCAGAGGTCTGTGCTGGTGAACACCTCATGGTGGGCGCTGGTGTATCCATGTGGGTAAATACACTGTGGGGGCACTCATGTGTCTGTGTTATTTAATGACCCCATCAGATACCTCTGTGTTAGTGAACCCACCGTGGTGCACACTGACACATCTGTGGAGGGACTTCCCCATCAGTGGGCACATCTGATGGCCGAACTTACCTTGGTAAGAAATATTATCTGAGAGATCTGGAGTCAGGCCAGAGGATCAAGACCAATACGTCCAACAGACATAGACAGACTTTCCTGGTCCAACTGAGAATCATCTAGAATGAACTTAACTGAGTCTGGAATTGAGACAAACATGGTTAAAACAAATGAGATTAACATAATTAATATAGTGCTCACAATCCTGGAATTGGGGGTTAGAGGAGGATTTATACACCTGCCCTCTCAGTTATGATCTGGGAACCCTGAGGACTGAGCCCATCTCTCTAAGCCTCAGTTCCTGCATTTTAAAGGAAGGGATAATAACGGTATTCAGCAGGCTGGGCTGTTGTAAGCATTAAAATGATACTTCATGTGTTTTAGGAGGAGTGAAAAGGAAATCAAGACATTCTCAGAGAAAGGAAAAGTAAGATAATTTATTGCCAACCAGCTTTTTTCTTTTTTTTAATTTGACCGAGAGAAAGAAATCACAAGTAGGCAGAGAGGCAAGCAGAGAGAGAGAGATGAAGCAGGCTCCCTGCGGAGCAGAGAGCCCGACGTGGGGCTTGATCCCAGGACCCTGGGATCATGACCCGAGCCGAAGGCAGAGGCTTAACCCACTGAGTCACCCAGGCGCCCCTATCGCCAATCAACTTTAAAATAACACTTGGTGTATTGAGAAACACCAAGTGTTATTTTAAAGCCTGGTTTTTCTCAATACACCTTTAAAGGTTTTTAAATTGTTTCATATCTGGTCAAGTTGAGATTTTTAAGAACCTCATTTTTAATTTGTAATAAAAGTTTACAACTTGATTTTTTCAAAAAAGTCAACAAACGGCAAGCACCCGTTAATAAAGGTCTTAAATAAAAAAAAACAAAAAAAACAAAAAAAACAAAAACAACACTTGGTAGAAAGTACTTGCCCTTTGGCACTTAAAGTCTTAATACATTAGAGATATTAGATTGTGATCTCATTTTGTCCCAAAATACATGTAACCTCAGAAAAATTTATTTTTCACAATTATGTGTATTTGTTGTGATTCCTCTTAAAAATTACTGCTTAAATTTTTAATTCTTTGTAATATATTCCTAAAATTAATTTCCAGCAAGAATAAATGTTCTCTGTTCCCAATTTCCTCACTATTCAATGAAAAGTTTAAAATAGACCTTCTTTCTTCCCCTGCCAAAGCATAGTCTATGATTCCATTAAAATACACTGCATTTTTAATAGTTTTTCCATCCCTCTCTTCAATATTTAATCACCAAAGTCTCATATTGACCAGGTGACAACCATTTATTTAGCATGTGTTCTCTACATATTTACAGACTCTAATGTTGGGGATGGGGGTGGAAGAAAAAGAAAGAAGAAGAAAGAAGAAAGAAAAAGGAAAAAAAAAAAAGAAAATTAAAAGTCATGAAGCCAGCGGGGCAGCTGGGTAGCTCAGCCAGTTAAGCATCCAACTGTTGGTTTCAGCTCAGGTCATGATCTTGGGGTCCTAGGGTCGAGCCATTCTTTAGGCTCTGTGTTCTACTTGAGAGTCTCTCTCTCTCCTTCTACTACTCTCCCCCACTCACTCTCTTTCAAATAAATAAATAAATCTTAAAAAAAAAAAAAGAGGTGAAGCCATTTATGTGCTAGCACTCAGCATGGGAGATCAAATTTTTACTTGGCAAATGGGGGCAGGTTGTTATAGATGTTCCAGTAGGAGTATGTTGTTGTGAAAATAGAAATTTGTGGCTGAAAAGGTTAATTTCTTTTAAGACTATGAGGGAGTGAAGAGCAGAGTGGAGAAAAACCAATCATTTAACAAATACAGTTGTATATTCTCCATGTACATTTTGTTCATCTAATGCATTGGAAAACAGGAGAATCCCATAGCACAGGGTTCCTTGGAAAAAGAACGGAAATTCCTTTAAACAAACCTTGGACCAAGTTGCATCAAGATGTGAGAAACATAAACAACATCCATAAAGAAGAAGATGGGGGTGTATGAGAGTGTGGATACAAACTGGAGAGATTTTGCTCATTTTTGGACCAAGGGAAACAGCACAAAATACAGATGATTAAAGCAAATCTGAGGTGCAGTTGCCCTCTGCTACTTTCCTGCATAAACCACATCCACATTCTGCTTATCTGTAAATGCTTCACATAATAATATGTACCTTAAACACTATTTTGATAATTTAATAGTCTAACCAATATAAAGGGTCACCAAGAAGTGGGAGACATCAGTCAAATATCACTTTTTTAACCGTCTTAGAAATATCTCACCCAATTATTAGTAGCTTTTCCAGGAAGAGTTTCTCAAGCTTTTATTCTTCTCTTTTGACTCGCTTACTCTTCCTTTCTTTAATTATTGCTATTTTTTATTATGTTATGTTAGTCACCACAAAGTGCACGTTAATTTTTAATGTAGTGTTCCAAGATTCACTGTTTATGTATAACTTCCAGTGTGCCATGCAGTGCATGCCCGCCTTAATACCCATCACTGGGACAACCTGTCCCCCCACCTCCCAACCTCTCTGAAACCCTCAGTCTGTTTCTCAGACTCCACAGTCTCTCATGGATCATCTCCCCTCTCTGACTGCCGCCTTCTTCCTTTTTCCCTTCTTTCTCCTAATGTCCTCCATGCTAGTCCTTCTGTTCCATAAGTAATCACCTACTCTTCTATCTCCCATAGTGTGTTGATCTCTAATAAATGGGTATGACACATAGATGTGTCATAGATATTAATTCCTAAGTATTGAGGCTCATACTAAATTAGACATAGCCAATTTTATTGGAAAGTTCCTCTAAGATGGTGAACCTTTGGTTGGAGGTAAGATCTGAACAAGAACTCCTCTACACCATTAGTAATTAGAGGAACTTTATCAGAATCCCACTGAAGAGTTTACTTTTTTGTTTCTTTTGCTCTTTCTGTCTTTTCTCTCATTTTATTTAGGACTTACAGTTTAACTTAATAGTAAAAATAATGGGGTTTGAAGTCAAAATTCAATGATGTTTAAGGAAGTACTCAGAGTTTATGAGAATAGGTTTTACATAGTTTTTGTTGTTGTTGTTGTTTTATTCTGCATTGGTCACGGTAAGGGTATTCATACCATGGATGTTGGCAAAGACCTACAAAAAAATGGTCTTTTTTTGAGAGCTACTTTTTAGTATATGTGCTGCCGAAGCGAGCACTGAGAGCTACTTTTTAGTCATTTGGCATCACACCAGTGAATTAAACAAGCTTGCAGTTGAATCCTGGCCACATACAAATTCAATGAACTACATCAAATTGCTTATTCCTCTGTACATCTCAGCTTCCACATCTGTAGAATTGGTAAAAATAACAGTTATCCCTTAGGATGACTTTATTAAGTGAGATAAGGTATATAAAGCATGTGATGCATTGCAAATTCTTAAATGTTAGCTATAATCATCATTATTCATCTTAAAGATTTTAAATTCCTTTGCTAAGAGTAGCGCTCAAATGTATCCTGATAATTACTCCCTACAGATTGAGTATGGTCTTCAAGAGAGCTGCCACTTATGATGACTGCTAATACCCATGTACTGGTCCCCTCTGGTCTGATTAACCTTGGGATCACTGGGTTCATAAAAAGACCTAATTTACAGGAATATGCTTTTGTACTTATACAGATATATTTTTATTGTTTATATATTTTTAGGGCTGAAGTTTATGTACATTAAGAAATCATCCTTTTATTCACAAGTTGAAATCTTCCCTGGCAAAATTACCTTTAAAATAATGTAAAATCCCTGTTGCTTTGTTTTGGTTTGGCACCAGTTTTTGTGACCTATTATAATCATAAGTATGCACACAGAACTCACAGGGACATTTAAAATGCAGACCAAACATTGGCAAACTTTTTCTTGCATGTTTTATTTTTGTTACATTATGAAAATAAATTCCATGGTAACCTCTGAATTGTATGGTGTTGATTCCTACACACTTTTCACACATACCCAGTGTCTCTGCAGCATTTGACCTATTTTTCCAGATGACAGAAAGGGCCCTTCTCTCCAGTAAGATAGGTTCGAGGATTCTATTGGTATAAAAGGTGAGAAAAAAGTAATAAAAGCAGCAATTTTTTTTTTTTTTTTTTTTTTTTTTTTTTTTTTTTTTTTTAAAGATTTTATTTATTTATTTGACAGACAGAGATCACAAGTAGGCAGAGAGGCAGGCAGAGAGAGAGAGAGAGAGAGAGAGAGAGAGAAGCAGGCTTCCCGCGGAGCAGAGAGCCCGACGCGGGGCTCGATCCCAGGACCCTGAGATCATGACCTGAGCCGAAGGCAGCAGCCCAAACCACTGAGCCACCCAGGCGCCCCAAAAGCAGCAATTTTGCTTAGAATCCTACACAAATGAGGACAAGTCTCATTCCAAGGATATGTGAAATGGCATACAAGAGTAGTTCTTTCTTTTCTATTCTCAGAAGACCCATATACCCTGTAGCAGATGGGAGTATCAAGCTCATTTCCTTAAACATGGAAATGTAACTGAATTATAATACATGACATTTAAATAGAATATAATGCAAATACATCTGAGCACATGATTTGATAAGCTACATCAGCCCATCAGCCCATAGCTGCATTATATCTGTTACAACTACTTAGCCCTACCCTTCAAAGGAAGGTGAAATATCCCATTAATGTTCCTCTATAATTACACCACTGGTGGCAGGGTACTTCTCCCTATGACAATCAGCTGAAGTTCTCAAGCATGAGATTTGATTACCATTGTTTTGGTATGGAAAGATAAAACATAATTGTCATAAAATTACCAGCATCCCTTGTTTAATGTTCAATAGCAATCACATTTTCATATCAAAAGCACCAGAAGGTGTTTTATTGAATATTGACATTAAAGTCACAGCAATATAAAAAAAGTTAAAAATGAAACAAAAAAATCTTCACAGCCATCTTCTACTTTTTAGAAAATGGGAATTTAACAATTCGCTTTTATAACTGCATACATATATAATTTGTGTTTTTCTATCTAGTATAGAGAAATTATAAAATAACCCTGCCTCTTACTTTTCACTTCTCTAGTTTCTGCAAAGAGACAAATATTTTGTACAGTGATGTTGAGAGTATCCACTCCTCAGCATCTTCTTCAATGGGGTTTAATTACAGAGTGTGTTTCTGCTCTGATGACTACACGGACAAACAGTTTCTCAATCCAAGAACACAAGAATGATAACAGTTCTGTAGAGGGGAGGGTCCTTTAGCTTGGGTCTTGAATAATGAAATGGTCCTCAATTACACGCAATAGAGAAGCAGTAGGGTGATGAAGGGGTATGGTCACCACGCGGCATGTCCCTGTGCTGTTACCATCATGCCTCCAGCTCCCCTGAATGCCCACTTGCCTGCATTAAGGGCATAGACATATTTTCTAAAACTTAAGTTATAAACTTCAGATTATATTTCTATCCTCAAGTGCTTATGCTTTTCACATTTAATCAGTCACAGCGTGCCTCAACTCTGCTTCAGAACTGATCCCCAGTATTCATTTTCCTTGTCTGTTCCCAAACTCGCCCCCACCATTCCACTTGTGTTATTCTCTCTTCCCATTTTCCAACCCAGAGTGCACCTGGCTAAGGGAAATTTCCTTCTAAAACAAAACAGAACGCTTCACCTACCCATAGATATTTAAAAGAAAAAAAATCTATGTCCACATTTTCTAAAGTATCAAGCCGACATTTTGAATATTGCAAAGTTCTTTAAATTCTTGTCAAAAGTCATAGTTAATGGGTGCCTGGGTGGCTCAGTGGGTTGGGCCTCTGCCTTCAGCTCAGGTCACGATCTCAGGGTCCTGGTATCAAGTCCTGAATCTGGCTCTCTGCTCAGCAGGGATCCTGCTTCCCCCTCCCCCTCTGCCTGCCTCTCTGCTCATGATCTCTCTCTCTCTGTCAAATAAATAAATAAAATCTTAAAACAAAAAAGTCATAGTTCAGCCTGCTCTCCAAATATAGACATAACAGACTGCATCCAGTTCCCACAACCATCCTGAAATTCTAATCTCCACCTTTTTCTTCACTTTATTTCTTGAACAAAACTTAATCCAATCTCCCTAAATAGAGATAGCATTAAGTGTTCCTTCTTCCATGGGGCCATTATTTCCTAATCAAATGCAGCTAACCAATCTCCTAATTTTCATGTTATTGATTTTATAATCTGTTTTACCTATACAGACTTATAAAGTGTTGTAATTTGTAAATTATACAGAGTAATATACTTGTCATTTAGAGAGTTAGCCCCTTTTCCTTGTGTTCCTTGCAGTGTCCAATACAACATCTGGCTCATAACATGTACCTAAACAGTAAGAAGAAATAACTGGTAAAAAAAAAAAGTTACTTTAGCTGTTATTAAAAAAAAATTGTGGATACATTCAATAATGGAGCCATATGCCAATCTATGGAACAACACTCCACAAAGTTTAGTTTCTGAATTTCTGCTTTATAATTACCTTAAAAAATTTTGTCACAATTGCAGATTGCAGGGTCTTCTTGATTTATTAATTCACTACCTCAGAGTGGAACCCAGAAAACAGTATTTTAATGTGCTCCCTTGTTGATCCTCATACACACTAAAGCTGAAGAAACACTTATGCTATGAATGTATTTCAGAAATTTATTTTGCATAAGTAATTAAGATATTAGCAGAGACAATGCACCATATAGGATATTATCACTAGCCATTTGACATTCTAATCTACAATTCCTGCACCTTGTTCTAATTTGCACATGTGAAATGTGAAGATAATATTGAGGTATGAATGCACCACAGGTAAGGGGTTTCCAAGACACTTTATTAGGCTATTGAGATAAGCATATTAAAATGCTTGGGAAAGCTAAAATATCCTTACATTAAGCATTGGATTTAAAAATAAAGCACCCTTTTGTAACTTAGATATTACATATTTTTTTAATTTAAAAAGTTTTATATAAAATGGATTATCAACATTCTAGACTTTAATAATTCTGATAAACTAAAACCGAGGAATAGGTTTGACTCTTCTCCATGACAATTAAATTTTTTCTAAATATCTAATGTTGAGAGGACTGTCCACTTTTTCCAATCCCCCATTTGAGCCGGGAGGCATATTTTAGTCGCACAGGCGTGGCCAAGGGAACCAGGTTCTCTCAGGTGGGCAGAATGTTTGACTTACAAGTTTCTACCCTCCTCCACAGTTCTGCCTCAACATTCACGCGAGTCTGTGAGCTGATCTGGGGGAGAGAGTTAACTGGGAGTTAATTAAGATCATCCCACCACCCTTTCCTTACCAGTATACTCCTTACATGTTCCCTTATCTCAATAGTTATTACTTGATGAGGACAAGTTGATTCTACCTGGAAGGTGCAGGTAGGGATCCGTGTGGATTTAGAACGCTAAAGACCTTAAAAATGTTTGTTTAATCATTAACCAATGAATTCAAATATCAGTAGTTTTTGCCTCCAAATTTCACTGAAAAAGAGTTGTTCTCTAGCCCCTGGAGAATGACCCACAATTATGACTAAATATGTGCATGACTTATCTTCTCTTTCTTTTGACTCTTATATCCAAAGTACGCTCCTGCTGCCCTAAAATGCCTCCAGTCCTCTTTGTAAACTTCTAGGTTCTTGTTCTACAGGCTTGTGCTCAAGGCCCTCTGAGTTCTTAGGTCCATCTGGTGTCATGGTCTGATGTGATACCACGGTCAAGTGGAGACTCTTTAGGCTGGTTAGGAAAGAGTTTTTCTCCAACAATAATACACATGGGGGAATCAGGAAAGGTCAGGACACCTGGAGTCATACTCCACCTGGAAGAGTGAGTGGACGGGTCTGTAGCACAGTTTGAGGCGTTCAGGCTAAAAGCACAGATCAGGATCATCCACACACTGGAAGTGAGAAAGAGAACGATGCTCTAATTTCCTAACTTTTAGTATTAGAAAAGCCATTATGGTTCAATTTTAATTCATCCTTGTACAGGGTTTTAAATATTACCAGAAATACCATGGAAATGGCACAAATATTTGTGGATAGTAATTCAACCTGAGAAGAGATTTGATGCCCTAGACTATAAAGATCATACTTTATATGTTCCATGGTATCTTTTTAAAACCTATTTTCTTTATGTAACTTTTGTTTTCTTAATGTGTTTTCTTCATCTTTGAAGAATGAAAATTGCTCTAACATTTTTGACCATGCACCTAATGTATTTTCCTTATAATTCTAATGGTACACTAAGCATACAAAAAAGGACCCTTAAAAACCACCCATAATTCTATTATCAAACTTAACATTTTGGTGAGTATCTTTCCAATTTCTATCACTATGTATATATGTAAATATATAATTTAACAATTATAAAGACAATACATAATAATTTATGGACTACCTGTCTTAACTTTCAGTATGCTGTTGACATAGTTCCTGTAGGTAAGCATTGCTACATATAATCATATTTTATGCTATGTAGCATTTGATCTCTTTTTTGAAAGATTTATTTACTTATTTATTTATTTTAGAGAAAGAGCAAGTGGGGGAAGCATAGAGAGAAAGAGTCTTAAGCAGACTTACTGAGTACAGAGCCCACATGGGGCTCAATCTCATGACCCTAACATCATAATCTAAGCTGAAACCAAGAGTCCAATGCCCAACGGACTGTGCCATGCAGGTGCCCCTGTATTATTTAATCTTATCCACTTACCATCCCTTATTTATACATTCCAACTCGTGTTTATGCGCTTACCTGATTAGTTACTTAAGATAAAGTCTTAGACAGGAATGCTGAGATCAAAGTCTTTCCTTGTTTCTCGATAAAGTTTCTTATAAAATTTCCCCAAATTGAGACTATCTGGGATAAAAGACAGATATTTTAGCTGCATATAAACATACCCAACTAATAGGACAGAATTACTGCTGGCCAGTGAAGTTGTTTCAGTGTGACATCAGAAGAAACAAGCAGCAGGTGAGTAAGTCAGTGACATAAAAATTGTAAAATCCAAAAGGGGCATAAAGCAGCAGTTTCTTGTCCAAATGCAATTCCTTTATAAAGAACAACATCCCTTAAAAGTCTATCCTATTGGGTGCCTGTGTGGCTCAGTGGGTTAAAGCCTCTGCCCTCAGCTCAGGTCATGGTCTCAGGGTCCTAGAATCGAGCCCCGCATCGGGCTCTCTGCTCAGCAGGGAGTCTGTTTCTCCCACTCCCTTTGTCTGCCTCTCTGCCTACTTGTGATCTCTGTCTGTCAAATCAATAAATAAAATCTTTTAAAAAAATGTCCATCTTATTTACTTTGTTTTTGTATTTCCTTTGCCATTAACACTTCCGAAGCATTTATGAAAGGATCAGCATATGTATATACAAGAAATTAAGGAGCAGTGAGGTGTGTCTCATATTCCTCAGTAACTCCCTCCCTTGGAGGAAATGCACTCTGGATAGACTCATAACTGTGTAGGAATTAGCAGTAAGATTGCAAGAAATACTCATCCTAGAAAAATTGAAGCTGAAGTGAAAATGAACCCTCATTGTACTGTCTCAGCTGCCACACTGTGCTAGGATCTCATGACTATGTTCCAGGAACGTCAGGGAGTAAATCTGGTCATTGGTAGGGTAGGGACAGCCTCTAAATTATCTGGAGCAGCTCATCACAGCTACCTCCCCCTGCCTGACAGGGGCTGGGCTTCACGTTCTGAAGTAAAGCATCAGATTCAATTGCTAAAGTCCTCCGTCACCATGTGTTAAAAGCTCCTTGACTCGTTAGTGTTGGTAAAATTAATGTTTATGTATCTCTCTCTTCTAAAATTAGCAAAATAAAAATCCCTTAGTCTTTTTATGTGACCTCCTCGAGACTTCTGTGCATGTTTCTGTTCTCAGACATTTTGATGCATGAACCATATATTGATATCGACATTTCCGTTTTATGACAATGCTTTAAATTCTGCGCTAACACAGATAACACATATTCAAATGAATAATAAAAGACACCGTCATAGGGCCTATAATAGGGTCAGTGGAGCATGTCTAGGATATGAGCATTTTTCAGTTCATTAAATTTATACACACGTAAACATATACACTCACACAAAGAGAAAAAGAATCATGCTTTCAGAGATGATTTTTCTGTTCAAGATATATTTGGGGTGAAGTCCATGTCTTTTGTCTATGTATAAATTAACCTTATTAGGATTAATAGGTACTCAAAGAAAATCATCAGTATTACCCAATGAGTGGTCTTCATCATATGGGAGAATATTAGTTCACCAGAGATAGAAATATCCTCTGAAAGGCCAGTGTTTTTGGGTCCATCTATAGGGCCATTAGATGATAAAAATCAGACTTTTCTTAAGAGAAAATTAAAAAAATATATTCAGACACCTTTACTAACTTGGGCACAACATCTCATTTTTCTGTTCCATTCATTCTGTGAAAAAAATGGCATAATGCAATTTTCTTCTGATCTGATGTATTTTGGAGTTAAATCTTCAAGTATCTTGAAGGGTAGGAAGGAAAGGAAGGCATCATTTCTCAAACCTTGTGTCAAATGTCCCGTGGGGGACAGTGTTGTGTGGTGCTTAGTGAAGCCAGGCCCAGAGCCAAAGTCCACACAGTCCCAAATTATTATCTTACCTGAGAAAAACTGCCTCTGCTAGTAAAATGAAAAAAACGATGGGTACTATAATGATAAGTTGTGATAAACACTTGGCACTTTGCCTCACATCTAATGAACAAGCAACAAATATTAATAAACTTTCTAGGATTAGAATTATGTTTACTTAAACTTGTTCTGTTGTTATTTATTTTTAGGAGAACAATTGAGCCATGTAAACATGGAGATAGCCAGTGAGGTCAGAGCTAGAATCCAAACCTGTCAGGAGGAAATCAAATTTCATGTCGTTTCCATTGATTTCTCGCCATCTCTGCTAGATCGGAAAGCCTTAGAGGGGGAGATGCCTCAAATCTATAAACATCAAAATGGACTTTAAGGTGAAGGACACATGGAGTGAAGAATTTGAAAACCATTTTCCTTCCCATCCTAATATTTGGGGAGCTCAGAACTCGACCTGAATTAAAATCTTGAAATTAAAAACCTGAATTAAAATTAGACACCTTTGCTGTCCTTACATTTTCCATGCTTCTGTTAAGTGTGTTCTATCGGTAAAAGTGCTCATATCTTAACGAAGTTGGCATATAAAAAAAATAAAGTAGATATGATATAGTTCTAGAATTTCAATAAAATCCATTGTGATTTAGTGCCTTGGAAGTTTTCATAAGCATTTTTTTCATTTAAAAAAATTAGATAACTAAAAACATAATTTCCAAGTTTGTATCACATACACCTTTTAAGTTGCACATAACATTTTGAGTTACACAGGTACCCCATTTAAAGATTTATAACAAACAAAAAATACCTAAAAACTAGGAACTAAGCAATTCTCAAAAGGAACCTGTACGTGGCAGGCATATCACTGCAATGAGATTAAAAATGGGAACTGAATCTCCTTCTGTTGGAAAATTGTCAATGGAAGTCAGAAATAAAGACCTAAAGACAGGATCTCTTCATTCATTCACTTTTTCCTCATCCCAATTTTATTTCATGCCTAGAAAAAAATACAGCCTTCTTCCCAACAGCACACTACTACTCTGATAGTTTGATGTTCTTTCTAATGTAGTGTTCCACCTCGTTTCTGCTAAAGGGAGTTTGAACCTGAGCACCAGGTTTTTTGTTTTTGTTCTGTTCTCTATTTTTTTTGAAATATAATTCACATATACTCTGTATATACATTTAAGGCTTACAGCGTAATGACTTGACTTTCATATATTGTGAAATGGTTACCGCAGTAAGTTTATCACCATCCATTAGCTCATATAGATAACTCCCCCAAAAATGGGGCATTTTTATTGTTGTTTTAATCTTGTGATGATTACTTTTAGGATATAATCTCCTAACAACTTTTAAATATGTCATAGAGCAGTGTTAACTATAATCATTATATTGTTCATTACATCCCTAGTAATTACTTATCTTATACCTTTTGACCATCTCCATCCTCCACCCCCTGCCTCTGGCAGCCACTAATCTGTTCTCTGTTTCATTATTTGTTTGTTTGTTTTCTTAGAAACATGTAAGAGAGGTTATATGTTATTTTCTTTTTCTCTCTGACTAATTTCACTCAGCATAGTGTCCATCCTTGTCCTTGAAAATGTCATTTTTAAAAAATTTTATGGATGAATAATATTCCTGTGTGTGTGTGTGTATGTGTATAAATTCCATTATACATAGTCAATTATATTGATATATATGTATATATAATATTCCATAGAAATATATCTGTGCCACATTATATGTATATACACATCGTGTTTTCTTTATCCACTCATCTATCAATTGAGATTGTTTTCATGTCTTCCTTAGTACAAATGATGCTGAAAGGGATATAAGGTGCAAAAAACATTCAAAATTGACATTTTGTTTACTTCAGATAAATATCCAGAAATGAAATCCCTGGATCAGAGGGTAGGTCTGTTTTTAACTTTGAGGAGCCTCCATATTGTTTTCCAGAGTGGCTGCACCAATTTCCATTCCTACCAACAGTGCACAAAGGTTTCCTTTTCTCACATCCGTGCCAGTATTTTGCTATCAGTTGTCTTTTTGTAATGGCATGAGGTACTATCTCACTCTAGTTTTTATTTGCAGTTTCTTCATGATTAGTGATGCTGAGCATCTTTTCATGTACCTGTTGGCCATTCTTTATCTTCTTTGGAAATGTGTCTATTCAAATTCTTTGTCCATTTTTAAGTGGAATTATTTATCTTTTGGCTATTGAGTTATATATATTTTTATATGCTTGGTATATAACCCCTTATCAGATAATGATTTTCAATTATTTTTCTTATTTCTTAAGTTGCCTTTCCTTTGATTGTCATTTCTTTGCTGTGCAGAAGCTTTCTAATTTGGTGTAGTTTCTATACACTAACAATGAATTATCTGAAAAAGGAATGAAGAAAATGATCCCTATTTTTCAATAGTATTTTAATACTATTCAATAGTATTCAATAGTATTAAAAACAATAAAATACTTAGGAATAAATATCACCAAAGATGTGAAAGTGCTTTACACTGAAAACCAAAAAATATTGATGAAAGAAATTGAAGAAAACACACATAAATAGAAAGATATCCCATTTTCATGGGTTAAAATAACTAATATCTGTAAATGTCCATACTACCCAAAGTCATCTATAGTCTTAATGCAATCCCTATCAAGATTCTAATAACACTTTTTTATAGAAGTAGAAAAAAAAATCCTAAATGTATGTGGAACCACAAAAGACTCCAAACTGCCAAAGTGTTCCTGAGAAAGAACAAAATTGGTGGCATCAGACTTCCTGATTTCAAGCTACAGTAATACAAACCATATGGCACTGACATAAAAACAGACACATAAACAAATGGAACAGAATTGAGAGCCCAGAAATAAACTTACTCATATTCCTTCAGCTAATATTTGATGAGGTGGTCAAGAATACTCAATGGGGAAAAGATGGTGTCCTCAATAAATGGTGCCAGGAAAATTGAATATTCACATGTACAAGAATGAAACTCGACCCCATCCTATGACACTCACAGAAATTGACTAAAAATGGATCAAGGACTTCAATCTAAGACTTGGAACCATAAAATTCCTGGAAGAAAGAGGAAAAAAAAAAAAGAAATTTCCTTGATACGGATAGGTCATGGCAATGATTTTTTTTTTTTTTTGGATTGACACCCAAAACACAAGAAACAAAATATATAGTGAACAAGGGGGGTGGGTCAACTCTTTATCTCTGGTATCCCATGGCAGTGTGTCTGTATCGGGGAAATTTTCCTGAGAGGACTATGTTTTTTTTATAGCAACTGGACTCTCTCAATAGTAAGAATCACAGCAAAACTTGTTACTATCTTGGGGAGGAGTCAAGATGGTGGAGAAGTAGCAAGCTGAGACTGCTTCAGCTAGCCGGAGATCAGCTAGATACCTTATCTAAAGATTGCAAACACCTGAAAATCCATCGGCAGATCGAAGAGAAGAAGAACAGCAATTCTGGAAACAGAAAAACAACCACTTTCTGAAAGGTAGGACCGGCGGAGAAGTGAATCCAAAGCGACGGGAAGATAGACCCCGGGGGGAGGGGCCGGCTCCCAGCAAGCTGCGGAGCAACCGCGCACAAAATCAGGACTTTTAAAAGTCTGTTCCGCTGAGGGACATCGCTCCAGAGGCTACCCGGGGCAAAGCCCACACGGGGTCAGCGTGGCCTCAGGTCCCGCAGGGTGACAGAAGGATCGGGGGTGTCTGAGTGTCGCAGAGCTTGCGGGTATTGGAACGGGAAAGCCGGCTACAGAGACAGAGCCGACAGTAAGCTCGCAGCTCGGGGTGACCTTGAACAGGTCGCAGGCTCGGTGAGCTCGGAGCGCGGCCGGAGGTCAGGCAGACGGGAGTAACTGGGCGCGGTTCTCTGAGGGCACACTGAGGAGTGCGGCCCTGGGCTCTCGGCTCCTCCAAGCTGGAGACCAGGAGGCCGCCATTTGTATTCCCGTCCTCCAAACTCTACAAAAAGCGCTTAGGGAACAAAAGCTCCTGAAAGCAAACCCAAGCGGATTACTCACCCCGGCCCCGGGTAAGGGCGGTGCAATTCCGCCTGGGGCAAAGACACTTGAGAATCACTACAACAGGCCCCTCCCCCAGAAGATCAACAAGAAATCCAGCCAAGACCAAGTTCACCTACCAAGGAGTGCGGTTTCAATACCAAGGAGAGCAGCAGAATTCCAGAGGAGGAGAAAGCCAAGCACGGAACTCATGTCTTTTTTCCTGTGATTTTTTTTTAGTCTTGAAGTTAATTTAATTTTTTTTTTTCATTTTTTTTTTTTCTCGCCTTCGGGTAAAATTTTTTTTTAACTGTTACCTTTTTCTTTTTTAACGATTTTTTACTAGTTTATTTAATATATATATTTTTTCTTTTTTGCATTTTTCTTAGGTGTATTCTTTTTTTTAAAATTCTTTTCTTTTCTTTTCTTTTTTTTTTTCTTTTCTTTTTGTTTTTTTTTTTCTTTCTTCCTTTTTGAACCTCTTTTTATCCCCTTTCTCCCCACTCACGATTTTGGATCTCTTCTAATTTGGTTAAAGCATATTTTCCTGGGGTTGTTGCCACCCTTTTAGTATTTTACTTGCCCCTTCATTTAGTCTTATCTGGACAAAATGACAAGACGTAAAAATTCAACACAAAAAAAAGAACAAGAGGCAGTACCGAAGGCTAGGGACCTAATCAATACAGACATCGGTAATATGTCAGACCTAGAGTTCAGAATGACAATTCTCAAGGTTCTAGCCAGGCTCGAAAAAGGCATGGAAGATATTAGAGAAACCCTCTCGAGAGATATAAAAGCCCTTTCTGGAGAAATAAAAGAACTAAAATCTAACCAAGGTGAAATCAAACTATTAATGAGGTGCAATCAAAAATGGAGGCTCTAACTGCTAGGATAAATGAGGCAGAAGAAAGAATTAGTGATATAGAAGACCAAATGACAGAGAATAAAGAAGCTGAGCAAAAGAGGGACAAACAGCTACTGGACCACGAGGGGAGAATTCGAGAGATAAGTGACACCATAAGACGAAACAACATTAGAATAATTGGGATTCCAGAAGAAGAAGAAAGTGAGAGGGGAGCAGAAGGTATACTGGAGAGAATTATTGGGGAGAATTTCCCCAATATGGCAAAGGGAACGAGCATCAAAATTCAGGAGGTTCAGAGAACGCCCCTCAAAATCAATAAGAATAGGCCCACACCCCGTCACCTAATAGTAAAATTTACAAGTCTCAATGACAAAGAGAAAATCCTGAAAGCAGCCCGGGAAAAGAAGTCTGTAACATACAATGGTAAAAATATTCGATTGGCAGCTGACTTATCCACAGAGACCTGGCAGGCCAGAAAGAGCTGGCATGATATTTTCAGAGCACTAAACGAGAAAAACATGCAGCCAAGAATACTATATCCAGCTAGGCTATCATTGAAAATAGAAGGAGAGATTAAAAGCTTCCAGGACAAACAACAACTGAAAGAATTTGCAAATACCAAACCAGCTCTACAGGAAATATTGAAAGGGGTCCTCTAAGCAAAGAGAGAGCCTACAAGTGGTAGATCAGAAAGGAACAGAGACCATATACAGTAACAGTCACCTTACAGGCAATACAATGGGACTAAATTCATATCTCTCAATAGTTACCCTGAATGTGAATGGGCTAAATGCCCCTGTCAAAAGACACAGGGTATCAGAATGGATAAAAAAAAAAAAAAACCCATCTATATGTTGCCTCCAAGAAACACATTTTAAGCCCGAAGACACCTCCAGATTTAAAGTGAGGGGGTGGAAAAGAATTTACCATGCTAATGGACATCAGAAGAAAGCAGGAGTGGCAATCCTTATATCAGATCAATTAGATTTTAAGCCAAAGACTATAATAAGAGATGAGGAAGGACACTATATCATACTCAAAGGGTCTGTCCAACAAGAAGATTTAACAATTTTAAATATCTATGCCCCCAATGTGGGAGCAGCCAACTATATAAACCAATTAATAACAAAATCAAAGAAACACATCAACAATAATACAATAATAGTAGGGGACTTTAACACTCCCCTCACTGAAATGGACAGGTCATCCAAGCAAAAGATCAGCAAGGAATAAAGGCCTTAAACGACACACTGGACCAGATGGACATCACAGATATATTCAGAATATTTCATCCCAAAGCAACAGAATACACATTCTTCTCTAGTGCACATGGAACATTCTCCAGAATAGATCACATCCTCGGTCCTAAATCAGGACTCAACCGGTATCAAAAGATTGGGATCATTCCCTGCATATTTTCAGACCACAATGCTCTAAAGCTAGAGCTCAACCACAAAAGGAAGTTTGGAAAGAACCCAAATACATGGAGACTAAACAGTATCCTTCTAAAGAATGAATGGGTCAACCGGGAAATTAAAGAAGAATTGAAAAAAATCATGGAAACAAATGATAATGAAAATACAACGGTTCAAAATCTGTGGGACACAACAAAGGCAGTCCTGAGAGGAAAATATATAGCGGTACAAGCCTTTCTCAAGAAACGAGAAAGGTCTCAGGTACACAATCTAACCCTACACCTAAAGGAGCTGGAGAAAGAACAAGAAAGAAACCCTAAGCCCAGCAGGAGAAGAGAAATCATAAAGATCAGAGCAGAAATCAATGAAATAGAAACCAAAAAAACAATAGAACAAATCAACGAAACTAGGAGCTGGTTCTTTGAAAGAATTAATAAAATTGATAAACCCCTGGCCCGACTTATCAAAAAGAAAAGAGAAAGGACCCAAATAAATAAAATCATGAATGAAAGAGGAGAGATCACAACTAACACCAAAGAAATACAAACTATTATAAGAACATTCTATGAGCAACTCTACGGCAATAAATTTGACAATCTGGAAGAAATGGATGCATTCCTAGAAATATATAAACTACCACAACTGAGCCAGGAAGATATAGAAAGCCTGAACAGACCCATAACCAGTAAGGAGATTGAAACAGTCATTAAAAATCTCCAAACAAACAAAAGCCCAGGGCCAGACGGCTTCCCGGGGGAATTCTACCAAACATTTAAAGAAGAACTAATTCCTATTCTCCTGAAACTGTTCCAAAAAATAGAAATGGAAGGAAAACTTCCAAACTCATTTTATGAGGCCAGCATCACCTTGATCCCAAAACCAGACAAGGATCCCACCAAAAAAGAGAGCTATAGACCGATATCCTTGATGAACACAGATGCGAAAATACTCAACAAAATACTAGCCAATAGGATTCAACAGTACATTAAAAGGATTATTCACCACGACCAAGTGGGATTTATTCCAGGGCTGCAAGGTTGGTTCAACATCCGCAAATCAGTCAATGTGATACAACACATCAATAAAAGAAAGAACAAGAACCATATGATACTCTCAATAGATGCTGAAAAAGCATTTGACAAAGTACAACATCCCTTCCTGATCAAAACTCTTCAAAGTGTAGGGATAGAGGGCACATACCTCAATATCATCAAAGCCATCTATGAAAAACCCACCGCAAATATCATTCTCAATGGAGAAAAACTGAAAGCTTTTCCGCTAAGGTCAGGAACACGGCAGGGATGTCCATTATCACCACTGCTATTCAACATCGTACTAGAGGTCCTAGCCTCAGCAATCAGACAACAAAAGGAAATTAAAGGCATCCAAATCGGCAAAGAAGAAGTCAAATTATCACTCTTCGCAGATGATATGATACTATATGTGGAAAACCCAAAAGACTCCACTCCAAAACTGCTAGAACTTATACAGGAATTCAGTAAAGTGTCAGGATATAAAATCAATGCACAGAAATCAGTTGCATTTCTCTACACCAACAGCAAGACAGAAGAAAGAGATATTAAGGAGTCAATCCCATTTACAATTGCATCCAAAACCATAAGATACCTAGGAATAAACCTAACCAAAGAGACACAGAATCTATACTCAGAAAACTATAAAGTACTCATGAAAGAAATTGAGGAAGACACAAAGAAATGGAAAAATGTTCCATGCTCCTGGATTGGAAGAATAAATATTGTGAAAATGTCTATGCTACCTAAAGCAATCTACACATTTAATGCAATTCCTATCAAAGTACCATCCATCTTTTTCAAAGAAATGGAACAAATAATGCTAAAATTTATATGGAACCAGAAAAGACCTCGAATAGCCAAAGGGATATTGAAAAAGAAAGCCAACGTTGGTGGCATCACAATTCCGGACTTCAGGCTCTATTACAAAGCTGTCATCATCAAGACAGCATGGTACTGGCACAAAAACAGACACATAGATCAATGGAACAGAATAGAGAGCCCAGAAATAGACCCTCAACTCTATGGTCAACTAATCTTCGACAAAGCAGGAAAGAATGTCCAATGGAAAAAAGACAGCCTTTTCAATAAATGGTGCTGGGAAAATTGGACAGCCACATGCAGAAAAATGAAATTGGACCATTTCCTTACACCACACACAAAAATAGACTCAAAATGGATGAAGGACCTCAATGTACGAAAGGAATCCATCAAAATCCTTGAGGAGAACACGGCAGCAACCTCTTCGACCTCTGCCGCAGCAACATCTTCCTAGGAACAACGCAAAAGGCAAGGGAAGCAAGGGAAAAAATGAACTACTGGGATTTCATCAAGATCAAAAGCTTTTGCACAGCAAAGGAAACAGTTAACAAAATCAAAAGACAACTGACAGAATGGGAGAAGATATTTGCAAATGACATATCAGATAAAGGACTAGTGTCCAGAATCTATAAAGAACTTAGCAAACTCAACACCCAAAGAACAAATAATCCAATCAAGAAATGGGCAGAGGACATGAACAGACATTTCTGCAAAGAAGACATCCAGATGGCCAACAGACACATGAAAAAGTGCTCCATATCTCTCGGCATCAGGGAAATACAAATCAAAACCACAATGAGATATCACCTCACACCAGTCAGAATGGCTAAAATCAACAAGTCAGGAAATGACAGATGCTGGCGAGGATGTGGAGAAAGGGGAACCCTCCTACACTGTTGGTGGGAATGCAAGCTGGTGCAGCCACTCTGGGAAACAGCATGGAGGTTCCTCAAAATGTTGAAAATAGAACTGCCCTATGACCCAGCAACTGCACTATTGGGTATTTACCCTAAAGATACAAATGTAGTGATCCAAAGGGGCACATGCACCCGAATGTTTATAGCAGCAATGTCCACAATAGCCAAACTATGGAAAGAACCTAGATGTCCATCAACAGATGAATGGATCAAGAAGATGTGGTATATATACACAATGGAATACTATGCAGCCATCAAAAGAAATGAAATCTTGCCATTTGCAACAACCTGGATGGAACTAGAGCGTATCATGCTTAGCGAAATAAGTCAAGCGGAGAAAGACAACTATCATATGATCTCCCTGATATGAGGAAGTGGTGATGCAACATGGAGGCTTAAGTGGGTAGAAGAAGAATAAATGAAACAAGATGGGATTGGGAGGGAGACAAACCATAAGTGACTCTTAATCTCACAAAACAAACTGAGGGTTGCCGGGGGGAGGGGGTTTGGGAGAAGGGGGTGGGATTATGGACATTGGGGAGGGTATGTGATTTGGTGAGTGCTGTGAAGTGTGTAAACCTGGTGATTCACAGACCTGTACCCCTGGGGATAAAAATATATGTTTATCAAAAATAAAAAATTAAAAAAAAAAAAACTTGTTACTATCTTATCTAAATGGATTTAAGTTCTGTAAGTTAAACTGAAGGAAGCCTGAAGATAGTCCAGGCATCACTCCTCTTCCTAAAAATGCATTATGTACACTGGCCCTTCATCTCCCAAGTAAATCAGCCAAAAGCCAAGGTTCTAACAATTTCTTTGATTTCTGCTCACAGTGTTCACAAATTTCCTCTTTCTCAACCTCCTTCCCCCTCCTCCCTCTCTTTCATGCTCTGTGTGGTGCACATCTCTGAAACTCTTGCCTGGAAGAAGAAGTCTGAACCTTCTGCTTGCTCAGGGCAATCATTAGCACTAAGTGGTACAATGAGATAAATCTGAGTCTGGCTGCCAGCTTTGTAAGAAAGTCCTCCTCCCAGGAGGAGATCAAACAACAACTAGGACAACTCCAACATAGCTTGTCTTCAAACCTATTTTCCTGTGTTCAGCTCCAACCACTTCTTGATTCTTCCTTATTAAGAGGCAATAACTAGAGGATCATACAATCCCCAGTTAGGGATACTATTTGGTTAACATGTTTGCTCTTGATTTCCTTTGACTTCCTTCAAATCCCATTAGTAAGTCCACTGGGTGCTCATCCCTCCTCTTCCAGAAAGCATGTTTTTCTCCATTTCCCTTCTCTGTTGACAAAAGTGTCAAGAACCATGAAGGCTCTGTTATTTTACATTCTTTTGAAGCTAGCGAATCAACTGCCCTAGTTGAATTGGTGCTGACAGAAGAAACAAAGTTTCTGTGTCAGAGACAAAGGATTTTTATTATGACAAAAGTGATAGAATATCAACTTACCCACCACCCCCACTGGTTTCCTCAACCCCATTGTAACAGTAACATAAAAAAGGCCATGTGACACCTTCACTGGTAGTGAGTTATATTCCAGGGGAATAATAGAAATTGTTTATAATGGAAATAAGTGTGACTACCTTTTCCTTTGGAGAAAGGTATCAAATTTATTATATCAGGCAGTGAGCAGTCTGGGAGTGGTGGTCTCTCTGCTTTTCAAATTTATCTACCAGGCAAACATTCTTGAAGAGACAGTGCAGAACAAAGGACAGCCAGTGCTTTGAGAAACCCAGAGATCTACTTCCCAACAGTATACAATTGGTTTCCTTTTTCTGTTTTGTTCAGATAATTTGCTTTGGGCATCAATAGTAATGGAAGAAACATGCATCCAAAAGGTAAAAGAAGCTGAAGCATAACTTTTTGAATGTGAACACCAAATATTTACTGTGTAAGAACATTACAATGAATTTCCATCTGTATTCTCTTTTTTTTTTTTAAGATTTTATTTATTTGACAGAGAGAGATCATAAGTAGGCAGAGAGGCAGGCAGAGAGAGGAGGATGCAGGCTCCCCGCCGAGCAGAGAGCCCAAGATGGGGCTGGATCCCAGGACCCTGAGACCATGACCTGAGCCAAAGACAAAGGCTTAACCCACTGAGCGACCCAGGTGCCCCACCATCTGTATTCTTGATACACAGAAAGTCCGACAGATAATTACTAATTTCTAATTACTAATTACTAATTTCCTAACCTATTCTAAGTAGAATAAGTTATTTAGTGTTTTATTTGAAAAATTAAAATGGATAAAATGATAAGCCAATTAAAACTTCTTATTATTACTTATTTATTAGAGAGAGAGAGAACATAAATAAGCACACAAAGGGAGAAGGAGAATCAGACACGCCACAAAGCAAGGAGTCAGATGCAGAACTCAATTCCAGGACCCTGGGGTCATAACACAAACCAAAGGCAGATGCTGAACTGACTGAACCACCCAGACACCCCCAATTAAAACTTTAGAAGCTGGATTTTATAAAGCACAAAAGAAACTATTTGGGGGAGTCACTGCCTTTTTTTTTTTTTCCAATTTATTTGAGAGAGAGAGCATGAGAGAGGAGAAGGTCAGAGGGAGAAGCAGACTCCCTGCAAAGCCAGGAGCCAGATGCGGGGTTCAATCCCAGGACTCTGGGATCATAACCTAAGCCAAAGGCAGTTGCTTAACCAACTGAGCCACTCAGGCACCCCAGTAACTGCTTTTCAAGCCATTTTTAGACCTATGATATGCTACCTACTTCCAGTGTATTCTCCATCAATGTATTCTCTTTCACTTCTGACCTTGGAGGCTGATCTTTATGGACTGTACCAACTGGATGCTTTACCTTCTGTCTGCTGGTTCACTTTAGCCAATGGGACTAAATGGCCATAGATAGAAAGCCACTTGGAGAGAGAGGTCTGGGTAGTATTCATTTCTCTGGCTTCTTCCTTGTGAGTCATAGCCTGGCTATAGTGTTTCTCTACTGAAGACCATAGTCCCTGTCTGGTGCCTCCTTATATACTTCAACACAAGTGGTTCCATAACTATTCCACTTGACATGTGTGTTTAGAAGTGGAAAAGGGTGTGTACCCCTATCTTTGTAAATAACCCTTGGTTTAAATGCTTATCAATTTCCCAAGTGGTTAAGCCATCTCTTTCTTTCCAGGAAACTTTCTGTGTTATACAGATAATAGCAGGTAAGGGGGGGAAAAAGGCTAAGGAATTTGCAATGACTTTGTTTTTGTTTTGTTTTTATTTTGTTTTTATTAATGCCTTTTTGGTGTTGTCAATTCCTAAAACTCTATGGTAATGATACCATTTCTATTCTTTTCTTTTCTTTTTTTAAAGATTTTATTTATTTAACAAATAAATAAAAGAGAGAGAGAGATCGCAAGTAGGCAGAGAGGAAAGCAGAGAGAGAGGGAAAGATCGATGCAGGGCTTGATCCCAGGATACTGAGATCATGACCTGAGCCAAAGGCAGAGGCTTAACCCACTGAGCCACCCACGCATCCCGTGATACCATTTCTTATATCTCCCTACTCTTTGTTTGGGGATTTTGGTTTTGTGATCCTGATAAATCAGTTAGCACATAACCACCTACAATCCAAACTTTGAAATGTATTATAATTATTTCCTCTAAAGCTGTGCACATTCTTGTGAGTACAGAGCTTTCGAAAAATATTACTCTACTGGAATGAAGTCAGCAAAACGGCAGAGTAAGAAGCTCCAAATTCCATTCCCTAACGGAAATATCAAAAAAAAAAAAAAAAAAAAAAAAAAAAGGGGACACCTGTGTGGCTCAGTGGGTTAAGTCTCTGTCATCAACTCAGGTCATGATCTCAGGGTCATGGGATCAAGCCCCGCATCGGGCTCTCTGCTCAGCAAGGAGCCTGCTTCCCACCACAGTCTCTGCCTTCCTCTCTGCCTACTTGTGATCTCTCTCTCACTCTCTCTCTCTCTTTCTGTCAAATAAATAAAATCTTTAAAAAAAAAAAAAACAGATGTTGTCTAAACCAACTTTATAAACTCTCCAGAAGATAGTTAAAGGATAACAGACACTAAATAAATGGTCCACTGAGAAAAAGTCATTTTTAAAATGGTAGAAAAGTGTCATGACATTTTTGTTCACCTTTGTCTCGTGCCTTCCCAACAGAGTGTAGGTCATAGTTTGTTTGAGCAGGTGACAGGATAATCTCCAGGACCCCTACTCCCTTGAATCAGGGGACACAAAGAAGAAAAATGTGGCTCATCCAAATGACCAAGGTAAATTAACAGAAACTATCCCACATGAAACCCAGGGATTAAACTTACTGCACAGAGACCTTAAAGCAATTGTCTTAAGTTTGCTAAAATGCTAAGGAGAAACCAGGACTTGGAACTAAAGGAAGTCAATAAAAATATATGAATAAAATCAGAATGTCAATGAAGAGACACAAATTATAGTAAGAAACTGAACAAAAATTTTAGAGCCACAAAATAACAGTAACTAAAATGATAACTTTATAAGAGGGTTACAGCAGCAGATTTGAGTAGACTGAGGAAAGATTACAGACACCTGAAGACAGGAAGCTGAAATTAACAAATGTAAGCATCAGTAAGAAAAAGGAATGAAAGTGGACAGACCTGTCTTCATCTGTTCAGGTTGCTATAACAAAATATAAAAAGCTGGTACTTTTGTAATGGGGCTTTTGTTTAAGCACCAGATCATTCTCTCACACAAAGTCTACAATTATATCAAAATAAAAAAAACTAAGACATATATATTCCTACCATGTGGTCCAACCATTTCATTACTTGAAATTTACCCCAAATAAATGGAAGCATATGATTATATAAAGACTTGCACATGGGTATCCATAGAACCTTCATTTGAATTCTTTTAAAAATATCTAAGAGCATGAATCAACCAGCTGCATCAAATAACCTGATAGATTGGAAATTCAATTGAAAAGGAAACTGTAGAAAAGAAAAATAACAAGACAGGTCTGCTTCTTATAATGTTAATTGAGTCAGACTGAATCTTCTCTTTGATGAATTTCTTTAACATTGAGATCTATAGATAAATAAGTCATAATCCAAGTCAGGACTGCTCATGTTTATTAATTTACCTATTACATTGTTACTGGGTACTTGTTTCATGCCAAGTGCAATTGTGAAGTTTGAACATTCAGTAGTGAACAAAATAAACAAATATTGATATTCATGTGAAAGCCCTATTTTATTGGAAGAAGGAAGACAATAAAATTGAACAAGAAAGATTCTCATATGAAACAATGGCATAAGGAAAGGATTTTCGTTTTTTGTCTCCTGGATGTCACACAGAAACAAAAGTTGGTAATGCAAGAATAATCTGTTAACTCCATTTTCAGCTAAGCAAAACAGCTTTAAAATTTGAAATTCAAGTGCATATAAGACTTGCCAAAACCACTAAGAGTGATAAAAAGACAATAATCAACAAATCAGTGAAGAGTGGAAGGATCTGCCACCCCCAAATATGCCATTTTGGCCTAAAGATTATTTGAGGTAAAGATACTTAAATAATAACTAAAACAAAAACAAGAACACCCCCCCCAAAAAAAAAACAACACAAAACCCAAAACAATACAAAACAAACAAACAAACAAAAAAGAAACAGCAGGCACATGGAGAACCTTCTGACCTTCCATTTTCTTCCCAAAAGCAGAGATCAAGCTTCCATATGAAAGATGTTCTTCCTGTTCCAGTAGGAAGGAAACATTCTTATCACTGGAGATACGGAGTGGAGGCTAAAGTATTCTGTACAGAGACCTTTTTAAAGTAACTCATTTTCCTTTTCCCTCCTCACTATGCACTTACTTTTTGTCAACTGCCTCTCCTTCTTCAACAACCTAGGATAAAAAAGTATTTTAGTTTGACCACATTTTGGGGTCTTTATTTTCCTATAGTGGTTCTTTTGTCTCATGAAACTAATATTAAATAAATATGTATGCTTTTCCCCTGTCAATCTATGTCAGATTCTCAGACCCAGCCAAAGAGCCTAAGACGGTAGAGACAAAATTGTGCTTCCCCTGCAGCAGCCAGCTGCAAGGTATGCGGCGGGGGGAGACAAATCATGTTTTAAAATAAGACAAATCAGGTCGGAAATCTACAAAAACTCTAAAAACAAGAAAAACATTTTTAGTTGCTATCTTAATAATTAGACATAAAATTTACATGTTATGCAAACAGGGACTTTTTTTTTTTTTAAAGTTCATGGGATACTTTAAAAAGTCATACATATACAAGGTCCCATCTTAGTCTACTAGTTAGTCTATTAGGCTGCTATAACAAAATACCAGAACAGGTATAGCTTATAAAGATGAAATATTTATTTTTCACAGCTTTGGAGGCTAGGAAGTCCAAGATCAGGGTTCCAGCATGTTTTGATGAAGGACCACTCCCTGGTTCAAGCTCACCAGGGGGTCTACTTCTCCCTCTGCTCCTCCCCCCCATTCATTTTCTCCCTTTCTCAAATAAAAATGTTTAAAATTAAAAAAAAAAAAAAAGGAAACATAGATACCTTATCATTGGAACTAGAAAATCCAATCCTAAAGTTTATATGGAACTCTAAGCAAAAAAGTTAAAGCAGAGATTTGAGGGGGAAAAAAAATCATAAGTGGAACTAACCCTACCATATATGAGGACATACTAATAAACTGCACGTATGAAAAGTGTGTGCTTCCATTGTGCAAAGGGAGACCATAACAAAGCCGGTACAGTAGAAACTCCGAAATTATACACAATTGCATATAGGGATTTACGGCAGGGTAACTAGGACAGGGGAAATCATAATTAACTAAAGATGCAACCATAACTGGATAGCCATTTAGAAAACAAAACAAAGTTAAGTTAATGCATCATAGCTTATAACAAAAATTATTTACTGGATGAGCAATTTAAATATGAAATACGAAACCATTAAACTGAGGAGGAAAACTTGGGAGGACTTTAGGACGTTGAAATAAAATTTCTTATTGTGATACCAAATTCCAGAATTCATGAAGGAAAATGTTGAGCCCACTGAAATAGACAACATTAGGAAAATAACAATAACCACAACCAAAAGAAAACAAACTCTTTCCTGTGTGTGTTTAAGACATCATTGACAGGGGCACCTGGGTGGCTTGGTGGGTTAAGCCTCTGCCTTCAGCTTAAGTTATGGTCTCAGGGTCCTGGGATGAGGCCTCACATGAGGCCCTCTGCTCAGAGAGGCTGCTTCCCCCTCTCTCTTTGCCTGCTTTTTAGCCTACTTCTGATCTCTCTCTCTGTCAAGTAAATAAATAAAATCTTAAAAAAAAAAAAAAAAAGATATCACTGGCAATGGTACAGATGAGAAATGGTGGGGTGGTGGAGAGGATAGATTCAATAGTATCACAAAGGGCTACTCTCTCACATTTCAATAGTTCCAGGGAACCATTAGGAAGACAAATATGCCCAAAGAAAATCAAGCAAAAGACATTTTTTTAAAAGTTCACAAAGAGGGAAATATTTGCGATATTTAAACATGAAATGATATTGACTCTTACATAATAAGAGAAATACCTATTGAACTTGCAAAGACATAATTTCACCTATGTAAATTGAAGGGTAAAATTTAAATTTTTGATAATGCTCTCTGTTGGCAAATTGTAGGCAACAAATATTCTCATACTTTGCTTGTAGGAATAAATTTGCTATAACACCTAGTGAGGGAGGGGATCACAACTATAGGTTAATTTAATCTTTAGCCTAATAATCCAACACCTAGGAACTGACTTTGCATAAATTCATTAACACAAGAAAAATGACATTTTATGCAAGATCACTTTTTGGAACATTGTTCTAATGGCAAAAATTGAAAATAAAATATCTATCAAGAATTGAAAGGCTAACAAATTGAGGTTGATCCTTCCAGTAGAATATGAGACTAGAAAAGATAAAATAAGATTATGGAAACTGTTGTAGTGTGTGTGTGTGTGTGTGTGTGTGTACCATGTTACAAGTAATAAAAATAAAAGCCAGTGAGCATAATTTGAGATTATTCTTATAAAATAAGGAAAGTCAGCGGTGGCTTGAATTTGCATTCTAAGATATGAAATAAGGCAAGGAATCAAATAGGATTCCTGAGCAACTTAAAAAAAAAAAAAGGAGTTATTATTTGCAGAGTTAGAAAACATTGAAAGAGAGGTACCTGGGTAGCTTCATCTGTTAGCCTCTGCCTTCCCATCTGGTCATGATCCCAAGGTTCTGGGATGGAGCTCCATATCTGGCTCCCTGCTCAGCGAGGAGTGGGCTTCTCCCTCTCCCTGTGGGGCTTCCCCTCCTTGTGCTCTTTTGTGCTCTCTCTCTGTCAAATAGATAAGATCATTTTTTTAAAATTTTTTAATATTTTTTAAATTTTTTGATAAAAGGAGACAGGAACAGGGATGGAGAAGCAGACCCCTTACTGAGCAGGGAGCCCTAGCTGGGGCTCTATCCAAGGACCCTGGGATCATGACCTGAGCCCAAGACAGACTCTCAACTGACTGAGCCATCCAGGTGCCCCAATAAAGAAAACATTAAAAAAAATGAAAAATGAAACATTGAAAGAAAAGGGGTTATAAGAGTTGAGACTGGTAAGTATTGAAAGTGGATCCCTGGTAGATATTTCTAGGAAGATACAATGAGCAGGTGTATATGAAATCCATACTTAAGGAAGAAATCTGGCTTGGAAATATGCTTTTGGATGTCCTTATTGCATGGGGGTGTTTAAACACCTGAGAATGTGTAAGTTCACTGGAGGAGTGGACTTTGAGTTGTGAGTCATGGATTCCCACAAGCTGTGAGTGTAGGGAAACGAGCAGCAACAAGCAAAAATGAGTAAGAGACAGCCAGGGACATAGGGGAAAAAAAAAAGCAAAAACAAAAACAAAAAAACAGGATAATGTGAAACTCTAGAAACTATATAAGGAGAGTACTTCAATGGGGAAAGAGGAATCTGAGCTGAGAATCGATTACTGGATTTAAATCACAGAAGGTACGGGGGACAATGTAAGCTGGCAATTCCAAGGCTTGGGTGAACTGGCTTCAAGGGAATCTGAGTTTTTTAGACGATCCTCCCTAGATGGTTGGCTGTAGAGGCAAAAATGGGGCTGGCTGGTGAGGGAGGCATGGTCAAGACAGATTTTTCTTTTCTAAAGGGATTAACTGCAGCATGTTTACATGTAGATAAAAATGAATCTGTGTTCGGAAAACAAATTATGTGCCAGAGCCAAGGCCATGGATTTTGGAATGTGTCTTTGAGTTGAGGGCTGGCGTATTGTCCCGCACTTGGGTGGCATGGAGAGGGGGGTCTTAGGAGCCTCACAAGGGCATCCAAAGGAATAGAAGGACCCTGTGGGGACCAATGATGTGGAACCTGGAACAACTCCTCTAGTTACTTCTGCTGTCTTCATTTAAAAAAGTGGTTAGCCTCTAAAAGGGGAAGAGGAAAAGTGAGCTTATCATTACAATTTTGCTTTTTCCCATAGGAATTTATGGAAATTTTATTTATTTATTTATTTTAAGATTCTATTTATTTATTTGAAAGAGAGAGAGAGAAATCACAGGTAGGCAGAGCAGCAGGCAGAGAGGGGTTGGGGGAAGCAGGCTCCCCAATGAGCAGAAAGCCGGATGCAGGGCTTGATCCCAGGACCCTGAGATCATGACCTGAGCTGAAAGCAGAGGCTTAATTTACTGAGCCACCCAGGTGTCCCAAAACTTTACTTAAATTTTAATGCAAGAAAAATACAAAGGCTTCAAGGTGAGAATTACATTGTAAAATAAGGTCAGGGATGCTGGAGGGGAAGAGTCAAGATGGCGGAGAAGTAGCAGGCTGAGACTACTTCAGCTAGCAGGAGATCAACTAGATAGCTTATCTAAAGATTGCAAACACCTGCAAATCCATCGGTTGATCGAAGAGAAGAAGAGAAGCAATTCTAGAAACAGAAAAACAACCACTTTCTGAAAGGTAGGACTGGCGGAGAAGTGAATCCAAAGCGATGGGAAGATAGACCCCAGGGGGAGGGGCCAGCTCCCGGCAAGCAGCAGAGGAATGGAGCATAAAATCAGGACTAGTAAAAGTCTGTTTCGCTGAGGGACATCGCTCCATAGGCTAAACCAGGGCGAATCCCGCGCAGGGTCAGCGTGGCCTCAGGTCCCGCAGGGTCACAGAAGGATCGGGGGTGTCTGAGTGTCCCAGGGCTTGAGAGAATTAGAATGGGAAAGCCAGCTACAGAGACAGAGCTGACAGTAAGATAACAGCTCAGGGTTACCTTGAACCAGCCGCAGTCTCGGTGAGCTCGGAGAGCGGCAAGAGGTCAGGCAGATGGGAATTACTGGGTGCTGTTCTCTGAGGGCACACTGAGTAGTGGGGCCCCGGGCTCTCGGCTCCTCTGGGCCGGAGACCAGGAGGCCGCCATTTGTATTCTCGTCCTCCAGAACTGTACGGAAAGCGCTCAGGGAACAAAAGCTCCTGAAAGCAAACCCGAGCAGATTACTCACCCTGGCCCCTGGTAAGGGCGGTGCAAACTGAGGGTTGCTGGGGGGAGGGAGGTTTGGATAATGGCTTGCCTAAAGACAACATTGATCAAAGGGGGTGGGGTTATAGACATTGGTGGGGTTGTGTGCTTTGGTGAGTGCTGTGGGGTGTGTGGACCTGGCGATTCACGGACCTGTACCCCTGGGGTTAAAAATATATGTTTATAAAAAATAAAAAATTAAAAAAAAAATAAAGTCAGGGATGCTTATGATGATGGAGCAGGAGGCTGGCTGAGGACAAAGCAAAAGCTGGCACCTTGCACCCCCTCTCCAGCTGCTCCCCTCGGTCATGTGTGTGACATTCCTCAGGCACCCCTGACTGCCATAAGCAAGAAACAAATATTTAACTTGCAGAGATCACAATCCTACAAGACAGGAGTCTCCCTTTGTTTAGAGATTACAAATAAAGAAGTTACCTTATCAATAGCACAATTTCCAGAGGCAAATAATGCAGTTCCTCAAGCCCTAATGTCTCCCTCCCCACCATAAACAAAACTAACGAAGGCTGAGGTAGAAGAGAATGTAAATATAGTTAAATCTCTTCTAAACCTAAATCTCACTAACAAAGACGATTGATAGCAGGATTGTGACACCCCACCAAAAATCTCCCAACTATCTTGATGTTAATGGCTTGCCTAAAGACAACACTGATCAAGCAGCAAGGGCAAGGCATCCTGTAGGCCTCCAGTATCCCGTCACCTTGTAGGCCCTCTTTAACATATGAAAGCTCCGTTGAAACCTCCCTTCCCCTCACCTTCCCCAACCGAAGGGTACATAACCTGCCATCCCTCACAACCCAGGGCAGCAGCTCTTCCTGCCCATGGGTCCTGTCCCCGTGCTTAATAAGCCACCATTTTGCACCAAAGATGTCTTAAGAATTCTTTCTTGGTCATTGGCTCCGGAACTCAGCCCACCAAATCTTACCTAGGTTCTAGAACTTCATCACTTATATCATTAACTTTTCTTTTCTTTCTTTCTTTTTTCTCTTTTAACCAATTATCAGAATTTATCAACACAACTCTTGCACCTCCTCATTTTCAAGTAAGTGCAGCCCACCCAATAGTGTAATTCTACCTGAATTATTAGTCCACCTCTCTTTAACTTCTAACTTCTTTTTTTAACGATTTTATTTATTTAATTGGGAGTGGGGGGCATGGGGTGGAGATGGTGCAGAGGGAGAGGGAGAAGCACCTTCCTGGTGAGAAGGGAACCCATGGTTCTTCCCAGAACCCTGGGATCATGGCCTGAGCTGAACGCAGATGCTTAACCGACTGAGTCACTCAGGTGTCCCTTGTTTAGCCTTTACACTTTAAATAATACTAAAAAATGTTCAATTACCTTTTCGAGGCCCAGTAATAAAAGACGCCATCAGTGCGCTGTGTTCTGTTCTTCCAACCACTGGCAGGCAGTCGTGTTATGCACGAGCCCCTCCCCGTCTCCCCCCTGCCATCCTTCCTTTTTCTTCCTCCCCTCTGTTGAATGTGTCTTTTAATCTTTGAACAAACACATTCTTCTCCAGCCAAGTAAGACCCTTAGCCAAGAACCATCTAACAACAGTCATACTTCATTCACACACACACACACAAACACACAAATACAGAAAAACTCTGCCCCTTACTCAATAATTCTTACAATGGGATGTTTTGAGTATCTTAACAGCACTGTTCTCACTTCACGAATGGGTCCCTCAGCCGTGTGGCTTATGTGGCCTGCCAAAAGATGGGCAGACATACACAGCATCAGGGTCAGCATGGTGAAGGAGAAACTGAAAAGAAAAGACAGAAAAATTCACTTCTGTTAAAGTTTAAACACCTGGGGTGCCTTGGGTAGCATAGTTGGTTAAGCATCTAACTTCGGCTCAGGTTATGATCCCAGGATACTGGAAGCAAACCAGCATTGGGCTCCCTGCTCTGCGGGGAGTCGGCTTCTCTCTCTCCCTCTACAGTTCACCCTGCTTGTGCCCTGTCTCCCTCTGTCTCTCTCTCAAATAAATAATAAATAAAAATCTTTGAAAACAATAAATGATGTTTAGCCAAGCTGGCTGAAGTTCTGAGTCAAGGAAAAGTTAAAGTTCTGCATAGAAAAATCATTTGATTTGAGCGTGACACTTGTTATTTTATTTTATGTGTTTTTACCCAATATTGAAATTAAATGTGAGAATTTCCTAAAAGAAAGAATCCAGCTGAGAATATTGGCTATTTTTATATGCCTTGTACCATCATTTTGGGTTCAAAATGTAGGTTATATTATCTTAGTGACTCTAAGTAGTAGTTACAGTGCTCCATGTTTGAAAATAACAGAGCTGAAAATCACATTTTAATATAGTAATACTTGAAAACAATCCATATCTTTAAGATTTATATGAATGGAATGTAGATGCCATTTTTTTCTCTATTTTGTGTATTTCCGCTGAGTTCTTAAATGAATAAACACATTTCAGCTTTGTCCATTTTTTAAATTCTCAAATATCACTGTGGTTTATTTCTAAATATAAAATATCTCTCTAAACATTTAGCCCACAGTAATAGTGCTTAGCTTTACTCTTCATAGTATTTTTAATAATGTCACATATTATCTGTGCTATTTACTCATCAAGAAGTTATGTATTTTTTTTTAATTTTTAAATATTTTATTTATTTATTTGGCAGAGATCACAAGTAGGCATAGAGGCAGGCAGAGAGGGAAGCAGCCACCCTGCTGAGCAGACAGCCTGATATGGGGCTTGATCCCTGGACCCTGGGATCATGACCGGAGCTGAAGGCAGAGGCTTTAACCCACTGAGCCACCCAGGTACCCCAGGAAGTTCTATATTTAAGTGCTGTTTCCATGAAGTCCAGAAATGTTATGGCTTGTTTTAGTTTTTTCTGCCTCCATAGTGGACCCAGACTCGTGCCTTACAGTTCTTTGCCATCCCAACAAATGCCTTGCATTTGTTTTAACATAGACTGTAATCACTTGACATCACTTCTTATTTTATTCTAGTATTACAGTAACAAAAAATTTTAAAACTGAAAAGTTTTAAATGGTCACTGAGAACATACTTTCAGACTTGCCATGTCTTTTATATGAAGAACAGACAAGCTTTGTACCAAGATGGGATCACCACAGGCAGCACATGTCGGGTGGGGGTAGCTCATGTTCTATTCACGTGACCTGGCAGAAATCTCTTAGATGCTTTCCAGACAGTAAGATAAGTGTCCATCTAATCCACACGGAAGCAGTGATAGTTTGTATTTCTGTAAAGATGCCTCCCGATCCCACCATCTTTTCCCAGGGACACAACCAAACTTTTATCTATCTATCTATCTATCTATCTATCTATTTATTTATTTATTTTTACTTTACTTTTTTTTTTAATTTTTATTTTTTATAATCATATCTTTTTATCCCCGGGGTACGGTCTGTGAATCACCAGGTTTACACACTTCACAGCACTCGCCAAAGCACATACCCTCCCCAAAGCACATACCCTCCCCAATGTATATAACCCCACACCCCTACTCCAAAGCCCCCTCCCCAGGCAACCTTCAGTTTGTTTTGGGAGATTAAGAGTCACTTATGGTTTGTCTCCCTCCCAATCCCATCTTGTTTCATTGGTTCTTCTCCTACCCACTTAAGCCCCCATGTTGCATCACCACTTCCTCATATCAGGGAGATCATATGATAGTTGTCTTTCTACCCTTGACTTATTTTGCTAAGCATGATATGCTCTAGTTCCATCCATGTTGTCGCAAATGGCAAGATTTCATTTCTTTTGATGGCTGCATAGTATTCCATTGTGTATATATACCACATCTTCTTGATCCATTCATCTGTTGATGGACATCTAGCTTCTTTCCATAGTTTGGCTATTGTGGACATTGCTTCTATAAACATTCGGGTGCACGTGCCCCTTCGAATCACTACGTTTGTATCTTTAGGGTAAATACCCAGTAGTGCAATTGCTGGGTCATAGGACAGTTCTATTTTCAACATTTTGAGGAACCTCCATGCTGTTTTCCAGAGTGGTTGCACCAGCTTGCATTCCCACCAACAGTGTAGGAGGGTTCCCCTTTCTCCACATCCTCGCCAGCATCTGTCATTTCCTGACTTGTTGATTTTAGCCATTCTGACTGGTGTGAGGTGATATCTCATTGTGGTTTTGATTTGTATTTTCCTGATGCCAAGTGATATGGAGCACTTTTTCATGTGTCTGTTGGCCATCTGGATGTCTTCTTTGCAGAAATGTCTGTTCATGTCCTCTGCCCATTTCTTGATTGGATTATTTGTTCTTTGGGTGTTGAGTTTGCTAAGTTCTTTATAGATTCTGGACACTAGTCCTTTCTTTATCTGATATGTCGTTTGCAAATATCTTCTCCCATTGTGTCAGTTGTCTTTTGATTTTGTTAACTGTTTCCTTTGCTGTGCAAAAGCTTTTGATCTTGATGAAATCCCAATAGTTCATTTTGCCATTGCTTCCCTTGGCTTTGTCGATGTTCCTAGGAAGATGTTGCTGCGGCTGAGGTCGAAGAGGTTGTTGCCTGTGTTCTCCGCAAGGATTTTGATGGATTCCTTTCTCACATTGAGGTCCTTCATCCATTTTGAGTCTATTTTCGTGTGTGGTGTAAGGAAATGGTCCAATTTCATTTTTCTGCATGTGGCTGTCCAATTTTCCCAACACCATTTATTGAAGAGGCTGTCTTTTTTCCATTGGACATTCTTTCCTGCTTTGTCGAAGATTAGTTGACCATAGAGTTGAGGGTCTATTTCTGGGCTCTCTATTCTGTTCCATTGATCTATGTGCCTGTACATGTGCCAGTACCATGCTTTCTTGATGATGACAGCTTTGTGATAAGCTTGAAGTCCAGAATTGTGATGCCACCAATATTGGCTTTCTTTTTCAATATCCCTTTGGCTATTCGAGGTCTTCTCTGGTTCCATATAAATTTTATAATTATTTTTCCATTTCCTTGAAGAAGATGGATGGTACTTTGATAGGAATTGCATTAAATGTGTAGATTGCTTTAGGTAGCATAGACATTTTCACAATATTTATTCTTCCAATCCAGGAGCATGGAACATTTTTCCATTTCTTTGTGTCTTCCTCACTTTCTTTCATGAGTACTTTATAGTTCTCTGAGTACAGATTCTTAACCTCTTTCGTTAGGTTTATTCCTAGGTATCTTATGGTTTGGGGTGCAATTGTAAATGGGATTGACTCCTTAATTTCTCTTTCTTCTGTCTTGTTGTTGGTGTAGAGAAATGCAACTGATTTCTGTGCATTGATTTTATATCCTGACACTTTACTGAATTCCTGTACAAGTTCTAGCAGTTTTGGAGTGGAGTCTTTTGGGTTTTCCACATATAGTATCATATCATCTGCGAAGAGTGATGGTTTGACTTCTTCTTTGCTGATTTGGATGCCTTTAATTTCCTTTTGTTGTCTGATTGCTGAGGCTAGTACTTCTAGTACTATGTTGAATAGCGGTGGTGATAATGGACATCCCTGCCGTGTTCCTGACCTGAGCGGAAAAGCTTTCAGTTTTTCTCCATTGAGAATGATATTTGCGGTGGGATTTCATAGATGGCTTTGATGATATTGAGGTATGTGCTCTCTATCCCTATACTTTGAAGAGTTTTGATCAGGAAGGGATGCTGTACTTTGTCAAATGCTTTTTCAGCATCTATTGCGAATATCATATGGTTCTGGTTCTTTCTTTTATTGATGTGTTGTATCACATTGACTGATTTGCGAATGTTGAACCAACCTTGCATCCCTGGAATAAATCCCACTTGGTCGTGGTGAATAATCCTTTTAATGTACTGTTGAATCCTATTGGCTAGTATTTTGGTGAGAATTTTCACATCTGTGTTCAGATGTGGGATCTTTGTCTGGTTTTGGGATCAAGGTGATGCTGGCCTCATGAGATGAGTTTGGAAGGTTTCCTTCCATTTCTATTTTTTGGAACAGTTTCAGGAGAATAGGAATTAGTTCCCCTTTAAATGTTAGGTAGAATTCCCCCGGGAAGCCATCTGGCCCTGGGCTTTTGTTTGTTTGTAGATTTTTAATGACTTTCAGTCTCCTTACTGGTTATGGGTCTGTTCAGGTTTTCTATTTCTTCCTGGATCAGTTGTGGTAATTTATATGTTTCTAGGAATGCATCCATCTCTTCCAGATTGTCAAATTTGTTGGCATAGAGTTGCTCATAGTATGTTCTTATAATAGTTTGTATTTCTTTGGTGTTAATTGTGATCTCTCCTCTTTCATTCATGATTTATTTATTTGGGTCCTTTCTCTTTTCTTTTTGATAAGTCTGGCCAGGGGTTTATCAATTTTATTAATTCTTTCAAAGAACCAGCTCCTTGTTTCGTTGATTTGCTCTATTGTTTTTTTGGTTTCTATTTCATTGATTTCTGCTCTGATCTTTATGATTTCTCTTCTCCTGCTGGGCTTAGGGTTTCTTTCTTGCTCTTTCTCCAGCTCCTTTAGGTGTAGGTTTAGGTTGTGGACCTGAGACCTTTCTTGTTTCTTGAGAAAGGCTTGTACCACTATATATTTTCCTCTCAGGACTGCCTTTGTTGTGTCCCACAGATTTTGAACTGTTTTATTTTCATTATCATTTGTTTCCATGATTTTTTCAATTCTTCCTTAATTTCCTGGTTAACCCATTCATTCTTTAGAAGGATGCTGTTTAGTCTCCATGTATTTGGGTTCTTTCCAAACTTCCTCTTGTGGTTGAGTTCTAGCTTCCGAGCATTGTGGTCCGAAAATATGCAGGGAATGATCCCAATCTTTTGATACCAGTTGAGTCCTGATTTAGGACTGAGGATGTGATCTATTCTGGAGAATGTTCCATGTGCACTAGAGAAGAATGTGTATTCTGTTGCTTTGGGATGAAATATTCTGAATATATCTGTGATGTCCATCTGGTCCAGTGTGTCGTTTAAGGCCTTTATTTCCTTGCTGATCTTTTGCTTGGATGATCTGTCCATTTCAGTGAGGGGAGTGTTAAAGTCCCCTACTATTATTGTATTATTGTTGATGTGTTTCTTTGATTTTGTTATTAATTGGTTTATATAGTTGGCTGCTCCCACGTTGGGGGCATAGATATTTAAAATTGTTAAATCTTCTTGTTGGACAGACCCTTTGAGTATGATATAGTGTGCTTCCTCATCTCTTATTATAGTCTTTGGCTTAAAATCTAAGTGATCTGATATAAGGATTGCCACTCCTGCTTTTTTCTGATGTCCATTAGCATGGTATTCTTTTCCACCCCCTCATTTTAAAACTGGAGGTTTCTTCGGGCTTAAAATGTGTTTCTTGGAGGCAACATATAGATGGGTTTTGTTTTTTTTATCCATTCTGATACCCTGTGTCTTTTGATTGGGGCATTTAGTCCATTAACATTCAGGGTAACTATTGAGAGATATGAATTTAGTGCCATTGTATTGCCTGTAAGGTGACTGTGACTGTATATGTTCTCTGTTCCTTTCTGATCTACCACTTGTAGGCTCTCTCTTTGTTTAGAGGACCCCTTTCAATATTTCTTGTAGAGCTGGTTTGGTGTTTGCAAATTCTTTCAGTTTTTGTTTGTCCTGGAAGCTTTTAATCTCTCCTTCTATTTTCAATGATAGCCTAGCTGGATATAGTATTCTTGGCTGCATGTTTTTCTCGTTAATGCTCTGAAAATATCATGCCAGCTCTTTCTGGCCTGCCAGGTCTCTGTGGATAAGTCAGCTGCCAATCTAATATTTTTACCATTGTATGTTACAGACTTCTTTTCCCGGGCTGCTTTCAGGATTTTCTCTTTGTCACTGAGACTTGTAAATTTTAATATTAGGTGACGGGGCGTGGGCCTATTCTTATTGATTTTGAGGGGCATTCTCTGAACCTCCTGAATTTTGATGCTCATTCCCTTTGCCATATTGGGGAAATTCTCCCCACTAATTCTCTCCAGTATACCTTCTGCTCCCCTCTCTCTTTCTTCTTCTTCTGGAATCCCAATTATTCTAATGTTGTTTCATCTTATGGTGTCACTTATCTCTCAAATTCTCCCCTCATGGTCCAGTAGCTGTTTGTCCCTCTTTTGCTCAGCTTCTTTATTCTCTGTCATTTGGTCTTCTATATTGCTAATTCTTTCTTCTGCCTCATTTATCCTAGCAGTGAGAGCCTCCATTTTTGATTGCACCTCATTAATAGCTTTTTTGATTTCAACTTGGTTAGATTTTAGTTCTTTTATTTCTCCAGAAAGGGCTTTTATATCTCCCGAGAGGGTTTGTCTAATATCTTCCATGCCTTTTTCGAGCCGGGCTAGAACCTTGAGAATTGTCATTCTGAAATCTAGGTCTGACATATTACCAATGTCTGTATTGATTAGGTCCTTAGCCTTCGGTACTGCCTCTTGTTCTTTTTTTGTGGTGAATATTTCCGCCTTGTCATTTTGTCCAGATAAGAGTATATGAAGGAGCAAATAAAATACTAAAAGGGTGGCAACAACCTCAGGAAAATATGCTTTAACCAAATCAGAAGAGATCCCAAATCATGAGGGGGGAGAAAGGGGATATAGGAGGTTCAAAAAGAAAGAACAAAAAAAAAAAAAAGAAAAAAAAGAAAAGAATTATAAAAAGAAAACCAATAAAGAAAAGTATAAAAAAGAAAAAATATATATATTAGATAAACTAGTTAAAAAACGTTAAAAAAGAAAAGGGTAAAATTAAAAAAAAAATTTAGCAGAAGAAGAGAAAAAAAATGAAAAAGAAATAAATTAAATTAACTGCATGACTAAAAAAAAAATCACAGGGAAAAAGCCATGAGTTCTGTGCTTTGCTTTCTCCTCGTCTGGAATTATGCTGCTCTCCTTGGTATTGAAACCGCACTCCTTGGTATGTAAACTTGGTCTTGGCTGGATTTCTTGTTGATCTTCTGGGGGAGGAGCCTGTTGTAGTGATTCTCAAGTGTCTTTGCCCCAGGCGGAATTGCACCGCCCTTACCAGGGGCCGGGGTGAGTAATCCGCTCGGGTTTGCTTTCAGGGGCTTTTGTTCCCTGAGTTCTTTCTGTAGAGTTCTCGAGGACGGGAAAACAAATGGCAGCTTCCTGGTCTCCAGCCCGGAGGAGCTGAGAGCCCGGGGCCCCACTACTCAGTGCGCCCTCAGAGAACAGCGTCCAGTTACTCCCATCTGCCTGACCTCTGCACGCGCTACGAGCTCACTGAGCCTGAGACCGGTTCAAGATCACCCCAAGCTGTGATCTTACTGTCAGCTCTGTCTCTGTAGCTGGTTTCCTGTTCCAATACCCGCAAGCTCTGGGACACTCAGACACCCCCAATCCTTCTGTGACCCTGTGGGACCTGAGGCCACGCTGACCCCATGTGGGCTTCAACCCGGTTTAGCCTCTGGAGCGATGTCCCTCAGTGGAACAGACTTTTAAATGTCCTGATTTTGTGCTCCGTTGCTCTGCCGCTTGCCGGGAGCCGGCCCCTCCCCCCAAGGTCTATCTTCGCATCGCTTTGGATTCACTTCTCCGCCGGTCCTACCTTTCAGAAAGTTGTTGTTTTTCTCTTTCCAGAATTGCTGCTCTTCTTCTCTTCGATCTGCCAATGGATTTGCAGGTGTTTGCAATCTTTAGATAAGCTATCTAGCTGATCTTCTGCTAGCTGATGTAGTCTCAGCCTGCTACTTCTCCGCCATCTTGACTCCTCCCCCCATCCAAACTTTTATTAACAGATCCATTTTTACCAGGAGGGAAGCAGAGGCATATGGAAGCACGGACACATGGAGGAACCCTGCTGACTTCATCTGGATGGTCTGGGCTTTTGTCCAGTTTAGGATGACTTCTTACTTATCTAGTCTGTGTTTGGTTGCATGAAAGCAATGAGATAAATTCTTAGGAGGAACATAGGATAAAAAGTAGATGGCTTCCAAAGTGATAGCAGAGAGTAGAGACAGCAAGACCAAAAAATGGAGAAGTTGAGCAATGACCTGTGTGGCTAGCTGCCTGTAGTGCATAAAGCCAAGTACAGATTTAGTCAGCTGAGTTTGAATTTCTCCTTTTTTTTTTTTTTTTAAGATTTGATTTATTTGACAGAGAAAGAGATCACAAGGAAGCAGAGAAGCAGGCAGAGAGAGAGTGACAGGATCCCTGCTGAGCAGAGAGCCCTATGCAGGGCTCAATCCTAGGACCCTAAGATCATGACCTGAGCTGAAAGCAGAGGCTTAATCCACTGAGCCACCCAGGAGCCCCTGAGTTTGAATTTCTGATAATCACTTTCTCTTTACTCTCGAGCCAGTGTCTTAACCCGTCTCTATATCACTTTCCTCACCTACAAATGAGAAATTCATAAATATGGTTTAGGTTTTTAACAATTTAGTCTGTAAAAAGTTTAGCATGCTAACCAGGGAAAACCAAACCAAAACAAAACAAAATATTGCTTTGCTTTTTAATTCCAGATTTCTCATTGTGTCTGAAGTAAACATGACCACACAGAGTCCCTCACATGGATAAACTCTCCATTATGCAAAAACAACATTGACGAAAACTATGAACAGATAAATGTGTCCAATAGAATGCAAGCTCTGAGGAGAGGAATTCTGGCTCATGCTGTAACTGCAGCCCTTGAAGCAATCACAAGCACGTAGTAGGGGCTTGGTACATATTTATGGCATGAATAAAAGAATTTGCTTATGTGAAAGATCCTCCAATTTGTTTTTGGCATGCCTCTGTGCTGGAGCAAAGAGCTTTCAGAGACAAATTAAGCACATGCTTAAATTTGACATTAAGGACTCTGCCAAGACAGGGACTGACTGAGTCCTCAGGGATGACAGAGTGGAGGGTTGTCGACATTATATGCCACAGAAATAACTTGCGTCTACATCCCTGAAGAGACTCAGGCCAGCTGTCAGTCTTGGCTGCAACAAGAAATACCAACACATTCTTAGAGTCTACATCACAGCTCTGGCAACCACCCACCATTCTCTCTCTCTGTTTCTTTGCCTCTATGTCTCTCTGTCTCTCTTTCTCTTTTTTTTTCTCTTCCCTTGGACTTCCTCTACTTCCCGCTCTTTCCTCCTCTCCCTTGCTTCTTCCTTCCCTTATTTCTTCCTTCCTTCCTTCTCCTTCTCTAAATGAAAATAAAATATGAGACACCTAGTTGAGAAAGCTGGGTAGCTGATATTATTAACTGAAGGAGTTAAAGACACTACAAACAGTACAGATATTTGGTGCCTGGTAAGTACTTCAGAAAACTGAAAGATTGATGCTAGCAGTGTAGGAAGGCCAGTCCCTATCTTGGAACACTGTCTAATATTTCCAACATCCTCCTGACACAGAGGGAGAAGGGTGAGACAAACCTGCTTCTTGGCCACCTGACAGAGGAAATGGAAGTGCTCTCACATTGACTTAAGGATAACATTCTAGCACCCAGATCTCTGGAAAAGGATGAACAATGGGCTCAAGAATTCTGTCTAACTGACAATTTCATGTAATTTATCTGATGCAGCGTTCCAAATTGTAGTTTTGGCAGCTACAGAGTCTCGGGACTGCCAGTTAGCCTCCTTCAAATCTTCCCTAACTCACAAATAAGTCACAGTGCGGAAATCAGAAATAAATTCTGTTTTCCAGAGTTATAAGATGTGGAGACCATCAGGGTGTGGTTGGCACAGTTGCTTTGGTGTCAGTGAAAATGGCACAAGAGAGGAAAAATGAAACCATACAAAACAAAAAAATGACCTAAACATCGTCTTGGGAGGAGGTTTTCTGCCTGCAGCAATAAAATTCCCACAAGTTGTCCTACCTCGCTTACTCAGGACAACCCAACTCCTGTCTCATAAGCCTTCCGAACCCAAAGGGGGATAAAATATCGACACAAATACATACACAAAGAGAACCGATTGCAATGCAGGCTGAATTTTGAGTGGGTTCACAGACATCAGAACAGAGCTTAAGCAAACACGCTTTATATTATGGTTTTCTGAGACTCCATAAGGAAGGGTACTGTTTGAATCAGAAAAAAATATGCAACATTGTGTGCCTACCTTATGGTTTTATTTCTACTCAATTGTTAAAATAAATGAAAAATAGAAAATGTAATAAAGAAAAAATGTAGTAAAGGTTATTCTAAGCGTATTACATAAATTTTAAGTTTCTTCATTTAATACACATCCATAATTTCTGATGTAAAAAGGTTTCCATGCAATATATACTTTTTTTAAGGATTTCAAAATGATCATTCCTCACATCTTGCCAGTATGTATATATGTATACATGATCTATCTATCTATCTATCTATCTATCATCATTTATCTGTCTATATCATCATACTTAATTTGAAATACAAATTGTGGACAAATATGGGTTTTTTTTTGTGCATGTGGTCAAATATTTTTGACTCAGCATTTTGAATAAGAAGTTTAAGCCAGAGTATCTTCTGATTTCATGTCTAATGCTTTAGCCCTAAATCAAAATCCAGCAAAAATAGATTTAACAGTTTTTATAGTTTTCTTTTTTAAAGGTCATTAAAATTCAATAATGAGCCTTGCTTTAATGTGCCCCAGCAATTTGATAGCTGGATTTCACTGACTTTTAATTGTCCATCAGCTAATGCAAACCTTCTCATGCCTCATCATCACATGCACGTTTGATTTGTTTGACATAATCACATTAATATTAGAAGAATATGACAACTTTAAGATACTTTTCTTACAAAAAGGCTAATTAGTTTGAGGTAGAGAATAAATAATTGATTATGTGGATAATGAAGCAAATATCTAAAGATAAAAACAGCATGTAATTGACATTTCCTTTTGGCAAACTTGCTAAAGATTGACAAGAACTGAAACTTTTCTTCTGAATATGTTATATATATATTTTCATAGTGTGATGATCTTTTTTCAAAGAAAATGTTGAAGAATTTTTTTATTGTTTATAATTATGGATTTTGAGAGGCTTTTCTTAAGTATTGTGAATAAGTTAATTAGTCTACATGACTAGACTAAATTGTGCAGTCTATTGAAAACCATTTTCTTAGCTTTAGGGCCTAGATGTGAAACATCATTTAGACAGGAACTAATGAAATTATCCTTATCTGAATGTCTTCAAGGAGATAAGGAAGTAAATGTCAATTCTGCTATTTCTATAAGGCAACAAGTCACAGTACTCAACATGTAATCAAAAGAAACATTTAAAATAATCTCTGTGGTCTAATTAAAAGTTCAATTAAGGAAACTATAATGATCTTCACTGATGAACTTTTACAAAGGACACATTTTAATAGATAAATTTTGTTCTAAAAAAATAAAATAAAGCATTACAATTTCAGTAGAAGTCCACTTGCCATTGAAATGCTTTTGACAGCAGTTTTTATTTTACTGCAATTTCCCAAAAAAGCATATAGATAAGGATCTAAAAGGTTAGAGCAAGCTGTGAGAGTCTTTTGGAGGGAAACTCTGTGCTGGTTTATTTTGTAGAACCAAAATCCACCTTCTATTTATCTGTATTGTGTCCTAAAAGACATTGATTTAGATATATAATGGATGTCCTCGTCACTATATTAGTGTATTAGCTAAACAAGAAAAAAATCAAAAAATAAAGGAAGAATGAAAGAAAGAAAGAAAAAAGGAAAAGAAAAGAAAAGAAAAAAGAAAAGAAAGGAAAAGTAGGGAAGGAAGGAAGGAAAAAAAGGAAGTTAGTTTCCTCTGTAGCAGGCTTTACAAATAAACAATATGCTTCCATATCTCATGCTCCCACCATCTTATCTGATTGTTACATCATTTTTAAATGTTATAGAAGACAGCTGTTATTGTTCTTAATAGTAAATACAACAACCACTATCAAAGCATCAACAACAAACACTGTAGCTCAGGGAAGATAAGTCATGTTGACCTTAGAGGTCAAACAGACAGTTTTCATTAGCAAAATGGGTTTGTTTGGAAAGAACAGAGGGACTTCAATTTGGGACAGGCAAGCTTTGGCAACCCCTGGTAGCCAAGCCCAGAGATCAAAGGAGAGGAACATTACTCTATACAGAGAAGGATGAAGTTGGGCAGAGTTGCTTTGAACAAACATTCTTTGGAAGAAAGCAGGAATTCAGGGTAGTGATGGTTTCTCACTGGCCCAACTGCAGTATTTTCTTATTGGCTAAACTTGCTGCTGGGGAGGAGAAAATCTTCCTTCCTCCTGCAGGGGTGGTAAAGTGGGCCACTCCCTACTGGGAATGTAAGGTAAGTCTCTTCTCATTGGGTGTGCAATTGACCATGGGCCCCTGAGTTCTCCCTTTTGCCTCCTGACTCCACTTTAAAGGAGTTTTCATTTATTCTGTTTCACCGTGATTTGCACTAAATCACAAAGTAAATCATGAATATAGATGAAAAGGACCAGATTCTCCCTTTGGCTGTGTTCCTTCCACTACATAAACTGCCTCAATGCGAAGAGCCAAAATTTGGTTTTCTAAGTGCTCTTAAAGCCTTGAGAGATATTTAGGAATGTCCATTAGCTGGTGACTGAGAGAACAGCTAAATCCACAAAGGGGATAATTTTCCCAGTGACTTTCTTGCCTTTGAAGCATGCTGAAATTATATCTCTCTCTCCCACTCTCTCTCTCTCTTTCTTTGGTTTAATCATTTTTAAAAAATTAACATGTAATGCATTATTTGCTTCAGGGGTATAGGTCTATGAATCATCAGTCTTACACAATTCATAGAACACACCATAGCACATACTCTCCCCAGTGTCCATCTGGGACAGCCACCAGCCACTTCAGCCACCGTGTCGCTACCCCCAACCCTCCAGCAATCCTCAGTGTGTTTCCTGAGATTAAGTGTCTCTTATGGTTTATCTCTCTCCCTGATCCCATCTTGCTTCAATTTTCCCTCCCTGCCCCCCAGGACTCCCTGTCCTGGCTCTCAAATTCCTCATGGCAGAGAGATCATATGATAATTGTCTTTCTCTAATTGACTTATGTCACTTAGCATAATACCCTCTAGTTCTATCCCCATCCTTGCAAATAGCAAGATTTCTGTGTTTTGATGTCTACATAGTATTCCACTGTGTGTGTGTGTGTGTGTGTGTGTGTATACACACACACACACACACACACACCCCACATCGTCTTTATCTATTTCTCTTTTGATGGGCATTTAGGCTCTTTCCATAGTTTGGCTATTGGGGATATTGCTGCTATAAACATTGGGGTGCATGTGCCCCTTCAGATCACTACATTTCTATCTTTGGGGTAAATACCCAGTAGTGCGATTGCTGGGTCATAGGGTAGCTCTAATTTCAACTTTTTGAGGAACCTACATACTGTTTTCCAGAGTGGCTGTACCAGGTTGCATTCCCACCAACACTATATGTCTCTCTTAAAGGGTTATGTGAATTTTTTTAAATATTGTATTTATTTACCTAGAGCAAATGAGAGAGAGAGAACATAAGCAAGGGGAAGGGCAGAGGAAGAGGGAGAAGCAGACTCCCTGCTGAGCAGGGAACACGATATGGAGCTTTATCCCAGGACCCTGAGATCATGACCTGTGTTGAAGGCAGATGTTTACCTGACTGAGTCACCTAGGTGCCCCAGTAATATGTGAATTTTCATGGGATCATAGGTGCCACTGAAAGAGGTGAGAAATCAATGGAAAGGTTTTGGGGGCCAAGAAGGGCCTGTTTAATATACTCATGAAGAAGAACCCCAAACTAGAAGGAGGAGACTATCAGGATAGCAACATAATTGTAGAGGAATTCATGGTTTACAAAGCTAAGTCACTACTACCATCACATTTGAGTGTCAAAATAAACTAGGGTGATGGATATTATTCTCAGTTTACAGATGAGAATCTTGAAGCTCGGATCAATACAATTATTTCCCCCAAGGTCAGAGACTTAGAGTGGGACAAGCTGGTACTCCAAACCTACTGACCCCGACAGACTGATGCCTTGTCTGTTGCATGCAGCTGCTGGATATGGTTAAGCAGTTCCAAGAGCATAACAGGAACACGTTACACCCATTTACACTCAAGTCTGAAAATGTCTAACCATCGTTTGAATTTCACCACTTCACAAAAAGCTGGGCTCTGCTTTCTTTCTTATTCTTTTTTTAAAATAATTTATTTATTTGACAGACAGAGATCACAAGTAGGAAGAGAGGCAGGCAGAGAGAGAGGAGGAAGCAGACTCCCCGACGAGCAGAAAGTCTGATGCGGGACTCGATCCCTGGACTCTGAGATCATGACCTGAGCTGAAGGCAGAGGCTTAACCCACTGAGCCACCCAGGCACCCTGGGCTCTGCTTTCTTTATTAGAATTAGACAAACTTGCTTCCCTCTCCCTCTACCTGTCTCCCCTGCTCCTTCAGCAATCACGTGGGCTTTCTTAGATTGATGAAACCTGATGCTTGCCTTCAGTAAGAAAGAGAAACAGGAAAGGGAAGTCAAGGCAGCTGAGATGTGTGGGAAAAAAATCCACCAGCATATGTGACTCCTGAGCACTTGAAACACCGCTAGGGTAAGTGAAGAGCTGATTTTTGAAAATAATTTAAATAAAAGACTAATACTTGATTTAGTTACTGGAAAACTTTTTTGGACCAAAGTAGATATGTGACTCTAATTTTTCAACTCTTACTTTATGTAATCTGTATACACAGCAATACTGAGATGTTCAAAAAATGTAAAATATCTTATATTTATATAACTAATACTGAAATCACAATATTTTTTCCATATACTGGAATGAATTTTTAAAAGATATCGTAAAAATTATTTCCCTGTTTTCTTCCATTTACATTTTTAATTGAAACTTAAAACTGCATATATATGGCTTATCTTTTATTTCCATTGTGTCCAATGTCCACGATGTGACATTGTGTCCAATGTCCATTCTGGGTGAATGAGTAAAGAAACATATATTTAAGAACCGACTTTTACCTGGGTACTTAACAATACTGACCCTGAATCTATTTTATTTCTCAATCCTTTTTCACCTTTACTAAAATTTACTCAGCACTGTTTTTATTTTTAAATGTTTTAATACAGAAACACAAGACATGGTCTTCTGCCTTACCTGATTTTATGTTGAGTTTAATTGTGTATTGTCACTGCTGAAGTACTCGTCAGAGTATTTTTTTTTCCCTAATACCTGTGATGCTTCCTTAGTCAACTGCTTACATATCCTATGACAATTCATATCCTAATGATCATTTAGTTAATTCTAAAATAATGTTAATAATAATGATAACTTTCTGAATTTATTTTCTATAGTATGATCTTTGAGATTTGCCAGAAAGTCCCCCCCCCAAACAAGAAATATTCGTTCTTTCAGTTCCTAAATAGAGATGCTAGAAATTATTAGTTTTTTTATTTATGTTACTACTCTAAGATATACATAAGAAGTTTCAATTTGAAGAAATATTTAGTCCCTCCTAATTTTCTATAAGCAAAATTGTACTAGCATAAATATTTCAGAAATTGTGTGCTTTATAGGAAGTCCCTGGAGATTTTTCAGGATCCTCACCATCTATATCATGTTATAGCCCTAAGGGAAAAAAAAATGATCAGAACTCATGAATAGTTATGTTCTAATTCCCAATAGGGTAATGTACTCTCCTTTATTTTAGTAATAGAAGTTATGGTAATAAATAAATCACTTTCATTAGTAGGCTGGAAGAATGAGCTTTTTAAAAAAATTATTATTATTTGTTTGTTTTTTAATTTTCTCGATGCTTCCTGTATTACAGGATTTCTTCTCTTTCTGCACACATCGTTCTGGGACATGCCACTTCGAAGAATGAAGATGTAGACCAGAAAAAGAGTGGTGGACAGCAAAGCAAAGTCTATTGAGCATTAGTAATGTTTATTGAATGATAGAGTATGAAGTTCCTGAAGAAGTAGGGGACCCAAGCGTGTTGCCACAAGAGTTTCTAAGTCTAGGGGCTCTTATGGGCTTGTTGGAGAGCTATTTTATTCTAATTAACCTTCCAGGAGCCTGTCACCCACTCAGGTTTTTGTCATCTGTCACATGGGAAAGGGTGAAGGGCTCCTTCCAGGGTGGTGTAAAATCCTTTTAAGAGTGGTTTCCCCTTATGGAAGGGAGGCCCCTCATCCCTAGGGGAGGCCCCTTGTCCCTGGGGGAGGCCCCTTGTCCCTGCCTTCCTTTCTTCCAACTATCCTTCATGACTTGTATACTCTGCTGTAAAGGATAGGCCAGATTTTGTGTCTTCAACAAAAGACTCTTTCAGAATCCCATGGAAGATCACTGTGTGGTTTACTCCAAACTACTGCCCTTTCCAAGAGTAGACTAGAAGTTGGCACGCTCCACACAGTATCAGCGGACTGAGTTGGGATTTCCCTGGCTCTTTTAGCAGACTGCTAATCCAAGATGCAGTGGAACAAGGGTCTATTATGTAAGTCTGGATGAATTGATGAGGAAAACTATTCTAGGGTTTCGTTTTGCTTTTGTTTTGAATCTTCTTAATGTTGTTTTAATGTCCTATTTTTTTGAGTGTATGAGGAAGACTTTTCTTCTTAAGCAAGTGGTGACCCACTTAGGAGATCATTTAGTAGGGTCTGCTTTGTAAATTAAAATGACAGATTTTCAAGTAAGACCCGATTTTCCACTCATGTCCCAGAATTCAGACTTTTACTGAGTCTCCTTACCCTTTGTTGCAATGAAGTTATTTGCATGAGTCTGATAAGAGTATGTCCTTCCTTTTACAGGATATAGGGATAAATCAATTATGCAAGGCCTTATGCTCTGTCCTCCTTTGGCCAAAAGAGAACAAGAGGGCTCTCAAGAATCTCTCTGATAAGGGCATCAATCCTATTTATGAGGACTCCTCCCTCATGACTTAATCACAGTCCAAAGGCCCCACCCCCTAAGAATTCACATTGGGGGTTCGGATTTCGACATGAATTTGGAGAACACATTCAGTCCACATTATTCCACTCTGCCCCCCAAATTTATGTTCTTCCCACATACAAGTTATATCCATTCTACCCCCAAACCCCCTAGAGTCTTGTATCACATCAACTCTTAAGCCTGATTCTAATATCTCATTTAATGTCATCTAATTCAGGTATGGGTAACAATAAGGGAAACAAAGGCAAAAGAAAAAATAAAAATCCCCTTACTACTTACAGCCCATTGACAAGTCCTTGAGAAAAGCAGAGTGACCTTCCTCAAGGAACTCAACTGCTAGATATTAATACTTTGCTAAGGGCAAAAGGCAATCTTAGATTAACATTATTCCAAGTGCAGGATCATAAACAGTGATTCCAGTTTAACATATAAAATTCCTTTGGAAACTTCCTTTATCTCCATCCTCCAAGATGCATGTTAGCAATCCTCCCCAAGCATATGACCTACTGATATGCATCTAAATGGTCTCATGACTAAGCTTTTATTAGAAGGTAATAAATGACCTTTTCCCAACAACAGATAGGCCCACTCAAGCTTTCCCTACTGGAAAACTTGCTTCCAAAATTCCTTGGAGACTTATGTTATCCCTAACTCCTCCCAATTTGAAAGTACATAATGGGCCATCCCCACAACCCCAGTGCAATTCTTTCTGCCCCTGGGTCCTGCCCCCCCAAGTTTTAGTAATACTCCTTTTGCACCAAAGGTGTCTTAAGAATTCTTCCTTGGCCATGGGCTCCAAACCCCAACATTTCCACATCAGGTAACCCTCAGGGTATAGTTCACCCAGAGGCAAATTCCCCTCCAGCTATGAGCCTGTGGGATCGAATGACATATATGCTTCCAGAATACACTTATTGGATAGGAATAGGAGATACATACTAAGGTAAATTGAGAAATAAGAAAAAAAGAAAGGGTAATTGGTCCTAATGACATTAAATCCCAAGGTCTGAGAATATTCCTTTATGCATTGACTTTGGGCCATTCTTCACTTGTCTTGAAGAATAGTGCCTAAAGCTTCTGAAGTTGAGATGGCCGATTCATAGTATTCTACTTATCAAAGATAACTTGGCACTTAGTATTCTCATTTTCTAATTTATGTGGGCTGAGAACTTTCCATATATTTATGCTCTACTTCCATTTTAGTAAACATCTCCATTTTTTAAAGGTTTGTTTCTTTATTTTAGAAACAGAGAACATGTATAGTGGAGAAGGACAGTGGGAGATGGAGAGAGAGAATCCCACGCAGATTCTCTGCTGCTGAATCTGGAGCCCAGCGTGAGGCTCGATCCCATGATCCTGAGCCAAAATCAAGAGTCAGATGCTCAACTGACTGAGCTCCCCAGGTGCCCCAACATTTCCATCCTTAAGTCATTTCTCCTTTATGTTTTATTATGAGCAGCAAGGCAGAGCTCAGGTGCACCTTCAACACATCACTTAGAAATCTCTTCAGCTAAATATTCAATTTCATCACTTGCAAGTTATACCTCCTGTGAAACACTGGAACATGAACACAGTTCAGCCCAATCGTTTGCCACTTTATAACAAGAATGGCCTTTTCTCCTTCTTCTAACACTGTATTCCTCATTTCTGTCTGAGACCTCATCTGACTGGCGTTGGTGAACCATATTCCTATTGAAATTCTATTCTTGATCACTAAGACATTCTCTAAGAAGAATGGAGTTTTCTTGAAAGCTCTCCTCCTTTCTTTCTGAGCCCTTACCTATTCACAGCCATATAGGAGTTTTCTAGCATGTACATCAAAGGTCTTCTAGCCTCTATTACCTAATTTTGGAGACACTTATATTTTTAGGTATTTGTTACAGCAACAACCCACCCCTGTTGCTGGTTTTCTGTCACAGTGGATTCAGGCTGCTATAATAAAAATACCATAAACTAGGTGGCTATAAACCACAGAAATTTATCTCTTACAATTCTGGAGCTGGAGGTCCAAGATCAGGGTGCCAAAGTGGTTCGGTTCTGATGAGAATCCATTTCCTGGTCCATAGGTGTTCATGTTCTCCTTGTCCTAACACAGAAAAAAGAATGAAAGAGTCTTCCAAGGTCTCTTTTATGAGAGTATTAATGCCATTCCTAAGGGCTCCACTCTTGTGGCCCAATCATTACCCAAAGGACCCATTTCCAAATGCTACTACACTGGGGATTAGGTTTCAACATGGAATTTCAGGGGACATAAACATAAACAGTATCTTTTGAAATACCAGCGGTGTGGTTTACTGGGAGGGTCTGCAGACTACCACCCACAGGCCAGCCTTCCGTTTTTTAAGTAAAAAATTTATTGAAGCACAGCTATAAACATTTGTTTGCATATTGCTATTGGTGCTTTATGCTATCATAGCAGAGTTGAAAAGTTTCAATAGAGTTGTTAAAGTTGAAAACATTTACTACATGGCCCTTTATTTTTATTTATTTTTTTAACATTTTATTTATTTATTTGACAGAGAGAGATCACAAGTAGGCAGAGAGGCAGGCAGAGGGAGAGGGGAAGCAGGGTCCCTGCTCAGCAGAGAACCCAATGCGGGGCTTGATCCCAGGATCCTGAGATCATGACCTGAGCTGAAGGCAGAGGCTTAACCGACTTAGCCACCCAGGTGCACCACTTTGTTTTCTTAAATTCCACATATAAGTAAAATCATATGATATTTGTCTTTCTCCTACTGAGTTATTTCACTTAGCATTGTACCCTCTACATCTACCCATGAAGCTGTAAATGGCAAAATTTCCTTCTTCTTATATATATTATATATATATATATATATATATATATATATATATATATATATTCTTCTTTATCCAATGAACTATCCACAGACACTTGGGCTGTTCCTTAATTTGGTTATTCTGGCTAATGCTGCAATAAATATAGGGATGCTTATATCCTTTTGAATTAGTGCTTTTATATTCCTTGGGAAAATACTGGCAGTGGAATTACTGGATCATATGGTAATTATATTTTTCATTTTTTGAAAAATAGCCATACTGTTTTCCACAGTGGCTGCACATACAGTGCACAAGGGTTCCTTTTTTTTTCATATCCTTACCAATAGTTGATGTTTCTTGTGTTTTCTTATTTTAGCCATTCAAACAGATGTGAGGTAATATCTCACTGTAGTTTTGATTCGCATTTCCTTAATGATCAGTGATGTCAAGGATATTTTCATGTGTCAACTGGTCATCTGTATGGCTTCTTTGGGGAAATGTCTATTCATATCTTCTCTTTGTGTGTGTGTGTGTGTGTGTGTGTGTGTGTGTTGAGTTGTGTAAATTCTTGATATATTTTGGGTACTAACCCTTTATTGGATGTGTCCTCTGTAATATATTCTCCCATTCTGTAGTTTGCCTTTTAGTTTCATTAGTTTCATTGATTGTTTCTTTCACTGCACAGAAGCTTTTTATTTTGATGCATTCCCAATAGTTTATTTTGCTTTTGGTTCTCTTGCTTTACGAGACATAACTAGAAAAATGTTGCTATGACTGATGTCAGAGAAATTACTCCCTGTGCTCTTTCCTAGGGTTTTTATGATTTTGGGTCTCACATTTAAGTCCTTAATCCATTTTGAATATATTTTTGTGTATGGTGTATGAACGTGGTCCAATTTTATTATTTTGGATGTAGCTGTCCAGTTTTCCCAACATCATTTGTTGAAAAGACTTTCTCTTTCCCTCTGCATATTCTTGCTTTTCTGTTGAAGATTAATTGACCATATATTGGCATATGTTTATTTATGTTTTTTTGTCTGTTCCATTCATCTGTGAATCTATTTTTTGTGCCAGTATTACATTCTTTTGATTACTACAACTTTGTAGTAATCAAATCTTAAAATTTGAGATTGTGATACCTCTAGTTTTGTTCCTTTTCAAAATTGCTTTGTGGTTCCACACAAATTTTAATATTATACATTCTAGCTCTGTGAAAAAATGATGTTAGTATTTTGATAAGCATTGCATTAAATCTGTATATTGATTTGGGTAGTAGAAACAACAGTATTTGTTCTTCAAATCCATGAACATGGAATATCTTTCCACTTGTGTCATCTTCCATTTCTTTTATCAATGTTTTATAGTTTTTAGCGTATAGGCCTTTCACCTCCTTGGTTAAATTTATTTCTAGGTATTTTATTATTTTTATTCATATGAGAGTTATAATTTTACATTTTTAAAAATATTATCCTTTGACAACATTGTCATTTCTTTTCTTTTATATACCTTAAACAACTGAAAGGAATTGGTCTAGAAACACAATGTAAGCAAATGCTTTTGCTATGCGACCATCAGGTAGAGAACAACAGATAATCCAGTAACATAAGATTCATTACATTGGAATTTGAATAACATGAAGTGGAAAAATGCTTTTAAAACATGCAAAAAGAACATGAGAGAAAATGTCTGTTTTTTTGTTTTGTTTTGTTTTTTGTTGTTGTTGTTGTTGTTTAATTAGAAGTGGTTACTGTGCATTCTGGAAGGGTTTGTAATTATTTTGAAAAGAACATTTTTGGGGTGCCTGGGTGGCTCAGTGGGTTAAAGCCTCTGCCTTTGGCTCATGCCATGATCCCAGGGTCCTGGGATTGAGCCCCACTTCAGGCTTTCTGCTCAGCGGGGAGCCTGCTTCCCTTCTTCTCTCTCTGCCTGCCTCTCTGGCTACTTGTGATCTCTCTGTCAAATAAATAAATAAAATCTTAAAAAAAAAAAGGAACATTTTCATAGGTCTGTATTTTAAGCATTAGCCCCCCCTCCTCACTAGCCTCACCCCCATTTATCTCTACAACAATGCGAAATTGTTGGTCGGGCCTAGGAAAAAAGGAATGTCAGCAGCAACTGATAGCACAGTTAGATTTCAGAAGCTTTATGGTCACCACCTTCTGAATATACAGACTAGACCCAGTTCTGTAGGAGATAAGAGACTAGGAAGGTTGAATCCTAAGACTGTGGTTATTTACAAGTCCTGTTTACTGGGAGATAGTGAGACGTCTACACCTTGACACCATCCAGTCAAAGGACTGCAGAGTAGAAGCACTGAGCTCAGAAGTGGCAAAGGACAAATTCCTCTTCAAACAGACATGCCTATAGCCATTCCAGTGGGCAGGTCACTTACTCATCATTCTAGACTGAGCAATGTGTTCCCTTTCATGACAGCTTTGGGATGTTTATTTAAATACCAAATTGTTTATTAAATTGCATAATATTAACAAGAGTAAACCAAACTTTATCCTTGAAAATTCATTAGTACTAGGCTATACTGGCCTAAGAGTATACTACATTAAGTGATACTCCAAGACAATGTGATTATGAAATCTAAATTCTATGCAGGATTTTTTTCCCCTGACTTAATTCACCTTAATACCCTCTAGATCTATCCATGTTGTCACAAATGACAAGATTTCTTTTTTTTTTTTAATTTACATTTTTACCTGAGTATAGTTGACAACACAATGTTACATTAGTTTCAGGTTGATAACATAGTGATTCAGCATTTCTATATTTTATGCTATGCTCACTACAAGTGTAGCTACTATGTGTCACTATATAAAACTCATAATATCATAGATTAAGTTCCATATCCTGTAGCTTGTATCACCATGACTTATGGATTCCATAACTGAAGCCTGTATCTCCCACTCCTCTTCCCTCTGGCGCCATCAGTTTGTTCTCTATAGTTATAGGTCTAATTCTGCTTTTCGCTTATTTATTTGTTTTGTTTAGGTTCCACTTACAAGTGAAATCATATGGTATTTGTCTTACTTAGTACTTATTTCACTTAGGATCATACCTACTAGGTCCCTCCATGTTCCCACGAATGGCATTTGTGCTGCCATCCTGTTGTCCCGTTCTGTCATATAGCTGCACATTATTCCATTAGAAAACTTCTTTATCATTTATCTAATGATGGACACTTATGTTGCTTCAATATTTTGGCTATTGTAAATATAAGGGTGCTGCAATAAATATAAGGGTGATATCTTTACTTGTATATGGAATCTAAAAAAAAAAAAAAATCAAGGAAACAGAACCAGACTCACAAATACAGAGAAAAAAACTGGTGCTTGCCAGAAGGAAGGGTGAGAGGATGGGCAAAATACCTGAAGGAGATTCAGAAGTACAAGCTTCTAGTTATAAAATAAGTAAGTCATAGGGATAAAGAGAACAGGAAAGAAAATGCAGTCAATACATTGCAATAACTTTGTGTGAAGACAAAGAGTAGCTATACTTGTCAAATCACTATGTAGTATACCTGAAACTAATATAGCATTGTATTTCAACTATAGTTAAAGAAAAAAGAAATATGTGTGAATGATGTTAGAAAATGAAGTTTGCAGATTGAAAATACCAGACCAAAGGATTTGTACTTTATTTATCTGGTTGTCTTAAACAGATATGAAGCAGGGCCTTGAAATAGCTTTTTGTTTGTTTTCTTATTTTAATCACAAAAACTATATCAACATTGTGAAACACAGCTACATGGAGGAAAAATGACAAAGAAAACTGAAATGTTCTATAAAAAGTAATTTTTCAGATAAGAGTTTCTTTTATAAAGAAGCAAAACATTATTTTTCACTATTCCTACCAATTCACAAGTTAATGAAATAGGTTATTATAAGAGATCCTTTTAACAATTCCTGAGAAACCAACTTTTTTTATTTTGAAATTTTGATTCTTTAGTGTTAAGTGTTAACATTATATTGAGACATTTTACTTTTACTTATTGTGGTTTCTATCCAATATGTGTGTGATTTATCCAAGACCAATTCACTTCACTTTGCAAATAAAAATGAAGCTTACAATTAGAAATACATATAGTTGTATCATATCTAAATGGAACTTAATGTAGAACATTAAACAGAATAATGAAGTAACAAAATACTATAATGTTTAAAGAACAAGAGGTGGACCAATATTTTATTTATTTTATTTATTTCTGTTTTCTACATTTAAAGTTGTCTAATTTTATAATAAATAAATTATATATATATATATATATATATATATATATGGATAGATAGATATATAAATCTTCAGGACAATGTGAGTATAATAATATAAGCTATAATACCACTTTTGTAGAAACTATTTACTAAGGGAGACATGTCATGTTCAATAGAAAACAACAGAAAAACAGTAGAAAACAATAACAGTATTCAAAGTCAACATACATGGTTTAAGAATAAGATGACAATAGGGTAGATTAAATTCTCAGTCGGCCCTCCTCAAAATACAAGTGTATAAATACAATGGATAATTTTGAAAATAATAACAAGAAATGTATAAAAAAATTTAGCAATGAAAATTCAAACTCCACTTTCTTAGTAATTTATTAATCAAGCACTTAAAATTAGTAAGGATATTAAAGATTTGAAATCTACCCATACACACATGCATACTGTGTTTAGTTTAAAAGTATCATAATTATAAGTTTTCCCTATGAGCTGAAGACTTGTTATATAGCAGTAATCATTATAATGGTGTAGAATTATCATGGTGATAGGGGGAAATTTTTTTTTTATTAAGATTTTGTTTATTTATTGGAGAGACAGAGCACAAGCAAGGGGAGCAGCGGGCAGAAGGAGAGGGAGAAGCAGGCTCCCCCTTGACCAGGGAGCCCCAGGCAGTGCTGGATTCCAGGACCCCAGAATCATGTCTTGAGCTGAAGGCATTGAGTCAACCTGGTGCTGCCAAGTTTTTTAACCAGGCATTGCAATATTCGATGCTGGTAAAGAATGGACAATAAAGTATATTTTCTCTGGGAAAATATCCTCTGGGGAAAAGAAATTTAATCCCTTCAGACATTAAAAGAATGATTTATAGACCAACTAAAGGCATAAATATCTGGCTGAAGTTTTAAGAAGAAAACATAAGGAAATATCATTATGACCCTTGAGGAAAATAATCTGAGATTATCTAACGATGAATTTTACATAAATAAGGGGAAAAAAAAAAAAACCTAGCATAGATAACGACAAAGGTAATACAGAGGAAGGGAAAACCAAATGACCAATAAACATAGGAAAAGATGCTCACACTAATAATCAGAAAATGTAAGACTAAGCAAAAGGTTTCACATTAAAACGTTTGGAAAAGAGGCAGAATTCCAGAAATCCACATGTTCTGTGGAGAGGACCATACATTGGGGAGTCCACATTTGGAAGACACACGTGGCAAGATTCAAGATGAAGTACACATGACCCTAAATATCCAATTCTAGCAACTGAAATTTAGCAATAAACGTAAATGTTACAATATCGTATCACAATAATATAAGACAACTAGACCCTACACGTGTCAACTTTAAATCGCGGTAACAGCGATCATTTAGAAAACATTTCTGGGTGGCGCCCATTTTGCATTGGAGACGAATAACAAGATGGCTGCGCCCATGGGGAACAGAGGGTCCCACCGAGCGGAAGTGGGCTGCTGCGGTAGGGGCGGGGTCACTGCCCTAAACCACCATGCGCCTTTTCTTTTGGGGACATTGATCTGGCGCATTAGTGGCAGCGAAGCTCGACTTATAAAGGCCCAGGCATCCCCAGTTGCCGGTCGGGCATCCCACGCACAGGGAGGCATGGGCAGGATGTGCTAGTCCTTCTGCCTCTTGGACCAGCCTAGGACCTCTTCAGTTTCCCTTCCAGAGGGTTCGCAGTGAAAAGTGTACTTACGTTAACTGATCGGTAGAACGGAGTATGTGCAAACTGAGAATTTTATACCCGGGACGTTCAACCAGATAAGTCCGTAGTGCGTCTTGGGCGTCACTGTCATAAGGTAGTCCTTACTGATCCGGGTTTGGCCAGAATGCGCAGGGACAGCAGGACAAGGTAACGCCGCACAGAGAAGATACAGATGTTGCTGGCACTGCCCGGTAGGCCAGCATCGATGCACATCTTGGTATCGAACAGTCGCCGAGAGGATGCGGCATCATTGGGGTGTGTTGTAATGTCTTTTCATAGAACCAGTCTGCCATGGCAGGGACGAAAGTCTGCAACAAAAAAGCAAAAATATGAAAAGCTTAGTGGAAAGATGATGTCCACGCCTGCTGAAGTTTTGTCTAAGGGGTTACCAAAGTAGTACTTCACCCATGGGGGCCGCACTTTGAGGAAGCCCGGGACAGCGTGCATCTGAGGCCGTGCTTCCCGGTCTCTGACAGACCCTGAACCCCCTGATGACTACGCAGGCGACGGGACGACCTTAAAGCAGAAAGCAGCCCAGCAGGCAGCCTCTCCAGGGGGCAGGGACAGGCAACAAAATGACAGCACCAACAGTAAGTAACTTGAAAGGTTTCTGAGCTTGAATCAAGGAACAGAAGAAGTGCCAGATGATTGGACCAGCATCTGTTTCTTCCCAAGTCTAGTTTTAGTCCTATGTGTACTAGTCAGTGGTTGTGAACCACTTTATACCATTTACTTGGTATAAAGAACTGAATTTCAGAATAAACTCTGGGCAGCATTGGTGATGCTGTGTCCCGAGTGTCCTGTGTCCCGTGCCCCGAGTAGCCACTGCAACTGTGAATATTAATGGAGATAGTGAAATATGGTGTTGTTTCCTATTGCATTCTTTCAAGAGGAAAAGTTAACTAATTGGTTGGTGCACACAAATTGGTGGAGAAATTGTGCATATGCCAATATGTTGTTGTTAAAAATCTTTTATTTTGAGCTCTACTGCTTTGAGATCTCATTTCAGAAGAAGGGCATGAACAGTCTCCAGCCACAGGGTTGATGGTTGTAAATGCTCACAGTTGTGCATTCCTAGGGTTTATCCATCCCTGGGGTTTGCAAATTCACTTAAAACATTCTTAAACTGGTTGATTTCTTGTTTGCCAGACAGATGGTACGGAAAGCAACCACAGATTCCAGTATTTGAGCATAGGATAGACTCTGCCTGATTACCTGTGTTAGAAATAATCAGAATCTAAAGCCAAAGACTTAAGAAAAAGTTAGTGATTACTAGATTACCTTTAGGACACTGCATTAACTCTCTAATGTTCTTGGTATTTAAAAAAAATTGTCACAGAAATTCAGTTAACATCTTACAACTGAACATCTATGTACATTACTTAGATAAATGTAATTGCTGTAAACATCTATATGATTTGGGATTTTGTTTTCATTGTGAAATGGGAGCTTTTTTTGGTTTACAAGTTCACTAACTAAAAACTGTTTCTATAAGGAAATGAGGGTTTTTTTAACAACAAAAATGCCTTGCTGACTCTCACAATGAAATCAAAATCTCTCCAATTTTTTAATAGGTTACTTCAAACCATTTGTTACATACTAATCCTTTGCAAATCATTTTAGATTTAGTGTTATAACTTTTCCTCAGATTTTTTATTTCAGTCTTTCTTTCTTTCTTTTTGTTTGTTTGAAGGGGAAAGGCATTCTTTCCTTTTTTCCTTTTTTAAAGACTCACAGTCACCATGCCTAGTGCTGCATCTGCTAGGACTCGGTGGTGTAACTTCTGCCGCCTCAGAATATATAGTTGGACTGACTTTCAATAAGATTGAAAGCCTTAAGGGTTTAACCACCGTTTTGTAGTTTTTTCTTTAAATTCCTTTTTAATTGGAGTTGAGCAGATTGATTCTTAACCTTGGAGATCATCCCATCGGTGCAGTTCAGGTGATTGCTGACCCTCCCTAAGCCCCTGTGCTCCGTTATGAGCACTGCCTCTCAATCTTAAATGCACTCTTGCCTCTTTCTTACCCAAGACAAAGAACAATTATCAACAGTAATTCTTTAAATAGTGTAATTTATTAATTTAGAGCAGGTCAGGGTAAATTAAAAGAACCTTTGTCTGAAAATGCTGCCAGGAATCTATTGTGTAAATGTAGGTATTTTGTAAAAATAACCTTGAAACTATACATTGACACATGTTTGGTCAGATTATGACAGGTTTAATTTGTTTTATTTCTTTTTTAAAACTAGTTTAGCAATAATTAATCCCTTGATCATCACATTCTGCTATTAAAGGATCTGTTAGCATCATCACACTCCAGAAATCTTAATGAATGCAAATTTTTGGAGTAGGCAGTTTATTTGTTTCTTTTTTATCCAATCATGTCAGTTAAGTTTATTGTTTCTTTTTTTTTAATGGTTTTATTTATTTTTTGACAGAAAGACACAGTGAGAAAGGGAACACAAGCAGGGGGAGTGTAAAAGGGAGAAATAGGGCTTCCTGCTGAGCAGGGAGCCCAATGCCAGGCTCCATCCCAGGACCCTGGGTTCATGACTTGAGCCAAAGGCAGAGGCTCAATATCAGAGCCAGCCAGCTGCCCCAGTTATTTGTTTCTTGACTAATAAACTCTTTGATACTTTTAGCCAGAAATCAGTCTCATAAAGCTATTTTTGAGTATAGCTTGTGTAAAATAAAAATGTTGAGCTTTGGTAAGAATTTTTCCAAGCTGAACTCCCTTTAGCAAGATAGTTTTCCAAAAAAATATTTCTGGAAAAGTGAATAGCTTTTCACTTTTCCCGAAATATTTTTGTGACACTTAACTTTTTTGTAGTTTTGCCATTTGAAAACATTGTGGTGTAGTTGGTCTGTAATTAAGCTGTAAATTTAACACTGTTGTTAGCTTTATAAATAAAACTATAGATGCTTTTCTCCTGGTAATCTGCATTCTTTCTGCAGCTGGAGCTGGAATCCTGTTGATCTTCTGGCTGCCGTTCATTTTCTTCACAGTTCACAAAAGAAGAATGTGAAATTCAGTGAGTGTTGTTACCAATCCTGTCAGGAGATGAATCTCATTTCACCAAAATTAAATTATGTTTTTCCACTAAAAATGATACAAATTGAAGGCACTCTGAAACTGGAAGACTTAAGGCTCTGCAGCGGCTCACCCAGCGCAACTCTAGGTTGCTACTCTACTTTGTTTACTCATTGGGTGATGTAGATATTTTATTATTATTTTTTTTAATGTTGGGAGATAGCCATTCTAACTACTTTTGAACGTCTCTGTTTTGGGAGGGTATAACAAGGAAATGAAAAAGAATATATATGAAGGGAGAAACATTATTTCTTCCCATATGGTTATGCTCATGCTCCCATAGCCTACAAATGATATTTTGGAGGTTTGTGTTTACTATTATTTTTCCATCAACAAATAGCAAGAGATTTTCCTGTTTTGTTTTTTTTTAAAGATTTTATTTATTTATTTGAGAGAGAGACAGTGAGAGAGAGCATGAGAGGTGAGAAGGTCAGAGGGAGAAGCAGACTCCCCATTGGAGCTGGGATCCCTATGTCGGACTCAATCCTGGGACTCCAGATTGTGACCTGACAGTTGCTTTACGAACTGAGCCACCCAGGCACCCTAGATTTTCCTATTTCTACTGATCCTTGCAAGACTATTAAAATGTTTCAAGCAGGAGATACTATAATGATTATAAACTTAATTCCATTGTAATAAAGATACCAAACAAAAAGATTTTTAGAACCCAATTAAAAGAAAAAAATAAAAAGGAAAAAAATATATTGCCCAGTAACGTGTCTACTATGGCATAATTTTTGAAAATTTAATAATCACACAAAGTAGTGCCATAAGTATATGGTTATGTATCACATTTTGTAGAAAATGTAAAAAACTTTATATTGAGATCATTGATTAATAAAGTTTCTGGGGGAACTGAGATTAAGAATGAAATGGAGAAAAAAATGGAGAATGGATACAAAACATATCGTGTGCATAAATGCCTATATATGTATATGTATGATTTTAATATATTTTTAAATTAAAGCAGATTAATACATGCTTTCTGAGACTAGATAGCTCATCATAGACTCGAAACTTCATGATTTTGTGAAGGAGATCTTAAAAAATTCCTGAAGATCAGTAGGATTCAGAAGAGTGTGGGTGTGTGTGGGTGTGTGTGGGTGAAAAGTCAAGAGACTATATGAGACAAAACCTCCATAAACAAAAACAAAAGTGCATATATTGTGCTCAGGAAACAACAAAAATATTGACTGATTCAAATTTAAGGTTCGTGGTTGATGTTATTTCTCAAACCAAGAAATAAAAGCCTAAATTACATAATTACATATGTCCTTTGAAAGGCTAAGAGCTTCTTGAAAATAGTGAGATGAAGGCAGTTTGTTGTATGTATGTAAATGAGTTTTCCTGTTGTTATATTTTCCAAATTTTATCCAACAGCATCAGGACACAAGTTTTTTTTTGTTGTTGTTGTTTGTTTGTTTGCTTTTTTTTTTTTTTAGATTTAAATAATTCTCTTAAATTTTTAGAAGATTATGAGCTAGAAAAAAATCGTATTCTTATAAAACTATGGTATAACAGTAGGACAGATGTGAATTAAAGGAAAAAAAGCAATGATTTCAATCACAATGAAATCACATTTAATTTCTATGATGCCATGCTAGCTATTCAAGGTTTTTAGTTTCTTTTAACTATACATGGGACTCACTCCAAAGGACTGTTATGAGAATTAAATGGGATAATTTTACTAAAGCACATTATAAAGAAGTAGTAATAATCAGTGTTAGTGTCCATCTCAAAATAATCCAAGAAAATCATTTTACTGATTCCATAATCATTTACCTAAGTAAGTATACAGATATAGACTTAAATGTATAAAAGAAAGAACTCTTACTATATAAAGCAAGGAAAAGGGAATGAATTATAAAAGTGTAATGACAGTTGTATTTCTGACAGTAAATAAATTATTCTTTAAGCTTGGTCCTCAACTGAGGTTATAATGCAAGAATTTAAAAACTTATTTCTGTCATCTGCTTTGTGACCACATTAATCTTGCAGAATGATGGAAGCAATAAATGCAGCTTTTTAATTAGACCATGTCAAGAGACCCTCAGGACTCTACAAATGCAAGAAAATAATATATTTCTGACTTAATTCATGTCAAAATGTTTTAGATCCTACTAGAATTTATTAATTCATTTATTCAACAAATATTTATTGAACATTAATCATTGGCTGAAAGGTGGAAACATAACAGGCAGTCCTGTTCTCAAGAAGCTGTATTCAAAGGTAGGAGGGGAGCACTAAACAAGCAAATATCATCCCTGCTAATTACATGTTCTAAGAAAAAGTAGGTAGGAGATTGGCAAATGATAGTGTGTGTGTATGTGTGTGCAGGTGTGTGCACATGTGTGTATGTTTAGGGAAATGACTCTCTGATTTGGCAACAATTGTGGCGGGATCTGCAGAAAGTGGAGGGGTAAAACCTGGTTTTCTGAAAAGAATAATATGACAGAAAGAAAAACAAGTGCAAAGGCCCTGAGGCACCTGTGAGCTTAGGCTTGTTTTTGCTTTTTCTTTAATTTTTTTTTTAATTTTAACTTTTTTTTTTTTGAGGGGGTTGTTTTAGAAGTCTCAGGGGGCTAATGAAGCTGAGGCCAACTAAGTGAGTGCAGATGGGGCTAAAGTCAAAGAGGTCCCAGGAACCCAAATAAAAAGTCTTTAAGTCCATGTGGGATCTTTGGCTTTTATTCTGGATGAGAAGGGAAGACACCAGAAGGATTTAAGTAATACAGGTGGACAGTAGGTACGTATTGCAATGGTCTTTGCAGGAGATGATGGTGATTCAGTGTCGTATGGTAATAATGGAGATAGAGGAGCTAATGTGATTCGGGATTGATTCCAAGGTAGAAATCACATTAAAAGAGAATATACACCTTCAGTAACATTACTTTCAAAAGAATTTTTAAAAGCTGCCTAATGCCACAATATAAGAAAGCAACAAACCAGCCTAGACTCAGAGAATATGGTGAAGAATTAGATTGGACAGAATCTGAAAGATCAGTGGAAGTCACAGTTTCTATCTTGGCTGTGGTTTTCAATTATGTACGAGTGAAGAAGACCCAAACTTAACATTCCAACTATATTCCCTTAAATCAGATGGTAAGAAAAAAGTATTTAAAAAATGGCTAATGAGAATAGACTGAAATTATAAAGTAAGTAAAGAAGACACCTGGAGGTGGAGAATCTCAGGTCTAGGGAAGAGCAGGTGCAAAGGCCCAGAGGCAGGACTCCATTTTCCATGTTTCAGCAGAGAGGAGTCCACTGTCTCCATGCATACAGAGGAATTTATCCAAGGTGCTTAGGTTGTAAGCTGTAATAGCACATCTCAAAATTATGATTGCCTTGTCACAATAATACCAGTTTTATTTATCCCCAAACAGCACTGACAGTATACATCTGTGCTCTGTATGTACTCCTAACTAATGTCATCCTGATCCTAACCCTAAATCGAAATAAAATGAGGTCAGCAGATGTTACAGAATGTCAGAGAAGTTTATTTCTATGTCACGTGGTCCAAGAGCAGAGCTTACAACTACAGTTTCTTGAGCAATCCTATGTGATATTTATTCCCTGCATATCACTTCCTTCTCCAGGCTGTGCAGAAAAGTAAGGCTTACATTGAAGAGAGATATATCAAGAATTAGAGCCCAGGATGTCTCAGACACTGATGTTGGGACCGGAAACAATGTATGTTTTGGGATGGCAATATGGGTGGAAACATGTAATCAGAGCTTTAAAAAAAAAAAATGCATGCTATTTGACAACCATCTTCTAAGAATTTTTCTTAACAATATAATTGAGTTAATTTGAAAAAAAAATTAGTTACAAGATGTACCATAGTAAAATACTGGAAATAAACTCAACTTCTATTAGCATGGAATTAGATAAAAATATAGTTTCAAAAGTAAAATTGATGTTGGAATGTACAAGTAATTAATGAGGAACTATCTATAGCAATTCTCGCTATGTATCCTAAATGCATTAAAATAGCTTTTTATAAGAATTCCTATAGAATTGATAAAGAAGTAAATAGACAATCATATATGTATACATGCATGCGCTTTTTTCTCAATTTTTTGTATTTTGTTCTTATAATCAATACATTTACTAAAATAAAATTATAAGATTTTTAAAATGAAGTATGTACTAGCTAAGTTAAAATATTATTCCAGGGGATAAAAATATATGTTTATAAAAAATAAAAAATTATAAAAAAAAAAAAATATTATTCTTGGTTGTCCATGTAAATTCTTAAAATTCTTTTCCTTGAAATTAGTTCAAATGTCACAAAACAAAATGGAGATTTCTTTTATGTACTATCTCTGTGATTTTTCTTTTTATTAACATAAAATTTGGGCAAACATCATAGCTCTACAGGGTCTTTCTTTAGTTGTAGAGCCCAGTGGGCCACTACTCTTTTTTGTCTCAAGATGTCCCACTTCCATTTGGCAGTAATACCCTCTTCTTATTGTAATGGAAGACTATATTGCCACTGTTTATCTGAAAAGTATTCGCACCCATTTGTTGAAAGTCAAACCACTTTTTGCTGACGTAGACTTCTCTTCTTCAGCACCTGCTATGAAGCAGGCTCCCACTAAGCAAAGGGAGTAAAACATGTCATGGGACTTAAAGTTGCTGATGATGTGTGGACAAGTTTCCCAAACTGTATTCTGCAGTCTTTACTGCAGTTAAAAATATAGTTCCTTAGCAGAGCCCTCAAATATATTAATTCAGTAGGTGGTGAGTGATTTTCAGACTGCCTTTGTCACAGAGTTGTTCTGACAACCAGCTTATAAAAGATGCCATGGTGATGTGTTTAATGATGTTCCCAGTAGGAAATACACTCTCTTTTTTTTTTTTTTTCAAGATTTTATTTATTTGACAGAGAGTGACACATCAAGAGAGGGAAAACAAGCAGGGGGAATGGGAGAGGGAGAAGCAGGCTTCCAGCCAAGCAGAGGGCCCAATGTGGGGCTCAAACCCAGGACCCTGGGATCATGACCTGAGCTGAAGGCAGATGCCTAATGACTGAGCCACCCAGGCGCCCCGTGAAATACTTTCTTTAAAAAACTTATTACCAGTTTTCAGTTGACAGCACAATTCCTATACCCAGACAAGAAAGGTCCCCATTCTGGTGTCTGTGCTTGAATGGCCTCTCCAGATACCGCTCTCCATTCAAATAAACAAATACGTGAATGATTTAGTGGATAGGTGAATGAATATATAAGTAAGTAATAAAATAGCATAGAGCGTGCAGGAAGCACTGTAACTTGGGATTCCATGCTCACTGTTGGCTCAGTGTGACCCATATCATGAACATTCACCCTTGGAAGTAACACCATTCAGTCCCCAAGAACCTGCATCTCCCCATCTCTTCCCTTATGTCCCCAAAGAAAAAAGTGTCATGAAGAGTGTGTGCCTTGTGCCTGTACCAACATGGATGAAGGCAAAAACATCTAATGAAGCAATGGTTAATATGAATAAATCATATATATGTCAGGTTTATGGAGTGGGCAGTGTGAGAAGTTTAGGAAAGTTTGAATGTGTTTGGTGAAAAGAAAGATAAATTGTTTAACTTGTTAAATTCTTCTTCATAAATCACAACTGTTGTGATGACCACAATAATTCCTGGGAACCTTAGGACCCATAAATCTGGAAATGTAGAGAAGCATGAAAATGGATGCTATACATTACTCCAAAGTGATAATCCATTATGTAAGAATCCATTCCATTTACGCTATTTATGGAAAATAATCCTGAGGAGTATTTTGAAATACAGAAAGTTGACCCCTCTTACATGAGGTTTTGATTTCCATGGTTTCAGTTACCCATGTCAGCTGTGGTCCAGAAGGAGATGATCCACCAAAGGCTACCTCGCAACGCCTACGTCATTCTCTTCACCTCTTCTTATCCCATAGGTGTTTTATCATCTTATATCATCACAAGAAGAAGGATGAATATGGTGCAATAAGATATTTTGAGGGAGACCACACATTCACATAACTTTTATTATTACATTGTATTGTTATAATTGTTCTATCCTGTTATTACTTATTGTTGTTAATCTCTTACCATGCCTAATTTATCCATTAAGCTTTATCATAGGTAAGTATGTATAGGAAAAAAATGTGTATGTAAGGTTGGGTACTATTCATGGCTTCAGGCATCCATCAGGGATTTTAAACCATATCTCCTGGAGACAAGGTAGGGATACTATATTAAGTAATATATATATGATTAAATTTGCATAAATGCAGTCGTGTGTGCAACATGCTTGAAGTGTCATACTGATTATTTACATGTCTTCACATTGATTTATTTATATTTTTATTCTTACATAACATTTAATGAGACCTAATTAATCATAAAAAATAAAAATATTAGTTCTATTTGGTTTGGATTTAATTTTTAAATGTTTTTTAGTTAAAATTTGTATCTGCCTCCCTATTATAATAAACAATTTTGGATACTTGAAGAAAAATAACTTTGAAAACCCATATAAAATATCTTTTTTTTAAAGATTTTATTTATTTATTTGACAGACAGAAATCACAAGTAGGCAGAGAGAGAGGGGGAAGCAGGCTCCCTACTGAGCAGAGAGCCCGATGTGGGGATCCACCCCAGGATCCTGGGATCATGACCTGAGCTGAAAGCAGAGGCTTAACCAACTGAGCCACCAAAGCTTCCTATATAAAATGTCTTATCTATTTTCTTTTCTTTTTAAAGTTTTTATTTAAATTTCATTTAGTTAACATATAGTATAATATTAGCTTTAGTAGTAGAATTTTGTGATTCATCACTTACATACAAAACCCAATGCTCATCACAAGTGCCCTCCCATTTTAACCTAACCTATCACGCATTTAACCCATCACCCCCTCACTGCCCATCTCCCCTCTAGCAGCTCTCAGTTTGCTATCCACAGTTAAGAGTCTGTTTTATGATTTTCCTGTCTCTTCCCCCCATGTTTATCTGTTTCATTTCTTAAATTCCACATACAAGTGAAATCATACAGTATTTGTCTTTCTCTGACTGATTTATTTTCCTTAGTATGATACATTCTGGCTCCATTCACATCGTTGCAAATGGCAAGATTTCATTCTAAAATGTTTTAACTTTTTAATTATTCTGTTTTTGAAAATATGTTCAAATTTTTACATCTTGTATATTTTGATTACTTTCAATAGTACACACATTATGTAAACATATTGACAAAAATAACATAATTTATAACTTTGATACTGTGCAGGTAGAAGAAATAAATTATGTGAAATTAACACAAAATTTTAAATTAAGTGTATGTGTTTATTTTATTCACTCAAACATTTCCTGTCCATAAACAGAATATCCAGACATGTGTAATCAGTCATCAACCAGTACAATGGCCCTTGATATTTTGGCAACTTTTGGTGACACAGGCATAGATCCACAAATATTTTTAAATTTGTTATTATTCAGATATTTTTGCCATTTTGGTAAGGGGGCTACTTTTTAGTTAACACTTTAATAGCTTGATTTTAATTATATGATATGCAGGACTCTGTGTGTAATGTGCCTTGGACACTTGGAAATGTTAATCATAGGTCTGGCCAAAATGGAGCACATCTTATTTAGTTGTATGACTGTATTATTAAAGACAACTAAGGTGCCAACCAGTGGAGGGCCGCCTGGGTAGCTCAGGTCATTCTCTTGGGGTATCCTGGGATCCAGCCTTGCATCATGCTCCACGCTCATTGGTGTGTCTGCCTGTCCCTCCTCCCCTCCGCCTTACTTGTATTCTCTCTCTAATATAAATAAAATCTTTTATTTTTTTATTTTTAAGTTTTGTTTTTCCTTTTTTGTTTGTTTTTAATTTTATTTCTTTTTTCAGTGTTCCAAGATTCATTGTTTATGCACCACACCCAGTGCTCCATGCAATACGTGCCATCCTCAATACCCACCACCAGGCTCAACTAACCACCCACTCCTCTCCCTTCCAAAACCCTCAGTTTGTTTCTCAGAGTCCATAGTCTCTCATGCTTCGTCTCCTGCTCCAATTTCCCCCAATTCTAAATAAAATCTTAAAAAAAAATAGAGCTAGCCAGTATAATAAAATATGAGAAAATAAAATAAAATATTTCAGGTTAAGTATTGGCCAAATACACTGAAAACAAAATAGAAGCCCCACAGAGCACATCATTCCTTGAGTACAATGTGAAAAGAAGGGTCTGGAAGAATGTGAAAAAGATGCAAGCAAGATTGAAGTGCCAAGAGCCTGGATTTTATCTTGAAGTTGTGACTATCAGTTTATATCAGAGACTGCCACATTCATATTTGTTTTTTATACTTGCCCTTGGCAGATGTGCGGATAATGTGTTTGAAGACAGAAAGATCAGGAGGCAAGGGTAATATCTTGGATATATGGAAAATTTAGAAACAAGACACCAGCTGGCAGGAAAACACGTGTTTGGAGGTAAAATAAAAAGATCTGAAAATTGATTAGTTGAAGGGATGAGAGAAAGGCAGAACTTTAAGATCAATTCTTGTTCACTTAGAGGGTGGTTTTACCACCTCTTATAAAACACATCATTTCAGTTTTGAATGTCTCGACTTTCATTGTCCTATGATATTTTATAGATTTGATTTTCACTTCTGGGAAATTAATATTTCAAAAAGTTAAAAAGAGTATAGATTTTCACCATGAACCAAGTTATGAAATAATTCCTTCGGTGTTGATTTTAGGTAGTGGTTCGTAAGTATTCTGTGAGCAGAAAACATGTTAAGAATCAAAAGCTTCAACATCTGTGAGAGAGCCTGTTAACTATGGGAGCTCCTGATCTTCAGAGGAGGGTATCTTTGGGTATGCAGGTTATGGCTGGAGATCCTGTTTAATGAGCCAAACAGTGACTGAGAACATAAACATTTAACTTTATTTAATTGTAATTAAATTTAAAGGGCCATATTTGTCTAGCATCTACCATACTAAATAATGCAAGTTTAGAGAAAAAAATCAATAACTTTATCAATAACTCCATACCACATGCCAAGAACCTTGTTAATTTGTTCAGCCAAAAAAGGACATCAGGGGTAGTAATTGGAAGCACCAGCTAAACCAGCTTATGCTAATTCACTGTCATTCTCCCAGAACCATCTCTTCTCTGGGCAAAATTAATGCAGGGGTTATTTGTGAATCTGCTGGGAATCATTACCCTTCATATTTTAAGGGTTTGATATTGACACTAATTTATGAAATGCCTTTTGTGATGTGATATTACATTATCTTTTCCTATTTTGTTATGAAGAAAGTGCTCCACTCCCTGATTTAAAATTATGTTTCCCTGCTGGATTGAGCACCCCAGAATCCATTCTCTGACACATCCAGAGGTTTTTGTGGATACAACTTGGAAAAAAGTCTGTATTCCTAAGATTTCTTATTCTAAGCTATTTCTGTAATTGGCCTCTCTTAAATATACAGCTGTGTGTGGTATTATCCAGCACTACTTAGAAATATGAAACCTCCTTAATGTTAGAAGAGATTGGTGCATGAGGATAATATATGTATCTTTGCAAGGCAAACATATGGTCCTCAATCAGGAAAGATCAGCTGTATCCAGAATGTTTACTTTTGAACACAAGGAACTCAATGGTGCTTAAGAATTAGAGTATTTGGAGTTGAGTTTTCTCAAATCTTTCTGTTTCAAAATTTCAAAATATCATTCATTCCTAAACAAAGACCTGATTTTATTTGCTCAAAAATACAGGTAGGTTGGGAATTACTGTTATAATTTACAGTCTTCAAGGTCAGGTTTGCTGATATTTAATTAAATTTGCTTTTCTATTGAGATGGTTGGGTGTGTTGTTAAGAAAAAAATGAAGAGAAAATTCAGATTCTGACTATGGCTTGAGCAGAAAATATAAAGGTAGGCTGTGCTTTCTTTCTTTTTTAAAAAATTATTTTATTAATAATTATTTTTAAATATTTATTTATTTGACAGAGAGAGAGAGACAGAGATCAAAAGTAGGCAGAGAGGCAGGCAGAGAGAGAGAGGAAAGCAGGCTCCCCACTGAGCAGAGAGTGCCATGCGGGGTTCAATCTTAGGACCCTGAGATCATGGCCTGAGCTGAAGGCAGAGGCTTAATCCACTGAGCCACCTGGGTGTCCCTAGGTTGTGCTTTCAATAAGTACTTCATTCTAGGTGTTCTATTCCTTAGTAAATCATATGCAGATCCTCTCTGTCTTCCAGACTAACTAGATCAGATAACCTAATTCAGATTCCCATCCTTTAGGGTTTGTTAGCTGTAGCCACTTTTGGAATAATTATTGCAAATCAAAGACACAGCTGTAGACAGAGAAACTGTTTTGATGAGTACAAGCACAGAGGAATTGAATGAGTAGTTGGAGGTGTACCCAGTTGTTGGAAATGATGGTGGAATCTCTTGGCTGAGCTTTAGAAATGAATCTCAGGCTCGAAAAGAAGCTGCCTGCAGACCAGAATGCTGTTGCACTAATTTCTGCCTCCAGAATTGCCTTTGTGGTAATTTACTTTGCTCTAATGGATTGTATTGGAGTCTGTGTAGTCATGGGCTACCATGGGATACTTAATCATTGGTTCTGGAGGCAGCCAACCAGAATTCTATCTATCTATCTATCTATCTATTTATTTATTTATTCATTCATTCATTCATTCATTCATTTATATTTAGAATCTGCCACTCTCCAAGTGTCCTGTAATAAAAGTCACCATCCTTTTTCCACTCTGATGGGACTTATCTTCCAGACCTTAATGCCATTTTGAATCCTCCATGTCTCTCACTCCCTTCATACAATTTATCCATAGCTCCTCTTTGAACTTCCTTCGAAATGTGTCCATGTTCTAACCACTTCCCACTGCCCACACCACCACCATTTCAATCCAAGTGACTGCCCTTTTCCTCTAGACTTCTAGAGTCCCCAGTGTAAGGTTTTACAGGCGAGATACACATGACAATAGGTGAGATAGGTGCAAAGCAAGGTTTATTAAAGGTGCCCTCGGGTGAGGTTCCCCGACTCAGGAGAGGAGAGTCCGGGAAGTCACGTCCAGGAGGGTGTCGAGTGGGTCTTTTATTTGGGTTAAGATAGGGCATAGGTTCACAGCCATATAAGGTAAGGTATTTGGTGAGTGGAGTGTTGGGGGAGTCCTGATGTTCCTGTTCCCTGCATAAGTATTGGTTTACTTATGGTGAAGTGTCCTCAGCATACATCCTTCTGGCAGGAGAGTCATGGGTAAAGGAAGAGGGCATCCTAGAAGATGACCACCTGGAGGCCATTTTTATTGTTTCTCTTGCATTCCTAGAGCAGCCGACCCAACACCCAGACTTGTTTCTCAGGTTCTTTTCTGTACCAATTTACTGTATTCTCCAAAGTCACCAGAAAGATTCTTTTGAAACATAAGCAAGATTATGTTATCTCATGGAAGACTTATGTAATGTGTTCTTATCCCATTTAAAATTTATTTAAAAAAGTACCATGGTTGACAAGACCCTATATGCTCTTTTCAGTCACGGTCTGTTTCTAGGATGTCTCTCTGATTTGTCTTTTACTATGCTGTATCATAAGGAATCTTCACGTCTTTGTCTTTGCTCAAAAACTCTTGACTCATGAATTTTCAATTGTTCCTTTATCCACAGATGCTCTCTTTCCTCACATGGGGCTCTCCTTATTTCTTTCAAGTCTACTCTCAAAGGCTTTTTTTCTATGTAAATATAATAGCTTTAATCATTCATTACCCCTTTACTATGCTCTATTGTGTATATGACTTCCATTCTTTGTAATATTAATTGATTAGTTAGTTAATTACTCATTTGTTTATGTATTTTGTTACATAAACTCAATGAGGTTAGACTATAAGTCATTTTTATTGTTGTATGCTCAGGTCCCTAGTCACATCTTGGTAGTTAATGGATTTGTAAAATGGATGAATAAATTATTTCACAAGTATCAGTATAATAACTTTTATTTATTTTTTATTTTTTTAAAGACTTTATTTATTTGTCAGAGAGAGAGAGGAAGAGAGACACCACAAGCAAGGGGAGCAGCAGGCAAAGGGAGAAGCAGACTGAGGGAGAGGGAGAAGCAGACTCTCCACTGGATAAGGAGTCAGATGTGGGACTCGATCCTAAGACCTGAGGATCATGACCTGAGCAGAAAGCAGACCCTTAGTCCACTGAGCCACCCAGGTGTCCCCAGTATAATAATTTTTATATCAAAACTTCCCATACTTGTGATGCAGACTGGATAATTCAAAATAAGCATTTTGCTAAAGAAAACAACAGTTTTGTGAAAAATATTTATGAAAGCACCAGTAAGCAATAAAGCACTGAAGAACTATAAGACCAAGATTAGGGAGGGTATGGGAGCCTGTCTGGTGTCTCAGTCAGCTTGGGCTACAACAAATCACCAGAGTGGGTGGCTTAGACACAACAGAAATTTATCTTACAGTTCTGGAGGCTAGTATTTCAAGACCAAGTGCCCTCATGGACAGGTTTACATAAGAGTCTTTTTCCAGTTTTTAGATAACTGACTTCTGCTTATATACTCACACAGCAGAAAGAGGCAAGAAAGCTTTGTGGTGTCTCTTTTATAAAGGCACTGAACTCATTCCAAAGGATCTCATCTTCATGATGTAATCACCTCTCAAAGGCCCACCTTCTATTAGTGTCACACATGTGATAAGATTTCAATATGTAAATTTTAGGGGAGACAAATAGTCAGTCCATTGCTCATACAGGTAGCTTTTTTCTTTCCTTAGAATTGTTATCAATTCCTGAAGAAAGCTGAAGAGAGAAATAACCATATCTATTAATACAGTGAGGGTCCTGAGCACATCTCTTAGTAATCGAGATAATCAAAAAGAAAGGAAGAAAAAGAGAGAGAGAGGTGGTGACATCTTGCTGATTTTCCAGAGGCCACTTAGTCTCTGTTAAATCCTTCATCCATTTTTCTTTCCATTCCTCAAACTCCTAACTCCCATTGTCTTATCTTCAAGTTCACTGACATGTTCTTCCACCAGCTCGCATCTGTTAAATTGTTCTGCTGGGTTTTATTTCCCACTCTTATAGATTTCAACTCTGTAAGTTCTACTTGTTACTTTTTCTAATTTCTATCTCTTTGTTGGTATTCCCTTTTTTGATATGTTGTTTTCTGATTCCCTTATTTCTTTTCTCATGTTTTCCATCAGCCCTTTGGACATATTTAAGCCAGTGGTTTTAGAGTCTTAGTCTAGTAAGTTTGATGCTTGGACTTCTTCAGGGGCACTGTCTGTCAACTTAATTTGTTTCTATGAACAGACTATATTTTATTTCAAGGCATAAAAATTCTTTACTTCAGACTATACTGTCCTACACAAGATGCCCAAATGTCAACAACAACTACGAGTGAGGAATTTAGGTAAGCAAGAAAAAAATACACACTGATTGCAATGGTTAATTTATATGACAACTAAGCTGAGTCCCTATGCCCAGATATATAGTCAAACATGACTGCAGCCATTTCTGTGTGGGTGTTTTTGATGAGATTAGCAGTGAAACTGACAGAGTGTGAGTAAAGCAGATCGCCATAATGTGGGTGAGCCTCACTGAATGAGCTGTAGGCCTGAATAGAACAGAAAAACTGACCTTGTATGAACAAGAAAGCACCAGACTAGCACAAGCCCTCAGGCATGAAGTGCAACAGTTGCTCTTCCCTAGGTCTCTGGTGTGATGGCTTCTAACCCACAGATTTGGGACCTGCCATCCTCCATAAATGTCTGAGCCAATTCCTTAAAATGAGTCTCTCTATGTATACATATCTTATTGGTTCTGTTTCCCTGGAGAACTCTAATATGCTCATTAAACAAAGACAAAAATCAAATCTAGATTCAGATATAGAATCTAGATTCTATATTCTAGAATCTATACTCAGATATAGACACACATGTTGGAACAGCTTGGGAAAGAATTTATCTTAACTGTGATCCATATGTTAACAACTCTAAAGGGAAAGGTGAACACTATATAAGATCAATGATTAATCTCTGCAGAGAAATAGAGACTATGAGAATGTATACAATAAAGTGCTGATAAATAACATCACAGTTACCAAAAAAACCAGTATTTTTTGCTTTTGCTATTTCATCACTAGTAGACAAAATACACAAAGATGCAGCAATTTGAATATAGATCCAGAGAAATTTCCCAAACTGAAAGATAAAAAGATATAATCATTGGATGGGAAGCAAAGACAAAAGAAAAATTATTAAATTTTCTTACTATTTACAGCCTGTTGACAAGTCCTCGAAACAGGCAAAAGGTAATCTTAGCCCAACTCCCTAGGACCCTCTAAGTCTACTTTAGCATATAAAAATGTCTTTGGAAACTTCCTTTATCTCTATTGCCCAAGAATACATGTTAGCAATCATCCTCTAAGCATGTGACCCACTGATACACATATGAAGGGTCTCATGACTGAGGGCTTACTAAATAATATTGTAAGTGACCTTTTCCAACAATAGCCAGTCCCCTCAGGATCCTGGAAATCTTGTTTCCAAAATATCTGGGGGGCTTACAGTATCCCCAAACCCCTCCCAACTTGAAAGTATATAATGGCCCATTCCCAGTACACCTGATTCTACCCACAGGCCCTGTTCTTATGCTTTAATAAAACCATCTTTTTGAACTAAATACATCTTAGAATTCTTTCTTTGCTGTTGGCTTTGAACCTTAATGTCTTTCCTATATCAGTCATCATAATCTCCATTAACATCATCAGTATCAAAACCAAATATTCAAAAGTTATGTGACAATATCAAATGATCTGACATACTTATAATAATTCTAGAAAAATAAGAGAAAAAGAATAAGAATGGATAATTTTTTTTAAACAGCCAAATTACCTAAAAATTATCACAGACATCAAGTCCCAGATACAAGAAACTCAGGGAATGTCAAATAGGGCACATATGAAGAATAATATCTTCCTTAAAAAGCTTTTAAAAAATTTTAATATATCTACTCAGTATTTTATACTCATAAACGTATCTTCATGCCAGTATATAAAGATAGAGTAGATTTAAAGCAAGAAATGATGAAACATATTTTATGCAAACACTAACAAAAAGAACTATGTGGAAGGTCTTTACTAATATTTGATATAGTAGAGTTTGGAATGAGGAATATTACAGGGATAAGGAGATCTATTACAAGAGATAAAAGGGTCAGTTATCAAGCGCATTTCAAAATCCTACTGTATATTCTTCAGCTGACAACAGAACTTCAAAACGCTTGAGGTAAAACATGACAGAAATAAAAAGTAAAATAGAAAATTTTGTAATCATATTTGGAGATTCAATATTTTTCTCCCAATAATTGATGGAGATAGACACAAACTCAGTAAGGATATAGAAGACATGAACAACACTATTGAACAACAAGACAGTCAGTAGTCAATAGCAAACATATTTTCCAGTGCAAAAAGAATATTCACTAAGATCATATTCTGAGGGATAAGCACATCTCAACAAATTTAAAATAATAATCATACAATGTATGCTTTCAAACCATGATAGAATACAAGATTACTAATAAAAGGATATCTAAAGAATCTGCACATATATGGACATTTTATGAAACATTACTAACTAATGCATTATTTAAAAATACAGGCTTATGGGGGTGCCTGGATGGCTCAGTGGGTTAAAGCCTCTGCCTTTGGCTCAGGTCATGATCCCAGGGTCCTGGGATAGAGCCCCATATTGGGCTCTCTGCTCAGCGGAGAGCCTGTTTCCCCACCCCCCTTGCCTGCCTCTCTGCCTACTTGTGATCTCTGTCAGTCAAATAAATAAATTAAACCTTTAAAAATGTTTAAAAATACAGTCTTATGAAAAATGTTAAAATACATGTTTTGAACTGGCTGAAAATAAAGTATTTACAAATTTAGGATGCAGTTCAAGCAATGTTTTGAGGGGAATTGAAGAATTAAATGCTATATTAGAAAGTTCTCAAATCAGTACCTCAAACATCCCCCTGACACAAAAGCAAACTAAATTTAAATAATCACTAGAAAGTACATTGAAAAACATACATACATACAGTCGTACAGATTGAAAAGGAGTGATTAACTCACTGTTCAGAGATAGAGGTCACTGGTTTGTCTCTTCCCCTTCTCATCCTCCTTCTCCTCTTTCTTCTTTCTTTCCTTTTCTCCAACTCCTCCTCCTCCTCCTTTTTACCACTCTCTATGCTACATACAAAGACCTTCTGGGAAATGAAGAATACACAAGAATAGAGATCACTTTAATCTATAGGTAAATAGACATATCTAACTATGGAAGATAAAATAATGGCACCTTTAAAATGCCCAGGTCCTCATCTGCAGAATCTGGAGCTATATTAGCTTACACGACAGTGGGGAGTTAGATTGTAAGTGGAATTAAGGTTGCTGAGCAGCTGACTCTGAGCTGGGAAGTTTTCCTGGAGGGCAGATCCAATGCGAACACAAGTTTCCCTGGAAGTGGAAGGAGACAGGAGAGAAAACTGGAAGACATGACAACGTCAGAGATACTTGACCACCATTGATGACTTATAGATGGATGAATGAGGCCATGAGCCAAGGAATGCAGGCAATCCCCTCATGCTGGAAAAATCTAAGGAACAGATTTTCCCATTAAGCCTGTAGAAAGGCAGCCCTTCCCATAACCTTGGTTTTTCTGACTTTGAGTCCTATTTCAGACTTTGACTGAAGATGATAACATTTCTGTTTTAATTCACTAAATCGGTGTTAATTTGTGATGCAAGGAAGCTAATACACTAATCTTATCTTGAGAGAGGGGACTATAATTTACCACTGGTCCTACAACTTCAACCCTTTTGTCTCCTTGGTTGGATGTTTGAAATTGTGGGTATGGATATACCTCTACTTGTGTCTGTATGGAGGAATATAGCAAATTCATGCCATAATAATACAAATACAAAGCACACATTCACTTCTACTCAGATGAATTTATTCTTTGAAAAGCAAATAGAATTCAAAGATTATTAACTTTGGAGAGATTTGACTAAAATTCACAATAACGGCATAAGGAGTTGCCTTCTTAATTTCACTATGATTAATAAGAAAGTCATAGTGGAAAAAAAAAACAAGAATAATTGAAGGTGATAATTTGGGAAGTTGGAAAGGCAGTTTTAAGCTACAAACTGTATATAACTTGTGAGCACTTAGAGACATTGATTGATGAACTAAAGAGCTTCTGGCTTAGCAGGAGCATAAAATGAGAGCAGCTGAGGTTTGCAAATTTGTAATCTCCTTGTGGAAAAACAGGGAAAAAGACACTTCAGCATAATAAGAAGAAGAATCTATTAAAGACTTAGGACTTGATCCATGTGTCCTTGTAATTCAAAAGCTAATTCATATAGTGATCTGATATATTGTGTTAACAACCATTGCTGATTATCATAGCATATCTGTCATTCTCTTTTATCCGACATCTAAAATATTCAGATATCTTGGACTTTCTCTTTTCAAACCACATATAGCCTAATTTGAGTATTGGTTTCCTCTGAGAAATCTTTCCCTCTGGTACATTTGTGAATACAGAAACCATGGATACCTACATAATGTCACCCCAGACAACATTTGTTAAATGCATTAAATTTGCCTTAGTTTATCAATGGCTTTAACTCATCAATTTTGCTAAATTTTTTCTCCTCCCCAATTTTATAGCCTCATGTACATAAGTGAACGATTTTCCCTATTTCCTTTACCATGAAGGCTGGTGCCTTCTAGTTTTTCTGTATACTGTCATCTATATGATTTAGTATTTGAAAACTTAATCTCCTTTGATTTTTGCACAGGTGCCTACAAGTGATGTTCTTATAGATAGAAGTGATCATTTTTCTGACAGTGGGTTCATGCTACCCTTAAAATATATAATGATTATCCATAGAATTGGCTGGTTGATTTTATTGGTGACTGTATATTTGATGATTCTTATTTTGTCCCAGATACAGATACGCATTCTAGTTTTTCACTTCACTTACTCATTTACAAATAGTGACAGGGAGAATGACAAAATAGATTTTGGATAAATTACTCTGGTAAAACTAAGGATGAAACAATGATAGAATGTTATGCAAAAGTAGAAATGAAATAAAGAATATGGTCAAGGGCACCTGGGTGGCTCAGTGGGTTAAGCCTCCGCCTTCAGCTCAAGTCATGATATCAGGGTCCTGGATTCGAGTCCCGCATCAGGCTATCTGCTCCGCAGGGAGCCTCCCTCCTGCTGTCTCTCTCTCTCTGTCTACCTCTCTGCCTACTTGTGATCTCTCTGTCAAATAAATAAATAAATAAAATATGTTTAAAAAAATAAAGAATATGGTCAAACAATACTCTGTTACATCTCATTTTAAAAGTTTCATTAAGCTCAAATATTTAAATAAAAACTAGTCCTTTGGGGAAAGATCAAACTATAAGAATAGAATGATTAAATATAAGTGATGACTCTCACAAGTACACAAATTAAAAATGGGGGGATTATGTCATCACTGAAATTGAAAAGTTACATTCCTCATTGTATAAGCATGTGATTTCAAATCAATATGGTACAGGTGGACCCAGATGGAAGAAAATCACCCATGATTCCATACTAAGAAAAGACTGAAATATTATGGGAAATTAAGTAGAAAAATTCTAACAAAAACCCCATTAAGCGCTAAGCATAATGGCACAAAGACAAATCCAGTGAAGGGATATCCATGCTCAGTGCTGTTGGTTGTGTAGGAGCAGTAGGATTTAGAGGTGACAGTGGTAGGAAAACAACCATGACTCACCAGATAGAAAATTGGTGTGAGGTAATGTTTCCTCTGGCCCATATCTCTTCCTCTGACAACCATACAAGTTATCATACAAAATGGAGCATATTTGAAAATTAAAAAACAAAAACAAAACAAAACAAAAACACTTCTACAGCAAAGCCGTCCTGGGAAATGAAGATCTGAATTTCACTCTGCCCATGATGAACAGCTTCTCCACCATCAGGCTTCTCTACCAATGGTCAGGATGTGACCACAAACCCATGCGGAGTGGTACCAGAAATCAGGCCACACAGAAACCAGAAATGAAATTCTACATAAGACATATCACCAGTCAGAGAAATTCACTCTATAGAGAAATAAAATGTCACTACTGGATCAATGAAATTGTAAGATAAGTCCCAATTATTAACTACCCAGGTCAATATGAGAGATCTAGAATGTTATGGTGACTAGGAAGGCTTGATGCATATTCAATCACTTATTTTGATAGCAACTTATTATACATGTTAGGATATACAAAAAAAATACACTTGTGAAAATTTCTGAACCATAAGAAAGAGGAAAAGATAGAAAATGTCATTATTACTATTATTGCTATTGTTCTTATTATTGTTATTATTTCTTTTTAAAAGTTTTTTATTTTTTATTTTTTATTTTTTTTTAAAGATTATTTATTTATTTATTTGACAGAGAGAGATGGCAAGCAGGCAGAGAGGCAGGCAGAGAGAGGGGAGAAAGCAGGCTCCCTGCTGAGCAGAGAGCCCGATGCGGGGCTCGATCCCAGGACCCTGGGATCATGACCTGAGCCGAAGGCAGAGGCTTTAAGCCACTGAGCCACCCAGGAGCCCCAAAAGTTTTATTTTAATTCTATTTAATTCTAGTACAGTTAACATATAGTGCAGTATTAGTTTCAGATGTACAATTTAGTGATTCAGCACTTCCGTACAACACCCAGATCTCATCACAAGTGTGCGCTCTTGAATCCTCACTACCTATTTTACCCATCCCCCCATCCACCTCCCCTTTGGTAGTCATCAGTTTTGTTCTCTGTAGTAAGAGTCCTTTGGTTGGTTTGTCTTTCTCTCTCTCTCTTTTTTCTTTATTCATTTGTTTTATTTCTTAAATTCCACATATAAGGGAAATAATATGACATTTTTCTGTAACTGGCTTATTTGGCATAGCATTATACCCTCTAGACCCCTCCATGTTGTTACAGATGGCAAGATTCCATTCTTCTCACAGCTGAATAATATTCCACTGTGGATCTATACTGTCTCTTCTGTATCCAGATATCTATCGATGGAGCCTTGGGCTGCTTCCAAAGTTTGGCTATTGTAAATAATGCTGCAATAAACATAGGGGTGCATGTATCCCTTCAAAGCAGTATTTTGTATTCTTTGCATAAATACCCAGTAGTGACATCAATGGGTGGTTAGGGTAGATCTATTTTTAACTTTTTGAGGAATCCACAGTTTTCCAGAGGGGGTTGCACCAGTTTGTGTTCCCACCATAAGGGTGCAAGGGTTCCTTTTTTTTTTTTTTTTTAAGATTTTATTTATTTATTTGACAGAGAGAAATCACAAGTAGATGGAGAGGCAGGCAGAGAGAGAGAGAGAGGGAAGCAGGCTCCCTGCTGAGCAGAGAGCCCGATGCGGGACTCGATCCCAGGACCCTGAGATCATGACCTGAGCCGAAGGCAGCGGCTTAACCCACTGAGCCACCCAGGCGCCCACGGGTTCCTTTTTCTCCACATCTTTGCAAACATGTCTCGGTTTTTGTCTTTCTGATTTCAGTCATTCTGACAGGTGAGAGGTGATATCTCATTGTAGTCTTCATTTGCAGTTTTCTGATGATGAGTGATATTGAACATCATTTCATACATTATTTTTTAACCAAATAAACACTAATGAATTTAAAATAAGTTTTAGTTCCCAAATATATTTAGGAAATCATGGGTCTCAATAATGTTTTTAGAAATTTATTTTAATTTCCTTTTGTCATGTTAGCCATACCTATTGTTTATTCATTTATTGGTTGGTCTACAGGTTATAATACAGTCACCCCTTGAACAACACAGGTGTTAGGGGTGCTGACACTCTGAATGCTTTGATGTGGTTTGATTGCCCCAAACACCTTAAGTATTCATACTTAATAATATAAACAGCTAACATGCATTTTGGATGTTATATGTATTACATATCCAATTCTTACAATAAAGTAAGCAAGCTGGAGAAAAGAAAATGGTCTTAAGAAAATGATAAGGAAGAGAAAACACATTTACAGTACTGTACTGCATTTTTTGGGAAAAAAAACACATAAGATAAAATCAGTGTTGTTCAAGAGTCAACTGTATATATTTTTCTGTTTATACATTTTCTTTTTTTCTTTTTTTTTTTTTTTAAAGATTTTATTTATTTATTTGACAGACAGAGATCACAAGTAGGCAGAGAGGCAGGCAGAGAGAGAGAGGGAAGCAGGCTCCCTGCTGAGCAGAGAGCCCGATTCGGGGCTCGATCCCAGGACCCTGGGATTATGACCTGAGCTGAAGGCAGAGGCTTTAGCCCACTGAGCCACCCAGGTGCCCCTGTTTATACATTTTCAATGTATTTAAAATGTTTGACACAATGATATGTGAAATATGTAGGTTTTTTTATACCTTCCCTTACGGTTTTATTCTGTTGTTCTCATAGCTCTCTTGATTGTCCTCTGATTTCTTTTTACATATTTTATTTATTTATTTGAGAGATAGAGAGTACGTGAGTGTGACTGAAAGAAGGAGCAGGAGCAAGGCAGAGAGTCAGAGGGAATAGGAGAAGCAGAACTCTCCACTGAGCAGGGAGGTCAAAGTGGGGCCTTGTCCCAGGATCTTGAGATCATGGCCTGAGCCAAAGAGAGATGCTTAATCGACTGAGCTCCCCAGTCACCCTGACTCTCCTCTGATTCCTCAAGAGAGTAAGACTATAAGAAAAACCCAACTTTTGCCCTTTGTTTGGCAATGTTATCTAGAAAGTACATCTTAAACTTGCATGTACACATGGGTCTATTTTTAGCTGTTAGTTCTAATATAGCTATCCTTAAATCAATACTTCATAGCTTTAGTTAGTAAGGCCTAATGGTTTATTTTAATAGCTATTGACTGTGGTGTACACTAATTTCTCTATATTGCTAGTACACATATTTGCTATTTTAAGTGAATCTTGGGGTCATTTAAAATATGTGAACTATACTGATGAAATTTTCTTTTAGCTTACAATAAATTGAGAGATGAATTTGGAAAGAATTCATCTTTATGATACTAAATACTTTTTTTTTAAGGATCATCTGTGTTTTTCTATTTATTTGGGTCTACATTTATATACTTGAGTAAAAATATACAAATATTGACAAACAGAAAAAGATATAGATGGAGTAGTTTAACACTCACTCTCCTCTATCTCTTTAAGGGGAGATAATGTCCTCATTTTTTTCTCATTTCCTACAAACTTTTAGGTTAAATTTCAATTTTCCTGTTATATAAATATAATGGTATAAACTCAAATATTTGTATCAACTTTAATTCATGATTGTACTTTTATTTTATTTACCATTGAATTTCTAATTGTCTTTAACTTCCTTTAAGTATGACACCAAACTTTATATGATTTTTCTCTGTGCATGTGCAAGCTAATTTCTATATATCCATTTCTCTATTTATAGTAAGTAAAATACAAAAATAACAATGTTTCTCTCTCCTTCTCTTAGACATGTACACAAATGTGTATGTATAAAATATCAAACTCTTTAGAGCTTTAATGATCTTTATAGACATTAATATTACTTTTTAATAAATATATTTTTAGCAAGTATTAAGAATCTACTTTTTAAAATTTGTTCTAATTAATAAAGTTATTTATATCATTTGATTCAGAATCACACTTGAATTCCTAGGGTGAAAATTTAATATTTGTGTGTGTATGTTAATATTTCAGATGTTGTTGGAGATTACATTTATTTTATTTGGCACTTTTGTATCAATATTTATGTGATATTGTATTTTACATATGTATTTTTTCTACAGTATAACTGCATTTTGTAATTATTGCATTGTTGGATTTCTAAAAGGAATTGGCAAAAGATTTATTACTTTTTATGTTCTGTAAGCATACAACAACCAAAAAAACCCCAAAACTGATTCTTACTATCTAAAATGATTTCTTCATAGTATCATTTAAATACAAATTAAAAAAAAAATATCTGTATGGCCTACTTCTTTTCCATATTTCTGATCAGATTGGATTTTTTAAAAACTCCACTTACTTAATTCTAGAAGATACCACTGTATATTTATTCCTTCTCATGTGTTGCATGGATTTCTGAAACTTCACACAGCAATTAAAATGCTTAACACTTTTTTCCCTCTGGGCATTGATGTTTTTCCTGAGCTTTTCAAACAGCTAAAAATACATATTTCTTTTTTCCAGATGAGAGATTTTTAACACTAGCACTATTGGCATGTAGGAACAGATAATCTTTGGTTGTAGGAGGGCTGCCCTGTGCAATGGTGGATGCTCATTCTGACCTCCACCCTCTGGAATTAAACCCCCCACTTACCTTGACAACCCCAGAGATGTCTAATCATTGACCAATGTCCCTTAGGGAACAAAATCACCCCAAGCTGAGAACCACAGTCCTTAATATTTGGCAGTCGTAAACTGAGTTCTTCAGTTATTGAAATTTTTTCTTTATTTTTTTAATATCTAAGTGTTTTCTTAGTTTCTAAGTTTACTGACTCTTCAAATATCTATTGATATTTTCCAAGGACTAATATATAGATAATTTTTTGGATTTTGCATGTGTTTTTTACTGTATCCTCAAAGATCAGGGAATTTAAATATATATTTCTCTATTTAGATAACATGATTAACTACATTATCTTGATACTTTTATTCTAACTTATTTACTGCTTCTGTGGTTATTCCTTTACATTTCTTGAAAGGTTTCTTGACACATATCCATTTTGCATTATTGGTACTCATATTTCAGGTACTGTCAGACCTTTTACAAGGATTTAATATCTTAGTCTTTTAAATTAAATTATTAAAATATTAAATATATAATAAATAAAATAGTAATTAATAGATAATAAAATAGTAAATCAATAAATTAATAAATAATAATAAATATATAATGTTATTATAATATTCTAAATGGCCATTCCATTTAGAATATATTCGTATAGATATTCTAATATTTATCCTATATATTTAATATTTTCTATTTCTTACTATAGTGACTTTCTAACTCACAGATTTCTTTTAAATTTTATGTTAATATGTAGATTTTTAAATACTATGATTAAATATCCACTTCTCATATTTTAATCTTCGTAAATTAATAAATCTCAAGTTTTTATAATGTCATATAAAAGGCAATCCATATTTTTGGATAATGTAATAGTTTATAAGGAACAGTAGATTTTAACTCAGAAAATAATCAGAAAACTACTTAAAAATAAGAAGAAAAAATGGGAAAAAAGGAAAGGAAACTACTTAAAATGTAAATAATGGTGTATATAATCCTTTGCAGTTATAGGACTTTATTAGCATAGGTTCAAATACAGACACCAAAATAAAGAGACCGACGAATACAATAAAATTTTAGAAATATGCATTATGGTGGCATAATTACTTACAAAGCATATAAGAATATGGGTAAATATTGCAAAACATACATTTTGCAATATCAGTGGTTAATATTCTTACTTTAGTGATCATTAAGTGAGAACGCAGTCTTCAGTAAGAGAGGGCCAACCATAGTGAGTTCACACACCCACTCATGCGCGCACGCACACACACACAAGCAACATGGTCAAACACAGGAAAACGTTTAACTACATGAAACATCGTACAAGGGAAACTTAACCCATGTCATTCCTCCTGTAAACAGGGAAGACTAAGGGTCACAAAACAAGCCTTGCAAGTGTGGAGGGAAAACAGAAATATGTGTGACTAATACTACTGTTTAGAATGTAAATTGCTGAAACCTTTATACAGCTGTATTTGCAATATGTAGTAAAAACTTTGAATATGCATTTACTACTTTAACTATGAAATTTATCTTCAAATAATGTATGCTAAATACATTATATATGTGTGGGAAATTTAACAATATTCATATGCAGTACCTCACTGGGCACTACTGTAACCAACTGTCTAATACAGGGAATTAATGAAGGTAGTACCCACTTTTTAATATCTCATTGTTTTTTCACAGATCTATTAAATAAGGCAAATAATGTTTTGACTTTTTTTTAATTTGCAGAATAGTATTTTTCAGCAGATGGTTTATTCTAACAAACTTCGTGTTCACACTGTGCTATGTTTTTATGAGTTCCAGCTGTTAACAGATAATATTTCACTGCTGAATCTATCATGTGTGATATAATTGTTCATTATGTGCCTTAAAACACCAGCAATATAGTTATTTTCAACTTGGAGCAAATTAAAATCTTATCAGTGTTTTAAAAATCTACAGTTGTCTTCTTCTGGTTAATTATTTTAAACTTGTATTTTTCTCCATGTATTTTTTTAGTGCATTATTTTGTCAAGACTAAAAATTCAAACTGATTATTGCTTCTCCCATCACCCCATGGAATTTACAGGTGTGTTAAGAGTTTCATTTCTGAGGAAGTATTCTTTCCTACCTGTCTTACCAGCTGAGAATGCTTTAAGTTCTTCTATTAGAAACAATGGCAGTAGTGGCAAAAAACTTCAACTTTATGGATACTGGGAAACACATGGATTTCTGCCAAGCTCTAGTGGCAAATGTCTGGTGTACTCAGAGGACTACTCTGTTGACTGGTCTTTTATTCTGAAATTCCAAGTGACAGACTTCAGGCTATTTTCTACACCTCATGTAACTCCTGGTGTAGACCATGTGTCTTTGGAGCACAAAAGAGTTGAAAATACTGACTTCATGTTTTGACTAGTTTCTGCTCAGAGAATGCTGTGTCCAGTGCTGTCTGATAGACCTCAAATAATCTGGATTACTTCTCTGTTTAAAGCAAAAAAGAAGAAAAATCAACAAGTCTCTAAGTTGAGAAATGCAAAGTGTAAGGAGTTAGTTGAAGCAATTGAAAATGTTTCTACAAAGTTTAGGTTCTAAAATATAGATTTTGGTGTCCTCACACCCCTCTTTTATATCCCTTATTCCTTTCCATTTCATCTATAATTGGATAGTCTTAACCAAATCTATATTCCAGAAACAAAGTGTCCTTTGCTTTATGTATGAGTATGTTCCTTAAAAGTAGGCTGAATTTTTTTTGGCTTTGTCTATGGAAAGATAATCATTTTGCTAAATTTTAAATGGAATTTTAACTACAGTCATTGACATAATCAGAGATATTTTATGAATGTTATGCTTTATTATTATGTAGCCTACCACCTGGATAAGGGTTAGTTTTCTGTGGTTAAGAATACTGTCTTTTGAGACAACATGTTAATTTCTTTATAGATTTTGTTGTATCTCAAATTTATTTGCTGATTTTTTATGTGGATTCTTTGTCTCCTAACTAAAATGTAAACTGCTTGAGAAAAGAAACTCTGTGTCTTGCTTATCTTTGTTTCTAGAACAGAAACAATGCATTATATATACATGAAACAGTTGCTTACTAAAAACATCAAGTGCTCCATTGTACACCTGAAACTAATATAACATTTATGCTAACTGTACTAGAAATAAAATTTTTAAAAATTTTAAAAAATAAAACATCAAGTTCTCAAAATACAAATTGTGTTCACATTCTATAGGTCCCAAAGACACTCTATCAGTGGGAAATTTTATGCCCACTCCTTAAATCAGTCAGCACTTTTTATCTATGCTCATTTTTCTTTACTTCCATCATAGTATTTCAGGTTTTTTTCTTTAAATATATATTTGTATTTTTTAAGCTTATTCATTTTTTTATTGACTTGTCTTTCCTACTATACTATAAACTCTAAAAAAGCAAGGAGTTTATCACATTGCATTCAGTGACTAACTGATACAGCAACACAATATTTATTTTGGATCTGTGAATTAGTTAATAAATAAATGATTCTATTTTCCTATGTAGCCAGATGTCATGACTCATATGTTTAAAAATATTATGTTCTGGGGGTGCCTGCATGGCTCAGTCAGTTACGTGTCCAACTCTGGATCTCAGTGCAGTTCTTGCTCTCAGGATCATGAGTGCAAACCCCACATTGGGCTCCACACACTGGATGTGTGGATATATACATAAATATATACATAACAGTAAATATTATATACATATATTAATAATTAATAATTTGCTTCTCTTTTCTCCTCCAGTATAATTAATGTATAGTATTATTTTAGTTTCAATATAGTGAATCAGCAGTTATATACATTACTCCATGTTCATCAAGATAAGGGTAATTTTAATCCCCATCACATGTTCACCCATCCCCCCATCCACCTGCCTTCTCATGACCATCAGTTTGGTTCTCCTCTCTTTCTTTTTTCTATATTCATTGTTTTGTTTTCTTAAATTCCACATACGAGTGAAATATAGTATTTGTCTTACTCTGTTTATTTTTTTGAAGGTTGATTTATTTATTTGAGAGAGAGACAGAAGAGATGGGCAGAGGGAGAAATCTCCAAGCAGACTCCCCAGTGAGTATGGAGTCAGACGTGGGGCTCAATCCCATGACTCATGAAATCATGACATGCGCCAAAACCAGGTGTAAGACTGAGCTACCCAGGTGCTCTGTGGCTGACTTACTTCACTTAGCAATGTACTCTCTAACTCTATCCATGTTGTTATAAATGGAAAGATGTCATATATGTATACACCACTTCTTATCCATTCATCAATTGATGGACACTTGGGCTGCTTCCATACTTTGGCTATTATAAATAATACTGCTATAAACATATGGGTGCAAATATTCCTTCAAATCAGTGGTTTCATATTCTCAGGGTAAATACCCAGTGGTTCAATTACTGGAAAATATAGTATTTCTATTTTTAATTTTTTGAGGACTCTCCATACTGTTTTCCATAGTGGCTACACCAGTTTGCTTTCCCACCAACAGTGCATGAGTGCCCCTTTTCTCCACATCCTCACTGACACTTGTTTTTGTGTGTGTGTGTGAGTGTGTGTGTGTTTAATTTCAACCACTCTGACAAGTGTAAGGATATCTCATTGTGGTTTTGATTTGCATTTTCCTGATTATGAATAATTAAGGACCTAAATGTTGCATGTGAAACCATAAAAATCCTAGAAGAGAGCACAGACAGCAATTTCTCTAACATTGGTCATAACAACATTTTCTTAGATATGTCTTCTGAGACAATGGAAGTAAAAGAAAAAATAAATGATTGGGACTATATCAAAATAAAAATCTTCTGCATAGCAAAGGAAACAATCAACAAAATAAAAGACAAGTACTGAGTGAGAAAAGACATTTGCAAATGACGTACTTGATAAAGAGTTAGTGTTCAATATATATAAAGAACTTAGATGGCTCAACACCAAAACAAACAAACAAACAAAAATCCTAAATAATGCAATAAAAAAATGGACAGAAGACATGAACAGACATTTCTCCAAAGAAGACATACAATGACCAACAGACACACGCAAAGATTTCCATCTTCCTGTTACTGACGTCTTGCATGTGTGATGCCTTTGTTTCGAATAATGAAAAAAATACAGATACAACACTATTAACTAAAGTCTATAACTTAAATTAAAGATAAATCTTTGGGGGCACCTGGGTGGCTCAGTTGGTTGAGTGACTGCCTTCCACTCTGGTCATGATCCTTAAATCCTGGGATCAGTCCCACATCTGGCTCCTGCTTGGCAGGGAGTCTGCTGCTCCCTCTGACACTCCCCCTTCTCATTCTCGCTCTCTCTCTTTTTCTTTCAAATGAATAAAATCTTAAAAAAAAAAAAGATTAATCTTTGTGTTGTCCGGTTCTATGAATTTTGACAAGTGTGTCATTTCCGGTCCATCATTATAGTATTACGAAAGATAGTTTTACTGCCCTCCAAATTCCTTGTGCTCCCTCCTCCATTTTCCCTCCAAATCCCTTGCAAACACTGATCTTTTTATTGTCTCCATAGTTTTGCCTCTTCCAAAACTTTGCATGCTTTGCTATAACATTTGTGTAAAGGTTTTTGGGTGTACACAAGCTTCATCTCATGATGCTCCTAAGATCAAGAAACATGATCTTTTTGTTGTCTCACAAAACAATGCTTAACATTCATAAGCAACTGCCAAATAATCTTCCAAAATGGTTGTGCATTTTTCATTCTCTTCAAGGATGAATGACCGTTAAACTTTATCTGCATCCTTTTCAGCATTTGGTATTTTCAATGTTTTGGATTTTAGCTATTTTAGTAGGTGTGTGGTGATATCTTCTCTCTCTCTCTCTTTTTGTAATTTGCAATTATCTAATGATATGGGATATCAAAAATTTTTTCATATGCTTATCTGTCATTTGTATATCTTGTTTTACGACATGTCTAATCAGATCTTTTCTTCTCTTTTTAAATTGCTTGGTTTGAGCTTTTATTATTGAGTTTCAAGAGTTCTTTGCTTATTTTGGATGAGTTCTTTATCAGGTATGTATTCTGCAAATATTTTATCTGAGCCCTGGACTTGTCTTTTCATTCACTTATTTGACTTCATTTTTGAAGGACATTTTCACTTCATATCAAATTAGTAGGTCTTCACACCTGGTATTTAAAATTTTCAATCCATTATCTACTGGCTGCTTAATTTCTGATTAAATGCCTAGGGTTATCCTTTGAATTTTATATATATATATATATATATATATATATATATATATATATATATATATATTGTTTGTTTGTTTGGTTTGTTTTATTTTTTTGTTTTTTGTTTTTTTCTGTATTTCTTGGTGTGTTCTTCCTAGAAGTTAGTCTGCCTGGTTTTGGTTGAATTTCTTAGATCTCTCTGTTATGACTTGGATTTTTCTTTTATTATCTCTTCAACTATATTCTTCTTATCCTCATCCTGTTTTGAGTTAGTGATTACACATATGCTATACTGCGGGATATTGTCTAATATATAAATGATTTTATGGGTTTCCCTACCCTTTTTGTACATCAGTTTGTATAATTTTTATGCCATCAAATTTTCTGATTTTTTTTAGTGTAAAAGATTTTATGGGTTTCCCTACCCTTTTTGTACATCAGTTTGTATAATTTTTATGCCATCAAATTTTCTGATTTTTTTTAGTGTAAATGATTTTATGGGTTTCCCTACCCTTTTTGTACATCAGTTTGTATAATTTTTATGCCATCAAATTTTCTGATTTTTTTTAGTGTATAATACATTACTAATCCAGTGAAATTTTCACTATTTCAGATATCACTATTCATCTCTATATATTACATTTTTGTTTTATATCTTATATTTTTATCTTTATTAGGTTCATCTTTTATTTAAATATCTACATCTATAATACTTTTAACATTCTACAAATTATTTCTTGTCTGTCATTTTATGGGTCACTAACTTTTCCCCCGTTTATGGGTTTTATTTCTCTGCTTCTTGGCATTAGGTTATTTTTTTTATCAGATAATGGATATTACTTTTATTGGATTATTACATTTAATGGATAGTACCACTGAGTACCTAAATTTTATTGCCTGCCTTTGAAGAGTATTTGGTCTTTTTTTTTTTTTTTTTTTTGGTAGCAAGCTATTTATTAACCTGAGAATCAGGGGTGTGTGTGTGTGTGTGTGTGTGTGTATGCACACACATGTGTGTGTTGAGGTTATTCTTTAAATTTTGTTAGGTCAATTTAGGGCAGTCTTCAACTCAGAGCTAGTTTAGCATTATTTCTTGGCCATTACTCTTGCTTCCATAGTATCTGCTGAGCATTCTGGATAATTAGTGAAGATTATCCACTTTGTCCAGCCAAAGCCACCATGCCATCCTACAATATAATCTGAGAATTACTCAGTTGACAACTTCTTGATAGCTGTTCCTTGCTGAGCTTCTTGGAATTTATCCTGTGTTAAGTCTGGTTTAGGATTTAGCAAGAATTGTGGAGGAATCCTTATGTTGATCTTTGATCTTTGGTTTCTTATTTCTCTTTCACTCTCCTATAAATTCCATCTTCTTAAGCTATGAGTTTTGATCTGTTTTCTCAAGTCAGTGCCCATGCCCTCTCTGGAATTTTTCTCCTTTAGAGTTAGTTGCAATACTGCTCACATAAGATGCCTAGGGAGAAAGCAGGACTCATCTTGGTTCTTGTCCTCTCTCAAGGACTATAGTCCTATGGTGCCTGGTGTGGAATATTGCAAAATATTTGTCTCATATATTTTGGCCAGTTTTCTTTTTCTTTTTTCTCTCTCTCTCTCTCTCTCACATTTTTTTTTTACTCTGAAAGAATAAATCCAATATTATTTACTGTATCTCTATATTATAAATATATAAATATAAATATAAATATAAATATAAATATATATATAGTGTGTGTGTGTGTTTCCTCATCCTGTCAGTATCTCATGTAAATCTTCCTTTACTGTTATGTAATCAGGAAAAGAACATAATATAAGTTACACACTTGCCTCTGTTGTATGGGAAATGGCTAAGACATAACTTTGTCTTTATTTATTTATTTATTTATTTACATTTTATGTTAATATAGATGCATTGAAAGTTGGTTGCTTTGGTTGGTTCATGTTTGCATTGCATGCTTTTTCATCATTTAATTTCACCCTATGTAAAACATACATATAAATTCTAAAACCTTTAAAGTGTTCCTTCAAAAGAAATCCAGTCTCAGAATATTTTAATCATTTAATAGAATTACAGTGTGCATTCTTGACCCTTCAAGGTATAATATAAATTGATACTTTGGTCTTTTTGCAAAAAGTAATACTTTACAATAATTTTAGATCAATTTATCCCACTCTCAAGCTATATGCTATTTCTTTGTTATTTGATACATTTTAAACTGTTCAAATGTTTAGTGTATTTGATACATTTTAATATTTCATGAGATGTATTGTGCTATATAATCAATATTCAATTAAATTTCTCTCATAAGTATTCCTTTAAAAATCTTTATAACTATCAACTTTCATCAGTTTCAACTTTTTAATCTTTAGTATTTTGTATACTGTGGGTCTGTTGGTGACAAATTATTTTGTCTTTATTTTTGATGGATAGTTTTGCCAAGGATAAAGGCATTTTATTTTATTTCAGAACTTTAAAAGTATCAATAAACCACTTGTTGGCTTTCACTTTTTAATTTGAAAAGTTTTGTTGTCAATTTAACTCTCTTTTACAAGTTAGCCTTGCCTTTCCTAATTGTTCTTTACATATTTTTTTCTTTTTCACAAGTTTTTAGAAGTTTTGCTATAATGTTACTGATTGTATATGTATGTATTTATTTCTCCCTTATTTGTAGAGCTTCTTAATATTTTGCTCTGATCTCATTGGTCATTTTTGGTAAAATCAAGTGGAAATTACCATTTCCAATTGAAATGTTACTCTGATCAGTTATATTCCATCTCCAGGAATTCTAATGCATTAGACTGCTAACTATATCCTTATGTTTTTCATGCTCTTTCCCCTTTAATTTTTATTTTATTTTTTTACTTATTTAATTAAATATTTATTTACTTTATTTTATTTTATTTATTTTTGTTTTTATTTAAATTTTAATCTTTATTTTTCTTTTCTTTTCTTTTTTAAAATTTTTTGACTTTAGTTGCCACACACGCTACATTAGTTTTAGGTGTACCATAGAGTAATTCAACAAGTTATACTGTGCTTACCACAAACATTGGTATCATCTGTCACCACACAGTACAACAACATTGACCATAGTCTTTTTTCAGTAACATTTATCCCCATGATATATTTATTCCATAACTAGAAGACTTTATCTCCCACTCCCCTTCACCTATTTTTGCCTCCACTCCCTTTCCCTCTGGCAACCATCATTTTGTTATCTGTCCTCATAGATCTGATTCTTCTTGTTGTTTGTTTGTTTATTCATTTGTTTTATTCTTTAATTCCGCATGTAAGTGAAATCATATGGCATTTTTCTTTCTTAGTCTGGCTTATTTCACTTAGCAAAATATCCTGTAGGTCATCCGTATTTTCAAAAATGGCAAGATCTTAGCATTTTTAATGGATGAGTAATATTCCATTACATATATTATATGCATTATCCATGTGGATGTTTGGATTGCATCCATATATTGTCCATTGTAAATAATTCTGAAATAAACAGTGGTGCATATATCTCCTTGACTTATTATTTCCCTTTTCTTTGGGCAAATACCCAGTAGGGGAATTATTAGGTCATATGGTATTTCTATTTTCAATTTTTTGAGGAAACTCTGTTTCTCTTTTCAAAATGGCTGTGCCAATTTATATGCCTACCAACAAAGCCCAAGGAATTTTCTTCACATCCTCATCAACACTTGTTATTTCTTATCTTTTTGATTCTAGATATCCAGAAGTGTAATTTCTCTGAAAATATATCTGAATAAATCTGAAGATAATATCTCACTGTGGCTCTGATTTACTTTTCTCAGAAATTGGTTGCATTTCTATGTACTAATAACAAAGTATCAGAAAGAAAAAATAAGAAAACAATTCCATTTAAAAATGCACAAAACAAACAAACAAACAAACAAACAAAACTTAGGCATAAACTTTACCAAGAAAGTGAAATACCTGTACTCCCAAAACAATAAAACACTGATGAAAGAAATTGAAATAAACAAATGGGAATATATCCCATGCATGCAGATTGAATAATTGATATTGTTAAAGTGTCCATACTATCCAAAATAATAAACAGATTCAATGGTATCCCTATCAAAATAACAACAGCATTTTTCATAGAACCAAAAGAAATAAAACTAAATTTGTATGAAACCACAAAAGAACCAAAATAGCCAAAACAATTTTGAGGCAGAACAAAGCAATTTTGAGGCAGAACAAATCATAATTCCAGATTTCAAGATATATTACATTGCTGTAGCAGTCAAACCATGTGGTACTGGCATCAAGATAGAGACATAGATCAAAAGAGTCCAGAAATATACTCATGCTTATATGCCCAAATAACCTATGACAAAGGAAGCAAGAACGTATAAAATGAGGAAAAGACAGTTGCTTCATTAAATGATGCTGGAGAAACTGGACAGCTACATTCAACAGAATGAAACTGGACCACTTTTTAATACTATACACACACACAAAAATTGAAGATAGATTAAAGACCTAAATGTGAGACCTAGAACCAAAACATTTCTGGAAGAGAACATAAGCAATAATTTCTTTTACATTGACTGTAGCAATATTTCTCTAAATGTTTTTTAATGTAAGGGAAATAAAAGCAAAAATAAACTATTGGAACTACATCAAAATAAAAATACTGGGGTGCCTGGGTTATTCAGTTGTTAAGTGTCTACCCAGGATCCTGGGATCAAGCCCTGCATAGGTCTCCCTGCTCAGTGAGAAGACTGTTTCTCCCTCTCCCACTTCCCCTGCTTGTGTTCCTTCTCTTGCTATCTCTCTTTCTGTCATATAAATAAAATCTTAAAAAAAATTTTTTTTTTGCTCGTTCAGGAAACTATCAAAAAGACAAAAAAGCAAACCACTAAATTGGAGAAAATACTTGCATATAATACATAAGATAAGGGGTTAAATCTGAAATATATGAAGAATTTATACAACTCAAACTAAACCAAAATAAAAAATCCAGTTAAAAATAAGCAAAAGAAAAAAAAAATTCAAAAAATGAGCAAAAGACATGAACAGACTTTTTTTTCTTTTTTCCCCAAAAGGGCATACAGATGACCAATGGACACATGAAAAGATGCTCAATACCACTCATCATTAGAGAAATGTGTGTATATCTTTATTTCTAATGCAATATGTTCCAAATTTTCCTTCAGTTCATTTTCTTTTTCTAATTGTCTAAATGCTTTTATGACTTACTTTATATTTCACATTTCTTTTTCTACTATGATCTCAAATACAATGAACTCTTGCCAAAATGTTTATCATTGTACTTTTCAAATCCAGAAAATTTCTCTTTTTTAAGTTCATAATAATTAAATATTTGCTGAAATTCTCAATCTTGTCTTGTACTTATTTAACTATAATTTAAATTATTTAAAAGTCAATTTTAATAAATTTGCTTTCTGGATCCTATGTGTTTTTGGTATGTATTGTTTTTATTTGTTTCTAATAATATGTGCTATCTTTTCCTTCATCTGGACATTTTCCATGGCATATTGCATATTTATTATAAATGATTTTAGATATAATTTGAAGCCTAGATTGATGCTAACTTCCTCCTGATTAGATTTATATTTGTCTTCTACAGGAGGTTAAGCCTGACAATCATTGTTTTTCTCCAACTAATCAAGAACAGAGATATTTAAAACCAATTCATAAGCCCCTGCAAAAGCTGGTCTATTTACTGCCTACCTGTATTTATAAACCAGCTAATTTGGTGCAGTGTAAAGTTTGAAGTAATTACTGATGTCTCCTCCTCCTTGGTAAGCCTTGTAATTCAAATGTCTCTGTTCACCTCTTTCTCAATTTATAGTTACATTTAAAGCTCTTCTTAGGTTGCCTGTGATCTCAGATAGAACATATGAATAAATTGGGAAAAAATTTAGTTCTAAATTCTAATCTCCTACTCTGGAGATTCCTTTATACACTCATTTATTTTCTTTTTATGATTTGGGACATTTAATTCTTTTCTGCCATTCCAATTTTCTGATGACTTCAAATATAATTCAAAAAACGTATCCATATCTGATTCTTTTCTGAGCAGGATGGTTGCCCCAGATTATCTAATGTATGCATCATTAGATAGTAATATATTATTAGATAATTAGAAGACAAAAGACTTCACCTGTATTTGAAGAATAAATGGGAAGTTTTCAGAAGTACTTCAAAAAAGAGTATATCCAACTTTCCAGTGAAACTTTCATCATCAACCTGATGAAATGCAGGGGAATGGAAAATTAAAACCTCTATATTAGTTCTTATTCATGATAATGGTAATATAAAAAAGAGTTTAGTATTAGTATTAATACTTAGTGTGGGCAAAGATGTGGCTCAACTGGATAATTTATATGTGGAAAATAAAATGATAAAAACAAAACAAAACATTTGAGATAAATATTTGGCAGATCCAAACAGAATAACTGCGTGCGAAACACATACACACACACCATACAATTATCCCTTAACTGGAAACTTTTCTTCTTATCTATTGCCACATAAGAATCCACTACAAAACTGAATGAGTTCAAAACAACATCTTTATTTAACCTCAAAATTTTATCGGTAGTGTCTCTGGAGTGGGATAATCTGGGCAATTCTTCTCCACGTGCTGTCAGCCAAGGTCACTTTGCAATATTCAACTAGTGGCAAGGTATTCTGCGGAGTTTAAAATGGCTTCACTGCATGGCAGTTAGTGGGCATGTCTGGAAGACTGTACTCAGCTGGACTGTTAGCCTGTGCACCTACATGTGATCTCCATATCACAGTGATTACATCACAGTATAAATAAATGTTTTCTATGCCAACTCAGGGCACTCAGAAAGAGTGTCTGAAAAGATAAGAAGTGAACGCTCTTTGTTTTTTTAACATCTGGGACAAAAAACTGTCCCAGTTTCACATTTCATATTCTGTTAATCAAAAAGCCATGGAATTCACAAAATGCAAAGAGAAAGAAAAATGACGCTTCATGAGACAGGAATGTTAGAAGTATATACTTCTGTCCTGAAAAAGACACTAAAAGAAGCGGAAGACAAGCCACAGAGTGGGAAAAAATATTCATAAAGCACATATATAATAGAGTACTGGCATCCAAAATATACCGATAATTCTTAAAACTCAACAATAAGAAGATTAGCAAAGCAATTTAAAAATGAGCAAAAGATGTTACCAGACACCTCATCAATAAAGTATACTAATAGCAAATATCCATACGAAAAGATGCTCAACCTCCTATGTTATTAAGAAATCGCAAATTAAAGCCACGGAGGAATATCACCACTATATGTCTATTAAAATGGCTGGTAAGAATGTAGAGCAGCAGGAACTCTCATTCACTGCTAGTGAGAATGCAAAATGACACGGACACTTCAGAAGACAGTTTGGTATCTTCTTATAAAGATAAACACAGCCCCGCTAAACTATTCAGCAATTGTGTTCCTAGGTATTTATTCAAATAAGTTTTAAACTTATGTCCACAATAAACTCACACATGAATGTTTATAATGGCTGTATTCAAAATGGAAAAAAAAAAAAACAAAACTGAGAAACAACAAAGATATCCTTCAGTAGGTTCATGCACTGTGGTACACACAAATAATGGAATGTTAAGCAATGATAACGACAACCAAACAACAACAAAAACAACATTAATAAGCCATAATATACATGGGGGGAAATCTAAATGCATATCGCTAGTGTAAGAAGCTGATCTGAAAAAGCTACATACCTTATGATTCCAACTGTAGGCATTATTGAAGAAGCAAATATATGGAAAAGTATAATGATCAGTGGTTGGAGATAGGGAGAGAGAGAGAGAGGAGTCAGTGAAGCATGTGGCAATTTTAGGGCAGTCAAGCTATTCCATGTGGTACTGCGGTGGTGGATATATAGTATTGTGCTTGCCTTTGTCAAAACCCATAGAATATACAACACAAATATTGAACTCTAATACAAACCATAGACTTTAGTTAATAATAAGGCATTAATATTGGTTCATCAATTGTTATAAATGTATCATACCAAAGCAAGATATTAATAACAGAAACTGGATCTCATGTAGTGGTTATATGAAAATTTTTTGTACTTTATACTCAAGTATTCTTTATTTTTTATGTATTTTTTAAGACTTTATTTATTTGAGAGAAAGAGAGAGAGAGAGAGAGGGAGAGAGAGCACAGAGAGAGAAGGAGAGGAAGAAGCAGACTCCCCACCGAGCAAGGAGACCAATGTAGGGATCAATCCCAGGACCCTGAACTTAAGTTAAAGCCAGATGCTTAACTGACTGAGCCACCCAGGCACTCCTCAAATATTTTTAAAATCTGAAACTGCTCAGAAAGTATATTAATTATAAAAATAGATGCACCTACCTTTAATCTACAATGATTATTAGCAGTAGAATAGATAAGAGCAATAAAAATAAATGAACAGAAGAAGACATAGCCTGAAAAAATCTACACTCCAATTCATTTAATCAATTTTGAAAACAAGAAGAAGAAGAAGTGTTTTTCTATGATGAAATAAATCATTTGAGTATACCAAAGAGTATACCAAGGAGTGTTTGGTATTTGGGAAGAAGCAGAAAAGGAATTACTAATTTTTAGTAAGCTTCATTATCACCTATGGCTTCTGGACAAATCAATGGGTTCATTTTGGAGGTTCATTAAATTCACTGGCATGTTTTATCAGTGTACTTTTCTATATGCTTGATATATGCCAATAAAGTATGTTAAATTATACTAAGAATAAATTGACAAAACTACCAGGAAAATAAATAAATGATAATCCTACAGGAAAATTTTTTTTTTTTTTTTTTTTTAATTTTTTATTTTTTATAAACATATATTTTTATCCCCAGGGGTACTGATAGAGTTAACAGAAAAAAAATCCATAGGGACCAGAAGATTAGCATGATTGAACAGCAAGAATGAGTAGCTAGATTAACAAAACTGACATACCTATCTATCAATGTAGGTATAGATAAATGTAGTTATATAGATAAGTACTTGGCTCAGAGTGATTTCTGAACACATTTGGGATTAAGCTTAATACTAATAACCATATATAGATCTAGAAAGATGGCAGTGGAGTAGGAGGACCCTAGGCTCATCTCATCCCATGAATACAACTAGATAACTATCAGATCATCCTCAATACCCCCAGAAATTGAACCAATGACTAAAGGAACCAATTTCATAACTAAAAACGTAGAAGAGGCCACATCAAAAAAGGTAGGAAGAACAGAGATCCATTTCGGGGAAAAAAATGGATTGTGGCCACTGTTGTAGGAAGGGAGCCACAGACACAGAGAAGGCAAGAGACAGACTAGCACACAAGGATCATGAATGGAGGAAATGAATTCCCATAGCAATTGGCTTGGAAAGGAAGAGGGGCCAAATTTTGTGAGTTCTTGCAACCAACAGGTCTTAAAGCTTGGGTTTTTAAAGGTCAGCGGGCCTGGCTTAGATAGAGCCAATAAAACGTTGCATTTGTCTTGCTGAAAAAGCAAGCAAACAACCACCCGTGGACATACAGCATAGAAATAGCAATCTGAAGGGTGCCTGGGGCACACAGTGGGAAGTTACTCACTCCCTCAGAATGCATCCGAGAGGGATAGCTTTCTCAAAATGACCCCTCCAGGAGAAAAAGAACTGGCTGGTGCCATTTTCCTGTCTTACCCCTCAGCATAGGCACAGAACCTCTTGTGGGAATCAACACAGTGCCTACATTTGCTACCTAACCTGCTTACACCAAGCCCCAACCCCATGCGCTGGTAGAACTGCCCCTCCCAGTCACACTTGCCTCAGCCCCAGCATGGTGAGCTTCCTCTCCCAAAAGACTGGTCCAAACCCCTGGTCAAACCATGTCTCCCAACATGGGAGTTTAATGGAACCTCGTTCTGGCAGTAGTGATCATAAGTCTCATTTCACAAAAAGACCAGATCTCACCCAGTTAAAATGTGTCACTTTCTGGCCAAGGACCAAACACTGCCCACAACAAGCTAAAGGCTTCAGCAGACAGCTGCCTAAAGGATAAAGAGAGATAAACAAAATGGCAGAGCACACCAAACACACATGGGAGACACTCTCAGAAGTGCCAGGCCTTGGAAAACAAGGGACATTGCATGGCAGGACACCACAGGACCTCTTCTCTGTTAGGCCATTACCCTCAAGAACAGGAGACATAGCTGACTTTCCTAACACAGAGAAACAGGTGCAGAGACTTAGATAAAATGAGAAGACATTTGTCCTAAATGAAAGAATAGGATAAGTCCATGGTGAGAGATCTAAGCAAAACAGATGTAAGTAACATGTCTGATAATTTAAAGCAATGATCTTAAGAATACTCACTGAAGTTGAGAAAAAAGTAGATGACAATGGGGGAGATTCTTAATCTTTTTTTTTTTTTAAACTTTATTTATTTGTCAGAGAGAGAGAGAAAGAGAGAGCACAAGCAGGGGAAGCAGAAGAAGGAGGGAGAAACAGGCTCCCCGCTGAGCAAGGAGCCTGATGCAGGACTTGATCCTAGGACCCTGGAATCATGACCTGAGCTGAAGGCAGATGCTTAACCAACTGAACCACCCAGGTACCCATGAGCAAGAGTCTTAACATAGAAATACATACAATAATGGAGAGAAAGGACTGAATAAATAAATGAGAAACACACTTGATGGAATGAACAATAGGCTAGAGGAAGCAGAAGAATGAATTAATGACCTAGGAGATAGAGTAATCAAAAGTAATCAAGCTGAACAAAAGACAGAAGGAAGAATTATACAAGATGAGAACAGACTTAGGGAACTCAGTGATTCCAACAAACATAACATTTGTATTCTAGGATTCCCAGAATAGAAAACGGGGCAGAAAATTTATCTGAAGAAATAATAGTTGAAAACTCCCCTAATCTGGAGAGGGAAACAGACATTCAGATCCAGGAGGCACAGAGAACCCCTATCAAAATAAACAAAAAGAGACCCACACCAAGACACATTATAATGAAATTGGCAAAATATAGTGATAAAGAAAAAAAAAAAAAAACCAGCAAGACAGAAAGAGACAGTAACAGACAAGGGGGAAACCCATTAAACCAACAGGGGATTTTTTCAGGAAAACTTTTTCAAGCCAGAAGGGAGTGACATGATATATTCAAAGTGCTGAATGGGAAAAATATGTAGCCAAAAATATTCTCTATACAGCAAGGCTAACAGTCAAAACAGAAAGAGAGAGAGGAGTTGATGATTACTAAGCCAGCCATGAAAGAAATATTAGAAAAGACACATTGAGTGGAAAGGAGAGATGAAAAGTGACAACATAAAGGCAGGAAACACAAAAGCAGTAGAAGTAGATACTGGTATCTATAGGTTTATATATCTATATATCTATTTCCAAGGCCTTGTGTAATCTTACATGACATTGACATCTGTATGGACTATCTAATCAAGAATACACATATCACAAGAGATTACAGCTTTCTTGCTATAAACTTTAAGTTGTTAATTGCTATTAGTCAAGTTATTATAATATATAATACAATATATTATTTATATATCAATAAAATTAATATAAAAACCTAGAATGACAGTAATTTGTTAAAAAAAATTTTCACAAAATAGAATAGAAGAAAGATTGTTCTAAATATGCCCCCAAATATTTATCTGTCAAAGTGGTGATACTCTTTTTTTTTTTTTTTTGGATAGGTAGAGCTAGAGATTGATAAGCACATATATATATACAATTAGATTTTCAAAGTGCAAAGATGTAAAGAAGAGTGGATGTAGGTGTTAGGTTCTTGGGCATTGGATCTAAAGAGTCTCTGAGGAAATGATGGTGAGATCCTTTGTTTCAGACCAGAACCCAGGAACAGAAAGTTGCAGGTGCACTGAGGTCATTTCTTGGCTTCCAGTGGGAGACATATTTGAGTCAGGGTGAAGCTAAATGATCCTATTCCTGCTCACCTGTTTTACGTGGTGGACAGAGCGTAGCCTTGTGGGACCAGACAGTCCAAATTAAGGCCATGCATTGTTTCATGTATCATTAGTGGAGAAATTCCAGCCCCAAGACCTTGAAGGTTGAGAGCAGCTGCTGTGGCAAGAAGCACAGCCTGTAAGAAACACAGCCTCTCACAGCTGGGGGAGGGGGCAGATTCTCAATCTCAGCCAGTTCTGGGTGACTCTCCATGTTCATTCACCGGATAATCCTCACTGCTTTTCTTCATGTTGGCAAAATGTGAGCTACATTAACATTTTGTTTGTTTGTTTGTTTGTTATTTTGGATATTCATCATCAACCCTTCTTCATCCTTGGGAAGAATATTCCCCCATATGAGTTTTGGTGAGGAACAGGTACTCACTTCATGTTTCCTTCATGTCTGTTTCATGAATATGGGAACAAAATGTTGCCCATTAAAGGTATTTACTTTTTTTTTTTAAATATTTTGTTTATTTTTTGGACAAAGAGAGAGAGAGATCACAAGTAGGCAGAGAGGCAGGCAGAGAGAGAGGGGAAACAGGCTCCCTGCCGAGCAGAGAGCCTGATGTGGGGCTCAATCCCAGGACACAGAGATTATGACCTGAACCAAAGGCAGAGGCTTAACCCACTGAGCCACCCAGGCGCCCCACCTTTACTATTTTTTTTTTTAATTGGCCCTAGAAGTGGGGAAGTTAAAAAAAAAAAAAAAGCTTCCCCTTCATGAATGGAAGTAGTCAAGAGATCACCTTTCCTGTGACAGCCATTGTAGAAATCATGGAAGCAGAATGGAAGGATCAATACAAAGCAGAGAAAGATCTCTGCACTGGCAGGAGTGTTATCTATAGAACAACATGGTCACATGATTTGGGGCATTATTTCTGGCTAGTAACTTCCATGTTGGATTAACCAGTTTCTTTGATGACTCTTACATAACCATATTAAAACACACAAACACAATTTGTTTTGCTTACAACTGTGAATGAGACTGCATTGCCAGGTATCACTACAAATCTTTATTAAATATGTCTGCCTTTTCTTAAATTATGCCCCATTTCCTCTAATCAGATGAACACTGATTCTTACTGCCTTTGCATATCCCTTTGAATATTATTGTCAAGATCCCAATCTCTAACTAGATGTTCAATATTTTGCAAATAAAGTCTATGTGTTTCTGCTTTATTGCAACTTTAAATAATCATTATAGTAACTAGTACTTCATAAACATGAAACAAGCTTTTATTGAAACATAAAAGAAGTACACATAGGGGGCACCTGGTTGGCTCAGTGGGTTAAGCCTCTGCCTTCAGCTCAGGTCATGATCTCAGGGTCCTGGGATCAAGCCCCACATCAGACTCTCTACTCAGTGGCGAGACTGCTTCCACCTTGCTCTCTCTCTGCCTGCCTTTCTGACTACATTAGGAGAAAGAAAGGAAAAATGAAGGAGTGAAGTTGGAGGGGGAGATGAACCATGAAAGACTATGGACTCTGGGAATCAAACTGCGTGTTTAGAAGGGAGGGGTGTGGGGGAATGGGTGAGCCTGGTGATGGATATTAAGGAGGGCCCGGATTGCATGGAGCACTGGAGGTTATATGCAAACAATGAATCATGGAACACTGCATCAAAAACTAATTGTATACTATATGGTGGTTAACATAAGAACAACAAAAAAAAGAAGTGTATATAGAGTTGGTAATATGTAAAAAGATTTTCTGAGATCACAAAGTTATGGCATGACAAAGGTAGAAACTTGCTTACAGATTTCCAACCTCCTAATTTTTTTAAAAGATTTTATTTATTTATTTGACAGATAGAGATCACAAATAGGCAGAAAGGCAGGCAGGGAAAGAGAGGAGGAAGCAGGCTCCCTGCTGAGCAGAGAGCCCAATGTGGGGCTCGATCCCAGAACCCTGAGATCATGACCTGAGCCGAAGGCAGAGGCTTAACCCACTGAGCCACCCAGGTGCCCCTCCAACCTCCTAATTTTTATTTATACCACCAGTTCTTCTATTTTGATGGTAACATTATTACAAGTAAAAGTCTACCTATTTTCTAATGTTCAGTTAATTTCCAAATTAATATAAAAAGAACTCCTAAGGCACTCTAATCTTTTGCAAATAAAATATAATTATCAATACATAGAATTTCATTGTCAGTATATATCATGATCACTTTATTTTGTGTAAGATAAATAAGATTATAGAGTAGAATGAACTTTGGGTATTATGATGTGTGTTTGTGTGTGTGTGTGTGTGTGTGTGTTTGTAAAAGAATACCAAGCTGTTAAAAAGTTTTATATTATTATCCTTTCCAAGAGAGAAAGAATGTCAACTTTTGAACCTAATTAACAAAAGGCTATTGCTTTTCTGCATTTTTATTAAGGCAAAGGCAATCTAGTTAAAAATAATTCAACTGATTGTAGAAATGCTATAAATTGCTGTGAAGTTAGTTGCTGGCCGTGGCCTGTCAAAGCAAATATGTTGTACAAATCTTAGATGAAAATTAGTACTTATCATTTGCACCACACTAAAAAGAAAAGAAAAAAAAAAGGCAGATTTGTAAAATGATTTCAAAGTCATGGAAAGAGAAAATATACTCAAGAAAGAGCTAAGCAATCCCAAGTAACTATTTTCTACTTATATAGTTTGTCACCTGAATTAAGTCCCTAAATCTGCAAATCTCTACATGACATGAAGGTTCTGTCTTAAGAATTTTATACCACTGCCATGGCCAAGTCCTCATTTTAGTCATTTTTAAGGAGATGATCTTTAGGAAACAAACAAACAAAAATAACAAACGAGGGACGCCTGGGTGGCTCAGTTGGTTAAGCAGCTTCCTTCGGCTCAGGTCATGATCCCAGCATCCTGGAATCGAGTCCCACGTCGGGCTCCTTGCTCAGCAGGGAGCCTGCTTCTCCCTCTGCCTCTGTCCCTGCCACTCTGTCTGCCTGTGCTCGCTCTCTCTCCCTCCCTCTGACAAATAAAAACAAAAACAAAAACAAAAAACGAACAAACAAAAACTCAGAATGAATTTTATTTTTGAAAGTCCACCTTTATCATTTAGGAGATGTTATTTGAACACAGCCATGGGATATTACCAAAGTGACTTAGCCAGAGCAAGATTCTGGACAAATATCTTCTTACTGCTAACGTATGAAGGGATCAAGACTGATTTGGGTGAAATGAAGAACCTCAATACTTCAATTAAGAGAATTTATGAAAATACTTTGATCTGATGCATCCTTTAGGAATTTTTGCAAACTTTTTGACCACTTCTATAAAATGCAAGGAAGTATAGCCTCTACAAACCAAAATCAAATCATAAAGGAGAATAGCTTAAGATGGGAAGAAATGTGATGCTTGAAAGAAAACCAGATGAAATGCAGACACTCCCACAAGATGAAGAGGAAACTGGGTGCGCAGAAATGCTCATAGCAGAAAGAATCTCCAAATATTAAAGAGGTAAAAAGCTGAATTGATAATATGAGGACTCAAAAATGGTTGAATACAAATGTGAAAACTCCAATAAGAATACAGCAAGGAGTGTGCCTGGGTGGCTCAGTTGGTTAAGTGTCTGCCTTTGGCTCAGGTCATGATCCTCAGGGTCCTGGGATCGAGTCCTGCATCTGGCTCCTTGCTCAGTGGGGAGCCTGCTTCTCCCTCTGCCACTGCTTCTTCCCCTACTTGTGCTCTCTCACTCTCTCTCTGTCAAATAAATAAATAAAATCTTTAAAAAAGAGAATACCGGAGAGAAGTATAACTAAGTTAAAATACGAGATTAAAAGTATATAAAGACTTATTTCCTGAATAAAGAAAACAGAGACCAAAGTTTAGAATTGTATGCATTTCAAGAAAAAAATTTTGAGAAATAGAATGGAAATAATAAGAAATAATAAAATTGAATAGAATAAAATTTTAAAATTTCATAGAGATTTTCTTTTTTCTTTTTTTTTTCTTAATCCATCTGAAATTTTAATTTGACTTCTTATTCAACACCACAATTATTAGGAAAGTATCATCCAATAATATAATTTTCAATTTTATTTCATTATAAATATTTGGTCTGGCCTAAAATATTTTTTTAATTTTAATTTGACTTCTTATTCAATACCACATTTAATTTTAATTTGACTTCTTATTCAACACCACAATTATTAGGAAAGTATCATCCAATAATATAATTTTCAATTTTATTTCATTATAAATATTTGGTCTGGCCTAAAATATTTTTTTAATTACATATATATTATATTTTATTTTTAATTAAATTATATTCATTAAGTTATATATGTTATATATACAAACAAGATATATATTATATATTGCATATATAGTCATCACATGCATATTTTTCTATTTTTAAATTAAAAAAATGTGCTTTTTAGCATACCTGCAATAAAATAAACCTAACTTCCCAAACTGGGATGTATTCATTTTATAAATCAATATACTTGAATTGTTTCTTTAGAATTATTATCTTTATGTATATAAGAGATACTGGCCCATAAATTTCTTTTCATATAATGATGATCAGAGACCATTTAAGAATATTAAAACTTTAAATTTACCTACTTCCATTCTGTTTTCTGCACTCTAAATGTTCTATATTTCAATTGAGGATGATAGGTGGATAGACAGAGGATGGACAGACAGAAGATCACTGGATGCATGGACAGATAGATAGGAAGAAATCATTATCCTTATGGCTTTATTCAGTTAGTATTCATTTAGATTTTCACACGCATTTATCCTTCCGATTTCCATCATTTGTCCCTGTACCTTTGGAGTTCCATCTGTGATCATTTTCTTCTACCTGAAAAAACACACATTGGAAACACAGTTGAAAAATGGAAGTTTTGGTGTGCTTGGGTGGCTCAGTTGGTGAAGTGTCTGCCTTCAGCGTGGGTCATGATCCCAGGGTCCTGAGATCAAGTCCTGCATCAGGCTCCCTGCTCAGCAAGGAGCCTACTTACCCCTCTCCCTCTGCCTGCAGCTCCCCCTGCTCATATGCTTTCTCTCTCTCTGTGTCAAATGAATAAATACAAAATTTTTTAAAATGTCAATATGTTGATTATATTTAAAAAAAGAAAGAAAGGAAGAAAAAGAGACGTTTAAAAATGATACCTCATAGGGTGCTTGGGTGGCTGAGTCCATTAAGCATCTGACTTCTGCACAGGTCATGATCTCAGGGTCCTGGGATCAAATTCAGTATCTGGCTTCCTGCTCAGCAGGGAGTCTGCTTCTCCCTCTTCCTCCGCCCCTCCCCTCCATTGTGTCCTCTGTCTTTCTCCTACTCTCTCTAAAATAAATAAATAAAATCTTAAAAAAAAAAGTAAAAAAATCTATTTTAAAAAATGATACCTCATATGTAATACTTAAAAAAAAAATCAAATGCCTGAGAAAACCTTTTGTGCGTGGGGCATAAGACTACTCATAGAGAACTCAATTTGATGCATGTGATTATGCGTAGACTTGTTTTGTATTTTTTACATCAATATTCAGTACTGGATTATAACACTGGTAAAGCACAGGGCTGTGTGTTTGGCTTTATCTACTCAGTAGGTAGTGTGCAAATGTAATAAGCTATTTATTAATATTACATCTACTTATTTCCTGGCTTTTACTAAGCTTTGTAGAGTTATCTTAATATCAAGTTTTATATTTGTAATATACCTGTGTAATCTCTATTGGCATTTCCATCTTACTTTGGAGGAAATTTAGCCTTCATAGGGCAAAGTAACTTAGTGAGCGAGAACTCAGCATTTAAGTCTATATAACTCAAGATTTTCCCTTCTTTCCATTTTCTTTATTGCCTATTATGTATGTGCTATGCATTCAATAAATTCTCTTTCTTTAAATTGAATTTAAAGCAATGAGAAGCAATGTTTTGTTGAGCAATAAATATGATATTGGGCACTCTTCCTACTTTTCAGTTACAATACAGTTCACGGAAAAAATTATTTCATTGTGCTGGAAACTTAAAATAATGAACATGAAACTTCCCATCTTCACTGGAAACTGAAGGGAATCAAGTTGAGTTACATGAGATAAAGAAAGTAAGTGGAAAAGGAATTGAATATAATATCTCCTTTTCATTTCTTATTTTCCAGCTGTTGAATAAGTGTTTTTCTCCCTGTGGACTATCTTTATCCATGTCTGAAATATATACTTCCTGTATCTTCTATATCTAAGAAGGGCTCACTCTAATACAAACATTTGCTAAAATGCATCTTTCAAATGCATGAGCTGAGTCTTATTAGAACGGAAGTCTCCTCCATAATGCTTAATTGATAGCTAGTCATTATATGCTCTGTGAGCATGAGTGACAGCGGTCCATAGGCATACATGGATTGATGGAAAATGTGACAACAGATGATAAATGTTACATCGATAACCTTCAAAGACAACCTTCCTGCTCTTTTCAATTTTTCATATCTTAAGATTTAATCTCTTCATCTCTTTGCACTTGGTCCAAAATTGTGATATACCAAAGCATAATGCAAAACAATTATATAATGTAAAAAAAAAAGGACATTTTTCTTTCACATAGATCCAAGCTAACTGGAATTTCTATAGCCCATATATTTCCTTTGTAAATTTTTTCATTCTCAATTGGAAGTCTCTGATAATATTTCTGAACGGATATAGAATTGCCTGTGCTCATTATGAAAACAATGCCTGAAAACAGTTTGCCCATGCTAGAAAACAGACATCCTGCATAAGATGTTGTCTTAAAATTTGACTTTGAAAATTATAAGCTTATATTCCTGTTATTTCATTCATTCAGAATATCTTCTAATTTATTATGTAAATGCTTCAATTTCATAATTACAGAATCATTTGCAATTCTAAGAAAAATATACATATAGATGTCACATAACCTATATAGAGTTTCCCACCCTTAGATAACTATAGCACATTGCACTAAGAAATTGACATAGATATAATTCATTAACGTCTTTGTTTTGCCTGCTTTAAATGCATTAGTTTTGTATACACATATGTGTTTTCAATTCTATACAGTTTTGTCATATGTAAAAATGTTTAAATATTAATGTTCACATGATATTTTTCTTACTTTTACTCCCAAACTACTTATTGCTGTATTTGATATGTTTCCTTAAGATAGCATGTTGATGAGGCATACTACATTTTTTTCCATGCTGCCAATCTTTCTTTTAATTGGGATGCTTAAATTATTTATGCTATTTGGACTAATTATGGATATGTAAGGTCTTAAGTCAGTCATTTTAGTATTTTCTATTTGTTTTCTCTATATCTCAATGGAACAGTTTTTCTTGTCTTTCTATGGATTATTATTTTTTTTAAGTATTCCAACTTGGTTTGTTTTTATTTGTTAATGCTTTTGAGAATATCAGTTTAAATACTTTTTTTGTGGTTGTTAAATATATGTATATATAACAGAGAGACATTAATTCAATGTATATTATATATTACTGTATTGGTAACATATATAGGGTTAGTGAATAGTGTATGTACATATTATATGAAATGTACAATAATATATATACACATAATATATATATACAGATGTATAAAACCAGCTACAGTGTAATAGTATCCCTTCCAGTGGTGTGAAAAAATCGAATTTCCATTTAAGTTCCTTTACCCTCCCCACTTTTTAATTTTTTTTAAGGATTTTTTTTATTAATTTTTTATTTTTTATAAACATATATTTTTATCCCCAGGGGTACAGGTCTGTGAATCACCAGGTTTACACACTTCACAGCACTCACCAAAGCATATACCCTCCCCAATGTCCATAATCCCACCCCCTTCTCCTAAACCCCCTCCCCCCAGCAACCCTCAGTTTGTTTTGTGAGATTAAGAGTCACTTATGGTTTGTCTCTTTAAGGATTTTTTTTTTAAGATTTCATTATTTATTTGACAGAGAGATCACAAGTAGGCAGAGAGGCAGGCAGAGAGAGCAGGGGAAGCAGGCTCCCTGCTGAGCAGAGAGCCTGATGCAGGGCTCAATGCCAGACCCTGAGATCATGACCTGAGCTGAAAGAAGAGACACCCAGGCACCCCATCCTCCCCACTTTTTAAATATAATTATTTATTTATTTTTCTACATATATTGAACCCACATTACATGTTGTTATAATTATTGCTTCAACCATGCATTAGAATTTAAGAATAGCATGGGAATGAGCTATAATTTCCCTCACTATTTTATTTTTGTGTCCTGTATGATTATTGAAACTGAAGGATTACAAACTGAGATTGGTCTCATGGGGCTCTTCTCTCTTATTTTGTAGCCAGACCTAACAGTCTGTAGTTTGGGTCAAAGTTTGGAGCACACTTGTCCAGTTTGGAGGTCTGTAATCTCATTCTGACAATTTGTCTAACTCTGGTTTCAGATTTACCCCCAACTAACATCATGGTTTTTGTTTGTTTGTTAGTTTGTTTTTTTCCCCTAGGAACACAGATTGGGAGAATTTATCAGCTGACTCTGTAAAAGTGTGAACGGGAACCAGGTGGTCTGTACAGCATGTCAAGGCCATTTCCCTTACCCTGTCTCCAACAAACCTCAGTGACTGCCATCAGACAAGGCTTTTACCAATCTTGCTACCTGGATGGCTACCTGATTATTCACTAAAAGAAAATAAATATGTATTTTTTTAACATCCCTTCATGCTTCCATGTGATACATTCTCCACCAAATAGATCTTCATCTCAACTCGACGGGAGTAGCCCATATTTGAGAAGTTCACAGGTTTTACTAGTATAATGTTATAAAATCAGCCTGAAGAAGCCAACATATTCTCCTTCTCATGATCATCTGGGCTTATAAACATGTTCAAGTCACGTGAGAGGGATTTTTATTTCACACACACAAAACAATTTTTGAGTAGTTTAGTATATAACAAAAATAAAGTAATATATAGTAAAAACACATGCACCCACATATTACTGATTACTACACAAATAAAAATCAGTATTTATTCAGTGTCAGAATTTATAAATAATAATAAACTATTCATAAAGTAAATCAAGAAGATGTGGTATATATACACAATGGAATACTATGCAGCCATCAAAAGAAATGAAATCTTGCCATTTGCGACAACGTCGATGGAACTAGAGCGTATCATGCTTAGTGAAATAAGACAAGCGGAGAAAGACAAGTATCATATGATCTCCCTGATATGAGGAAGTGGTGATGCAACATGGGGACTTAAGTGGGTAGAAGAAGAATCAATGAAACAAGATGGAATTGGGAGGGAGACAAACCATAAGTGACTCTTAATCTCACAAAACAAACTGAGGGTTGCTGGGGGGAGGGAGGTTGGGAGAAGGGGGTGGGATTATGGACATTGGGGAGGGTATGTGCTTTGGTGAGTGCTGTGAAGTGTGTAAACCTGGTGATTCACAGACCTGTACCCCTGGGAATAAAAATATATGTTTATAAAAAATAAAAAAAGTAAATTGTATATTATTAAGGTTTTTAAAATCCAGCTTAATTTATTAATTTGTACATTTTAAATATTAATGTAATATATATTTTACATGTTCAACAACATACATTATACATTTTGACTCCTATAAATATAATATTAATTAAATTAGCAAATTCATATTTATACATAAACACATACACACAGTAGTATTTCTGAGTGTGTGCATATGTGACTGTAGGTGTATATGTATGTGAAAGGCAAGTGTATGCATTCTAACAAGTACCCTTGGCTATGAGATTCTACAATTTCATTTAATATCTTTAGATCATGTGAGTATAAAACATGTACTTAATAAATACATGACAGTGGAAAATATCAAGTATCATTGAATATTAAATATCAATTATTAGTAAACTCATGGTATGCATGTCTTTGCTATTTTTAAATTTAGACTTTCCTCCAAAACTTGCATTAATTCCATACACAAAGTAATCTTCCAGATAAAAAATAGATGTTCTTTTCTCAATCACTTACCTTTAATTAGTTCATAATTTTGTTACCCTTCATGGTTCTGAAACTTGTACATTTGTGAGCATTTGAAGACTAAAACAATTTTTCTGAAAATTGGCATTTATTAATGTAATTCAACAATTACTGATTTAAAAAATAATAAATACCACATGCATCCTGAATCATGAGATGCTTTGGGTTCTGATTTAATCAGACTCGTATGATCATCAATACTTTAAATACTGAAAAAACATTTCTTTGAGAAATATCCAGCAGATCACAGTGCTTCTCTTTCTCTCTCTCTTTTTTTTTGTTCTCCCATAATATATACCATCGATTAATTCATAGACAGGTTAATGTCCACAGTAAGGGAAAATAAGAAAAATGAATGAAGCCAGCAAGATAGAGATAAGAAAAGACAATAAATTTATAAAACAAGTAGGGCCATCTATCTTGATAATAGCATCAAATCATGAGATATCTGCCAGGCTTATAACCTTATTGTGAAATAGATGAATGATATAAAATTGTGGATTGATTTTTTTATAAATGTAAACACCCCACTTTGATTAAATGAACACATTAATAATTTATAATTAGTTTCCTTTAAAATTAAATAATGAGTAAAACATAATAAAACAAAAATCATAGACACTTTATAATTTTATTGTCCTAGTATTTAACATTTATTATTTTATTTAACATCATGCAAATTAAAAAATATATATAAGCCCTGAAACAATAAAACTCCTAAAAGAAAACATAAATAATAATCTCTGGGACATTGGCTTTAGCAATATTTTTTTTTTTCTGGATATGTCTCCTGAGGTAAGGAAAATAAAAGCAAAAATAAACTTTTGTGACTGCATTAAATATAAAGCTTTTGCAGAGTAAAGAAAACCATCAACAAAATGGAAAGGCAACCCACTGAATGGGTGAAGAGATTTACAAATGATGTATCTGATAAAGAATGTGAACGATTCAACACCAAACACACACACACACACAGACACACACACACACACACACACTCTGATAAAAAATAGGCCAAAGACCTGAAAAAATATTTTTCCCAGTAAGTGTACAAATGGCCAAGAGACATATGAAAAGATGTTCAATGACACTACTTATCTGATAAATGTAAATTAAAACCACAATGAAATATCACCTTGTACCTCTCAGAATGTGTAGCATCAAAAAGCTAAAACGTGACAAGTGTCAAAAGGGTGTGGAGGAAGGGAATCCTTGTGCATTATTAGTGGGAATGTAAATTGGTGTAGCTATTATGGAAAACATATGGAGGTTCCTCAAAAAGTTAAGAATAGAGCTACTAGGGTGCCTGGGTGGCTCAGTGGGTTAAGTCTCTGCCTTCAGCTCAGGTCACAGTCTCAGGGTCCTGGGATCAAACCCCGCATCAGGCTCTCTGCTTAGCAGGGAACCTGCTTCTCTCTCTCTCTGCCTGCCTCTATGCATGCCTGTGATCTCTCTCTTTTTGTCAAATAAATAAATAAAATCTTAAAAAAAAAAAAAAGAATGGAGGTACCATATGACCCAGTAATGGTTATTTACCTGAAACAAACAAAACACTACTTCAAAAAGTGAATTTTTTGATATATAGCTGAAAATAAAAAATATATTAAAAAAATAGAAAAAAAAAATATATCCACCTCTATGTTACTGGAGTATTATTTACAGGAGCCAAGATATGGAAACAATCAAAGTGTACATCAATACATCAGTAGATGTATGCATGCATATACATATGAGTTGTGTATCTTTATATATATATATATATATATATATATACACACACACATAGATATAGATAGATAGATATAGACAGATAGATTATACTTTACATAAAGTATTTATAAAAAGTTAGAGAAATGTGATACCATATGATCTCTTAAAAATTAAATACCATACGATCTCATTTATATATGGAATCTAAAAAACACAACAAATAAACAAACAAACCAGCAAGCAAAAAAAATAGACTCATAAGTACATAGAACTAACTGGTGTGGCCAGAAGGAAGGAAGGGGGAAAGGGAGGGGAATGTGTGAAATAGGTGAAGTGCAAAACAAATAAAAAACTAAAAGAAAAATACTCTATCTTAATTAACTAATGAGTATAAAAACTTAACTAATTTATGGTTTATGGTGATATACTTTAGCATTTAGAAATTGGTGATAGATTTAGATTTAGATAAATATGGTGATAGATTTAGCATTTAGAAATTGCACTCTTTTTTTTTTAAATATTTTTATTTATTTATTTAACAGACAGAGATCACAAGTAGGCAGAGAGGCAGGCAGAGAGAGAGAAGGAAGAAGGCTTCCTGCTGAGCAGAGAGCCTGATGCGGGCCTCGATCCCAGGACCCTGGGATCATGACCTGAGCTGAAGGCAGAGGCTTTAACCCACTGAGGGTTAAACCCACCCAGGCACCCAGAAATTACACTCTTCCATTATAATGCTTACATATAAAGTATACATAGACTGTATGATTGACATGTTTGGAATATCATAATGTATCTGCTCTTATGGATATGATTTTATAAAAAGTAGTAAGTACATTTTTTGTTCATTTTTCAATTTAAATGGTATATTTTTGTTATTGATGAAACATGCACTGATAGGTAATAATATACAAATATTTTAAAAATTTTACAGGCAAATCACAAAATCATTAAACATTCACTAATTTGTATATTTTTAATACAAGAAGGCTACATATAACTGAATATTATACTCAGTTTATATTCAAAATGAGAACTAAAAAAATGTAATTAATTATATAAGTCTTCAGTTGAATATCTGAACTATTTAAGAGTTTCCCAAGTACTCTTACATTTATTTCAAAATGCTGTAAAATATTTATATAATACTTTTATTTAAACTTTCTGTTTATAAAATTCCTACATTTCATCATGTAGGTCGTATCTCAAGTCGCTCCACTCTAAGCTATTTTGGACACATTTACCTGTTAAGTTTAATTAATATTATTGGGCCTACCAATTTCAGTAAATTCTAGTTTAGTTAAAACTGCTGAATTCTGATCCTTTTATTAAGCAAGGAAAAATATGTCCCTGGTTTGAGGCAATAAAAAAAAGTAGGCTACATAAGATGAAATTCAATACCTAGAGCCTAGATATTCTTGGTTATAAAATTTTATTATTTACACAGCAATATCATCATCATCATAAATGGGAGTAGAGATATAGAGTCAATTTCAATCCAAAGTTGTCCGTGAAACTTTGATAACCCAAGCCAAAGATAAAAATTTTGAAATATGCTAGATTTGATTAACTCTGATAAAACAAGGCTCTGGGGCATATTTAGTGATTCCTACACAACACCCTTACCAAATGTTGATAAAAGCGAGTGTTAGGCTTCATGTTTCTTCTCTGTAGATGGCTTGGAAGCACTTAATTTGAAAGACTTGTTTTCTAAAACTGAGGTAAAACCTGAGAGCAGGATAATTTAGTCCTGTTTCCTAAACTCAGTTCTCAATTTGTGTTCTTTTAATTTATTGGAGGACGGGGACCCCGTCCTTTAAAACAAATCTCCAGCATGATGGCAGAGCCAAGTGCATGAGAAGACGGCAAGGTCGTTGATGTCTTTCCTAGCAGCCCCATATGCCCTTCCCTAGTGATACCCCCTCAACTTGACCCATGTCTTTGCTACATTCTCTACATCAGCAACCCCCAAAACATTTTCCCTGGAACTGATGGAATGAATAAAAATAAACTAAGAAATTTTATGTTTATCTTCTGCAGCATTTCTACGTCTTCTAAATTCTGAAATACAATGTGGATCACCAAATGAAGAATAAAGGATATAGATATGTATTTGTAGCTGATTTCCTAATGGTTTGTTCTGTGTCCTCTCACTCAGAGCTGCTGGGAAGAAAACCATTTTCAACACTATGGCAGGATAACTTCCAGCAGCGGAACCTCCATTTCTAACTAAGGACCATCTCTAGCAGCAGCAGAACTAGTTACTGGAGACGGAAAGAGAAAAATGGGTAAACTAACATCTTAGAGGCACCTCGCAATTAAGGAGAGGTAAATACACCCTCTTTGGTACTACAGTTTTGAGGCATCTTCCACCTGGTTTCCAAAAGTATTGAGTCTTGGTGTCCAATACAAGTATTTGTTCAATAACATATGCATTACTGGTTTTTCTATTTTCTGGTTTTATTTTTTTCCTCTCTTCCTCTTCCCCTTTTCAGTCTCCTTCTCTCATGTTTTTGAGATCATTTCCACCCCCCCCAAAAAAAAACCACATTTCTTTTTTTTGAATTCCTGGGACAAATGCATAACATTTGAAGATATAATCTTTTACTGTAAAAGCCTTGGAGGTTCTAGTGGTATTAAGATGGTGAACACATAATGTCAAACTAGGTATTATAAAATAAAAATATATATATTCATATCTTTAGTTTTTAAAAGCAAAACAGTCATTACCCCTTTTGAGTTAATATGGGCACTTGAATGTCATGAATATTTTAAGGGAGACACTGCTTCCAGGGAAAATTGTCATATTAAATTATTAATATAGTTATATTTAGAAAAATCTAGATATTTAAGGATTTTTACATATATAATCCCTGAATTGAAAAACTCATCATGGATGCATTTTATGAATATCTCCTTTTGTAACATTGTTTTATTTATAACAGAGAACTTAAATTTGAAGTTTAACCTAATTTCTTCTATCTAAAGAGTAAAAATTAATTATTTCATAAGAAAAAGAAGTATAGGTTGACAAGATAGGTAGATTTTTTAAATTTCCATATATTTTTGAGTCAATTAAAATGTTTTTTTAAAGTCTGACTGCAGGTTTATACCTGTCAAGTGTGCTTGAACTAGAAATAAGTACCTTAAACAATTTTGAAATTTATTATTCCCCTGAGATTGATTGAAAGAATTATGGATGGTGAAATATTCTGATTGACACAGTTTGGGACAGCAATAATTCCCCAGAGTTCAAGCCCTGCCAATGTAGTTTACAATGACACAGAGACTTTTGAATGTAAAACATTTTTGAGAAAAAGAGCATTAGGAAGGAATAATAGATAACATATAGTTTTTAACTAAAAATGTACTAAAAGTAGGTGTCTAAAAATATCAAACAGGTAGGTCGTGCCTTACTTATATATTTTATTTGTGCATTTTATTTCTAGGTGAAATTTTGCTTTTGTTTAGAAAAATTTGTTCCTTTTTTATGTTAAATATATTATATGCCAATTAAAGGGAAATTAGAACACAGAAAATGAAGAATAAAAAGATTAACTACTGTCAACCAAACAAAAACATTACCTGATCCATTAGCACATAAACTCTGTCTTACACAGCATTCCAATGATTATGCTTAGGAGAATGGAGAGACTGCAAATAAATTGAATTGAGACAAGAAACACTAGAAAATTTTGGAGCTTAATTGGGAAGATCAAAACAGTGAGAAATAATAGATACTATTTAAAAAAGATGTAAGGACACCTGAGTGGTTCAACCAGTTGAGCACCCAGCTCATGGTTTGGGCTCAGGGCAAGATCTCAGGGTCCTGGGACTGACCCAGGACAGGCTTCTGGCAGGGGTGGAAGCTCACTTGTCTCCCTCTGCCTCTACCCCCTGCCCCAGCTGTGCATTCTCTCTCTCCTCTCACCTTCTCTCTAAAATAAATTTTAAAATATTTAAAAATAAATAAATAAATAAATAAATAATGTAGAAATTTGAATCTACATATGTGGTAGGTGAGAAGTATGAGTATAATTAGAATACTGTGTGTGTGAACACTAAGCGTACAGTAAGAGTGAAGGGGAAAGAAAATTTAAGTCTGGAATATTTGAGCTCTTACATATAGGAGATCGCAAAATACATTTTGTTTATATTTAGCTTGAAACATCAGAGTGTACAAAATTCCTTAAGTACGCTGATGTGGAGAAGAATAAACAAGCAGAACACAGGATCAGAAGTAGCCAAAATGCAAAAAGAGGTTTTACTGGTATATAAAAGCCAATTACAGTAGGAAAATATGAAGTTTTGAGTTTTAGCAAAATGTCTCTATCATTCTAATGCTGATAATATAGTTGAGTCCGTGGCTAGGGAAAAAAAAATAAAAGCATTCATAGTCTCATTAAGTAGTAAATTCTTTAGGCAAAGATCTGAAATCAGGGACCAAGTGAAAAATATTCCACACTGGAACTGGTTTTGCCCTAAAGACAAGCCCTAGAGTGAATAGGTTTAGGTTTGCTTGGTTTCATCCAGCAGATAGGATAACATGCAAATATCAAGCCTTTTCCAAGATAGGGAGCCACATAGGGGATCCCTCATGAATGATCCAGAAGATTAAAATCTCCATGTAAACATGAATCATCAATAAGTCAACCCTATCCCATCCACCCTCTCCCCCCAGGAAAGTGTAATTAAAGTTGAATTGAAACTGAACAGATTAAAAGAGAATTAAGAATTAATAGCAGCAATGTAGGCATTGTTGACATGTGGCATCCAAACATGCTGCTTGGGAAATCCAGGAAGCTGTTAGGTGAAGAATTAGTATAAGGTGGTCCCTGAACAATGATGTCTCTAAAAGACTCACAGAAGCCAATTCAAGTCGTCTTTGCTCCATTGCCTTCACACCAATCCTCAAGATGCACACAAACAATTTTCTAATAAAAATGAATATTAGTCATTCAAAAACATCCAAATACATAAGGAAATGATGGTTGATTTAAAAAAGCAGAAAATACATAAAAAAAGATGCACAAAGAATTCTGTTACTGGAAATATCATTATTACATTACAAATATATATCTTTAGGAGATTGAAAAATGACCTACCAAATTTGAAAAGTAACTTGTATAAAAATATAGTATTTTAAGTTAAAAAAATCAATGATGGACTTAGCGCGGCAGACATAGCTAAAGCAAAAGTTAACAAAGTGCAATATAAGCCAAAGTAAATATTTCAGAATGCATGACAGGTATTCTGAGAAGACATAATATGTGGATAGATTTGTCAGAATGTAGAGGATGATGTGAGAAAATGCTCCATGTATGTGTAATGAACACTCTAATCTGAGAGAAAAAAGAACTGGGGACAGGACAATATTTAACGATGTTTTAAGAAAGTTCTCCAGGCGGGCACCTGGGTGGCTCAGTGGGTTAAGCCTCTGCCTTCTGCTCAGGTCATGATCTCAGGGGCCTGGGATTGAGCCCCACATTGGGCTCTGTGCTCAGCAGGGAGCCCGTTACCTCCTCTCTCTGTCTCTGCCTGCCTCTCTGCCTACTTGTGATCTCTGTCAAATAAATAAATAAAATCTTAAAAAAAAAAAGAAAGTTCTCCATGCTTTTGAAGGACACTAATCTACATATTTAAAAACTCAGTTAATTCCAGACAAAACACAGGAAGACAATGTGCTCATAGTGAAACTGAAAATGACCACAAAGAGTAAAAATATTTTCATTGGGAAAAAATCAAATTGCCTTTAATCATACTGAAACCTGACTTTCTAATTGAACCAATGGAAAGTAAAACATATAATAGCATGTGCTAAAAGAACCAAACGTCATTATAGAGTCCTTAGCCAAGATAATACCCATTGGGCCAGGACCCTTACCCCCTCAAAATTTAGGCAAACAAAATCCCACCAGCAGAACCCTCCCACTTCTTCTCCAAAGAAATTCTTAACAGATATACTTCAAAGAGGTATAATTTCTAAAATGAAAGAATGAATAGAGAGCACAATATTTTATAATATATGAATATATCTAAATCAAAATTATTTAAAATGGATAAACAGAGGCCACCTGCGTAGCTCAGTTATGTGTCTGCCTTTGGCGTAGGTCATGGTTCTAGGTCATGGTTCCAGGGTCCGGGAATCCAGCCTGGCATTGTTGAGCAGGGAGCCTGCTTCTCTCTCTCTCTCCCTCTGCCTCTCCCCTGGTGTGTATTCTCTCTCCCTCTCTATCCTTCTCTTCTCTCAGATAAACAAATAAAATATTTTAAAAAATGGATAAGCATTATATTATGTATGTCAGAATGTTGATAAATCAGTTAGGCATTTTGCATTTTTATATTATATTCCTAAAAATAGTAAAAACAATAAAATAATAATCTGACAACAAAAATGGGGGAAAGAGGGGAATAATAATACAAATGAAAGAAATGAGGCATAATATATATAAGAAAAAAAAGGAAACACATATTGTAAGAATAGATATAAACTATCAAAGATCACCTTAAATATAAATAGACAATGTTTCCTTAGGATACCAAGATTGGCTGAAGAGTTTTTTTGTTTGTTTGTTTGTTTTTTGTTTGTTTTGTTAATCCATTTCTATGATTGTTACAAGTGACTACCAAGTTATAAGATTACAAAAAGATTGAAATTCAAATAGGAACATGCTATGCAAATACAATATTTTTAAAAGCTGACATTGTTATAGCAATGATAAGCAAAAAGAATTTAAGTGAAAGCATTTATTGATATAAGGGAATTATTCTTTATTATAAAATTTAGATTTACTGGGAAAATGTGATGATTTATATATCAATTAGCCTTATATACATACCCAAACTACATAAAGCAAAACTATCAGAAGTGTAAAGGGAAATGGGTAAGCCCCCAAACCACTGTAGACATTTTAAACATACATTTCAGTCATAGGGGAGAAAAGAATTAAAATATTGAGCACTAAAAGAAGCAATTTGATTAACAAAATTAACCAAATGCCATGAATCTGAAATGAATAGTAACAAATAACAAAGAAACAAGACCAGAAAAATAAGGCTAAATAATCTGAGTCAAAGATATGATAATGAATATTTTAATATATTTTATGTGAATAATTGATACATGAAAAATTAAAAAAATAACTGTGTAATACACCTAAAATATGAAATAGAAATATTTCTAACATCAACTGGGCTACTTAGCAAGAGATACAAAATGAATAAGTGAGAGAAAAGTAGAATATAGATTGAGAAAAATAATATATGAAAAGGCATAAATTAACAGACAACATATGTTTAAAAGTCCAAAAATTCAGACTTTGAGAATAATAATAAAACTAACGTGCCTCTAGTGTGACTAGTGACGAAAAATGAAGCAAATGCACAAATAAGCACATCTGAAATAGAAAAAGGACAATCGTAACATTTGCACACATTAATAATGATCTCTTCCACTTTACCATGATGAGGTAGCATATGGTGGAGTAAGTCTCCCAGAAAACAGAAACAAAACCAAAACAAGACAAAGACAAACACACACTGTAATCTACACAGTAGAGGATAAGCGATGAGGTCTTCCCATTCTGGTAGTTCTTTGTTTATGTTGGACCAACCTTGATGAAAACATCTACAAAAACTGGGCAAAATGAACAAAATAACTGACTGCAGGTTCCACCAAGCACCCAGGAGACGATCTACTACATTCTCTATGTCAGAATATTCCAATTTTCATACTCTTTCCATCCTTACTGCACCATTTACTCTTAGATCTACTATTAAGTGTACTCACAATTAATCATTTCATAAAATTCACCACCTCACATAGTACTCACGTACTGAAATTCCAAGACTCTTTAAAATAGTCTAATGAAAATAGAATTTCTCGAATTTGTGCATGTTTAAAGCTACTCTTTTTAGCTTTGGTGCTTGAAGTGCAACTTGGCTGGTCCAGTACAAATACAGTTTGGGATGCCAATGTCTAATGGGGACCAACATGTGAAAAGAGGTGGAGAAGCGGAAGAAGAAGAGAGAGGAGGAAATCAGATGTAAGCCCACACAAATCCTCAGAAAATCAAGCATGAGTGCGATCCATCAGACTTGTCCTAAAGCCAGACCTCCTTAGACTCCCATGTCAGGCACTGGGTATAGATGGCATTGTGAAAGGCATGACCTTGCATTACTGACCTTGCATAGCTGAAGCAAAGAACAATGGGAGGCATCCGACCACACTCTCTTCACTCCTCAGAACGTGCTCCCCTCAAGGCTGATTCAGTGGCATCTCTTTATTCAATAAGGGACTATAGCCTTTAGCTCCTGTTTTCCTTCCTCCATAGTCTATTCTGTATCTCACAGACTTTTGATGTTACCAGTCTTTTTAGTTTGAGCTTCTCTAGTCTACTTAGCAATATTTAGGTATCCTTTTCCTTTGTATTTCCCCAATGACCAATGATGTTGAGAATTTTTTCTTGAAAATATTGACCATTAATTCATCTTCTTTGTAAGAAGCTTATTTCAAGAATTTCCATTTCTGTTAATGTTGTTTGTTGCTCGTAAATTTGTGAGTTGTAAGAGTTCTTTATATATTCTGGATATGAGTAATTTATTAGATGTATGTTTTGCCATATTTTATTCCATACTGTACCTGTCTTACTTTCTTATCCCTGTCATCTGAATATCCAAATTTTTCATTTTGATAAAAATATTTTATCATTTTTTCTTAATAATTTTGGGTACCTAACATGTTTTTCTCTATATTCAGATCATAAATATATTTGCCTATATTTTTATCTTAAGCTTTTATCATTTTAGCTTTTATCTTTAGGTCAATGTAATATCATAAACTGAATTTTGTTCTGTGTATATAGTAGGAAACAAAGTTCATTTTCCTTTTATTCTTGAAATATTTTCTCTGCCAAGTGAATTATGTTTTTGTCTTTTTTGAACATTAGTCGATGGTGTACTCATGGATTGATCACTTATGTGAACTCCGTATTCAATTCTATTGGTGTATATCCCCAAACTCAAACTCATTCCACACTCATCTAAATATTATAGCTTTGGAACACATCTTATGTTCAGTGTAAATATTCCTGTTCTTCTACCTTAAAATTTGTTTGACTATGTTAGGTCCTTCGGATTTCTGTACTAATTTTAGAATTGGTGTGCTTCTGCCCCTGTTATGCCTCCCTGCTATTTGGGTAATCAGAAATGTGCTGCAAGAAGTAATTTGTGGTGAACACAGGCCTCACCTCACTTAGTCTTCTCATGTCACTAACCACAGTTTTGTATGCCTATTTCTTAAAACAGTTGTTTTATATTTTTTACTATCTTCTAATTCTTTGTAAAGGAATGCCAACATCTGTTGCCAGTCATTTCATTGCAGTAATACTCGAACATCACATGTAAAAAGTTTTTGTACTTATTTAAAAATATATTTTATTTCTTTTTTAATTCTGCAAGAATGGAATTAACAGTTTTCACTCCTGAAATAAATATACATATATATATATATGTATATATATGTGTGTGTGTGTGTGTGTGTGTGTGTGTATACATTTGCTCTTTGTTTTTTCCCTGAATTCAGTGTAGATAGTTGTTCATCAATTTTGTTCTCCTTCTCAAAGAATCAGCTTTTAGTTTGTTGACTTTCCTTGTTTTCTTATGTTTTTCTTTTTCATTGTTTTCCATTTGTAACTGTGCTGTTTCCTTCCTTCCACATAAATCAGATTTAACTATTTCCTTCATATCCCACCTTCTGAAGCTGGAGGGTTAGACAATAACTTTAAACCATTTTTTTTTGTTTCTAATACAAGTATGCGATGCTCTAAATTCCCCCTGAAATACTATTTTTAAATAATCCCAGAAAGTCTGAAATCATTGTTTCCATGACTAGTCACTCCCAAATAATTTTCATTGTCCTGTTTTACTTCTTGTTGTATCCATATATTATTTACAAAAGAGTAATTTGTTCCCTAATAGTTGGGAATTTTGCTGGCATTTTTTAAATTGGCCATTTACATTTTGGGGATCTTATTTTTAGAGCCAAGAATAAGGCCTAACTTGATAAATGTTTTGTGTGTCCTTAAAAAGCTTTGGATTTTATAATCAATTGATATACTGTTTAATAAATTTTCTGTAGATTAATTTTCTTGGTTATACTTCTCAAATTTTTATATTGTTATCTATTATCGTGTATTAACTCAATCCATTATTGAAAGTATAGTATTTAAATCTCCAGAAGTAATTGGGATTTCCCACCTTCTCTTTTGACCACTGACCTTATTTTCATCTTAATATGTCTAGAAAATATATTGTTTGCCCTACATGCATTAAATATGTTCTATATTATTGAAAAATTACCATTTGTATTAACACATTTCCTTATTTTAATCTTCTGTTTGCTCTGGTTACATACCTTTCTCATAAGTCTAATTTCTGTTCTACTAATCTATCCCTTTACTTGTCTTCTGATTTATAGTTCATGTTTTAAAATTATTTAATTTTTAATCAATCATTTTTGTTTTGTTTTGTTTTGTTTTGTTTTTTAAAGATTTTATTTATTTAACAGAGAGAGATCACAAGTAGGCATAGAGACAGGCAGAGAGAGAGGAGGAAGCAGGCTCGCTGCTGAGCAAAGAGCCTGATGTGGGACTTGATCCCAGGACCCTGGGATCATGACCTGAGCTGAAGGCAGAGGCTTTAACCCACTGAGCCACCCAGGTGCCCCTAATCAATCATGTTTTTACAGATAAAATATGCCACTGATAGACAGCAAAAAATTTGGTTTTCCATGAAATAAACCCATAGACATATAGTCAATAAATTTATGACAAAAGAACCTACAACATACAATGGGGAAAGGACAGTCTCTTCAATAAGTGGTATTGGGAAAGTTAGACAGACACATGCCAAAAAGTGAAACTGGGCTCATGTCTTCACATTAAGGGATAATCAACTCAAAATGGACTAAAGACTTGAACATTAGACCTACATCATAAAAGTTCCAGAAGAAAACATAGGAGGCAGGCTTCTTGACATCAGTCCTGGCAGTGACTTTTTTTTTTTTGTACTGGACATGAAAAGCAAAAACAAGAAAAGCAATAATAAAGTGGGACTACATCAAGCTAAAAGCTTCTGCACAACAACAAAATCAACAAAATTAAAAGGCAAGCTGCCAAATATGGAGAAAATATTTGCAAATCATTTATCTAATAAGGTACCAACATGCAAAATACATGAGAACATAAAGAACTCAGAGAACTCAAGAGCAAAAAAAAAAAAAAAAAGGAAATAAAATAACTGTAACAAAGAAAAATCTGCACTCCCATGTTCTTTATAGCACTTTATTCACAATACTCAATAAATGGGAATATCCTAAGAGTTTACCATGCATGAATAAACACAGGAAATGTTATTTATAAATATATATTTTTTGTCTTTTTGTCTACTCATGCATTGATAAACTCATATATATATAGTTATATAGAGTATATATATATATATATATACACTATATTTGTCATTATATATAATTATATATATATATATATATTTTACCTTCTCCCATTTTGGAGTATAGAAACATAACAATATAGTTAGGAAATGTAGAGCTGATTTCAAACCCATATCTATTTGGACCCTAAGTTAATGGTATTTTTTTCTTTTATAGTAAGTAACATAACATCTCCATGATTCCTTTCATTTTACTAAGCTACTTCCGTAACATTGAAATCCAGTAAAAAATAATAACTGTACACACACAAACACACACACACACTTCTAAAAACATTAGAATATTTCAAAGAAATTATTTTGCAAAGCTTGACATTGAATTAATATTCTCAATTCTCTGTCTCAAAGTGTGTATAAAGAAAAAAATACTTTATCTTTTAATATTACATTAATGTTTAATCAGCATACTTTTTATCAGTATAGTTTCTAAATACTTGAAAGGTTATTAGATAATTCCTCAATAAACCATCTTTGTCTAAAATGGTTTAAATGTAATAAGATATCAATGATTAAAGTCCTACAGAATCAAGTCACTACAATTCATGGGAAAACTACTAGATATCCTTTGAGAACAGCTATTATTACTATAAGCCCATGCTTTTAGAAAAATGTACCATATTACCCAAAATCAGCCTTTCATATTCTATTCTTAGTTTAGTGTGTTAGAAAAAGGTATTTTTGAAACACTGGAATTCATAAGGAGAATCTTTTTTTAAAATGTCAATGAAATGCCATTTCTTCATGCTTGAACAACTCAAAATTGGCTCAAATTATTCTCCTCAAACTTTCTGAAACATTTTTTATCTAAATTCTAAGAACAATCACAATAGGTTTTAGCTACAAATGTGAGAATATTGTAAATGTCAGAGTGGATAAATTTCAAAATGAATTTTATAGTCACCTTTTTCATCATAGTGAAATTGTGCTAGTTTTTTTAAAATTTATTTTATTGTAGACTCATTTTGTCAAGATTTGGTCAAGCTGTACTTTTAAAGGCTGAAATTTGGTTTCTTATGCAATGATTCTATACATATAAAATCAGTGTGTATGTCTATTGTGTCAAATATACTGTTTTTAAGCTGTAAAAATAGGGTGATAACCCAAAGCATATGGTTCATACATTTTTATATTCCAAGATGCAGCAAGCCCTATCTCTCTTCTCTGCTCACTCTATATATCGTTTCTCAAAAATCATAGTGCAGTCATAGGATAATGTAAGGAGTTCTGCTATTTGCCTGAAACTGCTCTTCTCTTTAGTTTTAAGGTAATTAAGATAAACAATGTTTCAAACATAAAATCTTTAATTACAGTGCAAACTAATCTGTTTTCACCCATTCTGTTTGTCCCAGATTCTCCAGGCACAAAAACCATAAAGTAGGCTTTTGTGTGATTTTCTATAATAATTTTTAAAGTGAGATGCAAAATGGCATACCAACACATTTAAATTCTGCTACACTTTGAATACACATACTAATGTGTCTTTGAATCATGTTGTTTTTGTAGGAATGGAAATAGCATCTATATCCGTCAGAAAGGTATTTATTTCTAGAAATTAATTTTGCAGAAACACTCTTAGAAATATGCCAAAGGAAAAAAAAATACAAATATCTTCAGTGAAGTCTTATTATTAGCAAAAAACAGGCTCACACATTTGGTCATAGAATACCACATGATATGTTGTTATTGTATGTAGTTAATTACAAATACGTGCATGTGTGTGTGTGTGTCTGTGTGTGTGTGACATGCATATGTGTGTGTGTGTGTGTCTGTGTGTGTGTGTGTGTTTTAAGTAGGCTCCACACTCAGCATGGAGGCCAATGTGGCACTTGAACTCACAACCCTGAGATCAAAGCCTGAGCTGAGACTGTCAAGAGTTGGATGCTTGGAGGTGGTCAAGATGGCGGAGAAGTAGCAAGCTGAGACTGCTTCAGCTAGCCGGAGATCAGCTAGATAGCTTATCTAAAGATTGCAAACACCTGAAAATCCATCGGCAGATCAAAGAGAAGAAGAACAGCAATTCTGGAAACAGAAAAACAACCACTTTCTGAAAGGTAGGACCGGCGGAGAAGTGAATCCAAAGCTACGGGAAGATAGACCCCGGGGGGAGGGGCCGGCTCTGGGCAAGCTGCGGAGCAACCACGCACAAAATCAGGACTTTTAAAAGTCTGTTCCGCTGAGGGACATCGCTCCAGAGGCTAAACCGGGGCAAAGCCCACGCAGGGTCAGCGTGGCCTCAGGTCCCGCAGGGTCACAGAAGGATCGGGGGTGTCTGAGTGTCGCAGAGCTTGCGGGAATTGGAACGGGAAAGCCAGCTACAGAGACAGAGCCGACAGTAAGCTCGCAGCTCCGTGTTACCTTGAACCGGTGGCAGGCTCGGTGAGCTCGGAGCGCGGCCAGAGGTCAGGCAGACGGGAGTAACTGGGCGCGGTTCTCTGAGGGCGCACTGGGGAGTGGGGCCCTGGGCTCTCGGCTCCTCCGGGCCGGAGACCAGGAGGCCGCCATTTGTATTCCCGTCCTCTGGAACTCTACAGAAAGCGCTCAGGGAACAAAAGCTCCTGAAAGCAAACCCAAGCGGATTACTCACCCCGGCCCCGGGTAAGGGCGGTGTAATTCCGCCTGGGGCAAAGACACTTGAGAATCACTACAACAGGCCCCTCCCCCAGAAGATCAACAAGAAATCCAGCCGAGACCAAGTTCACCTACCAAGGAGTGCGGTTTCAATACCAAGGAGAGCAGCAGAATTCCAGAGGAGGAGAAAGCCAAGCACGGAACTCATGGCTTTTTTCCTGTGATTTTTTTTAGTCTTGCAATTAATTTAATTTTTCCTTTATCATTTTTTTTTTCTCGCCTTCGGGTAAAATTTTTTTTAACTGTTACCTATTTCTTTTTTAACGATTTTTTACTAGTTTATCTAATATATATATTTTTCCTTTTTTACATTTTTCTTAGGTGTTTTCTTTTTTTAAAAATTCGTTTCTTTTTTTTTTCTTTTCTTTTTGTTTTTTTTTCTTTCTTTCTTTTTGAACATCTTTTTATCCCCTTTCTCCCCACTCACGATTTTGGATCTCTTCCAATTTGGTTAAAGCATATATTCCTGGGGTTGTTGCCACCCTTTTAGTATTTTACTTGCCCCTTCATTTACTCTTATCTGGACAAAATGACAAGACGTAAAAATTCAACACAAAAAAAAGAACAAGAGGCAGTACCGAAGGCTAGGGACCTAATCAATACAGACATCGGTAATATGTCAGATCTAGAGTTCAGAATGACAATTCTCAAGGTTCTAGCCGGGCTCGAAAAAGGCATGGAAGATATTAGAGAAACCCTCTCAAGAGATATAAAAGCCCTTTCTGGAGAAATAAAAGAACTAAAATCTAACCAAGGTGAAATCAAAAAAGCTATTAATGAGGTGCAATCAAAATGGAGGCACTAACTGCTAGGATAAATGAGGCAGAAGAAAGAATTAGTGATATAGAAGACCAAATGACAGAGAATAAAGAAGCTGAGCAAAAGAGGGACAAACAGCTACTGGACCACGAGGGGAGAATTCGAGAGATAAGTGACACCATAAGACGAAACAACATTAGAATAATTGGGATTCCAGAAGAAGAAGAAAGTGAGAGGGGAGCAGAAGGTATACTGGAGAGAATTATTGGGGAGAATTTCCCCAATATGGCAAAGGGAACGAGCATCAAAATTCAGGAGGTTCAGAGAACGCCCCTCAAAATCAATAAGAATAGGCCCACACTCCGTCACCTAATAGTAAAATTTACAAGTCTCAATGACAAAGAGAAAATCCTGAAAGCAGCCCGGGAAAAGAAGTCTGTAACATACAATGGTAAAAATATTAGATTGGCAGCTCACTTATCCACAGAGACCTGGCAGGTCAGAAAGAGCTGGCATGATATTATCAGAGCACTAAACGAGAAAAACATGCAGCCAAGAATACTATATCCAGCTAGGCTATCATTGAAAATAGAAGGAGAGATTAAAAGCTTCCAGGACAAACAACAAATGAAAGAATTTGCAAATACCAAACCAGCTCTACAGGAAATATTGAAAGGGGTCCTCTAAGCAAAGAGAGAGCCTACAGGAGGTAGATCAGAAAGGAACAGAGACCATATACAGTAACAGTCACCTTACAGGCAATACAATGGCACTAAATTCGTATCTCTCAATAGTTACCCTGAATGTGAATGGGCTGAAGACACCTCCAGATTTAAAGTGAGGGGGTGGAAAAGAATTTACCATGCTAATGGACATCAGAAGAAAGCAGGAGTGGCAATCCTTATATCAGATCAATTAGATTTTAAGCCAAAGACTATAATAGGAGATGAGGAAGGACACTATATCATACTCAAAGGGTCTGTCCAACAAGAAGATTTAACAATTTTAAATATCTATGCCCCCAATGTGGGAGCAGCCAACTATATAAACCAATTAATAACAAAATCAAAGAAACACATCAACAATAATACAATAATAGTAGGGGACTTTAACACTCCCCTCACTGAAATGGACAGATCATCCAAGCAAAAGATCAGCAAGGAAATAAAGGCCTTAAACGACACACTGGACCAGATGGACATCACAGATATATTCAGAATATTTCATCCCAAAGCAACAGAATACACATTCTTCTCTAGTGCACATGGAACATTCTCCAGAATAGATCACATCCTCGGTCCTCAATCAGGACTCAACCGGTATCAAAAGATTGGGATCATTCCCTGCATATTTTCAGACCACAATGCTCTAAAGCTAGAACTCAACCACAAAAGGAAGTTTGGAAAGAACCCAAATACATGGAGACTAAACAGTATCCTTCTAAAGAATGAATGGGTCAACCGGGAAATTAAAGAAGAATTGAAAAAAAATCATGGAAACAAATGATAATGAAAATACAACGGTTCAAAATCTGTGGGACACAACAAAGGCAGTCCTGAGAGGAAAATATATAGCGGTACAAGCCTTTCTCAAGAAACAAGAAAGGTCTCAGGTACACAACCTAACCCTACACCTAAAGGAGCTGGAGAAAGAACAAGAAAGAAACCCTAAGCCCAGCAGGAGAAGAGAAATCATAAAGATCAGAGCAGAAATCAATGAAATAGAAACCAAAAAAAACAATAGAACAAATCAACGAAAGTAGGAGCTGGTTCTTTGAAAGAATTAATAAAATTGATAAACCCCTGGCCAGACTTATCAAAAAGAAAAGAGAAAGGACCCAAATAAATAAAATCATGAATGAAAGAGGAGAGACCACAACTAACACCAAAGAAATACAAACTATTATAAGAACATACTATGAGCAACTCTACGGCAATAAATTTGACAATCTGGAAGAAATGGATGCATTCCTAGAAACATATAAACTACCACAACTGAACCAGGAAGAAATAGAAAGCCTGAACAGACCCATAACCAGTAAGGAGATTGAAACAGTCATTAAAAATCTCCAAACAAACAAAAGCCCAGGGCCAGACGGCTTCCCGGGGGAATTCTACCAAACATTTAAAGAAGAACTAATTCCTATTCTCCTGAAACTGTTCCAAAAAATAGAAATGGAAGGAAAACTTCCAAACTCATTTTATGAGGCCAGCATCACCTTGATCCCAAAACCAGACAAGGATCCCACTAAAAAAGAGAGCAATAGACCGATATCCTTGATGAACACAGATGCGAAAATACTCAACAAAATACTAGCCAATAGGATTCGACAGTACATTAAAAAGATTATTCACCACGACCAAGTGGGATTTATTCCAGGGCTGCAAGATTGGTTCAACATCCGCAAATCAGTCAATGTGATACAACACATCAATAAAAGGAAGAACAGGAACCATATGATACTCTCAATAGATGCTGAAAAAGCATTTGACAAAGTACAGCATCCCGTCCTGATCAAAACTCTTCAAAGTGTAGGGATAGAGGGCACATACCTCAATATCATCAAAGCCATCTATGAAAAACCCACCGCAAATATCATTCTCAATGGAGAAAAACTGAAAGCTTTTCCGCTAAGGTCAGGAACACGGCAGGGATGTCCATTATCACCACTGCTATTCAACATCGTACTAGAGGTCCTAGCCTCAGCAATCAGACAACAAAAGGAAATTAAAGGCATCCAAATCGGCAAAGAAGAAGTCAAATTATCATTCTTCGCAGATGATATGATACTATATGTGGAAAACCCAAAAGACTCCACTCCAAAACTGCTAGAACTTATACAGGAATTCAGTAAAGTGTCGGGATATAAAATCAATGCACAGAAATCAGTTGCATTTCTCTACACCAACAGCAAGACAGAAGAAAGAGATATTAAGGAGTCAATCCCATTTACAATTGCATCCAAAACCATAAGATACCTAGGAATAAACCTAACCAAAGAGACACAGAATCTATACTCAGAAAACTACAAAGTACTCATGAAAGAAATTGAGGAAGACACAAAGAAATGGAAAAATGTTCCATGCTCCTGGATTGGAAGAATAAATATTGTGAAAATGTCTATACTACCTAAAGCAATCTACACTTTTAATGCAATTCCTATCAAAGTACTATCCATCTTTTTCAAAGAAATGGAACAAATAATGCTAAAATTTATATGGAACCAGAAAAGACCTCGAATAGCCAAAGGGATATTGAAAAAGAAAGCCAACGTTGGTGGCATCACAATTCCGGACTTCAAGCTCTATTAGAAAGCTGTCATCATCAAGACAGCATGGTACTGGCACAAAAACAGACACATAGATCAATGGAACAGAATAGAGAACCCAGAAATAGACCCTCAAATCTATGGTCAACTAATCTTCGACAAAGCAGGAAAGAATGTCCAATGGAAAAAAGACCGCCTCTTCAATAAATGGTGCTGGGAAAATTGGACAGCCACATGCAGAAAAATGAAATTGGACCATTTCCTTACACCACACACGAAAATAGACTCAAAATGGATGAAGGACCTCAATGTACGAAAGGAATCCATCAAAATCCTTGAGGAGAACACAGGCAGCAACCTCTTAGACCTCTGACGCAGCAACATCTTCCTAGGAACAACGCAAAAGGCAAAGGAAGCAAGGGAAAAAATGAACTACTGGGATTTCATCAAGATCAAAAGCTTTTGCACAGCAAAGGAAACAGTTAACAAAATCAAAAGACAACTGACAGAATGGGAGAAGATATTTGCAAACGACATATCAGATAAAGGACTAGTGTCCAGAATCTATAAAGAACTTAGCAAACTCAACACCCAAAGAACAAATAATCCAATCAAGAAATGGGCAGAGGACATGAACAGACATTTCTGCAAAGAAGACATCCAGATGGCCAACAGACACATGAAAAAGTGCTCCATATCACTCGGCATCAGGGAAATACAAATCAAAACCACAATGAGATATCACCTCACACCAGTCAGAATGGCTAAAATCAACAAGTCAGGAAATGACAGATGCTGGCGAGGATGCGGAGAAAGGGGAACCCTCCTACACTGTTGGTGGGAATGCAAGCTGGTGCAGCCACTCTGGAAAACAGCATGGAGGTTCCTCAAAATGTTGAAAATAGAACTGCCCTATGACCCAGCAATTGCACTATTGGGTATTTACCCTAAAGATACAAATATAGTGATCCAAAGGGGCACATGCACCCGAATGTTTATAGCAGCAATGTCCACAATAGCCAAACTATGGAAAGAACCTAGATGTCCATCAACAGATGAATGGATCAAGAAGATGTGGTATATATACACAATGGAATACTATGCAGCCATCAAAAGAAATGAAATCTTGCCATTTGCAACAACCTGGATGGAACTAGAGCGTATCATGCTTAGCGAAATAAGTCAAGCGGAGAAAGACAACTATCATATGATCTCCCTGATATGAGGAAGTGGTGATGCAACATGGAGGCTTAAGTGGGTAGAAGAAGAAAAATGAAACAAGATGGGATTGGGAGGGAGACAAAGCATAAGTGACTCTTAATCTCACAAAACAAACTGAGGGTTGCCGGGGGGAGGGGGTTTGGGATAAGGGGGTGGGATTATGGACATTGGGGAGGGTATGTGATTTGGTGAGTGCTGTGAAGTGTGTAAACCTGGTGATTTACAGACCTGTACCCCTGGGGATAAAAATATATGTTTATAAAAAATAAAAAATTAAAAAAGAAAAAGAAACCTTCAAACTTCTACAAAAAAAAAAAAAAAAAGAGTTGGATGCTTAACCAACTAAGGCACCCAGGTGCCCACAATAACAAATATTTTTATTCAGACTAGCAGAAAAATGCCCTTGAATTATATTAAATGTGTATTGAGATTTACTTTAAAAATACATTTTTCTGATAAAATTAGAGATTATTATTTAAGTTAACCATAAAAGTTATAAATAACAAAATGATAATCACTTTTAATTCCAGATGCTACTCTGCACAATCACTGTCCTTCAAATTGATATTTCTATTACTTGTTGGTTACTTGGTATTTCTATTACTCTCTATCTCATATGTGTGTGAATTTCTTTAAAAATTGAATCATACTATTATTGAATTCAAATATTTTATATCTATAATATTTTACATTTTGATGTATCACAAGGCTACTTTCAAGTAAACGTAGATTTCTATTTTTATTTTACTTGGAGTGTACAGAATTTTAATTTCACTATGTTCCACTGTGTAATTATTACATCATAACTCAAACTAGTTACTGTTGCTAAGTAGACAGATCATGTTATTTTGTATTCCATAAACAAAATAAAAATAAATAGCTTGCCTGTAAATTTTGTAGAATTAATCATTTATTTCTTTTGGAATAAGTGGAATTTCCAAGCTGACATATTAATATTTTCTGAAAATAGTTCCACAGGACATTTCCTTTTAAATTTATGCAAAGGTTGAAACACCTTGTGGTAATTACTCCTTTGCCTTTCATTTTAGCTTCATGAAGTTGTATTTCCATGTAATAATTACATATTTTTTTCGTATATTGGTATTCATATATGTGGTGGTATATCATATATATTTTTATGTGATGTCATTTCATCTTTCACTTATTGTTTGTTGGATCTCCCATTTCCTGTTTCTACTCAAAGTGCCTTTTGAGATGTATTCCACTTGAAATGCTTCTCAGCGCTATTAATTTTTACTTTTGAATATTGTTCTGTCATATTGACATGTCATTTATTTATTTACTATATAGGAGCATTTGGGATCTCCGATTTTCAGTATTTTAGTAGTCTGAACAATACATGTACTTATATGGAAACATTTTTTCCAAGGATTTGCTCTCATGTACTAGGATTTATCTAACATGTTACCACTGAATGTATGGTCTGCAAACTCTCCATGGTGTCATTAACACATAAACTGAGAATAACCATTTAGAATGTTTTTGTCAACTTGGTAGAAAAATTATATAGTTATCTTTGTATTAAAAATAAATATTTGTCTGGTTGGGTTATGGACATTGGGGAGGGTATATGCTATGGTGAGTGCTATGAAGTGTGTAAGCCCGGAGATTCACAGACCTGTACTGTGGGGCAAATATTTAATTTAAAAAAATTAAATAAATAAATAAATAAATAAATGTTTGGCAGTGTAAAATATATTTTTTATTTTGATTTCAAGGAATTTATTTCACTGTATTTTATAAAAATATATGTTCATAAGAGGTTGGAAAAAATGTTCCCTTATTGATGTTAGTTTGATAAACATGTCTCAAATTTACATTCACAGATATGGAATTCGTTTTCATACATATGTCTACTGAAAATCTAATTGAAATTATCTTCCAAAGTGTTTGTAAAAATTAATACTTCTGCCAACTCTGTGTAAGAGGATTCTTTTCTTACATTTTTTTTTGCTGTCATTTTTAATTTTAATAAAATAGATAATTTCATATTACATAGAGAGAAAGTCCATCCACTCATCATTGATAAAATTTTAGAAATATTTTCTATAAAAAGTTTAGTACTTGATTGGGAATGAATCCATTAGAACATGATTTCTATAGATACAGTGTTCCCATCCTCACCCCCATTCGTATTTTGAGAAAATTTAAAAATACAGAAAAGTACAAAAAATAAGACAAGATATCCATATACCACAATCCAGAATTATCCAGTATTTTGATATATTTACTTGCAGTCTGTTTAGTTTTAAAAAGAAATGGATGTTTATATATAAAATTGAAGTCCCCTTTCAACAGTCCCCATCCCATCCCTCCCACATTCATCCCCTTTTCCTTCTCCACTCTTCACAAGCAACCACTATCAAGAGTTTGGTCTGTATCTTCCAATCCATTTCAAAAACATTTTAAAAACATACATACATATAAGTATCCATTACCAATACATAGTACTGAATTTTGTGAGAAAAGTTTTAATTAAAATTTAAAAAAATGTCATTGTCTTTTCTTACATTTTTACAAACACATAATAGTGTAGTTTTCTGTTTTTGTTTTTTTTTGTTTTGTTTTTTTGGAAAATTTTGGATTATGAAATAGTACCCTACTTTAATTTTCACTACAGTTTTATGTTTGTCCATTCAGTTTTCTTATTCAAGTTTTTCACCATGTATATATTAGTTTTCTTGCATAATATAATTCATTAGTGCTATGATTTAATAGAGATTATAATAAAATTATAGCTGTCTGTACTCTGTATAGCTGATCTGATTCCCTATATCAGAGCAATCCTAATTATAGTCCAACATTTTCATCCAAGTATTAAGAACACATATAAGCTAATATAATATAAAATATATATAATTCTTCCCTTTTAAAATTTATATATTTTCAGTGAATATCTTTTAAAAATATTGTTGATGCCTTCTAACTCTTCTTTTTTTAAATTAATTAACATAATGTATTATTTATTTCAAGGGCACAGGTCTGTGATTCATCACACAAAACCTAACCCTTGTATCTCTTCTATTCAAAAATGCTGGTTCATGGTTTGTATCTGTGGCTAAACTGTTTTACTTCATATCTTCCTTATTTATTTATAAAATTTTCTTTTATATATTATTTTACATATTACTGACATTGTTTTAAATTATATAATGCTTAATCTCCCAGTTTATCCCTTATCTTTTTTTTATTATTCAGAATATATCTTTGTTTAAAATTTGAAATTTTATGGTCTATTTCTTTAGAGTTATTTTTGTTTCCAAACTTTGAAATCCCTTTTGGCCTTGGTTATAAAATAGAACAGCCTATTCTTGTAAATTTGTAGATTTATCTCTCTATTCAATCTCTAATAAATATGATTTTTTTCCCTAAAGTTTTTGGTCAATTGCTCAATAGCAGCTCTCAACAGCTGCTAATTCTTTGACCATTAATAGAATTAAACATGATATCAATAACTAAAAGTTACCTTTAAAACCATTAATTATTCATAAAGTAAACAATACAATCTTATTTTTAATATGGATCAAAGAAAAATATCAAAATGGAAATTTAAAAAAAATACTTGAATGAAAATTAAGAAAAGCAAAATGTATGTGGGTGCTGAGAAAAGCAGTACTTTGACAAAAATGTATACACTACCTGTACATATTTGCCTTAGAAAGAAAGACCATTAACAATCAACAAACTGAGAAGCCACCTTCAGGAACAAGGAAGCGTTAGCAGGGTAAACACAAGGTGCAGAATAAATAGAACATAAACAGGAAAAAAAGAGAGAGAGAGAGAGAGAGAGAGAGAAACCACATGAAATCATTACCTGGTTTTTAGCCATCAAGAAAATTGATAAAACTAAAACCTGACTGACAAAGAAAATAGTGAGTACAAATTACTCACAGTAGATTTGAAAAGAAGGACATCACTACTGATTCAACAGACATTCTGTTTTAATTTCCTTGTGTTATAAGAAAGCTATTAATGATACAAAAAATGATCAATTCCATACAATATCTTCCAGAAAGAGAAAAGGCATTGCAGTCTATGAGACTTACATTATTTTGATACCAAATCAAAAAATAAATAAATAAAAGACCCAGAAATTGCACTAATGGGTATTTACCCCAATGATACAAATGTAGTGATATGAAGGGGGCATGTGCACCTGAATGTTTATAGCAGCAATGTCCACGATAGCCCAACTATGGAAAAAGCCCAGATGTCCATCAACAAATGAGTGGATAAAAAAGAAGTGGTATATATATATACAATGGAATACTATGCAGCCATCAAAAGAAATGAAATCTTGTCATTTGCAAAGATGTGGATGTAACTAGAGGGTATTATGCTAAGTGAAATAAGGCAATCAGAGAAAGACAATTATCAAAATTATCATATGATCTCAGTGATATGAGGGATTTGAGAAACAAGACAGAGGATCATAGGGGAAGGGAGAGAAAAATAAAACAAGACAAAACCAGAGAGGGAAACAAACCTCAAGAGACTCTTAATCTCAGGGAAAAAACTGAGGGTTGCTAGAATGGAGGAGGTGGGAAGAATGGGGTGGCTGGGTGATGGACATTGGGGGAGGATGTCCTTGGTGAGTGCTGTGAATTGTGTAAGACTGATGAATCACAGACCTGCATCCTGGAACAAATTATACATGTTAATAAAAAAATAATAATAATAAAAAAAGAAAGAAAGAAGACTACAAATTAATGTTCATCATAAACACAAGTTCACATTTTTTATGAAAATTTAATAACCAAGTCCTCCTATACATAAAAGTATAATAAATAAGTCATGACCAAGTATGGTTTATTCCAGAAATGAAAAGTTAATATGGCATTCAATATTCAGTCAATAATAATGTCCTTACTAATAAACTAAAAGGGAAATAATATGATCACTTCAGTAAATATAGGAAAACCATTTGATAAAATTCAACATCCAATTTACAAGTCAAATGTAAACTTAAATAAAATGATGTATATATGTGTCTATGCATATGCATATATACATATGCACAAGTATATATTTTTAAAGGAACTTTATTTACATAAAAATGAATCTATGAAATATCTATAGATAATATAATTAGTGATGAAAGCCTAAGTACCTTCCTCATTAGAATGTAAACAAGATAGGAATGTCTGTTCTCCCTTTTATTCAGTATTGCAGTGAAGGTCCTAGTCAAATCAGAAGGGGTGGGGAATGGGCTTTGCGAAACATCTTTAAATTTATGATATATCTCTGTAACATAGATGGTTTTCTGTGTAACAAATCCTACAGAGACTATAAAAATTGCTTCTAGAATTAAACAAATATAGCATGGCTAGAGGATACAGGAAATTAGCAGGAAATAAGCAGCTGCCTTCCTGGGATGGAGCCCCACATTTGGCTCCCTGCTCAGCAGGAAATCTATTTCTCCCTCTCCCTCTGCTTGTCACTCCCCCTGCTTATGCATACTTGCTCTCTCTTTCTCTGTCAAATAAATACATAAAATCTTAAAACAAATAAACAAAAAACTGTATTTCTATTAATAATGATGTTTGGGAACTTAAAATCACAAAACAAAACTATTTACAATGCTATAAAAGTATGAATCATTTAAAGATAAATTTGACAAGGGACACCTGGATGGCTCAGTTGATTAAATGTCCAACTCTTGGTTTTAGCTCAGGTCATGATCTCATGGTCCGAAGATCGAGTCCTGCATTGAGCTCTGCTCTGGGCAGCCAGTCAACTTGAGGATTCTCTTTCTCCCTCTCTCTCTGCCCCTTCCCCTGCTCACTCTCTCTTATACACTCTCAATAGATAAATAAATCCTTAAAAAAATTGACAAAAAAGGATTTTTGCAACATATCTGCATTAACAACTAAAATACATTGCTGGCAATATTAAAATGACCTACATATGTGGAGAGAAATACCGTGCTTATGAATCAAAGAATTCAGTGCTTTTGATATGTCAAATCTCCTTAAGATCACCATATATTGAATTGAGATCAGTTAAGATTCCAGCAGATATTTTTGAAGAAATAGCAAATCTAATTATAAAATTTATATAGATGGAAGAAGGACTTGGAGTATCCAGTACAACTTTGGAAAAGAAGAACAAAGTTGAAGAACATGCACTACCATATTTTAGGACTTATTGTAAAGATACAGTAAGCATGAAAGTGTAGTTTTGTCATAAAGATAAATATATACTTCAATGGAACAGATTGAAGAATTCAGAAATGGACTCAAACATAAACGGTCAATTGATTTTCAGTGAAGGTGCTAAGGAAATTCAATATGGAAAAATTCATTCTTGTTAGCAAATCCTGTCGAAACGACTGGATATGAGGAACAAAATAGTAAACACTTTTCCATCATCATCTCATGTATAATATTTATCAAAATGTCTTGTCATTTTGTCCAGATAAGAGTAAATGAAGGGGCAAGTAAAATACTAAAAGGGTGGCAACAACCCCAGGAAAATATGCTTTAACCAAATTAGAAGAGATCCAAAATCGTGAGTGGGGAGAAAGGGGATAAAAAGAGGTTCAAAAAGGAAGAAAGAAAAAAGAAAAAAAAAAAAAGAAAAGAAAAGAAAAGAAAAGAATATTTTTTAAAAAAGAAAAACCTAAGAAAAATGTAAAAAAAAATATATATATATATTTGATAAACTAGTAAAAAATCGTTAAAAAAGAAAAAGGTAACAGTTAAAAAAAAAATTTTACCCGAAGGCGAGAAAAAAAAAAAAATGAAAAAGAAAAAATTAAATTAACTGCAAGACTAAAAAAATGAATCATGGAGTAAAAGTCAAGAGCAAAAGCTAATAATTTCAAAAGAAACTTAAGACAAAGGTTAGTGACATTTACTTAGGCAAATATTTCTTACATAAACCACCATATACCATGGAATATAAGTGAAACAATATAAATTGAACTCTATCAGAATACACATTCAAAAGGCAAAAAGCAAAGCACAGGTAGTAAGAAAGTACTTTCAAAATATGTACCCAGTTAAGAATTTTATCTAGAATATATTAGGCATACATTTAACTGAAATCTTCAAAGATATGTCATTCAATTTCTTTAAAAAAGACAATAAATTTGAATAAGCATTTTACTGAAAGAAATATGTGAATTGCAATGAAGCCTATTGAAAGATGCTCAAACATAAGTCATTATCAAGAAAATACAAAATAAACTCAATAAAAAGCAGCCTATGTATTGATATATGAAAAAACAAGGATGAACTCTCGTAATAATCATGCTAAGTGAAAGAAAGCCAAATCAAAATAGGAGTGTAGAAAAGATACTCCCATTAATAAAAATCTTATAAAATATAGGATCATCTATTATAAAAAGCAAAGCAATGGTTTTCTCAGACTAGGAGTTGGCAGGGCACAGGGGGAGTTAGAAGAATGGCATAAAAGGAAACATTTTTGGCCCTAAAAGTCACATATTATACCTATTGTGCTGATGATCTCATGGGTTAATGCATATTCTGGGATTCTCAAATTGTCACTCGATGGACATCTCAATTTATCATTTTAGTTTCTTACACTGGCTTCTCACATTTTTATCTTTTTGTTTTTTAAATCATGGCTATATTTGGGGTATGTTCATTACTGTTATGTTCTTTTTTTAAGATTTTATTTTTTTATTGATTTGTCAGAAAAAGAGCACAAAGAGGGGGAGCAGAATGTAGAAGGAGAAGCAGGCTCCTCCCTGAACAAGGTGCCCAATGAGAGACTTGATCCCACAGGACCCTGGAATGATGACCCGAGCCAAAGGCAGACACTTAACTGACTGAGCCAACCAGGCATCCCTACTATTATGTTCTAATTTGCTTATTGTCTAATATTAATTTTGAGGTTACATCATCTCAATATTTTAATTTTAGTACAATAATTTTCTTTTCATTATGTTTCATGTAATGTTTGCAAAATTTATACATCTTTTTCTTATTTTCTTTTTCTTATTTCCTTTTCAGCATTTATGGAGAAAAATTGAATGTATTAGTAATATAATATGTATTAATATATTTTACAGAATTCACTCATCCATGTATCCCTGATGGTGTAATCTTTCTTGATCAAATTATAACTTGATAATATTCTAATACTTGAGTTTGCTAATAACATATACTTAAGCTATATTGATTTGCAGTATTATTTTTCTATGTTAAATGTATTTAGGGTTTACTATCAAATATGTGCCTGCTTTATAAAAATAATTTGGAAGTTTTATATTTGCTGAGAGCAAATATATATAACATATGTATATCGCTATATATATAACTTATATAAATAATCCAATATGCAAAATATGTATAATAATGTATCTAATGTATCTAATGTATATAATAATAATAATATGTATAAATAATATAATCATATATAAATAATTATATGTAATTTGCATGAGTCATATATACAATTTGTATAAATGTGCTTATATAAATACATATTATATAAATATATATAATGTATTCATAATATTGATATTAGTAAAATATATTTTATAGAGTTATACTATAAATACAGAAAAACAGAATACTTATATATCATATATAAAATAAAATATAGCATGTTTATATTATATTTATACAAATATATATTTATTTACATATATACACATTTTATATATAAATTTACAAGTTTATATATAAATATATATAATATGCATTATATGGATTTGTTATATATTAATGTAATATATGTACCTTTACATATCTATATAGAAAATATAGAATATTTATACATATAATTTATACAACATATTATATGCAACATGTCATTAATTATATATAAATATATATTATATATACATATTTTATAATTTTATTTTATATGTTGTGTAATTTATATTTCATACATAGATATGTTTATATCGCTAAATATTATATAAATTTATATGAAATATATTATACATTTTATCTATAAGTGTATTTATTTATATTATATATGTGAGTATTTTTTATATATTTGTTATATATAAATATAATATTAAATTTATATTGATACATACTATTCCTACAATAAAACAAAAATATAATTTACTCATAATATGTAATATAAGTATGTAATATTTATTTTTTACATATTATATATCTATATATAAACTTACAAATTTATATATATTATATAAAATATCTAAATTGCATATAAATTATATGAATGTATAAACATATAATCTTACATGTTTAATAATATAGTATATTATTACAATACAATTATAATATTTAAAATATAAAAACAATAGAATTTCAATAAAATATATTGTATTATAATAAAATAAATATAAATATATAACATATAAAATAAATAAATATATATTCATATATTTGTATATTATATGTTTATATTATGAGATATATAAATTTTACATATTTATATATTTGATTTATATATAGTGTATATTATATATTTTTAAACATTTTGTTTCTTTATTTGACAGAGCAGAAGCAGTAGTAAGGGGCAGAGGGAGCTGAAGAAGCAGGCTGTTGGCTAAGGATTGAGCCTGAATTTGGGCTCCGTCCCAGGACCCTAGAATCATGATCTGAGCTGAAGGCAGATATTTAACAGAATGAGCCACCCAGGAGCCCCCTCTTTTTTTCTTACTATGTAGAAGGTACTTTATTAAGGTGATTAGGAGTACTGGTTTCCTGTCCCAGCTCAGCCTCAGTACTGTCCCATGGATGGAATAGACCAGGCCTTTGGGCTGCTCTGGCCCACCTCCCAGGAGAGGCTGGGTAGTGGGGCAAGTGGGCTGGTGCTCCAGTCCAGAACAAAGTTTCTGGACAACAAGGGTTGTGGATACTGAGGCAGGGAATTTTGTGACCCAACCCACCAGGGCCATGGAGGGAGTGATAGGGCCAGAATATAATATAATACACACACACACACACACACACACGTATATATATGGTACATAATAATTTAATACTATATATAGTATTAAATAGTATTAAATTATTACATTATTTAATTTATTATTATATTATATATAATACTAATTGTAATTGTATTGTAATTTATATATTCATATTTTTGTATTTTAAATGATATTGTCTATTTCATGTATTACAGATTCATAGTTTGTATTATTTATACAATTATTTATATATGAATTTATAATTTATAACATAATATATAAATATATCATATATAAATATATGATATAATATTATATATATTTGAATACAATATAGTGATATATATTTTACACAGTTCAATACAATATAATCACATATATTCATACAATAGTAAATAATATATAATTTACATATAATATAAAATTTATAAAATTTTGTATTTATATGTATATTTATATGTAATTTTGTATTTTTTAATATTTGGTATAAATTATATATAGCTATATATCTATATCTATCTATATATATATATATTTTTTTTTTTTCTTTTTTAAGTTTCCCTAGGTTATAAATCTGGGCACAGGAGTAGCTAGATTCTTCCCTCAGTGTCTTGGTGAACTAAATTCAATTTAGGCTGTAGATCTTTTCAAAGTCACTGATTTTTTTCTTTTTATTCCAATTTTTTTTATTAATTTTTTATTTTTTATAAACATATATTTTTATCCCCAGGGGTACAGGTCTGTGAATCACCAGGTTTACACACTTCACAGCACTCACCAATTTTTGACAGAATTCATTTCCTTGTGGATGTGGAACTAAGAACCCTCTTTTCCTGCTAGTCATTGGCCAGGGACCACACAGCTCCTAGAGGTAACCTACAGTTCCTTGCTACTTAATCCCCAAAGCCCATTCACAATACTGATGTTTGTTCTCTTCAAGGTTACCCAGAGTGTATTCTTGTTGTGTTTCTTTTTGTCAATCAGTTAAAGAAAACACTGCTCTGTAGTGGTCATCTGATGATGCCGTACCTATCTAGGATAATCTTCCTTGCAACTCCTTCCTAAGCAAAGGTGAGATGTCATCATATCCTCTAAGCCCTTCCACATGCAAAGGTTGTCACACTATGCCTATAGGATTTCAATTTATACAGGTGACTGAGGTCAATGTCATTGAAAGGACAATCTATTATAGTTCCCAGGAGAAGTGAGGCACACACCATGCCATAAGGGCCACATATGGAAGCACCAAGTTTTTTTCAGGAGGCAGATGGAGCAAGAAGATGACATGGCCCAGAGATTTAAATGTATTTTTTTGTGGGAGGATGCTGAGCTGTCGGGGCAGTTGTCATCATCCAGCTTGGGGTGATCTAAGACACAAAAAAATAATGGCATAATGTATGAGAGTTAGAATCTGGAGATAGTTCTGAATATAAGCTTTGAATCACTTGGTTTGTATATGAAAGTATATTGTTGGGCAGGTTATTTATAATCTCCAGGAATTAGTTAACTCTGGGAGGGACAGCCTGTCCACAGTCAACAAGATTTCCAAAACATCAAACCATTATAAAATACAGGGGGGTGGGAGATTAATATAAGAGTCATGGGAATCATCTTAGAATTCTACCTACCAGAATTTCAAATCAAATTCACAGCAGCTAGTTATGAAGGGCAACTAACTAGATAATTGAAGAGCAACAACATTGCTCAACGGAAAAATGAACAAGAAAAAAGAAAATTTATCAGTGTGTGATTCCAAGCAAATGTCTTTATTAATCTGAAGTTTAATTTCTTTGTAAAATAAACACGTGTCATGAATCTTTTAGGGTGAAGTTAAGTATTTCATGTGTTTACCATAGTACTTAGATATAGTTTGGCTACAAAGTTGTAGATATCATTATCATTATTCAATTCTCATTTGATTATTTTTATCAGAACTTCTTCTTATCTTTTGTCTTTCTTTCTTTCTTTCTTTCTTTTTTTTTTGCTATGCATAAATACCCAAATTAAAGAAACTCTCATTTTCTTACAGAGAGATGTCTGAACTTGTACCCTTTCTGATTTCTAGAACATTACATTAAATTATCTTATTTACAAAACCACCAAAAATACATGACATTGTGTATTCTAGAGGGCAGCAGAAAACATATATTATGTTGGGCAAAATTTTCGATTTGCATCTGCTAAGAGAAGCTATAAAAGATATGGGTATAGGAGAGAATAGCTGGTTTCCAGGCAAGGGTGGGGGAACAGAATGAGAATCCATGCCCTTGAAGGGTTGAAAAGGCTGTTTGCTGATGGTCTTCTCCACTGAACTGAAGGAGGGTAGGAGGGAGAGACAGATAGACAAAGAGAGAGACAGAGAGACAGAAAGAGGCTCCCCAGCACAACTGGGGTAAAAGCAAAGGTGTAAGTTTAGGGCTGTAATTGTCTGGAAAGAATCTTGGTTGTGTTTATTGACACAGTTATCTGACAGGGATGACATGAGCCCAGACTAAAAATTCTTGGCTCAATGAAGTTTAAAACAGAGTCAAAATAGTCTTCTAGCTACTAGCAGGAAGACAACTGGGAAGCTCGAGAGCTTGGCAGAAAGCATGCATAGCAATTACCACTTCAGAGAAGTCCAGAGTGGCAATCTGGTAAGCAAGGACTTCCCACAGGGAAAAGGTAAAAGCAGTAAAAGGTAAAGTCAGGACCTAATCAAAGACATTTCCCCAACCTCCTATAAAAGGTTTCATGACATCTATGCAGTAGTATTTGTGGAATCCCTAGATGACTGTTTAATAAAATAAATGTTTATTAAATATTTGAGTATTGTGACAGTAGACTGCCTGTAATTCCATGGCTTTAAAAAAAATAAACAAAAGAAAACATCACCTTCTTACAGCTTTAACATGAGTTATTATGATTTTATGAAGGCAAATGTCAAAGTGCTGTGTAGAACTCTTGGGGTTTCGTGGACGTAAAGGTTCCTCTAAGTTCCAAAGATGGATGCAGATCCCTGGTTAACACAGCTAAGTGGAAACAGATACTGATTCCTTACCCTCCCAATCTCTCCAAGCATAGAAGCTTAGATTCTATTTCTTTCTTATATTGAGCATTTAAAAATGTATTTAAAAAGAGTACACTCACCAAAAGATGGAACAGTGTTATAAATGTGGTCATGGAAAATTATACATCAAACATGGCACACAAAACCTATAAAATTAGGAAATTAGAGGAAAAATATCTTCAATCATTTCAATTTAGAGATTATAAACCCTTATTAATGACAATAGTGATAGATGTTTCTCTAGGCAAAATAAGAAGCATCCTTTTGAATTTAGCACAATCTTATTTGGAAATATGGGCAAATTCAATATTTACCCATTGTTCACAACCACAGTATTGTAAGGCCTGTTTATAGCAGAAATCTTGGCAAGATAGTAGGGTCCACACATAGTAAGACATATAAGTCTTGAGCCAAATGTATTTATTTGTAAATTTCAGAATGATACAATACGATTTCTGGATTGCGTTTAGTACAAAATGTGAATTTAGAAGACTTAACTTAGAGCCAAAATCTATTTTAAAATATACTTCTATGTCTTCTCAGTAAACAAGGAAATTATAATCTTAGGTTCTCCAGAAAGTTTCTGTTTATAACATTCTCTTCACAGTTACACATAAACTATCAAGATATCTCAGAGGTTCTAATCTTTTGTGACAGTACTCTGTCCTTTAAGTTGCAACCTAATGAGAAAAAGAATATGTGTTTGTCTGACACTCCACAGCCACTGATTTCTAATTAATAAATATTGGTCACTGATGATAAATGATGTCCTTGTGATTGAGAAATCCATCTGTCTTAAGTGACGGGAGAAGGAGCTAAGAATTAGTTGGATATTAATTACCTGTCTGCATCAATCAAATTAATCTAAGTCTAATATTTAATCACTCATGTTATGCTCTATTCATACACTGAAATTTCCAAGGCAGAAAAATAATATCTAATTCAACATAAGACAAGCAAGATTTTAACTATGTGGTAGATAAAACAACCTATTTTGAATATATTCTAATCCCTACAAATTATAAACATTGCCTGAAATCCTTTGGATTATGGACAAATGTGACTTTATGTTTAATCGTCTTTAAGTATCTACTATAAGGTAATGGTGAGGGAGACCCTTTGAGTACCTTAACTTTCAGATGTGGGCTTCAGTTATAGATCTGACACTTACCAGCTCCCTCATTTCAAGAGTTATCACTTCTGGGAACTTCAGTTTTCCCATTTAACAAGCCTGGATATTTATGCCAATAACATATAGTGTTTACTAGAACAGCAAAATATATCTGGAGATCACAAATAAGCAAAGGTCTTATGCATAAAATTTAAAGTATTTTTTCATAAAACCATATCAAAGTTTTTTTTTTTTTTAAGATTTTATTTATTTGACAGAGAGAAATCACAAGTAGACGGAGAGGCAGGCAGAGAGAGAGAGAGAGAGAGGGAAGCAGGCTCCCTGTTGAGCAGAGAGCCCGATGCGGAATTCGATCCCAGGACCTTGAGATCATGACCTGAGCCGAAGGCAGCGGCTTAACCCACTGAGCCACCCAGGTGCCCCCATATCAAAGTTTTGATAAAGATTTATTAAGTCAATGCAAGCAGGACCTCATACCTGATGTACCTGTATGTTTTATGTAAAAGACAGATGTTCTTAAAGATTAAAATAAAAAAAAGGCAACCAAACATTTTTGGATATAATAAATAATTTTTTTTCCAGGATTCCAATGATTTGACTTTGAGTTTGCATTTTTCTGAGTAATTAAAAAAAATGAGATACTCACCTAATCAAGGATTAGTAAATGTATTAAATAGTAAAGATAATTAAACTTCATCTACAAATATCATTACACATTATTAAAAGCAAGAAAATTTCAGAAATTCTAGGATGCTTCCAGTATTTAGCCAACACTGAAACCAGAGCTTTCCAATTAAAGTTTTTATTTAAATGTACTTAAAGCAAGGCTGAATTATTGTTGTCTCAAGTTTAGGATAGTTAGAAAAAAGTAAACTATAACCTAAAGCCCATTTCTTTTCACAATAGACTCCTTGAATACTAAACTGCACAGTCATGCTGTTTCCCAGGAACTAAGAGGTTCATGTCTACCAATTCAGACCAATTCAGAACCATAGAGACCCCCACCTTACTGGGCCTGCGCAGAAGATTGATGGGTGATCTTTTGACCTAGAGAAGCCTGAAATTTCCACTATGATCCTGTGCTGCTGTCTTTTGAACATGTCACGTGATGATCACTGGGACTGCATAAATCAGCAGTCGCCTTATCTAACAATCATGTTCACCCATGCTCTCCCTATAATCCCACAAAAAAGTTTGATGAGTGTTTGAGGGAGGAGGAGGGGACAGTGCTCTTCCTTCTCCCTTGGCTGCCTTGCAAATTAAACTTCCTTGGCTGCAAAGCAGGTTTCCCTTCCCTTATAAAACAATACCAGGAAAGGTGTTGAACGTGGTCATCATTCTTCTCCTAAACACTAGTGAAGGCTAAATATATGCCAAACATTGTGGTAATTGGGATCTAATGGTGAAATAACACAGTTCCTGTTATAGACTTAGAAAAGTCATAGGAGCAAACCATAATTTTAAAACACTGTGCTATGTGCAGGATTTTATAGGGTGAAAAAGAGTTTCCAAGATTAGCAAAATAAGTTTTCCTGTCTACTTCAATATGAGTCAAATAAGAGTAATTTTATAAGTCATCTCCTTAATATTCCCAGTTTTCTTTTTTTTTTTTAAATCTTTCTCCAACAGATTTCCTTTAGTCTTATTTTCAAAACTATAGTAAAAGATTTAAATTAAGGGCCCCTGAGTAGCTGACTCAGTTAAGTCCACTCTTGGGTTTGTGTCAGGTCCTGATCTCAGAATCCTGAGATCCAGCCCTGCCCTGGGCTTACACTCAGTAAGGAGTCTGCTTGGGATTCTCTCCCTTTCCTTCTCCTTTCTCTTCTGCCCCTTCCACACTGTCTCTGGTGCAGTGCATAAGCACTCTCTTTCTCTAAAATAAATAAATGAATAAAATCTAAAACAATAAATAAATAAGTATAAATTAAAATTAAAGTACCTCATGTTAGAGGTTACTGTTCCATAAAAAAGTATTTTGAAACAGTGTTTTTATGTATTTCTTTATTTTATTTTTATTTTTTTTAATATTTTATTTATTTATTTGTCAGAGAGAGAGAGGGACCACACATACAGGCAGGAAAAAGGGGCAGAGGAAGAGACAGAAGTAAGGCTCCCTACTGTGCAGAAAGCCTGATGCGGGGATTGATCTCAGGACCCTGAGATCATGACCCGAGCCAAAAGCAGACAGACACTCAACAGATTGAGACACCCAGACACCCCTATTTTTTTAAAGATTTATTTTTGAGAGACAGAGCACATGAGAATGTGGGGGAAAGGGCAGAGAGGACAGAGAAACTTAAGTGGGCTCCACATTGAGTATAGAGCCCTGTGTGGTTGGGGGTAGGGGTTATCTCATGACCCTGAACCAAAACAAAGAGTTAGAGGCTTAAAAGCTGTGCCTCCCAGATGCCCCAAAATATTAGAATTATTTTTATTAGTTGGAGGAGATAAATCATAAAAATCATGACCAACAGCCCCAATAGGCAGAAAACCTACCTCACTTGCTCACTCATATGTGAGTACCATTCTAGGTACTTACACAGCAACTAGCAAATGTGTTCAGAAAATGTAATGATAAAAGCAAATAATAAAATAATATTTAGTTTTGTTAGAAGATAGGAAAATTAGAAAATTTTTGAATGTAGGTGGTTTATTTTAGTCTTGACAGTGTAATTTCACCCTTTCAAGGTAGAAGAGATGAATTTTGTTTTGCCTTCACCTAGCAGGTTGACAGTAAAATCTTAATTTTACAAATATAATAAACATACAAAAAATAATTAATATAGTGCATCACGTGTTGTGATTGTTTCTTTTAAATTTGCAGAACTCTAGCCTATTTTATTACTAAACATCTCATTACATTGAAGTTCATTTTTATTGACTACAATATATTTGTTGAGTCCTCCAGTGTTACTGTTGCTGACTATGAATACACAAAGCAAAAATATATTTTGTATATAAATGAAAGTACATAAAAGATGTTAATTTCTCTATATGAAGTTGTAAACTATTTTTTTTCTTTGGAATTATTATTAATTTCAGATTGAGAGTAAGCTTTGAAGAATTGTTTCTACCATTTTTATATTTCATTATTCTACTAACCATTATAAAGGAACAAATTATAATATCATAGAAATAAAAAGTAGGTCACTGCTTTGATAACAATATATTTTTAATATATGTATATGTATTTATTTCATTCAAATAAACACTAGGTCTTCTTTTTTAATCCAAAATTGTAGAATTTTCTATGATTCCAAAGTTGTATTTTTTTAAAATTTTCTGTGAATGCAAAGTTAAAGATTCCATAATTTATAACATTTCTTCTGATAAAATATCTAGTCTTAAAATACATAATTTTTAAAACAAAATTTTATTTATTTATTTGACAAAGACACAGCAAGAGAGGGAGCACAAGCAGGGGGAGTTGGGGAGAGAGAAGCAGGCTTCCTGCTGAACAGGGAGCCTGATGCAGGCTGGATCCCAGGACCCTGGGATCAAGCTCTGCATGGAAGGAACACACTCAAGTACTGAGTCACTCAGGCACCCCAAGATATATAATTTCTTAACTAATGATAGGATTACAAAATTTGTATTTATTAAAATAAAGGAAATTCTGATATTAAGTAAATATTTTTTTTTCTCCTTAGAACTAAGAAAAAAAATCCTGAGTCCTATAGAGCAAAATAACATTTAAATTTGAATAGGAAATGCACATCATTTGAGTACATGTTCAACTGAGAAACTAAGAGATTTCTTAGATTCAGTTAAATTTCTTACAGGACTTCTGTGTTATGCTAAATTTCATATGGTAACTGAAATAGTATAATTATAAAACCGTGCCCATTTAATTAAGTAGGTTCAATTACAATATTCACTTATGTATTTTTTCTCTCTCCTTTTACTCAAAACCTTGAGGTTTTCTAAGCATTTAGTGTTTGCATTTTTGTCTTTTAACAACTTCAGTGAAGTAAAATTAACACACCATCGAATTGATTGGAGTACACAATTCAGTTATAGTATATAAACAAGAGTTGTGCAACCATCACCACAATCTTTTTTTTTTTTTTAACATTTTATTTATTTATTTGACAGACAGAGACCACAAGTAGGCAGAGAGGCAGGCAGAGAGGCAGGCAGAGAGAGAGAGGAGGAAGCAGGCTCCCTGCCAAGCAGAGAGCCCGATGCAGGGCTTGATCCCCAGATCCTGGGATCATGACCTAAGCCGAAGGCAGAGGCTTTAACCCACTGAGCCACCCAGGTGCCACCACCACAATCTTATTTGGAATATTTAACCTTTCCCGCAGTGTAAACCCCCTGTTGCATTGAATACTCACTACATTTTGATCGCCATCTCCAACCCTTAGCACAGGAAACTAACTGCTAATGTAAATTCTGCCTCATTGGATGTGCTGGTTGTGGACCTTTTGTATAACTTATGTAAATGGGCTGCTGATTTTTCTGTATCTGATATGTCCATGTTTTCTTCTCCCTTCATTATAGTCACATGTCTTTTACATCAGTTAATTTCCAGGTGTTATGACAACCTTGCATCCCTGCAATAATTCCCACTTAGTCATTGTGTATAATCCTTTTACATTTCTGCACTGAGTTTGCTCGTATTTTCCTAAAGATTTTAGTGTTCATATTTATGAGAGCTAAACCTCAACATTTCCACATCAATATCCATCTACTGATCTGATAGAATGAGTTGGGAAGTATTACAACCTTTCTCTCTTTCTTTCTTTTTTATTTTTTTTTGGAAGAATTTGTGAATAGTTGATATTATTTACTTTGACACTGGCTTTTAAAAATTAAAAGTTTAAAAATTATTAATTTATCTTTTTACTTGTTGCAGGTTTATCCTGATTTTTTTTATATACATTGTATGAGTTAGATTTCATACTCTGTATCTTTCTTTCTAGGATTTATTTCCCCTTTCTTTTGAGTTATCTAATTTTAGCATAATGTTGTTCATATTTAATTTACAATTTTTTTCCATAATACTCCACAATATTGATAGCCATGTCCCCCTCCTTCCATTCCTGAATATATTAAAGTGGATTCCCCTTCTTTATTTCTTAATAAATTTAGCTAATGACCTGTCAGTTTTTTGTTCTATTCAAAGAATGGGATTTTGATAACTTTGATTATCTGTAGTGTTTTTCTAGTCTTCATTTCATTACTTTCTGCTCTAATCTTTATTACTTCTTTATGCTTGCTTTGTTTTTGGTTTGTTCTTTTTGCAAGGTTGTTAAGGTGGTAAGTTAGGTTATTCATTTGAGTTCTTTCTTCTTTAATATAAGCTTTTAAGCCCATTAGGGACAAAGACTTGCCTCTGCCCTGTGTTTCTTCTAGTGGACTTAGAATCAAACTGTCATGAGACAGATTAATAGGAGAAAATCAAGTTTAATAGGCATATCTAACAAGAAGTTACACAGATATGAGACTCCAAAGACAATGAAGCAACAGGAAGCTTATATGAGCTAAGGAGCAGGGAAGGGTCTGGAGATAGAATGGGGAGAAAGCTCATTAGCAAGAAGGTGAAAGGAGATATTTGTGAAAACAAGGTTGCCTATCATGCAGGTGAGTTCCTTAGGTAAAGAGGGGATCTCTGTCAATAACGTTCTTCCTGGTACAAGCCTCCTTTCCAGTGTCAATTTAGGCAGTGGGGGAATCAGAGTATTCTATGCATCTGCTGAGTTTTAATTATTTTTAACTAGAAATAACTTTTATGCCAGAGTGGCACATTCTGGAATGTCCTGTACCTCTTCAAGTCTCCCTGTTCTTGCTGTATTTCTCTTAATTCTCTGGTAATTATCCCAAGTCCTGACCCCTAAAAAGTAAAAACCTTTGGAATTTTGCAAAGCGATAGATATTGTGGGAAGCAAAGCAGAAGAAAAATTATTGAACTTCCTTACTATTTACAGCACATTGACAAATCCTTGCAAAAGGCAGAGTGACATTCCTCTAGGGACTCAACTGCCTCAATGCTGATACATTGCTGCGGACAAAAGCCAATCTTACCCCAACCCCCAGGAATCTATAAGTCTACTTTAACATATAAAAATTCCTTTGGGAAACTTCCTTTATCATTATTCCCAAGATACATGTTGGCAATCATACACCAAGCATATATGACCCACCAGTATACACCTGAAGGGTCTCATGACTCAGGTTTTATTAGACAATAATACATGACATTTTCCCAACCAAAGCTCATCAATGTCCTGGAAACCTTGCTTCCAAATTTCGTAGGGACTTAAGCTATCCCTAACCCCCTTCCAACTTGAAAGTATACAATGGGCCACTCCTCATGACCCCAGTGGAGCACTTTCTGCCCATGGGTCCTGTTTTCATGTTTCAGTAAAACCACCTTTTTGTACTAAAGACATCTCAATAACTCCTTCTTGGCTGTTGGCTTCCAACTCTAATGTCTTTCCTTCATCAGTAGATACGTGATAGGGAATTTTTGAGCTTTTTACATGCACTCTAATATAATCAACAACTATTTTTGGTTTTTCTACTTCATGGAGAGTATTACACTAAAAACAACAAATTCAGCCTTATGCTTCTATCCAAATCAGGTATCTTCTGTTTGGGGAAGAAGACTATTAATTGATAAATATTTTTAAACATCCAACTGTGTTTTTAAAATGTCATGTAACATCTTACATTTGTGGTGATTGATTTGTGATTTATGTCTGAGGGAAAATCCCGTTTTCTAGAATCTTTGTTTGCCTTATTTTAATTATATTATTAGAACTGGTATAAATTGAGTTAAAGACCATAAATGTATAGGTTCTAGTTCAGTAGTCTGAAACAGATGTACTAAAGAAGGAGGTGTAAGTTTCTAAGAATTTAGCTAAAAATGTGGTTTTATACTTCCTACTGATGAGGGAGCAGGGGTCAAGCTGTGGGCAAAGCACGGGCTGACACCCCACAAACCCTGCCCCTCACACCCAGGTGGGATCTGTGTGACATTTCTCAGGGCACTCCTGGAGGCCCTAACACTATGGAAGGGAAAAAACAAATGGTTAACTAATAGAGATCACAGTCCTGCAAGACCGCAGTCTCCCTAGGTTTACAAGTGTTTTAGTGATTAACAAGAAAAAAACATTCTTATTAATAACCTAACTTGCAGAAGGAAACTCTCAACTATGTTAACCTTAATGTTAATACCTTTCTAGAGGGAAAAAACAACCTTGTCCTCCTGTAGCCCTGAGGTCCTCTGAGGTCCTCTTTAGCATATGAAAGGTTTCTTTTGGAAACCTTCCTTTTTCCTTATCTCCTGCAACTCACAAGTATATAATGGGTCACCCCTCACTACCCAAGTGTAGCCTCTCTTTTTGGCCTTGGGTCCTGTCCCCATGCTTTAATGAAACCACCTTTTGTAACAAAGACATCTCAAGATTTCTTTCTTGGCCATCAGCTCTGGACCTCACCAACATCCCCAAACTACACCCCTGCTTCCTCTGCACTGGATACAAAAGAGATACATGACTTTGGTACACTGCATTTAATAAACCATGTCATCTTGGGTGCCTGGGTGGCTCAGTGGGTTAAGCCGCTGCCTTCGGCTCAGGTCATGATCTCAGGGTCCTGGGATCGAGTCCCGCATTGGGCTCTCTCTCTCAGCAGGGATCCTGCTTCCTCCTCTCTCTCTCTCTGCCTGCCTCTCTGCTTACTTGTAATCTCTGTCTGTCAAATAAATAAATAAAATCTTAAAAAAAAATTAAAAAAATAAACCATGTCATCTAATCTTGATTATTTTGCTCCAGCACCTTATTCCAGCTGAGGTGGAAATGTTGGGAATTGAAGCACATGGTCAAGGAAGAATTCTTGAGACATCTGTGCAAAAAAGAGATGTTATTAAAACGCGGGGACAGGACCCCTGGGGAGAAAGAGTTGCACTACGGTTGTGATGGGTAGGTGATTATATACTTTCAAGTTGGGAGTGAGTCAGGGATAGCTTAAATCTCTAAGGAATTCTGGAAGCAAGTTTTCCAGGACCTTGAGGGGGATACCTAATATTAGGAAAATGTCATTTATTGCTGTCTAATAAAACCGTAGTGAAGAGACTGTTCAGATGTGCATCAGTGGGTCTGTTGGGTCCATGGTCAAAGGAATGAGACTGATAAAAAAGCGAAGGTCAAGCAAAGCTTTATTTTGTGCCAAGCATCGAGAATCAAACTGACCAGCCAGGGCCGTCTCTTACAAAGAGGCAACCCCTCCCTGCCTTACAGACTAACTTTTAAGAGGCAAGGGCCATGTGGTTGGGCCTGGCCACACACAGGTGGCCAATGAGATTATAACACACAGAGAAAGCTGCACAGTCATGCTAGGTCACACATGAGTGACCAATTGAATTACAATTTACCCTATAGTAGATATTTGAACTAGCCTATCACCTTGGTCAGAATTGGTGTCCAAAAGGTGGGATCCACATTCCCTTGGTAGCTAGGGATTGGATGTCTCCATCTGGACTGACCCACCCTTGTATTTGGGCTTTGTTACCTGGGACTGGTTTCTGGGACTTGCTTTTAAGTAAGTTCCCCGAAAATGGGGTGGGGGGTGGGCAGGGTCAGTTTTAGTTTTACTGCATAAACAACAAAATCACTGTTTAACCAGATGGAGCTGCTCTGGCTAAACAGGCCAGAGGTCATATGCTTGAATGAGGATTGTTAAAATATATCTTGAGGAGTTGAGATAAAGGAAGTTTCCAAAGGAATTTTTTTTTTTTTTTTTTTTTTTTTTTTTTTTTTACAGAGAGAGAGAGAGGAATCACAAGTAGGCAGAGAGGCAGGCAGAGAGTGTGGGGGAAGCAGGCTTCCCGCCGAGCAGAGAGCCTGATGTGGGGCTTGATCCCAGGACCCTGAGATCATGACCTGAGCTGAAGGCAGAGGCTTTAACCCACTGAGCCACCCAGACACCCCACCAAAGGAATTTTTATATGTTAAAGTAGACTTACAGCATCTTGGGGGTCAGGATGATGTTGAGGTGAGATTACCTTTTGCCATTGGCAAAGTATTAACGTGGATGTGAAGCAGGAGAGTGAGGTTCTTGTCTCACAGAGTTGAAGAATGAATCTTGCTGACAAAGGAGAGTGAGCAAAGGGATAGGGGTTTTATTAAGCAAGGATTCATAAAAAGCTCTCAGGAGTGAAAAGGGTCCCCACTGGGTTTCCAATGAGGGTTTTTCAACTCTAGCCTTTTATTAGGACTTTACCAGGAAACTTGCCAGTGGTCAGGTCAGTGGCCTGAAACTAGACATGACAGTTATACACTATGTGAAAGTTTTTGTTTCTGTGACATCTACGGTCTACAGATATGTTTTGCTAGGTCGGGTCAATCTTTATGGTGAACTTTTCCTCTGAGGCCTCATCAGTTTCTATGGTTATTTTCATTTTCTGTATCCACAACGTAATTATTAGAAAAACGTTTTAACCTTTAATAGGGATAGCGTGGTCTAAATTTTCCTGATCTCTGTCTTTGTTCTGTCTTAGCCGGGGTCTTTTGTCCCTCTCTGACTATACTTTACCCCTTTCCCAACTCAGGCAGCTGAGTTTCTAGAGGAAGGTCATTGCTGCTTTCAAGGACTTGTCAATAGACTGTTAAGTAGTAAGGAAATTTAATTTTTTTTTCTTTTGCCTTTGTCCTCACATCACAACCAGTAGGTAAAATTACAGGTATGATATATAAGGTAGAAGAATTAGGAATGGATTTTTTATTTTATTTTTTTTAAGATTTTATTTATTTATTTGAGAGAGAGAAAGTGAGGGACAGAGCACTAGTGGGGGGGAGGGGCAAAGGGAGAGGGAAACCCGGACTCCCTGCTGAGCATGAAGCCTGACTTGGGGCCGGATCCAAACACCCAGGCATCATGACCCAAACTAAAGGCAGATGCTTAACGGACTGGGCACCCTGGTACCATGCATTTTTAATTTCTTCCAGTTTTTGGATGTTACATTCAATCAAAAGATACTAATTTTCTAACCTTTTGTGTTGCAGTAAGAATCACGAGTGCATGGTATGGCTACAGGTGAAAACTAGTTATGCTAATGTCTGACTAATTAGTTTGGAACATCAAAGCAATCCTCAAAAAATATATATTTAAATTATATTTAAATTTAAAGAAATACTATTTTAAGGACAAAATAATAACATACACATTGAAGATCATAGATTTTTGTAATTGACTAAAAAGGTGTAGAAAATATCACGGACAGAAATAAGAGGGGACAATAAAAGAGATACAGAATACTCAGAAGCCCGGGTGCCTGGGTGGCGCAATCGGTTGAGCATCTCTTCCTGGTTTTTGTCTCAGGTTATGATCTCAGGGTCATGAGATTGAGCCCCACACCAGGCCCTGTGCTCATTGTGGAGTCTGCTGAAGGCTCTTTCTCCCTCTGCCCTTCATCCCCCCAGCCTTAAATAAATAAATAAAGATATACTCAGAAGCAGAGTCTGACAGTAGCTTATATACCTTGAATGACTGGATTACCTCAAGCTACAGAACCAAGGGGGAAAAAAAGATAATATAAATAAATATTAATTACTTATATATCATACACACACACACACACACACACACTTATATTAGGCTTTAAAACTACTTCGTATGAACTAGATGCAAATGAATAAGTTTAAGAGATTTACCTGCCTACAATCTCCCTAATAGCTAATAACATGGCACTCTTGGCAAAAACCAGAACGAAACAAAACAAAACCTATAGGGAGAGTTATTTCATTCTACAAACATTGAAACTAAAATAGATATACACCATCAAAATTGTTAGTTAGAGTCTAGAAACATGTTTTAACATGGAAATTGACAAATTAAGGAATTCAAAATAAACTCTAAATGACAACTTTTGACAAATATTGTGTAGGTAGAAGCCAGGGTGGAAGACAGGTGAAATCAGAATCACCTTCAGTACCTATTAACATTGCAAATTCCTGGGATAAAATTTGCTGGCATAAGAAATTTTGATGACAATCCCTGAAAATAATTTTTTTTTTAATATCTCCAGGTGATTCTTAGGCCTGCTAAGTTTGAGAACTACTGTCCCAATCTGTTTTAAGTGGACAACAACAATATAGAATCTATCAAATAAAAATAAATTCCTGGAACTAAAAAATGAAAATACATTTTTCTCTGTGATCTATTTGGTAGCAGTTCTCAGGTAGGAGTGGAGGACTGTTACATGTGGAAACAGGAGGAAAGGCCCTTTAACACCTGCAATGCATCCTAACATAAATAAGCTAAGCATATTTTCCTTTTCTTAAACTGTTTTTTGAAAAAGTATTATTATTATGATTTTAGAGAGAGAGAGTGTAACTGGGAAGGAGCAGAGGGAGAGGAAAGAAATAATCTTCAGCAGGTGCCACACCCTGCACAGAGCCCAATGTGGGGCTATATTCCATGACCCTGAGATCCTGACCTGAACTGAAACCAAGAGTTGGACATTCACAGTATAAGACACCCAGGTGCCTCTTTGTGTTTTTATTTTGTTTTCTTTTTTAATGATTTTCATTAAAGACCTGAATTCACCACTGAAAGTTAATTTATTATGAGTTATTATAAAAGGTTGAAGTATGTATGTCTCAGATAGTCTGGTGGGATCTATAGATGAAATTGAAGGTACCGCCAAGATATATAGAAACTTGGTGTAAACCTTAATGTTATTTTTCATACCAATACATTTGATTTTTATTGTATTATTAGAACTAAAAGTCAGATATATATACTCCAAAAGTCCTTCAAGGGAAAGAAGAGCTGAGTGGCCTATGAAAATAAATGCCCATAGGCCTCACTCAGAATTGCACCGATACATGTGGGAGGACTCAGGAAAATGAAGTGAAAAGTATGTATTTCCCTTGTGCATTTCATGTGCAGAACCACTACTTCTGGATTTTCACTAACACTTGCCAAAAAAGGGTATGACCAAAACTTTCAAATTTTATCCAATTGTGTAGGCATTTTATTTTGAAATTATCCAAGAGAAAAGCTATCTCTAGTGACGAAAGTCAGTGGATCTTACAAATCTCATTTTTAGTCCATGTAATAAAATATTTTGTGGACTATTATGAGGCAATTCTCATAAAAGAGCAAAGTCTGATAAGTATTACATATCTTTTACCCCATACCTTGCAAAGAGGGCACTTAAGATACTTATAAATGAATGTGTAAAAATCACAATGTAAATGTTTTATACTTTATTACTACAATTTCAATTTTTATTTCAGTCACTACCTTAAATTCTTCCTCATTATTTGGAATCTTTAAAAATAATCAGTTACTCATTTTTTTGTTTTAAAATCACTCATTTATTAGCTATTTACCTCATCTCATTCCCAGAATTTATGGTTATTTTTTCTTTAAGGTTTTATTTATTTATTTGAGTGTGAGAGAGCACTAGCTGGGAGGGAAGCAGAAGGAGTGGCAGAGGGAGAAGCAGACTTTCTACTGAGCAGGGAAGCCCAACATGGGGCTTGAGCCCAGAACCCTGAGATCATGACCTGTGCTAAAGACAGACACCGAACCAACTGAGCTACCCAAGCACCCCCAAAATTCATGTGTTTTAAACTTTAGTTAAAACTTAGGGGAAATCTGGGCACCTAGGTAGCTCAGTCATTAAGCGTCTGCCTTTGGCTCAGGTCATGATCTCAGGATTCTGGGATCAAGTCTTGCATTGGGCTCCTGCTCCGCGAGAGGCATGCTTCCTCTCCCATTCCCCCTTCTTGTGTTCTCTCTCTTGCTGTGTCTCTCTCTGTCAAATAAATAAATCAAACCTTAAAATAGATGAAAAGAAAAGAAAAGAAAAGAAAAGAAAGAAAAGAAAAGAAAAGAAAAGAAGAGAAGAGAAGAGAAGAGAAGAGAAGAGAAAACTTGGGGGAATTCAATAGATTCTTATATCTCAATTGGGAAGTTCTGTCTTATTAAGCTATATTATTAGAAAGTATAATAGAGTGTCCTGATCATAAGTTAATATTCAAACCACCCATAGGACAGGCTAAACATCAAAGAGACTATTTGACAGTACTCTTATTTTGAGAATGGCAAATGTCTTGTCAGGATTGTTTACAGAGTACAAGACAATTTCTAATTATGTTATCAGATGGGAGCTAGGCTTTAACATTCCAATAATTTCTCATTGAATACTCTTTAAGCAAAAGGACCATTTATGTACATATATGTTGTGACATAATGTTGCTCATATTTAAAGAAATATACCAAAGCTACACTGTTCCCCCAAAGCTTTCAATATAAATTATCACAATAAAATCTCCCTGTTACTCAACTCTTTGTGGTCTTGGGGTTTCTGTTACTGGAAATGAACATTTCAACCTCAACTGTTAAAATATTACATTTGTTAAGATGTACTAGCATGCTGGCTTGAAATTTTTGAACTAATATCCGTGTTATAAGAAAGTTCAAAAAAGCTTTGAAACACTGACATTGAGTTTGTGCTAATTTTGACAAAGGTTTTTTGTTAGAAGGCAAGACATTGAATTTTGTCAGTAATTCCTTATATATGGAGCCTACTGTTTATTTTAGAAGATGGACCACAAAGCACATGGATCTTTCAAAATCTATTATTCTTTCTCTGGCTTCTCTTCCTTCCCTGTGCCTTCCAACTTCACAATTAAGACTCCTGACTGGATGAGCAAAAACAAAGAGGTCATTCAACTAGATGACCTGTAAAAATTTATTATGTTTTCAAATAGGATCTCTTTAGATGAATTCTCTATCCACTTGTAAATGCAAATGATGTTTTTTAAATGGATAGTGGAAAACGCAGAAAGAGCACAACAAAAGTCAGTAGCATTGTATTAACTGTAAAGTTTGTAAGGTGACAGATGGTAAACTATTCTTATTGTGGCGACTATTTTTCATTGTATATGAATATTAAATCACTATATTATACACATGAAACTAAAAAAAATATTGTATGTCAATTATGCCTAAATAAATTTTAAAAATCTTTATAAAGACAAGACAACTATCATATGATCTCCCTGATATGAGGACAAAAAATAATTCTAAAGAGAAGATTAATCTTGATTCTAAGTCTTCCCAAGTAGTAAACTTTTTGCCCCAATGTTTTGGTTTTGCTTTAAAACTTTTATTTCTTTGTTGCTTGAGGATATAAATAGGATGGAGACTAGCAAATTACACAGCTGGCCACTGGGCTTCCATAAAGATTAAACTTGACCCATTGGTCAGTTAACAAAAGCAGTACAGTTTAGCAAACATTCTACCTTTGTACATTTGTCTGGAGTTTCCAATGTGGCTGAAATGTGTATATCTGTGTTCCATCTTTCTTTTCTTTTCTTTTTTTTTTTTCCTTTTTTGGATGATTATTTAATTCTGAGGTAATTATTATGAATCATTGTTATGGAATTTTCTTTTTTTTAATTTAATTTTTTATTTTTTATAAACATATATTTTTATCCCCAGGGGTACAGGTCTGTGAATCACCAGGTTTACACACTTCACAGCACTCACCAAAGCACATACCCTCCCCAATGTCCATAATCCCACCCCCTTCTCCCAAACCCCCTCCCCCCAGCAACCCTCAGTTTGTTTTGTGAGATTAAGAGTCACTTATGGTTTGTCTCCCTCCCAATCCCATCTTGTTTCATTGATTCTTCTCCTACCCACTTAAGCCCCCATGTTGCATCACCACTTCCATCTTTCTTTTCTTTGTTTCTTTGTTTCTTCTTTTTTTAATCTTTATTTTCATTTCTGTTATGAACTTATGACAGTTTCTCATTGACTGAGAACTGATTTACTCTGAGCCCGGGTTATCCCCTGAGCTATGTCTCATCAGTTACCTCATTCTCCAGAAATCAATGCTTGAAACGGATGTATCTAAATTAAGTCCTGAGGAACACCACATTTTCTGATTGGAATGTTATTAGGACAATAGAACCAATTTCCATTCCTCTTTGAATTCTTTCCAATGCATTAATTCCCTCACCTTAATTAGATGATTCTTATTATTAGTTAACATGTGGATTATCACTTTTGTTACATTTTCGTGGAAATAACTACTAAAAGGTGTAGATTGCCAAATATGTAAGGTATTTTTGGATTGTTTCTACTCTAAAAAATTTGGTTCCTGTGTAAATCAATTGCAGCAAATTTCTAGGACATAAAAGCACTTTTACAAAATTATAAATGAATGTTAATCAAATCCTTAAGCCACATGAAATTGAGATATTAGCACTTTCAAATAGACTAAATTCCTTTTATCTTGATATTGAACAGAGTGGTTAGTGCAGAGTGGTTAGTGCTCCAGATTATAATCATCATATCCTCCTGACTCCCTTTGTTTAAGTTTTAAATGCAAGTAACAATACCCTCCTCATTCATTTATTCACTAAGTTGGATTCTTTGCGAGTTAGCAAACATTGAAAACTCTATGGTTTGGAGGCAGCTTACTCAGCTTGAAACTACAGCGGTGACTGGGACACAGCCGTCCGCCAGGAATGCCCAGGCTGGTCATAAATAAAAGCAAATTGAGAGAAAATCAAAGCAGTGAGATGCAGAGATAAAGAAAAGGAAGCACTACTATCCTTTTGAAAGTTAAGTAAGGTTTTTCTGTTGTAGCTTCAAAGGATCTAAACTAGATCTGGTAGATGAACTGGGATTAGCACACTCAGGGTGGGGATGCAGAGTGTGGTGGAATGTTCTGGCGAGAGAACTCAGCATGCATAAATTCCCAGAGTGTAGGAAGATCAAACACTGGATGAAATTAAGCTTCATTTTACATGAGTATTAAAATATTACCAATGGGGAATGTCTACCTTAGAAGAATTTTTTTGACTTTCCGTTTCGGTCTATTTTTATGGTAAGCCAGTTAAAGGTTTACATTTAAGTGGTTAGATGCCATTATGGAGTTCCATAGTAGTGAACAGGCCTTAAGGAACATGAAATAATAACACTTCAAGTAGAATCCAGAGTGAAACACACATAGTGAGTTGCTCCTAAATTTCTCAGCGCCAGGTGACAAGCTGAGAGATCAGAGTGTGTATCTCAAGACCACATAAAAATCTCATGTACCCCAAGAGTCAGATTCTACCACTGAATTCCTAAAACCTACCCCAAGATATCAACCTTAAAATTCAAACGAGTGTTTTAGCTTTTCCTCCTGAACAACTGTCTCTGATTATCAAATCTTTGATTATTGCTCTGAACTGATAACAGCATTTTTTTTTAAGATTTTTATTTATTTATTTGACAGACAGTGATCACAAGTAGTCAGAGAGACAGGTGGTGGGTGGCGGGGAGGAAGCAGGCTCCCCGCTGAGCAAAGAGCCCGATGAGGGACTCGATCCCAGGACCATGAGATCATGACCTGAGCTGAAGGCAGAGGCTTTAACCCACTGAATCACCCAGGTGCCTCTAATAACAGCATTTAAACATCCTTAATGATATTGAGAAATCTTTAAAGCATGATTAACAGAGTCATAAGATATATCAGGGTTCTATGGGGTATTTTACTTGTCATTAGAAATTCTAAATCATGAAACATCTTCATATCATGCCATGTGGGAGGGCTGAAATTAATTAGATGGTTCCTAATCAAGCAGATGGAAATCAGATGCATAGAAAATGAAGTTACTTGCTCTACTAGGGCCCTCGCGCCCCATCACATGTCCAGTGATTTGAAGATGCAGGGCTGCCAAGAGGAAGACTTCCAGGAGGCTCCCTACAGTAACATTGTTTAATGTCAATTTCTGTAAGATGCAGGGGCTGTTACAATTGACAAGATCTAACAAAATTTACTAACTCATTTGTGATGTGTGCTCTATCTTTTTCATATTCATCCCAAAGATACCCACCTCATACTCAGTACATTTGCACATAGGGAAGAGAATATCATTAGCTGTGAAAAAAAAATCGATAAGATAATTGTTAAACTCTTTCAAAACCTAAGCAAACATCATACCACAGAAATTAAGACATTCTGAATTCAGCAGACAGGTCTCAGCTTTTGACAATCAATTCAGAAGCCTTTAACCATTGATCACAATAGTAAGGAAGATATGTCTCAGAGCAAACAAAGCAATATATAGACCATAGAAAATTAAATAAAATGAGAAAATAATAATTCATGATACATAAATATTAGGTAGATTCTGGTCTAAAGGCTCTGTGTGTTTTTATCTTTCTGGCACATGCAATATTATTCCTATTGTACAGGAGGGAAGCAATGGTACTGACTTTATTTTATATTTTGAGGTGCCTGAAGTTGAGATAGTTGAAGCATATTGTCTGAGTTCTCACTTATATGAGTCAAGCTCCAGATTATAGTCATCATATCCTCCAGACTCCCTTTGCTTACATTTTAAATGTAAATAATGATACTCTCCTCCTTAGTTTATTTACCAGTGGAGTCATCCAACCCCACTTGCAATGACTCATGAAGTTTAGGATAATCAGGTGTACCTAGCCCCTCTGTTATCTAGCAATTTCTTGCAGTCACATCCCCTACACATGTTAAATCCGCCAGGAATTTTTCCACAGCAAAGCATAGGAAACACAAACATAAAGAAATGCAGACTCTGCCCTCAAGTGCCCTCAAACCAGTGGGACAAACAGCAAACCCATAATGTGGAACAAAGTGATTCATGGAAGAGGAAAAAGAGACTGAGTGCAGAGAAGAGTGAGAAGGTAAGTGGAACCAGCAGAAGGAAGAGAGCACACTGAGGAGGATAGCGGGGAGTCTGCACACATACAGCTGCAGGCTAAATCATCGATATGCTTTTCCAAGAATCTTGGATGGGCGCTGAGAAGGGACTTGTTTAAAGAGAGCAATTTGCTTCTCTGAGGAAAGGAAAAAAAAAAAATCCTCCAATGCAGCTGGGTTGACAAACACATTCAGTGAATGGTCATTTTGATTACCGAGAGCTGAGGGGGAAAAAGAAGAATAATTTGCACAGAAGCTGAAAGCCTGTGGATTTCCAAGCCTTGGCTCTGCTGCCTACTTGGCTCCAGTATGTATGTATTTATTTATTTTTAACCTGTCATCTTCTTTCTGAATATCAGCTTCTCTCATATTTCCAATAACTCATTACAACCTGGACAAGACTCCTAGAGTAGAAGTGGATGAGTCTGGATTCTACAGAGAAGTATATACATATACATTTATATATAAGTATATATATATATAAATAATTATAGAGACTGACAAGATCTGCAGGGTAAGTCAGCAACTTGGAGACCCAGGACACTCAATTCCAGTCCCAGGCTAAAGGCAGGAAAAAGCCAATGTCTCAGTTGGAAGGCCGTAAGGAAGAAGGAATTCTTTCTTACAGCCATTTTTGTTTTATTTACATCTTCAACTGATTGGATGAGGACCATCCATATCAGAAAGAGCAATCTTCTTTCCCCCAACAAACAATGTAAATGTTAATCTCATCCACAGACACCCTAACAGAAACATCAAGAATATTTGACCACAGACCAGTCAAGCTGACTCATAAAATTCACCATTGCAGGTCGTTCTCAAAGTATGGTCTGGGACCACCAGATCAGGGTCATCTGAGGACTTGTTAGACATGCATATTTTGAAACCCCATCCTAGATCTACTGAATCAGAAATTTGGGCTGGGGCACAGCATATGGGTTTTGACAAGCATTCAAGGTGATTCTGATGCAAGCTAATTACTGAGAACCAATGGCAGTATCGTTACTTAATGATTCTTTCAAATATAATGCATGCCTATTGAAACTTACCTGGTCAGAGAAGAGAGGTATAATTTAGAGGTGTCTCCTCCAGTTTGACCTTTCAGTTTGAGTAGCTATTATATTTGTTACTCAGTAAGGATAATTTTTAAGGCATGCAATTTAATAAGCCACTAATAAGAAGTTTTGAGGACTGTCAGTAAGTTATGGTGTCAGTATGCTCCCTTTATTTATTTATTTATTTATTTATTTGCTTGAGAGAGAGAGCAAGCAGCAGGAAGGGCAAAGGGACTTGCATTGAGCACAAAGACCAATATGGGCTCCATTCCATGACCCTGAGATCATGATCTGAGCCTAAACCAAGAGTTAGCTGTCTAAGTGACTGAGAGACCAAGGTGTCCGATGCTGTCATTTTGAAGAAGCAATGTCTTAATCAGTGGAAAAAAGGGATTGGTGTTACAAAAAGCATCATAAGAGGAACTGAATGCTTTATTATTATGATTCCCCTCATTCTGAACCATCCATTGTTGGGAAATTAAGGCACCAAAGGAACAAATGGGTAGATCTCCAAGTGGGCTTTCATCTTGATTATTTACAAAGGAAACTGACCAGAAGAAAATATATAAGAAGCTAATTGATTCTTGAGAAAATGGATTGGGAGATTGAAAAAAATAAAAACAAAAGAAAGACCTGCCTTCACTGACTATTCACACTTAAAGAAAGACAAATGCAATTAAAGCCTCACAGTTAGAACTTGTGATGAATGCTGGATAGCCTCACCAGATATTTTGCTCCAAAGCTAATGGAGGTGATGCTATGGTTGATTGTGGATCGGGGTAGTCTTCCCAGAAAGCAGATTCAGAGTCTCCCGTATTTGATCCCAAAGCCCTGGATCTATGGTCAGAGATGAGAGTATTCTCTCTTCCTGTCCAACAAGATTTCCATGAACCACAGAGGCCTTTGTCTCCTACTCTTATTCTGAATGGGGCTTTTGTTGCAATGATTGTTTTTATGCCTCAGCCTTGCAGGGGTTGATAGGTTATCACTAAGCTCGAGACTGAACATAATCATAGGTAATAGACTTCAGATTGGTAAACTAGATAGACTTCAAGGTTATTCTCCCCTTGGAAATGTGAATATATTCCATATCAAGGGAAAAGGGTCATATATACGGCATTTGCTAAAAAGAGAGAGAGATATATATCTATATCTATCTATATCTGTATCTATATACACATATACGTATACGTATATGTATACGTATATGTGTATGTATATGTTTATGTTTCTCTGGAGAACTCTGACTAATACAGATTTTTGACACTGACAGTGTTTCTAGAAGAACAGAATGTTAAGGATGAGTTTTCTGAATTGGTTCTCAGGTTTACTGAAGAGAATCTCAAATCTGATTAGGTTCAGAGATGCTAATGACATTATAGTTAGTAATAAAGAGAGCACTAATGGTTCATGTGTGATCTAGGGATAGAGATACATGGAAAGCACTTAAGAAATGACTTACAAGTAGTAAGGAGATGGGTGAGCCTGTATAATATTTTCAAGTGAATGTTTATTAAAAGCTAATGGAGTATGATGATGTTGGCTAGTTGTTCCTAAGGTTGCTGGACAAATGGCACAAGGAATGCATGAGTTCAGTGATTTGATAACCAACTCAAACACCACATAAAAAGACCAAGGAGCTTTTCTGTGTGCCCTGAAGCAGACCTTTATCTCCTGTAGTCAAAAAGTTGAAATTACTGAAAATCAAATGCAAAATTTCATCCTGAGATGACTAAATTACAACATAAGCTGAACTCCCAGGTTTGCATAGCTTCCACTAGTAAGCTAGGACATTAACTTAGAAAAAACAGAATCCTCTAAGTTGGAGTGCTGATGTGTAGGAAGGCTAGAATGTAGCTGGGTACACTGAATCCCTACATTCTGATGAATCTTCTTTACCCACAAAAGAAATTTTCCCAACCCCAGTAGAAGCAGCTTCCCCATTCCAGTGGTATCAGCCTCTTTACCCACAATGATACAGGTCTTTCTACCTCTTTCTGAGAGTGTTAACCTTGCATTGTTTGAAAAAAAATGCAATGGCCCCTTCTAAGGCAATTGCCTTGCAAAGCAATGGTGATTATCTTCAGGACGCACCCCTTCCACCCTTTCTTGGTTATAGGTCTTCACCAGACTCAAGTTCAAGGAGAACCCTAAAGGTGAAGCACATGAGAGGTGCATTACACTTGAGTTTTCTAATTTATATAGATAGAAATTTGGGGAATGTATGTGAGCTTAGATACTAAAGGTGCAGGAAAACAGTGGGGAAAAAAACAAATATACAAACAAAACACTTGTATTAGATGCAATTTATTTACATGAGCTCACTAAGTAAATATTCTTCATTTAATTTTACAGCTCAGTGAGTTAGAAAGAGCTCTGTTTTCTTGGTTGGTTGACTGAAACATTGCCCAAAAGGTGACGCATATTGAGCAGATTGGAAATGCTGGATATGCCTTAGTTCATTGTAAAGAAAGGGATTCAAAGGCTTAGGGATACGAGGGTATCCAAGTGGATTTGTCATTTAAGACCTACTCATCCACACTAGGAAGGTCCAGAAGACAGAACTTTCACCAGTACTTTTAAAATACATTTGGGAGAGAAGTCCTTCCACTCTTTAAGAGCTCCATGATTGCTCTTCTCTGTAAGACACACCTCAGTGTAGAAATACAGTAACTTAACTGAGAAACATAAGTGCAATGGAAATAATTGGATTGTGGAGGGGCAGGGGCCAAATGGTATCACTTAACCATCAGATGCAAGATGAGTGTGGTTGCCAGGATGGACAGAAGAGTCTAAGCAGTAATCAAAATGAACCCGATTCCTGAAAACCCATGGTGGGTAGTTGATCATGGGGTTCCTAGAGGGGAAATAGATAACACACCTACTAAGTTCTTACTTGACCTGTATAAACAGAAAACTTACAGGTCTAGTGAACAAAAATTTAATCTGAGTCATAAAAACAGAATGTCATGGCCACTCAAGCAATTCCTGGACTTGAACCAGTTTACAGACTCAGAGCCACATGAATGAAGGGAAGGACAGAAACACTTGAGAAAGGGTACTAGAACACTCAAAAATATACATCGGTAATCTTTCTCCCATCCTTCCCCAAAGAGACCTTCAGTCTTTACCAGGGTAGTGGTATACTAGGGAGAAGGAAATTATCAGGTTTATAAGAGACCACTAGATACTGGCTCTGAATCAAAACTGATTCCAGGGTAACAAAAATGTCACTCTGACCTTTCAGTCAGAGTAGGGTGTTACCAAAGTCTCATGGTGTTTTAGCTCAGATCTGACTCAGAGTGGGTGTAGTGGGCCCCAGAATCCTGCAATTTCTCCAGTTTCTGAATGGATAACTGGAATAGAAATACTCACCCAGTTGCAGAATCGACACACTGGTTCTCCTACCTATATAATGAGGGCTGCTTTGATGTCAGAGGTCATGTAGAAGCCATGAGAAATTTACCTAGAAAAAATCATAAACCAAAATCAATTCCACATTCCTAGAGGGATTGTAGCAATTAGTGCCACAATCAGGGGCTCGAAAGAGGCAGGGATGGTGATTTCTATCACATCTTTATTCAACCCTCCTATTTGACCTGTACAGAAGACAGAGAGATTTTAGAGAATGAGCATCAGTTATCAAAGCTTGAATAGGTGGTAACTCTAATTGCAGCAGCTATGCTAGGTGTAGTCTCATTGCTAACACCAATTAACATATCTCTTGGCACCTGGTATGCTGCTATAGATCTGGCAAATACCTTTTTTTCCATCCTTCTCTGTAAGATCTACCAGAAATAGATTCCTTTCAGCCAGAAAGGCCATCAAGAAACCTTTAGAGTACTACCTCAAGAGTATATAAATTCTCCATAACTATGTCATAATTTTGTGTACAGGGACCTTGATCACTTCCCCCTACCACAGGATATCATGCTGATCCTTTATATCTATGACATTACGATTATTGGACCTACTGGAAAAAGTAGCAATACTCAAATCTTATTGGCAAGATATTTTTAAGTCAGAAGATGGGAAAAACAAACAAACAAACAAACAAACAAACAAACCCTATGATTTTCTGTGAAACTTTCAAAGTCCCAGTGATATGGGACATGTTGAGCTATCCCTTTGAAGTGGAAAGATAAGTTGTTGCATCTGGTCCCTCTAATAATCATAAGAGGCAGACTGTCTACTGGGTCTCTTCTGATATTTAGACACAACATATTCCTCATTTGGATGTGTTATTCTGCCCCACTTATGAACATCCATGAAAAGTTGGCAGTATCTAGGCCCAGAAAACAAAAGAAGTTTCCACGATAGGTACAGGCAACTGTGTAAGCTGCTCTCCCACTTGGGCCATGTGACCCAGCAGATCCAGTAGTTCTCAAACTGGTGGTAGCAGACAGAGATGCTGTCTGGAGTCTTCATCATGCCCCATATGTGAATTGCAGCCTAGGACTGTAAGTTTTCAGAGTGAAGCTCTCCCATTCTCTACAGATGATTATTCTTCTTTTGAGAACTAGCTCTTGGCCTCCCACTGGGCCTTTGCTGCCACCAAACACATAACCACTGGGCCACCAAGTTACCATGTGATCTGAGCTACCCATTATAAACTGGCTATGACCTGACCCAACAAGTCAAAAATTTAGGTACACACATCAACACTCTACTATCAAATGGAAATGGTATGTATATGAGATTGGGCACAAGCAAACCCTGAAGGCCCAAGTAAATTACATTAAGAAGTGGTGGTGGGAATTATGGAGGGCAAGTATTGCATGGAGCACTGGCTGTGGTGCATAAACAATGAATTTTGGAGCACTGAAAAATTTTAAAGAAAATTTTAAAAAGTTATAAAAATAATCTTAAAAAATAAAACACAACACTTTATTAAAAAAAAAAATGTGGCCCTAATGTCTGTGATTCCCATTGCCTTCTGTCTTTTGGCCTGCACCTATGGTCTCACAGGGAGTTCTTCTATGATCATTTGAGAAAGGCAGGAGAGGCTGAAGAACAGATGGCTGTATGGTGTGCAGGCAGCACCTGAAAGTGGACAGCTACAGCACCATATCTTCTCTCTGGGATATCTCTGAAGGATGGTGGTAAAAAGAAATTCTGCCAGTGGACAGAACTTCAAGCAGTGCACCTGGTTGTGTCCTTTACTTGGAAGGAGAAATGGCCAGAAGTGTGATTATGTATGAAACCATGGACTATGGCCAATGATTTGGCTGAATGGTCAGGGATTGGAGGAAAAGTGATTAGAAAGCTAGTGAGAAAGAAATTTGGTAAGATGTTCATTGGTAGACTTCTTTGAATGGCCACAAATGTAAAGATACTTGTGTTCCACGTGAACACTCACCAAAGGCTGACCTTGGTAGAAGAGGATTTTAATAATTCAGTGGACAAGGCAACCAGTTCTGTAGATACCAGATACCAGTAAACCACTTCTCCAGCCACTGGAGAAGTGGCTGGAGAAGTGGTCATCACTCAATGGGCTCATGATCAAAATGGTCATGTGCGAGGGATGGAGGTTATGCATGGCTTAACTTAATAGACTTCTACTCACCAAAGTAGACCTGGCTGAGGCCACTGTTGAGTGCTCAATCTGCCAGCAACTGAGACCAACATTGAGTCTCAATATGGGATCATTCCCCATGGTGATCAGCCAGTTACCTGGGGCAAGTAGACCACTTTGGACCATGGTCATAATGGAACCAGCAGCAATTTATTCTTACTGCAGTAGGCATCTACTCTGGATATAGATTTGCTTTCCCCACACAAAATGCTCTGCCAAAATCCCATCCATTGATATACAGAATACTGTTAAAACTAATTAGCCTAAAACTTTGGATCATACACATTTATTTTTTAAACAAAGTCACTTTTACTGCATTGGCTAGGAATTTCAATAACGTATTTTGAAAAGCTACAATTATTGGCATCTTAATATTTTCCCTGATTTGTTAAAGAATGTTTCTCACCTTTAATTTATGATGATATGTGTTCTATGGCTCTGGATAGATGTTCTGATATATAGAACATGTTTTCAAGTAAGAAGTTCCCTTGAAACCATTTAAATTAAAAAAAGAATTACCATGAAGAGGTGTTGAGATTAATTTAATAATTGCATATATTGAAATGATTATATTATTTCAAAAAATGGTGAACTATAACATTTCATTAAAACCAATTCTATTTTTAATTCAAGTATTGTTGATAGCATAAAAGTTAATATTTCCACATAACATGCTTTATGTGTCAGTGTCCTTGGTTTGATGCTATAGTGTTTAGGATTTTTCCACTTACACTAATGGCTCATGATCCATATCTGGTTTTGATATTTGGGTTAAATTAGTTTTATAGAAGGAATTGGAAAGTAAATTATTTTTTAATTATTATTTGTAAGTAAGTTTTTAAATTATTGATTCAAAATTTTAAAATGTGAGATTAGTCAGATATTCATGAATCAGTTGTGATATGGTACCAAGTTATAGATGTTTTGTTTAATATAGGTTTTCAAATTTATCAATTTAATGCTATAATTTGAATTTTCTTATTAACTTTAAAAATCTTGTTGCATCCTTAACTATGTTCTTATTTTTATTCTGAATTTTGTTTGTTTGAACTCCCTTTCTTTTACAAATTTGTTTTCTTTCTCTGTTTAAATTTTTACAGATTTGTCTTTTTAAATTATTTTATTTAATAATTTATATATTATATGTATATTTTAAAATTAGTTATTAAGAAAACTATTTCTGTCTTTTGAATCTTTTGTAGAATTGTTTTCCAGTGTATTAATTTCTGCTGTTATTACATTTTCCTCCTATTGTCTTCATTATTTTTTTATTGCTTATGTAGTTTGTTGGACTCGTTTAATTCCAGTAAAAACAAGTATGCTTTTAAATCTTCAATTTACATTTTAAATCTTCACTGCATATGTATATATGTACTTTCTTATTACGTTAAATCCTCACTATATGTGTAAAGGTTATATAAGAATTTACAAATACATCTTTTAAAAATGCCCACTAAGAAAAGTTATTTTTTTCAGATTTCATAACTCTATTTTATTTTTGTCATGTGTTCTTCTTTAAGGAAAAATAGTTTGTGAAATTTTCTTATTTTATTCCTATATTAATTCACTTAAATGGATTAATATTCCTTGTAGGTCTTTTTTAAAAGATCTTGTTTATTTATTTGAGAGAGAGCATGAGTGGGGAGAGGGGAAGATGTAGAAGCAGACTCTCCACTGAGCAGGGAGCTAGATGTGGGGCTTCATCCCAGGAGTCCAGGATCATGACCTGAGCCAAAGGCAGACTCCCAAGTGACTGAGCCACTCAGGTGCCCTTCTTATAGGTCTTTGATTTCTCCTCCTTTTAGACTTAATTTTTAACAGACTTTGACAATTAAAGTGAGAGCAGTCACTCTAGAATACACTTTCCTTTATTTGGTAAAGAGTCAAACCCTTCAAGAAGCCATCACCCCAGATTCAATGTAAATGATTTACTATGCCTACCTTTGAAATAAAATGGACAATAAACTCAAAACATAGCAATTTTTATATCTCTTCTCAATCAAATGATCATACAATAGAGAGGTCTGCTTCACATACTACTATAAGCACAAACGTCTTTTTTTTTTTTTTCTTCTTTTTCTAAAATACTCACCTGGGTATGTTCAAATTTGCACACAGTTCATTTCCAGTCCCAGAGAATCAATACAGAATGAAATTGTGGCTAGTTTGGTCCTGGATTATTTTTAGGGCAAATACTACTCATTGCTTTTCTATAACAAGACAAACATTTGGTTTTAATTTACACTACCTTTTAAGCCCATAAAAATATTTCATTAATAAAACATAATTCTAAATGTGATACTGAATTAACCTGCTGAATGGATTTATTTAGTCTTGTGTATGTCAATACAGAATATATCTTTCAATTTAATAGTAATTTGATTTTGGTATAGTTAAATTTAGTTTTCCCTTCTAATGATAATGAAATAACAAATGTAGAGGCTTCTTCAGTCTATTTTTAATTCATCGTATGAAAATAAATTATCCATATTGAAATTTATCTCCTCTTGGCATGACAGGAAACAAGACATCCATCTACTTAACATTTACTGTGGAAAGTGTGCAAATCTGCTCATAGAAGTGCAAGTCAATTTTATTTTAAGATAACATTTTTGAATATTTGAAATGGGCTTTTGGATTTGGATTTTTGTTAAAATTCATAATGCAAAGCAAAGCTTGGTTGCTCTCTATGGGACAAAATCATATAATGAAAATTCTCACTTCATTCTCAATAGAATGTTTGAAACAATCTGAAGGTGAAAAAAGAAGAGTAATTCACACAATAATCTTATTCTTTTTGTCAGGTGCCTTATAATCGTTATTTTACTTAATCTTTCCTGTAACCATTTTAGATTTCTAGTATTATTATATCCCAAATTAGAAAAATAAGTGATAAAAGTTAAGCATTTCATTCAAGTTACAGAATTAACTAGTGGCGGAACTGCTACTTGAATCAATAATTAGCACAGTTCAAGTCTGTATTCTTCATTTAAAATCGTGCCTTTCACTAAGAATATGAGACTGTACCTTCTTATTGCTCTCAAAGTTCGTTAAAATTAATTCTAAAGACATCATGAGAGTCTTGCCTTTCTCAGGCAAATCTAATGGAGTTTAGAACAATCATCTTTTCCACTAAGATAAGTGACAGTGAATCACCTTTTTTTTGTGTAAGATTTCTTACTGACTCTTCAAGCATTTCAATAGCTTCTTAGAAGCTTTAAGAGAATAGCTTTTATATCATCAATACCCCATTAAATGACTCTGATTCTGGAAATGGCATGACAGGCTTTTCCCAGAAATTTTTGGTGACTATTTTGAGAGTTGGAATTGTTTTCTTTGGAAAAATATGAGTTTGTGAGTCAACAGAATTATTAAAATAAAACAGTTTTGTTTTGTTTGGTTTGGTTTGATTTAGGCAATGGCCCACACACATACATATACAATCATTATGCATACTCACACACATCATGGCTCTGATTTCCATATCTATTGAGGATTCAATAAAGGAAAATTAGCTTAATATATGGATTTTATTTACAGTTTAGCTTTTCTCCATATCAAGAATTTTTTTCTAGAAATACTCAAAATATTGTTAATTGCTTTAAGACATTTGCCTAAGAATTACATAAAGCTAATGACTATATATCTGTGGCATGTAATGGTCCCTTTTTTTTTTTTTTAATTACATCAGTATTTTTCATTCTCTAGCATTCTAACACATTGCACATGCTCTCTAATTCCTCACAATCTTACACATTCCCCCCTGAGTGTATCTGCAAGGGTCTTTCATATGACAGGTAAGAAATTTATCCTCATCCAAAGGCATTAACTTATTTGAAGTAGAAGAATTATCTCAAGTTTCCTTAGAATTAAAAAAAAATAGTATTCAAGATTTGAATCAACTTTCAAAATCAACCACCATGTATGACATTTGGAGTCCTTCTCACAGGAAAATATGGGATTTATGGCTGAGCCACTTCCATTCATGGACTCAACTTGGTGGAAAAATGGTCCTAAGGGAGCAAAAATCCATCACTAGGACCATCCAGCCCGTGGCATTGTGTTATCTAAAGGTCTAGTTCAAATAAAGCTATACATTTTCATGAATGCCTTTTTTATATTTGAGGCCAAACGTTATTTTTAACCAGGTATCTCAAAAATAAAATAATTATTTTTCAATCTGGTTTCTGAAAACATGATTTTAATTTCACAATTTTTTTCTTCCCTCCTTTTCTATATACATTCCATTCTTCCTATCTGTTCTTTCTAGATTTCTGTTTTAGCATTTTCAACTGAGTACAAAATTTTCTCTGTAGTTTACACTAACATGCTATCACTTGAGATATTTTTCTGTTTATTAATATTAACACTATATATAACATGCTTTTATAATTTATATTATTATATGTTATATATAATAACTAATTTTCACATTATCTCTAGGAATAATGTGTTCTTATAATCATTATATATCACTGACACAACTAAAGAAGAGAAATTTAAAAAATTGAATAGAATTATCTGTGACCTATAATACAAATATATCTTCATAATAAGCCAGAAGATAAGGTTACAATTAAAATTTTCAGACTCCCTAACGTGGCACAGCCAGCACACCTTCTGTCTATCATGAGCTTGCCATACTAGCATCAGGACTCAACAGCACACATGTCCCAGCTCTGTCAATACCTCATGCAAATAGTTCCCTCGACTTTATGGAAATATCAATGTGGTACACCCTGTGTTGAATGGACATTGGAGAAAGGCCATATAGTACCTGAAAGTAGACTTGTAGTGATGGCATTTTGAGGTCATCATTAGATAGAATAATGTACTTTTTATATATGGAAAAATTGCTTTAAAAGTGACTATATTTCCTTTGGGGCACTTAGATGGTTCAGTCAGTTAAGTGTCTGACTCTTGATTTTTGTTCAGATCATGATCTCAGGGTTCTGGGATCAAGCTGTGAGTCAGGTTCTATGCTCAGTGGGGAATATGCTAGAGATTCTTTCTCTCTCTCCCTCTCTGCCCCCTCCCTGCCTTATGCTCTTTCTCCTTAAAATAAAAAGTACCTACATTTCCTAAATCTGAAGATGTGTCTTCTTAAAGACAAAGGTCTTTAAAACACTGAGTGTTTATTGCTCATAGCATATCAACGTAACTAACTTCAGAAAATATTTCGGTAACACCTACTCTGATTAAGAGCAAGTCTCTGAAAAATAAGGCTTTATGAAGTTTGTCATTTCAGAGCTGAATTTTAATAGAATATAAAAGTATAAATTCTTACACTTTATTCAAACAAGACCTTTGAAATTACTCTTGGGTTCAAAATACTTTCATGGGAAAAAATAATCTGTGATAAAATTTGTCAGTTAGGGCACATGTGTTACCACTTTTTAACAAATCCACGAGGGCTTTGTGGACAGGAAATGGCAATAAAAGTCAAAGGTTCTGGCATTTACACCAGAAAACATTGTGTCTTCTCTTTCTTTACAAGGAGGGGCATAAAACTGCTCTAAGTGTTTGATAAACACTTGAGGTCTCACTGGGTAGAAGCCAAGTATTCAGATATTTAATAAAACCAATTCCTTAGTCAGGATTGAACTCTGTGGATAGGTAATTGGAATTGGTTTCTTCCCCTTTGCTTTCTCAGTCACGCCTTTGTTATCTTTCACTCAAGGTTAGCTTTTCCTGGAATGATAGGAGTGTTTGGGAGAAGATGTCATACCTCAGCACTACACTTGGCATGCACATTTATGAATGATGCAGAACACACAGGTAAGAGTACAACTGTCTACAGGTAGGATAATCTTATCCTGTATATCCAGGATAATCTACCTGTATCCCAAAAGCTCAGCTTCACCAGTTTCCCATCTATATAACATTGGGAGAATTGTTGGCCAAGACAGCAAGAGTATGTTTTCTAGGAGCTACATGAGTTGTACAGCTCATCAGCAGATGACATTTACCTGTAGCTCAGTCTTGTGACTTCCCATGTAATGGTCTCCATCACTGGGCATGGATGGCTGTGTTTACCATCTACACCACATAGATGTAAGTTGATTGGAAATCAAAGCGTATCCACAGCCACCATCCAAACTTGGAGAAAAACAAAATTAGCTGTGAACACTAAAGCATTTAAAAAACATAACTACTGCTTAAAAAATTGGAAGCTTAGTTAAAACATAGAGATATTAATAGGTGGGTGTGGTCTTTGATAGCTCAGGATGGTGAAGCATAAATGGAAATATAAAGCTCGATTCTCAGACTGTAATTTCCAAATAAGGGAGTCCGGGTGCCTAGTGATAATGCTGACTCTCAAGCTCTACCCCAAAACATTTTGATTCAAGAGGGCCTGAGATGGACCCAGAAACTGTATTTCCATGAGCATGCCAGGTCATCCCAATGTAAGTAATTCAGATCACACTTTGAGAAATAATGAAAAAAAAAATAATCTTTGGAGTTTGGTGATGAAAAATAAAGTCAGCAAGTCTGATTTCCCCTAGCTTATTTCAAACAACTGTCTCGTCTTATACATAATCTGCATTTTGGTATTCTTCTGCATGTGCTGGGTGGGTATTCTGTGGAGATGGAAAAGAGCTGGCATCAGACAAACATGCCCATGTTCTTTCTAATTCTTGGATTCTGTTGGAGGTGCTGATGTGGTCTGGTTTCCGGGCCTCTGTGAAGTGTGACCAGTGCAGTCTGCCTTGCTGAGCCACACTTTTTTGTCCCTCACCCTGTGCACTGCTTCAAGATATATAGGTTCCTATTATAGAGAGCTGGTTATATGTCTTAGTGCTATTAAAACATCCAGAAGAGTTTCCTCTGACCCAGGCTAAACTGATATCTATAATTGATATGCACTCTTGTCTTTTTAGTTATTTTCTAGATATTCTGAAAGTGGATATTGAGTTTATCTTTGAAACAAAAACAAAAACAACAACAAAATAAATTAAGGTGAATATAACTTGCCAGACACTTGTATTTTCAATGCTATTTTTGTTTTTTTTGAAATATTATTACACTAATGAAAATCAAATATCATCCACAGAATAAATACTTCGTGAAATATGTTAATGTTTTTCTAGTGACCTAATATAGTTTTTTACAGAAGAGAAAAAAAATAGAAAAGTAATAATGCAAGTGCTCAAGGGTTAGAACATATTTCTATCATAAAGTTGTAACTTTAATTTGCAAAAATAGCTCCAAGGAACACCTCCCAAAGTAATGTTTTCTCAGCATATGGCCTCTTGGATTCTTAATGCAACTACACTGGAACATTAAAAATTTTCACTATGTCTTTCTTCCAATGAATATATATGGTGAGGTGCAAAATATTGAACTTAGACCCTTCCTTTACACTATATAAAATAATTCACTCAAAATGGTTGTAAGAGTTAAGACTACAAAACTCTTATTCAATTTTTTATTTTTTCCTGTTTCCATTTTAACCTTTTTAAAACTATTTCATCTCATTAATGCCTTTCTAATATTTTTTTAAAATTTTCATTGTTATAGTAATATTCTATCCATTGTATTTAGCCTTTTTCTTTGTATACATATAATTTTTTCTTTCTTTAAAATTTTGGGAGACATTTTCTTCTAACAGATCAAAATATATCCAAAATCTAGAGCATGACTTGTTCTAGTATCTGACCTGATCACATTTGTTCCCCGTTTTATTTCTTTTTTCAACCAATTTCTTATCTTATCAATTCCTTTTTTAGAATCTTTTCTTAAAATTTTCATATTTACACTCATATTCCATCCCTTCCTCATGCTTATCCTTATTTTTGTTTATATATAAGTTTTTCTTTCTTTAAAATTTTGGGAGGCAGTTCCTTCTAACAAACCAAAATACACCCCAAATCAAGTGTGTGGCTCTGTTCTATATATATCTATTTTTTTTTCTCCTTTTTCTACCAGTTTCAGGTCCCTTCCAAATTCATTAGTGTACATTTTTTCTGGGGTCATTGGTATCCTTCTAGTATTTTGTTTTCTAATTCATCTATTCTTATCAGGATAAAAGGACAAGGTAAAAAACCTGACCTTAAAAAAAAAGAAAAAAAGAAAGAAAAAGGAGGCAGTACCAGTGACTAGGGACCTAATCACTATGGACATTACTAAGATGTCAGAACTAGAGTTCAGAATGATGATTTTCAAGGTGCTAGCTGGGCTCAAAAAAAAAAAAAAAAAAAGGAAGATATTAGAGAATCCCTTTCTGAAGAAATAAAATCCATTTTGGAGAAATAAAAGAACTAAAATCTAACCAAATTAAAATTTTAAATGCTATTAATGAAGTGTAATAAAAAAATGGAGGCTCTTACTGCTAGGATAAATGATGCAGAAGAGAGAAATAGTAATGTAGAAGACCAAATTATGGTGAATAAAGAGGCTGAGAAAAAAAAGAGAAAAACAACTACTGGACCTGAAGGGAGAAATAGATAAGTGATACAATAAGCTGAAACAATATTAGAATAATAGCAATCCTGGAAGAAGAAGAAAGAGAGAGGGGCAGAAGGTATATTGGAATAAATTATAGCACAGAATTTCCCTAGTTTGGCAAAGGGCACAAGCATCAAAATCTAGGAGGCACAGGAAATCCCTCGCATAATCAATAAAAATAGAACAACACCCTGTCATCTAATAGTAAAACTTACAAGTCTTAGTGACAAAGAGAAAATCCTGAAAGCAGCTTGAGGAAAAAGAGGTCTGTAATATACAATGGTAGAAATATTAGATTGGGGCAGACGTATCCACAGAGACCTGGCAGCCCAGAAAGGAATGGCATGATATTGTCAAAGCACTAAATGAGAAAAATATGCAGCCAAGAATACTATATCCAGCTAGGCAGTCATCAAAAAAAAAAAAAAAAAAAAAAAAAAAGAAAGAAAGAAAGAAAGAAAGAAAAAAAGAAATAAAAAGCTTCCAGGACAAACAAAAACTAAAATTTGCAAACACCAAGCTAACCCTACAGGAAAAATTGAAAGCAGTCCTCTAATCAAAGAGAGAGCCTAAAAGTAACAGACCAGAAAGGAACAGAAATAATACACAGTAACAATCAGCTTACAGGCACTAAACAGCACTAAATTCACATTTCTCAATAGTTACCCTGAATGTAAATGGGCTAAATGCCTCAATCAAAACAGGCAGGGTATGAGAATGGATTACAAAAACAAGACCTATCAATATGCTATCTGAAAGAAACTCATTTTAGACCCAAAGACACCCAGATATAAAGTGAGGAGTGGAAATAAATTTACTATACTAATGGATGTCAAAAAGAAGCTGGGGTGGTAATCCTTATATCAGATAAGTTAGATTTTAAACCAAAGACTATAATAAGAGATGAGGAAGCACACTGTATCATAATCAAAGGGTCTCTCCAATAAGAATATCTAATAATGTTAAATATCTATGCCTCTAACATGGGAGCAGCCAACTACATAAACCAATTAATAACAAAATCAAAGAAACACATCAACAATAATACATTAAATACAATAATACATTAAAGTCCCCTAGGACTTTAATACTCCCCTCACTGAAGTGGACAGATCATCTAAGCAAAAGATCAACAAGGAAATAAGGCATTAAATGACACACTGGACCAGATGGACATCACAGATATATTTAGAACATTCCATCCCAAAGAACACACATTCTTCTCTAGTGCGCATGGAACATTCTCCAGAGTAGATCACATCCTGGGTCACAAATTAGGACTCAACCAGTACCAAAAGATTGGGATCATTCCCTGCAAATTTTCAAACCACAATTCTTTGAAACTAGAACACAACCAGAAGAGGAAAATTGGAAAGTACCCAAATACATGGAGGCTCAAATACAAAGAGCATCCTACTAAAGAATGCATGGGTCAATGAGGAAATTAAAGAAGAATTTAAAAAGAATCACAGAAACAAATGAGAATGAAAACACTATTGTTCAGAATCTTTGGGACACAGCAGAGGTGGTCCTGAGAGGAAAGTGTATAGCAATATGATCCTTTCTAAAGAAACAAGTAAGGTCTCAAGTACACAACTTCACCTCAACCTAACCCTACACCTTAAGGAGCTATAGAAAGAACAGCAAAGAAAGCCAAAACCCAGCAGAAGAAAATAAATAATAAAGATCAGAACAGAAATCAATGAAATAGTAACCCAAAAACATAGTAGAACAAATCAACAAAACTAGGAGCTGGTACTTTGAAAGAATTAATAACATTGATAAACATCTAGCCAAACTTATCAAAAAGAAAAGAGAAAGGACCCAAATTAATAAAATCATGAAAGAAAGAGGACAGATGACAATCAATACCAAAGAAATACAGACAATTATAAGAACATATTATGAGCAACTATACACCACCAAATTTGACAATCTGGAAGAAATGGATGCATTCCTAGAGACGTGAAAACTACCATGACTGAACCAGGAAGAAATGGAAAACCGGAACAGACCCATAAAATAAGGAGATTGAAGCAATCATCAAAAATCTCCCGATAAACAAGAGCCCAGGGCCAGACAGCTTCCCAAGGGAATTATACCAAACATTTAAAAAAGAATTAATACCTATTCTTCTGAAATTGTTCCAAAAACTTGAAATGGAAGGAAAACGTCCAAACTCATTTTGTGAGGCCAGCATTATCTGGATACCAAAACCAGACAAAGACCCCATCAAAAAGAAGAATTACAGATCAATATTCTTTTTGAACATAGATGCAAAAAGTCTCACCAAAATACTAGCCAATAGGATCCAACAGTACATTAAAGGGATTATGCACCACACTCAAGTGGGATTTATTCCTGGACTGCAAGGTTGGCTCAACATCAGCAAATCAATCAATGTGATACAATACATTAATAAATCAAAGACAAGAACCATATGATATTCTCAATAGATGCTGAAATAGCATTTGACAAAGTACAACATCCTTTCTTGATCAAAACTCTTCAAAGTGTAGATAGAGGATACATACCTCAATATCATAAAAGCCATCTATGAAAAATATCACAGCAAATATCATTCTCAATGGGGAAAAACTGAGAGCTTTTCCACTAAGGTCAGGAACACAGTAGTCCACTCTCACCACTGCTATTCAGCATAGTACTAGAAGTCCTAGCCTCAGCAATCAGACAACAGAAAGAAAACAAAACCAAAAGACAACCAACAGAATGGGAGATGACATTTGCAAATGACATATCAGATAAAGAGTTAGTATCCAAAATCTATAAATAATTTATCAAATTCAACACCCAAAGAACAAATAATCCAATCAAGAAATGGGCAGAGGACATGAACAGACATTTCTGCAAAGAAAGCATCCAGATGGCAAACAGACATATGAAAAAATGGTCCACATCTCTCAGCATCAGGGAAACACAAATCAAAACCACAGTGAGATACCACCTCACACCAGTCAGAATGGCTAAAATTAACAAGTCAGGAAATGACAGATGTTCACAAGGATGTGGAGAAAGGGGAACACTCCTACACTGTTGGTAGGAATGCAAGCTGGTTCAGGTTCCTCAAAAAGTTGAAAATAGAGCTAACTTATGAACCAGCAATTGCACTACTGGCTATTTATCCTAAGGATACAAATGTAGTGATCGGAAGGAGCATGTGCACCTGAATGTTTATAGTAGCAATTTCCCAATAGCCAAACTATGGAAAGAGCCTAGATGTCTATCAACAGATGAATGGATATATATATACAATGGAATACTATGTAGCCATCAAAAACCCGAAATCTTGTCATTTGTGAAGATATGGATCTAGAGGATATTATGCTAAGTGAAATAAGTTAATCAGAGAAAGACAATTATCATATGATCTCTCTGCTATGAAGAATTTGAGAGGCAGGGTGGGGAATTGTGGGGAGATGGAGGAAAAAGAATGAAACAGGATGGTGGGAGGGAGAGTGACCATAAGAGACTTCTAATCTCAGGAAACAAACTGAGGGTTGCTAGGGCATTGGGGTCGGGGAATAGGGTGGCTGGATTATGGACATTGGGGAGAGTATATGCTATGGTGAGTGCTGTGAATTGTGTAAGACTCACAAATCACAGACCTGTACCCCTGAAGAAAATAATACATTATACATTAATTTAAAAAAAAATAGTAAGAACCACTACATATTCACTAGGATGAAAGAAAGAATGAGAGCAAGACAGAGAAAGAAAGAAGGAAGGAAAGAGGGAGGGAGGAAGGAAAGGTAAAGGAAGATAAAAAAGGGGAAAGGGAAAGGGAAAGAGAGGAAAACTGTAAGTATTGATTAGATGTGGAGAAATTGATAACCAGCTGCTTTGTTGGTAGGAACACAAAATGGTGCAACTGCTGTGGAAAACTATTTGGTATTTTCTTAAAAAGCTAAACTTAAAATTGCTATACAAGCAAGCAGTTCTATTTCTAGATACACGACAAAAACTAATGAAAACAGGGACTTAAACATCCCTGTATATCCGGTTTATGGTGGTATTGTTCATAAACCGCCAAAGGCTAGAGACGGCCCAGGTGTATATCAGTGGATGAATGGATAGACAGTGTTTTGTTATCTGTTTTATCACCAAAAAAAAAAAAAAAGGGAAATGTGTTGCATTAACGTTCTGAATATGATTAATAAAATGTCAGAATATACATAGACATTGAGAAACAAAAAGAAAGTACCTTAGAAACAAAATTCATGTCCACTGACAGATGAGTAAAGAACTTGTATACATACATAATGGGATATTATTCAGCCATAAAAGCTGAGAAAATCATGCCCTTTGTGGCAACATGGATGGGCCTTGAGGGCATTATTCAAAGTGAAATAGGACAGAAAAAGACAAAAACTTGATGATTACACTTCCATGTAGAACAAAACAAAACAAAACAAAAATGAAAACCCAAACTCATAAAAACCAAGCTCATAGAAAGACATCAGACTTGTGGTTTCCAGAGGTCATGGGTAGGAGGGGGAATTGGAAGAAGTTAGTTAAAAGGTATAAACTCACAGTTATAAGATAAATTAGGTACTAGGGAGGTAAAGTATCATGGCTACTGTAGATCAGATGACTATATGGTACATAGAAAAATTGTTAAGAGAGCAAATCCCAAAAATTCTCATCACAAGGAAAAATATTGTATCTATATTAGGATATAGATGTTAACTAAACCTGCTTAGGTAATCATTTCACAAAGTTTTAAGGTCAAACATTGTTCTGAGCACTTCATTCAGTAAGGTATGTCAATTATAACTCAATAAAACAGGGAAGAAAGAAAATGTGTCTCACAAGGAGAAGCTTGGTGAGGACATTTTCAGTCATTGGGTGACTGGTCATGAAAGCACAAACACCATGGCTTTCATAAAGAGCCCTTGCTTTCTGCTCAGTCTTATAAACTGAGTCACGGAAAGGATGAGCAAATTCTATTTTAACCCACTGAGCCACCCAGGTGCACCAAGGATGAGCAAATTCTAAAGAAAACTGCAGAAGGGACATGAAGTTAGGAGTTTTTAACTGCAGATAGGTCAGTACAAACATACATGGGCTAAGAGTTCTCCTGTACACTTGATGGTAGGAATGCATTGATGAAACATCAACATAACATGACAATAGCATGTCATGTTTACAACATTGCATGACAGCTTGCTACATTTGCTATGCCACAGTTTACTGCGGCATCTTTTCTAACTTCTGCTCTTTCAGATTGTTGGACATAGGTTCCCCAGTAGCAACTGTATGTGGAATATTTGATTATTATCAACACTAAGCATGCATATGTATTATTTTTAAATGATTGTATTATTTGGATTTTCTATATCCTGACTCCTTTGTTTATTTGATACATTATAGACTGACATGATATTTTAAAATGTATTTTTTTAAATTTTAGTGTTTTTTATGCATATATAGGATGATTTGCTATGTTGTTCAATAAGATACATAAATGAATTTCATTTATTGTTAGGAATTTTCAATATTTCTACTTAGAAATTATATCTGGCTCTCATACAAAACACATGGTTAGACATTTTTAAATTTTTTTTTAATTTTTTAATTTTATAAACATATAATATATTTTAATCCCCAGCAGTACAAATCTGTGAATAGCCAGGTTTACACACTTCACAGCACTCACCATAGCACATACCTTCCCCAATGTCCATAACCCTACCCCCCTTCTCCTAACTCCCTTCCCCCCAGCAACCCTCAGTTTGTTTTGTGAGATTAAAAGTCACTTATGGTTTGTGTCCCTCCCAATCCCATCTTGTTTCATTTATTCTTCTCCCACCCACTTAACCCCCCATGTTGCATCTCCACTTCCTCGTATCAGGGAGATCATATGATAGTTGTCTTTCTCTGATTGACTTATTTCCCTAAGCATGATGCCCTCTAATGGTTAGGCATTTTAAACTTTTTTTTTTTTTTTTTTTTAGATTTTATTTGTTTATGTCCGCAGAGAGAGAGAGCATGAGAGGAAGCAGACTCCCTTGCTGTGCAGGGAGCCAGACTCCAGGACTCGATCCCCAGACCCTGGTATCATGACCTTAGCTGAAGGCAGATGGTTAACCCACTGAGCCACCCGGGGCCCCAGTGTTTTAAACTTTTTAAATGTAGTTATGAGACAGTACAGGGAAAGCAAGAGGGACTTACCTCCTGTCAACCTGCTGGTCTGAGGCAGGGGTTAAATGTTCCCCTATGTTTAGAGATAGACAACTCCTGGGAAAGTGAACAAATGAGAGATAACAGCTGGCAAGGAGTAAGGAGTAATGGTTGTCTGGGCAAAATTAGAAGGAACAGTTTAGAGTCTGCTTGCACAAGTGTTTCTATTTTCTGGGAGCACTGAAAGAATGTCGACCAAGAAGAAGGGCATCCTGTGATTGTCTTGCGTCTGCTGCAAAGTAAGGACCATCAGATAATGACCCTGGGATGGAAAGATGCTTCTCCACTCCCCACCTTTCACCCTTTGGAAAAGTGACCCTTGGAGAACAGCAGTCTCCTTTCTTGCCAGCTCCCTCCCTCACATACAAGCCATCTCTAATAGCTCTGCCTGCTTCCTTTCTCTCGAATTCAGTGTTCATTTCTAACAACATTAACACTCAAGGACCTGGTCATGGGAGACTGTTAACAGTTATGCTTGTTCTGAATTTTTTCATTTTATTTCAACTTTCTGTTTGTTTGTTTGTTTGTTTTTTCCCCTAAATATGTCCTTGATTTTTGTTCTTTGTAGCACAGTTTGGATGGGCATCCTTCCTTTCTTCCTTCCTTCCTTCCTTCCTTTCTTTTCCTTTCTTCTTCCTTTTTTACAGTTAAAAATTTCCTCACTTCTGCCTATTGGTGATCAAAGACTTTCTAATTTTTATAGTACTTATACCCAAAGCTCTCTTTTTCTTTATTTATAACTTAAAAATAAATCACTACCTTTTAGCGTCCTCTTTCAAAGATGAAGACATTAACTTCTTCTCCACTTCTTCCAAATCCTCCTAATTGCCTTTGTTGTCAGAAATTCTTCATCATGTAGTCAATTTGGAAAGGAGGCTCAGGAAGCCTCATCAATATTTGGAAATACCAGAGAGTTTCCTTATTATGTGAGTGAGGATATAGTACAGCCTTGGACATTGTGGGGAATAAGTCTGATTTTGTTCCTTAGGTTCTCTTTTTTTAAGTCATATTTTTTTCTATATATATTTTGTTTTTTAATGCATAGTGGTTTTTTTTTTGGCTCCAGTAGCATATAAATACATATTGGTTCCTATATTGTTTTGAAATTTATACTGACTTTTCAATATCCAGGGTGAGATTTTCATCAATTCAATGACTGTGTTATTTTATTTGTGCATGTTTATTTATCTCTGTCACATTTGTCATGAAGTCTGCTTCAGGAACATCAATCATTTGATTTTAGTGACATTTTTTCCTGTCCCCTATCATTATTATGTTCCCTTTGAGTATGTTCAGCCAATTGATAGTCATAATATAACCTATTTATATCTGTTATAAAACTTGGATTATGATTAATCATGTTAGTAGATGATGCATAAACATTCCTATAAAATATATCTATGAATATCAGATAATTTTCCCATTTTGAGTAAACTAGATATATATTGCACATCTTACATGCTATAGGCAATTTTTTGTATTATTCTTTTATTTAAGTTTTATTTTATTTTATTTTTCAGTGTTCCAAAATTCATTGTTTATGCACCATAAACAATATTGTTCCATGCAATTGCTCCATGCAATACATGCCCTCCTTAATACCCACCACCAGGCTCATCTAATCCTCCACTCCCCCCCCCTCAAAAAAAAACCCTGTTTGTTTCTCAGAGTCCATGTCTCTCATGGTTTGTCTCCCCCTCCCATTTCCCCCAACTCACTTCTCCTCTCCATTTCCTAATGTCTTCTGTGTTATTCCTTTTGCTCCACAAGTAAGTGAAACCATATGATAATTGACTCTCTGCTTGACTTATTTCACTCAGCATAATCTCTTCCAGTCCTGTCCATGCTTTACTTATTTCATTCAGCATAATCTCTTCCAGTCCTGTCCATGTTGATACAAAAGTTGGGTATTCATCCTTTCTGATGGAGGCATAATACTCCATTGTATATATGGACCATATCTTCTTTATCCATTTGTCCGTTGGAGGGCATCTTAGTACTTTCCACAGTTTGGCAACTGTGGCCATGGCTACTATGAACGTTGGAGTATAGATGGCCCGTCTTTTCATTACATCTGTATCTTTGGGGTAAATACCCAGTAGTACAATTACAGGGTCATAAGGTAGCTCTATTTTTTAATTTCAGTTTTTTTTTAAAATTTTAATTTATTTTCTTAAATTTTTATTTATTTTTTATTTCTTAAAGAATCTCCACACTGTTTTCCAAAGTGGCTGCACCAACTTGCATTCCCACCAACAGTGTAAGAGGGTTTCTCATATCCTCTCCAGCACTTGTTGTTTACTGTCTTATTAATTTTGGCCATTCTAACTGGTATAAGGGGATATCTCAGTGTGGTTTTGATTTGAATCTCCATGATGGCTAATGATGATGAACATTTTTTCATGTGTCTGTTAGCCATTTGTATGTCTACTTTGGAGAAGTGTCTGTTCTTGTCTTCTGCCCTTTTTTTTTTTTTAATGACTTTAAATGATTTTTTTAAAAAGATTTTATTTATTTATTTGACAGACAGAGATCACAAGTAGGCAGAGAGGCAGGCAGAGAGAGAAGGGGAAGCAGGCTCCCTGCTGAGCAGAGACCCTGTTGTGGGGTTTGATCCCAGGACCCTGAGATCTTAACCTGAGCCAAAGGCAGAGGCTTTAACCCACTGAGCCACAAAGGCGCCCCTCTAAGTTTTTGTTATTGTTTTTTAACTCATTTTTGTAATAATCAATTCTATCTGTTCTATGCAGTAATCATTTTGGAAAGAGTTTGAGAAAATGGACTGGAGCAAAAAGGGTAAAAAAAAGGTAAAAAATTCTTCCATCGGTTTTTATTATTATTATTTTTTTTTACCTGAGTCCTTTTTATATTATTTTTTTATTTTTTATTTTTTTAGATTTTATTTATTTATTTGACTGACAGAGATCACAAGTAGACTGAGAGGCAGGGAAAGAGAGAGAGGACGAAGCAGATTCCCCACTGAGCAGAGCGCCTGATGTGGGGCTTGATCCCAGGACCCTGAGACCATGACCTGAGCCAAAAGCAGAGGCCTTAACCCACTGAGCCACCCAGGCACACTCTTTTTATTTTAAATGTATTCTTCTGCATTTTTGGAATCCCTCCATGCTTGTACACAGTTTCTTTTGCCCCAAAGGTTTGTGTAGCTAACGACAAATTTTGGATGCCAAGTGCTTCCTGTTCAGCATTGGGAAGTCTGTTTTTGATTTTGTTTTTTGTTTTTTTGTTTTTTGATTTTTTTTTAACATATTTATCTGACTGTGGTCATCATAGTTCATTTTGTTCTCTCCTGTTTCCTTTTTACCTTCAGGATGGTTCTGTGGGAAAAACAAACAAACAAATGAAACAAAACAACAAAATGAAGAAGTCCAAATTTTAAGGGGGAAAAAAGTAAAAGGTCTCGGGGGTTGACTGTAAAGCTCTGATCATCGACATCTCTGATATCCCAGGGTGTACATCTGAGTCTATGTGGACATCCCCAATTCTTTTGTTCTACCTTGCTTTATAAGTGGCATCCTAATTTGGGTTACTCACATCACATAACCAACATGGAGAGAAACTCTCACAGCCTTAGATATATGGGTAGATCTCCTTAGATATATGACTTAGATATTCAACTATCCTCCTTTATTTCAGCTTAAGGCTTACACTCTCAGGTATTTATAATGTGCAGGTGTGGCTGTTTATTTAATTGAAAGTATGTTAATGTATAATTTTTAAGGGAGATACCAAGGAAAAATGATTTGACTTGTTCAACTGACTTTTCTGAAAATATCTTTTTTCATGAAATGTTCACAAAGAGTAGTAAATAGTAAATTCACGATGATGTTCTTTTCTCTGCTTTACACAAAGTTTTTACTGAGGCCTTGATGCTTGTTCATCTTTCACTCTTTTTTTTTTTTTAGATTTTTTTTTAAGATTTTATTTATTTATTTGACAGAGATCACAAGCAGGCAGAGAGGCAGGCAGAGAGAGAGGAGGAGGCAGGTTCCCTGCTGAGTAGAGAGCCCAGTGCAGGGCTTGATCCCAGGACCCTGGGATCATGACCTGAGCCGAAGGCAGAGGCTTTAACTCATTGAGCCACCCAGGTGCCCCTTTCACTCGTTTTTAAGATTTGGTGTAAGGAAAAATGAATAAGTAACATCCATGTTAAATTTCAGTTTTACATAAGTTCCTCTGTGATAGTTTAATGTTAGACTTTGGTCTCCTGGTGGACTATTTTATTTGTGGATTCTCTCAGACCTATGTGCTAAAAACATTTATATATGCTGACCCATTTAATTTTTTTTAATTTTTTTATTATGTTCAGTTAACCACTGTATAGTGCATAATTAGTTTTTGAAGTAGCATTCCGTGATTCATTAGTGAAGTATAACACCCAGTGCTCATCAAAACGCATGCCCTCCTCAATACCCATCACCTTGTTACCCCCTCCCCACTCTCCTCCTTCTGAAACCCTCAGATCATTTCCTGAGGTCCATAGTCTGTCATGGCTCATCTTTCTCTCAGATTTCTCCCCCTGTGGATTTCCCTATGATTCTCTGTGCTCTTGCTTATGTTCCACATATGAGTGAAACCATATAATAATTGTCTTTCTCTGCTTGACTTACTTCACTTAGCAAAATCCCCTCCAGTTCCATCCATGTCAAGGGTGGGAATGTGAGCCAGTATAGCCACTCAGGAAAACAGCATGGAGTTTCTTCAAGATATTAAAAATAGAGCTAGCCCATAACCCAGCAATTACTCTACTGGGTATTCACATCAAAGATACAAATATAATGAAAAGAAGGGGCACTTGCACCCTAATGGTCAAAACAACCAATACCACAATAACCAAACTGTGGAAGTAGCTGAGATGCCCTTCATCATATGAATTGATAAAGAAAATGTGGTCCATACATACAATGATCTGTTTAATTTTTCATTCTGATGAGCTAAGTCACCAGTCAATGCACTGGTGAAATGGGATCAGTAATGAATTAAGAAATGCAGAGAGGACTAGACCTTCTTCTTCTGTCCCCAAAAGGCGGTCTAACACCTAGATACTTCATGTAAAGGAGAATGGTACTGTATTTGCATCCTCTGTGAGGTTAGGACAATGACTGGAGGCATTCTTGAAGGCTGGCCTGGAGCCTTGTTATAAGAAAAAAATAAGTCAACGAGAATCTGAACCACAAGCTACAAAACATGTTTTACATTTACATCTTTTCTTTAAAGTTTTATTTTTTTATTTTTTTTAAATTTTTTATATTTTATAAACATATATTTTTATCCCCAGGGGTACAGGTCTGTGAATCACCAGGTTTACATACTTCACAGCACTCACCAAAGCACATACCCTTCCCAATGTCCATAATCCCACCCCCTTCTCCCAAACCCCCTCCCCCCAGCAACCCTCAGTTTGTTTTGTGAGATTAAGAGTCACTTATGGTTTGTCTCCCTCCCAATCCCATCTTGTTTCATTGACTCTTCTCCTACCCACTTAAGCCCCCATGTTGCATCACCACTTCCTCATATCAGGGAGATCATATGATAATTGTCTTTCTCTAGTTGACTTATTTCACTAAGCATGATACGCTCTAGTTCCATCCATGTTGTTGCAAATGGCAAGATTTCATTTCTTTTGATGGCTGCATAGTATTCCATTGTGTATATATATCACATCTTCTTGATCCATTCATCTGTTGATGGACATCTAGGATCTTTCCATAGTTGGCTATTGTGGACATTGCTGCTATAAACATTTGGGTGCACGTGGCCCTTTGGATCACTACGTTTGTATCTTTAGGGTAAATACCCAATAGTGCAATTGCTGGGTCATAGGGCAGTTCTATTTTCAACATTTTGAGGAACCTCCGTGCAGTTTTCCAGAGTGGCTGTACCAGCTTGCATTCCCACCAACAGTGTAGGAGGGTTCCCCTTTCTCCACATCCTCGCCAGCATCTGTCATTTCCTGACTTGTTGATTTTAGCCATTCTGACTGGTGTGAGGTGATATCTCATTGTGGTTTTGATTTGTATTTCCCTGATGCCGAGTGATATGGAGCACGTTTTCATGTGTCTGTTGGCCATCTGGATGTCTTCTTTGCAGAAATGTCTGTTCATGTCCTCTGCCCATTTCTTGATTGGATTATTTGTTCTTTGGGTGTTGAGTTTGCTAAGTTCTTTATAGATTCTGGACACTAGTCCTTTATCTGATATGTCGTTTGCAAATATCTTCTCCCATTCTGTCAGTTGTCTTTTGATTTTGTTAACTGTTTCCTTTGCTGTGCAAAAGCCTTTGATCTTGATGAAATCCCAATAGTTCATTTTTGCCCTTGCTTCCCTTGCCTTTGGTGATGTTCCTAGAAAGAAGTTGCTGCGGCTGAGGTCGAAGAGGTTGCTGCCTGGGTTCTCCTCAAGGATTTTGATGGATTCCTTTCGCACATTGAGGTTCTTCATCCATTTTGAGTCTATTTTTGTGTGTGGTGTAAGGAAATGGTCCAATTTCATTTTTCTGCATGTGGTTGTCCAGTTTTCACAGCACCATTTATTGAAGAGGATGTCTTTTTTCCATTGGACATTCTTTCCTGCTTTGTTGAAGATTAGTTGACTGTAGAGTTGAGGGTCTATTTCTGGGCTCTCTATTCTGTTCCATTGATCTATGTGTCTGTTTTTGTGCCAGTACCATGCTGTCGTGATGATGACAGCTTTCTAATAGAGCTTGAAGTCCGGAATTGTGATGCCACCAACATTGGCTTTCTTTTTCAATATCCCTTTAGATATTCGAGGTCTTTTCTGGTTCCATATAAATTTTAGAATTATTTGTTCCATTTCTTTGAAAAAGATGGATGGTACTTTGATAGGAATTGCATTAAATGTGTAGATTGCTTTAGGTAGCATAGACATTTCCACAATATTTATTCTTCCAATCCAGGAGCATGGAACATTTTTCCATTTCTTGGTGTCTTCCTCAATTTCTTTCATGAGTACTTTATAGTTTTCTGAGTATAGATTCTGTGTCTCTTTGGTTAGGTTTATTCCTAGGTATCTTATGGTTTGGGGTGCAATTGTAAATGGGATGGACTCCTTAATTTCTCTTTCTTCTGTCTTGCTGTTGGTGTAGAGAAATGCAACTGATTTCTTTGCATTGATTTTATATCCTGACACTTTACTGAATTCTTGTACAAGTTCAAGCAGTTTTGGAGTGGAGTCTTTTGGGTTTACCACATATAGTATCATATCATCTGTGAAGAGTGATAATTTGACTTCTTCTTTGCTGATTTGGATGCCTTTAATTTCCTTTTGTTGTCTGATTGCTGAGGCTAGGACCTCTAGTACTATGTTGGATAGCAGTGGTGATAATGGACATCCCTGCCGTGTTCCTGACCTGAGCGGAAAAGCTTTCAGTTTTTCTCCATTGAGAATGATATTTGCGGTGGGTTTTTCATAGATGGCTTTGATGATATTGAGGTATGTGCCCTCTATCCCTACACTTTGAAGAGTTTTGATCAGGAAGGGATGCTGTACTTTGTCAAATGCTTTTTCAGCATCTATTGAGAGTATCATATGGTTCCTGTTCTTTCTTTTATTGATGTGTTGTATCACATTGACTGATTTGCGGATGTTGAGCCAACCTTACAGCCCTGGAATAAATCCCACTTGGTCGTGGTGAATAATCTTTTTAATGTACTGTTGAATCCTATTGGCTAGTATTTTGGTGAGAATTTTTGCATCTGTGTTCTGCAAGGATATTGGTCTATAGCTCTCTTTTTTGATGGGATCCTTGTTTGGTTTTGGGATCAAGGTCATGGTGGCCTCATAAAATGAGATTGGAAGTTTTCCTTCCATTTCTATTTTTTGGAACAGTTTCAGGAGAATAGGAATTAGTTCTTTAAATGTTTGGTAGAATTCCCCCGGGAAGCCATCTGGCCCTGGGCTTTTGTTTGTTTGGAGATTTTTAATGACTGTTTCAATCTCCTTACTGGTTATGGATCTGTTCAGGCTTTCTATTTCTTCCTGGTTCAGTTGTGGTAGTTTATATGTTTCTAGGAATGCATCCATTTTTTTCCAGATTGTCAAATTTGTTGGCGTAGAGTTGCTCATAGTATATTCTTATAATAGTTTGTATTTCTTTGGTGTTAGTTGTGATCTCTCCTCTTTCATTCATGATTTTATTTATTTGGGTCCTTTCTCTTTTCTTCTTGATAAGTCGGGCCAGGGGTTTATCAATTTTATTAATTCTTTCAAAGAACCACCTCCTAGTTTCATTGATTTCCTCTATTGTTTTTTTGGTTTCTATTTCATTGATTTCTGCTCTGGTCTTTATGATTTCTCTTCTCCTGTTGGGCTTAGGGTTTCTTTCTTGTTCTTTCTCCAGCTCCTTTAGGTGTAGGTTTAGGTTGTGGACCTGAGACCTTTCTTGTTTCTTGAGAAAGGCTTGTACCGCTATATATTTTCCTCTCAGGACTGCCTTTGTTGTGTCCCACAGATTTTGAACCGTTGAATTTTCATTATCATTTGTTTCCATGATTTTTTTCAATTCTTCTTTAATTTCCTGGTTGACCCATTCATTCTTTAGAAGGATGCTGTTTAGTCTCCACGTATTTGGGTTCTTTTCAAACTTCCTTTTGTGGTTGAGTTCTAGCTTTAGAGCATTGTGGTCTGAAAATATGCAGGGAATGATCCCAATCTTTTGATACCGGTTGAGTCCTGATTTAGGACCGAGGATGTGATCTATTCTGGAGAATGTTCCATGTGCACTAGAGAAGAATGTGTATTCTGTTGCTTTGGGATGAAATGTTCTGAATATATCTGTGATGTCCATCTGGTCCGGTGTGTCATTTAATGCCTTTATTTCCTTGCTGATGTTTTGCTTGGATGATCTGTCCATTTCAGTGAGGGGAATGTTAAAGTCCCCTACTATTATTGTATTATTGTTAATGTGTTTCTTTGATTTTATTATTAATTGGTTTATATAGTTGGCTGCTCCCACGTTGGGGGCATAGATATTTAAAATTGTTAAATCTTCTTGTTGGACAGACCCTTTGAGCATGATATAGTGTCCTTCCTCATATCTTATTATAGTCTTTGGCTTAAAATCTAATTGATCTAAGGATTACCACTCCTGCTTTCTTCTGATGTCCATTAGCATGGTAGATTCTTTTCCACCCCCTCACTTTAAATCTGGAGGTGTCTTCAGGCTTAAAATGAGTTTCTTGGAGGCAACATATAGATGGGTTTTGTTTTTTTATCCATTCTGATACCCTGTGTCTTTTGACAGGGGCATTTAGCCCATTAACATTCAGGGTAACTGTTGAGAGATATGAATTTAGTGCCATTGTATTGCCTGTAAGGTGACTGTGACTGTATATGGTCTCTGTTCCTTTCTGATCTACCACCTGTAGGCTCTCTCTTTGCTTAGAGGACCCCTTTCAATATTTCCTGGAGATCTGGTTTCGTGTTTCAAATTCTTTCATTTGTTGTTTGTCCTGGAAGCTTTTAATCTCTCCTTCTATTTTCAATGATAGCCTAGCTGGATATAGTATTCTGGGCTGCATGTTTTTCTCATTTAGTGCTCTGAAAATATCATGCCAGCTCTTTCTGGCCTGCCAGGTCTCTGTGGATAAGTCAGCTGCCAATCTAATATTTTTACCATTGTATGTTACAGACTTCTTTTCCCGGGCTGCTTTCAGGATTTTCTCTTTGTCACTGAGACTTGTAAATTTTACTATTAGGTGACGGGGTGTGGGCCTATTCATATTGATTTTGAGGGGCGTTCTCTGAACCTCCTGGATTTTGATGCTCGTTCCCTTTGCCATATTGGGGAAATTCTCCCCAATAATTCTCTCCAGTATATCATCTGCTCCCCTCTCTCTTTCTTCTTCTGGAATCCCAATTATTCTAATGTTGTTTCGTCTTATGGTGTCACTTATCTCTCATATTCTCCCCTCGTGGTCCAGTAGCTGTTTGTCCCTCTTTTGCTCAGCTTCTTTATTCTCTGTCATTTGGTCTTCTATATCACTAATTCTTTCTTCTGCCTCATTTATCCTAGCATTGAGAGCCTCCATTTTTGATTGCACCTCATTAATAGCTGTTTTGATTTCAACTTGGTTAGATTTTAGTTCTTTTATTTCTCCAGAAAGGGCTTTTATATCTCTCGAGAGGGTTTGTCTAATATCTTCCATGCCTTTTTCGAGCCGGGCTAGAACCTTGAGAATTGTCATTCTGAACTCTAGATCTGACATATTACCAATGTCTGTATTGACTAGGTCCCTAGCCTTCAGTACTGCCTCTTGTTCTTTTTTTTTGTGGTGAATTTTTCCGCCTTGTCATTTTGTCCAGATAAGAGTATATGAAGGAGCAAGTAAAATACTAAACGGGTGGCAACAACCCCAGGAAAATATGCTTTAACCAAATAAGAAGAGATCCCAAATCGTGAGGGGAGCGAAAGGGGATAAAAAGAGGTTCAAAAAGGAAGAAAGAAAAAAAAAGAAAATAATTTAAAAAAAGAAAACAAATAAGAAAAATATAATATATATATATATGTATATATATATATATTAGATAAACTAGTTAAAAAACGTTAAAAAAGAAAAAGGTAAAAGTTAACAAAAATTTTACCAGAAGGTGAGAAAAAAAACAAAAAAGAAAAAAGAAAAAAATTAAATTAACTGCAAGACTAAAAAAAATCACAGGGGAAAAGCCATGAGTTCCGTGCTTTGCTTTCTCCTCCTCTGGAATTCTGCTGCTCTCCTTGGTATTGAAACCACATTCCTTGGTAGGTGAACTTGGTCTTGGCTGGATTTCTTGTTGATCTTCTGGGGGAGGGACCTGGTGTAGTGATTCTTAAGTGTCTTTGCCCCAGGCGGAATTACACCGCCCTTACCCGGGGCCGGGGTGAGTAATCCGCTCGTGTTTGCTTTCAGGAGCTTTTGTTCCCTGAGCGCTTTCTGTAGAGTTGCGGAGGATGGAAATACAAATGGCGGCATCCTGGTCTCCAGCCCGGAGGAGCCGAGAGCCCAGGGCCGCACTCCTCAGTGCGCGCTCAGAGAACCGTGCCCAGTTACTCCCGTCTTCCTGACCTCCGGCCGCGCTCCGAGCTCACCAAGCCTGCGACCGGTTCAAGGTAACCCCGAGCTGTGAGCTTACTGTCGGCTCTGTCTCTGTAGCTGGCTTTCCCGTTCCAATACCCGCAAGCTCTGCTACACTCAGACACCCCCAATCCTTCTGTGACCTGCGGGACCTGAGGCCACGCTGACCCCGCGTGGGCTTCGCCCCGGTTTAGCCTCTGGAGCGATGTCCCTCAGTGGAACAGACTTTTAAATGTCCTGGTTTTGTGTGCCGTTGCTCCGCCGCTTGCCGGGAGCCGGCCCCTCCCCCCGGGGTCTATCTTCCCGTAGCTTTGGATTCACTTCTCTGCCAGTCCTACCTTTCAGAAAGTGGTTGTTCTTCTGTTTCCAGAATTGCTGTTCTTCTTCTCTTCGATCTGCTGATGGATTTTCAGGTGTTTGCAATCTTTAGATAAGCTATCTAGCTGATCTTCTGCTAGCTGAAGTAGTCTCAGCCTGCTACTTCTCTGCCATCTTGACTTCTCCCCAAAGTTTTTATTTTGAATTTAATTTTATTTATGTATTTTTTAGAGTGGTTTTAGATTTACAACAAAATTGAGAGTAAGTTACAGACATTTCCTATCTACACCTTGCCCCTGCATATGCACAGTCTCCTCCATTATCAACATAACTTAGCTGAATGGTACAATTTTACCAAAGATAAGACAATATTGACAAATCATAATATCCAAAGTCCACAGTTTCCCTTAGAGTTCACTTTTGGTGTTGTATACCCTATGTTTTAAAATTAATGTATAATGACAAATTTTCATCATTCTAATACCACAAGTATTTTCACTGTCCTAAAAATTCTCTGGGCTCACCTTATTTATCTCCCTGACACAAACTTCTGGCAGCCACTGATTATTGTCCCCATGGTTTTCCCTTGTCCAGAATGTCATATATTTGAATCATACAGTGTGCACTCTCCAGGTTTTGTTTGTGTTTGTTATTGTTGTTGTTGTTGTTCTTTTATAATCAATTAACAAACTGAAGGAAATTGTGATTTGCTTTCAAGTGTGGTCAACTATGAATAAAGCTATTATAAACATCTGTAGGCACTGTACCATTTTGCATTCCCAACAGGAATTAATGAAAGTCCCCATTGATCCACATCCTTACCAGCATATGGTGTTAACCTATTTTAGATTCTGTTCATTCTAATAGGTGTGTCGAGGCATCTCACTCATGTTTTAATTTGTATTTCCCTAAGGACATATGATGTAGAGTATCACTTCATAAGTTATTTGCCACCTGCATATACCATCATTGGTAAGAGATTTATTATGGTCTTTGGCTCATTATTCAATTGGTCAAATCAGCCAACAGTTTTATTGTTGAATTTTAAGAGTCCTTTGTATATTTTCAACAACTGTCTTTTATCAGACATATCTTTTATGTATATTTTCTCCCAATCAGGTTTTTCTTCTCATTCTCTTGATACTACTTTTTGCAAAGTAGAAGTCTAATTTTAATGAAATCTAGCTTAGCCATTATTTCTTTCATGGATTGTGTCTTTGGTCTTTTATCTAAAAAAGCATCACCATGCCCCAGTCACTTAGGTTTTATGCCAAGTGATTTTCTAGGAGGTTTATAGTTTTGCATTTTATGTTTGATCTATGACTGATTTTGAGTTACTATTTATGAATAGTGTAAGATCTGTGAGTAGATTCTACTCTTTTTGTTTTTTTGCATGTGAATGTTGAGTTATTCCAATATCATTTGTTGCAAAAGTATCTTTGCTTCTTTACATTTCCTTGTTTTTTTTCCCAAAAATTATGCGGCTATATTTATGTCACTCTATTTCTAGACTCCCTGTTCTGTTTTGTTGCTCTGTTTGTTCTCTTTACAATTGATTACTACTATAGCTTAAGTTAAGTCTTGAAGTTGAGCAGCATCAGTCCTCTCACTCTCTCTTTCCTTTCAATACTGTGTTGGCTATTGTGGGTCTTTGCTTTTCTATATAAACTTTAGAATCACTTTGACAATACCTACATAATAAGTGGCTGATATTTTGATTGGGATTTGATTCAATCTATAGATTAAGTTGGGAAGAACTACATCTTAATAACATTAAGTCTTCCGATGAACATAGGATGTTTCTCCATTTATTTAGCTTTTCTTAATCAGAGTTTTATAGATTTCTTCATGTAGATCTTAAACATATTTTACTAGACTTCTACTTAAGCATTTCATTAATTTGTGTGCTAATATGAATGTCATAGTGTTTTTAATTTCTAATTCCACTTGCTTATTATTCATGTATAGGAAAGCAATTGACTGTTTTGTATTAATATTGTATTATACAATCTTGCTAAACTGTGCATTAGTTCTAGGACTTGTGTGTGTGTATGTGTGTGTGTGTGTGTGTGTTCTTTTGGACTTTCTGTAAGCCATTCATGTCATCTGAAAACAAAGTCAGTTTTATATTTTTCTATTTTTTGCTTTTACTTCCTTTTCTTGTCTAATTTCATCAGCAAAAGCTAACAGTATGATGCTGAAAATGATGAGGGGTGAGGGGATGTTCTTGCCTTGTACCTGATCTTGATTGGAAGTCCTCAAGTTGCTCACCAGGATGTATGATGTTAGCTATAGATTTTTTGGTATGGGCTCATTATCAAATTGAATTAGTCCATGCTGTTCCTAGTTTACTGTGAGCTGCTATCACAAATGGTTGTTGAATTTTGTCCAATTATTATTTTTACATCCATTGATATGATGTTATTTTTCATTTTTACTCTATTAATATGATAAATTACCTTAATTGAATTTCACATTTTTTTGAAGATTTTATTTATTTATTTGACAGAGAGAGCCACAATGAGAGAGGGAATAGAAGCAGGGGGAGTAGGAGAGGGAGAAGCTGGTTTCCTGCCCAGCAGGGAGCCTGATGCAGGGCTTGATCCCAGGACCCTGAGACCATGACCTAAGCTGAAGACAGAGGCTTAACAACTGAGCCACCCATGCGCTCCTGGATTTCAAATGTTAAACCAGCTTTGGATACCTGGGATAAATGTTACATGGTTGTGATTTATAATTATTTTTATCCCTTGTTGGATTCAATTTGTTAATATTTTGTTGAGGATTTTTGTATCTATGTTCATAAGATAGTCTATGGATTTATTTTTCACTCTCTCTGCTTTAATAATTTAGGATGGCGTACTTGCTTAAATCTGTCTTTGTATTTATCACTTCATATATTCTCTTATAAGTCTTGCTTTCAAAGATGAATTGGTCAATCTACCTTTGCAGTATGAGGGAAGAGCAAGCAAACATGTTTAACCGCTTGCCTGAAATCCCAAGTAGAAGAAAAAATAAGACTGGTAAATAAACAGACACAGTACAGATACATACACTGAGGACTTCCTTTTCAAAACAGGGTTTTTTTTTTTAAGCATCTTATGTGTTTTTCTTCCCCAACCCCCTGGGAGCACCATTTTTATATTTTAAAAAAAATAAGTAAATAAAAAAAAAAGAAAGAATAAACCTGTGATGGTAGAAGAATTTTGGGGGAAAAATCTATCATCCTGTTTCTATAAGGCACTCTCGTAACTGCGGAGAATGAAGATGCTGATTCTTTGTCTGAAACATTTTGAACAGTGAAAACCTACTCATCCTTTAAATCTCATTTCAATGGTTTCTTTCAAGACTCTTTCCCATACCCTTCAGACCTGGTAACAGAAAAAGCCTACTGTCTTTGTCAGCAACAAAGTGTCAGTTATAATGTCTCCACTTTCATTTATAATTTTGTTCAGTTGAGTCCTCTCTCTTTTTCTCTCTGCTTGTTTAGGTAAAGGTCTGTGAATTTTGTCTTTTCAAAAAACCAACTCAGGTTCAATGATTTGTTCTATTGTCTTTTTAATCTTTATTTCATTTATTTCTGCTCTAATCTTTATTCTTCTTTTTCCTTCTTTTGTGGACTGTTTTTCCTTTTCTAATTCCTTGAGGTAGAAAGTTGTTTACCTGAGATCTTTGGGGTTTTGTTTGTTTGTTTGTTTTACTATAGGCACCTATTGCTGTAAGTTTCCCTTTTAAAATTGTGTTTTCTACATGTCACAAGTTTCAGTATTTGTATTTTCATTTTTTTCTCAATATACTTTCTGATATCTGTATATCAGAATTGATATACAGATTCTGTATATTGATATACAATTCTGTATATCAGAACTGAATAAGTCCTTGGTTATTCAATTTTCAGCTATTTGTACATTTTCAGTTTTCCTGCAGTTACTGATTTCTAGTTTCATATCACTGTGTAGAAAAAGATAAAGATAGGATTTCTTAAGTGTGTTAATCTAACCTGGACAATATCCTTATGCATGTCATGAAAAAGATGTATACTGTGGTGTTATTGGCTGGAATCTTCTGTGTATGTGTGTTAGGTCTATTTGATCTGCAGTGTTATTCAAGTCCACTATGTTCTTACTAATTTTCTGTGTGGATATTCTATCCAATGTTGAAAGTGGGGAACCGAAGTCCTCTGCTATTATTAGATTGTATCTATTTCTCCTTTTACAGCTGCTGATATTAGCGATATACACACCAATATTATAATATTAAGAAATTCTGAATTTGACTATATATTTCCCCTTACCAGTAAAATACCCTTTCATTTTAATTTGTTGTTGTTGTGGTGGTGGTGTTTTTACTTAGTATCCTTTCACTGAAACTTGAAGAAATCTCACTAGCATTTCTTGTAAGGAAAGTCTAGAAATGAATTCCCTTAGCTTTGTTTGATAATGTTTTTATTTGTCCTTCATTTCTGGGGAATAGTTTTCCATGTATAGTGTTTTTGGTTGGCATTTTTTTTTTTTCAGGATTTTGAATATACTATCCCACTCTCTCCTAGCCTGCAAGATTTCTGCTGAGAAATTTCCTGATCACCTTAAGGAGATTACCTTTTGTGTGATTAGTCATTTTCTTTTTGTTGCTTTTAAAATTCTCTTCTTGTCTTTGACATTCAAGGTTTTGATTATAACATTTCTCAGAATAATTTTCCTTCATTTATCTTGCCTGGAGCCCTTTGAAATTTCTGTGTCTGGATTTCCATATTACTTCTGAGATTTAGGAAGTTTCCAGTATGTATGTATGTATGTGTTTGATTAATTTTGAGAGAGAGAAAGTGAGAGAATGAGGTGGAAGAGTGGCACATGGAGAGAAAGAGAGAATCCTTAAAGAGACTCCCCACTGAGCACAGAGCCCAATCTAGGTCTTCATTCCAGGACCCTGATCATGACCTGAACCAAAATCCAGAGCTGGCCACTTAACCAGATGAGCCACCCAGGTGTCCATCAGTATTACTTAATTAAGTTAACTTTCTACCCCTTTTTCTCTTTTTTCTCTTTCTAGGAATCACATGATGTGAATGTTTGTTATCTTGGTCTCTTGTAATTCATGCAAGCTTTCTTTATTCCTTTCTTTCTGCCCCCCCACCCCATTTCTCTAACTTGCTAATTTCGAGTGATCTTTTTCTTTTTTTTTTTAAGATTTTATTTATTTATTTGACAGACAGAGATCACAAGTAGGCAGAGAGGCAGGCAGAGAGAGAGGAGGAAGCAGGCTCCCTGCTAAGCAGAGAACCCGATGTGGGACTCGATCCCAGGACCCTGAGGTTATGACCTGAGCCGAAGGCAGCTGCTTAACCCACTGAGCCACCCAGGCGCCTTTGAGTCCACTAGCTTTTTTCTGCATGATCAAGTCTATTATTGTAGCTTTTTTTAAATTTTATTTTATTTTTTAAACCTCTCGTTTTGTTCATGTGCTATTTATCTTATTTCACATGGTTGTCTATTTGTGTTCTCTTTTATTTCATTGAGTCTCCTTCAGGTGTTTATTTTGGATTTTATTTATTTATTTATTTTTTGTCAGGCAAATTATAGATCTGTATTCCTTTGGGGTCTGTTACTGGACCTTTATTAGTTTCTTCTGATGGTGTCATATTTGCCTGGTTTTTCATCATCTGTGTAAACGTTGCATAGTTTGTACTTCAAAGAACAAACACCCCTTTTAGTCTTTAGACTATTTTCAGCAGGTAAAGAGTTTCCTATCTGCTCCACAGGTCAGTGATATTACTTCCTGAGTTGTGCTTCTGCTGGATTGGAGCCAGTTACTGGGCTTTCACTTGATGTGCAATGAGATCCATGACTGATTGACTTGTTATCTTGGGCTTGGGTGCACATGAATCTGTTTGGTCCCTAACTGGATAGGACTGTCAATAGTATCTTGTTCAGTGGGGGGAGCTGGGACAGGAATTTACTTTAAGGTTCATAGTTGGGTCCTGAGGCAGTGAGCCTTTTACCTAGTTCACAGCTGGTGTGGTTTCCATCAAGTCCCTGGAAGGTGTGCTGCCTGGTCCTTGGGTGGGATTCTGAATCAACAGGACCAGTCCTCATTGTGACTAAGAGAGACAGGAACTCTGCCCCAGGGCTATTCAGATTGCACAGCCAAGATTGAGGTCTATAGGGATGCCCTGGCTCAGTCAGTTAAGCATCTGCCTTCAGCTCAAGTGGTCCTGGGATTGATTTCCCACATTGGGCTCCTTGCTCAGCACGGAGACAGCTTCTCCCTCTACATGCTGCTCCCCTTGCTTCTGTGGTCTCTCTCTCTCTCTTTCAAATATCAGATAAATAGATAAATCTAGGGAAAAAAAAAAAAATTGAGGTCTACGAATCTAGCTCTGAAGGCATGGATGGGTAAGTCACCATGAACCTTTGATCCACCAGGTTCATGGATCAGCTAGACTGGTCCCTGATAGTGACTGGAGGGGCTAGAGCTATATATACATCCTGTCAGGATCTCCAGGGGCATGGATAGCAATGTTTCTGACTGGTCTTCTGGACCAGCAGTATTGTTTATGGACTGTGGCCTAGAGGGGCTGGAGGTGAGTATAGGGCCTTTCAGCATCACTGGGAGGATAGGTTGAATTGTCTAAAACTAGATCCCTCTGCTGGCAAGTCTTATGTCCAACTGTAGCTGTGATGAGACTGTAGCCAAGTACAGTGCTCTTCAGGATGCCCCTGGTTGCAAGGAGAAGCGTTGCCTGCTGAATCTTTCTGTTTGCAGGACTGTAGATGTACTGCAGTTGGGAGGAAGTACAAGACTCTTTCAGAATCTCTGGGGTTGCAGATGGGGGTGTCTGCCACTGGGACCGTGGGCCCTAAGAACTGATGGCACACTAGTGTGAGAGGGTTAAAACCATATATAGGGATTTTTCAGGATCTCTGGGGACCTAGACAGGAATTTCTCCTGCCTGGTCACTGTTTGAACAGGGATGCTTGTGGGCATTGGCTAGTTAGAGCTGGAGCCACATATAGGACCAGTTCAGGGTCTCAGTGTGTTCAGTTGTGAGTGTGTCTCCTCCTGGTTTCCTCTTCTGGCAGGACTATTGGCAGACTGTGGCTGGGAAGGCAGCAGCCCAATTACACATCCCTTTCAGAATCTACAGTCTGACTGAGTCAGAAGAACTTATCTCCAGGAACTCCTGGACCATGTCTGAGTGGGGTTGGAGTTGGTTTGCAGGTCATTTTAGAGTTCAAAGCTGAGACAGAGGTCTGCATTTAGGTGGGCATGACTTCTCCTGGGTCTCTCGCTCTGCTGTGCTGATCCCAGAACCAAAGCCAACAAGGCTATAGACAATTCTTCAGAGGTATGGAACTATTTCTAGGTCTATAACTAAGATCATGGTTTGTGAGTCTGCCACCTGGGTGTAAGCCTGCCTTCTGAAGATGTCTCTCATTGGTCTTGCAATGAAACAACAGTTTCACGATCTCCTACTTGGATCTCAAATCTCCTATGTAGGTACTCATGTCTGTAGATAGATACCAGATTACTGTTGTTATGAAGAGTCCTTCCAAGTCCAGTGTATCTTCCATCCATTCATTCTTTTTCCAGAAGAGCTTGATTTTATGAGTGTGAATTGCTCTAACATTTACAAACAATGGACTACAAAAATTTTGACCCAACCCCTTGTTTGCTCTTTAGAGAAATTAAAAGATTACCCAGAATATAAATGTACTGGAAAATCAGGATTTCCCCCACCCCACTCATTCCGGTGAATAAGTATCATTATATTTATTTAATTATATTTTGTCCTTATTGCTTAGGACCACTATAGAAAAGCATATGTTTATTAAAGAATTATTGATAAAACATCTGCTTTGTACAGGTACCCTTCTAGATGAGAACTCTGTTCTTGTGGTTTACATTCTAGCAGGACAAGACAGACAGTAGGCATAAAGTGAATAAGTACACAGAGTAAATAAATACACAAAACTCGATAGTATATGTGAAGGAGAAAAATGCTACAGAATGGGAAAACAAGAGTGTAAAACAGGGAAGGAGAGAAGAGAAGTCTGACTGAAATTTTAAATAAAGCGGTTATAGGAGGCCATATAGAGAAAATGACATCTGATCAAAAACTTGAGGAAGATGAACAAGTGAGTGGTGATAACACCTGGGGACAGAGCTTTCCATGTGGAATGAACCTACAATGGAAGTGTGCCTGGCACTTTCTGGGAACAGCAAGGAAGGAGATGTGGCCCAGGAGACCCACGGTATCAGAATAATAATACAGGATGTCAGAAGGTGACAGGGGTCCAGGTAAATGTGGCTTCTTAAACCATTGTAAGGAAGTGGCATCTATTCTGAGTTAAATGTTACATTATTGCAGGGTTTTGAAAAAGGAGTGGTATGCTGAATATTTATGTTTTAACAGGATCCCACTTGCAGTTGTGCTGCGAATGTTCCCTGTGTGATATGGGGAGTGAATACCAGTTAGGTGGGGAAGGCACAACTCCAGGTGACATGGTGATAGTCATGATCACAGGACTAGTCACAGAGCAGGTAGAGGAACTGGATGCATCTTGATGAAAGAATTACAACATTTCTTATTGGTTTTGGGTTTAGAGGGTGAAAGAAAGTGATGGGTCAAGGATGACCTCATGGTTTTTGTCAAGAACAGTGAAAGGGAACAAAGGGCTGGGGCATGGCATTGGAGAAAGTGGCTGCTGGAGGAGGGAGTGTTGTACTCAGACGAGACTTCTTTGCACTTGACATAACTGAGATGTAAGAGATATATAGCAAGACATGACAAAAGGCAGCATTTCAGGGAAAGGTGTGAAACAGGTATACATTTGGCAGACAACAAATATTTCCTCAATATAATTTTGGTATTGGAATAAGATGAAAAAAATATGCATTAGTGGACCCAGGGTGAGATCCATAGTTAAAATTCATATATTATGGCAAAACAAAAGCCCGTCAGGGTAAGTATTCATGGAAGTGAAGCAGAATAAGAAACTGTCTTTGTTCCATAGTTGTTTCTTATCTTCTTACATTAACCTTCAAAAACACAATTAAATATATTTGTATATACTTTATATTTTGAATGTATTTTAAGATATTGTATACCTTAATATATTTATTGAAATGAGTATATTTGGAGATTAATTTTCAATAAGTACATATACATATGCTTTTCAGAAGTTCCAAATAAGAGTCAATTTTACCCATGAAAAACCTAAGGATGTAAGTAGGCTTAAATTTTTACTGTCATATTTTACTTCCTTCAACAGTAGCTTTCTAATTCAAACTCAATGTTTTTCTCTTCTATTTATTAAATATTATATTATGAGACCATAAATAAACTCTGGTGCTTCTTTGAAAAAATGGATTTAATACAAAGTGCATTCTGCTGCTAAATCTGGTAAGGAATAAGGCACATGGTGAGCTTAAAGCAATGACAGAAAGTGAGAAAACATGGTAGACACAGCCTGGTGTACCGAACAATTTTTAATCTGCTACTATATCATTACATTGCATAAAATGGAAAGCTGTAAAAGCTAAAAGTGTTTCTCTTAATAGAGCAGTACAGACTTTGTAATTTTTGGGGTACAAATTAATGGATCGAGGGTTGAAGATCTATACAACTAGAGAAATGTGGACCCTCAGAAAACAGAAATTCCTTTTGAAATCATAGGTCTTTGTTTCCTTTACATTGGTGAGGGTCTGCCCTGCCATGGTCAGATGTTTCTGAGACAGAGATATAATTGGGCTGTGACATACAGTCATGCTCGTGATACTAGCTCCAGTCATTCCCTGGAATATGCCTCAGAGACCACAGAACTGAATGATCCAAAGTAGCTAGAACCAGCAAAGCACAAAAGGGTTGAGCACATTCTGTCATGAAAGGTAAACCTGTGCAAGGAAAATGCTGGCTGGTAGTGACATTCCTTTCTATGCAGAGCAGGTGTGCCTGATTTCTGAAAAGGGCTTAGTGCTTGAAATTTTCTTTGAGCAGAATGTTTGAAATCATGCAAGCTGGAGTGGCAAATAAGGCAAAACCATTCCCCACATGTAGAAAAATCAGCAGAAGCTTTCAAACATATGACTTATGAAACGACACAGCTGGGATTCTTTTTAAGCTGTGTGTCAAGCTATTACTCAGAGCACTGAAGATGTAGTTTTGCTTCCTGCTATGTTTCTCTGAAAAGCAGTAGAAAAGAACTGACTGGCTACATTCAAATTGTGGAGAGAAACATAAAAAATGGTATATGCTATTCAATCAGGAATTTCTCTGCTTTTATTGAAGCTGCAGCCTTTGTTATTAGTCAAAATTACAATGAAAATACCGCCACTTAAGTAAGTCATTGACGCTTTGTAGGCCCTTATGTGACATGTAGAGGGTGGCAACATAACAAAGTAGTGGAGAGAATATGTTTTCATGTCAAAGAGCTTGGATTGCAGGACTCGATCCACGAATTTCTTGTTAAGAGAAATGAATTTTACCAACTTTTAAATAGGGCATAGTAAGAATACAGACCAAATAGTATAGGCATTTTTATGAAGAGTGAGAAAATATTTGTAAATATTTATTTCTGAATTGTAATCTCTCAATATCTCACAACCAGTAGGGCTACTATAAAAGGGTTGGTGAAAATGTGGAGAAAGTGGAATACAAGTGCACTGTTGGTAGAAATGTGGAAAACAGTTTAACAGTTCCTCAAAATATTAAAAATAGAATTACCATATCATCCAGTAATTCCACTTCTGAGTATATACTTCAAATAACTGAAATAAGGGTCTGTACACCATTTTTGGTATCTATACACCCATGTACATAGTGGTATTTTTCACACTAACTAAAAGGTGGAAGTAATCCAATGTCCATTGACAGATAATGGATAACCAAAATGTGGTATGTGGATGCATGGTATTTCTTTTTTTAAGATTTTACTTATTTATTTGAGAAAGAATGTGTGAGAGAGAGCACGAGCAGGGAGGAGGGGCAGGGAGAGGGAGAAGCAGACTCCCTGCTGAGCAGAGAGCCCAACACAACATGGGGCTCAGTCCAGGACCCTGAGATCATGACCTGAGCTAAAGGCAGACACTTAAGTGGCGGAGCCACCCACATACCCCTCACCATGCAGTGGAATATTATTTGGCATTAAAAAAGAGAGGAAATCCTTCCACATGCTACAACATGGATGAATCTCGAGAACATTTTGCTAAATGAGGTAAGCAAATTCTGAAAAGACAGATTTTTGTATTGTTCTACTTATACGAGGCATCATATACGTAAATGTATATGATGTAGTCATATCTGTAGAGACAGACTAAAGAGACCAAGCACATTTGTGGGTGCAAGGAGCTGGTGGAGGAAGTATTGGGAATTATTATTTAATGGGGACAGTTACAATTTGGGAAGATGAGTTCTCAAGGATGGATAGTGCTGATGTTTGAAAAACAATATGAACGTAATTAATACCACAGTACTGTGCATTTAAAAATGGTTAAGATAATAAATTTAAGTTATGAATATTTTACCATGTTAAAAAAGTTGGAAAAAAAATGTGAAGTCTTACTGACATCACAGTTATTATTGTGGATCATTCCCTAGAACCTCATGAAGATTATTGCTGGAAATAGGAACCAACACATTGCTGCTGTTGGGTCAGAAATAATTAAGAAAGCTCACTGGCTTTGAGGCACAAGCCAGCAGTATTCAAAAAGCCAAAGACAAATGGTTGGAAGAGATAATTAGGACTCCGATCCCCAAGTGCACATTTTTTTAAATCTGCACAAAAGAGAAATGGAAGTTTTGAACTTATGAATAAGGAAGTCCTAGTATGACTTTTTTAGAAGTAACCACACATCTACTAAATAAATTTAACTTACTGTATTGGGTAGAACAGGTATTAAAATGCATATTAAGGGTGCCTGGGTGGCTCAGTGGGTTAAGCCGCTGCCTTCGGCTCAGGTCATGATCTCAGGGTCCTGGGATCGAGTCCCACATCGGGCTCTCTGCTCAGCAGGGGGCCTGCTTCCCTTCCTCTCTCTCTCTGCCTGCCTCTCTGCCTACTTGTCATCTCTGTCAAATAAATAAATAAAATCTAAAAAAAATGCATATTAAAAAGCCAGTAGATACACAATAAAACAGAGGGAAAATTATGCCTTCTGCATTTCTTCCAGACAAAATGTTAAATCAAAAGGGGTTTAAAATATAGTCATTAATCTTAAAAGTCCCCCCCTCCCGAGACTGTTAAAATATTTGAAAAGGATCCCATTCAGAAACAAAATCTATCTATCTATAAATATGTATGTATATATGTATGTATATATGTAACTAAAAAAACAAAAATTCAAACTGAAATTCTACAAAATTCTACTAAACAAATTTTACTAAAATAATTAACAGAAATAGTTATTCCACAAACTTGAAAATATAATTAAAACTATAAGATATACATACATGTACATGTGTATATATACATATGTGTGTATTTATATACACACATATACACATATATATTCACAGAAATGCAAAAATGTTAGGACTTAACACAAACTCCTTTACCTCACAATTTTACTGGGTCAGGAGTCTGTCCACAGATTAGCTGGGTCCTCTGCTCAGTGTCTCCCAAGCTGGAATCAAGGTACTGATTAGGCTGAGTTGCTTTCTGGAGCACAGGTACTTCTTCCAACTTTATTTCTCTGTGGCTGTGGGACTGAGGGTCCAGGACACTCATGGTGGTTGGCTGGAGGCTGCCCACCATTCCATGCCATGGGGTCCTCTCCATTGGAAAATCACAACATGACTGGCCGTATGCATCTTCAAAGCCAGTTGCAGAGTCTGTTTTCACCTAAGACATAATTTAAATTGAAAAACTTAATTACAGTTATGTTATATGGTATCAACTTTGCTCTAGACTGTTGGTTAGAAACAAGTCACAGGGCAACCCATATTAAATTGGAGGTGATTACACAATTGTGTGTCATGGGGAGTCGCTTAGGGTGCCTCTGCCACCCATGGTAAAGGCACAAACTATCTAGGAAATTAAAAGAACAAAATACAAAAAAAATTTTTTAATTAAAATAAAAAATTAAATAACAGAAAACAATGACACCATAGATAAATAATAAGACCCCCAAAAGTCTTAGGCTGAAATAAATCCACAATTAAATTATCTGAAATGACAATAAATCATTTTTGACTTTAAAAATAAGATGGAGAGGAAAACATTCAAGAAATCCTTAGGTGAGTTTTAGCTAAACCAAACCAAAAAAAGAAAACAAACAAACAAACAAACAAAACAAAACAAAACAAAACAAAAAAAAAGGAGTAGCTCTAATTGCTATTATGTGCACCCAAGAAACTTGAATATAATCTATTATATATTTTTTTAAAGATTTTATTTATTTATTTGACACAGAGAGAGATTACAAGTAGGCAGAGAGGGAGGGGGAAGCAGAGAGGGAGGGGAAAGCAGGCTCCCTGCTGAGCAGAGAGTCCAAGGCGGGTCTGGATCCCAGGACCCTGAGATCATGACCTGAGCCAAAGGCAGAGGCTTAACCCACTAGGTCTTATTTTTAGGATTCCGTTTTACAATAAAACTTTTACTTATCGTGTATTCTGTACAGTTCCAGAGACAACTTAGTATCAGAATAATTTGCATATGTCCAAGTTTTTCTCCTGACCTGATGCCCCCTTTTTAATATAAATCCAATAATTCAAGAAATAGGAGTCTCAAACGAAAAGAAAACAAGTTCTCAGAATACATGAAATTTTCCTGACTGTCCATCTTCTCTGCTGCATGCTTTTTTTTGTGTCAGCTATCACACCAGATATGAATGTAAAACAATTTATACAGATTTTTGGAATACCAACAAGAACAGAGGAACAATGTACTTACTTGGGGTTCATCCAAAAGAAGTCAGTGGAAAGACACCAATTGGAGCATAAGTGCATTCTAGAGAAAAAGAAGGAAGACAGTTTAAGCAAATTACTTTTGTTAAAAGAACATATTTTTTAGCTACAGTAATTTCAGTGATTCAAAATTAGTAACTTTCTCTGTTGTTCTCTTCAGGGCTGTGCACTGAAAGCTGAACTAGATCAAGCATGCATGGAAAACTGTTGAAATAAGAGTAAGAAATATAAGAGTGTAAAATCACAAGGACCTGCTGTTCTGATTTTTAAAAACTATTTTATTTGACACACACAGAGAGAGAGGGAGAGAGAGCACAATCAGGAGAAATGGCAGGCAGCAGGGGTACAGAGAAGTAGCCCCCCCCCCATAGAGCAGGGAGCCCAAAGTCAGGCTCGATCCCAGGACCCTGGGATCATGACCTGATGGGAAGGCAGTTGCTTAACCAACAGAGACACCCAAGTGCACCTGCCGTTCTAGTTCTTGTTCCCACTGCTTGTGCAGGTACATCCATGATCTCTGGTAACATCCTTACTAGCATTTATCCACCCATGAGCAGACACTGACTTAACTTTGCAGATTTCCTTTTTACCAGGCAATGGTAAACCAGCATTGTACGTCAAGAATCATTACCTCTCTTTGGAGCATTAGTACTTGGTGATTGAATGATTTGAAGACAGTCTCTGCCCTCTGGAAGATAAAAGCACAAAAGAGTAACAATGAGCTTGATAAGTTGGGTACATCTTCTGGGCTAGAGCATTAAGCACAGACATTTCTATTCAGACTCTCAGTTGGCACTCATGACATCTTTACAAAAGAACTATTACTGCAATCCTAGTGGAGAAAGCGAGGAGAAAAAGATTATAAGGTTTTTAGACTCTAGTAATAGCTAAATGAGCAATAAACATAAAGCAAGAAAAAAACAAACAGCAATTTGGACATTTTAGTTCAGCGAAGCATTCTCTGATAAGTTCTTATGAGTTTTACTGAGGAACATACTATGTGAAGAAACACAGCACTTCTAAACTATCTAGAGTAAATGACGTTTTTTTAAAAAAATTCCAGTCATTGCCAATAATATTCTTGCAAAACACAATGAAATGAAAGTTAAAATATCAGACATAGCTCAATAAAATAATGGCAAATCAAATCTCAATAGCATATATTCTTTGAAGAACTAAATAATTTTCTGAAGGAAAAACTCTTTAATAATATAGAGTTAATCTAATAATAAACTTAAAATATTTGAGAAAATATTTCACTATATACCACATCAGAAAATTGTCTACAAATACTATTTCTCCAAAATTATTATAATAAAAATTTAGGAACAGGTAGGTAGTTTAAGGTTATATTTTCCCCCCAAATCTTGCTTTGGATAGATCAATGGAGATTTTTAATCACATGAAATAGGAAGTTATCACTCTTTTGAAAATGAAGCTATGCAGATGGGTGTATTCCTAAACAGAAATAATGGAGTAAGGACCTAAGAAAGGAATATGAGTTCATTCTAAGGATACGATACGAGGTTGTCTCTATCAATTTGTACATGATCATTGAAAAACTGAAATTTTGCATTATTGAATTTTCAATATTATAATTGACAATTTTTGATTGAAATTGCTATTGCAGTTAAACCCACATACAAAGAAACTGAATTAAGCCTACAAATGTTGTTAAGTAATATCACTCCCTGGTGAACCCCTGGATGAATTATTTGATACATTTACTCTCAGATAACTTATAGATTTTATATATTTTATGCACTTGTTGGAAAAAAGCCAATTAAATATTGGATGACATCTGCCAAAATAAGTATTATGGTTTAAATATATTTGACATTGTGACATTCTCTCTGAAATTGATGAGGTTGCAGAGCTAATTGTCTGTTGAGTCCACTTTTACAATATGAAAATAAAACCTTATACTTAGCATTGAAGAAAACCCATATGATATTCCATTGAATAGCAGGAAGGGGTAGTTTAAGTTTATTCAAAACTGTGTTTAAATAATTAAGGTAGATTTGACCCATTAAGATATGTAGAAATTGTAAAGTAGAGTGCAATGCATTATGCTAAAAATATGAAAGATACATTTTGAGACTACTAACTCTGATCCTTTTTATTAAGATACAAGCCATATACCTATATAAAAATAATTTAAGGATCATGTAGGTTTATAAAAGCTTCCCCCATATTGATTTGTGTCCACATGGTTGAAGTTTGAATGAAGAATGTTAGTTTTGATCTTACAAATATCTTTGAAGGCATCTGAATTTTCCTTGAATTTTAAAGCTGATAAAACAATGTTTCTCAAACTTTACTTAACATCTGGGCTCTAATACATTAAATGCTAACTTTACACGTGGTTAGTTTAGCAATTTGGCTTTGGGAAGAACATATGACACTAGGTATCCCTAGTGTACGCACAAGGATAATTCCTTCTATTTTCCCAAAATCATTACCTGTGACTTGTCTTAGTTTAGACTGGGTTGCCCAGAAAGCAGATGTTGAGGCCTTGATGAAGAACCACATTCCCAGGGAGCAGCAGAGAGGGACAGATTGAGGCAGGATAGGTGGGAGATCATTTTGGAATGTACCATCGAACCTAATAACTACTAAGTGCAACTGACTTTTGTTTCCATAGCACATTTCCAAAGAAGCTTCACTAAAGGATTCTTGAAGTCTTCTATGGTGGGAGGAAGAAGAAGAAAAAGAAGAAGAAGAAGAAGGAGGAGAAGAAGAAGAAGAAAAAGAAGGAGAAGAAGAAGAAGAAGAAGAAGAAGAAGAAGAAGAAGAAGAAGAAGAAGGATGAGGAGGAAGAGGAGGAAGAGGAGGAGAGGGAGGGGAGGGGGAGGAGGAGGGGGAGGAGGAGGAGGATGATGACAAAAAGGAGGAGGAGGAGGACAAAAAGGAGGAGGAGGAGGAGAAGAAGAGGAAGAGGAAGAAGAGGAAGAGGAAGAAGAAGAAGAAGGAGAAGAAGAAGAAGAAGAAGAAGAAGAAGAAGGAGGAGGAGGAGGAGGAGAAGAAAAAGATGATGATGATGGAGCTGGTCATTAGAACAATAGCGGGAGCAAGAAACAAGTAAAGGGAAGAAAGTTCCAAAAGTGGATGAGAGATATTTATGCAATTGTTTAAGTTATTAAATGATAAACTACCAATAAAAAATAAAAAAAATCCTGATAATAGGTCATCTCATTGTAAAGATTTGTTTTGTTTTGTTTTAATTATGCTATAGTTTTCTCTAGGTTTAGTCCCTTGTTATTAGATTGCAAAGGAAGAACTAAAGCTATCATTTTCATATGCGATATTTTGCAAGTTTAAAAAAGTTCCCAAAGAATCTACAATTAACCCCTGAAACTAATAAATGAGTATAGCTTGTTCAAAGGATAAAACATTAATACCTAAGTTCAAATGATCTCCCATAAACCTGCAGTAAAAATTGAAATTTGAAATTGAAAAAAAAGAAAACCATTTAAAACATCATCAAAAGAGAAAAATAAGTAAATAAAAGTAAATAAAAAAGAAGATAAATACTGACTTAGATCTTCATTAATTTTAACAAATTTGCCATACTATACTACAAAACTGTGATCACAAAGACAGCATGGCACTAACACGAAAACAGACACATTGATCAATGGAACAGAATAGAGAGCCCAAATATGGACCCTCAACTCTATGGTCAACTATTCTTTGACAAAGCAGGAAAAAATATCTAATGGAATAAAGTCTCTTCAATAAATGGTTCTGGGAAAATTGGACAGCTATATAGAGAAAAATGAAACTCAACCATTCTCTTACACCATAAACAAAGATAAACTCTAAATGGATGAAATATCTCAATGTGAGACAGGAATTCATAAAAATCCTAGATGAGAACCACTTTGACACTGGCAACTTCTTTCAAGACACGTTTCCAAAGGCAAGATAAACAAAAGCAAAAATTAACTTTTGGGACTTTATCAGGATAAAAAGCTTCTGTACAGCAAAGCAGAGGCAGTCCTTGGAGTGGGAGAAGATATTTGCAAATGACATTACAAAGGGCTGATATCCAAGATATATAAGGAACTTCTCAAATTCAACACCCCAAAAGTAAATAATCAAGTCAAAATATGGGCAGAAGATAAGAGACAGATACTTCTCCAAAGAAGATGTACAAATGCCCAACAGACACATGAAAAAATGTTCAACATTACTAGCTATCACAGAAATTCAAATCAAAACCACACTGAGATACCACCTTGCACCAGTTATAGTGGCAAAAATTGACAAGGCAAGAAGCAACAAATCATGGAGAGGTTGTGGAGAAAAGGGAACCCTCCTACACTGTTGGTGGAAATGGAGCTTGGTATAGCCATTTTGAAGAACAGTGTAGGGGATCCTCAAAATGTTAAAAACAGAACTACCCTGGGACCCAGTGATTGCACTACTGGGTGTTTGCTGCTATAAACATTGGGTGTATGTGGTCCTTCTTTTCACAACATCTGTATCTTTGGTGTAAATACCCCAAATGTCCATAATAGTCAAAATGTGGAAGGAGCCCAAATTCCCTTCAATAGAGAAAGGGATAAAGAAGATGTGGTCCATATATACAATGGAATATTACTAGACACCAGAGAGGAAGAATACCCAACATTTGCATCAACATGGATGGAACTGGAGATTATGCTAAGTGAAATAAGTGAAACAGAGAAGAACAATTATCATTGGTTTCACTTATTTGTGGAACATAAAGAATAACATGGAGGACATTAGGAGAAGGAAGGAAAAAAATGAAGGGAAGAGAATCAGAAGGGGAGATGAGCCATGAGAGACTATGGACTCTGGAAAACAAACTGGGGTTTTAGAGGAGAGTGACAGTGGGGGATGGGTTAGCCTGGTGATGGGTATTCAGGAAGGCACATATTGCATGGAGTACTGGGTGTTATATGCAAACAATGAATCATGAACACTACATCAAAAACTAATGATGTACTATATGGTGACTAACACAACATAATCAAAAAATAAATTTAAAAAATAAGAAGAGGGGCGCCTGGGTGGCTCAGTGGGTTAAGCCGCTGCCTTCGGCTCAGGTCATGATCTCGGGGTCCTGGGATTGAGTCCTGCATCTGGCTCTCTGCTCAGCAGGGAGCCTGCTTCCCTTCCTCTCTCTCTGCCTGCCTCTCTCTCTGCCTGCCTCTCCATCTGCTTGTGATTTCTCTCTGTCAAATAAATAAATAAAATATCTTAAAAAAAAAAGAAGAGAAATACTTAGATCTTCATTAATTTTAAAAAATTTACCATATCAACATTAAATATTAATAGGGAAAACTGAGTGTGGGGTATATGTAAACTACCTTTCCAACTTTTCTCTATACCTAAAATGTATATAGAAAGTATATATATGTATGTATGTATTTATATATGTATCTATGCATATACATATATATACAGGTATCTATTGTACACACATATCTATGTGTACATAGACACATGTATTTATGTATATGCATAGATACATATATATACATACATACATACATGTAATTATATATACATATATTGCAATTATATATGTGTATGTATATATGTATCTATGTAGATACATATACATATATATATACATATACATATGTATCTAAAAGGTACATATATACATACATATATATAATTGCAATATATGTATATATAATTACATATATATTGTATATATGTTATACTATATATGTATGCATGTATCTACATAGATACATATATACATGCATACATATATCTATGTAGATAAATATATATGTATACATATATATTGTATATATGTATCTACGTAGATACATATATATGTACATATATATACATAGATATATATAGATATAGATATCTAGATATATATCATAGATATCTAGATATATATCATAGATATATAGATATATATATCATATATAGATCATAGATATAGATATATAGATACATATATGTGTATCTACGTAGATACATATATATATACATACATACATATATATAATTGAAATATTAAGTACATAGAAGAATTAGAAAGTTTGGAATATATATGTAAAATAAAGGTAGCAAATATTTACATTGTGTAAAGCAAGCCAGGATACTCAAGTGGTAGACTAGGACTTGATGTCAGTTTTGTGGCATTTGGTTAGTTATGCAACTTTATAAAGTTATAAATTCCTCATATGTGATTCCTCCTATGTGATAGAATGTGATTAGCTACGTAGATATATATATACATGCATACATGTATCTATGTAGATACATATATGTATATATGTATCTATGTAGATACATATATACAACATATATGTACATATATATGCATAGATATATAGATATAGATATCTAGATATATATATCATAGATATATAGATATATATCATATATAGATCATAGATATAGATATATAGATACATATATGTGTATCTACATAGATACATATATATATACATACATACATATATATAATTGAAATATTAAGTACATAGAAGAATTAGAAAGTTTGGAATATATATGTAAAATAAAGGTAGCAAATATTTACATTGTGTAAAGCAAGCCAGGATACTCAAGTGGTAGACTAGGACTTGATGTCAGTTTTGTGGCATTTGGTTAGTTATGCAACTTTATAAAGTTATAAATTCCTCATATGTGATTCTTCCTATGTGATAGAATGTGATTCTTATATCTATGTGAGAATATTTAAAGATCCAGCAAATTCTACTATTATTTAACCTGATAAACAATCATCTTATTATAGAGACTCAAAATAATATATTTTTATAAATATGGTCAAACCTTTGATAATGGGTGGATTGTCTAGGAACTAAAAATTAACAGAACAAGTCATGAATCAGGGAAAAAATGAAACAAAAATAAGCCTACACAAAAAAATTTAACCCCATTGGCCATGTCTTCATTTTCTTTTTTATGTAGTCTAACATGTATGAAATGCACCATACATTTGTGTTTTTCTTTTTCTCCTAGCTAACATCTCGTGTTTTTTTTTTTTTAATTTTAAGATTTCATTTATTTATTTGACAGACAGAGATCACAAGCAGGCAGAGAGGCAGGGCAGAGAGAAAGAGGAAGGGAAGCAGTCTCCCCACTGACAGAGAGCCTGATGCAGGGCCTGATCCCCAGACCCTGAGATCATGACCTGAGCCAAGGACAGAGGCTTTAACTCACTGAGCCACCCAGGTGCCCCTAACATCTAGTCTTTATTCTTTTTTATAAATGCTCCTCCTTGCCTTGGTTTCATCCTGTTTTGTGTGAAGAAATGTTTATTGTTAGTATTATTTAATACTCAGTTTGAATTTCTTTCTTTTTTTTGGTTTATCTTTCTTTTTTTTAATTAAATTGATTTATTTATTTTCAGAAAAACAGTATTCATTCTTTTTTCACCACACCCAGTGCTCCATGCAATCCGTGCCTTCTATAATACCCACCACCTGTTACCCCAAACTCCCACCCGCCCCCGCCACTTCAAACCCCTCAGATTGTTTTGCAGAGTCCATAGTCTCTCATGATCCACCTCCCCTTCCAATTTACCCCAACTCCCTTCTCCTCTCTAACACCATTTGTCCTCCATGATATTTGTTGTGCTCCACAAATAAGTGAAACCATATGATAATTGACTCTCTCTGCTTGACTTATTTCACTCAGCATAATCTCTTCCAGTCCTGTCCATGTTGCTACAAAAGTTGGTATTCGTCCTTTCTGATGGAGGCATAATACTCCATAGTGTATATGGACCACATTTTCCTTATCCATTTGTCCGTTGAAGGGCATCTTGGTTCTTTCCATAGTTTGGTGACCATGGCCATTGCTGCTATAAACATTGGGGTACAGATCCCCTTCTTTTCACGACATCTGTATCTTTGGGGTAAATACCCAGGAGTGCAATTGCAGGGTCATAGGGAAGTTATATTTTTAATTTCTTGAGGAATCTCCACACTGTTCTCCAAAGAGGATGCACCAACTTGCATTTCCACCAACAGTGTAAGAGGATTCCCCTTTCTCCACATCCTCTCCAACCCCCGAACTACTAGAACTCATACAGCAATTCAGCAACGTGGCAGGATACAAAATCAATGTGCATAAATCAGGGGCTTTCTTATACACTAACAATGAAAATACAGAAAGGGAAATTAGAGAATCGATTCCATTTACTATAGCACTAAGAACCATAAGATACCTGGGAATAAACCTAACCAAAGAGGTAAAAGATCTGTACTTGAGGAACTACAGAACACTCATGAAAGAAATTGAAGAAGACACAAAAAGATGGAAGACCATTCCATGCTCTTGGATTGGAAGAATAAACATTGTTAAAATGTCTATACTGCCTAGAGCAATTTATACTTTTAATGCCATTCCGATTGAAATTCCACCAGTATTCTTCAAAGAGCTGGAGCAAATAATCCAAAAATTTGTATGGAATCAGAAGAGACCCTGAATCACTAAGGAAATGTTGAAAAACAGAAATAAAACTGGGGGCATCACGTTACCTGATTTCAAGCTTTATTACAAAGCTGTGATCACCAAGACAGCATGGTACTGGCATAAAAACAGACCCATAGACCAGTGGAACAGAGTAGAGAGCTGAGATATGGACCCTCAACTCTATGGTCAATTAATCTTCGACAAAACAGGGAAAAATATACAGTGGAAAAAAGATAGTCTCTTCAATAAATGGTGCTGGAAAAACTGGACAGCTATATGTAGAAGAATGAAACTCGACCATTCTCTTACACCGTACACACAAAGATAAACTCAAAATGGATAAAAGACCTCAATGTGAGACAGGAATCCATCAGACTCCTAGAGGAGAACATAGGCAGTAATCTCTCTGAGATCAGCCACAGCAACTTCTTTCAAGATATGTCTCCAAAGGCAAAGGAAACAAAATCGAAAATAAACTTTTGGGACTTCATCAAAATCAAAAGCTTCTGCACAGCAAAGGAAACAGTCAAAAAAACAAAGAGGCAACCCACGGAATTGGAGAAGATATTTGCAAATGACAGTACAGACAAAAGGTTGATATCCAGGATCTATAATGAACTCCTCAAACTCAACACACATGAAACAGGCAAACATATCAAAAAATGGGCAGAAGATATGAACAGACACTTCTGTTCATACATACAATCAAGACATACAAATGGCTATCAGACACATGAAAAAATGTCCATCATCACTAGCCCTCAGGGAGATTCAAATTAAACCCACATTGAGATATCACCTTACACCAGTTAGAATGGCCAAAATTAACAAAACAGGAAACAGTTTGAATTTCTTAATTCCCACTTCAGTATTTGAAACTGGTTAACCATCCAGAAGACCTTCCCAAATTATGTTCCCTTCAAACTTTCCACTCAGATGTGAGGATGAAAGTGGGATATTCCTTTTCGAGTGTCAACTAGATCAAACTGATGACTTTCTATCAAGTTCATTATATGGAGCTATTTTATTTTCCATATGTCCCCTTTTCAGTGTGCTTTATCCTTTTATATATAAACATTAATTTCACATTCCCCTCTTCTTTTATAAACATCCTGAATTATTTTAATGCCTATTCTATACAACAGGTTGTTTGAAATCCTTCTCCCTCTACACAGCATGTTCTATTAACACTCCAGCTCATAAATATTTCTTTCAGACCTTGGCTTTTGGAATTTTTTAAAATTAATTTTGATTAGTATATATTTTCCTTATATTTGGGCACCCTAATATTCAGTGCCCTGTAACTAAACATACCTTCTCTTCCCTTAACATGTCTGGACAGGCATATGTATAGTATATTCCCAGAGAATGACAATGATCATTTTTTTTTCCTCACTTACCTGCCTTTTAGTTCATAAACAGTCTTGCATGGGCATGGGGGAATCCATTCTTCTTCTTCTCCCTGCTTCCTTATTTATTCCTCTGGCCTCCACTTCCTGGATGTTGACTGCTTGCTATAAAATGCTGGTCTTTTAACACTTTCATTGTTGGGAAATCCTTATAGTCCTTAAAAGAATTAACTGTAGGTATTCAGAAACTTTAAAGTTCAGATCTATTAGGCAAACAAACTTGTTTCTTTTTTTAAACACTAAGTCCCACTCCAAACAAGCACACATTATGATTCAGGTTAATGTTAAGTGGTCAACTCTCTCATGTCTATTTTTATCCCTTTTCAGGTAGTGTATTCTGTTGTATATATAAAACATGATTTAAGCAGTTAAAAATTCATTAAAATACATCAGTTATTTCATATTCTACAATCGACCAGGAATAAAGCAGCTCAAGAAAACACTTGGGCATGTCATGGTGCTATTCTTTTTTTTTTTTTTAAGGAATTATTTTTATTATATATTTTTAATTTTTTTATTAACATATAATGTATTATTAGCCACAGGGATACAGGTCTGTGAATTGCCAGGTTTACACACTTCATAGCACTCATGAAGGGTGCTATTGGGGCACACACCTGCCCCAATGTCCATAACACAACCACCGTTTCCACCCCAACCCGGCAACCCTGTTTGTTTTGTTAGATTAAGAGTCTCTTATGGTTTGTCTCCCTCCTGATCCCATCCTTTTTCATTTATTCCTTTCCTACCACCCCAACCCCCCCACATTGCCTCTCAAATTCCTCATATCTGGGAGAGCATATGATAATCGTCTTTCTCTGATTGACTTATTTCACTAAACATAACACCCTTTAGTTTCATCCATGTCATTGCAAATGGCAAGATTTTATTTCTTTTGATGGCTGCATAGTATTCCATTGTATATATTTACCACATCTTTATCTATTCATCTGTTGGTAGACATCTAGGTTTTTTTCCATAGTTTGGCTATTGTGGACATTGCTGCTATAAACATTTGGGTGAACATACCCCTTCAGATCCCTACATTTGTTTCTTTGGGGTAAATACCCAGTAGTGCAATTGCTTGGTCATAAAGTAGCTCTATTTTCAACTTTTGAGGAACCCCCACACTGTTTTCCAGAGTGGTTGCACCAACTTGCATTCCCACCTACAGTGTAGGAGGGTTCCCTTTTCTCTGCATCCTCGCCAGCATCTGTCATTTCCTGACTGGTTAATTTTAGCCATTCTGAGTGGTGTGAGGTGGTATCTCACTGTGGTTTTGATTTGTGTTTCCCTGATGCTCAGGGACATGGACCACATTTTCATGTGTCTGTTCACCCTCTGGATGTCTTCTTTGCAGAAATGTCTGTTCATGTCCTCTGCCCATTTCTTGATTGCATTATTGGTTCTTTGGGGGTTGAGTTTGATAAATTCTTATAGATTTGGGGTAGTAGCCCTTTATCTGATATGTCGTTTGCAAATATCTTCTCCCATCCCGTCAGTTGTCTTTTGGTTTTGTTAACTGTTTCCTTTGCTGTGAAAAAGCTTTTGATCTTGATGAAATCTCAATAGTTCATTTTTTCCCTTGCTTTCCTTGCCTTTGGCAATGTTCCTAGGAAGAAATTTCTGTGGCTGAGGTCAGAGAGGTTGCTGCTTGTGTTCTACTCAAGGACTTTGATGGATTCCTTTCTCACATTGAGATCTTTCATCCATCTTGAGTCTATTTTTGTGTGTGATGTAAGGAAATGGTCCAGTTTCATTTTTCTGCATGTGACTGTCCAATTTTCCCAACACCATTTGTTGAAGAGACTGTCTTTTTTCCATTGGACATTCTTTCCTGCTTTGTCGAAGATTAGTTGACCATAGAGTTGAGGGTCTATTTCTGGGCTCTCTATTCTGTTCCATTGATCTAAGTATCTGTTTTTGCGATGACATACTGTCTTGATGATGACAGCTTTGTAATAGAGCTTGAAGTCTGGAATTGTGATGCCACCAACTTTGGCTTTCTTTTTCCACATTACTTTGGCTATTCAAGGTCTTTTCTGGTCCCATATAAATTTTAGGATTATTTGTTCCATTTCTTTGAAAAAGATGGATGGGATTTTGATAGGGATTGTATTAAACGTGTAGACTGCTTTAGGTAGCACAAACATTTTCACGATATTTGTTCTTCCAATCCATGAGTATGGAACATTTTTCCATTCCTTTGTGTCTTCCTTAATTTCTTTCATGAGAACTTTATAGCTTTCTGAGTATATATTCTTTGCCTCTTTGGTTAGGTTTATTCCTAGGTATCTTAGGGTTTTGGGTGCAATGTAAATGGGATTGACTACTTAATTTCTCTTTTTTCTCTCTTGTTGTTGGTGTATAGAAATGCAACTGATTTCTGTGCATTGATTTTATATCCTGACTCTTTAATGAATTCCTGTACAAATTCTTGCAGATTTGGAGTGGAGTCTTTTGGGTTTTCCACATAAAGTATATCTTCTGCAAAAAGTGATAGTTTGATTTCTTCTTTGCCAATTTGGATGCCTTTAATTTCTTTTTGGTGTCTGATTACTGAAGCTAGGACTTGTACTATGTTGAATAGCAGTGGTGATAATGGACATTCCTGCTGTGTTCCTGACCTCAGCAGAAAAGCTCCATTTTTCCTTATTGAGAATGATATCCACTATGGGTTTCTCATAGATAGCTTTGATAATATTGAGGTATGTGCCCTCTATCCCTACACTGTGAAGAGTTTTAATCAAGAAAGGATGCTGTACTTTGTCAAATGCTTTTTCAGCATGTTTTTGAGTGTATCATATGGTTCACGTTATTTCTTTTATTAATGTATTGTATCACATTGATTGATTTGTGAAATTTGAACCAACCTTGCAGCCCTGGAATAAATCCCACTTGGCCGTGGTGAATAATCCTTTTAATGTACTATTGGATCCTATTGGATAGTATCTTGGTGAGAATTTTCCCATCTGTGCTCATCAAGGATTCATGATGCTATTCTTGATGCCCCACCTCAAGGGCTCAAGGATGGAATGACTCTGCCACTGAGTTCACGGAGTACATAAACTCAGTAATATGATTGTTGATTGACTTCTGTCCCTGTCATTCTTGAGTGCACATCCAATTGCTGGAATCAAGAACTGAGAACCCTGGTCACAAAGGAATCAGGGGAAGTTAGGTTTCATCTTCAGACTCATAAACCAGAATATTATATCAATGCTTTGCAAGGGTTTCATCAAATCTTTAAAACTCTCAATTTGGTGGGTGCAAGAGCTTGATTTTTGCCACAGTTATAGTAGATGACCATATGTAGCTTAAACACAGTTAAGCTTTGAGTTTCTCATAGCTTTGAATTATCTTTTAAAGTCAATTTTAAAGTCACATTATATTTAAAGGCTTAAATAAGCTTTGTTATTTACTATTACAAGTTGAGGAGGGAGGAAGACATGACAGAAGAGAGGTAGGTATTCACAAATTATGTAAAATTATGGATATATTTGTTAAGGGAATGATATCTACCTTGTGTATAAACTACTAGATATTTTGAAAATTGATCAAGAAAAAAGGCTTTTGAAATAGCTTGAAGCTCTTTTCTGTCAGCTTCTCTAAGTGATTTCAAGTGGTACTGCTCATTATGATACCCAAAGGAGATTGTTTTGGGAAATGGGAATTTATATGATGAAATGGAATAAAATGTATTGCACTCAATTTTCATTTCATAGCTATTATCCAACCTGGATAGTAGAGCTTCTAAAAGGTGGAGAAGAGAAGGCTTGCCTTTCACAAATAGGACCAATTTTTAAAAATATATTGTGCTTCTAAAGCCAGCAGCCAGAAGGAACCATGTCCACCATTCCCACACACTATATCACATGATTTCATTATGCTGATGCCATTTTAATGAGGATCTTGGGCAGGTTTTGAAAGTTTCTACAGGATACAAGAAATAGTCATTTGAAATATCGGATATAATAATTAAGATTCTGATTGAAAATGATAGATTGACTTTCTACATAGATAACTTTGGATTAGTCTTTCTTTTTTTTTAAGATTTTATTTATTTATTTGAGAGAGAGAGAGAGAAATCACAAATGGTGGGACAGAGGAAGATGGAGAAACAGACTTCTCATTAAGCAGAAAGTCCCAGGCAGGGCTTGATCCTGGCATCCCAATACCATGACCTGAGCCAAAGGCAGATGCTTAACCCACTAGGCTACCCAGTTGCCCTGCTGTGAATGAGTCTTAAGTAAAGACAGTAAATGTCATGCAGTGATATATATAATCCTTGTGAAAGTTGTAGAAGTATCTGTTTCTGGACTAAGACGAATATGTCTGTATTCTCCAATATTGCCAGAGGCATTTTCATAATTTTTTTAGAAAAAAATTTACATATTTAAGAGCTCTGTAAAATGCACTGGCATTAAGGAAAAACTGCTGCAGAATACAAAGGGCCTGTTCAAATTAACAATTTAAAAGTTGAACCTGGAAGCATTTCCAGTCTCTTTACAATCACCACACACACACACACACGCGCGCACACACACACACACACACACACACTGCATAGAACTCCTTTCCTTTTCACCACAAGGCAGGAATTGAGAGTATTTCTCTCTTTAATAACTGACAAGTTCTTTCATTTTTTCATTGATAGCAACAAGATGTATTGCCCCATCAGAAAAATAAGAACAATAATCTAGGTACAAAATCTGATGCTTGAGTCTATAGATCATTCCTGATGAACGAGTACCATCTCCTCATAAAGACTGTGCTTCTTAGCTTTACAGGTACATTTGAGGTAGGTAACTTCTCCACATGGTCAGAAATGCAAATGAAGTTAAAAGGCGAATAATGAATCATGGAACACCACATCTAAAACTAATGATGTACTTTTTGATGACTAACATAACATAATAATAATAATAATAATAAAAGTTGTTTTTCCCTCAAAAAAAAAAAAGACTAGAATGTTATCTAAGGACAACAGAAAGATAAATAAAAATATTGCTATGTTAAAGCAAGCACAAAATAATTGACAAACTGATTTTCTTAAAAAAAAGACCTCATTTATTTATCAATCTTATTCTACTAAATTGTACAAAAAAGTGAGCATTCCTTAGCATACTGTTTTCTATGTTATTTGTATTTGGCTTGAGAAAGAAGATATAGGAGAAAGTACTGGAAAAAGCAGTATTTATTAGTATCATTAATGTGTCAATCATTTGGGAGAAAACCATGGAAAAAAGGACATGCTCTTTTCTATAAGACTGCTTATCTCCTGTGAGTTGGCAAAAATATAAACTTTCAATTAAATGATAAATTTTGTCCCCTTTCAGAAAAAAAATGCATGTATAATTATTCATGTTTTCACACGGAAGGCCATACCAGCTCATTGGGAAGCCAGGATTCATGCCTTCCTGTGATGTCAAGATTCTGTGTGCACATGACAGCACTAGAACTAGGAGTAGAAAGACCAGACAGTAGTGTGTTCTGGGTAGAATGGTGGCTTGAACCAAAGCAGTGAGGAGAGTTTGGTTTGTATTTCAAATATGTTTAAAATACAAGTAGAAGGCCTTGATCGCATACAAACAAAAAATGTAGTGAATGTCCATAGAAATCAGATTCATCAGGATAGTTTAAATACAGAGGCTTAAATAAGGCAATTGTGTTAGAATTTAAAAGAAAAGTATAAAAAGGTTAAGGCGTTCAGTTTCTAACAAAATTAGTTGCCATTCACATGGCTACAAGTCTCAATGGAAGGAAATATTTTACCAAGAGTCTGAGAGTTGGGGATACAGAAAGAGAAGTGATAAAATGACAGTTATTGCTCAAGACAGAGCACAGAGTGACCCTCAGAGATAAGCATCAACTCTCTCTTCCTACTCACAGTCTCCTTCTATTGGATGAGCACAAGAAGCCAACTGGCAAGACAACTCTCATAACAGAGTCCACAAGGCTGGTTTTATGGGACAGAGAGTCAGGTAGACCAGATGGATAAGATGGAAGTGGCGAAAAACACAGCATACATATACACCAAAAACCAAGTCAAAATACAAATGACAGTAACTGATATCACAACAAATGACTAATTTTATAAAGAAATCTTGGTAGTCAATAATAAAGTCAATAGAAAAAAGAGCAAAATATGAGTAGACCTTTCAGAGAAAATGAGATGTATGACACACAGTATGAACTGATGCTTAACAGCATTGAAATATAATATATAAAAATTAAAACTGTACCCAGTAAACATCCACCTATTACCTACTTTCATCCTCGGAATGGCAAGTGTTAAGTTTGTGAGCATACTTTTTTTTCCCCCCAAGGCTGGATAGATCGGCTTACTTACATGTAAGTAGGAAGGCAAATTTCTACCACTCCAAAAAGGACAATTGTGTTCTCCCTCTGACTTGCTTCAACAATAAACCCAAGTTTCCAGATCCCCTCTAGAAGGATTTAGTCCACATATGTAGCACCCCAAAGCTCCCACCTGAGAGATGGGACCCCAAGTTTCCTAACTCTGAGAATCAAGGTTTGTTTACATGAATCACATAGAACTATAGCAGACAAGTAAGCAGTTGTTAAACAGGCATGGAGTACTTCCCTACAGCTGTAATTCTGGGCTCAGGGTAAAAGAAACAAGCGAAATGTCCAATTCCCAGATTCTCCTGGGAGGGTTTTGACTTTACTATCGTTTAGTAACCTTTACCAGTATCCTTTACTAGCTGCAGCCTGGGTACCTAGCTTCCAAGCAGTTGGCATTTTAGTTCTGATGTGATATTCCTGAGAAGCCAACAGAACTGGTAGACACTTCCCCAAATTCTCTCTCTGGCTTTTGCCAACAATAAAATTGAGTCTCCTACTGTTCCCTAAAAGGAAGTTCTCTGCACATCTAGCATTCTAACTTTTGCAGCTGTCATCTGAGGCATGAGCCCTCCAATTGTTTGGTTCTGACAGCCAGTGGGAGTTGTCATTTATGACTTCCACGGGACAGCATTAAATAACAAAAATCAGTTTTTAAACTTGTGTGTAAGTACTTCCTAAAAGTATTCCCTCTGGGCCCAAGACAGAGGTAGCAGATAAAAATATCCATCTTTCACTTTCTCCTTGAAGTGTATTTGACTTTATAAAATTTCACCTGCAGCCTTACAATATTGCTTCTAATTATCTTGAATGTGATTTCTGATAGCCTAAAAAGCTGGTTAGCAAATTCCTCCCATCTCCCATGGCTCATTCCAACAGTAAAATAAGGTTTCCAGCTTCTCCTTGAAAGGAGCTTGTCCAAATATTTACTACCTCAACTATTACGGCTGTCAGTGGAGGCAATGGCTCTAAAATCTTTCAGCTCTGAACACTGATGGGACTTAACATTCATGAATCCCATGGGACCACACAAAACAACAAGGTGGCTATCTGGGTGCACAAGCACTCCCAGACAGTTCCCTTATCTCAGCAAAGAATGAGTAACAAAAACACCTAGCTCCCAGGTTCTCCCTGAGAAGGAGGGGCTATATTTCATATCTAACATCCTGACTTTCCCAGCTTATGTCTGCCTCAGGGAGCTAAAGGGGAAGGCAGTTGGTAGTCTTTTGGAAGCCTGAACAGTCAAATGTACCATTAAGACACTGACATTTTGGCACATCCTCATTTATTGGGAGCTACTGAAAACAAAGATGGCAGCTTGGAAAATCACAGAAGATTGAATGGCAAATAGGAACTCAAGCCAGGATGATTGAAGAGGTTTATCACCCATAGGAGACCAGTCTGTCAAGGCTGGGAGAGGTGACTGTTTTATTTAATGCTCACAAAGCAACACAGAGTAAAGAAAGATGAAGAAACAAGGAGCTATGTCCCAAACAAAAGATAAATTTCCAGATAGTGACCTTAATGAAATCGAGATAAGTCATTTTTACCCACTAGAGTTCAAAATAATGGTGTTAAAATTGCTTACCAATGTGTGAGCTAAATGATATTTTAACAAAGATAGAAAATATTGGGGAGCCTTGGTGGATCAGTTGGTTAAACATCTGACTCTTGGGTTTAGCTCAGGTCATGATCTCAGGCTCATGAGATTGAACCCCTTGTTAGGCTCCACACTCAGCACAGAGTCTGCTTACGACTCTCTACTATTCTTCTCTATACATATTAAAATATCAAGAAGATATGAAAAATACCAAAAGAAGGAAAAAGAAGAATAAGAACAAGATCCCACAGAACCAACCTAAAGTTAGAATGAAGGAAATAACAAAAATCAGAGGAGAAAAAAAAAAGAAATAAAGACTAAAAGTCTTGACAATAGAAAAGATCAGTGCAACTAATAGTTGGCTTTTTTTAAAAAAACAAACTGACAAACTTCAGTTAGACTAAGAATAAATATGAGAGAAGATTCAAGTAAATCTAATCTAAATGAAATAGACATTTTAACTGATAACATAAAATACTAAGGATCATAAGAGGCTACTACGAGCCATTTTATGCCAACAAATTGGATTACCAAGAAGAAATGGATAAATTCCTGGTATAGAGACCCTACCAGGACTGAATTATGGTAAAACAGAAATCTGTACTGACCAATTACTCATAAAGAAATTAAATTAGTAATAAAATTCTTCCCAACCAAGAAAAGTCCAGGACCAGATGGCTTAACATTGAATTGTACCAAACATTTAAAGAAAAAATAAGGCCAATCTTTCTCAAATTCTTTCAACAAATAGAGGAGAACAGTTTCAAACTAATTTTGTGAAGCCCAAATTACCCTTATACGAGAAAAGAAAACTATAGGCCAATATCCCTGAAGAATGTAGATGAACAAATCCTCAGCAAAATATTAGCAACCTTAATTAAACAGCACATTCAGAAGATACACAACAGAATGGAGTGGCATTTATTTCTAAGACAAAAGCATGGGTCAACATATGTAAATCAGTAAGTGTGATACACCAAATCAATAGAATGGAGGACAAAAATTCATATGGTCATCTCAATAGATGCAGAAAAATCATTTGATAACATTCAACATCTTTCATGATTGAAACTCTCAACAATATAAGTAGAGAGGGATGTATGTCAACATAGTAAAAGCCATATATGAAATGCCCACAGCTATCATGAGATGCAAAAGTGAAAAGCAGTAATCTTTTCTACTAAGATAGAACATGACAAGTTGTCCACTCTTGCCACTTTTATACAAATTATTGTTGGAAGTTCCAGCCAGAACAATTAGGAAAGAAAGAGAAATAAAAGAGATCTAAATTAGGAAGAATTATAACTTTCCCTATCTGCAGATGACTTGATACTTAAGACTTCATCAAAAATTGTGCTTCTGCACAGCCAAGGAAACAGTCAAGAAAACAAAGAGGCAACCCACGGAATGGGAGAAGATATTTGCAAATGACAGTACAGACAAAAGGTTTATATCCAGGATCTATACTGAACTCCTCAAACTCAACACCCACAAAACAGTCAATCATATAAAAAAATGGGCAGAAGATATGAACAGAGACTTCTCCAATGAAGACATACAAATGACTATCAGACACATGAAAAAATGTTCATCATCACTAGCCCTCAGGGAGATTCAAATTAAAACCACATTGAGATATCACCTTACACCAGTTAGAATGGTTAAAATTAATAAGACAGGAAACAACATGTGTTGGAGGGGATGTGGAGAAAGGGGAATCCTCTTACACTGTTGGTGGGAATGCAGGTTGGTGCAGCCTCTTTGGAGAACAGTGTGGAGATTCCTCAAGAAATTAAAAATAGAACTTCCCTATGTCCCTTCAATTGCACTCCTGGGTATTTACCCCAAAGATACAGATGTCGTGAAAAGAAGGGCCACCTGTACCCCAATGTTTATAGCAACAATGGCCACGGTCACCAAACAATGGAAAGAACCAAGATGCCCTTCAACGGACAAATGGATAAGGAAAATGTGGTTCATATACACTATGGAGTATTATGCCTCCATCAGAAAGGACGAATACCAACTTTTGTATCAACATGGACAGGACTGGAAGAGATTATGCTGAGTGAAATAAGTCAAGCAGAGAGAGTCAATTATCATATGATTTCACTTATTTGTGGAGCATAACAAATAGCATGTAGGACATGGGGAGTTAGAAAGGAGAAGGGAGTTGGGGTAAATTGGAAGGGGAGGTGGATCATGAGAGACTATGGACTCTGCAAAACAATCTGAGGGGTTTGAAGTGGCGGGGGGGGGTGGGAGGTTGGGGTACCTGGTGGTGGGTATTATAGAGGGCACGGATTGCATGGAGCACTGGGTGTGGTGAAAAAATAATAAAAACTGTTATGCTGAAAATAAATAAATTTAATTTAAAAAATTGTTGACACTAATAAATGAACACAGTAAAGTTGCTGATACAAATATAGATAATATATATAGTATACAATAATAACACAATAATTAAACATAAATTTAACCAAGGAGGAGGATGGCCTGTACACTGAAAACTATAATACATTGATGAAAGAAATGACAAAGACATAAACGTAAAGATACTCCATGTTTGTGGATTGGCAGAATTAGGTTTGTTAAAATGGTCATATTACCCTAAACAACCTACAGATTCAACACAACAGTATGAAATTCCAATGGCAGTTTTTACAGAAATATAAAAAGAAAAAGTTCTAAAATTTGTATGTAACTACAAAACACTGAAAATAGCTAAAGAAATCCTGAAAAGGAATAACAAATCAGTAGACATCCATTTTCTTGATTTCAAAGTATACTACAAAGCCATAGTAAGCAAAACGTTCTGGTATTAGAATAGAAACAGACACATAGATCAGTAGAACAGAATAGGGAGCCTAGAAATAAACCCATACATTTATGGCCAATTAATTTTCAACAAAGGCAACAAGAATACACAATGGAAAAAGGATAGTCTCTTTAAGAAATAGTACTGGGTAAATTGGATATATACATGCAAAAGAATGAAATTGGACCCTTGTGTTATAAAAAATCAACTCAAAATTGATTAAAGCTTAAACGTAAGACCTGAAAACATAAAACACTTAGAAAAAACTTAGGGGTAAGCTTTTTGACAGTGATCTTGGCAATGATTTTTTAAACATTATACCTAAAACAGAAATGTAAAGACAACACTAAAATTAATGTGTTAGTTTACATCAAACTAAAAAGCTTCTGCACATCAAGTGAAACCATCAACAAAAACAAAAGACAAGTTATGAAGTGGGAAATAATATTTACAAACCACGTATTTGGTAAGGGGTTAATATCCAAATTATATAACTCATACAGCTGAATAGTGAAAGTAAGCCCCAATAACCCAATAAATATTTGCGTAGAGAACTTTGATAGGTATTTTTCCAAAGAAGATGTACAAAAATAGCTAACAGGTACATGAAAAGGTGCTAGACTAACATCACTAAATATTAGGGAATGCAACCCAAACCTCAGTTCACACCTTAGGATATATATTCAAAAAGACAATGATAAATGCTCATCAGAATGTAAAAAGGGAATATTTGTACATAGCTGGTAAACTAGCATCGCCACTATGGAAATGGTATGGGAGTTCTCAAGAAATTATACAAGGAAGCTCTATAATGATCTAGCAGTTCCACTACTGTGTGTATATCCAGAGAAACAAAATAATTATGTCAAAGAGATAGCTATATTCCCATGTTTATTGCAGCTTTATTCACAGTAGCCAATGTAGGGAAGCAACCTAAATGTATGTGAACGGATGAATGAATAAAGAAAATGCATGTATGTATACAAATAGAATATTATTTAGTTTTACATATATATATACATGTGTCTATATATATTTATATATAATATAAACAAATATAAATAAATAAGTTTTTTTTAAAAAAGGAAATTCTGTCATTTACAACAATGTGGATAAAACTGGAGGGCATTATTCTAAGTGAAATAACCTGGGTGGGGGGATTTATTAGCTCATATATACCAAGAGCAGAATGGTGATTTCCAAGGGCTGGGGGAGGGAAAATGAGGAGAAGTTGGTAAAAGTGTAAAAACTTTCAGTTATAAGATGAATAAAGTCTGAGATTATCATATACAGCATATACATACTAGACTATACTTGAAATTCTGTATTGCATGATTCAAATGTTCTAAGAGAGTAGATCTTAAATAGTATTATACCAAAAAAATGATGTAAATATGGGAGGTTATTAATGTGTTAATTAACTTGATGGTGAGAATACCCTCATCATGTATACACATGTGAAATCATCACATTGTGCACTTAATTTTTTTAAAAGATTTTATTGATTTATTTGAGAGAGAAAGAGAGAATGAGCAGGGAAGGGGGCAGAGGATCAAGCATACTCCCCACTGAGCAGGGAGCTTTGCTCAGAGTTCAATCCCAGGATCCCAAGGTCTGAGCTGAAGTCAGACCTTGACGTTTGACAGACTGAGCCACCCTGCAGGCGCCCCACACATTGTGCAATTTAATTATATTACATTTTCTTTTTTTGTCAGTTAGATGTCAAAAAAACCGAAAGAAAAAAGAAACATTTCTTGAAATTCTATTGCAATTTTACTACAGTGAAGTTGTCTACTAATACATTTCCATATGTGTGAAACAACACATATTAAATTGCTATATGTGGTACTAATTGTAAGGTCAAAAATTGAGAAAATCTTAATGAAAAAATCTTACTTTTTACTACCTGAGGATACAGCTATACAACAGATTTACATGCATATTTTAAAGGAATACAATGGGTAAGCTTCAAGAAGAGATAACCATATAGTACCCATTTGTGCAAATATATTTAGAAAATAATATAAATCCAGCCTATTAAGTGGTAGGCAAGGATGCTGGGCAGTTAAAATTAAAATAAAAATATAATTTTAATAATTATTTAATAATAATTATAAATAATAATTAATAATTTATTTATGCACAATATATAAAATATGATAGATATATTATTGATGTTTATATTAATATGTGTATATATGTATGTATATCTGCATCTCCAAAATCCTTTCATTGAAATTTAAAACTTGCTGGAAGTGAATCTTTCCTTGTCAACTCTACCTGCTCCATTAAATTACTAGTTATATAACCTAAACTAAAGAGGGTAAAAGGGGATGGTAAGAGTCACTGGGGAGATAAATCATAAGTTTATTTTACAAAATTAACATTGTCATTAATATATTATTATAATTGTTTAAAGACCTTTATGTTTTCTGTCCTATTAAATATTAATTTATTTATCATCCAGTCAATAAATATTTTTAATAGATTCTAAGGTGTTTTCTAACTTAAAGAAAAGAAAAAAAAAACCTTGACAAATCAAAGAGTTGGAAAGATCTAAATTTTGATATTTTAAAGAAAACTGAAAAAAGTCATGTCTGTATCATGTAATTCCAGAACATAATTGTATGTGTTTTATGTGTTCTTTCACCTCTTTAGACTTACAAAATCTACATGTTTACAAGATTATTTAATTTTGATAGAAACATATATCTTTCATAATGATAATTGTACATTTGACTGGATGTTAAGGCTTGAGAAAGTTACATGTTTAGCTAATAATAGATGCATAGATAATATTTTCCCTTTTCAAATATATTATTTCATATCTCTATATGCTCTTGAACTGTGCCTTGAAAGAAAACCTAGAAGCATCAAAAGGAAAACCTGTAGTGCAATTGGTGAGAGACAGAGAAAGTTTTATCATTCTATTGTGTAAGTCAAGTGTATTTTATTGATAAAACAAATCACTGATAATTGACAATGTGTCCACCATAAGTAAATGTGTAAGTGCTGAGTTTTGTGTGTGTGTGTGTGTGTGTGTGTGTGTCTGGGTGCATGTGTATGTGTGTTTTTTATTAAACTCTAAAATGAGAAAATATTCATCTGTTTGTAATTCCATCTCCCTAGTTATAGCACTGAATGAAAAATAAGACTATTTTGTCCAAATGTGTTATTACTGAAAAAATCTCCCACTACTAAAAATATGAGAGATTGACATGAAGTCTCTTTAACAACAGTAAGATATCATTGTTCTACATTGTATGATTTTCCTGAAACTGACTGACTATAAAGCTGTTATAACCAAACATAAAAAAATGTGGTATTTCCATCAATAAATAAAAAATAAGTATAAGCTCATCAAATATTGGTTAGATATTTAACATTTTATAGCATTAACATCCAGTCAAATCAACAATATAAATTGCTAAAAATGCATATTTTAATCAAAATTAAGTAATATTTTGGACATGTGTACATTTTTGGATCCTCAATATGTAAAAGAACACATAGAATTATGTTTAAATCTAGGAAGATCAGAGAACACCAGGCAGGATAAATATTAACTCTACTCAAGCATACTGTATTCAGAGTTCTGAAAACCAAAGACAAAGATAAGACCTACAGATGAAGAGGAAAACAAACACTTGCCTAGAAAAGAACAAAGATATGATTTATAGATTACAGCACTTTCTCATCAGAAACTATACAAAGAAAAAAATGACATATTTAAAGTGATAAGAGGAACATAAACATGCTCCTAAAGAATTCTGTATCCAAAGGAATTATCCTTCAAATGTGAAGGAAAAGTAGAGATTTTTCTCATGGTTAGAAATGCATATGTAAAACTCTAAGACTAAAATAAATAAATAAGTAAAAAAGAAGTGTAATGGAGATGTTAAAAGAGGAAGTACAAAAGTATAATTATATGAAAATAATCAGTTAAGAACAGAAGGCTGAACAAGAAAGAAGAAAAATAAACATAAAAAAATACAAATAGAGTAGATATTAATTCAAAATCCATGATCAACTTTATATGTGAATAATTTATAGATCAATTAAAAAAACAGCAATTGTCAGTGTGAATAATACATAAGACCAAGTTATATGTTGCCTATTAGAAATCCTCTTTATATATAAAGATTAGAATAGATTAAATGATGGGAAAAGATACATCATACTAACACTCATCAAAATAAAACAAGAACAGCTACATTAATTTCCATAAAAATAGATTTTAGAACCTGAGAAAATATCAGTAATGAGAGGAATTGAATAATGATAAAAGAGTTATTTCTCAAAAAAGTAAGCCTAAATATTTGTGCATCTAACATTAGATCAAAAGAATAGGTGATGTAAAAACTGAAAGAAATGCAATAACAGATAGACAAATGTCCCACTGGATACTTCAACACCTCGTTTGCAGTAATGATAGATTTAGCAGGCAAAAATCAGTGAGGATTTGTTTGGTTTCAGTTTGCTACAATCTCTTCCAGAAAATAGAAGCAGAAAGAATACTTTGTAACTCATTCTTAAAAAAGACCATTATTACTCTAATTTCAAAACCAGATAAGGACATCATCAGACTGGAAAACTACAGGGCACTGTCTCTCATGAACATAAAGCAGAAATCCTCCACAAAATATTAGCAAATCAAGTTCAGCCATGTATACAAAGTATTAGACACCACAACCAAATGGGATAAGCAACACTATTTCAACATTGAAAATTCAATCAGTACAATCCACTACATCAACAGGTTAGGAAGAAAAATAATATTAGTATACCAACTGACGTGGAAAAAGCATCAGCAGATGCTTGACAAAATTGATTATGCATTCCTCAAAAGGAAAAAAAAATTAGCAAACTAAGAAGAGGTATGCTTCCTCAACTTTGTAAAGAACATCTAAAAAAAAAATTGGTAGCTAATATCACACTTTTTTTTATTATAATTTTTTATTTTTTATAAACATATATTTTTATCCCCAGGGGTACAGGTCTGTGAATCACCAGGTTTACACACTTCACAGCACTCACCAAAGCACATACCCTCCCCAATGTCCATAATACCACCCCCTTCTCCCAAACCCACTCCCCCCAGCAACCCTCAGTTTGTTTTGTGAGATTAAGAGTCACTTATGGTTTGTCTCCCTCCCAATCCCATCTTCTTTCATTTATTCTTCTCGTACCCACTTAAGCCCCCATGTTGCATCACAACTTCCTCAAATCAGGGAGATCATATGATAGTTGTCTTTCTCTGCTTGACTTATTTTGCTAAGCATGATACGCTCTAGTTCCATCCATGTTGTCGCAAATGGCAAGATTTCATTTCTTTTGATGGTTGCATAGTATTCCATTGTGTATATATACCACATCTTCTTGATCCATTCATCTGTTGATGGACATCTAGGTTCTTTCCATAGTTTGGCTATTGTGGACATTGCTGCTATAAACATTCAGGTGCATGTGCCCCTTTGGATCACTACCTTTGTATCTTTAGGGTAAATACCCAATAGTGCAATTGCTGGGTCCTAGGGCAGTTCTATTTTCAACATTTTGAGGAACCTCCATGCTGTTTTCCAGAGTGGCTGTACCAGCTTGCATTCCCACCAACAGTGTAGGAGGGTTCCCCTTTCTCCGCATCCTCGCCAGCATCTGTCATTTCCTGACTTGTTGATTTTAGCCATTCTGACTGGTGTGATGTGATATCTCATTATGGTTTTGATTTGTATTTCCCTGATGCCGAGTGATATGGAGCACTTTTTCATGTGTCTGTTGGCCATCTGGATGTCTCCTTTGCAGAAATGTCTGTTCATCTCCTCTGCCCATTTCTTGATTGGATTATTTGTTCATTGGGTGTTGAGTTTGCTAAGTTCTTTATAGATTCTGGACACTAGTCCTTTATCTGATATGTCGTTTGCAAATATATTCTCCCATTCTGTCAGTTGTCTTTTGATTTTGTTAACTGTTTCCATTGCTGTGCAAAAGATTTTTATCTTGATGAAATCCCAATAGTTCATTTTTGCCCTTGCTTCCCTTGCCTTTGGCGTTGTTCCTAGGAAGATGTTGCTGCGGCTGAGGTCGAAGAGGTTGTTGCCTGTGTTCTCCTCAAGGATTTTGATGGATTCCTTTCGCACATTGAGGTCCTTCATCCATTTTGAGTCTATTTTTGTGTGTGGTGTAAGGAAATGGTCCAATTTCATTTTTCTGCATGTGGTTGTCCAGTTTTCACAGCACCATTTATTGAAGAGCCTGTCTTTTTTCCATTGGACATTCTTTCCTGCTTTGTCGAAGATTAGTTGACCATAGAGTTGAGGGTCTATTTCTGGGCTCTCTATTCTGTTCCATTGATCTATGTGTCTGTTTTTGTGCCAGTACCATGCTGTCTTGATGATGACAGCTTTGTAATAGAGCTTGAAGTCCGGAATTGTGATGCCACCAACGTTGGCTTTCTTTTTCAATATTCCTTTGGCTATTCGAGGTCTTTTCTGGTTCCATATAAATTTTAGAATTATTTGTTCCATTTCTTTGAAAAAGATGGATGGTACTTTGATAGGAATTGCATTAAATGTGTAGATTGCTTTAGGTAGCATAGACATTTTCACAATATTTATTCTTCCAATCCAGGAGCATGGAACATTTTTCCATTTCTTTGTGTCTTCCTCAATTTCTTTCATGAGTACTTTATAGTTTTCTGAGTATAGATTCTGTGCCTCTTTGGTTAGGTTTATTCCTAGGTATCTTATGGTTTGGGGTGCAATTGTAAATGGGATTGACTCCTTAATTTCTCTTTCTTCTGTCTTGCTGGTGGTGTAGAGAAATGCAACTGATTTCTGTGCATTGATTTTATATCCTTACACTTTACTGAATTCCTGTACAAGTTCTAACAGTTTTGGAGTGGAGTCTTTTGGGTTTTCCACATATAGTATCATATCATCTGTGAAGAGTGATAATTTGACTTCTTCTTTGCCGATTTGGATGCCTTTAATTTCCTTTTGTTGTCTGATTGCTGAGGCTAGGACCTCTAGTACTATGTTGGATAGCAGTGGTGATAATGGACATCCCTGCCGTGTTCCTGACCTGAGCGGAAAAGCTTTCAGTTTTTCTCCATTGAGAATGATATTTGCGGTGGGTTTTTCATAGATGGCTTTGATGATATTGAGGTATGTGCCCTCTATCCCTACACTTTGAAGAGTTTTGATCAGGAAGGGATGCTGTACTTTGTCAAATGCTTTTTCAGCATCTATTGAGAGTATCATATGGTTCCTGTTCTTTTATTGATGTGTTGTATCACATTGACTGATTTGCGGATGTTGAACCAACCTTGCAGCCCTGGAATAAATCCCACTTGGTCGTGGTGAATAATCCTTTTAATGTACTGTTGAATCCTATTGGCTAGTATTTTGTTGAGTATTTTCGCATCTGTGTTCATCAAGGATATTGGTCTATAGCTCTCTTTTTTGATGGGATCCTTGTCTGGTTTTGGGATCAAGGTGATGCTGGCCTCATAAAATGAGTTTGGAAGTTTTCCTTCCATTTCTATTTTTTGGAACAGTTTCAGGAGAATAGGAATTAGTTCTTCTTTAAATGTTTGGTAGAATTCCCCCAGGAAGCCGTCTGGCCCTGGGCTTTTGTTTGTTTGGAGATTTTTAATGACTGTTTCAATCTCCTTAGTGGTTATGGGGCTGTTCAGGCTTTCTATTTCTTCCTGGTTCAGTTGTGGTAGTTTATATGTTTCTAGGAATGCATCCATTTCTTCCAGATTGTCAAATTTGTTGGCGTAGAGTTGCTCATAGTATGTTCTTATAATAGTTTGTATTTCTTTGGTGTTAGTTGTGATCTCTCCTCTTTCATTCATGATTTTATTTATTTGGGTCCTTTCTCTTTTCTTCTTGATAAGTCGGGCCAGGGGTTTATCCATTTTATTAATTCTTTCAAAGAACCAGCTCATAGTTTTGTTGATTTGTTCTATTGTTTTTTTGGTTTCTATTTCATTGATTTCTGCTCTGATCTTTATGATTTCTCTTCTACTGCTGGCTTAGGGTTTCTTTCTTGTTCTTTCTCCAGCTCCTTTAGGTGTAGGGTTAGGTTGTGTACCTGAGGCCTTTCTTGTTTCTTGAGAAAGGCTTGTACCGCTATATATTTTCCTCTCAGAACTGCCTTTGTTGTGTCCCACAGATTTTGGACCGTTGTATTTTCATTATCATTTGTTTCCATGATTTTTTTCAATTCTTCTTTAATTTCCCGGTTGACCCATTCATTCTTTAGAAGGATGCTGTTTAGTCTCCATGTATTTGGGTTCTTCCAAACTTCCTTTTGTGGTTGATTTCTAGCTTTAGAGCATTGTGGTCTGAAAATATGCAGGGAATGATCCCAATCTTTTGATACCAGTTTAGTCCTGATTTAGGACCAAGGACATGATCTATTCTGGAGAATGTTCCATGTGCACTAGAGAAGAATGTGTATTCTGTTGCTTTGGGATGAAATGTTCTGAATATATCTGTGATGTCCATCTGGTCCAGTGTGTCGTTTAAGGCCTTTATTTCCTTGCTGATCTTTTGCTTGGATGATCTGTCCATTTCAGTGAGGGGAGTGTTAAAATCCCCTACTATTATTGTATTATTGTTGATGTGTTTCTTTGTTTTTGTTATTAATTGGTTTATATAGTTGGCTGCTCCCACTTTGGGGGCATAGATATTTAAAATTGTTAAATCTTCTTGTTGGACAGACCCTTTGAATATGTTATAGTGTCCTTCCTCATCTCTTATTATAGTCTTTGGCTTAAAATCTAATTGATCTGATATAAGGATTGCCACTCCTGCTTTTTTCTGATGTCCATTACCATGGTAGATTCTTTTCCACCCCCTCACTTTAAATCTGGAGGTGTCTTCGGGCTTAAAATGAGTTTCTTGGAGGCAACATATAGATGGGTTTTGTTTTTTTATCCATTCTGATACCCTGTGTCTTTTGACAGGGGCATTTAGCCCATTAACATTCAGGGTAACTATTGAGAGATATGAATTTAGTGCCATTGTATTGCCTGTAAGGTGACTGTGACTGTATATGGTCTCTGTTCCTTTCTGATATACCACTTGTAGGCTCTCTCTTTGCTTAGAGGACCTCTTTCAATATTTCCTGTAAAGCTGGTTTGGTGTTTGCAAATTCTTTCAGTTTTTGTTTGTCCTGGAAGCTTTTAATCTCTCCTTCTATTTTCAATGATAGCCTAGCTGGATATAGTATTCTTGGCTGCATGTTTTTCTCGTTTAGTGCTCTGAAAATATCATGCCAGCTCTTTCTGGCCTGTCAGGTCTCTGTGGATAAGTCAGATGCCAATCTAATATTTTTACCATTGTATGTTATAGACTTCTTTTGCCCGGGCTGCTTTCAGGATTTTCTCTTTGTCACTGAGACTTGTATATTTTACTATTAGGTGACGGGGTGTGGGCCTATTCTTAGTGATTTTGAGGGGCGTTCTCTGAACCTCCTGAATTTTGATGCTCGTTCCCTTTGCCATATTGGGGAAATTCTCCCCAATAATTCTCTCCAGTATATCATCTGCTCCCCTCTCTCTTTCTTCTTCTGGAATCCCAATTATTCTAATGTTGTTTCGTCTTATGGTGTCACTTATCTCTCATATTCTCCCCTCGTGGTCCAGTAGCTGTTTGTCCCTCTTTTGCTCAGCTTCTTTATTCTCTGTCATTTGGTCTTCTATATCACTAATTCTTTCTTCTGCCTCATTTATCCTAGCATTGAGAGCCTCCATTTTTGATTGCACCTCATTAATAGCTGTTTTGATTTCAACTTGGTTAGATTTTAGTTCTTTTATTTCTCCAGAAAGGGCTTTTATATCTCTCGAGAGGGTTTCTCTAATATCTTCCATGCCTTTTTCAAGGCTGGCTTGAACCTTGAGAATTGTCATTCTGAACTCTAGATCTGACATATTACCAATGTCTGTATTGATTAGGTCCCTAGCCTTCGGTACTGCCTCTTGTTCTTTTTTTTGCGTTGAATTTTTCCGTCTTGTCATTTTTGTCCAGATAAGAGTATATGAAGGAGCAAGTAAAATACTAAAAGGGTGGCAACAACCCCTGGACAATATGCTTTAACCAAATTAGAAGAGATCCCACATCGTGATGGGAGAGAAAGTGGATAAAAAGGGGTTCAAACGGAATAAAAAAAAAATAAAGAAAAAAAAAGAAAAGAAAAGAATTAAAAAAAGAAATCAAGAAAAATATAAAAAAGAAAAAATATATATATTAGATAAACTAGTTAAAAAAACGTTAAAAAAGAAAAAGGTAAAAGTTAAAAAAAAATTTAACCAGAAGGCGAGAAAGAAAACAAAAAATGAAAAAGAAAAAAAATCACAGGGAAAAAGCCATGAGTTCTGTGCTTTGCTTTCTTCTCCTCTGGAATTCTGCTGCTCTCCTTGGTATTGAAACCGCACTCCTTGGTAGGTGAACTTAGTCTCGGCTGGATTTCTTCTTGATCTTCTGGGGGAGGGGCCTGTTGTAGTGATTCTCAAGTGTCTTTGCCCCAGGCGGAATTGCACCGCCCGCCCTTATCAGGGCCCGGGTGAGTAATCTGCTTGGGTTTGCTTTCAGGAGCTTTTGTTCCCTGAGGGTTTTCCGTAGAGTTCTTTCAGAAAGTGGTTGTTTTTTTGTTTCCAGAATTGCTGTTCTTCTTCTCTTCAATCTGCCGATGGATTTGCAGGTATTTACAATCTTTAGATAAGCTATCTAGCTGATCTCCGGCTAGCTGAAATAGTCTCAGCCTGCTACTTCTCAGCCATCTTGACTCCTCCCCCCGCTAATATCACACTTAACAGTAAGAGAGAAGACACTCCATCTTAAAACTGAAACACAAAAACCTGTCTTTGGTCAGCATTGCAGATCTACTCAACACTCAGTCGTTTCCAAGATGGAGGTTTTAAGGTTGAATAGTGGAAACCCAGGAAGAGAAGGAATGACTCTGTTATAGTTGATTCATGGCACCACACATTTATGAAAATCCATAGAATTTGCAGAACAAAGGATGGATCTTGATGTATGCAGATTAGAATAATTTAGGAGTTTCGGCCATGACAGGTTGGAATGCAGACATAGAATCTAACTGTATTAGAAATGTAAGAAGGAACCTCACTGAAGGGGATGGGCTGAAATGATTGTGACCTAAGTAACTCCGGAAATTAACATGATCTGTAGGACTAGAGGCAATAGGACCTTGCAAGTAAACTGTAAACACTGTGCTTTAGGAGGCACCTGGTTGGCTGGGTTGGAGAGGTGTCCAAGTCTTGATCACAGCTCAGGTCTTGATCTCAGTGATTTGAGTTCAAGCCCTGCCTTGGGCTCCACGCTGGGCTCACAGCCCACTTAAAAAGAAAACCAAAACACTGTGCTTTAGTAGATAAAATGGTTTCTGACAGAGTTATGGATTAACACTTGTAAAACCACTATATGAGCATAATAGTTTTAAAGCAGTAAGTAAATGTTTGGTGAAGGTGCAAACTAGGTATCTCCTTGCTGTAACTGGGAATTACAGATGAACAAGGGGAAGAGGCTGGAAGGACCCAAGTGCTACTAGGTTAGAGTCAGAGACATCAGAATGAGTTCTATTTTGCTTAATAAAGGTATAAGTGATTACATATAGAAATATTTATAAATATGTGCAAATATATGGGTTAACATGCAATTGCAAAATATCCTGACAATAAAAGCAACAGGATTTCATGGAGAAATGACTGAATCTGGGGCCACAGCAAAAAGTGCACATGATAGGGCCCCTTATAGGGCCAACAAGTGAAAAGTGCTAAAAAACAAACAACAAAAACTACAACAACAATAAAACATTATGACTGGGATGAGTCAAAGGGAGGCAGGGACCAAGGGAGTAAGTTCCTAAAGGTCAAAGATGGATCATTAGAACAACAAAATAAATAGAGTACTTGATTATTATATAACATGTGAAATATAGATATAAGAATAAAATGGTAGAATTAAATACATTTAGAAATAAATAAATGTGGGAGAATAGACAAATCGGTCATGCAAAGAATCCCAAATAAATTTTGCAGACAGTCCCAACCTCAAGGAGGTGGAGCCTAACTCCCCACTTCTTAGGTGTAGGCTGTGCCCAGATTTAAAGAAGGATTATTTATTACCAAAACAATAACAAAAACAAAACAAACAAAAACTCATTGAATAACAAAAGCAAAACCACAACTATAATAGAAATTCATAATTTTTTACCTCCTGGCCATCCAAACAGAAAATAATTATGGTTTAATTGGAAACTGGATGAGGATGTAAGTTAATAGTATGAATGGTAATATTGATAAGATTTGAAAATTAGTAAGTGAAAACATAAAATACATACTTTGTTTAGTTGTAAACCACCCTTTTCCCTTGAGAAGATACATTATACACATTGCAAATGATCCATCTTCCCCAAATTCCCTATAACTAAGAAGTTATAATAAGATCATATAGTGATCATATTATGATCATATATAAGAAGGTTATAGACACTGAGTATAGAATTTTGAGATGGAAAGATGCAGAGGATCAGAAACTATGGGCCAAACATTAGGGACTGAACTGTAGAGAAGTGTGGATTTCCCTTGGGTTAAAGAGGAAGAGAATCATGTAGAAGTGTAGAAGACAGGAAAGACATTATTTAAAAATTTAAGACTTCACGTTTTTAAGTAACAGGACAAAGTTCTGCTGTTTAAGTGATTTGACCTGCATGTGGTCATAAAAGTAAAGGAATATCTATTAGAGTGAAGAATAACAGCACAGACACAGAAACATAAAGTAATTTGTCTTGGAAGAGGCAGGTATCGTCTGTTTTCATAGTGATGGAAAACCCCACTTTTCAATTTCTCCTTAAACCTCCCTCACTTGCCTTGAAAATGGGAGGGGCACGGCTTTTTCTAGAATGGAACAATCCTCTGAAAAGAAATCCTTCTCTCTCTGCTGTTATTTTGTCTTCTCGTGCAGATGGACTGAAGCTAGGCTTTGCTCTACAACTTGAAGCCTCAGCAAATATTTCTAGACGTCAGAAAATTCCTTTTAATAAGCTGTTAAAGATACAATGGACATTATTTCTCTAGCCCCTTCCATCGGATGGGCCGAATGCAGCTCCAAGTACTAGGAATACTCCCTTGCAGTAGCAAAACAAAAATCAAGATTTTGTTTTTTCCCACATGGACAAGAAGTCAGACAGGAGGGAGACAAGAGAGATGGAGTCTGTGCCCACCAGAAAAGGAGGGCCACAGAAGTGCCGGAACTCCTAGCTCCTATTTTTTTACAACCTACTTTAGAATCCGGATTTTGTCATTCACTTTTTGTTTCCTGATTGCAGAACAGTTCTCCTCTTATGCTGCACAGTGATTCACAAAGGAATAAAGACATGTAAAGAGGAACACTTATTACCTTTTAAAGATCTGCGTCTTGCAGGGGCTGGGTGGCTCAGTGGGTTAAAGCCTTTGCCTTCGGTTCTGGTCGTGATCCCAGGGTCCTGGGATCGAGCCCCACATGGGGCTCTCTTTAGCAGGGAGCCTGCTTCCCCCTCTCTCTCTTCCTACCTGTGATCTCTGTCTGTCAAATAAATAAATAAAATCTTAAAAAAATAAAAAGATCTGTGTCTTCTCCACATACCCATTCCATGAATTGTTAGTTACCTACCACCCTTGGCTCCACAGGAGGTTGAGTATGTCATTATACTTAACACATGAGAATAAACATGAGGCCAATTTGATATTGGCTTGGCAAATACCAGTTTCCATTACATCTACTGAAAAGTTTAGACAACACACACATGCAGAGACACACACAGATGGTCAATGTCCTCATTTTACTCATACGAGTGAGTCATCTACCATTTGACTGCTTACACAAATGTTTGCAATTTAACATGGGAGACTGAAGCATATTCTGCCAAGGCTTTATCTTTCTAGCAAAAACTTCTTTTGGAAAAGTAGTACCTTTTTTAACTTTCTATTTTTTTCATTTATGAGGATTGTAAAATATAACACAGGCCTGCCTCTATATAAGTAAAAAAAGGAAATAGATACCAGAAATATAATATATCAAGTAAAGATCCAATTTCTTTTGAATGAAGAATCATTTCTTGTGAATGAAGACGGCTGATCACGAGGCTCAGAGCAAGGAAAAGTGGTCCCATTACAGGACTTGAGTGATGTGACCACACATTCCACTTTACTTGAAAGAATATGAATTAGAGTTACTCAAATGAGAAATGCAGGATTTTAAAACTCATGATTAACAATCTATGTGAAGAATTTCCAATAAAGGTATAGTTGTTGTGAAGAGGCAAATTCATGGATTTTGAGCTGCCCTAATTCTAGAGTTTCCTGGGACTTCTAGAATAGTAATGGACCTAAGAAAAGCACAAGCTTCTGTTTAATAACAAGTAAGTTGGAGAAATTCTCACATTCATAACTGTGACTAATCCCAGAAACTTTGTGAATCAAGTGTTATTCTCTTTTCTGCTACTGATAATTTTATAACGTAAATAACTCATCATGAAATGATAACACCTAAATTGAATTTACGTTAAACCACAGCAGTCAGTTATACAGATATATTAAACGTGGGTTTCTGGAAGATCTAACAATACTTGACAGTTTTAGTTACATCACTTTTTAATTTGTTTTTTAAAAAAGATACACTACTTCATTTTAAGATTTCCACTTTTAGTGAGAGTACTTTTCTATTCAATTTCCTTGTTTATTACGCCATCAATGCAAGTCTGATTTAAAAAAAAAAATGAATAGACAAGTGCTTCATTAAGGGATCTCAGAAAGTCACTCTATAGGTTGGGGCAGGTCCTTTTCTGTCTTTGACCTTTTGAAATTGTCTTTTAGAATAGCAAATGGTCTCCCATTCAGAGCAGGTCTCATTATGTCTGTTCTAGATTCTCTCCACTTAAGCCGGGAGGAGGTTATTAACATCTCTCAGAGAGAAACGCATGGAGTCCTCGGAAGAGATGCTTATGTGAATGTGGACTGGTTCAGGCTTCTTTTTGTCATGAAATAATTACTGTTGCAAAATACCAGCAGGTGTTCAAAGAGCAGGATTAATTTGTAAGAGTTGAATGACATCATTTCAAATGGCTTATTAAACACTAATTAGATTTCGAATTGTGTGACTCTCCATATACTTATGTCAGGGTGGGGAAGTTTAAACATCTGCTTTCTCTATGATGGAGGTGAATAAGGTTGCAGTTTAATTTTCATAGGTGACAGTTTATCAAATGAAATCAAAATGGAGATATCCAGCATCATGTTTTATAGAATGAAGAGTATATTTAAATCTCCATTTCTGTTCTCAGTGATCTTAGCCAACTAAGTGATCTGCTGTTAGAAATTCAGAGCATTTCTGTAATGAGTTTACTTCAGATGTATTGTTCAAAAAGAACACAACAGTCCTGGATTGAAAAAGACTTTCAAAGAGTGGTCAAACTAAGTAATATACCACATTTTGTCTTTGTAAATGTGGTAATACGGTGTTTTATTTATTCAGTGTTAATAACACATTTTGTTTCCTAAAATGCTGATGTTTCATTATATAAAATATTTTAACAAGTAACTCACTCTGAGGATATAATATTGAGCTAATATAATGCTCTTAAAGAATAACACGGATGTAATAACTAGAGATAATATCTTTCAGGCAGCTCTCTTATGCCTCAGCCTATAGGACAAAACAGCAAATACACTGGAATTTGAGTCAAAGATAATAGCAGATATAATAACAAAATAGATGACATTCTGAACTGTCGGATAACCCATGGTTACTGTCTTAACCTGGAAAACAAAATAAAATAAAAGAGCAGAATAATAAAGAATATCAACTGATTAACATTGCTCTTCAACAAAACTCATTTCATCTTTACCCTCTAAATGTACAGGGACATTTGCAGAGTAAAATTCCCCTAAATCCGTAACAGTGACTGCCTGTCCCAGCGCCTGTCTCTGTCTTCCTCCTTCTGACCCTCCCCCTCACTCACACGGGATGCTCCAGTGGGCGACTGAGCCACAGTGGGACCAGAGAGAAGAGAAAATATGCATTATACACTTACCAAATGCCTTCTTGGGGCACCTGGGTGACTTAGTTGATTAAACGTCTGGGGTCATGATCCCAGGGTCCTGGGATTGAGCCCCACATTGGGCTCCCTGCTTGGCGGGGTGTCTTCATCTCGCTCTTCCAACACCCCTCTCCATGCTCCTGCTCACTCGCTCTCTCTCTCTCTCTTTCTCGCTTGCTGTCTCTCTCAGATAAATAAATAAATAAATAAGATCCTCCCAAATCTTGAACCAATCAGGAGAGTGAATCAAATCTCTACACTGAAAAGCAGCATTATATTTAAATTATATTGAAATCTATTGTCATGCCGTCATCAGCGCTCCTAAAGCCACGTAGTAGAGGACCCGCAGCAAGGAACCACGAGTGACCAGAGCGCACTGTTCCTTTTGCGCAATAATGCAGGCTCATATGACAGAGAACAGCTTGTCATTATAATATTTTTATAGTCTCCTTATTATGGATATTAGACATTAATTTTGTCTTTATGTTTTTAAATCCTGCATGGAAATGACTGCCTGGATTCCTGAGGTTTTATTTCAATCTCTTTAAATTCTGCTCCAAAGCGAGTGAGTGCCTCAGTCCCCTCAGCCTTACCAACTCTGAGCTTGGTATTTCAGAAGTGGTCCATGTTTGATCTCACCAATGGTGGCTGGCTTGCTTGCTTGCTTGCTTTTTTGTTTTTGTTTTTTTTTTTTTTTTGGCCTTTGTTTTCACATTCATTCCCAGATTTTCTCATAAAAGACAGGTCAGGTGTCAGCAAATATATAACATCTGAAATTACGTTGTTGATTTATTGGTTTGACTGTTTTTATTTCCTACTCCCCCACCCCTCCCCCAATCCTTACGTCCACTGGAAAAGCCAATTCCATTATCTCTTCCCCTGGTCTTCTGTTAGCTTTCCAGGCACACAACAGGCACCCAAAGACTAACTGTCGAATGAGTGATTCTGTAGTTTTGTTTTGTGTGTGTGTGTGTGTGTGTGTGTGTGTGTGTTTTGTTTTGTTTTATTTTGTTCTTTTGGCATGGGACATGTACTTTTCTGGGTGAAAAAAAAGCAAGAGTTATCATTTCCCTGGAAATTTATCAGTTATCATTGATACAGGATATTTAGATGTCATTTCCCTGAGAATTTACCAATTATCACTCAATGTATACAACCAAAGAGAAGAAAACTGAAATTTTAGCTATTTATAATCACTCATACAAGCTCTGTTGGCCATTTTTATCAAACTGTAGGTAAGAATTTCCATGCTGATATCAGCCTAAGCAAAAGAGGCACCCACTGGATGGTATAAATGGTAGCAGACCCATTTGCCTCTAGTAGAGGTTCTGTTTTGAAGTCATAATGGTTGAGGCCAGAGTGGTTGGTGGAGTCTTCTGTGAAATGTGTTAACTGCTGTGGTCAGCAGTTTATCATATAAACAGAGGCAATACCTGAGATTTGAAAGGTCTGATATTTTTGTATGAAAACTAATTTACCTGCGGCATATCAGACATTTGGAAAAAGGTATTATCTGGTGCTAGGGACAATAAGGCAACAAGTTAGCAAGGTTTTCTGGCAGCATATTAGAGGGAATATTAACAACAGGGACAGATCTAGCACAAAGGCAGCCTGAAAAGATTAGATGAGAGATATCTTATCCTTTCAATTACCGCAGAGCTAAAATTAGTTTACCACAGACCTGATACTTATTCTTACTTGAAATATTGTGTCACTTTTCAACCAGACTCCTTGAATGGATTGATTGATTGATGATTCATTCATTCACTCATTTCAAAATACGTATTTAGTAACTTCTAAATGCATTGCTTTGTCCTAGATAGTGGGGACATGGAATGAGTGGTATTTTAAAAACAACTAAAGATACGAATAAACGAACTTGGAATAATGAACAACAACCTAGTTCTAAAACAGCTGAAGTGTAAATAGAGCTGAGTTCAGGACCATGCCAATATTAATGCAGATTGAAAGTTTTTAGAAGATGAAAGGTAAGACATCACTCACTGTGACATAGAGAGCACAGAACGGCTATGTTTCTATCTCCAATAAAAGTAGAATATTGGATGACAGAATGTTGCCGCAATGGTTTTTTCTGTTGCCCAGAAAAAGTTTTATGAACTGCTGGATCTATCCAATTGACTTTGCAAAAATCAGTTGTTAAGACTGATGAAAGCTCTGATTGAGGGGGAAACGGCCCTGTAGGAACATGCAGCAGTGACTCGAGTCTTAGCCCACACAGGCAAAATGAAAATGTAGAATGAACAGTGTCTACAGATCCAACCAAAGCAAAAAATGTTCAAGGAAAATGTCTTCTACACTTTGGCTTCGTTTTCCAATTAAATATTTTTTTAATGGTGAAATAGACAATGTTCTTTATAAGAGCACGGTCAGGCATCCAGAAATTTCTTTTGAGATCCCCGTTTGGTGAATCAATATTATCTGTTGACTCATTTGACCCTGAACTCACAGCAACACGCGGGCACCACCACAAAGACAGGTGCCGTGGTTTTAATTCAGAATGCTTTGCTCCGGTCACAATCCTTAAGCATTCCAGATAACCCACAGCAGTGACCTTTGCAACATAAATGTATACTCTTGGTTAGTTCATAGTTTCTTTATCTTATGTCACTTTGATGGCACAGTATTTAATAATACTAGTTCAACAGAGCAACTCAAATTATTTAGGGGGTCACTATTCTATATTCAGGTTACTGGGAGCATCAGTTACTCAAAACACTAGTAGAATGCCATGAGAATGCAGCAATTTCCCATCCGTCTACTGAAGAGCCTCCTACACAGTGTTTTGCTGGCTGCAGGTGCTTTAGTATACTAGTTGTTTTAATTCTGCAGTAGCTGATAAAAGTTTTATCCTTGAATTTTTATAATTTTAATTGCTACTTAAATTCTTTTGTGGGAAGCCTGTCCTATGAAAATGTGTTCTGTGTAAAAAAGTTCTATTTAGCTCTCTATTTTCTTGACTCCTCTCCATAAAAAACCGCTAAGTGACAAAAAAGGACAGAACAGTAAGCCTAATATTATTTGAGAGGTAAGCATTGTTTGTGTGTTGTTTCTAACCCATGTCTGCAATTAATCCAGTAATTCTGTAATTAATATTATAAGACCTTCTAAATCCTTTAAAAATTCACTTATAACATCAACATAATTTCATTTCACTATATTTCTAGGGCTGGGATAAATAATTGTAATGTTTCTCTTTAAAATAAAGTACTTGAGCCACACTTTCTAATAGTGTAAGTCCCTGTAGCTATCAAGCAGTTAAAATATGGCAAATCCAAATATTCAAACACACACACACACACACACACTACACTCATATACATTGTTTAGTATAAAATACACTACAGATTCCCATCTGTACCAAAAAACAACACAAAAGCATAAAATATCTTCTAGTCATTACAGCCCCAAAATAACCTGTGTTATAATTTCCATCATTATCAATTTGTATTCTCTGTTTTTGAATATGATATAAATAGAATCATGCAGCAGGTAAAAAAAGCATAAAATACCTTATTGATAATTTTGTTGATTTTAAGTTGAAATAAAATGTTAATATTAACATTATATATATGTATATATGTCTGTATATATATACATATATTTTTACTTTTTTTAAATGTTATTAGGACAAAATTTCAAATTGCCTATGTGGATCAGATTATGTATTGATGGGAAAGCATGAGGCTAGATTGTCCTCTGATAATGGAAATGGATTTGAACCTGCACATATTAAAACAGATGTTAGAGCAACAACATGAAATAATGTGGAAATAGCAAAATAGTTAGGTCAGTTGAATAAAACAGGAACCCAGGAGTGAACTCTAGTGTATATATATACAAGAACACTGCATTTTAATAGAATAGAGTAGTGGCAATCAAGAACGCTGAGGCTATTTATAACTGTTTAGTAATATGTTAATTTCAACTTTTTTTTTTTAATCTTTGCTTTATATCCATAGCAGCCACAACATAAATAATGGAAAATAACATATCAATAAATTAAAGCCCATGAAAATTACCAACTGTTTTCATCATCTTGGCCTGCCATAACGGATACCACAATCTGCATGGCTTAAAGTAGAAATTTATTTTCTCATAGTTCTGGAGCCTGGAAAGTTCGAGATCAAGTAAAATAGGATAGTCTCTGGTGACCATTCTTTTCCTGGCGTGTACGGGTATAGTCACCTTCTTGCTCTGTCCTCACATGATGGAGAGAGCCGAAAGGGGACAGTGAGTTGCTCTCCTTATGAGGACGCTAATCCTGTAAGAGCAGAGTCTCCACTCCAGCAAGCTCATTTAACCTTAACTACCTTCTTATAGGCCCCATGTCCAGACAGAGTTACGCTGCATTAGAACTTTATGTGCATTTGGGGAGAGGGACACACAATCCCATCCATAACATCAATTTTATTAAAAACTGGTATAATAATAAAAAGGCAAGTGAGAAATCATAGATAAACTAATTCCTGGGAATAATGTAGAAAAAAAAAATCAAAGAAAAATTGCCCATAATATATGAGCTAAGTAATAAGTAAAAGGTAATAAAGGAAGTAAAAATGTTCATGATCCACTATTGGAGTTCACATTGGTATAATTAATCTGTAGGGAAATTTGGAATACAGATGAATTCTAGAAATACATGTTTAAAATTATATATATAATTAAATCATTATTGGTAATAGTAAAATAATAAAAAATTAACATAAATGTGAGGTATTTTATTTAACACAAAAGAGTGTACAGACATAAAGATTTTTCTCCTTCAGCAAACACTAGCCAGGCTCCTAACCAAGGACAGAACTGTCTACTTGGTTAGACCTCAAACTTGCCTGATAAAGACTCCAACAGTAACAGTTTTCAGCCATTCAAGGACGTGTCTCTGCAGTCCTCTCCTTAAAGGGCCTGGCTGAGAAAACCGAAGGCTACGGGAAGCATTCAATGTTTGTTCCACTCAACAGCTGAAGAGCCCTCTACCCCAGACCCTGTAGGACTGTAGGAGCTTAGCTTCTGTGGCCCCAACCCAGGTAGATGTCACGTGGGACAACCACCCCTCTCCAGTTTCTGTAATGTTTTTCCTGACTCTGCACAAGTCCCCACCAACCCCCCTCTGTCACTCTCCCTTCAGAGCATCTGGTCACCTCTGCACAAATCAGAATTAACTCAGTTCTTTCCCCACTGTCTATGGTTACTGCATAAAATCTGTTTGTCCTAGTTTAGCTGCCGTCTGCTGTTGTCTTGGACGGTTGTATGATAAGATACGATATAATCATGGGAAATCATGGCTGTAGGAAACAGTTTACAAAAAGTATAACATGCATGTAGGTGCATACACATATGTGTGTGTTTAAACACGTACACACACACACCTGGATGAGAGACAGCCATTATACATCATGCACGATTTGCTGGCCTTTATAAAGAGGCCTTGGTGGTGGCGGTGATGGGGTTGGGAGAGCTCTGTAAAGATTCTTGACACCCCACTGAGTGACACCCGGTGAATGACCCAAATGCATGTGACTTTAGTCTTCTCATGTCATTAGTGTCCTTCACGAAAGATATTTCTTTTGTAAATTGAAGAAAACTAAGAAAAATACAAAAAGAATAAAAATAAATCAATCAAGCCCTCCAGAACTATGGATAACCATTCAATGACTGGAGTTTTCTTTCAGATTCTTCAGGTTTATGGTTGCTTTCACTGAGCTCAGTCACAGAGTTCTGTTTAAAATAGGTTATTTGTGGGGCACCTGGCTGGTTTAGGAGATTAAGCATCTGGCTTTGGCTGGTCAGGATCCCAGAGTCCCAGGATCCTGGAGTCCCAGGATCAAGCCCTGGGTCAAGCCTAGGATCGAGTCCTGTATTGGGCTCCCTGCTCAGCAGAGAGGGAACCCTCTGACCCGCTTGTGCTCACTCTCTCTCTCAAATAAAATAAATAAAATCTTAAAAAAATAGATTATCAGTACTATTTGCTGATGTGATTATTTGTCTTTTTAAAAAAGGTTTATTTATTTGTTTGAGAGGACGAAAGCAAGCAGGGGGAGAAGCAGAAAGAGAGGCAGAGAAAATCTCAGACTCCCCCCACTGAGTGAGGAACCTGACTCTGGGCTTGATCTCACACCCGTGAGATCATGACATAAGCTAGAATCAGACGAGTCCCAGGGTCAGCTGACTGAGCCATGTAGGCAGCCAGGCGTGATAGTTTTTCTACTAGTGTATCTATTATGATCCTGTGTTATTATAACACAGATTCTGAATACCATTTGATCAGTCTCAGATTACAGCACTCTCATGTTGGCTGTGTGACCATGGGCAAGTTACTTAACTGTTCTGTGCACAAGTTTCTGCTGCTCTTTAAACAGTAGTAGTGTGTAGAATATATACCATATAGTGTATACACAGACACACACACATATATGCACATACACATGCACTAATGTATATATATAAACACTAATCATATATATGTATATATATAGTTCTATGTAAACTTCATTTGCATTTTACTTATTTTATCATCCAAAGAGGAGAAAAAAAAAAACATGTTGAACTTTACTTGTTGTCTTTAGGGGAAATGGTTTTAAAGGTTCCATTACAGTATAAATATCCATGATTCTTCATTTATTACTGATGATTCCACATTGTGACAAAATATATTGATGCTTGTTGAAATAGTTAATGTTTTTTGTCTTGATTTTTAATTCCCTAACATTAAAAAATATTCAATATACAGTTTTCACTTTTAATGGCCCAACATTTTATTTGCAATTATTTGACTTACTTTTAGATACGTATATTTTACACAAATTCTGGATAGATATTTTTGTTTGATCAAATATAAGAATCATGTTTTTTTGCTTTGTAATAGGAGAATTTAATCTGTAAAGTTTAACAAATCTCTAGTTGAACTGATATAATTTGTGCCTCAGTTCCAGACCACTGCAATAAAGTCGATTAATTGTTTTGGTTTCCCAGGGCATATAAAAGCTATGTTTTACACTGTGTTTTAGTCTATTAAGTATGCAACCATAAAGTCTAAAAAGAACAATGCACGTACCTTAATTAAAAGATATTTGATTGCTAAAATGTGCTAACCACCACCTGAGCTTTCAGTGAGTCATAATTAATGATCAAAGATCAGCATAACAAATATAGTAATGATAAAAAAGTTTGAAATATTGTGAGAATTACCAACATGTGACCCAGAGACACAAAGTGAGCAAGTGCTGTTGGTAAAATGATGCCAATAGACCTTATTTCAGAGTTGCTACAAACCTTCTATGTATATATATAAAAAAAATGCAGTATCAGCGTGATGCAATAAAGCAAAAAGGAATAAAGTGAGATATGCCTGTATTCTGTATTTTATTCAATTTTTAATTTTTTTCTTTATTAAAATATTTTGCCAATTACCTACTTTTAATTTCTAGTAATTTTAAATATGTGCATTTTGTCTTCTATACTTTTGATCCTTTTTATTACATATTTTAATTTTTAAATTTTAATAATTATTTTATTTGTATTTAATTTTAGGTATGTTTATAATTATCCACCGGCACTTTTATTTTTAGCTATTAATATTATGCCAGTACCTTTGCAACACATTTATAATTCTCGAATAGTTTTGCTTTTCCTCATTGTGTAAGTTTCCTTTACAGATATGTGACGGAGTCCCCCTTGTGTTCTACTATAAACAGCTTGATATGGTTTTGAATTCTTGGTAACAGAATGCTCTTTAAAACTTTACAAATTTGCATTCAGTTTTGTCAAGGTTGAAGTTTTTAAAAAGTACTTTTAGGGGCTCTTTTGGAATTTATTTTATTTCTTCATGTACACTGTTTGCATCTGCAGAAGTCTGTAGTACACAGTCTTTATGGACAGCACAGAGGTCTGGCATTGACCTCCTAACAGGCTTTGAGACACAGTGTGACACAATGTATTTCTTATTCAATAAAGCATAAAAAACAGAAGCTGAAATCAAATTCACATTTAGAATAAAAACAAATTAGCAAACATATTTCAAAATAGAAGCATTAGAGGACTTGTTCATTTAGTAATGTAAATTTAAAGTGAGCAAACCATATGGACAAAAAAGCAAAACTTTAAGTATAAAGAACAACTTTCAAAATAAGCATGAATATGAACTGTGTGGTGAATGAGAAACAGTAAATAACGGGAGACTCTCTGACCCATTTTCTCAAGAAATAGGAACAAGATAACCCATGGTTTGTAGATGAAACAACAGGAGAAGACCGTGGGTGGGACAACTGACTCACTCCTCTCAAAAGTAATTCAGTGAAAGTACTTCAGTGTCCTATTACATGAAGAAATATAATAAATCCCAATGGTTTATTTGTTGGAAACTTTCTGAGTGCAACAGAGATCAGAGAAGTGGTGAGCGATAGAATTATTAGGGTAGCTTGTATTTGCATTATTTGAAAATATAGATTTATTTTAAGGTTTCATTATAAGTTGAGGAAGTCATTATGTATTATGACATTACATATAATGTACTATGACAAAACCCAAGATGTAAGTGTAACTGATTTTTCTAAAATACAGTCACTCTTCCTTGGTTTCTTCTTGTAATTGACCTACGATCTTTCATTCTTTACACTTAAATGACACACGATACACATTCTTAGCAAATACATTTTGAGTCTCAGTAACCTAATTTCTTTCAAATAAATCTCTGGCCCTGGAGAGTCTGGGGGCATATGCTTATGTAATTAAATTCAGATCCTATTTCAAATTAAAAAGAGAATTTTACTTACAAGGTGTGAAGTTACCTAATGATGTCTTTCAATTCATAAATGTGAATATTCTAGAGTATTTTAATTGTCTTCATGAGATGAGATTTTTAAGTTCTATTTCCATGGAAAAGTTCAAAATGATCACTTTATAATTTCTAACAGTGAGATTCATGGTGAAAATTTCCCTGTCCCCATAATTTTCAGGTAATACTTTGATTCTCTAATTTCTGCCAAAGTAGGCAATGCTGCTAATACTAAATCCCCCCAAAATGACAGAGAAGTTGAAGTAATTAGTTTCAAATGTCTTCAGTAAATAATAATTTCTAAAATGTTAAGACTTGACCTTTTAGAGGTAGAAGTTGTTCAATAAAAGAAAGTTATCTGAAATACATTACTATTGAAAGAGTTGTTTCTCTTTTAAAACATGATCAATACAGGGGAAAAAAAATTAAGAATCCAGTCTCTGTTTGTATATAACTGATTTATTTTAATCTAAAACCAAATGTAAAGTGTAAAACATCTTTAAAATTATGCCTAGCTATCTTTCTGTAATGCAGAAAAGACTTTATTTAACCTCATATCTCCTGAGGGAAAACAGCCTAGTATGTGAACAATGTGGTTCAGTAAAGTGTGTGAGATGAATTTATAAAATCTTTATATAAGTGTGGCAGTGAGATATGCCACTGTTCTCTTTCAGTGCTGTTTTTGTCTTTTTTGTAAGTATCTAACTTGTCAAACCAGGATAATCTATAACAGTTAATTAGCCAAACTTTTTGTGTATTTTCAATTTTGTCTCTCCATATGCTGATAATTTAGAAATTTATAGTAATTTGCATAATGGATTGCACTCAGTAAATATTCAACATTTTTTTTTCAATTTTTATCTAAATATAAATTTCAAAGGACAATACCAAAGTTAAGTATGGGAATTGAAAAGCTCAAATTCACTGAATATAGTTTGCATCATTAAACCTCAGTATCCTGCCATAACCCATTTTTGGTGCCTCCCTAAATTTGTGTGCCTTTTGATTCATTAAGTGATGGACATATAATCCTACTTGCTATATGACTCCTGGTTGCTTCCTATTTGGAATGCCTACTTTGACTCAGAAAATGTCCAGAGGCACAGGACCATCTGCTTGAAGTCACAGTTAGACCACATGCATACAGCATGTCTGATCATGTTCAACATGACCAATTAGAACAAGAAATTTTTAAGTGAAAATGACTTAATGAAGGTATAGTTTACACATTTTCAGATAGATGAGTGACCAGCACATTTAACTAACGTTCTGAACAAATTCTAAGATTGTTCCATTACCTGAGAACTTCTCCAAGATACAGCCTTTCAGATTCAGTCCATCCCTGCTGAAATTGTGCACTGACATTTTCAGGAGCAAGGAATCCAAAAGAGATTTTCTTGGATACCAAAGCCCCTTCCCTGATAGGATATCAGATTCCTTCACCAGCGTACCTTTCTCATAAGATGCGTATTTACCTCTGTGTAGCTTTTAGTAATTTTTTGGTATCAATGTGGAATTGTGATCTGTTTGGCCACACCTGGGCATTCCAACTTCTTGCACTTTGCCCTCAGCTCTCTTGAGATCGATGTGACATCCACGAAGTCACCTTATCCCACACCTCTAAAATGTGGTAGTGACTACATTGTCCTCCATAACTTTATTTCCCATCCCTTGAGAGAGAACTACATTTATTTACCAAGTTCTTGCTCATGATTTCTACCTTTGATTTCACTAAAAACCTCAAATTCCTTTATTAATCAATGTTCTTCCCAATATTGAATATTAGAATGTGTATTAACATCTACTCATCTAATATCAGCCTATATGGACAGCTTATCAAATGGCAATAGAATCAATTGATAAGCAGAAATGAATTCTAAACTGACATCATCCAGTTTCATATGAAGTTCTAGACTTACTAGTGACCACAGGCAGCTTTTTCAATTTGCCAGTCCTCAGTTTTCTTTATAAAATCCAAACCTCATTGTGCCTAGTCAGAAAGGAATAACTTAGCACTATATCCATCAAAATTATCAGTATTATACAGGTATTAGTCAAACTGAAATTGGGCATCTAAACAGGACCTATTTTTTTTTTAAAGATGTATCTATTTGAGAGAGAAGGAATGAGAAAGAGAAAATGGGAAGGGGCAGAGGAAGACAAGGAATCTCAAGCAGATTCCCTGCTGAGCATAGGACACCCCCCACCCCCGCCAACCAAGCAGGGCTCCATCCCACGACCTTGAAATTATAATCTGAGCTGAGACCCCAATCTGGCCGGTTAACCAAATGAGCTACCCACGTGCCCTAGGACATATTTAACTCTGTATTTCATTTATATACTGAAAAGCTGAGTGTTTTTAAGGCTATTAACATATAACATTATTATAATATATATATTTTATATATATACATATATATATATATATATATAGAGAGAGAGAGAGAGAGAGAGAGAGCACATGGCAATATGCAATATATACAAAGAACAGCAAGGCAATCTTCATATTTCAACTATTAAATGAATTGATATGAGAAGATATGTCCATTAATTATGGATTTAGAAGTTAAGACTGTCTGGTATGATGTCACATTTTCATGGTGATTTTAGCTAATTCAGAGAGGTAGAATGAAGAGAGTAGTGGTTTAACTATTAAAAATAATGTTCATTTTCTCATAATGAAAAGTATTATAACTGAAACAAACTTAATAACTATAATATGAAATAGACACATTATAAAATATATTTTAAAAATTATTCAGAAAATTGGACAACATACATTTAAAATAATAGTTTTGTTTTGTTTTTGTACAAGAGAGTGCAAGTGAGGAGGGGCAGACGGAGAAGGAGAGAGAGAATCCTAAGCAGGCTCCAGGTCAGCATGGAGATCCATGTGAGGCTCAATATCACAACCCTGAGATCGTAACCTGAGCCAAAATCAGGAGTTGGAGACTTAACTGACTGAGCCACCCAGGCACCCCCATAGCCAGGCACCCCCATAGTTTTTAGTTTTTTTTAAAACCATGTTTATCTAGCTAGGAAAATAGAATTTAAACAACTGTCAATTACTTTGTGAAAATAAAACTTTGAAAAATAAATTAGCAAATTATTCCATAAAAGATTAATTACACATAATTGAAACTTTCTAAGTATTCATGTATCTATGAAACTGTCATAACATTCAGGATAATGAGTACATCTCCCACCCCTAAAGTTTCCTTGTAACTTTATAATCACTTAAGGGTCACATTAGTAACTGGAGTTGCTTTGTAATCATGTGGTTTTATCTCTTTCACTCTTATTCCTCCTCTTGGGGAACACTTGATCTTACTTTTTGTTATATAGTAAATTGCAGTTTCTAGAATTCCTACACTTCTTTTGAGATTCACCCATATTACAGGATACATTCATGAAACAGTCTTCTTCACTGCTAAATATTATTCCATTATGTGAAATACTGTATTTGTCATTCATTCATTCAATTCCATTCATTTGTCATTCATTTGAGTTGGTCCCTATATATTTTATCTATTAGCACAACTGCCGTGAACTCTCTTGCACAGGTAATTATTTATACATGCTTTCATTTCTCTTGGGTAACTGTCTTATGGTGGAATGTCTTGAGCATATGCCAAATACACATTTAACTTTTAACAAAATCCCAAACTATTTTCTAAAGTGAATTCCACAATAGAAGAGAGTTCCACCCATACCACATCTTCGCCAACACTTGGTTTGTCCTTTCTTTGTAATTTTAGCTTTCCAATAGACATAAAATGGTAACTCACAATTTTAATTTGCATTTCCATAATAACTAGTGATGAGCAACTTCTGTGTTCTTATTTTCCATATATACATCTACTGGGATGAAATGTCTGTTCAATTTGTCCATTTTCTTATAAGTCTTGTTTTTTCTTTGTTACTGTATAGCAATAGATTTTGTATATTCTTCATGAAAGTCTTTTATCAGATACATGATTTACAATATTTTATTTCAGCCTATGTCTTATATTTTAAATTTTCTTAGAAATATCTCTTGAAGCAAAAGAGTGTCCAACTTTGATGAATTCCATTTGGATGCTAATGTTTAAATAGATCATACTTTTGGTATCACATAAGAAGTCCTTGACCTAAAGTTGCACCTGGTGGTGGTTATGCCTTCTTAACACATATTTTACAGTTTTAGCTCTTATAGTTAGATTTGTGTTCTACTTTGTGCATAATCCCACAGGAAACCATCACAGTTATATATCAGAATAAATAGTATATAATGCCAATGTTTAATGAGCCTCATACTTCTATGTGCCAAACAAATTAAGTGTGATAGGGAAATGAAGAAAAATATTATGCATGGATCACTGGGCGTGGTGCATAAACAATGAATTCTGAAACACTAAAAAGAAATAAAAGAAATAAAAAAATTATGGGAAGAACAATTTAATTAATAATATTAGAGTCCATAGCAATTTATTCAATCAGCTCTCTCTCTCTCTCTCTCTCTCTGTCTCTCTCTCTGCACTTCTGTCTCTGTCTCTCTCTGTCTCTGTCTCTGTCTCTCTCTGTCTCTGTCTCTGTCTCTGAAAAACAACTAAATTGGGGCACCTGGGTGGCTCAGTGGGTTAAAGCCTTTCCCTTCAACTCAGGTCATGATCTCAGGGTCCTGGGATTGAGCTCTGCATTGGGCTCTCTGCTCAGTGGGGAGCCTGTTTCCCTCCACCCCCCCACTCTCTACCTGCCTCTCTGCCTACTTGTGAACTCTGTCTGTCAAATAAATTAATAAAATCTTTTTTTAAAAAAGTAAATAAAAAAATTCAGAAGGTAAATATTTTCCTTAGAAGATACATTGAAAAAATGCAATATTTTCTTGGTATGGATTATAAATGGGTATAAATTTGTTCTTTTGGTCAAATCCTTTGAAAGTATGTATCTTTTGGAATAAAAAGCTCTACAGAGAGTTATAAAGATGGTAGAGGGTATCATTTGCCCAATTCCCCTAATGATAATATCTTATAAAACCATAGTACTTTTGTTCAAAATATTAATAATTTAACTAGAGGGTTAATTTTGATTTCACAAGTTATTCCACTAATTTCCTTTTCTTCAGTTCTGGGCTCCAATCCAGGACACCACGTGATTACATCTAGTCAGTATGTCTCCCTACGTCCTCTGCCCTGTAGCTGGTTCTCAGTCTTCCCTTGTTGATCAGAGCTTGAAAATTTTCAGAGGTCCGGGTCAAGTATTATGTTATGTGTCCCTCACTTTGGTCTGTCTGATATTTCCTCATGATTACACTGGGTTATGGGTTTGTGATAGAAGTGTCCTTTCCACTATATCACATCACATCATGTTTGGGGAACAGACCAGCATGATTTATTACTGAAAACCTTCACTTTTAATACTTGGTTAAGGTGGTATATACAGGTTCTTGCATGGTAAAGTCCCTCTTTTTCCATTTCCATATTTTACCCTTTGAGAGTGAGTGACCAAATTCAGCCCACATTCAACGAGACTGATTAATTTATCAGTTGTTTATTTATATCAAAATAGACTCATACATATTTATATATTATTCTTTGGTCGTTTAATCCAAACTGGCCTTGAATTAGTGTTATAAGCCAACATGACATTGATTTTTTTTTTTCTTTTTCCTGCATGTAGCTTTAGTTTTTCCACTGGGAAACCTTTCTGAATGACCGTTATATTCCTTTGACATATATCCATTATTTGGTTTATTGAGCACTTCCTTTTTTTCTTGCTTTAAAATACATTCTAAATTCATCTCATATTTCTTCTGCTCCAGCCCTAAAAAAAAAACGAGTTCCCCAAGGACTCCCGATTACTTTTGTTAGAGAATAACTTTTAGAGGCCAGTGACTGCATGCTGGATACATTTATGCCTACTGAGGTGTCCCTACTTCCAGGCTCTCTCAATAAGCAGAGGTAAGGTTATGTATACACAAACTCAGATACACAGATCTGTAATTTTTCTGTATCACATCATATATGTGTATACTTACGTATACTTGTGTGTTCACGCTAAGTATACTGACTCTGATATAGTACCAAGGGATTTATTCTAGCCCTCTTTCTCTTGCTTATATATTACTTCGCTCTCTAATAATGAGAGATTTGTCTATCCATTTATTTTTCAGTCCTAGTGTACATGCATGGCGGTTTCAGAATTGGTAACCCATGCTTTAGGAGAAACAACTTTACTGAATGCAGTATTTCTGTATAGTTGACCCTTGAACAACATGGGGATTAAGACTGCTGACCCCCAACCCCTATGCAGTTAAAAATCCACATATAATTTTTAACTCCTCACAAAGATAAGTAATAACCTTTTATCTATAAGCCTTATTGATAATATATATGGTTCATTAGCATATGTCTTGTACATTTTACAGATTATACACTCTATTCTTACAATAAAGTAGCTAGAGAAAAAATACTTTTTTAAAAGATTTTATTTACCGATTTGAGAGAGAGAAAGGCAATACAGGATATCCATAGGTTTCAGGGATTATAGCATAGTCATCTTTGACAGAACACATTATTCCTACTACAAGTTAAGTCTTTTACCAGCTTATATGGTGTTCACATTTTCATATATGTATATTTGTGCTGATAAACATTTATGCTTGTATATATATATATATATATATATATATATTTGCTTGTTTGCAATTTATACATATTCCTATATATATACATATACTATATATAGTATATCTTTATGTGTGTGCATGTATGTGTGTGTGTGTATACACACATATATAATCTCCAAATAAATGCATAAATGTTCAGGATCTGTTTCTGTCTGTAGAATTTTGTCACAATAAACCTGGTTTATTTCTCATTCTACATTCATATTGTTCAGATATCCTATAAATTAAAACTTTACAGAGTTTCCAACACTGTGAATAAAGATGATTTTTCAAATTGCAATTATACATGTAGGAATTAATTACATGAGTAGAAATAAATTCCTCTGGTTCTCAGTGACATGATGGTTACTATAGTGTATATTCACTATTTTTTCACAATTTTATTATTCCAATAGCTTTCTAAAATAGTCAGCATTATCCTTATGAATTAAAAATTAATTATTAATTTTTGTTTATCAGTAAATTAATTTGGTTACTCATATTATAAGCTCTAATATTATATTGTGTAATATTTCATCTGTAAAAGCTGTGTATTAAAGATACAGTACCCACTTTACACAGTTCTTTAAGTTTTTCAAAAGTTGCAAAATGGAAATTATGAAATGTTTGACAAAGCAAAGTCAACTTCAAACTTTTTCCTGTGGAAAGAAATTAAGGTTATTTCATTTTTTCACTGTTTGTAATTTTGTTGTTGTGGTTAAAGACTTTATTTATTTGACAGGGAGAGAGAGACAGTGAGAGAGGAAACACAAGCAGGGTGAGTGGGAGAGGGAGAAGCTTCCTGCTGACCAGGGACCCTTAGCCTAATGCGGGGCTTAGTCCCAGGACTTTGGGATCATGACCTGAGTTGCAGGCAGATGCTTAACAACAGAGTACCCAGGAGCCCCTGTTTGTAATGTTCATATTGAAGTACAAAACCAACTTCAGGAACACCTGGGTGACTCAGTCATTTAGCCTCTGCCTTTGGCTCAGGTCATGATCCCAGGGTCCTGCGATCAAGCCCTACGTTAGGCAGCTTCCTGCTCAGCAGAGAGCCTGCTTCTCTCTCTCCCTCTGTTCTGCTCTGTCTCTCTTTAAAAAACAACAACAACAAAAAAAAAAAAAAAAAAAAAAAACTTCAAATTTCTTTTCCTATGGAAAGAAATTAAAATTGGCTAATCTTTTTGCCATTGTTTGTAATGTTCATACTGAAGCATTCAGATATTCAAAACATACTTGCTTTAGGTTCAATATTTTATTTTATTATTATTTTTTTTTTTTGTCAAGGATATACGTTAACTCATACTCTTGAAAATAAAATGCAAAACTGGAAGTATGCAAAGGCCAGCTAGAATTCCTGAGGGTAATATGGACAAAGTTGTGACAAATAGAATAGAACTTCAAGCTTGGGAAATATTATGGTTAATTTGTGACCTGAAATATACAAAGTATAAATACCTAGAAATGTTCATATAATAAAATTCCTGGTGACATTTCCAGATGTTAGCAATTAAGGGAAACCTTCCTCAAAAGACCACAGCAACTTCTTAAGTGTGAGATCTTAAAGGATGAAAGTCCAGGATATAGGAATTAGGACTGCTGACATAATCAGTTTCAGGTAATACCAGTGATAAAGGTGGGAAACGAATTATGCTTGTCAGAAACATTTGCCTGTAAGAATGTTCAAATCATATTCACAGGGAAATCAAATTGCTCCCATTTCTTTCCTTTTTTCCTCTCCGGAAATATAGAATATAAGTAGCAACCAACCCCCTCACTTGAGGATCCTTTGGGAGTGCAGAATGGCCAATGCCTTTCAACTTTGACAAAGACTCTTCTTGACCTATCTCTAGGGAGACTTCCAGCAGCCTAAGATCTAGTCCCTGGGAAAACCTAGCCCCCATGACTGGAAAAACCCAGTGCTCCCCCAAACTGCCTTTTATCTCAGTCAACACTGACACTAAGTCCCTGACATCCTTTTCTTAGAACATTTCTTTCTTTATTTTTTTAAAGATTTTATGTATTCATTTGACAGACAGAGAGAGAATCACAAGTAGGCAGAGAGGCTGGCAGAGAGAGAGAGAGGGAAGCAGGGTCCCCACTGAGCAGAGAGCCCGATGTGGGGCTCGATATCAGGACCCTGAGATCATGATCTGAGCCAAAGGCAGAGGCCTAACCCACTGAGCCACCCAGGCACCCCCTTGGAACATTTATTAAAAAACAAACACTATTGGGGTATCTGGGTGGCTTAGTTGGTTAAGCATCTAACTCTTGTTTTAGGCTCAGGTGATGATCTCCCGGGGGTGAGATCAAACCCCACATGGGGTTCTATGCTGAGTGTGGAGCCTGCTTAAGATTCTTTCTTTCCTTCTCCCACTGCCCCTCCTCCTCTGCTCATTCTCTCTAATAAATAAATAAAAATAAATAAAATTAAAAAAAAAACAAATACTATTATAAATCCTTCTTCTGTCTCTTTGAAGTATATGTTCTATTTCAACCAAAGAGCCACTTTAACCATTCCTATACAATTCCATCATTTGGAAGGATAAGTTCCCTGTCTACCAATCTCTGTGGCAGAGCAGGAACATAACTGATTAAGTGCTAGTTCGCTGACAAAATTGGCCTCATCACATTGAGTGGTGGCTTGTTACAGAAGCGGCACGGAGCCACCAGAGGAAGCCGTAGATCAGAAACAGAGAGGGACCAAGGTGGTCTGTTGACACATAATCGGAATTCCACTGGCCCCATGACTCACTCACAAGAGACTCTGTCAGGAGGTAAGACCCCAATACCTTGGCCCCAACTGAGACTAAATGTATATTTCTTTTTATGTTTTGATTGAAGGCAGTGATTCATTCTTATCTCAGGAGCAAACTGCATTTCTAAATTGACTAGGGAAAAAGGGACAGAAAGCTGAGAAAATAAGCTACTTTTACCTTTTGAAAGATAGCTACGAACTTTGCATTGTGGTATCCATGATGTTATGCTTGATAAAAAATATATTCTGATTAATCTGCTTTTGTCAAGTGCTTGTGACCTGGACATGGGTGAAATATTACACTCCTTTGATCTCTGTTACTTCAGAAGAACCTATTTTGATCCCTTTGGATTATCATCATCTGTTCTAATTGGGACCATTTAGTGAATAGTAGAAAGTATTTCTTTTATAAAGCATAGCAAAGAAGAAAATGGTTAAATCATCAAATGTGTAGAACAAAAAAATTTGCTGAAACTGAGAACTCAGAAATTTTAATCTCACGAGAGTGGTAAAAGCTAGGAAATACTTGATTAGTTGTCTGTAAATTTTTCCTTTCTGGATAGGACTGAAGACGTTAGTTCAGCATAAACATCCTTCCTTTGCTATGGGAAAACCTGGAACATTTGCCATTAAGGTATTCTAATGTAAAGCAAAGTCCCATTTTGGCAAGAGAACATTTGGGAAGCTTAATGGAGCTCCTTTGGGGCTCAAAGCAACTGAATCATTTCATGTGGTCAAGCAGAGGTTATCTGTTTTTGAAAGTACCAAACTCCTTGAAGTAACTCTTTTCTAAATATGAATTCAGGCTGGACTCTGGTCACAGACCACTGTCGATCCTGGCAGAGATGACGTTTGTATTCAAGCAGCTGTTTCTGACCAGGAGTTCAGTGAAGACAAGGAGAAGAAGGAGGAGCCTGCACAGATCTTCACTCCTTTCTGGCAAAGCATGCTAAAATTCAGAAATAGAAAAAGGTAGTAATCAGAAGGTTATCAATTCTCTGTTAAGTAGATTGCAAGTGAAAAAGGGAAGAAGAAAGATAACATACGGATTCAGGCATTTGCCCATGACGTGCCATACTTGGGAAATGCTTGCAACCACTGGTATATGTTGTGTGTTGACTGAATAAAGAGGAAATACTGAGATAACTCTAATGATGGTGAGGCTAGACATGAGTCAGTCTATGTGGGCCGCTATAACAAAATATAATGGACTGGGTGGCTTATAAACAGCAGATATATATGTGGGAAGGGCAAGGATGCTCTTCAGGCCTCCAAGAGTGTTGTTAACCTCATTCATGAATGCTCTGCACTCATGACCTAATCACTTGACAGAGGCCTCACCCCCTACTGCCATCACCGGGGGTTAGGAGTTCAACATATGAATTTTGGGAAGCATATTCGTAACACAGTAATATGGTATCCCACTAGAGCCCACGTGGCAGACACTACCTTTGACAGATTAAGGTTTTATTTTTTTTAATTACATGTATTCTTTTTTATTGTATTACGTTAGTCACCATATTGTACATATTGTACATCATTCGTTTTTGATGTAGTGTTCCATGATTCATTCTTTGCGTATAATACCCTGTGCTCCATGCAATCCACATCCTCCTTAATACCTATCACCAGGCTCACCCATTTTCCCACCTCCCTCCCTTCTAAAACTCTCTTTTCCAGAGTCCCTAGTCTCTCATGGTTCCTCTCCCTTTCCGATTTCTCCCCCTTCATTTTTCCCTTCTCCTAATGTCCTCCATGTTATTACTTATGCTCCACAAATAAATGAAACATATGGTAATTGTCTTTCTCTGCTTGACTTATTTCATTCAGCATAATCTCCAGTTCTATCCATGTTGATGCAAATGTTGGGTATTCATCCTTCTGGATGGCTGAGTAATATTCCATTGTGTCTCTGGGTCCTCTATGGTCTAAGTTATGTGTCTACTTTACGAGCCCCTTCAGGGACTTGGACATTCTCTGCGGGAAACCTGGCAATATCTGAGCAGATCTGCAACAGGTCAGACAAACATTGATGCAACTGTGTATTGATGTTTTACTTCTGGTGTAGCCAAGACTAAATAACCCACTTCTGAGGGATGTGTTAACACTGGGGTGATGATCTTTGTTGTGATAATCTGCCTGGGTCCATGTGGCAAAGATAAGAGGGTAAGTTTATGGAGAATAGCATTGTCATCTGAAGGAAATACACATTCCTCACCTTACTTGTTCGGAAAAACTGGTCATTAGAAATCAAATGAGGACTCTGACTAGCCATTTTATCAGATTCAAGAGCATGCTTTCTCTCTCTTTGCACCTTAGTGCTTCCTTATAGTCATTAAAAAAAAGAGGGGGGGGAGGAGGGTAGAAAAAACACTTTGAGATATTCTGCTCTTGGGAGTCAGGGAGGCTCTACCCATGATCGAAACTGGATACTGGGTAAGGAAAAAGGCTGTAGCTCTGCAGCAGGATCAACTGTGAGTTATGGTTATTGTACAGTGTTTTCCTAGCATTCCTAAATGTTTAATTTCCTGGAAAAGTGTAGCAGCCTTTCTTAGGAAGGGTAAAAGAGAATGAAAGATCATTTTTGGAGAAAATCTTGCATGGATCTCTGTATTTCTGCACATTTTTGTGAAGAGGTCTTGACACTTTTGGTTACAGACATCCATTTCAATGATGCATACACAGAAAATAGTTTTGGAAGATGTAGTCTTCCTCCTAGGCTGAAGCAACTTTTTTTTTTTTTTTCATGACCAGGATAAGAAAGATACCTCCCTCTGAAAAAAAGGTTGAGCAGATTTGCCAACAGCAATCTTCTAAGATTGTGGGTCTTCTAAATTCTGGTTTCCTAAACATTTCCTACACAGAGGATGCATGGCAAGCTCTGGCCCAGCTATTCTGGGTCTCCCCGAAAAGACCTATAGGCAAAGAAATCAGTGTAAACATGATTCCAGACTACTTCTTGTGCTGGGAGTAGTAAAGTCCTTTTTCTTTGTCCTAGGATTCTCATGTGTCCTGTGTATATCTATGAAACCATGGCAGGGTAACTTGTTAGCTTTCAAAGAGAGGAAAATCTCAGACCTTTCTGTTAGCAGGGGTATTGACAAAACTTTGGACAGTGAGCAAATGGAGAGTTACTCTTCACATCCAAAGAACACAAGACGGTAGCAACTCAAGGGAGACTTTCATATCTTAGAGAGGATTCTGCAAAATTATATATTTTAATGAGAGCAAACCCTGTCCCCAACACACTTATGTTATTCAAAATAAATGTCATAAATCCTACAATATATGAAGTATAACAAAGTCCAGCAAAACTCTGGTAGTTTGTTTCATGGTAATAACTTTGATGATTTCCAGAAAAATTAATTAGCAATATTTAAAAATATGTATTTTTCAATATTTTGGTGGCAGTGTTTTGGGGTTTTAATCAACGATTTTGATAGGAAGATGTGTGGCTATACTAGCTGTTAAATAGTTGGAACATCATCTGTGCTTGTCCTCATAATTGCTATAAATCTGTGAGTGGTTTAATTGCTGTAATGTATTATTCACATTCTCATTTCTTTCTTCTTCAGTTTCAGGAAAAAAATTAATAAAACATCTTATTAAAATATTTTTCTGGCACCATGTTCCCAATGTTACCCCTTTGTTGATGACCTTTTAATTTAACTTGATTTGTATCAAATGTCTCCTGTTTCTCTCCTATTATTCACATTTTACATCAATTCACTCTGTAAGCTCAAAATGTCCCAACTGAACTCATTCTTTCACCTATAAATCTACTTCGTTTTGTGATTCATTCAATATGTCCAATTCAATCTGATATATACATATAGCCATCCTTATCCTGGTGCCTCCCACTATGAAATTACCTTAATTAGAACTCTCACCATTTCCTTTTTAAACTATGACAATAGCCCTGTAGTTAAATTCAGGCTCAGTCCCTAATCATGCTCCTGCCTCTCAGCGTTTTCCATATTGCAGTTTCTATCATTCTTCATAATCCTCAACAGAATTCAAGGTTTTGTCCTCATGTAACTTGACATTGACTCTGTAACTGTCAGTGTGCTTCAGCTTTAGTTCCTGGACACACATATACGTTGAAAGCATGACCACTAGACTTTTCTTCTGCTGGGAAGCATTGGCCTCCATCACTAACTTGGCTAAGGCTATACATCCCCCAATATATCATTCAAACCTAGGTTCTACCTGTCAGTGTTTTACCCCTCAACTGGGCATGGAGGGGGAAGGAGTGTCTGCTCTGGTCCTCCATCCATTACTGTATGTGTCCCAGTTTGCAGGCTCTTTGAAATATGAGTGGCTCCTTTTTAGTTGGGAGGTGAGGGAGAGGATGAGCTCCTTGGTGGCATTTCAACATTATTTATTCTCTATGTTTCTAGTACATCGGGGATGAAACCCCTGTTTCAGCTTGGTAATGCTGTATTGAGTGATCAGGTTTGTGGCTAGGTAGACGGGGTGAGAGGTCACTACAGATAGTAATTTTTTTGAAATTTCATAATTTTATATTAATATAATATATTAAATTTATATTTATTATCATTTTATAATATTTATATATAAATTTATAATACATATAAAAATAAATATATTTATATTGAAATATAAATAGTTTCAACATGGATTCCTGATTGGAAAAGTAATCTGAGTCTATTTAGTTTAAATTATGGGTAACTGATCTATGCAAGCTGGGAAGGACGGAAACACCACTCAGTTTTTGGTAATGGTTGCAGCACTGCAGTCAGGGACAGGGATTGCCCTAACAAAAGGAGTTTTGATACAAAAAGAAGTAGCAGAGTCAATTCACAAGGCAGCAGATTCAATGGGTGCATCAGTGCATATACCAAGATGCTTATTTCCTGTTCCTACAGAACACTTCTGGAGCTGCATTTCTGTCAGGGGATTTGTTTTGTTTTGTTTTTCTCCTATAAGCAGAGACCAAGAACATCTTGAGCTTCCTCCAGAGAACCAAGAGATGAAGCAATCAGGAGTTAGTTTTGTGATAATTATAGCTGAGTCAAAGGAATGACAGAAAGAATTTGCTGAGACTTTCATTTGTTTTTCTGGAAGCATAACATTTCCATGTAAATACCACTTCACAGATTGATTTGATATATTTGTGTTTAATTGGAGAAACAGCTACTTGTTTTGCCATGGAAAGTTTTCATAGTTCCCAGGAAGAAATATAATTAATCTAATTAATATGTTCATTTATTTGTCAGCACCTTGTTACAAATATTATCTCTATGTCCCTATCTCTTACTGTAGAGTAATTACTTAGGAAGTACTATTTTTTTTAAAGATTTTATTTATTTATTTGGTAGACAGAGATCACAAGTAGGCAAAGAGGCAGGCAGAGAGGAAGGGAAGCAGGCTCCCCGCTGAGCAGAGAGCCCAATGACCCTGGGATCATGAACTGGGCCGAAGGCAGAGGCTTTAACCCTCTGAGACACCCAGGTGCCCCATACTTAGGAAGTACTATTAAAGATCTTTTTACTCTCCTGAATTAGTCTATATTGAACAGCTTAATGTCCTGTATCACTGACCTCCTAATTACCCTCATCATAACATATTTGAAGGTGATTAAAATATCAGAGGACATGTACAAAATAATAAATATTCAGCTGTGTGGCATATCTGATAAAAAAGATAAACAAAAGAAAGCAATCCCTTCTCTTGCTTGATTGTGTCTGTATGTGTGTTTTCATAATTCTCATGGTCAGATTTAAAAGGATATTCTCATCCCAGGAGAACTCTCTTCCTTTCTAGTGAATTATCTACAATGATTCATAGTCTGTAATAAATGATAGCTATTCTTTGAATACTCTTTACCATTCCAAACTTTATTCTTTCATCTATTAATTTAGTGGACATTTGGTTAACTTTTGGTTTGGAAAATCTCTGTGCCATACACAGGGAATGCATTAAAAACATTAGAAAAATAAGTAAAATTCACGACCCTCAGGAAATGCATTGTTTCTTATGAAAAGTAAGGAAATAACTCAAGTATTATATGTACTTACGAGTGGTGATAACTGTTATATACAAATGTGCTGTGCATGCTAAGGAAATGTATCAAGTAATGGGAAGTTATTTAGGAATTTAATAGTCAAGAAAAACTGAAAAGCAGATATGATGGTCAAGCTAAGAGTTAAAACATTAGTAATTGCAATTACTGGGTAGATGAAGGAGCTAATAAGAAAACAAGTATACATACACCGAGCATGAGAGCAGGTTATGGTTCAAGAACTGCAATTAATTTGATATACAGAGAAGAAAATGGATAACCAAAACATCCTGGAGGAAAGCAGGAGGTCAAATTAAGAGGAAGCATGTCATTAGGAAGTTTAGGGAAATCAGCAAACCAAAAACATTCAGTAAAATAAACACAGGAATTGTATTTCATTAAAAAATCATTTAATTTCAGTGTGAAATCAGATTTAGAAAAAAGTGGGGAATGGGGCACCTGGGTGGCTCAGTGGGTTAAGTCTCTGCCTTCAGCTCAGGTCATGGTCTCAGGGTCTGGGGATTGAGCCCCACATTGGCCTCTCTGCTAGTGGGGAGTCAGTTTCCCCCTCACTCTCTGCCTGCCGCTCTGCCTACTTGTGATCTCTCTCTCTGTGAAATAAATAAAAATCTTTAAAAGAAAAGAAAAAGTGGGGAAATTTTGGTGTCAGGGAGACCAGTTATGAAAGCAATATAAGAATATAATGGTTTAGGGGCTCTTGAGTGGCTCAGTGGGTTAAGCCTCTGCCTTCAGCTCAGGTCATGATCTAAGGGTCCTGGGATTGAGCCCCGCATTGGGCTCTCTGCTCAGCGGGGAGCCTGCTTCTCTCCCACTTCTGCCTGCCTCTCTGCCTACTTGTGATCTCTGTCAAATAAATAAATAAAATCTTTAAAAAAAAAGAATATAATGGTTTAGAATTTAGGCATCAACAATGGAAACTTAATTATAGAAAGTAAAAGTGCATTTTTTTAAGATTTTATTTATTTATTTGACAGACAGATCATAAGTAGGCAAAGAGGCAGGCAGAGAGAGAGGAGGAAGCAGGGTCCCCATTGAGCAGAGAGCCCGATGCAGGGCTGGATCCCAGGACCCTGAGATCATGACCTGAGCCGAAGGCAGAGGCTTTAACCCACTGAGCCACCCAGGCGCACCAAAAGTGTACTTTTTTTAGTAGAAGAGTATTCTTAAATGTTTTAAAAACATCTACTTGCTTACTATGTTTTGTAAGGTATGTGCCTATGTGTTTTATAAACATTTATTCATTTTTCTGTAAAATAACCATATTACCATTGTCATCCCTATGGTAGGTAAGGAAACATACACAGAGAGATTAAGCAAAACATACACAGAGATTAAGGAAACATACACAGAGAGATTTTCTTAAGGCTTCAGACCTGGTATGGTAGCACTGAGGTTTGAATGCTGGTAATAAATCTCCTAGAATTTGTGCTATTAACCACAAAACCATGCAGTTTCTTATGTCTAATCTTGTTTATAGGTGGAAGTATTGCCAAGGAGTAGGGAAAGAAGATCTTAGGCTAACCTTCTGGTGTTCGACTGAATAAGTAATCACCAAATAGTTATTACTGACTCATTATTCCTTAATGAAGAACCCAAGCTACAAACTTCACACATACCTGAGAATCTATGACAGCACTATAATGTCTTTTTTTTTTAACTGAGATAAACTTGAAACATATAACACTATGTTAGTTTCAGATGAACAACATAATGACTCCATATGTGTATTTGTTATGAAATGTTCATCACAATAATTCTAGTTGACATCCATCATCACATAGTTATACTTTTTTCCTTGTGAGGAGAAATTTTAAGATCTATTCTTCTAGCAATGATAGTATTGATCTAGTAATGATCTAGTAATTATACAATAGAGTATCATTAACTATAGTTACAGCACTGTTAATGACATCCCCCATCCCCAGGTCTCTCTCTCTCTTTTTTTTTTTTTAAAGTTGACCTTTTGACCTCCTACACCCATTTTGCCCACCCTCCCTGAGTTAGACCTTACAGATGGTCAGATATATGAAGAAAAGTTGAGAAAAATTGTTTGAACTGCATATGCAGGTTTGAGAGTAGTAATTTCATTCAATTAAAAAACAAAGCAAAAGAAATAGTAATACTATGAGGGAAAACGTCCATGTTAGAATTTATGTTTATAGCTAAGATACAGTAAGAGACAGACATTTCCCTTTACCCATAAAAAAGTTAGAAATCTTGACTAAATATTTTAAAGCAATTATTTGTACAAAGAAAAATGCTGCGTCTAGAACCACCCCTGTCAAGTTCATGGAGTTGGGAGAATCTGAGACCGTACGGGTTGTGGGGATTTCAGGGGACAGAACTGAGATGTAAGGCAGATAAAAGTGGCTGAAATTTGTGGGCAGAGTACTAGAGAATAGGAAACTTTTCAGACAATAATTTCCAAATATCTGCACAAGGGCCCTCTTGACTATGTGGCTGAATAATTCCCGAGAAAGATGGGCTGCGAGCTTTAGTCTGAAATGTTTCCAAGTTCATATGAGTCTGGAAGACTTTCAAAACCCTACCAACCAGAAAATAATTAACCTGGTAGAACACTTGCATTTAGAAGAAATCCAGGACAGGTCATGTCTTAATAGTAGGACAAAACTAAACTTGGAATAAACACTAACACAAAATAACCAAGATGATCAGTAAGTCAGTCAGCTACATGCTAGAACAAGCTTAAAATTTAGAATACTAAAGGTATTTGGCATCCAATTGAAATTTTCTAAACTTGCAAGAAGCTGCAAAATGTGATCCATAAAGAAGAGAAAAAATTACTCCATACATACAGACTCAAGCATTAAAAGGATGAGACAAGAATTCTAAAATAATTATTATAAATAGACACCAGGATTTATAAGCAAATATAAACACAGGAGAAAAATGGAAGATGTAAAATTAGAATTACTAGAAAAAAATATTGGATATGAATACCAGAAGACTGGAAAATATAATTTTGGTGATATATACAAAAATTTCAGAAAATACTTAAAGAAGCAATAATGAAAAGCATCCAAAAAAAAAAAAAGCAATGAAAGAGAGAGAAAAAAAAAAGACTTGTAGTTAGGAAAGCAGAATCACAGTAGACTGTGGTACTATATCAAGAATATATCAATAGAAAAAAAAAAGAATTTATCAATAGATCCAATATTATTAACAAATTATTAGCAAGACAAATAAAATGATCTAAAAACAGTTTATACCAGGACCAAGTAGAGTTTATTCTAGGAAAGAGATTAGTTTAACATTCAAAAAATAAATCAATGAAATTCACCAATTTACCAAACACCCCCCCCAGGAAAAGGAAAATCACATAATGTTATAGATACAAAGAATCTGATAAAATCAAAGACCCATTTATGGCAGAAATCTCAGCACGCCAGGAATGAGGTTACTCCCTCAACATGTTGAACACCACAAGATACCTACATGTATCATCGCATGTAGTGACAAAAGAGTAAATCCTTTTCTTTTTTCTTAAAGATTTATTTATTTGACAGAACGAGAGCAGGGGAGGGGCAGAGGGAGAGAGAAACTCAAGCAGACTCCACGGTGAGCACAGACCCCAGCAGGAGGCTCTAACTCATGACCTCCAGAAAAGACCTGAGCCAAAACCAAGAATCGGTTGCTTAACCGACTTTGCGACACAGACGCCCTGAAAATACTAAATCCTTTTCTTGATAAGGCAGTGAAAAAGGCAAGGACACCTGCTCCCATCACTTTTGTTTACAATGCTCTCGGGGTACAATATAGTGTGAAAGAGGCACACACACACACACACGCACACACACACACACTCACACTGAAGTACAAAGCAAAAATGGCAAGATTTCATCTGTAGAAATCCCTAATTGTCTACAAAGGAACTAATAGAAATTTTAAGTTAATTTGTCAGGAACAAAGAATGCAAGTTCAATAAACAAAAATTTAATTGACTTTAGAACAACAGACTTTAGACTTTAGAACTTTAGACTTAAGAATAGACTTTAGAACAACTGCAAGAGTCCACTTATAAACAGATTTTTTTCAATAAATATAGTGCAATACTATAAAATGTATTTTCCTGTGATTTTCTAATAACCTTTTCATTTCTTTAGCTTACTTTATTGGTTTCTTTTAATATACTTTTTTATTTTTTATAAACATATATTTTTATCCCCAGGGTAAAGGTCTGTGAATCACCAGGTTTACACACTTCACAGCACTCACCAAAACACATACCCTCCCTAATGTCCATAATACCACCCCCTTCTCCCAAACCCCCTCCCCCCAGCAACCCTCAGTTTGTTTTGTGAGATTAAGAGTCACTTATGGTTTGTCTCCCTCCCAATCCCATCTTGTTTCATTTATTCTTCTCGTACCCACTTAAGCCCCCATGTTGCATCACCACTTCCTCATATCAGGGAGATCATATGATAGTTGTCTTTCTCCGCTTGACTTATTTCGCAAAGCATGATACGCTCTAGTTCCATCCATGTTGTCGCAAATGGCAAGATTTCATTTCTTTTGATGGCTGCATAGTATTCCATTGTGTATATATACCACATCTTCTTGATCCATTATCTGTTGATGGACATCTAGGTTCTATCCATAGTTTGGCTATTGTGGACATTGCTGCTATAAATATTCGGGTACATGTACCCCTTTGGATCACTACGTTTGTATCTTTAGGGTAAATACCCAATAGTGCAATTGCTGGGTCATAGGGCAGTTCTATTTTCAACATTTTGAGGAACCTCCATGATGTTTTCCAGAGAGGTTGCACCAGCTTGCATTCCCACCAACAGTGTAGGAGGGTTCCCCTTTTTCCGCATCCTCGCCAGCATCTGTCATTTCCTGACTTGTTGATTTTAGCCATTCTGACTGGTGTGAGGTGATATCGCATTGTGGTTTTGATTTGTATTTCCCTGATGCCGAGTGATATGGAGCACTTTTTCATGTGTCTGTTGGCCATCTGGATGTCTCCTTTGCAGAAATGTCTGTTCATGTCCTCTGCCCATTTCTTGATTGGATTATTTGTTCTTTCGGTGTGGAGTTTGCTAAGTTCTTTATAGATTCTGGACACTAGTCCTTTATCTGATATGTCGTTTGCAAATATCTTCTCCCATTCTGTCAGTTGTCTTTTGATTTTGTTAACTGTTTCCTTTGCTGTGCAAAAGCTTTTGATCTTGATGAAATCCCAATAGTTCATTTTTGCCCTTGCTTCCCTTGCCTTTTGCGTTGTTCCTAGGAAGATGTTGCTGCGGCTGAGGTCGAAGAGGTTGCTGCCTGTGTTCTCCTCAAGGATTTTGATGGATTCCTTTTGCACATTGAGGTCCTTCATCCATTTTGAGTCTATTTTCGTGTGTGGTGTAAGGAAATGGTGAATTTCATTTTTCTGCATGTGGCTGTCCAATTTTCCCAGCACCATTTATTGAAGAGGCTGTCTTTTTTCCATTGGACATTCTTTCCTGCTTTGTCGAAGATTAGATGACCATAGAGTTGAGGGTCTATTTCTGGGCTCTCTATTCTGTTCCATTGATCTATGTGTCTGTTTTTGTGCCAGTACCATGCTGTCTTGATGATGACAGCTTTGTAATAGAGCTTGAAGTCCGGGATTGTGATGCCACCAACATTGGCTTTCTTTTTCAATATCCCTTTAGCTATTCGAGGTCTTTTCTGGTTCCATATAAATTTTAGAATTATTTGTTCCATTTTTTTGAAAAAGATAGATTGTACTTTGATAGGAATTGCATTAAATGTGTAGATTGCTTTAGGTAGCATAGACATTTTCACAATATTTATTCTTCCAATCCAGGAGCATGGAACATTTTTCCATTTCTTTGTGTCTTCCTCAGTTTCTTTCATGAGTACTTTATAGTTTTCTGTGTATAGATTCTGTGTCTCTTTGGTTAGGTTTATTCCTAGGTATCTTATGGTTTTGGGTGCAATTGTAAATGGGATGGACTCCTTAATTTCTCTTTCTTCAGTCTTGCTGTTGGTGTAGAGAAATGCAACTGATTTCTGTGCATTGATTTTATATCCTGACACTTTACTGAATTCCTGTACAAGTTCTAGCAGTTTTGGAGTGGAATCTTTTGGGTTTTCCACATATAGTATCATATCATCTGTGAAGAGTGATAATGTGACTTCTTCTTTGCCGATTTGGATGCCTTTAATTTCCTTTTGTTGTCTGATAGCTGAGGCTAGGACCTCTAGTACTATGTTGAATAGCAGTGGTGATAATGGACATCCCTGCCGTGTTCCTGACCTTAGCGGAAAAGCTTTCAGTTTTTCTCCATTGAGAATGATATTTGCGGTGGGTTTTTCATAGATGGCTTTGATGGTATTGAGGTATGTGCCCTCTATCCCTACACTTTGAAGAGTTTTGATCAGGAAGGGATGCTTTTCCAGCATCTATTGAGAGTATCATATGGTTCCTGTTCTTTCTTTTATTGATGTGTTGTATCACATTGACTGATTTGCGGATGTTGAACCAACCTTGCAGCCCTGGAATAAATCCCACTTGGTCGTGGTGAATAATCTTTTTAATGTACTGCTGAATCCTATTGGCTAGTATTTTGTTGAGTATTTTCGCATCTGTGTTCATCAAGGATATTGGTCTATAGCTCTCTTTTTTGGTGGGATCCTTGTCTGGTTTTGGGATCAAGGTGATACTGGCCTCATAAAATGAGTTTGGAAGTTATCCTTCCATTTCTATTTTTTGGAACAGTTTTAGGAGAATAGGAATTAGTTCTTCTTTAAAGTTTTGGTAGAATTCCCCCGGGAAGCCGTCTGGCCCTGGGCTTTTGTTTGTTTGGAGATTTTTAATGACTGTTTCAATCTCCTTACTGGTTATGGGTCTGTTCAGGCTTTCTATTTCTTCCTGGTTCAGTTGTGGTAGTTTATATGTTTCTAGGAATGCATCCATTTCTTCCAGATTGTCAAATTTGTTGGCGTAGAGTTGCTCATAGTAATATCTTATAATAGTTTGTATCTCTTTGGTGTTAGTTGTGATCTCTCCTCTTTCATTCATGATTTTATTTATTTGGGTCCTTTCTCTTTTCTTTTTGATAAGTCTGGCCAGGGGTTTATCAATTTTATTAATTCTTTCAAAGAACCACCTCCTACTTTCGTTGATTTGTTCTATTGTTTTTTGGTTTCTATTTCATTGATTTCTGCTCTGATCTTTATGATTTCTCTTCTCCTGCTGGGCTTAGGGTTTCTTTCTTGTTCTTTCTCCAGCTCCTTTAGATGCAGGGTTAGACTGTGTGTGTACCTGAGACCTTTCTTGATTCTTGAGAAAGGCTTGTACCGCTATATATTTTTCCTCTCAGGACTGCCTTTGTTTGTGTCCCACAGATTTTGAACCGTTGTATTTTCATTATCATTTGTTTCCATGATTTTTTTCAATTCTTCTTTAATTTCCCAGTTGACCCATTCATTCTTTAGAAGGATGCTGTTTAGTCTCCATGTATTTTGGTTCTTTTCAAACTTCCTTTTGTGGTTGAGTTCTAGCTTTAGAGCATTGTGGTCTGAAAATATGCAGGGAATGATCCCAATCTTTTGGTACCGGTTGAGTCCTGATTTAGGACCAAGGATGTGATCTATTCTGGAGAAGGTTCCATGTGCACTAGAGAAGAATGTGTATTCTGTTGCTTTGGGATGAAATTTTCTGAATATATCTGTGATGTCCATCTGGTTCAGTTTGTCGTTTAAGGCCTTTATTTCCTTGCTGATCTTTTGTTTGGATGATCTGTCCATTTCAGTGAGGGAGTGTTAAAGTCCCCTAGTATTATTGTATTATTTTTGATGTGTTTCTTTGATTTTGTTATTAATTGGTTTATATAGTTGGCTGCTCCCACGTTGGGGGCATAGATATTTAAAATTGTTAAATCTTCTTGTTGGACAAACCCTTTGAGTATGTTATAGTGTCCTTCCTCATCTCTTATTATAGTCTTTGGCTTAAAATCTTATTGATCTGATATAAGGATTGCCATTCCTGCTTTCTTCTGATGTCCATTAGCATGGTAAATTCTTTTCCACCCCCTCACTTTAAATCTGGAGGTGTCTTCGGGCTTAAAATGAGTTTCTTGGAGGCAACATATAGATGGGTTTTGTTTTTTTATCCATTCTGATACCCTGTGTTTTTTGACAGGGGCATTTAGCCCATTAACATTCAGGGTAACTATTGAGAGATATGAATTTAGTGCCATTGTTTTGCCTGTAAGGTGACTGTTACTGTATATGGTCTCTGTTCCTTTCTGATCTACCACTTGTAGGCTCTCTCTTTGCTTAGAGGACCCCTTTCAATATTTTCTGTAGAGCTGGTTTGGTGTTTGCAAATTCTTTCAGTTTTTGTTTGTCCTGGAAGCTTTTAATCTCTCCTTCTATTTTCAATGATAGCCTAGCTGGATATAGTATTCTGGGCTGCATGTTTTTCTCATTTAGTGCTCTGAAAATATCATGCCAGCTCTTTCTGGCCTGCCAGGTCTCTGTGGATAAGTCAGCTGCCAATCTAATATTTTTACCATTGTATGTTACAGACTTCTTTTCCCGGGCTGCTTTCAGGATTTTCTCTTTGTCACTGAGACTTGTAAATTTTACTATTAGGTGATGGGGTGTGGGCCTATTCTTATTGATTTTGAGGGGCGTTCTCTGAACCTCCTGAATTTTGATGTTCGTTCCCTTTGCCATATTGGGGAAATTCTCCCCAATAATTCTCTCTAGTATACCTTCTGCTCCCCTCTCTCTTTCTTCTTCTTCTGGAATCCCAATTATTCTAATGTTGTTTTGTCTTATGCTGTCACTTATCTCTCGAATTCTCCCCTTGTGGTCCAGTAGCTGTTTGTCCCTCTCTTTGCTCAGCTTTTTATTCTCTGTCATTTGGTCTTCTATATCACTAATTCTTTCTTCTGCCTCATTTATCCTAGCAGTGAGAGCCTCCATTTTTTGATTGCACCTTATTAATAGCTTTTTTGATTTCAACTTGGTTAGATTTTAGTTCTTTTATTTCTCCAGAAAGGGCTTTTATATCTCTCGAGAGGGTTTCTCTAATATCTTCCATGCCTTTTTCGAGCCTGGCTAGAACCTTGAGAATTGTCATTCTGAACTCTAGATCTGACATATTACCAATATCTGTATTGATTAGGTCCCTAGCCTTCGGTACTGCCTCTTGTTCTTTTTTTTGTGTTGAATTTTTCCGTCTTGTCATTTTGTCCAGATAAGAGTATATGAAGGGGCAAGTAAAATACTAAAAGGGTGGCAACAACCCCAGGAAAATATGCTTTAACCAAATTAGAAGAGATCCCATATCGTGAGGGGGGAGAAAGGGGATAAAAAGAGGTTCAAAAAGGAAGAAAGAAAAAAAAAAGAAAAAGAAAGAAAAAAGAAAGAAAAAAAAAAGAAAAGAATTTTAAAAAAAGAAAAACACTAAGAAAAATATAAAAAAGAAAAAAATATATGTATTAGATAAACTAGTAAAAATCGTTAAAAAAGAAAAAAGGTAATAGTTAAAAAAAAAAAATTTACCCGAAGGCGAGAAAAAAAAAAAAAAAAAAAAAAAAGAAAAAAATTAAATTAACTGCAAGACTAAAAAAAAATCACAGGGAAAAAGCCATGAGTTCCGTGCTTTGCTTTCTCCTCCTCTAGAATTCTGCTGCTCTCCTTGGTATTGAAAACCGCACTCTTTGGTAGGTGAACTTGGTCTTGGCTGGATTTCTTGTTGATCTTCTGGGGGGAGGGGCCTGTTGTAGTGATTCTCAAGTGTCTTTGCCCCAGGCGTTATTGCACCGCCCTTACCCGGGGCCGGGGTGAGTAATCTGCTTGGGTTTGCTTTCAGGAGCTTTTGTTCCCTGAGCGCTTTCTGTAGAGTTCCGGAGGACGGGAATACAAATGGCGGCCTCCTGGTCTCCGGCCCGGAGGAGCCTAGAGCCCAGGGCCGCACTCCTCAGTGCGCGCTCAGAGAACTGCGCCCAGTTATTCCCGTCTGCCTGACCTCCCGGCCACGGTCCGAGCTCACCGAGGCTGTGACCGGTTCAAGGTCACCCCAAGCTGCGAGCTTACTGTAGGCTCTGTCTCTGTAGCTGGCTTTCCCGTTCCAATACCCGCAAGCTCTGCGACACTCAGACACCCCCGATCCTTCTGTGACCCTGTGGGACCTGAGGCCACGCTGACACCGTGTGGGCTTTGCCCCGGGTAGCCTCTGGAGCGATGTCCCTCAGCGGAACAGACTTTTAAAAGTCCTGATTTTGTGCGCCGTTGCTCCGCTGCTTGCCGGGAGCCGGCCCCTCCCCCCAGGGTCTATCTTCCCGTCGCTTTGGATTCACTTCTCCGCCGGTCCTACCTTTCAGAAAGTGGTTGTTTTTCTGTTTCCAGAATTGCTGTTCTTCTTCTCTTCAATCTGCCGATGGATTTTCCCGTGTTTGCAATCTTTAGATAAGCTATCTAGCTGATCTCCGGCTAGCTGAAGTAGTCTCGGCCTGCTACTTCTCCGCCATCTTGACTCCTCTCCTAGCTTACTTTATTGTAAAAACACACTATATAACACATATGACATACAAAATGGACGTGCTTGGTACCCATAACCCTTGCATTGTTCAAGGGGCAACTGTACTAGCAAAGATCTTTGGGGTTAACTAAATTAAAAGAAAACAGTCTCTCACAAAAGCAACAAAACATGGAATACTTATGGAGAAAATAAGACATATACTATACCTGATTATTAAAAAACTAATAAAAACAAAAACAAAGTGCTTTTGAGAGAGAGTGAGATAAAATGCCTTTATCCTTAGATAAAATGATCCAGTACCTAGAAAATCTCATGAATTGCTCAAAGTAGTGCTTGATCACTATTTTTTTTTCCAAAGCTAAAGACTATAAGCTTTATCTTATAGTCAAAGCTAAAATCAAAAGCTAGACTGTAAAGACAATGAAAACAATATCTTTGAAAAATGTTGAAATTTTTCTGGAAGGCAACTGATTCACCAAGCAATTAGAAATAGTCTTTAATTTTTTTTTTCCATGTGGGATGAAAAAAAATGGGACACAGAGTTTTTCAGGGCAGTGAAAATCCTCCTTATTATAATACATGTTTTCTCAAAACTCACAGAATATACAACAGCAAATGACCCTCGTGTAAACTATGTATTTTGGGTAATAATTATGTGTCAGTGTTGGTTCCCTGATGGTAACAAACACAGCACCCGGATGTGAGGGGGATGATAGCAGAGAAATTGGCCTTATTTGGTTGTAAACAGCGCTCAACTTTGCCATGAAACTAAAATTGCTCTAAAAGCAAAGTTTATTATTTTTTTTTTAATTTTAAAAATTACCATTCCCAATAGCATGGAAAAACTTGATGTATCTAGAGATAAATGTATATAATAAACAAAGACAGGGACGTGGCTGACTATAAAACATTGCTAAGCGAAATTAGAGAACCTCAAACTAAATGGAGAGGAATACTGTATTCACTAAGGAGGTAACAGTATTTTTAAAAGGCTATTCTTCCCAAACTTGTTTTCAGAAATCAATGCAATTCAAATCAAAATCCTATTATATATACATGAAAAACAAAAAAGTTAAAATAGCTAAACAGTTTTGAGAAGAACAGCACAAGGTTATGATTTAAAATGCCCAATTTCAGGACTTACTATGCAGCTACAATCATCAAGATGGTATGTTAGCAGCATGAAAATGATTTTTGCTAAAACTGCACATTTATCCAGCAGGGGAAGTCTAGTCTTTTCAACAAATTGCAATGGGACAACTGGATATCCCTAATTATTTACCTCTCATCACATGCAAAACTGGCTTGAAATGAGTCAAAAATTTAAATCTATAAGTAGAAAACTTCTACAAGAAAACATTAGCTATTTTTTTTTTTTGTCTTTGGCATAGCCATTTTTCTTCTTAGATATAAAATTCATCAACAGTTTAAAAAAGGAAAAATTGGGGCTCCTGGGTGGCTCAGTCGTTAAGCTTCTGCCTTCAGTTCAGGTCATGATCCCAGGGTCCTGGGATCAAGCCCTGCATCAGGCTTGCTGCTCAGTGGGAAAACCTGCTTCTCCCTCTCCCTTCCCGCCCCCCTGCTTGTGTTCCCACTCTCACTGTCTCTCTGTCAAATAAATAAAATCTTTTAAAAAATAAAAAAAGGAAAAATTGTATTGTCTACAACTAAGGTACAAATACTCCCCAGGTGCTGATAAGCACATATCCCTAACACTATACTAACGATTTTGAAAATGTCAATGAAACATGCTATTTCCAGGGAAACAAATTAATAAAATTAATCAACCTGAAGTAGAAATCTGTACCAAACTTTGAAACAAACTGAAATAATTAATGTCAAAAAATTTTAAATGAAAAAAGGTAATGCCCAGAGTATTCTGAGAAAACTCTTCAGGGAGCCATAAAATTCTCAGGTTATCAGCAAAATGTTCAGTATCACTGAAAAAGTTGGAAAACTTCCTAGTTCATTAAGGAATACCAGAATAACCTTGATACCAAAAACTGACAGGATGAACAATCGAACTCCAGATATATCTCACAGCTGAATATAGTTGCCAACGTTTTAATTTAATTCCAGCAAATCAAATTCAGCAGTATATTAGAATTATTACAAAGTACAATTTATTCGAGGAACCAATACCTAATTCCACGTTAAATTTTTCTGTAATTTACGGAAGCATCTTTCAGCGCTTTCTAAAGTTCTGGCACTTAAAAAAGAGCTTTTGTGTAAGTGAGATGTATACCTTAACTAATTTTGTTTATGTTTTAAAAACTTACGAAGTAAGGCATGGCTGAGAATAAGAACTAGGTAGAAAAGCTTTTCATTTCTTCCTGCTCCTCTCTCTTGCCCCCAAAGCTACATCCTGCTCCTCTGCATTCCCAGGGCAACAGTTCCTTAAAATCTTCCCTGCACCTTTTCATTATTTCCAGAGTTTCTACAATTAAAGGAATAGATGCAGTGTCCCCAGTGAAAATAAAACAAGAAATCTTATATGAGCACATTGCTCCCTCTTTTCTGCACAAATTATAATGGCTTCACTGTTTGATGTACTCATCTCTTATGTGCCAGCAAGAATGTAGGTCAGGGCTTAAGAGCTCTGATGTTTTAAAATATTCCTGTTATGTCCCAATCAGTATGTTTTCCAATAATGTTCTTTAAAATGCAGTAGTAGTGGGTTGGCTCAGTAGTGGGGCACTTGGGTGGCTCAGTCAGTTAAGTATTTTCCTTTGGCTCAGGTCATGATTCCAGGGTCCTGGAATAGAGCCCAGCATCGGGTTCCCCTCTCCCTCTACCACTCCTTCTGTTTGTGTGCTTTCTCAAAATAATAAATAAAACATTAAAAAAATAAAGAATAGAAATGCCTGAGTGGCTCAGTTGGTTAAGCATCTGCCTTGGCTCACATCATGATTCGAGAGCCCTGGAATTGAGTCCTGTATCAGACTCCCTGCCCAGTGGGGAGCCTGCTTCTCCCTCTGCCTGTGCACTCCCTGCTTGTGCTCTCTCTCTCTCTGACAAATAAGTAAATAAAATATTAATATATGTACATATGCATATATATAGTTTGCCTATTGTATTTCTAATTTTTTTAAAAAGCATTATTAATTAAGCATAGCAACAATTTGGAATGTCCAGTTTAAGGAATATCATTAACATTTGATCTCTATATGTGCCACTTCCTTCTCAAATTCTCTTATTTCAGTGCTCTATCAGTTGTAGTTCCACTTCATGTGCATATTTATGCTATAATCCATTGAATACATCACACCCATATATAACATATGTGATAATAATAAATTATATAATTTTATGTATTTTTAAACTTTGTGTGAATGCGATTTTATTATGCATTTCATTTTGCAATGTGCTTTACTTATTCCCATAGTTTTTTCTTTTCTTTTCCTTTCTACTCTCCTTTTTTTTTTTTTTTGATGTAGCTACTTAGAGCTTTACTAATTCATTTTCACAATGCACGGTATCGAATCATATAAACACTTTTTAAAAATATTGACTTGGGGGCCACCTGGGTGGCTCAGTTGGTTAAGTGTCTCCCTTCGTCTCGGGTCTAGGGTTCTGGGATTAAGTACCACATCGGGCTCCTTGCTCAGCAAGGAATTTCTTTCTCCTTCTCCCTCTGCCTGTACTCTCCCTGCTTGTGATCTCTCTTTCTCTGTCAAATAAATAAAATCTATGAAAAAAATATATTGAATCAGTTGTTGACAATGTAGGGCATTTACATTTATTGGCTACTTACAAGCAATGCTACAGTGATTGTCTGCATGCATGTGGCTTGGACACACATCCAAGAACCTTTTAGTGGTTGTATTGCTCAGTCTGTGGGAACCTACAACTGCAGCTTCACTAGATAATGATGAATTTCTCCTTATAGAAGTTGGATAATTTTTATAATCCTAATCATGTTTATTTCCAGCTAAGTTTCTCTTGACTGTTATATCCTCTCATGAAATATGGACTATAAGTCATTCCCCACTCCCAGGAATTCCTTCTTGTACATGGCTTCCCAGGGGCTGCTAAGCCATGTCCTAAATTGCTGCACCTGTGATAGGCACATGTGTCCCCTGCATCAGTGGGTGGGAGGCAGGAGCTGTAGATTTGTCCCAATGTACAAGTGATTCTTCTTTTGGGTAGAGGGAGGATGTCCAGATGAGTGCTTTTATCCCTTATTTGTGGATACCTATTGGGTTCTATATCTTAAAATTCATTGCTGCTCCAATTAAATGGTCTCAGCTACAATGTTCTGTTTTTCTTTCTTTTAAACTTGATAAATTATAGTTTAGGTAGGTTCAGGAGCTTCCAAGGTATAATCTGAAACCAGCCGTCATATGCACTGGGCAGAGAGAGACTGAGGAAAGAGGCAGATCACTCCAGATGGACAGATGACAGTTTTAATAAGCAAGGGAACTTGCATATGAGGCTTGTTTAGGGTGATTTCAAGGTAAGGAAATCTCCACACTTGACCCCAAATCTTAAAATTTTCAACAAACGCCTTAACTGTGTTCAGTCACGTAGACCATCCAGATGGTCTCAGCACCACATCACTATCATGGACATCAAGGTAATGTCCATGGGGCAGACTCTGGGAGCAGAGAAGGCAAGTGAGATCCATATTCCAAGGTCAGGGGAGGAAGGGAGAAGCCTCTGATTGTTGAGGTCCACTTCCAGGGTCAACCAGGGATCAAATTCTCTTCATGACCTCCTCTAACATTCCATCACTTGTGACCAGCTCTTACAATATTGTAAGACTCTCTTCCGCAGTGTTCCTGGGCAGTCAGCAAGGAGTCTGACTAACCAAAAGGAGGCTCTGGTAGCAGGTGTGGGGCCACATTGAAGGCAGATGCCTTAGCAACAGTATAGGAACACTCAAGAAAAAACACAGACAATGATTTTCAGAATCAGTGATTTTTCCGCCAAGAACCCAGTGAACCAAGCCACTGATTTGCTAAGGCCTGTAGGCTTGGGGTTTCAGATCCCTGAAATTCACGTGTGTCTTCATGTAGTTTAATAAAGATAATGCATTAGCAGACTCATCATCTATGAACACAACATTCTGTTTGGCTGATGGATAATCATCCAAGGTCAACCTATTTTGGAGGACAGCTTTTCCTATTAGAAACATTTCAGTGTTCAGTAAGCACAGGCTTTGTTAATATAACTCAAGGCTTCCTGAGTGAATTTAGTAAGGCTTTCTGTGTGTGCTGTAATGTCCTTCAGACCAGTGGAGGAAACAAAGACACTGTGTAACAATTGTACCGGCAGAAAACAGCATGCCTGCCTTGCGGGGAGGAAAGGGTGGCTGGCAACCTTAAGAACTTGAGCTGCTTGTACATACCATACATGTTGTCCAGGGGCAGCAGCACTATCAGGCATGAGAAGATAGACTGAGGCCATAATATGCTAGACCAGGACCCCCACCTTCTCCTCTCTTTTCAGTGCTGTTTTTTTGTCTTTTTGTTTTTTTGTTTTTTTGTTTTCCATTCCAGGTGTAGTGCATTTCAACAGTGAAGATTGCAGTGGGACAATGGGATCCCCGTGGAGACTGAGCAGTTCCCCCTCCCCGAGGGGTGCAAAGTAACTCATCCATCCCCACGGGTGATCTCACTGCAAATTCCAGTAGATGATGACTTTACCAGGAGGGATGGAGCTCAGTGTTCTCAACAGAACAGCATGTGAATCCATGGTTGGAGTTGAGGTGAAGGCTTTTTCCCCGTACTTTACAGTAGTGGGTATCTTGGTAGGGCCCCCATTCTGGCAAAAGGGGCAAGAGGCCCCACCAAACGATCATTCAAATCTATTAAACTTGAGACAGTACTTTAGTTCATCCTGTCTGGGTGTTTTTACTTGTTAGCAATTTAGTTTGCTTTAATATATATATTTTTTCCTTTCTCCTAACCTTGCTGCCCACAAGGTGTAGAGGAGATGAAATTTTCATTCACTGTCATGTTCCTTTACCAAGTTTTGCATATTATGACTTTGAATCATGACCCCCCACCCCATCACTGTGTGGTTAATGAAAAGTATCGTACATGGTATTCGGCTTCTTTAAATCCTAATAGTGGTAGCCTGGTTTGCATAGTAACAGGAGAACGATTAGTTTAGGCATTATAGAGTGTCCATACAAACCAGGGCATATTTTAAACCCTCACTCAGAAGTAGGGGGGTCAATATACCCAATTCCCCATTCCCTCACGTGTTGGGAACTCTGGTGGATGGCCCCAGATTCTTTTGGCAGTAACCTTGGGCATCATTTAGAACATAAAGGACATGCTGTTACTGCATGAACCATGTCACTGTATTTCTTTCTTCTTTTTTTCTTTAAGATTTATTTATTTGAGAGAGACAGAGACCATGCATGAGTGGGGGAAGGGGTCAAGGGAGAGGGAGGGAAGCTGACTTCACTGAGCATGGAGCTCAATGCAGAGCCTGGGATCATCTCCTATGGACTTGAGATCATGAGCTGAGTCAAAATCAAGAGTTTGATACTTAACTGAGCCACCCAGGCACCCCAATGTGTCACTGTATTTCAAGGGCAATTCAGCATCCTTGGGAATATGACATCCTACCTGCATGCAACAGTGGCCACTTTTCCTATGCATCAAATTTCCTATGTCTACTGAAGGGTCAGCTGTTAAGGTGTGTACCTGAGCTAGGGCATCAGCTTTCTGATTCCAGGGAGTGTCAGTGCCTTATGAGCTAGGACATGGGACATGGAACTTCCAAAAACTCTTGCAGGTACATCCAAATACCCTGGCCCCACATAGACTTATTCATGATCATGCACCTCTTGGCTTCCCAATGTTCAAGTCATTGGGTTAATCTCCTTAGAACTAGCCTGACTTTCAGTATAAAGGGTTGATGGTCAGAGCTCATGAGTGATCATCAAACCACTCTAAGTTCAGCCCACTGACTACTGAAGTTTCTTTTTCTTTTTCTTTCTTTATTATTATTTTTTTTAATTTCTTTATCTGACAGAGAGAGAGAGACAGCAAGAGAGGGAACAAGCAGGAGGAGTAGGAGAGAGAGAAGCAGGCTTCACACTGAGCAGGGAGCTCAACTCAGGGCTCAATCCCAGAACCCTGGGATCCCAACCTGAGCAGAAGGCAGACGCTTAACAACTGAGCCACACAGGTGCCCCTGAAGTTTATTTCCTCTTAAGAAACTCCACTTGGAGGAGACCTATGTAAACTACCAGGAGCTATTGCTCTAAGGGGGTACATCAGGTTTCTGTCTCCTGAGCGGGTACCAAAATCCTAGGGGCACACCCTCTTTCTGCAGTCTCTATCACAGTATCCAACTCATACCTTCTGACATCACAGCTACACCTAACTCAAAAGGTATTCCGATTTAGGAGATGCCCAGACACTTAACTGGTTTCACTAGTATTTTTTGGCTTCTTAAAGATAGCTTGCTTCTCTGATACCCAGTCCCACACATGTCCTTTCTTTACCAGGTGGCAAAAGGGATGAAAACATTTTGTCAGGCAGGGAATAAAAGTCCTCCTAACCCCAATCCTTATCAAAGCTGGTACCTTTTTCACATTTCTAGGAGTTGGATAAACTTGCACCTTATAAATCACAGCCTCTACAATAACACATGTCTTACCTAACCAAAAGACTCCCAAATCCTTCTGGCATACATAGGCCTTACATTTTCTTGGGCTTCATGGCCAATCACCTCTCTTGCAGATGCTCCAGCAAAGCCTACAGGTGTCCTGCAGCAGACACAAATCTTCACCTGTGAACTTTACATCATCAATGTAACGGACCTGAGTTACTGATGTGGGGGTAGAGAGCAGGGGTAGGTCCCAGGCTACCATTTTGATCTATGGTGGGGCTGTGCAGGTGACCTTGGGGAAGACTTGAAATGTCCATTGTTGCCCCTCCCTCATGAAGATAAATTGATGTTGTGACTCTGTGTCCAGAGATATATTGAAAAAAGCATTTGCTGAGTCCAGCCTAGCCTGGAACCCTCCTAGGATCGTGACCAAGTTACTTAAATGGTGGCCGTGTTGGGCACAGCTCCTTTGGTGGGGGCACTGCCCTGTTCCATTCTCAGGAGTCCCACAGTCACCCTCCATGAACCATCTTCTTTATTTATTTATTTATTTTATTATTTTTTTTCTGTGCTGGGATGTTGAATGCACTATGAGCACCATGAACTCAGAGAAGTTCATGGATAGTTTCTGCTATCTCCTTATCCCCTCCAGGCAATTTATATTGTCTGGCAGTTACCACCCTTCATGGTGTTGTCAGGCTTACTGGTTTCTAACTGGCATTTCCCCAGCTATTCTAACCCTGAGTCTGAGTTCACCGATAGAGCTTTGCGGAGTTTGGCTTTGTAGGATATCAGTGCCCAATTTATATTCTCCAGAAGAGAGAATGTCTAATCCCTACAGCAAATATGCCCTGATCAGCATTTTCAAAGACGAGGATGTCTTTGGCACATCTCATTCCCAACTTCCTAAGAATTTATTGTATCCCCAGGGTTCTACATGCCCAGGGAGGCCCCCACATTGGGCCAAGGCTCCCTGCAAAATAAAATAATATAATCTGGGGCAGCTGGGTGGCTCAGTCGGTCAAGCATCTACCTTCATCTGGGGTCATGATCTCAGGGTCCTGGAGTCGAGTGCCACATGGGGCTCCCTGCTCAATGGGGGACCTGCTTCTCCTCCTCCCTCTGCCACTCCCCTTGCTTGTGTTCTCTTGCTCCCTGTCAAATATATAAATAAAATCTAAAATAGAAAAAGAATAATGTAATCCATAAGGGAATGAGTTCCCTAAACCATGCAGGTGCTTCTGGAGGGCAGGAGAATGGTGATGTTGCTCATTTTCTCTGCCTCCTGCCTGGTTGGAGAAATGGCATTGCCTGTGTTCCGTGGCCACACTCCAGACACCTGATATTCTCCTGGTCTTTTTCTGGAACATGGCAGCTGCATCAGCAAGTTCAGAGGGAGAAAATTCTCTCATCATGAGCCTTTCCTGAATGGGGCAGGCGCACAGGCCATGGTTGCTGGAGCTTTGCTCTTGTTTACATTTGGATTGGGGTCCACAGCTTGGGTTACCCAGCTGCTTCACTTGCAGGCACCACAGCACCCTCTCCTTCCCTGTTCTGTCCTCTCCAGGGCTTTTCTCTGCCACAGTGCACTCGGGTAGCCCCTCAAGCAAGTTCACTAAACCAGCTAGTTTGCAGTGTGTCCCTGTTCCAACACAGCAAATTATTGGTTCATACCCTTGGAGTCCTGAATCTGACCCCCTCTGGGGGAGGGCACAGAGAGACCAAAGACAGAGGGAGCCAAGTCAGAAGGGCCAATGGCAGGTGTAAGAAGCAATGGAATTTATGTAGGAGGCTTGCCTTGAGACAGACAGATAACCACACTGCTCACCAAATCTTAAACGTTCTTACAAAGCTTCAATGGGGCTCAGTCATGTGCCCCAGCCAGATGGGCTCAGTGCCAGGCACTGGTCTTCTGGATGGTCTTTCCCACATTATTTCAACTAACAGTAGTTCACTTTGTCCTCTCATGGTAGGTTTACAGTCCCAGCATAGTATTTGCATAAGTAGAGCTATTTAAGTTTATCCATAATGTTTAAAAACTCATAAAGTAGCAGAAACCTAAAATAAGAAATCTGCCCCCAGATTTCCTACACTTATGAAAACAATTAATTACACCTTCATAGTTATCTGCACTACTTCTTCTGACCTAAACTTTTATAATATTTTCTAATTATCTTACTTCCTTTTTTTTTCCTTCAACAACTGATTGCATGATCTAATATTTTTAGTAAAATGTTAAAAAAAAAAAAAGTTAAAGAAGGCAATGTGCAGGTTTGCCTTAGCCTTAAATTAGTGGGAATACCTCTACTGGTTTCTCATTAATTAAATGGAGATGTTTGCTAAATTTGGAGCTGAAGTATATGTTAAGTTACTGGCCATCTGTTTCTATTTTATTGAGTGCCTTCACTGAAAATAATTGTTGATTTTCTACTGAAACTTTTGAGTACCTAAGGAAATAACCATATAATGTTTTTATTGTACTTACTTACATAGTGAATTACAATAATTAACAAATCACATTTACATTCTTCTAGTTAATCTCTCTTAGATACCGTATGCTATTTTCCCTAACCTACTTTTATAATCTTTCAAATTATACTATGTCTAGGATTGCCTCATTGATATCCTTAATATATGTTAGTTGTTTTTTTTTTTTTTTTAAGATTCTATTTATTTATTGAGAGTGAGAAAAAGAGAAAAGCAGGGGAGCAGCAGGCAGAGGGAGAAGCAGGCTCCCTGCGACAGAACTCCATTCCAGGACCCTGGGGTCATGACCTGGACTGAAGGAAGATGCTTAGCAGACTTAGCCACCCAGAGATCGCTGTATTGGTCTTTTGGTTTTGTGATAGCTTTATTCTTTTTAAATCAGAGTGAGGTTTTAATGCTGTACCTGGTTCATAAATATAATTCAGAAATTCAGAAATTTTTACTTTCCACACCAACATAAATACCATTGGGATTTCCTAGACTTCAAAGTGCTGTAGAAATTGGAGAATTCATCTGATTCTGATGTTTTTGTTGTTGTTGTTGTTTTTGTTTTTTGTTTTCTTTGAGGTAGTTCTCCATTTACCTAGGGGTATTGGCATTGTTACATGTTTTAATTACACTGGGGTCAGTTTTGGTAAGTTGGATTTTACTTTACATTTTTCTATTTCATGTGCATGTTCCAAATGACCTCACTTTTTAAATAATATCCTTGGGCCAATGACTAAATCCCTTCAAATATATTGTTTTTCTTTTCAAAGTTTTATTTATTATTTATTTGATAGAGAGAGAGCATGAATGCATAACTAGTCAGAGCTGCAGGCAGAGGCAGAGGAAGAAGCAGACTCCCTGATGAGCAGGGAGCCCAACATGGGACTCCATCCTGGGACTCCAGGGTCATGACCTGAGCCAAAGGCAGTTGCTTAACCAACTGAGCCACGCAGGTGCCCTTTGGGTAATATATTATAGAAAGCATATGCTCAGGTTCTTATTTAGCAAACTTGAAAATAATTTACTTGTAATAAAGGAGATGTGTCCATTTACATTGATTGATAGGAATGAGATCTTTGATCCCTGTAATAATATATTAAAAAGGTTTATTGAGGTATAATTCACACACAGTCTGATAGGCTTTGGCATATGTATACATTCTTTTTTTTTAATATTTTGTTTACTTATTTGACACAGAGAGAGACAATGAGAGAGGGAACACAAGCAGTGAGAGTGAGAGACGGAGAAACAGGCTTCCCTTCTTCCCAGGGAGCCTGATGCAGAGCTCAATCCTGGGGCTCAATCCTGGGCCTCTATCCAGGGAATGGATCCCATGATGCTGGGATAGTGACCCAAGCCAAAGGCAGATGCTTAACAACTGAGCCACCCATGTGCCCCATGTGTATACATTCTTAAAATGATCCCCACGCCACTGAAGAGCAGAGAACAAATCCGTTGTTTCAGTTTCCTGTGTCTTTTCAAAATCCTCCCTTCCTGTTCATCTCATGAGCTCCCTGCACAGTCACTTGTCACTCTATTTTGTCAGATAGTTTGTATTTTATAGAATTCTATAGAAACAGGGTCATAAGAATGTTTTTTTGTTTTGTTTTTGTTTTTGTTTTTGTTTGTCTTTTACAGATTTACATACTTTTAGAGAGAGGTCGGGGGAGGGACCGAAGAAGAGGGAGAGAGAGAACATCAAGCAGACTCCGCACTGAGCACTGAAGCCCCGCACAGGGCTCGATTTCACCAACCTGAGATCATGACCTGAATCTAAATCAAGAGTCCAATGCTTAACTATCGGAGCCACCCCGGCACTGCAAGTGTGTTTTTTTCTCACCTACTTCATGAAGAATAATTGAGATTCATTCATGCCATGCATCCCAAAAGACCATCTATTTATTTGTTTGTTGAGTGGTTTGTATTTCGATCTGGGGAGGAGCTATTACAAATAAACCTACTGTGACTATCTCTGTACAAAGCTTTGTCTAGGCAGAAGATTTATTTCTTTAAAATAAATATTTAGGAGTAGAATCGATGAATCATATGGTAAGTATAGGTAATATTTAAAGAAACTTCCAAACTTTTCCAAGTTGACTGTACACTTTTATACTGACAATACCAGCATCTGAGAGTTTTAACTCCTTCCTATCCTTTTCAATACTTGATATTGTCAGTCTTCTTAATTTTAGCCATGTTAGTGGCTATGTTTGCAACTCATTGTGATTTTAATTTGCATTCCCTAGTGATTAGTGATGTTGATTGTATATTTATATACTCATTGTCATCCAAATACCTTCTCTTGTAAAGCTTTAATAGAATCATTGATTGCTTCTTGTAGCTTTTTTGTAGATTCTATTGAATTTCCTACCTAGATTAACATGTTCTATATAACAAAGACAGTCTTACTTTTCTTTTCTTTTTAATCTGGACACTTTTTTTTGCAATAATGCATTATCTGGGACTTGCAGCACAATGCTGAACATAAATAGTGAGAACAAACATCTTTGTATAGATTTTGATATTAAATGAATTAAGTGAATATGATGTTAGTTGTTGGGTTTTGACAGATGCTTTTTATCAGCTTGAGGAAGTTCTTTATATTCCTAGTTTTCTAAAAGTAGTTATTAGGAATGAGTATTGGATTTTATCAAATACTTTTTATGCATCCATGATGATATTTGCTTTTTTAAAATTGTTAATATTGTATATTACACTGATTAATTTTCACATGTTAAACCACACTTATTTTCCTAGAAAAATTTCATTCAATCATGGAGTATTACCTTTTATATTCTTGGATACACGTATATATCCAAGAATATATATTTCTGGATGTAAATTTCTATTTTTAATAACTTTTTCATCTATGTTCATAATATATATTCTCAATAAGTAATGTGCCATCATAATTTTTATTCTTTTTTAAAGCTTTTATTTTTTTTTAGTTATTTTCTTATAAACATACAATGTATTTTTATCCCCAGGGGTACAGGTCTGTGAGTCTCCAGGTTTACACACTTCACAGCACTCACCATAGCACATACCCTCCCCAATGTCCATAACCCAGCCACCCTCTCCTGACCCCCCTCCCCGCAGCAACCCTCAGTTTGTTTTGTGAGATTAAGAGTCACTTATGGTTTGTCTCCCTCCCAATTCCATCTTGTTTCATTGATTCTTCTCCTACTCACTTAACCCCCCACGTTGCATCTCCACTTCCTCATATCAAGGAGATCATATGATAGTTGTCTTTCTTCGATTGACTGATTTCACTAAGCATGATACCCTCTAATTCCATCCATGTCATCACAAATGGCAAGATTTCATTTATTTTGATGGCTTCATAGTATTCCATTGTATATATATACCACTTCTTCTTTATCCATTCATCTGTTAATGGACATCTAGGTTCTTTCCCTAGTTTGGCTATTGTAGACATTGCTGCTTAAACATTTGGGTGCATGTGCCACTTTGGATCACTAAGTTTGTATATTTAGGGTAAATACACAGTAGTGCAATTGCTGGGTCATAGGGAAGTTCTATTTTCAACTTTTTGAGGAAACTCCATGCTGTTTTCCAGAGTGGTTGCACCAGCTTGCATTCCCACCAACAGTGTAGGAGGGTTCCCCTTTCTCCGCATCCTCGCCAGCATCTGTCATTTCCTGACTTGTTGATTTTAGCCATTCTGACTGGTGTGAGGTGGTATCTCATTGTGGTTTTGATTTGTATTTCCCTTATGCTGAGTGATGTGGAGAACTTTTTCATGAGTCTGTTAGCCATTTGGATGTCTTCTTTGCAGAAATTTCTGTTCGTGTCTTCTGCCCATTTCTTGATTGAATTATTTGTTCTTTGGGTGTTGAGTTTGCTAAGTTCTTTATAGATTTTGGATAAGAGCCCTTTAGCTGATATGTCATTTGCAAATATCTTCTCCCATTCTGTCAGTCGTCTTTTGGTTTTGTTGATTGTTTCCTTTGCTGTGCAAAAGCTTTTGATCTGATGAAATCCCAATAGTTGACTTTTGCCCTTGCTTCCCTTGCCTTTGGCAATGTTCCTAGGAAGAAGTTGCTGTGGCTGAGGTCTAAGAGGTTGCTGCCTGTGTTCTCCTTAAGGATTTTGATAGATTCCTTTTGCACATTGAGGTCCTTCATTCATTTTGAATCTATTTTTGTGAGTGGTATAAGGAAATGGTCCAGTTTTATTTTTCTGCATGTGGCCGTCCAATTTTCCTAACAGCATTTATTGAAGAGGCTGTCTTTTTTCCATTGGACATTCTTTCCTGCTTTGTCAAAGATTAGTTGAGCATGCAGTTGAGGGTCTATTTCTGGGCTCTCTATTCTGTTCCATTGATCTATGTGTCTGTTTTTGTGCCAGTACCATGCTGTCTTGATGATGACAGCTTTGTAATAGAGCTTGAAGTCTGGAATTTTGATGCCACCAACGTTGGCTTTCTTTTTCAATATCCCTTTGGCTATTCGAGGTCTTTTCTGGTTCCATATAAATTTTAGGATTATTTGTTCCATTTCTTTGAAAAAGATGGATGGTACTTTGATAGGAATTTCATTAAATGTGTAGATTGCTTTAGGTGGCATAGACATTTTCACAATATTTGTTCTTCCAATCTAGGAGCATGGAACATTTTTCCATTTCTCTGTGTCTTCCTCAATTTCTTTCATGAGTACTTTATAGTTTTCTGAGTATAGATTCTGTGCCTCTTTGGTTAGGTTTATTCCTAGGTATCCTAGGGTTTTGGGTGCAATTGTAAATTGGAGTGACTCCCTAATTTCTCTTTCTTCTGTCTTGTTGTTGGTGTAGAGAAATGCAACTTATTTCTGTGCATTGATTTTATATCCGGACACTTTACTTAATTCCTGTACAAGTTCTAGCAGTTTTGGAGTGGAGTCTTTTGGGTTTACCACATATAGTATCATATCATCTGTGAAGAGTGATAGTTTGACTTCTTCTTTGCTGATTTGGATGTTTTTAATTTCTTTCTGTTGTCTGATTGCTGAGGCTAGGACTTCTAGTACTATGTTGAGTAGCAGTGGTGATAATGGACATCCTTGACATGTTCTTGACCTTAGCAGAAAAGCTTTCAGTTATTCTCTATTGAGAATGATATTTGTGATGGGTTTTTCATAAATGGCTTTGATAATATTGAGGTATGTGCCCTCTATCCCTATACTTTGAAGAGTTTTGTTCAGGAAAGGATGCTGTATTTTGTCAAATGCTTTTTCAGCATCTATTGAGAGTATCATATGGTTCTTGTGTTGTATCACATTGATTGATTTTCAGATGTTGAACCAACCTTGCAGCCCTGGAATAAATCCCACTTGGTCATGGTGAATAATCCTTTTAATATACTGCTGAATCCTATTGGCTAGTATTTTGGTGAGAGTTTTTGCATCTGTGTTCATTAAGGATATTGGTCTGTAATTCTCTTTTTTGATGGGATCCTTGTCTGGTATTGGGCTGAAGGTGATGCTGGCCTCATAAAATGAGTTTGGAAGTTTTCCTTTCACTTCTATTTTTTGGAACAGTTTCAGGAGAATAGGAATTAGTTCTTCTTTAAATGTAGAATTCCCAGTAGAATTCCCCTGGGAAGCCATCTGGCCCTGGATTTTGTTTGTTTGGAGATCTTGGATGACTGTTTCAATCTCCTTACTGGTTATGGGTCTGTTCAGGTTTTCTATTTCTTCCTGGTACAGTTGTAGTAGTTTATATGTCTCTAGGAATGCATCCATTTCTTCCAGATTTCAAATCTGTTTACGTAGAATTGCTCATAGTATGTTCTTATAATTGTTTGTTTTTCTTTGGTGTTAGTTGTGATCTCTCCTCTTTCATTCACAATTTTATTTATTTGGGTCCTTTATCTTTTCTTTTTGATAAGTATGGCCAGGGGTTTATCAATCTTATTAATTCTTTCAAAGAACCAGCTCCTAGTTTCGTTGATTTGTTCTATTTTTTTTTCTTGGTTTCTATTTAATTGATTTCTGCTCTGATCTTTATTATTTCTCTTCTCCTGCTGGGTTTAGGCTTTCTTTCTTGTTCTTTCTCCAGATCCTTTAGGTTTAGGGTTAGGTTGTGTATTTGAGACCTTTCATGTTTCTTGAGAGAGGCTTGTACTGCTATATATTTTCCTCTCAGGACTGCCTTTGCTGAGTCCCACAGATTATGAACCTTTGTGTTTTCATTATCATTTGTTTCCATGAATTTTTTCAGTTCTTCTTTAATTTGCTGGTTGACCCATTCATTCTTTAGAAGGATGCTGTTTAGTCTCCATGTATTTGGGGTCTTTCCAAATTTCTTCTTGTGATTGAGTTCTAGCTTCAGAGCATTGTGGTCTGAAAATATGCAGGGAATGTTCCCCATACTTTTTTTAAATTAAATTTATTTATTTTCAGCATAACTTTATTTATTATTTTTTCACCACACCCAGTTCTCCATGCAATCCGTGCCCCCTATAATACCCACCAGCTGGTACACAAACCTCCCCCCCCTGCCAGTTCAAACCCCTAAGATTGTTTTTCAGTCCATAGTCTCTTATGATTCACCTCCCCTTCCAATTTTCCCCAACTCCCTTCTCCTCTCTAACTCCCCATGTCCTCCATGCTATTTGTTATGCTCCACAAATAAGTGAAACCATATAGGATCCAGCCCAATCTTTTTGATACCAGTTGAGACCTGATTTATGACCCAGGATGTGATCTGTTCTGGAGAATGTTCCATGTGCACTAGAGAAGAATGTGTATTGTGTTGCTTTGGGATAAATGTTCTGAATATATCTGTGATGACCATCTGGTCCAGTGTGTCATTTAAGGCCTTTATTTCCTTGTCGATCTTTTGCTTGGATGATCTGTCCATTTCAGTGAGGGGAGTGTTAAAGTCTCCTACTATTATTGTATGATTGTCGATATGTTTCTTTGATTTTGTTATTAATTGGTTTATATAGTTGGCTGCTCCCACATTAGGGGCATAGATATTTAAAATTGTTAGATCTTCTTGTTGGACAGATACTTTGAGTATGATATAGTGTCCTTCCTCATCTCTGATTATAGTCTTTCTGTTAAAATCTAATTTATCTGATATAAGGATTGCCACCCCAGCTTTCTTCTGATGTCCATTAGCATGATACATTCTTTTCCACCCCCTCTCTTTGAATCTGGATGTGTCTTCAGGTCAAAAATGAGTTTCTGGTAGGCAACATATTGATGGGTTTTGTTTTTTTATCCATTCTGATACCCTGTGTTTTTTGATTGGGACATTTAGCCCATTAACATTCAGGGTAACTATTGAGAGATATTAATTTAGTGCCATTTTATTGCCTGAATGGTGACAGTTACTGTATATTGTCTCTGTTTCTTTCTGATCTACTACTTTTAGGCTCTCTCTTTGCTTAGAGAACCCCTTTCAATATTTCCTGGAGAGTTGGTTTGGTGTTTGCAAATTCTTTCAGTTTTTATCTCTCCTTCTATTTTCAATGATAGCCTAGCTGGATATAGTATTCTTGGCCGCATGTTTTTCTCGTTTAGTGCTCTGAATATATCATGTCAGTTCTTTCTGGCCTGCCAGGTCTTTGTGGATAAATCTACTGCCAATCTAATATTTTTACCATTGTATGTTACAGACTTCTTTTCCCGAGCTGCTTTCAGGATTTTCTCTTTGTTGCTTAGATTTGTAAATTTTACAATTAAGTGACGTGGTGTGAACCTATTCTTATTGATTTTGAGGGGGGTTATCTGCACCCCCTGGATTTTGATGCTTGTTCCCTTTGCCATATTGGGGAAATTCTCTACAATAATTCTCTGCAATATACCTTCTGCTCCCCTCTCTCCTTCTTCTTCTTCTGTAATCCCAATTATTCTAATGCTGTTTTGTCTTATGGTGTCATTTATCTCTCAAATTCTCCCCTCGTGGTACAGTAGCTGTTTGTCCCTCTTTGGCTCAGCTTCTTTATTCTCTGTCATTTGGTCTTCTATATCACTAATTCTTTCTTCTGTCTCATTTATCCTAGCAGTAAGAGCCTCCATTTTTTATTGCACCTCATTAATACCTTTTTTTAAAATTTCAACTTGGTTAGATTTTAGTTCTTTTATTTCTCCAGAAAGGGCTTTTATCTCTCCAGAGAGGGTTTCTCTAATATCTTCCATTTTCCGAGCCCAGCTAGTGAAAGACCCTGGAGCCGCACCCAAGAAGCAGACACCAAGCCTCCACTGGATGCAAGTTGCAAGAGGTTTATTGGTTACACAGGCGCCTGCGGACACATCAGCCTTTGTGGGCTGAGTGCGCCGGGATAGATTGGGGAGCAGATTATATAGGGCAAGGGTTGGGGTGGCGGGAAGCGAGCTTACAGAAGCAGATGCTTGTTTACAGGGATCTGATTGGTTAACTTAAATCAAGCATTGTCAGGCACTGGGTTTAAGGCAAGGACACAACGGTTTGTTCTGGTGGGCCTTGGCTCAGCACTCTGGAATGTCCCAGGTACACTCTATTCCTCATTTGTCTTTTCTTTTGACAGACCGGGTGATCACAGACAATAGACATCCTGGTATGTGTTGCCATCCAGCTATGGGAACAATCAAGCCTTCAGCAAGGGGATAAGGGGTGCTTTGGGGACATCAGGTTACTTAAACAAGCCTTTAGCAAGGGGAGAGGGAGTCTTTCACTAGAACCTTGAAAATCATCATTCTGAACTCTAGATCTGACATATTACCAATGTCTGTATTGATTAGGTCCCTAGCCTTTGGTACTGCCTCTTGTTCTTTTTTTTTGTGGTGAGTTTTTCCGCCTTGTCATTTCGTCCAGATAAGAGTATATGAAGGAGCAAATAAAATACTGAAAGGGTGGCAAAGACTCCAGGAATATGCGCTTTAACCAAATCAGAAGAGACCCCAAATCATGCGAGGGAGAAAGGGGATAAAGAAGTTCAGAGGAATATAAATAAATAAATAAATAAGAAAACAAATAAAGAGAAAATATAAAAAAGAAATATATATATACGGATATGTATATATATATTAGATAAACTAGTTAAAAAACGTTAAAAAAGAAAAGGGTAAAAGTTTAAAAAAATTATCAGAAGAAAAAAGATTTAAAAAAAATTAAATTAACCACAAGACTAAGGAATCATGGGGAGAAAGCCATGCGTTAGGTGCTTTGTTTTCTCCTCTACTGGAATTCTGCTGCTCTCCTTGGTAGGTGAACTTTGTCTTGGCTGGATTTCTTGCTGATCTTCTGGGGGAGGGGCCTGTTGTAGAGATTCTCAAGTGTCTTTGCCTGAGGTGGAATTGCACTGCCCTTACCAGGGTCCCGGCTAAGTAATCTGCTAGGGTTTGCTTTTGGGAGCTTTAGTCCCCTGATCACTTTTTGTAGAGTTCTGGAGGACGGGAATGAAAATGGCGGCCTCCCAGTCCCTGGCCTGGAGGAGCCAAGAGCTCGGGGTCCCACTCCTCAATGCATCTTCAGAGAAAAGAGCCCAATCACTCCAGTCTCCCTGGCCTCTGCCACGCTCTGAGCTCACCCAGCCTGTGACCAGTACAAGGTAACCCCAAGCTGAGAGGTCACTCCTCGGCTCTGTCTCTGTAGCCAGCTTCCCCAGTCTAATTCCTGTGAGCTCTGTGACACTCAGACACCCGTAATCCTTTTGTGACCCTGCGGGACCTAGGGCCATGCTGGCCCCGTGTGGGTTTCACCCCGGTTTAGCCTCTGGAGCTATGTCCCTCAGTGGTGCAGACTTTTTAAATGTCCTGATTTTGTGCTTCGTTGCTCTGCCATTTGCCGGGAGGCAGCCCCTCCCCCTGTGGTCTATCTTCCTGTGGCTTTGGATTCCTTCTCCACTGGTCCTACCTTTCAGACAGTGGCCAATTTTCTGTTTCTAGAATTGTTATTTTTCTTTTCTTCAATCTCCCATTGGATTTGTAGGTATTTGCAATGGTTTGATAAGCTATCTCAGTGATCTCCTGCTACCTGATGTAGTCTCAGCCTGCTATTTCTCCACCATCTTGACTCCTCCCCCCATAATTTTTATTCTTTTGCAACATGTCCTTTTTGTTTCCCCTGTCATTGCTTTAAAGTTTCTTTTTATCATTGCTTTTTTGTAATTTGGTTATTATGTTCTTTTTTAATGTACTTGGAAACTTTTGAGCTTCCTGAAATTTGACAAATACTTATATTACATTTGAAAAAGTGCTCTTTATTTATTTAATTCTTTTTCTGTATTTTCCATCTGCTGGACCCCAAGGGTTCTAATTCTACATACGCTTAGTTGTGTGATAGTGAACCACTATTTACTAATGATTTTTCTTATTTTGTAAGGTTCTTTTTCTATCTCTCTCACATTAGTTTCTATTCTATGTATTTTGGTGCACTAGTCCTTTCTTCCACATTTTCCAAGCTACCATTAAGTGCTTTATTTTTATCTCAGACCTTGTAGATTTTATGTCTATAATTTTTTTTCAGGTATTTTGAATGTCTTTGTTGAACCTTTGACTATATGGTTGCAATTAGATCTTCTTTCATATTCTGCTCTTCTGATTCTAATGTCTGTGTCAGTTGGGATCAATTGCAATTAAATTTTCTCCTCATTATGAGTTATGTTTTGCTGTTCTTTTTTGCATGTCTACTAATCTTTGATTGGACATCAGACATTGCTGGATTTTAGATGCTATGCATTTCTATAAAATTATTCAGTCTTTTTCTGGGATGTAGTTCAGTTTGCAGAAAGAGCTTGATTCATTTATTTCTTGTTTTTATAAAATGACAAAGGGTTTGGCACAGTGTTCAGTCCAGGACTAATTATTCCACACTATGAGACAGGACTTTCCAGAGCACTGTACACAACAGCCCATGAGTCATGAGGTTTTCTAGTTTGCTGGTGGGAACAGACACTATTATCAGCCATATGTATATTCTGGGTACAGTAAGCTGTAATCATTTTGAATGCCTCCTTCCTCCTTGGGTAGTTTCCTTACACACATGTGCTCACAATTATTTCTGCTAGCAGACCCACCAGAGTGAGTGTTCCCTCCTGTAGCTCTTTTCTCTGTTGCTCTGTCCTGTGAATTCTACTGCCTTAGTTACACTAGACTCACATCTCTCAATGAGAGTCCATTGTATCCTGCTTTGATTGCCTCCATCTGCACAACAGTCTATAAACTCGGTGCTGTAACCAACAAAATCGAATGGCTCTCCTCTGTGACGCCTACCTCTGAGGATTTCATCCATTGTCACTTAACCAGTGTCTGCAAAACCATTGTTTTGCATATTTTATCTTACTAGTTTTTGGTTGTTTCCAGCTGAAGGATAAATCGGATTCAAATTACTCTAACATTAACACAACTTTACACATTTAATATTAATAAGTAATGCCTTGTTATTATATTTTGCATATGCAAAAAGATAAATGGTTTGAAACACATGTTACACATTAAACAAAAATTAATGCAAAATAAAACATAGACCTAACTGTTAAATGCAAAATTATGAAGACTCAAGGAAAAAAAAAACAAAACACTGAAAAATATCTATAAAGGCTTGAATTTGGTGACGAGTTTTTATATAGAACACCAAAAGTGTGAGCTATAAAAGGAATAATAGATAAGACAGACTTCATTAAAATTAAAACTTCTGCTCTGCAAAAGACACTATTAAAAGAATAAAAAGACAAGCCAGAGAATGGGGAAAATATTCAGAAAACACATATATAATGAAGGAGTTGTACCGAAAATGTACAAAGAACATTTAAAATTCAAAAATAAAATGCTCAATTAAAAAAATGAGAAGATCTGAGCAATAACTCACCAAAGAAACTGTAGAGATGGCAAATAAACATACAAGATTCCCCAAATTGTGTGTCAAGAGGGTGAGACAAATTAAAACAAATGACATAACTGTTAAAATGGCTATCATCTTAAAAATTGACAATGCAGACTGGTTTTGAGGAGGCAAAGCTTCAAGAACTCTCATTCATTATCAGCAAAGGTGCAAAATGCTATCTGTGTCCACTTTGGAGAAATATTTGACATTTTCTTTCAAATCTAAATATTGACTTGCCAAAGTTGCCTAGGTATTTTCCAAACCCATTTGAAAACTCATGTAAACACAAAAACATGCAGTTTTCAGTTTTAAAACATGTCTCTGTGTATATGTATACACACACACACACATATATATGTGTATAAACTTATTTTTAGAAAGTTATATGTATGTATTTTTGAGCTTTCTATAATCTGGTTTGTATTTGGGGATGGGACTTTGTAGCTATACATCAGTCTATAATATATAAAAAAACAGCAATAATTCTTTTGCCATATGCTTTATGTGAATATGCTTATGAGGCCATCCATGACTAATTCTCATACTCGTACTGCAGTATCATCAGTATTCACTTAAGTAAAAAGATGTGTTTTGTCTACTGTAGAGTCATCATTTACATAGAATGCAGAAGTTTAAATCATGCTAAATTTGTTTTTTACGGTTGATCAATCAAGCCATTTTTAGAGACTAAAGCACAGTTTAACAGCTCAGCTTTGAAAATAAGGGCTTTGTGAATACTTGCCATTGAAATAGAAATATGGCACAAAGATAAAGTGAGACCTGAGGAAATCTGAATTATTTAGATCATTAAATTAATAAGTGGCTTTTCTGTTTCTTTCAAAAGAAAAAAAAAAGGAACAAAATCAGCTCACATTTTGATTTGTGACAGTCCTCATAGCAGATTTTTTTTTCTGTTTAATTTCAATTAATCTTCAGGTAGATAGTATGCTTCACAAGATTCACTGAAAACTATATTCACAGTACTGGAATTACGTGCCCACTCTCCACAGCAGCTAAAGAGTATGCAACATCTGGAAGATTTCTTCCTTCTTATTTTTAGTTTTATAGCGATGCCATGGTAGCACTGGGGAATGTGTTGAGAATGTTTATAAGTACAGGAAATAACGTTGAAGTCCACAGCTGTTCAGACACATGCATCTGTGTAAGTGAATAGATGCATATATCTCTCTAGTAAAAAGGGATTCTGAATATAATCCATGTTCGAAGTATTAAAATAAGGCACTACCTGTTTTCAGGGCGCCTGAGTGGCTCAGTGGGTTAAGCCTCTGCCTTTGGCTCAGGTCATAATCTGAGGTTCCTGGGACCTAGCCCTGCATCAGGCTCTCTGCTCAGCAGGGAGCCTGCTTCCTCCTCTCTCTCTGCCTGCCTCTCTGCCTATTTGTGACTTCTGTCTGTCAAATAAGTAAATAAAATCTGAAAAAAAAAAAAAGACATTATCTGTTTTTAAATGTTAAACAAATTGCCATAAAATCTGACCAGCCGGTCTAAGGCATTCCTACTTGAGAACTGACTATTGTTAGAAAAAAAGATGACATAGAATACAGTGTCCGGTTATTATAAAACTAATTTTCTCAGCATTTGTAGTTCCTTCCCACAGTGAAACAACATGTTTCCCCCTTTTTAACACCTTTATATGTTGATACATAATAAATAATGTGATGTTTTAACATGTTTAAAAAGATTTGTTTACTATAATTAGTTTATTTTCTTATTTTTTAAGATTATTTGAGAGAGTGAAAGAGCATGAGCAGGGGTTGAGGTACAGAGGGAGAGGGAGAAGCCCATACCCAGCTCCATCCCGGGACCTGGGCGAAGGCAGATGCTTAACCGACTGAGACACCCATTGCCCCAATATATATTTTTTTTAATGTTACTTTTAGGTGTAGGTGGATTCATATACTTTTAAGCCGAAGAATCAAAATACTTCCAAATGTGTCACTGAAAGGTCTGTGTGGGGTTTGATACAGAGTGCAGTATGAGAAGCCAGGCTCTCTGGAGAAATAGGGGGCCTAGTGAAATCGTGGGAAGAGGGATTCTCTGTGTGAAGAACGAAGGCTCATCTTTCAAAAACTCTGCACCATAGAGGTTCTCTAGGTGCTGGGTGGGGCTGTTGCACAGGCAGAGCCCCGTGCAACCTCTGAGAATTGCAGTGGCCATTTTCCCAAAGTAATCATTTGGAATGATGCAACAGAGTGGGGACCTAGAAGCCAGAGTCTTCAGAAAAGCATGGAAGACATAGGGTTTGGTATTTCAGAGTTTTTTCCCTCCCTGTCTGAATAGAGAGAAGATTGTAAGTGATTGTGAATATATCATACTTTTACAGAGAGGCTACATCAGGATTTTATTCATACCACACTGCTGTGGTTCAGAGATAAAACAAAGAGGGTCGTTTTAACATATTAGGTTCTCAAGAGGCCTTGAGAGTGAAAAGAGTCATAACAGAGCTGCCAAGTGTTGGGGGTCAATGAGGGTGATGCGCCAAACAAAACGATAATCATGCCTTCATTCGTTCACTGAAATCGTGTAAACAGGGCATGAGGAGCCCCAGACAAAAGGCTCCTGCCTTGTATTCAGACACAGAGGCTGGGAGAAGGAAAGGAAGAAAGGATCCCATGAAAAGTGAGGAGTTCAAGTAGAGAAACGTGTCATCAAGGCCCTCCAATAAGTAGGTCACAGACAAGATGTCTGAGAAGGGCCCCCAATGAAATCACCTTGATTAGGAGGCATTTCCTAGGAGCTGGGCATGCAAATACGTGGTAAAGCATGTCCGTCCTGGGGTCTTCTTTTTTTTTTAAGATTTTATTTATTTATCAGAGAGAGAGAGGGGAGAGAGCAAACACAGGCAGACGGAATGGCAGGCAGAGGGAGAAGCAGGCTCCCAGCTGAGCAAGGAGCCCGATGTGGGACTCCATCCCAGGACACTGGGATCATGACCTGAGCCAAAGACAGCTGCTTAACCAACTGAGCCACCCAGACGTCCCCATCCTGGGGTCTTCTAATGCAACTCACTCCAGAATTTCCATCAGGCGAGGCAGGGCATGCAGCCTTTCACCAAGAGCCCTGCTGAGTACAGCCTTGGTCATTGCCTGTGATTGATCCTATAAGATCATACATAGGATCAGGCCTGGGGCTTATTGCTAAAACTCTCCCAAAAGTTCTAATACTATTTTCCTTGCCTGTTAAACAAACAAATGAATTTAAAATTAACAACAACAACAACAAAAAAAAAAAAAACTAAAGAAATTTGACGGGAATTAAAATGTGTCTAAATGTGTTCTCAATGCCCTGAAATACCTTCTAACTCAGAGCTAATGATGGGGTAGCTGAATTTTCATAATTTTCATTTTCCTATTTGACAGTGCTTATAATATCTTTCCAAGTAGGTATTCAGAGAGAAAGTTCCCAGGATATATGATTAAATTGTATAGGAAAGGTCTTTGATACTTGGACTATTTTATGTGTTTAATAATTAATACTGAGAAGCACTTACAGAATGGAAGAAGAGAGTCATCCAAAAATCCATCCCTCCATAAAAACAATGGCAACAATAATCAAATATACTCTTTAATAGCTCTGGAAACTAACCAAGGGCATGTAACAATTACTGATGAAAAATGACTAGATTTTTATAAGAACCGTGAGTTGTATGGCATTTTACCTTGCAGAAGTCACAGCTTCTTCTCCGCAGCTCTGTGGTGACCCCGAACCCAACAACTTTGCAACAATGTGAGCTATGAAGAACAGCAGCCTAGCAGGATGAAAATAAAAAGGACTGAAACCAGAAAATATTTGTTTCCCAAACACAATGGAATAAAATTAGACACAAACAACAAAAGAAAATTTGGAAAAATCCCCAATGAGTAAAAATTAAAATCACACTCCTAAATAACCCAAGAATCAAGCAATACAAATCAAATTATTAGAAGATAATTTGAGATCATAGAAAATGCAAGTACAGTGCATAAAAACTTGGGCTGTACACCAACAATAGTCCTTAGAGAGGAACCTAACTGCATGCCTATATTTGGGAAAGAGATCTCAAGTCAAAAACATAATATGCCTTTAAGAAAAAATGGGGAAAGAAAAGGTCATACTAACTAACTAGCAGAAGTAACAATAATAATATTATTATTATAATAAACATTAGAGCACAAATACTTGAAATAATGAATACAAAAACAATTAGAAAATCAACAAAATCAAAACTGGTTCAATGTAAAGATCAACAAAATTGACAAACATTTAGCTATCCTGACAAAGAGAAAAAGATACTTAGTTAGTAAAATCAGGATGAGAAAGAAATACACATGTATGAATACATATGAATGCATATGTAAGGACCTTGACTTTTTAATCAAGAAATATCCTATAAAAGAAATTCAAGGCCCAGATGACTTCACTGGTGAATTCTACCAAACTTATAATAAAGATTTAAGATCTAGAATGCCCAAGTGTTCCAAAAGAATATAGGATGAAGGAACACTCATCTGCTCACTCTATGATACCAAAATAAGACACCTTCTACAAGAAAACTAGGGTTTGGTAGCCCTTATGAATATAGACCACCCCCCCCCCACACACACACACACAAAAAACCCAACAAAACCAAAACCCAAAACCAAAAAAACACTTCGAAACAATTCAGAAACATACAAATAGGATTATACACCACAGCAAGATATGACTTATTTCTGGAATGCAAGAATGATTTAAAGTAGAAAAATCAGTAAATGGGATACATTATATTCATGTTATAATTAGGTCAACTTTCACATGACTAGTGTGTCTCACTAGTCACAAAAAAAAAAATTTGGAAAAATATAACAATGCATGATTATCAAAACACCCAGTAACTAAGGAAAGAAGGAAAATTCCTTAACTTTTTAAAGCGTGTGTTTGGAAAAACCCGAAGCTGGGGTACATGGGTGGCTCAGTCACTTAACTGTCTGCCTTGGGCTCAGGTCATGATCTCAGGGTCCTGGGATCAAGTCCCGCATCTGTCTCCCTGCTCAGCAGGGAGCCTGCTTCTCCCTCTCCCTCTGACTCACCCCCTGTTCTTGTTCTCTGTCTCTCTCTCTCTCCAATAAATAAATGAAATCTTAAAAAATAAAAGACCCAAAGTTAATATCACACAATGTGATAGACTGACATCCAAAATCAAGAACAAGAAAAAAGTGTCCCCTTACTACTTCTATTCAACATGTACTGGAGGTTTTAGCCAGTAAAATTAGAAAAATAAGGGGCACCTGGGTGGCTCAGTGGGTTAAGCCTCTGCCTTCGGCTCAGGTCATGATCCCAGGGTCCTGGGATCGAGCCCCACATCGGGCTCTCTGCTCTGCAGGGAGCCTGCTTCCTCCTCTCTCTCTGCTTGCCTCTCTGCCTACTTGTGATCTCTGTCAGATAAATAAAAAAAAAAAAATCTTTAAAAAAAATTAGAAAAATAAAATTAAACAAACCAAATAAATCCACCCAGAAGGAAAAGAAAAAGTAAAACACTCTTTATTCACAGATGATATGATCTTTGTTTATAGAAAAAAACCTAAACAATCAAAAATAACAACAAAAACAGTAAAGCCAATAAATGAATTTAGTAAGATTTCAAGATATAAGATAAATATTTTAAAAATCAGTTGTATTTTTATATTTAACAATAAATAATATAAACATGAAATTAAAAAAAAAACTAAACTTAAGATAACAATAGCACAAAACTGAATCAAACTTAAGAGACATGCAATACTTTTAAATTGAAAACTATAAAACTTTGGAAATAAGCTAAAAAAAGTGAAACAAATGGGAAGACATCCCATGATCATGAATCAGAAAGCTAATTATTAAAAAATGTTAAATATTGTTAAGACAACAATGAGCACAAAATCAATCTGTAATTCAATACAGCTGCTACCAAAAGCTCAGCTCCAACTTGTAGAAATTTGCAAGCTGATGTTAAATTTCAGATGAAAATATAAGGAGCTCAGAATAGCCAAAATAATTTTTAGGAAAATACTTAGAGAACTTGCACTGCCTGATTTCAAAGCTTACATCGAAGCTATAATTTCAAGAGAGTATAGTACTGGACTAATGGCAGATGTATAGATCTCGGGGATATAAGAGAGACATCAGAAATAAGACATATGTTCAATTGATATTTGATAGGTGTGTCACTACAGTTCAAAGGGGAGGGGTGAGGAATAGCCTTTTTAACAAATTTTGTGGGGACGCCTAGATATCCACATATACAACCATGAAGCTGGGTCCTTTTGCTACCCCATACACAAAAACATAACTCCAAATGCATCATATACCTGAAAGTAAGAGCTTTAACTGTAAAGCTCAGAAGAAAATATAAGTGTAAAGCTATGTAAAAGGACAAAGAAAAACACAGAAAATAAATAAAAGGCATCTATATTGAAAAGGAAAAAATAAACTTGTCTACCTTTATAGAGGACATGATCTTATATAGAGAAAATCCTCTGGAATCCTACCCTCCCCACAAAATGCTGGACCTAATAAATATATCCAGCAAGGTCTCAGAATACAAAACTGACACATTATCATCACTTGTGTTTCTATATGCTGGCAATAAACAATCTGAAAAGGATCCTTAGTAAATAATTCATTTGCAATAAAATAAAAAAAAGTGCATAGAAATAAATGTAACCCAGGAGGCAAAAAGCTTTTATACTAAAAAATGAAAATCTCACTGAATGGGATTAAAGCAGGGATTAAAAATGGAAAGGCTTCCCTTGTTCATGATTGGAAGAATTAATATTGTTCAGATGTCGAAACTTTCCAAAGTGATCCGCAGATTCAATGCAAAATCTCTTAAAAGCCCAATATTTGTCATGTAGGGATGAAAAATTTTATTCGCAAATTGATACAGAATATCAAGGAACTCCCAATATGCAAAAGAATCTTGAGAAAGCTATACAATGTTGGGTACATCATACTTTCTGATTTCAAAACTTATTGCAGGTGCATAAACCAATGGAATAGAAAAAAGGGCTCTGAAGCAAACCCTCAAACAGATGGTCAAATTATTTTTTGACAAGATTGCCAAGACTCTGCAATAGTGAAAATACAGTCTTTTCGACAGATAGTATTGGAAAAATTGGTACATCCACATACAGGAGGGAAGTTGATTCTTACCTTATACCATATACAAAAAGTAGCTCGACAGAATCAAATAACTAAACCAAAGGGGTGGGGACTGTAAAGGTCATTATAAAACTCTTAGAAAAAGCCTCAAGGACAAGCTTTGTGATGCAGTGCATTTCATCAATTACTTGAGTATGACACCAACAATACCAGAAACATCACTACCGGTCCTGGGATCGAGGCAGCATCGGGCTCCCTGCTCAGTGCAGAGGCTACTTCTCCCCCTGCCTTCTGCTCTGTTTGTGCTCTCTCTCTGACAAAAAAAAAAAAAAAAAAAAAAAAAAAAAAAAAAAAAAAAAGAAAGTCTATTAATTTAAAAAGTAATTACTAACATTTACAGCACAAAGCACCTGATGAGAGCCAGTCAGGATGCGAGGTTTTTCTCTGAATCATACACAGGGGAACATCACCAAGCCTTCCTCCAAATGAGGTCAGCCGGAAAGAACAAGGGAGTGATTCCGCATGATCTAGCCTCTAGTCATTTGTCCTTGGGTAGGACACTGAGTTGAAACGTCATGTTTACGATCCTTAAACCCCTGTCTTCAGGGTAAAGTACAAGTACTCTAAACCAAGAATTGGGGTACCTGGATGGCTCAGTGGGTTAAAGCCTCTACCTTCGGCTCAGGTCATGATCTCAGGGTCCTGGGATCGAGCCCCACATCAGGCTCCCTCTCTGCTCAGCAGGGAGCCTGCTTCCTCCTCTCTCTCTGCCTGCTTCTCTGCCTAATTGTGATCTCCATCCGTCAAATAAATAAATAAAATCTTAATAAATAAATAAATAAACTATGAATCATGCTTTTAAAACTGCCTGGCGGTGACACGATACTTAGGAGTTTTTTTTTGTTTTTTTTGTTTTTTTTTTTTTTTGCCAACCGCTTCTGCACATGATATACTCACAAATACATACCAGTGATTTTTGTCTCAAATACTGGATTTGTCTGTAACAAGTCGCTATACCTCAGATTGACTGATGACATTTATGTAATCTTGCCTCCCAGACTGATTCCTAGGATCCGAAAAGTAGTTATGCAGTTACCTTACCCATAAGGAAAACAAACCAAGAAATATGGAAGGTATTTTTCAGCTCGAGTTTTAAATGAAATATGGAGTTAATATATTCTATATTACTCAAATAAGCAGGAGTTTCTGTCTCTTTGTCTCTCTTAGTCTCTCATATGTGCGCACACACACACACACACACACACCCCTTATCCTAAGTCTCTTATTTCCGCTTACTACCTTACACAAAATTTTATAGTTCCTATAGATTTAAGGGTAGGTAAAATTCTTCATGGCTAGTAATTAGGCATGGACTGCATTTTGTCAGTTTTTTCATCCTAGTGTGGTAGATTATTATAGAAGAATATTCTATTGTGAATAAAACCTGTGCTTGAAATCAAAAGACTCGAGTTTATGTCATAATTTAGCCACTTATTAGTTCTGTGTTGTTTTTACTTGTAAACTTCACTTGCCTTGTCCCTTAGGTCCTTCTACTTAAAAAAAAAAAAGATTAATTATAGTTTGTAGAATATTAAATAAACACACTATAGATATATGAATGTGCCAGAAAGTATCATGAAAAACATGACTCAAATGCAATTGTAATGGGTTTAAGTTGAATAAAGTTTAGAGGCAATTTTTTGTGTGTGGCTATCAAATGTTTTTTAAAAGGCATAATTAAATCAAGTAAGCAGATTTCTTCCTGTCTTCTCACTCACCTACCCTTCCTAGGGATACTAGGAATGTAAAGTGGGTGTTCACTTTTATGAGCAGGTTAATGGGGCACGCTCTGTAATGCGAAGGAAGCCAGAAAAGTTCAAAGCAACTTAGAATATACCAGATAACACATTCATAGTTCATAGAAACTCAAGTCTTTTATGTGAATAGAAAATTAAGAATTTCTCACCTAGACCCTGAAGGAGATCTTTGAGATAACTTACTTTGTACTGTGCTAAATATACCTAATTTTAGACATTTTATTAATATAAAAGAATAGTCACTTTTTTTTTTAAGTAGGCTCTATGCCTAACGTTGAGCCTCGCTTGAACTCTTGGCCCTGAGATCAAGTAATTTTAGCCATTTTAGAGGAGAATAACTTAGTAGATTCATTTAAGTAACACAGAGACAGGACCTGTGGGCAGAAAGAGCTGAACTCTTTACTGTATGAGGTTAGTGGTTATATGCTTAGTGGTCAAAGGGGAGGGGATGGACAGGAAGCATAAGACCATAACTGTCTTCTTTGAATTTCCATACATAAGACTACTTTTGTAAGATTTCTCTGGTGATTCTCATTCAGTTTGATATTAACTATCAGTGAGATATGTAGGCTTTCGTGAGACCCTTTTTTTTTTTTCTTTAGAGATTTTACTTATTTATTTGAGAGATAGCAAGTGAGTGAGAGAGCATGAGCGGTGGGAAGGGGCAGAGGGAGAAGGAGAAGCAGACTCCCTACTAAGCAGGGAGCCTGATGTGGGGCTTGATCCCAGGATCTTGGGATCATGACCTAAGCCGAAGGCAGACACTTAACCGACTGAGACACCCAGGGACCCAAGGGCCTTTAAGAATATAGCAGCCCTAGGGGCACCTGGGTGGCTCAGTGGGTTAAAGCCTCTGCTTCCTCCTCCCTCTGCCTGCCTCTCTGCCTACTTGTGATCTCTGTCTTTCAAATAAATAAATAAAATCTTTAAAAAAAAAAAAAAAGACTATAGCAGCCGGCACGTATTTGATCCTTCTGAAAATTGGCTGGCTATAGGTCAGCCTTCTGAACTAACAGTGACTGCTTTTCGGCTTCTATGCCTCATCACTCCTGGATCAAGGAAACACCATCTGCAGAGATGTGCCTAGAGGATTAGGCAGGCTAACCTCCATGTACTCAGGTAGAGAGATGCTAAGGCCATATGATAATGAGTTTCTGAAGAAGCAATGAGGTCTTTTGTCAAGGCTTCTATATGTTTCAGTATCTCTAAGGAAAGGACAGAAGACAACCAGTGGCTTCTTTGCATCTGCTGTGCACAAGAAGAGAGTGTTATAGAAGTTAGTCCCTGAAAATAACAGATCCATCCTCAACCCCCACCAGGCTTTCCAAACAAGCCTGATAAAAAAAGGGCAAAGAATTTTCCCTTCCAACTGAAATTGAATGGAATGATATTTGATTAGCCCTACAAACCAAAATCATCAAAATGAAGTCTGAAAAAAACACAAATAATTATATTTCCTTTATATCCTATAATGTGTGTCAGTCTCTGAATGGACCAACTGTGTTTAATAAGCTGAATAAGCATTAACTCGTTGTAGTTCACTGAGATAAAGAAAACAGATTACATGAGAAGTGAAGATTATATATCAGAAAACTTAACCTAAAAGTACAAAATTGAACCAAATGGAGTAAAGTAGATTGAGGAGTTACAATTTTCCAGAAATTGCTTTAAAAGTCCATCAAAAAACTTTCCTGATTCTTCATGTAAAATTTTGTATGCTAAAAATGTTTTCAGCTTTTCACTCTGGCCCACACACTGCTTTGCACTTGGGAAAAAAAAAATTTCTAATCTAAAATTTAAATAATGGATATACATTTTCAATTGTTCTCAACTTTGTCTACGTTTATGTACTAGAACCCTTACAAAGATAATCATATGCAGTCAACAGGTGGAGAAATAACTTTTTATAAACATGATATATATGTAGTAACCTATATAATACTTACATATAAATATAACCATGCAAATCAGATATGTATGTACTTGTGCATACTTGTAACTTATGTACTTATTTCATATGTGTATAATGTGTGTATGTGTCAGTGTGTGCACAAAAAACAAAATTATTTAATCTCATTTCACCCATGAATCCCAAATGAACTATGAAATATTAATTAGAATAATTTAACCTTTAAATGATAATTTAAAAGCCCAGAAAAATACTTTCATTCCATGCACTTTGAAGTTTGGATTTATTTTAATTTGCTTAACAATCAAACTGAATTAGCATATCTAACTAAGTCAATTTCCCATTGAATAAAATATTTTTAATCACTAATGTCAAAATTCATTATATATTTTTCAATCAGTTATTTCCTGTTCCAAAATTATATAAAAGCTTTTATTTTAACCCCACCCCCCTTTTGTATTTTTTAAAGATTTTATTTATTTATTTGACAGAGATCACAAGTAGGCAGAGAGGCAGGCAGAGAGAGGAGGAAGCAGGCTCCCTGCTGAGCAGAGACCCTGTTGTGGGGCTTGATCCCAGGACCCTGATATCATAACCTGAGCTGAAGGCAGAAGCTTTAACCCACTGAGCCACCCAGGAGCCCCTATATAAAGGCCTTTAAAGTACAAACTGCTTTGTGTACTCATAGAAAGCAGTTTTCATTTAAATATGCATTAATTGCAATTTAAAGCAATATGCATTTACATATGCATTAAAGAGTAATTAAAATATGTATATGATTGAATGTGACAGTAGAATATTTTGATCATAAAAGTAGGATAAATATTTTAAGTAGAAAGTAAAATACTATGTGTTTTTTGTTCTCTCATCAGCCAGATTTTGCTTTTATTCAGAACAGCAGACCCTGTCCTCATTTCCATGTGGTCCTTAGTGCCTGGAAATTGGAAAGCTGGTGATACTTAATTACCTGATCACTGGTTGCGCTACACCAGCTTTTCAGGAGTCCACACATTTAAAGTAAGTCAGCCAGGTTACTTTTTTACATTTGTCTGCACAGATCGGTAGCGAAACATATTTTTATATTGTGTCACTCAAAATAGCACAGAACCTCGTGCATGGGGATTTAAATTTAATTTATTGCTTAGTTTAGGAGTGATCCTTGAAATGGGTAGCTTTCCTGGCTACACATACTATACAAGCCAGTTTCTATTATTTAATCTAACTCTTCTTCAGACCCAAATCATAAAACTGTGTGTGTGTGTGTGTTCACATCTGCATTGAACTGAGGTTGTCAGAGCCTGGTTAGCCAGAGGGAGCAGTTAAGTTGTAAACTTAGATTGACTCCGCCCCTCCCAGAGGAACTTGCTTGCAGACCCCAAATATGGGGGCGGGCCAGGCCAGATGGAGACCTCCAATCAGTGGGGCGTGCATATATTTACTGTGGTGAATTGGAATTCAATTGGTCACCTGTATTGCTGACCAAGCACGGCTGTGCAGTTTTGCCTGTGTGTTGCAATCTCATTGGCCCCCTGTGTGTGGGCCAGGCTCAACCACCTCTATAAAGGTTAGTCTGTGAGACAAGGGAGTAATAATGATAGTTGTCCGGGTTGTCGGGAGTGTCATGAGCATCTCCAGGCAGGGGCCTCGTTGGGTAAGGAAAGTCCTCGGGGTGGCATCCTGGTCATGATTAAAAATATTTTATTCAGGGGCGCCTGGGTGGCTCAGTGGGTTAAAGCCTCTGCCTTCCGCTCAGGTCATGATCCCAGGGTCCTGGGATCTAGCCCCGCATAGGGCATAGGGCTCTCTGCTCAGCAGGGAGCTTCCTCTGCTTCCTCCTCTCTCTCTGCCTGCCTCTCTACCTACTTGTGATCTCTGTGTGTCAAATAAATAAATAAAATATTTTTTAAAAATTACCTGATCACTGGTTGCGGCTACACCAGCTTTTCAGGAGTCCACACATTTAAAGTAAGTCAGCCAGGTTACTTTTTTACATTTGTCTGCACAGAACGGTAGCGAAACATATTTTTATATTGTGTCACTCAAAATAGCACAGAACCTCGTGTATGGGGATTTATTTTATTCAATGGAAAATTGACTTGGTTAAATATGCTAATTAAGTTTGATTGTTAAGCAAATTAAAGCTTCCAGGTTCTGAGATGAGGCACATCCTCTGTTTCCTGCAGTACATTGGTTTAATTTCCCTGAATTATGCTTAGTTTGATTTTGAAATTCTTGGGGCACCCGGGTGGCTCAGTGGGTTAAAACCTCTGCTTTTGGCTCAGATCATGATCCCAGGGTGCTGGGATTGAGCCCACATTGGGCTCTCTGCTCAGCAGGGAGCCTGCTTCCCCCGCCCACCCTGCCTGCTTGTGCTTTCTTGCTGTGCCTCTCTCTGTCAAATAAATAATAAAATCTTAAAAAAGGAAGAAAAAAAAAGTTCTTAAAAGTGGACATGCCAAGTTCCAACAGCTAATGATACAAACAGATCACCTGTGAGCTCTCTTGTAAGCATGAGAAAGTCATAGCTTATGAAATGTGAAGACATGGAATCACGGGGATGATTTTATAGGAGATCCTCAGCAGAGAATAGCAGAAAACTGACAACCAGCTTTCTGGAGTGGTATCTTCAAACTACGGCATGAATACTACAAAAGAAGGCCTTGACCAAGTTGGTGTTCACAAACAAAAACATAGAGAAAGATTGTTTGTAAGATGTACGTAATAGAGTTACATATGCAGGTAAAGATTAAATAAAAAGAAAAAAATTGCAATTTTCCCAAGAAGTCCCTAGATAACTTCCATGAGGAAATTTTGATGAAAGTATTACGGCGATATTTAAAGTCAAACTTGGCAAAACTTAGATACGCCTTCCAGCCTGGAAGTCTAGTTGGCTGATAACCCAGGCTTTTAAGAAAGTAAACTTCTGTTAAAAAGATGAAATTTGGCAGAAAGGTGATGAATATGGATGAGATAATGATTTGGAGTAATAAAGGAACTTCTGGAATGGTCAGGGGGGAATTTATCAATGTATCTCACAGAAGAGAAGATGACAAAATAATCTACCCATCAAATTAGGTAACTGACAGGTAGGTTAAGTGTGTCAGAGAAACTTATAATTGTTCCAACTTGAGATGTAGAAAAGGAAGGTGAGAGCCCTGGAAATAAGGGAAGGTCAGAATATATTTAAAGAAAATGCCACCGTTCTACAGACACCTCTGTGGATAAAAAGGAAAAATAAACAAGTGGAAATGTACTGCCACAGAGGGGTGCCCTATATGAATAAATAATTCATTCACACGAATGGGTCAGTTTTTTGCGTTTAGAACCAACTTCCATATGTGAATCAAGTAGAAAAATCACATGTACAAACTTCTGAGAATAATTGCATTTAAATGAGCTTCAAGACTGAGTTAATTACACTTGTCTTTTTATTTGTTAAAAATATTTTTAAAATTAAAAACCGCTATCAGTATGCAACATTTTATGATAATTTATATAAATTATTCCTTCCTACCAATGGACAAAATGGTCTGTTTTCTTTCTTAAGGTTTTATTTATTTATTTGTCAGAGAAAAAGAAAGCAGAAGCAGGAGGAGCAGCAGACAGAGGGCGAAGCAGGCTCCCCGCCAAGCAAGGATCCTGATGTGGGGCTCCATCCCAGGATCGTGGGATTATGACCTGAGCTGAAGGCAGACGTTTAACCGACTGAGCCACACAGGTGTCCCAGTTGGTTTTCTTTCAAAGGACGAGCTCTGGAAATGTTACCCTTTTGAATTTCTAAGCCTTGGGTCTGGCTTAGCCTTGGGTCTTTCTTCTGTACCATTAGCCACTTCATTGCATGATTTGATTTACACATCAACATTTTCCGATTGTGTGGCCTGTAAAATAAATTCAAATAAAATAGAAAACATTTCTCTGATCCCACATCCCTTTAGCTCATGGAATTCTATGTTACTTAATTTCTCACCCAAACATTCAGAGGATTTGCACCCTTATTGTCTTTGATTACCTATTTGCTATTTACTCTCTTTATTTTAGTTTTTAAGTGGATTTTGTTATGGAGACACACACACACACACACACACACACACAATTAAATGTACAGCTAATGATTTTCCACTACGGAAATCTTGTGTATCCAATTACCCCCAAAAGAAATGATGCATCACCAGTACCCAACAATCCCCTTTGAGTTTAATAACCATGCATTTTCCCAAAGGTTACCATCTTCCATTAAAAAAAGAAAGAAAAAGTAAGGTATGTAAATGGAACCATAGGTACATGTATTCTTTGATTTGGTTTATTTTTTCGAATGGTAATGCCAGGGACATTGACCCAGTGAAATACGCATGCTACTGTTAGTGCTGCATACTAGTTCATTGTCAGAAGTATGCTTTTCATTTTCCTAGTCTGTTAGTACATGGGCAATATTCTTGCTTCCAGTGCTTGGCTAATGCAAATAAGGCTACTGCAGACATTCTTTGGCATGTGTTTTAGTGCACGAGTGTGTGCTAAAGGAGGTCAACTTCTACTGGGTCATAAGGAGGCATGCATTCTGTTTTAGTAGATCTTGCCACATTCACCAAACACTGTATTTTCTGTCTCCTTCATTTTATTCACTCTGGAGGTTTTACGGGGACTTCACATTATGTTATAATAGCATTTCTATGATGTCTAATTATGTCGAGCACCTTTTTCATGTATTTATTTTCAATTTGGATGTCCTCTTTGTCAAGTACATTTCCAAGCATTTCATTGATTTTTATTGGTCTGTCTTCCTTTTTTACTGGTTTGCTTGAGTTCTTTATATATTATGGATATGAGCTCTTTGTCAATTTTATATACACAAATACTCCCATTTCACTCTGCAGCTTGCTTTTCATTTTTATGTTTTTTATGATGGAACATAATTTTTTTAAATTTTAATAAATATAATTATTTTCCTTTATGGTTAACATTTTTACAATCAGGGTAAAAAAATCTTTATCTTCTTCACTGGTTTTAATATATTCCTTTATATTATCTTCAAAAATAATCTTTTATGTTATTTAGATACACAATCTATCCGGAATTGATTTTTACATATGTTTTGGTTCATAATTAAGACACTCTTTTCAACATAAATATCCAACTGATCTAGTATAATTAAAAAGAACATCTATTTCCACTGCTTCTCTAAGGATAGAACAAAGGTCTCTTTTCAAGTGTTGTCTCCCATATGACTCAGTTTCCTTAAGGTAAGCCCAGATGGATTTTTTGCCTCAGTTTTATAAATCAGGCATCTCTGTATATTCCAGTGTCTGATTCCCTTTTCTATTTTGTTCTAATGCTGCACTTTTTTTTTTTTTTTTTTTTTTAGTATTCTATTTATGTATTTGTCAGAGAGAGAGAGAGCATAAGCAAGGGTGAGTGGCAGAGGGAGAAGCAGACTCCCTGCTGAGCAGGGAGCTCCATATGGGGCTCGATCCCAGGACCCTGGGATCATGACCTGAGTTGAAGTCAGATGGTTAATGGACTGAGCCACCCAGGGATCCCTCTAATGCTATGCTTTTTAAGATACTGTATTTAAAAAAATATTTTATTTATTTATTTATTTGAGGGAAAGAAAAAAAGCTGGGTCGGGGGGAAGGGGCAGATGGAGAGGAAGAGAGAGAAAAACCTCAAGCAGACTCTGAGCTGAGTGTGGAGTCCAACACAATGGTTTGATCTCATGACCTGAGCTGAAATCAGAAGCTGGAAACTTACCCAACTGAAGCATCCCTAAAACATTATAGTTTTGTAATAGTTACTGATATACTATAATTTTGTTTATATTCATTTGCCTATTAACCAAATTAATAGATCTTTAATAAAATAAAATAAGAATGTGTTTTTGGAATTTTTATTTTTTTAGAGAATTTTCCTTTACCTACCCAACACAAAATCAGGTGCTATATGTATACTCTTCTATGTACTTTATAGATACTAATCCATTTACTACCCCAAATTACACAGTGAGGTCGACATTGTTACAATCCCTATATTGCAGATGAAGAAACAAAGCCCAGAGGCACAGGCACATACTGGAATGGGAGGAACAGTCACCGCACGAGCCTGATGAGTGGTCCCCAAAGTCTGTTGGAGTCCATTGGGCTTTAGCCTTACCAACTATGCGAGGTGAACCCTCCTTTCACTGCTGTTTTTGTTTTACTTCTTAGAGTACTTCAGAAGAGAGTTGGTGATTGAGATGAGGTTTTTGCTGTAGAGCTTGTAAGAGCTGACTTTAAGGATTGTTTTATCTGGCATAAATTTCGATGCAACATGAGAAGAAAAGTAGGAATCCTGAGTGACTACCCAGCTTGTGGCTTGACATAGTGAGTGGGTGGTGGATCCAGGTATGGTGATGAGAAGCTCTAGGAATATATTCGTGCAATGGAATGAAGAATGATGTTACATTAGAAATGCCTAAAAGACAACTAAATGTAAGATTCAAGTAGGAAGCCTGACATGTAGATGTGATATTTGAAGCCATAAGACTAAAGGATCACCTAGAAAGAGGATGTGCATGAAGAAAATAAAAGAACTGAGAAGAAAGCTTTAGGGAATGCCAAATTTAAATTTCTGAGGAAGGAGGTGAAGACAGCTGAGCTATTTGGGGAGACACTAGGTGACTGTGGGTCATGGAAAAGTAGAGAATGGAGTGATCCAGGGGGAAATCATCAGCCATTCCAAATGGTGCTGACAAACTGATTAAAATTAGGACAGTATGACCAATAGATATTTTTGGCAGATGATAGGGCAATAATAACCTATATCCAGAAAATTTCAAAGCAGAAATGAGATAAACACTGATTAAAGGAGCTGATAAATACCATATGATTTTACTCATATGTGGAATTTAAGAAACGAAACAAAAACACAAAGGGAAAATGAAAGAAAAAGAGAGAGAGAGACACCAGAAACAGACTTATAACTCTAGATAACACACAAATGGTCACCAGAAAAGAGGTTGGTGCGGGCACGAAGGAAGCAGGTGATAGGGACTAAGGATTGCTCCTGCTGTGATGAGCAGGGGGTGATGAGCAGAGTAGGGAGGTTTTGAACCACTCTATTGTATACCTGAAACTAATATTACGCAGTCTGTTTACTAACTGGAATTTTTTTTTTAAGATTTTATTTATTTATTTGACAGACAGAGATCGCAAGTAGGCAGAGAGGCAGGCAGAGAGAGAGGAAGGTAAGCAGGCTCCCCGCTGAGTAGAAAGCCTGATGTGGGGCTCTATCCCAGGACCCTGAGATCATGACCTGAGCCAAAGGCAGAGGCTTTAACCCACTGAGTCACCCAGGCGCCCCTACTAACTGGAATTTAAATAAAAATAATACAAAACAAAACAAAAACTGTGAGAGGGGAAAAAAAAAACTGAAAAGAAAATGGGTGCTGGAGAACTGGAGGCAGAGATACAGAAAGCTTTTAAAGATGGCATGCTGTAGGTAGCAAATAAAGTAAATAAGAGGAAGAGAGGAATTGAGGACTCAAGAGAAATTAATAAACATATACAACATGGGATGCATTTTTATAATGAAAGCAATAATCCAGCCCATGAGGAAGGTTTAATTGCTGTAACAAAGTCCACTAATTTAAAACATCTTTTTGTTGTATTAATATAGATAAGTATTTATAAATGCTATACATAATATTCATACACATATTATTTAACTCTATTTCTGAGCTTTAAGAAATTATTTTAATTATAAGACTTTCATAATATTTGGTTCCATACATTTGCATTTCCTTTAAAAAATTTTATGTTTTTTTCTTAAGCATTTATTCATCCAATATCAAATTTAGAATCATATCTCAACATAATTTTATTGAGATTTTTACATGAATGTGGCTGAATTTGACATTTTTTTAGTATCACCTTTCTCATTCATGAACTCAATATAGTTCTCCATTTAATAACATCATCAAAAAGGTCCATGCTATTTTATTACACTATATGAACATAACTATAATGCATTAAGATGATGTACACTGTGTATTGAAGAGTCTATAAATCATGTAACAGGGACAAACGTATATGTTTGGTCTGGAAAATCATAATTTAAGACATTCGTAATCACATTTCAAATATTTGAGAGATTCTTGGTAAAAGAAAAAAAGATATAAAGTGTTTATTTTGCTTTGTTTTAGTTGCAGGAGACACGGAGGGAAAAAAGTTATGGGAAAGCAAACATTTGTTGATCAAAAATAACCTTTTTATTGACTTGATTGCATCGTTATGTAATGAGTTTTTAATCCCTGCCCCAAACTGGAATTTGGAAAATGTATTCTTGTCTTGGTGAAATTAATCCTTACTAGGATGAGAGGAAATCCCATGCATGGTTCATGAATCAGCTGTGCCTCGAATGGTACACAATATTACAGTGGAAAAGTAGAAGGAGATCACATAATTAGACAAGAGCATGAGCAAAAACAAAGGATAGAAATATGCAAAATATTCATTCCCAGGAGACACAAGATAAACAAGCATGGGTGAGCATAAGTTTTCCACATATCATGGCTATTGGAATTAACTTGAGAAAGATGTTGGTAGCGACGGTAGATGGCCTTCCGCATTAACTCATAGATTTTTAAAAAATATTTTATTTATGTATTTGACAGAGAGAGATCACAAGTGGGCAGACAGACAGGCAGAGGGAGGGGGGAAGCAGGATCCCTGCTGAGCAGAGCGCTCAATGCGGGGCTCAATCCCAGGACACTGAGATCATGACTTAAGCCAAAGCCAGAGGCTTAACTCACTGAGCCCCCCAGGCACCCCTAACGCATAGATTTTTTATACATTTTTTTGCTTCAGTTAGCCAGAAGCCCTCTGCCTGGTTGTGTTTGAGTAGAATTTTCATGGTTCTATTTCTCACTTTCTGTCTTTAAAAGAAAAGAAATACTTATGAAATTAATGGATGTACTTCATTTTGTTAAGCTCTGGACAACTAAAGATGTATAATGTAAATTAATTTTTTTTTCTGATAAACTCATAAATATGGGCATTCTGTATCATTAAAGATGTCCTATTTTAGTGATTTCATGTTGTCTTAGTGTTAGAAGGTGGAAGACAGTCAGTAATGTATCCTTCAGACTGAGAAGACACTTTAACACTGAAAAACAAAGCTGGTCACTCAAGACTGTCTACACAGTTTTATTCAGGGTAACTTACTTATAAGGGTAATTTGACAGCTGGGGAGATGATCCAGGGCATACACAACTGTTCTCTACTCATTTTCTGCCAAGACAAGACCACAAACCACAACTTTTTATAGAGAGAGGAGCATGGTGGTGAGGTCACAGGGTAGTTATCTAAACTGGTGGCATCTGTAAGCCAGTCTCTACTAGTTACCTAAAGAGACTACTTGTGTGCCAGAGGGGAGAAAAACGAATTTTTAAAGATGGAGTCAGTATTGCCAGCAGTCTTACACCTTGTCATATGGCACCATTGGTCCACACAGCAGTCCATTTATCTGAGCCAGCATAGAATTTTCCTTCTCTCTCTCTCTTTCTCTATCTCTTTTATTTATTTATTTATTTTTTGATTTGTTGATTTTTTTTTAATCATTTTCTGTTTTAAGGCACTATAGCATAGGGTAAAAAAATATTCATTACAATGCATTTTATACCCATCTTATTTAGTTAGTCAATTCAATTTTTAGACATTGGAAATAATTTCAATATGGATTTTATATCAAATGTAGCTGAATGAAAGCTTAATCATAAGCTGAACCTAGATAACTTGTCCCCTACCACTCAACTTACTTACCAAGTTTTGTCACTTTATCTCATTCATATCATCTATCTTAATTAAACTTCTTCACCTTCTTTACATACTTTCACAATGTGATTTTTTTTTCTATCATACTCAATATCACCCATACATACTGGCCCTCTCACATTTTTTCTAACAAAACAAATCATTTTACCTCTGAAACATAACAAGGAAGAAAGGAAGGAAGAAAAAAAAAAGAAAGAGAAAGGAAGGATTTCAGTGTTTGAGTTGGAACTAGGCAGAGGAAAGAGTTTATTATAATTTCTCATTCAGCTTTGAGCTTAATTCTGTCAAAGGTGTGTTAAGTGCCATTTTAATTTATAAAAGGGTGGGGACTTACAGCTTTGAAATCCCTACTATTTGCTAAACACTGTGCAAATTGAAGCACTCCATATATAATTATTTTCTGTAAGCATAATAAAAGTATTTTTAATGCAGTGGGGATTTTATTTGTTTTTAATATTCTATATGAACTGAAACCATTAAAATAATAATGTGTTTACTGTATATACAAATTTCTATCAATGATCTCAACATCTTGAAGTAATTTTTGCTATTGCTGTTTTAGCTTTTTCTTAGGAGATGGTACAAAAAGAATTATAAATATCTCATATTATTATATTCTATTTAAAATAAGTGATTTCACATACAGATATTTTGTTCCTTGTCTCTGCTTACTACATATAGTATGAATAAGTGAAATGCAACGGCAAAGATAATTTAGGAAAGCCATGTTGATAAATAAGAACATGTAATAAACACAAATGTTTGAATTATCTACTACCTTGAACCTCTATACAAATTAGCATTCTCAGCTCAACTACATTTTAGCAATAGGAATGAATGTTTCCTATAAATTCTAGTCTTAAATAATAAAATTTAATAATATGCTAATGAATTTGGGAGAAATATTTTCTATCATGCTGCAATCTCTGTTTTATTTTCAGCAATTTATATTTGTTTTCAACTTGAAATTATACGTATTATATTTTAAATGCAAGTACATCTCAGCTATTTAGTCTACCTTTCCATAAACCAAAAAATATTTATCTAAATATGCTTTTAAAACATTTCAAAGTTATTAATAGCAGTTGAGAAAGCTTATTAAATAGGTTGTAACTCCAGGAACATTCTCTCACAAAGAGATTGTTTAATATACCAGAGTGTTGATCAAGTCATTAACAACTTTAATCAATGCAAGTAGCTTTGTATTGCATGAAAGCATTTGGAAGGCAGCAAAATTTTTTTTTAATGTTTAGATCCTCACAATATAAATTATAAGATAGCTGAAAGAAACTCTTGTCTTTATGTGAATATAAAATGAAAGAACATCAGTTTGCTACCATTAGGAGAATAAACAGAAAACCAGTCTTCATTTTTTATTCAGTTAGTGTTTATCACATACTCTTTGCATTAATACCTAAGAGTAATGGGAAATACAAAAGAAGACAACCATTTCCATCCTTAAACTTGTCTTAAAAAGTGTTGTAAATAAGACATAGAGATTATATTTGTACTGGCAAAACTGTGGCGGTCGGTCACAATTGAGCTGCTTTACACTTCCTGGGTAAAGCATCACCAGTATTAAGTTAGAGCTTTTTCTCTCTCTACAAGTAATTCTGTATTTCTAATATCTTGAACTTAGGACCTGGAGCATCTCTGTGGGATATGGATTCCAGATTCATAATACCATTTTCCCACGCAGCAGAAGCAATCATTAGTCTTGGTGAGAAGAAGGTCTTAGTCTCCATCATCAGTGAATTTTAGAATTCTGTGGTTTGCATAAGCCTCTGCTACTGTGTGACCTTTAGGTCATTGAAGGTGACTCCTGAAATGTTATGTGATAGAGTATTTAAGAACAGGGGTTAGGAACCAGACTGAGTTTGAATGTTTTCTTTGACCAGCTGTTTGAGAGCTCCCTGACCTGTCCCTCAGTTTCCCACCTGTAAATGAAGGTAATAAAAGTTTTAGCTAATGGATTTATAGAGAGATACATGTGTTAATCTGTATATTCTTATTACCAATATTTTAATCTCTATAAATTCAGAGATCAAGTGAATATACTTACTGAAATTTGCAAATTTAGCTAAATATGAATTTTAAGAAGTCTGATAAGTGAATATACATAATGAGTTTTGTAAATTTAGCTAAATATGTACATTCATGAAAACAGAATCTTCTCTGTAAATAATCAATAACTACTTGGATTTTTCAGAATATAATAAATGTCATGATTCTTTTCATACCCACTAAACAGTGGGCTGTACAAAACAGACATTTTGTGGACTTAACATTAGCAAGAGAGTGACCTGGGAGATTCCAAGCCCTTGTTATTCTCCAGAAACACTGAATAAACAATAATTATATGAACCAAGATACTTTTGTGGGAACTCTAGAAACCAGTTAAGGAGCTGTAGCAGATGAGCAAAAGCTTAATCAATAAAAAGCCACTCTAAAAATGATAGCACATTTCATTGCCTTTTGCTCACCCTTGTCTGAACCTCTACTTCTTAGTTCAGCATCCATGGTCAGGTAGAGGTTACCTAATTCCCCGTTTCTCCCTTGAAACTGAAGGAAAGGAGTTGACCTTGCTTGCAACATTCTGCCATGCTGGGTGCTGTCCAAGGGGCTGACTTCTATTTTGTCTGGGAAAGGTACTATAGCTAGGTATCAGGTTGCAGTTGCAGACTGTGTACTCCAAGAAACAAACTGAGGGTTTTGAAGGGTGGGAGGTGGGGAGTCACATGAGCCTGGTGGTGGGTATTAAAGAGGGCACATATTGCATGGAGCACTGGGTGTGGTGCATAAACAATGAATTTTGGAACACTGAAAAAAATAAAATAAAATTGCAAAAAAAAAATAAAAACAAAGAAAAAATCTTGAAGGCAACAAGAGAAAAGTGACTCATCACATATAATAAAATTTCATAAGCTTGTCATCAGAGTTCTCAGCAGAAATTTTACAGGCCAGAAGGCATTGAGAGAAAAAAAAAAAAACTGCCAACTGAGAATTTTTTAGACAGTAATACTGTATTTCAAGTGAAGGAAAAATTAAGATTTTCTGAGATAAACACACATTCAGAGTGTGCTCATTACCACTAGTCCTGTCCTGAAAGAGATGCTAAAAGGAGTCATTCAAGATGACAGGAAACGATGCCTGATGATAACTCAAAACCATATGGATGTATAAAATTCTCTGGTAAAGATAGATTTCTGACCAAATGTAAAACTGTACTTTTGTACAGTTGTACAGTTTGTACAGTTTATGCAGTTGTACATTTGTACTATTTTAATTTTGGTTTGTTATTCCTCCTTTTAATTTTCTTATAAAAAATATAAACATAAAATAATTATAAATTTACAACAGTGATTACACAATAGATAAAGTTGTACTTTGTGACATTGGTAACATAAATAGGCGGCCAAATTATACATAAGCAGTTTGCATAAGATCAAAATTTTAAAAATAACAAATTAAAAAAAAGAATTTTAAAGGTGCACCTGAGTGGCTCAGTTAAGCTGCCCCCTTCAGCAAACCTCATGAACCCAGGGTCCTGGGATTGAATCCCACATTGGGCTCCCTGTGAAGCAGAGAACCTACTTCTCCCTATCCCTTTTCTGTTAACTATTAAAAAAAAATTGGAATTAAGGTTTTAGTAGTTCAAAATAAATTGTTATAACTTTTTAAAGTCAAACAAAATTCCAATAGTCATTACAAAGAAAATATCTATATAATATACAAAAAAAGTGGCAATGGAATTAAAATATGTCACTACAAAAAGTCAACTACATAAAAAGTAAGATAGTAAGAAAGGAAGACCAAAGCTATAAAACACAGAAAGAAATTTATAAAATGGATAAATTGTAAATTCTTCCCTATCAGTAGTTATTCTAAACATAAATGGATTAAACTCTCCAAAAAAGGATGTAGATTGACTGGATTAAAATAAAAAATGAATAATATCCACCTATATACTGTCACAGGTCCAGAGAAACAAACCATAGGTTTAGCACCAAAGTATAATTCATTATAGAAATAATTGATAGATGGGAGCTGGGCAGGTAGGGATGTGGTCCAAGGGACTGACAGTTGTCAGGGGAAGGGTTAAAAAATTGCTAAAAAAATTACAGGATAAGCCACATTTAGGACAAAATATTCCCAAACATCTGATAAATGATTTATAACAAAATAGGCTAAGAATTCTTAAAAGTCAACAATATGAAAGCAAATTATCAAATAATTTAAAATAGTCAAACAATCTGAATCTAATAAAAAAGCTACAGAGAAACTATTGTAACTTCATCAAGATCAAAAGCTTTTGCACAGCAAAGGAAACAATCAACAAAACCAAAAGACAACTGACAGAATGGGAGAAGATATCTGACATATCAGAAAAAGGGCTAATAAACAAAATCTGTAAAGAACTTATCAAACCCAACACCAAAGGACAAATAATCCAATCAAGAAATGGACAAGACATGAACAGATATTTCTGCAAAGAAGACATCCAATGGCCAACAGACACATGAAAAAGTGCTCCATATCACTCGGCATCAGGGAAATAAAAATCAAAACCACAATGAGATATCACCTCACACCAGTCAGAATGGCTAAAATTAACAAGTCAAGAAATGACAGAAGCTGGCGAGGATGTGGAGAAAGGGGAACCTCCTACACTGCTGGTGGGAATGCAAGCTGGTGCAACCACTCTGGGAAAGAGCTTGGAGGTTCCTCACAAAGTTGAAAATAGAACTACCCTATGACCCAGCAATTGCACTACTGGGTATTTACCCTAAAAATACAAATGTAGTGATCCAAAGGGCATGTGCACCCAAATGTTCATAGCAGCAATGTCCACAATAGCCAAACTATGGAAAGAGCCTAGATGTCCATCAACAGATGAATGGAGAATAGTCAAGAATCCCATGAAGAAAAATTCAAAATAATTTATGTAGATGCTCCCCCTTCATGTCAAGGTAACTGTCAATTCCTTATGTGTGAGCTTCACATGGTAGTTTTCCCTCTAAAGAACACTGTAATGAGTGGGTGAATATGAGTTAGTTTATAGTGGAGAAGCATAGCAAAAACCACTTCAGCCAGGGAATTATGATTAAAATCAGTAGTGATAAATTATACTGAGAATATGCCTCTTCAATGACAATTTACATGTGTGTTCTTACTTCCAGAAACCTGTAACGTTGGCTTAATCATGAGAAAAGAAGAAAAATTCAAATAGGTGGACTTTCTACAAATACATGAGTCTACTTCACAAAGGTCGTACGAAACAAGGAACAGTCTGAGAAATATTCCCCATTAAGTGATGCCAGAGGAGACACAGTGATCAAATGTAACCAAAAAAAAAAAAAAAAAAAAAATGTAACCTGATGCCCTAGGTGAAATTCTGGAAGAAAAAGAAAGTGCATTGTGTAAAAATGAAAGAAATCTGAATAAAGTATGAACTTCAATTAATAAGAATTTTTTATATTAGTTTATTAATTGTAAAAAAAAATGTGCATACAAATGCAAGGTCTTAAGCATAGGGGAGACCAGATGTGTGATATATGGGAACCCTCTGTACTCTCTTTGCTACAATTTAGTATTTGAAAACTATTGTAAACTAAAAACTTTGCTATAATGTTAAAAATATGTACCATATATATATATATATATATATATATATATATATAAATTTTATTTGTTTATTTGACAGACAGCAATCACAAGTAGGCAGAGAGGCAGGCAGAGAGAGAGAGAGGAGCGAGGACCAGAGAGGCCAACAGGGGGTTTGATCGCAGGATCCTGGGATCCTGACCTGAGCCAAAGTCAGGGGCTTTAACCCACTGAGCCACCCAGGTGCCCTGTACTATATGTTTTTAAGAAATGTCAACACTTGCCTTTTTTTTTCATATATCTTTTCTTTTCTTTTTTTAATTTCTTATCACGTAACAGTATTCGTTGTTTTTGCACCACACCCAGTGTTCCATGCAATACGTGCCCTCCTTAATACCCACCACTTGGCTCCACTTGGCTCCAACACTTGCCATTTTAATAAAGAAACAAATGTCCAATATTTTGGCAAAGAGAGCTTTCTTCCTCAATGACTGTGTTCCCCCTTCTTTTGGGTCTCACCCTGAAGACATCTCATAGGCTCCTTTATTTGTTTGAGGCCACGTGCTGAAGATGTTGTCTGATAAAACATAAACAGAAGTGATGTGTGCCCTCTCTGGACTTAGTCATAAAAACCCCATGTGTGATTGCCTTTTTATTGTTCCCATTTCCTTACTGAATAGGTATAAACGTGAGTTAGAAAATATATGTGTTCCTGAACTATTGCTGGAAGCAGAAGTCCATCCATTCCTGCTTACATTAATCAAACTGTGAAGTGAATAAGAAATATATTTTAATGAACCAAAAATGAATTTGAGCATTAATGATAACATGGGTTATATTAAGTAATAAAGCAAAGGTAAGGCCTTATCAGATCTAAGCTAAATTTTTAAAATTTCACTTCATAAAAATACAAGGATTTCTAAACTATCTGTCATGTTTATTAGGTATAAAATATTTACAAAATGTTTTTAAAAGAGAATTTACTAAAATTAAGACAATAGTATTTTACATGATTCTGCAGAAAATTATTAACAAGCAGAACTGTAATTGTAGTTTTTATTATACCAAATAGATGATCTTATCATTTAGGAGAAGACAAAAATTATTTTGTGAAGATTCTATACTTAAAGTCTGTCATACATATATTAACAAATTTAAATGATAAAATGTTTACATTTAAATGATATATAAAGTAGCTAAATTTTTGGAGTGCCTGGGTGGCTCAGTCATTAAGCTTCTGCCTTGGGTTCAAGTCATGAACCCAGGGTCCTGGGATCAAGCCCTGCATTGGGCTCCCTGCTTAGCCAGAAGCCTGCTTCTCCCTCTCCCACTCCCCCTGCTTGTGTTCCCTCTCTTGATGTGTCTCTCTCTGTCAAATAAATAAATAAAATCATAAAAAAAAATAAAGTAGCTAAACTTTTAAAATTTATAAGAGTTTGACTAACTTGGGTCATCCTACAATACCATAATTAAGAAAAATCTAACTAAAATTTGTCTAGCTATACATAATATATGATTTATAATGGAGATATGTAAATGAGATTTTTGAAGAAAAAAAATAACAAGAAGTATGCCAAAATTTGTAAGCAGAATAATAAGGAAGTTATTATTCTTATAAATAATTCAAAAGAATGAGACTAGAGAATGAATGCTAATGAATAATGGAAGCAAAATGATACCTTTGAATGTGATCAAGATAGAGATTCATGTTATTAAAAGTGTGACATAATGATGGGGGTATTGTATAACCATGAAGCAACATAGACAACATAATAAATTTAATAAGATGAATTGTGTCTAAAATAACTGACCGATTTCAGTAACTAGATGAAATTCTATGTTGTAGAATATATGTTATCTAGAAATGTATTGCTCTCTCCTTTCTACCCTTTCTGACTTCCCACCTGCCCCTTGCTTTCTTTCCATAGTTTCTTTATTTATCTATTAGTTAAACATTACTTTGGAATCTAATATTTTAAAAAAACACTGTATAAGGTGTTATGGAAATAGGGGATAGTTCGGTAGGTTGAAATATAAACTATCATAACAGAAAGTAAAACATTTTATGGAATTTTATAAGAAGATATGATACCTATTTGATGAGATCTGGAAAAGCTGTCCTGGAATTTGAAAGAGATCTTTTAAGACATCCTAGCACATAGACTGGTTGTAAGTCTTTGGAGAAAGATGGTGGTTTATTTATGCTAAGGAATGTTGTATTTACTTATCTGAAGAAATTTAAATATGGAGAAGCTAGCAGCATTTAATGTTCCCCTCCACAGAAGAATTCTGTTGACATGTGTTAATGACTATTGTTTTTCCCCTGGATAATGGCCAAACTTTGGCTTACAAGGCACTGGTTAATTTTCATCAACCCCTCATTCATCAACTCTGCTCTCATGGTACTATCATTAACTAGCTACAGGAAACAGTGGTACACTTACTTCCCACTGTAGAAAACGCTTCACCTCTTCAATCTCACCTACCCCTATAATGTCTACAAATCCACATTCCTTAGTTGAGATGGCATTTACCTCAGAAAATATTCTCTAAGCAGTTAAATCCCATTCATTCTGACATCCCCATCAGATAGTTTATCCTATACAATGGTTGTACTGTTGGCTTACTTTTCTGCACCCTTGACGCTAACAAGCTTCTTGAAGTCAGGCTGTGCTTGTTCATAGTATTAGTTTCCCAATGTTGAGCACAACAACAATACAAATTCTTTTATGCCCTGACTGGCTGAAGTACGGATACTCTATCTTGGAGATCAGACTTTCAGTGTCCACAACTCAGTCTCCCCCAGATGACTGACATGCCAAAAGGCCAGAGCATGGAACAGGGTCAGTGAGTGGCCAACTCTTTTGTCCCATTGTCAGGTAGAGTTTCAGGACATATTAAAATCTTGCTCTCTTGTTAGTTTTCTAGTGGAAGCAGCCTGTAACATCTCACAGTTACTCAACCTACTTCCAAATCCCAGAGACTGAAATGAAAACTGTCTCTTATGCATCATTTGGAATATGCCTTAATTCCAGCCACTCACCTTTTCATAATATAGAATACGTTTATTATCCCTTCTTCCTTTCTAGACCATATGAGGTAGATGACAAGAACACATGCAGTTCTTTATTGAATTCTTGGCACAAAATAATACCTGTCACTGAGGTAATTTTCTAGAGGCATTTGTTTAGGGTTTGGATAACATGTGTTTCCTTCCTTTGTGTTTTATGACAGACGAGTGCTATTGGAATACTCAGTGTCTTGGCATTTTCACTCATGCCTGGTTTCTTACTTAAAAATGGGGTATGGTATATGTTAAAAACAATATACTCGAGATATACTAACTCTACATGTCTCAAATCTTTTGGAAAATTTTCAGAAATTATAAGGGGAAAAGATGTGTGCAGTGCTGAAAAACTAAAAATGATGCCTTTCAAAGACAGAAAACTTTCTGGAACTATAGCATAGAATGGAATGGATTTAATGAGGTGGACGAGGATGACTGACAATTGATTTTTTCTTCTGTGAAAAAAAATCTGTGTAGTAACTAGAGGAAACTCTAGTAAAACCCTTTTAATTAAAAGGGTGAGTTGAGGGGCACCTGGGTGGCTCAGTGGGTTGAGCCTCTGCCTTTGGCTTGGGTCATGATCTCAAGGTCCTGGGATCAGGCCCCACATAGGGTTCTCTGCTCAGCAGGAGGCCTGCTTCCTCCTCTCTATCTGCCTGCCTCTCTGCCTACTAGTGATCTCTGTCTGTCAAATAAATAAAATCTTTAAAAAAAAAAAAAGGGAGGGGGTTAGTTGAGACTGTGGGGCCAGCAGCAGCACCAACAGGCCCCCAAGATGAGACTGCTTCCTGAAACAGGCTCCTATAGGCAGAAACCAAGCAGGTAGGATTCCTCCTAGATCTGGTGATGTGAGTAGAAAGTCAGATGGTAGCAAGATGCAAAACACTGGTGTCATGAAAGACACCTTGAGAACCTGCAAGATCAGGAAGAAAGTAGGCAAGTGGATACTTTCTTCTAAGCCAACATAAAAAGCATATTGAAAGCCCCTGTGGAGGAACTTCCTTCTGAATTATGGAATACAGAATCCTTTATAGACTGTGATATATTGCAGCTCAGAAGAAAAGAACCCCCTGGAAAATCAGGGAGACTACTCTTCTGGTTTATGCTTCTTGAACTGAATGGCAAGGAAAATAAATGAATGCCTGACTTGTTAGCATAATACCATCAGTAGGATATCTCGTTAGTGAACCCAGGACCTTCATCCTGAAAAAAATAATTTGACAACAGAAAAGATTATAATTAAGAGAGACCATGATTTCCTTTGCTTACATTTTTTTCTTTAGGCTGGACTGTTTTATCAGCTGACCATTTTCTTTCTGATTTCTAATAATTCTTCAGTGATGTATGTATGATGCAAAGTATGTGCTTTTACCCTGTCTTCCTGTGTCCTGCACTGCAATGATCCTTCTGCTTTTTAAGGCATATTGAGCCCATGGCCTCACATTGATTGCAATCTGCCTTGCAATGTGGTTAAGTTTTCCATCACAGAGTGAATTCAAAAACTCAGTGAAGGTGAAGACAAGATTTTCCTGGACTTGCTATGTCCCAAGCACAATACGGTCTGTACATTTTTACTCCACAGATCTCCAGCGAATATTTTGGGGGGCTTTCTCTAGTTAGAATGATTAGAAGCAGATGTTATTGAAATAGGACTTTCAGGGTGCCAGGAATGCCAAGAGTGATAATTCACTGGGAAAAAAATTAGCGCGTCTTCTATTACATGTTCAAAGGAAACTAGTTTCAGTAAATCCCAAATCACACATGTTGTTACCTCAGATTTTACTGTTTATAATCAATGTGTGAAACACCACACAGGGTCTCATCTATTCATATAGTCATTCACTTTGTGCAGACAGTTGGTAAATGCCAGAAGGGATAGTAATTCAGGAAATATAAATATAAAGATAGAAAATATCGGTTGGTTGGTTATATATCTCTATTAAAAGAGACATTCCTAAGACAAGTAATGGGAAAAAACAAGCTTGGTCACATTATCCTACCTATTTTATAAGTTCAATGAAATTTGGGGCCCATTTGGTGTCTTCAAGTGTTCATCACTTTCTCAGCACACTTTCCCCGGACATTCTTCAAGCTCCAATACACAACTGGTCATAGCCATTCAAGTAATCAACCCTTTCCAAGATTATTTTTCTCCAGGGATAGCAGCCCTCATCAGCTGCCATGTTCAAGGAGAGTGGGTGTTTCTATGTTCTCTGTTTATTTTTCTCTCTCCAGAGCCCACAGGCGTATTCAACACAAAACTATGTTCCATCCCCTTCCTGCTCCTGACTCTCTCTCTCTCTCTTTTTTTTTTCTTTTGTCTCTCTCTCTCTCTCAGTAGATAGGTAAATAGATTCATACACACATACATATTTGTTAAATACATAAATGAAGAGTTGAGTGAGATGAACAGAAGTTACGTACTAACCAAGGTCACACAACTAATAAATGACTTTCCATTTGGAACACTTGCTCAAGAGTGATGAAGTTTCATGTCACTGCCGATAGCCAACATCGTTTGCATTAAGAATTCAGGTCCGTAAAGCAATAGCTGTTGCTCATGCAGTTAGGGTACCTACAGCCACTGAGAGAGAAAAAAAAGTTGCAGGAATGTAGGCTGAGTGGCATATATGATTGATGGGATTCTCATGTCTAATCTCAAGACCAGGAGATACCAAATGTAGCCTATTCATAGCACTCTGCAGGCCCTGGTCTTGTAATTTTTCATAAATAGCAATTGAGTAACTGACTTTTTTTTTTTTTTAAATAGAGACTGGCTCTTGCAGAAGAAAGGAGGTTGGGTGAGAACCAGTGAATATAAGAAAATCAGATTTGATTTATTAGGAAGGAGATTAATTTTAAACTTAATTTTTTTAAAGATTTATGATGCACCTCACATTTAACGGAAGTTTTTGTGAATCTGAGCCTATTAATTTCTGTGAAGATTATAGAACCAGTGACAAATGACCTCACATAATTAGATCTACATGGCTGAAGTAGTTTTCTTACGTTACCCTAAGTATCAAATTTTAATTAGATAAAGAAGACTTTTCATACATACAGTATAAATGTTCGAGTCTTCTTTTCTTTCAAATTAGGGATTAGTGTTACACTGGGTGCTATATGGACTTAGTGAATAGATGGCATTTAATTTTTAAAGGGATTTCACTGAAAGCAACATCTAATTAAAACAAAGAATAGTTTACTGCTTATAGGGCTGGAAACTCTTATTTTCTGTAATCCATAAACAAACTTCAAGTAGTTTATGAAAATAGCTTTTGTGCTCCATAAGGCAGGTACAAGTTTAAGATCAATTGGAGCTTCTGTTTATTCTCATATTACTACAAGAGATTAGGCATTTTTGTGCTTTAGTTCAATAGGTATTTGACTAGTATGGAATCATGCTAAGTTTGTAATATATTTTCAGGAGCTTCATGTTTCCAGGTTTTATATACAAGCAATTCCGTCCTTCATCTTAAATATATTTCTTACCAAGTAGCCATTCTGTGAAATTAGCCAGCCTTCATGAACTTCTAAAAAGTGACCATTTCTGGGCTCCTGGGTGGCTCAGTGGGTTAAGCCTCTGCCTTCGGTTCAGGTCATGATCTCAGGATCCTGGGATTGAACCCCACATCGGGCTCTCTGCTCCTCAGGAAGCCTGTTTCCCTTCCTCTCTCTCTGCTTGCCTCTCTGCCTACTTGTGATCTCCGTCTGTCAAGTTAATAAAATCTTTTTTAAAAAGTGACCATTTCTTCTTCTTTTTTAAAAGATTTATTTGAGAGAGAGAGAGAGAGCCTGAGCAGGAGGAGGGTAAAGAGAGAGGAAGAGAAAATCTCCAGAAGACTAAGCACAGAGCAAGACTTGGGGCTTGATCCCACAACCCCGAGATCAGGACCTGAGCTGAAATCAAGTCGATGCTTAACTGACTGAGTCTCCCAGGTACGCCAAAGGTGAACATTTCTTCTCAAAATATTTCCAGAGGACATTTTATAACTTAGAAAAACTATATTAAGAACCAGAGATAAATAAACCAGAGGTAAATAAATTGGGCAAGGATTAATTAGGGAAGGCTGACCGTGATATTCATTTATAAGATTTAATTTAAACAAAACAGCCTCTAAAACACAAAAGAAAATATTTTCTTTTTTTGTTGTCATACAATTCCAGATAATGGGAAGTAATTTGAAGAGTAATAACAGTAAAGATGATGATTACAATGGCAATAATTCCTAGCATTGTAAGAACCTACCAAAATTATTGCATGACGATTTTCCTTACCTGCCTTCTCCAAAGACGGGCCGCTGATAAGCATGGTTGTCTTTAGGCAGTAGGCTTATAATGGATTTTTCTTTTTAGTCTGTTTTACAAGGTTTTATATGTTATACAATATGCTTAGAGGTCTTTTTTTTTTTTAAGATTTTTATTTATTTAAGAAATAGAGGGAGTGCATGTGCACGCCCATGTGCTCAAGGAGGTGGAAGGACAGAGAGAGAAGCCAACTCCTGAAGCAGGACTTGACTGATTGATCCCAGGACCCTGGATCACAACCAGAGCATAAGGCAGAGGCTTAACTGACTGAGCTACCCAGGTGCCCCGAGATTTGTTTTTATATGAGGAATATTAAAATTAAAAAATAAATAAATAAAATAAAACTTTTAATATGAAACAATGATCAGGGAGACCATGAGTCATTCAGAAGCCTGGTGTCCTTTGTTAATCCTCATCCTGACATGATTCTAAGAGACTCTCTGGGCCTCTGCTCGGTCTACAGGATATGGGGGAAAAATTGGAGTCTGCAGGTCTTTGTAACAACTCTTTGATTTAGAAGAGTTCTCTGGCACTGCTTTAAGAGCCCCTCTAGTACTTACTAGCAATGCAAGCAAAATATTGAGAAAGAATACATTAAACATAAATATAAAATCAGACTATTAGGCCTTCCATAACACTTAGTAAATTTGAACTAGAAAGAGGGTTTGGAATTCAATCTTTCTTTAAACAAGCAAAAAACACAAAATTAAAAAAAAATATCAGTGAGGGAAGAACTCTAGGTTTATCACTTTATAAAAATAGACAAGTTCGATTCCACATTCATCAAAAACTTAAAGATTTAAACAACAACAGCAAACAAAACACACACACACACACGCAACATTGTGGTTGTGAAGGAAAAATGAATTTGTAGCCCATTTCTCAGGACAGTACAGCAAGATACCCTGTCAATGAAATGCCTTGTAAATATTGAACTTACTGGTTAAAGGATTGGTGAGAGTTTTTCAAGGGATTTTCATGTACTGATTATTTTGGTAAGATTGCTAAAACTTTTTGTATACTTTTGTGACAGAAAAAGTTTTTCTAAATGTGAAACCAAAGACAAAAAACAGTAGGTCAATTGCTTTTACTACACAGCTTAAACTTCTAAATGTTCAGTCACAGAGAAATGCACACGTAGTTAAAACAAGAACAAAAAGAAAACGGCCAGAAAATATTCTTACATATTTTGTTATAAATACCATACTAGAAAGAAGTAAGATATTTTAAAGTATTTGCCAATAATTAACCTAGGATAAAATAAATAATGTTATGTTATATTTAAAAACTTCAATTTTACTATAATAAAAAATATGTAAATGTAAACAATGCCTTTATTTTTTAATGTATAATTTTTTTTTTATTTTCAAATGTCTTACAGATATTTTCTAAATTACTAAGAAGGTTTAAAAGAGAGTTCTAGAGGTACTGCTATCACTTCATTTTGTTTATCTGTATTTTCCATTTTCACTACAATGGATATTTATTTCCCTTTATAATCAGAGAAACTTATTTAGACAAATAATTCAATTTATAGCTTGCAAGTATGCTAAAGTACTTATGAAGTGCTATATTTTGTTTCCCCGATGCTTTACCATGCTATGGTATGCCCATGGAATGAAACTGATAAACAAACATTCAAGAAGGTTTTAAAAGCCTCAGTAGGAAAAGAGGAAAGGCACTTTGATCTATGACAAATTGCTTTGCCATTTATTCAAATTTATATCAGTCTTCAAACATTTTTCTAATAAAAGGTGATTCTGAGGGCTCTGCTATCTGAATTGAATGAGATGGAAATATCATATGGGCCAACTAGTATACAACTTTCCAATCCCATACCCTCTGAATTAGTCATGCAATTTCTACACCTGTCATCTAAATTTGCTTAGAAATTTCAAAAGAATAGGTAGTGCTGATTTTGTTATTCTATACTTGAATTAGGACATTATGAGTTGAATTGTAAAGCAGTAGAAATCACATATCATATGTAAAATAGCTGAAACTAGTTTATGTAATAGCTAAGGAGATAAAATAAACATAAAACATTAAGTTAGAAAATAAATGTTAACTAGATTGTAATATTTTATATTAAATTATCATGGATTATACTCAGTTCTTATTGTCTAAGTATTTGAGATGTATGAAAACCCCAGACTGTATTTTCACATGGGTTTTTGTAAAATTACTAGTTCAAGATCGGCATTTCACCATTTTAGGTATTGGAGATACTTTTCTAAATTTAGGGTAGGTAATATGGCATAAAATGCAGGAAGATTGTGTTGCTTTTCTAATGCTGCATAGCAAATGACCACAAATGTAGCTGCCTAAAACAATACAGTTTCCATCTATTGCCTCACCGTTTCCAATGGTCAGGTTTCAGAAATAGGTGACCTGGGTCTTCTGCTAGTTTCTCAGGAGGCTAAAGTCCAGACATTAGCTACAACTACAATCTCATCTGAGACTCACGGTTCTCTCCCAAGCCTTTTTAGGTTGTTGGCATAATTCAGTTTCTTGCAGTTGTAAAATTGTAGAAATTGTAAAAAGTTGTAAAATTGTAAAATTAAGATTTTGCTGGGGTCACTTTCATCACCTAGGAACTGTCCTCAAATCCTAGCTATGTGGATCAGTCATAGTACAGTAGGTTACTTCCTAAAAGTCAACAGGAGAATAGCCTTGAGTTCTACTATAATAGTCTTATATAATATAATTTAAGGAAAGAGGTTCGTATCCCATTATGTTTACCGTTCCTGTCCTCATTCAAGGGAAAGTGATCATATACCACTAGTGGCTGATGACCTTGGGGTCATCTTAGAACAGTTGCCAGGAAGATAGAACTTTCTGTTGAGTAAGAGATCATGCAGTTCCCAAGGTCAGGACAAGGAAAGTTCAGGCAAGCATGGAATTAAAATCACTATGTCACACAGGATGTCTTGAATTCCAACCAAAATTATATCCAACTAAAATTATATTAAAGTTATAGTTGGTAAATTCAGCTGTTCAATGATATTAAAGTGAAAATGTTCTCCATCTGTCACTTGTGGCTCAGCATGAAGTTTTTAGATATTGGACAGTTTGTTACAATAATTTGTTTCATTTCATTAGCTCCGTTTATCTTTATGGTCTGGGTACATCTCACATGTCAGGTTTTAATAAACTGCCCCTCGTTGATGGATTGTTTATAAGGATGGAACAAACCTCTGTTTTCAAGAACAAAATGCCCGTGGTGAGTGGGTATCCAATGTGAGCAGTCTTGGTTTTCCGCCTCTCTTCCCTGGTGGGATTCTGATACCTATAGACTGGTGGAGGAGAAAGAAACAAAGACAAGTGTAAACCTCCCCTTTGTTTTCTTTGACTGAAGAAGGTGAATAAATGCTTGAATGTGAATTCCTACAGAGATAATGTCTCAACATTTGGATGAGATAGTGGATATACAATCTGAATCAGAAAGGGAGATTAACAAACTCCATATAACTAAAACCAGAAAGTACAGTCCCCAAAGAAGAAGGAATGGGGAAGAAGTCAATTCAGTTAAAAAAGATTTAGGTTCTATAACACCCAGGTTTAAGACATGGGACTGTAGTGCCCTGTGCATGAATAAAATGGTCTGAAAATGCACTTGGTGTGCTTCGACAAAGGAAAATCTGAAGCTTAGAGACAACTCCTAACAGTGTGTGTGTGTGGGGGGGGCAATTCCTTTCTCAGTCTTGCATGGAATCCTTAGTGAAATTATATTAGTAAGATAATTATTGCAATGATAGCAGAATATACATTCTTTTTAAGTGTTTGATGCAATATTCACATAAAATATTCCTCAATATATTTTAAAGAATTGAAATCAGAATGTGTTTTCTGAATGAAACAAAAATGAATTATAAATTAGTAATATAAATACTTGTTATGGATCTCTACAAATATTTGGAAACTAATTTACATGCTTCAAAAAAACGTGTGGGCCAAAGTATATTAGAAATTATTTCAACCTAAATAAAAGCACACACCAAAATTTGTGAGATGCAGTTCAAGTAGTTTCTTAGAAGAAATGTTTTTACTTAAATACCTAGAAAACTAATCTAATCATGCAAATTTCAGTGCAGCAAAAATTAAATTAGGATTATATTAAGCTGTAAGCATGATTGAATTAACAATAAAGAGCAGAAAATGATAGAATAAAACAATAGAACAAGAAAAAAGTAGGAAACCAAAAGTTGATTCTTTGAAATTGTTAAAATAATTAATCCTCATGCTAGACAAATCTTGCAGACACTGGAGAAAGCACTAGAAACAGCACAAATTATCGACATGAGGAATGAAAGAAGTATCATCCTTACAGATGATTGAAAATGACATATGAAAGCTTATTTTAAGCATAAGATACTCTGTAGTTAAGAAAACTGGAAGTGTTACTGGAGGGGCGGTGGGTGGTGGATGGAGTAACTGGGTGATGGACATCAAGGGAGGCACTTGTGGGGATGAGCACTGGGTCATATGTAGTGATGAATTTCTAAATTCTACTCCTGAGGTCAATACTACACTATATGTTAAGTAAGGTGAGCTTAAATTTTAAAAAAAGAGATAATTTTAAACAGATTTTCCAATAATTTTATGATTTGGATGAATGAAGAAAGTCCTAGAAAGACACAAATTTCCACACTTGATTAAACAAGAAACAGAAATTTGGAACACAAACCCCTGAATGCCATTGCTGCAGAGCCACATAGTATCACAACCAATGCAAGAGTAAACTATAGAACCATTACATGAACTCCAAATAAATATGGAATGTCATATTCTCTCACAGAAGATTAAACATAACATTATTTTTTATCTTAAATCCAAATTTGTATTATTGTCACACTTCTTTTTCGTAGTATGTATTGCACTGAATTATTTCAATAATTATGTATATTTGTATTTTCCTCTCCCAGCACCTCAAAATTCCAGTGGTAATAGGAAGCATAAGTATCTTATCCACCAATTCTATTCGTGCCTGGAACATAGGAGGCATTTTAAAAAAATGCTGAAAAAATTGATTAATTGGAGAGTGTACTGAAAATACAGGACATTTAATAAACAAGTTCATTAATCTCCTCTTGGATTCCTAACAAAATAATCTAATTGGAATACAATTTAAAGATATACAAAACTTATTAATTTAATTGTCATTGTTTTGTATTAAAACATGAGCAAACCCCACTCCCTGAAAGGCACTTAAAAAAATTAGAATGAGGCTTAAGAATCCCTGGATGTGCACTACCAGGTATTTACCCCAAAAATACAAATGTAGTGATCCAAAAGGGCATGTGCACCCCAACATTTACAGCAGCAATGTCCACAATAGCCAAACGATGGAAAGATCCTAGATGTCCATCAACAGATGAATGAATAAAGAAGATGTGGTGTACACACACACACACACACACACACACACAAATACTATGCAACCATCAAAAATAAAACCTTGTCATTTGCAACGAGGTGGATGGAACTAGAGTGTATTATGCTAAGCGAAAAAAGTCAATCAGAGAGAGACAATTATCATATGATCTCTCTGATAAGAGGAATCTGTGAGATTCCTCATATCACTGAGGATATCAGTGAAGATATCTTGTTTCTCAATGAGAAACAAGACAGAGGATCATAGGGGAAGGGAGGGAAAATTGAAACAAGAGGAAACCAGAAAGGAAGACAAACCATGAGAGACTTTTAATCTCAGGAAACAAAGTGAGGGTTGCTTGGCGGTGGGGATGTAGAGATAAGGTGGCTGAGTGATGGATATTGGGAAGGGTATGTGCTATGGTGACTGCTGTTAATTGTGTAAGACTGATGATTCACAGACCATACCCCCAAAGCAAATAATACATTATATGTTAATAAAACACATTAACACCCAACTTCAAATAATCCAATTTAAAAATGAGCAGAAGACATGAACATACATTTTTTTCAAAGATACACAGATCTCCAAAGACACAGGAATCTCCAACATCACTTATCATAAAGGAAATACAGATCAAAACTACAATAAGTTATATCTCACACCTGTCAGAATGGCTAAAATAAACAGCACGAGAAGCAACAAGTATTTGCAAGAATGTGGAGAAAAGGGAAGCCCTCTTGCACTGTTGGTGGGAATGCAATTTGGTACAGCTGCTGTGATAAACAGTATCAAGGTCCCTCAAAAAGTTAAAAATAGAGCTATATTATGAGCCAGCTGCCATAGTAATAGGTATTTACCCAAAGTATAATGATATTACCCAAAGGATATAAAAATACTAATTCAAAGGGATGCAACTACAATCACTAAATCATAGAAACAACCCAATGTCCATCAATTGATGAATGGATAAAGGGAAGGTGATATTGGTATATATAGATAGATAGATAAATAGATGATAGATCGATCTAGATATATATCTAATGAAATATCTAGACAGATCGATCTAGATATATATCTAGATATATATAGATCTATCTATCTATCTATCTGGCAATATTGGAAATATTTCATTCTTTCTTATGGCTGATATTTATATATCTAGATCGAACGATCGATCGATCTATATAAATAATATCAGCCATAAGAAAGAATAAAATATTGCCATTTAGAAGGACATGGATGGAGCTGGAGAGTATTATGCTAAGAGAAATACATCAGTCTTAGAAAGACAAATACCATATAATTTCATTCATATATGGAATTTAGAAAACAAAACAAGTGAGCAAAGTGGGGTCGGGGGAGAGAAAGAGAGGCAAACCAAGAAGCCAACTCTCGACTCTAGAGAACACACTGCTGGTCACCAGAGGGGGGCTTGGTAGGAGGATGGATAAAACAGGTAATGGGGATTAAGGAGTTCACTCATGATGAGAACCAAGATGTTGAATGGAAGTGTTGAATCATTGTATTGTACACATGATCCTAATAGAACACTGTATGCTAACTAACTGGAATTCAAATGAAAACTTAAAAAAATGCAGAGATGGGAAAAAGATATTGTATCCCAAGAAACACTTTGGTTCAGCCACAATCCCAGTGCAATGCCTCTATTCATAGCAAGGAGGACTTTTCAGAGATTAAGGCCACATGGCTCTTTCAGTATGTGGGTATTTTCCTGTCCTTCAGCAAGGGTAGAGCTCTTCCTTCTTGCTCCTTCAATCCCTGCTTCCTACCCACCTCCCTTACCACAGCTACAATAGATTTTCAATGGGAACATTGAAACAGAGCAGTTCTACAACCCTCTTCCAACAAGCTTTTGTTTTTGTACCATAGGAGAGATAGGAGTGAAGGGCCTTTGTGGACCTTCTTTGGGATTTTTCCATGGGTGCTTCCATTCCCTTCCCTCCTACATGCACCACAAAGGTGATTTTCTTTTATATATCACCCTGCCTCCAATATTTCCCCTGAAGTGTGTGGTAAGGTCTGTGGAAAAATGGCTTTGAGCAGGTGTATAGCCTCCTGTGACTGCCCTGACTACAACTAGTGTACACTCTGATTCTAGCTCACACATAGACTTAAGTAATTCACTATAAACTTTAGCAAAGTTTTGTTTGTTTGTTTATTTGTTTTAAACCAGCTCACATATTGTCCCATGTCAGCTCCAGATAAACATGTCATTACTTCCATGTTTCTTTGGAGATGCTACCCTTCCTTAGTTGATTGTCCTGCCCTCAGCATTCTTGAAGGTTGATGAAAGTTACAGATTACCCAGATTTCTGTGTGTGGGGGTGGTGGTGGTGGTGAAAACAGTGTTCCAGATTTCTACATTCTCAGTAGAAGTTGAAAATGCTAAAATCATGAAGCAAGATTGAGTTGACAATTTTGAAAAAATAACAATTTCATATTACTTGCATACATATACAATCTTGAACTCACATAATTTTTCCTTCTGATACATCAACCACTGAGGTTCTCCGTTATCTTCCAGGTCTAGGATTTGATTATATGGGAATTTATTTCTATTTGTTTCACTTTATGAGAATTCACAACATTCAAGACACCTCCCCAAATCTCATATCTGTAGAATGGGTAGTTGGGATAGGATGTTTTTGTGTGGAAGCTGTAGACATTGTTACTAGAATTTAATTTTGCTACATGAAGGGGGAGTTATTTCTTCTCAGGTCAGAGATGGGAAAGGCCCACATCAAAGTGAAAGAAAAAACTGCAGTGCAAATGAGCTCCGGATCTCTGGTGTCAATGGTGTTCAATGAAACAGAAATTAGATATAGTGGTTTTCACCCTAAGCTTTAGGGAGAAAAAAAGGGTATCTTGTGCTTTTGGGATAGAAAGCACTGGACATAGAAAAACACTGCCATCTGTGGGAGTTTGGGATTCAATCCGAAGTCTGAGCAATACGTGCTTCTACAGAAGGTGTTGGGCAGTGGCTGCGATTTATACATCAATCATATAATCTACAGACAAAACAGAGATGTGATGCCCTTTCTTCATCTCAATGCTCAGCTGGTCTAGACCCATACCTCAGAGACTCAGAAGAATCCAAAGTTTGCACAACACTGAGCTATAATGAATCATGAGCTATTTATAAAATACCTATGAGTTTTATTGCCACTATGAAAATGCATGGGTATTATTTGTGCTCATTAATCAAGGATGAGAAGAAAGAGGAACATATTTAGTAGGCCAAGAGGGGGATAAAGACCAATTAATTAAGTTCAGGTTAAGTGGTGCTTGGACGATCTGGGTAAGGCAGGGTTGAAATAAGTTATTCTTTGTTTTGAAAAGTTCACAAAGAAAGAAAGTACATCAAAAACCCATGTTCTTGGATGGGGAAGGAGATAATCTACTAACTAGTTTTCTGGAACCAGGAGAACATAGTCTCCCATGATTGCTGAAGTGCTGTACAATTGGAGAGGAGAGAGTATTTTATTGAAAGTTAATGATGGTTGAGCAATTGCAGTGCATTATGGGTAGGCCTGGTCTTTATACACAACATATCAGAGTTACCTTGTGTGGGAGATACTGGTTATGAATAATTTTTTTGAAAAACCTAGAACTGAGAAAGGGGGTGTCAAAACTAATGTCAAAAGAAGAGGGACTTAAAATGCCCTCTAATTAAATTTATGATGAGGAAGGATAAGAACTGCCACCTTAATAGTTCGACACTTAGGTGGATCTGTGAAGCCTGGATGCATAATTCATGCCCAAAAAACTCTCGTAAATAAGATTTGAGACTTAAACCTGGGAGAGCTCCAGCCACAAATTTCTTAGTAAATGATGAAAATAAAGATTTCTGGCAATTTTACCTGAAGTTTAAGACTTGCCTCTGTGCCAAATATGCTCTCATTTGCTTAATATAACTTTAAGAAGGACAACTTACAAGTTCTGTAATTAATGAAAATACAAATGCCGGTTTGTAGAATCTTATTGCAAGTTAATGCTGTCTGAATTTCAATGACCTCATGAGTCTGTTGTAGATGGTTATATATTCATTGCAGAGCTGTATTGAAGGATAAATGGACTGGTGCTTGTAAAGTCCCTAAACATAGCGGATGATCAGAAATGAATGCAGCAAATATAATTGTTTCTCATTAAATTCCAGCAATTTACAATGGATAGAATCATTAGCATTATTTTTTGAATCTTGCACATAAAAACTAATCCATATTTGTCTGTTGGAAGAAAAGACCAGTAATGGATGCAGCAAATATAAATCTCTTTTGTTAAATTACAGTAATTCACCATGGTTGGAGCCATTAGCATCATTTTTTAAAAATCTTGAACATAAGAGCTAATCCATATTTATCTGCTGGAAGAAAGGATTATTGCTGATGGATGATGTGGAAAAGATATTTAAGACCCACTGGGTACAGGACTAACAGAACATCACTGACAATGGAAAAGAAAAGGTATAAGCAGCAGTAGGAGGAGGCTAGGTTTCTGAATATTGTTTTCAATAATATTATAATTTAAAGGCAGGAGAATTGGCTGGTTGTGGGTGTTTCTGTTTTCTCATAAAGTGAAAAAGTTTAGATGACTTTGAAAGAGTCCTTAAAATAATTCCTTCTACATTCTAATGTTCCTTTCTTCAGAATTTATAAGCAGTTTGATAACTTAATTTCCTTGGATGGGTAGCATAAGAAATATATACTAAAATAGATAAATGAACACTATATATTACATTAAAATTTTCAATCATTCTTGATTTTCATAACCTGAAATGTGATTATCTAGAGCTTGACATTGGTTGCTTTTGTCATTTCCAATCATTCACATAAACAATAAATACTTATTGACTGCCTACAGTATGCAAATCATCATGCTGTGTATTAGGGATATAATGAGGAGCAAATAGACCCTTTATGTAATGTACATTTTAGGGGAATGGATAACAACTAATTAAAATGTGATGTATTCTGTAGTTTTGAATCATAGTGCAGTAATGTAGTGGAGGAAAGCTATGAGAATGGGAGGAACAAAATAATACACAAAACATAAGATGATGTTTCTCGGCTACAATGACCCCTGGTCCTTGTGATAACTGAAGACCCTGGAATTCACCCAGAGACCAGTGGTATCAAAACTCCTGCAGATCTAACAGAGAATTTACATTTTTCATAGCTTTCTCAGTTGTTTGACTTCTTATTCATAATGACATTCAGGAACTAGTAAACCGCATGAAAAATAATGTTTACACCAGTGGCTAGAGGCAACTGATTGTTTTTTCTAGGTCACAAGCATTAAAGATATATTTTTGTTTATTTTCTTACAATTTACAAGAATCTGATATTTATTTTTGCATTCATGCATGTATTTACTTATTTTAGGGATGTGATATTCAAATAAGTGAACTTACATTTGAAAATAAGTTTGCACAAATCTTTCACTATAAAAACACTATATTCTATTTTAAGGACAATATCTAGTGTTTTTAATATCCTCATTAAATGCATACATAATAGGAAAATCCATTCTTGTACTCTAGATATCACTTGTATCACAAAATATTCATTCAATAAGAAAATGGTTTGATTTTCTAATATTCAAAATAAAAGAACTTTGGGAGAACTTAGGATTCCCACAGGACATTTGAAGTTAAGCAAGTTGACATTTTTTTTTTTTTGCACATTCTCCAAAATTATATAGTTAAAAATTGAGAACACATAAAACCATTCAAAACCCATGACAAATGATACTCTAAACTTTACTTACATTCAACTGTGGAAATACTCAGGTAAACAAGTAAAAGCTATTTTCACACTGCACACAGGAGTAGAAAGTTGGGCAGAGGATACACAGAAGTAGGAAAGTGCACCTGTTTCCTAATGGTGATGGGATATAACACTGCACGAGAGAGAATAGGTCCCACCCTGAATAGGGACAAATTGTGAAAGACCTGAGACTTGGAAGATCAGAACATTCATGATTGATGAAATAAAATGAAGGACTTGGAAGTTTGTAGGATCAGGGATGTGGTCTTGAGAAAACACTGATTCTGGAATAAAAATAGTGGCTTGAATGGGGTGGGGCTCCTTGAGGTTCTGGATAAGAAAGGAGAAGAGAAAAAGTGACAGAATTTAAGAATCACATGGAAACAAAAGTATCCTGCTATCCGCGAAAATACCAACCCCTTCCCAAAGCACTCCTTGAACCAAAAGAACGGGCATTTTTGAGACATGAAATCCAGTAACTCACCCAGTGAGTTCTAACTGCTGCCATAGAAATATCTGTGATTTCCAGTCAATTAAAAATCTATGACGTTTACAGACATCTTAAAAATGACAGACATTCATGTAAGCTGCCACAGAAATAGGTTAAAAATTAAAATCAAATTTGCCGTATGATGAGGATACATTCCAAAATACGAAAGGTGAAGCAGAGGAAAATGATCACAAAATGCTCCAACAAAAAATAAGGATCGGTAAACAAGCATTTGCAAATATGGAAGAACTACTCAAATTAGAAACTTAAAAATTAGAAAATTAGAAAATGTTTTGTAAATCTGATCAAAGCTGGCCTCCTAGCAAAAAGATTAAATTGCATTAAAGAAATGAAAGCAGGATGGTATATATACATATATGTATATGTATATATGGAAAGACATTTTTATCATGCAAGAACTCAAAGAAGTTTGTACTTGAAAGCCCTTCCTTAAGTAATTAGTCTCAACCTTGCAATCCTTCTCTCTCTCTCTCTCTCGCAGACACACACATCCTATTCCATAAAACCGAGCTGCTATTTTTAGTTCATCATACAGCCACATTTTCAAGTAATAGTACCAACTGATTTTACTATAAATTGTGCCCTTCTCTTATTCCCATATCTGTCAGGTTGCAATACTTTTATTGCTTCCATGAATAGAATATTACATCTCTTTTCCTTCTTGAGTCTAACAAAGCCAACTAGAGGAGTGATGAAGAAATCAAAAGAACAAAATAGGGGACACAAAAGTAAACCAATGATGTGAATCCCAGATGCAGAAAAGACTTGTAGATAGAGGTGAAGAGAAACAACAGAAGACAGGAAGAGACGAATAATAGGAAGAAAGGGAAAAGGGGAATGAGAAAATATTCATTGAGAGGACACAAAGTTAGACATTTTTATTTGCAAACTTGCCCCAAAAGGTCAAAGCAATCTTCAGGCAATCACAATTTTTGCTGACCTTTTGAAGAATCCTTAGAGCTTGTGTAGGTCATGCATGCAAGTGTCCCAGCAGGTTTGCCCCTTTCTTACCGGGGATTCATGTTCTAGAAAAAAACCCTGATCCTGCTACCATTACAAATATAATATTTACTTCTGTTTGTAAAACTAATACACACTTTATGGTAGAGTTAGAAATTGCATACAAATATATTTTTATGAGTATAACAATAAAAATATTATTATTATTCAGAGCTAATGTTATTGACATGCCAGATATCTGATTTTTATCCATATGATAAAGCATGGATAGAATAACATACTTATCCAATTAAGTGGTTATTTGGTTGGTTAACGCATAACTATTAGACTCCATGACTGTATCTTTTGTAGGTAACACCTTATTTGCAAATATGATTATGCCTGCCTTATAAACATACTCCAAGTAGTCACTGTTACCCTTTGTTAAAATCCGTGATCTTAACTCTCAAGTCATTAGGTATGGGTTTCGATATGACTAGGTGCATATTCTTAACAATCATAAATTCTTGAGATTCCTATCCATTATGAAATAAAAATCTGCTCTGTTGTTCAGTTTCTAGATATCTCTATATTGCCTTAAAGTAAGAACATATTCTTGACCCTTATCCATTCTCTTGGCTGTTTATATATTGATACATTATAGCATCAATAAAATAAATAAATAAATAAACAAATTTGGAGGAATATAGAGAGCTCAGGAAAAGACCAATTATGTGTAGGAACTAAATATATAATAAAGTTGGTAACATAAAATGAATGGGTTGTTATACATAGTATTCAGGTTTTTGTTATAGGAACAATAATTTAAAAAGAGAAATCTGGGCTGATTAAAAGGATCTGTGATATTTAGACATATATTGTTGATATAAAAATGTAGAATAATATCTTTTCAAGCTTAAATAGTGAAACACTTTTAAGGAAAACATCTAAGGTAGAAACCTTAAGACAGAATTCTGTTATTTTGATTACATAAAATTATAAATTGATTTCTCTTCAAAAAGGAACATCGTCTTTAAAGTGAATAGGCAGATGACACATTGAGTAAGTGATTTGCAATGTCTAAAATTGAAAGAAACTAATCAGGAATCCTGTTCATTAAGAAGAGGCAGACAGCAGCTTCAGTGCGAAAATGGGGAAACGGTATGAAGTGCATGAATAGAAGAGACGACCCGTACCCTAATGGTGAAGCAGAGGCTCGGCACGGGGTAAAGGACAGAAGCACTGCCTCATTGTACGAGACACCTGAAACTAGTATTACAGCAGATGTTCACTAACTGGACGTTAAATAAAAAGGTAAAAAAGGAAAAAAGAGAGATACTCAAATCTATCAGTAGAAAGAGAAAATTATACAGATAAAATAATATTATCTGTATATACTATTATTTATATATAATACATATTATGTGTATTAAATTACATTTATTATACCAACAGAAAGAGCTGATTATTGCCAAGCACTGTTACAGACATGGGCCCAGTGGAGTCTTCACATTAGCCCAAGTGCCGACTGCAACAGCTTTGCATTTGGACATCAGTTGAAGGGTATGGCTAATTCAATCCTCTAACTTGGAAGTCCAGACAAAACAAGACAAAACGACAAGATGAAGCAGAACAAAACAGGTCCAGACCTCCTGGGAAATTTATTTGCATGCTTCCTGGGTGACTAAAACAGGTACCTAGCATGGGGTGTTCAGTTAACTCTAACAATTTAGTAACAAACATAGTAATTGGACATTAGTAGAATGACATGGAAATATATTTTCATGGTGGAAAGATTAAGGACATGTCTGAGAACCGCAGGAGAGATTTGAAGGAAATGAATTAATAGGGAACAAGGAGAAAGGGAAGGAGAGGGTATAGAGGTAGAAAAGGGAGAGTGGGTGCCTGGGTGGCTCAGTTGGTTGAGCGACTGCCTTCAGCTCAGGTCATGATCCTGGAATCCTAGGATCAAGTCCCACATCAGACTCCCCACTCGGTGGGGAGGTCTACTTCTTCCTCTGACCTTTCCCTTTCATGCTTGCTCACTCTCATTCTCTCTCTCTCTCTTAGATAAATCTTAAAAGAGAGAGAGAGAGAAAGGGCACAATAAGGGGACAGGATAAAAGCAGCAAGGGGATTATTTCTTCTTTTACGTTTTGAGGACTCACTCCTGAATTTCTCTTCAGCTGACCCTGTATACACAGAATCAATCAATTGCCCTCTTCATGCTACTAGACACCAGGAGGTCACCTCCAAGGAGCCTAGAGGCCAGTGATGGGAGATGGACATCAGACAACGAAACTGTTAATGGAGGTGTGTTCAAACCCAAAGAGCTGCGGGGGCCAGCCCAAATGAGAGGCCAGCGACGCAAGGACTGGCTCAGAAATGACAGGAATATCTGAAGCCTCAGTGAGAAGGACAGTCCTCCCTTTCTGTTTTTTGACTAAAGAGTCAGTCAAATTAACATCGTTCCTTGAAATTCAATTGAGTAAGGGAGAGGTGGGGTTAGGTAGGGAGAGATAGATAGGGAGCTAAGTGATCTCCTCACAGAATCCCCCAAATGTGGAAGTGTGGAGAAACCAGAGATAAGAGAACAAACAGGACCACCCTGCCCTAGGCCTGGGGTGGGGTGTGTGTGTCTTTTATAATAATCACCTGTGAATGACAATGAATACCAAACCCTAAAAAGGAAGTAAGCCATTGAAGGTGTTATCACTAGTCCTTGCTCAGTGGTGGTATCAGTAGAAACGTAAAAGAACTTAAATTCCCTGATTAGCTTTCTTTAAAAGACCAACCTTGTTGGCAACCCTGTGGGGACCCCTCTCACTCTTTTTTGAATCCTCACTTAATAAACTTCTATTGCTTTACTCACGGTCCGGTCCGTTGTCCTCAAGATTTATTCTTGACTCTGTGAGACAAGAACCTGGCTCTCCTGCATCACAATCAGTGAAGCCTCTGTATTGTGGCAGAGATGATAAGGTAAATTTAAATAGAGTATTCATGACTTCCAAGAATTCATTCTCAAGTAAGAAATAAAAAGAAATTCATTTCTAACTAGGGCCAAATATAATACAAGTATGAGTTAAAGTCACTGAGAATGAAAGGGTGACAGAAGAATTTAAAGGAGAGGTAACATTGGAATTGGAGCTCAAGAAGTTGCAGAGAACGTTTACCCAGTATTTCCCAGAATAATCAAAAGGATCACAAGGGAATTACTGCAGCTGTTTTTCATTGCACAAATGCTGTGTTTAAACTTCTGATTACATTACCTGATTTAATACATACAATAAAACTTAAGATATGCTATTATTATCCACTTCAGAGACCAAGAAAACAGTGAGACACCAAGAATGACTCATCTAGAAGGTGACTGAACTATCATAGTGTGAGTTGCTGAGAATCTATGCTTTTGAGAATCCCTGAATTTCCTCACAATAGAGAGAAGATTATGTAATATTTTTCAGACATCCAAGAAGTGCTGCATGACTAGAACATACAGGGAATTAACAAAATAATTACCAAAGAAAGTCATTTGGGGCCAGCATACAAGGTCCAATAAGAAAGTAGATCTATTTATTTGGAAAATAAGACAGAGGACATTTTATTTTATTAGGCTTCCTATTTTATCTTATTTGCTTGTTTGTTTATTTATTGAAGTCTAGTTGATGCTCAATGTTACATTAGTTACAGGTGCACATCGTAGTGATACAATGTCTTTTTATGTCATGCTGTGCTCACCACAAATGCAGGCCCCATCTGTCTCCAGACAACATCATTATAGTATCATACATCTCTATGCTGTACCTTACATCTCCATGACTTATTTATTTTACATTTATTTTTATTTTGGCTAATTACTTTTTTGGAGATCACTCAGTTATGCTAACTCGTGTGAAGAGACTTTTGACCTTACCAGGGAAGACAAATTGTAAAGAATCAGAAGCTGCATGGCAGTGCCTTTTACAATGATTTAGGGAGGAGATAATGAATCCTTTAGTGAGACAGAAACAATGTTTTCTCTAGAAGTATTGCACAGGAATGTCAGCAAAAAAGCAAGTCAAGAGCAGGGTTTTCAATGAAGGCAAAGCTCCCCTAGCTGATTCCAGGAGTGAGGAAAAAGTTGCAGTCCAGTAAGTATGACTCCTCTCCTCTTGAACTTCAGAAGGAAGAATTCTGAGTAAAGCCACATTGATTAAATCAGTTGGACTCAACCACCTTCAGAGAATACTTTGATCCTTTCCTACTAGTTCCCTTAAAACTTAGTCTATTGATGATCTTTTTGCCTCTGATTGGATTTTCTGGAAATTCTAAACGTTTCTTATGCATATTCAGGCAATAAGTAGCCTTCTGATCACCCTCAAATAAGGCAAGGTCAAGTCCAACTTTACAATCATTTAATGTTTCCCCCTGTCAGCTGTGTCCTTCACCATTACCTGCCCCAAGCTTACTTCAGCCTTAGAATTCTAGCAGTCAGGGAATGGGCTCTTCAGTTTCCTCTCAGACAAGGACCCACCATTCCTCTACTCTAGGCAACCCTGATTCTATGTGAACAGCCCCTATTTCTCTCCAGGAAAGAGATGGTAAGTAAAGATTATAGACTATAGACGCATGTGACTGTATGCTTGTAATATAGATTTGTTGCCTCTCAATCATGCAGATTCTTAGGGTTTCTGAAGTAAACAATTAATAAAAAAATTTAAATACATGTAATCGCCAAGTAGAAAACATTGAGCCAGGAGTGAGCTGAGAAGAGAATGTGGACTAACACAGTATTATTGAGATAAGATTGAGAAAGTCAATTATCCCAAACACTTGCAGACTTAGCGTGACTTCCTAAAGATTCACACTTTATTGTTGCATGCTGACTACATGGTGCATCCTTGGGAAAGCTGTCTATGTAAATACTTTGTAATCCTTAAATAATAATCATAATCATAATCATAACAACTAATCAGAATGTGAACTCTTTAAAGGCACAGTGTACACCTCTTTAAATTTATATTTTCAGGTAAGTGTGAGTGTAAATGAAGTTACTTAATAAAGATATTACTGTAATGAAATGAGCTATTTATATTATGATGAAATTTATCATAAATACAAGTTTCACATTCTCCTTTTTATAATGGGTCAGTCACATGATAGGAAAAATGCATTTTTTAATGTGGATATAGGATTCAAGCATTACTTTATAACTTGTCTCTAGGGGGAATAACTATAAGCTTCAAACATTCAATTTATTAAAATAATCTTTTCGAATAAACCTATTTGTGAATTGAGGATGCCCCTATGTGCTTATCATATCAAAATGAAAAAATGTTCTCCAATTAAAGATAAAAAGACTTAAAAAGCAACATTTCCAGAAAACTGACCAGACCACGTAGGATTTGGACATTTGAAAACGTTGTTGCCAAGTTTTTGGTTTTCTCCCCTCTCAATGGGTCTGTTTCTCCTTGGAAAATCTTAGGACAAGGCAAAGGTACATGTTCTAATTTAAACTTCCATTTGAATATGCTATATTTATACTTGATTTTTTGTACTTGGTTTTACTTAAATAGAAAGAAGCACATTTTTCTCCATAAACTCTATAGTGTAAAATTATTGCAAATGGCCTTAACTGATTTCTAATGCAAAACTCATGTGGCTCCCTGCTGCCCAGAAATTACCACCTTTATTAGGAAAAAAAAAAAAAAAGAATATTTTAAACCAGCAACATCATAAGATGATTCTTGCTAAAATAATATAGTCTATATGCTAAAGAATGATATTACTAAATATTTCAAAGAATTTACATTATTGATAACACTATTAACCAATTACAAATATTCAAATGTGTTTTAAATGATTAGAAGTGACATGTGTGTTTGTGTGTTTTCAACTGTGTGTCTTTGGGCATTGGATTTCCTACATGTGTTATCATTTGGCATGGTCACATCTTGATTTTGAATTAAAAATATCAATGAATCAAAATATCACCTCCATCCTGAAGGTGTTGGGAAATGGGATAACATAGTCCTAACATCTAATATTGTCTTAGTAAATGCTAAATTCTCTCTTTTTCCCTTAATCTTATCATTAGCTGTCTCTCTCTCCCTCTGCCTCTTCCCTCTGCTTACACTCTCTCCCTTTATGTCTCTCAAATAAATATTTTTTTAAAAAAACTTTAACATTAGCTGGAAATAAACAAATGATAAATCTATCCTTTCCAAAATATACTTACTCTAAAAATTTCTATAGTAATAGTCACCAACAGGGATAATTTTTAACACCAAAAATTTACTATACACCAAAAGAGGACATTAAGACTAAGACAGTATTATGCTAAAGAATTTACCAGAAACCACCTAGCCCATGGAAGTTTAAAACTCCCAGCACATCTCAAACTCTCTACTACTCCTTTCTCCATATTCTCATAGGTAAGCTTGATCATGCTTCCCACTAAATGTTCCCATTATCTCTTCTGGAAGCCAGTGATTTCTGAGGGCTTTGGATAAATAGTTTGTCACTAACTAGTGCCTAAGAGATAACTTTGAATATAGAAGTAGATGCCAGCCAATCAGTCTCCTGAAACGCCTTTTTTTCTTTATGAAGATGAGGATAAATGAAAGAGTGGATAGACCTTGGGATGTCAAACTATTCTGACATGCTTTTGTAATAGAACCTTCCCTCCCCCAGAATATGGTAACACTGTTCAATTTGTGTGCACATGAGTCTCAGGGGTTTTTTTTGTTTGTTTGTTTGTTTGTTTTAATTTTTCCTAATGTAATAGATAATACATCAATCACAGGGCAGAGGGCAATGGTGGATTTCAAGTCTTAACATCAAGAAAACTTGTTATTTCTATATGTTCCATGCATTCCATTTTTCTAGGACACAATTCATTTAAGCAAAAATATTATTTAGACATAAAAAAGAAGGAATTCTTGCTTTGGTCACAATAAGGATTAGCTTTGAGGCATTATGGTTGGTGCATTAAGTCAGACAGAGAAAGAAAAATACTGTATGATGTCATGAATTCGTGGGATCTAAGAACCAAAACAAAATCAAACTCATAGATACAAAGAATAGATTGGTCCTTGCCAATTGGTGAAGAGTCAGGTGAAGGGGTCAGAAGGCAGAAACTTCTAGTAATAAAATACATAAGTAACGGGATGTAATATACAGCACTGTATATTTGAAAGTTGTTAAGAGAGTAGATCTGAGAAGTTTTCATCACAAAAAACCTATCTATCTATCTATCTATCTATAACTATATGTGGTGGTGGATGTCATTATTTTGGTGATTTCCCAACATATACAAATATCAAATCATTATGTTGTACACTTGAAACTAATATAATGTTATATGTCAATATCTCGATTTAAAGCATGGTAACCTTTATGCTCACCCTTCAGTAAGGGCTATATTACAGTAGCATATTGAAATACCCAGCCAAGTAGCAAACGCTTTATTATGGGCTTTTTGCTTAACGACCCAAGGTCTCAGCTTGGATAGTGGCTATAATGCTTACCTCTATCTCCATCTCCACTTACCTACATCTATACCTATAACTTTATCTCCATGTTTACAAGAAGTGAAAGAACTAACATAGTTGGCATTTAGTACAAATTACCTGCCTATCCCTCTCTTGCTCCCCACCAACCCCCACCCCAGGACCACAAAAAAACTGAACCATATTCAAAAAGCTGTTTCTTAAATAAAGCTAATTAAGTCCATTTTTATCCATTGTCAACTTTTCTTCATCAAACACTGTAGGAAATTAGATGCCTAAAATTATGAATTAGTATGTTCCTATATATTCCTTAAAATATTAGAGTCAAATCTGAATTGTTAGCTACTGCTTTAGACATTGTATCTATATACATAATAGGTCAGTATGTAGAAAGTACTGCAGTATATTGTATCCATGCAAATAATAATAGGTAGAATTTACAGAAACTATTATTTTTAAGATTTTATTTATTCATTTGAGAAAGAGAGAGAGACAGAGAGAGAACACTCATGGGGAGAGGCAGAAGGAGAGGGAGAAACGGACTCCCCGCTGAGCATGGAGCCCAGTGTGTTGGGGACTTCATCCCAGGTCCCTGAGATCATGACCTGAGCCCCAGGCAGACGCTTTACTGACTGAGCCACCCAGGCGCCCCTAACAATGACCACGGTTTTAAATTATTCATCACCTTGAATTTCATTATTGACTTATTATAACATGTGTCTATATTAAGAAATAATGTTAATTTTTCTAGATTCTTTGTATCAAATAGATGTCATCGTAGTAAAAATTTTCTTTAAAATCATCACCAAGTACTTTTTTAGAAATATATTTATTTTTATGTGTCTAGACTTTTAATACTGTAACATATTTCATGGTTGTAGTCATCCATTGCCATTTTCCTCTTGATGGATGTCATCCTCACTTCTCCTCACTCCATTCCTACTTCAACCAGCTTGGTTATTGAACATTCTCCTACGGGTCCATCGTTTCTACCTACGGGGGCCCTAACGTATTTACCTAGGAGGGCAATGGCCGGATCACAGGACAAGCGCCTGATCAACACAGAATAACACCAAATTGTTCTACAAAGTGACTGCATTAATTTCTAATCACACAAATAGTGCGCAAGTTTGCCACTGCTTCGAGCCTCAGAAATAACTTTGTTACATTTGACTAAATTCTTACCAATTACTGGATTAAAAAGACTATCATTGCGATTTCCCCAATTGCCAATGAGGTTGGGCATCTTTTTATGTCTATTGGCCATTCTGGATGGATCCTGTTTTATTCTTAGCTGTTGCTCATTTTCCCACTGACTTGCTTTTCTTTTTCTTTATAGTTTTATACATTGTTCATATATGAGATATTGAACATCTATTTGCTTAAATTTGATGCCAATATCTACTTTTAATATTTTTTTCTTATCTTTTTAATGTGGCTTCTGTTAACAAAAAAATAATGCTAATTTCAGAAAAATTCTCGACCTTGTCCTTTGTCAGTTTCACTTTTCTGTGTCTTGTCTATGAGATACATCTTTAAATAGATACATATTAATGATCATATGAGTATTGTCCTTTCACATTGCACCAGTTAAGAGTTCTCCAGCACCATCTAGATTAACTCACTTATATTGTAGCCTAACCAAGCTGAGAAATAAAACTAGCCATCTAAAAACTATCGGTTGGTTTGGGGCGCCTGGGTGGCTCAGTGGGTTGGGCCGCTGCCTTCGGCTCAGGTCATGATCTCGGGGTCCTGGGATCGAGTCCCACATCGGGCTCTCTCTGCTCGGGGAGCCTGCTTCCTCCTCTCTCTCTGCCTGCCCCTCTGCCTACTTGTGATCTCTCTCTGTCAAGTAAATAAATGAAATCTTAAAAAAAAAAAACTATCGTTTGGTTTGTCTGTTTCATTCATGATATTTGTTTTTTCTGTGAGGTAGAGATCTGAGTCCTTTTTTATAAGACATAAATTTACCTTATACAATTCTTAAACATCCACTTTTTCTCCAATAGGCATGTAATTCAGCAGTTCTTAAGTAGGAACATTTCTTAATTATGAGGGGTCTCCTCTTTCTGGATTTTCTAATCTGTCTTATTTCTCCTTCTATAAAATACATAATATTTTTATTTTCCATTATATATATAAAATCATACATATTTTATTATATATAATATATATTATATAATTATATTTTCCATTTTATACACACACACATATATATTTTATAAAACTATTTTGTCCTAAATCCATTTTCTTTTTTTTTTTTTAATATAATTTTTTATTTTTTATAAACATATATTTTTATCCCCAGGGGTACAGGTCTGTGAATCACCAGGTTTACACACTTCACAGCACTCACCAAAGCACATACCCTCCCCAATGTCCATAATACCACCCCCTTCTCCTAAACCCCCTCCCCCCAGCAACCCTCAGTTTGTTTTGTGAGATTAAGAGTCACTTATGGTTTGTCTCCCTCCCAATCCCATCTTCTTTCATTTATTCTTCTTGTACCCACTTAAGCCCCCATGTTGCAACACCACTTCCTCATATCAGGGAGATCATATGATAGTTGTCTTTCTCCGCCTGACTTATTTCGCTAAGCATGATACGCTCTAGTTCCATCCATGTTGTCTCAAATGGCAAGATTTCATTTCTTTTGATGGCTGCATAGTATTCCATTGTGTATATATACCACATTTTCTTGATCCATTCATCTGTTGATGGACATCTAGGTTCTTTCCATAGTTTGGCTATTGTGGACATTGCTGCTATAAACATTCGAGTACACGTGCCCCTTTGGATCACTACGTTTGTATCTTTAGGGTAAATACCCAATAGTTCAATTGCTGGGTCATAGGGCAGTTCTATTTTCAACATTTTGAGGAACCTCCATGCTGTTTTCCAGAGAGGTTGCACCAGCTTGCATTCCCACCAACAGTGTAGGAGGGTTCCCCTTTCTCCGCATCCTCGCCAGCATCTGTCATTTCCTGACTTGTTGATTTTAGCCATTCTGACTGGTGTGAGGTGATATCGCATTGTGGTTTTGATTTGTATTTCCCTGATGCCGAGTGATATGGAGCACTTTTTCATGTGTCTGTTGGCCATCTGCTAAATCCATTTTCTAAGCATAAGGTTTCTTTTGGTTAAAATTTTCCTAAAATATTTTCAGATTTTACTTTAGTATGTTTTGTTCCTCTTTACTTTTAAGTTTTTGTATTTTTCTTCTAGAGAGGGAAAGAGGGAAGAGGGGAAAGAGAGAGAGAGAAACTTAATCAGGCTGCACACCTAGCATGGAGCCCGATGAAGGCTTGATCTAATGACCCTGAGATCATGACGTGAGCTGAAATCAAGAGTCAGAGGGTTAACAGACTAAGCCACCCAGGCATCCCTTAGTTTTTCTAAAATAACACACTTTTAAATCCAATTTCCATTTCTCTTTTTTGTTGTTGTTGGGTATTTTAATCCATTTATATTTATCATTATTGCTAATACATTTGGATTTTTTTCCTTTTTTTACCATTTTATTTGTTACTATTTGGTGCTTGCTTTAAGCTACTTTCCTACCTTCTGACACTCTGAATATATTAAGATATTTCACTCTCTTTGATTTCCCATATAAACTTCTTTCATTTCTTCCTTTCTTTCTTCTTCCCTCACTCCTTCATTATTTCTGACTTTTCCTTCATGCTACTGGTTTTTTGCATTTTATTCCATTTTTTTTTCCTCCTCTACCAGCTTGAAAGGTGTATACTCTATTACTGGAAAAGATTAAACTCATGTATTTAAAAAGTATGAAATTTAGTACTCTGACATACATTATATTTTACTATATACTATTGCTCTATATTGTAATTTTACATTTATTTAGTTTCCAAAGTTAGCATTAAATACATTGCTTTTATTTTTGTGTGTTGCTTTTATTTACCCATATACATATTATTTTCTTTTTCACTTCTTTTTTCATTTCAAAACCTTCTGTGGGAGTTTGTATTTCTTCAAATGTATTTTTGGAAGTTCTTTACTAGGATTAATTTGAGGGTAAAATTTTCTGTTAATTTTGTATCTGAAATTATCTTTATTTGCCCTAATATTTTAAATATTGTTTTGCTACACATTTCTTGAGAATTATTTTCCATTTACACAGTGACGATTCTTCTACTCTCTCTTGCCTCCTGATGGACACACACGTTTTATGTATTGTACATTTCTTTCTAACCACTTTAAAAATTGTTTTTCTCTGTCAATCTTATTTTATGTCACAATTTTTCAGTTATAAATTGATGTGTTATGTATTTCCACCCCCCCTCCCACTGGTACATGTTGTGCTTCCTGGATCAGTAAACTCAGTTTGTCCTCGACCCTAGAAATTTTTCAGCCATTATATTTTGAAACATTTACCTTGGTAACTCTTCTTTCTGCAGATCTTTATGTTAGACTTCAGTCCCTCACTTCTACTTAACCTCAATTTCAAATTCATCAACTCCTTATATCTGTGTTCATTCCGGTAATGTTTTCTGATCTGAACTCCAGCTCGACAAATCTCTTTTAAATTATGTATACTCTTGTATTTAACCTTTCCACTGAGTGCATTTTGATTGTTATTTATTACAATTTTGTGATCTGCAGTTTTCATAGCTATAAATTTAGTATGACTTAACTCACAGATTTTTGCTAGAATAAGCCAATAATTAAAAACTCTGACACTAGTAATACTAGCAACATCAAGACATTTCCATGGCACTCTGATAGAAACAGTGTATCTGTTTGATTGATTGATTTCTACCTGTTCCTTTGGCTTCAGGATATAGCCCTTCCAAATATTCTAAATTCATGCGGATGCCTCTGACCTTGTGATCTTTCCCAGTTATTTTGAGCATTGAAACCCAAACTCTAGTGTTTCTGGATCTGTCCTCAAGATACCCAGGTGTCTGGTTTTATATCAGCATTCATCACACAGCCACTTTCGTATATGTCTTATATTCTTATAAGCTTGGCTATGTATTCAAATATATGTTTCATGGAATTTATCCTATATCAAATATTTTTCAGCAGAAAGATTTTGGAAGTGTTTGGGGGTCCTATTGCCAGCTAAAGTTCATGTTTATTTTATTAATGAAAGCCTCTGGCCATTAGAGACCCAACATAATCATTGCTATTCTGAAAAAGTAATAAACATTTTTATGAATATGAACTACCAATGGTGATTGCAAAATTATAATATCTGAAATCTTTAGAGACAGATAAACAATGAACTCAATGTTTGTCTTTGGTCCAAGGTCTCATACAGATAAACATTCTTTATTAATAAGTACACACGATGACATTATGCACCTTATAAGAGAGTTCTAGAACTGTTCCTGGATAAAACTTGCAACAGAATAAACATGATGGCTTTGCTCTTTCAATTTCAGTCTGTAAATGACTGAGTTCCTGGATGAGAAATAATATAATTAATGAGAGACTAAGACTGTAAGTACAGATCCAAAATTTCAAGATTGAGTGTTACTGGTAGTTGGAAATAGAAACTACCCTACCACTTCCTCCAGTGTAGTCTAATACAGTTTGAATAACATACCTTCTCAAATTGGCTTTTATGCAAAAATTTTGCAGAATTGTTAAACAAATGCATCTGGTAAGTAATAAGTACATTTTACAGGATCCTTGATCATTTTGGTATGGGTATTGGGCATAACATTTTATTAGAAGCCACTGTTATAATGTCTGTGGTATATTCTTAATAATTTGAGTCTCTTCTTGGGCTATTATAAATATGAACATTAATTTTTAGACTATATTTTTTTAGTATAAAGAACTGTTATAAATAGCAAACAATGTAAAGCAATCCCTTCATATGTATTTTAAGAAATTTCTAAAATAGTAGCTTTGGAACAAGTGTGGTAAACTATGCTGTAAAATAACAACTCCCTCATTAATTTGTTGATTGCTTGCATGAAATGTTAATCTCTGAGCAAAGAGGAGTACTACCGTAAGGAATATCTTTTCAAGAACATCACAAATTCATCAAATATCCCAGCCTGTGGAGAAACAGAGGAGTGAGGAAATGTATTTATTTCATATAGTCTAATTTTAAATTGTGCTTATAAACTACTCATTTTGATATATACTAAAAAAAAGATATATTAAAAAGTTCTGCATAAAAACATAGGGAAACGGTTGGTGTCAACTCTCTGAATATGCCCAGATATTTCTTCCTTAGCTCTGATCCTACTCAAGTGCCATTCTGCAGATAGCATGGAGCCCGTCCATCCTTTATGAGTGAACACATTTAGGCTGTTAATGAATCAGCATGCTGTGATTTACAGCAATGCAGATATTCTAGTCTTCCCTTAGGATCTGCCACATTTCGACTGTAGTTGGAACTTTAATTCTTCTCATCACAGTGACAAGGTAGACAAATGTCCCATTAATCTCACTTATTTTCAATGCGAAGTATTACTCAGCTGTTCCCTGTGCTCATTGTAACCCTTTGTATGGAATGTTAGGAAAAGAAGAGAGATTAGTGATGGATTTGGGGGGAAGATCTTTCGGACTGAACAGATCTTGGAAAAGGTGAGAAATGTAATTATCCTTTGAAATGAGTAAAAATATCTATAAAGTTGTTTTATATTTAAATTTCTATTTACAGGTTAAACATAAGATTGAACAGGCTTAGTGTTCACCTTTGTAAGTACTAACACACAATGATGACAAAATATAATGAAACATAGGAACTACTAAATATATATATATATTTAAATATGTACATATCATTTTATATTTGTAAATATATACTTATATATAAGTATATATAAACATAAAATATATATAAACATAAAATATAATATATATAAAATATTCACATGAATCAATTAAGAAGCATATGCTTCATTTAAAACTTAGTTTTGAAGAGTTACAAGAATGCATGGATTTCAGCCAAGAAACATCACCAAAGAATAAATAGGATTTCTTATTTAAGATTATTTGTAATTTTCTCTTAACATTTTTCTTTGTAAACAAACATTTCTTAAAATACTATATTTGACAAATCTCTCCCTATTGGAAAAAAGGATGTTTTCTAAGATTTTAAGATTCTCAGCAGAACCGTACCAAGTTTTACGCCCAAGTTAAATGTTCTCTCAGCTTGACTTTCGTATGTAAAGACTAAAAATCATTTTGAAAAGAGAAAAGTAATTTGAAAGGGTATGCTGCCTTCTTTCACACTTATAATAATAAAAATAGATCAATGAAATGCAAAGAAAAATTCAGAAGTAAAGGTTATTAGTTATTTGACATCTTAGTAAGTAATAAATGCTACACTTAACACTTTCTTGTACAGAATAAAGTGAATCAGAAGGTCAAATGTTTATTTTGTCCCTTATTTCAGGTTTGAAGTACAAATAACTGTATGTCTGATTTTTCTCTAATAACTTAACCTTTTCCCATGATGTATATTTTTTTCTCAAAAGATAACCTGCAGGGAGGGTCCAACAACCAGTGTACTGCTGGGTCCATGACCCACGAATTACCATTTGTGAAATGACACAGGTAGGTTTACATGGGGCACTGAGGTGGGCCAGCTGCCCTGCAATGTTCCATTTCCAGTCCCACTCCACCATTCAGTAAAACTTTGAATATGCACTTGAGAGGGGTAACTTTGCGCGGGTGTGGGGGTGGGGGGTGCTGATCTGACTCAAAATTGAAGAGGGGATAACCCTGGGAAAATAACTGGATAAAAAGAAAACAAAATAAATTTCTAATATATAAAAAGGAATTTGTCCATGTTACGCCCATATTGAATTTGGTGACCGTTCCCTGTTATTTGGCGTGATGGTCAGTGAGGTGCAGCCACAAATGGAGATGCAGGAGAAACTCGGGGTGTGGCGGGGGGGAGTTTATTGCATTCAGAGGTCCTGGAGACAGAAGTTACGACCCACATGCAGGCCCTCATGGGGGAAACACCAGCACTGGTCCTGAGCCGAAGATGCCAAAGTAAAGGGACAGCCGAAGGCACAACCTTATGGGAGTTGCCTAGCGAATGGAAGGCAGGTAAACAGCTTATGACTTGCTACTTTGAATGATTTCAGGGGACTCTAAGCCAAAGGAATGATCCCTGTTTGTCTGATACGTGGCTCTGAAATGATTGAGGCAGAGGGATCCTGGGGGATATGGGTCACGTAGGGGAGGGACGGCTCCAGATTAGTTGGTTTGCTTATTGAAGCACGTTCCTTTGCTGTCTCTAAGAAATGGCTAGTCCTGGGAGAGGCAGTCTCTCTGCAGCCAGAAAGATTATTATGATGTCAAAATACCATGATATACAGAAAATTTAAAAAATTTTTATAAATACAGCGACTTTTTTTTTAATTGATCAGTCCAGGGGATTTTTTTTTTATGCCTAATTTGAAATCATTTTAATAGACACTGTGCAAAACATGGAATACAACAGATGCTATTTTATCGTGCAGTTCATCTTTCTCTTAGATTGAGTGCATAGAGGTGTTTATGCAGGAAATTCAGAGACACTGAGTGTGGACATATGTTGCAGTGGAGAAAATATTCACATTGCATCAGTGAATGTTTGCCATGATTACTCAAGAGAGTGGCGGTTCTAAAGTGGAAGATAATAGGCAGGATTTCCAAGCAAGTGGTCAGTAATGCATCTCCAAGGACCAAACCATGAGAGTTCTGACCGAGAAAGGTGTATGACTGGGGTATCTGCAGCTCAGTAACGGAAGGAATGTTGTCATGTAAGAGGGCTGGAAAGAAGCCCATCACTCGCTGTATCTGACCGGGCTTGGTAAAAAAGCCAGGTCAAGATCAGAACCTGGGAGTAGGTACCTTCCCGAGATTCGTGGGGCTCGGGAGCCCTAGAGAGAGGGGAGAAGGGAAAATAGTGCCCAGAGGCTGACGCAGGAACAACTCCCAGAGTAGTTCTTGGTTTGCCCGCGGATGAAGTAATCCCTATCTGCAATGAAGGTTTGTCCTTGCGCACTCGATGCTCTGCACGCTGTTATGAATCAAAATTACATTCTGTGACAATAACAAATGCATAACTCTTGGTTGGGATATTGTTAATAATGAGAACTTCTTTCATTCTGTCTCATGGTGGTGTCCCTGAATGGTGTTTGCAAAATCCTCACATTGAAATAAGTGACAGTTCTGGTCATTTTAACTGTTTTTGCAGCACAGCTGGATGGACTCATGCATGCAAAGTCTGGTTCTAGTCAAAGCATCACAGATCAGTGGCCCAAACTGGTCCCATACACAGGAGATAAAGAATTACTGTGATTCAAAGCCTAATTCCCTCATGAAAAATATCCTAAAATATTAATTTTTGAAGTCAGCAAACCTGGACATCAGTGGATTTAATATGATCAATGAGAAATCTTTAGGCTATGAAAAGTTGAATGAAACTGTAGGTAAAAATGTATTATTCACTATTTCCTTACATCCACACTGAAATATTCATGATGATATACACAGATCTAGTAATACTAATCTGTGATCCATCAAGGTATTGGAATGCTTCCATGGATGTAAGCTTGTATGTGGTTCTGAGACTATACAGTAGGAGCACACAGTGGGGAATGGTTTAAAAAAAAAAAAAGTGTCCATTTGCTTCCTGTAGCAACAATACAAATGGTGCACAGTTACGGAATTCTAACTATGATCCAGGCATGGTATTACATGCATTATTTTATTATTATATTTAGTCCTCTAACAACACAATGAGGTAGAAACTTATTATACTCAATTCATCAAGAGTAGAGAGAAGTTATGAAACCACTATCGTTACATAACTAATAAGTGATAAAACCAGAAATTAAGCATCTTGCTTCTGAGCCCTCAACTCAGCTGAAAGCCAAATTCACAAACACAGAACCTTTGCCTTCCAGAGTTCTGGTACCAATGTTACAACAAAAAGGCATGCTTTCTTGGTTACTAAAAAAAGAAAAAAGAAAGAAAGAAATCCCTCCTGTTTAGCTCTCTGCAAGAGGACCACGTGATGGGAAATGGCTACCAGTAGCAGATGGGGCTACTCTTGAAAATACATGGTTAAATGCTGATCATTTCTAGGAAAAAAGAGAGAGGATGTTCCTTCGAGATTGGAGGCATAATTTATTGATCATATTGGGAAGATACCTTCACAAACTCTTTTGGTGTTTTAAGTATATGATGAATAGCTGTTATTTATTTATTTATTTATTTATTTATTAGCCAGAGAATGTCCTTTAATCCCATTACCTTTTTTTTTTCCTTTTAAAAGATTTTTATGTATTTATTTGACACAGAGAGACACAGTGAGAGAGACAACACAAGCAGGGGGAGTGGGAGAGGGAGAAGCAGGCTTCCCACTGAGCAGGACTCAGATGCAGTATTCCACCCCAGGAGGCTAGGATCCTGATCTGAGCCAATGCTTAACGACTGAGCCACCAGGAGCCCTTCCTCCTTACCTTTTAAGCCACAGTGTGCCTTCCTTCCTTGAAGGAAAACCATGGCCTGCAGTTTCTTCCAGTAATGCACCCAGCCAATAATTCTACACAGAGCAGATGTGGAGAAAGAGGTACAAGCAAATTTCATTTTGATACATAATCTCTGGAAAGACATCATTCTTTTAGAGACACCGGTGATGGGTGTTTTGGGGATTATACTGTGAGACTGTTGCTATTAAGCTGCTAGTGTAGGCTTTCCACTGCTTTTGTGTGCAGGGTAGTTTCTATATTGTGTCTGTACTTGGAGCTTTGAAACATTACTCACTGTATAAGTCAAGGTTGATATAGCAGCTTATAATACATATGTATACATATAATGTATGTATGATATATATTTATATTATATATATTATGATGTATAATATATGCATATACTGTATAATATAATGTATATAATGTATAATTGCATAATAATAATGTATGATATACATGTATAATTGCATAATGCATGTATAATTGTATAAATAATGCAGGTTTAATTGTATAAATATGTGTATATGTATAATTGTATAATGCATAATGTATATATGTATATGTCTAATTGTATAATACATATGTATATAGTTATATATGCATGTATAAATATATACATGTATAATATAAATACATATACATTATATGCACATACAATATAATACCTTTTATATATGCATGTATGTAATATGCATATGTGTATATATATTATATACACGTATTATATATATATATTATACATAGATATATGCAATTTCTGCTTTTATTTCTTACCTTTGTTTTTTGCAACAAAATATCCATTTGGTCTACTCAAGAATAAATTCTTTAGCTTATAATAAAATAGATGTTTCTTTTTTTATTAAGAATTTTATTTATTTATTTGACAGAGAGAGAGATTACAAGTAGGCAGAGAGGCAAGCAGAGAGAGAGGGGGAAGCAGGCTCCCTGCTGAGCAGAGAAGTAATGTGGGGCTCAATCCTGCAACCCCAAGATCATGACCTGAGCCAAAGGCATAGGCTTAACCCACTGAGCCACCCAGATGCCCCAAAATATATGTTTCTTAAGTGACTCCCGAAGAACTTATTGATGTGTCATGGATATTAGTGTATTTGTATGTGATACAAAGATGACTACAACAGTGACTATATTAATGGGGTCTGAAATCCACTAGAAGGGAGGCACATATAAGAGACATTTGTAGGACAATTAATTTAAATATAAGTAGCCAAAAATAAATAAATAAATAAAGAGGGTACTATGAGTACACATAAGAGGGTCACAAAAGCTGAAGGTTGGGAAGTGAGTTTGGAATCAGAAAAAAATGTATTTTTGGAAAAAAATGACAGCAAGTTGAGTGAATTTATTTTTAATTAGAAAAAGTGGTAAAGAGTTTTTAGTCATATAAATACATATGAAATACATATGTGCACAGATGGGAGATAGGCAAAATCATGGCACTTTCGGGAAGCTGGTAATGCTTCCAGAAGAGTAGTTACCTAGAGAGTAGGGGACCAGGGGGCAAGGATTGCATAGAAATGGGGCTAGGGAGTTATTGCAGGGCCCAGATAAAACGGATCCTTATAAGCTGCTGAAGTATTTGGAATAGGAAAGAGCTTATCAGGTCAGGGGACAAGATTAACAGACAACCCATGATGCAAAAATATATAAACTAAATAAAAGGTAGGAAACCAACAAAATCTTGGCTCCAAGCTGTGCACATCAGACATAATCTCAAATTAAAAAGTGGGAAGATTTAATTCTCTCAGCAACCAAGGGGAATTTTAGAACTGACACATTTAATGGCATTTAATGGTAAATTCCAGCACTAGCTAAAACTCTTTAAAAGGTGAGCAAACAGAGAAAAGTAACATCATGCAGTTGGCAGAATGCATTGAAAAGTGAAATAATACAGGGACAAAAGGAAAGAGAAGCTTCCAATATGAAGTTTTGCTTCAGGGAAAGGAATTACATTATAGAAAATATCTACTTTGTAATCCTACTAGAATTCAGGGAGAAATGACCTCTACACAACAAGATAAAAATGATATGGTGATTTTATATATATTTGTAAACATCACTAAGAAATATATGACAATCCTGATAAGAAAATGGTTTTCCAGCAACTTGGAGTCTGGGGTGTGGGAGTAGTAGATTTCCCCATTATTTCCATTCTTCTAAAAAAAAAAAGAAAGAAAGAAAAGCCAAATGCTCGGTAAGAATTTCAATTCTACAAGTATGTAAGCCAGATAACATTGGCCTCAAACACTAGAAATCAAAGGCATTTACATTATAAAGAAGATGATGTTTAGTTTCTGTCCCATTTGTAAGAATGAAAATATTCAGGGAAATAACCCTTCTCATACACTCACTGCAGACAGTAGAAGTTTAAATAGGCACGTTTGAAAGAAAAATTGTCAATAGCAATTATTTTTTTCATTTAAAAATATTTTAACAGACTTTTCTATGTCTTTAAATGTATTTATGGAGCTGTCTCTAAGAGTATTTCTCAGTAGGGCATTTGAAATTTAAAAAAAATTGGAAGCAATCTAAAATATAACATGGAAATGGATTAACTAATGTGGGAGGTATGCTTATGGAAGGACTAATATCAGCTCTCAAAACACAGGTAGTAGAAGAACCTTCCTCATGGTCCTTACATTGTTCAGTGAGCACTTTCAATGTTGTATTATAATGTAATTTCAGTCATGTGAAAGTCTTGTGTAGCTGTTAATACTGACTCATCTGGTTGTTTTATAATGGGCAATTTTAAATGTTGTTCCTTTTTCTGCATGTTATCAATATAGAAAACAGGTAAAACATGCAGAGGTAAAATCTATTATATACCTATGTAGCTTACATATCTTACTTAGAAATTTCATTTGATGATTTTTGATCACCTTCTACTTCCTTCTAGCATAAAAATTATTTTAAGGGAAAATAATTACAGTCAGGTTGAAAGGGATTCCATCACTAATTTTTGACACTGAAAAGAATTACAATGTTTGCCCATTGTTAAACCTTCCAACAAATTCTGATTTACATGAAAAATATCTTATAGAAGTTTCTTTGTCTCACTGCAATTAATTTACTTCCTGCCTTCCAGAGAGATAGATGCTTCCCTGCCAACAAGCTCCCACTGAGGAAGAAATTGCTAATTATCTGGAATTGTTTAAATAATATCACTTTTTGAGATCTCGCCATTTTAAATCCAATTTACTGCCAATAATTTGTGCTGGAAGCATTAACAACTATTATTAATTTTAAAAATCTCCCAGGGGATGTAATTGGTGTTTCTTCTCCTTTTACTCTTAATGTGTTCACAGGGGATGACAAGCCTGGGCTTAAGGTTTATGGCAGACTTTTCTTCTCATGGTAAAGCATCAAATAAAGACAAGGCAGAATAGAAGAAGTTGGATTGGATTTGATGAGCAAATATCTAAATCATTTTTTAAAATTATTATTAACTATTTTTATCAAATACATATCATACATAAAGAATAACGACACCTAGATTATTATTTTTAATGATACTTAGGAAACTTAGAAATTATACCATTTTTTGTTATAAAGAAAGCTTATTTTAAGAAAAAAGCATTTGAGTGGAAGGAGTCTCTCCGATAAATGGTGTTCGGAAAACTGGACAGCAACATGCAAAAGAATGAAATAGGACCACTTTGTAATACCACACATAACAATTAACTCAAAATGGATAAAAGATCTAACTGTGAGATCTGAATCCTAGAAATTCTAGAAGAGAACACAGGCAGTAATTTCTCTGACATGGGCAGTAACAACACTTTTACAGATAGATTTCCTAAGGCAAGTGAAACAAAAGTATAAAGAAACTATAGATACTACGCCAAAATAAAAAAGCTTTTGTACAGCAAAGGAAATAATCAATAAAACAAAAAGGCAACCTTCCAAAGAAGAGAAGATATTTACAAATGATAAATAAAGGATTAATATCCAAACTATAAAGAGATTATACAACTCAATGGCCAAAAAAACAAACAATCCAATGAAAAAATGGGCAGAGGACATGAATAGACATATTTTGAATGAAGATATACAAATGACCAACAGACACATGAAATGATGCTAAACATCACTAACCATTGGGTAATGCTAATCAAAACAACGAGGTTATCACTTTATATCTGTCAAATTAGCTAAAATCAAAAAGACAAGAAATAGCAAAATAATAACATTTGGTGAGAAAGTATATATAAAATACATAATTATTCTTATATTGGATAATATATAATATATTATAGTATATAATGTATTTGATAGAATATTATCCAGCCGTATAAAAAGATGAGATCTTACCATTGAGACAACATGGATAGACCAAGAGGGTTTTATGCTAAAGGAAGTAAGTCGGACTGAGAAACACAAATAAAATATGATTTCACTAACATATGTGGAATCTAAAGAACCATATAAATGAACAAACAAACAGAAAGCAGAATCAGACCTATAAGGGCAGAGTATGGATGGTTAGCTGCCAGAAGGAAGTGGGCGGAAGGGGGAGAATGGGTGGAAGAGAGTGGGAGATACAGGCTTCCCATTAACGAATAAATAAGTCACTGGAATGAAAGCCACAACATAGGGAATGTAGCCAATGATATTGTAATAGCAGTGTATGGTGACAGATGGGAGCTACCCTTGTGAGCACAGGATAACGTATAGAGATATTGAATCACTATGATGTATACTTGAAACTAATGTCATGTTGTCAGCTATACTGAAATGGAAGGAAGAAAGGAAAGAAGGAAGGAAGAAAGGAAGGAAAAAAGAAAGAAATGGAGGGAGGAAGGAAGGAAGGAAAGAAGAAAGGAAATACATATTCACTCAAGTCCATTGGGAGATTTTTAAAATGTCATATCAAATGTCTCTAGATGATAAAGTAAAAGGCAACAATGACAATGAAGTTTCACAATTGTCAATGTTTTCCTAATCTACTGATGCTCCCAGCGTATTCTAACTTTATTCTCACTTCACTTTTCTCTAACCTCCTTTTCTCCCCCTACTTATAACACAACTGCGGCCAGTTTCCACCACCACGCCTCCCCACCTGCCGGCATTCCAGTCATGGTACTTAGCTCCATTCCAAAATATCCATCACCCATGATCTAGGTCCCAATTTTTCTTGCCTACAGAGGGACAGTCTTCAGCAACAACCCCACCTCTCCATCTGGCAACTCTATTTTTACCATTCTATTGTTAATCTCCCTTACTCTACCAACATTTTGCGATTTATCACAACATAAAAAAACAAAACAAACAAACAAAAACAAGACAAAACATATCAGTTGTCTTCACTTCCAACATCTATGTAGCCCTTCATTTTGTTGACATCCATTTAGATGTATCTTGAATTTTTGATTTATCTTGAATTACCTTAAATTGTCTCTTTGTTTCCATATCCACAAACTCAATTTCCTCTTAACCTGATTAAAAAAGCAGCATTTCAAAAGTACCATTAACTAAAAGGTTGAATTCCATCAGCAACTCTTGAACCTTTACTTTCTTCCCAGACATTCCATTGGTGAGCTGATAGAATTCCACACTTGAAATATCAACTCTAAATGCTCCTGACTCCAGACCCATATCCACATACCTTCCTGATTTTGCCACTGGAATGTCAGACACCTTAACCTGAGCAAAACACTAAAACATGCTCCATCCACTGTCTTCCTCAGTTTATTTAAACTAAGTACCTCCCCACCCGCCAATTGCTGTTGCTAAAAAATATAGAGATTTCTGACTCCTTTCATGTATTTATTTTTCCTTCATAGACATGAAATTTTTCATCCCATCTGTTTGGTCCCACTTTCAAAATACAACCTGACCAAGGCCACTTTGCACCTACTGCATTGCCATATACCAAGGTTAAGCCCCAACCCTCTAAACTGATCATTTCAGTTGTCTCCTCCCTGGTCCCACACATCCATGCCTGTCTTTTTACAGTCTATTCTTAGCACAGCAGATGACTGATCCTTTCATAATATATACAAATCCTGACAAGTCTGAGCTGCAAATAAGCCCATGACCTCCTGTCGTACCTAGAGGACAAGGCAACTTACCTACAATAAAGTATAAGATCTTTGATAACCTAGTGTCCCATGTATCCCTGACTCCATCTCCTGCTACTCTATACTTCACCAGCTCTTCTGAATAGTTTCAATCTCCCAGCCCTCTTCCCACACAGGGAGCCAAGCTCCTTCTGGACCTTTGCACTTGCTCTCTGTCAGGTACAATCATCTTCTGATTCCCATATGACACACAAGCGTGTGCTCAGGTGTCACCTTACCAAGTATGCTTTCAATCACCTTCATTGTAACTCTTCCTGACATGTGTGTTTTATTTTTCCTCATGGCATTTGTCTTCATGTTGTAATTTTCATATTTAGCATGTTTATTGCCCATCTCCTGCAAAATAGTGACGAATGCTGAATATTTGTATATTTGAACTGCAGTAATCTATGTCTTTTTTTTTTAATATTCTATTTATTTGATAGAGCAATAGAGAGAGCATGAGCAGGGGGAGGGACAGAGAGGGAGAGGGAGGAGGAGACTCCTCCCTGAACAGGAGCCCAACTCAGGTTTCAATCCCAGACCTGAGATCATGACGTGAGCCCAAGTCAGATTCTTAACTGAATGAGCCACCCAGGCACCCCCATAGTAATCTATGTCTTAAAGAGTATGCAACACTCAGGATGTACTCAATAAACTTTTGCTGAGTGAATTAAGAATGTGGGTTTTAAGAATTCTTCCAAAGTATCTATGCCTTTGTGTTTACATGCTCTGTTTAAATGTAGACCATGGACCAGTGAGGTGGTAAAGCACAGGTCCTTAGAGCACACAATGTGGTCTTGGAAGTGGCTGTAGTTCAGCTCTGCAAGTCACTGATATTGAACATCACTGTAATAGGGATGTGAACACGACCTGACTCATAACATGTTTGGGAGAATTGGATGAGTTAGTTTAGGTAAAACATCTAAAGGACTGAGTAAATTTTATGTAAGTGCTGACTGTTACAAATGTCATTATTCTTTCAGGTTTTGGGGGTTTTTTGGTTGTTGTTTAGTTTTGTTTTGTTTTTCCATGTGCATATTTGAAAAAGAGATTTATTATTATTTTTTTTTAAATTTTTGTATTGTAAGACTTCATATAACATCAACTCTCACCATACGCTGATGTTGCCACAATTTTCTCTTTGCTCCTGTCACAGTTTGTTGCCAAGAGCCACTCTTGCATCGTGGTTGCTAAATAACATGGAAGCCCTGGAAGTTACATGGTGCTTCTGAACGGGACCAGTTAGAGCCTCTGTGAAAGAAGACTTTACATGAAACAGAGTGTTGAGAATAATCTGAAGCCATTAGCTTTGAGTCCTTGCCAAGAACAGTTAAATTAGATAATAACTTCAGTGCTTAACTAATTTAAGTGAGGTCCAAAGAAATAGAATTCAAGGAACAAACAGAATGTGTTGAGAATTAAATGAAGTTGCCAAAATTCTAGGTCTTTGTTCTGGGCATTGTTCTAAGTCTATTCTATCTCTATAATCTTTTTTCTTAACTTTTTTACATATTAGATATCTTAACTTTTTATATATTGCTATCTTTCTTAATTTCTAAAAATAATAAAAATAAGTAGATATAAAATAAATGTAAACATTTGGATTAAAGTGTCATCAGATTATCAGCCCTGAGAGAGCTTTGGGATTTTTTCAATAAAATACACATGAACACAAAAGGAGAAAAAAAATGTTGGAGAAAGCAGAAATTAAACCCTGTGTGCCTATGTCTTGCTGCAAATGATTGCCAAACCACTTAGTTTTTACTTATCTCTGAACTGAGAGATAAAGATAGCTATGTCTTGGGGTTGGTGTGAAGAGGAAAGAGACCATGCAGATAAAGTAAGAAGTTATTATGTTCAATAACATATGAAAATGAATAAATTAAACAGATTTACATGAAGATAGACATACATAATATGCTTGGAATAACTACTAAGCATAAGGTCGGTGGAGTCAGATTGAGTACAACATTCATTGAATTTCCAAAGAAATTTTAAAAAAAAAGGAAGAAGTTTGTATTTCCCATAATGTCTATCTTCAATACAGAGAATGAATTAAACATACACACACACAAACAAAATGCAAACAAACAGACAAAAAAACCCCACAACAATCTAGTATCCATCTTTATTTTTTTCCAGATTATATATTATAATACAAGCATATTTTTCAGGTCCAATAAGGTCAGTGGTCTCAACAGTTCTGAACTAATGGAAATCATCATCTCAAAGAAGTGTCTGCACTCCCATGTTCACTGCAACATTATTCACAGTAGACAAGATATGGAAATAATGTAAATACTTGTCAATGAAAAAATGGATAAGAAAAAATGATATATATATAAGGAATATTATTCACTATAAAAAAGAAGAATCCCTACCATTTGTGACAACCTGGATGACTTGGAGGTCACATACTAAGTGAAATTAGCCAGACACAAAATGACAAATACTGTATGATATCACTCACACGTGGAATCAGTCAATCAATCAATAACAAATGCACAGAACCAGGGAGTAGAATACTCACTTCCAGGAACAAGATATGAGGGGAAATGGGGAAATGTTGGTTAAAAAGAAAAACTATCAATTATAGGATGAGTAAGTTCTGGGAACCCAATGTACAGCATGATGATTACTGTATACTTAAAATTTCCTAAGGGAACAGATTTTATGTGTTCTTGTCTCAAAATAAAAGGTAACTATGTGAGGAGATATGTTAATTAACTCAATTATGGTAATTTCACAATGTAAACATAAATTAAAGCATCACGTTGTAAACCTTAAAAATTATGTTGCAGAACTGGGTATATATAGTTTTTAACAATTATACTTCAATAAAGCCAGAAAAAAAGATTAAAAAATAAAAAAATAAAAATCATTTGTACAAGCAAAAGTTTAAAAAAGAAATTGTTCATAGTGACCCAGAATATGGCTGGAGAGCTAATCTCCTTTCCAGCATTCAGGCTTTTGCATGGACCCAATGGGCCAAATGATACATAGACCCTCACTCAACATGAAAAGAGCTGACTTGTGCAGGCGGCAGAGATCACCAGAACTCTGAAGGCACAGGGAGCAGAAAAACTAATATTAAGCTTTCTTGAGTAGAAGCAAGCTATTATTTTTCAAAGTAGAGGAGATAACCAGCATAGCTGATAACCTCCATTATCTGGAAGGAAATGCACTAATAAAACTGTCCCTGTGAAGTACAGGAACCCTCCCTGACCTTGCCCACTAATCACTCACTAATGGGATGTTGAGTGCTGAGAGTCCCTATGTGGCTGGACAGGATGGTGCGGCTTTGCTCGTATGCATAATTCTTCAAACAAACTGTCTGATGTCACACATCACTTTTCTGCCCAGGCCTTTCTCCACTCCTAAGTCATTTTTAACCAAAATATGAAGGCCCCTTTCAATCTTCTGTATAACCATGGCTTTAGGCTTGTGAATAAATATGACAGGAATAAGACAGGTAACAAGCAATTTAAAATAAACAAATAACAACAAAAGAAAACTCATGAAAGAAAAAGAATGGGAAACAATATATCTCGAAATCAACATACAAAGATTTTAGGCAATAGAAGAAGAAAAAAGATCTGACAAAGCTGAGCAATAACATAAGAGAAAACTAAATAAAGGGGATGCTGGGTAAATCCAAATGGAAAATAGACATTGCCAAAAATAAAATCAGATACAGGAAAGGTAGGCCTTGTTAAAATCAGGAATAAGGAATAGAAAAGAGAAAGAAACAATAAAGTAATTAGAGTAAACATGGAGGATATGAGAGGTAGACACAAGTGACTCATTTCTCTAAAGAGAAAGCAAACAAAAATATTATATATATATATATACATATATGTTTATATATACACACACACACACATATATATATATATCACAAGTAAAACAAAGAAATTATGAAAAAATTACATATTTAATCTGTGTATTCATTTCTGAAGTATCAATATCGAGGTATAGCTTAGTGGAATTAATATTGACAAATTAAAAACAAAGACATTAAAAGAAAAAAAAATCCACCAAAATTAACTTTGAAGAACAAAACTTAGACTTTTATCAAATTTCTTCAAAATAATATTCTATTTTAAATTATAGTATAGCAATATTTACTGAATTTACTAGGTAAGTAAGTATCACCCCTGTTAAACAAACAGTTTTGATAGGATATCTTTGAAAAGAAAATATTTAACTCAGAGGTTTATAAAACAAGCAACAATTTATGTGGGAATAATATTGGAAGGGTTAAAGTTTTATATAGAAAATAACAAAGGAAAAAATGGTAGCAGGGTAAAAGAACCCTAACTTCCCCTCATTCCATGAATACAACTGGATAAATATCAAGTCATCCTAAATACTGCAGATATCAACCTGAAGACTGGCAGGAAAAACAAAAAAACAAAAAAACAAAAAACAAAACAAAACAACAACAACAACAACAACAAAAACCCCCAAAAAACAAAAAACAAAACTCCAAAACTAAAGGGAGAGAAGAGGACACATTGAAGATAGTAAGAAGTACAGAACTGAGGTTTAGGGAAGGAGCAGATCTGGATTGCTGTGGACAGAAGGAAGCTCTGATTGCAAAGAGAGGTGAGAGAGAGAGAGAAACACACAGGGGTATGCACAAGGAGAATATTACCCCATAGGCATTGGCTTAGAAATTGAAAGATGTTGAATTTCATGAGTTCCTACAACCAGTAGGGCTTAGAGCCTTTAAAGTTCAGCAAACTGGGCTGAGAGACCCCTGAAGGTCCTGCCCTACTCCTGGAAAGAAAGCAAGCAAACAACCCAGGGGCAGACCACCTAAAAAATACATGGGCCACAAGGCGGGAGGTGAGAGGAAGGGAATATTCACTTTTCTCAGAGCTTGTCCCTGAGAGGCATCATTCATAGAAATGCCTCTCTCTAGAATGAAGGAGCTGACTGGAGCCATTTCCCTTACTGCCCCTCAGTATAAACATAAAGCCACCTGTGGGAAACAACACAATGCCAACACTGACTGCTTAATTGTTTACACCAAGCCCCACCCCCTGTAGTCTGGTAGGACTGTCCTTCTCAATCAACCTTGCCTCAGTCCCAGCATGGCAGACCCCTTCCCAAGAGCCAGCACAAACCCCTACCCACACCGTGTCTCCTGACCAGAGATTTGTACAGGGCCTCAGTTCTGGTGGAGGTGGTATCAGGTCTTGTAACACAAATAGAAACAGAGCCTTGTTAAAACTCACCACATTCAGGCCAATGATCCAACACTGCCCAGAGCAGGCAAGGAAAGCTTCTGCAGGTGACTGGTCTGAAGGATAGAGCAGCCAACAACAATAGCTGATAGCACACAGCACACATGAGAGAACTGCCTGAAGTGCCCAGCCCTGGGTCCTCCATGACCTCTCCTACATAAGGTCATTACTTTAAGAAGAAGAAGACGTAACAGGCTTTTCCAACACAGAAAAGAAGACAGACTTAGTCAAATGCCAAAACGGAAGGATCATCCCAAATGAAAGAACAAGTTAAAGTCGTGACCAGACAGCTAAGTGAAACAGATGGAAGTAACATGCCTAATGGTGAATTTAAAGCAACCGTCATAAGAATACTCCTGGTGTATGAGAAAAGAATAGAAGATATCTGTGAGACCCTTACTGCAGAAACAGAAGAGTTAAAAAGAATCAGTGAGAGATGAGGGGCACAATAGATTAACTTGGAGACAGGTTTGATGCAAAGAATGCAAGGCTGAAAGAAGTAGAGGAATGAACTAGTGATGTAGAAGACAACATAATGGAAAATAATGAAACTGAAGAAAACAGAGAAAGAAGAATAATGCAACATAAGAATGGACTTATGGAACTCAGTGACTCCATCAAATGTAATAACATTCGGATTATAGGAGTCCCAGAAGAAGAAAAAAGGGAGCAGAAAACATATTTGAAGAAATAATACCTGAGAACTTTACCAATCTGGGGAAGGAAAGAGACATCCTTACCCAGTAGGCACAGAGAATTCTCATCAAAATCAAAAAAAGCAGATCAACACCAGGACATGTTGTAATTACATTCACAAAATACAGTGATAAAGAAAAGAACCTTAAGACCAGAGGAAGACAAAAGAAGCCAGTAACTGATGAAAGAAAACCCATAAGGCTAGCAGGAGATTGTTCCAATGAAACTTGGCAACAGAATAAAAAGATATATTCAAAGTGCTGAATGGGGAACACCTACAACCAAGAATACTCTAACCAGTATGGCTATCTTTCAGAATAAGAGGAGAGAAAAAGAGTTTCCCAGACAAAAATTAAAGGAGTTATGACCACTAAACCAGCCCTCAAAAAAATATTAAAGGAGACTCTGAGTGGAAAGAAGAGACCAAAAGTGACAATATAAAGGTAAGAAACACAAAAGCAGTAAAATGTATATTTTTTAAAGAAAATATTCAGGGAACACTCACACAAAAAGATGTAAAACTGGGACTTGTAGGTGCCTCAGTCAGTTAATCATCTGCCTTCAGCTCAGGTTATGATCCTATGGTCCTGGGATCGAGTCCTGCATCAGGCTCCTTACTCAGTGGAGAGTCTGATTCTCCCTCTGCCTGTTGCTCCCCCTGCTTGTGCACTCTCTCTCTCTCTGACAAATAAATATAATCTTTAAAAAAAAGGATGTAAAATTAATCACATAGGCCTAAAACATGGTGAGGAAAGGGAAAAAGAATGGATTTAAATTTAACAACCATCAACTTAATATAGACTGCTATATGCAGAAGATATTATATACAAACCTAATGGTAACCATATATCAAAATCCCAAATAAATATGCAAAGAATAAAGAGAATGACATTTAAATATAGCCCTAAGAAAATCAGCAACCATGAAAAAGAGAAAGGCAAAAAAGAATCAGAGAAAATCTTCAGAAACAACCACAAAACCAGTAATGAAATGCCAATGAATAATATCTATCAATAATTACTTTTTTAAAATAATTACTTTGGATATAGGGGACTAAATGTTCCAATCAAATAACCTATGGTGGCAAATGGATTAAAAAAAAAATCTGTATGTTGCCTATAAGATGTTCACTTTAGACCTAAAGACACCTGCAGATTGAAAGTGATGGGATGGGGAAATAGTTATCATGCAAATGGATGTCAAAATAAAGTTAAGTAGCAATTCTTATATCAGAAAAGGAAATTTTATTTTTATTTTTTTTAAAGATTTTATTTATTTATTTGTCAGAGAGAGAGTGAGAGCGAGCACAGGCAGACAGAGTGGCAGGTAGAGTCAGAGGGAGAAGCAGGCTCCCTGCGGAGCAAGGAGCCCGATGTGGGTCTCGATCCCATGACACTGGGATCATGACCTGAGCTGAAGGCAGCTGCTTAACCAACTGAGCCACCCAGGCGTCCCCAGAAAAGGAAATTTTAAAACAAGGATTTTAACAAGAGACAAGGAAGGACATTATATAATCATAAAGGGGGGACAATCCAAAAAGAAGATATAACAATTGTAAATATTTATGCACCCAACATGGGAACACCCAAATACATTAAAAAGTTAATAACAAAAGTAAAGGAATTAATTAGTAATATATGCAATAATAGTAGGAGACTTTAACACCATAGTTACATCAGTGGACAGATCTCCTAAATAGAAAATCAATAAGGAACAATGGCATTGAATGACACACTGGACCAGATGGACTTATCAGATATATTCAAAACATTTCACCCTAAAACAGCATAATACACATTCTTTTCAGAGGCACATAGGACATTCTCTAGAATAGATCACATAGTAGGCCACCCCATAGGCCTCACAAAAATTTAAGAGTTTCAAACTCATACCACGAACCTTTTCAGATAACAAAACTATGAAACTAGAAGTTAACCACAAGAAAAAAAATCCGTAAAGAACACAAATACCTGGAGGTTAAATAATATGCTACTAAACAATGATGAGTGAACCAAGAAATAAAAGAAGAAATTTTTAAAAATACCTAGAAACAAATGAAAATGGAAACACAACCATCCAAATCCTTTGGGATTCAGCAAAATTAGTTCTATGAAGGAAGTACATAGCAATCCAGAACTACCTTAAGTAGCAAGAAAAATCTCAAACAAACAACCCAACGTTACACCTAAAGAAGCTAGAAAAACAAAACAAATGAAGCCTAATGAAAGAAGAAAAACAATAAATATAGATGATATAAAAACTAACAAAAGGGGGCACCTGGGTGGCTTAGTCAGTTAAGCATCTACCTTTGTCTCAAGTCATGATCTCAGGGTCTTGGGTTTGAGTCTCTCACCGGTTCCATGCTTTGTGAGGAGCCTGCTTCTTCTTTTGTTTCTGCTTCTTTCTCTCTCGCTCTGTCTCTCATGAGTAAATAAATAGTCTTTTTTTTTAATTTTTAAAGATTTTATTTATTTATTTGACAGACAGGAATCACAAGTAGGCAGAGAAGCAGGCAGAGAGAGCAGGGGAAGCAGGCTCCCCACCAAGTGGAGAGGCCAATACAGGGCTCGATCCCAGGATCCTGGGATCATGACCTGAGCTGAAGGCAGAGACTTTAACCCACTGAGCAATGCAGGCACCCCGAATAAATATATAGTCTTAAAAAAAAAGAAACAAAGAAACTAAAAAACACTAGTACAGATCAATGAATCAAGGAGTTGGCTCTTAGAAAAGATCAACAACTTTGATAAACTCTTGCCAATCTTACTAAAAAAGGGGGAAGGGGAGAGAGAAAGAAATGACTCAAATAAATAAAAACAAATGAAAGAGGAGATAAAACAAATAACACCACAAAAAACAATTATAAGAGAATAGTGTGAAAAATTACATGCCAACCAACTGGACAATGTAGAAGAAATAGATAAATTCCTAGAAATATATAAATTATCTAAGGAGAAACATGTAGAAATAGAAAATTTGAACAGACCAATAGTCAGCAAAGAAATTGAATCCATAAAAAAACTCCCAACAAACAAAAGTCCGGAACCAGAGGACTTCAAAGATGAATTCTACCAAATATTTAAATAAGAGTTAATACCTATCCTTCTCAAACTATTCTAAAAAATAGAAAAGGAAAGAAAACTTCCAAACTCATTCTATGAGGCCAGCATTACCCAACACCAAAACCAGATAAAGACACTACAAAAAAAAAAAAAAAAGAAAGAAAAAAAAGAAAAGAAAAACAAGTACAGGCCAATGTCCCTAATGAACATGGATGCAAAAATTCTTAACAAAATACTACCCAACTGAATCCAATAATAAATTTAAAGTCTTTCACAATGATCAAGTGGAATTCATTCCTGGGCTGTAAGGATGGTTCAATATTTGTAAATCAGTCCACATAATACATCAAATTAATAAAAAAAATAATAAAGGATAAGAACCATCTGATCATTCCAATATGTGCAAAAAAATTTTGAAAAAGTACAACATCCACTCATGACAAAAACCATCAAAAGAGTCAGTTTAGAGGGAACATACCTCAAAACTATAAGGACCATATATGAAAAACTTCACAGCTAACATCATCCTCAATGAGGAAAAACTGAGAGCTCTCCCTCTATGGTCTGAAAAAAGATAAGGATGGCTGATCTCACCCTTTTTATTGAATATTGTCATGGAAATTCTAGCCACAGCAAACTCAGAACACAAAAAGAAATAAAGACATCCAAATAGGTAAGGAAGAACTCAAACTTTTAGTATTTGCAGATGACATGACACTCTATGTAAACTAGAATGACTCCATCAAAAAAATGCTAGAACTGATAAACCTCAGTAAAGTCACAGGATACAAAATCAACCTAGAAAAATCATTGGCACTTCTATACACCAATAATGAAGCAACAGAAAAAGAAATTAGGAATTAGTCCCATTTACAATTGCACCAAAAACAATTAAATACGTAGGAATAAATTAACCAAAGAGGTGAAAGACCTGTACTCTGAAAAGTATAAAGCACTGATGAAAAAATAAAAGAGGATACAAAGAAATGACAAAGAACTCCATGCTCATGGATTGGAAGAACAAATATTGCTAAAATGTCTGTATTATTACTCAAAGCAATCTGCACATTTAATGCAATCCTTATCAAAATGCCAACAGCATTTTTCACAAAGCTAGAACAATCCTAAAATTTGTATGGAACCAAAAAAGACCCCTGAATAGCCAAAGCAACCATGCAAAAGAAAAGCAAAGCTCAAGGCATCACAATTCCGAACTTCAAGTTATATTACAAAGCTGCAATGTAATACAGTATGGTCCTGGCACAAAAATAGACCTATAGTCAATGAAACTGAGTAGAAAACCTAGAAATGAACCTACAATGATATGGTCAATTGATTGTCCACATCAGAAAAGAATATCCAATGGGAAAAGACAGTGTCTTCAACAAATGAGATTAGGAAAACTGGGCCATTCCCTTTTCCTCATATACAAAATAAATTCAAAATGGATGAAAGACCTAAATGTGAGACCTGAAACCATAAAAGTCCTAGAAGAAAGCACAGGCAGCAATTTCTCTGACACTGACTATAGCAGCTTTTTTCTAAATTTGTCTCTTTAGGCAAAGGAAGCAAAAACAAAATTAAACTGTTGGGACTACATCAAAATAAAAGTTTCTATTGTCAACAAAACTACTGTCAACAAAACTAAAAGACAACTACAGAATGGGAAAATATATTTGCAAATGACATACTGATAAAGGGTTAGCATACAAATTTTATAAAGAATTCATAAAAAAATAAACACTCAAAAATGAATAATCCAATTAAAAATGAGCAAAAGACATGAATAGACATTTTTCCAGAGAAGACATACAGATGGCCAGCAGTCATATGAAAAGATGTTTGTCATCACTGTCAAGGAAATATTATCAAAATTCTGAGATATCACCTCACATCTCTCAGAATGTCTAAAATTAACAACCGAAGAAACAACAGACATTGGTGAGGATGTGGATAAAAGGGAACGTTTGTGCACTGTTGGTGGGATTGCACATTGGCACAGCCACTGTGGGAACCAGCATGGAGATTCCTGAAAAACTACTAATAGAACTACCTTACAATCCAGCAATTGTACCACTAAGTATTTACAAAGGACATAAAAATACTAATTCAAAGGGATGCATGTACCCCGATGTTTATAGCAGCATTTTTACAATAACCAAATTATAGAAACAGCCCAAGTGTCCATCAAATGATGAATAAGTGAAGATGCAGTGTATGTACATGTAATGGAATATTCCTCAGCCATGAAATAGAACGAAATCTTGCCATTTGCAATAACATAGATGGAGCTATAGGGTATTATGCTAAGCAAAATAAGTCAGTTGGAGAAAGCCTAATATCATATGAGTTCATTCATGTGTGGAATTTAAAGGGGAAAAAAAAATGAGCAAAGGGAAAAGAAGCAAAAAGGGCAAACCAAGAAATAGACTCAAGTATAGAGAACAAACTGACGCTCACGGGGAGGGAGGTGGTTTGGGGGACAGCTTAAGTAGGTGATGGGAATTAAGGAGGGCACTTATGATGAGCCTTGGGCGATGTGTGGAAGTGTTGAATCACTGTATTGTAACTGAAAGTAATATCGCACTTTGTATGTTAATTAACTGGTATTTCTATTTTCCTTCCTTCCTTCCTTTCTCTCTCTTTATTTCTTTCTTTACTTCTTTCTTTCCTTCAAGATTTTATTTATTTATTTGAGAGACAGGGAGAGCAAGAGAGAACACGTGCAAGGTGAAGGGGAAAGGGAGGAACAGATTCCCCAGTGAGCAGGAAGCCAAATGTCGGACTCGAACCCAGGACCCTGGGATCATGACCTGAGCTGAAGGTAGACGGTTAACCGACTGAGCCACCCAGGTGCCCAATTAACTGGAATTTAGATAAATACTTTTAAAAAACTAAACACAGGAACAATTTATAATGCCTAAGTGTTAATTACCCATAATGATCAAATTTAAATACACATTTTTGGGAAAAAATGCTGGACTTTTTTAAGCTAAATAACTTTTAAATAATCATAAATTCAGATATATTTTGATCGGATGCAGAGCTATCATTGTAAATACAGATTTTTTTGATACAAAGACAACATGATAGAGCTATCATGTCTTTCCAAATAAATCTAAAAAATTAATTATGCTTCAGTAAAATGACAGACAATACTTTCAAACTTGATAATTTTTTCTAAAGGTCATGTGAAAATTTAAGTGGTTGAGACTGACCAAGAACTTTCTGAATAAAAAGTTGATAATGGGATACTAGTATAAATTATTGATATATATTAAAAATTACTATAAGAGCAAAATTTTATGGCTGGCATATTATGAGAGAAACTGATCATAAGAATGTCATAGATATAAGAAACATAAGTCAGTCTGCAATGAAAAAAAATCATCAATGTCAAATATGCCATTAAAGAAACTAAGTTTATTTTTTAAATTGTTATAATTTTCATACAGTATAATTATTCTTTTTATTGTACAGTTCCATTGTACAGTTCTGTTTTAACAAATAGATATTTTCAACTACCACCACAATTAAGACAGAGACCAGATCCATTACCCTTTTTGCAGCCAAACCCTCTCCCTGTTCCCAGCTCCTGGCACCATTGACCTGCTTTTCCTCTCAATAGTTTTGACTTTCCCAGAGAATCCCATAAGTTGAGTTATACAGTATGGATCTGCAAGGTTCTTTGGAATTTTCTTAAAATTAACATATTATTTGTTTCAGGGATACAGGTCTGTGACTCATCAGTCTTACATAAAACCCAGTTCTCATTACAACACATACCTCCCCAATGTCCATCACCCAGTTTCCGCATCACTCCACCCTCCTCCCTCCAGCAACCCTCAGTTTGTTTCCTATGATTAAGGGTCTGTTATGGTTTCTCACCCTCCCTGGTTTAATCTTGTTTCATTTATTCCTCTCTTTCTTTGGGATTTTTCTATGTATATAATCATGTCATCTGTGAATAGAGAAAGCTTTATTTCATCTTTTCTAATTTATATATCCTTTAAATCTCTTCCTTGCCTTCTAATACTGGCTTCAATTTTGAGTTCATTAAGGTTGGTAGTGGTTGTGCATGTCTTTGACTTGCCTCCCCTCTAAGATTAATTCGGGGGTGCCTGGGTGGCTCAGTGGTTTAAGCCTCTGCCTTCGGCTCAGGTCATGATCTTAGAGTCCTGGGATCGAGCCCCACATTGGGCTCTCTGCTCAGCTGGGAGCCTGCTTCCCCCTTTCTCTCTGCCTGCCTCTCTGCCTACTTGTGATTTCTCTCTCTGTCAAATAAATAAATAAAATCTTTTAAAAAATGTTAATTCCATCTCCCAGCATTAGAAGCAATAGTTGTAATTGGGTTTCATTAGTTTCCTTTTCAACTGGAGGACAATTCTGGGACATCTCTGTGCCTCAGTAAGGTAAGACACTGACTCTTGATTTTGCCTCAGGTCATGGTCTCAGGGCCCTGAATCAGATTCCAGGCTGAGGTTCCTAGCTAAGTGTGGAGTCTGCTTGTCTCTCCCCTCCCCTCACTTGCACACAATTGTGTGTGTTCTCTCTTTCTCTCAAATAGATAGGTAGATAGATAGATAGATAGATAGATATAAATAAAATCTTTAGTTGATTACTTTCCCTCTGCTCTGGTTTCCTGATAGCTTCTGTCAAGACATGGTGGTGAATTTGGTAAAATATCCTATCTGTATCTAGTGGGATGAACTATGGATTTCTTTAGTCTACTTTCATGGACAATTGCAATGATGAACTTTTGAAAGTCTCATCCTGCTTGCATTCCTAGGATGAACTCCAGTTGGTCATATGTATTATCCTTTGTATATGTTGCTGGAAGTAGCTTGCTAATATATTGTTACACAGCATTTGTGTTTATTCATGAGAGGTATTTGTGTCTGTTTTATTTTCCTGTAATCTTTTTCAGTGTGGTTGCCCCTATAAAATGAATTGGGAAGTGTCTCCTCTCCTTTAATCTTCTGAAAGATTTTTATAAAAGCAGGATCACTTTTTTTTTTTTTAAGTTTGACTGAATTTTCCAATAAATACATTCAGTGATGGCATTTTCTTTGTTGGATGTGATTTAACTACAAATTTAAGTCATTTGAGAAAGATAAAACTATTGAAAATATATAAATATTTGGTATTGGTATCTTCAGCCTTTAAAATAACTCATGTACCATGAGCTCATGAAAAGAAAGAAAATGATCAGAATATCTTATTCCTTATTTTCCTTAGCAGATTATAGTGCTGATATACTATGTTCAAACCATGAATGACTCAGAAAAGTCGAGCTATAGCCAATATAGGAAATCTTAATATTTAGCATATAATTCATATCAAATATATAAGTTGAAAGTATATTACATATTAATGCAAATGCAAATAAGAAAATAAATTCTTGACATTTGTAGCAAAGCTATAATTTCCATATATATATATATATATAACTTTTCAATTCATTAAGAAATAGAGCAACAGTGAATAGAAATAAGGCCTAAATATGAGTAGACAAATGACAAAAGAAAAGCACTTGATTCTACAAAATATATGAAAAAGTTCCCCCAAATTGCACAAGACATGTCATATTAGCAGAGAGAGATTGCTTTTTACATATCAGATAGGTAAAGTTTTTGTATTATGTTTATCACTTTTATTTTGAAGATAACACACAATGAATGCCAGATGATAGGTAATATTCAATGTTACTCATTCTTTCTTATACCATAATCAATTTGTATAAGCTGTACCGTTTCTGTGTATGAAATTTAAAGGACGTGTATTTTTAGTATAAATGATAAACTTCTGGGAGAATAAAGGTACACTTTTATATTGGATTATAGTTTTGAAAAAGTGAGAAGTACTTTTGAAATGTTTGATGTTTCATCGTTTTTGCCATGTGCATGCATAATTTTCACAATAAAGAAACAATGAGTTAACATTGAGAAAATATACACTCATTATAAAAGAACATGAAGATAAAAAGGCAGAGGAAGATGTAAATCACTCACCATTCAACTGCCTGGAACAAAGCATAATCAATACTTCATTTTACTTTTAACCAATCTTAAGTCGATTTTAAAATTTTTATTTATTTTTTAAAATTAATTATTGTTTTATTTATTTATTTTTTTAGACAGAGAAAGAGAAGAGAGAGAGTAAGCAGAGGGGAGGGGCAGAGGGAGGAAGAGAGAGACAATCTTAAGCCTCCATGCCCAGCACAGAGCCCAATGTGGGGCTCGTTTCACCACCCTGAGATCATGACCTGAGCTGAAATCAAGAGTCAGATGCTTAACAAAGTCACCCAGGTGTCCCTTTTTTAAAACAGAAATTTTAATACAATACACAGTCCTCAATATTCATGGATTTTGTATTTATAAATTTGCCTACTTGCTAATATTTATTTGTAATGCCAAAATCAATACTCTTGGATACACTCTGAGTGGTGAAAAATTTATCTCCAGACACACATATTTCTAGTTGAGGTTGAGTCTTATGATGCTCTGCCTTCTTCTTCCTTTTTTTTTTTTTTAAAGATTTGTTTATTGATTTTAGAGAGAGAGCATATGCAGGTTCCTGCTGCCCCTCACGTGATTGTTTTCTTGAGTTGTTTTTTCCCTCCTTGCTTCTGCATACTTTATGTTTCACCATACAATAATAAAACCGAGAGTCCACCCAGACTGGGGCCTTCACATTGGTACCTGCGTGTCTTACCTGTGCCTGGAGGTGCAGTCCATTCGTGCCTCTTTTTGTTCCAAATTATTGGACTCCGAGGAATCATTCTGTGACTCCACACCATGTTATCTGGCAGATCTATTGACAAAAATGTGGTTAGAGGCTTTTGGGAATCTAACTTTGTATTTTGTCTAGGAGCAACGATTCAGTATTCACTAATTCACTGTTTATGATGACTTTATAGAACGTATAAACAAGAATTGACTCTATTTTAATGTTATATCATGGATACTTTTCCATATCATTAAAGATAACTTTTACCTAAACAAGAACATATGCTTGAAATGCACTTGTTCAGATGTTTGCACAATGACATTGAACAACTTCTGTGTTCACACACACTTATATGTATGCCCTTTGAAATATTCAAAGTGAATGAGCAATTCCAAGGCAATGAATAGAAAGGTCCAAAAAATTTAACAATTTAGTCTAATGCAAAGGTTATGGCAGTTCTATTTTCAGTGTCTTATCTCTGGCATTGAGTAATACTTTCTGATTCATGGGCTACTCTGCAGTCCTAAGAATGCAGGATAAAAAGAAAAAATAGCTCAATATAAAAAAAGAATTTTAATGGTAAAAACATGTTGGCCTTCGAGTCCTGGAGAGCCTCAGTATAGTTGGGTAGAGAATGTCTACAGATTCTCTGTGTTGGAATCCCCAAGGACAACTTGGGAAGGACTCACAGGACTCAGAAATTATTATACCAATGGTCACAGTTTATTACAGCAAAAGGATGCAGAGTGAAATTAGCAAAGGGGAAAAGTGCATGTTAAGGCAACACATACAAAGTACATGCCAACTCACTCTTCCTAGTTGCAGATTAAAAACGGATATTCATCATAAACTACTCGGACACACGCATCCAGTGTGGCTGAACGTGTCAGGTATTCAAACCCTTAGCCAACAGAACATTCAAAGAGCTCAGCCAGAGTCAGCCAAGAGCCAGTCCTAGAACAGGCAGCTCTTAGAAACGTTCAGAGTTCGAGCAACTCTGGCTCTCAGAGTTAACTTCTTCCTGAAATTTAGGTTTGCATGTTTCACTCTGAGTCTTCACCTACAACGCACACAATTTCTCTTCTTTCCTTCTACCACTTCTCAATCATGTGAGTCTTGCCATTGGCTGTCTTGACAAAAACGTACATGCAAAAAGTCTGGGTATTGTGCAAACAGCCCTACACTTATATCAACTTTTTAAAGATATCATGCATTTTTTTCCATATGAATTAACATTTCACATCAGAAATATCATCTTTGGAAAAATAAAACTTGTTCTCACCAAAAAACACATTGTGAAAAATATTTCTTGATCATTATCAGGATTGACAAAAGACTTGACTTAAAAGACAAGTCAGACAGTGAAAACCAGACAGTGCAGAAGAAAGTTTGTACACGGTCTTCTCCCATCTCAAGCTGCCTCTCTGTGTGATTTTTCCTTATTTGAAAACTTGTCTTTATAACCTGAATTACTTAATGTGAATGTTATTTTTAGTTTGGCACAGAAATATTTTGTGAGGTAATTTTTAGATGTTGTATTTGAACTTAGAGACCTATGATTTAAAAATTATATTGATAATTTAATGTCTTCAGTTTTTAGCTTATATTTAATTAAATATCTATATTCCCTATTATAGAACAATGTAAGAAATTTTGAAGATATTTTATTCTAAAAATTTATAGGAACTTCACAATCAGATGAGGAACATATTACATTATTGTTCAATATCCATATGGAATTGAGATGGGCAGTGCATTTGGAAATGTATAGAAATATGTGTCTGATAATCTATTCATAACTGAAATTGTCTAACCAACATTTTCTAGAGAATAAATATAATTTCATCCCACATTAAGGTTCTCACAAAAGTAGAACAAGTGATATTCAAGATAGTTAATTCATAGCTAAATGAGCAGTCATAGTTTGAAATAATTTTAATTGTTACAAGTTTTTTTTTTTCATTTTTTTTAAGATTTTATTTTTTTATTTGACAGAGAGAGATCATAAGTAGGCAGAGAGGCAGGCAGAGAGAGAGAGAGAAGGGGAAGCAGGCTCCCTGCTGAGGAGAGAGCCTGATGTGGGGCTTGATCCCAGGACGCTGGGACCGTGACCTGAGCCGAAGGCAGAGGCTTAACCCACTGAGCCACCCAGGTGCCCCTAAGTCACAAGTTCTAATCAGAATGAAGTTTTTCATGATTCAAAACTGTATAAACCTTTTTGTAGTATTAATTCTGAACTCTGTAAGATATTATACACATGCCCACACACACTCAAATTCTAAACTCTGTGAGATAAATAGATAGATATCTATCTATCTATATATATATATGGGTTGATTAAGCATATATTTTTATATTTTTTCTGGATTGCTCTTACCGCTACCCAAAAGGAGAGTCTTTTTCAATAGTGGCCAACTTAGTATTTTAAATTTAATTCATTAATGCCTTGGTACTTCTTTTTCAACAGTGAAAAAAATTATATAAAATTATAATAAATCAACAATAAAGGAAATCCTAGTATTTCAACAGATAGTAATAATCAGTATCCATTTATCAGAATTTAAATTATGTTTACTGTCTTTAAAGAACATTCATAATTTCTCATAAAGCAGAAGAGAGAATTTTTCCCCAAGACAGTTTATACTCTAGTGCTCTTCTGGTAATTCATGCACTCCATTCTCTCTTAACTGTGAGGAAAGAAAAAGGCAAATCTGTTTCAAGGCATATAAGAAAGATTCACTTGTGTTCCTATCAGTCAGTTGTACTCAATTTCTTCTAGTGACACACGCCTTTTCTCCCAGCCCAGGAGCAGATGCCGGGAATGACATGGCGGAATTATCATTCAGCTGTAGAGAATCAAAAACTAATAAACTCTCTACTGTTGCTCTTCTCAGTGCCTCTTCTCTTCAACTGTTTTCCCTGTAGTATTAACTCTGAAATGAGCTGGACTCACCTTGGACCTAAAGAAAGGAGAGGGAGTTACAGTAACTTAAAGTGTCTGAAGAAAATATGATGTTTTTTTTTTTTATTACAGAAGAAGATATAATGTGAATATGAATGGGAAAATGGAGTATCCCGTTTGAACATAATTTTTTTAAGAATGTAACTTTTCTTAAGGTAAATCAAGAAACATACATATCAACATATATAATTCTAAAGCTTTTGTTTGTCTTTTTCTAGTCAGCACTACAAAACATGCACACATGGACCCTACATAGACATATGCAAAATAATAGCCTCACTTTTGATTTCAAGATCATTTTCCCTAGTCCGTGGTTTATTATATATACATCTGTGTGAAAGAATGTGCAGTTAAATTCCTATGAAGTAATGTGCCCATTACCAACAATAACATGAGTCTAGTTTATTATAGGAATATACTCATGGAATTATATTTGTGACAATAATATCTCAAAGAGAAAAAAAAAAGCGATGTCTCAGAGGAGATAGGGAGATAGCATAATTTCAGTGTACCAAATTGTGTATGTGTGAATGCTTACAAAAGGAACAAAAAAACAGCACAAAGTTAACACTTAAACTGTTCTTCAGTTGTAAGATTTTATATAATCTTTTTGGAAGGTATTTAGTTAATCTGCTTTCTTTATAAGAACATGTTGTTCTTATATTAGTGAGAATTATAATCTGAAAGTAAAGATTAATAATTTTTAGGGAGGGCATTACAAGGTAAAATGAGCGGCATTAGAATTTTCAGAAGTTTTCTTAGGTGTGCACTGATTCAAATTGGGAAGTGCCAACTTGAGAGCAGATAGGATTGTCCCAACAGCAGGGGCTAAGGGAGAGGAGTTTGTGGAGAAACCATCCAAAGCAAGGAAATGGTTTGAGTGGTAGTAGCCTCAATAGTTACCTAGTTGGCTTACTTTGTGATCGATATTTCTTCTTAACCTCCAGGCATTTATTTCAATTTTTGGAAGACTTCATTTATCTATTTGAGAATGGGCATGGGTGGCATGAAGAGCAAAGGGAGAAGCAGGCTCCCCGCTGAGCAAGGAGCCCGACGTGGGGCTCTCTCCCAGACCCTGAGATCATGACCTGAGCCAAAGGTAGACACTTAACCGACTGAGCCACCCACCCTTATGCCCTAACCTCCAGACATTTCTAAGAATTGACTCTGGCTTAGGTTCCAGTTGGTTTGCAGAGGCAAGAAGGCATCAGGGCCTCCTTGTTTAATTACTTCAACAAGAGGGAAAGGCACAGTATGAAAGGACGTCAAAGAATGAGTGACATATTTACAGGGATAATTATATTATTCATAAATAAAGTATAAAACCTATCTGTCTCTCTCTTTATCCATCTTTGTATTTAACTTTGATTTTTTAGCCAACATTGGCAGAATGCATCATTTATGCCAGAGACAATATTAAATTTACCCCGAGTATAACTAATATAAAATAAGAGTTAACAAACTTTAAAGAGTGGAATTAATTCCTTATATTTTATTTGACCAGAGAGGGATTGCGCTAGAAATCAATAACCAAGGTGATTAGAAAATCAAAAAACATTTCAATATTATTCAATATAGTGTATTTATATTTTAAAATAACTGTCAGGATAGTTTTGAAAGTACTGCTTATTCAATCTCAGTGCACTACATACTCGCTTTGCTAAAAGAGTTGAGAATGAGCAAAATAACAGTGGCTAGACAAGCTTTTCATCAAAACCTAAGGGGAAATGATGACTTTTTGTTTAGTCAGGAGAGAGGTTCCATTCAAACTTGTAATTAATGTTTAAATAGAGGAAAAAGCAAACAAACTCATGCTACCCAGGATTTTATCCTCTTCATTTCTGTTTCTTAACGTTTAAACTCCTTGTTTCTGTTCTGGCCAACAACAATTTCTGAGAAATAATATTCTTCTACATAATATATACGTGTGCATGTGTGTGTGTGTGTGTGTTGAGGGACACACGAATGACACCTAGCTATTTATTTTGCCGGCATCAGATGAAATCAGGGAATTACCTGAAACAGCAGTAAGCGAAGCAGTGTCCATATTTATGGGTATGTAATGGACCTTGAAATTGTATATACAAATGAAGAAGTATTATACACTTTAAAAGCTTATCTGTGTTTTATTATTTGTATGTTTGAACTGAGTTTCACAATTGAGTCTCACTATGATTATAGTATAATATAGTATGCATGTTATATATAATAACCTACAAGATAACATTATAACATAGTACCCATACTTGATATAGCTACACGTGCATGCCTATATAAATGTGTTTGTGTAGACATGATTCCAGGGAGCCTATGGGGAATAGAATTTTACAGAATTTTATTTCCAAAAGGGGAAGTAACATCTGACATATAGACATGTGATTTAATTCACACCTTAGGAAATACATCGTCTGTGCAACAAATATCTCACTAATGTCTCATATTTACACTATGTTTTTAAAGAAATCCCTAACTAAAAATGCATTGCTATGCTAAGCTAGATATTTAGAGAAAGCCCTATTTTGAGGCCTTCTGTGATAGTTATTCTGTGTTTACAGTCAGCATGCAAAAGCATCATCTGTAGTTGTAATATCGATATGAAATGCTTCAACTTATTTAAAAAAGGATATGGTGATTCACCAGTCAGTAATATAAAAAATTGGCCTACCAATTAAATTCAAGATAGCTTTAAGTCTATTTAATAGACACAATATAAATGAATTACTACCCAAATCTTAGAATATTATACCTTAAGTATGCGCTGACTAACCTTGCCAGGCAAAATTAATTCTTATGTAATTGAAGCCAACAGGAGTAAAACATTGGCTAAAAGTCAATTTCTGTGATAAAGAGGAAGGCAGGCAGTCCCAAAGTGCTTTTAGTAAATCCTTTTTCACTTTTTTTCTATCATTGCTGAAGCTAAATGAACAAGAGATAAAAGTCAAATACATGCAAACTGTACTTCTCCGTGCCATTCTATTATTTTGCAGAAACTAATAAATAGGACAGTGAGGAGTGTTTCCAAGGTAGTATCTCTGCTTCTGAGAGTAAATGAAATAAAGAGATAGAAAGCCTTGGAGTTTCAGCCAAGTTCCTCAGATAAGTAAGAGATATTTTACTGTTATTAATGTTCACCTAATGATTCAAATTGTCTGTACTGATTAATTATATTTACTAGCATTATAGAAATTCACCTATCAAATTAACAGTAAGTGTGAATTGAAATGGAAGTATCTTGGGATAATTTAAAATTAGTACTGGGAATGTTTTGCGTCTGAAAATTCTCTGGTGTAGGGGTTTGTCCTGGGCGTTGTGGATGGGTAGCAGCACCTGTGGTCTCTACCCACTAGGGAATCAATAGCATCTTCTCCCCTCAAGTGGTGACAATTCAAAACATCTCCAGATATTGTCAAATGTCCCTTAAGTGGGAAAATGCAAAATTGTTCCTGGTTGAGAGCCATATTCCAGATGCAGCATTTGTCTGACTCCGTGTAAGCCTGGGCTTGTGATATTTTAAGGTGTTCCTAATTTCTTTTTCTCTTCCTTCTTACTGGATTTTTATTCTTTTTTTTTTTTTTTTTTGTAACTGAGATTGAGATGTTGGTTTTCTGGCTGCTCAGGAGTTTCCTCAGTAAGATCTGAAACTGGCCCCCAACGCAGAGGGCAGGAAAGGACTGAACACAGAGGCAGACCACATAGCCCTGTAATAAGCAATGGAACTTACAAGTGAGGCTTGTCTTGGGAGGCAACAAGATGAAGAGATCTTCCTACCTCCCGGCCTCCCAAATCTTCAAAATTCTACGGAGATCTTTTTTTTTTTTTTTTAAAGATTTTATGTATGTATTTGACAGACAGAGGTCACAAGTAGGCAGAGAGGCAGCAGAGAGAGAGAGGAGAAAGCAGGCTCCCTGCTGAGCAGAGAGCCCGATGCGGGGCTCAATCCCAGGACCCTGAGATCATGACCTGAGCTGAAGACAAAGGCTCAACCTACTGAGCCACGGAGGTGCCCCAAAATTCTACGGAGATCTTAATGAGGTTCCCAAACATATGGATGGTCCCAACCATATCAGTATCTCTGTGTCTTTGGGGGCAGCCTCGGGCAGTCGGAAAAGCAAGCAAACACATATTACAAGGACAGGAGGGAGCAGGGACCTTCAACTGCTGGATTCCAGTACAAGGGTCAACGGGTGGTCACATGGTCTCAATGATGAACACTCCAACATTCCACCCCCAACACTCCACCCCTCATGACCTGTTCTTAAAATATTATATGTCCCCTCTTTGCAGTGGGCTCTGAACAGTCAGCAAAGGGTTTCACTAGCATGGGGTGACATTTTGGTGACTTTTTGGCTGCATTGAGGGAAATGCCACAGCATCAATACACACACATATGAGAAAACACAGATAAAAACAATCATTCCCAAAACTAGTGCCAACTTTTCCTATCAAAAGTCCCATACTTCAAACCACTGATTTATTAAGACTCCTAGGCTGGGGGTCAGATCACTTTAGTACATCATCTGAGTCCTTGTTTGATTTAATAAAGATGATACATTAGCAGGCTCATCAGGTATGAACACACAAGATTCCATTTGCATAACGACAGAGGTAACTCCTTATGAGGCAGTGATAACATCCGGGGCCTTCCAATTTTGGGGGACAGCTTTCTTCATGAGAGACATTTCAGTGTTCAGTGAGGATAGGCTTCGGTGATACCATTTAAGGCGTTCTGGGTGAACTTCGTAAGGGCTTCTACATACTCTTTAGCATCTTTAGAGTGACGGAGGGATAAAGAGAACAGTCAATGGTTGTAACAGTGGAAGACAAAAGATGCTGACCTCGCCTTGAAAAGAGGGGGGCTAGCAGTTTTGGGAACTTGACCTGGTTGTGCATACCATACATGTTGGCCAGTGGAGGCAACGCAGGCAGGAATGAGGAGATGGACTAGGGGAAGGATATGGCAAACCAGGATTCCAGCCTTCTCCCTTCTTTCAGTGGTGTATACAGCATGTTTTAATAGGTCTGCCTTATAGTAGGACAATGGAATCCCAGTAGAGATTGAGTAATTCCTCCTCACTCGGGGGTGCAAAGTAAAAATCACCCATCCCGATGGGATGTCCCATTACAAATTCCAATAGATGGCAACTTCCAATAGATGGGGCTTGATGTATTTAGCATGTTGATCCATGGTGAGTTGTGGCAATGGCTGTTTCCCACGTCTTCCATAACTTTACAGTATTGGGTGCATTAGCAGGGACCCCAGTCTGGCAGAGAGGGAGAAAACCCTACTGCTTTATTGTTCAAATATATTGAAGCCTGGGACAATACCACAGTACAGTGCCTAACCAGACCTTCCTGAGTCACAGACACATCTTATGTCAAATGGTAATCCTGTTTGAGAGATGCCCGTTTTCAACTGCTTCACTAGCATTTTTGCCTCCTTAAATGTGGCTCCCGATGCTTACCTTTTTTTATCAGGGGATAAGGATGGATATAAGTTGGAAGAGGATTAAAGGATTGAGGCACCGGGCCAGGTAGGGAATAAAAGTCTTCCCCTAACCCCCACAAAGTCTGCAACCTCTTTCATATTCTTAGGGGTTTGATAAGTTTGCACTTTATCAATCACAGCTTTTGGGACATGCGTCTTACCAGACCAAAAGACTCCCAAATCTTGTGCCAGTGTTTGGGAGTTGAATTATCTGTGAGTTCATGGCCCATACTCTCCCTTACACATGTTTCTACAAAGCCTACAGGTGTCCTGCAGCAGACACATCTTTACATGTGAACTTTATATCCTCAATGTAATGGGCCTGTGTTACTGATGTGGAAATGGAGAGTGGGGGTCAGTCCCAGGCTACCACCTTGATCTATGGTGGGGCTGGACAGATGAGCTTGGGGAAGCCCTTGAAAGGTCCACTGTTGCCCTTCCCACATGAAGGAAAATTGATGTTGTGACTCAGTGTCCAGGTATATACTGAAAAAGGCATTTGCTGAGTCCAACCCAGCTTGGAACCCTCCTAGTCTGTGTCCACAATATCTAAGATGGTGGCCATGTTGGGCACAGGCACAGGCAAACTTTAGATATTCTCCCTTTCAGTAAGAGTACTTAATTGAAACACAGATTCCTGGACTTCCAGCCCAGATTTTCTGATTCACTCTTTGGTGGGACTGAAAATGTGTATATCTATTAAATCTTAGGTCGTGTGGAGGGATCACCCCTTGAGAACCACCAGTTTGATCAAAACCTTGTGAAGAAGGTGGATGGGTTCTCTTGATAGAGGATTGGCATATCACTTTTAATAGTTATACCCTTCAATGACTAACCTTGGCATAGAAGTTAAATCTGAAATGGTACAGTTCAACTAATCTTGGTGATGCTATAGAGATTTCGATTTAAAGGGAAGTCCTTTCTTTAAAGACTTAGAAAAATTATAAATTAAGAATTATATTAACAATTACTGTAATTCCCTAACCTGAGGTCTGGGGACTCAAGTCCTAAGATATTGCACCATGGAATTAACATGGGTTTCATCATGCTGGGACCGGCCCAGGACTGAGTGTTCTTGCTGCTGTGACTGTACCTGTTACGACAGGACTAACACCATCAGCACAACTTTTAGTTAAGAACACATACCTCAGGGCACCTGGGTGGCTCAGTTGGTTGCATGTCGACCTTTGGTTCAGATCATTATCCCAGAGTTTGGGATCAAGCCCTTCATTGGGCACCCTGCTTAGTGGGGAGTCTGATTCTCCTTCTCCCACTCCTCCTACTTGTTCTCTCCCTCTCCCTCTCTCAAATAAATTAATAAAAATCTTTAAAAAATATGTAGCACATGCCAGGAGTTTTGGATTTAACTACTGTAGCTACAAAATGTGGGAGACACGTTGTCTAATAAATATGATTTTATATTGAGGAAAAACAAATTTAAGTTAGAGAAGTTAGGTTGCACATACACAACTCTGGTTATTCACTTTATTGCTAAAAGGGAGGGGTTTTCTATTTGGTTATTTTGTAAGTGATAATACACATTAGGCGATTCTTCTGTTTAGAAACTGGCATTTCCAAGCTGCTAAAGATCAGATAAAATGTGAGAATATGAGCTATCAGGGTTCTCTGGGCTCATCTTATTTTTCATGAAGTCTATGTAAAATCAGGAAAAAAGAGTGTAAGTAACATTCTTGCACAATATTCTACACTAACCACTTTCTCAGCATCTTTGTACCCAAACATCTAGAAAAAAAAGTCAACTAAAATCATCATGTTGCCCTCCAAACAGTTTTCAAATGTATTTCCATATGAAAAAGGAAAAAAAATATTTAAGAGAGTGAGTGACACCCGCAGTCTGTCTGGTCTGGTCACCTAGCCATCCTCCCAGGTAACACAGAAGACGCACCTGTTCTATTTTTTTGGTTCTCCTCAATGCAGGTGACCCTAGTGTTATTTGCTTTACTGCCCATTCTCCTTACTTCCCCAAACAGAACCCCAATCCTGCTTATTCCTCCTCGGGTCACAAAACCAACTACACTGAGTTCATTTGTGTGACATTTTAAATTATATATTCAGCATTATGGCAAGCTGGGGGTGTGGGGGGTGAATGACCTTCTGGTCTCCAGTTGTTGTGGTCTGATAAAGAAGTGAGATGCAAATACTTCTCCTCCTCCTCCTCCTTCTTCTTTTTTTGGCTCTGATTTCTCTCTCCATATTGGTGATCGTCTATGAAATATACATACACTGGCTTCCGTAGCCAGGTGAATACATCAGAGAAAAGGAGCCGAAGAAGTTGTTAAGTTCATTCCAAAAACAAAGCTACTTAGTCATCTAGATAGATCATTGACAGGAAGGAAGTTTGAGACTAATCCAGAGTTGTGCACCCTGACACATTCTGTACAGTACCAAGATAATAAGCCAGATGGAAGAGATGCTGTGTGGGTGGCCTGACAGCCTGTCATGCCAGAAAATATCTGAGCAGTCTAGAATCCCATTTCTACTTCTAATGTTCTTTGATTCTTCCTTTCCTTACTTCTCTCCATCTAATAGGGATTCTGTCTCTAAGGACATTACAGTTTGGCAAGGATACAAGCCCTGAGCAGAGCCAGCGGACTACCTGTGACCTTGTTCATGCTTCTACCTGACCAGCTCCAAGAGTTCTTGGGAGGATTTATGGTGACTGGAGAGATGTCTTTAATGTCAAATATAGGGATAGAAGAAGAACACTCTCACTTGTTACCACAGATTGCTGTATTATAGCATTTTGTTGAAATCTCAGAACAATTTTACAAAGCTGTTTTTTTTTTTTTGGATCACTAGTTTAAGACAAAATAAACTATGATGCTCTGAAAGATGAAGTAACTTGGCTAAATTCTCTGTCCTAGTAAGTGGTGAAATTAGAATTTGTATCTAGTTCTGATTTGCTCCCAAATTCGCCTTCTTTCCATTATGCAAAGCCATGATTATATTCAGAAATGAAACCAACTAATCAATAAGAAAATATCTCTCTGATAGTAGCTAAACAAATACTATTTTGTATTAATACAACATACAGAGTTTGTTGAATAATTCATTGTAAAGTGATTACCCGTGTAAGCACCACAGAGATCAAGACATAGAATATTGCCAGTAGCCAAAAAAGTTTTGCATATGCCTGAGCCGTCACAAACCTTTTCTTCAGAACCATGGCTACTCTGCATGCCTTTTTCATGATCACATTATTTCTTATCTTCATACTTTCATCATCTATGGAAGTATATTAAGTATGTTTATATCTTGCTTTTTTTCACTTAATGCATAGCAATTTTTCACTGACATTGTTCTGTTCTGTGTTTATGAATAAACTGCAACTTAGTCTTCTCCAGTGTTGATGGACATTGAATTGTATATTTCCAGATATTACAAAGAATGTTGCTATAAAAATGTACATTCATGTCTTGCTATGAATATATATCCTGCATGAGTTTATCTGGGATGGTGGTTCTCAAACACTTTGGGCTTTATACATTTAAAAATTAATAAAGACCTTGAGAAGTTTCTGTTTAGCTAAGTTGTATCATCATTTGCATATTAGAAATTAGAAATGGTAATTTTAAATATGTATAAATCCACTTAAAATAAAAAATGCATTTATCTTACGTTGATATACTATGATTATATTTTGAATAGGAACAATAAAATTATTGAAAAAAATTAAATTGTTTTACATTTTTGGAAACCTCTTTGATATTTAACATAATGGAAGATAGCTATGTTCTATCTACTTCTGAATTAAATATGTTGTAGTGTGTTATTTGGTTGAAAGGGAATAAAACAGATTTTTCACAGAAATGTAGCTGGCAAATGGAGAACTGTCTTAATACCTTTTACATACAATTGTGGATATTGTTCTTTAATACTACACTAGCCTCAACAAATGGTAACTTACTAAAATTTGGTTGCAGTGTAGGTCAATCTATCTTGAACTTTGTTTGTTTTTTTAAAATATTTTATTTATTTACTTGACAGACAGAGATCACAAGTAGGCAGAGAGGCTGGCAGAGAGAGAGGAGGGGAAGCAGGATCACTGCCGAGCAGAAAGCCTGATGTGGGGCTCGATCCCAGGACCCTGAGATCATGACCTGAGCCGAAGGCAGAGGCTTTAACCCACTGAGCCACCCAGGAGCCCCTATCTTGAACTTTGAATGGATTTTTTTACCCATTTATGGTCTTGCAAATTCATACTTTGGTCATTTGGAAAATGGTAGCTCATCAAGTTATGCAGATCTTCCAAGTGGTGTCCTTTATTGAAAAATGTTTTTTTAATCAAATTTTTAGTACCCCTACTGATCTCATAACAAAAGTCTTTAAATGTAGGGAAGTTATTGGGGCACCTGGGTGGCTCAGTGGGTTGGGGCCTCTGCCTTCAGCTCGGGTCATGGTCCCAGGGTCCTGGGATCGAGCCCCATGTTGGGCTCTCTGCTCCATGGGGAGCCTGCTTCCTCCTCTCTCTTTCTCTGCCTACCTCTCTGCCTGCTTGTGATTTCTCTCTCTCTGTCAGGGAAATGAAATCTTAAAAAAAAAAAAAGTAGGGAAGTTATTAAACTTGTGATGAGAGATACGTGTATTTAAAAATTCTAAGTATTACTTGAAAGCTCTCATTTCATGGCAACAAATACCACTAAATGCTTTCCTTGAAATAATAAGCTCACTGTATTAAGTTTTATGAAATATCTGCTAAGGCATTAATTTGCCCGTCGGTCATACTTGCAAGTAAAAGTAATGTTCCATTAAAAAAAAAGTGGCTAGTTAAGCTTGCAACTCAAATAATTCTATCTCGCACATAAGGCATGAAAGGGATGTAATTAAAAGCTGAGGTTTAATAAAATTAACTTTTTTTTTTGCTTTTTATTATAGAAATTCTAAGTGAAATATAGGCAATTTTTTCCCCAACTACAGTGCAGTGGTAAATAATATAACTGCTAGTATAGATTGATGACATTGCCTTCACTTAGGCTAAGGTGCCCACTGTGTTAATTACATTGCTTTTGTACCATCAAAACAAATGTCAGCACAGAAAAAAAAAAAAAAAAGGAAAATAAAACATCTTAGTACTGCTGTGAAAATAGCTCTGAAATCATTAACCCCATAAAAGAAAAAAAAAAAAAATCTTGGGAACATTCAGGGTTACAAAAACCACACAATGAGAACAAGTGCTTAAGGACATACACTTGTAATTGTCCCTGATGTTAAATAGGGAATATATAATTTCAGATTTACAAAATTGCACCAAACTGATTGTTTCAAAGAGATTATATCCCAATTTATATTAACTTTGTTGCCTGTATTTGTCAACATCACAACATAATAAACTATAATCAGATAGTTTTGCAGGTTCAAAAAATACATCTAATTGTATTTTTGTTAAATGTTGTCAAACTATCTTGCAAAATTATATTTCCAATATAAGTTTTTATCAATAGTTTATAAAAGACTAATTCTCTACATCTTTTCAAGTACTATATGTAATTAATCTTTTTAGAAAAAACATTCTGGGGGCGCCTGGGTGGCTCAGTGGGTTAAAGCCTCTGCCTTTGGCTCAGGTCTTGATTTCAGGGTCCTGGGATCAAGCCCCGCATCGGGCTCTCTGCTTGGAAGGGACCCTGCTTCCCTTCCTCTCTCTCTGCCTGCCTCTCTGCCTACTTGTGATCTCTGTCTGTCAAATAAATAAATAAAATCTTTAAAAAAGTACAAAATAAAAAATAAGAAATATTCTGATTAAATAAACAAAAAAGCCCTGATTTATCTGTAAATTGTATTGCCTTGATCAATGGATAGGTGAAGCAAGGTATCTCACATTGTCCATTGTGTGTTTTTTTCCCCTTTGAATTGAATGACCATATCCCATGTCCATTTTTCTTCCCCCTAGGGTTGCTTTATTTCTTACTATTTTTTTTAAGATTTTATTTATTTATTTGAGAGAGAGAGCATGAGAATGAGAGAGAAAGTATGAGTAAAGGAAAAGGGAGAAGCCGACTCCCCACTGAAGACGGAGCCCAACATGGGTTTCCAGCCCAGGACCCCAAGTTCATGACCTGAGCTGAAGGCAGATGCTTAACTGACTGAGCCACCCAGGCACCTCTTTAATTTGGAAGGCCTTTTAAAACATTATATGTTAACACTTCCCGTGTTTGTTTGTTTGGGGGTTTGTTTTTCTTTTTTTCCTACTGAACGTACTCTCTCCTAATCTTTTAAATTTGTTCATAATTTCTTACTTCTAACATAATTTAATATTGTAAGTAATTCTGGTATTTCTCTTCAGCATTGTCCCTGGCTTCAGAAAGCTCTATTCATGCATAGATGAAAACACAGTCCTTGTATTTTTTCCCAACATTACTTGAAAATGACTTAATCAATTTCAAATGCTAAATCTACACTTTCTTATACCAGGGAAAGAAAGGAAACACATTGAATAATTTCACAGATTGACAAAGAATATGAAGACATCAGTTGATTCAACAGTAAAGGCTATTTCCTTTTGGTGGAGAATGAGATTTAGAAATTAATAAATAGAGGCTTTAGGGATGTTGAATGCCATGATATCTAACTTGTAGGTCCATTAGGTTAGCAGTGCAGGAAAATATATTTTTAAAAGCTAGTAATTTGGTATTGATATTTGAAATTCAAATTTATTACTACAGCTTTTTAAAAACGTGATTTTATGTTTTCTAGATCTTCTTTTATAGTGAGACTTTGATTTCTAACATCAGTAATGAATTTACTTATGTGCTTTATCCTTTGATATACGTAATTTTTAATATTAATATAAATCTTACCAATAGACATTCTAAGTGAAATTTAAGGTTCTTTTGCAGGTCTTTTGATACTTGAAACAAATCTCAGAATGCTTATTCCATTTTGCTGGGGTGATTCTTTTCTCTGGATAAGTATGTTGCCTATTTGATATACCATTAAACTAATTTGTTTCTGTTTTATTTTAGGTTTTACTGTTTTATATTTTTGAATGTGTTATTAATTTATAAGTTTCAAAAGGCAAGAATCTATATAATTGGTCTATATAATTCTATATTAATTGGCATATTCAGAGAAGTTTTGCTTATATACCTTTTACCTCAATTTCACCCCTTCCAAGTATGTAATCCTATCCCTTAGTTTTTATAAAATCTTCATTGCTTTTGGCAAAAGTAAGAAATGGGTATGAATATTTTAGTTTCCCATTGCTTTCTTTTAAAAAATATGTATTTATTTATATTAGAGAGAGAGAGTGAGAGCAAGCAGTGTGGAGGGGCCATAAAGAGAGAGGGAGGGAAGCAGACTCCCAGAGTCCCTGCTGAGCCTGGAGCCTGACACAGGGCTTGATCCCAGAATGGTGAGCTGAAATCAAGAGTCCGCTACTTAATGGACTAAGCCACCGAGGTGCTCTAATTTCCCATTGTTTTCTAATATAAATGTAAAATACTATCTACCCTTATTCCATTACACATTTTGTATAATCCAGTTAACGATATGTCTTGCATGGAAACACTTGTCATGCTTTTGCTCCCTTCAACAGTCCTTTATGGTTGGCCTTTGGGCTGTTTTCAAATATTTGCTATTGCAAATTAGAATTTGTCTCACAGTTGAATAGTATCCGAAGTTTGCCTGATTCTTTTGCTTGTACTTGAGTGCCCATGTGACATCTCTGGGGACTTTTGCTACGATCTGTGTCGCTATTTAGCAGAATACCTCCCCACTCCAAAGTAAGAGTCTGGTCCTATCATTGATGACTTAGTTTTGGGGGCATCTGGGTTGCCAGTGGGTTAAAGCCTCTGCCTTCGGCTCAGGTCATAATCCCAGGGTCCTGGGATCCAGCCCCGCATCAGGCTCTTTGCTCAGCAGGGATCCTGCTTCCTCCTCTCTCTCTGCCTGCTTCTCTGCCTACTTGTGATCTCTGTCTGTCAAATAAATAAATAAAATCTTTGGGGAAAAAAAGAGAAAACTTAATTTTGATTATCTCCAATGTAATTTTGTTTATTTATCATAACTAAGGGGCTCTTCTGAATCCAAGATAGACCCTAGATATTACTCTGTCTTCTTAATTCTAACTTAAAATAGAGACATCTTCCTGACTCATATGGACACTTTTGGTTTGACTTCAGTTGGAAGTTACAAATCTCTATTCCTTGATTAAAATAATTTAATCATGCATTAGAGAACATCCTTATTAGACTTTATAGTAATAAGTCAACATCAGTTATTACTATAACTTTCCTAGATTACTTATAGACACATCCATTGTTCATTTCCTCTTTAAAACATGTTAACCCTCATCCTTTGAAATGGACTTACTGAGGGCTAGCATATGTATATTGATCTAGTCACCCATGCCAATTCTATGAAAATGTAAATGTCTTCCTGATTATGAGAATTGTGTTCTATTCTCTTGCTGTTTTCACTGTTTTCTGTATTTCACTGTATTCTTGTTTTCACTGTTGACTCATTTAAAAATATTTTTTGTGACTAGTGCTTGTCTCACAAGTATGCTATTTTTTCATATACTTGGGTAAAACTTTTCCTCATTTCTAAATATTAAAAATTATCCTAAGAGGTTAGAAGATAAACTATGAGAGCTTGGGTTGTCAGTGGAAATTTCATTTTGTGTCTGTCTTTTGTTCAGGTTAGCTTTTATATATATATTCCAAGAATAAAGCATTATCTCTTTTTTTTTCCATAGACCAGAAAATGTAAAAACTGGAAAAAAAAAAGAAGTCTTTGTGACAAGTTGTTTTTCTCAGAGTCCATTTTTACAAATTCCTGTAAGCAAGGGTTGCTCAAAATGATATTCCAAGAACTAAATAAATACCCCTTGAACAAAAAGTGTATTTTCAAAAGTTTGTGAAATGTTGCTGATTAACTTCAAGCAGTTCTCCAGTAAAGGTCTCTGTTTAACTCTGTTTAGCATTTCCTGCTTAAAATTATCTGAGCAGAGTGCTTTCCTGCAAAACACCACTATTTAGCTGCTTTATTTATTTATTTGAAAGAGATTTACTGAGTGTCACTATGTGTATATTGTCTAGCAGTGGTCTGGAAAGTCCAAAACGAACTGAAAATGAGCCTCATTCTCAACCACACAGAACTTTCATTTTTTAGAAATTCCTTCCTTCTCTGTTTATCTCCAGATACAGACTTTTATTCATGTCAGTGTGATATTTCATAGAGGATATAATAATAAAAGCAATAATAAGCATACAAGTAGGAAATGGAACACTTCCCAAATATTTGACCTTAAAAAGTAGTTCAAAATATTTAACTCATTAAAATTTTAATTATCATAGGTTTAAAATTAATCTCAGGATTTTCATCAACAAAGAAGTCTTTCTTCAACTACAGGTATTAAAAAACCATTTTGTTCAGCTGATCATGAGCCTCAGTTTTATAATGCTAATGTTACTCTTCCAAGGGCTGTATACATTTACTCCAGCTTCTGTGAAATTAAATATTCGCTAAGGGTTGAAGAGATTCTTTTCCTTGGCTTCTGGAAATCAGATTTTCCTCTTCTGCATTGCAAGAGAAAAAATATTGAAATATTCAAAGATTCTCCATGCTTCAAAGCTTTGAAGAGGTGAGATATCCAAGCTAAGCTGGTAGCTGTGAATTACCATATCAAAAATATTCAAAAACAAATTGTAGACTTACTTTCTTCTTTCTGCCTAAAGATAAAGAAGGAATTTTAAAGTAAAACTTAAAGATTGTGATTTTTATCCATTATTATTGATATTTTCCATTATGACCCAACTTCAGCCAGAGTTTCAAGAAAATAAATGAAGGAAAAAGAAATAATAAGAGGGGAAGGATGGGTATGAATTTCATAGTTAGAACTCCTTTAGGCAACAATGTTCCTTTCTTCCATATAACTAGATTCATTTTCAAAAACCTCTTTTCTTTCTGAATATCAAAATTGTTCTCGGTCTTCTCTATGGACATTCAGTCAATTCTGAGATTGCTCAGCTCTTCTAATCATTTGAGGGTATACTCCACCTTTCGTCTCTTTGGTGTTTAGACACATGTCACCTTACCACTTGTAGGGAAATCTCATCCCTGCTATTTGAGAAGTTTCAATCCTGTTACCTTACTTCTCCATAATGAAGTCACCCTAGCTGGTCCTTACAGGTATCACCAGTATCTACTGAGAGATACTCAAGGTATTAGAATAATCCATAGTATCTTTCCTGATTCAATATCCCTTTGTCCAGGCCAACAGACCATGCAAACAGACCTGCCTCAGCCAATCCCTGGGCTGAAAGCCAAGGGAGGGAATCTTCCAGAACCTTCCCGTATTAACTCATGACATAAGTAAGTGAGCTGCCTCATAGAATGAGACCGCTACATCACCATTTGTATGGTATGTCTGTAATGTGGGGATTTTCCATCTCCTTGGCCAATTCAGTAAGACAGACCTTCTCATACATTCCCAAACCCAAAGATTGAGCGAGCTCTCCCATGTCATTCCCTGGGAAAGACAAGTGCCCAGAGATCTCACTTTGTCTGAACCTTTAGCTTTTTCTCCATGCTCTCCTCACTCTCTTCCCTAGCAGATATATTCATTTAACTTAGAAATTTTGAAAAACAGTTATTAATTTTATCATATGATATCAGTTAGTTCTTAAATGATGTCCCTGATATATCCACACATTTAAGCATCAAACATCAACATGCATGTCAATGTATGTATGTTGCCTTTGTTTAATGGACACCTTCTCTGATTTCCTATTTGTGAGGTCAAAGGTGACCCAGTGTTCCATGACCCAAGCTGGGTCACCATGAGGGGAAACAGTGCAGGTAAGAGAAAAAGAAAGTGTTTACTGTCACAAATTACCCACAAAATATGGTGTAGTCATCTTTTTTATTAGAATTTGATATAAAGGAATTTCATATTTTATTCATTCAGTCCTATGAAAAACATGTGGTAGCTGCAATTGCCCTCATTTGGTAGGATTTACAAAATAAGTCATATAAAGTGTTTTTGTTGGCACATAATAGAAGGCATAGATGTTAACTATTCAAAAAATAGTGAAAAATAAAACTTGACTGGAGCTAAACCTCTTAAAGCATATTTATCTGGACAATGTTTATTTACCTTGATAAATTCTAAGGGAATGATATCTATCCAATTTATTTCCTGGGTCTAACTCTATAAATGAGCTATAACTTGGTTTTCCTCTTTTATTTTCTCTTTATTCCTTCTTTTAGGTGGTTGTGATTAAGGATTCATTGGTATAGAATTATATAATGCATAGAGTAGAAGGAAAATTCCATTAGGATTATTCATTATTGGGCTTCTACAATTTATTTTGGGAAATTTGCTTTTCTTAAGACTTCATGGTGTGGAACAAACTTATTTACATATTTTCAAAATATTTCCTCAAGCCTGAAACCATAGACATTTCTTTGCTAATCTAAAATAGCATTCCCTTATCCACCTGTGTTGAGACTAATATAAATTTTTAAGGTTGGCCCACATACAATAGTTTAACTCCAGAAGCAGTTTTTTCTAGATAAGTGAATAGTTAACAGTGGTCAAGTCATGGAAGAACTGAGTAGGATATTGGATACCTTCTCATTCAATGTATCCAAAAATATCATGAGCGCTGAAGGAGATGTAGTACCTGTAATTATGCATTAAATCAATGCCATATGATTTAACAACAAACTAGAATATTCAGTGGAAAGCAAAGAGGTCTGAATGAAGTGACGCCTTCATTTGTGTGTTCAGAAGGAGCTTCCATGCTTCCTTTCAGGGCTCCTTCCTGATGAATGACACAGCCAGTACAATGTGTAGAAGAGGATCAGGAAATGAAGGTTATGGGAAGGGACGAATCTGACTTTTTTTTATTGTTTACTGTGTAACTATCTCTAGTGTGGCAGGTTTGTGTGTGTTACCCCCACTTTTCCCTTTTGTTTTCTTTTTTGGGAGGAGAAGGAGGAGCAGAAGGAGACAAAAATCCCAGTGCAGAGTACAGAGCTGGACATGGGGCTTGACTCCATAGCCTTGAGATCACGACCAGAGCCAAATCAAGAGTACAGCGCCTAATTGACTGAACCACACAGGCACCCCCCACTTTTTGCATTTTGTGAATGAATGGTCTTCAGGAAACCAAAAGATCTAAGAGAAAGTGAGAGTTTTCGATCTTTCAGGTCTTTTTATTGTTGTTATTTTTAAATCTCTGTTTGCTTCCTCTTCCAGGTGATGCACTTGAAATGCCACTGAGCAGATGTTTTGCCAGCCACCACCATCTCTACCTGGAAAAAAAATAATTTCTTATTAATCTGGCATGACAGTATTGAAAGATTTGCATGGAAATAAAGTTAATTAAGCTGAGCCCCTTGTGCAGGTGCCTTGTAATGATTTCATTAGAGTCCATACAAAAACTCCAGAAAGTAACAGTTCCAATATGAATTCACAGTGCAATATGCCTTTAAAACCCACAGCCATAAATGAAAAATAGCAGCATATCATCTCAGTTTCAAAGTCTGGCTGAGCTAGAGATACAGTTTTACTTCTTTTCTCTTCTGATCTCACATAGTAGCATAGGCTTAATGTTACTGGCATCGACACAAACTATCCTAAGAGATAGGAGGGCAGCTGGTGATGTTTCTAAATGTCTTGGTGTACACATGATATGCCTGTACAAAAATTATATTTTATTCTTTAGATATAAGGTGTGGACTTCTTAGAATCAGATTTACTATGAGACAGTATTACTTGTTTGTCAGTTGCATAAAGATAAAAGGATAACATCAAATATTAACACTTTTTTTTTTTTTTTTTAGTTTGGGGTGGAACAAGTAGATAGGAAGCACTTAATGTATGTCTGAAATCAGTTTCTAGTGAAGAAAATTAGACTCAGGGAAGGATATAGTTGAGTGTTGGATGGTTGATGTTTTATTGACAGCTCTAGCTATGAAAGTTCTGACTTCATAAACAAGGCTGCCTTGCTCCAGGTAGGAGAAGATGCTAAAAGAAGGCTAGTTAAATTATGTAGACCATACCTCACTTCACCCTTGTCACTGCAGTTCGAAGGGGGAAAAAAAAAAAAAAGAAAGAAAGAAAAGATGAAAAAAACACAAGAAATGATCAGGCAGGAAGTTTTTGAAAGATTCATCATTGGGTACCATGGTCTAGCCATAAGCCTGAGGTTTTCAAAATAGGAGACTGGCTCTTTAAGAGTATAGCAAAGTTAATAAATGGAGTACAAACTACCAGAATCTTAGAGAGATGATCAAGTCAATGAACTTATGGGTGAACATAATAAATAATACACTTATTAGAGTTTATTTTCAAGTCAAAACTTTGGTGACAAGTAAAAGACAACTATCTTAAATCTGAGATATTTGAATGTTTATACTTTCATAATCTGAAAATCTTCATTCACCCATAAAGTGAGGATATAACATAGAGACAGCTTGGAGGCTTGGCACATAGATAAGAGCCAAAATGACCTTGTCTGTCAAGAAAGAAAAATCAACAAACAATTAGGTAGGCATAGATATAACTTAAAAATACAACTTTATCATTATAAGTGACTGAAGGGAATGTTTGATAACTTCAGAAACATTGTTTTTAATTTTATATATAAAAATAATTTACATTATACTAATTCATTGATAAATTGATTTGGTTAGGATGAAACTGTCGCTTGGTTAGGATGATATTATGGCTTTTAGAGTTTTCTCCTAAAAGATTAAAAGTAACTAAGACCACGCATTATGTTCAGACTCCAAATTGCAAAATAAACTAAAACGTTTCTTACCATCAAATGTGAAAAAATATATATGACCTCTAAATGGAATGTGTTACATCATAGATGCAAATCTACATACATGAACTATATCAAAAAATGAAAGTGAAATTTAATTGCAGAGTATGTGTTCATGGAGGTAGTTGTGATATCATAATTAATTATATTTTATAATCTGTCTCTAGTTAAAGAACCAATGTATTAATGTTATTGTTATATCACTGGATTTTTCAGTTTATAGATGATTTTTCTAGGGTATATATGAGGTTTTTTGATCCACAAATATTTTCTACATCAAATAGTTAACCTGTCACATAATGATCAATCAAAGTAATTTTAAATTAATGCATATTACCATAATAAATGCTTACATTAGGATTAAGAACAGGTAATGTTCCCCAATTACTCTTAATTTATCTTGTAATACAACTTTCTAAAATGGAGCATGTGATTTTTATTAAATCCACTTTTATTTTTGTTTACTGCAGGTGTCTAAAACATAGAATAGCACATCAACTCTATTAAGTCAACCTGCTGGTCTTCTCATCCATCGTTTTCATTTCTGAGTTTTAATGAGCACATTTGAAAATGAAGATAACAATGCACACAAATTTCAATATAACCCTTGGGGTGGGGGTTTTAAGATTTTAAGAAATGCATAGGTTGTCCCAGAAATGAGGCTTAGCAAAGAGGCTTTAAATTGTGGTCTAGGAGAACATTTACAGCACACTGTAATGGTTCATCAAACAGGGTGCAACAGAGATCACCGCCATGTCTGATTTTCTCATTTTTTATTAATATCTTGGCTGAAAAGCTGGAGACATATTAATAAAACATGTCAGGGCTTTACAAATTGATAAGAGACATGATATCACCCAGTCGTGGATTATGGAGAATTGATGTGCTCACCGTGGACCCGAGTGGCACACGAAAGTGGGAGAAGTCTCAACTTTTTCTGTGAAAATGCTCTCTACCACTTATAGCAACACAACTTTAAAAAGGTCTGTGACTCTCAACTTTCATAAGCCTGATGAATCTCAGAATCCAAAGTCCTGTCAATTTGATCTTTGCTCCCATATTTTCCCACAGGAACATTTGATTTTCTCTGCTGCTGTTTATTCTTTTGATATTTTTGACCTGAGAAGGTTAATCAAAGGTTGTCGTGAAGTGAACACTTCCCTCAAGGGGCAAGTCGTAATCCATTAGCTTGGCGGCGGAAGACCAGGCTGAGCCCAGAAGTCACTCCTTAGAGCAAAAGGCATCACTGATATTTGTCTGCTACATTTTTGCAGTAAACTGGATTTAACTTCTATCTATACACACAAAATGGTATGTTCCACGAAGTTTCTTCAATATTCCCAAACAAGTTTAATCCTTGTTTCTGAAAATCCATTTTCCCATCTCCCCACCATTTGAAGTAATTCCTTATAAGGTTCTCATTTTATCCCTCTATTTAGGAGAAAACTACTAAGAAAATTAAAAAAAAAAATTCTGACTCTGAATTAGAATAATAGATTATATTATAATAGCAAATAGTCCCCCCTATTGTTTTTCAGTTATAGCAGGGACTTTGGAATTTTAAAATAAAAGAATTTCAAAGATATCCTATACTGTGACTATTTAACAAATGCCAGTATCGTGAATGGTAATCATGAAAGTAAATCATTCAAGTTCAGACACAGAAACTCCGATATTTAATTTTGGTGGTGGGGGGGAATTTCCATTTACCTAAATGTACTACCTAATATTATTCATTTCAAAAGGTGCAAATACTGACACAGTTCAAATTTTCTTTTTTTAACCCATCCTAGGATCATTAAGTTTGGAGTTGGAATGGAAAAATATTCCATTTTTACTGAACTTCATTGTTAATATCACAGATTATTTGAGTGAAAATAATTTCTGAGTGTCAGCTGCATGGCATTGTTGTGGGTATGTGTGCATTCTGCTTCCTTTGCTTCTTGGGTTTTTTTGTTTGTTTGTTTGTTTTGTGGTGTTTTTCTTTTGGCATTTACAGTCTCTATGACCTTGAACAAGACAAATATTTCTTACTTTCTTAATTATGCAATATGTTTATATTTTGATAGGCAATTTGAGTTAGGAGTGACTGTACAGACATCTAAACATTCTACCAAATAATCCCTTTCAAAATTCTCTTTCACTTCTTCTCCAATGAGTCCTTAATCTCATAGTATGAAAAATATGTAATTTGTGCAATATAGAGACTTATTTGGCGCATTGTTTGGAAAATTGAATAGGAACTAAGAAAGCCATAAATAAAGTCATTACCTTATTTTCCATTTAAAACCAAAATAAATTGGAGATAAATAACTGGATTTGATTTAAAAATAAAGAAAACAGAAACCCTCAGTTATTAAATTTTTTATCTAAGACATATATAGTCTACCTAATGTCACAAAAGGAAGAGAACATTAAGACTGTGATTTATAGATTTTAATAAATAAAATTTTAAACTTTTATTTTTCAAAACTTTAAAGAAATTTAAAAGCTAATATATAGAATTTTGTGGATATTGAAAAACTAATATGAAAATTGATATGGAATAAAAATAGTCTTAAAAAAGATATTTAGAGGAATTACACACCACTTACTGATACTTATTTGAAATTGAAAGTAGTTAAGACAGTGAGGTATGGGTACAGAACAGAGAAGTAGAAAAATGGAATAAATATATACATTTTAGAAATAATCTTTCACATGTACCTTTGTGGCTAGGTGGACTGGGGAGACCTCTGGGCTCAGAGGCCTCTACCCAGCCCATGCCCAGACATTGCTGGAGGCTCTTAGTGTCATCTCTAGAAAAGAATTTGAGGATGGACTGGACAGTGGTTGGGTGGTGCAGGTTAAGAGTTTATCAAAGAGAGAGAGTACACTCTGGAGATGCGAGAGTGGGCAGGCTCAAGGGACAGGTGCACCTGGAGTTTGGGTCTCTATCTTTCCATTGACAATTGTTAGCTAAAGGGTGGAATATTTACTACTAGGGAGGGGATTCCTTTGAGAGCAGGCTATCACACTTTTACTTCCTTGCTTGGTTAGCAGAGTTTGCTAACTTTCCTAATAATAGACCTTGACTTCCCCTCTGCTGGTCTCCAGGCATCCTGTTAAACCCTAACTAACTGCCTCCTCTAACACCTCTACCTAATCTATCAAATAACAGACACAGAATTATATAGAGTATCACTGCAATACAATGAAAAATGACGTCTTCTCAGTAAATATGCTGGACCAATTATATATGCATAGGAAAATTAAAGGTGAATATTGACCCTTACTTCTCACCATACATGAAATCAATTTAAGGGGCAGCTGGGCGGCTTAGTTGGTTGATCGTCTACCTTCAGCTCAGGTCATGGTCCCACATTCCTGGGATCAAGCCCCACAGAGGGCTCCCTCCTCAGCTGGGAGTCTGCTTCTCCCTCCCCCTCTACCCACCACCCTGCTCATCCTTTCTCTCCCTCCAATAAATAAAATTGTAAACAAACAAACAAACTATTTAAGATGGATCACAGAACTAAATGTGAAAGTTTCAAAGCATAAAGTTAAGGACATTTGTAATATGTAAAATTCTCAAGGAACCAGTATTCAGAAGGTATAACAAACTTTCCACATGACAAAGAAAAAAAGCAGATAATCTGACAGGATAAGAAGAGATAGCCATGCATCTGATAATCATGCAAAAAGCTTAGTGGCCCTAGACCCTCAAGGAAATTAAAATCAGCAGTTGAACAACTATCCATCCATTTTAGAAGGCTAACAATTCACAGTTACAAACAAGGGTCGTGTGGGTAAAGAGAAACTTTATTCACTGCTGGTGGAAGTTTAAACTGATACAACTACCTTGAAAAACTGTTGTAGAGCATCTACTAATGTTGACTATGTACATATACTCTTTAGCTCAGAAATCCCACTCCTGAACACAAGCCCTAAGGAAATGCATACACACATTCACCAGAAAACAGGTACAGGAATCAAAATAGTATCACTATAACAGCCATAAACTAGAAACAATTCTGGTGCATTCAAGATCCCTCCAATACCCACTCAATGACGAGGGATGATGTCTATTTTTACATATCAACTGTGTCCACACACAGCAGGAATTTACATGCTCCATCAAGCCCCTACAGCTTCACCCCAAAACATCCTTCACCCTTCCCTAGGCTTACTTCTTGTTACATAAACCACAAAGTCTTGCTCTTTCAATAGCTCATAAAAATTTAGTGAAGTACATTTTGAGCGGTATCACATTTATTTAAACTCCTCTTTCTTTAAATGTAAGGCTTTATTCTACATTGCAATACTCAAAGAAAATCTCACAGAGGGACCTTCTCATACAGATTCTTTGTAATAGAAACAAATACACTTGCATAGTGATTTCTCGAAGAGCTACTTACTTTATTGTTCACCAAGTCTTTGAAGAGACTGGAAGCCCAGTCCACCAGTTCTTTCTATAAATGGAAGCAATTCAAGAGCACATCATTTTTTTTTTTGTAAACTTAATTTACAGGAGAAAGAATATTATATTGTGTGTATGTGTATGTGTGTGTGTGTATATATATATATATATAAATATGTATGTATATTTAAAATATACACTTTTAAGAGGAGCAATATATTTGGACACTGTTTTAAGGAAATTATTTACTAATTCCTTGAGTTCATGTTCATAATTTACACATTTTTCTATTGAAATAGTTACCCATTTGAGTGAGATATATGTACAAATGCATATCTAAAAAATATTTGTATAATACTGCACATGTCTTCCCAATGAACCCTTCTGCTTTTGTTCAAGTGTGGTTATTTATTTGCTCATTCTTATAATTTTACCTTATCTGTGATGTCTTATTTTAGTTATGAAGTAGCTTAGTTTAAATACTTATTCATTGTACTATATAGGTGATGATTTTGAAGTTCTTGGTGACATTAACCTAATGAGCAGACAAATCAGAGTAAGCAGGTACTTTCCTTACTGTTTAATAAGAAACACAATGAAAAGGAGGCAGCAAAATTAGGAAAGAAGAAAATAAAACCCTTTAATTTGGATCCATCATTTAATCTGGAAAAATGTCTCAACTCATTCTGTGTTACCTAACTGCATTACTCAGTATTTGTTGTTTTTCCGAAGCATTAGCCTCAGAGAACTAATTACAGTATGAATGGATATGGGAGTGGGACTGGTAACTGGGTAGTTTCATTCACCAGATACCATCTGTGGCAGCAAATTGCAGGGGAAAGTGAGCAGGGAAATTGGAAGAGGGCAAGGATGGCAATGCCTGTCATCTGTGCCCTGTGCCACAGTCAAATCTAAGAGGCATGGAAAATCTGCAGAGCTTAGTGCTAGTGAGCATAACCAGATGTGACCCCCTCAGATGGCACCCGTGCCTGACTGGCTAATTGCCTTGACCCAGGTCATTATGTGAATTAGAGCTAGAATGGAAAGATACGATTTCTAACCCCACCATCAATGGGATTTTAAAACTTCCCTGTGTGTTTGTTTGGTTCCCCAAGATCACTCTTAAAGTAGTTCAACTGTCCTGGGAGGAAAAAAAAAAAAAAAAAAAGAGAGAGAAATTCAAGGAGCTATCACAGATTCCCCATTGCTTTTAAGCTGAAATTACTCTATTACTCTTGAAAAACACCATAAGTTTGCAAGTGTTGGTTTGCATAAATTGCTTATTTTTTCAATCCTTTTTTATTTCTTCTTTACTATTGTTTACAGGTATTTAATTGAATAAAGCAAGTATTAAATAATATTTAGCCTGGAGTTCTGTTAAAATAATAATGATGAAAAGACACTTAAAGATGATATAATTGAAATATTTAGTATCAGATTTCTATTCTTTCTGTAAAGAAAAATTAGCATTTATAAAAGATTATTACTTTATATCCTCCAATTTGTACTCTTTACCCCTAAATGGCACAATCTCTGGAATAATGCAATAGGGTATTTAAAAACTCTATGGTTTCAAAAAAAATAATTTCTCATGATTTTCAATAGCCAATTCTGCCAAGAACAAGGACAACAAAATGCTCTAATTACTGCCCTCTCCGGCTGAGGTCATAGAAGATCTGGAAACACATCTGTAGTTCCACTTTTTTTTTTCTTTTTTTGTCTTCACGATTTATTTTGTTTTGCACTTTCTTCTGAAACTTAACATCCCTGAATTTCATCTTGAATTCAAACTGTCCTACCTCCTGATAAAATGAGACCTTTTGAAATCTGTCCATTTTATGAACAGACCATGTGGACCATGTTAACCTTAACAAATGAAGCAGCCATCTATATTTAGTAACAAAATGAGTTTATCTAGGACTACCAGACAATTCCAACCTGGGACAAGCAAGTGACAGCAAAACCATGAGCAAGTCCACAGAACAAAGAAGTGGAGCCCTCTTTTATAGAAGAGTTGGTAGCAGTAGTTGGAAACAAAAAGTCCAGTGGCGTAGCCTCAAGTTTGAGTTATAGAAGCTTCTCATTGGCTGAACTGTGACTTTCTCTCATTGGCTGGGCTGTTGCCAGGGAGAAGAGAAAGCCTTTCTTCCTTCTGCCGGGATAGGAAAGTAGTATGGATTCGCAAGGTGGGTCTCTTCCTATTGCCAAGCGGTAGGGCATGGGACCTCTCCCTGCTGGCTTCCCAACTTCATTCCAAATGAGGTTTCTTTTTATTAATTTTCAAAACTGCAAGTGAGAAGGAACGTGATGTAGGTCGGAAATCACCACCAGGCTGCGGGTGGTATGAAATGAGCTAGTTGCATGTGCCCTCAGGCTCACAGACTTGCAATCCAAACTTGTCCAAGCAGAGCCAAACAGGGACATTGATTCCTTTCACACTTTTGTACATTTAAATGGCCTCGAACATTTACACACAGTAGAAAGAAAAGGGCCTTTAGATTTTGAGGGACATTATTTCACTCAGAGAATGGACACTTACTGGATAGACATTTTTGTTTTTTAAGACAGCTTGCAGATCACGGTGGAGAAAGTGTTTGAGATCTGGAGCCTGCCTCCCTGGATGAAACCTTCCTTCACATCCCATGACTTGCTATATGGTGTGCTCCTCTGTGAAATGGGGATAAAAAATAGGACCTGGACCTGGGGAGATGGTCCTAGATTATTCTGTGGAAGCCCTGTCGATTGTTGTGTCTGAGTAGAGTGGCATGTGGAAGGAGCTACAAGGCAGGAACCAGCACCAATAGTAGCTACGAGAAAAAGTACAAAGTGTGTACCAGACAAGCTTTCAACACCTCTCTTCCTACAAGTAAGAAAAAGTAACCAAAACCTAGAAAGATTATTCAACTTTGTATTAGCCAAATGAGAGCAGATTAGGATGTTGGTTTACCAGTCAAATTCCTTCCAATTTAGAGTAGTAATTTATTATTTCATTATATATAGATTAGCATCTTTTGTTCCAGACTTGATTGGAATATTCTTAGGTATGTGTAATGTTGGGTCAAAGTTTCAAACCACAGTAAATACCTGATATATCTTCCTGAAGTGTCCATTGCATTCCATGGTAAATTACAATATTAAAACAAACACAGTTATGTGATAGAATTGTAAACAATTGCTGGCACAGTTAAGGTAAGTCAAAATTCTTGAAAGCTATTTTTTTCTTGAGAATGCTAGTATATATTTTAAAATTACGATCTGCCTTATTAACAGAAGTTTCAGTAAGGAAAGAAAATATGATGAGAATTCTGTTCTCACTCCTACATAATTGGACTTATTTGAGATGTATATTGCGCCAAAGCCAGGTGTCAGATTCACTAACAACCTTAGTTTAACTGTGAACCTGGCTTTCTTAAGTAGTACATATATTTAGAAACATTGAGGTTGCTTCAAATGTTTCTTCTATTCTGGGTTTAAATACCTTCTTGGGAGAAAATGATTTTCCTTTCAATACATCATCCACCTCTCTCTTTTATAGAAAAAAATGAATGAAATTTTCCTATAGCATTTGGGTATGTTTGACACACATTATGATAACACGTTCACTAGACTTTTCTTGTATTTTATTGATTTTTCTACTCAAGCCTGTGTGAGCTATGATTCTGGGTTCTCGCTGTTTAAACACTACATGTACCAACATTTTATATCTCTCAAGGTAAACATCAAGATTCCTCTTTTTTTTTTCCTACCCTTTTGGTCATTTATCTGAGCCATCCTTCCCTTCCCTACTCCTCTATTTCCCCCTCCCTCTCCCGCTCTAACATACATACACACATATACAAACACACACCCTCTCTCTCCTGTTAACTCTTCCACTGAGTCTTTCTCACATTTCACTCCTTATTTCATCATTGTCCAGAAGGAAAGTCAACATACTTATCAGACAGCTCTATGATTAGATTAGGGTTAAGACTTTGCACTTGTTGAGTTTCTGAAGTTTGATAAGAGATTTGGGCTGCAGTGGGTCAAGATTAGAGGATTGCTCTGGAAACCTGTTAGTCCTCTTCTAGGCATCGATACACAATTCCTCCTATCTTCCTTGCTCCTAGCCCTGCTACTAGCCGCAGAATATTTGATCTTTTGATAACTATGTGTGTTGTGTAAGAGACACCTTCACATTGGCCCTGTAAACACTGGTAATGACAACCCAGCTTTGTAAAGATGTAATTTCCCTCATCCTTTCTTCCCAATAATTTGATAGGAATTCATTACCTCGTGACCCTAAACCGAGTTGGCATAGAAACACTTCTTTCAGACTAATTCAGTAAGGCAATAAACCACATAATTGTATTCTTGACTGTTCTTCTGCTAATGTAGTGACTGTAAAAATCAGGAGATAGATGTGCAAATCACAGGACTGGACCTGGGTCAATCTTTTTTGTGGAACCTGATTTACTCAGCCCGAAGCAAAATCAACTGTGCTATGATATAATTGTATTGAGATAGAAAAAATATATATATATTTAAAGCTTTTTAAAAATTTCTGGTGTGTATTCTTTTCATTTCACAGTTTTTTCATCCTGCAGACTGCTTAGCAGATCGTACTCAGCCACATGCTGGGTGCTATATTTATTACACGGGAACACTGAGAAGCCTTACTGGACTTCAGCGAGGAGGAGTATATATGATATATTGAAACAGTAGAATAAAAACGACATTCATTTTTAACTAAAGCCCATTTTGTGCAAAAGCAAACACCATCAAAATGATACATTTCTTGGATTCTTCAAATTAGAATATAAAAGCAATATATTCATTTGCAATTTTTATTGTTATTCAGTTACAAAGCCTGAAAACGTTAATCTGTTGTAGAAAACCTCTTAACACTTAACAGCCACTGGGATAATATAATTACATCTATAAATCTAGAGTCAATATTTTGCTTAATCCCCTTCTCTTGTAGACAAAACTCTGAATTTAGATGTTGAAATATTTTAAATATAAAACAGGATATGCCCTGATTCATTAAAGAATGACATCTGCTTGAGTACACATGGTCTACAGGTTGATTCAGAGAAAACACATCTGAATGAACAGAGGAAATAAGGAGGGAGAACTTCCTAAACTGGAACAGATTATTCTCTTCAGGGACTAGACTGAAGAGGGAGACACCCAGCAGCTGATGGAATCATGCAGTTTCTGAGTTTGGGGAAAAAAAAAAAAGAAAGAAAAAAAAAAAAGGTGTTATTGATCCCAATTTTGTTTCTGCTAGCAATCTCTGAGCTTGTTTTTGTTGTTGTTGTTGTTGTTTTGTTTTTGTTTATTTGGTCACACTGCTATAGATTTTAACAGTAATTTCCTGTTGAGTAAATGCCTTACTGATGCTGCAGATGCAGAAAATGCTATCTTCTGGGGAGAAATTCTGGCAACACGTGTGTTCATTTATGTCAAAAAGGGAAGGAATTCAGGGAAGATTCTGTTGGCAGCAAAACATTAAATGCTTTGCATCTCTCAATACTTCAGAAAATTCAAGCACTTGATTCTTTTCCAGGTAGTTTGTATAGACCCTTATTCCATTAACTGACTTCCTTAATCAGCCTTTTAGAAATTGGACTATTTCTCTTGGTCAGAGATGCTTAAGACCCAAACCCAAAGCATAAAAACAAAGTGTAAATATGATCTCTTCATTGGTTTTACATCATTTCCTTTGTCATGTTTCATTCAGAAATATTGGAGCAAGGACATAAGCGTACATGATCAATGTTGTCTTTCCTTTGAAATGGTCCTTTTCACAGGAAGCAGGGGGGCTGCTGGAGGATGAACAAAAAAAAGCCTACGATTGATTCCAATTAATTTTGTCATTGATTTATTTTGTCACTATGTATTTAGCAAATATGGATGAAAGTCTCTAAAGGAAATAAATGTTGCCAGAAGGCAGGAGATTAGTGGGCCCAGGAGCATTAATATTCTTCTCCATTTATCATTTTAGAATGTGCATGGAGAAAGTTGTGGGGAAATTTAATGAGTTAAAAGTGGAAAGACATGAAGGAAATTAGTTCTGAAAATAGAAGTCATTAACCCTTCATTGTCTGTTTCTAGAAATAGTCAAAATCATTCCAAAACAACAAATCATCCTAACCATGCTTTGTGTGTTAATTTTAGGGTCATTTTTTCTCATTCACTAGAAATTAATCAAGTACCTATTATGTTCCAGACCCAAGAATAAATATGCAGGATATACAGAAACGAAATATATAATTTTATTAGTCTCATACTTAAACAAAAAAGATTTTGACTATGAAACTATGAACAACAAGCTTATTTTGCTTAGGGCCACAGTGGGAAAAGCAATGCGTCTGTACTTTAATTAGGCAATAGAAATCCATGAGGCTGCCTTCATTTGACTTTCAGCTGTTTACTTTGCATCAGTAAAATCCATAGACTCTGAAGGAGAGCGCAACCATAATTAAAAGTGTTATTGAACTAAACACAATTACCAGTGTTTACCTCATTACATAACGCTGTTGGCACCAGAAGCAGGGTTCAGACTAAGCTTTCGTTCTTGCATTCTTGTTAGACATGGTTTAAGAAATGTCTAATTCAATTTAGTAATGATAAGTACCAAAATCAAGTTTGGAAAAATTGCTGACATCCAGATCCAGGCACCAGGACTGCATCACTGCTTATGCATCGTGCCAAGTTCCCCGGAAACCAAGAAAACACTTGGTGCAACACCGAAACATGAAATATTCCTGGATTTTTTTTTTTTCAGTTTTTACTTTAATGACAGTTACTTAACATTCAGTGTTATATTACTTTCAGGTGTACAATGGAGTGATTCAACAAGTCTATGTATTTTTCAGTGCTTATCAAGATAAGTATAGGTTTAATCCCCATCATCTCTTTCAATCAAGCCCAAACCACAGCCCCTCTAGTATCCATCATTTTGTTCTCTTATAAGTAGGAGTCGGTTTCTTGGTTTACCTCTCTTTTTCTTTCCCCTTTGCTTGTTTGTTTTGTTTCTTAAATTCCACGTATGATTGAAATTATGTAGTATGTGTTTGTCTCAGACTGGCTCATTGCATTTAGCATGCTACTCTCTAGCACCAGTCATGTCACTGCAAATAGTACAATTTCATTCCTTTTTTTTTTTTTTTTGGCTGAAAAGTGTTCCATAAATACGTAGTTATATATAGACAGATAGAGATACAGGTAGATGAAAGATGATAGATAGATAGATACATACATACATAGATAGATACATAGATATCATCTGATGCTTCTAGCTTTGCTTTTGTTTTTCAAGATTGCTTTGACTATTTGGGGTCTTTTGTGGTTCCATACAAATTTAAGGATTGTTTTAGCTCTATGAAAAATGCAGTTGGAATTTTAATAGGGATTGCATTAAATGTGTAGATTGCTTTTAGTAGTATAGACATTTTAACATTAACTGTTTTTCCAGTCTGTGGACATGGGAATGTTTTTTGGTATCTTTTTGTCATCTTCAATTTTTTTCATCTGTTTTATAGTTTTCAAAGTATAAGTTTTTCAACTCTTTCATAAGGTTTATTTTAATTAGCAATAATCGCGCCTCGGATAAACCTCATTGGCTACGATACTGCCACTGCGCAAAGCTCATAAGGTTTATTTTAGGTCATTATTGATTTGGGTGCAATTTTAAATGGGACTGTTTTCTTTTTCTTTTTTCTTTTTTCTGTTTTTTGTTTTAGATTTTATTTATTTACTTGAGAGAGAGAGATCACAAATAGGCAGAGAGGCAGAGAGAGAGAGAGGAGGAAGCCGGCTGTCTGCTGAGCAGAGAGCCCAATGCAGGACTCAGTCCCAGGACCCTGAGATCATGAGCTGAGCCGAAGGCAGAGGCCCAACCCACTGAACCATCCAGGTGCTGGATGGGACTGTTTTCTTAATTTCTCTTTTTGTTGCTTCATTATTATATAGAAATGTGACAGATTTCTATACATCAGAAATACATTTGTATTCTGTGACTTTACTGAATTTATCAGTTCTAGCAGTTTTTCAGTGGAATTTTTTGGGTTTTCAAACATATAGTATCATTTCATCTGCAAATAGTGAAAGTTTTACTTCTTTCTTAATAATTTGGATTCTTTTGATTTCTTTTTGTTGTTTGATTTCTCTGGCTAGGACTTCCAGTACTACGCTGAATATAAGCAGTGAGAGTGGACCTCCTTGTCTTGTTCTTAATCTTCGGGAAAAAGCTCGTGGTTTCTCCCCATTAAAAATGTTAGTTTGGGTTTTTTTTTTTTTTAATTTTTTATTTTTTATAAACATATATTTTTATCCCCAGGGGTACAGGTCTGTGAATCACCAGGTTTACACACTCAAAATGTTGAAAATAGTTTGGGTTTTTTATTAGTGGCCTTTACTTGTTGTGGTATGCTCCCTCTAAACCCACTTTGTCAAGGTCTTTTATCATAAGCAGATGCTGTACTTAGCCAAACGTTTTCTGTGTCTATTGAAATGATCATATGTTTTTTATCCTTTTTTTCATTGATGGGCTTTATCATGTTGATTGATCTATAACTATTGAACCACCTTGTAATCCAGTAATAAATCCCACTTGAGTATGGTGAATGATCTTTATTGTTGAATTTGGTTTGTCAGTATTTTGTTGAGAATTTTTGTATCTCTGTTAATCAGGGGGATATCAGCCTTTAATAGTGGTGTCTTATCTGGTTTTGGTATCAGTGTAATGGTGGCCTCATAAATGAATTTGGATGTTTTCTTTCTGTTTCTATTTTTTTTTTTAATAGTTTGAGAAGAATAGGTATTAACACTTTTTTAAATGTTTGGTAGTTTGCCTTTGAAGCTTTCTGGTCCTGGATTTTGTTTGTTGGAAGTGTTTTAAATACTGATTCAATTTCTTGGCTGATAATTGGTCTGTTCAAATTTTCTATTTCTTCCTGTCAGTTTTGGTAGTTTGCATAATTTATGTTTCTAGGAATTTATCCATTTCCTCTAGGTTGTCCACTTGGTTGGCATATAGTTTTTCATAATATTATCTTATATTTGTTTTTCTGTGGTCCTGGTTATGGTTATGTCTGGTTATGTCTCTGGTTATGTCTCTGGTTATGTCTCTCTCTCATTTGTGAGTTTATTTATTTGTCTTTTCTCTTTTTTTTCTTGATATGTCTCACTACAAGTTTATCAGTTCTCTTTATCTGTTCTCAATTCATTCATCTATTGTGGTTTCTTTTTTGTTTCTATATAATTTATTCCTTTTCTAATCTTTATTATTTCATTTCCTCTGATAGTTTTACATTTTGTTTCTTGTGCTTTTCAAGCTCCTTAATGTGTAAACCTGGATTGTTTATTTGAGATTTGTCTTGCTTCCTGAAGTAGGCTTTGTATTGCTCTTTCCTTCTTAAAACTGCTTTTGCTGCATCCCGGAGGTTTTGGACTATTTTGTTTTCATTTTCATTTGTTTCCATACATTTTGTGTGTGTGTATGTGTGTTTGTTTTAATTTCTTCTTTTATTTCATGGCTGACCCATTCATTGTCAAGTAGCATGTTATTAGGCTCCATGTATTTGTGGTCTTTCTAGATTTGTTCTCAGGGGGTATTTTTCATTTCATAGCATTCTGATCAGAAGAGTTTCATAGTATGATGTCAATCTTCTTGAATTTATTGAGGATAGTTTTGTGGCCTCATACATTATCTGTTCTGGAGAATGTTTCAGTGCATTCAAAAAGGTGTATTCTGCTGTTTTAGGATGAAATATTCTGAATATACCTCTTTATAGTATATCTGTTAAATCCATCTATTCCAGTGCATCATTGAAAGCCATTGTTTCCTTGTTGATTTTCTGTTTAGATGATCTGTCCATTGATATATGTGGGTGTTAAAGTCCCTTGCTATAATTATATTATTATCAATAAGTTCCTTTATGTTTATTCTGTTTTATATATTTGGGTGTCCCCATACCAGGTGCAATAATATTTATAATTGTTATATCCTTTTGTTATATCCCCTTTACGATTATATACTCTCTTCTCTGTTACAGTCTTTGTTAAAAGTATATTTTGCCTTAGAAAATAAGTAAATAGAATCTATCATGTCTGACATAAGAACTGTTACTTCAGCTTTCTTTTGGCATCTATTTAGATGGTAGATATTTCTCCATTCCTGGTTTTCAATCTGCAGGTGTCTGGGTCTAAAATGAGTCTCCTATAAGCAGCATATAGATGCATCTTTTTGTTATTTTTTAAAATACATTTTGTCACTCTGAGTCTATTGATTAGCACCTTTAGTCCACTTGCATTCAAAATAATTTTTGATAGATATGTATTTATTATGTATTACGTATTTATATATATTATATAAATTATGTATTTATATGTATTATTACAACTTGTTTTGTGGTTGTTTCTGAAGGTTTTCTCTGATATTCTCTTGTCTTTCATTCATGCTTTGCTGCTCTTCTTTCGTGATGTATTGGAATTTTTTTATCTTTATTCTTTGCATATTTGTTAGTGGATCTTGATTTGTGGTTACCATTAAATTTGTATGATAACATAATTTGCATATAGTGGTCTATAATAAGTTGATGGTCATTTAAGTTTGAACCCATTCTTTACGCCTCTCCTGACCACAATTTAGATATATGTTGTTATATGTCCTTTTATTTGGTGAATTATTCAACTGATTTTCTATAGAAATAATCCTTTTTATTGTTTCTGTGTTTTGTACATTGATACTGTCACTTTTGATCTTTACTTTCCACTCGAAGGGTCCCCTTCACTATTTCTTGCATGGTTGGTTAATGATCATGAAATTCTTCACCCTTTTTTTTTTGGTCTGGAAAACTCTTTATTATTTCTCCTCCTCCTCCTCCTCCCTACCTCTCCTCGTCCTCCTCGTCCTCCTCCTCCTCTTCCTCTTCTTCTTCCTTTTCTTTCTTTCCTTCCATTTTGAGTGATAGTATTACTAGGCAGTTTATTCTTACCTGCAGATTTTTCCCATTCATCACTTTAGATATACTGTGTCATTGCCTACTGGCTTGGAAGGTTTCCATTGAAAAATTCTCTGCAAGGCCTTATGGGACTTCCTTTGAATGTTACTGTCATCTTTTCTCTCACTGCTTTGAATTTTTTTTTCTTTATTACTGTATTTTGCCAATTTAATTACAATGTCCTAGTGTAGGTCTGCTTTTATTGATTTTGTTGGAAGTTCTCTTTGCCTTCTGGATCTGGATATCTATTACCTTCCCCAGATTAGAGGAGTTTTCAGCTATCATTTCTTCAAATAAATTCTCTATCCCCTTTCTCTTTTTGTTTTGGAACTCCTGTAATACAAATGTTATTTCCTTTGATGGAGTCACTGTGTTCCTTAAGTCTAATCTCATTTTGCAATTGCTTTTTATCTCTTTTGTTCAGCTTGATTGCTTTCCATTACTCTGTCTTTTAGGTCATTAATTTGTTCCTCTGCTTCTTCCAGCTTAATGTTCATTCCATCAAGGGTATTTCTCATTTCATTTATTGAGTCCTTTAACTCTGTTACTTTATCCCTTATCTTTGTGTTAAGGGTCTCCTTGATGTTTTCTACTCTTTTCTCAAATCCAGTGGGTATCCTTATGATCATTGCCTTAAACACTCCATCAAGCATGTTACTTATATCTATTTCATTTCAGTTACTGGCCATAGCCTTGTCTTGTTCTTTCATTTGGGACAAATTTGTCTGTCTTCTCCTTTTGTGTAAGTCTCAGTGCTTGTTTCTGTGTATTAGGAAAGTCAACTATTTTTTCCTATTTTTGAAGGTAATGGACTTAAGGTCCTATAGCACCCTGCATGTAGTGACTTTGGTTCCTCAGGGACTAGTGATTCAAGGAATGTCTCCAGTGTGTCCTCTGTGCAGTCTGCTTTTGCATCCTGGCCACTTCATCCTTCAAACCAGGCATCTACTGAGGTTCTTTTTGTCCATTGTGGGCAGTGTTTGATCCCTAGCATGAATGTGGTACATTTTAATTATGTGTGCTCTGGTCTGCTTGTGTAATGAGACCTTCACCACCAATGCCAGAACCGAGCCTCTAAAAAACTCCTGGGTCAGGAGCAGTGTTGGCAGGGATTTGGGCCAGTCTTCTGTGGAAGAGGGTCTGCCATGCTGGGAGCGAGGCCAATGTGACAAGGAAAAGTGGTTCCACCAAACTGTGGGGCAGCAGGCCTTGGTGTAAACTAGTTAGATAGCAAGTGTTGGCACTACTCTGGTTCCTACAGGTGGATCTGTGTGGGGGAATAAAATGGCACCTGCCAGTTCTTTTATTCTCAAGAGGGTATGTCCTTGAATGCTGCCGATCTGGGACATGCTGCAGGATGGGCAAATAGCCTCAGTGTGTGCACCAAGCACTCTTCAGTCACCATTTCCATGCTATATATCCATGGGCTTCTTCCCTTCCTTCTCTCCAGTAGCAGCTGCCCTAGTGTTTTTGGGCTCTCACTGAGGCAAGCCCTCTGGCCTCTAAAACTCAAGGCTTTAAGCCCTGATGGTTGCAAGAACTGATGAAAATCACCCCTCTCACTTTCCATACCAATTGCTATAGGGATTCATCTTCTCTGTGTGGGCTCCCCTGCACTAGTCTGTCTCTTACTGTTCTCCATAAACCACAGCTCTGTCCCCAGGGATGGAGGATGCAGCAGCTATGATCTCTTTCTCTCCCAAGCCACATCTCTGTCCTTCCTACCTTCTTTGACAGGTCCTCATCTCTGACTTTAGTTGTGGAATTTATTCTGCCAGTCCTCAGGTTGCTTTCTAGGTTATTTAGGGTGAATCAATAGTTATCTAGTTGTACTCATGGAATGGGGCAAACCTAGGGTCCTCATACTGTGCCACCATCCCCGCTCTTCCAGATAATATTTTAATTAGGGGTTTTCACGCTTGAAGGCTTATCTTTGCACTTCAATTTTCCTATGAAAAACAAAGAGATTTATCACTAATAGTAATGTAAGGCCAGTAATACCAGTGCCTCATTTTGTTATCATCACTATAAGGCAAATAGTAATTTCATCAAAAGATAAATATCTGAATAAAAGGAACATGATACGAAAGATAGAGTTGCTTATTTTTCTTAACCAAATTGAACAAAATTGTAACATTGTATTTGACATATCAGGTATCACATATTTTGAACTGGAATAGGAAAATATTTAGTAAGGATGGAATAATCATGTTCTGATTAAGAACTTTTGGGATTATTAGAAAAAAGTATAATATAATTCATGTAAAAATTAAGTTCATTTTATTAGAACATCTTCCATATTCTTCTAAAACATCTGTTGTACTAAACAAATTTAACTTTTCATTAAGACTATAAAAAGCCCTAATAATAATTGGAGAGGTGGCTCAAATGTAATGAATGTCTAAAAATGAAAAAAAAAAACTGCACTTTCTCCCTATCTTCCTGACTCTTTGGTGACTCAGAAATTAAAAGTGATAGCCAGACCACTTGTACACTGTTGAATTTCTCTACCTGTAGTAGTCCACATAGATTTCTGGAATGCCCATCACTTCCCCATCACATAGCAGATCTTTACTACATTCAGCTCTAAAAGTATCTTCTCTATATTGGATATTTTCTCCTCTTAATCATTCCTTCTTTCAAACTATTTTTTATTTACTTTTATAATTTTATCTGTAGAAATGTAATTCAATATTATTTATTTTTAGCATTGTTATTACTACTATTTTATTCTGTATTCTACTAGGTTGCAAAATCCTTGAGTTCCAAGAGTATACATATTCTTTGTACTGTGGCATCTAGTGTCTTTGGGCATATAGCTTAATAAATTTTCAGTAAATGAATAAATGAGGCTGTATAAAGTTAGGATTGGTAAATTATAATAAATTTACTAAATACTGAGCTTAAGATTGGCATTTAAAAACTTAAAAACTCTTGGGTAGACTAACACAGCTGAATACTGAGGTAAAATTGTTATATACTGTGAGAAGTACATAATTGCACGTAAGACTTCGTCTAGTCTCAAAGTAAGCAAACAAACAAAGTGATAAGAAGAATTTTTGCTCTGTGTCTGTAAATGCATCATGCATTGAAAAATTATTGAAGACTTTTTTAAAGACACTCTGAATATAGCTGTTTCTTCAAGGTGTGCTTCATTTTTTATAGCTCAGTCATTACAATTCCTAGCCAATAAGATGAGACCTGGAGGCACTTTTCATTTTAGGTAATTAGAAATAATCTAGGAAAATGTCAGTGTCTCAGGATTTAGGATAGATTTCTGTACTCAATAGACATTAGGTTCTTGTACAATATTATGTCTTCAACTAAATTCATATATTCTATGATCTCTCATGTTCGTTATCTAACAAGCATTAAAGTTATATTTATGTTATTTTTACTTTGTTTTCCTGAATTTAGGTCTATGTGGAAGATTTTTCCTTCCCAACATTCTTGGTTCCTGCAATATAAAATTTCATGTTTATCTTAAATTGGCCTCTGCATCTTATAATTGTTATGTGTGGCCAAAATCTTTTTGTTCTAATTTTCATCAATCTCTTTTTTAATGGTTGTCAAATCTGTACTAAACTCCAGAAATCTCTCTGGATCTTTAGCTTCCAAAATCTGATATTCAGAAAAGAATGTGCTCTCATCTTTCTCATGAAACCGTTCCCACCTATATGCTTAATTTTGATCATTGGAACTGTTATTTCTGCAATTCTGATAGATCTTTTGTAACTCTCCCTTCTCTTCCCTGGAACCTACATATAAATTGTCTCCAAATTTGATCAGTTTTTTCATCCTTTCTTGCCTGAATCATTTCAGTAGTGACCTCACTGTTATCTATGCTATCTTGTCCTTGCTCCACACAAATAAGCTTTGAATCATCACCAGAATACTCATGAATTTTCTACAACTCCAATCTGCCCATGCCTCTTCCATGCCAGGAATCTCAAGAGGAGATCTCATGTGGTTCCTTAAACAATCAACTCTTGCTTGAATCAGCCATCTACCTTCAGGGTTGTTCCTCCTAAGACATAATTTCTCCTTGTCTTCTTTCTTTCCCTCAATGTGCATTTCAGTTGTTTTCTCCTCAAAAAATCCTTTTCAGCACCTTCTACAAAATTGGGTAAATCTTTTTCTCCAATGTTAATGCATTATAATCCCTCCACTTAATTTGGGGTTCCCTGAGGGTAGAAAAAGCATGGTTATCTCTCTCATCATTAGTCCTGGACATGCTTACTTGTACATAGTAGGCACTTAATCAATTTGTACAATATGAATAAATTCATATAAATATGAATAAAGCACACACAAACACAATTATGTAATTTAAATACTTTTATTCAACAACTAGTAATCATTATGTATCTGTTGGTCTATGTACTGGCAAAGCAGTAATAGACAAAAGAGACAACAATCCCGGCTCTCAGGGTACTTAATGTAAAAATGAAATTAAAAAATAATATATACAATGCTTATAATATATATCATTAATGTAATTGTAAGTTATAAAATCTCCCTAGATATTTTAGAAATAGCAAATGAGTATTGATGAGTCCATTAATAATTAAATGTGTATTAATTTAAGGATCATACTTGTGGTCACATTCTATGAGTATTTAGAATAAAGAGGTATGTTACAAAGTTATTGCCATCCTGTGGGATTGCTTTATCTAAGTTAGTGCTTATGCTACTAGTGCTGGCTCCAGAACACAGTTTAATAGTCCTTTGAATCAAAACCTGATTTATATATGGAAATAGTTAATCACCTGATACAAGTCTCCATGGAATGTAAGCATATGAAATTCAGGGTTTGGATACTCCATGGATTTTTTAAGATTTTTCAAGCTGTTTCAATGTCATTGGACATTATTAATAAGAACTGAGCAGTCCTTCATGCATGACTATAATTTGCTTCATGTGCAGGTAAATCATACTCTTGAATATGTTAGGCTAGAAATCAAAATGGATTTGACTTCCCTGGTTCCCAAAAGAGCCAATATTTCTTCAGACATTTCATCATTTTCTGTGCCTTTGATTCATCTCACCATTTGTTTATTCCTCCAACCATAGTTACTAAATATCTTCTAGATGGCTGTTCCTGTGCTAATTGCTCTATCTCATAAAGAAAACAAAAGAGTTTATGAACAAAGAAGACATTAAGCAAACCCACAAGAAACTGAGTTTACTATAGAGTAGGTGGGTAAGTATACATTGAGATAAGATCTATGAAGCATAAACAGAATTCTTATCAGTTTAGGGGATGATTCGGGGGAGTTCATTAAGTGACATGAACTAAGATATTAAAGATTTATTGAAGTATAAGAATGATATTGTTAGGAAAAAGGAAGGAGTGTAAATAACATTTGCCATGGACAGAGAAAGCAACTGGCAAAGAGTGCACATGTTATGTTAAAGGAACAAAAAAGAGACACATGTACATATATTGAGTTAAGCTGTAAGGTATATTCATGGCTAGAGTATACAGAACCTGATGTCCTACCTGATTAGACCTATATAGAACTTACACTTAATCAAATAATAAACCACCAAATGTTCCTGAAAAAGATGGTGATATGTGTGTTGTTTAAAGCTCATTCTCACTTTAAGTAAATTAAAAGAAAAGAAGGGCCATCTGTACCCCAATGTTTATAGCAGTAATGGCCACCATCGCCAAACTGTGGAAAGAACCAAGATGCCCTTCAACAGATGAATGGATAAGGAAGATGTGGTCCATATACACTATGTAGTATTATGCCTCTATCAGAAAGGATGAATACCCAACTTTTGTAGCAACATGGACGGGACTGGAAGAGATTATCCTGAGTGATATAAGTCAAGCAGAGAGAGTCGATTATCATACAGTTTCACTTATTTGTGGAGCATAACAAATAATATGGAGGACATGAGGAGATGGAGAGGAGAAGGGAGTTGAGGGAAATTGGAAGGGGAGGTGAACCATGAGACTATGGACTCTGAAAAACAACCTGAGGGTCTTGAAGGGGCAGGGGTGGGAGGTTGGGGGAACAAGGTGGTGGGTATTAGGGAGGGCACGTATTGCATGGAGCACTGGGTGTGGTGCAAAAACAATGAATACTGTTAGGCTGAAAAGAAATTTAAAAAAAATCCTAAAAAATAAAATAAAATAAAAAGTCAACTTAAAAAAAAAAAAAAAAAGAACAAAAGGAACACAGCTGAAAAACAGTTGAAAGGTAACTGCACTATTCCAGGCTGGAGTTATTTGGACAAGGATGGCATCATCACATATGAAAAGAAGTAAATATGATTAGGAAAATGTAGTAGATAAAATCTGGAGAACTTTCTTACATATAGGGATAGCAAGTAAGTAGAGAGAGAGGTAACTCCCAGAGATTTGCTTCATACAATGGATAGATGGTGATACCATTCACTGAGGCAAGAACCATTGCCTAACATCTAGATTTGGGTCAAAAATCATGGCTTTCTTTTTAGACATATTTGTTTTCATATTATTGAACAAACAATCACTAATATGTATTGGTAGGACAGAAAACTTTGCTGTAGATGCAAATATTGGTTTCATGTGCAAAGTTGTGTGTATGTATGTATATATATATACATATATATACACATACACACATATATAACATATATATATACATATATATATATTTTTTTGAAACATACTAATTGGGTTTAGGACTAAACAATATTACTTTGCCAAAATGTAAAGCTGTGTGCAAAGATAATTCCCCAAATCTTGGTCTCAGTGGTAACCAGTGGAGCTAACAAACCAATAACTTGCACAAGAAATCTTCCTGGGTACATTAAAAATGTGAATAAACCATATTTTCAGCTTGATGCTTCACTGCTCAAAAATGCCATCTGTTCTGTAAAGCCTGTGATATAAAATCATCACCCTTTAGACTGTCAGTGAAAGCCCTGTACAACCTGGTGCTGGCTGAATTCCAATCATGTTGAGCACTACCTAATGCTCCCTCTCAAGTCTTGACACAAGTCATATTACTTCCTTTCTGCTTTACCACACCAAGTCTCTGGCTTTAGTGTCTTTCTTATTCCTCTCTATCAACAGAAAGACTGAATTTTAAGGGACCAGCTCCAGTAAAAAAAAAAAAAAAAAAAAAAAAAAAAAAAAGTAAGGTGTTCTTTTCCTAAATTCCCACACGGCCCTACACTCCTGACCTACATAATCAAAGTCACCTCCACATGTCCAGAAGTCGTATTGACTTTGCGACTTGTTGAGCTGTTAGATATATTTTCTCAACATCGTTTTTAAATTATCTTATAGAAATGTATACTAATTGTAAATTATGAACAGAAAGATACTCACCAAAACTTATAAAACATTTTATTATTTTACACAAACCCCTCATTTTGTAGACCACAACTATATAAAACATTTATAATCTACAAATTAAGACACTAAATAGAACTAGAGAGCAAAACAGTAATTAGGAGAAAGTACAACGCATCCTGGTACAGAATCTCTGTGACATGTAGCACAACGTATTCACATAGAAGATTACACATGTAGACATCTCCTCAGAGTGTGTTTTGGGACTTGTGAGGGCTTTTAAGAAGTCCAGATAGCTTGGGACACCTGAGTGACTCAGCTGGTTAAGCATCTGTCTTCAGCTCAGATTCATGACCCTGGGGTCCTGGGACACAGCCCCACATCGGGCTCCCTGCTCAACAGGGAGTCTGCTTCTCCCCCTTTCTTTTGTCCCTCCTCTCCTGCTCTTGTTCACCCTCTTTTTCTCTCTCAAATAAACAAATAAAATCTTAAAAAAAAAAAAAAATAAAAGCCCAGATATCTCTACTTCAGTAGTTTTTGTGCTATAGAAATGCAGTAATTGTTTTTTTCCTCTTATGCTTATGAGACGACATAGCTGACGAAGTACAGTGGCCATCTGGTATCACATGGTTCTATGAGATATGTTTCTTATGTTTATGTGGTTGTCAATTTCCTTAGCAGGAACATCCTCAGAGGTAAATAAAGGGGTTTTGATACTGGGCTCATAATCATTACAGATATATTTGCCACATGCCCTACAGACTTGTTTAGAGTAACAAAAATGCTTCTGATTCTTCTTCACAGATTCTAGGAATGAACAAATCTTATAGTGCACCAGGGATTTACTATCAAGATTACCAAATCAGAAGGGGAGGTGAATCATGAGAGACTATGGACTCTGAAAAACAATCTGAGGGGTTTGAAGTGGCAGGGGGGTGGGAGGTCGGGGTACCAGGTGGTGGGTATTATAGAGGGCACAGATTGCATGGAGCACTGGGTGTGGTGCAAAAATAATGATACTGTTATGCTGAAAATAAATAAATGAAAAAAAAAAAGATTACCAAATCCGATGTAAATTATGTTGACCATTTCTGATTGAAATTCTAACATTTTGAATGTCTTGAACTCCTAATCAACTTCCAATAAGATGAATCTTCATGAAATAATCTTTATCTTTGAATTAAATTTTAATTAAAGCTAGGCAGAGAAGTGACTGAAATGATCAGCTATACAAGATGCCAGCAGTCACTTTCCTTAAAAGGCAGGAAGTCAAAGCTCTTTGCATGCATGTAGAAGACAAAATATGTTTCAGGCTCGTTTTTAAAGCTTTGAATAACAACTAATGGTGCTCTATTTTAAATGACCCATTAACAGCATGAAAGCCATTAGTATTACGTGAATGAGAAGACAGAAACACATCCAGTTATGTTTGGTATATGGAGTCTAAAGATGATGTAGATTAAAATAAAACTTGCTTTTTTTCCCTGGATTTTTAAATCTTGTATGTTTATTTTTTTCTCCAAGTTTGATTAATGTATTGCTTTTACCCTGTTCACTACTCCACTGGTTTTATCTCTACCAAACACCCTTCGCCAAGGCCCTTAAAGCAGTTACAGTGTTTAAGTAATCCCTTGCTGAACAAAGGTTCATGAAATTTTCCCCAGATATTTCACTGGAACTACCGTGGATCTTCCAAAAATACAGTAATTCAAGGATTTACATGGCGTGATTCTCAGCCAGGAACCTCCGGGGCCTTATCGCTATATTCAGGTCCTGCATCCCTTCAGATGGTGAGGTGCCCATGCCATTCCAGGTAACATTTCAACTATCAACACTGTTCCTCCAAACTGCTGCTGGAATTACATTTCTAAATGACAGCTGTAATCTGTTCATGCTGTCTGATTGCTTAAAATATTCGAAGGTATTTTGAATAGCAATACAATTTAAAAAGTATAATAACTGAAGAGGTGCCTAACATGAAATATGCCCCTATTCTCATGAATTCTAAGTTAAAAGGATATTTTTTTTTCAAGAACTTGAAAAGGAAGAGGAGATGATTACCCTCCTGTGTTAAAATGCAAATTTAAGGCAAAGTGAATTAGTGGACAAAAATGAATAAACACCCTGAAAGAATAATAAGTCAGAAGACATTACAAACCAAGTACATTAAGAATCAAATATATAAACATACCTAAGGTAAGAATATATGCATCAGAAACATGGGAGATTGGTAATCCTTCGAGTTACAAACAAAGCAAAAATTTGAAAGATATATTTCCAAGGGAGAGAAGTTTTTGGTGATGAAGTTCAAACACTTACCTCTTGAAAGAAAAGAAAAGAGAAAAAGAGAAGAGAAGAGAGAAAAGAAATATATTTATTCATTGTTGAACTAGATGTCTTTAGACAATCCAATTCAAATTATCTCATGCTTATTGTCCTGAACTAATATATAATCATATGATTACATGAAATAATACCGATCCTATATATGTATAAAGATATTTTTCCACTTAGAACACATTTGGCTTCCCATACAAGGAGAGAATTCACTGACCATCCAAGCTTGGCAGCTATTTCTCACTGGAAATTAAAAAGTTGTCTTGCAACTCACCCTATAAGTTGGCTATAGCGACAGAGCTCGCTGATCTTAACAATGTGAGTATTCTGGCTCTTTGACAGATAAATTATTCATTATGAATTAATAAGTCAGCACAGTGGGTCAGACAGCTTTTTACTGATCCACACTCAAATTGCTGACAAATGAAGTTCCTTGTTCTTTCATGCCTGAAGTTCAAAGTTTTGAAAACATAATGAGTGTTCCCATGTGTGGTCATTCTGGAAGCAGCTTCCTAACCTTCCTTGGAGGGCACACCCAGCTCTACGGGATAAGCAAAGTTTTCTCCTCCATGATAAAAGGGCACATTGTAAATGGGGCCACTTATTTGTCTCGCCCTCATCAGGCTTGATGGTTCTTCAGGCATTCAGGCCCTCAGAAATTTCTTGCCTCAGTAGTGGGCAATCATTAGCCCCCAGATAAATGCTTAATCAAGCTCACCTGTCAAATCTCAAAACTGGACCCAAAGGGTTCAAACTGTTTCCAAATAATTTAATTTTGCTGTATGAAAAAGCTCAAGTAAGCAAACAAATTGTAGAGCAACCCCCCCCCAAAAAAAAGGTAAAATGCAGAATACCTGTCATCAGATCAAACATTACCAGACATGCAAAGAAGAACTGTATCACACGTTAAGAAAAGAGAGAAAAGACAGTCAATCAGAACTGATCCCAAACTGACACAAAAGTGAGATTTCGCAGAAAACAAAACAAAACAAAACACTAAAATGGTTGTTATAAATGTATTGCTTGTGTCCAAATGTTAGGAAGAAACAAAAAAAATATTTTAAAGATGAGCCCTGTAGCACTTTTAGACAAGAAAACTACAGTGTCTGAGAGGTGAAAATTATAGTACATGAGATTATTGTCAGATTAATGGCAGCTGTAGAAGAGAATAATAATGAGTTTGAAGACATATCAGCAGAAACTATCCAAAATAAAGCAAAGAGAGAAAATGAAATTTAAACAAATGAAAAGATTTTCCATGAGCTCTAAAAGAAAAGGGGGTCTTATAAAAAAATTTTTGAATGTCTGGAATGGGGTGGAGGCAGAAAACACATTTAAAGAAATGTTTGGGGAAAAAAAATGTTTGGGGGAAAAACCTTCCAAATTTGTTGAAAACTGAGATTCAAGAAGCTTCAGAGAATACAAGCACAAGAAATACGAATTCAACTGCACCGAGGCACATAATACTAAAAATGCTCAAAAGCAATAAAATAATAATCTTGAAGTTGTGGAGGACGCAACATCACATGCGGAGGAACAAAGATATGGATGAGAAGAGATGTCTTGTTGGAAGCAATGCTAGTGAGAAAGTGAGTAGAATCCTAAAAAATACTGAAAAAAAAAACCTGTAAATCTAGAACTCGGTATACAAAGATAATATCTTTCAAAAGTGTTGATAAAATAGTTTTTCAGACTAACTAGGCCAAGAGAATTTATCACCAGTACATATGCGCTATAAGAAATGTTCTAAAAAATTCTTTCAGGGAAAAGAAAATTATACCATGCAGAAATTCAGAACTACTGAAGAAAGGGTATATATAAAAAAGAATAATTTCCTTGTAATTTAAATATTTTAAAAAGATAATTGACTAAACACATAACAATGTGTAAGAGGTTTGTAATATATAAATAAGTCATGTGGAAACAGCAATATAAAGCCTGAGAGGGGAGAAATGGAAGAACAGTGATGTGAGGTTTTTTTACTATATTGGAATGGATGTGTCATTTGGAAGTGGACAGGGAAAAAACTTCACTAAAAGAGCTAAAGATAATTAACCAAATATGGAAGTAAAAGAAATAATATGTGCTCAATTAATTAAAAAAAGAATGAAAATCAAGGGAAAAAACAGGAGAAAGAAAACTAGTAGAAAGACAATAGACACACATAATCATTTAATTAATCATCTTAAATATAAATCACTATATTTCTCCAATTAAACAATAGATTTAATAAGTAGCAAGGTTCAAAAATACTCTGCTTATAAGAGACACATGTTAAACTTAAAGACATAAACAGATTAAAATAAAAGCTTAGATCAGTCTGTTGTACACTTGATGTTACCTTGTATGTCTATACTTGGATAATATATTCAAAAATTAAAAGCTTAGAAAATAGATATACATTGGTAACATTAATTAAATGAAGGTGGGGCATACATATTAGGATGACCATCACCCAAAACAAAATAAAACAAAAAGAGAAGATAGTGTTAGCAAGATTGTGGAAAAACAGAAATATTGCCCATTGCTGGTTGGGAATGTAAAATGGTGCATACATTATGGAAAACAGTTTATTTCTCTAAGAAATAAACAGAATTACCGCATGATCCAAGAATTCTCCACTTCTGGGTAGATGTCCACAGAATTAAAAGCAGGGACTTCAAGGGACGTTTGTATGTTCATGTTCATAGCAATATTATTCACAATAACCAAAAAGGTAGAAGCCATACGTGGGTCCATCCATGGAAGAATGGATAAGTAAAATGTGTAATACACACACAGCAGACTATTTTTCAGCTTTATAAAAGAAGGGTACTTTTGACACATTCTGTAACATGGATGAACCTTGAAAACATTCTGCTAAGCGAAATAAGCCAGTAACAAAAGAAAAAATACCGTGTGATTCCACAGGTATGATTTTCCTAGAGTAGTCATATTCCTAGAAAAAGAAAGTAGAATGTTTGCCAGGAGCTGGGAAAGGGGGAATGGGAAGTTACTGCTTAATGGGGTCAGAGTTTCAGTAGGGAAAGACAGAAAAGTTCTGGAGATAGATAAGGATGATGGTTACACAACAATGTGAATGTGATTAATGCTACCTAACTGTACACTTAAAAATGGTTAAAATGGTAAATTCTATAGCAGGTGTATTTTAACATAATCAATAAATCAGGGGTAGCTATAAAAAGATAAAAAGATCATTCAGGAGCACAGAAAAATCATCAGAAATAAAGAGGGACATTTCATGAGGGCAGTAAACCAATTCATCAAGAAGATATAGTTTGTGTACCTTGTACCAAAATATCAAAATATATGAGAAAAAAAACTGAAAAAAAAAACCTAGAAAAACACATAAGTATAACTGGTGATTTCAGTAACAATATTTCAGTAATCAGTGGGTTACAGAGACAAAGAAATACTTGATGTAATTGACATAAATCATTCCATTCAAAACTAGCATAATATAATTTTTCAATATGTAGAAATATGATATATTACTAAGATAAACCAAATCCTGTGCCATCAATCAAATATCAATAAATTTAAATATGTTAGGTAAACAAAGTAGAGGGGTGTTGGCACCTGACTGGCTCAGTTGGTTGAGCATCTGCTTTCCAATCTGGTCATGATCTCAGAGTCCTGGGATCCAGTCCCACATCAGGCTCCCTGCTCAACTGGGAGGGAATCTGCTTCTCCCTCTTTCTCTGTCTCTAAAAAAAAGGTGGAGGGAAGAACTTTTTTTTTTTTAACCCCTTAAAAAATCCTTCTTAAATATGGTCAGTGTCTTGATACTTTCTTAGCTGTAATCCACTGTTATTCTACTGGAGGCATTTGATACGGTGGTAAACTGCTGGGAGGAAAAGCATTCTATCAGAATTCAAAATTGACACTCACATTTTCAGTGGTCTTAACTCCCTGGGCTCTGATCTTCAGAAGGTTTTCTTTGCCTTTTCCCCCTCCCCTTATATGAGAGAGTAAGGGGGTGGGGTGAATAATCTCATTACTCCTAACTCAGGCCAGATGAGACTCAGAGTAGTTTGTAGAAAGGATGGTCCTTTGTTACAGAAAAACCTCTACAGGTATTTCAAATGGTTACTGTTTCTCTGCCCTGAGCCAGAAAGGGAGTGGGTTTTTCTTTGATCTTTACCATGAAATCCTGAGGGATATCCTGGAGATAAAACCTATAAAATGTGGGCACCTCCTCAACATTGTTTCTCCAGGAGTTCTAGAGGTAATACACACTTAGCCATCAGCAATTCATCAAAATTATCATTTATGAGTTCTTACCAGTTGTTGGCTGCAGCTGTTTCTGCTCCTGGCTAACTAGTCTCAGCTCTGAGTCTCTGTTTTTGCCTGTATCTTTTTTTTTTAATTTTATTTTATTTATTTGAAAGAGACAGTGAGTGAGGGAGAGAGCACAAGCAGGAGGAGGGGAAGAAACAGCCTCCCCTTCGGAGGAGGGAGTCCGACATGGGGCTCAATCCCAGGATCCTGGGATCATGACTTGAGGCAAAGGCAGTCGCTTAACTGAGCCAACCACGTGCCCCCATATTTGCCCATATCTTGAGTTTTGGGGCTGGTGATTTGCCCAGTGACTTCAGTTCTCTGATGGGGCTAAATTATTGGTTTTCAGGGTTGTTTTGTTTTGTTTTTGTTTTTGTTTTCTTGTAGGGATGAATAACAAGTTTCAAACTCCTTATGTCAAAACTAAAATAACAGTATTTTTTTTTTATTTCATCCTCACTGTATACAAGAAACTTTACTGTTCTTGGCTGCCTAGCTCTCTTGCCCTTATGTACACCATGTTTTATTAACCATCTCTCTACTTTTCTCCAGGTCAGAAACCTCTGGCTGTCACTCAGAATTTGAGGCTCATTAGGATAATTCTGTCCATTTGCTTCCTACAGTTAAACTCTGCACTCATATTATTTCGGCATTCCCTCACACGTCCTGCTACAGACAGCCCATCTCTAGCCACCGAGAGCCCATCCTGACCTAAAGAGGTCAGCAAGCATGAACCCTCCCAGTGATTATGGTGCAATGCCACCAGAAAGGTCTTTATTTTTTAGGAAACAGTGTGTGCTCTGTGATCCCCCATGGAAGATCGCCAACTGGTGGGTTTGCTGGTCATGTGTATGTGAGTATGAAAACTTTCCTAAGTGTTTTGATGCTTTTCTGCTGTTGTCCATCCTTCCTGGAAGGGCTCACATTTTTACTTCATTTAATCGTTTTGTACAAGATTCCAAGAATCTTCTATAACAGGTTTTATAGACACATCTTCTAAGATTCTTTGTAAAGATATACTCATCTTTGTCCTCCTTCTACTTTGAAAAATCTCCCTTATCTAGATTTGTATTTCCATTCTTACTGCATCGTCCTTAGGACGCAGTTGGCTGTTTAACTGATGACTGCGAATGCCTGTTACCTAGGTCCTGAGTCTCCTATGGTGTGAGGTCCTTTTTTATTCCCGTAGCAGATACGGCACATACCTGGCTGAATTAATTATTGGTCTTTTGGGCAGAGGTCTGGGAGCCTTTGACTCTTTCTGGGGAGCTTGACGTCTTGCAAAACAGTATTCTTTTCATTGTCTTTCAGAAAAAAATATAGAGCATTTCCATTGAACAGAAAAGAGTGAGCTACTTTAGCAGGCCTCATGACTGCGGGCACATCTGGAATCTCAAGGTTATCAAGTGCTTCGATCTAGATATTATGGTTGCAGTCTTCAGGCCCCATTTCTTCCAAATCAGAGCTTTGAACTTGAAGTAGGAACTTAATTGGGATTCAAAATCAACCCTTCTTGGGAACTCACCTACTCTAAGTCCTGGTCCTGACATTCTGTATTCTTCACTCAAGCTATGCAAAGTAAACACCTCTTTTTAAACTTCCAAATAGGCCTTAAATTTTAAATATTAAATATTACCTTTAATGTTTTTTTTTTCTTCAAAAGATCAAGAGCACCCAACAACAGAGATTTAATTCCATAACATTTATGAGAATTACTTCCTCATAACTGAGACCTCTGACATATCACCAGATACAGACATCTTACCACATTTCCTACTAATGAAATTTTATCAATTGCACTACTGCATCATCCCAAGGGCTGTCTGTATTTTATCTATCACCAGCAACGAGGGCCAATTAGTCCGTAGGTGATCCAACTTTAAAATTCTATTTTGGAGTTTATTCTTATGGCTACTCTCAAATATATATATATATATATATATATATATATATATATATAATAATTTTAGAACAGCTGCCTGGAAGTAGACTCTGAGACTGAGAACGATTCATAGGGCATTTACTGGGAAAACAGCACCCACATGGAATGGAGTGCATATAAAGATATATAGACTGTAATGATGTTGCGAAATAGGCAAAAACTGCTATGATGGAGAATTCCAGAGTAGCCTCAATGTCTAAATACATTCTGGATTGAAGTTCAAGGACCAGAACTGGTACCTTACATTGACTATTCACTTGAAAGGGATCGACTCTGGAGCACGTCAACTTCTCCGGCCAATTCCCAGAGAGCAAGTCATAAGCTTGGAGTCAGTGCTTCTGGAAGGGACAGGACAGAGTACCTTAGTCTTTCCAAGGACATCGGGTGGCATGACCCAGCATCCATTTACTAGTCACCATCAATAGAACTTGCTTTTATTCTGAAACTGCAGTTTGCAAACCCAAATGAACAAGTAATGCACCCAATTTTAACAACATACAGCAATTGTATAATGATTCATGTCTTTCAAAACCCTTTTCCACATCACATTGCAGTGACTTTCTTACCAACTTCTACCCAGAACTAAGTCTTCTCCAAGACACTCCTGAGCCCACTATGAAGGGTGTAAGAAAAGGGCCAAGATGGAAGGTTTTGGGTCCTCAGCCCTGCTTCAACAATGCAGCTCTACCTTTGTCTTCTATACTTTGAAAATATGCTTAACACTTCATTTAATGCATGATTTGTTGCTAAATAGATTTTAATGTACTGCATTATTCAATTTTATAAATAATGCACATTGACAGAGGACCAGACAGATACAGGGAAGAAAATATATTTCCCTAAATATACCAGACTAAGAGACCACAGGGTAGAATTTGAAACCCAGTCATTCTAGATTTAAATATAGTAGTGCTCTTTTCACACAACCTTTAGAAATGTTGGCAGAAGTCTTTATTTAAATTCCCTTATTAAGAAAAGTAATTAATTATATGAGTTACTTTGAGCGTTGATCATTATAATCTTAGCAGCTTCTGAATTGGTTCAAGAAATCTGAATATCCATGTTTCTTGCTTAATATTCTGGCATGGAGTTGATATTTCCCGAAGTAACTATACCATTCCCTCCATTAGATCTATTTTTTTTTTCCTGAATCATTTTACTTTTATAGAACACATTGAATAACATTATAACTAAATACAAAACTTACATATGTATCAAGATACCTTATTTTTGATCAGCATAGATGTATATCACTTTACTTTCTGCATAAGTTCCTATAGAAGACCATTCTTGTCAATTTTTATTTCAAGCTGTTTCAATTAAAAAAAAAAAAAGTGAGATCCTAAGCAGATGGTTATCATCACATAATGCAATTTAAAATCCTACAAAGGGACACAAAACTTGCTATAGCACTTAAAATCTATGAATGCATTTTGGACAAAGGGGAATAAAATAAGGAAAAGTAGAAAAATACTTTGCTAATTTGTTGTTAAAGATTAAAACATCCGTTTAGGAATATCAAAAAAAAAGTGAATTCATAAAGTAAAGAATCCAAGGCTCTAGAAAAATTAGAGTGCTCTGAACTTATATGTCATCTTGTTTAACATCTTGTGTTAAACACAATGGATTAATACAAGAGAGGATGTACACCCAAAATATTGTAAACCAAACCTAATTATTCATATGTTCCTTTCACATCTACACTATTCTTTTGCTAATAGAAACTAATGGGCATATTCACACTCAGAAGACCATGCTTGTGGTCTGCAGGAATTTCAAAAATTGTTCGCCATTTATAGTTTATTTCCATTCAGAAAATCTGCTTTCATTAAGTAATTATTCTATAAATATAATATCTTTCCATTTTATTCACATATGCAATCTAGATTGCTAAGAATTTTTGTGTTGACAGTGACCTTAAACAAAATTGTTGGGGCACTTGGGTGGATCAGTGGGTTGGGCATCTGTCATCAGCTCAGGTCATGATTTCATGGTTCTGGGATCGAGCCCCTCACTGGGCCCCCTGCTCAGTGGGAAGCCTGCCTCTCCATCTTCCTTTGCTCTCCCTTCCACCCCCTGACTCATTCTCACTCTCATTCAGGCTCTCTTTCTATTAAATAAATAAACAAAATTGTTAAAAATTGTCATTGTTATTAACAAAAGTAATGGTGATAGAATTGACTCATTCTCTCCAGATATCTCATGGAAAAAGTCTAATGCATCACTAATAAATTCATAGAATTAGATCATTTTAAGGACCACCACAGAAGCAGTTTCATCTGTGATGTTAATTCTCCAAACATACTTGTTATTTTCTCTAGGTTTGTTTGTTTCTTTCTTTATTCTTCTCCTCCTCCTCCTCCTCCTCCTCCTCCTCCTCCTCCTTCTTCTTCTTCTTCTTAGAAACGTAGAGAGGAGAGGAGAGGGAGGGGCAGAGGGAGAGGAAGAGGGAGAATTTCAAGGAAGTTCTATACCCAGCAGTAAGCCCAGTGGGGCTGATCTCACAACCCTGAAATCATGACCCAAGTCAAAAAATCAAGAGTCACTTAACATACTGATTCACGCTGACACACCGCAGGTTTCTTATTTCTTATATACCATTTTTGAAAATTTAGTTCCAACCCACTGTAAATAAATTGGAACTAGTCCTCTACAGACTTTTTTTCCCCAAAATACTGAAGATCACATATTTTTCCCTATAGTTCCTTCAGTTGTGTTTACATTCCGTGTTTTTAGTTAGCACCAAAAATCAATAGACAAAACAATCTAGGGTGCTTATGACAGAAATTTATTTTAAACATGGGTTGAGAAATGTATTAATTTTGAAGACAGTCTTCTTCATTATGTGACATCAGATAAGAGTATCAGACATTTTTTTCATTTCCCCATCCATTTTCTAGACCTCTCTTGCACTAATAAAAGCTAATGTTTCTGGGATGCCTGGGTGGCTCAGCGGGTTAAGCCTCTGCCTTCAGCTCAGGTCATGATCTCAGGGTCTTGAGATCAAGCCCCACATCTGAGCAGAGAGCCTGTTTCCCACTCTCTCTCTACCTGCCGATGCCTACTTGTGATCTCTCTCTCTCTGTCAAATAAATAAATCTTTTTTTTTTAAAAAAGCTAATGTTTCTAATTTTTTGTATGTGTGTGTGTGTGTGTGTGTGTGTGTGCGCGTATGTGTATGAATTCTTACACAAAAAAGGTATAAGTTCCTACCACAGAGATCCTGAAAATCCTGTAATTTCCAAAGTGATAAGGAAATTAGTGCATCTCTTCTAATATCTGTGTTTGGCCCCATCCCTGATGCAGGGTTCCTAAGATGTTTGTGATTTCCTAAGTAGAAACAGTACTAGGAGCATCTTTTCTTCTAATGATGTGGGTCTGGTGGACCCCTGGGTAGCTCATGGATGGGGGCTGGTAACCAGAAAGGACAAGCCATTATTAGAAGCTTGAAAAATTCAGCCTCACCTGACTCCCACATACACTTCTCTATTGAAGGGAGAGGGGATTGGAATGGAGTGAATAATTATGCCTACATGAGGAAGTTTCTTTTAAATTCAACAGAGTATCCGTAAGTCTTTCAGGTTGCTCCACAGATCCACATGGGGAGGCTGAATACACACATACCAAATCCACAGGGAATAGAAACCTCTGTCCACAGGCCCCTCTCAGACCTCTCCCTATGTATCTCCTCATCTGGCTGTTCATCTGTGTCAGCATATTCTTTAAGAAACTGGGAAATGTAAGTAAGTGTCTCCCTGAGTTCTGTGAGCCACTGTAGCAAATTAATGAAATCTAGGAAGGGGTTCTTTGGAACTTCAGAAGCACAGGTGACAACACGAGTCTGTTCCTTGTGACTGAAATGTGTGTGTGGTTTTGTGGGACTGAGGACTTAACGTGTGAAATATAATTGCATCTCTGGATAGTTAGAGAATTGAGTTAAAATTGTAGGACTCCAGCTGGTGTTGCAGAGAATTGCTTGGTGTGGGGAAAAATCTCTACACATTTCATGACCAGAAATAAAGAGTTTTTTGTGAGCAGTAAAGGAGAACCATGGGGAAGGAACACACAGTAAGGAAGAATTGGTGGTTTTCATACACAGGAAAGCAAAATCTGAGTTTGTTTGTTTGGTTGGTTGGTTTTAACAATGTGACACAAGTATATGTCATTATCTCTGTCTATCTCACCAGGGTGGAGAGAGAGACAGGTGTTGTAGCTGATATTTCCAGTTGGCCTTACTCCAAGCAATTCAAGGGTAGTGCCTTAGTCCATGACGGGTGCTATCTTTCTGTAGTTATAGCTGGAGATGACAAATCTTGACCTCTATTAGCTCAACTGAGTTTAGGCAAGTTGGGATAGCCTGTGAGTTGTCACAGCCGTGTGCAAACATAAGACCGCTCTTTGTGTGTTGTACCCAACAACACACTTGGTGTACTTGGAGAAGTACACCAAGAATCAGTAGCTACCTGGTAAAGAAAATGCATCTCTGAAAGTATCTCTGTTCAGTGAACTTCAGGTTGTCTTCTCTATGATAGACACTCCTCTATTTGATGTATCTTGTACTATTTTTCCTTAACTTCCCACATGGGTGGAGGGACACAGGTAAGGAAACTACCAATATCTAAGGAGATTGGAAGGTAGGGATTGCCAGTATGCAGGGATTCTAAGCTTTTCTTGAGGTGTTACAGCTTCATTCTGATGCAGGGAAAAATAGTCACTGAAATATCTTAAATGGATATGACATGACACATTCACTTGTAGAGACTCATTCTTGTGTCTGTGTGGAATTAGGAAGATCAGCATTCTCAAAGTAAGAATGCATCTGTACTAAAAAAGTGGCAATGTAGATGGCAAGGAAATGTAACACTTCGTGTATTTTATAGATAGAATTGATTCAAGAGCATATTTAGGAAAAAAAGGAATGAGAGAGGGAGAGAAAGAGAGAGAGACATCAGATATGTCTATAAATGTTGGTGCCATTTAACAAGATGGTGTGACTGGTTGTGGAGACTTCTTTTGGGTTGAGAGTTGAAATTTAATGAAGTCAGGGACACACCATCTAATCACATAACTCCAACTCTCTCCTAATGGCTCATTAAATACTTGAAAAACTACAAATTCATCAAGAGACAAGGCAAATATTTGACAATCCCAGAGTCAAGATTGGCTCTTATGAGGTGAATATTACACTTATTTTGTAAGCACTATCAGTGTTAAAATACTCCAGGCTTTTCAATTCATCTGCCATTTTCTTTCATTTAAATAATCTTACACTTTTTTTTAGATTTAATTGAGATTTTGTACAATGTAGAAACATAAAATATTACATATTTATACCAGCAAAAGGCATAGTTGATACAATTTGATATTTAAATATTTTTCTCCATATTTTTTACATCACTAACTTAAAATTGTGTATACAACTTTACAGATGTTTTTGGTTGCAAAACATCATAACAAAGACGATCATAAGTGATCAAAAGTGGTCATAAGACCTCACTTTCTACGTTTCCTTCATAAGTATATTTCTTAACAACCATTCTATCAAGGGTCACTGGAAATCAATTGAAAACAGAATACATAAAGTGCTGTTTTTCCTTCTACTTCATGACTTATTTATGTTCTTAGCTTCTGCACATGGAAAAAGTGGTGCAGGTTCACATTAGCATCTCTGTTGAGCAGACAACAGTGATCAATAAATGCTCTAGTGTATAGGAAGGCCCCAGTGATTCCCCAACATCTTGGTAAGATGGACCAAACTGCCTAAAACATTCCATTCTCTTCATTTAGGTCAGGGACCTATTTCTCAATGATCAGTTGAATGAACAACTATTACTCAGTTATTAACCATGAAAATGATCTTCCAAAAACCCTATCACTAAAATACTTACAAAATTTTCATTGCTTTGTACCTTAGGGAATAAATAATAATAATAATAATAATAATAATAATAATAATAAATCACTGAAAGTATAAGAACAGCTAGTTCATAAAGGAGATATAGCTCAGCAACTTTACAATAACCCTGAATTTTAAAAGTGTGTTTACTTCTTTCTCTAATATACAAATAAATATGCACTACTTTACTATGTGCAGAAAAAAACCCTGACATAGACAAACGAAGAGAAGCAATCTAAGAAAAAAAAAAATGCAGCAAAATAAAAACTGTGCCTTTTGTTTATTAAAATACCGATATTATTATTAGAAAATGTCATTTTGGGGGGCACCTGGGTGGCTCAGTGGGTTAAAGCCTCTCCCTTCAGCTCAGGTCATGATTCCAGGGTCCTGGGATTGAGCCCCACGTCGGGCTCTCTGCTCAGGAGGGAGTCTGCTTCCTCCTCTCTCTCTGCCTTCCTCTCTGCCTGTTGTAATCTCTATCAAATAAATATATAAAATCTTTAAAAAAAAAAAGAAAATGTCATTTTTCACCCAAGCCTTTGTTGTATTTTCCATCTTTTTCCATATGAAATACATAATTGTTTATAACTATTGATTATCTAAATATCGCATGCTCTTCACACAATATATTGAACTTTGAAAATAAATTTAATAAGTACAAACTCTTCTTAGCTATCACTTTGGGTTCACATACATATATCCACATAAACCTTAATTTAATTTTTCTAAACAGGGCAAATGCTAGAACTGTATCAGACTAGTCAGTATTTTATTTCCAATATGCCAAATGCAAAGAAGTCACAGTGTCAGAGTTACTTGCTGTATTGAATCTAAACTTGGGTAGTTTATTATGTAGTTTGTATGCTTAATGACATTGGGTCTTGATAACTAACCCTCCTTGTTCATCTTAACAAAGGGGAGATCACAATCAACAAAACTGGAATTTGCTGGTCTGGCAGTGCTGCGTTTCCATTTTCAACACCCCGACCAAACAGAGAATCTTTGCATTTGAATTTTAAAAGTCTAGGCGTACCTTCCTTCTCTTTACCTACACTTTCTCAAACAATTTGGCATAGTTGATTAAACCTGTGGCTTCTAATTTCAAATGCACTCTAGTTCATCTTTCTCATTTTATTCCCAGATCAATTTAATTGAATTTCTTAATGTTAGCGTTGGTGAGAAAGAATTTTCTCTGCCCTTCAAGGTCCTTCTAGCTGGCCTAAGAATCAAATTGACATGAGATAGATTAACAGGAGAAAATCAAATTTAATGGTGTATGTATGGGGAATCCACATAGACCTAACATTCCAAAAGGACTGGGGCAATGTGACACTTAAACTAAGGAGAGTATCAGGGGTCTGAAGGTAGAAAAGGAGGAAAAACTATTAGCAAGAAGATGAAAAGAAATATCTGAAAAACAAACAGTGCCCTATTTATGGAGATAAGATTTTTTAGGTAAAGATGAATCTCTGTTAATAGCTCTCTTCCTTGTGTAAGCAGACAGTTGAAGGAGATATAAAGAGCTTTTCATGAATCTCCTCAGTTTTGATTTCTTTTAACTCAAAATAATGTTCATGTCAAAATGTATCTTGGGGCTACCTTCCCTTGGGGCTACCTTGCCTTGGCTTCAACATTAGCACTCACAGTGTTCCAAAATAGCTCTTGGATTACTTGATAGTACATATAATATCACTGCGACAAATTTGCAACTAATGTTTATTTTGGTTTCTTTTAATCTCTTGGGGACCCACCTCTGCTCATGTACCATGAACTCCCTGTCTTCTACCTGCACTGAAAAGCAGATAATGCTGACAGAGCACAGTGCCTTCTGTATGTATTTAAGTAGTTTGTTTTCCAACTATATTGTTATCTGTTTCACTGTTATATAGTCTCTATCAGTTTTTGCAGGTCAATAAGTTAGGAGATTGGGATTCTGTATAACTAGGAGGACATGTGAATGTATAGCAAGATCAGAAAGAGGAACCCATAATAATTGTTTTTAAAAAAATAGATCTTATGGTAGACTGAATAGTGTCTTCCAAAGATGTCCAAATTCCAAAGCCTGGAGCTTGCAAATGCAACCTTATGTGGCAAAAAGAATTTTGCAGATGTTAGTAAGCTAGGGATTTTTAGATGGGGAGATTATACTGGATTATGCCCTGGAGACAAAACCACAAGTGTGTCTGCAGCAGGGAAGAAGGACATTAGCCAGAGAAGTCTGAGATGTGAGGACAAAGCAAAAGGTTGGCATAATGCAAAGAAGGGATATGAGCCAAGGACTCTTGGCAGCCTCCAGACCATAGCCCAGAGCTTCAAGAAGGAAGGAAACCCTGGCAATAAACTTGCATTTAGTCAGATGAAACTGAGTTCAGACTTTTGGCCTCCTAAACTGTAAAATAAGAAGTTTCATGTTGTTTTCAACCACCCAGATTGTGCTAATTTGTTAGAGTAGTCATAGAAATCTAAAACAACCCACATTGGGTCACAGAAATGAACGCAGAAGAGTAATATACTACAAACTACAAAATGTATATTTCAGTGTAAACAGAGTTGGTTTGTATACATATCTGTTTTCCAGGGCTGCCATGACAAATTACCACAAACTTGTGACTTAAAACAGCAGAAATTTACTCTCTCACAGTTCCAGAGGATAGAAGTCAGAAATCAAGTTGTCAGCAGGACCATGATATCTCTGAAGGCTTGAGGGAAGAAATCTTCCTTGCCTGTTTCAGCTTCTGCTGGCCCCAGTATATTCTTGGGTTGTAGTAAATTACACTAACTTCTACCTCCTCTTCACCTTGCTTCTTCCCTGTGTATCATCACATCCTTCTCTCTTATTATAAAGATGCCAGTCATTGGAATTAGATCATGTCATCTGAAGATCCTTAACAAGTTACATTTGCAAAGATCTTCTTTCCAAATGAAGTCACACTCCATGGTTCCATGTGTACATTAATTTTAGGGGGTATCCATCAGAGTATATTCATTTTGCTTTATTTTGTCCAAAAATTCCCTATGATATTGAATATAAGGAGCATAAGCAAAGCCAAGGTTTGAGGGGCGCCTGGGTGACTCAGTGGGTTAAAGCCGCTGCCTTCGGCTCAGGTCATGATCCCGGGTCCTGGGATTGAGCCCCGCATCGGGCTGTCTGCTCCGCAGGGAGCCTGCTTCCTCTCCTCTCTCTTTCTGCCTGTATCTCTGCGTACTTGTGATCTCTGTCTGTCAAATAAATAAATAAAATCTTTAAAAAAAAAAAAGCTGAGGTTTGAGAATATATTAAACATTATGCATATTGTCTGAAGTTTTACACTCCAGACTTCAAAAAGATAGCTAATTCCCCCTCTTTGTTACAGATTAAAAACTGAAGCTAAAGATCTTATAAATGTAGGACCAAGAAAACTTTAAAATAATGAAGAGGTTCCAAATCATAACTCTTGTGTTCCTAACTGTTGGTTGAATCTGACAATATCAATAAAGCTCTTTAAAAAGTTATATTAGGTTATTGATTAAAAAATCCTTTAGAGATGAACCCTCCACAGGAAAACACAGGAGGGTCCTTTGACCTCCAAAGTTAAAAGACTTTGAAGAAAGCCTTTTAAAATATTCTTTTGTATCAAACCAATGAACAAAACCAAGTGTGTGTTTCATTTTATCCTTTTTCTCTTCCTCTCCCTCTCTTTCTTGTTTTTCTACTCCCTCATTTTCCTCTTCCTTTCATCCACTTTCTGCCTGGATTTCAGACAGCATGTGAATGTATGTATCTTCAACACCCTTCTTTTATATTAATAATTTGAAGAACAGCAGAAACGGTAAATCTAGAACAATGGTCAACTGTGATTTGTGGATCCAAAGTCACCATGATCTCTGAATATTCAATCCATTAATAACAACAAAATAAAAGATGCTCCTCTGACTAAATTTTCAGAGACATTTTCATGATTTTAAAACAGTGTTCCAAAATGCGGTCCCCTGACCAGTGCTGTCAGCCTCACCTGAAGACTTACTAGAAACACGATTGTAAGGTACTATTATTACATGCCTCCTGGATTCATACTTCCAATGAGATATGTAAAGCCCTGCAGGTTATCCCAATACATGCAAAAGTTTAGGAACCACCGATTTAAAAATCTATTGTTGATCTCTTGGGGACCTCAGACAATTTCTTATTAAAGTTCTCCCACCAAACCTTAGAAGCAGGATTTAGTACTTCGAGAAAGGGAATAAAGTTATATCGCTTTGCTACAACAGATAAAACCTTAAATGAAAGGAATGAGAATATGATTGTAAATATACCTTCTCTTCTTTGGAATGTTTTTGCTATTTAATCTTTTTGTCTCTTTTCATCATTGGAGTAGGAAGTGGGCTACTCAGCCTATTTTTATTCTGTATCTTTTTCTATGCCTCTAATCTAGGACAAAAGAGTCTTAATAGACACATCTCAATAGGAGATCCATACTGTGATATAAATCCAATTTCAAGTACTCATAAGAAAGATGCATGTTTCTCATCTCTTATCAGGAGATATACTAACTGTTCACTCTGCTCCTACTCTTTCTTCCCACAGTCTATTTTTTTCCTAGAAGCCAAAGTAATCTATTTTTTTTTTAATTTTTTATTTTTGATAAACATATATTTTTATCCCCAGGGGTACAGGTCTGTGAATCACCAGGTTTACACACTTCACAGCACTCACCAAATCACATACCCTCCCCAATGTCCATAATCCCACCCCCTTCTCCCAAACCCCCTCCCCCGGGCAACCCTCAGTTTGTTTTGTGAGATTAAGAGTCACTTATGCTTTGTCTCCCTCCCAATCCCATACACAATGGAATACTATGCAGCCATCAAAAGAAATGAAATCTTGCCATTTGCAACAACGTGGATGGAACTAGAGCGTATCATGCTTAGCGAAATAAGTCAAGCAGAGAAAGACAACTATCATATGATCTCCCTGATATGAGGAAGTGGTGATACAACATGGAGGCTTAAGTGGGTAGAAGAAGAATAAACCAAAGTAATCTATTAATAAAGTCCTATTCCAATCTATTATAAAATTTCTTTGAAAAGCACTTCCACATTTTCTACCTTCCATAAGACCTTTCAGGATTCTGCTTTTTCTGCTTTGACACCAGGACTCCTCCAGCTGGTAAGAATGCTCCAGTCACAATGGTTTCCTTTTCTTGTTCTTGCATAAATCAAGGTTCTCTCTCATCTCAGAAACTTAGAAATTGAAGTGCTCTCTGACAGAATGTTCCTGGCTTTACAATGTAAGGATATAATTTAGAATGCACATTATAAAGACTATCCCCCTTGTGTTCACAGATTTCCAGTCCTAAAGGCAATAACTGACTCATGGAAAGCAGCACATGAATATCTTTCAAATGAATGAATCAATGAATGAGCAAATACATCTCACTTAAGAATAAGTGATGATATCAAGAGTCTGGGGTATAATCTGAGGATGCTATGTTTCAGTCAAACATTAAATTCATGACTCACATGCTTCTCTTTTCATGGAAGGATATGTGGTAGTGCAAATCCATTGTGGAAGAGATCATAAACGCTTTCATATGATTATATAAGAGTGAACACATGCAGTTTATAAGTTTGAGTTTATAAAACAGATTAGGTAACATATCAGGATTAGACAGATAACAATGTCCATTATTTTAATGACATTCTCAGTAGTGAAATATTCACTTAAGTGTGTATGAGAATAAAAGACTAATTGTCACTGAAGTAATCTCCCATAATATCCCAAATAATATAAATTTAATAGACAAATAGATTCATTTTTAAATTTTCCTATGAGGTTATTTTTTGTGGGTTCTTGAGGTCATTTTAGATCATCAGCCTTTCCACTAAACTTAAAATATTTCTCTTACCATTTACAAAATGGCCATTATCTGATACAGACATTTATATTCCTAATAAATCAAGAGAATCATGAGATAGTTTATCTAGGAAGCCTACAGACTATTACCATAGGCAACAGTTTACCACTCTGTAAATGAACTACATCTGCCCTAACAGGCTATAGTTTTATACTAACTTCTCTCTCATAAATAAAATGCCTGAAATGTCCAAAAATATTTAAAATCACAGAACACCATTTCTGGAGAGATTATGTGGTTGGATAGATTGTTGTAGAAGTCATTTACATGAAAAACATAATTAAGCATAAGAATGAGTGGAATGACTAAGTCAGGAAGTTTAGAGAAGAAATTAACAAGAAGGACAGGAAAATGGGAAACCATGTTTTGAAGAAGCAGGATAGCCTCACTTCAGCTCTGAAACAGCGTGAAACTTTTTTTTAATTTTTTTATTTGTTTTTAAGACACAGTGTTTTATTAGTTTCAGGTGTGCAATATAGTGATTCAGTAATTCCACACATCATTGTCAAGGTGTAATGAACAATACCTGGTGCTTATTACAATTAGTATACTCCCTAATCTCGCTATTTCATCCATTCAACCCTTCCCACCCCGGTAACCATCAGTTTGTTCTCTATGATTAAGGGTCTGTTTCTTGATTTCTCTCTCTCTCTCTCTTGCTCACTTTCTCTCCCCACCCCCTGTTTGTCCTTTGTTCATTTGTTTTGTTTCTTAAACTCCACATATAAATGAATTCATATATTTGTCTTTCTATGGCTAATTTATTTTGCTTAGCGTTATATTCTCTACCTCCATCCATGTCACTAAAGATGGCAAAATTTTGAACTTTTTTATGGCTGAATAATATGCCATTATATAGATAATGTGTATATATATATATGTAATGTACACAGATATGTATAATGTGTGTGTGTATATATATCCCATTCTATATGTAACAATATATAACATATCTAAATATATCTATAAATATCACATCAATCAATGAACATGGGCTGTTTCCATATCTTGGCTTTTATAAATAATGCTATAAACATAGAGGTGCATATATCCCTTTGAATTACTGTTCCTATATTCTTTGAGTAAATACCCAGTAGTGTGATTACTGGATCATAGCGCAGTTCCATTTTTTAACTTCTTGAGGAACCTCTATACTGTTTTCCAAGGGAATGCGCCACTTTGCATTCCCACCAATAGTACACAAGGATTCCTTTTTCCCACATCCTCACCAAACCTGTTTCTTTTGCAGTTGGTTTTAGCCATTCTGAAAGGTGTGAGGTTCTATCTTATGGTAGTTTTGATTAGCATCACCCTAATGATGAGTGATGTTGAGCAATTTTCCATGTGTCTGTTGACCATCTGCATGTCTTCATTGGAAAAATGTGTGTTCATGTCTTCTGCCCATTTTTAATTAGATTACCTGTTTTTTTGTGTATTGAGTTTTATAAGCTTTTATAAATTTTGGATACTAACCTTTTATCAGATATGTAATTTGCAAATATCTTCTCCATTCCGTAGGTTGACTTTTACTTTTGTTGATTGTTCCCTGCAATCAAAAAAATCCCCACTTTTTATGTTGGTGTAGTCCCAACAGTTTATTTTTACCTTTGTTTTCCTTGCCCTAGAAGACATATCTAGAAAAAAAGTTGCTACATCTGATGCCGGATAAGTTACTGCCTGTGTTCTTCTCTAGGATTTTTATAGTTTTAGGTCACAAATTTAGGTCTTTATCCATTTTGAATTTATTTTTTTTTTTTTTTTTTTTTTTTTTTAACAAAAATTTTCTTTATTAAAGAAGGGGGTACCCCTGAAACTAATAATACACTATATATTAACTAATTTGAATTGAAATTTTTTTTTTTTTTTTTTTTTTTTTTTTATTTTTATGTATCGTGTAAAACAGCAATACAATTTCATTCCTTCTCATGTTGCTGTCCAGTTTTCCCAACATTATGTGTTAAACTCTTTTTTTCCAGTGGATATTCTTTCCTGCTTTGTTGAAGGTTAATTGATCATATAGCTGTGGGTTCATTTCTGGGTTTCCTATTTTGTTCTTTTGACCTATGTATCTATTTCCATGCCACTACCATATTGTTTTGATTAGTCTGGCTTTGTAATATAACTTGAAGTCCAGAACTGTGATGCTTCCAGCTTTGCTTTTGCTTTTGCTTTTCAAGATTGCTTTAACTATTTGGGGTCTTTGTGGTTCCATACAAATTTTAGGACTGTTTGTTCTAGTTCTGTGAAAAACGCTCGTGGTATTTTGATAGGGATTGTATTAAATGTATAAGTTGTTTTGAATACTCTAGACATTTTAACAATGTTCTTCTAATCCTTGAGTATATATCTTTCCTTTTCTTTGTGTTGTCTTGAATTTCTTTCATTGAATATATTCCATGTTTTATAACTTTTTAGTTTTATAGTTTTTTATAGTGTTTTATATATATATATATATATATATATAGTTTTATAATTTTTATAGTTTTCAAAGTAGAGCTCTTTGACCTTTAGATTAATTACTAATATCTTATTATTTTGGTGCAATTATAAATGAGATTATTTTCCTTTTTTTTTTTTTAATTTTTCCCCCCAAAGGTGAAGAGCATGTGCATGAGCAGGGGAGGGTGGGAGCAGAGGGAGAGGAAGAGACAGCCAATTGTAAGCAGGCTCAATGCTCAGCACAGAGCCCAATACAAGGGCTCAAAGTCAAAACCTTGAGATCATGACCAGATGAAATCAAGGGCTGGTGGCTTAACTGAGCCACCCAAGCCCTGTAGTGCAATTGTTTTCTTAATTTCTTTTTCTGTTGCTTTATTATTGGTGTACAGAAATGCAGTAGATTTCTGTACATTGATTTTGTATGTTGAGACTTTATTGAATTGGTTTATCAGTTTTAGCAGTTTTATCATGGAGTCTTTTGAGTTTTCTATATATGATATCATGTCCTTTGCAATAAGAGTTTATTTCTCCCTTACTAATTTATATGTTTTTTATTTCTTTTTTTTTTTTAAGATTTTATTTATTTATTTGACAGACAAAGATCACAAGTAGGCAGAGAGTCAGGCAGAGAGAGAGAGAGGGGGAAGCAGGCTCCCCACTGAGCAGAGAGCCCAATGCGGGGCTTGATTCCAGGACCTTGAGATCATGACCTGAGCCGAAAGCAGAGGCTTAACCCACTGAGCCACCCAGGTGCCCCTGCCCTTTATATCTTTTTGTTGTCTGATTTCTGTGAGCAGCACTTCCAATACTATGTAGAATAAAGGTGATGATAATGAATATCATTGTCTTGTTCCTGACCTAAAGGGAAAATTTCTGTTTTTCTTAATTAAGAATGATGTTAGCTGTGGGTTTTTCTCCCTCTAATCCTACTTTGTTGAGGGTTTTGATGTGAATGGATGTTGTACTTTGTCAAATGTGTTTATCAGCACCTGTCAAGAGGATTATACTATTCTTGTCCTTTTTCTTTTTGAAATGATGTATCATATTGGTTGATTTCAGAATATTGAACCACCACTGAAACCCAGAAATATTGAGTCACCCTTGGAACCCACTTGATCATGGTGAATTTTTTTTTTTTTTAATGTACCATTGAGCTTAATTTACTAGTATTTTGTTGAGGACTTTTGCTTCTATATTCATCAGGGAAATTAACCCGTACTTCTTGTTTTAAGGAATATCTTTATCTGTTTTTGGTATCAAGTTAATGCTAGCCTAATTTTGAAATTTTCCTTCATCTTCTATTTTTTTGGAATAGTTTGAGAAGAATGGGTTTTAACTCTTCTTTAAATGTTTGGCAGAATTTTCTTGTGAAGCCATCTGGTCCTGGACTTGATTTTTGAGACTTTTTGATTACTGATTCAATTTCTTTGCTTGTTAACAGTCTGTTCAAATTTTCTATTTCTTCCTACTTTAGTTTTGGTAACTTATATGTTTCTAGGAATGTATCCATTCCTTCCTTCTTGTTCAATTTGTTGGCATGTAGTTTTTCATAATATTCTCATAATTGTTTGTATTACTGTGGTGTTGGTTGTTATTTCTCTTCTCTTATTTGTGATTTTTATTTTATTCTATTTTATTTTAATTTCAGTCCTTTCTCTCTCTCTACCTTTTTTTTTTCTGTATCAGTTATATTGAGTATTTAAAGAACTAGTTCTTGGTTTCACTGATCTGTTCTATTATTTATTTATTTAGTTTTCTGTTTCTATATCATTTATTTATGCTTTAATCTTTATTATTTCCCTTTTCTGGTAGTTTTAAGCTTTGTTTGGTCTTTTACTAGGTCTTTTTGGTGTAAGGTTAGGTTGTTTATTTGAGATTTTTCTTGCTTTTTGAGGTAGGCTTGTACTGCTATTAATTTCCTTCTTAATACTGCTTTTGCTGCATCCTAGAGATTTTGGACCATTGTGTTTTCATTTTCATGTGTTTCCATCAAGTTTTTATTTTTATTTTTATTTTTTTTATTTCCTAGTTGACCCATCCATTGTTTAGTAGAGTGTTGTTTAATCTGTATGTATTTGTAGACTTTCCGGATATTTTCTTGTGTTGATTTGTAGTTTCATAGCATTGTGATCAGACAAGATGCATGGTATGATTTCAATCTTCTTGATTTCATTGAGGCTTGTTTTATGGCCTAATATATGATTTATTCTGAGGAATGTTCCATGTGCACTTAAAAAAGAATATGTCTGCTGGCTTGGAAAGTTTCTGCTAATAAAAATCCCCTATAGAGCTTTATGAGGTTTCCCTTGTACATTGCTATCTTTTGTCTTGCTACTTTTAATTTGTGTATTACTATATTTTGCCAATTTAATTACAATGTGTCTTGGTATGGATCTGCTTTTTGTTGATTTTGTTGGAAGTTTTCTGTGCCTCCTGGATCTGGCTATTTTTTCCTTCCCCAGATCAGGGAGGTTTTCAGCTACTATTTCTTCAAATTTTCTGCCACCTTTTCTCTCTTCTTCTGGAACTGTTATAATGTGAATTTCTTAAGCCTATTCTCATTTTGCATAATTCTTTTTTATTTCTTTTGTTCAGCTTGATTATTTTCCATTACTCTGTCTTCTATGTCATTAACTTGTTCCTCTGCTTCTTCCAGCCTTCTGTTCATTTCATGAAGTAGTTTTCTCATTTCATTTATTGAATCCTTTACCTCTGCCATGTTATTCCTTATCTCTGTGTTAAAGGTCTCACTGCTCAAGTCCAGTGAGTATCCTTATGATCATTGTCTTAACTACTCCATCAAGCACGTTATTTATATATGTTCTACTTACATTTTGGGTGTGGCTTGTCTGTTCTTTCATGTGGGACAAATTCCTCTGTCTTCTCATTTTTTTTTTTTTTCTGAGTCTCTGTGCCTGTTTCTCTGTGTTAGGAAATTCAGTTATGTCTCCTGTTCTTGAGGGAATGAACTTATGAAGAAGAGATCTGCAGTGCCCTGTGGTGCAATGTCCCCTTTTCTCAGGATCCGGTGCTTCTGGAGGTGTCTCCAAAAGGTGCATGTGTGCTCTGATGTTTTTTTCCTGGTCACTTTATCCTACAAGGGAATCACGTGCAGAGGTTTTGTGTGTTATGGGCTGTGTTTGTTCCCTTGCCTGGATGTGCTCTGTTTTACTAAGTGTCCTCTGCTATGCTGGTGCAATAAGACCTGTTGCCATTGCAACATGAATTGAGGTCTTGTAAGACTTCTGAGTCAAGAGAGAAGATGTGAACAAGGGTTTGGGCTGGTCTTCTGTGGTAGGGGACCTGATGTGGTGGGTCTGAGGCAAGAGTGACTGAGAAGGGCATTTTCACCACAGTCTGTGAATGGGGCTTGGTGTAGCAAGTTAAATAATAAATGTTGGATTTGTACTGGTTCTCACAGGTGGTGTATCCTTGTGCAAAAGTGTGGGCAAGGGAAATGGCTTCTGCCAGTTTCTTCTTTCCCAGATGGATCTTTCCAGAAATGCTATCTCTCTGGGACATGTTCTGAGATGAGCTGATAACCTCCACACTCTGTATACCAAGAATTCTTCAGCTCACTGTTTCCAAACTGGATGTACCTGGGCTGTTTTCCCTACCTTCTCCCAACAGTAGATGCTCCAATGCCTGTGGGATCTCCCTGAGGCAAGACCCGTTCCTTTAAAACTCCATCTTTAAGGCCCAGTGGTGGCAAAAATTCACAAAATTTGGCCCCTCTGGCTTTCTAAGCCAACTGCTATGGTGATTTGTCTTCCTCATGGCAGGTCCCCTGTGTGCTTGCCTGTCTGTATCTGTTCTACATGAACTTCAACTCCCTCCCCACTGTTTTAGCTATTTTAGCTATGATCTGTTTCCTCCCAGAAGCTATATCTCCATACTTCCTAATTTTTTCAATGTGGCTTCTTCTTTACCTTTAGTTGTGGAGTTTCTTCTGGGGTATTCAGGATGATTTAATGGTTGTCTAGTTCTATTCATGGGACAAGGTGAGCCTAGGTTCTTACTACTCATCACCATCCTAACCCCATCCCCAAAAGTTTTAATGAAGTCTTATAAAAAAGATGGGACATGAATTAGTGTCTCCACAGAAATAGTAATGATAACCTAGAACAAGACAAGATAGGTGAATGGTCTATACAGAAATATGGTGGATGGAGGAATTTACATCCAGAACTTACCCATGGTTGGAGGAATTTACAACCAGAAAGCAAAATATTTAACTATAAATTCGTGTCACACACACACATACACACACACACAAGAAATAAGTGGAGAAAAGACTTGGAAAAGGCAACCCATAATATAATAGATTTTTTGACTACTTTACCTTAAAAATACCACAGTAGTACCTTTCTTGACCATGGCTGTTCAAGGGTTTGCATTGTCGAGAACTCTCACTGATAATATGCTCTTTTTCTATTCTTTAAAATCAGAAGAACATAACTCCAACAAAGAACAATATACTTTTAACATGTCTCCACTTTTCTTTTCTGTTGGGTGAATAGTAATAAAGAAAGGGAGGAAGAATAAAAATGTATCATAGGTGCACAACCATTCGCTTTGTGATAGTTCATGTTTATGTGGACTTCAGAAAAAATTTTGTGCTATTAAGAAAATAAACATACTTTAATTGGTGTTTTAAAATTCAAATCAATAACAGTGTTCCAAGATGTGATCTAGTTATTCAGTTCTGCTGAAATTTCAAGTCATGAGTGGTTGTAGAAAACAAGGATGGGCATAAAAATTAGAAACATTAAGAGAAGCATTCTCAGGAGCATAGTGAGGAGTAGGAAAACCAAATTGCAGGGGTAATTGAGTGAATGGATGGTGAGTCTGGAAATGTAATGAATTTAAGTCTCTGCTTCCAAAAAAATAGAGGAATGCATATCAAGAGGTCTGTAGGGATGAGAAGAAATTCTAGTATAATTTTTTAAAGTATCTCTTTTTAGAGTAACATAAATTAGAAGTAATAAACATCAAATATGGATTGTTTGTTGGATTATGCAGATTTGTCTCAAAGAAAGTGAAAAAAATAAAAAAACGAGATTGCAAGTTTGGAGTTCCAGATCTAGATAGATTATCAGCTGAGAAGAGAGAACAGTAGATATTTTAAAAGGATAGAATTAAGCATGAATCTACTCAAATAATATACCATAAATATTTATTTAATGTATAGATCTTGTTAAGGAACATTCAATTACATAAACATATGCTTCCCACAGACATGGTTTTATCAGAATTTATACCTAGAAAGGCCATAATATCTTGAAAGATTAAGTAATATGAGGTGGTCAAACCAAACTCTATACTGAGGTGAGGTGAGATGAGATAAGGTGGTCAAACCAAAAAACTCTATTAGTCATATAGGCTGGGGCTCTGTTGATATAATATGACAATTCAGACTCTCAAGTGTTTAATATGAAAGGTAAATAAAACCCTAGGAAATTCCTGCCTGTCACAATAAATAAGAAATTACTTCATTAGGAAACAAAAGGTTGTTTGGTTGGCCCTGATTGTCCCTGCCACACAACCACACAAAAATTTTTCTAAAAGTAAAATGTATATACAAAAACATATATATTTATGTAATATAAAAATATATGGGTATGTATATGTGTGTATATGTATGTTTGTATATATGTATATATGGTAAATATATGGGTATGTATATGTGTGTATATATGTGTATACGTGTATGTGTGTGTGTGTGTGTGTGTGTGTGTGTGTGGTATATAAAGCATATGTACATACCAGTTAACCTGAACAAATATTAAAAATGTTAGGAATTTAGAGAATTTAGATAGTATGTTCTCAGTATTAATTAAGAACCATCTATCAAAGGCACATTTGTTGGTTCTGGAGATATAGCAGTTAATTAAACAAAATAAAACCCCTTCTTTGGGGTGCCTGGGTGGCTCAGTCATTGGGGGTCTTCATTGGGCTCAGGTCATGATCCCAGGGTCCTGGGATTGAGCTCTGCATCAGACTTCTCTCCACCACTGCCCCTGCTTGTGTTCATTCTCTTGCTGTGTCTCTCTTTGTCAAACAAATAAATAAAATAAAACTCCCTTCTTTAATAAAGTTTATGTTACTGTGAATAAGCTCTTCATTGCATAAGACCCTTAAGAAATGATGAGATTGGCATTATCGTCAACTCTCCTACTGAAAATTGTCCCAAAATGAATATAATTCTAATAATAATCAAAGCTGATGAATAAGACTTTGGTAAAATGTGTCTGAGTTTGTGAATCCTATTATTATGTTCTTGCTTCTATTTTACCATTACTTTTTGGTTTAAGCTATATAAGAATTTGAGGTTTTCATTTTGGTTTGTTTTTTAATTGCTTTGTTTTTTCTCCCTTATTTCTTTTGCTAAACATGTCTCTCAATTTTTTTTCTGTAATAGCTACCATAAAACTTTTAATTAAGATATTCAACTCAACATGCTATCAGCATATGAGTAGATTAAATTCTATTCTACTCTGTAGAGTCAATATAATGTTTATTCTATAGCTCCAGACAGTAATACTTTTTAAAAAACTAAGCAAAAACTGAATGCTGTTCTGTATGTCTCTATATGTTTATGAGTTGTGTAACTGAATATTATAGTCTCACAAGTGCTTATACATCTTCACTATACAACATCTTCACAATGTACTTTTCTCAAAATTATTGGTTATGGGAAAAAGTAACACTCATAATGATGACTACTTTGCACAGTTCAAAATTTGATGTTTGGTAAATAAATAAGTTATATATCAGCCAAATAATTATCTATGATAAGGATATAGTGAGGATGTTGAAGAAAGATTAAAGATATGTGGAATCTTCATAGCTGGGAGATCTAAAGAATGTAATTCTGCTAAGCAACCTGATTTCTCAGTTTTATGTGTATACATGATCACTGTTTCTCTCACTTCTACATCTTTACTTTTTAAAAATTTTTCCTTGATGCAGTCATTTTTTCCTGAGTTTTGGTGCTGATAATCTGATAATTAATGCTTGATGACTAGTAAAACAATGAACCTGTCTGAATATGAAACAAATATTCACAAGTAATTTAAGCACTTTAGTTAATACCTGAGGGAAAAATACAAGAGAGGTTTTAATCAGTCATTCCCAATTGGTTCTCAGAAAGTTTCCAGCAAAGGGTACCAAACTATCCCTTACATGAAGACAGCAAAATAGGCAAATAGATACTGCCACAGCTGTATATTTTGAAGAAGATTTTTACACTTTAGGAACAAGTGAGCTGTCTTTAGATAGAAATCAACTTACCGTCATAATTGAAAACCACCACCCTTTGTACAAACCATGTATCAATAGCAGCCCACTCTTACATTGAAGTTATGTCTGCTTTAAAAATGCAGTATAAAGTTATATTACTTAGAGGCCTAGTACAAATCCTCAGAAAATTATAATGCTCCAAAAAGGTGCAAATCTACATTAAAGGTTTGTAAATAATTGTAGGTGCTTATTCCCCACTGTGTCTTATAAATATTTTACATATGGTATTATAAAGAAAGAGGTAGATTTACATGCTACATTAAACAGTCTAAAGTACAATATGAATGCAAAGACCATTTCTACATATACAGCATGTTCCAACAACTGCATTGTGTTCATTGATCCTGGCCCAACCTCTCTATTAGTGATTCTTACCTCCACAAGCACAAGAGAAAGAAGGACACAAAAATCTGCGTCCAACACACCATATCCTTCCAGGAACTGTTTTTGTATTTCTCATGAGCAGAAATGTTTTTTGTTTTTACAATTTGAAATTGAAAAAAAAGAAAAAAGTGGAGCCTGAGACATTTATGGCTCAAAAAGCCTAAAATATTTAGTATTTGACTAGATACAGAAAAAGTTTTCTGATCTCTACTTCAAAGGGGGAAAATTCTTTTCTATCATCTCAATAAAAAACTGTATCTGAAAGGTCCAGGAAAATGACTAACATACACAATTTAATCCAACACAGTTTAATAAAATTTAATTCATTGTAGCAAACTGGTTTCAGTTCCTTACTATTTGCAGGGCACCTGGGAAAGCAAGAAACTACAGTAAATGCCAAAATGAGTAGACTACAATTTACCCTTCATATCCTTTAGAAAAGAGAAATGAGACAAATAAAATGATACTAATAAAATAATAGGTACAACATAATTCATAAAAATAGACATATTTAAATAGCTATGGCAAAAAGATAATGGGGAAAAAGAATAATCTATATTCAGAGATATAAGAAAAGTCACCTGGGATTGAGATATTACTTGAGACAAAGTGGTAAAAAGTGTAATTTTAGTCTATAAGAGATGAGACAGTAGAGCTTCCCTGCAGAGGAAATTATGGGTGAAAGGCAAAAATGTGATAAACTTCCATTAGGACAAATATGGATAGTAGAGTTCTGAAATAAAGGATTAGTGCTACACTGAACAATAGGGGCTGGCAAACGTTTTCTGTTAAGACACAGAATGTTTTGGGCTTTGTAAGCCATAATACTGCCTCAATTCCAGTGATTCAACTCTGTATTTACATCATGAATGTTACCATTAACAGCATGAAATTAATAGGAATTCTGTGCTCCAGTAAAATATTATTTACAGAAAAAGTGACATGGCTTTGATCTATGGTTCATAGTTTGATGATTCTTGATGTGCAGAACCAAAAACGAAAACAGATTCATTATGCAATAAGGATCTTTAGAACATTTGTGATCAGAGCCATAATACACATTAAAGATGCATGTTGTCAGTGATCCTTAAAATTGGGAATACAGATACATAGTTCTATGATTTCTTACCTTGTTTTTACACAGGACTTTTCTCATAAATTACACAAGACATCATGTAATTTGGTGTTAATGTACTCAACAATTGTTAACCATACGATGGGTGCTATAGGTGTTCAGAAACAAGAAAAGTCACAGTGATGGTTAATATTATGTGTTGGCTTGGCTAGACTACGGTGCCCAGTTGGTCAAACACTCGTCTGGATATTGTCGTGAAGTTATTTTTAGATGTGGTTAGCATTTGAATCAGCAGACTCTGAGCAAAAGGAGATTATCCTCCATAATATGAGTAAGCCTCATCTAGTCAGTTGAAGGTCTTGAAAACAAAGATTGAGGTTTTCCAAAGTACAGGAAATTTCACTTCAAGACTCCAGCATAGAAATCCTATGGGTTTCAAATCCTGTGGAATCTGGATTCACGACTTGTACTATGAACTCCTTTGAAGCTTCAAACTTCTAGCTTTCCCTGTGAATTTCAGACTTGCCAGATGCTACACAATTCCATGATCCAATCCCTTAAAAATAAATCTCTCAAGGGGCTCCTAAGTGGCTCATAAGGTTAAGCTAGGTCATCATATCAGGATCATGGGATCAAGCCCCACATCAGGCTCTGCACTCAACAAAGAGTCTGCTTGCCCCTCTCCTCTCTCTCTCTCTTTCTCATAAACAAATAAATAAATAAATAATCTCTTGATATATGGATGGATAGATGATAGATATAGATGGATGGGTAGACATAGGTATACAAACAAGTACAGGCAAAGATAGAGACAGAGGCATGGATGTAGGTATCACTATATTTTACTGTTTCTCTTTCCCTGGAGAGCCTTGGCTAACAAATACCATCACCATGTACTGAATAAGATTCAAAGATGCAAGGAAGCTCAGGTATGGAGGGTAAAGGACCCTATTAGGAAAGTAAAAAGATAGTTCACAGAATGAGAGAAAATAATGATAATCATATACCTGATAGAATTTTAAAAGAACTAATACAACTCAAAAGTAAAGACGCCTAATTAAAAAATGGGCAAAAATTCTGAATACTCATGTCTCCAAAGAAAGAAAAACAGATGACGAAAAAAAATGAAAAGATGCCCCACCTCATTAGTCATTAGGAATCTTCATACCAAAACCACAATATGATATTATTTTGAACCCACTAGGATAGCTAGAATCACAAGCCAGATAATCACAGCAGATAGGAAGAGATTATAGGTGAACACTTCTGCTTACACTTCAACTCCCCCAAATTTAAACAGAGAGGAAATAAAATTATAGATACTTCCTGATGCAAGAACCAAAAACTAAATTTATCCGTCTCTGCCTGAGTTAGAATCTGAGGGAAGCAATAGTCATGCGATCAGAATCTGTGCTGAGTCACCCAGTGACTTAGGAAGTGAATTACCTGTAATTCCACCATTTGAGACTGTGTCTTCAGTGGAGACCTGGGGTTGAATTAGGAACGTTTATGGGGAAAGGGTCAGGGAAGTCTGAACCTAGGGAAAGGGTGAAAAAAATCCATCTCTCTCTCTCTCTCTCTCTCACACACACACACACACGAAGACCCTAATCAAGATGAAATTGTAAGCTGAAATTTCAAAATGTTAGGAAAGTTACATTGTGAAAAGTCTGTAAATTCAACAATGAATACATTTTGTTTTGAAGGAATTGAAGAAAAATACTTTAAAACACATATATTTAAAATGCTCAGACATGTCTACCAAACTTTTTTTTCCCCTCTGTACAATGGCCAAGCAGCAGATGCAGCCTTTCAAGCACATGGATCTTCCCAAAGGTTCTAGAAGGCAACAGAATGGAAGAACGCTCTCCATGTTCCATATTGCCGACACAGTAATCCAACACAAGGAAGGGTTACCTCTATGGACCAGATGTGGGTTCTTGACAGCCAACAGTTTTGTAGCTGAACTAACATGAGTTCTCCTCTTGAACGGGTAGAGACTACACCTATTACACAAAAGAAATCTTATTTGCAGTAAATAAGATCCCAGGGAACACTTCCAAAACCCCGATTCCCCTTCTTGAGAGCAGGAGTGAATGAGTTACTTTTCTTTAGGGTCATGGTAAATATTCAGAAAGAGGCTTTGTCATCACAGGTTAATGCACACATAAAGTTGCATAGGTACTTAGAAAACAGGTCTATCCAGGCATCTTATTACGGTGATGAAGCTTGCGCCCCTCCTGGGGCAGATACTTTAACATTACACCATCCAACCAAAAGTAGAGGCTATGGGCATGCTCTAGTATAGACAGGTTGGGGTCCTGGCCTTTAGGGTCCTGGCCTACTTATCTCAGCTAAGTGCCCTCCTGACTTCTGAAAAGGCACTGGGAGTTTCCCAATGATTTCCTGACTCTCATATAGACTTGTTAGTTTCTACATTCCTCTGTTCCCTTAAAATCCTTAGCTCCTGAGGCTTTTGCATTTCTTTCTGACACCTCCTAGAAAGTTCTGCTAGATATCTGTTCTGGAAAGTAGGGTAAAAATCACCGAAAATAGATGGGGACCTAAAATGACTTCTCTTGTACCAGAAGGCTATATGGTATCTTTTTTTTTTTTTCCGGGGGTAGTCCTAACTCTTTCTGCTTACAGATGGAGGTTAACACCACAGCTACTGTCTACAACTTCCAGAAAGAATTTAGTGCTACATCAGACACTCATTCCCAGGAAGACATCTCTACAGCCATTTTGCCTAGACTAATGTTTGTGACAGGTGATTTACTCCAAATGTCACATACTCATTCTGCACTCATACCCTCCCCCAAATTCTGTAAAAAGGTGGATCTTCAAACTAACATTCCCACCCCCCCCAAAAAAAAGAAAACATGAAATAAGGGCCCTCTTTACCTCGGCTTTATTTGCATATCAAAAAGGAACCTCATTCTTGTGCCCAAGCAATCTCAAAGATTTTTCCATGAGATGTCTAGGAAAAGAGTCCTCAAAGAGAGAGAGCAAAGGCAAGAAATCATACAACCACATTTGGGGATTATAAATGAAGAATAGTAGAATGTGAACAAGAAAAGCAAAAAAGAACACAAGAAACCGAAAATGTTGTCATTTAAATTAAAAGCTCATTAAATTGATAAATTGGAGGATGCTTAGACAAGTCCATGTGTGAACCCAAAGCCCTGGCCGTCACCCACCATAAAAGACCATATAGCAGTGGATTTTACTGTTCTAGTCGTCTTAGAGAATTTACATAATGCTCAGAAAATGGAGTAGATGAAAGAATGAGATACTTCAGAGATCTTATACTTTGTGCTGCCTCCTGAAAATACCACATGTGTTCTCTCTTGTATTATTATTTTTTAAGACAAGGGAAACATGGTTTTTACTGTTCTAAGTATTAAAATAGAAAGTATACTTGCATGCCCTTCCTATAAATCATCCCGCAGTTTGTGGCAAAAGCAATGAAGATTGTCCTTGCAGAGCTGGATTGAAGACAGTGCGTTTACACGTGCAATGAAAAAGCAGGATGTTGGTGGGGTGTCTGGGAGAAGAAGACGAGATAAAATGGATTGCCTAGTTTTGCTCAAATATTTCAGAAATTTGAAAAAGAAAGATCTCAGATCTCAGTATTAGAAGTCCAAGTAGTGCCAGTATATTAGTTATTATTTAATAGAGTTTGAATATAAAGTAAAGGGTTTGTTATAGAAAACACTTTGACAAATATTTGCCTCATAGAATTCTAAAATGTTTTCTTACTTTTTTATAAAAATTATGAAGCTTTTACATTATACAGATTAATCTATTAATCTATTCAGTCTTAGATTATGGGCTTGGCAAATGTTAAATTTGTGATATTTGACCAATGGGATTGGCAAATATCCAATTTTTGATATTTGACCAAAGATTCAAAATATTTGAGTATTCTGGTGCATTCATCTACATGGTAAGTGTGCCCCCACCTATTCTTTTGAGCTCCATCCCTGGGTGTTATACTTCTATACCCTTCTCTCCTCTTGAGTGTTAGAGGGATCTCTAACTTGCTTCTAATAAGAATATGGCAAAGAAATGAGATTTTACTTCCATGAATATGTTACATCATAAACATGTCAGGTAGCTAACTCAATCTAGGGAACCTCTCCCTTGCTAACTTTGAAGAAATAAGTCAGGATGTTGAAAGACCTACATGACAAGGAGCAGAGGCTGGCATCTAAGAGCTGGGGGCACTCTCTAGCTGACAGTGTAACCAATGTGAGTTAATGTGAGTTTGCCCTTTGGTGAGTCCCAGATAGAAACCATACCAGGTAGAGTTGTCTCACAAAGAAAATTTTATTTGTAGCAAATAAGAAGATTATAGGGAATAATTTCCAAAGCCCCACATGACTCCTCAAGCAAGGGTGAATGGGTTCCTTTTGGAGCCTTGTCTGTATATGGAAGTGGGTCTAATGTTGTGCAGGTGCCTTAAGAAAATATACTTATACATTCATTGCACGTTATGTAAATGAGGTTTGTGTTCCTCCTTGGGTGCAAATTTTAGTAATATAGTGAGGTAAAGGGAATTGTCAGTTGTTCTAGAGATCACTTCCTGGTCTATCTGTGCAAACCCAAGTCGGGAGCTAATCTCAAATTGGTCTGGGTGGCCTGGGCTGCCAGAGTTCTTTGCCCAGATAGTTATTGTTTGAAGGGTAGTTTCTAGTTCCATCATGGGATTCTATGCTCCTCACATCTTTTGCCTGAGTTAAGAGCTTAGCTAGAAAAAGGAGCTTAAGGAAAAATGCAAGGCAAAGTTCAGTGGGCAACAGGTGAGCAGGAAGGGTCAGGTCAGGGGGTGGGAGTCCAGCTGGTGACAACAACCAGCAGAAAACTGGTGTTTTCAGTATACTACCACTGGCAGGAAATGAATTCCACGCACAAGCTGAGAGAACGTGGAAGGGGGATCCCCAGTGGAGACTTCAGATGAGATGGAGCCTGGCTGACACCATGGTTGCTGCTTTCTGATACCCTACACAGAAGACACAACCAGGCTGTGATCAGACTCCTAACACAGTGTTGTAAGATAAAAATTATGTGTTGTGAGAAAAGCAGAATCATCACAGCCTTTTGAATAAATGTGAAATTTGCCTTTTTGTGAATAAAAAGTGTTTCTTTCAAATGTAACTGATAATTTAGTTCTTGCTTATTACTTTTCTGTGTGTTGTTTTGTTGTTCTAATAATGTAAAATGTTCCAAAAGGTCTTTTGGATTCCAAAAATCTAAAGAAACTGTTTAATTTTCCCTTAGCGAAAACTTCAAAGAGTAATATTTTAATAAAATGTACTTATTATTAGTCAACTATGGAATCATACTCAATTTTTTTTTCAAGTTGTAAATAAAAAGCTCAATATTTCACATGCTGGGTTTGAGGTTGGGATCACAGCATATCACACATGAAGAATCACACTGGTTCCTAGAAAGCTGAGTTACATGGAACAACTTTGGCAACACACGTGACACTTAAAAAGATCTTCAAAATGTGGCCATGAAGAAACATATAATTATCTTGCCATTGCTGAATCAGTTATATTTAAATGTAAAAGTGAGTCAAAAATGTAAAATGCAACATAAGCAATATTTGCATCTTTGAAGGGAAGAAGGTAGAAAAGTAAGGTAGGTTTTTATCAGGAGAATGAAAGCCAGTGGAGGATGTTGTATGGGAAAACTGGAACACATATTTAAAGGTCTGTCCTCCTCGGGAATTAAAGCTGGTCTCTGCTAAGACAGAGAGGTCAGACTCTGCTACTTCCTTCCTTTTAGGTGTTTGGACAGATGGACTTAAGTTTTGCTAAAGAGTCACATTATTCTGTCCAAATATGGATTTTGATGATGGATGAGAAACTTCGGAAGAAAGTCTATCACAGATAACTCTCAAAGACAAGGGGAAAAAATTGAACCTCAGTGAGGAACCCTTACTTTGGCTTCAATGTAAAAGCAAACGTGATTTAAAAACATGATTGTACAAAGAGACATGACTGAAAGTTAAAAGGAAGAAGACAACTTAATCAGATTGAAATGGTAACAAGGAAACTTAATGAAAACATCGCCCAAGAGATTAATAAACACTGTTTTTATGAGGAAGAAGCATGGAAGGTGAGTAAGGAGGAATTGATTAAGGAGGAAAACTGTCATCATGGAAAAGTCTACGACCAGATTAGGGAAGTTAGAACAAAGGATTTCTAGGCTATTTTCTACTATCCAAGTCACAACAGTGCTAAAATTATTTCTTGATACTGTTCCCCCAAATTAACCTATTTTCTAAAAGAGAATGTTATTTTAATGACTAAAGAAAACACTTAAAAACCGGTGCAACACCCTTCGTGTGCAGGAAATGCTCAGGATAGTCATGCTATTTGGACAATTAGAATCATATTTTGTGAAGCCCTTAAAGAATGGACTTGCCAGATGACAAACTGTAGGGATCCTCTACTGTACCACACAAAAATGGGAAATACTGTTAGATTCCACGAGTGCACAGAATCATACAAGCACATTGAGTAGGAGTGACTGGGGGTGGTCTGTTTCATAGTTTATGTCTTTTCATATTTTATGTCATATTGACTAGTCCATAAGGTAGATCAGACATAGAGGTTCTAGTCGTCAACCTGCCTAATATAGTTTTATAAATTCTTCAATGTATAGATGCATGGTAGTCAGGGATTTTTATTTTCTTTTTTCTTTTTTTTATTGTAATTTTGCATGTTTAAAGTATTCTAAGGCTTTTTTTTTAATTAATTTTTTATTTTTTATAAACATATATTTTTATCCCCAGGGGTACAGGTCTGTGAATCACCAGGTTTACACACTTCACAGCACTCACCAAAGCACATACCCTACCCAATGTCCATAATCCCACCCCCTTCTCCCAAACCCCCTCCCCCCAGCAACCCTCAGTTTGTTTTGTGAGATTAAGAGTCACTTATGGTTTGTCTCCCTCCCAATTCCATTTTCTTTCATTTATTCTTCTCCTACCCACTTAAGCCCACATGTTGCATCACCACTTCTTCATATCAGGGAGATCATATGATAGTTGTCTTTCTCTGCTTGACTTATTTCGCTAAGCATGATACGCTCTAGTTCCATCCATGTTGTCGCAAATGGCAAGATTTCATTTCTTTTGATGGCTGCATAGTATTCCATTGTGTATATATACCACATCTTCTTGATCCATTCATCTGTTGATGGACATCTAGGTTCTTTCCATAGTTTGGCTATTGTGGACATTGCTGCTATAAACATTCGAGTACACGTGCCCCTTTGGATCACTACGTTTGTATCTTTAGGGTAAATACCCAATAGTGCAATTGCTGGGTCATAGGGCAGTTCTATTTTCAACATTTTGAGGAACCTCCATGTGGTTTTCCAGAGAGGTTGCACCAGCTTGCATTCCCACCAACAGTGTAGGAGGGTTCCCCTTTCTCCGCATCCTTGCCACCATCTGTCATTTCCTGACTTGTTGATTTTAGCCATTCTGACTGGTGTGAGGTGATATCTCATTGTAATTTTGATTTGTATTTCCCTGATGCCCAGTGATATGGAGCACTTTTTCATGTGTCTGTTGGCCATCTGGATGTCTTCTTTGCAGAAATGTCTGTTCATGTCCTCTGCCCATTTCTTGATTGGGTTATTTGTTCTTTGGGTATTGAGTTTGCTAAGTTCTTTATAGATTCTGGACACTAGTCCTTTAACTGATATGTCGTTTGCAAATATCTTCTCCCATTCTGTCAGTTGTCTTTTGATTTTGTTAACTGTTTCCTTTGCTGTGCAAAAGCTTTTGATCTTGATGAAATCCCAATAGTTCATTTTTGCCCTTGCTTCCCTTGCCTTTTGCGTTGTTCCTAGGAAGATGTTGCTGCAGCAGAGGTCGAAGAGGTTGTTGCCTGTGTTCTCCTCAAGGATTTTGATGGATTCCTTTCGCACATTGAGGTCCTTCATCCATTCTGAGTCTATTTTTGTGTGTGGTGTAAGGAAATGGTCCTATTTCATTTTTCTGCATGTGAGTGTCCAATTTTCCCAGCACCATTTATTGAAGAGCTGTCTTTTTTCCATTGGACATTCTTTCCTGCTTTGTCAAAGATTAGTTGACCATAGATTTGAGGGTCTATTTCTGGGCTCTCTATTCTGTTCCATTGATCTATGTGTCTGTTTTTGTGCCAGTACCATGCTGTCTTGATGATGACAGTTATTTTTTTTCTGTTGGGACCAGAAATTTTGCCTTCACTGTCCTGCTAAAGACATGTTATCATTGCATTGTGTCCCCCTGAAAAGTATGTTGAAATCCTAACTCACATATCTCAGAATGTGACCTTGTTTATAAATAAGATTGTTGTATAGGTAATTAGTTAAATTAAGATGAAGTGATAGGAGGCCATACAAAAACCCAGACACTGGGTGCTAAGACGAAGGTAAGAAGCTGCTAGTCAAGGAATATCAAATGCTATTCGTGACATCAGAAGCTAAAGGAAAGCATGAAATTTATTCCCCCCACTGAAGCCTTTGAGAGATCATAGACCTGTCAGCCCCTTGATTTTGAACTTCTAGCCTCCAGAAATAGGACACAATAAGTTTTCATTGTTTTCAGCCATCTAGTTTGTGGTCCTTTGTTATAGAGCCCTAAGAAATTAAAACAAATTGTGGTGCAGAGATTGCTGGTGATGCTGTTACAAGTAGTTAAAATATCGAAGGTATTTTGGAATTAGGTAACAGGTAGAAGCTGGAAGAATTTTGAGGTGCTTGATAGGAGTCTATATTGCATTGAAAAGAATGTTGGTAGAAATATGGATATCACAGCCAATCCTGCAGAAGAGTCAAAAAGAAAAGAGGAGAGCTGTACAGAAAGCTTCTCTTATTATAGAAAATAGATGTATCGTCATGGATAGAATATTGTTAGAAATGAATGTTAAAGCTGCTTCTGGTGAAGTCTCAGATGGAAATAAGGACCATATTACTGGAATCTGAATTAAAGATGTTTCTTATTATAAAGTGAAAAAGAACTTGGCTAAATTATGTTCTACTTCACCCTGGTAGAAAGTGGGTCTTGTAAGTTATCGATATGGATATTTAGCTAAGAAAATCTCAAGAAAAATGTAGAGACTGTTGCCTGGTTTCTCTTTCCTGCTTATAGTAAACTGTGAGAAGAAATAGATAAAGTGAAGAAGGAACTACTGAGTAAAAGGAAACTGACACGTAGTGATTGAAAATTCTTAGTTATCCAGAATACTTCCTCAGGAAACAGGGTCAAGCTGTGGCTGGAAAAACTAGAAATATTGCCAACCTGGGCAAAAAGAACCAAGATGAGTGTCTCTGGTCACAGAGCTACAGAGGCCAAGGTCTGGGCTGACAGGAAATCCTTGGCTCCAGAGGTTGTGGTAACCTGCTTTATTCCACAGGGACTGGACATTGTCCAGAACCAAGGAGGCAAGACCAGCCCCTCAGGCCAGAAGCAGACCATCAAGCTACAGAGAATCATTCTCAGGCTTTGGAGCATATGGGGGTTTTCTCTACTGAGTAGTGAACTTGCTTTAGTCTAGGGACCCTTGTTTTGTCATTTGAAGTTCTCTTTTTTAGAATGGGGGTGTCTACCTCATGCCTGTCCTACCACTTTATCTTGGAAGCAGATAACTGATTTGTAAGTCTCACAGATTTATAGATAGAAAAGAATTGTTCCTCAGGATAAGCCACAAACATCTGATTTAGATGACTTAGAAAACAAAATTTGGACTTTTTAAAGTGGTTATATTTAGATGAGATCTTGGATTTAGGACTGAGGTTGGGATGGTTATGAATCTGGGAATTGGGGATGAGGCGGAAGCATTGTGCATGTGGGAAGGGTATGCATTTGGGGGAGGGGAAAGAGAGTAGACTGCAATGGGTGGAATTGCGTTCTCTAAAAACGATATGTTTAAATCCTAATCGTTGTACCTCAGAATGTAATTTTATTGAGAATGAGGCCCATTGCAGATGTAACTAGTAACTAGAATACTGTGAGTCCCTGATCCACGACAACTGGGGAGCCTTCTAAGAAGGTGTTCTGCGATGACGTGGTAACAAAAGGGAATGACGTGTGATGACAGAGACAGGGAGGGGAGTTTTGCAGCTGTAAGTGAGGAAGCACCAAGGTTAAACACCCCAAACTAAGAGAAAGTCCTGAAGCCAATTCTTGCTCAGAGACTTTAAGAGAGCCTGGACCTGTTTGAATCTTGACTTCTTATTTTTGCTGCTATTTTAAGCTACCCAGTACTTTGTGGTGGTAATTCAAGAAAACATAAAAGGAATATTAATATTTTTTCCCAAATGTTGTAATGTAGCTGCAATGGAATTCATAAGGACCCTGAACACTGTACTTTAGAAGCCAGACAGGCTCAGAAAAAGACTGGCTATGAAAAGATTAAGACCACTCAGTTGCTTGAATTTAAGAAACTTTTACTTATTTTTGTTTTCTAATTTGGTCCTCCAATTCTGTTCTTTCTGATGATAGCTATTAATGCTTATAGTGTTATTCGGATTAATTTTTTTTTTCCCTGAGTGGCTCTAACCAGTGAATGTGTGTGATTTGAAATTCTTAAGTTATGGTAAATATACAACTTGCTGGACATCAAATAATGCTGTATCCAGCTATCTGGACCAACAGGTGTCTCTCATGATAGGAGACACTTCATTAAGAGGCAGTCCATGTTCACCTTTTATTAATTATTATTTTTCCAAATAATTAAATTAAATTAGTAAAAATGATATTGAAGAAATAATTGTATATAATATGTAGTGGGCTCCTAACAGCCAGTTACACTTAGAGTGCTTTATGTGACATGCTTGCATATGCTTAAAATTTATGATAGCATTATGTTTACACCATTTTTGAAATTAAGAAACTGAGGCATAGAAAGTTTGGATAACTTACCCAACATCACTGATCTGAAAAGCAGCAGACCTGGGAATTGATCCAGGTACAATAACTCCAGAGCCCAGTTTTTCAATCATTAAATTTTACTCTATAATGAAGTTGACCTCTGGGTCAGTACATGAGATATAGTGGGTTCACTTTCATGGCTTAACCCAAAGGATGTAGACTTCTGTACATGGCAGGCCCTAGAAAATTATCTGGCTTCATCTTAAGAGACAATGAGTGACGTACTGGCTCACTGCACTGGTAAGAGTAAATAATGAACAATTCTAACACAAGGTCAAAAATGTTTTGTCATTTTAATTAAGCCCACTATACTTACTATTAATTCTTCTGAAAAGACTATGGCCTACAAAGCTATAGAGATTCTATAGCAGTCTTTATTTATTTATTTAATGGAATGGTGCTCTCATAAAGGGTGAGAGTATGGTCCTGTGGCTCAATGAGAGTGATGTGCTTAGTTTCTAGCTCATGTTAATCTAGAACTACCTGACATGGCATCTTTCTTACTTTGTGCTCTAGGATATGTCAATCTGAGGGGAGGCCATGGAATGGTGTATTATATGAACCTACCAACAGTGTAAATACAAATTAATAACAAATTTAATACTGTGGATAGCAGGCTTGGAGCTGTAAACATAAAAACACCCATTTCTGGAAACTTAGTCCTTCATATTCAGAATTCATGTCAGTATTTTCGTGAATTATGTGGTTGCTGAACCTGAAGGAAACATCTCCTTCTTTCATTTTATCTTCCATACTGGAATGGCAGAAGGGTTTCTATAACGTAAAGAAAATCTCTATAACCCTTAATGAGAAGTGTTTCCAAAACATCTGTTCCCAATTGGGAGGAAAAAATTAAAGAGTGAAATTTTCCACCTGTGAACAGCTCCACATAGAAGAAAAACCCTTATCTATCCGACATGTGAAAATGTGAACAGACAGTGAGTGCATAGCACATAGAAGCTTAAGCAAGTCCTAATCGCATGAGTTAACTTGTGCACATTTAAGAAAGAAACTAAAATATAAGCTCTTCTGTAGTCTCTCTTACATTAACTAATAAAATATTTTGTCACGTGTGTCATGTTCTAATATCTTACTTGGGCCTGTCTCACCGTGTACTGAATGAGAAATAAAAAAGTTATTGCCGGAATGTAATACAACCAAGAAATCCCTGTTATCTGCTGCTACATTCCATAACATTTTATTTTTTTTTATAATTTTTTATTTTTTATAAACATGTAATATATTTTTATCCCCCGGCGTACAGGTATGTGAATCACCAGGTTTACACACTTCCTAGCACTCACCATAGCACATACCCTCCCCAATGTCCATAACCCCACTCCTTTTCCCCCAACCCCCCTCCCCCCAGCAACCCTCAGTTTGTTTTGTGAGATTAAGAGTCACTCATGGTTTGTCTCCCTCCCAATCCCATCTTGTTTCATTTATTTTAAAACTTCTTGGCATATTTAACAGCAATGAGTTATCGTTTCTTGAAATCCAGGGGCATTGACTGTCAGCTGAACAGTGCTCCCGCTCCATGTGGAATTGCCAACGTCACATGCATCCACATTCACCTAGGTGCTCAGTGGGGGACAGAACATCTAAGAAGACATTTAGAAACCAAGATTTGTCCATAGTCTCTCATTACGCAGTAATTGAGTTCAAGCTTCTTTACAAGATGGCAACTGCCCTCTAAGAAGGAGTCTTCTAAGAGAACAAATCTCAGTTCACAAACACCTGTCAGTCTTACTAATATCAAATTTGCCAAAGTAAGTCTCATAGCCAACCCTATAGTCAAGGTGGGTAAGGACAGTTTGGAGGCACAGATATAGGAAAGTATGGTTCACCGGGGGTCACCAGTGTAGTGGTCTATACTAAGGAGAAAAGTAATGACCTGTTCATATACAGACTTTGACAATTTTTAATCAAATTTTTTTGGCTTCTCTTCTTTTGGAAGAGGGGGCTCTCTCAGTTCTACTTAGACTTTGAAAACAGTTGGGAAAGATCTTAGTAGTAAGGAGTCACAAAGTAGTATACGTTTATCTAATTATATTTTAATGTAATTTTAAATAGAAAATAAATGAACTATTTCAAAAGTGCTTCAACTGGTTTGTGACTCTTGGCATTTTAAATCTTTCCTTAGAAGACATGGGAGAGAGAGAGAGAGAAAGAAAGAAAGGAAGGAAGGAAGGAAGGAAGAAAGAAAGAAAGAAAGAAAAGTATAATTAATTTTTAAACTTTAAAGGAGACAAGATTCTTACCAGATATTGTCCAATAATCCCTATGACAGGAAGAATAATGTTTCCCCCAAAGGTATCAATATTCTAATCCCTGATCTGGTGAACTAATTCCCTTACCTGGCAAAAGAGAAACTTCACAGATGTGATTAAATTAAGGATTAAGATCCTTAATTCATCATCAGCCAGATGATCAGGCTGGCTCTTAGGTAATCACATAGCTTTATGAGAGAAGAGGGAGGCAGGGGAATGAGAGACAGAGATGTGATAATGGAAGCAGAGGACTGGATGATACAATTGCTGTCTTTGAGGATGGAAGAAAAGTCATGAACCAAAAGGAATTTTTATTTTTTATAAACATGTAATATATTTTTATCCCCCGGCGTACAGGTATGTGAATCACCAGGTTTACACACTTCCTAGCACTCACCATAGCACATACCCTCCCCAATGTCCATAACCCCACTCCTTTTCCCCCAACCCCCCTCCCCCCAGAAGACACAGATTCGTATTCTCTGAAGGTTAGGAAAAGAAAGGGAATAGTATCCCCCGGGAGTCTCCAGAAGAACTAGCTATGTGTATACCTTGAGTTTAACTCTGTGAAACCTCTTTTGGACTTTGTCCTCTAGAATTTTATTTTATTTTATTTTTAAAATTATTTATTAATTTATTTTGGGGGTGGGTGAGAGAGAGAATCTCAGCACGACTTCCTACTGGGTTTGGAGCCCGATGAAGAGCTCCATCTCACAAACCTGAGATCATGACCCTGAGATCATGTCATGAGACAAAATCAAGAATCAGACACTTAACCAACTGAGCCACCCAAGACCTCTGTCCTCCAGAATTTTATTACTTTATTTTATGTTTTATTTTAAAGATTGTATTTATTTGAGAGAGAAAGAGAGAGATGGAGAGGAAGCATGAGCAGACTCCCCATTGAGCAGGAAACCTGATGTGAGGCTCCATCCCAAGCCCCTGGGATTATGACTTGAACCGAAGGCAGACTCTTAACTGACTAAGCCACCCAGACATCCTCAGAATTTTAAATAATACAGTCATGTTGTTGGAAGCCATTACATTCCTGGTAATTTGTTACAACTACAAGAAACTAATCCAGTTCTCATGGAGCAATCAGTCCAGTGATAAAGTGATAAAGTGATAAAAAAATTTTAATAAAAAATTAAAAAGAAGTAACAAAATTTAAAAATTATTTAATGATACGCTCTAGTTAATGTATTTTTACAATATATGTGAATTAAAGTTAATCCTGCATGAAAAGCGGGGATTTGGAGAAAAGAAAAATCAGGCTACATTTGTCTTACTTATGAGAAGCATAGATCATTGTACCTATTGTAGACTATGCAAATGTGAAAATATATATGGAATTTTGTTTTTGTAGCATTTAACCAGATTATAACATTTGACAATTTTGAATATGATTATTTAATGACAGTATGTGCTAGTAGTAGCTCTCGTGGAAGAGTGAGGGGGGAAGTATGACTACCACACCAAACTAAAATCCAGATAAATGTAGACCATTATCACCCAGTAAATATTCATTACTACCTGTATCCCGGACAATTTATTGTAATCAGAGATACAAGATATGGTTTCTACTACATGTCACACATTTAGAAAGAGCATTAACCATACTAATAGAATACAATACAATGGTATGCTATGACAAGGAGGTAATGTTGTGTACCATGAACAAAAATCAAGCAACTTTAGATGTAAGGAAATGGTTGGGCATGTTACCTTGGACTGGGTTTTCAGGAATATTCTCTATAGTAGGAGACAATTAATCAGATACTAGAATAAAATGGAGAATAGAATGATGGAATGATTCTGAGAAAGAGCATTCCTGGCAGAAGACACAGACACCCTGAGGTGAAAATAAACCTGAATTATTCAGTGGAAACAAGAGATCTGTGTGCAGAGACAGGTGCCTGAGAGGATTTATGGAGAACATGAGATGGGCTTCTGCTGTAACTCACCTGACCAGGGTGGGTTCCTATGGGGGCTTGTATTTTCATCTGGATAATAATGGTAGGAACTAGAGGGTTCTGAGAAAAGCTGTGATTTGTCAGAATCTCTTTATGCATTTTTCCCAGTGACATTGTACACAGTTCTTGGTTCTATGGAGTGCCTCCGATTAGATGCTCTCCTTCCTCCAGGTGTAGACTCTGTCTTCCATCAAAACCCAGCCCAGAAAAATTCTACAAGTTACAACCCAGGCATCAGAAAAGGGCTGCTAAGACAAACAATATCTTTGCCACAAATTTCCCCTTAGAAATGTATGCTCTGAATGTGCTTCTTTTTTTTTTTCTTTTAATTTTTTCAATTTATTTATTTTCAGAAAAACAGTCTTCATTATTTTTTCACCACAACCAATGCTCCATGCAATCTGTGCCCTCTATAATACCCACCACCTGGTACCCCAACCTCCCACCCCCCCCGCCAGTTCAAACCCCTCAGATTGTTTTTCAGAGTCCATAGTCTCTCGTGATTCACCTCCCCTCCCAATTTACCCCAACTCCCTTCTCCTCTCTAACACCCCTTGTCCTCCTTCTAATTTCCAAAAAGAGTTTTCTTTTTAACTTATTTTCATCTCAATCATACATTTAATAATCTCTGTACATATGTATACCATATATGTCACTATGTGTTAAACCAAGATCTTTTTTTAAAAGTGTTATATTCAATCCTCTTATCTCCTTAAAAATAAGACAATTAGAAGGATATCTTGGTGTCAAAGTGTTTATAACATTACCAAATTAAAAAAATAAAATAAATTGAAATATACTTTTGTTGTTGGAGATAGATTTTGCATGACTTAAAATAATTTACTATATTAGAGCAGTGGTTCATATACATATATACATATATGTATATATATATGCATGTATACATGTATATCTATTTATACAGATGTCTATACATGGAACATGGAAAAATGAGGTCACTAGATTTTACATAATTTATCATGTGTACAGATATACTCTGAGGAGCAAAACCCACTAAACTAGGGCAGTGATATTCTCTTTGGGAGTAATCGAAAATGAATCTGCTTTGCCTTTCACAGTTTCAGAGACATTGTGAAGTGTTCCTCTTCCATGGGCCGTAACTCTCATGGCCATGCTGGAGGTTCTGATGTGTTTCACTTCACCTGGCTCTCCGCAGGAGCACTGCCAAGGACTCTATTTGCCCCCCAGCCATATGTTTCAGTATGTCTCTATTGCTGTTGAAGCCAAACTCTGATGTGGTTCATAAATTTTTGGATGAACTTGCAGAATGTGAATTCAAAAATTAATGAGCATGGATTAACACTCTCCCAGGGCAGTCTTTGTTTATGTGCTTAACACATTAGACCTATGACCCATTCAAATCATTTTCATTGCATTATTGCAAACCTATGATCCAGACAGGTGCAGTGCAATCGGAGAGTGTACCATAATAAATAACACTATTGTCCTAGAGGTTTCATTTCACCCTTTGAAAATACCTGAAACTCTGAGGCTATATATAAATAGAAGCTTACCAACTTTTATCAGGGAAAACTAAATAAATCAGTGCAAATTTTGTTATAACATCAACTACAAAAATTATATGTGAAGTGATTACAAGATATAGAAAATGTACACTTTAGCATTTTTAATTAAAGCGACAAAATGAAACTGGAAGGAAAGTAAGCAAACCTTTTAAATGGGATATGGATGTGATAAATCTTTTCTTCTTTTTTTTTAATGTCTAGGGTTTGGGAGGAAAAGGGAAAAATACACACAGCTGCAGAGTAAGAAAACTTGGAAAAAGATACGTAGCTGGACCTAGACAGCTATGCTGAAGTGGCCTTCATATGTAAGCCATGGAATTGTCTGACTGCGAGGGCCTTATCTAAATCTTGCAAAAGAAAGCCGCAGCCAGAACTATGTGGTTTGTTTTTTGTATGTCTATTTCAAGAAAATGTGTAAGTCCACAATTTATCTGCAAACTATTGTGATATGCAGTTTATTTTAATTTTAACAAGATAATTTTTCAAGATCCCTAGGGATTTATTTGTGGTCATATTGGTAGTGATGGTAATAAAGAATGGGTTGAGAAAGCACAATGAGTAAGAAAAACGACATCCAACTAAGGGGATTCCCCATGGAATGGTTTATGTTCTCATCTTTAGGGTTATTCTGTTCACCATTGTATCAAACCAGAGATGACATAGATGGCATGTTTCTCCAATTGTCGGAGGCCTACCTGGAATGTACGGCTTAACATACCTGACAGTGGGCAATGATGTTTAAATGAACAAGCTCTTAATTTTCAGCAGAATATTACTTTCTCCCCTCAAAACCACCATAAGATTCTAAATACCAATCATGTTTTATAGACAGAAAAATAGAGCTATGTGATAAAATCTGAGTGCAACAAAAAACATAACTCTTTGATTTTTACATTGCACTAATTACACTGCAAATTTTAAAAAAGTGATTATTTATTACAAGACTTCTAAGAGAAATCATACAATATAATTCATGCTGTTAAAGCATATATTTAACATCATAATCACATAAACAATGGGAGTTCAATCATTAAAACCTTCTCAGTAGTCTGTATTATTATTCCTTAAACTTCTTATTCTCAGAAAATATTTGCTTCTATGTTTGCATTATGCTATTGACTTGATGAATCTTCCGATGTGGTGCCCTAAGAGTGTGTTTTTTAAATAAATGGCAATTTTACTTTTGTTAAGTTTGGTTGTTTTGTAGATATGCGTTTCTAACTGGAAACAGTAGATGCTTGAAATAAAGTCTGCCTCTAGAGCCCCTTATTTTTCTACATACTCCTCTCCCTGTGTAAAGCACTCCATATACAAATGTTCAGTTTCTGGCCACTGGTTTAAAATGTCACAGTGAAAATAACATTTTTATTTTAATTTTCCTAAAAAGTTACCTACCTTTTCTAATGCTTGGAATAAAAATACAGAATTCCCTTTAATTGGTGACATAAAACAATTGCTTTCTAAAAATTTTATTATAGAGGGGAATATCAAAATTGGTAATTTTTTTTCATTCAGGGTAAATAGAGGAAGAGAAGTATATTAGCTCTCTATTGTATAACAAATTACTACAAAGTCGGTGGGTACAACAACCACTTATTATCGAATAGTTTCTATAGGTCAGAAGTTGAGTGAAGTGTGGTTAGAATCTCCTTAGGACTTCAAAAGTTTGAAACCAAGGTATCTGTCAGCCCATGTCAGAGACATGATGTCTTCTTCTTGGTTCAGTCAGGTTGGGGAAAAATTCAGTCCTTGAAGTTGTAGAAAAGAGATCCTTATCTTCTTGCTGCCTAAATTTCCTCCCAGAGTCTCCTCTCAGGTCCTAGATAAATGGCCTTCCCACCTACGGTAGCTTACTTCTTGAAAGTTAACAAGAAAGTCCCACTCCAGTCTGCTAAATGGAGTCTTATGCTATATAATGGGAGTGACTATCGCATCACCTTCTTCTTACTGTGTAACCTAATCAGGGGAGCTAGCTTACCATACATGCACTCTTGCTATACTCAAAGCAGATGACATATACACTAGTGGACTGAAATCTTGGTGACAACTTCAGAAATATGCCTATGACAAGAAAAATATATATAGGGACGCCTGGGTGGCTCAGTTGGTTAAGCGGCTGCCTTTGGCTCAGGTCATGATCCTAGCGTCCTGGGATCGAGTCCCACATCGGGCTCCTTGCTCGGCAGGGAGCCTGCTTCTCCCTCTGCCTCTGCCTGCCACTCTGTCTGTCTGTGCTAGCATGCTCAATTTCTCTCTCTCTCTCTCTGACAAATAAATAAATAAAATATTAAAGAAAAATATATATATATTAAATATATATTCTAAAAATAAATAAAAATAAAACAAATGAAAATTACATAAAAATACAAATGCATATTAAAATTAAATATATATAAAATAATAATTATTTTTTAAGGATTTTTTTTGTTTGTTTGTGGAGGGAGGAACAGGAGGGGAAAAGAGAGAGAGAGAGATCTCAAGCAGAAATAGAGCTGAGCATGGAGTCTGACTCACCACCTCGAGATTATGACCTGAGCCAAAATCGGGAGTCAGATGCATAACTAACTGAAACACCCAGATGCCCTGAAATAAAATAAAATTAAATATACATAAAGAGGGAGGGAGTTTGCTTCAAGATTTTCATTCTCTATGAAAGTTTAGAGGGTCCGTTTTTCAATTCATTCATGCATTTACCCATTTCTTCAGCAAAAACTTTAAAGTGTCTCTGCAATACTGCAATGAAATTCTGATATTAACTACCTGGAGTTAGGACAGACTCCGCAGGTTAAAAACAATAGTCACCAGCAAAGGTACACTAACTGTAGACACTAGCTACATTTTGGGGATCTCCAGGCCACCCTCATGTCTGATCACTGACTACAAATTCTGAGAGTTCATGACTATATTAGGTTTGAAAAATTGTTAGAATGACTGATAGAACTCAGGAAAACACTATATTGACTATCAAATTTTGTTATAAAAGATATGTCAGTACCAAACAAATAAAATACAAAGGGTAAAGTCTGGGAGGGTATCACTCCAGAGCTTTAAAGTCCTGTCTCCATGAGATTAAGGCATATCATTCTCCAAGCACACGGCTGTGTTCTTCAACCAGGAATCTCACACAAGCCTCGATGTTTTAAATTCGGATTTTATTTTGCAGGCATGGTAGGTTGAATTATTAGCCCCACAAGTAAACTCGATCTGTTGCCCCCCTCCTTCCCAGGAGGTTGGGCAAATAATTTTTGGCTCAGAGCTTCCGTATTATAATCACATAATTAAGTTTTTCTGGTATGAGCAGTTCCCATCCTGAGTCATCTCCTGAGCATAAATTCAGGTGTTTTCTCTGATCTTCCATGAGTAACAGAGACATTCCCACAACATTAGCAATGTAAGAGTTTAGAAGCTCCTTCCAAAAAAACTAAGGATGAATATCAGATATTTTATTAAAAATTATTATTATATAATAGCCTTTTGTTATTAACTGACCTAAGCTCTATGGCTGCTATGGTGAACATGGTGGACTGAACTTTTGCCCTCACAAGGCTAACATCTGATGAGAGAATCACAAAAATCAAAAAAATCAAACAAAAGAAGTAATGGAAGTAGAAGGGAAACGATGAAGATACATTAGGGGAGGCTGAGCTCTTTAAGAAAAAAGCAAAAGCTTTCATTGACTAGTAGTATGTGAGCCAAGGTTAAGAAGTAATGAAGAGTGAAAAAGTATGAGGTAAAATAGGCGTGTTCCAGTAAATGAATCACCATATATAAAGTTTCCATGCCAAGTAAAGCATGGGGCAGGAGAGGAACTGAACACTGGTGACTAATTAAAAATACACTTTGAAGTTCAGAGCTGTTAGATGTAGCTTGGGTAGTTAAGAAAGCAGAACACCGTGGAGAACCTTATGGAGACATTAGAGGAATTAGGAATGTAACCAGAAAATAGGATACCACTGAAGGAGTTTCAGCAGCAATCTGACCCTGATCACCAATGTGATTTTTGAAAACTCTTCTAGTTCTGAAAGAGAAACTGGAGTGGAGAGGAGAAAGACTTTGAAGCTCATTAGTCTGTTACAGTTCCAGTGAGAATTGATGTGGTCTGCATTGTCTGTGATCCCAAAAAAGGAGGCTGTGTCAGAAAGGTATGTAAAAATAAAATTAGTAGTGTGCCATTTTGAATAAAATTAAAGATACAAAAGGAAAGGGAAGAAACAATTCTCACTTTTCTGATCTAAGTACTAGAGAAAATAGGGGCTACTGTAGGAGAAACTAGGAATACAGAATATGAATATAAGTTGGAAGTGCAGAGTTTGAGCTACCTGTTGGGAGCCCTTGAAACCCCATGGGATGACAGTTGAGTACATCTTAGTAAACCTCAGGAGATAAGCAAGCAACAGAGAGATTTGGAAAAATCATCAGCACATACATGACAATGAAAGTCTTTAAAATGGACAAACTCATGAAGAAAGAATGAAATGGATCTGGAAATGAGGCAGAGGACACGCTAAAACTTAAGGGACAAGTAGAAACAGGAAAGCCTACAAAGTTGGTTGAGAAATAATATCTAGAGAGATAGGGAGAGAATTAGAGATCATGGTGTTATGAAAGGCAAGAATACTTAACCAAAATATTTTCATCAGGCTAAGTGACTGAGAGATAGATTTGTTCGACTGGTGGACTCTTTATTGATACATGAAATTGAATATTATTTTTCTTGCCTTGGGGCAGAGAAATTGTACTGAGAAAGAAGAATAGAAATCATTCGTCCATTTTTTTTTTGTTATTTATTAGTGAGCATTTTTTTTAAAGCCATCAAGACATTACTTGGAGAAAGAATAAGAAATATAAAAAGAAGGACTTTACCCCAAACAAAGTTTCTGCTTTTTAATTATATGGTTCCATGATATCTGGAGTCAATCATTTGAGACTCCTTTCTTAATCACTTTCAAATTCTGATAAGCCATATGAAGATCTCTAAATTAAAATTGATAGATGCATCCAAAGAGCTGTATAGACCTAGCATGTGAAAAAAGCAAAAGGAAAATGATTTCCAAAGACAGAATAAATAGTAGCTAAAATCGAAATAATATTGAGTACCAAGAATATAATTTAATTCTCAATTATATGTTCATCTTGTACTCATCTCTGCCTTTATGTTTTAGCACAAATAAAATGGATTTTTGTAAGCTATAACAGGTGTAATACATGTACAAGTGTATTTGTAGCAAGTGAATTGTAAGACACAAGCAATGCAATTCAGAAGAATCTAAGAATAAGGGTGAAGAGTCTAAAAGACCACCCTCACTCATTATACAAAAGAGATGATTTGGCAAGGAAAGGCATATATTTATTAAAGCTATCAGGGAAATCATATGGTCCTAAAATAAATGGTTTCTTTTAACAAATATAACTACCTCTGAGGAAGAAAAAATATTATATACTCGCACTACAGAAAATTCTCTACAGAACCTCAATAAGGAATAATAGCTTTCACTGGAGTCTGGGTTGTTAGCCTCTCTGGTCTGTAGATGCTGCTCTCTGTCTTCCTCACAGGTAGACAATGAGTCATGGTGGAGCTTCTTCTCTGTATAAAGAAGCTTCTTTCCTCCCCTGCATCTGAACAATACACTGAATGTATTAGTGATTTAATAACTTCTCAAAATGAAGAATGTTTGGACTTTAATTCCAGTTTGCTTATGCCTGATTAATAATCCATAATAACTAGGTTACCTAATACCTAATAGTGTTTTAACCAAAAGAAAGTGAAATCAAGAGATAAATTGTCTCAAAGGAGACCACAACTTATATTCTGTAAACCTCCTCTCATGCTATTTCACCTCGAGGAGAAAGTACATTGCTTTTATGGGACAGTGAATGTGCTAGCATGACTGTAACGACTGGAAGAAAATCAGTAAATGGGATGTATACACCCATACTGAATGTCACAAGCCCATCATCTTTTTCTTGCCATCTTTTATTTCTTACAAATTTGTAAAAATTATTTTCTGAGTCGTTCTGTGCTCATATTATAAATATGGCATGTGAAAGTGATTTAGCTAGGTGAACTTTCTTCCGAATATGTATTAACCTCAATCACAAACTTTACTGAGTATCATGGTGATGTGTCTGGCAACTCATTCTTATTGCTTCCCATCTGTTTTAATAAAAAAAACAGAAATGACAAATGATAATAGACCAGGAATTGAAGTTAAATGTGTCATAACTTGTCATCAGCATGGAGATTGGTTTCATAATTTTGGGAAAGCAATAATAACACATAGTATATATATGAAGATCTTTTTGCTCAATATCTTTCTTTAAAATGCATTAATTAAAAAAATAAACCTCTCTATATATACATATAAATTATTCTGCCTAAACATGTCATTGATCTAATATGTCTACATGCCCTTTATAAATGATTCAACACAGTGCTGATTATCGTAAAGGCAGCTAGGAAGATGAGGAGTTTCTCTTATCTCCACGGGAGAGAATTTATAGCTCTAATGTCTTAAAACTGCCAGAGTGGTTCTGTTGAGAGATGCAACAAATAAGATAGTGTCACTGGCATTTTTCCATAATGTGCGTAAAATTATAAATTTATCTATCTCAAAATCCAAACTTTAGGTTTATATGACTGAGACAAAGAAATGGGCAGTTGAAAAGATATACTGTATGGGTAACATCTAATTTATTCTAGGGAATTCTTTTTTTTTTTTTTTGTCTTTTATTTTTTTTATATAATTTTTTATTTTTTATAAACATATATTTTTATCCCCAGGGGTACAAGTCTGTGAATCACCAGGTTTACACACTTCACAGCACTCACCAAAGCACATACCCTCCCCAATGTCCATAATCCCACCCCCTTCTCCCAAACCCCCTCCCCCAGGGAATTCTTATGACTCTTGGTTTTTTAATTTATCTGATCAGAGATACTTAATAACTTATATTTTCATAAGCTCCCTTTTTACATGGAAAACATCTTGGTAATTCCACTGGCTTGTGTTTTACCAAAAGCTTTTCCTTGGACACTGTTCTGGCCATCTGTGCATCATGCTCTAATGTTATTATTTTATTTTCAAGATATTTGAAGCTGCTTGACAGCTTATAGCTAACATCTGGAAAGCATCTACATTTAACTTTAGCCAATTTGAAGCACTGACAGAGGTTGGAATTGAAAGGTTCTGGAACTTGTTTCACACCATACAAGCAAGTATTTACCTTAGCTTAGTCAGACTTAGTTTTAATTTAAAGGAACTCCATCTAAGAATTACCAATGCCAAACAATAAAGCCAATCAGTAAAGTGTCATCTCCAAAGGCATTTGAACAGAAGCAGAATGGCTACAAAAACTATAAGAAAGGTCATAGGGGCAACTCCTTTCCTTGAGCAACTGTTCAAGTAAGTTTTCTTCTGGTATCAATTTCAAGAACACTTTGAAATGATTGTGATTTTAAACTGTGGTGAGGTAAATAAGAAGCATTAGTTGATTATCAAACAATATATTAGAATGGAAACGAGTGTTGTTTCCTCATCTGCTTATTTTAAATTTAGCTAGGTTAGAGAGATAAGAAAAATAAATTTTAACTTACTTTTAGAAAATGGAATACAGAATCATTAGATGACACTAATAATTAAAAACAATAATTTTATAATGGAAGTTTGGGGAGATAAACACATTTTTTACAATTATGAAAAAATATCTGGTTTTCTGTAATATAATGAACTCAAACACACTTATATGGAAATATTAGTGCCATGATAATTTCAAAAGGATGCATATTTCAAAATTTGCTTGTGTTACTACAAAAAGAATGGTTATATGATATTTAATACAGTTAAGGGTCCGGCACATGAATCATCTAATTCTTTTTCAGAGATCTCTTCTCTAAGCTTACTTCTGAGTTTACTCACCACACAGACTCTGAGACAGTTTCTTGGGTTAAGAACTGCACTTTTACCTTAAAACATAATCTCTGTCAGTGAAATAAAGATGAATTGCAGAAAGATTATTTAGGAAGTACAAATAACATGATTTTAGAAAATAAAAGGGGAAACAATAATATAGTGTTCCAAATAAAACACAAAGGCAATTTTGGAAAAAAATAAACATATTATCTACATTTTCTCTACTTTGCCATCTGTAACTAAAATTACAGTATATACTGCTATTATGGGGGTGAAGGAAATTATTCCCACTTCATATTTTAATTGATTTAAATGGACCTTTTTAAACTTTCTATGTTATACACATCTCCTTAAACTTACAGTTTATAATTCAGGACACACACACACACACACACACACACACACACACATACTTTCAAACATAATTGAATAGAATCTAAAACATAATTTCAAAATATTTCCTGAAAGAAAATAAAAAGTACTTCAATTTAGTCACCAGAGAATAGAATAAAATGAGCAAGAGAAGTTTTTTAACTACTGAAATAACTTTTTTTACTTGACCATTTAAGATGATAAAGTAAATATTGTTAAGACAAAACTACATCTCAAAAAAGATCAATTTCCCAGAGACTGGATGTGTTTCTGGAGCTAAATAATTTATATGAATATTTTTATCTTTAAATGTGAATGCTGACAAATGAATCACCTTGGACATAATTCAATTATTAAAATTGCATACTGTTTTAACAATTTGTCTAAAGTTATTTGTCCTCACCTATATTTTCACTTAGAGCTTATTGATTATCATACTTGTACTTTTCCAAACTTAACCAGTATTTATCATAAAATTGGAATTCAAGAAATGTGTATAACACAATATTTATTATAGAAATCAGATGCATGATTTGGATTAATGTTAAAATTTGTTGAAGAAAATCTGCAATATTTTTAGTGTATTTGGACTTATTTCCTTTCCTTCCTTTTTCCTTATTTTTGTCTGCTTCAATTTCTTTCATCACTGTTTTGTAATTTTCAGTGCAGTGCATTCCAAAGCAGATGTTTCAACTCCTTGGCTATCTTTATTTCTAAATATTTTATTTCATTTGGTACTTTTTTAAATGGGATCATTTCCTTGATTTCCTTTTCATATAGACTACTGTTTGTGTAAAGAAATGCTCTTGATTTTTGTATGCTGGATTTTGACTTTGTATCCTACAACTTTACTGATATATTAGTTCTAACAGTCTTTTATGGACTATTAAAGTTTTTCTACATGTAGGATCATGTCTTCTCAAAACAGATTTTACTTCCTCTTTTCCTATTTGGATGCCTTTTATTTCTATTTTGTTGACTGATTACTTCTGCCAGTATTTCTAGTACTCTGTGAATAGAATTGGTGAGAGAGGGCATTTTGCCTTGTACTAGATATCAAAGGAAAACTTCTTAATTTTTCTACACTGATTGTGATGTTATCTGTAGACTTTTCATACAGGGTCTTTGTTATGCTGAGTTAAGTTCCTTCTATGCATACATCTTTTAGAAAAGTTTTTTTTAAAAGTTGCCTTAGGTATATATTGACAAGAAGTGTTTCTGTTGTAAGGAGAATAATGAGTTTTTATTCAATTGTAAGGGATAGATTTTATATAAATAAGCAAGAAGACCTGATACCTGGAGTTAAGCAGTAAAGGCAAGAAGAGATTTCGATTAATCAGAATACAGGTGTAATGATGGTGAATTTTTCAGAATTGGAAGCAAGGAAGTAACTCTGTCTGTAAAGATATTTTACAAACTTCATTTAACTGTAAAGATATTTCTTACTCTCATTTAAAAATAAGATATATTTTGTCTTCCTTACATCTATTATATATTTTATTATGGGATCTAAGAAACCACCAAAAATATAACTTTATATTTGTTTTACTTTTGCAAGCAAAAATTATTTTTCTATTCATACTTTTGTGATAAATATAGAAGTGTATGTTATATGTTGCCTAACATATTTTATGTAACAAGTATCTGATCTTGTTTCAAGGAGTAGAAATTATTTGTTTATGCTTATTCTTTTGATAAGCAGAGAAATATATCACACAACGTTTTAAATTAATTATGAAGGCTTAGAGATCACTTTCCAATGGACATATGGTAAAGGGTTTATCAAGACCTATTTCCTGTCGAGTGGCCCTGCTGATAGCATCATGGTTAAACAGGCAGGAGAAATGCACTCAGCCTCACAGGGTGGTCAGCCTTATGGATTACTAACAGACCCATCATGAAAACAATAAAAGGACCCTCCATCTGTTCATTGCAGCAGTAATGGGAATACTAAATTCTTTAAAATGCCTAAATGTCCAACAAAAGAGGAATGGTTTGATATTGTAGTCTGTGTGTTTGGTGAGATAATATTCTCAGTTTAAACACAGTGAACAGGAAATAATTTAAAAATGTGTTTTCTCATCTTACATGAGGAAGTTGAGTGGCATAAACACCACTAAATCTGTAAAAATACGTAATATAGAAGGAGTAACAAGTAATGTATCTTAACTACATGAGGGACAGTGAGTCCTTGGCAATTTATCATCATTATTATTACTATTATTATTATTAAAAATAAGTGGTCATAGACTTTATCAGAGTAGGTGACATTTGGGTAGTTGTTAGCCTTGCAACCTCTCCACCAAGGCCACAGCTGGCCAAGTCACCTTACATTGACATGCACTCACCCTCATTAGTGAATACCTCCATACTGAGACCCTCAACTGACTGAGACTTCAGATGTCTCTTCCAGATGGCATAAGCGGATTTGGAGACACCAGAGGCTGGCATGGGATGTCGAATGCGGGTCATAGTAGGTTAAAGATTATGTCAGATTAATGGTGACATCTTAGAAAGAAGGTATGTTATCTTTTCCTACTAAGATTCCTGGAATTATTTATTTATTCATTTGTTCATTGCTCTTTACTTTCATGGACCATCTATATATTCCTTGGTTTTCTTGATCTACAATAATATCCCCCAAATAACCTGCAAACTGTATTAGCTTGATAAGGCTGCCGTAACACGGTAGCACTCTGAGTGGCTGAAGCAACAGAAATGGACTTTTTCACAGTTCCAGTCCAGAAAGTTGGGATCAAGGTGTAGGCAACTTTTGACTCTTCTGAGGCCCCTTTTAGGCTGTCTTCTTTTTCCCAGGTCTTCATGAGGTCTTCATTCTGTGCTCTAATTTCCTCTTCTTATAAGGCTTCCTTTCAGATTAGGGAGCCCCTCAGCATCCTCATTGTAATTAAAGTACCTCCTTTAAGACCCTATCTTAAAATCCAGTCACATTCTGAGATCCAGAGGTTAGGACCTCAATATAAGTAAGAATGAGGTGGGGCGAGGCACAGCTCAACCCACAGCACCAAACAAAGTCCTTTAACTTGCATAATTAATAAGCATATAATAACCAAAAGGAAAAGAAGGTTTTTTTTTTTTTTAAGATTTTTATTTATTTGACAGAGAGAGATCACAAGTAGATGGAGAGGCAGGCAGAGAGAGAGGGAAGCAGGCTCCCTGCTGAGCAGAGAGCCCGATGCGGGACTTGATCCCAGGACCCTGAGATCATGACCTGAGCTGAAGGCAGCGGCTTAACCCACTGAGCCACCCAGGCGCCCGGAAAAGAAGGTTTTAAGAAAATCTCAATATAAAGGGAGTGTTCTAGATAAGCAATGGAACTGCAAATAGCCTCTAACATGTTCTTTATATCCAATAGGAATAATTTTAGAAGCAGGAAGATGTGAGAACTATATTCAAATATACTATTCAAAAAATGTACACACTCATATGCACAGCTTTCTTAATTAAATTGGATCAGTGCACAAAATGGCACAGACAAGTGCATCTGCAAAGGTTAGCATATATACACTGGAGACTGAGGAAACTTTTTTCTTTTCTCCAAGCATTATCTTAATAAACTTAATCCAGTATATTTTCACATTTCAATCTTTGATTTTCAAAGAAAATCAATTTATGGATTTCAGACTATATGCCTGGAAAAATAGAGAAAACTCATTATAGATAGAATCATATACAGTATCTACTTCTCTCTTTTTGTTTTTTGTTTTTTTTTTTTCATAAAATGAATGCATAGCACGCATATTCAAAGTTGTCTGAATCCTTTCGGTGATGCTTTAAGAATTAGATAATCCCAATCTTCTACCACCTTGGTGAAAAGCATGTTCTATCAGCTGGATATGCTTATAACAATTCTATAATATAACTTGCTAGAGAATAATACCGATTAAAGATATATACTCCCTTATTTAGTTCTCTTCTTAAAAGAACTATTTTCCATCAAACACATGAGAATAGGAGTGGTTCACACTGAGATATATTTTTTTTAAGATGTGTTTATTTATTCATAAGAGAGAGAAGAAGAGAGAGAGCACGAGCAGAAGGGGCAGAGGGAGAGAGAATCTCAGATAAACGGAGCTGACTGCAGAGCCCAACAACAGGCATTGTATCATGACCGTGAGATCACAACCTGAGCTGAAACCAAGAGTCTGATCCCCAAAGGACTATTGCACCCAGGCACCCCCTGGGATATCTTTTACAAATGTCATAGTACACAGATATAATGTAGAAGTACACAGATACAGGTGAAGATACAGATATAGACATAGACATATCTGTACACATATTATCTGTAATATCTCTAATGTCATTGACATAAGATGAACAATTGAAGAAAGCATTTATGATAATTATTATTTGCTGATACTATAAAATTCACAAGATACTCCTAGCTAACATAAAAAGATTCTTTGGATTTATGGTTTGAACATAGTGTCTTATTCAGCATTTTCCCTTTCAAGTCCTGATAATTATTTAAGAACAAAACAGAAAAGGAACACAGCTCTATTTTTAGAAAATGTAAGAAATTAGAATTCCTTACATATCAGAGAAAGGCATAACTTTGTACAGCTGGGGACGTTATGCCTGAGAAGGTAAGAGAAACCATGCCATAGAGAGAAATAGGTTGAAAAATAGAGAAATAGAGAGACAGCACCAGCAGAAATGCACCCCCAATGATTTAAAAAAAAAAAAAAAAAGAAACACTTGCTTACAAAAGGGTGCTCAACAGTACATTGATGAAAATATAAGTAAATAATAATAAAAGTCCATGGCCTGGTAGCAATAGCACCAGCATTCATTTTGTTCTGACTGATGGGAGCCGAGTGAAATTTTCAGCAAGAAAATAAAGAAAGAGAGAGTTTGCTTTGTGAAAAATGGACAACCTGCAAGACTAGTCTGAACTTGTCCTCATCCTAATAGACATCCTCCAAAAAGCTGGACCAGGAAAAATCCATATGCTTTAAAAATAAGTTATTATTTTGGGCGCCTGGGTGGCTCAGTGGGTTGATACCTCTGCCTTCGGCTCGGGTCATGGTCCCGGGATAGAGCCCCGCATCGGGCTCTCTTTTCAGTGGGCAGTCTGCTTCCCTTCCCCTCTCTCTGCTTGCCTCTCTGCCTACTTGTGATCTCTGTCTGTCAAATAAATAAATAAAATCTTAAAAAAATAAGTTATTATTTTAAGAAATCTCTAAAATATATGTGTGTATATACATATATATATACACACACGTATATATACACACACACATATTTACACACACACATATATATATATGTGTGTGTGTGTATATCACAAAGGAGATGGGAGAGAAAGTACAGGAAAACCTACCAACAGGATATATTTAAGAAGAATTGTTTGGGATGCCTGGGTGGCTAAGTCAGTTAAGCATCTGTCTTCGGCTCAGGTCATGATCCCAAGGTCCTGGGATTGAATCCCACGTTAGGCTCTTTGCTCAGCAAGAAGCCTTTCCCTGCTTGTGCTTGCTGGCTCATTCTCTCTCTCTAACAAATAAATAAATAAAATCTAAAAAAAAAAAAAAAAGAAAGAAAGAGAGAGAGAAAAGAAAAAGAAAAATTGATGCAATGAATGAAAATTTAAAATGACAAGTCTCAAGTATCGAAATGGTGAACCAATCTTATCTATGAATAAGAAACCAAGCAGCTGGGGGATGAGGAAATTGATCACTTAAAGAACCCAGGAAAAACATGTAAGAAAATAACCATTGTAAAATACTTAATAAAGATAGTAAGGAATGGACATGAGAAATGATTTTTTTAAAATTAGGAATCTAAAATGGTTATAGAGGAAAGGAAAGACAAGTAAATTAGAAATAACATAGGAGTTTTGGAATTTGTAATAAAGATTAAAATTAAAACAAATATTTAGATAATTCCTGATTTTTTTTAAATTAAGGACACAAACCCATACATTGAATAATACAGCAATTCTTGGTAAAAAAACTGTCCTAGATTAGACATAATTGAGATTCTGACTTAAATCAAAGTATAATAACACATATAGAAAATTTCCCAAGACATGAATATACAGATTCATGAGTTATGACAGAGTAAGCTCTTATAAAATAATCACCTGAGACAAGATAGAGCCAGCATGTTAAATCCCTACCCAACCCTGAACTCCTTTCTGTCTTTCCAATGAACCACTTACTTTAATTGTGACTCCTGAGTTTAGTTCTGCCTGTTCTCAAAAATTATATTAAAAAAATTTAAAAAAAAAAAAAAAAAAATTATATAAATGGATTCACACAACATGAACAGTGAATCTGCCATCCTCATCTCAATAATGTCAGTGAGATTCATACTTATTGTTACAAGGTGTTCAAATTAATTTTATTGCTGAACATTATTCTTATCAATAACTCTAGAGTACTTTTTTTATCCATTCCTTATTGTTGACAGTATTTGGTTAGTTTTCATTCATTTATTCCAGAAGTATGCCAGTACTTGGTATCATCAAGAGTGCAGTACTTGGTGTTGACAAATTTTAACTATTCTTATTAATTGTTTTGTTGTTTTGACTTGTATTTTCCTGATGATTGAGATTAGGTGACTTTTCCTGTGTTTTCTGGTCATTTGGTTGTGCTCTTTCTTGAAGTGTCAGATCAAGTGACTAGCTCACTTTTTTCTCTGAGTTGTCTGTTTCTCTCTGGTATACAAAGGCTATTATATATTCTAAAAAGGATTGTCTTTTTTCATTCTGTAGTTTGTTTTCTTCTATATTCTTAATGAACAGAAGATCTTAATTTTGATGTTTTTTTGTCTATATTTTACTTAACATTATTGTGCTTGCAAGTACAAAAACTATTTCCCTACATCAAACAAAATATTTGTATTTATTATTTTAATATGATAAAATTTAATACTTGACTAAAAATCCACTATTAAATGTAATTAGATAACAACTGATATCTTTGCATGATAGTCAAAAACACTAAATCATCTTCATCATCCTTATTCTCAAACATTGTTTAGAGTTATTACCTAAACATTTAGACTAAACAATAAAATACAAAGGAGATGAACAGGTTAATATGTGATTATTTACACATGACATGATCGTTTTCTGGGAAAACTAAGAACAAGAAACCTGAAAAAGTATTTTAAACAATGGATAAATAATATAAAAATTAAAAAATTAATAGAAATGAATACCTTCAATATATACCACAACACATAATTAAAATATGTAACAAAAGAAATATCCTTTATGTAATAACTAAAAAGAATTATGAAATGTCAACATATAAACTTGATGAGCTATAAAAATTTTAACATGCTCTGGAAGTCACTAAAGAAGTCCATTATAGTACTTGTATATGAGCACAAATATACAAAAAACAGAAAGATCATAAGTGAGCAAAAATAAAGATAAGTGCTTAAAGTACAATAAGGGTAGCATCTGAATAAATGCAAAAAACAATTTTAATACAAATATATTTGAATAAGTAAGGATTATTTAACATGAAAGACAAGAAACTTTGATATAAATCTCTAATCTTGATTGAAAAAAATTTAAAATTCATTATTTTAAAATAAAAACAAAATGATAAAAACATTATTTTATAGCATCAGGTTGAGCAATAGTTTTAGTTATATCTAATAACCTATAAATGAAAGATTGATTAACTTCCATTGTAATAATAAATCTGCATGAAGACAAATATTATGAAGCAAGCAGAAAAATGAAAAGCTAATTCAGAAAAAAAGTAGACAATGCCTATAAATAGACAAAGGAATAACTTCTCTAATTCACAATGTGTTTCTGAAAATTAACTTGAAAAATGTCCATCTGAAAAATGTGTAAAAATATGAAAATAAGGAAAATAGATTATAGTGATATAGTATTTTTCTTCAATTAGGTTGACAGAGACCCTAATGCTTGACAATAGACTATACTGAGATGTCAGGGAAAAGGCTTTGGAATAAACATTATTTGATCGTGGTAGGAGTATCCTTTGATATAATTCTGTGGAGAGTTATTTGTTAAAATGCACAAAAAGTAAAATCCAATAATTCTATTTCTAAAATTTGTTTCATGAATATTTATATACATTTGTAAAATGACTTATGTTAAAAGTAATTCACTAGAGTATTGTTTATAATAACAAAACTATATCTCAAATGCTCTTGAACAGGGGGTTGGTAATATTAGGTTATATAGTATTTTATGCTTAAGTCAAAATAAGGAGTCTCACTATTTACTGACACAAAATTATAGTCAAAACGTTAATTGTTGAGGAAAAAAGCAAAGTACATAATATTGTGTATATTATGCTGTCACTTGTAAGAAAGAGAAAGAAGGCTATCTCTGAATTTGCTGTTATATGCATGATAGATACCTGAAAAAAAAATAAATAAATTTTAACAGTGGTTATTTGTGTAAAAGGAAATTATGAACGATAGATGTGGTCTTTATACTTTTTATATTTTTGAATCCTGTGATATTAAAAAGTTAATTAAAAATTTAAAAGAACTATGATTATGTATGCTAAATTATAATTCTCATACTGTATTAGCCTGAAATAATGATTTTTCTACAAATCTGTAGTTTACTCAGTAAGTTAAATAGGGCTATCCATTCACCTGTAGAATTCTATGATTTCATGGTATGATTCCATGACTACACACTCTTGGAATCATTAAAAAGTATGTCTACACAGAATTATTATTCTTTTATATTATATTGTATATATAATATATATATTATATAATTATAATTCTTTTATATTATTATTATATTTTACTCCTAATAATAATAACAGTAATAACAGAATTATGACATCAAATGTGAATCATTCCAGAGCAGAAGGAAAACAGGAAACATTGAACAAAATCAATTTAGCTTCCCAAAGAGCACTTGGATGATTCAGAACTGAAAGATTATTCTGCTAACATTGTAATGGCCATTAGTTTATACCTTACTCCCACGTACATTCTCTCACCATTTTATTCCATCATGTATAAAAGTGGGAAGACAGCAAACCCAAGAGGACTACAAAGAGTCCATCAGACCTGGCAGAAAAGAAAAAAAAAAAGAAGACTGACAACATTGACAATTACTGATTGAGCTAAAACTCATAAAAATAAAGTTATAAAAAATACTGCTCTAATTACAAAAAATATATATAATGATTATAAGTAATTGAGACTGACAATTATAGATTGAGCTAAAGCTCATAAAAGTTAAGTTATAAAATACACTGCTCTAATTAGAAAAAAATGCATATAATAATTAAAAGTAATTCAGGAACTATAGAGAAATAATGAAGAAAAATAACATTCCTAAACCTGTCATTGATGAATAAGTAATAAGTAAATAGCATATATAAGAACCATAAATTGATCAATCATGGTAACATCTACTACCTTTTTAAATTAAAATTATGATGTATTTTCTGTTATAATTAAATGTTTTTTAAATTGTAATGCAAATATTGTTTTGCCATATATGTATAATTGTAATTGAAATAACCAATCCTCTATTTTAGGCACTCATATTCTTTTCAGTTTTCCTTATTATAAATAAAGCTGTGATATCTCTTCACAATTGCATTCCTAACAATCAAATTTTCATGTTCAAATAATATAAATATTTCTGAAAATTTTTGTATAATCAGGATAAATTTTATTTTAATCTTTAAAATAATTGTTTTAGTATAGACTTTAAAGAACAGTTTTAGATTCACAGCAAAATTTGGCCAGACACTAGAATTAGAGTATATTCCTGACTACATGCATGTATACCATCCCCTCTGTCAGAATCCTGCACTATTGGGGCATTTTTGTTAAAATTGATGAGCCATAACTGACACTTAATTATTACCTAAAGTTCATAATGAACAATAGGGTTGACTCTTGGTGTGTATGTTCTGTGGGTCATGACAAATGCATAATGCTATATACCCATCATTATCTCATTCAAAATAGTTTCTTTTCTATAAAATTTCTCTGTGCTCTTGAAAGTATCTTTTGCAGAACAGAAATTATTAATTTTAATGAGGTCAAACATCAGTCATTTATTTCATGAGTTGTGCTTTTGATGGGGTATCTGAAAAGTTATCATCAAACCTAAGGTTAGTTTGGTTTTCTCTTCTGTGATATTCTTGGATTTTTATAATTTCACTTTTATATTTTTGACTATATTTTCAATTAAGTTTGAATTAATTTTGGTGAAGGGTATAAGGTCTGTATTTAGATTCATTTATGTGCATGTGGATATCCAGTTGTTCCACCACCATTTGTTGAAAAGGCTGTATTTTGTCCAACAAATCATGTTTGATTTTTAGTCAATGATCAGTTGACTATTTGTGTAGGCCTATTTCTAGACACTTTATTTTGTCTTATTTATGTATTTGTCATTCTTTCACCAATATTACACTGTTGTGATTACTATAACTTTAAAATAAGTCTTGAAGTAGTATAATATCAGTCTTTTTAGCTATTTTTTATTTAATGTTGTGTTGGCTATCCTGTTTTTTTTTTTCTTCTCCATGTAAATTTTAGAAAAAGTTTGTATATCCACTCAATAATGGACTTTGGGATTGCATTAATTATTTAGATCAATTTGGGAAAACTGACATCTTGACAATATTGAGTCTTTTCTATGTTTTTGTTTTAAGATTTTACTTATTGATTGATTTATTTGATTTAATTTATTACTTATTTACTTATTTATAAGAGCAAGAAGGGAGAGACATGGAGGGGTGGGAAAGGGAGAGAGAGAGAGAGAGAACCTTCAGCAGACTCTAAGCTGAGCATGGAGCCCAATAAAGGGCTCAGTCCCATGACCCTGAGATCATTACCTCAGCCAAAACCAAGAGTTAGACACTTAACCAACTGAGCCACCTGGTGCACCTATGTTTTTCTTTAAATTCCAGTTAGTTAACATACAGTGTAATATTAGTTTCAGGTATACAATATGATGATTCAACACATCCATGCAGCATGCAGTGCTCTTCACAAGAAATGGACTCCTGAATCCCCATCACCTATTTAAACCATTCCCCTATTCACCTCCTTTCTGGTAACCATGTTTATTGTCTATAGCTAAGTCTCTTTATTGATTTGTGTCTCTCTCTTTTTCCCTTTGTTCATTTGTTTTCTTTCTTAAATTCCACATATGAGTGAAATCATATGGTAATTGTCTTCCTATGACTGACTTATTTTGCTTAGCATAATACTTTCTAGCTCCATTTATGTTGTTACAACTGATAAAATTTTATTCTTTTTTATGGTCAGTAATATCCCATTGTATCAAGTCTTCTTATCCATGAACATGGAATAATTCTCCATTTTCATTTTTATTTGTTTCTTCCACTAGATTTTTAAAGTTTTACTCAAAAGGATCTTGTATAAGTTTTGCTAGATTTATACCTTTCATTTAGGATATGCTAATGTATGATATTGTGATTTTAATATCAAATTCCATTTGTTACAGAGTGTGTTCATAGATATATATATGTATATGGTATATAGGATTTTCTAAGTATATTATAGTTTATAGGAAAATGAGCTTTTTAATATAAACTTGTATCATGCAACCTTGTTATAATTGTTTATTATGGAAGGTTTTTGTAAATTCTTTTGAATTTTTTAATACACTTTCATATCTGTAAAGAAAGTTTTATTTTTATCCTTATCAATCTGTGTACCTATTATTTCCTTTTCTTGTCTTTTTGCATTCTCTAGGACTTCTAGTATGATATTGAAAAAAAATGAATGAGAGAAGGTGTCCTTGCTTTGTTCTTAAGCAAAAAGGAGTTTTGCATTTAATTTCCATAGAATGCTTGCTTACACTTCATATAATATTGTTCTAATCGCTAGTTAGAGACATTAATGTTACATTTTAACCTGCTTTTATTTCCTGAGTTATCACTGAAGTTAGATATTACCATATATTTATATTTCTAAATTATATCATATTGCTTGTAGTAACTGCATCCATTGAACTTAAGGATTAAAAAAAATACTTGTGAAAGCAAATATGAGCTCTATTGCATAATTACAGTATATAGGAACTTATAAGTAAGTATACTATAGTTTTACTCCTCAGAGTAACCATTATTTCTAGTATTTTTTATGTTAATACATATATATAAAAACATTTTTACTATTATACAATATTTACATATTATACCTATTTAATATAATTAATTTTATATATAAATATATGACAACTAAACAACATCATGTATCCCTGTTATTTAAATTCTAAATCAAACAGATTCCAGAAATATAGTAAATAATAACACAAGGTTATTTCAATATTGAATATTAATTTTGTATAAATAATTACATAATTAAGTTAAAGAAAATAATTATTCATCATGAACCATCCTTATTGATGCCCAAACATAATATTCATCTATCTCTAATTAAAAAAAGCCATAGTAGTTATGAAATTAAAGCACTCTTCATCAATTCCATAAAGAGTAACAATTTCTAAGAAAGATCCAAATTAAGGATCTTCAGTATCTGATACAACGTTTAGTACATAAGAGGCAGTTGACAAATTCACTAATGTTTGAATAAGCAATATATCGATTGCTAGAAATTTTATATATTCTTATTAAAATCCAGGCATGACTGCTCTCTATCACTAAATTTATTAACTTTATTCTGATATTCTTCTAATACAGTAAGTTGAAGAAAGGTGAGATATAAAATTCAGATATTATGCAGTAATATTATTTTCTCATGTTGAAATTCTCATTGAAAAATCCAAAAGGACTAAGAAAGTATTATATTAATTATACATAAAACATAATGTATAACACATATTAATTGCATATAATTTTATATGTTAATTACAAGTTTATATATTACAATATTATAGATTTCAGTATATTGACAGTTTATATAAATGAATGATGAATAAATAAGAAATTGGCCAAATATAAAATCTAATTAAACTAGGTAACTAAAATTATTTATATAAATACAAACTACTTCAGTGAATAGAACAAAGGACAGCTATAGCCAAAATGAGTCTTCTTATAAAGTTAAAGACTTGTATAAATTCCTGCCTAAATATATAGAGAAAATATTTTGCTGTGTCTGTGGATCGTAATTTTGTGCTCTGATCATCACCCAGCTCTGGGCTGATACTCCCCCCATCTTCCTTTCTTTCATCTATCTATTTATTTATTTATTTATTATCCGGCCCCATCTTTCCTAGGTTATAATAAGCATAAAATAACAAGGTCATAAAAATAGATATTCTTTGTATTTTGAGACTTTTATTTGGAAAACAAAGCCGAACAAAACCCTTTTTGTATATAAGAAATTGATATGCATTTTAGATCTTAATAAGTAAAGTCAAGGGAAATATTTCTATCCACTTTTTGCTACCAAACTCATAGCTCACACCTACCTTGGTATTCAATTGGCCAGGAAGAAAACTATATTTTTACAGAACCAGACCTGTTAGAGAGGAGGGAGTAGATGAGATTAGTTTTGCTGAAGCTTCAAAATATTAGCAGTATGCATAAAGAACATTTCATGCTTCATGTACCATTTATTCAAAAATCTCTTTTGTCCTTTTCATCCTCTTAATTATAACATTTGAGCTATACCAATCTTTAATTGTTTTTCTGTGCCATCAGTTGGAATCCATCACAAAGGTCTGCTACAAAACTGGAATCACAGAGAGAAAAAAAAAAAGAAAGAAAGAAAGAAAGAAAGAAAGGGATAGTAGTCATATCCTTGCTTTCCTTGAACTTACAGAGAGAAGGTATCATTCTTTGGGATAAAATTAATGCAGAGCATCTTAGATTAAATGTTAACTCCATAAGAGTACACAGTACACTTCAATAAATGAATAACAACATAAAATGTCACATTGAGAACATTCACAAGAAACATTCGTATTTCCTTCTCTAGAATAGACTATTGTGTAAAAACAGATCACCTAGCAACGTCATGTTGAAAATTAGGACACTGACAGTATCTGCCTTATACTGTTGTCATAAAGATTAAAGCAGTTAACATTATCATTACTAAGGGAAGGGAGTGATGTCCTCCTCTACAAGACACTGTTGTTCCTATAAAGGAAGAGCAATATCTTAAAGAGAAGGGACATTGAACTGTCAGTATAAAGAAAGAGAAAAGGGTAGTTAACTAAGTAAAACAAAGACCTTCAAACTTTTTGTTTGAATTGAGACTCCAACAAAGAGATGGTTTTTATACTTCCATGCATAGAGGGAAAGCAGAGAAAAAAGTGAAAAAACAATTGTACAATTACATATACACACGTATATATATATACATTTTAAAGAAATGTCAAGTAGTCTTACATTATCAGAATAACACTATCAAGCAAAACAACCAATTAAAATTAAAGATTTTTTAAAGATTCAAGATAACTGTGCAGATAATAGTAACAATAGCTGAGACTTAAGAGATTCTTACTATAAATAAGATTCTTCAGCATAATTTTGCAGACTTTCAAACGCACACACACTGTTGGAAGGTGTAGTTAAAATTATGGCTCTGTCATTATTCCAAGTTTCAATTTCTCCCTCTCTTTTTCTCTCTCAAACTATTTCTCTCTCATACAATTGTTTAGCTATGATCACTGGTTGGTGGGTTGGTTTTGAAGGAAATTTATAATCATATCCCCCTAAAAATATTCATGGATTTTGGAAGTAAATTATTTAACAGTAACAAGTTAATTTTCAAAAACTGTTTTTTTAATCATTTTTTTTACTCTTTAAATTTTAGCTCTGAAATACAATTGACAAATAAAATTATGGCATCAGAGGTCTATAACTCTCAAAAAATTATATTTAGAAAATTTTCATATTTTTTGTTAAACTTCTTTCTGATAATTCTTTTTCCTCTGTGATAAAAAGTATTTTTCTTTTTTATTTTCTTATTATTTCTACCTAATCTTTCCAGTTATAGATAAGCTATTGGTTTTCATATATTAACTTTTTATTTGGTCCTAAATCATAAAAGTTTTTTATATGTTTTGTTGCCTTTAAAAATAATTTACTTAGGGGCTACAAAATAGTAGAGCTACAATAATAGTAGAAAAATCTGTAAAATAAAAAAAACACATTATTTTTTTGATAGGAACCTTGATTCAAATAAGGTTTGTTATTTGATTTTAAATGAGTAACTCCAAAAAGGGATCACTGTATTATTTATTTTTGTTTTAATGTATTATTGCCTAGACTAAGAATCAGAGAAAACTTGTTTCACTATATTAATTTCAATATTTTTATTTTTTCAGCTCTTAAATATTTTGCATAAATTATCTGTATCCTCAAATTCTAATGAAATCATGAAATGAATTTTTAGAAACTTTAAAATGTCTCTTATGGCTATTGGTCATTTGTAATTTCCTAACAACATTGATATAGGTTGAATTATGTCCCAATGAAATTCATATGTTGAAATCTACAAATTTGGTACAACAGAATGTTACTGTATTTGGAGATAAGGCCTTTAAAAAGGTCATTAAATTAAAATGAGGTGGTTAAGGTAGAACCCCAATTCAGTATAGCTAGTGTCCTTATAAGAAGAGGAAGAGATGCCACTGATGTCCCTACCTAGACAAAAGACCATGTGAGGACACTACATGAAGGGACCATCTGCAAGCCAAGGAGAGAGGTCTTAGCAAAGAATTAACTTGGGCTTCTAGCCTCCTGAGAAAATAGATCTCTGTTGTGTAAGTCATTCAGTCACTGGTAGCAAACTAATATAATCATTACATGTTTTCTTAGAGTTATAAACCATGTTGCCTTTTATTTATTTATTTTTTAACTTTTATTTCTCAGAGAGATAGCCTGTGTGCACAAGCAAGAGCAGGAAGAGACAGAAGGCAAGGGAAAGAGAGAGAATCCTAAAAAGGCTCCAAACCCGCATGGAGCCCCACACAGGGCTCGATCTCATCCCAGAGATCATGACCTGAGCCAAAATCAAGAGCTGGACACTTAAGTGAGCCACCCAAGCACTCCTCACATACCTTTTAAAAAGTAATTCCCTTATTTGTTGTTAATCCCATATCCTGATATCAAGACTTGAATAAAAGGTAAATTCTGAGAGTGAGCAGTCTGACAGGATTCGTAGTCACTGAATCATTTCATAATGAGCACTATAAGAACAATGCCTTTGTTCACATAGTTTGGTAATGTGAATGTGGATTTGGCAAATTCACATTCAGAAGAATTATGAACTCACTGGTAATGGGTTCTCTGAGTTGGTTGTCTGGGGTTCATCTTGGTGGCCTCTCCATGATCATTCATCGTCTGCTTCCTAGGATAGAATCTGTATCATGAAGACACTCCAAAGATACTTCTTACCATGGAGGGTTCCAGAAGCTACAGATTTACGGTTCTAAGACAGACCCCACTATGGGCCTCTTCCCAGATCCTGAGTCATCATTATATCCAGTCCCTAAGACTCTCGATTACTGTGTTTCACTGGGATTCTCCTAAAATTTCCTTCCAGTTATCTCCTGGACTAGGCTTTATTTTCTAGATTTTTCTATTTTCTATTTTTTATTTCTATTTTTTCTATTTTCTTTATTTTCTAGGCTTTATTTTCTATTATTATTTCTTTTTGCTACTGATTATTTTTTTTCTATCCATGAATTTTGTTTTTCCCTTTAAATGGGAAAAATAAGAAAGCAAAAGCCAGAGCCTAGGATTATATTATAACATATAAAAATGTAAGAACATTATTTTAGAAGTTTTTTTCTTAAACAAAATGATAGTGGTCCTTAGTACTATTAAGAACTATGACAGGACTTCTTACTTTATTTTTAAAATCTATGCCAGAGTATTATCATTATTTTATGTTTTCTAATATTATAAAATCTTTGTCCATACTATTTTGCTTCTTCATTTGCTGCATGGCGTGTCTTATTTCTAGAATTATTTATTCTACTTTTTCCAAAGAAATAATCATGTTAAATTTTAATAAGATATAATTCAATGATAAAATTTATCCCCCATTATATATAACAAAATAAGGCTCAAGTTGTATATTTTGGCAAAACAAAACATATTTTATGTTAAGTTTTAGAATATAAACTTTTATCATCATCCTACTGTATTTTCTTTAAGTGATAAATTGCATGTTATGTCACATGAAAGATTTTGTTTCTGCTGCTTCTTAAATAAAATGGATAAAAGCAATACTTTAGAACTATACAAGGAGAGAGGTGGAGGTGATGGTGGTGTTTTCTAAGGGGAGTCCAGACGGGGGATATAAGCTTTCCAAACATGTCCTCTTAGTTTTGCTGGATTATCAGAGTCCTCAAAGCTATTATCCTGACTTGTTAACAAGCATCTGAGGCTGTGATTGACATCCATGAGAGACATGATTTACAACAATCACAAAGTGTCTTGGGAATATATATATGTAAAGACAGTGTTATATCTGTTTTATTTTCTGTAAGAAGAACTAGCTATAATATCACTCCCTCCAGAAAAATGTGTTTTAAAGATAGTTTCAAAACCAGAATACTTGGATGTTGCAAATAATTAATGGCTTTCTTTATATCTATTTCATAGAACAGATGACCTGGATAACAGTCCATTCACCTTTTCCCTATGGGAAAATTTTGCGTCGAGGCTGGAATTAAGTCTTACCTGTGTGCGTGTGTGTGTGTGTGTGTGTGCGCACATGTGCGTGGGTCAGTGTCTGTGTAACCCATGTTGACCTGTAACTCATTACATTTAGTTTCAAAAAGATTAGTAGTTTTACTAATTTATTCTAAAATGATTTAGTTTTCTTTGAATAACAGCCCAAAATAATAAAATATATTACATCATTAAGGCAATTCAAAATTATGCTGTTTTTAGTTGAATATACAATGTTCAGCCTAGTGGATGTCATTATTTTAGTTATTTTCCATCAGGTAGATGTTCCAGTTCATCAAACAAACAAACAAAAATATCTTTATTACCAAGACATAGGTGCAGAATAATTTCCCTATAGGGATTACATAACTAAATCTATGGGACTAATAAGGAAGCTTCCCTGTGAAAGTTGCCTCAAATCAGAAGCTTCTCTACACTCAGTTGTTGTTATGACAATTACCTGTTTTAGCATAACAAAACCTACTTGAAGATTCTAATTTGGTTCTTTTAAATCTCTGATTATTTCAAGTGCCCTTCTTCCCAATATAAATTTAGTGGATCTGATTACAAAGCTTCAATTAATAATGTTGCACCTTTCTAAAACACAATACATATGTAGGTTGCAAACATACCTACATCTATTCTACAATTTGTTTCATCCCTCTGGTTCTCATATCCTAAGCCTATGTACTCCAATTACCATTATTAAATTAAATATTATATTATCTATTAAGTAATAACAATAGCAAAAATAAATGGGAGTATATATTAATTGCATAGGTGAGTGTATATTTTTGTTATATTAAGTATATAATAATCATGTGCATAAATACATGTGTGTATATATATATATTATCTCCTTGTAGAAAAGTTATGTGGAGGAAAACTTATGACCTAGATTCTAGTACTAAAAACTGACACCTGTTTGCATGTATTAGTATCTGGGATTTAGTTTCTTAGTATTTGAGATGAGCATAGTTGCATCTGCCTAATTTTTTTTTCTGTGCTTATGAGGTTATTATTGAAAATGTGTTTAAAAAGTATAAATTATTATTCAAATTCCTCTGATTTGAGGAACCTTTCATGTGGAATAATATTGGAATATTATTAGTTGAATACCATAGATGACACTGATGAGACTGAAGGGCATGCTGCAAATTACACAAGTAGCTCATAATTTAGTAAATTTTTCTCTCCCCTTTCTCAGCAGATATGCATAAGAATCATGGTAGTATGATCTATGTTTGCAAACCATACGTTACAAACATTTTGAATAGATAAGAGCAACCATTTTTATTTTTTTTATTTATTTTTTTTTAAATTTTTTATTTTTGATAAACATATATTTTTATCCCCAGGGGTACAGGTCTGTGAATCACCAGGTTTACACACTTCACAGCACTCACCAAATCACATACCCTCCCCAATGTCCATAATGCCACCCCCTTCTCCCAAACCCCCTCCCCCCGGCAACCCTCAGTTTGTTTTGTGAGATTAAGAGTCACTTATGGTTTGTCTCCCTCCCAATCCCATCTTGTTTCATTTATTCTTCTTCTACCCACTTAAGCCTCCATGTTGTATCACCACTTCCTCATATCAGGGAGATCATATGATAGTTGTCTTTCTCTGCTTGACTTATTTCGCTAAGCATGATACGCTCTAGTTCCATCCACGTTGTTGCAAATGGCAAGATTTCATTTCTTTTGATGGCTGCATAGTATTCCATTGTGTATATATACCACATCTTCTTGATCCATTCATCTGTTGATGGACATCTAGGTTCTTTCCATAGTTTGGCTATTGTGGACATTGCTGCTATAAACATTCGGGTGCATGTGCCCCTTTGGATCACTACATTTGTATCTTTAGGGTAAATACCCAACAGTGCAATTGCTGGGTCATAGGGCAGTTCTATTTTCAACATTTTGAGGAACCTCCATGCTGTTTTCCAGAGAGGTTGCACCAGCTTGCATTCCCACCAACAGTGTAGGAGGGTTCCCCTTTCTCCGCATCCTCGCCAGCATCTGTCATTTCCTGACTTGTTGATTTTAGCCATTCTGACTGGTGTGAGGTGATATCTCATTGTGGTTTTGATTTGTATTTCCCTGATGCCGAGTGATATGGAGCACTTTTTCATGTGTCTGTTGGCCATCTGGATGTCTTCTTTGCAGAAATGTCTGTTCATGTCCTCTGCCCATTTCTTGATTGGATTATTTGTTCTTTGGGTGTTGAGTTTGCTAAGTTCTTTATAGATTCTGGACACTAGTCCTTTATCTGATATGTCGTTTGCAAATATCTTCTCCCATTCTGTCAGTTGTCTTTTGATTTTGTGAACTGTTTCCTTTGCTGTGCAAAAGCTTTTGATCTTGATGAAATCCCAGTAGTTCATTTTTTCCCTTGCTTCCCTTGCCTTTTGCGTTGTTCCTAGGAAGATATTGCTGCGGCAGAGGTCGAAGAGGTTGCTGCCCGTGTTCTCCTCAAGGATTTTGATGGATTCCTTTCGTACATTGAGGTCCTTCATCCATTTTGAGTCTATTTTTGTGTGTGGTGTAAGGGAATGGTCCAATTTCATTTTTCTGCATGTGGCTGTCCAATTTTCCCAGCACCATTTATTGAAAAGGCTGTCTTTTTTCCATTGGACATTCTTTCCTGCTTTGTCAAAGATTAGTTGACCATAGATTTGAGGGTCTATTTCTGGGCTCTCTATTCTGTTCCATTGATCTATGTGTCTGTTTTTGTGCCAGTACCATGCTGTCTTGATGATGACAGCTTTGTAATAGAGCCTGAAGTCCGGAATTGTGATGCCACCAGCTTTGGCTTTCTTTTTCAATATCCCTTTGGCTATTCGAGGTCTTTTCTGGTTCCATATAAATTTTAGCATTATTTGTTCCATTTCTTTGAAAAAGATGGATGGTACTTTGATAGGAATTGCATTAAATGTGTAGATTGCTTTAGGTAGCATAGACATTTTCACAATATTTATTCTTCCAATCCAGGAGCATGGAACATTTTTCCATTTCTTTGTGTCTTCCTCAATTTCTTTCATGAGTACTTTATAGTTTTCTGAGTATAGATTCTGTGTCTGCCAAGAGCAACCATTTTTAAAACGGTAATGTAGAGGGGCGCCTGGGTGGCTCAGTGGGTTAAGCCGCTGCCTTCGGCTCAGGTCATGATCTCGGGGTCCTGGGATCGAGTCCCGCGTCGGGCTCTCTGCTCAGCGGGGAGCCTGCTTCCCTCTCTCTCTCTGCCTGCCTGCCTCTCCATCTACTTGTGATTTCTCTCTGTCAAATAAATAAATAAAATAAAATCTTTAAAAAAAAAAAAAAAAAAAAAAAAAAAAAAAAAAAAAAATAAAACGGTAATGTAGAAAACATATTTCAAACTATACTTTAAATATAATACCAAGATGGTCATTTAAAATTTGTTTACTGATCTGAAGTATAAAATGACATTTATATCAGGAGCTCAGTGAGAATTTTTAAATAATAAAATAATAAATCTGGTAATAACCAGATTTCATAATACAGTCATACACAGATGGAGAAAGAGACAGAGATAGATGTATATTATCACTCTTGGGATTTGTAAGACACCAACAGAGTTAAGAAATCTTTAAAATGCTTCATGTGGAGTCTAACCCTTAATTAGCCAGTAATGTTACTGCAGCTTATCTAAAATTAATCAGCAAAAGTCCCCATGGATGCTTGCTGATTCCTTTATAAATTCCATCCAGTAATATGATTCTCTGGATAAAAAGAAAAGAAAAAAAAATGAACCTGTAAACTCCTTGAAAATGTGGCAATTCTGGATAATTTGAGCACTGATTTATTTACTGATATATATTCAGGAGGAAAATATTTTTCTGACTGATCTAACAAAAATTGCATTTTGTTTTAGTTTTTCCATTGTTCACCACCTCACTCCTATGGTTCATTGTTGATGTGAAATTGAACTAGAGGTTTCCCTATTCTTCTTCAAGTTTCTTTATCTATGCTACCATATAAGTATAGATTTAAGTAAACTAAATCAAAAGAGGAAAAATCAATATTCTTTCATGCCACAAGCTTTTCTTTTTGGTAACTGGAAGTCATTAATCACTGGAAAAGCAGTAAGGGGTACCTATTAACACATACATTTTGAAGCCAGAAAAGATGAAGAGTAAACCTTAACTTTCACATTTACTATCTATGCTAAATCACAAAAGCTTGTAATCTCTTGTGAGCCATCATTCTCTCATGCCCTCTGGGATGAGCCTTACTTCTACTAAATACATTAAGGACTAAGTATATAAAACAATAACATAATGTCTAGTTATGTATAGTAAGGACTTGGTAAGTGGCAACTGGTACTACAACAATGTACTAGTACAACAACAATGCTGAAAACAAAATCATTTACACATTACACTATTAATTGTCAGTTGAGTTCATAAAAATAAATTAAATTGTTAACAAATAATTTTGGTCTCATCCAAGCGGCTTTTTATATGAACGACCAGAAGAAAACTGACATATATATTAGCTGGTTAGAGGATAATAAGAGAAAATCTTAAATTGTTTAACATAAAGTAAGATAAAATTTAGACAATATTTTATTATTAGAACTGAATATTTAAGAAAACAATGCATAATACAAAATTTATGTATAATATTCTATTTGGAAAGAAAAAGGATGTTGCCTTAAGCAAAACATATGTCCTTAAATTTAAGCAAATGGGTGTGTGTGTGTGTGTGTGTGTGTGTGGATGTGTATTCTCAAGGGTATTAAAAGTAAAATATATGTCATACCTGGAAAGAATCTGAATAAAGGGAATGTCAACAAAGCAAAAAATCATATGCAGCTTATGAAATATCAAATAAAGTAGTGCAAGGAGTCAAATCATACTCTCCCATTTTGATATCAGACAAAATATATTTTAATATATTTAAGAAATAGAAAGTATATTTCTTTGTGTCTTCCTCAATTTTTTCATGAGTACTTTATACTTTTGTGAGTATAGATTCTGTGCCTCTTTGGTTAGGTTTATTCCTAGGTATCTTATGGTTTTGGGTGCAATTATAAATGGGATTAACTCCTTAATTTCTCTTTCTTTGTCTCGTTGTTGGTGTAGAGAAATGCAACTGATTTCTGTGCATTGATTTTATATCCTGACACTTTACTGAATTCCTGTACAAGTTCTAGCAGTTTTGGAGTGGAGTCTTTTGGGTTTTCCACATATAGTATCATATCATCTGCGAAGAGTGATCATTTGACTTCTTCTTTGCTGATTTGGATGCCTTTAATTTCCTTTTGTTGTCTGATTGCTGAGGCTAGGACTTCTAGTACTATGTTGAATAGCAGTGATGATAATGGATATCCCTGCCGTGTTCTTAACCTTAGCGGAAAAACTTTTAGTTTTTCTCCATTGAGAATGATATTTGCAGTGGGTTTTTCGTAGATGACTTTGATGATATTGAGGTATGTGCCCTCTATCCCTACACTTTGAAGAGTTTTGATCAGGAAGGGATGCTATACTTTGTCAAATGCTTTTTCAGCATCTATTGAGAGTATCTTATGGTTCTTGTTCTTTCTTTTTTTTTTTGGTGTGTTGTATCACATTGACTGATTTGCGGATGTTGAACCAACCTTGCAGCCCTGGAATAAATCCCACTTGGTTGTGGTGAATAATCCTTTTGATGTACTGTTGAATCCTATTGGCTAGTATTTTGGTGAGAATTTTCGTATCTGTGTTCATCAAGGATATTGGTCTATAGCTCTCGTTTTTGATGGGATCCTTGTCTGGTTTTGGGATCAAGGTGATGCTGGCCTCATAAAATGAGTTTGGAAGTTTTCCTTCCATTTCTATTTTTTGGAACAGTTTCAGGAGAATAGGAATTAGTTCTTCTTTAAATTTTTGGTAGAAATCCCCCGGGAAGCCATCTGGCCCTGGGCTTTTGTTTGTTTGGAGATTTTTAATGACTGTTTCAATCTCCTTAGTGGTTATGGGGCTGTTCAGGCTTTCTATTTCTTCCTGGTTCAGTTGAGGTAGTTTATATGTTTCTAGGAATTCATCCATTTCTTCCAGATTGTCAAATTTGTTGGCGTAGAGTTGCTCATAGTATGTTCTTATAATAGTTTGTATTTCTTTGGTGTTAGTTGTGATCTCTCCTCTTTCATTCTTGATTTTATTTATTTGGGTCCATTCTCTTTTCTTTTGTTAAGTCTGGCCAGGGGTTTATCAATTTGATTAATTCTTTCAAAGAACCAGCTCCTAGTTTTGTTGATTTGCTCTATTGTTTTTTTGGTTTCTATTTCATTGATTTCTGCTCTGATCTTTATGATTTCTCTTCTCCTGCTGGGCTTAGGGTTTCTTTCTTGTTCTTTCTCCAGCTCCTTTAGGTGTAGGTTTAGGTTGTGTACCTGAGACCTTTCTTGTTTCTTGAGAAAGGCTTGTACCGCTATATATTTTCCTCTCAGGACTGCCTTTGTTGTGTCCCACAGATTTTGAACCGTTGTATTTTCATTATCATTTGTTTCCATGATTTTTTTCAATTCTTCCTTAATTTCCCGGTTGACCCATTCATTCTTTAGAAGGATGCTGTTTAGTCTCCATGTATTTGGGTTCTTTCCAAACTTCCTCTTGTGGTTGAGTTTAGCTTCAGAGCATTGTGGTCTGAAAATATGCAGGGAATGATTCCAATATTTTGATACCAGTTGAGTCCTGATTTAGGACCGAGGATGTGATCTATTCTGGAGAATGTTCCATGTGCACTAGAGAAGAATGTGTATTCTGTTGCTTTGGGATGAAATGTTCTGAATATATCTGTGATGTCCATCTGGTCCAGTGTGTCGTTTAAGGCCTTTATTTCCTTGCTGATCTTTTGCTTGATTGATCTGTCCATTTCAGTGAGGAGAGTGTTAAAGTCCGCTACTATTATTGTATTATTGTTGATGTGTTTCTTTGATTTTGTTATTAATTGGTTCATATAGTTGGCTGCTCCCACATTGGGGGCATAGATATTTAAAATTGTTAGGTCTTCTTGTTGGACACACCCTTTGAGTATGATATAGTGTCCTTCCTCATCTCTTATTATAGTCTTTGGCTTAAAATCTAATTGATCTGATATAAGGATTGCCACTCCTGCTTTCTTCTGATGTCCATTAGCATGGTAAATTCTTTTCCACCCCCTCACTTTAAATCTGGAGGTGTCTTCGGGCTTAAAATGTGTTTCTTGGAGGCAACATATAGATGGGTTTTGTTTTTTTATCCATTCTGATACCCTGTGTCTTTTGATTGGGGCATTTAGCCCATTAACATTCAGAGTAACTATTGAGAGATATGAATTCAGTGCCATTGTATTGCCTGTAAGGTGACTGTTACTGTCTATGGTCTCTTTTCCTTACTGATCTACCACTTAAAGGCTCTCTCTTTGCTTAGAGGACCCGTTTCAATATTTCCTGTAGAGCTGGTTTGGTGTTTGCAAATTCTTTCAGTTTTTGTTTGTCCTGGAAGCTTTTAATCTCTCCTTCTATTTTCAATGATAGCCTAGCTGGATATAGTATTCTTCGCTGCATGTTTTTATCATTTAGTGCTCTGAAATATCATGCCAGCTCTTTCTGGCCTGCCAGGTCTCTGTGGATAAGTCAGCTGCCAATCTAATATTTTTACCATTGTATGTTACAGACTTCTTTTCCCAGGCTGCTTTCAGGATTTTCTCTTTGTCACTGAGACTTGTAAGAATAGGGTGTGGGCCTATTCTTATTGACTTTGAGGGGCATTCTCTGAACCTCCTGAATTTTGATGAAAGAAATTGAGGAAGACACAAAGAAATGGAAAAATGTTCCATGATGCTGGATTGGAAGAATAAATATTGTAAAAATGTCTATCTACCTAAAGCAATCTACACATTTAATGCAATTCCTATCAAAGTACCATCCATCTTTTTCAAAGAAATGGAACAAATAATGCTAAAATTTATATGGAACCAGAAAAGATCTTGAATAGCCAAAGGGATATTGAAAAAGAAAGCCAAAGCTCGTGGTATCACGAACCCAGACTTCAAGCTCTATTACGTAGCTGTCATCATCAAGACAGCATGGTACTGGCACAAAAACAGACACATAGATCAATGGAACAGAATAAAGAGCCCAGAAATAGACCCTCAACTCTATGGTCAACTAATCTTTGACAAAGCAGGAAAGAATGTCCAATGGAAAAAAGACAGCCTCTTCAATAAATAGTGTTGGGAAAATTGGACACTCATATGCAGAAAAATGAAATTGGACCATTCCCTTACACCACACACAAAAATAGACTCAAAATGGATGAAGAACCTCAAATGTGAGAAAGGAATCCATCAAAATCCTTGAGGAGAACACAAGCAGCAACCTCTTCGACCTCAGCCGCAGCAACATCTTCCTAGGAACATTGCCGAAGGCAAGGGAAGCAAGGGCAAAAATGAACTATTGGGATTTCATCAAGATCAAAAGCTTTTGCACAGCAAAGGAAACAGTTAACAAAATCAAAAGACAACTGACAGAATGGGAGAAGATATTTGCAAACGACATATCAGATAAAGGACTAGTGTCCAGAATGTATAAAGAACTTAGAAAACTCAACACCCAAAGAACAAATAATCCAATCAAGAAATGGGCAGAGGACATGAACAGACATTTCTGCAAAGAAGACATCCAGATGGCCAACAGACACATGAAAAATTGCTCCATATCACTCGGCATCAGGGAAATACAAATCAAAACCACAATGAGATATCACCTCACACCAGTCAGAATGGCTAAAATCAACAAGTCAGGAAATGTCAGATGCTGGCGAGGATGCGGAGAAAGGGGAACCCTCCTACACTGTTGGTGGGAATGCAAGCTGGTGCAACCTCTCTGGAAAACAGCATGGAGGTTCCTCAAAATGTTGAAAATAGAACTGCCCTATGACCCAGCAATTGCACTATTGGGTATTTACCCTAAAGATACAAATGTAGAGATCCAAAGGGGCACATGCACCCGAATGTTTATAGCAGCAATGTCCACAATAGCCAAACTATGGAAAGAACCTAGATGTCCATCAACAGATGAATGGATCAAGAAGATGTGGTATATATACACAATGGAATACTATGCAGCCATCAAAAGAAATGAAATCTTGCCATTTGCAACAACGTGGATGGAACTAGAGCGTATCATGCTTAGCGAAATAAGTCAAGCAGAGAAAGACAACTATCATATGATCTCCCTGATATGAGGAAGTGGTGATGCAACATGGGGGCTTAAGTGGGTAGGAGAAAAATCAATGAAACAAGATGGGATTGGGAAGGAGACAAACCATAAGTGACTCTTAATCTCACAAAACAGAGGGTTGCTGGGGGGAGGGGGTTTGGGAGAGGGTGTTGGGGCTATGGACATTGGGGAGGGTATGTGCTTTGGTGAGTGCTGTGACGTTTGTAAACCTGGTGATTCACAGACCTGTACCTCTGGGGATAAAAATATATGTTTATAAAAAATTAAAAATTAAAAATTAAAAAAAATTTAAAAACTGACTAAATAAAACACAAACTGAACACACACACACACACACAAAGAAATAGAAAATACACTTGGCAGAAGCTAAGGGACTATAACAAGTACCCTAACAGTAGTCATTTCTAGAGTGACAGAATAAGGAACTTAAAAATCCATTCAAACCTAAGAGCAATGAAAGTACTAGCAAACACTGTCAAAATCAAAATTTTAGAACTCTCAAAAGTAGCCAAAGCTTATATCCGTCTGAGAAGAGCATATTCAAGAAAATATGGCATTCTTGGTAAGAAAAGTGAATTTTTTGATGTTGTTAATTTGCCTTATTTCCTCCCATCTTTCCCATCTGTGTGGTAGCTTTGAGGACCAATCATGGTAGTAGAAAACCAACACTTTTGCAACCACTGGAGGGTTGGAATGGATTTGGAGACACTGAAAAGCCCATTCCAGATAATTTTCACCATTTCACCTGACAGCAGAAACTCCTTTCTCAGGGATTGCTTTATTCAACGTGACCCAGAGCTCCTTCAAAGTGAATGACCTTTACCTTGGGGTGTTTGTTCAAAAACTTAGTTGCAATTGTCCAACATGACATCTGTCTCAGGAGATGATAGAAGTTGTTGTAAACAAAATGCTGATTTAAAAAGTAAATAAATAAAGTTAAACTAAGGTTTTTGTTTGTTTTGTATTTTTTTGTTTTAAGGTTTTATTTATTTATTTGACAGAGAAACATAGTGAACAGTGAGGGAGGGAACACAAGGAGAGGGATTGGGAGAGGGAGATTCGGGTTTCCCACTGAGCAAGGAGCCCAATGTGGGGCTCGATCCCAACCAGAACTAGAGGCAGCCACCCAGGAGACCCTAAGATAAGGACTTTGATTCATAGAGCATAGGAAGTTTTGTAAAGCTCTGAAATATTGCTAATACTGTAGAACTCTAACACATAAGGGATATGTGTGTGAGCAGGAAAGAGACATGGTTCTAAGCACTCATGTTTGACTGACCTTGGGGCTCAGTGCAAAGTAAGTGTAAAGGCTCAGGTAGAATTAGAGTGCCTGCAGAAGCATTAAAGATGTGCCCCAAACATTCACAGCTCCTTGGCACAGACTGAGAGACTTACTGGTCTCAGACATGTAGGAAAACTATCCAGTCATTAGCTGACCAACATGCCAAGAAAGAAGAGAATGTAGTGGAAATACATTTTTTAAAAAGTACAAAATTTACAGAATTATATCAGGAAATTCATTATAAAACAACAATAAAAACTACAACACAAAACTCCAAAGCAGCAGCATCAAGAGAAAGAACAGCACCAACAATGAACATTGTGGGGGAGGGGGGGGTGCGGTTCCAGAACTGCCATATTGCAGTGTTTTAATATTCAGTTTTCAATATGAACAACAAAATTATGAGAACATGTGAAGAAACAGAGAAATTATGACTCAAAAAAGGGGGAAATGCAGTTAATAAAAGCAGTTGCTGGGGCACCTAGGTGGCTCAGTTGGGTAAGTGACTCCCTTAGGCTCTGGTCATGATCCTGGTGTCCCGGAATCAAACACATCATCAGATTTTCTGCTCAGCAGGAAATCTCACTCAGAGAAGCAGTCTGCTTCTCCCTCTGACCCTCTTCCCTCTCATACTCTCTCTCTCACTCTCTCTCAAGTAAATAAATTATATCTTAAAACAAAACAAAGCAAAACAAAACAAAAAGTTCCTGAGGAACCCCGGAGATTAGAATTGCTAAACAAAGACTTTTAATTATATATTAATCATATATTACAAGAAATAACCTCATAACTAAAGGAAACAATATCTAAAGAACTAAAGTTTGAAAAGGAAATATCTCTAAAGTATGAATAATGATACAAAAATTATAAAAATAATCAAAGTAATTTCTTGAATTGAAAAGTATAATATCTAAATGAGAACAAACAAACAAACAAAAACACTATAAGAGATCAATAAGAGATTTGAGATGAGAAAAGAAAGAATCAGTAAACTTGAAGATTGGTGAGTTGAGATTATGTAGTCTGAAAACAAGAAAAAAAAAGAAGTGAAGAAATATTAATAGGGCTTCAAAGACACATAAGAAAGTATAAGGCATAATAGCTTACTTAAAATAGGTATTCCAAAGAGGATGAAGAAAGAGGGCACAAATAATATTTAAATAAATAATGTTTACAAATTAATGAAAAACAACAAGCTACCTATCCCTGGAACTCAACATACACCAAAAAGGGGAATTTCAGAGATCCATGCCTAAAAACATAATAATAAAACTATTTAGAGCCAAAGACGAAGAACGTTTAAACAAAAAGAATGAATCACCTAATTATTTACAAGGGACTCAATAAGAATAGTAGCTGAGTTATGTAATCAGTAATTTTATGGAAGACAAAAGTTAGTGGGAAGATATTTTCAAACAGTTGAAATAAAGACTGTAAAAAATTGTAAATTCAGTAAATCCTTCAAAAATGAAAGCTAATTAAGATGTTAGCCAAAAAAAATCAATTTCTAGTAGACATACCAAAGGAGTTCTTCAATTTTAAATGAAAATATACTGAATCTATGCCGTACAAAAACTTAAATCCACGCAGAAGAAATAAAAATTACTGTACTTATTTTTAAAAAACAGTGTGTGTGTTTATTTGTGATTCTTTCCTTCTGTCTAAATTTAAAAACTGCATCATGTAATAATGTCTCTGTATTTGTAAGCTTATGACATATAAATAAGTGACATATATGAGAATATTGTCACAAAGAAAAAGGGGAAATGGAGAAAGATTCTTATATACTTTTGAAGTTAAGTTGATATTAATCTGAATTATATTGCTTTAATTTAAGATGTTAATTAGGGCAACACTAAAAATTTATGTTAAAAATCTGCAGCCAATTAAGCCGACTGTGCTCTTTGTCTGTGGGGGCTCAGTGTGCCATGGCTGCAAACAGTAGCCTCCTCGGTAGTGTATGCAGCCTGTTGATTGTATGGGTTGCCCTAAGGGACCTTGGAGACAGCCCTTTTGGTGGATGCTGGGGTCTGACCTCATGGCTATCTCCAATTTAGGCTGCAGACAGGTATGCGGGGTGCCTTTGGAAAGCCCCAGGGCACAGTAGCCAGGGTCCACATTGGCCAAGTCATCATGTCCATCCGTACCAAGCTGCAGAACAAGGAGCATGTGATTGAGGCCCTACGCAGGGCCAAGTTCAAGTTCCCTGGCCGCCAGAAGATCCACATCTCCAAGAAGTGGGGCTTTACTAAGTTCAATGCGGATGAATTTGAAGACATGGTGGCTGAAAAGCGGCTTATCCCAGATGGCTGTGGGGTCAAATACATCCCTAACCGTGGTCCCTTGGACAAATGGAGGGCTCTGCACTCATGAGAACCTTAGCACTACCCCTTCCCGTCATATTCATGCCCACCAATAAATCCAACTTCCTGTCAAAAAAAAAAAAATTATGTTAAAAAAATAGAAACAATAGAAAAAGAAACAAAAAGAGAATTAAGATGCCCAGTAGAAAATATCTATTTAACACAAAAGCAGGAGTAGCAGAAGGGCAGAAGTGTAATAAAATACAGGGCACAACAAAAATGAATTATAGGTGGCAAACATAAGTCCCCTCTTGTCAGTAATTACATTAAATGAAAATGACTTCAACCACAGTGAGATACCACTTTATATCTACTAGTAAGGCTATAACTGAAAAAAGAAAGAAAATAACAAGTGTTGGTAAGGATGTGGAGAAATTAGAATCCCTATTCATTACTGATGGTAATATAAAGTATGATAGCCCTTGTGGAAAATAATTTACATGTTCCTCAAAAATTTATATAGAATTTCCACATGATCAATCAATGGCTTTCCCAACTATATTCAAGAGAATTAAAATTAGGTATTCTAATATAAACCCACGCATGAGTATTAACTATTAGCAATAGTTTAAAGTAGAAATAACCAAAAGTCCATCACCTGATGAATGAGTAAATAAAATGTGGCACATCTGTACAATGGATGTACAATGTGTTCAGCCAAAAAAAATAGAATGATACATCATGTGGGCTGGCATTTATCACCTAACAAAGATGAACATTGAAAATATTTGCTAAGTGGAAAAAAAAAATAGTCACCTATTGTAAGACTCCATTTACATGAAACACTCAAAAAGTCAAATAAAGATAGACAGCAAATTTGTGGTTGGCGGGGCCTATGGGAGGAATGAATGGGGAATAACTACTTAATGGGCACGAATTTTTCTTCTTTGGTGATGACAATGTTCTGAAACTAAATAGCTACGAATCTTGTAAATACCCATGGCATATATACTTAAAAAAAATTAAAATGGTAAATTTTATGTTATATGTATTTTATAACAATAAAAATCATGTATATGGATTAAACACTCCAACCAAAAGACAGAGGGTAACAGGGTGGATTAAGGCATACCTCAAAAATTAAAAATAAAAAAGATATCAAATAAAAAACCTAACTTTCTACCACAAGAAACTAGAAAAAGAGGATCAAATTAATTCAAAATCGACTAAAGGAAAAGAAGAAATATGACAGAAACAGAAATAAATGACATAAACCATAGACAAACGAGAGAAAATCAGTGAAGCCTAAAGTCTATTCTTTGAAATAATTAACAAAATTCACATATTTTAGCTAGACTGTTCGACATTATGAAAATCAAGAATGAAAAAGGAGTCATTGTTATTAATATTACAGAAATTTAAAAACATATAGGAGAATGCTATGTGTAATTGTATACCAACAAATTAAACAATGTAGATCAAATGTATAAATTCTTATATAGGCAAAAACTACCAAAACTGATTCAGGAAGAAATAAAGAATCAGAATAGACCTACAACAAGTAAAGATTATATTAAATTGAAAACTCCCCAAAAGAAAACTCTAATTCACTGGTGGATTCACTGGTGAATGTTATCAAATGTTTCAAGAAAAAATTAACATTACTTTTTCACAAGATATTTCCCAAAAATATAAGTTTAGGGAACACTTTCCATTTCACTTTATTAATTCAGTGTGACCCTTTTACAAAACCTCTAACAATATAGCAAACTCACACAAAGAAAAATAGATTATCTGTGTAGGTCCATGTCTATTGAATAAATTGAACCACTAATAACTTCCAAAACAGAAAGTGCACAGGCCAGATAGTTTCACTGGTGAATTCTACCAAACAAATAGTTATAACAATTCTCTACAATTTCTCTCAGAAAACAGAAACAAAGGGAACACTTCCTAACTCATTCTATGATACCAGTATTATTCTAATAACAAAAAGCAGCAAAGGTATTTCAAAAAGAAAAAAAAAACACTCAGGTCAATATGTTGCATGAATATAGATGCAAAATACTCAACAAAATATGAGCAGATGGAATCCAACAATTTATAAAAAAAAAGAATTATACAAAATGATCAAGTTGGATTTATTTTAGGTATTTGTAAGTGATTCAACAATTCACAAATTGATTAAGCATTCCACCTACCAATAGGCTAAAAAAGAAAAAAAAATCATATTATCATAAATAAATGCAGAAAAAGCATTTGGCAAAATGGTAACTCCAACTCACACTATAATCTCTTGGTAAATTAGGAATCAAGGGGGAATTTCCTCAACTTGGAAAATAATATTTACAAAGACTCCTACAGCTAACATAGTAAATGGCAAGAAACTGAACAATTTTCCCCTGAGGTGGAAAAAGGGTAAGAATGCCCCATCTCATGTGTCTATTAAATATCACACTAGAAGTCATAGCTAGTGCATTAAGACAAGAAAAAAAAAGACAGTTACACATATTAAAGAGGAAAAACTAAATCATCTTTCTTTGCAGATGCATGAATGTGCAGAAAATCCCAAAGAGTCAACCAAAAACTCATGAAATGAACAAGCTTGAATGACACAAGATTAGTGCACACACACACACATGCGCACACATGCACACACACACACCAAATTGCTTTCATATGTGCTAACAATGAACAACTGAAATTTCAAGTTAAAATACAGCATGATTCGCACTATCAACAAATTAGAAATTACATGCTTGGGTGTAAACGTAAAATGCTTTTTATAGCATCTAGATGCAGAAAATTACAAATTTCTGATGATGATATCAAGAGATCTAAGTAAATGGCAAGGTGGTACATGGTTATAGATTCAAAGATTCAGTATTATTAAGATGTCATTTCTTGCCAACTTGATCTATCAGTTCAAGGAAATTTAAAACAAAAGCTTTTTGTGGATAGCTATTATGTGTATATTGACAAACTACTTCTAAAATGTCATGGCATAGTGAATGTCCTAGATGAGCCAACACCATCGGGAGCAAAACAAAAAAGGAAAACAAAGTTGGATTTCTGCCCTGTTTTAAGACTTTCTATAAAGCTACAGTACTAAACACAGAACAGTTTACTGAAACAAACAGACAAATAGATCTATGGAACATAATAAAGAAACTGGAAATAGAACCACACAAATTGAGTCAGATGATTTGTGACAAATGTGCACTATCAACTAGAAGATTAATGTTTTCAGCAAAGGGCACTAGGACAATTGGACCTCCTGAAAAATTAAATAAAATTGGATCTTTAAAGCAAATAGAAAATGCAAAACTATAGAACTTCTAGAGAAAACACAGGAAAAATATGTGAAACTTTGTGTTTGGAAATGAGTTTTACATAAAACACACAAAAAAGGATAATTTTTTAAAGTTAGTATTTATTAAAATTAAAATCTACAGTGCAAAAGACACTGCTAAGAGAATAAAAAGATATGTCATGGACTGAGAGAAAGTATTTGCAAACCACATATGTGATAAAAGACTTAAATCTAAAATATATGTAGAACTTTCAGAGCCAATAATAAGAAAGCAAAAAAATTTAGAATTAGGGAGAAGTACCGGACAGATGCTTCATTGCAGATATATATCACAATTAAGCATATGTAGTAATATTAAACTTTATTTGTCATTAGGGTATTGCAGAAATAAACCATGAGATATTAGGTATCAAAATGACTAAAATCCAAAACTTAATGCCACTTGCCAACAAAAATACAGAGTGATAGAAACTTTCTTTAATTACTGCTGAAATACAATATGGCATGGAATTGAAATGCCCTACATACTTGAAGGGGATATAAGGTCAAATAATACACGACAACTATTTCAATGTGTTTGCAATATTATTACAGTCAAGTTATGCTGACTCATAGAGGGATATACTGGGGGCTTCTGAGATAAGTCAGCATTACACAATTAAACTGAGGGCGTCATGGGATGATTTCCTAACTTCCTTTGAAAAGGAAATTTTCTTTAATTTTGAACTAAGAAATATCTAGATATGATTAAGAGGAATGGAAGTGTTGGAAACTACATATGAATGGTATTCCCATACAAATGTAATAGCACTGAGGAGGGAAAAAGTGAAAAAGACAGGCTATTGCCCAGGCTTGGGAAGGGGTTGACACGCTAATTTAGAGAAGTAATAGACTAGCAGAAGTGGGCATTTTTCCCAGGGTTCCAGTTGCTGGCCTGACAATTGTTGCCTTAATTGGACCTCTGGTTACTTAGAATCATTCAGGATTCATATTCTTTCTTCTTCAAAATTATTTTTAAAAATAACCTGGCTTCCAAGAAAGTAGAAGTTAAAATTAAAAGCGTAAAAGTTGAAGCAAATTTTATCACAATGATTATCTGAATTTTTACATTTAAATTTATATTTTCTCTAAATGACAATAGTTTCTACAGTAAAGGTGGAACATTTCATTTTTCCAAAACCACGCTCTGTATTTTACAAACAAAAATGTCACTTGCTCATCCATTTAGAATGAGCCCTAACATCTTTCTTGGGTATTAGAAGATATGAAAAGAATTATATGAAATATAATATATATATAAATATAAATATAAATTCTGACTATTCATTACATTCTACCTAATAATGAATACAAAGTACATTTCTTTTCCAGTACCATACTAATTTTAGTACCACTAAGACATTCTATTCTATAATGTTAGGAATAAACTTGAAGGGTTCCCCACAGCATTCTAAAAGTATATGTTGTAAATGAAAGCATGAAGTATTTGCCAAAAAGCGTCTCCTAATGGCACTTTTAATCTTCTCTTTGTTCATTGTGCCATGATGAACATAATGTGTCTTTCACACTGTCAGCTGATGGTCAATAATTCTTTCATTTCATTTCAAACATATAAATTAACACTAAAAGAAAATACTGTTGATACAAATTATTTTCACAGCTATTACTTAGAGTATGATTCATTCATTGAAATAGAGTATCAGATTTGGAAAATAAGCTAATTTTCATATAACTGAAGATTCATTGCTGTTACTAGCTCCAAAGTTGTTACTCAAATTGTATTAAATGACATTAACTACAAAGAATATACTATTCCTGATCATTATAAATAACAGAGTGCCTTTGGAGAATAAAAATATGTCTGTCATGTCATATAAATATATTTTATATAAATATGATAATAACTTTATAGTTATTTTAATATTTAAATATTTAAATATAGTTCTGTGGTTTTCTTATGCTAACAGTTTCAACAAACGGAGGAGGAGAAAGCAAAGCACGGAACTCATGGCTTTTTCCCTGTGATTTTTTTAGTCTTGCGGTTAATTTAATTTTTTTCTTTTTCATTTTTTTTTATTTTCTCGCCTTCGGGTAAAATTTTTTTTTAACTGTTACCTTTTTCTTTTTTAACGATTTTTTACTAGTTTATCTAATGTATATATTTTTTCTTTTTTATATTTTTCTTAGGTGTTTTCTTTTTTAAAAAATTCTTTTCTTTTTTTTTCTTTTTTCTTTTTTTTTTTCTTTCTTCCTTTTTGAACCTCTTTTTATCCCCTTTCTCCCCCCTCACAATTTGGGATCTCTTCTAATTTGGTTAAAGCATATTTTCCTGGGGTTGTTGCCACCCTTTTAGTATTTTACTTGCCCCTTCATATACTCTTCTCAGGACAAAATGACAAGACGGAAAAATTCAACACAAAAAAAAAGAACAAGAGGCAGTACCGAAGGCTAGGGACCTAATCAATACAGACATTGGTAATATGTCAGATCTAGAGTTCAGAATGACAATTCTCAAGGTTCTAGCCGGGCTCGAAAAAGGCATGGAAGATATTAGAGAAACCCTCTCGAGAGATATAAAAGCCCTTTCTGGAGAAATAAAAGAACTAAAATCTAACCAAGTTGAAATCAAAAAAGCTATTAATGAGGTGCAATCAAAAATGGAGGCTCTCACTGCTAGGATAAATGAGGCGGACTTCAATGACTTTTGATTGTTTGTTTCTTTCAAATCTTTATTTAAATTCTAGTTAGTTAATATAGTGTAATACTGGTTTCATGAGTAGAATTTATAGATTCATTATTTACATATAACACTCACTGTTCATCACAACAGGTGCCCCCCTTAATACCTATCACCCATCTAGCCCACTTCACACCCTCCTCCCCTCCATAATCCCTCAGTTTGCTCTCTATTGTTAAGAGTCTTTTATGGTTTGCTTCCCTCTCTTTTTTTTTCCCCTTTCGGTATGTTCATCTGTTTTGTTGAACTCCACACATGAATAAAATCTTATGGTATTTGTCTTTCTCTGACTGACTTATTTCAATTAGCATAATGCACTCTAGCTGCATCTAGGTCATTGCAAACGGCAAGATTTCATTCTTTTTGGTGGCTGAGTAATATTCCATTGTGTATGTACACACTACACACACACACACACACACACACACTCACATACATATATATACCACATCTTCTTTATCCATTTATCAGTCAATGGACACTTGGGCTCTTTTCAAAGTTTAGTTAATGTTGAATCACATTTTTTTCTATTTGATTATTCTTGTATGTAATGGTATTTACTCTGTTGCAAATTCAATATCTGAAATTGATCTTTTCTTTTTTTAAATTTTATTTTGTTTTATTTTATTTTTCAGTGTTCCAAAATTCATTGTTTATGCACCACACCCAGTGCGCTATGCAATACGTGCCCTCCTTAATAACCACCAACAGGCTCACCTAACCCCCCACCTCTCTCCCCTCCATAACACTCAGTTTGTTTCTCAGAGTCCACAGTCTCTCATGGTTCATCTCCCCCTCCAACTTCTCCAACTCACTTCTCCTCTCCATCTCACCACGTCCTCTGTGTTATTACTTGTGCTCCACAAATAAGCGAAACCATATGATAATTGACTCTCTCCACCTGACTTATTTCACTCAGCATAATCTCTTCCAGTCCCACCCATGTTGATACAAAAGTTGAGTATTCATACTTTATGATGGAGGAATAATACTCCATCATACATATGCACCATATCTTCTTTATCCATTCATCCGTGGAAGGGCATAATGGATATGCACTTCAACGTCTGTGGCCATTGCTACTGTGATCTTTTCAATCTTCCGCAGTTAGCTTTTTTTTTTTTTCCAATCTTCCGCAGTTAGCTTTTTTTTTTTTTTTTAACTTTTAAAAAAGATTTTAAGTGTTCATTTGAGAGAGAGAAGTCACAAGAGAGGGGAGTGGCAGAGAGAAGAGGAAAAGCAAATTCCATCTCAGGACCCTGGGATAATGACCTGAGCTGAAGACAGATGGGACATTTAAGTGACTGAGTCACCCAGGTGTCCCTCTGTAATTTGTTTTTTATTTTTATGAGAATATTCAATTTTCTTCTTGAGTTTTAAAAGTAATTTCCAGGGGGGACCTGGATTGCTCAGTCGGTTAAGTTTCTGACTCTTGATTTTGGCTCAGGTCATGATCTCAGTGTTATGGGATTGAGTCCTGTGTTGGAATCTGTTCAGAAGGGAGTCTGCTTCTCTTCCTCCCTCTGTCCCTCCCCCCAACTCATGCTCTCTCTAAAATAAATTAAAAATCTTAAAAAAAAATAAATAAAAGGAATTTCCAGGTTGTGGTTTCCTTCTTTCTTTCTTTCTTTCTTTCTTTTTTCTTTCTTTCTTTCTTTCTTTCTTTCTTTCTTTCTTTCTTTCCTTTTCTTTCTTCTTTCTTTCTTTCTTCCTTTTTTTCTTTTCTTTTCTTCTTAAGGTTTTATTTATTTAGAGAAAGACTCTCTCAATAAATTTATGAGTGAGGGGGAGGGGTAGAGGGAGAGAAAGAGAGGATCTAAACCAGATTCCACGTTGAGTCCTGATGTGGGGCTTTATCCCATGACCCTGGGATCATGACCCAAGCTGAAATCAAGAGTTGTGTGTTCAACTGACTGACCACCCAGGTATACAAACCAGACTGAGATTTCTGAATGCTTGCCTAGATCTTATGAATTTTTCTCAAGGTAAAGCATCCATTTTTGTTTTTATCATTGCTATACATAATTATTGAAATTTTTCCATTTTACCATATGTAGTAAGGGTTTCACTTTATATCAAATCTGTGTTCACTTGAGTATTTAAGACCTGTCTATGTCTGGATCAGTTGGGAGTATGGTTTGGGGTATTTTCACTCTATATGAATGCCCATTTATTTAAAGGTCAAAGGGGAAATAATCCAGGTATTTCTGACCACAACATCAAATGTTTGAGATTTCCTTGTGGCATAGTCACATGGATTCATGCCTGAGTCAGTGAGATGTCAAAAATAAAAGTCAGGTGAAAATTAAAAGAACGTTTTAAAACATTCTTAAAATTAATAGTTAACTTTAACTCTACTAAATTGGAAGTTAAGTTTAAGCTTGATTTTTACAGTCTTTGATACCACAAGAATTTGTTGGTATCTTGTTGGGGCATCTGGGTGTCTTAGTGGGTTAAGCATCTGCCTTTGGCTCAGGTCATGATCCTGGGGTCCTGGAATTGATCTCCATGGTGGGCTCCCTGCTCCCCATGCTTGTGCTCTCTCTCCCTCTTTCCTTCTCTACACCAAAATAAATAAATCTTAAACAAAAACAAAACAAAACAAAAATATAAAACCTCTATCTTGTTTAGTTCAGTACTTTTGCCTTGAGTCTAAAACAAGGCTGGCAAATACTTAATAAATGTGTGTTAAATAAATTAATAGATGATTTAATTAACTCATTAGTTGAGTGTTTACTTAACATATTTGGAAAAGACCAAGGCACTTTTCATGGGTATTTAATAACATGACATGGACAGTTGGAGTCACCACCTTGGTTGGCATCAGCAGAGCATCCTCTTGGCCATTACCATGGTGGATGCCTTCACTGGACTTCAAACACCTCACTATCCCTTCTGGTACTGCAGTAAGAAGAAAAAGTACTACAGTTATTGAATCAGAGAGAAAGCAAAATGACAGATGCAACGGAGCCATGAACAGAAAGGGTTCAAGAAACTTCTCAGAATTTTCAGAATTACAGTATTAACATTTCTAGCAGAAGTCCCAAGACTCAACTCCAAGTCACTAAGACTCTTTAGAAAAGTTTCATAAATATTGAGTTTCTCTTTAGAGTCCCAAGATCTGTGGGTGGCAGGTCTTTCTGGGACTGTATTCATTGGAACCTTGTTAGTGTCCTAGTTAGCTATTAGTAAATGCAGATGAGTTATTACTCAGACCAAATGTGTTAATAATATCACATTGTAGCCCAAAACAAAACAAAACAAAACAAAAACAAAAACAAAAACAAAAAACTCCTGTTTTATTTTTTTTAATTTTTATTTTATTTTAAAGCTCAGTTAACAGTTTAATACAAAATTATATATGGATGTGTGTATACATATTTTAATGTGTGTGTATATATATGCATCTGTGATTCTCAGGCATGGAATTTATAAAAAGATCTGAGGTAGTTCTTTTTTTTTTTTTTGCCTTTTTTTCCCCCTAGCATAATGCTAAATATTGTGAACCATGATAGTGGAATGTTTCCTCCTGACCTAGCTGCCTTTCTGATTGAATTTTATTACAGTGAACAGCTTTAGTAGGTATGATATTGATAATTGGAAAAATTGAGACTTAAAATAAGTTTATAACCCATATTTTCTTTATGTCTTTAGGAACTAAATGATGACTTTTCTCCTAGTAGGGAGAGTGGTTGAGGCTAAAGGTCTAGTGAAAGAAAGTTCAATTTTTTCTTATGGTTATCCCATTTTTAATGCCAAAATGGGGTTTCAGTAGAGGGCACATGTGATAACCCCCTTAGTTATCTTTTTATTTTCTATTATTTTTATTGTAGTTTCAAGTGTTTAGTTAAATTCCACTTAGTCAATTTACAGTATAATATTAGTTTCAGGTGACAATGTAGTGATTTATCACGACAACACCCAGTGACTATCACAAGTGCCTTCCTTAATCCCCAGCATCCATTTAACCCATCCCCCCACCTGTCTCCTATATGGTAACCCTTAGTTTTTTCTCTCAACTTTAGTCTGTTCTAATATTTGGGTACTCTAAATACTTATAATATTAGATATTTATAATCCCTCTCCAAGGTCCCTTAGGGTCTCACTCTCATTGTGTCCATAATTTATTCTTGTGTCCTGCTTACTCACTATGTTCTTTTACCCCAAGTTTTCTTTGTTTTCGACATTATGGTGTTTATTTATTTATTTATCTGCATTGATTTGTTTAAACTAATCCTGCCTGATCTATGGCTGTTTCCATTTTGGTGAAATACAGAAAATAATGGGCAGATAAAATTTAATCTATAGAACTTTCAAAAGGTATTTTTGTTTGTCATTACAATTTTACTTTGATCCATACTACACAATGTGAATGAAAACTGAATGGTCGTTGTTTTGTTTTTTAATCCAACATTTTGTGGTAGTTTTTCTCTTTGTTTTCTCAAAAAGTATGAATTGCTCAGAGAGTAATTTTTGTATACAATCAACATCATATAATCTTAATTACTTATTGAAAATGATTCTTAAAAATTCCAGACTACTCTAATTCCCTTCTAATCTTTTCTTGCTCCCCAGTTACCATGTTTTGTTATTTATTTTCAAGTTTTCCTGAGACATTTTTTTCACATTTTTCTCTTCTCATTTTTAAGATAAATTTTATTGAAGAATAATTTATATATAGTAGAAAGCACACATTTTAATTAAAGTTTGTTGATGACTATCTATAGCCATATATATACCATCTCAATATATAGAACATTTCTGTCATCATAAAAAGTGCCCTCATGTCCTTTTGTACTCAGTTTAACTCTCAGCCCTCAGTTGCACACTACCACAATTCTACATTCTCTTTCGTGTCCATCTCATTCCTGTCAATATTTATATACATAGTTAGATTTATCCATGTTGTTAAATGAGTAAATAATGCATTGTTTATACTGTTGTGCAGTATTTCATTATATGGTTATACCACCATTCATTTACCCATCCAAGTACTTATGGGCTTTAAGGCAATTGCCAGTTTGCAGATATTAAGAATAAAGAATGCAATAAACATGTATGTAAAATCTTTGTATGGACATGATTTCAGTTTTCTTAAACACACAGTGTGGATCTGCAGGACATAATTGGAAATGCAAGGTTACCTTGCCAGAAACTGAAGAACAGTTTGTCCAAAATGATTGTCCCATTTCATACTCAAGAGACAAAAATATGAGAAATTTTTAATCTTTTCAATTATAACTATCATGGAAATTGTGTATATCAATGTGGATTTAATTTGCATCTTTCTAGTGACTAATGATATCTAACATGATTTCAAGTGTTTATCAGCAATTCTTCTATCATCTTTTGTAAAGTGTGTTTAAATCCTCTGCTTTTTTAAGGTGAGTTAATTTCCTACTTCTTAGTGAGTAGTGATTTTTTAAATATCTATCAATATAAATTACTTACATAAAATACACTTTACTAAGAGTTTCTTTAAGTTTGTTACTTTCATCTCAATTACTCTGAGTAGAAATGTTTAATTTTGATAAAGTGTACTTTATCATACTTCTTATCTAGAAAATATTTCTATCTCTCAGATTTCATAAATTTCTGTCTATATTATCTTCTAGAATGGTTAGGATTTTAGCTATTATGTTTAAGTCTGTGATTTATTTGAGTTATAGTTTAGATATGGCATCAAGTAATGATTAAGGTTCATTTTTTTTTTGTATAAAGATCCAGTTCTTCCAGCACTATTTGATGAAAATTATATTATTTTTTAATTGAATTAATGTGGCATATTATTGGAAATTTGATTAACCATGTATGTGTCTTAACTTTCTGCTTTATTTCATGAGTTTATATGTCTATCTTTGGTCATTACTACTCTGTCTTGCTTATGACTTTCTAGTCAGCCTTGAAATCAGGCTGTGTAAATTTTCCAACATTTTCTTTTTTTCTGAAATTGTTTTGGTTAACTATGTCATTTGCATTTTGATATAAATTTTAAAATTAACTCATTCATTTCTACCAAAAAAGTCTGCTGGAATTTTGTTTGGTGTTGTGTTGAATCTGTAATTGATTTGAGAGGAATTTTCATATTGACAATGACAATATTAAGTATATCTATTAACATTATATAGCATTAGATAGACAGATTTAGGTAGATAGATAGATGATAGATAAATAGATAGATGATAGATAGACTATTTAGATGAGATTTTTGACCAATTTTTTGGGTTGTTCTACACAGATGATCATGATGTATAAGCATATAAAATTTGTCTCTTTCCAATCAGTATATATTTCATTTATTTTTCTTACCCTGTTGTAGTAATTACAACTTCTAGTATGCTAGTAAATGTAGTAAATAAAACTTCTGAAGGCAGATGTGTTTGCCTTATTCCCTATCTGGCGGGGAAAGTATTTTATTTTTGCCATTTAAATATGATGTTAGCTGTAAGTTGACCATAGTTGTCCTTCATAAGGATGAGGTAAATTACAAACAATTAATTTTCAATGCTAAATGTCCCTTGCATTCTTGGTATGGACCCCAACTGGTTTTAGTATTATATAAGTTTATACTTTGCAAGATTCCATTTCCTACATTTTTAAGGGATATTTTTTAAATGTTGTCATGAAGGATAGAAATTTACAGTTTTCTTTTCTTCAATTTATTTGTTTTAGTAGATTAATGCTTGTGTCATTTTTTCAGTTCTGCCAGCTGGAAGCCAGGCAATATTTTCCTGTTCTCTATTTCACCCATTTTTGAGCTATTACCTTTCTATTTCTATTTTACTCCTTATCCACAAATGAACTGGCCCTCCTCATAAACCCCATTGACAGTACCAGTTTTTCCTACCAGGACTACTGCAATAGCATCCTCCATCTCTCCTCGCATCCATCTTACAACACAGTTATAGTTTAAAAGTGCAGTGAGGGCGCCTGGGTGGCTCAGTGGGTTAAGCCGCTGCCTTCGGCTCAGGTCATGATCTCAGGGTCCTGGGATCGAGTCCCGCATCGGGCTCTCTGCTCAGCAGGGAGCCTGCTTCCTCCTCTCTCTCTGCCTGCCTCTCTGCCTACTTGTGATCTCTCTCTGTCAAATAAATAAATAAAATCTTTAAAAAAAAAATAAAAAAATAAAAGTGCAGTGATACCTCTCCTCTGATGAGATCAATCTAGTTTAAAGATGGAAAGGACCTGCACGTTCTTCATCTTGCCATACCAACACTTTGGTCTGTTCTTCTACTCTCTTTCTCCACTTCTTGTGGTCCTTGAGATCTTGCCTTTTTTCTCAGTTCCTTAAAAAATGCTATGCTTCCTCTCACTTCAGGGTATGGGGTAATGTTGTTTCCTTTCCTTGGAAGGTGCCTTGTCATAAAAAACAAACAAACAAACAAACAAACAAACTTACTTGTGAGACAGAGAGGGAAAGAGGGAAGGCACAGAAGGAGAATGAGAGAAAGAAACAGATTCCCTGCTGAGCAGAGACCCTGATGAGGGGCTCAATCCTAGGACCCTGATATCATGACCTGATATGAAGGCCGACACTTAAGTGACTTAGCCACCCAGGTGCAACTGACTTATCATTTTTAACTAAATACATTCTACTCGGGCGCCTGGGTGGCTCAGTGGGTTAAGCCGCTGCCTTCGGCTCAGGTCATGATCTCAGGGTCCTGGGATCGAGTCCCACATCGAGCTCTCTGCTCAGCAGGGGCCTGCTTCCCTCTCTCTCTCTCTGCCTGCCTCTCCATCTACTTGTGATTTCTCTCTGTCAAATAAATAAATAAAATCTTTAAAATAAATAAATAAATAAATAAATAAATAAATACATTCTACTCAATTTTCAGAATCAACATAAGTGTCCCTCTTTTAGGCATTATTTTCACTGTCACCCTCTTACCTGATTGACACATTACTTTTATGCATACCCTAATATGTATTGGTTATTTTAGTACTTACTCTATCATTGATTTAATAATGTTTGCTTTCACAATTTGCCAATAAGCTTTATGAGTAAAGGGATTATATCTACTTGTTAATTCTTGTCACATACTTGTCATTTACTTAATATTTGGGAATGGAAGAATGTAAAAGCAATGTCTCTAAACTTCTGTGATCACCATGAGAAGAGATAGTCATGTCTTAGACTAATCTAGCAGAAGAGGAAATGACTAAAAAAAAAAAAGATAAAAGAGAGAGAGCTTGAGAAACTAAAAACAACGAGACTCAGTGAATCATTTACTATAAGTTTGAGAAGGAGAGAGGAGAAACCAAGGATTTGGATTTGGATTACTATGTAGATGGTGTTGCCATTTTTTATTGCTTTATTTCTATTACTGTAAGTTATTTCTACCATTGAAATTTAAGAATTAAACAAATAGAGTATATAACTTTTCATATCAAGCTTCTTTAATTCACTACAGTATTTTCAAAATAAATTTTTGTACTTGTTTTTTTTTTGTTTTTTTTTGTTTTTTTTTAAGATTTTTATTTATTTATTTGACAGAGAGAGATCACAAGTAGGCAGAGAGGCAGGCAGAGAGAGAGGAAGGGAAGCAGGCTCCCTGCTGAGCAGAGAACCTGATGCAGGACTCGATCCCAGGACCCTGAGATCATGACCTGAGCCGAAGGCAGTGGCTTAACCCACTGAGCCACCCAGGCGCCCTGTACTTGTTTTTTATATCATTTTGGTTTAATTTGCTCTTCCTTCATTTGGTAAAGTGAAAACATCAGTTTTAATTTTTTTTCTCCTTTTCTAGTACTGGTACTTAAATGTAGATATTTTGCTTTTAGCAGTGCTTTAACATTCATAATTCATTTTTGATTTTTTAAAAATTTTCACTATGATTTTTACCATGACTCATGAGTTAATTATCATATAGTGTGATTTTCAAATATTCAAGGACTTTTTAGTTATTTTTTATTCATTTCTGTTTTAGTTCCATTTATACAGAGACACAGTATTATAACCCTTTGAAATTACTATAATTTACTTTTTATGACTCCAGTTATTGTCATTTTAGTGCTCTTGATAAATATGTATATTCTATAATTACTGGGTGTATTGTTAAATGTCAGTTTGGTTTGACTCATTGATTATCTCGTTTAGATATTCTATATCTTAACTAAATCTTGTTTTCTTGTCTTATCAACTATTGAGAGAGAAAGATTGAGCTTGAATATTTATCTGCTTCCCCATTTATTCCATCAGGTTTTGCTTCATTTTGAAATTCTTTCATTAGGTATAGAAGAATCTTATTGTAAAGATTAATTTACCTGTTTATCATTATGAAATGTCCCTCTTTATCACTATGACTTTCTTATACTGAAGTCTATTTTTCTATAATTAATATAGTCATCCTGAGTTCCTAGACTTACAATGTGTGAGGTATATAATTTTTTTTTCCTAAATTTTATTCCAAACTCTATCTATGCTTGTATTTAAAGTTTAGTTTTTAAATGTAGCACATAGTTGGGTTATTTTTTTTTTTTATCCATTCTGGTAATCTTTTCTTTATAATGCACTGTTTTGTTTGTTTAAGATTTAGCAATCACTGATATAGTTGACTTCACTTATAGCACTCTACTATTTGTTATCTCTTTATGTCATTTTTTCCTTTCTTTCTGACTTTTCTGTTGGGGCAGTTTAATTAAGCCTCAAATACATTCACTTTCTAATCCTTGAGACCTATCAAGTTGACCTTATGCAGCAAAGGGAATTTTGCAGATGTGAATGAGTTAAGGATATTGACATGGGAAAATTATTACAGATTATTAAGATAAACCTGATGTAATCACAGAGCTCTTTTAAAGTGGTTGCAGGAAGAATCAGGAGAAAGCTGTGTGATGACAGAAGCAGATAGCAATGTGCTATGTCAAGAGTCAGGAGATGCTGCAGCCTCTGGAAGCTAAAAGCAATGAGAAACAGATTCTTCCCATAGAGACTCTGCCAGGAACAACCCCTACCAATACTGTAATTTGAAAAGCTCCTCAAAACTTATTTTGGACTACTGGGGCACCTGGTGTCTCAGTGGGTTGGGTCTCTGATTTCAGCTTGAGTTGTGATCTTAGGGTTCTGAGATCGAGCCCCATGGGGTCTCTGCTCAACAGGGAACCTGCCTCTCTCTCTGATGGCCTACTTTGATCTCTCTCTCTCTCTGTCAAATTAATAAATAAAATCTTAAAAAAATAATAAAATAAAATAAAACTTATTTTGGATTACTGACCTGCATTTGTGTTATTTGAAGCACTGAGTCTATGGTAATTTATTGTGGCAGCAATCGTAACTCAATATATTTGTTTTCATTTTTGATTATTTTTAGCCTTCCAGTTAAAATTAAAATTATTTAGTTATAACTTGTTTGACTTTCAAGCATTGCTCTAAATAGTCAAATGGTTTCATTTAACTTATCATAGTTTACTTAGAACCTAATACTCTACCACTTCACATAAAACACAAGAAACATACAACAGTGCAATTCCTTTTATCTCCCATTTTTGTATTATTATCGTGTGTTTTATATTTACATATGTTGTACATCTCACAGTGTTATGATTTTTGCTTTGAACTGTTAGCTGTGATTTTTAAAAGTTGAATATAAAAATAAACCCTGTTATATTTACAGCATGTTTTCCATTTCATGTTGTCTTCATTTCTTCAGATCCAAATCCTATCAGATGTCATTTTCCTTCTGTCAGAAAAATTTCTTTTACTGTAGATTTTAATACAGCTAATGCGTTCTGTCACTTTGGCTTTATCTAAAATGTCTGTTTTGCCTTCATTTTCTAAAGACAGGATGAAGAATTAACGATTGCTATTTTTTTTCTCACTTTCAGCTATTTAAACATTTTGCTACAGTGTCTTCTGATCTCACTGTTTCCAAATAGAACACAAATGAATTATATTCAAACTAGTGCTCCTTTAAATGCAATGCACACTTGTTTTCTGTGATGAATTTTCAGATATTCTCCTGCAATGTTGATTTACAAAAGTTTGACCATGATATGGCTGTTGGAGTCCCCTTTTTCTCACTCAGAGTTTACTGTCTCTGGGATTTTTTAGGCTGATTTTTTTTTTCAAAAAAAAATTGAAACTTTTACCTATTCATCTATTATTTCTTCAGGATTGTTTTTTCTTTCTTTCCTACTTTCTCACCCTCTGGCTTCTGAGACTAAAATTACAGTCATGGAAACTTTTTAAAACATTGTTAAAAACCATTAGCTATAGAAAATTGTAAGAAAATGCTTATACAAGCAGGCTAAATATCCACATAAGTTCTCATTGTGAATAGATAGACATTTTGCAGTTGTAATTTTCAACAAAGATAAGGACTATTCAATAACTAAGAGTAACTTTGAACATTTGAGGAGATTATTTATTTATTTATTTATTTATTTATTTTTGTGTTGACCTTTTCAATGGTGGCATTTGCTATAAGAAGTTATTTGTTTGTTTGTTTTCACCTTAGTTGTCTCTAGTAATAAATTAGACTAAAGGTGCTAGGAATATGTGTTCTAACATAATAACCATGTTAGGTAATATACATAAAAGACATTTTCTAAATAGCAGTGACAAAGGATCACATACTATTGTAATGGATGTAGAACATTGAACTCTTGGGAGCTTTTCTAAAATGCTGAAATTTGCCTAATGCTCTTTCTACTTTAAACACAGATAAGAAGTTCTGTGTTTATTTTGACTAACCCCATAGCATGCAATTTAAAGTGTATACTATTGATCCTTGTGATATTGTTCTCATGGTACCAAACATGTTCAAACCAAACCCATCACTAAATGAGAACAGTCTCATTTATTTATTCTTTTCCAAAGAATAACTAGTGTGCACCAGTGTGATATAGAAACACGGCCAAGAAGACACTTTATTGCTTTCATAATTTGCAATGAAGACTCAAAAGTATTAAAAACTCATAAAAAAATCAAGATATACCTTCAAATGTAAATGACACTATTCTAATCTCAGCTTCACTTATCAGTCACTTCTCATTATTGACATTAAAAATAACTTTTTTTTTAGTGGAATATGCATTCTGTTTTCTATAGTCCTATCAACATCTATAGTTTCTTCAATCTCATCAACTCTTTCCCACTACTGTGCTCGTGCCACATGAACACCTCGAAATTTCCAAGTATAGGGGCGCCTGGGTGGCTCAGTGGGTTAAGCCGCTACCTTCGGCTCAGGTCATGATCTCAGGGTCCTGGGATCGAGCCCCGCATCGGGCTCTCTTCTCAGCAGGGAGCCTGCCTCCTCCTCTCTCTGTGCCTGCCCCTCTGCCTGCTTGTCATCTCTCTCTGTCAAATAAATAAATAAAATCTTTAAAAAAAAAAATAAATAAATAAATAAATAAAAATAAAAAGAATAAAAAAAAAAGAAATTTCCAAGTATATTAAAGTCTCTCCTCAATTATGGACATTTCCCCAAATGACAGGAACATGATTCTTCCTTATTTTCCACTTGACAAACTAAATGCATCATGGCACAGTGAATGCTGAGCTATGCCCACCAGATATTCCTACAGGAATGAAAGATGAATCCCCCCAGTTATTGGAAACACTTTTAGCAGAAAGCCCTCAGCTGCCAGCCCCCTGCAGGTTTGCCCCAGCTGGGATATTAGGCCTGGCCCAAAGCTATGCCCTCTTATAAGATGGCCCACATCTAATGACTAAACTCTGTGAGAAACAAGGTCCTAGCCCCTTTGCTCCAACTCAGGAATATTGTTTACAACTGCTTATTTACTAAGAGCAGATTCATAGATCCATTTTATTCATAATTCCCTTTCGCAGGTGTTAATTCTAAAAATATTCCTGAATAAACTTCTTGATGTTAATCATCTCAAAATCATCTTCTGAGAGAATACAAATTGCAAACCATAGCATTATCAAGGTGCACTGCTATTTTTTCTTTACTTAATTTTCTTAACTCTATACTCTTGGCTCTATGTGTTTTTGAACCTCAAAACACTTGATGTGTCTAGTGTGTGTTTTTTTTTTACAATAATTCATACTTTACTCCCTTTCCACTTCTAACATATAAAGACTTTGTAATTGATGAGATGAGATGAAACTGGAGGAATGTAGTAAATATTTTTTTTAAGAAAAGCAGGTGTCTGAAACTCCCTACCTTGTGTTTGACATTGTGTGACATTGTGGGAACAAACTTAAAAGAAATCTCTACCATACTTGAAGGGAGGTGTGATTTGAAAATGTTGGTTATTTGGGTGAGGTATACAGAGGGGCAAGCTTTGTGATTTTCCAGATATGTCATGATTGGAGACTGAAGTAAGCTGGTAACATGGGAATAAGTAAAATTAAGAAATTCCCATATTTTTAAAGCAAAATGATCAGAAAAATCATTAAAAATGAAGTCATGATTACCCCAGCTCCCTATTTGTGAAGTGAAGAAATACCATAATTAATTATAATCCATGTGCAGCTGGCTTACCTTCATCTAAATTTGAAAGAAAAACACATTCTGTTTTAGATGAAAATACAAAATTATTAGTGGGTATAAATATAAAACTAGTTTATGCTTCCCCAGAACTTAGCCTCATCTGATAGACCCACAGCTATTTCTGAGAGTTTCCTAGTTTGTTGTCCTTTGTACCCTTTGTAGAAAGCTCTGCTTTCTTTTTTTCTTACTGCCTGCTTTCTTCTGATGTTTAGGCTATTCACAAGAGTCTCCCACTCCTGGCTTCAAGGGCTGTCTGTACAATACAATCATTGAACGTGGTGGCCTACAGGAAGTCCCTTTTCTCCCTATATCAGTTGTCTTTATAGTTCACTAGTGGAGCAGAAAATCAGACCATCCAGCAAACTATCCTTGAGCTTGAAATGGTTCATTCCCAGTGCCCAAAAAGGCTGGTAATTTGCTTCATTTCATGCTACAAATATGGTTTGCATCCTGATTAGCCTCTAGGTAACAATGGATAAGCCATGAAGGAAGGCCTCCTAAGACAAAGTATGTCAATCACCACAGATGAGACATTCTCCAACCCTAGATTAGATGCATTCTCCCTCCAATAAGGTGAAGTTCAGCCAAAGACTTAAAGAAACAATCATAAACAGATGTGAATACATTGCCTTTTCCATGTTGGTATATTACTTCCATGCTGATTCAGGTATGGCAAGGGAATGATGGGTTTAATGATCTCAATCCTACTTTTCATATTATATAAATATATATGACTGAGGTGTCAATGGATCCAAGAATATACTTGAGTGGGGCATTATTTTTGTATAAGAATAAAGTTTTATGTGCAATGTGTGATACATAGTTATCAATTATGTATGTAGAATTAATAAAGTAATAAAATTTAAGGGCATTTACTGAGGACAAAAACATTGACTTTTTGATGCAGATACATTATTTAACAAATGACAATATGTATATTAATTATAAAATATGTCTCTTAACCTTTGATTGTAGAGGCACTGGGCCATGGGACCAATGTACCACAAGTAACAATGGGCAGGATCCTCTCCTGTAGGAAAAGAGTAAAGAAGAAAATTGTGAGTAATTGATTAAATAATGACAAATACAGCTAAAAGACAGTTTAATTTTCATTATAACTGAGCATCAGCATTTCTAAATGATGTCAATGTTAAAATATTCTTCCGTCAAAAAATCCTATAGTGAGGGGGGCCTGGGTGGCTCAGTTGTTAAGCATCTGCCTTTGGCTCAAGTCATGATCACAGGGTCCTGGGATTCAGCCTTGCATCAGGCTCCCTGTTCAGTGGGAAGCCTGCTTCTCCCTCTCCCACTCCCCCTGCTAGTGTTTCCTCTCTCACTGTCTCTCTCTCGGTCAAATAAATAAATAACATCTTTTAAAAAATCCTATAATGGTTTAAATTGTAAACAAAGCTGTCATTATTGTTGAGTTTTAATAATATCTACGAGAACTTCAAAATGGCACATTTTTACTGTCCACTGAAGATTATATTTTATATAAAAGTTAATATGGGACCTTCGTCTACCTTGAATCTGTGGTGCCTCTGGTTGGAAAAGGGAACCCATGGAGAAAACCAATATCTTCCCGAAATTATGGACACTATGGGAGCCCCTCCTCTGATCTTGTACCACAAGTATTGTAGGGATATCTTTGGGGCTCATCCATTGGACCTCTGACTATGATGGCAGAGTGGGAGAGGCTTAAAATGACCAGCAAACACATATTTGCAGACCAAATTCATACTGGCTCTTCCCAAGTAGTAACCCCAACCAGCAGTTTTGCTCATCTGCAAAACCAAGCTGGTGGTACACTCTGACAAGGGAAGTTGGCAGGATGCAGATCTGCCTCAATTAGATCCTCGAAACAAGTAGTTTTGCTTTTCCTAGATCCCAGTTTGCTCACACCCAGGCAAAGAAGTAAGTCATAACCCCACCTACTGTAGAGAATGTCTCCCAACCTTATCTGACCAGAGGCCCTGGTGGGAATGCCTTAAAGCTATTCAGCTCAAAGCAGTTGAGTTAACTGGTATGCAGGGAGACCAGGACACCCTCAGAGCACCAGGACTGTGCATGGAAAGTTCCCCAGTTACTTACACAAAGAGAAATTAATTGATAACCAAAGATAGAGCTGCTCTTGGCCTCCCCCAATAGGAAATCTTATTTGGGAAATTGGCAGTTACCTGGAACAACCCCTCCCCTTCCTGCGCAGGTAAGAGACTGACACATAACCCCACCCACTGTGGCTGCTGGAACCATCTGACCAGAAGGCATGGCAAGAGTATCTAGAAGTTGTGCAACCTAGCTGCACTCAAGTCAAGAGGAAGGCAGTCAGTGCTGACATTTTGCAGAGCAAAGCCATTGGACCTATTTAATCAGGGCACTTGGGGGCACAGATCAGCTTGGGTTAAAACAAACAAACGTGTTACTGACTTTAGAGCTATTTCTCCTCTGTATCTGGGCAGGGACACTAATTCTTAGTTCACTCATTGCTGAATACAGACTCCAGCCTGCTGAACCAGGGAAGCTAACCAGAGCACATATGAAGCTGCATAGTCCATCCAATAGCCCTGATTCCAGTGGCACTTTAGTAGAGTAAGTAGCCTACAGCTTTCCCCAGCTGCAGAGTAAAACAATTAGGATGACCAGGGAATTGAGTGCTCACTCTTGCCAGATTTGGGTCACAAAACAGTGACCTCTACAAGGTCCTGTCTAGCTGCCCTGCCAGAACAGGGAAGCTAATTCATAACTCTTATCTTCTACAGAATATAGTACCCAGTCCCAATCATTAATAAGCCTGGTTGAGAATCCAGGAAACTGGATACCATCCTACAGCCTCACTTGAGCAGGAAACCAACCCAGAAATAACATTCAACTGTTCTCAGCCAGTGGCATACCTACCACATCCTTGACCTCAGAGTTCAAACAGTTGCCTCACTCTAAAATAGGCATGATAGCAGGCCCCACCTTCCCAAGGCTTACTAGCAGCTATGCCCTGAAACCCAAACTGAGCTGACTGGTGAAGATGTTAAGGCCAAAACAAACCTGTAAAGTCTGAGGAGGAAACTAATTACTCAAAAGTGTAGATACCAATGTAACAAATCAAGGATCACAAACAAATAAACATGTAAATATGACTCTACCAAAAGAAATTAGTAAAGTTGTAATAATAAATCATAAAGAAATAAAGATCGATGAACTATTAAAAGAAGCTTTAGAATAATCTTAAAGAAGTTTAGTCAACTACAAGAACACATAGACAACTAAAGAAAATTAAGAAAACAATGCATGAACAGAACAAGAAGCTTGATAAGGAATTAGCAACCATCAGTTAAAAGCAAACAGGAAACTTATGGCTGACATATACAATAACTGAACAGAAGAATTCAATAGAGAATTTAAAGAGCTGACTTGGCAATGTAGAAGAATCAGTGAACTAGAGGACAGAACATTAGAAAGTACTTGGTCAAAAAAGCAAGAGATGGTTGGCGAGGGGGGGGGGGTGTGATTAAAAAAAGCAAAATAAAAAGCCTAAGGGACTTATAGGTCACAAGGAAAATAAGCAATATTTGTATTCTGGGAATTCCAAGAGAAGAGAAAGACAAAAGGACAGAAAGTATATTTAAAACAATAACTTTTGAAAACTTGCTGAATCTGGGGAGACTAATGAACATCCAGATCTATGAGACCCAATGATCCCAAACACATGAATCTAAATAAGACTACAAGACATATCATAAGTAAATTGTCAAAAATCAAAAGCAAAGAATTTTAAGCATAGTGAGAAGAAAGAGAGAAGTTACATATAAGGGAACTCTCATAAGTTATTGGCAAATTACTCTATAGAAACATTTCAATATAGGAGAGAATGGAGTGCCATATATAAATTATTGAAAGAAAAAAATAACTGTTAACAAAGAATACTATACCTGGCAAAGTTTTCACCAGAAACAAAGGCAGAATAAATATTTTCTCAAACAAAAGCTGAAGATGTTTGTTACAACTAGACCTGCCTTACAAAAAATGCTAAAGGGAGTTCTTTGAGTGGGAGTAAGAAGATGCCAAGTAACATCATAAAAATATAAAAAGAGAGCTGAAAGCTCACTGGTAATATTAAATATATAATCAAAATTAGATTCTATAATTTGGTAATGGTGCATAATACACTTAAAAATCTAGCTGAAAAATTAAAAAGTATGTATATATAATGTAATACAAATAATCATAATTGCAACGGTCAGTTATTACACAGTCTTAAATAATATACATATATATGTATATATACATATATATGTATGTCAATTTTAACAGCAATAACCTAAAATGTAAGGGGGAGGAGTACTAAAAGTGTAGAGTTTAGGAATTCAGTAAGTTAAGTAGTTAAGTTGTTATTATCTTGAAAAGGGTTTATAATTTTAAGACTTTTTTTTTTTTAAGTCTCACTGTAAGTAGCAATTATACAAAGGAATCTGAAAAAAAAGTCAAAGCATACTGATGACCAAAAGTCATTAAAACACACAAAAAAGACAGCAGGATTAGAAACAAGAAACAATGCATCCTCTAACAGCTATAAAACAATTAACAAAATAGTAATAATAAGTCATTACTTAATAATAATTACATTATGCATAAATTGAACTCTCCAATTGAAAGCCATAGAATGGTTGAATAGATTAAATTTAAAAAAAATTTTAAAAGATATAATAATAATCTGCCTATAAGACACTTATTTTAACTTTAAAGACAAACACAAACTGAGAGAGCAGGATGGAAAAAGTCACTTGATATGATAATAATTGGAACAGAAAGTAGGGGTAGCTATCCTATATCAGACAAAATAGAGTTTAACCTATAAAAAAAATGTCATTCTATAGTGATTAGTGGTTCAATCCATAAAAGGATATAACATTTGTAAATATTCATGCATCCAACATTGGAAAATGTGAATATATAAACCAAAACGAACAAAACTGAAAGATGAAATAAACAGGAGCGTAATAATAATTGGGGACTTTGACACCTCACTCTCAACAGTGAATACAGCATCCAGACAGACAATCAATAAACAAATAGCAGATTTGAGCACCCTTATAGACCAAATGTACCTAATAGCATATACAGAATATTCTATCCAACAACAGCAGAATATGCATTATTTTCCAAAGCACCTGGGACATTTTCTATGATAGACCATATGTTAGTCCACTAAACATGTCTTAGGAAATTTAAGAAGATTGAAATCATACCAAATGTCTTCACTGACATAAAACTAAAAATCAATAACAGGAGGATAACTGGAAAATTCACAAACACATGGAAATTAAACAACACTCTCCTGAACAACCAATGGCTCAAAAAAGAAACTAAAGAATTAAAGACAAAAACAAAACTAAAAACAAACAAAACCCACACATTTCTGGAAACAAACCAAAAAGGAAACACAACATATCACAACTAATAAAAATTAGAGCAGGGGCGCTTGGGTGTCTCAGTGAGTTAAAGCCTCTCCCTTCCACTCAGGTCATGAACCCTGGGGACCTGGGATTGAGCCCTGCAATCCCCAGCGGGGAGCCTGCTTCCCCCCGCCCCTGGCTGCCTCTCTGCCTACTTGTGATTTCTTTCTCTGTCAAATAAATAAATAAAATTTTTTTAAAAAAATTAGAGCAAAAATAAATTAAATAGAAAATAGAAAAACACAGTAAAAAAGATTAACCAACCTAAGATTTGGCTCTTTGAAAAGATAAGCACAATTAACAAACACTTGGGTGGACTAAGCAAAGAAAAAAGGGAAAGGACCCCAGTCAACAAAATTGTAAATGAAAAAGAAAACACTACAATATAGAGAAATACAGAAAATCAAAAGAGGTCGGTATGACAACTATACACAAACAAGCAGAACAATCTAGAAAAAATGGAACCATTTTTAGAAACATACAACTGACAAAGACTGAATCAAGAAGAAATACAAAATCTGAATAATAAGTAGATATAATCAGTAATCACACACGTCCCAACAAAAGAAAAGCCCATGACCAGATCATTGCACTGATGAATTTTATAGCATGTAAACATTTAAATAACACAAATCCTTTTAAAACTCTTTCAAAAAAACTGAAGAGGAAGGAACACTCTCAAACTCATTTTATACGACCAGCATTGTACTAACACCAAAAGTGGGAGAAAAAATCCTAGAAATGAAAACTACAGGCTAATGTCCCTGATAATGCAAAAGTTTTCTATAAAATACTAGCAAATTGGGGCATCTGGGTGGCCCAATGGGTTAAGCCTCTGCCTTCAGCTCAAGTGATGATCTTGGGGTCCTCGGATCAGCCCTGCATCAGGCTCTCTGCTCAGCAGGGAGCCTGCTTCTCCCTCTCTCTCTCTCTGCCTGCCTCTCTGCCTACTTGTGATCTCTCTCTCTCTCTCTGTCAAATAAATAAATAAAATCTTAAAAAAAAATACTAGCAAACTGACTGCAACAGCACATTAATAGGATCATTCACCACATCATTTGAGATTTATCCAAGGACACAATAATGGTTCAACATATTAAAATCAATCAATGTGATATATCATGATAGAATGAAAGAAAAGAATCATACAAGAATTTCAGTAGATGCTGAAGATGCATTTGACAAAATCCAATACCTATTTGTTATAAAAAATTTTTTTTCAAAGATTTTATTTATTTATTTGACAGACAGAGATCACAAGCAGGCAGAGAGGCAGGCAGAGGTGGGGGAGGGAGCAGGCTCCCTGCTGAGCAGAGAGCCAGATGCAGGGCTCCATGCCAAGACTCTGAGATCATGACCTGAACCAAAGGCAGAGGCTTTAACCCACTGAGCCACATAGGCACCCCTGTTATAAAAATTTAACAAATTAGATATAGAATCTCAACGTAGCAAAGTCCATACATGACAAGATCATGTCTAACATTATACTAAATGGTAAAAGATTGAAAGTTCTTCCTCTAAATTCAGGAACATTACATGGTGACCATTCTCACCACTCCTATGTTCAATAAGAGCAATGGGGAGCTGGGGGGAGGGAAGGAAGGTAACAGTACTGAAATGAAAAAGTAAAATTGTCTCTATTTGCAGGTGGCATGATTTTATATATGGAAAATCCTAAAAATCCAACCAAAAACTTAGATCTTAGGAATTCAGTAAAGTTGTAGGATACAAAATTAATGTACAAAAGTCAGTAGCATTTCCTTACACTAATAATGAATTTTTGAAAAAGAAAAAAATGCATCAGTCCCATTTATAATAACATCAAAAAGAATAAAATACATAGGAATAAATTTAACCAATGAGGTAAAAGATCTCTACTCTGAAAAGTACAAGAAACTGACACAAGAAATAGAAGAAGACATAAAAGAATGGAAAGGTATCCCATGTGTATGAATTGGAAAAATTAATATTGTTAAAATATCAATATCATCAATATTACAGAAAGCCATTTATAGATTCACTGCAATTCCTGTAAAAAGTTCTGTGGCATTTTTTATAGAAATAGAAAAAAATAGTTCCAAAATTAACTTGAAGCCACAAAATACTCTAAATAGCCTAAGAAATTCTATAAAAGAAGAACAAAGCAGGAGACATCACACTTCCTGATTTCAATCTATACTATAAGGCTACAGTAATTCAAATAGCATGGTACTGTCATAAAAACAGACAAATAGATGGATGGAATGTTAAAGTGCAAAAATAATCCCAAGCACATAGGGCCAACTAATATTTGATAAGAAAAACAATAATACTCAATGGAGAAGAGTCTTTTTTAAATGTTGGGATCATTGAACAATCGTATGTAAAAGAATGACACTGGGTCCTTATTTTATACCAGTCACAAAAATTAACTCAAAATGGATTAAAGGCTTAAATGTAAAATCTGAAACCATAAAACTCCTAAAGTTTTATGAAAATACACAGAAGAAAATATAGCAGTAAATATACAGAAGAAAATAGAGCAGTAAATCTCCTTGACATGAGTCTTGGTAATTTTTTGGATGTGATTTCTGACACACCAATAACAAATTAAAAAATAAATAACTGGGATGATATTAAACTAAAAAGCTCTGATCATCAAAAGAACATTAACAAAATGGAAAGGCAGTCTACAAAATTGGGGTGGAAATTGTTGCTTATCTCATCTGATAAGGATTATCTCATCTTATCTTATCCCATAAGGATTAATATCTAAAATATACAAAGAACTCATACAATTTAATAGCAATAAATAAATGACCCAATTTTAAAATGGCCAAAGAACTGAACAGACTTTTTTTTTTTTTCCAAAGAAGGTATAGGGAAAGACAACAGGCACATTAAAAGATGTTCAACAGCACCAGTAATTCAGGAAATGCAAATTAAATCCACAATAAGATATCACCTTATGCCTGTTAGGATGACCACATCAAAAAGACAAGAGATAACAAATGCTGATGGGGATGTAGAGAAAAGAGAGCCTCTGTGCACTGCTGGTGGGATTACAAATTAGTATGGCCATTATGGAAAACAGTATGATCCTCAACAAATTCAAACTATACCTGCTATATGATCCATTGGTTCCACTTCTGGGAATATATCTAAAGCAAACAAAAGTACTAACTCAAAAAGATATCTGTAACCTCATGTTCCTACTAGCATTATTTACAGTAGCCAAGACATGGAAATAGCCCAAGTGTCCATTAATGGATGAATGGATAAAAAAGTTGAATATAATATTATTCAAACCTAAAAAATGAGGAAATCCTACCATTTTCGACAACATGCATGAAACCTAAAGGCATTATGCTAAGTGAAATAAGTCAGAAAAAGACAAATGCTATATGAATTAGAAGAAGGTAGTCAAAAGATACAAATAAACACTAGGGACAACATAATCCTACAGTTAACAATGCTGCACACTATGTAGGAAAGTTGTTAGGATGTAAATCCTGAGTTCTCATCACAAGGAATTTTTTATTTTATTTTATTCTTTCTTTATTCTTTCTACAATAGGGAACCTATTGTAGTCTTGTAGTCATTGTTTCACAATATGTAAAAATCATCCCATGATGATGTTGTGAAGTATACAGTGAAGTACGTCAATTTTTCCTCAATAAAACTAAGAAAAAAAGAGAGGGAGAGAGAGAGACCTCGTTTTTATACTGCCAATTCCAAAAAAACAGAGCCTGGGCAGAAATTATTGCTCAAGATCCATCATTAAGTCTTCCAAATCATTCAAGTTCATTTAATTCATGGCTTCAGCCCATGTGAGTAATTTATACATACTACATGAAGTGCAATAATACATATGATAATATACCTAATATGCATTAACCCTTTATAAATGTATCTTTGTTTAGTACTTTCGTCAAATTTTGCTTATGGTTCCTTCACAGAAAATAAGATATTTTTGTTAATATTCAATCAACTAGGAAGGAGGAAATATTGACAAATTTGTCTATATTGTATACAGAATAAGAACATAAAAGATCAATTTTGACAATCATTGACACATTGCAGAAAACTTAACAGAAATGATAAATATATCATTCATCACAGTGACAGACTAAAATATAAGTATTATTGTTTTCCCATTTAAAAATACATATATGAATGAAAGTATTATTTTTAAATTTTTGTGCTATGATGTTTCCTTGTATTCTGTTATTTATTGTAAATTTTATTATTATATATAATAATAAGCTCAATAAAATAAAATCTTCACCATCTGCATTTTTTCTTTAGTATCATTCATTTCATGATTACTGGAGCTAATTTAGCCATATGAAATAAGTAAGTGTTAAAAATTACGTGCATGTTCCAAGATTCATTGTTTATGCACCACACCCAGTGCTCCATGCAATACATGCCCTCCTTAATACCCACCACCAGACTCACCCAATGAAAAAATAAAACAAAATTTAAGTTAACTAATTAATTAAACCATAGGAACTTTTCAGTTATCTCATGTTAGCTGTACCAGTCAGTGCTTAAGTAGAACTATAAGTTGTATAGACTTTATTGTTTAATGCTGGTTTATTACCTTAATAAAGTGTAATTATTTATTACCAAAAACAATTACCTGCATGAGATCTCAAATACATAGTTATGTCACTACATTCAACAGAGTAATATTGAATGAGTTGATGATTTGAAGCTATGGGGGGAATCCAGTTCGATATATTGTTTGTAGACATGCAAAATAGAAGAGGTCTTTTTCTTGGAGGGGTTGTGTATTATGTAAATATTCAATATACTATGTATATATTTGTCCTGATAATGCCTTATCTAGAAATCTATCCTAAAATAACATAAACCTGAATAGTCTATCTTGCATTTCTGTACTGTTTACCCTGTTTGACCTTCCCTGGAGATATCAGTACAATACATTTTGGTTTATTCCTTAAGTGCTATATATAACATGACATAACATAAAACAGCATCATAACATAACATAACATAACATAACATAACACAACATAACATAACATAATTTTGTGTGTTTTTGATGTCAGGTATGAATCTAATTTTATTTTGTTCACTTGTTAAGTTTGGTTCTAAATATATTCTGTACTATTATTTTTCACTCTATCTCTCTTGTATCTTTGTTATTTCTTCTTTTTCTAACTAGGTATGCTGCTGGAGCTTTTGATTTTTGATCTTACATTGTTATTCACTTCATTAATAAAGTCTTCCATTTCAGTGTATTCAACTATCACCTCTATATTAACATAACCAATGTCCCCAGCCTTTCCTTTCATTTTTGATTCACTTTTATAATCTATGAGTTTACGGCTCTTTCTTTTCTTTCTTTCTTTCTTTCTTTCTGCCATCTTCTTTTCTTTTCTTTTTTTTTTTTTTGAATTATGTTAGTCACCATGAAATACATCATTAGTTTTCAATGCAACGTTCCAAGATTCATTGTTTATTTACAACATCCAATTACAGCACATTCTTTGGATGGGATTCTTAACTGTGCATGTCTGAATTACTCTCTACAACTGTTAATTTTTGTCCATGATGTCCATGTTCTTCCAGTATCACAACTGGAAACTAGTAGGTATCTTTGATTTTTTCCAATCTCAACATTCAAGAGAACCAACACACGTTTACTAATACTATTATGTTAAGAAATATATACCTCAGTCTAATTTTTCAACATCTGTAAAACTTTCCTTATGATAATATTTCAAATATTTTTCCATCATTATTTATTATAAAAAAAACTTTTCTATATTCAAATTGTCCCCTGCACTCTACATATTTTTTCTCCTTCTTTAGCATTCTCTGTGTTCTACACTGTCTTTCAAAGACACTGTTTTACTTTCTGTACCTTTCCTAAGCTATTACAGTCCAAATACATGTTTCTGTAAATATACCAACCCAAATGACAAATGACTCTCTGTTTTCCCCCTTTATATGAAAAATCACAACTCCCATTCTGTGCTGTCTTGTTTTTTTTTTTTTTTTTTTTTTTTGTTTGTTTGTTTCATAGCTTCATTTCAGCTCAGCTTAAGATGGTTAAACAAAGTATGTTAGATTTGCTTCATCTAAGTGATTAGAGTCCAGGCTATTGCTTTTCTCTAGGAACTAACATGATTACGGGATGAGAAAAGTAGTTTAATAGATAAGTTTAATTGCATTCCTTCAGTCTAATTATGTTAAGGCCAACAGCTGAGAATGTAGATTTAGTTTCAACAGGCATTAAGTTTAAGTGTTTTGTTGCATTTTGTCAGTAATAACTTCTCTAGAACTATTGGTATTCTAGAATTGCATCATGTTCTACAGGAAATTTTTCATTCTATGAATGTTTTAAAATATATCTATTTCTTTTTTTCAGATTTCTTGTCTGGCTTATTTTTTAATTGGGGCATATAATATTGCTTCATTTTACCACTGATTTGAGTATTTAACATATATATTTTTTAACCATACTATTTTAGATTTTAGGAAGGATTTTCAGCAAGTTGAAGTCGCTTCACTTTTGTCAAAGTTGTTTTAAAATGTAGGGTACCTGAACTGAATTTGACATCAAGAAAATTGCATTGTCTGGCAATTTAATAGAAAAAAGGATAAATGATCTATGCCCCTAACCTAAAGGAATTTAAAGTTGGGAAGGAGAAACAGATACATACATAACTATATATACTTTAAAACAAATATGTTCTAGGACCAACATAATTTTTTTATTTATTTTTATTTATTTATTTAAAACTATGTATTATATAGCATCTAATTTCAAAAAAATTATGTTTATTACAATGAAAGGAAATTATATTAAACTGGACATGAAGCCCATTTTTAAAAATAGCATCATTTTCATAGATGAGGGATGATGCATTAAAAATAGAAACAAGGATTATTTTCATAATGTACCCTGTTAAAAATAAATTAAAGCCACCTATTTGAGTCATTATTAGTGTGGCCTGAAACATCAATCTCAGAAATGAATTTTGAGGCAGCTGGGTTATTTGAGAAGTTCTCCCAGGAAGCAAGAGAGTGAAGCAGAAAAGAGAACAAGTTATTGCAGAGACATTATTGAGATTGCTGCAGACGGTCAGGGAGCCATTACCCCACCATGATCTCTGATGAAGATGAGTATTTGAATGCTTCTCAGTACCTGTAGATGAGGGACTTAGGCAGACCAAAGGGCAAGAAGAAAACCAAACGTTTGCAATATAGTCCACCCCTTGCCCTGTTCATAACTGTTTGCGTTCTGCATTATGTCTACATTGATACTTACTTTCTGAAGTGGCAGTGCATTGTTTCTCTCTCTCTCTCTTTTTTTTAATCATGGGAAATTTATTAAAATTATTTATTACTCCACTGCAGCAAAGAGTCCCAAGGCCAAAATTGATATCTATCATCTCCCTCCTTCAAATTTATAATATCAACTGGTCTAGGTTCTCCGGTGAGGAGAAACAGACCTTTATCCACGAGTAGTCAGATCCTTGGTTACCTTGTTCACATCAAGCCACAGTTAAAGAATTTTATTTTCACAGTGATGGGAAGCCCTGGAGTCACCTGGAAATGCCAAAGTCTTACAAATAAACCTCTCTGATATCCCATTATGCAGCAACAGCTCTGAGTCCTCATAGTAATCAAGGTTAATTTTCCGCATTAGTATACTGTCTTTAATTAATTAATTGTTATCATTTTTTACCTGCTCTTCCATTATCATAAGATGAAATTAACTAGATAGTTGTAGCTTCAGACTTAGTGGAAAATTTTCTGATACCCTATGTACATTCCCTCCCCTGAAGACTAATCCAGCAAAGATTACGACTGTGAGAAGAAAAAGCAAAAATTTTCCTACAGGGCACTCACAGGAAGGGTGTTGAAAGTGGCTACTCTGACTTCTATGTCTTTATCCCCAGTGCCATGCATTCTTACTTTTAAGACTCACAGCAGCATATATAGAACATTGGTTCAGTGCGTTCAACACTTTCTGGAAGCATTATCTCAACTCTAAAGGTGTGATGGCACCCTAGCTGAGCTTTCTATAGGCCTTTCTGATGTTCTCTTAGGTTAACTTCCAGTGAATGCCATGGGCATAAGGAGACAATGTTATACAGCATAGGGGTAAAATCAGAAAAATCACAGAGGAAAACAAATTCACACATATGGGATATATATGAAATCCAATCTGTACAAATCTAGATTCAAAGAGTTCCAAAAGGATCAAACTGCCACTCAGTGCCTATTTGGGTTCTTCAAGGGATAGTTGTAATAATGAACAAATTAGCTTTGATAAGGTAATGAACAAAGTAGTTTGGCTACAGGCTTCATATATCTTCTCATGGCTACTCCATTTTTTAACTCATCTGTAAGCACAAGGGTGGCCAAAGATACTGGTTGACATCTTCTGGACAGGATGACAACTTAGTGGTTGAGTTCCTATTCTTCATTGTTCTCCAGCAGACGTTGATTTAAGACCTAATAATTACTCCCTTTATGCCTACAGTTCATGTCCAGCCACATGCCTCTTCTGTTCATCTGAGACCTTCACTAATCTTGCTCTTTCCAAACCCTTGACCAAATAGCCAAGTTATTTGTTACATACCAGAAGTCCATGCATATGATCATCTCAAATCATTTCCTGATCCATATAAAGGCAACAACCACTACAAACTGTTCACCATTTTAGCCATGAGGAGTATTTTCCCTCAACATTAATGTTTAAATCTTCTCTTTTCCTGTTGGAGGCTAGAATGGCATCAATCCATAAACAGATCATTCAAGACATTGAGCTGACCCCATACAGAAATCAAGCCAGGGTTAATGTCTCCTCTCTCTGTTGGCAATAACCAGAAGCAAGAGTTGTGACCTTAGTATACTTATGGATGTAAGTATACTTATGGATGTAACTCATAGGAGTAGGTCCTATGAGTTTAAGTATCACATGTTTACAAACTTAATTGCACCTAGATATAAGGCCCTTTAGGATTATCCATAGGAAGAAAAGGAAACTGAAGCATTTATTGACAAATAATTGTCTTCTCACTTTCATGCTGTCTGTAATATGCTGGCCATGTCTCATGGATGGTTGGAGGTGGTTCTCAGACAAAAGTGAATGTCCATTAAGTAAGATGCTCTTACCCTGAATCTAGAAAAATTCACCCCAGCTGAAGTTGAACTCACAGCTGTCCTGAAAGGATTCAAAGGTATATGATATAACTCACTACCTTTCCTCTGGAAAAATCTATTCAAATTACACTGCTTACTAGATTCATCTGTGTGAATGAAGTGCAGAGTGTAGAGAATCGGCAAATTGAAGGTTTGGAGTGAATTTTAAGAAAGATAAGTGTTGAAAAATACAAGACGATTTAACCAGTGTGGAAGAAGTTAGACACTGAACATTGAAACAAGGTTGTAAACCCCACCAACCTTAAAAAAATTAAAAAAAAAAAAAAAGCCCTAGAAAAGTCTAATCTTCCAGAATGAATGAATCATCAGAAAATGGAATTATCAAATCTTTATCTGAAGAATATCTGTGAGAATCATGTCCTAAATCAGTGTAAAACAGCCATATTTGTCTAAGAACTTAAAGCAAAGAAATACTATTTAGGAAAATCCAGTTATCTACAAGGAAGAGAATAGGGCTCAGAGTTATAAGTTGATATCAACATATCATATAATATTGGCATTTGTTTACTCTCATGGGTACTCAAGTATCTCTTCAATGATTTTAAATGTGTTTGTAGATTAGAATATATCCCCAAGATCTTTCTTAATCACCCTTAAGTAAAAAGATTATTTATTTTCATAGTAAATATTCTGAGACCCTTGGCTAACCTATGTTTGCTTTCTTATTTCACATCTCCATAGCTGTAGATAATATCTTTGGGAAACATCATCATTGTAAAATTATGAGAGGCAATCTCCACATAAACTAAAATACCCCAAACCTAGTTAACCTGAACCTGATTTGAAGAAAATCCTTATAGTTTTGGGATTGCTAGGAAGATCACTGTTTACAACAGATAGCACTCACGGGCAAGTATTTCCTGGGGAAATGTCAGCACATGGTTCTCTGCCTGGGAGAATCTATTACCTTAGAGGATATGTTGTTGAATCCCACAGAGTCTGGAAGCTGAACTCAGACTGATGAAGTGTAAGAGGTTTATTTCAAGCAGAATGGCAAATTTGAGCAAAAATTCCTGCCTGGGGAGGTACATTTGACTTTGACCTATAAGTTAATGTATCATTTAATTTCCATGAATTAGTCCCAAGGGGTAATGGACCAAAAAAGTGGTTGGGCACTTGAAATTTAATCAGTTAGTATTTCACAGGAAGTTACTGGAATGCATCCTATTCAGACAAATTCTGGTTTATTTGCATTCATAGGAGACATCCAAGGGCTCTTAAGCCTTATGGATGAGGGTGGGAGCAATAGAGAGAGAGAGTACTCCGGGGCCCCTAGAAGCAAAAAGAATCTGTAGCAATGTGAACTAAAGGTTAAATTTTGTTATTAATTTTTTTGAAACAGATTCAAGAAGGCAGAGTTTATCATATTAGCCCCACCACCTGGGAGACAGCTATTCACTTTATGTTCCAGAATAACCTTCTAGATACTTGAAATAGCAAAAGCCATTGGTGCAATTAACCTGATACTGTCTTACCGTGGAATAACATCATTGAGTGCATGAAGTACAGAGACAAACAGCCTAGGATCGCAATATGAAAGTACCACAAAATTTTTTAGAGCATTTGGCTAAAAGACTGGTTAAAATACATATTTATACATTTACTATTATGTCAAACTCAACCATGAATAAGTTACACATATCTGGTGCTTAACTACTTTTTTTCTTACAGAATGCATTAATATTGTTTTTGTATATTAAAACTTCTCATTAGCAAAATAAATAAATGAAATAAAAAAATAAAATTTCTCATTTGCCTTTCCAAAACTTACCCATATAAAAATATGTTTCTTTAAATCCAAACACACATGCATATCTATAGCATTTGTGTATATAATCAAACTTATGCATGTCATTAACCTACACGCATTGACTTAGAAACTATTTTTTAAATGAATACGCTTCTGTAATATGCTTGGCTTCTAGAGAGTTCTAACTACATAATTTGTGAGCCCAGTGCAAAATGAAAATCCAGGACTCCAGCGGTGTGGAGAGAAATTAACACTCCTGTGCTAGCAGCCTATTGTCCCCACACGGTGGACAGGTGACCTGAAGGCATCATAACCTCCCTGCCTGATGCTATCTATACTTAGATTGTGGGCTGGTGGGAGGACATAGTAAAGTTGCCATCAACTGTACCATGACCCTATCAGTCTAGGATAGTTTGTCCACTGTTTCATCCTGCCCAGAGATGCCATCGATTTTACCTATGACCCCAACCATTCCTGGAGAGCAGATCCCTATTGCAAGCCAGAAGGTAACAGCATAATGTGTCCATCCCTCATGCCCCCCAAACTTTCTGGTCATTACTCTAGAAGGAGGGCAGGAATGGTCATGGAACAGAAACTGGAAGGGGGAAGCAGGTAAGAAGCCTCGACAGGGAGTCAACGATAGTTGGTACTACACATGAACTGAAGTTCTTAGTCTCTACCTTCATGCTCCAATTTCATACCATATTTAAGATACAAAACACAAATTCGAAAATAAAATCATTAAGAATTTCAAGACAATTACCACAGAGCATTAAACCCATAAGCGTGGAGTGGGGCTCTCAGCCTGGGTCCTCATGTGACTGCACTGGTAGCAACAGGTGAAGCTTACCTTGCCTCTGAATTTATATTCTCCATTGTCTCAGCAAAGTTAAAACACCTTTCTCAAAGTTAATCTCCAGAGCATGGAAGTCAATTCAGCTATGAATGTCTTGGAGAGGTCTTACAATGAACTCAATCACATGACTGCTCCCATTCTGACAAATGTTGTCATAGAGGGGAGCTCTGATATTAATGTAAGCCATCAAAGGGTACCTGCACTGTTTCTCTGTATGTACAGATTAAGATCACAGTGTTGTCTTTGCCAAAACCAAATACAGATTTGGAATACCATTATATAAGTGCTCCTTCACCATTTTCAATGCCTCCAAGCCATTTGCAATCCAGCACAGTACTGTGAAATGCTGACAAAGCTGACTATAAAAGTGAATTGTCTCACATTATTTCTCTGTTGTCATAGCCCAGTCTCTGATTTGGAGGCTACTCTCCCATAAGCTAAGACATCTCATTTCTAGACACTTCTGGCCATTAGAAAGTACTTCAGTGTATCCAAGTGAAATTTTCTATAGCCTTTGCTTTCTAATCCTGATTCTGCATGTAAAACCATAGAATAAATTTATTTTCTCATGAAAGCTACTTAGGTGTTTAAGTACGGTGAAAATATCTTCTTTAGATTAATATATTTTATACATCCTAGCTGAGAAAAAAATCAGTTTATTCATCCTACAAATAATTATTGAGTGTCTCCTCTTTGTCCCTGTGTAAAGATAAACACGATACAGGAAAGAAGCATTGCTCTTGCTCTCATGGAGATTGCAACATTGTCAGTTAAACACAACTCTTCAAATGAAACAAAATGATAAATGGGTCAAGGGGGATGTTGAGTGCTAGAGGGGCACAGAATGGGAGAGTCTAATGCACATACGCTTGAATATCACCTAGGTAAACATGTCCATCCATGAGCAGGGATCACTGAGAAGTAGGGAGAGAATGGGTAGGAGTATTCTAGGCAGATATAAAGTGGATAATAAATTCCAAAAACAAATGACAACCTGACATAGCAGAGAATCACACCAAGAGCTTGTTTTATCTGGGGATAGCACGGAGGGGATGCCTGGATGAGCAAAGTCTGAAATAAAAAGAAGCAGGGCATGTAGACCGTTGTGAACCATATCAACAAGTTTTGATTTGGGTTGAAATTTAAGGAGGTCATGACTGTGTTTTAAAAGTAACCTTTTCATATTTTAATTAAAGATAGATCACTCTGGAGGCATTGTGAACCAGGAACAGAATGAGGGAAAGACTGGAGGCCAGGAGCTGGGTGTTGAGTGAGGTGAAGAAATTTAAGTAAGAGATGGTGTTCTCTGTTCTGAGGCAGGGCTAGTGTGGGGTGAATAAAGAGGATGGATATGAGCATTTTAGATATAGAAACTGCAACATGTGGTTTGAATGTGAAAACCAAGAGAAGTGTTAAACATAATACCTCCAGTGCTAATTTGAGCAAATTGATAGATAACAATGACTTTCATTACAATAGGAAACAGAAGAGTCAATTTTATTTATTTTTTTTAATATTTTATTTGTTTGAGAAAGGGAGTGAGCAAGAGAGAGCACAAGTTGGAGGAGGAGCAGAGGGAGAGGAAGGAGCAGACTTCCCGCTGAGCAGGGATCCTGATATGGGACTGAATGCCAGGACTCTCAGATCATGACCTGAGCTGAAGGTAGATGCTTAACTAACCAAGCACCCAGGTGCCCCAGAAAGGTCAATTTGAGAGAGAAGAATTAAGTTTTAGACCGTTTGAGGTGGATATGACTCATTCAAGTATGGAAACAGTTGTATATAGATCAGAGGCTCTGTGGAGAAAGTGGCTAATGACAGGTATTGCAGAGGTATTATGTAAAGATGGGAACTGAAGGTAGGGACATGGGTGAAACTGCTCTAAGAAGAAAGCCAACAAGAAGAGAAGAGTGGGGCGTCTGTGTGGCTCAGTGGGTTAAGCCCCTGCTTTCTGCTCTGATCATGATCTCAGGGTCCTGGGATCAAGCCCCGCATCGGGGGTCTCTGCTCAGCTGGAAGCCTGCTTGCTTCCCTCTCTCTCTCTCTCTGCCTGCCTCTCTGTCTACTTGTGATCTCTCTCTGTCAAATAAATAAATAAAATCTTAAAAAAAAAAAAAAAAAGAGAAGCGTGGATGTGGCAGAGAGTGGAGGGACCACTTATGTTGGTGGGACAAGCTGAGGATGTGGTAGTGAAGGGAAGCTGAGAAATACCAACATAAGGGGCACCTGGGGGCCTCAGCTGTCAAGAGTCTGCCTTTGGCTCAGGTCATGATGCCAGGTCCTGGGATGGAGCCCGGCATTGGACTCCCACTCCCCCGTTTGTGTTCCCTCTCTCGCTGTGTCTCTCTCTGTCAAATAAATTAAAATAAAATATTTTATTAAGAAAGAAAGAAAGAGAGAGAGAGAGAGAAAGAAAGAAAGAAAGAAAGAAAGAAAGAAAGAAAGAAATGCCAGTACAAGGAGAATGAGTTAGTACCAAAAGTATGGTGCCACAAGGGTATGACTCTGTCAAAATTAGGACGGAAGTAGATCCAAGAGTAAAACAAAGGATTAGCCTTATATAAGAGACACTTTTATCTGTAATTGGCAGAAGACGGTACTTAAAAATGAACTTGCAGCTTTGGAGCTTTCACCTAAATATTCTGTTTTCACAGGAGACAAATTAACATAATTTAAGAGTAAAGAGAGAACATTTGAATTTGAGGAATAAAGATGATATGCAAAGTAGCTACTATGGACAATGAGGGAGAGAACTGACTTGTAAAGGTTTGACAAGTTGGCCCAGATGATATCATCATCATAAATTTACAGCAGCACAAATGAAAGCTTTAAGGTGAAATTCTCCAAGAAGACTCAATAGAATCAGTCAGATCCACAGGATGGAGGTTTTGTCAGCATACTGCAAGTATATCAGCAAAAATCTTAGGACAGAGGAAAAGATGAAGTCAGACTTTTAGAATCTCCATGGTTGTATAGGACAGGAAAAGAGAAATAAACAAGTAAAAAATAAATTGAAAAATTGTGTGTGTGTGTGTGTGTGTGTGTTTGTATATATAAAGAATGTTGTGAAAATTAGATAATTTGACGTTTATTTTTATTTCAGAAGTAAAAAAGATCTAGTGGATAAGATGCAGTTGTATCCACAGTAGTGACCCATTGAAATGGATCATTACAGGGTCACCAATAATGAGGAAGATAGGTTTCCAAAGAAAATGGATTATTGATGAATAAACTAAAATTTCTTCTGTATCCAGTCATCAATAATGTGATGTAGCAACACTATCTGATTTCCTTGTTAGCAGTTCCCTCTGGGTGTGGGGCTTAGAATAGAATGAATGGGAAAACATGTAGCAAAGCAAAAAATTAAGCTGAGGATACAGTCTTAACTGCAACAAGGCATGCTCCAACCAGAAACATATTAACAACAACCATAATAATAAGAGAGAAGCTAGAGTATATGAGCATATATTCAGGAAGGTACCAGGTATCAATTTTCTCAGTGAAGTTTAGGTTATCAACTGAGAAGCAGGGACAGGGGAAAGCAGTGTTGTAAACTAAAGGAAAACAGGTAAGAAGTGAAATGTTAGGGCGCCTGGGTGGCTCAGTGGGTTAAGCCGCTGCCTTCGGCTCAGGTCATGATCTCAGGGTCCTGGGATCGAGTCCAGCATCGGGCTCTCTGCTCAGCAGGGAGCCTGCTTCCTCTCTCTCTCTCTGCCTGCCTCTCCGACTACTTGTGATTTCTCTCTGTCAAATAAATAAAAAAATCTTTTAAAAAAAAAAAAAGAAGTGAAATGTTGAGGAGGTAGAATAGGGCAATATAGCACAATTGTTGGGCAGAAATAATGACTTAATTCAGTATGGTGATTGTGAATTTAAAAAGATTTCTTCTGGCCTAGGTACCCATTGTTTATAGTCACAACAGCTGTCAGGGTGTGGGGAATGGGATTATTATGCATATGAATTTAACCACAGTTTGTATTGCCCTACGGAGGGCTAAAGATAGTCTTGACTGTAGGCACAGAAAGGGGTGTAAGTATTGATGATTGAATTTAAATTCAAGAAATAGCTGCAGAATTAAGGAGGTGGGGTTACAAATGCAGGGTTAATGCATTGGAAGCTATTTGGGGCTAATCTTTCATTGGAGTTGTAGTGCGTAAGGAAGTGGTATGAAGAGAAAGAAGTAAGAATGAGGAGAGTGACATTTTTGAAGTGATATTCTAAAGGACTTGCATAGGCGATGATAAAGTCCTATGGTTTAGCCATTGGAATGAGCAGCTAATGCAGGGAGGAGGCAAGCACATTGGAGAAGACCCAGCACCTGAGGGGCTGGATTACAAAAGACCCTCTACCTGCACATTAGGAGTTATAACTATAAATAAAATCTTTAAAAAAAAGGAATTACAACTAGTACTAGTGTTGGGGGGGGTGAGTAAAGTGGGAGAGTAAATTATTCTCTATATTCACTTGAATATCCTGGGACATGGAGTAAAATGTCTCAATGTTATAAAATACCTATTTGTTCAATGGAGAATTTTGTTTCACCTGATGTACTTTGGTTAATTCAGGCTCATTTCTCACACTTGCCAAGTCTGTGTAAGTTTCTCATTTGTGGAGATTGAGATAGCAGGGCACTCTCTAAATCCGGGATGTTAATCAGATGTGACTACCTATTGATTGTAAGTTACTGCAGTGCAATGAAAGTGCACGATTATAAAAGGAGACTGGCTTCTTCTATCACTCTGAATTTCTTTCTGCACCAGAGACTATAAATTAATTTTGTCTGATTAACTGGGAAATCCATTAAATGAATTATTACCAACTCAGACTATGTTTCTAGAGGTCAACTTTAAATTAGCATCAAATGCTGCATATGTTTTCTTTCATCAGTGAAACATAAACACTGTGGAATGGTAGAACCTCTGGCCCAAAGTTAAAAAGTAAATAAAACTTCGCAAAAGTTTTACTTGCTAGGGGGTGTATTTCAATATTTAACCTTAAAACAGTCAACAAGTCAAATTAAATGTGATAGTTTCTCCCTATTGGAGGTCACAAGAAAATTTAAAACACAGAATTCTCAAAAAAATAGTACTCTATCAAAAATAATATACACAATTAAAAGTTAAGGGAAAGAAAAGGACTATAGAAACTTGCCTGTATTCAATTTTTTGACTTCTATTCTTCGAATAATGTTTTATTAATATGGATTTGATATTAATATATGTTCAATATAGAAAAGTTGGAAAATTATAAATGATTATTAAAACTGTGTATGGTCATTCTAAGGTTACTAAAATGGCATGGGAATAAAACTAAAATGTTAACATTACTTAAAAAAGAGCAAAATATTTAAATATTTTGGAGACTAACCAAAATGATACAGAGCCTAAGACTTAAGAAAAAGTTAATGAGTATATTACATAATTTTAAGACTCCTTCATGACCAAAAATATTAAAAATTATATCCAAAACTAGAACATAGTGGAGAAAATATTTTCCACAGTTGTAGGCCTATTTCCATTTAATAAAAAAAAAACTTTATCAAACAATAATTTAAAAGATAATTTAAAAATATATATGAAAACTAGATATTCAACAACATTAACATATTGGTCAATAATTAAATAGATACAAATTTAATAGTGGGAATATACTTATCAGTTTGGCCAAAACGTTGAGAAAGTTCTTACACTGAATTCAGGAAGATTGTATGGATATTGGCAATCTCATTCATACAGATTAGTGTAAATTAATATAATTCCCTTTAGGAAACAAGGTAATACTATCATATTTATTACATGTAAATTTTATCTAGTAACTCCACTTCTAAGAATGGTTCTTCCAGATAGAAATAATTACATATATATATATTCATATATATATGGATATTATTGCAAGATTTTTAATAAAATAAAACTACATATATATCAAATAATTAAAATTACACAGAAAATATTATATATATAAAAGTGCATCCATAACATAGAATTTTAAGTAGGTGTTTTTAAACAATTATGAAGAATATGAAATATTGACAGATATATAAAAAAGAAAAATATTCTGCATAATGTGTATTATTTTTATAAAAAATATGAAGCAGAATGTTCAAGTAGGATCACCATGAGAAGCATACTGTCATTGAAGAAAACTGAAAAAAAAAAACAAATCAAAAATACCCCTCACAAATTTGAAAATAAATGGAATCTATAGGGTAAGGCAAAAGAAACTACATAAGCACCATAGTTACATTGAATTGTAACTATGTTACAATTCAAATGTATGAATTAATAATTTTTACACTCTAGCAGGTGCATCTTGGCATTTAACAGCTAAATAAAAAGCTGGTGCCTGGTGGAACAAGGTTTCTTATTGTTGGGTTGGGAGTTTCTAGACAAGAAAGATGAGAAGCCTAGAGTGGTCCATGTTGCAATGAATCAGAGCTGGAGACGTTAGTATGGATTCATATTTAGCTAAATATAGGCACAGATGACTACATGCAGAAATATTTGTAGCTATACGTACATACACAGGTTAGTATACACACATAGATTTCCTTGCTTGTCATATGAGAGGGCCTAGAAAAAAAAATGAAACCTCAATATATGCTCATCTAGCAACTATATCAGGGTATCTATTATCATTCTCCAGTAAATAAAAGTAGGTCTCTTTGGGAAAATGGAGGATTCTAGAGGCTAAACAAGAAATATGCAGAATGAGCCTCGAAGATCTTGCAATCCCAGAAAGTAAGGAAGTGATTCTCATGCACATACACACACACACACACAGAATATAATGGCACACACACAGAGAATATAATGGAGTATTTTGAATATAATGGAATATGTGGAAATGGAGTATGTTATAAATGCAGTATGAAGAAGTACCCAATGGTTAAAGCTAAAACAATCTGAGTAGTATCATAAAGTACCAATGGATTATTAATAAAAATATGAAAAAATCATGAGTCCATGCAGATATAAATAAATAATTGAATAAACAGACAAAAAATGGGGAAAAGCCAAAAATCTCCATTACAGAATAATTCTGAATAATTTATGTAGAGATACTTTACTCTCAGGAGGTGAACCATAACTCCCCACTCCTTAAATATGAGCTGTGCATATGGAAAAGGAGGATGTTTACTTGGAAAAACACAACAAACACTACCTGAACCAGGTGATTGATGCCAACATCAACAGTGGTAAATTGTGTTGATAATTTATACTCTTGATATGATGGAATAAACATAACACTTTACCTCTGTGATCTTTCTTTCAAAAACACATAATAATAATAATAATGATAATTCATCTCATAAATCCCAACTGAGAATCATTCTGAAAAAGCCTAACTAATATTGGTCGAAAGTGTCAAGGTTATAAAAAGAAATGAAGTCTGAGAAACCGTCAGAGCCAGAGTTGCCTAAGGAGACCCATTGACCAAATGTAGTATGTTATCTTAAAACAGGAAAAAAAAAATGACACTGGGAAAAACTAAGGAAATCTGAATAAAATATGGACTGTAGTTACTAATGTATTAATTACATATTGTTTAATTTTACAAGTATACCACAGTAATGTAAGTTGTTAATAACAGGGGCAATTGGGTGCAAGCTATAGGACATTTTTTATTTTCTTTGCAAATATTCTATAAATACAAAATTGTTCTGAAAATAAAGTTTATTAAAACCTTGCTTACCTGCATATCTATCTCAATAAGCCAAAAAAAAATTAAATAGAAGATCTTAAATGCTAAATATAAGAGCAAAAAAGTAAAATTATACAAGTATAATAAGCAAAAGCTAATGTTGTCTTTGAAATAAGAATAGTGAAATATAAATAATTATGGTGCAGTTAACTCAGAACAATAAAGCAAACACTAAGAAAGCAAAGAGAAAAAAAAATCAGAGTAACAATAATAAGAATGAAGATATCTGGGCTCTTTCTAGAATTTGGCTATTGAGGACATTGCTGCTATAAACACTGGGATGCAGGTGCCCCTTCAGATCACTGTGTTTGCATCCTTTGGGTAAATACTTAGTAGTGCAATTGCTGGTCATAGGATAGGTGTTTTTTTTTTTTTCCCCCTTCAACTCTTTGAGGAACTTCCATACTGTTTTCCAAAGTAGATATAACACTTTCATGCCCACCAGCAGTGTAAGAGGGCTGCTCTTTCTCTGCAGCCTTACCAACGTTTGTTGTTTCCTCACATTCATTTTAGCTGTTCTGACTGGTGCGTGTATCTCATGATTTTGATCTGTGATCTGTATTTCCCAGTTGTTGAGTGATGTTGAGTATTTTTTCTTATGTCTGTTGTCCATATGGAAAGAGCCCAGATGCCCTTCGATGAATGAATAAAGAAGATGTGGTATATAAATCTACAATGGCATCTTAAAGGATGAAATCTAACCATTTACAGCATGTGAATGGAACTGAAGGGTATTATGCTAAGTGAAATAAGTCAGAGAAAGACAATTATCATATGGTTTCACTCATATAAGGAATTTAAGAAACAAAACAGAGGATCATAGGGGATGGAGATATATATATATAAAATATATGTAACTTATATAATATATATAAATATATAATATGTATAATATTTTAAAATAAATTATATATTTTTATTTTAAAATATTTTATTAAAATTATATAATTTTATTATATATATAATAAAGAATTATATAAACCCAGAGAGGGAGACAAACCATAAGAGACTCTTAACTACAGGAAACAAACTGATGGGTGGGTGGGGGGATGGGGTAACTGGGTGAAGGCATTAAGGAGGGCACATGATGTAATGAACACTGGGTGTTACATGTAACTGATGAATCACTGAACTTTACATCTTAAACTAATGATACACTAATTTAATTTAAATAAATGTTATTTAAATTAATTGAATGCTATGTTAACTAATTGAATTTAAATAAAATTAGAAAAAAGAAAAAAGTTAATGAAAGAAATTAAAGATGACACAAAGAAATGGAAAAACATTTCATGCTCATGGACTGGAAAAACAAATGTTAAAATGTCTATACTACTCAAAGCAACCTACACATTTAATGCAATTTTGATAGGGATATCAAAATATCCATAGTATTTTTCCAAAAGATGGACAAACAAATCCTAAAATGTATATGGAACCACAAAAGACCCCCAAATAGCCATCTTTTTTTTTTTTAAAGATTTTAATTATTTATTTATTTGTCAGAGAGAGAGAGTGAGCGAGAGTGAGCACAGGCAGACAGAGTGGCAGGCAGAGTCAGAGGGAGAAGCAGGCTCCCTGCAGAGCAAGGAGCCCAATGTGGGACTCAATCCCAGGACGCTGGGATCATGACCTGAGCTGAAGGCAGCTGCTTAACCAACTGAGCCACCCAGGCATCCCCCAAATAGCCATCTTGTAAAAGAAAACTGAAGCTGGAGGCATCACAATTCTGAACTTCTAGTTATATTATAAAGTTGTAGTCATCAAGACAGTATAGTACTGTTATAAATAAATAAATCCAGACACATAGATCAATGGAACAGAATAGACAACCCAGAAATGGACTTACAATTATATGACCAACTAATCTTCAACAAACAAGATTGAATATCCAATGAAAAAAAGACAATGTTTTTTAAGAAACGCTGTTGGGAAAATTGGACAGCCATATGCAAGACAATGAAACTGGACTGCCTCCTAACATCATACACAAAAATAAATTCAAAATGGATGAAAGACCTAAATGTGAGACAGGAAAACATTAAAATCCTAGAGAAGAACATAGGCAGCAACCTCTTTAACCTCAGCCATACCGACTTCTTACCAGACACATTGCTGGAGGCAAGGAAAGCAAAAGCAAAAATGAACAATTGGGACTTCATCAAGATAAATCTTCTTCACAGTGAAGGAAACAATCAATAAAACTAAAAGACAACCTCAGGAACAGAAGAAGATATTTTCAAATGACATAGCTGATAAAGGGTTCTCATCCAAAATATAAAAAGAACTTATAAAACTTTAGCAGATGACAATAGGGTAAGGAGAAAAAGAAAAAAAAAAGAGGAAAGCAACCCATAAGACTTATAACTGTAGGGAACAAATAGGGTTGCTGGAGGGAGGCAAATGGGGGATGGGCTAAATGAGTAATGAGTTTTAGGGAGGGCACTTGTTGGGATGAGCACTGGGTATTAAATGCAGTAATGAATCACTAAATTCTACTCCTGAAACCAATATTAAACTATATTTTAACTAGCTAGAATTTAAATAAAAACTTGAAACAAACAAACAAAGAGATCTTATAAAACTCAATACCCCAAAAAACAACTAATCCAGGTAAAAGAAAAAAAAATGAGCAGAAGACATGAAGAGACATCCAAATGGCTAACAGACATATGAAAAAATGCTCAACATCACCCATCATCAGGGAAATAAAAATCAAAACTATGATGAAATATCACCTCAAACCTGTCAGAATGTCTGAAATTAACAGCACAGGAAACAAAAGATATCTGCAAAGATGTAGAAAAAGGGGAACCCTCGTAGACTCTTTCTGAAAATGCAAACCGGTGCAGCCACTCTGGGAAAAGAATAATAACTTCAAAGTCTGAAAGGAAATAAAACAATACTGTCAAAGTCCATTCATTGTCCAATTAAGAAAAAAAAAAAAGATCTCCCACTGAAACTAACTGAAAACACAGAGAAAACTTGTATTGAGGCCCTGGACATTAGGCAACTCTGGACACTGATCCTTGGGATAAGAGCAACAAAGTGGGCTGTATGATATTCCCAACTAACTTTTGGGAGAGAAATTCCAAGATATAGGCCAGCAATGGGCCATCAATAGAGACTGAGTCTCTCTGAACTGAAAAGATAGAGTGGGAGTCCAGGAGAGCCAAGACAGCTAGAGAGGCCAGGCTGAGAGATGACAAGAGAGAGTGCTGTAGTGACAAAGCTTCAGAGTCCCAGAAGGTCCCCAGGGAGTCTTAAGCATGCTTGTGACCAGTTCATGAGGTGAGGAAAGATCCACCTAACGTGGGGAGAGGAAACAAATCTGAGAGCTCACACAGAAAGTGTTGATAGTCCCTCATCACCATGGAAAGTCTTGTAGGTCAAGCAGAAACAGATTAGATACAAGTGTATTGTTTCATCATTGCTGTAAAATTAGTCCTAGACTGGAGAAGTCCTGGCTATCAATCTTCCAACAGGGTGAAATTCATGAGATTTGGCAACTGATCAAAAAGTAAAGTCACTCAACAGTGGCATAAAACATGACCTACAAAGAGGAGAAAAAAAAATGGTAAGTAAAAGCAGATACAGAAAGACAGAAATGAAAATTAATACAAAATGGCTTTAAAGTATTATCATAACATTATTCTGCATGCTTTTTAAGAAAATGAAGATTGAGCATGTTAAATAGATACATGATATATAAAAAAAAAAAAATTGAATCTTTAGAGATTGAAGAAACATGTAATGGCCAAGATGAAAAATAGGTTGCAGAACAAAAGAAGTGTGAATATGATTACATCACATCAATGAATCATGGGACAACTTCAGGCAGCAGAAGAGTTGTAATTGGGAGTCCCTAAAAAAGAAGATTTGGGCATGAGAAATACTTGAAGGACATTGCCTGTTTTTTTAAATGTTAAAAACTATGAATACCACATGTCTGGAACCTTAACGAGACCCAAACAAAAGAAACATAAAAGAAACTACATCCAGGGACATCATACTCAATATTTTTAAAATTATTCAAGAAGAAAAAAATATTCAAAAAGAGTATCTTAGAAGCAGTGAGGTGGTGGGAAGTGGAAGACATTATGTATAGAGAAACAGATTTCTCATCAGAAACAATGTGAACCAAAAATATAGGGAAACAAAATCTTTAACAAAGTTAAAAAAGGAAAAACAAAATTATAATTCAATGCAACCAAATATCTTTCAAAAAAAAAAAGAAACAGAAAAATATGGACTATTTTAACAGCACAGAAGCTAAAAACTCCACTATCAGCAAACATGCATGAAAAGAAACATTAAAAGAAGCCCTTCAGGGAGCACCTGGGTGGCTCAGTGGGTTGGGCTCAGGTCATGATCTCGAGGTCCTGGGATCAAGTCCCGCATGGGGCTCTCTGCTTAGCAGGGAGCCTGCTTCCCCCTCCCTCCCTGCCTGCCTTTCTGCCTACTTGTGATCTCTCTCTATCAAATAAATAAATAAAATCTTTAAAAAAAGAAGAAGAAGAAGAAGCCCTCCAGGACAGGCAAATCTAGCAGACAAAAATCTGAATCTACACTAAGGAGAGTAGCAGAACCAATTCATATGTGGGCAGCATAATATTACTTGGAATTAGATTCATGTTATAGACTATAAGATAATCACTAAATAAGATTCATGTTATAGACTATAAGATAACCACTAAATAAAACAAACAAGTGTAGCTGGTAGTATGTTTTAAAGGAGATAAAATAAAATTTAAAGCTACTAAAAGTTGTACAAATGAATATGTTTCTTTTATAATATTTTCTAATTACTATAGCACTATTTGTAATAGATGAAATCAGAAACTACTAAAACGTCCATCAAAACATTTGTTGAATAAACCCACACAGCAGACTATTATACAGTTCTAAAAAAACAAAGTCATACAGTTTTTTTCCTGTATACTCTTTAAACTATTTTCCAAGAAATCAAGCAAATTGAATAAAAATGTGTAGACTATATTACTGTTTATGTAAAAAGTAAAGAAAATATATATGAATACATATATATGTACTTATATTTAAAAATGGAAGAATAAAGCAAAATATTTTTGAATAATTGCACAAAGAAGAAAGGAATAGTAGTGAGCAGTGATAGAATCTAATATTTTTAAGTATACCTTTTCCCCTAGATTTGGAAATAGCTTTCATAAATATAAAAAATATATTTTAAAATAAAACTCTAAAAATTAAAAAAAAAAAAAAGAACTAAAAGTGTTTCCGTTTGCTAGCAAAATCTTACAGAGTGGAATTACTCCAGATACTTTTAAAATGCAGTCCTGTCAAAGGACAATGTGTGTGGAAAGCAATCTGAAAACGAAAGAATTACAAAAATATTTTAAACTCTCTTCTTTCATAAACTCTCTTCTTACATAAATAGTAATTGTGTGGTTGTGATAGATGATAAATGGTAGAGAGATGATAGATGAGAAAGAGAGAGAGAAAGGGAGACAGACAGTCTAATAGTCTTAAATATGAAAGACAGAATTATCTTGGGAACCAAAATTGTCATCTTGGGAGTGGAATAGGTCAACCTAAGTGTGATATTGAGACAGTAAATTTATGCTGGTTGTCATTGATGATATATTTGAATGTATTTCTCTCACCCTATCTCCTGGTTTTTAAATTTATGGTTTTATCTTTTTTTTTTCCTTATCTTGACGTATCTTCTTTATTGGTAACTTCTTAAATTGTATTCTAATTCTCAAAACACTCCTTATTCCTTTAGTTTAGGTGCCACACATCTTATTTTTAGTCAATAAATGATTGTTTTAGAATTTTTTGATGAATTTTTAATTTAGCAATATCTTTCTTTTTTCTTTTCTTTTCTTTCTTTCTTTTTTTTTTTTTTTGAGATTTTATTTATTTATTTGACAGAAACAGAGTGAGAGAGGAAATACAGGCAGGGGGAGTGTGAAAGGGAGAAGCAGGCTTCCTGCAGCAGGGATCCCAGAGCAGGGCTCCATCCCAGAACCCTGGGCTCATGACATGAGCTAAAGGTAGATGCTTAATAACTGAGCCACCCAGGCACCCCTAATTTAACAATTTCTAATACCATAATTTCTCTCTCCCCAGTATAATAAAAGCTGTCTCACTTTTAATCTTGTTAGTTGTTATTATTCAAGCTTTTATTTTTATCTTGTTTTGTACTAGCCAAATTAAGCATTATTAATATTATTCTGTACAGGGAGGATTTTTTTAACCTTATTATTTCTGAATTGTATAGATTATAGCACAGATGTTGATTTTATATATCTGAAGCTGAATGATCATGATACAATTGCAAGTACTCTAGATACAGTTTCCAAACAATTATAAACTGCTGTAAACGATGGAGCCATGTGCCATGTTGGTTTACCCCCTATGGGTGGCGTGGCCACTGGAGACACACATTGTCACACTAGGGTGATAAGTATGAGAACCAAAACTATAGAACGTGAGGGGTATCAATAAAGTATGAGTGAGAGCGGCAACTTGCTTAGTCACAGTCCAACCCTGAAACTGAGATTTTTGCTTTCCCCATTTCTCAGAGGATGCCTGGGCCATTGAATGCTGGGACTATCCTAACAAAAGGCCACATACTGGGTGGCCTAAACAATAGAAAACGTCACAGCTCTGGGGCTGCAAGTCTGAGATCATGTGTCAGCAGCACTGGTTCCTTCTGAGGTCCCTAATCTTAGCCGTAGCTGCTGCCCTTCCTCTGCATCCTTACATGGTCTCACTCTGGATGTATTTGTACCCACATTTCTGGTTAGGGCCACCCCAGTGACCTCATTTTAACTTACTCATCTCCTTCAAGAATCCATCTGACAATACAGATACATTCTGGGGTTTAGGACTTCAACATATGAATTTTGGTGCAGGGAAGGGAGAACGATTCAGCTCATAATGATGTACAGGCTTATTGAATCATAAAATTATCCAAATTCAGACACTCTGCCATAAATTAGTGCAGCCAGGATTCAAACCAAGCCCTCTTGTTACCAGATCCCATGTTTTTACAATAGAAGCTGCTAAGCGGATAAGATTCTAATATCTTAGAAAGCTATTTGTATTAGTCCCTATATAGCATAATTAGATTATGATTTTGTTTAAATATTTAACCATTCATTTACATTTTCTTCCACTCTGACCCAAAAATATACCTTATGACTTCTTATGGGTGGACAAAGCTTACTAAAATAAATATAAACATAAAAGCAAAACAAGTTTTTCCCAATATTCATTTTGTGAAAAAGACTATTGTATAGCTACTTCATTTTCAAATATGAAGTGCAAGTTTATACATATTTATGCAGCAAGACAGAGATAAATTTGTTTTGAGAAACTAAATTTATCTGAACTCAAAATGGTTTGCATTTATGGGCACAGTTTATGGCTACTAAGCATCACTTTGATGTTTATTTATCTTTGTTGATCAAAGATATATACATTTACTTTCCCCATTCAGTAATTTTTATATAACCATTTTTCATATATCAACTTGCTTATGAGTAAGCCTACCTACAAGACAAATCTGAGCACAGTGGGCTTACCTACTGATACCCGACACGATTTCTATGCCAGGTAAGGATTTGTATTTAGTGCTTCTCCTTTGCTTTAATTTCCAAAGCTGCAGATTTGCTCAGTATGCACTATCTTACAGAGACAACAACATTTTCTTTCAGTTATATTATTAGATGATGGTTTCACAATTCAGAACTACACTAACATTATTTTCAATTATCTCCCCAAATAAAGAACTCATCATACTTTATTAATGCTGATATACCCATTATAATTCCCAGAAAATATTATTATTGACAATATGGATTATTCAGGGTGCTGAAATTAAGGACTATCAATGAAAATAACAAAAGCTAGGGCGCCTGGGTGGCTCAGTGAGTTAAAGCCTCTGCCTTCAGCTCAGGTCATGATCCCAGGATTCTGTGATCGAGCCTCACATTAGGCTCTCTGCTCAGCATGGAGCCCGCTGCCTCCTCTCTCTGCCTGCGTCTCTGCCTACTTGTGATTTCTGTCTGTCAAATAAATAAATAAAATCTTAAAAAAAAGAAAATAACAATAACTAAATAAAAATATGTTATTTTTTCCAGAAATTTACATTCAAAATATCATTTACATAACAAGAACATTATTCTTGAATAAAATCATTGGTATATCAAGAAAACCATAATAAACTTTCCTAAAGGTTATGGATGGTGGAGATAAGACTATTCAAGAAGATAGGGAAATAGAGTCTGTAGCGATGGTTGGAAGATAGGATGCCTTCCCAAGTGTTGTTATTATTGCTATCTTTGTTTGTTTGTCCCTAAGGAAATTTTGGGCTCAAATGCTGCCCTCTGAGCTCTAAAGAATAGTTAAGGAGATGTAAACATGTGTTCTCAACCTATTGAGTCAATATATCGAAATTCAAAGTTGCAATAAGTGAAATCTATTGTTGGAGTACATATGTACCAGATCTATCTGAGACAGAGCTCTTAAATTTGGACAAAACTTATATTTATGAATGATGAATGCTTAGTACATTGATAAGGTATTTTATACTTTAAAACTTGCATCATTACAATTCAATTCCTTTTAAAGATGTATTATTCTGCTTTCTAGAATATTTTATTTAGAATAAATTGAGGAGAGAGTACAAATATTACTTCCAAAGGCTTATTGTATGCCTGAATCTAATATATCCACACCTATAATTACCTTTAAATGTATAAGAATTTTAACCATAAGTCACCTCTTTTCTAAACTATCCTAACATATCTATCACAATACTCAGTATCCTGGTGTCTATTTCCACTCATATATTTATAAAAAACATTTTAAAAATCACTCCATAATAGAGTGGCAGCTTCTAACTATTTCTTGAATGTCTTAAAATTAATTTTCTCCATTAGTTTTAGCATTTAAGGTGTTTCTGAATGAAAAGTAAAATATTTTTATAGCAGAGCATTCCTCTTGTAAGTTATTTTTAATGTTTTTAAAATGTAATGACCTAAGATATTCCTCTCAAATAAAATGTTAGTAGGAGAGTGTGGAAATCCAGTTATGAAAAAGTTCTGTCTATTCTGAATAGTATTCATCTTAGCCACCTTTTAAAGATTCTTTGTATTTTGTTCCTTTTGCTAATTACTTGTCAAGGGACATCTTTATAAGATAATAAGTTTCTCTTTCAAGATCAGGGATTAAGCATTCACGGTGTTTACAAAATTTACCAATTCCACTCAGACATTTTTTTTTTAGACTCTTCCCTATAATGAATTTATTTATTTAGTGGACATTGATTTTTCTTTATAAATTGTATTTTACCATATCATATTGTATATTTTGTATATTTTGTTAAAACGTTTCATTCATCACCATCAGGTTTAAATTACACCTTATTGAGTCTTTAAGTTGTTGCTGTTATTACAGTTCTACACCCTTAGACATAATATGTTCCTATCAGTTTAGCCTTTCTTCAAGAAATTAGGTCAACCTATAATTTTAAAAGGCACTCAATAAAGTAAGACATAAATTGAAATTTTAAAAATGTATTCCGGATATATTCACAACCCTTCCAGGAATAGTAAAAAAAAGAAATATTTTAACTAGTTTGACACTTATGTGTTAATATTCTTATTTCCATAATAGAACTATGTTTCAATCAAAGATGTCTATTAAGAAAGTCTGCGGAGTGCATCAACTTTCTTGGGTAATGAAGAATCAGGACAATTCCATGTGTCTTCATATTTGAGGCATGTGCTAGTATAACGTTTAATCTTGTGGGAGCAGGTTGGGGAAACTATCTCAGGTCATTAAGGAATATCCTTTTAATACTAAAGTCAAAACAATAAATAGGAAGATAAACCTGTTGTATACTTTGATTTTTTTTTTTTTTTTTTAAATTCTGGATCATCAGGTCCAAAAATGGCTTCCAGAAATTGTGGCTTCTACCAAAGTTATAGACAATTGGAAAAGGTGTCTTTTCTATCAAAATTACATAAAAAATAGAAGGATGACATACAACTCCATGATCTTCTAACCTATTAGAGGGTTGAGGTATAAAGCAATTAATGCTCTAAAATCTCAAAAAAAGATATGTTCCTCCCAACTGCAATGAAATGCAAGTCCTGACTCACCTCTAGAAAAGCATGGAAAGAAGACATGGATAATACCTATAAGCAGGTAACAACTTACGTAAAATTTTTAGTAAATTGCTAAAAGCCACATGTAGTCTTGTATGAAAATACGGTAATCTTGATAGCAACAGATGCAAGGCAAGTTTGCTCCCTTTTGTGGGATCTTTTCCATGAACAAACTTCAAAATGTGGACTTGATTTAAATAATGAGATTATGGGGTCTTCAGGAGGGAGTGATGCATTTTGTACTTAACAAAGTAAGGAATTAGGGGGCCCTGAGTGGTTCAGTCATTTAAGCATCTGACTCCTGATTTTGGCTCTGGTATTGGAACCTGCATAAGATTATCTCACTCTTTCTCTCAACCTCTCCGCCCCCACATACCCTGTGATCTCACTCTCTCAAACAAACAAACAAACAAACAAACAAAAAGAGTAGTAAGTCATTGCAAGGATGGAAAGTTGACTATTGGCAGGCTGTTTCTGAAATGGGTCCAAGTGATCCCCACCTCCTGATAGCCATTCCCTTATGTAATCTCCTTTTTCTTTTTTTTTTTTTTTAATGGTCTGATCTAGTGATCTGCTTCCAATAATTAAATACAGATAAATTGATGAGATGTTGTTCTAGATTGAAGTTTTATGTCTCCCAAAAGTTGATTTATTAAAGACTTAAATCTTTTAAGATTGTATTTATTTATTTGTTAGAGAGAGTGAGAGAGAGAGAGAGAGAGAGAGCACACACAAGTAGGCAGAGAGGCAGGCAGAGATAGAGGGGGAAGCAGGCTCCCCGACGAGCAAGGAGCCCAATGTGGGACTCGATTCCAGGACCCTGGGATCATGACCTGAGCTGAAACCAACTGAGCCACCCAGGGGTCCCAAGACTTAAATCTTAATGGGTTCTATCTCAAGGCTTTTTGGAAGGTATTAGGATTTGATGAGATCATAAAATGGAGCCCATATAATGGGATTAAAACCCTTAATCTCATCCTCTCTCACCCCACTCTTGCTCCCATGTGAGGATACAGTGAGAAGAGAACTGTTTGCAAGCCAGGAATAGAGCTCTCACCAGAACCCAACCATGCTGGAATCCAGATCTTGGACCACCAGCCTCTATAACTATGAGAAAACAAGTTGCTGCAGTTTAAGCCACCCAGGCTCTGTTGTCACAGTAGCCCTAGCAGGCTAAGACAGGTTTTGCTCTAAGATTAGGTTATAAAGAACTACTACTTCTGTCTTGCTGGGTGGCACCCCCTCTTTCTGGATCCCTTCTCATATGCTAAAAAACAAGCTGGAAAAACTCACATTGGAAATGACTGAGAGGAGCTACTGACAATTGCCAGCAGGAAACAACTCCTAAGCTCAATGGTCCATCTGACTGAAACCTGCCCACAATTTTTGCAGGTGAACTCAGAAGTAGATCTAGACTAGCTGAGTCTTCAGATAAAAATGCAGCCCCAATGGAAATCTTGACTGCATGCTCTGAGAGGTGTGGAAGCACAGGCCCAGCCTGCCATCCTTGTGTTCCTTACCCACAGAATCTGAGAAATATTATGTGTGTTCCTTTAACCTAAACTTTAGGTTACCTGTGATGCACTAATAATCAACTAATACAAATAGGGGCAAAGTGAGACACCTGAGACAACCTCCCCCAGTGGTCCAGGCCTGAAGAGTATATAGTCACTGCAGTAGGGTCAGAATAAAGACCCGCCTGGATCATCTCCCCTAAAAAGTTAAGGCTTTAGGTCACTGGGGCAAGGACATGAAACCCTGCATCTCTCCAACGTACGTGTGAACACCAGTGAACTGGAGAAGTGAACAGAAAGACATCTAACTCAGAAGACAGTGGAAAACTAAAAGAGAAAATCTAAACTAAGGTATACATTTAACAATTGAGCCATGCAGGTGTTCCAAAAGGAAGTTCTTTAAGCATAAACAGGCACCAAACAGGAACTGGGGTTTACACAAAGGTATGAAGAGCCTCTGGAGAATTGTTAAAATAAAGGTAAATATAAAATAGCTTTTTTTAAATCTTAAATCATTTAATACAATTGACTGCCCAGAGCAAAAAAAAGTAGCAGAATGTTATGATTTTATAGCAAAAATAAAAATAATAAATGAAAAATAGCATAAATAGAGAAATTAGAGCTATACAGTGTTAAGTTTCTTATACTGTCTATGAAGTAGCAAATATGCTGAAAATTTGACTATGATTAATTAAAGTATATATTGTAAATTCTAAGGTAATAATTCCACATTTAAAAATAAAAAGGTATAAATAATGAGCTATTAGTGTAGAAATAGAATTATAAGAAAATTATTCAATCTAAAAGCAGGAAAAAAAGGAAAAAAAAGATAAAAATACAAAAAACATGATCATGGTAGCTATGTTATCTAATAAGTAAAAAATATATATATTAAATGAAATGATCTAAACTTACCAATTTAAGAACATAAGTTGCCCAATGGTTTAAAAGAAACAACTCAACTATATGTTGGTTAAAAGAAATATAAGTTAAACATAAAGATATAAATAAAAGAATGAAGAAAGATATACCTTGTAAATGTTAAAACCATGCCAGCTTGAGCAGATATATATTTCAGAGTAGACTTCAGACCAAGAATATTTATCAGAAATGAAGAAGGCTCTATTGATAAAAAGATAAATTCATCAAGAGAATATTATAGTCCTAATTTTATATGCAACCTCACAGCAGAGCTTTGTAATAAATGAGTCAAAACCCAATCAAACTGAAAAGAAAAATGGATGATTTACCAATTTTAGTTAATATAACATCATGCCCATATAAGATTTATTTTGGACAAAGAAAGCCAGTATTGATAAAAGAATGTTTGCATCAATTAAAGGCAAATAATAGAGTCCAGACATAGATGCATTCATATTTGGCTAATTATTTTTTACCAAAGATCCAGGAGCTATTTAATAGAGAGAAGATAGTCTGTCAAATATGTTAGAACATTTGGACATCTGCATGCAAGTAATAAACTTCGATTTATATCTCACACTAAATATAAAAATTAACTCAAAATCAATCATTCAATTAAGTGTAAAACCTAAAATTATACAATTACTAAAGAAATCTTAGTAGAAAATATTTTTAGCTTTGGGCTGAGGAGGATTTCTTAGTTATAATAACAAAAGCATGATCTATGAAAAAAATGTTAAACTGGACTTCATCAAAATTAAGATATTCCATTCTTTCACGGGGAGATGGAGAGAAGGTAGTTGAGGGAAATTGGCAGTGGAGATGAACCATGAGAGACTATGGACTCTGAGAAACAGTCCTAGGGTTTTGAAGGGGCAGGGGTGGGAAGGTGGATGATCCTGGTGATGGGTATTAAGGAGGACACGTATTGCATGGAGCACTGGGTGTGGTATATAAACAATGAATTCTGGCACAATTAAAGGAATTTTTAAAAAATTTAAAGAAAAAAATATTCCACTCATTAAAAGGCACTACTACAAAATAAAATAAATAAATAAATAAAAACAAGTGTTCAGAACAGACAAAGAACTTTCTCAGTCAATCACTATGAATCATCAGCTACTGAATACGGAACATGGGGTTGACTACATGTATCTTGCCTGTATCCTGCAGTGATGTTTTTGATCTATATTGCAATTACAGTGATAGTTTTGTGATTTTATTGTTGTGTATGAAAACACAGAAAACCATATACTAAAAAGTGGTATTTTCCTGCATATAAATTATATCTCAATAAAACTGATTTTAAAAAAAATACTGCCAAGATGCTGGCATGCATATTAAAGCAAAAAAACAAAACAAAACATTATATATTGCTAAATTTATACAAACTTGAATAATCACTTCTATTACCCTCTCACATAAATGTGTTTTCTGGGGGTGCCTGGGTGGCTCAGTGGGTTAAGCCACTGCCTTTGGCTCAGGTTGTGATCCCAGAGTCCTGGGATCAAGCCCTGCATCGGGATCTCTGCTCAGCAGGGAGCCTGTTTCCCTTCCTCTCTCTCTGCCTGCCTCTCTGCCTACTTGTGATCTCTATCTGCCAAATAATTAAATAAAATCTTAAAAAAAAATAAATGTGCTTTCTGCTTTGAAAACAGAAAATTTTCGCCAACAATTTAATGAAATTAAATATATATGGTGGAGAGTGTAGGCAAGATGGCAGAGGAGTAAGAGACCTAAATATTGTAGGATCCCAGGAATTCAGCTAGATAGTTACCAGAGCATTCCAAACACCTACAAACTAAACAGCAGATTGAAGAGAAGAGCAGCAATTCCAGGAACAGAAAAGCAACCACTTTCTGGAAGGTAGAACGTGCGGAGAAGGTGAATCTGAGGTAATATATGGGAATATAGACTGCAGAGGGAGGGCCAGCTCCTGGTAAGTAGTAGAGAATCAGAGAATAAAATTGGAACTTTTAGAAGTTGGCTCCACTGAGGGATGTCAATCCTAGGGTTGACGTCAATCAGAGGATAACTGGAGGGTGGAGCCCTCATGGGGACACTGTGGTCACAGGACCTGAAGGGTCACAAAAGGGCCAGGAGTGTCTGAGTGTAGCAGACAGGTATCTGAGCAGGGAAGCCAGCTGCAGAGACAGAGATGAGTGGTCTCTCAGCTTGGGGTTGCCATAAACCATGGTCTGAGACATAGCTGGGCTCCTGCTCTTTGAGCAGGGATCCCACAAGTGGCAGGTCCAGGAGACTCACCTTCCTCCACCAGGAAGAGTGGCACAGGAGCACAGTGCAGGAATCTTCTTGGTTTGAAGACTCCAAATGGGGCTGTGTGCCAGTAATAGAAATGCTCAGTCACTGGCTGGGTGAGCATGGAGTGTAGCTGAAGACCAGGGAGAAGGGAGTGACTGACTGCTTTTCTCTGAAGGTGCAATGAAGAGTGGGGCCTTAAGCTCTCGGCTCCTCCAGGGCTGGAAATTGGGAGGCTGCTATTTTCATTCTCATCCTCCAAAGCTGTATGGAAAGAATTCAGGGAACAAAAGCTATTGAGAGCAAAACTAAGCAGATTATTTAGCCTGACCCCTGACAAAGGCTGTACAATTCCACCTTGAACAAAGACATTGGAGAATCACTGCACCAGGCACCTCCCCCAGAAAATGAGTAAGAATATCCAGGCAAGACCAAGTTCATCAATCAATGAGAAATGTGAAACTCCAGAGGTAGGGGAATGTAATACATATAATTCATGGCTCTTTCCCATGATTCTTTAGTCTTTCAACATTAATTTATTTTTAACTTTTTTTCTTATTCTTTTTAATTTTTCCTCCTTCCTATTTCAAACTTTTTTAAACTATTTTATTTTATCAATACCTTTTTAAATTTTTTTAAAATTTTTATTATTATAGTCATATACTAGCCCTTCATTATATTTAAACTTATTTTTTTATACATATAGGTTTTTCTTTTGGGGTATGGTTTCTTCTAACAGATCAAAATATACCCTAAATCTAGTGCATGGCTTTGTTCTAGTCTCCAGCTTGATCACATTTTTTTTTTTCTTTTTAAGATTTTATTTTTTTACTTGACAGAGAGAGATCACAGTAGGCAAAGAGGCAGGCAGAGAGAGAGAGAGAGAGAGAGGGAAGCAGCCTCTTCGTGCTGGGCAGAGAGCCTGATGCAGGACTGGATTCCAGAACCCTGAGATCATGACCTGAGCTGAAGGCAAAGGCTTAACCCATTGAGGTACCCAGATGCCCCCAGCCTGATCACATTCTTTCTTTTTTTTTTCTTTTTTCAACCAATTCTTATCAATTTCTTTTTTAGAATCTTTTTAAATTTTCATCTTTACAGTCATATTCCTCCCTTCATTGTGTTTACCCTTAATTTTTATGTATTTTTTTCTTTTTTAATTTTGGAAAGTAGTTTCTTCTAACGGACTAAAATACACCCAAAATCAAGTGTGTGAATATTCTTTCTCTTTCTCTCTCTCTCTATAAATATATATATATATTAGTGATATATAGTGGTTAGTGATATTTTTCCAGGGTCATTGCTACCCTTTTAGTATTTTGTTCTCTCATTCATATATTTTTATCTGGATAAAATGACAAGGTTGGAAAAACTCACATCAATAAAAAGAACAAGAGGCACTACTGATGGCTAGGGACTTAATCAAGATGTCAGAAGTAGAATTCAGAATGACGATTATCAAGGTACTATCTGGGCTCAAAAAAAGCATGAAAGATACTAAAGAATCCCTTTCTGAAAAAATAAAATTCCTTTCTGGAGAAATAAAAGAACTAAAATCTAACCAAGTTGAAACTTTAAGAAGATTTAATGAGGTACAGTCAAAAAATGGAGGCTCATATTGCTAGGATAAATGAAGCAGAAGGGAGAATTAGTAATACAGAAGAACAAATGATGGAAAATAAAGAAAGTGAGTAAAAGATAAACAACTACTAGTCCATGAGGGGAGAATTCAAGAGATAGGTGATACCAAAAACAAAACAATATTAGAATAATTGGGATCCCAGAAGAAGAAGAAAGAGAAGGGGGGGGGCAGAAGGTATATTGTAGCAAATTATAGCAGAGAATTTCCCTAATTTGGCCAAGAGAACAAACCTCAAATTCTAGTAGGCACAGAGAACCCCTGCAAAATCAATAAAAATAGGTCAATACCCCATCATCTAATAGTAAAACTTACAAGTCTCAGTGACAAAGAGAAAAGTCTGAAAGCAGCTCAAGACAAGAGGTTTGTAACATACAATGGTAGAAATATTAGATTGGTAGCAGACCTATCCACAGAGACCTGGCTGCCCAAAAATGACTGGCATGATATAATAAGAGCACTAAAAGAGAAAAATATGCAGCCAAGAATACTATATCCAGCTAGGCTGTCACTGAAAATAAAAAGAGAGGTAAAAATCTTCCAGGACAAAAACTAAAAAAATTTGGAACCACCAAACCAGTCCTACAGGAAATATTGAAAGGGCTCCTCTGTGCAAAGAGAGAGCCTAAAAGTAACAGACCAGAAAGGAACAGAGACAATATAGAGTAACAATCATGTTATAGGCAATACAATGGTACTAAATTCATATCTTTCAGTAGTTACTCTGAATGTAAATGGGCTAAATGCCCCAATCAAAAGACACAGGGTATCAGAATGTATTAAAACAACAACAACAACAACAACAACAAAACAAAAAACAAAACCAAAACAAAACAAAACAACAACAAAAAACAAGACCCATCGATATGCTGTCTGCAAGAAACTCATTTTAGATCCAAAGACACTTCCAGATTTAAAGTGAGGGGGTGGAAAACAATTTACCATGCTAGTGGACATCAAAAGCAAGCTGGGGTGTCAATCCTTGTATCAGATGAATTAGATTTTAAGCCCAAGACTATAATAAGAGATGAGGTAGGACACTATATCATACTAAAGGGTCTTTCCAACAAGAATATCTAATAATGTTTAATCTCTATGCCCCTAACATGGGAGGAGCCAATTATACAAATGAATTATTAATAAAATCAAAGAAAGACATCAATGATAATTCAATAATAGTAGAGGACTTTCTCCCCTCAATGAAATGGACAGATCATCTAAGCAAAATATCAACAAGGAAATAAAGGCTTTAAATGACACCCTGGACCATATGGACATCACAGATATATTCAGAACGTTCCATCCCAAAGCAACAGAATACACATTCTTCTCTAGTGCACATGGGATATTTTCCAGAATAGATCACATCTTGAATCCCAAATCAGGTCTCAAATGGTATCAAAAGTTTGGGATCATTCTCTGCATATTTTCAGACCACAATGCTTTGAAAGTAGAACTCAAATCCAAGAGGAATGTTGAAAAAAACTCAAATACATGGAGGCTAAACAACACCCTCCTAAAGAATGAATGGGTCAACTAGGAAATTAACGAGGAATTTTAAAAATTTATGGAAACAAATAAAATGAAAACACAAATGTTCATAATCTGTGGGGCACAGCAAAGGCAGTCCTGGGAGGAAAATATGTAGCAATACAAGCCTTTCTCAAGAGACAAGAAAGGTCTCAAATACATAACCTAAACCTACACCTAAAGTAGCTAGAGAAAGAACAACAAATAAAGCTTAAACCCAGCAGGAGAAGAGAAATAATAGAGAAATAATTTTTAAAAATAATAATAAAGATCAGAGCAGAAATCAATGAAATAGAAACCAAAAGAACAGTAGAACAAGTCAATAAAACTAGGAGCTAGTTCTTTGAAAGAATTAATAATATGATAAACCCCTAGAGAGACTTATCAAAAAAGAAAAGAGAAAGGGCCTAAATTAATAAAATCCTGAATGAAAGAGGACAGATCACAACCAACACTAAAGAAATACAAACAATTATAAGAACATATCATGAGCAACTATACACCAGCAAATTCGATAATCTGGAAGAAACAGATGCATTCCTAGAGACATATAAACTACCTAAACTGAGAACACAGGCAGCGACCTCTTTGACCTCAGCCACAACTTCCTAGAAACATCACCAAAGGCAGGGGAAGCAAGGCCAAAAATGAACTTTTGGGCTGGTGGGGGGGTACTGTGGGGGGAAGGGGAAAAAATGAAACAAGATGGGGCCAGGGAGGGAGACAAACCATAATCTTAGGACTCTTAATCTCAGGAAACAAACTGAGGGTTGCTGGGGGGTAGGGAGAGGGATAAGGTGGCTGGGTTATGGATATTGGGGAGGGTATGTAATACGGTGATTGCTATGAATTGTGTAAGATGATTCACAGACCTTTACCCCTGAAGCAAATAATGCACTATATATTAATTATATATATATATACACACACACATACATATATATAATTAACATATAATTAATATATATATAATTAATATATATGTGTGTGTGTGTGTGTATATATATATATAAAATTTAACTTTCACTGATAAGATAGAACTTTTATCTTTAGGTTATGCTATCCTATGGCAAATGGGGATCCTTAAAATGCAGAGATTTCTAGAAAAGGACCATAATATAATTAGTATTTCTCTTTACTATGTAACTATTTCTGATACCATCAAAGTCAGACAGGACTTTGAAGTCAAGCCAATATGATTTAGTAAATGAAGCAGTTCTAGTTCTTCCTCACTCTCAAATGTTGAACAAGTAATTTATATTCTATCTACAAAAAAAAGAACATTTATATCACATGTTATTTGTGGAAGTTAGTTATGATAACGTATTAGGAGTATGAGGTTGTCACCCTATCATATGTTAACTTGTCAATAAATGACAGTCCTCCTTTATCTCCCAGAGGAACAGCTTGATAAATTGCTTCTTTCCAGGATGGTCTGCTCTTCTACTGCAGTTTCTGTGCCAGCCTTGTATCTTTGGATGATGGGAAGATAAACTGAATATAAAAAAGAAGATTTAAGGGGTGGCCTGCGTGGCATAGTGGGTTGAGTGTCAGATTCTTTGTTTCAGCTCAGGTCTGATTTCAGGGTTATGAGATTAAGCCCTGCCTGCCCTCTGCATTCAGTGGGGAATTGGCTTGGGATGCCCTCACCCTTTCCCTCTGCCCCTCACCCCTACTTTCTTTCTCTCTCTCTCCTTCAAATAGATAAATAAATCTTTAAAAAAAAAAGAATTAAGCTCCATATTATCTATGTAATTAAAAAAGGATAACCTCTGAGGCTTATATTTTCTACATTTAAAATTAGCATAATATTTATTTTACAAAATTTTGTAAAAATGAAATAAGATGATAGTTGTGAAAAGATTGTAAAATGTAAAGGGTTACTCAGATGATTTATTATTTGTATTTTGTTTTTTAATTTCTTTCTTATTTATTCACAAGAAAGAGAGAGAAAGAGAGAGAGGCAGAAGGAGGAGCAGGCTCCCCACTGAACAGGGAGCTGGATGGGGGACTCAATCCTAGGACCCTGAGAACATGACCCCAGCGGAAGGCAGATTCTTAATCAACTGAGCCACACAGGCTCCCTGGTTTCTGTATTTTAACCAAAGCAATATTGTACTACTAAAAATGTGACTAGCATGTCATTAACAAACTTTGCCAGTAAACTATATTCATGCATTTATTTACTTAAATTTTAAGCCATTTTAGATCATTTGATTTTCAAAGAAAATAGAAATAACTGGCACCCATCATGGGGGTTATGCTAATAAATAATTATAAAATATTTGTATTAGAACTAGTACTTGAACTTACATATGTGTTCAATGTTTTCCAGCTAATAAGAAATTCAATGTTGATAGGTGCTAAGAGATATATGTACACCTAATAAAACATAGTTAAGTATGAATAAATAGTGTAACTTGAAGTAGTCATTACAGTCTCCTTTCTTAAAATCATCTCAAACTATTCAAGAAATCTACCAACCAAGATGGCGAAAATTGATAAGTTGTTCTAGTGACCAGAAAAGTGTTATATTTGGTAATTAACTTAAAAGAATCAAAATAGATGAAAGATTGGACCAATCAAACATGCCAGTAGGGATTATTGCCCTAATAACAATGTCAGAAAAAATTTAAATTTATTTTTCCCTGAAGTTGAGCTCAAGAGCTCAGGACTTGGGAAAAAGATTCAACATAAAGATCAGAAGCAAAAGACGATAATGAAGGTGTTAGACAAAGGTCGACTGAAATACAGAGTCCCAAAAGTTAGACAGAAATAAAGAGGTCCTTTTCTACTGTGGTTATTTAGATCAGTGATAGAATAAAATGAATAGGGAAAGGGTAAATAACCCTCAACTCTCAAAAAGCTGAAGGATTCCAGTGAGATTGAATTTGGGTCCCCCTAAGGGACTCATTTTAGCTTAATCTTGGAAGCCTCTATTTCTTTCTCCTCTTTCTTCTTCTTCTTCTTCTCCCTCTCCTTCCCCATCGCTCCCATCCTTCTCCTTCCTCCTCCTCTTCTCCTTCTTCTTTTTTTCCTTCTTCCCCTTCTCCTCCTCCTCTTCCTTCTTCTTCTTTCTCTTTCCTCTTCTTCCTTCTTCTTTTATTATTATTACCTGATTACTTGAACAAAGCTATAAAGTACCGCCAGCATATCTTCTACAATGTAATTTGTGGACTTATATTTGTGTCATGTATATGTGTATGCATATATGTGTATGTACATATCCAATGAGCTAATTAACCTAAAAGTCTAGACACCCTTAGAGATATCAGTTAGAGAGCAACAGTGAATATTTCTTTATTTAATTTTCCTCAAAACAACATCATATTTAGGGAACACAATGACCACAGAGCTTATTTAGGTTAAATCTACTTTGAGGATCACACCTGAGTCCACTAATCAGCATACCTTTCCAACTGGAAGATCCAAACAACTACGGAAGCTCTACTAAAAAGCAACGCATACTCAGTAAGTAATATCCAAGCTTTGTTTGTTTTTTCCTTAATATCCACTTTTTAAAAAAATGTAAGGTGACTTTATTATTTTTTTTTTAAAGATTTTATTCATTTATTTTGACAGAGAGAGAGATCACAAGTAGGCAGAGAGGCAGGTAGAGAGAGAGAGAGAGAGAGGAGGAAGCAGGCTCCCTGCTGAGCAGAGAGCCCGATGCGGGACTCGATCCCAGGATCCTGAGATCATGACCTGAGCTGAAGGCAGCGGCTTAACCCACTGAGCCACCCAGGCTCCCTGTAAGGTGACTTTAAAAATTGGGTATAACACACGATCACCCAAATGGTTGACTACACAATCTGAGTTCCATTGCCCTCATGGTGAAGTGGGGAAATGTATTTCAGTGTTTAAGTTAGGGCTTTGTTAGATGTTTAACCAACAAAACCCATAATTCTTAATACAATGGAAGTTCTGGATTTTTTTTTTTCCCTTAAGAAATTATAAAACCAAACTTTCAGAACAGTGAAAAACTCTTCTTTAAGTGATACAATAAAGACACATCTATTGGCTCTACCACTTTGGTCGTATAGTTCATGAGATTGTGAAGCAGTCCCTACATCAGGATAGGGGATAAAAAGAATCCAGAGTGAGACAGGTTTACAGGTTAGCATTGAAAGTTGTGCCAAAACTAACTTCAAGCTTAAATATGTAGTCAGGATGTGTGCTTAGAAACAAAATGAAATGGGGTAGATAATTTTCCCTCATATTCAGTGTAATTTTGATAGCAAGTACTTTCATATTTTTTTAATAAAGTTAACCCAGCATTTATAGTATCAGCCATAACGAGTAGCGATCAGTATGGGCCCAGACTTATCAGCGCACAGATGGGTCCTGCAAAAATTCCCTTGCTGCTAAGAAACCACAGATGGCTAAACTCACTTTGGACCAAGACAGCAAGGGAGAGATACCCCTGAATATGATATGGTAGAATTTTGTCATATACCCCTGGTTTTCTTATTTGCCTGAAAATATCATATAGATATCCTAAGGAAAGTCTTTGAACCACACATAAGTGGGATTCTACTAAGGTTCTGAGTATGCTTTAGAAAAACTACTCTGACTCCAAAACGATTAAACTAAAAACACTAAAATGTACATTTGTTTTCTATTTTATCTGCACTTATATCCTTGGTAAAGTGAAGTTTAATAAAGTTAGCCTGGGAATGGAACATTTTCTGAAGATAAAGACAACACACTCACCCAAGAGAAATAAAACCTACTTGGGAACAAGGAACCCTGTGTCCTTTTCCAACTAATTAGGAGAGCCCCTGAGTCTGTCTTTGCATGTGTGAAAAGATCTTTGTAAAGTGAATAAACAAGTTGAAAAGGTTCATGAGTATATTGTACCCATAATCCGGTTTCCCATTTTCTATGTAGGGGCAGGGGAGAGAGAGGATAGGCAGGAGCAGAAATGAGCCTCTTCAATCCCTGACATGACTTTTGGATACCAAGACTCCTTGGCATCCCAAACCATCCTAATTTAAAATCAAAGAATCAGGGGCACCTGGGTGGCTCAGTGGGTAAAGCCTCTGCCTTCAGCTCAGGTCATGATCTCAGGGTCCTGGGATCGAGCCCCATGTCAGGCTCCCTGCTGAGTAGGAAGCCTGCTTATACCTCTCTCTCTGCCCACTGCTCTGCCTACTTGTGATCTCTCTCTCTCTCTTTCAAATAAATAAATAAAATATTTTTTAAAATATTATTTTAAATATTCAGGGTGGGGATTTTGTTAATGGAGATGGTACTGGAGTTGCCAGTATTTACCGGGGGCCATTTGCAGATGAAAATTTTAAACTCAGACACTCAGCTCCAGGCCTGCTTTCCATGGCAAACAGCAGTCCCAGTACAAATGGCTGCCAGTTCTTCATCACCTGCTCTAAATGTGATTGGCTGGATGGGAAACACGTAGTGTTTGGAAAAATCATTGATGGACTTCTAGTGATGCGAAAGATAGAGAATGTTCCCACAGGCCCCAACAATAAGCCCAAGCTGCCTGTGGTGATCTCACAGTATGGGGAGATGTAGTCCAGAGCAAGACTGATCAGACCTTCACCTCTCTGCCATTGTGGGCCTTCCTTGCTCTGGGTGACGCTCTTGAGTAAGATAATCCGGATTGGCCCCTGTGTTTGCTTCCTTGCCTGCTGCGGCCCTTTTTGATCAAGAGACCTTGGAAGTGTCACAGATTCAGAACCCAAGATTTTCTGTTTAAGTTTTCAATTGTAAATAAAGTTTTGCTTTCTTTTGGTAAATATATATATATATATATATATATATATATAATATTTAAAATATTATTTAAAATATTTATTAAAAAATAAAATCAAAGAATTAAATTTCCTTTGTATTAGTCTGATCTTGTGAAAACATCTCTAGGGTGACTGTAGAACTCACGTGTCACTCGCTGAACCTTCGCCTTTGCAGCACGGTTTGGGATAACATGACATCTCCGTCACAAATTCTGATATGAGTCATGCCTGACTTTCCTTTGGGGTAGAATACATAGTCCCTGGGTGGCCTCGGTGTTGTTTACAGAGACACACACAATATCAGGGCTCCTGAAGCTCAGCTCCCATATCAGACCTTCTTCTTTTCTCCTGACATCAGCCCAACAAGTGTCCGGTTCCTTTGCTCGTGCTTGGGTTTTGAAGTTATTCTGAGTTCTAGTTTATGAAGCTGCCTCCTTCCCCATGAGGCTCTGACGCTTCTTCCTAAAGAATTCCTAAAGAATTTTCCTAAAGAATTTTCCTAAATACTCCTAAAAAGGAATCATGACCCTGAGTCCTGGGGTCCAACCCTAGCTTCTCTGAAGAACAATGGGACTGGATTTCCGCAGCGGATTATGAAGAGCTGTCCTCTGGCTCCCCTTCCATGGGTGCAGGGACTGTGGGTGCCTCTTTGTTGAAACTGTCCACTCTCCTGAATCCTGCCTGCTCCACTGAACAACCCCAGCTGTTTGCATCTGGTCTATTCCCTGTTCCTGAACAATAACCTCTGTTGGAAATGACACAGGAAAACTAATTTTCAGGCTAATTCAAGGTATCAATATTAAAACAGTTGGCTGAACACAAATTATTTCTGAAATTTCATCAGTTTCAAAAAATAACATAATAGAAAAACCACACAGAGAACCAAGACTGTGTTTCCAGAATTGAAAAAGCACTAACAGAGGGATGAAAAAAGAAATGGGGGTGATTCCCCTGATCTCTGCCTTTCCATGACCAGAAATAAGTATCATTCAGACCACCTCCTAAGCTACTTGGGTCTCCCCAAACTCACTCTACTATCCACAGCCATTTCAAGGCAATGTCCCCAGAGGGAGAGTCTCAATTCTCAATATAGCAGTGATTTTTGCAAACTTCTAATGGAGACAGCTGTGTCTGAAACATCATCATGGCAAATTTCTAGCAGAAGAACTTCTAGTGTTCTTTCTGTTCACTCTTACTGTGGTCTATTAATTCCAGAAAGAGTAAAATCAAATGTAAAAAAAGAAAAAAAAATGAAATGTTTAATATATCCTGACTTCTGCAGGTTCTTACTTTGGTAGGTTCTTTTAACTGTCACCATGAATTATTCCAAGATGTGTATCTATTTTCCAATAACATAGATGGAATTAATGCCTGGAAAAGAATGATGTAGAAATGCCATTTTGTCTTCCCCACCAAATAATTACTGCTGTGGAACTTAGACTTTGACAGAATGAACAGTGAGAGAGCTACTTGCTTAATTCACCTGAACAGGTAAAAATCATTACAGAGCAGACGTTGCCTGTCCATATAAAGCAGCCCACTTCCAAGTTCAGTGACATCTCTGAAAGCAGCGTGCTGAACACATGGTGTCTCCCTAAAGCAACAACACTGCAATATCCCTGCTCTTGATTCGCCACCAGCCTGGGACCGTCATTGGTTCTTGTGCTCAGAACTGGAATTCAGTAAGGGGAGTGCCAGTCTGAAGTTTTCAGGGAGGAACATTTCCTCTGTCTCCCAGCTCTGGAACTGAAGTATTGGTCCACATTAGATAAGGAACTGGAATGTCTTGGTACCTTATATCTTTATTTGTGAGATGAAAAGATTCATCTTTGCCATTTGCTTTACAAGGTATGACAGATAAATGAAATTTTAATACAAGTACTTTAATATTTCCCCTATGGGACTAGATAAAGTTCCTGCTAGCAATTCTCTGTCACCCTTTCTTACATCTAAAAATGAATTTTAAACACTTCAAAAATGGCTATAAAATTATTAGAACTCCTTAAATAATGCAATATATATGTCCTACTGTGCCTTTATATTCCATTTCATGAGTAAAATGATTAAATATTCCCAGCACTCTTAGAGTCATATAACAGAAAATATTAAATCTGAATTTGATATACCACTGCTATTCCCTTGACATGTTAGTGTGTGGTGTGGACTTATAAATTAATTTTAATGTTTATCAGGTTTAGGGCCAAATCACCTTAAAGCCCATATAGGCATACAGCAGGTGCTTAAAGCCCAAGACCCACAAGCGCTTACCTCATCATTGTTCTGTTTTATTTACTATGCCTCTGTTTCAGTATGTGCCCATCCAGAGTGTTCAAAAGGCTGGAGCTGACATATTAAATTGAGAATATGCAGATTATAAACTGTGGAATGAGGAGATGCAACTCCCCCACGTGGGATCAGCAAGTAGCTCTCAGCATTCGACTCCTACTTTAGGGAAGTGAAGCCATTTTGATTGAAGGCAGCATTTCAGGACATTCCCACAAAGGAAGCAAAGTCCCAGGGCTTATTACTTGCAAATCCCAGAATGGGAGAAATGGACCATCCTCCATGCCAAGTCACAAGCACGCAGAGTAGACGGCAGGGTAGCAAGGACCTGTTAATTATAAGGTGGTTGAGGCTGTGGTTCCTAATTTTTCACAGGCTCAACTCTGAGTGGTCATTTTAAAGTTGTCCTGGAAAAAGCAGGGTGGGAACCGATGGCAGGGTTCTAGACTTGGGATCTTGTCTTAATGTCTAACCCCTGGGTGTGAACAGGGCTATCACCTTGTAAAATGCCTACAGAGCAACTCGAAATGGCTGTTTTCTCATCACAGAGAGTCAGGAAGCTTAGGTGGACCTCCCACTGGATTGTCAACATGTAGACAATATGTTTATGAGCATGTATCAGCTCCAAAGCTGCTTCATCCCACAGTGTGATTCACTTCCCTTCAGCCAAAGTATTATTCTTGTCTCTCTCTTCTCAAGGAACAGAGCCTTCTCTCCACAGTTTTTGTAGTAGGAGTAAAATCCTTGATGTCATACTTGAACCTCAAAATCAGCCAGTTTCTGAACATGGTAATTATATTAGGGGTCTCCAGAGAAACAAAACTGACAGAATATATAATTATGCATACATACTTAGATTTATAAACAATTTATTTTAAGGAATCGGTTCATGTGATTTTGGGCACTGGCATGTAAACAAATACACTTATAATTTAATTGGGCTACTTGCTACAGGAAAAATATAACAGGTTATTATAAGAAAGATTAACAGTGTTGGTGAAATAAAAGAGAATTAGCCTTAATCTGGGCGGGCTAAAACATGGTCCTCTGAAGAAACAGATTTCCTGAGTTATCAAGGATGAAAACAAGTCAATCTTGTTGGGAATGCAAAGAAAACTATTCCAGGGATAATTGTGAACATTACAATCCCTGACGTGACAACAAGTTTGGAGTATGTGAGGCAGGAAAATGGTGAAGAGTCTAGAATTAAAGGAATAGGAAGCCACTGATGGTGTTTGAATAAGGTCTGTGGTGTGAGGGTGAAGGGTAAGAACAAGATGGCTGCCGGTGCCAGGACTTTGCATCTGTCTGGGTGTTAGTGTTTGATAAAAAACAATGTAAGGTTTGGGTGGGCCTGGGTGGCTCAGTTGGTTAAAGCCTCTGCCTTCAGCTCGGGTCATGGTCCCAAGGTCCTGGGATCAAGCCCCACATCAGGCTCTCTGCTGAGAGCCTGTTTCCTTCTCTCTCTCTGTCTGCTTCTCTGCCTACTTGTGATCTCTCTCTGTCAAATAAATAAATAAAATCTTAAAAAAAAAAAAAAAAACAAAACAATGTAAGGTTTGTCTACCTAAATGTGATAAAAAAAAAAAAAATCAATTTGTAAGGCTTGGAGGAAACATATCAGAAATTCTAGGTTTTTTAAAAATGTATTTATTATTATTATTATTATTATTATTATTTTAATGTAAAGTATTCAAGTGTAGTCATCAGAGAGACACAGGTTAGATCAGACACAGGAATTTGGGATCCCAGAAGTCTACAGCAGAGACAAAATGCATGTAGGATAGGTATTAATTACCATCACAATAATAATTTAGGCCTGGACAGAGTGACCTGAACTTCCTCCATGCTATCTATCCCTAGCATGGCAAACTGATGACTATGATTAATCACTTTAAATTAAACACCTCAGAACATGATTTTAAAGATCCTAAAATCATTTCAATGATAGGTCTATTGATTTAATTTTTAAAGGGAGGATATCTGAGGTCAGCAAGATCATGGTTCAAATAAATGGATTTGGGAGAATTTAATCAAGTCATTCACTGCCTATATGTAGACTTAAATACCAAAAATATTGAAAAATTGAGTAAAAAATTGAATGCTACTTGCTTAACTACCACGAGATTCCTTCTCGGTGAGTTCAATACTTTTCTTAAAACTATCAAATTATTTAAAAAAAAAGAAACACTATCAAATAAAAATATAAAAACTATCAAATTATCACTGACAAAATAAAAATAAAAATTAAAAATTAAAAAAAAAACTATCAAATTATCACTGACAGAATAACTTTGCTAGAGGGTATTTTTTTACTCTGCAACATGTGCTTCTTTAAAAACAGTTTTTACTGAAGTTTAATATGCATACAGAAAATCACATAGTATCACATACCTCAGCCTACCAGTGCCGGCACATACCTGGATGGATTTGCTGAAAATTCACTCGTACAACCTGCAGCAGCTCAAGAGACAGACATTGAAAGTAACATAAGCACCTACGGTTAGACTGGAAGGACTTCCCTAATAGTACTAGTGCGTAGACTAAATACGACTCTTCCAAGCTGATTGGGTTATAACTTTCATCTGTGGAAAACTCAGTAATGCCAGTAAGAAAAAAAAAAAAAAGAGGTAGCCATATATTAAAAACCAAAAACCAAACACCTTGTGATAATGCCACTATATGAAATAGAGCGGTGAATATTTACCGTAAGAACTATTGATGTTGAATTTTTTTGAAAACTATTATAGCATTTGTTTTTACCATTCTAATAGCTCTTCAATGAAAAATAGTGCAGTAGTCAAGGCTTTACTGTGGACATTTTTTCCTATAAAGGCAAATACATTATTTAATTCTAGCTGGGGTACTTAGAGTTGAAACAAAGTGCATACCCTTTTTATGTTTATAAAGATGTTCCTTGGGTGCCCACTGCATTCTGTTCAACTTTATGTCAATTAAAGAAATTTCAGTCCCCGTGCAAATAAGTTTGTCTCAGAGTTTCTGGAAGTTTGCCACATTCCTTGCTCCTGTAATTGTGTGAACTTAGACAAGCTAATTCATCTTTCTAAGCCACTGTTTCTTCCTCTGTAAAATAACTAATAGCACCTGCTCCAATGGGCTTTGAAAGCCTTGGATGCAATATCACAGTGGCAAAAATAGAAACTTAATAATGATGTGATTAAGATTTTATTAATTATTTTGCATTATGTGGTGTATATTTTTCACTTAGAGCCCAGTCTAACCCAAGTCTAACTGGACATGGTGAGGCCTGGATTTGTAACATACACCAAATGCTGTATGTGGCAAATGCTGGGTTCATCTGTGATCCTACTGCACAAAGAACCACGTCTTCAGAGGTGGGGTACAAACGCATGATGGAGAAACTGGCATAATTCCATTCACTCTGGCATTCTTGTCCTCCCCAAGACCAGCTCTTCTGCTGTCCTGTTGTTTGATTGCATAAAGTCTAGAGCTAGGGGAACCATTAACTCTTATCACATGGGTCTGAATCAGGGTTATATAGCTGATAGGAAGCCATCAGCACAAACCCCATGATATCCAATTCCTATCTTCTCTGAATTTAAAGATGATAATATTTACAGCAGCATTGATTTTCTTGTGGCTGCATGAGGCCAAATTGCCTGCATTTCTATTTCCACATCTTCCCGTTGATAACCCTGCAGAACATTCAAGTTCATTTAAATATTCTGAACAGCCCCATGGCTATAGACAGTCATTATTATCCCATGTTTTACCAGTTTAATATTCACAACTGGAGAGAATGAAATCATAACACATTAACATAAAACATAAGAACAATTTTGTACAGTATTATTCAGAAGATCTTGGTGAGCGGTCAAGTAGACATTAAGAGTTATTTGAATAGATGTCCCACCTGAAGGATCTGGCTCCTGACTCAAAGGCTATGTGTGATCTCTCCCATGTAACCATAGGTAATTCAAATCCTAGTCTGTACACTAGGCTTGTGGCACAACAGGCACACCCAGCCTCTGAAGGGGCTACAGTCAAGGACTCAGGGGTAGTCTTTACATATTTGCTTTTCTACTTGACCCTTAAAGTCTAGATCTCTTTATTTGAGGTTCTGGGCAAAGGTCTTCTTCAGGCACCTTTACTGAGACTGGGGTAAGGAGGCAAGACAGGGGACACCCAGAAACACTTCAAACTGCAGGAACTTTTAGCTTTGGGCTCTCTGAATATGAGATACCCCCACAACTACTCACGTCTACCTGAACCACAGCCATGGGGGAGAAAAGAACATAGGAAGCAGGTGCCTACTCAGTTTTAGACATCTGCTTATTCTGTATCAGTGAGTAGTTAAAGATTTAAGTCTTTAATTTTTGGTTGCTACATTCAGGCCACTCCGATGACTGACAGCTCGGCACCTCTCCCACCTTAGCTGAGCTCCCGGCACCATCAGATTTTCCTTTCTCTTCTGACAACTCAGCCTAAGGACATTTTTTATGAATATTATGGACTTGCCCATGTGTAAACCAGTAAGAAAGCAAGAGCCCAAGTTTTCTTCTGATCTATTTGTTTCATCAAACTCATGATCTTCATGAGAAATCATTACACGGAAATAAGAGAACAAAAGAAACAATTCTTGGAATGTTTCCAAGAAATTTTTAAAAATACATTTAAAATAAAGTTTTAAATGATTTTAAATGATTCCTCTACTCCAGCTTCATTTAGTTAATATGACTATTTTTTATACATAGGTAATAATAAATCAATAATATGGAGAAACTAATAATATTATTATTAATATAATCATTTATGTATAAATAAGTATGCCAAAAGCTAAAACACAATGCTTTATGCAGTCAAATTTCTACTATACAGATTTAAAAACTGAAATTTGAATTACCTTCATTCATGGCCAAGGAAAGAAAGGATTAAATATTTTATTGGGTAAATAATGTTCCAGTTCATTATATGAAGGCAGCACAGTATGGGCTTACAAGCAAGGGCCCAGGAACCAAACTGCATGTGTACAAGTCCCAGCTGTCTTCCTTCTAGATAGGTGAGCTGAAGAACATACCACAACCTCACTGATACTAAAGTAGAAAGTCTTCCAGCTTCCATGATAGGGTTCTCAGGAGCATTAAGTTAGTTACTATGTATAAAAATCTTGAAATACTTCATTGAAAAAATTGAATACCTGTTTGGAATAAAACCTTTTTCTTTTTCTTTCTGTGTTTTTCAGTGATTTGTTACAGTTCCCAGATGGGATATTATGTTCGCAAAAGTAAACATTTAAATGACAGGGATTATTCTGATGACTTCAGTTTTTATATAGAGAGATCAATAGATAAAAATTTTATGTTTCTGATGTCTTATTCTTGTTTGTAAAGATATTTTTATGTATATAATATAGGTTCTTATAATTTATTTTCCAAAATGGGACATCTTTGAGAGTGAAGAGGGCACTGTTAACAAATTTCTACTAGGAGAGCTGGCATAACTAGCAATCTCAACATGGATTTGCCTTTGACCCTCTCTTGTACTTCTGGTTAAGTATTGCGTTTGTTCTTTTAAGTAGTCTCCTTTGGGGACCCATGTATGTAAGTAGACTTATAGACATGCATGCTATAGCCGATATATGTCAAAGGTAACTTCCTATAAGTGAAAGGGAACTAATTATCCCCCCTTATTCTATGTCATGCTGATTGTTCTATGAGGTGATCCGTTAGTCTCTTGGCAGTCCCACAGTGGCTAAGAAAATTCATGTAAACTTTCCTCTGAGTCACCCTGTCTTCCAGTTTTGCTAGTCCTTCTGTTTTTGTTTTTTTGAACTTTTCCTTGAGATAATTATGGTTGGCTCAAAAGTTAGATTAGTAAGGAAATAGTGGCAAGAAGTAAAAGTGTTTTCCTGATTTTCAAGAATTTTAATTGTTTTCTCTTTCTCATTTTGGTTTTTGAAACTTTTTTTTCCCTCAGTTAATATAGTTAAAGCATTAACAATCAATTTTGTTTACTTTTTTGAGAAAACTGCTTATTAATTTCAATGTTATGCTATTGTTTATTTGGGTCTCTATTTTAATTGTTTCTGATTTTTGTTTGTTATTTCCTTCATCTACTAAATTTCAGATAAGTTTCTTCTCTTTTCTAGTTCTTTGTGGTATAATGTTAAGCTATTGATTTGAACTTTTTCCTTAACATAAGCATTTATAGCATAAAAAGATTAAAAATAGAATTACCATTTGATCTAGTAATTCCACTATCAGGTATGTACCCAAAGAAAATGAAAATGTTATTTCAAAAAGATATATGTACCCCTATGTTTACTGCAGCATTATATGTAATAGCCAAAATATGGAAACAGCCCAAGTGTTTGTCAATAGATGAGTGGATGAAGAAGATCTGCATATATATGTGTGTGCATATATTATATATATATATATATATATGCATATATATGTATATATACACAAAGTGGAATATTACTAGATGATAAAGAAAAATGAAATCTTGCCATTTGCAGCAATATGGAGGGATCTAGAGGATATAATGCTAAGTGCAGTAAGTCAGTCAGAGAAAGACAAATACCATATGATGTCACTCATATGGGAAGTTTAAGAAACAAACAAACTAAGAAAGAACAGACCTGTAAATCCAGAGAACAAAGTAGTAGTTGCCAGAGAGAAGGTGGGTGGGAGGTTGAGTAGAATAGGTGAAGGGGATTAAGACTACACTTATCTTTATGAACAGTGAGTAATGCACAGAGTTCCTAAATCGCTATATTGTGCACCTGAAAAGAATATAACACTATATGCTATTTATTTCCCTACATAGTGCTATTACACAAGTATAGAGATTAGTTTCTAATGTGAATTAAGTGTAATGCTATATGGGCCTGGTACAAACTGTTAAAATCTCTCTTGGCCATAATGGTATGAATAATAATGAGAGGTGCTGATTTGTAAGAAGGGAATGTTAGTCCAAAATATAAGTATATTAATGCAGTTAAGAAAGTAGAATTATTCTAATATATGTCTTTTTTTTATAGTTCAAATCTCAAATCTGGTTTCCAAATACCTCAACAATGGGGCTTAATCTTATCTATCTATAAATGTCTTTGGTTACTAGCATGTCTCTTTCATTCTAGTTCATTCTTCTCAGAAAGCACTCAAGACATTTAAAATTTTTAATCTTATCCTATTGTCTTGCATAACCTTAAATTGCCCTCATTCTTAAATATACTCTATTATCTTAAGCTCAATTCCTATCTCAATCAATGTCTTCCTAGCAACTTTTATCTCCATCTCTCCTCACACAATAGGTATAGTTTCAACCACAGAACTAGAACAGCATAAAACACACAATCATTTATCTTAGCAAGATTTATATCTAACCATTGTTAGTATAAATTGTGAATCACACAGAAAAAGACAGCCCATTTTTTTTACTTGATCCTGTTGGCACTATGGATTAGGATTTATTGTGAAATTGATACTGCATGAAAATAGCTTAAGTCCTTAAAAAGTCACATGAAAAAGTGATCATCCATTAATTTATTCATTAAAAACAAGAAAAAATTTAACTTCTGAATGTCTTCTTTCTGAAGGTGATGAAAGTCAATGAAACTGACAATTGAAGACATCATAAAAGAATTCAAAATAATTAAGCAATAATACCTTTTTTTACACTTATCAATTCTTATTTCTGAAATTGTTTATTAAGGACATGTAACAAGTTCAAAGTATTATAAAATCATATTGGGAACAGGTAATAGTATATAAATGATTAACAAAATTATAATCTGAAAACATACTATCAGTAAATTTTTTCTAGTAGTAAGATTAGCATTAAACTATAAGTATTGCATTTGGGGGGAACTATCACTATAAAGAGTTAACGACACTTAATTGGATCACTATATTCAGAGAGAACAAACACATAAATTTAACCGATTTAAGGTGCCATTGTTATTTGAAAAATTATGTGATATTGATTAGACTAATGTTGTTTTGTGTTCTCTTAATATTTCAATAGCTAAATCAAAAAGTCTATTTATGTGAGAACAGGAAATCTCCATTGCTAGTGAGAAAGCATAACGGTACACCTTGAAGGACCGTTTGGCAGTTTCTTTTTTTTTTTCTTAAGATTTTTTTTTTTTTTATTTGAAAGAAAGAGAATACAAAGCACAAGTGGGGAAGGGGCAGAGGGGGTAATAGAAGAAGACTCCCCATTGAGCAGGGAGACAAATGCAGGGCTCCATTCTAGGACCCAAGAATCATGACCTGAGCTGAAGGCAGATGTTTGATCAACTGAGCCACCCAGACTGCCCTTGGCAATTTCTTATACAATGTATTGGACACTAAGGATAAATCCCAGCAATATTATTCCTGAGTATTTGCCCAAGTAAACTGAAAGCATATATTTCTTCAGAACCCTGCACATTAATGGTTATAGCAGCTTGATCTACAGTCACCAAAAGCAGGATATCTTTCATAGGTAAATGAATTAACAAACTCTTATATATCTGCACAATGGAATACTACTCAGAAATAAAAAGGAGTAAGATATTGACTCATTTAACAACATGGGTGAGTACTAAATGCATTTTACTAAGTAGAAAGCAGATGGTTTAGCTAAGTGGTTTAGCCTTTGCTAAACCCCAAAGGGTACATATGGTATTATTCAAATTGTAAAGGGGCACCTGGGTGACTCAGCCGGTTAAGAGTCTGTCTTTGGCTCAGGTCGTGATCCCAAGGTCTTGGAATCAAGTCCCAGATTAGGCTTCTTGCTCAGCAGGGAGTCTACTTCTTCTGCCTGCTGCTCCCCACCGCTTGTGCTTTCTCTCTCTGAAAAATAAATAAATAAATAAATCTATTCTATGACACAGAGAAGAACTCTACTCAATAACGGTGAACAGCAGATCAGTGGTGAATGGACTAATTTAGAGAAGTAGCCGTATAAGAAATTTTTCAACATAAAATCTTTGTTCTGTATGGTGGTATAGTGCTAGTTACATGAGTTCATGTATTTGTCAAAACTTAAGAAATGTACACCACAAAGAGTGAACTTTAATATGTGTAAATTTTAAAAAAATCAACAACAGGAGATCCTAAGGTAGAATGCACTCAGCAAGTAATAAACCTAAATACATTAAAATATCACTGAAGAGGGGGGAGAAGAAAGAATGACTTAAATACTTTGGAAAACTATGTTTTGACTACGTACCATAAGGCTAAGAATAAAAGGAATGGTACACTAACTCTGTATGCATAATACCTTATAGTAAATGGGTTTCTCACAGGAATGTGGACTATCAAGTCTGAAACTATTTTACATAAACAACAGTGTTGAACAAATACATAAATAAATTATAGATGAAAGGACCCAGGTTCTCATTGTCAGAGCAAGAAGTTACTAATAAACAAGCAATGAAGAAGCAAATGAATCCTGTGGTGTTGGGTTAGCTTTGGAAATATCAGTATAAGCTCATTTATCTTAATATATATTCAATTATTCATACATAAATACATACAGGTATAAATATAGGCATGGATTTCTATACATATAGATAGCTTTTAATGTTATCTGCTATGAGGGCCTACAAGTAGTGAGCCCCCCAGGAGCAATGAGTACACCTGGTGTCCAGATCTTGGTTTCTAAATGCCTTGCTCCAATAAAAAGAAGCAGAGAACTTTATAGAAATGACTGAGACAGGGTAAATGCAAGATGAACCTGAAGCATCTTGTTATCCCAAACAGTACAGAATTTTTCCAGCCACCAAAAAGAAGGATGGAGGCATAAGATATCTAAAAGACAGAAAAGCCAACATGAAAAGTCTCTCAGTGGCCAAAGCTGGAATAAATTGATCAAAGAAATGAATAAGTATTGTATTACAACTTGAGTAAAACAAACGTCCATATGTTGATATTATTATAAATAAACTATTGAATAAACAAGTAAATATGAACAACACAAATCTTCACAGAGAAATTCCAAATAACATGTAAATACATCCTCCTGCATAAAGTGAAGCACAATTTTTCTCCCTTTGAGTATGAGTTTCATCAAAGAGGAGAGTTTAGAAAGTGAACAATAGTAGCTTTATAATGGAGACCCTTAACACACAGCACCTTGAGTGATCAAGGCAGCATCCTGTGATATCATGGATTCCCAGATTTGATATAATGAGAAGGACATCTCGTCTCTGTGCATTCTTGTTAATAATCTGTAACCTAGTCTACTCACAATAAAACATCAAAGAGATCCAAAATGATGGACATTCTATAACATGCCCACTTAGTAGTACTCGAAAATTCTGAAGGTAGTGAAAATAAGGAAAGATTGAAAAACTTTCACATACCAGAGAAGACTGAGGAGATGTGATGACTAAATTTAATGTGAACTCTCTGCACAATTTCTGCAGTTCTCCAAATTCAACATTATTCACAAAAAAGTTTTAAGAATGTATAGTTCTTATAACACAAATACCATGCATTTGTAATTTGCAAAACTTTAGCTAAGCACAATGAAAATGACCTGAGAGTTGATGATCATCCTGCTTGTTCAGGATTTTAACTTGAGTTTATTTTATGCGTTAAAATCTAAAGAAAGCAACTATTAAATATTAATCAAAACTTACCTCCAACCTATGTCATAAATTACTATAACATTTTAAGTTTAGAAGGAAACTTAAATGTAATGAATCAGGATTTGAATTCCTGGTACAACATTATAAAGACCTTCTCTTTGAATACTCCCAGACATGCATATGTTTTATTATCAGATACTTAGTTCATAAGATCTTTTTATTGAACTAACACAAATATCAATTTCCTTTTTGTCCAGCATAGCATTCTCAGCCTTTTATTTTGGCAGAAAATAAATCTAATTAAATAGCTGTAGCCCTTGAGACACCTGGGTGGCTCAGTGGGTTGAGCCGCTGCCTTCGGCTCAGGTCATGATCTCAGGGTCCTGGGATCGAGCCCCTCTCTGCTCAGCAGGGAGCCTGCTTCCCCCTCTCTCTGCCTGCCTCTCTGCCTACTTGTGATCTCTGTCTGTCAAGTAAACAAATAAAATCTTAAAAGACAAAACAAAACAAAACAAACAAAAAATATAGCTGTAGCCCTTGTATTTTCATATTACCAGAGTAAGTAATCCCAAGTCTTTCTGCTTGTTTTAAGAAACCTTGTTGCTCTTTTAACAATATTTACAAATCTTTACATTATACTCTTAATATCTTGGAAGCTAACCTGAACATATTTTATGTGATAGGGTATGATGAGCAAAGATTTAAGAGGCACCAAAAAGTTCTTCTCTACATACTTTAGTTAACACAACCTAAATTCTATAGATGCATCATGTTATTGAAATATATTAATTCTCTTCACCTTACTTTGACACATTTCTTATAAGTATTCTTGATCTCATATTTTTGAATTTGGTTTTCTAGAGAAGTCAAATTTATGATCCTTAAATGTATAATACATACATATAAATATATAAAATATAATATACAATATGATATTTTATTATTGTATTTTATTTTATGTATTTATGTTATATATTTATATTTTCTATAATCCATATATATATAAAATACATAATTTACCTATATTTAATATATATTTCACTGTATAATTTAATATAGAATTTATATATATTATATTATGTATTTATATGTTATATATAAGATATAATATGAATAATAAAATACATAATATAAATATATAATAATATATATAAATATATAATATGATATAGTGTTATCTGTACCCTTCACTGAATCACCAATAAAAGTAAGGGTTGAAGAAGGGCAGAATTCCAGAATACAGTGTGTGTACTTCCCCTTCAGGTTAACATCTGCTATGTTAAAGTTCAAGAATGAACCAATAGGGTGATATATGTAACATAGTTGCCTCTATTTTGTTCATTATTTAAAGAGACTCTTACCCAAGTCTTTGGTGAAACTGAATGTAATTTTATACTAAATATGTGTTTATATATACTGATTACAAAATTATAAAAAATGTAAATGAATGCACCTTATGTAAGAATCCATATATGTTCCTAGTGATGGAAAATGTCTCTTTATATTTAGATAATGTAGGTAGGTAGATAGATGATAGATATCTGAAAATATGATTTTAGTAATTAAAAATAAACTATAAACCATAGAATACATCAATCTGACTGCTTTATAATTTGTGCAATCTGGCTTTTATCTTTCAAAATTATCTGATTTTGTCTTCTTTAGGCTTAAATTACATCATCTATGATTTTTAAGATCATTGACACTATTTTTGGAAATATAGTCCTATGACACTACTGCCTTCTATACCGTACAAAACACACTGAAGAGTCTTAATTTTTTTCAAGATGAATATATATACAGCTTATAGACAGATATCAGTATAGATATACAGAGATTAGATTAAATATTTTTGTGCATGTGTATATGTGTGTGTATTCACACATAAGTTATATAGAGTTCAGTTATCATTACAGGCTGAATTGCACCTTGCCCCAAATACACATGTTGAAATTCTAACACCCCAGTACCTCTGAGTGTGACTGTATTTGAATATGGGGTCTTTAAAGAGGTTCTCAAGTTAAAAATGGCATTACTAGGGTGGGCCATAATCTCAACATGGCTGGTGTCCTTTGAATAAGAAAAGGTCAGGATACAGATGCTCGCAGAAAAGTTCACATGAAGGCAAAGGGAGAGACAGTCAGCTACAAGCCAAGGAGAGAAGACAGAAAAAACCAACTCTGCTGACATCTTGCTCTTAGGATTTGAAGCCTCCAGAACTGGGAGGCAATGAATTTCTGCTGTTTAAGCCACCCAGTCTATGGTACTTTGTTATGGTATCCCTAGCAAACCGATATGATTATACATAAAACTAAATTTCTTTAGTTCTCATTTTACAAAATGAGAGTTTTCTTGAGAATTACCATGTATATCTCTCATGTGGTTTAACATAAACACAACTACATATATAAAAGACCATAGAGGACACTCCAGGAAATCTTATAAATTTCTAGTTTCCTGTCAGTTACAATTGGATCGCAAACCTCACAGTGGTCAGGGAAGTGGCCTCAAACTAGACAGGCTGTATCATTTCTTCAGCCTTACTCTTGTCTCACACCAGATGGCCCCTGCTGCAGGGGTCCTACTAATCAAATGCTACATGTAAGGATTTTTAAGCAGTATTTTTTAATTTTAATTTTTAAACACTGTTAAGAATTTTTTTAAAAATACAGCCACTAACAAAATTTTTGAATGGCTTTATTTTCAATATATTTTGCATAGAGTTGGCTCTATTATTACTTAAATAATAAGAAAAAGAATGATTTTCTTGTTTTCTCTAACCTCTGAATGTAAATTTTAACATTTAACTTGTCTTCTCTTTCATGTCTTCATTCTTGGCCATAATTAGTGTTTTGATGCCTAATTGAACTTAGGCATTTTATACCTCCTTTGTAGTATAATTTTGTATGTAAGGTCTGAGTTGGAAATGAATACTCCATCACCTATATCAAGATGTGTCCTTGTGACACCAAGGGTCAAAGATTCATAAGAATCTTAGATTACCTAATCTTGTCACAGTCCTTTAGACTATTTTTTTTTCAAATATTGGTTTAATATCCACTTAGTAAAACCAATTTTTGTTTGTAAAAATTGCCTATTTTCACAGTAACAAATTTAATGCATAGGTTAATTGTCATTTTCAAAACCACAGAACTTCTTGGAAAAATTTTGAAACTGTAATATTTTAACAATTTAAATAATAAAACACACAGTCCACGCTCTATTAAAAAGATCAGGTCATGACTTATTCAATGTTAAAACTTTACCTATATGCTACTATAGACTTAGACAACCACCAACCTGCCACCATGGCAGGAATTACCAGCCATGTCGATGGAATTACAATGGTAGCAGTGAGAAGGTTGTATGGGTGTATATGTGTGTGTGTGTGTGTGTGTGTCCGTGTTCTTTTTCAGTTTTGTTTTGTTTTGTTTTTAAACCTTCCAATGGAGACATGTTATATCTTGGCAGACGTTGTCTAATGTATTTTTCCTCAGCTATGTATTAAAATACAAGTGAAAAATCTGGAATTAAAATCCTATTTACTCCAGAAATGCTGAACATTGCAGTTGGGTACTGTGAACAGCTACCAACTGACCTGTTCTTACTCTGAATCTGAAAACACAACACAACCACCTCAGTGTCAGCAGTTTTTAATTCCAGATTTATGACTTTCTCTCATCTTTTCACAGAAGATGCTCAGGAGTCCTAATAACCCAAATGCCCTTATATTGAGATGCTTGAAATCCATACGATCATACATAAGTGCATATATGTATTTATTTCCATGGTTTCAAAGGAACCAAACAGTCACTTAATTACATACAGAACTTTTCATGGACACCTCCAGCGAAGTGGTGTTGTAGCCTACTGTTTTATCTAGAGAGGTTCTAAGTTTACAAGGATTTAATACTTAGGTAATCCCCTCAGAGTCAGCTATTATCAGTTGAAGCTTTTAGTGGAAGACAGAGTTTCTTATTTGCCTGTGTTTAGTTGACTTTTTTGCTCCTTATCCAAAAGGGATCACAGAGGAGTCAATGGTTTGAAACCTCAACCAGCTGTCTTTGAGAACCCTTTATGAGAATGGGTTTGGAAAGTCTCATTTTATTCTTGGATTTAGAAAGAATTAATAATTCAGGAAAACTCAAATTCCAATTTTGAAATTTTGTGCAAAATACTAAGTGCAATTGGGTAAATTCAATTTTGTGGAGTTCTTTACTGTTTTACTTTAGCATGGCCAGTTTTGATGCCCCAAGCCATAAGTAAACCTCTACTTGGAATCCTACTGTGACCGTTGCCACCTCTAAAGGATTCTACAATGTGCAGCTCATTATTTACTGCTTTAATGCTTCTTTAGTTCACAAACTTGATCTGCCTTGAAGCATCTATTGCTTAGCTTACACTATCTAGCCTTCAGAAACATGAGGAAATTATTTGTCTCCCTAATAAATTTAAGAACTCTTTTTCTTTTTTTTTTTAAGATTTAAAAAATATTTATTTGAGAGAGAGAGAGTGAGAGAGCACGAACAGGGGCAGGGGCAGAGAGAGAGGGAGAAGCAGACTCCCCATTGAGCAGGGAGCCTGATGCTGGGCGCAATCCCAAAACCCTGAGATCATGACCTGAGCTGAAGGCAGTTGCTTAATGGACTGAGCCACCCAGACACTCCAAGGATTTTTTTTCTTCTCAATTAATGTGTCTTAATATGTCTGTCTGGACTTACAATTCTTAGGAATTTAATGTTGGTCAAGAGAGTTGTAAACATTTCAAAATTTACCTATAAGCTGGGTTCAAAGCAGCCTATCTGTGAATATTGTGTACACCTGTGTGTTGAGAGAAGGTAGTTCTGCTAAAAATTCACCTGGTTCTTGGAAATGGATCAAAGGATACAGGCAGGACTGGCAATCATTTGCGTTTGAACAGAACTCTGCTTGTTTACAGGAAACTCTGAGGCACCAATAGCATAGAGTATGTGCCAGCAGTCTTCATAGTAGATTTTATTGCATTGGTACTGTGCCCCAGGTACTTTTTTTGTACTATACATGAGGTATATGTGTGTGTGTGTGTGTGTGTGTCTTTATAATAGTAACACTAAAAAAGGTTCCTTTTAGAGCATTTTCAGATGAGAAAACTCAGTTTTGAAAGCTTATTTGCTTCATGCCTCACAGGTAGAAAGCATCAAATCTCAGACATAAATGCTACATTTTCTGTCTCAAAAAAGTGTCTCTGAACCAACACACTTTAGGCATCCATGAAAGTATGCCTCTTAAGTTTCTTCCTGTGGAGAGGACAGTTGACTGGTGACCCAGACTGTGCTCTGACTCCACCCCACATTCCCACAGGCTGCTTCCCTCCATGCATGGCAGGCAAGCTAATGCAGGGTCCTGTGAGCCCTGCTCCTCTTCCAAGGGGAGATTTGCTGGGAAGACTCCCATCAGTCTCGACAAATTTCCTTGGAACTCCCCTGCCACCTGAGACGCTTCCTATTCAACCTCCTTTTTCTCTCCCTCTACTCCGTAAGATTTATTTAATACCAAGGTATGTGGTTCCTCCAGCCTTGTCTAGCCCTGTCCTCACATTTACTTATAGGCTATCTTGGTTTGGGCACCTATAACAAAATACCATAGACTGGGTATCTCAAACAAAAGACATTTATTTCCCACAGTTCTGGAGGCTAGGCAATCCCCTACCCAGATGCTGGCAGATTCAGCACCTGGTAAGGGTCCTCGTTCAGGTTGCAGAGCACTGCCCTCGCCTGTGTGCTCACGTGGGCTTTTCCTGGTGTGAATGTGCAAGGAGAGAGAAAGAGAGAGAGAGCGTGTACGAGAGAGAGAAATCTGTCTCCCTTTTCTCACACGAACACTAATCTCATCCTGAAAATCTCACCCTCATGACTTAATCTAAACTCAATTACCTCCCTAAACCCCATCTCAACATTAAAAATTTGGGGAGGCAAAAATATTCAGTTCATGGTACTCTGTCTCTGACTTTTCAAAATCCATGTCCTTCTCACATGTAAAATGTATGTATTCCATTCCAACATCCCCAGAAGTGTTAACTCATTCCAGCATCCACTTTCAAATCTAAAAGTCCAAAGTGACATCTGAATTTCATCCAAATCAGATATGGGTGAGATAAAAGGTATGATTCCAAAATTTCTCACCATCTGAACCTGTGAAACGAAGAAAATGATCTGCTTTCAAAATACAATAATGGGACAGGTTTAGGATAGACATTCCCATTCCAAAAGGGAGACCTAAGAAATAGTGATGGGATCCACGTAAATCCAAAACCCAGCACAATATACCCCTGAGACCTTAATGCTTGAGCATAATCCTTTTTCCTTTGATGCAGCATCACCCCACAGCTCATATTTATGATTTCCTTCCAAGATTTCATCAGAATAATCTCTAGCATCCATATTTCTACCAACATTCTGTATACAGTTTATTTATATCTGCTCTCAGAAGATGGATGCTTTCTCTACAGCTCTTCTGAGCTTCTCCCAAAATCACCTTAAATGTCCATTTTCATTCTGGCAGATATTTCATAGAAATCTATGCCTTTTCTGAATCTCAAAATACCTTCACCTCAGCTCCAAAGCTGCTTCCAGCCCACTTCTCAAAACCAACTACTAGCTTAGTCCAGGCAGCTACAATAAAATAGTATATATATATAGGAAAAAAAAAAAGGCTTAAAAAAAAAGGCTTATAAAAAAAAGCTTAAAAAAAGAAAAAAAAGGCTTAAAAAAAAAGACATTTATTTCTCACACATCTGGAGCTTGGAAAATCTAAGACCAAAGTGCCAGCTGATTCAGCTCCTGGTAAAAGCCCTTTCCATAGCTTGCAGATGGCCATTCTCTTATTGTGTCCTCATGTGACTGGGAGAGAAGGTGAAAGAGAGTGCAACATGCCTGATCTCTTTTTCACATAAGGACACCAATCTCATCATCAGGACCCCACTCATGGCCTCCCAAAGACCCAAAATACCATCATATTGGGGTTAAAGCTTCAAGATAGGAATGGGAGGGGCACATTTCAGTTATAATGTAGCCATATTCTTCATTAAATTTCTTGGATTTCTTGGACGTCTAATTGCATCCTGGCTTTTTCTTCTCCCAAAGCAATATATTGCTTTGGAGGGGAAAGTTTTAACATACATGATACAGAGTTTGTGGGGAGGAGTTAATTATCCATACTAACATGTGGAGTGCTATGAAAGGTCAGTGTCGTGAGGACTCTAGGGGCCCTGGGCTGTCTTGACAGACATGCTGCAGGTGCTTGCTTACCCCTGGTCATGAATGACTTTATGCTTTCATAGAAGAGATGATGTTGGAACTCCCTGTGAGGGGAGGGGTCAGCTGAAAACCAGGAACTGTGATTAGTGAGGGAAAGGGGACTTACAGCTTCTTCACAGAGGAATCAGGGAAAAGACAAAAGTAGGATGGGCACACAAGGATGAACAGGAGTACATCACAGACGGACATCAGGAGCTTCTTGAGGACTTTTAGTCTAACAGGGAACTTACACTGCAAACAGTACAGCTTGAGGTCACAATATAACACAACATAAGCACATCACCTAGAAAACTTATCATTCCTGAAAATCAGTAGAAATCTGATTTTTACAGAGTCTAGGTCCAGTTTTTAATCAGGAAACTGAAGTACATCCTATCTAGCTCCTAGGACATAAAAAGGTTAGAGAGCTGGAAAAAGGTTTTTTTTGTTTGTTTGTTTGTTTGTGTTTGTTTTTGTTTTTAATCTCTGACTTAGTAGCCGAACTGCTTGCACTCTGATCCCATACAAGAAAGAATTGATGTCTAAATCTACGAATGCTAAGAGAATGTCATTGAGGGAAAACCAGGAAAAAATGAATTTATGAGAGTTTATGAATACAGTGTGGCTGGCTCCCTTTCCTCTTTTAAGATTGTGTGGTTTTAGGGGTACCTGGGTGGCACAGTTGGTTAAGCGTCTGCCTTTGGCTCAGGTCATTATCTCAGGTTCCCAGAATCTAGCCCTAAGTTGGGCTCCTTGCTCAGCAGGAAGCCTGCTTCTCCCTCTCCCTCTGCTGCTCTCCCTGCTTGTGTTTGTTCTCTCCCTCCCCACCTCCCTCTCTCTCTCTCTCTCTCTCTCTGATTTTATATATATATATATAAAATCTTCCCCCCATGATATATATATATATCTTAGGGGGGGGAAAAAAAGGTTCTGTAGCTTTGGCTGCCTAGAACTCTATAAAATCTGATTCAAGTGGTGGGTCTCGTGCCCAGAAAGTGATTGAATATGTGAGTGTGTATCTATTCTCCTCTGTCCTTTCCTTCCTCCCTTCCTTTCATTCATCTTCTTTTTTTGCTTAAAGATTTTATTTTTATTTATTTGACAGACAGACATCACAAGTAGACAGGGAGGCAGGCAGAGAGAGAGGAAGGGAAGCAGGCTCCCTGCTGAGCAGAGAGCCCGATGCGGGGCTCGATCCCAGAACCCTGGGATCATGACCTGAGCTGAAGGCAGAGGTTTTAACCCACTGAGCCACCCAGGCGCCCTTCATTCATCTTCTATCATCATTTATCTATCTATATTTTGAGTAGTATTTCTAAGCGTTGTAGTCCATCAGCAGACCCCAGGTTAATGACTATAGGAGAAAATAAAAAAGCCGAGGCTATGGGTCTGGAATACTCAAGACCTGACACTGTATGCTGGAAGGTGATAGAACAGAGTAATAGGTAATTGCCACTTCAATTGCTAAAGTTCAGACCTTCCATTAAATATGAAATGAATGGAGAATGATTGTAGAACAGTTGTAGCATCCTACTGTAAGAAATGTTAAGGAAACACAGCTTGTGCGAAAAAGACCAGGAACATGGCTGGGGGCCAGATGAGACTGAAAATGTCAAGTTCAGTGGACTGAAGAAAATTAAAGGATGAGAGGCTCCAGTTGAGACTATAAAATCAGAAATGGAAACAACAGGACTTTGTTTTCTTTGCTTAGAATTTCTACTTTATACTAAGGGAGATGGGAAGTGGCAAAACAAGGTTTGAGGCAAAAGCATTCAAATTAGGGACAAGACACCTGAGGTTGAACCCTGATTCTACCACTTATTGCACGTAAGCCCTTAGTAAACTAGCTAAATTCTCTGTGCCTCAGTTTCCTTATCTGTAATATAAATATAATAATAGTATATAGTAGATAGAACTGCTTTGAGGATTAAATGAGTTAATACATCTTGGGTACTTAGAACAGTACCAATGAGAGTAAATATTAAAAATAGTTAACTATTGGGGCAACTGGGTGGCTCAGTCGGTTAAGCATCTGCCTTCAGCTCAGGTCATGATTCAGGGTCCTAGAATCAAGCCCCATAACAGGCTCCCTGCTCAGTGGGGAGCCCCCTTCTCCCTCTCCCTCTGCTACTCCCCTTGCCTGTGCTCTCTCTCTCTGTCAAATAAATAAATAAAATCTTTTAAAAAGAGTTAACTATTGTGAAAACAAATACAGATAGTCATCTACTTATAAATAATTATGTTGTTCTTACGATGGGTGGTTTTGATAGATATGGAGTGAAGCAGAGAGATTTGAAAGATATTTAGCAATATTCTCTTGAAATCTTTGTGTTCGCTTGGAGAGCAAGGGTCCAAAAAAGGGTGACGAGCAATTCATGTTCAGCTGAATAGCATGAACAGCTGACATCACTGCATCTGCTGAAGGATGGAAAGTCAAAGGAGGCGCAGGTTTGGACAGATACTATAGAAGTCACCTTTTAGTGTTTAGAAACACTGAATTTGAGGTGCAGGTGGACAGAAATGACACACCCTTTAGAAATCTGAAAAAGAAACATCAAAAATACTCACATAGCAGTACATAGATTTGTCCATGAAAATTAAGGTTAAGGGTATCCTAGAGTTTAAATTAGCAAAATAGTCACAATGAAATCTTAACTCATGATTATTATTAAGGAAAGTGCTTTGTCTGGGTAATGGGAACAACTTTATCTGTTAAGTGATGACAAAACGTGGACGGAATTATATTACTCTTAGAATGAAAATGAGAGGTTTCCAGGATAATTGCCCCACGCACAATCTGAGGAGGATATACAATATCTGTAAACACACCAAACTACAATGAAAAAACAAGAAAATAAGTTGTTCACATGGGTATAATATTTTGTTTACTTTGTGCAACTCACAATACGAGCATGCTTGTTTTTTTTAAATTAATTTATTATTTTCCTAGTAGATTAAAAGAGTAGGTTGGTTCTATGAGACTAGCATGGCACTATACTCAGTTCATGAAGAAGCATTAAATTTAGGCTGTTTATTGCCTGAGTCACCTGAGGATAGCATCTTGAATATAACAATAAGCTGAATGCTATCAAAATTAAAAGAGAAGTGAAAAAACCTTTAGATAAGGCAGTTTTCAATGTGTAAGCATTTAAATCACAGTAGTAAAGGAGAGTCTGTTTATATCTGTTCACAGAAGTAGAACATAGGTTGATGACAGTTGCTCTGTCATCCCTGGAAACCACTAGTTTTGGGTACCAGAAACTCTCCATTAACATTTAACTTAAAATACTTCTACTTGAATTATTTGAGAAATGAGGCAAGAAAATCAAAGTTTTTTTTCCCCATTTGCTTATTCAGTGTGTGTATGTGTGTACAAATTCATTCAAATCATCATTATAACTTTTACTTTTTTATCGAAGTATCAATGTCACATTAATCTCAGCTGTACCACATAAGGATTCCACACATTTATCTTGCTCACCCAACGGTCACCACAAGCGTAGCTATCTATTACTGGCAGTGCTACTACAATACATTTGACTGTATTTCCTATGATGTACATTTTATGCTCTTACTTTATTGATGCCATAAAAGGAAACCTGTATCTCCCTCTCTGGACCAACTATTTTGCCCATCTCCTCACTGCCACCCTTCTGGCAACCATCAGTTTGCTCTCTATATTTAGGAATCTGTTTATGATTTTTGTTTTAATGTTTTAGATTCCACATATATGTGAAATCACAATGTATTTTTCTGACTTATTTCCCTTAGCATAATACCCCTTAGGTCCATCCATGTTGTCACAAATGGCAAGATCTCATTCTTTTTTTTAAATGACTGAATAATGGTATATATATATATATGAATATATGAATAGGAATATATGAATACATACGAATAAAGAAATGATGTGTGTGTGTGTGTGTGTGTGTGTGTGTGTGTATCACTTCTTTATTCTTAATCTGTTGATGCAACTTGAGTTGCTTCCATATCTTGGCTATTGTAAATAATGCTGCAATAAAAATAGGAGTGCAGTTATCTTTTTGAATTAATGTTTTCATATTATTTAGGTAAATAGCCAATATTGGAATTGCTGGATCATGTGGTACATCTACTTTTAATTTTTGAGAAAACTCCATAGTTTTCCACAGTGGTTATATGAATTTATATCCTTACCAATAGTGCACAAGGGTTCCTTTTTGTCCACATCTTTGCCAACACTTGCTATTTCTTATATTTTGACTCTAGCCATTCCAACAGGTGTAAGGCGATATTTCATTTAGTTTTGATTTACATTTCCCTGATTAGTGATGCTGAGCACCCTTCATGTATCCGTTAGCCATCTATATGGCTTCCTTGGAAAAATGTCTATTCAAGTGTTCTGCCCATTTTTAATCAGAATATTTGGGAATTTTATTTTGATGTTGAATTGTGTAAGTTCTTTATATATCCTGTATATTAGGTCCTTATTAGATGTATCATTTGCAAATATCTTCCTCCAATTCAGTAGGTTGCATTTTTATTCTGTTGATGGTTTCTTTCAGCATGCAAATGCTTTTTGTTTTATTTTTGTTTCATCCCAATAGTTTGTTTTTGCTTTTGTTGCCCTTACTTGAAAAGATATATCTAAATATATGTTTATAAAAAATAAAAAATTAATAAAAAAATTTGCTATAGTATAAACATAAATTTTATTTACATTGAGAAATCAAAAATATTACTTACTGTATTACAATATTCACTTTATTTCAGTGGTCTGGAACTGAATCTATATCTCTGAATATGCCTGTACTGCTTGAGTTTGTACTAAAGTTCTACCAGTTCCAGAAATCATATTTTAATTTTTGAGTTAATCTATGCTTTACCAAATTTGATCTGTAAACATGAAACTGACTTACAAATGCACATTTATCTAAGAGATCGACAAAGTAAATATTGGTTTCTGAATTCATTTTTCTATTTAAATCTGATACATCACTTAATAACTAAAATAATGAGCCCATGTCAAGTATTGTTCTCTTAACTTTGTTCTTATAATTTGTATTCTTTATTTCAAACCTGTGAAGAATCTTTGAATAGTTTAGCTAAACTCATTCATGTGAACATAAATGAAAATTAAGCTTTTTGTTTCATGACAAAAGTTACAATTTATTAAATGCATTTTCAAGTACATTAAATCTGATTAGACTTTTAAAAGCATTTCTCATGTAATTAAGTTGACAGCAGCTTATCCGGAGATGAATCAATTAGGACTTTCAGTGACATATACAAGGCACTCCATCTACTCCTGTATATGGAATATGGTCTGTCTCCCTTCACTTGTTCCTGATTGAATGACTAGCACAATAGCTTGATGTAATTATTCTATTTGAAAGAATGCCCCTTAATTAGGGACTTAGTGTACAATAAATCTATGTTCTTGGCAGAGATGGATTCAGGAGGCAATGTGATAAAAAAATTTCGATCTCCATTTACTTTGGGGGGAGATTTTTTTTCATGTAGATGAGGAATGGCAAGTCATGGCAATCAGATTCTTCCTTTAAGCCATGGTGGCATACTGAAATTTGAAGATGAAACTCAAGTACCTGTCAAGCATACTCATAATTACATTTTACTCTGTTTCTGAGATTGTTATACCAATCTTTATAACCACTTATTCATACTTTGGTTTCATAATGCCATAAAAAATATAGTCTCATAATTTTAGGTTGGATAACTATACATTAGAACTTTCTTTTAATTCTTCAACAACAAAATTGACCACCATGCATAAAAACATAATCTAATTAAATGATAATCTAAATCAATTATAAATCTTTCCAGCACAGGCAAGATTTCAAATTTCATGGAATGTATCCTGTCATCACTACCTTTTAAAGTGCAGGAGTGAATGAAATTTTGTTGCAAGTCCCTGTGGAATTAGCCCTGGCCACACCGGACCATTAGGCCTTGGAAGAATGCTCCTTTCTCCCCAGTGACTAGTGCCTATTATGGTTTTCTGGACAACAGCAATTTTGTTTATACTACTCAAAATTTTACCTCTGTGCAAAGCACCACTCCTAATTCCCATGTCTTCAGTCCTTTCATAAAGTTCAGCACAAACAGAGGTCATCCCATTGGACATCTCCCATGCCTATTTTTTCTGCCCACTACAGGAATACCTGAACTCTCCCTCCAGTCCCTTTACCAGAATGCAGACTACTGTTAACCTCATCCTCTCCTAATGCATTCTCAAGTTTACTAAGAACGTAACTAAAAAGATAATCAAACTCATGTGTTTCAGGGCATGAAAGAGAAAAGCATAAAGTCTGCTGACTTTTCTCCCATTTTAAGTGTTATTATTTTTACATTCAATTAGAGGTTATTGTTTTGGAAATGTGCTCAAACCAAAATGAAAAGAGAAAATAAAAATAAATAAATAGATATTTAAAATTAGTTGTGGAAGAAAACTCACATTTAGAGACTGACACACTGACTGGATATTTGATTATACTAAGAAATTATTGTCAAATTTTTAGGTGTGGTAATGATGTAACTGTAATGTTTAGAAAAAGAGTCCATCTTGGGGTGCCTGGGAGGCTCAGTGAGGTAAGCCTCTGCCTTCGGCTCAGGTCATGATCTCAGAGTCCTGGGATCAGCTCAATATCAGGTTCTCTGCCCAGCAGGGAGACTGATTCCCCCCACTCCTCTGCCTGCCTCTGCCTACTTGTGATCTCTCTCTCTTTTTCTGTCAAATAAATAAATAAAATCTTTAAAAAAAAAGAGTCTATCTTTCAGATACACATATGTAATAGGTCCAGAGAAATGAAAATGTGTATGTGTGGTATTTGACACAAAATAATCTGGAGGATGGAGATAAGAGGAGGATTTGGAAAAAACAAAATGAGACATTATATGGTTAAATTTTTATAAATGTTAATAGTTTTTAAAAATCTATGTTTAAATATAAGCAAACAAAGAGGGTATTAGAAGGAAAAAATTACAGGCTGATTTCATGCACAAACTTAGAAATCTAATAATTAAACACAAAATAATAGCAAACATTATTAATCAATGTGTAAAAATCTTAATGCATAACTCATTATCTCTACTTTGTGCTTCTACTTCATTCTAGATATAAACCTTTCTTTTTTCTATAAAACAATTTAGCATGAAGTCAACTTTCTAACTCTGTTCCCCTGGTAAATTGACAAGATGGTATGTCAAATATGTTGCTAGGCCACATGACTTCAAACAACCAATCCCAGAATTTTTAAAGTACATTTAAAATAGGATTCATGAAGGGCACCTGGGTGGCTCAGTGGGTAAAGCCACTGCTTTCGGCTCAGGTCATGATCTCAGGGACCTGGGATTGAGTCCCGCATCAGGCTCTCTGCTCAGCAGGGAGCCTGCTTCCCTCTCACTCTCTCTGCCTGCCTCTCCATTTACTTGTGATTTCTCTGTCAAATAAATAAATAAAATCTTAAAAAAAAATAGGATTCATGAAAATATCTGACATTGTATCTTTGAAATGACTGAAGGAATTTCCAAAAGATTCCTTTCATTTTATAGATTGGATGAAAAATATTTGAACTAATTTTGGAATAGCTAATTCTTTTTATTTAAAACATCAGATGATTTAAGATTGCATCATTTAAATATTAGTGAAATTGTTCTTTTACTAAAAAAATCAGGATACTATAGAAAACAAGAATATCAAGTCAAACGCACAAGAATCAGAACTTATCAAAATTTACTACTAATTCACTGCTTGACTTATTTCGCTAAGCATGATACGCTCTAGTTCCATCCATGTTGTCGCAAATGGCAAGATTCCATTTCTTTTGATGGCTGCATAGTATTCCATTGTGTATATATACCACATCTTCTTGATCCATTCATCTGTTGATGGACATCTAGGTTCTTTCCATAGTTTGGCTATTGTGGACATTGCTGCTATAAACATTCGGGTGCACGTGCCCCTTCGGATCACTACATTTGTATCTTTAGGGTAAATACCCAGTAGTGCAATTGCTGGGTCATAGGGCAGTTCTATTTTCAACATTTTGAGGAACCTCCATGCTGTTTTCCAGAGTGGCTGCACCAGCTTGCATTCCCACCAACAGTGTAGGAGGGTTCCCCTATGAGGAAGTGGTGATGCAACATGGGGGCTTAAGTGGGTAGGAGAAGAATCAATGAAACAAGATGGGATTGGGAGGGAGACAAACCATAAGTGACTCTTAATCTCACAAAACAAACTGAGGGTTGCTGGGGGGAGGGGGTTTGGGAGAAGGGGGTGGGATTATGGACATTGGGGAAGGTATGTGCTTTGGTGAGTGCTGTGAAGTGTGTAAACCTGGTGATTCACAGACCTGTACCCCTGGGGATAAAAATATATGTTTATAAAAAGTCAAAAAAATTTAAAAATTAGATATTTCAAGAAAAAAAATTACTACTAATTCAAAGGATACAGATAGCTATAAGATAGATACAGAAGAAGTTTGGAAAAGTCTGAGGCTGGCTAAGATAACTTACTTGGTTTGAGGACCATGTAAATGCATGATTCTGATCTGCTATGAGAACCAAGATTGACTGGAGGCTGGGCATCTACTCTTCTGGCTCCAAAACTGTGTTCCTACCAAGATTAACCAAGCTTACCCTTTCCTCAAGGGCCATTTCCAGCCAAAGACAGAGCATGGTAAAAGAACAAGAGAAGCTCTGTTTCTCAAGATAGAAGACACTTGTGGTGGGTGACTTACCAATGATTCCCACCATCCAGTTAATTAAACATTTGAACTAGAGTCTGAAACACTTTCCACTAAATCTTCCTATCTGTCTCTTTTTCACAAATGTCAGACCTGCAGAGAACATGAAGGCTTTCATTTATTTGGTCTCTTCCTGTGTCTCCTTCATATACATCCTTCAGTAAATGCCTTGCATTTCTAATTTGGTAATAATGTATGCTTTTCAGAAAACTCCAATTAACACACATAGGTGGTGTCAAGAATTTTCTGAGAAAATGGGTGATGAAATGAGGCTTTGTGACTCACTCTCCCCCTGCTGAGTAGACAAAGAGGATGCCATCCTGTACAGCAAGCAGGATTTGGAGAGTCCTTGCACTAGGCACCAGGACAACTGACAATAACCCACCATTGGTGACTTGGAAAAACCTCCTGGGAAGGAGAGCACATTGACAGTTTTGGTGATTCAGACATTTGCCCAAATGGGGCACCAGTACAAAGACATTGGAGTCATTGGTTACTGTTAAGTATCACAGATGCAATGCAGAAAGGTAATGAAAAACTGATGACCACTGACAGAGAAAGGCTAAACACAAGAACAAGGAGCCCTCTGTAGGGACTGTCAAAGAGGCTCTTTTATCTGGCACACAACTGAGCAGCAAACTGAGGACCCAATAGGGTCAGAAAGCTCCACAGATAAATGCTGAGCTAAGGCACATTAGGTACTTCAATTTTCCACTAGGAAAACTAACTAGGTTGGGATTCTTGAAATATTAGCTGAAGACATCTAATGAGCTTCTCCTAAGAACATTGATTCTAAAACAATACAATTTCTCCCTAGTAAAATCTAAGACTTTTCTCATCTAAAAGTCATTGTAGGAACTTCTACTCCACAAGGCAATCTGTGGGCCCTCATCTCTTTTACCAGGTTTAGGAGCCAACATCAGATGGCTAGTAGCATCATGGACCTGACAAGGGGGAAGTTAAGCTGTACACAAAGGGAAAAATTTGCTACTACAGTGGATTTGGGGACACTAGAAGAGACAATTGTCAAGACAAAGTCACATGGAAGTGCTTGAGTTGTCTTGGTAGATGCTAAAGGAAAGATGGGAGGTTGAGATAAATGGGAATTTTTGAATGGATCTATTATGTAAGAAGAGAAAAAATTCACTGATTTCATGTTCTAAGAGAGGGCTCAGAGGGCACACTGTTCACCATAGCCATCACAGGTGCTCTGGAAGGAATGACCAAGAAATTCAGTTATACCTGTCCTCTGCATGCCAGAGGTGGTAATGAGGAAGGCGGTCCTATTTCGGGGCTCAAATATCCATGGGGAAAATAAGGCCCCAGAGTAGTTGAACCCTGATGGAAGTGCTTGACTGTCAGAACCCAGGAAACTGTAATAATCACAATAACTAGCAAATTTGGAGAAGCAGTCTAGAGTACTCTGTCTGTTGAGCATTGTGGAGATGATTAATAGAACACAGCATCCTTAGGAACAAAAGGGAGTGGTGGCCCAAAAGAGTACTGATTATCATCTACAATCAGGAAAAAGAAAAAAAAAAGTAAACATAGAAGAGCTGAAGGTTGAGTGTGACTAATCCAATAAAGAGCTGATTTCTTGCTCAGTTCCTGGACTAAGTCAAATTCTAGTTCTAGATACAATTGACAGAAGAGGTAGCCATCAACTGAAGAGGAAGGACTCTGCAACATTGATTTCCCTAGTTCTTCCCCAAAGGAATGACTGATGGGTATGTTCTTGGCTGAATGACTATTGAAGACAGAGAGAAACTCTGATATTTGGGAGAATAATGAATACTGGATTTGGGTGGACATTAATGTTTGGAGATCCAAAGAATCATCATGGGTCCAGGAAATAAGTGGATAAAGATTGTCCCACATTGGGCTAATAGGACCTATACACTCATTCAATTGTCACTTCCCCAGTCCTGAATTGTGTAATTGATTATATTTGATAGTGAGCATGATCCCCTCATTAGGACTTTTATCTATGTATAAGAGCTGTCATAGTGGAAAAGACAAATGAAAACCTCTTAAATTGAACACTCACCAAGATAGGAAATTAAAAAAATGATATTGCATCCAAGCGGGGAAAGAGGGGCTGGATATTACTGTTAAACATCTAAAAGATGCAAGGGTGATGATTTTATCATATTTTCATTTGTTTCATAGAATGGCATCTGTAAAAATTGAGATTTGTTCTGGACAAATGTCTGTAGACCACCACAGCTTAACCAAGAAGTATTCCTGATCACACCAGTTGTACTGGATAAAGTATCATTTTCTCAGGTGTGAGTTGGGAAGCAACTAATTTGTTCAATACATTATTTTCATTTCTATCAGAGAAGATAAGACAGAAAGAGTTTGCATTTACATGGGATGAACTAGACTAATGTAACTATCTTGCCATCTATGACTGTCTATGATCATAATGACAGTAAGAGATCTATGGGATCTATAGCTTCTATAGACTATTACATTGATCCCTACATAAGAGGTTGGCAAACTACAGCTTGTGGGCCAAACCTGGCTGCCTGCTTTCGTAAAAGAGAAAAAAAAAAATGTTGTATGGGGACACAGCCATTACATTTACTTATGATTTGTCTATAGCTGCTTTTGCAATACTAAGGCAGAATTGAGTAGTTGCAAGAGACACTTCACAAAATACTAAAATTATTTACTGAATTATTTGCTGGGTGATCCTTTAAAGAAGTTTGTCTACATCCACATATCTATGGCATCATGCTGACAAAAGAAGATGAGCATCAAATGGCTGGTAAGTGGAGGGTTTTCTTAAGGTATACGGACTCCAGGGAATGGGAAATAAACTGTTTATGAAAATGTAGTGATCCACCATTTCAATAAAGTCTTTAGGTGTCCAGTCACCAAGAATATGCCATAATATGTTCTCCAGAATAAAACAAATTGTTTAATCATAATCCTCTAGCACAAAGAAGAAAGCGCAGTGCCTGAGAGGTCAGCCATCCTGGGTTCTAGAGGCAACACATTCCACATGCAGGAATTCTGTCCCAGTCTGTAAGCCAGATGACAGGGAGGCTGCAAGCTTTGGAGCATGACAACACAAGAAAGGATTTTGTAGCAAGTCCAGGGAGCAGTGCATCGAGCCTTACCACTAGACTCTATGATCCAGTAGGACCTGTGGTGTTGAAAGCTTCAGTGGTGGGAAAGTTTCAGCCTGATTCTTATGGCAAGCATCACTAAGAAACTCACCACACAGGCCCATAACATTCTGTAGGAAGACTACTATCTTTACAGCAGAGAATTCTGAACTTTTTGAAAAATAGCTCCTGACATGTCACTGGAATCTAGTAGAAATAAAGTGCTTGAAGCAGACACATAAATGGAGCACTGGCTCTGCCTTCTAAAGGAGCCGCTGACATACCAGCTCAAAAATAACATTTTGAAAGTGCATGGGGCCCTCCTTCAGACTAAGGTACATTCATTAAATGCAAGGCCTCTACATGGTATTGTGTCAACGAATAGGGAAAACAGTGGGCTGGGACCCAAAGGGTGGCATCACTGAGTGGCTCCCTTTGCCATCACTTCCATTGATCCTTTGGAAGAATTTTTTCCCAACCCAAACCCAGCAAGATTGGAGATTCTGGATCAGTTCCCAAAGGGGACACACTCTTGTCAGTGCAACAAGGCATTCATTTGACTATAGCTTAATACAACCATCAGGGCACTTTGAACTCTCATGTCCAGAATCAGTCAGGAGCATTGGTGGTTCAGTGGTAGAATTCTCGCCTCCCAGAATCAGTCAAGAGATATCAGCATACCAGCAGAGGCATATACAATGGGACTGGAGAGCAATGTGTGCAGAACCCAAAGGATGCACTTAGTGCCTCCTAGTACTCACACATTATGACTGTTACCAAAGATATGCACAAGACTACCTGGAGAAGATATGATTGTCAACTTCAGGGCTGTAACCAATCTCCATGCATGGTGAGAGTGCACCTCAGATGAAGGAGTCTGCACACTCTGGGACATTGTGTGGCCTCCACACTGCACTCACATTGTTCTAAGATTCCTGACACCCCAGGCCCAAGGGACTGAGTAACATGCTCCACGTGGGCACTGAAGCTTCTAGACCAAGAGAGAGAAGTAGGAGGTCCTGAATTTCCTTACTTCTCAAGTATATAGCAATTCCTTCTGAGAGAAATCTAGAAACTATGCATCGGACACCTAAGAAAATATCACATCAAGATGGATAGGAGATGTTAAGACAAAATTTCACTATGAACTCCTCCCCCTGCACAGAATCATACAGTCAAAAGGGAGTATCAAACTCTCAGCTTCCCCCCAAGGAGAAAATTATTTGAACTATATACATATATAGCCCAAAATTTTATTTCTGCCACCCAACGGAAAGGATTCCGTTGTACCTAGCTCAGAAGGCCAATAGTTTGTGTTCATGAATCCCACAGGAATATAGCAAATAAAGAAGCAGTTGTTGATACATGCATGAGCATTTACAGTGGCTATCCTCCTAAGACACAGCACAAAAGGGGTAGGAAAAACTCCACACATCCCCAACCGTTTCCTAAAAGGATTTTGACAGCATAATTGTTAAGCTACTGTGTGGGAGATCTGGATTCTAGTTAGTGTGCATGCCGCTGCTGACAGTCATTTTCCTAGGAGCCCAAAACAGCTAGTGGACACTTTTGCCTTCTCCTTTGTTTCATTCTAACAATGAAACTAAATCATCAGTATTTCCTTGAAATGAAATATCCAAACATCTAGTACTCCAAAATGGTTTCCACCCAAAGGTCAGACTCCCAAATCACCTAACTCTTTGATACCCAACATGCTGGCATTCATGAAACCCACAGAAATATAGGAGGAGGAGGAGGAAAAGGAGGTAGGAGGAGGAAGAGGAAGAAGAGGAGGAGGAGGAAGAAAAGAAGAAGAAGAAGGGTGAGGGGAGCGGAGAAAATTTCTAAACAGAGGTAACTCTCTGAGCCTATACACTTGGGTTCAGTGAAAAGAGCAGGAAAAAGTGTCCAACTTTCAAATTCTCCTTGGAAAGGACTTAAATACACACTTTTCTAGATGGTGCAAGAGGGCCTGGCTTCTAATCAGCCTGAATCAAGATGTTGACTACTATTCTCCCCTTTGGGACACTGATAGGTCTTAGCACAACCTCAACTATTAAGAGCCAATATGAATTGAGACAGTGGCTTAGACAATCACAAAGCTTCGAGAGGCAATCAGGACAATTTGATTGATGAAGTTCATTTTTAAATGAGAACAGTCTATCAAGATTGGGAGAGGTGACTGTTTTTATTTAATGCACAGAAACCAATACAGAGACACACACACACACACACAAAAGAAGATATATCTATATCTATATCTATATCTATATCTATATCTATCATCTATCTATCTATCTATCTATATGCCTATGCATACGTGTATGTAAATGTATCAATACTGTATGGAATTGGCTGGCATGTTCTGAAGGCTGAGACGTCCCAAGATCTACAGTGGGAAGCTAGGAACCCAAGGAACCCTGAGGTTGTGTTCCAGTATGAGTTCTAAGCCTGACAACCAGAAAAACGAATAGTGTAAGTTATAGTCTGAATTTGAGGGCCTGAGAAGCAAAAGAATCAATGGTGTGAGTTCTAGTATGAGGGAAAGAGAAGACCAATGTCCCAGCTCAATAGTCAAGGAGCTCAATACTCAATACTCAGCCTTCTGTGTTTGTTTTAATCAGGACTTCAGTGGATTGGATGAAGCCCACTTACATTAGAGAAGGCAATATCCTTTGGTCAGTTACCAATTACAATGTTAATATCACCCAGAAACATGCTCATAGATGGACTCAGAATAATATTTAGCCAAACATCTGAATACCATATGGCCCAGGCAAGCTGACACATAAAATTAAGCATTATATCTCGTGTATTTGAAAATTCACATGTCCTATAATACAGGAAGTGCACTCACAGACTTATAACCTAGAGAAACTCTTATACATGTGACTCAAACAACACCAGTATCTTCCAACAGACCAGATAACTACACTCAGATATTGTCACACAATGGAATCTTATAGGCAGTGGAAATGAAAAGTGGATTACCTCAATCCACTTGATGGAGTGGATTCCATCAAGTTGAGTTGAATTTCAAGTATAAATATGAAAGAAAGAAAAAAAGACAAAATAATTCTTACAATATCTTTCCAATGGAAAAAAATATGACTTGCAAAATGACACAAAACTCAGAGAAACAGAGAGAGAAAGATTGAAGAGGAAAATAAATATAAAAAAATTGTTTATTAACAAAATAAGTCCAGGAATGAGACTGCCTCTGTGAGAAATGCAAGGAGATGCAAATCAGGAGAGGAACTGAGCTATTCATGAAGTGTAATAAGATGTTTCTTAACCTATGTGTTAGGAACATGATGTTCTTTTTATTGGTTTTTAAAATATGCATCTGTGTTTTCTAAGCCTTTATGAGCCTGTTCAGTGTTATAAATTACTTTTACAAAATAGCATTTGGAAAACAGTGTTAGATTATTTGCAGCGCTTTTTTGTTTTAGAATGAAAAAATTATTAGAAGTCCCATGTACTATTTATCTGTGTAACTGTAAGGAATTTTGAACCTAACTGCCACTGTATGCAGGTTAACCACTAACCAGAAAGAAATTACATTTCAGTAGAAAACATATGTTATTCAAATTCACAATCAAAACCCTCAGGTAGCTCTCTGATCATGGCCATCTGGTCTGCTGGAGGAAGAGAACGAGAACAGTGGGATCTTCAGTACAATTTCTCCAACTCGAACACCTACTGCTGAAATCACATTATTTTTCCCATCCTAATTACCATAACACACTGTTCTCTTTCCATATCTATGATGTTAAGATATTAAAATCTCATACAAAAGTGTGAATAGTGTTAGTGTGCATTTACCTATAGGACTAGAACAACCCACGGACTAGATGATGAATGCACATTGTTTTTGGGGAGGAGGAGAAAGAGGGGACCTGTTATTTCACCAGTATTCCCAATTTCACTTCAAAATATGTGTTTATGCCTTTTTAACAAGGACTTTTTAGGTTATTTTAAGCACCATTTAGAATACAAGGCATGAACACACATTTCCTTTTCTTTAAAAATCTATTTGAAGGGGTGATAGGAGTATTGAAGGAAATGGAAATACATATTTAAAAATATAGATTTTTTTTCTTTTTAATCAGAGGGGACTAATGAAAGACCTAGAAGTACATTTTATTATACATGCATAGTTATATTTTATGCTACATACTTTATTATACATTTGTGGAAACTCCTTTGAATGTATTTTATAAAAGCAGTCACATATTAGTAAATGTTTCTGAGCTTATAGTATATTTTCAAACTTCTAAGTAAATATAATGTAAAGATCTAGTATAAGCTTATCAACTAAACATTTGAGATCATGAGAAAGAAATAGTGTTTATTGTGGACAATTTGAATCATGTCCACTAATTCCTTTACACTTCTTCCATTGAAAGTTGGTATCCGTAATTATTTGAACAGTCAAATATAGGAAATGTGATACTGCTATTTTGTGTTCCTTGCCCTGAAGAACTAGGAAGCTTCAACTACCTCTCTTTCAGTATACGTCCTTGGATCCCAGCCACCATACCAACAGGGATAGAGCCATGGAGAGGCATGACATCTCCGCGTCCATAGCCTGGGCTGAGCTTTTGGGTAACAGTCAACGTCAGCCCTGAGTTAGGCAGTCACGTGTCAGGCAGCCATGTGTATCAGCCTTCTTGGAAATGGATGCTCCATGTTCCATTTGAAACCCATAGAAAATGTTGCAGGCAGCAGTGATCACCTAACCCTCTTTGAAGACTTGGTTTTTAAAATATCCTACAGATTAGTGAAATAAAGTATGCTTACCATTTTAGTCCACTAAATTTGGGGAATGGTTTTTAACTCAGTAATAGTAAGTGAAACAGCTTTTAATGTCGGAATATCTTGTGGGGTAAGTGATATTTTAGTGATCATTTTTAAAACTGATAGTCTGTTACAACTTGTATTAACTCATTTAACCACAGTATTATTGTTAAAAAGGTTAGTATCCCCATTTTACAGATTTTGAAATAGTCACAGTATGAAAAAGAGAAAACTAGAAGTCACAGTGCTGAGATATGAACCAAGGCAGTCTGAACTCAAAGCTCATGTTTTTAGTTCTGATACATTGTTCTCTTTTGTAAGTTTTCTGAGAGTTGTTGATGCAACAGTACATAAAAATGAAGAGGTATGAGGGTAAGTCACTAGAAAACCTTCATAGAGATGCTACTCTTAAAATTTTAGAGTACTGTGTAGGTGAAAAAAATGAAAGAATATTGTTCTGGGAGGAGGGAGAAGTAAAAAGTAAGAACTTTAAAATAAACAATTATGAATGTAGTTAAACACTACATGGAACATAGGAAGAAATTAAGAGCTTACCTTTTCCATAGAGAAAATGCAGGCCAATAAATAGAAATTTCCTCAGTAACAACAAGGTACAACTAATTACTGATAAGAACTATTCTTGGGGCAGCTGGGTGGCTCAGTTGGTTAAGCATCTCCCTTGAGCTCAGGCCATGATCCCGAGATTCCTGGGATAGAGCCCTGAGTAGGGTTCCCTGCTCAGTGCGGAGCCTGCTTATCCCTCCCCTTCCACCACTCTTCCTGCCTGTGCTCACTCTCTCCCTCTCTCTCTCTGTCAAATAAATAAGTAAACTCTTTTAAAAAGATCTATTCTGTTAGATATGCTAAATAATTAACTCTTATGAACCGTTTGAAGTATACTGTTATTATACTATCGTGTGACATAATACATCATAATACTATGATTTTCCCATCTTATTAACAAGTAAATGTTGCGCAGAGAGATTAAATGAAGAGCCTAATGCCACCAGGCAAAGAAGTGGCAAATCTCAAGAAATTTGTCCTCAGAGTTCATGTTTTTGACTATTATCCTGTGTTCTATTAAGAAGCACACTGAAAATAAAACAAATACCAAAATCTACACTTGATCTTAGCCAAAAGACCGAGAAGTGATGCAACAAATACCAAAATCTAATGGACAAAATAGTAAATAAAATCAACATAAAATATAACATTCAAATAGAAGCCCATACCTGCATCCATTCTTTCTTCTCCATTTCCAGTTCAGCAGTTTAGCCCTGAGGCCCAGGTTTAACCTCTGTCATGTATTATTTTCTTCCTGCAACTTATCATTTCAAAAGTGACTTTTTCCCTATGCAGGCATACTCAAGACATTTCCACGTAAAACAAAGAAGAGACAAACCAAACCAAACAAAATGATAAGAAAAAGGAAAAGGGAAAACAAAACAACAATAACAACAACAAAAAACACAAGCAACAATAAACAAAACTAAAATAAAATGACTTATTTTGGCTATAAGTACCCCAGGTATAGTTATTGTGTATTGTTTTACAGTTGTCATCCCCACCATTCCCTGAACCAGCAGGTTTCATGAATCAATACTTTACACTTGTGGTTTCCATTGGTAAATTAATTTTGCTTATGAGTCATGCTCACAATCAACAGCTTAAAAATCATGACTTTATTGTAGATAGGTCCTTTGAGCACATTTAGTCCTTATTTCCATATCATATATTAATATTAACTTGTTATTCTCTGTTTTAGAAGTTATCTTGTCCTTTGAATTTTCTGACACTGTTCTTGATTCCCTCCTACATGTCTACACGGGCTTTTCCTCTCCATCTCCACCCATGTTGCCCTTGGCGGCTCACTTCATGATGCTCTTGGTACTTCCCGTCGTGATGCACACTTGATTTAAGTCATCTTACACTCTCCCCAACTTTTGGTTATAACGTATGTAAAACACACAGCTTCAATAAAAACGAATATGGTCAAACGAACATTGGGATCTCCATGTTATACATGAAGAAACCAAAACTTGGAGATGTAAGACATGTATGTCAAATCATGTTACCAGTAAGAGGTAGAACAAAAGTGTGTATCCTTCATTGCTAACACTATATTCTTCTTTGCTAACACTACTGGAAGACAGCGATTTGAAAATATGTGTTGCTAATTCTCATAAGAGTGAGTACAACAATTAATTCCTTCCAAAAGCATGCAAGTTTAAATTTGGTGTCATCATTACAATTCTAAAAAATTAAAAAACTGTGGTCTGGAAGATGTGAAAGATTTATACGGGAGCACACACTCAAAAAGAAACCAGACCCGTTGCTGGGTCTTCAGGGCCTTCCAAATGTGCCCTCTGTCCATAACTGATCTATCTCAGATACTGAGTGGCTCAGTTGGTTGGGCATCTCCCTTCAGCTCAGGTGATGATTCCCCAGGGTCCTGGAATCCAGCCCCAACTCAGGCTCCCTGCTCAGCAAGGAGTCTGCTTCTCCCTTCTCCCTCTGCTCCTCCTCCCATGCATTCTCCTCCTTGCTCTCTCTCTCTCTCTCTCTCAAATAAATAAATAAAATAGTTTAAAAAATTAACTGATCTATCTCTTCTCTGAGCCACAGTTCTTGTACTGGATTTAAGCTTGATGGACAAAATGGGACCTCATTGTCTTGATTCTCATTGTTCTGTAACTATATTTTTTTTTTTTATTTTTCAAAATGAAAATTAGTGTATTTTTCAAAGTATGATATAGTGTTATTCACTGAACAGAGGGAACAAATGTCAAAGTTTAACACAGTTTACAGAATGTTTTAACATAAATTGAAATTTAAATCTGACCAAATTTCACAGTTTTAAGTAAAATGATAGCACTTTAAATCCTTGAAAAGTGGTAAGTGACCCAAAACATTGCTTAGAAAAACAAATTTAACACTACACTAGCCTGAGATGGTTAAGTTATGGTACAACTTGCCATTGTGTATCATCAAATGGTATATTTTTTTCTTTTGGTCTTGTCATTATATTTTTTTTTTAATTTTTTATTTTTTATAAACATATTTTTATCCCCAGGGGTACAGGTCTGTGAATCACCAGGTTTACACACTTCACAGCACACACCAAATCACATACCCTCCCCAATGTCCATAATCCCACCCCCTTCTCCCAAACCCCCTCCCCCCGGCAACCCTCAGTTTGTTTTGTGAGATTAAGAGTCACTTATGGTTTGTCTCCCTCCCAATCCCATCTTGTTTCATTTATTCTTCTTCTACCCACTTTAGCCTTCATGTTGCATCACCACTTCCTCATATCAGGGAGATCATATGATAGTTGTCTTTCTCTGCTTGACTTATTTCGCTAAGCATGATACGCTCTAGTTCCATCCATGTTGTTGCAAATGGCAAGATTTCATTTCTTTTGATGGCTGCATAGTATTCCATTGTGTATATATACCACATCTTCTTGATCCATTCATCTGTTGATGGACATCTAGGTTCTTTCCATAGTTTGGCTATTGTGGACATTGCTGCTATAAAACATTCGGGTGCATGTGTCCCTTTGGATCACTACATTTGTATCTTTAGGGTAAATACCCAATAGTGCAATTGCTGGGTCATAGGGCAGTTCTATTTTCAACATTTTGAGGAACCTCCATGCTGTTTTCCAGAGTGGCTGCACCAGCTTGCATTCCCACCAACAGTGTAGGAGGGTTCCCCTTTCTCCGCATCCTCGCCAGCATCTGTCATTTCCTGACTTGTTGATTTTAGCCATTCTGACTGGTGTGAGGTGATATCTCATTGTGGTTTTGATTTGTATTTCCCTGATGCCGAGTGATATGGAGCACTTTTTCATGTGTCTGTTGGCCATCTGGATGTCTTCTTTGCAGAAATGTCTGTTCATGTCCTCTGCCCATTTCTTGATTGGATTATTTGTTCTTTGGATGTTGAGTTTGCTAAGTTCTTTATAGATTCTGGACACTAGTCCTTTATCTGATATGTCGTTTGCAAATATCTTCTCCCATTCTGTCAGTTGTCTTTTGATTTTGTTAACTGTTTCCTTTGCTGTGCAAAAGCTTTTGATCTTGATGAAATCCCAGTAGTTCATTTTTTCCCTTGCTTCCCTTGCCTTTTGCGTTGTTCCTAGGAAGATGTTGCTGCGGCAGAGGTCGAAGAGGTTGCTGCCCGTGTTCTCCTCAAGGATTTTGATGGATTCCTTTCGTACATTGAGGTCCTTCATCCATTTTGAGTCTATTTTTGTGTATGGTGTAAGGAAATGGTCCAATTTCATTTTTCTGCATGTGGCTGTCCAATTTTCCCCAGCACCATTTATTGAAAAGGCTGTCTTTATTCCATTGGACATTCTTTCCTGCTTTGTCGAAGATTAGATGACCATAGATTTGAGGGTCTATTTCTGGGCTCTCTATTCTGTTCCATTGATCTATGTGTCTGTTTTTGTGCCAGTACCATGCTGTCTTGATGATGATGACAGCTTTGTAATAGAGCTTGAAGTCCGGAATTGTGATGCCACCAACGTTGGCTTTCTTTTTCAATATCCCTTTGGCTATTCGAGGTCTTTTCTGGTTCCATATAAATTTTAGCATTATTTGTTCCATTTCTTTGAAAAAGATGGATGGTACTTTGATAGGAATTGCATTAAATGTGTAGATTGCTTTAGGTAGCATAGACATTTTCACAATATTTATTCTTCCAATCCAGGAGCATGGAACATTTTTCCATTTCTTTGTGTCTTCCTCAATTTCTTTCATGAGTACTTTATAGTTTTCTGAGTATAGATTCTGTGTCTCTTTGGTTAGGTTTATTCCTAGGTATCTTATGGTTTTGGATGCAATTGTAAATGGGATTGACTCCTTAATATCTCTTTCTTCTGTCTTGCTGTTGGTGTAGAGAAATGCAACTGATTTCTGTGCATTGATTTTATATCCTGACACTTTACTGAATTCCTGTATAAGTTCTAGCAGTTTTGGAGTGGAGTCTTTTGGGTTTTCCACATATAGTATCATATCATCTGCGAAGAGTGATAATTTGACTTCTTCTTTGCCGATTTGGATGCCTTTAATTTCCTTTTGTTGTCTGATTGCTGAGGCTAGGACCTCTAGTACGATGTTGAATAGCAGTGGTGATAATGGACATCCCTGCCGTGTTCCTGACCTTAGTGGAAAAGCTTTCAGTTTTTCTCCATTGAGAATGATATTTGCGGTGGGTTTTTCATAGATGGCTTTGATGATATTCAGGTATGTGCCCTCTATCCCTACACTTTGAAGAGTTTTGATCAGGAAGGGATGTTGTACTTTGTCAAGTGCTTTTTCAGCATCTATTGAGAGTATCATATGGTTCTTGTTCTTTCTTTTATTGATGTGTTGTATCACATTGACTGATTTGCGGATGTTGAACCAACCTTGCAGCCCTGGAATAAATCCCACTTGGTCGTGGTGAATAATCTTTTTAATGTACTGTTGAATCCTATTGGCTAGTATTTTGTTGAGTATTTTCGCATCTGTGTTCATCAAGGATATCGGTCTATAGCTCTCTTTTTTGGTGGGATCCTTGTCTGGTTTTGGGATCAAGGTGATGCTGGCCTCATAAAATGAGTTTGGAAGTTTTCCTTCCATTTCTATTTTTTGGAACAGTTTCAGGAGAATAGGAATTAGTTCTTCTTTAAATGTTTGGTAGAATTCCCCCGGGAAGCCGTCTGGCCCTGGGCTTTTGTTTGTTTGGAGATTTTTAATGACTGTTTCAATCTCCTTACTGGTTATGGGTCTGTTCAGGCTTTCTATTTCTTCCTGGTTCAGTTGTGGTAGTTTATATGTTTCTAGGAATGCATCCATTTCTTCCAGATTATCAAATTTATTGCCGTAGAGTTGCTCATAGTATGTTCTTATAATAGTTTGTATTTCTTTGGTGTTAGTTGTGATCTCTCCTCTTTCATTCATGATTTTATTTATTTGGGTCCTTTCTCTTTTCTTTTTGATAAGTTGGGCCAGGGGTTTATCAATTTTATTAATTCTTTCAAAGAACCAGCTCCTAGTTTCGTTGATTTGTTCTATTGTTTTTTTGGTTTCTATTTCATTGATTTCTGCTCTGATCTTTATGATTTCTCTTCTCCTGCTGGGCTTAGGGTTTCTTTCTTGTTCTTTCTCCAGCTCCTTTAGGTGTAGGGTTAGGTTGTGTACCTGAGACCTTTCTTGTTTCTTGAGAAAGGCTTGTACCGCTATATATTTTCCTCTCAGGACTGCCTTTGTTGTGTCCCACAGATTTTGAACCGTTGTATTTTCATTATCATTTGTTTCCATGATTTTTTTCAATTCTTCTTTAATTTCCCGGTTGACCCATTCATTCTTTAGAAGGATACTGTTTAGTCTCCATGTATTTGGGTTCTTTTCAAACTTCCTTTTGTGGTTGAGTTCTAGCTTTAGAGCATTGTGGTCTGAAAATATGCAGGGAATGATCCCAATCTTTTGATACCGGTTGAGTCCTGATTTAGGACCGAGGATGTGATCTATTCTGGAGAATGTTCCATGTGCACTAGAGAAAGAATGTGTATTCTGTTGCTTTGGGATGAAATATTCTGAATATATCTGTGATGTCCATCTGGTCCAGTGTGTCATTTAAGGCCTTTATTTCCTTGCTGATCTTTTGCTTGGACGACCTGTCCATTTCAGTGAGGGGAGTGTTAAAGTCCCCTACTATCATTGTATTATTGTTGATGTGTTTCTTTGATTTTGTTATTAATTGGTTTATATAGTTGGCTGCTCCCACATTGGGGGCATAGATATTTAAAATTGTTAAATCTTCTTGTTGGACAGACCCTTTGAGTATGATATAGTGTCCTTCCTCATCTCTTATTATAGTCTTTGGCTTAAAATCTAATTGATCTGATATAAGGATTGCCACTCCTGCTTTCTTCTGATGTCCATTGGCATGGTAAATTCTTTTCCACCCCCTCACTTTAAATCTGGAGGTGTCTTCGGGCTTAAAATGTGTTTCTTGGAGGCAACATATAGATGGGTTTTGTTTTTTTTCCATTCTGATACCCTGTGTCTTTTGACAGGGGCATTTAGCCCATTCACATTCAGGGTAACTATTGAGAGATATGAATTTAGTGCCATTGTATTGCCTGTAAGGTGACTGTTACTGTATATGGTCTCTGTTCCTTTCTGATCTACCACTTGTAGGCTCTCTCTTTGCTTAGAGGACCCCTTTCAATATTTTTCCTGTAGAGCTGGTTTGGTATTTGCAAATTCTTTCAGTTGTTGTTTGTCCTGGAAGCTTTTAATCTCTCCTTCTATTTTCAATGATAGCCTAGCTGGATATAGTATTCTTGGCTGCATGTTTTTCTCGTTTAGTGCTCTGAAAATATCGTGCCAGCTCTTTCTGGCCTGCCAGGTCTCTGTGGACAAGTCAGCTGCCAATCTAATATTTTTACCATTGTATGTTACAGACTTCTTTTCCCGGGCTGCTTTCAGGATTTTCTCTTTGTCGTTGAGACTTGTAAATTTTACTATTAGGTGACGGGGTGTGGGCCTATTCTTATTGATTTTGAGGGGCATTCTCTGAACCTCCTGAATTTTGATGCTCGTTCCCTTTGCCATATTGGGGAAATTCTCCACAATAATTCTCTCCAGTATACCTTCTGCTCCCCTCTCACTTTCTTCTTCTTCTGGAATCCCAATTATTCTAATGTTGTTTCGTCTTATGGTGTCACTTATCTCTCGAATTCTCCCCTCGTGGTCCAGTAGCTGTTTGTCCCTCTTTTGCTCAGCTTCTTTATTCTCTGTCATTTGGTCTTCTATATCACTAATTCTTTCTTCTACCTCATTTATCCTAGCAGTTAGAGCCTCCATTTTTGATTGCACCTCATTAATAGCTTTTTTGATTTCACCTTGGTTAGATTTTAGTTCTTTTATTTCTCCAGAAAGGGCTTTTATATCTCTCGAGAGGGTTTCTCTAATATCTTCCATGCCTTTTTCGAGCCTGGCTAGAACCTTGAGAATTGTCATTCTGAACTCTAGATCTGACATATTACCGATGTCTGTATTGATTAGGTCCCTAGCCTTCAGTACTGCCTCTTGTTCTTTTTTTTGTGTTGAATTTTTACGTCTGGTCATTTTGTCCAGATAAGAGTAAATGAAGGGGCAAGTAAAATACTAAAAGGGTGGCAACAACCCCAGGAAAATATGCTTTAACCAAATTAGAAGAGATCCAAAATCGTGAGTGGGGGGGAAAGGGGATAAAAAGAGGTTCAAAAAGGAAGAAAGAAAAAAAAAAAAAAAAAAAAAAAAAAGAAAAAGAAAAAAAAAAGAAAAGAAAAGAATTTTTTAAAAAAAGAAAACACCTAAGAAAAATGTAAAAAAAAAAAATATATATATATATATTAGATAAACTAGTAAAAAATCGTTAAAAAAGAAAAAGGTAACAGTTAAAAAAAATTTTACCCGAAGGTGAGAAAAAAAAAAAATGAAAAAGAAAAAATTAAATTAACTGCAAGACTAAAAAAAAATCACAGGAAAAAAGCCATGAGTTCCGTGCTTGGCTTTCTCCTCCTCTGGAATTCTGCTGCTCTCCTTGGTATTGAAACCACACTCCTTGGTAGGTGAACTTGGTCTCGGCTGGATTTCTTGTTGATCTTCTGGGGGAGGGGCCTGTTGTAGTGATTCTCAAGTGTCTTTGCCCCAGGCGGAATTACACCGCCCTTACCCGGGGCCGGGGTGAGTAATCCGCTCGGGTTTGCTTTCAGGAGCTTTTGTTCCCTGAGCGCTTTCCGTAGAGTTCCAGAGGACGGGAATACAAATGGCGGCCTCCTGGTCTCCGGCCCGGAGGAGCCGAGAGCCCAGGGCCCCACTCCTCAGTGCGCCCTCAGAGAACAGCGCCCAGTTACTCCCGTCTGCCTGACCTCCGGCCGCGCTCCGAGCTCACCGAGCCTGCGACCGGTTCAAGGTCACCCCGAGCTGCGAGCTTACTGTCGGCTCTGTCTCTGTAGCCGGCTTTCCCGTTCCAATACCCGCAAGCTCTGCGACACTCAGACACCCCCGATCCTTCTGTGACCCTGCGGGACCTGAGGCCACGCTGACCCCGCGTGGGCTTCGCCCCGGTGTAGCCTCTGGAGCGATGTCCTTCAGCGGAACAGACTTTTAAAAGTCCTGATTTTGTGCGCGGTTGCTCCGCCGCTTGCCGGGAGCCGGCCCCTCCCCCCGGGGTCTATCTTCCCGTCGCTTTGGATTCACTTCTCCGCCGGTCCTACCTTTCAGAAAGTGGTTGTTTTTCTGTTTCCAGAATTGCTGTTCTTCTTCTCTTCGATCTGCCGATGGATTTTCAGGTGTTTGCAATCTTTAGATAAGCTATCTAGCTGATCTCCGGCTAGCTGAAGCAGTCTCAGCTTGCTACTTCTCCGCCATCTTGACTCCTCCCTGTTCTGTAACTATATTTTTAAAGACTCACCTCCTTTCTACTGATTTCTAAAATACAAAATGGCTGGATTTATTTTCATTATTTGTATTCTTTTATATTTATCTCTTTTAGGATAACATACAATCTTGTTTAGAACAGAAATACAGAATCTAAGACAAGAGCTGCATCCTAGATCATAGAAAAGATTAGAACTTGATAATATTAACAATTAAATGGGGCACCTGGGTGGCTCAGTTGGTTAAGCCATGGCCTTCAGCTCAGGTCGTGATCCCAGAGTCCCTGGATCGAGTCCCACATCGGGCTTCCAGCTCCATGGGGAGTCTGCTTCTCCCTCTGACCTTCTCCCCTCTCATGCTTCCTCTCTCTCTCTCATTCAGATAAATAAATAAAATCTAAAAAGAAAAAAACAACACAAATGGAGGCTGATGACAAAGGAGAAATCTGAGAACACAGTATTTCAAAAGAAGGAAAAAAAAACTAAAACTATAACTGACAACACTAATCATGCCTTAGAGGGGTGGCATAGTTTCAAATAACCTTTTGTTTAGAAAAATACTTTGATAGACTATTATTTTTAAACTCATTCATTGCTTCATTCATTCATTTAGAATTATACCATAAAGCCTAATCAAAAGGCTAATAGAGGCTACTTCTTAGAGATCAGATTTTTAATAGTTGGACCTTAAGGGTAACTAGACATTAGGGTAAGGGAGGTTAAAAGATAATGCAAATTACAAGTAAATTTCCTTAGAAACTACAAGTATATTTCCTTTGATATACCTTGTAAAATTATCTTGCAGAAATAAGAAAACATAGCATTGTGACTTTGCATCAAATGGTATCTTTGGACAACTGCATCTGGTAATATAGTTTTTCCTACACATGTTGGCCTAGGTCCTAAAAAGTAGCACTACTCTTTTAATATGTTTGACATTTTAATTTCAATTTAATATTAATAATTTAATATTTAATTCAATATCAATATTTTTAATATTTAGTATTCCAGTAATAATTTTGAACAGTTTATGATTAGGAAGTGTATAACTTCATGATGAAAACTTTGAGAGAATCCTAAAGTAATATATGCATATAGTTTATGATCTTAAAGAACAGGAATTCTCTATAATTCTTATCAAAACCAGCAATCTGGGGCAGCTGGGTGGCTCAGTGGATTAAAGCCTCTGCCTTCGGCTCTGGTCATGATCTCAATTCCTGGGATAGATCCCCGCATCAGTCTCTCTGCTCAGCAGGGAGCCTGCTTTCTCCTCTCTGCCTGCCTCTCTGCCTGCTTGTGATCTCTCTCTCTGTCAAATAAATAAATAAAATCTTAAAAAAAAAAACAAAACCCAGCAATCTATGGTTTTAAGTGCTCTTTAGCCATTCCTGTAATCTAACTGACAGTAGATATCATTCCCAAATGGTCATGAAGTATGTGTTACATAGAAAAAAAAATGTGCATTGGTCATTAAAACTGTATTTCATCAATAAATGATGAAGAGGCAAAATTTTCAATTTTTCTACATAATGCTTCATAAAGAAATGAAATAAATGGATTAATACATGCCAAGGTGTTTTGAAATATACTTTTTATTTTACAGAGATATTTTATTACCTATATTATTGATTTGGCAAGTCCTGGGATGTCAAAAAATGGATCATTTAGTTGAAAATCTTTATGAGATTGTAAGAAACAGCATCATGCCTTTTCCTTGTGTGCCAGATTTTCCCAATGCTGAGTTTTGAAAGGTTGTTAAGATTTCTATTAAATGAAGCTTATCTAAACCACCTCAAATTACATTGTATAAATTCAAATTAAAAAATCTGAAATGCCCACCAAAAATCATTGTGTTCACTGATTTTTTTTTTCTGAATAAAAAACACTTGTCTTTATTTTGGCAGAGATTTTTTAGCATAGTCTCTGAAATAATCCTAGAAAGGGAAAAAAATAAAAACACTTTGCAATATCTCTTGTCTTTTGCTTACTAATGAAATTGCTCATTTTATAGTATCTTGGGCGTAGGGATAGGATATGCAGTCAAAGTTACCTTACAATTATGTGTGGCAGAAACACATTTTCCAGGTACACTATTCTGCCTGGGATTCATGACCCTGGCTATAGACTTCCACTTTTTACTAGTAGCTAGGAATACAGAGAACTACCTAAATAACGCATAGTTCTGGTCCGCAGAGGACAGCTCTTTATCTTTAAAAAAACCTAATCCACAGGGAACACACAACTTTGGCTGGAGTCTTGCTGCACTCTAGGTCTTGGCTACAACAAGGCAGTATATTCTCCACTAACCTGTGGGGTCAGCTCCTGCTCCCATTGGAAGGCAGTGATAGGCTGCCATGCAGGGAAACAAATGCCAGCAGACCTAAGTGTGACTTTGCAGAAGAGAAATGATGAACCATCATACCAACACTTATGATGACACCCACATCCCTTCTACGTTGTTGGACAAAGACACCATAGGTGCTCACAGGTGTCTCCCAAAAATCTAACTGCACAATCCATGAAATGTGAAATTAGAAAAGGAGATGGAAAATCAAAAGCTGGACTGTCATATTTCTATAATACCGGAAGTGAAATATGTTGGGGGGGGGGCACAATAGCCAGGAAAAATTTCTAGATAAAAGACGGGAGGCCAAAGATGAAGCAAAAGTGATGAACAAAAGGGAATACATGATGAAGCCAGATCTCCAGGGGTTAGAGAGAACACTGTCTACTGAACACATGATGGGTCATCTCTCAAAAGAAAACCCACAGAGGCAAGAGATAAAAATTAAAGGACCAGTAAGCTCTAAGTAAAGGTAGTAGTTCAGAGAATGCGGCACTCTTTTTTTTCAGCAAGTGTTCATCAAGTCAATCTCCAAGGGAAACGTTTGGATATGCTGCACATTCCCTGTCTTTTGAAAAGAGGGAAATTTGATTTGTATTTAGTACTCATATTTATTACCACTTTGAATATTTTGAATGAAATATGTATCTTTTTATTTTGTAGATTAAAAAGCTAAACTTTGGGGGCACCTGGGTGGCTCAGTGGGTTAAGCCGCTGCCTTCGGCTCAGGTCATGATCTCAGGGTCCTGGGATCGAGTCCCACATCGAGCTCTCTGCTCAGCAGTGAGCCTGTTTCCCTCTCTCTCTCTCTGCCTGCCTCTCTGTCTACTTGTGATCTCTCTCTGTCAAATAAATAAAATAAATAAATAAATAAATAAATAAAAATTAAAAAAAAAAAAGCTAAACTTTGGTTTCATTAGATTTCTATTTTGGGGTGAATGGGAAAGTGGACTCGAAAAGGAATTCATTAATTCAGAATAGATACCCACGGGAGCACAATCTAAAATAAGTTAAAAAGTAATTGCACCAGAAAGTATCTTAGGTATTTAGGAGGCATGTGTTTCTAGACAAATCAGGTCCTTCAATTTTGTTCTGACAAAAGAGCAAAGACAGTAGATACTGGTATTTCTTTCCTTGGGCTAGTTAACACGGCAGTGAGAGAAGAGGCAAGGCAGCCTTCAGTCTTTCTACCTTACTGCCTTGTACATTTCTACCAGATCTCATGCTCTCTGATTCTAAGAAAATATTTCTGCAGTGATTTCATTATACAGACCTATTCTGTTCCCTACTGATTTATGCAATGCAGCAGTATAGGAGTACAGACTGTAGACATAGATGGTTAACATATAAGAAATATTTCAGTTGGGTTTACTACCACTCCATAGTTGTATAACTGTGACACTAAATGAAGATACGAATGTTTTTATTTACAGAAAAATAAGAAGCACATTTGACATTTGTTGTAAAACTAGAAGAACCTTCTTCACGTTCTTGACCATGCCAGGGTCATTCCACCAGTGCATGGAAGGTTGAGTCAGAAGAAATTTTATCAATATGTCTAAGAATAAACAATGTTTACTAACTGTAACAAAGAAAATAACTAGCAAAGAATAATTCATTAATCAATATCATATTTCATTTTACACTCTGATCATTTAATGGTTTTATCTCTTAACAAAGTATTAAAATTACAAGCATTCAATGAATATTGGTTGAATCATATAATTCATTACCTGAATAAATCCACTCCTTTTTAAGCTTTTATTTAAATACCAGTTAGTAAACATACATTGTAATATTAGTTTCAGGTGTATAATATATTTAATAACATTTTAAGGATTTACCCAGCTAGATTTTACTCAGCATAAAGGTATTAGGCTGCCTGTCAAAAATCCACTCCCTAAATGGAAATTTTCACAAAGTTAATACATAAGTTTCCAGATATTTTAAAATTATAAAAATACATTCAAATCTTTCAATTCCATTTATCCACTAATCACAATATAATTTTTAAAATATTTTTTATTTATAGATTTTGGACACTAGTCCTTTATCTGATATGTCATTTGCAAATATCTTCTCCCATTCTGTCAGTTGTCTTTTGATTTTGTTAACTGTTTCCTTTGCTGTGCAAAAGCTTTTGATCTTGATGAAATCCCAATAGTTCATTTTAGCCCTTGCTTCCCTTGCCTTTGGCGATGTTCCTAGGAAGATGTTGCTGCGGCTGAGGTCGAGGAGGTTGCTGCCTGTGTTCTCCTCAAGGATTTTGATGGATTCCTTTCGCACATTGAGGTCCTTAATCCATTTTGAGTCTATTTTCGTTCTTGGGAATGCAAGCTGGTGCAACCACTCTGGAAAACAGCATGGAGGTTCCTCAAAATGTTGAAAATAGAACTGCCCTATGACCCAGCAATTGCACTACTGGGTATTTACCCTAAAGATACTAACATAGTGATCCAAAGGGTCACATGCACCCGAATGTTTATAGCAGCAATGTCCACAATAGCCAAACTATGGAAAGAACCTAGATGTCCATCAACAGATGAATGGATCAAGAAGATGTGATATATATACACAATGGAATACTATGCAGCCATCAAACGAAATGAAATCTTGCCATTTGCGACAACATGGATGGAACTAGAGCATATCATGCTTAGAGAAATAAGTCAAGCAGAGAAAGACAACTATTATATGATCTCCCTGATATGAGGAAGTGGTGAGGCAACATGGGGGCTTAAGTGGGTAGAAAAAGAATAAATGAAACAAGATGGGATTGGGAGGGAGACAAACCATAAGTGACTTTTAATCTCACAAAACAAACTGAGGGTTGCTGGGGGGGGGTGGGAGAAGGGGGGTGGGATTATGGACATTGGGGAGGGTATGTGCTTTCGTGAGTGCTGTGAAGTGTGTAAACCTGGCGATTCACAGACCTGTACCCCTGGGGATAAAAATATATGTTTATAAAAAATAAAAAATTATAAAAATATTAAAAATATATATATATATATTTTATTTAAAAACAGTATCACACTAATTATTTTTTATTTATTTAATTTTTTTACAACACTGAAGGCATAGAAAGTAATTTTAGGTAATGTACTAGTCTGCTCAGATTACCATAACAAAAAACTGTCTACTGGGTGTCTTAAACAACAGTTTGTTTTTTCATGGTTCTGAAGTTGGATGTCTAAGATCAGGGCTCCAGCTGGGATTAGTTCTGAAGAAAACTCTATTGCTGGCCTCCCACTGCCCACCTTTTCTTTGTATAACCACATGACAGTGAAAGAAAAAGACAGAGAGAGAGAGAGGTTCTTAGTCTCTCTTAGTTTATTATAATTCCATCAGACTAGGACCCTTCCTATGACCTCATGTAATTGTAATTACCTCCCCCAAAGCTTCATTTCCAAATATTATTAGAGTGGGGTTTTGGTCTTCAAAATACGAATTTTAGGAGAACATCACATTTAGTTTATAACAGGTAATACATAAAGATGTTTGCAATATTTACCTTATAATTAAATTACATTTAAAAAATCATTTAATATGTATTATTAATTAGGATGAGTAAAAATTAAAACATTGATTAATTTAAAGATAAATGTTGCATAAATAATATAGTCAAGGTAGGTTATGTTATCAATAGATATAGTGAAAAAGGGACTTTGAAAAATCTTTACCTTCTCAAGAGCCACAATCACACTGGCAAACACTGTAAAGCCAATTATTTCAGAACTCTGAAAATTAACTAAAGTCCTGTGACAATCAGGGGAGTATTTATTCAACAAAAATGTGTGAATATCAGTAAGGACAATAAGCTCAGTGATGTTTTAACTAACCTTACTTCTAACCCCATGCCTCTAGATCCCCAGTAGCCTTGAAAATCAATAGCCCTACAATCATTTGAAAACTTAACAGTCAGGTGAGGGACAGAATATATTAGGAGCCATCACCATTGATTGTTATCATTATTAGCTCTGTCTGGCCATTACTCCCACCCCCACAATTACAAGACTTTGATTTATGTCACCTGATTCAGAGATCACTCACTACAAATAACCTTTACTCAGAGGTGTTTATGAAAAACGATTATTGGCAATTTTTAAATATCATAACTGCCTGAGGCAGTGATGACAGTTTTGTCATAAAAGAAGCTGACTAATAAACTTAAATGAATCAACTGGGGAATGAGCTACACATAGGGGACTTTAAAACACTCCAACATATTTTTGGAGATCTAGAAGTTCATGTATACAGATAAGGCTGTGCATTCACCTTGGAAAGACCTGAGAAGGGTCTAAACTCTCACCTGTAGCTAAACTTGAGTATCTGCATAAGCAGAGACTTTAGGGGCAATAAATGATAAAGGACAGAGACTTTACCAATTTAATGGAGGAATGTCTTTTAGTAAACAAACAACAGAAACCACACAGAGCAACAACAAACCCTCCTGTGTGGGAGAAGGGTTCTGATTTCTAGAATTACCATACTATACTATTTTAAAATGTCAAGGTATCATTAAAAATTCACGAAGTAGGCAAAGGTATCCAAAACGTATGGCCCATACCTGTAGGCTGGATGGGGTGAAGGGGAAATGATACCAATTGTAATTGAAGAAAAGAAGATGTTGGGATTATTAGACAGGAACTTTAAGTCAGTTCTCTTAAATATGTCTAATAAACATATCAAAAGACTAAAAGAAGGTATGAAAATGATGCCTCACAAAATAAAGAATATCAATGAGGTTATAACAAATTATAACAAATAGGACCAAATAAAATTCAGGAATTGAAATCTACTTAGCGGTAGACTTGAAATAGAAGAAGGAACAACCAATTTACTTGAAAATAGGTCAAGTGATAGGATATTACCACCTCTGAAGATCAGAAAGAAAAATAATGAAAAAAATTTTGCAAAGCCTCAGAGGCATCAAGCACATGAACTATGCATAATGGAAACTACAGAATGAAAGCAGAGAGACAAAGGGAAAGAAAGACTATTTGAAGACCTATTGGCTAAAAACTCTCCAGATTTGATAAAAGATATGAACCCCCACATCCAAGAAGCTCGGCAAATTTCACGTAAGATGAATACAAAGAGATTCATGCCCATTTAGACCACAAACAAGCTGCTGAAATACAAATCATTAAAAAGAACCTTGAAAACAAGAGGGACTGAATCATCACATAAAAAGGATCTATAATACAGCTATCAGCAAATTTCTCATCAAAAACTATGGAGGGTGGGGCACTTGTGTGGCACAATGATTAAAGTGTCCAATTCTTGGTTTCAGCTCAGCTTGTGGTTCATTCGTTCAATCATTCCATGGCTTCAAAAGTACTTATTTCATCCTCAGTTTTGAAATAATTTTTGATGGGTATAGAATTTTAGTTTAATGGATTTTTTTTGTTTTGTTTTGTTTTCAGTACTGAGATTTTGAAGATGCTGCTTCATTTCTTCTCAGGTGCATCTTTTTCCTCATGAGAAATTTGCATTACCCTTTATCTTTCTTATTCTGTACATAGCAATTTTTCCTGAATGCATTTAATACTCTTTCTTTATCACTAGTTTTGACCAATTTGATTTATGATGTAAGCGAGTGTAGTTTTTCTTTATGTTGCTTGTTCTTGGGGTTTACTCAGCTTCTAGGTTCTGTATGTAATTTAGAAAATTTTCATTAATTTCCTCCAAATATTTATTGTACTCCCTTACCTCTCCTTTGGGGATTCCAATTACACAAATTGTAATTACAATTCTTGGTGTTAACTAATAGTGTCCCTGAAGCAATGTTTCCTTTATGATGTTGTTTGAGTTAAATTGTTTTATTCTCAGGTTTTATTTTGGATAGTTTCTATTGCTATGTGGTCAGCTTGACTGTTTTTTATTTTCCTTTTTGCAAGGCTTAATCTACTATATGTGTGCATGTGTGTGTGTGTGTGTGCGTGTATCATATCTCTATGATTTCTGTGTGCATTTTATATCATTCACACACACAACAATGGAGTTTCACTAGCCATAAAATATAATGAGATCTTGCCATTTGTGTAACATGCATGGTCCTAGAGGATATTATGCTAAATGAAGTAAGTCAGACAGAGAAACAGAAATACATGATAATCTTATGTATTTGTGAAATCTAAAAAACAAATAAAAACAACAAAAACAACAACAAAGCAGATTCTTAAATATAGAGAACAAATTTTTCCAGAGGAGTGGTAGGTAGGGGGATGTCTATAATAATAATAGGTATTAAGAAATACAAACTTCCAATTATAAAATAAATAAGTCACAGAGATGAAAACTACAGGATAGGGAATATAGTCAATGATATTGTAATAACATTGTATGGTGAACAGACATTTATTGGGGTGAGGACTGAGTAATGTACAGAAGTGTTCAAATGCTGTCCACCTGAAACTCATGTAATATTGTATATCAACTATATTTCAATTTAAAAAAAAAGTGGGGAAGCATATGTTCCCATCTGTAATGTGAATTCTATATATCAGTTTGGCTAGTTGTTTGGTCAAAAACTAGTATAAATGTTCCTGTGAAGTTATTTTGGAGATGTAATTAACATTTACACACAGTAGACATTAAATAATAGAAATTAATCTTGATAATGTAGGTGGATGTCCTCTAATCAGTTGAAGGCCCTAAGAGTAAAGGGGGAAGTTTCCCAAAGAAAAAGGAATTCTCCTTCAGGAACGTAGCATAGAAATTTTGCCTGAGTTTCCTTCTGCCAGCCGGTCCTATAGGTCTCAGATTTGCCAACCACTTCCACAGATATATGAGTCAATTCATATATATTCATTATATAGAGATAGATAGATAGAGATAGAGATTATAGATATAGATAGATGATAGATAGATAGATGATAGATAAATAGATAGATGATAGATAGATAGATAGATAAATAGATAGATAGATAGATAAATAGATTCTTCCACCCCACATTCTTTTGTTTCTGTTTCTCTGTCAAAACCTAACTGATGTACCATACTGTACCTCACTCTGGAAACTCTTTTGAGATGGTTAGCTGAGGCAATGATAGGACTCACCTCATGCTTTTCTCCTGTCAAGGGTGCCTCTCCTTGTTGCCTATTGTCTATTGTCTTTAAATGCATTGTTTCATAGATATTGTCACATTCTGTTTGTTTTAGGTGAGAGGATAAACTTGTTCCTATTATTCCCTCTTGCCTGGAAGTGGAAGTTTTTAGTAAAGTCCTTGATTATTGCTCTTTAAGGTAGTTTCATTCTGTTTCAGCCAAGCAGTTATTTAAATCTGACTTTGTTTTCTTTTTAACCCTTTTGTTAGTGCTCGGGGAACTCCCTGCTGAGTGCTCTTGACTTCTGCTCCATTGAAGGGTCCCAATTCTCCTAAGCTTCAGGTTGCTCCCAAATACTTGTTGTCTTCAATTTCCCCTTAAATTTAACCCCCACTAATTGATCCCATAATTTTTTTAAATCAAATCAAGATATAATGTGTTATTTGTTCCAGGGGTACAGGTCTGTGAATCATCAGTCTTACACAATTCACAGCACTCACCATAGCACATAACCGCCCCAGTGTCCATACCCCAGCCCATAATTCTTAATCTCATTGTTGTTCTTGTTCTCATATTTTCTCTTGGGAGGAATCTGTTTTTGAAAACTGTAAACCAACATCCCAAAATGACTTCCTTATCTGATCCCTAGGATTTGCAGACTTGGATTACAGATAAATCCCTCTTCACTTATCCAAACATCCCTCAGTAGGTACATGTCAAGGTGGAAAGAAGAGTGACTAGATGCCTCATTGTTTCTGGCATTAACTCACAATATAAACTAAGGTAGTTCATTTTAGTCATCTGTGTCTTCATACCCTTATTTCTTTTTTACCTTTATAGATTATTGTAAAGAAGTTGTGTATATACTATCATCTATCTATCTATCTATCTATCTATTATCTATCTGGCAATCCCATAGCTGTATTTATCCATATGTCCACATTTAAATAACTAAATAAAGAATTTTAGCTTTCACTTAAACAAATAATCCATGTGTATTGAGGTGAACATTTGAACATTTGAACAAAAAGAAAGCGTGAAGAAGACACAGGTCAGAGAAAAGCATGTTTGTGTGAACCAGCCTGACACCACTCTGGGACCTGAAACCTTCTGGAGAACAGGACCCCTTACACACATTCTTTTTGTTCTACCACACCCGTAAGCACATCTTTGGGCCATAATGTCCTTGGTCTTCTCTAGAGGTGGGACTATGATTCTCAAACATTTCCTCCAGGGTGGTCTGTAAAGCTATAAAATCAAGTCTTATGGGAAGTGGGCTTGCAGAGATCTATTCATCTTGCTGCCATCCAAGACACACTTCTATGTATGAGTCCGCTTAATGAACCATTTTTTATCATGCTAGCTTATCAGCCTTTTCTTTTGTTCTTATGGCTCCTTTTGGGCTTTGGAGGTCATTTTGCATATACTTCCCTTTCATGAAACAATGTTACAGAAAAATTCTGCTTAAAACCTGTTCTTGGAATTTTTAAAAGGATTTTGATTTCTAAGTAAATACATTTTTATTACCTTAGGTCATCCTACTAGATTATGTTAACTATTCTCCAACCTGCTACAGTGTCTTACAGCCTCAATTATTCTCCACCACATAAGAGTTCTTAGTAATTTTTGTCATTCCTAGCAAAGCTGAGTTACTTATCAACTCAGTGGTAGCCGCCAGTTTCCTAGTAAGTTTTCAAGGGTAAGATATTGAGGTCAGTTTTGAATAACTTGAGGAAATGAGAGCAAGTAAGGAGAGAAATGCTGGGTCAGGATTTACATTTAAAAATATCTTTCACTGAGGAAAACATCATCATCATGAAGATGAAAGCAACCGCAAGCATTTATGAAATGTCTAGAAAGCTACTATGAGGTAACCCTAAGGTCAATGGAATGCATTAGAATGTCTCTGCTTCTAGAGAAAAAAAAATGTTTAGCCAGAAAAATAAAACATGAGATTAAGTTTCTACATGTAGCATTTTAAAAAGATATAGTTCATTTAAATCATTTTCCTTGCTTCTCTCACTTTTAAGGCAAACAATATATTTTTATTAAATTTTAAATGTAGGGTTTTTAATATTTCATGTTTCTTTCATAATAAATTTATGGCAGTGTTTATGTACTATCTGTATATCCCCTTGTTTAGAGTATATGGGGGCTGAAGTACAGTGAATGAACTCACTGTATTAGTGTCCTTTGGATGGTACTGAGAGCATAATTTTGTGTTTGTATTCAACATAATCATTTTTAGTATTTATAATAAGGATAGATGATAGTATATATTACAATGGCAAGTATATGGTCAAAACTGAACTTCAAATATAACTTTATATTCATGGGAAATTTTGATGTTTTATGACAACTCTTTCCAAGAATTGTAATAGTAAGTAGAAGACAATAATACATGGTGAGATGAGAGTGTCCTCAGAAGATAATTGTTCACATGAACTCTCAGAATGTGATCTTGGAAACAGGGTCTTTGCAGAAGTAATTAGTAAAGATAAGGTTATACCAGATTAAGAAGACCCTAAATGTAATGACTGGTGTCCTTTAAGAACAGGAGAGGATCCAGAGAGATGCACACAGGTGAGGAGGTTATGTGACAATGGAGGCAGAGATTGGAGGGAAGGAGCTTTAAGCCAAAGAATGTCAAAAACTGTTAACAACCACCAGAATAGAGGAGAGAGACACATAACAGAAATTCCCCCGGAACCTCCAAATCAGCAGATCCTGCTACAACTTTATTTCAGACTTCTGGCCTCCTGAACAATGACAGAATAAGTTTTTGTTGTTTTAAAGCCACCTAGTTCATGATCATTTGTGTTAGAAGCCCTAGGAATCTAATATAGGATATTCCAATCATATTTAATACTTAATTTTACTCTACCTCGTTTTTTTTCCCTACAACTTGTATAATCTATTTTTTTCAATCAAGATAATATAAAGGACATTTAAGCAAATAACCTATGTTATATAATTGATTGTTTTTGAAAAGCGATTTCCAAATATCACTGTTCAACATAATATTTTCCTAATGGGAAAAATATGTCATAAAGGATTATTTTAACATCTCAGGTTCTTTCAGTACCTCACTCTTGACAAAACAGGATGTCCTATCTCCCAGTTAAGTGTACAATTTCAATACAGGGTAAGTGGTGGGGCATGTCCCAGACACCCCTTCAAGAATGAAGCACTCATTCCATAGCTGCAGGGATGGTTGACCACTGGCAACTTTCAACTAAACCCCTCTCCGAGACTTCCCCTTGGCTGAAGTCAGCCACTCTTTTTCAAGGTCATGCTTCCTTCCTGAGGGCACCCCACATAGAATGACTGGCCAATGTAAAGCGACAAAGGCCAACTCCATTGTCCCAGTTGGGGCAGAACTGGAGTATACCTTTTTAGCTTTAGAGCTCCGCATCAGGAAGGATTGGTTGAGGTCACCATGGGAGATCAAGTTCTTTTCTTTTTTTTTCCCTTTTTAAAGATATATATATTTATTTTGGAGAGGAAAGAGAGCAGGGGGTGGGGCAGAGGAAGAGATGGAGAGAGAAACAGACTCTATGCTGAGCTTAGAACCCAAAACGGGGCTTGACCTTATGACCCTGAGGTCATGACCTGAGCCAGAATCAAGAGTTGGATGCCCAGTAGAGCGAACCACCCCAGCTGCTCCAGGAGTTAAATTCTGTTCTTAACCTGCTTCTTCCCTCCCCACAACTGGTTCATCACACAGCACTCCTTAAAACATTTCTTGCATGCAAACATCAGTCTCACAGTTTGCCTTCCAGAAACCCAACTATAGCATCTGGAGATGAGGAGAAGTATTTTCAAGATATACTAGGCCATCAATTCTATCCCATTTACAAAAATTCAGTAAAATGTCCTACTTTTCCCCCTTTACAAAATGAGAAGTTTGTACTCATTGTTATTTCATTTGTGCCCCTTCTAACTCTAAATTGCTGAGAAATTCTGTCAATATTCCATATATTTGTCCCCCAGTAATATAGGCTTTGCATAATTATCTCTGCCTGAGAGTTGTGTAACAAGTCTTACACCCACAATTAGCTGTAGGATGCGTCTTAAAGGTGACCTTGATTTATTTAGCTGATTAGTCAGTAGATACTTTATAAAGTTTAATATTCTGAAGATTGATCAGAAAAGGAAACTTTTAATGTCCTTAATGGGGTCATTAGTGATATTACCGAATGAAATTAAACTGAAGGACAATCTCAACAAACCTTTTTTTTTTCTTTTTCTTAATTCTAATAGCATACCCCTGGGAAAGTTAATAGCTAGTGTAAATTGGTGCCTATTTCTTTATCTCATTTACTTTATCTGGTTTAAATAGATAACAGATGATTACATTGAATATAAATTAGAAGCACTGCCTATTTTCTAAACTTGACTCTTATAAAAATAAATGTATAGACCTTTTTAAACTCAAGGAGAATTTTTATGGACAGACAATAGTACTTTTAAAAAGTTGATACAGTTTCTCATGGATAATAACATAACTGTAACATTTTTTTCATAACCATAATAATATTCTTCAGTGTGAAATGACATTGGTGAATTTATGATTTAGTCATTGATTCCAGTTTCAATTTGTGAATAATTATTCCAGATGACGAGTTATAGCTTGAAAATTTCAAGTCATCAGAAAGGAAAATATCATTGAAAAAGACAGCTTATCAGATAATGCGGCAGCATATACATTCATATGCTGCCCCCAAAATGAATAAATCTATGAAGTGGTAAAAAGAACTCTAGAGAAAGGTCAGGGATTTCTGATTGTCACCCAGATTTGCAAAGTACTAGAGAACATAATACTTATGGCTTATCCTGCACATTTCTTGATTGGGAAATAATTATATATGATTATATAAATAATATCCAGAAATTATATATTTCCCTGTATAGGTTCTTTGGTTATGAGTATGTCTTACTTCTTGCAAAAATAAATGAAGCAAGACTAAGATGAACAATTTTGTCTCATAGCTAGAACCTGTGAGGAAATCAACTTTAAAAAATTTATAATAAATATGCAGAAAAAATCGAAGTTTAGGATATCTAATGATGTATTGAATATAAATTTCTCATGATGTAAACTAAAAATAAACAAGCAAGCAAACAAAAAGCACCAGAAAAGCTATCATAGGTACTCACAGGTGAGAGTAAATTTAACTTAAAAGTATAACATTTGTATACTGAAAAGCACAAATATTGCTGAGAGAAATTAAAGATCTAAAAATAATTGAGATTCTATATTCATGGTTGGAAGCCACCATTTTCCACCCAACTGACCTACAAATTTGAAAGAATTCCTGTTCAAGATTTCTGTGTACATTTTTTTAATAGATTGAAAGTTGATCCAAAAATTTATATGGTAATAAAAGATTCAGAAGACAGAAGAGTTTTAGAAAAGATGGACAAAGTAGGGGAACTTACATTACCAAATTTCAAAACTTACTCTAAAATCCTAGTAATCAAGATACTGTGGTATTGGCAGAACAGGCTAGGTCAATGGGACAGAATTCAGAGTCCAGAAAGTTATCTTTACAATCATGGTCAATTGCTTTTTTTTTTTTTTTTTAAGATTTTATTTATTTATTTGACAGAGAGATAGAAATAAGTAGTCAGAGAGTCAGGTGGCGGGGGGAGGAAAGGGAAGCAGGCTCCCCGCTGAGCAGAGAGGCTGATACAGGGCTCAATTTCAGGACCCTGAGATCATGACCTGAGCTGAAGGCAGAAGCTTAACCCACTGAGCCACCCAGGTGCCCCACGGTCAATTGTTTTTTAATGAAAGTTCCAATACAGTTCAATGAGAGAAAGAATTGTCTTTTCATCAAATGATACCAGGACAAGTGAATATACATATAAAAGAAGGAAAAGAAAAGAAAATGAGGATGAGGGAGAAAGGAGGAAGAGGTAGGGGAGGAGAATCTTCCTTCACACTATATACAGAAAACGAATTCAAAATACATTACAGACATAAATATAAGATTGAATTATATAGAACTTCTTGAAGAAAGTAGGAGAATATCTATGTACAGGAGACCCCTAATGCATAATGCTACAAAACATTAAACTGTTGTTAGCCTAGGGAGCATTATGCATGTGAAAGGGTAGCCAGCTATTAATTGAGAAATTTTAGCAAAATCCGTGAGCATCAGAACCATCTAAAGGTGAAATAGATTGACTCTAAAAGTACAAGTTTCTCTACACTAAAGGTGTGCAAATAACTCAGTCAATGCTATAAGCGTTGGTTGTATTGAACTAGAGCAACAGCAATAAATTCCATTCCCTGATCTGAAGGCGCTCCTGGTCTAATGCTGATGTCGACCAACTGAAGGAAAGTTGTAAGAGATACAATGTAAGTTCAGAACAAAAGGTGACTGTGACAGCCCCCAATGGCACACAGCAGACATGAGGGTCAGATAAGGCTTCCTAAAATAGGTTACAACTGAGCTAAATTTTTAAGAATGAATAGAGTTTACCCAGACAAAGAAAAAAGTGTAGGATGGTATGAACAAAAAGAGGTACAAGGTCATGGACACAATCAAGTTCACAAGATCTATTAAATGCCTATGCTAAACACTGTTGTAGATGCTGGAAATTCAACAGCAGTATTTGAAAACAAATACTAAGTGGGAATAAAGCAGGGAAAGGATGAAGGGAACAGAGTGAGAGGGAGAGTCATCATTTTAGTTGGGGTAAACTGGGAAAGTCCCACTGAGGAGGTGATTTGGGGTAAAGACCTATAGGAAAAAAGGGGCATAGTGCTTTAGGAAAAAAGCAGCTTAGGCTGAAGGTAAAGCAAATGCAGAAGTCCTGAGCAGGAGTGAGGCTGATATTTCCAAGAGTGAGTCCAGTGTGGCTAGATGATATATTTTTTTAAAGAATTTATTTATTTATTTAACAGAGAGAGAGAGATAGAGAGAGAGAGATCACAAGTAGGCAGAGAGATAGGCAAAGAGAGGGGGGAACAGTCTCCCTGCTGAGCAGAGAGCCCAATGTGGGGCTTGATCCCAGGACCCAGAGACAATGACCTGAGCTGAAGGCAGAGGCTTAACCCACTGAACCACCCAGGTACCCCGGTTAGAGGATATTTAATTGAAGTGCTGGAGAAGAGATCAAAGAACCAATGATTCAATCCAAGAGGACAAATCACGTGGGCCTTATTTAAGCTTTGAGTAAATGAAACAAGATAGCTCATCCAAGGCATTTCTCAATTTATTTAGTATCCAGAACCTATAGAAAAGGAGTCAAGAATTGTAGGAGTTAAAGCTGAAGGGCCAAGAAGCAGGAAGAGTTCCTGAAAAACCCTGCATATGGTGACCATGTGCCCACATTTGCTCAGAATAGTTTCTGAGGACTCCTCTTATCCTGGTATAATTTTTAACAGTTCTATTTTCAAAACTGTCATGGTTTGGAGACTAGATGTTATAGTCCCCCAACATATTAAGGAATGTAATTTTTCCTTATAAGAGATAAAGAAGAAAGAAGGGTGGTGAGTTTGAGGGAAAACACATGAATACAGCACTGCCACATTTTGTTCAAGGCCAGGCAAGAGGCTGAGACAACGTGGATGTAATGAGAGAGGTAGACAGAAGGTTTGGTTAATACAGGAGACACAGCCAATGAGTTGATTGGAGAATCCAGCCACAGAGAAGTGGTCATCTCAAGCTTTATTATTACATTATCCATTGTAGGCTTCATTCCTCCAGAGAGCCTGGTAGAGGGTGACTATGCTGCCACATGGTAATGAATATAAATGGGCGCTGACTTTTTTTCCTTTACGAGGGAATTGACTTCCCTTTAAGGAAGCGTGCCTTCTTGCATGCCTCCACAATTTGTCAGCAGTAATTCTGACCACAAAATTCAGTGTTCAGTAGTGATTAGATGATTTGGTTGAAAATTTTGGAATGCTACACAAATACAAAGCATCCTGCTTAAAAGTGCTAAATACAAAGCATTCTACTTAAAAGTGCTGGAGTGAGGCTGATATTTCCAAGAGTGAGTCCAGTGTGGCTTCTGAGTGCCATGGAAATGGAGCACAATTTACTACTAAACATAGTTTTAGGCCACAGCCCGTTATGTAAGTAACTTCAATCTTATAAAAAATTCACAAGCTATAATTCTACTGTAATTCTAAGGAACTCCATTAGATAGCTGAATCAACTAAATAACCAAAGTGTCTAGCTTCTTAAGCAATTTTAAAATCAAATATATCTTAATTTTGGTTTTTAATAAACTTTACATTGGAGAAGGCTATAAATCTTGTGCAGGGTCAGGGAAGGAGTTACCATTAATTAAACACCTATAATATGTCCAACAGCAGTTGAATGTTATCCAATTTTTTTTTTCTTCTAAGGGCTACAGTATGTAAATTTCAACTAATTTACAAATGAAGAAACTGAGGCTCAGAATAGTTAAGTAATTTGCCCACAGTCACTTAAACAGTAAGTAGCACAAACTGAGTGCAAAACGGTTCTGCCAGACTCCAAAGCCTCCATTCCTTCCTCCAAAACCTATCTTCTGTCACTGTTTACTACAAATACCCCATTGTAGAGTCAACATTAAGTAACCCAAACAAGCACACAAACAAAAATAGGAGCTATATTTTAATTAAACGCATTGGTATTTGCTGTAGGTTGAGGGCTGTTTGGGCCATGTGCCTGGGAAGATGGACATGGTTCATAAGATAAATAGTTATTAACACCAAGTAAAACTTGCATCTTCTTTACTGTATTTGAGAGGCTTGTTTCATTAATCGACCCATGCAATCTTCTTAACGATTCTATAAGGTGGCTGATATTACCGCCACCATTTGCAAGTGAAGTAAATGAGGCCCTGTAATGCATAGAAAACAGCGGGAAAATGGTTCCGTTTGACAACTGGGTTGCCCTGGAGCTGCACTGGAGCTCCGTTCAATCCCATGGGGTGTGTTTATTTCTCCTTCCAACAGGGGGCGATCTAACATCCTACCATCTCCAAGGCCTGTAGGGGTCCAAGCAGATGGACCTTCTCAGAAAACTACTTGGTTAGGTAGTGCCTCCAAACTGCATTACTTAGCAATAAGTAGTCCATGAATTCCTCCTGCAAGCCCACTTTCTCCCACTTGTTCATGAAAAAGGGAGAACCATCAGGGTGCTGATGCAGCACTGGAAGGTCAACCATGGTGATGGCTCTGTGGGAGGAAGGAAGAGAGAAGACCCATTTTTTCTAGTCTCCGTGGACTCAACTTTAGAACTTCAAAACGCAGCTCATCCCTCAACACAACTTGTTTTTATTTATTTACTCTTTCATCAAAAACAAATCAAACGTCCCCCATCACCCCCCCACCCACTCACCCACCCCAGGATACCTGGGTGGTTCAGTCAGTCAAGCATCCACCTTCGGCTCAGGTCATGAACCTGGGCTTCTGGGGCAGGTCCCAGGGTTGGCTCCCTATAGAGCAGAAGGCCTGTTTCTCTCTCTGCCTCCTGCTCCCCCTGCTTGTGCTCTCTCTCACTCTCTCTTACTCTTGTCTCTGACAAATAAATAAATAAAATCTGAAAAAAAAAAAATCAATCCCCATGTCATTGCCCAATTTATTCTGAAACCAGTTGTCTGACCATTGGTGATAGCTTATAACAGCCATGGTATCACGTCGTTACCTGGTGAAAGAGGGACTCAGGTAAATAAAAACTAAAAATACCAAATATACCCTCATTAGACCTTCATTTTTTGTTGTTTGAGATGATATTGATAAATATTACAAAATAAAAGAGATGAGAATTCAGAGCAAAAGGGAACTTAAAATGTAACAAGTTGGAATTGCACCAAAGGCCAATTTTTTTATGGCCAGGACAGGTAAGTACAATACCAAATCTTCTAGAACAGAGACTTGGACATCTCAAAGTTGATCATTAAGACAATTGAAGAAGATGGTGGCTCAGGAGTTAAGCAGAACTGGGCGAGAATCATTGCTTCAACCTTAAGTAACTATATGAATTTAATCATTTTATTTAGATAGGTTTTGTTTTTAAAGTGGGATAGATAATAATATTTATTTCAAAGTGTAGTTAGATGGACTAAAAAAAACCCAGTTTTACAAAAACCTGAAACACACATTGACACACATGCAAATATGTCAAGCAAGTAAACATCTTCCATGTAAACATATATATTATCCAGGTAAAAATCCAAGAATTATAGATGCAGTATAAGAATTACTACTAATTAATGACTCAGATCAAAAGATATGAAATTAATTTTGTACTTAGACTTGCATATAAATGTTTTTTTAGTATTTAATTATAAATATTTTGCAACAAATTAAGAAGTGTGGAAGTCAGCATTTGAGTACACATGAAGATATAAATAATAGCACAGCCTGGATGACATAATTAAAAACAAAGTAATAACTGATTTAGACAGTGTTCCACTTAATAAAATTCAGAAGAAAATATGCTTCAAAGCATATGCCATGAGTGTTGCAAAATAAAATATCTGCCTCTAACTATAGACTGAAATTATTATTTTTAGCAAATATCTAAGGTGTTTCTTATAGGAAAGGCTATTTGTTTTCATTTCCCAATCCATGATTTCACTAATAATGGTTTCAGTTAGATGTAAGTTTTGACCAAGCTGAGAAGCAAGGTGTTTCACCTCTGCAAATTAGAAAGTTTGTCTTGGTCTATACTGTGATGTGAAAATTGTTTCAAAGGAAAGAGCATATCTAAACATGAATGACCTTGGAAATGATAATTGGAAATTCCATTTTCTACTAAAGTTGAAAATAACTCTACTGATATTCAAGAGATGTAGAAAATAGATGCGATATCAATGTATTATTTTAGATTATTTTCCTACATTACATAGTTTTGTACAACATAAAAAAAGATAACATTGAACTTTTATTTGGAACACAGCATATTTATTTGTAATTTCTATGTATTGGAGGTATTATTAGACTGGTCTCATATTTGTTTCCATAACTGATTGTATTCAAAGAGCTCTATAGATTCCATGGAAATGAAAGTCAATAAAAACAAAATATTAAGCAAATTGTTTTATTTTGGTTGTTACTATATGGGAAAATTGTCTTCTTTATCTCATAGATTTTTTTAGACAAATATATGATTTATTGCATATAAAAATTTATATGAGTATGGATTTTCTTTGCTGTTAGTTCTCAAATGCAACTAATGCCTTGTTCCAAATGAAAAGTTTTATGTATAGAAAAGATTACACATTTAATACACATAAAAGTTAAATAAATTTATTTTTATTGATCTGAAAATGCTAAGAAATTGTATTTAGCACCATTATCAATTGAACAAATAGACAAATGGTGGAATAAGCATGTTAAGAACTGTCCACGTGACTTAGAGCAACGGTAGACCTTTAGCCCTTCAAATGGAATATGCTTTGCACTCACACTATAATTTTGTGTTACTACTTCCATTATATTAAAAATCCTACTCTCAGATCTCTAAGCAACAATGGGACTTATTCAAAACAACGTGTTTTTTAAGCTACAATTTTCTCCTCTCAAAATATACAAATACAATATGGCCTTCTGATTTTAACAACTCAATTTGTGCTGAGGACCAATTTTAAAAAGTCTGGAAAAATATTTAATAAACTGCAAAGTTCAATACTATAGATAGTGATGAAGCATTAGTTATAGAATTGCTTCTCTCTTAATTTTTTAAAAATCCAATCATGAATTACTTTGAATAAAATTATATGAGTAGCCTGCCCACATAAAAGACGGCTAAATATGTTTGATTGCTATTTTCATGATCTAGTCAATTACATCAGCATGGCAATTTTCAGGGGCTCATTTCCTGTAGATGCACACATACTCATCTACTGCTACTGGAAATTTTGATCAGCTACCTAATCACTTTAAATAATAAACATGTTTGCTTTAACGACTTTATCATTGCTACAGTTTATCTGAGTGAATGTGCACTTTTCCATTCTGAATTGTACATTCAAACTTGAGCCATTCTCCAAGTTCAATTAACTGAGCACAGCATGACCACGCCAACTCTTTTGGCTGCTCTAACAGACGAATTAGGACACTCAAAGACCCATATGCTGGGCTGTAAAAGAGGATGACATGTGGAGTATTTGGAAATGCTCTGAAGTTGGCAATAGAAGATTTAATTCTGTTGCTGAGGTTTTTTGTTTATTTTTCATTGCTTAGTATTTTCTAATCAGTTTCACCCTTTAAGCTGTAAGCTCACTGAGGACACAGCTCTGTTTTAGTTACCTACCGCATCCTCATTGGCTATGACCTTTTTTGCCACAGGGTGTAAGCTTAAAAATTAATTTTAGGCTTGACAGATTTAGAACACTTATGTCATATTTCTGCTTAATAAAATATTTCCTTTTTGAAGGAACATATATGTATGGATGGATATATATATATATATATTTATGAAGATATAATTTGCATCTTCAAATTGCTTCTGTCAAAAAATATGCAAATATAAACAACAAAAATGTGCAAATCTTTTTTAAGTAAAACAGTAAAACTTCATAAAGAAACATAAAATATAACTCAAATTAATCAATGCATACAATTTCTAATGAAGTCAGACTCAATTGTGCAACTGTCTATTCTACAAGAATCTGTCTATATACGCTATAAATCTGATAGAATTTTTAATTAAAAAATAAATACAAATGACCAAGAAAATACTAAAATGAAGAGCTAATGATGAGAAATTAGCTCTGTCAAGTATTTAAATGAATTATGAAATGATACTAACAACTTGCAGTACAAAAGAAAAGGTAAGAAAGTCTAAAGATAGCTCCAAAAGATAAGAGGATGTAACACAAGGTGGCATTTATTATCAGAGAAAAAAATATGTTATTTGTTTTCTCAATAAATGCTGGTGAAATACTAGCTACCAATTTGAAAAGAATCTGTATCTGTATCTCAAAGGACATCTCAAGAAGTCCAATAATTTGACCATAATAAAATGGAGCCATTAAAGTAATCAGGTAAATCTTAGAAGACTTTTTTTTAAAAGCAACATTTTTGGTGGTATAAGAAACTTTTAAAAGCTTTTATACATTTCTAATAAATAGAGGGAAATATTTTCAACCTCATATATAAACAAAATTTTGAATAGCTATTTTTCACTCATTGAGATAAGAGAGATGAATGTGTTGCTGCATATATGATCTTCCTCAACTTACCATGGGGTTATGTATTAATAAATCTAACATGAATTGAAAATATTCTAAGTAAAAACTCACTTAATTCATCTGACCTATAAAAACATCATAGTTTAGCCTAGCCTACCTTAAATGTGCTCAAAACACATTAGCCTACAGCTAGGCAAAATTCTAACACAAACACTATTTTATAATAGTGTTGAAAATCTTATGTAATTTATTGCATACCATACTGAAAGTGAAAACCAATGTTGTATAGGTACAGAATGATTATAAGTGTATTGGTTGTTTACCCTTATGATCTGTGGCTGCCTGGAAACCGTCCCCATTGCCCAGAGTCATGAGAGAGTATTATCTTGCAAATCATTAGCATGGGAAAAGATCCAAACTCCAAACTCCAAGCACAGTTTATACTGAATGGGTATTAGTTTTGCACTACCATAAGATAGAAAAACTTATAAGTAGAACTATTATAAACCCAAGACTGTCTCTACAAGGATTACACATGAAACATCTTTATGATTAGAATGGGCAGAGGACATGAACAGACATTTCTGCAAAGAAGACATCCAGATGGCCAACAGACACATGAAAAAGTGCTCCATATCACTCGGCATCAGGGAAATACAAATCAAAACCACAATGAGATATCACCTCACACCAGTCAGAATGGCTAAAATCAACAAGTCAGGAAATGACAGATGCTGGCGAGGATGCGGAGAAAGGGGAACCCTCCTACACTGTTGGTGGGAATGCAAGCTGGTGCAGCCACTCTGGAAAACAGCATGGAGGTTCCTCAAAATGTTGAAAATAGAACTGCCCTATGACCCAGCAATTGCACTACTGGGTATTTACCCTAAAGATACAAACGTAGTGATCCGAAGGGGCACGTGCACCCGAATGTTTATAGCAGCAATGTCCACAATAGCCAAACTATGGAAAGAACCTAGATGTCCATCAACAGATGAATGGATCAAGAAGATGTGGTATATATACACAATGGAATACTATGCAGCCATCAAAAGAAATGAAATCTTGCCATTTGCAACAACATGGATGGAACTAGAGCGTATCATGCTTAGCGAAATAAGTCAAGCAGAGAAAGACAACTATCATATGATCTCCCTGATATGAGGAAGTGGTGAGGCAACATGGGGGCTTAAGTGGGTAGAAAAAGAATAAATGAAACAAGATGGGATTGGGAGAGAGACAAACCATAAGTGACTCTTAATCTCACAAAACAAACTGAGGGTTGCTGGGGGGAGGGGGTTTGGGAGAAGGGGGTGGGATTATGGACATTGGGGAGGTTATGTGCTTTAGTGAGTGCTGTGAAGTGTGTAAACCTGGTGATTCACAGACCTGTACCCCTGGGGATAAAAATATATGTTTATAAAAAATAAAAAATTAAAAAAAAATTCTGGATAAAAATTGAAAGTCTCTCAACAGATTGTGAGAAGATAATTCATAATTCATCCATACTATAGAATTTTAAGCAAGAATTAAAACCTCAATGTATTCTGATAACAACTAAGTGATGTTTTCCAAATTTCTCTGTTTTATATCTTAAGAATGTTATAAAATAATCGAACATGTAGGAAAGATAGCTAACAATTTATTATGCGATATTAAAATAAGAATTTACCTTTGCTAGGAAATAAGAAAACAAGTCTTAAAATTATCCTTCATTATATATTTTTATTTTTAATAATCCACTTTAATAACTTAAAAATTTTAATCATAATTTGTTAACCAGTAATCAACAAAGCCTTACACAATTTAAATATACTTTAGATATTTTTTAACATATGTTCTCTAAAAATTGCCATATAAGGAGAAGTACTTTTTCAAAAAGGTTATTTTATGGAATAAAATAGCACTTGTAAAAAACACATGTCAACCAGTTACTTTTCACAGTGTGGGGGGAAAATTGCCATTTGATTTGGATGTTATGTGCAATTTTACATGTCTGAAAATTCTAGAGTTGTGTGCTTGGAGCATTATTTCAATTTAGTTTTGGGAAAAAACTAGTATATTTGCTCACCTAAAATCTTTCTAATTTTTCAGGGACTCCAGTTCTTTCCAACAAATAAATTGGGTGTGTCCCAGTAAGAAAGCATGGGAGAAGGCAATATAACTATTTTCTAAAACTTTTTTTTAACTTAATTCAAATCTTACACCATCTAAAACAAACAAACAAAAACAAAACTCAAAATGTGTTAAGTACTTAACAGTAGGGTTTGAATGTCATGCAAGGCTTGAAACTATAAAACTTCTAGAACAAAACATATGGGAACAGCTTCATAACATTGATCTTGTTAATGATTTGTTGGATATAACACCAAAGGCACCAAAACCAAAAATGTGCAAATGACACTACATCAAACTAGAAACCTTCGTTAAAAAAAGAAAATAATTAACAGAGAGGGAAAAAAGCACCCTACAGAATAGGAGAAAATATGTGCAAACCATCCATCTGATAGAGTTGATTTCTTAAATCTGTAAGGAACTGTTACTCAATAACAAAAAACACAAATAACCCAATTAAAAATTGGACAAAGAACTCGATAGTCATTTCTCCAAAAAGACATACAGATGGCTGGAAGGCATATGAAAAGGTGTTCAAGATTACCAATAATAAGAAAAATTAAAATCAAAACCACAAGGAGATATCTACCTTATTATGCCTGTTAAAATAGCTATTGCAAAGAAAAGGAGAGAGAGAGAGAGAAAGAAAGGAATAAAAGGGAAAGGGAATGAGGGAAAGAAAGACGGAAGGAAAAAGGGAGGGAAGGAGAGAAAAAGATAAAAGAAAAGAAAATGAATAAAAGAAAGGAAAGGAAACAAAAGAAAGGAAGGAAAAAAGAAAGAAGGAAGGAAGGAAGGAGTATTGCTGAAGATGAGGAGAAAGGGGAACACGTGTACATTATTGGTAGGTATGTAAATTTTTACAGCTATTATGGAAGACAGTATAGAGGTTCCTCAAAACAAATAAACAAACAAACAAAAAAATCCAGAGATGCCATCTCTGAGTATTTATCCAAAATAATTGAAATGAGGATCTTGAAGTCTGCATTCCCATGTTTATTGCATCATTACTTTTAGTAGTCAAGACGTGGAAACAACCTAAGTTCCTGGGCAATAATAAATGAGTAAATAAAATGTTGTATAAATTGCAAAGAAATATTATCTAGCCTTAAACAAAAACTAAATGTTTGGTGCCTGGGTGGTTCAGTTGGTTGGGTGTCTGCCTTCTGCTCAGATCATGGTTCTAGCGTTCTGGGAATGAGCCCCATGTGGGGCTTCCTGCTCAGCAGGGAGTCTGCTTCTCCTTCTACCCCTGTCCCTGCTGGTTCTCTCTCTCTCAAATAAATGAATAAAATATTTTTTTAAAAAATGAGAAGACAACCCATAGACTGAAAGCAAATATTTGCAAAAGACACATCTGGTAAAAAGACTGTTGTGCAAAATATACAAAGAACTCTTAAGACTCAATGATAAGAGAACAGTCTAATTTTAAAAATGGCCAAACATTTCACCAAAGAAGACATACAGATGGCAAATAAGCCTTTGAAAAGACAATCCACAGCATATGTCATCAGGGAAATGCAAAAGAAGACAGCTTTGAGATACCACAACACATGTATTCCAGTAGCTAAAATCTGGAACACCTACTACACCAAATGCTTGGTGAAAATGTATAGTAGTAGGAACTCTCATTCTTCATTAGTGGGAATGAAAAAATGATACAGAAGATAGCCTAGAAGCTAGTTTCACTCTTTCTTACAAAAACATCATATTCTTACAAGAACTACAGAGGAAACTTAAATACATATTACTAAGTATAAAAGATCAATTTGAAAAGGCTATATACTGTGTAATTCCAATTATATAACATTCTGGAAAAGACAGAACTATGGAGATCTTAAAATTATCAGTAGTTTCCATGGGGTTATGAGAAGGACTGAATAAACAGATCACAAAGGATGTTTTAGAGCAGTGCAAATACTCTGTACTAAAAATAGATACATGTCACTATACGTTTGCCCAAACTCATAGAATGTACAACACCAAGAGTATACTCTAATAATGAATTTGCAGTGATTATGATTTGTCAATATAGTTCCATCAAATATACAAAATGCACCATCCTATTGGGAAATGTTGGTAATGGGAGAAACCATGCACATGTAGGGATGGTGGGTATATGGGAAATCTCTGTATTTACCTCTCAAGTTTATGATGAACTTAAAAATGCTATAAAAATACATACATTCATACTTATATAAAGTTTAAAAAAAGAAGTGAAGAACAACATTCTGCCATATGTGACAACATGCATTAACCTGGAGGACAGTATGGTAAGTGAAATAAACCTGTCACAAAAGGACAAATAGTGTATAATTCCATTAATATGAGGGATCTACAATAGTTAAACTTATAGAAGCAGAGGGTAGAATAAGTTCTCAAGATCTGCAGTACAACATAGTGCTTATAGTTAAAATATTCGATAGTATTCAAAAATTTAAGAAGACCAATCTCATGTTAAATGTTAATAAAAATCTCTTCAGAAAAACAACCTATCTTTCTTGATAAATGCCCCTAAAAATTGAAGTATGTATAAATATAGTGTTACATATATATAACAAAAACCACTTTATATATATAAGCATATATGTATATATATATATATATATGTAACTTAGTATACCTCTACATTTAGTATTTCTATCACATTCCTTTTTGTGTTACCTACATTTCTCTCCTGCTTTACTTTTCTTTACAAAACTCATTCAATATATTATGTAATTTAAATATGTACTCATTTATTGTCTATCTTCCTCCACTAGATTATAAATCCCATAGGAGCAGAATTTTGCCTACAAATAAGTATTTAATATGTATTTGTTTAATCAAAAATGTACATTTAGAACAAAATTAATATGGTTGATAGATACATTTTGTGTCATAACAATGCTTCCATGTTTCTCAACTTCTATAAATTTTCTCATGAATGAAAAACAAATGCTTTCCAATTTCTGAATTTTTTATCTCCTGATTTTTAGATACATTTAACCTGAAAATAATGAAGATAACATTCTTAATTTCCTCATAGAGATACTATGAGTATTAAAAAATATAATACCACTATGCTTTTAGTTTTAAAAACAAATCACTCTCTTCACTATGTAGGGTGGTCATTTATAATATGCTTAGTATAACACAGTAGAGCTAAATATAATAATGACTCTATAACAGTTACTGAAACAAACACGGTTATTTGTAGATAAATTCAAAGAGAGAACATTAGCTCCAGGCTGACACAGAACTGTAAGAAATTATTTAAAATGCAAGACCATTATAGATCACCCATCAGACAAAATAATCTACCATTTTGATATTTACTGTGTTTCAGGGTAGGGGAATTAGAAACCTCATTTGTTTCATTTTCAAAGTTATATCTATAGCTACTAGCTGCATCCCTATTTGCTATATAATTTTTGCCAAGTTATTTAACCTCTCTGTTATCAGTACTTTCAGTTGTAGAAGAGGGATAAAAATATGTCCACCTTCGATTCACAGACCTGTACCCCTGGGGCTAATAATACATTATATTTTAATAAAAATTTAAAAAAATGAAAAGTCAAAATGAGTATCCATGTTTAAAGTATCCATTGTAAAATAAAAACTTTTTACATAAAATATGTATGAGGTAGACATATATATATGTATATATATTTTATGTCTACCTCATAGGGTTGGAAGGATCATCAATATTAATTATGTGAAGGAGTCTGGTGCACAATTAACACTGTAAAATTTTTATTAATATAATAGTGTATCTTGGTTATAAAAATTAAAGATATGAAGCACCTTTACCAAGAAGAAAAATTGCAACACAGTAAGCAATACTGCTTTAAATGTATTTAAAAGACAGCATAATTGTTAACTTTAGAAAATCATAAGAACATTGATAAATTTAAGAAGAAGATAAAAGACAACATGAAACAAATAAGAACAACATGTTTATCAACAAATAACCATGAAATGGGCTGAAATGAAAATAGATTTATTTTTTTTAACTTGGTACTCAACCAAGATCAGTTGGTTTTATTTCAAGTTTGTTTCATGTAGTGTAATATATATCCATGTAGTATAACTTTGTATAAATGCACTGTAATTTATCCATCTATTACTCGATATTCAGATGGTTTCCAATTTTAACTATTATGAAGAAGGCTGCTATAAACAGATCTCTACATATAGAAATACACAAAGGAGGTGTATTGAAATAGCAAAAAGGAAAAAATATCTAAAAAACAAAAAAATCATGAAACACAATGGCAGAGCAAAAATATGAATCATGAGAATGTATTTAATAGGTTAAAATGTTTCATCTTTATTAAATAATAAGATTATTGCATTGCATTAAAACTCAAAATTTTTAACTTTATGTATAGTCAGCTAGAAAGATATTATAAACAGACTATCTCAAAATATTTAAAAGATATCACAAGCAAATAACGTAAAGGAAGAAATTTTAAAACACAGACTGAAGCACAGAACATATACATTAATGCTCATTAACATAATTGACAAGTCACTCAAATCACGATTTTTTTTAACCAAATGTACAAATTATGAAAAAAAACACATTGGATTTCAACATCCCATTTTTATTTTAAATGCAATCTTAAATCAAAATGTTTTAAGCTTTAGAAAACTGAATTTGAATGACTCCTTGAGATAATGAAAGACATATAAGTCAAATATAATGTCTTATTTAATCAGAAAAAAAGAACCATAATTTTTAAAGTAAGAAATTCAGAAAGGAATGTCCATCAGCAACTCTATGCAAGTTGTTGAAGAACTTCTAATAATTACTAAAATGATCATGTTGATGGGAAAAGTAAAGATATAAATATCAGAAGAGAAAATGTAGATAGTATTTGTGTATGATTTTTTTTTTTTTTACTTCATGGAAAACACCTGAAAATCTAGAAAAATTAATATAAATACTCAGAAAATTGATTAATTGTAATAATAAATTTTACAAATGTAATCATCTTCCAGCATGCCTGGGTGGCTCAGTCAGTTAAGCTAAGCATTGCTTTTGGCTCAGGTCATGATCCCAGGGTCCTGGGATCCAATCCAGCAATGGGCTCCCTGCTCAGCGGGGAGCCTGTTTCTCCCTCTGTTTGCCACTCCCCCCCCAAAGCTTGTACTCTCTCTCTCTGATAAACAAAGTCAGTCTTTAAAACAAAGAAAAAAAAAAGAATTTTTACAACATGCATGCTTCCACAATCCAAATAATTATATAGGCACACTTGCACACAAAGTTGTTTTTGTCTGTTTATTTGTTTTTGAGTATGACTGACACAGGACACACAATGTAACATTAGTTTTAGGTTTGGGTAAAAATGTTGTATATAATATTTCAAATGTCTTATAGTGTTATTGTTTGATATCTGCTATTAAAAAGTATACAATTAGGTTTCAATTTGGCTACACTGTTTCTTCTTTCTTTTGAACATCCCAGCTGTGTTTGGTTTTTATTATCTTACATTGGGAAGATTTGTAATATTTGGAAACTTCATTCTTCTAGTTATGCAGACTTGATTCCACATCTAAGTGGACTCAGTACTTACTACCTTCATCATCCTGCAAGGGCTTTTCCACTCCTGAAATTTTTCTTATGATTTATCTAGAATTGACTAGATTTTTTTTTTTACTTAGCCTTTTTTTTTGTTTTGTTTTTGTATGTTTTGTTTTGTTTTAAATGGGAACTGGGCATCATTTTCCAGGATTTATTTGGTTACTGTTGCTTATTGCTTTTATTTCCCGCCCCCCTTTGAGGATTTCTGTTGTGTTTATGTGTGTATAGCAATCTCACTGGGTATAAATATTATTACATTATACTTTATTTCCTGAATTTCCTAGTGAATGCAACTCACTGCTTTTCTGGAATTATTTGTTGCTATGAGGAATTCTGAGGCAAGAATGAGTTTCTCCCTTAATCTTCTACTCCTGGGTGACTTGCTTCTATCTTCCATGAAACTGTCTGGAGGTCTGGTTCATTAACATCCCCCTTACCCAGCAAGAGGCAAGTTCTTCCCCTGTGGGATTTATGTCCCTGATGCAGTGTGCACTTGGCAAAGGTAGATCTGCAATGGTTCTCCATCTATTGTGTTGGCTTCATTATTTTCTCCAACCTGCTGAATCAGTCCTTAGTCAATTTTTTTCCTCATAATTTGGTTGATAATAATGGAAAGTCTTAAATTTTGGACCCATTTTCTTTTCTCAATATTACATCTGGAACATAAGGTCAGGACCCAGGTCATGTTCCCTTGAGTATTCCAGATCTTGCCTTGTCTGCAACATCTTACATTTCATGGCTTGGGGGGGAAAAAAAAAAGAACTAAATTAAATAAATAAATTTCATGACTTGAATTTTTATCACTTTTTATATGTTTTCTATTATTTTCAGACTGTAGACTCTAATTTGACTTTTTCTCTCAATATCATTTATTTTTTATTTTAATTTTTATAAAAATAAAATTATTTTATATTTACATTATATAAAAATTATTTTATTTTTTAAATTAAGCAGAAGTTGAAATTTATGAAGTTTAAAATGTTTTGTGTTTTGGGGCACCTGGGTGGCTCAGTGGGTTAAAGCCTTTGCCTTCAACTCGGGTCATGATCCCAGGGTCCTGGGATCGAGCCCCACATTGGGCTCTCTACTCAGCCATGAGACCGCTTCCTCCTCTCTCTCTCTCTCTCTCTGCCTGCCTCTCTGCCTACTTGTGATCTCTCTCTGTCAAATAAGTAAAATCTTTAAAAATATATATTTTGTATTTTTAAAGAAGAAATGGAATAATTATGGAATTCAAATATTTGTGGGTAAAATGATAGACATTAGGGGCGCCTGGGTGGCTCAGTGGGTTAAGCCGCTGCCTTCGGCTCAGGTCATGATCTCAGGGTCCTGGGATCGAGTCCCGCATCGGGCTCTCTGCTCAGCAGGAAGCCTGCTTTCTTCTCTCTGTCTCTCTGCCTGCCTCTCAGTGTACTTGTAATTTCTGTCTGTCAAATAAATAAATAAAATCTTAAAAAAAAAATGATAGACATTAGAGTTCAGCAACCTTCTGCTATTAAGGGCCAGATGGTAAATAATCTCAGCTTTACAAGCCATGGGAGCTCACATGTCCTCAACTTTGCCGTTGCAAGGTGAAAGTACCATAGACAATTTATAAATGGATGAGTGAGATGGTGTTCTATTAATACTTTATTTACAGAAACTTAAATTTAAATTCCATATATGTTTCAGATGTCACAGAATTTTATTATTCTTGTTCCATTTGGCTTCTAACCACTTAAAAAGCAATGATTACTGTAGTTCATGGTACAAAAACAAATGGTGTGTTAGATTTGCTCCAAAGGTTGCCATTCACCAAACCCTGTCATCAGTGACTACAGTTTGGATGTTTAATTGATATGGTTCTCCAACAGATGTTTTTCTTCTTCGTCAAACTGAGGATTAACACATTTTTCATAACCAATAATAATTTGGGATTTAAATGAATAAAATATTCAGCATTTTGCTCAGAATTTCCCCATGGGTGAGAAACAGCACAGACACATTGCATGGAGGATAGAAAACAGGAAACATGTTGGAGTGTCCAGGTAAACACTGCCTTGAAAAAGTTTCCTTTCGATGGAAGAGACTTTTAAATGCATTACCCAGAAGATGGAGTATTCCCTTCAGAGTTTTCCATGCTGTCAGCTGTGGATGCTTCACTCTTATTTAATGTTCCCTGCTGAACCTTGAGAGATCTGAGAGGTTGGAATTATAGAGGCAGCGCTGTATCCGTCTTGATCTTTTTTATAAGATTTGTAATGATATCTCTGGCGCTAGAATTTAATCTGTTTTTACAGCTTCCACAGCTAGTAGAAAACTCCCTCGTGACATTTTCAATGTGTGAAGTTCACTCAAGACATGACTTCTCTCTTCTGGTCATATTTTTATGGCAGAAATGACAATTTATTTCACTCTCTCTCATCTCGGTAGGACACATTTTTGTTACAAGAGAAGTGCTGCCAGGTCACTGTTTGTAGTGTTTCCAACACCTGAGGGCACAGTAGGGATAGTTACTGCACAGAACCGCAGAGCTGCTCAGGCCAGGGGAAGCCCAAGATATGCAGATGAGGAGCCCCGCCCCACCCTGCCTCTGATCCTGTGAGGGTTCCTGGACCTAGACCAGGACTGGATGGTTTCCTTCCTGCAGCAAGGTCCTGGTCACCTTCTCTCAGTTTTCTACACATTTAGATATTTATAGATCATCAACATAATTGTACCCCACTCTTTGGAATCCTATTCAATTGTTGAATCATTTTTCATTTTCACACAAAACATTTTGTACTTTTCAATTTACTGGTTTAAAGACTCAGGAACTTTTAAAATATATTTAAATTGATAGACATATTCTTTGGAATTCTAGAAATGTTTTCATACCTACAAGAGCTTTCACTATATAGGTACTAATCAAATATTATCCTAAATACTTCTAATTTTTTATGATTTCAGATTTTTGTTTTAACTTTTTTTTTTTTTTTTTAATTTTAACTCAGCTCTACATGCCTCATGGGGCTTGAACTCCCAAGCTGAGATGCAGACTCCCACACTCTACCAACTGAGCCAGTTTTTAAATGAAGTTCTCCTGAAAACAAAATCATTACATTCTTATTGAAAAATGTAGGAAGTGTCCAAAGGCCAAATGAGAAAGTGAAGAATTTATGTAGCTCTCAACCACATAATGCCCCGTAATTTTCTGTGATATGTTCTTCAAGTCCTTGGTGTTATAATTTGGGATATTATCCAACTTTGAAGACAAAGTAGTTAATACATGTAATTGTTTAAATATTCATCTCTGTAATTATTAATGAAGAAAGAACCTCTATTCACATAATTTGGAATTACTTATTTTGTATACTCATCATCATATCTTGAGACATTTGTTCACTGTAGGTTCAATCATTTTCTAATTGATTTGCGTGAACTTTTCGTGTTATTGATTTTAGTCCCTTTCCAACTTGTTTTGCAATTATTTTTCTAGTTATCATTTTAATTATAATTTTGTTGTACTTGAATTAGAATACCCAGGTTTTGTTATAGTACAAGTTAATCCCTAAATCTCAGTGACCTTACCCACAAAAGGTTTATTTATCAAAAATACAGTTCCTGATGCAAATGGTACAGCCTGCTGTGAAGAATAAGGTCAGAAAGCAGAACAAGAACATGGGTAGCTTTGATGGTAAAAGTGGCCACTGCAGATTATGGACATTGGGGAGGGTATGTGCTTTGGTGAGTGCTGTGAAGTGTGTAAACCTGGTGATTCACAGACCTGTACCCCTGGGGATAAAAATATATGTTTATAAAAAATAAAAAATTAAAAATCAAAAAAAAAAGTGGCCACTGCAACAGGGATCTTCTGTGTTGCCACAGCAGGGCAGAGAGAACCATACATAGCACAGTGCATCCCTGTAAATATTCCAGTCTGGAAACTACACACTCTGCTTTCAGTCTATTGGGTGGAACCAGTCCCAGGACTTCCCTATAGCAAGTGGCAGAGAGAAAGCATATGGCCACAAACATCTTGGTTACAGCACTTACCACAGAGAAATGGTATGATTTTGTTTCAAAGCATCCAAATTTATTGTTGGAGTTGCTTGTTAGGTCCTTATGCCCTACTCTTTCTTTCTATCAAACTGTGCATCTCTGCTTGAACTGACCCTTTCATTTTCTTCTGCCTGAAGGCACCAGTCCATTCTTCAGGTTGTGAACAAGTCACTTCCTCTTCCATGTCATGATGCCCAGAGCAGAATTTATCTTCCTAGACTGCTACACAGTGATCACATAAACATATTATTTTTTATTATGCCTATCCTTGATGTGGAAGCCTAGAGGGAAAGCAACATATTGTTCATGTCTATTTTCCTACTGAAGTATGCACTTGGGCAGTGTATATGGTATAGTGAGGAAGCCTGATACTCAAACGTGTTTCACATGACTTACTATTAATGAAACTTTAAGTTATTAGCTACTTTGGATTTTGTTTTGAGTTTTATTTTCTCACCTTAAAACTAAGAGTTACAAAAATAAATCTCAGATTTTTCGCAAGAATTAAATAGCATAGGCAAAATGCCAACTAAATCACTTAACCTTGATTAGAAAAGCAATAATTTGTCTTTTCAAAAACAGTTCTTTCTTACAAAGTATCTTATACAAGAGGGACACTAAATATTTGAGTCATTATATATGGAAAAATATTTTCCAAGTTTCAGGCATTTGTTTATTCATTGCACAATCTTGCAATAACTATTGACAACATATATTGTAATCCATTTAATATTATTTTATTTTATGTAGATTCAATTCTGAATTACAAAATATACTTAAAATGAAAGTTATGTATCGTTAGCATCAATGCAAAATCCGTCACACTTGGCATATGTAAAAGGTAACACAACAACTTTATTAAATTAAAAATTAACTTGTGAAATAAAAATAAACAATAGATTGTAAAAGCACATTCAGACATTACAAAAATGTTCATTAAAATAAGTTACTTAATGAGAAATTTTGAAATATTTATGATTAGTCAGTAATGAAAGGATATTTGTCTCAATATTATTTGGCTAGACTTGACTCTACGTCTAAAAGAAAATTATTTTTTAAGGTTTTTGATGCTATATGGCACGGAGAGAATCCAAACTCAGGTAGTAAAATGAACAAAAAGATTTAATGAATTTCATGAGAGGTAGAAACACTGAGACAAATTAGTCTAACACAAAAATAATGGCCACTGATACACAAATTTTCATTTCAGGATATTGGTTTTTTTTTTTTTTTTTAAAGATTTTATTTATTTCTTTGACAGACAGAGGTCACAAGCAGGCAGAGAAGCAGTCAGAGAGAGAGGAGGAAACAGGCTCCCTGCTGAGCAGAGAGCCCGATGCAGGGCTCGATTCCACAACCCTGTATTTAAAACGTTTCTGAAGTTTGGGGCACCTGAGTGGCTCACTTGGTTAAGTGTCCAATTCTTGGTTTCAGTTCAGGTCATGATCTTAAAGGATTTGGGAATCAAGTCCCAAATGGGCAAATCAAGTCCCACACTTCACAGAGAGTCTGCTAGAGATTCTCTCCCTCTCCCTCCCTCTGTATCCCTCCTCCTGTTCGTGCTCTCTCTCTCAAATAAACAGATAAGTAAAATCTTTTTAAAATTTTTTGATATCTCATAATATTAATTAAAATAAGAACCTTTCTCTTAATAAAAATCAATGAAGTTCAAAATATAATAATAACTTAATCCCCACTCACATATCTGTAAAACTGAGAAAAAGGAAGCATATTCAATAATTTTCTTTTAATATGGTTAGCAATTGACTGGCCCCTAAATATTTATACATTGCCCAGAGCACCCCTCTTCATATCACACTGTCAAATGTGGATGAAAGTTTGTAATTAAAACAATCTTTGTATTTGCCTTGTGTTTACTTACATAAGTGCACAACATCCAGGGTGTTATTCTTTAAAAATTCCATCTTCACTTCTATAAATCGGCAAATATTTGCAGAATAATAAGAGTTCAGAGCTTCTTTTGCACCTCTGAGCTGGTAAATGCCAAAAATGTTTCTGGGTTGACAATGATGGTGACTTTATCAATGTATAAATAGGTAAAACTGAGTTTTTTAGAAAAATTTTATAATGAAATTCTGAATTTAAATTTTTAGCTGTGTCTCTAGTTCTACTGTCGCAGTGTTTTTTTATTGACTGAGATGTCATCAGTTTTTGTCCATGATTATAAGTTTTACTATTTCTTTGATTAAATTTCTGTAACATCTCTGGCCTTCAAAATGAGATATGATGATATAAATAAAGTTTCTAGAATTGTCATTTCATTTCCTATTATACTGAGCATCCTACTTCTGAGGATTCCTACTTTACTTTAAAAGTTGATTTTGGAGGTGCCTGGGTGGCTCAGTCGTTAAGTGTCTGCCTTCAGCTCAGGTCATGATCCCAGGGTCCTAGGATCCAGACCCACATGGGGCTCCCTGCTCATCGGGAAGCCTGCTTCTCCCTTTCCCTCTCCCCCGCTTGTGTTCCCTCTCTCGCTGTGTCTCTCTCTGTCAAATAAATAAATAAAATCTTTAAAAAAAATAAAATTAATTAATTAAATTTGGGGCCTTTCTTTTAGATGCTTTAAAAGTTCTTAATCAGTTTTGCATGAAGTCTTTATGTGTTGTTGTTGTTTTTTTTTTTTTTAAGATTGCATTTATTTATTTGACAGACTGAGAGAGAGAGCACAAACAGGGGGAGCAGCAGGCAGAGGGAGGAGCAGAAGCTCAGCTCCTGCTGAGCAAGAAACTGGACTCTATCCCAGGACCCTGAGATCATGACCTCAGCCGAAGGCAGATGCTTAGCTGACTGAGCCACCCAGGTGCCCCTCTTCATGTATTTTAAAATGAAGCTTAAAGTCTGTTGCTTTCAGTACAAAATATGAGGGTCCACAAACTTAAGACATACCATAGAAAAGTTTGATCACAGTCTTAGAAAACAGAAACACAAATCTGAAATAATAATCACATTAAAATAAATTTTCTTAGAGCTGAAAGGGTATTAGGATATACAGATAAAAACTGACTTGCCCATATTCAATATTAACATATACATTTTTATCATATTCTTCCATTCTGGGCATTAAAATACCATATTGTTTAAAATATGTGTGGGTGAATATAATTCCCATTAAATTAAATTTAGCTCTTTATTTCTCTTGTTCAAAGTGTCTATCATCTTACTAATATTTTGTCTGTTTGATTAATCAATTTCTAAGAGAAATTTATTAAAATTTCTTCTTTTAATTGTGGAGTTATTAGTTTCCTTGTATTTCCATAAATTTTCCCTCTGTAAATTTCATGTTAATATATCCATGCCTTTTGTTCCCTCTTGTGTTGTTCCATGAATCCTTATATGTTACCCATCTTTTTCTATTAAAGATTTTGCTTTAAATCTATTTGTCTGATATTAGACACCATCTCCAGGTTTCATGTTAATTACTGTATCAAACTGCATATATATTCATGTCCACTAGTGGACTGGTAAATGTATCAGTTATCAGGGTAAAACGTGCTACTTGAAACATTTGCCAATTTTAAGGTTGTGAATATGTCTGCCATGGAGACGAGCCTTTGCTGTCTCCTGTCAGAGATATGAGGATCTGGCACAGCTCTCTGTGCAGCCCTTTATTTCCCAGAGATGAAGCTATGCTCTCCTCTTCAAGAGCCCATGAATTAGGGGGACCCTACTGCAACCTCTGCCTCCCCAGTGGGCATAGCTCCAATCCTCAGTCTGTGCCAGACCCGCTGGGCATGTCCTTATTTCAGGATCTATGGTCTCATCCCTGCTTCTCCACCTGAAACTCACCTGAAAATCACCAATTCTGCCATTGCAATCCCTACTCATTGTTTTGCATCTAGACCATCTATAATAGTGTGTTTAAAATAGAATCATAACTGTTTTAGTTTCCATTTTACCTGAGTTTTAGCTGACATATTCCAAAGTGAGTTGTCAGACAGTCATCTTCCTTTCAGGAAAATAAAGTGCCTGACAACCAGTGCTTTAACTTGTAACTGATCTCCAGTGTTTAAAACAGTTTGGAGAGACTGAGCAAATAAGTAAGGTTAGGAACATGTATTAGGAGTAAACTATAGCATGCAGTGAGTATGGCCCTTCCCCCACGTTGGGATGAGTTTGTGAGTGTGTGAGTGGGGGATGGGAATTCCATGTTTATGTTTAGAGGAACCACCCGGAGAATGTAAGATGTGTTCCAGCAGCCTGTGCGCTAACAAACTCCTGAGGAAAACGAAGGCATGAGGGTATGGCTGGCTTGTGGCCCTCCTGATAGAGCAAAGCAGATGTCACAGATTAGGAATGGGCTTTTTATTGGGATGCCTGGGTGACTCAGTCAGTTAAGCATCTGCCTTCGGCTCAGGTCATGATCCCAGGGTCCTGGGATCGAGCCTGCTTCAGGCTCCCTGCTTGGTGGGGGAGCCTCTCTCCCTGTCCCTCTGCTGCTCCCCCTGTGTGTACCCCCACTCTCTCTCTTTCTCTCTCTCTGACAAATAAATAAATAAAATCTAAAAAAAAAAAAAAAAAAAAGAAGAAGAAGAAGAATGGGCTTGTGCTGCCAGAATTTGTTAGGCTGGAGTATGCACCCTTGTCTTCCACAGTCCAAAAATGGGTCATCTATGTGGGAATGCTGACAAGGGATTTTCCCTCAGATTCTACTCTGGAGACCCCAGGAGAGGCCCCACAGGGATCTCAGTACTCCACAGTGGTGCCCCATCACAATAGGCGTCACAGCTAAGGAAGAAGTCTCAAGTGTGTGGCAGATAGAGCGCCTTTGATTCAAATGTCACGTGGGAGATGCGAGAGTCTCTAGAGAACCTGTATGTGCACACTGTAACAAAAAGGCCGCACGCATGCCAGCCAGGCACAAGGAGCGTTGGTACTCATGGTATAGAGTCAAAAAGTGATTTGCTTGTTTCCGTTTCCTTCTTCCCTCCCTTCCCTGTTCCCAGTGCTCCTTGGAGAGATCAGCACTGGTTAGAAAAAGGGGAGCTGAGAGAAGTAGTCGTTGAGGAAGAGGGACGAAGCCCTCTGTGGCCACTGCCTGTGGATGGTCTCCAATGGGGACAGAGAGAAACATTATTGAAACTAAGGTTTCAATTATGACATAAGACTGGACATCCTGGGGCACCTGGGTGGCTCAGTGGGTTAAGCCTCTGCCTTCGGCTCAGGTCATGATCCCAGGGTCCCAGGATCGAGCCCCACATCGGGCTCTCTGCTCTGCAGGGAGCCTGCTTCCTCCTCTCTCTCTGCCTGCCTCTCTGCCTACTTGTGATCTCTGTCAGATAAATAAATAAAATCTTTAAAAAAAAAAAAAAAGACTGGACATCCTAAGTACTGAACTAAGACTGTTTTGTGACTAGATGACGTCGGAGGATTTTTTATTATGAGTGTAACCAGGAAAAATAGAACCGGTCTCACATTTAGTTCAAAGAGATAAAAAGAGAGCCCAGAGAAGTGTTTTTGTACAAAAGCAGGAATGGAGTGGAGGGGTTTGCTGAGTTGCTTCCTGGCATCAATTAGGAGTCCCAATTGTTCAAGGAAAACATTTAGTATAAAGTCCATCTTGTATGTCTTTCTCATTTTTTTTCTTTTTATGTATTTTCTATAACAGTTCCACATTCGGTCTAGAAGGGTTTTCAAGAATAGTACCTTTGCACCATATGGACCATGGAGCCCACCAAATTTACATTAGAAACAGTACAGAACAACAACAAATCATTCTTTTCTCTGCCTTTGGCAGCGAATTTAATAGAAAGTTAAAAATGAATCTAAATCAAGAAACATTATTCCACTGTTGCATCAAATTAAAAGCCATTCTGGTCTGCTTAAACTATGAAGCACGTTTCTGAGGACTGCCCATAACTAAGCTGTCCTTTGTTTGAGTCAATGATCCTGGGCACAGAAATAGACAAGCAAAGTTGGCTTTATTTCATCTGATGCTCAGTGGTTTCACCCTGTCTTCCCACCGAAATATCTTTGGCATGTGGAAATAAATGGGTCATTATTAGAAGAGATAAGAGATGCCACTAAGTCTAAACCCTTTGACTTCACTTCAAAGCAAACTCAGCGGTACACTGGCAAGGTGAGCCACGGCTTCTCAACGACCAAGTTTTGGGAAGGAGGACTTACTGGATGCAGGTTCCTTCTTCCGTCTGTTTACCACTGTATCACTTGTAGAAAGTTACCTGATAGAGTAAAACCTCAATTTTCTTTCCTTCCTTTCTTTTATTTTTTAAAATATTTTATTTATTTATTTGAGAGAGAAGAGAGATAATGAGAAAGAGCATGAGAGGGGAGAGGTAAGAGGGAGAAGCAGACTCCCTGCCGAGCAGGGAGCCTGATGTGGGACTTTATCCCGGGACTCCAGGATTATGACCTGAGCAGAAGGCAGTTCTTAACCGACTGAGCCACCCAGGCATCCCCTTAATTTTCTTATTGTGAATGAGGAAGTGATACCTATGTCACAGAGTTGTGTTGTAGTTGTGATGATGAAAGCATGTGCTTTGATTGGGAACCTATACCCTGAGTATAAGGTGTTAATGAAAATTACAGCTTCCATGCTGCTAATCTACAATACTTTTAAATGGGTTATCTGTTTTTTAATAACCAGAGCAATTGTATTGTTTTGTTGTTGTTGTCTGCTATCTGGTTTTTGCTTGCATGTTTTGAGAGAGAGAGGGAGTCACATCTAACTCACAGGATTGTTGGAAGAGCTGGCTGTCCCAGGTAGAGCCAGGGGAAAAATAACAGCTAAGGGAAGGCTACACGTCCAAAAGTGAGTGGCATGCCTTCAGCATTATTAAATATGAGTTTTTGGAGAAAATTAATGTGACTATATAAAGAGAGGCCCAGATTAATTCTGACTTAATTTAATCATTTTAAATATTTACCTCACATTTTATTTTTAAGACTTATTAAATAAAAGGGCCTAACACTCAGCCCTTATTCTAACAATAAAGGTAAAAGCCCTGAATCCTAGAGAAATTTCTGAAATTCTCATTTGTGAGTAACTGCAGTCAACAGGATGAATGGAATAGACCATCTACAAGATACACACACACACACCACCCCTGCAGCAGGATTTGCTTTGAAGAGTGGCCTGAAACTTGGTCCAAAGTGGTGCCTGGTCTGAGGGAAGGTCATGGAGCTGAAACTTCACTTTACAGACACCAGGCAGCACTGCACAGCGTCCATCGTGAGGAAAGTGGGAATTCGGAGCTCTAACACTTGGCTTTGGACAAGCACTCAATTCCCCATCCATATCTGAGTAATTTATTATAAAGAAAATTTGAAAATAAACTTTGTTGGCTATCTTGAAAGTTAAGTAGTAGTGACAGCTGAATCCTAATGTTCTACATATTTGGAAACATTACTGTATTTGTATATTTTTCATTTCTTCAAATCCTGCAATCCTAAATGGTGCTTTTATCATTGTTTATAGGGAAGTGATTATACTATAGCTATGAAAATATGCTACTGTAACACAATATAAAAGAAGGAACAGATGGATATCTGTTATAGACCAATTTTGCTTTTCTTTAAATGTGCTTATAGTAAAAGAAAGAAATGAAGTTTTAAAAATACATAAGTAAAATATCCCTAAGAAGAGTGTTTTTAAATATTTATTCATTAAACGTCAAATGGCCTGTTTTGTTTTATTTTTGCAGAACATTAAACTTATGGGCTTTTTAATATCTCCAGACCAAATTCCCTAGTTGAGTATATTTTTTGCTCTAAGTAACCTTACTAATCACTTTATTCAATCTGTTTATTTTACAGATTAATAAACAGACACTAAAAGAAGATAATGCATTGCCCACAGTTCACAACTAATAATCGAGAGTGGTAAGTCTAAAGCTAAAACACTTTGGCTTTTTTCCTATTTTTCTACACTAGATAGATTGACTCTATATTTACATGATACATTAATTTTATGAGTGGCTGGTGATTGGCACGACAAATAATGCCATTTTTCACTCCATTCTTTATAAAGTTTGGCCTATTTTTCTCCTTACTGGTCCTTCAGTATTACTGTGCCTTCACGGAGTAATGACACCTGCACTATACAATGAACATCCCACAGCACCAATCTCATTTTCTCACAGGTTTGAGACAGCTATGTATGGGGTTCAAGGAGACTGGAGAGGGGCTTGGGAGAATGTCCTGAAAGACTTTTTGAGGAGTATTAAAAACATACCTCAAAATGGCCAAAATGATTTTGTCATGGAATTGATTAGTCTCTACATTAATAGGATTTTTTGCCTGGTAGTGCAACAGCCTAAGAAAGCAGGAAAGATGTGGCTTCGTGGTAAGAAGCCAAAGAACTGAGACTTCAAAAGGGTAAGTTTGTGGCAGATTGCAAAGCTGACTATAATCGTTCACTCTTCCCCAACTCCCTTAGCAATGTTACACTTCATGCTCTTTCATTAAGAGACAATGTCTACTCTTCCTTTTGAGCCTGGGCTATCCTTGTGACTTACTTTGCTCGATAGATGCAGCAGAAGGTTGCTATGAAGGTTTCATGCTTAGGCTTCAAGGAGACTGTCATGCTTTCCCTCTTTCTCCTTAGGATACCTGCTTATACATTATAAGGCTGCCACAGGCTTGCCTTATGGAAAATGAAAATCTTATGGAAACTGGTCCCAAATCAGATGAGCTGTTTTAGCTGAAGTTTCCAGCTATGTAAAAGGGCACAGTCAAGGTCAGGAAAGCTACCCATACTACTTGTGATTGAGTGCCGATGAATGATAGGTCCTATTTGAGACAACTAATAGGTTCCTAACTTGAATAATTGTGGATAAGAAAGTGGTTGTTTCAACAAGATAAAGTTTTGGTTACTTTGTTACACAGCAGTCCTAATTGATGTGGAGTTCTTGGAGTACTACTTACCATGGAAATCAGTTTTTGGAAGAAAGGAAAGTAAGATAAAAATAGAGATGATATATTTAATGAAGATGCACCAGTGTTGCTAGAAGGATAGTAAGGTAAGGCACTGAATATGGAGGAAAGTTAAAACTAGGATTTTAGGGAGTGGAGTATTAGAGAGGACCTGAGGAACTCAGCATAAGGATAACAGACCATTACTCTTCCAATCTATTGTTTTAACACTGTTCAAATCTTTGTGACCCTTATTTCAAATTTTCAGGAAAACAAATAAATTTTCCACTAATTATCCAATCACTTGGCTCTCCCAGGTCAGGAGTCTACTGTGGTCCAACTACATTCAGCTATGGATACAGGAGACAATAGTACTTCCTGTCAGATCTTTCCATGGGTACGTAAATGTTATATAATAGAGTATGAATGTAGCTGTAGTTGCCTGCCTCTATTGTACTGTTGATCTAGATGAAATGAACATGAGCAGTTCAGAAATGTCCAAGAGATGTCTACTTCACTTGATTAGAAAAAATGAGAATGAAGACAGAGGGATAGTTAACATGACTGGTTGGTGAAGTTTGAAGAAGGAAGGGCTTTGGTTCAAGAGTGAGAAAATTATGGTCTGCAAAGAGCAATGAAGAATTAAGCTGATCCTGACTGAGGGTCAGCCAAGGGAAAGAGATAGCGGAAGATGTCTAAGCAGATTAAAGTAAAATGAGTGTTTACAGTTGAGCACAACATTGAAGTGGTTTGGTGATCCAAGGAAGGAAAAAAGTACAAAGTTGTGGCTACATCTTATGTTTTACAGGGACATTTTTCTGAACAATGTCCATTTATGTGAAGGTATAAAAGGATGAACTCAAAATGATTTAGAAGTCACTCTGCACGTTATGGTAGGATGGACAATCACCACTACACATACCCTATATTTAACTGATAATTCTACAAGAGTAGGGTTTGAGAACTGTGTGAGTCTGAATGAGAAGAACAGGGCAAAGCTTACCTAAGCCCTCCATCACTCCTTTCCTTCTCATGCGTCACTGTGGAGAGAATCCTGTAGACAGACAAGAAAACCATGCTGCTTACTATTCTCAAGTTAGCATTCATTGCTGATCATTAGAAATCTCTATCACTGCAAAATTATCCAATGATGTTGTAGTTTCCATCCAGTGTGTTGCTATTTTAAATTACAAAGCAATAAATTGTATTTTCTTAAAAAATCCTATGTGTTTCTCAACAAAGCTTAGTTTGAGATGCTATCTCAAGCCGCTGAGAAGGGCTTCAAATAAAGTTTATGAATGATGGCGGAGGTGTGAGTAAGTACCAATACCGGTTACTTATGGCCACTAATGAGAAGAAATGTGGAGAGGAACTTCTACCAGAAAGATAAACATTTGCTTTAATGAGGGAAGGGTCAAAATCAATAGTTCAAGGGAGAATGAATACTCAGGAATAAATGGGAAAATTGGTCTTTGGGGCAAAGAGACTATCATGTAAAATAATACTGAAATAAGAAAGAAAGAAGATGCTGGGGGAACTTGTAGTTTTTTAGATATTTTATAAAGTTATCTCTTCAGCTCCTCATTGGGAATGAGAAATGTTCTTTATATAAGTTTTTATTCAAATATTCCAGTTTTGTATTTTCACCGCCTCCCTGCTGTCTTTTTCAGTCCTCCTGGCCAAGTAGAAATAAAAGAAGATAACAAGAGAGGATTTAGTTGCTGGAAAAATACACCTACTGTCTTTGGAAAAGGAAAATGGTAAGGATTATATTTCTGAGAACAAATGGTATTCATATTTGCCTTAGAAAAAGGCAGTATTGTTCTGATAAGGAAGCTTCAGGCATATATTTTTGTAATATTTGGGACCCAGAGAAAGGCAAAATCCTCAAAGGTATGCAGAAGCCATGCTGTGCATATGCCCCTCTGGCATGGAAAGGGCTAGAAAGAAGAACAGAGCGTGAGAAACCTCTCTGTATACATATCCAGGCTCAGCGCTTCCAGATACAAGTGCCCCGGCAGTTCACAAGTCAACCTAGAGGACTGCAGGAAAGCCCCAGGATTAAAAGGCTCTGTTTCTACAAATTTGCAGACCAGGCATCTGTCACCCACAATTTCTCACGTCTTCCTCGTGTAATGTTTTGTTCATTATTGAAAAGAAATTGAGAAATAAGAGTTTACATATTGGGAGAATACTCAATCAGAAGCAAGTATGAAAAATAAAAACAAATAAATAGTACTGGCAATAGCTAAATTAAAAAAAATAAAAATTAATTTGAGCCTGCAAGGGACTGATGTAGGACACAGGTGCCCTCACACGCACGTATATACACACCGACACGCTGGTCAATCCTCATCTGACACCTTATGGAGAGGTTACTCTACTATCGTACCCCTCTATAGGGAACTTGTTTTGCAGTCTCACTGCTGGTAACTGGGCAGCTAGGATTGGACCCTCAGGCTTCTAACATGCTCCTCTGTACTACTGCATAGATTTGGACACATTTCTACTAATAGCCTATTGTATTCTTGCAAAGAAGGCAAAAAGGGAAAAGACAAAGATCAAAACAAGCCATGGACGCTGACAAGAGATAGCAATTTAGTGGGAGAGTCAGTTGCATAAATCATACCAGAAATGCAATGGGTGCTCACAGCGAGGTATGTGAGAAGGAGTGGTACTGTGTTTAGCCTGAGGGATGTGGAGGCAGAAGGCTTGGGCACTGGAATCCGCATTCTGCCACCTACCAGGTATGTGATGCTCTGAGCCTTCCTTTCCGTCTTTGAAAAAAGAGATTAGTAAGAGCAGCCGCACACAGCATGGCTGTGCACGAACTAGCTCAGAACAACGCCTCGATACATGGTGGCTTTTCTTATTCCATGTGAAACCAGAGGCTTAATTAAAAACGCACGTTGCATAATTAGGATCTTCACAGGCTGAGACATTAGCAAAGACTGAAAAAAGGGTGAGGGAGCTAAAGGAATGCAACGAAATCACAGGGAAGCGGGGGGCGGGGGGTTGTGCGAACAAGACCAGAGGAATACATTAAGGTCAAACCACATAGAACTTGGAGATGAATACTCTGAGAGTTCCTTGGAGACTTTTTGGTATTTTTTGAAGTTTAGGAAATAAAACTGAGTAACGTCAAATCTGAGTTTTCAAATGAATCCTGGCAGAGCGCCACAGAAAATAAAAGGTAGGTCTGGAAAGTGAGACGGGAACATCTAGCTGATGCTGTATTTTGCATCGGAGTTAGGAGACCTAAGACAGAGCAGAAGGAAGAGTCTTCAGGGGAGTCAGATTTCCAAGAAGAACGACATGCAGCATCTGAATGACATGATGCCCAGAGAGCACATGAAAAAGAGGAAGAGGGTTAGATTAATCTTCCCAATCAACTGCCCTGTGGACAGTGAGAGGTCAGGAAGCAGGTTAAGAAGACAACACAGGAGTTCACGTGGCAGACAAGGTGAAATAGAGAATGGGCATTTGAGGAATTTCCATGGACTATGTGGAGATATTCAGAGGACATATTTAGACTGGGAGAGGTCACATATTCTTCAAAATAGAGTTTCCCAGAAATAATGGCTATCCCCTTACTCCTAAACTCTTGTGGGTTTCTGATTGTTCTTAGGATAAAGCCCCAAACCATACAGGAGGGTAAACAGGTGAGCCATGCTCTGTCTCCTCACCTGGCCTCTTTCCACTGTCCTTTTGACCATACTCAGGTCTACTTAAAATGGGAATCCCACGCTTCTTTCCATCTAGGACTTTTCCCATGTTACTCCTACCTCGTTTTTCTTAGTAAGATTCCCACTTAGATTTTGCTTAAATGATATGTTTTCAAAGAAAGCAATCAACCTTTGAACTTCCTGATTAGGTGAATTCTCCCTGTTAAATGTTCTTTCAACACCTTATAGTAGTTTTAACTGGTTAATTACTACTTTGCATTTTCCTGCCATTTTTGTGTTTTCCCTTAATAACTAAGAGGGCATATGTATATATGGCTGAAAGTATGAGTAAAGGCTAGAGAAAAACATATCTTCTTCAATATGAATGTGTGAATATCTAAATTATTTAGGACTTTAAATGCACATTGGCTTCCATTACTTGTAATTTTATTTTGCTTTCTAACCATTTTCGAGGAGTAAAATGAATAGGAAGTTGATTCTGATAAAAAAAAATAAATAAACTTATATAGCTTGAAGTTAAACCATTTTATTACCTTCCAAGCTAGTCTCCTTGGTAACTACGTATCTCTGACTTTCACACGGACCTCCATTTGAATTTTCTCCAAGACGTTAGGCTGTATTCCTCATCAGGATAGGTGTTCATTACAATCACAGCGTGCTCGGAGCTGAGTGCGGAGGACAGTGGTGTTTTTTTCCGGGATAACAGCTGTGAGGATGAACAGATGCAGCTGATTAGCTGTGCGTTGTTGCTGATTCTAAGTAATTGTTATGAGGATTGAAATGTGGCTGAAATGATACGCTTGGCAATATCAATTTCTGTAGCATCTTATTCCTGTTCATCACGTTTATAATTCTTGTATTTATCTAGTTCATGGGAATTTTCCTTTTATGACTATTTAGATCTCATTAGCCATCTTTTCTGGTAGGACACCAAGCCGTGGGTGTGTTTGTTAGTAAATGATCATGGAGGAGGAATGTGAAAGGAATCAAGCCTCTCACCGTGAAGAGTCAAGGAGGATGAGGGTCGGTGCATTCTTTGTACAAAAAGTCTGGTGTGGAAATGACATCGAGTTGTGGAATATACATGCTCATCCTCACTGGGACTGGGGTAAATTTGTTGGACCCTGTTGCCAATGAGAGCAAATACTACAAGTAGCCAGAGGGCTTGGATTGTTAAATTTATTAAATTTCTTGTTTCTTAAATTTGTTTTTCTGTTAAATTGGTTTGTCTGGGGGCACCTGGGTGGCTCAGTGGGATAAGCCTCTGCCTTCCACTCAGGTCATGATCTCAGGGTCCTGGGATTGGGCCCTGCATCGGGCTCTCTGCTCTGCAGAGAGACTTCTTCCCCCTCTCTCTGCCTACCTCTCTGCCTTCTTGTGATCTCTCTCTCTGTCAAATAAATAAATAAATAAACTCCTTTTAAAAAAATAAATAAATTTGTTTGCCTGTTAAAGTGTTAAATTTGTTAAATTTGTTATGGTCTGCATTGAAAACACTGACAGCCTAATGTGCTCATTCTTTTCCCATTGATACAATGCATCTTGAGCTGTGTGACTATTATCAACAGGGCTGTCTTTGTAGGGAAAGAGTATTGCAATTTTAGCCTCAGTCTAGGGGATAATGGCAGTCGACTGCTTTTGGAATATATTGACATGGAATATAGATGTACCAATGTTAGGAATTTAGTTTCAGACCCAGTGCAAAACTCAAGAGAAGACGCTATAGAAATAGATACGCTGGACTCTTTTTAGGTCTTGACGGCCCCTCCTCCTGCTTTTTTTTTTCTTTATAACCTAATAAATATACAGATGTCTTAGGTCAGAGTAAAGATAAAATGAAGAGACTTAATAGGCTTAGGGTTTTAGAAATTGATAATTACTAAATTGAGTGAATTTAGCAAGGAAAACAAATAAATATTTGGTCAATAGGTTCATAACTGCATTTCCTTCTTGGTGTGTGTGTCCCCTAGTCTTTTGCTTCCTCTGATGTGTGTTTTCTGTTGCTGTTTCATAAAATTAAAAAAAAAAATATGGCACTCTGTTCATGAAAGTTATCCATATTATCAATTATCAGGCTTAATTAAAATATTAATGGTAACTATCTCCATGTGAAAATTATCGTAGCATTGTTTGAAAGTCCTAGGAGAGGGTGCCTGGGTGGCTGAGCTGGTTAAGCAACTGCCTTCCGTTCAGGTCATGATCCTAGAGTCCTGGGATCGAGTCCCACATTAGGCTCCCAGCTCCATGGGGAATCTGCTTCTCCCTCTGACCTTCTGCCCTCTCATGCTCTCTTATTCTGCTTCTCTCTCTCAAATAAATAAATAAATAAAATCTTTAAAAAATAAAAGTTCTAGGAGAGAATAAAATTAATTTATCTTGTACTTTTTGTATGTACACGTGTAAAATATTTTGGAAATTTACAGAATTGAGCAAAAAGCAAATTCATTTTTTGTAATGAGAAAACAAGTCATTCTGGTAGATTAAAATGATAATGAGTTATCTCCAAAGCCCACAAAAACCAAACTGAACCCTAAGACTGGGGAGATTTTTCTGTTTTATTTTACTCTGGAATAATGAAATGATGCCACATCATCCTTATAGTACTGAAATAAATTTGCTGTTTAAAAGCTTTTAATATAATTCAGTGTCAAAAAATTCAGAATCTTGGTCTGTGGTACCAGACATTTTTATAGCAATGTTAATATATGTGAGTAGAGTACACATAGAGCATATATATGTTTCTACCAAATTTTCCTACTACCGTATGTGCCAGTCATTTAGAACAAAACAGAAAAATCTGATAAGGATGTTACTTAAGTTGGAGAAAGGACTCTTTCAAAGGCCTAGCCAGTAAGACTGAAAGAAAAACAGAAATGCATTTTTGTGGCAGCAAATCCAGATTCTGCCATAGAATCTGATTAAGTTCCAAAAATTATAAGACCAACATTGAGTATCTGCAAATAATCTCAACATAGGTCCACGCAGATGATAGTTAATGAGACTCTGTCATCAAATAGTTGTTCTCAATATGTTCAGTTTCAACAGAATATTATGAGTATGATATCTATTTTAAAATATCTGTGCATATAATAAATTATAACTGTGAACCATTTTGAAGAATTGTTAATTTATAAAATACCAGTTAAGGATGCAAAAAGTCGTATTTTTTGCTTTGCTTTGTTTACGTATAACTATCTGGGCAAAGAAATTTTTAGGTTGGGTCAAACTCGATCAACCTGTGGCCAAACCCTGGCAGTAGCACAGATGTATGGACAAGGTGGATCAGTCCGTGTTTGCACTGACACACAATCCTGACTTATAGATGTATGGACAAGGTGGATCAGTCCATGTTTGCGCTGACACACAATCCTGACTTACAGATGTATGGACAAGGTGGATCAGTCCATGTTTGCACTGCCACACAATCCTGACTCACAGATGTATGGACAAGGTGGATCAGTCCATGTTTGCACTGCCACACAATCCTGACATTCTGCAGCAACTGTCACTCTTACCCACAAGTCTGAAATTTAAAAAGAAGACAGTGGAGGGTGGGGGGCCCCTGGGGGGCTCATTCAGTTAACTGTCTGCTCCCTTCAGCTCAGGTCATGCTCTCAGGGTCCTGGGATCCAGCCCCCCTTCAGGCTTCTTGCTCAATGGGGAGTTTGCTTCTCCCTCGGCCACTTCCCTGCTCATGCTCGCTCTACTCTCGAACAAATAAATAAATAAAATCTTAAAAAATTAAAAATAGTAGACAATATGGGATGCATGTCTGGCTTAGTTGGTAGAACATGCAACTCTTTTTTTTTTTTTTTTTTAAGAACATGCAACTCAATCTCTGGGTCGTGAGTTCAAGCCACACGGTTGGGTATAGAGCCTAGTTAGAACAAAAAAAAAAAAAAGGAGACAATGTGAACATTGTAAATAGCTTATTTGGTACATAAACCTTATTTAAAATGAAACAAATCTATCTGGAAGATTTATCTTACTTAGCATGAAGATTCATGCATCTCTCTGCAGAAATATTGATGTCTGATTAGAGCCTCCTTCCACCAATCCCCATAAGAAATGTTTATTATGTTTCTAATAGCTGAAACATTATGATTTTTTAAATACACCTAGTCCCAAACATTTTAGCTCAAGTATTGTAGGCACATATTTCTACTCCTTTAATGACTGTTCAGGCACGCACACAAGATTTGCCTCAGATCCTAAATTGCCTCCGTGGTTCCCATGAGAGCTCTACTCTATCTGTGTAACTATGTTGGAGAAGAGAGGACACATGCAAGATTTGTGGCTACCCTGGTCAGGACTGACCTTGTGTCTTGTGCTCAATGTGATGGAAAGGAAGGAGCACAGACAGAGGAGCCAGATAAACAAGGGGGATAATGTCACAGCTCTAGCCATTTGCCACCTGTGGCCTGTAGCCATTTTAGCTTTATTCTTGTTCAAGATTTTGTTTGTAAAATGCACTTAATACTTACCTTATGAGTTTAAATAATAGAGACAGTATATCTATGTATATGAAGGCATTGAGAGACAGTAAATACTTTACAAATGGCACTTACTAAATGATAGGATTTTTTATCTTAATTACTTAGTAAAAAGAAAACAATTCTATTAATACAAAATTAAAATGTGTTTCCTGGTAAACACTGGAGTGAATAGGTCACACAAAATTTTCTGGATCTCAGTAACTGATAAGAGAAAGTCTTGGAAATGTAAGTGATCACTCCAAATGTACACGGTAATTTTAAATATTTCTCATCTCAGCTGCATAATAACATGGAGTTAGTCCTCAGAACTCTGGAATTTAGGTATCATCAGTTTTACATGGTAGGAACAACTGAATATATACACATAAGGCAAGATTAGAAACAACTCTATTTAGGGGCGCCTGGGTGGCTCAGTGGGTTAAGCCTCTGCCTTTGACTCGGGTCATGATCTCAGGGTCCTGGGACTGAGCCCTGCATCAGGCTCACTGCTCAGCAGGGAGTCTGCTTCCACTCCCCACCCCTTGCCTGCCTCTCTGCCTACTTGTGATCTCTCTTTCTGTTAAATAAATAAATAAAATCTTTAAAAAAAGAAATAATTCTATCTAAAATATGAACACTATCATCCATAAACAAATGTTAAAGTCATAATTCTCTCTTCATTTTGAATAAATTAAAACCACATTTGTGCAGTAATACAATAAATGATGACCCAAAACACTTTTGTATAAGTTTCTAAAATATATTTTTCAACTTGACACCAGTAAATAATAACCCTGTAAAAATCTGACTGTCCTCAATTCAGTAACTTCATATCCACTTTGAAAATTAATGTATTCCTCTATCATGTAAATAGGAAATTGTCTATGGGAAATAAGCACAACATATCAGACAATATTAGTATTAAATTATTATTTTTTTTTCATAGATGGAAATTTAAATCTTTGGAATCAGTTTTCTCCCCAAAGATTTCTTTATAATGTCATTTTAACAAGTGCATTTAGTTACTGAAACTGAAATGAGAAAAAAAGTGATTATGGAAAATGAAATTGTTTAAGTTTCAAATGTACAACAGATAATTAGTAGTTTAGCATAATTCCATTACATAAGTACTATGCTTTGTAATTCTAGAATCAGTAAGGGATTAAATTCTCTTCATAATGGATTCACTTGAAGAAAAATAAAGCCTCTGGAAGTTAGTCTTAATGTCCTCCTGTTCTGGGTAGTACTACCACCCATGAAATTGTTATATCAGCAAGAAAAAGACTCGCTTCGATAGTTGTAAATATTGCCAGTAGAGCAGAGACATTAATGAAGGTCAGGGTGAATTGTTCGGCAGTGATGACCACTGTGGAGAACACCATTTCAATCTCCACCTTAACTCCAGAGGAAAAAAATGATCATTTCATTCCAGCTGGAAAGTTGTCTCTATAAATTATTTCACATTAAGGCAGCAAAATATTTATATGAATCTACTCATTTACATATATTTGTTAGCTTTCTATGCATTATTACCTAATTCTGATAGATACTGCTCAGGTACATACTATATGATATGCTGGTCAATTGTTTAGATTTTCTGAATAGTTTTTTTTTTTTCCCCTTCAAAATAACTTTTCACTGAATAACTCAGTGTCTCCAGAAGATATTTCATTTACAAGGATGGACAGTGTGTGATGATATATCCTGGAAGTGCATCTTCTCTTTGCCCCTTCAGGATGAAGAGGATGACCCCGGGACAGAGAGAATAATGGGCAGGCACCCTAATGCCTTCAAAAAATTCGTATTTTATATTTGAAAATTGGTGATTATGCTTCATGGTTAAAATGTCATGCAACTTGGATATGCAAAGAATGGGTTTTAGTTATGAATTTATGAAAAGAAAAAGAAAAATTATATCTAGAACATAGTTTCAAAAATGCTAAGTAACTAAACATATGTGGTATTTTATCTGTATGAATTACTATATTTAGATTTTCTTTTACAGAGTCAGACCAGCTATCCTTGGCGTGGACTGAAAGGAGAGGAGAAACATCTCAGTGTGGCTGAGGTTTCTTTGAAGATCCCAAGATACAAAAGTTAAGGGGGTATTCAGTGTTTTATGGCTTAGGGAGGTGGCTTCAGGATCTGTATTCCTTGAGTAATCGTTACTATTACTGTGTTATTATTATTATCACTGTTTTCATTAGGCAGTATTTACATCTTGGCAGATCTTGCTACTTCCATTGCCCTGTTTATTAACTAACATTTGCCTTATTTATTTTTTAAAAAATAAAAATATCACTAATACAGAGAGCTGTGTGTGCCATTCTTTCCCTGCAGAAAAAAAATAGTATTTTTTTAAGGATTTCATTTATTTATTTGAGAGACACAGAGAGAGAGAACATGAGAGGAGAGAAGGAGAAGCAGACTCCCCACTGAGCAGGGAGCCCAATATGGGGCTTGATCCCAGGACCTCGAGATCATGACCAGAACTGAAGGCAGACACAACTGACTGAGCCACCCAAGTGCCCTGAGAAAAATAATATTCTTGATGTATATGTCCTCACAATATTACTCTAAGGATATATGTGTTATTCTTCTGTCATTCTGTAAGGATGGTACTATGCAGTTCATATTAACTGATCATGTTTTTCAAGATTAACACATATTGGTACAGGTAGTTTGGTTTATTTTAACTGTACTTGCATTCCATTCGAGGAATATGGCTCAAGTTATCTATCCCTTCCCTCACAGATGGATGATAATTTTTTCTCATTTTTCTTTTTTACCAATAATGTTGGCAAGAATAGGCTTCTACATACCACTCTATGCTCATGGCCATGTTTTCTTAAGGTCCATGTTACTAGAAATGGAAGTGTTGGCTATGCATAGCAGAATGAAATCTATATTTCCTTCCCTTCTCCATATTTTAGTACTAGGCTGACTTTTAAAATATTGCCAATTATATTCCACATTTTTTTTTTTTTTTTTTTTTAGTGCTCGCTGCTAAGATTGGTAAACTTTGAAGCTATTCAGTAGCCCTGTGTGTTTTTATGTTCTTGATTAGACTATTGATGATCTATGTCCATTTTTCTCTAGGTGACTCTATTTTTTTTTTTGGGTTTTTTTTTAAAGATTTTATTTATTTATTTGACAGAGAGAGACAGAACACAAGTAGGCCGAGAGGTAGGAGAGAGGTGGGGAGCAGGCTCCCCGATGAGCAGAGATCAATCCCAGGACCCTGAGATCACGACCTGAGCTTAACCCACTGAGCCATTCAGGAGCCCAAGCTGACTTTATTTTTTAAGGATTCATAGTTATTCTATTTTCTGAATACAAGTCCATTGCCTATTTATTTTTTATGCACATATTCTGCCTATCTGTGGCATGCTTAACTTCTGTTTGTGGGCTCTTTATGTAGCATGGGCATTAATTATTAATGAGTCAAGCATATCAAGTTCTCATTTTATTTTATTTGCTTTTTGGATCATGTTTTAGAAGTTATCCCCTAACCTGCACTCATGAAATATTCTTATATTTTCTTACAAAAATTTAAAGTGATTTTCTGCTTTCACTTTGTATATGTCGCCTTAAAGTCTCTCGCCATCTAGCATCTCTTTCTAGATCTACGTTAGGTCCCACTGAATGCCTATGAGAGCAGGACACAAAAAATTGAGGCAAACTCCCCTGGTCACTGCTGAAGACAAAGGTTGAAGGAACTTGTATATCTGTAGCTCTGTGACTGTTGTCAAGAGTTCTGGGACCAATCACACGGCAAAGAGAGGAAGCAGCCTCAGAAGCTTCCGACCGTGGTGTGAGAGAGAGCGGTGGGGGTTAGCTGACTTTCTTCCACAAGTCCCCATTATCCAACACCCTCCAGAGCCTTCTGTCTACAGAGCACATTTCAGGAGATGCCCTCCTTTTGCTCATCCCATTAGGGAGTCTGTGGATTGCTTATTGAGGCCAAGCTTTCTTTTCATGTGCCATAGAATTCTTCAAAAATATTACTGAGATTCTATTTTTGAGTCATGTTATGATAACCAAAATAACAACACTCAGCTTTACTCTGTATTTTGACTTTGAACTTAGCAAACTTCTTTTTTTATTAACTGGCCTCTGCATGGCTCACCCTTCCTTTCCTTGATTTGTTAATAACTAAGCGTGGGACCCTCTGAAAGGACAGGCTCGGAGGGGAATGCTCACCTTGCATTTGGACTGGTTCTTCTAGTCTTAAAGGAAGGGACAGCTTTGGGGAAGCCTCTGAGTAGGTCCTGTTCTGTTGTCCAGGGTACTGACTGTTCTGTGCGAGGCCCCCTCTCAGTGGATTTAGATTCAGGGCCACGAGAGGTGAGCCGCCCTGCTCGGTGGAAGCTGTCCTTTCAATCACCAGTTTGCAAACTGGCCATTCCTCGTCAGGGTAGATCTCACTTGTAGTATATTGCTCAAAGCAGCAAAGGAACACCCAGTATCCACAGGCGTTCTGCTTCTCCCTATCTCTACAGCTTGAGGCTCTTGGTAGCATGATCTATCCATCTTCCAAATTGTTAAAGTGACTGTTTTAATAGACATTTGCTACAGCTTGGCAAAGGACAGCCCTTTCTCAGGCTAAAGTATCTGTTTCCTTGCCACCCACACCGCAGTCCCTAAGAAAGCAGATTATAGTTGCATCTGCTCCCTTTTCTCTAGAGCATGAATGTCCAGGTCCTTGGTAAGGGTGAATGTGTGAGGGAATGAAACTTTGGATGGCTGGGGTAACAGATTGTGGTGGAAAGAGCTAGCTGTCTCCCACTGTCCATGTCGTCACTCTTCCTTTTAGAAACAGAACACTCCCTACAAACTCACCCTACCCACTCTTAGCTGAATCCATGGCAGCCCAGCCCAATACTCAATTTTAGGACATTCTTGTTAGCTGCTGCTGAGAACATGAATAAGTTAGGGAAAATTGAATGTGAATTGAAACTTTCTGGCTCCTTTCTTTAAAGTGGATCACGTATGCTATACCAAAATAGGCAAAATATTATTTTGAGCTGAAAGCAGTTAAGAATCAAACGATATGGGAAGACTTCTCTTCCCCCTCCAACCCTTATCGGCTTAGAAGTAGTGCATTAATTTTCCTTTGTGAGCGTAGCGTGCATTTCCCCAACCTCCTGTACAAGATGAGAACAACATTCCTTACTAGTGAAGATGATAAATCTGTTTAAACAAACTTTACTAGAACAACTCAAATCTTCTCTTAGCTCCCTAATGTGTTTCCTAAGCACTTCCTCACACTTTATTGTTCTTTGAAGCCCAAACCCTCTTTCCTTTATTAAAAGAGTATAGATGCTCTCACATCTAAAAACCTTGAATTTCACTTCTTTACTGTGAACTCCTCTACATATAAAAACGTAAATAAATCTGTATTGATTTCCTCCATATTTCTGTTTTTGGTTTGGTTTTGTGGTTTTGTTTTGTTTTGAGAGGGGAGTTTTTTGGTAAACTTAATTCTCACAGCCGACTTACAAAACATAAGAGAGTAAAGGAGAAGTTTTTCTCCCCTGACATCTTAAATAGAATCTTAAGTTTTGTCTTGTTTTGTTTTGCTTCCACATTTCTCCCACTAGCTGGGAGATGAATGCAAATGTTATTACCACCCTGGACCCAGAGCCAGAAGCCACAGAGTAGGGATGGCCAAACACACTTGCCGTTTTGGACCTTGACTGAGTCTGGCCACAAAGTTTCTTACAGATATATTAGGAAAGAAATTTATGACTTACACAGGCCACTCTACTCTCTACTTAGTGGTTTCTTTAAAACCCACTTGAGGTCTGCTCTGATAACAGTGGTTTATCAGGCAGGTGCATTTAATAATAAGTCTTAATCCTGCTTCCATAAGCCCAAGCTTTGTGCAGAAGAAATAGCAGTTAGGAATAAGCAGTAGTTCTCCTCCTCAACCTCTTTTGCCCCTTTCATGAGGGATCTCTAGCCCAGGAGACCTGCCCAGGCTTCCTGGGGTGTGTGAGCCACTGTGAGTCTCCTACTACAGATCTGAACTTTCAGGCCACCTGCTGATTCCTGTCCCAGACCCCCCACGGATCATCCCTCTGACTCTTTACCACCTGCATTCCCCTCTGTCTAGGGTACATTGGAGCATTTTCTTACATATGAGCCCAGCTATGCATTTTTGCTTATTTCTGATGTTTAATCTATCAATGTTATGTGTTTGGAGAAGATGGGATATATCCAAGTATGAACTGATTGCTTTATTTCACATTAAAATTAATTAAAATTCTTTAGAGTTCATCCCTGAAGTCATTGGAAAAGGTGTGGTGGTAACAAAGTTTTAAATACCCTTACTTTATTCATTTTGGTGGGGGGGGCTAAATTGTTGAAACATCTTTACTTCAGATAGCTTCAAAAAAGGGTGCGTTAACTGAGCTTTGTTTATTATTATTATTTTGGTAAATTCCAGTTAGTTAACAGACAGTGTTATATGAGTTTCAGGTGTATAATCTGCTGATTCAACACTTCCTTCTGTCACCCGGTGCTCATCAGACAGGTGCCCTCCCTCCTTCAGCCCCATCACCTACTTCCCCACCCCCACCCACCTCCCCTCTGGTGACCACCTGTTTGTGTTTTTACAACAGTGGATAACCAATTAAGGCACTAGGGGAATAAGCTAGTGTTCTATACATGGGGTAACTCTGGCGATTTTCAGAAGACTGATATTTTGAAACTATATTTACAGGTATCATCTCCAGCTAATGGAATTGTATTTCCCCTAGCATTATTCTTACTTCTGTGCATTACTTTCCTAAGAAAACTGTTTTAAAAAAAAATTTTTATATAGAAGATATCACTAGAAAGCTACTTCATAAGTATTTTAAAATTTTTCTCTAAGATGATCAGAAAAAAAAAATCAGTCTGAGGATGATAAAAATAAAATAGTTGTCAACTCAAGTGTCCCAATTTCCCTGCATAATATTGCTATGATTTGCTCCCTCTTCGAAGAAGAAATACAAATGTCGTAACAAGTTTAGATTAGATATCGATTATTTTTGAATTACCAAACCAAGCCAGAGGAAAGGCTTGATTTTCCATATTAGCATAAACAACTTATCTCCCCAAGTCAGATGATTTGGGGACGTAATGAGGGTCTGTCCTTTCTCCATTGCTTCTGACTGGATCTTAGGAGAAAGGAAACCCATGAGAGAGGACTTACCGCTTTGGAGGCAATGTTTCAAGCAAGGATAGATCTGACAAAGCAGCAAAACTGGAGAGCACGGAGACAAGTGATAGAGGATAGACAGCAGGCCATAATTTCCGGTTGTAACCAATCCCACGTGGCGTTGTATTCACCCACTGTTTCCACAGTGTCAGGACACACGAACCTGTTTGTCTGATTTTTATTGTTGTTGTTTCTATTGTTTGTTTGTTATTGTTGTTGTTGTCGTTGTTATCCTGAGAGAAGAGGAAGACCCAGAGCCCATAAAAAAGCATCCCATCCCCATATCCGTTTGTCATATTCATGCCAAGGGGACCTGTCCAGGTAAAATGAGAGTACAAGACAGGTGGTTGGATCAAGTCACCCTGATTTAAAGCAGTCAATTAAATTACTGTTTACTTTTCTTATAGATTACAGTATAGGAAGTATTCAGTTTGGTCCAAAGGTTTGTTGGTGGGAAGAATTAAAAGGAATTAAAAATCTGCTGGGAATTACTCGAGCTAGTACGGATACTATCCTGCACACATAATTTACATAATATATTGACATGGTTTCCATGTATCAGATGGATAATAAGGAGGTGTCTTCCCTGGGTCCAATCACAGAGGCCTGTGGGCACATTTTAGCCCTATTTACTGGGATTTGTGGCTTTTGAAGGTCCAGACCCTTTGAGCAGGAGACTACTTTTTTTTTTTTTTTACTTTTTCTTTCATTCCCAACCAGCCTGCTTTGAAGAAGACAATTTATTCTCTCCATTAGTACATTCTCCAAAGTTGTCTAACATGGTTGAAATTATGGTAGTAATTTCTGTTCAACATTCACCTTTGTGTAATTCGCTGCTGTGATCCAAAATACAGATTCATAACATGTTTTGGGAAAATATTTTTGAACATACAAATTGTTACTTTATGCACAGTAGAGGATTCCATCCATATTTATAGAAAAAGAATTGAGCAACATGTAAAAATCCCATTTTCTAATTTTTTGTTGTAAATAGGATCTGTGCCAACAAATGACTTAGAGAAAGAAAATGCCATTTCCAAGATAACCTATTCATACAATTTTCTCAGACATTCTTTGGATGAACTTAAAAATGTTTAAGACATATGAAACTTTCTTGAATGTGACAAATAATGATCACAGGAGACCTGACTTTTTTTTTTTAAGATTTTATTTATTTATTTGACAGAGAGAGATTACAAGTAGGCAGAGAGGCAGGCAGAGAGAGAGGAGGAAGCAGGCTCCCCGCTGAGCAGAGAGCCCGATGCGGGACTCTATCCCAGGACCCTGAGATCATGACCTGAGCCGAAGGCAGCGGCTTAACCTACTGAGCCACCCAGACACCCAGGAGACCTGATTTTATATTAAATGCAGTGACATTATTATGCCTGAGAAATTTTTTTTTTAATATTTATTTATTTGACAGAGAGAGGGATCACAAGTAGGCAGAGAGGCAGGCAGAGAGAGGGGGGAAAGCAGGCTCTCCACTGAGCGGGGAGCCCGATGCGGGGCCCGATCCCAGGACTCTGAGATCATGACCTGAGCCGAAGGCAGAGGCTTAACCCACTGAGCCACCCAGGTGCCCCTTTTGTAAGATTTTACTTATGTATTTGAAAGAGAGAGAGAAAAAGCGCAAGAAAGGGGAGCAGGAGAGGGAGAGGCAGGCTCTCCACTGAACAGGGAGCCCAATATGGGGCTTGATCTCAGGACCCTGGGATCATGACCTGAGCCAAAGGCAGCTGCTTAACCACCTGAGCCACCCAGGTACCCCTATTTAGTCTGAGACTTAGTGCATCTCCACAATTGCTTAAATTAAACTTAGGACATAATTAAGTACTAGAAGTTCCCTACTTCTTATCTTCAAACTTATTTTTAGGGTTACAATTAAATTATAAAAACGATATTCCAGCAAAGCTCAGTGTAAGTTTGTAACTTACACATTTCTCTGTTTTCTAGTCTTGAATCTTCAGGGATTTAATTTTAGGACTTTCACTTGTGGGAGCTGACACTCTAACATGTTACCCAGGTGTCTGCTCTGGCTTAGATGCTGGACACTCCAACAGTGTGATTTTCAGCTTCACTGTGATTGAGGGAGCAGGCGGCCAGTTGAGGACAAAGTACAAGGTGTCACCCTGCACCCTCCTTCTCCCCACTCCTGCGTTGGATACAGGTGGCATTCCTCCAGGAAACTTAATGTTAATGCTTAGCTGGAAGGAAAAGCAATCTTAGTTTGATAATAGCAAGTCCTCCAGTATCAAGAGTGTCTTCATTAGCACATGAAAGTCCTTCTGGACTCCTCCCTTTGTCCTTACCTCCCTTACTCCCAAGTCTACAATCAGCCATTTCTCACATCTACAAGGCAAACAGCTCTTTTTACCCAGGGGTCTTGTCCCTTGTTTTAATAAAATCACCTTTTTGTACCAAAGATACCTCATGAATTCTCTCTTGGGCTGCTGACTCCTGACCTCACCAACATTCCGAAACTATGTCAACTGTGTAGTTCATAGAAGGGAATTGTTTTTGACTTTTCCGTAATTAAGACATCTACTGTTTGTCATTGTATGACTTACTGTCCTCTATGACAAGGTCATCTGTTAGTAGAAGACAAATCTGTGTTTTTTCCAAATATGTATTTTATATTTGTTGCTTTAAAGACACTAAAAACTTTGATTAAATACATTTAGAGAAAGAATCTGATTTGCTTTTTTTTTTTGCTGTTCTTTGTTGTGTTTACTCTGTTACTTCTTTGTAGATAATTGCCAATCCTCTCTTTAAAAAACTCAATACTTTCTCAATATTGTATACTTTTGTAGAGGAAAAACAACCTTAATATTCCATTAGGTCACCGATGCATTACTATTATTAAAAATGAGAGCATTCCACTTATGTGTGCTGTTTTCCATTTTACCGTTAACTATGAAAAATACAAAATCCCTGCATGACACGTCGGGAATGTAAAAACTGAAAAGTTATTTTATGTGGAATGTATGGTATGTTGACAGTGCTCAGACAAGGTCGTTAAGGCAAGAATAAGCCAGGTGGGTTTGAGGGGCAGATGGAACCCTGTGTTCAGGGAGAGCTTAGGAGTGATAGATGGGTCAGTGCAGATCTTGGTAAGGGCTTTGGCTGTTACTCAGTGACTAAAAGGAGAGTCTTGAAGAAAGGCGTGATATGATCTGATATGCAATTTCAAAGAAGATTCTGTCAGCTTTATAGGGAGAGAAAGGAACAGGGGCAGCAAAGAAGCAGGGAGACCAGAAAGGAGGTCACTCAAGTAGTTCAGATGAGAAACGTGGTGGCTTGGCCTCCAGTCTTAGAGGCTGATCAAGAGAATGTAAGGGCCTATTTAGCCAGAGCGATTCCATCTGGTTAAACAGTGATTTTGTTGTTTATGCAGTAAAATTTAAACTGACCCTGCTCCCCCCAACCCCGGAACTTACTTAAACGCAAGTCCAGGAAACCAGTCCCAGGTAACAAAGCCCAAATGCAAGGGTGGGTCAGGTCAGGTGGAGATAACAGCCCAAATGCAGGGATGAGTCGGGCCAGGTGGAGACATCCAATCAGCATACTGTCTCCCTAGCTACTAAGGAGTGTGGGCCCCGCCCTTTAGGTGACTTTTGGGCACCAATTCTGACCAAGGTGGTAGGCTAGTTCAAATAGCTACTATGGGGTGAATTGTAATTCAATTGGTCACCCATATGGGACCTAACATGACTGTGCAGCTTTCTCTGTATGGTACAATCTCATTGGCCACCTGTGTGTGGCCAGGTTCAAACACATGTCCTTTGCTCTATAAAAGTTAGTGAGGCTGGGAGGGGTCAACTCTTTGTAAGAGATGGCCCTGGCCGGTCAGTTTGATTCTTGATGCTTGGCACCAAATAAAGCTTTCCTTGACCTTCGCTTGGTATCAATCTCACTCCTTCAATCACGGACACATTATTGGGGGACCTTTCAAGAATTAGCCTGACCTGATATAAATGCTTTATATACAGACACGGAGGGATTTATGCATGAACTGAATTATGAAATAAAAATAAAAATCACTCCCAAAATTTTGGGCCTCAACGATTAAGAAAACCAGCCTACAGTTTCTAGATGGAGCCCTTCTGTTGAAGGGCTTTGGAAAAGAGCTGCATAAGTGAACAGTTCTGTTCTGGACTTGGGAAATCGGAGATTCTTTGCAGTTAATAAATGGAGAAACCAAGCAAGTAGCTAGCTCTGTTGAGTCTGGAGTGCAGAGAAGTAACTGGGACTAGAGCCCACATTCATAAGCAATCCATGCCTCATTGTATTTAAAGCTACTAGACAGTGGGACCACAGAGCATGGGCACTAGGAGAGAGGACACACATAAACACTGATTTCTCTCTGTGAGTTGTTCATTTGTATTTCCTTTTAGTGATTTTATTTATTTATTTTTTTAATTCATGTTTCCCACTTGGAAAATATTTTTGTTGTAGGGAGTTCTTATTGAGCTCAAAAACTGTTTTGTTTGCTTTTATATAACATCTGTTCTGATTTAACACTCCTCTTAGCAATACCTAAAATTTTTAGGCTGACGTTTTCTTTATTTCTCCTAGCTTTGTCAAAAAAAAAAAAAAAAAAGAAAAAGAAAAAAAAAGAAAAGAAAAAGGAAAAAAAGGAAAGAAAAGAAGAGAAAAGAAAAGAAAGCAAATCTGGATTTAGGTTAGGAGAGACTTTATTCAAAAAGACCACTGAAATAGGAAGAGGGCTATTACTTTACAGAGAACCCTCCAACTGTAAGGCTAGAAGTGTCCTACAGATCAAGCAGAAAGGATTTTCTATTATAGGATTGCATAAACCGGCTTGGAAAGAACTGGGTGTGGCTAAACATGTGCTTTGATAGGTAAGTGGATCAGAGAATGTCTCCTCTGGGGTCGGTTGCTTTTTGGGAGGGCTGTGTACTGAGAGACTGTTCCTACTTTTAGTTGCTGCTTAAGCTAGTGGAGGAAGACATGTCAAAGTCCAAGGACCTGGGTGAGGGGTGAATCCTGACTAAAGTGTGATCAGGTCAGATTGATGAGGGGCTAGAAGGTAAGCTGAGGACAAAGCACAAGATGACCTTTGCCACCCCCCCACACAGCCCCACTCCCAGATGGGATCTGGGTGACCTTCCTCAGGTGCTCCTGGAGGCCCTAAAGCGAAGAAAGGAAAAAACAAATGGTTGACTTACAGAGGTCAAAGTCATGCAAAACAGGAGTCTCCCTCAGTTTACAAATGTTTTAGCCATTTACAAGAAAAAAAAATATTGTTAATAACCTAATTTCCAGAAGGAAATGCAGATAAAATGAAATGTCCTAATAATCTGCAGCCCATTGACAAATACTTGAGGCAGGCAGTTTCCCACTATCTCAATGTTAACGCATTCCTAGAGAGAAAAAATGACCTTAACCTTACCATGGCAAGGCCTCCAGTCTTAAGCATATGAAAGTTCTTTCGAAAACCTCCCTTTTTCCTTACCCCAACTCTCAAGTATATTATCAATCATTCCTCAAAAACCCAGTGCTGCAGTTTCTTCTGCCCAAGGGTCCTTTCCCCATTCTTTAATAAAACCACCAATTTGCACCAAAAAGGTCTCAAGAATTTTTTTCTTGGCCATGGGCTCCAGACCCCACCAAACCTACCAACATTCCAAAAAATAACATCAAAATTAGCAGGAACTTTGGCCAAATTGGTGGAGACAAACCATTCAGCTAATCATTTGTGACCTAAAGAAGGGTATTGGAGGATTTCTTTCTGACCTCATCCTAGATAAGGTTTAGGATAAGGGTTTAAGGTAAGTCACAAGAGGAAGGGTGGTTCTTTGTAGTAAGCCATTCCTTAGAATACAAAAGGGACATTTCTTAACTAGTCTCAGGTGAAATTCAGCATATTCAACCATATATATATAAATATATATATATATATATATATATATATATATTATGTATGCAATAGTACTATTAATACTATTAAGTATGCAATAGTATTATGTCTGAAAAAAGTACATATTCTTAATTTAAAACATTCCTTAAAGATATATATATATATATATATATATATATATATATATCCTTTTTTTAACCCCTATTCTCATTCTGGTAGAAACTTTCTGATTGTGTTAATTGTTTTTATTTTGTTTTGAATAACAATTTTAGGTTTATTTCAGCATTTTCTATTTCCTCAAAGTTGTTGTATGCCATATGTTGGTGTCTGTTATCAAAGGAGCGAGACTGATACAAATTGAAAGTTTGAATGTAAGACAAAACTTTATTTTTATGCCAAGCATCAGAAACCAGACTGACCTGTCAGGGCCACCTCTGAAGAGGGCAACCCCGTCCTGATCTCACAGGCTGGTTTTATAGGTCATAACCACAGACCCAAGGTACGTGGCTCCTATTGTTAAGGCATTTACTCCCAGAATCGATACCTGGAACTGATACCAGGAACTACTGGGGTGTTTATTCCCGGAATGAAGTCCGTGGATGTAAACAACAATATGGCTACCTAGGCAATATGCAGTCACTCTGGCTAAGCAGGACCTTATAGTTAAACAGGTTTTAACATTAAATCGGCCCTAACACCATACAGGCATATCTCAGAGTTATTGGAGAGTTCTGGGGCTAGAAGTTTGGTCCAGACTGCTGCAGCCATGCAAATATTGCAATAAGATGAGTCAAATTAACTTTCTGGCTTCCAAGGACATATAAAAACTATGTTTACACTACACTGAAGTCTATTAAGTATGCAATAGTATTATGTCTGAAAAAAGTACATATTCTTAATTTAAAACATTCCTTAAAGATGCTAACTATCATTTGGGCTTTCAGCGAGTTGTAATCGCTGATCACAGATCACCATAATAAATATTAATAGCAATGACAAAGTTTGAATACGGTTGATATGATTCTTGAGTGGTGTTGGTGGGGTCTGAAGTCTTAAATAAATGAATAAATGAGTTTAACTCTGAAGGGTCTGAAGTCTCCTTCATAGGCATTTGTCAAGATCCAGTCTTCAGTGACACTCAGCTGCCAACTTTCTGAATTTTGGTTTCTGTGGGAGGCCATCCACTGGGTTCAAATTTCCACTTTTATGCAGACAGATTATTACTTTCAGTTTGGCTGGCAGAGACCATGAGCACCAGAATCCAAGGGCACTGTGAGAAACAAATGACTATCTTCTTTCAGGTGAGCAAGACTCAGATGTTGGTGACTTACATCATCCCTTCATTACAATTCTTACCTCTACACTTATGGTCATGGTGTAAGTAAGGTTCTTTTCAGATGCTTGGGGCAGGTTAAATCATAGTTTTAATTTCTAGTGTTATGTTGGTTTCTGTTGTTGTTATACTCGGGTTTTGTTTGATTTTTTTTTTTTGATTTATGTATTTATTTTAGAAAGGGAGTGTGGGGAGGGACTGAGGGAGAGAATCTTCAAGCAATCTCCCCTCTGAGCATGGAGCCCAACCTGGGACTCTAACCTACAACTCATGAGAACATGAGCTGAGCCAAAACTAAGAGTCCGATGCTTAACCAACTGAGCCACCCAGGCATCCCATTTTGTTATAGTCTTGAATGTTTTCAATACATTTTTACTATTTTTGGTGAAGGTAGGGGTTAGGTTTAAGGAAGGTGGGGATTAGCTGGGAATTCCAGCTTCATACCATTTTAGACCCAAAGCCAACATCACCCAGTATGAGTGGAAAGAAATGTTGAAGCTATGCTGCACAGTAATTAAAACTCAGATAAATGTATAATTTAAGTTCAGCCATATCAGAATCATGGCAAATTGGGCCATACTTTTTATTGCATTAAAATACTATTTCATAGCAAATTAAAACTTAAATAAAAGACCTCTTAATGGATTGCAATAGCAACATACTTGGATGGTATCTTCTCAAACTGAAATACGGAATTAATGAAATTGGTAGAGCATTCCAACAAAGTAATAACCTCCCAGAAAAACTACCATACATATGCTTTGAATCATCTGATTCAGCTATAAAGTAGTAACTCAGTCTTTGTCATTCACAATGTATCTCTTTTAAGACTATCTCCATAGACCTTCTTTTTCAAATACTATAGTCTAACATGTTATATAATAAAATCTAATTACCTGATAGAAACAAAATACTTTCAAGATGCATAACAGGTATTTTGTGGCCGAATTTTCTAAAAGCTCTCCTTGAGTTTTAATTTGTCTAAATTGGTTGTGATACAAAGTATTCTTATGCATGTAAAACAATGAGTGAAAATAATTTAGAATGAACTTAATGACTATATTTCAAATAATTGTTTTACTCTATGTATACAGAAATGTATGTGTGTGTATATACACACACACACACATACATACAGAAAGATAACTCTTAGGTTGATATTCAAACCCTGATTTTTTTTAATTATAAAAATATTAAAGTTTAATATAAGTTCTGACTGGTTAGATAATTTCACAGAGGTGCGTGTTTAAAGAACATCAAGCTGCTGGAACCTTTTAGGACTTGTTGTCAACAACACCCCTGTGAGACAGACCGAATTCTGATGGTGATTTTTAGCTAATGTCTTTGCCCAAAACTTAAGAAATAAGCAATTCCTGCTGTTCCTCTAGCCCTCCAAACCCTTAACACTCTGTTTCACTTTGCTTTTATTTCCATAGTAACCAACTAGCCCAGGAATGTTCCAACAGTTCTGCTGGCTTCAAATCTCTTGCCAAATAGTTCTTCTGGATAAGGTGCTAGCATTACAACATACTGTGACTCAGCTTTCTGTTGAGTTATATCTCTGATTGGTTGTAAATATTCTCCATCGTTTTCTTGTCTTTTTAATTTCAAAAGAAATTATTAAATTTTCTTTAATTATTCTTTTTTTCTTCTAATGTGTATTAAAAATTTCACAGGTAAACTCATTTATTATTTGAGTTAATTATACTTTTTCAAATTTAATAATGCTTCTCTAGATATTTAATGTATACATATATTTCATCATATACAGAAATATTCTATATCTATTTCCTCAAGATATGAGGAAGTTGAGAGGCAATGTGGGGGGGTTTGGGGAGTAGGAAAAGGAATAAATGAAACAAAATGGGATCAGGAGGGAGACAAACCATAAGAGACTCTTCATCTCACAAAACAAACTGAGGATTCTGGGGGGAGGGGAGTCGGGAGAGGGTGGTGGGATTATGGACATTGGGGATGGTATGTGCTATGGTGAGTGCTGTGAAGTGTGTAAACCTGGAGATTCACAGACCTGTACTTCTGGGGTTAATAATACATTATATGTTAATAAAAAACCAAAATATTAAAAAAAATAAAGTTCCATTTAATCTCTGAACACCTAATATATTTTAGAAATAATAGCTATGAGCACATTTAAGGTAGGATTCTTGCACTCTAGAAATCACATGTAGTAGAAAAGAAAATCATGAAAAAGATCATTTTATATAAAAATTTAAAATAGAGGCTGAAGAAATTACTATTGTTTTACCCAAGAAGGGGTAGTTCATTCTGCAAAGGAAACTCTGCCTGCATGGGCATTTTCCAGAAAGAAGAGTTGGGGGACGATATTGGAGAAAACCAACAGAGTCACAGAAAACAGAAAAATGGAAAAAGACCCTAGTATTGAGGGAAAATAAATAGTATAATGTGCCTAAACCAGAGAATAATTGGGATGTTAGATTATGAAAAAGTAATGTAACATATATAGTTAACTGGAAATATAGTTTGTGAAGAAAATATTACTCTAGGGGCGCCTGGGTGGTTCAGTGGGTTAAGCCGCTGCCTTCGGCTCAGGTCATGATCTCAGGGTCCTGGGATCGAGTCCCGCGTCGGGCTCTCTGCTCAGCGGGGAGCCTGCTTCCCTTCCTCTCTCTCTGCCTGCCTCTCTGCCTACTTGTGATCTCTCTCTGTCAAATAAATAAATAAAATTAAAAAAAAATACTACTCTAAAGATAAGGGACCACATGACTTAGGCATGCCTATGCTTTTTTCCCTTCATTTTCAGAGTTTCAAATGTTATGGAATCAGTGAGTCTCACAGTGTCTATATTCATTTCTCCAGGTTCGAGGAGGGAAGGGCAACTAAAAGATAGTCCTTCTACTCTTAGAGCTATTTGTATCCCTGTGTATAGAATTTCCTTGAGTTATAAATGATTTTATGTCTTCAGTTTCCTTACCTATAACTAAAGAGATAGTTACTTAATATATTATATTTTTGGTTACCAGCTAAACTCTTAGCTTCCCTCAGACCAGCAAGCACCCTCTACCACTCCTCAGCAGGGAAAATGCAGGAGGCCACAGTTTTTAATATCTGGGCAACTTGAGTTAATGTAGCCCCAAAGGGTGTTATTTTCTGGTGTAAGCCACTGCATTGAACAAATCACACTCAAAGTGAATAGAATTTGCAGAGGTTTTGCAGTTACTTTTGGGAAATTAAGTTAAAAAGTAGGTTTTCTATTACAGTTTGTGACATTCAGGCTTTAAAGATCTTATCAAGAATTAAATTAGGCTAACTTTCTTCATTTTTTTTTTTTTTCTTAGAGAACATCCAGTAAAGTAGTTCTTTCATTTAGTGGTTAAGATAAAAATATCTTAATTCAGGTATTTTAAAGGGTGATAAAACTGACCCTGCATGTTATAGACCAATCAACTTCATTAATGCTGCCGTTAAATCGCACATGAGAATTTTATTGCCGTAGTTGGAATTGATGAAAAAATTTAAAAGTACAGATGTAATATGCTAATAGTAGTTAGGTAATTTCCCAAAGATCGAAAGCTAAGTAATTTTTCCTCCTGAAAATTGATCTTGTCTTTACTCATAATTCGGTATATCTGCACAAATTGAGACAACAGGAAAAATCTACTTTGTGTAACTGCAGCAGACAGGGCTCCATTTTTGGTGGAGCTACAGTACAGTGGATTCTGAGTGCTCTAAAATCTTCACTTGGCTTCAGAAGGAGATATTAAGAATTCTGATTTAGTGAACACCACAAATGCTACTTCAGAGAGATTCAGGAAGTTCTGCTTTACTGTAATTACGTGTACCTAACTTGCTTAAAAAATTGTATTCCTATATATACAATTCGTGATAATACATATTTGCTTCTGAACAATGTCTATATATAAGCTTCTATGGCTAGTACATATGAGTGATTACAATGTGTCCAGCACTGTTTTAATCCCTTTTCCTATGTTTATACCTTTATAATATATATATATATATATATATATTTTTTTTTTTTTTTTTGCAGGAGAGACAGGGATGGAGAGCAGGAGCAAGGAGCAGAAGGAAAAGCAGATTCCCTGCTGAGCAGGGAGACCGATGCGAAACTCCGTCCAAGGATGCTGAGATCTTGACCTGAGCTAAAGGCAGATGGTTAATGACCGAGCCACCCAGGCGCCCATGTTTACACCTTTTATCCTCAAAGGAAAGGAGCCTCTGTGAGCATGAATCCGCACACATATAAACAGTATGTGCATATGTGTCAAAATGAACACAGGCCATAGAGACTGTCTCTGAATGTGAATAGATCACGAGGCCAATCTCCAGACCCCCTGCCCATCATTGCGGTTATAATCTCTTGTCAGAAGCCTTCACGTAATTATATCCTTACCACTTTTTCGGGGGGAGGCTGGTGCTCACCAAAATTGATGAACTACTGTCTTAACACAAGAGCTGTCTCACTTGTTTTATATTATTTTTTAAAATAAGGATTCTAAAAAAATGGTAGTTTTCTGTCATTTTCTGTTCTTAAAAATGTCACATTCTGTGGCTCCAATTCAATCCCTTCTGACAGTTTGCAGCAATTCTCAGATTCGCTCTGCACATAGCAATCACGTTGCTAAGATTTACTACTCAACCCTTTGGAAAGCTGTTATTATGGATAATATACTCCCACGACTGAGCAACAGTCTCTGTTGACCTTGATAGATTTTTTAATTGCTCATCCTCTCATAAGGAACCCCGTCCCCCTGTACACACCACCATCCTGGATTGTGTGGCACAAGGCCACATTTCTTTCACCTTCTAGGCACAAAGACCAGTTCCCCTGTGCCCCAGACCCAGAGGGGACCCTTGGCTCAGTCGGGGGGTCCTGTGGTCCAGCACTCACGGGGCTTTTTTTCTCGTGGTCTGACAGCACTGCTGCTTGTCTGCTGATCTGTAATCACTCTCCTTTGTCTAAATTCAGGTCCTCATGGAAAAGGGTTCACTATTTTTTTCCCTCCTGAAGAGACACCCAGACTTATTTGTCCTCAGGTATTCTTGTTTTACTGTCAGGCTACATCACAGGGGGGAAAATAGCCTTTTGTTACATACAGTACCCCACTACCTTCTCCAGCTGGTCCGTGCACATAGCTGAGTTCTGACACTGCAGATGAAAACCTGTGATCTAAGTGATTCTCTGTCTCACACATCCGATGGATCCCCAAGCTTTCTCTCCTCAGCAGGATGCAAGAATGGTTTATCTGCCTTTTCAGATTTGAGACAGAAAAAACAGCTTCCAAGCAGAGTCACCCCTAGGAAAAGCAAACAGACATTTTCCTTATGATCTTTTTGCTTCTACTTTTAAATTTATGTTTACAGACAGCATCAATGCAACATTTTTAGAAATAATTTTTAATTGTGAGTGGCACACACACACACACACACACACAAAATCTCCTTTGCCTTTTTATTGCTAGGTATAGCTTTTTAGAGGCAGAGATGACAAAATATCAAGAAGTGGATCCCAGCTTCAAATATGGTTTTCCCCAGTGCCATACTGTCAAGTGTAGCTAAGTGCACATGCCTCTGTTAGCTGCCATGCATGAGTCTGGAAAGGCTAATTCAAGGTCATTAAAGGGCATAATCATCCATAAATGGAAGCCATATATATATCATGTTAGAGACATCCCTGAGTGGACAGTGAGTTGATTTTATAGCATATCACAGAATGGTAGAACTGGAGGGACATTTAAGTTAATCCGTTCCAACATCTTTATTTCAAAGATGAGGAAATGAGAGTCCAGAGAAATTGTATTACTTGCCCAAGGTTACAGAACTAGTTAAGTACTATTTTCCATAAATGTGATAAATCTATATATTTGAATTAACATTAATTTTACCACAGAGAGAATGTATGCAAAAACAGCTTGCAAGCCATAAAGTAGACAAGTCAGGGAATGCGTAAGAGAAAAAAAAAAAAATCATTGCTAGAGAAGATTGGAGATAATTTCAGACTTTTCATTTAAGAGTAAAATATACTTCTTTTAATTTTAGGAATATGAATTTAAAATAAATTCATTTACACATTTATATGGATGCTCAAGTGGAAAGAGCTTTCTGCAAAAGTGTTAGGGTAGATTGTTTAGATATTATTCTACTGGTTTTTCCTTTTGTTGTTGTTGTTGTTTGTTTTTGAACATAGGAAGTCAAGAGGGGCATCTGATAGCTGGTGTTACAGGTCGAGTTTCTGAGAAGTCATTCTGTTCTTTGCAGGCTATGGCAAGCTGACCTTAGAACCTTAGGATAAGATTCCCAACACTAGTTCTAAGAAGACTGTGAGACATGGTGAGAAGAAAACAATTTATTGGAATTTAAGGCCATTTCCAGAAATCTTTTTTTCATTAGATAAAAGCACACCTGTAACATTATCACTTACTTCTTCCCATTTCTTAAAAATATACGCCATATGAAGTTATTTAATTTTAAGATTGGACTCTGGAAACAGACTGCTACAATCTGAATCCAGAATCTATCATAGGCGATATAAACCTCAGCAAATTTTACATTTTATTTGAGTGTGTGCCTGACACATAATGTATGACTGTCTGCTAATCGTGACTCTTCATGTAGCTTTAGCAGTAGTCATAGAATTAGGAGTACAGTAGAGTAAGATTCTCAAGAAAAAAAGAAGTTGCTCAGAGAAGAAATATTATAAACTGACTCATTTTGGATACTGAGGTTTTGAACTATGTCCATACTGATTTTTCTGCCTTTTGGATCTCTCCATTTCTGATAAGGGTGTCAACACCTCTAATAGTGAGCTCCTCTGTTTCTTCTTGCAGTTCTATCAGTTTTAACTGCTTCATGTGGTTTAATGCTCTGTTGTTAGGCTCACACACATTAAGGACTGTTATGTCTTTTTGGAGAATTGACCCTCTATCATTAGGTAATTCACTTCTTTATACCTGATAACTTCCCTTGCTTTGAAATCTGCAGTATCTGAAATTAGTATAGTTACAACTCCTTCCTTTTAATTAGTATTAACCTGGTATATTTTTCTTCATCCATTTATTTTTAATCTATATGTGTTTCTTACAATTCCATTTACATTAGCATCAAAAATAATAAAATACTTATGAATAAGTTTAGGCAAGTAGATGAATGATCTGTATACACACACACACACACACCCCACTGTAAAACATCTATGATAGAAATTGAAGAAGGCAAAATAAATGGAAAGATATTCAGTGTTCATGGACTGAAGAATTAACATTATGACAATGACCTTACTGTCCAAAGCAACCTACAGAGTTAATGTACCTCTCTTCAAAATTTCAATGTCACGTTTCACAAAAATAGAAAAAAAAAAAAAAAAACAGAAAAGCAAAAACAAAAAATTAAAATCTTTGTGGATCCAAAACTGCTAGAACTTATACAGGAATTCAGTAAAGTGTCAGGATATAAAATCAATGCACAGAAATCAGTTGCATTTCTCTACACCAACAGCAAGACAGAAGAAAGAGAAATTAAGGAGTCCATCCCATTTACAATTGCATCCAAAACCATAAGATACCTAGGAATAAACCTAACCAAAGAGACACAGAATCTATACTCAGAAAACTATAAAGTACTCATGAAAGAAATTGAGGAAGACACAAAGAAATGGAAAAATGTTCCATGCTCCTGGATTGGAAGAATAAATATTGTGAAAATGTCTATGCTACCTAAAGCAATCTACACATTTAATGCAATTCCTATCAAAGTACCATCCATCTTTTTCAAAGAAATGGAACAAATAATGCTAAAATTTATATGGAACCAGAAAAGACCTCGAATAGCCAAAGGGATATTGAAAAAGAAAGCCAACGTTGGTGGCATCACAATTCCGGACTTCAAGCTCTATTACAAAGCTGTCATCATCAAGACAGCATGGTACTAGCACAAAAACAGACACATAGATCAATGGAACAGAATAGAGAGCCCAGAAATAGACCCTCAACTCTACAGTCAACTAATCTTCGACAAAGCAGGAAAGAATGTCCAATGGAAAAAAGACATCCTCTTCAATAAGTGGTGCTGGAAAAATTGGACAGCCACATGCAGAAAAATGAAATTGGACCATTTCCTTACACCACACACAAAAATAGACTCAAAATGGATGAAGGACCTCAATGTGAGAAAGGAATCCATCAAAATCCTTGAGGAGAACACAGGCAGCAAACTCTTCGACCTCAGCCGCAGCAACATCTTCCTAGGAACAACGCCAAAGGCAAGGGAAGCAAGGGCAAAAATGAACTATTGGGATTTCATCAAGATCAAAAGCTTTTGCACAGCAAAGGAAACAGTTAACAAAATCAAAAGACAGCTGACAGAATGGGAGAAGATATTTGCAAATGACATATCAGATAAAGGACTAGTGTCCAGAATCTATAAAGAGCTTAGCAAATTCAACCCCCAAGAATAAATAATCCAATCAAGAAATGGGCAGAGGACATGAAAAGACATTTCTGCAAAGAAGACATCCAGATGGCCAACAGACACATGAAAAAGTGCTCCATATCACTCGGCATCAGGGAAATACAAATCAAAACCACAATGCGATATCACCTCACACCAGTCAGAATGGCTAAAATCAACAAGTCAGGAAATGACAGATGCTGGCAAGGATGCGGAGAAAGGGGAACACTCCTACACTGTTGGTGGGAATGCAAGCTGGTGCAGCCACTCTGGAAAACAGCATGGAGGTTCCTCAAAATGTTGAAAATAGAACTGCCCTATGACCCAGCAATTGCACTATTGGGTATCTACCCTAAAGATACAAACGTAGTGATCCAAAGGGGCACGTGCACCCGAATGTTTATAGCAGCAATGTCCACAATAGCCAAACTATGGAAAGAACCTAGATGTCCATCAACAGATGAATGGATCAAGAAGATGTGGTATATATACACAATGGAATACTATGCAGCCATCAAAAGAAATGAAATCTTGCCATTTGCAACAACATGGATGGAACTAGAGCATATCATGCTTAGCGAAATAAGTCAAGCAGCGAAAGACAACTATCATATGATCTCCCTGATATGAGGAAGTGGTGAGGCAACATGGGGGCTTAAATGGGTAGGAGAAGAATAAATGAAACAAGATGGGATTGGGAGGGAGACAAACCATAAGTGACTCTTAATCTCACAAAACAAACTGAGGGTTGTTGGGGGGAGGGGGTTTGGGAGAAGGGGGTGGGATTATGGACATTGGGGAGGGTATGTGCTTTGGTGAGTGCTGTGAAGTGTGTAAACCTGGTGATTCACAGACCTGTACCCCTGGGGATAAAAATATATGTTTATAAAAAATAAAAAATTAAAAGTAAAAAAAAAAGGATAAAAAATAAAAATAAAATAAATGAAAAAAAAAATCTTTGTGGAAACAGAAAATATCTTGAAAAGCTAAATCAGACTTGAGAAAGAACAAAGCTGGAGTCATCACTCTTCCTGTATTGAACTATATTACAAAGCTAAAGGAATTATGATGTATAGTCTTGGGAAGCCTGGGGGCTCAGTTGGTTAAATATCTGCCTGGCTTAAGTCATGATGTCATGGGATCGATTCCCCACTTTGGGTTCTGCGCTCAGTGGGAAGTCTGCTTCTCCCTCTCCCTCAGCCACTTGTGCATGCTCTCTCTGTCTCTCAAATAAATAAATACAATCTTTAAAAAAAAAAAAGGCAGCATAGTCTTGGCAAAATAGACACGTGAATCAATGGAACAGAATAAAGAACCCCAAAATAAGCCTATATACATGTTGTCAATTAATTTTTAATAAGGTGCCAAAATTATACTACTAGAAAAAGTTTTGTTGAATAAATGGTACGGGGAAAAGTGGATATCAACATGCAAAAGAATGAAATCAGGCCCCTATCATACTGTACATGAAAATCAACTCAAAATGGATTAAGAAGTTAAATGTAAGACCTGATACCATGAAATTCCTAGAAGAAAATAAAGGGCTTAAAATCTTTGCTCTTTGACATTGGTCTTGACAATGTTTTGTTTCATTTTATTTTTATTTATTTATTTATTTATTTATTTATTTATTTTTGGATTTGACATCAAGAGAAAAGGTAAGAAAAGTAAAAATAAAGAAGTGAGACCCCACCTAACTAAAAAGTTTCTGCATAGCAAAGGGAATGCTTAACTAAATATAAAGACAACCTATAGAGTTGGAGGAAATATTTGCAAAACTTATATCTGATAAAGGGTAGTATCTATTCTATACATATGCACATACATCTATCACACAACTCAACAGGAAGAAATGAATAACCCCTGTCTGTCTCTCCAATCTTGGAGCCACTAGTTTGCTCTGAGTCCTCACCATTCTTATGGTTCCAAGAAGAGCTATTGATTTTTCAGTCTTTTCAATTTTTTTTTTTTACTTGTTTTTAGGACACAGTGGTAGTTCCCATGCTTCTTACATGTGAAGCTGAAAGACCATTGTTGAGGTTTTCTATACTCTTTAATTCCACTTAAGTTCCTTTATTTTGCCAGTGTCTCTTAGCAATCTTCCCTAATCTGAATTCTCATCTTTTCCCTGCATTCACATTAATAATGTCTGTGATTTCCCAGGACTACTTACCACAGAGTATTTTGTGACATTGACAAATCAGGTAATGCAGGAAGAAAATATGTGTGGAAGTAGACAGTGGCAGTTAATAGATAAAGAGTTCTACTTTGAGCATGTCACCACTGAGAAGCTCATTGAAAATCTTCATGGCATTCATAATTCACATAAGTTATATAATTTGGAATATGTGTCCATGGCTCAGGCAAGAAATCAAGATTGAATATAAATGCTTTGTATCAAAGAATTATTATTGAAGTAATAGTTTTAATTTGTGTACATAAATAAAATCACAACAGAAGAAACACAGAATATGGAGAAGCACCAAAGCAAAATAGTATTAAGCCAGTCTAAAAGGTAAAAGGATAAAAGGTAGTGAAATATCATTTAAAGACATAAGGTGTCAGTGGCAGTAACACATGCTAAGGAAACCAAAAACTCTCTTCTGGGTTTGTGCTTTCAGGGAGTTTCAGATGAAACTTTAAGAATATTTTTCGATAGAGGGTTTGGTGGAAATAAAACTGTAAGAAGTTATAGATAGGTAAGAGATGGCGACAGAGGTTTTAAGCATATAAACGGTTGAAAAGAATCAAGGAAAAGAATCATGAGAGGTTGTAATGTGAATTTTAATAAGATACAGAAGAGTCTGCATTTATCATTTATATATTGTCCTGAATTTTTAAAATTTATATTTATACTACCTTCCTATTCTCAATGATAAAGTCTTCGAAAGCTGAGTGTTTTCATATTATTTTTTTAATTAAATTTATTTATTTTCAGCATAACAGTATTCATTATTTTTGCACCACACCCAGTGCTCCATGCAATCTGTGCCCTCTATAATACCCACCACCTGGTACCCCAACCTCCCACCCCCCACCACTTCATTCCCCTCAGATTGTTTTTCAGAGAGCCTAACACAAAACCTAGTACCAAGCAGTCAAGAAAAATTTTTTAAGTGTCATGATTATCAAGGATTAGAAATAATTGACAAATGTAGTAATAACTGCAAACTCTATAGACAGTCCCAGTCATGTAGATACAAAATTCTTTCTAAAGATTTATTTATGCAATTGATTTATTTGAGACAGGGAGTGGGACAGAGGCAAAGGGATAGGGAGAGAGTCTTAATCAGACTCCACACTGAGTACAGAGTCTGTTGCTGGGCTCTATCTCAGGACCCTGAGATCACAACCTGAGCTGAAACCAAGAGTCTGTCGCTTAACCAACTGTGCCACCTAGGCACCCCAGTACATAACTCTTCATAATTGCTATATACTGTTATAATGCCATCAGTATGGTGCATGCTTCATTTCTTTCAGAATTCACCAATTATTCTATTCCATTCCCGAAGTACTTATTGAACATGAACATCTTCTGAGCATTTTTGGACTTTGGTCCTCATAAAAGGATAGGTAGCAAACAAGTTTTCCCAATTAAATAACTTAAAGTCTTAAAAAGAAATTCAAAATGATATCTAGTATTTCACTGGAGAACTGACAATGATTATGTCATTGAGACATAAACAGGGGAGGATTAAGAATCCAGTCTCAGTGCTGCTTTTTGGCTGTGGGATGTTACTTCTTCCAAACAGAAGAGCTGCAAAGGTAAGACGTTGAATGAAAACCTTTTGACAACTTCTGAAGGCCTAGGAGAAAAAAGACTAGAGTCCAGAACCTACCCAAGTGTGAGAACCACAAAGTATTGTAAAACACTTCAATTTGGATGAAGTGAAAAAACTCTGACTTAGAAGAGGGAGTCTACAGAGGGAGACAGGCCCCAGAGACTGTATCTCAGTTTAAATAATCTCATTTTCTGAAATTGAACTGAGGTGAGTCTGCATTACTGACTAGCTGAGAGTCTGATTGATGAGAACAAAATATAAATTAATTAATAAATAAAATAATTTAGGAGACTAAAATTTATTCTAGGCTTCAAATTATTTTTACAAATAATTTTAGAAATGCAATATCTTTTTAACAATAAAACATATGTGAAGTAAATGAAGAGACATGGCAACAACAAAAGAAACAGAAACTAGAAAGCAAATAAAATGTAACAAAAATCATGCCCGCAAGGGACTTAAGCAGGAAATTATTAGATAAAACCTTTGAAATATGTTTGCTGAAAGAACTAAACATAAGGTTGAGGATTTTCGGAGAAGGCAAAAAAACTATAAAATTATAAACAAAAATATTAAACTGAAAATAAAAGAATTAAAATTAAATAATGAATACATATCACAGCAACAGAGATACAGCCAAAACAATAATTAGTAAATTGGAAAATGTCAGGAAAAAATTGTTTCCATAATGTAATTTAGTGATATACAAAGGTGAAGCATCTGAAATACTGTAAGAATTTTATGTATATTTCACTGGAATCCTTAACAGAAGGAAAGAGATTAAGAGAAAAAAGAAAATTTTAGAAATGTAAGAGCTGATAACTTTCTTCAATTAAAGAAGGGTATAAAATCAAATGTTTAAGAAACACTATTAAAGATAGATGGAAAACTTAAATACACCCTTAGATAATACTATGTTAACTGTGGAAAAGTAAAGAGGAGGAATAAATCTTAATAAACAGCTAGAAAAAGTTGGAGGAAGAAAAAGATTACTTTCTAATACAAAATAAACTAATAGCTGACTTTTCATAGATAGAAATTGAAATAAAATGAGCAATATCTATAACACCTGGGGAAAATTACCTATTTAGTATTACATTCCAAGTGAAGATATCCTTTGAGAATAAATTGAAATAGTAGCATTTCAGACTAACAAAAACAGAGAACACAGCACCACCTGAATCATAGTAAAAGAAATACAAATTTTTCAAGATAAAGTAAAATGATTGAGAAGTCCAGAGATTTGGTAAGGAATAACTTTTATTTTTTTTAATGACAAGATTTAATATGTAAGGGAGTGTACATGGAAATTGAACAAAAGAAAAGGAATTTCTAATGGGGAATGCACATATATGTGAAGAAAGAGCTCTCTTTCTTACTCTTCGCCTGCCTTGTCACAGATTGGAAGCATATATTTACAAAGGACATATCTGTAGAGCATATAAAGAGCTTTTACACTTAATAAGAAGATAAATTTAAAAATGAAAAATGGGTAAAAAAGTCAAATAGTCATTCACCAAAGACACAAAAATGACTAATATGCACATGAAAAATACACTCAAAATCATTAGTCCTAAGAAATGCAAATTAAAAAGGATAAAACAGTTTAATATCCACTAAAAAAGTCAATATTAAAAGGACAAATCCTACCAAGTATGACAAGGGTATGAAAACTATGTCTATATGAAGACCCATGCACAAATGTTCATAGCTGTTAGGCTTATGTAATAGCCAAAATCCCAAAGAAACAAACAGATAATTTTTGCACAGCAGTAAAAAGTATTGAATTATTAATACACATAACAACATGGATCAATCTTAAAATATTATGCTTTGCAAAATAAGTCATACAAATTAGTGCATGTGTTAGGATTCCGTATACTAAATTCTAGATGTGAACTAATCTATAAACATAGAAACTCGAAATGATGGGTATCTTTGTTATCTTTATTGTTCATGAGTAACTGCACCTGTGGTGGAAACAGCTAGAGAAGTTGAAATAGAAATAACATGTGAAGATGTGACCAAGTTGCTGTGATCGAATATAAAACTCTAACAAATAAGAAGTTGCTTCTTATGTATGAGCAAAGAAAGTGGTTTCTTCAGATGGAATCTACTCCTGGTGAAGATGCTGTGAAGATGGTTGAAAGGACTTAGATTATGGCATAGACTTAGTTCATTAAGCAACTGCAGGTTTTGAGAAATTGACTCCAATTTCCAAAGTAGTTCTACTATGGGTAAACTGTTACCAAACAGCATCACATGCTACAGAGTAATAATTCTGGAAAGGAAGAGTGAAACAGTGTGGCAGACTTTATTTCAAAGACCTGGCCAACACCACCCCAGCCTTCAGCAACCAGCACCACAGTCAGTCAGTATGCATCACCATTTAGGCAAGAACCTCCCCCAGCCAAAAGATTACTGAAAAAGCTCAGATGATGGTTAGCAATTCTTAGCAAAAAGTAATTTTTAATTAATATTGGCACTTTTTTTAGACACAATGCTATTGCACAGTCAATAGACTACAATATACTGTAAATACAACTTTTATATCCATGGGCAACCAAAAAAGTTTACTTTGTTGTGATATTCCCTTGATTGTGGTGGTCCAGAAAGAATCCTGAATATGTGGCATACCTAAATATGGACACCAGATTTACAATCCAACAACATTACAACCAAATAACAGTTAAAATTTTAATATAAAACTTTCAATAATGAATGGAACAACTAGACAGAAAGAGAATATAGATATACAGGACTTGAACAAATCATTAACCAACTTTAATTGTGATACAAAGAACAATCTACTTCATAGTTACAGAATGCACATTTTTTAGGGAGCACATACAATAGTATCCAGAACAGATAATAAGACAGTCTTCAAATTAGTTCCAATAATTTAACATGGAAGATATTTCTCCAGGATAATCAAATTAAAATAGAAATCACCAAAGGAAAGATATCTGGGAAATTCACTAATACTAGACAATCAAAACACATTTTTAAATGTTCAATAGTAAAAGAATTATAAGGAAATTAAATTTTTAGAATAAATGAAAATAAAAATGGAAATATGGTATGTAGCTAGAACAGTTCTTAGAAATGCACAGCTTTAAAAACCAGTATCAGTAAATAAGTAAGGTCACAAATCAATATTCTAACTTTCCATTTCAAGAAACTAGAAAAGGAAAGGCTATTAAATATAAATTAAGTAGTGGAAAGGAAATAGAAATTAGAGAAGAAATCAGAGAAATAGGAAATATAAAAATGAAAAAAAAACAACAACTAAAACTAAACATCATTTGTTGGAAGCATTAAAAAAATTGATAGATATTTAGCTATGCTGACCAAAAGAAAGGAAAAAAATAAGAGATAATTTTAAAAAGTCAGGAATTTAAAACAGAATATCACTACTGAAACAACAAAAACTAAAAGAATTATAAATTAACATCTAACAGGCCAACTAACATTTAGATAAAATGGATAAATTACACTGAAACTACAAATTATCAAAATTGATTTACCAATAAAGGATATGAATTTACCATACCAAATAAAGATAGTTAACAATTAAAATTCTTCACACACCAAAAGCCTGGTCTAGATGCCTTCACCAGTAAATTTTATCAAATATTTACAAAAGAGATAATACCAATCTTTTGCAGATTATGTCAGAAAATAGAGAAGGGAACACTTCTCAGCTCATTCTTTTAAGATAAACAAAGATTTTACAAGAAAACTACAGATCATTAATCCTAGTGAAAATATGTACAAAATCTTTAAAGAAATATTAACAAATAAATTCTAACATATTTTACAAAGGTACTATAAATCATTAATAAATGTAATCTTTCTTAAGAATATGGTATTGATTTCACACATTAAAAACATAATGAAAAACACAATAGTAACACAATAAAGGACAAATATTACTTGATCATCTTGATAGATGTAGAAGCAGCACTGACTAAATGAAGCATCCATTCACTTAAAAAGGGGGGGGGCATATGTCTCAGCAAACTAGCAACAGGAGGAAAATTCTCAACCTCCTAGGAAGCACCTACAAATATCCAAACATACCTTGAAAGATTTAAATGCTTCCTGTGATCTCTCCTGAAGTTAAGGAAGATGTCAAATATATCCATTTTCATCAAAAACAAAATAAACAAAACAAAAACAAAACACACCTAGATTGGACAGGAAGTAGTAAAATTGACTTATTCAGAAATGACAGTTCTGAATCCTAAATGTAGGAAAACCTTAGGAATTCACAATATTTGCGCATGCACAACTGTTAAAGCTTATGTGAGTTTAGCAAAGTCTCAGAAACAGTAATACCATACAAATATCAACTGTATTCTATATACTAGTAATAAACAAAATAATATTAAGAAAAATCCATTAAAATAATGTCAAAAATAACAAAATAGATAGGAATACAATTGTAAAAATAAATACAAGATTTTCACTGTAAAGAAGGCACACATTGCTCGAGGAATTAAAGATCAAAATAAATGAGATCTTACATGCTTGTGTTCTGGATTACTTAATATTCATTTTCTGAAGTTAAAAATAGATGAATGTAATCACACACACACACACATACACAGGCTTTTTTGGTAGAAACTGACAAACACCTTAAAATGTATTTGAAAATGTAAAGGTTCTATAATCACACATTTTTGAAAACAAAGAATACAGTTGGAACCTTATGTGATCCATTTCAAAATTTACTTTAAAGCCAGACCAATTCCGTCAAGGTGGTACTGGTACAAGGGTAGGCTTAGAGATCAATGAGACCGAATTAAGTCCAGAAATAAAACCAACTGTGGTAAACTGAATTTTAACGAAAGTATGTAGAAAATCCCGTGGGGAAGGGATAGTGTTCACACAAATGGTATTGAGACAACTGGAAATTCACATTAAAAAAAAAAAAAAAAAGGAACATTGACCCTTGTCTCTTACCATGCACCAACATCAATTCAAATGGAATAGACTTTGTGAGATTAAGAGTCACTTATGGTTTGTCTCCCTCCCAATCCCATCTTGTTTCATTTATTCTTCTCCTTAAGCCTCCATGTTGCATCACCACTTCCTCATATCAGGGAGATCATATGATAGTTGTCTTTCTCTGCTTGACTTATTTTACTAAGCATGATACGCTCTAGTTCCATCCATGTTGTCACAAATGGCAAGATTTCATTTCTTTTGATGGCTGCATAGTATTCCATTGTGTATATATACCACATCTTCTTGATCCATTCATCTGTTGATGGACATCTAGGTTCTTTCCATAGTTTGGCTATTGTGGACATTGCTGCTATAAACATTCGGGTGCATGTGCCCCTTTGGATCACTACGTTTGTATCTTTAGGGTAAATACCCAATAGTGGAATAGACTTATATGTAAAAACTAGCATTTTAAAAACTGAGGAGAAGAATCAATGAAACAAGATGGAATTGGGAGGGAGACAAACCATAAGTGACTCTTAATCTCACAAAACAAACTGAGGGTTGCCGGGGGGAGGAGGGTTGGGAGAAGGTGGTGGGATTATGGACATTGGGGAGGGTGTGTGCTTTGGTGAGTGCTGTGAAGTGTGTAAACCTGGTGATTCACAGACCTGTACCCCTGGGGATAAAAATATATGTTTATAAAAAATAAAAAATTAAAAAAAACAAAAAACAAAACAAAACAAAAACAAAAACAAACAAAAAAAACTGAGGAAAAACACAGAAAATCTTTGTGATCTTGAGACACAAATCTTTCTTCAGTATAACAACAAAATTACAACCAGTAAAATAAAGAACTAATAAATTTGACTTCATTAAAAAGAAGTTTTTTACTCCAAACGTTAATAGAATCAAAAGAAGAAATTGTGAGAGAATATTCTCATATATTTTTAAACAACTTTTTAAAAAAAGATTTTATTTATTTGACAGACAGAGATCACAAGTAGGTAGAAACACAGGAGGGGGGGGAGCAGGCTCCCCACTGAGCAGAGAGCCTGATGTGGGGCTCAATCCCAGGGCCCTGATATTATGACCCAAGCTGAAGGCAGAGACTTAACCCACTGAGCCACCCAGGCGCCCCTTCCTTTGTATTTTAAACACAGCTATTTGAAATTTTGAATTTGGAAACTTCAGTATCTGGATTTTTGTGGCTCTATTTCTATTATCTTTTTTTTCCTTTCTATTATTTAGTTATAGAATTTAGTAATAGTTAAATATAGCTATTATTTGGTTACCCCTCTTGTGCTTGGCCTGTTTCCACTACATGACAGGTATTGTATAAGAATTCACGGAGAAATCTTGAAGGCTAGGGTGATTTTACCATTCCCCAGAGAGTTTGTTTTGGGTTTTTCATTTGTTGGCTGGTTTATTTTTGATCCTTGAATACAGCTAGGGGGAATTGTAATCCCACATCATCTCAACCCAAAATAGGACTTCAAAGCCAGATTTATGAACCTGGGAGGAGCAGTCTACATCTGGCTAATCCTTATCTGTGGTGTAACCTCAGCATCTCAATCCAGACAGCATAATGTATTCTCCTGTGTCTTCAATATGTTGTGGTCTGTACCTGACAAGGCTTCTAAACCTGCTCAGGGTTTCAGCTTCTAAGTTCATTGTTGAATCAAGAGATGCCCTTTTGGGACAAATGATTCCAAACGTCCAGTTCATCTCAGTGGTTTTCTTTCCTGGATTGATTGATTGATTGATTGATTGATTTGACAGAGAGAGATCACAAGTAGACAGAGAGGCAGGTAGAGAGAAAGGAGGAAGCAGGCTCCCTGGCGAGCAGAGAGACCGATGCGGGGCTTGATCCCAGAACCCTGAGACCATGACCTGAGCCGAAGGCAGAGGCTTAACCCACTGAGCCACGCACGTGGCCCCTCTTTCCTGGATCTTGACTGTGTAATTCTTCACTTCCTGTTAGTTCCCCGATGATTTAACAGCACTTATTTGTTTGTTTGTTTGTTTGTTTTGTTTTGTTTTTGCTATTTAAGGTTTTTCCAAAAGGCTTTGTAAGTCTGTATTACTTAATTTTCCACTACCAAAAGGGAAACTCACCGTATGATGCTGCATACTTAAGAAGTATGTGAATCACTCCCTGTCAACATAAACCCATTGTTATTGAAAAGCCAAACCCTTTTCCTAGACATTCTAACTAACTGCCCTACAGATGTGTTCACTTGGTGTGAACTCACTCCAAATGGTTAATTTATGTATCTTTATTAAATATCAAAATCTGAACTCACTTTATGTAATTTATATCACTAAGTTGAAATTATTACACTTGTCAACACCTTTTCTTAAAGCTTAGAGTTTCACACATAAGTGTGGGAGGCCACAATAAGGCTTGAGACGGGGACCAAACCAGGCCCTGACTTGTGCCTCCTTTAAAGTCTGAAGAGCCTAACAAAAGGTTTAGGACGGGAAAAGTTGAGCAGCACTGAGAAAGGGTCTGTGCTATATGTTGTGTGCTTGCCTATGTCACTTCCCACACGCTTGCCAAACAAATGAGAACAATTTGGTTGGGGTCCTAAGTTCGTGGCTGGTCCTTGCTGCCCTAGTACAGCCCATAAACTACTTTCAGGTTTGATGTATCAATATAGAACAATTGTACTGACATCAGTCATTTGGCATCACGAGGTCTGCTTCTAGTTAATTGGAAACTAGTGGCTGTTTAACTAGACACAGGTGTATTGCTTCTCCTATTGTAATATCACTATATATATGGCCTTAACGCTTTGAATAAACTTAGCACTGTTGGACATCCTCCTCAGTGCTCCTTCTGCCCCCATCTCTCTGCTTCTTGAGTTCTTTTCTTCATCCTCTTACCCTCCTGTTCCTGGTCGATTTGTCACACCGGCTGCGACACATAAAGATATTTTACACTTCTTGAATTGCAACATAGGTAATACATTATATGTAAATTGTAATTTTTATTATTGCCCTATGAATACACATTTAATTTATTTCCAATGTGGTAATGTTAAAACAATGTTACATGGAACATTCAGTATGTCTTTTTTTTTTTTTTAAGTTTTTTTGTTTTTTGTTTTTGTTTTTGTTTTGTTTTTGAGTGAGAGAAAAAGAGCACCAGTGAGGTGAGGGGCAGAGGAAGAAGTAGACCCCCACTTATTATTGACCCTGATGTGGGGCTCGTTCCCAGGACCCCAAGATCATGACCTGAGCTGAAGGCAGCCGGTTAACCAGCTGAGATACCCAGGCGCCCCTGTGTGTTCATCTTTATGCCACATGAGAGTGATTTTCCACATTACACATGGAGGCATGGAATCACTCACTGATGAAGTATATGCATTCAAGTTTTATAATACAGATTGGTTCTTCAACATATATCTATCTACTTACTTGTTCTGCCATCAGTATACTACAAGAGGAGTCCCTTGTTTTCTACCAATTTTGTTCACAGGTGATACAATCAAATATTTTAATTTTGGTGATGTGTTATGTGCTTGAATTTGCTGCATAAGTCAGAAAGTACTTGAACTTGTAAAAGTTTATTTCTTGTATGTGAAGTCCTTGCAAGTTTCAAGTGATGTGCAGAGCACCTGTTTCCTGCGTGGTGGTGCAGTTTTTCCTTTATGTCTGAGATGCTCCCACACTGTCTACAGCACAGGGAAAGAAGTGCTGGAGAAGGACACACTGGACATTAAGTACTTCTCCCGAAAGTGATGTTCACTTTCCAGGGGCCAAGAAAATCAAGGAGATTCAGGAATAGCAGGTGTGTATGTATGCAGCAAGAAGAAAGTTAAGGAATGTGAAACTGGGAATAAGAAATAAATCAAGATGGATATGTGGTGTTCAGAACTAAGAAATGTAAAATCCCCACTGATACCAAAGATAAAATGGCATAAAGGTTATGCATTGCCTGTGATATTTGGTCAAAAGACATACTTATGAGAAATTTTAATATGAAAAAACTTACATAGCATCAAAGTTGCCTTTATATCCGTTATTAGGTGTTCAGTTAATTGGCACTAAATACATTCACACTGTTGTGCGACCATTACCACCAATCATTTCCAGAATTTTTCATCTTCCAAAACCAAAATTCTGTAAATGTTAAATGATAATTCCCCCAAAACACCCCCCAGATCCTAGTAACCATATTCTATTTTCTGTCTTTATGAATTTGACTATTAGGCAACTTACATAATTGGAATTAAATATTTGCTGTCTCATGTTTGGCTTATTTCAGTTAGACTCGATTATATTCCATTGTATGTGTATGCAGGTATGTACGTATGTGTGCACATGCATATGTATGTACATATACAGACACCATATTTTGTTTATCCATTGATCTATTGATAGACATATGTATTGCTTCCATCTTTTGGCTATTTTGAATAATGATGCTATGAGCATTGGTATATAAATACCTAAGTCTCTGCTTTGAATTCCTTTGGGTATTTTTGAGGAATACCCAAAGACTATGATGTTGAGAAAACATCATACTGTTATCCAAAGAGGCTGTACCAGTTTTGCATTCTCACCAGCAGTGGACAGTGGTTTCAACTTTTCCATATCCTGGCCAATTCCTGACATTTTCTTTTTGTTTGTCTTTTGTTGATCATATTCATCTTAATGAAGATAAAGTGGTATTTCATTGTGGGTTTGATTTACTTTTCCCCAAGATTAGTAATTTTAAGCATCTTTTCATATGCTTGCTGGTTATTTGCATATCTTCTTTGGGGAAATGTCTATTTGAGTCTTTTACCAATTTTTAAACTGGGTTGTTTGGATGTTGTTAAGTTGTTATGAGAAATATTCAACTGTATCTCAAAACTATCTATTTTAATTAGTTGCCAAACAGTTACATGTGATTAAATTGTTAGGAAAATTATTAGGATGCTTTTTCTAGGATTCTATATACTAGTTTCTTTTTATTTGTGCTGTTGTAGTATCTCTATTTTTGAGAACATTTGAGAAAACTTCTATTTATTTATTCTAACATCCATGAGTTTTTGAGATTCAAAAGTATTTGAGAATCAAAATAGCTAATGATTCTGCTGCTAAACAATTTATGATCTCTGACTCAGTCTACATTACCACCTAGGAAATGTGGATATGATGATGATAAAATGTGTCTCACTCTTTTCCTTTTTCATGTGTTCCATATTAAAAAAAGAAAAGGATTTAATGTGGACCTATAAAATATAGCTAACTGGTTACACTACTGAGATGTGAGCTGTTAAAAATGGCTGAATGAATTTCCATCAGCTTGCAATCATATCTACTACATATCATTGGTTTAGCAACCTTTCTAGTAAATGTCATACTTGACACAAACCAAGAGAAAAATGTTTTGTAAGATTCTCAAACAACACAAGACTGAGAGGGTAAGTCTTTGTTTTCAAAGTGATCCAATGATTGTCTCTTTCACTGTGACTATTTTTATCCAGGCATGGTTGGTGAAAGGTTGCTGAGATTAAATCAATAATTCAACATAGATTCTCAGGCACTACTGAGAACCATCACTGAGCTTGGTGCAAGGTGTGCATACATAGTTCTTATGGGAACTTCCAGTTTTGCAAAGAAAGGAGAAAAAATAAACACAAATATGCATGAATGACTCCAAATATTGGTAGATTTTCTGAAGGACAAGAACAGGGTTCTATGAGAGTGAGTAGTTAGGTATAATTCATATTTAGTAGGGCTATTAGCCCTGTCCAGAGATGGAGAAAGATTTGGGGACAAAAATCACATTATTAAAACTTTAAGATAAAGGGATGCTCCCTAATGTATGATAAAATAATAGGGTAAACTCCAACTTATTAGGCTCATTAACAAATATTTATTGACAGTGTCCTTTTGTCTCCCCATATAAATTCCCCCTTCCTCCACCAATAGGAATGTCACAGCATATAAAAGATTTAAAGCATAAATTAATTCATCATAGGGATGGCTGCCCAAGGAGATTTGTTTTCTTTTTCAAAGCCCACTCTTCCCCAAAGGACTGTTGCAACCTCGGAAAACTCTGAGAGATGGATTAATAAGTTATGTGTGTGTTGGTGATTATGATTTTCTAGAAAGTATTCAGGAGCCACAATGACCACAGATAACTATGTCCTCTTCTAAAAAATATTGTTTTCTGCAAAAATGTCTAATTCAATGTAAACATTATACTATCCAAAATTACTGTTTTATTTTTTTTTAACGTTGTAAAATCCTACATATATAGACAAAGGGCACAAAAAAGAGTACAGAAATCTACGTGCGGCTGAATGATTTCACACAAAGCTAACATCAACATAATCATCCATTGCCAGACTAAAATGCTGTCATTTGTCAAAAGCCCCTTCGTACTTTTGACAACCAATGCCCTTTCTAACTCTCAAGTAGTATTCTGAGAGTACCCACTTGTATGTCTTTATAATTCTAGTATATAAATATATAATCTTGATCCTTACCGTGTAGTTTCCTGAATCTTTAAACTTTCAATGTAGAGTCATACAACATGTATTTATACACATCTTTTGCTCAACATTACGCTTCAATGATTGGATTTCATTGTTGTGTGTGCCTGTGGATTATTTGTGTTTACTCCTGGAAATAATACATATACAATGACTTACTTATCCATTTCAATGTCGATGCAAATCTGAATTGTGTCCTGCTTTTTTGACTGCTGCTGCTTTGCTAATCCTTATGCATTTCTCTTAGCATCTCTTAAGTAAGTACCACATTAGAAGGAGTGCCAAACCATCTCCAAAGAGGATATACCAATTTACACCCTCCTAAATAACTGCATGAAAGTTCTAAAGCTTGATATCATCAAAAGGAATGACATTTGTTTGGACTTCAAACATTAGCTATTTCGATATAAACGTAATGGTATCAGTGCAATTTTAATTTTCATTTCTCTGATCAGTAATGAGATAGAGGATATGTTTGTTTAGTTATTGGACAATTAGATATCATCTTTTATAAAGTGTCTAAGTCTCTTGTACACTTTCATACAGTGTTTTCTTTATATTGATTTTCACCTCTTTGTATATAAAATAAAATATATTGAATAGAAGTTCTATTTTGGTTATTTATGTGGTAATTCTTTCTCTCCGAGTCTGTATATATCCTTGACATTTCAAAATTGCAATTTTTTTTACATTTTTAAAAACAGCTTTATTGATGTATAAAACATATACCATAAAACTCACCCATTATAAATGTGGCATTCAATGACATTTTAGTAAATTTATAGAGTTGTGTAACCATAACTAAAATCCAGTTTGGGAACATTTCCATCACCCACAATGTTTCTTGTGCTCATTTTGTTCATCTCCACACCCCCCTAAACCATAGGCTTATTAGTCATTCTAGCTCCATAAATTACTTTTTTTGTCCATATTTTTAATAAATGGCATAATAGTCTCAATATATAGTCTCTGGAATTTGATTTCTTTCACCTACCATAATGTTTCTGAGGATAATCTATGTTGTACTGTGTGTATCAGTACTTATTTCTTTTCTACTGATGAGGAGTATTCCATTTTTAAATAGACCACTTTTGTTTACCAATTCACCACTTGATGGACATTTTAATTACTTCCAGTTTGGGGATATTATGAATAATGCTGCTATAAACATTGATTTTTTATGTAGATATATGTTATTTCTTTTTGAAAGATTTCTAGAGTAAGATAGGTAAGTAATATGGGAAGTTTATGCTTAAATTTATAAGAAATTGTCAAACTTTTTGTTAAAGTGTATCATTTTACATTCATACCAGCAATATATAAGGCTTCTATTTTTTCTACATCCTCACTAATACTCATTATTGTCTATCTTTTAAAATTTATCCAGTATAGAGTGTGTGTGTGTGTGTGTGGGCCTGTATGCAGTGAAATCTTAGTGTGGTTTTAAGTTGCATTCTCCTAAAAAGTAATAATGTTGAACATATTATATTTATATAATATTTATATATTTAGATATATTTCATATATCTTCTTTAGTGAAATGTCTACTCAAGTATTCACCCATAATAAAGTATGTCTCATAATCGAGTTGTAAGAGTCTCTTATGTGTTCATGATATATTCAGTATAATATATATAATATGTGAATATTCTTGGGGCGCCTGGGTAGCTCAGTGGGTTAAAGCCTTTGCCACCCAGGTGCCCCTAAAATGCTTAATTCTATAAGATACAGTAATTACAACTCATGAGCCACATTACATTTATAAATTATTTGTGGCAATAAAACTTGGCAGAACTCTTTGTGGAAAGAAATGAAATACAGGGGCACCTGGGTGACTCAGCTTGTTAAGCATCTGCCTTTGGCTGGTGTCATAATCCTGGGGTCCTGGGATCAGTCCAGCATCCGGCCACCTGCTTATCAGGGAACCTACTTCTCCCTTTCACTCCACCTCCTTCCCCACTTGTTCTCGCTCTCGCTCTCTTTCTCAGTTAAGTAAATAGAATCTTAAAAAAAAAAGAAAGAAAGAAAGAAAGAAAGAAAATACATCTTAATGCCTGTAATAAAGTTCATTTCTCTTCACAAAAATGCAGCTTTGAGAAATTTATCATGAGAAAATAGATCAATAAATTAAAATCAAAAGTGATTTGGGAACAACCCAACTTTAACAAAACAGCTAAATTGTTAAACTGGCTGTTTATTTTCAAAAATTAAAGATGCTAATGGAAGTCTAAATGAAAGTGTGGAAGATATTAAAGAAAATGAATGAGTCTAAATTTTAATGGACAAAACTATTGAATTTTGTAAAACATGAAAGGGAAAGTTGTTGACAGAATCAAAAAAGTGGTGTTGAATAGAATGAATATGTTATTATGATATGATATTTCTTTTTTCTTTCTGAAATTTCCAAATTAAAAATTTAGGTATTTCATTTATACTGCACATGTAAATATCCACCATATTTTTTAAATGAGGGAGATGAGAATTGGAACTCTACTGCACAGGCCCTTTCCCTGGTGGGTATGATGAGCGTTAGAAAGGAGAGGTGAGGGTTGTTTGGACCCAGAGTCTGAGGGATCAACCAAAATTCACTTTAATTATTACTCAAAAATGACTTACTTTGTTCTCTGCTTTGACTCTTACATCTATATGGCTCTGGCCAAATATAAGAGCCATCTTCCAAACATCCCTGGTGTCAGGAACACACACACACGCACGCGCACAAGCATACCCTCAATTTGTTTCCAGCTGATCTGTTTTCAAATGAAAGGTAAAGAGACTTGTGATCTTGTTTCAATTTTGCCACATTCTGACTGTGAGAATGTTCCACTTCTTCCTTTATTCCCTAAAAAATGAACAGATTAGAATGGTTCATTTCTAAGGTGGCTTCACACTTAAAACTTGTCCGGACCAGTGTAAAATTTCACTGGGCAAATAAACTTTAGTTATATTAATGTTCTACTTGTATAATTTTCTGATTCAGTAAACTTTGTTTTCTAGTTAATAGCAAAGTAGGACGTTATTTACAATTAGGAAACTTCCTAGAGACAATAGTTATATGGGTAATTAGCACTGAAATTGGAATTAACTTGATCATTATATAAAATATAAAATATTAGCTGATTTGCTATCATGTTGATGATTTACTATCTTTTTGAAGTGACATTTACTTAGGCATGCTTAATACTACCTTCATGAATTACATAAATTCACTCTCAAATTTAAGATATTTTAGTTTAATTCTGTCATAGTGTAGGATTTTTTAAAAAGTCTATAGTTAACCTAATGAAGCATGTCTTGATATTTAAGCTGTAACTAATTGAGAGAAACATTATTACACTTCATGTGCTTAGGGTTTCTCTAGAATATACTGTTCTATCCTCTTGCTTTTAACTCCCTTTCTATCTAACTCTGCTGCTTAGTTTATACGGAGACAACACTTCATATGCACATTATCTTTTTTATTCAGTTCTGCAAAGGACATACAACATGACAAGATGTTCTATGAAGTCATTTCTTTCCAGAAATATGCTGTAGTTATGGGACACAGACTGAAGTTATTTGATGAAGATTTGTAATTAGAATGATAGGTAGCACTTTAGGTTCTAGAAGCATAACCTGTTATTTTAGAAGTTGTGATCTCTGAATGCTTGGTCCCTTGTAGGTTCTATTACTTGTATTAAAAATAAATGTTTTGGGGCACCTGGGTGGCTCAGTGGGTTAAAGCCTCTGCCTTCCCCTCAGGTCATGATCTCAGGGGGATTAAGCCCTGCATTGGGCTCTCTGCTCTGCAGGGAGCCTGCTTCCCCCTCTCTCTCTGCCTTCTTCTCTGCCTGCTTGTGATCTCTGTCTGCCAAATAAATAAATAAAATATTTTAAATAAATAAATAAATGTTTTAACATGTAAATAAGTTTCCTGATTATCTAATCTTTTACATAGTTTCTTCTAAGGGCTTCTGAATTTGTTGTCTTATTTGGAGCAATCTGGAAAACCTGGGGAAAGTAACACAATTCAGCCAAGACTTTGTCTGAGGCTATGGCACCTGTAAGGTGTCTGGGTAACCCTTATAGTGAGGGCTTTGTGTTGGAAAGGCAAATGCTGTCTCTACTGGGAGAGAGTCATCATAGGAAATCATAGGGCTTGGAAAGCGTTCATTAATTCATTCTTTCTGGGAGTGTCTTTTCTTGTATTTATCCACCCAGGAGGCTTATGTCTTTTACCTGAAAGTCCTTCTGTTTATTCATCATTCTTTCGTGCACGAACACATCCTCACTTAGGGTTCTAAGCCTTAGGTGAGAGGCTGGTAAGACACAGAGGATAAAGATTCCATTTTATTTCTGTGTGAGCTCATGATGCAGAGAGGAAACAAAATGGGAGATCAACTCATCCCCATGGCAGATTTTGCTGTCAGTACAGTGGGATTTGGCTGGCAGTGTGAGGTGTCCTATAGCTCTGGAGGAGTCTGGTCATCCTGCACATTGTTCTTCTGAAACTGGCGGCAGTGATACAATTTGCAACCTACCCTTATTTCTAAAAGTGGTGGTGGCAAAAAGCAAGAATTTAGCAGAGTATTATTTTAAAAGGCTAAGTATTAGGGTGCCTGGGTGGTTTAGTCGGTAAAACATGAAACGCTAAAAACGCATTTGGATGAAATATTGAGAACTTTTTTCTTAAAAGAGTAATTATTAAATAAAATAGGAATTGCTTTAAAAGAACTGAAATTACAAAAACAATTAGAAAATTACTATAAAAGCATTAAATCGAAGAAGTTTTCATTGTATACCAGAATAATGCACAGTAGAAACAAACATAAAATACAAAGTATAAATATTTTTAAATAGCTCATCACAGTTTATCCAGTGACATTCCATTTTTCATTTTTTTAAAATATTTTTAAATGTTCTCAGTATTTTACACAATTGAGAACCTTGTATACAGTTTAAGGTCTTCCTTTTTTAGCAATTATAAAATTTGGGTTTTCTGTTATAAAATTATTCTGAAATCAAGTTGAACATTATTGTTCTTTTGTTAGACTTTTAACAGATTGAACATTTTAGAAGACACAAAAAAATCAAACACCAGACGATTCAAAACAAAACAAAACAAAAAAAATTTGAAATCAGGCCAACCTGAATTATTAGTTTGTCCCAACCACAAAACCTTCTTTCTTTATCTCATAACTCAAGGAAACTTAAAATTGTGAAGTTATAATTACTGTCCATTTTCACCACCCATCCACCACCCACCACAATCCCCTTTTATATATAAGCATGTTATTTTGTTCTCTTAACAATATTATGATCTCCCCATAAATACTGTTTTATAAACTGAACCTTTTACTTAAATATGTGTCATAATTATGTTCTGGTTTCTCTAGTCTTTAAAAACTTCATTTTTATTGCTGTAGATGAGAAGAAATGTGTATATATATATATAGACATATATATAGATAGATATAATTTTATTTATAGTATTCATACTGTTTCTTATATTATCCATGTATCAAGAAGCTCTATAGTATGGTAATAAGTGGTACACTTTGGACCTAGGAAAATGAACTCTGAAGCCACATTCCCTGGGTTTTAGTCCTAGCTCTATGGGTTCCCAGTTTTATGTATGACCCTGGGCAAACCATTTTACCCCTTGTGCTAGAATTTTCTCATTAATAAAATAGAAATGAGGCTAATACTGCAACAGTCAGGTTATAGTTAACAGAAACCAGTCAAGGTATCTCAAGCTTTGGAAACCCAACACAAAAGATTTCTTACATTATTGGAAGGCTGAAAAATCAATAAGTCAATGCTAAAGTAACCAGGAGATTAGTAACCTCAGGAACCAACTATGCCCCCAGGACCGCCAGGGCTCACATTGACAGGACCCAGGAAAAGTCCAACAGGGAAATGTAGGGAGGGGAATGTAGGTTGCAAAATTCCAGCACCAGTGGTAATGTGCAGAATACAGGAAGAAGGCCTCCAAACAGAGACTCTAGATAAATAAGAAGTACGAGTTCTTCTCCGGCTGGAAAGAGAATGGGCTGGAAAGAGAATAAAATTAGTTGATACACATGCAGCATTTGTAGCAAAGCCTGGCAGGGAGTAAAAACTTAGTAACTGCTGACTCCTTTTATCATTACACTAACAATGACTCATGAAACACTACATCAAAAACTAATGATGTACTGTATGGTGACTAACATGACATAATCAAAAAATTTAAAAAATAAATAAAAAATAAAATCTAGTAAAAAAAAAAAGAGAGAGAATATGCTGTCATTTAAAGGTGTGTGTTGGGGTGCCTGGGAGGCTCAGTGGATTAAAGCCTCTGCCTTCGCTCAAGTCATGATCCCAGGGTCCTGGGATCGAGCACCGCTTTGGGCTCTCTGCTCAGTAGGGAGCCTGCTTCCCTTCCTCTCTTTCTCTGCCTGCCTCTCTGCCTACTTGTGATCTCTGTCTGTCAAATAAATAAACAAAATCTTTAAAAATAAAATAAAATAAAATAAGTGTGCATCAGTGTGTGTCTGTTTTACCAACTTTTTCATAGACTTTTTCCACTCCCTCTGCTTCTTTCCACAAACGTACTTACGACTCTGGAACAGTATTTTAAAGAGAAGAGATGTGACCGTTATTTATATTTGCTGCAAAGTCGTCACTGTGTAGAAGGAAGCCTGGAAGTGAGCACAATAAGCTGATGATAGAGGCAGATATCAGAGCTGGAGAGCAATGTTGTATAGACCAAAGGAGCACAAATCCCTTATATATTGCGGAGTTCTAATCAGATAATGGCTTAATTTGATTTATTTTTATAAAAATCACTTGGACATCTGTTTAGAGACTGATTGGATGAGGAAGCCAAGAGAAGAATCAGGGCAAAGATTTAGGAGGCTGTTGAGGTAATCTAGGTGAGAAATGACTGTGTCCCAGACTAAGGTGATGTCAGTGCATCTGGACAGAAGAGAATAATTCGAAGTACAGTTTTGAGAAAGAAATGATACATAATAAATAGTAATTGCTTCGGAAAAGAAAGAAAATACATCTCATTTGTACCTCAAATTCATATAGCTTAATCACATTTTTATACTGGAGGTTCCATTTTCTGTCTAGAGATCCTGGTTTTATTTACTATTCTACCAAAATAAAAATCAATGAATAATTTGATGTTTAGAAATAATGACACAAAATGTATGTTAGTTCTTATTTTTACATATTACCAAGTATTTACAAACTGTGCTACTGTGCTATTAAAAGTTTAGCTACATGATAGTTTAGACAACATTCACCAGAATATCTTACAGCTTGGTTGGTTTGGACTTTATTTGACTGAAATGAAAGAAGTAGAAGGATGTGTTTCCAATTTATTTTTAAGCATTCTGGAAGACTAGCATGAATTAGAGATGAATTCTGAATCTTTCATTTAGATCACACTGCAGCATATACTTTAGATATAAAATCACCAATTTAAACTCATTTCAGTGCATTTCCATATTGATAAATTTAAGAGGAAAAACATGTCCTAGAGATAGTTAATAACCAAGATACTTAGACCTGAGAATACATTGAGAAGAAATGTTTGTTTCAGGGTAGCAAAAAATACTTCCTTGTGGAGGCCTAGAATTGCTTGAAATGTAATATCCATAAGCAAAGTGAGCAACAGAAATATTTAAAGAATAACATTGAAAAACACTATGCAGATCATACTTGGATAAAAAAGAACTGGTTTTAACTTCTGTGTGTTAGAAGCAAAACAGAAGTGTGCCAAGGTAGCTAGAAGCCTAACTCTTGGTTATTTTATAATCAGTCTATAAATTAGAAAAACTGTGATTGATAGCCTCTAGCTTCTATCTGGTCATACTGTTCCTACAGCTTCTAACCAGTAGAAAATAAAGTTTAACTTGCTTAAAAAAGACTAAAGTTCAGGCAGCGATCTATTTTGAAATCATTGTTAACAAAAACAGGGGAAGCACGTCTGAATTTAAACCACATCTGAGTCCTTAGAAAATAAAGATGAAAGGATATTGTGGTCAGTAGTATTCCTTTCAAGACGTAAACATACTGGTTTATGTTAGGAACTTGCTATTGCAGAGGACATTAAACATATTTCCTTGTTGAGTGCTAGGGTGGCAGAGGGGGGCATTGACTCAGAGCAATCCATTACATTCAATAATGAATATATTACTCTTTAGGAATAATTGATAAAATGGTTTTAAGATTCCCACCTAAAAGCGGGTGCCTGGGTGGATCAGTGGGTTAAGCCTCTGCCTTCGGCTCAGGTCATGATCTCAGGGTTCTAGGATCGAGCTCCGCATTGTGCTCTCTGCTCAGCAGGGCGCCTGCTTCCCTTCTTCTCTCTGCCTGCTTATGATCTCTGTCTGTCAAATAAATAAATAAAATCTTAAAAAAAAAAAAAAAAGATTCCGACCTAAAGGACAAGGTCAAAACATGGCTTTGCCTCATGATGCAAACCAATGTAACTTGGTCTAATAGATTTATTTCCAACAGTAAACTAATTGGTCTAGTCTTTTTTGTTTTTCTTTAAAGATTTTTGTTATTTTTTTATATGAGAGAGAGAGTGAGTGAATGAGGGAACATGAGCAGGGGAAGAGTTAGAGGGAGATACAGAAGCAGACTCCCCACTGAGCAGGGAGCCTGACATGGGGCTCCAACCTGGGACTCCAGAATCATGACCTGAGTTGAAGGCAGATGGTTCACTGACTGAACCACCCAGGCATCCCTGGTCCAGTTTAATGAGATTTCAAAAGAGTTTAAAAAGACTGTACAAAATGCTACAGAAGATAATCTATTGGACAACAAGGTTGTTATCCAGGCAACTCTGCCCCACACAAATACTGATTTCAGGTGCAGTTGCTGAGAAGCATATCAGAGCTGTGAATAAACTCACAGGAATAGGACAGCACACTGGAGTTCAAGGTTTGCTGCAGAGAAATCTGAGAGTCCACCCCATACCTCTGGCTCCTGGTTAGGCCACAGATGAAACAGACAGGCTTGTATAGGGAAAGAGTAAAAATACCCCCATTCTTAATTGTACTAACATGTTCTGTGTCTGTCAGAGTTCCTCATTGCCCCTCAAAAGGAAAGGTAGAAACTTTCTGAGGGAAAACACCACCACAACCTTATTTTCAGTCATTATCCAGAAAAAATAATATCTAACCAGAGATTGACATAGACAACAGAATATAATTTGCAAATAAGAATAACAATAGAAAATAGGAACACATTTATAAGGGATCCAAATCAAAGCATTGTCAAGCATGGACTTTGAATAACTTTTTACTATGTTAAGGAAATGAAGATATAATTGAGAATTTAGGCAGATGGAAATAAGGGAACAATGAAATGAGAATTGAAAACCTGTGAAGTAGAATAAATGAATTAAGAACACAATGGATGAGGGGTGCCTGGATGGGTCAGTGAGTTAAGTGCCTGACTCGTGGTTTGGCTCAGGTCTTGATTTCATGGGTGGTGGAATTGAGCCTTGGGTCAGGCTCTATGCTCAGCTGGGAGTCTGCTTGAATATTCTCTCTCTTCCTCTCCATCTTCCCTTCCCTCCAATCACATGTGTGCCTGTGCATTCCCTCAAATGAATAAATAAATCTTTCAACAAAAATAAAGTAAAAAATACCAATTTTTAAATTAAAATAAATGTGCTGTAAAATAGATTGTCACAGTGGATTAAAAAAAAACTATATGTTTCTTTTAAAATATGTTAAAATTTAAGGATGGTAGAAGTGGAAGAATGGATTTATATATATAGATCTAAATTTATATATGTCTATATTATATATATATCATAAAACCACTTTTCTCCACAAAAATGCTGGAAACATCTGCAGTAATATCAGACAAAAAGATATTAAATTTTTTAAAATTACATATATTATAGATAAAAATGAACACTATCATCATAATAAAGGTTCAGATTACTAGGAAGATATGACAATTTTAAATCCTGTATGTGCTTCATAACAAGTTTCACTGTATAAAGAAATAATATATGAAATTAGAAAGATTTTTTAAAAGTGTCTAATCAAATTAGGGGATTTTCACATGTCTCTTTCAATATCAGATAGTTCAATCCTAAAACAATTTCACAGTTACTGAAGACTTTATACAAATTGATTTAAAAACCAGACTACTTGATATGAAGAAACACTGTGCTATGCCTCCAGTATAGATAGAGATGAGAAAATAAATGGTGACATATGTACAAAGATTGAAATCTCAAAAGAGTATGACATCAGACTATAGAGAAGTTCAAATAGAAATTAATTATGAAGAAAAATGAAGAAAAGGAAAAAGAAAACAGTTCCTTTTCTCTAGTGGCTTCTTTTCTACTCTATTCTCCAGGAGCCTACTGTTTAATAATAATAATAATGATAATAATAATAATAATGATAATTATTATTATTATTAAACAGTAATTGTTATTATAATATAATACATTATATATTATTATAATATAATATATTATTATATATTATATGTATTATATTATATTATAAGTATTACATTATATATTATTATATATTATATTATATAATACATATTATATTATTATTATTATTAAACAGTAATTATTATTATTATTATTTTCTCTTGGTTTATTTTTCTATGGCTATGTTTCATTTTGTCTTGACATACCCTGCCAGCAGCTTCTAGTACAATTCTTACACAGTCAAATTTACCACTCTTTTGGTGAAAATATTCCAGTGTAGGACAGAAAAAAATGCAAGATAAGACAAGAGCCAGAAGTAAGAAAAGAAGTGCTTGAAGGATTGAAAGAAAAAATGTATATAGCATATGTATGCATGTCCAAAGGATAGAGGAATATATTTGAAAGAGCTCCTAAAGGCATAAGCTGGAAAGATTTTAAAAACAAAATAAATTATGATACTACTAAATTTTAACACAAAGAATACAGTAAAATTTTATGATACTACACTGATCTAAATAAATGATAGAATGACTTGTAACTGGAGAAAAAGAGACAAACCTTTCTTATAGTAGAATTTCATACAATAATTATAGAAGAAATGATGGAATAGAAAATCATCTTTAGAATACCATAGATATTATTGTTTCAGGAAGAATCCATGGAGAAATGGCAAAGTCAGGGGTGAAAATTATAGAGACACCATAGTAGCATAGACCCAAATTATCTTCTGTACATATTTTTGTAATTACTGTGAAGATTCTAGCATGTGTTCACAAACTCTGTGATATGCCTCATCTCAAGAAAGGATTGGACAGGAATCCAGGAAAATCCTAGAGGAGAACACAGGCAGCAACCTCTTCAACCTTGGCCACCATCCTCTTGCTAGACACGTCTCGAAAGGCAAGGGGAATAAAAGCAAAAATGAACTATTGGGACTTCATAAAGATAAAAAGCTTCTGTACAGCAAAGAAAATAGTCAACAAAACTAAAAGGTAACCTATGGAATGGGAGAAGATATTTGCAAATGACATATCAGATAAAGGGCTAGTATACAAGATCTACAAAGAGCTTATTAAACTCAACACTCAGAAAACAAAGAATCCAGTCAAGAAATGAAGACATGAACAGACTTTTTCCAAAGAAGACATACAAATGGCCATCCGATGCATGAAAAAATGTTCCACATCATTTGACATTGGGGAAATACAAATCAAAACCACAATGAGAGGGATGCCAGGGTGGCTCAGTTGGTTAAGCACTGCCTTTGGTTTAGGTCATGATCCCAGCATCGTGGGATGGAGTCCCACATTGGGCTACTTGCTCAACAGGGAGCCTGCTTCTCCCTCTGCCTCTGCCTGCCACTCTGACTGTGCTCACTTTCTCTCTCTCTCTCTCTCTGACAAATAAATAAAATCTTAAAAACAAAACAAAACAACACAATGAGATAGTACCTCACACCAGTCAAAATGGCTAAAATTAACAAGACAGGAAACAACAAATGCTGGAGAGGATGTGGAGAAAGAGGAACCCTCCTATACTGTTGGTGAGAAAGCAAGCTGGTACTCTGGAAAAAGGTACAGGAGTTCCGCAAAAAGTTAAAAATAGAGATACCTTATGACCCAACAATTGCATTACTATGTATTAACCTTAAATATATAAACATAGTGAAAAGAAGGGGAGCATGCATCCCAATGTTCATAACAACAAGGTCCTAAATAACCAAACTGTGGAAAGACCTGAGATGTTCTTTAACAGATGAATGGATAAAGATGTGGTACAAGGGGGAGGGGTCAAGATGGCAGAGAAGTAGCAGACTGAGATGACATCAGGTAGCAGGAGATCAGCTAGATAACTTATCAATCCATTGCAAGCATCTACAAATCCAACAGGAGACCAAAGAGAAGAACAGCAACAATTCCAGAAACAGAAAATTGACCACTTTCTGAAAGGTAGGACTGGCAGAGCAGTGAATCCAAAGACAGACCACGGTGGGAGGGACCGGATCCCGGCAAGCAGCGGAGCAAGAGCACAAAATCAGGACTTTTAAAAGTCTGCTCCATTGAGGGACTTCGCTCCAGAGGTTAAACATGGGTGAAGCCCACGCGGGGTCAGCATGGCCCCAGGTTCCACGGGATCACAGAAGGATCGGGGTGTCTGAGTGTCATAGAGCTCGCAGGTATTAGAGCAGGAAAGCCGGCTACAGAGACAGAACCGAGGAATGAGCTCTCAGCTTGCAGTTACCTTGAACCAGTCGCAGCCTGGGTGAGCTCAGAGCACAGCTGGAGGCCAGGGACACAGGAGTGATTGAGCATTTGTCTCTGAGGGTGCACTGAGGAGTGGGGCCCCGAGCTCTTGGCTCATCTGGGCCAGAGACTGGGCGACCGCCATTTTCATTCCCGTCCTCTGGAACTCTATGGAAAGCATTCAGGGAACAAAAACTCCCAAAAGCGAACCCGAGGGGATTACTTAGCCTGGCCCTTAGTAAAGGTGGTGCAATTCTGCCTCAGGCAAAGACACTTGAGAATCACTACAACAGGCCCCTTCCTCAGAAGATCAACAAGAAATCCAGCCAAGACCAAGTTCATGTACCTAGGAGAACAGCAGAATCCCAGAGGAGGAGAAAGCAAAGCATGGAGTTCATTGCTTTCTCCCCATGATTCCTTAGTCTTGCAGTTAATTTAATTTTTTTAATTTAATTTTTTTTCTTCTTCTAAATTTTTTTTAACTTTCACCCTTTCCTCTTTTAACTTTTTTTAACTATTTTATCTTAACAATACCTTCCATTAAAAAAAATAATAATAATAATAATCTTTTTGAACCTTCATTATTATAGTCATATTTTATCCTTTATTGTATCTAACTTTATTTTTTGTATACACATTGGTTTTTTTCTTCTAAAAAATTTGGGGTACAACTTCTTCTAATAGATCAAAATATGCCCTAAATTTAGCTCTGGGCTTGTTCTACTCACCAGCCCAAGCAAAATCTCTCCACTTTCTTTTTCTTTATTCTTCCAACCAACTTATTATATTAACTCCTTTTTTTAAGAAATTAAAACATTTTTTTCATCTTTATAGGCATATTCCATCCCTTCATTGTGTTTACCCTTATATATGTTTTTCATTCTTTAAAATTTTGGGATGCTGTTTCTTCTAAAGACCAAAATACTCCCAAAATTAAGTGGGTGACCTTGTTCTAGTCATCAATCTAATATATATATATTTTTTTCTTTTTTATATTTTTTAATTTTTTTTCTTTTCATCCTCTTTCTCCCCCCCCATAATTTGGGGACTCTTGTGATTTGACTAAAGCACATTTTCCTGGGGTCTTTGCCACACTTTTAGTATTTTATTTGCTCCTTCATATATTCTTATCTGGACAAAATGACAAGGCGGAAAAACTCACCACAAAAAAAGAAGAACAAGAGGCAATACCGAAGGCTAGGGACCTAATCAATACAAACATTGGTAATATGTCAGATATGGAGTTCAGAATGATGATTCTCAAGGTTCTAGCGGGGCTTGAAAAAGGTATGGAAGATATTAGAGAAACCCTCTCTGGAGAGATAAAAGCCTTTTCTGGAGAAATAAAAGAACTAAAATCTAACCAAGTTGAAATAAAAAAAGCTATTAATGAGGTGCAATAAAAAAAATAGAGGACCTTACTGCAAGGATAAATGAGGCAGAAGAAAGAATTAGAAGACCAAATGACGGAGAATAAAGAACTTGAGCAAAAGAGAGACAAACAAATATTGGACCACCAGGGGAGAATTTGAGAGATAAGTGACACCATAAGATGAAACAACATTAGAATAATTGGGATTTTAGAAGAAGAAAGAGAGAGGGGAGCAGAAGGTATATTGGAGAGAATTATTGTAGATAGTTTCCCTAATATGGCAAAGGGAACAGCATCAAAATCCAGGAGGTGCAGAGAACCCCCCTCAAAATCAGTAAGAATAGGTCCACACCGCATCACCTAATAGGAAAATTTACAAGTCTTAGTAACAAAGAGAAAATCTTGAAAGCAGCCCGGGAAAAGAAATCTGTAACATATAACGGAAAAAATATTAGATTGGCAGTGGACTTATCTATAGAGAGATGGCAGGACAGAAAGAGCTGGCATGATATATTCAGAGCACTAAATGAGAAAAACATGCAGCCAAGAATACTATATCCAGCTAGGCTGTCATTGAAAACAGAAGGAGAGATAAAAAGCTTCCAGGGCAAACAAAAATTGAAAGAATTTGCAAACACCAAACCAGCTCTACAGGAAATATTGAAAGGGGCGCTCTAAGCAAAGAGAGAGCATAAAAGTAGTATATCAGAAAGGAACAGACAATATACAGTAACAGTCACCTTACAGGCAATACAATGGCACTAAACTCATATCTCTCAATAGTTACCCTGAATGTTAACGGGATAAATGCCCTAATCAAAAGACACAGGATAGAAGAATGGATAAAAAAAAACAAAACCCATCAATATGCTGCCTACAAGAAACTCATTTTAGACACAAAATCACCTCCAGATTTAAAGTGAGGGGGTGGAAAATGATTTACTATGCTAATAGACATCAGAAGAAGGCTGGGGTGGCAATCCTTATATCAGAAAAATTAGACTTTAAGCCAAAGACTATAATAAAAGATGAGGAAGGAAACTATAAAATACTCAAAGTATCTGTCCAACAAGAAGATCTAACAATTTTAAATATCTATGCCCCTAACATGGGAGCAGCCAACTACATAAACCAATTAATAACAAAATCAAAGAAACACATTGACAATAATACAATAATAGTAGGGGACTTCAACACTCCCCTCACTGAAATGGACAGATCATCCAAGAAAAAGATCAAGGAAATAAAGGACTTAAATGACACAATGGACCAGATGGACATCACAAATATATTCAGAACATTTCATCCCAAAGCAACAGAATACACGTTCTTCTCTAGTGCACATGGAACATTCTCCAGAATAGATCACATCCTGGGTCATAAATCAGGTCTCAACTGGTATCAAAAGATTGGGATGATTCCCTGCATATTTTCAGACCACAATGCTCTGAAGCTAGAACTCAATCACAAGATGAAATTTGGAAAGAACCCAAATACATGAAGACTAAACAGCATCCTTCTAAAAAATGAATGGGTCACCCAAGAAATTAAGGAAGAAATGAAAAAAATTATGGAAACAAATGATAATGAAAACACAACTATTCAAAATCTGTGGGACACAGCAAAGTCAGTTCTGAGAGGAAAATATATAGCAGTTTCTTGAGCCTTTCTCAAGAAACAAGAAAGGTCTCAAAATACACAACCTAACCCTACACCTAACGGAGCTAGAGAAAGAACAACAAAGGAAGCCTAAACCCAGGAGGAGGGATAAATCATAAATATCAGAGCAGAAATCAATGAAATAGAAACAAACAAAAAATAGAATAAATCAACAAAACTAGGAGCCGGTGCTTCGAAAGAATTAATAAGATTGATAAACCCTTGGCCAGACTTATCAAAAAGAATAGAGAGAGAACCCAAATAAATAAAATCATGAATGAAAGAGGAGATATCACAACAAACACCAAAGAAATACAAACAATTTTAAGAAGATATTATGAACAACTGTATGGCAACAAATTTGACAATCTGGAAGAAATGGATGCACTCCTAGAGACGTATAACTGCCAAAACTGAACCAGGAAGAAATAGAAAACCTGAACAGACCCATAACAGGTAAGCATATTGAAGCAGTCATCAAAAATCTCCAAACAAACAAAAGCCCAGGGCCAGACAGCTTCCCAGGGGAATTCTACCAAAAATTTAAAGAAAAATTAATACCTATTCTCCTGAAATTGTTCCAAAAATTGAAATGGAAGGAAAACTTCCAAACTCATTTTATGAGCCCAGCATCACCTTGATCCCAAAACCAGACAAAGATCTCATTAAAAAAGGGAATTACAGACCAATATCCTTGACGAACACAGATGCAAAAATTCTCACCAAAATACAAGGCAATAGGATCCAACAATACATTAAAAAGATTATTCACCACGACCAAGTGGGATTTATTCCAGGGCTGCAAGGTTGCTTCAACATCGCAAATCAATCAATGTGATACAACACATTAATAAAAGAAAAAACAAGAGCCATATGATACTCTCAATAGACGCTGAAAAAGCATTTCACAAAGTATAGCATCCCTTCCTGATCAAAACTCTTCAAAGTGTAGGGATAGAGGGCACATACCTCAATATCATCAAAGCCATCTATGGAAAAACCCACCGCAAATATCATTCTTAAATGGAGAAAAACTGGAGAAAGCTTTTCCACTAAGGTCAAACATGGCAGGGATGTCCATTATCACCACTGCTATTCAACATAGTACTAGAAGTCCTAGTCTCAGCAATCAGACAACAAAAAGAAATTAAAGGCATCCAAATTGGCAAAGAAGAAGTCAAACTATCACTCTTTGCAGATGATATGATACTGTATGTGGAAAACCCAAAAGGCTCCATTCCAAAACTGCTAGAACTTGTACAGGAACTCAATGAAGACTCAGGATATAAAATCAATGCACAGAAACCAGTTGCATTTCTCTACACCAACAGCAAGACAGAAGAAAGAGAAATTAAGGAGTCAATCCCATTTATAGTTGCACCCAAAACCATAAGATACCTAGGAATAAACCTAACCAAAGACGCTAAGAATCTATACTCAGAAAACTATAAAGTACTCATGAAAGAAATTGAGGAAGACACAAGGAAATGGAAAAATGTTCCATGCTCCTGGATTGGAAGAATAAATATTGTGAAAATGTCTATGCTGCCTTAAGCAATTTATACATTTAATGCAATACATATCAAAATCCCATCCATCTTTTTCAAAAAAATGGAACAAATAATGCTAAAATTTATATGGAACCAGAAAAGACCTCAAATAGCCAAAGGAATATTGAAAAAGAAAGCCAAAGTTGGTGGCATCAAAATTCTGGACTTTAAGCTCAATTACAAAGCTGTCATCATCAAGATAGTATAGTACTGGCACAAAAACAGACACATAGGTCAATGGAACAGAATAGAGAGCCCAGAAATAGACCGTCAAGTATTAGTATGGTCAACTAATCTTTGACAAAGCAGGAAAGAATGTCCAATGGAAAAAAGACAGTCTGTTCAACAAATGGTGTGGAGAAAATTGGACAGTCACATGCAGAAAAATGAAACTGGACCATTTCCTTACACCACACACGAAAATAGAGTCAAAATGGATGAAGGACTTCAATGTGAGAAAGGAATCCATCAAAATCCTTGAGCAGAACACAGGCAGCAACCTCTTTGACCTCAGCTTCAGCAACTTCTTCCTGGGAACTTCGATAAAGGCAAGGGAAGCAAGGGCAAAAATGAACTATTGGGATTTCATCAAGATCAAAAGCTTTTGCACAGCAAAGGAAACAGTTAACAAGACCAAAAGACAGCTGACAGAATGGGAGACAATATTTGCAAACAACATATCAGATAAAGAGCTAGTATCCAAAATCTATAAAGAGCTTAGCAAACTCAACCCCCAAAGAATAAATAATCCAATCAAGAAATGGGCAGAAAACACAAACAGACATTTCTGCAAAGAAGACATCAGATGGCCAACAGACACATGAAAAAGTGCTCTGCATCACTCAGCATCAGAGAAATACAAATCAAAATCACAATGAGATACCACCTCACACCCTTCAGAATGGTTAAAATTAACAAGTCAGGAAATGACAGATGCTGGCGAGGATGCGGAGAAAGGGGAACCCTCCTACACTGTTGGTGGGAATGCAAGCTGGTGCAACCACTCTGGAAAACATCATGGAGTTTCCTCAAAAAGTTGAAAATATCACTGCCCTATGACCCAGCAATTGCACTACTGGGTATTTACCCTAAAGATACAAAGGTAGTGATCCAAAGGGGCACGTGCACACGAATGTTTATAGCAGCAATATGCACAATAGTCAAATTATGGAAAAAACCTAGATGTCCATCAACAGATGAATGGATAAAGAAGAAGTGGTATATATACACAATGGAGTACTATGCAGCCACCAAAAGAAATGAAATCTTGCCATTTGTGATGACGTGGCTAGAACTAGAGGGTATTATGCTTAGTGAAATAAGTCAATTGGAGAAAGACACTATCATATGATCTCCCTGATATGAGGAAGTTGAGATGCAACGTGGGGGTTTGGTGGGTAGGAAAAGAATAAATGAAACTAGATGGGATTGGGAGGGAGACAAACCATAAGTGACTCTTAATCTCACAAAACAAACTGAGGGTTGCTTGGGGGAGGGGGGCCGGGAGGGAGGGGTGGGTTTATGGACATTGGGGAAGGTATGTGCTATGGTGAGTGCTGTAAAGTGTTTAAATCTGGCGATTCACAGACCTGTACCCCTGGGGATAGAAATGAATTGTATGTTTATAAAAAAAATTAAAAAAAAAAAAGAATGAATGGGTCAACCAGAAAATTAAAGAAGAATTGAAAAAAAAAATCATGGAAACAAATGATAATGAATGAAAACACAACTGTTCAAAATCTGTGGGACACACAAGACAGTCCTGGGAGGAAAATTTATAGTGATATAAGCCTTTCTCAAGAAATAAGAAATAGAGAACCTAACCCTACACCTAAAGGAGCTGGAGAAAGAACAACAAAGAAAGCCTAAACACAGTAGGAGAAGAGAAATAATAAAGATCAGAGCAGAAATCAATGAAATAGAAACCAAAAAAACAATAGAACAATCAACAAAACTAGGAGAGGGTTCTTCAAAACAACTTACAAGATTGATAAACCCTTGGCCAGACTTATCAAAAAGAAAAGAGAAAGGACACAAATAAATAAAATCATGAATGAAAGAGGAGAGATCACAACAAACACCAAAGAAATACAAACAATTACAAGAACATATTATGAGCAACTACACATCAGCAAATTTGACAATCCGGAAGAAATGGATGCATTCCTAGTGACATATAAAGTACCACAACTGAACCAGGAAGAAATAAAAAACCTGAACAGACCCATAACCAGTAAGGAGACTGAAACACTCATCAAAAATCTCCAAACAAACAAGAACCCAGGCCCAGACAGCTTCCCAGGGGAATTCTATCAAGCATTTAAATAAGAATTAATTCCTATCCTCCTGAAACTGTTTCTAAAAATAGAAATGGAAGGAAAACTTCCAAACTCATATTATGAGGCAGAATTACCCAAAACCAGACAAAGGTCCCATCAAAAAAGAGAATTACAGACCAATATCCTTGATGAATACAGATGCAAAAATTCTCACCAAAATACTAGCCAGTAGGATCCAACAGTACATTAAATGGATTATTCACCCTGACCAAGTGATATTTATCCCAGGGCTGCAAGGTTAATTCAACATCCACAAATCAATCAATGTGATAAAATACATTAATAAAAGAAAGAACAAGAACCATATGATACTTACTCTCAATAGATGTTGAAAAATATTCGACAGAGTATAGCTTCATTTCTTGATCAAAACTCTTCAAAGTGTAGGGATAGAGGGTACATACCTCAATATCATCAAAGACATCTATGAAAAACCCACCACAAATATCATTCTCAATGGAGTTTTTCTGCTAAGTTCAGGAACACAGGAGGGATGTCCATTATCACCACTGCTATTCAACATAGTACTAGAAGTCCTAGCCTCAGCAATCAGACAACAAAAAGAAATTAAAGCATTCAAATAGGCAAAGAAGAAGTCAAACTATCACTCTTTGTGGATGATATGATACTTTATGTGGAAAAGTATCCAAAAGACCATTCCAAAACTGCTAGAACTTGTACAGGAATTCAGTAAAGTGTCAGGATATAAAATCAATGCACAGAAATCAGTTGCATTTCTATACACCAACAACAAGATATAATGAAGAGAAATTAAGGAGTCAATCCTATTTACAGTTTCACCCAAAACTATAAGATACCTAGGAATAAGCCTAACCAAAGAGGTAAAGAATCTATACTCAGAAAACTATAAAGTACTCATGAAAGAAATTGAAGAAGACACAAGGAAATGGAAAAATGTTCCATGCTCCTGGATTGGAAGAATAAATATTGTGAAAATGTCTATGCTATCTAAAGCAAGCTACACCTTTAATGTAATCCCTATCAAAATCCCATCAAATTTTTTTCAAAGAAATGGAAGAAATAATCCCAAAATTTATATGGAACCAGAAAGACCTCAAATAGCCAGAGGAATGTAGAAATAAAAATGCCAAAGTAGGTAGCATCACAATTCCAGACTCCAGGCTCTATTGCAAAGCTGTCATCATCAAGATAGTATGGTACTGGCACAAAACAGACAAATAGATCAGTGGAACAGAATAGAGTGCCCAGAAATAGACCCTCAACTCTATGGCCAACTAATCTTTGACAAAGCAGAAAAGAATGTCCAACGGAAAAGACAGTCTCTTCGATAAATGGTGCTTGGAAAATTGGACAGCCACATGCAGAAAAATGAAACTGGACCATTTCCTTATACCACACACAAAAATAGACTCAAAATGGATGAAGGACCTCAATGTGAGAAAGGAATCCATCAAAATCCTCAAGGAGAATGCAGGAAGCAACCTCTTCAACCTCAGCCACAGCAACTTCTTCCTAGAAACATTGCCAAAGGCAGGGGAAGCAAAGGCAAAAATGAACTCTTAGGACTTCATCAAGATCAAAGTCTTTTGCACAGCAAAGGAAACAGTCAACAAAACCAAAAGACAACTGACAGAATGGGAGAAGATATTTTCAAATGACATATCAGATAAAGGGCTAGTCTCTAAACTCTATAAAGAACTTGTTAAACTCAACACCCAAAGAACAAATAATCCAATCAAGAAATGGTCATTGAACATTTAATGGTCAAATGAACAGACATTTCTGCAGGAAGGCATCCAGATGACCAACAGACACATGAAAATGTGCTACACATCACTCTGCATCAGGGAAATACAAATCAAACCACAATGAGATGCCACCTCACACCAGTCAGAATGGCTAAAATTAACAGAATGGCTAAAATTAACAAATGACAGATATTGGAGAGGATGCGAAGGAAGGGAAACCCTCCTATACTATTGGTGGGGATGTAAGCTCGTGCAGTCACTCTGGAAAATAGCATGGAGGTTCCTCAAAAAGTTGAAAATAGAGCCACCCTCAACTCAGCAATCTTGCTAGTAGGTATTTACCCTAAAGATACAAATATATTAAACCAAAGGGGCACATGCATGTGAATGTTTATAGCAGCAATGTCAACAATAGCTAAACTATGGAAAGAATATAGATGTCCATCAACAGATGAATGGATAAAGAAGATGTGTTATACACACACACACACACACACACACACACACAATGGAATATTATGCAGCCATCAAAAGAAATGAAATCTTGCCATTTGCAATGACATGGATGAAACTAGTGGGTATTATGCTAAGCGAAATAGGTCAATTAGAGGAAAAACAATTATCATATGATCTCCATGATATGAGGAAGTTGAGAGTCAAAGTAGGGGGTTTGGGGGGGTAGGGAAGGAAAAATGAAACAAGATGGGATTGGGAGGGAGACAAACCATAAGGACTTTTAATCTCACAAAACAGACTGAGAGTTGCCAGAGGGAGAGGGGCAGGGAGAGGGTGGTTGTGTTATGGACATTGGGGAAGGTATGTGCTATGGTGAGTGCTGTGAAGTGTGTAAACATGGCAATTCACAGACCTGTACCCCTGGGGCTAATAATACATTATGTGTTAATAAAAATTTTTTTTTAAAAAAGAAGATGTGATATATATGTACAATAGAATATTATTCAGTCATCAGAAAGGATGAATATTTACCATTTACATCAATGTGGGTGTAACTGGAAGGTGTTCTGCTGAGCGAAATAAGTCAATCAGAGAAAGACATTTATCAGATGGTTTCACTCATACGTGGAATATAAGAAACAGTGCAGAGGATCATAGGGTAAACAAGGGAAAACCAAAGGGGAAGTCAATAAAGAGGGAGAAAAAACATGAAAGACTCCAAACTATAGGAAACAAACTGAGGGTTGCAGCAGGGGAGATTGGTTGGAGGAGAGGGCATGGGATATGATGAGCAAGAAATCTGAAACTAATGATGTACTATATTTTGGCTAATTGAGTTTAAATAAAAAATTTGAAAAATAGAAAGGGCAGACAACAGAGTAGGGCAAGTGTGAAATATTAAATTTACAGTGGAAACATGGAGAACACCACCCTAACCACGTGGTCAAGGTTCACATCACCAGGAACAAGTTATGTTGTTTCATCTGTGTGTTATTCTTACCAAAAATTCATAACTCAATTTTAGCCATGAAGCAACATCACGTAAACCCAAACTGAGGTATATTCTAGGGAATAGCTGACTCTTACTTTTCAAAAGGGCCAAGGTCATGAAAGTCACAGAAAGACTAAGAAAGTATCATAAAGAGATGAAGGTGGGAGCTAAGGATACACAGCTAGAAGACACAAAGCACTTTGACTGGATCCCAAACAGAAATGTAAGACACCTGTGAAAAGAGCTGGTGAATTCCATATGTTGTGAATAGTTTAGTTAAAGGTAGTGTAACAGAGCAAAGTGTGTATGTTTGATAACTACCACACAGTTACTTAATATGTTAACATTAAGGCAAGGTGGGCAAAGAGTATCTAAGAACCCTCTGTACCATATATATTCCTTCATAAAATTATGAAAATTAAAAGTTCAAAAGCAAAAATGAATAAAGTAGATTAAAGGTAATGTCATAAACCAGCATAGAATATTTCCAGTTGGTGACTTGTAAAGGAATTGTAACTGGAGTTCCCAATTTTTTTCTTCCTTTCATTGTCTATATCCACACATGGAAACCCCTCCACCCATCCCCAGAAAACACAGCAGAATGTGCTGCAAAAGGGGCATAGTTAAGTTGCATATGTGGAATTAAATATTCGGTAATTTATTTCACATGCTAATTAACTAGTAAATTGATACATAATATTAAATACCTTATAGTTTGATGAGAAAACAGGAATTATACACACAATTATTTATATTTTCTAGATTATTAAAATGCAAATGAAATAGTATTTCTTATAATTCCTCATTTCCAAATGGCAACATTTTATGAATGCATTTATGTGTTACATAATGAAATAACCTATTCATCATTTTAAATGCCTATTTGTGTAACTCATATTATTTATAGATTGTTCTTACTAGGTACTCAGAAAAAATATTTGTAATGTCTTATATTTAGATTAATCATTGTCTTGTCTAGTCTATTTTTGCAGTTGGATATTGAATTAAATAGTTTTCTTACATAGATTGTTTTTCAGAGTAAAACTCAGATTACTTTCTTAACTATATTTGGAACAAACTCTCCATTTCTATTATGATAATATAGGAAAAATTTCACATAAATTTTTTTAATTAATTAAAAAAACACTGTCAAAATGAAATATATCTTTTGAGGCTTATGGAGATAAATGAATTAATTTAGCCTCCAGAAAGAGCCCTTTAAAATGCTCCTTTTCTCTTGTTAAAAAGGATAACTTAAAACTCTAAATACTATATAAATTAAGTACGAAGTACTGTAAACCACTTTTACTAATTTTCTGTATCACATTAAGATCATTTTCTTTAGATGATCATTACAATGGTGCCAGTAATATAATTATTCTCCAAAGTGTGTATACAGATTGTGGACACTTTAACATATGTAGACTATCTCTCATATCAGGGACAAAATTTCTCAAAACATAAAAGGCTTTGAAGTACATATACTGGCCATACCTCATTTTATTATACTTCACATTTTTTGCATTTTGCAGATATTGCATTTTTTACAGATTGAGGTTCACGGGGACCCAGCTTCAAGAAAGTTTATCAGCACCCTTTTCCCAATAGCATTTGCTCAATTCATGTCTCTGTGTCACATTTTGGTAATTCTAACAATATTTCAAACTACGGTGATCTGTGGTCAGTGATCTTTGACATTATTTTAACTGTCTTGGGTGCCACAGACCATGCTAATATAAGATGGCAAACTTAATCAATGTTGTGTGTGTTCTGACTATTCCACTAACTGACCGTTCCCTGTCTCTCTCTCTTCCATTGGTCATCCCTATTTCTAGAGGCACAGTAACATTGAAATGAGGCCAATTCATAACCCTACAGTGGCTTCTTATGTGTTCTAGTGAACGAAGAATCACAGGTATCTCACTTTTAATCAAAAGCTAGAAATGACTAAGGTAAAGAAGGCATGTCAAAGCCAAGACAGGCTGAAAGCTAGCCCTCCTAATGTCCTCCATGTTATTTCTTATGTTCCACAATTAAGTGGAACTATATAATTGACTTCCTCTGGTTGACTTATTTTATGGTGACTAACATAACACATAAACAATAAAATATAAACAAAAGCAAGAAAAAAAAAAAACAAGCAAGAAAGCTAGCCCTCTTGCCTAGCACTAAGCTAGCACTAAGCCATATGGTGAATGCAAAGAAACAATTGAAGGAAATTAGAAGTGCCATTCCAGTGAACACACAAATGATAAGAAAGAAAACTAGACTTATTGTAGACATAGTGGAAATTTTAGTGCTCCCCTTAGAAGATCAAAGCAGCCATATCATTCTCTTAAGCTGAAGCCTAATCCAGAGCAAGGCCCTAACTCTCTTCAATTCTATGAAGGCTGGGAGGTGAGGAAGCTGAAGAAGAAATGTATGAAGCTAGCATAGGTTTGGGTCATAAGGTTTAAAGAAACCAGCTGAGTCCATAACATAGAAGTGCTAGGTGAAACATTACATTCTGATGTGGAAATTAAATTAAATAATTAACAAAGATCACTGAACTGAATGTCAGATTTTCAGTGTAGATGAAACACCCTTCCATCAAAAGAGCATGCCATCTAGGACTTTCATAGCTAGAGAGAAGTCAGTGTTGGCCTTTAAAACTTCAGAGGACAGGCTGACTCTCCCATTAAGAACTAATGCAACTGGTGACTTAAACAGTTGAAGCCAATGATCATTTACCATTCTGAAAATCTGAAAGCCTTTAAAATATGTTCTTAATTTACTCTGACTGTGCTCCATAAATGGGACAACAAAGCCTGGATGACTTCACAACTACTTACAGCATGGTCTTACTGAATATTTTAAGCCCACTGTTGAGACTGAATATGTAGGAGGGAATAAAGATTCTTTTCAAAATATTACTGCTCATGAACAATGAACCTGGTCACCCAAGATCTCTGAAGAAGATACACAAGAATAATGTTGTTTTTATGCCTACTAACACAACAGCCATCCTGAATTTCATGGATTAAGGAGTGATGTTGATTTTCAAGTCTTCTTATTTAAGAAATACATTTCATGAGACTGTAGTGATTCCTCTGATGCAGCTGGGCAAAGCCAACAGAAAACCTTCTGGAAAGGATTCACCACTCTGGTTGTCATTAGGAACATTTGTGTCATAAAACTGACATGTATAATAAGAATTTGAAAGAAGTTGATTCCAATCCTCATGGATGACTTTGAGGGGTTCAAGACCTCCATGGAGGATGTTACTGTGATGGAAATAGCAAGAGTATTAGAACTAGAAGTGGAGCCTGAAGAGGGCACTGACTGGCTGCAATCTCATGATACAACTTGAACAGATGAGGAGTTGTTTCTTATGGGTGAGCAAAGAAAGTACTTCTGGAGATGGAGTCCACTCCTGGTGAAGAGGCTGTGAAGGTTGTCAAAATGACAACAAGATGTTTAAACATTACCTCAACTTTCGTGTAAAGCAACTGCAGGATTTGAGAGAATTGGCTCCAATTTTAGAACTAGTTCTACTGTAGGTACCATGTTATTAAACATCATCACTTACTAGAAAGGAATCATTCACAACAGGAAGAATCAGTTAATGGAGGAAACTTCACTGTTGTCTTATTTTAAGAATTATCTTTTCCACTGTTTCTTCAGCAGACACTACTCCAATCAGTCGGCAGTCATGAACATCAAGGCAAGACCCTCCACTAGCAAAACAAATGGAACTTGTTGAAAGCTCAGATGATGTTTAGATGAAGCCAATACCCATCTGCCATTCCAAAAATTCGAGGGCCCTTGAAAAATGATGATAATGACCTAAGAAAGTATTTTTTAAATTAAGATATGTACTTTTTTTTTTCAGTATAATACTATTGAACATGTAATAGGCTCCAGTGTAGTGTAAACATTAGTTTTATATGCAACAGAAAACCAAAAATTCGCTTAATTAATTTTCTTGAAATATTTGCTTTAATCGCAATGGTCAGGAACCTGCAATATCTTCAAGGTATGCTTTTAGATTATGTTTATCTTGATAATGTATTAAAACTATTTTCAGGGGCACCTGGGGGGCTCAGCTGGTGAAGCATCTGTCTTCAGCTCAGGTCATGATTCCAGCATCCTAGGATCAAGCTCGATATAGGGGTCCCTGTTCCGTGGGGAGTCTGCTTCTCCCTCTCCTTCTGCTGCTCTGTTTACTTGTGCTCAATCACTGTCTGTGTCAAATAAATAAATAAATAAATAAATAACAGCTGTATTCAAAGATCAGTTAAAGAGGCCAGTAATGTGATATCGAGAATCATTAAATCTTTTTAAATTAGTCAAAAAATTTTAAACGTTGTCTTAAGGAACCATATTTTTGCCATCTTTTCCAAAGTACATGCACACACAGAAAAATGATATTTCAGTTGCATATTTATATTTACTTTGTTTTAAGATAACCCCTAATAAAAGTATTATCTTGACAATCAAGAAAGCACCTACCCAAAACTAAAATTTTTGATAAACTTAAGAATGTAAAAGTAAGTAATTACTTAGAAGGTTTCAATACAGGCATTCAAATATTAAAGGGCTGATTTTTTTTTTTTTTTTTTAGTTTTGTTTTCTGTGGAGAATGCACCATAAACACAGATGTTAATCACAGAGGCCATTTTTAAGGATTATTCTGATTGAAAGTTTCTGAAATTATTTCTGTACTTGGGGCATGGTGCTGCCTTGGACTGAGTTGGTTTCCTAATGGTGTCTGGGCAGGACCACTGATCTTTATTTTTTTTAACTGCTTTGGAGGTGATCAATAAGAGGCTTCTGTCCCTGTCATCTCAGAATTCCATGCTTGGAAGGACTGTTGGGGCCCTCATCAGTGATTGTTCTTCGTATGTCCAGGTAGCATCTGTTGGGCAGGACACATTTAGGAGTGGGAGCTCCTGCATGTCCTCTGCTCCTACTCTTCCTTGTGTTCATTTTCATGAAGGACTTTGGGGACCAGAAGTCTGAAGTCACAGTGTCAACAGACCACAGCTCCCCTGGAAACCTAAGGGAGAAAGTTCCTTGCCTCTTCTAGCTTGTGAGGTGCCCAGAAACTTTTGGCCTCCATTGGTCTTTTTCAAGTGACCCAGTTAATGGGAAATTTGACCTGGAATTTTCCCAGATAAAGAAATTGTTCAGGTACTTGGAATTATAATTATAGTTTAAATCATGCATGGAACTCTTATTTCCTCTTTCTCCTCAGTTTCTTTGTCTTATCATTTTTTTTCTTTCTTTCCATCTAGCTGTGATGGGAGTGTTATCTGTAATTTAAATAAGGAACAAGAAGTGAACACAAAGGAAATCATGGAATGACTCACCCTGTTTCAGGGAACAGACACCACATCAGCCTCTTGGACTGAGATGTAGATCCTCTGTTTCCCACTGAGCTTTCTTAGACCCATCTGTGCATCTGTCTATGGGCATCCTTTTTTCAGCCTTACCTAAGTGTAATTAGTTTACAAGATTCTTTTTAAGATTTTATTTCACAAAACAAGTATTATGCAATAGATGGCAGATCTCTACCTGTTTTTATGACTAGAGTGCTTGGTCTGGTGTCTATATCCTGTGTTATTTGTTATAAAAATTAAAGATGTTTATATTGAATTAAAATAGAACCAAACCCAGTATGCAATGTTTATAAGCACTATGCCTTAAACAAAATAGAATAGAAACACTATAAAGTATTAGATAGGCAATACAAGGTCAGAATAATGTTTTAAAGTCCATAGATGGTATTTTTTCAGAAAATACAGAATTCAATATGTTAAATGGGACAGCCATTATATTTATCATAATATATACAATCAAAAAGATGAAAATGGCTGTCATGAATATTTTTGTGATAAATAACATCAAAATACACAAAATAAAGTCGTAAGTAGTAGATGAAGGTGTAAAATTAGGAACTAACTAAAATTAGTATCCTCATTCAAAGTGTTAGTATTTCATATAATAATTACTTCAGTTATTGGATGATAAAGTATAAATTAAAGAAGATAAAAGGATTCAAAGAAGTGCTTTTTAAACTATCAAGTTATGGATTGTAGCATAGGATGAAAGAGGTCTGTCTCCAGATATATATATATATATATATATATACACACATTGGAACTTACTCTCTATATATGTATATATACATATATATATACATTGGAACTTACTATATATATATATTTATAAACATAAATTTTGCATGTGATTTATGTGATTCAGAAGCCATTGAAAGCTCTAGTTTAGGAAAATCTTTTGAATTATTTACAAATCATATATACTTAAATTTTGGAAAAATAAACATGTATGTTAATGCCAAGTTTTACATCCTGCCTGCTTTTCTTATGGAGTTTATCACAGGTACCAATTTGTGTTACTTTTAGGTAACACATATATTTTGGTAAGCTCCTTGAGAACAGGTGGTTTAGCTGTTAAACTCATACTGTAGTATTATAAAAACTCTAAACTATAAACTTATATATTATATTATATATTATAAAAATTCTAAAAACTATTATAAAAACTCCCAGTTGAAAGTCATTAATCACTTTTTCTCCCTAAAGTCACTAGGACACTGGGTAAATATCTAAGTCCATATCTGGTGCATAAAATATGCACAATAACCTTAGATGGTCTAATAACGAGGCAAGGGAAGATTTCAGTAACAGGACACATTAGCTAACTTGAGGAGGCTTTCATTGACCAAAACTGGAAAAAAGTGAAACCAATTAAAAACAAACACATGAAAACTAATGCTACATTGGAACTTACTAGATTTGTTAAAATTTTTCATTTATAAGGATCTAAAATGTGTGGGAGTGACATACCCACACACTCCATAAACAGTCATGTACACTCACATGCCTAATTATTTTTCTATTTGGAAGATATTTGCTAACCAACTCATTATTTATGTGAACAAAGAGAAATAAACATTTATAATTTATCTTGACTTTCCTTTTCAAACATTATATTAGACTAACCAAAATACTTGATGAGGAGATACAGGTACCCAGGAATTGATGAAGAAATATGTCTTCTTGATATGGTCCATATATACTATAGAATATTATGCCTCCATCAGAAAGGATGAATACCCAGCTTTTTGTCAACATGATGGGACTAGAGGAGATTATGTTGAGTGAAATAAGTCAAGCAGAGAAAGTCAATTATCATATGGTTTCACTTACTTGTGGAGCATAAGGAATAACAAGGAGGACATTAGGAGAAGGAAAGAAAAAGTGAATTGGGGGAAATCGGAGGGTGAGACAAACCACGAAAGACTGTGGACTCTGAGAAACAAACTGAGGGTTTTGGAGGGGAGGGGGGTGAAGAGTTGGGTGAGCCTGGTGGTGGGTATTAAGGAAGGCACGTATTGCATGGAGCACTAGGTGTGGTGCATAAACAATGAATTTTGGAACACACACAAAAAAATTAAATTGAATTAAATTTTTAAAAAAGAAATGTGTCTTCTTTAGATGGTTTCAATTTATAAATGAAGAATGAATGAAAGAACTGGAATAGCCCCATTTGCCTGGGATCTCTATGTCTATTCCTTCCAGATTTCATTTTGTGTCTTTTGATGCTATTTATTACAATGTAGTCGCAAAGGTTTGATACTTTTCTTAAAAGAAAAAAAAGTTTTCCAGAGTCTACCTAGAACCTACTGAAACTTTTGAAATAACTTGAGTAAAGAATCTGACTAAATTTTTACATTATTTAACTGATTTGTTATAGTTCAATAGCTCACAATTAGACCATACTCTTGGTGAGTCATGCTTATCAAGTATTCCCAAATTATTCACATTAGTCTTCTAAAAAGCCTAACTCTTTATTTTTGCATTATCATCTAACAACTTAAATTATATAATTATAAGAAGTACAAAGGTACAACTGTTTTAGGAATAAATAACAGCTGATTTTTAGAAAGTAAACAGATCAGTTGCTAAAAAAGTACATGATAAACTTACAAACTATCTTACAAGTCATTCACTTGCTGGGTAGCAGTCAGTCTAATTTCCAGAACAAGTGTCGTTAATCTGGTAAATCATTTAAGCATCAGTTGCCACTGTTTCTTCTTCCTGATACAGCCACAAAACCACCGGCATCCTTCTGCAAAAAAGCACTTATAGAAAATATAGGGGTTTTTGATGCCTTTAGAGTTCAGGTAAGTGTCAATTCTCCCCTTCTTTTCATCAATAAAAAATAGCAATAAATGGTCAACTCTAATATTTGGGTTGCCCATCCATTGGGTTCATATTTGATTCTTGTCTTACCTCTGGGCTATAACTGACAGATTCTCAGCTCATTGATTATGAGCCAGTTCATTACTCTTTTTGGCCCAGAGATTCATATGGAATAAATTAGGGGTAAGGTTTATTTGTAAAAAACAAAAAATGAGAAACAAACCAACAACAAGAACAAAAACAACAACAGAACATTTGTTAAAGGACAAGAAGTTTACAATGATATTTCCAAGGTAATAAAGTTGTACCACATACTGCATACTATTAGTATGTAGTAATTTTACATACTATAAGTATGGCTTTAGACCTATCCACCCTGATCAACCCCCTCTCCAAAATCAGACTTAATGAGGGAAAACATTTACTCCACTGTTCATAATGGTTTCACTGTTCATAATGGTTTGCCCACTGAGCAAATTGCCAGCTGGCAAAATAAAGCCATTAGTATGTGATGAGGTCAGCATTTTCAGACTGGTGCCAGAAGTGAGGAGTTTGAAGTCCATCAAAAGATGAAGTAGATGAACCCACATCTTTCCCCAGGTGCAGTGAACATTTACAAGTGTATTTTACTTTTTTCTGGTACCAATGTACCCAACAGAAAGTACACACTTTTAGAGTCCATGACATCAAAAAGACTCTATCAAAAACTCTGAGTTCTTCACTTTTGGATTTCCTACAAAAAGTAATTGTGTTATTTTAAGTCATCATGAGTAGATTATTTTGATATGTGCAGTTACTTGTATTTCTATCAATTTCTATACAACTTAAATCCTGGTAAGCAAAATAATGTAAAATTATGGGATAGTAATATTTTATAAAAATCAGCAGCTACTAAAATAATAAGCTGAATATGAAGCTAGATGATGATATATATTTATGGGGAAAAGCATAGAACATGAATTTTATGAATTTAGTTTTTGTAACTATAATATTATATGTATAATATGCCATATCTTACGAAATTATAACATTTGAAATAAAAATGTCATGCTGTTGTACAGGCAAAGTTAATTAACTCTGAATAGATGTATTTGTGAAATGAGGATATATTCATCATTTTTACTTTATAATATATGAACTGTTGATTATTTTAATTGAAGATGCATTGTTAGTGTGATATTTAAAAATAAAAGGGAAAGGAAGAGCTTACAATTATTGCACCTCATTAATTATGAAATACATATGAGTTCAAATAAAAATTTAACATTTTCATGTCTGTTACTGGGAAAAATATTAAATGCCTGTTATTACCATGCATTTTTGTTGAAAAATCAAATATTCAACCATAACTGTTTTCTTATGGAAAGCAATTTGCCAATAAATATTTTAAATGCATTTGGCAAAGCAATTTTCTTCTTTTCTCAAGAAAATAATGAGGAAATTAAAATATCAATATTTACAACAGTGCTAATTGTAAGATGTAAGTACAAAATTGATAAAATTAAAAACAAATCATTGATTTCCTTTGTGAGGAAGCTGTTAGATAAATTAAGTTTTATAAATCTGATGAACAGTTTTTCATATGAAAACAATGGCTTATGTGGCCAAATAAAACTAATGTTTAACAAGTCCTTACTAGGTATCATTTACTTTTCAAGACTGTTGAAAGTTTTCTGTTTTTCAATTTTGTTTTTTTCCCTGTATCACAGAGGAAATGTCTGGAATTTAGAGAGGTCCACTCACCTGCCCAAAGATAAAGAGGTGATCAAAAGCAGTTTGGTTTTTCAACTCCATCTATCAAACCCAGAATGTAATCAATCAATCAATTAACTAATTATCTATTTTGTTAGTTAGTTATTTTACAGAGGGAACAAGGGAGGAGGGGTAGAGAGAAAGAATCTCAAGCAGACTCCACACCCAACATGAGGCCCAGCACAGGGCTCCATCTCAGAACCCTAAGGTGGTGACCTAAGTTCTAATCGAGAATTAGATGCTTAACTGCCTGAGCCACCCTGGTGTCCCTAGGATATTTCTTAAAATATATTTATAGTAAGCTAAAGAAATAATTTATAAAACTACATACTGGAAGAGCTATTTAATTTTTGTACTTTCAGTGCTATTTTAATACTTATGTAATTAAAAATGTTTCAAACTAGTGTTATATATCAAAAAAGAATAAAAGGTTATGACAGTTTTTAGATAATTACAAGTTAAAACTTTTAGTCTGTCTATTCCTAGCATGCTCTCACATGGAATGTTGAATCTTGAAATTAATCTTTGTTCTTTTATTAAATAAAAAATGTATTCCATATATTTAAGGTACATATATCTAATGTACATATACATAGTGAAATGATTACTACAGTCAGGCTAGTTAACATATCATCCTTACATAGTTACCATTTATGTGTGTGTGTGGTAAGAGCACCTGAAATCTACCCTCTTAGCAAACTACTAGTATTCAACACAGTTTTATTGACTATAGTCCTAATGCTGTGCATGAGATCTCTAGACATTCATCCTATGTAACTGCAACTTTCTTCCTTGGAACCAACATCTCCCCACCCAAACCACTCCACCCTATGGGCCCCTAGTAACCACAATGCCATTTCTATGTCTATGTATTCAACTTCATAGATTCCAAATATATGGGAGATATGCAGTATTTCTCTATGTGTATCTGACTTATTTTACTTAGTTTAATGTCCTCCAGAATCAACTATATAGTTGTAAATGTCAGATCTCCTTTTTAATTTTTTTGATTTTTTAAAAAATGATTTTATTTATTTGTTTTTGTGAGAGAAAGGGAGAGAGAGAGAGAGGATGAGTGGAGAGTGTAGATGGAGAAGCAGGCCCCTGGCTGAGCAGGGAGCTCAACATGGGGCTCAATCCCAAGATCATGACCTGAGCCTAAAGCAGAGACTTAACCAGCTGATCCATGCAGGCACTCCAGAATCTACTTTTTAAAAAATCTAAATAATATTTGTGTATGTATGGTACATCCCTATTCCTTTATCCCTTCAGCCTTTAGTGGCCATTTAGGTTGTCTCCATATCTTGGCTATTGTGAATAATGCTGCAATGAACATGGGAACACAGTTTTCTCTTCAAGGTACTGATTTCATTTCCTTTGGATTTGCACCCAGAAGTAAGATTGCTGGATTTTATGGCAGTTTTATTTTTATTTTTTGAGAGACCTGCAAAAGGTTTTCCATAGTGGTTGCACCAACCATGTGTAAGGTCCCGTTTCCTCTTAATTCTCACCAACACTTGTCATCTCCTATTGACTGATTGATTGATTGTAGCTATCTGATCAGGTCTGAGGTGATATTGAGGTCTTGATTTGCACTGAAATTAATCTCTGGAGCTTAGAACAAATCCAGGTCATTTAAGGCAATTCATCTGCATGTACAATTCCACCTGATTCTATACTCTCTGCACAGGGTCCCATAAGCACACCCTTGACACAGACAACAAGAACTTTATTCTTGGAGACTTTGTTCAAGGCTTGACAATGTATATTTATTGTTAAATATTTCCTGAAGTTTTATAGCACGTATGGTAGAGTATAGTGACAGTATTTCTCTGGATATTAAAAATAATCACATTTGGAAACTTCTGATGCTATAATAACATTTCCATGGGAAATATAAAATTTATATCTTGCAATGTACCAAACCAAGAGAGGCACATGACAAAGATTTTCCCCCTTGGTTTTGTAAGGAGTCTTTAGGAAAGTTTGGTCTTTAATTAATCTCTCAAAACTGTATAAATAGAAAGTCATTCTTTTCGCCTTACTTGTTAAGGAATTGAGATTTAATTCTACTTAATTATAGAAACTTTCTTTAGTTTTGGTTTTAAATATAATTATTCCACAATCTCCTCTTTGCTTCTTGACTCTTGCCATTTTATTCTTGAGTTTATTGGTTTTTTAAATTATATTAAATAGGGGCGCCTGGGTGGCTCAGTGGGTTAAGCCGCTGCCTTCGGCTCAGGTCGTGATCTCAGGGTCCTGGGATTGAGTCCTGCATCGGGCTCTCTGCTCGGCAGGGAGCCTGCTTCCCTCTCTCTTTCTCTGCCTGCCTCTCCATCTACTTGTGATTTCTCTCTGTCAAATAAATAAATAAAATCTTAAAAAAAATTATATTAAATAGTTTACTGATCTCAAATCACCATGGTTCATTTGGGAAATCTGTATAGTAGGTTTTTTAATTTTATCTTTCTACTTTCTGAGCAATATTAAGATGACTACCATAGTAAATTATATATACTAACCATTCAAAGGTACTTTTATTCATTATTAAAAATGATAGACTATGTCCTATGACTGAATATCATTTTAAATATTACATAGAAAAAAATAAATATTATATATATTTCAAACAAAGTGTAAGTATCAAGACTTTAACAATAAAAAACATCTGGAGTTCTGGATATGCACAATAGGCAGAATTTAAATGATAGTCATCTTTTAAAAAATTATTTAAATAAACACTGACTTTCCTACTGTCTGGATTTCCTGCACTGATTTATCTATGATGGGCATAAATGTATGTGCACACACCACACACACACACACACACACACACACACACACATACACTTACTGCCTCATTTACATGTATAAAGTGATGTGTCTCACTTAGAGCAATCTTGCAACCGGAACAGAGTACTTTAAAGGATAAGGAGATTATAAGGGGTGTAAATACAAAAGTTCCTCTTACATTTTGAAGTTCAGTTCCTTGAGGCAGTATAAAAAAAAAAAAAGAAAAGACACATGTGCCATATTCTGTTCATTCAGGGACAACATTTTCAAAGCCTGACTCTGCTCTTCACTTTAAGTAAGTTAACTTCCAGAATCTTGTCTTTTTTCATTTGTAAAACAGAAGAGATAATACTTGAAACACAGGATCATTATAAGAAACTCAGTTTTTCAGTCTTTTTTTTCAGGAATATATAGAGGAGTTCTTCTATGGCAGGAGCTGAATTAATGTTATTTTTTTATTCTATATTTAAACCCCTTTTTAAGTGTACTTTGTGTGGGTGTATGCATAAGTTCCTTAATTGTGTATTTGTATGATATTATGACATAGAACTTTGTTCTTAAAAAATCAAACTTTTTCTATGGTTTGGTAATGGAAAGACAAGTTACTCACAACTGAATGGTTGAGTTTCTGACTCAAATGAAGAGAAGCCTTTCTAAAGGACATCCAGCCAATGTGGTAAGAAAAGAAGAGCACATGCATTTTGCCCATAGCTGGTAAGGACTACAGAATAGTGCCTGGTATCAGCCAGATATGTCCTGAGGGGAATTCTGTCATAAAAGAGGTGCCTGGACATTCCACCTAGAGTACCTGGCCAAGGCACTGTGAGACTACCTGGAAACCTCATGGAAACACTGTGAATGCCAACCAGACAGCCACGACACAGTTCCAAACCTCCTATCATTTGCTCCTGAGACTTGCTGGTTACATTTAATTACTCCAAGAGGGAACAATGCCCCGTGCACAAACACTTACCTGCCATTCACCTCTCAGAAATCCTCAGGATGTTACACCATATGGGTCATCCATGGCCAGAGGATCATGAAGAGAGGGCACCCATAATACTGTGGAGTTTAATTAAATGTGGAAAAAAATGTCTTAAGCTGGGAAAATGAGGAAAAGACACTAGAATTTTTTTTTATTTTTATTTTTTATAAACATATAATTATTATTAACCCCAGGGGTTCGAGTCTGTGAATCTCCAGTTTTAAACACTTCACAGCACTCACCATAGCACATACCCACCCCGATGTCCATAACCCCACCACCCTCTCCTGACCCCCCCACCCCGGCCACTCTCAGTTTGTTTTGTGACATTTAGAGTCTCTTATGGTTTGTCTCCCTCCCGATCCCATCTTGTTTCATTTATTCTTTTCCTACCCCCCAAACCCTCCATGTTGCATCTCCACTTCCTCATATCAGGGAGATCATATGATAGTTGTCTTTCTCCAATTGACTTATTTCGCTAAGCATAATACCCTCTAGTTCCACCCACGTCATTGCAAATGGCAAGGTTTCATATGATGGCTGCATAGTATTCCATTGTACATATATACCACATCTTCTTTATCCATTCATCTGTTGATGGACATCCAGGTTCTTTCCATAGTTTCGCTATTGTGGACATTGCTGCTATAAATATTCGGGTAAATGTGCCCCTTCAGACCACTACGTTTGTATCTTTAGGATAAATACCCAGTAGTGCAATTGCTGGGTCATAGGGTAGCTCTATTTTCAACTTTTTGAGGAACCTCCATGCTGTTTTCCAGAGTGGCTGCACCAGCTGCATTCCCACCAACAGTGTAGGAGGGTTCCCCTTTCTCCCCATCCTCGCCAGCATCTGTTGTTTCCTGGCTGGCTAATTTTAGACATTCTGACTGGTGTGAGATGGTATCTTACTGTGGTTTGATTAGTATTTCCCTGATGCCCTAGAGTTTTACCAAATAGATATTAATCATACATAAGATTGGTATTAGTAGCAATCACGTTATTGGCACTTGGCCCATTGTAAGAAGTAACCACAATTACACTTACTTCCCCACTAATAGAAATGTATCTTTGACTCGAAGCTTTCGAGATCATTTAAATCATTGTTTTATTTACCTTTTATCATGCAAATTATAAAAATGTGAATAGCATATATTATCACATATATGATACAAGTTTCTTCTATTTCCTTTTGCTCCTATAGAATTGTCATTATGCCTGCATGCATCTTTCTGTTGCCTCTGTCAAAGATGGACATATATATTCATTCCACATTCTTTGTTACTATTGCTTTGCTTCTCTACTTACATGATAATTTACAATAAAAATTCTGCTATCTCAGCAGGAAGATTCTGCTTTAATGGCTCTTGGGGACTTAACAGTTTTCAAATTATTTATCCTATAACTTCTTCAGAAGATATTATTTCCTTTACTTTTGTTTATAAACTCACAGGTACCTATGTCTATTTTAAGGTGTATCAGCCAGTGAGCAGTTTTTGATTCAATTTAAATAGTTTTCATTTTAAACTTGTCTACAACTCCTACTGTTAAACTATTTTATAACTATTCACTACTTATAGCCTAATATGGGCTGTTTCCCACAGAGTGTAAACAACCATTACTGTCTCATCTGGTTCAATTTTCTATTCTTGTAAGTTACCTTTTCTTGGCTAGCCATGGAAATTCATACACATCGAAGTTGGTTCATTTGTATTCCTGTTTCCAAACATCAAATAAAGTCATCCATAAATTAATTTTATGAGCAATTAAGTTCTTCCAAGTCAATACTTTCTAAATTGATTTCTCTTTTACAATCAAGACACAGTTTAGCACCATTTTACAACATTAGGCACAGTTCTAAGATACTTTGCTATTTTCCCCTTTCATTCCTTCTTTCTTTCTTTTTTAATAAAAATAAAATTGGTGAGACAGTGAGGATTTCAGCACTGTTTGTGAAGTGGCAGCTGATGCCATGACTCAAGAAGGTGAATTGTTCAGACAAAGGGCTTTTGGTCATGGCAGTAGGGACACTGCTGTGATACCGTCAGGTGTGGACTCACTTAGGCACTCAAACAAAGAGAATTCAAACCATCAGTGACACAACAATTAGGCAAGAGACAGTAACCAACATGTTTTAAGGATGTGAGTAAATATAACTTGAGGGTAAAAAATTGGCCTCCCCATAGGTCTCCTTATGGTAATTTAGAAGAAACTTACAAAGCCAGACAGTTTTGACTCTAAGAGCTTTCAAAAACAAAAAACAATGCTAGGAAAAAAAGGGAGGGGAAATGGGGGAGGCTCCATCTGGTTGTATGCCTGATCTCAAGAAAAAAAAACAGGGCTGACCAAGGGAGAAGTAGAAAGTCAAGTATTCCTTTAGATGGTTACTGTAGAGATAAAATAAAACAGGATGATACAGGGGTTTTACAAAGTATCTGCTACAGAGCAAGATTCAATGGTTAGTAGATGTTATGTTTATGGCTATGATTATCATTACTATGTACATCAAGATTTGTAACTACACTAGCCTTTTCTTTTGTTTTGTTTCCATTCTTATTCTATTTTATACCTGCCTCTTATTTCTTCCCTTTTCAGAAAATTAGTTAAAATTACTAAAACTCGGGTGCCTGGGTGGCTCAGGTCTGCCTTTGGCTCAGGTCATGATCCCAGGGTCCTGGAATAAAGCCCTCAGTCAGGCAGCCTGCTTCTCCCTCTCACATTCCCCCTGCTTGTGTTCCCTCTCTTACTATCTCTCTCTGTGTGTCAAATAAATAAGTAAAATCTTTAAAAAATTACTAAAAAAACATTTGCCCGATCCCTGGAGTTGGGGGAGTGCGTGGGGAAAGGGAAGATGTGAACATACAAGGAATAGCTCAGCTGTTGGAATTCTGTCTGTGTTGCAATATAGAGTCCCCCAGCGATGACGACTAAAATCAGACAAGTATACAGAGCCAATACCAGAGTATGTCAAAAGCTTTAGACCAATTTGTTGAAGAAAAGAAGGTGGAATTCACTGTTAAAATAGTCTCAAGGGCATATAATAAAGCTGAGAAAGGAACAAATTAGATACATGAAAACAAAAAATCAAACAGTACTTAAACATGAATCCACAGTGTCATTAAAGAGAATGCATGAATAATGTGAGTAGGGACTTGTAAAAGCAGCAGCCAAGGATGATGGTAAGGAGAAAGGAGATTCATTTACTCCCTGGAAATTGCTACTTTGTTCTCACTATGGCGTGATATTTGGCATGTGATCACTCCAGATATTTGGCAGAGATCACTCCAGTTCCCCTTTTCCCAGATGGGACAAAGTTAGTGACTCCCTGGGTTCATCGTCTAGATCTGCACTGTGCAACCCAGTAGGCATTGGTCTTACGTGACTTGCAAACATTTGGAATGTCCGGAGTCCAAACAAGGATATGGAGTGATGGCAAAACCACTCTGTAGTTTGAAGAATTAACACACAAAAAAGTATGTAAAATATCCCATAAACAATTTTTAATATTATTTACATGTTGACATGATAATACTTTAGATTTTTTGTGCTATAACACATACATTATTAAAATTAATTTCACCCCCTTCTTTTCACTGCCTTTATTTATTTATTTATTTTTAGATTTTATTTATTTATTTGACAGACAGAGATCACAAGTAGGCAAAGAGGTAGACAGAGAGAGAGGGGGAAGCAGGCTCCCCACTGAGCAGAGAGCCCCATGTGGGGCTTGATCCCAGGACCCTGGGATCATGCCCTAAACTGAAGGCAGAGGCTTTAACCCACTGAGCCACCCAGGTGCCCCATCTCTTCACTGTTTTAAATGTGCCACTAAAAATATAAAATTCTATCTACGATTCAGTGCTATAGAACAGCTTTAGAAATCTTGGTGTACTCTGGGATGTTCTTAGACAACCAATCTCCTCACCCAGACTTTTTAATACTCAGAGCACTGCTATGAGTGTGATACTATTATTTTCACTTTGCATCTGACAAAACTTATCTTACGAGAAGTTGAGTAACTTCCCTGTTCCAAGTCCCCATTCAGAATGTGGACGGAGTTCTATGGTGATTTCTGGGCTGTGGGTCTCCACACGTGGTTATTTTAGCATGCTCAAAAGTAAATAAGCTAGAGGTTCTTGAAAGGATTGTGAAAGGACTCAGTGGGTCCACATATCCACATGAACCTTTATTTGGATTTCAGACTACTTCCTGAGACTAAAATTGTTCAGGATATATTATTATATGGGAGGATGAAGAATCTCTGGTCTTGAAGGAAACAGTCGTATACATTCCATCAAACCAAACATTCAACTGTAGTCAGTCCGTGCAAGACTTAATACCTAGCTTGTTTTGGATCAACATTCAGTGCGACTAGTCATACGCAATCATGATTGCTACAGTCCTTCGGCAACCATTAAGTGATCTGTTTAAGTAGTAAAGAAAAAAGATGATTAAGATATAGTTTTGTTCTCTCGAATAGAGAATGAGTTGCAGGAAATAACTGTAATGGATTTGGGTCAACATGATATGATATGTATGAAATTGAAAAGTGTTTAAAAGTTTGAAGTATTAACATCCATTTGAGGAAAACTGGAAATACTTCATGGAAGATTATTGTCTGGTGATTCGCCAGAAACTTTAGGTCTTGGGGCATCTGGGTGGCTCAGTGGGTTAAAGCCTCTGCCTTCGGCTCTGGTCATGATCCCAGGGTCCTGGGATCCAGCCCTGCATCAGGATCTCTGGTCAACAGGGAGCCTGTTTCCTTCTCTCTCTCTGCCTGCCTCTCTGACTACTTGTGATCTCTGTCTGTCAAATAAATAAAATCTTTAAAAAATAAAAAATAGAAAGAAACTTTAGGTCTTGATGATATCTTTTCTCCTGTCAGTGACATTGGGAATTCATACTGAAGGAGGGGAGAAAGAGAGAGAGAGAGAGAGAGAGGAATGTGTCTGATCTTAAGTGAGGATAGGGTGGATGACGATAATGACACCGCCGGTGAGTGAATTGTTGAGAATTTTAGGCTCTCTGATCACCTTGGTATCTTGATTGAAGGTTTCTCTTTGCTCATGCTTAGCAGTGAAATGATAACAGCAAAAAGGCAGATGGGTAGTCAACCCTGCAATGTAATTTGATATCATGAGAGAAAGATAAAGATCCAAAGTCCAGGTGGTTACTCTTTTCAGGAAAAAAAAAAAAAGTTATTATATTGACATTCTAAGGAGTTAAAATTTGAAAAAGCACAAAGCTAGGAAAGAGCTGAAGAAATACATAATTGGTCTGATCCAGGGATCAAGAATCTCTATGTCTTAATTGCACAAGCAGAATCAATTAAGTACAGGACAGGGAGGGAAGAATGTGTAGATAGGTTTAAAAATTGACTTGAAATTAATACTTTATTGTTTATTCATTTTTAACTTTTTATCCCAAAGCATCCATAAAATGACATTGCTTAAACAGTATGATGCTTAGAATTCAAAATTTACATGAGTAATATTTTACTTTGGATTTGTCTGGGGAAAAATAATAAATATACAAGTGATAATTATCTAGCATTGTGATGTATTTATACAGAGTATAAAATAACTATATTATTAGTTGACAATAAGAAAATATCAAAGGTCATATGTATGCTTAAGGATGTTGTCCAAATTTAATATATATATTATAGATAATAATATATATATTAAATTAAATTAAATTCTAAGAAAATATCCTGAAAGTTTCAGTTCATTTGATTTTATTTCTCAAACTGTTTATATGTAATCAAGCAATCTGTGCCTTTAAAAAAAAGAAAAATGAATTATTTGTTTTTTTTAAACTAGTATAAAGTTTGTGCAGAAGTGTTTGTGCAGATGTAGGTAGGGGAAGTCTGCATTGTTGGGGAATGAACAGCAGTGGTCATCCCTCTTTCCCACCCCTTGGAGGGAAGGACCTGGAGTTTTCTGCAACAGGTCCCTGAAGATGACTTTTCCCAAACCAGAAGCCAAGCAATACCAGGCCCAGACCCAGTTTGCAGAACCAAGTGTTTCAAATAATTGTACAAGCCCCAGAATTCCAGTGGTGTCCTAGTTCTCCCAGCGAGGAAGAGCAATGTGATTTGTGTATGTGCTAGGGGGCACTGTAATCACACATGCTCTGGTCAAATGGAATCCAAGGATGGACAGCACTGCTGCTGCCTTGGGGCCCACCTGGCTTTTTCTTCTTCCAGTCAGCTCTCCAAGCCTGGCCCTGCTCTAACTGCCCATCAGTAGAACCACCGATGTTTACATGGGCATCTTGGTGTCTATATCTCTCCATCTGCCTCTCCCCCAACCTCTTAAATGGCCTGCTAGGAAATACGTACTGTTATATAAATTCTACCGATGGCCATGGGAATAGTGAGAAATTAGTGGTTAAGCCAGGGCAGTTCTGCTAAGTGAGAACCTTAAGCTGAAGTGCCTAAGGGTAAGGAATCTTGGAATGGCTGGGAACCTGGCCTTGCCTGGAGTTTTGAACTCATTTATGAATCCAGACACCATGATGAGTTCTTCTGTCTTTGATATTTTCCAATTCATCTTAGCGAGCTCTTAACAAAAGGGCATCATATCAGAAAAAGAGAGGAAAAAGTCACCATAAAGAACAGAATTAAAATAATTCATTGGCATGCTGGATATAAAGGTATAGAACTGGGGGATGGATGCGGTGGTGGGGACTGAACACAAGTCCAGATGGAAACCAGGAAAATTCTGGCTTGATGGATCAGTCCCACACACAGTCTCCAGGAAAAGTTGAGCGCTGACTGTACTGTTATGGTTAGTGCCTATAACTTAACAGATTTTAAACTATTTTTTACTTATTGGACCTACTTATTTAAAGAAAGTCACTGATCCTACAAAACAGTTTCTTCTATATTTGCTGATTTTTTCCTATAATTGACAAAATACAATATTTCAAAATCAAAATAGATACACATCTATCTCTATGAATATGAATGATGATATAAAGATGAATTGTGAGCTTCTGACATGTATTAAGAAATATAAATTGAAGAATGTTATTAAGCCATGTGTTGGCCCATTTTGTTTGTTGACATAGTAACAAAGCATGTTTTAAACTGAGTGAAATTGATTTTTGAGATCTATGTTCATGGAATGGGGAAAAAGATATTTTTTAAAGAGCCATTTAAATTTTAAATCCAATGAATTTTGCAGAGCAAAACAAAATTATTATCACTCTCCCTAAAATAAAATCTTCTTTCAAAATAGTATTGAATTTTATAAAACAGAATAAAGTAAAAGTTGTTACAGTAAACATTTTGACAAATCAATTGGTATTTCAACTAAAATCAGCTTAAAGTTATATCAATAGCCAAATTTTGTTAAGCACTTACTGTAATGCTAGCTACAGTGTTAGATCTTTTAAATGCATTACATCATGTTTCATGCCAGCCCTATAAAAGAGCTAATATTACCCCCATTATAGAGATGAAGAAACAAGTTTTAAGACATTAAATAACTTGTCAGACATCACTCTTGGGACTGGCAGAGCTGGAATCCCAGCCAAGGTGTTCTGACTCCAAAGCCCTTACCAGGAACCTCCAAGTTATGGTCCACCCCACCCCTCCTATTAAGAGGCAAGACGAGGGAACTTTAGAATAGTATATGCATATGTATCAAATTAAGTAATGATATATTTTTGCATTGATGTCTCTTGGTGGAATTTTTAGTCCATTAAACCTTTGTAGCAAAGATTAGAATCATAAAATGTTATGGATGCTTATAAAGACACCCACACTCACCATCTCGGATACGTGCATTCAAGAGTGTGCATACATGACACTGCTTCCTACCTGAACTGAGGTGATGATAAATTTACTGCTCACCAGAGGTTTCAGTTTGGCTTGATGAGAAGCGAGAGGCCATTTTTTTTTAATTATTATAAATATAATGGCATTTCCCAGAGCAATACTTTCCAAGTGTTTTTCACATGCCTTCAGTGGTTTGCGAAAAATCACATTTTGGGTGGTGTACTCTTCCTATCAGATCGTTCTTTGCTTGCCAGTTTTGAAGGACTGTAGTCCTCACCGCTAGTCATTTGTTCTTGTGCATCAGGAATTGCTGTCCTCGGGGAGGTGGGATGTACCACTTCCTTTTTTCTTGCCTTCTTGCCTGACTTCTTTCCTCCTCCCTCCTTTCTTCCTTTGTTCCTTCTCTCTTTCTCTATCTTTCTTTCGGCGTTCTGTGGACGACCACACTTAAATAATTGGTTCTCATGAAATCTTACTCTTTTAGGTTTTCATGTTGCAGGATATAAATTTACACTCTTTTCACATGGCTCCTTTCAAATCTTTTCTTCTTTGATGGGCAGATAATAATGTTAATTATAAAATATAAAAAGTCAATTTTTATTTCACCATTTCAGTGGTTCTTGCAAGCATAACATAAATCACCAGATAATAAAACCACCATTGCCTTCCTGCCATCTATCTCTCTTAGCTGATCTTCTGAGGGAGGAAAATTTAGCCCAGGGGCTCCAGGCTCTGTGCTGTTTCTTCCAATTATTAGAGCAATTATGGCTGATTTTGCTCATTGGAATCTTAGAGTTTACAAGTTCTGTGTGTCTCTTCTTCCCCTAAAGTTGCATGTTTTTCATTCCAACAAATAGCAGGAGATTGAAGTGTAAATGAGGGAGGAAAAAAAAAAAAAACCTGAGGGAGGGGTGAGGGGAGAGTAATTCATAATCCAATCCACCAAAAGCGTGCATCGCAATTGTTCATGCTGTAAGTATCATCTGAGGGGTATACAGTTTTATAAGATGACTTTTAAATGGCTCCTTTTTCCTAACAAAGTTATATTATTATAGAAATTTTAAAAATAGGGAAATTAATCTCTTCCAGTCCCGTCCATGTTGCTACAAAAGTTGGGTATTCGTCCTTTCTGATGGAGGCATAATAGAGTCAATTATCATATGGTTTCACTTATTTGTGGAGCATAACAAATAGCATGGAGGACATGGGGAGTTAGAGAGGAGAAGGGAGTTGGGGGAAATTGGAAGGGGAGGTGAATCATGAGAGACTATGGACTCTGAAAAACAATCTGAGGGTTTTGAAGGGGCGGGGGGGTGGGAGGTCGGGGTACCAGGCGGTGGGTATGATAGAGGGCACGGATTGCATGGAGCACTGGGTGTGGTGCAAAAATAATGAATACTGTTATGCTGAAAATAAAAAATAAATTTAAAAAATAGAGAAATTAAGAGGCAATTAAAGATTCACTAAAAACCACCCCTTTGCAATAAATACAATTCATAGTTGTATATGGACGGTTAGTCTTTTCCTCGTGAATAAGTACATACTTGAGAAAATTGATTTCTAATTGTATTTAATACAGAAATATTCAGGAAAACCAAATAGAATCAAATAAGTAGGATGAATTAGTGATAGCTATTGTCAGTCGCCAATTTGGGTGCACAGTTTGCTGGCTGTCTTCCTTTTTGTATAGTAATTATTGGCATGGATCACGTGAAGGTTTTCTTTCCCTACTCAGCCAATGTGTACTTTAATCTCAGGCCTCACTGGCTGAGGAGAAGGCATATTGTTTCCATCTGCCTCAAGGAACACAGCAAGGAAAATGAAGACACTGTTGAGTTGGCAGGATTGATCAAAGGAGAATGTATTACGTTGGAGGGGGAAATATTGATGTTAATTAGCAGGAATAAAATATCTCAAGTCCGTCAATTTAGATGAATGGCCATGGCAATAAGATGATGTGACAGAACAGGAAACCTCCAGCTGCCTGCAGGCATTCCTGACCCAGCATCAGAGAAGCTGGGAAAAAATGGCCTTACAGGCTTAACACAGAGATCCCAAATGAGGAAGCTATAATGTCCCACAGCGGTACTTCACAAACAGGTTCACTTTATGCAAATGATAACATAAACTGTTCTTCTTTATGAACATTAGGACCCTTTTCTTGATACCCAGAAAAAGAGCTTTACTTGAAAGACTGTCCGTTGCAGTGGTATTTGTTGCAAGGACAAAGAAAGTTTCTTTCCTTTGCTTGTCACCACCATTCACATCACAGACTTAAAATGTCCATCAGTAACTATAATTAAAGACCTGCACCCTTGTGCCACATCTCCCCCCATTTACGGAGATGGCACCCATTGTTCATTCACAAAACTCCCTACTCATAACCCACATATAATCTATCACCAATTCCTGTGGATTTTTGTCATCACTCTAAATCAAAGGGGCCACTGTTTATCTCCTTGCTGGCCTTCCTCTCTCCACTCTAGATCACAAACATCACCAGAGTGATGACTTATGCAGAGATCATATCGCTCTCCTGATCAGAACCATTCTCATACAGAGATGTCCTTTCATGCCCGACTCAGGTTTTCGTGTGGAAGACTTTCCCAAAAATTCACATTGTGTCTGGTTGATGGGTCCTTTCTCAGTGTAGTATTTTCGATGAGTGAGCTTTTGGTTTTGTTAGCTTCTTTATTCTTTCTCTTCTCTATTTTATTCGTTTCTATTCTCATATCTAATATTTTTATCCTTCTACATTTTTGATGTTTTATTGTCTATTTCTGTCCTTTTAGTGTTTCCTCATTTCTATACCTGAATTTAAACATAAAAATTACCTTTTTTATAATGAAGTACACTACCTACACTGCACAAGATTTGTTAAAATTTTCTTTCATCTTCAATCATGTCCCCTTAGTATCTAGTCATCATAGGTATTTCTTTTTTAGCCAAAAGTTATTTGAATCTATTTTTTAATATTTCATTGTGATTTCTCGGGGGTGCCTGGGTGGCTCAGTGGGTTAAGCCTCTGCCTTTGGCTCAGGTCATGATCCCAGAGTCCTGGGATGGAGCCCAGCATGGGGCTTTCTGCTCTGCAGGGAGCCTGCTTCCCCCTCTCACTCTGCCTCTCTGCCTACTTGTGATCTCTCTCTGTCAGATGAAGAAATAAAATCTTTAAAAAAAATTCATTGTGATTTCTTATTCATTTTCTTGTTATTAATATTTGATTTATAATTTTAAGGCATAATATTCCAACACTTTTGTATGGTATTGCTTGTTGTTTGTTGTAAATTACTCCCTAGCTGAGTGCTTCAATATGCTTTTCACATTTATATCTTCAGTCCCTATGGAAATTCTACTCAGTGTCATGTGACGGGGATACCTAATATAATGTTTTATATTGATAATCATTTGCCTCTGCATTACTCATAAAATTCTATTCATGGAAGAGACCAGGTTTTCCCTATGGCTGTTTAACAACACCTCATCTCATATATACATGTTCTGAAAATTCACAATCCCTTTTGTGAGATCTCTATCCAGCTTCTCTATTCTATTTTTCTAGCTCCTTGAAGATTCTACATTGTCTTAAAAAATATTGCTTTAAAATACGTGTTAAGGAGCACTTGGGTGAATTAGCCAGTTAATCATCTGCCTTTGGCTCTGGTCATGATCTTGGGGTCCAGAGATAGAACCCCACATCAGGCTTTCTGCACAGCATGGAGCCTGCTTCTCCCTCTCTTTCTGCTTGCAGCTCCCCCTGCTTATGTGCTCTCTCTTTCTGTTAAATAAATAAATAAAAATCTTTTAAAAAATTTTTAAATAAATAAAGAAATAGAATAAAATATGGATTAATATATGATAGGGAAGGTCTTCTTAATTGGTTCTTTTACAAAACTCTTTTTGTGTTCTAACAGGTACATACATGTGTGTTTACATGTATGTGTACTTATGTATACATAAACATTACTATTTTAAATTTTAAATTCAATCTTTACATTTTTAAACTTTTTATTGAAGTGAAATTCACGAGGCATAAAATTAAACATTTTGAAGTGAACCGTTAATGTGGCACTTAGTGTATTCACAATGTCAGGCAACTACGACCTCTATGTCCAAAACACTTTCACCACACCAAAAGTAAACTCTGTAGGTTCCTTATTATTCCTTCCCTCTGGCCCCTGGAAATCGCCAATCAGCATTCTATCTCTCTATATTTACCTGTTATGACTATTTCATATATACGGAATAATGCAGTATGTAATATTTTGTGTCTGGACTCTTTCATTTAGCATAGTGTTTTCAACGTTCATCTATGCTATATACTTATATCATGTATTCCATTCTTTTTTATGGCTGAATAATATTTCATTGTATCTTAGTTTATCCATTCATCTTATTGATGGACATTTGACCTAGTTTCACCGTTTGGCTGTTGTTGAATTGTATGTTTTGAAAATATGTGTACATTTGTTTAAGTACCAGTTTTCTATTATTCGGGCTATATATCTAGGAGAAGAATTGCTGGGTCACATGGGAATTCTACGTTTAACTTTTTGACGAGTAGTAAGATTGGTTTGATAGTGGCTGGGCTATTTTATATTCAACGTACATGGCAGTGTGCATAAGATTCAGTTTCTTCACCTCTTTATCGCCACTTACGATTTTCCATTTTCTTAACATTACTTTCATCCTCATGGGTTTGAAACAAGACATCACTGTGATTTTCTTCTGCAATTCCCTCATGTTAATGATGTTGATCATCTTTTCATGTGCTTTTTGGCCATTTGTGTATCTTTTTTGGAGAAACATCTATTAAACTTGTTTGCTTATTTTTTTTAAAAAGAATCAATTGTCTTTTTGTTCAGCTATAGAAGTTCTTTTTATATTCTTTATATTAAAACTTTATTAGTTAACATATAATTTCCATCTTTGTATTAGTTTATTCAGTTTATTTATGTATTTAATCTATTATATAAATTAATTTATTTATATAATTTCCACCTTCATAAATTCATCGAGACTGTTTTGTGGGCTAACATGTTGTCCTTCCTGCAGAATGTTCCATGTGAGAGGTAGGCTTGTTCTGCTGTTGGATGTAGCTGTATGTGAGGTCTTCTTAGTCGAGTGTTGTTCAACTCCTATATTTCCCTATTAATTTATTTCTGAATGGTCTCTCCATCATTGAAATTGGGTGTCGCGTCTCCAGCTTTTATTGTGGAACTACTTTCCCTTCAATTCTGTCAATGTTTTCTTATATATTTTGGGGGCTTTGTTGTTTGGAGTATGCATGTTTATAACTGTAATATAAATTGACCCTTTCAAAAATATGTCATGTTTGACTGGCTGGCTCAGTCAGCAGAGCCCTTGACTCTTGATCTTGGCATTTTAAGTTTGAGCCTATGTTGGGTGTAGAGATTACTTCATAATAAAAACTTTAAAACAAATTTAAAAGCAAAATAAAAATACATTATATTCTTCTTTGTGTCTTGTAAGTTTTTCACTCAAAGAATATTTTTTTTCTGGTGATAGTATAGCCACTCTTCTCTGTTGATTACTGTTTTCACAGAATATGTTTTGTTGTTTTATATCCAACTTATTTGTGTCTTTGGATAAAAAGTGGTTCTCTTAGATAGAAGATAGATTTTTGTTGTTGTTGTTTTCCCATTTTGGCAATCTCTGTCTTTTAATTAAAGAGTTTATTCAAATTGAAAGCAATTAGTGATAAGGAGGAATTTAACTTTCCCATATTTCTATTTGTGTGCATACATTTTTTTTAATTTTAAAAGATTTATTTATTTATCTGAGAGAGAGATTGAGAAAGAGCACGAGCAAGAGGGGCACAGAGAGAGGGAGAAATAATGTCAACCAGACTCCAAACTGAATGTGGAGTCCAACATGGGGCTTGATCTCACAACAGTGAGATCATGACCTGATCCAAAACCGAGAGTCCAATGCTTAATTGACTGCATCACCTAGGTACCCCTCTTTTTTGTGCTTTATACTCTATTACTACATTCATTTATGTTTACTTGATTTTTGTAGTATACCATTTTTATCCCTTCCATTTCCTTTTCCTCTATAGAAAAAATTTAGATATTGTCTAGTTACCCTGGGAATTTCAAATTAGCTGCAGTAGAATACAAAAATCTCTTTTGCTGTATAGCTTGCCCCCCACTCTTTGTGTTGTTGTTAAAAAATATATATTTACATATTTTGTGCTCATTAACAGGTTATATTATTTTCATCCATTTGACTTTTAAATCATGAAGAAAATAACAAGACAAAGTGGTTTTGATGAGAAATCGGGTGTTAATCTCTTTGAGATTATCTTTTATGTGATGTCATTTCTCTCTTGTTGCTTTTAAGATTCTGTCTTTCAATAATTTGGTTAGAATGTGTCTCAGTATTTATTCTTAGAAATTATTCTAGTTGAATTTATTTAGTTTCCTAGAGAAGATTTCATATCTTTCACCAAATTTGGAAAGTTTTTAGCCATTGTTCTTCAAATATTCTTCTTATCCCTTTCTCCCTTTGCCTTCTGGGATTCCAATAACATGTATGTGGCACACTTGTGGGTGTCCCACAGGTCCCTCAGGCTCTGTTTACATTTTTGTGTTGTTGTTGTTTTTGTTTTGTGTTGTTGCTGTTGTTAACATTTTTTTCATTCATTTTTGTCTCCGCTCCTCAGATGTAATAATCTCAGTTATCCAGTTTTCAATTTTACCGATTCTTTCTTCTGTCTTGCCACACGTCCACCTCCTTATAGATATTCTCAATTGTGCTCAGACATAATTTTACTGGTTTACTTCAGTTCTTTGCCCATTGTTTTCTTTAGCTCTTTGAACATATTAAGACAATTGGTTTAAAGATTTTGCCTAATAAATCTAGTATTTGGTCTTCAAAAGGGACAGTTCCATCAATTTTGTATTACTTTGAGTGGCCCATACTTGACTCTTTCTTGTGTGACTTGTTTTATTTTTGTTGTTGTTTTTGTGGTTTTGAATATTATAATGTGGTAAGTCTGAAATCAGAGTCTCTATTACCTAGAATGTCCTGTGTATTATTGAAGTCTGCAGCTATCTATTTGTTTTGAATTTTTTTTTCTTTTTATCTTTTTCATTTCCAAAGAGTATATTCCTTCTATATCCTCATATGTGGTTACTGCAATCTGTTTCATCATCTTTGTGGTCACCCAAGACAGATTTTCTTAAGTGTCTGGAGCCAAAAAGAGAAAAAGAAAATATTACTGTCCAGGCCTTTGCTTGTTCCAGCACTGCTTAGCTGGGACACTGTTTCAATACTAAGTTGCCAACAACTGCTTTTTCTTTTTCTTTCTTTCTTTCTTTCTTTTTTTTTTTTTTTTTTTTTTTTTTGCCTTCACCTCCTACTTGTACAGAGCCCATGGAGCTATCAGAGATGCAAGTCTAGGGTCATATCAGATATTTTTTAAGCAGGGACTTTGTCCTGAGTATATGAATTTTACTTTCTCTTTTGAGCCATTATTTCATAAGAGACTTCCTCTTCTGTTTTCTCCTGCCCAGGTTTGGATCTACATTCCACTTGCTCCATCTGCCATATGTTGGCTTACATGGCAACAGAAAGTGAATGTCTTCGAATCTTTTGACAGATTCCGCCAATGCTCAGAAAGTTGTTCTAGCCCAAGGTAGAGAGGAAGAGGCAGCAAAACAAAACTTAGCCTCTGTGCCAGTCAAAGCATCCATATTAGTGCCCTGGCACCTGCAATCTGTTCCAGAAACTCCACCTTCCACCTCATAGTTGCTTCCACTAAATTGGAAAATAGCACACAGTAAGCAGTTGAGCAAAAGTGCCAGAACACTGTCTTGCCAGAAAGCAACCACCATTTTATCTAATAAGCAGTTCTCTGGTGAATTTTTTCCCCCTATTTTGTAGCTATGTACTGTGAGATATTATTCAGTGAGGCATTTTTGTGTGTATAGTTATGGGATCCTATATAGCTGGACTTTGGGATTTTCTCCACCTTTGCCATTGCCAGGCTCTAAGCTTTATATAAATTCCTTAACTTTCTAAGTTTTCTCTTCCGATAAGAAATATCGATTCAGAATTCACACCAGTTTAATGTATAGACTGGAGCTTAGATTTTCCATGTAAAACATTATTACTTTTTAACTTGGGAGTATCAAGAATCTTCACTGTGTTTTTGAATCTACAGGCAGATCTTTTTCTAGATTCCTTTATGGTTCTATCTTTAATGCAGACGTCTCAGTTCTAACTTCAAGCCATATTCTTTCTTTCATGGGTATTTAAAGCCATTACTCTGTATGATACAGTCCACTCCTCCCTCTGTAGCTCTAAATTATCTCTTTGTTTCTAATACTAAAAATGTTCTGTTCTTTTCTATAAGCTCCAAAGTCCATTTTAAAATTCCTACAGTTGCACCGCATTTTAAAGATTGGCACAGCAACCATTCTGCATAACCTTGCCCCATTTTGCCTGAACTTAAAATTTCTTCATCGATTCTTCAGCTCACTTTAATCTGCATCTATCTGTATCACACCACTGGAGTTACCACCGTATCTATGACCTGCAAATTGTCAAGTTCAGTATCTTTTATACTTTCATTTTATTTGATTTCTAGGCAGCATCTGGTGCAATGAATCATTTTCTTCTTCAGCACATTTGTATTTATTTTCTATGCCTGTGTCTCCTATTTTTCTTTTATTTCTGATAACTCTATTCACTACTTTCTCCAGCTTCCCCTTTAATAATTTTTATTATTAATATTTTTAGTTTATTACTGAATTCCCTTTATTGATCAACCTGAAGTATAGACTAATATATTCTTATGCATTCCAATAGCTTCAATCACCATATATACGCACATAATTTTTTTTTCACTAGTAAGAATGTCTACTTGACATTAATACTAATTGCCTTAAGGAATTTAGAGCCAAATATTCCCCAAATCTGAATACTTCTTACCCTTCCTAAAACTAATATTTTGGAGGCATCTGGGTGGCTCAGTGGGTTAAGCCACTGCCTTTGGCTCAGGTCATGATCTCAGGGTCCTGGGATTGAGTCCTGCATAGGGCTCTCTGCTCAGGAGGGAGCCTGCTTCCCTCTCTCTCTCTCTGCCTGCCTCTCCATCTACTTGTGATTTCTCTCTGTCAAATAAATAAATAAAATCTTTAAAAAAAAACAACTAATATTTTGCTTTGTTCATTTAAATAAATACCAAATTTATCTCTAACTCGTTCAAATTATGATCCTGGGAAGTATCATTTAGTCTTCTCTCTTCTTCCTTCTTTCACTCTATGTTAATCAACAATGAGCTTTTCTACAATCAATATATATCTTAATTTTATAATTTTTTCCCAACTTTATTGTCACCATACATATGCAATGAACCATCCTTTATCACTGAAGTAGTATGATATCTTCTTGATTGGTCTCCATGATTTCATTCTTCAGTAAGGCATAAAATTTCTCCCGGAATGAATCAGAAATGTCTTCCTAAAATGAAAACAAGATCTTGCCACTTGTCTGACAAACTTCAACAGCAACTACCAATTGTATATAATAAAGGAGGAAACGTAAAATGAAGAAAAAGAGAAAGAGCATAAACAGAAAAAGAAATAACGAAATGATTAAGTCTAATAATTACATTAAATATAAAAGGTCTAAACACACAAAATAAAGACAAAGAATGGCAGGAGTAATTTTAAAAATTAACCAACTACAATTTGTCTACATGAAACTTACTTCTAGTCTTAAAAATAATGCTAATATTGCCAGATACAGATATATTAAAAAGTGCGTATTGACTACTTTTTCCTGTCACACTCAAAATTCAATTAAGATGTAGCATAGTACTAACCATAAAAAGTTAAAACTATAAAGCTTCCATAAGGTAACATGGATGATATCATAACAACTTTAATAAATGCAAAGATTTCTTAAAGACAAAAAGCATTAACATCAAGCATAAAATATATAAATTTAACTTAATCAAACTTAAATTTTTTTAATAAAAAAAACATTGAAAATTAAAACTGGAATATTACATACTCAGAGTGAATACCATGGTTAAGAGTCTGTTTTTTGATTTGTCTCTCTCCATTTTTTCTCTATGCTCATTTTATTTATAAAATTTCACATATGAGAGAAATCATATGTTATTTGTCTTTTTCTGACTGATTTATTTTGCTTAGCATTATATGCTCTAGCTCCATCTATGTCCTTACAAACAGCAGTATTTCATTGTTTTTTTAAGGCTATATATACAGCATGTGTGTGTGTCTAATGGAATGTGTACCACATATACTGAATGAATATACATCTTCTTTATCCATTCATCAGTTGATGGACACTAATGGACACTTGGGCTGTTTCCATAGAATGGTTATTATAGATAATGCTGCTAACATAGATCTGTCTTAATGAATATTGTGGCATTTGGAAAAAGCTAGACACAGAAATTTTATACTTTATGATTTCAGTTACATGAAACTCAGAAAGTGGAAGAATCAATCCAAGGTATAAGAAACCAAAACAGTGGTAAGGAAGATTAACTGGAAAAGGACACCAGTAAACTTTCTTGGTGGTAGAAATAGTCTATACTTTGACTATGGTACAATGGATACATGAGTATACCAATTTATCAAAACTCATTAAATTCTGCATTTAAGATCAATGCATTTCTTTGTATGTGAATTTTAGCTAAAAATACATAAATGTTAAGGTGATTTTCTATCACATGTCCTGAAGTTTGAAGGTAAGCAGTACATACTATTTTCTTTCTCTTCTTTCTCTTCTTCCCAGAGCCCTCTCTCCCCTTAGCATCCTTAACATGGACTTCCACTATTAAGATTGCCTAATAATCATTTGATGGCCCCTAGAACATCAACATTTACATTTCCTTCACAGTCAGGAATACAGAGAAAATGGGAGGTTCAAAATTGGTGACTACTAGTGTATCAGCACAATTTTCCTGGACATTTCATCCAAAAACTATGACTTATATGTAATTTGATATTATCTTCAAGAGAGCCAAGCAAATATAATTTTTGAAAAGGTGAACACAATGCTACTCCCAAGATAATAGTTCTTTTATTTAGTAAGAAGAGATAAATAGGTATTAGAAAGTTAATACTAAACTCTATTGGTTCTCCACCATTGAAGTTTCCAAGTTTTCACACACAAGCATTTTCATATATATATATATATATATATATATATATATGAGTGTATGTGTGTGTTATATGTGTGTGTATGTATGTATGTATGTGTATACATGCATATATACACATTTAGGTAAAATGTGTATAATATAAATTTTATATACATAAAATTTGGAAACCTCAATGATATATGTATATGTGTACACACACACACATATATATGAAAATGCTTGTGCGTGAAAATTTGGAAACTTCAATGGTTTGTGTATGTATGTATATTAGTGTGTGTGTGTGTGTGTGTGTGTGTATATTGCAATTTCTCCATCTCTAAGAATGATGACCCAAAGCCTCATCTAGCTATTGCTTTCATCTTTGAGAAACAGTCCAGAATTTCTGAGTGATATAAAAACGACTTCACTATGTCATTGTTGATCCTCATTTGTTAGTAACCAAGAAGTTTACAATTTTTATGTTCCAAATACATCCAATATAAAACGGTTGAGAAAAAACAATATAAACATTGTAATAGCTTCATTTGTAAAACAGAAGAGTGAAAATCCCTCAACTGTTACTAGTTCATAACAAGTAACATCCTTTGAGGGAAAAAATGGCAGACATTTCCTTGTTTCATACGTTTATTGTGATTAACATTTATGCAGAACCAACCAATTGTTGAAGGGTACTGTGAACAGAATAGATTATGACCAGGGGTATTGTGAATTTAACTAAGCTTCTAACTGCATTTTCTGTCTTCTTCTCTAGTAACATTTATTTTTGGGGGGGGGGTTCTCTTTCTCTCTCTCTCTCATTTCTTCTTTTCTTTTTCAGGCTTTGGCATTCCCTTTTTTCCACTAGGGCCCATAAAATCATTTCCTTTGCATGTGTAGATATGATGATTCTTACCATTCTGTCTCCATGATACCTGTCTCTGCCCCTTGGTGGTGATAATTGAAAAGAAAAAGGTATTGAGGGGCACCTGGGTGGCTCAGTGGGTTCAAGCCTCTGCCTTCGCCTCAGGTCATGATCCCAGCGTCCTGGGATCGAGCCCCGCATCAGGCTCTCTGCTTAGCAGGGAGACTGCTTTCGCCCCTCTCTCTGCCTGCCTCTCTGCCTACTTGTGATTTCTGTCTGTCAAATAAATAAATAAAATCTTAAAAGGAAAAAAAAGAAAAAGAAAAAGGTATTGAACTTATTTTCCTTTCAATTCCAAAGAAATTCTCTGCTTTGCATTTTGTTAACCCATATATTAATTTCATTCTTCCAATTAACTAGTTTTTGGATAGACCTTTTAAAGCAATGGCACTATCTTAAGGTGGTATCTTTCCTATTGTTCAAGATAGTATGTATCAGCTTAAGTTTCTTTTAGATTCAGGTCCAAATTAATCAATATTTACTTGGGTTTGCTTCACTGTTTTTGATATAGACTCTTGTTCTGTGATTTTTCTTGTCAATTATTTACTTTTACTATACTTAATATTTTGGGTTAGATTTTTTTAAAAAGGAGGGAAAAAACAATATTATTGCGTCTATTTGAAATAGAGGACATGAAAGGATTCTTAGCACTACTTTAACTTTTGGATGGACAGGCTTTCTACCTTGACAGCAGGTCACTCTGTGATCTGAGGCACGTCCAGAGATTTCTGACAGGTTAAAAATGCCCCAATTGTGCCATGCTTGTGGTAGCAGCAGCATGTCAAGTAGGCCAAAGGAAAACTATTCAGAAATATATTCAGTTAAATATTTTAAAGAACCTTATTTCTTCAAGAAGTCCTGAGTAAAACAAATCCCAGTGGGAGTCTCTTGGCTTACCCATTAAGGCTATTAATAAATATAGATTCCAGGACAGAATTGCCTTATGGCTACAATAAGAGTGACTGTGGAAACACAGATTCCCATTGACATCTGGTTGACCTAATTCTCCTAGTTTATAAAAGGGGATACTGAAAAAAATTTCCAAGAGCTGAATATCTCTTCATACACCTCATAACTATTTCTCTGAACTTCATCATGTTAATGATTTTTAATTGATTAAAATTATATATTGAAGATTTTATTACAGATACTTATTTAATTTTTTCACAAAATTGTGCTCTTCCTTATGTTAAATGATTCCTTTTAATTAATTTATTAATCTACCTCCAAAAATATGGATTTTTTTTATTTTCTCAGAAGCAAGTATTTCACATATTTCTTTTTTTTAATTGGATTTAGATCTTATGAATTTCACATTTGTATTTCTAGGCTAAACAAAATTTTAATACATAGTTATAAAAGATCTGATTGAAGAAATGTTGAACAGTGAGAAGTATGTGAGCAGGAGAGCCGTAGTCAGAACCATCTTTCCCTGAGGAAGAAACCAACTGTCCAGTCACAGTGGGTCCAGGCATGAAACAAATTTCTCTCTCATTTTATAGAAGTGTGAGGGATATAGCTTAAAGATTCTCTTGACAGGGTCAAGTATAAAGGTGTTATTATCCCAGGGGGCTCTAAATATTGAGATGGTACAAATCTTACCTGATCAAGGAACTGAGACACGAGATACTGTATTGCAGATTTGTGAAAAGACCTGCAGTTTATTGTTCAAGGAGACATTCCAGGCAGACCTGAGATCACCTTATTCCACATTTTAGAGTCTTTACCCACACATGGGTCAATATTTTGTGTAACTTAGAATGTTTTCAACTGCAGATGTTAGAAATCCATATAAAACTACCTGAAACTTCCAAATAGAATGGGCCAGATAACAGAAGAAATGTAGCAGTTTCAAGAATTATTATAACTTCGAGGACCCTCAAAAGAAAGAACCAAGAATTCAAGATAACATCAGCTGACATCAAAACTGAGGAAGGGTAATTTCCAAAGTGAAGGGAAATGTGAATCTTTCCATAAGACATGGCCAGTTACCGAAGAGGTAGGCTTCACATCCCCATCGCTGTTATTGAATTCTCACCAAAAAGTATCTCAACATCCATTATGTTAAATCCTAAATAGTAAAACATATTTAAGTATATCACACCTTTTCTGGCTTCTTAAGAAATTATAATAAACTTATAATAAATTATAATATTAATATATAATATTATAATAAAATTATAATATACTTGATAAGAGCATGTACAGACATTGATGGTAATTGAAATGAATAACTGTTTCCCTGGGGGTGCCTGGGTGGCTCAGTGGGTTAAAGCCTCTGCCTTCGGCTCAGGTCATGATCCCAGGGTCCTGGGATCGAGCCCCGCATCGGGCTCTCTGCTCAGCAGGGAGCCTGCTTCCTTCTCTCTCTCTGCCTGCCTCTCTGCCTACTTGTGCTGTCTGTCAAATAAATAAATAAAATCTTTAAAAAAATAATAAAAAATTTTAAAAAAATAATAAAATAAAATAAAAATAGCTGTTTCCCTGACTGAAGATTTCTTTTAGAAGATATGAGAAACATTGCTTTCAGGAGCTGAAAATTGGTAAAATGTTAGAATAAAATTATTTTTACTATGTTTATGAGCTACCCAACATGAAACAAGTTTCCTTAGCACGTGTGTAGTAGGATCACTGAAAGCATAATGGTAGACATGCTGCCAGCAAATCTACAGCCAATCCTCAGAGCAGATCATCGGCAGTTAATGTCAGTTACTAAGTTGATTGTGAATGAGTTTATGGTGACAAAAAACGTTTTAGGGCCACAAGATAAGGTTCTGTTGGGAAAGGGATCAATCAAGGTTAAAAGTTTCATGAAGTGAAAAGGCTATGGAAATGAAGTAATCTGGGAATAAAAATCAGGCCTAAAATAAATTATTTCTATATATATTCTAGTACCTTATGCAGACATTTTATTTTTCTGTGGGCAGATTAAGATTAAAGATTAAGAAATTTCCGGGATTCATTCTTATTTGACTATGTGTAGGTTTGTAATTGTAGGCAAACTACTTCTGTCTTTATATTGTGGGGCTCTCCTTTAACATCCCAAACTGCTCACCTTGAGAATTTAGGGGAAAAGCAAACTGTAACTTAGAGGGAGACATCCTCTTTAATTTCCCTTCCTCCAATCTATGATATAGAAGGATACCCTTGGAAGACACAATCTACCCTGAACCCTGAGCATACTCCGTATTTTTCATTACTACACAGGGTGTGATGACTTTTTTTTTTTTTTTTTGTAACAGCTCAAAGGCCTCATGTTTATTACCAAACCAACCCACTGGTGCAGAGCTATAGTAACAGAAAAATCTTTCGTTGATAAATGATATCTATTGGCCAGGCAGAAAGGTGTTTACAGGGTGATGGAATAGAACACATGATCCTCAAGTAGCTTAATTAAATACGTGGTGTCAATTAGGTGTGTCATTGCGTGATGTGAGACGCCTTAGAGACCCAGCTTGGTTCTCCTCCAGTGCCTCCTCTTGGAGTTGTACCTGATTTTATTACCAGTTTTCATCCGAATCCACTGGGGAATGGGACAATTCTGCTTTTGTTTCTTGGCCAGGAATTGCTTGATCCTGAAAGTGTTGTGAGAAGACATGGTTAATTAATAGCGCGCAGTGCACAGCAGGATGGCCCGAAAAAGAGAAACCATGACTTTTGATCTGGACTTAAGGGCAGCTGGAGGGGTTAGGCAACAAGAGCAGGCTTGCTTTCACTCACAGTGAAACTAATGAATTCCCCAGTCCAGGGTTCCTCTCCAGAAACACTGCCCACTGTGTGAGCCGGATCCAAGATGGGTCTCTGTGTTGCACGTGAGGGATGAAGAAGCAGCATGAGCATCAAGCTGACATTCCAGCTACAGCTTCTCACTTGAGTAATAAAGTGTGTCTGACTCTGGAATTTTGTGTCTTCGTGATACTATGTGTGTCAGGCTAGTTTGTTAGCTTACACCTAGGGTAAAATTTCACTTTTTCACACCCTTCATAATTGACAGACACATCTTGTGGTGCTGAGGGGTATGTGTGTATGTATGCATGTAATCTTTTCTCATGAATATATATTCTCAGAACAATTTCTGAAGAGCACATAGCATAACTGGAAAAGAAAAATGATAAGACAAAATGAGGACAGTAAGATAAAATGATGTGTTTATAAAAGAACAAAAGAAGCATTTGGAAAGAAGTTAGCATTTGAAAAAATCTAGAGGTACTGTCTGTGAGTTTGCTGCCTGGCTCCAGTGGGGGCAAACTGTTAACTACAAATCAATATGGTTTTTAGCTCCATATATTGAAAGACAGATCACAGCCCTGTGATGACCCCATTGCAGGCTATTGTTGACCAACGCAAATCACTCTGATGTCAAGTGGTGAGAAGAGTGATGAGCCGTCCTTAATCAGCACCAAGTACAAGTAAAAATATAGATAAAACATGCAATCAATGCTTCATATCTATAATGAAATAAAATCATCTTTTTCAAATTGATTTATTTTAGAGGTAGGAACTTAGCACTTTAAAATGATTGCTAGAGGGAAAAAGTAAACATACTCTATAAATCCATTTAATATCCTTAATATAAGCTATGTATAAGTTGATAAATTTAACCTGTGATCATGAAAGGAATAAACATGGTTAGATTAGTTCAAGAAATGTATCACAGGAAAAGATAAATAATACTATGGTAATATATCTTATGAAATTAGAAAACAGACAAAAATTTTCAAATTATCATGAGTAGCATAAAAACATTGATTATATTGTTAAATAAGGGCAGAATGAAACTGTCATAAGTCAATGATCTCACTCTGATAAGCAAGAGATGCTGGATAAATTATTAAAACCATAGGTATCAAAAAATCTTAGAAGGATCAAGGACTAATGGGAATAAAGTTCTACAGAAGGAAGTAATCTTATCAATGAGCTGAAAATCTAGAGCTATATCTGGAGCCATTTACCAACTGAGTGAAAGTTGGAGTCTGAGAATTTAGGCTTCTCTAATGACAAGGATGCTACTAGAGGACATAGAGGTGACATGAATGAGTAGGATATTAACTTAATGATATGGTTTTTATGGTTTGTTTTGTACAAAACAAAAAGGAATATAAGCAGAAAAATGCCAGTTCTAGAGATAGAATAAGATATTACTAAGCAAACTGGTTAAAATAAGAAATTATTATACAAATATGATATATTTTTAACTGAAAGATGAGAACTATATCAAAACATCTGGAAAATGGCAAAAATGATTAGAGAGTAAATTTATGAAAGCAAGTATTTGAAAAGACATTACAACATTAAATAAATCAATGACCTAAATTTCCAGTTTTAGAAACTGGAAAAAAAAAACAAATCAAACATAAATATTAAGTGGATATAAGGAAATAATAATTATTAAAAACAGAAATCAATTGCATATAAATAAATTTTAAACAGAAAAATTAAAAAGTGAAAAACTGACCCTATGAAACAACTGATATAATTAATAGACCCCTAGCAAACTGCTTATGAAAAAATATAGAAAATATATGACTACAAATATGAATACAAAGAATGTCATCACATTAAAAAGGCAGTAAGAGCCTATAATAATGATTTTTGCAACAATCAATATGGCAAACTGAGTGACATAGGCAGTTTTCAAAAACAAACACAACCTACTAAACATACAGTAAAAGTAAAAAATCTTACGCAATCCAATCTCAATTAAAGAAATCGATTTCTGGGGTGCCTTCGGTGGCTCAGTGGGTTAAGCAACTAACTCTTGATTTTGGCTCAGGTCATGATCTCAGGGTCCTAGCATGGAGTCCAACTTTGGGCTCTGTGCTCAGCAGGGAGTCTGCTTGAGGACTTCTCTCCCTCTCCCTCTGCCCCTCCACCTGCTCATTCTCTCTTTCTCTAAAATAAATAAGTAAAAATCTTTTTTAAAAGTACAGAAATCAATTTTAATATTAAACGACTTCTTGCAAATGGACTATACTCCCAGATTATTTAACTTGTCAATTGTTCCCATAATCCATAGAGAGATATCTTCAATCTTACACTAACTCTTACGAAGACTAGATACAGAGAGAACATTTCCTAAATCCATGAGATCACTATAATCTTGATTCCAAAACATGACAAGAATATTTTAAATAAAAGTATATTACAAACAGTATTTTCATGAATATTTAGCAAATTGACTCTATTAGTACATAAAAGAGAAAAACATTAAAGAGGTTTTCTGAAGGAGGGTTTACTTTAACAGTTTAAATCAATTCATATAACTCACCAAAATTACAGAAAACATTTCTGCAAAAGATTTCAGAGAAAAGTTTGGAAAAAGTCAGTGAAATTAATAGAAAAGGACAAATAATAACAAGTGTTGGCAAGGATGTGGAGAAAAAGAAATTCTCATCCATTGTTGGTGGGAATGTGAATTGGTATAGCCACTGTAGAAAACAGTACTGAGATTCTTTAATAAATTAAAAATAGAAATATCATATAATATAGTAATTCCACTACTGAGTATTTACCAAAGAAAATAAAAACCTAATTCAAAAAGATATACTCACTCTTAAGTTTATTGCAGCATTGTTTACAATAGCCAAGATATAGAAGGAGCCCAAGTATCCACTGATGGTCAAATGGATAAAGGAGATGTGAGTACATATATAATGGAATATTACTCATCCATAAAGAAGGATTTCTCTCCATTTGCAACAAATAAATGAGTGTATAAGTATGATGATAAGTGAAATAATTTAGACAGAAAGACAGATACCATATGACCTTACTTATATGTGGAATCTAAAAGTCAAAGCAAATGAACAAACACACAAAAACAGACTCACTCATAAATAGAGAAAAACCCTGTGGTTGCCAGAGGGGAGGGAGGGGACGTAAGTGAAATAGATAAAGGGCATTAAGAGACACAAACTTCCACTTGTAAAATAACATGGAGATAAAAAAATATAGCATAGGGAATATAGTCAACAATCTTATAATAATATTGTATGGTGACTACATTTACGGTGAGCACTGAGTAATGTATAAACTTGTCAAAACAATGTGTTGTACACCCAAAACTAATATGACCTTTTATGTTAATTATATTGCAATAATAATTTAAAAATCTTAGTGAAATAAGAGTTGAAAGAAATGTAAATTGCTAATAAGTATATTAAAATATTGAGGTAATAAATTTGGTAAAATATCAATGATGAAATATTAGATATTAGAAATGATGCAAGGGAGAATATTGTCACTACATCTATACATAATTTTACTGATTATCTTAAGGTAAGAAAAAGAATTAAAAAACACAATGATATGGATGTATAAAAAAAACTCTATTTTCAGGTGATATAAATGCATATGTAGAAATTCAGGAAGAATTTATAATCTATTAGTAAATTTAATGAAAACCTGAATTCAGTGTCAGTATATAAGAATAGATTGTATTTCAATATTGCAGAAAAAATGAATTTTAGAAATACCATGAAGAACTTGTAGGTGGTCAGTCGGTTATGTGTCTGTGTTTGGCTCAGGTCATGATCCCAGGGTTCTGGATTTGAGCGTTGTGTTGGGCTCCCCGCTCAGAGGGGAGCCTGCTTCTCCCTCTCCCTCTGCCTTTCCCTCTTGCTTGGGCTCTCTCTCTCTCTCTCTCTCTCTCAGTGTCAAATAAATAAATAAAATCTTTAAAAAATAAAAATAAGTAAAATAAAAAATATCATCTGATATACTAGAGATACTTGGAGAGGGATATTCTATGACCATAGCTTGGAAGACTCGATCTCATAGGTGTTAGTTCTTCCCAAATGATCATAGTATCAAAATAAACTCAATCAGTCCCTGTGGGAGTGTGTAGGGGCTTGTGTGGTGTGTGTGGCATTGTAGGAAGTATGTGTGTGGCAGGGTGGTTATTCTAAAATACAGGAAAATGCAAAAGGTGAAAAGGAACACAATTTTGAAACCCTATGTTCTCATAGCAGCCTCCATACAAAAGTTTATCTACCTTTACTCATAGTTGTCTAAACCTGGATTAACCACAATGTCTTTTACTATGTGAATGGATAAGCAAAGTATGGTAAATCCAAACCGTCAACTATTATTCAGTGATGAAAAAGAATAAGCAATCCTGCCATGAAAAAAAGCTTAGCATTCACATTCCTAAATGAGAGGACCCAGTTTGGGAAAAACAAAAAACAAAAAACTACTTTTGTGTATTTCCAGTTATGTGATGTAGTGGTGTGATTCCAGTTGTATGGCAAGGTGGTAAATAAAAGACTGTAGAGACTATGAAAAGATTATGATTGTTAGGGGTTGGGGGGCAGGGATGGCTACCTGAAAATACCAGCGGATTTTCAGGGCAGTCATTATTCTATATGATACTATACCGATAAATACAAGATAGTATGCATTTCTCAAACCCATAGAACAGTAGAGCACAAATTATTAACTTTAATGTCGGCAAGGTTTAAAACTTGGGGGATCTCTGAAAAGAATGCTGTGACAAGAGAATGTGACTCAGCAAACCATATGAAACCACCACACTGAAAGAGATGGAGGAAAGGGTTGACCTAAATGTCTTTGGAAATGAACGTAAGACTCAAGGCAAAATAAAATTGCGCATTTACACTGTGCTCCAGCTGACGAAATGTTTCCCGCAGAAGTATTTGTGAATGATTCTGATACTACTATGAATGTATATACAAGAACAGAACAATGAAGTAAATTGGTGGCAGGTTTCTAACCTGTAGGAGGAAGCTACAATGATCTGTGAAGTAATATATAGGAGTTGGAGACCCCAAAATGACATCAGGTTTATGTCAATATAGACACAATTAGATGTAGAAGCATTTTATATATGTGTTTTGCATGGGTTAGTATGCGCATACGTATTTTGTGCTTTATCTGTTGCGAGAGCCTCAGGTCAATGACACATAGAGGCAATATGCATGCCTCACACCCAGATCTCAGTTTCTAATACTATTTGCCAATAAAAAGAACCACGGATCATTGGAGAAATGGTTGATTTTAGGATGGAGTCAAGAAATATGCAAGTTGAGTCCAGGGCATATTAGTACAATAAATATTTGTAAGCCCATAATGTAAATATGTGATTGAATAAATTAAAAAATGATTAAATAAGTGATTGAGTAAATTGGCACATGGGAAAGAAAAGACAATGTCCTTATGGAGAATAATCACAGATAAAACATGTCAACACTCTGTCTTCAGGAAGAGTGCAAGACTGCACGTAACAACTTCCTTCCAAAGTGTCCAGTGAAGAAAGAGGATAAAGACAAACTGAGAGTTTTGGGGGCGGGGTGGGGTGGGTGAACCTGTTGGTGGCTATTGTGGAGGGCACGTATTACATGGAGCACTGGGTGTGGTGCATAAGCAATGAATTTTGGAACCTTGAAAAATAATATAATAAAAGTAAATTAAATAAAAAATCATTTTGCTGCCAGAGGAACCTGGCACACATTTGTAAATCATGCTAATAACTGCTCTGGAAACAATTCCATGAAAATGGGACTGATCCCCCGTGATCTTAAACCTGTCAACCCACAACTCCAGGGTTATTGCAAGAGGAACATTAGACAAATTCCCACAGTGGGCATCCTGGTAAATACCTGACCAATCCTCCCCAAAACTCTCAGGGACATAAAAATAACGAGAAGTTTGAGAATCTACCACAGACGAAAGAGATCTAGAAAGATATAACAACGAGAGGTGATATTCTGGATAGAATCCTAGAATATAAAAAGGACAGTAGGTAAAGCTAAGGTTATGTGAATGAACTCTGGACTTCAGTTAATAATGACATGTTGATATCGGTTTATTAAATCATAACAGATGTACTACGCTTACATAAGACATTATACTAGTGGAATCTGGGAGTAGCGCAAACTTTGTCACAAAATAGTTTATTAAAAAGGAAAAAAATACTCCTTGACATCTTTTATCTTTTTTATCTATTTTACTTTATATTAACATAACTGTGCTTGGCTTCTAGGAACCTGAAAAATTCCATTAGCAAGTTGACTGAGCCAATAAGTACTCTAAGTACATGATTTTCCCTCTTGATGATCTGATACGCATCAGGGGAAACAGTCCTAACCACGTTGGTTTCTTCCTTGGCAGGTTATCGGCATAAGCTTTCAGGGAGGGAGCAAAGTTAAGAATTCTTGTCACTGCAGATTGACTGTTTTAAGGGGAATTTTGAATTTTAATTTTATTTGTAATATCAAACAAATTATTTTTTAAAAATATGTATCATGTATGAATGTTAATTATAATAATTTATATAATCTCTGTGAGGTATGTTAATTGTATGTATTATCTTTTTTTTGTGGGAATATCATGATGAGTGTCACAAGACAGCTAAAATAGTCAAGGTTATCCATCTATCTATTATGTATCTATGTCTATCTCCATCTACATACCTCTCTATTCCTTCCCTGTGTATTTATTTTATCTTTCTATCAACTTATGTATATGTGTCAATACTTGATGATCATCTAATGTAACATTTAAAACATCAACAAAATAATTAATTGAAAATAAGTAAACCCACATTGGTAGGTTGTTATGTTAAGCAAATAATAATATATTAAACAAAGTAAATAAAACAGAGGCCTTAGGGCCCCTGTGGCTCAGTGATGAATGTCCAAGTCTTGATTTCTGCTGAGGTCATATCTCAGGGTCGTGAGATGAAGCCCCTCCGTGGGCTCTGCACTCAGAATGGCGTACACTTGAGATTCTCTTTCTCTCTAAAATAAATAAATAAAATCTTAAAACAACAACAGCAGAGGCCTTAAATACTGGTGGCACTGTGTGGCTGAAATTAAGTTTCTAGGCCATCTCATTTGCTTGACGGGGCTGAAGGCGATTGTTCCATTCTCGTGCTGTGTGAGAACTATCACAGGGTGAGGTTCGGACTGGAGATTGTTTTAAAACTGTATGATAGGGGCACCTGGGTGGCTCAGTGGGTTAAACTGCTGCCTTCGGCTCAGGTCATGGTCTCGGGGTCCTGGGATCGAGCCCCACGTCGGGCTCTTTGCTCAGCGGGGAGCCTGCTTCCCCCTCTCTCTCTGCCTGCTTCTCTGCCTAACTGTGATCTTCTTCTGTCAAATAAATAGATAAAATCTTTAAAAAAAAAAAACTGTATGATATTTCCATATGGCTGTCTTTTGGAGAAATAAAATATTAGGCCGTATCAGTCAAGGTCCCTAAGGCCCTAGCATGTGCTAGTACATTTCTATCTGCCAATATTAGCATTTACCTGAGGGTTTTTCCCAGAGTGCTTGGAAAGACCCTTGGCTCATGGCATGGTAGACAGAGGCATCCAGGAACACTATTGTTTAAATATCCTGGTGCCTTTCACTAAACCAGCATAACTCTGAGGAACATGTTTACATGGGCTCCTGGAGCTGACCCAGCTGAATTAATTTTCCATGGCTACCAGTATAAATGCCTCATTAACACACCTTTGTCGGCTGCCTTCTGTTCTCTGGCCCACTTCCCAATTTCTTTCTTTCTTTTTTTTTTTAATTGTATTTGGCCCTCAGTTTTTGCTGTGGTGTTCAGTGATTCATTAGTTATGTGTAACACCCAGTGCTCATCACAGCACGTGCCCTCCTCAATACCCATCACCTGTTACCCCCTCCCTGACCCTCTTCCCCTCTGAAACTCTCAGTTTGTTTCCCGTGGTCGGTAGTCTCTCATGGTTCTTCTCCCTCTCTGATTTCTCTCCCTTCAGATTCCCCTCCCTTCCCTTATGGTCCTCCGTGCTACTGCTTATGCTCCACATATGAGAGGAACAACATGATGATTGTCTTTCTCTGCTTGATTTACTTCACTTCGTATAATCCTTTCCAGTTCCATGGTTGACGCAAATGGTGAGTATTCATTGCTTCCCGATTTCTTAACCTCCCAAAGAAATTACTGCCACTTAGATTCTTGTCTCACAGTCTGCTTATAGAAAACTATGGTATTTACACTCTCCTAAATTTAAGTATACTCTGAGCATCATCAGTAATATGACAACTAATACATTGAAACTTGTTAACACAGTACAATAGCTATCCTCTAGAATTGCATAATAAGACTTGAGAGGTCTTATGGAAAGTAAGGATCCGTAGACAAATACAAATTTGTCATTGTCTATGACCATCATCCTTGGTCTGTACATATTGCTTCCTAAATCCAAAGCATACCTTAAATAATTACCTTAAATAATGTGTACATAAACATTTATGTAAAGTCTCATATGCAGCCTGGCATTCCTTAAACCAAAGTAGTAGTTACAAACCAGAATGAGACGAATATATATACTGCACACTTACATAGGTATAAATAGTCCTTGAATTAAAATAATGTAATTGTACTTCAATTTCCAAAACAATTTTTACTGCAGAACATCTATAATTAAAAATAGCTACATATACAAACAAGATCACATTATTTTATAATCTGCTTTTCTACTAAAATCAACTTAAAAATTCATATCAACTGGTACCTTAATTATTCATAATGTAGAATACATTAAGAATACTATCTTGGATAGTTAGTGATCTATTATTGCAAGTTATTTAGATCATGTTGTATTTGGGTCTTCTAAATAGTTCTGAAAACTACTTTGTGATAAAATGAAAACATAAATTATTTCCACAGGACATTTGTGTCAAAAGTAGTACATATTTCTAAGTCTTTTCCTAAACTGCTCCCCATGAAAAATACTACATTTACATTATTTTTCTAGGATGTTTGATGTCCATTTTTCTAGACATAGACCTATATTGGGATTTATCATTTTTCATCATTGCCAGTGTAGTAAAAGGAATAAAAGTGCATTTGTGCCTTATGTATTTCTCAAATAGTTATCTCATATATTTATTGGTCACATACTTTTCTTCTTTTGTGAATTCCTTTTTCATGTCATTGTGAATTATGATACTTCTTTTAAATTCTAAAAGCACTTTTTATATTCAAATTATTTGCCCTTAGTCTTTTATAAGTATTGTAGTTACATTTTCTGAGTTTCCATTTAAAAAATATTTTTGTCTTAATTATTATTTCTTCTTTTTTTTCTCTGTGAATATTTCTTTAATTTTCTTCTGTCCTATTCTCTCTCCTCCCTTCCCTTCCTTATTTCCTTCTTTTGTTTCTTTTTCACTCTTCTTTGCTGCTTTCCATTTTGCATCTTCCTATTAGAGAAGTAATATTTTTAATTGTCAAATCAACATTTTGATTAATCAATTTTATTCTTGGAGTCAGGCTTAGGAAGTTCTCAGTCATGTTAAATTGTATAAATGTTCATCTGTATTTCATTCAAGTTTTCATATTATTATACTTTCACTTTTTTTTTTAATGCATCATGCAATAGTTTTGGTGCATTTTAAGGGATGACAATATTGGGATTAGGGAAATGTTGCAGTTACATTTGGGAGAATGCTTTTTCTGAACTTTTGAATATGAAAAGCCTCAAGCCAAGACTGGAGAAGCTGTTTGAAGAAGTAAGGGATATAAGTGATCTAAAGAATTATTTTTAAATAAAGGAAGAGGATGATCATTTCTGTAGAGAAAGGTAGAGAGTTTCTTTTGGAGTGTAAGGTTACTTCCAGAGAGCCAGTAAATAGGGATTTATATCCAAACAGGATACTGGAGAGAGGAGTTGATAAGAGACTAAGTGAAACATGGATCCCAACGAGAGAGCAGGCTAGGGCTAAAGAAAGCAAAGTGCCCAGAGAATTCCATTTGCTGGACAATGGATGTTATTCTGCTGGTAGTAGTGGTGGATAATATGCTATTTAAAATTTACTTGTCTACATTGTAAATCACTTATAATGCTTCAGTTCTCCTGTTAGGTCTATTATACAATATCAGCTTGATGCCAGCCTTTTATTAATTCTACCTTGGATAATAAAAGAATACATTGTTGACACTTGAACAACAGGGGTTTGAACTGGTAGGTCTACTTAAAGACGGATTTCTTTTTTCTTAAATAAATTCAGTACTGTATTTTCTCCTTTCTTATGATTTTCTCTTTTGTAAAAAGGTTTATTTATTATTTACCTGAGAGTGAGAGAGCAAGAGTGAGAGCACAAGCAGGAGGAGGAGGAGTAGAGGGAGAAGGAGAAGCAGGGAGCCCGATGTGGGTCTCAATCCCAGGACCCTGAGATCATGACCATGCGGAAGGCAGTCGCTTACCCAGCTGAGTCACCCAGGTGCCCCCTTATGATTTTCTTAATAACATTTTCTTTTCTCTGGTTTGCTTTATTGTAAGAATACAATATGTAATATATATAACATACAAGATGTGTTAATCGACTGTTTATATTAACAGTTGGCTAAAGTAGTTACGTTTTAGGGGAGGCGAAATTATTAGTGGACTTTCAGCTGGGTGGTTCAGTGCTCAAACCCTTGTGTTGTTCAAGGTTCAACTGTATACATACAAAGCAAAGCAGCTAAAGTGTCCGTGATGACCATCTGAGAGAGTCTGCTGAAGCCGAAAGCCTGGGCCAACGGTCAGCCATGGTGAAACAGACACGTAACTGCCCTTTGCACTTCTCTCAGACACATGGAGAAGAGCCAACCTATCCAGCAGGCAGAGGGTATGTCTCTCAAACAGCTAAAAGGGAATGGGTAACGCAGGTTAGAGGGAACTTAGACACTCAGTACTTCTTAGAACAAGAGCCTTTCTTCTGTTCTTTCCTAGGTATGTTAGTATCCTATGTTACAAAGTGAAGATGAATTTTTAAATTACTTAATCTTATTTTTAAAAAGCAGTAGAGGTTTGATTGAAAATATACTCTATTTAAAGATTAATTTGGGAAGAATTTACCCATCCTTAGTATTAATTCTTCTTCATTTTTCCCATAAAAGAATAAGACAGCCTCTCCTACTATTCAATATTTATCTGTGTCCCCAAATGGTATTTTTTGATATTTTAACCTTGGTATTGCATAATAAACAGTTCTTCCTAATTTTTGAAGTATTTTTATACTAGTATGATGAAACTCTCAATTTTTCATTGCTTTACCACATATACTGCTGACTATGATTTTTACTCTTGTCATTTTCTAACTAACTTGTTTTTGTTTTTATACTTCCAATGTTTTGAGTAGATTTGTTTGAATTTTCAGTTAGAAAATGTCTTCTCTGGCAAATAATGATAATGGTGCTTGCTCAGTTTTGATTAACACATTTAATTACTTTTTTCATACTTGATTGCAATGGCTAAAATCCAAGAAAAAAATGTTCCGTAGTGATGAAAATGAATTACCTGGACTTAAAGCTTTTAATGGTGAAGCCTAAAGTGTCTCAGCCTTTTTAATGATGTTTGCGATTGACACTATGCCATACCAAAGAAGTAAAGTTATATTATTTTTATATTGATGTTTTATAATGACAGTTGTTAAATTTTCATTGACTTTCTAAACATAATAAACAAAGAAGTTTCCCAAGTTATCTCCCTGTTTTAAATGTATTAATTGATTACTGTGAATATCAATTAATTCATATGGTTACTCTTGAAGTCTTTTAATATATTTTATCATACTTTATTATTAATTTCAATATATAGAATCCTTCATTATGGACTGTGTTACATCATAATAAAGGACCATCATGTTCTTTTTGTGATTTTTTTAAAAATCTGTGACCATCAGGACTGTGCAAGTTTTATAAAATTGAGAAAATTTCTGTGTCTATAAAACCCTAGAATGTCAACTAAAATTTATTACTCATGTAATCTAGCTCATGTCACCATCTGGCCTGTACTTTCCTGAGACAGTCTTATAATTTTATTTTTGTCCGTTCAATTTTTCCAAAGTCTTGCAATCATTTTAGGCATTATTAATTTGTACAGAAACTTACTACAGAAAGTCAAAATCTAAAAATATAGTGATATACACAAGTTTTGTAAACCTCAACTAATTGGAATTATTTCCATGTTTTATGTATTTTCCCTCCTTTAATGTTTTGACTTTTCCATTTTATTTATTTACTTTAAAACAATCACTGAACAATTTAAGATGAACATGAATTACCACAAGATTTTCATTTCCTATTTTAAAATTTTAGTTTTCTTTTCCTCACTTTTTAAAGTTTAATTATACTCTCTCTCTGCCTGCCTCTCTGCCTACTTCTGATCTCTGTCAAATAAATAGATAAAATCTTAAAAATATATATAATAAAATTTAATTACGGATTTTTAAAACTTTAATTTTTCTTTAATTTTTAACCATGACAGACAATTTTTAAGTGTTCTCTTTATATGCCTTTTTTTAGAAAAAGATTTTATTTATTAGAAAGAGAGAGAGAGCACAAGCAGGGGGAGCAGCAGGCAGAGGGAGAAGCAGGCTCCCCACTGAGCAGGAAGCCTGATCCAGAAATCCAACCTGGGATCCTGGATCACGACCTGAGCTGAAGACAGATTCATTACTGACTGAACCGCCCAGTTTTTATATATATTTGACTGAATATCATTTTATACATTTCACTCCGATGTGTGCGCTGAGTTATGTTTGTAATAGTATTGAATAGACTTCATTACTGTTTTTGTCAACAACTGTGCCTTGAAGATTAGTACTTTTTGTATTTTTCATCTTGCCCTACATACCATTATTTAACATAGTACATTCTGCTCCCTTTTTTCTTGAGACTTTTATGTTACCTGAAGCTACAGTCTCCTGAGTGGGTGTAGAAAATGAGACAGACCTTCTTGGAAAGGAACTCTATGGGAGACAAGTGGAGGTTTCTTTTCCACTGCCAGGCTTAATTTTCTGATCTCAGGTTAGAGGATGGGCATGGGTAGAAGGCACATGCCATTGTCCTACTGGGTCAAGTTTTGTTATAGGAAATGTTTGGAAGTAAGTTGATTAAAACCAAATATTGCTCTCTTGGCCCATTCTTCTATAAATGGTAGCTCTTTGTGAAATACGTCATTGAACAATAGCAATGCTATTTCAACATTTGTTCTTTTCCTTGTTCTTTTCCTTTCTCTCTCTTTCTTTCTATGTGGGTGCTAATTTTAATGAGGAGATTGAAAAAGATGAATCAGTATCATACAATTAACTAAAATTGTATTCCAGATACCTTCTGAATAGTTTGTTTGCAAGCCTTATTATATACATCAAGACAATTATTTTTATTGGAGTTTATCATATAAGCTATGGTATTAATATTTTTCTGATTCCTCCTTTGAGACACAAAGGATTGGTCATAGAGACAGAGGTCTGAATAAATAATATTGTTTATACTTGCCTGAACTGGGGACCCTGAGATGAATTGCTGAAATACAGCTTTTTTGCCAGTACAGTAGCACCAGCAAATGTTTAATAATTGATTTAAAAACACCATATATATGTATATATAGTATATGCTATGTATATGAATACATATATACACATATATATACAAATACATATATAGTGTTTCAATTATGTATATACACATATATATACTTTTTTACAAATATGTATTTTTATTTTTTTTAAGATTTTTATTTTTATTTGTCGAGAGAAAGAGAGAGAGACTAAGAACAGGCAGGCAGAGGCAGAGGGAGAAGCAGCCTCTCTGCTGAGCAAGGAGCCCGATGTGGACTTGATCCCAGGATGCTGGGATCATGACCTAAGTGGAAGGCAGCCACCCAATAGACTGAGCCACCCAGGTTTCCCACATATTTTTAAAAATAAATAAATATATGTTAACTATTTGTACATTTTTAGTTAAAATATTTGTATATATATTTATATATTTCTCATAACTTTTACTAATAAAAAGAAGTTACAATACATAATTTAGAAATAATGATAAAATATTTTTAATTCCATTTATCTGTTTCATTCTCATAGAATGCTTTCATTAATTTTTTTTTGCCAAGCTTTTATATGTGAAGCCAAATTCTAGTTGAAATTGACACAGGAGCACACTTATGAATGAATGTTGTTGGCTGATGCTTTATTTTTACACTAATGAGAAAAGATGACAGTGAGGCAATTAAGACATACATACATTGAGGCTTCACTTGTTCATCATTGACAGGAGTGACTTTACCAAACTTGCCAAACTGAATATTAGTTTCCGATACTGAAACAGAAGATTTCCTCAATGTTAAAGTTCTATTTGTGATTTAAGGACTATTTAAGTGTGATTTAAAAATATCACACTTTTTTTTAAAACATATCACACTTGTAGGCCTAATCTACATAATTACATTTTTCCATCATTGTTTTAAGACTAGAGAGTCAACAGAACAGTATCTCAAACCCTGACTTCCATGGTGCCACTCTTTGTACCACGGCCAATATCAAGCTGTTGACACGATCTACAAGACCACACTGTGGCCCGTTATTTTCACCACATAGTTTCAATAGACATAGATAACCTCAACAGCACAGAAAATATAAAAATGTAACATAACTAGGAGTAAAATAGTTTGACTATATATTAACTTTGTTTTTTCTAATGTGATTCATTTAATTAAACTTCTTTGATTTAATTCTCAATAATGGCCATGTTTAAAGCCAAATTAATCTTCCTGGAAACAAAACTGTTGCTTGTGTGACCTAATCAGCCATAACACATCCCCGTTTCGATATTGGTTCTGAACTTCGAGTTCATTTAATCACAGCCTGCAGCACCCATTGGTATTTTCACTAAGTGCTTTGGGGTGTGGTCAGTGTGATAACTTTAGTAAGATAATTCATAAAGAGAAGAAAATGAATCCTCTTCTTTAATTTTGTATTTATAAAGGAACTTATTAACCCAAGTGTTGGATAGCAGGCATTTGGGAAATAATTTCAAGTAGTGATTTCCTTTTGCTTAGGATAAATCTATGCCAATAAACTATCCTTTAATTAATTTTATTATCTCACAGCCAGTTTGCCTACATATAGAGAAAGGAAGGGGCAGGCATCATTGACAAATAATCAGCTCTATTATCACACAGGCAAGTCTCCTCCCAACAAGCACAGAATTCCAGATATGTGAAATACTGTGTACAAAAGCTGAATAAAAAGCAGAGGTCAATCTAAGGGAAGACATCTATAATCCCAGGCAGTTAAAAATATGTCAGGGATGGGGCACCTGTGTGGCTCAGTGGGTTAAGCCTCTGCCTTCGGATGGGGTCATGATCCCACGGTCCTGTGATTGAGCCCCACATCAGGCTCTCTGCTCAGCAGGGAGCCTGCTTCCCCCTCTCTCTGCCTGCCTCTCTGCCTACTTGTGATCTCTCTCTCTCTGTCAAATAAATAAGTAAAATTTAAAAAAAAATCAGGGAATTGTAAATATAAAAATTGTAAATATAAAAATATTGTAAATATAAAAATATTGGTGACTTTAAATAATACTTTATGGCAATTTTTCCTTTTCTCCTCTTTCTTCTTCTCAGTGAGTTGTTAGGATATAATTGTGCAAAATGGAGCAACAATTTGTCAATTAAATGAAGTCAAATCTCAATAAACTAACATAATTCCAATTATATTTCAGAATAATCATACACATGAAGTTGATTTAATGGTTCATTAGCCAAAGTACATTTTACTGTAAAAAATTTTGTTGATGAGCTATCATACTGATGCATGGGCTAAGTACTTCTCTCAATTCTTCCTTTGTCAATATATTCTTTGAGATATATATTTAAAATAACCAATAAAACAACATAATATTTCTTATATGTAACCAGACTATTTTGAGAGAACCCTAAATTCAGAAAGTCAGACAGCTTTGGAAGTTTGGTGCCTCTCTATTCTAGATTGTAAGTAAAAATTGAACACTTAGCTTTAATTTACCGATCCAGAAAAGTCTCTACCCAAATTAAAATTATGTTAAGGCATGCACATTTAAAAAATAATTTACTTAAAGAGTAAGCTGTTCATAGTGTTTTTTTCTTTTAGTTTGAATTTTTTTTCCTAATTTTCTCTTTAAAACAGAATAATTTTCCTTCTTTACCACAAAAATTGTGAATTAACCTTAATTAAAATGAGAGTATTACTTCTGCCCTAGGGCAGTTTCTTTAATTAAAGATGTGTATTTTAAATCTCTAATAAAAAAATGCATGGACTCCATATACCTTATTTTTGCGATAGTAAATTAAAGTTATTAGGAAGAATGGCTTTCCTACTGTATTCCTACTATAATAGATCTTTCAATACCATATTTCTTATGAGACATATCTGTCAAATATTTAAATTGGATTATTAATTTATTCTTATAGCTCAGGGGCAGAGTTTAAATTTATATGCAAATGTCACAACTTCTAAAGGTCTGAATTCATCTAGTTTGTTGAAGTGTGACTTTGTATCGAAGATCATGTGCATATAATCCCTTGGAATAAAAATGACATTCTCGAGTTATCTTTAGTATAATAACTGAACAGGAACATTTGAATACTCATAAATGTATAAGATCTATTTTATAATTCCATAAATATTTCATACAAGAGAGCCTTGCAATGTGTTATCATTCACTTTCAAGTTGATATCACTAAATATCAATATTAATCCAAATAAGTATTTTTTAACTTATTGTCAAGGCTTAATAAAATTAGAATTATAAAATATGCCTTAAATAATTTGCAAAGAAAAGAGTATTTCCACACAATCCCTGATCAAGAAAAAAAATTATACACAAGTCAATTCATTCTTATTTTGAAATAGCACCAGAAATAATAATTGTGAACCCTGAGTTAACCTATTTTTTATGAGAAACATTTATAGAAACACATTCTTCATATGGTACTTAATAGTCTTTTTAGGTCTTCAGAAAGATAGAGAATTGTTTAATGCATCTCCTTTTTTAACCTTAATATGATCACATTCTGTTATTAAATCATCCCTAATGGTGCTGTTTTTCAGGCTAAGTGCATCAAAATCATTTTTTTAAATATATATATATATATATATCCCCCCCACCGCAAGCCAAATTGCCTCAGCCACTGGGCTATGGAACCACTCCAGGGCAGGTCCTTGGTCTTATTTATCATCCCTGTGTCTCTCATAACTCACAGCACCTTCTATATTAATAATAGACACTCAATAAATGTTCATACAATGAAAGATTCCCAATTCAAAATTAGTGCATTGCTTAGCCCCTAACATGTACTGGGGCAGGTATTAGAGATAAACATGACTTAATACATTCTTTGTGACTGAGGGAATTTCAGATGTGGACAGAGCATGTTTTTAAACAATAAAATAACAGAAAAATATGCAGTTAGAAGTTAAAAAAAAAACCCAGGAAGACAGGTAGCTGGAAACAGCTTTAAAAGTGAAGAATAAGACAGAGTTTTATCATAGAGGGGTATTTGAGGCAGAAGAATTATAATGTTCAATGGCCTGGAGACATGGCATAAACATTAATTTTCTGAGACCCACAAGTCGTTTAGTATTTCCAATGACCTAAAGTCAAGGGGAGTTTATTTGGTTGTAGATCTGAGTGCAACATAGAAACACTTATCTGGTCAGTTCTCACAGCATGACTGAAAGATACATCTACTTCCCCCACAGCTTTGAAATGCTACTTCTGTTCTGTACTTAAGTTCCTATGTACTTTGGTTCTAAATTTTGGACTTTGTATTAAACTCAGTTTGTGTATTCCCATAGTTCTAGGCTAATTCCTAGGTTTGTAATTAATTTGACTAGAATGCACTGTGAATTTTCCTTATTATTTTCTGCTTTCAATGATTTGTTGACTGGAAAGGTGTGGGAATGGATTTGAATTTGAAGAGAAGAGGAGGATACAGATTAACAGGATAAGAAAGGAGTTTCTAGATAAATTTATATAACAAGTTTCCTGGTCAGGATTAACACCCCCCGTTGTGACACCAAATGACACAAATCTGAAAGTGCTTGTCTCTTCATCATGTGGTTTTCTTTCTCAGCCCTCAAAATCGTTGGTGCATAAATGCAAAGGGCAGGTGGTCACATGATCCAACTTGGGGTGTGATTAAATGTTAACAAGAAAGCACCTGGATCATCAGGCCATTGGCTCAATATTTATAGGAGTGAAAGGAGTCACAGTTGGGATATTGTTCTTGGTGAACAAAGGAAACGTGTATTTACAAAATGGAAAATTTGGCAGTAAGAGAGCAGACCAGAGAAGTGAGGATTCTATAAGAGCTGGGTATTCCAAAGCGAGAATCATCCCAGTAGACCAACGAGCCGCCCTGAGCTGGGTATTCCAGAAGTATTTTTCAGGGTTAAGGAAATTCCCTGAAGCTGTGGTCACAAGGGTTAGTGGTAAAGCAGCTGGAATTTTTTTTTTTTTTTTTTTGTCATTTGAGTCAGACAGATCTAAGAATCAGAGGTTACGACTACTTCCTTCAAAGATGTTAAAAAAAGCAACACCATGAAAAACTTTGCTCTGACACATAAATTTTTCTTCTAGGAAATGTGGCAATCCAGGGAGTCCTAGGTGAGAGAAATAGGGAAGGCAGGGATGGAGAGAGGATTAGGATGAGAAATGTAGTGAATGAAGTTATTTCTGGAATGACCTAAGGAATTTGTAAAGCTTCATGCAGGTTATTATGAAGTCCCCAAAAAGGGTTATTTGAGTGGCTAAATGTGTACTTAATACAAGAATTATATCAGTTTGCTATATTCAGTCATGTCTAATACATAGCACAGTGGATATTCATACCTAATACTTGATGATAAAGGAATCCTTAGCTTGATTATTTTCAAGTTGTCAACAGTTAACTGGCCTTGTTCCTGTATCATGTTATGTTTTCCATATGCATTCTAAGCTGGGACCCTATCACAGTGCATCTGGGCCCTGTTCTCAAACTCCATTTACCTACTTAGTCAAACTTCCATTTATACACAGGATGGATCAATTGCATTTGAAGGAAGCTTTCATTTCCTTCCCATATTCTGAAAAATTCTCACTACTTGTAACTCAACATTACACAGAGAAGATCTGTCAAAGTCCTGCAGTTTGATTCCTTTGTCTGATGACAGTGCTCACCAGAAGCAGTGAGCTTCCATGACTCCTATTCTTGCTGGCTAGGGGAGGGAGAATTGTATTTGGACTCTGTAAGTGCACACAGGGATGCCAGAGCTTCCTTAACAGTATATCAGGCTCAGGTGCCCATTCTGCTCTTTTACTCCCACCATCAATCACCTGGGCTGATATTGCACAAGTTTGGCACTCAGTGTTTCCTAAATTGGTATGACTTTTTCTCACTTTCTCCCCCTTTAATTGTCTCCCTGATGTTATTATGGGACACAGGGTATTAGAGGAGGAAGAGAAAGACAGACCACTTGGTTCTTGCTGGGGTATACCAAATGATGCTGACACATTTTTCTGTAAAGAAAAAATAAAAAATAAAACCTTTGATCTCCATTTTTCTGACTTCCCCAGCTTAGAAACTGGACACATTTTAATTACAATCTCCTCTTATAAAATGCTTTGTCATTCATTAAGCAAATACTAAGTACTTCTTCTGTGTACAGACTTCTTCTCTGGGTTTCCAAGCTAAAAGGCTTATGCTGCATCTAATATATATAGATATATATAGATATCGATATATATCTATATATATCGATATCTATATATATCTATATATATGATGTTTTTTAACATGGACTTTGGATTTTACTTTGTGGACTTGCTTACACTTTTTAAGAATTGGTATTTAATGAATATGTATATGCACCCATATAGTTAGTTTGGCTTTGTATAAACACACAGGAGTATTTCAGAGGAAGAACAGGACAGAATTTATTCTCCAAATGACAAGAAAATTGAAAATGCTATCTATTTAATACAATTAGTTCACGTATTTATTGGACAATTATATTATCTCCTTGTGAATTAACTTTATTTTTTAACTAATTTATAAGTTTTCCTTTAGAATTAAAATTATTAATATTTCTTGACATGTTCACTGTAAAATATAATCATATGCTTAGCAAGATTTTAAATAAACAACTAAAGAAAATTTTATAGGCTTCTTTCATTTAGAAATTTCAAATTAATTTTACAAACCATTGAATTCAAAGGTAGTACAAAGACATAAACTTAATTGCTCCAAGTATAAAACTCAGAGAGGAAAACATGGGAGGAAAAACTTTTTGGTATTGGATTTGGCAATAATTTCTGGGTTATGACACCTGAAGCATAGGAAATCAAGGAACGCAGTATTGCTTTTGGTTTACTCTTTTCCTGGGTAGAGACCATTTTAGCAGCTTCCAGTTGGCCCTTCTTATCATAACAAGCCTAATTCCACAGGTCAGTGAATTGATGTGAAAATTTTGCCAGTTGCTTGTATGTCTGTTCCACTACACAATCCGGATATAAGGAAATAACTATGGAGTGATGACTTTGGGGACCCCCTGAGTCTGCTCTGAGACAATTTTGAGCTAAAACTCCATTGATCACCTGACCTCAAGAAGCCCCTGCTCTGACTGTGGGCCACAATTGTGTTTTGGGTCTCCCAGAATTAGTATAATTTCCGAACCAGGGTCACTAATCCTCAAAAGGTCTAGTTACTTTCTTATCCTTAACGCACAGACACCCTGTAGGTCCCTTTGAGGAAGGCTGGGAGAAAGATAAAAAGTTATTATATAATGCTTACAGTGTAGTAGGGTTCATCAAAAGGACCCCATCTTTCCTTCCTTCAAGAGATGCTGGGTCTGCAAATTGTTTCATGTGTGGGAACTTATTGAAGGACTAATCTCTCTGTTTTGAAAAGTCAACTTAAACTTTAGTTCATTTGATCCAAAACTCTTTAGCTCATTCAGGTCAAGAAAGAATTCAGTAGAGTGTCCATTTATCTTACTTCTAAGGACACTGTGATTAACAAGCCAACACCATAGAGCTGTGCAAATCATGGTATTCTGATTACTGCTTTGACTCTATAACTCATTATAGTAACCACACCCACCTTTGTCTATTGGCCAAGAGGCAATACTTAACATCCATCTTTGCAACCAATTATCCCTATTGCATTTAAATATCCTGCTTCAATGGCTGCTGTAATTTCTGACCCACAGCACAGAGCAACCCCAGAGATTTTCAAGGATACTGTACTTCCCTTTCCAAATTTATTCCTCACAGTCATGGTGAAAATGGTCTGGATCAGTCATGTTCCAGACTCTGGACCCTCTCAGAGGGATGACCAGGTCCCATATAATAAATATTTTCTAACATTACAATCTCTCCAAGCCTTTGTATCTCTTCTTCCTATCATTTCAATGTCATGTAGTGTTGGCTACTTTTGATTATATTTTTACTATATTTGAATATATTTGATACAGTATATAAATCAGGAGAATGATAGAGAGCCCTTCCTAACCCTTCAAGCTGCAACATTAAATCCAGAATCTCTGCTTTATGGAGTTTATATAAATAAACTGGCCTGATGCAACTTTATATTCTTTTTGCCATTTTCCCACACCCTTAATATTCACTCCCATACCTACTTCCTATATTTCTGCTGGTATGAATTGAAAAAGGAAAAATGCAGGACTTTTAGAGTATAGTCCACTTCTTCATGGGTCATACTATATAACTCATCTTTGGAATTTCCTAGGACCTGAGTCTAATTATAGTTCTAGGAGCAAAGAAGGGTGTTGGGGGTATACCCAGAAAAGAATCATCAGTGTCTTGCAAAGCAACTACCTCAAGGGGAGGATATTACAATCTCTGTAGGCATAAAAGAGATAATCTCCCTAGAAATGGAATGATTGCTTCTCCTGACAAGAAAAAATGTAATTTGAAGAATGAATGCCCCAGATACAAGACGTCTGCCTGTATGGGCACATTCCAATTATGAGGGTCTCATTCCTTCCCAATCAGTGCCCTCCCTTCAAGAGTGGACCTTCTAAGGGTTTGGGAATTCTGTTTCCACTTTAATTCTGCCAGGATGAGACTCTGGAGATTTTTAAAAATCTCAGCTCTGTGGGTACAGGAGATACAGGTTTCTTTCAGGGCAAACATAGAAGCTTTCAGGTCACTTATGTAGTACTTGAGCTGGGAATTTGTATCCCTGAACTCACCTTTTTTTTTTTTTTTTTTTTTTTTTTCATTATACTCATGAGTTTAACAAAGATGGGCTAAAGTATCAAACTACATGGTTTTTCATAACCTTTTCAATTAAGTAATTAGGAGTATTTAATGGGATAATTTGTATACCTCTGCTGCCACATTTTCATATTTGCTTTACTACTGGCAATAGAGTTATGACTCCCTTTAGATCTAATCAGATCAGAGCATCAACTCCAGTACCCACAGAAGCAATTTAGAAAACTCACCCTCAAGATTTTATCTCTCTAGAATCACTCTTTGTACCAAAATCTGTATTACTATCCTGAGGTTGCTATAGCAACATTCCAAAATAGCTGAGTGGCTTAAAACAACAGAAACTTTCTAGAAGTTCTAGACATTAGAAGTCTAAAATAAGCATGTCATCAGGGCCATGGTCTCTCTGAAGGCTCTAAGGGAGAATCTTTCTTTGTCATTTCTAGCTTCTGCTGTTTGCTGGGAATCTGCAGCATTCCTTGGCTTGTAGGTACGCTATAGCAGTCACATGGCTGTCTTCTCCTTCTGCATCTTCACATAGTCTTCTTTCTGTGTATGTCTCTCTATGTATCTATATTCCTGCTCTATCAAAGATGTAAGTCATATTGGATAAGGGCTGACCCTAATGAACTCTCAAAGTTCATTACTTCTCAAAGATCCTATTTCCAAATAAGGTCACATTCTGACATATTGGATGCCAAGACTTCAACATATCTTTCTTGGAGGTTACAATTCAACCCATAACAAATTTTCCCCAAAGAACTTATAAAATTATCCAACAAACACATGAAAAGATGCTCAACTTCACTAATCATTACTAACCAATGCCAACTAAAAGCCCAATGAGATACTTTTTACATCATTTAGTTAGAATAATTATTATATTAAAATTAAAAACACATATGTGAGTACTGGCAAAGATGTAGAGAAATTGAAACCCTTGTACCTTTCTAGGGAACTATAAAATGGTGCAACTACTGTGGAAAACGCTTTGGCTGTTTCTCAAAAACTTAAATATTACATTATCATATGATCCAGAAATCTCACTAACTCACCAAAAAGTATTGGTAACAGAGATTCAATTATCTACTTACACATCAGTGTATGTATATGCAATATATGAATAACCTATTTATCATGATATATGGGATATATATGAATAACCCATGTGTCCATCAGTGGATGAATGGATATATGAAATATTGCATATACATACATGGAATGTTCTTAAGTCATAAAAACAAAGGAGTACTGACAGATGCTACAACATGGCTAAACCTTGAAAACATTATGGTAAGTTAAATAAATGAGACACAGAAATACAAATATTGTAAGATTTCCCTAATGTGAGATAACTAGGGTAGTCAAATTCAAGGGACAGAAATTGTAATAGAGGTTGCCAAAAACCAGAGATTGTTATTCAAAGGGTACAGAGTTCATAATTCGGCTGATAAAGTGTTTTGGAAATAGATAATTATGGTGATTACACAATGGTGTAAAGATAAAGGTAAAGATACCAGGAGGAATCAATACATTTGAATACAGAAAAACAATAGAGAAAATTCAATGAAACAGAGAGCTAATTCTTTAAAAAGATGAATAAAATGGATGAATTTTGGATAGACTGACAGAAAAATAGAGAAGTCACAAATTACAGAATTACAAAATCTGCAACAAAAGTGTTGAGATTAGTATTAGTTATGCAATGATAAAAACAATAGTGAAGGAATACAATAAACAACTTTATGGACATAACTTTTACCACTTTGATTAATTCTTCAAAAATTACAAACTACCACAACTGACCTAATATGAAAAAGATGATATCAATAAATTTAAAATATCAAGGAATTTGAATTTATAATTAAAATATAAAAGAAATTTCTAGGTAAATTAGTAATAATTGGAGTATATCATAGACATGTAAATGATTAAAATCAATTCTATACAATGTCTTCTAGAAAATAGAAGAGGGAATGGATTACTTTTATGATACTATTATTAGCTGGATACCAAAATAAGACAAAGGTAGTCCATAAATAAATAAATAATTGTAGACCAATATCACTCATAATTATAGGTGAAAACATTCTTTTTTTTTTTTAGATTTTATTTATTCATTTTCAAGAAAGGGAGAATGAGAGCACACACTCATGCATGAGCAGAGTGGAAGAGGGTAAAGGGGCAGAGGGAGAGGGAGAAGCAGACTCCCCGCTGAGCAGGAAGCTCAATGTAGGACTAGAATCCAGAACCCTGGATCATGACCGAAACTGACAGCAGACACTTAACCCCAACTCAACCACCCAGGCAACCAAAGGTGAAAACATTCTCAACAAAGTATTAGTGAATAGATTTTAGCAACATGTAAAACTTTTCTATACTCAAAACGGCAGAAAGGCTTATTCCCAAGATACAAAACTGGCTCACATTTGAAAATTAAAATAATGCACCATATTAATAAACTATAGGAGAACAATCAAAAGATCATGTTGATTGAGACAAAATTACACTTTACAAAATTCAGTCTCCATTTATAAACAACCACCACAACAAAATAAAAACAAAATCTTCTGAAAAATTTAGGTAAATACACAATGGAATACTATGCAGCCATCAAAAGAAATGAAATCTTGCCATTTGCGACAACATGGATGGAACTAGAGAGTATCATGCTTAGCGAAATAAGTCAAGCAGAGAAAGACAACTATCATATGATCTCCCTGATATGAGGAAGTGGTGATGCAACATGGGGGCTTAAGTGGGTAAGAGAAGAATAAATGAAACAAGATGGGATAGGGAGGGAGACAAACCATAAGTGACTCTTAATCTCACAAAACAAACTGAGGGTTGCTGGGGGGAGGGGGTTAGGGAGAAGGGGGTGGGATTATGGACATTGGGGAGGGTACGTGCTTTGGTGAGTGCTGTGAAGTGTGTAAACCTGGTGATTCACAGACCTGTACCCCTGGGGATAAAAATATATGTTTATAAAAAATAAAAAAATAAAAAAATAAAAATAAATAAATAAATAAATAAATAAAAGGAACTTCCTGAACTTAGTAAGAATGTCTACAAAAGCCTACATCAAACTTTATACCTAATTGTGAAAAATTAAATGCATTCTCCATAAGAACAGAAAGGAAGAAAGAATAGTCTGCTCTGCCACTCATTTTCAATGGTTTGTTGGTTCTAAACTTTTACATGTTGCTAAAATTACCAGGGCACCTGGATGGCTCAGTGGGTTAAAGCCTCTGCCTTTGGCTAGGGTCATGGTCCCGGGGTCCTGGAATCGAGCCCTGCATTGGGCTCTCCACCCAGTGGGGAATCTGCTTCCTCCTCTCTCTCTGCCTACTTGTGATCTCTCTCTCTCTGTCAAATAAATAAATAAATCTTAAAAAATTATAATAAAATAAAATAAAATTACTAAAAGGGCAAAAGGCATATCAGACATTTCATTGAAGAAGATATACAGATAACAGGCACATGAAAAGATGTTCAACACAATTCACCATTAAGGAAATAGAAATTAAAATCATGAAATGATATTACTATAAACTTACCAGGATGTCTAAAGTAAAAAATAGTGACAACATCAAATCCTAATGGTGATGCAAAAAAACTGGATCTCTCACATATTACTGGTAGGGATTTAAAGTGACAGAGGAACTCTGGAAAACATTTTGGGGTTTTCTCATAAAACTAAACATGGAATAATTGAATAATCCAGCAGTTATAATCCTGAGTAATTATCCTGGAGAAACAAAAATTTATGTTCCCACAAAAATATGTACATAGATTTTCATAGCAGTTACTTTTTCTAATAGCAAAAAAAATAGAAGCAATTCAAATATCCATTAATTGGTGAATGGCTAAACAGATTGGAATTTTCATACAATGTAACAAAATGCAATACAAAGTTAAAAGTTACTGATATATATCAACAACAATGAATCTCTAGAAAATTACAGTGAGTGAAAAAAGCCAATCATAAAATGGCATACATTGATTTCATTTATATAACATTCTTGAAATGTCAAAACAATAGAAATAAGAATAGTTCCAAAGGTAAGAGATGGGATGGGGACAGTGAAGAGGTTGTAACTAAATGGGCAACATGAGAGATCCTTGCAGTGACAGAAAACTTCTGTGTCAATATCAATACACTGGTTGTGATACTATACTTTAGGTATCCCATTGTCACCTTTGAAGGAAACTGGATAAATAGTGCATGGCATATCTGTAATAATTCAACTCCTTAATTTTTACAACTGCATGCAAATCTACAATTTTCTCAAAATAAAAAAGTTGGAAACAATTATCTCTATATATCCAACTAAATGCTTTTTTAAAAACAAACTACATTTTACTTTTTTAAATGTCATTATAACACTCTACTTTCTTACATTTCCATACACTTCTTTCAGAATCCTATGAAAGTCTTACTGTTATTTGCCAGCACTGGTCTGTGGGTAAATTTCCCAGCTGATGCAATATGTTTGTTTTCTGAAATCCATTTTGTGCCTCACCGCCTCTGCCACAGGTAAGGAATTTTTAAACATTTCTACTTAGAAATCTGACTTGTAGAAACATAAACAAATTTGTGTGATATTTATCTCTGTATAGAATGGAGCTAAATAAACCATTTTGTGACATGAGCTAGTTAAGCAACATGACATTATTTTTCCCCATAGTCATTTAGCTTATGACTTCCAACTGTTCAATTCTCTATGGCTCCAATAATAATTCAACTCCTTATTACAAGCTAAGCTGAGCAGTTTGCCATACATTAATAAAAAGATAATAATAATGATAGCATTTAAGGATGGACAACCATGTAATTAACTTTGAATTGTTTGCACAAAAGAGAAATAAAGATGTTATAATTATTGGGGAAGTAAAAATAATGGTTGACTGTTAATTATTTTAGAGCTTTTATAAATGCTTGTAGTATATTTTCAAGTTAATAGAGTAATATATAAAATATGTTCAAGATTTTATTGTGTTAAAACTAGTATTAAAAATGACTTAGAAATTCAAAGGATTCTTCTATATGTTGACATTTGCTTCTTTTGCACTAAAATATCAGCACAAAATACCCATTCAAGATGGTATCTATGTCCTTGGCTTATCTTTTCCCAATTTCCTACTAAAACATTAAAATTCAGGGAAGGGAGTGATAAAAAGTCATATCAACAAAATAAAACAACAACTAATTGATAAACTCTGAGCACATTTCTCATAAAGGTATGGCACATTTAACTCAAAATAAAATCTCAGGCAACAGCTGATCCTGGCGTCTCTTTACCACTTAGAAGTGAATATGACAAACATGTTTTTGTTTTTGTTTTTTTTTTTTTATTTTTTATTTTTTATAAACATATATTTTTATCCCCTGGGGTACAGGTCTGTGAATCACCAGGCTTACACACTTCACAGCACTCACCAAATCACATACCCTCCCCAATGTCCATAATCCCACCCCCTTCTCCCAAACCCCCTCCAGAAACACTGGGGAATTGAAGTGAAACAACAACGAACAAAAACAAAAACATGCCATTTGCAACAACATGTTTTTGTTTTTGTTCGTTGTTGTTTCACTTCAATTCCCCAGTGTTTCCAACCTACAAGTACAGAAACGAGGGTGTGCTCCAACCAGAAATCCCCCCTGCAAATAGACTTAGGTCTCTCTACTAGGTGAATACAGTTTATCAGTATCTACCTGCTTTTAAAATGTTTTCCTGCTCCTCTCACAGGCCAAAGTTAAAATCCTCCAAAAATAATGGGCATGAGAAATAGGTTTTTAATAGTTAGTAAGGGGGTTTGAGAGGAAAAGGATTTGTAAGTGGGTCTGTTAGTTTTCTGGGAATGGCTTCAAAGTTTTCTAGGCAGCAGAAGGAAGTCTTAGTCATGCCTGTACCCATCAGCTCCGTCAAAGGTTTAGAATAGGTGTCAGCCACGGGACATTAAGCCAAGTGCTTACAATCCTTCCTACCCTTACAACCTTTATATTAGAGGAATAAACAATTTAAAAACCAAAGCAGGGCTTCTTTCCCCTCTATTTGTATACTCTTATGAAGACGATATGACTAATCACCCAAAGATCACAAAATAAAATAGTAAACAAACACAAAATCATACAGAAGATCTCTTCAATAGTGCTGTTTTTTTTTAAGGGAAAAGCCTCTTTTAGGGAAGTAGCACCCTAAAGAAGCCAGATTATTTGAGAAATATTTGTGTGGGAGGATGTAATTAAGAAAAAGGTCAACAGTGTTGACCAGTTTAAGATTTATCTAGAAAGAGAATGTGAAAGGCATCCATTCTGGCTACATTCAGAGAAAAGGGGACAAGAAAGCATAAATCTTGGGAATGAAAGTTGGAGTGTATAAAAAGGCACAATGAAGACACTGAAAGATTCTCCAACAGATTTCAGTTTTAACTTTGACAAATATAATGAAAAAATTGGGTGTAGAACAGCTTCAACCCTACCTAGAGAGTTAAAGAACTATTAGTAATACACTAACAAAAATTAACACTTAATGAAAGGAAATTCCAATCAAAATCTCAATATAAATTTCAAAATCTCCAAAATAATTCCAAAATTTGCCTAAGAAAAAGTGTAAGAAAAAATTCAGAAGTAAAATTTAGGCCATACTTTGAATTTATCACATCATGATGTTTCATATTTTTGTGTCATAACATTAATTACAATGTGATATAGTTGTTTACTATTAAAACATTTCTACTACAATAAGATATACTCTTGAAGTTTCATCCAAAGGTTAGATTTGCTAAAAATGTTTTAAATAATTTCACAAAATTATAAATCATGATTACATTAGGAAGTAATAGTTCATGTATTTTGATTCTTAATAATTATTTAATGTGTACATCATTCTGTGAGACTTTTCTATAGTTTCATTCTCTTTTCCTCACTTCAATCTGAGTATTTGATTTAACAACATAAAGACTCACAATATATTCTGTAGGTTTACAAAGCAACATTCTCTTCTACTGTGACTTAGGAATGTTGACCCTGAATATGAAAAGCTGTATCAAACAAAAGAGAGAAAGCTAGAGAGAGATGTATTTGAAGTCACATACAAGAGAAAGCAATTGACAAAGTACAACATCAACTCGTGATAAAAACGTCATCAACAAAGTAGGTTTAGAGGGAACATAACTCAGTATAATAAAGGTCATCTATGAAAAGCCTACAGTTGACATCACCCTTAGTGCAGAAGAAACTGAGAGCTTTTCCCCTAACAAGGAACAAGACAAGGATGTCCACTGTCACCACTTTTATTCAACATGGTACTGGAAGTCCTAACCACAGCAATCAAACAACAAAAAGAAATAAAAGGCATTCAAATTGGTAGGAAAGAAGTAAAACTATCACAGATGACAAGATACTATATAGAGAAAATCTTAAAGACTCTACCAAAAAATTCTTAGAACTGATGAATGAATTTAGTAAGGCTGTAGGATACAAAAATCAAAATACAGAAAACTTGCATTTCTATACACAATGAAGCAAGAGGAAGAGAAATTAGGAAAGCAATCCCATTTACAATTGAACCAAAATAATAAATGGTTAGGAATAAGTTTAACCAAAGTGATAAAACACCTGTACTCTGAAAATGATACAACTCTGATGAAAGAAATGGAAGATGAAACGAACAATAGAAAGACATTCCATGCTCAAAGATTGGAAAAATAAGTATTGTTAAAATGTCCATACCACCCAAAGCAGTCTACACATTCAGTGCAATCTCTGTCAAAATACCAACAGTATTTTTCACAGAATTAGAACAAATAATCCTAAAATTTGTATGGAAACATAAAAAACCCCAAATAGACAAAATTATCTTGAAAAAGAAATACAAAGCTGGAGACATAACAATTTCGAGTTATACAAAGTTGTATTAATGAAAACAGTATGGTACCAGCACAAAAATTGACAAAAAGATCAATGGAACAGAATAGAAAGCCCAGAAAAGAATACATGATTATATGGTCAATAAATCTTCAAAAAAAGAGGTGAGAATATGCAATAGGAAAAAAGACAGTCTTTTCAACAAATGGTGCTGGGAAATATAGACAGCAACATGCAAAAGAATGAAGCTTATACCACACACAAAAATAAACCCAAAATAGATTCAGGACCTAAATGTGAGACCTAAAACCATAAAAACCCTAGAAGAGAGCATAGGTAGTAATTTCTGACATTAGCTGTAGCAACATTTTTTCTAGATTTATCCCGTCAGGCAAGGCAAAGCAAAAATAAACTATTGGACTTTATCAAAAACAAACAAACAAACAAACAAAAAACATCTTCTGCATAGCAAAGGAAACAATCAATAAAAGCAAAAGGTAACCTATATAAGGGGAGGAGAAATTTGCAAAGGACATAATTGTTATAGGATTAGTATACAAACTATATAAAGAAGTTATAAACCTCAACACTCCAAAAAAACAATAATCCAATAAAAAATGGGCAGAAGATATGAGTAGACCTTTCTCCAAAAAAGACCTACAGATGGCCAACAGATATATGAAAAGATGCTCAACATTACTAACCTTCAGGGAAATACAAATCTAAACCATAATGAGATATCACTTTACACCTGTCAGAATGATTAAAATCACCAACACAAGAAACAAGAGGTGTTGGCCAGGATATGGAGGAAGGGAATCTTGTTTGCACTGTTGGTAAGAAAGCAAATCTATGTGTCCACTCTTCAAAACAGTCCGAAGATTCCTCAAAAAGTTAAAAATAGAACTATCCTATAATCCAGCAATTGTACTGTTAGGTATTGACGCAAAGAATACAAAAATATTAATTCAAAGGTATGCATGTACCCCCATGTTTATAGCAGTATAATCTACAATAGCCAACTTATGGAAACAGCCCTGAAGTCCATTAATTGAAGAATAGATAAAAAAGTAGTGGTGTATATATATATATGTAATAGAATATTACTCACCTTAAAAAAGAATTAAATATTGTCATTTGCAATGATGTGGATGGAGTTAGAGTATATTATCTAACAAAAGAGGTCAGTCAGAGAAAAACAAATATCATATGATAGGACATATGTACCCCTATGTTTATTATGGCATTGTTTATAATAGCCAAATTATAGAAACATTATAGAAAGGGCCCAAGTGTCCATCAGTAGAGAATTGATAAAGATGTCCTGTGTGTATATATACATAAAAAAGAATGAAATCTTTCATTTCCAATAAAGCGAATGGAGCTAGAGAGTAAAATGTTAAGTGAAATAAGTCAGCAGGAGAAAGACAAATACCATATGGTTTCACTCATATTTGGAATTTAAAAAACAAAACAAATGAACAAAAGAAATAGAGAGAGAGAGTCTCCAAAAACCAGACTCTTAACTATAGAGAACATACAAATGGTTATGGGGGGTGGGGGGGGGAACGTAGGTAGGGGAAGTAGCATGGGATTAGGAGTATACTTATGACAAGTGCTAAGTACTGTATTGAATTGTTGAAACACTATATTGCACACCTGAAACTAATATAACACTGTGAATTAACTATACTGGAATTAATATTTAAAAATTAATTAAAAATAGAATTCCCTCTTGCTCTGAGGAGGTCAGTCTTTTGTTTTACTCAGGTCTTCAACTGATTGGGATGTGGTCCACCCACATTAGGGAAAGCAATCTGCTTCTCTAGATGTCCACCAATTTAAATAAAAATCTTTCCCAAACTCCTTAATATACAGGAAAAATAGCTGACCAACTATTTGGGCACCATGACCCAGTCAACAGAATTAAGAATCCAGTGCATGACATATTTTGAGTTAATCTTTGCATAGGGTATGAATCATAGTTCATTATTTTCTCCTGTGGTTGTCCAATTAGTCTGGCACCGTTTGTCAAAAATGCCGTCCTTGGGGCACCTGAGTGGCTCAGTGGGTTAAAGCTTCTGACTTCTACTCAGGTCATGATCTCAGGGTCCTGGGATCGAGTCCTGCATTGGGCTCTCTGCTCAGTGGGGAGCCTGCTTCCCCCTCTCTCTCTGCCTGCCTCTCTGCCCACTTGTGATCTCTGTCTGTCAAATAAATAAATAAAATCTTTAAAAAAAAAAAAAAAAAAGCTGTCCTTTCTCCATTGAACTGCTTTTGCCCTTTGCCCAAAATCAATTGGGCATTTTATGTGAGTCTTCTGGGTTCTTTATTCTATTATATTGACCTAGGAATCTATCCATTTTCCAATTATACACAGTGTAAATTACTGCAGTCTATAATAATTACAAAGATTAGGTAGACAAGAAACAAGTGTTGGAGAGGATGTGGAGAAAGGCGAGGGGAACCCTCTTACACTGTTGGTGAGAATGCAAGTTGGTGCAGCCACTTTGGAAAACAGTGTGGAGAATCCTTAAGAAATTAAAAATACACTCCTGAGTATTCACCCCAAAGATACAGATGCATTGAAAATAAGGGCCATATGTACCTGAATGTTCATAGCAGCAATCGTCACAATCGCCAGACTGTGGAAAAAGCCAAGATGCCCTTCAACAGAGGAATGGATAAGGAAGATGTGGTCCATATATATACTCAGCCGTCAGGATGAATACCCAGCTTTTGTATCAACACGGATGGGACTGGAGATTATGCTGAGTGAAATAAGTCAAGCAGAGAGAGTCAATTATCATATGGTTTCACTTACTTGTGGAGCATAAGGAATAACATGGAGGACATTAGGAGAAGGAAAGGAAAAGTGATTTGAGGGAAATCAGAGAGGGAGCCAAACCATGAAAGACTGTGGACTCTGAAAAAAAGACTGAGGGCTTTGGTGGGGGAGGGGGGTGGGTGAGACCAGTGGTGGGTATTAAGGAGGGCACAGATTGCATGGAGCACTGGGTGTGGTGCATAAACAATGAATCTTGGAATACTGAAAAAATAAAATTTAAAAAAATCATAAGGCGGAGAAAATTTTAAAAAGAGGTAGAGAGATTTCTTCCACTTTATTTGCATTTTTCAAAATCATTTTATCTATTCGAGCTACCTTGATTTCTATATAAATCTTAACAATAATCATCTGTATTTACACAAAAAAACCCATTAAAGAAAAGTTGCTCTAAACTTAAACATCAATTTAGGGAGAATTTCCGTCTTTCCTACGTTGATTCTACCAGTTCAGTAACAGTACATCTCTGCATTTTAACTTACTCCATTTCTTTCATCCACTTTCTGTAGTTTTCTGCCTCCAGATTCTTTACATGTAACGTATATATTTAAGTATTCCGTATTCTTTACAGTGATTCAAATTATGTTGTGATTTGATGGCATTGTGTTAGCATTGCATGGTGACAGATGGTAGTTACACTGTGGTAAGCATAACACAGCATATAAACTTATTGAATCACTGTATTGCACAGCGAATGTAATGTAACTCTTGTGTGTCAACTACCTAAATAAAACATAGGGAAAAATATTTTGATTTTGATTTTTGCTTCTATCTATTCACTGTTAATGTATACAAATGTGGTTGATTGTTGAGTATTGACTTTATACATATAATGTAATATAATATAATATAATAATATATAATATATTATCTTATGATATATATGATAATATATGATATATATTATCTTAATTAAACTTAATTAAATTAATTAAAAAGAGAATTCCCTCTTGCTCTGACAAGGTCAGTCTTTTATATATAATATAATATATATTATAATATAATATATAACAATATGGCATATATTATATACACATAATATTATTTTTATTATTATATATAATAATAAATATTATATATATTTATATAATAGAGTTATATAATATATATATATATAATATATATTAAGCTTGTTGCACATACTTATTAATTCCAGGAGTTTTTATTTTAGGTGTTGTTATGAGTTAAAGGTGACCCACCCCTACAACTCTTATATTGAGGTCCTAACCCTCAATGCCTCAGAATACTACTGTATTTGAAGATACGGGTTTTAAAGAGGTAATTAAGGGAAAATAAGGTAATTAAGGTGAGTCCTTATCCAATATGACTGGTGTCCTTAGAGGAAGAGATGAGAATACACCAGGCATACACAGAATCAGAGCATGTGAAGACACGGAGAGCCAACAGGCAGCTGCAGGACGAGGAAGGAGGCTTCAGGAGAACCTAACTCTGCTGAGACCTGCATCCTGGACTTCCAGCCTCCCAAATCAGGGGGAACTAAATTATTGTTATTTAAGCCACCTGGTCTGTCATGTTTTGGTAGCCTTAACAAACTTATTCAGATGCTTTGAAATTTTCTGCATAGGCAATTATGTCACCAGCAAATAGGAAAAATAGAGATGATCTTTATATCTTCTTTTCTAATTTTCATCACTTATCTTACCTTATTGAAGTGACTAAAATTCCCAGCATTATGTTGAAGAAGGCTGCTGAAGGTAGACATTCCTATGGCGTTTCCCATCTTCAAGGGAAAGCATCTAATCTTGCACTGTACTATTCTGTTTTGTTATGTTTTAGATATATTTTATATGAAGCATGTGAATTCTCTGTGAAGTAATCTATATCTGAAATTTCTGATGTAATTTGTTGGATTTTGTACATGTCATTTACTGCTTGTTGCCTATACTCTCTGAGTAGTGGGAAGGAGGTTCTCATATATCATACAAGTGATTGTTTTCTCAGCCCCAAGGCAAGAAATTCACAACTTTCTCTTTGAAAGAATTATCATCTCTTTGACTTTTTCCTGCCTCTGCACAGTGATGGTTAGCACAAATATCGTTGATGTTAATGACTATTTACAGCACATATTGAAGTCAACCGACATAAAATACCTCACTCCAGAGAGGTAAGATATTACTTAAATCTGATTGTCATGTAATAGATTCCTCACTTTCCTATATTTCCTCTGGTGTATTTTTATTATTATTCAACAGTATCCTTCTGAATGAGCTGAAATAAGTAACCCCATAGAGTGAATGAGTCTCTTTACACCTTCCTACTGGAATATACCAGCCTGCTGCTCCTAGAGCAGTGGATAATTGAACAGTCAACTTGAGTTTTTATTTTCAGTCTTCTCCCTCTCAGCTAAAGGCTTATTCCAAAATAATTTGTGATCCTGGATTAGCAAATGTCACTGACCTCTTCTGTTGTTCTGATTGTAGGTCAGAGTATATCTCCTCAAGTACAGAATTGTTGAAATACCCTGATTTTCTGTTATGTTTGTGTATGACAAAACAGTAGAAAGACAACAAAGGAAGCTGAGGTTCTAAAGAATTATTTTTCTTTATAAAATTTCTACCAATGTCATAATATTATTTACTGCCAAAAAACAAGTTCTTTTTTTTTTTAATATTTTATTTATTTGACAGAGAGAAATCACAACTAGGTGGAGAGGCAGGAGGAAGCAGGCTCCCTGCGGAGCAGATAGCCTTATGTGGGGCTCCATCCCAGGACCCTGGGATCCTGACCTGAGCCAAAGGCAGAGGCCCTAACCCACTGAGCCACCCAAGCACCCCCAAAAAACAGGTTCTAATTCAAATATCTGTCTATCCAACAAATACAGTTTCCAGATTGCAATATGCAAATTTGCAATGTATGCAATGCCCAGGGATACACCGAAAAACACATTTCCTAAGTACAGCCCAGTATGATATATTCCTAGGACCATGGCCAAGTTGCTTAAGATGTTGGCCATGTTGGACATAGACATATGGGTGAGAGTACCTCAGTAGCTCATGGTCATCTACCTTGAGCCATTTTTCCCCCCACTGGCCATACTGTGCTGTTGAATGCACAGTGGGCAAGGTGTACAATGCCCACTCGGTGCCGTTCTTGGTTTCTCCTATCTATCCATTCCCCATGCAAACAATTTATATTGTATGACATTACCGCCTTTCACGGGGATGCGGACAGTCTTACTTATTTCCAGCAGGTGTTTCCCCTCAGTACTGGTTTGATACTTTAACTGGTTTGATTACTCTAAGCAGACTTCACTGATAGAGGTTTGCAAAATTTGACCTTGTAGAATATCCATACCTGATATGTTCTCTGGTATTGGAGAGATAAAAGCCTTATAATCTCAAGAGGGACAACACCCAATTTGCAGTATCAAAGGACCTTCCTGACCATGACTGCTTTCTCCCATAATCATCAGCGGTACCAAGGGGATCAGAAAACTTCTGGAGAGTAACATGTACCATGTATTGGACTACATTCAGCTCCAGTATCCACAAGAGCTGCCAACTTGTGTTCATTTCTGGAGGACCAGAGAATAGTGAGCTCAACAGGAGGTCTCCAGTTGGCTCTGAGGGCTCTAACCTGGAGACAGTCTTGGCCTGGTTCCTCCCCCCCACAAGGTGTGGGAAACACCCAACCCTAATGGTCTGTATTCCTCAGACTCTGCTTGAGGAGGCAGGCTTCAGGAATGGAAGGGCAGATAGGGTAGGTCTGAACTGTTGTTCAGGCTTCATGCTTTTCACAGGCCAACCAACACAGGAGATGGTTGTTGGTCCACCTGTTCACATGGATCTCAGCAGCAAGGAGTCAAACTGCCTGGGTTATTTTTACAGCCGATTAGGATGATGTTTTGCTTTCTAAATTTCCTCTATGTTTCAGCCTATACCTATTCTGAGACTTGTCAGGTCCCCCCCACGTCAGCGATGGGTTGCCCAATATTGTAAATGTCTTATCTCACCCCTGGGCTCAGCATGGCATCTGTTCCGTATCAAGTGCTAGCACAGACTGAAGAATCTTTGGCTTTCGTCCCTGCACTGACTGTGGCCTGATTGCACTTTCAAAGACAGGAACCTATCTCATTCCCAACTCTCTAAGAATTTGTTATGCCCCTCTTCTCCATTTCCAGGGTCCCACCTGCCCAGTGAGGTCCCCCTCTTTGGCCCAAGCCTTCCTACAGGCTAGAATAACCCGGTCTTTAAGGGAGTGAGTACCTTGAGCATCCCCTCTCCCTGTGCAGAGCAGATGCTGCTGAAGGGCAGGGTGGGTGGTGACATTGTGTATTCTCTGCCTCCTGTCTTGTCAGAGAAATGGCATCACCCTCAAATCCCATAACAGCACTGTCCACACCTGGGTGCTCTCCCTGGCCTTTTGCTAGAATTTGGCAGCCATGTCATTTAAACTCAGCAAAAGTAGTACATTCTCTCATCATGAGGGCTCCCTGAACTGGGGCTGCTTGGCTGGCTAGGGTTACTGGGGCTGTGCTTTTGTTTTCCATTGTTTTAGGGGTCAGGTGCCTGCCAGTGTCCTGTCCCCTTCACTGTCCATCACAACACTCTCTTCTTCCATGTCCTTGTTTTCCCACGGCTTTTGTCTCCTAGCATCCCAATCCTAGCATTCCAATCAGATATTAATCCATAGCATCTCGTGCTCTATCAGCTTTGTAGAAAGGCATACGAAGGTCTCCAATGGACTATCTTGCTCTCCACCTGTCTGCGGGCCCGAAAGCTAACAGAGTAGTGGACACCCACACATCCTTCCCTAACCTCAGCTGTTCTTCCAACTCCTAACTTTGGCTTTAGCTGCCAGTTGGGCATCAGTGGCCAACTGAACTTCCCACACGAGGAGCCAGCCCACTGGGCCATATGCCTCCTCCTTCTCTGCCAAAGTGCATTTTGCGCAGTTCCTCAAGCAAGTGTATTAAAGCCAGCATTTGGCAAGCTTCCCTATCCTTCCATGGCCTTCCTTTCAGAAGGCGCCTTTCTTTGGTCCTCTGGATGGCTAATGGTTTTGCCCCCTCAGGAGCTTTCTGAGTGAGATCTGAAACCGGCTCCCTGTGTAGAGGGCAGGGAGAGATGGAAGAAAGAGGCAGGGCACAATGGGCAGGTGGACAGTATAATGAGCAAGGGAACTTATATGCAAGCTTTTTTTGGGTGCTGCAAGGTGAGAAGGTCTCTGTTCTCACACCCAAAAGTTGAAAGTTTCTACAACAGCCTGAACTGGGTTCAGTAATTTATACCAACCAGATGGTTTCAACACCACCTCAGTATCTCGAGGCTGTGTCCTTGGAGCAGCCTGAGGCAGGGAAGACAAGTGGGATGCACATTCTGAGGCCAGTGGAGGTCTTGGGGAGGCTTTGATTGCTGGGTTCCAGCTCATCGGTCAACCTGCAGTCGTGTTCTCCCGATGACCTTCCCCAACAATATTATATGCTGTGAGCTATGGGGTACACAGTAAAGAGCAAAATGAGAATAGTCTCTTCTCTCATGGAGGGTGAAGTCTGGTGTAGGAGGCAGTCCACAGCTCTGTAAGTACACAGAGAATGTGTAAATGCAGTTGTGGGGGTCAGGGTTCCTGTGTGGCTCACTCAGGTAAGTGACTGACTCTTGATTTTGGCTCAGGTCATGATCTCAGGGCCATGGCATCAAACCCTGTGTGGGGCTCCGTGCTAGCCATGGACCTGCTTAAATTTCTCACACCCTCTCCCTCTGCTTGTCTCTCTCTAATTAAAAAAAAAAAAATGCAAATTGGAATGTGTTATTTCTCTGGAGTCAGGTTTATTGAGATATAACATGCATACGGTAAAATTCACACTTTTTGCCCGTATAGTTCTGTGTTTTGACATCTTCATAGTTGTGTAACCATCACTACATAAGTACTATTTTAAGTGGTAGCTCACTTATGCCGTTTGGTCTTGGTTATGTAACGTGCCCTAGTAAAGTACTGAGTTTATCAAAAATTTATTCCAGACTTTTTCTGTTTACTGTGGTTTTATGGCTCCTTCCATATTCAGAGAAAATGCACTTGCAAATGTCAGCACTGAGAAGCCAATTCAACAGGGACTAGAGGTCCTTGTTACTGACCACGTAAGAATTCATGCAAAGTCAAAAAACAAGGTTTCTTACAGACAATCCCTGAACTGAAGAAAGGGAGAAAAAAATTTATGTTTTTTCTTATTAGTCTATGTAATATCCTCTGTCATTGTGGTAATATAATATTCTCTAAATAGGAATAGAAATGTAACATTTGTTTTATTAAAATGTTCCACTGGAGCACCTGGGTGGCTCAGTGGGTTAAGCCTCTGCCTTCAGCTCAGGTCATGATCTCAGGGTCCTGGGATCGATCCTGGCATCAGTCTTTCTGCTAAGCAGGGAGCCTGATTCCCCTCTCTCTCTGCCTGCCTCTCTGCCTACTTGTAATCTCTCTCTCTCTGTGTCAAATAAATAAATAGAATTTTTAAAAATAAATTGAAAAATAAAATGTTCTACTTTGGGGGGTTATCATTCTGGATTATTTGCTTAAAACCAGATTGATTCCCATGAGGATGTTTGTGAAATGGGTTCTCTGGAGTTTTTGAAGTCCAAACTACAAATCTAGTGATTATTTCCAAATCTAGCACTAAAAGTACTTACCCGAGTGAGGTTTCGTGAGTCTGTTTTGTACATCCTGGGTTTCATTGTTGATGTGATATCTTTGAATGGGGGCTTGGCCACACCGGAATAACCTGCTGGTTTTACATAGTTTCAATAATCGTAAGCCTTGTCATTCTTCTTTACAGAGAATGGCTTTAAGTCTTGGAGCAAATTCAACTTGTCTCGGAAGAAAACTAGGATAAAAGAATAAACAAAAAGTCCTTGCAGCTTTACAGTTAAAATTCAGGTATGGGCTTATTGAACTGAGACATCTTTTGTACTCTTTCATGCTTTATGTTCTATAGAATCTGAGTTCACGCTGAATGCATTCTAGCTAATAATTTATAGCTTTTCCCTTAAATCAAGACTGAGTTTAAAATATAGTTTGTCATTTGTCTTAACACTTCTGTAGGCTATTCTCAAAATATATAATGTTTCCCTCAAGTACCAAGACCATTTTCACAATACAGTAAACAGATCTATTCCTAAGTCTTTCGTTGTCTGTATTGTCCTTTACTGTTAATCATGATATTGTGCTAGATTTTTTTTTTTTGTGTTTACTTTTTTTTTGTCAATGTTCTTTATTAAGTTGGGGCTATTATTAATTTCAAAGTTTTTGAAGATTTTCTTGTCGTCTTTCTGATATTGATTACTAGTTTGATTCCATTTTGGTGAAAAGACCCACCCTGTGTGGTTTTTATTCCTTTATTCCTTTATATTTGTTGAGGTTTGCCAAAGGCACAGGTTACGTTCCTCTCGGTAAGTGTCCATGGATGTTTGAAAAAATGTATATTCTGTTGTCTTAGTGTTTTTGTTCTACATTTATCATTTACATCTTATTGTTTGACGGTGGTGTTCACTTCTCTATTCTTGCTAAATTTTTGTCTAGTATTTCCATCACTTGCTGAGAGTGGCATGTTGGTGTCGCCACTATAAATGGTAACTTCGTCTATTTTTCTTTTCAGCTCCGTTGGCTTTTGCCTCATGTTTTTCAAGTTTCTTTTGTTTAGTGTGTACACATTTAGGATTTTATATCCTTCTGCTGGCTTATCATTATGCAATGCACCTCTGTCACTAATAATTTTCTGCATTCTGGTGTCTGGTTTCCATGATGTTAATGTTGTCATTTATTCTTAAATTAGAGTTTTACACTTACATCCTTTTATGTTCAATTTACCTATGCCAACGTTTTTGAAATGAGTTTCTTGTATAAAACCTATTGTTGGACCAAGTTTCATTGTTTCATCCACTCTACCAATCTATCTCTTTTAATTGTTGATTTTTAAAAATTATATTAATTATTGAGGTGTTAGTGTTTTACTGCCATTATTTATTTATATATTATTTATTAGTTGCTTTATGTTGTTTCCTTTGTTTTTCATTTCTCTGCTTCTCCTTTCTTACCTGTGTGTGGGTTAGATGATCTTTTTAAAATTAAAATTTTTGTTTTAGGATTCCATCCTGACTTATTTACAGTGTTTTATTTTGGGTATATCACTTCCAATAGTTTTTTTTAGTAGTTACTATAAGTATTAAATTGCTTATATATAAGTTATCACACTCGTATTGATGTTTTAGTAGTTTGAATCAAGTGTAGGTTCCTTTCCCTCCCCACTTTTTAAATTAATTTTTTTCTTCTAAATATATTGAGTATCACATGAGATGGTATTATAAATTTTAATTCACCAAATATGACTTAAGAAACTTCTGAAAATAAGCGCAGTATATTAAAATTATCTTTGTTTTTATTCATTTCAATATTCTTTTTTTTTTCCCCTCCATTTCTGATGTTCCACCTTTCTTATTATTTCCTTTCTGTTTGGAGAAGTTTCTTTAGTCATTCTTTGAAGGTATGTTCAATAGCAACAGATCTAATTTTACCTTCTTCTGAGCACACCTTCCTTTCCTTATGCTGAGTGAAATAAGTCAAGCAGAGAGAGTCAATTATCATATGGTTTCACTTACTTGTGGAGCATAACAAATAGCATGGAGGACATGGGGAGATAGAGAGGAGAAGGGAGTTGGGGGAAATTGGAAGGGGAGGTGAACCTTGAGAGACTATGGACTCTGAAAAACAATCTGAGGGGAATGAAGTGGTGGGGGGGGGTGGGAGGTTGGGGTACCAGGTGGTGGGTATTATAGAGGGCACAGATTGCATGGAGCACTGGGTGTGGTGCAAAAATAATGAATACTGTTATGCTTTCCTCTTGATTCCTAAAGACATTTTTGTCAGGTACAGAATTCTTCGTTAACATTTCGGGCCTTTCTTTATCCGCATACGCTGCGCCAGTTCCTTCTGGCCTTGAATGTTTCGGGTGAGAGATTGCTGTCATTCCGCCGGCCATGCCCCGCTCAGTGATGTTTCTTTTCTCTTTGGCTGCTTTCAAGATTGTTTCTTCTTTAGTTTTCATGAGTAATTATGATGTGGTATGGTATGGTTTTCTTTGAAATTACTTTATTTAGGCTTTGCTCAACTTCTTCAGTCTATAGCTTTATGACTTTTGGCCACTTGGAGGAGAATTCAACCATTATGCCTTCTCAACTTCAGTCTCTCCTTTCCTTTGGGCATTTAATATAAATGTTAGCACTTTTGAATGTCCCATAGATCTCTGAGACTTTGTTCACTTTTAGTCTGTTTTTAAAATATGCAGATTGAATACAGTCTGATTATCGGTCCTAATTTCATTGACTATATCTTCTGCCATGTCTCTTCTACTATTGAGATCATCCAGTGAATACTTTATTTTTGTCATTGTATTTTTAGTTCTGCAACTACCATTTTTTTTTGCAGTAACTTGTATTATTTTCTTAATATTGTCCAGTTATTCATTTATTTAAAAAAATCCATAATTATTAAGATGCTATTATGATGATTGCTTTAAAATCCACTTCAGATAATCCCAACAATTTATCTTGAGGTTGGCATTCATCAATTGTTTTTTTTCTCATTGTTTTTGTAATTTTATGGCTATCGATATGACAAGTGGGTTTTCACTGTGTCTTGGACATTTGGGATATTCTTTTATGAGACTCTGGATCCCAATTAATATTTTTGTTTTCGCAGAAATCTCTGTTGAGGTAAAGCATGAAGGACAGGAGTGTGCATCTATGAACTTCTGGGTGCCACCACCACCACCTCAAATGTGAGGCATTGACTTGCACCCAATCTGTTGCCTCCAAGTGAGATTATAAGATTAACTTTGCTGCTTTCCAATGCCACCAGGGAGGGTGAGAATGGGGAGTTTACTCACACTGATTTATTGTTGTAATGAGGTACCAGAAGCTACCTGTTGGGCCTGACCCACTCCCAGCGAGAAGGGGGCAAGTACAGAGTGCCAAGTGCTCCCTCAACCACCTTGCCTCAGTGATGCCTGTGCAAAGCAGGGATGGAGCTCCTCACTGGCCTCTGCAGACACCAGGGTAGGCTGGGAACTGAGTGTTGACCACTCCACCTTTTTCTGCCTCGTTCTGCCTGATTGATGATAAGTTGGGTGGAGGCTAAGCCTCCTTCATAGACCCACTAACATCAAGGGCTGGAGGAAAGGGTAGAGTAGTAGCTCCCATTGTTTTGTACTGCTTTTTCAGCTTTCTTGCTGCTGGCTGAATGTGGAGGTTCAGGTTTCCCTGAGTCTCACTGAAACCAGGGGTGGCAAGGGGGAGGGCAGGACTGCTTTCTAACCCTGACTTGTACCACCTTGTTCAACCTATGTCAGGTTGATGCCGAGGCTTGGTTACCCAGAGTTGGATGACATGGCAGTGGACCGAAGGAAAGTGGTGGAAAATCAGTTCCTTGCCAGCCACACCAGCACTATCCCATGAGGGAAGTTGGTGTACTTCTTGTTTCCATTTTTAGGAGCTGGGAGATCATCTCCCTACTCAGCCTAGCAGCATTCTGCAGGGTTCTGAACATTGCTGTCTGCCCCCATAGCACAGGATGCAGAATGAGGTATGTGGGTGCAAGACCAACTTCTCATGGGGCCTCCTCTGAGACCTTGGGAGGGAGGAAGTTTTCTGATCAGTGCCTTACTGAAGGTAACCTGGCATTGCCAAAAAGATTTTTGTGGTCAAGCCATCCTTTTCCTCATCCTTTGGTTAAAGGGATAGGCTTTATGGAAGCTCTTCTATTCTCTTCCTAGAGGTTCCAGGGTGGAGATTTCTGCAGCACCTTGATTGGGATATATAAGAACAGGGACATTCCTCAAATTTGGAGGCTCCTTAGGCAGTCCTCCTCCTTCTTTCCACATTTCAGAGATTTTCTTGCTTGTTAACTGTGTTATCTCCAGGATCCTTTAGTTAGAGGGGGGAGGATGGAGGAAGAAAGGGATCATTTTGGCAGAACTCAAAAATAAGATTTCTGAAATAAATTTGATATAATATAGGTAATGCCTCCATGTTATTCTTTCCAAGAGGGTTTATCTATTCTTATCCCTTTCATTTCTTTTTGCAAGCTTAGAATTCAGTAGTCAGTTCTTTTCACAAATATCTATTCAGAATTTAATTAATTTAATTTAATAAGAAATGAATGTGGAAAGAATTAACATCTTTATCAAGTCTCCCTATCCATGTAAACATGATATTTTCTGTTTATGCCTTTTTAAGTTTATGCCAATATTATATTTTAGTTTACTACATAAATATATTTTACATCTTTTATTATATTTATTCTGAAGTATTTAATTTATTGCTATTATAAATAGTAGCTTTAAAATTATTTATTTTCTATATTACTGGCTTATAGAATTGCAATTGGTAGATGTCTTACTGACATTTCATCTATTAAGGTTGTGATAGTTTCTTATTCGTTCTCTTTTTTTTTTTTTTAAAGATTTTATTTATTTATTTGACGAGAGAAATCACAAGTAGACGGAGAGGCAGGCAGAGAGAGAGAGAGGGAAGCAAGCTCCCTGCTGAGCAGAGAGCCCGATGCGGGACTCGATCCCAGGACCCTGAGATCATGACCTGAGCCGAAGGCAGCGCTTAACCCACTGAGCCACCCAGGCGCCCTCTTATTCGTTCTCTTAATATATCCTGACAATTTAATCCTTGGATGATCTTATACACAATTACATCATCCAATAGTGGCAGTTTTGTGTTTTCCTTCCTTTCCTTTTTTTATTGCCTTACTTTATTGCTCAAACACCTAAAGTGATCCTGAATAGAAGTGGTATTATCAACAACCCTTGATTTTTTCCAAATTCAAAAAGAAGGAATTCAGAATTTTCCTTTTAATTTTTAAGGACACACTTTTTTTTAATAAACATTATTATTTTATCCTGTTAATGTACTTACAGTGTTATAACAGTGATAATAAGTCTTGGCTTTCATATGCCTGAAAACACATTTCTTTCTTTCTCAAACATAAAAGTAAGTTGGAATTATAATCGCAGCATTTAATCTATTTCTGCTTTCTGTATATGTTGTTCTATTTGATTATAACACTAATATTTTGTTGTTTTATATGAAAAGATTGTGAATCTGATTGTTCTTTTTTTTTAATATTTAAAAAGGATTATTTTATTTCTTTTTTTTTTAAAGTTAGCAGTATTGTATTTTTAGTTTACAATTTTAGTTTATAATTCTTCATTTTAATTCCTACATATTTAAAAGACAGATGCATAAAACAATGATTATAAATATATCTAAATCAGTGTACAATGTATAAAAATGTCATTTTTTTAAATATAATTTGTTATTTTTTATAAACATATATTTTTATCCCCAGGGGTACAGGTCTGTGAATCACCAGGTTTACACACTTCACAGCACTCACCAAAACACATACCCTCCCCAATGTCCATAATACCACCCCCTTCTCCCAAACCCCCTCCCCCCAGCAACCCTCAGTTTGTTTTGTGAGATTAAGAGTCACTTATGGTTTGTCTCCCTCCCAATCCCATCTTGTTTCATTTATTCTTCTCGTACCCACTTAAGCCCCCATATTGCATCACCACTTCCTCATATCAGGGAGATCATATGATAGTTGTCTTTCTCTGCTTGACTTATTTCGCTAAGCATGATACGCTCGAGTTCCATCCATGTTGTCGCAAATGGCAAGATTTCATTTCTTTTGATGGCTGCATAGTATTCCATTGTGTATATATACCACATCTTCTTGATCCATTCATCTGTTGATGGACATCTAGGTTCTTTCCATAGTTTGGCTATTGTGGACATTGCTGCTATAAACATTCGAGTACACGTGCCCCTTTGGATCACTACGTTTGTATCTTTAGGGTAAATACCCAATAGTGCAATTGCTGGGTCATAGGGCAGTTCTATTTTCAACATTTTGAGGAACCTCCATGCTGTTTTCCAGAGAGGTTGCACCAGCTTGCATTCCCACCAACAGTGTAGGAGGGTTCCCCTTTCTCCGCGTCCTCGCCAGCATCTGTCATTTCCTGACTTGTTGATTTTAGCCATTCTGACTGGTGTGAGGTGATATCGCATCGTGGTTTGATTTGTATTTCTCTGATGCCGAGTGATATGGAGCACTTTTTCATGTGTCTGTTGGCCATCTGGATGTCTTCTTTGCAGAAATGTCTGTTCATGTCCTCTGCCCATTTCTTGATTGGGTTATGTGTTCTTTGGGTGTTGAGTTTGCTAAGTTCCTTATAGATTCTGGACACTAGTCCTTTATCTGCTATGTCGTTTGCAAATATCTTCTCCCATTCTGTCAGTTGTCTTTTGATTTTGTTAACTGTTTCCTTTGCTGTGCAAAAGCTTTTGATCTTGATGAAATCCCAATAGTTCATTTTTGCCCTTGCTTCCCTTGCCTTTGGCGTTGTTCCTATGAAGATGTTGCTGCAGCTGAGGTCGAAGAGGATGCTGCCTGTGTTCTCCTCAAGGATTTTGATGGATTCCTTTCGCACATTGAGGTCCTTCATCCATTCTGAGTCTATTTTCGTGTGTGGTGTAAGGAAATGGTCCAATTTCATTTTTCTGCATGTGGCTGTCCAATTTTCCCAGCACCATTTATTGAAGAGGCTGTCTTTTTTCCATTGGACATTCTTTCCTGCTTTGTCGAAGATTAGTTGACCATAGAGTTGAGCGTCTATTTCTGGGCTCTCTATTCTGTTCCATTGATCTATGGGTCTGTTTTTGTGCCAGTACCATGCTGTATTGATGATGACAGCTTTGTAATAGAGCTTGAAGTCCGGGATTCTGATGCCACCAACGTTGGCTTTCTTTTTCAATATCCCTTTAGCTATTCGAGGTCTTTTCTGGTTCCATATAAATTTTAGAATTATTTGTTCCATTTCTTTGAAAAAGATGGATGGTACTTTGATAGGAATTGCATTAAATGTGTAGATTGCTTTAGGTAGCATAGACATTTTCACAATATTTATTCTTCCAATCCAGGAGCATGGAACATTTTTCCATTTCTTTGTGTCTTCCTCAATTTCTTTCATGAGTACTTTATAGTTTTCTGAGTATAGATTCTGTGCCTCTTTGGTTAGGTTTATTCCTAGGTATCTTATGGTTTGGGGTGCAATTTTAAATGGGATGGACTCCTTAATTTCTCTTTCTTCTGTCTTGCTGTTGGTGTAGAGACATGCAACTGATTTCTGTGCATTGATTTTATATCCGGACACTTTACTGAATTCCTGTACAAGTTCTAGCAGTTTTGGAGTGGAGTCTTTTGGGTTTTCCACATATAGTATCATATCATCTGCGAAGAGTGATAATTTGACTTCTTTGCCGATTTGGATGCCTTTAATTTCCTTTTGTTGTCTGATTTCTGAGGCTAGGACCTCTAGTACTATGTTGGATAGCAGTGGTGATAATGGACATCCCTGCCGTGTTCCTGACCTTAGCGGAAAAGCTTTCAGTTTTTCTCCATTGAGAATGATATTTGCGGTGGGTTTTTCATAGATGGCTTTGATGATATTGAGGTATGTGCCCTCTATCCCTACACTTTGAAGAGTTTTGATCAGGAAGGGACGCTGTACTTTGTCAAATGCTTTTTCAGCATCTATTGAGAGTATCATATGGTTCTTGTTCTTACTTTTATTGATGTGTTGTATCACATTGACTGATTTGCGGATGTTGAACCAACCTTGCAGTCCTGGAATAAATCCCACTTGGTCGTGGTGAATAATCTTTTTAATGTACTGTTGAATCCTATTGGCTAGTATTTTGTTGAGTATTTTCGCATCTGTGTTCATCAAGGATATCGGTCTATAGCTCTCTTTTTTGGTGGGATCCTTGTCTGGTTTTGGGATCAAGGTGATGCTGGCCTCATAAAATGAGTTTGGAAGTTTTCTTTCCATTTCTATTTTTTGGAACAGTTTCAGGAGAATAGGAATTAGTTCTTCTTTAAATGTTTGGTAGAATTCCCCCGGGAAGCCGTCTGGCCCTGGGCTTTTGTTTGTTTGGAGATTTTTAATGACTGTTTCAATCTCCTTACTGGTTATGGGTCTGTTCAGGCTTTCTATTTCTTCCTGGTTCAGTTGTGGTAGTTTATATGTTTCTTTTTTTTTTTTAAAGATTTTATTTATTTATTGGACAGAGAGAGACCACAAATAGGCAGAGAGGCAGGCAGAGAGAGAGAGAGAGGAGGAAGCAAGCTCCCTGCTGAGCAGAGAGCCCGATGTGGGACTCGATCCCAGGACCCTGAGATCATGACCCGAGCCGAAGGCAGCGGCGTAACCCACTGAGCCACCCAGGCGCCCTAGTTTATATGTTTCTAGGAATGCATCCATTTCTTCCAGATTGTCAAATTTATTGCCGTAGAGTTGCTCATAGTATGTTCTTATAATAGTTTGTATTTCTTTGGTGTTAGTTGTGATCTCTCCTCTTTCATTCATGATTTTATTTATTTGGGTCCTTTCTCTTTTCTTTTTGATAAGTCGGGCCAGGGGTTTATCAATTTTATTAATTCTTTCAAAGAACCAGCTCCTACTTTCGTTGATTTGTTCTATTGTTTTTTTGGTTTCTATTTCATTGATTTCTGCTCTGATCTTTATGATTTCTCTTCTCCTGCTGGATTTAGGGTTTCTTTCTTGTTCTTTCTCCAGCTCCTTTAGGTGTAGGGTTAGGTTGTGTACCTGAGACCTTTCTTGTTTCTTGAGAAAGGCTTGTACCGCTATATATTTTCCTCTCAGGACTGCCTTTGTTGTGTCCCACAGATTTTGAACCGTTGTATTTTCATTATCATTTGTTTCCATGTTTTTTTTTTATTTGGTTAAAGCATATTTTCCTGGGGGTGTTGCCACCCTTTTAGTATTTTACTTGCCCCTTCATATACTCTTATCTGGACAAAATGACAAGACGGAAAAATTCAACACAAAAAAAAGAACAAGAGGCAGTACCGAAGGCTAGGGACCTAATCAATACAGACATTGGTAATATGTCAGATCTAGAGTTCAGAATGACAATTCTCAAGATTCTAGCCGGGCTCAAAAAAGGCATGGAAGATATTAGAGAAACCCTCTCGAGAGATATAAAAGCCCTTTCTGGAGAAATAAAAGAACTAAAATCTAACCAAGTTGAAATCAAAAAAGCTATTAATGAGGTGCAATCAAAAATGGAGGCTCTCACTGCTAGGATAAATGAGGCAGAAGAAAGAATTAGTAACATAGAAGACCAAATGACAGAGAATAGGGAAGCTGAGCAAAAGAGGGACAAAAAGCTACTGGACCACGAGGGGAGAATTCGAGAGATAAGTGACACCATAGATGAAACAACATTAGAATAATTGGGATTCCAGAAGAAGAAGAAAGAGAGGGGGAGCAGAAGGTATACTAGAGAGAATTATTGGGGAGAATTTCCCCAATATGGCAAAGGGAACAAGCATCAAAATTCAGGAAGTTCAGAGAACACCCCTCAAAATCAATAAGAATAGGCCCACACCCCGTCACCTAATAGTAAAATTTACAAGTCTCAGTGACAAAGAGAAAATCCTGAAAGCAGCCCGGGAAAAGAAGTCTGTAACATACAATGGTAAAAATATTAGATTGGCAGCTGACTTATCCACAGAGACCTGGCAGGCCAGAAAGAGCTGGCATGATTTTTTCAGAGCACTAAATGAGAAAAACATGCAGCCCAGAATACTATATCCAGCTAGGCTATCATTGAAAATAGAAGGAGAGATTAAAAGCTTTCAGGACAAACAACAACTGAAAGAATTTGCAAACACCAAACCAGCTCTACAGGAAATCTTGAAAGGGGTCCTCTAAGCAAAGAGAGAGCCTACAAGTGGTAGATCAGAAAGGAACAGAGACCATATACAGCAGCAGTCACCTTACAGGCAAAACAATGGCACTAAACTCATATCTCTCAATAGTTACCCTGAATGTTAATGGGCTAAATGCCCCTGTCAAAAGACACAGGGTATCAGAATGGATAAAAAAACAAAACCCATCTATATGTTGCCTCCAAGAAACTCATTTGAAGCCCGAAGACACCTCCAGATTTAAAGTGAGGGGGTGGAAAAGAATTTACCATGCTAATGGACATCAGAAGAAAGCAGGAGTGGCAATCCTTATATCAGATCAATTAGATTTTAAGCCAAAGACTATAATAAGAGATGAGACAGGACACTATATCATAATCAAAGGGTCTGTCCAACAAGAAGATTTAACAATCTTAAATATCTATGCCCCCAACGTGGGAGCAGCCAACTATATAAACCAATTAATAACAAAATCAAAGAAACACATCAACAATAATACAATAATAGTAGGGGACATTAAAACTCCCCTCACTGAAATGGACAGATCATCCAAGCAAAAGATCAGCAAGGAAATAAAGGCCTTAAACGACACACTGGACCAGATGGACATCACAGATATATTCAGAACATTTCATCCCAAAGCAACAGAATACACATTCTTCTCTAGTGCACATGGAACATTCTCCAGAATAGATCACATCCTCGGTCCTAAATCAGGACTCAACCGGTATCAAAAGATTGGGATCATTCCCTGCATATTTTCAGACCACAATGCTCTAAAGCTAGAACTCAACCACAAAAGGAAGTTTGAAAAGAACCCAAATACATGGAGACTAAACAGCATCCTTCTAAAGAATGAATGGGTCAACCGGGAAATTAAAGAAGAATTGAAAAAAATCATGGAAACAAATGATAATGAAAATACAACTGTTCTTTTTTTTTTATTGTCCTTTTCATAAATGTTATTTTCTCTTTGGGAGTTTTATAAGTTTTCTTTGTATCAGGGACTTTCAGGAACTCCTTGATGTGTTATTATTATTGTTTGGTTTTAATCACTGTGTCCTTAAGTTACTTTGCCTTTTTCAGTCTTAGAATCAAGTCTTTATACAACTCAGTGAAACTACTTTTGGCTTTGCCGACTGACAAGTGTACAGTCCTCCACGTTCTAGACAGATGGGGGTGGTCAGGGCCAAGAACTTTTCATGTTTCTACATGCAAATGAACCAAAGGCAGTGCGGACAGGGATTAGTTAGGAAACTTTACGTTATCATGGCAATGTAGAGGGTTGGTCCTGCTACCCTTCTTCTACTTGTCACATGTCTCCAAATTCTCAAGTTTTGGATACTTGAAAGGGTTTCCTTTCCAATTACTACAGTCCATCTATAGACAATATGTAAATGAATGCACGTGACTGTGTCCCATTTAAACTTAGTTACAAAATGTTCCCGTGTGTACTTTGCCACTCCAGTATCATATAATAAATTCAAGACTGATAAAATAAAAAGGACAAATGATATGTCTAAGAAAAGAAAAAATAATGATTTTCTTTCCAAATAATGTGATTTTTCTAAAGAGAAAGCCCAAGAGAATCTATAGAAATAAAAACAATTCAAAATAACCATCAATAACGAGGATAATAGAATGTACAGCAGTAAACAAAAATCAATATTGTAGAAACTAAGAATACCCAAGAGGCAAATTTTGAAAGCCATAGTCACAATAGCAAGCAAATTCTAAGATTTTGAGGAATTAATGAACACTGTGAAGAAAACTATGAAATATTACTTCAAGATCTAAAAGAAAACTAATTAAAGGGAGAGAGGTAAATTATGTACATGGAGGAAACAACCCTATAGCTACAGAGTTAAATTCTTTCCAAAAGATTTTTAAAATTCAGTCCGAAAAAAAATTAATATTTTATTATTTATTTGAGAGAGAGAGAACATGAGCAGGGATGAGGCACATGGGGAGAGGGAGAAGCAGACACCCTGCTGAGCAGGGAGCCCAATGCAGCACTCAATCCCAGGGCCTGGGATCATGACCTGAGCTGAAGGCAGATGCTTAACCAACTAAGCCAGCCAGATGCCCTAAAATTCAGTCAAAATTTTAAGAGAGCTATATTTCACATAACTTTAGAGATCAATTTGAATACTTTTATGCATGAAGAAGTAGAAAAAATAAAGGAAAATAAAGAAACAGAATTTGGTCTATTAAGTATCAAGGCTGTAAAAATAAACCAGCATATTTTTGATATAGAAATGTTCATATAGACCACTGAAAACTGTTGAGTCCAGGAACAAGTCAACATTAATATGGCAACCTGAAATATGATAGAAAATAATTTTATAGTGAGCAGGAAAATGACGACCGATATTAAAAAAAAAAAAAACTTGAATCTTTGATGGAATATTTTAAAATTATAAAGAAATACTGTAGAGCAATTTTCTTCAGAGTTTTATTTTTGTTTGTTATCTAAATTAAAAGTTTTGGAAATCTACATACTACCTTGGATGTTTTTCAGTGGGAAAATAACATTTCATTTAAAGCTTAGAGAGTCAAATAGGGTGAAATTTTCAACCTGATTAAACATTTAAAAATAAAACTGTTAAATTTTTCTTTGAAATTGCTCCAAACAATCTAAATACTATGGTGGTTTGCTATTCTTCATAATGTTGAAGCATTTCTTTGCAAGTCAGAAACTTTATCTTTTCTCCTCTAATGTAGTTCTATTCCATTTTATACAAAATTTCACAGTATTTTATCTTTATATAATATATTTCATACTTGGAATACTTTTTAAATTATTCTATCATGACTCTATTATAAATTCAAATCTATAAACAGTGATTAAAAAAACTCTATAATCACATGTTTCCAAGTTAATAATCTGGATTGATTTATTACAATGGTATTGATATACATTACGATGCAAAGTTGATCAAACCATAGAAATGCATTATAAATTTTAGTAAATCTTAAATATAAAGATGCAGGGAATATCATTTAACTTTATCTTTATATCTAAATGAGCAACAACTTGATTTATTTTAAATTGTGTTTACTACTTGCTGCTTGAATGACTCAGAGTTTCAGTATCATTTCTCTAGATCTCGGTACTATATCTATGTTCACATGAATTAGTAGACAAGCAGGTGGAAAATTTTGTCATTTGATTCTTTGAATTCCATTTAAATCCTATGTCAGAAACATTCACACAAATTAATGAACAAGCAGGTCAGAATTTTTGTCATTTGATGCTTTGAGTTCTTTCTGAGTCATATTAGTGATTGAGGAACTGACAGATTGATTAATTCCTTCTTCAACATTCTTGAAGGCAAAAAGTGTGAAATTAATATTCAAAAAGTATTTTTTCTACAAAATTATTTGAAATTATTTTGCAAAGTAGGAGGAAATTGATTGACAAAGGCACACCTTGACCTTAAGCAAAGACTATTTTTTAATAAGATTACTTTTTAGGAAAGACACATAATAATATTTAGGACCTAGAGACAAATTTCTTCTATAATATCTATGAACTGCACTTTAAACACTGATCCTAAAGAGTATCTGATAATCTCTGACAGAACAAGGCTACAAGACTTATCATGGTTAAATCTAAAAAAAAAAAAAACACTGGCTTTGCTTTTGTCAAATTACAAGATATGAATGCAACATATTGTGTCACACCATAAATTTTTAAAGCACAGAATACAGTATTATACAGAGTTACACTAACATGCATAAACACACTTGCATATAAACACATATATGATGGAAAATTATATTACATAGAAGATAATATCATACAAGTGTAAAAGAGGATACCTAAAGTTTCAGGATTTCATTACCTGTATTGGTGGTTTGGGTGCTTTGGACTCTTTCTTCAGATTTGTATATCATCTAAAGAAAGAAAGTCTGGAGCATGAAGAAAGTAAAGAGGGAAGGAAGAAATTATGAAGGAAAGGAGGAAGGAGGGGAGGGTGGAAAGAAAGAAGGCATAAAGGCGTGGTTGATTTTAAAATCTCCTCAACAGATCAATTAAAGAATTATATATGACATCTTAGGGAAAAATAGAAGACATATTGCCCATTAGGTACAATATATGGAAAAAGGTGGAAAGCAAGAAATGAGTAAATGTTATGCTGGAGATGAAGATTAAGGCTAATATTGAAATGTGTCACACTACATGTTCACAAAAATATAAATTTAAAAAATAAAAAATAATCAAAATGGAAAGAAACATTTTGCTTATTTATTCAAAGCTGCAAAGTCCCAAATGACCAAAGAACAAAGACTCTTTCCATATAAACAAAAACCTAGAATCATCTTTCTAAATAATTACATCATCATGTACAATCTCAATACTTTATTTTTTACTATTTCTACATTTACATACTATAACAGTCTTTTTACCTATGTTTCAAAACTTTATATTGAACAGTATATGTACAAAACATTTAATAATTTTTACTATGGTTAAAACTGGGTAAGAATTAAACAAAAATATTTTAGTCAAGAAACATATAGCAGAATAGCTAGCACATTTAAAACTTTGACCTTTGGAATATCCAGAGAGATACTTGAAAACTCATTCCCTTATGAGCCTCTAAGAAGATGGGTTTGCCTGACTAATTCTTGTTCCCTACTGTGTCTGTGTACTATTAGCGATTTTTCCCAGAGTAAAAACAATCACAAAGGTTATTGGTTATGCTAGACTGGAGAAAATAAGGCCATTAGAGATAACCAACTCTTTCTCTATATTTTTGTGAGTAGGAGGGGTTAGATGTCCAGCTTCAGCATTTGGGTGGATTAAAAGCTTTTAAGCCTCATTTCAAAAAAGAACAGATTAACCATTCCCATAAAGGCTGAAATAAAATTCATAAACATAAATGAATAGCTGGTTTACAAATTTTCACAGTCTGATTACTCTCCAATGTTACTAAATGAGGAGGCACTGTAGGCTCAGAGTTTGCACTAACTATAGACAGTAAAATCTAGTTCTGGTGCCTATGAGGATGGCTTATGTGATCGGAAAATAGTGGCACATATCCTCTCTGGAACTGGATATTGCATTATTATAGAAGCTGTTTACATTGTTCCACATTCAGTTAGTTCCTTATATCACAAAACAGAAAAGGTAAAGCATCTGGAAACTTTGTTTGAGTAACAGCTGAGTCTACTTTAGAAAACAGAAAACAATTATGATGTTATACCACTTTTTAGATATTATCATACTGTTCAGAATGGATTCTCTTTTCCTGAGATTTTAAAATTATATAATAAGCTTCAAAGAATGTAACTGGTATAGCAACTTTTGCTAAGAGCATTGGATTTCAAATCCATATGAGGTTGAAGAAGATCTACAGCACTACAAATAAACTTCAAAAACATGATTTCCTGAAATTTCACATATTTTTAGGGATGATCGCTCTGTTAGACAGCAGGGATTATAACTGAACCAATATGCTATGTCTATGATAAAAGAAGGCTACAACCTTGGATTTTGTTACTATGACTATCCCTATGGATTGCTTTATACACATTCCACCGCTAGTAAATAATATCCCATGAGATATGTCTGAAATTGATTACCTCATCACATAATATCATGTACTGAATATGAGTAAAAATTTGAAAATAAATGACTGATAGAACATTTTTATGTGTTGATTCATTTATTTGGGGTTGTTTCTTCATCCATTAATCATCTAACCTGTTCATTAGAAGGGTGAGTATGGGAGGGTGTGCAAAGTTGAAATGGCTTTTGCAAAATGTAAAAGAGTTTGTAGACCACAGGGGAGGATAAATTCAGGTAGAATCAAAGAGGAATTGTCATCGCTATGTAAACTAAAGTTCTGAGTGGTTAGTCCATGTGTGGATCTGGCTTGGGAATTACAGAGAAGATATTAGCTGTGCAGCTGGGTATCTAAGCTCAGGAAAACATAATAGGTCAACAAATAAACAATCTTGGGGAAATATGAGAGGTGATTCAAAGTATGGATGAACACATGCACAGAACTGCCTGTAGGACTTAACAGTCTGTTGAGGCAGTTCCCATAAACCAGGGTACCAGAAAAGACTACAGAAAAGACTAGTTGAAAATTGACCCTGGATATTTACATTTTGGCAAATGGGGTTCCATTTTTGATGATGGCAGTAGAGGTTATGCTAGGTTTGTCCTCTAACAGACAACAGGTACACAATCTTGAAAAATAACAACATAAAAGTGTTGGGAAAAAGAAACTGAGAGGAAGGATTCTGAGTGAGGATTGCATTTGTTTAGTTTTTCACCAGATGGTATATCCCATTTTTCCCAGTTAAACTGGTAAGAAATTACACACAAAAAAATTCAGTTTCACTGGCTTGAGGAGACAGAGAACAAAGATTGAGGTTGCCAGAATAACAGGAAGATAATTGCAGAAATTCCAGAAAGGATGGTGTCACAAGGGAAACACAAAAGCTTCAAACAAACACCACCAAAATAATTGGCTGAGTTCTAAATAGTGCACAGATAGGGATAGAAAATCACAAGTGGAAGGACGAAAAAGTAAAGTCATTTGGCTGCTGTTCATCACAAAGAAAGCAGAATTTGGATTTACTGTTGAACTAAATTAATTCCCTGCTAGAACAAAAACCAGCACTTTCTAATAGGATCAGTGGAACCTATAGTCTCTATACCACTTAATCCACAATGTTCAGTATATAATACAAATCAATAAACAAATGAACAATCTAGAAAATGTGACATAGTCAAAAGAAAAAGAAACCAATATAAGTCAAAAAGTAGATGATCCAGATGTTGAAATAAGCAGAGAACTATACTTGAAAATCTATCAAAAGAATATTTAAAATATTTTAAAGATAAAAAAAAGTATGGTAGTGAAGAATGAACACAGGAAAATCAGCAGAGAGATATAAACTATAAAAACAACAAAGAGAACTTTTAGAACCTAAAAGTAAAATATCCAAGGGGAACCTGCATAGCTCAGTTGGTTCAACACTTGCCTTAGGCTCAGGTCATGATTCCAGAGTCTTGGGATCAAGCTCCACCTTGAGCAGTGAGCCTGCTTATTCATCTGTTCCCCACTTATGTTCTCTCCCTCTCTCTCTAAAATAAATAAAAAGATTTTAAAATATTTTTAAAAAACAAAATATCTGAAATGATAAACTTACTAGTCAGACAATATGATCTTGAAGATGCAAGAAGACAGAATTTATAAACCTAATGAAATGTTCATAGAAATTAACCCACTTGAAAAACAACATTTTCAGACATTAAAATGGCTGAAAGAATTCCTCAGCACCAAACCTGAAATGCATGAAATATTGTAACTATTCTTTAGAAGGAAGAAAAATAATACTAGATGTGTATTTAGATCACCTAAAAAGAACAGAGACCACTGGAGTAACTGCATGAGTTGATATATAGAATCTTTTTCTTATTATTTGTATTAGTTTCCTATTGCTATTATAAAAAAATAGCAACTTTGGACAACAAATTTATTGTCTTTAATTTCCTGAACCCACCTATACTTTTTGGCTATGGACCCTTCCTCAATGTCCGGTCAACAAAATAGTGTTTCATTCCCTCTATGACCTTTGCTTTAGTCCTTGCTTATCCTAGTACTCACTTTGATATTCCTGTCTTCCTATCCTTAGAACCATTATGATCATATGAGACCAACTGAGCCAATTTAAGACAATTTACTGCCTCAGAATCCTTAACTTGTTCACATCTGTAAATTATTTTTCACTGTGTATGGTAACATATTCATAGGTTTTGGAGATCAGGAGGTAGAAATCTTTGGGAAGCTTTCAGTGAACCACATTTAACTGATTAATCTCTTTAAAAGAGGATTGATTATTTAAATAAAACAATAAAAACATATTGTGAGGATTATAACATCTATTAGAGTAAAATGATTGACAATAATATAGCATAAAAAGGTTCATTTCCTCTATATGAGGTTACATAGTATCAAGTGACACTAGGCAGTGATAAATTTAATATATGAACCCTATACTGAACGGTAAGGTAACAAAAAATAGTAATAGGTAATAAACCAATAAAAGAATGGTGATGGAATATTTAAAAATAATTTAAGGCAGAAAAGACAATAACGGAGAAAAAATAACAGAAAAGTAGAAAACATAAGGTAAGACAAGAATCATATTTAACTATATCAATAACCATATGTAATGTGAATAGCCTAAAAACTTCAAGTTAAAGGTAGAAGATGTCAGATCAGATAAAAAAGAAAAAACACTCCTTTTTAAATTTTAATTAATTAATTAATTAATTAATTATTTTTAAAGAGGGAGTGTGAGCAGGGAAAAAGAGGCAGAGGTGAGGAAGAAAGAGAATCATGAGCTGGTCCACACCCATTGCAGAGCTGAAGCAGAGGCTGGATCTCATAACGCTGAGATCATGACCTGAGTTGAAATCAAGAGACAGACATGTAACTGCCTGAGACACCCAGGCAACACAGAAACACTCATTTTGAAAGATAAATAGGTTCAATGTAAAAGGCTGGAAAGGTGCACCATTTTATAACTACTTAAAAGACAAGTGGAATGGCTATATAAATAATAGGAAAAGTAATTTCAGAGCAAATTATGTTACTAGAGTTAACTATATAATTTCATAATGATAAGAAAACAAATTAATCAAGAATACACACCAATCCCAAATACCTATGCATCTAATGATATAGCTTCAAAACACACAAAGCAAAAACCAATAATATTCCAAGAAGAAATCAACAAATCCATAATTATGGTTGAATGCTGTAAAAGCTTTTTCTCAGTAATTAATTTTAAAAATAGGCAGAGTACTCAATAACAGTAGGGTAGACTGGCAGATGCTATCAACTGGGGTTCTCTAGGTGGCTTAAGTGGTTAAGTGTCTGCCTTTGGCTCAGGTCATGATACAAGGGTCCTGGGATCGAGCCCTGCATCAGGATACCTACTCAGCAGGGAGTCTGCTTGTCCCTCTCACCTTCTTTCATATTCTCGCTCTCTTACTCTGTTCTCTCTCTCTCTCATATAAACAAATAAAATATTTAAAAAACAACAACAAGAAAGAAAATACTATTAACCAACTTTCCCTGAGGCTTATAGGACTTTACCTAAGTAATCTATGTATCTATGTATGTTCTCCTTTTTTTCTAGTAAATGGAGCTAAACTTTTATAAGTTTTGTTTATTTTTGAAAGAACCAACTTTTGATTCCACTAACATTGTGTCGCTATTTTATATTTCAATTTTTGTCTAAACTACATTAATTTTCTACAGTAATATAAAATATGCATTCTTCTCAAAGGTGCATGAAATATTTACTATATAGAAAGTGGTTTGGTCATAAAACAAGTCTCAATAAATTCAAAGTTACATTGTAAAAGGTGTTTTCTGACCACAATCAAATAAATAACAGAAGAATTTTTGGAAAATCTCCAAGAATTGGTGAATAATTAACACACTTCTAAATAACTTACTGATAAAAGAAGACATAAAAAAGGACCTTTGAGTAAATCTTGAACTAAACTATTTTTTTAAATCTAATCAGATTTAGCTAAAACTTGTGTAGTGGGAAATTTATAGTAACAAATACTTCTATTAGGAAAATGATGACAACAACAACAAAAATCAGCTGCAATGGCACCCAAAGAAATTATACAATAAAACTAAACTGAAAGAGTATTTAAAGAAAATTGAAATAAACTGAGACATAGTCCATTTATTAATTGGAAGATTACATATTGTTAAGATAGAAATTCTCCTAAGTTCATATATAAATTCAACAATCTCCATCAAAACCCCAGCAAGGTCTTTTGGAGAAATTGACAGAATGATCATAAAATCTATGTGGAAATACCAATAATCCAGAATAGCCAAAATATACTTCCTGATATCAAAACATAAGACAAAGCTGTAGTACTGGCATAAAGATAGACATGCAGATCAATGAAACACAACTGAATGTCCAAAAATAAAGTTTCATTATGGTCAATAGATTTTCAACAATGGGACCAAGGCAATTTAAAGGGAACATGACAGTTTGTCTTGTTTTTCTGTAAATGGTGCTAGGACATGCAAAAAGATAAATTTAGACCAAGGGTCAACAAACTACCCCCACAAAATAAGTCCAGCTTGCTGTCTCACTTTTCAAATAAAGTTTTGTGGGCACATGGCCAGGTCCATCTGTGTACATATTGACTGTGACAACAGTGCTGTTGAGTAGTAAAGAAAGATACAACACGCAAAGCCTCAAATGCATACTAGTTGACGCTTTCCAGATAAAATTTGCCAACCCCTGATCAGACCCTTATCTCATAACATACAAAAAAATTAACAAGTTGGATATAATACCTAATTACAATAAGTAAAACTATTAAATCCTTCAAAGATAGAGGAGTAAATCTTTAGGGACTTGGAATTGGTGATCTTTCTTTCTTTCTTTCTTTCTTTCCTCTTTTTTTCCAAGATTTTAATCTCTGCACCCAATGCAGAGCTCAGACTCCCAATCCCAAGATCAAGAATCACATGGTCTACTGACTGAGCCAGCCAAAGTAGAAATGATTTCTAAGTCATCCAAAGTAGAAATGAGGAAAGTAGAAAAAAGGTTAAATTGAATTTCAAGAAAAAAAAATACTGCTACTTTCATTATAAATCTTATCTTTGGGGCCCATTCTGGCTGGGTCTTCTCTTTTTTTCTCTATCTTTCTCTATCTCTTTTTCTTTTTTCTTTCTTTTTGGTGGTGACTTCCAATTGCTCAAAAGCTTTCTAGGGTACAACTTGCCTGGATCACTGTGATATATTCGACTACACATCCCCTCTACCACCTTTCACCAAAATGACTAGAAGGAGAAACACCCAACAGAGGGAAGATTCAGAGACTGTGTCCTCTCCATCAGACTATTGGATATGGACATAAACAGTATGGTGGAAAGGGAATTCAGGGTAACCCAGGAAATGTCTAGATTGGAGAAAACCATTAATGACAACATGGAATTGATTAGGGCAGAAGTGAAAGCCACCTGGGAAGAAGTTAAAAATGCTATCAATGCGATCCAATCTAATCTAAATATTCTAACAGCTAGGGTAACAGAGGCAGAAGATAGAATTAGTAATCTAGAGGACAAATTGATTGAGAAAAAGGATCAGGAGGAGGCCTGGAACAAATAGCTTAGAAGCCATGAAAACAGAATTAGGGAAATAAATGACGCTGTGAAACATTCCAACATCAGAATTATTGGGATCCCTGAGGGGGAGGAGAAAGAAAAAAGACTAGAAGATGTAGTTGAACAGATCATCTATGAAAATTTTCCCAATCTGGGGAATGTCCTACAGTTAGAAAGATCACCCCCAAGATGAACGAATCTAGAAAGACCTTGAGGCACTTGATTGCAAGACTGACAAATCACAGTTTTAGACAAGAGCTTTTGAGAGCAGCTAGGGGGAAGAGATTCCTTATGTACAGAGGAAAGTCCATCAGAATAATGTCAGACTGGTCCACAGAAACCTGGCAAGTCAGAAAGGGCAGGCAAGACATATTCAGGGCATTAAATGAGAAGAACATGCAGCCAAGATTACTTTATTCAGCAAGACTGACATTCAAAATGGATGGAGAGATAAAGAGCTTCTAAGACCAGCAAGGTTTAAAAGAGTATGTGACCACCAAGCTGGAACTATAAGAACTATTAAGGGAGGGGGGGGTGGTTTCCACAAAGAAGTAAGAACCTAAGATTGTCATAGAACCGAAATTTACAGAGACAATCTGTAGAAACAAGGACTTCACAGACAACATGATGTCAATAAAAAAAACTATCTTTCAATAATCGCTCTCAATGTGAACAGCGTAAACACTTCCATAAAATGGCACAGGGTTGCATATTGGATAAAATGACAGGAAACGTCCATATGTTGTCTACAGGAGACCCATTTGGAACCTAAGGATACATCTAGACTGAAAATGAAGGGATAAAGCAGCACCTTTCATGCCAATGGGCCTCAAAAGAAGCTGGGATACTGATTCTCATATCAGATAAATTCGATTTTAAACTTAAGACTGTATTCAGAGATAAAGAAGGGTCTCCTTAAAGGGTCTATCCACAAAGAAGATCTAACGATTGTAAATATTTATGCCCCCAATACGGGAGAAGCCAACTTCGTAAGACAGAGTTTAATCAAGATAAACAGTTATATTGATATGAATACATTAACAGTAGGCGATCATAACATGCTACTCTCAGTAATAGATCATCCAAGCAGAAAATCAGTAGTGAAACAAGAGCATTGAATGACACACTGGACCAGACGGACCTCATAGATATATACAGAACATTCCACCCCACAAACAACAGAATACTCGTTCTTCTCGAGCACACATGGAACTTTCTCCAGGATAGACCACATACTGTTACTTTCAAAGACATCATTAAGAAAATGAAAGTCAAACCAAAGTCAGTAACAAAATGTTTGCAAATAATATATTTAATAAAACCCTATAACCAGAATATATATTTAATAAAAAATATTTGAATAAACATTTCATCAAAGAAAATATATCAATGGTTAATAAGCAGATCAGACTGTATCAGTATCACTAGTCATGAGGAGAATGTAAATCATAGATACAATGTGATTATTATTTTAAACACACTAGGTTGGCAATAATAAAGAATACAAGAACAAGTATGAGTAAAGATGTAGATCAACTAGAAACTTCATGAATTGTTGGTGGGAATAAAAAATTGTGTAGTTACTATAAAAAATTGTCGTTTTTAAATTTTTATTTTTTATATTAAGTTATTTTTGTTTTTCTGTTTCTCTTTATCTTTTCTTTTATTTCTTTTCAATGTTCCAGAATTCATTGTTTATGCACCACACCCAGTGCTCCATGCAATATGTGCCCTCCATAATACCCACCACCAGGTTTGCCCAACCCCCCAACCCCTTCCCTCCAAAATCCTTAGTATATTAAGTTTTTAAATTTTAATTCCAGTATAGTTAGCATAGAGTGTTATATTAGTTTCAGGTATACAATACAGTGAATCAACACTTACATACAACACCCAGTGATGATCACAAGTGCACTGCTTAATCCCTACAACCTATTTCCTCTATCCTCCCCCCCATCTCCCCTCTGGTTACCATCAGTTTGTTCTCTATGTTAGGAGTCTGTTTCTTGGTTTGTCTCTTCTTTTTCCCCTTTTCTCATTCGTTTTGTTTCTTAAATACCACACATGAGTGAAATCATATGGTAACGACTTATTTCATTTAACACACTTTCATTCAGGTTATTGAAAATGCAAGATTTTATTCTCTTTGTTTGAATAGTATTCCTGTGTGTGTGTGTGTGTGTATTCACATAGATATACCATTTTAGGCAAATTATAGAAAGATCCCAAATGTCCATCCACTGTGAATGAATAAAGAAGTTGTAGTGTGTGTGTGTGTGTGAGAGTGTGTGTGTGTGTTTGTGCACATAGATATACCATTTTAGGCAAATTATGGAAAGATCCCAAATGTCCATCCACTGTGAATGAATAAAGAAGTTGTAGTGTGTGTGTGTGTGTGTGTGTGTGCACATATTGACATATATATGTATATATCATATACATACATATATATAACATTTATGCACCACACATATACACACATATACACACATATACACACAAATATATATGTGCATATATATATACATATATGGATAGATAGATGGATACATATATACAGCCATAAAAAAGAATAAAATCTTGCCATTTACAACCACGTGGATGGAGCTAGAGAGTATCATGCTAAGCAAAATAAGTCACAGAAAGACAAATACCATATGACATCACTCATCTTTCGAATTTAAGAAACAAAACAAATGCACAAAGGGAAAAAGAGGGAGAGAAAGAGAAAAAAAAAAAAAAACAGACTCTTAACTATAGAGAACACACTGATGGTTACCAGAGGGAGGTGAGTAGGGAGAATGGGGGAACCGGGTGATGAGCATTAAGGACGGCACTTGTTGTGATGGGCATTAGGAAGGGCACTTGTGATGAGCACCAAGTGTTGCATGTAAGTACTGAATCACTAATTGCATACCTTAAACTAATACTACACTGTATGTTGACTAACTAGAATTAAAAAAAAAAAACTTTAAAGGAAAAAACCCTAATAACTGATTTTTTTAAATGAGCTGAAGATTTGAATAGACATTTATTCACAAAAGGTATATGGAGGGCCAGTGAAAGATGCTCAACATCACTAATCATCAGGGGAATTAAAATTAAATCTATGAGGAGTATCACCTCATACCTATAGGGTGTCTATGGTCAAGACAGACAGACAAATAAAAATGACAAGAATCGTTGGCAAGGATGTGGAAAAATTGTAGCCCTCATATTCTGTTGGTGGGAATGCAAGATGGTGTAGATATGATATAAAAATAGTATTCAGTTTTCTCAAAAAATAAAAATAGAACTATTATATAATCCAGCAATTCCACATCTAGGTATTTATTCAAAATAATTGAAATCCAGATCTCAGAATGATGTTACCATTCTCCTGTTCACTGAAGTGCTATTCACAATAGCCAAGACATGGAAACAAGTTAAATGTCCATCAACAGAAAAATACATAAAGAAGATATGATTTATCTGTATAGATCACATTTGGTGTATACCACTATACACATTTATTTACATATACATACACACAATGGAATATTATTGAAGGAATTCCTTCCATATGCAACAACATAGATGAGTCCTGATGATATTCATGTTAATTGAACTAAGCCAATCTCAGAAGGGCAAATATTGTGTGATTACACTTGTATGAAGTATCTGCAATAGTCGTACTCACAGAGGTAAATAATGCAGTGAATAGGGAAAGAATGAGGAGTTGTCAATCAATACACATAAAATTTCAGTTATGCAAAATAAATTAGTTCTAGACATACAATATAAAACAGTGTGCCTACAGGTAACAGTACTACACTGGACACTTAAGTTATCTGTTAAAAGGGTTAGATCTCATGTTAAGTCTTCTTACCAAAATAAAATAAACCAATGAAAGAAAAAAGTTAGAGATGGTCAAATGAGATATAAAGTAAGATCTAAGATGTTCTGTCTACAAGAGTCATCCTTCCAATATAAAGATTTGGGTTAACAGTAAAAAGATAGAAAATACATTACGTGCCAGTTATAAAGATAAAGAAACCTAAAATGGCTGTCTTAATATCAGAAAAAAAAATAGGCTTTGAGACAAAATGCATGAGCATAGGTACAAAGAGCCATTTTGCAATGATAAAATGATCAGGAAAATAATTTAGAACAACCGTCCTAAATTTGTATGCATCTAATAGCAGAGCTTCAGTGTGGATGCAGCAAAATCGATAGACTTAAAGAAAGAAATACAGAAATTCACAATCTTAGCTGGAGATTTTAATACCCATTTCTTAGAGAAATGGTTGATCCTGGTTGGATAGAAGGATCTGCTGTAAAGTCCTTCCTTAGAAATTCCTTGGTTGAAGAAAACATGCTGAGAAGGTCGTAGATCAATTGAATTTATAAATTGTGTCAAAACTCATCAAATTGTGCATTTAAAACGTGTGGAAATTTTTTAAACAATATTTAAGTGTACATTTTAAAAATAGGACTATAAAAATATTGAACTTTAGACGGTGGGTTTTCTTTTTACAGTGGTTTGAATCAGCAATTTCAAATCTGTTTTCCCTGTACGTTCCCTTGAGCAAATGCTTAAATACATTGCAAATAAACAAAGAAAACCAGACTTCTCACTTTGGAGGATGGAATTACGTTAAAGATGGGGGAGTTCTGAGGGATCAATAGATAGGGCAGGACTAGTTGTCTGACCAAGATGAAGGTCATTGTGCTCTGAAGGAGGCTCTAGGCTTTGAATCTCATCAGAAATCCATTAACCACCTTTCTCTTTGAGTCATTCTCTATGTGAAGAGTAGATCTCCAGAGATAGTGCCCTGCAGATATTTAAAAAAAAGGAATCCTCTTATAAAAGTTAATCCTACAGGGAATAAAAAAAGCATTAAAATGTTTATCTCCTGGCTCTCATGATTCTACAGTGGTCACGTAGCTTGATGACATTAGATGATGCAGCAAAGTTTCTTCAATGTCCAAAATTATTCCAAAATAGAAGTAAAAACAACAACAACAAAAATCTAAAAACCTCTGATTCCCTAGTGCCAGAGGATAATTTTTGTTTTTTGTTTTTGTTTTGTAACTTCCTGGTGTCTGACTGCGTTATTCTCAGGAACTATAAAAATGCTCTCCTGGGTTGCTAAAACCTCCATCGTCTCAGCCTTTGTTACCTCTTGTACAGATCAAACACTCTCTTTAAAAATGGAGTGGAGGTCTTTATTGATCAATCTGGGTTCATAACTTTAAAATTTAAAAAACAATTCACTTAGCTTGAAAGCTCTGTATGGAGGTGCTTGTAGCATCTGTTACACTGCAGTCAGATTTGTGGCTGTTATCCTGATGATTTGCTTTCACCATGAGTATGATGAAGAAAATGAAATAAGTAAATAAAAACACTTAAAACATAATGATCACTGAGAGTGTGTGCTTCTGGAGGGCAGGGAGTAAGCCTCACTCGTCCACAGTTTGCACTCTGCTTTCAGAAGATGACCACATACTTCTTATATTAAAATTAATTAAATTGTGCAAATATATATCAAACCATGCCTCCAGTGATAATCTAATCTAATGAGTTCCTTTAACAGAACTAATTAAGTCTCCTGAATGCTGTCATCAATTTTTTCTCATAAATTGGTTCTTCTATCAAAATATCACATGCTAATTACAGAAAATTTAGAAAAAGTATGATGAAAATAAAACTTACCAATGCCTCTACCACCAAAAATTTGCTACAGTTAATATTTTGTTTTGTTTCTTATGCTTTTTCTATGACTTTGGATTTTATGAAACATAGGGAGTTCTTTGTAAAATAGGATTTACCTTTAATCATTATTATGATACAGTATATTGTTTCACATATTATGTAACTCTGGCAAAATTCTTCTCATTGTGAGTTATGCCACTTTACAGGTGAAGAAATTGAGAGTAGGAGAGAGAACTGACCTGTCCTTGCTATACCATCTTAGAAAGTGAAATCAGAAGATGTTCATCCTGGGCAAAGTTTTCAGCATCATTTGCATAAAGTACACATTTAATTGTACCTTTTAATGTGTTCATTTATAATTATGATGAACTAGTAGATGTTACTGTTTCTTTTCTAGGAATAGTTTTATTTGTTCAGCTATTGCAAAGCCCTGCTGAGACTATACTCCTTTTGCAAGGAGATAAACCTACATGAACATTTCACTCAAAAATGTAGCATGAAACATAAGGAAGATATTACTTAGACAAAATCTCCATTTGTTTAATCCACTGTAATTGTGGATAATCATTCAGTAAAGTAGTAGCAATGCAAAAACAAATCAATTAGTCTACTATCTAAGTCCACAAGATTAAGAGACACACAATTTCAAAAACATAAACAGGCATATTGTATTAAATAAACTGTGTGTGGATAAAAAAAGAATTTGAGTATGGGAAAGTATTCAGAAAGCTAAAAAATTCAGGATTTAAGATTTTTTATTATTATTATTATGTTAGTCACCATGAAACACATCATTAGTTGTTGTTTTTTTTAAAGACTTATTTATTTATTTGACAGAGAGAGATAACAAGTAGGCAGAGAAGCAGGCAGAGAGAGAGGAGAAAGCAGACTCCCTGCTGAGCAGAGAGCCTGATGTGGGGCTCAATCTCAGGACCCTGAGATCATGACCTGAGCTGAAGGCAAAGGCTTAATCCACTGAGCCACCCAGGTGCCCCATCATTAGTTTTTGTTCCATGATTCATTGTTTGCATATAACACCCAGGATTTAAGATTTAATTACAAAGCAATTGAATATATTACCTTAGATAAAGAGCACAGTTTAAAAAAAATAATCAATATAGGAAAACATTTATGGCAAAGAAGTGTTCACACATATACTTCACTATGAAATATAAAAAATATATTATTAAGAATTAATATACATTTTGATTTCCTGGACTTCCTGTCTGTATGACTACTACAGTCAGGAAAAATAAAGGAATAATGCAATAATGATAATACTATAAACTCCTGATTGTAATTTCATGTATGTACTCAGTATTGCCTGCAAACTTACAAAATGTTTTAATAAATGAGTTCTCCTAATATCGTCAAGGGCTGTTAGAATTTAGCACAACTGTCTTGTACCCTCTCCTTCAGAAGAGAATTTTGTTTACACTTCATAGAAAATCAGAAAATATGTTAGGATCATCCTCACTCTGGCCACTCTGTCTGTAGAACTAATATGGCTCTCCTCCACTCCCCTCTGGAGAGCATTTTGATTCCCTGGAAGAGAAGACCCTCTTTCTGTCAAGGACCAGTGTCACCCACTCCTGCTTCTATGTGTGGCATCCCTCCTATATCACTTTTCTTTTCTTTTCAGTTTTTTCTTTCTTTCTTTCACTGTTTTTAATTTTTTTAGTTAAAATTTTTAGTTCCAGTGTAGTTAGCATACAGTGTTGTTTAATTTCACATGTACAATGTAGTGATTCAACAGTTGTATACTCCATGCTCATCATGAGACATGTGCTCCTTAATTCCCATCACCTAGTTCACACACCCCACCCACCTCCCCTTTCCTGGGGCCTTACTCCAGGGAATGCTTCATCCTTCCAAATACTTTCAGCTTCTTTCTCTACTGACTTGTTCTCATCAGCATCCAAACATGATCAATAATTCTCTACCTTTAAATAAAAGGAAACACAAAAATGACAAACAAATCCTTTATTCCAAACCCTCCTTTGCCATACACCCAACTAAATTCTTAAATGTTTTCTATGCAACAGGTAGCATGTTTTTACACTTTTTCTTCATTTTGTATTTTAAAATGTTTCATTTATATACAAAATTCCAAATCAATGTATAACTACCAATTATGTTGCCCTACACCGAGATTTCATAATTGTTATTTTGTAAGTAGTTGGTTCAGATTGCTATTTTTAGAAACGAAATATAAATGTATCACATGAAATGCCAGAGCTCCCATTCCCATTTGCCAATTTCTCATTCCTCTCTGAAATTAACTACTGTTTTGAAATTTTAGTCTAGCCCTATGTTTACATTTTTATCATATTTGTTTAGATCCATACATAGTATATAGTATTTGTTGCAAAATGTAGTTTTTAAGTTTTTGAGATTCATGCATACCATTTTACATAGAATTATACAATTCTATGCTGTATACTATCCCATTGAAAAGCTATCGTATTTTGGTCATTTCCTTAGATAGAATGTAAAGCTGTTTCTGTTTTCTATATTCCAAACCATACTGTGATGAAAAATCTGCCTTATTCTCTCTTTAAGTACACGTGTGATCAGTTCCAAGAAATACCCAGGATATGAATTACTTGCTCATTGGATATGCTTATTCTCAACATAAGTAGATCTCAAATCACTCTGTAAATTGGTTTTATCAATTTACATTACCACCAACACCATGAGGCTTCACTTTCCTCCATCAGACCAACAACATATGTTACGGTCAGTCTTTTGAAATGTTTGCCAGCCCAATGTGTGTGAAATGCATTTGCATTTACTTTATTATTATTATGATTGACATGTTTTCATATACTGGAGATTTGGGTTTCCTCTTCTATGAATTACTTCTTCACCTACTTTGCTACTTACAAAGTTGCATGCCTTTGTCTAATACAAGATTGATTTACATATTCTGGAATCTAATTTTTGATGAGTATACGACAGAAATTATACTTTCTTGTAGGCTATATGCCCTTGCTTTAAAATTAATGTATGTGTCTTTTTTATATAAATGCTTTGTATTTTTATGTAATCATATTTACTGATATTTCTTTATAATCCCCCTAAAGCTTTTTGTTAGTTTTGCTTTTCACATTTAAGTGACTAATTTATTTAAAATTATTTTACAGAAGATAAGAATAAAAATTGACTTCGGGGGAGTCATATAGTTGCTCAAGTGACAACCATTGTTAAACAGTTCTAAAATCACAACTGATATGTGATGCTACTTCACTTATAACAAGTGTCCTCTAGGTGTGAGACTATTTCTCGACACTTTAATAGGTTCTCCTGACTTTGAGGTCACCTAAATAAATGCACACTGTTTTAACTGTAATACTTTTTGATACCTGCAAACGCAGATTCCACCATTTTATTTAGTTTTTATTCAAATTAGCTATTCCTTCCCCATTTTTATATTGCTGTTATATTTTCAGATTAGTTATTGCTGTATATTCTTCTTGAATTCAGCAAGTTTATATCTAACAAATTTTTTGACTTCTAATTTTATGTCTACATTTCCTTTACAATTATGTGTAAAGAGATAAATACATGTATAATTAATGCATTAGTACCATCCCTCAAGTGTTGTTTTTTTTTTTTAATTTTATTTATTTGACAGAGAGAAATCACATGTAGGCAGAGAGGCAGGCAGAGAGAGAGAGGGGAGGAAATAGGCTCCCTGCGGAGCAGAGAGCCCAACGTGGGGCTTGATCCCAGGACCCTGGGATCATGACCTGAGCTGAAGGCAGAGGCTTTAACCCACTGAGCCACCCAGGCGCCCCCCACCCCTCAAGTTTTGATATGGAATTTCTTGTTGTACAATTATACATATTTCAAAATTCCATCCTTTTACTCAGCTTATTAGTTAAGGCTACTTTTCAGCTTTCAATCACAAGGGTTTCTTTACCCAGTTTTATTGAGGTACAATGTACAGAGAATAAAATACACCCTTTTTAGGTTTAAAGCATTAAGTTTTGCCCAAAGTATACAGTCACAAATCCATCACCACAGATAAAATACTGAGTAGTTTCATCATCCAAATATATTTTAATACAACTGAATTTAGATTGCAAAGTTTAATTCTGTACTTTAAATGGGTTCTGAAATTGATGAACAATTACTTTGTGATTTAATACTCATTGCATAAGTGATGAGGGACCCTGAGTAGCAACAGGTTTGTTTGAGAAAACATTCCATGACCTACTGCTTTATATAGCGAGGTCCATAACAAGTTGCTATGTTTTTTTAAATAAATTATTTGCCATTAAATATATATCTTTTATCTTTTACTGAAGGATGTTGACACATTTTTTTCCTATTATTTTCTTTTGAGGGTACTGATAAGAGGGTTATTCAAAAGATCTTAAACCCCAATACTCATCATAATTTGAAGAAGAAATTCATGCTTGAGAGCTCCACTTTTCCCTTGATCTCCCCCACATTACATTCAACTTCCCATCCCAACCACCCACTTGTGGGCTTGAAGCTCCAGCATCAGATGTGAAGACTGCGGCCTTAGACAAACCACTTAATCCACTCCCACAAGTGCACAAGACCAAAATCTGTAATCTCTCTCTCTCTCTCTCCCTCCTCCCTCTCTCTCAGTTCTCTCTCTATCTCCCTCTCTCTCCATAACCAAAGAAGCAGAGTATGTGTGTGTGTGTGTGTGTGTGTGTGTGTGTCTGTGTGTGTGTGTATATTCTATAATATAATTATATAATTATATTTATATAATTTTATAAGATAATCATAATTCTATAATTATTGTGTGTGTTTTCATAGAGAGAGAGAGAAACAGACAGAAAGAGAGAGAAATTGAAAGAAAGACTTGTTTTAAAGAATTGGCCCACCTGTCTGTAAACATTCAAATCCATAATATGCTGGGGAAGGTTGCAGGCTAGAGACTCAGGGAAGAGTTGCAGTTTGAGTCTAAAGATCATCTGGTGCAGAATTATTTCCTGCTCAAGGGAGGTCAGTCTTTGTTGTAATAAGCCCTTCAACTGATTGGATGCAACCCACCCACATTAGGGAGATAAAGTTGCTTCACTCAAATTCTACAGATTTAAATCTTAATCTAATCCAAAGAATATCTTCACAGAAACATCCAGAAAAATGTTTGACCAAATATCTGAACACTGTAGCCCAGTCAAGTTGAAGCATAAAGTAAGCCATCTGATAGATTTTTTTTCTATCTTTAATTTTAAATATTTAATGTTGTTTATTAGTTATGTGTCTTTTTTTTAAATTTCTTTTCAGTGTAACAGTATTCATTGTTTTTGCACCACACACAGTGCTCCATGCAATACGTGACCTCCCCGATAGCCACCACCTGGTTCCCCCAACCTCCCACCCCTGTCCCTTCAAAAAACTCAGGTTGTTTTTCAGTGTCCATAGTCTCTCATGGTTTAGACACTGTTCAGCTACAAGTTTTAATGCAATCTGGCTCTTAATTGGTAAGATTTTCATAGTTATATTTATCCATATGTTTTTAATATTTCTTACATAGTAGTTCATATTTCTTGTTTGCTTTAATATTTCTAGGCTTCTTTTCAATTTCTCTTGCTTAAAGTTGGGTTGATCAAATTTCTATATTTTATTTTTATTTTTCTCTGCTTACTTGCAAGGTATAGAGAACATTTTAATTATTTCTTATTATTTTTTGTGTTATTGCTATCTAGAGAGATAGCTCTGCCTTGTAAACACAAAACACTGGTCAAGTTTTTACAGTCGATAGTTTAATTTACATATATGTTACGTTTACTATTTGCTTGCATTAATCTTCAATATTTTAGACTTTGACATTGGGAACCTTCTATTCCTTGTTTAAGTAGAGGCTGCTAGCATTTCTTTTGAGTTCCTTAAATACCAAATCCCTTTGCTGTTTTGTGATGCTGAATAGAATACTTCTGTATCATCTTGTAATTCCTTAACATGCTTGTTTCCAACTTGAATATAGTTTATTGTGACAATCAACGTTTTAAAACATTTTAGCTGCTTTAATTTACGAATTAAAAATATGTTAATAACCATCTCTTTTTTTTCTGCTTCTTTTGTAACTTCATAGTCTCATTTTTTTGGATGATTTTTCTTCCTTTATCTCTTTGAGAATCCTAAATATACTTAATTAGTATAACTTGTTATATTTAACTTATATAGCCATATATATATAACTTAATTAGTATAAACTTGTGTTTGTTTTTCCATTTTTTTTTTCATTTGACCCAGAAAAAATATGCATTGCTATTGTGGATAAGGTTGGCTTTCTTTTTCAGTGTTAATATTCTCTGTATGTTTTCAAAATTTTGCTTGGCAATCCAAGTTACTAAACATTATTTGCCTTAGTTTTTGTTTTTGTATCATTTAGTTTTCAAATTCCTTTTCTGTTTTTTCCTTGTAATTTGGTTTCTTTATAAGTATCTCCATTCAATCCTTAGAACCAATATTTTCATAGGTGTCTTAGAACTTTGCTAAATGATTACTTGTGGGTGATTCAGATCTGGTAACAAGCCAGTAGTTCATATTCTATTTATGAGATATTATCTGTGTCATTCTGTTTCCCTAGAGGGCAATTACATAAAATCTGTAACTTTTTCTTCATCTTGTACATGTGAGAGAACCGACAGCAGCCTCTGATTTGGAAAAGAGGCTCTTGATTTCTGTCTCTTGACAGGAACTTCATTTCTCTTATGCCAGAAAGTAGAACTCTATCTCTCTTATCCTCCTAGGAATATAGAGGACACTTATTCTTAGAATACTCTTATTTTGGCTTTCTTGATAATGTACTTTCCTGATGTCCTTCCCACCCTTTGGATTCCCATTTCTTTTTTTAAGATTAATTTTGTAGACACCTCCTTTTCCAATTCTAGGACCTCCTTTTCTTAAACATAACCTGTATGCTAGTATTTCATTAATTTATATCCAGCCTAGACCTACTCTTAGCTCTAGAAATTTATATTCAGGTTATTTACTGCTTCAGTGTAATTAACTTGCCTAGGCCAAAGGCCTAGAATGATGCTGGAATTTGACTTCACATAATTTGCCAGTGTCCCAAAATTGAATTCCAGTATATTCAATATCTTATACTAGAAAGACTTGCCCATTGATGTGTTTTTAGTATGGTGCCTTGTGCTGTGATGGTCTATATTTTTATTTCATCATTGGATTCTAAAATGCAGCATGGTGACAAACATAAAGTTTGGATCCTGGCTTAGGGAGAATAAGATATAATTAAATTATTAGGGATCATATGATAAGTTCAGTAAATGGTTCATTGTGTCACAGTTTACCAGGTGACTCACCCTGTGTAAAAAGTCCTGTACTAAATCAAGTGTCTCCTGGATCCCATGATTCCATGGTGTCCATTTACTTTCCATCAAATGCATGAAAACATAGCTTAACTGTCTCTCATTTCTTACCACACCTTAAATCCTGGAACTGATTTAAGAAGACCTAAATGATCCAGCAACGAACTACTCTCTTCCATGCTTCTAGCTAGTCCATTTAGTTAAACCACATTAAAGATACAAAATACCTCTGTTCTGAGAAGAAACACATTTACTAAGGGTGGAATGGTATAAGATAGAGCAGCACGCTCCTCTGTTCCCACCTCAGCCCTTCATCTAAAGACATGTTTTTTACATGCAATCATGATTCCTATGAAGATGATGGCCAAGGGTGGGATGTGTCGGCAGTGATTCTTAATTCTCACATAGCTTGGCTGTTTTTATAGAAAGAAAGAGCTAGACTGTAAGCATTAAGTGGAAAAGCAGGAAAGTCAGTGGCTAGATTTCCAGCCTGGGGCTAGAGTTCAGTTCTTTTGTCGCTGTTGTTGCTTTTTCTCCACATACACATTCAGTGATTCATGAGAGGACCAGGCACTTCCTCATTCTAGATCCATTCTACACTGGTTAATACTCAGGGAAGGGTATCCCTCTTGATCAAAATATTTGCAATTACGTTTACAAGGAGAGAGAAGGAAATGCCACTCTTATTAATTAAATCTCTTTTAATTAGTGAAGATTTGCTATTGAGATTAGCAACAATGCGTTTTAATTATAAACATTTTCATTACTTTATTAGTGGCACAATGCCTCCATGCTCTTACTAATAGTCAAAGTATTGATCTAAGAGTTTATGATATTTTGGTTTCTATTTTCAACCTCTCTCCATTGTACAATCCAGAAACTTAAAAATATGATAACTATCATTTAAATTTTAGATTGGAGCATTGGAGTATTTAGAATCCAGTCAAAATATTTTCACCTCCAAGTATAGATAAAGATATCCTCTTGTGTTTCCATATAATACATGACATCCTCCAAAAAACATTTTTCACAAAAGGATTCATCATCCACAGTCATTTTTCTCCATCATATGCATTAATTATTCTGCAAAGCATTGAAGACATACTTTGATTATGTATGATATATGTCTATCTGTGCGTGTTATACTTACCAAGAATCTAGGTTCAAAAAAAAAAAAGAATATTTATGTTCTTTTTATCTTACTAATTTTCTTCTCCCATCTCATTTTTTATATAAAAACCATATTATAACTAATGTAACAGTATATGTCTGTTTTTTTACCATTTCCTCAACTTCTGCTCAGTGTAAAGCTATTTAAATAACACTTTCTTCTCCACTGAGGTGAAAAGTACTCTTTTTGAGAACACTAATAATCCCAATGCTTCCAATTTTAATGACCATTCTTGGGGTTCTTATCTTATTTAATTGACAACTTTTGACAGAGTTGACAGTCTCTTTATCTTAAAATTTTTTCTTTGCTTGATTCCCAAGTCCTTTATTTATCAACTTTTTACATAACTGAGCAATATCTCTCTGTCTTTTTACCTTGCTAAATTCCCCTCTTGCTTTTTTCCCCCCTCATTTATTGTTCTTATCTTCCTCACAGTCATTGCTTAGATTTCATACTGTCCTTTGGCTTTTAATCCCAGTTCTCTGCTAATGATCCTCAAATGTATACCGATAGCATTGATCTTTCAGTTTACCTCTAGACTTGAACCCTTAACCACTTAATCCTGATTCTCATTTAAGTGTTTAATAGGCTAGCTAAATTCAGTATGTCCAAGACAATACTCTTAAGTCTCCTTTTCCAAATAAATAAACAAACAAAAAATCTACTTCTCTACTACTCAGTTTTACCTTCACAGAATATTGAACTTGATATATTTAATTGCTTCACAGAAAATTCTAGAAAATGCTTTTTCTCCTCTTTTTACTTTCATATCCAACATCCAACTTAACAAAAGATTTTTTTTTTCAGCTCTGTCTTTGGTCAATTATTTAAGATTTAGTTCCCTATTCAAAGTTACCAAAAAATTTCATTTTACAAACAAAAGATTCCTAGAAGTTCTTCTTGTTCCCACTTTTGCCCTCTACACAGTATATATATGTAAGAACTAAAGTTATCACTTGAAAACAGAAATCAGATCATGAAAATGTACTGTTCAAAATATTCTAGTGGTTTCCCATCTTACTAAATAAAATTACAACCTTTACTATGATATGTCATCCCAATGACATGTGTTGATGTTCAGCTTACAAAATATTTTGAGTAAGTCACACCAGCTATATTGGACCAACTTTGGGAGCTTTGCACTTTCTGCTCCCTCTGCCTGAAATTATTTCTCCCCAGGCCTTTGCATAGCTCAGTCTTTACTTCGCCAAGTCCTCAATTTTAATATCTTTTCTTCAGAGAGGATGTTCTTATAAAATACATTCCTCTTTGTTGTCTCCAACAAAAAATTTCTAACACCTAGTTTGAGTTTAATAATTATTTATTTGGTGAGTGAATTACAGTGCAAATAATATATATTATCAGGGAATCTGGAGTCAGCATAGTTATTCATGTAGAGTACAGTGCTATCCAAAGTATATGAATGTATCTCATCAAATATTCTTTTCTGTGGGAAGGGCCCTTGTCTAAATAAATAATTTTGCTAAAAATATAAAAGATTTTTTTTAAGTTTGTGGACTCAAGAAAAGTATAGTGATCAGAGAAGGATGATATGTAAAGACAAGGAACTTTCTTATGTATTTGTTTAATGTCCAGTCAAATACAGATGAAGTCATCTTAGTGCCCAAGCAGCCTCTTCCCTTAGGTCTAGGAAACATCTTTTCATTTTTTTTAAATACATAGTTTCTTCATAATTTCATGCCTCCCAACTGTAGGAAAATGTGGCTTTGCTAATACTCATCCCACGGCTTGTTGCATCCTGTTTATATTGAAACAGTATAGATCTTGCCTTGTTGTTCCTTAATACTGTTTATTTAATGCTGTTACATTACTCATGATGCCTCATCTATTGTGTCTACTGTGCAACAGTGACTTTCTCAAATGTTGTTACTTGTTCTTCATTATTGACAAACCCATCTGTAAATTATGCCCCAAATATGCAGAAAAATGTGAATGATAATTTGTTTCCTCGTCATGTTAATTAAATTTCATAGTGTAAATTTGCAAAAACGCATGTTTCAACCATGTCTTTCCTGGAACATTTTAGGTTGCAGAAGGGGTCTCTCTCTTTTTTTTTATTTTTATTTATTTATTTTTTTAATAATTTTTTATTTTTTATAAACATATATTTTTAATGTTTGAAGATGCAGGATTCCTGTGCACTTCCAGAGTGGTTAGAATGGTCAGGACCATGGACAGAGCAAGCAGACCAAATGCTTCTTTCATCAGTGAGCTGTGGTTTAGGAACACTCTGGGATGGGCTTGAGGGGCTTTCAAAGCAAAGGACCTTGGGTTGGCCTGACCTTGGGTGGAGACTGCTAAGGGTGAGGCTAACCTCTACACTGCACCACAGAAAAGTACAGACAAAAGGTGGGCAGGAACCTGGGCCTGCCTCCAAAGCAATGCAGTTTTATCCCAAACCAATGTGTCAGCACCATGTAGGAGGCCATACTATGGGTGCACCCCCCCCCACCTTTTGAGCACCTGAATGTGCCAAGAGCAAGGGGAGTAGGGAGGGTGAAGAGTCTAAGAGAAGAAACAAGAACTGGGTCATGTGCTCCCTTAGTTTGCTCAGAGCACCCTCTCTAGGCCACACTGGAGGCCAACAGATTTCAAGTACCTGAAGGGGACACGGAATTCAGAGATCCTCTCCAAAACCCAGAATTCCCAGCAGCTCCAGGTCCAAGTTTCCCTGTGTGGGTCCAGGGACTCAACTGCAGGACAAAGCTGTTTCTACATAACCACTACCAGAAGAAAGATTAGATTGTTTTAACACTAAATTCTCTTGTAAAATACTCTCAAGTGTGGTAAACAAAAATCCTTAGAAAATAGACTAAAGGTTTATAATGGATAAAAATTGATAGTTGATAAATTTGGGTATTGTTCTTGTCCAAAATGAAATGAATTGCAACTCTCAGATAACAGGATATTCACCTTATTATTTAACCTGAAAACCAACTACACGCAATTGCTATAAAGAAAATGTAGAATTGCTTAGAGCCAGTTTCAGAATGAGCGTTCTGTCTGCTGTAACTATGTCAAGTGATAGCATTTATCTGGTTGTGTATGTGCTATTATGCTTACTTAAAAATTTAGTCTTATTATTGATCAAACAAAGCAGAATAAAGAATTCCCCAGTGATATTAAGCAAACTACGTGTCTCATTGGTATGGTGTAGGCAAACACTAATTCAATGGTTAATTTCCCAATTTTAAATGGGCAAAAAGTAAATTGGAGAGGGAAGTAAAGCCAGCAATAAAAATAATTGAAAGACTAGGAGATGTGAGTAGGATTTGATTTAGTTGACTGAAAAAAAAAAAAAGTGCCCACAGGGTAAAAGGGATGTCTCTATTACTCTTCTCAAATAAATGACAGGAAATGCTCATTACAGAGCGTGTGTGCAAAGAAATGACTTATTTGGCAAGAGCATTTCTGTACTGCATGTGCATTTATGGCATGCACTACAGTTCTGTGTTGACCCAGCAGTGTAAATTAGAGAAGCAGAATACACACACACACACACACACACACGCGCACCCCACTAACCTCAAGATACAAAGATTGAGGAATGGTTTACGTCAACCAGGTAGAGCATTGGGATAAACTGACTCATGATTTATTCATAATATTTTGAAATCCTTTTCCTATTAGAATACAATCTCCAGATGTCATCCATCCAAAAAGGAATTTGGAGATTGGTGAGAAGGCTCAGCTCAGTGCCCTCATTTTAGGTTCAATAGTGTAATAGCATTTGGTCCCCAAACAATTTTGTGATCTGTATTTCCTGTGGCTACTATAACAAATTACCATACACTCAGTGGGTTAAAGTAAGTCTAATCTTACATAGTCCTAGAGGCCAGTACTCCAAAATCTCTATCACTGGGCTAGAATGAAGGTGTTATCAGGATCTCACTCTCTCAGGCAGCTTTGCCACTCCTAGTTTCTGATGGTTGCTGCATTCCTTGGCAAGTGGCTGTTACTCCAAGCTCCAAGCCAGGATCTTCACATTTCTCCTCATCCCATCCTTATACCTCCTCTGTTCCTGTATATAAAACTTGCCTTCGCTTCCTCCTAGAAGAGTATGTTTGATTGCACTTAGGACCCATCCTGATAATCTAGGATAATCTCTCCGTCTTAAAATTCCGGAATTAATCCCATTTGCAAATACCTCTCTCTCTCTCTTTTTTTTTCCATATAAAGTAATAACAGATGCCAAAGTTTGACATTGAAATATTTTGGGTTGGAGGTTAGAGGGGGATTCAGCCTGCCATATGAGACTAGGACTTTTTGTATCATAAAGGATTTTCAAGATAAATAATTCATCATTCAATACTATGTCAAGGTTCATACGGTCTGGTGTCAAGATTCAGAATTTCTGTCCATGAGCACTAATTGCCCATAAATGGAATTTTCAGGAGTTGATATCTAGAATCCCTGATGACTGCTTGCTGTCGGTGTGGATAGTCATGGAAACTTGAAAAGGTACTTCAAGAATCCCTGTTGCTAATGCAGTCTAATCTTGCCTTCTTCTCCCTCTCATACCACCCATCCCTGGGTTTAGCTTCCAATTTGAGAGCAAAACTCCCATGGTAGCAGCACACTTTTAACATTTGAATCTTTGGATTTACCTCAAATTCAGATGCCACATCTTTATTTATCTTTACAATTTTGGTTTAAACCTCAGTTTGGGTTTTACCATCGTGGCCCAATTTGCTAATTTCCTGAGTTTCCCTTAGAATGTTATTAGTCTGCCAACATTCATCCCATGGCTTCATCAGTAGTAAAGGCCGGAATTGAAACTGTTGCTTGTAAGAAATTGACACATGGAAGACAGGACAATGAAGCGTTTGTATGTGTCTGAGATCATAATTGAAATAGATGTCCCTCAAACGGTCATGATATGTCTTTGATATGATGAGGTCATATCCTACTTGATGAGAAGATTCACTCACAAAACAGCATGCAAAAGGTCCATGATATTGTGTACCAAAAAGCCCCCCATCATTTTTATAGTTTATTTTTTCTTCCCTGGTAGCTTTCTAAATGATTTAGTGGTTATATCTATCTTCACATAAAACAATCTTTATTTAAGTTTTGTTAACTAACAAATGTGAAATACAATTCATGCAGTATAAAATTCACACATTTTAAGTGTACAATTTGATGGTTGTCAGTAAATGTACAGTACTGTGCAACCAACACCACAATCCAGTTTTAGATTTAGATTTCTATCACTCCAAAAGATTCCCTGTGTCCATTTGCAGGGATTCTTTCTTCTTACCCTTAACCCTGAACAGGCACGAATTGACTTTTTGTAATTATATAGTTTCCTTTTCTGAAATTCTGTATTAAATGAAACCATATAACATGGGATCTTTTGTTTTTGGTTCCTTTCACTTAGAATAATACATCTAAGATTTGTCCATGTTCTAGCATAAGTCAGTATCTTTTAAAAATAATACTCCATTTATGGGTATAGCATTCATTTTGCTTATCCATTCATCGGTTAGTTGGTCAACATTTAGATTGTTTCTATGTTTCAGCTGTTGTAAATATTGTTGCTCTGAACATTTGAAAAGGAATGTTTGCAGAGACAAATGTTTTCTTTATTCCTGGGCAGCTATCTAAGAATGGAATTGAGAAATGGTGATGAGATAAAACTGACAATTTCTGTTAATAGCTCCTAAAGTTTAGATGGGAATTCAAAGAATCATACAAAAATTTAAAAACAACAACTCATCAACTCGTTGCTTATGCCTGGGAAATCTTTCACCAACTACCTAATGGAGAGAATAAGGCTTGGTCTTTAGGACTCACTTATCTAGGGGGAAAAAAAGAAAGAAAAAAAAAAAAGAAAGAAGGGTTTTATAGTTTGGAGTTAAGCACTGCAATTCTTATCCACTCCCCTACTATTTACTCCCTGATTAAACAATGCAACACATCTGTAACCAAAGCAACAGGGATGTCACCTGTTGTCCCCACCCCACCCGGGTGTAGTTTTTTAGGTAGTTGGAGATCTAGCTTCTCTACCACATTTCTCATGATATACCCATTAGGAGGCCTCAATGTAACAACAGACCTAGGTGGATTGTGTTCTGGGAGGGAGGACAAACCCAATCAAATAGACCCTCAAGAGAAAAATGGAAGTAGGAAGACTCGGATTTGTTTTTCACTTGTTTCTTTGTTTTGTTTTGTTTTCCTTCTGCTGAATTTATTTTCAGTGTCAGATGTAAATATGTGTTGTTAATACAATATTCCATCTCCAGCTACAAAATGGAACTTAAGCCAAAACCACCAACACCATTTTCATTGCGGTTATGATTTGTAGCATATAATAAACAATTCACTAATGTAGATTAATAAAACAACAAAAACAAAACAAAACAAAACATTGTAGTTTGCTTCTTTGTTTGTTTTACATAACCTACAAATTGATCTGAACAGAGAAGGGTTAGTGAAGCCTCTTTATAAAAGGTTCCCATTTCCTTTATTCTGTTTCTCATTCTATTCCCTCATTACAACATGCTTTTAAGGTGGCATTGAACCTCCAGTCTTTTGATTCAATTTCAAGCAAAAAGAACCAAGTGAGGAAACATATGCATCACTCATGTGGAGAAAGCAAAAACAAGCAACATTTTGTGGAGTTATTGAGGAATTTTGTAGAAGTCCAATATAAAATGCCTTCTTGCCAATATCCAATGTAAATTATTAAAAATACTCTCTAACAAATAAAATATGAAAATAATTAATGGTTCTCTTCAATTATTTTTTTAAAATTACTTAATCTCTTATATATCCATTTTATACTTACATATTTGTTTTTATATTTAAAACGTAATTAGTTCTTGCAACAGTTGGCACTTGGGCAATCTTGTTAGGAAATTATTCATTGGTATTTTTCTCTGTAGCAAATTAATTCTTTTGTTCTATCATTTCTTTACTCTGCCATCTAGTATTATTTCTTTACTTGTCACCTAATATTTCATCTGGCTGTATTTATTTGATATATCTTTACACTTTAAAAATTAAAATGCCTCTATTTTCCATATATAACATTCTTAGAATAATTTTAATTTGAAAAGAAAAATTAATCGTGGTGTTTTTCTCTTTCTAAGGAAAAATGTGCACATTTACATTTATTCTTCTAACTGAGGACCCCGGTTTCATTTCTATCATCTGCTTGAAAGGTTTCTGTTTTACATATCCATTTACATATTCATTTTGTTTTAATATGCTATAAAGATTACTCAACTTACATCTTTTATTATCACCTACTTTAAAAGTTTCAGTGTTCCTTTCACATACTTGATTCAATCTTACTCTAAATAATGATTGTCAGGAAGGAAGCAGGATGTATTTATCTAAACAGAGTTTGGGAAACTATAGCTTCACATGCCAAATCCATCCCCTTCTGCCTTTTTTTTTTAAATAGTGTCATTAGAATACAGCTACATCCATTTGTTTTCATATTGTCTATGACCATTTGCTCACTAAAATATCAGAAAAGAATAATTGAGACCGAGATCTTATGGCTGCAAAACTCCACGGTATTTCCTATCTATCCCTTTACATGCAATTTTTATCAACCCTTGATATAAACACACACACACATTTCTCTCTGCCATGTAAAGCAAATTTTAAACACCAAAATAATTCCTGTTACATACTGTAGGTCTAGCACTTAAAGGTCATTCTTTAGAAGTGCAAAGATAAATGCTGGGTAGTGTGGGAAATCGAGAAATATATTCATTTTTGAAAGAAAAAAATGATTTCACAATACAACAGGAGAACAACACACTTAATTACATAGAATTAAATTTCTTTTTTTGTAAGATTTTTAAAATTTTATTTATTTGACAGAGAGAGAGATCACAAGCAGGCAGAGAAGCAGACAGAGACAGAATGGAAACAGGCTTCCTGCTGAGCAGAAAGCCAGATGTGAGGCTTGATTCCAGGACCCTGAGATTATGACCTGAGCTGAAGGCAAAGGCTTAACCCACTGAGCCACCCAGGCTCCCCTAGAATTAAAGTTCTTAATATAAATATACAAAATATCCATAAGATGTACTACTTTAAGGTAGTACAAAAAAGCTGACCTTTCTTAAAAGTATGTTTGCCACCTGAAAATTGTCATCATAGTTTTAAAAAAAAAATACTTCAAATAATAGAAACAACAGCCTTAACAATTATAGAAGAGCGACAACATATGCATATTAAGAAAACACTTCAATTTTTACTTTATGTTAAGCCCACTTTAATAGTATCTTATTCTGTATAAAGCAGAACTAACTCTATTTGAATAAATGTACTTCATTTCACATCAATAAACCCCCAAGGGTGACATAAAATTTGACAGTGATATAAGTGGCAAACCACTATCTATTTCTTGCATGTCTGATCTGGGGTATTAATCGTGCTGTTGGTATTTAAAGGGCTGCAATGAAGATTCCCATTGGTATTCTATAGCAATTTAATCACAATACTATTCATCATTAAGTGTTACCCTGTGGATAATATCATTCACTGTAGGGCTGATATTATGATACACTGGGGGCACCAGTCAGCTTTGTCTTCATTAGCTGATTTACGTGGTGACTTGCAAGATTAAATGTCATCAGTGACCTCCTAATTGCAAAAACCATTGGCCTCCTTAGAGTTCTCATGCCAATCGTCCTTTCTGCAGTTGCTTGACCCTGCTAAACACCACATTCTTTTTACACCATTTCTTCCGACATCCCTGATACTAATGCTCTCCTAATTCAGTCCTTTTCTCAAAATGATCAGTTTCAGTCAGTTTTGATGACCACATTTCCTCTGCATTGTCCTTAAACCAGGCGTTCCCAAGGTTCCTTCCATGAGCTGCTTTTTACTTCGTGTTCCTCTCAGGGTCATTTCTACTTCTATAAATTTACTTTCTTAGTGTGTCCTGAGTCATAGGTTCAACTATTTAGTTCACCTGAAGAGGGGAGAGAAGGAGAGAAAAAATAAAAGAGTTAAAGTAGAAAAAGGTCTTTTATTTTAGATAATTAATTTCCTCCTGCATGTTCCCTGTTAGGTCTAACATAAAGAATTGTTGCCTCTTCTTGGTTCCACGCTCCCCCCCCTCCTCCCTCTTTCTTTCTTTCTTTCTTTCTTTTCTCTTCTTTTCTTTCTCTCTTTCTTTCTCCCTTTCCCATATGGATTTCAGTAAGTATCACCCAAGGTACCTTTGTATTTCCTGATAACAAAGTCCATTTCTCCATGCTGAAGATTGATCCTTTGATAAAACATATCAAGTATATATTTGGCTAAATTCTAATGTTTATTTAATGGTTTATTGGCAGTATCTTCTAACAAAAATTGTAAAAGTTCTGAAACTTTACCTTCTTAGCAAGTTAAAAATTAAACTTATCATAGCTCCATGATATAAGATATAAGTCTTCTGAGTCAAAGACAAAGGACAGTTTAGTACTCAGAGTGATGACAATAGCTAGAGTATCAGCACTTCTGCCCCAAATCACACAAGACGACACAAAGAGGGTCGGGTAATGCCACACATGCAGTGAGTTGTGTTAGAGGAAAGGAACTCCTATCTTAGGAAAACCAAATTTTCTGTAAGGGGGATAAGTCTACCTATTAGCCAGGGTTCTCTAGGCAAACCGAACCAATAGGCTCCATGGGAATATATGAGAAAAGATGTATTATGGAAGTGGTTTCACATGATTTTGGAAACTGAGATATGCCATATCACGTTGTTTGCAAACTGGAGGAACAGAAACGTCAGTGGTATAATTCAGTCTGAGCCTGAAGGCCTCTGAACCAGCAGTTCTGAAGAAGATGAATGCCCCAGTTCAGAAAGAGAGAGAGAAATCACCCTTCCTCCAACTTTTTGTTCTGTTCAGGCCCTCAATGGATTGGGTATGGTCAGCCCAATTTACACACTTGGTGAGAGTGTAAAGGCAGATATTCTCTGCCCGGTCTACTGATTCAAATGCTTATCTTTTCAGGAAACACCTTCATAGATACACCCAGAAATACCGTTCTATCAGCTATTTAGGCCTCCCTTAGACCAATCAAATTGACACATAAAATTAAGCATCACAGTCTACCTGACCGTTGCCTTAGTGAAGGCTTTTCTATATCTTCCTGGACAGTGAACACAGTAACTTCGCACTCTGGGGTGTGGAGATGAGAGTGTGGGGAAAACATCATCTTCAAGGTCATACTCCAGAACAAAAACATTCTCGGAAACATAGCCTGCAACAAAAAGCAGTCCCAGTTCCAGGACTTGCAGCAATATGAGAAACCCATGGGAAAATTTCTCCCCGTAATATCTTCTCCCTATATCCTGCACCGTCTTGGCTTCTGAAAGATTCCCGAAGACTCTGCCACTTCTTCAGCCAGTCTAATTAATCGGACTGGCAGAGGCTGGTACCCCTTACATTCAGTGTATCTCATACATCATTTAATTAAGTCTACTTTCAATAGGACTCCTGAAGGATGAGCCCAACTTAAAATATTGACTTCAGCTATGCTCTCAGAGTCCAAGATGCAATATTATTGGACCCCAGGCAATAATCCAAGTAAAGAAGGATGTACGCGTGATTGCCCAGTCTCTACCTTTACCTGACAGAAAGAGGTTTGGAGCAATTCTGTCATCCCTAAGCATCCCAACCAGGATATTAAAGCAAACCTGAATGCCTTCCAGGCCACTGTGATGTCGTTGATCAATTCAGGTAAAGTTAGACACAAACTTCGGTACTGCCTTTCTAATTGTATAATTCTCCTCATGGAGGAAACTGCCAACGGTGTGTGCTTAAATAATGCATGAAGTTATCTCTCTGTACTTAATTAATGAATTAATTATCTTCTAATTATTAGAAGATCCCCTGGATAACCAAGGTTAGTGTCATTATAGAGAGATGGCAGCAACTGTGTGAAAGCTACATGACCCATTGATGTTTTCTTAACATTTAAAGATTACTTATGAACAGCCCCAAACTGCATTTTATCAGGGTTTTATTTTATTTTTTGTTTCTTTGAGGGCAGGTGTTGGGGGCAAGTTAATGCTTAGTTTTAACAAATAGTACAATTTTAAGGGCACACCTGGTGCCCCTGGAAAGAGTGCTGTTTACAGTTGTTGGGACATTCCAAGCGGGACCTAGATGAGTCAGGGGCACTGATGAATGATGCATACAACATAGTCTCCCGGAGGCTGCTAGCCCTAAGGGTTTATTTACCTTCCCAGTGCTTCCTTGTGAGTAGGCAACCTATTATAAACCTATTATAAACCATTTATCCCCATATGATAACACAATTTGATGAGCATGTTCTTCACTGGTTTCCATGGAACTGGTTTCCATGGGGCCCTTGTCCTTACTCTTACATTAAGTGGTAACACCATGCCATTCTCATCACCTAGATAGTCAAGAACTGTGAAGGGTTGCATATTTTACTTTTCAAGCAGGCTAACAGATTAGTTTGCCTTCATCATTGGGATGCAGGCAGAAGACAGAAAACTGGATCAGAGGAATAAAGACAGATTAGTACAGACATAGCAATAGTTGAATACCAGCATTTGCTATCTTTCCTCAATCCCCAGGTCCTCTGGGTGACATAAAGCAGGTAGGTAATGTCTGTACAGGTAGTGAGCTACACAGGAGATGGAAGCCAAGTATAGGGACCCAACTCTTTTATGGCAGAGAGGAAGCCTCCTGGGCTTCACCCTGGATGTGGACAATATGTTTATATTTATCATACTGAAGAGCTAATAAGCATGTCCTTTGCTCCTATCTCTTTATTCTAAGACTATTCACTCTAGATACATCCTTGGAAAGATAACCTAAAACAAGAGCAGACAGTCCCTCTGGTCAAAAGATAGAAAGAGGGACACCTGGGTGTCTCAGTCAGTTAAGAGTCAGGTCATGATCCCGGTGTCATGGGATCAAGCCTCGCATTGGGGTCCCTGCTCAGGGAGGAGTCTGTTTCTCTCTCTGCCTCTACCTGCCACTCCCCACTGCTTGTTCTCTCTTTCTCTCTCTGTCAAGTAAATAAATAAAATCTTTTTTAAAAAATGTAAAGAAACATGAGAAACTTGTGGAGAATCCTCTCTGCATATCCTGCATTGAAGCAGTAATTAAGGAAAAAGGACCAAAAATTGAATCAGGGACAGCTAGACTGGCTGGTAAAGGAATCCAACCTTTATCAGTGAGTTTTTGCTACCCTTGAATAACTTTGCTTTTTTTACTATATTCCCTATCCAGCTAAATAAATGTATTTGCTAATAATTCCCAAATCAGTATCTCTAACATTTGTATCTTTCTTTAAGAAATCTTCACCTGTATATGCAATGGATTTCTGGTTGCTTTACTTGTACATAAAGAAATAAATGTGCCCCAAACATATCCCTCCTTAAAGAACACCATTCATTAAATATCTCAGGCTTCGCACTTAGGATTTGTGTCTGGTACTGGCCACCCAGACTCAACACTTAAGCAGGTCTTATTATTCCCACAGTAGATATTTTTCTTCTTCTCAATTATTTTAATCACTTTAGAAACCCTGTATTTTAGCCTAGTTTATTTTCTTATTGGATTCCTATATTCATCTTGACCGCACCAGTCTATTATCCTATTACAAATATGAAACACATGAATTCTTGGTCTGCTTCCACACCTTCATTAGCTTCCCAAAGTATATTTAGAGTAAAAACTAAATTCTAATATATGGTTTCCAAGACCTAAAAGTGTGGGAACTCTGTTTTCTGCAACCAGAAGTGCTACTCTGCCCATTCCATGCATGCTTTTACACTCACTGGCCCTCTTTCTGTTTCTTGAATCTTGAGAGTTGGAAGATTTTATTTCCTCTTTCTGAGATTTTCTTCTCATTGATCTCCAGATGCCCCTTCCCCATTAATCAAGTCCTGTCTCATACTTTTCTTTATCACCAGTGATATTTAAAGTTAACATCTCACCCCCAATCACTTCCAAAATAACTGTCTTGCTTTATTGTCTTCATAATATTTTATGTACTACTATATTTGGTTAGTTAGTGTCTTTAATTTTCTTCTTCCCTTACTAGAGGGCAAGCTCAATGAAGAGAGCAACCTTTACTATTTTCCTCCCTCTCTACTACTAAGTAGTTAGAATACTATCTGACACATATTAGGCTCAATAACTATTTGTTTACATAAATGAATTATTTGCTATAAAATTTGGACTGGATATACACATTCCATACCATTTCCACTATTCTCAATGGGAGTTTTCTCTGAAGACAACCATTTTGTCATCCACCATTTTTAATTGAGTATGTGAGGAATAATTAAATATGTTGTTGGTTCATAGATTTCAAAATTATAAGAGAAGCCATATGAAGTTCAGAATGAGAGAAATAGAAAAGACCCAGAGATTGTGAACTTAAAATTAGGACTAATGACTAGTTGTAGTTTTTGAATAGGTGTGTTTTTGATGGTATGTTATATTTTTGTCTTTTAATAACAAGGAACAAACTTAGAGTTGTTAAAGAAAGGTGTTGCTGTACCTTTGCATGCATGGGTGTGCACCTGGCAGCCAAGAACTGACTGCATTTCATGTTTGTTGTTTCTTACAGCAAGAACAGAACATCCTTTTTCTTAGAGAACCACTCCTCCTTCTTCAAACTACTGTAGTACCTACTCTGGCCCAAGGTAAGAAAGTGGCACAGACACAAAGAAGAAGATAATCGTATTACTAGGCAACAGTGGTTAACCCTGAGATGGTCATGTGATTGAGCTGGGTCTTCCCCATGTGCTGTTCCTCCCACATCCCTTCTTCTGGTGTCATAGCTACAGAAGGTTTGAGAGTATGAATCACACATGCTGAGAAAAGTAGAGATGAGAGACAGTCGTGAGAAATGGAGTCCTGGCAGGCTGACTGTAACCCTAACCCACCTTCTTGGGTTTTATTGATTGAAACCAACAAGTTGCATTATTTTATGTAAGCAAATTTAATTTGAAAGTGAGGCCCTTGTAATCTAAGAGTGTTAAGTAACTTCAAAAGTATAATAAAGGCTCTGGAGGTGCTCTGAAAGTCTGGGTTAGCATCTTGTCCGAGTGCTTTCATCTCAGAGTATTTGCTTCCTCATTTCTTAAATGGGGATAATCATACCCACCATTCCTTTTTTAATATTAAATAATGAAATATTTACTATTTTAATTATTTAGTATTAGATAATTAGATACTTAAGATATAAAAATTGTTACATTTAATATTTTGTGACTAAATATCTGTAAGGTAACTGAAAGTATTTACCCCCAAACACTCAGTTTATACTCCTGCAACTACTACCTCTAGCACCATGCTGTATTAGCCTATGTATTATTGTAAAGTGATTTATCAATGGACACTCCAACTTTCTGAATCTCGCATTACTAACCCTAGAATCTTGTTTACTATACTTCTTGTCAAACATTTATGTGTACAAAGTATTGTAATATTGAATAGATTTTATTTGACTAGCAAGAGTGAAAAATCAGTTGCATATTATCTTGGAAAAGTAAATGTTTGAGGACAGAATGGTCCATTTCTCAACAATGTCATTATTGCTACAAAAAGAAAGAACTAGAGCACCACTTTTCAGGTGAAAATGCCATGACTTTATTTATAATTGCTCATTTCATGTGTAATTATTTTCTACACACTGAAGATAAACAATCAATAAACACAGGTTGATGCCAAAGTGTTTATAAAATAATTTTTCTATCAAAGTTCCTCTTAGCAATGTTACCTAATTTTCAAGTGTGCTGTATTATTGGCAAACTGCAGCTACTAATAAATTCAAAATTTACCATGTAGTAAACAGTATAAAGTAATAAACTGACTAAAGGTTTCCATAAATTGATAAAGTCCACACTTCCAGATTCTCAACAGGCTTGTTATATATTCATTTCATTCTTGTTTACTTACATTTTCTAGGAGATACAATAGTTACTTAAAAATATGAATCAAGAAACTACTCTCTGATCTTCTGAAATAAATTAAAGAGTTGTTATATCCAGTTTTCTGCTGTGGAGTTGAATACTGCGAGTTCTAAATTCACATATTAATAATTAACTGAATTTACTAAAAGATGCATTACTTTACATTATTCAGCTAATAATATGATATGCAACATTTCTCTTTTACTAAGTGAAGAAAAGTGTGCCACACTAATTTTCTACTTAGTCCCAAGTACATTTATATGCATCCTACATATCTTTGTTCAAGGATATACTTTGGCCATGTATTGCAAAGTATTAAAATTTTGAGAGATAAGATAAAAAATGACAAAGTCTTATGAAATAAATACTTTAAAACAGCTGTATCATAGCTTAAGAGAGTAAGCAAATATATTAATGTCATATTTCTAAAATTATCACTTCTCTTTAGTTATTAGAAGAATCTAGTAATGGTAATAACAATTGTTGACAATAGTTTTATTTGTGACTTGTCTTAGCAGTGGTAAAATGTTTTACTAAGAAGCTAATGATTGATCATGGCTGGAAGGATTCTTCCAAATTTGATAGCATATCTATTAAAAAACTAGAATGCCTTGCAAATATTAATGTCAGTTCTGTATTTGCATTTGCATTTTCCTGCTTTAAAGTTAAAATGGCATTCAGTAAAAATTAACAACTAACCTTGGTTATATCTTAAAATTTCAAAAGTAATTTTTAGAAAAATGTGGTTTATTATTGTGAATGAATTAATGATATATATTAAGAAGTGTAAGTTAAAATACTAACAATCAGTAACTCATTATCATCAGAAAAGATAGACTCTACTAGCACATTTACATTAATATTTATTCATTATAATTTAGATTTTATATATATATGTATATATATATACATATATATATATTTTTTTTTTGGTCAGAGAGAGCAGGAGCACAGAGAGCTGCAGGCAGAACAGGCAGAGCAAGAAGCAGGCTCCCTGCTGAGCAAGGAGCCTGATGTGGGGCTCCATCCCAGGACTCTGGGATCATGACCTGAGCCAAAGACAGATAGATGCTTAACCAACTGAGCCATCCAGGTGTCCTGATTATATCCACTTTTAAGGTAAAAGTGGCAGCAATACATGCAAACCTGATTAATTACAAATTAAAGATAAAAACAGAATAATGGGATTAATGATATTAAGTATTTTATAAATGCTAAATTTATGCTCACTTTTATTCTATTTTCATTTTTCCTCATTATAAAACAATTACTTTTCTTAGGACACACACACCATATATTATAAATTAAAAACTAAAACCATGTCAAAAAATAAAAGTAAAAAAATAAAACAATGTCAAGAAAGTAAAACAACTATTTAAATTAAGAATAATGGCGAAGATTTTGAAGTGCAGATAAGCAGGTAAGTTGATTTTTTTTTCCTGACTTTTACCCAATCTTCTCCTGTTACATGGCCCACATAAATGAGGTTTTATTTTATTTTGTTTTTGGAATTTTTAACAATATTTAATAATTAATGAGAAAATATATGGTAACTGTTGTAGGTTGCCCCCCAAAGATGTCCATGTCCATATCCACGGAACCAGTGAATATGTTAGCTTGCATGGCAAAGGGACTTTGCAATCCGATTAGTCTAAGGATTTTGGAAGAAGATTTTCCTTAATTATATGAGTGAGTCCAATGTAATCACAAGAGTCCTTCAAACAAGAGTCCTTCTAAGAGAGTATAGGGTAGAGGGTCTCCATTGGATGAGGACAGTTGGTGATGGAGGCAGAAGTTGAAGGGCTGTGGGGAAAGGGCATTTGCTGAGAAGTGCATGGCCATCAGAGGCTAAAAAAGGCAAGATGGTCCGCTAAAGTCTACAGAAGGAACACAGCTCTGCCAACATTGATTTTCATCTATAAGACTCTACAGACTTCTGACTTTCAGAACTGTAAGATAATAAATTAGTATTGTTAAGTTTGTGGTAATTCATTACAGGAGCAATAGGAAACTAATATATTATTAATTAAATTTTATATTCCACTGTGCATACTTATAATCACTCTGCATTGTAATTGTTATTACTCCAATCTATTATTTATTAAAGGCATGGTATATAGCATTGAGATAATTGTAAATGGCCATTATCTTCTCTTCTACCTTTACCCATTTAAATTGTGTTTAGTTGTTATAGGCTTGCTGCTAATGAAGCATTCATTCCACATACTTGTTAATACCATTGGCTCTGAATAATTTTCATTATCTTAGCATAAAACATAAATGATCTTTGAAGAGAATATTGGAAAGAATGGAAGCAAATGGAGTTGGAAAGACATCCATACTTAAAGGAAAATCAAGACTCCTCAGACTTGCAAGCAATTGTGTCAAATAACAGAAGGCCAGAGGGGACACAAAAGGCATAAAAAATTGCATTGAAACGGATTGACACATTTAATATGATCCTTTAATACTCCAAACTCAGCTTAAATAAATAAGCTTGCCCTAATCTTCCATCAAATATGATTGTACTTTTTGATTATTAAGGAATTCCCCCAGGAATCCTAAGATTCACTCTGTAAATGTGGCTATTTCTATCTCCCCCGCCACATGGAAAGGAATCATTTACTATAATATCTAATAGCAAGTTTACTTTATTGGAAAAGCTAAAATTAATACTGAATGAAGTATGCACAACCTAGAGTTTCTTAAGTCTCCCAGCTTCACTTTGATATTCAGAGAACAGAAAAACTGGGAAGAACATTGGTTTATTTTGGTATCGGCAGTAAGTAAAAACAAACAAACAAACAAAAAAACCCTCAGGAATTATTTTAAATTCCACAAAGCACTTAGTATCAGCTGAATACATTCAGATTCCAAGTGTGAAGTGAGTATGAGGCACTTTCCACTGATGGTGGGAAGACACCTTTAATCCCTGAGGCTAACTTTTTGACTGTTACAGGTTCTGTGTGGTTCTAGAACAATCTCAGGAAGAAGTCAGAACCTGAAGTTAATTCTAGTTGGAAATGTACTGCTAGACAAATACTGTCTAAAGTGCACCTTAAAATATATGCTTGGTGATAGATACATAAAAGACAAAAATTGGCAAAAGCATAAAAATTTTACTCATAGACCCCCTCATCTTTCAACCTAAACAGCAGTGGGGACCAGTGTAATGAAGATACGGACACAAACTAATAGGGAAGAAGACCCCAACAATTTTTTAATGAAAACCCCAACAACTTTAACTAACTTCTGCATTCCCCAAAATTCAGAAAAAAAATAATTTCTACATATTCCCAAAAGTGACCCACATGCACCCTTACTGTGGAGGAGGTATTTCTGGTTTGATCCCAGCCGTGCAGACACCTATTTGAACATCATTCAAAGACGTCTTCTCACTTTTGTCGAACTGCCAAGTCAGGTTTTGAATGCTTTAATTGTGCAAAATCTCTCATAGCTGCTACGGCAGTGGCTTTTCCCTCAGAGGCATAATCCGTAGATGGACAAAGTAACAAGTCTCTTTCTCAGGTGTTGGAAGGCGAAATTTAGAGAAACATTCTGAGAATAATAGAAACATCTGGAGCAGAGGATATATTGGAGGCATCCCTCTTACTGTCAGACGGAGACGAGAGAGTTGAAGAGGTTTGACCTACACAGTCGGGAAATTTATAAGAGCGAACAGATAACCAAACCTTCAGAAGGGACCGGGCCCACTCCACAATTAGTGACACTTTCCCAGCTGGAGAAATGTTATGAGCTACTGCTGAGGGTCACATGGGCACCACTTAACTCTTGAAATAATGGTACAGATAACCCAGAATGTCATTACAGAATCTCTGGAAAATTAGTTATAAAAACAAACACTGGGTGTGGTGCAAAAATAATGAATACTGTTATGCTGAAAATAAAAAATAAATTAAAAAATAAAATAAAATAAAAGATGTTAACAATAAAAAATAAAAATAAAAACAAACACTTTCAAATGTTCTCAAGTTGAACATGTTAAAAAAATTTAAAACCTATCAGCAAGTTAAATTGAAAAATATGTTACAATAATTCTCCACCATGCCAACTACTTTTCAATCATAGTAATGCAAGACTGATAATTTCAGAATATTTTAGCATTATTGGAATCATACAGATGGTCAATAAATAGATCATCATCTAAATAAGAATTTTGTAATAATTTGATACAAGTACTTTAAATTGTGGTAAAATGACTTCTAGAATCTGAAATAGGTATTTTCTCAAAACACATTCGTTTGAAAATTGTGCCAATAAGCACTCTTCATTAAGTGATTTAAAAATGAGGAATAGAAAAATAAGGAATAATGAATAAAATAAGGAATAAAAAGAATAAAATAAGGAATAAGAAATTAAAAAATAAGGCAAATACTGATAAGGATCAATTGAAAGAATTATTAAAAGTAATAATGCATAAGTTGTCAAATGCAATAACTTTTCTATATATTAGCAAAAATTAGCTGAGAAGTGTCTTGAGAAAAGTATATCCATCTTGCCTAACACACTAATGATAAAATTAATGGAATATTGAAGAATGCATATATGTACCTTTATTAAGTGTATAAATGGAGATAAGTAAATAGAATGACAAACCATATTATTAGGTAGAAATATGGAATAGTGCAAATAGAGCATAATTTCTAAATTTGTGTATGGGTTTAAAATAATTTATATTAATTCTCAGCCATATTATGTTTTAATGATCCATAGTTGTCATCATAATAATACTTAACCACATTTAGCTACACTCCTGGGATCCAATTGACTTCAAGATCACCAATTAGTATAAGCAAGACAATATTGAATACATTTTTAGATAGATTGCTGTCCATCTTGACTGCAAATGTAAGTCACATGAGGATGTTTACAAGTCTTTAAGGAAGGGACCAGGCCATTTCATCAGAAAATCTAGGTGTAGGTCTGGGAGCACACAATTTTTTTAAAACTTCCAAGGGGGGTTCCAATGTGCAGTCATAGTTAAGAGTGAATATTGGAAAATAGTTTTAGACAATCACTTTTATTTTATTTGAATAAATTCCTGGGATGGAAATTGGTTGTGCAAAAACATGTTTATTTTAATACATTACTATCACTTCCTGAAAGAATATACTGATTTATACTTTCCACAATCAGAAGATGAAAAAACCTACTTTCTTGCATCTAATCACTGCTTTATAATTTCTTCCGGCCATTGTCACCTTGCTGATAACAGCAATGACAATATATAGATAATGCTAACATCTGTGTTTTGAGTTTGAGTGTTTGTATTTATTTTTTAAATTTTCTTTCTGAATTATGACAATATTTAGTATTCCTCTTTCACATCCTGCTTTTAAGGCTTCATATAATATGAAGTCTTAATCTTTTGATTTTCTCTCTCTTTTTTGTGTGTGGTTTAATCTTACTAAGCTATAATTATTATACTTATTTATAAATTGTCAACAATTTCCTTAAAAGAGACTATAAGCTTATGATTGTCTATATATACACATATGGATTTGCTATGATGTGTTGTATTTCTAGTCTATTAACCTCTATACATTTTTATCTTTATGATTTAATTTTACATTAAATCATATAATAATTAATACATCAGGAAATTGGTCACTTGTGTTTCAGATGTCAACTATACACCTGTAATTTCTTTTTTCCAAATAGCAAACCTTCCTATTTATTTATTTAAAAATTACGTAATCCTTTTCTTTCACTATTGATTACAACTGTCATTTTTATCATATATCCCATTTTTATTTGTACTTACATTATGTATGCAATGTTCATTTTATTCCACTGAGCAGCCAATTATTTCTTTAACTGACATTGTATAACTTTAATAATTTTAGTTTACTCTCTATTTACTATTTGGTAATAAAAATTCTCCCTTTTCATACCTTTTTGTTTGTTTGTTTGCCAAAGGGCACCTTAATAGTTTCATATATCTCTTTTCACAGATAATTAGGATAATTTTGACTTATTGAAAAATTAAACTCCCTTGAAATTTCATTGAAATATATGAAATATATATAGGTCTATACAAAAGCTACTATTTTCATTCAGAAATTTGTTTTTTTTTCTGAATGCATTCAAATCCTTAAAGACAAATCAACTGTCTGAATGAAGTGTTTTGATTTCCATCCTATGGCATGTGACATTGATGGATATGAATATATCACATTACTTGCGATTAAAACATACACACACACACTCAGTTTTAGTTGCTGTATAAATTGGACATCTTTCCCTCTATTGTGGAATAATTGTAGTAAGGAAGGTGTTGGTGTTTGTCCATTCATCTCATAATAGGCAACATGGCTGAGTCCCTTTCATCACTCTGAAGAGATTTCAATTGTTTCAGTTGCTAGATATTTGTTTTTGTTTTCAGGTGTATTTGCAGGTTGTATTTCCTAAAAAGGACTGCAGCAATCTCCTGCAGATTTAACCTTTGTCTACAACGTGAACTTGGATCTCTCTGAGGCCATCCTGGCTCAGCTAGTGAGGTCGGTGTAATTGACAGAGTGAGCTCTAAGGCTTAAGTCACAGAGGATAATGCAGCTTCCATTCTGTTCTTCAGGTCCTGAGTCAACAACATGTGATCTGTCCAACTGCTCTGAGGCCACCATGCTGGGGCCACATAGGACAGATCTGAGGTTAAGAGAGAGAGGAAATAATAAGTTTGTTTCTTACCTGATATTGCTATGTTCCACTTTTTTTTTCTTAAAGATTTTATTTACTTATTTGTCAGAGAGAGAGAGAGAGAGAGAGAGACAGTCTGTGCACAAACAGGGAGAAGCAGGCTCCCCACTGAGCAGGAAACCCAATGTGGGACTCTATCCCAGGACCCTGGGATCATGACCAGAGTGGAAGGCAGAGGCTTAACTGATGGAGCCACCCAGGAGTCCCTGTTATCTTCTATATTTTATTACTTTACTTTTCAATCTACCTTATTGTCTAGAAGCTTTGGAACAGTATTAAATTTTGTCAGTGATTATGAACTTCTTTCATTTGTTCTGTCTAAATGGTAATGCCAAAAGGTTGTAATGGTAAACATGATGTTTGAATTACCATTTAGGCATACCAAAAAACAAAACAAAACAAAACAACAACAACAACAAAAAAAAAACAGTTAATTATACATTTCACATCTAAACTGCTGAATATCACATCTGTTTTGTACGTGTAAAGGGAGGCCATTAAGTTTGCCTTGAACTATGCCTGGTTTCCCCAGGTTGTTTTTGAGATAGTATCAGGAAGTTCTGCCAATTGTTAAAATCTCTTGGCCTAATGTCAGAGCTCAGGAGCAGTCTAATGAGAAGTGTGTTTAACAGAACCACTAACAAAAACAAAAATTTTCAATTATGTAAATAATTTTGTCACCACATTGCTTATTTTGTTATTTTTCTAGAAATTCTATTCGCATAGAACATCCTAAATCATCTTTAATTTGTTCATTTAAAGAACAGAATTATTTCTTAGTTCTTACTATTCAAAATGAAGACAGATGATAAAAAAAAAACAAAACAGCTTTTGAGAAACTAACCTTGAATATCTAAGCCCATAAAGTTAAAGCAAATGCCATTGGGTCATTAAACATAGCCATAGGCAACTAAATTAACTTTTCCTTGATGAGAAATTTGACTCATGATTTCCATAGAAGAAAAAGTTAATTAGCACAATCTTCTCAGAATATGTTCTGATTTAAATGAATTAGACAATGTCAATATCCATCTAACTATATCTCATTATTTGTTTATGTTTATGACTTATTGTGTATCAAAAGTTGATTCATGGTGATTTTGCAAACAGAAATGGAGGTAAATCAAATAAACACTAATAAGTGAAATAAAATGAGAGTAGGAAGAATGAAAACTAAAATCAGAATACAAAACAAAGAATAATAAATCTACAGAGTAGTCATAGAGGAGTATAAAATTTTTGTTCTGAAATTTATAAATGTGATATTTTATTCTGAACACAACTATATTAAAGAATAATCTTAAATAGCACCAATATTCTTTTAGCCAATATACGGATGTTACTTTTATTCTGAGATTTGAGATCAGGCCAGAATTTAAAGAGGATTGGACTAGATGATGGACTGTACTGGGAATTTGAGAAACATTGCCTAGTGGTGAGCAGATCTGCATTTTCCTTCAGTCTAACTATTGAAAAATGATGAAGTTAATTCATGCTAATAGAGAGTTTTTCAGAAATTTAAAAAAAAAATGTTTCCAGAAAGGGGACATTATCAATTACGCACTGATCGGAAATAAAATGGTTTAAATTGTGTTATTCCTGCCAGTTACATGGTCCCTCCTGTCAGAGCTTCTCTCAACTGGATTGGCAGTTTCTCCGAAAATTAGATGGAGTGAATCATTTAAAGAGGTCGAATTAGTAACTGTAGAGTGTGTGGTTCATTCCCTGCACTTAAAGTGCTATTAATGTTAACTCCATTATTCATACCCATATCAACTTTTACATTTAATTAATTCAACTTAATTTTTTATTATTTTTTAGCTTCATTGAGGTATAACTGAAAGATAAAATTGTATATATTTGAGATGCAAATGTGATGACTTGCTATACATATACGTTGTAAAATGGTCACAATCAAGTTAACCCCATCACCATACAAGTAACTAGTTCCTCCCTGGCCCCCACCTCCTGGTGTGAACATTTAAGATTTACTCTTAGGAAATTTCAAGTTTGCAATTGAGTATTTATTAACTGTTTATCCTTGAACAACATGGGGTTGTGGGGTGCCAAATCCAAATGCAGTTAAAAACCCATGTGTAACTTTGGAATCCCCCAAAACTTAACCATTAACAGCCTACTGTTAACTAGAAGCCTTATCAGTAACATAGTTAACACATATTCTGTATATTATATGCATTAAATACTGTATTCTTACAACAAATTCACCTAGAGAGAAAAATTATTAATTTTTAAATCATTAAATCATTAAAATTAAATCATTAATAATTAAAATCATTAAGGAACTCATAAGGAAGAGAAAATAACATTTATAGTACTGTATTTATTTTTAAAAAAGAGAAATCTATGAATAAGGCTTGCACTGTTCAAATCCATATTGTTAAAGGGTAACTATGCTGCACATTAGATCTTCCAAGCTTCCTCATCTTACAACTGAAAGTTTGTATCTTGTGACCAACATTCCCCATTTCCCTCACCCCCAGCTGCAGGCAACTACCATGTTCTCTTGTTTTGTTGTTGTTTGCTGTTGTTTTTGCTTATTTTTTTTTTAAGATTCCACATATAACTGATGCCATACAGTATTTATCTTTCTCTCTCTGGCTTACTTCACTTAGCATAATGCCCTCCAGGTTCACCATGCGGTTGCAAATGGCAGGATTTTCTTCATTTTTATTGTCGAAAGATGTTCCATTACATATACATACATATTATATTATATTATATTATATTATATTATATTATACTATATTATATTATATTTATTGCATTCTCCAGCTCCTTTAGGTGTAGGGTTAAGTTGTGTACCTGAGACCTTTCTTGTTTCTTGAGAAAGGCTTGTACCGCTATATATTTTCCTCTCAGGACTGCCTTTGTTGTGTCCCACAGATTTTGAACCGTTGTATTTTCATTATCAGTTTCCATGATTTTTTTCAATTCTTCTTTAATTTCCCGATTGACCCATTCATTCTTTAGAAGGATACTGTTTAGTCTCCATGTATTTGGGTTCTTTCCAAACTTCCTTTTGTGGTTGAGTTCTAGCTTTAGAGCATTGTGGTCTGAAAATATGCAGGGAATGATCCCAATCTTTTGATACCGGTTGAGTCCTGATTTAGGACATAATTTCACAATTATGAAATTTTGTAATGGGGGTACTTCATTGTTAATTTATAGAAATGAAACTAAGTTTTATATATTGATTTGTATCATGCAATTTTACCGAGTTCATATATTCTAACAGTTTTTTGGTGAAGTCTTTGTGATTTTCTGTGTAAGGCCATGTCATCTGCAAAGACATTTTTACTTCTTCCTTTCCTATTTGGATACTTTTTATTCATTACCTTTGGCTAACTTCTCTGGTTGGGACTTCTATACTAAATAGAAGTGGTAGAGTGAGTGTCCTTGTCTTAACAGCTAATGTCCACCTGTAATATATGGCTTTTATTATGTTGAGGTATACTCCTTCTATTCTTGATTTAAAACTGTTTATCATAAAGGATGTCAAATTTTGTCAAATGCTTTTTCTGTATCTACTGATATGATCATAGATTTCTATCAACATTCTATTAATATGGTATGTCACATTTATTGATTTGTATATATTGTTCCATATTGCATCACAGTGATAAGTCCCACTTGATCATAATTCATAATCTTTATACTCTGCTGTGGAATTTGGTATGCTTGTATTTTGTTAATGACTTTTACATCTCTGTTCATTAGGCTTGTAATTTTATTTTTGTATCATGTCTACCATCCTGCTGACATCACTCTCTAGATTTCCTAGCCCAACTTTTATGAAAAGTGTAACTGGAGAGGCAGGGGCCATGACTGAGTTCTCAATTAGAAATGCTACTTAGCCAAACATTACAAAGAAATTTATAGAGTTAATTGATTTTTTTTTTTTTGCTATTTTGTTACCAAATATTTATATAGCAACAACCCCTGGGTCAACTGTTTGATTTTTTATGTTGCTATATTAGTAATTAATTACTTTTCATATGTTAAATATATCCATTTTCTGATTTATTTATTTATTTTAATTTGTAGATTTCTCTTGGGTAGTATGTTTATTTGTTTGTTTGTTTTTTAAGATTTTGTTTATTTATTTGACAGAGAGAGGGAGAGATCACAAGTAGGCAGAGAGGCAGGCAAAGAGAGGGGGAAGCAGGTTTATCCAGGTGCCCTAATTTATTTCTTTTTAAATGTTTTTCTTTTTATTCAATTTCATCTTTTGAGAAATAGCATGTTTAAATTTCAAGTTTTTTCTAAGTTAAGTCTCTTTTGAAAATAGTTCTGAAGATTAAAAATAATTCACTATAATGTATTTTACAAATAATTCATAATTATTACTATCATATGGGTGAAAATTCCCAAATAATTAGGACACCTTTGGTAAATGCCCTTATTAATCATATTAACTAAGTATCTTATTAATTAATCCCTGCTTATTCAGAAATGAAGGATATCATTTAAATTCAGGACTCAAGTTCATCTCTATTTCTCTGAAGGAATTATGCAAGCAAATAATTTTTCACTAGACTTTTATTTTTCACAATGACAAAATATTGAGTGTTTTGATTAAATACATTTTATTCCATATAAACTATTCATATATATGTCTTTCTTCTCCCCATTTCTATTTACCCCAATCTGTGAATAATTAAAAAGTTCTGAGCAACAGAGGTAACACTAGGGGGAGGGTATGAGTACAAGGCAGATACTAACCAATAACCTAAATAGTGAGTTGTCAGTTTGCTGGGTTAGAATGGTAACATCGGACAACAGGACCAAGGTTTAGAGGATGGTTGATAGAGAAAAGGATGCCAAGAAACAACTAAATTAGGTTTGGTTGTGCCTATGTAGGAGGGGAACAGAAAAAGCAGGACATTGCTGAATCTTCAGAACTCAAGCTTAAGTCCAAACTCTTCTTACCTTCACGCTTAACACTTTCCAGGGGGACTCCCATCTACTCTGTGAAAGAAACAGCCCACAATTCCTAGTGTGTTTACTATTTAAGCATCAGATGGAATTCTTACAGAGTAAGAATTGAATTTTATTTCCTGGTGAGGTTCAACTTGGCTCCCAATTTAAACCTTTCTTGCTAATAGAGTTGGTGTTACTATCCTTCCATAGCATGTGGCCTAATGTCTTAGTTTTTCCTGCTGTTTGTTTTGGTTGAACAATGCCACATTTGTTGGAACAGAAAATGCCACATGCCCCCAAAGCCTTCCCTGTTCTCTCACTGATGCAGTAAAGAGCTTTTAATGCCACTAGTGTGTAGTGGTGTTAAAAGTTACGCTACTGGTCAGGCACTAAAAAACCAAAAATCTCAAGTATGATTTTAAAAACTCTTCTTTATTAATTCTTCATAATTGAACAAACCCAGGAGTTTCATTTTTTCTCAATAACTGAAAATTAGATCTTGGGAATTGCAGCGACAGTACTCCTAGGGAACTGTGAACTCCCAGGTAACACACACACACACACACACACACACACAGACAGAAAACAAAAAAAAAACATGCCCAACCACTATGTGAGGAGAATGAACCCATTTTTGCTAGGCTTCCATCTATACCAGGCCTGGTCACTAAAGTCAACCCCAGGCTCTGCTCTTTGCTCGAGAAAATGTAATGCTGCTACACCACAAGACACGCAGGGTCTCACAGCCAAACCATCTTCAGGACCTTTCCAGTCATCCTTTTCCTGTAATTGCCATCTCCCCAGGGTCCTCTGGTCCCTTTTTGTCTTTCCCTCTTGTCACTTCCCCATAGCTTCTTTTTGTTTCCTCTTTGTTATCCCTTTAAATCTCAGCCAACTTTGATTTTCCCTTTAAATCTCACTCCAACTTTGTCAGTTGGAGTCCAGATGGGATTTTTTTGTTTGTTTTTGTTTTCACTTACTTTTTAAAGAGAGAGAGAGCCCCTGAGTGGATGGGGTGGGGGAGCAGAAAGAGGAGAGAGAATGCTAAGCAGATTGTGTACTCAATACAGAGCCCATCAGGGGGCCTGATCTCACCACCATGAGATGATGACCTGAGCCAACATGAAGAGTCCAGTGTTTGGCGAGACAGAGTCACACAGGCTCCTGTTGAGATTAGTTTATAGTGGGGTCTCTCCCCTACCTCAGTGGTCAGAAGACAGCCTGTTTTGCCACCTTTGATGAGCCTCTGGTGCTGTTTGTGACTTTTTTTTTCCCACTAAAATTCTTTCAAATTACTAATCAGTCAATTTAGGATTCAGGATTCTCCATTCTTTGCTCCTGCCCACCACCTTTTTCTGGTTGCTTCTTATTTCAAGCGAGCACTGCTGAACATCAGGGAGGGAGATGTTGTCTGGTCTTTACTTTCTTCTTTTCCAGTTGTCCTCTGCTGGGTTGTGAACAAGGGATCAGGATAAATGTCTGGGCTGCCTGCATTAGCCTGGTATCTATAGTCCCGTCATTATCTCCATTGGTCAAGGCTCCCTCCTCCTGCCCTTTCTATCCATTCAAACCTGCTCTTTCCCATTCTCAGGAAACAGATGTTATCAACTGCTCATCTCATGTGGACTAAGGTTTATAGAACCCCAAGAACTCGCCCCCAGAGCCACATGTATTTTCATCCCCCCTCACATGTTGATCCTTTACTGCCCTGACAGTGTCAATTTATACACTTGAGCCAATCACTGTGCAAACCCTAGGAAGGTGGGGTTTTTTTTGTTTTGTTTTGTTTCTGTCTGCAGTTCTTCTCATTTGACATATTCCCAACTGACATCAATTCCCTTCCTGGGAACTAACCAGTGTCTAACTCTGGTCACATTGTCTCTGACTCCCTTCTTCAACTTTATAGTTAACCATATTTACACATGGCTAGTAAATGGATCTTGTTTTTTCAAATATGTTTGATTTTTTCTTTATTAAATTCTAACTATTTAAGTCAGCTCTTGGAATTGATACAAAACAATATATACATGTATATAAATTTATATATATATTTTTTTCTTTCTCTCTTTTTCCCCCCCTGCTGAAGATCTCTTAGTTGAAAGCCATGGTTTCAAAAGCGTTGTCTTCATCAAAAAATAAAAGAACTTAAAAACTCAAAAAATGATTATTTTCTTTCTCTTTGTAATCCTTATTCTAAAGGAAGAACACTGAAAAAGTTCTTTCTGTTAACTAGTGAAAATGGAAGGGATAAAAGCCACAAAAGTTGAGCACTACCAGAACTAATACATCCATTAGGCAACATGGCCTCATTCTTCATTTCCTTATTGAGGAACCCACCATGTAGAGGCTTGGGTGACATTTATTTATTTGATTCCCTGAGTTGCATCTTAAAGTGTCTTATGAGGGGACTAATATCTCCTTTCTCACCTAGAGTAATTCTTTATATGTCTGAAGGAAATTGTGCTATTCACAATTTATTCAGGATTTTTATTTCCTTTATTTCCACAATCAGGCTTGAATGTTAATTCCAAACTTATCTTTATTCTTTCTTTCTTTCCTTTTTTTTTTTTTTTTTTTTTTTTTATTTCACCCTGGAGATCTTCACATTTAGAAAGACTCCTGGTCCCTAACCTCAAACACCATATTTCCAGAATGAGTTTGTTGAATAATATTCTCTTCCTTCATGAACTGCCTCCAGTGACTAGAGCATGAGAGATGAATAATAGTAACTTCACAGTGGAAGAAGCTGGAAGATACCGGATTAATCACCTGACCAAGCTTAACATCACTAATGAAAAGACACATTGCTTTTGTGTCTGATACAATGTAACGGGAAGAGCACTTAACTTCAGTGGTGTTCTTCCCCAAAATCCATAGCCTCAGTCTATGATGGTAAATGTCAGACAAATCAATATGGAGAAACGTTCTACAAAACATCTGATCAGTGTTCTTTAGAAGTACCAGAATAATAAAAGAAAAAGAAAAAGAAGAAGCTAACAAACCAGAGAGAATGAAGGAAAAATGGTGAATGATTCCATGTTTCATGCTGATTTCATCCTAGAACATAAAAGAGACACTACTGGAAAAGACTTAAGTGGAATAACAGAAAAGTGAATGAAGACTCTAGAACTGCCATTGTATCATACCAAGTTTAATTTCTTAGTTTTAATAAAGGTACTTTGGTTGTATAAGATGTTAACATTAGGCAAAAGTCATAAAGTGTTTACAGGAACTACGTTATTTTTGCAACTCTTGCATAAATCCAAAATTATTTTAAAAAAATTTCCTTTTTCATTGTACACTTAAACCTGCCATTTCTAGAACTGAAGCTCCATCTTTCCATTTGACATATGTCACAGGTACAGAGCTTGGCCCTGAATGAAACTCTTATCTCCTCCAGAATTAGAAACTATATGGATGAACCAGTTTCTAACATTCATCCATCTCACAGTTTTGCGAACTGCTTTTTCTTTGTCTCTATTCTACTGCTTTTCTTTGTTGCAGGGTCCTTTTCCTTGTTTCAACAATTAAATGTTAGTTATCTATAGCGATCTGGCTTAAGCCATCTGTTTTTCTCAATCTATATACAATGCTTGGGTGAACTTGTACTCACCCAGGAGATGAAGGCACATATCACTATGATAAATCTCAATTCTCTATATACAACCAGGTTGTTATCTGTTGAGTACATCCATGTGTTTCTACATGGGAACACTTTAGGTATCTTTAATTTAATGCATCCAAGAGAACTCAGCATCTTTTCTTGAAAATGCTACTAAGCCTGTGATTCCTGTTGTACTGAGTGACAACCTGGCAGCTCAACAGAAAATTAGAAGAGGACTGACCTGGCCTGTCTCCACTTAATCTCAGTATGACTCATCAAATTTTAATGATTCTGACCCTGCCACTTAAAATTATCTAGCCCGCATTTCATCTCTTGAGTCGTATTTAGCTACTCCAAGTTCCCTTCAGCAATACTGACCTGTTATCTCTTTAAAATACATATCTGATAAACCATGCCATGATTCTGATAAGCTCCTCTGCTGCTTGGAATGTTTTGATGGCTCTGCCTATTTTCCAGCCCTGCCCACTGACCTCTGGCAATTGGCTCTGATGTTAAGACAATGGGATAAGTTATTATTCTTCTGATACCAGAAAAGAGAACAGAATTGATCAGATTCAGTCATTTTTTTTTTTCAGGTTAAGGGTAGGTACAGGTAAGATAGACCCTGGCAGAGATCTTTATCTTTGTCATTGTGAAAGGTGAAATCATTGTGGTAAGATAGATCTTGGCAGAGATCTTTATCTGTGTCATTGTGAAAGGTGAAATCATTGTGAAAATGATTAAACCTGGTAAGGAATTTGAGTAAGAAAATGTTAGAGACTATTGGCTGAAAAGAATGAATATTAAATTCATTCTTACTCACAGGAATTCAGCTCACAGGAATTCAAGAATTTGCAATTTACAAATTGCAATTTGCAATAAACTACATGGCTATTCTAGTATTATTCCCAACTCACAGGAATTCAAGAATTTGTATACCCAACTCACAGGAATTCAAGAATTTGCAATTTACAAATTGCAATTTGCAATAGACTACATGGCTATTCTAGTATTATTATAGTATTAAGTATACCCAACTTGGCTATTCTAGTATTATTCTAGTTTTAAGTATACCCAACTCAGATAGGAATATTCTAGTATTATTCTAGTATTAATTATACCCAACATGGTTATTCTAGTATTATTCTAGTATTAAGTATACCCAACTCAGGTAGGAATATTCTAGTATTATTCTAGTATTAATTATACCCAACATGGTTATTCTAGTATTATTCTAGTATTAAGTATACCCAACTCAGATAGGAATTCAAGAATTTGCAATTTGCAATAGCCTACATGGTTATTCTAGTCTCTCTATAATTACTTAACTAATGGAAATTTTAGGTTTGGAATAATTAAATTAAATATAATTTGATAATTATAAAATTATCAAAATGGGCAAGGAGATCAGGTCATGTGGTCCCAATTTGTGGAGAAAGTCATGGGTACAATGGAGTGGGTGTCTTGATGAATTCCTGGAGCACACTGAAATATGATGACAGTTTGAAGGTCAAAGGTAGAAGAATTATTTAGGATAAGAAGGTTGGAGTGCTTAGGAATTTATGATCAAAGAAATAGAACCATCTTGGAACAGCAAGACCCAGAGAGTGGCTAAGAGGTTGAGTTTCTGAAGTGCAGTATAAGGAATTCTGAAAACTGGATATTTGGATATTTAGGTCAACAAGGTAATTCAAAAATAGAAGTGGGGGGAAAAATGTGGATATGGGAAAATCACCAATAGAAAACCAGTATAGGAACAAGGGGAAACAGTGGGTAATGCAAGAAGGTGATATTCCTGCATGAGCTTGTCTGATTCATTCCACTGGGTCAAGGATGACTTACAGATGTAGTGATGGCATCTTGCCATCCAGGTGGTATGTGAGAGTGAGAGAAGGCAGACTCCTTTCAAGTAGGGTAAGGTAGTCAAAATAATACTTCAGTTAGGGTGAGGAGTATGTCCACTGTGAACTAGAGATGAAAAATGGGGGAAGTTTATTTACAGTAGAATGGCCATTCCAGAGAACACAGTAGAAATCAGTTCTGTCTACTGGTAGGAAATGAGAAAGAGGATTCACATTCAGATTAATATGAGGATAACATATGTAGTCCCTGGAGAGTATGTAATTCTTGGGGTAGTGCCCAAAGATTACAGACAAAGAGGCACAACCTTTAAAAATTTCACAAATGGGGAGCCTGGGTGACTCAGTCATTAAGCTTCTGCCTTTAGCTCAGGTCATGATCCCAGGCTCCTGGGATGGAGCCCCGCATCAGGCTCCCAGCTCAGTGGAAAGCCTGCCTCTCCTTCTCCCAGTCCTCCTGCTTGTGTTCCTTCTCTTGCTGTCTCTCTCTGTCAAATAAACAAATAAAATTCTTTTAAAAAATCCAATGAATGTATATTTTTTAATCCAATATTTTGTCTTGGCTCTATGAATTATCTTTCCTTCTTTGTGAATGCTAATCCTTAGAGTCATGCAAATGCTTTTCCTGACTTGTAGCAGTGGTTTAGACAGCTCTCATATCTCAAGGGATACCTGACAAGGAACATAGTTTAGAGACCAGGAAAGAGATGGTGTCAGTATTGAGGTGGGGGAGTAAAGGTGTGTCTAAGCCCAGGGATCTGCTTCTCTGGCATCTTCTCTGTCTCTGTCTGTCTCTCCCCAAGTACTTTTTTTCTAAAATCACTATTTTTATGTTCCAAGAACAATGCCTGACTATTTGCGGTTGCTGAAAATGATTTGGTTAAATGTCCACATAGTAATTTCTCCAACCTAGCTTGCCTCCAGATTCCTTCGAAACATTTTCTTTGATTTATCCTCACCAGCAGCCCCTAAAAGAGCTGATTTCTTCTTCTATGATTTTTTTTATACCTTGCACAAGAATCTTCATCCTTTAACTACTTTCTTGTGCTTGTGTGTTTACAGGGCTCTGCAATGTGGTGTTGCAGAGGGTGTGGGTTTCACGAGGGAGACACATGCGTTGAGAACAAACACACCAGTGTGAGTATGTGTGCATTTTTAATTGTTACTTTTGCCAGTATTTTTTTTCAAAAGAAGTATAAAAGAGTGCATAAAATTATTACCTATATGAAAAGGAAACATCTCCTGGAAACCTATAAAAAGAATTTTATTTTTTCTCTTTTTCACATGTTATAGATCATTACCCATTTAATGATAATTGTTCCTTCATTATAACATGAAACCATCTGCTCAATTTCTATAGAGATCACTAAAAATATCACAATGATAATAAAAGTCAAACACATTTTCGTAATTCAGAGCTACTGCAAATTTCAATTTATCTGTGTGTATTTGTGTGTATATGTGTGTGTGTTGTCATTGTATAAGGTTATTAAGGGTAAGTACATTCTCCTCTTAGTGCACCATGTGACTCTGGCTTCTTGTTACTGAGAAAAGAGCCCACTTATAAAGAAAAAATCCCCAGCATTTGACCAGTTGTTCAAAGATCTAAAACTGCTATTAAAATGGTGTGAACATAAGCATTTGGTGATAAAAGTCATTACAGTCTGAACTGTGAAAAGAATCTTGAAATAGATCAAAATGGAACAGATACATGAGTAGGACATGCATTGATTTCTTCAAGTGACAAAACAATTCCCCACATACGTGAAATAGTTTATATGCTGTTATGCAATAGGCAGGATTGAATTCCAAGAAACAACCCATGCATTCTAAATTTGCAAGGAAGTTTGGAGCAATGCTGTTAGTGGAGGTCCTCAAGAAGACATAACCACGAGCTGACACACGAGCTGACCTGGGCAGTTACAGGCTTCTACCTCCCCTGTCCTTGGCATGTGCATGCCACTTGCTTTCCAAGGTCACAGAAATGTGGTGTGGTATTGAGGCCATCTGGACTGAGTGTGTGACAGAACCCAGATAAGACCTCTATATAAACTTTGAAGATTGGGCAGGCTGAGTTGGAAATCTCCTTGTCTTGTGGCTGCCCAAGATAAGCCACATATGTAAATTCCCTTGCTTTCTATACCTGCCACCTACCTTTCTGGATTTGTCTGCCTCTTTCTTTGGCATCTCCCTGATCTCCACTGGAAGTCAGTTTCAGATGTCCCCCAAGAAGTTTCCAAGGAGGTTGTGAACCAACAAATGTGAATATTGTGATAAAAATATCCTGGTGCAGGGCTAATGCCAAACACAACCCTTAGTGGGGTCACTACAGAGAAAGAAAGGGACACTCTGTTCAGAACTATAATAAGGAAGTATTAGGGATCGCTTATAAAACTTCTTTCTTTAGAAATTAACCTCATCTAAAAGGGTCTTCTTAAAAAAAGAGGGGAAAAAGGCTTTCTATAATCTAATTTTAAATAGATAGCACTTATTTGTGGAGTTAGAATAGTTTATCAAAGCAAATAATGTATAAAGGTTAAGTTCTGAACATACAAAAAAGCAATACATGTCTGCTAGCTGCTTTTGTACGTAAACAGGCATCTTCTCCACTTCTGAGCCCAGAGAAAGAAGAACAAGAAGAGCAGATTAAGCAACTATGGTTTTGTGATCCTGTGGAGCTGAACAGTTCTTCTGTTGGAAACTTGTTCCTCACCTCCTGTGCAGATCTCTGGAGCTGGAAGTAAGAATTGTGCACATCTCCTATTTATATATATATATATATATATATATGAAATGGGGGTGATATATATCTGTATATCTCCATATATCTCAAATTTATGCAGTGAAAACATGGTCAATACATTAGAATTTTACATGAATTGTCAATTTCACTGAAGGAGGAAAATGTAATTTTCTAAATGTTAATTATATTTATTTAAAAACCTACTTATTAATTCTAAGTAGTTGTGGTTAGTTAAATGGGGATAATTCAATTTTAAAAATCAGTAATCAAACCTCTTACAAATTAAATTTAAATATTTAAATGTAATATCCATGGAGATAGATTATGTTGGAAAGACATTATAAACCTATATTTTGGGAAAAAAAAAAGAAAGAACATTGAGTAAATTCCTTTATTCAACAAGCACGGTAAAATAATGAACTCTAAAACATCCACTGACATCTTTTAAGTATCATGGTTCTTTATACTAGATGATCATAAACTTGCTTCCAAACACATAAAGTGTTTTGAATAAAGATTATATCTAAGAGTTGCCTCACCAGGAAAATTCACATTATAACATCTTAAGTAATATTGATTGGTACTCAAGTTCCATGAAGCACACTCAGAGGCCCTCTCTAAGTTGACAGACTACAGTGAAGTGTTTCCCCAAGCTCTCTCTGAAAGATATAGACTAAGGTATACATTTTTGATGCAAAAATTGTTTAAAAAGAAGACTGTAGAAAATGGTGTAGAGGGGGAAAAAAAAAGTAACAAGGAAATATCAATCCCCCACATTTCCTGGCTCCTGGAAAAGAGGTTTCCTTGCCATTACCCATCCACAAGAACAATGCAAGGACACATCATGGAAGACTGTGTGTGGGTGAAACTCAGTGGCAAGTGGGTTATACCTTCCTACACAGAAGTTCAGCATCTCCCAGATTTGGGGGAGCCATGCAGGCAGGAAGGTCTCTGCAGTAATGCAAAACAGAATGAAGAGATAACCATGACTCAAGATGGGAAGAAAAATACAGGTGAGACCACATTCTGGGCACCAGATATGCACTCCATGTCTTCAGCAATGTGGTGTTCCGCTCCTGGTGAGGTCAGGGAATCCTAGGATCAGAGAAGAGGAGTGGGTCTCCATTCCTGTTCTGATGTGGGCCCTACCAGTGGTGATAATACGCACATACAGATCTACTTTGGAGTTTTGTCATCAGAGATATAGAAAGGAAGGAACCCCCGTGGAGGTGACTAGCCCGAATCAAGGAGGCATATCAAATGAGGGCATCATCTATATGCAAAAAGAAATTGGCTGGGAGGGAAGCTGGTAGGCCAAGCCACTGAAGAATGCAGTCTTCTGAACAACAGAAACCAGGACCACTGGGAACCACCAGCGACTAATGACTCTAAAGGGGTGAAAGAGATGATATGGACTAATTAGCATTATAGTGTTTAAACTGGAAGACACTTGGGAGAGATACTGGAGAGAACTGAAAAAAATAGCTCTTCACTAGTTTGAAGCTACTGATACATTTTTCCATTATTGGATAAGGTCCACCCAATGTTATGGAGGGTAATCCCCTTTACTTAAAGTCTAATTGTAGATGTTAACCACAAGTACAACATACTGTCACATCGAAACCTAGATAATCATGTTTAAGGTGTTGGTTTTTGTTTGTTTTAGAGAGAGAGAGACAGCATGAACGGGAAGGGGTAAAGAGAATTTTAAGCAGGCTCATGCTCATGCCTGGTGCTCAGCCTGAGTCCTACACAGGGCTTGATTTTACAACCTTGAGATCATGACCTGAGCCAAAATCAAGAGTAAGAGCTTAACCGACTGAGCCACCATGGCTTAGACAAGTTGATAAAAAATTATGAGAGAGGGGTTCCTAAAATTCCCTCAGGTTTGATAATTCATTGGAGTGACTCACAGAACTTGCTAACAATATTAGATCAGATGTCTTCAATATGCTTTGTAACTTACACTAACAGTCCTGTATATAGTTTATGAAAGATACGTGTTATTAATAAGTATTAATTTGGAAATAATGACACTAATTCTCAAAGTAAGTTGGATTTGTACTTCAATTCAGTTGAATTGTTATTGTATGTCCTGGGGTAAGTATGCCTCTCTTCAGAAGAACAATCTCTAGACTAGTGGAAAACAAGGTCATGGGAGTAGAAAGTAAAAAAAAAAAAAAAAGAGAGAGAGAGAGAAAGAGAGAAGAGGAGAAAGAATGAGAAGAAGAGAAAGAAAGAAAAAGAAAGAAAGAAAGAAAGAAAAAAAAAGGAAGTAAAGAAAGGAAGAAAATGGATCATTAAGGGTAATAGTGAGGGGTGCCAGTCTCGTTTCCATCCTTTGATTCCTGAACCTGTGAATCCTGAAGATAAAAGCACCATCTATTTGACACTGATTCAGAGCATAAATAGCTTCTGGAGAGATTCGACACAGCCTTACAAGGTACTGCCACCTAGCTGGCATTGCAATTGTATCTTCTAAAGGCTAGTCTACTCCTCTATCAAGGTGAATGGTCCATGATGATGGAAACACAGTAAGACTAGTGAGTTCCATAAGCTTTGGCTCTTTTCTGCCCTTCATTTGCTGTGAAGTGAGTCCTTTGGTTAGAAATAATGCTGTGTGGATTATCATGACCATGGATAAGGCATTCTGTAAGTACTCACATGGTAGCTTTGACAGAAACCCTTCATGCAGGGAAAGTCAATCTATATCCATAGAAAGTGTGTATTTTAGTCAGATAAAAAGTGCTATCCCTTTCATGATGGAAACCGAGTATGCCCACCTTTATGACGTGGTGAATCAGATAGCAACAAGTACATGATGGGCAGAGCAGGATGGTGGTCCATGATTAAGCATTTAGTCTTTATTAAGGCTCAGACCCAGACCAAGAGCTTTTTCTAGAGAGGAAACAGTTTTCTGAGAGGAAGGCAGGCATTTGTTTCAAAATCCTCAAGGCCTACTCTATGATTCACCCCCAAAGCCTCCGAACAGAATCCCTATCTGTCACTGCCTCTTCAGGTCCTATTGGATTATCTAGGTCATAGAGCTCAACTGGAAGAGCAGGGCAACTGGGACCTACTGCAGAGCCTTCTCTTGTTCTGGACATTACTCAAAACTAGCAGATTTTGGGTCACTCAGTAAATAGATTAGCACATGCCATGGAAATTGTGCTTTCTCTTTAGTTGTAGGAAAGGCCAGGTGCAACAACTTATTCTCCACCTCAGAATAAGGTGGCTATCTTACCATGTCCTGCACCACTGGACCCCTAGAAATTTCACTGAGATGGAAGACCCATTGATTTTTTGTCAGAATTTTCTTCCATCCTCTGATATTCAAATGTTTTCCCAAGAAGTTTAGAATAATTGCTATTTCTGGCTCAGTAGGTCCCATCAACAATGCTGTCATTGTAAGGGAACAGAGTACGTCATATGGAAGAAAAAAGTTATCAGGTCCCTACTGACCAAATGATGACATAGGTTTAAATCAAGTGTTTGAAGCCCTGATCTTATCTCTGTCTTTTCCCACTTGATCTAGCAGGGTTACAAACAACAAGCCAATTTCATAATATTCATAATTTTGACAAAAATATTTTAAGGTGTGAAATATACATTTACTCATAAACTTACCTTTTAATAAGTATTGGTAAGGACTAGCTAATGGTGATATTTTGTTAATCTCTGTTGCTACATCCTGCCATAGACTTTTACTGGTGTCTTTATTACTGAAAACAGGATACGAAGATATTTTATTTTTTTTTCACGATTTTAATTTATTTGACAGAGAGAGAAATCACAAATAGGCAGAGAGACAGGCAAAGAGGTGGGGGAAGCAGGCTCCCCGCTGAGCAGAGACCCCAATGTGGGGGCTTGATCCCAGGTCCCTGAGATCTTGACCTGAGCTGAAGGCAGTGGCTTAACCCACTGAGCCACCTAGGCACCCCAAAGAGATTTATCTTAAAGAATTGGCTCATGTGATTTTCTTCCTTTCTTTACTTTCTTTCTCTAAAAATCTTTGTCTAAAATCAGTAGAGAAGGCTGGTAGGCTAGAAACTCTGGCATGCTTTGAATCTCCATTCTTCAGGCAGAATTTCTTTTCTCTCCAAAAATCTTGGTTTTTCTCCTAAGCTTTCAACTTATTTATGAAGCCCACTGATGTTATTTAAGGTAATGTGCTTATTTAAAGTCAATTTATCATGGATAGGAACCACAGCTACAAAATACCTTCACAGCAAAACTTAAATCAGTGTTTGATTAAATAACTGGATATTATAGTCTAGCCGTATTGACACATACAACTAAAAATTAACCATCACAAGGAGTTCCTAAATCTGCCTCAACTTTGATCATTCACTAGAAAGACTCACATAACTGACTTAAAGCTATTCTGCTTACAGGTACCATTTATTATGGGGAAAAGACACAGATTAAAGACAGTCAAGGGAAGAAGCACATTGGAATCTGGGGAAGAGTTACATATCGAACTTCCATTATCCTCTCCCTATGGAGTCAGGATGCATTGATTTCCTGGTGTCATTGGGAAACTACACAGTGTTTCTCACATGGTAGCTCTTCTGAACCTCAGTGGTCAGAGATTTTTTTGGGGCTCCACTAAGTAGGTTTAATTTGATTACCCACATGGTTGATTTCAGTCTCCACGTCCTCTGATACAATGTGACACAAATCACGTTAATGGTGATTTTTGGTGTGGCTTTCCCCCACCCTAAACCACGTTATTACTCTCTGGCTAGCCCAAGGCTATGACAAAAAGATTGTCTTCAAAGGAAGTGGTGGGGGAGGGGGGAGGCAAAGGCCAGACACTTTCTGTGAGAGGTTAAATTTTTACTGCATATTAGGTATAAGATTTTCTAGTGTTATTTTGGTTGTTGCTTTAGGGTAACAATAATATGCATCTTTAATTCATCACAGTCAATATTCAAGTGATGATCTACCACTTGACATACAATATAACATCATAATAATATTTCGGCTTTTATCTTAGGATTGTCATACCAACTACTTGGTAAGTACTAGACACATTTCCCACATTCCCCACATAGATATCATGGTTAGTGCTCTCGCTTGTTTGTGTAGATCCAGATTTCTACCTGCTGTGATTTCCCTTCTGCCTGGAAGACTTCTATTAATAGATTTTGTTTTGTGTTTCCTGGTTTGTCTATTCCAATTCTTCTAGTTACAAATTCTTTTAACTTTCATTTGTCTGAAAAAACATTTTTCTTCTCTATGAGACATATTTTTCTCTGGTACAAAATTCTGGATTGACCCTATTATTATTTATTTATTTGGGTTTTTGTTTTTGTTTTCTTTTTTTCTTTCTTTTAATAGTGTAATGTCCTTTGCAAGATTTCTCAAGAGAAATACGTTGTCATGTGTATCTTTGTATCATCACTAATCTGTAGGTAATATGTCTTTTTAAATTTTTCTGTCAGCTTTTAATATTTGCTGTCATAACTTTAGAGCAATTTTTCTATTATGCTTTGGTATAGTTTTCTTTATGTTTCTTGCCTTTTTGTTTGTTTGTTTTTTGAGATTCTTAGATATGACCATTCACAATTTTCTCCAAATTTGGAAATCTTGTGACTATTATTTCTTTAAATATATTTCTGCCTACCTATCGCCTTCTGGGAATCTAATTACACCAATATTTAGGGGGCATGAAGTCCCATACCTTACTGATTAAATTATTTTTTTCTCTCCGTGTTTTATTGCTGGTAGTTTTTATTGTTATAATTTCAAATTCACTAATGTTTACTTTTGCAATGCCTAATCTGTTTTAATTTCATCTAGTGCATTTTTTTTTTGTCTCAGACAATGTAATTGTCCCTCTCCATATCCATGGTGGGTCTTTAATCTTTCATGACCTTGAAATACATTCGGAACAAATGGGATATGAGTATAATAACTGCTCCATTGTCTATACCTGCTAATTCTAGTATTTTTTTTAACCAGTTATTAGCTAATTTAAATTGTTTTTATTTTTCTTCATGTTAAGAATTGTATTTTCCTGTCTGGTAATCTTTAATTGGATGTCAGATGTTTTGAATTTTAACTTGTTGGGTGCTATATATTTCTTTAGTTTTTTTTTTTTTTTTGCTTGCTTGTTTGTTTTTTAACCATATATGTATTATTGTTTCAGGGGTACAGGTCTGTGATTCATCAGTGTTACATAATTCACAGTGCTTACTACTACACATACCCTCCCCAGTGTCCAACACCCAGCCACCCCATCTCTCGAGCCCCCTACAGCCCAGCAACCATGTTTGTTTCCTATGATTAAAAGTCTCCTATGGTTTGTCTCCCTCTCTGGTTTTGTCTTGTTTCATTTTTCTCTCCTTTCCATTCCTCTCTCTTGTTTCTTAAATTCTTCTTATCAGTGAGATCATATGATAATTGTCTTTCTCTGATTGACTTATTTCACTTAGTATAATACCCTCTACTTCCACCCACATCATTGCAAATGGCAAGATTTTATTTTTTTTAAGATTTTTATTTATTTATTTGACAGACAGAGATCACAAGTAGGCAGAGACAGGCAGAGAGAGAGGAAGGGCAGCAGGCTCCCTGCTGAGCAGAGAGCCTGACGTGGGGCTCGATTCCAGGACCCTGAGATCATGACCCGAGCCGAAGGCAGAGGCTTTAACCCACTGAGCCACCCAGGCACCCCAAGATTTCATTATATGTATTTCATTATATATATTCCATATATTTCATTATATGTATTTCATTATATATATTCCATATATTCTTATATATTTCATATATAAGATTTCATTATATATATTTTATCCATTCATCTGTCAATGGATATCTAGGCTTTTTCCATATTTGGCTATTGTGGACATTGCCACTATAAACATTGGGGTTTATGTGTCCCTTCTGATCAATACATTTGAATATTTGGGGTAAATACCCAGTAGCGCAATTGCTGGGTCATAGGGTAGCTCTATTTTCAACTTTTTGAGGAACCTCCAAGCTGTTTTCCAGAGTGGCTGCACCAGTTTGCATTCCTCCAACAGTGTAGGAGGGTTTCCCTTTCTCCGCATTCTTGCCAGCATGTCATTCCTTGACTTGTTAAATTTAGGCATTCTGACTGGTGTGAGGTGGTATCTCATTGTGGTTTTTGATTTGTATTTCCCTGATACTGTGTGATATTGAGCACTTTTTTTATGTGTCTCTTGCTATTTGGATGTCTTCTTTGCAAAAATGTCTGTTCATGTCTTCTGCCCATTTCTTAATTGGATTTTTTGTTCTTTGGGTATTGAGTTCAATAAGTTTTTTTATATATTTTGGATACTAGCCTTTTATCTGATATGTCATTTGCAAATATCTTTTCCCATTCTGTTGGTTGTCCTTCTGTTTCATTGACTATTTCCTTTGATGTGCAAAAGCTTTTAATCTTGATAAAGTCCCAATAGTTCATTTTTGCCCTTGCTTCCCTTGCCTTTGGTGATGTTTCTAAGAAGAAGTTGCTATGGCTGAGGTCAAAAAAGTTGCTGCCTGTGTTCTCCTCAAGGATTTTGATGGATTCCTTTCTCACATTGAGGTCTTTCATCCATTGGGAGTTTATTTTTGTGTGTGGAGTAAGGAAATGTTCCAGTGTCATTCCTCTGCATGTCCAGTCCAATTTTCCCAACACCATTTGCTGAAGAGACTGTCTTTTCTCCATTGGACATTCCTTCTGGATTTTACATGTATTTATATGACTTCTTTTCTTATAAACTTTCCATTAATGTTCCATTTAATTTCTTATTTCCTTGAATTTTAATCAAAGATTACTGTTTATAGCATTTTAATTTCATGTGTCTTACTGATGTTTCTTAGTTATCTAACATATGATTGATTTCATGTCCATTTAAAAAAGAAAAATAAATAAAAAGAAAAAAATGTTCATTTTATTAGGAATTATATAAGAATGCACAATGAGGGAGAGAATCCATAAATATCAGGAAGGTTGGGGAGATATGGAGTGGTATATACAAATTAGTCAGAAAATCTCCCTGTTTTCTTAATATTTAAACAGAAGCTTGAAGAAGCGTGAGAGCAAGCTATGGGTTATTTGTGAGGAGAAGCATAAGGAAGAGGATGAGAAAGTTCTTGAATCGGGATTGTTCTATTTTGAGAAACAGCAGAGTCTATTGCAGCCATTGAAATGAATAATGAGGGAAAGTGGTAAGAGATGAAATTGGAGAGGTAGCAAAGAAACTATTACAAATTAGGATATATGTTGCCACAAAGAGAACAAAAAATAGACTGACTCACCCACAGGGAACATTTATTTTTTTTTGCACACAACAGTTCAAACACAGGCAGGTGTTTCAGATGGGTAAGCAACACTTAATCACAGGTTCATACAATACCCAGTTTCCTTCTATCATGTTGTTTCATTATTTTTTAAAGTCTTGCTCTCATTTCATGATCAAAACAGGGTCATCAGCACCAAGTCTGTATTCCAAGGTTCCAGCATATAGAAAAGTGAGAAAGAAAAGAAGTGGAAAGCCAGAAATTACCTTTTAAAGTCCATGAGCTGATATTTCACACATTGTGTTCTTCTGTGCAGCATGACTAAAACTTCACCACATAGCGATCCCAGCTGCATAGGAATCTGAGAAACACGATACCAGATGGGATTTCCATGTGCCCAGTAAGACCCTTGGAAATCACGGCAAGCGGATCTTGGACATCTGACAGAGGGCCAGATAATTTTGATCTTTGTAGGTCCTTGGAAGAATGTTGTCTTCAACACTGAGTGAGGTCAGAAACCATTAGATTTCACTAAAGGAGTAGTATTGTCTATTATTTAAGATTCCTCTCCAGTTAATCATTTTGTCCTGGTGCTCAAATAACACTGATTTATTTGTGAGACTTCATTTTATATACAAAATATGATTTCATATAAGCAGTTCTTCTGGAATACTTTTTCTGCCCACCAACCTGCCATTGATTGAGCAGCTTCCAGTTTTAATTACTGTAATTCCAGGCAGTGTAACATACTAGGTAATACATTGAGTTCTGGTGCAGGTTATCTGTGTTTATATCCTAGATAAGTTAATTTATATTGTGAGACTTCTCCAATCTTCAACTTCTTTATCTGCCTCAAAGATTTTTGTAAAGAATAAATGCGTTAATTAGTACTTAAGTAGCTTCTGGCACATCTTACACCCTCTAAAACTAGTAGAAGTTAATTTTCTTATGTTAGCATATTTTAAGCTGGTCAACTTATTTTTCTTTTAGAGTTGGATTTTAGCATTTTTCACATTCTTCTTCTTAAGACTTCTATTGTATTATTTAAAATTCAATATATTTTCTTAAATTTTTATTGTAATTAGTTTCACTGTTCCAATATTCAGGCAAAGACAAACATTCAGGCACAAGATACATTCTTTTTTTTAAAAAAAATATATTTCTTATCATAACATTTACTAGTTTTTATCCTGTACTTTCTACATATTTCTTGCTAGGTTTTTCAACTTTTTTTTACTGTTTTCTTTATAATTATTTTGTATGTCCTCCTAAAAATTATATGCAACATCATATTTGTATGGCCTTACGTGAATAGTATATGTTTATATACAGTTTCGGTAAAGGCTTCATGGCTTTTATGGACTTACAAAGCAAACCTCAAATCCATGAATATTTTATTTCAAATATTTTATGTTATAATTTCCCACATATAACCTCATAATGGACTGTGTTTTACAATAAAAATAGCCCTGTGTTTTCCTTGATGCTATTGCCTTGAATTCAATTTAGCCTGAAAACAAATAAATCAAGCAAGCAACAAAGCAACAAAATCTCTGATATGATTTTTGTGTGCTTGATAAAGTGTGCTATATCAAAATGCAGGAATTCCACATTCATATATAATCCAGGTGCTGAATTTTTAAGACAAAACCATTTTCCTTTCTTATCTCCTCAATAAAAGTGAAGGACGTGCCATAAACTTGAAAACGACAGCATTAGTTAATGGATCTTTTTTTTTTTCTTAGATTTAGCATTGAATATTTCTGAAATTATGCTTACATTGCTGTTTAAACTTAAACTTTAGTCTCATGCGTTTGTTCAGTTTCTCACAGTGTTTGCATCCCTAGGATACTTATCTTTCTTTATCGCTACATTTCAGTCTCAATTGATTGATAGTTACTGATTGTTCCCTAGGGAATGGAAGGTTGCCCCAAGACAGAATGGTGCTCCTGCATTCAACCCTTGCACCACATCATTTTAGACCGTCAGTTTGTTCTTTGATTGACTCAGTGACTAGGCAAACACAGCCACAGTTGACCTCAACACCCTGCACAGTTTCAATAATAGAAGTAATACTCTTCTCAAGAATGATTTTCATGATTACACAACATCATTCTAATTAAAAATATATTTTTTCTATTACAAAATGTATCCCCATAGCATAGCAATATGCAGAGCTCAAAATAAATGATTCATAAATGCAAAGCTTTCATTTTGCCATCCATTCTTGGGGTCAGCTACAATTTATGTTCGATAAAATCAAAATGCATATCCGGTAATTATTTCCCAAGATAGTTAAGTTAATCTGTACAAACTCCATTGTTTCTTGTTTTCTGCAAATGTGTAACTGTTTTGGAGGAACACTTCAATCTTTTATTATTTCTAAGGAATCTGAAATCAAGCACAGAAGATGAGATTCCAAGACTTCTTGGCTGAACTCTTCCAGCTTGTTTGTTTGTTTTCATACAAGTCTAGTCAAGGAGTGTGAGTGAGTGGTCCTTGTGCATACTTGATGGTGTAACTGCGGTTGTGGACTGCTTGGAGGGCACTGGGAGGAGGGTGCTCACCCTACCAGTAACACACTTGGTACATTTCACTCTTACCTTTTCCATACAGGGATAGAAGGCACTTACTGGGTATGCTAAGTACAGTGCAAAGGGTAAAAGATTCAAAATTGAGAAAGGTTTTGTTCTGTGTAGGTTTTCATGCAATCAAGCAAATCAGCCAAGTGCCAAGTGCCTCCTTGATGCTGCACGAAGACCCCATGATGCTATGTCCCCAAAAGGACATTGTTCTCTGAGAGAGGTTTTGCTTGTCTGCTCTGTCAAATTTGAACACTAAATTTTGGCAGGGAATCCCAGTAGAGCCAGCCTTTTTTTCTGGCCTCTTAATAAGTAGAGGAATCTGTTTCTTCCTTAGGAATATTATAAATAAAATACAAAAGCAAATAGTTGAGAATAAATAAGACCATTTAATATTGGTAAAACTGAGTTCAAATCAAAGCATAGTTAACTGTCGTGGATGAGAAAAGGTTCAGTTTTTGCCTATTGATAATTAAAATGGTTTGGATGTTTAAGCTTAAAAATGAGACTAAATATATGGACACATAATTATAATGTGTGATTCCTGAATGGAGCCCACCCTGTACAAGCACTTTACTGCATTCTTCATAAATAAAAATCAATTTGTAAATTATCAGCAGTATACATTCCAACTCATCTAGCTATAATTACAGTGTTATTGTGTGGTTAGTTTCTAAATTTGCCTCAGCAAGTAATTAGAAACACGTTTGGAAGCATAAAGTCATTGTCTAATTTGTACTCTGATCATCTCTGATCATGTAATTCTATAGGCTGTTGCCCACTCTGCTCCTTAATAAACCCAAGAAAGCTATTTCATTTTATCTTTTCTTTTAAGTCAGATTAAATCACTTTCTAATGAAACAGACATTGAATCTTCTTTTCTAATGATAAACAATCTTTAAGATTGTTCTATTCGTATCACAATCTCATATTAATGGTAGCACATTTCATAAAGACCTTCTCTTTTTTTAAGATGTTATTTATTTATTTGACAGAGAGAGATCACAAGGAGGCAGAGAGGCAGGAGGTTGGGGTTGGGGGGACGCAGTCTCCCTAATGAGCAGAGAGCCCAATGCAAGGCTTTATCCCAGGACCCTGAAATCATGACCTGAGCCTGAAGGCAGAGGCTTAACCCGCTGAGCCACCCAGGTGCTCCATAAAGACTTTCTTTAAATCAGTAATGTTCATTAGACAGAAACATTATTCTATCCCACAATGGAAAAAGTCAAATGGGACATACTTTTTATAATAATTTAATAGCAAATTTGGGTCTTTCTTTTATATGAAAAAAGACACTTTTCAGCATTCTTAAAAAAAAAAAACAGATGTTGAATTGAGAAAATATTATTTGAAACATTTAGCAATACATCCATTAGCATTATGTTAGTATATTTATTCCAAGCTATAAATTTTCAATTAATTCAATTAGAGTGAGTTTCATGTTTCATAGCCTATATTTCACTGTGAAGTTGGATGCTATTTTACCTTCCTCCTCAAGCATTAGTAATGAAACAAAACTGTGCCAATCATGTTACTTTAAGGCAAGTGGTTTTAAATATACATATGTTTAAACTTGCTCACTTAATAAATAAATTATTTTAAATTTCTTAGACCCATGCCTCATATCAATTGTAAATATGTTTGTGGCAAGAGAAAATAACATTAAATAAGGTTCAAGTTATTCTGCAATGGTACACAGTACATTAAATATTAGGTATACTTTTCATATTATATAATATTATCATGGAAGTTTTGAACCATGGAATAGAGAATGAAATAAACAAGAGAGGCAAAATAATGGGAAAAACTTAATTCACACATAGATCATTTAATTGGACAGCTTAAAGAAAAATATACTGGGAAAACCTCTTACATCTCTCATGCTTTCATAATGAGATTTTTTAATGAAAAAATGAAGACTTTTATAGGAAAGGTGTTAGTATGAATATTTTTAAGAGTAATCAGTATCTACTATAATAAATATGATATATTTTTACAACAAATGCCCCTGAAATATTTGTATATGTGTTTATACACTGGGCCACAAATCAAATGTCATAAAGTGCAGATAACTTTCTTTGGGAATAATGAAAGCAATAATATAGATAAGAACTACTAATGGTACCACCATTTATTAAGTACTAAATAAGTGTCAAGCATTGTATAAAGTAAGGAACGTAAAAGAGTTCATTACCCAACTGTCAGAGCTTGAAGCAGATGCATCATTCAAGGTTCATATTTGTCACTGAAATAATAATGCATTTTAACAAGTTTGAGCAAAATCATTCCAACAGATTGGAAATGAACAAAACATGCATCTGAATAATTATACTTGAGAAGCTTTAAATTTTATCTACAGAATACCTAAAATGTAACAGCAATAAGAATATTACCCATTAGCACCTATGAAACATAAACAAGTATGTGATAGCATATTTTTAAAAACTCTGAATTAAATAATTTCATTTCACAAATCAAAAATTAGAAATAATGGATAAATAATGTTAAAGCTTAGTAAATAACGACAATGAAGATTTGAAAAAAAGCAGAATTTCAGACCTTAGTTTAAAATACAGACTGCTTCTAAAAAATAAAATAAAATATAGACAACAACCTGGAGAAATAGCAGATTAAAAATAAAGATATAAAGCAGAAATATTTATTTAAGGAAAAGAAGAATGCAGTTGAAGGGAAAAACTTGTTTTATTTTGCTTTTATACTGAGGACAGTGCATAATGTTATAGGTACATGTTAATCATTTTGAAACTATGAACACAAATAAATTGTTCTAATTCTTTTTTTTAAGATTTTATTTATTTCTTTGAGAGAGATCACAAGTAGGCAGAGAGGCAGGCAGAGAGAGAGAAGGGGAAGCAGGCTCCCAACTGAGCAGAGAACCCGATGTGGGGCTTGATCCCAGGACCCTGAGACCATGACCCAAGCCTAAGGCAAGAGGCTCAACCCACTGAGCCACCCAGGTGCCCCTCAAATTTGTTATTTTTTAAAAGTGGTCATGTTCTGTCCAGGACTGTAAACCAAGTAGTGATGGTAATGATGCTGTTGTCCCTGTTGATGCTCACGAGTCTCCACACCCCACCCCAGTAGGAGCTTTTTTTTTTTTTAATTTTTTTTTTTATAAACATATATTTTTATCCCCAGGGGTACAGGTCTGTGAATCACCATGTTTACACACTTCACAGCACTCACCAAAGCACACACCCTCCGCAATGTCCATAATCCCACCCCCTTTTCCCAACCCCCCTCCCCCCAGCAACCCTCAGTTTGTTTTGTGAGATTAAGAATCACTTATGGTTTGTCTCCTCCCAATCCCATCTTGTTTCATTTATTCTTCTCCTACCCACTTAAGCCCCCATTTTGCATCACCACTTCCTCATATCAGGGAGATCATATGATAGTTGTCTTTCTCCGCTTGACTTATTTCGCTGAGCATGATACGCTCTAGTTCCATCCATGTTGTCGCAAATGGCAAGATTTCATTTCTTTTGATGGCTGCATAGTATTCCATTGTGTATATATACCACATCTTCTTAATCCATTCATCTGTTGATGGACATCTAGGTTCTTTCCATAGTTTGACAATTGTGGACATTGCTGCTATAAACATTCGGGTGCACGTGACCCTTTGGATCACTACGTTTGTATCTTTAGGGTAAATACCCAATAGTGCAATTGCTGGGTCATAGGGCAGTTCTATTTTCAACATTTTGAGGAACTTCCATGCTGTTTTCCAGAGTGGTTGCACCAGCTTGCATTCCCACCAACAGTGTAGGAGGGTTCCCCATTCTCCGCATCCTCGCCAGCATCTGTCATTTCCTGACCTGATTATTTTAGCCATTCTGAAGGGTGTGAGGTGATATCTCATTGTGGTTTTGATTTGTATTTCCCTGATGCCGAGTGATATGGAGCACTTTTTCATGTGTCTGTTGGCCATCTGGATGTCTTCTTTGCAGAAATATCTTTTCATTTCCTCTGCCCATTTCTTGATTGGATTATTTATTCTTGGGGGTTGAATTTGCTAAGCTCTTTATAGATTCTGGACACTAGTCCTTTATCTGATATGTCGTTTGCAAATATCTTCTCCCATTCTGTCAGTTGTCTTTTGATTTTGTTAACTGTTTCCTTTGCTGTGCAAAAGCTTTTGATCTTGATGAAATCCCAATAGTTCATTTTTGCCCTTGCTTCCCTTGCCTTTGGCGTTGTTCCTAGGAAGATGTTGCTGCGGCTGAGGTTGAAGAGGTTGCTGCCTGTGTTCTCCTCAAGGATTTTGATGGATTCCTTTCGCACATTGAGGTCCTTCATCCATTCTGAGTCTATTTTTGTGTGTGGTGTAAGGAAATGGTCCAATTTCATTTTTCTGCATGTGGCTGTCCAATTTTCCCAGCACCATTTATTGAAAAGGCTGTCTTTTTTCCATTGGACATTCTTTCCTGCTTTGTCGAAGATTAGTTGACTGTCGAGTTGAGGGTCTATTTCTGGGCTCTCTATTCTGTTCCATTGATCTATGTGTCTGTTTTTGTGCCAGTACCATGCTGTCTTGATGATGACAGCTTTGTAATAGAGCTTGAAGTCCGGAATTGTGATGCCACCAACTTTGGCTTTCTTTTTCAATATCCCTTTGGCTATTCGAGGTCTTTTCTGGTTCCATATAAATTTTAGAATTATTTGTTCCATTTCTTTGAAAAAGATGGATGGTACTTTGATAGGAATTGCATTAAATGTGTAGATTGCTTTAGGTAGCATAGACATTTTCACAATATTTATTCTTCCAATCTAGGAGCATGGAACATTTTTCCATTTCTTTGTGTCTTCCTCAATTTCTTTCATGAGTACTTTATAGTTTTCTGAGTATAGATTCTGTGCCTCTTTGGTTAGGTTTATTCCTAGGTATCTTATGGTTTTGGGTGCAATTGTAAATGGGATGGACTCCTTAAATTCTCTTTCTTCTGTCTTGCTGTTGGTGTAGAGACATGCAACTGATTTCTGTGCATTGATTTTATATCAGAACTTTACTGAATTCCTGTATAAATTCTAGCAGTTTTGGAGTGGAGTCTTTTGGGTTTTCCACATATAGTATCATATCATCTGCGAAGAGTGATAATTTGACTTCTTCTTTGCCGATTTGGATGCCTTTAATTTCCTTTTGTTGTCTGATTGCTGAGGCTAGGACCTCTAGTACTATGTTGAATAACAGTGGTAATAATGGACATCCCTGACGTGTTCCTAACCTTAGCGGAAAAGCTTTCAGTTTTTCTCCATTAAGAATGATATTTGCGGTGGGTTTTTCATAGATGGCTTTGATGATATTGAGGTATGTGCCCTCTATCCCTACACTTTGAAGAGTTTTGATCAGGAAGGGATGCTGTACTTTGTCAAATGCTTTTTCAGCATCTATTGAGAGTATCATATGGTTCTTGTTCTTTCTTTTATTGATGTGTTGTATCAAATTGACTGATTTGCGGATGTTGAACCAACCTTGCAGCCCTGGAATAAATCCCACTTGGTCGTGGTGAATAATCTTTTTAATATACTGTTGAATCCTATTGGCTAGTATTTTGTTGAGTATTTTCGCATCTGTGTTCCTCAAGGATATTGGTCTATAGCTCTCTTTTTTGATGGGATCCTTGTCTGGTTTTGGGATCAAGGTGATGCTGGCCTCATAAAATGAGTTTGGAAGTTTTCCTTCCATTTCTATTTTTTGGAACAGTTTCAGGAGAATAGGAATTAGTTCTTCTTTAAATGTTTGGTAGAATTCCCCCGGGAAGCCGTCTGGCCCTGGGCTTTTGTTTGTTTGGAGATTCTTAATGACTGTTTCAATCTTTTTACTGGTTATGGGTCTGCTCAGGCTTTCTATTTCTTCCTGGTTCAGTTGTGGTAGTTTATATGTTTCTAGGAATGCATCCATTTCTTCCAAATCTTCAAATTTATTGGCGTAGAGTTGCTCATAGTATGTTCTTATAATTGTTTGTATTTCTTTGGTGTTAGTTGTGATCTCTCCTCTTTCATTCATGATTTTATTTATTTGGGTCCTTTCTCTTTTCTTTTTGATAAGTCGCGCCAGGGGTTTATCAATCTTATTAATTCTTTCAAAGAACCAGCTCCTAGTTTCATTGATTTGTCCTATTGTTTTTTTGGTTTCTATTTCATTGATTTCTGCTCTGATCTTTATGATTTCTCTTCTCCTGCTGGGCTTAGGGTTTCTTTCTTGTTCTTTCTCCAGCTCCTTTAGGTGTAGGGTTAGGTTGTGTACCTGAGACCTTTCTTGTTTCTTGAGAAAGGCTTGTACCGCTATATATTTTCCTCTCAGGACTGCCTTTGTCATGTCCCACAGGTTTTGAACCGCTGTATTTTCATTATCATTTGTTTCCATGATTTTTTTCAATTCTTCTTTAATTTCCTGGTTGACCCATTCATTCTATAGAAGGATGCTGTTTAGTCTCCATGTATTTGGGTTCTTTCCAAACTTCCTTTTGTGGTTGAGTTCTAGTTTTAGAGCATTGTGGTCTGAAAATATGCAGGGAATGATCTCAATCTTTTGATACCAGTTGAGTCCTGATTTAGGACCGAGGATGTGATCTATTCTGGAGAATGTTCCATGTACACTAGAGGAGAATGTGTATTCTGTTGCTTTGGGATGAAATGTTCTGAATATATCTGTGATGTCCATCTGGTCCAGTGTGTCGTTTAAGGCCTTTATTTCCTTGCTGATCTTTTGCTTGGATGATCTGTCCATTTCAGTGAGGGGAGTGTTAATGTCCCCTACTATTATTGTATTATTGTTGATGTGTTTCTTTGATTTTGTTATTACTTGGTTTATTTAGTTGGCTGCTCCCACGTTAGGGGCATAGATATTTAACATTGTTAAATCTTCTTGTTGGACAGACCCGTTGAGTATGATACAGTGTCCTTCCTCATCTCTTATTATATTCTTTGGCTTAAAATCTAATTGATCTGATATAATGATTGCCACTCCTGCTTTCTTCTGATGTCCATTAGCATGGTAAATTCTTTTCCACCCCCTCACTTTAAATCTGGAGGTGTCTTTGGGCTTAAAATGAGTTTCTTGTAGGCAACATATAGATGGGTTTTGTTTTTTTATCCATTTGATACCCTGTGTTTTTTGACAGGGGCATTTAGCCCATTATCATTCAGGGTAACTATTGTGAGATATGAATTTAGTGCCAATGTATTGCCTTAAGGTGACTGTTACTGTATATGGTCTCTGTTCCTTTCTGATCTACCACTTGTAGGCTCTCTCTTTGCTTAGAGGACCCCTTTCAAGATTTCCTGTAGAGCTGGTTTGGTGTTTGCAAATTCTTTCAGATTTTGTTTGTCCTGGAAGCTTTTAATCTCTCCTTCTGTTTTCAATGATAGCCTAGCTGGATATAGTATTCTTGGCTGCATGTTTTTCTCGTTTAGAGCTCTGAAAATATCATGCCAGCTCTTTCTGGCCTGCCAGGTCTCTGTGGATAAGTCAGCTGCCAATCTAATATTTTTACCATTGTATGTTACAGACTTCTTTTCCCGGGCTGCTTTCAGGATTTTCTCTTTGTCACTGAGACTTGTAAATTTTACTATTAGGTGACGGGGTGTGGGCCTATTCTTATTGATTTTGAGGGGCGTTCTCTGAACTTCCTGAATTTTGATGCTTGTTCCCTTTGCCATATTGGGGAAATTCTCCCCAATAATTTTCTCCAGTATACCTTCTGCGCCCCTCTCTCTTTCTTCTTCTTCTGGAATCCCAATTATTCTAATGTTGTTTCATCTTATGCTGTCACTTATCTCTCGAATTCTCCCCTCATGGTCCAGTAGCTTTTTGTCCCTCTTTTGCTCAGCTTCCCTATTCTCTGTTATTTGGTCTTCTATATCACTAATTCTTTCTTCTGCCTCATTTATCCTAGCAGTGAGAGCCTCCGTTTTTGATTGCACCTCATTAATAGCTTTTTGATTTCAACTTGGTTAGATTTTAGTTCTTTTATTTCTCCAGAAAGGGCTCTTATATCTCCCGAGAGTGTTTCTCTAATATCTTCCATGCCTTTTTGGAGCCCGGCTAGAACCTTGAGAATTGTCATTCTGAACTTTAGATCTGACATATTACCAATGTCTGTATTGATTAGGTCCCTAGCCTTCGGTACTGCCTCCTGTTCTTTTTTTTGTGTTGAATTTTTCCGTCTTGTCATTTTGTCCAGATAAGAGAATATGAAGGAGCAAGTAAAATACTAAAAGGGTGGCAACAACCCCAGGAAAATATGCTTTAACCAAATTAGAAGAGATCCCAAATCGTGAGTGGGGAGAAAGGGGATAAAAAGAGGTTCAAAAAGGAAGAAAGAAAAAAAAAAAGAAAAAAGAAAAAAAGAAACTAAAAGAATTAAAAAAAAGAAAACAAGAAAAATATGAAAAATAAAAAATATATATACTAGATAAACTAGTTAAAAAACGTTAAAAAAGAAAAAGGTAAAAGTTAAAAAAAAAATTTAACCAGAGGGCGAGAAAAAAAACAAAAAATGAAAAAGAAAAAAATTAAATTAACTGCAAGACTAAAAAAAATCACAGGAAAAAAGCCATGAGTTCCGTGCTTGGCTTTCTCCTCCTCTGGAATTCTGCTGCTCTCCTTGGTATTGAAACCGCACTCCTTGGTAGGTGAACTTGGTCTCGGCTGGATTTCTTGTTGATCTTCTGGGGAGGGACCTGTTGTAGTGATTCTCAAGTGTCCCTGCCCCAGGCGGAATTGCACCGCCCTTATCAGGGGCGGGGTGAGTAATCCGCTCGGGTTTGCTTTCAGGAGCTTTTGTTCCCTGAGCGCTTTCTGTAGAGTTCCGGAGGACGGGAATACAAATGGCAGCCCGGAGGAGCCTAGAGCCCAGGGCCCCACTCTTCAGTGTGCCCTCAGAGAACAGCTCCCGGTTACTCCCATCTGCCTGACCTCCGGCCGCGCTCCGAGCTCACCGAGCCTGTGATCGGTTCAAGGTAACACCGAGCTGTGAGCTTACTGTCGGCTCTGTCTCTGTAGCCGGCTTTCCCGTTCCAATACCCGCAAACTCTGCGACACTCAGACACCCCCAATCCTTCTGTGACCCTTCGGGACCTGAGGCCACGCTGACCCCGTGTGGGCTTTGCCCCGGTTTAGCCTCTGGAGCGATGTCCCTCAGCGGAACAGACTTTTAAAAGTCCTGATTTTGTGCTCTGTTGCTCCGCCGCTTGCCGGGAGCTGGCCCCTCCCCCTGGGGTCTATCTTCCCGTCGCTTTGGATTCACTTCTCTGCTGGTCCTACCTTTCAGAAAGTGGTTGTTTTTCTGTTTCCAGAATTGCTGTTCTTCTCTTCAATCTGCCGATGGATTTTCAGGTGCTTGCAATCTTTAGATAAGCTATCTAGCTGATCTCCGGCTAGCTGAAGTAGTCTCAGCCTGCTACTTCTCTGCCATCTTGACTCCTCCTCCTGTTCTAATTCTTTTAATGACAAAAATTGCCTGAAAATTTTTAAAATCCAAACTGTACAATGTGACAGGAAAAAAAAATTAAAATTGTTCCCAAATTACCTTCATAGAAACTCTAATTCAAAATGGCTCTATTTATAAATTCTTTCTAACCTCCCTATAACTAAGTTTCCTAGAAATTATACATTGTTGACTATAGAAAATGCCATTTGATAAATCCAGAAAAGCTCTGATACTAAAACAAATATAAAACAACAGGAGTAGAGATTCATTTTACATGTGACCATAAGTGCACATTTTTTTTGTTGTTTTATTATTAGCTATTCTGTTCCAACAATAAATCACCAAGGCAGATATTCTCTTTCAGTGTGTCAAACCATTAGTGTGGTGACCAGACAGAAAGCTTATAGGGTCCTTGCTGTTTAGGGCTAGGTCAGGGACCAGCCCTACCCACTACAGTTCAGCCCTAAAACACTGTCATAACCACAGCTTGCAGAGGCACATGAACCACATAGCAGGAAGTAGGTATAGAAAAATAGATTTCCCTTTAAGCTAGCTGATCTGATGCAATGTAGCAATGTAGTGTAACAATGAAAAGTGAGGAAACTTATTCAGTAGGTAGATTGTCCTGTTTATTGTTCTATTGAATTATCTATGCAATGATCAAGGTGACTCCCAAGTGAGTGTATTGTGCTTGAATCATAAAACTGCTGTAAACAAATAAACATCGTCTCAGGATGAGCTGAGACCCTCTGATTCCATTCTTTGTGTTTCTTTCTTTCTCATCTGCACCCCTGAACTCAGATTGGTTCCTTGATACATTAGACTAGTGAAGGAAAGATTAAAATGAACATAGTGATAATTCTAAAAGAGCTACTTGATAAAATTCAAAATCTGCCTATGATGTTAGGCAAATATTCTTAGAAAGTGAAAAAAGTATTGATCTATAAATAAATCCAATGCTATCCCAATAAAATATCAGTCTTCTTTATGAAACTTAAGAAACCAATTCTAAAATTTATTTGTAAAAAAGAAAAATAATAAGAATGTCCACACGCTGTTGTATTGTAAGTGTTGAATCACAAAATTCTATACCTGAAACTAATATTACACTGTATGTTAATTAACTGGAATTTAAATAAAAATTTGTAAAAAAAAAAAACACATCAAATTCTCTATAGTTAATAGATTATTTTTAGTCAGTAAATCACATGACATCAATGTCATACAATTTTCTGCAAATAAAATTTGCGTATCCATAAAAAAAAATCCATACCCTATTTATGTTTTTATCTCAATTACTGCCTTAGCTCATGAGTTTTCATTTAATTTTTTTAACAAGAAACTATTTAAGGATATAAAATATTTGATCTGACAGACGTGATCTGGTTATAAGTCTTGAATATAAAATCCCCATGCTATTATGTTTGCAAGTCTCTATTTGCATTAGTAACAATTTAACTTCAGATGTACCACGTTTCTCTTCAAATCACAAGGTAGTTTCAGTCTATACCATCTACTTTGTAGCTGGGTATTCTTATAAATTAATGGCCTTCAATCTCATTTGGACAATCAGCATGCCTGACAAAATTTGTATATGTCGCTGGACTAATTTCCATTTCTCTCCCACTGTTATAGCCAATTTTATTTCCATGGCATGTCTACTCCATATTTCATCATTTTAATATTTAAAGGGATGTGGCAGCTGTGTGATAGATTACTGGCCACAGGGTAGGAACACTTAGGCCTGCCTGGTGTATATATTTTTTAATGGCAACAAGCCTGAAGTAGCTTCTTTTAACCACACTGCATTTCATTTGCTTTACCTAAAAATTGAATTTAAGAGTGCTGACATATGCCTTGCACATTAAGTAAACTACCAGTGAAGACTGAATGTTTGCTATTCTAGGACCAGAGTGGAGGCTACTTTTTAACTTTTTTTTTTAAACATATTTCACTATTAGTGTCCATAATTTTTTTTAGAAATAAAAATTTAAAACCATTCATCATTTAGGGAAAAAAAAAAGTCACTCTGAGTCAGATGTTTAAAAATGCCACAGGCAGCTCCCTATATTTGCCAGGAAACCAAAGAGCTTTTCCACAGTTTCTCACTAATTCCTACTTTCCTGACGTTGCAGGACATTAGTTACTGTGTCAGGCAACCTAACTTTCTGACTAAATTTTCTCTCGTATTTATTTCTTTATGATCTCTGAATATGAACTCTTCAGATTTTAAATGTAAAATACTGGTCTGCGGTTCCTGGTTGGCTCAGCTGGTAAAGCATCTGCCTTCGGTATAGGTCATGATCCCAGGGTCCTGGGATCAAGCCCCACACTGAGCTCTCTGGTCAGCAGGGAGCCTGCTTCTCCTCTCCCTCTGCCTGCTGCTCCCCTTGCTTGTGCTCTCTCAATCTCTGTCAAATAAATAAATACAATCTAAATAAATAAATAAAGGAAGGAAGACACTGGTCAAATGCAAATGATGGCTATATTATTTTTCTCAGATTACTGCAATAAACTATAAGCTTGGTGGTTTAAAACAACAGAAATTTATTTCCTCATGGTTCTGTAGACCAAAAGTCAGAACAAGGTGTGGGCAGCACACTCTATTCTCAAGTCTCTAAGAGAAGCATTCTTTACCTCTCTCAGTTTTGTGACTCCAGATTTTCCAAGATTTGTGGCAACATGACCCTAATCTCTAACCCTCTCAGCACATGGTCTCTCCCTCTGTGTCTAAGCCTTCTTTCCTCATGACACATATCACTGAATTTAAAGCCACCCAGGTAATCCAAGACGATTTCATCTTGATATCTTTAAATTAAATGTGTCCATAAATATCCTTTCCCCAAGCAAGGTTCTTGGTGGACCTCTTTTGGGAGCCATCATCCAATCTAACAGAACTGCTAAACAAACAAACGAACAAACAAACAAAAATAAAGAAAATATGTGCAGGGCTCTATACACTTCATAAAGCCATTCAGCCTTACTCATCTTACTCATGTTATATGCTGTAGTAGAACTACAGAAGAAGGTAAAGAAAAGGAGAATATACATGATAAAACAGCAAGCAATGCTGTTTTCCTTGTTTTAGAACAAAACAAGCCTGTTTCAATGTGAGGTTGGACTTTATTAAAATAAAATGACACTAACGTTGGGTATGAGATATTGAACCACATGAGTCTGGTGAAAGAAAAAAAAAAGATTGTTTCTCATCCTTGGAGAATCTAAATCATCTTTTCTTTTCTCCTTCTACCATATTATATCATAGTAAATACTTTAACTGTAAAAACTTTTCATAAGGTAAAAAACAAAACAAAATAAAAAAGAGATGACTACTGTAAATCACTTTTGGACAGTTAATGATTTTTTATCAAATATAAACATAATATTTATAATCTATATATATATAGTATTCATCAAATTCACAATATAATGAATTTCACAATTTATCCTAAAATCAAAAGTATTTGCTTTATAGAAACATTAAAATACCTTAATATTTGATCATAAGATCCATGGCCAGAGGCACAGGCAAGTTTCCAGAAGATCTTCATTCTAAGTAAATTATATTTATAGTTTGTGTAGATGCATCAGGAAAAATTCCCATTTTGGGGGGATGAGGGAATCCAATTACTATAAAATCCAATCCATACATTTGCACAATTACATATTCATTGTCCAGTTATGGGCTATAAAGACCTTAAAAGTGAGTGACATTTTCAACTCCCTTCACAATAATCACCTCAAAGTCCCAGCCCTTCCACCCCTGAACCCTTCTGGTTACTTTTATACAATTCTAATGATAAGCAAATTATTGTTTCTGGAGTCCCTTCAGTATTGGATTAGATGTGGTTTGGTTAATTTTTGAGATCTATTTTCTGCTCATTGATGCAGTGCTATCTCTTGGGGCCAGATGTACCTTTTCTACATGGTGGGGCTTCTAATTTTTTGCCCACATTCTAAGCTGAATATACCCAGATCCTTTATTATCCTATTTATTTCTAATCATATTCTAGGATTAATATTTTCTTTAAAGAGTAATATTGAAAACAGAGAACCAAACTCCAGGTATGGAGAATTGAAATTACTTATAAAATACTAAATTTGAGTTGTTTTATACTTTTGCCAATGGGAATAGATATTTTTAGTAGCCATATTATTCTCTTGATTCATATTTTCTTTACTGCCAGTTACCTCTTCACACTTTCTTTCCGTAAGTTCTATTGTTAAATCAAGTAACCTCCCTATCCTGTTTTGTACAGTTAGTTTGATGTTCATCTATAGTTACGTTTACATTTTTTACTAGGTTTATTCTAATGTTGTAGTTCCTCGAGATTTTATGAGTTTTTCATTCAGTCACCTCAAACTTGAACGTTTTACAGATCTTTAAGTAATGAACGTAACTGTCAACCATACCAAGTAGGTCTTCATCCAGTTCATTAAAACAACAACAACAACAACAACAACAAATGATGTTTAAGCAGGTTGAAATCAAAGTTCTCTTTTAGGACAAAATTAATGAGTAACTGTTAACATAAGCATTTAAAATAGCTACAAAAGCCCCTAATTGCTTACTGCTGCAAGCCCCAATTTCATTTCCACATGAATATCATTTACTTTCATACTGTCTTCCAAACATACCATTATTTATTTTCATTGTTCAGCATGCAAACAATATTGTCACACAGCAAGATTAGTGTGAAAGAAGTTATTTTTAGTGAACCAGACCCCTTTTAGGATAGACATGACACAGTGCTTTATGCTGTCTTCCAGTCTCAATGTCAGGCTTAATTTTTACAATTATCATTTCACTTCTGGTAATTGGAACACTAGTTGCCCATTATTTATCTTCTATCTCCCTTTCCAAAAATTGATCTCCAAAAATTACTAACAGCATTTCAATAGCATTCAAATTTAAAAAAAAAAAATATATGGACCAAAGCCTTTGAATACATTCATATATGATATCTTAGATTATTTTGATTAATTTGGCCTTCAATTCACAGTTGGTTCTCCTCTTTAAAAGAACATGATCTCTTGAAAAAACAATGAACATTTGGCTGACAAAAGGCACTAAAATAAAATAAGAGAACAAGCGCCTTCTTTATCAGCAAAATGGATAAATTATGTTGAAACTATGTGACTGAAAATCACTAATTATTTCAGAGAGTAAATCAAAGTTAATTAGAATATTTAATCTGCTAGAATATTTTATTTTCTTGTTGAATAAATGGTCATTTCCTGTAATATAGCCTGGTTCATCATAAAAACCCATATTATTTGTGAAACTCAATTTTACATATTGATTAGTAAAAACTATTTATTCTTATTATTTGAAGATCATGGATTATCATTTAATTTATGTTCTCTAAAATGGTAGAGAGCAAAAAGGTAGAAAAGCGGTAATGGATCATACTAAAACTGAAAAGAGAGAGAGAGAGAAAGAGACTGTCCACTGTGCTCTGAGGACACTGCATAGTCTTTGGACTGTGGAGACAGAAGATCAGATGCATTTTTTTTAAATTTATTTTTTATAAACATATAATATATTTTTATCCCCAGGGGTACAAGTCTGTGAATCACCAGGTTTACACACTCACAGCACTAACCATAGCACACACCCTCCCCAATGTCCATAACCCCATTCCCCTACTCCCAACCCCACCCCCCACAAAAACTCTCAGTTGGTTTTGTGAGATTAAAAGTCACTTATGGTTTGTCTCCCTCCCAATACCATCGTGTTTCATTTATTCTTCTTCTACCCCCTTAGCCCCCCATGTTGCATCTCCACTTCCTCATATCAGGGAGATCATATGATAGTTGTCTTTCTCTGATTGACTTATTTCGCTAAACATGATACCCTCTAGTTCCATCCAAGTCATCGCAAATGGCAAGATTTCATTTCTTTTGATGGCTGCATAGTATTCCATTGTGTATATAGACCGCTTCTTTATCCATTCCTCTGTTGATGGACATCTAGGTTCTTTCCATAGTTTGGCTATTGTAGACATTGCTGCTATAAACATTTGGGTGCACGTGCCCCTTCGGATCACTATGTTTGTATCTTTAGGGTAAATTCCCAATAGTGCATCTGCTGGGTCATAGGGTAGTTCTATTTTCAACATTTTGAGGAACTTCCATGCTGTTTTCCAGAGTGGTTGCACCAGCTTGCATTCCCACCAACAGTGTAGGAGGGTTCCCCTTTCTCCGCATCCTCGCCAGCATCTGTCATTTCCTGACTTGTTGATTTTAGCCATTCTGACTGGTGTGAGGTGGTATCTCATTGTGGTTTTGATTTGTATTTCCCTGATGCCGAGTGATATGGAGTACTTTTTCATGTGTCTGTTGGCCATCTGGATGTCTTCTTTGCAGAAATGTCTGTTCATGTCTTCTGCCCATTTCTTGATTGGATTATTTGTTCTTTGGGTGTTGAGTTTGCTAAGTTCTTTATAGATTTTGGACACTAGTCCTTTATCTGTTATGTCATTTGCAAATATCTTCTCCCATTCTGTCAGTTGTCATTTGGTTTTGTTAACTGTTAACAGTAAACTGTTGTTAACTGTTCAGCTTTTGATCTTGATGAAATCCGAATAGTTCATTTCTGCCCTGGCTTCCCTTGTCTTTGGCAATGTTCCTAGGAAGATGTTGCAGCGGCTGAGGTCGAAGAGGTTGCTGCCTGTGTTCTCCTCAAGAATTTTGACAGATTCCTTTCTCATTGAGGTCCTTCATCCATTTTGAGAATTTTTCATCTGTGGTGTAAGGAAATGGTCCAATTTCATTTTTCTGCATGTGGCTGTCCAATTTTCCCAACACCATTTGTTGAAGAGGCTGTCTTTTTTCCATTGGATATTCTTCCCCGCTTTGTCGAAGATTAGTTGACCATAGAGTTGAGGATCTATTTCTGGGCTCTCTATTCTGTTCCATTGATCTATGTGTCTGTTTTTGTGCCAGTGCCATGCTGTCTTGATGATGACAGCTTTGTAATAGAGCTTGAAGTTCAGAATTGTGATGCCACCAGCTTTGGCTTTCTTTTTCAATATTCCTTTGGCTATTTGAGGTCTTTTCTGGTTCCATATAAATTTTAGGATTATTTGTTCCATTTCTTTGAAAAAGATGGATGGTACTTTGATAGGAATTGCATTAAATGTGTAGATTGCTTTAGGTAGCATAGACATTTTCACAATATTTATTCTTCCAATCCAGGAGCATGGAACATTTTTCCATTTCTTTGTGTCTTCCTCAGTTTCTTTCATGAGTACTTTATAGTTTTCTGAGTATAGATTCTTAGCCTCTTTGGTTAGGTTTATTCCTAGGTATCTTATGTTTTGGGGTGCAACTATAAATTGGATTGACTCCTTAATTTCTCTTTCTTCTGTCTTGGTGTAGAGAAATTCAACTGATTTCTGTGCATTGATTTTATATCCGGACACTTTACTGAATTCCTGTCCAAGTTCTAGCAGTTTTGGAGTGGAGTCTTTTGGGTTTTCCACATATAGTATCATATCATCTGCGAAGAGTGATAGTTTGACTTCTTTGCTGATTTGGATGCCTTTAATTTCCTTTTGTTGTCTGATTGCTGAGGCTAGGACCTCTAGTACTATGTTGAATATGGACTATGTTGAATATCTAGTACTATGGTGATAATGGACATCCCTGCCATGTTCCTGACCTTAGTGGAAAAGCTTTCAGTTTTTCTCCATTGAGAATGATATTTGCAGTGGGTTTTTCATAGATGGCTTTGATGATATTGAGGTATGTGCCCACTATCCCTACACATTTAAGAGTTTTGATCAGGAAGGGATGCTGTACTTTGTCAAATGCTTTTCCAGCATCTATTGAGAGTATCATATGGTTCTTGTTCTTTCTTTCATTAATGTGTTGTATCACTGTGATTGATTTGCAGATGTTGAAGCAACTTTGCAGCCCTGGAATAAATCCCACTTGGTCATGGTGAATAATCCTTTTAATGTACTGTTGAATCCTATTGGCTAGTATTTTGGTGAGAATTTTCGCATCTGTGTTCATCAAAGATACTGGTCTGTAGTTCTCTTTCTTGATGGGATCCTTGTCTAGTTTTGGGATCAAGGTGATGCTGGCTTCATAAAATAAGTTTGGAAGTTTTCCTTCCATTTCTATTTTTTGGAACAGTTTCAGGAGACTAGGAATTAGTTCTTCTTTAAATGTTTGGTAGAATTCCCCCAAAGGAAGCCGTCTGGCCCTGGGCTTTTGTTTGTTTGGAGATTTTTGATGACTGTTTCAATCTCCTTACTTGTTATGGGTCTGTTCAGGCTTTCTATTTCTTCCTGGTTCAGTTTTGGTAGTTCATATGTCTCTAGGAATGCAACCATTTCTTCCAGATTGTCAAAATTCTTGGCGTAGAGTTGCTCATAGTATGTTCTTATAATTGTTTGTATTTCTTTGGTGTTAGTTGTGATCTCTCCTCTTTCATTCATGATTTTATTTATTTGGGTCCTTTCTCTTTTCTTTTTGATAAGTCGCGCCAGGGGTTTATCAATCTTATTAATTCTTTCAAAGAACCAGCTCCTAGTTTCATTGATTTGTCCTATTGTTTTTTTGGTTTCTATTTCATTGATTTCTGCTCTGATCTTTATGATTTCTCTTCTCCTGCTGGGTTTAGGGTTTCTTTCTTGTTCTTTCTACAGCTCCTTTAGGTGTAGGGTTAGGTTGTGTACCTGAGACCTTTCTTGTTTCTTGAGAAAGGCTTGTACCGCTATATATTTTCCTCTCAGGACTGCATTTGTTGTGTCCCACAGATTTTGAACCGCTGTATTTTCATTATCATTTGTTTCCATGATTTTTTTCAATTCTTCTTTAATTTCCCGGTTGACCCATTCATTCTTTAGAAGGATGCTGTTTAGTCTCCATGTATTCGGGTTCTTTCCAAATTTCCTCTTGTTGACTGAGTTCTAGCTTCAGAGCATTGTGGTCTGAAAATATGCAGGGAATGCCAATCTTTTGATACCGGTTGAGACCTGATTTAGGACTGAGGATATGATCTATTCTGGAGAATGTTCCATGTACACTAGAGAAGAATTTGTATTCTGTTGCTTTGGGATGAAATGTTCTGAATATATCTGTGATGTCCATCTGGTCCAGTGTGTCATTTAAGGCCTTTATTTCCTTGTTGATCTTTTGCTTGGATGATCTTTCCATTTCAGTGAGGGGAGTGTTAAAGTCCCCTACTATTATTGTATTACTGTTGATGTGTTTCTTTGATTTTGTTATTAATTGGTTTATATAGTTGGCTGCTCCCACGTTAGGGGCATAGATATTTAAAATTGTTAGATCTTCTTGTTGGACAGATCCTTTGAGTATCATATAGTGTCCTTCTTCATCTCTTATTACAGTCTTTGGTTTAAAATCCAATTGATCTGATACAAGGATTGCCACTCCTGCTTTCTTCTGATGTCCATTAGCATGGTAAATTGTTTTCTACCCCCTCGCTTTAAATCTGGAGGTGTCTTCGGGTTTAAAATGAGTTTCTTGTAGGCAACATATAGATGGGTTTTGTTTTTTTATCCATTCTGATACCTTGTGTCTTTTGATTGGGGCATTTAGCCTATTAACATTCAGGGTAACTATTGAGAGATATGAATTTAGTGCCACCATATTGCCTGTAAGGTGACTGTTACTGTATATGGTCTCTGTTCATTTCTGATCTACCACTTGTAGGCTCTCTCTTTGCTTAGAGGACCCCTTTCAAGATTTCCTGTAGAGCTGGTTTGGTGTTTGCAAATTCTTTCAGTTTTTGTTTGTCCTGGAATCTTTTAATCTCTCCTTCTATTTTCAATGATAGCCTAGCTGGATATAGTATTCTTGGCTGCATGTTTTTCTCGTTGAGTGCCCTGAATATATCATGCCAGCTCTTTCTGGCTGCCAGGTCTCTGTGGATAAGTCAGCTGCCAATCTAATATTTTTACCATTGTATGTTACAGACTTCTTTTCCCAGGCTGCTTTCAGGATTTTCTCTTTGTCACTAAGACTTGTAAATTTTACTATTAGGTGACGGGGTATGGACCTATTATTGATTTTGAGGGGCATTCTCTGAACCTCCTGAGTTTTGATGCTTGTTCCCTTTGCCATATTGGGAAAATTCTCTCCAATAATTCTCTCCAGTATACCTTCTACTCCCCTCTCTCTTTCTTCTTCTTTTGGAATCCCAATTATTCTAATGTTGTTTCGTCTTATGTTGTTACTTATCTCTCGAATTCTGCCCTTGTGGTCCAGTAGCTGTTTGTCCCTCTTTTGCTCCGCTTCTTTATTCTCTATCATTTGGTCTTCTATATCACTAATTCTTTCTTCCGCCTCATTTATCTTAGCAGTCAGAGCCTCCATTTTTGATTGGACCTCATTAGTAGCATTTTAAATTTCAACTTGGTTAGATTTTAGTTCTTTTATTTCTCCAGAAACAGCTTTTACATCTCCCGAGAGGGTTTCTCTAATATCTTCCATGCCTTTTTCAAGCCCGGCTAGAACCTTAAGAATCGTCATTCTGAACTCTAGATCTGACATATTACCAATGTCTGTATTGATTAGGTCCCTATCCTTTGGTACTGCCTCTTGTTCTTTTTTTTTTGTGGTGAATTTTTCTGTCTTGTCATTTTCTCCAGATAAGAGTACATGAAGGAGCAAGTAAAATACTAAAATGGTGGCAATGACCCCAGGAAAATATGCTTTAACTAAATCAGAAGAGATCCCAAATCGTGAGGGGGGAGAAAGGGGATAAAAAGAGGTTCAGAAAGAAAATAAAAAAGAATCAATTAAAAAAAGAAAACGAATAAAGAGAAAATATAAAATATATATATGTATATATATTAGATAAACTAGTTAAAAAAACGTTTAAAAAAACAAAAGGGTAAAAGTTAAAAAGATTTAGCAGAAGAAGAGAGAGGAAAAAAAATTAAAAAAGAAAAAAAATTAAATTAACTGTAAGACTAAAGAATCATGGGGAGAAAGCCATGAGTTCCGTGCTTTGCTTTCTCCTCCTCTGGAATTGTGCTGCTCTCCTTATTGAACCTGCACTCCTTGGTAGTTGAACTTGGTCCTGGCTGGATTTCTTGTTGATCTTCTGGGGGAGGGACCTGTTGTAGTGATTCTCAAGTGTCTTTGCCCCAGGCTGAATTGCACCGCCCTTACCGGGAGCCAGGCTGAGTAATCCCCTTTCAGGAGCTTTTGTTCCCTGAATGCTTTCTGTAGAGTTCCAGAGGAGGGGAATGGAAATGGTGGCCTCCCAGTCTCCAGCCTGGAGGAGCCAAGAGCTCGGGGCCCCATTCCTCAGTGCGCCCTCAGAGAACAGCACCCATTTACTCTCGTCTCCCTGGCCTCCAGCCGCACTCCGAGTTACCAAGTCTGCGACCCATTCAAGGTAACCCCAGCTGTGAGGTCACCCCTTGGCTCTGTCTCTGTAGCCAGCTTCCCCGTTCTAATACCTGCAAGCTCTGCGACACTCAGACACCCCTGATCTTTCTATGACCCTGTGGGAACTGAGGCCATGCTGACCCCGTGTTGGCTTCACCCTGGTTTAGCCTCTGGAGCGATGTCCCTCAGCGGAACAGACTTTTTTTTTTTTAAAGATTTTTATTCATTTATTGGACAGAGAGGTCACAAGTAGGCAGAAAGGAAGGCAGAGAGGAGGAAGCAGGCTCCCTGCCAAGCAGAGAGCCCAATGCAGGGCTCGATCCCAGCACCCTGGGATCACGACCCGAGCCGAAGGCAGAGGCTCAACCCACTGAGCCACCCAGGCACCCCTGGAACAGACTTTTAAAAGTCCTGATTTTGTGTTCTGTTGCTCCGTCACTTGCTGGGAGCCAGCCCTTCCCCCTGCGGTCTATCTTCCCATCGCTTTGCATTCACTTCTCTGCCAGTCCTACCTTTCAGATAGTGGTTTATTTTCTGTTTCTAGAATTGCTGTTCTTCTTCTTTTTGATCTCCCAGTGGATTTGTAGGTGTTTGCAATCTTTAGATAAGCTATCTAGATGATCTCCTGCCACCTGAAGTAGTCTCAGCCTGCTTCTTCTCTGCCATCTTGACTCCTCCTCTCAGATGCATTTCTTAATATTAGTTTGCCAATATTATATCTTACAGCAAAAAATTAACATTTTACATTGCTCATTGAAATCAAGTTTTCAAGTTACTCTTCATTCTTACTAAATATATGCTAATTCATATAAATTTATATATTTTTATCTTGAAGAATCTTTGCCATACAGATACAGGTAGAAATGTTAAAACTTTTTAAAAAGAAGGTCAACGACTAGGTTGGGTTTCTATGTAGTAGAAGTATAAAAGCTACAATCTGAGAGGCATATTATTATATATTGTTCTAAGAAAAGTATTCTCAAATAAAATAACTTAACACTAAATTTGGGGGGTTGGCAATGTATTAGACTTTAAGATAAAATGTAAACTAAATATAAGAGGGATTAATTGTTAAGCATTATAGGAAGATGTGTTTAAACAATCAGAAAATTCACCACATGTGCCTTATTAATAATAATGCTTGAAACAAAGCAGTGAGTAAAATATTTTACAGAGAATAGTTGTTTTTTGAAAATAAATGTGTATTGTTTTAATTTGTAAGAGTAACTGATGTACATTACAAAAATTGAGATTATGCAAAACATTGAAAAATAACATTAGGAAGTGTTACATCCCTTATTCTTCTTTATTAGTTTACTAGAAAGGGGTGCACCATTAAATGACCTTGTCTTCTTCCTTCTATCTCTAAAAGACTCATCTTCAATATCCTTCTTATGAGGTAAACGTTTTTAAATAATTTAGGGGATACCTGATTATTTATCCTGAATATTGGGGAGCGCTGTAGTGATGTTCTTGACATCAAAGAGAAAGAAAATCCAAGAACATTTGGAAACTTTGCAGTACTGACTATGTTTATAAAGCTTGATGAGCTCTCTTTCCTCATAATACCCCACTTCTTATCATGGTATTGACAGTAGCAGAGATTTTAAGTAATAAAATCTTTAATTTCCATATAATCAGTAATTATTAAAATTATTATTTCATGAACATAAAGTAAAAGTAATTCCTTTCAGTCCTCATAAATGCAAGGTCATGGAGTCACTGCCATATCAAAACAAAGAACAGTTTCAACACTCCCCCTCCTTCCCAGAACACAACACTCCCTTGTACTTATCCTTTGTAGTTCATACCCCACTTCAGCAACTTGGCAATTTCTGTCCCTAAACTTCTGGCTTTTTTCAGAATTCTGTATGGTGGAATAGTACAGTATATAGACTTTTGAGTCTAGGATTCTATCACTTATAGAATTCCACTGAGATCACCCCATGCTGTTGCACATATCTGCAGTTTGTTCTGTGGGGTTCCTGAATAGAGCCCGTTGTATGAATGTACCAGTGCTTTATCCACTTATCTATTGAAGACTATATTGTTGCTGGCACTTCTGAGTAGAGCCATTATGAGTATTCATTACAAGTTTTTGTGTAAATGTAAATTTTCATTTCTCTTGGGGAAATGTGTAGAAGTAGGACCACTGGCTTGTATGATGTACATGTTTAACTTTATAAAAAAAAAATACTGAACTATTTTCCAGAGTGGCTATAGCATCTTTCATTCCTACCAGCAATGTATGAAATTTCCAGGCCTTGGCATCCTTGTCTGCACTTGGTATTTGTAAATACCCTTTTTTTTTTTTTTTAATTTTAGCATCAATGTGTGCAGAGTTATCTCGTGGTAATAATGTGCATTTTCTCAATGACTAATGATGTCAAGCATCATTGCATGTGTTTATCTGCCATCTGTATATCTTCTTTGGTGAGATGTCTGTTCAAATATTTTGCTCAGTTTTTCAGGGTTTTTAAAATTTTAGAAGTTTTTTAAATGTTCTGGTTATAAGCCTTTGATCCAACAGGATTGTTAAATATTTTCTCTCAGTCTGCATCTTTTCATTTCATTCTCTTAACATAAGATTTTTTTATTTTAATTTTTTGAAGTCTAAGTAATTATTATTTTCATTAATCATGTATATAGCTTGTGTGTAGAAGCTTAGAACTGTTGTTCCAACTAAGGCATAAAGATTTTCTCCTCTGTTTTCTAATAACAGTTTTATAGTTTACATTTTATATTTTGGTCAATAATATATTCTGAGTTGATTTTATGTAAAGTGTAAGATGTGTAAGATATAGATTGAAGTTCATTTTCTGGAATATGTATGTCTAGTTGCTTCAGTACCATTTTTGAAAATTATCCCTTATCCAATGAATTGCTTTTGTTTCTTCCTTAAAAATCAATTAACCATTTTTGTGTGGGTCTATTTCGGGGCTTTCTACTTTGGTCCATTGAGCTATGAATCTATTTTTTTGTCAATATCACAGTGTCTTAATTACTGAAACTTTATACCAACTCTTAAAATTGAGTAGTATGAATAAAAACCTCCAACCTATGTGTTATTTTAGTATTGGGGCAAATTATGCATTGGGAAGTATGAAGATTAAAAGCCTCATGCTGTAGTAAGCATCTCTGTCTCTGTTTCTCTGTGTGTTACTCTGTCTCTCTCTTTTTTAACACTTTATTTTTAACTCTGAATTGTGCTTTGCCTCTCAGGGATCCACATGTAGGAGTCTCCTACCTGTTTTTAAATCAAAGTCTGGGGGCACCTGGGTGGCTCAGTCAGTTGGGCATCTGCCTTTGGCTCAAGTTATGATCTCAGGGTCCTGGGATTGAGCTGCCCATCAAGCTTCCTGCTCAGCGGGGAGCCTGCTTCTCCCTCCCACTCCATCCCTTCCCCTGCTTGTGCTTTCTCTCTTGTTCTCTCTCTCTCTCAAATAAACAAATCTTTTAAAAATGTTTATAAAAAATAAAAGCATAAATAAATCAAAGTCTGGCAGAGCCTGTTAACCTTCAACATTCTTTTTTGTATCTAGTCCATAGGTGCTGAGCCTACCTATGTCTTTTGGTTTCCTTTTTTTTTTTTTTCCTTTTTTATTTACAACTGATATTCATTTAGTGTAGAAGAGAAAGGTAAGTGCTTCAAACTTTGGGTGTGTGTCAGTCACATGTCTCATTTTATCTAAATTCTTCTCTGATGACTATCATGTTTTATAGAAACATCTAGATTACAAATGAAGGTGAAAAGATTGTTATTTGCACATAATTATTTTCATATATCTCAAATTCACCTCAAATAGAAAAGTTAGAATTGCTTTTTCAAAATATATTTAAGCATCTCAGCATTAATTAGCAATGATTAATTTATTAATTCTGATTGTTTATTAATCATAATTGCTTAAGTAGCCATTTTACCAAACTCTACAAAGGTAGGTGCAAAGAATTTTTTTAAAACTTTTTTTATGGTAATGCTTAGAGATCTACCAAAGTTTTGTGTGATTATTGTTGACTATAGGTACAAAGCTTTATAATAGATTTCTAGAGTTCTGTCATCTTTTTTGATTAAAACTATAGCTGTCGTTTAGTAATTCCCTATCCCTCTCCCTCCCCTAGGTGCTGATGACCACCATTCCACTATATGATTCTATGAACTTGACTATTTAGGTGCTTCCTAGAGTGGAATTACTCGATATTTCCTCTGTGACTGGCTTGTTTCATTTACCATAATATCCTCAAGTTCATCCATGTTGTTGCATACTGAAGAATGTCTTCCTTTTCCTAATGCTGAATAGTATTCCATTGTGTACATTTACTAGATTTTCTTTATATATTCATCTGCTACTGAACATTTAGGTTGTTTTCATATTTTGCTATTGTAGATAGTATAGCAATGAACATAGGAGTGCTGATATCTCTCTAGATCCTGATTTCAATTATTTTGGATGAAAGCCCATGAGTGTGATTCCTGGATCACATGAGAGCTCTAGTTTTAATTTTTTGAGGAATCTCTATCCTGTTTTCATAGTGGCTACACCATTCTACATTCCCACCAACACTATATATAACTATACTATATAAAAATTCCAGTTTCTATACATCCTCCTCAACATGTGTCCTGTGGGGTTTTGTTTGTTTGTTGCTAATAGCCATCTTGACAGATTTAAGATAATATCTCTTTGTGGTCTTGATTTGCATTTTCCTGATAATTAGTGATGTGAGCCTTTTTTCATATATGTGTTGGCCATTTGTAGTCCTTCTTTAGGGAAATGTTTATTTGCATCCTCAGCCCATTTTTTAATCAAGTTACAGGTTTTATTTTTTGTTTTGTTTGTTTGTTTTTTTACTATTGTTTTGTTGGTGTTCCTTCTACATTTTGAGGTTAGTTCTGTTTTAGCTCTCCAGAGAAACAGAATCAATGGGAAATAGATAGATGATAGATAGATGTTTGATAGAGATATACACATAGATATTATTATGAGGAATTGACTGAACCTTTCCATAATGTGTTGCCTGCAAGCTGGAGACCTAGAGAACCAATGGTGTAATTCCAGTTCAAGTCTAAAGGCTTGAAAACCAGGAAGCCAGTGGTGTAAATATCAGTTCAATAGCAGAGTACCAATGCATCAGCTCAAGCAGGGGGGCAGGAAGCAGAAGCAGGATTCCTTCTTCCTTCCCCTTTTTTGTTCTATTCAAGCCCTTAAAAGATTAGATAACATGCACCTACATTGGGAGGACCTTACTGAAAACACTAATTCAAATGTTAATTTCATTCAGAAACACCTTTATAGACCCACAAAAAATAGTGTTTAATTTGGGCATCCTTGCCCTAGTCAAGTTGAGACATAAAGTTAACTGTCACAATTCCACCTGTTCAAATTGGCACCTATATATATGCCATTTCTTTTAACCAAACTTAATTTTTAAACAAAGACAATAATAAGGTGATAATATAATATTATATATAATATTATATTATGGAAGGTGTTTTATATATTGTTTATACATATATGTTTTTATATAATATATAATATAATATAATATATTATTAATCTTTCTAACACCTATCCCATGGATAACCCAAACCAAAAACACCTTCCATAATATTAATATATATAATTACAATATATTATATTATATTACAATATAATATATTATATATATAATATATTATATTTAATATTATATATATATGACTATATATAGTTTTATATATATAATACTAAATATAATATATTATATATAATATATTATGTAGTCATATATAAAATATATGTAAGACAATATATTAGTATTATGTATATTAGTATATAGACAATATATTAGTATTATATCTGCATTGCATATTTAGGTATCAGAAGTTTGGTAGAATTCATCAGTGAATGAGCCTAGTGCTTTCTGTGTTACAAAGCTATTAATCATTGATTCAATTTCTCTCATGGATATAGACTTATTCAGATTGTTTATTTCTTCTTGTGTGAGTTTTGGTAATCTGCATCTTCAAGAAATTCATCTGTTTACTTTAGGTTGTAAAATTTGTGGACATAGAATTGTTCATGGTATTCCTTTATTTTCTTTTTAATATCCATAGTATCTGAAGTTCCCTCTTTGATTTATAATAATAATTTGTATAATCTTCCTTTTTTCCTTGTTAAAGGCTTACTGATGTAAACTGTCTATTTTTTTTCCCCTCTCAAAAGTCAAATAATATCTGAACAGATTATCTCTTTCCAGAACCCTTCCCTGCTGCCAGGTCCCAGACAAAGATCTCTCAAATGTTCAAAATACCAATATACTAAAGTATAGTGTATTATTCAGCTCAGGCTGCTCTAACAAAATACTGTAGTGGCTTAAACAAAATCTACTTATTTCTCACAGTTTCAGAGCCTGGGAAGTCTAAGATCAATGTGCTGACAGATCTGGTGCCTGATGAGAACCCTCTTGTTGGCTTGCTTTCTTGTTGCTCTATCTACACGTGGAAGAGAGAGGGCTCTGGTCTTTCTTGTTCTTCTTTTAAAGACACTAATCTCATCATGGAGGCTCCAGTCTTAGGATCTCATTTAAACATAATTATTTCCCTTAAACTACACCCTTCAAATGCCATCACATTGAAGATAATGGCTCAACATATGAATTTGAGGGAGGGATAAATATTCAGTCTATAATTTTCTATCCTTGGCCTTCAAAATTTATACCATCCCATGCAAAATACATTGAGTCCATCTTAACAGCACCTCACATCTTACTTCATCCTAGGATCAACTCTAAAGTCTTTATAGTCCAAAGTCTTATCTAAGTAGCATCTAAATCAGATATAGGTGAGCTTGACATATAATATACCTTGAGGGAAAGTTTCTTTTCATCTGTGAACCTATGAAACCAAGTAAGTTATGTGCTTCCCAAATTGCAATGAGACAGGTACAGGATAGATGGTCCCACTTTAAAAGAGAGAAATCAGAAAGCATAAAGGGGTTATGGGTCCCAAGCCAGTCTCTAACCCAGCAAGGCAAATACCATTAGACCTTAATGCATGAAAATATTTCCCTTTGGTTGGATGCCCCGTCATATGGTACAGCGGAACCACCCTCAAATAGTAGCTCCTTCAAGCATGGGTCTCAGTCCCCCTCCAGGCTCTGCAGAGAGGGATTGCATGCCCAAGTCTCTGGGTAGCTTCTGTCTGACTTGCTGAGACCCAGGCAATGCCCCCCTGTTTAAAACTGAAGAAGCAGCCCTGAGGACTTCTGAATGACCTTTAGACCCATTCTTTCTTGATCTTGAAGAATAGTGCACAATTGCAGTGAGATATCAAAATGGTCTGGTCCTCTAGGAGCTAAGAAGCTGGCAACCTGGGTGCCTGGGTGGCTTAGTGGGTTAAGCCGCTGCCTTCGGCTCAGGTCATGATCTCAGGGTCCTGGGATCGAGTCCCGCATCGGGCTCTCTGCTCAGCAGGGAGCCTGCTTCCTCCTCTCTCTGCCTGCCTCTCTGCTTACTTGTAATTTCTCTCTGTCAAATAAATAAATAAAATCTTTAAAAAAAAAAAAAAAAGAAGCTGGCAACCTTCCTTCATATTGTTCTGTCTCTGTCCCTTCAGTTCAGAATGGCAGTGTTTTTGCTGGAATAGCTAATTAGGCATGGGTTGAGAAGTCCCCAGATCTTTGAGTTCTGGTTCCTAGTTGTGTGAACTTAAACAAGTGTTTTCTGTCTGCATTTCACTATTTTGTAGAAAATAAATAAATAAATACATAAATACATAAATAATTTTTTTACATCTTATAAATCCATTGTGAAGACTAAATGTATTAATGCACATACAACCCTTGTAATAGGGTTTGGTTCCTTAATTTATAAGCATTTAGTGTATATAGACTCATATATGATTCATTTAAAATTATTATTGTGTATGGTTATTATGAACAAGAACATGGTATGGAGAATTCATAAAATTATAATATTGCTTATTTTTATATTAGTATAAATAAATCTACCTTTTTAAGTGCTACTTAGAATTTCAAAATATAGCTTCATCAATGTTGATTTCACAAGTCCTGTTTATCTAATAAAAAATCAGGGGCTTGGGTTTTTTTGTTTGTTTGTTTTTGTTTTTTAATTTACATTTGAGAATAAAATTTCATGTTAAAAGTATTCCTAAACAAAATGTACCTTTGTAAAGCCCTGTGTGTATATTTGTGGGTTAAGTACCATGAAGCTTAATTGTAGAATCAATACATACTAGTATAGATAATGCCAAATCGCCTTCTAAAAATATTGCACCAATATTCACTACCCACACTGGTTTGTCAGTATATGCGAAGGGATTTACAACAAAATAAAGATGACTTCAAACTGAAGACATTTGTGATACAGCAGAGGCAAAAAGAAGAATTTTGGGAGTTTCCATTTTCTGACTAAGAGCAGAGATTCTGGGAGTGAAAAGCATAAATCCCTTTTGGGGGAGCTTCCGTTGGGGAAGGAGACTGACCACTGGCACAGGAGTGAGAAGCTGCATAAATAAACATTATCACAAACTGTCTACCTTCCATTTATTCCCCTAAAAGCCCGTTTTGTCTCCTCTTGCAGCTCATTTACATCCCAGAGAAGCCCTACCCTGCCCTTTCCTCTATTAAACTGGTATATAAACCTTTATTCCTGGCTGTTCAGGGAGCCTCTTCATTTGAATGTTCCCACATGCACAATAAACTTTTCTCTTTTAATCTGTCTATTGTCAGACCTCAATGGGCAGAGGGATTTTTTTTTCCCTCCCAGCATATGTATTTGACGCAGGTTTGCCAGAATTAGCAAACAAAAATGACAAGATGAACAACATTTTTGCTGTTCACACAATATTTGAAATATACAGATACTAAAGTTTTTCTTAAATGGTTGGTTATTTATGTAAAACTTAAAGTAATTTAATTAAGTATCCTACATTTGATATCTGAGGACGTGAGAAATCCAATGTTCTAGGAACAAGTATTCATAAATAGTCAACAACAAAAGCTGCTCTTCTCGGTGTACTAAATACATTGGGAAACAGACGATTATAAGGAAAAAGTAAGCTTTCATTTATTTTATTTATTTATTTTATTTTTTATTTATTTTTTTATTTTAATTTTACAAGTATTAGTCATTAATCATAAGTGAAGCCAACGTGTCCCTGCAGCAGCTTTGCTCATCATCTTGAAGCAGGGAAACCTGCACCAGGCTGCACTGCCCTTGGGTAACAGTTGGAACAAACACATGTTTTACTTTCTTGGGACTCTTTTCCACTCTAGCTTCCCAGGAGACCTCAAAACCAATGTGTGGATGTCTTTGGTAACAACTACCAGACTGTAAGGTCTCAATAATTTAACAAACTATTTTTATATTAATTAGTTAATTAATTAATTAATTAATAGGAGGAAAGCGATAGAAGTTTATTAAGTGAAGATACAGAAAACGCTCTCCAGAGTGAGAGGGGTTCGGACAGGGTTGCCAAGAAGGGCCTTTAGGGGTGCTCTTTTCTAGAAAGCTAATCAGAGAACTTAAATCCTTTTCACATTTCTACCCATATCACCATTGAGCAAGGACTAGTGATAACACCTTCAATGTTTACTTCCTTTTTAGGGTTTGGTTATTCTTTGTTGGTCCATGGATGGTCATCACAAAGACACCCACCCCACAGGACGCACCCCACACGCCCAGGGCAAGGTGGTCAGATTTGTCCCTTTTCTGATCTCCCCACACTTCCACATTTGGGGGATCTCTGTGAGCCTGATCACATAAGGGCCTGTCCTCTCTCCCTACCTAGCCCCACCTGTCCGTTACTCATTCCTCCGCCTGGGAGAGTAGCCCTAATTGCCGCCAGGGAATGGGGATGGTGACCGCTCTGGCTGCTTCCTGTTGAAATGGAGCCGCGACTGTGTGGCAGTTAGAATCTATTGTTTTTTTTCTTCTAATATTTAAGACTAAGATAATTCAACTCTGCTTTATATGTTGGTTTGCATCATTTTTTTTTCTTTTAGAATGTGAATGTTACCAAATTTTACAAGAGAATAATACTGATGAGACTACTAAAATATTATATATCAAAAGAACCTCTTAAACATTTCAGAATAAAATGTTATCATTTGGGCGCCTGGGTGGCTCAGTGGATTAAGCCGCTGCCTTCGGCTTGGGTCATGATCTCAGGGTCCTGGGATCGAGTCCCGCATCGGGCTCTCTGCTCAGCAGGGAGCCTGCTTCCCTCTCTCTCTCTCTCTCTCTGGCTGCCTCTCTGTCTACTTGTGATTTCTCTCTGTCAAATAAATAAATCTTAAAAAAAAAGAAAAAAAATGTTATCATTTGTGAACTCGAATAGCCAGTATAGTAAAGGAGGTAGGCCATGCTACAGGGGTATTGAAATTAAACCCATAAAAAGGTGAAAAGCAAATTTTATCATTCTCCTTTGATATGTAAGATGCCAGAAAATTAGATGATTGCCAAACTTAGAAATCATGGAACCATGAAGTCTAGCGTTATGTCTAAAAATAAACTAAAGCATATTAAAATTTTTAAGTTTTTTTTTTTTTTGAGAAGAAAATCTATTCAAATTAGCATCTTAGCTCACAGATAGAAAGAAGCTGTACAAAACGAAAGACTTTTAGAGGCAGAAGGGCACAGGAACAAGGAAATTGTACTAGTATATGGTGATTGCAAGGTTAATTTCCCTTAGAGGACTGTCAGGAGGATTATCTAACTAGCACTGTTCCGACAATTTCTGATTAATTGGGAGAGCTAAAGCCATATTTATATTAAGTCTTAGTTTGATATGTGTGTTAGCATGAGTGACTCCATTTGGGGCCTGTTGTCTCATTTTTTAACAGTTAAGATGTCCAAGGATAGTATCTAACCTGATATAATTATCCAGTTCTCCAGAAATGGATGACTCACATAATTTTGACAAATGAAGATCTCAGTGTTGAGAAGCCTAAGTCTTCCTATCTGGTAATCACATTGCCAGTTCTACCCACTTTATTATGAAAAAGGCATATTGCCACTTACCTTTTTTTTTTAACCTGAGTAGGGAAATCTGCTGTATTATAAAGAGGCAACAAAAGGCTGAGTGCTCTGGGGAATGAAAGTCTTCTAATGTTACCTCCTTATTTACAAAGGTCCAGATCCTTTGGACAAATTCTGATTGAATGATTTGTAATTTCAAACAAAATCAGAAATGGTTAAGATCAACGTACATTTTGGCAACCAAATAGTACTTTTATAATAAAATAATTCAGTAATAAAAATATAAACCTTGCAAAGATTAGTGTGCCTGATTAGCTTGAAAAAGATGAGCACTTTTTGCAAAGTATCTATTTTAGTACAATTTATTTTTGGTATGTAACTTTTATTTTCAAAAACTACTATTCTATTAAATATTTCAATAATTTTTCACTACTTAAAATAATTAGCCCAAAACATGTATCAAAAATTAAAACAAAGATAAGTGTGCTTATGTTTCTTTTTAGAGAATATTGTTAAAATATTTAAAGATAGTTCCTTATGGAGTTCATATAATTAATGATATCATTTTATGAAAGCATCAGTTTAGAAATAAGAAGAAGAAGGACTGTGTGTTTTACAATGTACTTGAAGTCCCTGACATTCAAATAAAATGTTTCATGATCAACTAAAGCCCAAAATTCATGTGGGGACCATTATCCTTATTGTAATTTTAAATTCTAAGATAAAGCCATTCAATTATTAGTGAAAAAAATTTTTCAAGTAGGTCCACGTCATAGATACTACATAAGAAATAATAGATTTAGGAACACCTGGGTGGCTCAGTTGGTTAAGCAGCTGCCTTTGGCTCAGGTCATGATCCCAGCGTTCTGGGATGGAGTCCCACATCCGGCTTCTTGCTCCGCAGGGAGCCTGCTTCTCCCTCTGCCTCTGCTTGCCACTCTGTCTGCCTGTGCTCGCTCTCACTCTCTCTCTCTCTGACAAATAAATAAATAAAATCTTAAAAAAAAAAAAAAGAAGAAAGAATAGATTTAAACACTTTAAGTGATGATAAACCAACCACAAAATCCCCTAGGGAAAATATTCTGTAAATGGTACTGGGGGACTAGTACCTCCAGTCCCTAAGGACATGAAGGAAGATGACTTTAAAAGTTCTGTGGTTGCCTGGTATCTGTAAGTTAGATTAGGGAAAAAGTTTAGAGAAGACAGACTTCAGGCATTAATTTTGTTGGTAAATGTTTGCTCCCTTCAGATTCTGCTCTTTGAGGAAAAATCATTTTCTGAGGGAACTTTAAGAAACACAGTTGAAGTCTTATTTATAGATGAACTTAGAGAGTGGCATTGTTTTAGCTAATTTTATTTTTAAACAATTTTTCTTTAAATTATTCACAAGAATATTTTACATATTATAAATAACTCTATTATATATACATACAGTTGATGCTTCAACAATGCAGGCGTTATGGGTGCTGACCTTCTATACAGTCAAAAATCCTCATGTAACTTTTGACTTCTATTAACTACTAATAGCCCACTATTGATTGGAACCTTATTGATAACATAAATAGTCGGTATAACATAACATGTATGTTATGTATGTACTATAAACTATATCCGTACAATACAGTAGAGATAAAGAAAGTCACAAGGAGGGTGTCTGGGTGGCTCAGCTGGGTGGCTCAGCTGGCTAGGCAACTGCCTTCAGGTCAGGTCATGATCCCAGAGTCCCAGGATTGAGTCCTGCATTGGGCTCCCAGCTCCACAGGGAGTTGCTTCATCCTCTGACCTTCTCCCTTCTCATGCTCTCTCTCACTGTCTCTCTCGCAAATAAATAAATAAAATCTTAAAAAAAAAAAAGAAAGTCATTAAAAAAAGAGAATAGGTTTTGAGTATCGCACTGTAAAAAATTTGCATATATGTGGACCTGCACAGTTTAAGTCCTTGTTGTTCAAGGATAAAGGGTATGATTATCCAAAAATGCACATTGGTTTCTAGTAAAATTGCAAAAGATGGGAGATAGATTTAAAAGCACACCTGTGGTCATTATTTTTGTGTGTTTTTACTGAAAATGTTAACTGTCTTACTTTAGAACTGAAACGTTTTTACTGATAATCTTTCATTTCTTCTCTTCTACCACTTTTGAAATTTGAAAAAGAACCCAATTCTTCCTAAATTATGCCTTTAAAAAATGTTTTGTAATAATCCTAAAATGGTTTTAGAAGATAGTTTAACACTATGAATATCATTTTCTCAAACTGTTACTTTTCAATAAATTTAAGACTTTTAAGTATACTAAGCAAATATTAAATCTATAGTAATAAAGAACAGGATTATTGAAACAAAATGTCTCATTGCCTTCAAAATAACAACCACAACAAAAACTATTCTTAACAGAGTCAAAATACACAATTAGGTATCTTCTTAAAGGACACACTGGAAATTTCAGAATAAACTTAGAAAAAAAATCCCAAAACAGAGCCTAGAGTAATATTTTAAACCTTAAGGAGCATTTTGGACTAGTAATTTAAAAAATATAATTATATATCTTGGCTTTCAAAGGTTGTATTAGAAAAACATACTCACCAGAGGTGTTGAGCTGGGCTTAAGAATGACTCAGCCTTCAGGAATTTATAGCAGAAAGCTGTAAAATGACTAACTTTGTGTCAACAAATTTGTTGATAGAGTGACCATTCCCTTTTATGCAAATAAACTGGCCAAAAATATGACAACTTAGACAACCCTATCAGTTAGGGAAATTGATGCAGTCAAAAGTTAATAGTGGGAAGACTTGGCTTTAATTTGCTTGTGCTGATCTGGGTGTGCAATGTCAATGCTATTCTAAACAATGTAAGGGTTGTGTTTTGCTCTTACATTTGTCCTTGACATGCCTCTGCTGAATTTTGAGACTCTAAAGACCACAGTTTGGAAAACAAAAAATTACACTGAGAATTATCTTGAATTTTAAAGGCTAAAATGTCTCTATGCTGCTCAGGCTCACCGAGATTCTGTTAAAAATAATATCTTAACCATTTCCTGCAGCACGGAAAAATCAATGGTGCTCTATCTCTGGCTAGTTTGGTCTGTTATCTGCCTGCCAACGCCCAAATTATGGAACACAGCCAACATCCTGCAAATATCAGCCCTTAGCATCCGTGTCTAATTCACAGGCTTTGGCTTTAGGAACTATCTCACATTGAATTTCATTTTGTGATACTTCCACATCCTGCTAAGTCTTGGCTTTTTATCTTATGTCTTGTCTCTGGCTTTGTACTTACTCCAGGCATCTGATCCCTGATACAGACATACCTCAGAGATACAGTTTCAGGCCACCACAATAAAACAAATATTATAATAAAGCCAACCAAATATTTGGGGGGGTTTCCAGCACATATAAAATTTATTTTTACACTATACTATAGGCTATTAAGTGTACAGTAGCATTGTGTCTAAAAAAATTGTACATTCCTTAATGAAAAAGTACTTTGTTACGGAAAAATGCTATTATTTGGGCTTTTAAAAAGTCATAACATTTTTGCTGGTAGAGGGTCTTGCCTTGATGTTGATGTCTGCTGATCAGGGCAGTGCTTGCTAAAGGTTGGTGTGACCATGGCAGTTTCTCAAAATAAGACAGCAATAAAGTTTGCTCTATAGATCGAGTCTTCCTTTCATGACTTATTTCTCTGTACCATATAGTGTTCTTTGATAGCTTTTAACCCACAGTAGAACTTCTTCCAAAATTGGAATCAATCCTGTAAAAACTTAACACTGCCGGGGTGCCTGGGTGGCTCAGTGGGTTAAAGCCTCTGCCTTCGGCTCAGGTCATGATCTCAGGGTCCTGGGATCGAGCCCCACATTGGGCTCTCTGCTCAGCAGGGAGCCTGCTTCCTCCTGTCTCTCTGCCTGCCTCTCTGCCTACTTGTGATCTCTCTCTGTCAAACAAATAAATAAAATCTTTAAAACAAATAAAAATAAAAATAAATAAAAAATAAAAACTTACCACAGCCTTATCAACTAATTTCAGGTAATATTCTGAATCCTTTGTTGTCTTTTCAAAGTCTTCACAGCATCTTCACCAGGAGTAGATTCCATCTCAAGAAATGCTTCCTTTGCTCATCCATGGGAAGCAACTCTACATATATTAAAGTTTGATCATGTGATTATTTCAATCCAGTCACATTTTCTGGCTCCACTTCTAATTTTAGTTCTCTTGCAATTTCTTTTTTTTTTTTTTTTTAATTTTTATTTTTTATAAACATATATTTTTATCCCCAGGGGTACAGGTCTGTGAATCACCAGGTTTACACACTTCACAACACTCACCAAAGCACATACCCTCCCCAATGTCCATAATCCCACCCCCTTCTCCCAAACCCCCTCCCCCCGGCAACCCTCAGTTTGTTTTGTGAGATTAAGAGTCACTTATGGTTTGTCTCCCTCCCAATCCCATCTTGTTTCATTTATTCTTCTTCTACCCACTTAAGCCTCCATGTTGCATCACCACTTCCTCATATCAGGGAGATCATATGATAATTGTCTTTCTCTGCTTGACTTATTTCGCTAAGCATGATACGCTCTAGTTCCATCCATGTTGTTGCAAATGGCAAGATTTCATTTCTTTTGATGGCTGCATAGTATTCCATTGTGTATATATACCACTTCTTCTTGATCCATTCATCTGTTGATGGACATCTAGGTTCTTTCCATAGTTTGGCTATTGTGGACATTGCTGCTATAAACATTCGGGTGCATGTGTCCCTTTGGATCACTACATTTGTATCTTTAGGGTAAATACCCAATAGTGCAATTGCTGGGTCATAGGGCAGTTCTATTTTCAACATTTTGAGGAACCTCCATGCTGTTTTCCAGAGTGGCTGCACCAGCTTGCATTCCCACCAACAGTGTAGGAGGGTTCCCCTTTCTCCGCATCCTCGCCAGCATCTGTCATTTCCTGACTTGTTGATTTTAGCCATTCTGACTGGTGTGAGGTGATAACTCATTGTGGTTTTGATTTGTATTTCCCTGATGCCGAGTGATATGGAGCACTTTTTCATGTGTCTGTTCGCCATCTGGATGTCTTCTTTGCAGAAATGTCTGTTCATGTCTTCTGCCCATTTCTTGATTGGATTATTTGTTCTTTGGGTGTTGAGTTTGCTAAGTTCTTTATAGATTCTGGACACTAGTCCTTTATCTGATATGTCGTTTGCAAATATCTTCTCCCATTCTGTCAGTTGTCTTTTGATTTTGTTAACTGTTTCCTTTGCTGTGCAAAAGCTTTTGATCTTGATGAAATCCCAGTAGTTCATTTTTTCCCTTGCTTCCTTTGCCTTTTGCGTTGTTCCTAGGAAGATATTGCTGCGGCAGAGGTCGAAGAGGTTGCTGCCCGTGTTCTCCTCAAGGATTTTGATGGATTCCTTTCGTACATTGAGGTCCTTCATCCATTTTGAGTCTATTTTTTGTGTGTGGTGTAAGGAAATGGTCCAATTTCATTTTTCTGCATGTGGCTGTCCAATTTTCCCAGCACCATTTATTGAAAAGGCTGTCTTTTTTTTTCCATTGGACATTCTTTCCTGCTTTGTCGAAGATTAGTTGACCATAGATTTGAGGGTCTATTTCTGGGCTCTCTATTCTGTTCCATTGATCTATGTGTCTGTTTTTTTTGTGCCAGTACCATGTTGTCTTGATGATGACAGCTTTGTAATAGAGCTTGAAGTCCGGAATTGTGATGCCACCAACGTTGGCTTTCTTTTTCAATATCCCTTTGGCTATTCGAGGTCTTTTCTGGTTCCATATAAATTTTTAGAATTATTTGTTCCATTTCTTTGAAAAAGATGGATGGTACTTTGATAGGAATTGCATTAAATGTGTAGATTGCTTTAGGTAGCATAGACATTTTCACAATATTTATTCTTCCAATCCAGGAGCATGGAACATTTTTCCATTTCTTTGTGTCTTCCTCAATTTCTTTCATGAGTACTTTATAGTTTTCTGAGTATAGATTCTGTGTCTCTTTGGTTAGGTTTATTCCTAGGTATCTTATGGTTTTGGATGCAATTGTAAATGGGATTGACTCCTTAATATCTCTTTCTTCTGTCTTGCTGTTGGTGTAGAGAAATGCAACTGATTTCTGTGCATTGATTTTATATCCTGACACTTTACTGAATTCCTGTATAAGTTCTAGCAGTTTTGGAGTGGAGTCTTTTGGGTTTTCCACATATAGTATCATATCATCTGCGAAGAGTGATAATTTGACTTCTTCTTTGCCGATTTGGATGCCTTTAATTTCCTTTTGTTGTCTGATTGCTGAGGCTAGGACCTCTAGTACGATGTTGAATAGCAGTGGTGATAATGGACATCCCTGCCGTGTTCCTGACCTTAGCGGAAAAGCTTTCAGTTTTTCTCCATTGAGAATGATATTTGCGGTGGGTTTTTTCATAGATGGCTTTGATGATATTGAGGTATGTGCCCTCTATCCCTACACTTTGAAGAGTTTTGATCAGGAAGGGATGTTGTACTTTGTCAAAATGCTTTTTCAGCATCTATTGAGAGTATCATATGGTTCTTGTTCTTTCTTTTATTGATGTGTTGTATCACATTGACTGATTTGCGGATGTTGAACCAACCTTGCAGCCCTGGAATAAATCCCACTTGGTTGTGGTGAATAATCTTTTTAATGTACTGTTGAATCCTATTGGCTAGTATTTTGTTGAGTATTTTCGCATCTGTGTTCATCAAGGATATCGGTCTATAGCTCTCTTTTTTGGTGGGATCCTTGTCTGGTTTTGGGATCAAGGTGATGCTGGCCTCATAAAATGAGTTTGGAAGTTTTCCTTCCATTTCTATTTTTTGGAACAGTTTCAGGAGAATAGGAATTAGTTCTTCTTTAAATGTTTGGTAGAATTCCCCTGGGAAGCCGTCTGGCCCTGGGCTTTTGTTTGTTTGGAGATTTTTAATGACTGTTTCAATCTCCTTACTGGTTATGGGTCTGTTCAGGCTTTCTATTTCTTCCTGGTTCAGTTGTGGTAGTTTATATGTTTCTTTTTTTTTTTTTTTAAAGATTTTATTTATTTATTGGACAGAGAGAGACCACAAATAGGCAGAGAGGCAGGCAGAGAGAGAGAGAGAGAGGAGGAAGCAAGCTCCCTGCTGAGCAGAGAGCCCGATGTGGGACTCGATCCCAGGACCCTGAGATCATGACCCGAGCCGAAGGCAGCGGCGTAACCCACTGAGCCACCCAGGCGCCCTAGTTTATATGTTTCTAGGAATGCATCCATTTCTTCCAGATTGTCAAATTTATTGCCGTAGAGTTGCTCATAGTATGTTCTTATAATAGTTTGTATTTCTTTGGTGTTAGTTGTGATCTCTCCTCTTTCATTCATGATTTTATTTATTTGGGTCCTTTCTCTTTTCTTTTTGATAAGTCGGGCCAGGGGTTTATCAATTTTATTAATTCTTTCAAAGAACCAGCTCCTAGTTTTGTTGATTTGTTCTATTGTTTTTTTGGTTTCTATTTCATTGATTTCTGCTCTGATCTTTATGATTTCTCTTCTCCTGCTGGGCTTAGGGTTTCTTTCTTGTTCTTTCTCCAGCTCCTTTAGGTGTAGGGTTAGGTTGTGTACCTGAGACCTTTCTTGTTTCTTGAGAAAGGCTTGTACCGCTATATATTTTCCTCTCAGGACTGCCTTTGTTGTGTCCCACAGGTTTTGAACCGTTGTATTTTCATTATCATTTGTTTCCATGATTTTTTTCAATTCTTCTTTAATTTCCCGGTTGACCCATTCATTCTTTAGAAGGATACTGTTTAGTCTCCATGTATTTGGGTTCTTTCCAAACTTCCTTTTGTGGTTGAGTTCTAGCTTTAGAGCATTGTGGTCTGAAAATATGCAGGGAATGATCCCAATCTTTTGATACCGGTTGAGTCCTGATTTAGGACCGAGGATGTGATCTATTCTGGAGAATGTTCCATGTGCACTAGAGAAGAATGTGTATTCTGTTGCTTTGGGATGAAATATTCTGAATATATCTGTGATGTCCATCTGGTCCAGTGTGTCATTTAAGGCCTTTATTTCCTTGCTGATCTTTTGCTTGGATGACCTGTCCATTTCAGTGAGGGGAGTGTTAAAGTCCCCTACTATCATTGTATTATTGTTGATGTGTTTCTTTGATTTTGTTATTAATTGGTTTATATAGTTGGCTGCTCCCACATTGGGGGCATAGATATTTAAAATTGTTAAATCTTCTTGTTGGACAGACCCTTTGAGTATGATATAGTGTCCTTCCTCATCTCTTATTATAGTCTTTGGCTTAAAATCTAATTGATCTGATATAAGGATTGCCACTCCTGCTTTCTTCTGATGTCCATTAGCATGGTAAATTCTTTTCCACCCCCTCACTTTAAATCTGGAGGTGTCTTCGGGCTTAAAATGTGTTTCTTGGAGGCAACATATAGATGGGTTTTGTTTTTTTATCCATTCTGATACCCTGTGTCTTTTGACAGGGGCATTTAGCCCATTCACATTCAGGGTAACTATTGAGAGATATGAATTTAGTGCCACCATATTGCCTGTAAGGTGACTGTTACTGTATATGGTCTCTGTTCCTTTCTGATCTACCACTTGTAGGCTCTCTCTTTGCTTAGAGGACCTCTTTCAATATTTCCTGTAGAGCTGGTTTGGTATTTGCAAATTCTTTCAGTTGTTGTTTGTCCTGGAAGCTTTTAATCTCTCCTTCTATTTTCAATGATAGCCTAGCTGGATATAGTATTCTTGGCTGCATGTTTTTCTCGTTTAGTGCTCTGAAAATATCATGCCAGCTCTTTCTGGCCTGCCAGGTCTCTGTGGATAAGTCAGCTGCCAATCTAATATTTTTACCATTGTATGTTACAGACTTCTTTTCCCGGGCTGCTTTCAGGATTTTCTCTTTGTCATTGAGACTTGTAAATTTTACTATTAGGTGACGGGGTGTGGGCCTATTCTTATTGATTTTGAGGGGCATTCTCTGAACCTCCTGAATTTTGATGCTCGTTCCCTTTGCCATATTGGGGAAATTCTCCCCAATAATTCTCTCCAGTATACCTTCTGCTCCCCTCTCACTTTCTTCTTCTTCTGGAATCCCAATTATTCTAATGTTGTTTCGTCTTATGGTGTCACTTATCTCTCGAATTCTCCCCTCGTGGTCCAGTAGCTGTTTGTCCCTCTTTTGCTCAGCTTCTTTATTCTCTGTCATTTGGTCTTCTATATCACTAATTCTTTCTTCTGCCTCATTTATCCTATCAGTTAGAGCCTCCATTTTTGATTGCACCTCATTAATAGCTTTTTTGATTTCACCTTGGTTAGATTTTAGTTCTTTTATTTCTCCAGAAAGGGCTTTTATATCTCTCGAGAGGGTTTCTCTAATATCTTCCATGCCTTTTTCGAGCCCGGCTAGAACCTTGAGAATTGTCATTCTGAACTCTAGATCTGACATATTACCGATGTCTGTATTGATTAGGTCCCTAGCCTTCGGTACTGCCTCTTGTTCTTTTTTTTGTGTTGAATTTTTACGTCTTGTCATTTTGTCCAGATAAGAGTAATGAAGGGGCAAATAAAATACTAAAAGGGTGGCAACAACCCCAGGAAAATATGCTTTAACCAAATTAGAAGAGATCCAAAATCGTGAGTGGGAAGAAAGGGGATAAAAAGAGGTTCAAAAAGGAAGAAAGAAAGAAAAAAACAAAAAGAAAAGAAAAAGAAACAAAAAAGAAAAGAAAAGAAAAGAATTTTTAAAAAAAGAAAACACCTAAGAAAAATGTAAAAAAAAATATATATATATATTAGATAAACTTTCAGAAAGTGGTTGTTTTTCTGTTTCCAGAATTGCTGTTCTTCTTCTCTTCGATCTGCCGATGGATTTTCAGGTGTTTGCAATCTTTAGATAAGCTATCTAGCTGATCTCCGGCTAGCTGAAGCAGTCTCAGCTTGCTACTTCTCCGCCATCTTGACTCCTCCCCCCTCTTGCAATTTCTATTACATCTTCAGTTACTTCCTCCAATAAAGTTTTAAATCTTTCCAAGTCCTCCATGACAGTTGGAATCAACTTCCTCCAAAATCCTGTTCATGTTGATATTTTGACCTCTTCTCATGAATCACATGTGTTCATAGTGGTATCTAGAATACTGAATTCTTTCCAGAAATTTTCAACTGACGTTGCCCGGATGCATCAGAGGAATCTCTATCTATGGCAGCTATAGTCTTAAGAAATATATTGTCTAAATAAACAGACTTGAAAGTCTAAATCACTCCTTGACCCAAGGGATGTAGAATGGATGTTGTGTTAGCAGACATGAAAACATCAATCTCATTGTACATCTCTATCAGAGTTCTTAGTTGACCAGGTGCATTGTCAATGAGCACTAATATATATTTTTAAAATTTTGTTTTATTTTTTCAGTGTTCCAAGATTCATTGTTTATGCACCACACCCAGGAACACTGATATTTTGAAAGAATTTTTTTTTTTTTTTCTGAACAGTAGATCTCAACAGCTTAAGATATCCTATAAGCTGTGTTATAATAGATGTGCTGTTATCCAGGCTTTGTTTTTCTACTGATAAGTGTAGACAGAGTAGATTTAGCACAATTCTTAAGAGCTTTAGGATTTTCAGAATGGTATATGACCATTGGCTTCAGCTTCAAGTTACCAGTTGCATTAGCCCTTAACAAGGAAGTGAGACTGTCCTTTGAAACTTAGAAGCCCAGCATTGATTTATCTGTTCTAGCTGAGGAAGTCCTAGATGGCATCTGGCTCCAAGAGATGGCTGTTTTGTCTCCTTTGAAAATGTATTTTTTTGGTGTAGCCAACTCTACTCATTATCTCACCTAGATCTTCTGGATGACTTGCCCCTTCTACTTCAGCACTTGCTGCTTCTCCTTTCACTTTATGTTAGACAGACAGCTGCTTTCCATAAATTCCATAAACCAGCCTCTGCCAGCCTCAAACATCTGTAGCTTCCCCACCTATCTCAGCCTTCATAGAATTGAAGAGACTCGGGGCCTTGCTCTGGATTAGGTTTCAGACTTAAGGGAATGCTATGGCTGGTTTGATCTATCCCGACAACTAAAACTTTCTTCATGTTAGTAATAAGGCTATTTCACTTTCTTATCATTTGCATCTTCACTAGAATTGCACTTATAATCTCCTTCAAAAACTTTTCCTTTGCAGTCACAACTTTGCTAACTGTTTGGCTCAAGAGACCTTGGTTTCAGCCTACGTGGTTTTCAACATGTCATCCCCACAAGCTTAACCATTTATAGCTTTTGATTTAAAGTAAGAGGTGTGCTACTCTTCTTTTCACTTGAACACTTAGAAGCCATTGTAGGATTATTAATTGACCTAATTTCAATATTGGTTTGTCTCAGGGAAAAAGCAGCCCAATGGGAAGGGAAAGAGCATTGGAAATGGGGTCAGTGGAGCAGTCAAAATATGCACATTTATCAGTTAAGTTCACCATCTAATCGGAACATAATTTGTGGTACCGCAAGACAATTATAGTAACATCATTGATCACTGATTGCAGATCACCTTAGCAAATATAATAATCATGATAAAGTTGGAAGTATTGTGCAAATTATCAAAATGTGACACAGAGATACCAGGTGAATAAATGCTATTAGAAAAATGACACTGAAGACTTGCTCAACACAGAGTTGCCAGGGATGCCTGGGTGGCTCAGTGGGTTAAGCATCTGGTCATGAGTCCTGGGATAGAGTCCCACATCAGTCTCCTTGCTCAGCAGGGATCCTGCTTCTCCCTCTGCCTGCTGGTCCCCCTGCTTGTGCTCTCTCTCTCTCTGACAAATAAGTGAATTAAATTAAAACACACACACATATACACACATGCACAAAATATACAAAAACCAACAAACAGACAAAACACAGGGTTGCCACAAACTTTTGATTTTTTAAAAATTCAATATCTAAAGTACAATAAAATGAAGTGCAATAAAATGAGATATGTCAGTACAACCTTCTAGTACTGACATGAGGTCTCTTGTTCTTCAGTGAATTCTATGTGTTGCCTTTCAAAGTGGAAGCTCCCTGCAAATAGTCAGGTCTATAGAAGGTCAAGGTGGTATCTAGTCCTTTTGTTGTAACCCGCACCAGCTTGGTCTGAACTCCAGTAGTATCTTTTCTTATTTATTTTAGTTCTTTTCTGTGCACTTGCTGGGTAAACGATCCGTAAGTACTATCTTATTTAAATTTTTTTAAAGATTTATTTATTTATTTATTTATTTATTTGACAGAGAGAGAGAGAGAGAGATCACAAGTAGACAGAGAGGCAGGCAGAGAGAGAGAGGAAGGGAAGCAGGCTCCCTGCTGAGCAGAGAGCTGATCATGACCTGAGCCGAAGGCAGCGGCTTAACCCATTGAGTCACCCAGGCGCCCACTTATTTAATTTTTTAAATTGCTCATTGTGTTATTGTTTTTATTTAAAGTCAAGAAAATTCAGACTGGGTGGCCCAAGTAGCTTCTATGAAGTCACAAACTAATAGGTAACACAGCAAGGGTCAAGCCTCAGTTCCTCTCACTCTAAACCTGTGACTATTAGATCCTGGTTTGTCATGGAAATGCATTGACCAACCTTTCCCTGGAACTCACATTCTCATACAGGGGGCAAATTCAGTATATAGGGAAGAAATAAAATGGAGTAAGGGAAACTTCCAACAAAGAATGAGAAATTATAGGAATGGATCCGTGTTTACCAATCTTTTTTTTTTCTTTTCTTTCTTTATTATTTATATTTATTTATTTATTTTTCTAGAATAAACATTAAGACAAAGGAGAAAGATGATGAATCCCAAGGGTCTAGGAGTGTGGCCTGAAGTTGAATATAACTATCAGACTCTTTCTTTGAGGTTGCATGTTCATTTTAACAGTAGACGGATAGACAAATAGACGGAGATAAAGATAGAAAGATATGGAAATATAGATATAAGTATATTCTTGAGTAACCAGGTGATCAGTTCATATTTATACTGTGTTTTTTTTAATACCATATCTGAGTACATCTGAAAAACCCTTAGCCGATTAAGTCAGTGTTAAGTTGGGATTTGTAGATGTAGACACATTCTAAACTCTCAGGTTCATTTGTTTATTGTGTGCTCTGTGGGATAGGACCAGATTATTAAAAGGAAACTATCTCTCAATTCTGGACTAAGTGATTAAGTGATTATATGATCAATCAATCAATTGTTGTCCAATTAATCTATCAATTGCTAGTAATCAAAGATTAGTTCCAGTTGTCCCTAGAATACCCAAGGGAAAAAGCAACACAGGGCAGTCAAGGTGGAGTTGTGAATGGAAGACTGACTTCAGGACAAACTCACTCTGCGGTTTCTCTGGGCAGTTCCCTTGGGCCCATTCAAGCATTGTTGGCTTTCAAATATAAGATGGTTAAGGGACAGAACTGGGGCTGTCTTGGGGGGGGAGCTCTGAAGCCAGGGCAGAAGAAAGAGATGATGATGAAGACAGAATGGAGATAAACACGGGGAGAAAGAGACACAAAGGAATTAAACTCCAAGGAATGTACTCTAATTTACATTACAAAGCTTCCCAGAGTTTAGCAGCTGAAACCCAATTGACAGCTTATTCAATTATTCTCTTATTCACCTTTTCAACAATTATTTATCAAGTGAGAGGTACTGGGCAATATGCCAGACATCCAGCGTTAAACAAAACAAAGCTAGTTTCTGCTGTCAAAGACTCTTACAGTTTAGCAAAGGAGATGAATGTCAAGAGTCACGATGTGTCTGAGATTTTACTCTATTTATAAGCGAAAACAGCTTACCAGTTTCATGGATGTTGACAGAACTTGAGACCTGTGGTCAGAAATGAAAGACTATTTCTCTTAACAGTAACAGCATTTGCACGGCTTTCCTGAGGCACAGTTGCCACGAGGCAGTGATAAGGGGCTCAGATGATGGCTCTGAGACAGACCTATAATCCTGGGGAGAAATTGAAATTACAGAAAATAATTGTTCAAAATTGGTAGCAAATAAAGTTGCCAGATGAAACACGGGTGTCTGGTTCATCGGAATTATTGTTAAACAATCGATAATTGTTTGGTATAAACACGTTCCAAGTATTGCATGGGACATACTTATTCCTCCAAAATGGATTATCTGAAATTCAAATTTAACTAGTCAGCTGCAGTTTAATTTAGTAAAGCTGCGGACTCTGAGCCCGTTTGAGTTCTGCCTCTGTTAGAGACAATCTATCTTCACCCTCTGTTACACACACCCTTGTGAAGACAGGTGGCAACAAAGTAAATGCATCTGCTGAAAAGTTGTGCAGGAATGTAAAGGCCCATGAAAAATTATTTCCCAATTTGCATTAATCAAACTAAAACACAATATACCATTCCAGCTTTTGATTAAGTTGTGTGAAGAAATTTAAAGAGTGCTGTTAAAAGATGGACTTGATGGGGGCGCCTGGGTGGCTCAGTGGGATAAGCCTCTGTCTTCAGCTCAGGCCAGGATCTCAGGGTCCTGGAATGGAGCCCGCAGCTCCGCAGCTCTCTGCTCAGCGGAGAGCCTCCCCCACCCCCTCCTCTCTCTCTCTCTGCCTGCCTTTCTGCTTACCTTTGATCTCTGTCTGTCAAATAAATAAAATCTTAAAAAAAAAAAAAAAAGATGGACTTGATGTATCCTAACTCAACACACTTAAATAATTAAATATAACACTAAATGGTATGTTCTATCTCTCTGATGAGCTCATAAATAATTATTAGATCAACTCTCACAGCAATAGCTCTACTGTCCAGATTGTTTATAAAGTATTATTCCTCTTCTATAGGTTCAGGGATTGCATTCACGTAACTCTGTCTTTCTTAAGCAGAATAGGGTCAATATCTTGTTCAAAATATTCTTCCTCTTTAAAAAGTTTAATCGATTTGTTCATTGGATCATGTTATGTTACTGGTCTTTCTTCCCAATGACTGATTTCACTGAGGATAATCACATGCTTATTACTGTCAGAGAGAACAGAGAACTTGATCACAATTCCAGCTCACTCAGCTAAACTTGGGTGCTGGAGATCAACCAGCCACTTCCCACTAAGGTGACCTGTTTTGGTTTAGAGGCATGAACTTTGAAAGTTATCAAATGTGGTATTCTGAGTGGGCTTGCCAATAGATTTCTGGTCTTGAAAAATGTGCTTGTACTATATGGTTGTATTTTGAATATCTGCCAAAACATTTTGAATTATGTAATTAGCACATCAACTACATAACAATGAGTTTTGGAGTCCTGCTTGAAAAATCTCTCATTGTATTAATATTTATTAAGCTTTTAAGCAATCCAAATACTAGTTACAAGTTTAATGGATATGATTAAAACCACACTTTCTGATGTCCATAGATATCGTGTGCTACTTTTCTTCATTTACCATGACTTCACTACTTTTGGACACTCTGCTAGCAGGTGGTCTGCAGGTTTGATTCCTCCTCAAAGCTCCCTGCTTCCTGCGGAAGGAAAAGATAGAAGTTGGAAGCTTGCCAGTCCTAGTGACATCGTATGGGAAACTGGTCTTCTATCCACATGGTTACATTTTCCTCTTTTGTTCAAGAACAAAAAAGCTTTAGTGATATTTGAAACTGGATTTTTAAAGGTACTTGTAGAATATAAACTTCTCATCATTTATAAGGAGACGACCAGATTTAACAAGGATATTTTCAGTGGAGCAGGTATTGAACACTTCCCTTCTGCATGCATCGTGCCCTGCGTGCCTTGTTGAATTAGACTAATCAGGCTTGCTTTTCAAAAGAAGCCTCTCCCTTTCACTGTCTTAGCCTTTTTGTTCTCTGCAGTTTGCCTGTCCTTAAAATACTGCACTGCTCCTTACTGCTGTCTGACATAGCCTCTTATGTCATCAGCTACTGCGGATCTCGGGATTCATTTGTTAATCCACTCTTCCCACAAACACTTACTGGGCGCCAGACCTGACAGATGGAAATTGTTATTATTGATTCCTCTTAATTTTTGTGACAACTTCCTCTGATTTTTATTATGTCCACTCTTTCTCAGGCTCCTTAGCTGGCTTCCTCCTCTTCCTCTGCCCACCTATTAAACATCGGTGTTACTTTAGACATTTCCTTCCTCTTCCTTTAATCTATATATTCTCTCTGAACATTTCATTAATTCAATAAATATTCATTCATTCATTTCAATTGTCATTTACTCACAAATAACTCCCCCATTCATGTCACTGGGAGAAATTGTTCTCCTGATGTCCTGATACAAATTTCAAACTCTCTACCCCTAACTTCAGAGTTCAGCAATCTTTTTAGAATCTCTTTAAGTATTTCCCAAATCACCTTCTTAGCTTCTTCTCCTTGTTTATTGTCTTTCTTAATCATTCTGCCAAATTCCAGTTGCTCAGGTTGGAAACTTGGCAACATTCGCTGCCATTTTCCCACATCATCCCAACTGAATCCGTGTCCCCTACTCTTATCCCTCCCCCAGGGTTCTCTGTATGACTGTGGCTTCCCTGGAAGTTTCAGCCACAAGCCACAGCCCAGGCCCCCAGTTCCCCAGGTGTTGTCCTCTGCAAGTCCTCCCTTAGGCCATCTCAGAATTCCTCCCAAGGCATATAGAAACTCTTATCCATATATAGTAACATTTTCTTCATGGCTTTTTATATTTGGAACATTCTCTCAAAATTTAAGCTGCCTCCATAGCCCTGAAATTGGATTTCTGCATTCTCTACTCCTTGTCCTGGCTCTGTCCAGCCCTCAGCAAGAAAGACAGGGTAGCTACAGGGGTCATCTAGGATGATCATGGTCTTACACTAGTTGCTACTTAATGTCTACAATAAGTCAATAAGTGTTTTATATATTCTTCCAGTTTCTGTAATTAATTTTAACAGAAGGAAAAGTCTGATGTAAGCTACTCGGTTATGACCAGAACTGGAACTGACAACTACTTTCAGCTTTTCCTAAATAATATGACTTTATCAAGTAAAATGTATCTGCTATTATTATTTAGATTGATGGATTATAAATATTATCAATTCATTTCTTTATGGAACACGGTTCTATTTATTTAAGGTTCTATTCTACTCCATTCAATTCTCCTATTGTCACAATTTTAGTTTTCCAATGGTTATTTTCTTATTTCTATTATTACATTTCCTCTTTTGTTTGTTTGTTTACTATGTGAGTCACCATACAGTATGTCATTAGTTTTTGATGCAGTGTCCCATGATTCATTGTTAGTGTATAACACCCAGTGCTCCATGCAATACGTGCCCTCCTTAATACCCATCACTGGGCTAACCCATCTCCCACTCCCCCCCCTCTAAAACCCTCAGTTTGTTTTCCAGAGTCCACAGTCTCTCATGGTTCATTTCTCCCTTTGATTCCCCCCCTTCATTTTTCCCTTCCTTCTCCTAATATCCTCTATGCTATTCCTTATGGTCCACAAATACGTGAAACCATGTGATAATTGACTTTCTCTGCTTGACTTATTTCACTTGATATTATTTCCTCCAGCCCCAGCCATGTTGATGCAAAATTTGGGTATTCATCCTTTCTGATGGCTGAGTAATATTTCATTGCATATATGAACCGCATCTTCTTTATCCATTGATCTGCTGAAGGACGTCTTATCTCTTTCCACAGTTTGGCTATTGTGGACACTGCCACTATGAACCTTGGGGTGCATATGGCCCTTCTTTTCACTACCTCTCTACCTGCGTACATTGATTTTTCATGAATATAATAGTCTCATGTTTTAAAATTTGCCTTGTAATCATCATGCATAGGTCATTTATTTCCAAATATACAGTAAGTACAAAAACCTCTTCTTACACTAATCATGTACATCCCTGTGCTCTTCTCACTTTCTTGAGAACATGCCTTCTGGATCCTTCTTGCCATAGCTCTAGAATAGAGCCTGTTGTCCAGTTGCCATCTTGGAGTTCATCATGACATTTCTCCCTCCATCCTCCGCTCTATCCTGTGCTGGATCTCTTGTTTCCAGGTCTGTTTTCATGTTCATCTACTCCATTGTCCAAAAACTTATTGAGGAGGGTGAATGGGATGTAAATTTTTTGAGCCCTAACACATCTGAAAATTCTAGCCTCACTCTTGATTGATAATTTGGAAAAAAAATTTCTATTGGAATTTTAAAAGAACTGATTCCAGCTCCCAGTGTTGCTATCATACCATTTGGTGTCAGTCTCATTTCTATTTCATCCTAAGTGATCTATTTTATCTCTGTATGTTTGATAAAATTTTCTCCAAAAATTCCCAGTATGAGTGTGTCTGGCATGTGTGTGTGTGTGTGTGTGTCTTTGATATGTATCCTTTTGCATTTCACTGAACAATTCCTATTGGCAACTTATTTCCTTGAGTTTTAGGAAATCTTCCTCTGTTACTGCCTTTTTTTCTTCTTCTTTTCTTTCAAGAGTATGAACTTCCAAGTTTATTTCCTAAACACTCATTGATATTTTTCACCTCTTTACTTTTTAGCTGTACTCCTCACAAGAATCTTTCATGGCATGTCCCAATCTTACTAATTATATTTTAGAGAAGAATTTTTAAAAATTCTCCTCAATTTTATTTTATTTTTTTAAAGATAGTGTTTATATATTGAGAGAGAGAGAGGGAGAGGGAAAGAGTGTAGATGAGGGGAGGGATGAGGGGATTTTGCACTCAATGTATGTCACGGTCCTGAGATCATGTACTAAGCTGAAATCAAGATGAGACATTTAACTGACTGAGCCACCCATGTGCCCCAAAAAACTCCTTAAGTTTTATTTTTTGGGGTTCTATTTCTCTCCCTTTATCTCCTTCTTTTAGAGAACTGTATCTCTCTTTAGCAATAGCATATTTCTTTAAATGTCTAAAGATACTTGTCTTTTCATTAGCATTTAAAGGATAAGGTATTTTTAAAGCTGATTAGAACTCTGTTTTCATAGGGTTCACAATAGTATGATGGAGAAGATCCAGTCTTACAGGGACCCTACAAGTGAGAATCTGTGGTATTTATTTTGACCTGTTCAGTTTCCTCAGAAAATGACTCTATGTTGTCTTCTACATGAGATTGTAATATTGGTTGTTGGCATTCTGAGAGCTGAGATGGTCACAGAGAGAGAGGGGATCACGTTCAGCATCCAGACATTGAAGTGTTACAGTCTTCCTTGGGCACTTCTAATGTCCCTCATTCTGGAGACTCTTCTATAGTCTTTCCAGAAAATGCCTGTGTATTTTAGACGTTAATTTGTGATGAGACAGTCTCAGTTTAATTGATAGTAAGCCATAAAAAGAACCAAAATACCTAGATATTTGAATTCAAAAATGGTTGGAAACAAGAGTTTCTACATGTCAGAGGGATGCATTCTCTCACATATGCATTCTCTCACATACCTAAAGCAGGCAGATACCATAACCACCAGGAATTACAACTCATATTCTATCAGATAAGATAGATATTATCTATCAGATAAGATAATATTCACAAAAGAGGGATCTTTTCTATAGAGCTTTCTCTCTCTCTCATTTAAGTATTTATTTGTTTATTTGACAGAGAGATCACAGAGGGAGAGGGAGAAGCAGACTCACCACTGAACACAGACCCCAATGTGGGGATTGATCCCAGGACCCAGGGATCATGACCTGTAGGCATCTGGTTAAGTAACTAAGCCACCCAGGCACTCATCTGCAGAGCTCTTGAAGCATCTAGGGGGAAAAAAAAAAAGAAAAGAAAAGAAAAAAAGTGTCACTCCTTATTACTTTGCTTAGAGAGTTTTCTGATTGATCAAGGCTCATTTCCTAGCTCACCTCTGTGGTAGGAATTCACCAAATCCCACCTGCATCCTTTCCTATATACATACCACTTCAAACACATCCTGCTATAAAAAGAAAATTGTGTGTGTGTGTGTGTGTGTGTGTCTGTGTGTGTGTGTGTGTGTGTGTTTTCCCTCCAGGTACTAGGCATCCTTTAGTTCCACATGTCACTCTTGAGGTCCAACGATTAAACTAACAATAGGGACGCCTGGGTGGCTCAGTAGGTTGAGCGGCTACCTTCGGCTCAGGTCATGATCCCAGCGTCCTGGGATCAAGTCCCACATCGGGCTCCTTGCTCAGCAGGGAGCCTGCTTCTCCCTCTGCCTCTGCCTGCCATTCTGTCTGCCTGTGCTCGCTCTCTCCCCCTCTCTCTCTCTGATAAATAAATAAAATCTTTAAAAAGATAAAATAAAATAACAATAACAATAAATTTGACTATCATCCCAAACACATCTAGCATGCAGCATAAAAAGAAGACTGCCATTAAAGATAAAACAAGGGACGCCTGGGTGGCTCAGTTGGTTAAGCAGCTGCCTTCGGCTCAGGTCATGATCCCAGCATCCTGGGATCAAGTCCCACATCGGGCTCCTTGCTCAGCAGGAGGCCTGCTTCTCCCTCTGCCTCTGCCTGCCATTCTGTCTGCCTGTGCTCGCTCTCTCCCCCTCTCTCTCTCTGATAAATAAATAAAATCTTAAAAAAAAAAAGATAAAACAAAACAAAATTTAAAAAAAGTAAAATCAAAACAAAACAATAAAAAAAGAAAGCTATTTGTAAATTGCAGGCAGTGGAATCAACACACAGGGTTCTTCCAGAAAGATCCAGAATTTACACAACAAAAAGAGGAAGGGCTCCCTTGGTCAGTCAACTGGACTTCCCCTAGAACTGGTCTCTAGATAAGCAATACTTGGGAAAGTTTGTGTGCAAGTATGAGAAAATTCTAATCAGACTGAGTGAAACATATAATCCCCTTACCCTTTACTAACTTAGTAAAATCACAATGCCAGATAGTCACAGGAATGATTTGATCAGGGTTCTGCTCAGCCTTTTTGAAAACCAGCATTATGCTCAGGCTGTCCTCTCCTAATCTGAGGAGCTCTTACTTTGAGACCACACAGCCAGAAAGTAACAGCTTTTCTTCTTCTTCAGTCACCACAGAAAATGGCATATAATGTGTCCCTTTTCTCCCTCAGTGTGCTCTAAGTTGGAGGTAACTCTCAGTAGCGTCACTGAAGGATGGCCCAGGATAGTAACCCACCGAATCCTGCCTGCACTTTCAAGTCCCTGCTGCCTTTGCTGGCACTTAGACTTTAGGTGTTTTTTTTTTTTTCCCTGAAAATTTTATTTATTTATTTGACAGAGAGAGACACAGCAAGAGAGGGCATGAATGCAAGCAGGGGCAGTGGGAAAGGGAGAAGCAGGCTTCCTGCTGAGCAAGGCACCCTGGGATCATGACCTGAGCCCAAAGCAGAGGCTTAACAATTGAGATACCCAGGTGCCCCTTTAGCGTTTGGGAAATAATTCGTAATTTGTGACACTGCAAAGAACAAAATAAAAAGCAAACCTTATAATTATATATTATAAATGTTTATTATAAAAAAAATTGAACATACACAAAATCATTGAGAGCATTAAACTTACCCGCCTTCTCATCAGCTGGACCCCAGAATTCAGTTTGTCACCGCATGTATTTAACTTGCCCTCTTTCTCATTTTTCATTTCCCCTTCTCTTTCTCTCTTTTCTTTCTTTCTTTCTTTCTTTCTTTCTTTCTTTCTTTCTTTCTTTCTTTCTTCTCTCACTCTTTTTTTCCTTTTCAGCTGAAGCATCTTTTTTTTTTTTTAAAGATTTTATTTATTTAATTTTCAGAGGGAGAACGAGCACAGGCAGACAGAGTGGCAGGCAGAGTCAGAGGGAGAAGCGGACTCCCCGTGGAGCAAGGAGCCCAATGTGGGACTCGATCCCAGGACGCTGGGATCATGACCCCAGCCGAAGGCAGCTGCTTAACCAACTGAGCCACCCAGGCGTCCCTCAGCTGAAGCATCTTAAAGCAAATAAAAGACATCACATTATTTCATATTCAAACACATCAGTCTGTATTTCGAGAAACAAAAACAAAATACATACTTTCTCATATTTATACTAAAAATGGGTTTCTGAGGGTTTTTTTTAAACAAATCTAACAGTTTTTTTAAATTAAACTTGAAATTTTAATATCAATTGCAACCTTTTGGGGATCAAATTGTTTTTTTTAGTAACCCCATTGTGGCCGCTAATGTGTTCCTCATTATAGATATTTTAATAAGATTTTCTAGGATTTACATTGCACATCTTACGATAGTATTCCTTCAAAAAATGTACATTTCACCTATAGTGAGAGAAACAATGTTACTTTTTTTGTCTATTTCATGTTTTGTTTTATTTCCACATTTTACACATCTGTACATCTCATACATTTTTTTGAAGATTTTATTTATTTATTTGAGAAAGAGTACACAAGGAGAGGGAGAAGGAGAGGGAGAAGCAGACTCCCCACTGAGCAGAGAGCCTAACATGGGGCTTAATCCCAGGATGCTGGGATCATGACCTGAGCTTAAGGCAGATGCTTAAGCCACTGAACAACCCAAGTGCCCCTTCTCATACATTTATACATATGTTAAAATTTTTTTCTTTGTACCGAATCATCTTTTCAAACAATAAAAAAAAAAATTAAACATCTCTCTTATATTTACCCTCATATTTGCAAATAATATCTGTCTGATATATTGCAACTCATATGTGGATAAGGGGCTTACCTTTTGAAAAATATATATATATACCTCTTACAGCTAAACAATTAAAATATTAAAAGAAAGTAGAAGTTAGTCAAAGGATCTCAATAGCTACTTCTCCAAAGAAGATACAAATGGTTAATTAGCACTTTAAGGTGCTCAAGATCATTAGCTATTAGTGCAGTACAAGTCAAAACCAGGGGATAGCACTGCATATGTGGTAGAATGACTATAATTAAAAAAGATAGCAGTAAATGTTAGAGAACTAGGAAAAAATTGGAACTCTTATAGGTTGTTGGTGAGGATGTAAAATGTTTCAGCTTCTTTGAAAAGCAGTTTTACAGTTCTTCAAAAGGTTAACATAGTACTACAGTATGATTTAAAATTTCATTCCTAATTATATATCCAAGAGAAATAAAAAAATGTCCACATAAAGATTTGTACATGAAAGTTCATAGCAGCATTATTTGTAATATGCAAGAAGTGAAATAACTTAAGTGTTCATCAGTTGGTGAATGGATAAATAGTAAGTAATATAATCCATACAGTGGAAAACTATTAGGCAACAAAAAGAAATAAAGTCTGAATACACACCACAGCACAGATGACTTGAAATATGATTCCATTTTTATGATAGACCCAGAGTAAGAAAATCCATAGAAATAGAAAGCAAATTAATGGTTGCCCAGGTCTGGGCTATGGCGTGCACTGGGGAGAGATGGAGCTTGACTGCTAATATGTGTGAAGATTTTGGGGGAGAATGATGAAATTTCTAAAATTAGGCCATGGCTATGATTGCACAATTGTAAATATACTGAAATGTACTTGTTATATCATGGATTTTATACTTTAAATAGACAAATTGTATATTATATGAATTACTTCTCAATTGAGTTGTTTTTAAAAGACAGGCTACTTCATAATGGCACTCAAGGCTCAAGAGTCTCATGGACCTGAACTCAGTAGGTAACTTAATGTTTTGCCACTGAATTTACAGTTATTTAGCTGGAAATAGAGACACTCTCTTTGTCAGGGATTCCCTTCAAAACAGCCAGTTTCATGTTCTGACGTCTGCATTCCTTACTCACAGTTACCTCTTTTAGATACAGTCTCTTTGTTGCAAAATATAGAAATCCAGTTCAAGCTAGTCTAAAGAAGCTGGGAAATGCATCTACTCATGTAAATGAAAACAACAGAAGTAGACATGGCTTCAACCTGTGCTCATTGGGTTTCTGCTTCTTTTGCTTTCTTCTTGGTAAGCTCTGCTCCACTGGAAACCCACAAGTCCTAAACTTCTGGCAGAAAAGCAGAAACAAAAGACTTTTTTCTACTCAAATGTTTTGGTAAATAAGTTCCTAGCAGGTCACCATGTAGTTACATACTCACTTCTCAATCAGAAATTTTAAAAGAGAGGAGGGGGAAGAGAACATATCTTTGTCAACAGGTCAGATTTAGAAATATCAGTTAATTACATTCTTCCTTCTCTCTACTAACAGCTTGAAATCAATTGAAATGTACGATATTGGAATCATACAAAGAGAACAAAATATCAGCGTAATTAACAGTACAGCTAATTGGAGAATGGGGCTTAGATATGTGGCAAAGTGGCTTCCTATCACTGTCTACAACAAATCTCAACTGGGAAGTCATTTCCATGTGGGAGAGGATTTACTGCTCTGAGAAGTGCAGACCTCTCAGGGAGTGCTAGTCTACCTCCACTAATCATCTCACCACACGTTGTCCATCTTTGGGGTGGAAGGGAGCAAAGAGAATTACAAATAACTGTCTCCATACCTTTATCTTCTGAGAAGTGAAGTAAGGTGAGGAGGTGTGGTAAGGTTCCCCCACATGGAAGGGAAAGAAATAAACACATTTATGTAAAAGCAGTCCGAAGCTAAGGGACACAGAAGCATGGATGAACATGTGAGCACACGCACACGGTCATTATGTCTTTTGTTCTATCTGTATTCACACAGAAACTATGTGGAGTGTCACTGTTGCCTATCCCTTTGAGTGACTGTTTTGGATGAAATGTTTGAATCTGTCATAAATAACTAACACTGAGTAAAAGTTTTATTGGCTATGGGGAGGATGCTTTGATATATATCACCATATCTTAAACCCATGACAAGACTTTAATTTGACTAAATCAAATAACTATGATGAAGTGACTAAGTATCTTCATAGGGCAGTACAATAATGCTGATTTAAATGGAAGTATAGGGATCTCAGAATTAAAACTCAACTGTGCAGCAGTATTTTAGAAAAGTGATTAACTTCATAATGAGACCCAGTTAAATAGTTTAGTTTAAATGTCTTTGAAATTAAAATACATTTTCCACCTTAGAAATAACTAGTTCCTTAAATATTATGAATTATAAACTAGCCATTAATTTTAAATGAACACTAAGTTAAAGATATTGTATTCATTATTATTTTATCTTTTGATGTCACAAATGTGTTGAAATACTAATAATAGTGATTTTCCCCATTCTTAAAGCACATAAACTACTAAAGTTTTATTTAAAAAATACACAAATGGATAAGAAAAAGTAAATTTCATAGGTGTGTCTTTTTCTGAAAAATAAGTACATATATGTTTGTTAATGTCTTAATTCATTTCTCAAGTTAGTGTCTTAATAATAAAAAACCTTAATGGATAAAGTGTCTGTGGCTTATTTCAATATTTTTATGTCATACTTAAAAATTTTTAAATTACAAATGGTCATACTCATAAGTAATTAAATATTGACACAAAAGAAATTAATAAATATAGGCTTTCAGCCAGTTCAATAATTTATAATTTTCACCATAAAGTTAATTCAATGTCAATTATTCAATAACCAGTGACTGAAAGAAAAAATATTCCCAATTTCACATCACAAATATTTTTAATGTGGAATTCATTAAACGTTTTAATTTTGAAAAACTATAAAAATATTTAAAATGTAACCTATGAAATTGAAAAAAGGAAAACCTACTAAAGTTTTCTCAAAATGCCAATTGGTGACATATTAACACTACTAAAAAAAAACCCTCTAACTTCCTCACTCAATTTATGCCATTGTTGACACATTTTTTATAATTAATATTTTAATTACAAAAGAAGGACATATAGACTATTTCCGAGTTTTAATTCACACATAGGCTAACTCAATGACATACAATGTCAGCATATATATAATCTATTTCTTCCCTTAGTTTTCAATATGGTGCCTTCATTTCTCCTTTTCTATCCCTGCTTCTTATATCATCTTTATAGTACTAAGTAATAACAATAACAGAATGCCCTATATTTCCCATTTTCACAGGACTTTAAGGCAGTTTACATAGAATCATTGGCACAGCACTGTATACTAGAAAAATATATATAATCTTATAGAGCAAACTGTAAGTTAAAGAATTGTATGGCCCCCCAAACAGAGAACTAGAAAGTTTTGGGTTGAGTCTTTATACCCTTATATATCTGAACCCAGATTCAGGGTTCTTTCCATGACAAGTCCTATCTTTCCTTCTTAAATTTAATGGAAACATTGTACCATCTAAACCTTAAAGCACCCACTTTTCTAGTTTAATCTAATTTCATCAAATTAACTATAAAAAAGATAAAGCAAAATGATGGGAGTTTTAGATATAATCTCAGCAATGACTAGAAAACACTGGGTCTGGGATTTGTTATGTAGATGACTCACAATGAGGAAGAGAGGGTGTTGTTTCTAGAATTCTTCTTAGACACAGACAAATAGGAAGAGGACTAGCAAAAAGAAAGATCTGAGACCTGGGATAGGTGAAAAGAATTCCAGTAACTATTTGTACGTCTACTAAAGCAGATGGATTAATACTCAAGTTTCTCAGATAATTTGAAAATAAGTTTATGGATATATTTTTGAAAACATTTGAGGAAACATGGTGAAACTTACAAGTCCTAGGAATTTGAAGCTTGACAAATAACTATTACCCTTTGAAAAGTTGGATGACGATTCTGCTTACTGCTGGTGTGTAGCATAATATTGCCTTCCTTTCTAAGGAACACATCATTAAAGTTGAAAGATGATTCCTTAGAGAAGGAGGTGAATATAGACCCACAAAGAACAAATCATGTCAGACTAGGCATTTGTGGACAAGATTTAGAAAAGTGCATGATCAAAGTGATGGATTAGTAGCTGATTGAAAAACTCAACCCGAAGAGATGATTAATGGGTGGATGTCAATGTGTAAGGTGGCTTCCAGTAGGGTACCCCTGGCTTTATCCTTGGCTATGTCCTTTTCAAAATTTTATCAATATGGATAAAACATATAAAAGGCATGCCTAGCAGCAAGGATATACAGCAACTATATTAAGTGACTAATTAAATAATAGAGGATATAGATTATCCCTTTACAAAAATCAGTTCAGAATACATCTAGAAAATGAGAGAATATGTAATCTTCAATATATAAAAGAGCAATTATTTAAAATGAAGGGAACAACAGCCCTACTCAATTCTACAGTGACCCAAGGATGTCTAGACATCTGCATTTAGTTTGTGAGGCACGCTTTAAAAGACAAAACACACGTTAAAGAGAACATGCTGAAAGGAGAACAAAGAGGGGGACACGCTGTAGGAAAATATAATTTTAGTAACCAGAGATTTTTTTTTTCCCCAGGCCATATTACTGGCTCACAACAGGAGATAGATTGACTGGTCAGTGTTGGCTTGTAAGATGATTCCTTATATTTATGGTGTGATGATATGTTGCCTGAATGAAGAATGGTACCTGGAAACTACTGGAAGACAGATTTGCACACTAGCGACTGATGAGTAGAAAAGTCAGCGAATAGGTTTGGTAGGCTGTAAGACCCCATCTCTTGTTTACGTATATGAAGGCCAAAGGACTGGTCAGGAATGCTGAATGGTAGTCCATCAACTCCAAGATTTGATTTCTAAGTGTTTTTCAAATGTTATTATTTTTTTCTTTCTTTCTTTTTTTTTTTTTTTTTTTTTTTTACAGAGATTATAAGTAGACAGAGAGGCAGACAGATAGAGGAAGGGAAGCAGGCTCCCCGCTGAGCAGAGAGCCCGACCCGACGTGGGGCTCGATCCCAGGACCCTGGGATCACGACCCGAGCCGAAGGCAGAGGCTTTAACCCACTGAGCCACCCAGGTGCCCCTCAAATGTTATTTCTAATGAGCAAATCCAAGCAACATGAAATATAAAAAGCCAGTAGAAACAGCTATTAAGGTGAGTTTATCAAAGGTTCTATATATATTTAAAAAAAAAAATCCCACCTCTATGTAGGCTATATTATTAATCAAACATATTTGGTCCCTCTTCCAGGAAAGATGGAGAAGACAACTAAGTTTTTGAGAGTTCTATTTCCAACGGTCATCAGCATGGCCCCAAAAAGAGTTTGGCTATTCAGAATCTAAAACAAACATCGATTCTCCAAACTTGAAAGGACAGGGACAGACTGAGAAATCTATCTAGTCCCCACACAGGGCAGATTCTTAACGACCTTCTCAGCCATGGTGAAATAAGATGGTGAAAAGGAAGAATAGCTCCAAAAGTAGAGCCAGGAGCGGCAGAGAAGGGTAAGAGGGGACTGGTAACAGAGTGAGAGGGCGGTTATCGATTCCTGAGGTACATAATCAGGGCCTAAACAACATCCCCCATCCTAAAATTAAGAGCTTCTCAAAATATCCACACAGCAGGTTTAAGGGATTACTACAGGCCAGGGGTAGCTGGCTGCTTCCAGTTGTTCTCTTTTCTGAATGAGAGCTTTTATTGCAATTCTATTGTTTTGTTGCTCCACTGAATACAAGGGGGCGGGGGGGGGCATTTTAACTTGGTTTTAGTTCATCGGTCTCCTTATCAAGAAGACACAGCTCCAGACCAGATGTAGAGATTGCTCCATGTCTTTGATGGATGATGTTATTAGGATTTGGGGCTTGATGCCTTTGATGAGGGAGTGTGTATCCCCCGTGAGGAGATGAGAAAAAACAAAATTAAGGTCTAGAAAGATAGACCCTGCTCTATTGTGACACCAGAAATATTCCTTGCTTCTCACCAGGGTAGAAATATACTTCCCCATCTTACTGACATTGGTCCTAGTGTTCTGACTTGCCTAGTCAATAAAAAGAAGTAGAAATGATACATTCTGTTCCTAGCAGAAATTGACAAGCACTTTTGTCCCTCTGCTCTAGGCAGCTCCATCAGCTTGTGACCATGTCAAAAGGATGCAAAACAAAGCTGCCGCTGATTTGTTAACAGATAACCATTATGGTGTCTGAGAAGGGAGAATTTTTTTTTTTTTTTTTTTTAAGAAGCCAGTTAGTTGCAACTGAACAGAAGCTATGAAGCAGATCAGCAAACACCGTAAAATGTGTATATTCAGATGCTATGCTATAAAATGTATTACTCTGAGCAAATAAGACAGCTGGATCTAGTTTAAAAAATAAAAAGAAAAATAAAGGTGAATAAAATAACCTATTTGCTGATTTACAACAAGTAGAAACAATGTTCTTAAGGTTATACTGTTCCCTATTATAAGAATAGATTTCTCTACTGAATTCTGTTAACATGCATAGTAAAGTAATAAGAATTGCTAGTTGTGAAATTCTTTCAATTAAAAGACTATCTTCACCCACATGACATGTAAATATCTATGTTTGACATACGTAGTCATAATTTAGTTAAATTTGATAAATTAAATCCTAATAATGTTTCAAAGCAATTTGAAGAGTGTAATTTAATTTCAAAACCAGTATTATGAAGCAAATTTTATTTACTAAAAATATATTCATCTCTAGAATAAGAGAATAGCTTTATAGAGATAAGAAACTAAAATGAAATATATTTATCTGTGAATGCTATAAAATAGAAGTATATGTTAAATGATGATTTAGGAGAATATCTTTCTCCTCTGACTTAAAATCTAGAGCTTGTTGCTCAAGCCAATACTCTTTTATGTCTTAATGTTTTTATTTGAATGTGGTTGACATACAATGTTACATTAGTTTCAGGTGTACAACATAGTGATTCTGCAAGTTTATGTGTTATGCTGTGCTCACCACCCAGCTGTCAGCATACAATGCTATTAAAATATCATTGACTATATTCCTTAGGCTGTGCCTTTTATTGTCATGACTTATTCATTCCATAATTGGAAACCCGTATCTTCTACTCCCCAGCACCCAGTTTGCCCACACTCCCTTGCAACCATTAGTTTGGTCTTTCTATTTACAGATCTGATTCTGCATTTTGCTTGTTTATTTGTTTATTTTTCAGATTCTACATATGAGTAAAATCTTATGGTATTTGTCTTTCTCAATCTAATTTATTCACTTAGCTTAATACTCTTTAGATCCATTCATGTTGTCAAAATGGCATAATTTCATCCTTTTTTATGGATCCAAAATATTCTATTGTATTCATAATGATAGATGGCAGATAGATAGATGATAGATATATAGATATCATATATTTCTTATCTATTCATCTATCAATGGACACTGAGATCACTTCCATATCTAAACTATTGTAAATAATACTGCAATAAATATAATAATGAATATATCTTTTTGAATTAGTGTTTTAGCTTTCTTTGGGTAAATTGCTTAGGAGTGGAATTATTGGATCACATTATAGTTCTATTTTTTAATTTTCCAAGGAAACTCCATACTGCTTTTCACAGTGGCTCTCCCAGTTTACATTCCCATTAGCAGTGTAAGAGGGAATTCTTCTCCACCTCCCTGCCAACACTTGTTATTTCTTATCATTTTGATTCTGGCCATTTTGACAGGGACAATGTCATATCACACTCTGGTTTTGATTTGCATTTCCCTGGGGATTAGTGAGGTTGAGCACCTTTTCCTGTGTCTCTTGACCATTTGCATGTCTTCTTGTCCATGCCAAAGAGAAAGAATAGATTAAAATTTCCAAATATATATTTCATTAACCTCTGAATACCCTGGGTATTTCTATGCTTATCAAACCAAAAGTTGAGGTGGCACATGACACAACACTGCAAATGTCACTTTTCTTTTTTTGTTTTGTTTTGTTTTTCTTATGTCTCTGTGTGGCCTAATTTCCATGCCTAATGGAAAGTGAATTTCTGTGTGTAATTTCCAAGAGTATTCTTAATGCTGCCTGGAATGTAGATATGAAAGCTTAAGGCTGAACTGTAGGAAGTGGCCCAAACTCAAAGTAAGGTGGAGAAGAAGGTGGGAAGGAATGTAGGAACCTTATTTCCTGAGTATTCCATGGAGGAAAATCAAACTTGCCTTCGTTGCTTCCTGCTCATATTGTACATAAGAGGAAAATTAACTTCCATGGTTGTATTGACTGTCGGTCACATCAGGCTTTATCCAGTGCTAACTTACATGGTTACTGTCTTAGCCTCTGTGTGCTTTTATAACAAAACACCATGGATTACGTGGTTTATAAAACAACAGAAATACATTTCTCACAGTTCTGGGGGCTGAAAGTCCAAGACCAAGGCTCTGGCACAGTCAGCGTCTGGTGAGAGTCGGCTTCCTTGTTCTCAGAAGACCATCATCTCCTTGAGTCCTCACATGCAGAAGGGGCAGAGGGAGTTCTCTGGGTCTCTCTTACAAGGGCACTACTCCTATTCATGAGGGATCTGCCTCATTACCTAATCATCTATCAAAGACCCTCCCTACCTCCAAATCCCATTACATTAGAGATTAGGATTTCACATCTGAATGAAAGAAGTGGGGGATAAACCTTTATTCTACTGCAGCTACTTAACACAGTTCCAATAATTTTCTTTGGAAAAAATTCTAAGATTATTTTAGATAAACCTGAAGATTGGAAAATTATGATCTAAGTTATAATATTTGATTGATCAAAAAACTAGTAAATTATTTTGTATTTGTTTTTGCTGAGGTTTACAAGGATAGCCTTTTCAAAATAGGTAAGGATGTTGTTTTTCAATGGTTTTACTTAACTTTTCAATAGATTTTTCACTACAGAAATCAATTCTAGTTTTTTCAGGGTAACTTTATTTAACTGATCTTTATGTAAATTTACAGCATGTTGTTTTAATAACATTTCAGATAATTCCTCAAACACTTCAAGTCACCTAAATATGTGTCTTTGTATATTTCATTATTTCATTATTTATTTATTTTTAAGGTTTGTTTTGTTTTGTTTTGTTTGGGCAGAGGGAGAGACTGCATGAGCAGGAGGCGCAACAGAGACTGAGGGAGAAGCAGGCTCTCTACCAAGCAGAGAGCCTGATGTGGGGCTCAGTCCCAGGACCCTGGGATCATGACCTGATCAGAAGGCAGACATTTAACAACTGGCTCACCCAGGCACCCATGTTCAATTTACTGATATTTTCTTCCTTGCACTAAGTTAGGATCCACAGTAATAAATAACAAAGTAGTCATCTTCCTCATTGTCATTCTGTTTTCTCTGGCAAGACTAATAATTTTCCTCATATTTCTAATATCCCTTCTCTCTTGTATTATCAACTCCTTTCATGTTGTTTGTACCAACTTTTAATTTATAACTCATGAATTTAATTAGAGCAACAGATTATCTTTGAGATCAACAAGATATTGAATTGGGCTCATTCCAGGAGTAATTCAGACTCATTTCATTACAGGCTTCCCTACCTGAAAACAAAACTGCACCCGACTGCTTTGTTTTTCAAAGTTAATTGTTGAGTCATTATTAAGTATTATATTTGGCTTATTCATTTAATAAGTATTTTATTTTTAGGGTTTTTTCAGTATATAGATGTCAATGAATTTATGAAAGTTTATATAATTGTATTGTTCTAAGAATATTTGCTCTAACAATTTCAAATAAAGTGCTTTTTTAAGTGACAACAAGTACACTTTAAAATATTTAATAAACGGTATTCAAACTAATCTTAGCATCAGAAGATAGCCGAATTTTCTTAACATGACTTCTAAAGTCATTCAAAATAGGATTTTTATTTTCAATAATAGCAAAGGTTGTTTAAATATACATTTGAATTTACATATCTGAAAGATAGTCACTCTTCAAGACATTAGTAATAGCTAAAAAAAACTAAGTGTGACTAAAGAGAATGATATTTATCTGTAAAGGAGATAGAAAATCGAGTCTAGTTGAGGGCACCTGTTCTTTTCATAATGCCCTCCTGTTTCTGTACCCGAACCCTCTCCAGCTGTCCTCCCCTCTCTCTCACTCAGTGGATGATATCACAGCCTGGTCAAGCCGGGTTCTGGAAATAACCATGGCTGGTCCCACTCTGGAGGTAGCCGGTGGGCACCACTCCCCACAGAGTAGCCTGGATGGAGTAAAGACCCTTTCCCTGACACTTTCTGCTCCCCCTTTCTGGAACCCAATGTCTTTCTGATCCAAGTGACTCTTCCTGGGGCCCTGGCTGTCAGCCTTGCTGACAAGAGCAGCTGTTGGAGGGAGGTATGTGGAGTATTGGGGCTGATATACACAGCCCGAGCTCCAGTCCATCTCAACCCTCTGTCCTTCCTGGGCTTATAGCTGCAGTGAGCAAAATGCACATTTCCTGATTCCAACTTCGGCTTTTTTGTGGAGGCCCTGGTTAGCCCTCTGCAATGCAGTCACCCTCTATCCACCTCTGATCAGTACCTTTCTCTAGGAACAGAATCTACTGTTCACTAGGGTACCTGAGTGGCTCACTCAGTTCATCATCTAACGCCTGATTTCTGCTCAGGTAAGGATCTCATGGGTTTTGAAATCAAGCCCCTTGGGTTCTGTGCTCAGTGTGGCATCTCCTTGGGAGTCTCTGCCTTTCCCTCTGTCCCTCCCCCTGCTAGTAAGCTCTTGCTCTCTCTCAAGTAAATACATAAATAAATAAATCTTAGGGGGTTAAAAAAAAAGAATCCACTGTTTCCCTTTACCTTCCCGTTAGGCATTCTGTAATTTCACACCCTCTTTGTCTCTCCCACACTCTCTGCTTTGAGCTTGTGAAACTAGTTTCAGTTCCCGAAACTCTAGAACCTTCGTTCCAGAAATCCACGTGGGTATACCATCCAGCTGTCTGATCTTGGACAAGTACCTAACCATTTTAACCACTTCCGTTTTGTCTCTGGAAAATGGGAAAAGTACTCCTGTCTCCTGACGTTATTGTCATGATGAAGTTACTCCGTCCCTGTGGAGAACAGTGACTTATCCCTAGTAAGCATTCAAAAATGTCGGATTACACCACCATCATCACCATCATCATTTGTGGCTTATCCTGCCTGAAATTTATCTCTATGAATCCTTTCACTCATCTGTTGGCCCAGTTACTTAAGCTACTATTGATTAAGAGTGTTTATTTGGTGGGATTAAAACATGTAAATGTGAAGGTACTAGTAGACTATATATGCCTAATTTTACCCAGCCAGATGATTTGTGCATTTGTTATCAAATTTCCTAACCAAATAAGAGCTGGTTATGTGAAAATATAGTGAAAGAATAGACTTTTTTTTTTTTAACTTCCCACCCAAATCTTCTGAACTTATATGTACTTAAAAAGAAAAGGATATATTTCTCATACTTTCAGAAGTTGCTAATTGGCACCATAGTTTTAAAATAAATTTTAATGTCAGTTTGAAAAATGAGTCCTATATAATTCAGATCTATAGGATGTGAACAGTTAATCTTTACTATTTTCATTCTGGGAGTCCAATTATTTACTTAGGTTTTGGTTATCATTACTAAATTACTGATGAATTCAGAATATCATTGTATTATACTCCATTATTTTAGAGAAATTTATGAGTCTTTTTTTTTTTTAAAGATTTTATTTATTTATTTGACAGAGAGAAATCACAAGTAGATGGAGAGGCAGGAAGAGAGAGAGAGAGAGGGAAGCAGGCTCTCCGCTGAGCAGAGAGCCCGATGCGGGACTCGATCCCAGGACTCTGAGATCATGACCTGAGCCGAAGGCAGCGGCTTAACCCACTGAGCCACCAAGGCGCCCCGAAATTTATGAGTCTTGATAGTCTCTGGATTTAATCTCCTCTCTCATTTCTTTCTATAGTTTTGCATATATCAGATTTTGGTTCAGTATAGTGGTATTTGAAATTTTCATAATTTATGACTAAATCAAATTAGTGACCTAAAATATAATTTAGTTCTTTATGCTGCATAAGGTTAAAAGTAAAGGACAAATTGCTGATTCTTATCTGGTAAGAGAAAGTGCAGAAAAGACTCAACAGAGTAAAGAAAACAAGAAATTACTTTTGTTTAGAACAAATAGAATTTACCTTTAACAATAATATTTTTAAAATTTTTATTCTTCCTTCTGATCCAACATTCTTTCGTGTTTTTCCTGGCTACTTGATTTCATCATACATCATTATCCAACAGATCCATTAGCCAAATACAAGAGAAGTCAGAGTTTCTTTTCAGTGCTTTTTAAGAGATGCCACTTACTGAGATGCATGTCATGAAATGGGAAAGGACAGATAATTATCAGGTAGTAGAGTACCAGAGCAGGTGGGGAGGGGTGGTTCTTGAGCTTTGTAATAGGAAAACACAGAAGAACTGAAACTGCTTTCAGTTCAGAATGCCACCTAAAAAAAAAAAAATCCGATAACTGGGCAAGTGATTATTCTCAGAGACTCAAAACAGCGTTTCAGCATTCAGGGGCCCTAAATCCAAGAATCAGTAGCATTCAAATATCTAACCAGAAGGTTAGGCATTCTCCAGACAGTAAGAACTCAGAAACTAAACGAAGAAGTCCTGCCAACAGCAATAGGAGATGAGAAGTGGAATGTGTGGCAAGAAGTCAGGACAACTCAGACTCAGAGAATAAAAAGGGGAACCAATGTCTAGAAATGGATTAAATTTAGGGATTGCATCTCCTAAATAAGGCAGGAATTGTTGCTGAAGTTCAAAAGGGACATGCATTAAGATAAATTGAGAACAAAGCCCATAGGGCTGGCTGTAGTTCTTGTGGATCATTCCCACAGTTTCTGGTCTCTATTACTCAGGTGGGACCCTAATGTGGGGGTAGAAAGAGGAGCCTGTGAGATGCTGCGTTGATCTCCTTACGAACTCGGGCAGACTTGGTTGACCCTTTGTCCACGCTTAGCTTTCCCTCAGTAATGTTTTTGCTGTTCTGGGTCTTTTCAGTTTCTATAAATTCTCCTCAAATGTACCAGCTAACAGGTTTTTATTCTGAAAAGAATGACCTGGCTATACCACAAGTATTTCCTTAAATTTTACGTGATTTTCCCATTTAATGAAACGATTTTATTTCAAACATTGACTGGCTCTCAATTTGATTTTTATTTTTTATTCTCTAAATCAGATTTTAAAGGTTGGATTAAAAATATTTCCAAAGGCTTTGGTATTTAGGTAAACATTTCTGAAATAATAATAATTAGCTCTTCATTCATCAAATGAATAGCAAATACACCTTAAGATAAAATAGTTTTATCTCTATAAAATTATATCCATATGTCTTTATAAAGAGATAATGTAAAGTTCATATTAAAATTTATAACTGAGTGAACCTTAAATTCTATTGCATTTCTTAAAATTCTGTTGTATTTTTTATATATTCTTATTCCTGATGATTTTATTTAGTTACATGCATTGACTGCCTATATCTATATCATGGAATGTAGTCCATGAACATTGTCTTCAGTTCAAAATCCACTCACTCATCTGGGAGTGTAAGTGACTTACTCCCATAAGTCATGGGAGTAAAAGCTCCTCATGTACACACTTTGCTTGTTGGCTCCTATTTCTGATAATGGCTAAGCCTACAGGAGAATGTGGAAGGAGGATGTTTATTCCTAGATCAGCAATGTATCTGTCTGAATGCTAACTTTGAACAAAATATAATTTGGTTATTTGGATTCAAAATGTGTGCAATTTTTTACATATCAGTAAAATGGTTTTCTTTACTATATTTATTTCCTTTGAAAATCAAAGGGCTAAGTAGATCATCAGGTCTGTATTCTTAAATAACACTTATTGTATAATAATGCATTAACAGGAAAGACCATTTGGGGATAAAAAGACAGTTAAGCACAAGGAGGACAGCAACCTACGAACCCACCCCCTAATCTTGATTATCAAATTGGTTAGCAAATGCCTAGTCATTTCTATGCACAAATGCACGTATATATCAGAATATATTTGGTATTTCATGACTAATACTGTGCAATATATATGATCAGCCAATTCATTATTAAAATTGTTTCCTTCCAAAGGCAGTACTTATAAAACATGTGGTATTTTAGAATAAAGAGATTATTACTATTATTATTTTATTTTTAGAATTTTAAGTTCTCAAGGAGGAAGGAATGGATTATGATATCAAGCCTAGAGTTTACCAAACATCATAAAGGATAGGTTATTTATTTAGCTTGTGTTTCACTCAGATATAAGAAAATTTCAATAAGAATATTTGAAACCATTTTGTAAAAGATACAGATATTTTTGGAAAATTTTTGTTAAACAGATATTTTACTGAGTTACAGAATTTAAAATGAGGAAGAACCATAAGAGAAGAGTTCTTTAGAAAGTCACAAAGCTGAACATATTTGGGATAAAACTTTTTATTCTTTCCTTCATTTAAGCTTCAAAAACTAACCAGTACAATGTTGTATTCTATTGCTACTATGGATTGGAATAAGATGAACGGATGTAATTCAAAGGACTGTATGTTACTCTTGTTAGACACAGGGATGTAAATCAAATCAGATGTCAAGTGTTTGGAGAAAACACATTGAGTTTATTAGACACAAACCAAAAAATGAAGAAAGGAAGAAAAGAAGACTGGGAAGGCAGGAAAATGGAAAATGTGACCTTTGATTAGGATTTTTCTCTCCTGTTTCATGTAATGAATATGTACCAGTCTGGATCTTTGGATTCTGTAAAAATGATTTAACATCACAATGTTTTATTAAATCCAAGTGGTTCTATTCAACCTTAATTATATAACATCAGAATTGTTGAGTGATGGCTTGAGAAAGGATTGTGTTCTGAGGAACACAGAAGATAGACAGTGTTCTATCCTCTGGGATAGTGTCCTATCCCCAGATAGTGTTCCTCAGAACACTATCAACCAGAGAGTGTTCTGAGGAGCAAGTGTTCCAAGGAACATGAAAATCAAGCGTCCATTATGGAAAGCATATGTCACTGGGAGTAAAAGACAGGGCATAGGGAATCTAGTCAATGATGTTATAATAGCATTGAATGGTGACTGGTGTTGGCTACACTCCAGGTGAACATAGCATAACACATACACTTCTTGAATCATTATGTTATACACCTGAACTAATGTAATATTCAAATTAAAAAGTTAAAAAGAGAAAGAAGAAAAAAAAAAAGAATTTCAAAAGGAGAAAAAAAAAGTTTAACACTTGTCACTTAGTCCCAAATATTCCCTCAAAGCATTATGTGGGAAAGTATGTCTTTTTGCCTTATTATTATTTTTTAAATTTTGGGATAAATTTTCTTATCTTTGTAGTGATAAAACCCATTTTTATTCACTGTGGTTAGGTATATTGAACTGCATAATTTCTGCGTTTAGATTGTTTGGAGTTTCTTGTCATTCTAGGTAAGTGATTAATTTTGTAACCATATTGAGCATTGAAATAAAATTTAATATCTCAGTTTAGAGTGGCTTTTTTTTTAATAAATAGCAAGTAAACCAATAGAATTAGCTAGCTGGTATTTTGTTTTTACTACCCATCGGTAACATATGGTAATGTTAACATCTGACATTATTATTGGAATTTGAGTCAGTATTTCCAGGCAATGAAAAGAGATCTTGTATTACATATTTTAATATTCTACTTGAGGATAATCTAATTTTCTTTGTGGACTTTATTTCATCAATATAATATAACCTTTTCATCCAATTTGATTTTCTTTTGGCTTGAATCTTTCTCCTTGGGATGTTAATATAGATACCCTCACTTTTTCTCTTTTCATGTCCAAACAAAATTTGGTCTATGCCACTTCTTTTTTTTTTTTTTTTTTTTTAAAGATTTTATTTATTTATTTGACAGAGAGAAATCACAAGTAGATGGAGAGGCAGGCAGAGAGAGAGAGAGAGAAGCAGGCTCTCTGCTGAGCAGAGAGCCCGATGCGGGACTCGATCCCAGGACCCTGAGATCATGACCTGAGCCGAAGGCAGGGGCTTAACCCACTGAGCCACCCAGGCGCCCGAGGTCTATGCCACTTCTTAAATTTAAAGATTTAAAGATGAATTTTTACATTTTACAATTTTTTACATTTTACAAATTTTTACAATTTACATTTCTAAATTTAAATTTAGAAACTAATTTAAGAAAAAGGTGAGGGGAAGGGAGCACCTGGGTGGTTCCTTGGTCTAAGCCTCCGACTCATGCTCGGGTCATGATCTCCAAGTGCTGGGATTCAGCCCCAGTTGGAGCCCTGAGTGAGCTCTGGGACCTGCTCTGCACTCAGTGGGGCGTCTGCTTGGGCTTTTCTCTCTCCTCTCTCTCTCCTTCTCCTGACTCATTCTCTCTCTCTTTCTCCAATAAACAAATGAATCTTTAAAAAACAACAACAACACAATCACATATTTTCTCTGTAACAAATATGTACTTTTAAATTTTTAGGTGTGGTTTTCTAAGCTGTGGGAAAAACAGTATAAATACTGAAAAGAAGTGTCAATATTATTGGGTTTTGATGTTCAGAGGATTGTTTATGTAGAACAAGTTCAGTAAGATATTAAGATGAAGAGCTTTCTCTCCTGCCACCAGGTGCCCGGCACGGCTGGGTTGTTCTACGCTCTGGCTTCTTCCACAGCCCTGAACATCCTCCGTACACGTGTGAGAATGTACCCTTCCCCGCCTCTGGCTGTAGATACCTCAGGCTCAGGGTATGCTCAGTAGCCCTGACATCTGCCTTTGGGGGTTCAGGAGCACACTGGCTCCTGAAGTGTGTTGGAACCAATTTGCAGGGGAGTTTGATTCTTGGATAGTAGGACATCTGGAAAGAATTGGAAGGCTTGCTGGGGCCAGTCCCTGGAATGATGGACTTACAGCCAAGGAAGTGGCCAGAATGGGGACCCTTCTTCTGCCACGCTTCTAAAGTCAGCATGGATGCTAAAGACCAAAACACAAAGAAAAGCAAACCCAACTTAAAAAATAGAATGGGAGCACCTGGGTGTCTCAGTAGGTTAAAGACTCTGCCTTCGGCTCAGGTCATGATCCCAGGGTCATGGGATCGAGTCCCGCATCGGGCCCCCTGCTCAGCAGGGAAACTGCTTCCTCCTCTCTCTCTGCCTGCCTCTCTGCCTGCTTATGATCTCTGTCTGTCAAATAAATAAATAAAATCTTAAAAAAAAATAGAATGGAATAGTTGGCAGCCTGGGAAGGGCAAGCAAAATACCAACTTCCTGATAATACATTGAATAAGAAATGTGCATCTTCACGGATGTATTAAATCAATAGATTCACGTTGTTCTTTTTTTCTGAGAAATGGTCAGTGCTTTAACGATTGGCAAATATTTTCCAGATGGGTACTGAGTTAAGTTATAAAAGATGAAAAGAATTTGAATTCTTGCGTTATGTCTGTTTTAAATGAATCTGGAAGTGCTCAGTATTTTTATCACAACTTTCCACTAACACTAGTTCTACCCAGGCTGCTGTATATAATAACATGAGGTATTAGGAAATACAAACTGACACACATAATCTAGAGGGACATATGGAAATGTGTGGAAAGACTTAAATATTTTAAAATGACTTACTCCACAATCCCACTGACAGGAATTTGTTTTAGAATGAAGGACATATATTCAAGAAAAAAAACATTATAGTTTGTTTCTTGCAGAAAAAGTGACAGGCTATTTAAATGACTCTGTAAATGTATTAAAGTGCATTTTAAAAAGGTAAAATTATCTTGTTACATAATGTTTTTATATATGTGTGTTAATGATTTATCGTTAGTTTTGAAAGTTTTAATATTACAGGGGCACCTGGGTGGCTCAGTGGAGTAAGCCTCTGCCTTCAGCTCAGGTCATGATCAGGGTCCTGGGATCCAGCCCCACACCGGGCTGTGCTCAGCGGAAAATCTGCTCCCCGCCCCCACCGCCTCTCTGTCTGCTTGTGATCTCTCTCTCTCTCTCTGTCAAATAAATAAATAAAATCTTTAAAAAAAAGTTTAATATTATATAGATAATACATATTTCAACTCAGTTTTTTTCTTGCCTTACATTTGTACCCCTTCTTTTAATAAGTTTTGCAAATACTTAATCGTACATCCTATATACTAGAGAAAACCAGTATATTCACTGGTATTTCAGAGTACTTTCTTTTTTCTTTTTTTATTAACATATAATGTATTACTTGTTGCAGGGGTGCAGGGCTGTGATTCATCAGTCTTACACAACACCCAGCACTCACAATAGCACATACCCTCCCAGTGCCCATCACCCAGCCACCTCGTCCCTCTCCCCCGCCCCACACCCAGCAACCTTCAGTTTGTTTCCTGAGATTAAGAGTATTTTATGGTTTGTCTCCCTCCCTGGGGAGTTATGGAGGAAAGGAGGGAAAAATGAAACAAAATCAGAGCACTTTCAGACGCAGGTGTCTCTGGCAGCCTGGAAGGACTCCCATTGCTGCCAGGAGGGCTGGTGTTTTGTGGCTGCAAGGGCAGGTCTTTTCTCTTTCATTCACAAAGGTATTACTAATAAGCTGCCACATGAACTGACTTGCTCTGTAGGCTTGGGCATAATAGAAAAGGATTATAGGATATGTAAAATAGGGAAGAGTCCCCATTTGGATCTTAGCTATATTAGAGTTCCTTGGCACATACCACAGACAAGACATTTATCATTTGCCATATTTCCCTTAAGGTCCTGTATGCTGCATATTCCATGGGCTAACAACTATGGCTAATTACTCTCAGTTCAAAACTCCTTATTTCTGTAACTGGTATGATGTACATAAGTCTGTTCATTAACCTATAGCAAGACTAGCCCTAATACATAGCCTTGATCATGAAAGCAGCTCACTAATGAATTGATCTAAGCATACTATTAATAGATTTCTGACACAATTATGTAGACTATTCTAATACATTCTATACTTAGTAGAATGTGATGTATTTATCCCTGCTTTGTGTACAGAGAAAATTGACTAGATGCCATTCATATATATAGCTATTCATATATATATATACATATATATATTCATACACACATGTAGATATTCATATATATATGAATATCACATACACACATGTAGATATTCATATATATGCACAAACATACATATATATTCATATGTATAGTTACATGTTATATAGAGTGTTTTCCTTCATGTTCCATGTTTTCTGATAATTTAAACTTGTTATATTATTTTTGTAGTTGTGCTGTATCACAATCCAACCTATGTCTTTATTTTGCCAAAAAAAAAAAAATTAAGTATGACCATTTTTCTGAGAATAAGCAATGCACCATATGTGTCATTTCTCCTGGGACTGGAGTAGTCTCAGAAGAAGCAAACACACATATAAAGAAGAGAATAGATTTACATTATTTTTGATAATTCATTAAATGCATAATGATTTGATGCCTATTAGTGTCAGAATTGGAATTTCAATGCTGAATAAATCAGACATGTCTTTACCTACATGGAAAACATTCTAGGATCTATAGAACATAGAAATAGATAAGTAAATAAAATAATCAGACTGCTGGAAGAAATGGTTGATAGTTTGTAAGAAGCTTTTTAAATTCTGTGCTAGAATCTGTACAGCATCGTCTCTGTACAATGCCTCCTGCCCTGAGTCCTGCCCGGTACAGAAAATGGGTAAAGAAGCTTCCCGAGAGGAGAAGAAGGGTTGGCTGGCCCAGCAGAACAAGCCCCTCACCATTTACACCTCCACTCAGCCCTTCGAAAACTCCAGCGGGTGAAATACAAACTGAAGAGGTTATTTCCTCCACAAATACTTATTTTCATGGGAAACCGAAAGTCAAGCACTAAACATTTAGTACAAAGTAAATTTGTACTAAAATTCTTTTAGTACAAAAAAGAATTTGTACTAACTAAGTACAATGCTAGTTAAATACATAATATATATTATTATATATATAATATAACATATATATTATATATATAATAAATAAAAATAAATTAGAAATGTCATTCATTACATTAATTTATTAATGTAATTAACTTAAAAGAAACATAATTATTTCTATCAATGCAAAAGAACCCCCCCCAAAACAAAAAGAGTCTGATTATCTGATAATGTTTCACACCTTATTAAAAACTATGGAATAAACTAAGAATGAAACTTCCTTGAAAAAATAAACTTCCTTAGCTTTACATAGATTTTATGATAGAAGATAGATGATTATAATTAGATGACAGATATAGATAGATGATAGATTTTAAGACAAAACTGAACCACAATTATATGCTTAGTAGGGAGTCATTAGAAACATTCCCTTCAAAATCGGGAGTAGTAGGATGTCCCCTATCTCCTGTGCTACTTAGTGGTGTGCTACAGTTCCTGTCCAAAGTTAAAAGGAAAACAAATCATGAAGTGCTGATTGAACTCTCAGCATTTCAAGACAATATGCTCACCTGTTGAACTGGAAAACCCAGCTGAAACAACCAACAGCCTCTTTGAACTACTTAGATCAGAAACATTTCCATTACTTTCATATAAAATTTGTGCACTTGTCATTTTAATTCAGAAAATATAAGATACTATTTAGTGAAGCAATAGAATTATAAAGTATCAAGGAAGTTGTTAAGATACAGAAGATACATGTAGATACATGAAATCCACAGAGAAGACTGCAACTACATAGAAATCTCAGTTGAAAAGAATAGATGAATAGCTATTTCACTAATTATTTTGTAGTATAAATTCTCATAAAATTAATCTATAAGTACAATGTTAGTTAAATACATGATTGGAGGCTTTGAATATCTCAATAATCTTTCCATGCATGTGTTGGTGGTTCATGAATAGTGTTTATAGCATAGACATACAGCAGGTCCATCGATAGCTAAGTAACCTGGAAGAGATTGGCAAACAGGAGGGGGCATGACTTACCAGATTTAAAATACATTTAAAGAAAAAAAAATACATTTAAAGCTATAGTATAAAAAGTGCATATTATCATTGAACAAAGATATACATGGCACAGAACAAATATTTCAGAGTAAACCAGAATAAGAGAGTTTAGACACGAGTCCAGGCATACATGAAAATAATGCATTTTAAAGATGATAATATCATTAAGTAGGGGACAGGTATATTCATAAATGCTGTGGAGAAGATCTGGAAAAATATAATTGGATTCCTATCTCTTGCTTCATATTAACTTTTACTTCAGCATGGTTATGGAGTTGAAAGGTAAAGGTAACCTGTGTGCTAGAAAGTGGGAACGGGTGGGGTGTGGAGAGCAAGTGGTCCTCCCATATTGCCCCTGACATGAGTTATTTATCTAACTATGTTTTTAAGGACTTATAAAATCAGTTAATTCATTACATAAAATACTAAGGTTGTCAACTTTAGACAGATTATTTTAAAATGTTATGAATGAAGAGATTTCAATTTTGGCCACACCATGTTGGGATATTTCCATATGAATTTGATAACAATTCAGAAATAATTTTAAAAAATAGAAGATTCATATACATTTTGAAATCCAGGGTAAGGTATGTCAATCTCTTCTCATATTTATTGAACTCACCAGAATATTAAAGTGCTCTAAAACACCTGGGTAATCAGCATAGATAATATGTCCTTGTCAAACAACTATCCAGTACTGATTTTTACTTAGGAGTGTAAAAATTCTACTAAAAATATCTGCCCCATTTTTCATTATAACCTTATATGACATGGATTTGCATGCCAAGTAAAATATCTCTCTATGGGGATAATCATTATCACGAATATAATATAAACTAATTCTTAAGCTGGGTTCCTGACTGACACTGAAGTAACTTCGAAAATCGTGAGTTAAAAAGCATAATTAGTGTCAGCTGACTTTCACCATTATTAAATTTAGCTTTAAGATGCTACAAAAAGAAGAGAAAAAAAATCAAATAACTGAAGTTATAGAACACACGCTTTCAAATTTGAATGTTTTTAATTATCTTTTGACAAAGAACTAACCAAGATCATAGACTCACTGTCTAGCCATCAGAAAGGCTGTTCCAAATTAGGGCAGAATATCCTGTCAGAGACTTTTCTTATTCTACTTTGTAGCGATTTCATTCCTAACACATAGCCAGATTGGCAAGGACATTAAACGCTATAGTTTCATGTATTTGGGGGTTGTTTTTTCTTTTCATAATACTTGGAGAAAGAGAGGAATTACACATTATAATATCTAAATTATCTCTGATGAATTACTTTTCATGCTTCTTTTTTAGAAGTTTTAGGCTTCTGGTCTATTCCTTCTAGAATTTTATCTCACCAACCTCATTCCTGTATTCTGTGTTGAGGAAACAAAAAAGACTCACAGTATGTTTTAAAAAAATCCTATGCTGTGAAGTCCTATTATACAAGATAATGTGTGCAACCCTTGATACTCAATCCACTTAATATTCACATATGGCATCTAAGTGGGTAAAATCATTGTTCCCACATGACAAGCATGGCTGTGAAGCCTGCATAAATTAATTTGCACAGGAATTCACAAAGCAAGTAAATGTCATACCAGGCCTCCAACACCGACTTATGACTCAGGAGCCCTTGATTCCGTACGCTGCCATCTCCATCATAACCACTTTCATGAGCCTGTCTACTGCCGGTAGTGCTAGTAGTGGTGCTATTGATTTCCATGTTGTGTGATCTCTGTATACACGAATGAATATTTGTGCACACACACATACGTACACATGATGTACTACGGAATATATTATAGACATGCGTGTTGTAAGTTGTCAGTAAAGTACTGATCTGACGTCATTCAGTCTTGTACTGGATGTGCATAAATGCCCCACAAAGGACTTGCCTTCAAGTGGTTTTCGTTTGTTTTATTTTGTTTTTAGAGTTTAAAATTTGTTTAGAAGACAAGTTATTTATTTTTTTTTTAAATATCATTGAACAGGGCGCCTGGGTGGCTTAGTGGGTTAAAGCCTCTGCCTTCAGCTCAGGTCATGATGCCAGGATCCTGGGATCGAGTCCCGCATAGGCCTCTCTGCTCAGCAGGGAGCCTGTTTCCTCCTCTCTCTCTGCCTGCCTCTCTGCCTACTTGTGATCTCTGTCTGTCAAATAAATAAATAAAATCTTTAAAAAAATATAAATATCATTGAACATATCCAGATAAAGAAATGGAGCCAGACATTCCTTCTGAATGATTCCTACCTAAAAAGAAATGTGCAAAGTGACAGTTCAGCAATAGTGAAAGAAAAGATAAAAAAAAACCTCACTGACCTATCAAAGTCTAAAAAAATAAAACGGATACTATCGATCATCTATTTGTCATCTAATCTATCAATCATCTGTATCTATCATCTATATAATCTATATCTCTGTTCTTTTCAACTTCATGGCAAATAATGATTACTTTTTTTCATGATGTTCACAATTTTAAAATATGTATTGGATATCTCGTATGGTTGAATCACTCTGCTGGGTTCTTCCACAAAGAATTACAATTAACACTTCCTTTTGGGAAGTTTACAGTCTACTTGAGTAGTAAACTTGGAAGCAGGAAAGGGCACGATCACGCCCCATCTGGGAAAGCAGTTCTGTGGTCTGACAGCCCCATTGGTCATGTCCTCTTGACTTCCACACCAGCATTTCAACTCAGAGGTACTTGCAAACATTTCTCATGATCACCTGATGGCACAATTCAGAATACCTCCTGCTTGTTTATAATTCTCACACTCTACACTTTGTGGGGTATTTGACCACTACCTATTAAAAAAAACAGACTTATTTTAAAAAAGTGTTAGATTTACAGGAAAATATGCAGCAGATAGTAGAGAGAGTTCTAATATGCCTCTCTACACCCACCCCCCCACACACACACAGTGTCCCCTGTTATATCCGTATGGTGCATTTGTCACAATTAGCAAGCTGATATTAGCATGTTAAATAAAGTACTTAATTTTTTTTAAGATTTTATTTTATTTTATTTGACAGAGAGAGATCACAGGTAGGTAGAGAGGCTGGCAGAGAGAGAGAGAGGGAAGCAGGCTCCCTGCTGAGCAGAGAGCCCGATGTGGGACTCGATCCCAGGACCCTGAGATCATGACCTGAGCCGAAGGCAGCAGCTTAACCCACTGAGCCACCCAGGCGCCCCTAAAGTACTTAATTTATTTAGATTATTTTGTTCTAATATTTCTTTTCTGTTTCAGAATGTCATCCAGAATAACACATCATGTTCAGTTGTCGAGGCTCCTTTAGGCTCCTTTGGGCTGTGACATTTTCTTAGGCTTTCTTTGTTTTTGATGACCTTCACAGTTTTAAAGACTCAGGTATTTCATAGAATGTGTCCCTGCTGGATTTGTCTAAAGTTTCTCCTCATGACTAGAGTGGGTTATGGGTTTCTGAGAGGAAGAAGGCAGAGATCAATTGTCATTTTCATTACAATATCCCAAGTCCACATGCTATGAACTGGATTTATGACTGCTGGTACTGATATCATGTGGCAGAGGTAGACTTGCCAGGTTTCTCCTCCATTGTTACTCCTATTTGCTCCTTTCAATACTGTACTATGTGAGAGAAAGCAGCCTATGGGCAGTCTGCACATAAGAAATAGGAAGTTAAGCTCACCTTCTTTTAGGATCAAGTCTCTACCTGGTTCATCTGTAATTACTTTGCATGGGAGATTTGTCTCTTTCTCATACTTATTAATTTATTCCATTATTTGTTCCATCCTTGTTATCAGCATGGACTCATGAATACTTATTTTATACTCTACGTTATAATCCGGTACTACTTCCATCATTTTGTTGCTCAAATTTGTCCATATCTGGCCACTAAGAGTTATTTTAGTTGGCTTCTATACCTATTTTGATATGCCTTCATTGAAATATATGTGTGTTTTATGGGTGTGTGTGTGGATGTATGCATTTGAGCACTGCCTTACATTCTAACGCTCTAAGATACCCCAGGCTTATCTTATGTATTTCCTGTCTTGCATGAAGTCATTTCTCCAAGGAGCTTCACTTTCTTTTTATTGGAGAATGGTATTTAAAAGCAAGATCTAAACACTAAGGGTGCTCCTGGTTACTAGAGTGTCATTTCTTTGGTTATCCTAAGCTGATAGAGCAAAAAACTCTATGTATGTATCTTGACCTTTATATACCTATATCTATAAAGGTATCTACATGTAGTCATCTGTATCCATATTAAGGTAAATAGGATTTCTTATTGATGTACCTAACTTGAATTTCATTGCTCAAAAAAGGGAAAACACACACACACACACAAGACCTCTATTCATTCTTCATACCCTCCTCCTGAGTCCCTACAAATCACTGATCTTTTAATTGTCTTGCACTTTTTGGCATCATTTTATCTCCCCATTTTCTTTCTTCTCAGATTTTAACTGAGCATTTTATATGATTTCATCTTCTCTCTTATTACGTGAATTACTTTTCTTTAAAAAATTAGTGGAAATTTACAACTAAGTCCACTTTTAAATAACATTAAACTACTTCATGGGTGTTGCAGGTACCTTATAAAAGATCCTTTCCAAGTTCACGTTCCTCTCTCATAACACTGTGGTCATTCATTTATCCAAACCCTATTATGCACTACTACTATGTATTTTGGGGGGAAAAGTATTAGATATTAAATCAACTAAGACTGAGAAACTAAAAGATTATTCAGCTTTGTGTATTCTTTATCCTGAACTTGGCTATCCTACATGTGGATTCAATTTTATGAACTATAACATTTCCTTTCTCTCTAAAAAAACTTCTTTTTATCATGTCTTGCAAGACAGTTTTACTGTTGGTGGTTGCCTCAGTTTTGTTTATATGAGAAAATCTTCATTTCATCTTCATATTTGAAGGACAGTTTCAATGGTTATAGACTTCTAGGTTGGTAGGTTTGTTTCTTTATTTTCTTTCAACAGTAAAATACTTCACTTTTCTTGTATTTTGGTGAAAAGTCCTCTGTACTTCTTAACCTTGTTTTTCCATAAATTTTTATTTTCTCTGGTTTTCTTTCAAGAATTTATTTTTTTTAATTTTTTTTTTTTTGCAGCTTTGATATGTATGTCTAAGAAATAGATTTCTGGTATTTCTTCTACTTAAGATTTTGTGAATTTGTTTGATCTCTGGTTTGGTGTCCATCATTAATATTGGAAAATCCTTGTCTCACCTTCTATTCAGAAAATTTACTGAGTTCTTTTTAAATAGCCATTTTACATTATCTTTAATTACTTAGACCTTTTTTTTCTTTCCCCTAGTCCATAGTCTCAATCATAATGTCTTACTGTGGATATATGGATGAAATGATCCATTTTATGTCTTAGGCTTACTTCACAATTTTGAAAGCTTTTTTTTATGGTTGTTATATTAAAATTTGCTTATAAAGGATAAAATCCTATATTTGTGAATTGTTGCATATCCTTCATGATGTAGATAATCTTAAACATGAGCATCTGTAGTTTGAATTCTCCTGAAGTTCTTCATTTACTCTAACCCTGTATCCCCCCATATTTGAAGGGAAAAGTAAAAAATCATTCCTGGACATTTGTTCCTCACTTTGATCATTATGGTTTGGGGATAGACTAAGCCTGATTTTGGTTCAAGTGCATAGAAAGTTAGTCTTCTATACTCATCCATTTCTTTTCAGTTTCAAGTATTGCTAGCCACCTATGAACTGTTCTGTGTCTCCAGTGCAAACCTGGCTGCCAGACTGAGGAAAATTCATCTTTTTTTTTTTTTTTAAATTTATAAGGTTAGGACAAATTCAAGATGACCACACATTCTTTGACATTGTTCCCATTGTCATTTCTGTTCACATTAGAAGTGTGTCTAATTTGACTTTCCTTGAGTCAAGGCTGAACTGCTTGGGTGAGGGTGTATAGTGGATATGTATTGGTTTGAAACCTGGGGGTTAGGTGAACCAACTATTTTTGCCTTGGTCTCTTGGATTCCTGAGCTTCCATGGAAGAAATTCAAGTATTCTGCTAGAAAGCCTATGTGGAGAAAGAGAAGCCCTTCTGAGCCTGGCCCTCTAGCTGTCCCAGCTATCTTGCATCTATAGTCCTGCCCAAGTATGTACATCAGGGAACTCCAGTCAATGTCATGTGAAGTGGGGTTTCCCAGCCAAGCTTTGATGGCATCTTAATCCACTAAATATAATAACAATGGTGTTTTAGTTCTGGGTAGTATGCTATGTAGGCATAGATAACAGAAACAAGGGTAAGAGGAGAGTTAAACAAGTTTTGAATGTCCTTCTTTCTCTTACTGAAGAAACTCAACTAATCATTCCTTTAATTTTCCTGGTCCAGGATTCCAGCACATCAGGATATGAAAGTCTGCTAGTGTTACACTTAGCTTTGAGTTGTTTTTACTTTCTTCAAATATCTCTAACTGCATTTTACTGATATTTTACTTTTCAAAAAAAAAAAATTTGTGGCCCTCTAAGAAGGAAATGTGTCCTTTAGTTTATCATACTGATATTGCTATTTCAGGGTATGTTTTAGGAAATACCAGAGAAATCCTTTCTTCCTTAACAAGTGTTAATTATTTGATTTCTATAATTTTGAGCAAAGAAGTCAGAATTATAAAAGACAAATATTATGAATATTTACTTTATTCTAAGAAATCTCTGTGTGTTTCACTCAGGATAAAAACAATAAGAAGATATTACACCCAGTGTCTTCTCATCTTTGAGGGATGAACTTTCTATATTGTCAACACAAAATGAATCTTTTAGAATTTCTCAAAAAAAGGAAAGAGTTTTTCCAAGACCTATTTAGGACAGCTGCTCAGGATACATAATCTTCACAACAAAGACTATCTGGCAAAGGAACATTTGGTGTAGGGTTAAATGCATTGTTTTTTACATAAAGAATTTCAGATTATTAGACAAAGGACAGTCAGAAAATTGCAGCCCTTAAGTCTCTAGTATATGCAGGGCCATATGACTAATCTTGTGGGAACCAGGGTATTCTCTTCCTTTTTATTTTTTTAAATCTTTTGTGTTCAAAATGCTCCTTTTTTGTTATTTTATTTAATGAAGCAGATGTACAATGTATGCTTGGGGCAAAAATAGAGACTGCTTTGAGGTCTTGCCAAGTCATTTTGATCTTGGTAAATGACAAGGGATAGCTTCCCTAGGAGCCCAGGAGATCATTCACAAACATGGAAAGTTGAAATTTTTGTTTTTATCACTATGAACTCAGAATTCTCAGCAATGAAGAGTCCTATTCAGAGGGTAATAAGAGAAGCCTTCAGTCATGTTTAAGTTCCAAATATATGACCTGGTTATTTCTCTTTTATAGCCATGGTGGATGACTAGGATAGCACCACCTACAATGCCTTCCTTTGGAGCACAGTGTCATGTCAGGTTTCTCTATTCACATAGATGAAAGTATCAAGAAGACATAATTTCTCAGGGCAGAAACCAACACAATTCACTTAGCAGAAGAATTCTTGCTTCCCTTTCTGTCACGGCTCCTTTCAAGACTAGAAAGATCCGTCACACGTGGATATACTGTATTAAGATTAATGAGAATTGAACAAGCACATAGTTTTCCAGTTGAAGTAAACTTTGTTAAAATGTTATTGCCAAGTATCTTGATTGAAGTGGCAGGAATTTCCAAGAGTCTTGTGATGGGAGAGAATTATCTTTCTGAAGTTCACTTCTCTGAACATCACACTGCTTTAATTGGCCCACAGAGTAAAAATGTGTCTTCAAGCTTCTCTGTTAGCTGACTTGACCTGGCAGGATTTTGCCCTAATGAACTTGCCTCTGTTATGTCACAAAATCTTCCAAACATACAAAATATTTTCCATCAGTTAAAAACTCCATACTTTTCACTTCTTATCTTTACCTGGAATGTTGTTTCTTTTGTTTTTGTTTTTTTTTCCTAATCTAAGCATGTGAGTTCTCAGTCAATTCAGAGAAGTAAAATACACTTGGAAGCATATATTTCACTCATGTATGTTTTAGGATAACCTCCTCTGTATTTCACATACACATAAACAATACAGATTAAGTGTATTCCTACTATTAAACTTATCATTATATTTTTTGCTGAGTGTCCAAATAGATTGTGAATTTCTTAAGAGTAGGAATCTATTTATGAGCTTTAAAAATACATACAGATACCTAGAATAATGCACCAAAAGATTAGGTATACACTCTTGAGAATTTATTATTAGTCCAATTGTAACATTTTGTCTCAAATAGTTTTATTAAAGTTAAAAGTATTTTTAAGCAAGTTGTAATCTTTGTTAATCCACTCAGTTAGATACTCTTCCTTTCATCTTTCATTATAGCCCAATGTATCCCATATAAAAAAAAAAATTCCAGACGTTTATTGCTTTTATGTAAACACACACACACACACACATACACACACACATTCTGGGTATAAATTCTAAGTAAACTTTTGTCCACAGATCCACAAAAAATCATGTAGAAGAATGTTTGTGGGGAAGAACCTCTTAGAAAACTTGGTGGCTTTATGTAAGTGAACAAACAAGTGAAATATACATCTACTACAATACAGTTCAGTGGTATTAACTAAGACCACAAACAGATAAATGGATTATCTTAAAAACACAATATTCAGGAAAAACACGTCCAATGATTTAAGGCAAATAATGTAAAATTAATACACATAAAACCCTGAAAGATGTTCTGAATGGATAAACATACATGAAAACAAATATGTGGAAGATGAATTGGAATTACACACATTGAACACACAAAAAACAGGTGGCAATGAAAAAAGGTCAATGCAATTGTGTCAGGAAACAAAGAACAATTGATTATCTAATAAAAGGAGGACGATTGTATAATGTGACAATAAAATGATGCCATATATTGTGGAGTAAAATCACTTCTGTGCTATGTTCTTGATTTCCTTCTTCCACCACCCCTAAAAAGAAAACAAGACTGCACCCTTCTACATGTTTTGATTAATCTAAAATTATAAAGAAAAGTTAGATTTGCCAGAGTTTGCATCTTATGGATGTTAGATACAATTCCAAAACTATTTTCAAATTCATATTATATAGTGCTGTTTACAACAAAGACGCACTATAAAATATAACAATGCATCCATATAACTAAGGAGAATTAAAATATGAGAGAGATTAACAAGAGTGTTCATAGAGTGATGGGTGGGAAAACAAGATTATTAGCATTTAGGGCCATTCAGTATTTCGGCTTAACGACATGCAAATACATCGAAGTAATTTTACCATTTTTCTCAAAGGAAAACAGTTCTACTTCGTATTCTTAATAAACACAAACTCATTTTCACTTAGCCTTAAAACAAGAGTGTGCTCATCTCAGTCATCATCATTATCATCATCATAACCCTTTCACATTTGCGTGGAGTCTACAGGGGGCACTCTATTTAAAGAAGAAATGATTGTATAGAAGTGTGAAATTTGAGAGCATTAAAAACACATGACCAAATGGCGGCCTCCTGGTGATTCACAGACCTGTACCCCTGGGGATAAAAATATATGTTTATAAAAAATAAAAAATTAAAAAAGAAAAAAAAAAGAAAACACATGACCAGTACCCTTAGGCATTTCTTATCTGGATTAGATAGAACAGAAGCAAAAACATCAATATTTTGCACAGTCTATAATGAAGTCTTTGCACTGCTTTCCTCCTCTACCTATTCCAGGGTCCCCCCTCTACTCCGTGAAACCACACATGGATCAAAGTTCTGAGTTCTGAGAACTGTCCTTAGTTAAAGGAGAAATGCCTAAAATCTCAAAATTGAGATAACCTCAGAGAAGGTCTTCCCAGGATTGCTCGTCTTAGAGTCCAGAAAGTAATTATTGGTTATGTGTCATGGACTTCCTGTTAGCCTCTGGCGTGCTGAGCGTGTCACATGGGTTTCCTCATGTAACCCTCCAACTCCCACAGTGGCCATGAAGACCATTACTATTGTCATTTCTGTTTGTTATGAAACTGAAGTCTGGAAAGATAAAGTACATTGATCTGGTCATGTGAATTGTAACTACTAGCTGTTGAAGTCAAACGGACATTTGTCTGTCTGCCCCCAAACTAAACATGCTGAATTCTTACAAAATTGAAGAAAATGATGATTGAAGTAATTAATTATTGGTATAAGACATATCAGAAGCCAGGGCTATGAGTTTATTTATTTATTTATTTATTTTACAAAGGATGTTTATTTATTGACTGTGATGTAATAAATACAATGTGATGACACTCTAAACACATCACCTACTCTAATCCTCATAATTCTATTAGTTACATATAAATATCCTCAGTGGGAAAAAAATGAGAAACTCAGGAAAACCAATTCCTTTAATATGCTCTTGAAAATGAAAGGAGAAATAATTCTTAACTCATTGTGCAGGGAAACAGTTCATCTAAGATGAAAATAATGCAAATATATTACAAAAAAACTATAGATCAATATTTCTTAGGAGCATAGGTTCAAAATTGCTCACCCAAATATTAGCAAACAGAATCAACAATATATAAAATGAATTATATAGCACAACCAAATTGGAATTTTCCAGATATTCAAGTCTGGTTCAATATTTAAAAATCAATTAACATAATTCATCATATCAATAGACTAAAGAAAAATCATATGACCATATCAATAGATGGAGAAACAACATTTGATATAACCCAAGAGCCATTCATAATAAAAACTCTCAGTAAACTAAGAATAGAGGGGAACTTCTTCAATTTGATAAAGAATAACTACATAAAAAGTACATCTAACATCATACTTAATGCTGAGAAACTACATGCTTTTCCTAGAATCAACCCGTGTGACAGGCTCAGCACACCAGAGGCTAACAGGAAGTCTCATGACACATAAGCAATAATTACTTTCTGGACTCTAATTTCCAAGAATTCAGCAAGAATGTCCTGTCTCCATGTTCTTTTTCAATGTCATACTTGAAGTCTTAGATAATGCAGTAAGAGAAGCAAAGTTAATAAGAGGTACATATTTTAAAGAAAGAAAATTTTGGTCATAAGTGAGTGGAAAATCACAAAGTGAAAGAAAATGTCTTAGAAACAATAAGCGGTTATGGTAAGGTTGTGAAAAAAAGGTTAATATACAGAAGACAATTGGTTTCCTATACATCCAAAATTAACAGTGAGAATGTACAATTAAAAACACAACAGCTGTTACATTAACACCAAAAAAAAAAAGGAAAATAAAAGAAATGTTTAAGTATAAATCTAACAAAATAGGTATAAGATCAATATAAGAAGACTATAAAACTCAGATGAAAGAAATCAAAGTCTAAATAAATGGGTATTATTTCATGTTTATGGAAAAGAGACTCAATAATATTAGGGTATCAGTTCTTACTAGCTTGATCTATAGATTTAATGCAATCTAAATAAAAATCTCAGCAAGTTATTTTGTGACAAAAATAATTTCGTTGACAAAACTGATTCTATAGTTTATATGGAAAGGCAAAAGATACAGAATAGTAACAAACACCACGCTGAAGAAGAACAAAATCTGAGGATAGAAAATACTAAAGGTCAAGACTTACTTTAAAGCAACAGCAAGCGTGCCTGGGTGGCTCAGTCAGTTAAGTGTCTGCCTTGGATTAGGTCATGATCCTGGAGTCCTGGGATCAAGCCCCACATTGGGCTCCTTGCTCAGCAGGGAGTCTGGTTCTCTCTCTGCTCCTCACTCCCAACCCCGGCTCATGTTCCCTCTCTCTCACTCTCTCTCAAATAAATTAAAAAAAAAAAAACAACTAATATTTTATTTATTTATTTGACAGAGAGGGAACACAATCAGGGGGAGTGAGAGAGGGAGAAGCAGGCTTCCAGCTGAGTGGGGAGCTCAATGAGGGGCTCAATCCCAGGACTCTGGGATCATGACCTGAGCTGAAGGCAGCTGGTTAATGACTGAGCCACCCAGGCACCCTTAAAAAAAATCTTAAAAAAAAAAAAAAAAAAGCAACGACGACTACAGTGTGGTATTGATGAGAGAACAAAGAAATCAGTAGAACAGAATCATGAGCTGAAAATAGACTATACAACTGTAGCAAATGGGTCTTTAACAAGAGTAAAGGCTACTGAAGAGAAAGAGGATGGGATTTTCAATAAATTTTGTTGGAACAACAGCAACAAAAGTCCTGATACTAACTTTATGCCTTGAAATTGTTCCAATTTCCATGTACTGCTAGATCTTATATGCTGGTTTCCATGCTTGGTTCCACTGTCTGGAAATCAAAGTATCTTGAAAATGTAGAACTACCCTGAAAATATGTAATAGTGCCAAGCTGTTAGACAAAAGGATGCCTCAACACCTTCCTTTCCTTGTTAGGACCATTTTGGTGCTCATATTGTGGACCTGCACCATCCAAGACTAAGAGCTGGTGTGAGCTAGGGATAGCAGAAGGACTCCACGGCATCCACTGCAGATCCCCCTGGGGATCATCTCAGCATGGAGGATGGCAACAAGTCCCATAACCCCGGATTCCCCAAACAGTGCCTGCCATCCTCTCAAGGCATCTTGGCCTTCTAGTTTGTAACTGACACTGGCCCTTCTGTTCCCTGAGCTCAAAAAAATAAGAATGCTTCCAAAAGAATTGCCAGACGGGTTCATATTTTTCACTTCCCTAGTCACTGGGTCCCTCATCAGCCTCTGGAGCTCTAGATAGGTCACCTCCTGCCAGCAACCATCTTCATACCTAGTCTTAGAGTTTCTGGGTTTATCCCTCCTTTACCTTGTGCACCAGGCCATTTACACAGTGCTACTTGGATGGTTCCGAATTTGGGCTCCGAAGTGGGCTATACTATTTATAAATATTTGGGTCCACATAATAAACCAATTACTTTTCATAATTCAACCCTGCTCCCTTACAGGACCTCTGCACTTGACCTTGTCCAGTGGGCTTCTCTTGGGGACTGGGGTACTTGGGCTGGGTGTATCCATAGATGAGTGCCAGCCTCAGGCACCAGCTGCCACTTGGGAAAGAGATGAAAGCAGAAGTCGAGTCTCCCAAGTTTCTCAGACCCTAGAGACCCTGCTCATAAACCATGTAGCTCTGGTCCCAGGAGATGGCTCTTCTTGGTAACTCTCAGTGAACATAGGTGAACAACAGTGGAGGAAGCTTAGGCCTGAGCTGGGGAGATGGCACCCTCCCCCTACCCTCAGCTTCAGAGCTCACCCTGGTCAGACTTGCTGGATTGCTGAGAGGAGATAAGCACACTAAGGACCTCATAATGCTGCTTTCCCAGGCGCCGGGGTGGCTCAGTGGGTTAAAGACTCTACCTTCGGCTCAGGTCATGATCTTGGGGTCCTGGGACCGAGCCCCGCATTGGGCTCGCTGCTTAGCAGGAAGTCCTCTTCCCCCTCTCTCTCTCTGCCTGCCTCTCTGCCTGCTTGTGATCTCTGTCTGTCAAATAAATAAATAAAATCTTAAAAAAAAATAATGATGCTGCTTTCCCCAAAATTGTGTGGTGTTTATCAGTTTCTAACTTAATAAAAGTGCTAAGAAAAAATAGATTTATACTTTTTGCATGCGTTCAACGTTTTTATTTTCATAAAAGCAAACTATGCACAGTGCATGCAATGTTATCATCTGAATTAATACAATATGCAATTACTGAATCTATAGTAATTTGAGGTTGAATCTTTACATTCAGCAAGTTTAAATCCATTCTTACGTGATTTTTGAAACCTTATTTACTATGGAAAATGTTGCTTGCTGATGAATTATTAAGATCCACTCGATTTAATTAATATTTAGAAGAAATAGAACTCCCTTCTATTTCTATACACACACACACACACACACAGATAGATAAATGATAGGTATTAGATGAGAGGTTGCTAGAAACACATTGTTGCTATGTTGCTACTCTTGATGAGGTTTTCCTATTTTTATAGACTTAGCATATTGTGTCAGATGTCTCCAAGTAGTAGAAAACAATAATTCTAGATGCAGAAGGTAGAGCACTAGAACATCCCTTCCATACCTTGGAAGTACTCCAAGGGTCATACAGTGCAGGAGTGACACAACATGGATACCTGAAGGGAAAATTAAAAGGACATGGAAGGGTGTGTGCTAAACCATGATACTGAGGAAACTTACAGAACATAGTTAGATCAAGAAGATTTTAGGACTGTTAAGGACCTGGGACACCATGTTGGAAACACTTGAACTGAAGGTCAGAGGAGTTCCTAATTTTTTTTTTTTTAATATTTATTTATTTATTTATTTGAGAGCATGAGAGCAAGCATGAGAGCAAGGTGAGTGGCAGAGAGAGAAACAAACTTCTTACTGATCAGGGAGCCCAATGAAGGGCTCAAACCAAGCACCCTGAAATCATGACCTAAGCCAAAGGCACACGCTTAACTGAGTCCCTAAATCCTTTACCCAAGTGAACATGGCTCTTTTTGAAAGATTAGATTTCACTGGAAAAGAGAACTTGGGATGATCCCTAAATATAATAAAATAAAGAAGTAAGTTTTAACAATGTAGACTACCACAATCTAAGAACTTTGATGTAAATCCAGCAGATGACTGCAATTTTAATTTAGAAAGACAGCTATTAATAAAAAGTAAATCTTTATAAGTTTTGCACTATAATAACAGATCATCAATTATCCTTGATGTCAAGTTCATAAAAGAGAAGGACATTGGAAAATGTTCAAACAAAATTTGTTGTGGAAAACAAGGTTTGAATTCAGGAGAAGAAAATTTTAAGATGGTCAGGACTTGGCCTTCTCCTTGTGGTTTTTCTTCTTACATTTAACTTTTATTGCTATTTTTAGAGAATAAAACTATAAATGTTAATATTCAGATACATAGATGAAAGCCAAAAATCTTTAAAGAAGGACATTTAATATGCATTTAATGCATATTACTTTTCAATATTTATCCCATACCAATTTTGAGGTACAAGAAGTATGTGAAAATTGAGTAGATGAATAAAATCTATTCACTCTGTAAGCATATGAAAACTCACATAGGATGAGCTAATATGTGATGATAATTTTCCTGAGTGAAACTGAATGTTGTAAAATATCAGCATCTGCAGTTACACTGATTGACGCATACTTTATATTCTCTGGACCCAGTTTACTTGGGTTCATAAACACATATACCTCTGGAAACTTGGAAATAAGAAAAAAAACAAGATTTCCTTCTGATAATTGAACAGAACATGCAAATACATGAATAATAACTATATGCAAATGTATATGTATATATTTAGAGGTGGGGAGGGGCAGAGATTCTCAGAGAGAACCTTAAGCAGGCTCCACACTCAGCCCAGACCCCAACACAGGGGCTTGATCTCATGACCCTGAAATCATAATCTGAGTTGAAATCAAGAGTTAGATGTTTAACTGACTGAGCCACCTAGGTGCCCTTGAATCATAAATATTTACACTTAGCATATGAAGGAAGAGTAGTTTAGGGGCCAGAGAAACCTAGCATATAATCAAACTGATAATGGAGAAAAATAGTAATAGTCAAGAGCAAAGTTATTGTCAGGTTGGAGAACACAAAACAATAGAAATAGATGAAATTCAAAAAAAACCCTTTTGGGAAGATGTTAACTTTTGAAATTCAGACACCAATATTCCTTCTCCTTCAATATCCCTGTTGAGGATACAGTTATATTAGATTTTGTCGATATGATGTTATAAATCTTTAAACTATGTAAAAATAGCCTTTTTAACAAACTCAGGACTGATCGTCTCTGGGTATGGTAATCCCAAGGAGAGAATATATTGGCCAGGTCAATATAAAGATGGTTGCCTGCTAAACTTTACAATTTTGAACTGAAAAACTAATCAACTGACAGAAATTTACATCATTTTATTTAATGGAATTTCAACATCATGAATAATAAGATCACAAGATATGTAGCCAGAGAGTATTATTCCTGGTAACTCACCTAAATCATTCTGTCTCTAAATTTCTACAACTGCTATTGGGTATATCTGATGGATTAATTCGGATTAGCAGGCCATCATAGACAATAGAATGGAGAATTGTTCCAAATAAATTGAATCCAAATGTATGAAACTTCACAAGGGAAATGTATTAATCAACTGAATTAACTATAGAATTTATTTCATCGAATTCTAATAAAATCACTACAATATCAGATGCAACATGAAAAACACAGTCCATCATACATTCAAGTTCACTAATATAAAGTCTCACATAGAGCTATAGATATGATCAATAATGCCTGCAGAGACTAGGATGGGGAATATTAAATCTAATGTTATTCTCTAGATTACATGTCTTGATGACACACTTGGGAAATGTGTTTTATTTAATATTAATAATTCCCTCAAATATTTGCTCTTTCAGGAACATATTACTTTTGCAGTTCTTATCAAACTATTCAGGGAGAAAAATATATTAAGATTAAAGATATGCTGGAAGTAATAACATTTTCATAAATCTGATTTATAAATCTCATAAAAACCTGGAAATACACCCTTAGTTTTTGCCATATCATTTATAGATAGCTATGTTATTTTGAATGAAAATTGTATAGTCTCATTCATCCCTAATGTTTGTTTGTTTGTTTTTAATCAACAGTTTTGAGTAGTAAAATTTTATGTTTCTAGATGGCTCCATTAGTATCTAATGTACCTCTAAAAATCCATTTTGAATATTAGATCTTGGTATTTTTGAAATTCACTTGTGTCTTTTATACACTGAACCTTAAAACTGTAGTTGTGTCCATAAAACTCTAGTTGTGTTGTAGAGAAGAAAATGGTGAATAGTAGCGTTGATAATCTTGTTGTTCAGATAGTTCTCAATGCTCATGACCCCTTGGTTGCCATGTGAAAATCCAGCTCATGTGTTCTAAAACTAAGCTATTACCTTATATGAATCCCTTGGTATGAACATTTAGTCCATACCCACCTGTGTGTTGTAAATCCCACTGGGCAATGATCTCATGGAGGTCCTGTTCCTATGCTTTTCATAAACTAACATTTACCATAAGAGACTCTTAATCTCACAAAAGAAACTGAGGGTTGATGGGGGGGTAGGGAGAGGGTGATGGGGTTATGGCCGTTGCGGAAGGTATGCGCTATGAAGTGTGTAAACCTGGTGATTCACAGACCTGTACCCCTGGGGCTAATAATACATTATATGTTAACAAAGAAAATAAAAAATATAAAAATATAATAAGAAAAAAAATTATATGCTTGTCATGTATTGCTATAGAACCTGGCGATAAAAAGTGACTAGGAGAGAGGGATCCTCTTCCCTTAGAGAGCAGAGAGGATGATGGCATAGAATGCCATGCCTTGAAACAAAAACAAAAACAATAACGAACGCAGAGCTCCTCAAGGATAAAGGTAAACATACTAAGAATAAACATACTAAGAATAAAGAGTAAACCTATTAAAAATAAAATCAGGGCAAAATCCTATATTCTGCTTAAAAATAAACAAGCAGAAAGAATAAATAAACAAAAAAGTCCCTGTAATTCATTAAAAGGGAATATTCTGAGAGTAAAATAGCTTTCATGGGATCAAAAATACCATGTTCAACTTGAAACATAGAAATAAGGTAACAACAACAAAAAAAGCAAATAAACTCTGTAAGAAGCAAATCAGGAGAATAAAAGGTATCCTCTCTGTACTAAATAAAATACAAACTGTGAAAGGGAAATAATAATTATTGAAGGTTAGTAATGAAACTCTTTCTCACATATGAAAGAAATTATCTGAGTAAAGAATAGATTATTAGAAAAGTAGAATCTTGGAACACTGAAAAAATAAAATAAAGTTTAAAAAAAAGAAAGGTAGAAGTAGCAAAATAAGTAAGAGAAGTATGTATTCTTTTTTGAAGGCTCTAGATTTTAAAATTAACTCCCCTAATAGCTCTACAAGTAATGAATAAAACAAAAACCAGCTGAATTTCAAACTTACTCAAAAAAGTAATTCCCGAAGTATTCAGACATAAATCAACAAATATATTAAAAATTATTTTTTTTCAGATTTTATTTATTTCTTTAACAGAGAGAGTCACAGAGAGAGAAGGAACACAAGCAGGGCAAGCAGGGGGAGTGGGAAAGGGAAGACAGACTTCCCATGGAGCAAGGAGCCCAGTGCGGGGCTTGATCCCAGGACCCTAGGATCGTGACCTGCCAGACACTTAATGACTGAGCTACCTAGGTGCTCCTCAACAAATACATTTTAAAATCAGAAGAGTTTCAGATCTTTATTTTAAAATACTAAATGATTAAATACAATGAAATATATACAGAGCCTTGTGTAGATAATATTATTACTAAATGTTTCTATATAGTCTACAAGAAAGAAAAGTAAAGGGAAAAACTATGTATCTAACACTCTCAGAAAAAAATTTTTTCTCACATTGACAATTACTTACACATCTGAACTAGCTGACTGATAGATGAGCCACTAGGAGCTCACAAATGGACATGTCATGAAATACATCAGGTAACAGAAAATGGTTAAATATGAGCAAATATTTAACATACCTTTGTTAACAGTGGAAAGGTAAAAAGTAACCTGATATTAATAAAATAATATTTAACAGCAACATTAAAATACAGATTTAAAAACTAGATTTTATTTTTAAGTGAATATTGTGTAAGAGTGGACAGATAAAGCAAAAAGAAATTAAAATTTTATTTTATACATGCGAATTTCATAGATATTGTTGTTGTCTCTTACACACTAAAACCTAGAGAGAAATAGTTGGATATATGATATAAAGAAACAAACAGAATAAAGCCACAACATAATAGATTCAAATCATTGGAAAAAAAAGAAAGACAAGTAGGAGTTCTTACCTACATGTCTTACAAACCTATAGCTAAATGCAGACGACATCTAAATGAAAAGGATACCTGAACCGTGTTTTCCTCAGGCTGTCATCTATAGGCTACACCTGTATACAACACATGCTGTGTATATATCAGTCTGCTGTCTAAGAAGTCATCATGTACACTTGGATCATGCAATAACATGCCAAAATCTACCAATAAGAGGTAAAGATCTTGGACCTGAAATATTTATATTCAAATGGCATAAATAGGATGAGTGAGAAAGTCAGCAGTAGCTTTCTTTGATACAGTGTGCACCTCTGGAACTCAGTGACACTTTGGGCCAAGTTCCCTAGCTGTCCTCTAAATTAATACCATGATCTCATTAACCCTAAAGTTAGTCAGCAGCTAAATGTTCAGTCATGAGATATGTGAATCTGACCTTCAGGGTATAATAAAGGCATCCAACATTTCTGCATCTAACTAGCCAAAAAAAAAAAAGAAAGAAAGAAAGAAAGAAAGAAAGAAAAGAGCGAAATGAAATGAAATGCAGAAAGATTGAAAAGTCATTTTTGGATATTAGAATACGTAAATTTTGCTGCTATCAGAAAGTGGAACTTGTACTAAAAATACGAAGAAGCATTATCTCAACTGTCCATAAATAATGTAAATGTATGTAAGAGTCTTTAATATAAAATTAAGGAAGAAAACACTCATACATCATTGATTTATATACTTTCTGGTGCTAGGATTATTAAAAAATTTACATTATTTTCTAATGTGAAAGATTTTATGTATCTATTATACATATACAAAGGACATACATATATTATTGTTATATATTTAATATATATACATGTTTGTTAAAGAAAAAAAATACTGTTAATAATGCTCTCTAATATGGCAACAATTCCCAGTGATATTTACCAACTTGTTCAAAATAGAATCTCCCTGTGACCTTTGCTAATGGGTTTGACTTAAGTTCTGTTTAATTTTAGTGTGCTCACCTGCCCAGATGTCTACACAATCTCATTTCCAATCTGCAGGTCCTCAGGTGGCTTTGGCAAATGAAAAGACAATCACGGCATACCTGTGGATCACCAGGCAGCAATCTTCAGAAGAATTATGTTTTAGGAGATACATCACAAGACATGTACAAGGTGGCTTTTTTTTTATATATAGGTTTTTTTGTTTTGTTTTGTTTTCTGTTTTTAATTTAACAGAGAGAGGGACATCACAAGTAGGCAGAGAGGGGCGGGTGGCGGGCGGGGGAAGCAGGCTCCCCGCTGAGCAGAGAGCCCTATGCGGGGCTCTATCCCAGAACCCTGGGATCATGACCCGAGGTGAAGGCGGAGGCTTAACCCACTGAGCCACCCAGGTGCCCCCCCCCACTTTTTTTCCCCTGTAACTTCATGCAGCCCTCAAAACAACTCTGAAAATCTATCAGTAAAAGCAACACTAGTGCCTAAGGCTTAGCCCCTTAAAATATGAGCTGTTGTCACTGGAACCTCTCACATTTCAAATTAAGCACGACAACCTATGTTTTTCTCAAAGCTCTGGTTTTCTTAAGTGGCTATGGCTAGAGTCTGCTCCTTAACCTTTTCCCGTTCCCAGGTGGAAGCTGGATGAAGACAAAGGAGATGCGCAGAGTGCCCCCAAAACCGTGTAGAACTGTCAGGACGTTGTTTTCACAGCTGTCGCCACAGACGTCTCCCCCGTCTCTCCGTGTTAGCTTCATTAGAAGAATCATCAGATTAGGATTCTCTAGGTATTTACCTGGGTCAGGCAGAGCTGATTTATTTATTTATTTATGGTATGGTAGCAATCTCCAGAATAATTTGCATTCAGTATCCCATGGCTCTTGATTTCCATCTTGCTATCTGATATATATATATATATATATATATATATATATATATATATATATTTACTGTTCTCCTCACCAGAAAGCACTCTCACACCTAACCAAAAGCAGTAGGTAGGGGTGGGGATGGGGTGCACATGGAGGGGTGAATGTCTCAATCAGACTTAAGATTAAATAAGGTCTAATATATCCTGTGATTTCAAATAAGTTACTGAAATATTTTGGACTCAATTTCCTCATCAATGAAATGCAAATAGCAGTATAACAGATCCAGTTATATCTTGCCCATATCCGCTTGGATGGACCCAAGAGTCCTCTAGATAGTTGACATTAGGCCTTTGTGTTTCTCAAAGCACATTCTTTGGCTGCGTCACTGCTTAATCTCTGGGCAGGGCAGGCTGAAAGTGCCCACGAAATTAATGCACCAGTAGCAGATGATAAAAAACGAGAGACGGTTATTAGTGGGTAAGTAATTCAGCTTACTCACTGTCGGGAGCTTTGAGACAAATTCCATGTGGCCTGTCAGAACTCCCCTGAGGGATTCAACCCCAGGTGCCAACAGAAGGAACACTTGGTGTTGCATGAATGACCAGCTCTCCAGCCATCCTTGTCTTTCTCCTGGGGTCAGCTCTCAAATCAACCATTACAGTTAAATCCTTTCTCAGAGCCTGCACTAGGAAAGGGGGAATCAAAACCAATGTAGCACTGAAGAGTAAACATATTGTTCACGAGGACCCAATAGAACACATACGAAATGTGCAGCACAGAGATTGATTCAGAATAGAATTTTAATAAATACTAACGTCCCTTCATCCTTACCTACAAGTTTACCCGCACTGTGTGTTGGACACCCACGTTTTCCTGTCAGAGTTTGGAACCAAAAGAAAACAATCAAACAAATGAGGGAAATAAATGAATAACAAAACTAAAAAGATGAAGATTAAAAAATGAGCTCCATTACTTTTAGAGGTGCTAAAAACATGGTTTAGGTCTGCAGCCTCAGGCAGTTTGGAAAACAGAAATCTAGAATTTGTCCCACTTACCACCTTATTAGAGACAGCACTGAAAATGGGAGGCTTTTGATCCAAGGGCCCAAGTTTAGTGAATCCAAGTGTAGACGAAAGAGAGGGACAAGGAGGAGGAGAAAGAGAGGGACAAGGATATGTGTGCCCAATTCCACCTCAACAAAAACCTCCGTGCCTCCTGTTGAGGGAAAAAGGATGAAAGAATGAGGGGGATGTATTAGCATTGTCTGTGTAAACAGATCTAAAAGGGAGAAGTGAGATGGAGGTGAGAAAGAGAGGGGGAGAAAGTGGGAGGCGCGGTTTATTATGACTCATCTGTTCACATTCATGTGCTTATGGAGGCTAAGATGTCCCATAGAATGTTGTCTGCTAGCTGGAGGCCCAGGATGACTAGTGATGTAATTTAGTCTGAGTCTGAAGACCTGAGAAGCAGGAATCATGATTATGTAAATCCCAACTGAGGACAGAAAAGATGAGACAGATGGTTCAGCTCAACAGTGAGACAGGGAAAAGGGGGGTAGATTCTACCTTCCTCTGCTTTTTGTGCTCTTCAGGACCTTGGATTAGATGACACTCACCCACACTGTGTGTGTATGTTGTGGGGGGACAATGTACAGATTCAAATATAATCTTATCCAGAAACACCTTCCAGACATATCCAGAAGTAATGTTTAATCTGAGCACTCTGTGGCCAGAGTGGCACAGCTGACACATAAAGTTGACCACCACAAGGGAGAAAAGAGACTAAACAATGCAATTCTAGGGGCACCTGGGTGGCTCAGTTGGTTAAGGCCTCTGCCTTTGGCTCAGGTCATGATCCCAGCATCATGGGATAGAGCCCCGCATCGGGCTCTCTGTTCTGCGGAGAGCCTGCTTCCTCCTCTCTCTGCCTGCCTCCCTGCCTGCTTGTGATCTCTCTCTGTCAAATAAATAAATAAAATCTTTTAAAAAAAAAAGCAATTCTAATGAATCTCAAAACATGAAATCTCAAACACTGTTCTATTCAGGTTTATTTCTTAATGTTCATGAGCAGAGTAATGTCTAAATGCACCTCCAAGACTGGTGTATTCAAGTCTGAATATGCACTGTTTTCTAGTTCTCATCCCAAATTATGCTCAGACATATTGTCTGACATCAGCAATTCAGCAATGAGATTGCATGATAATAGAGAGATACCCCAATGACAATGCTAACAACATGGAGCTAGCCCCAATTTAAATACAAATTTTCTATCAAGTGTCACAGAAACCATAAATATTACAAAATAACTGTCCTTTAGGTTGGAGTGCAAACATATAAAATGACAAGAGAATTAAATTCTATACTAAATGACCTGTCTGTAATAAAGTATTACAATAAAGATATTATAATAAATAAATAAATAAAGATATTATAAAGAGCTAAGCAAATCTTTATTGCTTCCGTGGAGGAAGGGTTCCTTCCACAGCCCCCTGGACTGTTTCTCACAAGGTTGGTTGTATAGTTTCTTCAAAATATATCAGTTAGGAATTTTTGCATTGAAGGAGTTGTTCCCGTGGTACCAGGTTGGTCTCATGCAGTGCTAGGTTGGTCTATAAATGGTCCCATGCATTTGTGAAAACCCTTAGAACTCTATACCAGAAAGGATGAACTTTATTGTAGGCGAATTTAAAACATCAACCAGGAAGTGGGAATCCCAGAATGGAATGCAGGTTATGTCAAATGAGTCTAACTGTATTACAAGTGTACAGCATAATTTCACCAGCTATAGCGGGAAGGAAAGGAGCTGACTGACCCTTTGTAACTTTGGAAAACAGTATTTTAGCTTAACGTGTTAATCTTAAAGATGGAAAGAACTGCTTGTAAACACCTTACTCTAGCTGGTAAATTTGCTTCTCTCCAAGGCACAGGTTAACTACTTTATATGTATACCACTAGGATTGAATAAATAAGTAAACAAATCATAGTTAATGAGATCCAGGTCTTTCACTGTAAGCAAGAGGGAAGGCTAGAATAAACCCGGTGGTGCTAGATTAGAGAGGAGGTATTAGTAAAAACTCGTGTTTACTTAACAGAGATGAAGAGATTGTGCACATGGATAGAGAAATACATTTTGTAGGTAGAGAAAGATAGATAGAAGTCTGACAGATAAACATCGATACCTAGATAGACAGACAGGTAGGTAGATAGACAGACAGGTGGATAGGATAATCAGAGCCATGTGTGTATACATGACTTTGTAGATGCTAAGCTAAATATATAAATCCAAATAGTGCTAGCCCTGACCTCTGAAAGTGCCTAGAAATAGTGGCATCCCAGTAGCAACAAGGATAACCAGTGTCCATATTTATTCTCAAAACACTGTTATCCAGCAGAAAAGACAAAGCTCCCAACATAAATGATTGATTCTGGGGCATCAAATGATTCCCTGCTAGGTCAGGAAAAATACAAAATGAGGCAGATCATCTTGTAGTGCCAGAAAATAAAGAAACGCTTCAAAAATAATAAATAGAAGATGGCGTCTTGTCAAAAGAAACTAGTCTGAAAGAGCTCCCAGTGATCAAAGCCGGAACAATTTGTGCAGTGAAAGACATAATGGCAGTGTCGTGTTGAATGAAATAAGCATCCTTGGGTCCATGTAAATGTAAGTAAATGATTAAATAAATGAATAAATGGAAGACAAGGGAAAGTCCTCTTACAGAAAACTCTAAGTAATCTAAAGGAATACAAAGACTAGAAAAACCACCGTTGTAATACCATAGCAATAACCGCTGTGGGCCAGATCCGGGGATGAATGCCAAAGCTGGTGGGAAAACTTTAAAGAGAAACAGAATATTTACACAGACTAAAAGTATCTTTCATATATATAACTGGGGTGGTTTTACTATATTATAAATTTCCTTGATTGCAGGACTTAGCAGTTTACTTCTAAGGGCAGAATGGGAAGAATGGGAAGAAATAGTAACTTTACAGCAGAGAAATCCAGCAGACACCTCCTTAACCAAGGGATGAAGGTTAACATTCATGTACCTCATGATATAACGGGGTGGAGAAAAACATTTGCCTATACATTACTTCTCCTCCAAAATGTGGCTTTAGTCTAATCTTGAGAAAACCACATGCAAATTCAATTCTACTTACTTTTTTTTAGAGAGAGAGAGAACTTGCAAACAGGGGGAGGGAGAGGGAGAGAGAGAATCCACAAGCAGACTTCCTGCTAAGCATGGAGCCCAACACGAGGCTCAAGTCCACGACCCTGAGATCATGCATGACCTGAGCCAAAAATCGAGGTGGCCACGTAATCTACTGAGCTTCTCAGGTGCCCCACAATGCGCAAATTCAAACTGAAGGACATTCTACAAAATATTTAAGCAGACCTTTCAACTGTGTCAAAGTCATAGACAGCAAGGGAAAACCTGAAGTTTGCCATACATTGGCAGAGACTAAAAAGGCACAATTACTAAACACAATATGGCATCCTGGATGGTATTCTGAAACAGAAACAACAACAACAACTGGCGAAATCCAAATCAAACCTATACTTTAGTTAAATTTGAAGTACGAACTTCTTGCACTAAGGTGAAATCTTTAACATTCATGTTTCCAAAACTGTGCAGGAATACTTTGCATTCTATTCTTTGTGCTAGGAAACTCCAAGTGCAAATTTGGAAATTAAAATAAACCTTACTAAAAAAGAAAAAGCTACTTTCCAAAATATATTTAACACCACACCTCTTAACGACATTCACATCTTAGATTCTACACATTAAAGATTATTACGATGTTGGCTAACGACAGTAAGAGAGTATATCAACGCCCATTTCCCAAAGCAGGAATCCTAGGACAGGCTCCATTCCCCAAATACTGTTGTTGGGGTTGTCATAGACTATTGTCATAACTAAAGAGCATGCAGATGAATTCGGGGTGAGCCCCTCTTCATTTGTTCCTTAATTCTGAATGCAGCAAATTTAAATACTTACCTGGGTCTAGGTTATAACAAGTTGAAGGTAAAACCCAAGTATGATCTGTAGTGAATGCACTGCATCTCTAAAGATATAAAATGTTGCTGTACTCATCGATGTCTAAAAAGCTCTTGGCAAAAGTCTGCCTCAATTTTGTCTGCGTTGTGAAACCAGGCCGCACTTGTGTGGTTGAAGTTCAAATTACAACCAACCATCTGTGCTTTAGGGTCCCTGCTATTTGGCTAAGGACTCTTAGCCCCAGATCCCCGCCTATATAAAAATATCCACTCACATGTGGACAAAACTGCTATAAACTGCAGTGACCTACCAAGACCAAAATCACCCCTAAACTTTCAAAGTCCTGATGAAATGCAATGGCTAAAACCCAATAGCAAAAGGGCAAAATGAGTCAGGAGTCTGGTGCAGTTTCCTGCATATCACCAAGAGCAAAATCCTTGTGGCCTCACCCTGTAGACAGCAACTCTTGTTTTCCTTAACAAATTCTACTCAGAATCTCTGCATCAGTCTTCTTCCAGTTGAGAGATAGAAACCACACAGCGGGTAACACACAAGTTCAATATGAAGAATTATTAAATGCCAATGGTAAAACACAGTTATAGGATATAAGGAAACTCTAAGGCACTTTAGGACTGAGGGACTACATGGATTGGCAAACTTGGAAGAGATGCCACTGCCCACTCCTTATTAAGGAGGGTGTGTTGAGTTCAATGGACTGGGGAAGTTTGCAGATTTGCCAGGCTGGACCTGGTCTACAAGTCACTGAGCAATGCAAAAACAGCCTTTTGGAGTTCAGGAGCTGCCCTCAAGTGACAAGCAACTGATGATGTGGGCATGGAGACAGCATAGGACTGCAAAAGAAGCTGTGAACAGGTGCCACAGTGCGACAGAAACCGTCGAGGCACTGGTTTCCACCTAGAGAAGGCTGTAGGAAGGCTGTCACCAAGCTAGAACAAGGACTCAAGGGGAAAAGAGCAGCTCTTTCCCTCTACAATGTCTTTTCTACAAATTTACAGAGAAAGCTTAATTAACATATAAAAGAGAAATGCCTAAAAGAATCCTGTCCATTATGGCAGAACATGTATTGAAATAAATTGGTAACCGGCCGACTCTTCTAAAGGTTCCCGTTGGAAGGGCCCAGACATTAATATCACAACTGGATTGACAAAAAATTGAAATTGACAATCTTTAAAAACAAAACTGCATTTCTGTCTCCAAAAGCAGAAGAGATCAAGGAGAAGAAAAAACTTCTCTCTCAAAATGAATTCGGAGTGGAAAAACAAATAGAACAAACAGCTACAAAGTCAAAGGGCTGTCCCTCTAAGGAATGTCCCTCCACTAGGAAAAAGAAAGCCAGGGTAAATGAGATCCTTCTCCCAAATAGTGGAAGGGGTGTTTGAGAGGTACTCAAGTCTTTCCTTTTGTAAGAGTCACAATGGTTCCCCTACAGATCTGTGTTCCTCAGACTTATAGGATCCTAGTGCTAGAAGTTACCAACTGCCTCAAAAGGGCAGTGGAGGCTTTTGTTGCCATTCCTTCCAATATTCTCTCAAAGCAATTAATTCTTCATCCCATCTTGTAAAATATTCCTTCTTTCAGAGATAAACCTTCTACCTTACCTCCTGAATCCACTCTTTTTTCATTATCTGAGATACGTTCCATCCATGATTTCTAAATCTTTATGTCCTGTGTTGACATCGTCAGGATTCAAGGCAATACATGCAGGCAAGCTCAGATTATTACAGGTCATTAGAATTTACCAGGAGAGAAAACATGACTTGCTTCACGAATTCAGGTAGAAATTTTATTTCATTTGTTTAATTTTTTAAATTAAATGCTTTAGCCTTTATATGCGATATACTAATAGGAAGCTCAATTCTTTAGTCTTAAGTCATGTAAATTACCCAAAGATCTCAAGAATTTACTCCTTCTGAAGATAGATAACTGTCAGCAGAACCCAAGAAGTAGAATTGTGCTTTAATAATTCCCAAACTCTTTTTTTAAAAAAGATTTTTATTTATTTATTTGACAGAAAGAGATCACAAGTAGGCAGAGAGGCAGGCAGAGAGAGAGGAAGGGAAGCAGATCCCCTGCTGAGCAGAGACCCCGATTTGGGACTCGATCCCAGGACCCTGAGATCATGACCTGAGCCGAAGGTAGCGGCTTAACCCACTGAGCCACCCAAGCGCCCAATAATTCCCAAACTCTTACTGCTTGTAGACACTTTTTAAAAAATCAATACTTCATGATTCAATTCTAAGGGTGTACTTACATCGGAAACACTGGTTCCCAACATTGGATACTACACTCTCCACATACCCCACCCCTTCCCCCAGGTGCTCTCTTTGTGCTCATACATTCTTCCCCAAATACAACCATCTTTTCATTGCTTCTGGATCTGGAATAAGCTTCAGGATCATTTACATGCTACATAAACCCAGATCTCCAATATTTTGAGTCAAGTCTCTTACCCTTGCTATCCTTGTCTTCTTGGTAAACATCTGACACTGTAAATATCGGGACTCTCAAACTGTCAACTCTCCAAACTCTGGATGCATGAGTATATGGATGTGGATATCCAGGAGATCCTACCTGTTCTACTGCGTCCTCTACTTCCATTCTTCCTTTTAGTTTATAATGTTACATGTGATGTCGGTTTACCAAGTCACCAAAGAATATTCACTTCAGCTATAAAGAACAAGTAAATCAAGTAGGATGGATAAAATTCATGAAGTTTGTAACCATTAAGAATAAACAACTAGCTAGTGAGACATGTCACACAGATAATAAGGAACGCATATGTGTGATAAAATGGGAAGGTGAACCAATGGACCAATTAAGTAACAAATAATTCTGAGACGCCAACTCTTCCTGGTAGCCATTGCATCCAGAAAGTGGCCATCCACGGATGATGCTCAAATGGTCTCCAGTGTTCTCTACCCAAGACTTGCCTATAAAAATAATAGCTGCAGGGCACCTGGGTGGCTCAGAGGGTTAAGCCTCTGCCTTTAGCTCAGGTCATGATCTCAGGGTCCTGGGATCAAGCCCTGCATCAGGCTCTCTGCTCAGCAGGGAGCCCGTTTCCCCCTCACTCTCTGCCTGCCTCTCTGCCTATTTGTGTTCTCTCTCTCTCTCTCTCTCAAATAAATAAATAAAATCTTAAAAAAAAAAATGATAGCTGCTCCACAGGTTTTTAGTCAGTAATAGGTGTGGCCATATGTTCTTGCCCCTGCATCCCTTCAATAAAACAAGGATGTATCGAGTTGGCATGCTAGTTCTCGAACCACCACAATTATCCATAGGGAAGGCTGATGCATCAGAGAGAATAGAGAGATATAGGCCATGAATGATTATATGTATACACACATTCCTTAGTTTACATCAGGAATTATTAAAAATTGTAATCATTTGCCTTTATAAACAACTGGATGATAATTTAGCCAAGATTTAACTGGTTGTTCAGAGACACCTGTGTTTCCTCCAGAGAGTCACTGGAGTCAGGTAGTGTGGACTTTCTACCATCCTACCAGCCCATCCTAATTTGCAGTCTTCCTCTTCTCTGTCCCTCTGCCTCTTATGTTATGTTTTATTCTGATTCAGAAAACTATATATTCCGAGCCCTTTAATTTTGCTCTGAGCCTTTCTGCTGTGTCTCTTGAAGTGCCTTGTCTCTTGTGATCTACCTACAACCCATAAAAGCCCTCCGTCCACTTCTCATTTGTACATGTCCTGATCATTCAGAAATTTCGCCCTCCATTTTGTTAGCTAAGATCTATTTTTGTCCTTAAACAGTAAAACTCATACATTTTCCCCTGAATGACAGCCCCACCTTCTTCCACTCATGACATTTAGTAATGCTTTTTAGATCCTATAGACTTTATACAACAATTAATTCTGTAAACTGTATATCAGCTATTTTATACAGACACACACAGAGCTTAATATTATATCAGTACAAATCAGGAACAGTATGAGTCAGGAATATTTAAGCAGCTGAAAGACAATTTGAGCCAGGGCTTAACCACCTTTTTACTTTCCCTTAGTGGTAAATGAGATTTTAGTAATTTAAACTTATTCAAGGGTAGATGTTTTAAAATGACTGCAATGATGACCTTCTTGCAAACATAAATGCTTTAAAATTAGCTTTAGTGCTTTAGTAATTGTAAACTCTGCATTCTGACATCTGCTTTCTTTTGTTCAATCATTACTATGAGACTGCAAGCTTCCCAGGGGTATATCTACAAGACACAGTGCTCCTCTCTTTCAATTTCAAATGTTTATCTGTTGCAAATAGCCCATTTAGGGGGAACTACATCAAGCCACTGAGATTCTGGATGAATGCCTACAAGGACTGATCTACAAATCAATAGCATGCCAATAATTTTAAATTGCCCTAAGCCATAATTCCTAATATTTACTTTATTATATCCTTCTGAGATATAACTTTATAAAACATACTCATAATTTTTTAATGTATTTAGTTGCTTTCTGTGAGAATCAGAAAAAAATATCATATAAATACATGAAAAGAACAACAGTGAACCAATAGATTAAATAGAGAAATATTAAATCAAGAGATGAACTGTGCTTATATTTGATCTTTTAATTTTCATCCTACCACAAGGACTGCTGTAACTGTAGATACTGGCACTGAAGTTGCTATACTTTTTGCTCTATTTGCTGATGGAACATGAATAGAAAACTCCTGATTGTCTATCTGAAGTACTGTATTTCAGGATATACAGGGAAGGCATAATGTGTCATGTTCATGCATTCCAACTACACATCTCTGACAGGCATTATTCCTAAGAGAGTCAGAAATAGTCCTTACATTGACGGAGCTTACAGACTGGCAGGTTCTCCTCCAAAAACGTCTTTGGGATACTTTTATTTTTCTAATGATAAAAGTCAATTCATGTTCTTTGTAAAAATGGTCAAACTGTACACTACTACGGAAGGAAAGTAGGAACCTCTACTAACTGATCCCCCAAAGAGAACAGTCTTGTGTAATCGATAAATGCATCATCAGATAAATAAAATTGTCAGTCACCAACCACATATTAACTTGGTCCCTACTGTGTGTTTGCCAGATCCTGTGTTAGGAATGATGATAGCGTGGGGAATAATAGCGGAGAGATTCCCCACCCCCTCCGAATGTGTCTGACAGACATGTATCAAACAATCACATCCTGTATTAAAGGGCAGCATTGATGAGAGTGTAATGGAGACAACATTGTAATGGAGAATCTATGTAAGTACCTAAGGTGGGGATCTGATGTAGTGTGAGGAACAGATAGTCACTGACTTCATTTCTGAAGAAGGACAGTTGCCTGAGATCTGAAGCATGAACAGGTGGATCCTGGATCCCTGGGAGGGCAGGGGACATGTGCTGTAGGGGAAGAATGGGGACACAGAAAGAGAACTTATGTTGTGCAATGAGTATGGAGGGCTGGATAGGTGCCAGATCACATAGGGAAACACAGATCGCGACAAGTATTATCTTCATTGCCCTACAAAGAAGAAGTCACTGCAGCATTATAAGTAGGTGGGTGACGAGATCAGATATTCTTACACGTGAGCATCATAAACGCAGGGATGAAAGCTACGGTGACAAGCTTCATTATTATATATAATTTATTTGCAAGTCAGTGTGATGTGTAATAAGGGGAAGAAGATTTAGTGCAAACTGCGTTTTGGTTGGGGAAATAAACACAAGGGCAAGCTGGTTGCAGCAGGGCAGGTGACTGCTTGCATCCCGGTACCTCGCAGAAGCGACTGGGTCATGCGATTTACTGAACGAGGGAAAGAAAAGAAAAAAACACCATGTGCGTGGCGGTGCCAGTTGTGACTTTTATTTTGGAAATGTTGCAGTCAAGGTGGTGCTGAGACTTCCAGATGAAAGCGTTTGGGACCATTTTAAGTCCAGAGTTCAAAATGGAAAAGTACATTAGGGAATTTTCAGACTGTTTATAGTAATTAAACCATAAGATTGAACAAGGTTGCCTAAGGTCAAAGAGACACACCACTACAAATTGGTTCAGAGCTGTCCGAAGCACTTTTATTTAATTCAGTGTTGCTAAAAATGTCCTGGAATGCAGAGACCCTCGTTGAACAAGCCCGCCAAGCTCTCACAGTGAGTGGCAGAGAGGGTTCAGTTCAAGTTCGAGAGTTAAAATAAAAGTCACCACTCAGTGAGGACTTCTTATAGACCGGGGTCTCCTTCTCCTGCCAATTTACATCTTTAACCCATTCCACCCTCACAGCAACCCAACAGAACAAATGCGATTCTTGTTACAATTTTACATATTAGGAAATCCAGATCCTAGAAAATCGCTCAAGTTCACAGGGCTGAATCTGTGGTGAAGCCAGGATTCCATCACAAGGCAGTCCGACACAGGAATCTAACCTCCTAAACACCACACAATATAGGACAAAAGAAAGAAATCTAATAGTGAGTTTCCTGGGTGTCTCATTAGAAAAGGGAGGTCTATGTGTACGATTTAAGAATGATCACTCTACCCAGGATGAGCTGTGTTTTAAGACTCGCTACAGTTATCTAAACCACACTTTATACCTTTCACATTCTTACAAACAAAGATTCTGGGTTTCATTTTAAAAGGAGACAGACAGGCCCTAAGTCCCTCAGTTTGACAAGCCAATACTCCTTATCTCTTTATACACAGTATCAAAGAACACAGCAGAGAAAACTGTTGCCAATGACAAAGAACAGAGCTTCATCATATTTAATCTTATTTTATCTTGCCCTGTTCAGTCAGTGAATGAACTCATTGTTTAGCTTCTTAGTTTGAAAATAGTCTATTTATTTACACTTCCCTATTATACAGAATATGATTTATATCCCAATACCATGTAACATTTGAAGGCTGTGGTGGCTCTGAACTATGTGAACTGAGCTTGACTGGGACTATGTTTCCCAGAACTCCTCTCTTGCATGGTTCTAGGTCAGGGTTTGGGCCCTGATAGAAATGTGGAGGAAAGTCAGAGGGCAGAAGAAAAAGCACAGACATTTTGTGTGCACTCTAAAAAACACTGTAGAGCACCAGACATGTCTGATGGTTCACCTCACAGAAATGGCACCTGCTATGAGTCTCTTATTTTAGCTTTTCTGTGGCCCTGAACAGCTAAGCCTGCAAACCCTAGACATAACTGATACCACAAATGACAAAGGCAGATAGATCCTGCTTCCTGCCCCAGCTTCCAGCATGTGCTCACTCTCTGGTCTCTGTACCTGCCTCTTCTTCCTGACTGCTGGCCCTGAGTCCTATCCCTACTTCAGGCTCATCACCACATGCAGAGGCAGTAGCTTTCCACAGACACATCTCCAATGTCTCTGCCATTGCATAATGGTGAAATTCTGTGAGAAACCTGTTATTCCACGACACTCATGGTGGCCAGCTTCCCCCAACTGCCACAAGGTCCAAACGATTCAGTTCGTGTGTCCCTTCAATTGAAGACTAACTGATTAAAGGGAGATTTGTATAAGCTCCCCCTTCTCAAAGGAGAGTGGGAGATATGGGTGATACTGGGTTTCGCCTTTTGGGTGAATGTGAGTGAGGGAAGGGCTGAGCTCCACACAGACCACCATAACTTGAAGATCAAGTAAGAGAGTGAGCACTTTGAGAGAGAAGAGAAAAATGGGAGGCCTGAATTTGGAAGGGAAATCAGGAGACAAGGTGCCAAAGAAGACAAGAAAAAAAAACATTTCAAGTCAGAAAAACATATGGTGCATCTCTTCAAAGATAGCATGCATACCGTTTTTCATTCTGACTTTACAGTTAAAGTTACAGTATAAAATTTCTCCAAACACTCAATGTATTTTCCTTGAACATAGTTTTAAAACTGAACCAACAGGGTTGTATCAGACTTTCTTTAAAAATCACCTATTTTTTTACATATAGATTATTTCCAACACGTTTAATTAAAAAAACCTCAACAAACATTTAGATTTATATTTTCACCTAGTACTGTTATATTTTTAAGATACAGTTTGAGAGGGATTTTTTTGTAAAAATGTGGATTTTTTTAATATACTACATTTATCTAATAAAAATATATAGACCCCTCATATAGAGAGATCAGCAGTAGGGCTAGAAGAGATTTCTAGAAGGGGGACATTATCTTCATGCACCATCTCAAGGAGGCTTTGTCTAAATCAGATGACAAACGATCCAGGATTTGGGAGCCTGAGTAAGTGTGAGTGGTTGTGTCAATGCCCCAACTGATGCAATTGGTAGGGATCCACTTCCCAGGTGGGGAATCAGCAGAACAGGGTAAGAGTACTGGGACGAGGACCTGTCCCTGCTCCCAGAAAGTACTTCTTAATAACTGTGATCTGTTGAAGCTGGGCAAGGGTCAAGGTTGATCCCACTTGGGTTGCCCATCCTCCTCTTAGAAGAGAAGTAAACGTGAAGGCTGAATCTCCCTGTCCTTTATGATGGGCGAGGACAGCTCCTGTGAGGTGTAGAGTTGTGATTTTTATCTTTCACTGACAGTGGGATTCTCAACATGAAGGATATTTCAGAAACTCAGTTCTCTCAAATAATGGTAATAATAATAACGAAAATGGCATTGATTGTCTGAAGCTTTTTAGAAGCCATAATGAAGATAATTCATTTCAGCAATCCGAAAACAAATCCACTTTGTATCTGCGAGAGGAGACATGGACACGCCTGCATGAATAATGGTCATGATGGTGTTGATGACAACAGAGTAGACACACATGCAACAAGCGAGAGAAGATTTTTCTGAACCTCAATTAAGCTTTTCAAACTAAAAATAAAAAGCAAACAAGCAAACAAAAACTTTATAGATAAATTGAAGGAGATGACAATATCTAAGCACCCAGTCTTTTTTCTCTTAGTTCAATTACATTTCCCCATCCCCTTTACAACAACTATGTAGATATGTTATGCCAACCTATTGCATCAGGTACACTTATTTGAACATGAATAACATGGAGAGGAAGGCTTTATGTAGAATTGGTCTATGGTGGTGGTAACTGATGCTCTGGGTTGTCCCTGGTTCTGAGATAAGGCTCCTCATGGAAAACTGGTAGCATATATGGCATGGAAGCAATTGCAATGGAGATAATTTTCTGGCATTTTGTGACCAGCCAGAGTGAGTGTGGTAACATCAACATATGTATGACTTGATTTGGGCATTATGTCTGAAAGCTTAAACTCAAGCCTTTTAATCTACTCTGTCTATAATTCTATAATTTACCTTATGCCCATTTCTGAATCCCTTGTCTGTTTAAACTCACCAAATCCATCTTATTATTAGTAACTGAGAACATATTCTAATTTGGATTAAATTTATGCTTGAAACCATGTTACAAAAGAACTTTCTAGATGACTTAGAAAACTGTGAATGTTAAAGACTTTGGGATAATGGTGAGATCATGCAGAAGTCACCAATGTATATCAATGATACATACATTTATATAAAATATTTATTTCAAAAACATAACATCCAAAAAGGAGATAAACAGGTATGTACACCTAATATACAACAGAGTAAAACAGAGTAACATAACAGCAATTAATGTTTGAAGCCGAGGTGCCAGAGCTGGGACCCGAGTCAGAGAATTGATGCCAGTAAGATGCAGTCCTACTGAAGAACAAGAAATACAACATCCAATGCATGAAGTTATGGACAGAGATTCCCCCAATGAAACAAGGGTCCAGGCAACAGCTGCCTTGCTTGTGCACAGATCTTAGAGTATCTGTCAGGGTGCACTAGGTATTGAAAGAAAGGTTTCCAAAATTGCACTGCCTGAAACATTTCAGTTCTTTCTTATGTCACACTTGGATGAAGGTGGACGCTGACAAGTGTCTTCTTCACATGAGCCTCTGTAGACCCCGGCTCTCTCTTCCTTGTGACTCTACCATCCTATTGGTCTTAAATTATTCTGCTGTTCTGAGTCCAGGTGGCCAATCAATAATGAGAATTTATTGTAGGATCTTGTGAGAGAACTTAGAGGCTAGGCCTGCAAATGGCAACTATTATCTCTGCCCCTATTCCGTTGGCTTGAACTCAGTCTTAGGGCCTCGTATAACTGTTTCATTTTTCTAATTTCTCAGTATTTGTGCTAATATTATTCTTTATTATTTTTACTTTGGTTATTCTTGGTCTTTCCATTTCCGTATAATTTTAGTATCAGTAATATCAGTTTGTTGATTTCCACAGAATAATCTGTTTAGAGTATTATTGGTGTTATAAGATTATAAATCAGTTTAGGGAAATCCAACTTTAAGTTACTGACTTTTTAGGGGCGCCTGTACGGTTTAATCAGTTTAGCATCTGACCCTTGATTTTGGCTCTGGTCATGATCTTTGGGTGCTCGGATTGAGCCCTACATCAAGCTCTGGGTTCAGCAAGGAGTTGACTTAAGGATCCTCTCTCTCCCTCTGCCCTCCCCCCACTTTTGCTTGCGTTCTCTCTCTATCTCCTTATAAAATAAATAAATCTTTAAACACAAAGTACTGAGTTTTCAGAAACAAACAAAAAACACCAGTAGAACCTGTGAAGATTCATTTTCTTTCTACAGTTTATATATGTTTAGGACTTGACAACAGAGACATAATTTTCAACTATAGGTGATTTGCTTTCACCAATAAAGATATGTTTTATTTTGCTGGTTCATCCCACATTGTATGAGGCAGCATCTTTATGTAACATTAATCAAATCCTTCAACTATGTTAATCCCATCTTGTCATAGATTTAATTTAGGTCTTGTTATTTCTTTAAATAATCTGTCTTTCCCCTCTTTTTGAGACTTCAATTACACTTATGATGTAAGTTTTCAATTTTTTTTTCCATCTGCCTCTTCAATCATTTTCTTCCATCATTTTGTTACTTTGGGTTTAAGTTTGAATTTTTTTTTCTCCAGCTTTGTTGAGGTATAGTTGACAATTTAAAAGTGTACATATTTAATGTGTACAACTTGATGATTTGATATATGTGAACATTATTAAATGTTTACATATTTACATATATCAAATATAATTATATATTTTATATATATAATATATATGTAAACATTGTTAAATGTTTACTACCACCAACATGCTACTTAAACTTAGCTGTATTAATCACCTCACATGGTTACCTTTCTCGTGTGTGTATGTGTGTGTGTGTGATGAGAATATTTACAATCTAATCTCTTAGCAAGTTTCAAGTATACATAACAATACTGTTAACTTGTTAACTATAATCACATTATAGTACATTAGATCTTCAGAACTTACTCATCTTGCATAACTGTAGCTCTGTACCTCTTAACCAATACCTCCCCATTTTCTCTACCCAGCAGGTCCTGGAAACCACTGTTTTATTCCCTGTTTTTATGAGTTCAACTTTTTATAGATTCTACATATAAGTGAAATAATGCAGTATTTGTTTTTCTGCATCTGGCTTATTTCTCTTTGCCTAATGTCCTCTGGTTTCATCCATGTTGTTAAAAATGCTAGAATCTTCCCTTTATTTTAAGCTTGCATATATCTCACTAAATAATAGATGGTGATAGATAAATAGATGATAGATAGATAGATGATAGATAGATAGATATTGTGTGTGCTTGCTTTAATAATCACATTTTCTTAATCCATTCATTCACTGACAGACATTTAGGTTGTTGGCTATTATGAACAATACTGAAATGAATATGGGGCACAGATAACTCTTTAATTCCTGATTTCTTTTCCTTTGGATGTACACCCAGAAATGGGAGAGCTGAATTATCAGTTTTGTTTTTAATCTTTTGACGAATATGCTTACTACTGTCCATAATGGCTACATCAACTTATATTCTCATGAACAATGTACAAGGGTTTCCTTTTTGCCACGCTTTCATTTTCACTTGTTGTCTCTTGGGTTTTTTCATGATAACTGTCTTAATAGATGTGAGGCATCTCACTGTGGTTTTGATTTGAATTTCTCTGATGATTTGGGAAGTTAAGTACATTTTCATACACCTGTTCACCACCATTTTTATATCTTATTGATAATCTTCCAGTTTACGAAACCCTATTGTTTGGTGTGTCTAATCCACTTTTAGATTCATCTAATATGTTTCAGTTCGACTTTGTATTTATTGGTTCCAGTATTTCAATTTGATTTTCATAAGTTCAAAATTGTAACTGAAATTATCTATCCATTCCTCATGTTTCTTTTTTCTTGAACATATTAACCATAATCATGGAGAAGTCCTTGCTTGATAACTCATGATGTAAGTTATCTTTATATTCATTTCTATAATTTGCTGTATTTATTAAATTTTCTTTTATTTGATGCAGTCTTGTGATATGCTTAGCTAGTTTTCACTGACTTGTGAAGGAAACTTGTAGAAGTCCTATATATGCTTTCTCCATGCAGAGGATGTTAACCCTTTTGTTTTGCTAGGCAGATAGAATGGAGTCCTATCATCTTAATCCAATCAGTAACTGAATGGACTTGACTCAGCAATCTTGACAAGTCTTCATCATATCTAAATTGTTCTCGCTTCCAAATTGTGATTACCTTTTCCCAAATATTAAGTTTATTGTCCACCTGGTATAAATTTTACAATCTATTATTTTCAAAATCTGGTGTTGTTTTGTTTCAAAGGTGTCTATAAAAGTCCAGTAGTTGATACTGAGGGTGATCCACTATCTTTTGGAAGATAATCTGGGAATCTTTCAGATTCTTATCCTAATTGAATACATCTCTGTCAGATTATAAACTTTGATATCATCCTTGATTTTCTTTCTATTCTCCTCCCAAAATGATTTCACTGTCCCTTAAATTCCATGTTTACTTAATTCATAGATTTATTTTTCTCCTTTTGCTGGAATAAATTCTGTATATTCTTAGAAAATATAGATGGGAAGTACAGTTTCTGTTTTTATATAATTAAGATGGATTCATTTCTACACTCCAATAAAAATTTGGTTGGATAAAGAAATCTAGGCTCAGAGTCATTTTTCTTCACATGCAAATATATTGCTCCATTGTTTCATTACTCTGGTTTGATACTGATTAATCTGACAGAAATTTTCCTCACAATTACTTGTTTTTACATCCTATACCCTGGAAGATTTTTATTTATTTGTTTATCTTATTTTTATTTATTCTTCCCCCTGGGGGATTTTTAGACCTCTGTTGTCTTTTAGGTTTTATGAGATTTTGTGAGGTTATCTTCAGATGTGTGTGTGGTATGTTGTATAGCTTCATGTAGACACCCTAGTAATGTTGTTTTACTTCATAAGTAAGGGTTTTTTTTTTTTTTGAGGGTTGTTTTACTTCAAAAGCTACTTCATATTTGTCAAATTTAGGTTTGCAAGTAATCTAGGTACTCAAGAGGAACACCGTTTCACCAGGATGATGCCTTTTCAACAATACTGGCTGCATTCAACCAAGGGAGTAACCCAATGGGACAGAGAAAAGCAATGAATTCCCTTGAGCAGATATTCACAGAATAAGGCCTATTGAGCAGAAAAGGAGAGCAGATATCCCTGAAGAGACTCTAATTATGCTCTTAGTATCAATAGTTATAACATTCTTAAAACCTTACTACAATATTCAAAACAACCAGCTTTAATTTGATAAAAATAAAATATTTTAGGTAGTTAAGAAATGGTAATAATGGTCATCTTCTCAGAGATCACTTGAATGTTCTTTTTGTCCAACTAGCCCTGCTTGAAATCTTTGATGCCTGAAATTTTAATAATCTAATGGAACCTCTTTTGTTCCTTGGCACCTAAAATTACACATATCAGTCACTATGTCAGGACCTTCATTCTCATTAGTTTTAATTAGCTTGTTTGTTTCTCCCATTTTACAGTTTTGACTGGAGCACCATTTTTTTTAAATTAATTTTTTATTTATTTTCAGCATAACAGTATTCATTATTTTTGCACCACACCCAGTGCTCCATGCAATCCGTGCCCTCTCTAATACCCACCACCTGGTTCCCCCAACCTCCTACACCCCCTGCCACTTCAAACCCCTCAGATTGTTTTTCAGAGTCCATAGTCTCTCATGGTTCACCTCTCCTTCCAATTTCCCCCAACTCCCTTCTCCTCTCTAACTCCCCATGTCCTCCATGCTATTTGTTATGCTCCACAAATAAGTGAAACCATTTGATAATTGACTCTCTCTGCTTGACTTATTTCACTCAGCATAATCTCTTCCAGTCCCGTCCATGTTCCTACAAAAGTTGGGTATTTATCTTTTCTGATGGAGGTATAATACTCCATAGTGCATAGGGACCACATCTTCCTTATCCATTCGTCCATTGAAGGGCATCTTGGTTCTTTCCATAGTTTGGCGACCATAGCCATTGCTGCTATAAACATTGGGGTACAGAAGGCCCTTCTTTTCACTACATCTGTATCTTTGGGGTAAATACCCAGTAGTGCAATTTCAGGATCATAGAGAAGCTCTATTTTTAATTTCTTGAGGAGTCTTCACACTGTTCTCCAAAGAGGCTGCACCAACTTGCATTCCCACCAACAGTGGAAGAGGGTTCCCCTTTCTCCACATCCCCTCCAACACATGTTGTTTCCTCTCTTGCTAATTTTGGCCATTCTAACTGGTGTAAGGTGATATCTCAATATGATTTTAATTTGAATCTCCCTGAGGGCTAGTGATGATGAACATTTTTTTCATGTGTCTGATAGCCATTTGTATGTCTTCATTGGAGAAGTGTCTGTTCATGTCTTCTGCCCATTTTTTGATATGATTATCTGTTTTGTGTGTGTTGAGTTTGAGGAGTTCTTTATAGATCCTGGATATCAACCTTTTGTCTGTACTGTCATTTGCAAATATCTTCTCCCATTCCGTGGGTTGCCTCTTTGTTTTTTTGACTGTTTCCTTTGCTGTGCAGAAGCTTTTGATTTTGATGAAGTCCCAAAAGTTTATTTTCGCTTTTGTTTCCTTTGCCTTTGGAGACATATCTTGAAGGAAGTTGCTGTGGCTGATATTGAAGAGATTACTGCCTATGTTCTCCTCTAGGATTCTGATGGATTCCTGTCTCATGTTGAGGTCTTTTATCCATTTTGAGTTTATCTTTGTGTATGGTGTAAGAGAATGGTCGAGTTTCATTCTTCTACATAATGCTGTCCAGTTTTCCCAGCACCATTTATTGAAGAGACTGTCTTTTTTCCACTGTATATTTTTTCCTGCTTTGTCAATAATTATTTGACCATAGAGTTGAGGGTCCATATCTGGGCTTTCTACTCTGTTCCACTAGTCTATGTGTCTGTTTTTATGCCAGTACCATGCTGAATAGACTGATATCTAGTAATGAGTGATCAAAAACCTCCCAAAAAACAAGAGCCCAGGACCTGACAGATTCCTGGGGAATTCTACCAAATTTTCAAAGAAGAAATAACACCTATTCTCCTGAAGCTGTTTCAAAAAGTTGAAGCAGAAGGAAAACTTCCAGACTCTTTCTATTAAGCCAGCATTACCCTGATCCCCAAACCAGGCAAAGACCCTACCAAAAAGGAGAATTTCAGACCAACATCACTGATGAATATGGATGCTAAGATTCTCAACAAGATCCTAGCAAACAGGATCCAACAGCACATTAAAAAGTTTATCCACCATGACCAGGTGGGATTCATTCCTTGGCTACAAGGATGGTTCAACATTTGCAAATCAATCAATGTGATAGAACAAATTAATATGAGAAGAGAGAAGAGCCACATGGTTGTCTAATTGATGCAGAAAAAGCATTTGACAGAATCCAGCATTCGTTCCTGATTAAAATGCTTCAAAGTATAGGGATAGAGGGAACATTCCTGAACTTCATCAAATCTATCTATGAAAGACCCACAGCAAATATCATCCTCAATGGGAAAAATCTTGCAGCCTTCCCGTTGAGATCAGGAACATGACAAGGATGCCCACTCTCACCACTCTTGTTCAACATAGTATTAGAAGTCCTAGCAACAGCATCAGACAACAAAGAGAAATAAAAGGTATCCAAATTGGCAATGAAGAAGCCAAACTCTCTCTCTTCTCAGATGACATGATTCTTTATATGGAAAACCCAAAAGACCCCACCCCCAAACTACTAGAACTCATACAGCAATTCAGTAACATGGTAGGATACAAAGTCAATGTACAGAAATCAGTGGCTTTCTTATACACTAACAATGAAAATACAGAAAGGGAAATTAGAGAGCTGATTCCATTTACTATAGCACCAAGAAACATAATACCTGGGAATAAACCTAACCAAAGAGCTAAAGAATCTGTACTCAAGGAACTACAGAACACTCATGAAAGAAATTGAAGAAGACACAAAAAGATGGACGACCATTCCATACTCTTGGATTGGAAGAATAAGCATTGTTAAAATGTCTATACTGCCTAGAGCAATCTATACTTTTAATGTCATTCCAATCAAAATTCCACTGGTATTCTTCAAAGAGCTGGAGCAAATAATCCAAAAATTTGTATGGAATCAGAAGAGACCCCAAATCGCTAAGGAAATGTTGAAAAACAAAAATAAAACTGGGGGCATCACGTTACCTGATTTCAAGCTTTACTACAAAGCTGGCGCACATTTTTTATGTGAAATGGAGACTATTTGGTTTGGCAAGAACTACATATTGAAAATAATGATGAATATAAAATATGACTCAAATGAAAAATAAAAAAGAATAGCTATATTGATGAGGATGAGAAGAAACTGAAACTCTCAAACACTACTGATGGGAGTATAAAATGCAAGAGCTAGTGCAGAAGCAATAGTTCTAACACTGAAGACAGGTGTACTGTATAATCCAACAGAAAGCATATGTGTGTTTTTTAAAGCTAAATAAATGACCACAACAACATATTTATGATAGCTCTAAATTTGAAAGTATTCAATGTCTATCAATATTAAAAGGAAGAAATAAATTGTGATAGTTTTAACAATGGAATACTATTCTTATAGAGCAATGAGAAAATACTATTTTCTATGCTCAACAACATATGTATAAAACTCATAAATATAAGCTAGGGAAGAAGAAACCAGATGCAAAAAAAAAAAAAAAAAGAGAGAGAGAGAGAGAAGGAAAAACACACTATTATTCCATGTGCACTCTCTTCTATATTCAATAATACTCTGCTTAAACATGTTGGAATAAGCCATAGCTTCACAATGTCCAGATAAGATTTATTCAGCAATCAACTTAGAAGGTAGAACTGAAGTATTTGTCTTGAAGCTGTAATTTTAAAGTAATTTACATAAACTTAGAAATAGTCAGTTTTCCATTTTAAAGAAAGACAATGTTGTGGAGGGGATCTAAAGGAACCTACTACAAGCTGAAGCAGCTCTCCCCACAACCTACTGGCTTCACTGCCTGCCATGACCCTAGTAACCCAGACCTGCCCGAAAAGTGATTGCATGTCCAGCAGGGCAGGAGAAAGATAAAGAAGATTGCATCCTTCTTCTCTGTCTTCTATCAAAGATTGTATCCTTGTGACTTTCTGTTCTATATCCAAATCAGATAACTTTTTAATATAACAATTTGTACATGCTTTGAGAGTGAAATAGGCTTTTTTGACCAATATGAAACTTTAAACAGCCCTACCTAAAATGTGGCCATTCATTAAGAGGTGTTGAAATACCAACTGGATATAATCATGATAATTAAATCACATAGCAAATGCAAACTGACAAGAACCTTTGATGAAGGACAGATAATAAAGAAATTAATAATAAATAATAAATAAAATATAAATAAATAAATCAGTAAAATGTTAGGTCCCCTCTCAAATTCATGACTGCATGGAACGTGATTGATCCCTTCTTTGTTGAAATAGAAACTCAACTTTTGATGGATCACACGGCAACCTACAATAATGACACCATTTTCTCTCATGTTCTGCATCTTTATCAGCTAGGTGTAGCTGTCTGCTGTGTTGTAGCCAGTGAGACATCCGTGAGTGTTGGGTAGCATCTTCCTAAAAACTGTGTCAGCAGACAGCTGGCATACACTCTATGCACTTTTTCTCCTGCCGCCTTCCTTCATTTGCTGCCAGGGATGTAAACATAATAGCTCCAACCCCACTGGCTGAGACTCACAAGAAGAACAAAGGCGAGATCACTGGAGTCACAGAGCAGAAATTTGGAAGGACCATGAGTGCTCCCGGACCTTGAGGAACCTCACATCAGTTTGACTCCCCACATCAGAACTTGGCTTCCTTCTTTTATTGACTTTCTTGATCTCCATTGCACCCTGCCTTCTGTTTAGAAAGTTTGAAAAGCTCAGTACTATATATTGTAGAATCCATTATAGACAGTCTGGGTGTGAATTCAGTTCTAAAAGCTAAAGGCACTCACATGGTATTTGGAAGTAGTGCACAGGTCTCTCTTCAGTGGCTCCTGCCGGACACAACAGGACAGCTGGGCCTGGTTGTCTTGTAGCAGGTTCCAGTGCTCATTGCTTAGTTTCAGAAGCAACTGCAAGCACGGCCAGTTTCTTACTCTGACTTCCCAAACCCTGGACCACAGCTTTAGGGGATCCATCTCCAGCTGCAATGTGTCTTGAGACTGCTGGGGGGGAGGTGGTCCATGGGTCTCCATGGTGACATCAGAGATGGGACCTCTTTTCCTGAGTCACACCTGCTTTTTCCCATCCTGTTAACAATCAGTGCCTTCTGCCTTTCTAATGACATGGAAGAACAAAACCCCTGAATAAAACCCTTTCCTGCTTTAGATGGTTATTCTTCTGTGCTGGGAACTCTGGCTGAGAGAGGATTTGTGTTATATACGTGATAAGTAAATTTGCATCTTACTTAGGCCACTGCTATTTGGGGCTGTCATTTGAAGCCAGATGTAATTCTAATTCATAAGTCACCAGATCTCTAACCTGGAAAAAATTTTCTTGCAAACGTGAAAGATAAAGACCCTTTATATTCTATACATAGCATTTCCAAACCAAGTATATAGGTGGAAGTTCAATTCAAGATTTCAGTGGAACATTTTTGAGTTCAGCATCCTGATGGGGGACACACTTGTTGAAGCATAAAACAAGGTATTCTACACCATATGTAAATTGACTACTGCATAACATAATGGCGACCTCAGAAATGGCCCATACAAAATCCTTCATTTTTTTTTTTCTAAATTTAAACAACACAATCTACGGTTATGTTTCTATAATTTCTAATGTGCTTAAGTCAGAACAAATTGAGAGTTTCAAACTTTAAAAGCATTTTAAAAATTTGCCATTTGATTCTGCACCATAGTTATTCTAAAATGCATCCCAATATCTCGGTATTCTGCTCTTTACATCTTTTCTAACAAATTTACAAAGATGTTTTACTCAAGTAACTAGAAGAATTAAGTAGTGTGTGGCTAGCTTAACATTTTGAGCGTCGGTGAGCTGGTTTGCTTTATCCCTTTCAAATTCTGGCTAACCATTGCATTATGCATGATGCAAGTCGAAAGGTGAGCTCAGACGAAATCATGGTGATAAGCACAGGGCTGTCATCATTGCCACAGGGCATGGACTCTATTGAGAACCAAGGGTTGAAGTCAGTCTCATTCAGAACAGAAACAGACTGTTTTCTGCCTAAAATTCCAAGTGGTTGACCACAGATGGTAAAGATGTCATTGGGACATTGTGTACCTTTAAATAGCTTTTATTGTTCTCTGTGTGTGAGTCTGTTGTCTAATCTAATATTCATTTCAAAACCTGGAGGGAGAATGGAATTATGTTTCTATTGTTATTCAAAAATTTTTTTCAGTATACTGTATTTTAGATTATACCAGTTTGGTCTGGAGGAAAATTCAGATGGGTGAATGGTGATGTGACCTTAAGCCTGCTGGCTATTTGTCATTTATTTGTTTAGGTTAAAATTCACAGAGGTGAAAATTGTGTGCCAGTTGGGGAATAGTTCAATAAAAATAAATCATTATATAAAATATGATGAAAACTTTCCATATACAATTCTACAATAGAGTTTTTAACCTGCAAAACGAATTGCATATTAATTTCTTCAAGGGAATACAAATTTAAACAGTGCTATACACAAGGTAAGAAATCATTAAATATTTGTTCAGTTGAATTTATTTATGCTACAAATTAGGGGAAAATCACTTGATGAATGTATGGCTATTCTTTTAAAATCAATATGTATTTTTTTTTGTATTCTTTTTTAAAGATTTTTTATTTATTTGTCAGAGAGAGCGAGCACAGGCAGACAGAGTGGCAGGCAGAGTCAGAGGGAGAAGCAGGTTCCCCGCGGAGCAAGGAGTCGGATGTGGGACTCGATCCCAGGACTCTGGGATCATGACCTGAGCTGGAGGCAGCTGCTTAACCAACTGAGCCACCCAGGCGTCCCTAAAATCAATATGTAAATGGAATGTAAAGACTGTCGGTTTTCCTCACTTTTCTCAGATTTCACTGTTAAGTCAATATTAGAATGAGAAACAAACACACTTCCATTTTTGGCCTTCTGAATAATTCCCTGACTACTGGGGGCTCTTAGGAATAGAAGGAAACTCTGAGGTCATATTGTTAAAATTTATTGTAATAGAGAAACATGTTGGAAACCATTTTTTCTACATTCTGAATAATTTTTAAAATATTAGAATTATCTATTCTTTCAAGGTGTTTTTTAGAAATTATCTGAGCACATTGCTATTTATGTAATTATTTTTAATAAATTATTTTATGTATTATATGATAATTGGATCATTCAGATATTTATTTATTCTCTCTCAGGCCATACTTGATGATTTATAAGCTAGGAAATGATTCATTTTCTCTGTTTCAAATTTATTAGCTTTGAGTTGAGCAAAGTAGTCTATGATACTCTTATTGACTCCTCTCATACATTTGACTGTTTCCACATTTAATTTGTTATTTTGTATGTTTACTATTCCCCTTCCTCTTTTTCTTGATTAAGTTAGCTGACAGAATAACTCTTTAGTTATTTCCCTCAAAGAAATTCCTCTTGAATGAATTTATTAGTTAGATGGTTTTCATCGGTTTTCTTATTTATTTCTGTTTGTTTTTTTTATTGCTTACTTTTGCTTCTCTTGGGTATATTTTGTTGTTCTATCTCTTTGAATTGGTCCATTAAATTGATTTATTCTCCTGTTTCTTGCTTATTAATTTAGGCTTTTCATCTGAGAACTGAATACCTGTGTCTTATATACTATAATATATTATTTAGTGCCCCTACATAAGAGGAATAAAAGGATTTATAATTGTATGTATACTCAGCAACTTAGATTTTTATGACTCCTTTTTATTCAAAGGTTGTTTTAAAAGTTCAGTAAACATCTTATATGATAGGATGCTTGGCTGGATTATTTTAATATTTATTTTTATTATAATATGACTAGTAGTAGTTTTTGTTCTAGAATTTACTGGCCTTATATTTTTGGTGCATTTTAAAAAAATACCTCATGGGTACATGGACTCAGTATGATCCCCTAACATACTTTCTGATCAGATCAACTTGGTAACAATGAGATTTCTTCAGACAGATTTTCTTTTGTAGCTGTATTTTGACTTTTCAGTGGATACATTTAGAACTTTGACTTTGGCAAATGTATTTTGATGTATTATTCATAAACACTGCTGTTTTCATTTTCTTTTCTGAAGGGAAAGGATATCATTCTCATATAGAATTACCTTTGAAAGTACATTGTTTTTTACAGAAATTATGAAAATGAAAACCCCTCCCAAGTAAAAGATCATGAGGGAAAGGAAGAAGTAGTAGAATAAGAAAGAACAAAAGGTGGATAGAGGGAATGATGGGGACATCGGACAAAGGAAGGAACGACTGCTCTGGAATGTGGACAGGAGACGGGGAAGGGACACTGGTAAGAGAGGCATCCAGACAAAAAACAAAAATAACGCTATTGTGAATTTTGATGTTGTTGAACTTTTATTGAGTTTTGTTTATCAATAAAACTTTCTTTAATTGGCACAGAATAACAACAGTAACAAAAAAATGTAGAGACCTATAACTCTCAGAGAAGATGTTAGGCATTATGCTTTCTGACAAGATAATTTCCTAGTTGATTACATTTGACAGATAATATTAAGAGAAAGTTAATTTAAGAGAAAGTTAAAGAAATATTGAATTTAAAAGTCATGTGAGTTAGCCATTTTGACAGCCTCTAATCTGATCTAATAAATTAATTTAAAAAGGAAGAGATTGACAGTTTCATTTGAAACAGTCTCGAGAAATTTGTGTGACTTGGACAATCTACTGCAGAGGGGAACAATTTGCATATAAACAGTATTTATTGATGAGATATTCATTAACTTGTATTTGCAAAAGTAAAATATGTCTTTCAATCAACAGAGTAATCACCAGGTCAGAAAATTAATAAAAATGGTCCAGGTTACCACCATTTTCAACTCTACTAACTTTACAACAAATGAAAATAGTATGCAGTGATATTAGAAATACATAAAGTCCATGAAATACTAGATTTACATTCAGTAAACACTTCAGTTATACCTACCTAAGTGGAAACATCAATTCTGACTCTTCATTAGAATCTCCTGATGCCTCCATCTCTCGAAATTCAGCTGCTTGCTTCTCTACAGCCACTGCCCCAGCCCACCAGCTTTGCTCAGACCACGACTCTGACCTGCCTCCTGGCCTGAGAGAAGCCACTGTGCACCCTGCTTCAGCAGGGGACAAGCTGTATGCGTTTTGGGTCTCACTTCCATGTCACTTGATATTTAGATGACTATGTGAAGTGTTGGGGGTGGGAGACTCTGGTTTTTGAGAAACTGTCAGGTCAAATATTCTAGTCTGGAAAAGCAGAAAAGTGAATTCCAATAGGACAAATATTGACCAGTAAAAAAAATATATGAGAGAGAGGCTGCCAGGTAGATTCATCTCTTCTCCTTCATCCCTCAAAGAGGACTTTTCTTGGGCGTAATGTCTCTGTAGAGTCCATTTAGAGATGTCTTTCCTTGTTAAGGGAATGCACTAGTGAGTAACAGGTTCTGTATCTCATTCCCATGGCTCACCCGTTAACACACCACCTTACATTTCTTTTCCTTCACTCTCAGGCTCTGGGACTGCACCTTTTAAATAAAGCAATAGCTTTTTCTCCTTCCCTTGAGCTCTGTTTTCTACAGGAATTAGGCTAAGACAACAACTAATTGAGCAGGACACAATAATTTAAGGATTAATAATTTATATCCCCATTACTCCAGCCTTCCATGAGCAATAGGAAATGCAGGGAAATGTAAACCAGAATTAGAACAAAGAAAACTGCTGTGTTTCTTAGATTATGGTGATTAGTTTATCATGATTTATAGGCAAGGCTTGGGAGTATATGCAAAAATAATAGAAGAATTGTATTTGCAGGTAACAAACAAAACTTACCACAAATTCAAGATTTGGACATGAAAAATAAGGTCCAAATAATTTCACAATGGTGAGCTTGTAGTATTAGATGCCTGGAAAACAAGTCAATGTAATACATAAAATGTTTTATTTCCTTAAGTCATACCATTTTTTACCTTTCTTTTCTTTTCTTTTCCTTTTCAAAATTTTATATAGTTTTATTATTTAAGGTTTTTTTCTTTTTTTTTTTCTAAAGATTTATTTATTTATTTGACAGACAGAGATCACAAGTAGGCAGAGAGGCAGGCAGAGAGAGAGAGAGGAGGAAGCAGGCTTCCTGCTGAGCAGAGAGCCCGACGCGGGACTCGATCCCAGGACCCTGAGATCATGACCTGAGCCGAAGGCAGCGGCCTAACCCACTGAGCCACCCAGGCGCCCAATTTAAGGTTTTTTTTTAATTGAAGTATGGTGGACACATAATGTTACATTAGTTTCAAGTGTATGACATGCTGATTTAACAAGTGTATATGTTGTGATATGCCCACCACAAGTGTAGCTACCATCTATCACCATAACACTATCATAATACAATAGACTATATTCCCTATATTGTACTTTTTATTCCTGTGACTAATTCATTCCATAATGGAAAGCCTATATCTTCCACTTTCCTTCATCTATTTTGCCCATCCTCCTACATTCCTCCCCTCTGCCAATCATCGGCTTGTTCTCTGCATTTATGGATCTGTTTCTAGTTTTTGTTTGTTTGTTTTTATATCCCACATATAAGTAAAATCATATAATGTTTTTCTTTCTCTGACTTATTTCATTCAGTATAATACCCTTTAGGTCCATCTGTGTGGTGGAAAATGGCAACATCTCATTATTTTTTGTGGCTGAGTAATATTCCATTTTGCATATTCCACATCTTTATCTCTTCAACTATCAGTGCATACTTGGTTTGCTTCCATATCTTGGCTATTATAAATAAAGCTGCAGTAAACATATGGGTACATGTATCTTTTCAAATTAGTTTTTTATTTGTTTGTTTTCTTTGAGTAAACACTCAGTCATGAAATTACTAGATCATGTTATTTCCAAGTTTTTGACCAACTCCATACTGTTTTTCCCAGTGATGGCACCAATCTACTTCTGCCAAAAGTGCATGGGGGTTCCTTTTTCTCCACATCATCACCAACATTTATTTCTTATCATTTTGATTGAAGCCATTCTGACAGTTGTCAGGTAATATCTCATTGTGATTTTTGATTTGCATTTCCCTAATGATTAGTGATGTTGAGCATTGTTCCATGTGTCTGTTGGCTGCAAAGGAAACCATCAATAAAATGAAAAGGCAACCTACAAAATAGGAGAAGCTATTTGCAAATGATATATCCAGTAAGGGGTTAATATCCACAACCATTAAAGAATTTATACAACTCAATACCAAAAAATAAAACAAACAAACAAACAAACAAAAAAGAATCAGTTTGGTTAAAAAATGGACAGAGGACATGAATAGACATTTTTCCAAAGAAGACATACAGATGACCAACCAAGAAACACATAGATATTCAACATCACTAATCACCAGGGAACTGCAGGTCGAAACTACAATGAGATACCACCTTTTTCCTTTGATTCCAAATCTGGGTATTTATTCTCAAAATTAGGGTGAAAGATCAGAATTGTTCCCAGTTCTTTTTTTTTTTTTTTTCAATTATCACTCTAATTTTGTGTCATTTTTAATGGTACTTTCTACAGCAACCTAACCAATATTCTGGATTTGAATTTACAGTATATACTTTATTGAATGACAACCCTAGAATGGTGAAAGGACAAAACTGGATTACTTAGTTACTGTTCTCCAGCAATATGATTTTTCAATACATTCAGTATTCTTTGTATAAGCATTAAAACTTGAAAACAAAAATACTATTAAAAAAGTCAATGAACACTGGAAGCATGAAAGAGCATAGAGCCACTTATGTTTTTTGTTCATTCAATCCTGTGTCTAGTGAGAGCACCAGAATGTACATTTTTAAAGATGAAAATGGTTCATGGTTAAGGAGTATAAATATCTAATTCTGGGGAAAAGCTCAGTATATGATTATTTATATTTCCTCTTATGTCGCAAAACACCCTGAGGATTTAGTGACCTGAGCATTGAAATTATTTGATAAAAATGTATTTATAGACAGAAATTTTCACAATGCAATGCTAATAAAAACAACAACTTGAAATCTTACTTTTATAAAATGTGCATGCACATCCTGTGTAAACACATACACACACACACACACACACACACACAAGGGGGTGCCTGTGTGGCTCAGTCTGTTAGTGTCTGCCTTTAGCTCATGTCATGATCCCAGAGTCCTGGGATTGGGTCCCATATCAGGGTCCCTGCTCAGCAAGGGGTCTGCATCTCCCTCTGTCCCTCACCCCACTTATGCTCTCACTCTGTCTCTCTCTCTCTCATATAAATAAATGAAATCTTTTTAAAAAATGACAGTTTTATGTCAAAGTGATTTATCAAGAGTGGCAGAAATATATATTATCTTTATTTTATCCTTTATTTTTATCTGCAATTTCCAAATTGCATATAACTGACCTATTTCCCTCATGTTATTAGGTATTTTATGCAGTACCCCCTTTGCTCAGCAACAATTGTGTCACTGAAGTCCTCATAACAATCAAATCTCCAAGGGATATGCAGAATAAACTTTAAAAGATCATTGAAATGATGCAATGTATTCAAACATCCTCACGCAAATTGGCAAGGGAGTGTTAGTGTGAAGAGAAATCATATATGGCTTGCCAAGGAACTAGTATAAAAACTTACTAAAAAAGAAAATTGCTGTGTGAGCCAGATAACTCTATATTATTCATTTCCTTTATTTTTTCCAGAGCCTTTTTTCCTCCCTTCAGATGACTACATAGATAAAAAGCCTTAAAAGTATGAATATAAGGAAAGAAATATAAAATAATAATTATGAGAGGAGATAAATGTTCTAAATTCCACATATCATGAACCTTAGCAACCTCAGAGACCTCCAAAAAATCAATACAATAGTGCTCTTATGGCTAAGATTTCACTATGCTATCTCCCTGAATAAACCTTCTAGTAATTTTAAAATGAATTCCAGAAAGTCTAATATGTCAAAATAATTGAAAATAATTTGAAATTCCTAAATGAGTATCTCTTTACTCAACAGGGCTATTATGTGCCATGAAACCGCATATTTCAAATATGGCAGCAGGTTCATCAGGATCAGAGTATGGACTATCAGATATCCTTTTGGTGGTTTATATACCAGAAAATAGAGTCAGTACGGCCCATTTTGGAGTGAGACTTTTGTAAAAGTGGGCAAAACAATGAACAGAGATTATTAAAGAGAGGGAATAAGGAGTACAGTGGCAATGAGCTTGGAAGGGGGAAAAGAAAACAGAATATAGAATTGTTGAGAATAAATTCTCAGTGTGGAAAGGATTAGAAAAATTAGCACATAGTCCCTGATTCTGAGTGTGGGTGGAAGAGATGGGATTTAGGTAAGTGGTTAACAGGGAAAGGTAATAATTCTTAATCAAAGCACAATCAATAGTACAAAGAAATATTTGAGAGGAAAGACTGAGGAAAGTCAGAATATATTAAACCACACACACACACACACACACCAACAACAACCTAGCCCTTGAAGACAAGTAACTATAAAGACTATGATCTCCTGCAAAGGATACACTGTTCTTCATGGGGGGTCATGAAAGAACAATTGTTTAAAATGTTGAAGTATTAGTCTGTCAAAGCACAAGTACCCAAAATAATACAAATGATAAATGTTTTTCTAAAGGTAAATAAACACATGTAGCCAGAAAAAAAGGATAGAAATTAGCAGTATCCCAGAAGGTCTCCTACCTCCTTTCTGTCACTACTTGCCCACCATTTCCCATTACATGTTTTCATGAATCAGACTGCCTATTTTTAAGCTTTACACAAACATAAGAACACAGTGTAAGGACTCTAGATGTGTGACTGGAATCTTTTGCTCACTGTGATGTTTGTGAAATTTATTCATTTTTTTTTTCTCCTACCATGCTAGATTGGATATTCTTATTGATATAAAATGTCTACCTTATGCATATTCAACATTTTAGCCATTCTATGTGTTGCACATTTGATTTTTTTCCCCCATTTTTCAGCCAATGTAAACAGAGCAGTTGCAAACACTTGTATATTTTTTGTAGCAGTTCTGTTAGGTATGACCTAAGATAGATATGTGCTTCTTTAGTAGAAACTGTCAAGCATTTTTCCAAAAGGTTTGTGCCATTTTACACTATCAGCAATATATGAGTTTCAGTTGCTTCACCAGCCAATTCATGGTGTTGCCAGTGTCCTCCATTTAGCCATTCCAGTGGGTGTGTAGTGATATCCCCATGTAGTTTTTTTTTTTTAAATTTATTTATTTATTTGACACAGAGAGAGATCACAAGTAGACAGAGAGAGAGAGGAGGAAGCAGGCTTCCTGCTGAGCAGAGAGCCTGATGTGGGACTCGATCCCAGGACCCTGAGATCATGACCTGAGCCGAAGGCAGAGGCTCAACCCACTGAGCCACCCAGGTGCCCCCCCCATGTAGTTTTTAATTAGAATCCCTGTCATGTCCAATGGGCTGATCACATTTCAAATACTATTGATTATTTGCTTACCTTTTTTTGCCAAGGGAATCCTCAAAATTGTTTTGCTCTTTGGTTTCTTGGATTTTCTTTCATTCTCTGATTTGTAGTTTTCATATAAACTTGAAAAGTCCTTTCTTTGAAGGTGTACTTAATTTTACCTTTTCTTAATAACTGAACAGGAAGACTTAGTTCATGAATTCTGATTTGCCTATTTTTTCTGTGAATTTTTGAGTCTTTTTGCAACTGTTCCAATTCTGAACACAAGGAAAACAAATGCCTATTTTTTTTATTGTTTTCTTGCTTTATTTTCATGTTTAGATCTAAGAAATTGATATTTGTATATCACATTAAATAAAAAATACTCCTTTTCTCCCATGTAAGTATAGAGTTAATCCAAAGGTATTTAATGAAATGTCATGTTTTGTTTTGTTCTGTTTTCCACAACAACTTAGTATTATCCTTGCCATAAATTAGATAACCACATACACGTGGGCCTATTTCTGGGCTCTATATTCTGCTTAATTAGTTTAGTCATGTATCTCTGCGCCAATGCTCTCCAAATAAATGTACCTTTGTAATTATATATTGTCTTAAATAGTAAAACATGAATAAAAATTAAATTAGTAGAGTCATCAATGGATTAAAAAATCCATGAATAAGAGTTTGAGGAGTAAGAGACTATAGCTCCAAAGTATTTGCCCCAAAAGATAATTAGAACTTACAAGGGAGAAAAGCAATAGTATCTTTAGAATTGAGAACCAATGAAGACATCTCCTTAACGAAATGACAGTTCACATTACCAGTGGCTGTACAAAGCGACCTTCTGTAACTTCCAATATAGTCATAGAAAAAACGATTTCTGCCCAAAATCCATTACCTGGGATTAACGATGAGAAAATATCACACACACTGAGTGGAGAGGAAGTCTACAAATAACTAGCCTATACTCCAAAAATGGCCATATCACCGAAAACAAACAAAGCCATGGAACTGTTCCAGATTAAAAGCAATACATAATCCAAGGTTTTCTTTTGTTATGAAGAACATACAGGTATACCTTCAAGATACTGCAGTTTTGGCTCCAGACAACTGCAATAAAGCAAATATCACAATAAAGTGAGTTAAATAACTTTTTTTGTTTCCCAGTTCATATAAAAATTATATTTATGTTATGGTGTGCAGTAGTATTATGTCTAAAAAAGTAGCTGTTTTTAAATATAAACATACTTTATTCCTAAGAAGTGTTAACTATCATCTGTACTTGCAGAAAGTCATAATTACTGGTTACAGATCAATGTAACAATAATAATGAAGAAGTTTGAAATGTGAAAATTACCAAAATGTCACTCAGAGATATAAAGTGAGCAAAAGCCAATGTCGGAAAAATGCTCCTGATAGATTTGCTTGAGGCAGGTTTGCCATAAAAAGATTTAATGCCTATAGTAGGAAAATGGAGAGCCTCAGGTTAAGATGGTGGCATAGGAAGATTCTGAAGACACTTCTTCTCATGAACAAAACAAACTTACAGCTACATGTGGAATAAAGACTAGACGAATAGCACTTCCAAAGGTTGGGAATCTGTCTGTGGATTAAAACTCTGGCAGGTACCATTTTTCCAACAACATTCTACCCTGCTACTGCTGGCACTAATGACGACCATTTTGGCTAATGGTGTGACCTGCTAATGCAGTTCGGTGTGCCCCCATCCCCCATACTACAGCCACACTAAAACCATCTAAGAATATTCTACCTGGGAAGGTTATCATTTGGAAAAGAAGAGATGAAGAGCTTTCCAGACAAGCAAAAGCTAAGCGAACTCATCAGCACTAAAATGGCCTTACAAGAAACATTAAAGCTTTTGAGCTAAAAATAATTGGCACTAATAAAAGATTTTTTGAAAAATTAAAATATAAAAATCTTACTGGAAAATGTGAATGTATGGTAAAAGCATTCTATCATTTATAAAACTAGTATGAAGTTCAAAAGACAAAAGCAGTGAAGTTAACTAAAACTATGATAATTCATTAAGGGCACACGAAATAAAAAGATGTAAAATGTGACAATGAAAACATGAAATATGGGAGCAACACTGAAAGTGTAGTTTTGGTATGTATCAAATTTAAATTGCTATCAACTTTAAAATAACCATTCTATGCATAGGGTAGCATATGTGAACCTCGCAGTAACCACAAAGCAAGAACTCACAGTAATTTTACAAAAGAAAATGAGGAAGAAATTTGAACATGAACTAAAAAAAGTTATAAACCACTAAAGAAAGTTTTATCTTTAAAAAAAAAAAAGAGAGAGAGAGAGAGGAACTACAAAACATCCTAAAAACGATTAACAAAATGTCAGCAAATACATACTTACCAATGAATATTAAAATGTAAATGGACTAGAGTATCCAATCAAAAGAAATACAGTGGGGGCACCTGGGTGGCTCAGTGGGTTAAAGCCTCTGCCTTCGGCTCAGGTCATGGTCCCAGAGTCCTGGAATGGAGTCCCGCTTCAGGCTCACTGCTCAGCAGGGAGCCTTCCCCGCCCCCCACGTCTCTGCCTGCCTCTCTGCCTACTTGTGATCTCTCTCTCTGTCACATAAATAAATAAAATCGTGGGGGAAAAAAAAGAAGAAAAAATACAGTGGTTGAATGGATAAAACAGCAAGACTTATCTATATTACGCTTAAAAGGGACCTACATCAGAAGTAAGGACACGCACATATGTAAATGAAGGGAGGGAAAATCATATTCCGTGTAAATAACCTTATACTTGTCAGAATGGCTACCATCAAAAAGATAAAAAATAGCAAGTGTTAGTGAGGAAGTGGAGAAAAAGGAACTGCTGGTGGGAATGTAAATTCGTACAGCCACTACAGAAAACACTATGAAGGTTCCCCCCAAAGTTAAAAAATAGAACCATATGCTCCAGCAATCCTCCTTTTGGGTATTTATCCAAGGAAAGCAAAAACACTAATAAAAAGATATAAGCAACTCTATGTTCATGGAAGCATTATTTATAATATATATTATATATTTTATAATATATGTTATAAAAATATATTATATATTATTTATAATAGCCATGATATGGAAACAACCTAATTGTCCATCCACAAATGAATGGATTAAAAATATGTGGTGTATATATATATATATATATGCAATGGAATATTACTCAGCCACTAAAGAATGAGATCTCACCATTTGCAAAAACATGAAGTGGCATGAGGGTATCCTGTTAAGTAAAATAGGTCAGACAGAAAGACAAATACCATGTAACTTTATTTATAAGTGAAATCTAAAAAAACAAAGCAAAATGAAATCCAGACTCATAGATATAGAAAACAGAGTGGTGGTTGCTAGGGCAGGGATAGGGAGCCAAAGTGGGGAAAGGGGATCCAGAGATACAAACTTCCATGTATAAAGTAAATAAATCATAGGGAATGCAGTGAGTAATACTGTATCAGCTTTATATGATGACAGATAATAACCAGCTTTATTGTGGTGATCAGTTTACAACGTATACAAATGTTAAATCATTTCGCTGCATAAGACATTAACATAACATGGTATACCATGATTTAATAGAAAAGAAAACATGAGGATGTCATGTTTGAAAACAATACTGAATAAGCACGAACATCTTGATTTTGCTAATCTAGCTGTGGGTATTTATGAGAATGTGGCTTTTATACCATGTACTCTGAGATTTTTAGTTTATAAAGAGGCACCATGTCTGCAAGATACTCTTAAATTACTAAAAAACAAAATATCAGTAGAGAGCATGGGAAAAGGTATCAAACAAATAAGTTGTTGACATTTGGGGAATTTGGGTGAAGAGTTTTGGGGAATTCTTTGTCCTATACTTGCAAATGTTCAGTAAGTGAATTTATATCAAAATAAAAAATGAAAAAACATTTCTATTTCATTATCATTTTTCTGATATTCAGGTACCCAGTATTCCCATTATCACCAAGGAGTCAGTCAAGACATGATCAATATAGTTTACATAATTAGTCTTTGAACCTGTGTGATTTTATATTTTTAAGAACTAAGCTTTTAATTTACTTAACATGAAGCGGGGACTGTGAAGGTTTTCAGAGTTTTGTATTTTTATTGCTGTCTCAAAGAGACTGTAGGCAGGATTTGAGATAGAAAACAGAACAAGGGACAGAGACAGCCAAGTAGTTTCAGTAAATCTGTTCTCTACAAAAGAACACCTGCCAACCTGTAAGAAGATTTGGGATATCAGTTTAGGCTCAGACACTAACAGATACTTATGAATGATTTATAGACAAATAACTTTTTCTATTTGTTACCTGTGTATCAAACAAGTTATTAGACTCATCAAATTCTAAAACACCTTCACTTTTTTACGAACTATTTTTCAGATGAGGATAATAGAAAAGGCAAAAAGTGACAGAGACTTTGAGACTGGTCAACATTTAATGCTCTTTCTCAATGCTGAGGAAGTTAATAGAAAGGTTTTAGAAAAATGGCAGTTTTATTTTGTTTAAGGGATCTATTCATTTGGGAAAAAAAAAAAACAATTTATTTATTTGTTGTAGAGAGAGAGAGCTGAGGGAGAGAATCTTCAAGCAGAATCCCGCTGAGTGCAGAGTCTGTCATGGGCTAGATTCTACAACCCATGAGATCATGACTTGAGCCGAAACAAAGAGTCAGACCTTAACCAACTGAGCTACCCAGGTGCCCCAGAAAGATGGCAATTTTAAAATTTAAATGACAGTAAGAGTTCAATGTTAACACTGAATATATATTCAATATAATTATAATCATTCAATATAATATATATGTATATATATGTTAGGGTCTGACTCTGGGTTATATTATATATAGTGTGTGTGTGTGTGTGTGTGTGTGTGTTTCAACATCTAATTAATGATATACTTTAAACACATAAAAATATAAGTAAAGGATCTGAGAGAGAAACCTGGGAGTTTCTTTTCAAAACGCTAGTAATAACTAATGTTCTGATTTCCTTGCTTCCAGGAACTCAATTCATGAAATTCTATGGATTTAATTGTGCAGTTTTATTTTGTTGATATGTTAGAAATCTCTAGAGTGTTAAACTATGATGATTCTGTGGTTCATTACAAGAGCCTGAAGATGTCATTGATCATTTAAAGTAATGATGGTAGAAAATAGGAAATTATTTCAAAGAGCATATTGTTCAACATCATTTATTTAAATTCTGAGTTGAATGGTTTTTCTACTCATATCTAAGTTAATATTGCAAAAATTAATTACCTGAATGTGTCTTTCATGTTTTGTTTCCTTTGTGATCTTCCATATTCAAACAAAATTGTCCTTTGGTTTCATATGAAAAAAAAAATTGTGTATGATGTAATTTCAGTGTTGCTGGGAAAATGGTTTAAAATGGGAACATTATGTTTTATGAAATTATTCATATTGAAATGCTTCCAATCTAATACTTTTTGATTTATGGCAGAAGTTTATGTTTTCTTCTTTTTGAACTAAATCTCATATAGTGATAATTGAAACCCAATGGAGGATCAGGATTAGATAAAGGATCTAATGTAAAAAGATAGTCCTACAGAGTATGTTCCAAGGAGGGGGGTCTCTCTGTTTTGATATCAGAGTGTTTGTTTTGAGAAGATTTTGTGAGAGAGTCAATTATCATATTGTTTCACTTATTTGTGGAGCATAACAAATAACATGGAGGACATGGGGAGATGGAGAGGAGAACGGAGTTGAGGAAAATTGGAAGAGCAGGTGAACCATGAGAGACTATGGACTCTGAAAAACAACCTGAGGGTTTTGGGAGGTTGGGGGAACAAGGTGGTGGGTATTAGAAGGCATGGATTGTATGGAGCTGGGTGTGGGGCAAAAACAATGAATACTGTTACTCTGAAAAGAAATTAAAAAAAAAAAAGACTGATATTTTGGAAAGGAAATATCTGCGTGTGGATTATTCCTCAGTTTCCTATAAGGTGTTCTCTTTTGAATGTAAAAACTAAGTGTGTCAAGAACTGCAAAATGTCTGAGATTTTATTTAATGTGACAGCTAAAATGTTAGCCTGCCTCACTTTCATGGATTCTGGTACAAGGTACAAGACCCCTCAGTCTCTTAGACAACAGATTTTATCACACGTAACTCTAACCATAGCCAGAATACCAGCGTTTCTGATCTCCAGTTCTCACAGCGCGATATAGGAAGGACCAGGTGACATCTGCATAAGAACGTCATTGCAAACTCGAATCTTTTATAAACCCGACTTTTGTTCTAGAAAGACACTATCTCTATCACTATCTAAATACCCTTTATAAAGAATACAAACTGAAGACCGTGCATGACTCTATAATGTGAGAGTCTTGTGGAGAACTGTCCCTTAACACCGTGATCATGTAATGACAAAGACAGAACCACATTTAAGGTCACTATTTTCTTCAAAGCTCTATGTTGAGAAAAATTCCTTACACACTCTATTTTCCCCCTTGATTTCTTTCCTCCCCCCCTTGATTTCTGAACCAGTTTATCTCATTGCTTATTATGAAATTGGGCTCAGAAAGGCTAAGATGGAATGTGATCCCAGTTCTGTCCTGGTGTACATTCTCTTAACCTCCAAATGCTCACTCCAGGATGAATTCACGGCAGCTAAAACAGAACTCTAATAATTGATTCCTTTCTTAGGAAGTGGCTTACATCCTCTAGGCCACCAAGCCTGAGTCTTGAGCAACATCTTGAATACATATTTTCTTTGTATTCTGTAGGTAAAATTTATGCCACTTCCATAACCTTCTTTCCCATGCCACCATCTTGGTTCAGGCCTCCCTTATGTCTAAAATGGACGTTTGTGAAAACATTTTATTTGGAGTGCTAACTTGCTTTAAGCCATTTTCAACATTTCAGAATTACACTTCAAAAACAAAACAAAACACACAAAAATAAAACAGGCTCTGGCCCTTTGAAAATTGTTCTATGCTGCCTTTTACCTTAGGGTAACTCCAGTTTATTTATGGCATAAAGGCTTTTTATACACGTAATTAGCCATCCACATATCTCCCTATTTTCCTACACCCACCCATTCCTGCTTTCTTGTACTTACCTACGATAACATGTTGATTCATACCTACTTCAGTGGGAACATGTTGCTCCCTTTCTCCGAAACGACTTTCTATGGTCTCCCAAGTGAAATCTTAGTCCCCTTTTAATCCTGAGCCATGTGGTTGCCTCCACTGGAAAGTCTCCTGTACTCAACTCAAGCAGAGTTCATTATTTTCTCAATGATGCTATAACCTTATTTTCTACATAAACCTAACACATGAGTTATTACACTATTATGAATCCATACATACCTGTCATTATCCAGTAAAAGTTACAGAGACTCCTATATCCACCTACACATTAATGTACAAAGGTTTGTGTATAAATTAGGAGCTTGAAACCTGAGACCTCCAGATTATGAACACCTAACATTCAGTGGATCTCATACTCTTTTCTGCAGCTGAGGATTTGCATGTTATTCTTATAATTTGCTTGAAACTTCTAGATGTAGTTTCAATATTTTACTTCTTTTAGATGTCATGAATGATGACTCTGTTTTAAAAGAGTTGGTTTTCCTACTAAAATCAATGATATCATCAGAGATTCTTAGAAATATATTGCTTAATTATCTTCAGTGATTAAACTTTTAGTAACTTAAGTCAAAAAGACTTCTTGAATTCTTAAAGTAGACTACAAAGTTGATAAGTATGTTTAGAAGCTAACATTTATCAAATTACCCTAAGGGTTTTACATATATGCATGAATTCAATCATCAAGAAAATAGTATCAAGTAGCTGTTGTTATTAATTTCATTTTTTTTAAAAGAGAAAACATGGTCAACAAATGGCAGAGATAAGGTTTGAAATTTGGAAGTGTGATTGAGGACCTTACTTAAATATATTGCATTTTCCTCACCAATTATATTATGTATACAAAAGTGAATTTTTTTCTCCAAAAAAAAATAATAAATTAAACTACTGAAATGAAACAAAACCAACCAAACCATCCTTAAAATCCAAATGGAAGTATTACTAAGATTATATATATATATATATATATATATATATATATATATATATATATACTGGAGTCCAAAATTGATCCTGAAAGAGAAGTATTCTATATCAGAAGTTATTTTTCTATAAGCTCCTTTATTTTCAAATTTAAAAATAGTACTGAATTGAGTCTCCATTTATTCAACTATATATCAACAGATTGATAATTAAAAATTTTGTTGTGTGACTGGCATTAGAGTCACATAATAATTCTGACAATGTTCGCTCTAAAGTGTATGTTGTTGAGAAAAAAATCATTACAAGTATAAATTATGTGATTCCTAGAAAGCATACTTTTGTAATACCATATACTTAAAGAGCTACAAGTATTCATGTATCAAAGGAGAAAGGTACATTGGGGTTCCTGGTTGGGTCAGTTGGTAGAGCACCTTACTCTTGATCTAAAGGTTGTGAGTTCAAGTCTCACTTTGGGTGTAAAGGTTATGTTTAAAAAAAAAAGTTGTGTTGCTTATTTTCTGTTGTTGATTTGTTTGTTGTGTGGCTAAGGCTATCCAGCAGTAGCATATGACTCCTGGAGTACTTATTGTATCAAGAGTTATTAGCAGGCAATGTCTCTTTATGTACACAATTCAATAATTTTCAGAAAACCGTAAGTTACTTGTCACAGATGAGAACATTCAGTAGCTTTTTCTTGCCATGAGTGGTACAGTAAATTAAATATTTATATGTACAACCACTTTAGCATGCTTTAAAATTGTATATTCTAGTCAAAAAAATTAACTTTAGAAAATACAGAAAAAAGAAAGAAGTATCACTCTGATAATTCATTTACTCAAAATGATAATTCCTACACTCGTGCAACAAGTTTTTGCAAACGTTTTTATGTATTCTGCACATTCATACACACACACACTCAATCACTCACAAAATTAGAAGGATTTTGAAGTCCGTAGTTTTGCTTGTTAGTTTAAGAACACATTCATTATTTAATTAATAATCATTTCACTAATGACTTCATTAACCATTTAAAATATAATTAATGTCTATATAATATCATATGATTATACTATAATTAATTTAAACACACTCTTTTAGGAATTGTTTGTTTTTGCTATTTTTCTATCAGAATATAAGTGCTATCTCATGCATATAATAAGATGAAATTTCTATCTTATAGAAACATGAGTCATTTTATTTAAGATACCTAGAATCTTCCTTATTAAAGGAAAAAACTACATAATTTTCTCAGCAAGATTTTTATCTATAATTCTTGTAGTTGTGAGATTTTTTTTTTCCTGCAATACCAAGAGCAGCAATGTAAAATCCAGAATCCCAAATGAAGAAAAGTATTCTCTAACCTCTGAAAATGAAATTGCATAGAATTTCCCATTGCCTATATAACCCTTTCTAGGGATTTGTTGAATTTAAAGTGCTTCTGTTTCTGAGGTGTACCTTGTACACTTTGAACAAGTCTATAACTTATCCACTCTTTCTTTAAATTGAGCAAACACACTTTTAAAACCTATGCATATGCTATCGAGCATTCTTAAATCTTTATCAACTATTAAAATAGTATTTCTGATGTCAGATCAAGGATGTATTGACAAAAGTTATACAAGATTCTTACCTTCAAGGGGGTTTTATTTCAGTTGTAATATGTGGTGATGGTAAGAAGACATGGAAAAATATCTGAGACCAAGTAGAATAGAATGGAAATGAGTTTGATAATTGAGGCATAGAAAATGTGTTATGGGAACTAAGAGGAAGAAAAATTGTATTTATCTATAGTAATCAGAGATTTTATGAATATTTGATAGAGTCATGAGAAAAATTTGCTCTTCTACTGAATATTTCCAACAAAATAAGCTAAAACATAGAATTCCTATGTTCAAGTCATTTTCTTGATTTTAGAATATTTGAGGAACACTATCATGAGAACACAAAACACTATAATATGAACATTTAGTATTTGGTCAAGTTTTCATCATAATCATGCTGCGGACTGAGGAGAGTAGAGTTAGGGGTAAGAATGTTGAGTTGTTATTTGATGCTTCCAAATACCATTCATCAAGTAAATCACGGTCCTAGATTTATTTATTTGTTTTTTTATTTTTATTTTTTTTAAGATTTTATTTATTTATTTGACAGAGAGATCTCGAGAGAGCGATCAAAAGTAAGCAGAGAGGCAGGCAGAGAGAGGAGGAAGCAGGCTCACTGCTGAGCAGAGAACCCGATGCGGGGCTCGATTCCAGGACCCTGAGATCATGACCTGCGCCAAAGGCAGAGGCTTAACCCACTGAGCCACCCAGGTCCCCCTATTGATTTGTTTTTTAAACCTGGAACAACAGATGCATCTATCTGGAAGAAGACTTTCAGAGCGACAGCAAAGTGGATAGTGGTGTCTCCATCAGAAAGTACCATTACTTAGGCCCCTCCCTCCAAGCCACAGTGCCCTAACAGAGGGACGGATTCCACGATTTCACACACTCCCTTCTCGTTGTGTCCCGTGTTAATCAGCAGCATTTCCTACTTAGGTGGAATGTGGAAGTTAGGTAAGGAAGAGTCCTGTAATATGTATAAATACCCAGAAAAGATACTTAGACCATATTAGATTCTATTCTCAAATGATCGAACACAGTGTGCTTTCACTGATTTTTCTTTTCTTTTATCTGGTTAGGATGACAGAATCACCTGAGATGCTTTTTAAACATGGTTAAGCCCTTACCCACACGCTCTGAGGCTGAGTATTTAAGGCTACATCTTCTGGTTTCTACTCCTAAGGTGTTGTATAAGATGATCAATGTTTTTAAAATATTATTTATTTATTTATTTGACAGAGATCACAAGTAGGCAGAGAGGCAGGCAGAGAGAGATGGAGGAGGAAGCAAGTTCCCTGCTGAGCAGAGAGCCCCATATGGGGCTTGATCCCAGGACCCTGGCAGAGGCTTAACCCACTGAGCCACCCAGGTGCCCCAAGATGATCAAATTTTATATTTCACATTTGAATTACTCCCATCATGTCCTCAGATGATCTGGTTTTAAAAGCCTAAAATTTGTAGTACAAACAGTGCCCTGTTTTGTACTCCCCTTAACTAAACTATGTGGATATAAACACCAGCTGAAGATGTACAATCATGAAATTTTACGTTCCTGAAAACATAGCCCTGAGACATATGTATCAAAAACCTAGTAAATGGGATTTTTATATTACATATATTATTAAAATCCATATTGTTCACAATGGAGCATATCATCATTTAAAATCAACTGAATTGCCTTAAATATTCACATGATAAGAATTACAGAATATTCTGTGATAGAAGATTTAAGCAAGTTGCAATCCTTAATTATCCATTACTTAGCTTTTTAATATTTTGTTGCCATTATAATCTTTGTGATATCTGCAATTATCCTTTAAATGAAATTGCCCCATTAAATGCATGAATAAGTCAGGGTATTTTAAGTTGATTTGCCAAATACCTTCTTCAAATACTATAACAGTTCACACTAAAGATAATATCCTAGTATGTGCTACTCCTCACATGGATTATAGATGAGTTTTTTAAATAAGCTAAGATATTACTAATTTTATCTTTGATAATTAACAAAACTGTTGTTTTGGTGAGTTTAGAATTTCTTAATAAGATTGTTGTTCTGTTTTGTTTTTTTCTACAGGAAGGGCAATTATTTTGGTGCATTTACATTTGTGTCCATTAACTATTTTTATGACTGTGTTTGTCTTTTCCTCATTGATCTGTAATGCATCCAGATGTAATATATATGGTAATCAACTCTGTCATATATGTTCAATTATTTTTCCATCTGTTCTGCTACACAGTTTTGCATATGTGCATATCTAAAAGATAAAAGTTCAGAAAATGATTTTCCCTTCAAGTCTGTCTCAGTAACTCTCCTTTGAGTCTTGAAGTGGTGTCTTAAAGAGACTTTATTCTCTCCTTCTTTAGCAATTTTTTATAAAAATGTGTCATATTTCCATATCAGAGCCTGAGATTTCTTCTGGTGTCATCACGTAAAGACATTGCCAGGTGTTTTCATGTGTTCATGGGCTGTGCGTTGTTGGCCTTTTATTTTCGGGCTACTGTTCCTATATGTTCTGAGTAAGAAAATAAGGTGAATATGGAGATTTCACAGAAAATATACAGGTTCTTTAGTGTTCTCACAACTGTAAAGATGCATCTGTAATGCAGCCCCTGAATCACCTCAGAGCATTTGGCCCAACATTATGGGGACTTTAATATGCATGTTACAAACCAACAAGCACGATGGCTCTCCAAAGGGTACTTTCAGTTTGAAATTCACGACACTCTGCCTTTTAGTTTATAGGTGTCTCCGAGTCTTAAAGCTAATAATGCAGGTGCTCTCAGCTGGGTCTGCAGATGTCGAGAATTAGGACAAGCACACAGCAGGACACTTGCTTTCTCTTCTTCCTCCGAGCATCTGTGACACAGAAGCAGCTGTTCTCAAGAGAGAGCCAAAGAGGTCATCAGGATCCGCACCAAAGTAGATTTAAAACCACTGATGCCAGAATTCCATGAATAAAACACTGTCCTGAAAGGGGGTATGGGTTACTGCAATTTTAGAATTGGAGTCACTCTTCTTAATGGAATTGACTCACACTGAAAAAGATGTTCTTGGATATACCAGGTGCTGAACAGAACAACACAACACAGTGACTCAATTTTCTCTGTCCTGATGTGGCTTCTGCTTGCTTTTGTCCTATTAACTAGCATTCTCCGTCCCTCCCTTCCTCCTTCCTTCCTTCCTTCCTCGTTATTTAATTTAAAAAATCACAAATGTACTTAATGTTAGCTATTGCTTTTGAAGATAGAGTAATTTTAATCATGTTGAAGTTTAGGGATTAATCACATTTTAAAATGAATTATTTACACCATTCATGATAGTTTTGGACATCATGCAGTAGGTATTTAATGTAAAGTCTGCCACCTTTTCATATCCATCTATAATTTCTTAGATTGATTTTTATAGTTTTAAAATTAAGAATTTATCTTAATCTATTTACCAAATCTATTTCCTTAGTCTCTTTACTTGATCTATTTACCAAAATATCTCCAATTAAGACATGAAGCATTATAGGTTAACAAATAAGTATGTTGAGAGTTTTCCAGGCCCAGGCAGTAGAGGGATCCTTGGAATAGCCAAGCAGGATCCAGATGGCGGTCCCAGATCTGCTCCTAAATGTCATATAATTAAACCTTAGCATCTCAGGGAACAAAACAGTAGGTTTGACCTGAATGTGCTTTAACATTTCTAAAATGGAGATGTTAGTTTTAGGAAAAGAGGGTGCTGTTGCCAGATCAGGTTATTGGTGCCAGCAGGTTATTTTGCTGGGTTCTCTCTAAGCCGATTATGAAAGGAATATAGAAAGGACTAAGTCAACCCCACTACCAGTTTTCTATAAGCAAAAATGTTGACATAGGAAAAGCCTGATATCATGATTTCATCATTGTTCTGTTATCATTTTTCTCAAATACATATAATTCCCTAAATCTGGAGAAACTCCCTCTGGGAAAACATACATGGATATACCCACCTATAGTCTGACATAAGATTTTCCCAATCTGCTTCTTATAATCAAATTTTTCTTTTTGTCATTTTTTTAACTTGTTTTCATATGTATGTGTATGTATGTATGTATTTAAAATTTTTAATAATTTTTAATAATTTTTTTGTTTAATAATTTTTTAATTGGACAAATAAATCAATTTTCTACCCACTGGTAATAGCAGCATGATAGATTTTAACAAGGTTTCAAATAAAGTGTTAGTAAAGAAAGTTTCTACTCTGTGGTAGGTCAGGGCAAATGTCTAGAAACAATGGGCCTTTTCTGTTCTCCATTACCCCAAACCTGCAACCACATATACTCTAGGGACATAATCTTGGTTTATACTAAGAAGTAGGTAGGGAAGGCACCTTCGTGGCTCATTTGGTTAAGCGTCTGCCTTTAGCTCAGATTGTAAGTCTGCTTCTCCCTCTGCCCCCTCCCCTACTTCCGTGCTGTCTCTCAAAAATAAATAAATAGAGAAATAGAACCACTGGATAAGGGAGGAATCAAGATGGCAGAGAAGTAGCCATCTGAGACTATTTCAGCTAGCAGGAGATCAGCTAGATAGTTTATCCAAAGATTGCAAACACCTGCAAATCCATCGGCAGATCAAAGAGAAGAAGAACAGCAATTCTGGAAACAGAAAAACAAACACTTTCTGAAAGGTAGGACTGGCAGAGAAGTAAATCCAAAGCGACGGGAAGATAGACCCCGCGGGAGGGCCCGGCTCCCAGCAAGCAGCAGAGCAACGGAGCACAAAATCAGGACTTTTAAAAGTCTGTTCTGCTGAGGGACATCGCTCCAGAGGACAAACCCGGGCAAAGCCCACGCGGGGTCAGCGTGGCCTCAGGTCCCGCAGGGTCACAGAAGGATCGGGGGTGTCTGAGAGTCGCAGAGCCTACAGGTATTAGAACAAGGAAGCTGGCTACAGAGACAGAGCCAACAGTAAGCTCACAGCTCGGTGTTACCTTGAACCGGCCACAGGCTCGGTGAGCTCGGAGCGCGGCCGTAGGTCAGGCAGACGGGAGTAACTGGGCGCTGTTCTCTGAGGACGCACAGAGGAGTGGGGCCCTGGGCTCTCGGCTCCTCCAGGCCAGAGACCAGAAGGCAGCCATTTGTATTCTCGTCCTCTGGAGCTCTACGGAAAGCGCTCAGGGAATAAAAGCTCCTGAAAGCAAACCTGAGCGGATTACTCAGCCTGGCCCCTGGTAAGGGCGGTGCAATTCCGCCTGGGGCAAAGACACCTGAGAATCACTACACCAGGTCCCTCCCCCAGAAGATCAACAAGAAATCCAGCCAAGACCAAGTTCACCTACCAAAAAGTGCGGTTTCAATACCTAGGAGAGAAGCGGAATTCCAGAGGAGGAGAAAGCAAAGCACAGAACTCATGGCTTTTTTTTTTAGTCTTGCAGTTAATTTAATTTTTTTCTTTTTGATTTTTTTCTCTTCTTCTGCTAAATTTTTTTTTACTTTTACCCTTTTCTTTTTTAACGTTTTTAAACTAGTTTATCTAATATATATATTTTTTCTTTTTTACACTTTTCTTTATTCATTTTCTTTTTTTTTAATTATTTTTTTCTTTTTTTTTTTCCTTTCTTTCTTTTTGAACCTCTTTTTATCCCCTTTCTCCGCCCTCACGATTTGGGATCTCTTCTGATTGGTTAAAGCATATTTTCCTGGGGTTGTTGCCACCCTTTTAGTATTTTACTTGCCCCTTCATTTACTCTTATCTGGACAAAATGACAAGACGTAAAAATTCAACACAAAAAAAAGAACAAGAGGCAGTACCGAAGGCTAGGGACCTAATCAATACAGACATTGGTAATATGTCAGACCTAGAGTTCAGAATGACAATTCTCAAGGTTCTAGCCGGGCTCCAAGAAGGCATGGAAGATATTAGAGAAACGATTTCAGGAGATATAAAAGCCCTTTATGGAGAAATAAAAGAACTAAAATCTAACCAAGTTGAAATCAAAAAAGGTATAAATGAGGTCCAATAAAAAATGGAGATTCTCACTGCTAGGATAAATGAGGCAGAAAAAAGAATTAGCGATATAGAAGACCAAATGACAGAGAATAAAGAAGTTGAGCAAAAGAGGGACAAACAGCTACTGGACCACGAGGGGAGAATTCGAGAGATAAGTGACACCATAAGATGAAACAACATTAGAATAATTGGGATTCCAGAAGAAGAAGAAAGAGAGAGGGGAGCAGAAGGTATACTAGAGAGAATTATTGGGGAGAATTTCCCCAATATGGCAAAGGGAATGAGCATCAAAATTCAGGAAGTTCAGAGAACACCCCTCAAAATCAATAAGAATAGGCCCACACCCCGTCACCTAATAGTAAAATTTACAAGTCTCAGTGACAAAGAGAAAATCCTGAAAGCAGCCCGGGAAAAGAAGTCTGTAACATACAATGGTAAAAATATTAGATTGGCAGCTGACTTATCCACAGAGACCTGGCAGGCCAGAAAGAGCTGGCATGATATTTTCAGAGCACTAAACAAGAAAAACATGCAGCCAAGAATACTATATCCAGCTAGGCTATCATTGAAAATAGAAGGAGAGATTAAAAGCTTCCAGGACAAACAACAACTGAAAGAATTTGCAAACACCAAACCAACTCTTCAGGAAATATTGAAAGGGGTCCTCTCAGCAAAGAGAGAGCCTACAAGTGGTAGATCAGTAAGGAACAGAGACCATATACAGTAACAGTCACCTTACAGGCAATACAATGGCACTAAATTCATATCTCTCAATAGTTACCTTGAATGTTAATGGGCTAAATGCCCGAATCAAAGACACAGGTATCAGAATGGATAAAAAAACAAAACCCATCTATATGTTGCCTACAAGAAACTCATTTTAAGCCCAAAGATACCTCCATATTTAAATTGAGGGGGTGGAAAAGAATTTACTATGCTAATGGACATCAGAATAAAGCAGGAGTGGCAATCCTTATACCAGATCTATTAGATTTTAAGCCAAAGACTATAATAAGAGATGAGGAAGGACACTATATCATACTCAAAGGGTCTGTCCAACAAGAAGATCTAACAATTTTAAATATCTATGCCCCCAACGTGGGAGCAGCCAACTATATAAACCAATTAATAACAAAATCAAAGAAACACATCAACAATAATACAATAATAGTAGGGGTTTTTAACACTCCCCTCACTGAAATGGACAGATCATCCAAGCAAAAGATCAACAAGGAAATAAAGGCCTTAAACGACACACTGGACCAGATGGACATCACAGATATATTCAGAACATTTCATCCCAAAACAACAGAATACACATTCTTCTCTAGTGCACATGGACCATTCTCCAGATTAGATCACATCCTCCGTCCTAAATCAGGACTCAACCGGTATCAAAAGATTGGGACCATTCCCTGCATATTTTCAGACCACAATGCTCTGAAGCTAGACTCAACCAACCACAAGAGGAAGTTTGGAAAGAACCCAAATACATGGATACTAAACAGCATCCTTCTAAAGAATGAATGGGTTAACTGGGAAATTAAAGAAGAATTGAAAAAAAAATCATGGAAACAAATGAAAATGAAAATACAGCGGTTCAAAATCTGTGGGACACAACAAAGGCAGTCCTGAGAGGAAAATATATAGCGGTACAAGCCTTTCTCAAGAAACAAGAAAGGTCTCAGGTACACAACCTAAACCTACACCTAAAGGAGCTGGAGAAAGAACAAGAAAGAAACTCTAAGCCCAGCAGGAGAAGAGAAATAATAAAGATCAGAGCAGAAATCAATGAAATAGAAACCAAAAAAACAATAGAGCAAATCAACGAAACTAGGAGCTGGTTCTTTGAAAGAATTAATAAGATTGATAAATCCCTGGCCAGACTTATCAAAAAGAAAAGAGAAACGACCCAAATAAATAAAATCATGAATGAAAGAGGAGAGATCACAACTAACACCAATGAAATACAAACTATTATAAGACATACTATGAGCAACTCTACACCAACAAATTTGACAATCTGGAAGAAAGGGATGCATTTCTAGAAACATAAACTACCACAACTGAACCAGGAAGAAATAGAAAGCCTGAACAGACCCATAACCAGTAAGGAGATTGAAACAGTCATTAAAAATCTCCAAACAAACAGAAGCCTAGGGCCAGATGGCTTCCCAGGGGAATTCTACCAAACATTTAAAGAAGAACTAATTCCTATCCTCCTGAAACTGTTCCAAAAAATAGAAATGGAAGGAAAACTTCCAAACTCATTTTATGAGGCCAGCATCATCTTGATCCCAAAACCAGACAAGGATCCCATCAAAAAAGAGAGCTATAGACCAATATCCTTGAGGAACACAGATGCGAAAATTCTCACCAAAATACTAGCCAATAGGATTCAACAGTACATTAAAAGGATTATTCACCATGACCAAGTGGGATTTATTCCAGGGCTGCAAGTTTGCTTCAACATCCACAAATCAGTCAATGTGATACAACACATCAATAAAAGAAAGAACCAGAACCATCTGATACTCTCAATAGATGCTGAAAAAGCATTTGACAAAGTACAGCATCCCTTCCTGATCAAAACTCTTCAAAGTGTAGGGATAGAGGGCACATACCTCAATGTCATCAAAGCCATCTATGAGAAACCCACCACAAATATCATTCTCAATGGAGAAAAACTGAAAGCTTTTCTGCGAAGGTCAGGAACATGGCAGGGATGTCCATTATCACCACTGCTATTCAACATAGTACTAGAAGTCCTAGCCTCAGCAATCAGACAACAAAAGAAAATTAAAGGCATCCAAATCGGCAAAGAGGAAGTCACACTATCACTCTTTGCAGATGATATGATACTATATGTGGAAAACCCAAAAGACTCCACTCCAAAACTGCTAAAACTTGTACAGGAATTCAGTAAAGTGTCAGGATTAAAATCAATGCACAGAAATCAGTTGCATTTCTCTACACCAACAACAAGACAGAAGAAAGAGAATTTAAGGAGTCCATCCCATTTACAATTGTACCCCAAACCATAAGATACCTAGGAATAAACCTAACCAAAGAGGCACAGAATCTATACTCAGAAAACTATAAAGTACTCATGAAAGAAATTGAGGAAGACACAAAGAAATGGAAAAATGTTCCATGCTCCTGGATTGGAAGAATAAATATTGTGAAAATGTCTATGCTACCTAAAGCAATCTACACATTTAATGCAATTCCTATCAAAGTACCATCCATCTTTTTCAAAGAAATGGAACAAATAATTCTAAAATTTATATGGAACCAGAAAAGACCTCGAATAGCCAAAGGGATATTGAAAAAGAAAGCCAACGTTGGTGGCATCACAATTCTGGACTTCAAGCTCTATTACAAAGCTGTCATCATCAAGACAGCATGGTACTGGCACAAAAACAGACACATAGATCAATGGAACAGAATAGAGAGCCCAGAAATAGACCCTCAACTCTATGGTCAACTCATCTTCGACAAAGCAGGAAAGAATGTCCAATGGAAAAAAGACAGCCTCTTCAATAAATGGTGTTGGGAAAATTGGACAGCCACATGCAGAAAAATGAAATTGTAGCATTTCCTTACACCACACACAAAAATAGACTCAAAATGGATGAAGGACCTCAATGTGCGAAAGGAATCCATCAAAATCCTTGAGGAGAACACAGGCAGCAACCTCTTCGACCTCACCCGCAGCAACATCTTCCTAGGAACATCGCCAAAGGCAAGGGAAGCAAGAGCAAAAATGAACTATTGGGATTTCATCAAGATCAAAAGCTTTTGCACAGCAAAGGAAACAGTTAACAAAATCAAAAGACAACTGAAAGAATGGGAGAAGATATTTGCAAACAACATATCAGATAAAGGACTAGTGTCCCAAAATCTATAAAGAACTTAGAAAACTCCACACCGAAAGAACAAATAATCCAATCAAGAAATGGGCAAAGGACATGAACAGACATTTCTGCCAAGAAGACATCCAGATGGCCAACAGACACATGAAAAAGTGCTCCATATCACTAGGCATCAGGGAAATACAAATCAAAACCACAATGAGATATCACCTCACACCAGTCAGAATGGCTAAAATCAACAGGTCAGGAAATGACAGATGCTGGCGAGGATGCGGAGAAAGGGGAACCCTCTTACACTGTTGGTGGGAATGCAAGCTGGTGCAGCCACTCTGGAAAACAGCATGGAGGTTCCTCAAAATGTTGAAAATAGAACTGCCCTATGACCCAGCAATTGCACTATTGGGTATTTACCCTAAAGATACAAACGTAGTGATCCAAAGGGGCACGTGCACCCGAATGTTTATAGCAGCAATGTCCACAATAGCCAAACTATGGAAAGAACCTAGATGTCCATCAACAGATGAATGGATCAAGAAGATGTGGTATATATACACAATGGAATACTATGCAGCAATCAAAAGAAATGAAATCTTGCCATTTGCGACATCATGGATGGAACTAGAGCGTATCATGCTTAGCGAAATAAGTCAAGCAGAGAAAGACAACTATCATATGATCTCCCTGATATGAGGAAGTGGTGATGCAACATGGGGGCTTAAGTGGGTAGGAGAAGAATAAATGAAACAAGATGGGATTGGGAGGGAGACAAACCATAAGTGACTCTTAATCTCACAAAACAAACTGAGGGCTGCTGGGGGGAGGGGTGTTGGGAGAAGGGAGGTGGGGTTATGGACATTGGGGAGGGTATGTGCTTTGGTGAGTGCTGTGAAATGTGTAAACCTGGCGATTCACAGACCTGTACCCCTGGGGATAAAAATATGATAAAAATATATGTTTATAAAAAATTAAAAATTAAAAATAAATAAATAAAATATTAAAATCAAAAAGAAGTAGGTAGGGATAAGACTTAATGGGCAAGATGAGTTTTACTAAATCCATATCCAATCTCTGCTTCCAACCTCTCTGAAGCCATGCATAGAGGAAAGCAGGTGTTTTACCAATCACATACTACATCATGATGACACTACATTGCTGAAAGTTGTATCTGAAATGTGCCCTACTCCTTACTCCAAAACAGACATTATCATATTCTCATCAGGGTCGTTGGCTTCTAAGGCAACTGTGGGTATCCTCCCTACTCTGCTCTTTTCCTTTATGGGGCTGTTTTCCAGTGTGTACTTGGGTGTTCCGTAGACCTCTTGCTAAGGTGACTTGGTGCCATAGCCATTGTTCTATTCTGAAACTTCTGTGGGAGGAGCTTGTACCCATTTCAGACCCAACCTTAGCTACAAATCTGGAGTTTGCTCCAGTGATGTGTAGGCATGTTTGGGTGGTAATCCCTGATGTATGGTTTGATGACAGAAGAAAGGTTCAAAGCAGATATTTGCTCAGCTTCTTCTGTAAAGCCAATATCACTTCGAAAAATGAGTTCCATGTGGTGAGCTTTCCTATGCGTCTATCCTAGAGTCTGGAAACAAATCCCCACTTAATTATGAGGTTTTATCATATATAGTTCATATATAGTTCTATCTCCCATCAATCTCACTGTATCAGGAATAAAATTCTGATGAATATGACTTTCTCTTTTTAAGGCTTTGGCTATAGTTTAGTGTTTTCAAAGCACATTTGGAAATAGCCTCAAGACACACCAAGAAAATAAATAAAACTGGTTATTATCACTCAGACTACCCCCCACCAAAATCCGAGGGTTTTATTATCAGTATTTAAAAAGAAAGAGTCCTACACAAAAGTGCTTATGCACAGATATACTAGGTAAAAACACAGAAACTAATAAATTGAAAATTGAGATAACTTTGTACTTAAAAAGTTTATGAGAAATGAAACTTGAAGTACTTGATTTGCTCAAAACCACAGGGAAGAGGACAGGTGTCCAATAAGCCTGGAGCAGGGATAGAATTGTTTGTGCTGCTGAGTCTGATGTGGGGGATGGGTGTGTCTTTATAATTTGATCATAGCAGTTATTTTGAAGGTATATGGCACACTCTTTGCTTATCCCTATTTTTAAGCTTACACTGTGTCATGAACTTAAGTCATTTTGCCACATGATTCCTGTGAGTAGGAGGCAAACACAGTGACTTAGCTGCACCTCAAAATTCAGTAAGAAGCATTGTAAGAAAACCTTGGAAAGATGAGATATCCTGTGTAGGGCTCCAAGCTAATAAATCGTGTATTACCTAGTGTGGCTACAATGCCTTTTAGAGGAAAGAAGACTCTCTTTTCACCTATTTTTCACCTTGATTTTATCTTCAGACTTTGACAAGATCTAAAATTGAAGTCAGAAGGGAGGAATGTGAACGAGTAAGCAGCAGTTTCTGGCTCTTATTGGGGAAATCAGAATAGAAACAAACCAAAAACAATGAAGAGCATGTAGCAAATTTCTTGCCGTGTTTTTGGCTGGTTTATCCATTCAAACTTTGTCTTTAAAGGGATGAGCTATGTCTTTCCTAGCACAGACAAAGAGATGGGAAATCTGTATTAAACCTAATCAGGACTGGGATAACAACCAGATATATACATGAAGAAACTACTCTAGCACCTGGAGCTCACTGCAGAGAAAATTAAAGGAAAGCATAGGAAACTTAAAATTTATAAAACACTATGTTATTTATTTGCATAATCATTTAATAGGAAATGAATAAAATTTTTATTCTCCTGACTTATTTTATTAGTAAGGCATTTCCTCTCTCTTCTTATCCCATCTGCTAGAATAGCCTTAGGGAAAAGGGAGAGAGAAGCGGCAGTCCTGGGCAGCACACACGACACTATGGTTCCGACGAAAAGAGAGTAATGTAGATGGAGGGAGAGAAAGCAAGTAAGGCCATAGTGAAGGCAAACCCCCTCTTGGGCTCGTCTTGAAGAGAAATAGAAATTTGGACAGGCATTAAGATGGCATTCTATTTGAGGCTCTTGGGAGAGATAGGTTGGTACTTCGTCTCATGTCCCTGTAATAATTTGGAGGAGCATTAGGCAGAGACTCTGAGCAGTAAACAGGAGCTACTCTTGTATTTGGTGTGGGTTGGAAAAGAGCCAGAAGTTCCTATTTGTTGCACCTATAGGAGATAAAAACTTGGCTTGGGAGATAGCCTGGGGTGGGTATCGGTTGTAGGAAAAAAGTGATCTTAACAATAAGACATCAGGGCCAGTCATTACAGCCAATGCTGGAAAGAGGTCACCATCAGAATTCAGGTAGCTGTCAGCCCCAAGAAGGCCGCAGTGGGGCAGAGACAGCAAAAGCCAGCACTCTGTTTCTGGAACAGAATACTCTGCCCACCCTCGGGAACTTCATATGGCAATAGGTTTAATTTCTTGACAAAACGCTGAAAAATTTAAAAACAACCAACAGAAACTCTTTATTTAACACAAGTAATTTACACCCATGTGATGGCATGTTCGACAAACATGAAAATCATGGGCTTGGAGAAGACAAGTTACCAGTTACCAGATTTAATTCACAGCTAAATATATATGTATATATGCAAATGAAGACAAGCAAAGAAATATACCAAAATATTTATGAAGCTTACTGCTGGGAGATGGGATTGGAGATTTCCCTCCTGGGGACTACTGGAGGTTTTTTTTTTTTCATGTTTTCTTCATGAAGAGTGCGTAGTCAGGCTAAGTTATGTTGAGGCAAGAAACAGCCATGAATCTAAGGGGCTGAGAACAAAGACGATGTGTCCTCTCTCATGCTACCTTTGCAGGGAGGGTGCACAGCAGGTTTCTGCCTCTCGCAGACACTTGCTGTATGATTCCTCAGACAGGAAAGCTGGCTCATGAACATTTCATTAGCCAGAGCCAAACCCACAGCCCCGCTAAAGTCAATGGTTTCACCGTGAAGGGTGGAGAACCAACTAGCAGAGGCCAGCACAAATCACTCTGTCAGCATCTATTTCTTATTCAGTAAAAATAATATTTAATAAAGTTTTTAAAAATTAATCTGTAGGAAAAATTTCCCTAGTTTTACCTAATATACAATTTCAAGAATACCCTCAACTTTAAATAAAACATTAAAATATGTTGAAAAATGATATAAGTTAAAATAAGACATCAAAATTACAATCTGGAAGATTTCTGAACATTACCCAGGTTTTTTTCCTCCTATTCCATGGGTTAACTTTAAGTTCATTCTTCTTTAGTTGTTTTCCTTGCAAGTATTCAGGTTTTTATCTCCATAATATAAAGTTCTTAATTGGATCCCTGCTTTCTGGACTCAGTATCTATGCCATTTTTTTTTCCCTCTCATTATTTTAAGTTGTTTTAACTTTTCTCTGATTTTCCAGAAATTTTTTTTTCAAATTAGTAATCTATTCCAGTGTTATCATTTTTTTTTTTTTTTTTATTTTTTAATTTTTTATTTTTTATAAACATATATTTTTATCCCCAGGGGTACAGGTCTGTGAATCACCAGGTTTACACACTTCACAGCACTCACCAAATCACATACCCTCCCCAATGTCCATAATCCCACCCCCTTCTCCCAAACCCCCTCCCCCCGGCAACCCTCAGTTTGTTGTGAGATTAAGAGTTATCATTTTTTTGCATCAAATCTCCATATACATACACCAGCTACAGTGAGGATTTTTATCTTGCTTCTATGTAACCATTAACCTGAGCTTTCCGTGTTTGCCTCACACTTGATTTTCATTCACCAGACTATACTTTTCTTTTCTTTTTTTTTTAACTTTTTTTTCCTTAAACTTTATTTTACCTTTTTAGTGTTCCAAGATTCATTGTTTATGCATTCCTGCCCTCCTTAATGCCCACCACCAGGTGGGTATTATACTTTTCTTTTATCTTGGGTTATTTATTCTCTCCTTATATTTTTTGGTCTAATTACATGGGGCTATGCCTTCTTCGAAAATGTTAAAGGAATCAAATAGCTTACTAAAATTATTTTATGAGGCCTGGAATTAAATTATTGTTGGATCTGCTTTACTTTTCAATAATGAGAAAATCAGTTCCTTCCCCTCTTCTGCAGTATGTCATTTCATGTATCTCCAAGCTATTTTTTATGTCATTATGTTTACAGGGAGTAGAGGCTCAACCAGATGCTGGCTTTCCCGGACACGTGTGGACTTCCCTCAGCTCTGCTCATTTCCCCCAGTATTGAGCGAGGACTTCCTTGTGGGTGAAGAGCTCGCTGGTATATATGATTTCATCCACTGACAGAATCTGTCAGGCATCACTGTAGCTACTTCCATCCCACACACAGGAGCTGTCCTTGTGCCCCATGCTGATGCTGAACAATAACAATGCACCATAAGGAGCCAGCATGGGATCAGGCGATCTGCTCTTTTCTCTTACCAGCTCCGAGTTCAAGGCTCTCTTCTAGGTAAACGCTCATCCCTGCACCTCCCTTTTCATGTATCCACAGAGACACACCTCTCCCTAACTGTGTTCTCTGCTTCCTACAATAGCACATGAAAAGAGAGCTCAGGGGTTAGGTGGCACTCTAAAATACTCAAGATGTAGTACCCACATCATACAGAGGTGTGTAGGCTAACTCGAAAAATGTGTCTTACATAAAAGAAGAAAATAGTGCCGTCTTAACTTCTTGTTAGCTGGAGTGTCTCTGATAATTTTTTTTCAAGGTATATTTGCTCTTTTTCTGGCTGAATTAAATAACTGAGCCTTTTCTCAATCTTATATAAAAGGATTTAATTTCATCACACTGACCCTAATTTTAACCTAAGATCTATGCAATAATTTTTTTATAAGTTGAATTGTTTTTAAGTGCACTAACTTTGCATTAATAAAATTTTACATAAAAGAAACACTTATTTTTAAATTAGGCTCAACAGTTAACATTCCATTTTACTGGTGATGAATTATGACATATGACATCTTTGTGATTTTATATGTAGATAGATATAAATATAGACATAGATGTACCCTCCATCCTATTTATCTTCATTTCATTCTATTACTTTATTTATCATGGGAAAAAATATAGTCATCTCAGAATATATTTGGCACAAAACATTCCATTTGATTAATATATTAATTAGATTATTTCCAAGATGACGAAGTGCCTCAGGTGTTTTTCTTTCTTTCCTCCTTTCTTCCTTTTCCTTTGATTCCTTCTTTCTTTTGTTTTCTCTTACTTCCAGTTAGTTAATATACACTGTAATCTTAGTTTCAGGTCTACAATACAGTGATTCAACATTTTCATACATCACCTGGTGCTCATCACGACAAATGCCCTTAATCCCCATCACCTAGTTCACCCATACCCCCTCCCACTTTACCTCTGGTACCATCAGTGTGTTGTTTATAGTTTAGAGACTGTATCTTTTTTTTTTTTTTTTAGATTTTATTTATTTACTTGACAGACAGAGATCGCAAGTAGGCAGAGGGAGGGGGAAGCAGACTCCCTGATGAGCAGAGAGCCCGATGTGGGGCTTGATCCCAGGATCCTGATCATGACCTGAGCTGAAGGCAGAGGCTTAACCCACTGAGCCACCCAGGCATCCCTAGAGACTGTTTCTTGGTTTATCTGTCTCCCTCTTCTTTTTCCTTTGCTTATTTGTTTCTAAAATTCCACATACAGATGAAAAACATATGGTACTTGTCTTTCTCTGACTTATTTCACTTAGCATTATTTGGGGAGGGTGGGCGGTTATACCCAGGACTGTGATTATTAGATCATCGGGTAGTTCTATTTTTAATTTTTTTCACAAATTTCCATACTGTTTTCCACAGTGGCTGCACCAGCTTGCATTCTCACCAACAATGCACAAAAGTTCCTTTTTCTCCATGTCCTTGCCATCCTGGAGTCTTTAGGATTTTCTCTATGTAGTATCATGTCATCAGCAAATTGCAAAAGTTTCACTTCTTCCTAATTTGGATACCTCTTATATCTTTTTGTTGTCTGATAACTGTGGCTAGGACTATGTTGTATGGTACTATGTTGAATAAAAGTGGTGAGAGTGGATACCTCTGTCTTGCTCCTGACCTTGCCGGGAAAGCTCTCTGTTATTCCACATTAACTAAGATGTTTATTGTGAGCTTCTCCTATATGGCTATAGTATGTTGAGGTACATTTGTTGGAATGCTTCCTCTAAAAACCTACTTTGTTCATGAATAGACGTCGTACTTGATCAAATGCTTTTTCTGCATCTATGCATCTATTGAAATGATCTTTTGATTCTTGTCCTTCATTCTATCGATGTATTGTTATCACACTGATTTGCGAACACTGACCCACGCTTTACATCTTGGGAATAAATGCCATTTGGTCATGGTGAATGATTTTTCTAGTGTATTGTTCGATTCCGTTTGCTAGGACTTTGTCAAGTATTTCTGCATCTAAGATCATCGAAGATACTGGACTGTAGTACTTTTTTGGGGGCCTTGGTGTCTATCTGGTTTTGGTATCAGGGTATTGTTGGCCCCACAGAACAAATGTAGAAGTTTTCCTTTCTCTTCTCTTCTTTGGAATAGTTTGAGAAGAATAGGTATTAACTCTTCTTTAAATGTTTGATAGAATTCACCTGTGAAACAGTCTGGTCCTGGACTTTTGTTTGCTGGGAATTTCTTAGTTGTTGAATCAATCTTCTTGATGGTAATTGGTTTATTTAAATTTTCCATTTCTTCCTGTTTCAGTTTTGGTAGGTTATGTGTCTAGAAATTTATCCATTTCCTCTAGGTTGTCCAATTTGTTGGACTATAGGTTTTCATAATATGCTCTTATAATTGTTTGTATTCTATTTTATTAGTTGATTTTTCTCCTCTTTCTTGTAATTTTATTTATTTAAGTGTTTTCTCTTTGTTTTTTGTTGAGTCTGCCTCAAGATTTGTGAATTTTATTTATCTTTTCAAAGAACCAGCTCCTGGTTTCACTGATGGATTCAACTGTTTTGTTTTGTTTTTAGTTTCTATATCATTTATTCCTTCTCTAATATTTATTATTTCCTTCCTTCTGCTAGCTTGGGGGTTTTTTGTTGTACTTTTTCTATCTCTTTTGAATATGAGGTTACGTTGTTTATTTGAGAGCTTTATTGCTCCTTGAGGTAGACGTGTATGGCTATAAAGTTCCCTCTTATAACTGTTGTGTTTTCCTTTTTCTTTGTTTCCACATACTTCTAGATTTATTCTCTTATTTTCTGGTTGACCCATTCATTGTTTAGTAGCATGCTATTTAACCTCCATATGTTTGTGCTCCTTCCAGATTTTCTTCTTGTGGTTGATTTCTAATTTCACAGTTTTGTGGTGAGAAAAGGTGCATGGTATGACTTCGATCTTTTTGAACTTGTTGAGACTGGTTTTGTGGCCTATTATGTGACACATTCTAGGGGATGTTTCATGAGCATCTGAAAAAAATGTGTATTCTGCTGTTTTAGGATGGAATATTCTGAATATACCTGTTAAATCCCATCTGTTCTAATGTGTCATTCAAAGCCATTGCTCCCTTGTTGATTTTCTGAGTAGATGTTCTGTCCATTTATGGAAGTGAGGTGTTAAAGTCCCCTACTGTTATAGCATTACCATCGATTACTTCCTTTATGTTTGTTATTATCTTTTATATATTTGGGTGCTCCCACTTGGAAAGAATAAATATTTACAATTGTTATATCTTCTCATTGGATTGTTCCCTTTATTATTATATAATTAACTTCTATGTATCTTATTACAGTCTCTGTTTTAAAGTCTATTTGATCTGACATAAGTATTGTTACTCCAGCTCTTTTGGCATCCATTTGCATGGTAAGTATTTATTTCTCTCCTCACTTTCAACTGAAGGTGTTTTAAGGTCTAAAATTAGTTTCCTATAGGCAGCATATAGATCTAGTTCTCTTATCCATTCTGTGCTGTCTTTTGACTGCAATATTTAGTCCATTTACATTCAAAGTAATTACTGATAGATAATGTTTTTACTGTTGTTTTATTACTTGTTTTGTGGCTATTGCTGACTTTTCTCTGACTCTTCTCTTTCTCTCATGTGTTGCTGGGTTTTCTCAGTGGTATATTTGGATTTCCTTCTCTATTCCTTGCATTGGTATTATTTTTGTTACTTTTTAAACTTTCTATTGATGTAAAACATATATACATAAAAGGACACAAGTCATTTCAGTATATAGCTCAATTCATAAATTGAACTCATTTATGCAACCAGAAGAGTTGCTATCCTAACTTCAAATGCCATCGATGTGCTTCGTCTGTTTGTACTGTATGAAAATGGAATTATCCAGAATATATTCTTGTATGTTTGCCTTCTTTTATGTAGACTGTGAGATTCATTCACATGGTTAGGTGAAGTTTTAATTCTATTGCTGCATCTCTAATGTGCAAACAAAGCTTGTCCATAACTCACTTAACTGATATTATCTGTCTGGCCCCTATAGGCAACTGACTTCAGTATCACAATCTAGATATAAATCTATTAGAAATCTTTCCCTTTACAATTCTCCTAACACTCAAAATCCCTTTGCCTTTCCATAGCCATTTAGCTCTGTGTCTAGTGATTTAAATTTTCTTCTTTTTCTATTTTATTTTATTTTATTTCTTTTCAATGTTCCAGCATTCATTGTTTATGCACCACACCCGTGCTCCATGTAATATGTGCCCTCCATAATATGCACCACCAGGCTCACCCAAACCCACACTCCCCTCCCCTCCAAAACCCTCGGTGTGTTTCTCAGAGTCCACAGTCTCTCATGGTTTGTCCCTCCCTCTGATTTCCCCCAACTCCCTTTTCCTCTCTTTCTCCCCATGTCCTCCATGTTATTCCTTATGCTCCACAAGTAAGTGAAACCATATAAATGACTCTCTCTGCTTGACTTATTTCACTCAGCATAATCTCCTCCAGTCCCATCCATATTGATACAAAAGTTGTATATTCATCCATTTTGATGGAGGCATAATACTCCATTGTATATATGAACCATATCTTCTTTATGCATTTGACCATTGAAGGATATCTTGGTTCCTTCCCCAGTTTGGTGACTGTGGCAATTGTTGCTATGAATTTTAAGGTACAGGTGGCCCTTCTTTTCACTACATCATTATCATTGGGTTAAATACCCATTAGTGCAATCACAGCGTCATAAAGAAGCTCTATTTTTAATATATTAAGGAATCTCCACACTGTTTTCAAAAGTGGCTGCACCAACTTGCATTCCCACCAACAGTGTAGGAGAGTTTCCCTTTCTCCACATCCTCTCCAACACATGTTGTTTACTGTTTTGTTAATTTTGGCCATTATAACTGGTATAAAGTGATATCTCAATGTGGTTTTTATTTGAAAGACCACAGATTTGAAAAACATCTCCCTGATGGCTAATAATGTTGAACATTTTTTCATGTTCCCATTAGCCATTTGTATGTCTTCTTTGGAGACGTGTCTGCTCATGTCTTCTGCCCATTTTTTTATATGATTATCTGTTTTGTGTGTGCTGAGTTTGAGGAGTTCTTTATAGATTTTGAATATCAACCTTTTGTCTGTACTGTCATTTGCAAATACCTTCTCCCATTCCATGGCTTACCTCTTTGTTTTGTTGACTATTTCCTTTGCTGTGCAGAAGCTTTTGATCTTGATGCAGTCCCAAAAGTTCATTTTCACTTTTGTTTTCCTTTCCCTTTGGAGACATATCTTGAAAGAAGTTGCTATGGCCGATGTCAAAGAGATTACTGCCTAAGTTCTCCTCTAGGATTTTGACAGATTCTTGCCTCCCACTGAGGTTTTTTATCCATTTCGAGTTTTCTTTGTATATGGTGTAAGAGAATGATTGAGTTTCATTCTTCTACATGTAGCTGTCCAGTTTTCCCAGCACCATTTATTGAAGAGACTGTCTTTTTTCCACTGTATATTTTTTCCTGTTTTGCCAAAGATTATTTGGCTATAGAGTTGAAACCATATCTGGTCCATATCTGGTCCATATCTGGTCCATATCTGGGCTCTCTACTCTGTTCCATAGGTCTGAGTGTTTGTTTTTGTGCCAGTACCATGCTGTCTCGGTGATCACAACTTTCAGACCAATATCCCTCATGAATATGGATGCTAAGATTCTCAGCAAGATCTTAGCTAATAGAATCCAAAGTACATTAAAAAGATTATCCACCATGGCCAGGTGGGATTTATCCATGGGATGCAAGGGTGGTTCAACATTCACAAATTAATCAGTGTGATAGAACAAATCAGTAAGAGAAGAAAGAAGAAGCACATGGTCCTCTCAATTGATGAAGAAAAACATTTAACAAGATACAGCATCCGTTCCTGATTAAAATGATTCAAAGTATAGGGATAGAGGGAACATTCCTCAACTTCATAAAATTTATCTATGAAAAACCCAAAGTGAATATCATCCTCAATAGGGAAAAGCTGAAAGCCTTCCTTTTGAGATCAGGAACATGACAAGGATGCCCACTCTCACCACTCTTGTTCAACATAGTACTAGAAGTCCTAGAAACAGCAATCAGAAAACAAAAATAAATAAAAGGTGTTCAAATTGGCAATGAAGAAGTCAAACTCTCTCTTTGCAGATGACATGATACTTTATATGGAAAACTCAAAAGACTCAACCCCCAAATTACTAGAACTTATAAAGCAATTCAGTAATGTGGCAGGATACAAAATCAATGTACAGAAATCCGTTGCTTTCTTATACATTAACAATGAAAATATAGAAGAGGAAATCAGAGAATAGATTCCATTTATTATAGCACCAAAAATTCTAAGATATCTGGGACTAAACCTAACTAAAGAGGTAAAGGATCTGTACTCAAGGAACTACAGAACACTTATTAAAGAAACTGAAGAAGACACAAAAAGATGGAAGACCATTCCATGCTCATGGATCAGAATAATAACCATTGTTAAAATGTCTATATTGCCTAAAGCAGTCTATACTTCCAATGCCATCCCAATCAATATTCCACGGGCATTTTTCAAAGAGCTGGAACAAACAATTCTAAAATTTGTATGGAACCAGAAGAGACCCCTCATTGCTAAGGAAATGTTGAAAAAGAAAAACAAAACTGAAGGCATCACGTTGTCTGATTTCAAGCTTTACTGCATTAGTATTTTTTGATTTATCGTTACCATTTGGTTTATATATAACATTCTCAGCTGTAGCAGTCTATATGAAGTTGATGGTTGGTTGAGTTTGAACACATTCTTAACTCTCACTGTCTTAGATATATAATGTCATATTTTACATTCTTTTATTTTGTGCTTGGCTGATCTTTTTATAGCAATATTCATTTTAACTGCTTTTGTTTTATACTTTCATACTGTCTCTTTTGGTATTTCCTTTCCACTCAAATTATACCCTTTAACAGGGCTAATTTAGTGGTCATAAACTCCTTTGGTTTTGTTTGTCTGAGAAACTCATTATCTCTCCTTCTCTTCTGAATGACAGATTTGCTGGATAGAGCATTCTTAATTGCAGATTCTTTTCCTTTCAGCACTTTGAATACATCATGCCCCTGGATATATCATGAATATGTAACTAGCTTGCTAAGTTTCTTCTGAAAAATTTCGTGATAGCCTTATGGAGTTTCCTCTGTATATAACTGTCTTCTTTTATCTTACTGCTTTTAAGAGTTTTTTCTTTATCACTACATTTTGCCATTTTAATTACAACATTTCTTGGTACAGATCTGCTTTTATTGACTTTGTAGGGGATTCTCTGTGCCTCCTGGATCTGGATAGCTGTTTTTGTTTTGTTTTTGTTTTTGTTTTCCAGATAAGGGATGTTTTCAGCTATAAGTTCTTCATCAAATTTCTGTCCCCTTTCTCTCTCTCTTCATCTTCTGAAATCCCTATAATAGGAATGTTATTATATTTGATGGCATCACTGATGACTTTAAGTCTATTCTCATTTTGCATAATTCCTCTTTCTGTCTTTTGTTCAGCTTCATTACTTTATATTAATCTGTCTTCTAGGTCATTAATTCATTCTTTTTTTTTTAAAGATTTTATTTATTTATTTGACAGAGAGAAATCACAAGTAGGCAGAGAGGCAGGCAGAGAGAGAGAGAGAGAGGAGGAAGCAGGCTCCCTGCTGAGCAGAGAGCACGATGCGGGACTCGATCCCAGGACCCTGAGATCATGACCTGAGCCGAAGGCAGTGGCTTAACCACTGAGCCACCCAGGCGCCCTCATTAATTCATTCTTCCACTTGTTCCATTCTGCTGGAAACACACATCAAGTGTATTTCTCATTTTGCTTATGAATGTTTTATCTCTGCTAAGTTATCCTTTATCTCTGTGTTAAGAGTCTCACGGATTTCTTCTATTCTTTTCTCAAGTCCATCTAGTGTTCTTATAATCATTACTTTAAATTGTCTATCAGGTATATTACTTACATATGTTTTGCTTAGATTTCTGGCCGTGACCTTGTTCTGTTCTTTCATTTGGGACAAATTCTGTCTGTCTTCTCATTTTATCTAAGTCTTTACACCTGGTGTGTGTGTGTGTGTGTGTGTGTGTGTGTGGCCTTAGGGTCATAAGTTGGGAAGAGGTGAGGGTGGGATAGATGGAAAGCTGTACCAAGGGAGACTCTCTTGTGGAAGTCAAAGACCCAACCCACAGTTTGTCTAAAACACTAAGATTTAATTGGAAGATTATTGAAGGCTCCCACTTTCTTACACCATAATCACCACACTACAGGGATCCAATAGAATAACAATGAGTGATAGCTAAAAAGGCTGCAAGACACTGACTCTAAGGAAGAGCTCTTGGAGAAAACCAAAGTAAAGGAGAAATGAAAAGCAAGACCCTTAGACAAATTTGAAACCTCTACCACCTGTAGCTGTAGTGTACTTGACACATAGCTCAACTCCCACCCAGAGTAACATAAATCCTCACACTAAAGGTATAGTTACCTCGGTTCCTGTCACCTAACAAAACATGTCTGGTTTCCAATTGAAAGAAAAAATACCAGCTACCCCAAATGCCAAGAAAAAAATATACCATTTGGAAAGACAAAGCAATCATCAGGATTAGACTCAGATGTCGGAATTACTAACAGGAAACTTAAAATAACTAGAATTAATAGGCTAAGGGCTCTAACAGAAAAAACATACAATATGCAACAGCATGTATATTATAAGCAGAAAGTTGGAAACTAAGGGGAAAAAAAAGGGAAGTTCTAGGTGTAAAAAACATTGAAAAATAATGAAGGATACTTTTGGTATGCTCATTAGTAGAATGGATATGATTGAAGAAAAAAATCTTTGAACTTGATTATATATTAATGGAAATTTCCCAAACTGAGATGCAAGGAGAGGAAATAATAATAATAATAATAATCCACAAACACAGAAAACCCAAAGACCCACTGTACCATTTTAAGTGTTTTATCAGATGTATAATTGAAATACCAGAAATAGAACAGAGCAGAAGAAATATTTGAAAGCATTACCATCCAAGTACATTTCAAGATTAATGACAGATGCCAAATAACAGATCCAAGAAGTTCAGAGAATACCAAGCAGCTAAATACTAACACACACACACACACACACACACACACACAAACATACCTAGGCATATCATGTTTAAACTACAGAAAACTAAAGTTGGAGAAAATCTTGAAAGAAGTCAGAGTTTAAAAAAAAAAAAAATAGATTGCCTCACATAGAGAGAGGAAAAAGGGTAAAGGTTATTATAGTGGAGCTTTCCTCAAAAAACAAACAAGAAATGAGTGAAATATTTAAAATGTTGAAAGAAAAAATCAGGCACAACATCTGATTCTTCCTTTTTAAGATTTTATTTATTTATTTAAGAAAGAGAGCACAGAAGTGGGAGGAGCAAAGGGAGAAGGAGAGGGCAGATCTCAATTAAGTTCTGCACTTCTCTTTGCAGTGTTTCCTCCAATGTGAATCAATACTCATATATATGTGTGTCTTCTTTAAATTCTTCCTCTGCACTGTTTATAGGCAAACTCTTCATTTCCTAGCGTCTATCCCAATTTGTGGGTTTATATTTTCTCTCTTGATTATTTTACTCTGCTTTCCATAGCACCTTTTAAATTAGTTCCTCTATTTGACCCATTTAATTAGTTTTAAAATATATTGGCATTGATACTTTTAATATTTTCATGCTCTCTATTCCAATTTTATCACATCATATTTCTTTGATAAGGATACAAAGTACTTCAAAATCTGAGAGTACTGGGTAGAAAATTGTTTTAATTTTTTTTTTCTAAATTGTCTGCTTATTCTGAGGTCAGTTTTATTGTTCATTCATTGTATTTTCTCTTTCATGCTCCAAATTTTGTTGTCACCTGTTGATACTATGTTCTGAATCAGTGATTGAATCAATAGTGTGATTGGTTTTGCATATTTCTCTTGGCTGTGCAAGACTTTATAGGGTCAGTTCTCATGCTGCTCTAAGGGCTTATTTGTATGATCCCCAGATCTGTCAAGGTAACTAATCAAGTCCTGCTTCTCAGAACTAAGAACAGAAATAAAGATAAAATGAACTGTACTTACCTGTAGAATATGAAGTTAAAGAATGTCCTGTTGGGGGCCTTGGGGGTTCAGTCAATTATGTGTCTGCCTTTAGCTCAGGTCATAATCCCAGGGTCCTGGGATAGAGTCCTATATCTGGCTCCCTGCTTGGTGGGGAGTCTGCTTCTCCTTCTTCCTCTGGCCCTCTCCCCAGCTCCTGCTTGCTCTCCCGTTTTCTCTCACTCTCTCATGCTTGAGCGCGTCTGCACATGCTCTTTCTCTCAAATAAATAAATAAAATTAAAAGAGAAGAATGTCCTGTTTACTTCTCTGTACGATTTAATGTGTTACTGTTTATTTCTCTGTATAATTTAATTCAATGTAATTAACTATATGCATTTGTTTGTGTCCTGCACTTGACTTTGATGTGGCTTAGTTCTTCACTGGATAGCTAGGTCGTAATGTAATTTAATTCAGCTACAATCACTACAGCTATTGTCTTCACTGAGGTTCCTGACATGCTCCTGAGCGAGATGAAATGGCTGTCAGCACATTATAAGACCACCATGTTTACAAACTGGGTTCAGTCTCAAGTGTTTGGAAAGGGTCTGTGGAATATTCTGAAGATCAGACATGAATTATAAGACCACCATGTTTACAAACTGGGTTCAGTCTCAAGTGTTTGGAAAGGGTCTGTGGAATATTCTGAAGATCAGACATGAACCTCATTCAAACAGATCAGCCTTTTGTGATCCTTAACTGATCATCCTTTTGTGAAGATTTTTGTGAAGATTTTGACATTGGAAGTTTGTAGCACCACCTGACCTGCATATATTGCCTTTTAGCATCCCCAGTATCCTATTCACACTGACTTCCTTTGATCTCCAGATGAGAAAACTCTTGTGTCCCGTATTTCCACTAATCTGAATGTACTACGTAGAGGGACGGGGCACCTCCTCTATCTCCACAGTGGGCTTCTAGAACAGAAGACCCCAAGAATACCTCAGGCATCTTTACTTGTATGCTATAGGAAAAATGCAGACAGCCCTCACGCAACATAATGTGCGACAAACAAGTTTAGAATTAAAGGTGTAGTGGGATTACTGATACCCATAAAGAATACCAAGACTGAGTGGTCGAGTGGTTAAAAATAGAGGAAGTAACAACAGAAGACAGGGTCCCTGGACAGGAAAAAAAACACCCATAAAGCCATGTTAGCTTAAAAATACAGTAGCATCTTCTTATGTAACCATCACATTATTCTTCTCTTGCTGTGAACTTGGCGGTTAGTTCACATTTATCTATAGGTCAGCTACAGGGAACAGTGCGGTAACTTCACTCTTAACACATGAACAATGCAGCCTGCACTGAGTTTGCATTTCCTTCACCTTCTCCAACCTGTGACATCCATTTGCAGTTTAATTCAGCATCACACTGCTAGGGCTCAGCCTTGACGTTCCTATAACCCACAACTATACTACCACTAAAGCACAAAATACTGTTCTTTGCATACAATCTCAGAATGTGTCATAATAAGCTGACTTTTCATCTCCAAAGGACTTCTAAAATCATTATAAAAAATAAACAAAAAGACATATTTAGTATTCCAAGTAAAATGCCTGCTACACCATAGGCTCTCGATGTTAATTCCTTTCTCCCTTTGCCCAAGATAAATTCAATCATCAATTAAATTTCTCCAATCCAATTTGCACTCAGAATGCTATTGATAATTACATACCTGCAGATAACTATATTACAAATGTATTTATTTTGAAGAGACTAATCCTTCAAAAATTTTATGCATGGGAATGAAAAAAGATCCATTTTCTACAAACATTTACTGAATATAAAACACATATAGAGAAGTTTACAATTGCAATTGCACAGCTCATTGATGTATCCAAAAGAATCACCCATGTATATAACACCTGGATAAAGTCATAAAAGTTCAGCAGCTCTCCAGAAGATCCAAGGTGTCTTGTCTTTCTTCCTCCCAAATTTAACCATTACTTAGATTTCTAAAATGATAGATTAGTGTATACCTATGTACTTAAATGGGCACATGTCATGTGCATTGGTTTGTTTCCTGCATATGACTTTGATGTGGGTTAGCTCTTCACTGGATAGCTAGGTTGCAGAAGGACACATTGCAAAAAGTGGAGATAGGAGCTGCAAATCTACTAAAGGCTCAATCAGCTCTGGCTTTAACTGTAGTCCATTGGTGAAAGAAGACCAAGTAAACCAGATTTAAGGAGGGTGAATTGAACTTTACCCAATAGTGGCAAGAGTGGAAAATAAAATCCCCTCACCTTTATTCCATCAAAAAGATCACAGATGTATTAAGTAAAACTCTTTTAACTATAATAACAGAAAAATAAATTATTCTTATCTCAGCTTGGATAGATTTCTACCCACACTCATCAGTGGAAAGAACACTCATTTTTCAAGGTTTGGTTTACCGCCTCATTCTCTGGGAAGATACAGCTTTTATTCTTCCATCAAAAATCATGACTTTCACTTCATTAATTGCATTAAAACATTTTTCATACCTGGCAACATACTTGAGATTTATATTAAATTCCTTTCTGTGTGACATAGTAAACAAGTTGAGAAAGGAACAATATTTTATTCATAACTATTCCCAAGTCACTATAACTGTGTCTATTTTATTAGCTCTTAATAAATAATTGTTGAATGGTTGATGTTAAATTGCAACATGAATTAAACATGGGATTAAATATTCAACAAAAGAAGCTGTGTGATGGGTAGAATTAGTTGAATATTTATTTTAGCAGTATGTATTTTTGTATTTCTCTTATTCTACTTATTGTAGAAAAATTGGAAATTATGAACAAAGGAAAAAGAGACAAAAATTCATAATTTTGTGACTCAGATAATCACAACTAAATTGTGATTGGTGAATTGTTTGAACTCCCTATTTTTATCGACACTTTAAATTATTTTTGGGGAATACTTGTGACATTTCTGCACTCCAAATTTTGTTCTCATATTTAAAGTTAAGAAATACAATTTTAGTATGTTTCACAAAATAACAATGATAAAAGCAAAAGCTACCATAACTAATATTTTGTAGCCAGAGTGACTCCTTAGTTTCGTCTCTAGTGTCTCTATTAGAAAATAACGAAGTTTTGGGGTGGCTGGGTGGCTCAGTGGGTTAAACCCTCTGCCTTCAGCTTAGGGGACAATCCCAGGGTCCCAAGATCAAGCCCCACATTGGGTTCTCTGCTCAGCAGGGAGCCTGCTAACCCACCCCCCTCCGCCTGCCTCCCTGTCTACTTGTGATCTCTGTCAAATAAACAAATAAAATATTTTTTAAAAAAAGAAAATAATGAAATGTTGATGTCTTCATGTTTTTCTAAAAAGCAAATAAGATTTTTTTCCTGTGTATTATAAGGAAATTTTCTGTTTTAAAAATTACAAAAAATTACCTAAAATTAATAACATATATTTTTCCAAATTGATTAATTAAAAATAACAGATGTTCTTATATAGCTATTCCATTCTTTAAGATCTTCTGTATTATAAAAATTATTTTACTATTTTACATATTGTTAAAATGAATATTGTTTAGTTAAAGCTGCCTCTTCACTAAAGATTATTCTTCGTCTTTTGGATAAACTATGTGAAATGGAACAACTGAGAAAAATTGCAGCATATGAATTTTTTAAAAGGGGAGACAATGTTAATTTGTTTTTACAAATACTATTCCTCTTGGATCATTATGATAGTTAATTTTCTGTGGTAAATCTTTGCTTTGCCATGCATTTATGTCAATATGCACATGTCACTTTTCATAAGTGCTTATAATTTGTTTCTAAATTTATTAAATTTACCTTAACTTTTTTACTTCAAACATAATCAGCCATAGCTTAGAAGTGAGCAGCCAGAAAAATTATTAAATACATAAAAATGCTAGCCAATGCCATGTTAGTATCTTCAGTCATATAATATACAAAATGTAGATCCCAGAGTGTCCTTGGTGAACTCACTCATCATTGATTTTGACCATGAAAAAGCCAAGTTACAGTAAGGGAAAAAGAACAACTCTAAATTATTTTGTATTATTCATCCAAAAATAATTGATTATTAATAATTATTATGCAAATAATTATTATGATGCAAATAATTGATTATAAGTTTCAACAAATATTGATAATTTTGTCTTTCTGTTTTTGTTGAAAATTTTTCAGATTCATCATGTTTTACAGGTATCTATAGCTTGTTCATTCTCTTTGCTGGGGAGTAGTCTACTTGAGGAATGAATTAAACATTTTTATCCATTAGAAAATATCATTTTCTCCCAGTTTGGAACTATGGTATGTAATGCTATTATGAATATCTTTGTGCACATATATATACATTCTGTTGAGAATGTATTAAGAAGTATACTCTTTAGATAAAAACATATGTTCATCTAGACAATAGAAAACAGTTTTCCAATGTGCTGGTACAGTTTACATTCCAACCAGCAATCTGTGAGCATTCCATTTGTTTTATATTCTCATCAACATTTGGTATTATTGGTATTTATAATTTTAGCCATTTTGCTGTGTACAAATACGGAAGATTTAATTGACATTTTCTTGATGAAAGATAATGACTTCTTGCCACTTTTGTGAAGTGACTTTTTAAGTTATTTGCCCATGTTCCTTTGTTTGTCTTTTTTTCCATATTGACTTATTTTTCTTGATATATTCTGGGTATGACTTCTTTGTTGGTTATATGTACCATACCAGTAAAATCTATTCCAGTTGGTGGAATAATTTTTAATTTCTTAATGATGAATTCTTATGAAGAGCAGATCATCTCTCTTGATGAATGTCATCCAGTTTTTCAGGTTTTTCCTTACAGTAAGTGCCTTTTGTATACTCTGAGGAAATTTTTCCTACCCCACCATCAGTAAGATCAACCTGCTATCGCCTTTAAGCTTCATTTCACATTTCACATTTAGATCCACACTCAGCCCTGTATAGTTTTTATGTATCATGTAAGGCAGGTGCAGAATCATTCATTTCCTCATGGATGTTCCAAAGGGGAAATATTTTCTCCAGTGCTCTGAGTGTGTACACGTGAAAGTGGATCCCAGTGTATAGCGATGGGTTAGGAGGGAACATGTGCTTTGGGATTTCACAAGCTTCTGCTGGGGAGCAAATTACAAATGCTTCTGATCTTGCTCTTGTAAATTCACTTGATTTGTCACCATTGTCATAAAACTCATTCCACCCAATTTGGAGGGTTGGTTTCTGGATTCTTTATTGTGTCTTGTGGTTTATTTTGGTACTGATATCACACCATTTTAGTTATTATGACTTTATTGTACATGTTGATTTTGTGGTAATGGAAGTCTTCCATTTCATCCTTGATCATTGTCTTCACTATTCTTGGCCCTTTGTATTTCCAAATGTCTTCAGAAGCAGCTTGCAAATTTCCACAAAACGGCTTGCTAAGCATTTTTATTATGATTACACCGAATTTTTAGATCATAGGGGATAACTGGATTATTTAAAATATAGATACTTATGATTAATGGGCATGTTATATACTTCCATTTTTTAAGCATTTATTTTTTTCTCTTGATAATGTTTTATTATTTCCCATATAAGGTCTTGCATAACTTTAGTTGGACTAGTTCCTAGGTATTTGATTTTTTAATGTTCAGACATATAATTCTGTTTATGTAATTTCTCTTTGCTATTCTACTTCAGAAATTCTTCGTGCTAACAGTGGACAAGTAGTCCGAAGGTGAATCAACATAACAAGAGAAACTGCTATAATATCTCTGTGGGTTTCTCTGTTAGCCCATGGTGTCCCTAAATGAAATCCTAGGAGATCTATTGGGACTTTTCAACCTTGGCAGGTCCTGGACCCCATAAGCGTGATGAAAGTTCTATTTACTTTATCATCTCAAATACCATTAAACATGGGGAATCAGCTCAAATGTCACCTGTTTAGGGGAAAACAGTTCAGATGTCAGACTCACCTCTCACTAATCCCTTTTCTTGCATATGATCAAATGATTGGCCCACAGAGTGTCAATATGTCATGCTTGACAACTTTATTTTTTAGCTTATAACTAAGAAAACATACTTTAGCAAACCGTGGAACTCATAAAATATGTTGACCTCATTGAAAGCACTAATATCCATAGCTTACCCCCACAAACTGCAATTTAGTAAATAACTGGGCTCATAAATTGTTTATTTTGTACTACATGTTTGTAATTGGGTTCATATATTATATGCTTTGCCAGTAACATAGGTGATTCTGATATTTTCTCTTGAAGACCATAATTTTAAAATATTACTTGAAAGTGAAAATGAATTATGATACTTCTCTGGGTGTTAAAAGAAAATGTAAGGGGCCCTGGGTGGCTCAGTGGATTAAGCCTCTGTCTGTGGATCAGGTAATGATCTCAGGGTCCTGGGATGGAGCCCTGTATCAGGCTCTCTGCTCAGCAAGGACCCTGTTTCCCCTTCTCTCTCTGCCTGCCTCTCTGCCTACTTGTGATCTCTCTCTGTCAAATAAATAAATAAAATCTTTAAAAAAAAAAAAGGAGAGAATATATACTTTGCATATTCAAAAACGATGAGATGTGTTACAATTTTAACCTTTTCCTTCACTTAGTAGCATGCATCTCTGTTGTCAAATTTTTCCCATTCAACTGTTGTTAATAATGATGATGGATCTATCAAATATGCCATTTCCAAAGTGAACAGCCAACATCTCTCTTGGCCAGCATTCTTTTTAAGTCATAATAATATTTTTAAAGATTTATTTATTTATTTATTTTTAGAGAGAGAGAGAGAGAGAGAGCATGCTCATGAGCAGGGGGAGGGATAGAGTGAGAGGGAGGGAGAGGGAGAGAGAATCTCAAACAGACTCTCTGCTGAGCACAGAACCTGTCATGGGGCTTGATCCCAGCACCATGAGATCATGACCTAAGCGGAAATAAAGACTTGGTCACCAGGCACCCCAGCCTGATTTTTAAAAGCAGTAGTATTTTTAATTTAACATATTAGTACTGGAAATATTCAGGACATTTGGAATACAGAATATGTAAGAACTGTCTAAACTTGGATTCTTCAATACACTTCATTGCTGTATATTTAAGGTATATCTTTCAGACAAAAACTATTTGACCATTTATATCTACTATGAGATTTTATCTTTGTGCAATATTTTATTGAATTGTTTATTTTTTATAATAACACCAATGAACCACTTTAAGATAGAGAAGGTATTTTGAAGTTATTGTTTTTCCTCATTATGATCTAACTTTCCTCTGACTAAATAAACCCACACAATATTATTTAGTATCATTGTCCAGTTCCCTAAAAATTAAACTATGATAGTGTGTGATTATCAATGTTTGCTTATTCTGTGGCTCTTATAATAACTTCAGTGATGTTAACATTAAATTACTTCTAATTTCTTTAATTTTCATAACTACCTCTGCCTTCTAAATTATTGTGCTATTTTGTTGCTTTTCTTTGAAAAAAATATTTTTTTAAAAAAAGTAGAAGTGAATCTTGTTTGTTAATTTAGAAACAAATTATAGGAAATTATGAAAAGCAACATAAGCACATTAGCATAAATGAACTACAATGGAAATAACATTAGAAAACATATTATAGACTACTAACTATTAAAATAAAATCATCAAGGGGTGCCTGAGTGGCTCAGGGGGTTAAAGCCTCTGCCTTCAGCTCAGGCCATGATCCCAGAGTACTGGGATCCAGCCCCACATCAGGCTTGCTGCTCAGCAGGGAGCCTGCTTCTCCCCCTCCCACCTGCCTCTCTGTCTGCTTGTGATCGTTGTCTGTCAAATAAATAAATAAAATATTTAAAAATAAATAAATAAATAAAATGAAGCCTTCAAGGAGCATCCATTTGTAAAAACAAGTAGCACTCTTTTTAGAATTTTTTCATATACTATTGATGTAGCTTGTTTTTCTCAGCCATCCCACTCCTTATAATTTATCTAAAATATCTTTAGTGTACACACAGTCTTATCTAAAAGTTATATAGTACAATATTTAGTTTATAAAAATAGACTTTTTATATAAAAAGTCCTTGAAAAATGGAAAAAATATTAATTCCATTAAGATGATATTAAAGAAGATCATTTGAGTTTTTAATTTGAGGCAATTTGTGATTTGACATAATTTCATTATAACTTGATAAATGGAAATTATAAAATGTTACCCTACCATGCATATCATGAAGAGCTAAAGACAGAAAAACTTAATCATTTTCTACAAATTTATTATGTACTATAGATTAAATTGAAGGGTCACCCCTAGCCCTAATATTAGGGGATTTTTTTCCCCTAGCCCTAATATTGGGAATTTTTTTTCCTTGGTTGTTATTTAGTGGGAAGCATTAGATTTGTGTGAGTCAACACAAAGTTTAAAGAGCCAAAAATACCATGTGTGTTACTTTTAGAAAAAGTTAAAAATGTGCATAAAAAGAATATTCAATGAAACTCTGATTGACTATACATGATGGATTATGGGTGACCTTTATTTTCTTCTTTGTATTTATCTGATTTATATAAGTTTTATATTATAGCCATAGAACATATTCATAGAGTGTATTTCTATTTTATTTATAATATAATATATTTTATTATAATTTATAATAAAAATACCTGTAGTTAAAACAAATATTAAAGTCATCTTGCCAATACTGCAGTTTCTTACAATGAAAAAACTTAGTCTTACCATATGATCCAGCAACTGTGTTTCTAGGTATTTAATCTGCAGATTTGAAATGTATGTCTGTGTAGAAACCTGCATGTAAATGTTGATAGCGGCTTTATTCATGATGTCTAAAGACTAGAAGCAACCAAGACGTCCTTCAACCTATAAAGAGATAAACAACTATGAAACAATGTACAATGAATTATTATTCAGAGATAAAAAGAGATGAGCTATCAAGCTACAAAAGACATAGATGAAACCTAAATGTGTATTACCAGGTTAGAGAAGACAGTCTGAGAGACTGTGAACTGTTGGATTGCAGTTAACTGCCTGACCAACTATTGCTGTGGTGAGAGGGTAGAATAGGTGAAGGGCAGGGAATTCTTAGGGCAGTAAAACCACTCTGTATGAGACTGTAATGGCGAACATAGCATATTGAGTATTTGTCAAAAACTCATGGATCTTTACAGGATAACAATTAATCTATTATATGCTAATTTTTAAGAAGTCAGGAGTTCAGGGATCCCAAGATGGAATGCAGAAAATGACAAAATGATCTACATGTCTTACATATATATGAAATACTCACACTGAACAGGGAAGGGAGAGCAGGTACTGACCTAACTATCTTTGGACATTAAGGGTTAGAAGACTAAAGGCAAAAGAAATTATACATAATTTTGTAAATAGAAATTATAAAGCATACTGTACTCTAGTTGATAAAATTGTTTCTGACAAGGTACAGGTTAACAACTGAGACCACCACACACATATACTGGAATTGAACAATTAACTAAATGGGTGGCAATGGTGGGAGCCAGGTTTCTCACCATTAAAGCTGGATATCACAAATAAGCCAGTGGAGGATTGTACAGTGGTATTATGGCAATGGATTAGAGTTGGAGACATCTGTATGAACTCATGTTCAGCTTCATATAGATACATATACTTAAATATAGAAATACTTATAGACATGCTGGTACAGAAGGGTTTGTATATATAAAACTTTTCTCTATGAGCTAGAGGGCCGGAGACATCCAGTAGCAACATTTAGCACCCAGATTTGATTTCTATGCCATTGTTTCATAAAAAGGAATTAGCACTCCTTGGAGAAATGACTGACTCCAAGATTAAGGGAGGAAATATACAAAATGAGACTGAAGTATCTTGTAGTGCCTGAAAGTAAGGAAGTTATTTAAAACCAAAATCCACAATAATGGAGGTATGTCAAAGGGTGACAAGAACCAAGCTCCTAATAAATGCTCAGACTGGAACAATTTGTGCAAAAAAGTAATTAAAATAGTATTACAATTTATCTATGAGTCCATACTGATAAACACAAATAATTAAATAAGTACCTAAATTGGAGACAATGGACAGACCTCTATGCAGAATAATTGAAAATAATTGTTGTAGATATTCTACCACAAAGAAGCAGAGCATAATACATGTAGTGACCCATGGAGAATAGTGTGGAAAGAGAGGGAAAGATTCCAGAGGAGAAACCTGAAAAATTCTACCTCAGTCAGGTGAGCAAGATTAACATCAATAGTGATGAGTCATGTCGTCAGTATGTATGCTTGATAAAATGTGAAAGAGATGGCACCATATCTCTGTGATCCTCCACTCAAAAACACACAAACCCACGGCTGGTCATGAAGCAAATAATCGGTGAATCACAATTAGAAGGCCACTCTACAAATACCTGATCAGTGCTTCTAAACTATCCAGATCCTCGAAAACAAGGATAGTCTGAGAAACTGTCATACCCAAGAGAAGCTTACATGTATAATGTGCTATCTTGGATGGGATCCTGTAGCACAAAATGGACATTGGGTCAAAAGTAGGATAATCTGAATAAAGCATAGACTTTAATTAATAATGCATTGATATTGTTCTTAACTGTAACAAATGTACCCTATTAATATAAGATGTTAGTACTAAGTAAACCTATGTCAGTAATAGTGGAATTCTCTGTGCCATCTTCATAATTTTCCTGTAGATCTAAACCTATTTAAAAGTATATAAATGTTTTTTAGAAAATGTTTATTTTTATCAAGTTAATTTATTTCTCACTAAATTTTATAAACCTATGTTGAAGTCATGTTTATTTTCAACATTTAAAGCATCAAATATTAAATTATTATTTATTGAGGACTAATAAAAAGACACAATGATAGGCACTTGGTAAAAAATATATATATATGGATAAAGCAGTCTTTTTCTCAGCTTGTTTGCATTCCAGTGAAGATAGAAATGAATATATTATACAAGTACTAGGCTGGTCATGAAGAACGTTATCATTTAATTAAAATGAAAAGAAAACCATTATCTAATAGATGAATTAAAAAGGCTTCCCAGATAATGAATAATTAAAATACATCTTGAAATATTAGTGGTCTTTCAATTGACAGTGAGGCTGATGAAATATAGCTTCCAAGTCAGAGACTTCAGGAAATCCGCAAATTCCCTCTTCACTTCTTGGAATGCTCCCTTTGGAACCCAGTCATGAAATGAGAGGTCTAAGCCACATGGTTTGTTCAAGTGAATGGAAACCCAGGTGCCCTGATAGGACCCTTAGCTTAACTCCCAGTGGGGACCAGCACCTACTGTGTACTATGAGTCAGCCATCTTGGATGTTCCACCTCGACCCCAATCTGTCACCACCTGTCACCTGCACCTGAGGCTGCAATGAAGTGAGAATCTGTGAATGTTGGAAGCAGTTGTATGTATTTTACTGTGGAAAGAACACAAATAATCTATAGGTAGTAAACCTATAGAATTGTGAGAGACACTACACATTTCAAACCACTAACTTTAGGAAGTTAAGTGTTCATTGATAGAATATGGTATGTATACACAATGAAATATTACTCAGCCATGAAAAGAATAAAATCTTGCCAGTTGTGACAACAAGGACAGACCTAGAGCACATTATGCTAGGCAAAATAAATCAGACAGAGAAAGACAAACGCCGTATGGTTTTGCTTATGTGTGGAATCTGAAAAACAAAAGGAATGAACAAAAACTACAAGAACAATAAAAAAGAAACTGACTCATAAGTACAGAGAACACACTAGTGGTTGCCAGGCAGAAGAGGCTGAGGGATGGGTAGAATAAGTGAAATGGATCGAGAGGTACGGTACACCCTTCCAGTTGTAAAATAAAGGGATAAAGAGGACAGCATAGGAATAGAGTCAGTAACATTGTAATGACTTTGTGTGGTGACAGATGTTAGCTATACTCAGCCTGATGTATGTCATTGTTAAATCACTATCAACCATACTTCAACAAATTAAAAAAAAAAATTAAAACAACTGAATGTCTCAGAATGTCAAGTGCCGTAGGGAAGCCAAGCATAATACAACCTTAAAAATGTTGCTTTTAATTAAGGACATCAAGGTAATGGATCTTTAGCAAAGGTGTTCAGCAATGCCAAAGATGTCGTGAATTGAAGAGTCGTCAGTCGGTGGGGGGAAGTCTAGGTCATTGACAAGCATTGGTGATGTGCTCCATAGAGATCGTTTTGGTTACATTTTAAATTCAAATAAAGTCTACGGGTTTACTTGATGACAGGAAAGAGCCAGCAGCAAATTAAAATAATGGAATGATAGCAGTTAATTTATGAGAAAGCAGAAGTTTTGGAGTCTGGGCCCCACATTGGACCCTTAAACTGGAAACTGAATCTGTTTTTAGTTATTTTTTTCTTTAATTCTCTGCATGTCTCAGTTCCCATTCTGAGAATTTCTCAAGTTATCCACTATATAGCTAATTTTATTCCTACAGTTTGACATTTGTTCTTCACATTTTTTACTCTGGGTTTTAGTGCAATTTTATTCATACTTGCTTTGTGAGATATAATTTCAAAAGTAAGCTTTCCTGCCTCAGCCCAGATTTTCCTTTCCTTAAATTGCAGTATTTTGTCATAGACCACCACCTCCTAAAACAGGGCAATATCAACTTTTGTCAAAAGGAGAAAGATATATAATAAGAATATAAGTATTTATTATAGGATTATAGAATTTTCCTATTATATTTGTCAAGATTAAAGATATTAGTATTTCTTACTTTTATAGATGGCCCTGCAATTTTATCAGTTAATTCACAAAGTAAAGTGAAATGATAAAAATGTAAATTATTTGATTCTTATATCTCCTTCCTCGAAATTCTGTGCACTGATACTTTGTGTGTGTGTGTGTGTGTGTGTGTGTCTAGAAGGAAGAATTTTAAGGCTCTTTTGCTGGAAGGCTGCATGCAGATTTGAGGCAGGTCATAAACTTTGCATATAGTAGATGTAGGCTTAAGTCTACAGATCTCCCACTCATTATTCTTATATGTTTTCATAAATTGTTAACCCGATTGTCATTATTCTCACCTGGCAATTAGGTGGATAGCAACATTTAACTCACAAATAGTTTGAGATATTTAAATGAAATGAACTGATACTATTGAGCTCTGAATAAGCACTGAAAATAGAACACTGCTAGTTAAAAAAAATGGAATTTACATATAGACACAAAAATTTCTCAGCTCATTACCATATCAAACTCAGTAATAGGGTCAAAAGATCAAAAAGTACACGTATAGATGAGATGAAGGAAATCCTCGACAAATACCAACCACTGGGTTTAGTATATATTACTTGTGGGAAGTGTCAGGAAATAACCAAAACCATAGGACACAAGCCCGTCGTGTATTTGACTACCAGCATGCACATAAAATTTATGGCATTTATAAGTTAAGGAAGTGCATTTTGTTCTCTATGATTTGAAATTTTTACAGAACGAGGTTTTTATTTGTAAAACTTACGGTATTGTCACCTAATTCTTTTGCTTTTACTGGGCCTCACAATTATTGCTGTGTTTTCTGAACAGGTGCTGTAGCTCTGACAAGAACCTTGCCTTCAGCTCAGCCTCTCTCTACTCACTGCTATGTCTGTAGACAGTGTTGCCATTATGTAATGGACAGAACTCTTATCCCCATACTGACAGTTTCCTTCCTAGTTGGTTACTGCAATTCAAAATTTCTCTGCTCTCTCTTTAGTCATTTTGTCTGTGAGTTACTTAATAATCAAGTTTATTGCATTATTAGTAACAACAATAAATGGGGGTGTGCACGTTGCCTTTAATGCTGCTCTGTCAGTTCTTGTTACCAACATCAGTGGCATTTGACAGTAGATTCAGTTCTATGCAGTTTCTTTCACAAAGCCATGCCTTAAGATATAATTAGGAACTTGGCAATAGTACCATGATAAATGTTCAGTATTCTGAAATGATCTTTTTTCCCCCACATCAATAAGCTTTATGCTGCATCTACAGGCAGTCATTCACAATTTCTTAATGATGGTGATTGCGGCATTTTGCTGACTATTCTGCAGTCACTATAGCTGTAAGAGCTGACAATTAACTTCAAAGAAACTGAATTCATGTCACAGTCTACACTAAGCATAATCCACATGCTGTCCAAATTGCATATGGGCGATTCAGATGTGAAAGATTACACTGAATTTTGCTGTGCTGGCAGCAGTTCTAATAAACAAAAAACTCAACTACCAAACAAGAAAATCAGATTTGACAATATCTGGTGTTCATAGCATGTATAGAGGAAGGTAGATAGAGAGGGTCCAAGAAAAGGCAAAGAAGAAAAGGAACACCACCAACAAAACATGAGAACAGTGTTTGTGTCAATGACAACAAGGTACCAGAGCACTCCAAACTGGCCCATCTACCTTAGCAATCACACCATCCTACCTCTGCTTTCTTCCTTGTATTTCAGTAAAGAAAACTATGAGAGGAATCAGTAAGTATTTGACAACAGGCTATTTCAGAGAACATGTTGAAATCTTCTATAGAAACATAGATTCTCACAGTTGGAAAAAGAAGGGGTAGATAATTGGTCAGAGGATTGGTTCTATGCAGCCTTGAAATATGTTTGCCCATGAGTGCTTGAACATTCCTGGTTTTAGAGAACTAATTATGCAGAAGGCGAAGTGTTATCTTTTGGGATTGGTAGACATGAATTTAAATCCTCGATCTACTTTTCCAGTAAAGAACCCTGAAAAAGTTAAACAAAATCTCTAGCACTCAGCTTTCTCATTTTGGAATAGAGACCTAACCTCAACCAAAGACCATAGTTGCTATTTTTTTTTTAATCTTATTTTTTCCCCTCTCTCACTTTGCAGCTGCTCACCACCTAGTTCTAAGACAATCTTAAATTATGTAGCCATTGGTACATTAACAATTTCCTTTCTTTGTTTACCTCCAGCATGAAGACCGGAATGGATGTAATTTAAAGTCACATCACCCTTATAGATGCCAATATCAGTGACTGAGTCATCATTTTAGGTTATCATTTAGTATTTCTATTGCCAACTAGACTTAGAAACCACCAACCTCTAGGCTGGCTGTACATCTGGGAAACTGCTCTGGCAAGATACCTCTGATCTTCAGTCACAGGAAACCAATGTAAAGCTAAATGGAATAAGTTCTGACTCCTGTAATGCCAGTCAGATTAGATTTTGTACATCAGATCAGTGACATAACTGAGGAATGACTTCTTTTCTATCTTTCTGTTCTGCCTTCTAAATTAGCAGTTTTATTTCAAGATTGCCTTACATGGCTATAAATGAATGCCAACAATTCCTGGGATCCTATGTTCAATACCTGCACAAAAACCCCTAGCTCGACTCCAAACAAATGGCATATGCCAATCCTGAAACATTCAGGATGTCCAGACTACATGCTGATGGTCTTAAATGTGGGTTGGACACTTATCCCTACACCAATGACTGTGATGTGAGGATGGAAAGAGGCGGCTAGGGAAGGGGTCAATCCATCTAAATCACATGGCACTCCTCAAAGGTTATTGAAGGTTGTTGGGATGCAATTACACTGTCCACCATATCTGGGTTACCACCAATTCTTCTGTGTTCTAATGTCTACTAATGTCCTACTGTGTTTCTGGATACTCACTCTAGTACTACATACTTACCACAGAACAGATTATTTATAGTAGATCTTCTCTCTTGTTTACATAGACTAATGCCACTTTTCTGCTTCTGGCCCTTCATCTTGTCTGTTGAGGATGTGACCATGCTGGGAAGGTGGCATTCTAAGAGTTCATAATACAAAAATAGAAGTTAAATTTTCACATGGCCCACACCTAGTCAGTGCAAAAGAGCTAGTTAGTATAAGAATGTATTTAGATCTGCTAAATGCAGAGAGGCAGCTACAGCCACATTGTGAATCTTCAATTCTTCCACTTGGGCACAGCTACTAACACACTTTTGCAAATATGACTTGGCTGTGAGTTGTTTAGCTCTATTTCCTATGCTCTTTGGAACCAAACTGGTCTCATAGGAACTTCTGCCGCCAGATATTGGACCCCACTCTCTTATTATAAATGAGCAATTTAGATGCTACCTCTCTGTGTACCTTGCTTCCAAGAAGCATTCCTTACTGGCTGCCACAATGTTTTCTCCTGATTGCTTTTACAGAACTTCCTCTTCAATTTCCACTGCTTTTAGCAGTTTTGCACACTTTGTTTGCAATTTTAAATGTTTTCTAGTTTAATCAGTAATTTTATTTTATTTCACATTAGCTTTAGGTAAAAAGCAACAGCTGTATGTCTTTATCATTATACAAGAATTTTCTCATTTTTTTTAAACAGGGGTATTTGATGCACATAAATCAATAAAACTCTTTTCAATTATTCTTGAAACTGTTTCTTCACATTATATTTCCTGTGTTACCAGTCTTCAAGCATGCATCGTACGCTATTCAACTATTTCACTGATTTTTTTTAGCAATTACATACATATTTTGAAAGATTGATTATTATTTCTTGTAACAGCCTGTTCTTGTTTTATAGATGTGATAACTTCTTCATTTCTTTTTTGCTTTGCCTCTCTAGATATAATTTTTTTTATTTTAATTTATTCTTCTGTTTCTTCATTTAGCACATTGCGTGTGTTTAATCTTTTTTCTAGTTTTCATACTACTTGTTTTCATCAAGTAGTTATAATTCTTTGATCTCTATCAATACCTACAAATGATAAATATTAATGGCTCTAGAGTGTGTCCCACTGCATACATTAAGTTTTTGCCAGTGATGCTTACACTATTTGGGGCCCTATGTGAACTTCAGACAGTCTTACAGATTATCTTTTCAGCTGGTCTCTCCCCAGCATTGGAAGTGGTTTCCTCACACATTGATCAGTCTTACCTAAATAATGTCCAAAAATGACCCTCCACAGATCTCCAGAGAGCCTTCCATGTAGCTCTCTTATCTTTAGTCCTTTGTCTCATGAACTCCAGCCAGCTGGGTCTTCTTAGACTCCTAATCCCATGTTCTGTGGTAAAGAAATGTTTCAGAGACCTCCAGTCTTCCCATTCAAAAAGACCTGAGATGGAAGAAAAGTTGAATATATGTTTTATTTGGTCTGGGTATACCTACTTTTAGTCAAGTTATTTGAATTACGTTTAAGAAATGTGAAGATATGAGAAATATATGTTAGTTTTATCATTAGATGGTATGTAGAAAATGTTTCCTTTATTATTAACAACTTATATCTCTAGACTGATAAGAGTCTACATACTTGACATCTTTCTCATTTGAGAGGAACTCATGAATTGTATCAACTATACATTAGGTCACTTTGACCATGAAAACTGATTTGTTGATTTTTTTTCCTTTCAATGTTTGCCTTATAATATGGATCAAATGTACTCTATCTTCAAATACTTGCATTTGGAAATAAAATTGTAATTGCTTACCCTAAAATTCAGGTTTAATAAATTGTTAATGGTTGCTATATGGTTAATGGTTACTATACTATACTAACTTTATTTAAAAAATAATTTAATTTTTTAAATTTCATTTCATGGTCAGCCACAACATCCAAATATGGCTTATGAAATTATAAAAAACATCCAAGACTGAAGATTTGATGTGTATGTTGTTCACTTCAGTCAAAGAGAGTCTATTTTCCTTGAGCTTCACTGTAGAGAAAAATCTTGAATTATAGCATCTGGCAAATATGCACTTACACCCACAGTTTATATCACCTATACTCTTTTAACAAGAAAAAGAAAAATGGACATATAAACAATCAAATTAGTATGTTATGTTTATTTCAAAAATTTATAAGCAGCTTAAATCAAACCTTTGCATGTAAATTTCTAACATAACATTCAGTTTTCTCATCATTTTCATTTATTAAATTGTGGTGTAAATGATACCCGTTTAACCTCCTTAATGTGCAATGTTTTATATTAATATTTGACCCAGAAATAAGAAAACGATAAAAATAAGATGTATAGATCCATCTCCAGTGTGTAAGAAAATAGAATTTCATTCCATCTTATCCATGAAATGTTTCCTTAAGATTATCCATGTGTCTCTGCTTAGACATAGCATAAAACCTCCTGCTGTAGCAAGGTAAATATGTGTTCAACAGAAACTAAAACATTTAAATCTTTGGAAATAAATATTTCTAAATATTACTGATGCTACCTATTATTGAGTTCACATTTTGTGATTCCATAAGTATTTGTGATTATGTAGGCTTTCATCACTGGTCTTTTTGGGACCCAAGCCAGATTTCTTCAGTATTAATACCTTACTGAAGTCTTTCACCTTATTCTTTTCGACCACTTTATCTTCTTTTCACTCCCTTTGATTATATATGGGTATTTAAATATACCACCTTCTTAAACTTGGAAATTCTTTTTAAATCTACCTACTATACTTTATTCATCCTTATTAATGACCATGAAACCAAGGGAAGAATCCTACCTAGAGAGTGAAATGCAATTAATAAGAATATCAGTAGAGTAGAAAAGAGAGTAATGGTCCTTTGTGAAGACATTCTGCAGGTAAAATAAAAACCAAACCTGCATGACATATACAAATAATTATCTTTGCCAGTAAATTTCAAAATGCTTATCTCAGAAATTTACTGTAGGTATTTCCAGTTGTTAACTTTGTCTCTAATGCCTTAGTTTAAGAACACATTTAAGTATTGTGGTAGAACTATCTGAGCTTATGTTGATGGATCCTACTGAGTCTTATAAGGCACAATACAAAATCGGCATGCTGACAGAGATAGTTACAAAATTGGATTCCTGCCCAGGAAATTATTACCTTTAGACCAACTGTGGTTGTGATAGAGAAAAAAATCACAACCCCTGAGAAATAACCAATATCAGAAGCTTTGAAGTTAAATTGGTCTGGAAGCTGAGGCCATCCTTCATGAGCGATCTTTTACCTACACCCCTGAGAGATTGATTGCCTACAGGAAAACAAAGATTATTGTGGAGATATGGCATTATAATTTTAACATCTTAATTTTTCTCTACAATAGAATCTCTGCAATATTACTTGTTACCTATTTAGTATTAGTTATTTTAGGAACTTAAAATATATATAAATCAGATGGGGTTCTTTGTGTTCAGTAAAGAGAACATTTAAGAATACTTGAAATTTATTTTTAATGCTTGGCAAAATGTAACTTGGCAGTGCAGACAAGCTAAAGTAATAGATTGTGGTGTAGATATAATATACTATTAGATGTACACATAATGACTCATGGGAACACATAGGAGGAGCTCAGAAATAGTCTGTTTCCCCAGAGATGGCTATTATGGTGAAATCAAAAGATAACTGAGTCTTGAAAGGTGCATAGAAGTACTCGGGGGGAAACAATGAAAAATCAATATGGTGGATAGAGATCATGCAGAAATTTGTCCTCTCCACAGTTCTTACACACCAGTTGCACTGATATTTAGTATAAAATGCAATAATTTATACACACACAGTAATACAAATATGTGAATATTAAAGAAATGAAGCAAATTTTCAGTTGTCAGATAAAAACTAAAATATATCATAAACCAAGAGTGGAAAAAAGTAGGAATTGAAGCCAAACTCTCAGAGATATATGAAAAACAGAAAGAGCTCAGTGGTTGGAATTTTTACAACCGGATGGGGGGAATTAGTCATTCAAACTGAATAAACCGTGCAGTTTAAGGAGATAAAAGTCTAGTTTTTTGTTTTGTTTTAAACAAAATTAGGACATTTGAGGAGACAACATTGAAAATAAAAACCAGGATTTTTTTTTTTTAATTGAGGGAAGACATATATTCTAAGGTAGAAAAAAAATTTTATATTCTGAAAAAGGTAAATACAATCAAATTCATACCTGGACTCATCTAGTGACAATGAACAATAGCAAGCAAAATGAAATTTATTAAAAATCCTGAAGCGGGGGCACCTGGGTGGCTCAGTGGTTTAAGCCGCTGCCTTCAGCTGGGGTCATAATCTCAGGGTCCTGGGATCGGGTCCCGTATCGGGCTCTCTGCTCGGCAGAGAGCCTGCTTCCCTCTCTCTCTCTCTGCCTGCCTCTCTGCCTACTTGTGATTTCTCTCTGCCAAATAAATAAATAAAATCTTAAAAAAAAAAAAAAATCCTGAAGCGGTATTATAGGTCACTTAAATAGGAACAAACTTCACAATGAGGACTTCACACAAGAGGAGCGGGAGAGGGAAAGAGGGGGAGGCAGAGAGAATCTCAAACAGACTCCCTGCTGAGCACTGAGCCTGACTCCCAGCTCCATCTCAGGACCACCCCCTCCTGCCCACTCACCCCCTGCTGAGACCAGGACCTGAGCTGAAATCAGGAGTTAGATGCTTAACTGACTGAGCCACACTGTATTCACATCAGTATATATGGATGTTGGAAGTTTCTGGAATAACATTTTTCAAATAATAGGGTCAAGTAACAGTCTAGAGATCTACACTAAATAAGTATTGAAGAATAAAAATATTAAGGTAGTTTTAGGCATACAAAAAGGTTTATTGACATCCACATTTATCACTGGATTTTTAAAAAGACATTTTTTGGGTAAATGTCTTTTCAGGTATTTGGTCCATTTATTTTAGTTGGGTTGTTTGTCTTTTCATTGCTGTGTTATAAACACTGCTGTGTTATTTATAGATTCTGAATACGTTTTTTATCTCATATATATGACTAACAAATACCACCCCCCCTTTTCCAGGGGTTAACGTGCCCTTCACCAATGGTATCTTTTGAAACACAAAATTGTTAATTTTGGTAAAGTTCAGTTTCTCCCTATTTTGTTTTGTCACTTGTAATTTTGGCATCATATCCAAGACAAAATTGCCTAATCCAAGTCTAAAAGATTTACTCCTGTATTTTCATCTAAAGATTTTATTTTAGTTCTTACATTTAAGTCAGTGATCCATTTTGAGTTCATTTTTGTATGTCATTTCAAGTAGGGCTCCATCTTCATTCTTTCTCATAAATATACAGTTGTCCCAACACCAGTTTTGGAAAAGATCTTCCCCATTTTTTTTTCTAGAAACTTTTCAAAAATTAATTGATTATAAATGTAGGAGTTTCCTTTTGAAATCTCAATTTTATTTCATTGATTTATATGTCTATCTTTATACTAGTATCATACTGTTTTAATTATCTGGGTTCATAGTAAATTTTTTTTTTTAATTTTTAAGTCGTAAGTATTAATGACTCAACTTTGTTCTTCTTTTTCAACTTTGTTTTTACTACTCTTGACCTCTGGCAACTCCATATGAATTTTAGGATCAACTTATCATTTTCTACAAAAATGGCAATTGGATTTTGATAGGGGTATACTGAATCTGTAGTTCAATTTGGGCAGTATCGCCATCCTTAACAGTTTGAAGTTTTTTGATCAATAAATGTGGATATCTTTCCCTTTATTCAGATTTACTTTAATTTCTTTCAACAATGTCTTGTAGTTTTCAGTTCATAACACTAAGATTTATTCCTAAATATTTTATACTTTTAGACATTACTGTAAATGAAATGACTTAATTTTATTTTTGGATTGTTTATTGCTAAAACATAGCAATACAACATTTTTTTATATCAATAATGTATTTTGCAACCTTGATGAATGTATGAATTCTAATAATGTTAGTGTTATCCCTAAGGTATTATAAATACATGATCAGCTCATCTGCAAATAGAGATAGTTTTACTTCCTTTCCAAATTTTAATGTCTTTTATTTCTTTTTGCATAAGTACCCTGACTATTATCTTTGGTGTAATGTTGAATATAAATAGGAGGATCAGACATTCTTGTCTTTGATCCTAAATTTAGGGGACAAGCATTCAATATTTCACCATTATGCATGACATTAGCTGTGTGGTTTTTATGGATATACATTATCAGGTTTAGGAAGTTCTCCTCGTTTCCTAGTTTGTGGAATGTTCTATCATGAAGGGTCTTGGCAGTTCTCAAATGTTTTTTCTACATTAAGATGATCAAGATTTTTTTCCTCTTAATTCCATTAATATGGTCTATTATGTTGGTTGACTTTCCTCTGTTGAAATAATTTTTCATTCCTGGTATAAATCTCACCTGGATCATGATTTAAAATCATTTTTTACATAGTCCTGGGTTCAATTTGCTATTTTTGTGGGGGGGGGTTTGTGTGAATATTCACAGGAGTTATTGGTAGATAGTTTTCTTTTCCTCTATGGCCTTTTCAGGGCTCTTCTATGAGAGCAATATTGCCTTATAGGAAGAATTAGGTAGTGTTCTTTCTTATTCTATCTTTGGGACAATTTCATAAAGGATTAGTAATACTTTTTCTTTAAACATTTAGTAGAACTAATCAATGAAGCCATCTGGACATAGTAATTATTTTTGACATTTTGAAAAATTAATAACTAATTAAACCTCTTTAGTTGTGTTCAGTCTATTCAGATTTTTCTATTCCCTTTTGACTCAGTTATGGTTGTTTCTGTATTCTTGGCAATTTGTCTGTTTTATCTGGGTCATATGATTTATTGAAATATAATTATTCATAGTATTCTATTTCATTCTGTTTTTATTTTCCTGTAAGATGTGTAATAATGTTCTATATTTTATTCCTGATTTTAATTATTTCAGTCTTCTCATTTTTTCTTGGTACAGTCTAAGTAAAGTTTTGCCATATTTGTTGATATAGTACATTTTCCAATTATTTTATTTTACTTTATTTCCATTCTAATCTTTATTGCTACCTTCCTTCTGCTTGCTTTATTTTTTGTTAGTTCCTTTCCTTTAGTTTTTGAAAGTAGAATGTTGGGTTATTGATGTCTAGAGTTTTCAAAATATAGGTCTGCTTCACATTTCTCTCTTCACACTGCACTAGCTCATTACATAAATTTTGGTATATCTTGTTTTCATTTCCAATTATCTCAAAATACTTTTCTAACTCCTTATGCGACTTATTCTTTGACCCATTAGTTATTTAGGGCTGTATTTTTACATTTCCATGTATCTTTAAATTTCTCATTTTTCAAATGTTTTTAGTTACTACTTTTATTTGATCATGGTAAGATACTCTATATGATTTTAATCACTTTAAATTTATTGAGACTTGTTTTGTGGCCTAATATATAATCTATACTTGGTAAGGTTCTACATAAGATTGAAAAAAATGTATAGTCTGCTATTTTGGGGTGGAGTGTTCTACAGATATTTGTTAGGACTAAATGATTTATATGGTTGTTCAGATCTTTCTTGTTGATTGGTGTCTAACTGTTTTAACCATTATTGAAAGTGGGAAATTTAATTCTCTACTATTACTGTTAAATTGTTTCTTTTTCCCATCATTTCTATAAGTTTTCATTCTGTATATTTTGGGTCTTTTTTTTTTTTGTCTTGATTGTTAGATACATATATATATTTATAATTATTATGTCTTTCTTATGGATTGACTTTTTTTTTAAGATTTTATTTATTTACTTGACAGAGATCACAAGTAGGCACAGGGGAGGTGGAAGGTGGTGGGGAAGCGGGCTTCCTACTGAGCAGAGAGCCTGATGAAGGGCTCAATCCAAGGACTGTGGGACCATGACCTGAGCATAAGGCTTTAGCCCACTGAGCCACCCAGGCACCCCATAGATTGATTTTTTTTTTTGGACAGACAGAGATCACAAGCAGGCAGAGAGGCAGGCAGAGAGAGGGGTAAGCAGGCTCCCTGCTGAGCTGAAAGTCCTATGCAGGGCTGGATCCCAGGGTACTGGGATCAGGACCTGAGCCCAAGGCAGAGGCTTTAACCCACTGAGTCACCTAAACACCCCATGGATTGACATTTTTATCATCATAATCTATCCTTTTTTTCCTAGCAACAGATTTTAATCTTAAAGTCTATTTTCTCTTCTTAATATAACTATTCTAGCTCTCTTTTGTTTTTGTTTGCATGGTATATCTTTTCTATTCTCTTACTTTTAACCGATTTGTATCTTTGAACATAAAATGTGTAATCTTGCAGGCAACATATAATTGAGTCATGTTTATTTTTTAATCTATCTGCCTTTTGATTGGAAGGATTCATTGATTTATATTTAATGTAATTACTGATAAGGCAGTATTCATGTCTGCCACTGTTATTTACTTTGTATGTATTTTATTGGGTTTTGTTGTTGTTGTTCCTTATTCCTCCATTACTATTTTTTATTGTGTTAAATACTTTCTAGTGTACCATTTTAATCTCCTTGCCATTTGTTTTACAATGTAATTTTTAGTTTTTTCTTAGTGGTTGACCTTGAGGTTACAGTAAACATCTTAATTTAAATTTACATAGTTTAGATTAATACAATTTTATTTCATTATTAAATAATCTTTTCCTATGTAACCCCGTCCCCTCTTTTTCCCCTTGTGCTGTTATTGTTATAAAAATTACATATTTATACATAATAAATCCATCAACATAGTTTTATATTTATTGTTTTATGCAGCTGTCTCTTAAGTTGGCAGAAGAGACCATCAAAAACAAAAATGCATTTAAACTATTTTTTGTAGTTACCTTTATGGTGTTATTATTTCTTTTTTTTTTTTTTCTAGCATTTATAAGGTATACTCATTATTTTTCTGACCAAAGTGCAATTATTTTTAAATATCTTGAAACAAATAACTGAAAAAAGTATTCAAAAAAAATAAAACACAGTGGAAAATTAATAATTAGATGTTTTTATTTCATACCAACTCTACATTTAGTCTAGAAAACAAACAAAAACACTTTGAATGAATGTTACTAAAATGCTAACCAAATCATTGACCATAAGTCTAGTACATTCATTTCAAATTCCACTGCTGGGAATTTTAAGATCAGTTTAATCATTAATAACATTATATAACAGAACACAGGAACACATGTTGTTAGATGTGATCTTGCCCCTTACCCTCAGATTTATGATTTATTTTGTCAGAATAAAACTGACAAACCTTCCAGGTTCTTCTGAACCCCCAATGACTTTGTATAAGTTGTAATAAAACAAAACCTGAGTTTTCTTACCTTTCTATAGGAAATGGTTAGTTATATGATAAGTACTAAAGCAATTCTAGAAATTCATTTTATGAGTTTGTTTACGAAACACATTTAGCAAGAACCAACTATATAAAAAGTTCCTTTGGAATTTGGCCACAAATTTACTTAACAGTTTGGAAATTTAAAACCTGCAAGAAAATGGGGAAGTGGGTAATCCCTAATCCTAACATGTTGTAATTATTAAAGGGATATACACACATACTAAAAAGTTTCACTCACAGAAGGCACAAACTGTAAGGGGGATATGCTTTCTAAGTGAAAACCAAGAACTAGCTGATATCTTTGTTTTGTGAGCACCATAGCTAATAGAAAGACCTGAATTCACTGTCTACTCGTATAGACCCCCCCAAAAAAAAAACTGGGAAAAATTTTTAATTTATCTTATTACATTCTTTCCAGCCATTAATTGAGATGTAATTATGAAAGATCTAAATTTGCTTTAAAAGGGGGTGGTGACACAGCTATCAAAGCAATATTCAAGCATGATTTTGAAGATGCTTTCATGTTTATAGTTAGCCTTTGTCAAAAATCTTCACAATTACATGAAAAACTTTATCAACAGATTTAGAGGCATCTATTCTCTTGACTTTCCTCATTTCTTCATAAGAGCCAATAATCAGCTTTGTTGACTAAAGATAGGGCTGAATTCTTTTTTCCAAGCTCTCTGTTGTCATCACTTCTATCTCTTTCCCCTCTCAAAACGTATTTCAATACAGATTTCATAATTACAGTAAAAAACAGAATGAAAGACATATCTGCCTTCCCATCCATGGTCTTCTTCTAACCTTGGAGGTTGTCTTGATTTCTTGGAATCTTATCAATTAAGAATTTATACTTCTGAGCATTGGCAGCCATTGTCTGATCCATTTCCCTCTTAAACTGATGGTTATCTCAACTGGCACCATCTTTCCCTCTTTAATGTACTTTTCAGTGAGCTCACTATACTGAGAATCTGGGTTCTTCCTTTCATTACGAAGTTCTCCTGCAGAAGGACATATGTAGCCATATTTTAGATCACTGATTTACTGTACAGAAGATATAACTCAGGAACAGCCAGATAGATGCATCGCTCCAGAGCACAGAGCTTCCGTGCCTTCTCTAGGCAAGTATCTCCCCCTAAATCTCCACATGTTCACCACCCCCTGGTGTTATTATTTCTTTATATGGGTTTAAATTACTATCTAATGTTCTTTTATTTCAGCTTGAAAAACTCCCTATATTATTTCTTATAAGCCAAATCTGAAACAATTCCTCTCAGTTTTTTTTATCTGGTATTGTTATATCTTCTACTTCTACTTTGAAGCACAGATTTGCTGGATATTAAATTTTTCATTGCTGGTCATTTTCTTTCAGCTCTTTAAATATGCCACCCTACTGTTTTTGTTTTTGTTTTTGTTTTCCCCTCCATGGCTTCTTCTTTAAAAAAAATATTTTATTTATTTTTATGATAGAGAGAGCACAAGTAGGCAGATTGGCAGACAGAGGGGCAGGCCAAGGGAGAAGAGAAACAGGCTCCCAGATGAACAGAAAGACTGATGTGGGGTTTGATCCCAGGACTCTGCAATCATGATCTGAGTGGAAGTCACATGTTTAACGACTGAGACACCAGGCATCCCTCCCTCCATGGGTTCTTATGATAAATCATCTGTTAATCCTACTAGGGATCCTTGTATAAAAAGAGTCTCATTGCCCTTGTTGTTTTCAAGATTCTCTACTTGATTTTTGGCTTTTGATGGTTTTATCAGTGTCTAGGACTGAATCTCTTTAAATTTGTTCTACTTGGAAATATATTTTTAGTTTTTTTGTATGAGTAGAGTAACAGTGTTCATCACATTTGAGAACTTTTGGCCACAATTTCCTCAAGTATTCTTTCTCTATCGCCCTTCTGGAACTCCCACAATTTGTATTTGGATATGTTCAACGGTGCCTTGTAGATTTCCAAGCTTTATTTTTTTAAGTTTTTTTCTTCATTTTTTATCTTCTGGTCTTCAGAGCAGATAATCTCAATTAACCTTCCTTCAAGTTCACCAACTCTTCTGCTATTCAGAAGACACTGTATCTCATATATTGTACTCTTCAACTCCAGAATATTTGTTTGGTTTATTTTTACAATTTGCATTTGTATCAGTATCCTCTATTAGTGAGATATCGTTCAGATACTTTCCATTCATTCTATAGCCATGGTTCTTTTAGTTATTTAGTTGTTAAAACATGTTTAAAATAGCTAACTTACAATTCTTGCTAGTGAGTTCAATGTTTTTACTTAGGGACCATATGCAATGACTTATTTTTTTTGTGTGTGTTGACCATACTTTGCTGCTTCTTTGCATATTTTATATATTTTCTAAGTTGGACAAATCTGGAAATCAGATTCTCCTCTTCTCAGAGTTTATTGTTGTTGCTATTGTTGCTTTTTTTTCATGTTGTTGTTATTGTGGCGTGTTTATCTAGTGACTTTCTCATACTAATTCTGCAAAGTCTATACTCTTCGTCATGTATAGCCACTGGAGACTCTTCAGTTAGGTCAGTGATCAACTAATGATCAGATATTGATTTTTTTAGAATAATAGGACTCCCAATTTGTGCTGAAGTCTTGTGTGGCATGCATTTAATGCTCTGACAGATAGATTACAACACTGCCTTGTTCTTCACGTCCCCATTGCACACAGCCTCAAGATCAGCCAGAGGAATGAGATTAGGACAGTCTCAGATCTCTTTTCAGCATGTGCCCAGTCCTGAGCATGAATGTGGTTTTCTATATTCCCAAGAATATGTCAAAACTTTTCAAAGCTCTTTATGTTTATCTCATGCCACAGCTTTTCCTTTTAAGTTTTTCAGTGTGTTTCTTGTTGGCCGCAGCTACATCACCACCTGAGGCAGCTGCAATGTTAAACCAGTCGACACTGATTTTTTTCCAAACATGCCACGAAAGAGAACTGAACAAACTCCAAATCACTTCTAATACAAATAAACCTGGTGTGATGTATTTCAAGTAACTGCCAGATATGTGAAATAATAACAATTATTTGGGCGGTTGGGAAAGCTCCAAACCTATTCTCCTCTCTCCAACAGGTATTGGCTGTTGGTTTTCATGGCTACCATTATTACAAGACTGTTGGTTTATAAGGCTTCCTTGGAGTTAGGGACAGCAGAAGGAGGAAAGGGCAATTTAACATTTCACAAAACTCAATCTTACTGAGATTCAGTTATTTTTCTTGAATAAATATTCCTTGGATTATTGCCAGGCTTTGGTTAATTTACAGAATTCTGTAAAAGTTAATTTTAATATTTTTTACCAGTGTTCTCATGCTTTTATAGAAGAGAAAATTTTCAGAGGTAACTAACCCCATTATTCTGGACATGCTTTCCTATATATTGTTTTTCAATATCCGTAGTGGCTAATAAAGCTTCACTGAAACCAAAGACCTAAAACTCTAAATAATGGTCTTAGCATAAAAATATCCTTTAAATCCAGTAATAATGCTACCGTTTATGTATTCTTCTCTCTTTCTATAATATAGATGTGGTTATAGATTAGATATATATATTAGAAACAAGAGAGAGAAGAAGAGCAAGATATTTAAAGAAGTGACTCATACAGTTGTAGGGGCTGGTGGCAAGTCTGAATCTTGAGCAAGCTGACAGCCTGAGGATTCAGGTAGAAGTTGATTTCAGTCCTAAATTCAAAGACTGGAAACTCATGCAGAGTTTCTGCGTGGCAGTCTAGAAGTAGAATTCTTTCTTCTCTGAGAAACCTCAGTCTTTGCTCTTAAAGCCTTTCGTTAATTAGATAAAGTCCATCCACATTATGGAAAGTAATCTCTTTCGGCTAAAGTAAAATGTTTGAAATGTTAGTCACATCTAAAAAGTACTTCTCAGCAGCTTCTGGTGTTTGACCAAACACCACATTGAGACATAATATTAATCATCACACTTGCACATAAAGGCGGAGTTGAAATGGAATTCAAGGCTGCTTCTTATAGTGACTTCGGGGCCTTTTCTCCAGTTCTCTTGGTTCTTCCCATCCATGTTTTGGCTTTATCTTTAGACAGGTAGATGCCGCAGTATTCCCAGAACCCTTTCATTTGTGCAGGACAAATCCTAAAGAAGAAAAACACAGCTTTTATGAGCTCACACAAACAAACAAAAAAGAATGTGCTCAAACTTCTTTCAAATATCAACTGGCATCACTTTGGGCCAACTGTTCACATACTTATTTTAGAATTAATCTCTCTCTGGGAAAATAGAATTGACTTTCGTCTTACAAGGTCCATCCTTGTAGATGAGTCTAAGGTCAGTGTCTCTGAGTCCCACTGCATGGAAAAGAATAGACAACCGGACAAATTTGGGCTCCCTTGGAAATGTTGAAGGGGAATGGATACAAAGTAGAAAACTGCAATGTTTCTCATCCTCTACAAACCAAAACTGGTTCAAAAGACAACAGCAAAAACAGCAGGAGCAGCCACAGGACAAAGTGCAGACTGAAATAATTAAATAAGAATAGAAAAGCCCAACCAAACACTATAATAAAGAAAACTGGGGCATGACTATATCTAGAATACTGTTAATTATTAAAGAATACTTTGAGCAAATTATGCCAATATTTTATTTTTCATCATTTTGAACTTATTTTGTTATGAAAAGAATCTTTAGAAATTTACAAATTAAAAGTCTTTATTTTTAAAAAGTATTTTTAAGTAAGTAGAATGTTTAAATAAAACAATGAAATAGAGAAATTAAATTGCTGTCACCTCTACTTTTTCACCAAAAAGATCTAGTTACAGATGTGGTTTTATTAATAAGTTCTGCCAACCTCAAGAAATATGAGGAAGAAATAATTGCAAGATGATTCAGAGAATTGAAAAGGAATGCAATTATCTATTTCATTTTATGAAGGTATTATAACATCAATACCAAAATAAGACAAATAGAGACAAAAAATAGACAAGTATGGCTCAATCTAATTTATAAGCATAGATACAAAAATCCTTAAACAAAAAAAGATAGCAAATTTAAACATGCAAAAAAAAATTACTAGGCAAATTTGGCCCCAGGTGTGCAGATAGTATTTCAACATTATAAATCTATTCATTTGAATCACCCCATTAATGGATTTAATGGTTAAAATCCATTTTGAAAAAACATTATTAGGAGAATGCAAGAAAATACATAAAAAATAAAATTAACAAACATTAGTGATGAAATAATCTGAGATATTTAATGCATACCAGTGATAAAAGTTCTGAGCAGAGGAAAAAAAAGTAAAAAACTTTAAATGAAAAATATTTTTTACAAAAACCTACAGTAAACTTCACACTTAGTATTCCGTTTTAGAAGTATTCTAGTGAAATTTAGGTGGAAACCAGTCATAAGCATCATAATACTTAGAGTTCTATTACCAAACAGAACTAGCTCCAGACTCTTCTTAAAAGGATAAACACTGATTTTATTCAGAAACTTTCAGTATGGGAAAGGAGACCCCTGTATAGAACAGGGCTCAATTTTGAATACAATAAGACAGCTGAGGATTTATAGGTAGGAATGGGGGAGTGGTTCAGTGTATGGAAAATTACTAAAAGGAGGAGACATCAAATGTTGGAGGGAATTCTTGCTGAAGAGGGCCGGGATGACCAAGTATAAGGAAGGAAGGTTAAGGAATTCGACTAGATACTGAGACTAATCACTTAAGAGGGAGGTAGATTGTATCTCAAGGAGCAGCAGGGTTCTTGCTAAAACTAAGCTTTGCATGTCAAACAAGGACAGCGGTCAACACCTTGTCAAAAACAACCTGACTGAAGTTTGGCCAAGGACAGCATCTTGTCACCTTATTTTATTAAAAATTCAAGATAAGCAATGAAGTAAGAAAATAAAGTAACAAAGATTTGAAAAGAAAAGCTAATTTTTCCTTGCTTTAAAATTTTACTTTATCTATCCAGAAAATGCAAAGGACTCTACAAATTGTAGAGCATGCTGATTTGCTGGATAAATTTAAAAATGGGAATACCAATGGCATCGTAAAAGCAGTAGCCACTTAGGAAAATAAACATGCCAATAAGATGTTTTACCTTTTCTATCAAAAAAGTCTATTTAGAAAAATAATTTTAGGAAAAAATGGTAAAAACATTACTGAAATACATAAAAGATGAAGCAAAAAAGTGAGAGAGCCCATTTTATGAATAAGAAAATATAATTTTGATAAAATTATTATTAATAATATTAATTAAAACAAAAAATAATTAAAGCCAACTTTTACTGAGCATCTTCCATGTGTCAAGCACCTTTTCCAAGTACTTTACAAAATATACTTTATTTAATTCTTACATCATTCTGAAATTTCACAATGATCATGTTCATTTTAAAGGTATAAGACAAGGCAGGCAAAGGTTAACAATTACTTACTATCACAATGGAAGTAAGAAGCAGAACTGGAATGAACACTATCTAATTATTCATTTTTTTTTAAGATTTTATTTATTCATTTGATCGAGAGAGACACAGTGAGAGAGAGAACACAAGCAGGGAGAGTGGGAGATGGAGAAGCAGGCTTCCTGCCAAGCAGGGAGCCCAATGCAGGGCTCCATCCCAGGATTCTGGGATCATGACCAGAGCCAAAGGCAGATGCTTAATGACTGAGCCACCCAAGGTGACCCAAATGAACACTACCTAATTTAAAAATCTAACACAGCTCCATTTTTTAAAAAATCTAAAGGATAAAGTTGGTGTATGTTTCTGTTACATAATTTGTTAAGTTTTTCTCTACCAAAAATTTTAATAAGAAGAAATGAAGCAAAGTGTATTCTAAGTAAGCAGAGGGTTAGTGGTAAAATACAACATTTGTTCACTCTTACTCATAGGTAGGGGGCAAAGTAAGATGTTTTCACAAATGCACCTAGAGAAATACTGTCATTTCAACATTTGCCAGACTAATATATATATAAGGTAGATGGATCCTTGATGAATGTTAGTAAGTGATCATGCTTCCTATTTTAGATAATTCACCTGTCTATGATGTGTTAGGTAAAACTGAGAAGTCAAGAGAAGAGGCAGAGAATGCAATTAGAAAGGCACAGTATTGTCCAAATGAGAGATGATGCCCACTCAACAGTAAACATAGAGCCGGTGAGAACAGGACTGAAGAGGGAAGCATTAAAGAACTAAGAGAGGCCAGACATGGGGATGATGGGAAGCCAAATGCCATGTATCTGGCTTTTATGGTTAGAGTTAGGATGAAATGGATCTATACCTTGAGACTGGAAGAACAGGGGATAGAAAGGAAATTATTAAACATGCTTAAGCTTTTTATGGAAATCTAGAGTAACATTTCTGCATCTGAGTCCAAAACTCAGGAAGGATGTCAGGACAGAAGCAAAAGTCAGACAACATTAAATTGGGAAAAGAATGAGCTAAAGACAGAATGCTGAAGAATTTGAAGTGTTATCCACAAAGGAGGAGGTGGAGAATTTTGTGGGAAAGGCAGAAAAGTGGGAACTTAAAGGGTAACAAGGACTGTGAGAGAAGCTAATAATAGCATCAAAAGAATAGAGTTTCAACAAGTGAGTGGCCATAGTATAAACAATAACTTAGTCAAACTTAGGAATAGTAAGATAAGAACAGCAAGACCCCATTGCATTTGGCAAGGTGTTGAGCATCAAATGATTTCGTCAGTTATTGCACTGCAGAGTGAATTATGGCAAATTTAGTGTCTTGAGGTATCAGGCAATGAGAGGGAGGAGGTCAACGAGCAGACTATGTCTGTATGAAGATTGGTTGAGAAACGTAGGATGGGGCCGTCAGAGGGAAGCAGCAGCAAGAAAGGAAGGGGGAATGAGAATCGGGATATTGTTATTGTTGTTAAACAATAAGACGCTTTCAGTCTGAGAGGAAAGATCTAAAAGAGGGAGAGGGTTTTTGTTTTTGTTTTGTTTTTTAAAGATTTCATTTATTTATTTGACAGAGAGAGATCACAAGTAGGCAGAGAGAGAGAGGAGGAAGCAGGCTCCCTGCCAAGCAGAGAGCCCGATACGGGACTTGATCCCAGGACCCTGAGATCATGACCTGAGCTGAAGGCAGAGGCTTAACCCACTGAGCCACCTAGGCGCCCAAGAAGGAGAGTTTTAAAGAGAGACATAATTTACGAAGTCAGTTCTTAGAGGTTACAAAAACTATGAGCAAAAGTGGAATCCAAGTTCATGTTCCATCAGAGGTAGAGAGAACCATTTAGGAATAAAATGTAGTCTGTTGGGGCGCCTGGGTGGCTCAGTGGCTTAAAGCCTCTGCCTTTGGCCCAGGGTCCTGGGATTGAGTCCCACATCCGGCTCCCTGCTCAGCAGGGGCCCTTCTTCCCTTCCTCTCTCTCTGCCTGCCTCTCTGCCTACTTGTGATCTCTCTCTGTCAAATAAATAAATAAAACCTTTAAAAAAAAAATCTAGTCTGTGAACTAGACCAGTATTCTTCAAGGGCTCGTCCACACGACAGCAACATTAGCAGTATGTGGTCCACTGAATTAGAATCTCTACGGCTGGAAACCAGAAATCCACCTTGTAACAAGATCCCTGGGTGATTCCTATGTACTTTAATTTTTTCATAGTGTCGTGAGTGATAGTTCACAAAGAGATGTAAAAAGCCTTTTTCAGATAAGATTTTTAAATCCATCATTATTATTATATCATATATAATCGAGGAACTAGAGCACAAGAAAAGTGAACAGGAATTTGAGAAGATGACCTTCCTGTCTCAGGCTTTCATCTAGGGAGGTGAACGTGAAATTAGTTTTCCTTTTCACATAATGTACACTACCATTAGCTCTATTAATTGTATTTGCTAATTTCAACTTGTATATTACATATTTATATATTTAAATGCATGAGATTTACATGTGCAACCTGATGAGAAAAAATTAGCTGTCTTAGTCAACATTTCAGAATATTCCTACAAGACATATTGTTGAGCAAAACTTCGAAAAATTAGATTAAAAGTACCATAAGTGAGGAGTGATTTGCTATGAAATACAGCAAATACATGTAATATGTCATATGCTTATGAAATAATATTTGTTGACCTATTTCCCATCAGATTTGACTCTCTGTGCAATGACAACTCAGTTTTAAGAAGAGTAGCACAAATTGAAGATTAGAGTTCCTGGCCCTTTATTAGCCTTTACATAACTTTTTGGCCTTCCTTTATCATGCCTCTTCTGGAGAGTTCTCTGATCTCTTGAGATGCTCACTAGCAAGTTGCTGTGTTATCCAATGAAACTGATATTTTTTTAAAGATTTTATTTGTTTATTTGACAGAGAGAGATCACAAGTAGGCAGAGAGGCAGGCAGGGAGAGGGGGGGAAGCAGGCTCCCTGCTGAGCAGAAAGCCTGATGTAGGGCTCGATCCCGGGACCCTGGAATCATGACCTGAGTTGAAGGTAGAGGCTTACCCCACTGAGCCACGCATGCGCCCCAATGAAATTGATTTTAAAAGGAGTCTACTTTAACCTAGAAAGGAGCACATATGCCAGTGAGATTATTTTTATTTTAATATAAGAATTAATACCTAGACTAGAATTTTGGGAATACAAAAATTACATAACTGTTTTCTTCTAAAACCTTACTGAAGTTTTAGTTTGACTCTTGATTTCTGCATAATAGCAAATTATAGTAAAAGAGTTTTTAGAGTTACTCCATGTTAATTCCATTATTAGGTATTTCTCATTTCTTGCTTTTCTTTTCTCCAGAAGACATCTCAGCTCTGGGAGTCCTGTGTAGTAACATTGAATCAAAGAATGCATCTGGTTGATGGTCATCTTGTAGTTTTATCTCACACAGTGAACAACTGTGCCATGTACAGTTGTGCCTTCTGATCTTTGCCTATCCCAACTGCACTCAAGAAGTAGCTAGTTCTTCTTCACCTGAGTTTCTGTTGACATTCAGGTGAACTCCATCTAATAAGCTTCTTGCTGTTTTCTATATCTTCTGGTCAAGACCACATTTTAGCATCAACTCTTTCTCTCAACTAATTTTAGACTCTTCTCAGTGGCATGGTTGCCCACCCCACATTACGGTAATGGTCAAGGAAATCCAGGGTATCTCTAAAACACTATCCCTCAGATTTACTACTTGGTGTTGTAATTATCTGGAATGACGAGTTAATTATCACGACTCTGATTTCACAAAAAGTGTCTGTTGGTCTATCATCTACTGCAAACTTTAACAGGATAGGTGGCAGAAACAAGTCTCCCAGCAGCCAACCACACGTCTGATTGTTCTTTACCAAGGTACACTCCCGCTCTTCTAATCAATCAGACAAGAAAGAGATGTTGTGGCTTTTCATCTACTCCCTTCCACTATATTAAATACATAGGCTGAAATATGTGATAGTAGAGAGTTAGATAAATACCATATGATATAGTAATTCTACTACCGGGTATTCACACAAAGAAAACAAAAACATCAATTTGAAAAGATAAATTCACCCTCATGAATGTTGCAACATTATTTATAGTCATCAAGATATGGAAGTGACCCATGTGTCCATCAATAGATGAATGGATAAAGATATATATCTTCTTTATCCATTCTATATTCTTTATCATACTTATATATAATATCATATATATGATATGATATTATATATGAATATATATATATTCCTTAGGATATTTCTCATCCATAAAAAAGAGCAAAATCTTGCCATTTGCAACAACATGGATGGATCTAGAGGGAATAATACTAAATAAAATAAATAAGGTAGAAAAGGATACTCATGTGTGAGATTTTAAAAAGAAACAAATGAACAAAGAAAAAGAGAGAAAAAAACTCAAAAATACAGAAAATAAAATGATGGCTACTAAAGGAAGGTGGGTCAGGAGATAGGTGACATAGATACAGGGCGTAAGAAGTACAAATTTCTAGTTACAAAATAAATAAGTCCTGAAGCTGAAAAGTATAATACAGGGAATATGATCAATAAGATAGTCATAATGTCATTTCATAACAGATGGTGACTACACTTATTTAATGTAGTTCTGAGTAATGTATAAAATTGTGGAATCATTATGTTGTTCACATGAAACTGTTTAACGATGAGTCATAATATACTTCAATAAGAGTTAAAAATAAATTAATTAAAATATATAGAAGGAGAAAAAAAGAAACTGAAATATGTGATAGTAGAGGATTAGAGAACTATATTTAGGAAATTTATGAGAATAAAATTTAGAACTATGACAACTCAGCCATAAGTTTTGCTAGATAGAAAGTCTAAATTAAAGGTCAACTTTATTAGACTCAATACACCATAACATTTATCTTTGAAATTTAAATAGAATTTACTAATAAACTATTTACACATAAATTTCTAAAATAACTTACAGTGGCCTTATTATAATGTAAGGTCTTATAGGAAATACTTTACGGGAAAAAATATTTATTTCAAAACTAGAAGAAATTATAGTCAGAAGTTTATATCTATTATGATTAAGTTTAGATTTAAGTGAAGTAAAATGACCATACATCAAATTTTTGAAAAAATTAAAGAGAAATGAAAGAGCAGACAGATTTTAAATTATATGTTAGAAGGGCACCTGAGGGGCTCAGTCAGTTCAGCACCCAACTCTTGGTTTTACCTCAGGTCATGCTCTCAGGGTCATGAGATCCAGCCCCACAGTGGGTTCTGCACTGGGCCTGGAGCCTGTTCTCCAAAATTCCTTCTCACCCTTTGTACCTCCCCCTGCCCCTTTCATAGGCATGCATTCTCAATAAATAATAAACAAACAAATGAATATTAGATATTAGAATCAAAATTAGTTTGAGAATAGGTAAGAATAAGCCATTCATTTTTGCATATGATAAGAGGTAAATCACCTTAACTTAAGTAAGAATAAATTAGTAAAAATGAGAGAACAAAATGTTCTTGCATATGATCTAGACCTTATTTAAAATATAATATCAAAGGGCGCCTGGGTGGCTCAGTGGGTTAAACCTTCTGCCTTCCGCTCAGGTCATGATCTCAGGGTCCTGGGATTGAGCCCCACATCGGGCTCTCTGCTTGGCAGGGAGCCTGCTTCCTCCTCTCTCTCCGCCTACCTCTCTGCCTGCTTATGATCTCTGTCTGCCAAACAAATAAATAAAATCTTTTATATATGTATGATATCAAAATAAATTTCTTTAACATATTTTGAGGTGTGATTGTAACAAAATATGAGGATTTTTTTTTAATATTTTGTGAACCTATCACACATATCCAGATATATTTAATCTTGGGGGTGATATTTTAAATAGGTGATAGGGGAGAAAAGAGGTGATATACAATTTAATATGAAACCTTATGGATGATACCAGGATAAACGTGAAGAGCAATAGGCAACCCTAAGATTAAAAAAATAATAATAATAACATTTAATTTTCAAAACGGATTTTTTCATTCCACCTCAATAACTATAAAAATATATATGCTGAAAATAGCATAATTTTGATTTAACAGTTACTAATAAAATGAAAGAGATTCTTATATTCATTGATGGTAACTTAATATTAGTTCTAAATATTCCATAAGGACCCCAAATAGATTTTTTTGTTTCTGCATTAACTAAACAACTGTACTGAAACTGTTTTCAACCAAATATGTAACTAAGAAATGTTGTAATAAGTAGTATCTTTATAAATAATTATAAAAGGATGTGATTTGGTTTCATTTAATGTGAAGTGAGTCTCCTAGGTACATACTTATTTAGAATTATGTTTGTTTGATATATCAACCCTTTCATCATTATAAAGTGCTCCTCTGTATTTTGAAATGATTATTTCTGATATTAGTACACCAGCTTTTTTTATGCTTGAAGTTTACATGGTCTATATTTTTCAATCATTTAACTTTCACTTTCAACCTGTGTCCTCATGTATCAGGTCTTTCTCCTTTAAATAATATTACTTAATACTTCCTTTTTTTTCTGATGGAGGCATAATACTCCATAGTGTATATGGACCACATCTTCCTTATCCATTCATCCGTTGAAGGTCATCTTGGTTCTTTCCATAGTTTGGCGACCATAGCCATTGCTGCTATAAACATTGGGGTATAGATGGCCCTTCTTTTCTTTAGCTTTGGGATAAATACCCAGGAGTGCAATTGCAGGGTCAAAGGGAAGTTCTATTTTTAATTTCTTGAGGAATCTCCACACTGTTCTCCAAAGAGGCTGCACCAACTTGCATTCCCACCAACAGTAGAAGAGGGTTCCCCTTTCTCCACATCCCCTCCAACACATGTTGTTTCCTGTTTTGTTAATTTTGGCCATTCTAACTGGTGTAAGGTGATATCTCAAGGTGGTTTTAATTTGAATCTCCCTGAGGGCTAATGATGATCAACATTTTTTCATGTGTCTGATAGCCATTTGTATGTCTTGATTGGAGAAATGTCTGTTCATATCTTCTTCCCATTTTTTGATATGTTTGCCTGTTTCATGTGTGTTGAGTTTGAGGAGTTATGCCTCCATCAGAAAGGATGAATACCCAACTTTTGTAGCAACATGGACGGGACTGGAAGAGATTATGCTGAGTGAAATCAGTCAAGCAGAGAGAGTCAATATGGTTTCACTTATTTGTGGAGCATAACAAATATCATGGAGGACAAGGGGTGCTATAGAGGAGAAGGGAGTTGGGGTAAATTGGAAGGGGAGGTGAATCATGAGAGACTATGGACTCTGAAAAACAATCTGAGGGGTTTGAAGTGGCAGGGGTGTGGGAGGTTGGGGTATCAGGTGGTGGGTATTATAGAGGGCATGGATTGCATGGAGCACTGGCTGTGGTGAAAAAATAATGAATACTGTTTTTCTGAAAATAAAAAAATTGAAAAAATTAAAAAAAAAAAGACTTCCTTTTATTTTACACCCAGATTGACAATCTCTACCTTCTTTTTTTTTTAATCTCTACCTTCTTAATTAGACTTTTAATTGCTTTTTAGTTGTTCAGTCCAACTATATGTAATGCAATTATATATGTGGTTGTATTTGTGGTTTGTATACCATTTATTTTATTTATTTTCTCCTCTATAGCTTTGTTTTGATTATTCAAATGCTTACTTTCATATTCTTTTTATATACTGTATTACTTTTTAGCTTTGGGTTTTTTGTTTGCTTATGTATTAGTACTGTAGAAATTGTACAACCACCCTTAAATTATCACAATCTGCTGTGATTTAATATCATATCACTCTTTGTAGACTGAATAAATCTTAAAATATTATAATTCCATTTATATGTCCTCCCATTATTTGTGCTACAATCTTAGATGGTTTACTTCCAAGTAAACCATAGCACATATTTATAATTTTTGCTTAAAATTATCAATGGTCACCCTCTATTAAACAATGTTTGTACAAAAATGATTGAATTTCTAACAAAAAATGATAATGGAAAATAAATATGTCAGAACCTATAGGATATATTAAAAGCATTGACCAGAGGAAATTTGATGCCACTATACACTTTTGCAAGTAAAAGAAAAAAAAGTAGATGAATATAAGTGAATTAAGCTCCCAGTCCAAAAACCTAGAAAAGGACCAACAAAGTACACCAGAAAAAGGCACAAGATGGAAAATAGTAAAAGGGAAAACCAAAGTGACAGATAATAGAAAAAGAGTAAACCTAATAACAAATGAATCAAAATCCTGGTGTTTGAAAAATATGATTAAATATATAAATCACTGCCTAACTTGGTTAATTTTTTTAATTTATATATTTTTTTATTTATTTTCAACATAACAGTATTCGTTGTTTTTGCACCACACCTAGTGCTCCATGCAATCCGTGCCCTCTCTAATACCCACCACCTGGTTCCCCCAACCTCCCACCCCCACCACTTCAAACCCCTCAGATTGTTTTTCCGAGTCCATAGTCTTTCATGGTTCACCTCCCCCCCCTTTTTTTTTTTAAAGATTTTTTTTATTTATTAGACAGATAGAGATCACAAGTAGGCAGAGAGGCAGGCAGAGAGAGAGAAAGGAGGAAGCAGGTACTCCGCTGAGTGGAGAGCCCAGTGTGGGGCTCCATCCCAGGATTCTGGGACCATGACCTGAGCCAAAGGCAGAGGCTTTAACCCACTGAGCCACCTAGGCGCCCCTAATTTTTAACAATGTATTACCAAAGCACAAAAATACAAGATAAGAAATAAGCAAGAAGGGCAAATAACCATTGATACAGAAGAAAATATATGTATTTTTAAATCAAGATATTTTGAAGACTTCTGTGCACATAAGTGTGAATATCACATTGGAAGGGATTTTTTTTTAATTTAAATTCAAGTTAGTTAACATATAGTGTAGTATTTGTTTAAGGAGTAAAATTTAGTGATTCAACACCTACACATACTATAACACCCAGTGCTCATCGCAAGTGCCCTCCTTAATGTCCATGAGGCAATTTCTGCCATATCTCTAAGGCGCCAACAGTTCTGATGCAGTTGTAGGTATTTTATTATTTTTGACTTCTATTTGATCCTTTTTAGGGTTTTCATTTCTCTTATAAAATTCTGTATTTCTTCACCTATTCCTTCCTATTTTTTAAAAAAAATAATACTTGTTTTAAAATCCTTTTATTTGCATTAATTCCAATGACTAGACACTCAGAATTTGCTTGTTTTCTTTCTGTTTATTTTGTGTTTATTTTCTTTCTATTTTATTTTATTTATTTCTTATCTTCTTTCTATTTATTTTAATTTTTTTATTCCAGGTTTTATTTAAAGATTTAAAAAGTGCAGAATGGAATATATTCTTGAATTTACTTATTGTGTTCACAGAAATCACAAGCCTTTTTCTGTAGCTGGCAGTTATGATAAGGAGTTGACTATTTTGATTCCCCCATGATTGATCTGATCTGGAACTGGCCACACTTTTATTGAGTACATTTAAACTGAACGAAGTCTTTACATTCTATGCCAGCATCACCAAAAGGCTAAATTTTTGATCTTCTACAGTTGGAGCCGAGAGGGAATTGTTCCAGTTTCAGATAGTTTTTTCTTCAACTTTGTATTCAATTTTGTCAGGATCCCAGAATCCAAGCACATGGAGAATACACGACATTATATAAATTCTCTTTGATTTACTACCTCTTCACTACTGCCTCCTTGGTTACAGTCTGACAAGAGAGTGGCAGGGAAACATTGTGTTTAAGCTATTTATTTTCCTTTTTGGGGCGCTCTAGATATCCACCTATCCCTCTAGCTTATGCTGCCACTCAAAGCTTGATCTATGTCTTCTCGGTCCTGCAAATCTTCCAATCTCCAGTGGATGACAGACCCACTTTTCTGCATACCAAATCTATCGATGATGCCATGGTTTTCTGCTAACATGTGAAGGATTTGTGCTTCTCTCTATTTAATCAACCAAACCTTTCTTGCACCCACAGCATTTCAATAGTGTCATAAAAAATGTATGACTTTATTTTATCCATTAATCTTTCTTTCTCTTTTGTTAAAAGTGGCAATTATTAACATTTTACTACATTCTAACTAGAAGTGAAAATAGCATCCTTAATTTTTAACTAAGGGCATAAAATGTCATTGTTATAATATAATAAACATTATATATTTAAGCAATTTCCTTTACAGACCATCTTACTTCTACGTAAAAGCTGTTAACATCTTCCTCATTGTCGCTGGACTTTACCAAATAATCTGTCATTTAAAGGATGGATAGCATTCATGTCATGTCATTACATGATTTGTCAAGTACTAAGATCTTTCGTGACATAAATAAGTAAAATATTTGATGTTATCTCCCAAAGTTCTGTAAATTCATGTTGTCCACCAATTATAACTTTGGTTTCCTCTGTTATAGAAACAATGACATTTGTAAAAGGAATTATTTTTCTAAGAAATAATTTTTAAGGACTGTGTATACTAGCAACCCCATTGTATCCATCATAAATAATTATTTTAAAATAGCATTTCCTCTGTGAATTTTTCATTCCTCAGACAACTTATATATGCTATTAGTTAAATTTCATTTGTAACATAGGATGATTTCACTGAGTCGTAATAAAAATTTGTTGTACTATAGACTGTTACATGGTTATTTGTAAAATGTTTTAACATCTCATTGGTTCTTCTTAAAAACAGTATCATTGCTTGATTGGACAGAGATATAACTTCACTTGAATTTTTTATTAGTGTATTAATAACCCTTTTCACATTTAGTAAGGTTAATTTTCCTCCAGTATTCCATGGTTTATCAGGGTTATTACTTTTTGCTATTTTTTTACATAAAACTAATGCTTTTGTCTTGCTGATTAGAAGACTTTTAAACATTTCAAAGATAATATTCAATAGTTTCCCTCTGTATGTCAGAAGCAAGATAAGCCTTTTCAACATTTTTTGATAAATGTGGGCAAAATATTTACTTAATCTTGACAGTTTCCTTGCTTCATTAAAACTAGTGTTTTGGCATAGGAAGAACTGTGCATAAAGATATAAAAATAAATTTAATTATTCATAGAATGTCAATCTTAAACTTTATGAAAGAAGTTTTCAAAAATATAGTTATATATAGAATAATCACAAATGTGACAACAGAAAATGAAGTCTAACGTGGATTTCTTGAGTTGGTGGTTCAAATACTCAGTTATTGACACAATTTTCCAAAATAGTAAATTCTTAGAAAAGTTCCAAGCAAAAATATATCTCCCCAATAACATATCTATTGTATAATAAATGCTTCAAAATATCATTTATTGATATCAAAAATGGGATAATTATGGGAGTTTTTTACATACATGAATATTCTGGAGACATTTTACTGTTATGCAGGATGCATGAAAATTCTTCTATGGGAAAGATTTTCTCAAATATCATGGGCCACCTAGAACCTCACATCCACTGGGACACTGAAGAATAGAGTAATTTCCAAATTTTACTGTAGAGACATGGCCACTTAGAGAATCAAAGTTTCAACAAATTCACAAAATCAGAAATCAGAAAAGTTAAATTTTTTCAGTGTAAAAAAAAAGTTTAATAATAATGTTAGGTACTGTCCAGGGCTAATAGCATGTTGAAGAGAAACCAGTTCATTTTTCCAACAATGCATCTACCACAGACATGAGGAAAATCTGTATAAAACACTTCCCTGTGAAAGCAACTGGATCATGCTGGGTTTTATGAAGAAGCTCGTAAAACATTTTCTCTATTTCTTCTGTGATAATTGAATTCTATTCCCCCTAGAATATATTTTGGATTTGTGTTTGTTTGGGTTTTAGCCTTAACAGAGGATTATTTTGTCTAAGTCAGCACAATTAAAACATCTCCAACAATACATAAAACTATACATAAAATATAGAAAAGATCCAAAATTTTTCCTTCATATGACATGCCAGTATATGTAAGAGAAAGTATTGTTCATGGGGCAAGAGAAGAATGATTTGGGCAATGACCTAATTAGTTAGGCATTACCATCCAAAGACCAGGTAAACCACAGTCTCAGTCAGAAAATCAGTATTGGGGGCGCCTGGGTGGCTCAGTGGGTTAAGGCCTCTGTCTTCGGCTAGGGTCATGATCCCAGGGTCCTAGGATCCAGCCCCACGTCGGGATCTCTGCTCCGTGGGGAGCCTGCTTCCTCCTCTGTCTCTTTCTGCCTGCCGCTTGTGATTTCTCTCTCTCTGTCAAATAAATAAAATCTTAAAAAAAAAAAAAGAAAATCAGTATTGCAAGAGTTCTTGTAAAGCAGGATATATGTACTTCATTTTCCTCTCCCTGTCACATTTCATGCGCAGACTGACTATTCTCGATCATGATTCTCTGCCTTCTTTCACAGAAGAAAGATTATTTGGAGTGGTCCTAAAACAGTGGAGGAAATGCCTATCCCAATAGCCAGTTTTTGCCATGAAAAATAACAGAAATGACAAAGTTAAAAAAACGAAAGAAAGAAAGAAAAAGAATGGGTTGGGTTTCAGAAGTACCTCCCCTAATAATTTTTTTAAAGATTTTATTTATTTATTTGACAGAGAGAGAGGTCACAAGTAGACAGAGAGGCAGGCAGAGAGAGAGAGGGAAACAGGCTCCCTGCTGAGCAGAGAGCCCGCTGCGGGACTTGATCCCAGGACCCCGAGATCATGACCTGAGCCGAAGGCAGCAGCTTAACCCACTGAGCAACCCAGGCGACCTCCCCTAATAATTTTTAAGAAAGTTTACCATAAGTATTTCCAAAACCTTCAGGCATTACAAAATACTGTACAATGCCCTGTGTATGGGAGTAAACATCTATTTAGACCATCTGTCGAATTCTGTGCAGTAACTAGTTGTGTTCAACTCTTCCATCTCAGGAAGGTCAATAATCATCTGAATTCCTCTTTATCCACGGATCTCCTCAGCCTACTTTTAACAATAGAATAAGAAACTGATGTATGGATTAAGTCCCCTGCTTCTCCTGAAGTCTCCTAGTTTCAATTATGGTTCAACAATATGTTATTGTGAACTTACAGAAACAGTCTCTCAGCCATGAAAAACTCTCTCCCAAACTTTTTTTTTTGTTTATAATTTTTAATTTAATTTAAATTAAATTTAAGACCAAGCAGAGGCACTTTCCAAAAACCAAAAATGAAGCCAAATCATGAAATCCCTCAATGCTTATAGAAGACAGCTCTGATTAGGTTTCCGGGGTGTCATCTCTGATTGACTTGGCAAAAACACAGGTCTTTGGCTGCTCTGGCTCTTTTTCTTCTTTCTCTGCCAGCCCACCAAGAGACCCCAAGGGGAAAGTGCTTTCACAGTTCTGGGTGGAGGAGACCTGGCCAATTACCAGCATTTGAACAGAGCAGTTGCTTTCAAAGCTGTGTTTTCCAAGGAGAAGTTTTCCCCTTAGCGGTCACACTGAAATGGGTTAATTCCTGAACCCAAACGCATGTGCTTTTTTTTTTTTTTTTTTTTTTTTTTTTAGGTCCTGAATTCCCTGTCTCTTACCCCACAAGCGGGACACTGAAAAGCTCTGTGTGGACCATGTGAACTTGGCCGTTTGTGCTGCGGGCAGAAGGAGCATCGCAGAGTTGGTAGGGATACTGAACATTTTCCAGTCGATCATCACCATCTGCGTGGACACGAGCCCTAGAAGTGCTTTGAAGTGTGGGTAACCCTTCAGGGACACCTCCATCCGCTGAGCCTTCGCGCAGTGCCCCTCCTGCTGCTTCGGGCCAGGCTGGGGCGCTGGTCGGAGGGCGCAGGGCTCACAGCATCTCCTCTTCCCACTCCCCCAGGCACTGCACGGACCCTCGGACGCTCTCTTGTCTCTGCGTCTCGCGGTGGACACCCGGTGACAGGGGCCTGGCACACAGCCTGCAGCGCACCCGAGAGGTGGGAGCTCTCCCACAATAGATTTAATAGTCCTCCCCTCTTAATTTCTAAGAAAAAGGCCTTTTATTTAAAATTGATTATGGTACTGTATGTTGGTCAGAGAATGGTCTTTGGATGATTTGCATCCTTTAGAATTCATTAAGGTTTTCTTTGCAGTCAAAACTAGGGTAATCATTCCTGTAAACTTAGGACAGATATTCTCTATTTGTATTGCAGCTTTGATACGTATTTATAAAACCTGCATTGTCCATTCTGTTGTTTAGATCTATATTCCTTGATCTGTATTGGACTGAGAGACATGTTAATTTCTTCTATTGTGAGTTCGATTCTATTTGTCCTACCATGTGTAGCTCCGTATTCTCTCCGTGAAGAACGGTGTTGCAACGAAGATATGAGAGAGGTAATAACTAAGATAGGAATTGTCATGGTTTCGTTGTGAACCATACCTTTCAGCTTTATAAGATTTTTGCGAGGCTCGACCCGAGGACCCTGGATCATGACCTGATCTGAAGGCAGAGGCTTTAACCCACTGAGTCACCCAGGCGCCCCACCTTTAAGCTTTATAAAGTTACTTTTGCTTTTTCAGGTCTTCCGGTCTGAATTCTACCATCAAGTGTGAGACTCCTGCTCTACTATTCATTTACCTAGTCTTGGTTTGTATTTGTCATGCTTTTATATTTAAGCTTTCCAAGTATTGTTTTATGAGTTGCGTGTCTCTTATACATGGTGAAATGTCAGACTTCACTTTGTTAGCTATCTGAAAATCTTTGGAATTGGTGACTTAAATTGCAAAATTCATGTTTATCTGATCAAATGCTTCGTGGTTTTTTTTTTTTTTAATAGTCTATGTGAACTATTTGTTTTGTCTCTTCTGTAAAGATCTTTTGGTATATCAGAAGTGAGTCAAGGGAAAACTACTTGCTCACTTCATGTTTATTTTGGCATTTTGAAGTCAATCTGACTGGATATGAAATCTTTAGTTATTATTTTATTTCCTTGATGAGCTTAAATTCGCTACGCTATATTCTTGGGGAATGAACTATAGCTGTCAAAAAGGCTGATGTCGATTCCATTTTCTTTCTTTTCTGTACAGGAGTATCAAATGTTCCTTTCTTCCAGCCCATTCCTGCTTTACAACAATTGCCCTGTGTGTTCATTCCTCTTACTCTCCAGATAATAAATTATCTGGTCACTCAAATCAAAAGCAATTTAGACTTTTTCCTGAGATGATTTGAGTTCTCCCTTTTACCTTAGAATTCAAAAATTTTACCAAAATATGCTTCAGCATTGGCGACTCAGAGTTGATTTTCCCAAGTATGACATGTGTTCTTTCTTTTTTTTTTTTAATTAGTATTTTCTTTCTTTTTTTTTATTTTAATTTTTTATTTTTTATAAACATATATTTTTATCCCCAGGGGTACAGGTCTGTGAATCACCAGGTTTACACACTTCACAGCACTCACCAAATCACATACCCTCCCCAATGTCCATAATCCCACCCCCTTCTCCCAAACCCCCTCCCCCCGGCAACCCTCATTTTGTCCTGCGAGATTAAGAGTCACTTATGGTTTGTCTATACACGTTTACTTCCAAGTCATCTCTATGTCAGCAAACTTTCCTTGGATTATAATTTTTGCCTCTTGTCCCATTCCATTGCTTTCCTTCTTTTCTTAGTGTGCCCCTTCACTCACATGCTATCTTGCATTGCTATTGCTTTCTGTCAAATCATTTTTATGTATGTCTTATTCATCTTATGGCATTATCCTCGTGTTAATTCACTCTTGTTCCATCTAGTTAAATCTTTATTCAAAAATGGTTTTTACTTATTTCATTAGCAATTCTTCCTTAGTTGTTTTTCAAACCTCTCTTTTCTTCACTCTTCTCATTTCTGAGTATTTCTAAGATTGGCTTTGTTTTCATACATGTTACTGTTTGTATAATTTATTCTAAGTCATTCTGACATATTAGGTTACAAGTTTGCATCTGCTTTGAAGTCTTGTCTTTCTGGTAAAGCATTGTCATTTTTTAGAACTCTTATAGTCTCTCTTCTTCATATATTTTAGATGAAACTTTTGTGGGATCCAAATATAATATTTTCACTTGTTCACATTTAAGTGAGGTGACTTCCTCTGTTCTTAGAAAATAACGTGGATCTTGGCAATTTTTCTGACTTCACCACCTTATAGTTCTAGATTCTGGAATTTCCTTTTATTGTCACAATGCAGTTACCAAAAATATGACTTCAAACTTTTTTGAAATATTCAAACACAGTTTTCTCTCCCAACTTTTGTCTGGATCCTTTTTTTCTCTTTTGCCCATACTATTTCTGTCCCTTTTATATGGATTCCACTCACAGAAATTTCACCTCCCCATGGGCTTTTCCTTGTGGAATATTTAACTCGATCAGTTTAGAGCCCAGACTGCCCCAGCACCAACTGTCTATAGAATCCTTCACTCACCTGCACACGGGAGCCTGCGTATTTCACGGCCAGTTTCTCTGCCTTCCTCATCTTTTCATGTTTCCCTTTTGTACATTAACTGTCACTGGATGTTATGTCTTCTGGCTCACAGGAACATTAGAAGTCACTTTACTTTCCATCCACTTCTCGGCTCATAGTTGCAGAAATGATTCATGTTATCCCAGGTTTGTCTCTACCTTCTTGTGATTTGGGGATCTCAAGGCTACCCTATCAGAGCATACTGTTGTAGGCCACATTCCTGGGTCTTTGACTTTACTATCCTGTGCATAGTGAAGGTGTCTGGCCTAACATAGGGATCTGGAAAGATTTTTAAACTATGCTGTTTTTGCCATTCCGTTGTCTTTTTTTTTTTTTTCTTTTTCTTTTTTAAGGGAAGTTGCTCTTGCCTTGATTTTCTTAAAGACTGTAAACATGATTTTAGAGTGCATAGTGAAGGTGTCTGGCCTAACATAGTGTGTAGGGATCTGGAAAGATTTTTAAACTATGCTGTTTTTGCCATTCCATTGTCTTTTTTTTTTTTTTTCTTGTTTAAGGGAGGTTGCTCTTGCCTTGATTTTCTTAACGACTGTAAATATGATTTTAGAGTCATATTCTATGTCCATTAGTTGTTTTTCCTAGGGAACAATTTCTCTTGGTTTGGATTTTGCATAGAAAATAGATATAGAGGGGCGTGGTTCAGTGGGTTAAACCTCTGCCTTCGGCTCAGGTCATGATCTCAGGGTCCTGGGATCAAGTATCTCTGCTCAGCAGGGAGCCTGCTTCCTCCTCTCTCTCTGCCTGCCTCTCTGCCTACTTGTGATCTCTGTCTGTCAAATAAATAAATAAAATCTTTAAAAAAATAAACTAAAATAGATTGTAGATATGGTTTCTATATGAAATATTACCTAATATAAATAACTAATGTATATATATATATATATCTACTTACACATAATATACATAACTAATGTATATAACTAATGTTATATATGTGTGTGTGTATTTGACTTTCATATAATATGAGTTTGTCTCTAAATTTTAATTGGTTATAACCTTGAGTGGAACTTCTCTTTTCTTGTTTTGTTCATGTCTTCATTTCTTGGAGTTTTGCATTACCTTTATCCAGACTTTCAGAGCCACCAGTAAAGCACCAGATAATATGATGGTAACAGAGACCTGTCACCCACTGAATTGGCCTGTCAATCTGAGGGCTGTGTAAATCTTCCCCGTGTTATACTACCTTCACGATAGCGGTTTCTCATCCAGGGGTGTGCCAAAGTGTGGTCACCATCATTTCCAGCCTTCTTTCACAGACTGAGGGACCTGCTCCAGCTTTCTCCTTTACACAGGGATTTCTGATTCTCTTCCCCATTTTGCAACCCGTCGTTTCCAAAGAGGTGAACTGTTCTTGCAATTCCTATTTCAGTCCCAGTGTCCAGGTGGCTTCTAACTCCAGCCCTAAGCTTCTGCTTCATAGAGATATATCTGGTTTCTGGGCACAGCTACACTGGATAGCGAATTTACTGTTTAGGAGGGAGTGAGGGTGGGTGATGGGAATGGTTGTTAAGAATGTTCTAATTTTCAGTTGAAATCATGGAGCCATCTTTATGAAAGAATTTCATGTGGCACTTTTTCATGGTTTTATCAAATCATTTTAATTAAAACTAATGAAATGCCAGTTGACTACTTAGCAATCAGTTACTGGTTACCTAAAGATGAGTGGAAACAATGAATAATCCTTAGAGAATAAAAATACAGATACTGGGCGACTGGGTGGCTCATTGGGTTAAAGCCTCTGCCTTCAGCTCAGGTCATGATCCCAGAGTCCTGGGATGGAGCCCCGCATTGGGCTCTCTGCTCAGCAGGGAGCCTGCTTCCTCCTCTCACTCTGCCTTCCTCTCTGCCTACTCGTGATCTCTGTCTGTCAAATAAATAAAAAACTCTTAAAAAAATAAAAAAAATACAGATACATAGTTAGGGCATACTCAGAAATATCTTCAAAATGTACACAAAAATTCCACAAATGGTAAGTGGGTACATAATGCACAGGTACCGATTTTCTATGTGAAAGATCCACGAGGCAGTAATCTGGAAGAAATGGAAACAAATGTTTTACCTCAGAGTAACATCTTGACATTTGTATGGTCTTTTTTGTCCCACTAAGAATTAAAGCAGTGTTTCCCATAGAATAAAAGTGGCATTTACTACACAAAGAAGTCTCCCACTAAAGTTCTTAGTGTCTTTATAAATCACCATCAGTAATTTAATTAGAAACGCAATATGAGAACCAAAGTAGCCTGTTCCAAATGGTAAAGCTTAGATCAGTTTGATTTCTGTGATGAAATTTCAGGGTGAAACAACACTTTCAGAAAAGATTTCCATTGAGGTAAATGTAGCTGGAAGCTACAGAGTCAGTGTAGCAATTACCACAGGGTTCTTCTGGTCAGCCAGGTGAGGTGGTGTGCCACCCGGTCTCCTCAGCCTACACACTTGCTTCTGCACAGGTCAACCAGGTCATAAGAATAGATGCTGCTTGCAACCGATGCACGCAACCTCGCAACACTGTTTCATTTCTCACTTCCTGTTGAAATGATTCAAGAAAATATGTACCCATATATGTATTTGTGACTTTGTACGCTCAAGTCAGATTGTGATCTGATTTTAAATGAAACACCTCTTGATCAACTCAAACTTTGGGACTTAAGTCCTCAGAAGTGTAACTGTGCAATTATAGAACAATGGTCCAAGTCTTTTTTTTTTTCTTTTTCTTTACCAGTGCTAAAAAAGTGAGGGATAGGACCCACACATACAAATTGGTAGTGATTCTCAATGTCAGATAAGCTACTTTGCTTACTGATAAAGCATACTGCAGGGAAAATACTCTGCAGAGTATTATTTAAAATATGTGTTTTCTATTGAAGATGTCTATCTGGGAATCCAGTAAATATCCATATTATAAATATTTGTGTACATATTTCAAATATATGGAAAAATTTATTTCTTGATAGTATACTTTTTTTCTCTAAAGCCTTAAAGTGACACTCAGGGAAGAAGTATTCCCATTGTAAATTATAATGTGTGTTACATGGCTAACAATTTATAATTACATGATGAGATATTTTACAGAGGTTGACTAAAATATTATGTGAAAGTCGATTTATTATTCATTTTGAAGTTATAGAACTTAGTTCCACTACACATTAATATTTAAAGAATGCAAAGTAGATGTCTATTTACCTTCTCATCATTAGCGATAAACTTGAACTATAATTTCATGACTCTAAATTTGACTTACTTTTCAAAGTTTCTGAGTGCATAGGCAAAGAACAGAGAGTAAAAAGGATTTAGGTGGCAAGTGATAAAAACAGTGGATTTTCATAATAACTGATAGGTCAAGATCAAGGACTCCTGCCTCCGAGATCAAAGTACAAATTATTTCTTAAGATTAGTCGTTAAAGGACAATGTTACCTCTGAATAGAGTACATCAAAATCACCTATATTTGTTAGAAACATTATTAGGTAAATGAAACTTAAGAGCATAGTGTATTTTTAAGGAAAAAAATATGTACTGAAATATACTTCTTTTACATGGAGCTCTGCCTGACTGTCAGCCTTCAAAGATTATGAAGTAATAATGATCTGTTTAAGAAGAAATGTTACAAACAAGATTTATAGATCATAGTTTGAGAATTCTTTTGTCTCAGGAGAGCTTTGAAAGAGAAAAAAGATGTTTATTTTATGGAGCATTTAAAGGGTAGAAGTTAATGACATTTTTATTTCATTTATACTGGATAGTTGGAGATTGCCATGGCTGTATCAGTGTGTCTCAGTCCATAAAACAAATTCCTGAAAACAGAGCATATTGATATTTTATTTATTTATTTATTTAAGAGCGTGAGTGAGAGAGAGCATGAGAAGGCAGAGGGAGAGATGAAGAGGGAGAAGCCGACTCCCCACTCAGCAGGGTACACCATACCCCCATGTGGGGCTTCATTCCAGGACCCTGAGCTCATGACCTGAGCTGAAATCGAGAGTCCAGCCTTTAATGACTGAGCCACTGAGGCACCCCAGAGTGTATCCATATTTTTAAAGGATTCTGTAAAGACTTCCAACTCTAGTAATGACAGATGAGGTAATTTAGACAAACTCCCTCTCAGGACAACTTGGAAACCTTGGTGTGGTGGTTAACTTTATGTGGCAATGTGGCTGGACCATGGAATGCCCAGATATTTCACTAAACATTTTTTGGGTGTGTCTATGAGAGTGCTTCTGGATGAGATTAACATTTGAATCAGTAGATCAAGTAAAGCAGAGGATGGGTCTCATCTAATGCTTTGGTGGCCAGAATAGAATAAAAGGTTAGTAAGGAATTCTTTCTCTCTGGGGCACCTGGTTGACTCAGTCATTAAGCGTTAAGCATCTGCCTTTAGGTCAGGTCATGATCCCAGGGTTCTGGGGTCAAGCTCCACATGCTGGATGGGAAGCCTCCTTCTCCCTCTCCCACTCACCCTGTTTGTGTTCCTTCTCTCACTGTGTCTCTCTCCTTCAAGTAAAGAATTCTTTCTCTTTCTCTCTGCCTGTTTTAGAGTTGGGATGTCAGTCCTCTTCTGTCTTGGGACTCAGACTTGGACTGAAACTTACTCCATCAGCTCTCCTGGGTCTCCAGTTTGCCAACTGAAGATTTGTGATTTCTCACTTCCGTAATCACGTGAGTCAATTTCTATAGTATATATCTTCTGCGCACACACACACACTTTTTTGGTTCAGGTTAATATACCTGAAAAATAAAAATAAGACGTGCACAGAAGAATCAAAAGCATCAGACAGTTAACAAATTAGGGATGAACTACTGAGTCAAGAAACAAGAGAAAGCAAACCTTCAGAATGGTGAGCTCAGCATCTGGAAAGGCTATTTTTCCGTGAAAGCACCTGAGGAACTGTGCAGTGTCTGTTGGCATAAAGTACTAGAGATACGAATGTACATTTTGGGGTCTGCCAGCAGAAGGAGATGAGTGTTTGTGTATTTTGAGGTAAAATGCCAAAGGTTTGAATAGTATGATAAGGAAGAGATAAAAGTGAAGCAAGCACTTGCCAAGACTATATTCAAACTTCAAATCATCTAACTGAGAAAAGCTCCATCAATGCCTAAAACTGAAATAAAGTTTTACTTAATGTTTTGATAACCATAAACCTAGAAGAAATGCAGAATTTCCCTTTCAAAGATTATTTTCTATACCATCAACCTAGGCCTTAAAGTTACTTCTACAAGCAATTTGTATAAGCAACTTATATAAATGGTGCACAATTAAAAATAACCAAAACAAGAGTGAGACAAATGCCAATCAACAGAAATGGCTCTGCCATAGAATTAGACCAAGAAAGCCTCTAATACTGGAGTCATGAAGAACATAATTTTAAATAATTGGGCAAACTATGTTACTTGTACATTTTTATATTAAAATTATTGCTACTATAAGTTCAAATATAGAAAAAAATTCAAGTAATTTATTGGAAAAGAGCACAGGAACAGGCAAATCTATATATAAAAAGTCTACAAAAAATTTGCAATAATTTATACTATCATTTCAGAATGTAGGGTTGACTGCAGATTAGAAAATGTAACTGAAAATTAATAACTAGATCCAAAAAAAAACCTATTCAGACTAAAGGACTACAAGGGAAAAACAGATGATTTATTGTAAAAGAACCAACAAAAGGAAAAAGGTGAGAAAAACTGACTTTTGTTTAGTTGGACTGAGTCTCACTGGGAGGCCAGAGAGAATGAGGGGAGAAGGAGCATTTATTTTTTGTTTTGTTTTGGTTTGGTTTAGGTTTTTATTTAAATTCAATTTAATTAACATATACTGTATTTTTAGTTTCAGGGGTAGAATTTAGTGATTCTTCGGTTGCATATAACACCCAGTGCTCATCATATCCGTGCCCTGCTCAATGCCCGTCACCCGGCTACTCCATCCCCCACTCTCCTTTCCTCCAGCAACAAACCTTCAGTTTGTTTCCTATAGTTAAGAGTCTTTCATGGTTTGCCTTCCTCTCTGATTTTATTTTATGTTATTTTTTCTTCTTCCCCTGTATCCATCTGTTTTGTTTCTTAACATTCCACATATGAGTATTTCATATGCTATTTGTCATTCTCTGACTGACTTACTCTGCTTAGCATCATACCCTGTAGCTCTATCCATGTTGTTGCAAATGGCAAGATTTCATTCTTTCTGATAGTCCATTGTGTATATATATATATGTAGGTATATGTATACATAATATACATATATTCATATGTGTGTGTATATATATATACACACACATGCATACCACATGTTCTTTATCCATTTGTCTGTTGATGGACGTCTGGACTCTTTCCATATTTTGCTATTGTAGACATGAGAAACAACATTTGAAACTGGTCACAAGATACTGTTCTAGAGATTCAAGTACCCCTAAGTAGTCCAGCATGATTAAAATATATAAAAAAGCACATCTAGAGACACTTATAGTATAACTGTAAGACATAAATTACTAAGAAAAAAATCTTTAAAGAAGCCAAAGGTAAAGTATAGAAGAGCTTAAAAGGAACAATCATTACCAAGAATGACTTCCCACAGAAATAGTTGAGGCCAAAATACAGTTAACAATATCTTTAAAACGTGAAGAAGATAATTGCCAACCTAGAAATAAATACCATGGACAAAATAGACTTCTAGAATGAAAGTAAAATATAGACATTTTCAGGAAAAAAAAAAACTAGGAAAATATTAATCACTGCATTTATACTAAAAGATATACAAAAACATAATTTTTAAAAGATTTTATTTATTTATTTGACAGAGATCACAAGCAGGCAGAGAGGCAGGCAGAGAGGAAAGGAAGCAGGCTCTCTGCTGAGCAGAAAGCAGATGTGGGGCTCGATCCCAGGACCCTGGGATCATGACCTGAGCCAAAGGCAGAGGCTTTAACCTACAGAGCCACCCAGGTGCCCCCAAAACATAATTTTTTAAGGGAGAAAAATATAATTTTGGATTAAAGGCAAGAAATTCAGTAATACAAGTATAATCAAAATAGAAAAATATGATTATAATTAAAAATGTAAATGCACATATAAATATATATAAATTGTAACTGATTAAATACTTTAAAATGAAGGTAAAATGTCTTGTGAGGAAATATATGTATGCATACATAAATATGTGTATTTATAGATACATGTGGGTTTATGTGCATATCTATGTCTGTATATACAGTATGTAGATATATATTGGATGACAGCCATAAATATAGATATAGATGTACATACAGTTGACCCTGAAAAATGTAGGTTTGAACTGTGTGTGTCCACTCATATGCAATATTTTTATAAATGAGTATAGTACAGCAAATGTATTTTCTCTTCCTTGCGATTTTCTTAATATTTCTTTCTGTAGCTTACTTTATTGTTAGAACACAGTATATAATACACATAACAAAAAATATGTATTAATTGACCATTTATGCTATTGATAAGGGCTTCTGGTCCATAGTAAGCTATTAGTAGTTAAGTTTTGGGGGAGTAAAAAGTTATAGACAGATTTTTGAACACACTGGGGTCAACATTTCCTACCCTAATGTTGATCTAGGGTCAACTGTAAATCTATATCTCTTTTTTTTTATTTTTTCACATAAAACTACTTATTCACAAATATTTTCTAAAATGAAGACAGGTTTACTAAACGATGTCACTCACTTAGGAAGGAAAGAGGGTGCAGACCTTCCCCTGGCCCCTGCAAGGTGGGCTAAGAGAAGAAGACAATTTTTAGGCCCATTCCCTGCTTTCTGAGGTGGAGGGGGATCTCCCCATGTTGCCTCCTGGCCTGCGGCTTCCTTCAGTTATCCAGAACAGGGTCTGGGCAGGGAGCTCACCCCGGGAAGGGAGGGGTAGGGTGTAGAGAGGGGATGGTATCACTGAAGGTCCCGTCCTTTAGCTATTGCATCCTAAAATAAAGGGAGAGGCTTCTTTCTTTCTCACAAACTCTAAGAGGAGACTTCAAAATACAAAAATTGGCCAAAAGATCAACATCACTAGCATCAGGGAAACACAAACCAAAACTACAATGAGATACACATGACTCAGAGTGGCTAAAATTAACAAGTCAGGAAACAACAGTTGTTGGCAAGGATGTGGAGAAAGAGGAACCTTCTTAAACCTGGGAATGCAAACTGGCACAGCCAGTGTGGAAAACAGTATGGAGATTCCTCAAAAACTTAAAAAGAGAACTACCCTTGATACAGCAATCACACTACTAGGTTTTTAACCAGAGGACACAAACATAGTGATCCAAAAGGGCATATGCACACCAATGTTTCTAGCAGCAATGTCCACCATAGCCAGAACAGGGAAAGAGCCAGATGTCCACCGACAGTTGAATGGATAAAGATTTCATATCCATAAAAATGGATAAAGTTGAATGGATAAGGATGGAATATTACTCAGCCACCAGAAAGAAGGAAATCTTACTTTTTGCAATGACATGGATAAAACTAGAGTGCATTATGTTAAGCAAAATAAGTCAGTCAAAGAAAGACAAATAGCATATGATTTCATTCACATCTGGAATTTAAGAAACAAAACAGATGAACATAGGGGAAGGGAAGAAAAATAGGATAAGACGAAATCAGAGAGGAAGACAAACCATAAGAAACTCTTAACTATAGGAAACTAACTAAGGGTTCCAGGAGGAGAGGTGGGTGGGGGGAGGGGTAAGTGGGGGATGAGCGTGAAGGGGGGCACGTGATGTAATAATGAACACTGGGTGGTATACGTAAGTGAGGAATCACTAAATTCTACTCCTGAAATGACAGTACAGTAAATATTAATTAAATTGATTTTAAATTTTTAAAAAGGAAAGAAAAAAAATTAACCAAAAGAAGTTAATTAAAAAAAGAAGAAAGAAAAGAGAGAAAAAAGGAACCCGGAAGAGGTAAGAAGAGATGGAGAGCAAAATGGTAGATTAAAAAAAAAAAATTATCTAAATATTTACATTGAATGTAAAGTGGACTCAAAGTTCTAATGAAAAGGAAAGTGTTAGACAAATAAAATAAAATAAAATAAGCAGCTCTATGCTATTTTAATGAAATATGCCTAAATCATAAGGTAGTGGGAAGTTTGAAAGTCAAAGAATAATGAAAGATATACATCATTTAAACTCTAACTACAGGAAAATACAAATATTCATTCAAAAAATAAATTAATCTGAAAGCATATCAGAGATTAAGAATGGAATTGTTTTATTTATCATAATGGATTCAGCAGAAGTATTTTGCAAATCTGAAGTAGTATGCACCTAAAAACGTGGCCTTAAACTATATAAAATATAAAATTGACCAAATACAAGCAGGTAAAAACAAATCCAGAATTATATCAGCAATTTATATTCCCTCTTTTAGCACCTGATTAAGTAAACTGTCAAAAATAGTGCTGAAATATATAAAATTTAAGCAATGCAGTCAACTTTCCCTAATAAAAACGTATAGATGTTTATGAACCCACAAATGAACCTATAAATATAAAATATACATTCTATTCAAGCACATGCAAAATATCTGAATATTTTATTAGAGAATAAAACTAGTTTCAAAATATTGAAAAGATTAAAACCATAGCATTAACTTCTTGGATCACAATTTAATTAAATTAGAATAAATAACAAAGAAATAAAGGTGTTTTAAAATTAAAATGTATAGCTCTAAATAACACTCAGGTCAAAGAAAATTAAAATGAATACTAAGATGTCACTATCAAAAAGAGTGGCACAGCTAAATAGCATTTAGAGGGATATTTATAACCTTATATACATATATTAGAATAAGAAACAAGCTACAAAAATCTCAAAATGTTAGGGGAGGAAAAAAACCCAAAGAAAGTGGAATGAAATGCAAATAAACAATGTCTGAAATGAATAAAAATACATCATTTCAGATCATGCAGCCATTATAAATAAGATGACAATATGAACAAACTTATGTGTTTATTCCACTGAATTAAAATATTTATAAAATATACAAATTTCTTTAAAAATGTAATTTATCAAGACCAAGGCTGACTTGCAAAAACTTAGCAACCTTGCATTTGCTTAAAATTGTTCATTTGAATTATTCAGGTTCATCAAAAACCTTTACATACATATATACCTGCATACACACACACACACACACACACACACACACACACACATAATTTCTAGTTTCCGGTGGCTTCCCTTATAGTTCTACCAAACATAGTTTGGCTATGAGGGTTGCTGGGGGGAGGGGGTTTGGGAGAAGGGGGTGGGATTATGGACATTAGGGAGGGTATGTGCTTTGGTGAGTGCTGTGAAGTGTGTAAACTGGTGATTCACAGACCTGTACCCCTGGGGATAAAAATATATGTTTATAAAAAATTAAAAAAATAAAAAAATAAAAAAGTTCTACCAAACACTCAAAGACAAAGTATCTGCAAATTACACAATCACCTCTAATAATAGAAAAGCAATTAAATACTCAGTTCATATTATCTTCACTTTGCTTCACAAAAATTTTAAAAGGGAAGTATATATTTTAAAAAATGAAAGTCCACCATTATAAACTTAAGTGCAAAAATTCTAAACAAATATTAGCAAAAAAGAAAAAAAAATTAGTGTGAGCGAGCGAGTTCAGCAGCCTATACCTGGCATGCTGGCATGAAAGGTGGGATTAAAAGTAGTAGATGCAGGCTGCCTGGGTGGCTCAATTGGTTAAGGTACGGCCTTCAGTTTAGGTCACGATCCTGAAGTCCCAGGATTGAGTCCTACATTAGGCTCCCTGCCCAGCAGAGAGCCTGCTTCTCCCTCTGACCACCCCCCCCCCGCCCTGTCAGGCTCTCTCTCTCTTTCATTCTCTCTCTCAAATAAATAAATAACATCTTTTTTTTTAAAAAAAAAAAGGTAGTATATTCAAAAAAAAAAAAAAAGCAAAGATAGAAATGGAATCAGTCATAAACAAGGAGGTGTGACCACAGGCCCAGGTACAGGTTATGGTACTTAACAGGTGGAGGTGTGCTGACATACTAGTCCTGCCCTACATGTGTATAGACTTTGTCCATTCTGATTTATTGGTACCTCTGCTGTGCCAGTTGTTTACTATTTTGATTATTACTTCTGGGGGGAGGAAAAATCCAATAAAGAGGATATCTACCTAAAGGTAATAAATCAAGAAGTGTAATTCTTCACATAAAAAAAATGAAAAGAACAATCTTATGACTATCTGATAGAAGCATAAAACATATTTGGTAAAAAATAAACATCCGCTCAGAGTAAAACATCTTAGCAACTTGGGAACAGAAAGGAATATTCTTAATGTGAACAACATACATAGTAATACCTCAAACCATTATCCTCCTTAATGGTGAAATGTTGAAAATTTTTCATTTGAGACACAGAACAAGGCAAGGATGTTTGGCTACAATACTTGAGCTCTAGTTGTGTTTGAGGATTTTGCCAGTACAATAAAACAATGAATGAGTGAGTGAGGGAAGGGGTAGATGAATGAATATTGAAAGGGAAGAAATCAGGCAATCATCTCTGATTCTTTCCACAGGGGGAAAAAAATATATATGAAATTCCTAAGGAGGCACATCTGATGCACTGATAAAATCATCTACAGATGAGTGAACGAAATTAGTGAGTTTTGCAAAACTACCGGATAGAGGGAAAATTTATAAATCATACGGATATGCTAGCAGCAAAATGCAAAAATGAGAATTCAAGAAGTATACTATTTCAATAGCTTAAACACATCAAAACCATACTAAGAATTTTTTAAGTTGGGTATAAAATATGAAGGAAACTACCAAATAACACTTAATTCTTTCAAATTAAAGACCCAAGAAAAAAGAAAAATAAACCACATTCATGCAGTGAAATTCCAAGTATTATAATGAAGAAAATACTCCCCAAAATGACCTATAGATTCAATGTATCTTCAATCATTAGAGGTTTTATGATAGACTCTTTTTTTTTTTTTTTTTTTTTTTAGTTTTATGGTAGAATCTTATGAGATGATTACAAACCACGGTGAAAACACTATGGGCCGAGAAGACCTAAGTTACCTTTGATAGAAACTTAGATGGGAAGACTCAGTGTTCCCAATATCAAATCATATTATACAATTGTATTCTTTAAAGTGGCCAAGTGTCAAACCAGGGAAAAACAAATGAACAGGACAGAATTGAGGATCTCTAAACAGATCCACACATATATGAATATACATTTATGAACTGTTAGCATTGCAGATTGGAAAACGGGGTTTCTTCGGTTTTTTTAAACATTTATTTATCTGAGAGAGTGGGAGAACACAAGTTGGGGGAAGGGACAAGGAAGGGGGAAGCAGAATCCCTGCTGGGGGTCTCAATCCCAGAACCCTGAGATCATGACCTGAGCCAAAGGCAGACATTTAACTGACTGATTCCCCCAGGTGTCCCTCTTTCAGTTTTATAGAAATAATTCAACATATAACAATAATTCAACATATAACACTGTATATATAGCTATAAATATAGTTACCACAGTAAACTTAGCTGACATCCTTCTATCACCTCACAGGGTTGCAAGTTTTTTCTTTCACAATGATGTCTTTTAAGATCTAATCTCTTAACAACTTTCAAACACATAACACAATGTTAACTATAGTCACCACAGTGTGCATTAAAGTCCCAGGACTTAATTATCTTAGGAATGGAACTTTGTGCTTCACACCCCACCCCGTCCCACTTCCCCGCCCCCATCCAGAAAGAGAGAAAGAGCAGGAGAGCAGGAGCAGGGGTGGGGAGGGAGGGAGAGAGAAAATCCCAAGGAGGCTCCCCACCTACGGTGGGTCCCTTAGGGGCTTCATCTCACAACCCCGAGATCATGATCTGAGCCAAAATTAAGAAGTTTAACATTTAACTGACTCAGTCACCCAGGCACACTGTGGAAGTTTGAGCCTTTCAGCCACCTTGACCCATTCCATCTTTCTCCAATTCCCCCCACTCTGGCAACCACCAGTCTGTTCTCTCTTTGTAGGAGTTCTTCTTGTTTCTGTATTTTAGACTTCACATATAAGTGAGATCATACATTATTTGATCTCTCTTTGTCTGACTCAAAGTGCCTTCAGGTTCCATCCATGTTGTCACAATTGGCAGGATGTCCCTACGTTTTATGTCTGAATAATATTCCATGGTCTGTATACATACCACATTTTCTTCATCAGTTCATCCATCAGTGGATACTTAGGTTGTTTCCATGTCTTGGCTATTATAAATAATGCTGCAATGAACTTGAGTAAGCATTATTTCAAAGCAGATATTTAAATGGCCAGCAGGTACATGGGAAGGTGCTGGACAGCACTAGTCATGAGGGAAATGCAAATCAAAACCAAAATAAGAAGTCACTTCACACCTGATAGAATAGCTATTGTCAAAAAGATGACAGATAAGTGTTGGTGAGGTTGTGGAGAAAAGGAACCTTTGTGCTCTCTTAGTGGGAATATAAACTGTTATGTCATTGTGGAAAACATGAACTTTGCTCAAATAATTAAAAACAGAACTTCAATATGATCCAATTCCACTTTTCAGTATATTCCCAAAAGAAACAAAATCACTAGTTTGAAGAGAACCTGCATATTTATTGCAGCATTATCTAAAATAGCCGAAACAGATTTTCCCCCATAAACTGATGCTGTGGCATTGGAGATAATATGTAAAGATAAATAGAAAATGATATATAAAATAATATTGCATACCATACATACACAAGTAACAATTCTGTTTGTTGTAACTATGTATGTCAAAGAAAAAAAATAAAGCAATAAAACTTAAATAATTTAGAGAGATAGTTTTTGATCTATCATAGGTGGTTTCGTAGAACACAAAAATCAGTAAGTATAAATTAAAAGACTGGTAGATTTGACTACATTATGTTTTTTTAAAGATTTTATTTGTTTATTTGACAGAGAGAGATGATAAGCAGGCAGAGAGGCAGGCAGAGAGAGAAGAGGAAGCAGGCTCCCTGCTGAGCAGAGAGCCCGATGTGGGGCTCGATCCCAGGACCCTGAGATCATGACCTGAGCCGAAGGCAGCAGCTTAACCCACTGAGCCACCCAGGCACCCCTTGACTACATTATTAAGAACTCTTTGTCAAAGGAAGCATCAAGAAAGTGAAAATGAAAGAGCAGGAGAAGATATTTGCAATACAAAAAAAAATCGTCAAGTAACTCATATCAGAATATATGAAACCTCAAGGTACAAAAGAAATCAGATAATCTAATTGAGAAAAAGATCATGCAAAGTACTTAACAGTCATTTAACAGAAAAGAACAGAGAAAAGACCAACAGATCTTTTTTTAACCAGGAATATACACAGTAAAGCTACAACCAGAACCGCTGAAATTCACCCAAGAGTATCACGATTTAGCAATGGGTGTGGAAGAAGAGAAACTCCATGATTGCTAGCAGGACAATAAAATGGTTAGATTACTTTGGGAAACCCTTTGGCGGTATCTAATAGGCTAAACAGATATATTTTTCATTACCCAAATCTAGAGGCATATCTGACAGAAATGAAGTCAAGTGTGTCCCATGGGACACATTCAAGAATGTTCATGGTAGCTAACATGAATGTTCATTAAGAGTAAAACATAAAGATCAAATGTGATGACTTTACTCACTGGAATGCAAACATACCCACAACAGCATAAAGAAATTTTACAGACTTTCAGAGCCAGTCCCCACACTGTACAACTTGATTTCTGCAAAGTGCTACAAATGGGAAAATCTAAGTTATAGTCACACTAAGGTGGTAGGCAGTAGAAGTGTTAAGTAAAGCAAGGACAAGATTACCATAACGTGTAATAATGGTAACCTTCAGGGAAGTCGAAAGGACTTTGTGGTTATGATGGTGCCCATGGGAAGCGTCTTCAGTTCTGACAGTGTGTTTTTATTTGACCTAGATAAAGGTTATACCAATGTTCTACTTACAATGACTAATGATGTCATACATTTATATTTAAGGGACTTTTCAGTGTGTAAATTATATTTCACAGTTAAAAGCTTAAAACATAAAGGGTGCCTGGGTAGCTCAGTCAGTTGAGTGTCTGCCTTCTGCTCAGGTCATGATCCCAGCATCCTGGGATCCAGTCCATTAGACTCCCTGCTTGGGCAGGGAGACTGATTCTCCCTGCTTCTCCCCGTCTCAGCCCCTCCTCCCTGCTCATACTCTCTCTCTCTCTCTCTTTCTCTGATAAATAAATAAATAGAATCTTGAAAAAAAAATAAAAGGTTGAAACATAAGAACAATAACACAAAGATTGCAGAAGGGTCACTGTCACATTGTGAATTTCCTGGGCCATGGCTTTGCTGGCATTTTACATCTCAACAACAATCCTTTTGTTAAGAGTGTTAAGCACTCTTTGTTGGTTTTTTTTTTTTTTTTTTTTTTTTTTTTTTGGTGGGTGGGGATGGGAATAGCATTGACCCAGTTCCTTAGCTGAACGTTGATTGCTTCCATCAGATCACAGTAAGGCCTTTAGTTAGAATCTGAACTAACCTAATCAGGACTAAGCCATTTAACACACAGAGTACTGGGGCTATAAGAATTGATCAGCAATTAGCATCGACCCAATTAAAGTGAACCATGAAAGAAGACTTGTTGAGACTCTAGTGAAATAATATTCCTTGATCGTCAGAAAGAGCTAATGGAAGTCATGAATTTAAAGCCTCTTATTGTTAGCATATGTGAGAATACAGTCTTAGAAGAAAAAACGAAACAAAACAAAACAAAACAAAAACAAACAAAAAATCTGCCATACTTGGAAAGAGAAAGAAATTAGGTCTTTGTCAACTTGTAACCACTAAATCAAGACAACCCAGAGCTTGTCCTATCTATGGACTTCAAAATTTGATGAGGGACTCAATTCAATTTTTTTTTGTTGTTTATTTAAACCTTTTTCATTGTTCTTATTGCTTTTGACTCCTTGTAACATTAAAGAGCCCTAGTTGACAAATAGGAACCACAAAATTGCATATAATTAAGATACTATCATCTGATGTGATTGAAAGAATAAATAGAAGACTATTTTGAGCTAAATATGTATTTATGGGAAAGAACACTGCTCTGACATTTTAATCTATTTTAGACCCAGCTGTGAAGAGAACTGGAGCAGAGTAGAAAATGTGACCTGGGTTAAGGGTATAACCTCTTTTGATTTTAGTTTTGTTTGTTTTTCATCTAGGAAATGAAGTTAAGATTAGAAGTCTATCTCAATGGGTTTGCACATGATAGCAGTACAGTTCAGCAGGTGTGAGCATGGACAAAGAAATCTGAATAAAGTTGAATCTTAGTTCAGCTAGAAATTGCAGAAGATAATACTGAGGTCCTAGGGTTTTTTACAAAAATTAAAAGAGATATTTTACACAGAAGCATTTTGTAAAGTATATATTTTCCAAGGCTCTTTTTACCTCAAATTTTGTATCAGCGCTTTATAAACCCAGTCATTTGGAAAGATAAGGAAATTCAAGGAAAACCCAGTATCCTATGTGGATTGGTCTAATGGATGTATTTCTATCTATCAGAATAACAACATTTAAGAAAAAATTTCACCTGGATCACCTGGGTGGCTCAGCCAATTAAATGTCCAGTTCTTGGTCTCGGGCTCCTGAGATGCAGCCCAGCATCAGGCTGGGCACTCAGTGTGAAGTCTGCTTGAGATTCTCCCTCTCCTTCCTCTTCTCCCCTTTTCCATGTTCCCTCTTTCTCTCTAAAATAAACAAAACCTTAAAAATGAGAAAGAAATTCCTCTGTTGTCTGCATTCTCATTATTAGGTTGAACTACATGAAATTGCCATTTATAACAGTGAAAAATTGTCAAATAGATTGTTGACCTATCCCTTTAGGTTTACAAGGGAGATTGCTAACTTAAGACAGACTGGGAAGAGATCCTTGGTAACAGACAGTGCTAGGAGCTGGCCAGTCCATAAATGGAGTCGATGAAACAAAAATACTAGGTCCTTGTTGCGTCTGTTATCAAAGGAATGAGACTGAGACAAAGTTACGCAAAGCCTTATTCTATACCAAGCATTAGAAGTTAGACTGACCGGCCAGGGAAACGAGGCTGAGACAAAGTAAAAGTTATGTAAAGCTTTATTCCATGCCAAGCATTAGAAGTCAGACTGACTGGCCAGGGCCGCCTCAGAAGAGAGCGACGCCCCTTGGTCTTACAGGCTAGTTTTTATAGGGCACAATCGCAGACATCTGCATATGTGGCTTTGACTGATTGGATGTCTCCTACCTGTGTGTTTTAGTAATGGTTACCTAGAACCAATACTAGTAACTGTTGAGGTATTTATTAAACAACAAAATGGCCTTGTTTTAGGTATGTGTTTCAGTAATAGTTACCTGGAACTGGCCTTGTTTTAGGTGTGTGTTTTAGTAACAGTTACCTGGAACGGAGAGCAGTAACTGCTCTAGACAACAAAATGTCTACCTAGGCAACATGGAGTCACTATGGCTAAGTAGGCCCAGGCAGGCCCTAGGGGGTTAACATGTTTTAACATGGAATCAACCCCAACAGTCCTTAACCTGTTAATGTTCCCATGATGCACTGAACTGGGATTTGAACTTAGAACCACAGAAACTACTGAAGCTCTGTGGTTTAAATTAGGCAATAATAGGAGCCATTTCCCTGACTGTTTGCTCTGGGTTTTTTGCAGTAATTAGAATGTAATTTTTATTACTGTTTTATTGTTACATTGAGTCATATAAAATTTCTGATGAGGTGGGGGTTCTTAACCATAAAGCTTTTATTGAAATAGAGGAAAGAAAGGTATGAGAGGAGCTGATTCTCCTTCTTAATAAGCATCTTTCCTAATAAGCTTCATAATTTTGTGCTGGGTCTGATTTGTCCATCTATCTGCCTCTGGACTATTTTATTCAATTCCATAGTTTTCAAGTCACAGTTACATTATAAATTTAATGAAATGATGATAAGTTTTGACTCTTATGACATGTTTCCTAAACCTAATCTAGCCAACAAAACATGGACTCAGTTCAAGAGGGCCTAAGTTTTTTTGTTTTTGTTTTTGTTTTGTTTTGTTTTTGGTTTTGTTTTTGTTTTAATAATCACAGGTAAGAAGAGGCTGTCACATAGATCTCCAAAGTCTCAATATCATCTGAGATTTTGGAAACAGTCCAAGAAATTTATTTCAATGCTCATGACTTTCCTTATGGTATTTGGTACTATATTCAGTTTTGCTTTGATTTAAAAAATTTTTAAAAGTAAAATGCTAAAAATAAGTATAATAATAATAAAATTGAAGTGCCAATCACTAAACATATATATATATATACATATATATATCCCCATCATTCATTTAAAAAAACATTATTGCACAAGGAAAGATTATTCTCAAAAACTGTCTTAATGCTAAATCTGCTTATATTTAAGATAGCAGAATAACGTATTTCATCATCTTCATAATGCAGTTATTTCATGTTCAAAAAGTGTGTTTTCTTATAGAATACTGAACCATCAATTCATGTTTAAATTGCATGATAAATGTTTAAAGGAATGACGGGAGTTTTCACTTTTCAACCAATCAATATAGAGTCATTTACACACAAGGAGGGGGAAGAAAAGAAATTCTTTAGTGAATTTAAGATACAGAACACAGAAAATTTAATGATCCAAAGCCAAAAGATGGGATCATTACTTGACAGGAAAAGAAGAGTCTCTTAGGAAGTAAAACACAAAGGCCCCATAAGGTGTCTCTTGAAGCATTCCATTCACATAAGGCGTCTTGGTAGAATATTGTTCACTGAGTGGAGTACAATTTTTCTTTTTCTGTCTGCAGCCAGTGCTTTCTCTCAGAAATAATAATAATAATAATAATAATAATAATGCACTCCAGTGGGAGCTGGAGTGAGAGGAAGTAGCCTTAAATTTGTCTCACATTAATGACTACTACTGTTTATCAGTCATTATTGATTCTTAACAAGTCATTGATAAATGTATTATAAATGGGTCCAAATGAATGCTGGATAGGCACAAAGCTATACAAATAAACATAGCAATACATATTTTCTGGGATTTCACCTGAAATGTATGTGACAAACAATGGCAATGGAGTGAATTTCACACGATTGCAGACTAGAAACAATCTGTTTTATAGATTATTTTTCTAATTTCCGTTTTTAACATTGGTTATAATCTTTCCCATGGAGAATTTTTGAATGTGGGTATGTGTTGGCTTTTTTAAATTCCTTAATGCAGTCAATCTCTTCATTTTTTCCTTTTTCATTTCAACCTTTGGAATTTTGCTTAAAAAATCTTTCCGTAAATGTATTGCTTCCTTCACATAAAATAACTTATCTTCCTCCACTTGTTTTTATTAATAATGTGGGTAAAGGTTTTAAAAGTAATTTTTAAGTAAATGACTAAATAAGTTTTAAAAATGGTCCATTGTATATATAATTGTTCCTTGAATTAATATGTCATTTCTCCACTGATTTTATAGAACAAATTTTTATAATAGAGTCTCAATCCATTCATTGATGACATGTTTATTTCCAGTGCTATAGTTAACGGGCACAGTTTTAAGTTCAGGAAACACAATAGCAAGCAACAGAAAGATCTCCTCTTATGATCCTTATCATCATGAGCGGAGAAGATATATTAGCCAAATATCACACAAAGGGTTATTGTAGGAGAACATATTAAAATGGGACCTGCCCTAAATAATGTATAAAGGACATCTTCTCCAAAGAAGTGATGTTGAGGTACAGTTTAGTGGAGAAGTAGGGTTGGATTTAATAAACAAATAAAGGTACCAAGCATAGGGAACCACCTGTAGAAATGCCCTGTATTCTGAGGGAGCTGCCCTCCCTAAACTGTAGAAAGAAAGCTAGTGGGACTGGACTGGGAAAGGGAAGGACAGGGTGATACAGAGTAAGGCTTGAATAGGACGAGAATCAGACCACGCAGAACCCTACAGGACAATGTAATAAATCTTTATAATCCTAAAATCATTCAGAAATCACTGAAGAATATTAATTAGGAGTTGAATGATTAGCAATTCACTAAGGAAAGGTGATTCTAGTAAGAGTATGAAGGGCAGTTGGAGGAGTGGGCTGGACAAAGGAGAGGGTAGGTAGGTACAAGATGATAATATATTGGACTGGGATGATAATATTGAAATAAATGCTAGTAGATTGACTTCAGAATGCTTTAGAATATAAAGCATAATAACAGAGTGGACATGGGAGGTAAAGGTGTACAAGCATAAGCACTAGGTTTTAAATGAGTCTGCTTCAGTGAATAATGACATCATTCGATGAAGAAACATTGTTTAAGAATGTGGAATATCCAGACTATGAATTCTGTCTTAGTTCATGGGATTTCATAGGACTTTGAATCTTCTAAAATAGTAGTTAGCACATTTTTTCTGTAAAGGACAGAGTAGTAAATATTTGGGGTTCTGCAGGTCACATATAGTCCGTAGTACATATTCTTCTGTTTATTCACTTACTTGCTTTTTGTATATCTGGAATTCGTTAAAAAGATTAAAGAAAACATTCTTAGCTCCTGGAAAATAGAAAAATGGGGCCAAGATTTGGGCAGTGGTCTTTAGCAATGAATATAGGTGTGTAGAGTGAAAAGAAGGCCATCAGAGCTAGGAACATGAATTTTCAGCCTTAGGTACTAACAGTGAGTGTTTATGATAAGGCGGCAGATACAGATAAATTTGCCCTGGGAGAAATCATAGAATGAAAAGAGAGGAGAGTCAGTTCTAAGAATAATAGTCTAGCAGAGGAAAAGAAGCTTTCAGACCCAAAGAAGTGGTAAGATAACACTAAGAATGTGGGATCATAGAAGTCAAAAATGGAGAGTGTATTTAAGAAGTAAAAAACTCAAGAAACTTAAATGCTAATGAGACTTACTCCACTGAACCATGTTTACTACATACTGAAGAGATAATCAATAATGAGTGGTTTCCAATAAGGCAGAAGGGGTAATAAAGACCAGACTCTCCTATTAAATTTAAAAAGAAGAAAAGGGGATTAGAGATGGAGGTGGGTTGTAGGTACCTTAGCAAGAACTTCCCATCTGGAGAATATGCTGTGTGACCAGTGAGGGACAGGAAGGAGTGGGAAGAGTAGGTCTAAAGGGAGACAGAGAAAGTTAATAGTGCTGGGTAGGGCTGAGAACATATAGGAAGTTAATGATCGTATATTTGTGGAAATACCTGTCTTCAGTTCTATGAGAGTTTCTAAAACAGTGTGCTTAATTTTCTTTTATAGTACAAATATCAATAAAAACAAATGAGCAAAATGATACATGCATTTATCCTTTGACCCAACAAACTCTCAAATTCTAGCAAAAATATGAAATATGTATAAAATTATCAGTTTTATACATATTTTTATATCAAAATACTGGAAACAGGTTCTCAATTATCTACATTTGATACAGTGGTATCCATTTTTATTATGAAGTGTACACAAGTTAACTTGAGGTGTTACATACTTTATTAGGATGAAACTGGGAAGAACACCATATATACATTTGCAAAAAACAAAACATACAGATCATTAACTAATAGACAGAGGTATGCACCTTGTTGGGTGGTCTCACATTAACTTCCAGACCAAAACCTCAAATCATTCTCTGTCTCAGTTTCTAAGCTCCCCAAACTCAACTTCCTACCCCGTTACTTTCAACAGATGACATTGCTTTTTATTTCACTTAGATTAAGAAACTTTGAATATTACTTCTCTACACTCTTTCCATAAAATCCAATCACATAACCAACACTCTACCAAGTAGGAAGACTGAACAACCATTTAAAGACAGTTCCCCATCATTGAGCTAAGTCACCTGTCTCAGGCTTCTCACTGATTTTCCTCTGCTAAGATCCCCCACCAATCCATTCTCTTGAATATTTCATCCATTAAACAAACATTTATATCGCATTTACTATGAGCTAGGCAATGTTCCAAAATGCTTTACAATTATTAACTCATTTAATTATCATATTTTTTTCTCTACTAAATTATTTCTATTAGAAAGCATGACCTCATCTCCAATAAGCATTTCTCCAGCACAAATCCTGCTTTAGAAATGGTACATTCTTCTGCTGAGCTCCACAGGAAAAGTCTCTGAAATAGTTATATATACTGAGCATGTTCATTTTCTCTGTCCTCATTTTGTCCCTTGAAGCCTTGCCAATCAAGACTTCATCACCATAACTCAAACAACTCTTAGAATCTCTCATGATCCCTAAAATGTCAGTTCCAATAGGTGAATCAGGTTTTTTTTTTTTTTTTTAATTTTTTATTTTTTATAAACATATATTTTTATCCCCAGGGGTACAGGTCTGTGAATCACCAGGTTTACACACTTCACAGCACTCACCAAATCACATACCCTCCCCAATGTCCATAATCCCACCCCCTTCTCCCAAACCCCCTCCCCCCGGCAACCCTCAGTTTGTTGTGAGATTAAGAGTCACTTATGGTTTGTCTCCCTCCCAATCCCATCTTGTTTCATTTATTCTTCTACCCACTTAAGCCTCCATGTTGCATCACCACTTCCTCATATCAGGGAGATCATATGATAGTTGTCTTTCTCTGCTTGACTTATTTCGCTAAGCATGATACGCTCTAGTTCCATCCATGTTGTTGCAAATGGCAAGATTTCATTTATTTTGATGGCTGCATAGTATTCCATTGTGTATATATACCACATCTTCTTGATCCATTCATCTGTTGATGGACATCTAGGTTCTTTCCATAGTTTGGCTATTGTGGACATTGCTGCTATAAACATTCGGGTGCATGTGTCCCTTTGGATCACTACATTTGTATCTTTAGGGTAAATACCCAATAGTGAATCAGGTTTTATTTTGTGGACCCAAGAAAGTCAGCACTTGTCAAAACACGAATTTTTCTCCTTTTTCAAGTCACTTTCTTATCTTGACTTCCAGAACATCACTCTCCCTTGATTTTTCTTTTACTTCATCATGCTTCACTTTATTGGATCCCTTTCATTTTCCTTACCTTCAACCAGTGGTCCTTCATTGGCTGCAAATTATAATCATCTGGGGACTTTTTCTTTTATTTTTAATGTTCAACCTACACCTAAGACCCATTTCTGAAAGCGAGACCAAGACATCTGTGGTTTGATGAACTCTGCAGAGGATTCCAGTGTGTAGCTAAAGCTAGGAATCACTGTGAGGAGGAGGAATGTCAGAGATACCACCAGTGGGTTTCTTTCTTTCTTTCTTTCTTTCTTTCTTTTTTCCTTTATTTTTCTTAATTTTATTTTATTTTATTTTATTTTCAGTGTTCCAAAATTCATTGTTTATCTGCCATACCCAGTGGTTTTCAAGGGCCACAACCTCTCTGATACATTTCCCAACCTGTCTCCATTGGCTACTCCTATTTAGCCACACTGGTCTCCCAACTGTGCCTCAAACACTTCAAGCATTCTTCCATCCCAGGCTCTTTGCATTTTGCTTGAACTCTGTCAGCATGACCTTACTTTCCTCAGATTCCTACCCAGCCATCACCTTAGCAGAAGACTTCTCTGACCATCCTGTGAAAAGTAACCACTCCTTCTCTTCATACACTGCCCAATACCTCTCCCTACCCTTTCCCTTGCTTTTTTCTCTCTGTAGCCTTATCACTGAATATGTTGTGGGATATGTGCTAACTGTGTATTTCCTTCACCCAGACTGTAAGTTCTGTGGGGAAGACTTTGTGTCTATTGTCTGTTTTGCTCATTGTTGGGTCCTTGATCAGGGGTAGAATCCACCTGAATGCTATAGGGAATCTAGAACAGTCTATATAATAAACAGTTGAATTTCTCTTTCTTTACATAACCTTACTTTTTCTTCTGTTTATATTATCATAAACTCAGCCTCACGTTGTTTTATCTTCCTTCCTATCCAATGATATCACCATGGAATTAATTTTTCTTTGATAGCTTTGTGCTCATCTGCAAATTTTGTTCTTTAATGGTCTTGTTTTTTTATTTTCCATTATTTCTTTACATTTACCACTATGATCTAAGACTGGTTTTAACAAATATCTGGTGGGAAAGTTTTGGGTTTTGGTTTTTTTTTTTTTAAGATTTTATTTATTTATTTGTCAGAGAGAAAGAGAGCATAATCAGGCAGAGGCAGAGAGAGAAGCAGGCTCCCCGCTGAGCAAAGAACTCAGTGTGAGACTCGATCCCAGGACCGTGGGATCATGACCTGAGCTGAAGGAAGACACTTAACAGACTGAGCCACCCAGGCGCCCCTGGTGACAAAGTTCTTCTTGTTTCCTTTTCTCCCCGATCCTAATCATCCAGCTTTTTTTTACTTGTTTTAGTTATGTAGTAGTAATTACACAACATGATGATCGTAATATATATATTGTGTTCTAGAACTTATTGAATCCTTTGATACTTTTTCTAAAGTATCTAAAAAGTTTAGATCAAATAGGTTGAATTTAAGATCTATGATCATGCCAATATTTTTTACTGTACAAAAAATAGAGGGATTGTAGCCATAATTTTAAAAGGCAACCCTATGTCTTTTAGATGTATATAGGTGGAAATGAAACTCAGGCATTAGGGTGATTAATTATATTTTATTATTGCTAAATATACTCATTTGCTCTAGGTCAAATTCAACTATTATTGTCTATTATGAGAGACTCATGAATTCATGAGTTTTTTTTCCTACAGTTTATGGGGATAGTTAATCTTAGGCTCTGCCCCCTCTATCCACCACCCTGGTCACTGTGGGGTAGACAATCAAGCTATTACCCTTATTTGTGTTCTTTCTAAACTTTGGGGATCTCCTTTTCACTCTGTGTGTGTATGTACATATGCACACTTGCAGCCTTGTCTGGAGAAAGACAGACAACATGAAAAGGAAATATAAATACATTTTCTAGGAACCAAAGCCAGATGTTAAACCACGTAAATATTTAAATGTGGGACTTAAAAAATAAACAGATTATAGCCACATAAATGAATTACTATTACTAAATTACTATTTAGTAATTAAATTATGATGTAAGTGTATATCTCACTTGTATGGCTATGGATCTATAATATACAGTGATATTAAAACAGCAGTGTGTAAAAAACTTGAATATTAAAATCCCATTTTTAGAAAGTCTTATGTAGGTGGACATTTCATAGAAAAGAATTAAAATCCATACATTATCATGTCAATTTGTTTTTAAGTGAGCTTATAAGTAGTATTGCTTCCTCCTAACTTTTTTGTAATATTTTATGTTCTCCAGTGAATACAAACTAATGTTAAAATCAGAAATGAAAGCATTTTGTTAAGACATGCTTAGCTGGCTTAGTCAGTAGAATATGGGACTCTTATTCTTGGGGTCATGAGTTTGAAACCCATGTTGGTTATAGAAATCTCTATAATTTAGCTTAGAAAAAAAAGAGCATTTTGTTAAGAATAGAACAGAATTAACTATTCAAAATTTTGATATACAACTAAAAGTCCAAATCAATTTCTGACCAAAGCACACTTAGTTTCCAATAATTAGTTCTTTAATTATAAAACATAGATTTAAAACTACTGTTGGCCTTACATTTAACTCCAAAATTCCCCCAAAGATTTTCCCTAAAATAAAGGTTAAGGAAAGCATGTCTGGATTTGTTTATATTTTTTAATGTTTTTCTGGGAGTTCTAGCAAAGCAATATGACAAAAAAAGAAGAGATTGAAATTTAATTGAACTTAATTTAATTGAAAACAGAGGAGCATTTTTTTTTCATTTTTTACTCATGATACGATTGCATAGCCAAATACCAAAAAATAAAGTTAAAAAAAAACCATAGATAAGAGTCCATTAAGATGGTAATTATAGAATAAATATGTAAAAATTAACTATTTTCCTATATCAGCAAATACTCTTTAAAGTTAATAAAATTGATCTGTAGTTTATTCTAAATTCTAATATTGAAATGGCATATTTTTCCCCACCTGATTAACCAGCTATCTTGGTAAAATTATTTTTAAAATCCACATTTTCCACTAAATAATAGTCAGGTACTGAATAGAGGAAACTGTTTTTGAAATAAGAAGTTTGAGATTTGGCTGACTCAAACAAGTATTGATCTCTTAAGAGCTGAATATTAGCACAGCGTTTCATTACCACAGTGAAGTTGGAAGATCTCAAATCTCCCCTCCCCCACATGCCTTGCCTCCTCTCCCTCTTCCCAGCAGTTATGATTGTCACATAAACCAAACCGGTCTATACAGAAAGCCTGCTTCCTCATACAGTCAAACCCACAGGAAATAATACTCTTTATATAAATAATTTTAATTTATTTTTCCTCATGCTTCATCACCACATCTTAATACATATATGCCAAATGGAAAAAATTTGAATGACTTTCCAATGAGGTTTTTTAATGAGAAAAACTGGCAAATTTACCAATAGCTTAACTTTAAATAAAAGTATGAATAATTGTTAAAACCCTAAAAAATCTGAACAGAAAAATATTTGTTTCAAAGTTCAAAAATAACAATTTTGCTTTCTTTCTTTTGCTGATAATTACATAAAGCTTACGAGAATTGTATGATCCATGTCAAATGTTTTTCAAAGAATATGTTATCATCAAATCTTCTAAACAAAATATCATTACATAAATAAATCATATAGTCTGAAATAAAACAAAGAAAGCAAGGAAGGTTGTCATTGTTGTTTTAAAGTTTTATATGCTTCTCACCACAATTGATCTATGTTAACTCAGAAAAAAATAATGCAGAAGGAAAAAAAACACTATTGTTTAAGAAAAAATTACAAAAAAATAAAGTTTAGTGTATTCTTTTAGTTTCATATCATTAGATCTCTGCTTCAGAATTTCAGGGAAAAAGAAGTCTTTATTGCTATTCCAAGTGAACCTATATGCAATCCTGCTCCAAATCGTCAAGACTGAATAATGCTAGGGTATCTAATGACTACTATAAATATTTTAATCCTAATCATTTCATTTGTCAATGACACAAGAATGCTGTAATCTACCAAAGACCTTGTGATTAAGTTGGGAACTGGTTATTCCATTAGCACTATACACATCACAGAATTAGAGTAAACTAAGGCAGACCAGTCTGTATGTTGCCATGAGTCACATTTTTTTTTTTTTTTTTTTTTTTTTTTTTTAATTTTTTATTTTTTATAAACATATATTTTTATCCCCAGGGGTACAGGTCTGTGAATCACCAGGTTTACACACTTCACAGCCATGAGTCACATTTTTGTTTGAAATTTATTTGCTTTATTTCCATTAAGTAATCAGACAATACTGTCAGATCTAATATGCTGTTTGGTTTCCATTGCTTTATATTTTTGTTTGAAATTTATTTGCTTTATTTCCATTAAGTAATCAGACAATACTGTCAGATCTAATATGCTGTTTGGTTTCCATTGCTTTATATTTTCAACAAATCCATGAAACACTATATGTAGTGGACCGTCCAATAAATGTTAGTAATTCTAAATGTCAAGGATCTGAATAATGATCTTCTTGTCATAAAAGAGTAAAAATCATGTCAGCAAGATTTGTCATCATGTGACCCTAAAAATCAATATCTGGCAATGCTTCCAAAGCATCACAAAATCCTTTATGTATCTACTTTCAAATTAATGTGGTGACAGTGAGATATTTTATGGACCTCAGATAAAATATAGACTATTTACATTGAGTTTTTAACTCTAAGTAATTAAAAAAAGTTTTCTGATGGATTTCATTTCATAGCATCTTCTTAATTTTAAATTAGTAATGTGGAAAATTAAAGAATATAAAGAAGTTAATCTTTTAAAATTATGTTATATTTTTTTCTTTTTAAAAAGATTTTATTTATGTATTTGATAAGAGAGAACAAATAGGGGGGAGGGGCAGAGGTCCTGGGAGAAGACTCCCCACTGAGCAGGGATCCTGCCTCAGAGCTGATCCCAGGAGATCATGACCTGATCTGAAGGCATCCATTTAACTGACTGCACCTCCCAGGCACCCCTAATTATGCTATATTTTAATCTTCATATTAAGTTATATATAAATTTGATTTTATTTTACAGAAAGAATTATGGTCTGTTTTTCAAACCTAACCTAATAGTGTGCATGTTAAATGCAACATTAAAAAAAGTAGACACTTTTTTTGGGGAACGATAACATTTTTGGGTATAAAGGTTTATTGTATGAATTTCAGAAAGTATTTAAAGTAGAGAGAAATGTTGAAAAAACATCCCAACTCATGGGCTCAAAAATATCCCCATCTAAAACTGTGTTGTATATTTCAGACTTTCTTTGTTTTTTTTTTAAGATGTATTTGTTTGTGTTTATTATTTTAGAGAGGCAGGGGTAGAGAGAGACGGTCTTCAAGCTGACTCCCTAGTGAGCACAGAGCCATGAGACCTAGACCTGAGCCAAAACCAAGAGTGGAACAATTAACCAACTGAGCCACCCAGGTAGCTCTCTTTCTCTTTATAATATTTATCTAAATGTGAGTATGTGTGCATGAATGAGTGAACACACTTTATATTAATAGTGTATTGTAAAAAGTTGAAACTTTCACATGGAAGCTTGCGTTCATAATCCAGGTTATTGTGATAAATTCTTAGATATAGATAAAGAAAAAAGATAAATATTATTGTTAGTCCCAGATGCAAACAGCTATTATCATTGTAAAACAACTACCATTATAATCTTATGCATGTTTCCAGTAATTTTAATTTTTCAATTATCTGGATGTACACAGATTTACTAAGCCACAAATACCTACAAGAGTATATGAAGATGAATTCCTTTTTTTAAAAGATTTTATTTATTTGACAGAGATCACAAGCAGGCAGAGAGGCAGGCAGAGAGAGAGGAGGAAACAGGTTCCCTACTGAGCAGAAAGCCTGATGCAGAGCTCGATCCCAGGATCCTGGGATCATGACCTGAGCTGAAGGGAGAGGCTTTAACCCACTGAGCCACCCAGGTGCCCCCATTAAGATGAATTCTTAGAAGTGACTTATGAGAATATTTTTGTACATGTTATAATGTAACTGCGGAAAAATTCGCAAAGCTTTAAGGATTTTCTTTAGTTACTACAGAATTTGAATACTTATTTGAAAACATTTTACCAGCCAATGTGCTTCTTTAGAGCACAACTTGCTAATGTCCCTGCCTGTGTTTTGTTGCGGTATTTGTCTTCTTCAGTGGTTCGTGAGAATCATATTAAAGACACCATCTTTGTATACCTGCTGCATTCTCCCAAGGCTGTCACATGACCATGTCATGCTAATAGCAATTTCTGACATACAATATATATGGTTTTGCTATTGATATTCTTAGGCAAGCCTTTTTTAGCTTCAAACCCACAAAAGTATTTATTGGCACCTTACATTATTGTGTATGGTTCACTGCTAAATGCTTTTAATTCCTTTTCTATATTTTGAAACATGGAGTCCCTTGACTATTTTTGCTTAATTTTTTCTAAACAGCCTTTCAATATAGAACTATTATTTGAATCATCCATTTTTCTCTCTACATAAGTGCTATCTTTATGGTATGATAAAAATAATATTCATTTTAGTCAATTCTGTGTATTGAAGGGTACTTTTAGACACAAGAAAGTACTCACTGATACAGTAGCCTCCCCCTATCTGTGGGGGATACAGTCCAAGAACCCTAGTGGATGCCTGAAATCATGGATACTACCAAATCCTATATACTGTTTTTTCCTATACATACATATCTATGATGAAATTTAATTTATAAATTAGGCACAGTCAGAGACTAACGATGGCTAATAATAAAATAGAACAGTTAACAATGATATACTGTTATAAAAGGTGACTATGTGATCTCTGTCAAAATATCTTGTTCTGTATTCACCTTCTTGTGATAAAATGTCTGTATGATGAGGTGAAGAGAGGTGACTGATTTAGGGGTAGTGACATAGTGTTAGAGTACTTCTGACTTGATGACCTAATATGCTTCTGGACCACTTTTGAGCAGGGGTAACTGAAACTTTGGAAAGTAAAACCATGGGTAAGGGGGCAGGGAATTACTGTATTTCCCTCCACTCATTAGAGGTTTGATCAAAACAAGTAAGTGGATAGGAGCACCTGGGTGGCTCGGTCTGTTAAGCATCCAACTCATGGTTTCAGCTCAGGTCATGAGCTCAGAGTCCTGGGATCATGCCCCGCGTTGCAGGGGACAGGGGTGGTCTGTGCTAAGCAGGGAGTCTGCTTGAGGATTTCTCTCCCTTCCCCTCTGCCCTTCTCCCTGCACACCCCAAGATAAATAAATAAATAAATCTAAAAAACAAAAACAAAAAAGCACAAGTAAGTGGAGAAATAAATAAACAAATTTGACATCTTGACATACACAGTGAAATGAGAATGTCACTGGGCTCAGGGACCACCATAAATGATTAATAATGAAATGGTAATTCCTGATTTTGCACAATGTGATTCTACTTCATCTATTATGATATATTAATATATATATGTATCTAGATAGATAGATAGATAGATAGATAGGATATTAGTTCAGTATCTATCCATATATACTGACATAACATAGGAGGGTTCTTTAACTTAGAATTCTATAAAAACAAATAAAGAATGACTGAACATCCTGTGATGAATACTCCAGACAATTTATTATAAAGACTCATAAGTCAAACTGTAAAGGATTCAAAGTAGACTGAAATGTGTGCCTTTAGTTCGTTCTCATTAAAGGAGTAATGATATTTCTTCAATACAGTGGCTAGAATCTTGCTCAGTCTAACTTTCTTTCTTTTCTTGTTCCTCAGATGAAACTGGGATAGAAGTTAACTTCTGTCAAGACCCTTATTTACAGTGTCAGGCAATTCTGTTTTTTCTTCATGAAGGAGGAAATATTTAGATAATGATCCACCACTCTGTATATAAGACTAGAGCACAGGAAACTGCCTTGCCTTTGGCATCTGGGCTTTACCTGTGTGCTCAGCTACCCATGGTGAGGCAGTGAGGGGCAGTGGTAGGATGGTTAGCCTCTTTGAAAAGGAGTAGCCACGGCTCATTTGTTGTATTAGGTAAAACTGGTAACTTCGCACAGACATAGTTTGTGTGTATGGGCCATCATGAAATATCCATCAATCAGCAACTCACCTAACATTTTATATGTGGCAATGCTAGTTTTTATTTTTTCTAGCAAATACACCAGTTCTATTATTTAAATCCAAGTGTTTGGCTTATAAAAGTATAGCTTCTGCCAGAACCCAGAAACTGCCCTAAACCTTCTTGAATGAATAATGAATCCTCGGGGGTCAGTATTACCCTGTGTTCACTGACAGCTCACATTATTAAGGAAAATGTCTTTTGTTCCTTTCTGTCAAATCAAAATGTTTCTCTAATATTTGTCAAGCAATTGCTTGTTTCAAGTATCTGTCGGATTTGCCATTGCTGCTAGATTAAGGTCAAAGTTGACAACTGAGGAGACATTGATAACACTTCCCAATAAGCAGAGGGTTATGATCCTGACAACAAATTTTACATTGGAACCTTAGTTCTTATTTAATTCTATTTAACCACTTAAATATTGTACTAAGTAGGAATATATCTGCTAAAAGTATAAAAAGGCAAGTTTGACATTTAACAGAGATTAAGTTCTTCAAAAACATTCCATTTACCAAGTTTGTAATCTTGACTGTCATTATGAATTCAAGCCAAGTGTCTAGAAATATTTAATCTGTGCACATCTAACAGAGAGGCAATAGTTCCCAAAGTATGTTTGTTGTAAGCACACATCTGTTGGTTACACATGACTAGCTAATCCTATTTTAGAACTGATTATGTAAAAATACTTGTACCATATGTCATTATCCTGGAATACTTGTATGAGCAATTTTATTAAATTTTTCAGATGTCCTTTCTAAAAAAAAAGGATACATTTGTTTTCAGAATTAAGAACAATATGTTTTCTTTTTCTCAATACACACAAGTTTCGATGAAGATAACGGTTGTGGATTACATACTGATACACAGTTATTCAAATGAAACTTGTTCAAAGTCACCTCTAAAACACTACAATTGATTTTCGTGCAAATGTCATACGATAAGATTTAATAGCAAAAGGGAAATGTTTCACAAATTAAAGGATGAAATTCATTTTCAAGTGCTTCAATGTCTGTTGATTAAATTACTTTCAATAAGGTGACTTTATTTTCAAGGTCAAAAGACTTCCAACACTATAAAGAAGGGACTTTCCCAACCTCCCAAAAAAGATAATTATAAAATGTACACACTTTTGCTAGAAAAACTTTAAATCATTTAGGACCATAGCATACTTTATTTCTTATTTTTATAGTAGTGTTCTCTCATATATACTTGTAAATAAGTTTCCAAAAATAACCTTGAAAAGAGCTACTTTTCCTGACCTTATTTTTAAGAAATAAAGGTAAATAATATAACTCAAACTCCACCTCATTATTTTGAATATCTTTGTTTTATTTGTATCGGAGATAATGTATGTACTCTAAGTAAAATCACAGTTCAAAATAAGTCCACAAAGGAGATCATCTACAATAGCTGAAATTTCCCATAGCTGCTAAGTTCCCAATCATCCATAGCAGGTAACAGGAGTACATTATGTTCCTTCTCTTTGATTCAATACCAGGAGAATCCCTGAATTGCAAAGGACTGAGTAAGTAGAATTCTGTCAAAAGGAATATTCTGTTAGGCAGTGTATATTTGAAGTAACTCTAGTCAGAGCTGAGAGAGATGAATTTTCTTATCCTCTAAAAAATATGAAAATAAATATTTTTTTAATTTTTGTTTTGCACTCTTCCAAGTGCCTTCCCACATTGTATGGCATATTAAGAAGAATAATTCAATTAGATGATTTTATATTACTTGACATATTCACTGTGGTTATTAGTGGGCAAAAATATCTTTAGATGTAATTAATGGTCACTTCTATATCAGGATTTCATTGATTTAAAATTACTTTAAAAGTTTGGTGTCTCTAATTTTACTTTATATTGTAAACATTTAGGAGAAAAATTTACTATTACTTTTGCATCATTAAAGCTTCTCACATATTAAAACTATTTACAGATATTGATAGGTCATAGCAACCAGAAATATTTGTACAGAGTAAAGCTCTTATTTGAGAAAGAAATTATGTTAACAAACTAATTTGCTGCTTTTAAAGTGATTTGAAAATAAAAAATAATAATGATTGAAAATTATATTACTATTAATAGCAAAGTTTTTTCTTGTAATGATAGTCATTACATTGAAAGAAATTAGCTTGTCTTTGAAAACTAATCATGTTCAATATGTCAGCATATATACTTAGCAAAGGAAATTAGAAGAAAACAAATTTTGAAATTTTTTTTGGTCTCTTAACACTTTTTGTAATGTGACACAAAATTGACAAAGCATAAAATTAACCATTTTAAAATTTATAATTCAGTGGCATTTAGTGCATTGACTGACTCTTCTCTTGAGTTTCAAATGCTTTCATCACTCCGGAGAAATATCTTGCATCCATTAAATGATCACACAGTCCTCTCTCCCCCCACTGCTTGGCAACCTATAATGTGATTTTTGTCTTTGTGGATTTGCCTACCCTGGATATCTTATATAAACAGAATCATGTAATATTGGATCTTTTAGGTAAATCTTCTTTCACTTTGCTTAATGTTTTCCACGATTATCCAAGTGGTAGCATCAGTCGGTTCTTTATTCCTTTCTGTGGCTGAATACTTTTTCATTGCATTTGTATACACAATTTGTTGATCCATCCATCTGTGCATGGATGTCTAGAACTGTTTGGCTGTTACAGCTAATGCCGCTCTAAACATTTGTGTATATGTATATTTATTTGTGTCTGTATGGTCAGAAGTTTTCATTTCTCATTGGTATATACCCTGGAGAGGAATTGCTGAATTATAAGGTGATTCTACATCTAAGTTTTTTTTTTTTTATAAAGATTTTATTTATTTATTTGACAGACAGAGATCGTAAGTAGGCAGAGAGGCAGGCAGAGAGAGAGAGGAGGAAGCAGGCTCCCTGCTGAGCAGAGAGGCCTATGCGGGGCTCGATCCCAGGACCCTGGGATCATGACCTGAGCCGAAGGCAGCGGCTTAACCACTGAGCCACCCAGGCACCCCGTACATCTAAGTTTTTGAACAATTGTCCGCCTCTTCCTCAGTGACTGAGCCATTCTCAACAACAATACATAAGGTTCTTATTTCTTCACATTCTTGTCACTATTACTATTTTACACTCTTTTGATTATAGCCATCTTAATAAGTTGAGGTGGTGCCTGATTTTGGTTTTGATTTGCAATTCCTTATTCATCAATGATGCTAAACATCCTTTGTTGTGCTTGCGAGTCATTTGGATATTTTCTTTACAGAATGTTTATTCAAGTCATTTGTCCTTTCTTAAATAGAATTGTCTTTTTGTTGTTGAGCTGTAAAAGTTCTTTAATTATTTTAATACTAATCCTTATCAGTTACATGATTTTCAAATATTTTCTCAGTTCTAGGCATCTGCTTTATCTTTTTCAATATTGTTTTGGCTATTTGAGAACCCTTATAATTCCATATAAATGAGCTACCAATTTCTACAAAAGAAACAATTGGTAGTCATTGCCTGGCATTCAAATAGAACAGTGCAGAAATAAACCCACATATATATGGTCAACTGATTTTCCATAAGGGTGCCAGGACTATTCAGTGGGAGATAGAATACAAAAGGATGAAACTGAACCCCCCCCTTTTTTTTTTTTAAAGATTTTACTTTTTTGACAGAGAAACACAGGAAGAGAGGGAACATAAGCAATGATAGGAAAAGCAGGCTTCTTGCTGAGCAGGGAGCCTAATGCAGGGGTCCATCCCAGGATCTGGAACCATGACCTGAGCCGAAGAAAGATGCGTAACAGCTGAGTCACCCAGGCACTCCCCTGACATCTCTTAATTCCACTTCATATACAAAAATTAACACAAAATTGATCACTATCTAAGAGCTAGGATTATAAATCTATTAAAAGAAAATATAAGAATAAATCTTGATCTCAGGTTTGTCAATGGATTCTTAAATTTGATATCAAATGAATGAACAATAAAAGAAAAATATAGATAAGTTGGACTTCATAAAAATTAAAAGCTGTTGGGTATTATCAAGAAATTGAAAAGAAAACCTGCAGAATGGCAGAAAATATCTGAAAATAAAGAAGTGCTAATCTGTATAAAATATAATTTAAAAAGATGGAAAAAGTACAACCTTTACAGAGTAGGAAAAAGCTATTCACACTTGAAAAAGAATGGTGAATATTAATAAAAGTATACTAATCATAAAACACAAAACTTGGTGAAAATTGTCAATTTCAAGAATGAAAACAAAAAAAAAAACTTTAAAAGAGCACCTTATTAGAAAATGTAGTTTCAGTTTTGTTCTCTCCCATATTGCCAGAGCATACTGGCTGGCAATAGTAGACACCCAATAAATATAAATACTTGTCTATTGAATGTGTGAGTGAATAAAATTAAACTTAAGAAATAATATGTCTAACACAAATCGCACTAAAATCCCTGCACAGAGATTTGAAAATTGTTGTGGCTTTATAATTCTAAAACCAGATAAATATTACTTGAGGAAAAAAGTCATCAGAAGGCAAAGATATGGTAAACTCAGAACATACAAGCTAAAGAACCTTCCTAAGGGAAAAAAATAAAAGGTAAAACAAGCAAAAACAAAAACAAAAAAACAAAAGACACAAAACAAAAAACAAAACAACAAAAATGAAACTTCCTGCAAAGTTACAAAAAGTGATATGACACCACACCGCATATGGAGAAAATTGACGCTGAAAAGGGACAAAGCAATAGTTTCAGTTATTATAATTAATAAAGCTGAGGCTGGTATTAAGCATGTCAATGGAAGCAAAATGGCTGTACAATGGAGGACAGTTAGAAAGGACAAAAACATAGGTAATTGGGGACTTATTTTCCATATTACTATTAAAGAAAAATTGGGAAAAGCGGTTGTTTTCCATGAGTTCATGATTATCCCACCCCATTCATGTCTCCCTTGTCTCCTTTAATCTGTAATACTTCCTGTGCTTTTCCTTGTCTTTAAAAAGGTGGACATGTTTGAAGACTATAGGCCAGTTCCTATGTAGAATATGCCTCAATTCAAATTTATCTGATGTTGCTTCATGACTAGTCTCGGTTGTGCCCTTCTAGAAGGAAGACCATAGAAGTGATATGTATCATACTCAGGGAAACCTATCAAGAGGTACATTTCTCTGATTTCTGGCCACATTAGTTTTGACCACTTCGGTTAAGGTGATGTTAGATTTTCCACTGTAATACTATTAATAACTATGCTATCATTAACACGTATTGGAGGGTTAATACTTTGAAGCTATGTAACTATGTTGTTCCTCATCCAACTTTTCCCAGTTTTAACATTTGTTGAGGCCCTTCCCTAAATCAGTTATGGCCCACGAAGGATGAAGGAGAATGAAAAGCCAGTTACAAAGCTTGGTTCTGAATACCCAGGGCCCTGCTCCAGGGGGACCAGCTTGAGGAAGAGTGATTGGGGAAAGTCAAAGGAAAAGGGATAAAGCTAATTTTCGTGCCTCTTACTTTTATGATAAAATATGTAAATATTTCTTAAATCATTTGTGATCATCTGTGGTATGTCCCTTCCAGAATCTATCATGTTCCTTTCTGAATCTAACAGAGACAGAAATTAGGCATTGGCAAGGAGGACAGATTCTCCTCTCATGGTGGAAGTAAGACAACCAACTTAAGTAGAGTTAACAGTGGTTAAATGCGTCCTGGGAGAGGAAAGTTGTAAGAACTCTTATCCAACCATCACTGTTTTCTCCCCAGTAGAAGTGGCATTTATTTGTAGAACATAAGCTGGAGGAAGTTGGAATTTAAGCCTGGAAGAATAGCCTCTATGGGCTGGACAGGTGCCAAGGGCCGGCGGCTTGGGAAACTGGCACTGTAGGGAGATTTGCCTGCACCAGCGCAGGAGGAGGATAGGCAGAGGAAGATATTGAGATATGACATCACAACCCTGGGCTTAGCCATCCCACAGGGAGCTCTGGAGCCAGATGCTTGTCCCTTTAGAGCTGCTACTGGATGGGGGGCCCAGGCCCTTATCCATTTACCACTGATCCATTATTAGAGACTGGCTGCCCCTGGAAATGGAGCGTGACCCTGGCGATGGCAGTTTTGTTCACAGAAGAATAATCACCTGGAGGGGCAACGCAGCCCCAAGTTCCCAGCAGTCCCGGTCACTGGAGTAAAGGGTGCTTAGCCCTGGAAGGGAGGGGGAATGAGAAGGATGGGGTACAAGCACAGAAACCTTTACACAAGTACCCAGCACTCCTTAAATCCAGAGGGATACACCAGCACGAGGAAGGGGCCTGCAACAGCAGTGCTCTCCACACAGATCATCGGGAACGAGTCCTACTTGTCATACCTTTGCCGCTTCAGCTGAGTTCTGCTCTTAAAGGTGATCTGTGACAAAATGAAACTTTTGCTTTAAACCCTTGTTTACAAAGTACTGGTACCTGAATTTCTTGGTTTTGTAAATGAATTTATTTCTGGAGAGGGGAAAAATCTGAATAGAAAAATCACAGATGAGGACAGCTTTTTAACACTCACAGGAATGTGCAAAGAGAAAACTGCGTCCAGGAAAGAATAATTCAAATCTCCCTGTCAGGTGGCTTCAGGAGTGAAATGGCATCTTCCTGCATGATAAATAAATAAAATCTCAATATTTAAGTCCTCATCAGAGAGATCTGACACTGAGCAACATGAAATTCCCTGCTGCCTACTGGGCAATCGGTTGCCATTGAAGCCCGTCAACTCTTAAATGCTGAGGTGAATTAAATAAGCGCTTACAAGGTCTTCAGTTCCTGATCAGAAAACAGGACAAAGATTAAAATGACATTTTGAAACAAGGCATTTTTTTCCCCTCATCTCCTTCTATTTTTCTTTTTTTTTTTATTAATTTTTTATTTTTTATAAACATATATTTTTATCCCCAGGGGTACAGGTCTGTGAATCACCAGGTTTACACACTTCACAGCACTCACCAAAGCACATACCCTCCCCATTGTCCATAATCCCACCCCCTTCTCCCAAACCCCCTCCCCCCAGCAACCCTCAGTTTGTTTTGTGAGATTAAGAGTCACTTATGGTTTGTCTCCCGTAGGAGAAGAATAAATGAAACAAGGCATTTTATAATTTCTATTTAGAAATCTTTGGGTCCCTGTGTTGAAATTAAATACTACATCAACATTTAAACTTTGAACCACTCTTTCTTATTGGATTACATCTAGGAGAGAACATATTTTCATATATTTTAATATGTCTATACAGACAAGATAAACTGTAGTTTGACTGTGTTTGGTGAACATTGCCCGCTGTCTAATTTAGAAATTCTCAAATTTATGGTCTTTCTGACCTTTTCCCACCATTGTTCATGTGGGTTTTACCTATCATTACTTCTACCTGTCTATCATAATTGGAAACAGAAACAGAGATTTTCCAAATATTTATAACATTGAAAAATAACAGCTATAAAGTTACATATCACCATGAAAGTACAGTTTTTAAGAAAACCAAACATATTTCAAAAAAAGTATACATACTGAGTACAGGGGCATTGATTTACAGTTTTGCAATTTTTTTAAAGATTTTATTTATTTATTTGACAGAGAGAGATCACCAGTAGAGAGGCAGGCAGAGACAGAGGGAGAAGCAGGATCCCCACTGAGCAGAGACCCCAAATACGGGGCTCGATCCCAGGATCCTGAGATCATGACCTGAGCCTAAGGCAGAGGCTTTAATCCACTGAACCACCCAGAAGCCCCAATTTTTGCAATTTCTCTAATACCTGGCTAAAGAGAAGTCACTTGGATTCTCATTTGAGCTTCCATAATCAATCATTTGCCATATGGTATTTTGGTTGAAATATATGAGGAAAATTTAGCCTCATACAGAAATATATTAGGGAGAGTGTTTAAATTATCTTTTTCTTATTTTGAGATAATTATAGATTTACAGCACATATTGGAAATGACAGGAGAGATCTTATGTGCCCTTCACCTAGTTTCCCCCAGTGGCAACATCTTCCAAAACTAGAGTCTAGTATTCCGACCGGACCACTGACTTGAATACAGTCAGCATCTGGACATTCAGATATCGGCCATGCTGCCGTCTTCCAACTACACCACATCCCCGTGGAACACCTGGCAACCATTAGTCTCTTCTCCCTCTCAATGGTATGTCCTTTGAAGAATATTGTATAATTGGAATGTAACCTCTTGGGATTGGATATTTTCACGCAGAATAATTTTCTGGAGATTCCTCCAGGCTGCTGAGTGCATCAGAAGTTTGCTCCTTTCCAGTGGTGAGTTTTATTTATAACATGCCTCACCATAATGTGTTTTTTAAGGACACCTAGATGGTTTCCAGTTGTTTTTACAGTTTGTTTGCTTGTTTATTTTTGGAGGGTTTTTTTCCTATTATAAACAAAACTGTTAGAAACATTAGTGTACAGTTTTTGTGTCAATACAAATTTCATTTCTGAGATTAGGTCATATGGTACATGTACGTTTCGTTTTCTAGAAACTGCCAACCTGTTTCCCAGTGTGGCTGTACCATTTTACATTCCCAATGTAATACATGAGCAAGAAGTTTCTGTTAATGCTCATCAGGATTACTGTGGTCATTGTCTTTTTTGTTGTTGTTGCTGTTGTTTTTTCGCTGAGAGGTTTGTAGAAATATTTCATTGTGGGTCTGATTTACATTTCCCTGATGCCTAACAATGTTGAACATTTCTTGTGCTTATTTGTCTCTACACCTTGATCATTGACGTGTCTGTTCATGGATTTTGCCTGTTTTTTAATTGGAAGGTTTTATTTTTTTACTGTTGTGTTTAGAGAGTTCTTTTTGTTTTTGAAATACTAGCCCTCTGTTGGACATATAATTTGCAAATATCTTTCCCTTTTGGTAATTTGTCTTTTCATACTCTAAACAGGGTCTCTGACAGAGCAAAAGTTGTTAATTTTAATGAAATCCAACTTTTCAATTTTCCTTTTATGGATCATGCTTTGGTGTTAGGGTCTAAGAATTGTGTCATATAGAGATTGTCCTGAAAACGTCATCCTATAATTTTTTCACCTAAAAGCTTTGTAGTTTTCCACTTTAGACTTAAATCTGTGATCCATTTTGAGTTAATTTTTGTATAATAGGTTTATACAATAACTATTTTGTATAATTTTATTTTGTATTAATTTAAGTTGTAGCATTGGGTTTTTTTGGTTGGTTTTTGTTTCTGTTTTTGTTTGTTTGTTTCTGTCCAGACACACCAGTCCAGTAAGTTAAGAAAGGTACTTGTGCCCATTGAATTGCTTTTGGACTTTCGTCAAACTAGTTTCGTTATATTTACTTGGATTTATTCCTGGGTTCTCCATTCTGTGTCATTGATCTAAGTGTCTTTCTCTCTGACAACACCACACCACCTTGATTACTGTAGCTATTTTATACATTTTCAACTTGGGTAGATTGATTTCTCCCGCTTTATTCTGCTTTTCTCAAAATTGTTTTAGCTACTCTACTTCTTTTGTTTTTCCATATAAATTTCATAAAAACCTTGTCTCCTCTTACAAATGTTGTTTCTGACATTTGGGTAGAAATAGTGTTAAATCTGTATCTATTTTTGGTGAATTGATGTATATACTTGATCAGTCTTCCGATACATGATTATGGAATGGCTGCCCATTTATTTAGATCTTTAAAAAAAATCTTTCTTCAGTATTTTGTAGCACTCGACATGCTGAGTACACGTTTTGTTAGATTTACACCTAGTACATGTTTTACACCATCATAAACAGCATTATGTTTTTAACCTCAGAATCCATGTGTTCACTTCTACTCTATAGAAATGTTGCTACTCTTGTATCCCATGACCTTGTAGAACTCAATTATTAGTTCTGGGAGCAATTTTATAGATCTCTTGTTTTTCCTATGTAGACAATTGTGTTATCAACAAAGAAGGACAGTTCTATTTCTCCCTTTCCAAACAATATGACTTTTTTTTTTCCCTTGCCTTATTGTCCTGGCTAGAATTCCACTCTTTTTTTTTTTTTTAACATTTATTTTTTAAAATATTTTATTTATTTATTTGTTTATTTATTTATTTATTTATTTGACAGACAGAGATCACAAGTAGGCAGAGAAGCCTGCAGAGAGAGAGAGAGGAGGAAGCAGGCTCCCTGCTGAGCAGAGAGCCTGATGTGGAGCTCAATCCCAAGACCCTGGGATCATGACCTGGGCCAAAGACAGAGGCTTAACCCACTGAGCCACCCATGCGCCCCTAGAATTCCACTCTTGATCTTTGTAGGCCCCTTCTGGCACCAGAATGGTGGGGAGGTTGAGGAAAACCACTTCCAAGGGTGGCAGTCTCTTCTCCCCACTGAGCAAGTCTTTGTTGTCTGGGTGAGGGTGAGGACATTCTTCATCTGAGTTTTTGGCTGGAGGAGAGCTGTTATTGTCTAACAGTTTTGCATTCACTGTCCTTTGGCTGGAGAGAGCAGGTTTTGGGAGAGCTATTCAGCTGCACCCTTTGCTACCTTGCCTACCATCTAGAGACAAACAGTACAACTAGGGGCTCACCCTCATGTCAGTCCTTGGTTGCTGAGGTCTCTTGTTAGTCTCAACCTTTCAGAATATTCTTAAACCTTATTTTATATAGAGTCCACAATTTTTATGGATACCTAGCTGAAAAGAATAAGTAAAAATATATCTGTCCCGTCTTTCTAGAATTGGAGAGCTCAGACTCAAAGACATATTGACGATGCATTCCTAAGAACCTGTATCTTTAGTTTTTATCATCACTATTTCTCAAAAATGAGTCCGAATTAAAATAATCTATTTGGAAAATACCTTCGTGATACTATTTTTTGTGAGTTAGTGACGGCGTTGAATGCTGTTTGTCATTAATATCAATTATATTTTTAGACCAGCCTTTCAACATGTGCTTATCTAAAAACTAAACCTTTATAAGATGCAGTTCTCAGATAAATATTCTTTGAACATAAGAAAATGTTTGATAATTTGAATTTATCCAACAGATTCACATTTATAGGTAAAAGTCAGTTGGATTTTTTTTTTTAAAGATTTTATTTATTTATTTGACAGAGATCACAAGTAGGCAGAGAGGCAGGCAGAGAGAGAGGAGGAAGCAGGCTTCCCTGCTGAGCAGAGAGCCCGATGCGGGGCTCAATCCCAGGACCCTGGGATCATGACCTGAGCCGAAGGCAGAGGCTTTAACCCGCTGAGCCACCCAGGCACCCCAAAGGCAGCTGGATTTTAAAACATGTAATAATCCAAACAGTATTTGCTCATTTGAGAGTTTGTGTAAATCAGTAATGGGTTTGGGTTACTCTTTTAGTCAAAACAACAAGGTATATTTTGATTCTAAGCAATGCCATTGATGCCTTGTGATACAAAGCTGATATTATCCAGAACCTATACCATTTTATGTTTTTAAGTTTTTACTTGAATTCGTTAGTTAACATACAGTATAATGTTGATTTCAGGCACATGATACAACTGATTCAACACTTTTATACAAGACCCAGAGCTTGTGACAGATGCTTCCTTAATCCCCACCACCTGTTTCGCCCATCCCCCTCTGAATCCATACCACTGTAAGAAAATCATTGCTAATATTACAACTTGTTCAACACATATACATATTTTTTAATAAAATTATGATTTGGGTGTGAATGAAAAGGTGTGGAAATGCCTCTAGTGCAAAATGGCTTGTTAATGTCAGTGAAAAGATATGCCACACCAAATTCTCTGAAAAATATTTTCTAAGATTTATTTACTTATTTATTTAAGAGAGAGACAGAGAAAGAGGATTAGAGAGATAGAGAAAGAATCCTCAAGTAAACGCCCCCCACCCCCATTGAATGAGGAGCCCAGTGTGGGCTCAACTCCAGGACCCTGAGATGATGACCTGAGCTGAAACCAAGAGTCAGAAGCTCACCTGACTGAGCCATCCGGGCTCCCTTCTGAAGAATAGATATAGACATGCTATAGTTTATATTATCTCTGATTGCAATTTGAATTAATTCTGACATAGATCCTCTTGAAAAAACTTCTAGGTTTATTATGAAGTAACCAAATATTATTATTATTATTATTATTATTATTCCAAATCTTTGAATTCTACCTCTCATTTTTTCAATTCTTTTCCACATTACAAATGGCAAAGCAAATTTCTTTCCAGGATTTTCTCCTTGGCCGGGCTGACCCAAGAGGAAAAAGGAAGGCTGTGATGACCCACAGTAACCACTATTCCTACACTGTAATTATAAAAGCCTCTGTATTACATTCACATGAAGAGAGGAACTTTTCAAATGTGCTCCAAGGGAACATCAAAAATGGAGTGTAGGACAAGGCAAGAGCCCCAAAGAAAAAGGGAGAGAGAGAGAGAGAAAGCAGAGGTGGGGTGACAATGACAAGCAGAGAGCAGTGGCAGAGGAGGGGGCATTCACCTTCACAAGCCCCGAAGCACCCAGGGTGGTCATTTACACCTTGGAATTAACAGGTGCATGGCCAAATTTTCTCTTCAGTGTAACTTGTTCTTTGGAATCTCATCAGAGCACACGGTTACCCCAGTTACAGTCCTCCCTCAAACTTCCCACAACCAACTTCTCCTGGTCAGTCACCCTAGAGGACCCTCCACCCCCGTACTCCTGCTCAGATCCCCATGCTCTGCTGAGAGATGGGGCCTCTCACCCTAAGGGGCCATGGGCACAATTCAGTACAATTCAGGTAGTTCATGACTTCATTGGGGGAAAATATTACACGTTATTTTCACTAATGTCAGAAAAGCTTCATTAGGGAAACTGCATTTTCCCTAAGGAGTCCCACATCATTCCCATTCTCTGCACCCCAGTTCCACTGTCAATGGAGACCACCCTACCCAGTAAGAGGAGGAGCGCACAATCAAAACTGCTATGGAAAATGAAGATATAGGCCAGAATCTTCCAGTGTGGCAGATTATTTTTTTTTTCCCCTAACTACATTGCAGGAAAATAAAAGATTTTAAGAACAATAACTGCAGGCCTAGGAGTCTCACAGTGCGAAAGACAATAACAACATTGTAGGAAGGAAGAAGTAGAACGCAGGAAAATAAAGCACTACCTTGCACTCTGTTCATAGCTCAGCAACCTAATTCCTAAACCACTCAAAGAACAAGCAGACACCCAACAGTTTGGAAGTACCACCCCTTCCAACAACCAGTTGATCAGGAAGAGAAACTGGTGGTAATTTATTCAACCCTAAGACGTGTAGTCTAAACATAAGGGGCAGAGGCCACGCACATATTAGATGTAGGTTTTCATGCTCCGCATTTTTTGGAAACATCAGAGTCCTTCCTATATTTGGTATATGGGTTTTATTTCTTATCAGTGAACTAGGTGGTGAACAGGAGATTTTTATCTTGAAGTTGAGCAGTGCTACATTCTATGACAGTGACAGAACTGGGACGAACTTGTGACAGCCTGAAACAAAAGACAGAGGCTGAACATCTATAAGTACATGGCCCTGTTCTCTCTGAGTTCCATGGAGAGATGCTCACAGCATGGGTCTGTACTCCATCAGAGGGACACATGTCCCCAGTTGCTTCTTCCTCCTGGAGGTACAAGCCTGATGGTGGCTGCAAAGAGATTGAGACACTCTGGGCTCAGGGAGAAAACTGTGGATTTTAGATACCTCCAAGTGGCAAAGGAAGTTCTAGAAAGAGGGGCCTGCCTCATTCATTTCTTTTTTCAGGTAACTCAAAGTTACCTGAAAAACAAAACAAAACAACAACAAAAAAAACTTCTTAAAGTCCATCCCATGACCGCAGGGGTTCCGCAAACCTAAGCCTTTCTTCAGAGCCACAAATACTGAAAATCATCTTATTATCTTATGTAAACTAAGAAGAAACTGGATTATTGGCCTCATCCCACATCTGTTTCCTCAATGAAGCAAGCAGGTTCTAACTGGTTTTGCATCTGGGAATGCAATTACCAGTGTGGGGTGGTGCCCAGTCTAAACCCAGGCAGCTCCTGCTGGCAATGGTCACATGACGGCTCTACCTCATGAGAATGTGGCCCCAGTGACGGTTAAAGGTAGGACTACACTGAGTTCAGTCCCGTTGGGAAGGCACATGGGTCCTTACTCCCACCCGTCAGGACTCTCTAGTCCACGCTAAGGTGTCTGAGTCCCACCCTATGTGGGGCACATAGAAGCCGAGATCAGGGCATGTGACTGGACCACTTTCACCCATGCCAAAACTCCAGAGAACCCATGTAATGTTAAAAAAGAAGCCACTTGATGGAAGTTTAAAGGCTATTATCAGCCCTGTCCCAGGGACCCTTTCCCCCCATTCTCATCAGCACCCCCAATGGACACAAGAGTTCTACCAGGGCAAAGGGACCACTCAGAGCACCAAATGGTGCTGATGAGCACCAAAACCAAAATCAGACAGTCCAAAATCTCCAGAAATGGAGTATAGGTCTGACCTGAGAGTTCCTTCTCAGTCACAGCACAGCAGCCATACACTTATCTCTGGAATATGCCAGAAGATTCCTGTTGGCTGAAAAAAAAGAGGAGCTGGCTAATCTATGCTGGAACTGCTCAGTGGCCTTTGGACTAATCTCCCCTTTCCTTTCTTGTGTCTCCCATAATCCAGCTTCTGGGATTGTGACCCTTAGTGGGCAAGGTGATTCATATCTGTAACAGCTTGCCAACAGCCGTGTTCTCTCAGAGAATTCAGCTCATCGGCATCCCCTTCCATCTCAGTCTGACCTCTGGGTTAGCAGCAGGCAGAGTTTAACTATGCATTTCCCAGCTCAGGTCACTGCCCCCTCCCACTTTTGTCACCAGGATTTGTTCCAGTTGATAGGCAGGCCTGGACAGGCAGGTCAAGGAGACCCAGCTCTGGGCACCCTGGGCAAACTCTCAGGAGAAAACCAGAGGTCTACTACTCTATGGGAGAATAAGGCTGAGCCGTTGCTTTTTCTCTGCTTTTCCCAGATCCTTACCACACAGGTAAGCTGTAATCTTATCACTCTGGGTTACAATAAATCCAATACTCTGGGATTTCTGAGGACTATTTACTCAGGAATGTGGGGGCTCCACAGTGTGTCGTCAGAGCTGAGTGGCCACCAATGAACCATCATTCTCAGATGACCATGGACTGTGCCTCCATTGTGACCTTCCATAGCCCCCAAGGGTGCTGCCCCATACACTGGCGTAACCCATCAGGACTGTGTTATCAACCCTATGTTCAGCACCACTCAATCCAACAACTGGCTCAGGAAACACGAATGCCATCATTTGACACAGCCTAGAATTCCCAGACAGAAGAACCGAAGCTTGTGTGGAGAGAAATCTATGGAAGGGTATATACAGTCCAGGATGGGGCTATCGGCATTGTGTTGCTGCGCTGCAGTAGACAGACCTCAGACATGCAGGTCTAGTGCTGCATTCCACCTAGGACAATCATGGGAAGAAACACACATGGATGAAATAAACATCTGTGCCTGAAGCATTCTGAGTTTAGACGCCACCAGAGTAGGACTATTGCCTCAAGCTGGATGCTCCCAGAAGCAGACCCTTTAGACAAGGATTTAAACCCAAGTAGTTTCTTTGGGAGGTAAGGCATCATGATCAAGGATAAGCAACATGGCTATCCCCAAACCCTTGCATACCTGTGCAAACATGATATACCTATCACCAAAAGATAGGGCATACTTCTGTTCTCTTTGATTTGGGGCTGGATTTGTTTACCTGCGTTAACCAATATAAAGTGGTAGAGGTAGCATAGGGAAACTTATAAACCCACACTTTAAGAGGCAGCCTCTGTTTTCATCCCATGGGTGTCCAGTGAAGCTTAGGTTGGGCTACTCTAAGATGAGAGATCATGAACCCAGGTGTTCTGGCCACCCCAGCGGAGGCAGCAGACTTGGGACAGAAGAAAGCTGGGCATTCCAACGCCAGCTGAGGTCTCAGCTGCAGACAGCTGTGAGTGAGCCCAACTGGTGTCACATGTCACAGAAAACTGCCCAGTCAAGCCCAGCAAATACAGAGATAAAAGAAATTGCATACGGCCATTAATTTGGGGGATTGTTTGTTATATAACAGGAGTTAACTAATATTGGAAATGTCAGAAAGTACAAATGGGAGAGTGGGGAATTGGTGAGGGAAGGGAAAGAAGCCAAAGACTGCACTGATGAGTGCATTCCTGTGTATGCACCCAGGGCTCTGCCCCGCTGGGGACCCAGGCAGCAGCACCAAGCAAGCTCCAGCGTATCCCCCTGTGGCAGTAGGAACTGGAGTGATTCTCCCATCAACTCCCATTGGTCATTGGTTGGGTATGTTAACCTGGGGGTCAATTCCACAGTATTCCTATTGTCCCAGCAAGAAAAAAAATACTCAAGTGAAGAATCTTGGGTGGTGTCGTAGACTGGCATGAACAGGAGCCATGACTGCTGCAGAAAGAGTTCCCATCAGCTGCCCAGCCCCTGGAGGTCTAGCAGCCTGGCCCCACGGGACAATGTGAGGGATTATTCTCAGCATATTCATTTTATTGCTGGACAAGCCAGAAAGCATTCCAAGATCATTCTGCTTGCTCCAAGATGTTATGGAAGCCTGAAAAATAACACATTTAAGTAGCATTCTTTCTGTATATAGATGGGTGATGGACAACACCAGATGATTCCTCACATTTCTTTATACCCTAAGTCACTTAGTACTCATTTCAGCAGGTGATCAATGAACTGGAAGATCCCAGCACCATACTGCAAGCAGCACCGGAAACGCTGAGACCTGTCCCGAAGAAGCAGAGGTACACCCGGCTGAAGGGGACATACCAATGACCAGATGGCAGGGGCTGCTTGGCAGCGTTAGAAACAGAAGCTGGGGCGCCTGGGTGGCTCAGTGGGTTAAGCCGCTGCCTTCGGCTCAGGTCATGATCCCAGGGTCCTGGGATCGAGTCCCGCATCGGGCTCTCTGCTCAGCGGGGAGCCTGCTTCCCTCTCTCTCTCTCTGCCTGCCTCTCTGTCTACTTGTAATCTCTGTCTGTCAAATAAACAAATAAAATCTTTAAAAAAAAAAAAAAAAAAAAAGAAACAGAAGCTGGACATCATATGACAACAGGTGAGGGACATGCCAGGAAGAAAGGTAAGGAGTGAGTTAAGGGAAAGCAATGGTAAACTAAACACACAATTGAAGGAAAAATAAAAGTTAATATTCAAATTAGAAGTAGTTGATAAAATAGATGATCAAATCAGCCTATAACCAAAAAAAAAGGAAAAACAAAAAACAAACAAAAAAAATGTGAATCAAGGTCCATAATAAAAAGGACACAGAGAAGATGACAGAGGGAATAGACAGACCAGGACATATGAAACCTGTGGGATAGAGAGAGACATCAAAAAATAGAAGAAAAACAACAGTTTAAAAGAATGCCTCTCATATCTGAAAACGGGGTGCCGCACCCTAACTTCTGGTCAAGTTAGATGCGGAGAAACATTGCTTTCTGAGAGAATGTGGAGAAAAAGGAGCAGTGTGCGGAAAGGCAGCATAGAGGAGTGATTGAAAATAGAGACACTAGTTTTTAGGGTTTGAATTTAAGCTCTTTGAATTATCAGGTTGCAAAGTTTTGGGTTCATTTTCCTGTTTGTCCCTGTTACCTCGTCTGTCAGAAACACCATGTCACTGATCTCATAGAATCAAATGTGTTCCTTCTATTTAATTCAAATAGAATTAATTTGTGCCTGACACAAAGCAAGTATTAAATAAATGTTAGCTCTTATGATTTGAGGAATTAGTGTTCAGTTTCAGAGAGACAAAGATATAATTGGTAGCTACTAATTTAGTATTCCATTGCCATCAGTGCTAGTCAGTGAGTATCCCAGCTGGACATTGGCTTAAAATATTTATACATCAGGTTCTGATATTGTCATTAAGGATTATCTTTAGAGTAATGACAATAATTATTCCTATCAATTTTATAAATATTTTAATGAGCATTCAGATAAAGTAAGTTAAAAAGTTATTGTCTTCTACTAGGTTAGTCTAGACTTTCTAAGTCAAGATTTAAGCAAAACATCAAGTAGAGATACTTGTCTTTATTTTGTTATTATACCTTAAAGGTTCTATCATAACCTCCTTTAAATATCTTTCCCAGGGGCACCTGGGTGACACTATTGCTTGAGTAACTGACTCTTGGTTTCTGTTCAGGTTGTGATCTCGGGGTCCTGGGATCAAACACCACATTGGGCTCTGTGCTCAGTCTGGAGCCTACTTGAGAGTCTCCTTTTCCCTCTTTCTCTTCCTCTCATGCTCTCTCTCTCTCTCAAATAACTAAATAGAATCTTTAAAAAATAAAAAAAAATAAATATATTTCCCAGAATTGCATTTATCCCCACTCTTCTCCTATCAATAAGGAGCCTTTTGCTCTGTGGTACAACAGTCATTAAGTCAAGTCCTCTCCATGTGGTTTTCAAGTGAGGGAATCACCCTTAAGTACCAAAGAATGACACAAAAGAAATAACCCCTTTTAAGCTGGAACATTTTGGATATGACACAGATAAATGAACAATGAATAATCTTGTTGGTTAGTATAGCTGAATGTGCATCTTATTTTCAAATTCCACATTCAAATATCTTTCAGGACCAAATCTCTTTTCCTGAATACATTGGCTTCTCTTTAGATCTTAACACAGCTTACTTGATACAATCTGCTTGCCAACATTTTTATCTATACTAGTTAACATAAACCTTTATTATTGCTCGTAAAATTACCGAGACTCAATATTTATTTAGCCATCTTACCATGACCATGAATTCCATAGGTGACTGTCTGTCGCATAAAGAAATATTTATTTTACTATGCTCCGAATTTACTACCCTCTTAATTTCCCTTAGTGTCTCTATGACAAACTTTATACTCAGGCATTTGGAATGTCACACTCATTCATCCTGTTGCTCGTAACTCACTTATAAACCAGAATAACATTCATACTCTTGCCGGTGGCTGGAGTGCTGCCCTAGACCTTAACAGGTTTAAATGCCAAATTTTAAAACTACAATTAAAATATTTCATCACTTCATGAGGCTGAACTCTTCCTTTTTTATAAGTGCTTTAGATAATGTAGCTCTTTTTGCCATCTTCTGCACATTTTGTTTAAGCACACTACCACATAAGATGATTCAAATAGTCATTCATTTAGATGTGAAATTATGCTTAAAATAATCAAAGTAAACAGATTTACACTTCATTTCAAGAAATTGTATCTATGTAATTTACATAAGCTCTTCTCATCTCAGCTTTATTATAAAAAATTATCCTAACTTAATGGAAAATAAAAAACTGAACTCTAAAATTTGCACTATTATAACTTCCTGGTAATTTTTTTCTCAATTATTTTCAAGTATCCCCTCATCTTCTTATGTTTGTTCCTATAGTTTTTACTATGAACTTGAAATATTTATAAATAAATAATAACTGTGTAAGTAAAATGCCCGGTTTTCTGAAAACACTATATTGTTGGAATTAATATTAATTAATATTAATAAGTTCTCATATCAAATGTTGTTCATACCATTGTTCTTATTTTTTCTATATCTTTATTAGCAGCTTTACTGAAATATAATTCAAATACAGTACTAGTCACCCATTTCAAGTCTAAAATTCAATTGATTTTAGTGCATTCACAGAATCCCACAACCATCATCAGAATCACCTTGAGAACATTTTCATCACTCCAGAAAGAAACCCCACAGTCATAAGTAATCACTCCCATTCTCCCTCAAGCTCTCAGAAGGAGAAGAGGACACATGGTGTTGGAAGCAGAGGGTGCGCTGATGCAAGGACCGTGCTGGGAGTCAAAGAACGTATGCAGCATACAGGTTTGAAAAAGACAAGGGAATGAATTCTCAGTTCTGCTGACACCTGGAATTTAGCCCATTGAGATACAGACCAAACTTCTGACTTACTGGACTGAAAAATAACACTTTTTTTTTTTTTTAAGCCACAAAATCTATGGAGACTTGTTAGAACAGCAAAAGAATACTTTACTCGTCTATAGAAGGAAATTGATTTTTGTATATTGATCTTGTATCTTGCAACCTTGCTTTACTTACTTCCTTGTTCTAATAGGGTTTTGTTTTGTTGTGTTTTTTAGTGAATTCTGTAGAATTTTCTATGTACAAGATCTTATTATGTTCAAATAGATATAGTTTTACTCTTCTTTTCTAATCAGGATGGCTTTTGCTTCTTTTTCCTGAGTAATTATCCTATCTAGAACCTCCAGCACAGTGATGAAGAGAAATAGCAAAAGTGGACATCCGTATCTCGCTCCTGAGCTTAGAATTAAGCATTTAGTCTTTCACCATTAAATATAATGTTAACTGTGGGCTTTTTGTAGATATTCATTATTAGGTTGGGGAAGTCCCCTTCTACACCTAGTTTGTTGTGTGCTTTTTTTCATGAAAACAGTGCTAGATTTTGTCAAATGTTTTTTCTGTGTCTATTGAAATAATCATGTGGTTTTGCCCTTCATTTGAGGGTAAATGGGATTTTTGCACACAGGTATGGTAAAATAAGCAGATAAGGGAATGGCTGTTATAAAGGAATAAGTGTGCTCACAGGAGTGAGGGAAAAACGTTGGAAATAGCCTTTATTGTGGTGTATACTAGAAGGAATGGTCTAGGCAAGGTGATCTGGTTTATGATTGCCTAATTTGAGTAATTTCAGCGGGCTCTGAGATATAGGGAAGGTCTCTAGATATCTAGTACCTGGCCCTGGGGTGATTAGGGCCAGGTACTAGATAACCAAATAAAGGAAGTGGTGGGGTGGAGGTATGCTTTGGATTGGATAGCTTGCATATGAGAGGCAGACTTGAGGGCTAGTTGTTATTTCTAGGAATTGGCTAACCCTGGGAGCAGTCCCTTCAGAGTCAGTAAGGCCCCAGATGGCTAAGCACCAAAAAACAGAACAATAAAAAGACATGCTTAATACACCCTATAATCTAGTGAAATGGTGTTGCACATCAATTGATTTTTTAATGTTAAACCAACATTGTACTCCTGGGATACATTCCACTTCATTATGATGTATAATCTGTTTTATATGTTGCTGGATTTGATTTATTAGTTTTTTAAAGGGATTTTTGTATCTAAATTTCTAAAAAGTGCTGTTCTACATATTTGGGGTTTTGTTTTGTTTCTTTTTTGGAGCTTTAGTGGAAAAACGTGGTTTGTTTGGTTGATTTTTGTTTGTTTTTCCTCCGCGATGCCTTTGTCTTGTTTTATTATCAGGACAATGATAATCTCATGGAGGAGTTCTTATTACATGGAAATTTTCTAATTTAAACTCAGTTGTATAAATATTTCTCAAATAAATTGTATCTAATTTATATTTGGTATTGTGTCCTTTTTCAGTGAAACAGTGGGAAACTAGGCACAGAGGAGAATCAAGCTTAAGGTTCTTTCAAAACAAAAATGCAAATATTAATTAGGTTGTTCAAATGAAACTGTCTTTTACAAGACTCAAACTTGACAAATATTGTCCATTTCATATATTCAAAATTTTTTGTTACACAAAAATATTTCTATCTTGATATGTTAAAAAACTTTCCCTTTCTGTTGGCTGTTCTTATTGTCTTACCTTAACCTGTTAAGGTATTTGAATACCCACACAAAACAAAGTGTTACTTCAGACACCTTGGTCTTCTTGTTTTCCTCTTTCTTTACCAAATCAGTCTTTAGTTAGTATAGGTTCTTATACTCTAACATGCCTCTATGTGTTTTGTTTGACTCCTCCTTTAGAAGCTCACAACATGGTTTTAGTTGAATTCCACTTTTTTTTTTCCCTCATTTGAATCATTGCTCCAATCATTGCAGCACTGCAAGTCCCAACCCCCAGAAGACCAGTACAACCCTGCCAAAACTGCATCTCCTGAACTCCAGTGGAGGACACACTAACCTTTTTAAAATTGTACCCCCCATTCACACTCAACTGGGGAGCCACCCATGATACCCCAGACTCTGCAGAGTTATGCATTCCCTGTAAAAAAGGATTAATGCACCCTTGTACTTCACTGTTTTGTGAACTAGCCCCAGCTGGGCCAGTTTCAGCAGCAACTGCACATCTCTTGTAGAAAAGGACCAGCACCACCCTAAGAATGGATGCTTCACTCACTGCTTTCAAGAGCAAGAGACATAGCTGATTTACTGACACACAGAAACAGACAGTTAGGCAAAACAAGGAAACAGAGGAGTATGCCCCAAATGAAAGAACAGAACACTATCACAGCAAAAAAAACCTAAGCAAAATGGAGAAGAGTAATATGCCTGATAGAGACTTTTAAGTAATGATAATAAAGATACTCGTTAGACTTGAGAAAAGAGTGGAGGATATCAGTGATACCCTCAACAGAGATTTGAAAAAGAATAATAAATCAATCAGAGATGAAGAACAAACTAAGTAAAATTAAAAATATACTCAATGGCATAACTAGCAGTCTAAAGGAAACATTAGAATGAATTAATGACCTGGAAGACATCATAATACAAATTAACCAAGCTAAGCAAGTGAGAAAAATATATATATATGCAAAATGAGAATATACTTCGGGAACTCAATGACTCTGTCAAGCATAATAACATTAACATTATAGGGATCCCAAAGGAAGAAAAGATAGGAAAAGAGGCAGAAAATTTATTTGAAAAAATAATAACTGAAAATATCCACAATCCAGGAAGTAAACAGTTATTCAGATCCAGGAGGTACAGAAATTCCCCAACAAAATCAACCCAAGGAGGTCCACACCAGGACACATAGTAACTCAAATGGCAAAAAGTAAGATAAAGTAAAAATTTTATATGCAACAAGAGAGAAGACAGTTACATATAAAGGAAAACCCGTAAAGATATCGATAGGTTTTTCAGCAGAAATTTGGAAGGCCAGAAAGGAGTGCCTTGATACATTCAAAATGCCAAAATAGAAAAAATCATAATACTCTATCCACTAAGGCTGTCATTCAGAATGTAAGAACAGAAAAGGAGTTTTCCAGACAAATAAAAAACCAAAGGGGTTAATGACAACTAAAACAGTCCTATAAGAAATATTAAAGGGGACCCTGAGTGGAAAGGAGACCATAAATGAGAGTACAAAAGTTAGGAAACACAAAAGCAATAAAAATAAGTATGTCTCAAAAAAATAAAAAAATCCATCTTGGGATTCATAAAAAAGAAAGTTGTAAAATATGACAACATATACCTAAAACACAAGGGAGGGAAGAGTAAGAATGGGTTCACACTCAGATGACCATCAACTTACATCTGCTATATGCAGAAGATGTTATAATGCTAATCACAAACCAAAAACCAGTAATCAGTATTCAGAAATCTGTTGCACTTCTCTACACCAATAATGAAGCAACAGAAAAAAAAATTAAGGAAATAATTCCACTTACAATTGCTTCAAAAATAATAAGATACCTAAGAATAAAGTTAACCAAAGAGGTAAAAGACCTGTGCCCTGAAAACTATAACACTGACCAAAAAAAAAAAAAAAGTCTGAAGATGAAACAAATAGACACATTTCACACTCATGGACTGGAAGAACACATGTTGTTAACACACTCATGGACTGGAAGAACACATGTTGTTAAATGTCTATACTACCCAGGGCAATCTACATATTTAATGTAATCCCTAACAAAATACCAAAAGAATTTTTTTCACAGAACTAGAACAAATAATCCTAAAGTTTTTATTGGATCCATAAAAGACCCCAAACAACCAAAGCAGTCTTGAAAAACAAAAGTAAAGCTGGAGATATCAAAATTCCAGATGTCAAGATATATTACAAAGCTTTAGTGATCAAAACAGTATGGTACTGGGGGGACAAGATGGTGGAGAAGTAGGAGGAGGCACCTTTTCAACCTGTACCCTAAAGTGAGCTGATTACCTACCAAAGAACTCCGATCACCCATGAAATCAGTCTGAGATCAGAATTATACACGTCTGGATCTCTACAGGGGCAGAAGACGCCAGTGGCCAGGTAAAGTGGAGAGGGAATGGAGGACTGATATCGAAAAATAGACAAAAAGGGGAGGGAGCCACCAGAGGCAATGGGTTGGAAAGTAATACCCTCAATACAAGCGAGAGTACCCTGCGTCTGGGGACCAGCATTAACTTGGAGACAGGTTGAAAGCACTCTAAAAGAGCAAAAGATCTCAGGGGGAAACTGTGGGAATCTGGGTGGCTAGGGACAGGAGCTTAAATCCCCGGTCCCAGGACAGCCTCCCCGTGCTGAGCCAGAGTGTGGCGGAGAAACCAGTTCTTGGTCCCTAAGCTGCCAGTGCACCCGAGAATGCGTGGGGTCCAGCGCCTGTGAGGGGATGGGAGCCACGCCAGTCGGCAGAATGCGAGAGCCCTGCTATAGAGCCTGAGATGCTCATGCCCCTCATCCTCCCCTGAGAGAGGTACAAAGGCCCTGCCAGCGCCTTTTGATATGCGCCATTGTTTCAGAGCCTAAGACACGTGCACCAAACTCTCCCCCCAGAGAGGTGCGCGAAGGCCCAGCCTGGTGCTTTCAGACCTGTGCCCCGTTCTCAGAGCCTGAGACCCACGCATGACCCACAGCCTTCCCTGAAAGAGGTGCATGTAAGCCTGGTGCTTGTAGACCCAGAAAGACCAGGCACTCCCAGCCTGGGCCAGCGGGAAAATCTCAGTGTGCAATCAATGCTTGGAACCTCTCTGGCAGTCTGGAGCTGCCCAGACAGCCACTACTGGCATGGTTTTGGGTACAAGCAAAAGATCCTGCATCCCCAGGGACCGTGACTCAGAACCTGCTCTGCCAGCGGCCAAGGGGGAACTTATTTGGGCTCTGCAGCCAGACTGAGGCTTCTCTCTGAGTGGGGAGGTCAGGGTGCAGTTTGTTTTCCTCTAAAACTACAAAAACCATCAAAAATGGTCAAGGTGAGAGAAATAAAAAGTAAACAAACATAAAAACCGCCAGAGAACAAAAGTCTGAAAAAAACCAGTTTCCTCAGAGCCCACCCCCTTGAGAGGGGCTGGAGGACTTAACTCAGGGAACACCATTGACTGAAAACCCACGTGGCAGGCCCCTCCTCCAGAAAACAAACCAAGAAAAAAAAAAAAAAAGGACGACAAGAGAACAACCACCACTACTTCATAGGAAACTTTTATTTTTTACTCGTTCCCACTATTCTGGTTCTTTTTTTATATATATAGGTAATTTTTTAACCTATTTACCATCACAGTGAGCTGTCCAGTACATCAAATTCCATAATAACCTTCTAACTTGAACTTTTTGATACATACACCTATATTTTTCTTTTGCATTTCTATTTTTTTAATTTCTTTTTTTTATTTTATTTTAGTTTAGTCTAGTTTATTCCTTTTTATTTTTATTTTCTAATATTCATATAGAGTTAAACTTCAAAGTAATCTCCTTTCCCCAATCAATACTACCCCTATAGGTAAACCAATTTTTAATCCCCCTTTATCTTAGGAAAGTTGAGTCATTTAACAAAGATATCAAGAAACATTCAGGAAGAATCAAAACAACCTTCCTCGCACACACTGAGAATTTATAACCATTCTCCCATCTTTCTCTTCCACCACTGTTTCTGTGTTTTTGTGTTTGTCCTGATACTATATAAATTTTACACTTGGGGTTCTTTTTGACGAGGTTCTTCCTTTATTTGCATATATATACATATTTTTTCTCTTGTCATATACTTTTATATTTTTTTCTCTTGTCATATATTTGTCATATACTTTATACTTTTTCTCTTGTCATATACTTTTCTCTTGTCATATACTTTTTGTTTGTCTACTTCATAAATCTTACCTTGGGGCCCTTTTGAGCTGAACCTTCTCTTTCATCTTCCCTTTCTTTCCTGTCTCTCTCTCTCTCCCTTTTTTTTTCTTTTCTTTTGTCTCTCATTTGGGTGGGGAATCCTGATTGTTCAGAAGTGTTCCAGGGTGCACCTTGACTGCACCATGGTCAATACATCCAGCTACATCCATTCAGTCATCTCTCACCAAAATGACTAGGAGGAGGAATGCCCAACAGAAGAAAAATACAGAGGATGTACCTTCTGCAACAGAGCTAACGGCTATCAGCATAGACAATATGTTGGAAAGAGAATTCAGGCTAACAATTATCCAAGCAATAGCTAGGTTGGAGAAAGCCATGGATGACCAAATGGAATTGATTAGGGCCAAACTGAAAACAACCAGAGATCAGGTTTTCAATGTTAGGGAAGAGCTGAAAGCTACCAGGGATGAGCTTCACAATGCTCTCAATGAGTTCCAATCTAACCTAAATTCTCTCAAAGTTGGGTAACTGAGACAGAAGATAGAATTAGTGATCTGGAGAACAAACAGATATAGAGAAAGGATCAGGAGGAAGCCTGGAACAAACAGCTTAGATACCACAAAAACAGGATTGGGGAAATAAGTGATGCCATGAAACGTTCCAATGTCAGAATTATTGGAATCCCTGAAGGGGAGGAGAAAGAAAGAAGTCTAGAAGATATAGTGGAACAAGTTCTTCGTGAAAATTTTCCCAATCTCACAAATGGAACCAGCGTTCATGTACTAGAGGCTGAATGGTCTCCACCCAAGATTATACATTCCAAAAAAAAAAAAAAAATCACAACACCTGATAGTCAAATTGAGGAATCATAATTGTAGGTATAATCTCTTAAAAGCCGCTAGGACAAAGAAGCTCCTTACTTACAGAGGGAAGCCCATCAGAATAACGTCAGACCTGTCCACAGAGACCTGGCAAGCCAGAAAAGGCTGACAAGATATATTCAGGGCACTAAATGAGAAGACCATGCAGCCAAGAATACTTTATCCAGCAAGACTGACATTCAAAATGGATGGAGAGATAAAGAGTTTCCAAGACCGGCAAGACTTAAAAGACTATGCAACCACCAAGCCAACACTGCAGGAAATATTAAGGGGGGCTCTATAAAAGAGGAAAAATCCTAAGAATAGCATTGACCAGAAATATAGAGACAATCTACAGAAAAAAAAAACAAAAACAAAAAAACTTCAAAGGTAACACGATGTCAATAAAAATGTACCTATCAATAATCACTTTCAATGTGAATGGCCTAAATGCACCCATAAAACGGCACAGGGTTGCAGATTGGATAAAACGACAGGACTCATCCATATGTTGTCTACAAGAGACCTATTTTGAACCTAAAGATACACCCAGACTGAAAGTGAAGGGATGGAGAAGCATTTTTCATGCCAATGGGCCTCAAAAGAAGGCTGGGGTAGCGATTTTCATATCAGGTAAATTAGATTTTAAACTAAAGACTGTAGTCAGAGATACAGAAGGACACTACATAACCCACCAAGATGATCTAACAATTGTTAATATCTATGTCCCCAATATGGGAGCAGCCAGTTACATAAGAAAACTGCTAATCAAGATAAAGAGTCATATTGATACAAATACACTAATAGTAGGAGATCTTAACACACCTCTCTCAGAAATAGACAGATCATCAAAGCAGAAAATCAATAAAGAAACAAGAGCATTGAATGACACATTGGACCAGATGGACCTCATAGATATATACAAAACATTCCACTCTAAAACCATAGAATACTCATTCTTCTCAGGTGCACATGGAACCTTCTCAAGAACAGACCACATACTGGGTCACAAATCAGGACTCAACCAATACCAAAAGACTGAGAGTATTCCCTGCATATTCTCAGATTACAATGCTTTGAAACTGGAGCTCAGTCACAAGGAAAAGTACCCAAGGAACTCAAACACCTGGAAGCTAAAGACCACCTTGCTTAAGAATGCTTGGATCAACCAGAAGATCAAAGAAGAACTGAAACAATTCATGGAAACCAATGAGAATGAAGACACTTCGATCCAAAACGTATGGGATACAGCAAAGGCCGTCCTAAGGGGGAAATATAGCCACCCAAGCCTTCCACAAAAAAATTGAAAAATCCAGAACACAGCAGCTGTCTTTACACCTTAAAGAACTGGAGAATCAACAACAAATCAAACCAACTCCACACATAAGAAGGGAAATAATCAAGGTTAGAGCTGAAATCAATGAGGTAGAAACCAGAGATACAGTAGAACGTATCAATGAAACTAGAAGCTGGTTTTTTGAAAGAATCAATAAGATCAATAAACCATTGGCCACACTAATTCAAAAGAAAAGAGAGAAAGCCCAAATTAATAAAATTATGAATGAAAAGGGAGAGATCACAACTAACACCAAGGAAGTAGAAACAATCATCAGAAGTTATCAACAGTTATAGGCCAATAAGCTTAGCAACCTAGATGAAATGGATGCATTCCTGGAAAACTATAAACTCTCAAAATTGAACCAGGAAGAAATCGACAACCTGAATAGACCAATATCTAGTAATGAGATTGAAGCAGTGATCAAAACCTCCCAAAAAACAAGAGCCCAGGACCTGATGGATTCCCTGGGGAATTCTACCAAACTTTCAAAGAAGAAATAACACCTATTCTCCTGAAGCTGTTTCAAAAAATTGAAGCAGAAGGAAAACTTCCAGACACTTTCTATGAAGCCAGCATTACCCTGATCCCCAAACCAGGCAAAGACCCTATCAAAAAGGAGAATTTCAGACCAATATCACTGATGAATATGAATGCTAAGATTCTCAACAAGATCCTAACAAACAGGATCCAAAAGAGCATTAAAAAGATTATCCACCATGACTAGATGGGATTCATCCCTGGGCTACAAGGATGGTTCAACATTCGCAAATTAATCAATGTGATAGAACAAACTAATATGAGAAAAGAGAAGAACCACATGGTCCTCTCAATTGATGCAGAAAAAGCATTTGACAAAATCCAGCATCCGTTCCTGATTAAAACACTTCCAAGTATAGGGATAGAGGGAACATTCCTGAACTTCATAAAATCTATCTGAAAGACCCACAGCAAATATCATCCTCAATGGGAAAAAGCTTGTGTCCTTCCCATTTAGATCAGGAACAAAACAAGGATGCCCACTTTCACCACTCTTGTTCAACATATTATTAGAAGTCCTAGCAACAGCAATCAGACAACAAAGAGAAATAAAAGTTATCCAAATTTGCAATGAAGAAGTCAAACTCTCTCTCTTCTCAGATGACATGATTCTTTATATGGAAAACCCAAAAGACTCCACCCCCAAACTACTAGAACTCATACAGCAATTCAGCAACATGGCAGGATACAAAGTCAATGTACAGAAATCAGTGGCTTTCTTATACACTAACAGTGAAAATACAGAAAGGGAAATTAGAGAATCGATTCCATTTACTATAGCACCAAGAACCATAAGATACCTGGGAATAAACCTAACCAGGGAGGTAAAGGATCTATACTCAAGGAGCTACAGAACACTCATGAAAGAAATTGAAGAAGACACAAAAAGATGGAAGACCATTCCATGCTCTTGGATCGGAAGAATAAACATTGTTAAAATGTCTATACTGCCTAGAGCAATCTATACTTTTAATGCCATTCTGATAAAAATTCTACCAGTATTCTTCAAAGAGCTGGAGCAAATAATCCAAAAATTTGTATGGAATCAGAAGAGACCCCTGAATCACTAAGGAAATGTTGAAAAACAAAAATAAAATGGGGGGCATCACGTTACCTGATTTCAAGCTTTATTACAAAGCTGTGATCACCAAGACAGCATGGTACTGGCATAAAAACAGACACATAGACCAGTGGAACAGAGTAGAGAGCCCAGATATGGACCCTCAACTCTATGGACAACTAATCTTTGACAAAACAGGAAAAAATATACAGTGGAAAAAAGATAGTCTCTTCAATAAATGGTGCTGGGAAAACTAGACAGCTATATGTAAAAGAATGAAACTCGACCATTCTCTTACACCATACACAAAGATAAACTCAAAATGGATAAAAGACCTCAACATGAGACAGGAATCCATCAGAATCCTAGAGGAGAACATAGGCAGTAATCTCTTCGATATCAACCACAGCAACTTTTTTTCAAGATATGTCTCCAGAGGCAAAGGAAAAAAAAAAGCGAAAATAAACTTTTGGGACTTCATCAAAATCAAAAGCTTCTGCACAGCAAATGAAACAGTCAAAAAAACAAAGAGGCAACCCACGGAATGGGAGAAGATATTTGCAAATGACAGTACAGACAAAAGGTTGATATCCAGGATCTATAAAGAACTCCTCAAACTCAACACACACAAAACAGACAATCATATAAAAAAAATGGGCAGAAGATATGAACAGACACTTCTCCAATGAAGACATACAAATGGCTATCAGACACATGAAAAAATGTTCATCACCACAACACTCAGGGAGATTCAAATTAAAACCACGTTGAGATATCACCTTTCACCAGTTAGAATGGCCAAAATTAACAAAACAGGAAACAACATGTGTTGGAGGGGATGTGGAGAAAGGGGAACCCTCTTACACTGTTGGTGGGAATTCAAGTTGGTGCAGCCTCTTTGGAGAACAGTGTGGAGATTCCTCAAGAAATTAAAAATAGAACTTCCCTATGACCCTGCCATTGCACTCCTGGGTATTTACCACAAATATACAGATGTAGTGAAAAGAAGGGCCATCTGTACCCCAATGTTTATAGTAACAATGGCCACAGTCGCCAAACTGTGGAAAGAACTAAGATGTCCTTCACCAGATAAATGGATAAGGAAAATGTGTTCCATATACACTATGGAGTATTGTGCCTCCATCAGAAAGGATGAATACCCAACTTTTGTAGCAACATGGACAGGACTGGAAGAGATTATGCTGAGTGAAATAAGTCAAGCAGAGTCAATTATCATATGGTTTCACTTATTCGTGGAGCATAACAAATAGCATGGAGGACATGGGGAGTTAGAGAGGAGAAGGGAGTTGGGGGAAATTGGAAGGGGAGGTGAACCATGAGAGACTATGGATTCTGAAAAACAATCTGAGGGGTTTGAAGTGGCGGGTGTGTGTGAGGTTGGGGTACCAGGTGGTGGGTACTATAGAGGGCACAGATTGCATGGAGCACTGGGTGTGGTGAAAAAATAATGAATACCGTTATGCTGAAAAAAAAAATCTAGCACAGGAAAACTGTGTTCACATTTTCATAAATGTAAGCCCAATATATTCAATAAACATGTTATAGTAATCTAAAAAAAAAAAACCAAAAAAAACAGTATGGTACTGTCACAAGAAGTAGATATACACGTCAATAGAATAGAATAGAAAACCCAGAGTTATATGGTCAATTAGTCTTTAATAAATCAGGAAAGAATATGCAATAAAAAAAGATAGTCTCTTCAATAAATGGTATTGGGAAAACTGGGCAACAACATGCAGAAGAATGAAACTAGACCACTTTCTTAATACCATACACAAAAATAAATCCAAAATGGATGAAAGACATTTATGAAGTAAGAAGCCATCAAAATCCTAGAGGAGAACATGGGCAGTAACCTTTTGACCTCGACCATAGTAACTTTTTACTAGTTACGACTCCCAGTGCAAGGGAAACAAAAGCAAAAACAAACTATTGGGATTTCATCAAAATAAAAAGTTTCTGTAGAGTGAAGGAAACAGTCAACAAAACTAGAAGGCAACCTAGTGAAGGGGGGAAGATATTTGAATGACATATCAGATAAAGGGTGAATGTCTAAAATATATAAAGAACTTATACAAGTTTATACCCCCAAAGTAAATAATCCAATTTAAAAATGGGCAGAAGACATGAATAGACATTTCTCCAAAGATGACATCCAGATGGCCAACAGTGTCTGTTGAGTAAATTTACTCAACATCACTCATCATAAGGGAAATGCAAATTAAACAACAATGTTTATTATCTGTTAATGTCTGACACCTGTCAGAATGGCAAAAAATCAAAGGCACAAGAAGCAACAGGTGTTGACCAGGATGTGGAAACAAAAGAACACTTGCACACTGTGCGTAGGAATTCAAACTGGTCCAACACTGTGGAAAACAGTGTAGAGATTCCTTAAAAAGTTAAGTATGGAACTATCTTGTGATCCAGTAATCTTACTACTAGATATTTACTCAACAAATATTAAAACTAAATACTAACTGATAATTCAAAGGGACCCATGCACCCCTATGTTTATTGCAGCATCATTTATAATAGCCAAAAAAACAGCAGCCCAACTCTCCACCCACAGATGAATGGATAACGAAGTGATATCTAGATATATATAGTGGAATATTATTCAGCCATAAAAATGAATGAAATCTTGCCATTTGCAACATCATAGATGGGGCTAGAGAGTATAATACAGGTGTAATAAGTCATCCAGAGAAAGATAATTATGTGGAATTTAAGAAACAAAACAAATGAAAAGAAAAAATAAAGAGATAGAGACAAAGAAAGTGATTTTTAACAATAAAGAACAAGCTAATGGTGACCAGTGGGAAGGTGGGTAGAGGGACGGTGAGATAGGTGATGGGCATTAAAGAGTAAACTTGTCTTGATGAGCACTGAGTGTTACTTGAAACCCATGTGATGCTCTATGTTAACTATGCTGGAATTAAAATTTTGAACTAAAAGAAGAAACAAAACAAATAAACAACAACAACACAAAACATGGGTATGGGTTCCCCTTGGCTTTATTTGATGTTCCAGTGAGAGAGGACAGCTAGGCAAACTCAGAGGCCTGGTACCCATAGAATGAAGATCCATGAGGGCAGAGAACCTTGTCTGATTTATTTACTAGTGAGCCCCCAGGTCTGGAACTGTGTCTTTGGTAACATGGTAAGTGCTTAATAAATATTTGTTGAATGATAAGCAAATATATAAATAAATAAATGATCAATCTTTGGAGACTATAGAATGAAGTTCAAATTTACTTAAAACGTCCTCTTCAATGCCTTTCCTGTGCCTGGGCCTCCAAACATACTTCTTACTATACCTTTTTGTTCTCTAAATCTCAGTAGTCCCGAGTTACTTCCAGTGACTATGTACTTTATGATTCTACTGCATGCTCTATTCGGCTGCATGGAATGTTCTCCATGTTCAGATTTTAATTATTAGTTCAAATATCTACAAGTCCATGTATGTACACTCTTCTGCCATTCATTTTGCCCCTACCTATTAAAATTTACCAATTGCCTACATATCCCCATTCAACTCTGTCCAGATCCTATCATAAAAATTGCAACATGTTGTTTATAAAAACATGAATGCACATACACACATACACACAAACACACACAATTCCTGCATCAGATCCTAAGCTCCTTCAAGCCAGCAACATACTATATATGTATAATTTTATCGGCTGTTTATAATCTGATAAAAGTTACAAAAAAGTAAGAGAAGACAGATTTACACACGTGGTGATGAGGTGCTTCTGTTGTTTAAAAAAAAAAGCTTCAGCAAACAAATGTGTTTTCATATAAACATGGACTTTTTAACACACAGTGAAAAAAGCCCACAGAGAGATTAGTCAGAAGCCTTGTAGGGTGGGGAAAGGTGATGGGTGTGACAGGCACAGGAATATACAAATGAGAATCAGTGAATAAGGTTATTAATCAAGGTAATAATTTTCACCAGGAGTAATAAAGTAGGCCAAGATTTGAAGGGAATGTATGTTTATTTTATACCCAATATATAACAGATACATTATATTTTTGCTTGTTTACATTTAATCTAAAAAATATCCCTATACAAGGTGTAGATTTTTCTCGAGCTAGCTGTACAATGTGATAATTAATGATAATTCAGGAATTGCTTTAAAAAAAAAACTTCTCAGTTTTTATTTGTATTTTAATGAGGCTTGGTACTCATATAATATCTTAAAGCAATTTTTTTAATTGTGAATATCACTTTTCTATAATTCTAAACTATAAAAACTCAAAATATTGTGAGAAAATTGCATACATTAAGACAAGTGACTTTCCCAAAGTAAGTTATTACATAGGAAAAGAAACCAAGTGTGTCTCTCCAAATTCCGTGTCACCTCCCCTGCTTTCTCCTGGGCTAGAGTTACTCATTTCTTACAGAGGGAAGGGGATCAAGGAAGTAACCATCAAGTTTGAAACCACGTATTCAAACTTGTATTTAGGATACTTCGAATTAATTCCCAGATGGTAGAGGTGTTTGCATTGGGGAGCTATTGATAATGGTTCTTGTGGTGGATGGGTTAATGGGCATGGAGAAATGCTTCACAACATGATTAGGGCGGAGGATCCACCCTGGATTTCAGAGGCTCCTGAAAGCCTCCTCCATGTTCCACAATGACTTTGTACTCCTAAGCTATGTTCTTTCCATTTGTGGGGAGGGAACTAGAAGTTAACCACTCTCCTTAGACTGTGAGGCTCTCTTCTCTATGTTCCAAGGGACTACTAGATTCTGCCAAGGAATTTAGGCAGATTACACTGGAGTGGTGCAAATTTCACAGTAGCTTATGGGGTGCTGAGAAGAACACAGTCCTTGACATCTAGACCTGAATAATCGGGTCCCACCAAGTGGTGGTTGTATATTCTTGGACCTTTCAAGTCATCTTTCTTGGTTTGACTCCTTTATCACTAAAACGGTATAATTCCTACTTTACCTATTTCTCAAGACAGATGTGAAGATTAAATGAGAAGTTATCCATAAATGTCTTGTAAACTATGACTATTTTTCCAATATTAAGTGTTATTATGTAGAACAGTTGAATAAAAAGATTAAATCTCAGTAAAGACAAAGTCTGTCACACAGCATGAAGAACATGCAGCTGTAAAAGATTATGCTAAAGTAGACACCAAATGTTTTCTCTAGATTAAATGCAGATTGTATTTTTAAGCCTCTTAAACATCATTTAATCCTTCCATATTTTAAATAAACTATTTCATTTTCAAAAATGTTCTTTGAAGAGAAGGTGAAAGATAAAGAAAGTTTGCATAAGATAATCAAAAGTACGTTTTTCTAAATGCTGAGGCTATTCACAACTTATAAGGATATTTTAAAAATTGTGTTTATTTATTTATTTGAGAGAGAGCAGGAAAGAGGCAGAGGGAGAGAGAGCATCTCAAGCAGACTCCCAATGAGCGTGGAGCCTGATGCAGAGCTCAATTTCACGACTGTGGGACCACAACACTGAGTCAAAATCAAGAGGCAGGTGCTTAACTGACTGAACCACCCAGGTGCCCCTCAATGAGTATTTTTTTAAACATGTACATGCTAACATTTTTCTGAAGTTTTAAACGTGTCCACATGCCTTCAAAATTCCATGTAAACATTCATTTAATGGCCACAGAAAGTTCCTATAATGCATGTTTGACTCCTCTTGTACTTTTTGTTTAATAGCAGTCCTCCCTTCCCTTAGTAAGCTCCAGTCTCCGAGAACTTTACCTTAGCCCATTGTTCTTCATCCATGCCCATTCTCTGCTTGTGGTTCCTCGATGCTGACTGATGGAGGAATGCACTCCTATATGTACCAGATGGATTTCAGGACACACCACCCAAAAAAAAAAATGGTATCTTGGCATATTAAATATGGGATTTCCTCACCCCCTTTGTTTTTCTTTCCTGAAAGCAAAAGATAAATCTCCCATGTGATAGTTACCATCCATGTACCAGGAGGGAATGAGATGTCCTGAATACCAGAGACAGAGAATTTAAGGCCAAGAAGACTGTAAAAAGAAAACTTGTTGCTTCTTCCCCATTTTACTACACCTAGTTCAAACTCTTACATCTTATCAATTCTTCACAAATTTATTGTTTCACTGTCTAAAAGTATAAAAACGGCCTGCTGTGGTCAGTTCTTTGAGTCTCAGATCTTTGTGGAGCTCCCTCATGCACACATGTAATTAAATTTACTTTATCCACTTTTTTATGTTTTTATTACAGGAGGGTTTCAGCCAAGAATCTAGAAGTTAGAGGGAAAATTATTTTTCTTTTCTTAAATATCCAACTCCTGTCAGATCTCTGTTGATATAGGTAAGAGACTGAGGCCAGAGAGACAATGCCCCCCCCATACATACACACATACCTTATTTGTCCTAGAAGGGCAGTACTGAGGGTCTCCAGCCCTGTCTCCCTCTTTCCTGCCTCACACTGAACCCTTCAACCCTATTAGAATAATAATATCATTTTAATTATTTAATTAATTATTATTGATTCAATTATTTATTTATTTATTTATTATTGATAATATTAATAATAATTAATATAAACAATGAAGCCTCCCCAGCTGACTCATTTTCTAGGGGCTAGGCTAAGACCAACCACTTAACTGTTCTTCGTCAGGTACCCACATGCTCTAAAATCCCAGGATGCTTCAATGGGTAGATCCATTTCCTCCCTCCCTCCTCTATTCCTGGACTTGGACTTCCCTTGGATATGAGAAGCTAGCCATGATAGGGAAGACTGGGCTTGGGGCTTTGGTCATCCCAAAGACAGGTAAGGTATAATCTGATTTTAGGAATAGGACAGGGAGGCCTACTAAATCTAAATCTGCCTACTTCCAGGGCCAGAAGTTTAATTTATGGGATTTCAGCACCTCAGCTAATTGTGTTTCTGCTTCCTCTTTAACTAGCCCTTTGGTCGGTGCAAATCCTTTCCATATCCTGGGATTTGCATTCTTTCCTGTTGTGATTTTGCAGATTTTTTTTTTTTCTATCTTTTCATGGGGTGGGAAACCTTCTCAGAAGCCATGGCTAACCACATACATTTTATCCTAGAAGTCTAAATCATGTTCTTTATGTAAAGGGGAAGAAAAGATTCATTTTATCTAGAGGAGAAATAAACCATGATACCAGATGCTTTATATGGTGCAATTGTAAAAGTTATAGCAGTGAAATAACTTCCTATAATTACTTTTGCCATGTCACGAATACTTTGGCACAATGATGTTGTATTAGTTTGCTAGGGCTTCCATAACAAAGTTTCATAGACCAAGGGGCTTAAATAGCAGAAATTCATTTTCTCATAGTTCTGGAGACTACAAGTCCAAGATCAAGGTATGTGCAGGTCCAAAGGCCTCTTTCCTTAGCTTGTAGGTGGCTGTCTTCTCCCAGATTCCTCACAAGGTCTCCTTCTGTGAATGCCTGTTTCCTTATCTCCTCTGCTTATTTTTTAAGGTTTTTATTTATTTGAGAGAGAAAGAGGAAGAGAGAGAAAAAATAGTGAATGTGGGAAGGAACAGAGAGAGATGGACAAGTAGACTCCCTGCTGAGTGTGGAGCCGGTGGAGCTGGATCTCAGGACCCTGAGGTCATGACCTGAGCCGAAATCAACAGTAGGACATTTAACCAACTGAGTCACCCAAGCACCTCTCTTATCTCCTCTTCTTATAAGGACATCAGTCACACTGATTTAGAGTCCACCCTAATAATCTCACTGTAACTTAATTACCTCTCTGAAGACTTTATCTCCAATTATGGTTACATTCTGAGGTACTGGGGATTATGACTTCAACATATAAATTTGGAGGGAACACACTTCAACCCATAGCAGATGTGAAGAGTAATCCAGAATGATTTTTACAAAACTGAATAATATAAGAGTATTACACTTTATTGAAAAATAATTATCTACTTTAAATAGCTACACATTTATTTTAAATGTAAATTCATACATCAGACTATAATCGTTAATTCATGTTAACACTTAAGCTATGCATTCAAGTATTATTCTTCAAGTTCCTATCAAGAACATGATCATTCATTACAAAAGTCAAAATTAAAATGAATGGGTACCAGGAAAAACTCGTCCAGTGGGTTTCATAAAAGTTGCTTTGAAATCTAGCACTCTGGGCTAATCAAAAAGAAACAGTGTTGTACATTCAGTTTCCAATTCCCTTGCGTGTTTGAAACGTGGACAGACAAGATGGCTTCAAGGAAATGTTTGTAATTATTGTACTAACACGCTTCAGTTTCTGCATGTTCAGGAAATACAACCGAATATTAAGTAATAGAATTTTAATACTAAGCTTACTTTTCATCATTATCAGAATTCTAATGGTCCATCGTCCACAATATACCAGGACATTTTAAAAAGATTTCCAAACGATGCTAAGAAATGAATGCTTTTTATCACTCCTAGAAGAAAATTCACAGAAAAGAATTTAAATACCCAAAGTAAGACATGTATAACAATCCTGACTTCTACGATAACTTTCTTTATTATGAGAATTTATAAAAACAAATGTATTTGGTATTTTAGAAGGAACAAGGAAAGTTCAAACAATCTTTGTAATCTGGAAATTAAATATGCCCTTTACAGTCATATAACAGCTTTTTTCCTAAAAATTTAATTCTAAATTCTTCAGTTATTTGTAAAATGAATTTCATATGTCCAATATTCCATGCTTATTAGAATTGGTTCTTTTAATATTAAACTATAAAAAGTTTGTGGTTTTTTAATAGTTTAAAATATTTAATATTAGACTTATTTATCTTATAACTGGAAGTTTGTGCCTTTTGACCACTTTAACACTTTTCCTCCATCCATCTGCCTCCTCTGGCAATCACCAATCTGTTCTGTTAATATGATTTCTTTCTTTTCTTTTCTTTCTTTTTTTTTTTTTTAGATTCTGTATATAAGTAAATCACATAGTATTTTTTTTTCTGTGTCTGACTTTTTCCATTTAGTCTAATGCCCTTAAGTCCATCTACATTGTTGCAAATGACTTTTTTTTTTGCTTTTTTATGTTTTTTAATGGCTGTATAATATCCCATTGTATGTATAGATTACATTTTCTTTATCCATCCATCAATGGCCACAAGTTTTATTCATGTCTTGGCTATTGCAAATAATGTTGCAATGAACATGGGGATACAGATAACTCTTTGAGATAGGGATATCTTTTCCTTCAGCTATATACCCAGAAGTGGAATTGATGGATTGTACTGTAGTACCATTTTTAATTTTTTGAGGAGCCTCAATACTATTTTCAATAGTGGTTGTACCAGTTTAAACTGTTCACGAACAGTGCATGAGACTTCCCTTTTCCCCACATACTCATTAACTTTATTTCACAAATCATTCGATCATTCCAACTATGTGTATGCAATTATATTGAGTGGTTCAGAAATATTTTAAAATACATAAACATTTATGGTTAAAGGTTAATTTTTTTCTAATAAACTGTACTATTGCAACATAGAATTAGGTGAAAATTTGAAATTTACTTTATTCTATATTTATATAATCTATTACATAGTCCCAACATTAATTTTAAAGATAACAATTTGAAATATTTTGGTTTACATGTCTTAATATGAACAAAACAGACATATGTACTATTTTCATTGTGATTTCCTCTTCTCATCTATTTGCATCTTCTTTTGTTGTGTAGAGGAGAGATTAATAAAAATTATTGTAATAGCAAAGTATAAGACTTCCAAATGGTATCACAGTTGACCATCAGACAGCATGGGTTTGAACGGCACAAGTCAACTTATCCACAGATTTTTTTCAATAAAAACAGTACAACACTGTAAATGTATCTTCTATTCCTTATGGCTTTCTTAATAGCCATTTTCTCTACCTTACTTTATTGTAAGAAGGAGTATATTATACATATGCAACAAATGTTATGCAACTGTTCAAGTTATCGGTAAGGCTTCTGGTCAACAATTTTGAGGAAATCAAAAGTTATATACAGATTTTGACTGCAGAAAGGGTCGCACCCTTAATCCCCATGTTGTTTAAGGGTTACTAGTAAATATAGACTATTACTCAGCCATAAAAAAATAATGAAATCTTGCCATTTGCAACATGGTTGAAGCTAGTGTATTATGCTACATGAAATAAATCAGTCAGAGAAAGACAATTATTACATGATTTCAATCATATGTAGAATTTAAGAAACAAAACAGGGACACCTGGGTGGCTCAGTCAGTTAACCTGCTGCCTTCGGCTCAGGTCATGATCCCAGGGTTCTGGGATCATGTCCCACATTGTGCTCCCTGCTCAGTGGGGAGCCTGCTTCTCCCTCTGTCTCTACCTCTACCTGCTGCTCTGCCTACTTGTGCGCTCTCTCGCTCTCTCTCTCTGACAAATAAGTAAATAAATAAAATCTTAAAAAAAAAAAGAAACAAAATAAATGGATATAGGGGAAATAAGAGAAAAAAAGAGAGAGAAGCAAACCATGAGAGATGATTCACTATAGAGAGTAAACTGAAGGTTGCTGGAGGGGAGTGGGTGGGATGGGTTAAATGGGTGGTGGAGGGCACTAGTGATGAGCAGTGGGTGTCATATGTAAGTGATAAATCATTAAATTCTACTCCTGAAAGCAATATTGCACTACACATCAACCAGAATTTAAGTAGAAACTTGAAACAAAGCAAGCAAAAATGGTCAACTGTAATTAACGATAGAATTATAAAATTTAACTCAATGCTTCCGAGAAGAAACAGAGCCATGTTGCCTTACATTCCATAACACACATTTAACCAGATTGGACACATAACGCTAAGACTCCAGTGTCTGACCTGTACTTCCTTTTTATTTTTCACAAACCAAGTTTTGGTCTTTATCCCCTCATACCTGAGTCACCATAGCTGACCTGTGACTGGCCTCCTGCCAGTTTATTCCACATTTAAGCACACCGTATAACACTGCCTACATTTTCTTTATTTCACCCTTCCCTGCTAAAAAAAGAGAGAGAGAGAGAACCCCTCCTCCACTGAATTATTTTTATTAAGAACAAACAGCAAATTTGTCAAAGCCATGACCCAAACCCAGACCTACCTAATACAGGCCCTTGACTTTTTAAAACCTGTTATTCTACTAACACCAGTGTTTCTCACTCTACGTACTTAATGTATGAGAGACTTTTACATGAGAAAAAGAAAAACCCAAATTATTGTGGAACCTCTACACATTGACTTACATTATTTTTTTCAAAGTTACATGAGTATATGTTACACAAATTGAGTGTAAATTCTCATGTCTAGAATTCATGCCTAGAATTTCTGTGTAACTATGAAGCCAAACAAATTTGTAAAATAAATGCAAAAAATAATGAAAATAATATTGAACAACAAAACAAAGATGTTTAAAACCCCTGGTAGTATTCATATTTTCCTTAAGATACTAGGAAACAAAACATTATTTTGAGGAAAAAAAGAAGATATATAAGCATTGGAATATAAAGGAGAAAAGTGTTGTTAAAATTACTGATTTGACCTTGGGAAAATCAAGTAGGGAATTATTTAAATCAATAAGAGTCCAACCAAAGGGCAGGTAAGAGGAAACTTGAAAAATGAATGGCCTCTACCATAAATAAAAAAATGACTAGTTTGAAAACATAAGAAAAAAATCTATACATAAGGGAAACAAATATTATAACTTATAGAAATTAACTTGAAATACACTAGACTTTGAGAAGGATATGGGAATAGAGAGCTACTGCATGTGTATGAGATGAGAAAACACAATACGCAAAGACTCAAATATTGTTAATCTATAAATTCAGTGCAATAGCAATTAAGATTTAATAAGATTTTTTAAGGAAAATGGCAAATCGAGTCTCAATTTATAAAGAGTAAATGTACACAAATACATGTACACATCTACATGTATGTAGATGAACTGTGTGTAAAAGATAATAGAGAAACATAGATTATTTACATAATGCACAAATAGTCTCTCAGGGATAGTGTAAGTCATTTTTTTTTTTTAAGAGAGCGAGCATGAGCAGGTAAGCAACTTGGGGAGAAAATGAGGAGAATCCCAAGCAGGCTCCACACTAAGCATGGAACCCAATGCAGGGCCTGATCTCAAGACCTTGAGATCATGACCTGAGCTGAAATCAAGAGTTAATTGCTTAACCGACTGAGCTACCCAGGCATCCCTAGTGAAAGTCATTCTTAAAATAGAAAAAGTAAACTATAACAGAAAACAATTAGAAATTTAATTAGAGTAAGTAATTTGTGCAATAAAAGCCTTCACATATTCAAAACAAATAAAAGATTTTGGGACATATATTTAAAAATATATAATAGACAAATGATAAACAGATTACATAAAGAGTTTCTATAAATTAGTACAAAAAACTGATCTATAAAATAAGGAAAGATTTATATAGAATAGAAAGCACAAAAAGCACAATGACTAATTCATATATAAAATGATCTCAATCTCACTGGAAATTAAAATAACACTGAAATATTATTTTTCATTGGTGAAAATAGGAAAATTTGAAATTTGATAATATCAACGTTTAATTTATGAAATAATAAATTGGTACAGCCTCTTTGATGAGTAATATGGAAGTGTGAATATATTTCTCCCCACAACGTAATTTCTAGATATCCATCTTACAAATAGTCCTACAGCTACACAAAGGGTACCAACAATAACATCTGCTGAAGGGTTCTAATAGCCAAAAACATTAGAAATAACCAACATACCAAGAGAATGGTTTCAAAAATTGTATTATATTCATTCTTTGGAATACTTTCCCACAGTTGAAGATAAAGATATAGTCAATCGATAGATATCGATCTTCAATATCTATCTATCGATATCTCCAGATAAACTTTCTTGGCTACCTCACCAAGATACATTGTAAAATAAATGGAAAATATAACACAATATATAATATATGCCTTAAAAAGATTCTCAAAACAATACCATATAGCTCATGCCAGTTCAGATATGTATAGAAATATGTCTGAAAATATCACATGAAATTAATATGTATGATCAGCTCTAGACAATAAAAAGGGGACTGGAATTGGGTTGGACATCAAAAGAGAATTAGTCATCCACTACAGTGAGTCTTGTGTTTATTTATATGTGTTTGTTTAGTTGTTTATGTATTAATTATGTAAGTAAAATTAATTTAAAAATAAAATTTCATAACATGAATTTAACTTTGCACATTGTATTTGGGACTGAAACCAAATTTAGCTTCTGCACTGTTTTCTTTTTTGGAGTACCCCCAAATTAAGTATAAAATGTAAAGGGTAGATCACACAGAGATACATCGCTAAGGACACACACGCTTGGTTAGTGCCAGCCAGCCTGTCCTCCAACAAGGTAAGCATGGAATGAGCTAGTGGGGAAGCTGCAGGGAAAGGTGCTAGGGACAGCTACCCTTTCAAGGAGAGGCAGCTTGCCCCCCTTCAATGCTCTGGTGTGTCCACAATCTGAGCTAGCAGCATTTCTTCCCCAAGTCTGGGCAAGGAAACCAGAGTTGCATCGAGGTCTGCCTCATAGTCATGGTCCACAGGAAACCCATTTCCACACTCTCCATGAAATGCAAACGTTGACACTTTGTCAGTGTTCAATGATGATTGGCCAAGCTGGTGTGCAGATACTTTCACTAAGGAGCACAGGAGCCTTCTCACAGATCCTTATCACAGTGTCTCTGTGACCTTTCTTTCAAACACATGAAATATATTTACACAAAAATAACATGAAAAGTATACCATTCCCAATAACTAAATTATAAAACAACTATGAAAATTGAAGTTCAAAAACGGTATAAGACATATAAATACTACTGAAATTCCCTCACTAACTGGAAGAATATTGGTAAATAGTGACACCACATAGATTTATTGGTGGACTTAATATTGAAAAGCTATTGATTATCCATATATATATATTTCTTATAAAAATTTTATTAATTTCTTCCATTTTTTATAATTTTCCTCCTTATGCTTTTTGGAATTTTCTCAACATTTTGCATGACAAACCTATATAGGTTTTGGTTTGGACACATGTCACTTCTGCTGACACTCCTTTCCCACACTATGCTTTTCTCAATCAACTGTTCTCAAATATTGTACCGCTAAAATTTCCTTTCATATCTTCTACAAATCTGCCATGTGAGGTTCATGAAGGCTACTGTAACTGACCCATGCACTTTAGTCTAAGGTGAGGAGGTCACTGATTTTGCCTCTGTCCCACATGTATGTGGAAACATGCTCCATCTAGTCCACTCATGACCTAAGAAGGTCACAACCTCTCTTAGCATATTCCTTAGTTTAGCCTATATACAAAACACTTGGCCGGCTTTCTTATAGATGAAATTTTGCTTATTGGTGTTTCCAGTTTCAAAGAAGAGTTTCCTGATCTTTATGCACAGTTCAGCATGTGATTAGTTTGAGGATACAAAGATGGGCATAATCGGTATTCTCTTCTGTTATTACCTAGTCAGCACACTCTATTGTTGTGTAAACATTAAACCAACTTAATATATATATAAATAACCTGTTATATGTATGACATTGGAAAGTTAAAGAAAAAAACCCAATCTGTTATAAATTTCAGTGTTTGAATAAAAATAATGTAACTGACTGAGATAAGACACTTGTTTCAAGATACACGTATCTTATGTGTTATGTAAATAAAAGTAATCATCTGTGTAAATGTAACTGTGAAATAGGACGTGCACATCTACTAAGTGAAAATTATTAAGCAAAAGCCAACAGTTATCTATAAGAGAGGTATACTTGATGAATTGTGAATTTCTTTTTTTTAATTTTTAAAAGATTTTATTTATTATTATTTTATTTATTTATTTATTTGACAGAGAAAGAGTTCACAAGCAGACAGAGAGAGACGGGGAGCAGGATCCCCGCTAAGCAGAGATCCCAATGCGGGGGTCATCCCCAGGATCCTGAGATCATGACCTGAGCTGAACGTAGAGACTTAACCCACTGAGCCACCCAGGCACCCCTTAATTGCGAATTTCTAAACTCTTGTTGATTATTTACAACTGTGACTGACATGTTAATTTCTGGATTTTTAGCCAAATAAGGTGGTATAATTTGTATTATATATAATTTGTAATATAATCATGCTATCTTTCTTGGTGAAAGTCAGAATAAGTCTTTGTCACCAATATTTATTGAATCTTGCCATAATAGTAATAAAATGAAAGTATTGCACACTGTAAGATCTTCACCCTTTTGCTGTTATGGGAATTGGCAGAACTTAGTAATGACTACCATTTCTTCAAATCAAGGACTATATACTCAAAGACATTCACAGTTTGCCACTTACTGGAAAATTAGAATGAATACATTCCAAAATCAATTTTTGCTTCTGAATGTAAAAAAAATGCTGAATATTATGATACAAATTGTAGAATCAGACTTATTATAAAACACACCTTGTACTGAAGAAAGTACCACTTCTTAAGGCATTGAGCTCTGTGACCCTAAAAGGAGTAATTGAGCATTCCCGGTTGATAACAGGACATACCACCTTTCCCCTAAAGTTGGAATTTCTAGCATTAATCTGGCTAGGAAACTTCGGTTGTGTCATTGGACAACAACCATAGTTGTTAGGATCCAGGGTGCTTGAATTTAAGATGGCTCTGCTCCTTAAGGCAAAGTGTTCAATATTTCCTAATTAGGATCTTACTCTCAAGCAAAACCTTTTCCTTGTACAGAGAACTCTGAACCTAGAATTTTTCCAAGATCCCAGTGAGGTCTTACCTGAGAGAGTCATGGTGTCTTGAAGCTGAACCACGAAGTCCAGGATACTTTTGTTGCATGGTTTTAATTCTATTCTAAATGAGATTAGGCTGGTTTGTAGGACTAGGACTTAATGAAATGCCCATGATTCTTTTCTGTTTTTATTCTGTTCTCTCTTTTTTTTTTTCCTTTTCTTACTTCCTTCTTCTTCTCTCTCTCTCTCTCTTTCATACTTTCAACTTTGAGCTTGTTAATGGTCTCACTGGAGGCTTCGGGAATAAATGCATTACTGACCTCTGCTTTGCAATGAAGAATGAAAATCCCAGAAATGTGAGTTCTCCCCATCATTTCTTGCTTTAAACATTAAAAACATATGCAGGCCTGAATGTAAAAGAGCTAATTTAGTTAATCCAATTAACTTCATCATGCAAGTGCAACATATCATTAATGCTCTTTCCTCCCATTTGTTTAATGGATTATCTAATTTGTTTAATATAAAAAAAGTAAAACAAAATTAGATTCAGATTCAAATGTTGACGGGGTTTGCTGAGAATGTGGGATGGAAAAGGAACACAGAATCCTGTAATGCCAAAGCGAAGGCATGAAGCAAGTTTTATGCATTCCATAAACCTTAACTAGATTTCATTTTAACAGAACTAAGTAATGCCATTATAGAAATCGTGCGCCTTGCCATGTGTTCCCCATGTATGGGCTCATCTTAAACTCATCTTTACCTTAAACTCATATTTCCTTGAAATGCAGGCACTTAAGCAAACCCAGCCACAAATTAGGTAACTAGATGTTATGTCAAACTAAATGCTTTTGCCTCGTTTCTCTTGTTCATTTGATCCATCACCAAACTAATGTTCAATTTCGAAGACTACACTCTGGGAAAGATTTCTCCCACACATATCAGTAGTCTTGGGGTATTCTCATCGACCCTCCCTCCTTATCTCTCTCTCTCTCTTCTTGAGTTCCTTCATTTTTAGAATGCAAATAGCTACCTGTACAGATAAAAGCTTAAATTAGATTTAAATTAATTTTAATTAATTTTTAGATTTAAATTTAAATTAAATTAGAAAGATTAAAGCTTTCAGAGTATAAAATATCATAAGTAGAAAAAAAAACAACGTATTAGTATATTCTGACAAACCAGAGAGAGCTTCTTGCAAAACTTTGGGGCTAAAATACAATCTTCTCTTTCATTTTGTTGTGCTTTGTTTTGTTTTTCCTTGGCTTTGTTTTATGGGCAAACAAGACCACAGGGGCTATGCTTCCTGAGTCCTCATATACCAAATATGTCCTCTTACGCCTTCACATTACTTTCCATGTCTTAAATATAATTGTCACATAAGACATGTGACTCTGGCCTTATTTAAACTACTTTTCAAACATAAATTATCTTCTTTTTAAAAAGATGTATTTATTTATTTGAGAGAGAGAAAGAGAGTGTGTGCATGTGTTTGCACACACAGATGCTGGGGGAGGGCTAGAAGGAGACAGGGAGAGAATCTCAAGCAGGCTCCATGTCCAGCAAGGAGCTTGACACAGGGCTCTATCTCATGACCCTGAGACCATGACAAACTGAAATCAAGACTTGGGCTTAACTGACCGAGCTACCCAGGCACCCCAGAAATTATCTCCTTAAGCAAAATATATGCACCTTAATTTACTCTTACTTTAATTCTTACAAATATTTTGTACTTTTTCCTTCTCCATGTCTCAGATTTTGCTAGACTGAAATTTATTTTTAAGCTCATTTTTGCATTTTGTATGCTATTTTCCTAATGGGCACTCTTCATATTTTACAAAAAATTATCAATTTGTATTGTTCTAACAATATGAAGAATTATTCAGTGGCTGCAAGATAGAAAAATTTAGAAAATGGGGCGCCTGTGTGGCTCAGTTGCTTAAGCATCTGTCTTTCGGCTCAGGTCATGATCCCAGGGTCCTGTGAGCACCACATTGGGCTCTCTGCTTAGCAGAGGAGCCTGCTTCTCCTTCTCCCTCTGCTCCTGCTCATGTTCTCTCTCGCATTCACTCTCTCTCTCTCTCAAATAATGAAATAAATCTTTTAAAAGATAAAAAAATTAAATTAAAAAAATGTAGAATTATTTCCTTCTCTCATTTCATGGTATAGTTTGTTGAAGTTAGCTGAAATTTTAGTTCCAGATTGTTGCTTGTGTTTATATCAATAATTTATAACTATCTCTCTTTCACTTTGCTTACACTGATGGAAAAAAAGAATTTAAAGGTAAACAAATTATAAAATATTTGAAAATTTTATATGGAAGCAAAATATTACATTCCCCTTATAATCCATTTTTAATTTTTTTTCAATTTAGAAGCCTTTTGTTCCCTTCATGTTTCACTGTTTTATCCAATGCTAAGAAATGGGATTTTGTACAGAGCCCTGAGACTGCAGCCTCTCCTAATTAGCAGCTGCTTGTGAGAGAAACACAAGACAGATACAAAAGAGGAAAGAGTAGTTCACTCTGGTGGATGAAATAGAATTTTAAATAATGAAAGCATGTGGAAGGAAATAATTTATCAGACTTAGAAAATGAAACTTATACACAAGACTGTCATCTTTCTTTTTTGTTTTTTTCCCTGCATGAAGCAATCATAAAATACTTGACCTTGAATTTCTTCTGCAAGGTAACCTTAAGTCTCTAAGGAAATTTTTCCCCCCAATTAATCATCATGAGTGGTATTCAAATTTGTAAATTTATATATATAACTGTAAAAGATATATAAACATCCTTTCCTCCTTTTTTTAGTTAAAAGAATGTTTTCCTATCCTCTTCTATGCCAAAAAAACAGGTGCTTTTTTTTTTTTTTAAATAATGAGTGTGGGTGATTGTCACATCATCTGTGATGCATAGCAGATGAACAGCTTCAGACCTACCTATTATTTTGAAACATTGCATATATCAAGAATAACACCAAAGTTACTGGCCTTTTATTGACCTTTGACTTCATACAAAGTAATCTTAACTACATCTCTGTTCATCTGGAATCTGTGTCATGGGAAGAGTCAGGTAAGAACTTCTGCTCATGTGAAATACTGCTGATACTCTGGTCTGATTTTCTTTTTTTGTTATTGGTTTCTAAGATACCTGATAATCTTGGAAGGAACTGAAGGCCTACTTGCACTGTTAGGAGATCAAAGCTATACATAAATTAGAGATTCAACTGATAGAGAGGGTCCAGGGCAGGTGAGTCTAAGAATTATGACATTTACTCTTTTATTCACAAGAAATAAGTGTTGCTGTTGTTTTGTTTTCTCTTTCTTTTTTTAAAATTTAACTTAATTTATTTTATTTTATTCTTTCAGTGTTCAAGATTCATTGTTTCTGCATCACACCCAGTGCTCCATGTAATGCATGCCCTCCACAATACCCACCACCAGGCTCACCCAACCTCCCAACTCCCTCCCCTCCAAAACCCTCAGTTGGTTTCTCAGACTCCATAGTCTCTCATGGTTCATCTCCCCCTCCGATTTCCCCCAACTCCTTTCTCCTCTCCATCTCTCCATGTCCTCTGTGTTTTCCTTATGTTCCACAAGTAAGTGAAACCATATGATAATTGACTCTCTGCTTGACTTATTTCATTCAGCATAATCTCCAGTTCTGTCCATGTTGATACAAAAGTTGGGTATTCATCCTTTCTGATGGAGGCAAAAAATAACAGTGTGTTAAGAGAGAAGATTCAAGTCAGTTGAGCATGAGAAAAAAACAAATGATCAACTAATTCTCTGGCTTCTAAACTCCTACAACACCTCTATCTTAGGAAACCTTGCCACCTGAGTCACTGTTTCCATGCTGGAGTCTTTTAAAGCCAAACCCCAACGATGCTTTAAAAAAAAGAAAGAAAGAAAAGAAAATTTCCTTTTCTAGTCTCTGTCTTATGTACATGTAATTACTTTCTGGGTGTTCAAAGGATATAATTCAGGTGTTCTTGAGTTGTACATGTTTTCTTAGTATCACCCCTTTCCCGAAATTTCACACACACACACCCCAGCACAACACACAGAAACCCTGTCAGCAAGTTCTTTTCTGAGATCCCATTGGATACATAATATATAATCTCCAACACTCTGTCGCTCATTATTTAACAAAAGCCCAGTAGAGATACACTTTTACAAGTAAAGTTTTTGAAAGAATACAATACATTTGCATTTGTGCTATATTCCAAAATTTACTTTTTTACATATTTTCCTTTGGAGACCAGAAGCAAGTGAATAGCTTGAACAAATCATTTGACCCTCTGTATAATTAATTCTATGGAAGTAAATTTTGACTTGTTACCAGCACCCTGTATTCACACTAAAAAAACACCCAGTAAAAGGGCACCTGGGTGGCTCAGTGGGTTAAGCCTCTGCCTTTGGCTCAGGTCATGATCTCAGGGTCCTGGGATCGAGCCCCTCATCAGGCTCTCTGCTCAGTGGGAAGCCTGCTTCCCCCTCTCTCTCTGCCTGCCTCTCTGGCTACTTGTAATCTCTCTCTCTCTGTCAAATAAATAAATAAATAAAATATCTTTAAAAAAACCAAAAACACCCAGTAAAGATATGCTTATATAAATAGTAAATGTTTATAATTATTTTACATATTATAAATAATTATAAATTATCAGTCCTCCTCCATTAGGAGGATCACCATCTACAGAAGTACTGTTCAATATCCATCACTGATAATACAGGTAACATCACCAGTAAGGACACACTTTTGTCATTGTTTGCTAAGAAGTTTAAAAACAAATTAACTTCCCATATTTAGCTTGTTTGTAGATCAATCTGTTACACATTTTGAGCTCATTTAGGTCTCATTTCTAAACTCACTGTGCCTTGTCCTTTTTAGTGTTCAGTGGAGGGTGATGAATGACTGACTTCTTTTTTTTTTTAATTTAATTTATTTATTTGACAAACAAAGAAAGAGCGCAAGGAATCAGAGTGGCCGGCAGAGGGAGAGAGAGAAGCAGGCTCTGCTGAGCAGGGAGCCCAATGCAGGGCTCAATCCCAGGACCCTGAATCATGACCTGAGCCAAAGACAGCCACTTAATCAACTGAGCCATGCAGGCGCCCCAAATGACTAATTTCTTGATAAAATTATGTTATTACATGTATATGTGTGGGTATGGGACATGTTATATTGATATCCTTAAAAGTGTTCATGTACCTGGACTTAATAATTTAATGTCTGAGAATACAGTTAAGGTTCTAATAAAATATGCACATGAAGATTTGTGAGCTGGAATTTGTTATAAAGAAGTTAATATTGTAAAATAACATCAGAATCCAATAATAAAAGAATTGTTAATTAAATTCTGTGGTAATAGTATATGCTATTATAACACATTTAAGGAGAATTAATTCTCATGTTATGATGTCGAATGAACAAAGCGGAATATAGATATAAAATAATTCAGTATGGTTTCCATTTTATGAGAACTGTATATATTTTAATGGAAAGATAAAATGTAAATCCCTATATCAAAATGTTCTCAGAGGTTCTCTGAGTGATGGGACTTTGGATACTATTATTGGATTATTACATTTTTCTTCATTGGTTTTGCCAAAATAAATGTGTATAACTGTTTTTAAGAGGGGAAAAAAGTATATTAAAGTTATCATTCTGGAGGACAAAAGAAAAAGAATATTACGTGGAATATCTAGAAGAAAGTTAGGTTTTGTTTTGTTTTGTTTGCAATTACCCTTCCAGTCAGCAAAGAGTAAAAGAATAAAACCAAACATTTGACATTTGTCTTGTGCATTGAATGATTACATTGTTACAGAAGAGCCAGATAATTTATTTATGAATTTTGGGTATATTTTTTAAAATATTCAATTGCTAAAACATTTTCTGGGAGCTGTACAAAAATTCAAAATATAAAATCAATCAAATTACAGAGAAGAATAGACTGAGGATTCCAGCATTACCATTTGGACGACTGATCAGGCAAAGGCAAATAAAACTAAAATATTGTGTGGGGATGGCAGATTAAGAACTGACCTTTGTGACATCAGAAAAAATAAAAAGAATAAGAATCTCTTAACTTTGTGTCCCTCAACTAAGGAAAGATGACTTTGCATATAAATTGATTCCTTTTGAAGTTAAATGGCTATAAAGCAGCAATGATAGGCTTAGCCTTTATCAAGCATATGTGAAGCCATGCACACTCCTTGTCATTGACTGAAATTTGTTCAAATATCAGTCTGGAAAATCTTCTCTAAAGGTATAGGATGCTACAGCACACACACACACACACACAAATATGTGAACAAAATGATATAATATACTACGCCCTATACTATAAACTTTGTGATTAAAAACAGCAAACAAGAAACTTGATATGTTTCTTCATAAAAACAAATGAGTATGATCAACCCACGTAAATTCAAAAAACATGTTGAAAGTAAAGTCTTGCCTTCAGTTTCTACTTCCAAGTGTTTTTTTATAAAGAAATAATCAAAGTTGGAAATATAATAAAAATTCAAATCCTCTTCAAATTTATATACTGGTGGTGTCAGTAAGATGGTGTAACAGAAAGCCTACTCGTTAAAAAGAATGAAGTTGCATTTAATTCAGGGGTTTAGAAAAATTTTACATGGAAGATTTCAATGAAATCTTTGAACGAAAGGAATATATCTTTAGCCTCAAAATCCATTTAGGGTATTTTATGTGAAAAATACTTTTATATTATATATATGTTTACACTTATGTGTATGGTTACCTTTCACATGTAAAAATATTTCTGTCCTGTAGTTGTTTATGTGGATGTATCTGAACACTTATATTTATATTGAAAAACACACATACACAAATCTACCTAAGCTTCAAAACAATCTTAATTAAAATATTATAAACAGTAGAGTTTACAAGAGAGGAACAAATTAAAAAAAAAAATCTTCCAATGAAGTTTGCCATTCCTCTGTTAAATAGTCTTCTTCAATTTCCTCTTCATCTTCCTAACAACAATTAATGCTAATAGCTAAGAATTTTGAAAGTTTGTTTGTAATGTTAAACGGACTTAGATGTTACTTTAGAAAATCAGGTAAGGCTGTAATGAGCCTGACTTTGCCTGTCCTTTTTGACTGATGATAGCTATTTGAACAAACAAACAAACAAAGCCTCAAGACAGCCATTGAAGTAGACATAAATTATTATTATTAAATTATTATTAAATTATTTCAAGATAAAACCATAGTAAAAGTCTCAGGCCATAGATCATAGATATGAGATTTCCTTTATTTATTTTCATTGAGAGAAAATTATACATTTCAAACCTTTATGTTAAGAATATAGTGTTCACTAAATCTTGCTTTTATTTTGAACTATTTGGTAAGTTGGAAAGCAAGATACAAAGTTATGTACTGACCGTTGACAAATCAATATACTGAAATGTATAAATTATGAAACTAGTATGTAAATTGGTAATCTTCTTTAATTTTATAAGTATTTTACATGGAGAGAGATGAAATGTTAGATCAAAATCTGCATTATAATGGCAATAGATTGTTGTCTGGTCACAAAGAGTATACTCTATTTTTCTTAGTCATTTAATTGCCATATGATTTTATTCAAAAGCTCTGAGATCTTATCATTTTAATTACAGGTGAGAGAGGAAGTTCCCATTCCCTTGTTCTATCTTAACCTACCTTGGAGCACATATATAAAATCAAATGATTGCTTGGGACATTTCTAACTAAACCGCTTTCACTCTATGCTCTCTCTCAGGACTACCTCATTTACTACTCGACATCTCTAAAATCATTTTAGAAATTGTCTTCAGGGCAATAAGAATAAAAAAGGAATGAAGGTCCATGAGATGCAGATATTTAACATATAAATATGCTATTTATAAGCAACTGATTTTTGCACTGTGGAATTTCAAGGTAGGTAATGGTTTATGATGAGATATACATTTAAGCTAAAGGACCCAAATGCTTTGAGGGACATAATATTCCAGAATGTTCTGCTTCAGAGAACACTGTTTCTGAAAATGACTTTCAGGGAAAGGGTCTATTTTGGCTCGGTTAAAAGATTTCATTTCCAGTGCTGATATCCACTGGGATTCTCTGTAGTGTCAAAAAGAGACAGACTATAGCAAGATTCTGTTATTATCTCAGAAGATATATAAGAATGTGTATTTCAATTGGGCCTACTTAAATCTATGAATATGACCAACATATTTGGAAATTGTCTATCATACCAAGAAAGGTAATAGCCTTCTGAAAGCTAAGACTTTAAATACTTGGAAAACCATGTGGGGAAAACAGAAAGGAAGTATTCATCTTCGGGGATGGAACAAAGTTAATCTACTGAATCTGAATTTAAATTACTCTGCAAACCAAACTCTATCAGCAAAAGTTTCCTTATCTTTACATTAAAAAATAAGGAAAACTGCATTTGATTTTTAGAATATGAATGACTAAGTAGTTCTGATAATATAGTAATGGCCTTGCTGAATTACTAGCTAAATATCTCTTTCAAATGATTTCTGGATTTTGTTGTGCATGTGTGTGTGTGTTTGTGTGTGTGTGTGTTATTATTTAGTTTGGCAATGACTTTTACATTTCAAACACTAACACTATATAGTGTTCACTAACACTATATTTTTTTAATCACTATGTTTTTTTAATCTGACACCAAAAGTACAGGCAACAAAAAAATAAACAAGTGGTATTGCATCAAACTAAAAATCTTCTGTAGAGCAAAAGAAAAATCAACAAAATAGAAAGCCAACATACGGAATGGGAGAAAATATTTGCAAACCATATCCAATAAAAGATAAATACCCAATATGTATAAGAAACTCATACAACTCAATACCAATAAACCAAATAACCCAATTAAGAAATGGACAAAGAACCTGAATAGGCACTTTTCCAAACAAGACATACAAATGGCTGATGGACACATGAAAATGTGCTCAAGTAAGCCAGAAAATCAAAACCACAATGAGATATCAGTTTATACCTCTTTAGGATGTTTACTCCTAAACATCTTGTATAACTTTTTAGGATGTAGCAAGTGTTGGGGAAGATGTGTAGTAAAAGGAGCCCTGGCGCACCACTAGTGGAAATGTGAGTTATGATAGCCACTATGGAAAACAGTAAGGTGGCTTCTCAAGAAATTAAAAATAGGACTTTCATATGATTCAACAATCCCACTTCTGATGTATAACCAAAAGAAAAGAAATAGCAACTTCTATGAGATACATGCCCCGTGACGTTCGCTGCAGCATTCTGACAATGGCTAAGGCATGGAAACAACCTAAGCGTCTACGGAGGGATAAAGAAAATGTGGCACCACTGGAAATAAGCCCTGGAACCCAATTTAGGGCATGGTATCACTCAGCATGTGACAGTGAGCAGCCATTACTGTAGTTTAATTTAACGTGTACTATTGTTATTCCATCTAAGTTTTACACGTATACTTCAAATGTTTTAATCATATCTAATTTTTTATCAAAAATCTGTTTTTAAAAATCTCAATTTGATTTTTCTCTGCATTATTTAGAGTTGTTATTCCTAATTTAAATGCATTCTACTCTGTTAGTAATTTACTTAGACAATTATCTTCTTTAAAGGCAAACAGAAGCAATTGAGCCATTCTTGGGGAAATCTGTGGCTTTTAAATGAGATTGCTTTTTTGGGGAAATAACCTTTCTATCGGGGATTGATCAATTTTCCTATCTTGTTTTATCAAATATATTTTCTATTTTTCATATCTCGTTGTAAATACTGAATATATCTTTGCTGAGTTAATCACCACATTCTTTTTGAGATAGACACTGACATCACCTTTTACAGGTAATAAAACTAAAACTCAGTGGTTCAAGGAATTGGTTTAAATTACTCTGTTCCTAAGTGGGTGGGTCAGAATTCAACAGCAAGTCTGCTGAAGCTAAATGCTTGTTCTCCCATTAGCCATAACATAGCTGTTAAATGGGATATGGTCTAAACATTCTTACCTAAATGCATTTTTTTTCATTCATTAAACTTGCAACTTTTAAATTTATTTTTGCCCCAGGGGTGCTGGCTTCATCAGATCATCCCTAAAATTTCCAGTAGAAGCAAAATTATCTCCTCAGCATGTGCAAATCAATACTCTACCTGATGAATTACTTTTTTGTGTTTCCCCTTGGAGGCAGCACTTTCTTGCTCTCCATCCTTCAGGTCCAGTCAGATTGGTTGGTTTGGCTCTTCTTCCTAACGGCTAGCTGCTGACACATACTTCATCACACAATGAGTTCCCCCTGCTTCTTCCATTTTTAATCACTCAGATCCATATCTCTCAATTAGATTTTTGAAGAATTTTTGAGAATGAGGATACAGGAGATAAATGTTTTGAGATCTTGCATTGCTAAAACTGTCTTTATGCTTCCACACGGTATCACCATAAATGCCAGGTAGAAAATATATTTTTCTTCTAGTTTGAAGACATTCCTCTGTCATCTCCTGATGTATTTGGTTGTCTGTCAGTTTCATTGTTTGGGTCTGCATTTTTCATGCCTAGTACTCTTGATTTATCCAATATATATAAGAGTAAGTTTCTAAAAGAGCTGATTGGAAATTCTCTCCTGGACAGAGCCCAGGCACAGGACTTCATACCAAGGCCAACCAAAATGATATCCTCATTACAGCATATTTATGGGCCTTTCTTTGGGGCTGAGCCGTTCCTAAGCCTGGCTGCCACTTTTATGAGAACAGGTAAAGGGAGAGGGATGGGGATTTCACATTCACTACTCTGAATGTCACTAAAGCCCTGATTCCAGGGCTGGCACTTTCCCTCTGTATAATGCTTTTCTGACTTAAGTTTTGAGTGTCTATTCTTCTCCAGTTTGTCTTTTTTTATATGAAGCTGTTTTTTCTACTTTGCCAATTGTGGTTTATGAAAAATGGGAATAAATATCTATATGGAAACCACCACATTTTACCTGAATCTTTCTCCCACCTCCCATATCTTTTCCCATTTTACCCTTTTATTTTATTTTTTTTTATTTATTTGATAGAGAGAGACATGAAAGAGAGGAAACGTGCAAGAGAGAGCACAGGGAGTGGGAGAGGAACAAGCAGGCTTTCCGCTAAGCAGGGGCCTCAATGCGGGGCTGGATTGCAGGACCCTGGGATCATGATCTGAGCCAAGGGCAGATGCTTAATGACTGAGCCACCCAGACACCCCTTCCTATATTACTCTTAAGTGAAATCAGAAAACAGTTAGAGATCTATTGGTCATCTAGCTTCATTTTGAGGTTTTGTCTCGTTCTCTTTTGGAGCACATTTCTCTGTCTCCCTATTTTGTTTGACTTTCTGTGTTTGCGTCAGTGGATTAGACAGAACATTCCTAAACATGAAGGAATGGTCTCTTCTGTGACTGTCACCTTTGTAGACTATGGGTTCTTGATGACTTTTGCTGGCTGGCTGGAGGCTGCAGCTGCAGTGGGCTGAATCCTGTGGCCTTCCACATAGTGCTATTTTGGCAGGACAGCTAAAGATGAAGAGGTACAAGCCAGGGATTCTATGCAATGGAAGCAAGCCCTGTTGTCCCAAGGTGCTCTGTGCAGCTACTTTGTGGGGTAACTGGAACTGATGCAGGCATGGTGCCGGTGTTTCTGGGCCTCTCCACACAGGACCACTCTGGCAGGGCAGCTGGATCTGAAGCTGTCAGCTGGGAACTTTCTGAGCACTCTCCACCAGAGGTATCCTAGTAAACTGTCTGAAGCTGAAGTGTTATGGGCCTAGAGCCTTCAGGATGCTTTGTACCTGTCTCACCTTGACATAAAGTCTATAGCTGTAGTGAGCACTAACCAGAGGTGTCCTGCTGTGCACTTCCTTGTGACCATCTTGGTAGAATGGATGGGGCTGGTGTGGGCCAGGGGCCCAGGACACACTGGGGTCAATTAGGGCTCCCAGAGTGAGAACTGTCATGTATTTTTTTTTTTTTTTCTGTCATGTACTTTTAAGGTGGAAAGTGAGCATAGACCATATCCATCAGTCCCTTCCACCTAAAGAAAGTTCCAGTATCTCCTTTGCTATTAGGCAGAGTTCTAGGGCAGACTTTTTTATATGCCTGTTGTTTTTTTAAGCCTCAGCTTTTTTTGTGCTCCAGGGCACCCAGGACTGGTATGGGCTAAGGAACCCAGTGCAGGCCAGCTATGGGGCATGGACTCTGCTCCCATTCACATTATTAAGGTAGGGGGATGTGTAAAGCTTGTCACTCTCCAGTCCCTCTGACCCAGAGAGAGTTCCAGCAGCTCCTCTGTCCTTTGGCAGAGTTCTAGCTCTTTGATAAGCTAGTTGATCTTTTTTTTTTTTTTAAGCTAGTTGCTCTTTAAACCATGACTTTTTTTTCCCTCTCTCTCTCTCTCTCTTTGGTGGCCAAGGACAGAGGAATCTGCCCCTAATCCCTCAATACTATGCCCCCCCAAGAGTTCACATCATGTGTTGGGGATTCCCTTCATTACCATGTCTCTGTCTCTCTTGCTGCTCTTAGGGGCATTTAGTTATGCAGAAGCTTTTTAGTCAGCCCTCAATTCTTTCTTCAGGAGGAAATCCTCCATAAACAGGTACAATTTAGTATGTTCTGTGGAGGAGATTACTTCAGAGTCCTCCTGTATTACCATCTTGGACTGGAAGCACTGATGCTGGGTTTTAATAAGAAATTCTTCATTTTCTGATTGCGTTTGAATAAATATAAGCTAAGCATGATATATGAAGTAAGAAGGAAAAATTTTGAAATTCTACTTGTGTGTTTTTCTTACTTCTTCCTTTTGTATGTTTATTTTCTTGATCATCTCTATTTTTCTGGCTCTTGGGTTCATCTATTACAATTCTGGAAATGTCTATATATTATTTCTTCTTCAGAATCAGCATTTGAGCTATGTTTCTACATACCTATCATTACAAAAGGGCAATTTGGTCTCATTGGCATAATACTGTTCTTTGAAGACAACCCTAAATTCCATTGGAAATCTACAGTCAGGAGTAGGACATCCTCAGGTAAATAAACTTCTATACCCTTCCTGAGTAGACTGCGAAAGAAAACAAAGCAAAACAAAATCAATCATTCTTACGAATTCCAAACCATAAACTGCCCTTCCCTTGAATGAATGGAGTGAACCTGTGTGGACCTAAAAATGTGAAATCTAAAATTTAATTTAAAGCAACCCTAAGTTAGTAGTAAATACAATCTTATTTGTAAGAAAACATTTTAAACTTATGCCTTTAAAACTTACACAGGAAAAGTTAAAGCAGTATGATCTCAGACTTGGAAATTAAAGAACACAGAAGGAAATAAGCCAGCATGAGGGAGACAGAAGAATCAATACACTTCAGAATTGAATTTGCAAAGGTCTTTGAGTGACCAGTTAGAGAACATACAATGGAGACGCCTTGATATAGTTTTGAAAATAAGAAAAATTTAGAATAAAAATGAAAAGGTAAATTGGGAAAGAACCCTAACAGTATGCCTAAAAGTACAATAGATGGATAAACAGCACTTGGGACGAAAGTGGAGAGAGTGTTTCAGAACTGGAAGGTGGATTTGAAGGAACTACTTAGAAGGTAGCCCAAAGACAAAGAAATAGAAATATAAAATGTAGGTAAAAAAGAAGGGGGTGGGGAATGAAGGAGTCAAACATACCTATGCTCAGATTTGAAAGGGAACAATAGTAGTCAGGGTTTGGGTAATAGTCTAAGAGACGGGTTAGAATTTTCTAGAATTAATGAACTAAACCAATTCTTAGATTTAAGGAGACTAATGAGTCCCAAACTACATACCTAGAAAGAACAGAGTAAATTATAGACCATGAAAGACAGAGAAAATAGGTAAAATGGCCACGAGAACAAAGAGATTTTCTGTAAGAAAATGATAGTAAGAGAATAATAGTTAGACCAACTGAGTTACCAACAAATTAATGGAAGCCAAAGACAAGGGAATAATATTTCCCAAAATTCCAAAGTACAGAGTTGCCAACTATCACTTGTTCAGTATGATATCCTAGAGATTTTTTTGTACAAGTTCATTGGGAAACATGTACTAGAATGTTTATTCCAGTGTGGGTAATACCATTACACTACACATCATTTCAAAGACACTGAAGAAATGTGAGAATATCTAAATGTGAAGATAAACTAAATGTGGAACAACTAAATGTGGAAGATAATAAATGAAGGAGATTCAAAGATAACCCCAGGGATTTAAGACTTTTATAATGGTTAAATCCTTGGCAGAAAATAAGGGTGTGTCACTATTGAAGAAAATGGAGAAAGACATGATTTTATGCCAATTTTATAGTCAAATGTATGTAGCTAGTAATGTATAATCCCATAAATAGAAATTCTTTCGATTTTGTGTCAAGAATATGTGTGTAGTATTTACTCACATTTACCATATCACTTTTAACTACTGAATAGACACCACTTCTTCCAGAAACTATACAGTAGCTTCAAAATCTTTCCTTGTGTTTCAAATCCTGCTTTTTGACAAGTGATCAATCCTATATATGAGGCCTTTCCTGGTGAACTAATTTAAAATACCTCAGCCTGTTTTATTCTTTTATGACACTATGCCTATTTTCTTACAATAACAAAATACTCTTAATTCTTTCTTCTTGTCCCATGTATGATTATTGTTCTTCATTTCACTTAGACATAAACTACCATAATCAAATACATTGGAGCTGCTATTATTTTAAATAAACCATCATCTGATAGATGAATTAAGAATAAGCAAAGTTAAGTTTTCCCACTAACTGTACACCAAGGTTCGCTTTTCTCCACATCTTTGCCAACACCTGTTTTTTCTTATCTTTTTTTATTTTAGCCATGCTAATGGGTATAAGGTGATATCTCATTTTTATTTTGATTTATATTTCCCTGATGATCAGTGATATTGTGCATCTTTTCATGTGTCTATGGGCCATCTGTACATCTTCTTTGGAAAAATGTCTTCAGGTTCTCTGCCCATTTTCAAAATCAGATTATTTGTTTTTTTTTGGTGTTTAGTTGTATAAGTTCTTTATATATTTTAGATATGAACCCCTTGTCAGAAAAATCCTTTGCAAATATCCTCTCACATTCTGTAGGCGGCCTTTCTGTTTTGTTAATGGTTTCCTTTGTGGTGCAAAATCTTTTACCTTCCCTATTTCTTCTCTAATGTTCTTCCTTTATATAGATCCAAAATTCTGAAGTATATAATTTTCTTTCAAAAAAAAAAAAAAACGTCTTTTCTTGCAAGTCAGGTCTGCTGACAACAAATTCCCTCAACTTTTCTTTTTCAGAGAAAGTCTTTATTTCGTCTTCATTTTTGAAGGATAATTCTGCAGAATACAGAATGGTAGCCTGGTGGGGTTTTTCTTTCAATGTTTCCCTGCATTCTTTTCTTTCTTGCATAAGTTATTAGGATAAGTCAGATGCATTTCTTATCTTTGCTCCTCTCTTGAGAAAATGTTTTTTCTTCTGGCTTCTTTCAAGGTTTTTTTTCTTTACCTTTGATTTTTTTTTTCCATTTGAATATGATTTGCATAGGTGTAGTTTTTCCTTTCCTTTCCTTTCCTTTTCTGCATTATTCTGTTTGATTTTTCTCTGAGCTTTGTGGATATCTGGTTGGTGTCTGACATTAAGTTGGGGAAATTTTCAGTCACTATTGTTTCAACAATTCTGTTCCCCTCTCTCTTTTTTCTCCATCTCATATTCTCATTATCCTAGACTTTACCTTATGTAGCTTTCTCATAGTTTGTGGATATTCTGTTTTCTTTTCCAGTTTTTTTTTTTTTCTCTCTTAGTTTTTCAGATTTGGAAGTTTCTATTGATATATCCTCTACATCAAAGATTCTTTCGTCAGCCATGTCCAGTCTAGTAATGAATCCATTAAAAGCATTCTTCATTTCTGTTATAGTATTTTTAATCTTTAGCATTTTCTTTGGCTCTTTCTTGAATTTTCATCTTTCTGCTTCATTCCATCTGTTTTTGCATACTATCTACTTTTTCCTTACAAGGCCTTATCATAGTAATTACAGTTGTTTGATACCATCAGTCATGTATTTCAGACATTTCTGCCATATCTGAGTCTGGTTCTGATGCTTGTTATGTCTCCCCAAACTGTGTTTTCTGCCTTTTAGTGTGTCTTGTAATTTTTTTGATGTAAGACAGACGTGATACACCTGCTAATCTTTCCTGCAAAGATTTGTTCTCATGAGTTTCTGCTTCTGTAAGTTGTGATTTTCTGTATCTGCTCGTCTGTCTGCAATTTGTGTGGCTCTAGTTTACCCTATGACCTTACATCTCCGATGTATCTAAGAAAAGTTGTGTATTTTTAGCTCAATTTATTTTTTACTTCTTGTTAGGATGGAGTGATAACTTCTTCTGGGGGGGGCAGTGGAGAGAGGGAAAAGGAGAGAGAGAATCTTAAGCAGGCTCCACACCCAGCACGGAGCCCAACTGTGGGGTTCGATCTCAGGACACTGAGGTCATGACCAGAGCCAAAATCAAGAATCGGATCCTTAACCAACTAAGCCACCCTGTCACCCTAGAGCGACAACTTCTAAGCTCATTACATGCTAGACCAAATACCAGAACATTCCTTTTGAAGTACACAGCTTATGAATTCTTCTTTTTGTGACCTTATTTTTTATGTATCGCCTGTGAATCTCAAAAAGACAGAAACTGTGATTCTTATACTAAGTAATTATCCCTAGTATCAATCTCAACTCCTAGTACAAAGTAGAAAATCTCAATATTTCAGATGTAATGAAAAAGAAATTGGATCTTAGATCTCGTTACTTGCTATAGCAGATAATATGCTACTACTTTTCTGGTCATTATTTCTGCTCGAAATTTCTCTACTGAGCTGCCGCTTTTAAAATAGTACTAACTAAAACTAAGTAAGTTTCATTTGTGCCTAGATACACTTTCATTACCAGTTTATACTCATGTGAATAATATAGTGAAGTAGTTTTTGAAAGGCATATGCAGAAACGACTCTCTCATAAGATGGTGTTTACTTGTAACGGCATTAGGCAATGTGTTGTGATCATTGCCTTAAGGTTTACAGTGTTTGACTCCTATTAACATTAACGAGAATCGCTCAGCTGCCTCTGTGCATAAAGTACTAGAATCCTGTCCCTAAGCTAAGTCCCCTTTGGATTTGTATGGCTAATATATGTCATTAAACCATAATGGTAAACATAACTACTTGGAAATTACATTTCACCTTTTCCGCCTGCAGATCTCAAATCAAATTGCAAACAATTAATTGTGCTTATAACACTTCCACAAGGTACTTTTGAGAAGTAATATATGAAGATAGTCTACACCATTTCTGAAGTGCAGTTTTGGCTGAAGAAAACTGTCAGTCCTTACAATAGCAATCCTTGCAAATCCATAATATACAATAGTAGGAAACATAGATGTTCAATATAATTGAGCAAGTAAATTGGCAGTTATATTTAACTCAAGAATTCTGCCAGGACACAAGGTTTAATAACTAAAGAGTAATTTAAACTATTCAACTGTATTTTGGATTCTATTTTCATGACCTGTCATGAGCAGATATATTTTCCTACAGAAATTAAGGAACACTATTTATAGATCATTAAGATATAATATCCTCATCTCCCCCAGCTTGGGTGAGGGGGGGGAGGACCCAAGCAACACCAAGAAGACAGAGTTGATGTCTGGGTGATTTTGCACAGGAAAATACACAGCTAATAAGTGAACAGAAGCCATTAGGCCTGTGGGCCAGTATTTAACAGGATGTGGTGAATTAAAACTTGATTTGCAAGCATGGACAGCTGAGAGAATGATTGTCACTTCTGTTTGCCAAGACTTGGTTCAGGCAATGGGATACAACTGATGGCAAAGTCAGGCAAGGTTTCTGTTCTCACAAATCTCACAATCTAGTGGGAACAGACAGAACACAAATAGGTGTGTTAACAGTGCCCAGATATTTGGTCTGAGGACCTTTTATACTCTTAAAAATTGAGAACTGCAGAAATTTTTGTTAATGTGAGTTATAGCTGCTATTTACTGCTACAATGAGAATTTTTAAAGTATTTATTTATAAATAACAGTAAAACCATTACCTGTTAGCTTAGAAAAATGTATGTATGTTGTTTTTTAAAATAAAAACAAAGAGAAGACTGGCATTGTCTTACAATTTTAAAAATGTCTGTAATATCTACTTTGATAGAACATAGCTGAATTCTCATGTCTATGTTTGCATTAAATGTTGAGATATATTGTTTTCAATGAAGTACACAAAGGAAATCTACTTTGTAAAGGCAAGAAAATTTTAGATACTCCATAAAAAATATTTATTTATTTATTTATTTATTTGAGAGAGAGGGAGAAGGAGCATGAGCAGACGAGTAGAGCAGAGGAAAAGGCAGAAGCAGACTCCCCACTGATCAGGGAGCCCAATGTGGGGCTAGATCGCAGAACCCCGAGATCATGACCTGAGCTAAAGACAGATGCCTACTGACTAAACCACCCAGGCACCCCCTTGCATGTTTTATTAAAATACACTCTTCAACAGTCAATTTTACATAATTTCTTTTCTTTAAGCCTGTATTTTTTTCATTTTCTTCATAAATTTTTGTGCAATATGTTTTTGTTTTTGAAAGTCTTACGTTAATGTTCTTTAGTACTTTAAAACAAAATTACACATATTATTGGAATCTTTGAAATTTTTCACATTCCTGTGAGGCAATAGGAGTTAAAATACTGTTCTCAACTTTTATTCCACTATTAGTAGTACACAAATCAAACAAAAGAAATATATCAAAATTTTTATGAGAAGGAAATAATTTTAGGCCATTGGTAAGTGCTCAACCTTCAAAGATATTAAAGTAGAATAAAGAGTTGGGAAGAGGGGCGCCTGGGTGGCTCAGTGGGTTAAGTCTCTGCCTTCAGCTCAGGTCGTGATCTCAGGGTCCGGGATCGAGCCCCGCATCGGGCTCTCTGCTCAGCAGGGAGCCTGCTTCCTCCTCTCTCTCTCTCTCTGCCTGCCTCTCTGCCTGTGTGTGCTCTCTCTCTGCCAAATAAATAAATAAAATCTTTAAAAAATAAAAATAAAAAAATAAAAGAGTTGGGAAGAATGTGAGATTTAAAGTACAGGGAAGAGAGGAGTGCCATAGTCAGCAGCTGCTTAATAAGAACACAAGAAAGAAGACAAGAGTAAATGGTACCAAAACAAAACAACTTAACAATTATGGCTAAGAATTTTCTCAAATTAAGACCGCTATGTACAAGACCTTAGATTTAGCTTTGCTGCTATCACTCTTTGCCAAAGAGGGCACAGACACACATCATTCAAGGCATACAGAATGTATGTAAAATCAGGTTTTCTGGAAAAAACATACCGGTACAGAAGACAATAGAGGACTTAGCTGCCTTCCCTCACCATGCTGGAAGAGGTATATCTGAGAGTAAGCAGGTGGTGGGGGAAAGGTGATTATATACCCCATGGAAAGGAGTCCAGGAGAGGAACTTGACCCTGTAATCCCACACATATGTATAAGATTGAAGGACTAGCTGGGGATATCCATGCAACTAAAGCAATGGGAATTTTCTCTTCAATGTGAGCCTGAGGGGAAAGTGAAGCCAATGGCTTCCACGGCTGAAAACAGCCTGTTCTTGCTTGGAGTTAACCCAGATATGCAAGTCAGCTTTTTGTTGAACTACCAGAGGAAGAAGAAATAGGCTTCCAATTTCCAGATTCATCTTTCATCATTATCAATATGATTTTCATTGTCACTGTTGCTCTCCAACTTAAATGCGCTGGGTTGGAGAATGTGGTCTCTCATACGCTGATTCTTTGGAACAGTCTTAAGGGATTGGAGCATGGTGAATTTTTGCAAATGTTTTATGAGTGCAAGTTTCTCAAGCATTTTGTTCATATTTTCAGCCCCTCCTTTTCCTACACTGCTCTTCACCTCACTCTCCTCCACCCCAGTCTAGTCATCCTCTAGGGCTCAGACTAAATGTGGCTTACTAAGGTTATTCCCTCACCTTAAAAGGAAGCTAGTCCTCAAAACAGGCCTGCTTAGTAACCCGCTGGACTATTATTTTTGGCTTGGTTAAGGCTTGATGAAGACTCTCTATAATTTAAGTCACTTAATAGGGATTGATAATTTAGTTGTTTGCCTGCAAATTCATGTAATAAATTTATAAGCTTTAATGAATGAAATCTGTCTTGATAAACTTTTATTCTTAACACCTTATCCCGGACCTGACTTGTTAAGTGAGAGTTCATATGTAAATATAAGCACGGATGAATGATTGACATCATAGATGACATAAATGTGAGAGAAAAAAAATAAAGATAATGAGTTCTGTTTTCTACATGATGAACATGAAATGGTTCTAGAATACCTGCTTGGGAGGTGGCCAGTAGAGGTGGGATACACGGGGGGAGAAGAGAAGTCTGGGATGAAGGTGTCAATTTGGAGATTCTTACTTAAAGTCGGCCCTGAAGACCATGGACAGAATAATCTCACACAAGGCTTTACAATGGTCTGAAAACGGAAAAGTCTGGTGAGAAAATCCTGAGGCAAACTGACATTTGGAAAGTCAGTGAGTAGCCCAGAAAGAATACTGAAAAGTCTCTTTTCATGCTCTTGCCCTAAACCAAGACAGTCGCATTCTCCACACAGTCATTATTTTGTTTACATACTTATCTCGATGTGTCCAAGAACCACACTTTAATCATCTTGTATCCTTAGTAACTTGTACCTAATATTCATCAAATGTAATCCAGTGTATAAATCAATGTTTCAGGAATTATGTTCCTCATTTAAATTTTGCTTTTATTTTAATGTATATTTTCTCTTTCATTCCTGTTGGGAAAGAGGAAGATAAGAATTTATCTCCCATCTTTTGATTGTTTGAATGTTCTCTAACCCCCAATTTGCTATGTTTCTTGAAAAATATCCTTTCTTAAGATTGACTTCCTGATAAAGTACTGGTCTTAGGTGGTGGGTAACAGGAGTAGAAGAAATTAAATATATCTTTGACATGAATCAATAGGATTTTGCTGCCCTTTTTTTAATGCCCTTAAAACTCCAGTCCACAAAATTGATGGGAACAAGCTATTTAGTGAATGAATCACTTAGGGCTGCATATATCTGATCTTATAAAATGAATTCATCTTTAGAAACTTATTCTTGCCAAAAATCCACCTATGCTTTTCAGAAATTACTTTTTGATTCCAAAGTCCAACTCTCTAAATATTTGTGATCAATATCTGGATTTTCATGTGATATCAAAAAACAGATTTTATTTCAAAGTTGTGGATGATGGAGTTATCATCTTAATTTAAAAAATCAAACCTAGTCTATAGTGATTCAAAAGAAAGGAAAAACAAACCACATTTTAGAAGATCACATGTTGAATTAGGCTATTATAAGATATGTGCTATCAAATATCAAATCATGTATTACATATCAAATCAATCATATCATATCAAATCAAATGCACATGTCATATCAAATATGTGCAATCAAATATCAATATGCATTAGCCAAATGTACTTACAATTTCAGCTCTTCTAGAACTAATAAAAAACTCAATATAACTAAGCATAAATGTACAGGTAAATTATGTAATGTGAGGGGCACCTGGGTGGCTCAGTGGGTTAAAGCCTCTGCCTTCGGCTCAGGTCATGATCTCAGGGTCCTGGGATCGAGCCCAGCGTTGGTCTCTCTGCTCAGCAGGGAGCCTGTTTCCCCCTCGCTCTCTGCCTGCCTCTCTGCCTATTTGTGATCTCTGTCAAACAAATAAATAAAATCCTAAAAAAATTAAATAAATTGGGTTTCACATATTTAACATTTCAGAGAAAAATACACATGTAAATAAACAGCAATTGATAAAGTTTCATTTCCTTTTTTCAGTGACAAATGAAAATGTAAGGAACTAGAGAGACTGATGGTTGGGAGGCTCTTGAAGACACCCTAACGTTGTCTTTTGTGTAAATCACCCACAAACACAGGAATACAGAAATATTTCATGGAATTTTACTTGCAATCTTTTGGTCCCACAACGAGAAAGGAGATACAAATTCATAAGACGGTAGCAGATATAAACACAGTAATTTAGAAGATCAGCTTAAGACTTTGGACTTCATCGTGGATGATGAGGCTTCTATCTAAATCCCCATTATTTCAGAGCTTTGACTAGTGCCTTACCCTGGCCCCAAATCCCCAGTCCAAGGTTGGTAACAATGCACAATATTAAGTTATGTAACACATTATATGTTGAGTCAATGTCAGCAGCATGTCTCAGTAGAAGCCAGCTGTTAAGAAACTACATGATGGAATTCTTGGCCCTTTGATGATAGTGGGTAGTTCTGCACTCACCCTAGAAAATACCATTTCCTTTCCGGACACATATGCCCAGGGATATATCCAGGTTAAAGAGGGACTGAAGCTTACACAATTTAGGAAACTTACCTTCAAATAGTATATGGAATTATAAACAATGTCTTAAAATTTGCAGATATTCAAAAACTAGCTTTTGACTACATATGTCTCCAGCCCCATTGTCCTGTATTTCCACATACTTCTAGTGCCAGACCCTGTGGGGATACACCCTCACTCAGGCCAACTTTGGTTCTGAGCCTGGCTTGCACTCACCTGCTCACTCTTGGTACCTGGGTACCTCCTTCAACATTGCGATTCTGCACTTCTAGATATCTGGGTTTTGGGCTTTTGCATATTATACCACATTTATGCCACCATGCTGCCTTTCATCCACTGTTACTGATTTCATGCTACTTCCTGGGGACCATGCCTGCCAGCTTTCCCCTCCGATGGAAGAAATCTGGCCTCAACCAACTAAGCTCAAATGTCTTGAGGCTGGCTTTGCAGAGAACTTGGCCCAAAGCTGGGCACAAATAATAATACTTGTCCTCTGATTTGCCTACTTACTGTTCTGTACAAGCACACACAGATTCCTCTTTCTCGAAACCAAATAACTTTACTTCATAGGAGCATTGGCTACCTCCCAGATCGCTACACAGTATGCTGGTTACAATAATACATTTAGGCTAGGGAAAATGGCAGGCCTTAAGCTATTGTCCCACTTGCTAATTCCTGGGCAAGGCTGTCTGATGAAACACCACAGAGAATTGCAATACTAAACTTCCCCTTTCGGGGTTTGGAAATGTTCTTTCGATTTCTACTTTTACAACTATTTAATAACCAAGAGACATTCATTTATTTGTTTTGTTGTTGTTGTTTGTTTTTGTGTTTTAGCAACATTTTTTTATTCTGATGTGATACACATAACATAGAGTTACCATTTTTTTTTAAGATTTTATTTATTTATTTGACAGACAGAGATCACAAGTAGGCAGAGAGGCAGGCAGAGAGAGAGGGGGAAGCAGACTCCCTACTGAGCAGAGAGCCCGATGCGGGGCTCGATCCCAGGACCCTGACATCATGACCTGAGCCGAAGAAAGAGGCTTTACCCACTGAGCCACCCAGATGACCCTAGAGTTACCATTTTAACTATTTTAAAGGGTGGAATTCAGTGGCACTTAGTACATTCACGATGTTGCCCAAACCACCACGTCTAGTTCCAAATGTTTTCATGGCCCCCAAAGAGAATCCTATACCCTTCAGCAATCACCTTCTGCTACCCTCTACCCTCACCCCATGATAACCACCAGTTTGCTTTTTGTCTGGTTGGGTCTGTCTATTCTGAACATTTCATATAAATAGGGTTACATAGCATCTTTGGTGTCTGACTTCTTCCACTTAGCATAATGTTTTCAGAGTTCATCTACATCATCACATGTATTAATATTTCATTCCTTTTCTATGACTAAATAATGTTGTATGGTACACTACAATTTGTTTATCCATCTTTAGGGTATTGTGAATCATGGTGCTATGAACATTTTTATATAAAAGTTTTTGTGTGAACACCTGTTTCTAATTTTTTTGAGCAATAATGCCAGGTCAAATTACAAATAAATAAATCATGTCATAAAAGAGCATAAATCACATTGAACTAGTATACCTGGATTCTAGCCCTGACTACAGCACTTACTGTTTACAAAGTTAAGACATCTAAGCTCGGGACCCCTGAGTTGGCTTGTTTGTAAAAAGAATATTCTATTTGCTTTTCTTTCCATCTATCACTGTTATGAAACTCAAATAAATGATTGTCAAAGCATATGAAAAAAATCATAGCAATTTGGTTACTATTGCAATGGATCCTGGGAGATTCAGTTCTGCATTTCTATTGAATAGAAAGTCACTCGCCTACATTAATGATCATCTGAAGAAACACATGGCAAAATTGTCATCCCAAATAGTTTGGAGGTTCCTCAACAAATTAAACACAGAATTATGAAGAGCAAATCTTTTTTAATGACCTGTTAGTACTGAAGACTGGTATATCTTTATAATGTCCAAATATAGAATTTTCATGTCTTAGGCAGTATCCAAAAGTGTGTATTTCAATATAATCCAGTATATTTTAAAAAACATTTTGGAAAAGTAAGTGGAACACACTAATGTTTTCAATAACATTCTCATGGAAGGTTGAAGTTCTATAATTTTTTTTTTCTAAGTACGATTCCATCAATAGATTCTGTGTACATCATTTCACTTAATCTTCATCTCAACAGGAAAAGATGGTAAAACCCTCAATAACAGCATTTTCTTGATATTTCAGGAGTAATATTTGGAGGTATTATCAGTGCAGTTCAACAGTTTTAACAAAAGATTTACCTCTTTCAACAGAGCAGAAATTTAGCTGTCCTATCGCTATAGAATCAGAATTGGTATAGAAAACATTTTCTCTTTGCATTCTTTCATTTTTAGAAAGGGTCACAGAATGTAGACTGAATGAGAGTCACATAGCTTTGGATTTCTTATGGTCCCCAAACATTACAAGCTGCAACCCTTCAATCAAAATGAAAATTATGGCCCAGAGCTGCATTTCTATCAGAGAAAAGCAAATGTTGTGATTTCTGAACTAAAATCAAATTTAACTGGAATGATTCAATAAAATGATGGTATCATTATGAATGTTGTACTTTTTCTTAAGGTTTGATTAGTCTAGACACCTGACTTGAGAAATAACTGTTGTTTGATACTTCAAAGCACACTCGGCAACTTTGATTAAATATTTATGTTAAATGTAGATGACTTAAAATAAAATGTGTCCCAATCAAGACACCAGCAAGGTAGGTATACAACCTTGTCAGCTTCGGAGCTTTGGTTTAAGGAGGTATAATTTGAGATTCAACCAACCTGAGTGAGGCAGCCCTCACATTTTCACTACTTAAAGGGAGTTGTGACAACCCTTTGTATCCTGTGGTAATGTGTAAGCAGCTAACTCTCCAGTCACTCCCAGAGACTTTCCGAAAGAATAAATAGTAAGTGAAGTGGTTCATTGTTTCTCTCTTCTTAGCTCTTCTGTAACAACAGTGTAGTCCCATACATGGTCTCTCCTACTCAAAATTGTAAAATACTTGGGGCAAATGTAATTCATCATCTTTCCTTTTAAAAAATGTTCTTAGTTCTTATTCTCAGTTACTTGAGAATGAATATGTATCTCCTCAATTCAGAATATTCCTATCAGAAATAGAGGGTATTATGCTAAGAGAACTAAGTCAATCAGAGAAAGACAATCATCATATGATCTCTCTGATATGAGGAATTTGAGAAGCAGGGTGAGAGAGGAGTGTGGGGGGGTGGGAAGGAGGGAAACAATGAAACAAGATGGGATTGGAAGAGAGACAAACCGTAAGAGACTCAATCTCAGGAAACAAACTGAGGGTTGCTGGGGGTTGGGGGGGGCGGTGGCTGGGTGATGGACATTGGGGAAGGTATGTGTTATGGTGAGTGCTGTGAATTGCATAGGACTGATGATTCACAGACCTGTACCCGTTAAGCAAATAATATACTATATGTTAATTTAAAAAAATAATATTCCTATCTCCTTTTTTTAAAAACTATTCGAAGTTCATCAAGCATTTTCATTACATTCTCACAGAGAGCATTAATACTGTCTAATTTCCCAGGCAGGACCTTGGAAGTCATTCAGTTTTTCATATTCATTCTCCCCACTTTCCCTCAACTGCTACGTATTGTCAGATGTCCCCAATATGTTTTGTATCCATTGTCATCTTGCCAGCTTCCCAACACTCCCTACAGCCACCCACTCTAACACTCATTGGCTCCTGCCTTGTTGCACTTTCCGTCTGCTACAACCTACCCACGTGATTCCAGAGAGATCAAAGGTAAATCAAACCTAAAGTTTTTAGTTGTTTGGATTCCACATTTAGACCTTAATGACTCCAAAGGTATTTCTTTTTTCTTTTTTTTCTTTTTTTTTAAAGATTTATTTATTTAGAGGGATGGAGAGAGTGGAGAGTGGAGAGTGGGAGGAGGGGGCAGAGAGAGGGAGAGAGTTTCAAGCAGACGCCAAGCTAAGCTCCAGCCCCTGGCAGGGCTCGATCTCAAGACCCTGAGATCAAGACCTGAACCAAAACCAAGGCATGTCTTACGTATTTACAATTTGACTGTTTTGGCTTTTTTTTTTTTTAAGATTTTATTTATTTATTTGACAGACAGAGATCACAAGCAGACAGAGAGGCAGGCAGAGAGAAGAAGGAAAGCAGGCTCCCTGCTGAGGAGAGAGCCCCATGTGGCGCTAGTTCCCAGGACCCTGAGATCATGACCTGAGCCGAAAACAGAGGCTTTAACCCACTGAGCCACCCAGGCGCCCCTGTTTTGACTTTTAAATTTGATATCATATGCTATGGAGATTATCAAACAATTTTTATTTTTATTTTATTTACTGGAAAAAAATACATGCTTTAAAAATTCAAATATATTTGAAAAAAATACTCCATATTTGAAATATTTCAAATATATTTGAAAAAATACTCCATATTTTCAGCTGTGACACTGAAAGACCCTTCTGATATGCTTATTCAAGATATGCTGCTGCATATCGTGTACTCCCCAAGAAATTAAATGTCTTCAGGGGTTTCCTAATGCTGACAGAATCAGTCACACTCTCCTTGGAATTCCTTTTTGGACCTTCCCTCTCTTGTTTCTCATATGTTGGAGCGCAGGCTAGGAACGGAGGAAAAATGCAGAACTTGGAATCTGTGGCTCTGCTTCGCTGTACTTTTTCATTTCTCAAAGTTCAGAATAAACAACAATTCGTCTAGCAAAGTGTTCTTATTGGCTTCTCTTTTAATTTAGGTCTCTGTTCAAAACAAAAACAAACAAACAAAAACAGACATTTAAACCAATTCAGGTTGGGAACTAGCAGGGACTTTTCAGGGTATATCAGTTATTTAAAAATAAGAACTTCAATTATGGTAGATTTCATGGAAACTGGCATTAGAATGGAGGCACCATTATTATTTCCTTCCTTGTTGTCTCCATTTTTATCTTATGTCATTTCTGATGCTCTCTGAAACAAGGACCTTCTCAGTAATTGAATTGAACACTTTTTATTTATTATTTCCTCGTGATATTAGTTTATATATAATCTTGATTGCCTTGGCCCTGTTTAAAGTCACATAAGCTTCTACCTTTTGCCTCTCTGGCAGTTTCCCTGGCTTTTATATTTTCCAATCACAAGTTCCTAGAATAAAAATATTTTTGGCACAATGACCTCTTCCATCTAGGTCACAAGACATAATTTCTGGATTACCCTAGGGTCAGGTGTCCATTCCTGTTGGCAATTGTAAAATGTTTAATATTATGTATCAACTTGGCTAAGCTATGGTTTCCAGTTAGACTAGGTCAAACACTAGTCTATACGTTGCTGTGAAGGTGTTTTGTAGATGTGATTCAAGTTCACAAGCTACTTAATTTTAAGTAAAGGAGATCTATCATCTTGCTTGCATTGCCAATGTGGTAGGTCTAATCCAATCAGTTGAAGGACTTAAGACCAAAAATAGATTTTTCAGAAAGAAGAAATTCTGCCTCAAGAGTACAATATAGAACTCCTACCTGAATTTCTAACCTAATGGCCTATCCTACAGATTTCAAACTCAATACTACAATATCAACTCTTACCTGAGTTTCCAGCCTGTCAGGCTGCCCTCGAATTTTTTATCCTATCAGTTCTTACAGTTAGGTGAGCCAATCCCTTAAAATAAATCCCCATATTTATATTACCTATATCTGTATCTATATTTATATATATAATATATTATATATCCAATTGCTTCTGTTTCTCTGGAGGATGTTGACTAATACAGATTGTAGTATTAAGAGTGCTTCCAGAGGAACAGAATCTTAAGGATGATTTTCTGGATTAGTTTTGGTTTTCTAGATTTGGTCCTCTATTTTTATTTTATTCAAGTACACTAAAGATTTTATTTCTACTAGTAAAGAAAGCACTGATAGTCTATGACACCGTGTGATAATAGAGATAGACAAAATATCACTGTTGGACACTTTTAATCAAATACAGAAGGTGGAAGTTCTGGGTGACCAAGTATTTGTATTTGACACCTTTGAATGTTTTTGTCAAATTAAGAATAATGAGATTGGCAGTTTGCTTCTTGTCTTGTTGGACAAAATGTTGCCAATTTATACTACAAAGCACAGAGTGTCTATTGTTAAAGATACTATTGTTTGGGAAGGAGTGCGATCCTGGAAATTGGAATGGGAACACTGAACTAAATTCTACTAAATACTGTGGAGTCCTCCTTGACAGTAGAAGCAGCCCACGCCCTCCTACCTGATGAGGTTATTCCCATTTTTCCCGAGGTAGTTCCCGTACTGACGCTCCTCATGATCTCTCTCTTCAGATTTACCCCTACCACCCAACTTTGCTTCTAGACTTATAATTAGACGCAAGTTCTAGTGACCCATGAGGTGATGTGCTCCAAAAGAACTGCATGATTTCTCTGATTTATGCGGCCAGAAGTCTAGGAGTTAGGGATGGGGATGAATATGAAAGACGTGGGATAATGGTGGAAGGAACATAAATTTGGATCTGGTTTAATTTACTGATAAGATCTGCATTTAATAGATAGCTGGGGGGATCAGAAAAGACTCTGTTTATTTGGCTGGCTGGCTAAAACATGGACCAAAAGGTGCTCTACATTAAATGAAGTTGAAATGCCAGAACTATCTCAGTGTACTGTAGGGGAAGGGATAGGGAGACTAAGGGGAATTGGAATGTTAGAGTAGATACATCAGGTAAGGCCTGTTCACCTAACCCAGGAAGGTCCAGAAGATGCTTCCTTCACAAAAACTCTGAATAACAAATTTGTGAGGGAACTCATGGTGCTCTCAGAAGAAAACCAGTTGGACAGTCTTTTTTTTTTTTTTAAGATTTTATTTATTTATTTGACAGACGGAGATCACAAGTAGACAGAGAGGCAGGCAGAGAGAGAGGAAAAAGCAGGCCCCCTGCTGAGCAGAGAGCCCGATGCGGGGCTTGATCCCAGGACCCTGACATCATGACCTGAGCCGAAGGCAGGGGCTTAACCCACTGAGCCACCCAAACGCCCCCAGTTGGATAGTCTTAAACTCTCACTTGATCTGTATAAGAGGAAGAGTTCTAGATCAATTCTAGAAAGTCAGAGTTCCACGTTCAATTCCCACACATGAGCTAGTTTGTAAATCCAGAATGTCTGGAATGAAAGGGACCTGGGTTACCTGGTAGAAGGGCCATGGCACACTGTTAAAATTTATTGTTGCTTTTCTCCCAGCCCTCTACCAAGGACCAATGGTTTTTCACCAGGAGCATGGTGCATTGTGGAAAAAGGAAATAATCAGACTTTGGGGAGATAAATGGATACTGGCTCTGAACTTGCATTAATTCAAAGAAATTGAATATGTCACTGTTGTCCACCAGACAGAACAGGGGCTTATGGAGATCTGATATCGATTATTTTCAATGAAGTCCATCCCACAGTGTGTCCAAAGTTACCAAATCCAGTCTGTGGTTATTTCTCCAACTCTAGAATGCCTAACTAGAACAGATTAACTCAGCAATTGGCATAATCTTCACACTGGTTCTCTGAATAGTTAAATAAAAGATATTATGATAGGAAGAGCCATGTGTTCCTTAAGAACACAGCATAGGGATTAGTGTCACCTTCAAGGACTTGAAGGATTTGAATGTGGTGATTCCGGGGTGCCTGGGTGGCTCAGTGGGTTAAAGCCTCTGCCTTCAGCTCAGGTCATGATCCCAGGGTCCTGGGATTGAGCCCCACATCAGGCTCTGTGCTCAGCAAGGAACCTACATCCCTCTTTCTCTGTCTCTGCCTGCCTCTCTGCCTACTTGTGGCCTCTGTCTGTCAAATAAATAAATAAATAATCTTAAATAAAAAATTTAAAAAATAAATGTGGTGATTCCCACCACATCTCCATTCAACTCACCTATCTGGCCCATGCAGAAAACAGATGGATCTTGAGGAAGAACAACGTATTATTGTATATTTAACTAGGTGGCAACTCCAATTGCAGCTGCTATTCTAGATGTGGTTTCACGGCTTAAGCAAATTAACATATCTCCTCAAATGTGGTATGCAATTACTGATCTGTCAAATGCTTTCTTCTTGATACTTGTTAGTAAAGACTGCCAGAAGCAGTGTGCTTTATACTGCTACCAGCAATACACCTTCACTGTTCTGTCGTAGGGCTCTATTGGCTCTCCATCCCTGTATATAATTTTGTCCATAAGGATCCTGATCATCTTTCCATCCCACAAGATATCATACTGGTCAACTATATGGATGGCATTATGCTGATTGGACCTAGCAAGCAAGATGTAGTTACAAAAATCAGCTACAACCATGTGACCAACTGTAGAAATGATGACTGCAATTAATATGAATAATTCTTTATTTTATTATGAATTTTGTTACAAATTTTGTTGTGTGTACGTGTGTGTGTGTGTGTGTGTGTGTGTAATATCCTTATTTTCCCCCTTCCTTATTTCTTTAATATATCATGTATGGTATTTAAGGATCACACGAGGAATTTGCATCTGATTCCAGAGAAAGGTTTACTGTGTTTTTAGTTGTATCATGTTAAATGGATGTATTACTTTATGATTGTCTTTATTTGGAGATTAAGTGTGGTTTACGGGAGTGTATGTGGATACCAAGTTGACAAGGAGTGGGCTGTGATGATTAATTTTATGTGTCAACTTGGCTGGGCCATTGTTTGGTCTACATGTTATTGTGAAGATATTTTGTAGATGTGATTAACATTTACAGTTAATTGTCTTTATAGGAGATTATGCTAGATAATGTGGTTAAGCGTCATCTAATCATTGACGGTCTTAACACCAAATACCTAACTTTCCCAGACAAGAAGGAATTCTGCCTCAGAACTGTCACACAGAAATCCTGCTTGAGCTTCCAGACTGCTGGGCTGCCGTACAGATCTCAGACTTGTCAGCCCCATAATCACATGAGCTAACCCAAGTCCTTAAAATAAATCTATTTATCTGTCTATCTTCTATATGAAACTCAAATCTATCCTATCAGTGCTGTTTCTCTGGAGAACCCTGAGTGACAGAGAGCAATCTCCATTTTAAGAAGATGATGGGTTGGCAGAACTCTGTGATGGTATTATTAGGGTAATGTTAACTGCCATTACCAATAGACCTCCCAACAACAGCATTGAGAATAGAAATTCATGTCTTGGTCACATAGAGCATGTGCTCCTTGTAAGTAGTTGGCTCCACATCCTGGAAGACACTCAGGTCTCTCCTATAGCTTGTATCAGCCTTCTGCCAGTGCTTCACTGTCCTTCCAACTAGATGTTGGATCAAGAAATAAAACAGAGCAATTCCTCTTTTTTATTAGGTTCCTTGGTCCAGAAGGAATACTCATCAATTCCCTCCACATTGCATTGATAGGAACAAATCATGAGTCCCCACACATCTTTAAGAGAGCTTAGAAAATAGAGTCCCTAGTTGGCTGTTGCACCTCAAAGGCAGGTCTATAATGTGTGAGAGAAAGGAAGATATTCATGTACATCTACACTCTCTACCATACCCACCAAGTATCATATTTTGACAATGGCAACAACACCACTGTGTGTGTATATGTGTGTGATATTCCTTTGCTAAGCAAATGGTTTTAAATATTTGGAGCAATAATGACCCAAGAGTCTATAATTTTTAATATATTTAAGTATACTTCCAATTAAAAAAACAAAACAAAACAAAACAAAACCTGATTTTTGGAGGCAAGGTTATATACATAGTAATTTGTCTTATGATTTAAGCCAAAGAAAACTAAGGCAATTTTAAGATGCATTATGGATATTATGTCATAGAATAGGAACATTATTCTCCATTTTAGAACACCAAATGTTCTGCTGACCTGCACCTGGAATGCACTATTCTGTCCCAATGACTCAGATGTAAGAAGGAAGAAGTGAATAGATTGGGATTTAGGGAATAATAAAAAAGAGAACAGAGTTGAAGAGAATGATTAAGGGAAGGGCAGGAGGAACGACATAATACTTGCCAAGTACTAAAAATAGGAATCTAGAACTGTGTAATTCAATTCTGGCCATGACTGATGATTGAACTTGATTTTATTTTTCAATACTTTCATTTAATTCTATATCCTTCATTATATGTGAATAACACTCCAGTGTAGTAAATCACAAAATGGGAATGAAGGCTGTAATTTTAATTAACATATTTTATGATGTTTCTGATGTGTATGCATTTGATCAAATTTTCATTTACAGTGAGCTATTTTTTTCTTTCTCATGTAATGTTTGACATTACCATTTCTTTCTTTAATGAAATACTAATATTTAATAAAATGAATTAAAATTATAATATGACTTGTCAGGAAGTTTTTCCCTCAAATATTTGTATAATGGAAACTAAAACTCATAGCCAGGTACAGTTGCAGTTGATAGGAAAAATTAAGCCTGCTGTTTTTTTGTTTGTTTGTTTGTTTGCTTTTTTAACTGCTTTGTTTTTTCTTTTGGCATTCCACTCCTCTTACTTCCCTCCAGCTAGCCAAAATAAATGATTCGTGCCACTCATTTTTACTCCTGATTCCCTTTCAGTGCCTTTTCTGTGCTCTAGAAAGGATGGAAACTCACAGATACTCACTTAGGATACAGACATAGGGCATTCTCACTACTAAAACTAGTATTAAAATACATATTTATAACCTAAAGAGACACTATTTTAAAATAATTTTTGTCTTTGGCCAGATAGGTAACAATTTTGTCTGTTTATTTCATAGAAAATAGAAATTCTTTTTTTTTTTTTTAAGATTTTATTTATTTATCAGAGAGAGAGAGGGGAAGAGAGAGAGCACAGGCAGACAGAATGGCAGGCAGAGGCAGAGGGAGAAGCAGGCTCCCTGCTGAGCAAGGAGCCCGACGTGGGACTGGATCCCAGGACCCTGGGATCATGACCTGAGCCGAAGGCAGCTGCTTAACCAACTGAGCCACCCAGGCGTCCCAGAAAATAGAAATTCTAATAGATCTTACTCTGGTGCTAGATACATGTGGAGAGCTGCTGCATTCTGTTTTTAGCCAAATTTATTAACTACCCGCTCACGTGTTCACTCACCTGTTCATTCAGTCAACTAGCCACGCATCCCTGAGTTCCCCTTCACTGTCCCTGCAAATTCCTGTCCTCCATTTCAGAGAACTCCCCCTCCCCTACCTTCCCCAGGATTCCCCATCCCCTCCCCCACAAAATCTCCAGCCCACATACCTGTGAACTCCTCCTCCTCCCAGGAACTCCCCCTCCTTTATCTCCACCCATTTTTCAGCACCACTTCATCTCTCTCAATAAGGAGAGAGAAGTCAGCTAATTGCCACATCCCAAAGTCTCTCCTCAGTGTCAACTTATTTACATTTCTCTGGAATTTATCGAATTTGCATAGTCACTTTCTCCAGAAACGGGACAGTGAAAAGGAAAGAAGAAAGAGGAGAAAAAGATCCTTGCGCTGTGAAATGACAGGTGAAATGTGAAACCCAAAAGAAATCAGCTATCACACTCCTGGCAGGTGGTAATTTCTCTGAAAATATTACTATTATTACTACTTTGAGATCATTAAAGACACCAAAAACATTTATGTCTCCATGCTTTTTTTTATGCAGCTATTAGTGCTTTATATGTGCCTTTGTTTACATTTTCACTTGTCAGAAAGATGCTTATCTTTGAAGAACAATTGAAATGTCACTTTCTCTGATTACTTCCCTGGTCCCCTTTATGGGGAAAATTACTGGTTCCTCCCCTGATTCTGTTGTTTCCAACAGACATAATGTTTAATCTGTAGCAATGAGAAGTCAGGTATAATGTAATAGTTTGACACAAGGTATTGCCCCCCTCTCTCTACATACACATTAATTCTGGGAGAGAATAAGAATGGACAGAGAGAAGCATGTGCTGGTGGCCTCCGTATCCCAGTTGACAAAACAGAAAATGTCAAGTTAAAATTACAATTTCTAAAGAATTTTAATCAAAGTGAATGGATCAGAATTCTTAGTTTTTACATTATGTAACACTGAATGCTCAATGCATAAATAAGAAAATGCTAACATTTAATTTCTAAATTTTAGTCTTTTTAATGCGTCATTTCATGACAGTGTACTTGCATTTATACAAACAGCACATGCTTCTGAAAAATAATATTATGACATAAATTTGTTTTGTGGATATGTATTCTTTAATATCCATGTTGTGAACATATTATGAACATGTCCTCTAGTCAGTAGATATCATCCTATGTTGTACATTTTCATGACTTCATTATGTGATGTTCTAGGTTCCAGAGGAACCAAGAGCACAGAACTGAAGGTAACTAGGAACTGGGATGTGTTTGTTTGGATGCCATCTCCATTCTTAAATAGATAAGATGTCACTGTTTGTACCAGCAGGGAAACTTCATGGAAATACAGGAAGAAGAGATGATGAACACTTGACATGGTTTATTCTTTTCTGTCTCTGTTTCTCTATATCATACTCTCATTTATACACCTTATATATATATATAATTGTTAACAACTTTATGCTGTTATAAATAATGCTAAAACATATATTCTGTACACAATATTATGAAATATGACTAGGAGAGGAATTGTTTTACCAAAGCACACACAAAATTTTAAGTTTTATTTAATATACATTCTCATACATCTCTGTAAAACGTTCCTAACACATTCAACTCCCTTCCCCTGCTCAGTAACTGCCTCACAGTCCAGCTAGGATCTGTGTCCCCATTCTTTGAAATGATGGCCCATTTTGCAGGGTAAAATGAACAGTCAGGGGGCAGAGCTTATCCTTCATTTTTCAATTAAAAATTTTTTAATTGCTACTGAGTACAAATAATTTAGATGTCATTTCATTGGGGGGAGGTGGTTAATTTGTTACATATTGAAATTGTGAAGACTAATCATTTGTCTCCGTCTTTGTGGCACATAATTTATTTAGTATTAATCAGAGAGTAAAGGTATATTTGTGTACCATGATTTTAAAAGTACGTATGTTTTCTCATTTTTAACCTGTTTAATTTACTTTCATTTTCAATGTGGTATTATGTTTTCATGTAGCTTTTTTTTTTAATATTCTTTGTTTTAAATCTAGATTGGTGTTCTCAGAAGTAATTTAAACACCTGTTCAAATTACTCAGAGATTATGCTTATATAGGTAATAAGATCAGATAGGCACAAAGGAGAGGCTTCAAAGCAAAGGAGATTGCCACAGCAAGCATAATATTTAGCAATAAGTTGGATTTCCTGGGCTTGCCATGGTGGTTGCCTTTACAGGAAAAGTGCTGTCCCTGTCTTCATTAATAATCCACCCTGGAAAAAAAAAATAATAAAAAAAATAAAGTGACATTACTTAAGCATACAAAAAAGCTAACTACTTTTTCTCATAGCAAAAATTCAATCAATATAGTAAAACTTTAGTAAAAACCTTAGTTTTAAAAGTCAAAACTAACACGATGAGTTTGTCATTTAGAAATCTCGAGATAAACAGCAGAAGAAACGTAACAGTTAAAAGGGTGAGCAAAATGGCAGCTTGTAGGGGCTCTAGTCCAGGTCATGAGCAGGCAGGAGCTCAAAGGAGAGTGGGATGTTCTGGCTTTTTAATAACATGTAATTAATGATTAGTGATACTGAGAATGTCTGCACATACCTATTGGCCATTTGTATGTCTTCTCTGGAAAAATGTTTATTCAGATCCTCTGTCCACTTTCAATTACATTTTTGATTTATTTTCTATTGAGTTCTTCATATATTTTAGATAACAATCCTTATCAGCTTTATGATTTGCAAATATTTTCTCCCATTTCATAGGCTGCCTTTTCATTTGGTCGATTGTTTCCTTTGCTGTGCCGAAGCTTTGCAGTTTTAGGTAGCCCTACTTATTGTTTTTGCTCTTATTGCTTATGTTTTAGAAGTCATATCCAAAAAATTGTTGCCAAGACTTATGTTAAGGAAATTTGCTTGTTTTCTTTTAAGAGTTTTATGGTTTCAGGTCTTAATATTATAGTATTTAATCCATTTTGAGTTAGTTTTTGTGAATGATCTAAGACAGAGTTCCAAATAATCAGGAAAATGCAAACTAAAACTACAGTAAGATAGCTTACACTTGTTAGAATGACTGTTATCACAAAGACAAGAGGCAAATGTTGCTCAGGATATGGAGAAGGAAGGAACTTTTTTCACTGTTGGTTGGAGTGGAAATTAGTACAGACCTTTTATGGAAAACAGTATAGAGTTTCCTCAAAAAATTAAAAATATGACTTCCCTGTGATCCAGCAATCCTACTTCTGGGTATATATCTAAAGGAAATGAAATCACTATCTCAGAGATGGTCATTTCTTTTACCATTCTTGGGATTTCATTTTCTTCACCATTTGTCTCTTGATAGACACTAAGATTGCTTCTATGCCTTGTAACTTATTTTATAAATAAGTATAGTGAAAATACTTACCATATTATTATGCATCCCCCCCAAAAGAAAGAAATCTTACCATTTGTGACAAGATAGATGAACCCTAAGGTATTATGCTTAACAAATAAGTCAGACACAGGAAGACAAATAATGTATGACCTCACTTCTGTGTAGAATCTAAAGAAGTCAAATTCATAGAAACAGAGTAGGTTGGCAGTTGCCAGGAACTGAGAGGTAGATGAAATGGGGAGATGCTGGTCAAAGAGTACAGACTTCCAGCTATAAAATGAATACATTCCAGGGATCTAATTTTACAACACGGTGACCATAGTTAGCAATACTATATACTTAACTGTATAGTTAACAAAATCGTATACTTGCAATTTGCCAAAATATTAAATCTTAAATATTCTCGCCACACACATAAAAATGATGGCTATATGAGGTAAAGTGTCTGTTAACTATATTGTGGTGATCATTTCAGAATATATACATATGACAAATCGTCATGCTGTACACTTTAAACTTATACAATGTTATTTGGCAAGTGTATCTCAATAAAACTAGAGGGGAAAATAAGTGCTTTAAAGACACCAAATTTTGAAAGCTTTATATGAAAAATAAGAATGCAAAATACCTTAATGAATTTTATCTTGATTACATATTTTAAAACGTTTATATGTATGACTTTAATAAAATAGCATTTTAATTAAATACAAATAGGAAATCATGTTTAAGTTTGTAAGGTAAGTCTCCTTTCTTCCTTTGAGTCTACATTCATTCTATCAGTGATCCATGTCCTAGGGCAAGTCAATCTGGGTAGGAGAAACCTGAAAAAAGAGCATGGGGACAAATTAGATACACAAATAGAAAGAGGGTTAGCTTGTTTCCATGGGATATCAGTCCCCTCCTGCCCTTCTAGTTAAATACTAAGCAAACAGGTATAAGAGTGCCAGGTTACTTGCCGCCTGGGCCATTCAGATAACAAAGCCAACAGTTTCACAGAAAAGTACCAAACTCTTACTTAAGCATTTTAAACCAGATGTCTGAATACTTATTAATTAGTGAAAAAGGGAACAGACTAATCTTGTTTCATAAACTTACAAAAAGATGATTGACATTTTATGGTTAAATCAAATTTTATGTAAGTGGCTTATTTATTGTGGACTCTACAAAGTTCAACTAAAAACTACTTAAAAACTATTCATGCTTGCCTTTTCCTAAGTGGGTTTATTCATCTTCCTCATGTTTTCTGCATGTGCTTGTTTGGATGTCTATGTGCATGGAACACTCCAAAAATTCAGAAATTGACCTCATATCCCATGTCATACTTCTGTTTTCCTCTCCTTTTTCTTTCTCTTTTTTCCTGCCTCTTTTACACTTACACAGCCTCTTGTACAAAGTATCAGTATGAGTTTTATAAGTATGTGTTTTATTTGTTACAAGTTTGAGGGAAATGAAATTTGTTCCTGACCATGCTATGGTTTTATTTCAGCTTAATGCCATTAACCAGTGAGGAATGATTTTCTTCAGGGCCATTGGATTATGAAGAAAGGTAATGACATGTTCTCATCTATTCTGCATTCAGGGCTACATTTATATTATTCACCCACTTGCAACTGCTATGTGTGAAACAGATTGATAATTTTATATCATTCTTTGCATTGGAGAAAGAGCAGTAATAAACAGTTGCTCTAGTCAGTAAACAGCATTCAAGATTTCATATAGCCAGAAAAGCAAAAAACAGTTATATGAAAACAAATAACCGAAAGGGATGTGCTATTTACATCAGTGATCCTAGGGACACTTTTGTTCATTCAATGACTATAGCACCTTACTGTATACAAAACCCTATGAATCTTCATTAAAAATTATGAAGAATATGTCCAGTTGAAAGTACTCTAACTATCCTTCAAAAAATCTGGTGAGACATACCAGCATTTTGTGGTGTGTTACATTTGATATAAGGGACAAAACAGAACTTAAAATTTAAAGATATGTTGATGTCTATGTCAGCATAAGAAAGTGGTCAAATGGGGGTGCCTGGGTGGCTCAGTGGGTTAAATCCTCTGCCTTCAGCTCAGGTCATGATCCCAGGGTCCTGGGATCAAGCCCTGCATCGGGCTCTCTGCTTGGCAGGGAGCCTGCTTCCTCCTCTCTCTCTGCCTGCCTTTCTGCCTACTTGTGATCTCTGTCTGTCAAATAAATAAATAAAATCTTAAAAAAAAAAAAAGTGGCCAAATAAAATAACTTACACAATTAAATTAATCTGAATGAAGTAGCCTGAAGATAATCCAACAACTCCTAGAATTTACATATTCTTTATTTATTAATGAATGGAGAAGTTCTGATATTTAAGAAACTTTTATATAGGGGCACCTGGGTGACTCAGTTGGTTAACCTTCTGCCTACAATTCAAGTCATGATCTCAGGGTTCTGGGATTGAGCCCTACACTTGGTCCTTTGCTCAGCAGGGCTATGGGGGTGGGGGCTGTTTTTCCCTCTCCCTCTGCTGCTCCCCCTCCTTGTTCTCTCTCTCTGTCAAATAAATAAATAAAATCTTAAAAAAAAAAAAAAGAAAACAGAAAGAAACTTTAATGTAATTATTAGCATTTGGGGATATCTGCATTTGGGTGATTATAAAATCAAATGAATATAGAATAATATCAATCAAATAATTAAACTATTTCTCTATAAGTGGGAATTATTTCAGGATTTAAACGCTATTGGTTCAAAAGACACATAAGGAACCAGAAAAGACTTTGAATAGCCAAAGCAATATTGAAAAAGAAAGCCAAAGTTGGTGGCATCACAATTTCAAACTTCAAGCTCTATTACAAAGCTGTCATCATCAAGACATCATGGTACTGGCACAAAAACAGACACATAGATCAATGGAACAGAATAGAGAGACCAGCCCAGAAATAGACCCTCAACTCTATGGTCAACTAATCTTCGACAAAGCAGGAAAGAATGTCCAATGGAAAAAAGACAGCCTCTTCAATAAATGGTGCTGGGAAAATTGGACAACCACATGCAGAAAATGAAATTGGACCATTTCCTTACACCACACACAAAAATAGACTCAAAATGGATGAAGGACCTCAATTTGAGAAAGGAATCCATCAAAATCCTTGAGAAGAACACAGGCAGCAACCTCTTCAACTTCAGCCGCAGCAATATCTTCCTAGAAACATCGCCAAAGGCAAGCAAGCAAGGGCAAAAATGAACTATTGGGATTTCATCAAGATCAAAAGCTTTTGCACAGCAAAGGAAACAGTTAACAAAATCAAAAGACAACTGACAGAATGGGAGAAGATATTTGCAAACGACATATCAGATAAAGGACTAGTGTCCAAATTCTATAAAGAACTTAGCAAACTCAACACCCAAAGAACAAAAGATCCAATCAAGAAATGGGCAGAAGATATGAACAGACATTTCTGCAAGAAGACATCCAGATGGCCAACAAACACATGAAAAAGTGTTCCAAATCACTTGGCATCAGGGAAATACAAATCAAAACCACAATGAGATATCACCTCACACCAGTCAGAATGGCTAAAATTAACAAGTCAGGAAATGACAGATGCTAGTGAGGATGAGGAGAAAGGGGAACCCTCCTACACTGTTGGTGGGAATGCAAGCTGGTGCAGCCACTCTGGAAAACAGTGTGGGGGTTCCTCAAAATGTTGAAAATAGAACTACCCTATGACCCAGCAATTGCACTCCTGGGTATTTACCCTAAAGATACAAACGTAGCTATCCAAAGGGGCACGTGCACCAGAATAGCAGCAATGTCTACAATAGTCAAACTATGGAAAGAACCTAGATGTCCATCAACAGATGAATGGATAAAGAAGATGTGGTATATATATACACAATGGAATACTATGCAGCCATCAAAAGAAATGAAATCTTGCCATTTGTGATGACGTGGATGGAACTAGAGGGTATCATGCTTAGTGAAATAAGTCAGTCAGAGAAAGACAACTATCATATGATCTCCCTGATATGAGGAAGTGGTGATGCAACATGGGGGGCTAAGGGGGTAGGAGAAGAATAAATGAAACAAGATGGGATTGGGAGGGAGACAAACCATAAATGACTCTTAATCTCACAAAACAAACTGAGGGCTGCTGGGGGGAGGGGGTGTTGGGGGAAGGGAGGTGGGGTTATGGACATTGGAGAGGGTATGTGCTATGGTGAGTGCTGTGAAGTGTGTAAACCTGGCGATTCACAGACCTGTACCACTGGGGATAAAAATATATGTTTATAAAAAATAAAAAATTTTAAAAAAATAAGGTAAATTGGACATCATTAGGATTAATAAAAAAATCAAAGAACTACTTTTATGCTTCAAAGGACATTCAAAAATTAAAAAGGCAACCCAAAGAATGAGAGAAAATTTTTGCCAGAAATATATCTGATAAAGGACTTGGAACTACAATATGTAAACATAATTATTATAATTCTGTAATAAGATAAATAATACAATTTTAAAATGTGAAAAATATATATATTTATGTTTATAAAAAATAAAAAGAATTTTTAAAAAGTACACATAAATAACTACTACAATCCTCAAAATTCATAATAAAACATTTAAATACTAAATTATTTATTCATTCATTTATAAAAATGTTTAACAGGTACCAAAGAAGCCGTGGTCAACAAAATGTAGAACTCTCAGATTTATAATGGAGACAGTAATCAAAAAACAGTATGCTACAAAGAAGTACATGATGTTATCAGAATGTATGTTAACCTCCTACTCATAGGAATAAGGATATCATACATCTCAAGATCAGCTCAAGGAATAAATGTTTAAGTTTCATATTGGAAAAGCATATGCCCATAGCAGTATTTGTCATAAATACCTCCCAGTTGAGACAACATTGTAACAATCCATATCCGGTTAGAGGAGTATTGTCAGAATAATTGGAACAAGTGTGGAACCTTCACTGTCAACTGAGAGGTAATTGTAGCAGGAATTTCCAGCCATCATCTTGCCCTGATCTCAAGGACTTTGGGATCTTATGAGTAGCCTCCATCAGTTGTCCAGATGGTTATTAAATATGGCACAGATCCAACTATGTCACCCCAACTGCCACACGGACACACAAATTTGAAGAAACTCGCTAAGACTATAAAACTCTGTAAAATGGATGCTACATGTGATTTAGGAGAAGGCTCATAGTGTCTTTGGAAGGTAGATACACAAAGCATCATGCAGGTTCTTCCCAAGAAAAAGAGGGAAGGAAAAGAATGGACATCAAGATAACTTACTTACCTTATTTATTTATTTATTTGATATTTTATCTATTTATTTGAGAGAGACAGAGATAGTGAGAGAGAGCACTAGTGGGAAGGAGGCGAGAAGCAGAGTCCCCGCTGAGTAGGGAGTCCTATGTGGACTGGATCCCTAGACCCTGGGATCACAAGCTGAGTCCAAGGGGGATGCTTAATTGACTGAGCCATCCAGGCACCCAAGGTAGCATGAAAGACAGAGTCCGATGTAGCTTATCACGGGAAAAAAAAAAAAAAAAGTCAGACTCTGCAGTAGTCCTTAATGATACACAGTAAAACTCACCGAAATTCAAATTCAATACCCTCTTTATCAAGATTCCTCAACAGAAAATGCTGTCTAGGATACTATGCTACAACGTTTTTTTTTGTTTTTTTTTTTTTTTAACAGAAGACATCTGCTGAAGGTGGACCTTGTCAGATGTTACATTCTGAAAAATAATTTAGATAAGGAAAGTTTCCTCTACTTCTATATAGATAGCAAGTAAAAGCATCCTGCTATCAGTTGTTCTATTCTACCAAGTAAGACCATTAGTTTATTTGCCACAGATATTTTTTTTTCCATTTATCAGATGTGCGTGTATGTGTGAGTGCCTCTGTGTGTGTGTGTGTGTGTGTGTGTGTGTGCATATCTTGTCAGTCAAGCGGTTTTACTCTCAGCTCAGGCAAGTTTCAAACACTGCACGGATTCACAGAAAAGCAAATTGTTTGTTGCCCTGGAAGACTCCCTGTGTTGTGTTATATGAACAGGAGCAAGGCAAGTTTGTGGAGACCTGTTAGCTGGAGATTAAAGGGGCACTTTTGTAGTACAAACTAAGGCAAGAAACTTTTTGAATGGCAGGGAACTCGTACATAAATTCATTTTTTCAGAAGTTCCCCTGATTAAAAGTCATCACAGACCAAAATTCCCTGGGCCAGTTCAAATATGTGAATTTAATGTAAATCATTAGAAGTGATCATTTGGATCATTTTTGTTTACGGGTGACATATTAAGAAAGACAAGCTTCAGGAAGAAGATAAAAGTATAGTTTGTCTTTCTTCAGGTTATTACTGACTAAAAGGATGTTTTCAAAAAAGCCATAATATTTGATATAAATTATTGAATACCCAGTAAAACAAAATGTGCACAAAAATTAATAATTGACACATATTGCCAATTTACAAATATAAAATATATAAATCTTGTTCCTTACTTGAAAGTATCATCAATTCTTAAAGAGAGCATTAAAAATGTTATGTATGGTGTCTATTTTCTCATAGTTACAGGTGTTTGAAGGAAATATACCACTTATTAGATCTGACCTAAGGAATATAGGTAAACAAACAACATATAACTACTTCAGAAAATAAAGGCCATCAGTAAAAGAGAGTATTGGATTCAGTCTTAGATTAGAGTAGATATTTTGGATTTCAATAATTCAATAATGCCATAAAATAACAACTTTAATTATGTGAGTTTTGTGTGGCATTTCAAATACAAACATTGACAGAGTTAATATACAAGTTCTCGAGCTATGCTTACTGAAGATAGAATAATAAGGGAAAAAATCATTCATTATAATACTCATGAAATTAAATACTTCATGCCCTAATCTATTGCAAAAACCCCTATGTTTCATTTATGTGTATAGTTGAAATCAATTAAACTGGTGGATAAATAATGAATGCTTCCTGTAAATAATGCAAGGCGTTTATTTGGCTGGTATCACATTTCCTCTATGTGAGTGATTCTCTGTGTTGGAGGGATACATGACCAATAATCTTACATCTTAAAACGAACAAACAAAAACACTGCAGAGATATATTCATTAAAAATAATTCAAGGGTTGGGGCACTTGGGTGACTTAGTCACTCAGCGGGAAGTCTACTTCTCCCTCTGTCCCTCACCCTACTCATGCTCTCTCTCTCTCAAATAAATAAGTAAAATCTTTCAAAAAATAATAAAAAATAATAATTCAAGGGTTATTTGTTGAATATGTAAAAACTTGCTTATTTTCTTTCATTAAAGCATTAATAAAATTAATATCAAATAATACAAGAGAATATATATCTCTAAAGATAGATGCCTGTCTTTAGGAATGTACTCATAATTTATGTCAAAGAAAAGCATCAATAGTTCTTTAAAAGTTTGCTTTATCTGTGTTTTTATTTAGTAACTAAAATAATCCAACACCATTGTACATGTTATTTTTATCATATTAAATCTTGATAAAAGAAACTATTATTTGACAAACTAGATAAATTACACACTTAGATTTAGGGAGGGGAATGGAAACAATTACAATTCAGGACAAGGGAATTGTATAGACAATGATAGAGGAAAGTGACACAACTGGTTATATCTAGGAATTATTAAATAATAAGTGCTGTGGAGTTTTGGGCTATTCACTGATTTTGAAGTTTCCGATAATGTAGGAATGGTACTGGTCCTTCATACGACTGCATGAGTGCCCATTGTTCACTGGAAAACACCCATATGAAGATCATTTTAGGGCTGATCAGCCATATATAAACTCATAAATAAGCTTTTTTAAAAAAATTAACATATAATGTATTATTTGCTTCAGAGGTGCAGGTCTGTGACTCATCAGTCTTACACAATTCACAGCACTCACCATAGCGCATACCCTTCCCAGTGTCCATCACCCAGCCACCCTATCCCTCACCCACTCCCAGCAACCAACCCTCAGTTTGTTTCCTGAGATTAAGAGTTTCTTATGGTTTGTCTCCCTCCCGATCCCATCTTGCTCCATTTTTTCCTTCCCTACCACCCAAAGCCCCCACCCTGCCTCTCAAATTCCCCATATCAGAGAGATCATATGATAATTGTCCTTCTCTGATTGACTTATTTCGCTCAGCATAATACCCTCTAGTTCCATCCACATCATTGCAAATTGGCAGGATTTGGGAATTTTGAGGCTGCACACACACACACACACACACACACACATACCACGTCTTCTTTCTCCATTCATCTGCTGATGGACATCTAGGTTCTTTCCATAGTTTGGCTATTGTGGACATTGCTGCTATAAACATCCGGGTGTACGTGTCCCTTCGGATCACTTCACTACTTCTGTATCTTTAAAGTAAATACTCGTTTTTTATCTTAAAGAAGTGGTACAGAAGGTAGAAGCTATAAGGAAGTTTTGATAGCAGCCAAAGGGAGGCAAGAACTTCCAAGGGGAGATAAGTGGACTTAGATATCTCAGGGCCTAGTAAATGAACCTGATTTAAGAAAGAAACCCAGTATGTTATAAAAGCTTATTCAAGTATGTCACTGCAGGCTATGCAAGTAATTGTATTGACAAAATAAACACTTGATTCTTAGTCTTAATTTAAAAATAAACAGTGTTGTTGATGTGGAAGACATCAACTTAATAGCCATTGTAGAATCCTCCATAGAGTCAGGAGCCGCATAATCATCGGCTTAGGCCAATTGTGGTCTCCTTGCCCTTACCAGGTATGTGGTTTTTAACATACCTAACATGAACCAAACTCAGCCCAAGGATATAAAAGAACATCTGCTGGAAGATCCCGGGAAGGTTTTTCTCAGACAGAAGATAAGACATTTCTGTCTTCTGCCTCTTTGTGCACATGAAAATTTGAATGGAAGCAGCCATCCCAACATTCTTAGGGAATAGCCAGAGAATTATTAGAGAAGGTGAATGGGAACCAGAATAATACTGAGACTTAATCAAACAACCATTACCCCTTACCTTATATTTGCTTTTCTATGATATAATAATGTCTTTGTTCTGTTGTTTGCAGGCAAAGCATTCTCATACATATGTTAGCAGGTTGCGTGGAAGGCTGCAGAAGCAGGTCACAATAAGATTATCAAAGAGGCAGAAACCAGACTAAGGAAGGTGGGCTTTACTTGGTAAACAGTGGGGGGTCACTGGTGGCTTTTGCTCAGGGGAGTGACATGATGAGAACCGTACTTCAAAGGATTAATTTAGAAGTTTTGTGTGGGAAGGGTTTAAGAGAGGCTCAGAACATTTCACCACTTGGAAGGCATTGTTGAATATTCATAAAAACTAGTTTATCGCTCCACATAAATAATTTTTAAACACAAAGTAAAATACAGTATGTGTTGCCATGGAAGTGACAAAAGCCTAGGAAAGATAATGACAAGCAGGGAAGATGGAGCCATTGTGATTTAAATTAGTATAAATCTTTCTAGAATTTAAGTATGCTTTCAGGGAGAGTATTTTGAATACACAAGGAAAAGATTACAGTTATTTTGTAGTTCTTACTAAAGAGGAAAATAACGGAAGAGGTTTCTGCACATGAGACCTACAAAGCTAAAGGAGGTCAAGTTCACAGAGTCAAAAAGCTGAGTAGGGTTTAAAAGAGTGAATGAAGCTCCAATGCAAAGCACCCCTGTGATAGTTGTAGTTGTTGTGATAATATGATAACATTGTATTGCCCCCAGTCGAGAGCTAAGCCCTGGGTGTGATGGATAGACAGGGGCCTGCCCCTTCTCATCCTCCTTCTCAATCATTCACACAGGCTAGCTTGGGAAGAGCACTGTATATACAAAGAGAGAGAGGTTATGAAAACTAAAATATGTCCTCAAATAAACGGAGTCCACAAAATAAATGTTAGATGAAGTCAATACGGGGCGGGGGTGGAGGAGTTGGTGGAGAGGAACAGACACACCAAAAACTTGAAACATCTTTGAACACAGAACTAAAGACAGCAACGTCACGAAACCTGATCATGATGGTCTAGCAAGACCTTCCGTGTTTCCTGGAGTCACTCTCCACTATTTCTGGTATGGAGGCCGTGTGTGATCACACATGCATGTCTCCCCTCGCTGGACAGCAATAGATGAACTAAAAGAATTAAAAATTAAAAATTAAAAAATGAACTAAAGAATGAAAAAGAATTAAAAGAATGAAAAAAGAACTAAAAAGAATTAAAAAATAAACTCCATCCGTTAAAGAGCTTTCTGTGTTTATAGTTCATTTCCATACACTTTAAATAATATTCCAAAAGCAGTGGTTCTCTGAGCCCTGCCCCCAAAGTTTCTGATTCAGTAGGTGGGAGAGAGGGGGCCGCGAATTTGCATTTTCCAAGTTCCAGGTGGTGTTGCTTCTGCTTCCTCACACAGAACCACAGTATGCAATTAGTGGAATCTACGAATGCTTCTCTCCAAAAGTCCAGGGGTTCCCATTCAAACCCCCTCCAGGGGGCGCCTGGGTAGCTCTGTGGGTTAAGCCTCTGCCTTCAGCTTGGGTCATGATCTCAGGGTTCTGGGATCAAGCCCTGCATTGGGCTCCCTGCTCAGCCGGAAGCCTGCTTCCTCCTCTCTCTCTGCCTGCCTCTCTGCCTACTTGTGATCTCTCTCTGTCAAATAAATAAATAAATAAAATCTTAAAAAAAAAAAAAACCTCCAGGCTTCCCAAGCAAACTTCTCAAAGAGGCTGCCTAGAAAAACTGTGTCCATTTATTGAACTCCCATTCCCTGCTCAGGCCCTGTCTGTCTTGTGTCTTTGGCTGGCTTCAGAAGCTGTGGCTTAGGGTTCCCATCCCATGATCAGGCGACCACTCTATGCTCTGGTGTTTGGGAACAGCTCCCCTTTCCTGTTGTGCCCTCAGACACCAGAACCTTTACCTCTGCTCAGTCTCCTCTGTCCCCCCAAGCTTCTCACTGATTCCCACATTGCAGCTAGGTTTATCTCCTGAAAACTCCGATAGGGCTATATGAACCTCCTGTTTAAATCCCTTAAATTTCTCGCCACCTCTCTTAGGGTTTCTCTGATCTGGATGGTGCCCACAGGACCGAGGACAGTCACTCGTTACTGAGGCTTGACATCCTCTCCCTGTGGAAAGCAGTCCTTGCCATTGCACTTTCTAAGAGCACCTTGGACTTGTTTATTAGGTTACTAGCCGTGCTGTAAGAAAATGGCACAGAATGGATGGCTTAAATAGAAATTTACTTTCTCACAGTTCTGGACACTGAAGTCTCAGCTCAAGGTATGCATCACACTGGGTTTGTCCTGCAGCCTCTCCCCTTGGCTTGCCTGTGGCCACCTTCCTGCTGTGTGCTCACATGGTCTCGTACGTGTGCAAGCACACTCCTGGTGTCCCTCTGTGTGCCCTAATCTCCTCTTTTTATGAAAACACCAGTCAGATGCGAGTAGGTCCCACCCTAAAAGCCTCATTTTAACTTAAGTACTTCTCAAAGGCCTTATATCCAAATACAGTCACATCCTGAACTTCCGGGTGTTCGGGTTTCCACAGATGACTTATGGGGAAACGCAATCAGCCCATAACAAACACTGCAGTTCTGATTAGAACTGTAATTTGTTACTGTCTAACCTCTGTGTCCTCCCCAGCCACAGGCTGTGTCCCGCAGGAGAGACCAAGTGCAGCTTATTTTTTTACTGAAAGATGGGATTGTGGTCAGGAGAAACAGGGATATGACAACTCAGAGCCGGCTTTCCCTCCGCTTGACTGGAGGTTCCCAAGCACAGACTCATCAGACACAGTGCTTGTAATCCATGCGGGTTTGTGGTGACTTGGTCCCTTCAGGTCCAAGACAGAAGAGTCAAGGGCTTTAAGGGAAAAGTGCGCAGAGTCTAAAAAAACACTGCACCACTGTGTGAAATAGATCCCCCCGCCTCCGTTCAGTCCCCAGTTTACGTTCTCACACAGCTAAAAACAGACAACACAAATAATGAATATCTAATCCCCTAGTTCAAATTCTCATTATTGAACCTTACAACGTCTGAGCAAACCTTGTATAAAAATACAAGACGCAAGGCCAGCCCATTCTCTCCGTCCGCTGTCAGTCAGGCTGACCAAGACACACTTCCTAATGTACAAACTATTGTCCATTACCAGATTCCAAGATGTTCGATAGCAGTTATATAAAAAAACGCTTGACACAGCGCTCTACTATGTTATAAAACAAAATCACTGCTCCTTGGAGGGGAAAAACAGAGAAAGTTTACAGAAATATGTAAAAGTAGAAAATGTTGTCATTCAAGAAATAGCCATCTTTAACACATTTTTCTATGTGTCTGATTTCCTATGCATATGTTAAAATATGCATGCATACTTTTATTCAAATCTATATATTAAAAAATGCAAATACTCTGCTCACTGATTTTTTTTCCCATCGTTTTAGTCCTATAGTAATCCTTCTAATTTTGATAAACACTTTAGATCTTTCAGGTCTCCCTCCTTATCTTTTCTCCATGTAGAAGTGGTTTTGGTGTACATTGTGGTGTGGAGAATATAATTATGATTATGTTTCTTTTATTCTTCCTTTTAAAGTAAATAAAATACTTCCTACCTTTAGAAATTTAAAAAAAAAAAAAAACACTCATTACAAAGTTCAAGTGAGGGATGCCTGAGTGGTTCAGTAGGTTTAGTGTTTGCCTTCCACTCGGTTCACGGCCCTAAGGTCCTAGGATTGAGTCCTGAATCTGGCTCCCTGCTCAGTAGACAGTCTGCTTCTCCCTCCGCTGCTCCCCCTGCTTGTGCTCACTCTATCTCTCTCTTTCTATCAAATAAATAAATAAAAACCTTTTAAAAAATAAAATAAAATAAAATAAAAAGTTCAAGTGATTCGATGAAACTGAGTAAAATGAGGTAATGACAGTACAGTTTCTTTCCATATACCCTAAACTGACCCCTCAGAGGTTACTACAGTTTACATTTTTCATGTAGATTATAGACACTCTTTCTTTTATGTATCATTAGTGGGTTAGTGATAGCTTTTTTAAAAAATCAAATATAGTCAATAAATCATACCACAGCTTGTTTTTTCATACTTAACATTTGCTTGGAAGTCATTTCATGTTACCAAAATAATTCACATCATTTGTCTTTAAAGTTGTACAACATTCCAGAGCATGAATGTTCTATAAAGCATTTAACAGTGCCACCATGGATTGGTATTTGTTTTTAGGTGTTTGGTTTTGTTTTTTTTTTCCTATTGCAAGTAATATTGCAACAAATATTTCTGTACACACTTAATTTTACACAGGGGTTATGAGGTATGTGGGACTGAATCCTGAAATTTAAGCTATCAATTAAATTTTGACAAAATTCCAGACTGGTCCTAAAGAGTTTGGATCAATCCACATTCCCACCTATAGTGTATAGGAACAGCCTTTTTTCACACATCACCAACTTAGCATATTTAAAATTATCTTCTTTTGTTCTAACAAATGTTGGGGAATAGTATCCAGTTTTATTAATTTGCATTCCCATATTTTCTTGTATGTAAGATTTTCTTATCTTTTATGTTCTTAATACTTATTTTTATTTCATCATCTTTAAATTGTGTTTTCAAAATATTTAAAGGTTTTTATATTCACTTGTTTGCCTTTTGTTGAAAACAGAAATCTTTCGCCTGCTTTACTGATGCCAAATACTTCCACCGGTCTGTTGTTAATTTTTAACCTTAGCTTACAAGTATTTTCACATTTTCTGTGAAACAAGTCCTCAGTTTCATGCCCTGATAAGTAGGTCCCACTTGTAAAATATAAATATGTTCCTACATACCCTTATCCAGTATTTTTAATTCTGTAATTTAAGTCTAGATTTTTCGTCAAGTTGGACGTGGCTCTCTCTATGCCATGGAAGGCCGTGGTCACGGACGGACATGCAGTCAGGAAGGGTTTGTGTCTCCTGCCCCACAGCTTTCCTTCCTCGTCCTTCGTGAATTTGTCCCAGTCAGGTTTTTGTCTCTTCCACCTTCTCCGGTGATTGCCATATTACCAAATCCACAGGCTATACGTTGATCTTTTACATTCAACGTGATAGCTCTCTTCAGTATCCATATCCACCCCCTTTCCATGAAACATTTTCTTAGTGTCTGGAACTCTGCTCTTGATTCTGGCCCCATTTTCTTTGATCTCCTTTGCCTAACCTCTAAATACCAGCATGTCCAGAACATAGCCCTTGGACATTTTCTCTAGGTCTATATTCTCTTCCTAAGTGATTGCATGAGGCAAAATGTCTCAGTTTTGGAATGCCTAAAAATATATTTATTTTTCTCTCACATTTGGATAATACTTTGCTCTACATGCATTTCCCTCAAGCCAGACAAAAGCTTGGGCTCTGGAAGGAGCCAGGCTGTGTTTGAATCTCTATAGACCACTTACCAGCTATGTGACCTTAGGCAACTTACTTAATATTTTTGTCTTCACTTCCTTCTCTGAAAAATGAGGGTTATAATAAGTACCTACCTCATCAGGTAAATAGGAAGATTAAAAGAGGAAACAGTTTCAAAATACCAGAGCATAGCCTGTGCTTAATATGCTAACTACCATTATTATTTGATAACATCATGCATTAAAACAGTTGATGCCAATTCTGTGTCTTATTATGTTATAAGTAACCTTTTCAAGATTCTCCATTCTGAAAAGTTTTAGGATTTTTCTCTTAGAACACAGAGATTTTTATGAGGTTGGCTCTAGATGTGAATCTTTTATTCTCCCAAAATATATTGCCTTGGCACCTGGTAATCCCTTCGATCTGAAAGCCTATGTCTCCTCAGTTCTCGAAATATGTCAACAATCAGTTCTTTGATTTTTACCTTTTTTCCATTCTTCTAGCTCTTCCTGCAGAATTCCTATTAAACAGGGAAACTGTGATAAATGCTCCATATCACTTACCTCACTTTTCACAAGTTTTAATCTCTTTTTCCTTTTATTCCATGTTCTTGAAAGTCTTTCAGCTCAATCACCCAGATCACCAATATGTCACCAGTGTAAATCCTGCTTTAAGTTGTATTCTCTTGGAATTTACTTGCAATTTTTAAAAACAATTTAAGTTGCTTCTTTGCCTAACATCATGCTTATTTATTATATAGGAATAATGCTCTCCAAGGATACAATTTATATTTTTATTATAGTCTTCTCTTTTCTGTTATCAAAAAAATAAAAATAAATAAATAAATGTACCAGACAATTAAGGAGATGGCTTTATTCAGCTGCTGTAATACGGAAATGTTCTCTAGTGAAGAATGTTTCAGAGAAAAGGAAGAGGATCTCGTCTTTTATAAGGACAGGTAAAGAAGGAAGTCTTAAGGAAGTTGGAGCACGTTTTATCTGAGAATATATGGTGGTCCTTTCAGGTTAGTCATTTGTCAAAACAGAGAAAGGTCAGGATTTCTCTAACTTTGCTACTTTCCAGGAGCAAAGGAGTTAGATAATACTCAATATTGTCAACTGTCCTAAATCTGTTTTTTGTCTGTTTCATCTAACGGTTGAATTTAGTAACTCACTTTCATACCATTGAATTACCATAAATTAAGGGTAATTCTGTATTTTATGGTCATGTGTGTATACATGTGAAACAAGAGAATCAGTTATTTTCATTCATCACATAAATTTTTATAGGTGCAGCCATACTCTAACAAAAATAATCTGAAAGTTAGGATTTAGGAACAAATGCATATATCAATATATCATCTACTTTATTCTTGACTTTCCTATGGCTCCTCTTGCTGAATCCATTGTGTTGTTTCTGTGATATTATCAAGTGGGCCATGAGTCATATAGTGAGTATCCCTTCTCTGGTGTTTCTTTTCCTTTCTTTTTTTTTTTTTTTAATTAACATACAATGTATTATTTGCTTCAGGGTTACAAGTCTGTGATTCATCAGTCCTACACAATTCACAGCACTCACCATAGCGCATACCCTTCCCAGTGTCCATCACCCAGCCACCCTATCCCTCACCCACTCCCAGCAACCAACCCTCAGTTTGTTTCCTGAGATTAAAAGTTTCTTATGGTTTGTCTCCTTCCTGATCCCATCTTGTTCCATTTTTTCCTTCCCTACCACCCAAAGCCGCCACCCTGCCTCTCAAATTCCTCATATCAGAGAGATCATATGATAATTGTTTTTCACTGATTGACTTATTTCGCTAAGCATGATACCCTCTAGTTCCATCCACGTCATGGCAAATGGCAAGATTTCATTTCTTTTGATGGCTGCATAGTATTCCACTGTATATATATATACCACGTCTTCTTTCTCCATTCATCTGTTGATGGACATTTAGGTTCTTTCCATAGTTTGGCTATCGTGGACACTGCTGCTATAAACATTCAGGTACACATGCTCCTTCGGATCACTACATTTGTATCTTTAGGATAAATACCCAGTAGCATGATTTGCTGGGTGGCAGGGTAGCTCTATTTTCAACTTTTTGAGGAAACTCCATATTATTTTCCAGAGAGATTACATCAGCTTCTGCTATTTCTTTTCATTTGAATGACCACATGTTGTTAGTGAAGTGACACTAATGCCAAGAATGTAAGTAGAATTATTGAGGTGTTTATTTTTTTAAGATTTTATTTATTTGACCTACAGAGATCACAAGTAGGCAGAGAGGCAGGCAGAGAGAGAGGGGGTAGTAGGATCCTTGCTGAGCAGAGAGCCCGATGCAGGGTTCGATCCCAGAACCCTGAGATCATGACTTAGGCCAAGGGCAGAGGCTTTAACCCACTGAGCCACCCAGGCATCCCTGAGGTAGATTTTTAAAGTTCAGTAGAAAGTATACACAGGACCTCATTAGTAGTCCTTCATCAAGCTTGTTGGAGAAACTCAGTTGTACAAATAATGGTCAAATTTGATTTCCAGGTAATTTTAATAGTCGAATAAAAAGGATCAAAGATCTCAGAGACTCATCCTGCCTCACTCCCCTAGTCCCATTTATGACCTCCAGGATAGAGATTGCAGAAGTCTCCAAATCTAGCTAATCTCCTAGCAGTTTTAAGGAATGGATTTATTTAAAACCCTGGTGACTAGAGGCACACTGTGTGTTTGTACTGATGGATGGGTGTCTCAATAATCAGTCTCTGGGAGTGAGTGAGGGAAATCACACTGCTTTTTCACAGGACTACAGTCCATCTAGGAACCTCCAGAATCAGAATACTCACATTCATTTTTAGTCACAGCAGTCTAACAATCCTGTTGAAAGAAACTTAAAAATCAAGAGAGAAAATAGAGAGAGAAAAACGTTTGAAAGCATTAGAGAGATACTGAAGCAACCTAGACTTAAAGGAAAAAAAATCCAGACAAAGGGGAACCTCCTGGACAGGTAAGCCAAACATTCCCTCAGGCCAGGCCATTTGCCAATTCTAGGTCTACAGCCAAACAAATACAAAAACAAAAAAGCCCCCATAACCCCCTAAATCAAAACAAAAATGAAACTGAGACCTACACAGAAGACTGAGATCTACACAGAAAATAAGTACAAAATTAATTAATTAATTAAAATAAGTAATAAAGAAAGAAAGAAACCTAATTTTTTTTTTAAACACTTGCAGAATAAGAGGGACTGGGAGTGGGAGCAGGGAAAACATCCAATGGGACAGGATTCTAGTAAGACGCAAAGTTCAGAGAACTCTAAGCTCAATACTATAAACTCACAATCCCTTTCCTGAGTCATTTTTCAAATTCCAAAGCAACTGGGCAAAAAGCCAAACAAAAATCCTGACATACTTAAGATGAAAGGAAACAAGGATTAGTGTTTAGGATCCAACTCATCTCTCTTGAAAACAAGAATCCAGGGATCACCTAATCCTCCAGAATACCTGAGGGGGATAAACCCTAAGAATGGGAGGAAGTTTGAGGGTGTCAAAGCCAGCCCTATACAATTTTGTGTCAGCTCACCTGTCTGGATTGTGGTAATTAGCTCATCTTATCTGTTATCTGTTGTAAGAAAACAACTTATTAATCTACCATTTTCCTAATGCAATATATAGCATTTAGTGAAAAATTACAAATCATTCTGAGAAATAAGATTAAATTAATTTTTTAAAAGCACAAAATATTTTAGAAAACCAGTTTCAAAGATAGTCTATTGGAGTTTTCAAACAAGGATTTTAAAAAGCTATCTATTTTATGTTATAAAATAGAAAAAAATTAATACATTAAAAATACATAGTCAACAAGCTACTGGAAAGAAGATGTTGCATAAAAAAGTCTTATGTTACTCCACTTGAAAGAAAGAAAAAAGAAGAAACATAAGAAAAGTAAATTGAATAGGAAATAAAAGATAGAAGGAAAAAAGCTAAACATATCACTAATTATACTAAGTGAATATACCTAAATATTTTAATTAAAAAGAGACAGTCATCTGGATTAAAAGTGACTATACACTGCTTACAAGAGACACAATTTAAATACCTCCCTGGGGGTGGGTATTATGGAGGACACATAGTGCGCTGAGTACTGGATGTGGTGCATAAAAAATGAATCTCAGAACACTGAAAAAATAAAATAAAAATTTTTTAAAAAGTAAAAAATTTTAAATTTAAAAATTTAAAAAATGTATGAAGATGGAAGTTTAAATGACAGTAATTTTAAAGAAAAAGTCACTATAAAAACTAACCAAAAGAAAGCTTATGTTGCTTTACCGTGTGAGCATGTGTGTGTTTAATACATAATGATGTGATGACATAAAGTGTACTGTGCAGCTAGACATTTGCTTAGAGCAAAGTCGGTAGTCATTAATACCATATTAGAAACTAAGGAAGTTTTGCACTAAACTGATGATCATCAACCTTAATTATTATGCTATAAATCCTTAACCTATTTTCTCTCTCTGCATTACACATCTATTTTATGCTTTCTTCTCTTTCCTCAAATGCAGTTACATATTTCTACTGAGAAATTAAAGTAATTGTATGAGAACTTCCATAGGCCACTTGTCCACAACGACCCAACGACCAGCACTTTCAACTTAATGTTCCGCCTTTTGTCTGTGGTTAAAGAACACACAGTCCATGCTTCTGTCTAATGCTCATCCCTCCAACTAACTGTGAGGTCCCATCCTTCTTAAATCTCCTTAAATATGGCATTATCTCTGCTGACTCATTCCCATCAGCACAGGAATGCTTGTGTCTCCTGTATAAACACACAACAGCACTTTCCTCCAACCCACCCCACCCAGCTTCCCTTTCTGGCTTATTCCCATTAAACGCACTCTCATCAGACCTTCACTCTACCAAAACTTCTCTCGTCACAGCTGGAAGAAACTAGACGGTGGCATGAAAATGATGTTCTTTGTAATTTTCTGTTGTCATCTTTGTTTGGCGATAAGACTCTTACACCATTAAAAACAAAAACTTCTCTTGTCTAGTCCATCAGTTACCTCTAGTTACCAAATCCATTATCAACTCATAGATATCCTTGAACTTGATCTATAAATGGCATTGGACAACATATTACTCTCTGCTCCTTGAAACATTTCCTCACTTGGTCTCCAAATACTACATTCATTCAGTACTTTTCTACCTCACTAGTTCCTTTTACTCAGCCTTCTGCTAACCCCGATGTCTTACCCTGTGTTGTTCCTACGGCAATACCCGTGGCTCAGTCCCTAGCCTCTATTGTCAACCACACTCACTTTCTTGGCAGTCCCTTCAAGTCCCAAGGATTTCTACAACTTTTACGCACCAAGAGCTTCAATGCTTATATCTACAGTCCAGCACTGTCTCCAAAATTCCAAATGTCTACTTGATTTATCCATGTAGAGATTTAATAAACCCCAAACTGAATGCCTGTTACAAAATCATAACTGCTATCCAAAAAAAACGAAAAAAAAAATCGACTAAAATGAAAAGAACCTGGAGTGACACTTGGGATGGACAGTAATGATGGGTTATTGAGTTCTTCAGAAGGGTCTGAATAAGCTTCAGGGAGTAATGATGTGGAGCTGGGAATGTATTCAATCACATAGATACTGTTCTGTTCACCAGCGACACCTGAAGAAAGAAAAAAGAGTGAAATAAAGAGACAAATGTCCCTACCATCATTTATATTCTAGGCCAAAATTTATATTTAAGTTATTTGAAGAATTGTTAATAAAATTAACAATAAAGATATAAATTTCAGGTACAATGGGATGGCTCAGTTAGTTAAGCATCTGACTCTTGATTTCTGCTCAGGTCACGATCTCAGGGTCATGAGATGAAGCCCCATACAAGGCTCCATGCTCCGTGGGGAGTCTAAGATTATCCCCACCACTCTCTCTCTCTCAAAAAAATAAATAAATAAATCATGTGTATGTGTTTATACACACACACACACACATATATCATATAAATAAATATATATATCATACAGATAAAAAATGCATTATATTAAAACCAGGGAAATAAATTATACATTGAGTGTTTTGTAAATAACAGTAGACTCTTTTAATTTTCTTCCCTTAGAATCAACATTAAGTGAATGAATATCTTTTCCTAAATCAATCTTCTAAAAATTTCCCATTTAAATTTCAGCTACTCTAAATTCTAAATAATAAATAACAGATTATTGACCTTTTATATATTTACTTTTGTGAAAATTGGAAAATATAAGTAAATATCATTTAGAAAACCAGTTCATTTTTTAATCATTCCCTCCTTACCTTGGAATCCAATTTATTTTATTCATGGTCCTTTAACCTTTTATCTCAAAATAATTGACAGTTTGTTTTTAATTTTTGTAGACTATTTTTAGAGCAGTTTTAGGTTAACAATGAAAGTGAGCTGAAAGTACAGACATTTTCCACGCATTGCCTTATCCATTACCAGCACCTGCCACCAGAGCCAGAAATCTTCTACATTCTTCATACTAATCCTTCCCCTTCCCCCAACCCATGGCAACCACTGATCTTTTTACTGTCTTTATATTTTAGCCCTTTAAGGAATGTTATGTAGTTGGAATCTTACAGTATGTAGCCTTTTCAGATCAGCACCTTTTTTTTCTTCAAATTAGCTTCTTTTACTTAGTAATATGCATTTAAACTTCTGTGTCTTTTCATGGTTTGATAAGCTAATTTTTTTAATGATAAATAATGATTCATTATCTGCATATATCTCAGTTTATTCATCCATTCACCTATTTAAAAACATCACAGTTGCTTCCAAGTTTAGGCAATTGTGAATAAAACTATTATAAACATCTACATACAGGATTTTATGTAGACATATATTTTCAACTCCTTTAGGTAAATACTAGGTAATGCAATTACTGGATCATATGGTAAGAGTATGTTTAGTTTTGTGAGAAAGTAACAAACTGTCCTCTAAATTGCTTTTACCATTTCTCTTTCATGCCAGCAATGAATAAAAATTCCTCTTGCTTTATATCCTTATCAGCATTTGGTGTTGTCAGTGTTCTGGATTCCCTTATCAAATATTGGTTGATCACATATGATTTGGTTTATTTGTGGGCACTTAATTCTCTTCCATTGTTCCATTTATCTTTTTTCTTTTTAATGCCAGTACCACCATTTCGATGACTATAGCTTGTTAATATAGCTTGAAATCAGGAAGTTTGATGTTTGCTGCTTTGTCCCCCTTTCTCAGCATTTAAAAGGCTATTTGGGGTCTTTTGTGGATCCATACAAATTTTAGTGTTTACTACTACTACTACTTCTGTAAAATATGCATTGAGACCTTGATAGGAATTGCATCGCATCTATGTATGGCTTTTGGTTGTATTAACATTTTAATAATATTATTCTTTTTAATAATGAACACAAAATACCTTTCCACATATTTATTTAATTCCTTTCATCAGTGTCTTATAATTTCAGAATAGCTATCTTTTTACCTTCTTAGCTAAATTCATTTCTTAGTATTCTATTGTTTGATTCTGTTATAAATGAAATCAATGTCTTTTTTCCCAGAAAATTCATTGAAAATGTATAGAAATGCTGCTAATTTTTGTAAGTTGATTTTGTATCCTGCAACTTTACTGAATTTTTAATTAGATAATAGTTGTCTGATTGAGTCCTTATCATTTTCAATATATTAAGTCATGACATATGCAAGTAAGGACAATATTACTTCTTCCTTTCCAGTGGTAATAAAATTTATTTCTTTATCTTCCATAGTTGCTCTAGCTAGGAATTCTAGTATTATGTTGAATAGTAGTGGTGAGAATAAGGACCTTTGTCTGATTCTAAACCTCAGAGAAAAAGATTTCAACCTTTGTTATTAGCTGCAGTCTTCTCATATGTGCTTTTTCTTATGCTGAGATATGTTCCTTCTACACTTAATTTATTAAAGATTTTTATCTTAAATGGGTCAAACTTTGGCAAATGCTTTTTCTGCATCTACTGTGATGATCAGATGATTTTTGTCTTCACTTTATTTTTGTGATGCTTCACACTGATTGATTTGCATGTTGAACCATCCTTGTAATCCAGGGTTAAATCCTACTCGATCATTGGAAATGATACTTTTAATGTGCTGCTGGATTTGGTTTGCTATTATTTTATTCATCTTTCTCCCATCTGTTATTCATAAGGGATATTGTCTTGTGACTTTATTGTTCTTTTCTGCATTTGGTATCAAGATAATACTGGAAGAATTTGATAAAGAGTGGTGTTGATTTCTCTTCACCAGTGAAGCCATCTGGTCCTGAGCCTTTCTTCTTTGGAAGATTTTTTTTTTTCTTATTACTACTAATTCAGCCTCTCTATTAATAATTGGTCTATTCAGATTTTCTATCTCTTCCACGTTCACTTTTGATAAATTGTATGTTTCTAAGATTTTTTTTCTATCTCTTCTGAATAGTCCTGTTTGTTAGCCTATAGTTGTTCATAGTAGTCTCCTTTGAATTTCTGAGGTATCAGCTGTAATGTCTCTCTTCATTTATAATTTTGATGACTTAGGTGCTTTATCTTTTTCCTTGTTTAGTCTAGCTAAGTGTTTGTCAGTTTTGTTTATCTTGTCAAAGAACCAACAAAGTTTGGCTAAACTTGTCAACTGCTTTTCTGTTCTTTATTCTATTAATTTCTGCTCAAATGTTTAGTATTTCCTTTCTCTTGCTAACTTTGGGCTCAATTTGTTCTTCTCTGGTTCCTTAAGGTACTATGGTCTTTTTTTTTTTTTTTTTTAGGTGAGTTGAGTTTTTGAGCTCCGAAGATGAAGAAGGTGGTGTGCCACTGGCTGAGAACGTTGAGTATGATTATATGATTACTGGCTTGGTTCTCTACAGAAGTGAGGCCAAAGAATGGGCTCTGCATTTTCCTGGGGTAGATTTACTAAATGGTTGGGACTTAGTACTATATTCAGTGGTAGATGGGCTGTGAATTAGTTTTCCTGTCCTGCCTGGGCAGTAGAACAGAACCCAGGGTGTGTAAAGCTTATTGTTTGAGGATGTGAATCAAGCCAGAGCATGCACTGAGTTCCCTGGCCTGGTGAGGCCACTGGTTTTGCTCTGCAGATAGAGCTAGTTAGGAGCTATGCTCTCTGCTACCTCTGATTTATTCTTATTACCATTTACAGGTAATATCTTTTCTCATCTCTTCACTTTCAGCCAATGTATAATCTTAAATCTGAAATTATTTCCTCATTCATAGCCAGGATACAGTTACATCTTAGTTTTTAACTATTCATCCACTCTATGCCTTTTGATTGAGGAGTATAATCCGTTTCCATTAAACTAAATACCAATAAAGAGGAATTTACTATTGCCATTTGTTAATTGCTTTGTTAGTCTTTAGCTCATTTGCCTTCTTGTTATCTCCTGTGTGATTTGTTGTTTTTTTGTAATATAAGCTTCAATTCCTTTCTGTTTTTCTCTTGTGAAACTTCTGTATATATTTTCTTTGTGGTTACTCTATGGTTTATATAAAACATCCATCTTATAAAAGTAGAATGTAGGCTAATAGCAACTTAACCTCACTTTCATACAAAAACTATACTTTTACCTTTCCTGCTTCACATTTCTATGTTATCAATGTCACAATCTGCATGTGCTTATATTGTGTATCCATCAATACACAATTTTAAAGTTATTTTGAAAACTTTTATCTTTTAACTTTTATACTGGAATTAAAGATGACTTACCACCACTATAATAATCATGTTCTCTATTTTTTTTAATTTTTTAATTTTTTAAATTTCTTTTCAGTGTACCAAAATTCATTGTTTATGCACCACACCCAGTGCTCCATGCAATATGTGCCCTCCGTAATACCCATCCACCAGGCTCACCCAACTTCCTTATTTGTGAAGCATATTCTGTATTTTTTTTACATATTTATATTTACGAATGAGTTCTGTGTTGCTATTTAGCTTCCTTTTGTTTCAACTTGAAGGACTCCCTTTAACACTTATCAAAAGGCAAGTCTAGTGGTGATTAACTCCTTCAGCTTTTGTTTCAGAAAATCTTTATCTCTCCTGAATTTTTGAAGAACAGTTCAGTTAGCAGTATTTGTCTTTCAATACTTGGGATACATTGTCCCATTCCTTTCTGGCCTGCAAAATTTCTGCTGAAAACCTACTGTTAGTCTTATGGAGATATCTTTTTCAATGACAAGTTACTTTTCTCTTCCTGCTTTCAAAATTTTTTTTTTTGAATTTTGATAATTTTATTATAATACTTCTCACTATGAGTCTCTCTGGATTTAGGGGTGTGTGTGTGTGTGTGTGTTCTTTGAACTTCCTAAATTTGGATATCTGTTTCCTTACTCAGATTTAGGAAGTTTTCAGCCATTATTTCTTTGAATAAGTTTTCTGCCTTTCTCTTTCTCTCTATTGTCCTTCTGGGACTCCCACATTGCTTACTTAATGGGTATTAATGGTCTACTTGATAGTGTCTCATAAGTCTCTTAAAGTATTTTCACTCTTTTTCATTTTTTTATGCTTCTGTGGCTTGCAGATTTCCATTGATTTGACTTCAAATTTGCCTATAAGTTCTTCTACTTGATCTAATCTGCTGTCAAACTCTTCTACTGAGTTTTTAAATTCAGTCACTGTATTCTTCAACTGTATGATTTCTATTTTATACATTTTTTTTTACTATAGCTTTTTGAAATTCTCCCTTTGTTTATGCTTTTACCTCCTAATCTCAAAGAATATCTTTATGATCATTCTTTTGGAGTCTTTATTAGGTAAATCATATATCTCCATTTCATTACAGTTGATTTCTAGACATTTATGTTATTCTTTTATTTGGAACATATTTGCCTATTTCTTCATTTTACTTAATTCTCTATGTTGGTGTCTATGAGTTAGATAAAACAATAAGTTCTCCCCTCCTGCTTAGGTTAGTCTTGTGCCTAAAAAAACCTTCACAAAGTATGTCTGTCAGATTCCAGGTATCTCTCAAACCTCTGTGCTCATTCAAACTCCTTTTTTTTTTTTTTTTTGTTCTTAGTAGCCCCAGTAATACATATTTTTCCAATTCTGAACAATGCCCCAAGACAGACAAGATAGAAGCCAGTCCCTGAATAGCTGTTCGAAAATTGGGGTTTCCTAGTTGTAGAGATCAATTCTTCTCTCCTCAAAAAGAATCTGAGAGCTAGAGTTTATTTCCCAATACCACTGCATTAAGCCAAGAAGAACTGTTGCAAATGTCTCCAGCCTTATTCAAATTGTTGTTTGCTGTCTGTAGCCTCCAGGAGACTAATGGGTATCTGGTTGCATCAATTCTCAGAGAAAAACCATAAGCCAGAATCTTGGGTAGCAGCTATAAAACTCGGGAAGCATGGGTATGGTCCAACTTCTTCCAGAGAGAACCTTGAAGTTTGGTTTGTTGCTGGAATAAGCCAGGAGAGGAGTCACAAAACGTGTCTACACACCTGTTCAAAACTATTGCTTTGCTTTCTAAAACCCCCAGGAAGCTAGTGAATGTCAGTATCACTACCTCCCAGATACAGGGGAATTGGAATCCAGACCTGGCTTCTCTGGAGCAGCCAGAGAATTTGTGGTGTTAGACATGCAGGTGCCTTCCATGGAGGAGCTAGGAGCTGGGCTCTTTCAGTGGCTCACTTTGTCCTAAGCCAGAAGGAAGAGCATACAAAGTGTCCACATAGCTGTTCAAAACTGCCACATTGTTACTTATAGTCCTTCAGGGGCTAGAATGCCAGGCCTGCCAGCTTCCAGGGATAGGCAAGTTAATAGCCAGTCTTAGGCAGACGCTGGAGAAGTCCAGTTATGAAATGTGTGTTCCAAATGCTTGGGTTCTAAGGGAGAGGCTGGGAGCTGGGGATTCCCTCCCAATTTTATAGTGCTGTGTAAGACCCAAGGTTTATGGCAGCAAAAGCAAGTTTCAGTGATTCCTGCCAATTTCAATGTAGGTAGCTTCTCACTTGCTCAGTGTGCAGGAATCTCAACCAGCTTTTTGATTTCTCACAAAGGGAATTGATGCATATATAGCTGTTGAATCAGGGTGTTGTGGGAGGAGGTAAAGTCCAGAGCTTTCTGTTTTGCCATCCTCTCAGTGTGTGTGTGTGTGTGTGTATTTACTTTTACTTACATATGTAAGTAAATGTATATATAAATATATATCTTTGATATATATATGTTATGTATATGTATGTGTGTATATATATGTTACATATATATTTATCTTACTTTTTATATATTTATCTTATATATTTATTTTATCTTACTTTTACATATATTTATATATGTACATTTACAACTAGTCCAAGTTCACTTTCAAATTACACTGTATCACTTCACAGTACAAGTACCTTATAACAAGAAAATAATCATACTTTCAGGTTGCATGGGTGGCTCAGTGTGTTAAACCTCTGCTTTCTGCTCAGGTCATGATCTCAGGGTCCTGGGATTGAGCTCTGCATCAGGCTCTCTGCACAACGGGGATCCTGTTTCCCCCCCTCTTTCTGCTTTTTCTCTGCCTACTTGTGATCTCTTTCTGTTGAATAAATAAATAAAATCTTTTTAAAAAATAAAATAAAATAATCATATTTTCTCTCTTGGCTCTTGTATTACTACTTGCATTCATTATACTTATTCAAAAGCACATATATATAATATGTAATACATATACATATGTGTGAGTGTATACGTGTGTGTGTAATTAGAAATGTTGTTGGCATTATTATTTGCAACAAACTTTAATCTGCTAGATCAATTAAGAATAAGAAAAATGTCAGAAGAAAAGTAAATTACCTCCTAAAGACAAGGGAGTTAGAATCCAAGCCTACAGGTTTTTTTGAGATTTTATTTATTTGAGAGAGAGTGAGTGAACAAGAGAAAACACGTGTGAAGGGAGGGAGAGGGGGAAGCCGACTCCCTGATGAGCAGGGAGCCTGATGCGGGGCTTGATCCCATGTCCCTGGGATCATGACCTTAGCCTAAGGCTGACGCTTAACTGAATAATCCAGGCAGGTGCCCTGAATCCTGCAGATTATTTTTTAAGATTTTATTTATTTATTTGACAGACAGAAATCACAAGTAGGCAGAGAGGCAGGCGGGGGGTGGGGGGTGGTTGGGGAGAGGCAGGCTCCCTGCAGAGCAGAGAGCCTGATGCTGGGCTAGATCCCAGGACCCTGAGATCATGACCTGAGCCAAAGGCAGAGGCTTAACCCACTGAGCACCCACGTGTCCCGAATCCTGCAGGTTTTTATTTTACTTTTACTTATTCTTTTTTATTTTTTTATTTTTTTTTTACTTATTCTTTTTTAAATTGTTTTCTTTCTTTATGCAAATCTGGGTTTCTGACCTATATAATTTTACTTTTTTTGACAAACTTCCTTTTAAAATTTCTTGAAAGGTCCATTGGAAACAAATTCTCTCAATTTTTTTTTTTTTTTTTTTTTTTTTCCCTTCCAATTTTGAAGCTCTTTTTTATTTTTTTTTATTTTGTTTCTGGGAAAGTTTTTATGTCTCCTTTACTTTTGAAGCATAATTTCACAGGGAACAGAATTTTAAGTTTGTAGACTTTTCCCTCAACCCAAAATATTTTATCCCATTCTGTCCTTGCTTACATGACTTTTTATGGGAAAACAGATATAACTTTTGTCTTTATTTCTCTATGAATAAGAGGTTTTTTAACTGGCTTCATTCAAGACTTTATCTTATAGTTTGAAGGTGATATGCCATTTCTCCTACTTGGTCTTCTCTAAACTTTGCGGATCTGTGGTTTCCTATCTGATAATAATTTGAGTGAGAATCTTAGTCATTATAATTTCAAGTATTTCTTCTATTTCTTTCTTTTTTTTTCTTTTCTATAGTTAATATTCCCACTATGTATATGGTACATCTTTTGTAGTTGTCTCACGGTTCTTAAATATCTGTTCTATTTCTTTCATCACTCTCTGTGTCTTTTTTTTAATTTTGGAGCTTCTATTGACATACCCTCAAACTCAGAGGTTCCTTCATCAGCTGTGACCAGTCTATAATAAGCCCATCAAAGATTTTTTTTTTCATTTTTTGTTACAGCATTTTTGATCTCCAGCATATCTTTTCGGTTCTGTCTTACAGTTTCTATCTCTGTGCTTACACCAGCCATCTGTTCTTATATGGTGTATACTTATTAAAGTTCTTATCAAATTAATCACAGTTGTTTTAAATTCCCAACTTGAAAATAAAAATAAATTCCCAATTTAATGATTCCAACATCCTTGCCATTTTTAAGTCTGCTTCTGATGCTCACTTTTTCTCTTCAAACTATGTTTTCTTTTTTTTTTCTGTTTAGTGTGACATGTAATTTTTTTCTTCATGATAATCAGACATAATGTAATAGATTAAAGGACTACAATAAATAACCATTAATAATGTGGTGGTAAATTGGAGAAGCAGGGAGAGGAAGACTTCTATATCCTGGTAAGTCTCAACTTTTAGTGATCCTGTGCTGTGAACTGCAAACTTGTCATGTCTTCTCAGATCCCCACCCACCCAGCCACCTTCAGTTAGGCAGAATGGCTAGAGGGATCTAGACTTGGATATCTCTTCCCTCAAGTCCATTAGGTTCTGATGAAACCCCAGCAGACGATACTCTGGTTAAGTAAATTCTCTTGAAACTAGACCGTTAAGAAGGACAAGATGCTGTGGAATATTTTAAAATAGTTTCTTTTCCTGTTTTATGTCAGAAGGACTATGTGATTTAAAAATCTGATATTAAAAATTCTGATATTCCCTTTGAGAACCTGTTCCAGTTCCTGGAGATAGAGCTCTCCAAAGAGTGGGCACCTCTGGAATTTTTAACTCTTAAATTCCCCCACACTGAACCTCTAGCAATTTGTCAATAAAAGTTGGGTTTTTCCACCCTGGCACTAGTTTCTGTGGAAGCTTCTGCTTGTGAGTTTCTGGCCCATAAATTAGGATTATCTGTCTCTCTCTAATCAATTTAGAGGCAGCAATTTGCCATATGACCTCACTTTTCGTATGGATCTAAGAGGTGTTGATTTTCTGTTTGTTCAGCTTAAACTTTCTTAGCACAGAGTGGTAACTTCCAAGCTCCTTACATGCCAAGCTTAAAAAAAGTTCCACACTTTTTTTTTAAAGATTTTTTTTTAAGGTTTTATTTATTCATTTAACAGAGAGGGAGAGTACAAGCAAGAACAGCAGGCAGAGTGGGAGGGAGAAGCAAGCTCTCTTCTGAGCCAGGAGCCGGATGTGGGACTTGATCCCAGGGCCCTGGGATCATGACCTGAGTTGAAGGCAGACGCTTAATGAACTGAGCCCCCCAGGCATCTCTACACTTTTTATTTTTAACCTTACTCTACTTTACAGAGAAAGAAACACAATACAAGTTGAATACCATGCTTACAATTTCTGTTAGGCATTATCAGTTCTCACACAGATTAAAATTAAAAGGAGGTTTTATTACCCTTAACTTTTCTTTCAAGTTCACTCTTAGACTTTATTTTCCTAGCACTATTACTAAAGGTCAGCTGTACTTCTCTGAAAATAGGAAAAGAATGACTGCACCATTCTATGTTGTTAATTACATTATATTTTTATTTTGCTTCAAAATTTTACCAAGACTAAATCAACTATTTATGGGTACTCTATAATTATATCCAGGCACCAATTGTTTGTCCATCAGATAAATGCACTTCTAATTAGCAATGGAGAAGAGAAAACTGATAATGCACAATTTTTTTCACATTTACTGAGATTTTCTTATGTCTGTTTGGAACACATCTTTGTTCTAGAAATGATCATCCATCTGTTATAGTAAGTAGAAGATGTAATCCTTTGCTTTTTAGTTCCTATTTTCCCATTAGGCCATACAAGGGAAGGAAATGAGTTCTAGGCTATACTTTTGATTCATTGCATAGCTGAACACATTTACCCAGAGAAAAGTGCTATTTTAATTTTACATACTTCAATAAACACACATACATATGTTCAACCTTTAGATGTAGTCATAAAAATGACTAACTGTGAGAATTCCTGAAACAGAATAAAAACATACATAAAAGTTTTACTTATAATAGTATTGCTCAGAATCCTATTATCTAAAATTAAGGACAGGTTTGTAGTATTTTTTTAAGTGCACATTTTTAGTTTAGCCTTCCAAAACTATTTACAAATTACATTCTATCATCTTTTCTTCATCATGCTTATTAATTGTTCATGCTTATCATGCTGGAATAACATTTAAGGAATTTAAATTCTGTTAGTAGCCTACAGTGTTGCATGGATGTCTGCAACATATTTTCTTGTGGTCAAGTTGTTGTTATTGTTATCCTAAGATTTAAAAATAGATCAAATAATTTTTCATAAATGTTTTCTTCAGGAAATTCTGATTCTTGCTATCACAGAATTTTTCAAAAGTACACTATCACATAATATAGTTCATATTTATCAAGTACTTACTGTTTCAGCCGAGGCATACATTTTGAATGGTACACTTCAGCTCCCGCTTCTACCCCCACAAAGTATCTAGATATATATCTAGGTATGGATAGCTTTAAACGTACCAAGTGCCCACTGGTGAAGTTTTTTTTTTTAATTCAGGATTATTGACTTTTTCTTCCTTTTTTAGTCTTAGTGCTATTTTCTTCTCTTATGTCCTCAATGTCTGATTCTCTTCTACCTATTATTTTATTTCTATCCCTGGAATGACTTTTGTGAAGCTCTTGTTAATTTTCTCAGCAATTCTTACCTATTCATTCATACTTATTTCTTTATTTTTACATACTAATTTCTTGACCTAATTTATATTATATGTTTTCAACTGTATTCAACATTTTTTTAAAAATGCCTCTGTTACACTTGTTATTTACTCATTTGAAAATAGTATTTCCTGATCTCAGGTTGTTTCCTCTAAACTAGTGAAAATTTGGAGAATGTTCTATACATTGAAAACTGTGCCTATTTGTGCTAGAGTCTCAATAATAATTAATGGAAAATAACATAAAATAGTATATATTAAACCAAGATATATGTCCCTTTCCATTTATAATCAATAACTTGTAAAATAATCACTGTAGCTGTTGTGTAGAGAATAAGCTAGAGGAGACAAATTATTTCATTATCAAGGTCATTGAAGCAGACCATGCAGATTTTGTAGAAAGGGGAGAAAAAATAAGAATGACCTCATTAAAACAACATAAATAGAACTAGCTAGACTTAGTGATGGACTAAGGGCTGAAGAAAAAAAATAATAATGTGAATAATCTTTTTGTTAAATTTTTTTTCACTGGCTGTCTTTTACTAAAATGTGGCAAAGTGAGAGTTGCTTATGGGTGAGACTTCAGGAGTTCAATTCTGAACATCATATGCTTGAGGGATATGAGTTATGTCAATTTACGTCAATAGCAAATTCAAAATTTCAAAAGGAAAATCCAGGGATATTATCAATCTGAAAGTTCTTGGTATACAGATGACAGAAAATAATAAAAATACTGCTAAAATTTCTTGTGTACTAAGGTATTATGCTAAGTATTTTAAATGTGTTATCTCAGTTAATATTCAAAACACACTTTACCCTAAGTATTGTCAACTCCATTTTACTAATGATAAATCTGAGACACAGGAAAGTTAACCAACTTGTCAAAGACCATAAAGCCTGTGACTATCAGAATTCAAAACCTTAAATTCTGTCTAAAGATTGAACCAAATTATAGCTGTGATGGACCATGAGAGTGGGAAATAACACATAGAAAAAGACTTGATGTTAAGTAATTTGCCATTTAGCAGATAGGTAAATAAAAATAATGACTAAAGATAACTAAGAATTCCTGATGAGAAATGTAAACAGAACCCAGAATAACATATCATTTAAATAAAAAAAGGGAATCTTCATGAAAGAGGGAATTCCTTATCTGTGTGTGTCATGTAGTCCTGAGGTGTGTGGTAAGTTGAGGACTGAAAATAAGCATAGAGTCTTGCTAGCTAGCAAGTTTATAATATTCATAATGTTTTGAGTAAGAAGAGTTTTGATGGGGATACAAACACCAGAATGAAATGGAGAAGAGTCAGTTTGGTCACATCTGTTCACATGTGGACATCTCCTGTGTTCCAAACAACAGCAGCAATAATAATGGAACCAGGGGTGTCTCGGTGACTCATTGAGTGTCTGCCTTTGGCTCAGGTCATGATCCCAGGGTCCTGGGATCAAGCCCCACAGTGGGCTCCCTGCTCGCCAGGAAGACTGCTTCTCCCTCCCCAACTCCTTGTGTTCCCTCTCTCACTGTGTCTCTCTCTGTCAAATAATTGAATGGATAAAATCTTTTAAAAAATTATTAATAATAATAATCCAACCAAAAAGATATGTTCATGCTCAGTAACAAGAATAGACCAGAAATGCAAACAACAGAGCTAATGCTGTGAGCCTTCTATTCTCTGACCCTAGGAGACCAAACCTGTTCACTTAGGATAAATAAAAATAAGTAAGAGCCAGACTTGAAAGCAAGGGTCAAACTGTGACACTGAACTCTTACCTGCCTACTTTCAAAGAGACAAAAACCAGTCTCATATGTAACCTGGACCAGGTGCTGAAGGTTTTGGAAAGTGAGCCAAGGACCAGGAGCTAAGGGCTTTAGAAAATGAACCTAGGAAAGAGAATTAGCTCCTTACCAGGAATTCAGCTGAGCTACTAGCTGGCTCTATGACTAGATCTGCACAGGGGGAAATCCCTCACCTGCCTCTTGAAGATACTGTTAGTCTGGGACCTGGCGCACTAGGTGGAAAAGGCTGTGTAAATACAGATAGGAAGAGATAGGGTGGGGAGAACCCAAAAAATAGAGAAAAAAATTAAAGACATTTTTTTAAAAAACAGTCAAAATCGGTCTGTAAGTCATAACAACAAAATGTTTGAGGCACTCTAATGCTAAGAAAGGCAACCCACAGGATGAATCACTGAAACATGAATTCATTTCAAGTGAAAATAATTTTGTAAACACTATGACTCTAGAATAAGTATATTTTGGATGAGATAAAGGAAGATGTAATGCCCAGTAGAGCAACACTCTTTCGTAAATCAAAAATAGAAATTAATTCTAAAAATAAATAAATAAATAAATAAATAGACATAGGGAATTTAATCATTTCCTCTTTATTATGCTTACAGATGGGCTGGGACATCCATATTGTTATTTGTTTCTTGCCCTTACTGCCCCTTATTTTTGTCGGTTCTTTATATCTCAACTTTGACTTTTATTTGATTCATTAAGATTCTCATCAACTCTGCAGTTATTTTTTCTTGGGTATGAATAAGCAACGATTCCGTTGTATCACATGCACTAACTACCAGCTATCTGTCTGCCATTTTGGTACCACATATCCCTATCTGCAGGAAGATCTGGACTCAGGTCTAGCTCCCCCTGGGTTGCTTCTGCCAGTGATGTAGCCTTATTAAGATGAATGAGATCTGTCTTTAGTGTTCTTTGAATCTTAATGTATAAATTAAGGGACAGTGTGAAGTTTGCCTCTACTCCATGACCTCAGGAAGAGGACTTTGCCAGTCATACACTCTCATGCCCACATTCTGTCTTATGCTGGTGGAATTGTGCCCCTCAAAAGCTTGTCAAAATGATTTGTGATAAGCCTCCCTACTTACTAGGTAATATAAGATAATAAGATTTTTTTCCTGTTTGCCTTAGTTTTATCAACAATTCATCCTTTCAGTGTGAAACATCTATCCTCACACTGTTACTTATTTCAAAAATCTCCTTGACTGTACTTCAAAATGTTGCTTACCCTTTTGTTTCACATAGGTAATAACCATCATACAAACATAGCTTTTGTCTCTTGTGGCAAATTCATGCACATATTAGTCTCAATATTTCACTAGTGTTCATTCTGGTGAACATCAGTGTAATCATTAACATCTAATTGTTTAATTGTTTGACAACTTACTTTATTTCTTTATAAAATGGGAAGTTGATCTTTTAATGACCAAACTTTTATTTTTTCCAAGCCAAACTGTATCCAGCTTTATTAAAGATACTTTTCATAAACAATCATGGTATTTCAGGCAGGACATGGGCAATCGTTAACAGTATACAACAACTTTCAAACTCCCTTCTTCAATGGACTACCAAAATCAGAAAGCCACTATAAAACCCAACGCAGTCTTCATGTGATGCTCAGAGCAGGGACGTTTAGAGTGAGGGCGGACAGTTCACATTTAGCATGTTATTTAACAACTTTTCACAAGCGACCCTGACTTACGGGAAATGAAATGAAAATGGCAGGATTATCCATCTGAAGATCCACGAGCTAAAAAAGGAACTCTTTTGAGGGACGCCATCTCAGTGGTGATACTTTGTCAAGTCCAGATTGCCTGACATACTGGGAACCATGTCTTGGGGGTCAGGTTCCAACAGGTCTCTGGGTTTAAGGGAGTCAAGTCTATGTTGAAGGCAGAGAGGGAGAAGAGGACATAAAAACTGAATTTTAGTTTTTTCCATGCCACCAAGGGGTTTGTACCCAGGCGGCTCATGTGTGTCAACATCAAGGAACCCCTCCTCCTGGGAGCCAAGAAGAAGTTTCTCAAAACTAGGAGGGGAAGGTGTTTTTCCCCTTATGTCAATCTAGCTTCAGAGATATTCTATTAGTGACATAAGAATTCTATTAATGACACCTAGGAATGATTATATAATGTTAAAATTTTCATCCAACTACAAAAAAGGATATGAAAATATTCTCTTCTCAGTCAATTCCGAAACCATCGATTTCTTAGTACGGCAAAGAAGACAATAACAAGAAATATTGAAAAACAAACACTGCTGGAGTTTTTACTTACTGTTTTTGTTTGTTTGTTTGCTTATTTGTTGTTTTAAATTCTGTCTTTTAAATGTGTACCAAATGTTAACAAACAGCTTCAAGATAAATAAAAGATCCAGACACACAGTTGATGACGTGATAAGGTGGAAAAGACAATACTCAAAGTATAATATTAGCTAAATGAACAAAGAAGCTGAGATCACATGTTCTAACATGTTGGAAGTGAGGCAAATGAAACAGTCTCTGAAAAATGGATTTGGGACTTGCAATGTCTGTGAAGTGATGGATATCTAAAATATTGGGATCTTCCTGGCTTGCTTTATAATTCTCACACACAGTCTCTGAGACTTATTTCACACTCTACTGAAGTTCTAATGACTAGACAGAATTTGTATTCTTTATGCCTCTTTCTGTAATTTTGTTCTGAGATGGCACTAGCAGGAAATGTGTGATTTTCAATACAGTAGATAGTCCTAGTTGTAGAGTGTTGATTTATGACAAAATGTGAGGGTCAGTTTTACACGTCACCTCAATTCATGACAGTGTATTATTACCAAATGCCAATGGTATTTAGTAATATTACCATTGGTATTGGCAATAATACCATTGATAATAATACCAAATGGTAATTGATAATTATTACCAATTACCAATGTTCAAATGCTCAAGTTTATTATTTTTCTATTCCTGCTACATAAGTTGATCTTCCTTTACTATTTAATGGCAAAGTGAAACAGATCTTTCCCCCACATGACCTAGTTGATAAATGTCAGAGAAGCAGGGGAAAATAAGGTTCCCTATGAGAACTAATCAAGCAAAAATTAAAGAGATAATGTCATGCAAAATAGATTAGGTATATCAAATGAGTGGTAGAACCCACAAAAAGTGGCTTCAGAGATGCTTATTAGGATAAGGACAAAAGAAATTGAAGATATCTTAGCTGGTATTCAGGAGTGTTGTTGTTTTTAGTAATATAAAGTTCATAATATTTAAACTAATAAATTTGGATGTGGAATCAATAAGAGGTGTTTTAATATCATTAGGAACAAAAATTTTTAAAGGCAAGAGAAAAGAAATTAAAAATATAAATTTAAGACAATTAAGTAAATTTCTGGTAATCTTAAATTTGAGTCAAAATATTGATACAAACTGAAATTTATTTTTCTTTCCAAAATAATATTATCAAGGGGCACCTGGGTGGCTCAGTGGGTTAAGCCGCTGCCTTCGGCTCAGGTCATGATCTCAGAGTCTTGGGATCGAGTCCCGCATTGGGCTCTCTGCTCAGCAGAGAGCCTGCTTCCCTCTCTCTCTCTGCCTGCCTCTCCATCTACTTGTGATTTCTCTCTGTCAAATAAATAAATAAAATCTTTAAAAAATAATAATAATATTATCAAAGTCTATGCCCTGAAGAGACCTGAAAGATATGACAAACCCTGAATATTTCCAAGTGTGTCTTCAAATATCAACCTGAACAAAAAGAAATCTTGGAGCACCTTGTTGGATCAGTCAGAAGAGCATGCAGCTCTTGATCTCAGGGTTATGAGATTGAGACCCACTATTGGCTGTCGAGACTACATAAAGAAACAAACGAACTTTAAAAATAAATAAATAAATTAATTAATAAGAAAGGTTGTGGTGATATAAGCTTCATGATAATAGTCTAAGTCATTTCTTTTTTCCTCTTCTCTATTATCTACAACTAATGAGACATCCATAACTGAAAAAAGTTGCCTCTGCCCAGCGTATCAGGTCACCAAGAAATCCACATATTGTGTACTCAAAAGTGAGTGGATTGGGCCATAGAAGAGGCAGTGGTGTCAGAGAAGGTGTTAAGTTCTGCAGTGGGACAGTGTAACCATTCTGGCAGAAGAGGTCTTCCCAAATACACAGTCTGCACATAGACCTGTTGTTGTGTTTGAGTGTAGGCCATAGTGACTGGGGTGATGGAAAGGTAAAGGAAATAGGCAGACAAAAACGTCTGAAGGTAAGTGTCTATTTTAGGACTATTTTATCTGTGTGTGTGTGTGTGTGTGTGGTTTTTGTTTTTGTTTTTGTTTTTCTGTAAGTGTCTTCTGCTGTCTGCCCCAGGATTCTGGACCAGGGGGTTCTTGGACACCCGCCCCCGACCACTAGAACTGGAGGATTCCACAAAAGACTGCGGGGTATACCTAAAGCCCCAGGTGTTAAGTACACAACTCCTTCTACTCTGCTGGAACCCTTTTATTACCACCGTTTGTTGTTTGTTTGTTTGTTTGTTTGTTTTGTTTGTTGACATACTCTTACTCCCAAACTTAATTTCCAGTAAGAAAAATCAAAAAGTTTGACTCTAGCACTCCATTCTAGGAAACAAAAGGAAGATATCTAACTACCAATCTGTTGATTGTTAAAATCAATGTAAGCAAATCTTTGCCAAAATAAGAGGGGTGTTGCTACTTTAAATGTGATAGAAGAGACACATTTCATCCAATGCCATGAAAAATTGTGGTAATAGGTCATCATAAAATGAAAAAAAAATAATTTTCTAACAACCAAACCCAAAGATAGAGAATATCGTGATCTGATAAAGAATTCAAAAGTGACTCTTAATCTCACAAAACAAACTGAGGGTTGCTGGAGGGAGGGGGTTTGGGAGAAGGGGGTGGGATTATGGACATTGGGGAGGGTATGTGCTTGGGTGAGTGCTGTGAAGTGTGTAAACCTGGTGATTCACAGACCTGTACCCCTGGGGATAAAAATATATGTTTATAAAAAATAAAAAATTAAAAAAAATAGCTCTTATGAAGAAATTCAGTGAACTACAAGAAAACTCAGAAAGGCAACACAATAATCTCAGGAATAAAATTAATGAACAGAAAAAGTACTTTACTAAAGAGACTGAGATTCTAAAAAAAAAGAACCAAATGAAAATTCTGGAACTAAAGAACTCAATAAATGGGATAAAAAATGCAATGGAATACACTGGAAATACAGCATATCCGATGAAAGAGAGAATTAGTGAGCTGGAAGATTGGATTCGAGAAATGGTGGAAGAAGAAAGAAAATTAAGATTTAAAATAAGTAAAGAAACCCTATGAGAAGTAAAGGAGTAAAGAAACCCCATTTAAAAAGCCAACATATTGGGACGCCTGGGTGGCTTAGTCGTTAAGTGTCTGCCTTTAGCTCAGGTCATGATCCCAGGATCCTGGGAACAAATCACTATGGAAAAGCACCAAATTACAAAGGTAGATGAAGCAGAAGTAAAAATAAACAATGGAGAGAAAAATAATCAGAAGGCCAAAGATAAAATGGTAATAGTAAATATTTACAGATCAACAATCACCCTATATGTAAATGGATTGAATTCACTAATCAAAAGGCACAGATTGGCTGAATAGAATAAAAAACTAACAGTGGTGCCTGGGTGAGTCAGTGGGTTAAAGCCTCTGCCTTCAGCTCAAGTCATGATCCCAGGGTCCTGGGATCAAGCCCCACACTGAGCTCTCTGCTCAGCAGGGGATTGCTTCCCTTTCTCTCTCTCTCTCTCTCTGCCTGCTTCTCTGGCTACTTGTGATGTATCTCTCTCTCTCTGTCAAATAAATCAATAAAACCTTTAAAAAACTAAAATAAAAACTAAAATAAAAATAAAAAACAAATAAAAAAACAAACACAAACAAGATCCAACTAAATTCTGTCTACAGGAGACTTATCTCAGCTTTGTAGACATAGCATAGGCTCAAAGTGAAAGGAAGGAAAATGAAATTTCATGTAAATAGTATCCAAAAGAAGGCAGGTATAGCCATACTTATGTCAGATAAAATGAACTTCCAGCCAAAATAAATAACGAGAAACTAAGACGTTCACATACAATGATGAAAAGGGTCAGTACATCAAGAAGATTAAGAATTATAAATATATATGCTCCTGGGCACCTGGGTGGCTCAGTTGTTTGGGTGATTGCCTTCAGCCCAAGTCTTGATCCTGGAGTCCCAGGATCAAGTCCCTGCATCAGGCTCCCCGCTTAGCAGGGAGTGTGCTTCTCCCTATAACCCTCCCCCTCATGCTCTCTCTCACTCTCAAATAAATAAATAAATAAATTATACACACACACACACACATATTCCCAACATCTGAGCATCAAAATAATATTAAACAAATACAAAACAAAATAATTATTAAACAAATAAAAATAGCTCTTAAAGGAGAGCTAGAGAATAATACAATAATAGTAAAAGACTTTACTACCCCATTATCAACAAGGAACAGATTTCCTGACCAAAAAAAAAAAAAACAAGAACATGTTGGGGTCGATCCATACTTTAGAACAAATAGACTTAACATATATATATCAGACATTCCATCCAGTAGCAGCAGCATACACATTCTTCTCAAGGGCACTTGACACTTGGCAAATTTAAGAAGATTGAAGTATATGAACTAATCTCTGACCACAATGGCATGAAACTAGAAATCAACAAGAGGAAAGTGAGAATATCTACAAATATGTGGAAACTAACAACAAACTTCTAAATAACAACTGGGTCAAAGAAGAAGTCAAATGGAAAATTAAAAATTATCTTACGACAAATGAAAATGGTAATGCAACCTATTAAATATTGTGGGATGCAGCAAAAGCAGTTCTAAGAGGAAAAGCTAGAGCAGTAAATGCATGGATTAAGAATCAGAACATCCTAACTTTACACTTTGAAGAACTTAAAAAAAAAAGAACCATGCTATTGCCCATGTGGAACATAAGCAGTAGTACATAGGATCATAGGGGAAGGGAGGGAAATCTGAAGGGGAAGAAACCAGAGAGGCAGATGAACCATGAGAGACTATGGACCACAGGAAACAAACTGAGGGTTTCAGAGGGAAGGCAGGATGAGGAGGGAGTAACAGAGTGATGGGTATTGAAGAGAACGTGTCTTGTGATAAGCACTGGGTGTTATACATAACTAATGAAGCACTGAACACTACATCAAAAACTCATGATATATTATTCATTATATATATATAATATCATACATATTATATATAACTGAACATTTAAAAAAAACAATAAAAAAGAACCAATAAAGCCCAAAATTATCAAAAGGGAAGAAACAATAAAAATCAGAACAGAAATAAAATAGGGAGCAGAAAATAATATAAAGGTTAAACAAAACTAAGAGCTGGAACTCTGGGAGTATAAACAAAATTGATTAATCTTTATCCAGACTAACTAAGAATAAAAGAGAAAAGACTCAACTTATAAAATTGAAAGTGAAAGAGAAGGCATTACAACTAATACTGTGTTAAAACATAGAATCATAAGAGACTACTATGAATACATTTCTAGAAGCACACAACCTACTAAGACCGAATCACAAAGAAATAGAAAATCTAAACCAATAACAAGAAATTGAATCAGTATTAAAGCATACAAACAAACCTCCCAATAGAGAAAACTCCAGGCATCTTCCCTGGAGAATCCTACCAAATGCTTAAATAAGAATTAACATTAATTTTTCTCAAACTCTTCCAATATATTAAAGAGGAGGAGCACTTCCAAACCCTGATACCAAAATCAGATAAAAATATTCTGAGAAAACTATAGACAGATAACTTTAATGAATATAGATGGAAAATTCACAACAAAATATTGGTAAACCAAATTCAACAACACATTATAAAGATTATACACTATGATCAAATGAGATTTACCCCTGGGGTAGAAGAATGGTTCAATACACACAAATCAATAAATGTAATACATCACATCAATAAAATGACAGATTAAAATAATCTCATTAGACACAAAAAAAGAATTTGACAAAACACAACATCCTTCTGCAATAAAGCCCTTAACAGATTGGGTATAGAAGGAACATACCTCAACACAGTAAAGGCCATATATGACAAACCCATAGCTAACATTTTACTCAGTGGAAAAAAATTGAAAGCATTTCCTCCAAAATCAGAAACAAGACAGATGCCCACTCCCACCATTTCTATTTAATAGAAATGAGCAATTAGGCAAGAATTCAGAATAAAAGAAATAAAAGACATCCAAATCAGAAAGGAAGAAATAAAATTGTCACTACTTGCTAACAATTTAGACTTTTAATTAGTAAATCCCAGAGTCAAGCAAAAAAACAGTCGGAATTAATTGATGGTTTCAGTAGAGTGGAAATATACAAAATTAACTTATAGAAATCAGTGGTGTTCTTTTACACTAACAATGAAACATCATAAAAGAAAGCGAAAATGTATTTGATTCACAATAGCATCAAAAACAATAAGATACTTAGAAATAAATTTAACCAAGGAAGTAAAAGATCTGTACAATGAAAACTGTAAAACTTTTCTGAAAGAAATCAATGAAATAGGAAGATAGTTCATGTTCATGGATTGTCAGAATTAATATTTTTATTTTATTTTTTCATTTGTAATGACATGGGTGGACCTAGAGTGGACTATGCTAAGCAAAATAAGTCAGTCAGAGAATGACAAATACCATGATTTCACTCATATGTGGAATTTAAGAAACAAAATAGATGAACCTATTGGGAGGAAAATAAAAAAGAAGGAAGCGGGGGCACCTGGCTGACTCAGTAAGTTAAAAGTCTACCTTCAGCTCAGGTCATGATCCCAGGTTCCCAGGATTGAGCCCTACTTGGGCTCCCTGCTCAGTGGGGAATCTGCTTCTCCCCCTTCCTCTGCCTCTCCCTCTGCCACTTGTGCTCTCTCTCTCTCAAATAAATAAGCAAAAATCTTTCAAATAAATAAATAAGAAGAAGAAGCAAAACCATAAGAAACTCTTAACTATAGAGAATAAAGTGAAGGTTGTGGGGGGAGTGGGTAGGGGATGGCTACATAGGTGACAGGTATTAAGGGGACACTTGTGGTGGGCACTGTGTGTTATATGCAAGGTTTGAATTGCTAAAATCTACTCTCAAAACCAAAGCAAGCAAAACAAAACAAAAACAGAATTAATATTTTTGAAATGGCCATACTACCCAAAGCCATTTACAGACTCAATGCAATCCTGATCAAAATGCTAAAGGTATTTCTCACAGAAATTGAAGAAACATTCCTAAAATGTGTGAGAAAATATAGAAGACCCCAGATAGCCAAAACAATCCTGAGAAAAAAAGAAAAAAGCTGGAGGTATCCTGATTTCAAACTGGGCCAAACTGAGGTGTAACCAAAAAATAATAAATTTTAAAAATAAATTTATTAAATTTAAATAAATATTAAATAAATTTAAAAATAAAGTTTATGTGACAAAGAACAAACAAACAAAACAAAACAAAACAAAACAAAAAAACCCACATCAGTTCTGATTGGGCAGCACCAGACCAGAAGTGATGAGGAGTCTGGAGAGATACTTCACGGAGAAAAGGTGGAAGCAAAGTAAGGAAATTATTGACTGGCTCTAGCTGAAAGCCTAGTTGGCCATTTGTGCTCAGTTATCCTTAAGTTTCAATTTTGTCATTTATAGATTAAGATTTGGTTGGCCTAGGCATTGGAGGCACTGAAGCCTACCGGCCCCTTGCTTACTTAGTTCAAATCTAATCATTTCAGTTGCCTGAGAAATCAATCACATACCTGCTCAATATGGGCAAGAAAACCATTAAACCATTATCAGTTATCTTCAGAGGCTCATTTTTTAAATTTTTTTTTTAAATTTTTAAATATTTTATTTATTTATTTGTCAGAGAGAAGGAGAAGAGAGTGCACATAAGCAGGCAGAGAGGCAGGCAGAGGTGGAGAGAGAAGCAGGCTCCCTGCGAGCAAGGAGCCCATGTGGAACTTCAACCCAGGACCCTGGGATCATGACTGGAGCAGAAGGCAGCGGCTTAACCCACTGAGCCACCCAGGCGTCCCTCAGAGGCTCATTTAAAAAAAATACTTTGTTTCTTAATAATTTCATTCATATGTTTACAGTGAAGTGACAGTTTGAAACACTGACACTAGGTGAAGTCTTAGAGGAGGCTAAATCAGCTTTTCAGCCCTGACTCTGCAGTGTCCATTGGGTTAAATATCCTGGCCTATTCAGGAGTCCGTTTTCTCATTTGTAATGAGGCTATAATGCCAACTTCCTAGTGGTCTTTGTATTCATTTCCTCTGGCTGCTATAGCAAATTACCACAAAGTTGGTGGCTGTAAACAACAGTTTTACAGTTGTGGAAGTCTGAAGTCCAAAACAGGGTCACTGGGCTCAAAACCAAGGCATTTTCCAGGCTATATCCTCCTGGAGACTACAGGGGAATGTCCATTCCTGTGTCCTTTTAGCTTCTGGATGCTGCTTGCATTCCTAATTTTATGCTGCCTTCCTCTGTCTTCAAAGTTGGAAATGGTTGGTCAAGTCTTTCTTGTGCTGCATCACTCTGATGTTGACTCTCCTGCATCCCTTTTTCACTTTTAAGGACCCTTGTGATTCCATTGACCCACCTAGGTAATCCAACATTGTATCCCCAACCCCCGGTCTTTAAGTTAATCATATCTGCACATTCCCTTTTGCCACATAACCTAACATATTCACAGGTTTCAGGCACTAGGAAGCAGACATCCTTGGGGCCATTACCCTATTCTCCCTACTACAGTACTGTGGGCAATTTCTAAGAGGAAATGTGTATAAAGTTTAAAATCATGTTTCCAAAAAATGATTCCATTTCTTCTTTCTCGGTCTTCTTTTTCCCTTCCCTCTCTCCTCCCCTTCCTCCTCCCCTCCTCTTCCTCCTCTTTTTCCTCTTCCTTCTCCTTCTCCCCCTCTCCCATTTTATGGCACTATGTATCTTTAAATTGATTTCCACATCTTTCATTTGAGGATCTAATCTGATTTTCATTTGCTGTATTTTCCTCCTTTCTTCTCATATTATTTCCTGCCCTCTCCCTTTCAATATTTATTTTATCATCCTGGAGTTTTACAAAAACTAATCCTGTTTGACAGTCAATTTCTGCCTGCTCTTCCCTCATGATTGACTATTTATATCTTCTTGCTATATTTTCCCATCATCTGCATGCTTTCTATTTGCCTTTGCTCTGTCACCTCTTAGGATGCATCATTTATGAACCATTTTCTTGAGTGTTTTGACAATTATGTTACCTCTAGATGAGCAGTTTTCCTCTTGAGATACTAAATACATTGACACTTCACACTTGTGCAAAACTCAAGATACCTCCTTGTTGTTCTGTTTTAAGGGCAATGTTTCATGGTAGGTTTTCACATTCTAATGCTTCTCTCACATATTTGGAGAACTATTAATGGGAAAGAGTTCGTCACTCTGTATCTGACCAGTACAGCAAAGCAGAACTTTACCAGTGTCTAGTGAGCGAGATCAACACAGACAATTAATATAAGTAACCTAGTACACAAAATGATATTAAAATGAAGTTGAATTCTAGAAATGCATCACTTAATATTGCTTTCATGGATTGTGAAAAATGACTGTATTCCCACTGATTAATCATTAAACATTGGTAGTAGTAATTGAGAATCCTAGAGATAGGTATATTCTAGAGAAATGTATTAATTACTAAAACTAAAATGACCAATAATATAATATTATTCTGTAATATAAACAAAATCTAAGTCTAATTAATGCCAAGAATCCAAACAAAACCAGAAAATGTCTAACAAATATTCAAAAATTGGTCAAGTAAATATGTGGAACTATATGGTTAATGTACTATTTTTTTTAATTCTATCTCAATATTTATCATTATGGAAACACACACTATCCAAAAAATTAATTGCTTTTGTCCCTTTGCATTTTCCCTTTGCTGCCTGGGTGATATTCCATCCAGACAGAATATTGTAGTTACCCTGTGATAATACATATTTTCTTGGTAAAGACAGAGGTCATCAGCCCTCCATGAGCAGTATAGGCAAACAGCAATAGTCAAAATTATACATGTGCTTTACATAATATTATAAATAAATAAAAATAGATGACACTGATCTTGTTTGACCAAAAGTCAAAAGCATCACTGCTATTTCTTTGTAAGGCCCTGAATTAAACTTTAGTGCCCTGGAGCAATTATTTTTGTAATCTGATAGTAAGTTTCAGATATCCTACTTGAAATCTGATTCTCAGTGACCGGAGCTTCCTTCATTTGGACCAAGCCAGTCTAGCCAAGACTGGACCATACAAAATACATTTACAACAGCAGTCTCTAGTTCTAATAGCAAATGTCAAATGTCATGAGAAATTGAAATTTCAAATATAAAACTTGACTTAGATTAACACACCCAACTGAATTTTAGGACATACAATTTCCCAAAATATGAGAAAATATTAGCTTGTGAGGTGTTGAGTCCTGATAGGAGGAACTGGAAAATATGGACAAAATTGGGGTACTCCAAACTCACAGATGAATGATGGGAAAAAATGAAACAGACTCCCTAAGCCAGGGTGAGGTTTGTAGAGAATTAGACACATATAGTCCACCTGGATACTGCCTTGTCTGTTGTCTGGACCAAAGAGTTGACATGTGGAAGGGTTTTGGCCATATGAGGAGAAAGGAAAGAGGAAATGTCAACCTCTTCTCATCCCTGGACTTAGATGGTGGTGTTCAAGGAATCAAAGCATGCTTCAGAGGAACATGGCAATCATCTCAACATTCTCTAGGTTTGAGGCTATGACACTGATTCGTGCATAGATAATGAACCAAAGCTCTACAGAAAGTGATGATGGAACTGGTCACACAGTTCAGTGAGACCAAGAAGTCAAATAGAAAATCCAGAAAAGAATGGCTCTTAGTGAAATGTGTGAGAAATTCCTTTGACCTTGAAGAGACAACCAGCACAGACAACTGTTCCAGTGAATCTTGCTGTGAGCCTGATTATGGGATGTCATAGAATTCTGTGCTCTGGAATCATGAGGGCACTGTTGCTGGTATGTCCTGGAAAACTGCGATTACAAATGTAGTAAGCACTATTCAAAACACATTATATCTTTTACATTGTGCAAATGACTTGACATTGTCTAATTTAATAAAGCAATTGTACAAAAAGAATACTCTTGGGACGCCTGGGTGGCTAAGTTGGTTAAGCAGCTGCCTTCGGCTCAGGTCATGATCCCAGCGTCCTGGGATCCAGTCCCACATTGGGCTCCTTGCTCCGCAGGGTGCCTGCTTCTCCCTCTGACTCTGCCTTCCACTCTGTCTGCCTATGCTCGCTCTCGCTCACTCTCTCTCTGATAAATAAATAAATAAATAAAATCTTAAAAAAAAAAAAAAAGAATACTCTTTACAGATGAAAAAAGTGAGGCATGGAAAGGTCAAGTCTTTCGTGTAAACTTACTAAACCAAAAGCTAAGCAGGCATTCAAGCCAAAATATGTCTGATATCATCACTGTTCTGTTAATCACAGCAATTCAAAAAACAGATTAGGCTGAGAGATAGATATATAGCAACACTTCTTTGAAAGTCCTCTAGGCTCTGAGAACATACATCACTAATTAATAAATGAGCAATAAATCTTAGTTTCAATATTTATGACATAAAAGTAACAAACTATCATTTTTATCTCTAGGTTAATATTTTCTAAAGCTCATTTGCAATTGAAAATAATATAAAGTGTCAGGTCCTGGCAAAACTTAATCCCTCCCTCCGAAATGCAAGATGATGTGTTATATAAGTGTGAATTTTCATATAAATTCTCTTATATATGCAAAATCATGCAAAAAAAGGACTTGAGTCATAATGAGGATACTGGCAGTAGTTGAAAGTTGAAGAGGGAGACAGGACTTCAAGGTTATTTTGTCCTTTTCTCCCTTTGTATGTGAATCTATGCTTCTACTTCCGATTGGACAGGAATCAATCAGAAAGTTCCTCCACCTTGTCTATCACTCTTCACTTTTTCCCTAGTTTCTTTAAATTTGACTTTTCAAATTGTTTCCCTTCTGTTTGTCTCCAAGAGAGGAAGGTCATAGGAGAATACATATATTGAAATTATTTGTTTTTCTTCTTCAAGTCTTAATGGAGAGAAATAGTGACTTATTTGTAGTGCTAATTAGCACATACAGTGCTACAGAAAACTTTAAGATGATGAGAAATATCACCATCGTTTCTTTTTTCACTTCTTTCTTTTATATATTCTTGGATGAGATACCTACTAAAATATGTAAAAGTTCTGTTTGGCAACTTCGTATTTTATATAAAGAATCTTTGTTGTAACAAAGTTAATTAACTTAATTGATTTAATTTCCTTAAAATAATAGTCTCAAGACATCCAAATAACTTTATTGACTTAAGAAGAGTTTTGTAAATTAAAGCACAATTGTCAATTGACATAAAATTGAGTAAGTGGTTAATTCATGGAAATTAACTGTTTAAGCTAATGAATTGTAAAACTGTATTAGTGCTGTCTTGATCATCATAAATGAATTATTCTGTTATCTGTTAAGCTTAGGAAGAAAACAATTATAGGACTCTTTCCAAACCTATTAAGTAAACCAAGGACTCCTTTTGTTTTGTAGTCCACTTAATTTGTGTGTTTAAGAAAACTATTAGAGAAGCTTCTGTGCTTTGGGAAGATCAATATTCTCCTAAGGTTGGTATTTTTCAGCATTTTCTTTAGTTGATGATTTATAAGGTGCCAGAAATACTAATGGAATCTTTAACTCTTTGTCAGGTCTCTATATTCTCTAATTATCTGCATGTTAATTATGAGCAAATAATATACAAATTAAATAATACATTTGGAAATTTTATAAGTGTGTATTCTAAGTGGACTTATGGTGTCAGAGAGTTCATTCTAGTCAATCTAGAATGGAGCAGAGATTGTGAAAAAAATCTTCACTAAATTTAATGGCTACTGGCATTTAAATCAACATAAATGTAATATCCCACAGAACTGAAAATGTGATGTAAAATGAAATTTCAAATTTAAAAATCTGTTAAAATTTAAAAATTCAAATGCAATACTTCACTTAAGTTATAATTAATAAAAAAAATTCTGGAACAATATAAAAACCATCACTTTTCACATCTGCTCAAGTACAGTGGTACTTACTATATAATGTTAATGTTCAAACTAAGTTTACCAATGGTGTTTTTTGCAGAACTGAAAGAACTTATCTTAAAATATGTATAGACCCACAAAAGACCCTAAATAGCCAAAATAAACTTGAAAAAGAAAAACAAAGTTGTAGGCCTCACAATTCCAGATTTTAACTATACTACAAAGGTGTTGTAATCAAAAGAGTATGTTACCAGCCTAAAAATAGACACATAGTAGGGCGCCTGGGTGGCTCAGTGGGTTAAACCCTCTGCCTTCAGCTCAGGTCACGATCCCAGGGTCCTGGGACAGAGCCCCACATCAGGCTTTCTGCTCAGCGGGGACCCGGATTCCCCCCTCTCTCTCTGCCTGCCTCTCTGCCTACTTGTGATTTCTGTCTGTCAAATAAACAAATAAATAAAAAATCTTAAAAAAAAAATAGACACATAGGTCAACAGAACATGATGGAAAGCCCAGTAACAAGCCTGTGATTATATGGTCAATCTTTGACAGAATAAGAAAGAATAAGCAGTAGGAGAAAAAGTCTCTTCAACAAACTGCTACAAATATGAATGAAACTGGACTACTTCCTTACACCACCCACAAAAATAAACTCAAAATGGGTTAAAGACCTAAATGTGAGACCTGAAACCATATAAATTTTAGAACACAAGCAGTAACTTCTTTGACACCAGTCATAACAACTTTTTTAAGCTAGATCTCCTATGGCAAGGGAAATTAAAAGCAAAAATAAACTATGGGGACAACATCAAAATAAAAAGTTTCTGCCCGTGAAGGAAACAATCAACAAAACTGAAAGATAACCTACTGATTAGAAGAAGATATTTGCAAATGAGATATCTGACAAAGCGTTATTATTCAAAATATATAAAGAACTGATACAACTCAACCCCCCCAAAATAAATAATCCAATAAAAAAACAGGTAGAAGACATGAACAGACACTTCTCCAAAGAAGATTTGCAGATGGCCAAAGCACACATGGAAAGATGCTCAACATCACTCATCCTCAGGAAAATGTAAGTGAAAACTTGATAGATATCACCTCACACCTGTCAGAATGGTTAAAATAAAAAGCACAAGAAACAACAAGTGTTGGCAAGGATGTGGAGAATAAGGAACCCTCATGTACGGTTGGTGGGGATGCAAACTGATACAGCCACTGCAGAAGACAGTGTGGAGGTTCCTCAAAAAGTTAAAAGGAGCCCTATGATTCAGTCATCACAAATATTAGAGATTTACCCTCAAATACAAAAACAGTAATGCAAAAGGATACACTCACCCCTATCTTTGTTACAGCATTATTTACAGTAGCCAAATGAAATCTTACCATTTACAACAACATGGATGGAGCTAGACTGCATAATGCTTAGTGAAATAAGTCAGAGAAAGACTAATACCATATGATTTCACTTCTGTGTGGAATTTAAGAAACAGAATAAACAAACAAAGGAAACAAGAGAGACATACAAACCAAGAAATAGACTCTTAATTACAGAAAACAAACAGATGGTTATCAGAGGGGAAGAGGTTGGGGGGATGGGTGAAATGGGTGAAAGGAATTAAGAGAACAGTTATCATGATGAGCACACAGCAATGTATAGAATTGTTGAATCACCACAATGTACACCTGAGACTAACAAAGCACTATCTACGAACTATACTGGAATTAGAATTAAAACCTTAATATGATTTAAAAGAATATAAAAGTAGGTATCTGAGGCAAATAAATAAATAAATAGAAATACATAAATAAATAAATAAATAAAAATACATAAATAAATAAATAAGCAATGGGTTTCATTATTCAAAAAATATAAGAATGTAAAAGTGGGCATAATAGTGTATCAAATTGTACAACTACACAAATAAAATGTGACATCATTCTTAGATGTTTTAAAATTATCAGGATAAATTTATAATTAAAATAATGATCAGAAGGAAATGGACTTGATATCCTGAACCTTAAGTAAAACAGTGTTTTTAGCAATAAAAATACCATAATCATCAAATGATTCATGTTTCATTATAAATTTTTTATTATATAATTAGTTGAGAAATAAAACAGTTGATAATTAAAATACACTACTGACTTATCCCAATGTAGTCCTTTTTGTTTTCAAAGATTGAGGGGGTAGTTATAGTTGTTTTTTGGTTAAATAGAGGAAAGACTCGTCTATGCAGATATGTAGCCATCACTCTTGTCCCAAGTCTGAACACCTGTATTCTACCAGGAGAAAGGTCAGTAAAAGCTATATGACATCCTTGTAGAATATTTTTTGATAACTTTCATTCTATTCCTCTATTTTTCCAATGTGACCAAAAAGTTTTAAAATGGCAACAAGAAACTATGGGTCATAATGGTGATTATCATAATAATTATATGAAATTCCTTAAACATTATCTTATAAAGAAGAGGGCACTCAACCTTAAATATATTCATACTGATGTGCGATTGCAAGACTGGTACACCTCCATGTAACCTATGAGTCACATGTAAGCTCAATAGCATTAAATAATGTGACCAAAGGCTCACTGCTGGGAAGTGGCAATATTCAATTATCAGATGCCAATCCCAATACAAATGTCATTATAACTCAAAGATGCCTTCAGTTCTAGTTCTGTTTCTACCAATAAGTATCTGATCAACAACTGGGCAAGCTCATGGTAGATATGCGTTGCCCTGGGTGCTGGGTCACATGGTAAGCATGTATTTAACTCAACGAGAAACTACCAGCTCATATTCATGGTGTCTGTGCCATTTTGTATTCCTACAAGCAATGGACAAGAGTGTTTCCAATTGCTCAGCATCCTCACTAGCAACAGATATTATCATTACTTTTTCAAAACTTCAACCACTATAGTGAGTTTGTGGTAGATCACACTAGAGTTTAATTTTCATTTTCTTGATGGCACCCAACTGGCTCAGTCAGAAGAGCAGAGCACGTGAATCTTGATCTCAGGGTCATGAGTCTGACCCCCATGTTGGGTGTAGAGACTACGTAAATAAATAAATAAATAAATAAATAAAAATAAAACTGTGACGTACTGGCATAACAATAGACATATAGACTAATGGAACAGAATAATGATATTGAGAATCTCTTAGTGTACAAAATTTACATTTGCATACCTTTGGGGAAACATTTGTTTAAATATTTTGCCTAGTTTAAAAATGGGTTTAAGTTTTCTTTTTTTTTTTTTTTCCCATTTTGAGTTTTGAGATTCTGTGCATATTTGGGATACAAATTCTTGGTCAGAAATTTGGTTCGCAATGTTTTCTTCTAATATAAAGTTTGTCTTTTCATTGTCTTAACAACACCTTTAGCTGAAAAAAAAAATTTTAATTTTGATAAAGTCCATTTTAACACTTGTTCCCTACATTGGCTAGGTGTTTGGTGTGGTATTTAAAATCTCTGCATCACTGAAGCGTCACATAGGTTTTCTCCTGTGATTCCTTCAAAAAATCCTTTAGTTTTACACTTTACCTTTAGTGTATACAATTTATTTTTCCTCAATTTTTGGTTAAGGTATGAGATATAGACTGCGGTTCACTTTTCTCACGTAAATGTATAAAACTGTCCCAATTGTAAAACTCTCCTCTTCCATGGCATTGACTTTGTAACTTCCATTAAAAAATCAGTTCACTCCCATTCTGTGGGTTGCCTCTTTGTTTTGTTGACTGTTTCCTTTGCTGTACAGAAGCTTTTGATCTTGATGAAGTCCCAAAAGTTCATTTTCGCTTTTGTTTTCTTTGCCTGTGGAGACATATCTTGAAAAAAGTTGCTGTGGCTGATATCGAAGAGGCTACTGCCTATATTCTCCTCTAGGATTCTGATGGATTTCTGTCTCACATTGAGGTCTTTATCCATTTCAAGTTTATCTTTGTGTACGGTGTAAGAGAATGGTCGAGTTTCATTCTTCTACATAGAGCTGTCCAGTTTTCCCAGCACCATTTATTGAAGAGACTGCCTTTTTTCCACTGTATATTTTTTCCTGTTTTGTCAAAGATTATTTGACCATAGAGTTGAGGGTCCATATCTAGGCTCTCTACTCTGTTCCACTGGTCTATGTGTCTGTTTTTATGCCAATACCATGCTGTCTTGGTGATCACAGCTTTGTAGTAAAGCTTGAAATCAGTTAACGTGATGCCCCCCATTTTATTTTTGTTTTTCAACATTTCCTTAGCAATTCGGGATCTCTTCTGATCCATACAAACTTTAGGATTATTTGCTCAAGCTCTTTGAAAAATACCGGTGGAATTTTTATCAGAATGGCATTAAAAGTATAGATTGCTCTAGGCAGTATAGACATTTTAACAATGTTTGTTCTTCTGATGGAACAAACATTCTGATGGAATGGTCTTCCATCTTTTTGTGTCTTCTTCAATTTTGTGTCTTCTTCAATTTCTTTCATGAGTGTTCTGTAGTTCCTGTAGTGTACTTTACCTCTTTGGTTAGATTTATTCCCAGGTATCTTATGGTTCTTGGTGCTATAGTAAATGCAGCAATGGCCATTTACTATGGGAAGAACCAAGATGCCCTTCAGTGGACGAATGGATAAGGAAGATGTGGTCCATATACACTATGGAGTATTACGCCTCCATCAGAAAGGATGAATACCCAACTTTTGTAGCAACATGGACGGGACTGGAAGAGATTATGCTGAGTGAAATCAGTCAAGCAGAGAGAGTCAATTATCATATGGTTTCACTTATTTGTGGAGCATAACAAATAACATGGAGGACATGGGGAGATGGAGAGGAGAAGGGAGTTGGGGGAAATTGGAAGGGGAGGTCAACCATGAGAGACTATGGACTCTGAAAAACAACCTGAAGGTTTTGAAGGGGTGGGGGATGGGAGGTTGGGGGAACCAGGTGGTAAGTATTGGGGAGGATACGTATTGCATGGAGCACTGGGTGTGGAGCAAAAACAATGAATACTGTTACACTGAAAAGAAATTAAAAAAAAAAAATCAGTTTACTCTGTGTTTGCCGCTCTCTGAATTTCTTATTCTGTTCCATAAATCTATTCTTTTACCACAACCACACTTTTTTGATTACTGTAGCTTTATAACAAATGTTGAATCTGGTAGTATATTTCCTCCAATTTTGCTCATTTAAAAAATTGCTTGGCCTTCTCTTGTCTTTCCATATATCCCCTTACCTGTTTAAAGTTCTGTCTCCCCCACCTGGCTCTTCCTCCCCTGCTAAGCATAAGACTATTCTTGGAGAGGTTTAGACGCTACTTAGACAAAGATGATAGTCCTTGTGAGGTGTTGAGGGACAGAGACGCAGTAGTTTACAGCCTCTGGGCTGGCAAGCCTGTCCCTTTTTCCTTCTCCAAGTACAGTTCTCTTAGACATCAAAGTCTTATGTTAGATTATGAATTTGCATTGTTATTTTTCATAACAACTTCCTCTGAACAAAATCCAGGTGACTGGTCACTGGAGAAAGACACACAGATGCAATTTCTCTCCTTCTTGTTCTGGTCGGTCTCCCTAATAGATGTCATGACTTATATATTAAGCTGACCATGACTGGTCACCCTGCCAAAGATTAAATAAATAAATAAATAAATAACAAAAAGACTAAATAGCAGCTTAGAAATTGACAGAGTAGCCACTGTTTCAATGAAAATAAATATGAAAAATGGCTAGGTCCTCAATGTCAAGAATGAATTAACCCTTAAAAATAGATTAATTGGGCAAATCGCACTAAAGAATAAACAGATCAGAACACAAAGAATATTTGGTGGAAAACTGTAATAGTCCTGCATAACACCATCCCTAATATTTGAAGGTTTCTATCCACTCCAAAATCCAATGGTGCATTTGTCTGGTGGTGGGGGGGCACTCAGTGCACCCTTGGTCTTGAGCCTTGTCTCCCTCCCACCAACCCTGTGCCATCCACTACCGTCCTGCTTGGCCAAGCGTGTTCTCCCCCTGAAACCTCATCACGAATGTGGGTTTCTCTGCCCAGCCTGGATGGAGCGCTGAGTCCATTTGCTTGTGAAGTTTGCATGCTAATAGGAGGACAATGTTACCAACCACTAAGTTCATATAAAGTAAGACCAGTAGTCTGCGCTCCTCAAGAGGCAAACCGTCTTTCACCTTTCTTCATAATGACAGTGACAGATGGCATTTTGAGCACCTGAGCCAGAAACCAGAAGATTAGTGAATTGCTTACATAGAAGTATACACCTTTTTTATTTCCTAAGTAAGGTGAATAAAATTAAACTGCAAACAACAAGCAAGAAAATGAAATTCAGATGCACTAAAAATTCAGTATTAAGGAAGGAGCCATTCATGTGCTAGAAGAACACATATGTGAAAATCTCTTGTGACAAAGAATATCTAGTCTTGCTCAGTATGACAAATAGTAAAAAATTGGGCAAATTCTGTATTTCAGAAATATAACCTACAAGATACACAGTTGGCAGAAAAAAATATTTTTAATATATGTGAAGGATAAAATATTAATTCAGAAATATAAAGCTAAAATCAATAGGTTAAAATAAGGCAAAACAAACAAACAAAACAAAACAAAAAATAAGCTCCAAAGTGGGGAAAAGAAATTGGCAAAGCAACTCATTCTCATATACAAAATTCAATAATCAAGAAAAGACCAGAGTGAGCATAAGTAATCAGATATGCAAAATATAAAGAAGAATAAGGTATGAATGACAGAAAAGGGAAAGTTTATTATGGGATTGACTCTTTTAAAAATATTCATGAGACCCTCTCTGATGGTCTCATAAATTTAGCATTGTGTATAAAAAACCTTAAAACTATAGACCTGTTGAGTCAGCAATTGTTCTTCCATAACTGTATGCAAAGCAAGAGTCATGAAGGTCCGTGTGCAAACATGTTCATCCAAACCCATCTGTACTCATATGTATGTCGAATTGTGCAGCAGTGAAATGTTGTGGGTAAATCATGGAGCAAATGAATGAATTTCAAGGCAGTGTGTAACAGGAATATGGATATTTACTAACATAGAAGGAGACACCAAAAACGTTTCTGAAGCATATTTACCAAAATATCTACATTGAGTAATGTTTGTTTTTAAAAAAACCAAACAAACAAAAAACGCCTTCTTTTCTCTTCCCTTCTTTCTCCTCTCCAACCTCTCACTCTTTTTCCCCCACCAATCCATTTCTCTCTTTCTTTAATTATTGTATTTTATTCTTTTACAAGTATTATGCATCACTTGTGTAATGAAAACAATTGAAATTTAATTTATAAGTCTATTTGCATAACTGACCCTTTCTGCTAGGTTTTGTTTTCCATAACTATAGACCTAGATAAATATATAAGCATGTATGACTATAGATGAAGGGTCGAAACCAGCTGTAACTGTAACAAAACCATCCACTAAAATGCCAACCTATGACTTATAGAATCTATTTAAGACTTTGAATAATATGTCTCAATAATTGTAAAACTGCTTACACGTTATTTTGCATTTTGCTGCTTGCTTAAAACATAGCTATAGTGTTTTCATAACCTTTCCATTTAATGATTGCATGATAATAATCTATTAAATAAATTCCCCAATGCATATATTCAGATGTGATAATATTTGCTTTTCTGATCCATCTAACATAACAAAGGTAGGTAAATAATATTTCCTCATGAATGTTAAATATTTTATGTCTTCTAATTTTTTTGCTTACTTATATTTAACCCATGATGTAAATTATATTTATTTTCATATTTAAGATATATAAAAACTTTTTTCCATTTATTCCAATGTTATCAATCACTTGTCCTTTAACCTTTCTTTATGAAAATATCACTTGTCCTCTAATGCAGTAACAAATATTACCTTTTAAAATTATCACAATATTATACCACATGGTAAATCAAATTTTCCCCACATGTTAAGATCATTTTTATAGTAATCTTAAATTTATTATTTGTTTTATCCAAAATTAATGTATCTTTACTCTTTTTTCCCTATCTTCCCTATAAAATATGTATATTGAATTTAGGTTTTTAGATATGATACCTGTGTTACATTGAGCAACTACTTCTTCTTTTCTATTTAACTAGGTTTAAGATAAGAATATATACCAAATGTTCCCACATCAAAAAAAAAAAAAAGTCTTGGGGGTGCCTGGATGGCTCAGTGGGTTAAGCCTCTGCTTTTGGCTCAGGTCATGATTTCGGGGTCCTGGGATCGAGTACTGCATCAGGCTCTCTGCTCAGTGGGGAGCCTGCTTCCCCCCCTCTCTCTGCCTACTTGTGATCTCTCTCTGTCAAATAAATAATAAAATCTTATTTTAAAAAAGATTCTTTACAAATTATTTGTGATTTGATATTTCTAAGTGCTTTTATTTTTTTTCTAAGTGTTTTTATATTAACATTCTTGCATTACTAGGTTAAAATCTTTTAGCTATTATTATTAATATTGGTGCTATTATTACTTAGTTATCATTCATTTAGCCATTATTACTTGGAAGTACTGATGATTTCTGTTTATCATGAGATTAAGACATTGCATCCTATAATTACTAAAGAAAAAAAATCTGTAACTTTTTTTGGAAAAAGAAGCTTTATGATTTTATTGCACCTGGATATCAAATCTTGAACATGCCACCACTCTTTGTAAGGAAATTAAAAAAAAAAAATGGGCCTCTGGTTCCATAGATAAGGAACTTTGGAAATCGCCAGTATGTTTTATCAAAAAGTAGTAAAAGACTGAACAAACTGAAACAATAAATAATTCTTCTTAGATCCATAAGAGAAATGAGGTCACAGGGCAAACTGATGTCCCCAGGATTGGGGAGAAAAATAGGTGAATGCAGAGAATCACAAGTTACCAGAGCAGAAACTTATAAACTAAATCTCGACAGGAACCACTGCTACAGTAGGAAAACCTGAACTGTAGTAGACTAATTGTTAGTAGCTTAGAATGGTTAAATCTCAGAGTTAAAAACTTCATGGAGACCCAGTCATAGGGGCACCCCCACACTTTTGTGAGTTTTACTTCCAAGAGCGAAGACAGGTTCTCACCATTAAGATCACAGGAAAAATCCTCCTGTGCTTCCAGCAGTGTAGAGGGAAAAGAATCATTTTGAAATATGCCAGAGCTTTCTGTTCTTTTTTTTTTTCTGGGTAGTTTTTTTTTCTGCCTTTTTTTTTATTAATTTTTTATTTTTTATAAACATATATTTTTATCCCCAGGGGTACAGGTCTGTGAATCACCAGGTTTACACACTTCACAGCACTCACCAAAACACATACCCTACCCAATGTCCATAACCCCACCCCCTTCTCCCAAACCCCCTCCCCCCAGCAACCCTCAGTTTGTTTTGTGAGATTAAGAGTCACTTATGGTTTGTCTCCCTCCCAATCCCATCTAGTTTCAATGATTCTTCTTGTACCCACTTAAGCCCCCATGTTGCATCACCACTTCCTCATATCAGGCAGATCATATGATAGTTGTCTTTCTCTGCTTGACTTATTTCGCTAAGCATGATACGCTCTAGTTCCATCCATGTTGTCGCAAATGGCAAGATTTCATTGCTTTTGATGGCTGCATAATATTCCATTGTGTATATATACCACATCTTCTTGATCCATTCATCTGTTGATGGACATCTAGGTTCTTTCCATAGTTTGGCTATTGTGGACATTGCTGCTATAAACATTCGGGTGCACGTGCCCCTTTGGATCACTACGTTTGTATCTTTAGGGTAAATACCCAATAGTGCAATTGCTGGGTCATAGGGCAGTTCTATTTTCAACATTTTGAGGAACCTCCATGCTGTTTTCCAGAGTGGCTGCACCAGCTTGCATTCCCACCAACAGTGGAGGAGGGTTCCCCTTTCTCCGCATCCTCGCCAGCATCTGTCATTTCCTGACTTGTTGATTTTAGCCATTCTGACTGGTGTGAGGTGATATCTCATTGTGGTTTTGATTTGTATTTCCCTGATGCCGAGTGATATGGAGCACTTTTTCATGTGTCTGTTGGCCATCTGGATGTCTTCTTTGCAGAAATGTCTGTTCATATCCTCTGCCCATTTCTTGATTGGATTATTTGTTCTTTGGGTGTTGAGTTTGCTAAGTTCTTTATAGATTCTGGACACTAGTCCTTTATCTGATATGTCGTTTGCAAATATCTTCTCCCATTCTGTCAGTTGTCTTTTGATTTTGTTAACTGTTTCCTTTGTTGTGCAAAAGCTTTTGATCTTGATGAAATCCCAATAGTTCATTTTTGCCCATGCTTCCCTTGCCTTTTGCGTTGTTCCTAGGAAGATGTTGCTGCGGCAGAGGTCGAAGAGGTTGCTGCCTGTGTTCTCCTCAAGGATTTTGATGGATTCCTTTCACACATTGAGGTCCTTCATCCATTTTGAGTCTATTTTTGTGTGTGGTGTAAGGAAATGGTCCAATTTCATTTTTCTGCATGTGGCTATCCAATTTTCCCAGCACCATTTATTGAAGAGGCTGTCTTTTTTCCATTGGACATTCTTTCCTGCATTGTCGAAGATTAGTTGGCCATAGAGTTGAGGGTCTATTTCTGGGCTCTCTATTCTGTTCCATTGATCTATGTGTCTGTTTTTGTGCCAGTACCATGCTGTCTTGATGATGACAGCTTTGTAATAGAGCTTGAAGTCCGGGATTGCGATGCCACCAATGTTGGCTTTCTTTTTCAATATCCCTTTGGCTATTCAAGGTCTTTTCTGGTTCCATATAAATTTTAGCATTATTTGTTCCATTTCTTTGAAAAAGATGGATGGTACTTTGATAGGAATTGCATTAAATGTGTAGATTGCTTTAGGTAGCATAGACATTTTCACAATATTTATTCTTCCAATCCAGGAGCATGGAACATTTTTCCATTTCTTTGTGTCTTCCTCAATATCTTTCATGAGTACTTTATAGTTTTCTGAGTATAGATCCTATGCCTCTTTGGTTAGGTTTATTCTTAGGTATCTTATGGTTTTGGGTGCAATTTAAATGGGATGGACTCATTAATTTCTCTTTCTTCTGTCTTGCTGTTGGTGTAGAGAAAGGCAACTGATTTCTGTGCATTGATTTTATATCCTGGCACTTTACTGATATCCTGTATAAGTTCTAGCAGTTTTGGAGTGGAGTCTTTTGGGTTTTCCACATATAGTATCATATCATCTGCGAAGAGTGATAATTTGACTTCTTCTTTGCCGATTTGGATGCCTTTAATTTCCTTTTGTTGTCTGATTGCTGAGGCTAGGACCTCTAGTACTATGTTGAATAGCAGTGGTGATAATGGACATCCCTGCCGTGTTCCTGACCTTAGCGGAAAAGCTTTCAGCTTTTCTCCATTGAGAATGATATTTGCGGTGGGTTTTTCATAGATGGCTTTGATGATATTGAGGTATGTGTCCTCTATCCCTACTTTGAAGAGTTTTGATCAGGAAGGGATGCTGTACTTTGTCAAATGCTTTTTCAGCATCTATTGAGAGTATCATATGGTTCTTGTTCTTTCTTTTATTGATGTGTTGTATCACATTGACTGATTTGCGGATGTTGAACCAACCTTGCAGCCCTGGAATAAATCCCACTTGGTCGTGGTGAATAATCTTTTTAATATACTGTTGAATCCTATTGGCTAGTATTTTGTTGAGTATTTTCGCATCTGTGTTCATCAAGGATATTGGTCTATAGCTCTCTTTTTTGGTGGGATCCTTGTCTGGTTTTGGGATCAAGGTGATGCTGGCCTCATAAAATGAGTTTGGAAGTTTTCCTTCCATTTCTATTTTTTGGAACAGTTTCAGGAGAATAGGAATTAATTCTTCTTTAAATGTTTGGTAGAATTCCCCCAAAGGAAGCCGTCTGGTCCTGGGCTTTTGTTTGTTTGGAGATTTTTAATGACTGTTTCAATCTCCTTACTGGTTATGGGTCTGTTCAGGCTTTCTATTTCTTCCTGGTTCAGTTGTGGTAGTTTATATGTTTCTAGGAATGCATCCATTTCTTCCAGATTGTCAAATTTGTTGGCGTAGAGTTGCTCATAGTATGTTCTTATAATTGTTTGTATTTCTTTGATGTTAGTTGTGATCTCTCCTCTTTCATTCATGATTTTATTCATTTGGGTCCTTTCTCTTTTCTTTTTGATAAGTCGGGCCAGGGGTTTATCAATTTGATTAATTCTTTCAAAGAACCAGCTCCTACTTTCGTTGATTTGTTCTATTGTTTTTTTGGTTTCTATTTCATTGATTTCTGCTCTGATCTTTATGATTTCTCTTCTCCTGCTGGGCTTAGGGTTCTTTCTTTTTCTTTCTCCAGCTCCTTTAGGTGTAGGGTTAGGTTGTGTACCTGAGACCTTTCTTGTTTCTTGAGAAAGGCCTGTACCGCTATATATTTTCCTCTCAGGACTGCCTTTGTTGTGTCCTACAGATTTTGAACCGTTGTATTTTCATTATCATTTGTTTCCATGATTTTTTTCAATTCTTCTTTAATTTCCTGGTTGACCCATTCATTCTTTAGAAGGATGCTGTTTAGTCTCCATGTATTTGGGTTCTTTCCAAACTCCTTTTGTGGTTGAGTTCTAGCGTTAGAGCATTGTGGTCTGAAAATATGCAGGGAATGATCCCAATCTTTTGATACCGGTTGAATCCTGATTTAGGACCGAGGATATGATCTATTCTGGAGAATGTTCCATGTGCACTATAAAAGAATGGTATTCTGTTGCTTTGGGATGAAATATTCTGAATATATCTGTGATGTCCATCTGGTCCAGTGTGTCGTTTAAGGCCTTTATTTCCTTGGTGATCTTTTGCTTGGATGATATGTCCATTTCAGTGTATTATTGTTGATGTTTTTCTTTGATTTTCTTATTAATTGGTTATATAGTTGGCTGCTCCCACTTTGGGAGCATAGATATTTAAAATTGTTAAAACTTCTTGTTGGACAGACCCTTTGAGTATGATATAGTGTCCTTCCTCATTTCTTATTATAGTCTTTGGCTTAAAATCTAATTGATCTGATATAAGGATTGTCACTCCTGCTTTCTTCTGATGTCCATTAGCATGGTAAATTCTTTTCCACCCCCTCACTTTAAATCTGGAGGTGTCTTCAGGCTTAAAATGAATTTCTTGGAGGCAACATATAGATGGGTTTTGTTTTTTTATCCATTCTGATACCCTGTGTCTTTTGACAGGGGCATTTAGCCCATTCACATTCAGGGTAACTATTGAGAGATATGAATTTAGGGCCATTGTATTGCCTGTAAGGTGACTGTTACTGTATATGGTCTCTGTTCCTTTCTGATCTGCCACTGGTAGGCTCTCTCTTTGCTTAGAGGGCCCCTTTCAATATTTCCTGTAGAGCTGGTTTGGTATTTGCAAATTCTTTCAGTTTTTGTTTGTCCTGAAAGCTTTTAATCTCTCCTTCTATTTTCAATGATAGCCTAGCTGGATATAGTATTCTTGGCTGCATGTTTTTCTCGTTTATTGCTCTGAAAATATCATGCCAGCTCTTTCTGGCCTGCCAGGTCTCTGTGGATAAGTCAGCTGCCAATCTAATATTTTTACCATTGTATGTCACAGACTTCTTTTCCTGGGCTGCTTTCAGGATTTTCTCTTTGTCACTGAGACTTGTGAATTTTACTATTAGGTGACGGGGTGTGGGCCTATTCTTATTGATTTTGAAGGGTGTTCTCTGAACCTCCTGAATTTTGATGCTCGTTCCCTTTGCCATATTGGGGAAATTCTCCCCAATAATTCTCTCCAGTATACCTTCTGCTCCCCTCTCTCTTTCTTCTTCTTCTGGAATCCCAATTATTCTAATGTTGTTTCTTCTTATGGTGTCACTTATCTCTCGAATTCTCCCCTCGTGGTCCAGTAGCTGTTTGTCCCTCTTTTGCTCAGCTTCTTTATTCTCTGTCATTTGGTCTTCTATATCACTAATTCTTTCTTCTGCCTCATTTATCCTAGCAGTGAGAGCCTCCATTTTTGATTGAACCTCATTAATAGCTTTTTTGATTTCAACTTGGTTAGATTTTAGTTCTTTTATTTCTCCAGAAAGGGCTTTTATATCTCTCGTGTGGGTTTCTCTAATATCTTCCATGCCTTTTTCGAGCCCGGCTAGAACTTTGAGAATTGTCATTCTGAACTCTAGATCTGACATATTACCAATGTCTGTATTGATTAGGTCCCTAGCCTTCGGTACTGCCTCTTGTTCTTTTTTTTGTGTTGAATTTTTACGTCTTGTCATTTTGTCCAGTTAAGAGTATATGAATGGGCAAGTAAAATACTAAAAGGGTGGCAACAACCCCAGGAAAATGTGCTTTAACCAAATTAGAAGAGATCCAAATTCGTGAGGGGGGAGAAAGGGGATGAAAAGAGGTTCAAAAAGGAAGAAAGAAAAAAAAAAGAAAAAAGAAAAAGAAAAGAAAAGAAAAGAATTAAGAAAAAGAAAACACCTAAGAAAAATGTAAAAAAGAAAAAATATATATATTAGATAAACTAGTAAAAAATCATTAAAAAAGAAAAAGGTAACAGTTAAAAAAAAATTTACCCGAAGGCGATAAAAAAAAACAAAAAATGAAAAAGAAAAAAATTAAATTAACTGCAAGACTAAAAAAAATCACATGGAAAAAGCCATGAGTTCCATGCTTGGAGTTCTCCTCCTCTGGAATTCTGCTGCTCTCCTTGGTATTGAAACTGCTCTCCTTGGTAGGTGAACTTGGTCTTGGCTGGATTTCTTGTTGATCTTCTGGGGGAGGGGCCTGTTGTAGTGATTCTCAAGTGTCTTTGCCCCAGGCGGAATTACACTGCCCTTACCCAGGGTTTGCTTTCAGGAGCTTTTGTTCCCTGAGCGCTTTCCGTAGAGTTCAGGGGGACGGGAATACAATTGGCAGCCTCCTGGTCTCTGTCCAGAGGCGCCGAGAGCCCAGGGCCGCACTCCTCAGTGCGCTCTCAGAGAACAGCGCCCAGTCACTCCCGTCTGCCTGACCTCCGGCCGCGCTCCAAGCTCACTGAGCCTGCGACCGGTTCAAGGTAACCCCGAGCTGCGAGCTTACTGTCAGCTCTGTCTCTGTAGCCGGCTTTCCTGTTCCAATACCCGCAAGCTCTGCGACACTCCGACAGCCCCGATCCTTCTGTGACCCTGCGGGACCTGAGGCCACGCTGACCCCGCGTGGACTTCGCCCCGGTTTAGCTTCTGGAGCGATGTCCCTCAGCAGAACAGACTTTTAAAAGTCCTGATTTTGTGCGCCGTTGCTCCACCACTTGCCGGGAGCTGGCCCCTCCCCCCGGGGTCTATCTTCCCGTCGCTTTGGATTCACTTCTCTGCTGGTCCTACCTTTCAGAAAGTGGTTGTTTTTCTGTTTCCAGAATTGCTGTTCTTCTTGTCTTCAATCTGCCGATGGATTTTCAGGTGTTTGCAATCTTTATATAAGCTATCTAGCTGATCTCCGGCTAGCTGAAGTAGTCTCAGCCTGCTACTTCTCCGCCATCTTGACTCCTCCCCCTCTGTTCTTTTTTTAAAGATTTTATTTAATTACTTATTTGTTTATTTATTTATTTATTATTTGTTTGTTTGTTTTATTATAAGGTAAAATAATAATGGGTTTCTTTATTTTTATAAGTATTATTTTATTTATTTTTTATTATGTTCAGTTAATCAGTATATAGCACATCATTAGATTTTCATGTAGTGTTCAGTGATTCATTAGTTGCATATAACATCCACTCTTCATCATCCATATGCCCTTCTTAATACCCATCACCTGGTTACCCCATTCCCTCACTTCCCCTTTCTTCTGCAACCCTCATTTTGACTCCCACAGTCCAGAGACTGATGGTTTGTCTCCTTATCTGATTTATTCCCATTCATTTTTCCCTCCCTTCCCCTGTTGTCTTCCATGTTATTCCTTGTTCCTCGTATGAGTAAAACGGTATGATAATTGTCTTTCTCTGCTTGACTTATTTCACCTAGCATAATCCCCTCCAGTTCCATCCATGTTGATGCAAATGGTGGGTATTCATTCTTTCTTACTGCTGAATAATATTCCATTATATATATGAACCACAGTGACCTTTTTCAAGACGTGTCTCTAAAGACAAGGAAAACAAAAGCAAAAATGACCTTTTGGGACCTCATCAAGATAAAAAGCTTTTGCACAACACGGGAAACAGTCAACAAAACTAAGAGGCCACCCACAAAATGGGACAAGATATCTGCAAATGACATTACAGATGAAGGGCTGGTATCCAACATCCATAAAGAACTTCTCAAACTCAACACCAAAAAAACAAATAATCTAGTTAATAAATGGGCAGAAGACATAAACAGACACTTCTCCAAAGAAGACATACAAATAGTTAACAGACACGTGAAAAAATGTTCAACATCGCTAGCCATCAGGGAAGTACATATCAAAACCGCAATGAGATACCACCTTACACCAGTGAGGATGGCAAAAATTAACAAGACAGGAAGCAGCAAGTGTTGGTGAGGATGTGAAGAAAGGGGAACATTCTTAGATTCTTGGTGGGAATGCAAGCTGGTATAGCCACTCTGGAAAATAATATGGAGGTTCCTCAAGACGTTAAAAATAGAGCTACCATATGATCCAGCATTGCACTACTAGTTATTTACCCCAAAGAGATGTGGTGAAAAGAAAGTGCACATGCACCCCAGTGTTCATAACACTAATATCCCCAATAGCCAAACTGTGGAAGGAGCCAAGATGCCCTTCAACAAATGAATGAAGATTTTATTTATTTATTTGAGAGAGAGAGAGGGAAAGCACACAGAGTAGTGAGGGGAGTAGAGGGAGATGGAGAAGCATACTCCCCACTGGACACAAGGTTCAATCCCAGGATGCTGGGATCATGACCTGAGTCAAAGGCAGATGCTTACCAACCAACCCACCCTGGCACCCCACATTCTATTCTTCTTAATAAAGGCACCCTCAGGAGAAACTATTCCACGTGTTGGGGTTTTATCAGAGCCTCATTGACCTGAGGGAAGAAAAATATCAACTCCAGCCAGCTTTAGCCTTCCATGGAACAGAAAGGAAATAGTGAACAGTAGCCCACTCTAACCATCCTGTCCCACCTAGGGGGAGAAGAAGAATCTGAGAAACACATTTGGAGTTCACATCCCAGAAGTATAGGCCCACTAAAAGTCTGAGAACTGGAATAATAATAATAATAATAATAGTTCATACTATAATAATAATAATAAAGCTACAGAAAGCTTCCCTTCCCTCAACATCAGACTGAAAATTTGAAACAATCATGATTAATAATGCTAAGGACTCCAGTGGATAAAGTAATAGTAATACAAGAAGGAAAAGAAAGAGAGGAAAGAACAGAAAAAAACATTTGAAACAATATTGTGAGAATTTCCCAAAATAACAGATTCCCATCTATTGCGAGATGTTCCCAAAATAACATCAGACACTAAACCACATATCACAAAGTGCAGAAAACACCAAGCAGCATAAATGCTTAAAAAAAAAAACACTTAGGCATATCATCTTCAAACTAAGCAAGATCAAAGATTAAAAAATCTGAAATAAGTCAGAGGATTAAAACTATAGAAAAGCAAAGATGAGATTTCTACTTGACTTTTCTTCAGAAATTACTGCAAGCAAGAAGAGAATAGAAATATTTAAAGTGTTAAGAGGAGGTGGGGGGGGACAAAAAACAAGCAAAAATCCACATTGACTGAGAACTCTGTATCTTGTGAAATATTGCCTAAAAACTGAAGGAGTGATAAAGACAATTTCAGATGAGAAAAAAAAAATTGAATTTAGAGTGTGCTCAGGGACCAATACACTGACTTGTCTCCCTGCCCTTCTACAAAAAGAGAGAGAGAGAGAATTTATTGTCAATGGAACTGCCTTGAAAGAAATATTAAAAGAAGTTCATTAGAGAGAAGGAAAATGATACAGGTTAGAAACTCAGATCTATGGGGAAAAAAGTGATGGGAGGGGAGTGGAAGGGAGAATAAATGAAGGTAAAATTTTAAAAAATATGCTTTTCTTATTATTAATTGATTTAATAAGTAACAGTTTGTTCAAAATACTAATGTCAAGAATATATTTGATTATGTATGTTTATGTATACACATAAATGCTTCCCTGTAAGTAAAATGAATAAAAGCAATGACACAAGGGACAGGAAAGAGGAGTTAGGATTATTTATTATTGGAAAGAACTTACATTACTCGTGAAGCAGCAGTGTAATGTTATTTGATAATGAATTTGGGGGCATCTAGGTGGTTCAGTTGGTTAGGCAACTGTCTCTGACTCAGGTCATGATCCCCGAGTCCCAATATCAAGTCCCACATCTGGCTCCCAGCACCATGGGAGTTGCTTCTCACTCTGAACTTCTCCCCCGTCATGCTCTCTCTCTCTCTCAAATAAGTAAATAAAATCTTTAAAAATAAAAGTGAATTTTGATCCATTTAAATATATATTGCAAACTCTGGAGTAATCACTAAAAAAAAGGGGAAAAAAGAGTAGTATAACTGATATATAAAGAAAGAAAAGAAAATGGAATCATATAAAATACTCACCTAAAACCACAAAGGGCTGGGGCACTTGGGTGGCTCAGTGTTAAGCCTCTGCCTTCAGCTCAGGTCATGATCCCAGGGTTCTGAATCAAGCCCCCCATCAGGCTCTCTGCTTAGCAGGGAGCCTGTTTCTCCCTCTCTATCTGCTTGCCGCTCTGCCTACTTCTGCCTAGTTGTGATTTCTCTCTCTCTCTGTCAAATAAATAAATAAATAATCCTTAAAAAAAAAAAAAAACCATAAAAGGCAGAAAGAGAGTAGAAGACAAATATAGAAATAAAAAGCAGTGTTTAAAAATTACATATGTACAGGGCGCCTGGGCGGCTCAGTGTGTTAAGCCACTGCCTTCGGCTCAGGTCGTGATCTCAAGGTCCTGGGATCGAGTCCTGCATCGGGCTCTCTGCTCAGCAGGAAGCCTGCTTCCCTCTCTCTCTCTCTCTCTGCCTGCCTCTCTGCCTACTGTGATCTCACTCTATCAAATAAATAAATAAAATCTTTAAAATAAATAAATAAATAAAATTTAGATGATACATATGTACAGAAACAGATATGGTAGTTATTACTCAAATTACATCCATTACCACTTTGAACACAAGAGGTCTAATTGCCCTAATCAAAAGAGAGGATTTCAGGGAAGATCAAAAACTAAGACCTAACTCCAAGTTGTCTATAAGAAATCCACTGTAAATATAAAGATACATATAGATTAAAGGCAGTACATGGAGAAAGATACACCATACTAACACTAGTCAAAAGAAAACATGAGTTACATTATTTTCAGGCACAGCTGACTTCAAAGCAAATTAAGTTATCAGAGAAAAAGAGGGGCATCACATAATGATAAAATGGCCAATACTCCAAAAAGACATGCAGTCCTTAATATGTAAGTAACTAAAACACAGCATATAATACATGAGGTAAAATCTTATACAACATAAGGAGATATAGGTGAATCCACTACTATGGTGGAGACTTCAATATCCTTATAACAGAAATGGACATATCCCAGAAGCAGAAAATCAGTAAGAACACAGTTTAACTTCACAATTCCATCAATCAACTGTAAATAACTTTACCCAACAAGAGCAGAATATACATTCTTTCATGGTCACATGGAACATTCACCAAGTCAGACCATATTCTGAGCTATAAACATTCCATAAAAATTTAAAGGACAAAAAAAAAAAAATGTACCACCCTCCCAAACCTACTCATTATCCAAATTATTATATGTGTACACATTTTTTTTTCAAGAATCTCTCTCCAGCACATGGTTCTTCTTCCCATATTTTGGAACTCTTTATAAGTCTTTGGAAGACTTTCCCTTCTTAGCGTCAATGTGATGAGAGAAAACCAGATCAGTCACATTTTGAAAACCAACTAAAAAAGTTTCTGGAAGGAAGATGTATCCAACTGTGTCCATTGTTGACAAGTGAGAATTGACTTTTGGATTTGGCACTAGAGAGGGCTCTCCTCACCTTAGCCATAACAGTGCCCATGGAGACATAGCCTGGTTCAAGAGAATATGAGAGTATATTGAGAGCAAGTACATGCAACTCCTTCGAGAAGCTCTCTGCAATGGGGACAAAAGTAACAAGGCTGAACCTGCAGGGGCATGTAGGTAGATGTTTTCATACTAAATGGGGGACTCAGTCTAGGTAGGCACTAGCCACCCATTGTCACAAGACAAAACTCTAGGGGCTCTCCTTAATTTCTCTCTTTTCCTAGTGATCCACTTAATCAACAAGATCTGTTGACCCTCAAAATAAATCCCCATTCTTAACTATCCCCTATGATTATGTGAGGAATCTGCATGACTTGAATTCTAAGTGTCAAATTTTGTACCATCTCACCAAGGAGATGTGTTCCAGCAGATCCCTCTGATTTCTCCAGCTGAAAGCAACCCCAGTTTCTAGCACATCATAAGATGGTGGTTCCTGGTCTAGCACTTGCCACATCTGATTACTTTCTTATCTGTTTTCTGGCTTATTTTTTCACAGTTGATGTTTTGTCATCTTATCTCCAGAAAAAAACATTCCTGTAAATGCAAGAACATTTTCTAACTCATTAACAATGTCCTTTTCATGCAGAGAAGTGACTAGCATATACAATGTCCTAAATAAAATTTTGGGGGATGCTGTTAATTAGTGAATAAAAACAATGTGACTGTGTAAGCATAAGCAATAAATAATATTAGAATTAGAATATCCATTGGACTAGTATTTAATTTAAAGTTTTATTTGGGTAAACTTTACCCAAATAAAATTTTATTATATTTTATTATAGAGTTTTCCTGTATAGAAAAATAGCTGGTCTCCTCATTTTGTAAGACACTCTTATGTGGGGGCACCTGGGTGGCTCAATCAGTTAAGCATCTGACTTGTGATTTCAGTTCAGCTCCTGAGCTCAGGATTTTGAGATCAAGCCCTGTGTCAGGCTCTGCCCTGAGCACAGAGTCGGCTTGGGATTCTCTGCCTCTTCCTCTCCCTGCTTTCTCTCTCTCCTTCAAATTAATAATTAAAATATTTTTTAAAAAATTTTAAACATATATATTCTAATATGTCCTTTATATATATGAATATATTTATTGCCAATTTTTAATTATTCCTAATTACTTTATATTTTACTTTATAATTGAATATTTTAATCTGCCACTTACTGGTGATTTTCTATATATATATATAAACACATTTTATTTTGTGTTGACCTATTATCCTCCTAGGCTGATAAAACACTATGATGAGTTTTAATATACTTATGCTTATACTTTCTTAAGTCTTTCTTTGTGGATAATTATACTATTTTGTAAGTAGTTTCCTTATTTCTTCCTTTTATTCTTAATTTGCTCTTTTTTAAAACTGATCTTTTTATATTGCCTAAAACTACAATGATCCATATACTTTTATGTAGTTAGTTGATTACATAAATGACATGGGTAGATGAGATTTAAAACTCCTTGATAATGGCTTAAAAGGGACACCTGGGGGCTTAGTCCATCAAGCATCTGCCTTTGGCTCAGGTTATGATCTCAGGGTCCTGGAATAGAGCCCCACATCAGGCAGGGAGCCTGCTTCTCCCAGACTCCTGCCTGCCACTCTCCCTGCTTGCGCTCTCTCTGTCTCTCTGTCAAATAAATAAGTAAAATCTTTTTAAAAAATGATAATGACTGAAAAGGGAATCTAGTATAGCCCAGCAAGCCTCAACCTTCAACTCACTGTTAGCTTTCTCCAGCTTCTTTTATTTATGAAAGTAAATAGAGCTGAGATAGATTCCGTGTTTACCTAATTAGATTAGCTAATGATTTTGATTTACTTTATGAATTAGTTTCCACATGATGACATGTAACTAAAAGTGTGCCTTTATTTATTTTTTCACATTTACTTGACTATTTTTGTTCATATGTCACTGTATTTGGCATTAAATCTGTTAGTCTCTCTAATGCAATTCATATAGAAGACTGGTTTGCACATTCATTGAGGTAAATAGGGGCATGGTTTCTCTACATGGAGAAAAGAAGAAATTCTAGAATATTAAAAGTAAGAGCCTTTCTATTACATGTAGAAGGCGTAATGAACTATGCTAATAAAGTGTGGGAGAGCAGAGGACCTAATGGATCTTCAGTAATGTACAGATAAAAATCTCTCTGAATTAACTCAGCAAATTGATGTTGTTAATGTGACTAAAAATTCCTTCTCTTAGAATAGTAAATAGTCCCTATAAAATCTTTATACTTAACTTACTTGTGAAAATTATTTATCTGTAAATTGCATAAATAGCACTCTTGCTATTCAAATTATCTCAAATACTGTATTAATGGACTCTAAATTAATAAGGCTTTCTGTATTTCAGCTATTCCATAATTAAACTAGCAATTTTTATCAGCTTAGAATTAAAGTCTTTCAATCTTGAGAGAACTAAAAATAGCAAACATTAATACAATTTAGCTATATTAGGGTATCACTTTCCTGATTTTTTAGGCACCATAATAGAAACTGTTCTAAAAAGGTTTATATCTTTCTGTTATATGTGTAAAATTTTCAATTTTCATTGTTTTTCAGCAGGAAAACATTTTTAAATAAACTTGTAATGAAATAAAAGTGATATTTAAAATCAATTTTTTAAGACTTAACCTTGCCCTTGCTATATAAATATAAACCCTGGTCCTATAAAGTGGTATGGAGTAGTAGTGATATATACATACAAATAGACCATACAAAAAGAAAATTAAAACCTTAGGAATTAACTTAAGAATTAATAGAAAGTTTTTAAATAAATTTTCAGATATGTATGTAATTTTTAAAGTAGTTATTACTAATCATAATCTTATAAAAAATGGATACTCTTAAGCATTTGTTTTACTCATATATATGTATCTTGTTTGTTTGTTTATGAAAGTGAGTTTCTGCATAGCCAGTTTCAAACCATTTGACTGAATTTACACCAATCAGCAAGTTGAAAGAAATTCAAGCAATGCTTCTCAATATATGAATACATAGAGTATGTGTGTGCACATAGACAGTTGGATTCTCCCAATTAGATGAATAAAAATATTTTTTAAATTTGGATGGAAAAGAAATTTTTCTCTGACTATTCAAACCAGGTCAGGAATTTTTAACCTAGTGTCCAGGTTAAAATAGGCCTTATCCTCTGAATCCCTGAAGCTATATTTATATTTTAGGTTATAATCTTTTTTTGTTTATTTGTTTGTTTTTTGGTTCTTAGGTTTTTTTTTTTCCTTTTCTTTTTATTTATTTATTTTTTAGAAAAAGATTCAGAGCTTTCATCAGAATCTGAGCAGGATCTATGACAAGGAACTGAAAGCAGTCCTTAACTAGATGTAGGTAATAATCTGTATCTGGGGAACAATCTAATGACCTCTGAGGAAGTCACTTTCACTGGTCTGGGAAAATAAGTGAAAGTTTTATTGAAACAAAAATAGGTGGTATCTCTCCATATATCATTAAATTCTGTGCTATCTTTAAAAATTAATATTCAAGAGAGTTTTGTTTGCTTATTTTGTATTTTTGGCAGATCACAAAAATTGGCCAATGGAGAAAATTAAATCATTTTTATTTACTGACAAATTTAACTATGGAGATGATGTGTACCCTTCATTACACAAATGTCCAGGATGAAAATTCTGTATTATAAAGCTGTGCATATTTTAAAGGTCTAAATAAAACATTTAAAAATGATCACATTTTAACTTTCAGATTAGCCTTGCTTTCAAGATGACAGCAAAAAGTTTACTTCAAAATGAAATGGATGGAGATCTGCTATCAGTATTATCAGAACAGGGAATTTGAACTGGCCTCCCCAAAAGAACAACTGGACAAGCAAAAGAAAATAATTAAATATATGCAAAGCTGGTAGAATTAAAGAGATGGTGAGGTATTATGTAGTTGAGATTCAAGAAGAAAAATGTCCAGAGAAATAAAACTTTTGTCTTTGTGTTTTCATAACAGAATCTGTTCATCATAATGGAAGCTCTCATCCAGAAGGTAAGAAAATGAACATTGTGTTCCCAAGACTCATGGGGCCAAGAAGAAAAACCATTAGGTTTCACAACCTACTAAGAAAGGAGAGCTGTTTATTTTCTAGGGTAGCACCATAGGAGGGCAGTTTTCAAAGTGTGGTCCATCTACTCTTTTTTTTTTTTTAATAATTTTTTATTTTTTCAGCGTAACAGTATTCATTATTTTGCACCACACCCAATGCTCCATGCAATCCGTGCCCTCTCCAATACCAACCACCTGGATCCCTCAACCTCCCACCCCCCGCCCCTTCAAAACCCTCAGATTGTTTTTCAGAGTCCATAGTCTCCCATGGGTCACCATGCTATTTGTTATGTTCCACAAATAAGTGAAACCATATGATAATTGACTCTCTCTGCTTATTTCACTCAGCATAATCTCTTCCATTCCCATCCATATTGCTACAAAAGTTGGGTATTCATCCTTTCTGATGGAGGCATAATACTCCATAGTGTATGTGGACCACATCTTCCTTATCCATTCATCCGTTGAAGGACATCTTGGTTCTTTCCACAGTTTGGCGACCGTGGCCATTGTTGCTATAAACATTGGGGTAAAGATGGCCCTTCTTTCCACTACATTTGTATCTTTGGGATAAATACCCAGTAGTGCAATGGCAGGGTCAAAGGGAAGCTCTATTTTTAATTTCTTGAGGAATCTCCACACTATTCTCCAAAGCGGCTGCACCAACTTGCATTCCCACCAACAGTGTAAGAGGGTTCCCTTTCTCCACATCCTCTCCAACACATGGTGTTTCCTGTTTTGATAATTTGGGCCATTCTAATTGGTGTAAGGTGATATCTCAATGTGGTTTTAATTTGAATCTCCCTGAGGGCTAGTGATGATGAGCATTTTTTCATGTGTTTGATAGCCATTTGTATGTCTTCACTGGAGAAGTGTCTGTTCATATCTTCTGCCCATTTTTTTTATATGATTGTCTGTTTTGTGTGTGTTGAGTTTGAGGAGTTCTTTATAGATCCTGGATATCAACCTTTTGTCTGTACTGTCATTTGCAAATATCTTCTCCCATTCTGTGGGTTGCCTCTTTGTTTTTTTTGACTGTTTCCTTTGCTGTGCAGAAGCTTTTGATCTTGATGAAGTCCCCAAAGTTCATCTTTGCTTTCGTTTCCTTTGCCTTTGGAGACATATCTTGAAAGAAGTTGCTGTGGCTGATATCAAAGAGATTACTGCCTATGTTCTCCTCTAGGATTCTGATGGATTCCTGTCTCACATTGAGATCTTTTGTCCATTTTGAGTTTATCTTTGTGTATGGTGTAAGAGAATGGTCGAGTTTCATTCTTCTGCATATAGCTGTCCAGTTTTTCCAGCACCATTTATTGAAGAGACTGTCTTTTATCCACTGTATATTTTTCCTGTTTTGTCGAAGATTAATTGACCATAGAGTTGAGGGTTCATATCTGGGCATGGTCCATCTACTCTTCATCTAAGTTCCAGAATAAAACAGAGATAAACAAATGGTGAAAAATACAGAAAAGACCCAATACACATAACGCATATAAATTGGAGTCTTGGAGTCTGAGTGGTGAGATTGGAGCAGAAGCAATAACTGAAAAGATAGAAAAGGATATCATACTACATATTCAACAACATGCAGGATAATTTTTTTTTTTTAAAAAGCACATCTAGGGGCACCTGGGTGGCTCAGTGGGTTAGAGCCTCTGCCTTCAGCTCAGGTCATGATCCCAGGGTCATGGGATGGAGCCCCGCATCAGGCTCTCTGCTCAGCAGGGAGCCTGCTTCCTCCTTGCTCTGACTGCCTCTCTGCCTACTTGTAATCTCTGTCTGTCAAATAAATAAATAAAATCTTTTTAAATAAATAAATAAATAAATAAAGCACATCTAATGGTGAAAAACAAAGTCAAAAGAAAAGTCTGAAAGCAGGTCGAGAAAGAAACAGGTTACATACTTCAAAAGAGCGACTAAGACTAATAATGCAACTACAAACCTAGTTAAGGGAGGAAACAGAATGACTTGAAAAATACAAAAGAAGACAAAAAAGGAAAGAAATGAAAAGATAGATCAAGGGGCGCCTGGGTGGTTCAGTGGGTTAAAGCCTCTGCCTTCAGCTCAGGTCATAATCCCAGAGTCCGAGGATCGAGCCCCACATCGGGCTCTCTGCTCAGTGGGGAGCCTGCATCCTTCTCTCTCTCTGCCTGTCTCTCTGCCTACTTGTGATCTCTGTCAAATAAATAAATAAAATCTTTAAAAAAAAAAAGATAGATCAAATGACATAAATAGAAAATCAATAATAAGAGGGTCAATTGTGACCCAAATCATGAGGAGGTATATGGACCATTAATTTCTGTACTCCAGTTAAAAGCCAAAGATTTGTCAGATAGAAAGCAAAACTTTCAGAAAACAAAGCTTTACTTTATAGAACACACCTAAAATAAAAGAAGAGAGAAATTAAAAAGACAAAAGAAAAGAAATCAAAAGGCCTTTAAGGAAAGAAAATGATAACAGCAGATGGAAGGAGGAACAAGAGAACATCATAGTGATGACATTTCAATTTACTAAAAGACTAGGCTGCGACAAGGTGAGGCAAGTGAGTCATGTGGGCACATCTTTTAAAGGACACAATCTCTGGTACCAGTCCTGCACTTGTATAACTATGAGCATGAGGATGTATCCTAAGCACCTCAATTGACTCATCCTGGCCTGGCCCTGTCGGAAGACAAAACAATTCTAAATGCCTATGCATCTATTAACCTTGCCTTTAAATAGTAAAGCAAAACTTGGGACGCCTGGGTGGCTCAGTTGGTTAAGCAGCTGCCTTCCGCTCAGATCATGATCCCAGCGTCCTGGGATCGAGTCCCACATCGGGCTCCTTGCTCAGCAGGGAGCCTGCTTCTCCCTCTGCCTCTGCCTGCCATTCTGTCTGCCTGTGCTCGCTCTCTCCCCCTCTCTCTCTCTGGTAAATAAATAAAATCTTAAAAAAAAAATAGTAAAGCAAAACTTGATAGAATTAAAGGAGAAAATAACATATCTATATTCATACTTGGAAATTATGAGTCTTTCTTAATCAATTGAACAAGCAATACTAATCAGCAATTTAAAATATTGAAAAATATGATAGACAAGCTTAACTTAATTTGTGCATGTAGGAATTACCTGTGTATATAGCAACTACACTGATTTATACGTATTTATCCAAATATGTACACAACATTTAAATATTCACCATATGCTAAGACATAAAACAATTCTCAACAACTTTTAGAATTTAAAGCATGTTCTCTGACTATAGTGCAATTAAGCTAAAAGTTTGCTAAAAATCCTTACATGTTTGGAAACAAAGAACTGTACTTCAAATAACACAGTAGCAGGGGTGCCTGGGTGGCTTGGTAGGTTCCACATCTGCCTTCAGATCAGGTCATGATCTCAGGGTGGTGGGATTGAGCCCCACATTGGGCTCCTTGTTCAGCAGGGAGTCTGCCTCCCCCTCTCTCTCTGCCTGCAACTTCCCCTGCTTGTGCACGTTCTCTCTGTCAAATAAATAAAATATTAAAAAAAAAAGCACATAAATAAAATAAAAAATCAAAAGGGAAATTAGAGAGTATTTTGATCTCAATAAAAATAAAAATAGCTCATATTTAAGCATGTGGGATGCAACTAAAACAGTAATTAGATGAAATTTTTTAAGTACATTGCAAGTGTCAAAAGTGTTTGAGAAATTATATAATTGTTCTGAGGAATCTACTCTAAGGAAATAAATAGTTGAAGATTCAGGTAGTAGGGGTTCCTGGGGGGCTTGGTTGATTAAGTGTCTGACTTTGGCTCAGATAGTGACTTCAGGGTCCTGAGAGTGAGCCCCGTGTCTGACTCTCCCTCTCCCTTTTCCCCTCCCCCCTCCCCACTCATGTGTGCTCTCTCTCTCTCAAATAAATAAAATCTTTAAAAATGTATATTTTTAAAAAGATTCAGGAATAATATTTTAATAATATTTCTCCAAGGTAGGGGAATAGTTAGTATAATCTCAACTATCTTGTGTGTCACCAAATGTTAATCATGTTTCCTCTCAAATGTCTGAAGTTAGGAGTTTTACAAAGGAATAAATAAATAAACAAAAAGTAGAATTGGATGGATAAATACAAAAAACAAATTGATGGATGCCAGAGGGGGAGGTGACATGGGGGATGAGCAAAAAGGGTGAAGTAATAGTGGGAGATACAGGCTGTCAGTTATGGAATGAATAAGCCATGAGCATAAAAGTTACAGTATAGGGAACATAGTCAATGGTATTATAATAGGGTTGGATGGTGATGGAGGACAGCTACACTTGCAGTGAGCATACTATAACTTATAGAGAAGCTGAATCTTCTATTGTTTACCTGAAACTAATGTAGCATTGTGTGTTACCCATGCTTAAGTATTTTTTTAATTAGAGGTTTACTATTACTATTTGTTTTTATTTTTACTATGTTTTTGCCTTTTGCTAGTTTTTTAAAACACATTTTTTAATCAGAAAAACAAAAAGTTGCTTCTAAATACTTGTGTATTTGCAACGCTATCTAGTGGAAGATCCCATGTTACAAGTCAGCTTTGGTGCTTTCCTGAGTAGCGTGCTTGGAGCAACAGCAGTTGTCATATGGGGCTGGTGTCAGCTAGGGTATCCAAAAGAGCCCAGGTCATTTTTGTATGCTTACAATCTGGTAGGAAAGAGAGAGAACAAGCAATATGCATAAAAGTACGAAGTGAACCATGAGAGACTATGGACTCTGAAAAACAATCTGACGGTTTTGAAGGGGCGGGGGGGGGTGGGAGGTTGGGGTACCAGGTGGTGGGTATTATAGAGGACACGGATTGCATGGAGCACTGGGTGTGGTGAAAAAATAATGAATACTGTTATGCTGAAAATAAAAAATAAATTAAAAAAAAAGTACGTAGATTAGGGGGCATCTGGGTGGCTCAGTGGGTTAGAGCCTCTGCCTTCGGCTCAGGTCATGATCTCAGGGTTCTGGGATTGAATCCCACATAGGGCTTTCTACTCGGCAGGGAACCTGCTTCCCCCCCTCCCTCTGCCTGCCTCTCTGCCTACTTGTGATCTCTGTCTGTCAAGTAAATAAATTTTAAAAAATCTTAAAAAAAAAAAAAAGATAGGTAGATTACACGAATGTTATCGGAGATGAGAGATATGGGGGAAATTACTGTAGGAGGGATGGGGTAAGCCAGTGGGAGGAGGTGGTGAAATGGAAACCGTTGAATGTTGCTATCAAGACAGAATTTTATTAGATGATTAGAACAATTTGACTTTTCAAAGCCCTGAACATCTTAAGTAACATCCCTGACTTAAAGGGCTTCTAGGAGAATACAAGGACTTAGCATGTCAAAGTCCCCAAGACCTTGAAATTCCAGATTTGCTTAAGCTATTATTTCTGGGGTTTAGTATAGATATTAGTGTCTGGGAAATCAACCCCCTTCATGGTTTCTGTTCTACGCATGTCCTTTGAAACAGGTGAGTTAGGCCACCCAGAAATATTTCACTATAGTCAAACAAACCAGCTTCTTTATGTGCCATCTTTTGACAACTTTGCACTGCCATGTGTAAGAGGTTCATGCTAACCAATGTCATCCAACACATGGCGCCAGAAGCCCATGAGTACTCCATGCCTTTGTCAGTCTTCGCCAAGCAAGTTTTCTGGATCTGCAAATAAATTTAGGTGAATGGAAAATTACTTATCAGAAAATCTAGTGCCCATTTTACTCCATCAGCTAAATTGTTCCAAAACGTAACAAAAACAAAATCTTATCAGCTTTTAGCATCTCTAATACATTCCTTTATTGCAGACAGCTTTTTGAATCACATTAAAACCACAGGATTGGAGTTGCCATGAGTTGCATTTTATCAGCACAAATAAGGGTGCTTTTTTTGCCATACAAATTAGAGCGATTATTTCAACTCAAGCTGTGATAGTTCTGGGGAGAATGATTGCACATATATTATTCAAAAAAAAAAAAAACGAAAAAGAAAGGAAAGAAAAGAGAAGAGATCACAGTAGGATTCTGCAATGCAGTGTTCCGTTTTATTTGTGTGTGTGCTCTTTTTTTAAAATCCAGCCACTTAGTAGTAATTTATTGTCCCATTATGTCCACATTTTGCTGAATTCCAGAAGTCTATACTTGTCATGTTTACAACTAAAATACTCACAATCCTTTTACTGTACTGAAACTTTAAAAATGCCACAAACCAAACTAGACATCATTTAAAAGCTGCTGATTACAAATTTAGAAGACTAAATGAAAAAGAAAGATCTGTTTTCTAAATTTCCATATAGTCTGGCATCATACATTTAATAAATTCTTCAGCTGGTGCTTGTCAAAAGTGCATAGTTCTGTGCTCTGTGCCAAGGACTGTCCAAAAGACACAGATGCAGAGTTTCTTGTAAAATGCCTTTCCTCAGCCTTCAATATCCAATTTTCTTGAATATTTTTCAACCTCGGACCAGATTAAAGAGACATTCAGGAAGACCTGCATCCTCCACTGAAATATTAGAATAAATTTCAATGTTTTACAAACCTCAATAATTAGAAACAATTTTGCTTTCCAAAGTTTGGAACTTACCTTCTTATATATTAAATTTAAAACTCAAATTCATGTCAAAATAAAAATTCTAACCACTCAAAAGCTCTTCATACTTTTGCTTCATATCCTGTCACAAAATTGAGACTAAACCAAACCCAGCACATGAAGGATTTAGTGCAAAGACTTGGGTGAGTTCAACAAGGGCTGCTTGGGGACACAGGTGAGGCAAAGAGCTAAGTAAGGAAAAAACAAGATGGCCATCTCCCAGGGAAGGGATCCTGCTCCTCTCTTTTTGGTTTCAATGAGCAGCAGAAGAGTGGAGGTATCACACAAATCTGAAAGATAATTCTTAATTCTTCCCAAAACAGTGCTTTTGGGAGCACTGTTGCCAGTTTACTTAAGAAGAAGTAACCCACAATTTTATATATTTTATAAAATATATTATGATTACCGGTGAAATGAATAGAATTTGTGTGTAAAATCATTCAGAAGTCATTAATTTGTGCAGATTATCTCTTCATTGTTTACTATGTACAGATAGACACTAGTTGGTGCCAACTGACTATAACTTGGGGGAAGATCAGTTACATATTAATGGTGTGATCAGCAGTGATTAGAAAGGGAACATACCACCAATCAACATCCCTTGAAAACAATTTAAGAATTAGTAAAAGTTTCATGAGTGAATACCCTCGGGTGTGATTCTATTAAAATCCAGAGTCACTTTTTCCAGGGGCTTGTGGTTTTTCACTTGGAGTTTTAAAAATCACACACAGCATACTGCTGCCATGTGGAAGAATTCCTTGAGCTTGTTAGAGCTATAAATCAAGTGAAGGTATTAATAAAAAAAAATCTCTTTCAAACTCATGAGATTTTCTCACATTTGAGAAGTAAGTCAGAGGTATAAATGTTAGCTATTTTACTTCTTCCTCTCCCATTCTGGTTTGCTTCTTTTGATTTGATTTCATCCACAGGGGCAACATTATTAAAGATATACATTTATGTGATAAAATAAACTTAGTTACTTTTAAAAAATAAGTAAGATATTTGAATTCAGACCCTTCTGTTTACGTATCAGAAGGTATCTCAACTCAGTGGAAAAGTAGCAAATGTCTACATTATTTCACCTGAGGCATAACTAACTGGAATTTGCCCTTCAATCAGAGCCATAAATTATATCTTGAGAATCAGAAGAAAATTACACTATAAATATACATAAATCATTAAAAATACAATCTATCTTTGCAAGCTATGTATGAAATGAAATGAGATAAACTATATGGCTGTATTTCAAGACAAGAAGGAAACTCAGAGAAATTTCCAATGGATGGAGAACAGTGACGTTATTGTGATAGAAATTTTCCCAAACTACCATTAATATCTAGAACAGAGAAAAGATACCGATTATTATTATTAGATTTGTAACAGAAATAAAAATAACTGAATGTGTGGTAGAGGAAGAGTAGATTGAGTATAAAGAAATATATTTTAATTATAAGGCAAGTTAAGTAATGAAACAGTTGGCAAGGGAGGTTTACTTTCATCACAGTTAAAATTGGCTTCAGATCCAGTAAGACATTCTTTCAGAAAGCTTTTTTTAATGATATTGTTTACTAATTTGCTGGTTTTCTGTACCAAACAGCTTCTGAGGGCTCCTCATACTATCACAAAAGATTTAATCTAATTAAATATGATTTTATATTAAAATTGGCTTATTCCAAGATTCTTTCAACTTAATTTCAAATGTTTACAATAGCTCTAAAAGCCAAGAGTTTAATGAGGAAAAAAATAACATTAAAATACACTTTTGGATCTTGACTATAGAGAACACACTGATGGTTACCAGAAGGGAGGTGGGTGGAGGTGAAACAGATGATGGGGATGAAGGAGCACACTTGTTGTGCAGAGCACTGGGTGTTGTATGGAAGTGGTGAATCACGATATTGTATACCTGAGACCAGTATTACACTGTATGTTAACTAACTGGAATTTAAATACAAACTCAAAAAAATTAAAATAAACAACACTTTTGGTATAGAGAAAACATGGTACATATGTAAGATATTAGAGCAGAAGGTATAAAAGTCCCTTTCTATTATCCCCAAGATAATTAGGTAATGACAAAATTGGATACATGGGAAGGGGGCGCCTGGGTGGCTCAGTGGGTTGATGCCTCTGCCTTCTGCTCAGGTCGTGATCTGCCAGAGATCGAGCCCCACATGGGGCTTTCTGCTCTTCTGGGAGCCTGCTTCCCTTCCTCTCTCTCTACCTGCCTCTCTGCCTGCTTGTGATCTCTCTCCATCAAATAAATAAATAAAATCTTAAAAAATAAAATAAAATAAAAGTTTAAAAAATAAATTGGCTACATAGGGGGAATTAAGAGATGTCTCCTTTCAATCCATTGTTGAAATAAAAGATTTATTATGTGTAGAATAGTCTTTTGTGTAGAAAAGAGGTACATTTATTCATTAGGTAAATATAGAAAAGAAAATAATTATTACTGAAGCAAAGAATGACTTAACTATATTTTAAAACTGCATGAGCTGGATCATTCCCCATACAGCTTTCAAAGATTTTTTTGCCTCTATTTCAATTTTCTTCTACCATTTCAAATTCTAATTATAAAAAGAGAGCATTGCTTAGTGGTTATTGTAATGGGATAACAGGATGCAATAATTAACAGAGGAATGTGAAGTCTTGAGATAAAAAAGAAATCTAAGGCACAATCTTTTAGTAATAAGTGTCTTTACTTAGGTTAGGCTCAGACCAGTTTTAAATTCAAAGAAACAGGACACAAAGAAAGGATATATGACCTATATTTACTGAATGCTTCTAGGTGCCAGGTACTTTGCTAATTGCTGAAAATAAAAGACTATGACACAGTCTGTATCTTTATCAAATGGAGGATGAGAACAATAAAATAGAACAATTGATTGATTACAGTTAGAATCAATGCCTCAAAAGAAAAGCATGGGGTACAAAAAGAGAATATAACTAGGTCTGATGTTTGAACCATAATGGAAGGCTTTCCTCGGAAAATTGAAAGGTAAAGGAGTAAACCAGAGAAAATAATGAGGAGAAGATATTCCAGCCAGGGAAAGCTACATGTTGAGAGGTCTTAGCACATGAGAAGAAAAGAAAGAGAGTCAGTGTGGTTGGTACATAAAAATCCACCAAGAAAGTGAAACCAGATGAGGTTGAAGAGCCAGCAGGACCTAGATCCTTTAAGCTTTCAAGGCTCCATTAAGAATTTTTCAGTTTATTCTAGATCAGTGCAAAATGATTCAAGTGTGAAACAGGAAAGTGACACAAGGATTTCCTATGTTAACCCAATGAGTTGTTCACCAACAAAGCCATGAGGGAATGGACTAGAAGTCTAATTTCCAGTCACAAGAGAAATCAGACAAGTCCAGACTTAATTTAATTATAACCCCATGTTCAGGATGACTTAATCCCACAGATAAGATATGGTTATAAGAATATTTATTTATTCTGCTGATATTCAAATTTAATCTGTGATAAACATAGGGATCCTGGGCCTGTTTCACCCTGAATCAGGACCCAAGTCTGTGAAAAACATGATTTACCAAATCCTGGCGATAAGGGTTTGCAAAGGACAAACCAGATTGGAAGGCTCTGGAAGAAAACACTAACTCTTGCCTTTTTAACTTCTAGATGCTACCTACATCATTTGGCTCATTCCCTCTTTCACACATCTCTCCAATCTGTTTCTTTGACTCCCTGGCTCCCTGGTAAGAACCCACATGATTACACTGGACCCACCCGGATGATCCAGAATCACTTCCCCTGTCTAATGATCCCTCACTTGCTCACATCTGCATATTCTGTTTTGTCATGTTGCAAAAATAAAAATTAATTAATTAATTAATTATAATAAATAATAAATAAATAAAAATTTAAAAATAAAAAATAAAATAAATATTTGCCCTTAGTTCTTGGCACACAGTTCCCAAAACCCTTGGAATCTTTAGAGTTATAAGATTGTGGTGCTATTCTAATGAGATGACTGGTAGCCTGAGACCCCTAGAGAGCTTCAGGATAGGGGCTGGTCCCCAGAAAGACTGAGGCATGTGTATCACAGTTCTCCAGAAACAGAGTATATACAGAGTATATATGTAATATAAATATATATTTATTTATTTATGATTTACAATCTTTTCACTTAATGATAGCGTAAAACTGACACACATTATGTAGAGACCATACTTCAAATTTTGAATTTTGATTTTTTTCCCAGGCTAGCAATATGTGGTACAATACTCTCCTGATCTTGGGTAGCAGAAACAAGCCACAGTTCCCACTTGGCCAAGCAATCACAAAGGTAAATACTGAGAGCCATTCAGTTTTTCACTTTCAGTACAGTGTTCAATAAATTATATGAAATACTCAACATTTTGTTATAAAATAGGTATTGTATCACAGGGCTTTGCTCAATTGTAGACTCATGTAAGTGTTCTGAGCACATTTAAAGTAGGCTAGGTTAAATGATAATGTTTAGTAGGTTAAGTGTATTAAATGTATTTTTGACTTATTGTATTTTCAACTTAAGATGAGTTATTGGGACATAACCCCATAGCAAGTTGAGGAAGATCTGCATATAAAGGGAGATTTATTACAGGAATTGGCTCGCACAGTTACAGAGGCTGAGAAGTCCCACAGTTTGCCATCTGCAGGCTGGAGAACTCGAAAAGCTGGTGGTACTATTTAGTTTGAGTACGAAGACCTGAGAACCAGGATCTTCAATGTCTCAGGTCAGGAAAATATGGACATTCCAGCTGGAGAAAGAGGTAACTCACCCCTCATTAAACTTTTTGTTCTATTTTGGCCTTCAGTACATTAGATGACGCCCACTCACATTGCTAGCAATAGGTCTGTCTTCTACTGAATGAGATGTTTCTCTCTTCCAGAAACCCCCAGCAATAAAGTACCAGCTATCTGTGTATCCCTTAGACCAATCAAGCTGACATGAGAAATGAAGCATCATAGTAGTCTAGAGGGTTGAAACCTTCAGTCCTGCCCCAAAACCTTCAGGAGAGATGAGGGGCTGGAAATCAGGTTAATCACCAATGGTTAATGATTTAATCATTCATGCTTATGTAATAGAATCTCCATAAAAATAAATAGAATCTCCATAAAAACTCCAAACAACAGGGTTCAGATTGCTTCCAAAATGATGAATGCCCTGACGCCCTGAGAGGGTGACATGCCCTTGGGGGCCTGGAAAGTCTATGCTCCTTCCACAATGCATCCCTTTCACTTGGCTGTTTCTGAGTTTTATCTTTATAATAAGCTGATAAGCATTAAGTGAAGAGAGTTCCAGGGTTCTGTGAGCCATTCTAACAAATTATGAACTCTGAAGAAAAGAGGGGTGTTTTGGGAACCTCTGACATTGCAGCAAGTTCAGACAAAAGGGCAGTACCTAATAATCATGACTGGTGTTTGAAGTGTGGTAAGTAAAAACAATTTATTTGTAAACTCAAATGCTCACAGCTTTACCAATTAGAACATAAACATCTTGGGGAACCCCTTATTCTGCCTACCACAATCCTCCCTTTGATCTTCCCGAATTTATGCCCTCTCATGTACAAAATGCGTTCATCCCATTCCAAACATTTCAACTCATTACAGCATCACCCCCATGTCCCAAGGATCATCTACATCTCAGCAGCTCAAAAGTCCCCAATCCCAGCATGTAAATTATTTAAATTCAGGATGGGTGTGGCTCTGGGTAAAAAATCCATCCTGAGACACATTCCTTGCCATCTGGGATGCTGTGTAACTCTAGAAATAAGTCATATGTTCCCAAAATAAAAGTCTGAGATGGACATAAGATGACAGTTACAGACATTATCATTCAAAAAAGAGGAACACTAAAGGAAAAAAGGTGTGACCAGTCCCACATAATTTTGAAATGCAGCTGGGCAAACAACCACCCTTTTCCAGACCTGGGACTAATTCTCTACAGTCTGTGGCTTCACATGTTTGCAGCTCAGTGGTTCTGTTTTGTGTTTTGTGTTTTGGGGTATCTTTAAGATTTTATTTATTTATTTATGAGAGAGAGAGAGAGTGCACCAGCACTAGTGGAAGGGGAGAGGGAGAGAGAGAATCTCAAGCAAACCCCACACTGAGTGTGGAGCCAGACACAGGGCTCAATCCCAGGACCCTGAGATCAGGACCTGAGCTGAAATCAAGAGTTGGACACTCAACCCACTGTGCCACCCAGGTACCCTGCAGTTCAGTAGTTCCATCAGCATATTCCCCATCTATAGAATGTTGGGCATCTGACAGTCCTCTTTCTTTTCTGTGCTCTTTCAGACCACATGGCAGTGTTTCGCTGGCATAAAATTTAAAAAAAAAACAAAAAACAAAAAAAAAAAACTTGTAGATCTCCTGTGTGGGGGGCAAGAATTTACTTCATTAGATCAGAGACTCCACCTCAGATCTTTCTAGGTAATCACATCCTTATTTTTGGCTCCTTTGGAGAGGCTAACGGGATCCATGACCACATCCCTGATCTCTTCAAGGGGCTCTGTGTGTGACAGAATTCTACAGTGCCCTTTTGTTCTTTCTGAGTCACTAGCAAAAGAAAAACCATCAGCCACACCCTTGGGTTTCTACCCAGAGCAAGCTTTCCAGAAAGCAAATTTCCCAATTTTGTCATCTTTGGCAATCTAAAGAGGCTGAGAATTTCCAAAATCATCAAGTCTTGGTTTCTTTTTGCTTAACAGTTGCTCCATCAATCCCGTCTCTTTCATCTCTTGTTTATTATAAGCAATAAGAAAGAAAATAGGCCACACTTTCAACACTTTGCTTGGAAATCTTCTAAGCTAAATGTCAAAGTTCATTGTTTTCAACTTCTGCTTTCTACTTAGCTACAAAACACAGTTTAGCTAAACTTTTTGCCCCTATACAACAAGAATCATCTTTCTTCCAGTTTCCAATACCAAGTTTCTCATTGCTTTCTGAAGTCTCATCCACAGTACCTTGAGTGTCCACATTTCTACTAACAACATATTCATGAAAATTTAAATATTCTTAATATCGGTTTTCTCTACAATGCTCCTTACTTTCCTCTGAGTCTTCACTAGCAGAGGAGTCAAGATTTAGAATTCTACTAATAATCTATTAAAGGTAATATAGACTATTTTTATTGTGTTTCTCAAAATTCTTCAGGCCTCTACCCATTACTGTATTCCAAAGTTGCTTCCACATTTTTAGGTATTTATCATATCAGTACCCTCTATCTGGTATCAAAATGTACATTGATTTCCTATCAGTGCTAGAACAAATTATTGCAAATTTAGTCTCTTAAAAACAATACAATTTTTTTTTAATCTTAAAGTTCTGGAGGCCAGGGACTTAAAATGGGTTTCAGTGGACTAAAATTAAGGTATGGGCAAGACTGTGTTCTTTCTGGAGTCCCTGGGCGAATCCATTGTTTTTCCTTCAACTTCTAGAGGCTGCTTGCATTCCTGGGACTGTGGTCCTCTCCTTCTCTTGTCATCTCCTCTGATTATCATTGTCCTAACTCCTTCTTTCACTTTACAAAGGTCTTTATCACTGTTAGGCCTACCAGATAATACAGGATAATTTTCCCATGTCAAAATCCTTAATCACATCAATAAAATCATTTTTGCCATGTGATGTAATATAGTCACAAGTTCAAGGATATCTTTGGGGATCATTATTCTGCCCACCGTAATGACATAGGCAAATTTCTGGGAATCATAAAAATAGTGTCCTAAGCACCCAAACCTCCCTACCCAGACACTAGCTGAAATTAAAAACACCTTCAGCAATAGCACATATCCAGAATATTTGACAACTGTATTTTCTTTCAAATATTATAGAAAAGAGTTGTTTGGAGAAGCACTCAAAGAGCCACTCAGACTTCATCAGATTTCATCTTCTAGATGAAGCACAGATTTAATTTAAAGCATCAGTAGGAAGATATGGGCAGAACACCCCAATATAGCCTGAATTCAATGAGCAAACATGGCGAGAAAAGCTTACCTTGAGAAAAAAGGAACTAGTTCACATAGAATCTCACTTGGTGTTGTAGGTCATTGTGTAGGAAAGTGTGCTAGTTTGCCTGAGGGAAACATTCACACCAAACTCAAAACTTCTCCTTACTTTATAATCAACCCAAAGCACTGAAATTCTTTTTTCTGGTATTTGTTCATCTATTCACTCATACACTCACTCAACAGATACTTAACGAGTACCCCCACACCTAACAGAGTTTCCTGTAGACAACAGTGAATAAAATGAAGTCTCTCCTCTAAAAGAACCCACGTTGAGTTATGAGGGAAAGATAATAGAAAACAAGTAAATTGTGATAGTATCAGGTAGCACCAAGTTTTATAAAGGAAAATAATGCAAAATGAGGTAAGATGGAGAAAAAATGAGGTTAAGATGGAAAGGAAGAGGAGAATTAATGACATTTGAACGAGAGTATTTGGGCAGAGGCATATAAGAGAAAAAAGGAGTTAACTGAATGGATATTTAGGGAGTAGGCAGAAAGAAGAGCAGAATCAAAGCTTCTCCACATGATATGTTCTAAAGACAGTGAGGAGTCTGTTCTCACTGTAGCTGAAGAGGGGAAAGCAAGGGACATTTAAAAGTAACAGGATTAGAAAGGTGGTCTAGGGTCTGATCATATAGGTCAAGCCTCTGGATTTTATTCTAAAGCTTTTGGAACAGGGGAGTGCAGATTCAATTTACATTTTAAAAGGTAGGCAGCAGCTTACCAGATACTAGGGAAGCATAAGAGCCCCTCAAAGCAACACCGATAGTAGTTTGTTGTTGCAGTAAGTAAGTAGGGCAGCTTTAATTAGAACTCTGCTTGTACACTGTAATATGGAAAGGGAAAAGCAGAAGATGCTAGTGAGCAGCTAGAGAAAGGGTGTTGTTCTTCTCTCACTCTGTCTACTACATGGAGAACTCTGTCAGCTTCCTGAATAGACTCAAAGCATCAGTGATCAAACTTGCAGAGAACTGGCCTTCTCTATGGCAATGGTTCTCTGTAAAGAGAGGCTCTTCTCCAAAAGAGAGACAGAGAGCCACACTAAGATGCAAGCAGTGCACCCATTGTATGGGTGGTAGTACTAGTGGAAGCCAGGTCCCAAAAATAGCCAGGTAAAGAAAGCTAGTCAATGTCAAGATGACTACAGGAAATTCAATTAAAAAAAAAAAAAAAGACACCTAGGGCCAAGAATCCCTTCTTGAAGAGATCTTGATCTATACCTTTCCTCACCTTCCTGAGGAGGCTAGGTAAACTAACTAGTAGAAGTCACTTACCCCCATTATTGATATGGGATAAATTTACATCTCTTCTTTCCCATATATGAATTGTAAAAGGGAGGAAAAAGGCACATTAGGTTTTAATCTAATTTGCATCAAAAAAGAAAAGAACACTAACACGGGGGTTCTTTTTGAAATAAAGGTAAATTTAAGACAGCAGTGTTGAAATCCCATAACCCTCTGAGAACAAATGGGTAGCTATGCCATATTTTCCCAGAAAACATCTACAAATAGGTTCAACTTACATTTCAGGACTGTTTATTCTCATATGTAGACATTAACTACTTTGATATTTGTATAATAAAGCAATAGCCCCTTATTCAAAAAGATCATGATAACATTATCAAACCTTGCTAAATCTTGCCACAGCTACACTGACATGAGAAATATCTAAAATTTGATGACTACATAGGAAAAAATGAAATAAATTAATATGGTGTCAACTGTAAATGAAAAATAACAATGGCAAAATGTAAGAAAGACCTATAGAAAGATGTTGGTAAAGAAGCCAAAAATTTAGAAACTAGAAAGTACAATTTTTTTTTTTTAATGAATTTACGATGATGCTCAAACTCTCCTTCTAAAAATGGGTCCTAAGAATATATCCCAATAATAATAGTAATCATTATATTAGAGAACTATCAGAGTTTATTTTTATTCATATTTCTCATTTAGTTCTATGTTTTGTTTTTCATATTATTGATATTGAATACATTTAAATTTGAACAATACCTGCAAGTTTCTGTTTTGAATTTTGATTAGATGAAAAGAGGATCACTCCTACCCTCACAGGAACAATAACATAATGCTAGAAAGTCTGCCAATTCACAACTTTTCTTGAACATATCAGACAGCAAAACTCACTGAATGACCAATTAACCTGAAATTTAAGGAAAGATAGGCTTTCCTAAATAGAGATCAGATGTAAGCCATGGTTTTCCTAGGTTAAACGCTGGTGGGCACAAGTAACAATTAATCTGGAATTTGTCGTGAATCACAAAAGGTTGATGATGGGCTAGCAAGAGAATACAGAACACAAGGAAACTGCAGACAAAAGCTCAATTCAACCCCACGTGCAGGCTCTTCTCCATGAACCTCACTGGATGCTTACAAAAAACTTAAGACTGACAAGAGTCCTGAAAAAGTGTTCCTCATGGATTAAACCCAAGGAAGAGGGACTGTAGGCACCGCTGCAAATGCACAAATTTCAACTAGACTCTTCTCCTCCATTCTTATGGGGGAAAATACGCTTTCAGCTGTTGGTTAAAGGGCAGCAAACTCTCTTGCCCTTGGAGCTTAGGGAAACCTGCTGCAGCTGAAATAGAGGGGAGTACTGGCTCTCTTCAGAGACAGAAAAGAATACATGAGGAGCTCATGTCTACCACTGAGATGACTGTGAAATCCCCACTCAAAGACCCAGGGACACAGTGAAAGAAAGAATCCCTAAACATAAAGATAGATCAATAAATATTACCTAAAATAAACACAAAGAGAAAAAAAAAAGATGATAAAACAGAGATGTAGGGAAAAAAATGCTAACAAGTGACCAACTGCAATCCTTAGGAACCATGAGTAGAAAGGAATAGAACACTGCAAAAGAAGTATCAGAACAAACAATGGCTGAGAAGTTTGCAAAATTAATAGGCATCAAATTACAAATCCAAGCTCACAGAACATCAAATAGGGCAGATAGCAAACACATTTTGACATGAACCTCTCAATAAATGTAGAAAGAGCCAATATCTATTTATTATAAAAACTAGGAAAAGAAAGGAACATGTTTTTTTCTTATAATGACAAACTATAAAAATCTTAACAGCTGGCATCAAATGAATAGTGAAAGAGGAAAGTTTTCCTCCCAGGATCAGGAGTTAGACAAAGATAATCTGCCCTTCTGATTCTTACTCAGCATAGTGCTAGAAGTTCTAGACAATGTAATAAGGCAAAATGTAAAAGGTGTACAGAAAGGGGAAGAAAACAAAGATAAAACTGTTTATTTTCCCATGCATTCTGACCATTTACAGACAATTCCAAAGCATCTACCAAAAAACAAACCCAAAAAAAGACACTAGAACAAATCTGTGAGTTGGCAGACCACAGGATAAAAATCAATATACAAAAATGCATCACATTTCTACATACCATCAATGAAAAGTTGGAAACTGTAATTTGAAAATATATAATTTACAATAGTTATAAAAAATAAAATGCTAAGCTGTGTTTATTATGTAATATGTGTAGCACCTGTAGGCTAAAAATTGCAAAATCTTCTTTTTTCAATAAAAATCGCAAAATCTTATTAAAACAAAAAGTTATGGAGATATATACCATATTCATGGACTGGAAAAGTCAGTGTTGTGAAGATATTAATTCACCTAAAATTGTCCCACATATTCTATATGCAGTTACAATAAAAATTCCAGGAGTATCATATGATCTCCCTGATATGAGGAAGTGGTGATGCAACATGGAGGCTTAAGTGGGTAGAAGAATAAATGAAACAAGATGGGATTGGGAGGGAGACAAACCATAAGTGACTCTTAATCTCACAAAACAAACTGAGGGTTGCCGGGGGGAGGGGGTTTGGGAGAAGGGGGTGGGATTATGGACATTGGGGAGGGTATGTGATTTGGTGAGTGCTGTGAAGTGTGTAAACCTGGTGATTCACAGACCTGTACCCCTGGGGATAAAAATATATGTTTATAAAAATAAAAAAATTAAAAAAAAAAAAAAAAAAAAAAAAAAAAAAAAATTCCAGGAGTAATTTTTAGAAAAATAAAATAATTTATTTTAAAATTATATGAAAAGAAAAATACACATATAAAAGAACAAATTTGGAGCACTCACACTATCTGAATTTTTTTAAGATTTTATTTGTTTATTTGACAGAGAGAGAGAGAGAGAGATCACAAATAGGCAGAGAGGCAGGCAGAGAGAGGGGGGAAGCAGTCTCCCTGCTGAGCAGAGAACCTGATCCAGGGCTCAATCCCAGGACCCTGAGATCATGACCTGAGCCAAAGGCAGAGGATTAACCCACTGAGCTACCCAGGCACCCCATACTACCTGGCTTTTAAACCTACCTAAACTACAGTAGTCAAGATTATATTAGAATAGAGAATTAATAACCATATCAATAAATAAAACAGAAGAGAAACCCAGAAACATACTTACATATTTATGGGGAATTGATTTTCAACAAAAATGCAAAGACAATTAAGTTTTGGTTTTGTTTTGTTCTTTAAGTTTTTATTTAAATTCTAGTTTGTTTAACATATACTGTAATATTAGTTTCAGGTATACAATACAGTGATTCAGCACTTTCATACAATACCCAGTGCTCACCACAGCAAGTGTGCTCCTTAATCCCTATGGTCTATTTAACCCATCCCTCCCTCCACCGCATCTCTGTTCTGGCAACCATCAGTTTGTTCCCCACAGTCAAGAGTCTATTTCTTGGTTTGCCTCTCTCTCCTTGTTTTCCTTTGCTCATTTCTTTTGTCTTGTAAATTCCACATATGAATGAAATCATATGCTCTTGATTTAGTTATTTTTGTATTCTTTGGGTAAATAGCACAATTCTAGATCATAGGATGGTTCTACTTCTAACATCTCAAGGAACCTCCATACTGTTTTCTAGAATGACTGCATCAGTTTGCCTTCCCACCAACACTGCAAAAGTTTCCACTTTTTCCACATCCTTGCCATTTCTTTCTTGTGCTGTGTTTAGCCCTTCTCACCTGTGTGAGGTGATGTTTCATTGTAGCTTTAATTTGTATTTCCCTGATGATCAGTGATGCTGAACATCTTTTCATGTGTCTGCTAGCCATCTGTATGTCTTCTTTGGAAAAATGTCTATTCATGTATTCTGACCATTTTTAATTTGATTATTAATTTTATGGCTGTTGAGCTTTATTAGTTCTTTATACATTTTACATATTAACCCTTTATCAGATATGTCATTGCAAATATCTTCTCCCATTCAGTAGGTTGCCTTTTAGTTTTGTTGATTGTTTCCTTAATTGTGCCAAAGCTTTTCATTTTGATGAAGTCCCAAGAGTTTATTTGAATTTTTGTGTTTCCCTTGCCTCAGGAGACCTATCTAGAAAGAAGTTACTACTGCCCATGCTGAAGAGGTTACTCCTTGTGTTTTCTTCTAGGATTTTTATGGCTTCCTGTCTCTCATTTAGCTTTTTAATCCACTTTGAGTTTATTTTAATATATGGTAAAAGAAAATGGTCCAGTTTCATTCTTTTACACATAGCTGTCCAGCTTTCCCAACACCATTTGTTGGTACCATACTGTTTTGATCACCAGAGCTTTGTAATGTAACTTGAAGTCCAGAATTGTGATGCCTCCAGCTTTGCTTTTCTTTTTTCAAGGTCACTTTGGCTATTTGGAGTCTTTTGTGGTTCCATACAGATTTTAGGGTTGTTTGCTCTAGCTTGGTTTTGGCATTTTGATAGGTTGCATTCAATGTGTAGATTGCTTTGGGTAGTACAGCCATTTAAACAATGTTCATTCTTCCAATCCATAAGCATGGAATGTCTTTCCATTTCTTTGTGTCATCTTGAATTTCTTTCAGCAGTGTTTTATAGTTTTCAGAATATAGGTCTTTCACCTCTTTGGTTATGTTTGTTTCTAGATATCTTATTGTTTTTGCTACAATTATAAATGGCATTGATTCTTTAATTTTTCTTTCTGCTACTTCATTATTGTTGTATAGAAATACAACAGATTTCTGTGCATTTATTTTGCGTCTTGTGACTTTACTGAATTTGTTTATCAGTTCTAGCAATTTTTTGATCAAGTCTTCAGGTTTTTTAAATGGACTATCATGTCTTAATAGTGAAGGTTTTACTTCTTTGCTGATTTGTAAGCTGTTTATTTCTGTTGTCTGATTGCTGAGGCAAGGACTTCTAGTACTATGTTAAATAATAATGGCGAGAGTGGACATCTTGTCTCATTCCTTACTGTAAAGAAAAAGCTCTTAGTTTTCCCCATTGAAGATGATATTAGCTGTGGATTTTTCATGTATGGCCTCTATTATGTTAAGGTATATTCCCTCTAAACCTGTTTTGTTAAGGGTTTTTATCATGAATAGATGCTACACTTTGCCAAGTATCCATTGAATTGATCATATGATTCTCATTTTTTCTTTTGTTAATGTGGTGTATCACAGTGATTTGATTTAAGGTAATTAAATTTTTAAAAGGATAATCTTTTGCGGGCACCTGGGTGGCTCAGTGGGTTAAGCCTCTGCCTTCAGCTCAGGTCATGATCTCTCGGTCCTGGATCAAGCCCTGCATTGAGAACTCTGCTCAGCAGGGAAACTGCTTCCCCTCTCTCTCTGACTGCCTCTCTGCCTACTTGTGATCTCTGCCAAATAAATAAATAAACTGTTTTGTAAAAAATTTAAAAATAAATAAAAGCATTATCTTTTTAACATCCCAATCCATACCTCACACCTTTTACAAAAAAGAAAGAAAGAAAACTCAAAATAAATTATAATCCTGAATATAAAACCTAAAACTCTAAAACTGCTAGAAGGAAACATGTGAAAATATTTCTGATTTTGAATTAGGCAAAGACTTTATAGATACAGCACCAAAAGTAAAATCCATAAAGAGAGAAAAAAAGATAAATTGACAGCATCAAAATTAACAATTCTGATCTGTGGAGGTTGGTGTTATCAGAATAAAAATACAAGATAAGCCATAAATTAGGAAAAAATATTTGCAAATCATATATCTGATAAAGGACTTGTAATCTTAGTAAAAGCTCTTAAAACTCATGAACAGGAAGCCAAAAATTTTTTTAACAATGGGCAAAATATCTGAACTGACAATTCACACAGAATATATACAAATAGCAAACAAGCCTATGAAAAGTTGCTCAACATCATTAATCATTAGGAAAATGCAAATTAAAATTATATTGGACTGCTGTACATCTATGGTATTGAATAAAATTTTTAAACAAGCAATTCTAAGGTTGCTGAGTAACTGGCCTCATACATTGCAAAATGCTATAGTGACTTTGTCAAACAATTTAACAATATCTAATAAAATTAAAAACATGTTTATCAATCTTACCACTTTCAGTCATTTATCCAAGTGAAATAAAAACTTGTGTTCACAAAAATAAATAAATAAATAAATAAATAAATAAGAACAAAACAAAAAACCCTGTATGAAAATGATTTTATTCATGAACTGAAAGCCACCCATATGTTCCTCAACTCCAGTGTGGTTGTGGTGTAGGCATATACAATGGAATGAACAAGAGTGATAACAGAGAATGAGCTACCAATACACATCACAGCATAAATTAATCTCAAATGAATGGTGCTATGTAAAAGAAGCTAGGTGCGAAGGTCATATACTACATCATTCCATTTACGTGTCATTCTTTCAAAAGCAAAACTACAGGCAAAAATTAGTTGAGTGTATGTCAGAGCTGGAAGCGGGGGTGGGAGGGAGGTTGCTTCTGAGGAGTTTATTGGGTAATGGAACTGATTTAAACCATAATTATTGTGGTGGTTAACAGACTGTATATGTATGCCCAAACTCTCGGAATTTTATGTTTAAAAATCTGAATTTTACGCCATGTGAATATACCTTAACTAAAAACAGAACAAAAAAGTACTAAAAAAAATTAATGCGTTATCCTAATGATAAAATCAGACATGTGAATAAAAATGCATATGGAAGGATTTAAAATCACTTAATTTTTTCCAATAAAACTTAGTAACAATCTAAATATTCACTAGGCAGAAAATACCAAAAGGTAAGGCATAAACAATATTTTTAAATGAAATAAAAACAATTACAAAAAATTCTAAAATTATATTGAGAAACACACTCATGTATAGTGTCAATGGTATAGCAAAATACTTGAGTATTTTGTACTATGACTGTACTCTTTTTATGATAACTCTTAAGGGTTTATAACAACTTTAATATTTTTATCTTATCCCTGTGCAAAGACATTTAGAAGTTTCTAATAAAGAAACTACACGCATTTGCAATATCCCATCAAAGGAGCATCATTGGGTCTGTGTTAAGAGATTGGGTGAGTCAGAATAATCTCACGAGAGGATGTTCAGAAGAGACTGTGGCACTGCAACCAGTGTGAGTGGCAATTTCTTTTTTTTTTTTTAATATAATTTTTTATTTTTTATAAACATATATTTTTATCCCCAGGGGTACAGGTCTGTGAATCACCAGGTTTACACACTTCACAGCACTCACCAAAACACATACCCTACCCAATGTCCATAATACCACCCCCTTCTCCCTAACCCCCTCCCCCCAGCAACCCTCAGTTTGTTTTGTGAGATTAAGAGTCACTTATGGTTTGTCTCCCTCCCAATCCCATCTTCTTTCATTATTCTTCTCCTACCCACTTAAGCCCCCATGTTGCATCACCACTTCCTCATATCAGGGAGATCATATGATAGTTGTCTTTCTCCAATTGACTTATTTCGCTAAGCATGATACGCTCTAGTTCCATCCATGTTGTCGCAAATGGCAAGATTTCATTTCTTTTGATGGCTGCATAGTATTCCATTGTGTATATATACCACATCTTCTTGATCCATTCATCTGTTGATGGACATCTAGGTTCTTTCCATAGTTTGGCTATTGTGGACATTGCTGCTATAAACATTCGAGTACACGTGCCCCTTTGGATCACTACGTTTGTATCTTTAGGGTAAATGCCCAATAGTGCAATTGCTGGGTCATAGGGCAGTTCTATTTTCAACATTTTGAGGAACCTACATGCTGTTTTCCAGAGAGGTTGCACCAGCTTGCATTCCCACCAACAGTGTAGGAGGGTTCCCCTTTCTCCGCATCCTCGCCAGCATCTGTCATTTCCTGACTTGTTGATTTTAGCCATTCTGACTGGTGTGAGGTGATATCGCATTGTGGTTTTGATTTGTATTTCCCTGATGCCGAGTGATATGGAGCACTTTTTCATGTGTCTGTTGGCCATCTGGATGTCTTCTTTGCAAAAATGTCTGCTCATGTCCTCTGCCCATTTCTTGATTGGATTATTTGTTCTTTGGGTGTTGAGTTTGCTAAGTTCTTTATAGATTCTGGACACTAGTCCTTTATCTGATATGTCGTTTGCAAATATCTTCTCCCATTCTGTCAGTTGTCTTTTGATTTTGTTAACTGTTTCCTTTGCTGTGCAAAAGCTTTTGATCTTGATGAAATCCCAATAGTTCATTTTTGCCCTTGCTTCCCTTGCCTTTGGCGTTGTTCCTAGGAAGATGTTGCTGCGGCTGAGGTCAAAGAGGTTGCTGCCTGTGTTCTCCTCAAGGATTTTGATGGATTCCTTTCACACATTGAGGTCCTTCATCCATTTTGAGTCTATTTTTGTGTGTGGTGTAAGGAAATGGTCCAATTTCATTTTTCTGCATGTGGCTGTCCAATTTTCCCAGCACCATTTATTGAAGAGGCTGTCTTTTTCCATTGGACATTCTTTCCTGCTTTGTCGAAGATTAGTTGACCATAGAGTTGAGAGTCTATTTCTGGGCTCTCTATTCTGTTCCATTGATCTATGGGTCTGTTTTTGTGCCAGTACCATGCTGTCTTGATGATGACAGCTTTGTAATAGAGCTTGAAGTCCGGGATTGTGATGCCACCAACGTTGGCTTTCTTTTTCAATATCCCTTTAGCTATTCAAGGTCTTTTCTGGTTCCATATAAATTTTAGCATTATTTGTTCCATTTCTTTGAAAAAGATGGATGGTACTTTGATAGGAATTGCATTAAATGTGTAGATTGCTTTAGGTAGCATAGACATTTTCACAATATTTATTCTTCCAATCCAGGAGCATGGAACATTTTTCCATTTCTTTGTGTCTTCCTCAATTTCTTTCATGAGTACTTTATAGTTTTCTGAGTATAGATTCTGTGTCTCTTTGGTTAGGTTTATTCCTAGGTATCTTATGGTTTTGGGTGCAATTGTAAATGGGATGGACTCCTTAATTTCCCTTTCTTCTGTCTTGCTGTTGGTGTAGAGACATGCAACTGATTTCTGTGCATTGATTTTATATCCTGACACTTTACTGAATTCCTGTATAAGTTCTAGCAGTTTTGGAGTGGAGTCTTTTGGGTTTTCCACATATAGTATCATATCATCTGCGAAGAGTGATAATTTGACTTCTTCTTTGCCGATTTGGATGCCTTTAATTTCCTTTTGTTGTCTGATTGCTGAGGCTAGGACCTCTAGTACTATGTTGAATAGCAGTGGTGATAATGGACATCCCTGCCGTGTTCCTGACCTTAGTGGAAAAGCTTTCAGTTTTTCTCCATTGAGAATGATATTTGCGGTGGGTTTTTCATAGATGGCTTTGATGATATTGAGGTATGTGTCCTCTATCCCTACACTTTGAAGAGTTTTGATCAGGAAGGGATGCTGTACTTTGTCAAATGCTTTTTCAGCATCTATTGAGAGTATCATATGGTTCTTGTTCTTACTTTTATTGATGTGTTGTATCACATTGACTGATTTGCGGATGTTGAACCAACCTTGCAGCCCTGGAATAAATCCCACTTGGTCGTGGTGAATAATCTTTTTAATGTACTGTTGAATCCTATTGGCTAGTATTTTGTTGAGTATTTTCGCATCTGTGTTCATCAAGGATATTGGTCTATAGCTCTCTTTTTTGGTGGGATCCTTGTCTGGTTTTGGGATCAAGGTGATGCTGGCCTCATAAAATGAGTTTGGAAGTTTTCCTTCCATTTCTATTTTTTGGAACAGTTTTAGGAGAATAGGAATTAGTTCTTCTTTAAATGTTTGGTAGAATTCCCCCGGGAAGCCGTCGTGCCCTGGGCTTTTGTTTGGAGATTTTTAATGACTGTTTCAATCTCCTTACTGGTTATGGGTCTGTTCAGGCTTTCTATTTCTTCCTGGTTCAGTTGTGGTAGTTTATATGTTTCTAGGAATGTATCCATTTCTTCCAGATTGTCAAATTTTTTGCCGTAGAGTTGCTCATAGTATGTTCTTATAATAGTTTGTATTTCTTTGGTGTTAGTTGTGATCTCTCCTCTTTCATTCTTGATTTTATTTATTTGGGTCCTTTCTCTTTTCTTTTTGATAAGTCTGGCCAGGGGTTTATCAATTTTATTAATTCTTTCAAGGAATCAGCTCCTACTTTCCTGAGAGGAAAATATATAGCGGTACAAGCCTTTCTCAAGAAACAAGAAAGGTCTCAGGTACACAATCTAACCCTACACCTAAAGGAGCTGGAGAAAGAATAAGAAAGAAACCCTAAGCCTAGCAGGAGAAGAGAAATCATAAAGATCAGAGCAGAAATCAATGAAATAGAAACCAAAAAAACAATAGAACAAATCAACGTGAGTGGCAATTTCAACAGGAGGAGGCATCTTTTACTCAAAAGACCCATTCTGATTCAGAGACTGCTCCTCCGTTTGTTTCACGGTGACTAACATGCTACAAGTGCAACATTTTGGTTGGTTTTAACAAAAATTAAACCAGACATGCAGGTTTAAAAGTAGTTGATACTGAGTGGGGTCCGGCATGTTGACCTCAGTCCCATTGCCACCTCTGCCACACATTAATCACGTGACCCCAGAGAGATTACTTAGATTACTTGACTACTTTGTTTTGTTTTGTTTTTTGTTTTATTTTGTTTTTCTGACAGAAGAAATGGAGATTAGAAAAAGAATGGAATTAAAATTCCCCATTTATTTATTTGTTGTCAAATTCTATCTACCGTGTCTACATTGTATCTATCGTGGCATGCACTTGAGCTAGGAAAATCAGCAAGGGAATTCTCTAAAACTTTCTGGAGCTGGGCAGAAAGCACATTCATCAAATGATAAAATTAATAAGAAAATAAATACTCTAAAGATGGTCAAAATGTAATAGAAAATACGATAGAAAAGATGCTCTGGCCTAGACTGGGCTTAAAGCTGTGTAACGAGGAGCAGGGAAGGTTTTCTCTAAAGAAATGCTGTTTGAGATGAAATCGCAAGTAAAGGAAAAGCCTGTAAATAGCATGTTACCTGCCATTAGTTATGTACTCAATAAAAATGCCTTATTTTATGCAAGAAAAGGAAGCAATCAGGCTATAGCATTAATGAATCACCTGGGAAGTGAAGGTAACACCAGAGGGGCTGACTCAGGGATATCCGCATCTCCTGTTGTAACTATCAGACGCAGGTGGAAAGTTAGGCTGTACGGAACAATTGCCAGTGCTCTGTGGAAATGACTTTTCCTGAATACTAAGGCTAACTGCTTGCCTGACTCTCTCCTCTTTCCAGCCATGCAAAGCTTTTAGCGAAAGAAATACCTCACCACCTCACTGGCTACAATCAATATGGTCCACATCACTTACCACTGTGAGAACTATAAAAATAGAATCTGAAATCCAGCCTTAGGACTCTGGGGAAGAGAAGCACACATAAGTAAGGGAAAGTGTTTCACTTTGAATTCTGATACCTGACATTTGGACCTGAAGCGTCAGTGGAAATGACAGAAAAGAAAAGTAATGCAAGAAATGAGAGCCACATAGGGAAATGATATCACAAGATTTTTCCTATTTATTTCCCATCTTTTTGAACTTTGATCTGCATGTTATAAGAAGAATCCTCGGAGCTTTTTAATACAATTTTATGTGGTGAGGAGCTTACAGGAAATGCTTACCTTAGAACTGCTCATCCCTGGAACACTTTAAACAAACCCAGGATTGGAAGAATTATTCCTTCTCTTTATCTGCCAGTATCTGTGCTCTCTGTGGGAAGAGGCCCTTCTTCCAGAATCAGAATCAGGGCAGGAGGACAAAACAGAAAGCCAATACTGAACAGTTTGGTATATTTGTTTCATTTCCCTAGGGTTTCCCTCAAAATGAGTAAAGTGTCAGGTAACCTTCACTATCACCTTCTAAATGACCCTAATCCTTAGGTGTTTTTCATCTTTACATAAAGGAGAAATTTGTCTCCTGCTAACGTAGCTACAAAAATATATAGCTTTAGATGAGTTGGGATAAATCTTATAGAGAATCTAGTTCACTACCTACTTTTTAAGAATGAGATCATGGAGACCTACATAGATTCTCTGACTTTCTCAATGCATCACTTTTAGTGTCACGGACTTAAAACCTAACCAGTTGCTGGTGGGGAGAGAAGGGGACAGACTGGTCAATCACACTATTCTCTGGTTAATAGCCAATGTTTTAAATGGGGATCTGTCCAAAATCCCAGACCACGTTAATTGGTTCTTCAGAAGATATACTTCCAAATACATTTAGTCCTCTCCACTCTTTGGCTTGGTTTCTCTAAGCATTCTTCATATGCTCTGTTCTATCTCATTTGAGACAGATTGTTTGGAGCAGATTGTATTTCCCAAAGATGTTTGCATCAGTACCTCTCATCCTACATGCTCCTCTATAGTTGACCTTGTTATCTGCCACTCCAGAAGTGGCTCTGTGTTTCCTCCTCTTCGATTTGGGCATGCTTTTGACAGCTTCGTCACAGATATGATCCTGTGACTACCAAGGTTGGTTCATAAAATTCATTCAGTCTCACCAAAGAAGATATACACATAGCAAGTAAGCATATGAAAAGATGTTCCACATCATATGTCATCAGGGAAATGCAAATTAATGGAACAATCACCTACCACCCATGTATCAGATTGGCCAATATTCAGTAGACCTTTCTTGCTGTAGAACAACTGGAAATCTCATTCAATGTTGATGGGAATGTGAAGCAGTAGGTCTCCTTCAGGAGACAGTTTGGAAGCTTCTCACAAAACTAAACATGCTCTGCCACATGATCCAGGCATTGTACTCCTTCATATTTACCCAAAGGAGATGGGTAACTTAAGTCCACACAAAATCCATACAACGATGTCTATAACCTCTTTATTCATAACTGCCAATGCTTGGAAGCAACCAAGATGCCTTTCAGTAGATGAATGGATAAATAAACTGTGGCACATCCAGACAATGGAATATTACTCAGTGCCAAAAAGAAATGAGCTATTAAGTCATGAAAAGATGTGAAAGAATCTTAAATGCATATTGTTAAGTGAAAGAAGCCAATCTGAAAAGGCTGCATACTGCATGATCCCAGCCCTATGACCTTCTAGAAAAGGCAAAAGTATGGAGACAATTAAATATATATATATATAATTATATTATTATTATATTATATATATATAATCTCATTATATATATTTATATATTTATATATATATAAATATATAAAATCTCAATGGTAACGGGGTGTTGGTTAGGGAGAGAAATGAACAGGCAGGGCTCAGAGGGTTTTTAGGTCAGTACTGATATTCTATATGATACTACAATGGTGGGTACATGTCAGTGTCCCCCAATGGAAGGGAATATAGAACACCGAGTTAACCTTACTGTCAACTGTGGACTTCGGGTCATGATGAAATGTCAATATAGGCTCATCAATGGTAACAAATGCATCACTCTGGTGGGAAATATTGGTAGTATGGCTGGGAAAGGCTATGGGTGTGTGAAGGCAGGGGTATATAGGAACTTTATAGTTTCTGCTAAATTTTTCTGTGAACATAAAACTGCTCTAAAAAGTAAAGTGTGTGTGTATATATGTATTTTATAATTTCTGTTTTGTGTCTTCCACCTGAGTGCCTCTGTCTCTGAATGACTGTTCTTGGAGCTTTGTGCCACAGTGTAGGAAGAAGCCATATTATAAGGAAACTTTTGGGGTTTCCTCATTCAGGGTGGCATCTGTTTCTACTGTGGACAGACCTTAGTTACTGCTACTGTTTTATCTACACTGGTATTCAGCCACAACCTCCATGCTTCCAATCCCTGCCTCCCAGGTCTGCTGTAGGCTCCAACGTTGATCTCCCTGCTTTAGTGTAAATAAGGTTTCTTTCATTCTCCTTCTCCTGGTTCTACATTAGCATGGGCTCTGGATACTTCTATTTACACTCCCTCATGGTTTATATGACCTTTCCCAGGATGTATGGAGAGATCTTACCCTTTTTGTTCAAAAACCACATATTTTACTTCTCTTAGGCTTAATTCTTTCATGTAACTGAAAATTCGTCTGACATTTGATCTAGAAATTTTATATCTAGGAAATGAAACTAAAGAAAAGTATGGAATTTAAATAAAAGTTTATGTGCAAGACATTAGGAAAATAAGAATTATAATAATTATAATAGCAAAGTTAGAAATAAAACTATCCAGATAAATGAAAACAACTTAGTTACAGTCACAGTCTAGAATATGTTTTAGCTTTTATAAATTATGTTTGTGAAGAATAATTAGTAATGTGGGGAAATGTTCTTAATTGAAAAATTATGGCACAAAATTTTATATCCAATGTAACTTTGCTATTGGTAATCACACACGAATATACATGTAAAAAAAACAAGAGGGTGATAATACTCAATGCACCAACAATGGTGGGATGGGTGATTTTGTTTATGTATTTCTATAAATTTAAAAAAAAATCCTTCAGTGAGTATATACTTTTTTCTGTACTTCTTTTTGTACTTTAAGAAAATGTATGTTAGGTCTTTTTAGAAGTTAGAAAAAAATCATAGGGTGCCTGGCTTATTGGGTTAAGCCTTCTGCTCAGGTCATGATCCCAGGGTCCTGGGATTTAGCCCCAAATTGGGCTATCTGCTCAGCATGGAATCTGCTTCTCCCTCTCTCTGCGTTCCTCCCCACTGCTTACTCTCACTCCTTCTCTCTCTCTCTTTCTCTCTCTCTAGTAAATAAATAAAATTTTTTAAAAAAAGGAAAAATTCAGAAAGGTGATAATAACAAAAAAAATGGGAACACCAACATAAAGCAAAAACAGTCCATGAGAATGCAACGGAGGAACAAATCTAATTCATAGCACCAAGGAAAAACTTTTTAAAATCAAGTAACAAAGTTAACTGGACTCATCTATCACCAGAAATTACAAAACTTTACAGTAGAACATAAGGAATATGTAAATTTTGAAAAACAGGAGTTATTTATTACATCTGTAGCTAAAATCTCAAAATTACAAACATGTACTTCTTTCCAAATTCACCCATAATGTTATGCAATCACATCTATATATGTTTATATCCAGAAAGCTAAGGTCACAGAAGATTTTTGTTAGAGTATAAAGTTCAAGAAAATAAGAACACTGGAAAGAAATTCTGCCATTTCTAATAGTTAAATATATTCAGGAGATTAATTAAATGAGCAGCTGGCATAAATAAATATCACTGGAAATAAAGGTGAATAAAACAAGAAATTTTGTAATTATGAAAATAGTTTTTTAAATCAGTGGAGAAAGTGTGGAGTATTGTGCCGTATATTGAAAACAAATGAACATTTATTCAGAAAAGTAAAAAGTAAAAGTAAAGGCGGGTTATAGGACCTTTGGTTTTTAAGTAGTAGTTGGTATTGTTTCTTCTTTCCTTAGAAACTTCTACTTGGGGGCAGGGGGATAAGGGAGAATGAAATACAAAAACCAGACTCTATTTTCAATCATATAGGCTGTATCTTTAATAATGCCAATTCAGAAACAGGAGGAAATACTACCAGATGCCGTTATCATCAGGTGGTAGTGTGGCAAGATTTTGAGAGCAAAGCCTTTAACACAGATTTCAGAAAGAGTTGGCCAGGTCAATAAATTCATGTCTGGATCAGTGGGAATAGAGATGAAGTGCGAAATGGAAACAGGATATTACCTGGGAGCCCCATAATCATCAACACTATCATAGTTATTAAGAAAATTTTACTGCAGCAAATAGCAGTAGATAGCAGTAGGGTATACTCTGGTTTGCACCAAGCCGTGGTGCACACTGGTGTGGCCTTTGACTGGCCTCCAAATCCTCAATAGAGTCAGACCATTGTCAGCTGCCCTGACAATGGAAAGCAGGGTAGGAAGGTAACTCTCCAAGGAAGAGTAAAACAGAATATCCAAGAAGTCCCCAAGACAGTGTCTCTTATCTCTAATAAGGGATATAAAATGCAGGTTACATAAGTCCTCTGGCCTTCTGAGATTACACCATCACACCGCCTGTCCATCCCAATCACTGGTATCCTGACCTGACCTGTAGATGGGAAGTTCCATATCACTCCCTCCTTTAACAAGAGGCTCTCCTGCTACCTCTCCATTGGAGGGATGCCACCCAAATCTCCCGTGTGCTTTTGTTATCAACTCTAACCATGGAGAAAGAGAGAGAGAAAGAGGGAGAGAGAGGGAAAGAGAGAGAAGTTAAATCTCTTAAGTTAAAAGGAAATATTTTGAAATACATGTCATAAACACATATCCAGTTAAGACATCTTTTCCTAAATTCAATTATATTAAATTTTTAAACTCTAATTTGGAAATTTAAAAGGATATTACATAAATCATTAAACCATAAATAGGCTTTAGAAGTGCTTTCTTTCAGAATAGAACTGGTCAGCTTTCCTTCTGGTGCTGTGGTAGCCAGCAATGAGAAGAAACTAGTCTACAAGAGCAAACTTTTATACTAACTCCTTGTTGGCAAGCATTAGGGGCTTTGCTACTCCAGATGAATTGTTCCTGAATGTGATTCAGCTGAGTGTGACATGCTATTATCTGAATCATTTGAAAATTTAACCGGGAAAAGAAGGCAAAGTGCTCTCCTGGGATATCTGCCCAGTAAGTAACATCTCTAACTTTGAAGCACTGGGACACTTCCCAGAATTTTGCCTAATTTCAAGTTAATCTTTTAAACATTCAATGATGTAAATGTATTTCAAAAGTATCCCTGAGGTATAACATACCAGATCTTCCTGGTAAATCCCAGGAATATGGTACACTGAGTATATACTACTAGAAGATTTTAATTTTTTTATTTTTTTAAAGATTTTGTTTATTTATTTGAGAGAGAAAGCAGAAAGCATAAGCAGGTGTGGGGGGTGCAGAGACAGAGGGAGAACCAGGTTCCCCACTGAGCAGGTAGCCCGATGCAGAGCCTGATCCCAGGCCCCAAGATCATGACCTGAGCTGAGGTCAGACTCTTAACCAACTGAACCATCCATGTTCCCCGATGATTTCAAATTTATTAACCATAATAATACAACGTTGAGAGATGAATGGATAAAGAAGTTGTGGTTCATATACACAGTGGAATATTACTCAGCCATCGGAAAGGATGAACACCCAACTTTTGCATTGAGGTGGATGGAACTGGAGGGGATTATGCTGAGTGAAATAAGTCAAGCAGAGAAAGATAATATGGTTTCACTCAAATGCAGAACATAAGGAATAGCAGGGAGGACAGTAGGGGAAGGAAGGGAAAACTGAAGGGGTGGGGGGGAGGGGAATCAGAAGAGTCACCATGAGAGACTATGGACTCCAGGAAACAATCTGGGGGTTTCAGAGGGGAGTGGGGTGGGGTGATGGGATAGCCTGCTGATCGGTATTAAGGAAGACATGTGTTGTAATGGGCCCTGGGTGTTAGATGCAAATAATGAATCATGGAACACTACTCAAAAATTAATGATGTGCTGTATGGTGGCTAACATAACATAATAAAAAATATATATAATGTTGAAGATATCAGGTAATCTAAGAAAAAAATTAAAAATAAGACATTATAGACATGTGAGCAAAAAAATTCAACTAACATGATATTAGACAAATATAGCTACAAAGTTAAAGTATGTGAATATATACCAACAAATATGCTGTACATATTATTTTGAATGTTCAGTGAATTAATATAGAAACAATTATCATTTTGCTTACTTAGGCAAGAATATATGTTGCTTTTATGAAATTATTTTTTAAAATTTATACATTCAGTAATATAATAAAATTATCCCTATTCAATAAACAAAAATTTATAAATTTAATTATTTTTAGTGTTGTTTCTCACTCAAAAATTTCCATTTTTGACAGTGTATTTTAGTCACCTTTACACAGATTACCTTCTAATAAGTATTTAACAAATACAATAATAATAAATACAAGTTGAATTAATAGATCAATAATATGTTCCCTTATTACCAACTCTACTAAAATTTTGCATTTCCTGCTTATTCGCCTTCCCTCTTTTGGCAGATGGCTTTGGTCCTTTCTAGAAGTAAGCCTGGATAGAAGGACTTTCTTCTAGACATATAGTATATTCACTTTCTTGTAAAGTCACTGTACTTAGAATAAGACTGTTATTTCTCCATAGTTATGTCTCAAGACCTTAAGACATTCATAATAGACTCACCTTCCAGAAGTAGAACAGATGACTTGCCTAAGGGCAATGAAGTATGATAATCAAGAACATGAATTCTGGGTCATGTTCTAAGTGTGTATCTTTTTTTTTTTTTTTTAAGATTTTATTTATTTATTTGACAGAGAGAAATCACAAGTAGGTAGAGAGGCAGGCAGAGAGAGAGAGAGGGAAGCAGGCTCTCCGCTGAGCGAGAGCCCGATCCCAGGACTCTGAGATCACGACCTGAGCCAAAGGCAGAGGCTTAACCCACTGAGCCACCCAGGCACCCCCTAAGTGTGTATCTTGATCAGAGTATTTGCTGAGCGATCTTAGTATGCTATTTAAATCCCTAATCCTGAGTTTCTTCTTCTTTGATGGAGATAATACTAGTGCCTACCTCTAACTGTTGTTGAAGGATTAAAGGAGATATTTGAGATATGGGTGTAACAATCTCTTGCAAAAATATTTGATAAATATAGATATTTAATATTGCATATTTGACCAAAAATACAATCTACCTACCAAAACAAAACAAAACATTTTGAATCACAATTTAAAAAAGAGAATAAAAGGATAAGGAGATATCATTGAAAGGGGTAATAGATTCATTTAAATTTACTTAAACTTATGAATAGTGTATTGGGAGAATGTTTCAGTTTGGAGGAAAAGTGACATTAGAAGGGTACTAAACTCTTGAGGAATCACCAAAACAATCACTATTTTAGTCTACTCAGGCTGCTATAACAAATACCACAAACTGGAAAAAAAAAAATATTTCACATAATCCGGAGGCTGGTGGTCCTAGTGCAGGGTGCCACATGATCACATTCTCAAAAAGGTTCCTCCCTGCCTTGTAGGACAGCAGCATAGTCACCGTGTGCTCTGTCCTTAGAGTGTGCAAGCAGAGAATTCTGGTCCTGTTTCTCTCCACAATGTCACTTATCCCACCAGATCAAGGCCTCTCACCCTTAGGACTTCATCTATCCAAAACTACGTCTGGAAAGGCCCTATCTCCAAATATAGCCTCCTTTGGGGTTAGGGCTTCAATTTATAAATTCTAAGGGGACACAAACATTCAATTCATAATAGTTACTATTGAGAATGTCTCAGGACATAAAGCAAAATCAATTTTACATATTTAGCACTTGTCTAGACCTGACTAGATAGGCATGGAGCAAAGACTGTGAAATACGTATAATCAGGTTTCCCTATTGTACTTTTAGAAAGACTAAAGATTTCATGACCAGTTTGGTATACCAGAGTGTAGATCCTTACAAGAAATCAAAATAATAAACATGGGAGTCAAAGCGCTCAGAAGAGGAACATGGTGATGGCATAGGAATATGGATCTATCTGAAGGCCTTGATACTAGGGGGTGATCCATGACTCAGCAACATGTGCACAGACTAGTAGCCAATTAGAAATGCAAAATCAGAGAAATGTCGAGCATGCTTTAGAATTGTCTCTTCTATTTCTGTGAAGAATGTCTTTGGTATTTTAATGGAAATTGCATTGAATCTGTAGATTGAATTAGATAATATGGCCGTTTTAACAATATATATTCTTCTAATCCTTGGACCTAGAGAGCACTTTCCATTTCATTGATTTCTCTCAGAGAAGTAGTTTTTACTGTACAGATCTTTTACTTCCTTGGTTAAGTTTATTCTTAAATATTTTACTGTTTTTTCATGTTATTGTGTTTGGAACAGTTTGTTTTTTGTTTTTGTTTTTTTTCTGATGTTTCATCATTAGCATAAAGGAATACCACTGATTTCTGTAAGTCAATTTTGTAAGCGGCCACTTTACTGAAATCATTGATTAATTCCAACAAGTTTTTGACCCTTTGGGATCATCTATATATAAGATCAGCAAATAGCAGCAATTTTGCTTTTTTCCTTCCTGATTTAGATCCCTTTTATTCCTTTGTCTTACCCAGTTGCTCTGGCTAGGATTTTCCATGCTATACTGAACAGGAGTGGTGGTGAGAGGGGGCCACATCATCTACTTCTTGATCTCAGAGGAAACTCAGTTTTTTCTTCATTGAGTAGAATGTTAGCTGTGGATTTTTTGATATAGCTTTTATTATGCTGAAGTTATATTCTTTCTATACCTACTCTGTTAACGGTTTCTATCATGAAAGGATGATATATTTTGTCAAACACAAACAAAATACCAATACTATCATAAATTAATCTTGTACATATATAAGAAGAAAAATACAAACAAAATTAATTTATTAGTATATTCTTTTTTTTTAAGATTTTATTTATTTATTTGACAGAGATCACAAGTAGGCAGAGAAGCAGACAGAGAGAGAGAGGAGGAAGCAGGCTCCTTGCTGAGCAGAGAGCCCGATGTGGGGCTCGATCCCAGGACCCTGGGATCATGACCTGAGCTGAAGGCAGAGGCTTTAACCCACTGAGCAACCCAGGTGCCCCTTATTAGTATATTCTTAAAACTTCTTCATCATTGTAATTTTCTGAATAATTTTACACATACTGTCGTTGATAGACTCATGATTCCACACAATATTGTCCTTTTTGTTACCAAGAGTGTTTGTCATGGAACATTTCATAAAAGTGGTTCACTATTACCTTTGGGAAATTTTTCAAGCCACTGACACCTTTCTGCAAATTTTGATGTTCTCCTCTTCTTGTTTCTAACAAATAACAACTGGGACTTATATTCCTTCCTGAAATGGTTCTTAGAAGTTTTACTGCCTGAAACACTATACCTGACTTGGAAAAACAGCAAGTTGTGTGTATGCTGAATCAGTGGTGTGGTCCTTTCTGGCAAACAGACATTATAAGCCCCATATTGCAAGGTGGGTGCGTACGCTCTTCACATAGGCAAAACTATTTACAAACTGAGTGTCCAAACAGCTTATTTTTTTCATCCTTTCTTTGTCTCTTTTTCTCCCTTCCTTGTTTTCATTTATTCCTTCTTGATCCTTTCTGCCTTTCCTACTTCTTTCCTTCCTTTTTAGAAATTCATTATTTCAGTCTAAATCCTTTCTCCCTCTCACCCTAACTTTGCATGAAATCCACCTCAATGGGAATAACACAGAAGGAGTCTGAAGGGAAAATAAGCACAGACTTTTAAAATTTGCTTTGCATTTTTATAGAGTGGGAGCTTTGAGGATTAAATGATACAGAAAACACAGCAAGCCACCCATTCCAGGAGAATATTGCTGCACTTGAAGGGAAGTCTTTTAGATCACTTGTAAATTATATTATTTAGAATCTGTAGGGACTCATGAACACATGAAAGGAGATAGAAATGTTATACAAATCGCCATTCTCTCAAATAAGAAGAACCTAGGTTTATTTCCTCATTTTTACAATTGTAGAAGTAGCACATAGTGGGCATGTTATTGCACAAAACTTGAGAAATTGTTTATGAAATACCCTTTGACATAATGAGAGACTAGAGATTTTAAAATTTTAGCAATTAAAAAAAAAAACAGCTCTGTGTTTCCTTATTGCACAGCCCAGTTTCGTATCTTTTGGGTATAATAAAAGTCCCTGTCCTCATAAATTTTGTGCACACACAAATGGAATCGTGATGTAACTAAATACAAGACAAGTTGCTTAAAAGTTGACTTAATATCCAACTTAATTTGTTTGTTTAAAATATATATATATTGCTATCAGGAATTACAAAACTTGTAGTAATGATAAGCTGGACAATGATTAAAATTTCTGATTTGACTTTTTAAACATTTAAGGTATGAATTAAAATTTGAGTATTGAAAATTAAAGTTCTTTAAAATAGATAACATGCTTGGGGTGCCTGGGTGGCTCAGTCGTTAAGTGACTGCTTTCAGTTCAGGTCATGATCCCAGTATCCTGGGATCAAGCCCAGCCTCCAGCTCCTTGCTCAGCAGGAAGCCTGCTTCTCCCTCTCCCACTGCCCCTGCTTGTGTTCCTCTCTCGCTAAGTCTCTCTCTGTTAAATAAGTAAAATTTTTAAATAATAATAATAATAAATAAATAAGTAAAATAGATAGCATGCTAGTTATTTCAAGTGTGGAATAAAAGCATATAATATGCAAAATAATTTTCAGTTGTTTTTATTGATGCATATATGTTTATGTGTGTGCATTTCAATAGCTGAGTGTTTATTAGTGTATATGGCTGAAAAATGACTCCAGCTCTATATTCTGTCCTCTGACATGGTTGGCCTCTTTCAATCAACAGAAAATTTAGACTTTGGTGGTCATACTGACTCTCTTTCAATAAAGAAGAGTCCTGCATATTAAATAATAAAAATGAGTTAATTCTTATGTACATAAAATATTCTCAGTTGCAAGAAAAAAGTCATTTGAAAATAATAATACCTAATAACTAAGTCCACACATAATAAATCTGGAAATCCAGTGAAGTAGTAACTTTAGTCTAGATATGTTGCTAGTATCTGTTACTGCAGAAGATATATACCATAATCTGTGATTTTTTTTTTAAATGACCCAGATGTAAACTCAAGGAGGAAAACAAAATAGAATTAGAGGGAAAAAATGAGGATAGAATAATGGTAGACCACAAATTACATTCTTTTCTAGAACTATGTAGAATTATACATGCCTTACAACATGTATTGTAAGTAATTGTGCATAAAAGCAAGGGCAAACCTATGTTCAAAGCCTGGTTACTGCCTTACTGAGTCAGTCGCTTACTCTCCTTCAACCTCAGTTTCCTTGTTTACTAAATGGAAATATTAGTGCTCATCATGAAGAATGTTGTGAGTCTTGAATGAATCAGTGTACATAAATCCATAGTGCTGGGTATGTTCAGAAATGGTAACTATTACTAGCAGCATTAGCATACTAATAGTAAAACTAATACTGCCATTGAAATAAACAATAATGATTTTATGTCAGGAAGTGTGAAAGAAATGATTGTAATGGTTCTAACATATTGTTATTGAAGCCAGAATTCCTTCTGTTGGGGGGTTCAAGTTAAGTCTTACAATTCTGCCACATCATGGCATCAGGGGCAGTCCAATTCAAGATATCAAAGAGATTTCCACAAAGGTTTCTGTTCTTGGAAATGTTCACATATGGTCTTCAGTGTTCATATCATCACAAAAGCCCATGTTGCAGGAGAAAGGGGGGGGGGGAAGAAGGGAAGGGAAGATGGTGACTGTATTTCTTTTTCTATGGTACATAGAAAAAGTTATCAACATGTTGGACTCTTCACATTTGACAATGTTTTATTCCCCAAAATAATCTCTGATAATTGTAAATAGTGGACCAGGAATGTTTAGATTCCTAAAAAGAGGACCATTATGAAGAATGTGGAGAAGGCATTCTAAAATATTTAACTGGGACTACAACAAAAGGAACACACACAAAAAGGGTCATTATGAAACAAGATAGTCGTTCAGAACTAGTCTTGTGGAAAAAGGGCAAGCTCTTTGGTTTAGATTCCAAAGAGGGCACTCTTTTAAAAATCCTCTACCTTTCAAACCAACTCTTCATTTTAGTGTACCCCATTTTTGAAATACTCTTTAAGACACAATGCAAAAATGATGGCTAGGTGAAGAAATATGTTTCCTGTGCCAAAAGACCATATTGTCCCTAAGTTAGTCAGCTTTTGCTTCAGTAACAAACAATCCCAAAATCTCAGTCCTCAACACAAACATTAATTTCTTGCCCATGTTATACGAAAGTAGCAAAGTGGTCTGAGGGTTCTCACACATTTCTTTTTGAGTCCAGCACTCAGGTTGGATAAACTACCCCACATGGAACATGCTGTTTTCCTGCTAGAGAGGAAAGGCACAGAAATGCTCAGATGAGCCCTGAAATGACATTTAAAGTTTTAAGTAGATGTAGCATATATCATATCTGTTCACACTCCACTTTATAAAGTGTTTTGCAAGAGTAAACCCAGAAATGGAGTGGTAGGAGAGTATACTCCTATCATAGGAGGTGAGGATGAATATTTATGAAAAATAAAACAACGCTGTAGATCCATTGGTGATCTATATAAGTAGAAGACAATGTAAGCCAATTAGCTAAAACTACCAGGAAAAAAACAAACAAACATGTAACTAGAAGTTCAAAGTGAAGAATTAGTAATGCAGGCTGAAATAATCTGAGATTACATGCACAAAAACCCTCAAAATGTTGGAAATGATAGGATCCTTGTTTGAGCCTCCAATCCTATCAATCCCTACATTATGTCAGTTCAATGCATGTAAAATCTTGTGACTCTCCCATTTCTCCCTGGTCCATATTGCCACTCTCTGGGCTCAGGGTCACAGTGTCTCTTGTCTGATCTATTAGAAATATATTTTTAGTGTTTCTATACAGGCCTCTGTCTAATTCACCAACCTGTTGTTTCCTTATTTTGTCCCTCCACTTAAAAATCGGAAAATGCCACTACCTAACAAAAAATTCTTCAATGTATTCCCGTTGTTTACTGGACAAAAATCTAAAAAAATATTTTACATCAAAGTGCTTCATGCATTGGCCCCAGCCTACCAAACAATACAGCTTCCTTTCTTCCTTTGCTTCTACTCACATTTGCCAATCCAGTGTGTCCTGAACTAATAGTTCTTGACTGCATTTCATGCATTTCTCACCTCCCTAGCCCTGCACAAGATTATCTGTGATTTGACTGAAATGAGCCATTCCTACATTCATAAACTCTTGTTCATTTGTCAAGTCTCAATTCAAATAACAACTCCCTTCTGAAGTTTGCCCTGATTTTCTGAGACTAATTAGGTCGTTCCTTTCCTATGTTCCCACTGAATTTGGTATGTATCATTTTAATATATTATTATAATGCATTGTTAATGTTGACTGGTATATATTCCACTTAATGTCCATTGGGTTTCCTCCCTGTTTCTTTAATTTTTCCTGACATAACCATATATATATATATATATATATATATATATATATATATATATATCTGTGTTCATATAACACATGAAATGTTAGCCTTACTCTAGGCTCATGTCTTTCTCTGAGAATTCTGATTTTAATTTTCCTGTAAAAGAACAAAAAAAGTGGTTCCAGTTGTTCTCAACCAAAATCTTTGTATGTGATCTTAATCAATAACCACGTTTTACAAAGAAATTAGCTTTGCTAATTAAATGTTCAAGCAATTTTCAATGTTGCTATTATTGTCAGAGAGTAAGAATTTGTGTTCCCCTTTCAGGGGTGTTTCTAGCTGGGCTAAGAGTCAAATTAATAGGAGAAAATAAAATTAAAAGCATATGCAAGGGGAATCCACACAGATAGGAAAATTACAGAGAGGCAAAATGCTCTGTGTTTATCACCCTGAACTAAGGAGAAGGGAGTGGGAGTCTGGGACTTCAGAGGAAAGGATTGCAATTCACAGGGTATTGAGCAGATGGGTGGTAATTAGATATTTGCCCTGCCATACAGACAGGTCACTCAGATAAAATTTATCTCTGCTAATAATCCTTATTCTGAGAAAGACCCCCAATTTAGATTCCTCTATGTATTTTAAGGGAGGGACAAAAGTTTCATGAGCCCAGAGGATCTCCATTGCCTCCAACTCACAATAATCTTCCTGCCAAAGTGGCCCATCTTGGGGTGAACTGCCCTGGGGCCCTATAATCCCCTCCTCTGAAACTCCCTCGAAGTTTCATATACTAAAATTTGAACTAGTAGGTTGCTTTGTCTCCCTGAACCAGACTTATCTTGAAAATAGTTCAGTTTTGTCAAACTCACTTCAGGAGGCAATAATGCAGGTGTATTCTCAAAGTTAGGCCTATGGTTCAAGTAATCACATATTAAATAAGAGTCATTTCTATGGCAACAAAAGAAAAACAGTGGTTAATTATTGGGTCAAATGTTAAACCAGTTTCTGTGTTCTGAAGGTAGCCAGTTAAGAAAATTTCTACATATCAGAATTGAAGCATGTTCAGATAGAGTGCAGGCAGGTAGTGGCAATCTGACAGACCTTCCTAGTTTGTAGCTCAAATATCTTTGATCATTTTGAGTGGTCATTGAGCAATATGAATGAAAATTATCTATATATGAGCTATTGTGTCAATTTCTCTTAAATTTATATCAGTTTATATTTCTTTTTCAGGGCTTTAGGATAAAAAGCAGTTTTAGTTCTCAAATGATTCCAAGTCAGAAAGGTGGGAGAAAAATCAAAATGTTAATTTGGAGAGTTGTCACCAGACATTGAAGGAAACTAGAAGAAATCAGGATGCAGTCCAATTTATATTGAATAATATTAAAATATGTCTACACAGATGTGTTATTGAAACATATTTTTCTCTATAATCACCCTTACTTTTACCAAAGATAGCCAAGTTAACATTAATTTATTTGTAAAATAAGTCTAGTTTCAAAAAACAATTGGTCTAATTATATATATAAATGCAGCAAAAATAGAATTTGATCACATAGACTCTTTAAAACCTGCTTTTAAGAACTCAAAAGACTCTACCCAAAACTGCTAAAACTCATACAGGAATTCAGTAAAGTATCAGGATATAAAATCCATGCACAGAAATCAGTTGCATTTCTATACACCAACAGCAAGAAAGAAGAAAGAGAAATTAGGGAGTCAATACCATTTACAATTGCAACCCAAACCATAAGATGCCTAGGAATAAATCTAACCAAACAAGCAAATAATTTATACTCAGAACACTATAGTATACTCATGAAAGAAATCGAGGAGGACACAAAGAAATGGAAAACACTCCAAGCTCATGGACTGAAAGAAAAACATTGTTCAAATATCTATGCTACCCAGAGCAATCTAGACATTCAGTCCCTATCAAAATACCATCAACTTTTTTCACAGAACTGGAAAATAATCCTAAAATTTGTGTGGAACCACAAAAGATCCAGAATAGCCAAAGCAATGTTGAAAAAGAAAACCAAAGCTGGTGCCATCACAGTTCCGGAATTCAAGTGCTATTACAGAGCATTAATCACCAAGACTATATGGTACTGGGAGCCTCAGTCATTAAGCATCTGCCTTTGGTTCATGTCATGGTCCCACAGTCCTGGGATCGAGCCCTGCATTGGGCTCGTAGTAGTAGAAATAAGAAGTAGAAGTAGGAAGCATGTTTCTCCCCGTCCCACTCCCCCTGCTTGTGTTCCCTCTCTCACTGTGTCTCTCTGTCAAATAAATAGAAAAATCTTTAAAAAAAAAAAAAAAGACTATATGGTACTAGCACAAAAACAGACACATAGATCAATGGAACAGAATAGAGAACCCAGAAACAGACCCTCAACTCTATGGTCAACTAATCTTCAACAAAACAGGAAAGAATATCCAATGGAAAAAAGAAGTCTCTTCAATAAATTGTGTTGGGAAAATTGCAGAAGAATAAAACTGGAGCACTTCCTTATACCAACAAAAATAGACTCAAAATGGATGAAAGACATAAATATGAGACAGGAATCCATCAAAATCCTAGAGGAAAACACAGGCAGCTGCCTCTGTGACCTTGGCCAAAATAACTTCTTGCTAGACACATCTCCAAAGACAAGGGAAACAAAAGCCAAAAAACGAACTATTGGGACTTCATCAAGATAAAAACCTTATCCACAGCAAAGGAAGCATTGACAAAAACCAAAAAACAATCAGCAGAATGGAAGAGGATATTTTCAAATGACAAATCAGATAAAAGGCTAGTATCCAAAATCTATGAAGAACTTACCAAACTCAACACCCAAGGAACAAATAATCCTATCAAGTAATGGGCTGAAGACATGAACAGATATTTCTGCAAAGCAGACGTCTAAATGGTCAACAGACACATGAAAAACATCACTCAGCATGAGGGAAATACAAATCAAAACCACAATTAGATACTACCTCACACCAGTCAGAATGGCTAAAATTAACAAGTCAGGAAACAACAGGTGTTAGTGAGGATGCGGAAAAATGGAAACCCTCCTACACTGCTGGTGGGAATGCTGGTGAAACCATTCTGGAAAACAGTAATGGAGGGTCCTCAAAGTTGAAAAGTTCAGCTATCCTATGACCCAGCAATTTCACTACTGGGTGTTTACCCTAAAGATAGAACTACAGTGATCACAAAGGGGCACCTGCAACCCAATGTTTATAGCAACAATGTCCACAATAGCCAAACTATGGAAAGAGCCCAGATGGTGATCGACAGATGAATAGATGAATGGATTAAGAATATATAGTATGTATGTATGTGTGTGTGTCTGTGTGTGTGCATATATAATATATATATATATATATATATATATAATATATATATATATATATAATATATATATATGAATTTTGTGCAGCCATTGAAAAATGCAACCTTGGCATTTGCAACCACACAGATGAAACTAGAGGGTATTATGCTAAGTGAAATAAGTCAATCAGAGGAAGACAATTATCAGATGATCTCCCTGATATGAGGAATTTAAGAAACAAGGCAGAAGATCATAGAGGAAGAGAGGAAAAACTGAAACAAGATGAAACCAGAGGCAGAGACAAACCATAGAGACTCCTATGATTAAATAAGAAACAAACAGAGAGTTGTTGGAGGGGAGAGAGGTGGAGGGATGGGGTAACTGGACATTGGGAAGGGTATGTGTTGTAACGGGGCACTGGGTATTATATAAGCCTGATGAATCACAGACCTGTACCCCTGAAACAAATAATCATTATGTGTTAATTAATTGAATTTAAATTTAAAAAAATATTGGCAAGAAAAAAAATAAAATAAAACCAGCTTTGCTGGAACTTTCATACTGAATCTCTAGAGTATAGTTTTAATAGTCTCTGGAGGTCAGAAGCCAAGCCAATGTGCCATCAGATTTCACCTGCTATATGTATACAGATTTGGATGAATTACTCTCTTCTCAAGCTCCCCAAAATATCCTGAGGTTCCTGCACCTGCCAGTAAGTGACCATCTTTAGTCACCCAGTAAAAGTGCTGGAAATTCTGTAAGCAAGTTATCAGGTATATTAGTAAAGGGCTTTATTGGCTCCATAAACTCAACCTTAATTCCTTTAAGCTGTCTGGTCATATCTGAGTCTATGCATGTCTCTCTCAAATAAGACATTCCAGTAGAAAAGCCTTGGTAATAAAACCAATGTTTTCAATTGTGTCTTGTCAGAAAGAGATTCTTACTGAATTTATGCAAATAAATATCTTGTTATAAAAATGCTCACTGAAAATGTCTGAAGTCTGGAGTGTTCAGGCAGGGAGAAAGGTAAATGTTTCAATTTGTTTCCAAAGGTACATTTTATCAAATTTTTGTAAGTCAGTTAGCCTGAGAGAAAAAGTATTGTTGGAGCACCCGAGTGGCTCAGTTGACCAAGCATCTGTCTTCAGATCAGGTCATGATCCCAGGGTCCTGGAATGGGGCCCCACATCAGTCTCCCTGCTCTGTGGGGAGTCTGCTTCTTCCTTTCCCTCTGCCCTTCCCTCTGCTTGTGCTCTCTGGCTCTCTCTCTTTCTCTCTGGCAATGAATAAATAAAAATCTTCTTTAAAAAAATAAAGAAAGAAAAAGTATTCTTAAATCTTAAAAAAAATTTTTTAACAACGTTTCAAACAAAGAATAACAAAAACTATAATTATCTTCCTCCATTTAGTCTCAAGTTATTAATTCTTGTTCTGCTTGAATCTAATTTTTTCACTAGTTCTGGAAATTTTTACCTAGCTCAGCTTTATACTCTTAAGGTTATCAGAAAGCAGTACTCTTCATTTTTTACCATGAGTCTCACTGAAGATACAACCCATTTGCAGGAAACTTTTATAGATGCTTGTGAGGAAAACTATAATTGTCGCTAAGTGATAAAAGACTTTAAAATGGCCATGTTTATAGATCTGATTAGAGTTCTTCATAATGCAACTGACAAGAAGATCTGGTTATTTTGGTGACATACAACACTTTAAGATAATATACCAGGATATCATATTTCTAGGTGCTTCATATAATTTTTAAAAGATTTACTTTACTAACCTATCTACATAAATATAACCTAGGAAGGTTTATTATCATTTATTGGCAATGCTTTCCATACAATTTCAAATACCAAATAAGCCTTATTAGTTTAACTTCTCAAAAAGGATGATTTTTTGTTTTTTTTTTTTTTAATGTTCCAAGAGTCTAATGGGAAAATTTCAGTTAGATTGGGGCCAAAAGACTATACGAGCAGCACCTGAGTGGATCAGTCAGTTAAATGTCTGGCTTTGGCTCAGGTCATGATTCCAGGGTCTTAGGATTAAGCCTCTCATCAGGCTCCCTGGTCAGAAAAGAGTGTTTCTCCCTCTCCCTCTGCCCCTCCTCACCAACTCATGCTGTCTTGCTCTCTCTCTAATTAATTAATTTTTAAAAAGACTGTATTAGAATTTGATTTTGAGAAGTATGTCAAAAAATATCAAAAGATTTGAACATTTGATTAAATAGGATTACAAATCATTATGAAATGATATTTAAGTATCTGTTTAATGAAACTGACAATAAGGGATATCAAAGGCAAATACAGAAAGCTACATGGTTTGAGCAAATTTAGCAAAAGTAAGACTCAGTTTTCTTAAGTAATCAGAAACCTCATAACCATAGAAATTATTTTGGGAAACAGAATCATTTTTTAAAAATTAGGCGGATCACTTAAAAGGTCAAGAAAAACTTTGTTTGTAATTTCTTATGAAGACCAGACCAATAGTTCAGGTAAACTTTGTACTTTCAATAAAACTAAAACAAAAACTGAGGAGTCAAGATGGCGGAGAAGTAGCAAGCTGAGACTGCTTCAGCTAGCCGGAGATCAGCTAGATAGCTTATCTAAAGATTGCAAACACCTGAAAATCCATCGGCAGATCGAAGAGAAGAGGAACAGCAATTCTGGAAACAGAAAATCAACCACTTTCTGAAAGGTAGGACCGGCGGGGAAGTGAATCCAAAGCGACGGGAAGATAGACCCCGGGGGGAGGGGCCGGCTCCCGGCAAGCGGCGGAGCAACCGCGCACAAAATCAGGACTTTTAAAAGTCTGTTCCGCTGAGGGACATCGCTCCAGAGGCTTAACCGGGGCGAAGCCCACGCGGGGTCAGCGTGGCCTCAGGTCCCACAGGGTCACAGAAGGATCGGGGGTGTCTGAGTGTCACAGAGCTTGTGGGTATTGGAACGGGAAAGCCGGCTGCAGAGACAGAGCCGACAGTAAGCTCACAGCTCAGTGTTACCTTGAACCGGTCACAGGCTCCGTGAGCTCGGAGCGCGGCCGGAGGTCAGGCAGAGGAGTGCAGTTTCAATACCAAGGAGAGCAACAGAATTCCAGAGGAGGAGAAAGCCAAGCACGGAACTCATGGCTTTTTTCCTGTGATTTTTTTTAGTCTTGAAGTTAATTTAATTTTTTCTTTTTCATTTTTTTTTTTTCTTCTCGCCTTTGGGTAAAATTTTTTTTTTAACTGTTACCTTTTTCTTTTTTAACGATTTTTTACTAGTTTATCTAATATATATATTTTTTCTTTTTTACATTTTTCTTAGGTGTTTTCTTTTTTAAAAAATTCTTTTATTTTCTTTTCTTTTTTTTCTTTTTCTTCTTTCTTTTTTTTTTTCTTTCTTCCTTTTTGAACCTCTTTTTATCCCCTTTCTCCCCACTCACGATTTTGGATCTCTTCTAATTTGGTTAAAGCATATTTTCCTGGGGTTGTTGCCACCCTTTTAGTATTTTACTTGCCCCTTCATTTACTCTTATCTGGACAAAATGACAAGACGTAAAAATTCAACACAAAAAAAGGAACAAGAGGCAGACCGAAGGCTAGGGACCTAATCAATACAGACATCGGTAATATGTCAGATCTAGAGTTCAGAATGACAATTCTCAAGGTTCTAGCCGGGCTCGAAAAAGGCATGGAAGATATTAGAGAAACCCTCTCGGGAGATATAAAAGCCCTTTCTGGAGAAATAAAAGAACTAAAATCTAACCAGTTGAAATCAAAAAAGCTATTAATGAGGTGCAATCAAAAATGGAGGCTCTAACTGCTAGGATAAATGAGGCAGAAGAAAGAATTAGTGATATAGAAGACCAAATGACAGAGAATAAAGAAGCTGAGCAAAAGAGAGACAAACAGCTACTGGACCACGAGGGGAGAATTCGAGAGATAAGTGACACCATAAGACGAAACAACATTAGAATAATTGGGATTTCAGAAGAAGAAGAAAGAGAGAGGGGAGCAGAAGGTATACTGGAGAGAATTATTGGGGAGAATTTCCCCAATATGGCAAAGGGAATGAGCATCAAAATTCAGGAGGTTCAGAGAACGCCCCTCAAAATCAATAAGAATAGGCCCACACGTCGTCACCTAATAGTAAAATTTACAAGTCTCAGTGACAAAGAGAAAATCCTGAAAGCAGCCCGGGAAAAGAGGTCTGTAACATACAATGGTAAAAATATTAGATTGGCAGCTGACTTATCCACAGAGACCTGGCAAGCCAGAAAGAGCTGGCATGATATTTTCAGAGAACTAAACGAGAAAAACATGCAGCCAAGAATACTATATCCAGCTAGGCTATCATTGAAAATAGAAGGAGAGATTAAAAGCTTCCAGGACAAACAAAAACTGAAAGAATTTGCAAATACCAAACCAGCTCTACAGGAAATACTGAAAGGGGTCCTCTAAGCAAAGAGAGAGCCTACAAGTGGTAGATCAGAAAGGAACAGAGACCATATACAGTAACAGTCACCTTACAGGCAATACAATGGCCCTAAATTCATATCTCTCAATAGTTACCCTGAATGTGAATGGGCTAAATGCCCCTGTCAAAAGACGCAGGGTATCAGAATGGATAAAAAAACAAAACCCATCTATATGTTGCCTCCAAGAAACTCATTTTAAGCCCGAAGACACCTCCAGATTTAAAGTGAGGGGGTGGAAAAGAATTTACCATGCTAATGGACATCAGAAGAAAGCAGGAGTGGCAATCCTTATATCAGATCAATTAGATTTTAAGCCAAAGACTATAATAAGAGATGAGGAAGGACACTATATCATACTCAAAGGGTCTGTTCAACAAGAAGATTTAACAATTTTAAATATCTATGCCCCCAACGTGGGAGCAGCCAACTATATAAACCAATTAATAACAAAATCAAAGAAACACATCAACAATAATACAATAATAGTAGGGGACTTTAACACTCCCCTCACTGAAATGGACAGGTCATCCAAGCAAAAGATCAGCAAGGAAATAAAGGCCTTAAACGACACACTGGACCAGATGGACATCATGGATATATTCAGAATATTTCATCCCAAAGCAACAGAATACACATTCTTCTCTAGTGCACATGGAACATTCTCCAGAATAGATCACATCCTCGGTCCTAAATCAGGACTCAACCGGTATCAAAAGATTGGGATCATACCCTGCATATTTTCAGACCACAATGCTCTAAAGCTAGAACGCAACCACAAGAGGAAGTTTGGAAAGAACCCAAATACATGGAGACTAAATAGTATCCTTCTAAAGAATGAATGGGTCAACCAGGAAATTAAAGAAGAATTGAAAAAAATCATGGAAACAAATGATAATGAAAATACAACGGTTCAAAATCTGTGGGATACAGCAGAGGCAGTCCTGAGAGGAAAATATATAACGGTACAAGCCTTTCTCAAGAAACAAGAAAGGTCTCAGGTACACAACCTAACCCTACACCTAAAGGAGCTGGAGAAAGAACAAGAAAGAAACCCTAAGCCCAGCAGGAGAAGAGAAATCATAAAGATCAGAGCAGAAATCAATGAAATAGAAACCAAAAAAACAATAGAACAAATCAACGAAACTAGGAGCTGGTTCTTTGAAAGAATTAATCAAATTGATAAACCCCTGGCCCGACTTATCAAAAAGAAAAGAGAAAGGACCCAAATAAATAAAATCATGAATGAAAGAGGAGAGATCACAACTAACACCAAAGAAATACAAACTATTATAAGAACATACTATGAGCAACTCTACGGCAATAAATTTGACAATCTGGAAGAAATGGATACATTCCTAGAAGCATATAAACTACCACAACTGAACCAGGAAGAAATAGAAAGCCTGAACAGACCCATAACCAGTCAGGAGATTGAAACAGTCATTAAAAATCTCCAAACAAACAAAAGCCCAGGGCCAGACGGCTTCCCGGGGGAATTCTACCAAACATTTAAAGAAGAACTAATTCCTATTCTCCTGAAACTGTTCCAAAAAATAGAAATGGAAGGAAAACTTCCAAACTCATTTTATGAGGCCAGCATCACCTTGATCCCAAAACCAGACAAGGATCCCACCAAAAAAGAGAGCTATAGACCAATATCCTTGATGAACACAGATGCGAAAATACTCAACAAAATACTAGCCAATAGGATTCAACAGTACATTAAAAAGATCATTCACCACGACCAAGTGGGATTTATTCCAGGGCTGCAAGGTTGGTTCAACATCCGCAAATCAGTCAATGTGATACAACACATCAATAAAAGAAAGAACAAGAACCATATGATACTCTCAATAGATGCTGAAAAAGCATTTGACAAAGTACAGCATCCCTTCCTGATCAAAACTCTTCAAAGTGTAGGGATAGAGGGCACATACCTCAATATCATCAAAGCCATCTATGAAAAACCCACCGCAAATATCATTCTCAATGGAGAAAAACTGAAAGCTTTTCCGCTAAGGTCAGGAACACGGCAGGGATGTCCATTATCACCACTGCTATTCAACATTGTACTAGAGGTCCTAGCCTCAGCAATCAGACAACAAGAGGAAATTAAAGGCATCCAAATCGGCAAAGAAGAAGTCAAATTATCACTCTTCGCAGATGATATGATACTATATGTGGAAAACCAAAAAGACTCCACTCCAAAACTGCTAGAACTTATACAGGAATTCAGTAAAGTGTCAGGATATAAAATCAATGCACAGAAATCAGTTGCATGTCTCTACACCAACAGCAAGACAGAAGAAAGAGATATTAAGGAGTCAATCCCATTTACAATTGCATCCAAAAACATAAGATACCTAGGAATAAACCTAACCAAAGAGACACAGAATCTATACTCAGAAAACTATAAAGTACTCATGAAAGAAATTGAGGAAGACACAAAGAAATGGAAAAATGTTCCATGCTCCTGGATGGAAGAATAAATATTGTGAAAATGTCTATGCTACCTAAAGCAATCTACACATTTAATGCAATTCCTATCAAAGTACCATCCATCTTTTTCAAAGAAATGGAACAAATAATGCTAAAATTTATATGGAACCAGAAAAGACCTTGAATAGCCAAAGGGATATTGAAAAAGAAAGCCAACGTTGGTGGCATCACAATTCCGGATTTCAAGCTCTATTACAAAACTGTCATCATCAAGACAGCATGGTACTGGCACAAAAACAGACACATAGATCAATGGAACAGAATAGAGAGCCCAGAAATAGACCCTCAACTCTATGGCCAACTAATCTTCGACAAAGCAGGAAAGAATGTCCAATGGAAAAAAGACAGCCTCTTCAATAAATGGTGCTGGGAAAATTGGACAGCCACATGCAGAATAATGGAATTGGACCATTTCCTTACACCACACACAAAAATAGACTCAAAATGGATGAAGGACCTCAATGTGTGAAAGGAATCCATCAAAATCCTTGAGGAGAACACGGGCAGCAACCTCTTCGACCTCAGCCGCAGCAACATCTTCCTAGGAACAACGCCAAAGGCAAGGGAAGCAAGGGCAAAAATGAACTATTGGGATTTCATCAAGATCAAAAGCTTTTGCACAGCAAAGGAAACAGTTAACAAAATCAAAAGACAACTGACAGAATGGGAGAAGATATTTGCAAACGACATATCAGATAAAGGACTAGTGTCCAGAATCTATAAAGAACTTAGCAAACTCAACACCCAAAGAATAAATAATCCAATCAGGAAATGGGCAGAGGACATGAACAGACATTTCTGCCAAGAAGACATCCAGATGGCCAACAGACACATGAAAAAGTGCTCCATATCACTCGGCATCAGGGAAATACAAATCAAAACCACAATGAGATATCACCTCACACCAGTCAGAATGGCTAAAATCAACAAGTCAGGAAATGACAGATGCTGGCGAGGATGCAGAGAAAGGGGAACCCTCCTCCACTGTTGGTGGGAATGCAAGCTGGTGCAACCACTCTGGAAAACAGCATGGAGGTTCCTCAAAATGTTGAAAATAGAACTGCCCTATGACCCAGCAATTGCACTATTGGGCATTTACCCTAAAGATACAAATGTAGTGATCCAAAGGGGCACATGCACCCGAATGTTTATAGCAGCAATGTCTACAATAGCCAAACTATGGAAAGAACCTAGATGTCCATCAACAGATGAATGGATCAAGAAGATGTGGTATATATACACAATGGAATATTATGCAGCCATCAAAAGAAATGAAATCTTGCCATTTGCGACAACATGGATGGAACTAGAGCGTATCATGCTTAGCGAAATAAGTCAAGCAGAGAAAGACAACTATCATATGATCTCCCTGATATGAGGAAGTGGTGATGCAACATGGGGGCTTAAGTGGGTAGGAGAAGAATCAATGAAACAAGATGGGATTGGGAGGGAGACAAACCATAAGTGACTCTTAATCTCACAAAACAAACTGAGGGTTGCTGGGGGGAGGGGGTTAGGGAGAAGGGGGTGGGATTATGGACATTGGGGAGGGTATGTGCTTTGGTGAGTGCTGTGAAGTGTTTAAACCTGGTGATTCACAGACCTGTACCCCTGGGGATAAAGATATATGTTTATAAAAAAAATTAATTTTTTATTAATTAAAAAAAAAAAACTAAAACAAAAACTTTGTACGAGTATGTTTTTGATATTAAAACTCATTTACTTATTTAAATGTATCCTAATCTTAACCAGTCCTGACCACACATAAAATTTCTTTCTTTTTTACATTCAGATTTTGTCCTAAATTTTCCATCTTTAAATAACCAGGCTCACTTTTAAACACCATTACTTTACTTTCCTCAACAAATACATATTTTAATTCTTCATACTTTTTCTTACCAAAAAGAAAAAATATATCCTATTTTCCTTACAGTGTTGTTTCCCATATTTCCAGTAGTCTTTATTACATTTATATAGAATTCTTATGCTTAGAAACCTTCCCTTCTAGGGAAAAACTAAGTAGCAAGCAATTATGAACTGTCTGTTATATAAGAATTCTTTGGATTGGCAAATATATGAACATATTTCACAATTTTCAGGAACATATATTTTTCACATAGTACAACCTTTTAAAAAAATATTTATTTATTTATTTATTTTAGAAAGAAAAAGAAAGACAGAAAGAGACAGAGAGCATGAGCGAGGGGAGGAGTGGTACTGAGTGTGGAGTCCAAGTGGTGGCTCCACCTCACCACCCTGAGATTATGACCTGAGCCAAAATCAAAAGTTGGAGGCTTTACCAACTGAACCATTCAGGTGCCCCCACAGTACAATCTTTTAATAAAAATAAAAAATAAACATGTTTACTGACTTTATCTTTAGTTTCTCTGTAATAAGACAAAAGTAGATAAAACATGTTTAGTACTTAATGTTTCATTATTTTATCTTATTTGGAAATGATCTAGATAATCAATAAATTTAATTTTATTCATCATTTAACTTAGCAAACATTTAAGTTTTTAGGTTACCAAAGATTTTGGAAGCTATTTAAAAGTCTACCTACAGTTTTTGTTGTTGTTGTTGTTTTGTTTTGTTTTTACTTATATCTATTTAATTTACTTGTTCTTAACCATTAGATTACTCACAAACTTCATAAGGCATTAGATTAAGTCAACCATTCTCAGTTTTTTTTCTTTCTGATAAATTTTGCAACAGAAATACCATGAACTTATTTGACTATTAGTAAACACAAGTAGAGTAAAAGTTTTATATTTAATGTTGATAACTCTAAACACCTGTCTATTTTAATTAAATCAACATCCTTAAATTAGCTTTAATACTGGATATTTTCCCAGATCACGTGAACATGAAAAGCATTTGGGTTAGCTTTTATCTGACTTTTAGAATGCCCAATCCTTACAAGTGCTTGCCTTCAAACCAACTTCAAGTAGAGCTCTTTTTACAAATTAATTTTAGCAATGCCATTTGGAGTTAGAGAAAATATTTCACATTTACAACATACATGGAGATATACAAACACACAAAACAGAGGCAAGATGTTAAACAATATTTGTGGAGAGGATGCTACAAGATCCAACTTTTATACACTTATAAACACTTATATAAAAATATAATATATATGTGAATATATATATGAATACATATACATTTATATGAATATATAAGAATGCCCAGAAAGTGGATGGGGGTAGAAAAATTATATCACAAAGGCCCAGAGAGAGTAAGTTGTTTTGTTTTTTAAGGTGGATATATATTGAGTATATTAGCCTGTTATTAGAGGTGCTAGAGTCTGGGTATAAGAGCATTTTCATCATTGTGAATTTGCTAAAGGCCTCTTTCTCTCCATCTCTCTGTCTCTCTCTGTCTTTCTTGTTTTTTCTAGTCTTAGGAGGTTGTGGGCTGTGTTTACATTTTAAAAATGTCATAAGTCTTATAATTTCAAGAGACAGAAAAAGAATTAAAAAAAAATATCTGGAGTTTCAGAGTAATTGACATTTAAAATTTGCCTTTTGTTAAAGTACAAAATGATTTTGTTCCAATATCTTGGGTTTGTGTTTTTTTTTTTTTGTTTTTTGCTTTGGTTTTTTGTTGTTGTTGTTGTTGTTTTTCGGTAACATTCACAAACATTTTCAGAGGAACAGGCAAGTTTTGGGGATTGGTCAAGATAGGTGGGCTTTGAATTGCTTCTAGAGTTGTATTTCTGATTTTGTAGAGATTTATAAGGTAAGGACAGTTGTTCCAAATTCTCCAAAGACCTGGATTACAATTTATATCTCAAAGGTTTGGCTCATCATTTTAACTAAATTTGCTTCTTTGTATCAAGGAGAAATTTAACTAAAATGGCAACTGTATGATTTATGCCTTTATAAAGTATGTGTACAGCATTTTAACAAAAGCTTTTTTCTGGGTACACAATTCAACTTTGGCCTCTCTTAGCACCTGAATATTGACCTTCTACAAATCATTTGTAAAAGAACCTCCGAGAAATTCAGTCACCTATTTCCTCAGAAGGAAGACTATGAATATAGTGAAATAATATTTCTAATTACTTTCTAAATTCAGTAGAATTTTTCAAAAGCAGAAGTAGAAGAGCTTTATAATTTAAAAGATTGGCACAAATTCTTTGTCCGTTGAGGGGGCTGTCTAAGATACACCTTCCAAGGACACTGTGTAAGAATGCATGTGGCTGGCAGAGCCTGCTTATAAAGTCCTGGAAGGTAGGAGCAAGGTTAGCCTTACTGCCAGTGTCAGGTGGTCTTCTTAAGTTCATTGTCTGGCCTCCTCCATGTATATGAGCAACCTCTATGCTTTGAACCTAGAGATGAGGCCAGAGGGATCTGTAAATCTTGTAAGGAAAGAGAAGTGAAAAGAGGCAATGAGGTTTTATTTTAAGAAAGAAAATTTACAAAATAATAATAATAATAATAAGAGAAAACGAAAAGGAAAAAGAAACAGGAAGGAAAAAGAAAGGAAAGAAGGAAGGAAGGAAGGAAGAATTTACATTGGATGGGGACATATCTTATGACTAATTTCTGTTCTTTTATCTTGTTAAGGGAGTCCCCGGGGGGAGATGTTACACTAATAATATCGCTGTGAATACTTCATTTTATATATATTTTATGTATAAGCACATAAAATATAAATAAAATAATATAAAAAATATAAATGTTATATACATTATATATATATAATATATATAGCAAATTTAAAGGGTCCATTATTTGCCAATTCATGAGTGGAATCTATTAACATGTCTCAAACCAATATGCCTTTAATGATTTAACCAAAGATGCAAGAAGCATTCCGAAAGGGCACAGATGTAGCAGTCCTATGATCTAAAGTTTGCTCACAAAATTAATCTAAGAAAGCAAAGGCCTCCATTGCACAAACAGTAAGGATGGTGTAGTAAGAACAGTGTCTCTGGTTTCCCACGGAAACATAAGATGCCTCAAGTCACAGATCCAGTAATCTGCAACACTGGGACTTTCCAGCACAGGCAAGCAATTGAAGGTTGAGATGACAAAGGTTCCTCTGGGTTGGGACCTCTAATGACAAGATCCCTGGAGAGCTGGCTCAGCCAGACAGAGAAAGACTGAGATTCCCTTCTATTTGACTGACCACCAAGGTGTACCCTGGTAAGTGGAGCCTCCAAATGGTAGAGAACAAAGAGCACATTCTGACTGGTCACAAAACCAAGCTCTATGGACATAGCACAAGGTGAAAGAAAAAAATCTTATCTAGACCTTGGGTCTCTCAGAGCCAAACTGATACCTAGCAAGTATATGCCACAAGGTTGAGGGCTGTGTGTTGTTTTATACTGTACCTCACCACATGGAAGTTTTCTTGAGGTTGGCAGGTGGCCTAGTATCAATCAAACCCATTCCATGACCAACTTGTCCTACCTTGGGAATCTTCTTGAGGTGGTGAGCACTCTAACAGCTTTTAAATGCTCAACCTGTGCCCACCAATATTGTGGCTTTGGCTTCCAGGATATCCCATAGCAACAGAGGACAAACACCATGAAAGACACTGACAATGGAAAACAAAGATGATCTCTGGGAGGAAAAGAATCTGTAACCAAAGACTAATCTACCAAATTTAACCAAAGAGTCCCTTCGCTCAAAGGGCTAGTTTCACAAACGTTTTCTTCTGCCAATCTAAATTTAGAAAGAGAGGACTCTCACCACTCTTCTTCCATCAGTCTCGAAAGACAGAGATTCCAGAGGTCTAACAAGGTAAATAACATTACTTTCTGTGGCTGTACATCAGATGTCTCAAAGATACCTCAGCTGCAGCCATGTCTGGGGTGTTAGGTGTCTAGTGAGTTAAAGTATCCTACTGAAGATGTCAACTATCAGGGAGTAAGAATTCCTGTTCCCTTCAAGGTCCTTCTAGCAGGACTAAGATTCAAATTAACAGGAAACAGATTAACAGAAGAAAATCAAGTTTAGTAGCATACCTACAGAGAATCCACCCAGATATGGTAATTCCAAAGACAGGCAAATGAAGTATAACCTGAACTAAGAGAAAAGGAAAGAGATCTGGGACTTCAGAGGAAAAGAATGCAATTCACAGGGTATTGAGAAGAGCAGATATGTGGTGATTAGATATCCGTCCTGCCATACAGATGGGTCACACAGATAAAATTCATCTCTTCCAATAACCCTTATTCTGAGAAAGACCTCAATTTATATTCTTCTGTATAGTTAAGAGGGGGGCAGAAGTTTCTTTTGAGCCCACAAGCTCTCAGTTGCCTTCACCCAAAATAGTCTTCATGTCAAAGTAGCTCATTTGGGGGGTAACCTACCCTCAGCCCCTACACTCTATGTTATTTACATTTCAATACCAGGGTTGTGGGAGAAACAGTAAAATAGAGACAGAAAAGTTGTACCTGGGACTGAGATACACCTGAAGTTTGCAGAAAGAATTTATCCCTGGGTGGGTAATAGGTGGTCCAAGAGCTTACACATACTGTAGGTCTAAGAGTATCATAATAATTTCATAAGACAAATGGAACTTTTTTCATATTAAAGGAATGAGTGTATTCTAAAGAATATCCCTGTGGAATTTCTCCTAAATTTTTGAGGATACTTAGTTTTAAAAAAAAAAAATGTGTCCTATGTGACTGCATATATATATATATATGTATATATATATATATATATACACATATATATAGGACACACATATATATATAAAAAAAATATATATATATATATGTATATATATATATATATATACATATATTTTTTTTTTTTTTTACAAAAAATAAGAATGCACATTTAGGCAAAAAATTCAGTGATCTACCAACTAATGTAGTATGGTTGAGAAAGACTCATAAAAATATTTCTTTTTTCCTTGATGAATGTCATATCTAAACTTCTGAGAGCTGAAAGTCCCTCCCCTTTCTTGGTACTTCAATGCCATCTTCATTTCTGAACTATACAGGAACTCTACAAATGACCTGACATCCATCACGGATGGAGAATGCAGGGGGATATCTCTCTGGATGGCACTGTTGCCATGTTTCACTTCAGAGTTACAGTTACCTTGCTGGTGAAATTCAAATGTTTCTCTTTCTATGTAGAAACTATAGAATGACAAAAGGGAGACTTTTGAAGCTGCTTGGTTATTGTACCATATTTCTGTTAAACCTCTACTGTTCATGTTTTTCTTTTTCTTTTTTCTTACTCAGAAAATTAATTTTACCAGTGTTCTAGGGTTGCTAAGATTCCCAGACGCTTACTCATATTAACCAAATCATAGGAGACTCATTGACAAAATCAATTTATAATTTAAAATTCAAATTTTAATTATAAGGCAAACTAGGCATTTGTGTCAATTCCACTAGTACATACTCCCCCAAAACAAGATAAATTTTAATGAGGTTGTACTATTAACAGCCTCGACAGTGGGAGCTAAAATATATGATTAAAAGTTAATATTATTAGTCTCTGATAGTTTTGTACATCTCTCTAAATAAAACTCCTACCACAAGGCTGACTGAATATATTCTTTAACCTGGGAAGGACCTTTTCTCCAGTAAGGAGTTTAGATAAGCATAATTAAATTTTGCCTCTGTAATTCTCTCTCTGTCAGTCTTCCATGATTTAATGACTAATTTTTATTGACATATCCTTTCTTTACATACATCATTAATTACTTCAGCTGACAGACGTGTTCTGCTGGCATTACATATGTACTATACATAAAGTTTTAACTTCCTTATTCATTGGCCAATATCATTTACAATTTAGTACATACAGGGAAAGTGAATAACTTACCTTTCCATAGTTTCAGCCCATTAATCCTCTTAGAATCTCTGAAGCTACATAGGCTAGTTACTTTTTTTCAATTGACATCCTTGTCAAGCACTTGAAGATAGCTTTGTTCCTTTTCTTGGGCAGTCTGAATACCCCTCTCAACTCTTCTTCAATTACAAGTCTCCTTCCCATCATGTCCAGTTGTCTGCATTGTGCTCAGAGAACAGTATTAAGAATGAGAAACACCATCAAAGTGTGAAAAAAGACCAAGATTACCTATTACCATCTCCTTTCTCCCTTTAGTCACTCAGTATTTGTGGGTCATCTGTCCAGTATTTGTGGGTCATTTGTCCTGTACTGACAAGAGAGTTAACTGGGAATCATAGAGATTTAGACATGTAAATATATTATATGTTATCTCTGTAAAATAGTTAGACACAGTTAACCTGACTCAGGGGGAAATGAGAAGAATCTGTAAGAGGAGGTAGTGGTTGAGTTGTTTATTGAAAGATGCCAGAGAGTTTGCAAATGAGATAAAATCATTACAAATGGACAAGCACTTGCAACATTTTGGGGCAACCAGAGATAATTAGGAAAAGTAGAGAGTCTAAAAGACAGAAGGACTGAATATTATAGAGGGCCCATGACACATCAGAATAGAAAAGTAAATTATAAAATAGGAGCTAATGATTAAGAATTCTATATAGCATGTTAAGGAATTTAGTTTATATAATTGGAGGCAATAGGGAGAACTTACTAGAATTTAAGCAGCACCATATTATCCTATCAGGAGATAAAAGGTATCAGATAAATAAATCCAATATGTGTGTGAGCAAAAAAGAAAATGAAAAATCCTACTGGCAAGTGGAAACACATCAGAGGGATACTGGAAGAACTACAATTAGATATGACAGGGGCACAAATTTAGGCACGATTTGCAGTTTCTGACAAGTAACAGAATTTATCGAACTAGGGATTGGATTATTACAAAGGTGAGACCAAGTGACCCACGGAACCCCGTTTCTGCCTCCAGTGACTGAAAGACCAGCTACTTGCAGACGTAGGGAAGTCAGTAAGGGAGGGAGGTTGGAACAAGAGAAGAAGTTTTAGGCAAAGAAGTGTTCTTCAAAAATCATGTATACTTTAAGAGATAATTTCAAAGTAAGTTTAGTAATTTCTACTATAAAATAAATTACTAGAAGTAAAGCGTGGGATATGGGACATACCCAGTGAATAAAATCAGATGACTAACTCATGAAGACATACATCTCATTGTTTATACCTCATAAACAGCATATAATAAGTATCAAGAACTTAGAGTATACATAATTAATTTATATTCCTAGAAGTTAAGAGCCTTCTTATAAATGTTTAAGTTTGAATATTTTTAACAGATTTTGTTCTAAGTAGGTTTCCTCTCAATCATGACTAATTTGGGGAAAAATAATATTTGAACATATTAATAATTAAGAGCTCTGTAGGGTTTTTTTTTCTCATATGAAGGAACTGAATTAATGAGGTTCTAACATATTTGATAAGCATCCTTGAGTGTCCTGGTTTCAATTACCTCTTCTTAATAAGTGTCGCTTCATTTAGACTCTCCACTCAGTTTCCTGTAATTTCAATTACTAAACTCTAGGAAAGAATAAAGTTTTATCTTGTCATTTTCAATGCAGGTTATACATGGAGATTGTTAATAGGACTCCTTCAGTAAGATGATGCTGTCAGCTTTTGTTCTCAGATAATAATGTAAACAAAATAGTTGATTATTTTATACTCATTATAATCTTGACATTAATGAGAGGGAAGACAGCTTCTAGGGATGAAGAATAATAAAACAAGAGATGAAAAATATGACTGAGGCAGGATGTCACTGCCGCTGGTGGAGAAGCAACTGGAGCAGGCTACCATGGAATGGAAATTCATACCCCAGCCCAAACTCCCAGTTCCAAGTCCCAAGAAGGAGGACAATGGGCACTGGGACTCTTCTTTTCACAAGAGGCCAGCATGCATGGCATATTATTAAAGCAAGGTTGAACATTGAAGGCAGTGACTCTTACTGATTTTTTTTTTTAATTTGTATTTTTATCATTACTGGGACATATGGTAACACTTAAAGGAATAGGTTAGTAAAAGATAAACAAAATATTAAAGAAGTTTTGTTGTTTTTTTTTTTTAAAGATTTATCTATTTGAGAGAGACAGTGATAGAGTGAGCAGTGGTGGGAGTGGGGGGACCAGAGAAAGAGGGAGAGAAAGTTAGAAAACCCCAAGTAGACTCCCTGATGAGCACAGTGCCCAACAGTGCCACAGAGCTCAATCCCATGACCCTAAGACCATGATCTGAGCTGAAGTCAAGAGTTGGACACTCAACGGACTGAGCCACCCAGGTGTCCCAGAATATCAAAGACATTTTTGAATACTTTCCCTTGTTCAGCTCCTGAGAACAGTGACTTCCACATCCTCAGTGTATCTAAACTGTGTTGGACAAGCTTTCCCAGGGGCCATGAAAGTTGTCTCCAACTCAGGAAGTTTTCTCATCTTCCTTATGCAGGAATCACATCTTCAGTGTAGATGTCTATCCACCAAGACAATTCTTTTCTTTTCTTGGTATGTGGTCTGTGTTCTCCACAAACTTCACTGGGGGGTTGGCTCCTCCATCTGGAGGGTCAGTTCCACACCTTCCTTCTCTGATTTACTGCTCACCCTTCTTACTTGACCCTCAAATTTGCAATTAGCACCTCTCTTTTTGACTTCTGCTGAATCTATATCAGCTAAGTAAGGGGGACAATATCAGCATCACATTCAAGGCCAGAGCGTGCACAGGGACCTGCCTTGCATCTGGTGCAGCTGTGTTGGATGGCGTCTCTCTCCATCACCAGAAGGCCCTTTAGATCTTGTCTGTCAGGGAAATGGATCATAATTCATGGAGAAGGGTTCACTGCATGTCCAACCTGTGTAATCTTCCATGTCAGGGCCCAATTCCATGAATGCAAACCTCTGCATTGAAGGAACCACAGATGGTTCCTGTTAGCTCACCTGCTCAACCTCAGTGAAATCAGAATCTTAACTTAAGTGTATGTTCCCAAGAAGGTCCTGGGTACTTCTGCTCTAGTCATACTATCAGAAGCACTACCCGGTTAGAACTGAATACTTTCCTTTCATATTAGAGTGACTTCTGGTTATTTGGGATATCGTGCCCTAGGTGAGCAGACCCCATCCGTCAATAACCACGTCACCCCAGCAAACTCTCCCACCCCACCCCACCCCACACACTGCACGTAAACCAGCACATTGAGTTTAAGAAGACTGCAGGTGCTTCTCAGACACACTTGTGCTTGGAAGAAGGGGTTTTCAAAATCCTAAGAGTCTGTTAAAAATGTGTATTTAAGGACTTCACCCTCATCCACTGAATCAGAATCTCTAGAAATAAAGGCCAGACAACTGAGTCAGGGAGACCTTTCATGTAGTTCTTATGCCTGTGAAAGTATGAGGACCACTGCTCTACCTCACTGGTCCTGGTGGCAACCCTCTCCACAATCCTATGTCTTGTCCCTGGTCTATCCCATGAAGACAATACAGGCAAATAATGTTTCAAGTGGAAACTACAATTCTGAAAAAGTGGCCACCTGCTCCAATATATAAAAAATGAATGCACCTATCGTCCTGGCTAGACCCTGAAGCTATCTGAAAGGACAGACAGACAAGACAAGGACATTTTGTATCTCAACCAACTCCCCAGTTAGTGCTGGCACAGCCAGAGCTAATGTTGACATCCTGTGCTATTGCCGACAAAAAGGTAAATGCAGAAAACTTCCCGAGGTGTTCAGATCACCCACGAAGGCAGAGTATTATTGTTCCTGCTGAATCTGGTTTCTTCTCCAGCGCAGTTTCAGTGTGGATGGCCCCTATCATGCCTTGTTGCTACAGTTGACCCAGGTCCCATTTACCCTTTTGGTAATACCTTGCTGTATTTCCCCCTGCAAAAAGCCATTCTAACAGCACATTTTCAGAATGCTATTCCTTATTATTATTATTATTTTTTGTTATTGTCATGGCTTCTATCCTGCATGAGTTCCAGCTGTCTCCTGTGTCACCAGTTGTTCCTGAGCACTGATCTAGCATTATGGAAATTTTCAAGGCCTGGGGTAGCTCTACCTTTGAGCCTCCCTGCTGGGTCTCTGGCCTGCAATTCAGAATATGCCAGTGATATCTTCCAGCCACATCTCAAAACTCTTCTCTCTAGTCTCAGGCACTGTCACTCTCAGATGATCTCCAGGCTCACTTGCAAGTGGAAAGGGGAAAAGCTCAGTATTCACAGACAGAGAAGAAAAATGGATTTTTACCAATCCACGCTTAGATCTCTTGACATTCATTTCTCCTTGCAGAGCATGTTCATGATTTTTAAGACATCATTTGAGGCTGACTTATCCAGCCACCACTTTGTCTCTTTATAGCATCTCAATATTTGTCACCTTATAGAATGATAAAGAGACTTCAGAGGCAATGAAATCCAACCCACTAAGCACTGAACGTGTTTATATTTTACTATAACACCAAAGAATACCTTCCAAGCAGCAGCTTATTCCTTTCCTACAAATCTCATTCTGTTTTTGAACAATCTTTGTGACAAGTTCTATCTGAAAATCCACCTGCTTTTCAGGACTTAAGGAAGGGAGATGTAATAGGAATTACACCTTTAGCAGATGTGTCTAGAAGGTAAAAGGGGGGGGGAGAAGGCCATTCTTCCTTGAAAATTAAGGTTTTAACCATTTCCAATCAGTAAGATTTGTGATTTTGCCCATCTATGACTCACTCTCCCTCTATAAATTAGATGAGCATAATCACTCATATTTTCAAGTTTGAAAGTTTTAATTGAACTACATAAAGAGGAAGGAATTTTAAAATAACCATAAAGAAATATGGCTATTTAATGAAATATAGATGCTGAAAATATTTTCTGCCTAGCATGCTTTGTGACTGTTGAGATTTACCCCTTTGAGGAAAGTAGCAAACAGAGAAGTGTATTTATTGCTCAATATTCACAGTTTTAAGCATTATTATTATTCTAACTATACCCTGATCATTCACTGATTCTTGCAAAATGTTAATTTCCCCTTTTGCAGATGGTATATTATGATTATATTTATCTAAATATAGAGGGAACTTCCCAAGAAGGAGATCTTAATAAGTGTGAAGAATAATCACTGTTTCTCAGTAGAACGATGTAAGTAGTGTATTTCTTTTGGGTAAACAAATGTTTATATCAAAAATCTTTTAGCATATTACCAGAAAAAAATATCCTTTTTTGATTGACTCTACTACACAATCATCCCAAAATAGTTTGATAAGGAAATACATGATGAAATAAATTTAGCCCTGTATCTCATATGTTAAATATTCAATAAGCACTTGACTAAATAAGTGAAGGCATCAATTAAAATGTTTAATCAACAGTTCCCCCTTTTCTACTTAAAATGGGAGGTGGTTCAGCAGTATTAAGATACTAATCTAACTCAACTTTTCCCCACCTTGGTTTGAATCTTGCTTTCTGATTCACTGGTTATTAAGCTCATTATCAGTCCTGGTAAATCAGTTCTAACTGTCAATCAAAGCACAACTTCTTTGTAGAGAAAATTGAAGCCATTTAATGAAATGTGCAGTTGGACCATGACTCTACCTAGTTTCAAGACATTAGATGGCTAAGCTTTTGGGGCGCCTTGCTGGCTTAGTCAAAAGAGCATGTGACTCTTGATCTCAGGGTTGTGAGATCCAGCACCATGTTGGGTGTAGAGATTACTAAAAATAAATAAATAATCTTAAAAAAAAAAAAAGATGGCTAAGCTCTTAGTGAGTTGAGAATCAAGAAAGATAGGTCATGAATGAAGTATGTTTATAAGTAAGATAGTGCTGAGTGCCTGGATGGCTCAGTCAAGGTAAGCATCTGCGTTCAGCTCAGGTCATGATCCCAGGCTCCTGGGATGGATCTTTACATTAGGCTATCCTTTCAGTGGGGAGTCTGCTTCCTTCTCTCCCTCTGCCCCTCCCTTCATTTGTGTTCTCTCTCTCTCTCACTCTCTTTCTGTCTCTATTAAATAAATTAATTATTTTTTTAAAAAAAAACTTTACAATAAAATAATGTTTCCACAAAATCAAATTTATCTTTTGTATTCCCTTTTGTTTTTTAATATGGGAGACAATCACTGTCACATCAGGCACTTTTTTTTTTTTTACAATTAGTATTACCCCCATATTGAATAAATTTAAGAGAAAAATTAAAAGGGTTACCTCTAAAGGATATACTGAAGATGATAACAATAGACATAAGGGGAAATGATGGATAAATCACTTCCATCACTAAGATACTCTTCAACAAAGAGTATAGCAAGTAAAGCAAACAAACAGAAGAATTATTTGGCACTGGGTAGAAATCTTAATTAGGAATTAAATTTACTTTATCTCAATTATATGATTTAAAACATTTGTACTGAATTGAAAGTAATAAAAAATAATTAACATACACATAACAAACACATTAAAATGCATACATACATTTCCATAGTGGCAAAACAAATATGGAATTAAAGTGATTCTACACACAATTAACAAAATCTATTTCATATCCCCTTCTCAACACTGTTCAATGACTTTCTTACACTTATGAAATAAAGTCCAAACTATTCCAAGCTATGCCCACCAAGATGCAATATTTTTTTCCAATAGAAATAAGATTTATTTGAGGTATACTGGTGAAGCATTACTCTCTGACTCTAATCTTCAATATTACCCCAAGTAGTTTTGAAATGCCTTTCTTGGAAACATTAATAAGTAGACATTTGCACTACTCTCTTCTTCTAATGTTTAATAGAAACAGAATTACAACTCCTGAAACTTCTAACTTTCTTCAGAACATCACCACACATTTTACTGTAATTAAGTGACTTTTTTGTGTTCTCTAGAATAATTGTTATAGCTTGATTGGACTTCATCTTCATCCATTAACCATGACTAAGTCAAACATCCTTGACTGCATTTTGTTTTTGTGAAACTGAATTTCACTCATATTGTTGGATTCATATCTACCCCCAAAGGTCCTCAACCATGAAATGAATAACTTCCCTAGAAATAATTCATTCATTACTTATTTACTTTCATTTTTAGTATGAACAGTAAATATACTTATTTTACTAATACTGTATATGTAGAAATGCATAAAAGGGAAAATAAAACTTTAAATGCGTCTGTACCAAGAACAATCATTCTAAATATATGCCTGCATTTCTATTCAATGTTCATATCAAGTTGGGATATCAGTGCAGCCTACATTTTGCACATATTGGTAAATCAGAAGCATTTTCAATGTTATTACATTCTTACATGTTACAGTCTCTATAACATGTTTCATACAGTATGGAAAATATATTATTTGTTTTATAATTCAATCACCAAATTAGTGAATATTTACTGAGCTGCTACTACATACCAAGCACTATTTTAGGCTTGGGAATTATAACTGAGAACAAAAGGAATACACTCACATCAGCATAAATAACGCAGAAAGCAGTGTGGAGACAGGCAGAACAAAGTCCACAATTAAAAATAGAGAAGAGACCACATCAGAGAAGGTAGGAAGGGTGAAGACAAAGTTTAGGAGCAAAACAGACCTTGGCTGTCTGCAGTGAGAGGGAGATGGTGGTGCAGAGAAGGACAAAAAACAAACTTTCATACCAGGGAGTCCACACAGGGAAGACAAATCCCCATAACATGTGGCACTGAAAGCAAGAAGGACCAAATTTCAAGGGTTCTTAAAGCTGAGGGACTTAAAGCCTAGAATTTAAAAAAAAAATAATAATAATAATCAGTGAGCTTAGTTCTGGAAGACCCTGAAGGGCTACAGGAAATAGAATCTTCACCCTTATAAAGACAGCACACACACATAAAAAAATAGCCACTGGAGATACAGCACAGATCCAACAACCGTCTGGAAAATGCCAGAGGCAGATGAGAGTTATTTCATCATCTCAGAGTGTGGTCTGGAGAGGCAGAGATCATGGGAAGACACCTCCAGGAACAAAGAGGCTAGCAATTGCCATTTTTCTCCCTCATCCCCCAACTTAAATGCAGAGCCACTGTGGGAACTAGCCTGATACCATCAACACTCACTATCTAACTTAGTTACACAGATCTGCCCTTCTGAGTCATACTTGCCTCAGTCCTGATGCTGTAGGATCCCTCCCCCAGAAGACCAGCATAAATCCTACCTGGTCTCCTGAACCACAAGTTCTATAGAACCTAAGTTCCAGCAGCACGAACATCAAGTTTCACCTCACAAGCAGACCACCATGAAACTTGTTAAAATGTGTCCTACTGCTGTTGGGAACCAAAAACTGCTCACAACAGGCAGAATCTCTGCAGACAACTAGACTGAAAGAAAAAGAGCCCTTTACTCAACAGAAAAGGACACCGAACACACATAGGAGACACTCCCTGAAGCACCAGACCTGGGGAATGGGGGATGCTGCACTGCAGGGCACTACAGGACCTTTTCTTCATAAGGTCATTACCCTCAAAAGCAAGCAATGGAACTGGACTTTCCTAATACAGATAAAAAGAAAAATATAGTTAGACAAAATGAGGAAACAGAGAAATATGTCCTAAATGAACAAATATTATCAAACCACAGCAAGAGACCTAAATGAAACAGACAATAAGTAATATGTTTGACAGAGAATCTAAAGTAATGATCATAAAGATACTGCACTAGAGAAAATAGGGGAAAATATCAGTGAGAACTTTAACAAAGAGATAAAAAGGATGAAAGATGAAGAACTCAGTAAGTGTAATTAAAAATACACTTTGTGGGATAAATAGCAGGCTAAAGGAAACAGAGGAATGAATTAATGACCTGGAAGACAGGAGAATGGAAAGTAATCAAGCTAAACAAGTGAAAAAAAAATTAAACAAACAGAGAATAGACTTAGGGAACTCAATTACTCCATCAAACACATAACACATAACAATCACATAACAAGGATCCCAGAAGAAGAGCGAGAAAGAAGAGGGCAGAAAAAATTATTTGAAGAAATTATAGCTGAAAACTTTCTTAATCTGGGGAAAGAAACAGATATCCAGATCCAAGAGGCACAGAGATAACCCCAAAAATTCAACCAAAGGAGGTTCACACTAAGACACGTGGTAATTAAAATGGCAAAAAGCAGTGATAATTAAAAGAAAAATTAAAAGCAGAAAAAGAAGACAGTTACATACAAGGGGAAACCCCATGAGTTTATCAGCAGATTTTTCAGCAGAAACTTTGCAGGCCAGAAGAAAGTGGCAAGATACATTCAAAGTGCTGAAAGGTTAAAAATCTACAGCAAAGAATACTCTATCCAGAAAGGCTACCATTCAGAATAGAAGGAGAGTTTCTCAGAAAAACAAAACTAAAGGAGTTTATAACCATTAAGTCAGCACAGCAAGAAATATTAAAGAAGATTCTTTGAGTAGAAATGAAAGACCATAAGTGAGAGTATAAAAAGTAAAAAACAAAAAAGGCAGTAAAAATAAATACTTTTTTAAAAATCAGTCAAATGATTCATAAAATAAAAGGACACCATGTAGTGTCCATGAAAAAATATGACAACATACACCCAAAATGTGGGAGGGGAGAAGAGTAAATAATGGATTCTAACAGAAGCAACCATCAACTTCATGTAGCCTAATGTGTGCAGAAGATGTTATATATAAACATAATGGTTACCACAAATCAAAGACCAGTAATTGATATGCAAAGACTGAATAAAAGGGAGTCCAAGTATATCACTAGAAAAGCCAACAAATCATGGAAACTAGAAAGAGAAGAGGAGAAAGAGAAAAACTACAAAAACAACCAAAGAAAAAGTAATAAAATGGCAATAAATATGTATCTATTAATAGTTACTTTGAATGTAATGGAGTAAACACTACAATCAAAAGTCATAGGATGACAGACTGGATTAAAAAAGGAGACCCTGATTTGCCTGGCTGGCACAGTTGAAAGAGCACACAACTTTTGATATTGGGGTCATGAATTTGAGCTCCATGTGGCATGTAAAGATTACTAAAAAAGAAATAAATCAACTTTAAAAAAAAAAAAAAACATTGAAATAAATAAATAAATAAATGACCCATCTCTATGCTGCCTACAAGAAACTGTCTTCAGACCTAAGGATGCCTGCACAGTGAAAATGAGGGGATGGAGAAATATTTATCATGTAAATAGATGTCAAAAGAAAACCAGTTTAGCAATATTTATATCAGACAGAATATACTTTAAAACAAAGAAACAAGAGACAAAGGAGGCCACTATATAATAATAAATGGGACAATCTAATAAGAGGTTATAACAACTATAAATATTTATGCATCCAACTTAATAAAATAGATTTAAAAATAAATTAAAAACCCACCTAATCAACAGACAGATAAACCTCTTCCCCAACTTGAGATGTCTCTCTGTCAAATAAATAAATAAAATCTTAAAAAAAAAAATACTTAACTCTGGAAAAAAAAAAAAAAAAAAACTCTCATCAGACTTAGAAGGACCCAAATAAAGAAAATCACAAATGAGGGAGGAGAAATGGAATCCAAATAATAACAGAGTATTATGATAAGCTATATGCCAACCAATCAGACAACCTGGAGGAAATGGACAAATTCCTAGAAATATACAAAGCACCAAAACTGAAATAGGAAGAACCAGCAATGAAATTGAATCAGTAATCAAAAACTTCCCAACAAACGAAAGTCCACAGCCAGATAACTTCCCAGAGTAATTCTACCAAACGTTTAAAGGAAAGTTAATACCTATTCTTCTCAAAGTATTCCCAAAGTAGAAAAGAAAGGAAAACTTCCATATTTATTCAATGAGGCCAGCACTGCTATGATACCAAAACCAGAGAAAAAAATTACAGAGAAGAGAACTACAGGCCAATATCCCTGATGAATACAGATGCAAATATTCTCAATAAAATATTAGGGAGGGACCATGGGAGAGGGAGAGAGAGAGAATCTCCAGCAGACTCCATGATAATCACGAAGCTGATGCAGGACTTGATCTCAAGACCCTGAGATCATGACCGGAGCCAAAATCAAGAACTGGATGCTCAACTGGCTGAGCCACCCAGGTGCCTGAATCACCATATTTGATCCTGAAACTAAAAGACACTATATGTTAACTATATGGAGTTAAAATTTTAAGATTAAAAACAAACTGAGGGTTGCTGGGGGAAGGAGGGTTGGGAGAAGGGGGTGGGGTTATGGACATTGGGGAGGGTATGTGATTTGGTGAGTGCTGTGAAATGTGTAAACCTGGTGATTCACAGACCTGTACCCCTGGGGATAAAAATATATGTTTATAAAAAATAAAAAATTAAAAAAAAAAATTTAAAAATAAATAAGCTTTTAACCCATGTACTTTCACACCCATGTGTGTATACATTGTTTACACATATATATATGTATACGTATATATATATGTATAGACACACATGCATGTGTGTGTATATTTTTTAGTTTTCTTCAACCAAAGTTAGTTTACATTTTCTAAGCCCACTTTGCTCTGAGATGATCTTTTTGAGATCTATTTCCCATACCATTCACCTCAACCCTGTTATTTTCCCTAGGATTGAAAGCACATTCTAGAAGCTCAAATAGTCAAAGCTTCATTGTGTGTTTTTAATTTTTTTTTCCTGAAATCAATTCATAGGCATACTTTGTCCCCATAAAACGGGGATTTGTTATAGTACTGTTTGTCTTAGAAACCTTTTATATTAGCAACCAATAATGTCTTATTTCCCTGAGTGGTAGTTGCATATTGTTGTTGCCCTTGGTAAGTCATTGAGCTTTATTTTTGCACACTGGTGCCTCTTCAATACTGGGTTTTAAGAGACAAATTCTTTGCATACGTCAATACAGTAATGTTCTAGTAGTGGTGTGGGGCACAAAAGGAATGCTAACGATGCCTAGAGGTTCTTGGATTCTGTTTTTTCCTACCTCATAGGGAAAATCAAATCAAGCACTAATAATGTCCAGGCTATGCAAATAAATATTATATAATAGCTGTAAGCCTAAAAGAATAACATTTCTCTCGAACCACATTGCACTGCACCCCCAGTCAGGGCTTTCCTCCAGGAGGCAGTACCAGGAACTGAACTGGTTAGGCTCCTCTGGATCCTGCCTCTGAACTGGCAGTTTTCCCCTGGCGACTGGTCTGTGGCTGAACCACCACCACTACTTCTTAGCCAGGGAAAGGGTGAAGAGATGAACTCAGACTACCAGAAGCAGGGGCTTAAGGAGCTCCAAGTACACCCCCAACACTCACCACTAAGGGTGCATACAGCTAACCTGGGGGAATGTTCTACATTGACCTTTTAATTATTGTGGCTGCCCTTTTGTAAGAAATTTCTCTTCTGTCTCCAAAGCAGAAGAAAGCAAGAATAAGCTGAAAAGCTTGTGAAGTCAGGAATCTTTGATTCTTGGAGTTCCCCCAAGTATCTAGAGTAGTGGTTAATTCACAAAAATGCAAAACATTTCTGGATTGGTTGAATAAATGGTGGTTACTGTGCTTCAGCATAGAGGAATTCATTCCAGCAGCACAATTCAAAAGTGTTACGGCTTTGCGTGCTGACTGAGCATAGTTTGGGCCTCGTACTATATATGCTGAAATATTGCCCAAACTGCCATATTAGTTCCATTTTCAGCTACACAAGTAAAATACTAGGTATAGGAAAAACATTGAGAATATCATTTTGATAAATTTTCTTACATTGATTAATTAATTAATTAATGTGATCTCTTTGCCCAACCCTGTGTATTTTGAAAATTGATTGCCTTTGGTTTTTTATTTTATGTTGTCCGCATTTCCTGAGTGATTTGGATATAAACCTAACCATGAGGGCTATTAACCCAGTGTCTAGCGCTAATGTTGAAATTACTAATTTGAGTTCAGTTGAGGTCCAATAGACCAGTGGCAGTGGTCTCAGCAGTGGTGCTAGTGGTGATAAATAAATAGATAAATAGAAAGATAGAGAGATAAATGGTAAAATGTCTTCTAAATTTATTTGTGGAATTCTTCCATATTTTAAAATGTGTGTACTCATATGTTTTTTTAAATACATACATGGTTTTTGCCTTTAATGCCTTGCTTAAAAAACCCTTGCCTACCCAACAATAATGTGAAAATTCAATTATAAATGCTTCCACTTTTATAATAAAATTATTAGCTTTTATGTACAGGACTTCAGAATCTAATTTTATTTTTTTACACTTGGTTATTCAGTTATCATAACACTCATTTAGGGTGTCATTCTATCTTCACCCAATTTTATTTGTGCCTAGAATTATTTCTGAAAGTTCTATTGTGTTAAATTAATCTTTCTGTTTATTTCTGTTAAAGAAGCACATTATTTGAATTATTTTAGTTTTATTACACATTTTAATGGCTGGTTAGACTATAACACCCCCATATTGCTTTTAAAATGTTCCTTTCTTTTCTTTCGTGTTTATTCATCCAGATGAACTTTAAAAGACTTTTTTTTTTTTCAATTCTACCACCCAGTCTATATTTTTTGTGGCTGCATTTATTATACAATTTTATTTGAGCAAATGTGATTATTTTCTCATATAAAGAATATATATTTCATTTATCCACATCTTCAATCATATCTCCCAGAAAATCCGATAGTTGTTAGTTTTTCTTACTTCCTTGTTATTACATATTTTTGAACAAACATTGAGTATCTACTGTATGCCAACCTCTGGAATAGCCATTGGGATATAGTTCTGGGCTCTGAACACGAATGACTTGACTTTCTTTCTTTCTTCTTGACTTTTTCAAGTTACATATTACTGGACAATAGAGAGACTGAACAATGTATTACAATAAAATAGCATGGGTGTTACAGAGATCACACATGAAGATGCCACCTGAAGGAATCATGGGAGGCAGAGTGAACAGTAGTGAGATCCTGGGGTTGAAGCAAGCACTAAGCACACTGGAGGAAGCCTGGAAGAGGAGAAAGGTCTGGAGCTGGGGCCAGATGCTGAAGGTCTGCCTGCACTGTACCATCTTAAGGAGCTCAGAGTTTATTTTAAGGACAATGGAGGAGTATAACGGCTCAGGTAGAGAAATGCCATAATCATATTTGCATTTTTGCAAAATTTTCTTTAGTTATGGGGTTGATAATTAATTGGAATGGAATAAGAATAGAGATAAAGGCTTTCTAAGAGACTGTGGAAAGATTCATGCCAGGTATGATGAATGCACAAAAGAAGGGCAAGTGGGGATGGAAAAAGAGGCAGTGGGCTAAAACCTGATTCCTATTCACAGAACTGAAGTAAGAGGATACATCAGGACAAACTAATATTTATCCCCACAAGGTAATAAAATTGCAAATGATACAGCTGCACCAAAGCTGTCTGTTTTCTGAACCAAAGCTTGGAACCACTGAATTGCACTTTATCACAAAGGACTCTGGAATAATTTTAGATGGAGTACAATGTAATCTAATAGGTCTCCATTATTTGTGGGGAGTAGAACATGAGAAAGAATTTATATCCTGACTCCAAACACAGGGGACTAGTGTTTGGGAGGCTTAGTAATCTTAACATACCATTTGGACAAATTTCTTAATAATCTAGAGTTAGAAAATTATACTTGGTTTTTTGTTTAGCCTAAGTATTTGAATTGTCTCAACTTTCATGGAAAAGCAATAAACAAGCAAATGAACAAACTTGATCCAAGTAAGAAATAAAAACCTTGAATAAATCAATAACCACCAAACACATTTTTTAAAGTATCTAATATCATGATGGGTTTTTCACTAAAACAAACACACACACACACACACACACACAAACTGAATAGAGATAGCTTACACCCCAAAAACAGTCACTTAAGATGCATAAATTCAAAGTAAAATATTAGTAAATTGCCTACAGTATTATGGAAAAGGAATTTGCAATGACCAAAAAATTATTTTAAGAATAGATTATAATTAGGAAATCATTACTATAATTTACAGTATCAAATAAGCAGACACAGACAAGATACACAATAAAATCCAAAAGTAACGGGAAGTTAAAACCCTGTGATGCCAGACACTAACAAGTAACATTTTACTCAAAGAGGCAGTGTAGCCTAATGAAACCTACAAAATCAAGGGACAAACGTTTCTCAAAAGACTTTTGTCAGCTTTAAGCTCACATCCACCCTTCTTCTGGCCTGATGCTGTCTGGCCAGCCCTGTGTAATCAAAAGTGCCCCTTCAGTGATTTATGACCCGTTTTCACGCTGTCAGTCTCCTTTAGCAAGACCGCTTTTTCTGGACAGGTGAGTTAGTGGGGAATGGGTCCCTCTGAAACCGCGTGCTCAGCACCTGGCCTGGCAGCTGTTCTCAATCACTGCCAGTGTTCAAGGCCATGGCTAAAGGGGCCCTGGCACTCAGCAGTGACAAATGAGTGGACCGTGGGTGACAGCACATCAAGAAGTGAAAGGCAAAAGGAACTCTGACTTATAGAACTAGAGCACGTAGTATCACATTCATATAAATCCTATCCGTACCGCGCTTGTAACACGAGTAATATTCCTAACAGCAAAGAGAATGCTTCCACGCATCACCCATTCCTGAGGTATCCCCAAAAGTCTTCCTGCAAAGATTTGCCTTCAGCCAGGTTGGGCCACACCCACAGCAACAGAGCAGCCTTTCAGACGACAATGGACAGTTTTCTTCAGTTTAATTTTGTATTAAAATTAGATTCTACTTTGAAATATGAAGTAGCTGAAGTAACTAATTTTCAAAGCTGTGATGAAAAGTTTGCCAATCCTAATTAACTCCTCCAGCATAGAAAAATTGTTTCAGTTGGCCCAGAAATATGTCTGTAAGAATCATGAAAAGAAATTAAGCCCTATTAGTGTCACAGTTGGTTACAGAAAAGGCAAGCAGAAAAATCAAACCTTTACAAAGAGTGAATGTTAACAGAGAGGTTGAAATAAATAAAGGCTATGTGCCCCCAGAAGATCATGATCATTTACAATTTATTAGCTAATCTTGTAGGCAAAAGTCATTCTTCTTTTATATCACATATGAATTTCTGAGTTTTCCAAAATATTTGAGACAAAAGATAGACTAATTAAAAAAAAACAGACATTTTAATATATTTTCACAATCAAATACTTAAGTGGCATGGGTTAAGTATTTGTAATGCTTTCCTCCCAGGGGATGCTGTGAAAATTAGAAAGAAAGAAGAGAAAATATTAAATAACAAAAATTACATGAAATTATTTTAGTCACAATACTTTCCCCACCTTCAATGGCATGTGCTCCTCCAAAACAAAAGAAGGTCCATTTGTTTCTTCAACTAATGAATTAAAGTTAATCACATTTGACTGAACAGTACTGAGAGAAGCTGAAATGCATTATTCTTCAGAAATAATTATTTCACTCTAATGTTCTTAAAGTCACTCACATTTCATTGTAAACCTTTTTTTCTACAATATTTCATACTGCATGAAATTGCCATTCCCAGTAGCAAATAATAATGCTCTTTTAATAAATATGCCTTTATAAAATAATTGTAATGATAGAAAAGTCTTAACAAAATTTTAACTGGCCTGTTGTAAGCAAAAGAAATCATCTTTTGTCTGACATACAAGAGACCCTCGTTTCTCGGGGGGGGGCACCAATTCTTGGTGGTCAAACCTTATTCGAGGTCTCAATCCTATTTGGAGCTTTCCTGTCCTTACACTGAGAAGCCCCCAGTTTGTACAGGTAGTTGATACTTTTATCCACGATGCATAGAAATCATCTTCTTAAAGATCTCCATACTGGGACACCTGGGTGGCTCAGTTGGTTAAGCATCTACGTTCAGCTCAGGTCATGGTCCCAGGGTCTTGGGATCCCTGCTCAGTGGAGTAGTCCACTTCTCCCTCTGACTCTCCTTCCCGCTGCTTCTGCTCTCTCTCTCTCTCCCAAATAAATAAACTCTTAAAAAATGCCGTGTAAAAAAAAGATCTCAGTACTATCTTATACTTTCTGTGTTTAGGTTCATCCTACTTCATTCACATTTTGGTATACGTAACATGTTTTGTTTTATTTTAAAGTCTGAAATGAGTAGAAAAATAAAGCTTTCACTTTTGGTTGTACAAGTTGTCCCTGAGTGTGTTTTACATGTATTCAATAACAAAGTTAAAAAAATAGTATTTCTTGGCTCCCTTCTACAAAATAGGAGGACTTCGTTTGCTTTCTGCTCACATACTTCAAACTTGTTTTGGTCTACAATAACTTAATATTCTTCATTCCTTAATACGTAGGCAAACATTCTACCATGATGGCTTCCATCCAATGGACTCATTTCCCAAGTGTCTTTATCAGTCCACTCATTCTGTTCTGCCTGACAGATGCACTTCTCACCATGAATTCACAAGTTATCATTTTTACAGATCATACCCTATCAGTTGGTTTAACATGAGCCTGCAGTGAAAGATGAGCCTTTCCTTAGCTAACTGACAAAGCCAGGATTCTGAGGGAAGAAGGCAAGGGGCAGACCCACAGTGGTGATCCCTCTGGATATTTAAGACCTTGAGGTAGCCAGCAGCTTTGTTTTTCTTTCCATAGCCGTTGCCTCTTTGCCACCAAATGATGCCTTTTGGACTATAATGCCTATCGGAAGCCGGAAGGAATGTTTTCTGTATATAGTACCAGTTACATGAGATTAAGAAAATATTTAAGAGTTTAATGATACCAAGTGAACTCAGAGGTAGGCCTTATGCAAGGACCTTCTTACAGAGCTGTGAGAACTGTACTGGGCTACCCTGCCTTGGCAAACACATTCGTATGAGAGACATTCCCTTCTCATCTGATCTTTCCCACAGCTACTCTGGTCCTCTCCAACAAGTCTCTGTAAATTCAAATCTTGGGCCACAGTTTTGATAGGTTCTCTCAGGAGCTCTTTGATGCAATTATCCTTTTAAAAAATATATAGTGGCTTCTCATGACATACAAAATAATTTTATTTTATTTCTTTGGCATTTTTAACACATTTGTTGGTAATTTTGGCCCTGATGAATTTTCCAAAATCATCTTTTCCACTGCTTATGACATTCCACACTTTAACTAAGCTAACTACAGAAATTCCAGGTGTGTCAAGATATTTCACTGCATTTTTTTACTGCACACTCTCCTCCCTCTGAATAAACATCTTCCCCTGGTTCCTTGTTCTCTTTCAGACCAATTTTTACCTGCTTCCCAACACCACTATAAGACTCTGCTCCAGGAGGGGTGCCTGGGTGGCTCAGTGGGTTAAGACTCTGCTCCTCTGCTTTCTTCGAAACTCCACTTTCTTTGCACGGATCCAGCTACATGTGGTTCCATATCTATAGCACATTCAGACTGAAATCCTTGGCCAAAAATGTTAGCTCTTATTCCCTCTGGTTTCCCTAGCCCTTGTTCAGGTACCTGCATGATAACTCACTTCAGTAAACATTTGTGGAACTAAACTGGAAACCTGAAGTCTATTCTTCATTATTTCCCCACTGCTCCCCCCTCAACCGCCATCCAAGGGGGTGACTCTAAGAGCTTGCATTGTTATTCCCATCCAAACCATTGATGGAAGACTTGTTTGGATAATTGGCAAACTCAGGATATGTTGATTTTTTTGGCTTTGGGTGCTAATAACTTCAACCGGTGAGATGTTTTTATGTGTTATAAAATGAGGCATGAGGAGGCAAAGTCCCTGACATCACTCCTCACTCACACTTCAGAAAACCATAGCTTGAAGGCTAGCGGATATGAAAGGTAGGTTCCAGTCTCTGATCTGCCATAGCAGAGTTTTATGACCTAAACACTTGTCAATCTTTCTGAGCTTTTTGAATGCATTAAAATGTATGGGCTAATGTGGAGAACAAAGGCAAAAGAAATATAGGAGAAAAATTAAACTTCCTTATAACTTACAGCCCATTGACAAGCACTTGAGATAGGCAGAGTGACCTTCCTCGAGGAGTTTAGCTGCCTCTATTTTAATACTTTGTAGAGGCAAACGGCAATCTTAGCTTAACATTACCCAACCTCCAGGATCCTATAAGAATCCCTTTGGAAACTTCCTTTATCTCTATCCCTCCAAGCTATATGTTAGCAATCATCCTCCAAGCATAGGGCCCACTGATACATACCTGAAGGGCCCCTTGACTAAGGTTTTACCAAACATTAGTTTGGTAAATGACCTTTTTCTAACAACAGCTAGCTTCTCAAGGTCTTTGAAACCATGCTTCCAAATTCCTTAGAGACTTACACTATCCCTAACTCCTTTTCAACCTGAAATATAATCAATCATTCCTCTCAATCCCTGCTCCAGCCCTTTCTGCCCACAGGTCCTGTTCCATGGTAATTTAAGACAAAACAAAAACAACAACAACAAAGAAAATACACACCCTTTTGCACAGAAAATGTCTCAAGAATTCTTTCTTGACTATTTGCTCCCAAACCCCAACGTTTCACATCATGAAGACTGAAGTTGCTTTTATTTTCTTCCCCAAGCAGCTATCCAGTTGTCTGGTTCACTAATATTTAATGTAATACCATGTAAAAGATTATTTTCTGTTCAAATCTGAGTCTCTTTCCATAACCCGTTGAAAGTACACAATTGTGTTAATGGCCTGATTTACAAATTTACAAATCATTACTATGGCTTTCTCTAGCAAAAAGTAGACCATCTTTCAATAGTCATGAACCAAATTGAAATAGCTTGAAAGCAAAGCCTATTTAAATCATTTATAGGCAATTTTCTATCCTACAAATTCAGGGGAAGGTTCTTCAAACCTTAAGTAGAAAACAGTCAAACAAGAGAAGCTTCTAAATAGCTTTATCTCCTTGGTTAACTCAAAAATAATGGCAACTAGAACAAGGCCCATGTGTGACTCCTTGGTTCCAGAGGGTCTTAGAATCAAGATGTCAAGCTCCAGTGGTCTGGAATGCACGTATGATAGCTTAGTCCTGTGATTCTCACCTTGTTCTTCCTTAGATGTTATTTATTCTATTAATTCCTTGTCTCTTAAAGGAGAACATGGGCTTTTTATATTACAAGGCACGTGTAACATGGGGGTCGGGGTTCACATCCTAGCAAAGAATAGAAACCAGGAGAGAGCAAAGGGGGAAAAAAATAGAATTTTCTTTCATGAGGTCCCTTCAGTTTCCTCATCTCACTTTTAGAAGATTCATATTTTCAAATTCATCTATTTCTTATATTTTAAAAATTTGTAGTTCTATTTTTCATAATATTCTATTTATAAAAAAAAGTGCCCTTGATTATTTCCTTTTTTTTTCATTCTCTATCTGATTTTTCTTGTTTTCTTTTTTGTGGTCTTTCTAGAGACTTTCCTTTGTATTTTCAAACAACCAGTTTTCATTTCTTGTTATGTACATCCTTAACAGATTCTTATGTCATGATTATAAAACCACGGGGCAGCTGGGAGCTCATTTGGTTGAACATCTGCCTTTGGCTCATGTCATGATCCTGGGATGGAGCCCCAAGTCAGGCCCCCTGTGGAAAGCCTACTTCACCCTCTCCCTCTGCCACTCCCCCTGCTTGTGCTCTTTTTCCTTCAAATAAATAAACAAAATGTTAAAAAAAATTATAAAACCACTCAAGAAGTATGCAATTTTTTCTACTTTCTGGAAGAATTTGTAATATTGGCATTGTTATCATTCTAATGTTTAAAAGAATTCATAGTAAAGTTATATAGACTTGTACCTTTATTTCGTGAAGGTTTAATAATTACAGATTCAGTTTACAAGGTAAAGGACTAGATTGTCTATTTCTCTTTGTGTTAGTTTTGCCAAGCTCTGTTTTTTAAAGAATGTATCTATCTCATCTAAATTTAAAATTAGCATAATGCTTATAATATCCTCTAATGACTTTTTAATGTTTGTTACCATCTAAAAAATATTTTATATCTTCATAATTTTCCACTTCCATTGGGAGATATTCTCAACATGATCTTCAGCTCACTACATTTTTCTTTAATAAAGTATACTTGCTTTTTTCCCCAACATATGTGTTATCTGAATTATTAACTTTTTATAACAAGTATTTCCACTTGTATTCTCTTTATGACTCTTGTTCTTGCTTCAAAGTACAGAAATTTTCCTTTACCTTGCAAGGCATATGTGTTGTACTTATTTAAATTCCTAATCCTTTTTTTTGTTAGTTTCACTTATTCTTCCTTCTGTGATTTTGATTATTCAAAGCAGGGTTTTTTTTGTTGTTGTTTTGGGTTTTTTTGCTCTTATGGTGGTTCCACTTCATGGGTATGAATACTTCTCTGAGAAATTTAGTGCAAGTGAATAAGAAATGAGCTCAAGATGGGGCAAGGAATGTGCCATAAAGCCTAAGACCAGAGGTGCAACTGTGCTGCCTTTGTGGCTGCCCCTCCCCCCACATCAACAAGTCCTGGGCTGTATTCATGACAAGCTCTAAAGAAAGGAGCTCTAGGAAGTGATACATTTCTTTTAATCTGCAGGTGTGAAGCTAGGAGCAAATGTAGAAGAATGGGGATCCTTGAACCTGGTTGTTTGTATTTATTCCTTATGCAGCAGGTTATTAGCATGGCCAAAAACTTTACCTTAATTCCTCACCTGTCCAAGGAACAAAAAGTGAACTCCTAAGGACAGGTGGAGCATAGAGAGCAAGAGAAAGCTTTCTTCTAATTCCTGGACATGGACCCCTGCCCATATTTTCCCAGGTAGCTATCCCATGGCTCACCCCAAAGATCTGATAAGACTGTCTCTGGAACCCCAGGAAGCCCTCAAGAGTTCCTAATTTAGTTCTTCAGATTCATACTGTTCAATTGTCAGAGCTTCTTGGAGAATATATTGGGTGTAAAAAGTCAATGGTCTATGTTAATTCTTCATACTGTCACCAACTACAAGCTATTCCTGATTTATTCTGCCCTCTCTCGCTCTCCCTCCCTTCCTCCCTCCTTTCCTTCTCCCTGCCCCTGTCCCTCTCTAGCTCTTTTTCTTCTCTAAATATAAGAAAAGAGTAAAAACTTAAGGAAAGAAAGAAAACATTTACATACAAAAAATGGGAAGTTCCACTCCAAGACAACAGAAAATAATATTGGCTAAGTGTCAAAATGGAAGAATAATTGTAATGTAAAAATCATACACATAATGAAGACATTCTTCATAAGAAGTGGCAAAAATGGATGGTCTTATAATGTAAGAAATCCCAGTGCCATGTATTTTTAAGAATATCAGAAATTACTAGAAAAAAACATTTAATAGAATACTAAGTATCTTCCTTAGTGTTTTGCTCCCATTCTTTTCCAGGGTCAACAGTATATCTCATGATGAACGAGATATACTGATGAATGAACATTTAATAAAATACTAGGTAACTTCATTAGTGTTTTGCTCCCTTTCTTTTCTGGGGTCAAAAATCTATCTTATGATGAATGAGGTATATTGAATGACGAATTATGAATGAATAAAGAAGATGTGGTATATATACATAATGGGATATTACTTGGCCATCAAAAAGAATGAAATCTTGCCATTTACAATGACATCAATGGAGCTAGAGAATTACGCTAAGCAAAGTAAGTCAGCCAGAAAAAGACACATACCATATGATTTCACTCATGTGGAACATAAGAGACAAAACAGATGAACACAGGAGAAGGGGGTAAAAAAAGAGAGGGAGGTGGGGCCCTGGGTGGCTCAGTTGATTAAGTATCTAACTCTTTGATTTTGATGAGGGAGCAGGAGGCTGGCTGAGGACAAAGCAAGAGCTGGCGCCTTGCACCCCCCCCCCTTCATCCGCTCCCCTCCATAGGTGTAGCATTCCTCAGGCACCCCTGACTGCCATAAAATGATAAATAGTTAACTTGCTGAGATCACAATCCTGCAAGACAGGAGTCTCCCTTGGTTTGCAAATGTCCTTGAGATTACAACAAAGAAGTTACCTTATCAATAGCCCAATTTCCAAAGACACAGAACTCAGTTCCTCAAACCTAATGTCACCCTCCCCTCCATAAAAAACCGAAGGAGGTGGAGGTAGAAGGAAAAGTAAATAAAGTTAAATTTCTTCTAAACCTAAATCTCATTAACAAGGATGCTTGATAGCAGGAATGTAACATTCCACCAGACTTCCAATTGTCTTTACTTGATAGCAACTAAGCCTTCAATATCCTGATAGTACTCTTTGCCCCAATAGCCCTTCTGGACACCCCTTTGTCCTCACCTACCCAACTCCTGTGTATATAACCAACCACTCCTAACAACCCGGGGCAGCAGCAGCTCTTCCTGCCCACGGGTCCTGTCCCCGTGCTTTAATAAACCACCATTTTGCACCAACGACATCTTAAGAATTCTTTCTTTAGTCATCGGCTCCAAACCTCCTCACCCCACCGAACCTGACTTAGGTTCTGGGACTTCATCAATTTCACTACAGGTCATGATGTCAGAGTCGTGAGATCAAGTCCCATGTCAGATTCTGTACAGAGTTTGAGCTTGCTTAAGATTCTTTCTCTCCCTCTCCCTCTGTCCCTCCTCCCCAACTGCCATGCTCTCTACCCCTCCCACTTTTTTTAAGATTTATTTATTTATTTGAGGGAGAGAGAGAGAGAATATGGGCAGAAAAGGCAGAAGGAGAGGGAAACTTAAGCGGACTCCATACTGAACATGGAGTCTTACATGGGGCTCTCTCCTAACCATAAAATCGTGATCTGAGCTGAAACCAAGAGTCAGTTCTTAAATGACTGTGTCACCCAAGTGCCTTTCCCTCTCTCTCTTGAAGAAGGAGAAGAAGAAGAAGAAGAAGAAGAAGAAGAAGAAGAAGAAGAAGAAGGAGAAAAAGAAGAAGATAAGAGAAAGGGAGAAAAACCATGAGAAACTCTTGACTATAGAGAACAAACTAGGGTAGCTTGGGGGTGGGGGTAGTTGGTATTAAGGAAGGTAGATGGGAGTTGGGTATTAAAGAGGGCACTTGTGCTGATGAGCACTGGATATGCAAGTGATGAATGTGATGAATCACTAAATTCTACTCCTGAAATCAATGTTACACTATGCATTATCTAACTAGAGTTTAAAAACCTGAAAAAATAATTATTATTTAATTAATAAAATAAAATCTCTGTACTCCAGAGTTTCTTTATCTTTTGTTTTTGAAGTGGAGTAATCACAGTTCTAGTTTTAGGTATGTTCTTTATTTTCTGTGCCCTGGATCACTTGAAGTATCCCGAGTTACTACCACCTCTTGTATGAGAAATACAACCCTGGACCTGAGATCTGAGGGGTTTCATTCTTAGATGATTCTTCAAATTCTATCATATTTCTCAACTACTTAGTTTCTCAACTCTTTCTTGGGACAATTCCAGTTCTTCTCTTCAAATTCATGAGCAGAATTGCACCCAATATCCTTTCTGTTTTTCTGGTTTTTTCTCTCCCCAGGATTCCTTTTTTCTTTAATTTTTTTGCTGTTTGTTTTATAAATTGTATGAGGCTTATTGAGACATAATTATTGTAAAGTGCAATGCATAAATTTCAACTACAGAGTTCACAACTTGACAGATATGTACACCTTTGTTATCAACACTCAATCAAGACATTTTCAACAACTCAAAAAGTTTCATTTTGACATATTCAGTCAGCACTACTGTCACCAGGTAAATATTATACTAGCTTCTAATGTGATCTGAAGTGGGGTCCCTAAGCAAATGGTCAAAAAGAATTCTTGAGGCATTTATTGGTGCAAAAAAGGTGATTTGATTAAAGCACAGGGACAGGACCCATGGGCAGATAGAGCTGCACTGGCATTGTGAGGGGAAATAGATTATGTACTTTGGAGTTGGGGAAGAGGAGTGGGTAAAAACAAAGGAAGTTTCCAAAAGGACTTTCATACATTCAAGAGGACTCACAGGATCCTGGAGGCCTAGCTATTATTAAGCTAAGGTTGTTTTTTCCTCTAGCAAGGCATTACCATCAAGCCAGTTGGGAGTTCCTGAAGGAGTGTCTTCCTCTGCCTGATTCAAGTATGTCAATGGACTGCAAACTATAAAGAAATTTAAATTTATCTGCACTTCCTTTTCCTTTGTTCTCCACATCATTCCCCCTAAACAATTTTGACCCTTAAATCTTTAGGTTTCCTGAGGTTGAAAAGTCTTATTTTCCATAACTTCTTTCTGTTGAATAGGAGCAGAGATATGTCCCTATCTATGGATCAACATAGGTCAGTTGGGGACTTCTATATACAGAAGTTGCCAAAGGCAGAGGCAGCCAACCCATGATAGACAGCATATATAAACCTCCTTGAGCAGAAGGGATCATCTATTGGCTTGAAGTTATGGCAGTGAAAGAGTCTTGGCCCAGGCAGAGAGACACAGGAAAAGACAACAAAAGAGGGTTAATATTATTATGAGGGGGGGGAAAGCCCAATAAAAATGGCCTTTGAGAGTTAACCAAAATTTTCTAGTTCGGGAATTTAAACAATCACTAAAGGAAAGAAAGATTTTTAAAGTGCCAATTTGAATTATTTATGTCTTTTAGCAATCTGGTAACATTTCTGTGATACCTGGAACATATACACAACATTCTGTTTTTATGTGAGCACATAAATGTGCATATGTGCACATATGTGCACCAGTTAAAATATCTAATGCCATTTTTTAGAGTAATTTAGGCCATAATTGTGTAGAAAGTGGTGTTAACCATCTTATAGTTTTGTTTACCAAGCAATCGGGTAATTAATAGGAGACACCTTTTAGAAATAAAAGAAAAAGGTAAGTTAATGGGTGGACCAAATTACAAACCCAGTGTCTTGAGTCTTGAGTGCTTAAAATCTGTTACCTACAAAGATGTGTTATTGAAATGTTTTCTCTCTATAAAAACCCTCATGATGACGTTTTAGAATTTAAGTGAGGTTCAGCAGGGGTGGAGTCCGGAGCTGACAATCAAGAAGAATTCTTGAGACATCTTTGTGGACAGAAACAATGGCTGTGCTGGGGTAGAGACTATAGGGTCAGGGGAGGTAAGGAAAAAGAGAAGTTTCAAAAGAAGTTTCATATGCTAAAGAGGACCTAGAAGACACCAGAAGTCTTGCCATTGTCAGGGTAAGATTGTTTTTCCCCTCTAGGGAAGTATTAACATTAACATAGCTGTGAGATTCCTGGAAGAACATTACAGGTGTCCCACCCAGGAGTAGAGTGTTGGGGGAGGTCACAGCGCATCAGCTTCTGCTTTGTCCTGAGCTTGCCTTCTTCTGTTCCCTCATCCCTCATTTTTAGAGATAGTCAAATTAGACTAATTCATTGATAAAATAGGTCCAGTTTTTAAAAATTTGGCCTGTTTACATAAACTCAGCAAGAATGATCACAGGGATCTTTTGTAATCTGCTTTGCTGGTACATTTTGTAAGGAATCTCAATTGAACTTTTAGTGGCCTCAGGCCCATGCCACCAGACATGCCTGCAATACCTGTAAATTTGGGTGAATTCCTGTTCTCAATGGTCCCAAAATATCCTGAGGTTCCTGCACCTGCCAGGAAGTGGTGTTTTTTACTCATATGGTAAGACTGCTGGGAACTCTGTGAACAAGACACCACACCAACATTTCCAAGGGGTTCCGTACACTTAGCCAACCTTAGTTCTTTAAAGCTGTTTGGTCAAATTTGAGTCTGTGTGTCTCTCAAATATGACATTCCAGTCAAAGCCTTAGTAAAATAATGTTTCCAGTGGTTTTCTGTTACGAGAAGAACAGATCCTTATTGAACTTATGCAAATAACTATGATTGCCTTGAAAGAAAGACTATTCACTGAGAGTTTCTGAATTTCAGAGGGTTCAGGTAGAGAGAAACACTTCAAATTGTTCACAAAGGAATATTTTATCCTATTTTTATATATCATGGGTATCTTAAGAGAATTTGGGAGAGCCAGCATTAGAGAACCAGCAATGTTTTAAACAGGAGTCATAAAAGCTATAGTCATCTTCCTAAAATTTATTTAGTTCAATGTTACTAATTCTTGGTTCAGTTTGAGTGAAGCTTTGAGTTAGTTCTGGAAATTCTCACCAATTTGTTTTGGGATTTTCATGATATAAAAAATCTGTATTTATCAAAAGCCCATTTTTATGAATCTTCTTTAAGATGAAATGTGTTTTGCATGAGAATAAGAACAGTAATAATAAATGAAAAAAGGTTCAAGTTATCTGTTAAAGATCCAATAAGTGGTCATAATATTGCTGGCAAAGAAATCTGGGCTATTTCTGTGACACACCATAATCATAATTTCAAGTGTTGACTTCATACCAAAACACATTAAAACTTTAGGAATTGCATATAATCTCAGAACAGTTTCAAGGTTTACCCAAACATAACCTAAGTTTATTATTTAACAGTGCCTCCACAATGACTTAACATACCAAATAAAAAGGTCTAAATAATCAAAAAGACTTCATTTACAATTTGAATATTGGAAAGTTGTTTAAAAACCTCAGAAAGTTGTAAAGCACATTTCCTAATAGGATTACAGATCATCATAAAACTTGCAATTAGATTATTTATTTAGTCAAGTAGCAATAAGAGATTACAAAGGCAAATATGCAGGGTTATAGAGTTGTAAGCAAAACTTAATTCCCTTAACATTGAGATTTAGGTATCAAGGACCTGATAAAGACAAAAACTTAAGTTTTGGTTTTCTGGGCAGACGAAAAAGAAAAAAAAACAAAAAAACAAAAACTTTTGTTTACATTTTCTTATTAAGAGCAGATAACAGTCCAAAAAAACTTTGTATTTTGAAGAGAGAAAAACAGAATTTTAATCTTATACCAGGGCACTTTTAAAATCCATTCATCTTAACCTTAGTCCAGACCACATATAAAATTCCTTTTCAAAGATTTCCCTTATTTCCATCAGCCTTAATTACACTTGGCAAAAGAATTTTAACTCTTAGAAACCTTAGTCTCAAGTGAAAACCAAGTAATAACTAATTGCAAACTGTCTGTTATGCCAGAATTCCCTAGATGGCAAATTTATTAATACATTTCATAATTTTTAAAATATGTATAATAGTACATAGTATATAGTACAATCTTTTAATAAAGCACAGAGTGTAATTACCAACAGACTCAAGCATCCTCAGCTTCTGTGCAATATTGATGAGGGAACAGAAGGTTGGCTGAGGACAAAGCAAAAACTGACACCTTACAACCTCATCCCATCCCACTCCTGGGTGGGATATATGTGACATTCTTTAGGCATCTCCCACCCATCTTAATGTTAATACCTTGCTAGGGGCAAAACGACCTTGGCAATGGCAAGGTCTCTGGTATCCGGTATCTTGTAGGTCCTCTTTGCATATGATAGTTCTATTAAAACCTCCCTTTTCCTTACTTCTCCCCAACTCCATGGTACAAAACTGGCCACCCCTCACAACCCCAGGGCAGCAGCTCTTCCTGCCCATGGGTCCTGTCCCTGTGCTTTAATAAACCACCATTTTGCACCAAAGATGTCTCAAGAATTCTTTCTTGGTCATTGGCTCTGTACCTCATCCCACCAAACCTCACGTATATTCTAGAACTTCATCAATATGAAGTCAAAAGTACAAACCTATGTTCAATAATAAATGCTTTAGTTTTTAATTTCATTTAGAAGAGTAAGATGTCCATTGAATTCAATCCAATTTATCACCCGAGCAAAACTTTAAAGTTTCAGGTTACCAAAGACTTTTTTTTAAGATTTTATTTACTTATTTGACACACACAGAGAGATCACAAGCAGGCAGAGAGGCAGGCTGAGAGAGAGGAGGAATCAGGCTCCCCACTGAGCAGAGAGCCCAATGTGGGGCTTGATCCCAAGACCCTGAAACCATGACCCGAGTCAAAGGCAGAGGCTTTAAGTCACTGAGCCACCCAGGTGCCCCTACCAAAGACTTTGAAAGCTATCTTAATAATTGCTCATGAAAACTCCAAGACAGGCAAAATAAATCATGATTTTAAGTCATCTTTTTGCTGACAAATTGCAAAAATAACACAAACTTATTTGATCTTTAGTAAACATTGGAAGAACAAAAGTTTGTTGGAAGTAAACATTTAGTAAACATTGGAAGAACAATTCGTTTAAATATTGAATTATGTTCTACCTAAGTCCAATGAAAATCAATCAATTCAGCCCCTATTTTCAATTTTTACCTGGGTTATTGGTGGGAAATCTGAACTGGGAGGTGGTAAGTCGGGGGAGGGGGGCTGCTCTGTGCTCCTTTACAGTGAGGGGTGGAGGAAGAGCCAGTGGTTCCAAAGGCACCAAAGATGTTATAGGAACACAAAGATGTTATGCAGACCACACTCAGGATGGTGCAGAAAAGGAGGAGTGGAGGAAAGCAGAAGAGGTTAGCTGTCGTCAGGAAGACTGGAGGTGGAAAAGTCCAAAGGGCAGAAAAAGAGGTCTCCAGGTCCTGAAGGTCATCAGATGGACTGATGAAAAGATGCCTGTTTTTCCCATCCACAAGTGGAATTAAGCAGTCTATGTTGGGCAGGAGAAGACAGGGAACTTCCCTGAAACAAAAGGAGTTTCAGCAGCTGCTTAGGAATATTCCTTAAAGTCCCTGTCCCAAAGTAGACTAACCAGAGACAGTTGACTCCAATTATCATAGCCATTAACCTAGGAAATGAATGAGGGAGAAGCCTCCATACACAGCTAGAGTGACCAGGGTACATTAGTGGGACAAGAGAGAGAATCAGTATACCCTAAGTTAAGGATTGCCCCTGTGTTTCCTCCAGCAACCTGGGTTTATTCAGAGGAGACCTGTTTAGGCAAACAATCATCTATGTGTCAAGAAGGAGATATGTCAGGTTATTGGTCAAATATATCTTGCAAAAGGCCCTTTGGTCGGCGTCCTGATTTAAAACAATGAAGCCTTGAACTTAGGGTATGTCCATCCATTTGCCCTGTTTCCTGCAGAAGAGATCTAACTGACAGATCATATTGAAGTTTAATGTCCCATAAATGGGCCATCTTCCCTCATCTCCTAAGGAGTACTGAGGCCATGCAGTGTAACAAAAGAAGATAAATTTTCCCCCTTTAAATCTTGCAAGCCAAATTGTTTCCAGTGGGTTAAAGTACACCCCAAGGGAGAGTCCTTGGGAATTTAAGAAGAGAGAAGCCCCATTACCAAGAAAATCCCCTCTGACTACCAGGTGGTGTCCCATGCGGGATATGTCAGAGTCAAAGTGATCATCTGTCATCACTTTGCTGTGATGTCAAAGTGACTTGAGGCATCCTCCCAGCGAAATTGCCGTGACCACCACACTGTGCTATAGGAAGATTGCCGGCTTCCCTCTGCTTCACCATTGCATTCTAGAAAAAAAAAAAAAAAGATGGGTGTCCATGTATGGACGAGAGGTACTGTGGCTTGCCTTACCATGCCTTGCTGTATAGAACCTGCCTCTTTTAACCCATGGAAAATGCTAGACAAGTTTTACAAGGTGGGATTGCCCAATTTTATATTTAAGGAGTTAGTAGAAGACATTAATAGAAAACAGTAAATATGGAAATCCATCATGGTCAAAGCAACATTCCAACATATGTAGTACTTACAGTGAACTTTCCCTAGGAAAATGTCCCTGGCTGGGTTTTAATTCAGTTGAATACTGGTTTGGGCTGGTTTCAAGTGGAGGTCTTGGCGGCCAGAAGTGGCTAGGACAGGGATATGGAAGGGATCACATTAGACCAATGAGGAGGAAAACTTACACAGGAGTCTTAAGATTGGTAGCTGTCCTAGTGACTTAGGTGGCTGTTGAGTGCCCAAGAAAGATGATTCTGTTTAAGGACAGAAACAAAGAGAATTTCTGGGTCTTATTACCACTCTAGCCAGGGTACTAATTTCCTGCCAAAAGGCAGGTTTTTGTTGCCCATAGAGCAGCCAGGAGCTAGAGGACTGTAGCCTGAGCAATTGGTAAAAGAGTGTTCCAATAAGACACTAGTCCTTGAAAAGCCCCCGGAAAGAAAGCAAAAGAAGAGAAGATGAAGCGCTCACCAAGTTTGCACCAAGGCTCAGAGTCCAGATGAGAAGACTCAGGACCCATACTGGGCCAAAATGATGTGATTGGAAGTGGGGGGCATGAGTGAATGATCAAGAAAGAATTCCTGAGATGATTATTGAGGCAAAAAAGGTGATTTGATTAAAGTGCAGGGACAGAACCTGCAGATAGAGCTGCACTGGGATTAGGAGGAGCAATAGATTATGTACTTTGGAGCTGGGGAGAGGCAAAGACAAAGGAAGTTTCCAAAAGGACTTTCATATGTTCAAGAGGACTCACAGGATCCTGGAGGCGTAGCTATTGTCAAGCTAAAGTTGGTTTTTCCTCTAGCAAGGCATTAACACCAAGCCGGTTGGGAGTTCCTGAAGAATGTCTTACTCTGCCTGACTCAAGTATATGTCAGTGGCTTGCAAGTTATAAGGAAATTTAATTTTATCTGTATTTCCTTTGTCTTTGTTCTTCACATCAGTTTATGTCACATAACTATAGATCAGATTTAAATGTGATCATGTGTGTGTTTTTCTCAATATAATGCTTTTGTGCTTTACCCATGTTGTTATAGGTCATGATAATTAGTTGTTTTTAATTGTTAAAATGCCATTATTTGAATATGCCATAATGTATTTATCTGTGCTTTTGTTAGTAAATATTTGAGTTGATTCTGGGTTTTAGCCATTATGAATAAATATTTCTGTACATGTCTTTTTGTGAATGTGTGTTCATTTTGTTGATAAATATGTAAGAGAATATGTATATTAAAACACACACACACAAAGAGTCAGGGGACACAAAGAAACTTTTGGAGGTGATGGATATGTCTGCTACCATGATTAGGGTGATGGTTTCACAGGTGTTTGCTTATGTCCAAATATATATCAAATTGTGTATATTAAAATGTGCAGTTTTTGCATATCAACTCAGTAAAACTGTTATTAAAACAAAATAAATAAATGAATAAAAAGGGGCCCCTGGTGGCACAGTTGGTTAAACATCAGACTCTTGATTTCAGCTCAGGTCATGATCTTAGGATTCTGGGATTGGACCTCATGTCAGGCTCCATGCTCAATGAAGAGTCTGCTTGAGATTCTCTCTCCCTCTGCCCCCGCCCCTCCTGCTCATGCTCTCTCTCTCTCTCTTTCTCAAATAAATAAATAAAATCTGAATAAAATTTAAAAATAAAATAAAAACTAAAAAGAAACTGCCAACCAAATTCCCAAGTGATTTTACCCTTTTCTTTTACCAGCAGTGTAGGAATTCTGGTTGCCCGCCATTTTTTTCAACAGTTAGTATTGTCAGGCATCAATTTTAGCCATGCTAGGTATTATAGAGTAGCATCTCACTGTGGACTTAGTATGCATTTCATAATGTCCAATTACAATGAGATCCATCTAATGTGCCTACTGGATATTTTTTCCTCTTTTTTGAAATGAGTATTTGAGTAATATGCCCATATACTTTTCTTCCATGGGGTTATTTGTATTTTTCAGCATTCATTTTTAAAAACTTCTCCTTAGTACCTACAGTTACATTTATTCTTTAATACAAATTAGTATGAATTTCAATAAATCATTCATCAAAGGGATTAATCTAATAAGAATCATATCACCTTTTATTGATAAATATTTGTTCAAATATTTGTCATATTTGTATTTATAATATTTGTCATAAAGATATTTGCTAAAATTCAAAACTTTAATCCTGTGTAATATAAAACCTAACTATAAGAAATAAAGGAATCAATTATTAATAATATTGACATCAATAAAAAACCAGCATTACAAGTCATAGATATTCATGCAGAGCTCTATAAAAGAATTTCATTACAGTATTATTTATAATAGTGAATATATTGAAACAACCTAAGTGTCCAATACAGGCAAGAAGTTAAATGAACCATGCTTAAGCAAAGTGGTATTAGGTAAGCTTTAAAAATCACATTTTAATGACATGGGAGAATGTATAAATGCTATGCATAATGAGAAGGATCATTTTAGAAATGTGAGAAATAAAAACTTCCTAAGAAAAAAGAAGAAATTATACGTCATATACCAGAGATGAGGATTGCTAACAAGATTTCTTTCCAACTGCATAGAAAGATAGATTTGTATTAATTGTGAAAAACATAAATTATTTATATTACAATGAGTGTTTAAAATATACATATATAATATATATAGTATGTAAGATATTGAAATTTATCAGATTGAACTGCCAGAGTTTTGGGTTCAGATACCTCAATTAGTGTCTTCATCTGCCACTTTGAGAATTACTTTTTCCCTTTGACACTCAGAACAATAGGCACCTAAACTAACAGGTATATAATAAGTATTTAAAAAGATAATGAATAAAAAGGAAAATGCCTATCAAAAAGTGAGAGGTATCTTAGTAAGTATTAATGAAAAAGTATTGGCTTTTGTCTATATAATTTATATTATTTTTATCATTATTACTTTAGTTATTACTTTATATTATTATTATTGCTACTTTTTTTAAGATTTTTTTTTTTTAATTTGACAGAGAACACAAGTAAGCAGAGAGGCAGGAAGCAGGGAGCCCAATGCAGGACTTGATCCCAGGACCCCAAGATCATGACCCAAGCCAAAGGCAGAGGCTTAACCCACTAAGCCAACTGGGCACCCCACTACTTTTTTTTTTTTTTTAAGATTTTATTTTTAAGTAGTCCCTACACCCAACATGTGGCCGGAACTTACAATCTAAGATCGAGAGTTACACACTCTACCAAGTGAGCCTATGATGTCTTTTTAATAAAGCATTCTTTCTATTAGAAATCATTTGAAGATATGGTGTTAAATAATTGCATAATGATTCAACAATGATTGTGTCACATTTGGCTCCTACGTAACAAACATAATTTTATTAGGCAGAATTAGTGCAGCTGCTAGTTTTTTTCCCAGCTTGAGACCCACTCTTCTCCACTCTGTTCTACATGCCTAAGGTAGGGATGCTCAAACATTTCTGTTTTACTAACTAACTTTTGGTGAGGCTCTGTCAATAGAGGCATTAGAGCGATCCTGGAAGCCTAAGAAGGGGACAAAAACTTGTCTGTCTTATTTTCTCTCCATTTAAACATTGCCTCATTTCCCAGAGCATTTCTCCAGCAAGGCTTCTTCCCAGGCACTGGCTGCTTTAAATGTGTTGGTACAGTATCCTAGACATTAAAACTGAAAATATATATATATATAGGTTCATTAATATTATTGTTGTTTTACATGTGTTTTATATGTGAGCATAAATATCTTATGAGAAATAGCCATATTCTCCAATATAAACAACAAGAAGAGTAGCATTATTTTTTTGCAAATCTGTATAATGTACTCAAAAGAAGACAGCTAAATTCTCGTTCTCATATATCCTTTTCATTACATCTCTTGTAACACATTGTTTTAGCTGAATTATATAAAGAAAATCTAGTTTAATATAAATAGATATAAGGAGCATTTTATATAATTTTAGATAATCATGGACATTTTTTGTGTGTGAGTATAACAAAACTCAACCGGTGGTAGTATTGCAAAAGTTAGGTGTAACCAGATCAATGAGCATTTCATCCTCTTTTACATTAAAATCCATTCATCTATCTTTTAATCTGAATGAATCCTGTACTCAAGTATGATATATAATAGCATGCATTGGTTGTTAGGAAAATATTGATTCATTGAGCTATTCAGAGCTCTCAAATTTTGACATAGTCATTAATATCACCACTAATCATCAGAAAAGTTTATAATGAGAAACTGTCATCCTAATGATATAAGCTTTCCAAAATTCTAGTTATCACTTGAAAGCCCAAATTCTATCATTGGCAACAAAAGTACTAGTTGTTTTTCTTAAAGTCACAAGCTCACCTCATTAAAAAAAAAAAAAAATCAAATGCCAAGTATGAGTAACTATAGTCTGTGTATCAGTTGTTCTACATTAAAATTCTATGAAAAGTAGCTAGTTCAGCTGATAACCCAAACAAGAACACATGCAAGCAGATGTTATTTATACATTTATACATTCTCATTTTGTCACACAGGTTATTAAAAATAATTGTACACAAGGGTTGAAATTTAACATAAATAATGCTAACTGCTTTATCAAGTACATTCATCAGTGAAACTTAAAAATATGTCCTTAAGTGCTGTGTCCTTGATTTGTGCTAAGGTGTCTGAAATTCTACCCACCATTGCTTTGTTACCATCACTGCAAATGTCAACACACTGAAAAAGCCAAATAATGTCTTGTTATTACTATAAAAATTGCTTGACCTCCCTTTACCCCTGGAAAAGTCGTGAGGAATCTCAGGTGTTCATCGACGGCACTGTGACAACTCGTGGCTTAGAGAAAGAGTCAGGTACAGATTATGGAGCAGGGCTTGAAGGCAAAGCAAAGATTATTAATAGCCTGATGGGACTTCGTTCTGAAAGAACTGCTATGGCTTTGCTTTGTGAAGAGGATTCAGACGGAAGTGAGCATTCAAAGTAGCAATAATAATTTCAGTTAAAGGCTATTTTAATAGTCCAAGAAAGAGAGGATGATAACTTGAACTGAGATAGTAACCAAAAAGAAAGTAAGAAGGTGGGTTTGGGATATATTTGAAGTAGACCCACTACGTTTTCTTCATCGATTGAATGTTGAGTAGAAAAGGAAGAGAGAGATGAAAGATGATATCAAGGTGATTAGAATGAAAAGCAGTGTGAGTATTAGTGACATTTGCTGAGATGAGGAAGTCCGAAAGAGGAGCATGTTTAAAGGAGGAAAGAAAGAATTCAGTATTGTTTTCATTGAATTTATGATGCCAGAGAGACATTTGAATGGAACTAAATATGCCATCTGAAGTTCAAAGCAGAGATTTGGGATAGAGTTATAGATATGGGAGCCAACACCATATAGATGGTATTTGAAATTGTAGGGCTGGGTGAAAATCAAGAGAGAAAAGAAGAAGGAAATGTGAGGGAAAGACTTCTGAGAACAAAGCATGGGAAAGGGAACCCCATAATTTATTATCATAACTGAGACACTTTCTGTTAGTGGAACAGGCACTAAAAATAATTCAAAACACTATTTTATCATATTTATTTCTTAACTGACAAATTCATTTTATTGTTGTTTATACAAAAATAATTCTATGCAAAATGACTTTCAAAATAAAATTGTTTCTAAAACTTTAAGATAACAAATTAAGTACATTAAAAGAAAATATAAAATGTTTTCTACGTATTTATTACTAGAAAAAAAACATAAGCAGAATAGTTATTCTTGATAATTTTCATATGTCTGAATAAATAGAGCCTCATTCTGTAATGTTGTAGCAAAGGCATTTTCTGAAAAATGTTCATCTTCTGCAACTAAAACTTTGGCCGCAATATTCTTAAAGTAACTTCTAATAAAATAAACTCAAAGAATCTGTGTCTTCTGATTTTCATGTAACAAATATGGCTAAAGCACCTAGAATGTGTGAATATCAGCATATGTTATGCATTTACATGTTTTAAACAACTGCCTTGAGACATGCAAATTCCGTATTTATTTTTCTTTGAATATGCACTTTTTAAAAGCCTTTTGTTGCTATAAGGATTATGGCAAAGGATTGTAAGGTCATGACAGTAAATTTAATAATTATAGATTTATCTCATGTCATTAATGATAAGATTACTGTAGCAAGAACATTTATCCTCCTCTCTATAGCTCTACAGAAAGACTACCTAGCATATATTTCTCCCACATAAATTTCAAAACCAGTCATTCTTCGGAAGGGTCCTGACTTTGGTGACCTGGCGGGGCTGTGCATCCCTTGAGCTGGGCTGAGGCATGGGTCCTGGATGATACACCAAGTGGCCAGTAGGGGCAGCAGCATCCAGTTGCTGTCCTAAACCCTAAGATCAAAAGAGATGAGCCATTTTGGCCACTAGTATCTGAATGTACTCCTTTTTATCAGTGAGCACCCACTATGCTGTCCTTAAAAAGGAGGTATTAATTGTGCTATATTTGCAAAGGGTCAAGAGAACAGAGATGGGTAACCATTGATCACCTTTTAGTTTTAGTTATATGATAAAGTGAGAAATATGTTCACTGCATATGTATCTCATACACAACTAAATGAGACCATGACAGAAAGTAGAAGTAGATGGTGAGATATACTAACCTATTTAAATTGTGTTTACTACGATTATTAATAATAATGCCTTGAAATAAAAAATCCTGGGCAAATACTGAACCACAATACAGAGATCACATGCAGAAACCAAAATTGTAGTGTGGTCTCCTAGAAGCCAAATGAAACAAGGTCTTCTAAAATAGCATGTGTCAAATACTGGCTTCTAAGAAGTGTATAAGCCCCATCCTGAGGACTGATCACTGAATTTGGCAATTTTAACATATTGGCTGCTTAATAAAAACAGTTTTAGTGACTTAATGGGCATAAAAGTCCAATAGAAGGGGCACCTGAGTGGTGCAGTAGGTTAAGCCTCTGCCTTCAGCTCAGGTCATGATCTCAGGTTCCTGGGATCGAGCCCCTCATCGGGCTCTCTGCTCAGCAGGGAGCCTGCTTCCCCCTCTCTCTCTGCCTGCCTGTCTGCCTACTTGTGATCTCTGTCTGTTAAACAAATAAATAAATATCTTAAAAAAAAAAAAAAGTTCATAGAAACACATAGAAAAATCCCAAAAACCCAATGACAGAAAAACGGACAAATAAATTCTCATATGTTCAATGAAACATTAGCAACAGTAAATAAAAATAAGCTGCAGCTATCAACAATAATATAAAGAAAAAATTCATAATATAAATGTGAGCAGGAGAGTTAAGTCCCAAAAGTATTGCATAGGGCATGATAGCATTTTAATGAGGTTAAAATATATATTTATTATTACATAATGTACAAAAAATTCAGTATACCTGTTACCTCTGCTGGGGCTGTTGTAGGGGAATGAAGTATAGGAGAACAATATATTTAGGTATATGTTAATATTAATTTTCTATTATGTGTTTGTGGTAATTTCAGGATGCTAAATAAGGGAGAGGAGATTGAGGAAGAGAAGAGGAAGAAAAAATTACAAAGAGAAAATCTTCTTTTTCTTCCTGAAAAAAAAAAAAAAAATCAGTCCAAAATTCTATCAGCAGGGCTGATCCACAGGGTAGATGTCCACAGAAGAATGGAGTGCTGAGGGGATTTCAGTGGACCAGGAGGGAATTCAGAGTGGCAGGAGAAGATTGTATCCTTGGAAGGGTGTTATGGACTGAATGTTTGTGTCTGCTCCCAAATTTATATGTTGACATCCCCCAGTGTGCCTGCATTTGGAGTTGGGCCTTATAAGTTCATAAGGGTGGGGCCCTGATTCAACTAGGATGGAGGTCCTTATAGGTGGGCTTGCCAACCTTGTCAAGATCATAAAGTCAAGAAAAGAATGAAGAACTATTCCTAATTGAAATAGGCTGAAAAGATGTGACCGTTTAATGCAACCTAGTATTCTGGATTTGATCTTTTCATTATAAATATTATTTGGACAGTTGGGGGAAACCTGGTTGGCATCTGAGGACCAGAGACTCATAGTGTACCACTAATTTAGGTGGATGTTTGAGGTACACAGGAGAATATCTTTGACTGTAGGAAATGTACACTACAGTATTCGGGAGTCATGGGCTTCAGGTCAAGAGGTATTCTTTTTTTTTTTTTTAAGATTTTTTATTTTTTTATTTGACAGACGGAGATCATAGAGAAGCAGGCAGATAGAGAGGAGGAAGCAGGCTCCCTGCTGAGGGAGAGCCTGATGTGGGGCTCGATCCCAGGACCCTGGGATCATGACCCACTGAGCCACCCAGGCACCCCAAGAGGTATTCTTAAATGATTCAGGAAAAATGTTACTTTTCCTGTTCTTAAAACTCTTTGGCAAGTTTAAAATTGTTTCAAAAGATTTTTTAAAAAGAAAAGAGAGAAAAGGAATTTGAGGAAATAGTGATAGCAAGCACAAACCATTCATTCAAAATATACTTCTATAAAACAGCAAGAAAACAAATAAGAAAAAAATACCATAGGGATATGTGAAATCAGGAGAAGATTCTTTTAAGCTGGGTATTGGGTATATCCACTGTGTCTGTAAGCTACTGGGAGTGATGCAGCAGAGAATATTGTATTATTGAGTAAAGAGGGGCAAAGTTGCAGCAACAAAGGCCTTGAGTAGATGAGGATGGGATTCAGGTCCAGGAACACGAGTTGCCAATATTTAGAAGCATAGAAAATTAATCTACTGAAAGAAAGAGAAGACGAAATCTATCAGTCTGGAGGCACGTAAATTTGTAGATTTAATCATGGGAGCATAGGGAGGCTCTTTGTTCTATTTTGCCCGTGATGTATCAATTTGTCAGGCAAGGGAGAAAGGATACAAGAAGTCCATTATGATATGGATCATGAAATATAGGCTAGATGAAAGGAGAAATAAGGAGATAATTAGGATGGTGGGCCATGAAAAGGTGATGGGGTTAATGGATTAGAGGTTTTGATGTGATAAAGTATCTGAGAGATGTGCTAGAGAACAGAAGTAGGAAATTAGGGATAAGTATTCAGAGAGAAGGATGTTTGAAAGTAAGATACTCATCCTATTCAGTTGGGTTTCATATTAACAGCAGAAACAACTTAGTTCGTGACACCTGGGTGGCTCAGTCATTAACCATCTGCGTCGGCTCAGGTCATGATTCCAGGGTCGTGGGATCGAGCCCCACGTAGAGCTCCCTGCTTGGTGGGAAGCCTGCTTCTCCCTCTCCCGCTCCCCCTGCTTGTTCCTCTCTCGCTGTGTCTCTCTCTGTCAAATAAATAAAATCTTAAAAAAAAAAAAAAACTTAGTTCAGTTATTTTAGGACTGAAGATTTATTGGTGTCAGAAATTATGTGGATAGATCAGAATAAAAACAGTATTGGGTACAGTATTGGGTACAGTATTGGACACAGAACTGTAAGGGAACACCAAGATACAGAAAAATCTAATTCTTTTCCTTTTCATTCTTCTTTTTTATTTTTTTAGATTCTTATTTTAGTCAAACATGTAAAGAAGGGATTTTGAAATCATAAAATGAGTGGATTTAAAAGCACAACCCACAAATTTCAAAAGCCTTATGCATAGGGTGCCTGGATGGTTCAGTGTGTTAAGTCTCTGCCTTCGGCTCAGGTCATGATCCCAGCATCCTGGGATCGGAGTCCCGCATAGGGCTCTCTGCTCAGCAAGGAGCCTGCTTCCTCCTCTGTCTCTGCCTGCCTCTCTGTCTACTTGCAACCTCTCTCTGTATCAAATAAATAAAATCTTAAAAAAAAAAAAAGAGCCTTATGCAATATGATAGGAATATATTCAGCCACTTTACTACCCTTAATGATCTGTCCCTATTAGGAATGGATTTATGTTACTGAGAAAAATATGTGGCATTTCTTAATGGCTGTTGAAAAAAAGATAAACATAAATGAGGGAACAAAGTCATTTAGATAATGTCAATTTTGAGCCAGTTTAAAGAATATATATAAGTTTTCACCTGTTATCAATATCAAAGCATATTTTATCATTACAGAAATACGTGGAAATCTTTATAACAATGTGAAATATCAAAATTAATTTATATTCTACTACAATAATGACAAAGAATATGTTTGGTAAAATAACCTCGGGTCACTCCCTACCATTGTTTTGTCCTCAGTAGAAAGCACAGATCACCAACTGGGTACTTCTCTGGTCTGTGAAGTAAGTGGAGAGGGAACAATGAATGATTATTTTTGGTGACAGCTGAGACTATATGTAAGTGGCTAAAGACATGAGTATTTCATCTATTGTTTCAAAATAATTAAGTCACAGAACATTCGTGGTGAAATATGCACATTTTAAATGAGTTTTAGAGTGGTTGTTTACTCCAGAATAGCCTTTAATGTATTCTCGGTTCCTCTCTTCCTTTCTCTTGGTCATGGTTCCTTAAATGTGCCTCGCTTTTCCCCAAGAACTGTGCCATTGTTTTTTTCTTTTCTTTTTATAGAGCTTTAATAGATTTTTTACAATTTCTGTTTGTTCCATTATGCTTCACAACATCGGCACAAATAGGTAGAACAGCTAGTTTTAAAGATCATTTTTCTAAATTAAATTCACAGCTCTTAAGTCCAGAGTTTATGGAATTATAAGGTAGAACCAGCTGTTAGAAAGACAAATAAAGCCCCACAAGCTTGTATGGTTGTTTCCATGTTAGGGGCTATCAAAATCTTCTTAGAGACACAGACTGAAAACAAGTACCAGGCACTCAATCTCTCTTCTCTAACATAGATTTAATTCAATAAGACTAAAGAATGGTCCACACTTCCTAATTAGGAATTTCACTTCCTAAAATATAAATGTATTACTTTTTAAAATAAATATATGATGCAGGGGCACCTGGGTGGCTCGGTGGGTTAAAACCTCTGCCTTCAGCTCAGGTCATGGTCCTAGGGTCCTGGGATGGAGCCCCACATTGGGCTCCATCCTCAGCAGGGAGCCTGCTTCCCCCTCTCACTCTGCCTGCCTCTCTGCCTACTTGTGATCTCTGTCTGTCAAATAAATAAATAAAATCTTTAAAATAAACATATGATGCATAGCTTAATATAGGAAAATACACAATCTTAACTATAATTCATGAATTTTGACAAATATATATATATGTAATATATATATTTAAGCAATGCCCAATGAAGATAAAGTACATTTCTGTCACTCTAAAAGATCCTTCGTGCTTTTTCCTGTCAACCATCCCCCTTACCATAGAGAACACCATTATTGACTTTTATCATTAGATTAGTTTTGCCTGTACCTAAATTTCATGTAAACACAAGCATTCATTAGTAAGCTGTTAGGTCTAATCTCTTTTCCTGAATATTGCAGCAATAAAGTTTATTCAAGTCGTTTTGTGTAGCAGCAGTTTGCTTTTTTTTATTGTGTGGTATCCATTATGTGAATATACCACAATTTATCCCCAACTGTATGTTAGACATTTGGATTGTTTCTATTTGGAGCTATTAAGAATAAGGCTGCTGTGAGAATTCTAATGCAAGCCTTTTGACAGACGTCTGCACTCATTCATCCTGGGTCTATACCAAGGAATAAGATTGCTGAGCCATAGAACAGGTGCATACTTAACGTTGATGATCCTGAAAACAGTTTTCTACTTGGTCCTACCGTGTTGTATTCCTACCAACAGTGTAGAGCGTTTCCATTGCTTTACATCATAGCCAGAACTTAGTTTTGTCTGTTTAATTTCATCACCGTGTGAGTCTGAAGCAGTATCTCACTGTGGTTTTAATTTGTGTCTCCCTGATAGCAGGACTAAGCTAAGGCAAGTAAAATAGTAACTTGTGTATAAAATTTAAGAGGAAGAACACTTAAAAATTCAGTAATCAAGAGAAATAATATTTAATGAGATCGTTTTTAAAATAAAGATTAAGGCAAGTAACCCATGTGAAACAAAATATCAAAAATTTAAGTAAATCTGCACTATGCTTATGAAGATCAGGATAATCCTTTATATTTTTCCAATTATTGTAAGGTCAACTCTAGCTCTTTGTAAGGAAGTCTGGTAATCAGAGCAGATCAATTTTCTTCTATTCCTAGTTTTTGTGCATCTATTGAGATGGTCATATGGTTGGTCTTCTCTCTTGATTATTGACCGATACTAAAATTTAAAACCAAACATATTTTCTATTTGTAAGCCCAATGTCATTGTGATATGTTAACCTATTCATATAGGATTCATTTTTAAAAGATTTCTATAGAATTTATACCCCTGTATTTCTAGGAGAGATCTCTTGTGTTTTTTCTTTTTTTGTACGGTTTTGATATTAAGATCATGCTAATATCATAAAATGAGATGGGAATATTACCATCTTTTTATATTTCTGGAGGAATTTGTGTAAAATTGGCATTATTTCTTCCTTAAATATTGGGGAAAATATAACTACTAAAGGTAGTCATTAACCTTGAAAATGTCTTGAGAATCAACTGATTTATAGATACGGTATATTCAATTTTTCTATTTCACCTTGTGTAGGCTTTGATAAAATGTGTTTCCAGTGAATTTTTCCATTTTATTTATGTTACCAACTTTATTTGCACATAGGTGTCTGTATTATCTTATTGGTTTGATGCCCACAGGATTTATAGGGATATCTCTGTTTCATTTCTGTTATTAACAATTTGCATTTCCTTTTCAGTTGTTTTCTATACCAGTCCTTCTATACTTTCCTTAATTTTATTTTATTTTTTAAAAAGAACACGCATTGTTTTCTTTGTTGAGTTTCTCTATTGTATTGTATTGTATGATTCAGTTTGATGTCTCTTACATTTCTTGAGATGAAAGTTTAAGATTGTTGGTTTTTAACATTTTTTTCTTTTCTCATATATGCATTAAGAACCATAGATTTCCTCTTAATCGCTGCTGCAGCTGTATCCCTAAAATTTGACATTTCTGTTTTTTAAATCTCTTTTACTTAAAAACATTTCAAATTAGTATTGTGATTACTCTGGTAACCTACAAGTCATTTAAAAGTTTAAAATTGCTTAACTTCCAACCATCTAGGGGTTTTCTAACAGAATAGGTTTTGATTATTAGTGTAACTGTACTATAATCAGAGCTTATAACCTCTTTATTCCATTCCTTTGACATTTGTTAGGACTTGCTCTGTAGTCTTTCATAGTCTATTTTGGGAGAAGATCCATGTGTCTATGTGTATTTGAAAAAAATGTGGACCTATAGTTATAGGAGGTGATATTCTGTGTGAGTCAATTAGGTCAAATTGTTTCATCATACTGCTCTAAACTTCTATATTTTTTTATTGATTTTGAAATTGCTTGTTCTGTTACTGAGGCAAAGGGTTCAGATCTCTAATAATGATTATGGACTTATCTATTTTTCCTTTCTTTCTCTTTTTTTGTTTCATATATTTTGATGATGATAATGATGATTTTAAGAGAAAAAGAAAGAGCATGAGCAGGGGACAGTAAGAGTGTTCCACTTGAAACCAAGACGTGGGAATTGATTTCACGACCTTGAGATCATGACTTGAGCCAAAATTAAGAGTCAGATGCTTAACCAACTAAGCCATCCAGACACTCCTATTTTGATATTATTAAATGCATACATATTTATGATTTCATCCCTTCTCATTGACACTTTTATCATTATAAAATTTCCCTCTTTATCTCTAGAAATACTTCTCACTTAGAGTCTGCTTTTTCCGATAGTAATGCAGACACACCACCATTTTATTAGTTAGTGATTTCCTAGTACAGTGAATTCTGTTTGTTCTATAAAGTCACTGTGACTTTAAATACGAGTTAAATATTAAATTACTGCTTTTATGGGCGATACAGAGTTAGGTTCCTGTGAGCCTCTGGCCACAGCAATTTTATCAACTGATTACTACATAACTGATCACTTCATTGTTTCATGTATGCTTCTGTTTAAAGACCCATTACTTAATATGTATTTACTTTTGAACAATATGGGTTTGAAATGCACGGTCCAATGACAAACAGATTTTTCTCAATAAACATATTGGGAACATTTTTGAAGATTCGCAATCATCTGGAAAAACTCACAAACCCTGTAGTCTACAAATACTGAAAAAATTAAGAAAAAGCTAGTTATGTCATGCATACATGAAACTATGTGGATACTAGTCTATTTTATTACATATAACCACAAAAAATATATAGATCTTTTTTAAAAAGTAAAACTTATCAGAACCTGTGCATATACTTATTGACCATCCATAGTGCCATTGGCAGTTGAGAGAAATATAAACAAAAGTAAAGATGCAGAATTAAAACATAACTGCGTGATATTAATTTGTAGTACATATTACTACCATAATTTTGTAGCCACCTCCTGTTGCTGTTATGGTATTGTGAGCATTTACTTAAAATGCCATATGACACTAATCATCTCCACGTGATCAGTCCGCCTCTACAGTAAATTGCATATCACGGTAAAAAGTGATGTCTCATGGTCTCAGGCATTTTTTCATTGTGCTTCGTGCAATACCATAAACCTTAAATAAGGTCACAGGACCTGTACCAAGTGCACTAGTAATGCTGGAAGTTCTCATAAGAAGCAAAGTCATGACATACAAGAAAAACTGGAGTTACTTGATAGGTACTATAGATTGAGGTCTGCAGCTTCAGTTACCTGCCATTTCAAGGTAAATGAATTCAGCATAAAAACCATTAAAAAAAAAGAAATAAAAGGAAATTTATGAAGCTTTCACTGCAGCTACAGCAGCAGACACAAAAACATTGCACTTTTTGCAAAATATCTTGTTATCTTGTGTTAAAAATGCAGCTTTTAAATGGGCACAGGGTTGCTATTAGAAAGGCATACCTATAGACTCTAATACAATTTGAGAAAAGTGAATTCATTACATGACAACTTAAGCAAAATGAAGGTGAGGGATCTAAAAGCTGGAGAATTTAATGCTAACAAAGGATGGTTTGATAATTTTAGGAAGATGTTTGGTTTTTAAAATGTCAAGATAATAGGACCAAGAAGCAGCAGAGGAGTTCCCAGATGCCATTAGGAAAACCTTTGGAAGACTGTTTGTCTGAACAAATTTTTAATGCAGGCAAAAGTACCCTATTCTGGAAAAGAATGCCACAAGACATTTATTAGTAAGGAAGAGAAGCAAGCACCGGGAATTAAGGCAAGAAAGAATAGGTTGAATCCCCTATTTTGTGTAAATGCAGCTGGGGTTGAAAGCAAAACTGTCCTTATCTATAAAGCTGCTAACACTTGAGCCTTGAAGGGAAACAATTAATACCAGCTGCCGGTCAATTTTGGCTGTATACCAAGAAGGTCTGGACAACAAGAACCCTTGTCCTGGATTGGTTCCACTGATGCATTGTTCCTCAAGTCAGGAAGTCAGAAAGTACCTTGCCAGTAAGAGACTGCTTTTTACAACTCCTTCAATACTATACAAACCCTCCTGGCCACCAGAACCCCATGAGCTCAATATCAACAATGCTGACTTGGTCTACTTGCCCCTAAGCACAATGTCTCTAATTAAGCCTCTAGATCCAGGAGTCATAAGGTCCATTAAGGCTCAGCATACATGATACCCTTTCAAAAGGATTGTCAGTGCTATGGAAGAGAACTCTAACAGAACATCATGAAAGTCTGAAGGATTATGTAATTTGAAGATGCCATCGCTGTCATAGAAAAGACTGAGACAGATCAAGCTCAAAATGATAACCTCCTGCTAAAGAAAACTGCATCCAGATGTTGTACATGACTTCACAGGATTTATGACAGAGTCAATCAAGGAAACTGTGAAAGAGATTGTAAATATGGCCAAAAAAAAGGTGGAGGGTGCGAAGGGTTTCAAGGTATGGATCTTAGAGAAATTTGAGAATGAAAGAATAGACAACACACCAGAGAAATTAACAGAAGATGACAATGCAACTGGGTGCTTCTGAACCAGTGCCAGATGATGAGGACAAAGACATAGAAGAAGCAGGGCCAGAAAACAAATTGATATTTGAAAATCTGGCAGAAGTATTCCAATTATTCAAGACTGCTTTTGACTTCTTTTATGACATGGACCCTTCTAGGATACAGGCACCGAAATGAAATCAAACCCTGAAAAAAGAATTAGTATTACATAGAAACATTTTTAGAAAAATAAAGAAAAGCAGAAAATTCAGATAGAAATGATTATGGTATTTCTGCAACATTCCACCTGACTATCCTGCTTCCTTTTCTACCTCCTCCACCTTTTCCAACTCTGCAGCCCTTGAGACAGCAAAATGAACCCCTCCTCTCCCTCCTCTTCCTCAGCTTACTTGATGTGAAGATGGTGAGGATGAAGACCTTTATGATGAGTCACGTTCACTTAAAGAACAGTAAACAATCATACAGTTAATAAATCTATTGTGCATGTGCCTAAATGACTTCATGTAAAAATCTTATGATTTCTAAAACTTCTTGTAGAAATCTCTAGACTTCATGTAGAAATCTCTAGAACTGGAGAGAGATTTTGTCGTCATCATCATCGTCATCGCCTAAGTACTCACCATGTGGGCAAGAATTGCATGGAGGTGGATAACCTGCCCTTACACAGGCATAAGGTGAGTGATATTTTATATAAAATTAATAATATGTTGGCTTTCTTATATTTTATAACTTTGCTTTCAATGAATTACGTTACCATATGGTATGTCCTTCTCTATTGGAGAAACTGCATAACAGCCCATCATCATAAGCAAGTATTTGAAAAAAAAAAATCAGAACAATGCTTTCAATACTGTACTATGAATATGATTGCAAGACCATATGCCATACAAAATTTATATTGATTTATTCATCAGTGTGTAGGTTAGGCTACTCTGAAGCAGTCATATCAATTACTCTCACCTACCATAAAGCAATCATATTGCTATGACTTTGTTATCAATACATGAATAATTATACCTGTAAATAAATATGAACTTCTTTTTCCCATCACCTTTTCAGTTTTGATGTCTAATGTTAGTAATACATATAACATCTATAGTGTTTTGTATCATATAAGACAATATTGATGTAGGTCCCAACAGGTGACTTATCTTGTAAATTATAGATGATGTGAACTACAGTGTTGGTACAGTACAATACTATAAATGTATTTTCCTTTCCTTATGGCTTCCTTAACATTTTCTTTTCTCTAACTTACTTTATTGTGAGAATACGGCATATAATACATTTAACGTACAAAATAATACATGTTCATCAAATGTTGATGTTATTGGTAAGGCTTTCAGTCAACAGGAGGTGATCAGTAGTTAAGTTTTTGGAAACTTAATAAAAGTCAAAGTTATATGCAGATTTTTGATTGCATGGTGGGACCTTGCTCCCCATCTCCTGCTGTTCGAGGGTCAATTTATATTGTTGATTCAGTAACACTGAATTTATGAGCAACACACTATGGCTCATGCCTAAAGAAAACTAACACACCTGTTTCTCTAACAGCCTTCCTTCTCTTAGGAACACTAGACATCATTTCAATGCTACATGTGAGAGCCATTTAAACAAACAAATTTAAAGAGATACAAAGTTGGGTGAGCCTGGTGGTGGGGTATCATGGAGGGAATGTACTGCATGGAACACTAGGTGTAGTGCATAAACAATGAATTCTGGAACACTGAAAAGAAATAAAATAAAATAAAACAAAATGAAAAAAAATTTAAAAATAAAAGTAAAAAATAAATAAATAGGAAAAACTGTCACTAAATTGAATGCAAAAAGGACACTACCTGTTTGTTAGAAGACTCCAATTCCATCACTCTGCACAGATTGACAAATGACTGCAAAGGTGCTAAGACTCTTGATTCCAGGTTACAAATAAGTTTTAACAAGTAGGTGAGTTTGCAATCTGTAAATAAAGGAATCACATGTGTGTGTTTTTCTCTCCTTTCAATTTAAATCTGAGTTCTTTATACCTACACATGTCTTTTTTAAAAACAACAATGTTCAGATCATATTCATTTCTAATATCTGTTCTAACAACTTTTTTTTTTACTTGATTTTAGAAGTTGGTGATGAAACTTTTTTTATAATTTTTTATTTTTTATAAACATATATTTTTATTATCTTTTTTAAAAGATTTTATTTCTAAGCAATCTCTACACCCAACATGGGGCTCAAACTCACAACCCCAAGATCAAGAGTCATACATTCTCCTAGATGAGCCAGCCAGGCACCCTGACAATTTTTATCCTCTAATGGCAATTTTTCATCCATTTAGAATTAATATAATTACCAACATATTTTTTTTTAATTTACCATCTTTCCATTAACTTTCTAAATGTGTCATAGGGTCGATGCTCCTTATTTTACCTTTCTTGTCTTCTTTTGGATTATTATTTAAGTTACCTATTTTTTAGTTATTTTTAAAAACTTTTTATTTAGTGGTACCCTAAGGAATACAGTGGTTTCTTTCCTTGCTAAAGTTTGATGAGTTAAATGAGTACTTGGAAGTCTTTCTAACTGTTGCAAGAACTTTTTAACCTCTCTTCACAAGATAGTTTCTAGAAACATTCAATATTATGAGCCCCTCCGGTTCATTTTACTGCCATCACCATGTCCACCAAGGATTGACTATTCACTGAAAACTGTGTTTAAGAGGGATCAACAGAAGATGTTACATTTATACCATATTGTATTATGAAGTTCCTACTGCAAGAAATACCACACAAACACATTTTTCTTATTTCCTGACATCAACACATCAAAAATGAGATAAACTTTAATATTACATAAAACCTATAAAACAAGCTCATGTAGACTTAAAAAATCTCCTTTAAACCTACTTTAGTTGCAGAAGTAAATTATAAAATGTTTGTATAATACTGAGCAGTTACTGTAATTAAATTGTAATAATTGTAATATAATTATATTGTCAGATTAGATTGAAATAAAATTAGTTTCATTTTGAGAGATGATTTGGATGCATTTAAGCCTTTTCTATTCTCTGAGACAGAAACTTTCTGACTTTTGATACTTTAATAGATCTAAAACTATCATGGTGAGATAACTCTAGAGAACAGTGGAGGAGAGAAGCAGAAGGGTATAACTAGTTAATCATTACTGATTTGTAAGCATTTCTTTCATGGTTATTCACATTTTCTACTTTAAGTCCATTTTGCAATTCATAATTTTATTAAGAATGTATTATTAAAATTCTTTTTTATGTAGATTTGTCTGTAATTCTCAAATGTATATGCATATTTAATTATGAAAGCAACAAAATCTATCAAAGGAAATTTAAAAATACATTACAAAATGTTACCATTAAACTCAAATATGCAAAGGGAACCATTGTTAAACTGTATCAATCCAGTAATATCCATTTAATCTAGCCGTCTGAAAGAGTTAATATATGTACTGATTCTTCAACTTTATATTGTCAATTTTTGATAAAGATTTTATTTATTTTTATTTTTTGAAGAATCTATCCATTTATCTTACAGAGGGAGAGAGAGAGACAGTAAGAGAGGGAATACAAGCAGGGGGAGAGGGAGAAGCAGGCTCCCAGTTGAGCTGGAATCCCAATGTGGGGCTCGAGGACCCCAAGATCATGACCCAAGCCAAAGTCAGACATTTAAGGATTGAGCCACCTGGGGGTCCCAGTAAAGATTTTATTTTTAAGTAACTTCTACACCTGACATGGTGCTCAAACTTACAACTCCAAAATACAGAGTCTCATGCTCCTCAACTTTTTATGGCTGTGGCTTTGGGTTGAAAAGACAAGTTCTAACAAGATGCATTCAATGTAATAATGTTTAAGAATTTTTTAAGTAATTAAATTATATTATTGAAATACATGTGTATAGGAATTATATTAAAAATAAATGAAAATTATAGTCTTCAAATAAGAATTAAAAAAAGACAAAAACAGGATGGGAGGGGCCACTGAGTGGCTCAGTCCGTTAAGCATCTGACTCAGTTTTGGTTCAGATTGTGATCTCATGCGTTGTGAGATGGAGCCCCACATTGGGCTCAGTGGGGAGTGTGCTTGAAACTCCTTCCTTCTTCCCTCTGCTCTCCCCCATGTGCTTACACACTCTCTCTCTCTCTCTCAAATAAATAAATAAATCTTTAAAAAATAACATGGGTATGTAGGCATTTTTAGCTTCTAATTGTAACTATTTTTTATTTTTAAAGATTACTTCATTTATTTGGGAGAGACAGAGAGAGAAAGAATATGTGAGAGAGGGGAGGGGCAGACAGATTCTTTAAGCAGACTCACCACTAAGCACAGAGCCTGATGCAGGTTCCATCTCATGACCCATGAAACCATGACCTGAGCTGAAACCAAGAGTCGGACCCTTAATAGACTGAGTCCACCCAGGCTGCCACTTTTGTTTTTTAGAAAAGAGAGAGAATTGAAGTAAATATGATAAAAAATGTCACATCTGCCAGACAAGTATTTTGTTAGTTTTATATTTTCCACACTTTTCTATGTCTTTAAATATTTTATTATTAAAAATATAAACTAAACACATTTAAAAAACAGATTTTGAATACACTTCATGCAATATATATATGTATATATATATATATATTTTTTTTTTTTTTTTACTTTTGAATTCAACAATGTCTCACCTTAAAATTCTAACTCTTCATCTACATTCAAGGAGTTTTATTTTTGGTAACTCTTTTAGTTAGATGGATATATTTTTTTTTTCATTTTCTTGTTTGGGCATTTTCTTATTTGTTTAAGAAATTCTTCCTCACAGTACACTTTCAAAAAATTCCAGTTTTCAGGGGTGCTTGGGTATTTCAGTCAGCTAAGGCACTGACCTTGGTTTTAGCTCAGGTCATGATCTCAGGGTCATGGGATTGAGCTCTGCAGAGTCTGCTGGATATACCACTCTTCACCTCTGCCCCTCCCCCTCACTCTCTTTCTCTCTAAAATAAATAAATAAATCTTAAAAAAAAAAGAAATTTCAATTTTTAGCATATAGTATTCTTCTTATCACATATCTATATCCATATCTAACTCTCAATTGATAAGGATAGAGATATATATTATTTATTTAATCACTTGCTTGTTTATTTTGGTTTGATATATGTATGTATTGAAAAATTTCACCACAATGAGCATTCATCACCACACATAATTACAATTTTTCTTCTTGTGTTAAAAACTTTTAAGATCTACTATTCTAGCAAATTTCAATATGTAATTTGGTATTATTAACTATAGTCACTATGTTGTACATTACACACCCAGGAATTATTTCTTTTATAATTGGACATATATATATTTGACCAACTTTACCCACTTTAACCACTCTCCAACCCCCACCTCTGGCAATCACCAGTTTGTTCTCTGAATTTAAGAGCTTGGTTATTTTGTTGTTGTTGTTGGTGGTGGTGGTTTATTTGTTTGTTTGTTTGTTTGTTTTAGCTTCCACATGTAAGTGAGATCATATAGGATTTGTCCCTCTCCCTCTAACTTATCTCACTTAGTGAAGTATCCTCAAGGTTTATCTATGCTGTTGCAAGTGACAGCCTTTTTAATGGCTGAATAGCATTCCATTGTGTGTGTGTGTGTGTGTGTGTGTGTGTGTGTGTACATGTATCACATTTTCTCTTCATCCATCCATCAGTTGACACAGGATTTTTCCATTTTTTTATTATTATAAATAATGCTGCAAGAAACACAGTTGGGTGTTCATATAGCTTTCTGAGTCAGTGTTTTCACTTCTGGTGGGTAAATAGCCAGAAGTGGAATTGCTGGATTATATAACAGTGATATTTTTAGTTTTGGGGGAAACACCCATACTGTTTTCCATAAGGTCTGCATCAATTTATAACCCCACCAATGGTGCAAAGTGTTCCTTTTTCTCCACATCTTCACCAACAGTTTTTTCAACTTTTTTACAATAGATGTTCTGTAACAGGTAAGAAGGGATATCTCAGTGTGGTTTTGATTTGCATTTCCCTGATTATGACTGCTGCTGACCACATTTTCATGTATTTGTTGGCTATCTGTATATCTTCTTTGAAAAAAAAATGTTTTTGTTTTTTAGATGGGGGGGGAGGGACAGAGGGAGGTGGAGAGAGAGAATCCTAAGCAAGCGCCACACCCAGCATGGAGCCTAATGTGAGCCTGATCTCACAACCCTGAGTTCATGACTGGAGCTAAAATCAAAAGTTGGATGCTTAACCAACTGAGCCACCAGCCCTTTGAAAAACAAATGTTTATTCAGATCCTTTGCCTAATATTTAATCAGATTTTTTTTTTTTGCTATTGAGTTGCATGAGTTCCTTATATCCCTTTATATGAATTTATATTTAAATAAATGCCTTACATTTTTTGGATTATTTAGTAAGCACTGGTTATTTCCTAATGTCACTCACCTTGTCAGATTCACTATTATACATTCATATATTTTATTTTACTGAATATTTTCCAAAGCCTTAAAAAAATATTTAAAAAAATAAGAGAATCCCAAATCGGTGTCCAATAATGTTACAAATTAATGGAAAGCTAATGTAAATGTTCAAGTTGTACAATTTTTGTAACCTCCAGCATATTTTTTTTACAATGTTTACAATGTTTTCTCTAAAAACAGAGCAGGGCACCAGGGTGGCTTAGTCAGTAGAACATGCACCTTTTGACCTCGGGTTGTGTGTTCAAGCCCCACATTGGATGTAGACATTACTTAAAGATAAACTTTTTAAAAAAATCTGAGTGCAAAATTTATCAGGAGCCCACAAACACACTAAAATCTTTTGTTCAAAAAATTTAAAAAAATACCGATGGGAATTTTTGCTACTCAAAGAAATCTTCTCAACTGCACTATCAAATTCTCATTACACCCACACATTCTTCAACACAAATACAAGCGCTTTGACAGGGTTCAGAACAAATCCTCCAAAATGTGCCACTTTGGCATATGGATTCTTTTGAGTTGAAGGCAATCAAGACCTAGGGGCGCCTGAGTGGCTCAGTGGGTTAAGCCGCTGCCTTTGGCTCAGGTCATGATCTCAGGGTCCTGGGAACGAGTCCCTCATCAGGCTCTCTGCTCAGCAGGGAGCCTGCTTCCCTCTCTCTCTCTCTCTGCCTGCCTCTCTGACTACTTATGATCTCTCTCTGTCAAATTAATTAATTAATTAATTTAAAAAAAAATCTTTTACCTCAATCTTAAACCACCTAAAATAAATTAGATATAAAGCCAGGCCTAGAAAAAGAGCTATTACTAAGAGATAACTTTTTATCTTAATGGCCTATCTCTAAGGCAGGACAAACATCTAATTCACAAACCTCTGTTCCTCTTATTCTGTGACGCCCTCCTCTCCTTTAAAGTCTCAGGCTTTCATTCCAATTCCTTATTCAAGATAACATATAAACCTCAATATCCTGGCTTGTCCTTGTGTCCCATATTTTTATGAGGTCCCTGAACCTATGTAATTCAATTTATTTTCCCCCTGTTACTCTGTTTTAGGTTGCTTGATTTTTAGACCAGCTAAAGAATTCATAAAAGTAGAAGGGAATTTTTTCCTTCCCCAACAGTTGGTATAGTCCATAGAATAAATATTTCACTAACTAGACACTGCTCGCTTTGAGGCTGCTAGAGCAAAGAGATCTTGGTCTTACAGATGCCAGCAGGAGGTAAGAATTCTTATTATGTCAGTCTCCTGGAGCTCTACCTGCAGTGGAAGTGATAGTAGTGAGAGTCCTTTTTCTTTTTCTAGATTTAGATTATCAGGAGAGACTATTTGTGGAACAAGTGCCTTGGATATAGTGACTCTGTAAAATTTTGTTGTGAGTACTCCAGGTTTTTATTGATCCTTTTCCTCCCAGAGAAGGTCACTGTTTTTCTTTTTCTCTGTCTGTCATAGGAAGAAAAACCATAGGGAAAAATGCAGGCCCTAAAGCCTGCTCTTCTACGCAGCCTTATAGACTGATGAGTTTACTGTCCTCGCCAGACTGGTGAATAGTTTGGAAGCTGATATTCAGAGCTTGAGAGGAATTTTTTTTTTTTTTTTTTGTCCTTCTAGTCTTTATTTTAGTAAACCTATGTACCCAGACGAAATGAAACAAATTGAGGATAATGCAGTTGGATGCAGAGGTCATCCTAAATCTAAGTAGTAACACAATTCCTTGAGAGATTAAAAACAGCTGTTCCTATCTTACAAATCTTTGCAAAACTAGAAACACAGACCCAGAGACAATTCAAAGTCAATCTGTTCTTTCTACCAATCCCATATCCCCCACCCTCTTCTTTACCTTAAAAGCCTTCTAAGTATTGCCCTTAGAGAACCAAAGTCTCTTTTTGGAGAAACTTGATTGTTTTTTTCTGTGTCTCTGTGAGGTAAATTTTGTACACTCACCTACTCTAGGAACTAGGAGACATTTTTTGAAATGGAAACTCTAGGGAGAGGTCTCATATCAGAAGGGGGGACAAAATGAGAGAAAGGGAGAGACAGAGGTAGTATTTGGATATTGGGCAAATGAAAAATCTTCTCAACAAATATTAGTAACTGTGAGGTCTCTTTGCATTTGTGTGTATGTTTATGTATGTCTATATGTTATGTATGTCTGTATGTTGTCTCTGTTATAGAATTTGTCAGAGATAAAATAACTTAAGATAATGGCTGGATGTTTGATAACTCATGATATATTCATGACTAGTCTAAACATAATTGTTAAGAACAAATGAATTAAATAAATGTAAGATAAAAGTTTATAAATGAACTTTTCAGCAATATTTATTTTATAAATACATGTAGTTTTCTGAATCTCTTTGATAACTTCCACTCAGAATTTTGCTAAGTTAAATTAAATGCTGGGAATACATTTAATGTCTAGATTATATGTAATAAGATAAAATACTGAAACATTAATGGCTGAATGTGTCTAAGTTTGTCTACATTTGTCTTATCACAGAGAAACTAAAGGTGTTTGTGTCTGTTAGGAAATACATCTTGTGCCCATTGAAAGATTATACTGTTATAAGGAAACATAGGCTTCTAGAAATTATGAAAATGTGTTTATAAATTTAAATCTAAACAATGCTGGTATAATAGAGATGTTTAAATTGCTTACTTTTTAGTTTTGCTAGAAATTAAGGTGTCTAAGGATTAAGAATTCTTATTAATATGTACAGTTAAAGCTACTGGAAATAATAAGGAAAACATCTCTGTATTCAAGAAAAGTAAAACATACTATGTCGAAGAAAAAGAAAGTTATAAAAGTTTTGTGGAAAAGGAATCTTTGGAAAAAAATTTGTGTATGTATGTGGTCTTTTTAGCGAATGTCGAAATGAATTTAATTAAGTGTATGGGCTTTAATATCAAAAGTAAACGTGCTAGATTAAAATTTGGTTTTATCTATGTTAAAAAGACCAAGTTTTCTTAAGCTATTGGTCTGCTTTTGATAATAAGAAATTTTAAAGGCATTTTCTTTGCTCTTAAAGTCAGCAGCTTAGAAATATTTTTTAAAAATTCTGTGTTTAACAAAATAATGCCCTGTATTTAATGTTGTTTTAATCAGGTATTTGATTATTTTAGAAAACTAAATCTTGTCAGTGTTAAAAAAGCTAAGCTTTGCTACCAACTATGTAGCCTTCTGTATCTTCCTTAAAAACTCTTATTGTCACTTTGAGTAAATAAAATCATTTCATAATAATTTCTGATCCTATGTAATCAAATGTTGAAAAAATTTTTTTATATTTTTGACAAACTTCCCAAAACTCAATTTCTAAGTAAGATGTTTTTAACTTATATCTAACTTTAATAGCAGTTCCTGGTGGCTCAGTGGTTAAGCATCCACTCTTGATTTTGGCTCAGGTCATGATCTCAGAGTCATGAGATGGAGCCCTGCATTAGCCTCTGCACTGGTATGCATCCTGCTTAAGATTCTAAGATTCTCTCCCTTCCTTTCTTCCTCCCTGTCTCCCCGCCAGCCAGCTCTCTCTCTCTCTCTCAAAAAAAAAAAAAAAAAAAAAAAAAGCTAACTTTAAGATATGAGATATTCCAGAGGGTCACTGGAACATCTTAAAAAGATCTGTTCTCTCTTCTTATTAAAAAAAAAAAAATGATATTACCTAATTAGGTTTATCTGCTATGTTCAGCTACATGGGAAGGATTGTCAAATAAGTGATGATGAAATTCCTAGGTTATATCGTGTGGGTGAATAGTATTGAGGTAAGTGTTCTGGGAATTTTATAAAATTCCTAAAATTCTGATATGTCCTGGTTTAATGTTATCACTCATAATTCTAGTTATTATCTCAACATGTTGTGTGTCACAAAAATAACCAAATTTCTTTGTCAACCGTATTAAAATGAACTCACATCAGATCTTTGATCACAAGCATTTTTAAGTCTTTTGTCATCTATAAATATTTGTTTTATTCTGGTGTTCACACATGTCTTTCATCTTCAGAGAGATTCACAGAAAGGAGTTTTGAAAAAACAGGCTTCTGATAACTTTAAGATTGTAAAACTAAATAGGGTAAGAGTTTCCAGAACTCATTAAAAAATGGATTCAAGCAAAACAAGTATTAAGTACATGGGACTACAAACTAAATTATAATCAAACTAAATTATAGTTTAGTTTATACTATAAACTAAATAATATAATTCTTATATTATAAGAATTATAATTCTTTATAACTTTTTGGTTAAAATATACCTGGTCCTCTAATCTTTTGTTTTCCAGTTATAAATAAACATTTCCTCTTAAACTAACCATGACTTATAACAATTTGGTAAATTATACTTTTGTAAGGAAAATAGAAAATTCACCTTTCTTCCTCTACCTGATTGTTCCAGAATTTGGAAATTCTTAGTGAGTATTCTTATTTTCATGGCAATGAGGTAATTTATATAAGTTCAATAAGAATCTATTTTCCTTGTAATAAGACATAATTAGAAACATTAGTTATAATACCAAGGCTTTGGCTGAATATCATATTTGAGAAAGGTATAAATAGACTCAGATACAACCAGACGGGCTTCAGAACTTAAGGCTGGCTTGATGGAACTAATAATGCTCCCTGAAAAATTCAGCCTTGCTTTTAAAACTCTTGTCAGCTTTACTAGGTGAATCAGGAAAGTCTCTTCTTAGCAGGCACAAGAACCTCAAGATATTTTGGAGATCTTGAAAAGAGAGAAATTCACCCATATTTGGAGGTATTGCAGGCAGAGTCTTGGCTGCAGCTTCTTTGCTTTGAAAATCTTTTAAAAGTTCAATCTAATACTGGGTGTTATATGCAAACAATGAATCATGAAACACTACATCAAAAACTAAAGAAGTATTGCATGGTGACTAACATAACACAAGAATAATAAAAAAGTTCAATCTGAGATTCCTTATGAAAAGTTCCAACAAAGCAGATTTAAAAGAACTTATATAAGTCAATCACTATTCTTCTAGTTATTTTAGAAATAATTAGGCCAAGTTTATTGAAACTAGATATGGTTTGTAGGTGAATTAGTCTTAAGGCTATCTTTGATAAAAATGGGGGCAATCATAGTATACTTTTGTGGATATCAAATTTTACTGCTGTTAATTGTCTTTTTCTACTTCTAAAGTGAACTAGATTCTGCATTCTTCTAGTATCCTACAATATTTGGCTATTAACTCTCCAAACTCTCCAAACTAACCAAATTTCCAAATTTCTCCCACCCTTCCAGTGCAGAATCATTACAAACTAAAACTGCCCTACTCCCAGCATCGTGCAGGACAGAGCTGGACAACCTGATATACACTTCAGATAAATCACCACAACAGCTCATGTATAGACAGTCTTCATGCATGTTGCTGTGTGAGCTGCTTAGAACGATTACCAGACATTCAAACTATAAACCAGAAAAATACATCAGACTGCCACTACTTGCCTTCACTTTGTCTAGATATCGTCCAAGCCAGACTTCTAAAATCTTCTCAATTGGTTGTCTTCAGAATTTAGAAACTGGGGTTAAAATCTGTCCCAATTATTAATCTTTGTTTTTCTTTTATTTCTATATAAATGCGTGCCACAGGCCTAAGTTTGGGAGACCACATTTATCAACACCTCCTGAGATGAGGCACAGCTGCTCAACTGAACTGACCTGTTTTCAGGACTGAGCCCGGTTCAATGATATGCAGCAATCCACCAAACTGAAGGGGTTCAGAATGAGCCTTCCCAAAATATTCCACGTTGGCACATGGATTATTTTGAACAGAAGGCAATCAAAATCCACTCGACTCAAGAATAGCTTTTACTCCTTTAAACTACATAAAAGAATTTAGATAAGAAATCTGGCCCCAAAATAAAACTATCCTAAGAGATAACTTCTTATCTGAATGAACTTTACTGTATGGTAGGACAAACATTTAATTACCAAACACTTGCTTTTCTTATCATCTTGTATATCATCTTCACCCACTTTGAAGTTCCAGAACCTTAGCTCATTCTTCAGCTCATCAGATGGTATATAAACCTCAATTGCTTGGTTTACCCTTGGGTTTCACATTCTTATGGGGGGGGCGGCATACTAATGTAATTAACTTTGTTTTTCTCCTGTTGATTTGATTATTAAGCCAGCCAGAGAACCTAGAAAGGTAGAAAGAAAAATTTTCCCTCCCCAATACTTTTTAGACCACCACTGGCAAGATCGTAAGTTAAACAAAGGCAGGACACAACTAAAGTTATGTAGTCCCCTACAGTTTGTTTTTATTTCTCTATAAAAACCACTGAAATACTTCTTTTATGTAATTTATTTTCATATTTAAATCATCCTTCAACTGTTAATGTTGCCCCATATTGAATTCTATAACACTTTTCCTACCATAAAAACAATAGGCAAACATAACCAACTCTATTTAGTACAAAAATAACACAACTTTATATGCCTTACTTCAAACCCAATGAACGGAAAATAAATCTGAACGTTGAAGAAGAGTCAAAGTGAATTATATGTCAATTTATTATATAAATTCATCAGTGATACAGTATTATCAGTATTTCATTTTACACCAAAGGATAAATATTTTAACTATCTCCCATGAAGAGATGTTTTAAATAGTTGATTTTTAATGTGTACACAGATTTACCAAAATTGTCAGTCTTGATTTCAGTTCAGGCCATGATATCAGGGCCCTAGAATTGAGCCCTGCTCCCAGCTCCACACTCAGCAGGAGTCTGCTTCAGAATTCTCCCTCTCCCTGTGCCTTTACCCTCTCTCTCAAATAAGTAAATAAATAAACCTTTTTTTTTTTTAAGTAAATTATTAGCTTTAATTCTGCAGGTATGTTTCTGTGTTTGGTGACAGGAAATTAGATGAGCTTTTCTTCTGATACTGTCTATATAATATTTAGAGTGAGGATAGAGCATATTTGCACATCATAAAAGGAGGCTGTTATTGTTGGAGGTTTTAGGAAGTTGACAAAAGTTTGAAATAGTGGGGCACCTGGATGGCTCAGTGAGTTAAAGCCTCTGCCTTCAGCTCAGGTCATGGTCCCAGGGTCCTGGGATTGAGCCCTGCATCGGGTTCTCTGCTCAGCTGGGAGCCTGCTTCCCTTCTTCTCTCTCTGCCTGCCTCTCTGCCTAATTGTGATCTCTGTCTGCCAAATGAATAAATAAAATCTTTTTAAAAAAAATTTGAAATAGTAACTGAAGAGAATGTGGAGTGAGCCAATTAAAATAATAGATTTGTTAAGATTATGAAAATAATAATGCTACAGTTGTCCTTAAGGGCCCATTTGAAGCTGGTGATAATAAATATTCAATGATGCTAATTTAATGGTAACAGTTTTGGATTTCTTGTTGCCTAGATTTTTATTAAATAAAACTGCAGAAAAGATAAATATCCAAATCAGTAAATTATCACCCAGAGAATACTGATATAACCAGTTTCCAGGGCAAGAAGTAGAAAGTGACCATTTCCCATTTGACTCGCTTCATACACTTCTCCCTTTCCCAATATTGTCTTAAGCACTGCAGTATAGGTATACCTGCTTTGTTTTATTTTCCATTTTACTGAGTGGTATGCTGTAGTACATATTCTTCGGTGTCAGACTTTGTGCTTTTTTATTAATCTATGGAAATCTTTTGTATCAATTTTGTAGTCTACGGTTATGTGTGTTAATTGTCTTTGTTGTTTGATACATGAATACACCACAATTTATCTATACATTTGGTTACAATTTTGAGTTATTAAAGGTAATGCTACTGTGAATATTCTTACACAAGTATCTTAGAGTACATACACATATTTTCTTATTACATTTGTGCATGAGAGTAGAGTTGCAGTTCACAGTGTAAGTATATCTTAAACTTAACAGATATGTCAAACAGTGTTTCAAACTGGTAGCACCACTCTCACCAAATTGCATGAGTTCCCCTATGTGCCTCACATGTAGGTCAATGATTGAGAATTTCATTTAAAAAAAAAAATTAGGTATTTTGTTGGGATATCTCATTATACCTTTAATTTGCATTCTATATTATTGTTAAATTTAACATCTCTTCATATTTTTATTGACCTTTATTTTCTTTTGTGAAGGAGTGTAAGTTCTTCCATCCATTTTTAAAAATAATGTGCTTTTTTATTAATCTATGGAAATCTTTATATATTCTGGTTATGAGTGTTTTGTTGGTTATGTGTGTTCCAACTCTCTATTCCACTCTATGTTTTTCATTCTTACTCAACTAATGATGCCATTTGGGGAATAGAACTTCTAAGTTTTAATGAAGTCCAACTTAGTGGTGCTGGTTTTTGTAACCTGTTTAAGCAATCTTTCTTTATACCAAAGTCAAGAAGATTTTCTACTGTATTATACTCTAGAAACTTGAATATTCAGTGATCACAATTAGGGCATAGTCAATCTGGATTTTTTTTTCTATGTGCCATAAATTAGAGACTGTATTTCCATGTAGATAGCTAATATCCCAAGAATCCTTAACAGAAAGAGTTTTTTTTTTTTTGACCATGTATGTAAAAGCTCAGCTTTGTTACATACAAAAGTCCTTATACACACCAGAAGACTTCTAGCTTCTTTATTTTAATTTCATTTTTTTTTAAATTTATAATCATGCCAATGTGATAATGTCTTGGAAATTCTTTACACTGTCTTGATATATCTACCCGATCAGGTATTCATTTCTCTTTTTTCTTTAATCTTTGTTATTTTTCCATTCAAAACTTTCCAAAAGGAATTTCAAATTATCTTGCCAATTACCACAGATAACCTCTTGACTTGATTGAAATTAGATAGATACATACATTCGTCTTCTAATCCACAAAGATATGAATACTCATTCTATTTAGATTTTCTTTTACTTCTCCCAATATGTTTGTGTTATAATCCATATAGAGATTGTGTGAACTTTTCATTAATTTACTCCTTAATATTTGGTAATTTTATTCTATTGAAAATTCTATAACTTAAAAATAATTTTGATATTCTAACCTGTGTTTTTAGGATACAGAAATAAAGTTGATTTGATATATTGACTTTATACCCAACACTTTTTTTCAAAGCTTAAAAACTTATATTTTGTGTTTTCTTCATATATAATCATATCAACTGAAAATATTGATAGCTTGTCTTAATCTTTTCTTATCCTTACATTTTTATTTCTTTTTCTTGCCTTAATATATTAGCTAGTATCTCCAGTACAATGTTGGATGGTAGTGAAGACTATGGGCATCCTTGTCTAAGTCCCAAACTCAGAGGCACTCCTTAGTGTTTTGCTATTAAATATGATATTTAATGTTAGTAATTAATAAAAGTATTTTATAAGGTTAAGGAAGTTCTCTTCTATTTCCTGTGTAACAGGAACACTTTTTACAGTAATCATTAGTGGATATTAAATTTTGTCACATTTTTATCAATTTATCATGGTTCACTAAATGAGATTCATACTCTGAGAAGCCAGCATCCAAAACTGAAAGTGAGTTTATTTGTCTAGGTGATTGAAACTTGAATTTAAAGATGGCCTACATTCAGTGAGGAAAAAATAATGAACTTCTATAATATGAAGGAAGATATTCAAAGTTAAACAGAGGAATGTAGTATGTGTTTATTATTTGAAACACATTAACCTACTCACTCTCTGTCCTCTGACAGGGCTCAGAAGATACCCCATTCACTAAGACATTGACAAATACCTCAGTCAACTATCACCAAGTTCCATGAAACTGGCTTTTTGGGGTCAGTCTTCTGTAGGGCATCATTGTAATGAGTTCTTTGGGTCTGCAAATAACCACAAAGTTAAAATAATAAGCCAAAGGAATGCCATGGCAATCAGAGGGCCTTGACCTTCAGAGATGGGCCAGTTAATCATGACGGACTTAAAAATTGAATAGATGACTATGTTTCTAAGTATTATTCAATCTGTACAAGTGGAAGGGGGAGAACTTTTGTCTGAACAGAAACAAGTCAATACCAAAAATAAATTAATTAATTAATTAAAAATTTAAAAAGTCTTCTCACCAAGTCCCCAGATACAATTTAGATAAAAAATGACGAATTCTACCAAACTTTTTTCTATAACTCCATGCTACTTACAGCATGACTAAATCAAATACGGAACTCTAGACCGTTATGTTGGCCCCATTCCCATATACATTTCATGAATATGGTCTCATGGCCCAAGTGTATTTTTTTCTTTAGTCTTTTTGTTTTGAACTAATATGAATTTTCCTTTCAAATACCAGTTCCTTATTCTTCTGTGTCATAAATCTCCATTTAAAAAAAAAGGCCCTGAATATGGAAGTCTCCAGGTCCTCTGAATAAGTCTCCTGATAACACCAGTGCCTAAGGACCTAAAATGCTACCATAGTTTATCATATTGGAGGCTTATGGAGATCAGTCCATACACAGAATCTTGGATCTGATGAGCCTATATACCAACCTCGTAGTTAGCTCCCTTGTTTCTGAATGGTGTTAAGGAAGATATATTGAGGAGTTTTCATGATCCTTATAGGACTCCTTGGCAAAAACAAGCAAGGCTAAAAGTTAAAATGATAGCACACTGAACTGAGAGAAGGAAATGAAGTCAGGAGTGAAATGATATGTCTGAAGAGAAACTGGGATGAATTTTGTGAAATACTTGACCAACTAATGTGGGAGTTGTGGAGCAAATTACTGAATGGATACAAGGTTTTGTAAGTGATGGGGGGTGTGTATATTTACTATTTCTAAGACACAACAGATCTAGGAATTGGCCGAGTCCACAATGAGACAAAGAAGGTGTGTGATTGAAGTAGGGTGAACAATATTTTATTTGTTAAGAAATTAAAGACTGAGAAATTAATATTTTGAAAACATCATCTTCCAACTGAATGTTGAAGTAACTAATGGTTAAGGGCAGGGGACACTTTAGGGATTAAAAGATAAAGTGTTGAAATCTCTATAAACTAAAAAGAAAAGATGTTCTAAGTTTAATAACATGAGCTCCAAAAGGACACAATTAAATTCAACTGGAGAAATTAGGTTGGGAAGTTCTGATCTTCAGTTATTTGAAGTGTTAGAGCAAAAGTGGTCTACACAAGTGAAGAAGTTTCTTGTGGTATGGTATCAGTTGATCAAAACCAGGCTTTTGTTAAGCACTGAATGGGTGCAAAAGACAAAAATGGTGAAGATGGTGAAGATGTAGGAAGTTTCCTAATATTAGAAGATAGAACTCTAAGGCACAGTAGAGAGAACCAGAGGAGAGTGTTGACTAGAGCACAGGTATAAGGGCCACAATAGAGTGGAGACGGCTGGCATACATCTTCTGGGGAGAGCAAGTGGGTACAGCTTGCTGGATACACGTGTGGTCGAGTAGAGTCACCTGGCTGAAACAGTGCAAGAGAATGAAGGCCAGCTACATTTTCCCCTTTAATCCTGGAATTTACTCCCCGTTTGCCTGTCCCACCCCAGCCCCGAACTTTACTGCCATAGCACTTTGTGCGCGCGCACACACACACACACACACACACCCTTCTCCTTTTAAAATGGAATAAGTGAACACAGTTTTTGTAATTAATAATCAAGCCCTCCAAATATAAAACAAATCCCAGGAAAGTCTAAAGACCACCTTTATCTTTCTGTCCCTCTTTTTTGAACTGTAAAGCATTTTTCCCAAAGTATAGTTTCCTGTACTTATGTTTCTTTAAATGTAAAGACTTTTTGCTTTCTCTTAGCAATTACCAGGACTAATTGATGATTCAGCCCAGCCATCAGGGGCTACTACCACAGGGCCTCTGGGTCTCTCCAAAGAGAATGTGAGCAGACTCCTACTCTCTGTATTTAGAACATTCTGACTTGGGATCAAAATTTTCTTTCATCGAATGGCAAATACCTTCACAATGAAATCCTGGCCATTTATAGGAGTCTTAAATAGTCTTTCGTCTTATACCTCGCAAGTTACACAGTCCTGATTCTCAACTTGATACTGAACCAAGGGCTCTATATTCCTCTTAAACTAGGCTGGTCATCTCATTTATCATCCAGAAAGGGTTGCTTTCAAAAGCCAAAGTATGTGCTATTAACAATTATGGGAGACAGTTGACATGAACCAAGACCATTCTATATTTTTAACCAACCTAGGACTTGTGTGATGTTCCTTTGGGAAAGGTACCAAGTTCTTATGATGACAGGGATCGATTATTTAAGTTATTCAGCCCTTCCTCCTACAGTCAGACTAACTCCAGTTAAATTTATTACCATATAAAATCACTTATACCCATTTATTAACATACCTTGCTTAGTTTACTTAGTGATGAGTGTGACTTCCATACATAGTGAAGTCAGACCAAAGCCCTTTTCCAAATATAACTAACTGTGCTAGAACACAGCTAAATCTGTTACAGAACTCTGACTGTTGCCTTGGCCCCCTTCTTTTTTTTTTTTATTTTCATTTAATTAATTAATTAATTTATTTATTTATTTATTTTTAATATGATTTTTTATTTTTTATAAACATATATTTTTATCCCCAGGGGTACAGGTCTGTGAATCACCAGGTTTACACACTTGGCCCCCTTCTTATAACATCTCATAAATCAAGTTTCGAGGTCCTATTTTTTTTTCTTTTTAAATTAAGTCTTATTATTTTGAACTAACATCAGTTTTTTTCTCAGATATCAGTTCTTTATTCCACCGGTACAAATGATTATAATTTACCACCATTTGCCTGTGGGGAAACCCATACATTTCTCCTGAAAGATCATTATAAGGGTAATAAGATTTTCCTTTTTATTCATAAATAAATAGGATAAGATCTCAGGCTCATGAGTGGAAAATAGAAATAAATGAAAATAAAAATAATAGTTAGTGTTTCCTGAACACTTTCCATGTACCTGACATTGTCCTCACAAAGTATGCAACAGGAAATGTTACCCACAGGGCAACTGGGTGACATTTGGGGAGGATAGAACACTTGCTTAAGGGCATAGAGATAAAAAATGCTACAGGGAAGCTTGAACCTAGTCTGTAATTTTCAATAATTGGAAAACATGTATACTTAAAAATGTTTTAAGTTAGGATATATGTATACTTAAAAATGTAAAGCTAGTTAAACATTTATAAATTTCTTTGTTTTTTGAAAGATGTTCAATAGCATTATTATAAATTATTATTTACTTTCATGCATATTGTACATATAAGCAAAGAATTATGGGCAAGCCAAGAACTGTAGACTCTACCAAAAATTGCTGCTTTACTTGTATTTTAGTTTTCTTTCCCCCTAAAATTGCACAAAATAGATGTTGCACAAAAATAGATTTAGAATGTCTACATTCATGTCTAATCAAGCCCATGGGGTTTTTAAATGAAAGAAAGCCTATATTGAAATTAAAAAATATCACAAACCTCGAGTTTCAATTGCAACATAATTTTGAAGCAAGAACAAACGTTCCAAAAATGGTAAATGCAGCGACAGCAGATTTAGCTCCTCTTACTTGATGGCTTCTAGCTATTGATTTTTGAGATTTTTTACTAAGGGTAAGCACCTAGGTTCATGTTAACTATTTTGCTAATGAAGAAATTAGCAGACACAACTTATGTTTGATCATGAGCCCATTTTAATCTCTCCCAAAAGAAAAAAAAAGAGAAAGGTAAGGGTCCACGAGTTTTGTGGAGGACATCTAAGCAGATCGTTATATCAACTTTTAGAGAAAATATGACACTTCCCTTTGCCGTTTCCAGAGGTCTCATCAGGACCCAATATTACAGTCTGATAGTGACATAACATGACCTCATGAATAATTTGAGGTTTGACTTCGTGAACTACAACTACAAAGTTACATAGAGACTCACAGAATAGAAGCTAGATCTAGGTAATTTATATTTTGGTCATCTGTTAAGGGAAAAGATAAAGGGAGAAATGCCGTGTGAAGACCAAAATGACCAGTGGCCATAAAATGGGCAGTTAGTCAATATAGGCCACCTGGCTGTTTACAGACCTGATCACTTTCAGTGACCACTGGTTACTCTTCCTCTCTGGACTGTTTATTTTATAAGATGCAAGATATGAGACAACCAGAAATTATGTGGAGGAGACACAGACTATTCCCAGCATCCAGAATTTCAGGTAACTTGTGTTCTGGCATCTGGGAGAGAGATTGGGTGCAATTGACTTTCTTTTTAGTGGTCATTTTTTCAAAATAACCTATAAGTCAAGAGCACGAACAAGTTCTGTTTGCTTGCCCTAAGAGATTTAATCCTCAATCTTTCATTTTAAGCATTTTTGATCTTAGGATCTTGACGAAAGAAAGTCTTGATTTGGTTTTGGGACACAAGTGAGCAGCCATCACTTGTAGTCCCTGGCCTGTCATATGTAGAATGAGCAGTATGAACTGATTGCTTACTAAGCTTGATTCCATTTCTGAAATCCATTCATTTTTGGAAGACATGCTATATACATGTACAGAAAAAGATGTCATTTGTGTTGTTTCTGTTGTTATTATCTTGTCCTTGACTCTCTCATATCTTTGAAACTGTGACATGTGGAGGAGCCCATACCCCAGCACTACCAGGGTATCAACTTCTATAATTCAATGGAAAACAAATTTCAAAAGCTCATCTTCAGTTGATACAAGTTAATGACTTTCTCCTGACTCTTGTTCTCTTCTGTTGAAAGAATTTCTCTGTGGGTTTTTTTATACTGCTTCCATATCTAAAGAGGACTATTTCTTTTTATTTCCCCAAGTGAGGGAAAAAAAGTACTCTAGGCATAAGATTACAGGTGAAAATATTTCTGAAAGCCCTGAAATACTCTCCTCTATGCAGTTTTGAGCTTCTCCAAAGATCATATTTGAGAACACAGTAGAATGAACTTCTTGGTGCATGGATGGAAATTATGAGCAGTTCAATTAAACCCTCTTGCCAGAGATGTGACAAAATTAAGCTTATGCTTCTGGATCCACAAGGATGATCATCTAATTTCTTAGATGGTTTTATTTTAGAGGTTATTTCTAAATAAAATAACTTAATTTGGTGTTTTCCAATTATTGAGATAATTTTAAAAGTTTACATTGAGCACTTAAGTCCCAATTTAGGACAGATTATGCAAGTAGAATATGGAAAATAATTTTATCATGAGACTTTGTGAGTGAAATATGGCTTCCCATCAAGTTCAAAGTGAACAAATGCCCCAAAGCTGTCTTAGGAGAAAGAGACAATGCAATTGATAATGAGAGATCTTGAAGAACCCCTCTCCTGCTTAGCTCTTGGGTGGATCAAAGTGAAACACTCTGAAAGTGATTGGGAAAGATTGTGAACATCATAAGTCAACAGTGTTTGAAAGATAAAGTTAAATAAGTTTTTATATACAAGAAAAGAGTGCAATGCAATCTAAATAAGGTGCCAAAGGAAAGCAATGAAATGAACTCAAACAGATTGACTTACACCTTTGGAAGGACCATATTGAAGTAAGAATTCCTATTACATATTATTTTAGAGGGAAAATAGTGTGGTGATACAAATATTTAAATTTTAATATAAAAACAAAAGTTAATTTAGAAGGCAAGAAAACAATTTTGAAAAATAAGATTTAAGATTTTATTTTTGGAGCATTAGTTCACAGATAGGTTTTTCTTTGCTTATTTGTTTGTTTGTTTGTTTGTTTGTTGAAGAGATTTGCAGTCATTTTTATAGAGTAAGGTACCAGCGATGATCATTTTGGAAAAGGAGAAATGGAAAGAAATGGTCTCTCCCATTTCTGGATGCAAACAAGTAATCTGTCCTGGTAAGTTACCACCAATTTTGTAGGAGAATGTGGTGTTTTATAAGGACTTATAAAGATAGTGGGACTTTGTCTCAGAACTGTGACATCTTGATATATTAGATACATTTACTCTGTAATTAAACTTTCTTATCATTTCAAACTGTTATTATAGAAACATTTTTGTCTTTAATAAGGCAAATGTTCTAAAAGAAATAATGCAAGTGTGTTTACCAACACTATTTACAGTTTTGAGCTTCTCCAAAGATCATATTTGAGAACACAGTAGAATGAACTTCTTGGTGCATGGATGAAAATTATGAGCAGTTCAATTAAACCCTCTTGCCAGAGATGTGACAACAGTATCATTTCATATAATATAATACATACAATATAAATGATATCTAATATAAGATTATTAGTTTATCTTGGCAAAATTGAAAATAAAATACCTATCAGGCATTTTTCATAAGAAAAATCCTTTTCCAATTTTTGTCTTCCTTGTTACTTTATTTCTTCCTCTTCTCTTCTTTCTTTTGTCACTTAAAAGCTTAGAAAGTAGTTTGAGAGTTTATCTGTCTTATAAAAGATTTCCTCACACTTTTACATTTTTTCAACTTGTTTTTATTGTACTTTTATAGTACAGAGATCAAGTTCCCCTTAAGAGAATTTGGGGTGCTTTTCTAAAGTAATTCAGAACTTCCCTTGCTTAAAATGGATGCCCTTTTCTTTATATTGGAAACTGTTCTAACAGCAGATAACCTTGAAATCAGGACATTTTCATGACATAGTAATCTCATGTTTATGTTAAATGCTTCAGCTAAAGCTAAAATCATGAAATAAACACTGAGTATATCTTGTTAGGGATAAAATTTATATCTGGAGAGAATTAACCTCTGGGGATTTAATACCTGCAAAGTTTTGTTTATTTTCCAAACAATGTTAAGTATGGCATAAGTATATTAACTTGGATTGTTTCTATATTCTGAACGCATTCTCCATGAGAGAGTATTTGCAGATAAAGAGACTTATTTCCTTGAAATGACATACTTCAGAATCTTTTGCTCAATACAAGAAGAATATGAAGTCTTGGCCTAAACATAAACAGATGTAAAATATTCCCCAGGACTTTCTCCAGATCTTATCAATCTTATATTATGTCTCTACTCACAGTGAAAGGTAAATATATCTTCAGAAAAATAAATAATATTGTATTTTATAACATTTTCTGATCATTTCCGTTACTGCTGCATTCAGTAGTAGAAGGCTAAATAGTTTAAAAATCCAACAGCTCTCTTAAGGTTAATTCCTTTCTGGTCAGTGAAGGAATTAGCCAACTACAAATTCTTTACCAGTAAAATGAACATACATATACTGCATTGGTTTCCTGACAGCATTGTTAAGGCTGAGTCATATTTCGAAATAATTTTGAAGATTTGTGGTATAGTTACATAGAAATAATAGGAATAAAATATCTGGTATTCTGCTCAGATAGCAAATGATTCTAATTTTGTTAAAAAGATTTAAATTCACTAGCTTATGGTTGGACTTCATAAGGACAAATAGAGTCCTTAACATAGTGTTTGTAGATTTTTAAGAATAGAATATCTCTATCTCGAACCTTCTCCAGGGCAAATAAGTAGATTTGTTCCAAATTTTAAAACTTATTGTACTTTTCTTCCCAAAATAATATTCTTTATTCATATATCCTAAAGAACATTAAATAGTTATTGTCATGCAAAAGAAAAGCAAATAAACAGAAAAATCGTGCAATGAAGACCTTCCTGGTATTTAAAACCCCTCCCCCATCCCACAATACAGATGGGAGCAGAGAAGTCAGGGGGGGGTGTATGAATTTTTAAAAGAATAATAAAATAAAATAAAAGTAATCATAGTATGGTGGGCTTTTCTTTCTGGAAAATTCTCTCAGTACGTGACTTTTTATACTTTTTGTCTTTTCCATTTGCCAGCTAGAGTGGTATGGTGCCTGCATGAGCTGTTTCTCCTCTATTGGAGGCTGTTCGGCAATAAATTCGTGAGGAATAATAGCATGTGATCATTCTAGTTAAAGCAGTTAATAACTGGTTAAGCGACATTTCCCTCAAATGACTGTTTTCATCGCCCCAAGCAGTCTCCTTCACCCCATCCCATTCCTCCCCTCCTCTTCAACAATGCCCCAACTTCCTCCCCAAATCTGCAGCTCCCAGCCCCCTGCCACCCTACACCGCAACCCTACAACTGTATTGTCCTCTTAAGCACCGAGCGATCCCGTCTGCCGAGGCAAGAAAGATTCAATCGATGGGGAAAAAAGGCAAATTGGAAAAAAATAAATGCTCCTGCTCTCCAGAAGGAAAACGTAGACGGAGTCGCCAAGCCCGGAGCCTGCAGCGGGCCGCCCGGCCCGAGTTCCTGGCAGGTGGGGAGCCGTCCGGCGCGCAGAGAGTTAAAGGCATCATCGCAGCCATTAGAGGGAAAAGTTGCGGCGCGGCGAGCCCGGTGAAGTCCTCCAGCCCGCCCCTCTTGCCCACTCCCCACTTCCCGAGCTGGCTCGGCGTTTAGGGAGGGCAGTGATCACGCAAGCCGGAGCAGCGGGCTGACGTTGGACGAGCTGCCAGGTAGCTGAAAGCAGGCAGCGAAGCCGCGGAGCCACTTCCCCGCGTTGCAAGCCCGAGTGTGGACTCGAAGCCTCTCCGAATCCGAGCCAGCTGGTTTTAACCTTCGCGAATTGCACTCCCCTCTCGCCAGAGCCAGTCCTCGCGGGGCGAGCAGCAGGATGTTTGCAGTGTCGCGCGCAGGGCTCTGAGACGGAGCCTCTGAGACGTTTGCATTCCTTTCTTTTGGGGCTTTTTGGCTGTTGGCTTCACTGATGTGACCCCCCCTCCCCTTTTTGGAATGATGGGGATCTTTTTGGCATATGTTGGATTTGTTTTCTTTTCCGTTTTATATGTACAACAAGGGCTGTCTTCTCAAGGTAAGTCTGTGCTCCTTGGCAAATATACATCTGCTTGCAGTGTGTGTGTGTGTGTGTGTGTGTGTGTGTATGTGTGTGTGTGTGTGTGTGTGCGCGCGCGTTCTGTATATTCAAAGAACGGCCAAGCAGATGTAGTGAGAGTCCTAGCAAGTAACAGTGGAATAGTGTTCTGTTTGGCGTTTTTCCTTAAAGTTTATTAAATAGTAGGCAGGCTAGATTTGAGAGCAAATCTACTTGGTTCCTGACAATGAAGTGGGTTCCTGGGTAAGCGCAAACACAGGGGTGTGTGTGTGTGTGTGTGTGTGTGTGTGTATGTGCCTTCTGTATGTGTGCATACACTGGGTAACCACTAATGCATACATAATCATGGCAAACAAACAGAGCTGGGGACGGGGGGCTCTCCATCGCCAGTCCTCCTCAGTGTAGGCAGAATTGGTTTAGTTTGCTTTTTCTGGGTCCTTGCGACTTCGTTTGCATGTGTGTTTATCAAAGGACAGACTCCTCTGAGGACCCATAAAAAGGCACGACTTGCATTCCAAGCAGCAGCAGCGGCGGCGGCAGCCTGCTGAATCCAGTTGTTCGGGACTTCGCAGGCTGCAGTGATCGTTTCAGCACCATGAACAGATCACATCTCTACTGCCAAAAGACTGCATCACTTCTGCAAGCCGAAATGCCATAGTCCTCCTTCCAGCTTAAACAGAAAAGTCCTTTTCACATCAGAATGCCTTCTTTAACATCTGCTACTTCCTTTAAGTACAAAAACAGTTCCACGCCAGTTGAGATCATTTTGATATTTCCTAAAATTTTGAAAAGACACACTGCTGATGCCTCTCTTTAAAAAGTGGGGTTGAAGTGCATCCATCCTGAATCAGTCCTGCAGACCCTCAGTCCTCCTGTCCACGAGTGTGCGTTTTAACTGTGCACTTCCATCAGCCACAAATCTTTCCAAGATTACTTTTAGGGAAACATCAGCTCTTCACAAAGAATCCCTTGGACAAGAGAAGAACAACCACCCAGAGCATTCCATGTTAAAGAAATGCCTTTGAGAGTAAGGGAAAATTTTATTTTTGTGAGTTTCACCTTAACTCTGAATTTGCAGACAGGCAGTGTCAAGACTGATAGTGAAAAGACTGAAGAAAAAAAAAATCTCTGGTGACTACAATACAGTCTTTACTCTGAACTAAAACCAGGTGTGTGATCCTCGTATGCCATGATGTATGCCAATTTACCATTCAGCTTGACGAGAACACTTATGAAGGTTAATCTAGAAAGAAAGAAATGTTCACAGCTTAGAAAGTGTGCAAATTGTTTCACTGCTGTGGCCTTAAAATCACAATGGCTAATGATTGTTTTGATAGATCATGCATGTGCATTTTGACAGGTAATCCTGATCCATTCTCTATGACTTGAAACAATGAGTTAGTCATAGATTGTCTAGAAACTTAGAGCAAGAAGCTCTCCCTATATATCAGCTTGGCGGATTTACCAAAGATGTAGCTCATTGAATCCCTCTGTAAGTTTTGGGTAATGCTGCAATCTGACAAAAGGTATATGGATCTAACCATGGGCATCTTGGCTAACAGAGATGAGTTATTTGGCAAGCTTGTTAACCTTTCCATTATTCTGGACTTCATCAACAATAAAGTTATTATGGATGATACCAAAAATGAACAGGAATGAGGCAAAGGAAAGAGGGTTGGGGAACCAGGCAACGTCCGAGAAGTCACAGAGGGGTTTTGTCGCCTTTTTTTTTTTTTTTTTAAGTCCAAGAAAAATAGCGAGCTCTCAAGGAAGGAGACGCTGACAAGAGTGGTGTGGTATTCCAAAAGAATGCATTTCTGTTTTGCAGCAAAATTTACCGAGTTTCCGCGGAACGTGACGGCGACCGAGGGGCAGAATGTGGAGATGTCTTGTGCTTTCCAAAGTGGCTCTGCCTCGGTGTATCTGGAGATCCAGTGGTGGTTCCTGCGGGGGCCCGAGGACCTGGAGCCCGGGGCCGAGGTGGCTGGTGCGCAGGTAGCGGAGTCGCGTCGTCCACAACGCACCGTGCGTCTGTCCCACTCACTCCCTTAGTCTTCTAGGTGCACCCAGGGGTAGTGGACGTCCCTGGGGACCCGCCTGGCTCTCTTAGCCGTGACTGATGCCAGGGAGTGAGCCGGAATGTGTCCTGGTGGCATTACGTTAAAACCATGGAGGAAGTCAGGGTGTGGAGTGTTTCCCGATTAAAACTGGGAATAACCTCCTCCTTTTAGTACAAGCTGTTGTCCAGCTGTCAGTAGGCGACTACTGTGTTGTTACATCCCAAGACACCCTCTGTCCTCCTTCCAGGACGGGGTCGGGAGGGATTTTTCTGTGTCTCCATCACACACACACACACACACACACACACACGTCAGTTCTCACCACTGAGGTCGGAAGAAAAGAGATTGGGGGTAGGGGGAGAGAGAAGAGGGAAAAGGAGGGGTAAGGGGAGGTGGGCGTTGGAGGGAGGGAAAGGGGGTAAGAAAGGGAGAGGAGGGGCGGCGGAGAGAGGCGGGGAGGTGCGAAGGTAGAGGCAATGGGGAGTGAGCTAAGGAGGGTACCGGGGGCTACTCTCGAACACACTAGAAAGGGGGGGCGGAGGGGAGGGGAGAAAGAGGAAGGGGAGGTGTGGAGAAAAGGAGTAGGGGCTGGGAAAGGGCAACAGCGGGGAGAGGAGGAGGGAGCGGGTCGGAGCCGAGATAGGACAGTTCGGCAAAAGGCCCTGCGGACTTGTCCAAGCGAAACAAAGAAATCTGGAGAGAAGAGACCCCAGGGAGGGGAGGCCGGCCGGGCAAAGACGCAGACTCCTGTCCGCGTAAACTTCCACTCGCGCCCGCGCCCCTCCGGGAGTCGGTCCAGCTCTCCCGGGCCCGGCGTGTCCGGCGTCCGGATCCAGCGCGCGCGACTCGGCAGCGCCCCCGCGCGGCCCTGCCGCCCCGCGCTGCGCGGGCCTCAGCCGGGGACCTGTGGACCCGCGGGCCGGGGCTGCGCGCGTCCTGGTCGGTCTCCTTCCTAAATCACCCCGACTGAGACACCCTACTGCCCCGGACTGGGTCCCGCCGAGCCTCTCCGAGCCTCACCGAGCCTCACCGAGCTGGCTCGGTGCGGCTGCGTTCCGGATCAGGATGGGGACCGTCGGGGTCCCGAGTCTGAGCATCGTCTCCTTCTCCCGCAGGTGGAGCTGGTGCCCGACCGAGACCCGGACAACGACGGGACCAAGATCAGTGTGAGTATCACAGCGACAGGCGACAGGGGACGCGCGCCTTTGTCAGCTGCCAGGCAGGCCCAAGCTGAAAATTGGGGAATTTGAGGTTTTTAAGAGCTTTTTAACTACTGTCCCGGGAAAAGGCAATTTCACAAACGCAGGACAAGGTCCAGTTTTCTCTTTCTTACTTCACTGGGCACACAAAAATTGAAGCAGATTCAGAGTCGATACAATAAAAATATTTCAATATTGTAAATATTTAAACAATTACTAGAGAATTATTTGCCAGCCAAGAGTGTGACATTTTTTTCTTACTCTTCTTAGCACTTACATAACTGTAGGAGTATAGGACTGCAATATTAATATTCATTCAAAGCCATAAGAATAATTATCCTTTAAGAAGTAAAACACTAACTTATGAAAATCTTTCTAGGCAGGAAAAAATTATGTTGAAATTGTATTGAAAACAACTGAATTTTCAATGTGATTCATATGTGATTCATTCCTATTGACAATGCTCAAAAATCATATAAATATAAAACCATAAGGCAATATAAATATAAAACATAATTGGAGGAGGTTGGCCTATTGAAAAATAGAGATGTATTTTGACTTTTAATAATTCTGTGTGAAATTAGAAATAAAAAGAAAATTGTATTTTTTTACTATACCACCAGTGAAACTTCCTAGAATCCCTTTATACTGATAGAACTGGTTAACTAATTCATAAATAGTAAGCAAGTTTTCATTAGGAATGAAATAGTTATATTAATTCAGAATGTGCATTTGCCTAGTACATATGCTATAAATATATGCATAAATATATATTCCTATTATTTATTAATTTTAGGAATCTAAAAATCTAATGACCTTCATTAAAAAAGAAAATTTATTCTGGAGCTGTTACAACAGTGAAAAAGTGGTATATGATTGGAGTTACATAACAACTAAAAGTATAATATATATTGTATTAACAGAACCAAATTCTGATATAAATGTATAAATATCAAACAAAAGTAAGACATAAAACAAAAACTACAATTTATATTTATAAACTCACTGACTTTTTAGACTATTTCAATTCAATTATTATGATATTACAGAAATTATTGTTTTCATACAGTGCTAGAAAGGCTTTACTGGTAAAATCAATTATTGACAATACTGATCTTAAATATTTCATTTTTATAGATATATAGGGACGAGGCTTTCTACTTACTACTCATGCTTCACCCTTCAGCCATGACTGTATCCTCCAAAGACCAATAAGGAAGAGCCTCACACATCCTGAACTAGGAAGCCATACGGTTAAGATAACGTGATCATGTACATAGCTACTAACAGTATTCTCTTTATAAAAGATCATAAAGTCTAGTGAATCAGCAAAAGTTCTAGTTACAGACGGAGACAGAAAGAAGTTTAATAGGGTGACCTTGGGGTCATGTGTCTTAAACCAACAGTTGTTGACTTAGAATTCTCAGGAATGCTTTGATCAAATATTGATATGAGCTTTGCCTCCTTAAGAGGCAAACTTAATGTTTCCACATTAATCCAAATGAAGTCATTTTCTGTTATTAGTAGTAGTAGTTTAGAGAGGGGGAGAGAGAGGGAGGGAGGGGGGCAGAGGGGGAGAGAATATTAAGCAGGCCCTAATGGCCCATTGCAGAGCCCGGTGTAGAACTCGATTTCATGACACACAAGATCATGACCTGAGCTGAAATCAAGAGTCGGAGCTTACGTGACTGAGCCACCCAGACACTCCTAAATGAAACCATTTTCAACAGCTCCCTAGATGATTCTAATGTACAGTTAAGGCTGAGAATCCAGGACCCAAATCCCCAAGCCTCAGTTTACTCTACTGTAAAATCATGATCATACAACTACTCCAACTATCTCAGACCTTATTAGAAAACTCAACTGAGACTATTTGAAACTATTAATCCCCATTATTTTCAGAGTATGGGTATATTAATATGTAATTTCACATACAAATAAATATAGGCTATGGTTATGGTTCAAATATTGATAAATATTTGTATATACAATTCTGTATGTAAAAAACAGATGACCAATTCCCAAGTTTTCTTAATTACTTACGGCCATTTGAAAGTGTATGTCTTCTTCACTTCATTTCTCTGTCTTTCAAAATCATGCACATCCTTGAATCCTAAGAGTCTTTTGAAATCCATCATCCTGTCAATCATGGATAATATATGATATATGTCAAATTTAACTGTTCTGGTAAAGATGCTTATGGATATATATGTGTATATGTATATTACACATAATACAAACATATATAATATTTTAATATTTATATATAATTTTGCTATTAATCTAGCATCAAAATTATTAAACGAAATAAGAGAGCCAACTATAATTTCGAAAATCAGACCAGTGTCTGATTGATGGCACCTCCAGGTCCAGTGGCATAAAGACCCTGCCATGGCAGAGGGTACGTACTCTGACCATAGGACTCCAGGTTATCTTAATCTGTACCTTAAGCCATGCCACCCCATGATTGTTGGTAAGACTGCACCAAACATTTGAGTAGAATATTTAATATTCAAAGGTACTTTGTCAGTACCTTTAGTAAGGCATCCCGTGTGGGGATCAAAACACATTCTTGAACTCTGTTGTGACCAACCAAATAATTGTGTGATCTCTCAGAGTTCGTTGTTGCCTGCAGTGAAGGAAAGAGGCTTTATAAACGAAATCATTTACCATATTCTGTTTGTGCTTCATGTGACGGAGCTCTCCAGGCAGAGGTCAATCTCGTGGTTGGAAAATGGCAGGACCGCCTCTGGAACCTGGGAAACAGGGACCACGTGGTCAATAGAATCTGACGCTGACTGGATTGAACTAATTATTCCGTGATTTTGTGAAGCCGGTTGTTAGTGCTATGGGATAAATATGACTTTCGGATTTGACTGTTGAGAAAATAAATAGCTCTCTGACTGTGGCTTTGAGGCTGTTAAGACCCTTTAATTTTCCAACATTAGCAAGCTCGGGAGCGAGTATGGGAACAAAATCGTTTGATGTAGCGCTTTATTTTTTTTCCCCACCTGCAATTTTTCAGACAGTGAAAGTCCAAGGCAATGACATCTCTCACAAGCTTCAGATTTCCAAAGTGAGGAAAAAGGATGAAGGTTTATATGAATGCAGGGTGACAGATGCCAATTACGGAGAGCTACAGGAACACAAAGCCCAGGCCTACCTGAAAGTCAATGCCAACAGCCACGCCAGGAGGATGCAGGCCTTCGAAGCCTCGCCCATGTGGCTACAAGACATGAAGCCTCGCAAGAACGTCTCCGCGGCCATTCCCAGCAGCATCCACAGCTCGGCCAACCAGCGAATGCACTCCACCTCCAGCCCTCAAGCGGTAGCCAAAATCCCCAAACAAAGTCCACAATCAGGTATGGAAACCCATTTTGAGCCTTTCATTTTACCACTCACAAGCCTTCCCACAGGAAGATTGGTCAAGTAGAGTAGACAAATGTATTATGTGCGATGGTTTTAAAAATTGGAGACCTAGGTCAGTTGAAATAACGAGGGGATGAGACACAGGAAGCTTAAGGCTTGCCTTCACAGAGGATGTGAGTTGCCCTGTTAGTCGCTGACAGTGCTTCATGTCCAGGGGACCTGAGAGCTGGACTTTCTTTTTTTTTTTTTTTTTTCCCTTCTGTATTTACTCATTATAAGGTCAGTAAATCATGTAATGTTGGTTGCATTATAAATGCTGGTTCATTTTCTCTACAGATTTATGTATTGATAATGGCCCAAATTAAGAGACTTTCACTTAATCAAAATGTAAATGAAAAAGACAACACATTTTCAGCAGCCCATGGCTTTAAGGCAGGATTGTTCTCCAAGGGCTTTTGATTTTGAAGGGGAAACTTCAGCTGCCTGTGATGAAAGTGATGATGATAATGGGAGGAAGTGAGGGGGGATGAAAGGCAGTAAGTGGTGCGGAGATAAGGCAGCTCCCGTAAATGTGCCTTCGATGCCAATTTAGAAGCTTAGTCACACATTTCCAAAGTCAGCTGTGCAAGTTAAAGCTGTTCTGAATGGCATTAATTTATGCAATCACTCAGCCAATGGAAACTCATTGAAGGTCTAACCTTGATGTGGGATAAAGTCTTCTTGGAATGAGCAGTACCCTGCCCGACCCTGTGACTGTTCTGTATTTTGTTCAAACACTTGACGTAATATTACAGGATGAAGGGAGCATAAAAAATATTTAATTTATCTTTCTTTCAGTTTTCACCCTTACAATTTATCATCGAAGAATTATTGATACTACTGTTGGTAACAGAAAATTACATTGCTAATGTTCAATGTCACTTTAGCCATTAAATACAAAAACCTGGTCATTTCATTAGGATGATCTCAAATACATATATAATATATATAAAATATTTGTTTATGAACAGCACTTTTAAAATAATATGTGCCAACCTAGGTTTCCTACTCGTGCATCACGTGCTAATGGATATGATTTGGAGACAGATTGACTAAGGGTCCCTGGAAGTTTGCATTGCCTTTAAATTTAGGTGAGCAGGCATCCCAGCATCCCTTGGTCATGGCAGTTTCTGCCAATCTGATAAATAAGTAGCTTAGTCTCTTAGCCTCCCTAAGGCTCAATTTGTGTGGCTTTGTTTCATTTTCCTCTTTATCATCATTTTTGTTTTTCAAGCTAAAAAACAAAACCATAGCTAGAATGTATATGTACATAGATACTATATGCATGTATGTCCACCTAGACATATACAGCACACAGAACTATATTTATATATGCACCTAATGATTAGAATTTTTGTAGTCATGTTTGATAAAGATTCAGTGTTTTTGGAGACATTGTCCCCCTCTTCCTCATGCAAAAACAACAAAGAAAAAGAAGCCAGATACTATATGCAAAATTACAGATTAGCTTCAGCAGACAGTTTAGGATCTTCTTGGTGAGAACTCCTAATCATGAAAGTTAAATTATTAGCATACCAAGAATATCCAAACCAGATATCAAAACTCTGTTTCATTGAATAAAATCAAGTGGATTACCCATTCCAGTAGAGGTTTCTAAGCATAGAATGAAATGTCCTATTTCTACATTATTTACTTTTGGATGAAATAATGTATGCTAAAAATAGCTATTTTAACATATTTTTCTTGGTTTTGTGATAGGAGCTAAATGGTACAGCTCTTGATACCCTCTAGCAATCTTCAAATAGAAATCACTGCTTTTCTTCCAATATGCCATAAGCCTTCCCTGTTGGTTTCTCTAAAGCAAGATGGAAGAAGGGGTGCTGACTTCATGAAAATGTATATGCATCCAAAGCTATCTGCTTACAGCAAAGATCAATATGGAATAAATCAAAATCTTTAACCTCTATTTTTTTCTACCAATGAATACTGAAAGATATTTTCAATACATTTAGTAATGCTTTTTGACTTTTAGTTCAGAAGCTGAGGTTCCTCAGCCACCCATCCTATCCATGTGTAAGTTTCTGTGCTTGCACAATTATTGTATAAAATACAGTCTCTGGGGTGGATATGTATAGGGTAGATTCAGTGTAATACCTGCATCCTGGTTTATAATTTTGCTTTATGATATTTCAGGTTATACCCAAATAAAGCTGATTTCAATACTCATGCTTCATTTAGTCACTCTCCATCCTTCTGAGAGCTTCTATGCCAGGCACAATGATGCAAAAATGGGAGACATACTTCCGCTCTTCCAAGAGTGTATATTTTTATTTGTGAGCAAACAAAATATTTGTAAATTCCATTGGTCGTGCATCTTTTTTTCCCTCATATTCTAGTAAAGGGAAGACACGATGAAGACATAAAAATTAAAATCTTGCTTTTACAGGCCAAGAGTGGTAGTAGTCTTTTTTTTTTTTAAAGATATTTATTTAACAGACAGAGATCAAAAGTAGGCACAGGCAGGCAGAGAGAGAGGGGAAGCAGGCTCCCCACTGAGCAGAAAGCCCCATGCGGGACTCGATCCCAGGACCCCAGGATCATGACCTGAGCCCAAGGCAGAGGCTTAACCCACTGAGCCATCCAGGCACCCCTGATAGTAGCCTTCTGTCTGTTTTCATTTGTTGCAAGGAGGAATGCTTCATTCCTGGTACATGTGTTACAAAAGTCTGGTTTATCTGTCCTTTTATCTTCGTGATAATCTTTGACTTAGTCCATTAAATTCTTTAGGCTGAATTGCTCAATTCCTAATTCACAGTATTTTTCTGTCCAAGAATTTCTGTCTCTATGTAGGAAAAGTATTAGCTGAAAGTAATTTGGTATATATACATATATATATAACGTCCAAATGGTCATATAATTAATCGGTTTTCCTAAAGCAGAAATTTACACCCCCCCCCCCAAAAAAAAGAGAGATGGGAAAAGAATATTTCCATCTATATACCACGAGATAAAGAAAAGATTTAACTATCATTTAATATAGCTAGTCCCATATATTTTCCAGTATTTTTGCAAAAGTTAGTGAGCATGTGACTGTACCCTCCTGCTTTAAACTGTTAACATTTGTGACATCTCTTTTTAAATTCATTTGATACTCCACAGTTAAAACCAAAACAATGAGGAAAAATGATAAACAAAACTTGGCTTTTGCACCCCTTGATTTCTCATCTCCAGTGCTTTTGAACGGTCTCCAGTTTCGTGCACGCGTTACTAACAGGAGAAGAAAGTCCTGTAGATGTTCGGAGGAGGAGGACGCCCTGATCCTAGCGGGAGCGGTTCCGTTCCTCCTTCACAGGGAACACGCACATGTACTTGAGCCTCTCCCCTCCCCATACTAGAGCATCCTCTCCTTGTGTCTTCCTGTTTCATCCCCCTTTCAGAAGCCGGAGGTGCCCTCGATAAGCCACCTCTCCCGTCTTCCGCGTGTTCCTGTTTCCCTGTCCCTGACTCCTCCCCAAGCCCTGGAAAACCTGCAAACCAGACTGCGTCCCGCGCCCACGTGCTTCCCCCAGCCGCACCTCCTGTCCGGCAGGGGGCGCCACCGCCCACTCCCACTCCCAGCACCTCCTTCCCTCGCGTCTCCTCCGCGCGGTTGCTGGGAGCGTCCGTCCTCCTGCGTCCTCCTGACGGGCTGTTAGAGCTCGACCTCTCTGTGGACTGCCTCCCCGCCCAAGCCTCTCTTAAATGGAGTCCTGTTGCAATCTTAACTCCCTGCTCCAATCATCCATTTTTGAAGATTTCCACTGCTAACTTCCCCCACGAAGTCCCTCCACTCACGTTTCCAATTCTGATTTCTCTCCGGAGAGCCAGGCCAGGGTTCCCTACAGTCCCCCAGGACAGCTCCGCACATGCCCTCTATACAGGCGCTGGGGCAGGGCAGGGATGGCTGCACCCATTGGGTGTCCCCCTGTCCCCCCATCCTGGGCCGCTCACTGGCCACTCTGACGGTGGGGTATGAAGTAATGTTGTGCAAGTAACGCAATGCCAAGTCCGCACTTAGCCTTTCCAAAGCGGGCAGCATCTGCTGTGACCTCTTGGAAGCCAGGCACCAGGTGCAGGCACCCTAAGACCCCTTACAGAGAAAAGCCCGAGCTGCCCAGCCTTGAACTTCAGCTCTGCTGCTCTGTCAACCAGCACTGCTCAGCTGAGCCCAGCTGATACTGACTCCTGAGAGATTAAAAATATATGTATATACATATTATATATATATAGTTTGAGGGTACAAGGTTTTAAGGGGGTCTAGGTTAGTCCCCTGAACACAAATACACAAAACTGAGTGTTTCTTAGCTTCCTCACCAAAAAGAAACGTTCTTCCTCTGGTGCTCCCCAATTCTCTTAATCATCACATGCAAACACAGATCTCGTGAAAACCTTGAAAACATTCTTGTTTCCTCTTCCTGTGGTGACCACAATGAATTAGACCTTCTGTCCCGCTTTCCTCATCTCTTGCAACAGCTCCTGATACTGCTCGTTTAAGTTCTAATGCACCAAACAGACCACAACAGAGCAAGCATGAAATAATTACTCTTCCCAAACCGCACAAACTTTCCTGGTCTAATTTCCAGCCTCATTTCTCCGGAGTTCCCAATCCTCACGCCCATAATCTTCTTAATTAGTATTTCCTCAAGTTTTCAGGATACTGTTTTACCTCTACGACTTAGCAAACGTGTTTTCTCTGCCTGGGTCTTTCCCTCTTAGCTGAGCTCCCCTCAAATGCAAATGATTTTATAGACCTTCCTCGAATCCTTTTAGAATTGGTTGTTTCTTCCTCTAGGGCTTGGCAGCAACTTGTTTACCTTTCCTTTGAAGCCATTGGTGTGCCTTGTAGTGTAGGAAGTTTTCCTGAGGGCTTTCCTCCTTAGTATTTCACCCTAAATCCCCCCAGAAGCCCCCCTTTTGGGCTCTTGGGGTAGTTGGTCACCCAAGGATGACTTCAAGGCTACAAACACTACAATTTGCATTTGTATTCCTCCAGGTTCCTAGAACAACTAAGGTTCATGTTTTTTGTTTTGTTTTGTTTTGTTTTTTAAGATTTTATTTATTTATGTGACAGAGTATATAAGCAGAAGGTAGTGCAGGGAGAGGGAGTAGCAGGCTCCTGCTGGGCAGAGAGACCTATGGGGGGGCTCAGTCCCAAGACTCTGGGATCATGACCTGAGCCAAAGGCAGATGATTAACCCATTGAGCCACCCAGGGCCACCAAGTTTCCCAAGTGGAGTTCATGTTTACAGGAGAAAAGGAAAACGACAGGGACAATAAATCTTTGTTTTTATCTTTTTATCCTTATAATTATATTTGCATAAATACTACCACTATTTCAAAACTCACGGAGACTCTGAACACTGTTTCTCAAAGTGTCCTGCAGACAACTTAAGCCAGACTCACCAGGAAGCTTGTTAAAAATTCATATTCTAAGACTCCACCTAGCACCTCTTAAATGAAAGCCCCTGAATCTAGAACCGGAAATGGCATTTTTATGTGCAGCAATTTATGAAAATCATTAGCTCTAAAAAGTTCTTATGGAGAAGGAAAAAATTTGTGTCATTTATTATGAGATACGCAGGCATGCGTGTGATGCTACAAAACACTTTTTTATAGAAACTGGTCTTTTGCCATTATTTATTTTCTGGTATTGAGGTGGACTTTTATGAATTTGTTCTCTTCCCTCCTGTGATCAACAGCCGGCCCTTGTAAGAAAATCGGCTGTGGCTAAGGGGTAGTTATGTTTCTATGTGTAGAGTCTCTAGTCACTCAGCAGGGATGCTGGTTCACTGAACTCCAAAATATGATTATTGTGTTTTCACCATGAGGTGAACCTGAACATTGAGAGGCAGCTATTGCCACAGCCGCTAGAAAGGAGGCACTCCCCAAGTTCCTCTGCAGTTGATCAACATGGCTGCTTTCCAAAAGTGACCAGATTTAGCCAGCATGGTCTTGAAACAGAATTCAAAGCTGGCAGGCGCGGGGTGGGGAGTCCGATGAAGGGCCGAGGGTCTTGCAGGAGGCTGTTTTCCTCATTTAAAATATGAGGAAAGGGTGAGTTACATTTAGGTAGAGAGCCAATAATATAATTTAGACCTCAATGTTGATTTTGGTTTAAATGATCCAACTTGGCTGCTTACACAGGTTAAATTAATTTGATCACTGTAATTCTATCAGTTAAATGGCTGCTATGTAAATCAAGCATCTATGAATAAGATGAAAAATAGATTTGAGGCAGTGCTTTAGATAATACAGTCCACGGGATCTGCTAGAGCTGTGTTTGAACCAGAATTAAGTAGATTAAAAGTCCACACTGGCTAAATTCGCTCACAAACCATATTTAACTCGCTGAAATTGAGTAACTAGCTGAATCCATAAAACCTAGGCCCAGCTATATGTTGAAAGGGCTTTTCGGTGCACCCCTGGCCACATTAGGGTGCATTTGTGGTTGTCAGGAGCTTTGTAGTTGAAGAGACATAAAGCATTGCCAGAGTTGTAAGCTCTTGTCTCTGATGATTCCTTGAGATTTCAGAAAGCTGCTAGGGGAGCAGCTATCTGCATAGACAACCAAAGGTTTGAGAAGTTGCTGGAAGACTAGCTTCTGTTGGTCAAAATAACACATATCCTAGAAGAGAGGAGAGTCCCTTCTCCTAAGGAACACCGCTGCCCCTGTAGCCTACCACAGGTGCATTCATTTCAGCCCTAGACACAGCAACTGAGGAGGAAGGCCCCTCCCAAGTTATCTCCATCGCTCGCGGCAGGCCATGTCTCCCTTTCCTCATGTGTTAAGTGGGAACTATGGTATAAACCTCATCAAGTTTGAGAATTAAATGAAACCATGTACAGAGAGCTCGACATTGATCAAGCCCTTAATAAATGATAACTGGCTGCTATATTAATATTGTTGCATATGCTTTTCTATTATTCTGATTATTATTAGGAGCAATGAGGTGCTGAGAGTAAGTGGTCTATACCACCTAGCTCCGCGGTGGTGAGTATTTTCCTCACTGGGTGTGTGTAGGTGAGGGGTTGAAGAAGGTACACTGAGTCTTCTTCATTCCTGGCTTATGTTTTATCATGTATAATTTCAGAACTTTCTTTTTTACTTCTGTCACAGTGCCATTAATTGATGATAAATTCTCCCCCATATAACTGTACTGAATATATTAGCCACCAGCTGTCTTGCCCAAGGTTGTAACTAGATTCTTACTGTAAGGTGTAATAAAATTCCAAAGGACTGTTAAGAATTTGAACTGTTTGGCCTGAATAAACACCCCATATTTGGAAATCACAATTATGCTCGCTGGCTAAACTTAATTAAATTCAAGCTTTCCAAAAAGACCCTCAGAATTTTTATAGTCATAAAATGACCATAGATACATCTGAAAACATAAGCAAGTGAAAACAGTTAAAAGCCTTAAAAAGAAAAAAACAAAATGGATTTAAAACCCAATAAGCCCCAGCTTGTTTGCTGAGTGAGCTGTGTACAAAATATCTCTGAACCTTAAGAGCCTAATTTATAAAACATCTTAACACATAAGGGCCATTTCCAGCATTAAGAGACATGATATATTTTAAATATCTAACAGAGGTAACCTGGCAAAGAGTTAGCTCAGCAATGGTTGGTTCCTTCCTCTTTACCTACAGGATTTTAAAGTATATTATTAAATAGCTATGATTTAAAAGGGTAATAAAGGAACACAAATATGGATAGAGGTGAAAGAAAATAAACCTGGAAATCTCTCAAATTATGTAAAATAATATGATATCTGATAAGCTAAAAAAATAAGAATTAAGGAAGGATTTAATTAATAAATGACAAGAAGAAATATTCTAATTTATGATATGTATACAAATGAACTCAAATTAATTAAAGAGCTAGGCAGAAAAGAAAAATCAGAGAAAGATTAGCATAAAATCAGGGGCCCTGAGGCTTTGAAGATTTAGAGTTACAAAATATACAAGTGAAAAGAACATTTTACTATAAGTAATTTAAAACCTTTGTTTACCTAAATCATATTTAAGTGAAAAGTGATACAGCAAACAAGGAAATATGTGTGTCTAATACGTGGGAAAAGAAGAAAATAATCTTAGTTTTACATATGCTATGATTATGTAATCCATTCCAATGACTTAGAGATGCCATAATAAACTTAAATCAATTCTCTATTTGATAGCAAAACTGAAGTAGAAAATATTTGGGGCTTAATATATAACTTTCAATAGTAACAAGAACAAATTATAAAATATCTAGTTTTTTAAAAAATAATCGCAAGCAGTCTAAATAAATATGAAGACCATTAGAACACTTTGTTCAGAGGGTTTAGGTTTGAATAAATGAATGAATATGGATGTTTTGGGATGGACAATTCCAATTTTAAATATGTCAGGTTTTTCAAAAATATTTATAGATTTGATACAGTCACAGTCAAACCCCTAGTCTTTTTGTTAAAACTTGACACATATAATCTTGGCGAAGGTTTATAGAATCAACATGTATCATCAAGGTTAGAGACTCGGGCATTTTGCTATATGCTTACTTGCACGGTGAATTGGTACTTTCCTTCTGGAGGAACATTTATCTGGAAAGATCGGTCACAGGGCTTTAGACTGTGTGTAACCCACACTTACCTGAGGTGATGTTCCTGGGAGGAAATTCCAGAAAGATCAGTAGTGAAACAAGCCCCGGCGCATGAGGGAGATGCTCTTCCACAGAGGCCTTCCCTAAACAGCAAATAGACAAACGTAAGGGACCTACCTAACGAATATGTTAAAAAAAATTTTTTAAGTTTTTTTTTTTTGCTTTTTTGTTTGTTTGTTTGTTTTTTCTGACAGAGAAACAGCAAGAGCAGGAACACAACCAGGGGGAGTGGAAGAGAGAGAAGTAGGCTCCCCACTCAGCAGGGAGCCCCATGTGGGGCTCAATCCCAGAACCCAGAACCAAAGGTAGATGCTTAAGGACAGAGCCACCCAGGTGCCCCAGTATGTTAAAATATTAAAATCATGCAGCAAATATTATGCAGGTTCTAAAATCAAGTTTTAATGAAATTAGGTAAGATTCAATACAGAAGACGTGAAAAATAGAGGATACAAAACATTAAAGTAAAAAATATAGTATACAATATCTCAGTATTGTATACTATAGTATACAAGTATCTCAACCTGAGATACTTGTGTTGAAAACTGATAAAGATATGAAAATGTACATCAAACATCAAGATGTTATGATTTTCATTTTTCATTATTTGATTATTTGGGGTCTATAATTAACATTTATACAATGATAATTCATTGCTTTTGTTATATGGAAAAAAACCATTATTTAAAATTTCCCATATTTAAAGATAGGTTAATAAGAAGGCTGCCTGAGTAGCTCAGTCAGTTAAGCATCTGACTCTTGATTGTGACTCAGGTCATGATCTCGGGGTTGTCAGACCAAGCCCCACCTTGGTGTCAGGCTCCACGGTCAGTGGGAAGTCTGCTTGGGTTTCTCTCTCTCTATTTCACTCTGCCCTCCCCCACCACATACTCTCTCTTTCTCTAAAAATAAGTAAATCTTAAAAAAAAAAAAAAAGACCAATGACAGCTCATGAGAGAGAAAACAAACTAATGAAAAATAAAATATGTTCAACAAATTTAAAAAGACAAAGTAAAATAATGGGTGTGATTGTGGAGATCGTGACAAATTAAAAATATATGCACGTGCACATGTATGTACACATGTGCACATTTACATATACATGTATGCGTGTGTGCATATATATACAGTAAATGTACTGCTATGAAAGTGGTGTACTCAGAAATTGCTAATGGCATTGAAATTAAGAACACTGTGTTATTTACTGGAAGCTGGATGGAGAATCTGACCATCAAATTATTCTTTTTGTTTTTCTAAATATAATAAGTGTGATCTTGACAACCTTATTTTGTTTAAACTAATCGAGCACATGTAAAGTCCATAAATTAAATATCATGCAATCATTTTTCCTTTTACTAGTATGACTCATTCAGCCCCGGATTCAGAGGGAGTGCAAAGCTGTGAGCAATGGTGCAGTCATTGGTACTGTCAAGGAAAATTAGTACCCTGGAAGATTTATAAAAGATAGTTATGTTTTATTTAATATGTCTTTTAAAAAGTCTGAGAGAGCATTTTTGCATGAACTTAGAACCCTATATGCATTTAAAAAAAAAAAAAACAATATAGGTTAAACTCTTAGTGCTAGAATTAAAGCAAGTTGTAAAACTAAGAGTTAGGATTCCTCATTCCACAAAGCTGATAACTGTGGGACCATTGGAAAGATAAAAAGTAAGAAATTATGTGAAGCACTTTTACCACCTTCACAGACACGAGCATTTTAATAAAGATGAAGTAATGCCATCACGCTTCATGTTAAAGTAGAAGGGTCTGAAACATTGTGAAATGAGGGGAGCCTAGTATGGGACTGATTTCTTTCTTGTGTTATTTATATGTTTTATTTTACAGACACATTCTTAGCAGCATCTCCTTCAGCCATCTGGAACACGTTTGAGTTTTAATTTTTCTGATTAAATAAATTTATTAATTTTCTCATTTCTCTTAGCATTGTAAATGGTTAATTTGAAAATACAACATTTAGGGAGCAAGGCATAGAAACACAACTACTAAATAGGAAAAAAACCTTGAGAATGTAAAAACTTGATTTCAAACAACCTGAAAATATAAGTATTTTGAAGATACGAGCTATGTCTTGATATTTTTGGTGTTCTTGTGGTGTCTAATGTTGTGTTCAGCATATAATTAGGGTTAAATAGATGCTTAAGGATTGGTGATGATGTTTTGGTTTATGTATGGTACAAACCACTTAGGAAAATACCACTGCTCAGAAGATACATGAATTCTAATGTAATTCAGTCAGTCTCTAACAAAACAACCCCAGACAGCTGAGTATTAATGGAGAATACACTTGGGTCACCCTTCATTGCATACCATGACAACAATAATAATATTCATTTATTTAAAATCATATTTAATATCACATTATGTTTAGGAAGTTTGATGAGCAGTCTGGGGCAACTATGTACTTTTATTGTATCTGCATGTCTGGATGAAAAGATATGGATTAAAAAATATATATATGTATTGTGTCAGCACTGTTAATTACTTAATTCTGCTGGCTAAGGTCATTTCTGTTATGAAGTTCATGTATAAAACATTCTAATTTAGATAATTTTGAGATAGCAGGATTAAGGGAAAAGGTACAAGTATTGGCGCAAATTTGGAAAATGTATGGGTAAAGCCTTAAAACATTTTTCTTATGTTAAAATAACTGTGTTTTCTGAAGCTATACAGTTGGTGTTTTTCTATATCCTGTTGGAATTAGGTCCTCAACTCATTTTTTCCTCAAAAACAAACACTGCTGAACAATTAAAATTAATTTTTTTAAATGTAGGCACATTACTATATGAATTCTGTTGCTGTCTTTCCTTTTCAACTTACGTATGAAGACCAGTGAAAATTGAAATCGCTGATTTGCAACTTTTTTTCCTTCTCTTTCCTTTACTTCTGTGTCTTTATGCTGAGTGTCTCAGTTTGCCATGTCTCTAAAAATGGGAGATGTGTTTCTTTCTTTGATGAGGGATTCTTCTCTGTTGATGTTGAAGAGGGACATCTATGACACAGTGCAGCAAGACTGTAGATGGAAAGAGATCCTCTGCTTCTCCAACTAGTGAGTGACGGCTCAAATTGCTGGACAATACCGTCAGGGCATGTGTAGTCCCTAACAGGGAATTTGTGACCGTTCCAACAAGATGTGGATTAATATCTACCTTTGCATTATGAATAAAGACAATGCCAATTAATAATGTAAACACACATGCAGAAGGCATCGTTAAAATCCACGAGTAAATAGTTGCAAAGACCCGAGCAGCATTTATTTATGTGCTGCTGCATGTGGTGCTAATAATAAATCATTCTTACCCATGCATTAAAGAAGTTATTAAATGTTTGCGGCATTAAAAACTTCACTGTCTGGAAACATTCTGTTTTCCACTAATTTATATTGGTCTCCATTCCATTTTGTCAAAGCAGCTCATATTATCGAAGATTTCCAACAGGCAGAATTGAGAGTCTAGGGTTTGCAGGCATGAAGAATCTCCAGAGGAAATTGTGAAGCATGTTGTTAGCTTGTAAACTGAAACCGGACTGGTTTTGAATTTCAGCAGCACCTCCTACTAGCTGGGTAAACTTGAACATATCGCAGGTTTAACAGCTTCGGCTCCTTAATTTGGAAAACAAGTCTAGTAACTTCATGAGACCACAATCAGAGGTAAAGAAATAATAAGTGTTCACGAAATATTTGCTCAAGCTGTGTGCACCAAGATCGGTCTTACTTGGATGACTGTCACAATGAGCATTATTTTGAGACACACGATGGCCTTAGGTGGGAGGGGCCATCAATTTTCCTGTTCCTTCTCAGGTCACTGTAGAAGGTAGAAACCCTGATATCCTGCCACAGCCCGAGTCTGGAAAATTCTGTGGTGAATGGTGTATCAGCCATGCACCTTGGCAATTAGACTTTGTGCACATGGACAACTGCACTTTTTTTTTCTTCCCTCAGCTACAATAAGAGGCCTCATGACTTGAACAGAGGTGTAAATTTGCTGATGGAAAGCAAAGAGAAAAGGAAATTTATATAGCTGCTGCCAGCATGCCAGGGCACAATAAAATAGGCAATTTATGTATTAGGTCAAAATGAAGCACCCTTCTTTTAAAAAATGGATTTCTGGAAGAAATTGGCACTGGATCCCTAGGAATTCTAATAAAAAGATATTCTTTTCAAAAAATTATAAGATAAAATCATCCTATTATTTGACCTTTCCCCTTCAGTAGTAATTTAGTATGTGCACACCTGAATAAAAATTACATTAAAAGCTAGCTCAAGTTTTCCCACATAGCCATTCTCATTTCTTAAAGCTGACATCCTTAATAAAAGAGAAGTATGTCAAAAGGTCTGTCTGTTCCTAGAGATGTAATGGACATGCCATTCTTTATATACGTGGCCTCGATACAGACAAAATTATTTGACTGTTGCTTCTTTTATTATCAGAGCGTTTCCAGTTTGGGGTTTGTTCAGATGATAAGCCTCACTAATACTTTTATAAAATAGAGACACTGGAGTGAGACTGTGGAGACCCAGCAGGAGAGAAATTGTTTTCTTTCTCTTTTTTTGTTCCTTTTGACTCCACTAGTTCCTCAAACAGGAAAAAAGAAGCGAATTATACCCAAATTTATAGACCCTGCGTTAATTGTTTCTCGTATCTAAGCCAGTGAAAAGTTGTACTCACACAGGAGATTTACCTATCAGAAAATATTCACAGCCACGAGAAAGCAGATACTGGAAGAGCTGGTATAGTGTAGGTAGGATAAATTGTCCAGATAGTCGTCTAAATGCTCCACTTAGTTCTTTGAATTCGATACCCATATCCTCTTTTAATGCTTTTTCCGGGTAGACCAGAGCTCCGGTGGTCTTTCTCACTCCATCACTACATTGAGGTCGTGCTATAAAACAATCCACTTTCTTAGTCCTAGGCTATCAAACTGAATAGAAAGCTTGGAAAAAAAGTTCTTAGAAGAGGACATATAGGAAGGATGGTGGAGCGACCTTCTACTCAAATATTTAAATGAATTTGGATGAACTTATGTTCGTCTATGATATGAAAAGTCTGTGGTATGAAAATTTCAAAATATTATGATGTCATACAACATTTGGTACACCATCTAGAGCAGAACAAACTTTACATCTTATAAATGTTTAGGAAAAAAAAGTCTGATGATTTTGTATCGCATATTTATCAACTCAGAGTTGGGGAAAAGAAATTTTAGATCTTTTTTTTTTTCTTTTTTCTCTGAAGCATGTTATAGCCAGTGCGTTTTCTCTGAAAACATTAGTGTACGTTCAAATAATAGCTTCATGTCTTGATTTAACAGATGCGGAGACAATGGAGCATGGTCGTTTGCCTCAGGGAATTTTGTTTTAAAAAGCCTGTCCTTATTCTAAGTTGATCTGACTTGCATTTCTTCACTTTACTACCTGTTCCCAGGTAACTTAGGGTGAGTTACTCCATGTCACTGAGTTACATTTTCCTGATCTATGCATCTACTGAACGGAACTGTGGAGCGGATGAACTAAGACAATGTATGCAAATTACCGAGTACATCTTCCTGCCACACAGGAGATGCCCAGTGTGTCTTAGTCATTTTGGAAATTGATGTGAACGAGAGGGTTGCTACGTTGTTAAACAAGCCCAGTGTCTTCCAGCCTCGTGACCGTGGGCGCTGGGAAGCAATGGCAGTGCAGATGGAACCGTTTCAAAAGGAAGGTCGTAAAAGGGAACTAAGTTCTTCTAACCTGCAGACAGATGAGAGGGGCAAGGCGGACTTCGCAGTCTGGGAAGTGGTGTTGAGTGAAATGAGGCAGGGAGATGCAGGACTGAGCTGTCCGAGACAGTGGCTCTAGCGATGTGGGATAACTATGGCCCATCTCCCCTGGGCTGCGCAGGATGCCACGGTCTCACTCCTGTTCTCTGATTGCTTTTTGTTTGTTCGTTTGCATGTTGGTTTGTTTAAAGCAACAGATGGAGTTTTTTGTTCTTCTTTGAAGTAATAGTGATAGCAAAGATAAAAATGTTTGAGGCTTTTTCCTTTTCCTTTTTCTTCTTTCATATTTCTCCTTAGCCAAACTCTATTTTATCACAGTCAGCCTCTTGAGAAACGCTTGCGTTTCCACATCTCCGTGAAGGGGCTGTGACACTGGCTGTTGCATCAGGTATAAGAAGAGCGGAAAGCTGGAAGCTAAGTTTCTGCAGTCCTTAGACTTCTAAGAAGATTATTAGACTTCTCCATTTGCAAAATGGAGAAAATACCTTTCCTGTGTTACAAAGGCTTGGGGAATTACACCTGGGAGAGCACTGTGGAAATCTGTAAGCATAAAAACAAATGAAAGTCATCATTATTAAACAGAAGTCAAAGGACATCCTGAAATGGCGTTCTGAGTCCGAGAGAAATGTCTAGGTTCTGTTAGGCTGCTCTTCATCTGGGCACGCTATCTGTACATTTTCTTCACATAATTTAGATAATAGTATCCATCTTCTTCATAGGAGATTTTCTGTAAGGGGCAAAAGTTGTAAAACTCTCAAGGCATTGTCAAAGACATTGAGAGCCATTAAAAAATTGCTCGAGTTTTGTCCTTTGCCTTTAAGGGAGCATACAGTGTAATCAGTGAGATAAGCTATGGATGTAATGAATTACAAGTCAATGTAGGCTGTGTTAAGGCCATTGGAGACTGGCTGGGGTGAACACACAAAACGGATGCAGGTTATTGGAGGGGAAGAGTTGCTTAAATTCGTGGTCCTATTAGGGAACAACAGGTCACCCTGCCTGGCCTGGGCATAAGACAAAAGAAACCAAATAAAGCAAAATAGGCAAGCTAACACAATGTCTGCCATACTAATATGAAAAAAATTACACAAACAGTTTATGCTCAATTTAGGAAATGTAGAACAAAGTGTTTCTTATTTGAGATCTTAGAAATGAGAGGCAGCAGAAGAAATTGGAACTCAGAGCTCCCAGCTTCAGTCCTGGTTCTCATTATTTCACAAAAGTAACATGTTTCTATCAGTAAAGATAAGAATGAAGTATGATGAGTGACCAAAGTTTGACTAAAAAAAGAAAAAAAAAAACAACTTTCTATAGAGTATAATAACATGTTTGATAATAATGTAATATTCAGAATGGTGTATATCTGAATGGAAAGGCCTATGATGAATATTTGTTAAAAGAACACAGGGCAAATGACAGCATTTCAGAGTCTTAGATTTAACTAAGCCTTTGGGTTTGCAAAGATACAGGAGTCCCTGTTTCTTCATTCAAGACCTAAAACAGAAAGTAGAGAAAAACAATCAGTGATTTGATGATAAAATTGCCTTAGAATCTAATGTATTGGGGGGGGGGAAGCTTTATAATGGTCCTGACAGAAATACATTTCATTTAATAGAATATGCCAGGAAATGCATGGACCTAGAGTGGATGAATGATTACCAGAAAAAAAAAAAAAGTGCTATATCACAATGGCGTATTGTGTATCTGATGGCAGCTCAAAATTTTAGGAGCCTTAAAATACTCTCCACCGTATAGAATTGGGTTTCTTTCTGATTATACTGCTTATGTCAACTTTGTTTTAACTTGCACATGCTGGACATAGTATGGCTGGAAATGCTGGGTCCAAATGAAGTAGCTGTTCCCTTCATATCTCTTGGGAATGAGGGGTTCAGGCAATTCCTATGAAGGGTTGATTATATGAGGAAGGGGCAGGTGGTCTATGACGGGGGCAAGTGCGAGCTAATCCCCAATGCCCACACTGAAAAGGAAACGATTATTTCACAAAGTATCTTTTTTGAAGAGTGAATCATTTTGCTTGCTTTGATTGCTCTCAGCATTTTTTAAACCTTTACTCAATATCAGACATATTTTGTGTCAAGTGCGGTTGGCTGTTCTAAGAGCCATGCAATCATTTTCTTCTCTTTTCCTTCCTCCCTGCCTCCCTTTTCTTTCTTTTTTTCTTTTTTCTTTCCTTTTCTTTTCTTCCTTCCTTCCTTCCTTCCTTTCTCTTTTCCTTTCCTTTGTTTTTGATTAAATGAATTCTGTCAAAGAATTTCTCTTCAAAAGATAATGAGATTATATATTTAATTTTGGAAAGTTCTGATGGTAGTGGTTCTACATAGATTGTGTATATTTCCCTGGCATGAACTTTGTGCTGAGAGCTGCACATGACCACTACTATCACCTTTGTATTGTTGAACATTCTTACCCGACGTGAATGAAGGTGCCCTGTAGAGACTGGTCATTAACTGCAGGGTCTTCAGCCATTAGGTATCTGTGAGGAGATATTGTGTTAAATATATGGTTCCCTACCAAACAAAGACAATCAGTTTGTTCACTACCAAACTCTGACAATCAGAGTAACCTAACCAAAAACAAAAACAAAAAACACCCAACAACCAATAACAACAACAAAGTTAATGCTAGTCTATTAAATGGCCATCTTAGAACCCCCAAATGTTTATTCTGCAGTGATGTTTTGAGAGCTTGTGTTTTTGCCTCTATTTTTATCATTTGGCAATGTGGACCTGAATATGACTTAGGGGAAATATTCAGAAGATTGAATTTCCATACCTTTAACCCCTTCAACTTGTTTCAATCTATCTCCAATTTAAAAAAAAAAAAAGAAGAAGAAGAAGAGGAAAAGAAGAAAGGAAAAAAAAAGACCCCTCCCAAAAAAGAAATTCTTTGAGCTTCATCACATTTTTGTTTTCTTACAAATAAAGGTATTTAATATATAAGTAATAGCTAGAAGCTTACTGAATAAAATGTATGATGAAGAAAATGCAAGAACACAATTTAGTTCTCTCCCTTACAGTGTCCTCAAGCTCTCTCAAAAATTTCCAACTCTTGATAGCACTCAGTTTTCCTTAGATTTTAAGATAAACACTTGAGGGATGCCTGGGTGGCTCAGTGGGTTGAACCTCTGACTTCGGCTCAGGTCATGATCTCTGGGTCCTGTGATTGAGCCCCACATCGGGCTCTCTGCTCAGTAGGGAGCCTGCTTCCCCCCTCCCTGTCTGCTCGTGATCTCTGTCAAATAAATAAATAAAATTTTTTAAAATAAATAAATAAGAGTAAACAATTGAGAAATATCTTTCTCTAAAACAAAATGCCCTAATGCACCCATCCCAGAACACATTCTCCCTGCCCTTGAGAAGCCTGCTGCTCTCAGTTTTGGTTATACTCCTTGGTTTTATGCTTATCCAGTAGTCAAACAGGGGATGCGTTTTCTCTGTACCAATAGAGGAATAGCCAAATGACTATAGTGAATGATCCTTAAAGAATTACTTAAAGGAAGAGCATTTGGATTTCTTCCTCTCAGTGTTCCCAACCCTGGGATGGCATTGTTTGAAAACAGACAAAACAAAACAAGACCAACTTCTGGGACTGAAATTCTTTGTATGTGTTGTTATTTGCAGTGCATGCCAAGACATTCATGTGAGCACCAGAGCCAAGCTGGCAGCTAATTAAATATATATATGTATGTGTTTAAAACAACCTAATAAGGAGCATTGGAAATCTTCAAGATGAGCGAATATCTTATAACTTCTTCCGCAGGTGCGAGGATAGCTACAAGCCATGGACTTTCTGTCCTGCTTCTTGTTTGTGGCTTTGTGAAGGGTGCTTTGCTTTAATCTAAAGTGCTGACTTTTTTCCAATATCACTTTCTCTTCTTAAAGCAAAGAGCAAATCGCCTGTAAAATCTACGGAGCGGACAGCAAAGTTGACCCTAAACTCCAAGCACCACTCTGCACCCACTGTTCTCTAATTACCTACCCAAGGAGCGCCTGCTTCCGGAAGCATAAACGAAGAGGCTATCACACGCTTTGTTCATAACATTTTCTTGGGCAAATCACTGATCTTTTATTTCAAGAAAATTAGTGTGACGTGATAGGACTTTTTCTAATAGCAAGATCTATTTTTTTTTCCTTTTCTTTCGGCTACTTAAAGCATCATCTCAATGACTGCTCAGGGGTTGGCCTGAACATCATCAGTATAGCAAATATTCACTATGGATTTCCTACTAAAAGACACATTATCTTCAGGAAACAAACAGAAATCAAAAAGCTACAGAACACAAACTATCATCAAACAAAATCCCCAGTTTGGGGCAACAACAAAATCGTCAACACTGCGAGTCAACAAGGAGAACGTTATTTTAAATAAGACGTAATAAAAGAGGTTTTTTTTTTTTTTTTTAATTTTTTCTTTTTTCTTGGATTTTTTTTTTCCTTTTTCTTGATTACAGTTCTTTTTCAATGGTGGCAAGTGCTGATTACGGCCAATCCCTGTCAATCCTGGGAGGTTTCTATAAATACATTTTGAGTGTTCTATATTTCGATGTATTTTAATTCATTTTGCAATTCCTGTATATGCAAACTTGACAAGTTCTGTAAATTGCTTATAGTACGTGTGATATAACTTCAAAGTAGATAGACTATGACCCTCATGCAAGCTGATTTTTATCATTAAATATATAAATATATACATATAGAGATCTATATGTTGGGCCACCAACCAACTTTTTTTAGATAAAGCATTTGTTTTTCATTTATAATTCATATATTGTGTGAATTTTGTAATGCCTTGTTTCACTTCCACAGGTTTGACAGCTGCAGATGGTCTCTGTTGCCCTCTGCTTCCTTCTGGAAAATGCATATTCAAAATTGTATTGGTCTCTGATAAATGAATTAATTTTGTTGTGTGTATGCTGTGTTGAAATTTGCTATGTTCCTTTATATACGGTGTTTATTGAGGTTTGAGAGTCTCTTGACTCTGAAGAATGTACACTCTCTGGTTTTGACAGCTATCCCTCTATTATTATCATCATTATTATTTTCAAAAAGCAAGGTTGCTTCTAGAAAATTTGCCTTGGAGGTGAATGTGGAGAAGGTGAAGTGGTCACCATGATTACCCAAAGTCATGGAAGAACACTTCTTGCTGTGGCTTAAAATGCTGCTTTCTTTGACCTTTATGGATTTTTGTAGCCTTGTCACACTTGTTATTTGCTGCTAATTATATTTTAATGTCTCCTAATTAAATATTAAAATTTGGTTGTTGGCTAAATATAATATGCAAAAGATGACTGCAAATCCCCAACTAAAGAAGACAATGTGTTCAAGTTTTCACTGGTTAAGTGGATTATAATTTCAAATACTGCATTCTTATTTTTGGCTTAATGATAATTCAGATTATTTTATTTGGAAACTGTTTTCTACTCTGGCAAAGAATGATAGGCAGAAATTAATGTGTTCCAGATACACTAGAATAGATACAGATTGAGACAGAAATGACTTAAGTTTTCCTTACAGAGAGACTCTTCCATTTTCTTTCATAACAAAACCAGAAGATGATCTTTGTAGGACCAGCAGCTTATAGGCAAAGGTCCTAAACTGAAGCTTGAAGGCAATGAATACCTCTGCTTTTCAAAGGTAAATGCATTGATTTTCTGCTGTTCAATTACAAGCAGTGTGCATATTTTCATAATATCTTAACATTATCTTTGAGAAATAATGTTTCAGGCTAAAACCTTTATTGACTTCTTTTTGTCCATTTGGTTTATTATTTCAGTCTAACGAGAAAAATAAATAAAGGATTTAATTACGCTATTTTATTAACCTAGAAATTTATTTTCTTTCAAAATTTAATACTTAAAATGCATAAATTAATGTTAGATAAATATTTATTAAGTCTATCTGGCCTCTAAAGATCACATATATTCAAGCGTAAATTAGCTTACTGATTCAAATTCAGTCAGGCTGGGAAAATCCACCATGGAATTTACTTTTACCCAAAGTTCAGGTCATGAGATTGGTCAACTCTAAAGCAAGACAGACGTGTATCTGTATCAATGATGTTTACCATGCTCGCTCGTAATAAAGGATATATGCTGGCTTGGGAAGAATTCTCGCTAGATTCATTGTGTCAGTGTCCAAAATAATGAAGTGTCCTTTGTCAGTGGGATTCCGAGAGTCTGGCTCACTGACCACTGTGAGAAAGAACATGGCACACTCTTTCTATCTCCAAACTTGAAAAGTTAATGTGTAAACTTAAATATTGGATCAAAGCTTTAAAAAAATTAAAGAACCTGTCTAGCGTTTTTCATCTTGTATCGTGTACCTCTGGGACTACTACTCATAGGTAACCATGACTAGGAACAAAGATTGAAAAATAAATTATATGATTTTCTCAACCTTGATTTCTAGGTTATGAAATGTTTTTCGGAAGAGGAAGTCATAAAAAGTTGAAATTACTTACCTGAATTCAAACAAATTCTTTAGTTCTTTCTTAAAGACTTACATATTTGCTTACAAATGAAACAATGCAAATGAAAACCCTTGAGGATAAAATAAAATAATAAAAATCATCTAAAGCAGGAGCTCTTAATCTGAGTTGTAAACAAGTTTAGGGAAGTCTATGAACCCACAAAAATTATATGCATCTTCTTTATCCATTCATCGATTGATGAACATTGGGCTGTTTCCATAATTTGGCTATTGTAGATAATGCTGCTATAAACATAGGGATGTATGGATCCCTTTGAATTAGTGTTTTTGTATTCTTTGAATAAATACCTGCTAGTGCAATTGAGTCAGTGGGTATTTCTGTTTTAAACTTTTTGAGGAACCTCCATGCGGTTCTCCAGAGTAGTTGTACCAATTTGCATTCCCACCAGCAGTGCAAGAGGGCTCCTTTTTCTCCACATGCTGGCCAACACCTGGTGTTTCTTGTGTTGTTGGTTTTAGCCATTCTGACAGGTGTGAAGTGGTACATGTGTATTTGTTCCATGGAGATGGTACCTTCCATTCATTAATGCTGAAACTGATTTGATTATGATTTGTTGACTGAAAAGAAGAATGCTTAGATGTTTTTGAGCACCTAAAAGGATCTGATTATTATTTTAACTAATTTACCTTAAAGTTCTTAGAAACAAGACATGTTTAGGGAAATAGTAAATATAATTTAAGAAGTAAATGGAATTTGAGATAATACATAAACTGTAATGGTGTCTTAGAGTTAAAACTACAAGCTACAAAATACAATGCACATAATTTCAAATATGAAGCCCAAATAATTTTAATTTTAAAGTTTATTTATTTATTTATTTATTTAAGTAATCTCTACACCCTTTGTAGAACTAATGACCTTGAGTCACAGGGTCTTCTGACTGAGCCAGCCAGGTATCCCGAAATAATTTTAATTGGAGAACTGCTCATTAATAAGGGAAGCAGTCTGTCATTCAGAAAGTGCTTTAAATTTCTTTGCCCCAGTGATGGCCTAGATAAAGTCCTTTCCTGTACTGGGGGAAAGACAGACAGGAACATCCAAAACCAAGGGAATATAAGATATTGATAAATTCTAAGGGAAAAACCTGTTAGGACAATAGAAAGGACCATGACTGGAAGTGACCAGGGAAGGCTGCTCAGAGGAGGCAACATTTAATCTTGAAGAACAAGAAGCTTGTAGCAGAGAGGATCTGGGAAAAGCTTCCAGGGAGAAGAAACAACAACTTGCATAAAACTCCAAAGGGAAGTCCATCTAAGCTGGCTCATGCATTAGGAGACAAGGGTATAGTGAGGGGAGTATGGCAGGAGATGAGATCAGGTAACGGAGAGCCAGAGAAATGAAGCAAGGGCAGAAGAACCAGTTTGTGAAAACTCCAAGGTGAGCTATTTTTCTGAGATCCAGACACAGGCTATCTCCAGACCTGACTTCTTATTGTGTATAGTTTTGCTTGTAAGCAAGAGTCTTTCGGAAACAAAATTGAATCTCTCAAATAGTCAGTAATGCTTTTGTGTTGGAGCTCAGGGATCTATTAGGTATGAAGGAATTTAACAGCATTTTAATGCTAATTTACAGTTGATAGTTTTGAGGAGGAAAAGAAAAAATCGAGAGGTAATCGGGACTGCTTTTAGTATAGAACTGAAATAGTTATAATTACAAATGTAATTTGAAATAAAAACATGTATATGAATTGGAAGTGCAGACAGGTTGAAATAAAAGAGACTCCTAGACACTTGGTAGAACGTTGTCATTAAAAAGATAAAGGGAGGGGAAGATCTCTACATGTACAGAGGGAAAAAAAGTGATGAAAAGAATAGGATCATAGAATCCTCCACAATATAAGTCCCAGAAGACAATGGATTAAAGAGTACAGTGGGAAAAATACTGTGACAAAATAATTTTATACTTAGTTAAGTTATATTTTCAGTGTTAGGGAAATAAACAAAATCATTCTGATATAGGCAAGGTTCATAGAAAAATTGTACATGTCTACTCTTGAGGCTATGCTTACCAACTATATGTTCCAATCAAATATAATTTTAAAAATAAATAGGCATGGGGGTGCCTGGATGGCTCAGTGGGTTAAGCCTCTGCCTTCTGCTCAGGTCATGATCTCATGATCCTGGGATGGAGCCATGCATCAGGCTCTCTGCTCAGTGGGGTACCTGCTTCCGCCTCTCTCTCTCTCTGCCTGACCCTCTGCCTACTTGTGATCTCTGTCTCTGTCAAATAAATAAAATCTTTAAAATAAATAAATAAATAATAAATAGGCATGATATAGACTGTCTAACATATGAGCTCTGAAATCCAAAGAGTCATTGAATATTTTATTATATTTTATTGCATGTATATGAAAAGAAACAAGTTTCCAAAATAGCATTTATGCTTATTGTGTGCATACAATGAAATGCACTCTAATATGTTCTATTTTGTTCTGTTTCTATTTTTTAACACTCGTCACAGAACATTAAATTGATTTTATAACCCAAAATCTGGAAAAAAATAAATCACAGGTACATTTTATTCCAAAATTTAGAACAAATGGCAAGCACATCTAAATGGCAGTATATAATATAAAATGGTGATTTAATTGAGTTCTGAACTCTTATTCTATTTTTAAAATCTAGGAAGTCAGAGATGACCTATATTTTCCAGGGGGACAAAGATGCCTGCTTTCTCCTGCATTAAGGTGACATGACACATATTGGGGGTTAGGGAGTAATAGGTTTATTGTACATGTCTGTGGTCTTTGTGTTCTATTTTAAGTTTGTATCATTTCCTTTTTCTGGCTTATTATCATCTGAACCTCTTCCTGTTTTTGACATATCTTTAACCCCCAGTTAAACTGATGAGGTCCTTTGGAAAACATTTCCTTCTTCAGTCCTTTAAGAACTACATTGGAGAGATAGCATGCCAGCATATTTGAAGTCTACTTCCATGGCTGTCCCCAGACACCAGAGAAGTGGTAGAAGACATTAGGGTAGTAGTATTTCATTACTAGAGGAAAGTCATGTATGGTGATAGTAATAAGAAGCAACCCCAGGGAATGCCTGAGTAGCTCAGTAAGTTAAGTGTCCAACTCTTGATTTTGACTCAGGTCATGATCTTAGGGTCATGAGATTGAGCCCTGCCCAGGGTCTGCACTGGGCATGGAGCCTGCTTAAGGTTCTCTCTCTCTGCCCATCTCCCGCTTTTTCTCAGAAAGAAACAAAATGAAAGGAAGAAAGAGGGAGGGAAGAAGGGAAGGAGGGAAGAAAGAAAGAAAGAAAGAAGGAAAGAAAGAAAGAAAGAAAGAAAGAAAGAAAGAAAAAGAGAGAGGAGGGAAGGAAGGAAGGAAAAGAAAAAAAAAATGAAAAGAAAAGAAAGAGGCAACACAATCTCGGAAAGGTAATCAGAATGTCTGACCTAAGTTTTGAATAGTTGATTGTGGAATCAGAGGAAAGAGAAGAGCAACCTTCTTGAAGACACACTTGATTTGTGGGATCCACCTTTTCTTTGAAACAGTTTTAAACCACCGTACTAAAGTTGCACTCCTTACCCAAACCCATTATCAGAGTCAGATTTCTATTAATGGATCACTGGCCCCAACAATAATACTTCACATGAATCCTGGGAATATTACTGTCAGCATCTCCCAAAGGAACTGAGGCATTTAAAGAGTAAGTGTGCATGGAAGAAAGAGATACATTCAGACCTGGTGTGTTACTGGGCAGTGACTCAGAATTAATACTATATGCTGGGGACCCGGGCGTATCTAGTGAAAGATGTAAAGGGCAGCAATATTTCCCCTAATCTCTTGTTGGCCATAGAGACCACTCTACCCATCAGGAGTTATTTCCCCAGTTCCTAAACACACAGTTGAAGTGTCCAATTTGAGCGGCAGAAGAAAGACTCTGCATTGTTTTTCTGTCCAATTAGCTAATGGCCATGTTTCTGAAGGACCCTGGAATTTCTCTTCTTTACCAAAATAGTCCATAAGAAACTTCAGTGGCAGAAATAAGAGTCACTATTAAAGTCACGGATAAAACATGTACCTCTTTCTTTGGTAATACAAAAGACAGCTGAGTCCTGAGTCTAGGTTTAGCACAGGCTTAATGAGGTGCTGAGTGCAATTGTAGCTGCTGATTCAAATATGGGTACTTTCTGGAGCAAATTAGCAGACCTCGTAGCACATGTCTTATAGCTAGTAATTTGGTGATTCTCTGTTTTGTTTTAGAAAAAAAAGTATCTAAATAAATAAAAGGATAGTTTTGTTTTACCTAGCCGAGATAAAAGTACCCTTATACCTTCTTGCCTCAAAATTACATTGACTCTCCAGGCCTGAGCCACGATTTTGTTTTCTTCACCAGCCCCTCAGACATCCTATTGATCTTTCACATTGATGGCATCATATTAATAAGATCTGTAGATCTGAAAAAAATAGGGCTATGGTGCCCTTACTAATATGTGTGCACTATATAGGATGAAAGATAAATTCTAAAAAATATAGGACTACAGTGGCTTCAAGTATACCTTTAAACATTCAGGGAAACATAATTCCAGTTTTTCACAAAATGTTCTAGTGAATAGAAAAATATAGCATGTTCTCCACCTCCTTCTACGGGATTAGCATTGCCTTACTAGAAAGCTTCCTAGTAACAGTGGGAGAAAGGGCAGTTACAGATTAATCTAAATCATGAATATAAATGCAAAAATCAGACACAAAATTGCCAAACAAATCCATCAACATAGAATACACCACATAGAATAAACATGGTTTATTTTCAGAATGCAAAGTTGGAAAAAAACGAAGATGAGATTCTCAATGGTCATATAGTTTCCAGAAGCAGACACTGAGACAGGATCTGAGTATAACTGATTTATTTGTGAGGTTCGAGAACCATGAATCAAAGAGAAGGAAAGGAGACAGAAGATGAATGTGTTGTCAAGTCAACTACCATTGCAGGTAACTGGAGTTCAGTCCCATGAGGAAACTAAGCACCTGGTATAAAACACACACCTGAGTTCTCTCCATCCCAAGGAGAAGCTGAAGTATTTAAATATCAATTCATGCCAGTCATTGACTGAAAATGGCAGCCCTGTGGGGAGGAAGGTAAGAGGATTTGTTTCCAGGCATTTCAAGCTTGCCTTGTGCAAAAAGAACAGACTTTTTGCAGCTTCAAAGACAATCTTTAGGAAAACAACTGCAGCTGTCTGCAATGGGAAATTTTCTTGAGCATTTGGAAGTGCTGAGACACAACGGATGTGGATCATAACAGAGCCTGCTACAACATTAACAGAGGAAGAAAGTATGCATAGATCTCAGTAGATGAAAGAATGGCATTCGATGAAACTCAACATCCATTCATGATTAAGAACTCTCGAAAACTTGAAAAGTCTTTGTTCCCCTAATGTCTATTTTTTTTAAACTGTTGTAGCAAATACCATACTCAATTATGACACACTGAATATTTTTCCTTTATATTCAGAAATGAGGAGAAAGACAATGAAGCCCATTATCCCACATTTATGTATTATATAAGTATGTTCTTAGAAGTATTTCAATGATCCAGAATTGGAAAGAACACCAGTAGTCATTAATAGGAAAATATATAAAGATATACTATGTTCATGAAATAATATACTGGGTAGCAAAGAAAATAATCCAACTAGGGCTATTTATAACATTATGGATGAATTTTAAAGCTATCATTGATCAATTAAAGACAAGGGATATTTATGTAAGATTCTGTTTATACAAAATTCAAGAAGAAGTAAAATTGAATCAGTGTCTGAAGCATTCCAGAAAATTTCTTCTAAAATGGAGAAATATGTCACACCTTTTCCTTCCTAATACTAAAAAAGTCCAATGTTTCATGGTCCTGTTTGGATTTTGGAAACACACACACACACACACACACTACAGTCCATTGTGCTGCTCTGATTTATTGAGTCACCTGAAAGTTTGCCAGATTTGAGAGCCCATAGAGAAAAAGAAGGTTTTTCACCTGGTCCAAGTCATGATGAAAATAGCTCTGCCCATTCACACTTATAGCTCTACAGGTTCAGTTGTGTTCCAGGTATTCTGTTAATATATATAGGATCTGATAAAAATATTGCTAGGAGAATCACTATGAACATTGTTTGATTTTTGTAGGAAAGCCATGCCTACTGTGACAATTTCTCCATTGACTTTTAAGAAACCATTTACCATTGTCCCCTGGTACAGATTAAATAAAGATGGGATATTAGGCTATTATGCCACCTGTCAGAAGTTAGTGTTACCTATAAAGTCCAGCATTCCACAACAGTCCACCATTATGTAGCCATAAGAACTTGTCAGAGAACCTCCTAAAAGGTACAAAAATGTCACACTCTCAGTTCCATATCCCTGCCATAAACATCAATCCTTAATCAACCCACATTATAGTGTCATGAAGAATTAGTTCTCCATAAAGGAAAAAGTTTAAATTCAACTTATGGATGATTTTGCAACCAGAAATTCCCTTTTCAAGAGATATCTAGAGGCCATACAAAACTTGACATAAAATATTTAACAGCAGATCTTTGACAATCAAAATAGTACATACACATGCTGGTACATATTTGATATGTGTATTAGAAGTGATAAAGACAGCATTCCAAATCACTGGTAAAAGAATGATACTATCAGCAGTTGTGGAATAATTGATTAACTATTTGGGGAAAAAATAAAGCAAAATAAATTAGGAAAAAGTAAATTAAATGATTATATAAAACTTAAACTTTAGGCAAAAATTCAAATCAAAAGAACTAAGGGAAAAAGACTTCAACACATATGACAAACCTGAATCAATATCCTTCCATATTTTTAAAAACTTAAATCAGTAGGTGAGAGGAAAGCATCTCAGTTTTTCAAAATAGGAAACAAATAGGCAACATTTTTTAAGAAAAGAAATATAAATAGCTAATATATATGAAAATACTCAATCTTACTAAAATAAAATAAAGCAATAACAATAAGATCAATGTTTTGTAAGCATAAATCTGAATTTGAGTAAAGTGGATGTTCTTAAATGTTTTATTATAAAATAAGAGAAAACTGTACAAATTGTATTCTCAGCCCAAGAAGGTAAACATTATCATTTAAATGAACCACAGGAGGGCTCCTGGGTGGCTCAGTCATTTAAGTGGTTAAGTGTCTGCCTTTGGCTCAGGTCATGACCTCAGGGTCCTGTATGGAGCCCAACATAGGGCTCCTTGCTCAGCAAGGAGCCTTGCTTTTCTCTCTACTGCTGTCCCTCCCACACTGTCAAATAAATGATAAAATCTTTAAAAAATAAATAAACCACAGGATAAGCAGAAATAATAAAGACAAACATAAAAATAATGAGTGATATAAAAGAAAAACCTTAAAAAGCAGATGTTAGGGAAAGTTAAACAAATGACAAAATAGGTGAAAAATTCTGAATGATGGACTCAGAAAACAGTGGAAGAAAGTAAAGATATTAAGACAAAACAAAAGACAGGACACTAAGAGTTTAAAAAAAAAAAAAAAGTTTGCCTGGGTGGCTTAGTTGGCGAAGCATTCTGCCTTTGGCTCAAGTCATGATCTCAAAGTTCTAGTATGGAGCCCCTCATTGGGCTCCCTGCTCAGGGGGGAGTTTTCTTCTGCACCTCCCACTTGCTCCTTCTCTCCCTCCCTCTCTCACAAAAATTAAACAAAATCTTTTTAAAAAACACACAACAGAATATAAAATACATGTGTGATAATCTATAATAAGTTCAGTGGCATGAAAATCCCAGAATGGCAACATCCACATCAATGGAACTACAGCAGTGCTGACGGAGGCACACCTCCCTTGAGAATGAAAATCTCTAAAAGACCAAGATCTGAAAGGGACATAAATAAAAACTTATGTGAGTGGGTAATTATGTATAATAAAATGAGGAACCACTCCCCTTTCCATTCTTGTTTTCTGGACCCTTGTATGCTGACTTTGGAAAAACCAGCACCACATCTCGGATACTGATTCAAATCATGTATTATCTTTCTGCGTGTTGATACCAGCTAGGGCATAACTGAGTCTCAGTGGCCCATGTCTTTGTTTTATCATATAAAAGCTTCTGGGTTATGGGGTATGTGGTAACACCATTGGATTCTATGGATATGCATCCTTTGGCACACTTCTGCTGTGGAATGATTCGTTGGTCAGAGACATGATACTGGGATGATAGCGCAGGCAAAAGTATTACCTAAGGGAAGGAAATTCATATACAGAATTCTTGTATGTTCCTGACATAACAAATGGTCATCCCTTTCGGGATGGAGAGAATCCAGTATAATCAACCTACTACCTACCAGGTCTTCCTGGGAGTGATGCCTTGTCAGGGGCTCAGCACTGGTTTTCAAGCAAGACGGATATTCATCAGTGTGGCAGCACCAAGCAGCCTTTGTGTGAGGAAGCCCCAGTCCCGGAGCCCAGGCAAATGTATTAAGTAAGATGACATAGGATAATATAATATTGTGATATGGCTAAGAAAGTAATGATTACCTCTATAGATGATAAATGATACTTGATAAAGTTCAAAATTCTTTTAAAAAACTCTTTGTAGGGGTGCCTGGGTAGCTCAGTTGGTTAAGCATATGCCTTCAGCCAGGTCATGATCCCAGGATCCTGGAATCGAGCCCCATATCGGGCTCCCTGCTCATTGGGGAGTCTGTCTCTCCCTCTGTCCTGATCCCCTGCTCTTCTCTCTCTCTCTCTCACTTGCTCTCTCTTTCAAATAAATAAATAAAAATCTTAAAAAAAAACAACTCTTTGTAAACTTGAATTTGAATTTTGAAATTTTCTCAATAAAATGAATAAAATTTATCTTAAACCAACAATAAACAAACTATCAGAATTTAAACACTGTAAACACTTTCATCCAGCTAAGAAACATAACTAGGATGCCTGTTATTGTTGTTTGATATTTGTTGTTTGATAACAGTGATTTGATAATCTAGCTGAGCCATTGTAAAATGCAAAAATAACAAACAAAAACTGAAAAGAAATAACCATCATAATTTGAGGTTAAATAATTATCTACTGAAAAGCACAAAAGGGTGAACGGCATATATTAAGGTTAGTAATTGACTATAATATGACAAAAGATAAATACTAATACATAAAAACATTTTCCTCATGTCAGTTAGGAAAGCATAATGAAAAAATAAATGCATTCACACTGACAATACACACAGAGATTAAATAAGAATATGAAGACAGATATCAGACCTAAATGAAGAAAACAAACAAAAAATACTGAGGACACAAAAGAAAACTGGAAAACATATCGTATTCCAGAAAAAGTATTTATAAAGAGGGCACTCCTTCCCAAAGCCACACATTTCCAAGCATTCTAGCTAGGATTTTTGGGTTTGTTTTTTTTTGGGAATTTTGCCAAATTACTTAAAATTTGTTCTTAAAAAAGAACTGAGGGAAAATACCCAGGGAAAAATTTTTTAAAGTAAAGAATGCAAAGTGACCCTCCCACATAATGAAAGTATAATAATTGAAATAATGTGATTTGAGCTCAAATATTGACAGGAAGATAAATGGAATACAATGAAATATTCAAGTGTATATAAAAATAATACATAATAAAGGTGATATGAACAAACAACTGGAAAAGTGGATTATTGAATCAGTAATTATGATTTAATGAAGAGGGGATTGCATAGTCACTATTCACCATGAATTCATGAGTATTCTAGGTGGATTTGACAAATAAATGGAAAAAAAAGACAAATGAAAAAATTTGTAAAATTTCTGTAAGAAAGACAACTTTTGAAAGGTAATATCTTGGACAGGCAAAGAAGAAACAGTCAGTATCCTTAATATTAAGAACATCACAAACACGAAAAAAAGACATTAACTCTTCAGTTAGAAAGTTGGCTACAGACATAATCAGTTATTAGACTTGGACAAAAGAATATAGAGGAAACTGATTATAATAGAACATTTTTTATAAAACTACTATGATAATATATTTAGAAATAGAAACATGGAAGGAATATAGATACTAGATACTGTTGCTGTTAACTCAAAACCTGTAGACATATATTTCCTGGGTGATCCATGGCATTTAGTATTATAGAGAAGTGTCTAAAGCCAGACTGAATTTTATTTCTGGGTTGGTCAGCTGCTTTTTCCCCAGAAATTTTTAAGACTTTTTTTTTGTAAAAGTCTTACTGTTAAATTTGCTGTGAAGATAATTATTTTTCTCACCCAAATTATCTGTTCAACCTTAGTTTAAATATTGCTACTCTCTGTCATTTTTGTTGTTGGAATATATAATAGAAATTTTGAATCCATTTGTTCAGAATAACTGCTTTTAGCTTAAAGTCTGAGCTCATGACAGATCCCGAAGTGTGCAAGAACCTATACACATCCACACTGCCAGACTATTAAGCACCTGACAATGAACAATTTAGACAGTCCCCTTCCACCTGTTCTTACACAGAGCTCTAAAGCTAGCTGTCCAGGTCCTGGCACATAGCAAGTGAAAAGTAAATATTTCCTTCTATTGTTACTTTCAATGACAAGGGCACTATAGACTAGCCCAGATCTCCAACTCTGTGTCCTCAACATGAGGCTCATTTTCTGATACAGTCGTTAATTGACAAATAGGGAAGCATAACACAGTGGTAAGAAGGATGACTCAAGTCAACACAATACTGAAGAAGAACAAAGTTGTAGGACTGACACTGCCTAACTTCAACACTTATTACAAAGCTACAATAATCAAAACACTGTGGTATTGGCAAAATAGATAAATAGATCAACGGAGCCAAACTGAGAGCCCAGGAATAGACCCACACAATTGAAGTCAGTGATTTTTCACAGGGGAGTGAAGGCTATCAACGAAGAAGAGAGATTTTTCTCAAATAAATGGTATTGGAACAACTGTGTATCCACCTAAAAAACAAGGGATATAGGTGCTGATCTTATATCTTCCCTCCAAATTAACTCAAAATGCATCTAAATATAAAGCCTAAATGTAAAACTCAAAACTATAAAACTCCTAGAAGAAAAAAATAAAAGAAAATCTAGAAGACCATAGATTTGGTGATGAGTTTTAGATACAACACGAGCTATATACTGAAAGAAAAAATTGATAAAGTTTGCTAAAATTAAAAATTCTGTTTTGTGAAAGGTAGTTACAAAAAAATATAAATAGCCACAGAACAGAAGAAAATATTTGTAAAATGCATATCTGACAAAGATCTTATATGCAAAATATGAAAATAATTATTGAAATTTAATAGAAAAAATTTAAATATGTGCAAAGGATCTGAGTGAACACCTCACTATATATATATAGTGAGGTGTTATATATCTTTATCTATAAGTATAGATATAGATAAAGATATATATATATCCTAATGGCAAATAAGTATATGAGAAGATGTGCAAAATCAAAAGTCTTTGGGGAATTCTGAGATAATGAAATACTGCTACACACCCATTAGAACACCTAAAATTCAAAACACAGACACCGCTGAATACTAGTAAGATATGGAGCAACACATTCTCTCATTCACTGCTGGTGGGAATTCAAAACTTACGGCCATTTTGGAAAACAGTTTGACAGCTTCTAACATAGCTACATATACTGTTACCCTATGATTCAGCCATTAAACTAAGTATTAGCCAAATGAGTTGAAAACTGTCCACACCAAAACCTGCACATGAATGTTCACAGCAGTTTTATGCATAATCAACAAAAACTGGAGGTGCCTGAGATGTTCTTCAAAAAGTACAGGGTAAATAACTGTGGTACATCTGTGCAATGGAATATAATTCAATGATGAAAAGAAATTAGCAATCAAACCATGAAAGGCATAGAGGACCTTTAAATGTATGTATTGCTAAGGGAAAGAAAAAGCTACATGCTATACGATTCCGACTATAGGACATTCTAGCAGAACAATGGAGAAATTAAATATGGGGAGGATGGAAAGATGGAAGGGTGGAGTGCAGGGGAATTTCAGTGCAGGGAAACTATTGTGTATAATACTGTAATGGTGGTAAAATGACATTGTCCATTTGTCAAAACCTATAAAATTGTACAACACGAAGAATGGTTGCTAATGTAATTTATGGACTTTAGTTAATAATAATGTATCAACATGAATTCACCAATTGTTACAAATATTACACTAATGAAAGATTTAAATAATAGGGAAAACTGAGTGGGGGCAAGAGAAACTACACGTTAGCTCTCTGTACTGTGCGCACAATTTCCTGAAAACCTAGAATTTTTCTAAAAATAAAATCTATTAATCTAAAAAATAAGAATGACTGAAGTGTTTTAAAATCTGTCAACATAGTTTATTGTCTTTCAAAAAAATCAAGATACTTAACTACAAACTGACTTGGCTCGGTTAAGGTCAAGGGTTTTGTAACAATCACTCTTCCATTATTTGTAGGTCTTTAAAAATCACACGCCACTGTTACTAATTAAGTCATGAGGTTAGTATCTCCAATTAAAACTCAAGTCAAAAAACAAATCTTCACAGACCAAGATGCAAAATATACATTAAAATTTTAAACTACTAAAAACAGTGAGCCCTCAGAGCATAACATTATATGCATGCCTACACCATGCATAGTTAGAAATTCTTTTGCAGTAACATTTCATTCTGTCTGCATCTCAAAGGTTTGAAAATGTGAATCATAGATCTCTAATGACTTTTTTAAAGATTTTTTTTATTTATTTGAGAGAGAGTGCAAGAGAGAGAGAGCGCAAGAGAGAGAGAGCATGAGCAGGGGGCGGGGCAAAGGGAGAGGCAGGCTCCAAGGCTGAGCAGGGAGCCTGATGAGGGACTCCTTCTTGGGATATCAGGATCCTGACCTGAGCTGAAGGCAGACGCTTAACTGACTGAGCCTTCTAGGCATTCCTTATCATAGATCTTTGGGTAGATGCTAGTGGTACATTTCATAAGCCCCCATGAATTGTATCTCTGTATTCCTAATGTAGTTTAGACCCTTGCCTGGAATAGAAATGCAATGCTTGCAAGTAAATAAGGAGGAAAGATAACCAAAAAACAAAAGGATGAAGATGCATTGATTAGGTTCTTTAAGCAAATGTCTGAGTTCATTGTCTAAACCTGATGGAGCTCTGAGTATTCTAACTTTTAACCAGCCTTTTCACAGCCCCAAACTTTAGGGAATCAAAAAGACAGTCAAACTCCTCTGAGTTTGACCTCTATTTCAGATTTTTGAGAATAGATAGAAAGTGTTAGATGCATCATTCATTGCCTTGAAATTGAGCTCATTTCCACCTCTACCTTATGAAGATTTTTCTTAAAGCATCTATTTTGTAAAAGTACTGTTATGGATGAGGCAGAGGTGTTTAAAATAGTTTGTATACTAAGACAGGAATGCCTTGTTTTTGCTTTTGTTTTTGTTTTTTCATGACAGCCTTGTTTCATTTTTAAATTGGCAGTCACAATGTATTTTCTCATATTCCTCAGCACAGATGTATACCTATTTCTAGCATGGTTGGAATGGTCAGCATTGGCGCATCATTTAAATGTTTGTTGTAACGCTTCCTTGCATTTTATCATCTGTGATTTGAGAGTAGTGAATGAAAGTGATTTACATAAGCTTCTAAAATTACAGCTAACTGTGAAGACATTAAATATGTTCTCAGCCCAAAGTGACACATCTTTCTGTTATATATTAATTTGATCATCCTTCTTTTTCTTACTCTTTCAGGGAGTAAGGGATGGAAAAAAGGAACTCATAAATTTGAAAAGAATGTGTGTTTGGGCATTGGGAAATAAGTTTGCAAGTTGCTCTTCGCATTGGACAACAATAAAGATAGCCCTGGGCGACCTATCTTAAAGCATTATAGGAAGAAATTCAATCAGAAATCTCTGCAAACTAATTACTAATTGTACTGATAGTAGGAAAGTGGAAGAGATAACATGACTGATCCCAGAACTAAATTACCAGCAAAATTAGAATTTGAAATACATACTGATGCACTACTACTCATTCCAGGTCCATTGCTGTTTTCTCCATAATACACAGTAGAGGATGTAAAGATTGAATACCTTCATGAACTATAGCTATAAGGCATTAATATATCTATACATTTTATAATGCCTACATGTTTATTGTAAATATCTAATAAAATAAGGAATGTTTACACAATTATTATATATGAACCATCTATTATAAACAATTTAGAGTTTCAAAAAGTCATTTAATTTCTTAAGTCCAGTTAGACACCAGTAAATGCATCCAATTAATGGACAGCATGACTTTCCTTAAAACTTGTCAATGTCTCTGATTTGCCAGTAGAGCATAAATTACATGAAGTGGCAGTCAGAACTCTCTGAGGTCTGCATTCACCCTCCTGCCTCACTCTTTATCCCACAATGATTCTTCCTTGATACCCTGTGGTCCAGCCAAAGCCTTATTCATCACACCCTCACACATTACAATCCACAAACACATCTCTCCAGCCTGGGGCTACACACCTCGGGCTTCTGAAGCATATCTTCTCTCCAAATAACACCTGTCAATCCTGTTATTTTGAAGAAGCAGCAGGTGCTCTAGAGTTATACTCTAACGTCCAGGACAACAACGTCTGCACTACTGAACGTCCTCACTACTGAAATAAATACAAATAATAATACTACAAGTTGCCTATCCACTCAATCTTCAGCTTCTTTCTCCCTTATCTTGTCACTTTTCCCTGTGTGTTGGCCTGCTACAACCCTGGCCTGTCTTCCCAGCTCTCTGCTCATCATATGCATTATCTTAAACTTCAAATTTTTCCTCTGGGTTTGCATGTAAGGCGTTATTGTTATTGGGTGTGTTTCGTTTTAGGTGCCTCATTTCAAGACACAGGCTTCAGGGAATTTAAACGACATGGCCAAGACAGTACAGAAGATGGGGAAAGACAGGACGCTGAGACACCTGTTTCCTAAGCTGGTGTCTTTTCCCCCTTACTGTGCTCTCTTCTATAAAAATGATGCCTTCCCCCAGAGAAGTAACATGCTGGTGATGAGACACTTAACCTCCCTGATCTCCAATTTCCTCATCTGTCAGTGGGAATTATGTGTCCTGCCCTGCACATCTTATGTGGCAGCTACAAGGAACAAAAGAGATAATGCACGTGAGGGAGTTTCTGAAGTGCTAATAAAAAATTAAAAGTGTCACTTTATTATCTTGACATGGAAGACAGCTGAAGAGCACTGGGATTAAAACCACCAGATTTAATCTCTTTCTATATAGTTCCTTACCAGAAACTGAATCTAGGTTTGGATTCAACGGATGTTGGATGTCAGATCTGTGATTTCCCAATTCCCAATTAAAATGACCTTTAAGGTACAAAAAATAAAATAAAAAAGAAAATGGTCTTTAAGTTATCAAAAGAAGTATCAAATTTGCAAAAGATTAAGAGTGTTTAGGAATTCTTAGAAACATTTCTCCTAAGACTCCAATAGCTTACAATTTGAGTCAGAAAACCAGTTGTGCCTAGATTAAACTGAAGTCTTGTTAGAAAGTTCCAAAACAACATCTATGAACAGTGATGAAAACAAGTTCTATTTCTAAATACCAAGATTGACACTATATTGCCAGGATTTGCAACCATTTCCTTTAACTGTAAAAACAACGTATTGGCCCTCAGAGTCTGCCACACTCACAAAGCACCCTCCAGCCCTCCATGCTCCCTGCCACAGCTCACAGACAGAACAAGGGTTGTAAGGAAAAGAGCAGTGGGTCCTCTGCTAAGAGCCAGCTGCTTGTTGGGTAGGTGGAGAACTCCACTCTCCACACGGGAGGACTTGACCAAGGAGAAGATGGGCAGAGTCCTGATGTCCCAGCAACCTGGAAACTGTGGGTTTTCAAACTTTGTCACTTTCTTTTCAGTGTCAATCAATAAGCCAGGTATCAGTAAAGGATGATCTCATTTCAAACCAGCAGAACCACACTACATCAATGCCTGGACGTTTAGGTAGGGGCTTTGCTTGTCCAGCAGCTGCAGAATGGAGATGAGAATTCATAAAGGACCAGGGTCAGAGTCAGAAGGGCTGAGACTAATCCAAGTACCCTGAGAGCAAACAGCAGCCCTTGACAGAGCTTTATTAGTTCAAGTTTTGCAAATAGAAAACTCAAGTATAAATAAATTAAAAAAAAAAACAAATGAACCAACAATAGTGGAATTTATTAAAGGGGGTTCATCTTATGGGGAACTTGGGTGGCTCAGTTGGTTAAGCAACTGCCTTTGGATCAGGTCATGATTCTGGAGTCCCAGGATCGAGTCCCACATCAGGCTCCCTGCTCAGCGGGGAGTCTGCTTCTCCCTCTGACCTCTCCCCTCTCATGCTCAATCTCTCTCGCTCTTTCTCAAATAAATAAATAAATTCTAAAAAAAAAAAAAAAGAAGGTTCATGTTGATTATAAAAATCAATTAAATACATTACCAGTATTTTAAAAATAAAAGTTGTAACATAAAGCCCAACTATTGGGAACCAATTCTAAAAGTGCTCTTGAGCAAGTGACCTCAAACGTGTGAAAAATAATCTGTGTATCAGTTCAATTGCTTTATAATTGAACTATAATTTTAATGTAAAAGACTTAAGAGTTTGCAACATCATGGAAAATTATTGAAAAATATAAAAACATGAAATTTTATGAAAAATGTGATGATGTTAATGGCTACTATTATTAGGTATTCACAATGTGGTAGGCACATTTTAAGATATTTACATATTACCAACTTCTTTCATTCTCATAAACATATGGTGCAGGCACTGTTTCTTTCCCCTTTCTTGAATGAGGAAACTTAGCTTCAAAAAGGTTAAATAACTTATAAATTAGTGTCATAGAAAGATGATATGGCAGAATCAGGATTTAAAGCAAATTATTCTGGTTTCAAATTCTTATAATGACTATGCTATATTAACAGCCATAACATATATATGAATATACATATATGGCATAATTAATGCTGACATGACATAAAGCAAAATATTGTGAAGTATAATAATCAAGGATATTAATAGACCTTCTTTTCAACTTAGTAATTTTTAATTATAAAAAGAAATAACCTACTACTTCTAAAATGTAAAAGTGAAGTCACTTTGTTAAAAAAATAAAATTGTTACCATACACCCACACCCACGTGGGTGGAAGAATTAACATATACAATATGAAAGACACTATCTGTACAGTTGTGTAGTCAAATCAAAATGGATTTTTTGTATGTTGAGGGACTGTGTTGGTTCAGCACTGAGCTGTCACCAAGTTGACTCAATTTAAGGAATTCACCTTCCTGTTCTTTATACTTAGTGTTTCTTTATTCTTTTACTTGTATTTTTAAAATGATCTAAAATCAATATGTATTTATATATTCCTTAAATATCAAGGAAATAATAGTAGACAATGCTTTTAAACCAGATAGGGTGAAAAGGTAATAATATTCAGAAGAAATGAGACCAGTGAACCCTAGAAGTAAATGATGCAAGATTTACTCATGAATATACAATTAATGTGAATTTGAACTTCTCACCTCTTAGGTATTTATTTAAAATATTTATTTAAGTTCCAGCTAACATACAGTGTAAAATTAGTTTCAGGTGTACAATTTAGTGATTCAATACTTACAGGCAACACCGTGTGCTCATCACAACAAATGCCTTCCTTAATTCCTCTCACCTATTTCACCCATCCCCCACACCCACCTCCCCGCTGCTAACCCTCAGTTTGTTCTCTACAGTTAAGAGTTGTTTCTTGGTTTGTCTCTCTCTCTTTTTCTAAAATTATGTTCAGTTAGCCATTGTATAGTACATCATTAGTTTTTGATGTAGTATTCAATGATTCGTTAGTTGCATATAACACCCAATGCCATCCCTACTAAAATACCATTGGCATTTTTCAAGGAGTTGGAACAAACAATTCTATAATTTCTATGGAACCAGAAAAGACCCTGAATCGCCAAGAGAATGTTGAAAAAGAAAAACAAAGTTGGTTTGTATCTCTTTCCTCTTGCTCCATGTTTGTTTATTTTGTTTCTTAAATTCCACTTATGAGAATCATATGGTTTTTGTCTTTCTCTGACAGACTTACTTTGCTTAGCTTAATAGTCTCTAGCTCTGGCCACATCATTGCAAATGGAAAGATTTCATTCTTTGATGCCTGAGTAATATATCATTGTCCAGGTATATACCACATCTTCTTTATCTATTTATCAGTCAATGGTCACTTGGGCTGTTTCCATAATTTGCCTGTTGGTGATAATGTTGCTATAAATGTCAGGTTGCATGTACCCCTTTGAATTGGTATTTCTGTGTCCTTTACTTAAATGCCTGTTGGTACAATTGCTGAATCAGAAGGTAGTTCTTTTTTTAACACTTTGGGAACCTCCATACTGTTTTCCAGAGTGGCTGGTCCAGCTTGCATTCCCACGAATGGTGTAGGAAGGTTTCCTCTTTCTCTGCATCCTTGCCAATATCTGTCACTTCTTGTTATTTCAGACATTTTGATTGGTGTGACATGCTATGTCATTGTAGTTTTGGTTTGTATTTCTTTGATGAGGAGTGATGTTGAGCATCTTTGCACATGTTTGTTGGCCATCTGGATGTCTTCTTTGGAAAAATATGTATTCGTGTCTTCTGCCCATTTTGTAATTGATTATTCATTTGGGGGGAGTTGAATTTTCTAAGTTCTTTATAGATTTAGGATACTAAATATATGTCATTTGTAAATATCTTCTCCCATTCCATAGTTTGTCTTTTAGTTTTGTTGGTTGCTTTCTTCACTATGAATAAACTTTTTATTTTGATGAAACATCAATAGTTTATTTTTTGCTTTTTGTTTCCTTTACCTCAGGAGACATCTAGTAAGAAGTTGTTATGGCCAGTGTCAAAGAAGTTACTGCCTGTGTTCTCCTCTAGGATTTTGATGGTTTCCTGTCTCATATTTAAGTCTTTCATCCATTTTGAATTTATTTTTATGTTTGGTGTAAGAAAGTGGTCCAGTTTAATTCTTCTGTATGTTGCTATCCAGTTTTCCCAAAACCATTTGTTGGAGAGACTTTTTTCCATCAGATATTCTTTCCTGCTTTATTGAAGATTAATTGACCATAGAGTTGTGGGTTCATTTCTGGGTTTTCTCTCTTAGGTAGTTTTAACAAAGAATGAATTTTAAGAGCATAGGTTCAAGCATCCATGTATTGATGTCAGTCCAAAGTCACTTGGCTTAGTGATGTTTCTTAAACCCCAGTGTCTCAATTTCCTCACACACAAACTGGTAATAATGATAACACTTACCTCATAGACCTGTTGAGACTTAATAAATGTGATGTTCATGTAAAGTTCATAATTAGAAAGCACTTGTGTTCAGTAAGTGTTCAAAATCTGTTAGCTATTTTTCTTATTTAGAAAATAAATTAACAGACAATAAAAATAGGCAGCATCATATTTTCTTAACAATATTCTCTTACAAAACACTGACTTTTGTGGGGAGGATAAGGGTGTCACAGATGAAAATGAAAAGATTGAACTTTGCTACTCAAACTGTTTTATTTAGATAAGCAACATCTTCATCACTTAGGAATCTGTTAGAAATGCAGAATTTCACTAAGTTCTCTTCTCCCCCCCAACATCTGAATCAAAATCTGCATTTTAACAAGACCTCTCAGGAGATTTGAATGCATGTTAGTAATGCTGTTTACAGAAGAGGTGGCTTTCTTTTCATGTACCTTGTCCTAAATACCTGAGATCAGAGAATCGGATCACATGCCTCTCCTCCTTCCATGTGTTCTCCCCTAGACCTCTGACTATAGGAATCCCAGCTTCTTTTGATAATACATGCCTGCCTAAGACAATCACCTCTCACAACTTCTTTCACTGTTAAATTTCAATTCAAATGCTAAACAAAATATCTGCCAGACAAACATGTAGACCAATGTAACAGAAGAGAAAGCCCAGAAATAAACCCGTACACATATGGTCAACTGATCTTGGACAAAAATGCCAAGAACGCATCACGGAGAAAAACAGTGTTTTCAGCAAATGGTGTTGGAAAACTAAAATCCACATGCAAAAGAAATTAAATTAGACTCCCACATTAATCTATACACACTGTTCACTTAAAATGGATGTAAGACCTAAAACTGTAAAACTCCTACAAGGAAACGTATGGAAAAATCTTTTTGACATTGGTCTTGGCAATGGTTTCTTGGAGATGACATCAAAAGCACAGACAATAAAAGCAAAGATAGGCAAGTGGTACATCAAACTAAAAAGCTTCTGCATAAAACCAAAACCAAAACCAAAACAAAATAAAACAACAACAACAAAAATCAACAGAATGAAATAACATCCTACAAAATGGGAGAAAATATTTGCAAACCATTATCTGATAAGAGTTTAATATCTAAAATGTATATGAAACTTAAATGTTTCAGTAGTAAATAAATCACCCAATTAAATAATGGACAAAGGACTTGAATAGACATTTCTCAAAGGAAGACATACAAATGGCCATCTTTTCAAACATGAAAAGATGCTCAACATAACAAACTAATCACCTGGAAAATATAAATCAAAACTACAGTGAAATATTACCTCACAGCTATTAGAATGGCTATTAGATAGATAGATAGATACATACATACATACATACATATATACAAGTTGTGGAAAAATTGGAACTCACTGTTAGTGGAAATGTGAAATGGTGTTAGCAGGTATGAGAAAACAGTATGGAGATTCCTCAAAAAATTGAAAATAGAACTACCACATAATTCAGCAATCCCACTTTTTCATATATATATATATCCAAAAAGAATTTGAAATCAGGATCTTAAGGAGACATCTGTGCTCCCATGTTCATTGTAGCATTATTCACAATAGCTTGAATTGCCATCAATAGATGACTGGATAAAGAAAATCTCTCTCTCTCTCTCTCTCTCTCTCTCTCACACACACACACACACACACAGACACACACACACACACACACACACACACACACACACACAATGGAATATTATTTTGCCTTAAAATGGAAGGAATTCCTGCCATTTGCAACAACATGGATGACGGTAGAGGACATTATGCTAAGTGAAATAAGCCAGGTATGGAAGGACCTACATGATTCCACTAATGTGAGAATCTAAAATCATCAAATTCATAGAAGCAGAGGATACAGTGGTGGTTTCCAGAGGTTCAGAACTGGGGGAAACTAGGAGTTGTTGTTTAATGGGTATAAAGTTATGGTTATACAAGATGAATAAGTTCTGGAGATCTCCTGTCCAACACAATGCCCATAGCTAACACAGTATTATTAACTTCAAAGTTTGTTAATAAGGTAGATCTCATGTTAAGTATTCTTAGCACATCCAAAAAACAAACAAACAAAAACACAAAGGGACACAAGAAAACTATGGAAAGTGTTGGATATGTTTATTACCTTGATTGTAATGATGGTATCATGGCTGTTTGCCTACGTCCAAACTACAAATTAAAAATATTACATATGTGGTGTTCTTTGTATATCAATTATACCTCACTAACGCTGTCTTTTTTTAAAAAGGGAATATCCAGAACAAGATGATATATGAAACTTTGATTCTATTTTATTTCTCTTGCAAATTGCTTCTATCAGAACCTGAGTAAAATAAACCTTGCTCTTTCTGAAAATGATCACTGGCCACCATAAGGGCACAGTATGCCTTACTGAATTATGCTGTCAACTGGAAATTAGCAATTGACCTGTGGATCCCTTTTTAATAAGAACATTCCTGCTGGTATTGATTTATAGGGAGCATTATTTCCTGTTGCAATATGAGTAGTAATAATTTTTCCTTGGAGGCACCTTATGTTTTTAAGAGTTCCTATAACAAATGAGATTTTAACAAGGCAGGAGTGATTTTATGTGATTGGAGGCTGTTTGTTATGCACTGGTGATTTGTTTAATTGAACACAATCTAGAAGACTCCAGTATTACAAATACACATCAGCAACAACTGCTGAACACGTATCTGAAAACAGAAATGGAACCTGAGATAACGGAAACAAGGAGGCACTTTTAAACTCATGAGCAAAAAAGGCACCCGATTTTAATCTGGAGCCATCTAGAACTCCCTAAAACATTCTTCCATTTCAAAGTAATGTAAAAATCTTGACCTTTTCTAGCAAATATTTAATTTGCCTAAGGGTTGATTGTTCTGTGTTGACATGAGCAGGTGTTGAACTCCTTGGCTGATGTCCTGTGTCCTAACACAACTGTGATTTTATGCTCTTACTCAATGAGCCAGCCTCTTTGGTGTGATTCTGTTTTCCTTGATTACTTTCTTCACTGCTAAGAGACAATCTCATTGAAATGGATGAAAGCCTATATCTATTTAGGCAGATGTCTTGTTAAGCTCAAACTTTCAAAAGAGAAAATCAACCCTGTCCACAAGTTATTGTCTGTGAAGTCATGAGGATTGGTCCTCATGAGGAAACATCGATTATGTAATCCACGCTTTCTGTTGGGGGCACACAACCTTGAGGTTATTACTGCCCAGTATTTATCAAAAGCTTCACTATGATAATCCACACTTCAGAGGAAGGATTGCCATCTTCCTCTGAAGATATTTGCCCTTCATCTCTAAGTCAAAGGAAATCTGAGAGCTGGTTGCTTGGACCACACTGTCCATGAGAATTCTTGTTGTTATTTTAGTTCACTGTAACACAAAAGCATATATATCTAATGAGCATTAGTATAAAAATAAAGAAGCTATAAAGACATTAATAGAGCTTATGTAAATGATGGCTGTCAGGATGATTTTATGTACAAAGAATGTCCTGGTTGGTATTTATAGCAGACTAGTTGTACATCTTCTGAAAATTGAGTTTACCTTCAGGAAACTGCATCGTATGATTAATGCATTTTCCTTTTGATTTGTCTGCTGAAAGCATGACATGTTGAAAACATGCTATGGCAGGGGTGCCTGGGTGGCTCAGTATGTTGGGTCTCTGCTTTTGGCTCAGATTATGGTCTCTGGATCCTGGGATTGAGCCCCTCATCAGGCTTTCTGCTCAGCAGGGAGCCTGCTTCCCCCCATCTCCCTGCCTGCCTCTCTGCCTACTTGTGATCTGTCTGTCAAATAAATAAATAAAATCTTAAAAAAAACAAAACAAAACATGCTATGGTTGATCCAGTTCATTCAATTTTCCGAACTCTTGGCACCACTTTATATTCCCATTTTAGTTTGTTTTCTGTTTGTCACCTCCACTTTTAACATTTATTATTTTCTAGGCTTTTGTTTTCTTTGAAGGTGCCATAAATCTTTTATGGAAAAAGATGCAGCATGTGTCTGAATATTAGGGACGAATGACTGCCCTCAGGGAGACCACTCTGGCCACCTGAAGCTATTTATACCTTATGATAGTTCCTTCTCAACAATCTAATTAGCAACCACCATCTACATTATATTGAGTGCTTTAAACTATTATTAAAACAAGAAAAAGACATTGTATTGATCAAACAAGAGAAAAACTTTGCTGGCCACAAAATGCTTTATTCCTGAGCTAAAAATGGGCAAATGGAAGACAAAGAGGTATAAAGAGAGAAAAATGACTGATGTATATTTACCTTCTCCATTTAAATGAATAAAATAATTTCTATTTATGAAAAATGTCCTCTCTTTAATAATGCCCTAGAGGTACATGACTACTAGGGAATTTTCTTCAAGAGATTTTGCATTAACAGAAACACTTTTTCAGATGGGGTATAAATTTAAATCGTTCCTAGAATGCCAAGTGAAGAAACTTTTTCTCCCTGAGCTTTAATGAGATATAACTGGCATGTAAAATTGTGTTAATTTTAAGGCATACAATGTGATGATTTGATATACACATATGTTTCAAAGTGATTACCATAACAAGGTAAGTTAACACATTCATCACTTTACTTAGTTACCGTGTGTGTGTGTGTGTGTGTGTGTGTGTGTGTGAACATCTAAGGTCTACTCTCTAAACCACTTTCAAGTACAAAATACAGTATTATTAACTATAATCACCATGTTGTATATTAGATCCCTGGACCTTGTTCTTTTTATAACTGGAAGTTTGTGCCATTTAAACCAGCAAAGAACAGCAAATTGTGTTACGTATTGCTGTTATGTAGAAAGGGGAACAGTGAGAGTGTCATTGGAACAGGCAACTTGGATCGAGGATGACCTTGTCAAGTGAGGTTTTGGTGGTATATCAAAGAATAATCAAATAATCTACCAAATTCTTTGGTAGAATAATCAAAGCTTATCAGTATGGGTTTAAAAGAGAATGACTTGGGGGAAATTGGAGGGGGAGACAAACTGTGGACTCTGAGAAACAAACTGAGGGTTTGGGAGGGGAGGAGGTGGGGTTTGGGCGAGCCTGGTGGTGGGTATTATGGAAGGCACGTGTTGCATGGAGTACTGGGTGTGGTGCATATACAAAGAATTCTGGAACACTGTAAATAAATTTTAAAAAATAAAATAAATAATATAAAAGAGAATGAGAGAATGTGAAATGGAAAAAGGAAGTACAAGAGATGTTTTCAAAAATTTCTTTTAAATTAATGACAGATAAGTGGGACATTGCTGGGTTCAAGGGAGCTATTTCTTTTACGAGTTTCTTAGGCATACATGTATGATGATGGAAATGGTTCAGTAGAAGGGAAATTTAATAATATTTATATCAAAGATGATTCAAGTGCATCCTTGAATTGGAAAGAGGGAACCAAATTAACTATGGAAATGGAGGAGCTGGTTTTAGGAGCACAGAGAGTTCATGCAGTGTAATAAAAGGTAAGACAGAACATTTACATACAAATGCAGGTAGATTAGGGTGGGGAATGTGAAAATTCTCATTTAAAGTTTGTATTTCCTCATAGAAACAGAAATAAGAAAGAAAGTCATCACTTGAAAATGAATAGAGGAAAAGGGTTTTAGAAATTTGGGGAGACTTCTGAGTGAGTGGAAGAATGAAAAGATACAGGAAATGGGACCTGATTGGCAGGAAGCACCAAAATCTCTTTTAAGCATACTGGTCATGCATGTTTAATGTAAATGCATTATTATCATTGTATGTTTTTCTCTGGTTACTTTCAGTTCCTTGGTTGCAAGTGTAAAGTTCATTGAGAATTGGAATGAGCTAGTGTGATATTTATGGAAGTGACTACAATGTTTGACCAGTAACTCTAAGCTAGAAAAGAAAGGAAGTAAGGCAAGAGTGGAATTTGAAGGACAGTGACAAGGTCATGGGTCAATTTTTGGAGGGCTCATTGAGATGAACGTTGTTGAAATTAGAATGTAGAGGTAGTGTGTTAAAATAAATTAAGGTTGTAGTTAGAAAGTGGGACACTTAAAACTGAGCTTATGAAGGAGTTACAATTACTGATGCTGAAACAATCGGGGTAAAAACATGGTTGGGTTGACAGTAATAGTGGACAGGTTCATTTGAAAAGGAAATCTCGAGTCTGCAGGGGATTGGAAATATTTTCTATGAATGTACTGACATAACAAAAAGTATGAATCATGAATTAGAAAAGGAGGTGACAAATTAGCAGCTAAAATATCCCAGGGAAGAGGGATGACAAGAAATAAGAGTAATACAGGATACACTGAAAAAGCATGAGCTAGCTTCAAAAAGTCTTGGGTTTTATGAGGAGGAAGCTGGGATAATGGTCTGGAAACAGTAATAAAAAAAACATTACAGGCTTCTATTAGTTATTTGTTGTTGCATAACAAATGAACTCAAAACTTAAAGTAACAATAATCATTTATTATCCCTCATAGTTTCTATGAATTTAGATAAGCCACAACAGAAACAATTAATCTCTACTCCAGTAAGTCTGGAGCCCCATTCAGAAAACGTAAAGCCTGGGGTTGGAATCACGTGAAGTTTCATTCACTTCCTAGCCATAAAAGTCATGAGCCTAGCTGAACCATGACTTTGAGAAACAAACTGAGGGTTTGGGAGGGGAGGAGGTGGGATTTGGGCGAGCCTGGTGGTGGGTATTATGGAAGGCACGTGTTGCATGGAGTACTGGGTGTCGTGCATATACAATGAATTCTGGAACACTGTAAATAAATTTAAAAAAATAAAATAAATAATATAAAAGAGAATGAGAGAATGTGAAATGGAAAAATGTGAGCTGTAGGACCCACACATGGCTCTCCAGGTGGCCTAGCACACTGGTTGGGTTATAAGGACAAGTGCTCCCAAAGGGAGAGAAAGCTAGGCAGAAGCTACATGGTCTTTTACTGCTTAGCCTTAAAGTTAAAGCAACACTTCTGCTACATTCTAGAGACTAAAGTAGCTGCAAAGGTACAAGTTCAAGAAAAGAGAACATAGACCCCTCCCCCACACACCCCCCAGTGAAAGGGTGTCAATGTCCTTATTGTACAAAGAGCACATGGGGTGGGATATATAACGATATGGCCGTCTTTGGGAAATGTAATCTGCCACAGCCGCATAACTGAACTCTAGGATCAACTGCAGACATGTAGAAAGAACGCAAGTACCATTTAAGAGGGCTTCCAGGAAAACAGCAAATGTAGTTACAGTAAGAAATTAACAAAGGAGTAAAAGAGGTAGTTGTGGGATATGTGGAGCATTTTGCCAACTCTACACTGTGGAAGAATTTGTGAAGTTGAGCAAGGTGAGAATCTGAACCACGTCAGGATATGTCTAGTCAAAGCCATAAAGAGTTAAGAGTCTGAGTGATAAACTCCTGAAGATTTTGGCTTGTTTCGGTAATGGAGGTAAACAGAGGTGTAGGGCAGAATGGGATTAATCCTCAGGAAGGGAGAGGTGTTGTTCTTGTTAGGGGCACTTGAAGCCCTGGTGGCTGATCCAATCCATGCAAGGGCGGTTTTAAGTCTGGCAGAGGGATGCCAGGAACCAAGAGTATTCAAGGCACACCATGACCTAGAAAAATTGATCCCAATATAGCCAAAATGCCTTGCATTAGAAAAACAATATAATCTACCTTATTAAGAGATACTATGAGGGAAAATTATACTTTCACATTAACACATGCTGGAAAAGCACTGGATAATATGACACTAATTTATGACAAAAAGAATGCACTTAGCAAACTAGGAATCGAAGTGAAATTTGAACTTGATAGTGTGTCTACCAAAGACCCCAAGCAATTAGCTTGCGTAATATTAGAGTAATTGAAGCATTCTCTTTAAAGTCAGGAACAATTCAAGGGTTTCTGCTAACACTGCTTAAACATTAACAACATGGTATGAAAATGAGTAAGAGGTTTATAATTATAAAGGAAGAAACAATATCACGATTTGCACATTATTAACAATAATTTGATTAATTACAAAGAAAATAAAAGGTACTCCAAAGAAAAATTATTAGAACTTACTAGTAACCAATATACAAAATTCAATAGCATTTCTATGAATCAGCAATAATCAATTATAAGATATCCTCTTATTACAGTTCAGTCCCAGTAGGAAAAAAAGAAGTATAAAGGGATACTAAAATACCCAAAAGAACTGAAAGTTATTTAACAGGAAATTATCAAACATTTTATTGCAAAACATAAGACAAGATCTTAAAAATGAAGAGAAATTGGTTCTGTGTTCATAGATGTAAAACTAAATATTGTAAAGATGTCGGTGCATCCCAATTAATCTTTAAATTCAATGCAATTAGCATGAAAAATCTTAACAGAGTTTTTCAGAGAACTTGGGCATATTGGAAATGAATGAAAACAGATCCACATGAAGGATCATGATTGTGTAAATTCAGAGCATCAAGGATGATGAACAAATCTTAAAAGCCCCCAGAAAGGAAAACAGGTCACTTGACAAAAGACTGGCAATCAGTAGGGTGTTTGACTTTCCAGGAGTGTGCCAGAAGCTAGAAAGTAATATAGCATTGAGTTCAAAGATTAAAAATCTCAAAAAAGAAGTAAAAGAAGAAGAAAAAGAAGGGGAGGAGGAGGAGGAGGTTGGAGATCTCTTGCCCACAACCTTCTCAGAACGTTAGTAGAAAATACACTTCACTGGTGAAGAGTGGAAAACAGACAACAAAGAAGAAGACATGGGATTTGTGGGGAGAGAGGAAGGAAAATCTCAGAGAGAGAGTTATCAGATTTGCCATACATTTTGCTGCCAAGAAAGAGCCTCATAACCATTTTACCTAAATCAATGGTTCTCAGAGTAGCCCCAGTCCACTTGAGACTTTGCTAAAAAGGTAAGTTCTCAGAGTTCTTCCCAGACCTACTGGACCAAAATCTCTGAGACAGGGTTCTTGACAACCCATATTTTATCAAACCCTGTAAGTGCTTCTGGAGCAACCCAATTGTGAGAACCCTTGACCCAGTGTGCCCTAAAACTCAACTTTCAGGTCATAAGAATTTCCCTAAGTTCTGCTATAGGCATCAAACATGAATCTTTATTTTTTGATGTTTTATGCTTATTTTGAAAATAACACATGGTCTGTGTTGACATCTTGGAAAAGATAGAAAAGGATAATTGAGAAAGAAAAGTTATCTATAATTCCATGACTCAGAAAAAAGTAGTAAATTTACATTATGTTATATACATACACATATATATGTATATTTGGATTATACAGTATGTGCATTTTATATATTATTTTTATTTAATATTATATATTGAATATTTCCTATGTCATTGAAATATCTTCTACAACTTCATTTTACTAGCTATATATTTCATAATATGGTGGTAATATGATGTTTAAAAAATGTGTTTCTACTAGGGGAGGGTGGGGTGGGAAGCTTTTCTTAAAAAATGTGTTTCTATCAATGAGAGTCTTCTCTAATTCTTTGAAAAATATAATAATGTTGTAATGAATTTCATCCTAGTTCTCTTTTATAGTTTTGTGTCTGGTTACAAGCACAGTTACCTGCAGTCAGAGATGGTGATGTTACTCCTAGGTGTGCCATTTGCTGGTGGTGTGACCTTCTGCATGTTTAATTTATCTCTTAGGGTTTCTGTCTCCCATCTATAAATGGGGATACTAATACTCTTCATGGTGAAGATTGAGGAGGATAATATGTGTTAAGCACTTACTATAGTTCCCATCTAAAACTAATGTTAATGCTAACTCTTAATCACTGCTGGTAGAAAGAGTAAATTGTTACAGCCACTTTGGAAAGCGATGTGGCACTACTTGCAAAACTGAACATGTGCATGGTCTAGAAGCCAACAATTCCACTTCTAGGTATAGCTCCAAATTCTTCCACATGTTCACAATGAGACGTATGCAAGGATATTCATAGCAGTATTCTTTTTTTTTTTTAAAGACTTTATTTATTTGAGAGAGAGGGAAAGAGAGAAGCAGACTCCCTGCTGAGCAGAGAGCCCAGCTCAGGACTCAGTCCCAGAGATCATGACCTGAGCCAAAGGAGGACTCTTAACTGACTGGGCCACTCAGGTGCCACTGCAGCATTCTTTATAAGAACACAAAACCTAGGAACAATCCAAATGTTCATCAGCTGGAGAACAGATACATTGTGGTATTTTTGCATAAGAAAATATAAGGCAATAGTAAAAAGGAATAAACTATAACTAAACATAATGACATGGATGAGTATTAGAAACTGAAGAAAATGTAAAAAAATGCTCTATATATTAGAAAAAAACATTGATACTAAAAGAAAATGAATTTGCAACAGTACCAACAGTAATACTAGCAGGCGTAACAATCATGTGGGTTTTTTTTTATAGGGTCATATAAATTCCTAAAACCAAACATTTGGAGTAAACACTGGATTAGTTAGGTCTTTTGTTTTCCCTTCCAAAAAAAAAAAAAGTTTTACTGATTTAATATATAACCATTAATTTAAGAGACTGACCATTCTATCACATCCCTTCCGACATTGGTACATCTACCATGATCATTTATTAGGCAAGAGACACCACATTGTTTTAATTTTATTTTTTTGGTTAATGGTTTAAAGATTTTATTTATTTATTTATTTGACAGATAGAGTAAGAGAGGGAACACAACAGGAGGAGTGGGAGAGGGAGAAGCAGGATTCCCACTGAGCAGGGAGCCTGATCTCAGGAAGCTGGCATCATGATCTGAGCCAAGGGAGAAGCCAAATGACTGAGCCACCCAGGCACCCCAATGGTGTAGGTATTTTTAGGAATAATTCTATTCCTTAACACTAAATCTGCCCATTTGGTTACATTTTCAGTGAAGACTGATAATTGAGTTGACTTCTGAAAGTAAACTATCATTTTTTTCAGGGGAAGCACGTAGGTGGTTAGCTTGGAGTGGGGGAGGTCCATTCTAGGTCCATTCAAGTACAGAGGTGTTAAATGATGAGGATTCCAGAAATGGGGATAGATTTAATATAACTCTAAAAAAATGTGTGTAAAATTTTAAGATACAAGAAAGACTGAAAAAATTGAGGGTAGGCTCTTAAACTATTCTAAGTGTTATAAACTTTGTTTATAGGAATAGAGAACATTGAAAATTATCTAATTGATTTATTTGTGTTACCAGATTTTGTGTTAGAATAATAACTGATGATAGAGAAAAGGATAGTTTGGAAGGAGAAAGCCTAGACATGAAGTACCAGGCTTTGGAAATCATCTAGGAGAAAGAATCCTAGGTTGAACAAAGCCAGTGGTTGTAGAGAATAAAGGGAATGGGAACAAGGGTGAGTAATTAGACTTCAGTGCTAAGTGAACGTGTAGCACTAAAGTTTTTACTTGGTCAAACAAAATGGAAATTTTTCCCTAATGATTTAGAGACTATGAGGAAGGGAAGAGAAACACACATGTATGTGTATACACACACACTCTCTCTCTCATTTATTTATTTACTGATCTGCTAATTTAAAATAATCCTTTATTTGAAGGATTTTTGCCCAATTTTTCAGGTGTGTCCTTCTCATTCTTTCTGGCAATCTGTGGTAACTCTGACAATATTTTCAGACAATGCTCTGAAATTTTCTTTCTTTACCCAAAATAGTTTTTTTTTCCAGTGTTACAAACATATCTCCTATACTTTATATCTTCCTTTTGCCCCTCTACATCATCATCTTCATCTTTCTCTACCTAGTTATGGGTTTTAGAAGTATATATCAATCAATATGATATGATCAGTAGCACCTTCATAAAGGGGCTTCATCCCAGGGCTTCCTGTGCTCTGTCTTACTTTTCCCAGAGGTAGGATCTGCCAACAGAGACCAACAGTGAAAGGGAGAAAGAGCAGTGAGGATCAGGGTTGAGGGATGGTTCAATATTCCAGGCTCTCTCCCTCACTGAAGAGAGCTACTAGGAGATCCCAGACACTCCACCATTTTCTCTTGCTCTCGCTCTCTCTGTCTCTGTTTCTCCCTCTCCCCCCTTTCCCAGCTCCCCTCTCTCCAGGTTGGTTCTGAAATTCTGGGAACTCCTTTGCATCTTCAGACCTAAAGGTGGGAATGGAGATTCTATTACCCATTTCCAGCTCAGGGTCCCATACTCTTCTTTTCGATTTCCCTATGTTCTGCCCAGATCTATGTAAATAGTGTCTTGATTAAACTGTTGTCAAATTGCTCAAATTGAGTGTAACATCTGTTTCCTGCTGGGATGTTAACTGATAAAGAAATTGGTACTGGAAGTAGCTCTGGGAAATAGACCTTCAACATGGGAATCTGGGATTGGGTTACTCTCCTTGCCATCAGGGAAAGGGACGTGAGTCCCAACTAAGTGCATCTGGGGAATCATGATTATTTAAATTAAAAAAGAATACAATGAAGGGCAAGTGGAGGGCGAGTTGGAAAATCCATTCAACCCAGTAATTAGTCTCCACAGTGATAATATAAATTTTAAAAGTGTGGCATTGGGTAGCTTTATTCCTGATAGCTCTAGAGCACAGGTTCTCAGTTAGTGGCAATTATGCCCCCGGGGGAACCTCTGGCAATGTTTGGAGACCATTTTGCTTGTCACAGCTTGGAGGTAAGGGTTAATATTGGTTTCTAGAGGGTAGAAGCCAGGGACGACAGTAAACATCTGGCCCCAGATGTTAACAGCGATGAGGCTGAGAAACCCTGCCCTAGAGAGAAATGGAAAGCAGTGAATATAGAATTGAGAATACAAGTAGAAAGTGGACAGTCTTAGAAACAGTTAATAAGATATCCTCATCTCCTGGACTTTTAGGGCAGGTAGAGCTGAGGACCAAGACTTGGAAGGGGGTGCTTGGCTGGCTTAGTCTGTTAAGCCTCAAATTCTGGATTTCATTTCAGGTCATGATATCAGGGTGGTGAGATCAAGCCCCGTATCAGGCTCTGTGCTGGGCTTGAAGTCTTCTTCGGATTCTCAACCCATCTCTCTGCCCCTCCCCCTGCTTGCTCGTGAGTGCTCTCTTTCTCTCTCAAATAAGCAAATCTTAAAAAAAAAAAAAAAAAAAAAAAAAAAGACTGTGGAGAAATATTCACCCTACCAAGTCTCATACAAATCAAGATAGGTGTCCTATTGAAAAGACCGGGGGCCGTGAGACACAGAACAGGAATATTTGTGCTAAAAGAGATAGGCAGGAAACATGGAACTTCAAATCTTTCTGAAACTCTTACAAATGAGGGGAGCCACTTGACTTCCCCAGAAGAGGGAACCAGCATCTCCTTGTTTAAAAGCTTATGAACAACCTAAGCCAAGGGCCCCCAGCTGATGCTTGTCTCGGCATAACACATTCTCTATCCAACTCTACAAGCTCCTAATTAGACTCCAGCACAAGACAAACAAGTACCAGATCTGCTCTCCAAGCAAATATATATCATAATATATATGATTAAGCCCATGTGTACTGGCAGGACCCTGGGGAGCATGTGAAAGGGTAGATTCTAAGTGTGTCAGACCAAGAAGGATTAAACATCGGGTCTGAACTGGCCATATTCAATAAAATGTCTGTACTCACTGCAAGATTGGAGTTTAATGGGTTGCCTCAAGGACCTGGGGGTGGTGTAAATCTTGCCCTGGGTTGGCTAACTGAAACAGGACTTAACAGTGGTTTACAGTCTGTGCAGTACAAATGCTGAAACCTCTCTGGCGTGATCTAGTACGGATTTTCTTGTTCTATCAGAATCCCCTGGGGAGACTTGGTAAAAATATAAAAACCCAGTCTAGTACAACTCCACTACTCTGGACCACTGGTTCTCAATCGACAGTCACGTCAGAAGCATGTGGGGAGTTTTCAAAATTCACAAAGTCTAGGTCACACCCCAGACAAAGGAAATCGAAATCTCTGGGGGTGGGATTCAGGCATCAGTGTTACTTAAAGCTTTCCAGGTGATTCTAATATGCAGGCAAGTTTGACAGCAGATGAATACATCTGAAGGTCCAGAGGAGAAAGCTGGGACCGTTTGAGAAAGGAGCCTACAATGTGGCTCCAGGAGGATATCATTGGTCTTCCTCAACCTTTTCCGAAGAATCTATTGACTTGATTCAGTATTATCATGCAGTAAGAATGAAGGTATTCCAAGGTATTTGGACATTGGCTCTGGTCTTATGGCCCACTGGCCAGTTTGGCCAGGTCACAGATGGCCTGAGCTTTTCCCACCGTGGGGCTAGTGGGACTATGGATTCATCCTGTGATACTTTTCTGGTCCCAGAAAATACAGTAAGGATAAATATATTTAATCACTGAAAATTTCCTTATTTCCTGGCCAAAAAAAGCCACTATTCTAGTAGAAAAGTCCAGAAGGAATCCCCGGGAAATGTTCCTTTTTCCACGAATGTCCCTGAGAGTAAACCAAAATCAGACACCACTTCTCTAGGGAATTTAAGAAACAAACGCCTCCACTGAATACTTGAAAGATGCTTGGGTCACAGATTATATACCCTTTCACCTTCCCTGTTTGGTTGGTACAGAAGGAAATGGGCCATGGACGTCCCTTCATTAAAAGTGGGTACTGAGCCCCCAGGACAACCTTACTCTCCATGGTGACCAGCCTGCTCCCTGGTAGCAAGTTGTTATCTTGGACCCCTTTCAACATGGAGGGAAGAGTGACTTGTCTTCACAGGAACAGGAACAGTTTCTTGGTAGAAATTAGTTTCCCCTGCCCCCACTTCTGCCAATGCCACTATTTATGGACTTATAGAATGCCCTATCTATCACCACGTAATTCTGCACATATTGCTTCTGTACAAGAAATTCATTTTATGGAGAAGGATATACGGCAATGAGATTCTGTTCTTATCATCTGCTTTTTATCCCAGAAGCTGAAACTCAGTCATTATACCAGTTAGGAGACAGAATTTGGACAGACTAAGTCCTGTCTTAGAGGATACAATACATCCTTAGCAGTGACTAGTAATTGGTGACTTCTTACCTAGAGTCAGGTTCAGGAACCAAGGCACAGAGGTAGAAGTTACTCCCTAGTTATTAATAAATCCCTTGATGAATGCTTGCTTTAGTCCCTGAAATCTTAGCCTCACTGAATTTAGAGGTCTTATGCCCAGAAAGGGATGCTTTTAATAGGGGACATGGTGATGATTCCACGAATTAGAAGCTGAAACTCAGCCTTGGCTATTTGTATTTCCTACACCACCAAACCAACAGACAGACAAGGGAGTAGCTCCGTGATCATATGCATGTGACCCCGCTGGGTTTGCTACTACACCATGCAAGCAAGGAGGTTCTGAATTCAAGTGAGGAGATTCCTTATTCCTTATCGACAGGGAACTGTTGCTGTCCAATAAAGGTAAGACCTCTAAAATCTCACTGCCCATCCATGTGAAAATCGGGGTCATTCTACTGGGCAAAGAACCCTCTCTATGGAGACGTTGACCTTATAAAAATAATATAGAATAGGTAGGGGACAAAGACAATAATGGATACAACATAAGCTTGTGATGAGTTCCATAATAAGGGACTATAGCAATTCTTTTTTATATTAACTGTTTATCCCTTCCCTGTTTATTCTCTGTTCCCCTTTATACAAACCCCTTGCTGCAGTTAATGTTTCAGACTTCAGGTAGGAATATGCCTGTCTGGATATCTCTGCATGATATTATATTAGCAGTTGGGATTTTGTGTGTTCCCTATGTTTAGGACATGGATTTCTTACCTAGATGACATACAGGTGGATGTTAAGAGACCAAAGGAATGAACGATATGAAAATCTTCTATTTGCTCCCCCAGACCCACTGCTTATCCTTCTCTCTCCTTGCTCTTTGTCCTAGGAGGGTGACCATGAACAACTGAAACATTGGCTTCCAGTTGAGCTCAGACAACATTAACATGAAATCAGAAGGAGGGCAGATAGTGAGCTGGGCATTTATTCCACTGGTTTCCTCCCAGGGCTTGCATGGCCTGGCAATCTACTTCCAAGGGGATGGGTCCTTCCACAGAATCCTCCACGATTCTGATTCTGGTTAATTGCTTCCTGCATTTGCCACATCATGCCAGGATTTCTCCTGGGCACAGCACCAGCCTCTACCCTGCACATGCATTTGTAAGAAGTCTCTTTATTAAACTTGCCTCAAATTACCCAGTTTGAGGATACCATCTGCCTTTGCCAGGACCCTGACTGATTCAGTTTCTCTTGTAATGAAATTTTTCTTTCTATACTTTTACTACCTAAAGAGATTTAGGAATTTTTAATTAAAAGAAAAGTTCCCAAAAAGAAAAAGAAAACTGATTTTTTTTTTTTTTTTTTTTTTTTTTTTTTTTACATTTTGGGATGATGAAATTCTAAATAGCCCTGATTTTGGATTGCAGTCTTTAAAATTACACTGTAAATAGCTTTGATTTGGAATTGTATGTCCCAGAATCAAGGTTATTTGCAAATTTATTTTGCCAAAATCAGAAACCAGGTTTGAGAGTTCCAATCCTCTTATTTAAGGGAAATATTGTAACAAACTGAGCATAATTGTAGAAGGAAAGTATAGAAACATTTTTCTTGCCTGTGTATATCTAATTTGCAAACCACAAACAATATTTAAGCCATTCATTTGAGCTCATTTGCTCAGTTACTGCAGTTACTTCAATCAGAACTATAGTTCTCTGTATGCCACTGCCCAGCTGAGGATGGTAATTCAGCATCCTGTTCTTAGTACGCTGAGTCAGAATTTCTAAAGAATCCTGAACAAGCTAGCCAAAGAAATTAACATCTTTTATTTCTCTTCAAAAATATTCAAAACCTGAATACAGGCAAAAATAAATACATCTCAGGATGAGAGTTATAAAATAAGCATTCGAAATAATGTGATATTTAATAAGAACAGAATGAAATTGTTTCTATTATTTTACAGGTAGCAACATACTTCAGTAGTTGGTTCTTGTGATTACTACATCATCACTGACTCTATTTCTTAGTATTCATAATTTTAAGAGCGTCTCTCAAACATCTGGATGTTAAGATGTGGTTCTTCTGGGCTGAGATTTAATCAAGTTCCCAAATTTTAGAACAAGATGATAGGTGGTGAGTATTCCATGGTCCAACATGAGATAGATACTGGGTCAATTCAGAGAAGTGGTTGGAGAGAGCTGAGGGTAACTGGGGCAGGTACCACTGTACGCTCTTTATGCTAGGAAAGGGATAGCAAGATGACCACTCTAACATACTACATTCATGCCTCAGAGTAATGGATGTAACCTTTATTGCATATTAGAATCACTGGGAATCTTATAAACACATCCATGCATGAACTGCACTCTACACAAATTAACTGAAATGTCTGAAAGTGGGAGCTAGATATTGGTGTTAAGATCCTGGTGGTTTCATAGTGCAGGAAAATTTAGGAGCCACTGCCCCAGGGTTTGAGGGAGTATAAGCACCAGATATGACCCATCCTTAGTAAGACTAAAGGCAAAATAAAATGCTTCCACTGGAATTGATTGAATGAAGGACGTGATTAGGGTGAGGAGAAGCCTGCCCTTTCTTTGCCACCCAGAAAAGAGAGTGTCTGCGGGTCATTTTGAAAAGAACCAAGTACAGCAGGGCTTTTAGCCATGGTAGAGGCAGCCTGAGAAGAAAGAGACTGTACACTACTGAGTGCAGAAGCTGAGAGCAGAGGGGCGCCTGGGTGGCTGAGTCTGTTAAGCATCTGCTTTCAGCTCAGGTCATGATCCGGGGTCCTGGGATTGAGCCCCACATGAGGCTTCCTGCTCAGGGCAGAGACTTCTTCTCCCTCTACCTCTCTCCCTGCTTGCACTCCTTTCCTATCTCTCTCTAAAATAATAAATAAATAAGTAAATAAGAAGCTGAGAGAAGAACAATTAAGTGGCTCCCACCTGAAGCATCTCCTGAGTTAGTAATGATTCTTCTGCTTCTGATACCAGATTGTAACAGTGTCAGTAATTAAAATTGCCCCCCACTCCATCTCCTCTTCTCCAAGAAATCTGTGCACAATGGAAAAAAGTTATAGAAAGTTAACAGAGAAGGAAGTTGGCCACCTCCTGCTCCCTACTGCAGGTTTCTTTGTATGAAGCAGGCATGAGTTGGAGTGCAGACAAACCTGAACTGTAAAGACATTAGGGTGTTAATTATTATAGGGGATGGAAGCTTTAATTGCTGAGAAGAGACCATTCTTAGGCTAGACATGCAGAAGAGGATTTTATTATCTGAGACTGATTCAAAATTTGGAGTTTGGATTTTATCTGTGGAGCAGGGAAAAATGATCCCTGTATTGGGAATTGAAAGACAACAGACAAAGATCAGAGTTTTCTTCTGTTTTGCACATCTTCAAGCTCAGTTCATTCAGTAATATGTAATTGAAGGTACCCAAGAAGGAAGACACTGTGTCTCTTCAATCACCTGCCATGTTATCAGAGTCCCAAATTCAGCCATTTGTTTCTTTACTGTATGAAAAGTAGAAGGCCAGAGTCCTGCTCTCTCTGCTCAGCCACCATTGCTGGTCACCCACTCAGACACTGGAACTCACAGCAAACAATAAAAAAAAAAATAGGATTGGCAATGATTCTTTGCATCCTAAGAGATAAAGCTTCGCTAAAGGAACCACCAAGGGCAGAGACAGAGAGGAAAAGCACCTGCTAAAATCCATGGTGTTTGTGGGCCCCATGACTGTGCCCTAAAGATTCTACAGTAGTCCAACAAAGCCCCACTAAATGAAGGCCTGTATAAACAATGAGTGTATCTAAGTGTGCATACCAACATAAAACTAGTGAGAGAAAAAACATTTACAGAAATTCAACATTTACTTCTGGAAAGAAGAAGAAGAAAAAAAAAATAGCAAATGGTGGGGGGGAGAAAAGGTAAATTCTTAAACCCTTTAGGAATAGCACAAAATACCTATAGCATACATTATATTTAATAGCAAAATAATGAAAGCATTCCTATTAAAATGAAGAATGAGACAAGGATTTCTACCATCACACTTGTACTCTGTATTGCTGTTATGGGCATAATTATATTCCCCCCAATATTCCTCCATTGAATCCCTAATCCCCAATGTGACTGTATTTGGAGATGGAGACTTTAAGGAGGTAATGCATGTGAAATGAAGTCATAAGGTTGGGGCCCTAATCCAACAGGACTGGAGCCCTTATAGAAAGAGAGAGAAATATTAGGGATGCACATAGAGGAAAGGTTTTGTGAGGGCACAGTAAGAAAATGGCGATCTGTATTCTTATTATATTGCTGTTATGAAATTCATTTAGTTTTACTAATTCTGAAAGTTAATGTTTCATTTTCGATTTTTTATTTATATCAGACTGTAAATTTAGGGGCTATATCAAATTTTAATATAGTTGTTTATGCTGGATTTATAAAAATAGCTTAAATTTTTTTTATTTTTTAATGATTTTATTTTATTAATTTATTTGTCAGAGAGAGAGAGCACAAGCAGGCAGAGTGGCAGGCAGAGGCAGAGAAAGAAGCAGGCTCCCCGCTGAGCAAGGAGCCCCATGGGGGACATGATCCCAGGAGTCTGGGATCATGACCTGAGCCTAAGGCAGTCACTTAACCGACAGAATCACCCAGGCATCCCAAAGATTTTACTTATTTATTAGACAGAGAGACACACACACACACATGGGAAAAGGGAATACAAACAGGGAGAGTAGGAGAGAGAGAAGCAGGCTTCCCACTAAACAGGGAGCCTAATGCAGGGCTTGATCCCAAGACCCTGGGATCATGACCTGAGCTGAAGGCAGATGTTAAATGACTGAGCCACCCAGGTGCCATATATATATATATGTATGTATATATATATATATATATATATATATATATATATATATATATATATATATCTGTTTAGCATTTTCCGAAGTGGTTGCAGTGTAGGAGACTTCCAACTATTCCACATCCTCACCAATTATTTGGTATCCTCTGTCTTTCTATTTTAGACACTCTTTGTGGGTTTCATTTAGGATTCCAAATACAAGTGATGGATAATGCTCTGAACACCAAATATTACTTCCGTTTGTATAGCCTCTTTTATGAAGTTACCCATTCAAATATTTTGCTTTTATATTGTCTTTGTCTTGTTGATTTGCAGGAGCTCTTCATATATTCTGATATGAGTCCTTTGTTAGATACATGTATTACAATATATAAATTCTTGAAAAAGAAAGGCTCATAAAATGGGTTGGAAAAAAAACTTTTTTAATCTGTTCTAGGGATGCCTGGGTGGCTCAGTCAGTTAGGTATCCGATTCTTGATTTTGGCTCAAGTTGTGATCTTGTGGTCTCAGTTGGGGGCCCAGGTCAGGCTCTGCGGTCAGCACAGAATCTGTTGGAGTCTCTCTCTCTCTCTTCCTCTGCCCCTCCCCCCACTGCTCGTACACTCTTTCTCTCAAAAACAAAAACAAAAACTGAAAAAAAAATAAAAAATAAATTAAAAAATTTTAAAAGAATTGAAGTTAGAACAAAAAATCACAAAACTGTTCTGTGAAAGAGTTTGTATAAATTTAAAATTATTTAGTATTTGACTGCTAGAACTTTCCTGAAAAATCAGCTGGTCTATTGTTTTCTTGTTGAAAACTACTAATTGAATTTCAATTAATTAATGATTGAATTTTTTTACTGGTTACATTACCTATCATGTCTTCCTGAACTGAAATAATGAGAAACTAATCTCTTCTCCTTGTTCCAATGCTACCATCCCAGTTGGAGACAGCATCATCTCAACTGTTTATAGCTTTTATTTCTCCATTTGCTTCCCTGTTTCTACCTCTGCCTTCATAGAGCAGTACTTTCACAAAGAATTCTCTGCAGGGATAGAAATATTCTGTATCTCTATTGCTCAGTATGGTAGTCACCAGCCACACTTGGCTCCTGAGCACTTGAACTATGGTTAATACCACTGTGAAATTGGCTAATTAAATTTAAATTTAAATAACTACATTTGTCTGACTACAAAATGGATAGCACAGCCTTAGTGTTTTTTTCCCAGAATATAAGTCTGAGTGAGCCTTTACAATTTTAAATCAAATCAGAAGATATCACTCCTCTGCTAAGTCCTCCAATGGCTCTTCACTGTATTAGCTTTACAGTAACTTACAACATCTTACACGACTTGGCCCCTTTTTTACTTGGCCCCTTCCTCTGATTGCATCTTTTCTTAATTTCATGTTGCTCTATTACTTTCTTCCCTTTCATAAGCCACACTGGCCTTCTTGCTGTTCCTTGAACAAACTTGCCAGAAATATTCTCACATTAGAGCTTTTCATTAGCCCAACCAATAATACTACTTCCCCGGATGAGGGACACCTTAACTCCTTCAAGTCTTTTTTCCTTATTCTGAAACTCAATCTGTCTCTTTCCTTGTGTTTTAGGTGTGTTATTTGGAAATAAAATACATTTTTTTAAGAGCCACTTTAACAGTATTTGTGTTTTATATTTATATTATTACTATATGTTTATATAATATGATAATAAAATGCCATTAAAATACAATTTACATCCCTACTGATTAGGTCCCTGGCAGTCAGTACTACCTCTTGTTCTCTTTTTTAAAGTGAGTTTTTCTCTCTTGTCATTGTATACAGAGAAGAGTAGGCAAAGGAGAGAACAAAATACTAAAATGGCAACAAAGACCCCAGAGAAATAGACATGAAACAAATCAGGAGAGACTGGAAACCAAAAATAAATAAATAATTTAAATTAGAGGGTAAAAAAAAAGAGAATATAATCATACAGGTGAACAGAAAGAACAATACACTGGATCCTGTGTGTATTTTGGTTTGTTTGCTAGAAAACTAGATCCCAAAATTGTAAGGAAAAAAATACATGCATGTACAAAAATAAAATTAAATATATGGAAAGGATAGAATGCAATTGTAAAAATGAAAATTAATAGACAAACCAAAAAATAAAAAAGAGAAGGAATATAAACAGTCAAGTGAACAGAACAGAGCAATATGCTATATCCTGAGTATATTTTGGTCTGTTTCTTAAAAGAAAAGAAATTATATCCCAAAACTGTAAAGGGAGTGTGTGTGTGTGTGTGTGTATATATATATATATATATATATATATATATATATGCATATGTATTTATATATATTTAAAAGAAAAGAAAAAAATTAATACATTGAATATATAGAATGTATTTGTAAAGATGAAAATTTTAAAAAGATTTTAACAAAAAAAAAAGAGTATGATTAGAGAGGTGAACAGAACAATACACTAGATTCTTGGTGTATTTTGGTGTGGTTGTTAGAAGAAACTACATCCCAAATTTATAAATAAAGAAAAACTTACATAAAATTAAGTACAAGGAAAAGATATACTGTGCTGGTGAGTCAAGATGGCGGAGAAGTAGCAGGCTGAGACTACTTCAGCTAGCAGGAGATCAGCTAGATAGCTTATCTAAACATTGCAAACACCTGCAAATCCATCGGCAGATCGAAGAGAAGAAGAACAGCAATTCTGGAAACAGAAAAACAACCACTTTCTGAAAGGCAGGACTGGCAGAGAAGTGATTCCAAAGCTACGGGAAGATAGACCCCGGGGGGGAGGGGCCGGCTCCAGGCAAGCGGCGGAGCAACAGAGCACAAAATCAGGACTTTTAAAAGTCTGTTCCACTGAGGGACATCGCTCCAGAGGCCAAACTGGGGCAAAGCCCACGCAGAGTCAGCGTGGCCTCAGGTCCTGCAGGGTCACAGAAGGATCGAGGTGTCTGAGAGTTGCAGAGCTTGCGGGTATTGGAAAGAGGAAAACCGGCTACAGAGACAGAGCCGACAGTAAGCTCACAGCTCAGGGTTACCTTGAACCAGCCTCAGGCTCGGTTAGTTCGGAGTGCGGCCAGAGGTCAGGCAGACGGGAGTAACTGGGCGCTGTTCTCTGAGGGCGCACTGAGGAGTGGGGCCACGGGCTCTCGGCTCCTCTGGGCCGGAGACCAGGAGGCTGCCATTTGTATTCCTGTCCTCCGGAACTCTACGGAAAGCTCTCAGGAAACAAAAGCTCCTGAAAGCAAACCCGAGCAGATTACTCAGCCCTGCCCCTGGTAGGGGCGGTCCAATTCCGCCTCGGCAAAGACACTTGAGAATCACTACACCAGGTCCCTCCCCCAGAAGATCAACAAGAAATCCAGCCAAGACCAAGTTCACCTACCAAGGAGTGCAGTTTAAATACCAAGGAGAGCAGCAGAATACCAGAGGAGGAGAAAGCAATTCACGGAACTCATGGCTTTCTCCCTGTGATTTTTTTAGTCTTGCAGTTAATTTAATTTTTTTCTTTTTTCTTTTTTTTTCTTCTGCTAAAATTTTTTTTTAAATTTTACCCTTTTTTTAACATTTTTAACTAGTTTATCTAATATATTTTTTCTTTTTTATGTTTTTCTATATTCGTTTTCTTTATTTAAATTCTTTTCTTTTCTTATTTTTTTTCTTTCTTTCTTTTTGAACATCTTTTTATTCCCTTTCTGCCCCCTCACGATTTGGGATCTCTTATGATTTGGTTAAAGCATATTTTCCTGGGGTTGTTGCCACACTTTAGCATTTTACTTGCTCCTTCATATACTCTTATCTGGACAAAATGTTAAGGCAGAAAAATTCACCACAAAAAAAAGAACAAGAGGCAGTACCAAAGGCTAGGGACGTAATCAATACAGACATTGGTAATATGTCAGATCTAGAGTTCAGAATGACAATTCTCAAGGTTCTAGCCGGACTCGAAAAAGGCATGGAAGATATTAGAGAAACCCTCTCGGGAGATATAAAAGCCCTTTCTGGAGAAATAAAAGAACTAAAATCTAACCAAGTTGAAATAAAAAAAGCTATTAATGAGGTGCAATCAAAAATGGAGGCTCTCACTGCTAGGATAAATGAGGCAGAAGAAAGAATTAGTGATATAGAAGACCAAATGACAGAGAATAAAGAAGCTGAGCAAAAGAGGGACAAACAGCTACTGGACCACGAGGGGAGAATTCGAGAGATAAGCAACGCCAAAAGACGAAACAACATTAGAATAATTGGGATTCCAGAAGAAGAAGAAAGGGAGAGGGGAGCAGAAGGTATACTGGAGAGAATTATTGGGGAGAATTTCCCCAATATGGCAAAGGGAACGAGCATCAAGATTCAGGAGGTTCAGAGAATGCCCCTCAAAATCAATAAGAATAGGCCCACACCCTGTCATCTAATAGTAAAATTTACAAGTCTTAGTGACAAAGAGAAAATCCTGAAAGCAGCCCAGGAAAAGAAGTCTGTAACATACAATGGTAAAAATATTAGATTGGCAGCTGACTTATCCACAGAGACCTGGCAAGCCAGAAAGAGCTGGCATGATATTTTCAGAGAACTAAACAAGAAAAACATGCAGCCAAGAATACTATATCCAGCTAGGCTATCATTGAAAATAGAAGGAGAGATGAAAAGCTTCCAGGACAAACAAACACTGAAAGAATTTGCAAACACCAAACCAGCTCTACAGGAAATATTGAAAGGGGTCCTCTAAGCAAAGAGAAAGCCTACAAGTGGTAAGTCAGTAAGGAACAGAGACAATATACTGTAACAGTCACCTTAGAGGCAATACAATGCAACTAAATTCATAACTCTCAATAGTTACCCTGAATGTTAATGGGCTAAATGCCCTAATCAAAAGACACAGGGTATCAGAATGGATAAAAAAACAAAACCCATCTATATGTTGCCTCCAAGATACTCATTTTAAGCCCAAAGACACCTCCAGATTTAAAGTGAGGGGGTGGAAAAGAATTTACCATGCTAATGGACATCAGAAGAAAGCAAGAGTGGCAATCCTTATATCAGATCAATTAGATTTTAAGCCAAAGACTATAATAAAGATGAGGAAGGATGTTATATCATACTCAAAGGATCGGTCCAACAAGAAGATCTAACAATTTTAAATATCTATGCCCCCAACATGGGAGCAGCCAACTATATCAACCAATTAATAACAAAATCAAAGAAACACATCAACAATAATACAATAATAGTAGGGGACTTTAACACTCCCCTCACTGAAATGGACAGATCATCCAAGCAAAAGATCAAAAAGGAAATAAAGGCCTTAAATGACACACTGGACCAGATGGACATCACAGATATATTCAGAACATTTCATCCCAAAGCAACAGAATACACATTCTTCTCTAGTGCACATGGAACATTCTCCAGAATAGATCACATCCTCGGTCCAAAATCAGGACTCAACTGGTATCAAAAGATTGGGACCATACCCTGCATATTTTCAGACCACAATGCTCTGAAGCTAGAACTCAACCACAAGAGGAAGTTTGGAAAGAACCCAAATATATGGAGACTAAACAGCATCCTTCTAAAGAATGAATGGGTCAACCGGGAAATTAAAGAAGAATTGAAAAAAATGGAAACAAATGATGACGAAAATACAACAGTTCAAAATCTGTGGGACACAACAAAGGCAGTCCTGAGAGGAAAATATATAGCGGTACAAGCCTTTCTCAAGAAACAAGAAAGGTCTCAGGTACACAATCTAACCCTATGCCTAAAGGAGCTGGAGAAAGAACAAGAAAGAAACCCCAAGCCCAGCAGGAGAAGAGAAATCATAAAGATCAGAGCAGAAATCAATGAAATAGAAACCAAAAAAACAATAGAACAAATCAACGAAACTAGGAGATGTTTCTTTAAAAGAATTAATAAAATTGATAAACCCCTGGCCAGACTTATCAAAAAGAAAAGAGAAAGGATCCAAATAAATAAAATCATGAATGAAAGAGGAGAGATCACAACTAACACCAAAGAAATACAGACAATTATAAGAACATACTATGAGAACTCTACGCCAACAAATTTGACAACTTGGAAGAAATGGATGCATTCCTAGAAACATATAAACTACCACAACTGAACCAGGAAGAACTAGAAAGCCTGAACAGACCCATAACCAGTAAGGAGATTGAAACAGTCATTAAAAACCTCCAAAGAAACAAAAGCCCAGGGCCAGATGGCTTCCCGGGGGAATTCTACAAAACATTTAAAGAAGAACTAATTCCTATTCTCCTGAAACTGTTCCAAAAAATAGAAATGGAAGGAAAACTTCCAAACTCATTTTAGGAGGCCAGCATCACCTTGATCCCAAAACCAGACAAGGATCCCATCAAAAAAGAGAGCTATAGGCCAATATCCTTGATGAACACAGATGCGAAAATTCTCACCAAAATACTAGCAACAGTACATTAAAAGGATTATTCACCACGACCAAGTGGGATTTATTCCAGGGCTGCAAATTTGGTCAACATCTGCAAATCAGTCAATGTGATACAACACATCAATAAAAGAAAGAACAAGAACCATAAGATACTCTCAATAGATGCTGAGAAAGCATTTGACAAAGTACAGCATCCCTTCCTGATCAAAACTCTTCAAAGTGTAGGGATAGAGGGCACATACCTCAATATCATCAAAGCCATCTATGAAAAACCCACCGCAAATATCATTCTCAATGGAGAAAAACTGAAAGCTTTTCCACTAAGGTCAGGAACACGGCAGGGATGTCCATTATCACCACTGCTATTCAACATAGTACTAGAGGTCCTAGCCTCAGCAATCAGACAACAAAAGGAAATTAAAGGCATCCAAATCGGCAAAGAAGAAGTCAAATTATCACTCTTCTCAGATGATATGATACTATATGTGGAAAATCCAAAAGACTCAACTTCAAAACTGCTAGAACTTGTACAGGAATTCACTAAAGTGTCAGAATATAAAATCAGTGCACAGAAATCAGTTGCATTTCTCTACCAACAACAAGACAGAAGAAAGAGAAATTCAGGAGTCCATCCCATTTATAATTGCACCCCAAACCATAAGATACCTAGGAATAAACCTAACCAAAGAGACACAGAATCTATACTCAGAAAACTATAAAGTACTCATGAAAGAAATTGAGGAAGACACAAAGAAATGGAAAAATGTTCCATGCTCCTGGATTGGAAGAATAAATATTGTGAAAATGTCTATGCTACCTAAAGCAATCTATACATTTAATGCAATTCCTATGAAAGTACCATCCATCTTTTTCAAAGAAATAGAACAAATAATTCTAAAATTTATATGGAACCAGAAAAGACCTCGAATAGCCAAAGGGATATTGAAAAAGAAAGCCAAAGTTAGTGGCATCACAATTCCGGACTTCAAGCTCTATTACAAAGCTGTTATCATCAAGACAGCATGGTACTGGCACAAAAACAGACACATAGATCAATGGAACAGAATAGAGAGCCCAGAAATAGACCCTTAACTCTATGGTCAACTAATCTTCAACAAAGCAGGAAAGAATGTCCAATGGAAAAAAGACAGCCTCTTCAATAAATGGTGTTGGGAAAATTGGACAGCCACATGCAGAAAAATGAAATTGGACCATTTCCTTACACCATACATGAAAATAGACTGAAAATGGATGAAGGACCTCAATGTGAGAAATGAATCCATCAAAATCCTTGAGGAGAACACAGGCAGCAACCTCTTCGACCTCAGCCACAGCAACGTCTTCCTAGGAACATCGCCAAAGGCAAGGGAAGCATGGGCAAAAATGAACTATTGGGATTTCATCAAGATCAAAAGCTTTTGCACAGCAAAGGAAACAGTTAACAAAATCAAAAGACAACTGACAGAATGGGAGAAGATATTTGCAAACGACATATCAGATAAAGGACTAGTGTCCAGAATCTATAAAGAACTTAGCAAACTCAATACCCAAAGAACAAATAATCCAATCAAGAAATGGGCAGAAGACATGAACAGACATTTCTGCAAAGAAGACATCCAGATGGCCAACAGACACATGAAAAAGTGCTCCATATCACTCGGCATCAGGGAAATACAAATCAAAACCACAATGAGATATCACCTCACACCAGTCAGAATGGCTAAAATCAACAAGTCAGGAAATGACAGATGCTGGCGAGGATGCGGAGAAAGGGGAACCCTCCTACACTGTTGGTGGGAATGCAAGCTGGTGCAGCCACTCTGGAAAACAGCATGGAGGTTCCTCAAAATGTTGAAAATAGAACTGCCCTATGACCCAGCAATTGCACTACTGGGTATTTACCCTAAAGATACAAACGTAGTGACCCAAAGGGGCACGTGCACCAGAATAGCAGCAATGTCTACAATCGCCAAACTATGGAAAGAACCTAGATGTCCATCAACAGATGAATGGATCAAGAAGATGTGGCATATATACAATGGAATACTATGCAGCCATCAAAAGAAATGAAATCTTGCCATTTGCGACAACATGGATGGAACTAGAAAGTATCATGCTTAGCGAAATAAGTCAATCGGAGAAAGACAACTATCATATGATCTCCCTGATATGAGGAAGTGGTGATGCAACATGGGGGCTTAAGTGGGTAGGAGAAGAATAAATGAAACAAGATGGGATTGGGAGGGAGTCAAACCATAAATGACTCTTAATCTCACAAAACAAACTGAGGGTTTTTGGGGGGAGGGGGGGTGGGAGAAGGGGGTGGGATTATGGACATTGGGGAGGGTATGTGCTTTGGTGAGTGCTGTGAAGCGATTCACAGAGGATTCACAGACCTGGCGATTCACAGACTTGTACCCCTGAGGATAAAAATATATGTTTATAAAAAATAAAAAATTTAAAAAAAAGACTGTAAGTGTAAAAGTGAAAATTTAAAAAATATTTTTAAAAAAGAATTGATAAAATAAAAAACTGTTTGAAAAGGAAAGAGAAAAAAAATAAAATTGAAAGAATAAAGAATCATGAGGGGGGAAAAAAGAAACCATAAATTCTATATACTATTTTCCCCTAGTGCTGGAGTTTTGCAGTTCTGTGTGATCTGTAAACTTGGTCTTGGCCTGATGTCCTTGTTGATCCTCTGGGGAGGGGCCTGTTGCACTGTGGTGGAAGTGCTCCACCCTTGCCAGGGGGCCAGGCTAAGCAAACGGCTCCAGACAGCTCCACCGTTGCTTTTGTTCGCGGAAAGCTGTCTGCCCTGCTCTAGAGGATAATGATCAAAAAGGAGGCCTCCCCATCTCCAGACCTGGAACCCAAACTCAGGGTCCTACTCCTCAGTGCACCCCCAGAGAAAAGCAATCATGCCCCTCTCCCTGGTCTCCATTGACTCTCCGTGTTCACCCAGCCTGTGACTGAGAGTTTCTATCTCAGGCAAACAACTCTGTTTTGAGTGTCCAAAGCCTGCAAAGTCCTGTGGCATGCACTCGCATCTCTCCTCCTGAGGGGGGATGGGGGCTCTTGCCCTGGTTCTGCTGCTTACTGGGCCTCTGCTCAGAGAACAGTTACCCAATAATGCTGCAGTTCCAGGTCTGTGGAAACACTGAGCGGAAGCCCACTTCTGGGCTCACTGCAGCCGCTTCACTGCTCCTATGCCTGGGAACACTGCTGCACTCAGCTCCCTGGGGTCTTCCTGTGACTCTGGGGATCCTGAGACCACACTCTCCTACCTAGGATTCCACCCCACTTCACCATCTGAGTGCCCTCCAGGCAGGGACATCCCTCACTGGAGCAGACTTTTAAAAGTCCTGATTTTGTGCTGTGCTGCTATGTCAGTATCTGGTGTGGCCTGATGGAGACTCCCTCCCCCTCATGCTTCATCTTCCCATATATCGTCTCAGATTCCCTTCTGTGCACCTTCGACCTTGCAGAAAGTGTCACTTTCTACTTGGAGAATTGCAGCTCTTCCTTTCTTAGATCTCTGGTTCACTTCACAGGTGTTAGGAATGATTTGATAGCTATCTAAGCTGAATTCCTGGGACTAGAGGAAACTAAGGTTTCCTACCCCTCTGCCATCTTGGATTATCCCAATATCTTTATCTTTTGTCTTTAAAGATTTTTATTTATTTATTTGACAGAGATAGATCACAAGTAGGTGGAGAGGCAGGCGGGGGTGGGGGTGGGGGTCGCTGGAGAAGGCTTCCCGCTGAGCAGAGAGCCTGATGCAGGGCTCAATCCCAGGGCCTTGAGATCATGACCTGAGCCAAAGGCAGAGTCTTACCTGCGTGCCCCTTTATCTTCTTTTTAAAAACAAGTATATAAGAGAATTTTAACTTTATTGACCTCCTTTCAACTTATATGCTATTGCAGTTTATTATAACAGTTTTTTTCCTTCTACTCCTTTTACTGTTCTTTTCTTAATTTTACCTTTTTCTCCCCCCATCCCAATATTATTGTGTTCTGCATCTTAGACCTTTAAGAAAACATTCTTTCTGAAGCCCATTCTTTAGAATTCCCTTTAATGGTGGTTTGGTAGCAAACACTTTCAGGTTTTTGGTTTTTTTTTCTAAGAATGTCCTTTTTTTACCCAATTTCTTAAAATATATTTTTATTCAATGCAGAAATGTGCTCAGCTATTTTCTTTCACATATTAAAAATATTATTTTACTCATTTGTAATTTTGAGCAGTTTGTTAGAAGTGGGTCACTCTTTTAAAGTAATCTGTATTGCTTTTCCAGATGCTTTTAAGATTTTTCTCCCTTGATATTCTGCAGTTTCAATGTCAGAACAAGTGATTAGAATACTTTTCACTGTAAATCCTCTTTTGAAGAGGTATGAATTCATTATCTGTGCCAATGTTTTAATTTTAGGGAAAAAAAAAGGAATGGCTTATAAATTTTATGAGATACCTTTTCAGCATCAAAGAATATGATCTTTTTTCTCTTATAATTTATTAATATAATGGATTATTTGACACATACATTTATATTTAACTATTCTTTTATTTCTGCATAAAACCTATTTGGTCATAGTGTATTACCTGTTTGATGTATTTCTGGGTCCTTTGCTAACATTTTACTTAAAATTATCTGTTTTTTAGTTAAAATTGAGATTTTCCTATAATTTTACTTTAGATGCTCTCATAATAAAGTTTTATTATTAAAATTTTACTGGCTTTGTAAAGTGAAACAAGAAGATTTACAACTGTTTTTATGGCCAAGAATAGTTTCAATAGCATTATCAGTCTTTAATAGATTATTTAAAATTCAGTTGTGAAGAAACTTGGTCCAGGTGCCCTTTTCAACAGGATATCTTTTATTACCTCCTGAATTTCATTCTAGTTGGTCCATTAAAATTTTCCACTTCTGGTTGGGTAATTTGGGTAGTTTTTATTTTTTTCCAGGAAATCATGCTAATTATCTTGATTTTCAAAGTTGTCTTTCACTTATTTATAGCAGTATTTCAAGGTTTAAAAAAATCCTCCTTTATGGTACATTATCTTTTTCATTCCTCATGGAGGAATAGAGTCTACATGTCTATTTTTTTTCTCTTTTTGCTTCCTCAATAAGACATAAAAGTTTTGTATCTATTCTAAATAACAGTGCTCTTTAAGTAACTAACATTATTATCAAACTGTCAACCATAATCCTAAGCATTAAGAGGTCATGACTCTTACAATTTAAACCTACTACACCAAAAGAAAAAGAAACTTAATTTGGCAATGTGTTAACTAACAACATATATGCTTTAAAAATCCTATTGGCTTTGATTAGGAGAGACACAACATAGAAATATCATGTTTATCAAAGTTCATAACTGATGTAATATCAAACAAACCTGAATTTTCAAGAATAAATATAAAGATAGTGTTTTATTGATAAATGTTCATCTATCATTAAGCAGCTTTATATGTTGGAAATAGTTCAATAATCACATGTAGATCCAATTGTAGCAAACTTGTATTATAAAATTCAAGTAGACAAAATGCTATAGGACTGTGTCATTAAAGCAGACCTCTCAGTCTTTTTCATTGAATTAAAATAAAATTAAAAACCTAGATGCATAAGGAGGATCTTGAAAATGTCTATTTTGGATTGCCCAATAATGTGAGTGTATGGAAACTGGATTAAATTCATTTATTAAAAAGGAAAGAAAGAAAGAAAGAAAGAAAGAAAGAAAGAAAGAAGGAAGAAAGAACGAACGAACATGACATGTTTGTATTTCTAGTTCAGTGAGTCAAACTTTTCCATATATACTCTTCCTTCTCCATTACATAATTTCATATACCCATGGTACACTTAGGAAAAAAGGTGACAGATTCTATCTACTATTAAGTAAAATGGAATAATAATAGATAAAACTCAACTCCAATTAGAAAAAGTAACTTCAAAGAAAGTAGGTAGGAGAAAATACAGGAATAAAATATAAGCAAAAACCTGTAATTTATTTTTTAAAAAAGGCAGTTATTGCTAAGAAGTAAGAATGAGGGTGAGATTAGATGGAATAGATTAGGATATATACTTTTTTTCTGTTATAAACCAAGAAATTCAAATTGACATTTTAAAGATAGGTACAAGCATTTTAATGAAAAAAATTAAATAAAAAATATTCAAAAAGGCATATAGAGCATTACTCCAATTATGTATTTATTTCTGTATGTGAATACACATTCATAACTATATAAAAAATGTTAACAGATAAATGACAAAGAACTCACCATTTTGTCACAAAGTAGTAAGATTATGGGCAAATATATTTTATTTCTTATACTTTTTCATTTTTTAAGTGTTCTGTAGTACTGAAGATATGTCTGTATTTAGAAAATAAAATTAAAAATACATCTGTCAAATACATGCCAACACTGTGTTATGTGCTGGAAATGCTTAGATGAGTAAGAGGCAAACAACCACTACCTAAGATATCTCCAGTGATAGTGTCAGACAATTGAGAAGCAACTCAATGGCAAGCCACCTCTAACCAGTCTTAATCAATTTCCTGCCTTTTTTCTTTTCTTCTCTGTCCTTTGCTACTTTGAAGGCATCAAACTCTGTTGTCGCTACTTTTATTGGGGAACAAAGGCAACATCTTTTTCATAATCGTGTGTTACACACTTTCAGAGCATTCATATCTCTATCTGATATTCACAAAGCTGTGCTGATTACTCATGTACTTTGTAATGCAAGTAGCTTTTGCATCTTCTACTGCAAAGCATTATTTATTTAGGAAGCTATTTTTGTGCCTTGCTTTTTTTGTTATCATTTTAGATTAAGTTCCCATGTTTTAAATCAATTTATCCTTAAACATATGTTCATCAAAAATTGTTTAAATATGAGATTCTGATTGTATGTGTTGTTATTCTTCACTAGATAGAAGACTCTGAAAAACAATCTGAGGGTTTTGAATGGGTGGGGGGTGGGAAGTTGGGGGAACCAGGTGGTGGGTATTAGAGAGGGCACGGATTGCACGGAGCACTGGGTGCGGTGCAAAAACAATGAATACTGTTACGCTGAAATAATAAATAAATTTTTAAAAAATTAAAAAAAAAAAAGAAGATATTTTTAGATAAATGTTATGAAAATCAGTGCCTTATAACATGCAAAGTAATCATATCCTTACACTATAAGATAAAAAGGTATGTTATGGAGAAACACATGGCTAATGGGCTGTGACTGCACAAAATGTTCTAAGTTTTATAGCAAGACTCTATTAGTAAATGGAAAAGTATATCTGGACAAAGACCAACTGCTTGGAGTTAGTACACAACCATTTCCTTTTTTTTTTTTCCCCCTTCAATGACATGAACAATATGATTGAGTCACTTTGCTGGAAACAATTAAACAAGACTGACAAATGCATAATGCTTCAGACCATGAAATCCCAATTGGTCCAATCACAGATAAATTTATCAGGCCTACAGAGATGTTTTTGTAGTTACAAGTTGTGTTCCTCCCACTGATATAACTAATGAATGGAAGTGGGCCAAGTTTGCAGTGTAATCTACTCAAGCATGTGTCTTCAAATGATTTTGTTTTTAATCAGAGGATTCTTCTACAATATAATTTCTTTTCTCTTATTAGTCTTGACAGATGCCATTACAAAATCTCTTGACAAGGGATTTTATGTGTTATTTGGAAGTGTTTCTGCTATGATTGTGAATAGGTGAATAGCAATAAGAAACACAACTTGTTTACCCAATAAAACAGGTTGAAATAAGCTATAATCATAGCTAGTAACTATAGTAATACTGTATTAAATATGTGTCAAACGCTTAAAGAAAGTGTTTTTGAAAGATCTATGTCAGATACAGGTTAACATGAGGAGGCCAAAAACTATTTCAAGGTATAGTCAGAAGCCTAATGCCAAGTTGAGAGACTGAAGCTGTATTCGGAAACCTACAGAAATGTGTATGGAAAAGTGAGTAAGTCCAGGTGAGAAATCACTAATTTGAACTCTCTCCGCAGATGATTTGTTTGGGTTGAATTTGTAGTCTCAGAGCTTTCTTTTCCCCCTAATAAAGCCTGCCTGTTATTGAATATGGAGCCTGGCCTCAAAGCTGGGTTTGTTCTTGAACACCTCCATCTTTCTCAAAGCAGTTTGTCCATGGAAGATGACAGCATGGGCTGGAAAACATGTAAGTATTGCTATGATAAATTTTAAATGTGTGACAGGAAAGATGTGAGGAGAAGTGTGGATTGGGCCCTTGCCAGGACAAGCACCTAATGACAATAGTGCTCTCAAGAGGGGTTTCAGGTGACCAGGAACTTCTGAGTTCCAGTGGCAGCAACACAATTGAGTGGGGAGAGAAGGAAGGGTTGTTTGTTTGTTTGTTTGTTTGTTTTTTAGATTTTTTTTTAAATTTCTTTTCAGTGTAATAGAATTCATTGTTTATGCACCACACCCAGTACTCCATGCAACACGAGCCCTCCATAATATCCACCACCTGACTCCCCCACTCCCCCAACCTTCCACCCCCAACCCCTTCAAAACCCTCAGATTGTTTTTCAGAGTCCATAATCTCTCATGGTTCATTTCCCCCTCCAATTTCCCTCAACTCCCTTCTCCTCTCCATCTCCCCTTGTCCTCCATGTTATTTGTTATGCTCCACAAATAAGTGAAACCATATGATAATTGACTCTCTCTGCTTGACTTATTTCACTCAGCATAATCTCTTCAGGTCCTGTCCATGTTGATACAAAAGTTGGGTATTCATCCTTTCTGATGGAGGCATAATACTCCATAGTGTATATGGACCACATAAGGAAGGGGTTTTTGAGAATTCTCCAGGTTCCTCACATAGGTGTCCTTGGAGGGATAGAAAAGTGTGATTTGGGGAGATGAAGATGGTGGTAAAATAAGAGGACACTAGGCTTGCCCCATCCCATGAATACAAGAAGATAACTAGAAAAAAATCCTAAATACCTCAGAAATCAACCTGAAGACTGGCAGAACGACTCCATAACTGAAGGCAGAGAAGAAGCCACATTGAAGAAGACAGGAAGTGTAGAGACACATTTTGGGACAGAAACAGATTGTGCTTGCTATGCTGGGGAGGGGTCCCCAGTCATGGAGAAGGGTAAGAGACAGACTAGCACACAAGGGAGTCCACATGGGGAAGATGAATCTCCATAGCAGTCAGTTTAGAAAACAAGAGGGGCTGAATTTCATGAGTTCTTGCAACCAGCAAGGTTTACAGCCTGGAGTTTTAAAGGTTAGCAGGCCTGGCTCAGGGAGAACCTTGAGACTTTGGGGTGGCTCTTGGAAAGAAGGCAGGGCAAATAGCCTACACAAAGACTGCATGGAAGGAGCAATCTGAAGAGTGTCTGGGGCACCCAGTAGGGAGATTATTTGCTTACCTCAGAGAGTGTCTTAGAGTGTGTCCCAGAGAGGCAGCATCCACAGAGACCCCTCTGGGTTAAAAAAGGGCACCATTTCTCTCCCTTCCCCTTCAGCATAAGCTCAAGGCCACCTGTGGGAACCAGCACAGCTCTGACACTCACTACTTAACTTGCTTACACCAAGACCCCTATTCCACACTCCCATGGAGCCTCCTTTCCCCATCATGCTTGACTCAGTCCCACCATGACATGCCCTCCCCCAACAAGACCAGCCCAAACCTCTGCTCACACTGCATTTCCCACCCGGGAGTTTTATAAGGCCTTTGTTCTGGTGGCAGTAGTGATAGGTCTCATTTCATAAGCATGCCAGAGTACATCAGTTAAAATACACCAGTTTTAGGGCAGACACCAAATACTGCCCACAGCAGGCAAAGAGAGACTCTTCAGACAACTGCCTAAAGGATAAAGTGGCCAAGACAAAACATCAGATTGCATGCAGCTCACACTGGAGACACTCACTGAATTTCTAGGCCCTGCAATTTCCATTACACTGCAGGGCACGATAGGACCTCTTCTTCCTAAGGCCGTGACCCTCAGGAACAGCTAACTTACTTAACACAGAGAAACAGGTACAAAGCATTGACAAAATGAGAAGACAGATAAATTTTCCCAAATGAAGAAACAGGACAAGGGCACAGCTGAAGATGTAAGCGAAACAGATATAAGGATCATAAGGATGGCTGGGTGATGGACATTGGAGAGGGTATGTGTTGTGGTGAGGGCTGTGTATTGTGTAAGACTGATGAATATCAGACCTGTACCCCTGAAACAAATAATACATTATATGTTAATAATAAAAATATAAAAATAAATAAACCTATGTTGAGGGGTGCCTGAATGCACAGTCAGTTAAAAGAAAAAAAAATGATCATAAGCAATGATCATCACTGGACTTGAGTAGAGTGGAAGACATCAGTAAGACCCTTAACACAAAGATTTAAAAAGAACCAACCAGAGATGAAGAGTACAATAAATAAGATTAGAAGCACACTAGATGCAATGAATAGCTGGGTGGGAGAAACAAAAGAAAGAACAATTAAATGACCTAGAATACAGGAGTAATAGAAAGTAAAAAAAAAAAAAAAAAAAAAAAAAAAAAAAAAAATTATGCAAAACAAGAATAGACTTAAGGAACTTGGTGACTCCATCCATCATAATAACATTAATATTACAGGAATCCCAGAAGGAGAAGAGAGTAAAAAGGGGCCAGAAAATTTATGTAAAGAAATAATAACTGCAAACCATTCCTAATGTGGAGAAGGAAACACATATGCAGATATAGGATGCAGAGAGAATACCCAACAAAATTAGCAAAGGCAAACCCACACCAAGACATATTGTAATAAAATTGACAAAATATAGGACACCTGGGCGGCTCAGTCAGTTAAACGTATGTTTTTGGTTCAGGTCATGATTTTAGAGTCTCAGAATCAAGCCCTGTATTAGGCTTTCTGCTCAGTAGGGAGTCTGATTCTCCCTTTCTCTTTGTCCCTCTCCCTGTTCCTTCTCTCTCTTTATCTCCCTATTGCTCTCTCAATTAAAAAAATGAAATATTTTTTAAAAAGAAGAAAAATGGCAAAACATAGTGATAATTTTTTTTTAAAGCAGCAAAAGAAGACAGTAACATACAAGGGAAACCCCATAATGCTGTCAGTGGATTTTCAGCAGAAGCTTTCCAAGCCAGAAATGAGTGGTACAATATATTCAAAGTGCTGAATGGGGAAAATCTCCAGCCAATAATACTTTATCCAGCAAGGCTATCACTCAAAATAGAAGGAGAGATAAAAAAGTTCCCCAAATGAAAACTAAAGAAGTTCATGACCACTAAATCAGCCCCACAAGAAATATTAAAGTGGATGTTTTGAGTGGAAAGGAAAGACCAAAAGTGACAGCATGACAATAGGAAACACAAAAGCAATAAAAATGAATGTTTCTTTAAAAAAAAATCATTCAAGAAACTCACAGGCTATAAGGGTATACAACATGACACCATATACCTAAAACCTGGGGAGGAGAGGAGTAAAGAATGGTTCAAACTTAAATGACCATCAACTTAATATAGACTAATATATGCAGAAAATATTATATATAAACCTAATTGTAACCAGAAATCAAAAGTGACTAATAAATATACGAAGAATAAAGAGAAAGAAATCCAAAAATATTATTAAAGAAAATCAGGAAACCATGAAAGAGAGAAATACAAGATCAAGAAGATCCTCAGAAGCAACTACAAAACAAGGAATAAAATGGCAATATATATATTGCCCAAAAAATATATATATTGCCATTTTATTCCTTGTTTTGTAGTGTGTACATATATATATGTATTTTCCTTGTTTCGTAGTGTGTGTGTGTATATATGTATATATATACATACATATATATGATCACTCTATACATACATATACATACATATATATGATCACATATACATGATCACTCTAAATGTAAATGGTCTAAATGCTCCAATCAAAAGAAATAGGGTGACAGAATGGATAAAAAAACTAGACCCATGTATATGCTGCCTACAAGAGACTCATTTTAGACCTAAAGACAAATGCAAATTGTAAGTGAGGGGATAGAGAAATATCTATTATGCAAATGGAATTTTTAAAAAGTTGGCATATCAATACATATATTGTTCAATACAGATTTTAAAATAAAGACAAAAACAAGAGACAAAAAGCCAGTATATAATAATAAAGGGGACAATTGAACAAGAAAATCTAACAATTGTAAATACTTATGTACCCAACATAAGAGCCCCATTCATAAAACAATAATGAATACAAAGGAACTAATAAATAATAATATAATAATAGTAGAGGAAATTAACACCCATTTACATCAATGGACAGCTCATCTAAACAGAAAAACTGGCTAGGAAACAATGGCTTTGAATGACACACTGGACCAGATAGATTTAGCAGATATATTCAAAACATTCCATCCTAAACAGCAAAATATACATTATTTTCACCTCCACCTCTACCTCCTGTATTCTGGAGTATGTGGAACACTAGAAGTTAACCACAAGAAAATATCTGGAAAGACCACAAATACATGGAGGTTAAATAACATGCTACTAAACAATGAATGGGTCAAAGAAGAAATTCAAAACTATATGGAGAATGAAAATGAAAACACAAGAACCTAAAACCTTTGGGATGAAACAAAAACAGTTCTAAAAGGGAAGTTTGTAGGAATAAACCCTACCTCAAGAAGCAAAAAAAATCTAGAACAACATAAACTTATTCCTAAAGGAGCTAGAAAAGAACAGAAAAAACCTGAAACTAGCAGAAGGAAGGAAATAATAAAGATTAAACAAACTAAAAAACAATTTAAGAATTAAAAAAATAAATAAACAGACCAATGAAACCAAAAATTGGTTCTTGGAAAAATCAATAAAACTGATAAACCTCTATACAGACTTATCAAGAAAAAAAGAGAAAGGACTCAAATAATTAAAATCACAAATGAGAGTAGAGAAATTATAACCAATAACACTGAAATAAAAATAATTGTAAGACACTATTATGAAAAACCAATTGGACAACCTAGAAGAAATGGATACATTCCTAGAAACATGTCAAAACTGAAACAGGAAGAAATAGAAAATTTGAACAGACCAATAATAATAAAGAAATTGAATCAGTAATCAAAAAACCCCAAACAAATTCAGCACTTCACAGGCACATTCTACCAAACATTTAAAAAAGAGTTAGTACTTATTTTTCTCAAACCATCCCAAAAAATAAAAAAGGAAGGAAAAGTTTCAAATTTTATTTATGAAATACCAAAGCCAGATAAAGACACCACTAGAAGAGAAAACTATAGGCCAGTATTTCTGATGAACATAGATGCAAAAACCATCAAAAAAACATTAGCAAAAAATCCGGTAAAAATGCATTAAAAAGTCATTCACCATGATCAAGTGAAATTTATTCCTGGTTTGCAAAAGTGGCTCAATATTTGCAAGTCAATTAACATGATACATCACATTAACTAAAGAAATGATAAGAACCATATGATCATTTCAATAAATCCAGAAAAAACATTTGACAAAGTTAAAAATCCATTCATGATAAAAACTTTCAACAAAGGTAAGTTTATAGGGAACATATGTCAACATACTAAAAGCTATCTATAAAGAACCCACAACTTATATCATCCTAATGTGAAAAAAACAAACTTGTCCCCTAAGGTCAGGAATAAGATGAAGAGGTACAGTCTCCCCACTTTTATTCAACATAGTACTGGCAGCCCTGGCCACAACAATCAGACAACAAAAAATAAATAAAAGACGTTCAAATCATTAAGAAGAAAGTAAAACTTTTATTATTTGCAGGTGACATTATTCTATATACAGAAAGACGGAAAAACCACCAAAAACCACTAGAACTGATACATGAATTCAGCAAACAGATTTCTGTACAAAACCAATGTACAGAAATCTGTTGCATTTCTACACACCAATAACAAAACAGCAGAAAAATGAATCAAGAAACAGTCTCATTTACAATTATACCCCAACAAATAAGATACCTAGGAATAAACCTAATGAAAGAGGTGAAAGACCTGTACTCTGAAAGCTATAAAACACTGATGAAAGAAATTCAAGATGACACAAAGAAATGGGAAGACATTCTGTGTTCATGATTGAAGGAACAAATATTGTTAAAATGTCTATAATACCCAAAAAATCTACAGATTTAATACAATCATTGTCAAAATACTAATAACATTTTTTTTCAATTTATTTATTTTGTTGCTACAAAAGTTGGGTATTCATCCTTTCTGATGGAGGCATAATACTCCATAGTGTATATGGACCACATCTTCCTTATCCATTCGTCCGTTGAAGGGCATCTTGGTTCTTTCCATAGTTTGGTGACCGTGGCCATTGCTGCTATGAACATTGGGGTACAAATGGCCCTTCTTTTCACGACATCTGTATCTTTGGGGTAAATACCCAGAAGTGCAATTGCAGGGTCATAGGGAAGTTCTATTTTTAATTTCTTGAGGAATCTCCACACTGTTCTCCAAAGAGGCTGCACCAACTTGCATTCCCACCAACAGTGTAAGAGGGTTCCCCTTTCTCCACATCCTCTCCAACACATGTTGTTTCCTGTTTTGTTAATTTTGGCCATTCTAACGGGTGTAAGGTGACTAATAACATTCTTTATAGAACTAGAACAAAGAATCTTAATTTGTATATAACAACAAAAGACCCCTACTAGCCAAGGCAAATTTGTAAAAGAAAAACAAAGCTGGGGGCAACACAATTCCAGACTTCGAGTTATATTACAAGCTACAGTAATCAAAACAGTACGGTACTGGAAGAGAAATAGATGCATAGATCAATATAACAGAATAGAAATACCAGAAATAAACCCAGAAATATATGGTCAATTAATCTTGAACAAAGGAGGAAAGAATATCCAAAGGCAAAAAAACAAATGGTGTTGAGAAAACTGGACAGCTTGCATGCAAAAGAATAAAACTGGACCACTTTTTTATACTATATGCAAAAATAAATTAAAAATGAATTAAAGACCTAAATGTGAGACCTGAAATAATAAAATTCCCAAGGCAGGGGGAACACAGGTAGTAATTTCTCTGACATTGGCCATAGCAAAATCTTATTACATATGTTTCCTGAAGAAAGGGAAACAAAAGTAAAAATAAATTATTGGGGTTACATCAAAATATAAAGCTTCTACATAAAAAAGAGAACAATCAACAAAACTAAAAGCCAACCTTCAGAGTGAGAGAAAATATTTGCAAATTACATATCCAATAAAAGTTTATTATCCAAAATTTATAAAGAATTGATATAATTCAATATCCCAAAACAAATAATCCAATCAAAATTGGGCAGAAGGGGGGCCTGGGTGGTTCGGGGGTTGATCCTCTTGGGGACAGGTCCTGGTCTCAGGGTCCTGGGATTGAACCCCACATCAGGCTCTCTGCTCAGCGGGGAGCCTGCTTCCCCCTCTCTCTGTCTGTCTCCCTGCCTACTTGTGATCTCTCTCTGTCAAATAAATACATAAAATCTTAAAAAAAAAAATGGGCAGAAGACATGAACAGACATTTTCCAAAGAAGACATACAAATAGCCAATAAATACATGAAAAGATGCTCAACATCACTCATCATCTGGGATCTACAGATCAAAACCACAATTAGGTATTACCTTACATCTGTCAGAATGGCTAATATCAATAAGAAACCACAGGTGTTGTCAAGGATGTGGAGAAAAAAGAACACTTGTGCACTGTTGGTGGGAATGCAAACTGGTGCATTCACAGTGGAGAGCAGTATGGAATTTCCTCAAAATATTAAAAATAGAACTACCCTACAATCTAGCAACTGCACTACTGGCTATTTGCCTAAAGAATACAAAAACATTAATGCAAAGGGATACATGAACACCAATGTTTATAGCAGCATTATTTACAATAACAAAACTATGGTAGCTGCCCAAATGTCCATCTACTAATGAATGGATAAAAAAGACATAATAGATATGTATCATTCAGCCATAAAAAAAAAATGAAATTTTGCCATTTACAATGACACAGATAGAGCAAGAGAGTGTCATGCCAAGCAAAACAAGTCAGAGAAAGTCAAACACCATATGATTTCACTCATATGTGGAATATAAGAAACAAAACAAATGAACATGTGGGGAAAAAAGGGAAAGAGAGGCAAACCATAACTATAGTGAACAAACTGATGTTTATCAGAGGGGAGATGGTTGGGGGATGGGTGAAATAAATGTTGGGGATTAAGGAGCATACTTCTAATGCACAATGGGTGTAGAAATGGAAGCGTTCAATCAGTTGATTGTACATGTGGAACTAATACTACACTGGATGCTACCGAGTTAGGATAAAAATGAAAACTTAAAAAAAAACAAGCATGGTTTGAAGAAAGTCACATTTGGAAATTTCCCTTAGTTTGTGATTTTATTGTTATTATTGTTTTTTTCTTACAAAAACAGGTTAGCAACTGAAAATGTGGGATCTATTTTAAATTTTTTAAAAGACAGCAATTGCCATTAACAAATCTTCAATATTCATGTGAACTTTTCACTGATTTCACTGTTCCTGGAAGAATACAGGTTCTCATGACCCAAGATCTTGGGCCAAGCTTGACAGTGTTCAGAACCACCTCAAAACACAAGTGCCTCCACTTGGATTCCAGAATCTGGTTAGAAGGTACCAAATCTGGCTCTAATACCCCTACTCTGAGAAGAGTCAAGAGTTGTGATCCCTACCATAGAAAGTTTATAAAAATGCATTCTTAGGGGAATGATGTTTTGAAATGCACAATTGTGGGAATCCCAGAGCTGCATAACTGGGAATACAGATGAAACTACAAAACCAAGAAAACTTTCTCCATTCCATCCTGTCTTCCTTTCTTTAGTCTAGTAAGTTCTTTTAAATGCCAGTCAAAATGAGTAAAGAACAATTCTGACCAATAGGTCTCTGGCCAATCCTGCATGCTTGACATGCCTGTAATTAGAGATGTTTGATAGTAATCATAGTTACTAGTCACTGAGTGTTGTGTACACACCAAGCCAAGTTTTGTTTGTATTTGTTCCTTGATCTTCACAACAATAGGAACTGTTATTATCACTGCTCTACAGATGAGAAAGACAGTAACGGGTTTACTTGCTCAAGGTTACACGGGTAATATGTGTTAAAGATGAAACTCAGTTCCTGACAGTTCATTTTCAGAGCCCAAGCTCTTAACCTTTATGGTATATACTTCACTTTCAAAAATGTTTTGAGCACTCTCAGACTTTAAAAATATAGAGTTTTTTTTCCTTTTTTATGTGCCTTGATTTGATCCTATGATTAACAATTAAGTATCTTTTAGCATAAATCTTTGTCCTAATCTCTAAAGTTGTTAGGTAATTTTCTTAAATAAATTTATAGCAAAAAATGTGTCAGGCTTTAGTGTGATTGATATTTTCTTCTCTTGAAAGGAAATCATAACATGCATAACATAAATTGTTATGTAGTTATTAACTTTTCACCATATTTGGAGGAAATGTTTTTCCAAAAGATTCCCTGCCTACAATGTTTACATGATTTCATGTATAGACAATTTTAATATTTAGCCGAAACAATCTTTCCTTTTCCTTTAGTAACTTATTCCTTTGCTCCTTTGAGTCTTTCTAATTCAGAAAAGAGAAAGATAATAATCAAATTAGACCTCACAAAGTGGTCCACTAACCAATGCCAGGCTGAGAACTGGCAATTACTTGTTAGTATTGAGAAAGAAACTTTCAGAAACTTGTATAGAAATATTATAGAATAAATTTTTGTTTATTTAATCAAAATAATAAGAAAGTGGTATTTATATTTTGTCTTTTTTATTCAATTTTTCTAATTAATTTTAATGTTTTTTTAAAGAATTGTTATACACAATGGAATTCTATGCAGCCATCAAAAGAAATGAAATCTTGCCATTTGCGACAACATGGATGGAACTAGAGCGTATCATGCTTAGTGAAATAAGTCAAGCAGAGAAAGACAACTATCATATGATCTCCCTGATATGAGGAAGTGGTGATGCAACATGGGGGCTTAAGTGGGTGGGAGAAGAATAAATGAAACAAGATGGGATTGGGAGGGAGACAAACCATAAGTGACTCTTAATCTCACAAAACAAACTGAGGGTTGCTGGGGGGAGGGGGTTTGGGAGAATGGGGTGGTATTATGGACATTGGGGAGGGTATGTGCTTTTTGAGTGCTGTGAAGTGTGTAAACCTGGTGATTCACAGACCTGTACCCCTGGGGATAAAAATATATGTTTATAAAAAATAAAAAATTTAAATAAAAAAAAAAAAGAGGGACGCCTGGGTGGCTCAGTTGGTTAAGCAGCTGCCTTCGGCTCAGGTCATGATCCCAGCGTCCTGGGATCGAGTCCCACATCGGGCTCCTTGCTCCACGGGGAGCCTGCTTCTCCCTCTGACTCTGCCTTCTACTCTGTCTGCCTGTGCTCGCTTTCGCTCGCGCTCTATCTCTGACAAATAAATAAATAAAATCTTTAAAAAAAAAAAAAGAAATGAAATCTTGCCATTTGCGACAACATGGATGGAACTAGAGCGTATCATGCTTAGCGAAATAAGTCAAGCAGAGAAAGACAACTATCATATGATCGCCCTGATATAAGGAAGTGGTGATGCAACATGGGGGCTTAAGTGAATAGAGAAGAATCTATGAAACAAGATGGAATTGGGAGGGAGACAAACCATAAGTGATTCTTAATCTCACAAAACAAACTGAGGGTTGCTGGGGGGAGGGGGGTTGGGAGAAGGGGGTGGGATTATGGACATTGGGAGGGTGTGTGCTTTGGTGAGTGCTGTGAAGTGTGCAAACCTGGTGATTCACAGACCTGTACCCCTGGGGATAAAAATATATGTTTATAAAAAATAAAAAATTTAAAAAAAAAGAATTGTTAATGACATACTGAAGAAGTTTGACATCAGTGATCTATCTTTTCTCCTTATTTTTGACTCTTAAAAAAGAAGATAATATTTTTAAAAATTTTGTTTTTATTTTTGTCTGTTTTATATGTATACATACCTATTTAATATATGAGAAAAAATTAATTTGATTCATGGTATGTCATATGTTTAAAACATTACTTATAATAACAATTTTCAGAACCATAAGATAATGGTCTAGGAAACTCCAAAGCTCTCACTCCCCCACAAAAATAGGAAAAAAAAAATCAAAACCAAACTAAAACAATTTTTTTAAAAAAGCCAACAACAAGCAGAAGTTGTCTGAACCAACCTTATAGGAGCTCTGTAAAATGGTCAGTTGCATAGCCGGCAGGCAAATACGCAATTAAGAAAAAGCTATCTTGAAAATGGTAGGAAAGTTTTGTGGCATTTTTGCTCATCTTGTACCACTCCCTTCCCAGTGCAGTGATGATCTTGGTCTTGAGCAGATGGCAGCCCAGTTCCCAGATTCCCCCCAGAACCAGAGGCAGCAGAGCAGACTTTATTTGCAAATTATTATGCACATCTGTTCAAATTTGTCTGGGGGATATCCAAAGGAATGACATAAGATACTCATCTTTTTTTGCATAGCTTGGAATGTAATCAGGAAAAGTGAAGGGCACTGTTTGTAAAAGCTACAAGTTGATTATAATCTCACAGACATCTGGGGAAGAGAGAGTAGGTAGAGATATATAATAGACCATCAAAGGGCCAAAAGAGAAGCTGGGCCAAGAGGACTTGGAAAATTTAGAACACTCAAAATCAGCAGTGTAAACAGGAATCTAGAAAATCACACGCATGTCCAGAGGAAACATAAGCTTAGAAAAGTACTACAAAACCTTAAGCATCACCTCAAGGATTATGTCTAAGCTCATAGCAAGCTTACCTGAGAGATTAAGGAGTGTTCCAGAACAGAGTCAATTGGCAAAACTGGAAAAAGGATTGTTCTTTCTGTTTCATTTTTTAAAAATTTTTCTCATTTTTGTTTTTTTCCCTAATATCCAATAAAATCTTTGCCAAAATATTAGCTGGTCATGAATAGTTTTCAACAATCAAACCTGACAAGAAATAATGTTTGTAAAAATAGTTTAGAAGAGTCTCAAATGGACTTTATAGCCTTCAACAATCAAAATGACAATAACAAAAGCAAATCTTGGGGAATGGAGAGAATCTGATTTTCAGAGTTATCACATTATAATAGGCAATGTCCAATTTTCAATTTATAGACTGTAAGATATACAAATAAAAAAGGAAAAGATAAGTTACTTAAAATTTCAAAAATATATTCATAATAAACTGAAATAAGTCATGTCTGAGAAAGCCTAGATATCATAATTACCAGCCAAAGACTTCATAACTATCTTAAATATATTCAGAGCTAAGGTAAAATATGGACAGAAACATAAAGGAAATCAGGAAATAATAGGTGAACAGATTGAGACTATAAACAGAAAGATACAAATTACAAAAAAGGACCAAAACTAAACTGTGGCTCTAAACAGTATAGTAATTAAAATAAAAATTTTACTATGGGGTTCAACAGCAGATTTGAGAATGCAGAGAACAACTTAATCTGAAGATAAAACAATTTAAATGATCAAGTCTGAGAAACAGAAAATACAAAATAAAGATAAGTGAACAGAGCCAAGGGACTTGCAGGACACTATAAAGTAGATCAACATACACATTGTGGTAGTCCCAGAAGAAAAAGAAAAAAGGGCACAAAAATTATTTAAAGAAATAAGGATAACAAGCTTTCTAAATTTGATCCAAAGATCTGAATCTGAAAAACTAAGAAGCTCAATGAACTCCAAGCAAATGAACCTAAAGGTATTCACACTGAGAAACATTATCTGCAACTTGTCAAAAGACAAAGAGCAAATCTTAATAATTGCAAGAAAGAAGTGACTTGTTATGTACAAGGAATCATTAGTAAAATTATCAGCTGATTTCTCATCAGAAATCTTGAAGGACAAAAGAAGAAAGATGACATGTTTAAAGTGATGGAAAACAAGATATCATCTGATAATTCCATATCTGACAAAATTTTCCTTCAAAAATAATGATGAAATTAAGACATCAAGATAAACAAAAGTTGAGTGAGCTCATTTCCACTAAACCTGACTTAGACAAAACACTGAAGGAGGTACTTTAGGTTGAAATGAAGGAGGTGATGCCGTGACTTGAATGTGTGTGGGATAAATATCTCTGGTAAAGGGAATTACATAGGCAGTACAAAAGTGTATATTATTGTAATTTTGGTTTGTAACTCTACTTTTTACTTTGTATAGGATTCCAAAAACAAATACAGAGCAAAATTACAGAGCAAAATAAACACGAATGTAGCAGAAGGAAGGAAATAATAAAGATTAGAGTGGTGGTGAATAGAATAGAGCTTAGAAAATAGAGAAAATCAAACCAAGAGTTGTTTCCTTGAAAAGATTTTTAAAAAACTGACAAGATTTTAACTAGATGGACCAAGATAAAAAGTGAGAAAACTCTAATTAACCAATTAGGAAATGAAAGTGGAGACATTACTACCAATTTAATAAAAATAAAAAGATTATAAGAGTACCATGAAGAGTTGTACACTAACAAATTGGATAACCTACATAAAATGGACAACCTACCAAAATTAAATTATAAAAAAATAGAAAATCTCAATAGATCTATAGGTAGTAATTAGATTGAATCAGAATAAAAAATCTCTTTATGAAGAAAAGTCTTGGACCAGATGGCTTCAGTGTTGAATTCTACCAAACATTTAACAAAGAACTAAAACCAATCCTCAAAATCCTTCAAAAAATCTAGGAGGAATGAATACTTCCAAACTCATCCTCTGAGGCCAGCATTATCTTGATACTAATACCAGAGATACAAGAAAAGGAAACTACACACCAATATTCCTTTTAAATATAGATGTGGAAATCCTAAACAAAATACTAACATACCATGTTTCACAGTATAGTAAAACAATTATAAACTATAACCAATGAGATGTATAGATTGCAAAGATAATTCAATACATGAAAATCTTTCAGTGTGATATACCAGATTAATGGAATGAAGGAAAACCCACATGATTAACTCAACAGTTGAAGAAAAAGTATTTGATAAAATTCAACAGCTTTTCATTGTAAGAATGCTGAATAAAATAGGAATTGCAGGAAACTCCATCAAAATAATAAAGGCTGTATGCAAACAATCCACAGTTAACATCATGCCCAATGGTGAAAAACTGAAAGCTTTTCCCCTAAGAGCAGGAACAAGATGAAGATGCCTGCTTTCACTTCTATTCAACACAGATTTGTAAGTTCTAGTCAAAACAATTAGATAGCAAATGGCTTCCAAATTGGAGATGAAATAAAATTATCTCCATTATCAAATTATATGATCTTAAGTACAGAAAACCTTAAAGAGTACACACACACACACACACACACACACACACACATACACACACTTACAGCTAGTAAATGAATTCAGCAAAGTTACAGGATACAAAATTAATACACAAAATTGGTTACATTTCTATACATTTAACAATGAATAATACGAAAAAGAAAATAAGAAGACAATCTTATTTACAATGGAAAATCTTTGTAACATTGGATTTCACAGTGATTTTTTGGGGATATGAAACCAAAAGCACAAGAAACAAAGAAAAAACTAGATAAATTAAGTGTCCTGAAATTTTTTTTAAAAAGTGTGCACAAATGAACACTCTACAGAGATTGAAAAGACCACAGAACAGAAGGAATATTTGCAAATCATGTATCTGATAAGATTAATATCCAAAATACATAAAATATTCTTACATTTTAAGACTTTTTTAAAAAGTTAATTACAAATGGGCAATGGGGGCACCTAGGTGGCTCAGTCAGTTAAGCAACTGACACTAGATTTTGGCTCAGGTCATGAACTCAGGATCATGATACAAAGCCCTACCTTTGGCTCTGCACTCAGCATGAAGTCTGGTCAGATCCTCTCTCTCCCTCTGCTCTTCCTCCTGCTCACATATTCTCTATCTCTCTCTGAAATGAATAAATAAAATCTTTTATATATACATATATATATAAATACATAGGCAATGGATTTGAATAGACATTTCACCAAAGAAAACACACAAAAGTCCAATAAGCCCATGAAAAAATGGTTAACATCACCAGTCATCAAGGAAATGCAAATCAAAATCACAATGAGATACCATTTACACACATTAGAATGACTATTGATTTTTTAATGGAAAATAGCAAGTGTTGGTGGTGGTATAGAAAATTTGGAACACTTGGGCATTGCTGGTGGGAGTGTAAAATGGGGCAGCCACTGTGGAAAACACTTCTCTGGTTCCTCAGAAATTAAACATAAAACCCCATATGATCCATCAATTCCACTTCTAGAAATATATTCAAAAAATTAAACACAAGGACTCAAAACAACTATTCATATACCAATTACCACAGCAGCATGCTTTCAAAAGATTTACTTTTATAGAGGAGTTTTAGGTTCACATCAAAATTGAAATAAAAATACAGAGACGGTCCATAGAACACTTTTGCCCAACCCAAGCACGACCTACTCCATGGTTAACATCTGCCATCAAAGTGGGTTGGTACATATGTTATAATTGATGAACCTACGCTGACACATCAAAATTATCTCAAGCTTATAGTTTATATTAGAAATCACTCTTGATGGTATGCATTCTATGACTTTGGACAGATGTATGGCATGTATACATCATTATACTATATGTATACTATATATACTATACATATTTACTATATGTATATATGTATTTTACTATAAATACTATATGTATAATATATAATAATAGTATATTGTACTATAATATGGAGTATTTTCACTGCACTGAAGCTCCTTTGTATGATATTATAATAATGAATACATGTCATTATGCAGGTATCCAAATCCACAAAATGTACAATATTAAGAGTGAATCCTGGTGTACGACTATGGACTTTGAAAAAAAAATCCTGTTTTCCACATACTTATCCCTTTCCCCAACGCTTGGCAACTACTGTCTTTATAATTAAGTTTGTTTTCCAGAATGTAACATAGTTGGAATCATATGGTTTATACCCATTTCAGATTACTTCTTTCCCTAAGCAATACGCATTTAGGTTTCTCCATGTCTCTTCTCCATGAGCTATCATGGCTTGATAGCTCATTGATTCTTAGTGCTATAGGATATTCCATTGTCTAGATATAACACAGTTTACTTATCTATTTACCTACTGAGGGACAACTAGGATTCTTCCAAGTATATTGGCAATTATGAATAAAGATGCTATAAACATCTGTGTGCAGGTTTTCGTGCAGACATAAATTTTCAACTTCTTTGGGATTTTGCACACCAAAGGAGTATGATTGTTGTATAGTAAAAGCATATTTAGTTTTATAAAAAATCAACCTATGGTATTCCAAAGTGGCTATGCTTTTGTGCATTCCTTAAATGTTTGGTAGAACTTACCAGTGAACCCATTTGAACCTGGTGTTTTGTGGTTTTGAAAGTTATTATTTATTCAATTTCTTTAATAGATATAATTCCATTCAGATAGTATATTTCTTCTTGTGTGAGTTTTGGCAATTTGTGCCTTTCAAGGAATTGGTCCATTTTATCTAGGTTATCAGATTTGTGACTTTAGACCTGTTCATAGTATTCCTTTATTATCCTTTCAGTTAAGGTCAGTGGGATCTGTAGTGATGTTCTTTCCTTCATTTCTAGTATTAGTAATTTGTATCCTCTTCTTTTTTTCTTAGTTAACATGGCTAGAGACTTACCAATTTTAATTTATCTTTCCAAAGAACCATCTTTTGGTTTCACCAATTTTTTGTATTGATTTCTTGTTGTCACTTACATTGATTTCTGCTCTTTCGCCACACACACACACACACACACACACACACACACACACATATATATATATATATATATATATATATATAATTATGCTGACTTCAGATTTAATTTGCCCTTCTTTTTCTAATATCCTAAGGGGCAAAAAAAGTGCAAACTTAGATATTTATTTAGATCTTTCTTCTTCTCTAGTATATACATTTATCACTTATTAACAATAGCTAAAAGATGCAAACCCCAAGTACACATCGAGAGCTGAATACATAAACAAAATGTGATATATTCTTACCATGGAACATTATTCAGGCTTAAAAAGGAATGAAATTGTGGTACATGTTAAAACATGGATGAACCTTGGAAATATTATAGAGAGTGAAATAAATCAGAGACAAAAGGACAAGTATTGTATAAATCTATTTAGATATCTGTGTAAATCTCAGCCTCTTGCAAGTGATGTTATCAGGTAGGAATGTCTAAGCTACTCACCTAAAGTCCTTGCTAAATGTGATGAACCCCCATAGACATCTCCCCAACCAGACCCAATGTTGTGACTGGACTCGCCTTTGTGGTTTGTATTTTAATTTAGGACACAACTCAGGAACAATCATCAGAGAACTTTGTAGCACAAGATTTATTACTCATAAGTCTTAGAGTTACTCATATCATACCTGAGGGCCACACAGTGAGTTCAATGGTGGGAAGAGAAGAAAAGAGTACAGAACATGAGATCTGCTTTTATTGGGCTCTAAGTGCGAGGTGCCTAGAATTTCATGGGTTCACTTTTGGTGAATTTAAGACATAATAGCAAGAATTAGGACAAAGAAAGATAAAGCAGCCTCATGCAAACATTCAGTTATCAAGATTATCCAGGGTTTTCTAAAAGGGGAAATTCATAGATAGGAAAGTGACTTGGTTTCTTATCTAGTTGCTTTGTTAACTGTCTCATATAGCCAGCAGTGTTTATTCCAGATGGATGTCTTTGAAATGGATACCTCTGTAATCAAAAGCTAATGCCAGTCACTGATATTATAGGGAGTCGAATTTATAGATACAGAAAGCGGAATAAAGGTTACCATGGGTTGGGGGTGAGGGAGAGAGGAATGAAGAATTATTATTTAATGGGTAGAGAATTTCTATTTGAGATGATGAAAAAGTTCTAGAAATGAATGGTGGTATGATTATACAACATTGTGAAGTACTAAATGACACTTAATGCACACCTGCAAATGGTTAAAATAGCAAATTTTATGTAATATATATTTGATTACAATAAAAAGAAATAAATTTTTTCAAAGCCATGAATTTAATTCATCTTGACCAAACTAATTTGCAATTATCCTTTGTCACGTAGTATTCTTGTATTGATTATCTTCCAGTTTTAGGCCTTTGTGACCCTTTATTCTAATTATCCACTCGGGCACCAGTGTTGTAATCTATTCCCTTTATTTTTCTTTATCCCTTTTGTGATACCGTTTTTTCCTCGTAGAGATAATTATTCTTCAGCATTCCTTTAATAGTCACATAGTTTTCAATTATGGATATGGATGTAGGACATTTCTTTCTTCAACGTAGGTAATTCAGGACATTTCTAACCTTTAGTATTATGCATAATGTTGCAGTAAATATTCTTGGTCCAGGATTTTTTTTCAGCATATTTACTTATTCTGCTAGTATAATTTAAAAGGAATTTCACTGCTCAAAGAGTAGAAAAATTACATCTATATTTATGTCTCTTTTCCTATCTTAACCTATACCCAAATCCATGTGCATATCCATGTCTGGATATGGATATCTATCATCAATGTATCTATCCATCTATTACAAGAGAGAGAAACAATAGGAAAATTGAGCTAATTCATACTCCTAGAAGAAGTTTATAGAAGTATAAATTTTCTGCCACTATTAACAATGCTAGAGAATGTCAAGTTTTAAAAAAGCTTGAAAGACTTGATTTATATGCCTTTTATTTCTGGTAAGATGGAGATATCTTCACATTTTTACTAGATATTTGTACTTCCGAAATTTGTCAATTGCTTATCCATGTGTTTTATCCATTCTCTTATTAAATAATTGGTCTTTTAAGAACTCATTTGCAGAATTATCTTAATATATTAGTGTGTGCTGTGCAGAAAAGGGTCAAGGTAACAGTTTTCAGACCACTATCCTTAGAAAAGCCTGCTTGTGAGGTATGCCCTTGGCTGGCATCTGGGAACTTATATTTGGGGAGTGTTCTCACCTGTATCTAATTGATGAGACGTGTCTCACTGCATTTAAACTGTTTGTACAAACAATGTGGTTTATGCTGGACACCTGTTTTCTCTCTGGGACTCTGAAATTTTGGTATGCACTAGAAGGAGTGTACCTTCAGGAGCAGCACCAATAAAGTCCTTCAGCACTGAGTCTCCAACAAACTTCTCAGATGGATGACATTCCACATGAGTTTTATATACACAAATTACATACATAATGTATATACATAATTTTTTTTTTTTTTTTTTTTTTTTTTTTTTTTTTTAAATTTTTTTTTTTTTTTTTTCCTTCATTTTTTTTTTTTTTTTATTTTTTATAAACATATATTTTTATCCCCAGGGGTACAGGTCTGTGAATCACCAGGTTTACACACTTCACAGCACTCACCAAATCACATACCCTCCCCAATGTCCATAATCCCACCCCCTTCTCCCAAACCCCCTCCCCCAGCAACCCTCAGTTTGTTTTGTGAGATTAAGAGTCACTTATGGTTTGTCTCCCTCCCAATCCCATCTTGTTTCATTTATTCTCCTACCCACTTAAGCCTCCATGTTGCATCACCACTTCCTCATATCAGGGAGATCATATGATAGTTGTCTTTCTCTGCTTGACTTATTTCGCTAAGCATGATACGCTCTAGTTCCATCCATGTTGTTGCAAATGGCAAGATTTCATTTCTTTTGATGGCTGCATAGTATTCCATTGTGTATATATACCACATCTTCTTGATCCATTCATCTGTTGATGGACATCTAGGTTCTTTCCATAGTTTGGCTATTGTGGACATTGCTGCTATAAACATTCGGGTGCATGTGTCCCTTTGGATCACTACATTTGTATCTTTAGGGTAAATACCCAATAGTGCAATTGCTGGGTCATAGGGCAGTTCTATTTTCAACATTTTGAGGAACCTCCATGCTGTTTTCCAGAGTGGCTGCACCAGCTTGCATTCCCACCAACAGTGTAGGAGGGTTCCCCTTTCTCCGCATCCTCGCCAGCATCTGTCATTTCCTGACTTGTTGATTTTAGCCATTCTGACTGGTGTGAGGTGATATCTCATTGTGGTTTTGATTTGTATTTCCCTGATGCCGAGTGATATGGAGCACTTTTTCATGTGTCTGTTGGCCATCTGGATGTCTTCTTTGCAGAAATGTCTGTTCATGTCTTCTGCCCATTTCTTGATTGGATTATTTGTTCTTTGGGTGTTGAGTTTGCTAAGTTCTTTATAGATTCTGGACACTAGTCCTTTATCTGATATGTCGTTTGCAAATATCTTCTCCCATTCTGTCAGTTGTCTTTTGATTTTGTTAACTGTTTCCTTTGCTGTGCAAAAGCTTTTGATCTTGATGAAATCCCAATAGTTCATTTTTGCCCTTGCTTCCCTTGCCTTTTGCGTTGTTCCTAGGAAGATGTTGCTGCGGCAGAGGTCGAAGAGGTTGCTGCCCGTGTTCTCCTCAAGGATTTTGATGGATTCCTTTCGTACATTGAGGTCCTTCATCCATTTTGAGTCTATTTTTGTGTGTGGTGTAAGGAAATGGTCCAATTTCATTTTTCTGCATGTGGCTGTCCAATTTTCCCAGCACCATTTATTGAAAAGGCTGTCTTTTTTCCATTGGACATTCTTTCCTGCTTTGTCGAAGATTAGTTGACCATAGATTTGAGGGTCTATTTCTGGGCTCTCTATTCTGTTCCATTGATCTATGTGTCTGTTTTTGTGCCAGTACCATGCTGTCTTGATGATGACAGCTTTGTAATAGAGCTTGAAGTCCGGAATTGTGATGCCACCAACGTTGGCTTTCTTTTTCAATATCCCTTTGGCTATTCGAGGTCTTTTCTGGTTCCATATGAATTTTAGAATTATTTGTTCCATTTCTTTGAAAAAGATGGATGGTACTTTGATAGGAATTGCATTAAATGTGTAGATTGCTTTAGGTAGCATAGACATTTTCACAATATTTATTCTTCCAATCCAGGAGCATGGAACATTTTTCCATTTCTTTGTGTCTTCCTCAATTTCTTTCATGAGTACTTTATAGTTTTCTGAGTATAGATTCTGTGTCTCTTTGGTTAGGTTTATTCCTAGGTATCTTATGGTTTTGGATGCAATTGTAAATGGGATTGACTCCTTAATATCTCTTTCTTCTGTCTTGCTGTTGGTGTAGAGAAATGCAACTGATTTCTGTGCATTGATTTTATATCCTGACACTTTACTGAATTCCTGTATAAGTTCTAGCAGTTTTGGAGTGGAGTCTTTTGGGTTTTCCACATATAGTATCATATCATCTGCGAAGAGTGATAATTTGACTTCTTCTTTGCCGATTTGGATGCCTTTAATTTCCTTTTGTTGTCTGATTGCTGAGGCTAGGACCTCTAGTACGATGTTGAATAGCAGTGGTGATAATGGACATCCCTGCCGTGTTCCTGACCTTAGCGGAAAAGCTTTCAGTTTTTTTCTCCATTGAGAATGATATTTGCGGTGGGTTTTTTCATAGATGGCTTTGATGATATTGAGGTATGTGCCCTCTATCCCTACACTTTGAAGAGTTTTGATCAGGAAGGGATGTTGTACTTTGTCAAATGCTTTTTCAGCATCTATTGAGAGTATCATATGGTTCTTGTTCTTACTTTTATTGATGTGTTGTATCACATTGACTGATTTGCGGATGTTGAACCAACCTTGCAGCCCTGGAATAAATCCCACTTGGTCGTGGTGAATAATCTTTTTAATGTACTGTTGAATCCTATTGGCTAGTATTTTGTTGAGTATTTTTTGCATCTGTGTTCATCAAGGATATCGGTCTATAGCTCTCTTTTTTGGTGGGATCCTTGTCTGGTTTTGGGATCAAGGTGATGCTGGCCTCATAAAATGAGTTTGGAAGTTTTCCTTCCATTTCTATTTTTTGGAACAGTTTCAGGAGAATAGGAATTAGTTCTTCTTTAAATGTTTGGTAGAATTCCCCCGGGAAGCCGTCTGGCCCTGGGCTTTTGTTTGTTTGGAGATTTTTAATGACTGTTTCAATCTCCCTACTGGTTATGGGTCTGTTCAGGCTTTCTATTTCTTCCTGGTTCAGTTGTGGTAGTTTATATGTTTCTAGGAATGCATCCATTTCTTCCAGATTGTCAAATTTATTGCCGTAGAGTTGCTCATAGTATGTTCTTATAATAGTTTGTATTTCTTTGGTGTTAGTTGTGATCTCTCCTCTTTCATTCATGATTTTATTTATTTGGGTCCTTTCTCTTTTCTTTTTGATAAGTCGGGCCAGGGGTTTATCAATTTTATTAATTCTTTCAAAGAACCAGCTCCTAGTTTCGTTGATTTGTTCTATTGTTTTTTTGGTTTTTATTTCATTGATTTCTGCTCTGATCTTTATGATTTCTCTTCTCCTGCTGGGCTTAGGGTTTCTTTCTTGTTCTTTCTCCAGCTCCTTTAGGTGTAGGGTTAGGTTGTGTACCTGAGACCTTTCTTGTTTCTTGAGAAAGGCTTGTACCGCTATATATTTTCCTCTCAGGACTGCCTTTGTTGTGTCCCACAGATTTTGAACCGTTGTGTTTTCATTATCATTTGTTTCCATGATTTTTTTCAATTCTTCTTTAATTTCCCGGTTGACCCATTCATTCTTTAGAAGGATACTGTTTAGTCTCCATGTATTTGGGTTCTTTCCAAACTTCCTTTTGTGGTTGAGTTCTAGCTTTAGAGCATTGTGGTCTGAAAATATGCAGGGAATGATCCCAATCTTTTGATACCGGTTGAGTCCTGATTTAGGACCGAGGATGTGATCTATTCTGGAGAATGTTCCATGTGCACTAGAGAAGAATGTGTATTCTGTTGCTTTGGGATGAAATATTCTGAATATATCTGTGATGTCCATCTGGTCCAGTGTGTCATTTAAGGCCTTTATATCCTTGCTGATCTTTTGCTTGGATGACCTGTCCATTTCAGTGAGGGGAGTGTTAAAGTCCCCTACTATCATTGTATTATTGTTGATGTGTTTCTTTGATTTTGTTATTAATTGGTTTATATAGTTGGCTGCTCCCACATTGGGGGCATAGATATTTAAAATTGTTAAATCTTCTTGTTGGACAGACCCTTTGAGTATGATATAGTGTCCTTCCTCATCTCTTATTATAGTCTTTGGCTTAAAATCTAATTGATCTGATATAAGGATTGCCACTCCTGCTTTCTTCTGATGTCCATTAGCATGGTAAATTCTTTTCCACCCCCCTCACTTTAAATCTGGAGGTGTCTTCGGGCTTAAAATGTGTTTCTTGGAGGCAACATATAGATGGGTTTTTGTTTTTTTTATCCATTCTGATACCCTGTGTCTTTTGACAGGGGCATTTAGCCCATTCACATTCAGGGTAACTATTGAGAGATAAGAATTTAGTGCCATTGTATTGCCTGTAAGGTGACTGTTACTGTATATGGTCTCTGTTCCTTTCTGATCTACCACTTGTAGGCTCTCTCTTTGCTTAGAGGACCCCTTTCAAGATTTCCTGTAGAGCTGGTTTGGTATTTGCAAATTCTTTCAGTTGTTGTTTGTCCTGGAAGCTTTTAATCTCTCCTTCTATTTTCAATGATAGCCTAGCTGGATATAGTATTCTTGGCTGCATGTTTTTCTCGTTTAGTGCTCTGAAAATATCATGCCAGCTCTTTCTGGCCTGCCAGGTCTCTGTGGATAAGTCAGCTGCCAATCTAATATTTTTACCATTGTATGTTACAGACTTCTTTTCCCGGGCTGCTTTCAGGATTTTCTCTCTGTCATTGAGACTTGTAAATTTTACTATTAGGTGACGGGGTGTGGGCCTATTCTTATTGATTTTGAGGGGCATTCTCTGAACCTCCTGAATTTTGATGCTCGTTCCCTTTGCCATATTGGGGAAATTCTCCCCAATAATTCTCTCCAGTATACCTTCTGCTCCCCTCTCACTTTCTTCTTCTTCTGGAATCCCAATTAATCTAATGTTGTTTCGTCTTATGGTGTCACTTATCTCTCGAATTCTCCCCTCATGGTCCAGTAGCTGTTTGTCCCTCTTTTGCTCAGCTTCTTTATTCTCTGTCATTTGGTCTTCTATATCACTAATTCTTTCTTCTGCCTCATTTATCCTAGCAGTGAGAGCCTCCATTTTTGATTGCAACACCTCATTAATAGCTTTTTTGATTTCACCTTGGTTAGATTTTTAGTTCTTTTATTTCTCCAGAAAGGGCTTTTATATCTCTCGAGAGGGTTTCTCTAATATCTTCCATGCCTTTTTCGAGCCCGGCTAGAACCTTGAGAATTGTCATTCTGAACTCTAGATCTGACATATTACCGATGTCTGTATTGATTAGGTCCCTAGCCTTCGGTACTGCCTCTTGTTCTTTTTTTTGTGTTGAATTTTTACGTCTTGTCATTTTGTCCAGATAAGAGTAAATGAAGGGGCAAGTAAAATACTAAAAGGGTGGCAACAACCCCAGGAAAATATGCTTTAACCAAATTAGAAGAGATCCAAAATCGTGAGTGGGGAGAAAGGGGATAAAAAGTGGTTCAAAAAGGAAGAGAGAAAAAAGAAAAAAAAAAAAAAAAAAAAAAAAAAAAAAAAAAGAAAAAAAAGAAAAGAATTTTAAAAAAAAGAAAACACCTAAGAAAAATGAAAAAAATATATATATATATATTAGATAAACTAGTAAAAAATCGTTAAAAAAAAAAAAAAAAAGGTAACAGTTAAAAAAAAAATTTTACCCGAAGGCGAGAAAAAAAAAAAAAAAAAATGAAAAAGAAAAAATTAAATTAACTGCAACACTAAAAAAATTCACAGGAAAAAAGCCACGAGTTCCGTGCTTGGCTTTCTCCTCCTCTGGAATTCTGCTGCTGTCCTTGGTATTGAAACCGCACTCCTTGGTAGGTGAACTTGGTCTCGGCTGGATTTCTTGTTGATCTTCTGGGGGAGGGGCCTGTTGTAGTGATTCTCAAGTGTCTTTGCCCCAGGCGGAATTACACCGCCCTTATCCGGGGCCGGGGTGAGTAATCCGCTCGGGTTTGCTTTCAGGAGCTTTTGTTCCCTGAGCGCTTTCCGTAGAGTTCCAGAGGACGGGAATACAAATGGCGGCCTCCTGGTCTCCGGCCCGGAGGAGCCGAGAGCCCAGGGCCGCACTCCTCAGTGCGCCCTCAGAGAACAGCGCCCAGTTACTCCCGTCTGCCTGACCTCCGGCCGCGCTCCGAGCTCACCGAGCCTGCGACCGGTTCAAGGTAAACCCGAGCTGCGAGCTGACTGTCAGCTCTGTCTCTGTAGCCGGCTTTCCCGTTCCAATACCCGCAAGCTCTGCGACACTCAGACACCCCCGATCCTTCTGTGACCCTGCGGGACCTGAGGCCACGCTGACCCCGCGTGGGCTTCGCCCCGGTTTAGCCTCTGGAGCGATGTCCCTCAGCGGAACAGACTTTTAAAAGTCCTGATTTTGTGCGCGGTTGCTCCGCCGCTTGCCGGGAGCCGGCCCCTCCCCCCGGGGTCTATCTTCCCGTCGCTTTGGATTCACTTCTCCGCCGGTCCTACCTTTCAGAAAGTGGTTGATTTTCTGTTTCCAGAATTGCTGTTCTTCTTCTCTTCGATCTGCCGATGGATTTTCAGGTGTTTGCAATCTTTAGATAAGCTATCTAGCTGATCTCCGGCTAGCTGAAGTAGTCTCAGCTTGCTACTTCTCCGCCATCTTGACTCCTCCCTGTATATACATAATTTTATACTGTTTAGAATTAAACATGGCCTCTTAAGTCCATTGGGGGAGGATTCTTCAAAGCTTGCACCTGGTTTCCTCTGGTCTTCACACATCCACCTTTTTGCCCACCTTTGCTGATTTTATTCTCTTTTGTCTACACTAACCGTAGCCTGAAGTGTGACTACAAACTGAGTCCTATGAATTGTCCCAGAGAATGGCCAAACCTGGAAGCAGACTTAGGGAATCCCTGACACATGTGTTAATCCTTAATCTTGGAAAGCATGCACATATTATTTCTTACCATTATCTTCTTATATGTGTGCAAGTCAAAATATTCATTCCCCAGATTCACCCTTCTCAGAGCACTTCCTGACGATGTTCCTTCCTCTTGCTCGTGTCTTGTGTGCCACCATTTTCCTTATGCCCTGTTTATGTGGCACCTCTGGCAAAACTTCAAAGACAGGCTGAAGGAAAATTATTAACAGAGGTGCTTTCTTAGATAGGAACTGCAGTATTGCCTCAGCTTCTACACATTATATATTTTTAGTCTCTGAGCCCGTGAAGAAAACAAATTCTTAAAGTCATTCAGGCATGAAGTATTTATCACGATCAGCAGCTGACTATGAGTTCCAACTCAACTCCATATGCCATTTAATTGGTGTAAATTCCTCCCAACTCCTTGAAATATTTTACTATTTTTACTTCTCAACATTATGAATTTTCATCTTTTCCTATTTTTTATAAGTAGGTTTTTAAATGAGGAATGAGAGAACCAGAGCATGGGCTGTAAACCAGGCAGCGATTTAGATGGCAAATATTTTAATATATTTCTTAGCAGTTATTTTTCTCTAAGAAAAATCTTTAACAGAGATCTTCAACAGAAATCTTTAACAAAATCTTTGACAGAAAATATAAACTCTAAGTTGTAACTCTGTTAATAAGGGAACATTCATACATTTGAGAAGGGAAGAATATAAAGAAGAGCTTTCTAAAGATAATGTCCCATTTAAAGAAAAAAAGGAACTCAGGTAATTTAATATAAACTCTTAAAAGGCAGGAAAAAATATTCAAGTTAACTAGAAGTAAAAATGGCTTTTATGTTGTTTTGTGCAATTCTGCTTCTACAGAGTAAAATTAAATATCTTTATAAAATTAAGTCTCTTAGTACAAGCTGCCAACTATGCAAATAATTTTTGTCATTTTTAGAACATACTGGAAAAGAACACCATTTGCTGTATTAAATGGACAAGAGATGGCTTCAGAACTGACAGAAGATGACCATGACAGGAAAAATAGAATCCAATGTCCTGGGAAAGGAATAAAACTAACGCAGAAATAAAAACCTATAAAAGCAGCACTAGATGGTCATTCGTCTATCAGCAACAATGACCACAAGAGCTCCTCTGAAAATAACCCATGAAACAGACCATAATAACAATGAAATTTCTGAATCAGATTTTCAAAGTAAGATAAGAAAGATCTGAAAGTCCATGTATTTCATGACTTTTCTGTTTTGGTTCTAAATTTGGTATCTCTCTTTTGGCTAGAACATTTCTTCAAGTTATATGTTAAATAATGATACACAGGCCATTTATTTTCTGACTCATTTTCCTGGTAAGTCTTCCTGTTCATTTTCAAATGTCTTTTAAAATGTAGCTCGTTATAAAATTCTTGCTTCACAGTTCTTGTTTCCAGCATGATGGAATATGGGGTTCAACGAATCCTTTCTCCAAGAAGTTACTTCACAATGGGACGAAGTTGTCAAAAACATCAATTTCAACACTCTGGAAATTGACCAAAGGCATGCAACCAAACCAAGAAGAATCTAGTCACGAGAACTCCTGAACTTTAAGTTAGAATGGAACAAGTCACTTATAGTTGCTCCCACCCTTTCACAGAAGCCCTGCAAGTGGTCTTTTGACAAGACAGGGCAGACTGTGAAACCAGTGCCTTTCATGCCACTCCTGGAGGAGGCTCACTTGGCTGGAGCATTGTCAGTCACCATTGGAATCCCTGCAACAAGCAAACAGGGAGAGCCACCAGCTTGCCGGAGGTTGTAGTACAGGTTGGAGCAAGTGATGTCTCAGAAGAGTAACCGGGGATTTAACAGTAAGCTTTTAGTAGGTGAGGCAGTCTTCCAGGACTTGAAAGCTCTCTGTACGCGCTGGTTGACTGAAGGCTTGCAGACACACAGCAGAGAATAGAGAGAACCCAAGTCATCCAAACATCCGTGGCCAAGATGCCTGAACATTAAAGCCTCCAGACAAGCGGGAGGAAGGTTGAGTAGAAAGTGAAAGCTAGGCAAATTTGAAAGCAGCTAGGTTTACTTGCAAATCAGTGCCTCAGCACAGATTGGCAACTTGCTGGTTCAATGTGTTTGAGCCACACTGTTCACAAATTCAGCTCGTATTAACAGGGACACACCCTAAAAAAGCCAATCTTAAAAATAAAATCAAGGAAAATAAACTAAGCAGAGATATAAAGTTGCACACTGTAGAGAACCACAATCTTTATCCTTTAAACCAGGCCAGTTACCAAACAAACAAAATAAATAAAAAATGTGTGACTTTGGGGTTGTGACAATATATCATCTAAAGTGTCCAATAGTCAACCAAAAACTACGAGACATACGAAGAAATAAATATATGTTAAATAGTAAGAAAAAGCACTCAAAAAAGATATGTCTTGGATGTCACCAAATATTGAATTTAGCAAAAGCTTCAAAGGAGCTATTTATTGTAAATATATAAAAAACTGAAGAAAATCTTGACAGAAAAGTAGAGCGTGATGACAACAGATCAATGAAAATAGTTCAGTGAAGATACGGAAATTATAGAAATTTTAAAAATCAAATACAAATTCTGGAATCAATTCCAGAATAAACAAACAAACAATAAATAAAGTGAACCTCTTGCTAGAGGGATTCAGTGACAGATTAGAGATGGCAGAAAGAAACAGCAGTGAACTTAAACATAAACCAACAGTGATAGTTCAGTCAGAAGAACAGACAAAAACAGACAATGGGATGACATTTCAAATATTAAAAGAAAAAGAGGTCAAAGTAAGGTAAGTCTACAGAGGAAAAAGTAGGGTTAGTGGTGGGGTACATGGGTAGGTCAGTCGGTTAAGCATCCAAGTCTTGATCTCATCTCATGTCTTGATCTCAGGGTTGTGAGTTCAAGCCCCGTGTTGGGCTCCACATGGGTGTGAAGCTCACTTAAAAAAAAAAAAAGAATAGTGGTTGCTTGGAGTTGAAGGTAAAGAGGGCAATCATAATTCATACTTTCTTAATTACTAGTAAGTTTGATTAAACTTCATATATTTATTGGCTATTTCTGTGATCAAGTTTTTAAAAATGCTTGTCAGGTGTTTGCCATTTTCTACTGATTATTTATTGCTTTATAGAAGTTGATCTGTATATTTTCTGTACTTTAATTCTTTGGCAATTTTGTTACAATAGCTTTCAATTTGGGGCTTATCATTTAGTAATAATAAGCTCTTAATTTTTAAATTGTTTTTAAAAACAATTTTGAGGTAATTGTAGATTTAGATGCAGTTGTGAGAAATAATACTAGGAGATCCCATTTACTTTTTATCCAGTTTCTCCACATTTGTCCCTCATGTTGCCCTGTTAAAGCCACATTTACTTTGCTCCTGCCCCCACTCTTAAGTACTAGAAGCCACTTATTTGTTTGACATTTCTAATGTTTGTTATTTTAAGAATATTACATAAATGAAATTATATACTATGTAAATTTTTTGGATGGACTTTTTTCATATGATACAATTATAACAACCCTCATCGAGGATGTTGGTGTCCCAGTATTTTGTTCCTTTTCATGGCTGAGTAGTATTCCAGGGTATGGATGTGTCCCAGTTTATTTAACTATTTAGTTATTGAAGGACATCTAGCATCACCTTTTTTGGTTATTACAAATAAGGCTTCTATAAATGTTGGTGTACAAAATCTCCTGTCAACATAAGTTTTCCTTTCTTTAGGCTAAATGTCTGGGAGTACAATTAATGAGTCCTATTGTGGTTGCATATATATCACATAAAAAAATTATCTGTTTTCAGAATTGCCTATACCATTTTACGTTCCCACTAGCAAAGTATTAGTGATCCAAATTCTCCACATCCTCTGCCACCATTCGGTGGTATCGATATTTTTTTTTAATTTTAACCATCTGATAGGTGTGTAGTGATGTCTCATTGTGGTTTTCATTTACATTTCCTTAATGGTGTTGAATATCTTTCGCATACTTATTTTCTCATATGTATGTCTTCATGATGTCTTCAATAGAAGACATCTTCATGGGTGCCTGGGTGGCTCAGTGGGTTAAGCCGCTGCCTTTGGCTCAGGTCATGATCTCGGAGTCCTGGGATCGAGTCCCGCATCGGGCTCTCTGCTCAGCAGGGAGCCTGCTTCCTCCTCTCTCTCTCTCTCTGCCTGCCTCTCTGCCTACTTGTAATCTCTGTCTGTCAAATAAAATAAATAAAATCTTTAAAAAAAAAAAAAGAAGACATCTTCATATCTTTTGCCCATTTTCTATTTAAATTGGTTGTTTTATTGCTGTTAATTTTAAAGAGCTCATTTATTTTTTAAAGAAGAAAGCTCTTTTTTAAAAAGATTTTATCTACTTATTTGATGGGGGGGTGGAAAGGCAGGCGGAGCTGCAGAGGGAGAGGGAGAAGCAGACTCCCCGCTGAGCAGGGAGTCCAATGTGGGGTTCAATCCCAGAACCCTGGGATTATGACCTGAATTGAAGGCAGCTGCTTAACCCAACTGAGCCACCTGGGCACCCCTGAAAGAGTTCTTACTTTTTTCCTTTTTTTTCAAGATTTTATTTATTCATTTGACAGACAGAGATCACAACTAGGCAGAGAGGCAGGCAGAGAGAGAGGAAGGGAAGCAGGCTCCTTGCTGAGCAGAGAGCCCGACACAGAGCTCCATCCCAGGACTCTGAGATCATGACCTGAGCCAAAGGCAGAGGCTTTAACCCACTGAGCCACCCAGGCGCCCCTGAAAGACTTCTTAATATCAGAGGATTATATTGGATATATGGGTTAAAAATATTTTTTCCTATTCTGTAGCTTATTCAATCATATATTTAACATGGCCTTTAACAGAGAAAAAGTTTTTAATTCTGACAAAATCTAATTTATCAATTTTTCCTTTTATGGGTAGTGTGTTTGGTATCAAATCTAGTCATAAAACTGGAAGATTTTCTGACTGTTTTGTTCTTTTCTAAGTGTTTTATAATTTAACACTTAAATTAATGATCCATATTAAGTTAATTTTTATAGAAAGTATCAGTCTTGGGTTGAGGTTATCTCTACTACCTATGAATGTCCAATTGCTCTAGAATCATTTTAACAAACAAAAACTGTCCTTACTCCTTTTAATTGCTTTTGCACCTTTATCAAAAATCAGTTGGGAATATTTGTGTGAGGTGGTTTCTAGGTTCTCAATTCTGTTCCCTTGCTCTGTCCCTCCACCAATACCACATATCTGATTATTGTAGCTGAGTAATGGCTCTTGACATTGGGTAGACTGATTCAACTCACTTTATTCTTCTTTTTCAAAATTGTTAAGCAATTCTAGTTATTCCATATTTTCTTTTAAATTTTAGAATGATCCTGTTTACCAAGGGGGGGGGGGCCTGCCATGATTTTGGTAGGAATTAGATTAAGCCTGTATATCCGACACCTTTATTGTGTTGAGTCTTCTAAACCATGGAAATTTTTTTTCCTCCCTTATTTAAATCTCTTTTCATTTATTTTAAAGGTGTGTAAGTATGAAGAGAGTGGATAAAAGTTCCAATTTTCTATGCGGACTTCTCTGACACTAACCAGGGAGTGGGGAAGAGGTTTACATTTCAGGTGCCCCACTTGACTTTGCTGATATGAATGGAGATGGGAGCAGACCATAGTTGTTGTTTTTTTTTGTTTTTGTTTTTGTTTTTGTTTTTTTGTAGTGTTTAACTAGAGTTAGAGGCATTATTGGCAGGAAGTTTTCTCTTACTAGGCTGTCCCTTTTCTGGTCCTTTATTCAAAGAAAGTGGACTTTTTTTTTTTTTAAGATTTTGTTTATTTATTTGACAGAGAGAGACACAGCAAGAGAGGGAACACAAGTAGAGGGAGTGGGAAAGAGAGAAGCAGGCTTCCTGCTGAGCAGAGAGCTTGATGCAGGACTCCATCCCAGGACCACAAGATCATGACCTGAGACAAAGGCAGATGCTTAACGACTGAGCCACCCAGGTGCCCTGAGAAAGTGGACTTTTATTGGGGCATTTTACATCTGCATCTTTGGCCTTTCTGGGTTGCTTTTCTCTTCAGTTCCAAGTCTCAAATACAAAAAGCAAAAGGAAAATACAGGGAATTCAGCACTCTGTCGTTTTTAGGGTCCCCATGCCACATCCCAGCCTGCATTTCTCCTATAAAATATCCAAGACATTTTAGTTGTACTAAGCAGAAGGAATAGGGGAAAGTACATCTACTCCATCTTCCTGGAAGTGAAACATGAAATTTTAACTTATTGATTTTATTATTTTATGTAATGGCAATCATTTTTATGTCCCATTTAATAGGCCCCTCGATTCTTAAGGTTCATAATAATAGTTTTCTGCTATGATTTTCTCTTATTACATAACAGATTAATTGGCTTAAAACATCACTTGTTTATTTTTTTCAGTTTCCATGGGGCATGAGATGTGGCGTGGTCTAGCTGTGTCTTCTATTCAGTTTCATAAAATGAAAATAAGGGTCAGCTAATCTGTATTCTCACCTGGGGCTTGGGGTCCTTTTTCCATATCATTTAGGTTGTTGACAGAATTCAGTTCTTCACAGCTGAAGGACCAAGGCCACTGGATCCAAGAATGGCATCTCTCCATAGACAATTCACACATGGCAGGTTGTGTCTTCAAGGTCAGCAGGAAGTGTCTCTATGTTTTGGGTCTCTCCCTTCAGGAGAGATAAATTTATGACTCCCTTTTCAAGAATCATATCATTTATGTATTTATTTATTTTTAATTTAAAAATTTAAAATAGTACTGGTGATAGTGGAGATTATGGTCTTGTTAAAGGGAATACCACTAGGGGTGCCTAGGTGGCTCAGCTGGTTAAGTATCTGCCCTCAGCTCAGTTCATGATCCCAGCATCCTGGGATCAAGTCCTAGGTGGGGGGGGGGGGTCCCTGCTCAGCGGGGAGCCTGCTTCTCCCTCTCTCCCTCCCCCTGCTTGTGTGTGATCTCTCTCCCTCTGTGTGTGTGTGTCAAATAAGTAAATAAGCAAAATCTTTTTTTTTTAAAAGGGAATCCTTCTAAAATTTCACAGAATATTTCTGTAGGTATTAGATATTCTTTTCAAATTAAGGAAATTTTCTTTTTTCTCTAATTTGCAGACTTCTGTTTTAATCATAGACACATGTTAAATTTGACCAAATACTTTTTCCACACATATTTATAAAATCAGATTATTTCTCTCTTTTATGTTTTTAACTTGACAAATTATATAATCAATTTTCTGATGTTAAATAATCTTTGCATTCTTAGAACTTGGTCATGATGTATTTCATTTTTATTTTTGGATAATTTGTTTTTAATGCTCTTAATATCTTGATGCACAATTTTGCCTTTATGTTTTCTTAATAAAATTGGTCTCTAATACGCCTTACAGATTTTATAAGTTTAATAAAGTGTAAGCTTAACTCTTAGGATTACTTATGGCATTTTCTCTATGTTTTCCATTCTCTGGAAATTTGCAAGGCATTGAAATTATTTATTCCTGGAACATTCAGTAGAACTCTCTTGTAAACTATCATAAGGTTTTGGATTCTTTTTAGGTAGATCTTTCCAACCCTGATCCAATATTTTTAATGGTTTTTGGCTATCCAGATTTTATATATTGACTCATCTTTGTGGATTATATTTTATAGGAATTTGTCTATATCTATTTTAAATTATTTTGCCTTTCTTCCATAATATACTCACACAAATCAAAATGAGGTCTACATTTATAAAAGTTATACCTTGGGAAGCCCAGTCTCACCTTTTCATCAGTCCTTATTCTTTACCCCTTGCCCTGAAATAAGTATTTTCTTAATCTTGTCTTTAAATGCATCCAGTTTTTTTCTTTTTGCAAAATACGAATTTATCTTCTTATTTCTTTCTTATAAAAAATGTTTATGAACTGTGTCACTCCTCAGCTCTGTCACCAGCAGCAATCTGGGGTGAGGGAGATGAAAGGGAGATGCTGAAAGGTAATCAAAATGGCAGCACAGTGCAAAGACTGTGAGTCCAGGAGATGGATCGAAGCAGAGGGAGTGAGTGTGGCCTGGGAGTAGTCACTGCACTGCCCTGGACAGCAGTCTTGTGGAATCTAAGCAGTGATTTGGAGCAGAGGGCTACCACACACACATTCCTTGGGAAGACATATCTCAAATAAGATGAACAGGCCATGTCAGACCTCCTCTCCTTTCTTCCTTGATGGATTTTGTGAGAAGAGGTACAACGAAGAAGATATTAGAGAGAGAGAAGTCAATGAGCAGGGAGGTCATCCTCAGACAACTGCATGGCATTGCACCGTGGATGGAGAGCTTTCTGACTGGCAGTAATTTTGTGTACACAAGAGTAAGGTGTAGTAAGCCAGAGAGGGATAAAAACGAAAAGTACAAGATCAAGTCCTCAATAAAAAGCAAAACCCAAAAACAGCCCTACAAGTCTGTGGCAGGCAGAATAATGCCTCTCACCTGACAAAAAATGTATACATTCTTATATCTGATCTCTATAAATATGTCAGATTCCATAGCGAAGGTAATTACGATTACAGATGGAATTACAGTTGCTGAACAGCTAACTTTAAAATTGGGAGATTGTCTGAGATAATATGGGTGAGCCCACTGAGAGTTCTTTAAAAAGTAGAAGAACAAGGCAGAAGAGATTCAGAGGGAGACGTGACTACAGAAGGTCAGAGTGAGGCGATGGGCTCAATGGGCCATTGCCAGCTTTGAAGATTCAATCAACCAGCCAAGGAATGTGGGCAGCCTGCAGAGAGCTCAAAAAAAGCCAGGGGATGGATTATCCCCTAGAGCTCCCAAAAAGAAATAGCCCATTGGGAACTGTTTCGAATTTCCAACCTACAGAACTATGACATAATAACTGTTTATTGTTTTAAATCACTAAGATTGTGGTAATTTGCTATGGCAGCTTTGGAAACTAATACAAATATACACAAAAATCTTAAAATAACCTTCTTTACTTTGGATTTGAATAGTCACTTGTATTTCTGGTGATATTTTAAAAATTATCAATCTAAAACTATGTCTCTGTACAATTAAGAAGTACACACAGCATGAAAAGTTGAATTTGAGACCCATGTTATGTTTTAAGATTAACAATTTGAATCAGACTTGAGCTCCCACATATTCAATACCAGTGAGGAGCCTGTCCAGAGTCTGTTCACAAAAGGAGGCCTCCTGAGACAGAATTAATTATAGAAAAAGAAGCTGGTCAGAAAAGCCTACAAATAAAAACATAGCAGGTGGTGAAGAAAGGCAATTTTGAGTATTGTCTGGAATCCATCACAATAATTTACTCAGCTTGGCCTATCAAGGGCTCCTGTCTGAATCCCATTGAGAAATGGAGATGTAATTTAAAATAGAAATAGCTGTTTTTCCTCTATACTATGCAAGGAATTCATTGTTCAAGCCAACGTCAGTTTGCTACCCCTCAAATTAAGCACAGCATAAAGGCAAGAGAAATTCTTCTTAGTTCAGCAAAGAGTACCTCCTGGCTTTATCTGTTAGTCCATTCAACTTCATTGAAAGTTCCAGAAACACAGTGACAATGTTTGACATTTGGAAAATTTTGGCATATTGAGAGATTCAGCACCTCTGCAGAGGCCATAGTGGTTACGGGTAGTAGGGCAGAGATGGTAAGGAGGGAGGTGCCTGGCAATGACGGAAATGCACAGGTAACACCAAGATTTAGAAATGGGCAGGGACAGGAAGTGACTCAGATTTCCACACATTGAGGTCTGAAGTCCAGCAGCTACTGTAGTGCACAGTGGGGCCAGGAAAGAGAGTGACTCTTGACTGACCCTTAGGGAACACCGACACTAAAAAGTAACTGGATGACATCTTGACATTTCCGGGCAATGCAAAGGAGAGAGGCAAAGCTGAGGGGAGAATGCAGACATCCTATTGCACCAGATGGACACAATAGTCAAATAATATAGTTCCACCCTATCAAAATTCTGTACTTTCTTGGCTTACATTGTATAAAGAAACATCGGTTACAAAGAACATTTCTGGATTTGTAGCAAATTTTAATAACTATATCACATTGCCCAGATCTGTGAGGTACTGTGAGCTTTGAGGACTTCTGTATTAATCCACCATTTTCCTTTGTCAAATCATGAAAGAATCACTGTAAATGTCTGAAGACTTTCCCATCAATAGAGAGATATTTCTTCTGAGGAAGAGGAGGTGAAAGGGCTGGTCGGCAGCTTACACATCAAGACACCAATCAATCACAGCAAAGATAATTTTCTCCCCTATAGTTTTACCCAATGCTTTTCACAATTTTAATGCTCTATATAGTTTATCATTATTAAACTATTTCTCCTGTTCTCGGTAGGCAGAGAAAGAAATTGCCAAATTAAATTCCACCATCCAACTTCCACTATGTTATTAGTCTGTGGGTATTGTACCCTCTGGCATTCAGAACTTCAAGAACATTTTATTCTTACATATTAAGAATTTTACTCTTGACTTCGCACAGACATGTCACATCAGTTTTTCTGGATTAGTACTGTAGGTTAAAAGAATAAATTCAAAGACACAGAATTGGGGATGTGTTAAGGTTTTTTTCCTCTACACTGACAAATATTTCACTTTTGAAGAAAACTTCATGAAAGAAAAAAGGCACTTTGTCAAATAAGAATAATAAAAATAAATATCCAAAGATTCAGAAAAACAAGAATGCGGAATTAAATTTTCTTGAAAATATTATTTTTATCCTACCCAATTTTGCACAATTAAATTATCCACATTTAGTTTAAATTTTCTTGTTATAAATAAAGACACTTCCTTTCACTTTAAATTTCAGTTAGGCAAATAAGAATAGAAAGAAAAAAGCACTCAATTGCTATCACCCACAGGCAACCATTTTCAAAATTTGATACACTTCTTTAAAAGTTTTTTCTACATTGTTTAAATATGCTAAATATAATATTTAGTACACATGTGTATTGTGATATGATTTTTATTTTCTAGTTAATGCTATAAAGCAGAATTTCTCTATGTTATTATAAATTATTTTATGGTATCTTAAGTGCACTAATATCCTCATCCACTGGAATTTACTTAATTTTCATTTGTCAAACATCCAGATTGATGTTTGCCCCCTTCTGAAATATGTCCACTTATAACTATGCTAAAAGAAGAAATTATGCATCAATATTTTTTTCTTTATCCTACTTACTTTGTTAGAATACTTCCTAGGATGTGGAATTATGGAATGAAAAGATAGAAATATTTCTAAATCTCTTGCAAATTGTTTTCTAGTAAATTAAAATAAATTGCCTTACTACTTGGCATGTATATGAATACCCTCCCCCATTCCTTTTTTCTAATCATTTCTTACCATACTCTATCATTTAGGAGGAAAATACTTTGCTAGTTCAATGTATTAAAAATAATTATCATGATTATTATATAATATGATTGATAACTTATTTCAAAAATTGCCAATGAGGACAACAATTTCATAAAATGATTCACTAGCTTAGCTTGAGGCAAGAATGAAAGTGCTCCTCAATTATTTGGAAGATACCGTCTCAGGGCAGTGAGAGGTTCAGCTGAGGGGTGTGAGGCAAGAGAAGTTGCAAAGCTACACAAGTGCGTACACTGTTGCACTGACTGCCCTGTGATAAGAAGCTGTGGAGGGACACAGCAGGTTCCTCAATGAACATTTTTGTTTGAAACACAGAAATTCTCCATTGCAAGAAGGAAATGCACCTGACACTTCCCAGAAGAGAGAAAAGAGAATTTGTCAGGATACCAGCTTCAGTGCCCTTCCTCTCCATCTCCCCGTGCAGTTTCATACGACTCTAGAAGGCTTGAACTAGGAGCAGGTGAGCCAGCCAACACGAGGAAGGGGAGGAAGGAGGCCATCCAAGGCAGCTGAAAAGATACATCAATATGTTGCTTAAATTTATATGCTGTGATTCCTTTAATAACCTCTTCAGACTTTATCTACTGGAATATTGAGGGGGAGAAACAGATTGGTGAAAACTGTGCAAAACTCAGACTTGTTTAAGAGTCTGATTTAAAAATGTACATGAATTAGATTTGCTTAAGATCTATCTTTCAGGGTTCCTGGGTGATTCAGTCATTTAGGGTCTGCCTTCGGGATGGAGCCTGCATTCCACTCCCTGCTCAGTGGGAGGCATGCTTCTTCCTCTCCCACTCCCTCTTGCTTGTGTTCCCTCTCTCACTGTGTCTCTCTCTGTCAGATAAATAAATCTTAAAAAAAAAAAAAAAGAGTTTTCTTTCATCAGTCTAAACAGTGGAAGACAATAGGTAATATCACACTTAGAGCTGTGAGATGAAAATAAGATAAACCTGGAGGTTTTTACTTCCCTAGGATGATATTATCATCTCAAGGTAATAGAAAAATATTCTGAGATAGAAAAGAATCAAAACAAAAAATCGGACTTTGTTTAACCACCTGAAACTTCAACCACCTAAAAAAGAATATAGTATATAAATGTCAATTAAAGAGCAATTTGGCTGTAGAGGCTCTCCTGTATGGTGTCATTTGTGTGATAATGTGAACACCAGATTTCTAATTCTACTAGAAGTTATCCACCCAGTGGTTCAGGCATTTTTAAATAAAAAAATCAGTTATTAGACACTCTTCTCACCCAGTGTCCCAATTTTTAAACATTTAATCTATGCTTGTACAGTCCATTTTAAAATTATATAATTTTTCTTTTAAACAAAACTCATTTTATAATCACTCCTGAAGCAACATTTAAGGTGATTCCTTGACATTCTTATATTTTGACTAATTTCAATGCTTTTGGCTTTTCTTTTCTGGTAATAATTTTATTAAGTGTACTAATATTCTCATTTGACATGTTGATTCATTTGTATTGTTCTGGGGAAAATACTTCAGTCACCTGTACAGAAGAATAATTGTATATTTGGTACTCATTTGGTATCTGAAAATATTGTTATAGTTTTCTTCACAAACAAATACTTCTTGAATACTACCTAGCTAATGCTTTCCTCTTCTAAGATGTGCGGTTTTCTCTCCAATGCCATCCAATTGGTGTTTTGGGAAGCTATAAAGATCATCTGTTTTCTATTCCCTTATGTATGACCTATTTTTTTTCCATTTTTTTAAAGGGCTTCCTTAAGTTTGTCTCTGATTTTTTCTTTCAGTGTAAAATGTGATGCTCATTCCTTCCATTGCAATTTTAAATTCAACAACCTATTTTTAACCCTGTGAGTATAACAACTAGACCCATCATTTTTGGGTGCTTCTCACAAAATTCAGGCAATGTGCTGAGTGATATGTATCTAAGATCACAGAGCCAATGCATAAAAATGAACCAGGATTTTGAACCAACCTACCCAACTCAAAAGCCTGTGTTCTAGGACTTTGGGTACTTGTGTCAATATTAGTTAATCTCAGATCATGCTATATTTATGACATCTTTCTCTAGACCAGAGATTGTGATGATTATATTTATGTGTCAGTTTGACTGGGCACCACAGGGTCCCCGGATATTTGGTTAAAAATTATTTTGTGGTGGGCGCCTGGGTGGTTCAGTTGGTTAAGTAACTGTATTGGGCTCAGGTCATGATTCCAGGGTCCTGGGATCGAGTCCCACATCTGCTTTCTCTCTCTGCCTGACCCTCCCTATGCTTGTGCTCTCTTTCTCTCTCTGTCAAAAAAATAAAATATTTTTTAAAAATTATTTTGTGGTGGCAACAAAGATGTTTCTAGATGAAATTAACATTTGAACCAGTATGAGGGATTGTGGGGGGTAGGGAAGGAAAAAATGAAACAAGATGGGACCGGGAGGGAGACAAACTATAAGAGGCTCTTAGTCTCATGAAACAAACTGAGGGTTGCTGGGAGTGGGAGGTTAGGGATAGGGTGGCTGGATTAGGGACATTGGGGAGGGTATGTGCTATGGTGAGTGCTGTGAAATGTGTAAGACTGATGACTCACAGACCTGTACCCCTGGGGCAAATAATACATTATATGTTAATTTTAAAAAAACATATTTTAACCAGTAGACTAAATAACATAGATGTTATTAACAACAGAGGGGAGAGCCTCATCCAATCAGATAAAGGCTTGAATAGAACAAAAATTGGACTATAGGAGAATTTTATCTCCTGACTGACTTCCATCTGGAATATTGGTCTTCTCCTGCCTTTGGACTCCGACAATAACTAGAACTTGCAGTATAGGCTTTCCTGGGTTACCAACTTGCCTACGACAAATCTTGGAGTTTCTCAAGTCTTCATAATCCCATGAACCAATTCACATATGTATGAATTGGTTGTATTTATCAATATTTTTTAAAGATTTTATTTCTTTATCTATGAGAGAAAGAGAGAGAGAGAGCATAAGCCACAGGAGTGGCAGGCAAAGGAAGAAGCCAGATCCCTGCTGAGTAAGGAGCCTGTGTGAGACTCATCAGACAGAGCCACCCAGGCATCCCTGTTTTTATCAATCCTTGCAGGAGTGCTGACCATGCTGACTCCATCTTTGGCACACCATCTTGTCCATGTCTGCTTGACAACCATCCCCGCTCCCAGGAACTATGTCCTCCAGGCCTCTTGGAGGCTCAGGTATGTCATGACCGGAATGCAGGCAGACTTGTTCTAGTCTTTGACAAATCTGTTTGGATAACTGTTAGAGGTAACAAAGTTCCCCCCATACCTCTCTTTTTTTTTTTTTTTAAAGATTTTATTTATTTTATTTGACAGAGAGAGAGATCACAAGTAGGCAGAGAGGCAGGCAGAGACAGAGGGGGAAGCAGGCTCCCTGCTGAGCAGAGAGCCTGATGCGGGGCTCGATCCCAGGACACTGAGATCATGACCCGAGCCGAAGGCAGCGGCTTAATCCACTGAGCCACCCAGACGCCCCCCGCTATACCTCTTAAGCACAAATGGCCCCACGAGCTCTGTTAAATGTTAACTATCAATTAAATGTTTGCAAACCCTTCTATCTCTCTACAACATCCTCCCACATGTCCCCTCACTCTATAAAGTCGGCAGACTGAAGTCCAACCTTTGCAGAAGTTAGCTGCACAGATCCATAACATCATCTGCCTAACCCTCCCTGTCAGTAGATTGCCCCGAATAAAACTCGTGTAACCTGTGTGGAGTTTCCTTCTGTTTCTCAGCCTCAAAGTGCTTTCTCAGTTTGGAAGATACATTACAGCCCCTCCACCTTCCAAAAATTCTGTTTCTCTGGAGAACCCACACTACTACAGAGGTAGTTTGGGATGAATAGGTGGAATTTAGAATAGTTAGAAAGCTCCTAAAATTTTATGTAAATATTTCCATGTGAATGTTAGCATATGTATTTTTCTGGATGTATTATCGATAATTTTCATGAAATTCTTAAGGATTCTCTCATTTAATAAATGCTAAGAAAAAAATGCTATAGACTGTTTTCTTTTAAATCTTATTGAAGACATGAGTCTTCTATTTTCTACATTTTACCTTTTCCCTTTAATGTCTTGAGGGTATCGAAGTCTCTGATAGTTCAAAGAAATGACAGTGTCCTATTTTGAATTTGCTATGCTCCATCTTTTTTTCCCTTTAATCTACTGTCAAAAACAGATTTATCATTATTCAGTTTGGGCTCATATGTAGTAGGAATTTAGAAGTGTTGTGAGAAGATCATATAAATGGGTCCTACAGAGATTTTTATAGTGCTTACGTTGTTTCTTCTTGATCTAGGTAAAAAAGTATAGAAAAATAAATGGAGATAGGTTATCATCTTAGTCCAGGTGTCTGAAGGGGTTATGGAAGCATTTTTCTAGGGATTTCCCTCCATGGCAACATGAATGTGGTATGGATAAAGATACTTATTTATTTATACTAGATGTTTCTCTCAGTATCTGAATACTGTCAGCTATGCATTGGAAGAACCTGACAGGGACTTCTTCAGGGACTTTTCTTTTTTTTTTTTTTTTCTCCCACTTCCTCCCCAACATTATTATTTCTCTTAGAAGAGGCTTATTACTCAGCCCTGTATGTCTTCATCTTGACTCCATTGGCAGTAAAGGTAGCAGAAGTTATTTTACTTTCCTAAAACAAGATGACACCTATTCCTAATTCCCAGAGTTGTTGAAAATTTTCCATGTTAACAAAATGTATTGGTCATTTTAAGGAAAATTTGGGAGGAGACAGAGTAGCCAGGACTTAGTCATGTACTTTATCTTTAAACTGGGCTCCCTGTCTGTGTTGTCAAATCCCGGAGCCCACAGAATACAAATTCAACAGGATGCCACCTACACAGGAGAGTCAAGTATGCATTCCCTTGTCACTGGGAAGTATGACTAGACAACTCTTTTTTAAGTTCATATTTCTTCCCGTGAACTTGACCTCTAAGCAGGAAAATGCTCATAAAGCTGGCTTTCCTCACCTTTGCTCGAGAGTAGTAGCTGTCTGAGTTAGGATTTGTTCAAGTAATGGAATCTTGACTCTCTTTTATGTTATCTTTGGTACACAGGCTGAAGGTTTTATCTTTATCTGTGTCATGATTCTAACAACGAAATAGCTCTGGCTAACATATAGTGACAGGTAAATCATTTAAAAACAGTTGTACAAAAAGTTCTTTTCCACAGTGATTACCTTTCTTAATAGTAATTCCTAAACCTGTCCATTTTAATGATTCATGAAATCACCCCCTAATAGTGTATAAAACATATACCTTCAAGATTTTCAAATTTTATTGTGGTTATAAAACTGAAAAAAAAAAAATCCCTTTTCTCCTTTCACCCTGTAAAGAAATAACAGTTCAAGTTTATGTTCTCCATAAAATAAATAAAAACAGAAAACCCCATACAATAGAAATCAATTCTTTTGTCATTTTAACAGGAGTAACAGCACCTGAATTCAGGTAGGATAACTCACAAGGAAATGATTTGAGATGACTTAGTCAGAAGAAGGGAAAAAAATATAAAAGATTTTCTCATTCTCACAATTATTTTGCATGATATTTAAAATATGTTTTTTGTGTTATTGTCTTTTGCAAAACATGAACAGAAATGCACAATGGACCACCAGATGCTGAGTGAAATTATTCACAATTAATGTCTAGGATCAGAAAATATTCAGAGAAGAATGGAGCAAAAATCTAAATGTTTGGCTAAAGAAGGTATTCCTATCTTTAAAACTTAGTCTTGGCTTAACTAATCCTTACTTTGGGTTTATTATGTATGAGTTGCTCTTCTAGACCAATAAGATTCTTAACTTGGATGCAGAGAAAAGAAAAGAAATAATGACAGATACTTGGATAAATAATTGTAACACAATAGGAGAAGTAAGATAATAGAAGTATACAAAATCTATAGCAATACTATACTGAAATGAATAATAAGTTTAATTCTGCTGGAGAAAATATATGTAAGTATAATGAGGGAAAGGGAGAGGGCAGATCAGTTGAAGAGCTTTGTTGATACAACTAGATCAAAGACAATGTTTTGATGACTTCAAAAAATTTGGAGTTCTTAGAATATTATTTTGAGGGAAGAAGGCAGGAATGACAGGCAGTATTTAAAGAGTAATAGGCAAGCATGGTCATGAACGTTATGTCAGGAGGAATCTAAGTGATGGGAGCCATGCACTGGCTTGAAGCAAAGCATTGACTTAGTCACATATGCATTTTACTGTAGTATGTAGATTGAATTAAAGGTCCCCCCCCCAAAAAAAAAGAAACAAAAGCAGAAGAATCAGTTAATAGGGAATTGCTGTAAGCTGAATATAAAAAGTTGAGATTCTGCAATAAAGTAATAATTAAGGGACAAAATGGAATTTAGCAATGAAAAGCATTATAAATACAAGGAAAGAACTAAGAAGATTTCTAATTTAGCTTGAGAAATTGAGAAATTGTGTAAACATTCACAGAAACCAGCACTATGGAAAGAGACTGTTATTTATTCAGAGAGATAATACATTAATTTGAGAATTACATTAAGCGATTTGTGACACAGCCAGGTACAGGTGTGTTTTGCTTTGTTTTTATTTATAAACCTAATGAGTGTGGTGTTTATTTTCTGAAAACTTACAACTTGGAAAAAAAATAAAGATATACTGAAAACATCTTTTTATGAATTATAAGTACATTTTTATCTTCTCTGTGGAAATATATGAGAATACTTCCTATAATAACAAAACACTAATTTAATTTTAACCGCATTAATCCAACTCAACAAACATTTATAATGGACTTCCTATGTCATAAATCATATTCTAAGGCAATAGATATGCAGAAATAATTAAGAAATAGTCTTTGTCCCCAAAAAAGCATATTGTCTAGTGGAAAAATAAAATAAAACAAAACAAAACATAAAAGCAACCAATGACTCAATGCATTAAAAGTTATAGGAAAGTGCTAAGTAATCACAAAGGGGTAGGGCATAGGGCGTGGGGGTCGGGGATGGGTCTCAGGTGACTGGGGTTTCTTTGGCCATACATAAGGAGGATGCAATTTTCCGAGTAAATCAGTCTCTGGGTCTTTAAATCAGGACGTAATGAAGAAATTGTCAAGCATCTTGATCATCATTCCAATGTCCTCTGTTTTACAAGGGAGCCTGGGTGTGCCAAGAGGTGTGAACTGAAGCAAGGTTTGTTTTGGATGCATTTGAGAGATGTTTTCCCACCTTCTGGCATCAAGTCATCCATTAGTCCGATGCAGTAATGTTTACATCTATTTTCTGGTTTTCACAGTTATTTTAGTAGAAATCTTGTTACATGGCTGCTTTAAAAATATTTGTACACTGAATACATAACTTTTATTTTTTCAACATTATTGAAGAAAATTTGAGAAAATTGTAAGATATTTAAAGCATACATCTTGCTTTTTTTTCTTTTTGCTCCTCTGCTTTTATGCCCTGTCTTCAGATTCACCCATCCTTTCTTCCACTTCATCTAGTCTGATTTTGAACCCCTCTACTGTATTCTTCATCTCTGTGGTTTTTGTTTGGTACTTTTTTATATTTTCTACCTCTCTGTTGAAATCCTCACTTGTTCATACATTATGTACCTCATTTCAGTTAACATCTTTATGACCATCATTTTGATCTCTATCAGCTAAATCACTTATCTTCTTTCCATTAATGTCTGTTTCTGATTTTTTATTTTCCTTTATTTGGAATGGATTTCCTTCATTTTCATTGGTTCTCTGTGTTGGTTTCTGTGCAGTAGGTAAGACAACCACTTCTCCTGGTCTTGAAGGGTGATGTCAGATAGGAAATCAACTTATCCTTAGCCTAGACCCATCCCTTAAACCTTTATGATTATGTAAGCCACCTATTTTGTTCTTAATGGTTCCAAACAGAAGTTGAGGTTGTGCCAGGACCTACCAATGTCCCAAAGAGGAGGAGCTCAGCACCTTATGCAGACTTCTGGAAGCTGGGCCCTCAAACCACAACTTTCAACTATGCAAAAATATCTCCTTCATGGGAAGACTGGGAGAGGGGTGTTTCTGACCCTTTCCCACTGAAACCTGGGAGAATAGTTGTTCAACAATTGTTTCTCTGTTTGCTGCAGACCTGTGACACTTGCAAACACAAATACTACTGTCCATCAGAGCTAAAGAATCAAGTGGTCCTCCTCTTGGTAGCAGACATGAAAGCCAGAGCACCAGACGTGGTCTCGTGCTCTTTTCAGGGAGATACCAGCCCCTCCTCCCACCCACCCAGAGGGAAGCAAAAAGAGATTATGGAGACAGCCTCTGCAATCACTCATTCTCATAATCATCTTCCAATCATCCTCTAGATGTGTGCTAATTTAGGAGCCTGAACTTCAGGCTAAAGCTTTTAATACATGTAAATAGGTCTCTTTCAGGAAAAGACTGAGAAATGGACATTTCTGTCTGCCTCTGTGCTTCCTTCAGGTGACAGCCACAGTGAGTCCTTGTGAGCCTATTAAGAACTGTTTCTTTGTTTGCTAGAATATTATAGGTCCCACGAACATAAGCCTCATTGGCTTTCAGAGCTAGATGTTCTGGGTCACATCCAACAGAAGTTTTAAAAATTGAGGCATTCGAGTTTGGACCCAAGCCCTTCACTCCTCAGGGAGATGCCAGGAGGTATAATTTCCCTATTGATTATATGTTGCTGTGCCAGGAGTTTGTTGTTTTGTTTTGTTTGTTTGTTTTTTATTTATTTATTTATTTATTTATTTTCAGGAGATCGAGACTGATTGCAGGGGGCATAAGAGAGAGAGAAAGAGAATCACAAGCAGACTCCACACTGAGCACAGAGCCTGGTGAAGGGTTTAATCTCACAACCCTGAGATCATGACCCAAGCTAAAACCAAGAGTCAGATGCTTGCCCACTGAAGTGTCCCAGAGGTTGGAGTTTATGGTGAAGTATGTCTCAGTCTCTCTTACCCACTTTTGATGTATTTTTTTCCTCATTCACTCAATATGTAGGAGTCACTCAACTCGTTTCTAGGTTTCTTCTAGAGGGAATTATTCTGTGTGTAGCTGCAGATTTGCTGTGTTTGTAAGAGAAGGTGACTTCAAGAACCTCCTATGTCATCATTTCCACATAACTTAACTTTAAGACATTCTTACTCAGAAAAAAAAGTTTTCTAAGTGTTAAATTCAATGCAAAAAACATAAAAGATTGACACATACAGTTACGTTAGCATTAAACATTTTCATGCCATCAGTTAAAAAGAAAAACACACAATCAAATATTTTTTAAAGACTTTTTGTGTATTTGAGAGAGAGAGCGAGCACAGGGGGAGAGGTAGAGGAAGAAGGAGAGAGAGAATCTCAGGCAGACTCCACACTGAGCAGGGAGCCCAAGGCAGGGCAGAATCTCACAACCCTCAGATCATGATCTGAGCTGAAACCAAGAGACAAATGCTTAATCAAATGAACCTCCCAGACTCTTCTACTGTCAAATTTTTTAAAACATATTAGCGTCATTTATAAATAATATTTTTTTTTAAATCAACAAGAAAGGGCTAAGCATTCTTAGGACAACATGTCTGAAAAGAAATGACTTATGCCCAGATTTCTTGAAAGGAAAACTAGATGGATAATAGGGTCACATAGTGAAGTGGAGAAGATAGGAGGGGACAAAACTTATAGAAGGGAATGATGCATTTAGTTTTGTTTTATGTTGAAGATGCAGATGTAAGAGTCTTCAGTTAAACATGAATTTTTAACCTGAATCTGTGTATTCCAGTAAGAAGGAAAGCCACTGTATTAAGGATGAGATGAATGAGAGAGATTGTGTGGACTTAGACAATAGAACAAGGACAAAACACTGACATTTAGAAGGCCAGGAAGGATTTCAGAGTTTTAGAGGCTTAAGAAGGAAAAGCCAGAGTCATACAAGGGGAAGCAGAAAGAGCAAAGGCATGGAGGCCAGAGAGACTCTAGGTAAGGAGATTGATGACAATGTATGCATCAAAAGTTTGGGGTAAAGAAACCCCTGAAAATGTCCAAGAGATGGGAATGAGGAAGTTGTCACTGACCTCAGTGAGTAAATTTTGATGAGATGCTATGATTATGATGTACTGTAAGTTGAAATCCAACCTAAAAGCAATGCTATAGAGAGTATAATTTCAAATTGATACAGAAAATGTCTGGGGAAAATATATCATGAAGTATTAATATTTTACTGTGCCTGAAATTAAGAGAATTTTCCTCCTTTACATTTTCTCTATTTTAATAAAATCCACAAAACATATGAAATATTTTAAAAAACCAGGAATTATTATACAAAGAGAAAGGAAACAGAAGAGCAATCAGCAGTTAGAAACCATTGCCAATGTCAAAAGCCAATAAATACATAAGAATAACCAAATAAAATGTGCATTGCCTAAATTAAAAAAATAAATATCTTATTAAAAATAAAAATGACTTGAAATAAGAAAAAATGAATAAATAGTGAAACATACTGAGTCAAAAAATCAATAAAAATCATTACAAAACTGAAGTATTTCTGATTAAAGTGGCATCATATCCTGCAAGGAAAGAATTATTGGGATACAAGAAAGATTGGCAAAACATTGATAATTGGTATATTTAGGCCAGGGGTACATGGGATCTTGATTCATGATTCTCTCTATTACTTGTTAAAAATAAAATGAAAAATATATATTAAGTTGCCAGAAGAAGACACTGAGAACGTGACAAATCAGTCTTACTAGGATATACAAAGTAAATACGTAACTCTAAATAAGCATGGTTTAAGTTAATAAAGTAATAAAATCAGCTACTCGACGCAAGAATTTACAAAAACAAAAAGTTCTGAGGTGATTGGAAGGAAGTAAATCAGAAACATCTAAGCACAAAAAAATGAAACAGACCACAGCCCCAACACAATAATAGGTCCATAAACCCAAGAACTGGTCCTTTACTAAACAGAAAAACCACTGGAAAATGTATAAAAATAAAAAGAAAGCATTTGAAACAATTCAGATACTTTTTAACTAATTATACCCTACATTTGCATTCCGTTTATTTGGATATTAACAGCACAAGGGGAAAAAATACAATCTAATGAAATTGACGTAATCACTGATTCTGCAGCCAAGCACGTTCATCAAGCACTTATTATCTTCTTTCCTTTCCTCTCTCTCAATAAACATGCAAAACATATTAATCAGTGTGCTCATAGATTTTTATAAAAAGTGGTTCATTATCTGTTCTATTAATAGTTGCCAGGTTTTTTGATTCAGGAGTCGGTTGCTCAGAATGATTAATATTTAAATATGTTGTTTTCTCTCAGTTGAAACCAAGTTTGGAATAATAAATGTGGAAAGCAGATACAGAAAGGCACATGGTGATGGCCACTTTTTGGTGTCATGTCCAAGAGGGTCTCTTGTCCTCACTTGAGCAATTCTATTCTGCATCATTTTAAATACGATATTTCCCATTAAATCCATCTCTCTCTTCCCATCACCTCCCTTACCCTTTCACTTGAAAACTATATAACCACATTTTTCTCAGGCTTCATTCAAATTTGCAGGCTATACAGAAAAGTCTGCAGTTTGTGTAAGATCTATTTCTTCTTGATTTCTATCAGGCTATTTCTTCATCTCCCTGAATACTGCAGAAAGCATTATGCATGTATTATTAATATAAAAAAGTCTACTTTGTCAGTCATTTAATGCCCCTCACCCCAACTGAGGATCCACAATGACTATCAAATCTGTCAGTGGGGATGGCCTACATTCCTTCTGCGGCTTTATCTTGTTAATTAGCCAATAAAAATAAGATAACATTCAATGAGGGATGATTATAATGTTTTTAATCACTTTACTGGAAAGTCTTTAAGCTGCTTTTAACAATATGACTGATGGCATCAAAGAAATGCAAGGAATATCATTTTGTTTGAATTTTGTTTGTGTGGACTCTTTTTATCAGCTCACAGTTGAAAAGGAACAGTAAGTTAAGAACATACACTGGGGTTGCAACATTTCCCATTCTGAAACATTCCAGTTCTTTAAGACTCTCTCTTGCTGTCCTCACCTACTTCTGCAGCACTAAGAGGAAGAATCTATAAATCTAGAGTCATCCTCAATCAATAGATTTAAATCCATTAACATGAAGCCACGTGTCTAACATGAAATTAAAGGACTTAGACAATTTCACATATCATGGGAACTTATAGAAGAAGAAAAGTGCTTCATGAGTTTAAGACTAGGCTTCCTCTGCCTCGAATATAATATGCCTGAAGTAGACATGTTTGGGCAAACAGGAGACTGGTTTGGTTACTGTATGCAACTTCATTTCTTCCCTTTCTCCTCTTTCTGCTTCTGTAGACACAGGAGCTGCCGATCCAGCTCTGAACCTTCCTTCTTCTCTTTTCTAAACAGCACTTTGTTTTTATTCTGCAGTAAAGTTTCTCACCTTCAACGCTAGGACATTTGGGGCCAGATAGCCTCACAACATTTGTTGTGAGGCTGTCTGGGCATTGCAAGATATTTAGCGGCATTGCTGGTCTCCACCCGCCAAACCCAAGTATCACTTCCAATCTCCCTCCCTATTCAGACAGGACCCCAAAAACATCTCCAGATGTCTCTGGTTTCCCCCTGCAGGCAAAATTGTCTCTGGTTGCAAACCTTTGCTCTACAGCATGGTGGAGTCATTGCACAACTTTCTCATTTTGATTATTCAACTATATATATTTTTTTATTTTATTATATTATGTTAGTCACCATACAGTACATCATTCATTTTTGAGGTAGTGTTCCATATTTAACTACTTTCAGTATGTCAATGATACCTGCAAATCTAACCAAGATTGAGGAAGATCAAAACATCTTCTCATGGATGTCTGGAGACATGAGCAGTAGGATCCTAACATGATGGTCATTATAAATCTAAACCTTGGGGAAAGCCAAGGAGAATTTGCATAAAGAACTTCAACTATTGGAGAGTGAGAATCCTCACTTTGTCAACAAAAGTAAAAACTCTTATTGAGTATCTACCAGGTATAACGTATCATGTATACACTATATACATGATACATTTTATATACTGTATAATATTATTAATATATTATACACTGTGTAATGATTTATACACTGTGTAATTAACTTAATCGTAACAAGAAACCTCATTTCTACAATTTACTTCGTAAAGACTTTTTTGCAGTTGGTGTGGGTAAGAGTTTTCTGGCAATGACTTAAAAATTCCTGATATTATAACCTTTTGAAGCTAAATAATGTTCTAGAAATAAAAGCCAAGTAGAGAGAAAAGTATATAATATGATGATATAATTAATACTTATGGTAATTCTTTTATCATTTGTGCCTAATTACTGTGCTGCAAAATAATTATTTTTACATTATTATGCGTACTTCCAATTAACATTTTGGTAATTTAATTAAGTTTAGTACAAGAGTACTTAATCCTCACAGATCATGGCTCTGGTACAGGGCTTGAAGTGACTAAGCAGTTATACAAAGAGGCAGTATCTCTCTTTAAATACATACAAATCGCCTGGGGATCTTGTTACCAGTTCTGATTCTGTGGGTTTGGGTGGGGCTTAAGGGTCTGTGTTTCTAGGAAGCTCCCAGGTAAGGCAACAATGTTGGTCCACAAGTAACGTGGGAAGTAGCAAGCCTCTCAGATCCTTTGACTGTTAGGTCCCCCAATAATGGGTCTGTGATTAAAGGAGCGAGACTGATACAAAGAGAAGGTCAAGCAAAACTTTATTTCACGCCAAGCTTCAAAAATCAAACCGACCGCCAAACAGACCAACCTGGGCCGCCCCTTACAGAGAGGGCGACCTCTCTGCTCCACAGACAAGCTTTTAAGGGCAAAGGCCATGTGGTTGGGCCTGGCCATGCACAGGTGGCCAGTGAAATTGTAACACACAGAGAAAGCTGCACAGTCATGTTAGTTCACACGTAAGTGACCAATTGAATTACAATTTACCCTATAGTAGACATTTGAACCAGCCCATCACCTTGGTCAGAATTGGCGTCCAAAAGTGCCCAAAGGGCGGGGCCCATACTCCTTGGTAGCTAGGGAGACAGTATGCACCCCACCCCACCCCTACCCCTGCACTGATCCGGATATTTCCACGTGGCCTGACCCACCCTTGTATTTGGGCTTTGTTACCCGGAACTGGTTTCCTGGACTTGTTTTTAAGTAAGCCCCTGGGGGAAGCTGGGCAGGAACAGTTTAAGTTTTAAACAACAAAATTATTGTTTAACCAGATGGAAGCTCTCTGGCTAAATAGGTCCTTACATTGACCTTAGGATCACGTCAGAATTCTTCATGAACGTCATGTGCTGTGCCAGTTTTGAGGAAGGGAAAGATGCATTTTTAAATTTAGATTTCAAACATTAAAACTCCTCAGCAAAAAATGTTGAAAACTCTCCCCATAGGAAAAGAAGGTATTACTCCCAGCGCTGAAGAATTCTCACAGAGGGAGCAGTGGGAGGCCTCTGGCATGGGAGACCCTTGGAGCCGCCGTCCTGAGATGCCCTTCAAGGCACAACAAGCAAAGGCTCCAATTCTCCATGTTCCAGACTAGAATAAGGGGTACAGTGCAACAGACCACAATTCTAGGGAAGCCAGAACGCAGAACACAGAAGGGGACTCAAGTGAGAGCAGCATAGGGATTCACCACACCTGCTGATTGAGAAGGAACTGGGTAATAATTTGAAAAGCAGCTGTCCATTCTTTATATTTTATTATATTCAACCTACACTTACTATATTTATAAAATTATATAGTTCATATTCCAGGATGGAGGTGCAAATGTTTTCAATACCATTTTCATAAAACTCTAAGAAAAGCAACTACCATCACTCTATAAAATATACAACAAAATAAGTAAAACAATATAAAATATATAATTATAACTGTATATAATATATAATACAGATAATAAAATACTGTATTAAATAACGGTTTGCATTCTCTTATGAGTCAGAGGTAGCCACAGGAGAGGCTCAGGAAAAAACAGTTTATTATACTGTCAACTTTTGTTCAACACAGGTTTAAATTACTTGGGTCTACTTACATGCAGATATTCTGCAGAAAATACAGTATACTACAGTAAATATACTTTCTTTTCCTTATGATTTTCTTAATGACATTCTCTTTAGCTTCCTGTATTATAAGAATACAGTGTATAATATATACAACATACAAAATATGTGTTGACTGTTTCATGTTGTTGATAAGGCTTCCAGTCAATGATAAACTATTAGTAGTTAATTTGGAAGAGAGTACAAATTATACATGGATTTTCAGCTGTGCAGGGGGTCAGTACCTGTCACCCCTGTGTTGTTCGTGGGTCAACTGTACTTACAGGTCCTAGAGACAGGAGGCAAAACACATCTTACAGGGCCACACGGAAAGGTGGTCAGGAGGTCCGGAGGTCAGGAGGCAGAAGACAGTAGCTAGGGAAAGGTTTGCCAAGCCATGGCTTTCCTGGGGCTTTGCAGGAAAGGTAAGGCAAGGTGAACAGTCCACGGTGTAATCCAGGTAGACTGGAAACTATACGGGTGGTCCCTACTTGGCTGGCCACTGGCCCTGAGATGAGTAAGGCAGAGAGATATTGCCTCCTGGGGCCAACAGCCAGCTAGGGATGGACTGGTTCTGGATCACTTGCTCAGGCTTCTGGCTGAGAGCATTGGCATCTCCAGAGATTGGCATCTCTGGCTGAGAGCATTGGCATCTCCAGAGATTGGTGAACCCCCCATCTCCAGAGATTGGCTAGCCCAGTGAGGAACACTCTTTTCTTGGCCAGAGATGTCGAAACACCATGATACACAGAAAATTAAAAATATTGATAATACCAATAACTACCTAGATTGTCCAGCTCCTTCCTCATCTGTTAGAGTCAAGAATTTGGTGTTCTGAGTGGGCAGAGCCTCTTAAAACCACCCTTTGAAGAAATTCAAAGGAATTCAAATTCAAATTCAAAACGTGGTTTTGAAAATCCTTAAGAAAAATCCTTAAGAATTTTCACTAAGAATTCTTAATAATTTCAACCTTTCTTTTTTTTAAAAGATTTTATTTATTTATTTGACAGAGATCACAAGTAGGCAGAGAGGCAGGCAGAGAGAGAGGGGAAAGCAGGCTCCCTGCTGAGCAGAGAGCCCGATGTGGGGCTCAATCCCAGGAACCTGAGATCATGACCTGAGCCAACGGCAGAGAGGCTTAACCCACTGAGCCACCCAGGCACCCCAATCCTTTCTAAAAATACAAAAAGAGAATCTTATTCTTAGATGTCAATATCTTATTTTCCTTATCAAGTTTTATTAATATGCAGCAAAACAAACATTAACATAAAAACATGTTAGATTAATTTTAGTGTCACTTTGATATGGTGAGATAATCACCACCAGTTTTTTCTTTGTTTTTTAACCAGCTATTATATCCTGTGATTAAGGCTACAGATGTGTGTGTGTGTGTGTAGCTATACAGAGACCAGGAATAGTAGGCAGCAAGACTGAAAAGAGCAGAGAGAAGAATCCAACGGAGCATGTAAGGTGTGGAAACACAAGTGGAGGCTATACTCTGATGTCTGTGACTGTTTCCACTCATCAGCTCAGTGGAAATATTGATTTTCCCAAAGATGGGTAAACAGAGGGGGAAACTTCCCTGTCCCCAGAGCCATGGCACTGCTTGGCCATTGCACTCTGAGCCTCCCTTCCCTTTTCTGTAAAATAAGGACATTTGACAAGATGATTCCTAAAGTACCTCTCAATTCTATGAGTCTATGACTTTAATATCTTTAATATTGAGAAAATGTACATGGTAATGTGTCCTCTCAGCACATCGCCTAAAATAGGACATGATTAAATAATAAAATGTCAGTTTTCAACTGCCTGGTATAATCTTTTAAAATGCATTTTGAGACAGAAAGATTGTTCTAAGCTTTTATAGACGTTAATATTTTTAAAAATTATTCTTTTCTCACATAGTGCCAGTAGGAATAATTTATTCCTGGACTTTTTCTGTCAGCATCTGTGACCTTGTTTCAAAATATCACATCATTAACACATAGATACAAGTATCCTGAACACAGACACATAAAAATTAATCAGAAAATTGCTACTGAGTGGAAATATCAAGAAAACAAATGAACAAGCTCAAATTTCTATCATCTTGATTTTTTTTTAAGTCCTTAAACTTTATATAAAGTGGAACACCTGGGTGGCTCAGTTGGTTAAGTGTCTGATTCTTGGTTTCAGCTCAGGTCATGATCTCAGGGTCATGAGGTCGAGTCCCACCCACCTCAGTTTCCCCACTCAGCACAGGGTCTGCTTGAGATTCTCTCTCTTTCTTTTCCCCTTCCCTCTGCTCGTTCTCTCTGTCTTAAAACTAATAAATTACTTGAAAAAATATATACCTATATAAATTGATTTTTGGAAACATGAACTATCCTTTCATTGACTTATTTCTAATCTGAGTGTTGTTACTCATAAAGCTGGCAATAAACATTATTATAAATGAAATAAAACATTATTAAAATACATTACATTAGCAGATCAGACTACCATTGTGCATGCTTTACCACCCTCATCCCAAATAAACTGAACATTCTGGTGCATTCCTATATTTCTGTATACACCGTGTCATGCTATTAATACTGGAACATAACATTCTATATTCTAGGTTTTCATTAACATATTGCAAAATGTGTTGGGGAAATGGGGTTGAAGTGTTTTTTGTGCTTTTTTTAATCAAGTTGACATTGTAGTAATATTCAGTAGAGGAGAACACACCAGCCTTTTATTCGCCTTCTACTTTTCAGGGAATTTAAATCCATAAAGATCAAAACTTGTGAGATATTTTAGTGGAAAATGGGTAAGTCCTTCTGAAACAGCTGACCTGCAACTCCTACCCACTCCCAGAGATCAGAGGCTCTGCAGGTTTAAATGCTGCATTCAAGCAACCCAGGTGAAAGATTAGCTTCTCATCAAAATTGAACTAATTCTTTCAAGGGGATTCTTATTTGTAGCCACAGACTCACTGTGATTCCCTGTTTTAAACTAAACTATTGGGAGTTTTATTTTTCTAGTTTGTTGTCACCGTCCTGAGACTTAGCTCATACTGGTGAAGCCCTTGATAATGTATATTGTTGTTTGTTTGTTTTTTAAATGGAACACACATGCAGTCTCAGTATTGAGGATGAGCCTTACACACTGGAGAATAAGAAGTGGAGAGCAGTTGTGTGGGCTTTTATATTTATACAGATTTAATGGGAAATAGCTGCTTCCAATGAGAATAGCTCTGCTATCAGCACAAACTCAATTTCTACTCAAATATGTAATTATATTAGGCTTGAGAATAACTAAAAAACAATACTGCTAATTGTTGGCTTTAAATCACCAGTTATCTATCTAAATCATGATGAATAAAATGATTAGCAATAGCACTATTGATTATTAAATGTCAGAATGAATATACTAATGAAGTCATGGAAACAAATGTATACATTTGAATATTGTGACTAGTCTGGCCAAAGCCCTGAGTCAAAAATCCAAAAGGTTCTAAAAATATAAAAGGAAGCGTACATAATTGTATCTATCATAACAATTAATCTAAACATTGATTTTGTTCAAAAATATGTTTCCAAGATAATTTTAAGTATAAAATACAATTTGTCATTCACAAACCAGTCATTGTGAACCTATCCCGTGCCCATAGTGGTCTAATGCGGAGTGTACCTAAGTGAACCAAATACAGAAGACTTCTTGCTTTCTCACTGGGGAATGAGATCAAGAACAAGTAAATAATAATTACAAAAGATGGTAAGTGCTATGAGTATTATACAGAGAGCTATGGTAGAAGGGTAGGTGGGGAAGGAGAACTTAGAAAGAGACTAGTCTAATTAGACTTGATAGGGGAGATCTTTCCAGGCAGAGATTTCAGAGATGCCATCATGTGGAGCAAGAAGAACGCAGCTTCTTGGAGGAAGGGAGACAAGGCCAGCTGGGCTAGTGCTTTATGCCTCAGGCGATCTGTAGTAGGAAGGAGGCAGGAGACCATGTCAGGGGCGGGTCGCGACCACATAGGGCCTTGGAAGCCATGATAATGGGTTATTTCACAGGTAATAGGAAGCACCTAAAGCACTCAACCTGGAGAAACAATATGATTGAATTTAAGTATTAAAACTATCCCCCTGGCAGCCGGATGGAAGCCACACTGCGGGTGGAAACAACACAGGGATGGGCTGGGGGAAGGGGTGGAACAGACGTGGAGAAAGTACACGTTGTCCCAACGAGAGATCAGGGTACTTGGATGAGGGCGGTGATGCTGCAGATGAACAGAAGGGAGCAGATTTAATATTCGTATCTGGGGTAATGCTTATACATATGAATTATTTCCTTCTTCTTCCCCAGCCTTCCCCCTGCTAATTTTAAGTGTATGACCCTTTCTGGATTCCTCACTGCAAGGGAATCAGGAATAGTTTGCTCTTTCCTCTCTTTCTCTTTTTTCCCCTGAAGGCTATGCCCAATAAGAAAATGAGGTTGGGCCCTTCTCTTCAATTCTAACTCTTTAAAGGATCAACCCTATCAACATACAAATATTATCTTGTTTCCGCTACCAAAATAAAAGCTTGCCCTTGACTGCCCACTTCCACTCCATCATCGTCCAGGGCTCACATTTCGTTAAGTCACCATTACAGCAAGACGTTGTTAGATTTGTCCATAGTCACTGGCTCTGCTTTCTCACCTGTTCGTCTTGGCTTTCCTCTCCCCATTCAGGATGCTGTCTCCTTCTGTCCCACTGAGATCACCCTTACAAAGAGTTACAATTATTGCCCTATTCCAAACACATTTTATGGAAAGTTTTATTTAGAAATATTATCTGGTTTCAGTCTTTAATGGTCTCGTGCTCTGTACAACTACCTCTGACCAACCTGCAGTCCTTCAGTTTCATGAGCTGGATCCACACGTTCTGCTGGACCTCTGTGCAGTGGAAGACAAGAGAAGTTTGTCCTGGATCCTCTTTCTTCTCTACACACATTCCCTAAGAAAACTCATTCAGCTCACTCAGTACTTCACAACTCATGCCGGGCTTCAAGCGTCATATCTCTGCCAATGGCTCTCAATGCTCCATATTTAGCATTGACAAGGTCTTTGTTCTCCAATTCCATGCATTCAGCTGCCTACTTGCCATGCCCACATGGATGTCCGCTAGGTGTTTTAATACTCACCCCAACAAAACTCCTCTTACTTCTTTTTCCCTATAAGTGCCAGTATCCACACTACTTCCTTGTGTTGTTCAAGACAAAAATGTGGAAGACATTTTGACTTTTCCCTATTTTCCCCTTACCCCAGACATCTAACCTACCAGCAAATCTTACCAAATCTATTTTGCAAGAACAACCCAAATTTCATTCCAAGTCTCCTTTACGGTGCTTATGCTATAAGCCCAGAATCATCTTTTAAAAATATAAATTAGAACATTTCTTTCTGTTTTGAACTTTTCCATGACTTCCTATAACACACAAAATAGAAGCAAAACCATTTGCTCTGGCTTTGGTGCTTTTAGTCACCCGGAATGTTCCCTTTCTGCCTCAGCTCATCACACACCCTAAGCTCCAGCCTCTCTAAACTTGCCAAGTTGATCATCCTTTAAGGCATTTGCTCTAGTTATTTTTTCTGCCCAAATGTCCTTCTTAAGTTTTCTCATGACTGATTCCCTCTTATTTCATTCAAATCTCAACTCAATCTTTCCAGAGACCTTCCATGGCTATCCAACCTAGCCAGACAGTACAGTCCCCATCTGTCCATCACGCCATTTTATTCCTCACTACAGGGCTGTATTTGTGTAGCACTCGTTAGTTGATTGCTATCTTCCCAGCGTTTGTCCCCACACCATCCCAATCAAAGTGCAACTCTGTGAGAGTAGAAATAACGGGTGTGTTGTTCACTGTTGTCTCTATAGTACCCGGAGCAGGACCTGACACATGGTGGGTTCTCAACAATATTTACTGAATGAATCAGGAATCAGTGACTGCCAGGGAAAGCTCGTCATGACAAGGAAATGAGGAAGAAGGGGAGAGATGGAGATGAGAACATACAAGTAGGAGGGTCCAGAGAGACTATGCAGCAGTCTAGCTGTTCTTGCCCAGCGGGGCTACCACAGCTGCCTGGTCAGCTGGCCACACTCCACAGGTTTAGTCCATAAGGAGACAAAGAGCCCAGATAAATTTACACAAGTCATTGCTTCTGAGACAGCGAGCAGCATGAGTCTTGTGTTTGCATTGGGTCCCCTCCCCTCCAACCTCATGTTCCATGACTGTGATGTGCAGGTGGGACCCAGCAAATACTAAACCCACAGCAGCTCTGGGTCACGCTTCAGGAACTGCAAGGTTAAGAGATGCTGGTCTAACACAGTTAGGGGCTGTTCGCTAACTTGGCCCTTCTCCTCATGGAGAGAGACATCATCTTTATTACTCTGGAATTTCTCCAAGGAAAGATGTTTCTAAATCTCTCTTGAGGGAGTCACTATTTTTCTACTGCCAAGGCTGTCTGTTATGCAAACATCCTTGAACAAAGCTGTCAATATCCTTAGCTAAAAAGATGTGCATAAATACCAGACAACTGAGAATAATCTCCCCAAAGAGGTATCCTGTAGCCTCATGTGGTACAGGGCCTCTAAGAGGCAGAAAACACCAAGGCATGTTTGAGACAATGAGAGAAGAAGTAATCTTCACCTTGTTTCCCAGAGGAGGGTAGGATGGCACAAAAACTCAGGGAGTTTAGAGCTGCACAGTGTATCAGAAACCATGGAGCCAAAGGTTTGTAATGTTTAGTTTAAGGTTTTTAATGACATCAGACTAGATTGGTTAACATTATTCCTAGATTCTCACACATTTCCCAGAAATAGAGGAATGACCAACACCCTGGAAGATACCAGGTGGACAAGAACAGACAACGCTTCAGTGGTGACTTAAGAAACGGGACCTTTTGTCCAGTTAAGGGCTAGATGGGATGCTCACCCCACAGGATAGATTAGAGAAGGGTCAGATGAAGGCTCTCAGTAACTTCATTCCATGGATGATTCCAAAGAAATACTAGAGGGAACATTTTTCTTGCATCACTTTCATGACAAATAAAGATTTTAATCTGCTTCCCCCCCCCCAAAAAAAAATCTGTTATTGAGAGACATCAGTCTCTGCAGCCAGGCAGGAGCTGGTGTGGGGGTGCGGGGTTCGTAGCCTACAGGGGGCAGTGAGTCAGTCACCAGCTCCAGGGCTGCGGCCATCTTGTTCTGTCGCCTTAGCGACCACTGTTCACATCTCTCCCTCAGCAATTTATTTTTATTATAGCTTGCAAAAGTGTCCATATGGAATGGATTGAAAATAAAATTGAAAGGAAAAAAAGTAACAAGTGCTTCACCACAGATAGCTAGAGAAAGTACTGGTGTGGAACAGTGCCATCCAGCTGAATTTTCTGCAAGAATGGAAATATTCCATTCCCGCACCAACCAGTCAGTGGCCCCTAGTCATATGTAGCTACTGAGCACTTGGAACGTGGCTATTGGAACTGAAGACCTCCTTCAATTTTTCATCTTATTTAATTTTAATTAAATTTACATAACTGCATGTTGACTAGTAACTTTAATATTGGACCCTGCAGGTCTAGACTTTAAGCAGTAACCTGAGACCAAGGCTCCCCTGTTTGCTAGGGCTGCGATTTACCCTCTCAAAGCATCTATTACCTTGTAAGATGAGGATAAAAGTAGGATCATTCATGTAGTGGATATATGAGGCTTAAAGAAACAATCATGTTAGATGCTTAGTACCTGCCTGGCATTGACTTATCACCTGGTAAGTATTAGATGAGGATGGAAGCAATAATTGTACTGATGACAATGATCACAGACATAGAGTTCCAGGGACCCTGTGGAAGGGTTTGGGGGAATGGGTGACTGGCAAGAAAAGGTTTGGGCCAAGCAACAGGGGACAAAGTTTGGGTGATAATAGGAAGCAGAGGCCCTGTATCTGGCCATGTCTGGGAGCTCGGGGCTGTGAGTGGTGACAGCCTCAAATGCTCAATACTGGTGAGAGCCCTGAGTATCAAAGGCTATGGGGAAGCTGCTATCTGGGACTGCAGACAATGCCCACAGCAGGGGCAGTGATTTCTGGCTGTGACAAGGTCATTTACACTGTATCAAAACACATTTTTTGACACATTTATCAACTAATTTGGATCAAAGCACAATTTGCCTAATTCATCTGAAAATGTATATCAAAATATGTTCTCAAGATATGTGTATCTATCTGGGTCCAACAGGAAATGCAAAGCGCAACATAATTTTAAAAAAGGTAAGTTTAATGCAAAATATTAACCTGTTTCTTAGGAAACAGGACAGGAGAGTAAGTGTTGAGATAGAAAGAGAGCTCTCAAGAACATTCTAGAGCTATGGGAGAGGACCCAAAGACACACACACTAGGACAAATGCTCAGGACTTAATGAAGGACAGTACCCACTGGGTGGTGGAGAATTTTGCTGGGTTTTTCAGGCCAGAGTTAGTCCACAATCACTGGACCAATGGGAACTTTCCAGTGGGGACATAGGCAAACTGAGGCCAAAGGGCAGGCAGAGACAGTCAGATTATACTGCAGATGTGACACCCAAAGCACACAGGGGCCATGTCAGGAAGGCCATGGGAAACAAACTTCTAGGATGCAGGAAAGCTGAGGCTGACGGGTGGCAGACAGAGCGAGGGTGCCAGCTGGGTGGGAGAGGCCACCTCTGCAGGAATCCAGCACACTTCTGGGCACGACATGGGCCTACGTGCTCTGGGCCTCTTCAGGAGATAAAGGTCAGGCAGCAAGCCTCAGATTGCCTGTGCAGGAAGTTAAGGAGAGCCTGGGTGCAAGGAGCAGCAGAAGCCTGGGTGGGTCCAGGCTACCATTGTTGACTGCCCTGGGACTGTTCATATCAAGATCTGCAGAAAACCATCTACAGCAAAACGCTGGAGAGACTGCCCTGACCACGCACCTATGGCTGGAGAAACCACACTGCTGAACAGGCCAGAGAACAAGGTGGCTCCCCAGGAGCCTGGTGAATGAGCCACAAGAGCCAGAAAGGACAACCTTCTGCTGACATTGGACTGCCTGGCAAAGGATAACTATTAAAGAGGTCCATCTCCATTTTCACAGACCAGATAACGAAGGGTGAATTTGGAGTCGAGTCAGTAACTGGTGAAAGAGTCGACGTCATCCAGCCCACCGGCCCCACTTACGGTGACACTCATGAAACACTTCCTGGGACCTTGTCAAGGATCCATGTAAACAACTGTCTTCAACAACAGGAGAAAAATCCCTTGGTAAATCATCACTCCTGTGTGTGAAATGGTTGTTTTGACCATCATCTTGCCGTTAGTAAGTTCTCAGTAGATCAGCTTGAGCTAAAACCACACAAGTGAGGAGATGCACTTGTTAAATGTTTCCCCTGCCTGGAAGCCTGTCCAGAGATTCAAGGAACTCAACTCATTCTAGTGTTAAATATATTCTGTAGCGGACCATACAATGCTCTATGACCCAAAAGCTAATTATTCTTTCTATAGGACATAGAGTAAATACAAAGGTCAGCGATAGTATAGAACTCCTACAGAATCTTGAAATCAATAAAACCAAACAGTGTGTAAAACATTCCTGTTTTATTTGGCCTTGTTCTTGCATGTTTTCTTTTTCCTTAAACAAGTAAAACAACCACATTTTCTGAAATGTAAAGGGGATCCAATAAATAAATACATTGCATTGTTATCATGGTTCATAAAAATTTTTAGAATGAAAATGTACAATGAATATTCATAGAAGTTGTTACTCTTAGATCTTTAGCAACATTAAATATGTAATATAATTATACCTCTATTTCCTTTTCTAATATTTCTCCCTGCCTCATTTCTAAATCATCAATTTTTCCACATTTTCCTCTTCAGTTATTTAAATGGTAAAGTAGGCTTGTTTTCAGCTAGTTTTAATTAAAATATTATCTATGAGCACTTTCAAGCCAGATTGTCATCATCAAAGCAAAGGAAAGAATTGAGGCAATTTTGGAGAAAACTCAGTGCCAAATCAAATTACTTAGATGAATGCTCTAATTTTTCTATTTTTCTTCACTAACCTTAGAAGATGTGGATGATTATTCTACATAGGTACTCACATGACACAAACTTAATGTAAATTCAAATAAAGAGCTGCAAGGAAATAGAGGAGGAAAGCCCCCCGTCCACTACCCTCAGCCCTCCATCAAATAGAAGATGTTTGGCACCTACCACACACCTGTTCTGTCCTGGCTGTGCCCCAAACCACGGCCTTACAAAGCCTGCTTTCTAGAGGAAAAGGCTGATCACAAACATGTAAATGAATAGTGAATAACTTGTGGACAAAACCACAAAGCACAACAGAAAAAGGTAAGCGGTGGCTGAAGAGATAAGGAAGGAGGTAGGGAAGTTTATTGTTGAAACCGGCTCATGGATCTAACAACAGAATTCCTGCCGGAGCTCCTCGTCTAACACCCCTGGACTTGAGAATTCCTGACCTACACAGTGTAAGCCTGCTTTTAGAGCCTTTAAATATCTCTTCCTTTTTCTGTCCCACACACCAAGCAGGGAGTGGGAGGGTGAGAGGAGTGGATACAGTTTGGGCTTGCAGAATGGCCTCTTGGGTCCATGAGTTTCCCTGCTAAGGGCAGAGCTGGGATGGTGGGAGCCTTCTTTGCACTCTTGCCCTCTACCCTCTGCCACTGTGAGGTACAAGCCTGGGGGCACCTGATCACTGAGGACCATGCAGGAGGAGCTAGGACCGTGGCTGCATTCCTGGAGCAGTGGGAAGCCATCAGATCTTTTCACCAAGGAGCCATGTGTTTCCCTCAACCTTGACCTTAGAAAGACTCCCAGCAAACATGGAATGGGTCCCTAGGAGGCCAAAAGCACTGGAGACACAGCAGTGAGTGGGGCAGTCACACCTAGGGCTACTGGCATCTACCACCCAGCAGAAAGACAGATGTGAACTCATAATTTCCAGTGTGATGCTTGCTTGGTGCAGAGATGAGAATGGATTGTAGTAAAACATAGGAGTCTAACATGAAAAAATGTTCATCATCACTAGCCATCAGGGAGATTCAAATTAAAACCACATTGAGATACCACCTTATACCAGTTAGAATGGCCAAAATTAGCAAGACAGGAAACAACATGTGTTGGAGAGGATGTGGGGAAAGGGGAACCCTCTTACACTGTTGGTGGCAATGCAAGTTGGTGCAGCCTCTTTGGAGAACAGTGTGGAGATTCCTCAAGAAATTAAAAATAGAGCTTCCTATGACCCTGCAATTGCACTACTGGGTATTTACCCCAAAGATACAGATGTAGTGAAAAGAAGGGCCATCTGTACCCCAATGTTTATAGCAGCAATGGCCACAGTTGCCAAACTGTGGAAAGAACCAAGATGCCCTTCAACAGACGAATGGATAAGGAAGATGTGGTCCATATACACTATGGAGTATTATACCTCCATCAGAAAGGATGAATACCCAACTTTTGTAGCAACATGGACAGGACTGGAAGAGATTATGCTGAGTGAAATAAGTCAAGCAGAGAGTCAATTATCATATGGTTTCACTTATTTGTGAAGCATAACAAATAACATGGAGGACAAGGGGTGTTAGAGAGGAGAAGGGAGTTGAGGGAAATTGGAGGGGAGATGAACCATGAGAAACTATGGACTCTGAAAAACAATCTGAGGGTTTTGAAGGGGCGGAGGGTGGGAGGTTGGGGGAACCAGGTGGTGGGTATTAGAGAGGGCACCCAGTGCATGGAGCACTGGGTGTGGTGCAAAAACAATGAATACTGTTACGCTGAAAAAATAAATTATTTAAAAAAAAAAAAAACATAGGAGTCTAACTTCATTTGGGTGGAGGTTCAGGAACACCTCGCTGAGATGGGGTCATGAGGGAGGGTAGAACAAGTCAAGCTGGGACACGAACCCTGGAACAGTGAGCTATGGGTGCAAGACATTCCAGATCTAGGCAGAGCTTTGGAGCAAGGAGAACCTGGAGATTTTCCAAAACTGAAAGAAACCCTCAACCAGGAATGTGGAAAGAAGAAACATAAGCATGTAAAATCATGTTAGGACCAAATCATACAACCGTTGTAGAACATGCTGTAGATTCCATTTCATTCTGAGGACAATAGGAAGGTATCATAAAAGGGCTCAACCCAGAAGTTAACATGATCGGGTTACATTTAAAAAGGTCACTAGCTACCGTGGGGAAACAGGTGGGAAGGAGGTAAAAGCCAACATGGAAAGATCTGTCAGAAAGCTGCAAGACATGAAAGATACAGTGACATAGATAGAATGAGGTAAGGAGGGGAGGAAGGGAAATGAAATTTCTCAGCACTGTGTCTGGACGTAACAGACACTCCATAAATATAGGGTGAATGGTTTGACTTTCCCCACCACTTGAGATCCCGGCACTATATTTCATTTTACAATTGAGGATTTTGAGAGACTGAGCACCATGCCCAGGTCCCAGGTTCTAGGTCTGAAAACCTACAGTGAGCTGTGCACGTCCTCCTGGGATGCAGCATTCACTGCCTTCAAGTATGGAAAGATGATGAATGAGACCTGACCTTTCTGAATGCTGCAGACCTGCCAAGCACGGGGCGTTCGGCATGTATGCTATGGTTTTGCCCACAGTTTGTCTTGCACATGAAAATTCAAGCTCTGCCCAAGAATACAGAGCTAGAGAGGGCTGCGAGCCAGAGGGAGCACGAGCAGGAGTCTCGGGCTCCGGCTCCTAACCACTCTGCAATACCGCCACCTGCTGTCCTACGCAAGACAAACAGCAGCGAGCACCGTGCTGAAAAGAGGGACACTTGGTCTGCAAGTGGGGATGACAGCGTTTTCCGTGAGAACGATAGAAACTGAGATAGAAACTCCAAGACTGGAGGATAAGAGTGGTCGGCAAATAGTGAAGAGGCCATTGAGGCAAGAAATCAAACGCAAGACGCGCGTGATCTGCAGACCACCCGCGACAACGGAAAGTTTCACACATTTCTGGTTAATAGCACCTGTGGGAGCCAAGGGCCGCCCACCCTCTCAAATGAGATCGCCTGTTCAGCTGAGTCTCTGGTGTCTCTAAGCCCGTGACCAAGACTGTGACAAATCTGTCACCAGTGTCTCCCGTGGTCCACTGTCCCATGCACTTGGGTTCATTTCTGTTAACAGAAGAGTCCGAAATCTCAGTGGCTTGACACGACACATTTATTTCTCACTCCCACCAATCAAGACAGGTCACAGAACCCACCAAGAAATGATTTAGGAACCCAGGATCCTTCATCTGGGTACCATCTTTGAAATGTTCACCAAGTTCTCCAAGTTCACCACCTGAGGATAAAAGGAATGATCCAGCTTGAGGACAGGTTGTGAGGGTAGGCCATTCACAGACTGTCAGTACCACAGCTGATGGAAAGCTGATTGGGCACTTGTCCAGCTGTGTGCCTGACAGAGAACAAAGGCAGTATTATGAAGCGCTAGCAGACTTGGCCAGACTCTCAGGCACCTGAGCATTCTTCCTCCTGTGCCTAGAACACTCTCAGGACCTCCCTGAGGCAGGGCGGGGTAGGGGGGGATGCTCCCAGAATTCCGCAGTCAGTGCCTCCAATTCAAGTACTGGGACCCCCAGGTGATTCCCCTCCATCAGGCCTGGTGTGCCCTCACTTGGTGCTGCAGCCTAAAAAATGAGAGAGGCAGGTGCTTATTTTGTCCCACTCAATAGACAAGGAGCGGATTACTGCCGTAAACACCCTCATTCAGAAAAAGAACAGAGACTTCCCAGTCACTGACTCACAAGGACACTTGGACCTGCAGGGCAGCAACCTCAGCCTGGACTTGGGGGAGCCCTGGTCCGACTCCAGGGCTCCTCTCCAGAAGGGACTCCAAGGACTCAATTTTTCTGACAGCTCTCCATCTTCCCTCTTCGGAGTTCTTTCTTTTCCTAAGTAGGTTCCCTTAGTTGAACCAGGTGTTGGGGATCTGTCTGCGTAACTTTGGATCCCACTTTCTACCTATGACCCAGTCAAAGATGTTGCAGATGAGGTTTGTAGTGTCTTTGGGCAATATGATTCCTTTGATTACTTTTGATCGAGTTGCTTCCAGATAGTTCCATATAGTTGTAACCACACCCGAAGCATTCTCATAGACAAAGTTTTCAAATCTTCCTTTCTTCCTTTTTGCTTTCTCATGCCCTTGCCTACATCAGCTTAATAGTGGGGAAAGAAAAAAAAAAAAAAAAAAAAAAAAAAAAACCTCTTTAATCTGATTGTCACCATGAGGCTGAGTCATAATATGGCTTTGTAACTCAAAGCCTTTTAATTCAATATCTTATTTCCTTGTGTTTGTGTTTCCAGAGGCAGTTGGAATTTGCAACCCTTCACAGACCCAAATTTCTGGACTTTCTGCTTGCAAACTAGCCAGTTTTCTCCCGAGTTCTTCTCCTTCTTTTAATAGCATGCCAACACAGCCAGCTGCAGCAAACACACATTAACACTTTGATTTTTTTCCAGCTGCTTTTGCTACGGTTACTGAATCATGAGGCTTACAATCTGCCTCCAAAGGCATTGCAGGTAATAATTTTACTAAATATTTCCACCGTATAACATAGATCACCATCTACCTTGCCACCTGACTCTAAGTCAATGTCAGACATTAGCTTTTTGTGTCTACAGCCTTTCAAAGTATCAATCTACTATATCAGTCATGGACGTTTAATTGCTGTACAAATTCTCATCTCAGAGGTTTTAACACAATACATGTTACTTTCTTCTTGGTGTCACTGTCCAAGGGAAAGAGTTGGCTGGTTCTTCTCTAACCCTGACTCGAGAGCCTATACCTCTTCTGTCTTTGGCATTTCCCTATTTGACATGCAGCCTCTAGGCTTGTCCCTGTGAAGCTGGGAAGCACTGACCTCACACCCGTCATGTCCCATGAGCCAGGCCATAGTCACATGACCCAACTCACAGCAAGGGCTCCTTAAGTTCATTCACCTGTGTTTCCAGGAAGGGAAAACACAGCTCCGGGGGGAGGTCTGGCAATTTGGGCCACACTGTTGATAATAATCATAAATTATGATTCCAGTCCTCCCCTCTAGAAGCTTATAGGTGATATATAATAAAGCAAATAAAGTTAAGATGGGAGTGAGAATTTTGTATTCTCAGCAGGCTATTTACATGTCAGAAAAGGTACTTGTCAACAGAACAGGTACAATATAGTCCTGACAGGGTATCTGTGTGGGGTTGCAAGGCAGGCAGGAAAGAGGTGGCAGCACTGAGAAGTCTTTCTGCTGCTCCTACATCACTAGCGGTCACACACATTTGTTATTCATCTTACAAGCATTTCCTGAGTGACTGCTAAATTCTAAGTATCAAGTTAGGATCTGAGGATTGTTTCAGTTCCTGCTCTTGCAGTATTTAAAGTCTAATATTTAAAGTCTAATAATTACTCATATAAATAACGATTAATTTAATGAATGATAGACATAATAAGTACAAGAAAATGTAAGATAGCAAAAGACAGACCTAGATTGGGAGTGAGTAGAGGTTCTAAAGCATGAAGCTGGGACCTAATGGCAGATGAAGAGATGGGGAAGAAATATCAAGGTTTCTGGCTTTTATGATTGGGAAGGAGAGAGTGCCATGCTGGGATAGGAAACACTGTCTTTAGGTTCGATGGGAAGATGATAGTTTCATTTTAGGATACACTGAGGTCAAGTTACCCTTGAGACCTCTGAGTGGAAATGTCAAGTAGGCAGTTGATATTCAAGTAAAGAGCTCTTTCGAGAGGTCTAGAATGGTGCTATAACTTTGGAAGAAGTCTTATGGACACTCTATTTTGTCCTCAAAGATGTGCCTCAGCGCCCTTTCTCTAAATTTATCATCTATGGGGGAAACCCCCAAAAGTCACTTACCCATCATCCAACCCCTGTCATTTTAGGGCTATACCCCAGTAGGGTGATTAATTTTGAATAGGAGCATTCTCATCGGAAGCCTATAGATTTTGTTAAATAGTGAATCAATAATGCACGAGTAAGAAAGGTTTTCCTTTTTTTTTTTTTTTTTTTTTAGGTTTTCCATTTTTAAGTATCACTTCTCAGCCCAGGATGGAGGACAGAAACAGTGCTACAAGAAACAGAAACAAAGAGCACCTGGCCGGTATTCCATGATGACAACAAGAGAATACTCAGGGAGGGAGGAAGGCAAGGCAAAAGGACTCGATCTTCTGTTTTTCTTTTGCCTGGTTTATCCAATGCCTTAGGCAGCAAGCACCAATCTAACATTCAGCTTGGCATTGTTTTAAGCACAAATCTTTGCTTAAGCAATGAGTGTTCCTTGTAGGTTTTGAATATGAACACATAAGTAGGAGTGCATTTATTTTAACTCATTTGATGATGAGTTTACTGGAAGCCGAAGATCTGGTGTCTGTGAAAACCTTAGAAAATGATTTGCAATAACTCTTCAGATGAATGCAAATACATGAAAAGAAAAGCAGTTGAAGGTCGTCACACAAAGAGCCAGCACAAGCAGCAACCATTAAGAACAGGCATCTATTTTAATTTCTCAGGTGTGCGTTGATGAGGAGAATTAGAACTGTTTTAATTGCTAATCTCTCAGAGGAAGGAACACACCATGTTAATTAAATTCACTGATGATAGAAAAAGTGGGGGTGGATTAATCACTTCTAATGGCAGAACAATTTTCTTTAAAAGCCAGCTTTACAAATAAGAACTGGAATTCACCAAAAGAGAACTCTGCTCTTAAAGAATGTGCATGTGCACGTGCGTGTGCACACACACACACACAGCCTAACTACCCACGGAGCATAAATTGCAAGCTGTACACTTTTTAAATCATTTCAAGAGGTGCAATAACCACCCCAGAACGGCATCTCTAATTCACTTTCTGAGCAAAGATGTAGCAAGTACTTGCTACATGCACAAAGCTGCAGTATGAATAATAAAAGAAATTAAATAAATGTAGCTCTTCAACTATATGTTTGGACCGTGGATGTTTCTATGCAATCTGTATAGATCAATCATTAGGGACAAATTCACTTTTCTATGGCACTTCAATAAGGTAGCACCAAAACACCTCAAGGAGATGAAGTTAGGGGTGTCTCATTTTATTGAGTGAAAATGCTTTAGATCCTCTGGCATATAATAAAGTATATATCTCTAGGGACACTGAGTTTTGTCTTTATAAGGAAAGACAAGGGAAAGGCAAGTAAAATACAAGTTATAAGGATTATATAATCGAGCCTCTAAATAAGAAAATGGCTGGCTCTGCAGACCTCATACTGGAAATATTATAACTATCAGATTCCAGAGATGGAGGAAACAGGTGTCCAACTAGACCTGGAAGCAAGAGTGCCCATAAGGAGAAAGAGGGTAGGAGGGCAGTTCCTGTGTGGTTAAGGACTCTCAGCACATTCCTTTGAGAATATGACGTTTCTGTAACGGCTGTGTCCAAAACAGTGCCAGGGACAGACAGTACAGCTGGCCCCAAAGAAAGAACCCGGCATGACCATGACAACCAGCCATTTCCCATGACTTAAAACAAAAACCGTGTGTTCCTGGAGTCAGGGTGCCTAACTAGAAGCAGCAACTATCAAAAAATGTCATAGGAAGCCCACTCAGTAGCCAAGACCAACACAATTTTTATCTTCTAGCTTGTACACACGTATTCGGTTCTTACCAGGACAATGGAAACTACACAAAACTTCACTATTTTTATTTTATCTCCTGACATTGGGACATTCTATACTCTCTACCTTCAATTTGCTGATGATAAGGAAGGGCTGAAGCAAAAGGAACTATGGGTGCCCTATTTTTCCATTTTTTCTATGTCATCATGTTTAGCCTAAATGGCTGGCTAATAGCAGAAAGTAAGAATAAATAGGTTTCCTGGTTTTTCATGTGTCTTAGAATGCAAGTGCATTCTCTCTACATTAAGAGAAAGTTCTAATTCACACAGAAAGCGTGACCTCTGGGGGCTGTCAGCACCTTGCTTACTCTGACCTACAGGCAACGCACCCACTAACTCCTGTGAGTCCAGCTGAAATTCCACAAGGTATGCTCAGGGGGAGTCTGGGGGCTGTACACGATGGTGGGAAGGAAGGGGTGACAGGAACATGAATAGTTCATGTCTCCCTTAACAAGAACCATCCCATGTCCCATTGGGCTGCCTTCCCCAAAGATAAGTTCAGAGTTACAATTTTTAACAATTTCAAGATGGTGGCAGCTGAGCATTACAACAAGCACAGGACCCTCCTGAGAGTGGGCACCTCTGCGGGTGATGCCCTTTTGCCACAGCACAGGCTGCAGACCCACATATGCACAGCTCTGAGGGACCGATGATGACAGTAAAACTTGGGACATGGGGTCTCTATATGCCAAATGCTACAGGCAGGTCAGAAACAGTGATCCCATAAGAATTTCCAGCAGGCATCAGGTTTTCAAGTTTTTCATCTACACGGTATGTTGAAGAAACCAGACTGTAGAGTAGAAGACTGCACCTTAGTCCTAACAGCTATGCCTTCATTAGCCCTTATTAAATTTCTGTTCCACAGTAAAAGTTGTACTCAGGAAATGTCCATCCGCATGTCCTGCAACCTTGACTCATGAAGATAATTCATCCGGTCCTCTTGACAACCCTTAAGACTAGATAGATCTACTAGGTTTAAAAAAAAAAATTAGGATACCAAACTCTATCTGCAGAATGATCCAATTTTATTTAAAAAAAGAAAACAAAACAAAACTAGAATGAAAATTTCTGTGCCTTAGCAGTGACTATATAGTAGATTTAAAACTGTATTTTTTTTTTTATTTCATTTTATACAGTGCCTGGGTGGCTCAGTGGGTTAAAACCTCTGCCTTGGGCTCAGGTCATAATCTCAGGGTCCTGGGATCGAGTCCCGCATTGGGCTCTCTGCTCAGCAGGGAGCCTGCTTCCCTCTCTTTCTCTCTGCCTGCCTCTCTGCCTACTTGTGATCTCTGTCTGTCAAATAAATAAATAAATAAATAAAAATACTTAAAAAAATAAATAAATTTCATTTCATAAATTTTCCAAATGGAACTTGCAATTATAATAATGAAGGGGAAATGTTGCCATTTTTAAAAAGATACAATGCTTTCTGACCTTTGCTTCTCCAGAACTTGTATTGCTCTTGGGGTGAATCAGAATTTCAGTGTTCAATAGAAGAGCAAAACTTGGACACCCTTCCTTTTTTTGGTCCTGACAAGTCAGCTGGCAATGATAATATATGCCTGACTGCAAGCAAAGAAGAGTAAAAAATGTTTCTTGTAAAGCAAAGCTGGAATTAAAACAACAACAGTAACACCAACAATAAAAAAAATTAAAAAACAAAACAAAACAGGGAGCTCATTCAGCCATCCACTATCTGACATAGAAGGAGTTCAGTAAGTGTGTATGAAATTGTATTAAGGGTATTCATGCTTTCTCTCTGTCTGCATTTGATTAGTTACCCTGCCTTTCCTTAACCTATTAGAGTTGGAAGACAAGGGAATTTTGTTAGCTTGTTTCCCCAGGTCTGTACCTGTAAGATTTATATTTTATATATAATTTGGAGAATTTTGAAATATCTTTGAAATATATGTATGCACGTCTTTAACATCCTATACCAGAGAATCCAAAAAATCAAATTATATGCAAAGTGTAGAAGCAACAATGATTTCTTTACAAGTGATTGTTGACTTACTGCCCAAGATCAAGGCTCCATCACCTCACTGATCCAGGAACAGAATGGAACACTGGAGTTTTCAAATTACCCCACCTGCTGCAATTCTCAAATCAGGAGTTTGTTGTTGAGATATATATATATATATATATATATTTTTTTTTTTTTTTAATTTAAGCTTGTCCTGGGGCGCATGGATAGCTCAGTCAGTTGAACGCCCAACTCTTGGTTTTGGCTCAGGTCATGATCACAGGTCATGATCTCAGGGTCATGAGATTGAGCTCTGCAACCCTGCATCGGGCTACATGCTCATTGGGAGTCTGCATAAAATTCTTCCTCTTCCCCTCTCATCTCTCTAAAATAAATGCATCCTTTAAAAAACCATAAGCAATGAAATTGTGGTAGATACAGGTGCCACCTGGGGCACCAGCTCCTTTCGTCTTCTTAAGCACATAGCCATCCGTGTTCCCACCGATCTTTCGCTGAAGAGTGATCACATGGCAAAAGGGTGGGGATTGACTTCTAGGTTGGCCTCTAATCCTCCAGGTCCTATCCCTTCTGGCAACGACATGAGCACACCCAGGTGACTTCTTTGTAAGGCTGCTGCAGATGGCAGATTCACAAGGTGACTCTCGGAGCAGCTGTGTCTCCATGACTCCTCCCTGGATTTTCTAGAAAAGAACTCCATTGCCTCTGAGCTATTGTACATCCCGGGGACTACTTGACTTAACAGTTAGCGTCCCTCACTAATGGAGACATTTACCCAGAAAGAACAGTTTACTTCTTTTTTTTTTCTTTTAAAGATTTTATTTATTTATTTGACAGAGAGAGATCACAAGTAAGCGGAGAGGAAGGCAGAGAGAGAGGAGGAAGCAGGCTCCCTGCTGAGCAGAGAGCCCGATGCGGGACTCGATCCCAGGACCCTGGGATCATGACCTGAGCCAAAGGCAGCGGCTTAACCCACTGAGCCACCCAGGCGCCCAGAACAGTTTACTTCTTTAGTTTAGTTTTGTTTGTTTACTCAGAATGTTTAATAAACCAAGTTTACTTTTTAGAAAATCACAAAATGGTGGCAGATTATGGAGATTTTACAGGTTCAGTGAAAAATTGAGCACTAAGTTACTGATACGCTATGTGACAGAATTTTATCGCTCTAATTGTGCACTCAAATTAAATGTACATACCAAGAGTCATTTTTGTGTAAATATACTTAAATACTATTCACCTGAAACAGATTTGTCATGTGTTGGTGATTTGACAAAAGGCCAATTCAGTTTTTGATCTATTTCAAATAGTCTTCACCTTAATCTCGAATGGTTTTGATGCTTTCTGTTTTTGACATTTCAATTTTTTTATTTTTGACAGAAATGAGATTTTTAACCTGTGCAAGCCCCCTCTCTGTTCCTCTCAGGTGATTTATTCAATTTTTTTAGTAGTTTTTGAGACACTAGGGCCGGTGCTATGATCATCTGTCTCATTATCCCAAAAGGAAGAAGTGAAAACTTTTGTGTCTAATATAATGTTTAGAGGGTGGCAAGATATAAAATAAATACAGACATCAATTGGTTTCCTATTAATATTCTAAAAAAGAAAAAAATAGCCCATAAGAAAGTAGAATGGGAGAAGATACCAGTCGTATTCTCCGTATCTCGGTGCGGTGCTTCTCAGGTTGTGGAGCACACCACCTCAATCAGAAGGGAGGAGGAGGGCAACAGATTCCCGAGACCCACCTAAAACTTCCTAACTCAAATTCTGGGTACATATACCATTGAACCTAAAATTTTAAACAATTTTAAACAGACCCCTAGTTAGTTCTTTTGTTCTCTAAATTTTGAGGTTTCCCAGTACACTAAATAAGAGGAGACGCCGCATAAATTTAAGCAAATTATTAAACTTATATAGGCTTCAGTTTCTTTATATGTAAAAAAAGGAATAACAATATTACCTATATCACAAGGCACTTTGGAAGAAAAATGAAATAATATAGGTAATGTATTTGAAACACTACTTCATATCCAGTGACCAATCATTTATTAGATAATAGTATTAAATACTGAAACAAGAAGCTAAAATATGCAGAAACAAGCTTAAGGAAAATCCGGGTCTTTTTTTTTTTTTTAAGATTTTATTTATTTATTTGACAGAGAGACACAGAGAGAGAGGAAACACAAGCAGGGGGAGTGGGAGAGGGAGAAGCAGCCTTCCTATCCAGCAGGCTCAATCCCAGGACCCCAGCTGAAGGCAGATCATGACCCCAGCTGAAGGCAGACGCTTTACAAATGAGCCACGGGGGCCACCCAGGACGATTCAGGTCTTAAAAAATCCAACAGAATGCCTTAACAAGGGACACCTGGGTGGCTCAGTTGGTTAAGCAGCTGCCTTAGGCTCAGGTCATGATCCCAGCATCCTGGGATCGAGTCCCACATCGGGCTCCTTGCTCTGCAGGGAGCATGCTTCTCCCTCTGACTCTGCCTGCCACTCTGCCTGTGCTCGCTCTTGCTCTCTCTCTCTGACAAATAAATAAATAAAATCTTTAAAAAAAAAAAAGAATGCCTTAACAATACTTTTAAAACTCATATAAATTGAGAAACATACTGTGTCCCTTTCTGTAGCAGAGGTGGGGAAAGGAAGGAGAATGTAATATTGTAAAAAAAAAAAAAATCAACCTTTTCAAAATTGATTTTTAAGTTTCAAGTAGCTCTATACAAAATACCAAACCAAGGCTTTGCAATTGAACCAAATGAAGCTAAGTATCATCTCAAAGAAGAACAGGTAGCATAAAAAAAATTATCCAACCCTCTCCTCACCGATATACAAAATGCAGAAGGAAGCATAGTAAGGACCACTTTCTTTGTCAGACATCATAATGTACAGTTGCAATACATTTAAGAGCATAATATCATTATCAAAGTGGGCAGACATACCAATGAAAGTAAAGAGAAAATACAGAAATCTATATAAGGACATAGCTTAGAATACGGTAGAGTTGGTATTTCAGATCAAAGGAAAAACAGAAATTATTTAATATATGGTAATTGGATTATTGATTAAGTAATTAGAGTAAAAATAAGCTCTCTCCAATTTAATTTCAAAATGGAATAAAGAGTAAAATTAAACTATAAAAAAAGAAAATTAGAGTATAGAATAATGTGTCTGGAAGCATTCTGCATATTATGTTTACAGAAATAGAATAAAGATTAGGGAAGAAGTTAGGAAGGCAAGAATGATTAATAAAATATAAGAAGAGTAGGCAAGATAAGAAAGAAGAGTTAGTAGAATATTTTTAATCTTTTGATTATAAGAAGGAGATGAGCTAGAAACATTCCACCAAGACAAGAAAATACTCTAAGACTAAACTGCATCAGTACCATTTATGGTTACCTGGGTTACTGGATACTCTCACTTTGCTAATGATATAATAATTAGCAGAAAAGCAATAAAATCATAAATGCAATAAATGTTCATGAGAAATGGAATGGTGCGTAGAGTTCTATAGATCTCCATGGATCAGACTGTCTGACAGCCACAGTGGTCACCATCTTACATGGTGGGCATATCTACTTTTCATATCTCCTGTCTTATGGAGGTCTGTGAATTGGCCTCCAAAATCCCAACATGTCCCATACCTTGTGAAAACAGAGACCATTTTAATCTCACAAGCATCTATAGCCAACAAAGAATAGCTATAAAAGAACTCCCCTCTCCAGTGTGTGTTAGAGATTTGCTCTATTCCTGATACTTTCATAATTATATCTATCTTTGAGAAGATAATATTTTCTAGGCCCTCAGGGAACATAATTAAAAGAGCAGGTGAAAAGGACACACATGACAGAGAGATACCCAAGAATATAAATCTTCTAAAGGACAGATGAGCTTTCTAATTAGTAATACCTGCAAATTTTCTGGAAGTCAATTTGATAACAGACATCAACCAACTGGGCAGTACACATATGTTTTAACGCAGGATTTTACTTTTTTCCCAATATTTTTTTTATTGTGGTAAAATACACATACTATAAAATCAATCATCTTAGCCATTTGTAAGTATATAGTTCCATGGTAATAAACACATTAATTATGCTGTGCAACCATTACCACCATCCGTCTCCATAACTCTGCATCTTACAAAATTGAAATTCTACAACCATTAAGTAATAAGTCTCTAACTCTGCATTCCCCCTCCCCCAGCTCCTGGAAACCACCATTTAGATGGAAACCATCTACTTTGTATCTCAATGGATATCATAATGCTAGATAGTTCATATACTCTAGGTACTTAGTTGTCTTCTCGTGAGTGGCTTATCTCACTTAGCAACGTTCGTCCTTGTAGCACATCAGAATTACCTTCCTTTTTAAGGCTGAATATTATTCCTTTGTATGTATACATCGCATTTTGTTTATTCTGAACATTCCATGTTCTACGATCATGGGTATACAAATATTTCTTTAAGACCCTGTTTTCAATGTGAATATATACCAAGGAAAGGAACTGCTGGATCACATGGAAATTCTATTTTTAACTTCTCTGGGAACTGCCATATTGTTTTCCACAGTAGCTATGCCATTTTACATTCCCACCAACAGGGCACAAGTGTTTCAATTTCCCCATATCCTTGACAACTCTTGTTTTCTATTTTTTTAATAGTAACTACCTTAGTGGGTTTGAGGTGGCATCTCATTTTATTTTTGATTTGCATGTTCCAAATTATGAGTGATGTTAAGCACATCTTTCCATATGCTTATTGGTCATTTTTATATCTTTTCTAAAGAAATTTCCACTCAAGTCCTTTGCCTACTTTTTGAGTGAGGTTGTTTGTTTTGTTGTTGTTGCTGTTGAGTTTGGGAAGTTCTGCCTATATTCTGGATATTAATCCCATATCAGACAAATAATTTGCAAATGTTTTCTCTCATTCTGTGGGTTGCCTTTTAAGTCTGTTGATAGTGTCCTTTGATGACAAAATATTTACATTTTCAGTAAATTCAACTTGTCTATTTTTTCTAAAGTTACTTGTGCCTTCAGTCATAGCCAAGAAATCATTGCCAAATCCAGTAGCCTGAAGGTTTTGTCTTGTGTATTTTTTTGTGAGTTTTATTATTCTGGGTCTTACATTTAGATTTTTTATCAATTTTGAGTTAATCTTTATTTACAATGTTGGGTGAAAGTACAATTTCATTCTTTTGCATGTGGATGTCCAGTTTTCCCATCACCATTTGCTGAAAAGACAGTCCTTTTCCACACTAAATGATCTTCTTTGTTCACATACTGTCTTCTTGACTTTCTCTAGCTCTTCTGTTATGTCTTTCAATAGATTTAAAACAATTATTTTAAAGTCTTTGTCTAGTAAATCTTTCATCAGGTCTTTCTTTAAGAATGGTTTCTATTGATTTATAGATACACATTTTTTTAATGGGCCATACATTCCTGTTCTTTGTATGCCTTGATATTTTCTTATTGTTGAAAACTAGACATTTGAGTGAAATAATGTAAATCTGAAAATCAAATTTTCCCTCTTCTCCAGGCTTGCTCTTTCTTGATATTGTTCTTATTTTCATGATTGCTGTGGATGGTCTCTGGGTTGAGGATCAGCCTGAGATATAAACTGAATGCCTCAGATTTTTACTGAGTCTTTCTCTGGGCGTGTGTTGTCACTCTCTGTTTTGCTCATATATGCAGTATCCTTTGAATATTCTAGTCTTTAATATATGGCTCCCAAAGGGAAAAAAAGGAAAAAAAAATAGAGGAGAGGATAAGGTGCTGGCCCTTTAAATGGTCTTTAAGTCACTTTGGTGAGGGAGAGGGACTTCAACAAGGTGAACAGCAGCAACAATGACTGCCCACTCTGTCAGCACCTCTGTGATCAGAAATAGTAATCAGTAATGAGAGCACGTGTCCCTGGTATTCGGAACACAGGGTCCTTTGTGCACACCCTGGCTCCTGCAAGCTGTGTGTGAGCTGCTCCAGGAACAGTTGCACGGCTGCTGCCATGTTACTGGGAGTGGGGATAGATAGCTGCCTTTATGCTAAGAACTGAAATTGACTAAAACTAACTGAACTTTATGCTCTAAGTCTTCCCCTGGAAATTGCAAGCCTTCAATATACTCCAGGATTCTGAAATGGCTTATGAGAGAGTTTCTGTCAGTGTTACAGTTGCCTAGAAGGGAAGACAGACTCCTGGTGCTTCCTGGTCTTCTATCTCCCCAGAATCTTCTATGTGATTCATTTGCAATAATTTTTTAAGGAAAATAGCTGGATATTTTAAAAGATGTTTGTAAAGACTAGTCATAAGGATACTATTATCATTGCACAAAGTAAAACTTATGTATCCAATAGTAGAAAATGACCCAAATAAATTATGGTATGTTGATATAATACTATGACATTAAAAACTGTGTTATATGTCAAGGTTTTTATTAGAAAAATACATCATAGGGGTGCCTGGGTGGCTCAGTCAGTTAAGCTTCTGCCTTCGGTTCAGGTCATGCTCCCAGGGTCCTGGGATTGAGTCTTGCATCAGGATTCCTGCTCAGCAGGGATCTGCTCAGCTAATTTTACAAAAAATATTAGATTGGTTCACAAAACATAAAAAATAGTATGATTGAACTTTTTATAAACTAAATGTGTGTGTACATGTGTGTGTAAAACACAAGCCCAATAAATTGTAATTTCTATGCATGAGAAAAAAGTCAAAATCCACCTGTATTTGTTATGCATGAGACATTAAGTTACACTAAGAAGAGCCAACTGCGTTTCCACCTTTACTATTTAAATATAATTCACATTCTTATTTTGGAAAAAGACCACAACATAAATTTTGTGTCTAGCTTGGCACAAGCTAAGAAATAAATAACTCAAAAGTATTTTAGGGAGAACTCAATCATAACAAGTTATGAGAGAAGGATGGGCAAATTTGTAAAGGGACCAAGAGAGTTTTGTGAGAAACAGAAGAAAATCTCTCTCTTCTGTTTTGAAGTTCACCATTACGGGAAAATTCCCAGTGGGTGGAAACACTATGCAGGCAGCCCACTCGTGCTCTTAACAAGATGATCACCATGAGAGATGCAAGAAGATGGACGCATAAATTGTGCTGAACACTAAGGCATCCAGGCACAGCATAGGGCTCCTGCTAAAACTTGACCAGCTCTGCTTCTAATGCCTCTTCTTCTAACTCACGCTCACTGTTTGGGGAAAGCACAGTTCTAAGTGCTCTGGGACAGCTAGGTTATGCGGTCATGCCTCAGTGTGTGGGCTCATGCATGTTTGTCCCAAAAGAGTTCTGTGCTGAAGCATAATATGGAAGACCAAGAGCAAAAGAAAAAAAAAAAAGGCAAATAAAATGCCAACAGTGGGGCGCCTGGGTGGCTCAGTGGGTTAAGCCGCTGCCTTCAGCTCAGGTCATGATCTCAGGGTCCTGGGATTGAGTCCCGCATCGGTCTCTCTGCTCAGCAGGGAGCCTGCTTCCCTCTCTCTCTCTCTGCCTGCCTCTCCATCTACTTGTGATTTCTCTCTGTCAAATAAATACATAAAATCTTAAAAAAAAAATGCCAACAGTAATTTTCTTAGAGTAGTTGGGGACTTTGCTTGCTTGCTTTAGAACTTATTTTTTCTGGCTGTTTTGGAGAAAAGTTTGGAGACATACCAGTCATAAAATGGATTACTCTCCCTTCTACTAATTCATGCAACACAGGTAAGACATAAAATTCAAAGTAATATTTTTATAATCAGCTCACAAAATGGTTGAGGCAGCTTTTGGGCAAACTGTATTATTTTCTTTTCTCTCTATTTCTGCATTCTGAGAGTATTTATTCTCTCTGCAGATCTGTTTTGGGGGATTGATCAACATTTTTGCTGACTGCCTTTTGGAACTGAATCCTTTAGGAGCAATACCAGAGAGAGATAAGCCTCTAGGTTTCCATTTCAATAAATTACACAGGTTCTGTAAAAATAGAATCAGGACACCCATCACATCTGTGCTTTCATGATTGTGGGAGAAGAATATAAGGAAAAGATTTCCTGTTCAATGGCTGTGTGCCCCTGGTTTCAGCCTTCTCCTCGTGTTTCCTTTTAAGGGCTTAGGGTTGAGGAAATCTGGGGAAACTCCCATCCTAAAGAGCAGTAAGGGAAGAATTGCTATCTACTCACACATATTCTTAGTTCCCTTCTGTGCTTGTTTATTTTGTCTAGTTTTTTACCTTTTAGTGAGAATTTGGAAGTTACAGAAATGTGCCAAGCAGACAAAAGGTAAAATTAAACAAAATTTGATTGTGTTAACTGTTTATTTTTACTCATGCCAGCCCTGGGTCTTTATAATAAAAAAAGAATTGGAAGAATTTTGGTTAAAGTGGTAGACCATACTTGTTTCTTTTTTTTTTTCTCTTTTCCAAAACTCTGCTAAAATGACAATAAATAATTTTTACAAGACCTTAAGCCACGAGGACAAAAACTGCAAGAGAAAGAACAGTAGTCAAGAGGTTTCAACTAATATTTGAAAACCAGAAGTGGGTAGAGATGGCTTGGCAACCATGGCAATCAACGGTTCTATAGCCAAGCACCTGCAGAGGGTGCTTGGCTCCCACAGAAATCCCGCGGGCTGCAGCACCTGTGAGCACCAGGAACATAACAGTGAAGATGAGAAAGGGAACTCAGAAATAGAAACTGACAGAAAAGTACAGAACAATTGGAGCCACCGACTCTTCTCCTCCTTAGGCAGTGAGGTAGGAATTAGAAGTTTGTTACCTCACATGTGTTCATTCTTCTTTTACATTCTAAATGAACAATTCTGTGATCTTTATGTAAATTTTGAAAACTAAGTATTTAAAAATACTTGAAGAAAAAATAGATTAAATTGTTATCATGAATAAAACAAAATAAAGCTGTTTGTACATTCATTAAAAAAAGAAGAAGAAGTTTCTTACCCGAAAACACTTCAAACCTGTGGAAAGAAAATACATTAGTGAAAGGTTATGAAGGAGACTACAGAAACCCCAGCCAGCCATCAGTCTGCCCCCATGTGGGACCCCCTCGTCTCTACCCCTCCCCCACTCCAATCACAAGATAGAGGCTTCTCTGAAGATACTCAGCAGCCCCAGAGAAAATGACTCCAATACTGAAAATCATGGGCCCCTCCCCCAAATGTCCTCCCACAGCTTACTCACGTGAGAGTGGTTTATGTTTTCATTGCAGGTGTTCAGTAAATAACTGCAGAATGAAGTCGCAGGTCCACAAGCATTAACTACTTGCCCACGGTCCTCTAGGTGCTGCGGGTAAAGCAGGAAATAAAGTCCCTCTCTTGACCCAGCTTGCATTCCGCGGGAGGAAGGACCGAAGATAAGGAAAGAAATTAATTAATTAATAAAAATAAGTACCAACAAATAGATAATATGGCAGCTGGTGGGAGGGTAGAGAGAGAACCAAAGCAGGAGAAGGGCATAACAGTATCGGGGTGGAAATTTACTGTTTTATGTGAGAATGTTCAAGAGACAGCAAGATAAGAGGAATGCCAGTGTGAGGGAGAGTTCAAAAAGCTAGAGCCCTCGTCTTTTTAAAAGCAATGATAAAGGGGCGCCTGGGTGGCTCAGTGGGTTAAGCCGCTGCCTTCCGCTCAGGTCATGATCTCAGGGTCCTGGGATCGAGTCCCATATCGGACTCTCTGCTCAGCAGGGAGCCTGCTTCCTCCTCTCTCTCTCTGTCTGCCTCTCTCTGCCTACTTGTGATCTCTCTCTGTCAAATAAATAAATAAAATCTTTAAAAAAAAAAAAAAAGCAATGATAAAGCCCTTGGCCTTCCTCAGAATAGCTAGAAAGCCACTTGAGAGTTTCAAGCAGAGAACAAAAAGGATCAGACTTGCATTTTCGAAGGTTCCTTCTTGCCAGTGCCTGGGGAAAAGACCCTCTTTGTTCTGCTCTCCCTCCTAAGAGGAATAGCAAAGAGCCCTGAGATTTGTAGCTCCTCATGATTCCAGCAGTTAGCTTTACTGTCTCCTAGCCCACCCTGACCACCTCGGAAAATTGAGGAACAGGCAGAGGAAGAAGCTAGGTCTTTTTCTCCCTCTCTCACAATTTCAGGCAGCAACTTTGTGGTGTCAGAACTCACTGTGCAGACCTCACATGATTCTAGGTTTCCTGTGCAACAACTTGTTTTCAGAGTCTGGAAACATCATCTCATCCAGGAGTACCTCCAGCCCTAGGTCATTTCCCCACAATCCCAATCACCTTCTCTGCTCTTCCATCACAATTTCCTGTAAAAGTCCCTCTGTGTGAAGTACCTAGAGGTTATGGTTGTCCTGGTGGGACCCTGGTTAATTAAGAGGCTCCTGACATTATCCAGGCAAGACTAATTGAGGTTTGGACTAGGATTCGATGGCTAAAGACCAAAACAGAGAAGCAGAAAAATGGACACTCAGGGATTGAGGGAAAATTTCCAAAAAGCTATAATTACCCTTGGAGAGATTAAAAAAAAAAAAAAAAGATGAAAGAAGAACCCAATGATAAAAAGAAAAAAAAAATAAGACTAAGTTACTTAAATTTGAAAACATCATAGATAAAACAAAAATTTAATAAAAGGGTGCCATGGACTAAATGCTGGTAGCCCCCCAAAATATATTTTGTAGTCCTAAACCCCAATATGATGGTTCTAGGAGGTGGGGCCTTTGGGAGGTAATTACATTTAGATAAGATCTCGAGGGTAATCTCCATGATGGGATTAGTTTGCTTATAAGGAGAGAGAGACCAGAGCCCTCTCCCACCTTCTCTCTGCAATATGAGAACATAGCAGGAAGACAGCCACCTGCAAACCAGGAAGACAACTGTCACTAGACATGGTATCTACCAGCATCCTCCAGCCTCTAGAACAGTGAAAAATAAATGTTCCTTGTTAAGCCACCCAGTCTACTGCATTTTTGTAGTAACACTCTGAGATGACCCCGACAAAGAGTTGTCTAAGAAATAACCAGAAAGCAGAACAAAGCAACAACAGAGACTAAAACTACCAAAGAAATGAAAATCAGGGACTAATCTTGAAATCCAGTTTCCAGTAATAGGATTTCAAGAGTGTGAGAACAAAGAAATTAGTGAAGCAAATATTATTCAACCAAGAATACCACATTTACTCAACTTTCAAATCTGTGAGAAAATGGTAGCTGCCTGTTTTCAAATTTTCCCCCACATGAGCAATTAAAGCATGCAGGAGCTATACCTTTAGTATTACTACACAACAGAGATTATCATAAGCTTTAAACCCAATTCCAAATGCCAGCAGAGCTTCTACCGCCACCAAGCCTTTGAGTGTGAAGAGTAGGGAAGGGGTGACTTAGACACTTTGTAGAAGTATAGAGAAGCGAAAGGGGTGTATAAAAACAAAGAAGTCACTCCATGAAGAGAAATTTTGACATTAAAAGCCAAAATACTTAACATCAGTCAGGACTTGCTAAGTCACAGTATTAATTGCCGGGCAAGTCTTGAAAGTGAGTGAGACAAAAATGGCGGCCATAGGGAGCAGAGCTTCTGGAAAGAATCGGCTTCATAGAAAAGCAGTTGGTGCCTTTAGAGACATAAGGGAAAGAAGAAATAGGAAGAGAAGTTAAGTATTCTGGGCAGAATAATATTGTGTTAATGTTACAAGTTCAAACAGTAAAGACAAAGCAGCTAAAAAATGGGGAGAGAAAGGAAAAAGTAGAAGATAATTAATTGTTATCTAGGCAATTAGTAGGAGTCAAGGATACTTCTAAAAACTGATAGATGAGACAGTAAAGTGTTAATTATGAAAAAGGAATTGGGAATACAATAAAGGCAACTTCTAGGATAATACAAGTTTTGCTAAATACCAAGTGAAATTATTTTTAAAAAGCAATAAAAGACATATTAAAGACACCATATGACAGGAAAACATACATCCACATAATGGAATTATGCCAACTACCATATGAATTTAGAGGAGCCCAAGCTCCAGAAAAGAACCCAACCAACCAATACCTTGATTGCAGCCTGGGAGACCCTAAATGGAGGACCCCACTAAGCCACAGCTGAACTCCTGACCCACAGAAACTATGAGAATTTAATGAACATGGTTACTTCAAGGCACAATGTTTGTGATGACTTAGTAGACAGACATGGAAAAAGAATATAGAAGTCGACAAGAAAAATAAAATAAAATAGACCTGATATCATCATGTGCTTAGAAAATACTTCTCTTTCAACCAAAGTAAAGATATCAGAATATATGGGAGAAAATTCTGTAGACATAAAGAAATCAACCAATCAGAGGTGAGGAGTATTAATTCCAAGAACATATTAAGAATTTTATAAGAAAGGAGATGTTAACCATGTGGCTGAAAGTATATTTTTTTTACTTTTTTTTTTTAAAATTTTGTTTGACAGAGATAGAGCAAGAGAAGGAATACAAGCAGGGGGAGAGGAGAGGTAGAAACAGGCTTCCCACGGGTAGGGACCCTGATGCAGGGCTTGATCCCAGGACCCTAGGATCATGACCTGAGGCGAAGGCAGACGCTTAACGACTGAGCCACCCAGGTGCCCCTGAAAAGTACATTTTTATACTATTGAAAATACTGATATTTATTTATCTGTAAATTATAATGTAACTAATGTGGGAAACAAAGGCAAAAGAAATATAGCTTAAATTAAATCTCCTTATAGCTTGCAGCCCACTGAGATCCCTGAAACACGCAGATCATGACGGTCCTCAAGGACCTCATGGCTGCCTTAGTACCTTAATGTTTAAAAGTAACCTTATCTTGGCAGCAGTCGGCCCTTCAAGGTTCTGAAAACCAGATTCCTTGAGATTTGTGCTATCCCCAAACCCCCATTAATTAAAAAGTACACAATCAGTCACTCCTCACAAACCCAGTATTGCTTTTTCTGCCCACAGGTCCTGTCCCATGAATAGGGAAGGGGTGAAGTTCTAGGTAGGTGGGTTAGGAGGCCCCTGCCCCCTCCCTCCGACTGGGCTCTGGAACTATTCCTGTCACGTGGAGATGCTGAAACAGAGCTAAGCACGAGATAAGGGAACAAACCAAGAGAGCACAAGAATCCCAAGGCCACAAGCTTCTCCAGTCAGCTCTCAATAAAAGACTGGCCCTAAAATCCCTCAGGGGCAACCCATTCGGGTCCCTTCTCACACTAGAGAGTTTTTTTCTTTCCTTTCTGTTCTCACCTTCCCTTAATAAACTTCTGCTTCTCTTCACCCTTTTCCATCCTCGAGGTTCCTTCTTCGACTCCAAGAGACACAAGAACCCTGCAATCTGGTGACATAACTATGTTGGGTGAACTGTAGGAGAGCAATGCAAAAAGTTAATGCACTATGTCCAATAGGAATAAATCAAGAAAAAAAATAAGGCTTTTTGGGTTTTTTTTTATCTTTTTTTTTAAATTTTAATTTTTTTATTTTTTATAAACATATATTTTTATCCCCAGGGGTACAGGTCTGTGAATCACCAGGTTTACACACTTCACAGCACTCACCAAAGCACATACCCTCCCCAATGTCCATAATCCCACCCCCTTCTCCCAAACCCCCTCCCCCCAGCAACCCTCAGTTTGTTTTGTGAGATTAAGAGTCACTTGTGGTTTGTCTCCCTCCCAATCCCATCTTGTTTCATTTATTCTTCTCCCACCCACTTAAGCCCCCATATTGCATCACCACTTCCTCATATCAGGGAGATCATATGATAGTTGTCTTTCTCCGCTTGACAAGGCTTTTTGGTTTTGGTTTTGATTTTAACGTGGAGATACACCAGTGGAATTGGCAAGAAGATTTGAAGCGAGTCACTCTTTGGGAGCAAGTCTGTCAGGTGGGAAGAGGTGGCATGGTTACTGCTATTTTTTATGATAAGACATTAACACTTTTACTTGAACTATGTGCAGATGGATTTTTTATTATATTTGGCTTTAAGCAGTGGCATACTAGGGCCACCTCTTAACTGTTCATTTTCAAGTTTACTTTCACATTTTCCATGATTTCACATGTTTAGGAATCTTGCATTCCAGTTAGTCAACACAACCATATTAAAAAATTTAATTCCATAAACAATTAAATAAATTATACTTAAGAGGTAATAAATACTCAAAACTCATGACTTCCTAACTATTTTACTACATTTTACTATTGATATATTTTTTGAGATTACTTACAGCTATTGTGTTTATGATAGAAATATGATAGAATGGTGTGCTAATGTGCATTTCTTCCCCATTTCCCATTACTGACATCGGCTTATAGTCTGAATTGGCCACGGTGGGAGTACTTGCAGCCTGGAAATGAACAAATGTTTCAATTCAGAGCTTGGTTATTGTCTTTTTATTGTCTAAACTTCATAAATTGGGAAACAAAATGTTAATAAGACTAGATTTAACATTGTGCCATATTTGTAGCTTCCATAATGTGAATTGCACAAAAATCTTCAAAAATATTCTTCCAGTGTTTGAAAACTATCATTTAATTCAGTAAAGAAGCTCCCTGACATATGAGAACAAACATCTACATTGTTTTACTTTTGCCTCACTTGTTACCACAATGAAAACATCAACCAGTCAGAACTATGCTGACTCATCAATTTCAAGAGCAGATTGGCTACAGATAAGAGTTTCACAAAATATCACTGAATGCCTTCTCTGAGAATCCACTGACTATTTTGAATTTCAACAAAGAATATTATATATTTTATTATTTATAAATTAATGTTATCATCCCTTATATCAATAAAATCTATAAAAACTTCTGTACATGTTAACACATATCCATATTCATAACCCAATTGTTAAAATGCACTAACATGTTAGTGGGACTTAATATAATTCATTGATCTCTATTGCAAAAACTCTCTGTTCTCTCATTTCTCTGTGTTCAAAAATATGTATAATTTAAAATAAATTGATAATTCCTTTTCCAGAATTAGAACATTATAATATTCCAGATTGAAAGTGGCCACAAAATGAAACACAATAAATAAATTCTGATGTGAAGTCTTTAAAAGTGACTTGCCTTATATTTCAAGAGCCTTAAAAATATCTAAAATGTTTACCAGGTAATTATACACTTAAATATATTTCACAATCGGGGCATCTGGGTGTCTCAGTCAGTTAAGCATCCCATTCTTGATTTTGGCTCAGGTCATGCTCTCAGGGCTGTGAGATCAAGCCCCATGTTGGGCTGTATGCCAGGCATGAAATCTGCTTAAGATTCTCTCTCTCCCTCTCCTTCTGCTCCCCTCCCCCAACTTTCACATGCTCTCCCTCTCTCCCTATAAATAAATAAATAAATTTCACAATGGAAATTATTAGAAAGGTGAATAGTATCTATATAATAAGATGTTCAAATCATTATTTGAAAAAGCATAACTTATGGGAAATTCAATATTTAAACTTAGGTAAGGGGTTAAAGTCCTCATAATACATCAATGTGGTAAACTGCTCTGTAATTAACGATGAGAGTTGCAGATAATTTTTATGAAATTAGGTACCTATATAGTAAAATATTAAAAATTCACAAAGATAATATATAAAAACCTCAAGTATTGAAAGAAAAAAACAAATAGAATTTTAAAATAATATCATGTTTATTATTATTACTGGGATGAGTGGTTATTTTTATTTTTGCATCTTTTCACATATCAACAATTACCAAATGTCTCTAATAGTACTTTCATAATGAAGAAAATATAACATTGAAAAAATATAAAAGGAAATTGAATGGAACATTTTCTGATCCTCGGAGAAAGAAGAACATGTTATATTTAGAGACCATGAGATGATGAAGAAATTACATAGATAGGCAAAAGACATACACTAGTGATTCATTTTTCGTAAGAATATGATATAGTAAACAAGCACATGGGGAAAAGCACAATATCAGATGTAAGTGAAAAAGGAAAGTAATATAAAATTAGTAAAATAAAGACTAAGGCAACATATGGACAAACTGAAATGAAACAGTAACAAAAACGTTTGGATTATAAACTGGAATGAGGTCTTTTGAAAGTATATATACACATTATATGTGTGCATATGCATATGTGTGTTATGTATCTGTCTATACATACATATATATGTATATATACACCCACATTTACCAATCATTCCTAGTCACTGATGGAACAACTTCAGTTCTAGATTCTTATCCTTAGCAAAAATTCCAAAACAGATAAAGCTTTTTCACAATGTAAACTACTAGAGCAGAACCAAACATATAACAGGAAAATGGTAGGTTTAATCACACACACACACTCACACACACACACACACACTCATATACAATGATATACTTATGAATTATTATAGATTATACACCCAGTTAAATTGTGTTTAAAATTTCTCATTGAAAGTATTTATATCTGAGTGGGGAAAAGGATACAGTATCATGTGAAGTGAAACATAGTGTAAAGTTGTAGAACCATGTAGGTAAAAAGTAATACTTAATACTAATTAAATAGTATATGTTGAATAGTATGCTCAATGTTCAAACATTTAATTTTGTTAATCCTCACAACTCTGAATAGGTACAAATGTTACACCAATTTTATAAATGATAGAATCTCAAAAACTAAAAATGATACATAATAGAAGTTAAAATATAACAGGTGTTAAAAGATTGTTTTCAATTATAAGTGAGTCTTTCTTTATGAGTGAGTTTTTCTTATTTTTACTACTCTGTATTTTTTAGAGAATCCTATAAATTAGGAGCCATTGTTTTGATAATTGGGATTAAGAGCAATGTACTTTATTTTTTAAATTGGTTATTTGGCAACAAAAACATACATCAACTAAATACAGTGAACAAACAATGAGAAAATGTTTGGTCTCAGATAGTAGCAATAACGGAAAACAAGTGGAAAGATCACAAATAGTGTCATTGTATATTAAAATGTATGATTTGATCAATAGGATGTCAAGAACAAATATACATTAAAATGTCATTTAATTAGATGTTTTTTTAGTGCCTAACAGTTGTGTAAGAATATTTAAGGTAAATACAAACAAATTAACTCCCAAATCAAACAAAATATAAAACTGTAAAAATCTAAAAAAGAAAACCCAAAGTAATATAATAAAATATTTATCAGATCTGTATCATGAGGGCAATCTCAGCTTTGAAGCAGTAGAGGAAAATCACAGAGGAATAAACAAATGTATTTGAATATAAAATATTTACCATATGCAGAAAGAAAAAATAACTAAGATGGAATAGACCAAGAAAAATATTTTTTAAAAAATTCTGCAATTGGGAAAAGGCATCTGTCAATTTCATTTTGCATCTTGATTGATCTTTATATTAACATCTGATTAGATATTTGGGAAAAGATTAAAATATGTCACACACAAAACTGTATCCAGGCTTATAAATAGTAAACAAAATGTAAGAAAATACACTCCTAAATAACCAAAATACGAATTAGAGCAATGGCCAAGTGTCTTTCACTTAACAGCAAAAAATACTGTATAAAAATGATACAAGCACCCAACGGATGCAATTACCATGAAATAATCTTGGCTCTATTTAAATTTTTACAACCTTTTAGGAAAATTCTGTAGCACAAAACAGTCCCATCATTTGACTTCATACTTCCATTATGGGACTTTCATTTTATGAATTTATTCTAAGCCCAGTGAATTTAGGATCATGCTATTCCCACAGCCAACCTGAAAAATAGAAATTACAGTCCCCATTTGACAAAAGAGAAAGTCAAGGCTCAGAGCCATTTAACAAGTCAACCAATGCCGTTTTCAGAACTTGACCTCTGCTTCCGAAGATCCAGTTTCTTGCAATGATACATGTTACTGCCAAGCAGTGAGGAAGTCCCCAGTCTCAAGGGGATGAGGGGATGAGTACGGAGCTGCAGGTGTCCCTGCTGTGTCTGGTAGGTCGGCCCGCCATACTCCCATAGACATAGACTGCCTCAGTGGATCCACATGGCTTATCACTTACAGCAAAAGCCAAACAGTGGAGCGCCCGGGTGGCTCAGTAATTAAGCGTCTGCCTTTGGCTCAGGTCATGATCCCAGGGTCCTAAGATCGAGCCCCTCATCGGGCTCCCTGCTCCATGGGAAGCCTGCTTCTCCCTCTCCCACTCCCCTGCTTGTGTTCCCCCTCTCACTGTGTCTCTCTCTGTCAAATAAATAAAAATATATAAATAAAATCTTAGAAAAAAAAAAAAAAGGCATGGTGACATTTCCCCATGTCCTTAGTTCTACGGGATGACACTGAGCCAGAGGATCCAGATGCCGAGCAGCATGGGCAGTGGGTTACCCAGCCACCAAGGAGCCATAGGACTTTACAAGGTGCAACTACACCCTAAAGGGAATTAAGTGGTGTCCCAAGTTTTTACTGACATGAGAGGTACAGATGAAAGCCTCACAGAAGCCTCCTGTGAGATAGAGAGGAGGATGGATAACTGCCTTGACAGCTGCCTACAAGGCTGCTTATCTCCCCATGCATTGGGGCAATACAGCATGTTTGCAAAGACTCGGGTCAGGTTGTGGTGAAGCCTCCCCTTCCTGACCTATATGGAAACATACAAGATCATCAGGGCACTACAATGACACTGATGTCCATGTTGCTTCTTCTTTCTTTCTGCTTGGTGCCTGCTTTTTCCTTATTGACCCGTGTTCTACTGTTACGGTCCCCTGGATAACCATCTTTCCAGTATGCCACCAAATTCAAGAGCGTCATCTGAATCCAATGAGGGCTTCTGGACCTGACTTTGTGAAGTGTGAGTCCTGCAGGTACATCCTGGGGTCCACATATGGGGTTGGAAGGAGCTACCAATGTGTACTAAACCAAGTCACAGAACTTGAGAGTAGATTCTCCACTTAGAGTATAATAGTTGTTTTAGTAGAAGAGGCCCCATTACAACCACCACCATTACCACATTGCACAAGTCCACGGGCATCTATTGAGTGGGACTGGCTTTACCCAGGCACTGGCTCAAGTAAGTGTTGTCATCTGTCTGCTGAATTCTCTCTGTCAGCAGCAACCATGAGGCAAGAGGACTTCTTAGGCCAGAAGGTCCCCCACAGCAAGGTCTTCTACAATACCTGCTCATATGGCTTATGTGATAGGACCTCTACTGAGATGTTTTAAAGGTTAGACAGCCACTAGAATAGAAATAGAATAGAAAATTCACAAAGTACAAAGGGAAAAAACAGCCCTGAACTTCCTTTTTTCCTGCTTGTGGACTCTGATCACCAGACTCTACCAATAGCATTTTGCTGAGTAAAGGTATTACATTCATTTCCTAGAATTGTGTAACAGATGATCACATACTGGAGGCTTAAAACAACAGAAATGTATTCTCTATAGCTCTGGGGATTGGGATTCTGAAATCTGAAAGATTGGTTCTTTCCAGAGACTTTCTGAGACCCTGAGAAAGCCTTTGCTCCATACTTCTTGCCTAGTTTCTGGTGGTTGCCAGTGATTCTTGATTCTTGGCATTCTTTTTTTTGGTAGATGTATCACTCTGATCTCTGGTTCCATCTTTGCATGGTCTGTCAGTCAGGGTCCTCCAGAGAAACGGAGCTGATTATGCAGTTATACCATTAGGGAGGCAGGCAAGTCCCAAGATCTGCAGAGTGAGTCAAGTGGAGACCCAGGAGAGCCAATGGTGGAGTCCCAGTCCGAGTGAAAACCTGAGAACCAGCAGAGCCAATAGAGTAGGTCTAGTCTGAAGGCTGGGAGTCTTCAGACCCAGAAGAGCCCAAGTTTCAGTTTGGGTCCAAAGGCAGGGAAAAGGCTGATGTCCCAGATCAAGGGAGAAAATAATTTTCCCTTACTGCATGAAGGGTCAGCTTTTTTGTCCTATTCAGGCTTTCAGCTGATTAGGTGAAGCCCACCCACATCAGGAGGGGCAGTCTGCTTTTCCAAGTCTACTGATTCAAATGCTTATCTCAACCTAAAATACCCTCCCAAAAAACACCTCAAGTAATATTTGGCCAAAAATCTGGGCACTCATGGCCAAGTCAAGTTGAGAACTAAAATTAACTATCATGCATGACATTCTCTATGTGTGTCTGTGTCTAAAACTGTCCTTCTTATAATGGTACCAGTCAATGGATTAGGGCAATTAATAATTATTAGTTATAATTAATTATGACTTGATTACATCTACAAAGACTCGATTTCTAAATTAAATCACTTTTACAAGTACAGGAGTTAGGATTTGAACGTTATCTTTATGAGGAACACAACTGAACCCACAACAAGTATCCATAGATAAAAGCTGTCTCAACTTCTAGCAGATTACAACCTCATGGGATGGGGCAATAGACATTTACTGGAATCATTTGAATATTTTGTTGAAAAATAGGAGCAATTTCCACCTATGCTAGGGCTCTCATGGCATCCACAGTAAGGGAGTGATCAACTCTGCACATGTTAAAGTGAATTTGATCTGGACACAAAATGGTGTAGTTCCTGGTATAGTATAGTGATGATTCCAATTAGATGAGCAATTTCTCTTTCCTGATAGAACCATGATAGAAAAATGAGGGGGATGATACTAGTAGTTATTGCTGGTGTGGGTGTAAAGTGGTCCAACCATTTTGGAAAGCTGTCCGGCAGTGTCTACTGAAGTGAGACACACAGCTACTCTGTAACACTACAATCACCTACTAGATATATACCCAAGAGAGATGAGTGCATACTTGCACCAGAAGACATACACAAGAACATGCACAATTGTAAAGAATTGGAAGCAGCCTGAATTTCCACCCTGTAGGAGAAACAATAAATATACGTATGTTTATACAAAAAATACTTGCCGCCATAAAAATAAGAACTATTGATACTACAGCAACATGATGAAAATCACAGACAAATATTGAGCAACAGAAGCCAGACAGACTTATACAATATAAGGTTCATTTACATGTCATTCAAGAATAGGCAAAACTAATATGTTGGTGGTTACATCTTGGAGCATGTACTGACTGAAAAGGGCACAAGGGAAACTTCTAGAGAGATGGAAACGTCCCACATCTTGATGGTGTTTGCATGTGTGTATATGAATACTATAAAAACTCATTAAGCTATACACTTAATATGTGTGAAATTTACTGGATGTGTTATGTACTTCAATAAAACAGTAAAAGATGTATTGGAGCCCTATGACATGACAAGCATTATTCCAGGCATAGCAGTACAAAAAAAACAAAATATCTGTTCTCATGGAACTTTCATTCTAGGGAGAGAAGACATTTTTTTTTAAAGATTTTATTTATTTATTTGACAGAGAGAGCTCATAAGTAGGCAGAGAGGCAGGCAGAGAGAGAGAGGAGGAAGCAGGCTCCCTGCTGAGCAGAGAGCCCGATGCGGTACTCGATCCCAGGACCCTGAGATCATGACCTGAGCCGAAGGCAGCGGCTTAACCCACTGAGCCACCCAGGCGCCCGAGAGAAGACATTTTATAAACTAATAAAAACCAATGAACAAACCATGTGTGTGTATGCCCATGCAAGTAGAAAAGAGAAAGAGACAAAAGGAGAATGAGCAAGAGATAGGAATGGCATGGTGACAGGCACTGAGTGAAAATGAATTAGATACAAGGAGATAAATCGATAAGGTAGTAGTTAAGCAGAGGCCTGAGTGGAGGAGTATGGAGGCAGCCAGGAAACTATCCAGATGGAGGAACGTTCAGGCTGAAGGACCAGCAACTACTGAGCTGGGCTAGCATGGGGACCTTGGAGGAACAGCAAAGCCACTGGTGAGAATGGACCAGAGCAGGAAAACTAGAGCATAGAAGGAGTGAGGTCCATGGGGCAGTGATGGAAATGGTAAGATTTAGGAATATTTCCACTAGAGCCAATGGGATTTGTTGATGAATTTAAAGTAGGATTTTTTAAGAGCATATTTTTATTTTGGGTCTGACTGTCTCATAATGCAGGTTTGAAGAACAAAGTGAGGAGTTCAGTTGTGATCTTATTGATCTGTGATTCTTCCTAGACATCCAAGTGCCATGCTCAGGCAGGCAGCGAGGCATACCTGTCTAGTCAAAGGAGTGGTCTACACTGGAATTTTCTATTTGTACTTTTATAGCATATATTTGGGTTTTTTGCTTGTTTGTTTGTCTTTATAAAATGGGGCTTGATAAGATTGACAAGAGAGAGCCTGAGGGGATGGAGAGGTTGGAAACTTTGGGGTTTTAAAAGAAGCAACTGCTATAGAACTACTTCACTGCTTAAATTATGTGCCTGTGTACCTTTGATAAAACACAAAACCTAAAAATAAATGTAATAGCTAATTACATTTACTCTCACACTTAATTAATTTCTGTACACATTACATTCATATCTTCCCTCCAAGTTCATTTTTCTCCCTGACGAAATACATCTCAATATTTTAGCATTTGTCATACCTCTTGGTCTTTTTAATCTAAAAATGTCTAAATTGTCTTGAATGTTAATTTAGTTGATATAATGAGATATTCAGTAAGAAAACTCAAGGCACCCAAGTCCAAAGTAAGTTCTAAGACAGACAACACCTTAGTGGGTTTTTAAGTATATCATTGCTCACATTTTTCATACAAGCTATTTCTTTTTACATCTTTTTTACATTCTTAAATATAATTATTGCAAATATTTACCCAACTATTCTGAATAACCTTATCTGCAGTAAATTTAATATTTTATTTCTTAATTTTTTACTATATCTTTTTATCATAAAAGATTCTATGCATTTTATACATTTTTGCAAGCCTGTGTTTGGAGAAGTTTTTGTTTGCTTTTGCTTTGCTTTTCTTTTTTCTTATTCTCTCTGTTTACCTCTTTTTATGTAGAGACTCTGTGTTGCCTCCACTTAGTCTCCCAGATACCAGGTTAGAAACAGGTAATCCTAGGAATCCTAGTTCATATTCATATGGGGGACAATATTATTTGAACAATGTGTTTTGGTCAATGCTTATTAAAAAAAAGGTCAATTGGTTCAGATGTGGACATGAAACTATGCCTTTGTCCAGCTGTCTTCAAATGTCAAAATCTTCTAAAAATGAGCCTTTGTTTGTTTTTCTGTCAGAAGGCTCATCCCTCACCCAACTTCAGGTCAGGAGCCTGGTTCTCGAATCTACCCAGTAGGTGCTAAACACTGCCCTTGCTGTGCCCGTAGCCACATTCCAGTAATCTTTGCCACCAACATATGTCCTGTTGTGTATTTTTTAAGTATTTTATCTATTATTGCTTTGAGTTGAGAATGGAGACAGCACCAAAGCATGAACTTAGTATAGCATCTTAACCAGAATCTCATCTGTTCTAACTTATTGAATTGAATACTTTGTTCATTTATTTCATCTCTCCTTTTAAAATAAAAGCAGTCTCAGCTAACAGAATAAGAAAAAGAAATAAAGCATATACTGATTTGGAAGAAAAAAATGAAACAATCTTTATTGCTCATATGATTGCCTATGTAGAAAATCTGAAAGATTTAGTCAAAAAACACCTGGAACTAATAGCAAGGTTGCAAGGTACAAGGTTAATAATATACAAAAGGTCAACCACTTTCTTGTGTAACAGTAAAAAACAAATGAAATTTGAAATGTAAAATCCAACACTTTTTACCTTAGCCTCTCCCAAAATAAAATACTTAGACATAACTCTAACAAAATATAAATACAAGATCTATACAGGAGAAACTATAAAACTAATGAATAAAATCAAATAACTAGATAAGTGGGGAGATATTCCATGTTCATGGATGGGAAAACTCAATATTATCAAGATGTCAGCTCTTCCCAACTTGATCTATAGTATATTCAATGCAATTCCAATCACAATCCAAGCAAGTTATTTTCTGGTGATGAAAACCTGATTCTAAAGCTTATGTGGAAAATCAACAGACCAAAAATAACCAACAGAATATTGAAGAAGAACACAGTTGTAGGACTGACACTACACAATTTTAATACTTATTTTAAGCTACAGTAATCAAGATTGTGCAGTATTGGCAATAGACAAATAGATGAGTGGAACAGAATAGAAAGCCCATAAATAGATCCACATAAATAGTCAACTAATTGCTGAAAAGGAGCAAAGACAACACAATGGAGCAGAGTTTTTTTTGTTTTGTTTCATTTTGTTTTTAACAAATGGTCCTGGATCAATTAGACATGCACATAAAACAAACAAACAGAAAACAGACTTTATGTAACCTGAAAGATTAACTCAAAGTGGACCACAGACCTAAATGTAAAATATAAAACTATAAAACTCCTAGAAGACTAGAAGATAACATAGAAGAAAATCTAGATGACCTTTCATCTGGCAATGACTCCCCCCCCGCCCCACCCACCAGTAGAGAGTGCTTCTATGTTAAAAAGTTTAGAAGATGGAAATATCTCTTGGAGTTATATTCTGAATATTTGTTCAGGAAGGTTAGTGTTAGCAGGCTTCATCCTCTGGGGGACTCAACAGCAGGTAAGTAAAGGAGGACTGGAGACAGCAGCTTCTTCTGGAGGAGAGAAAGCCTAGTGCACACTGGTGTAGAATGCACCAGCAGCTCTCTTACGTCAAAATTTCTTTGGGATCCAGCTTTACCAATAAACTTGTTGCCTCTGACTATATATAGGGCCTTCTCATCTGTGCTTTGAACATCACAGAAAACAAACAATTTCCTTCCTTCAACTTTATCAAGTTGGCTGTTTATCACAACAACAGAGCAAAGGGGGATTGACAGCTTAAAATTAGTGCTGAGATTGTCAGTCATGACAGTTCCCCAACTGTAATCGCAGACATACCAACTGTAGCATCAGTCATGGCTGCAATGGCACCTCCATGAAGGAAGCCAGCTGCTCCTTGCAGGTAAGGACCTCCTTGAAATATGTAAACTATTCTTTCTTCAACATTATTATGAAATATCACATATTCAAGGCCCAGGCCTTCCTTAAAGCTTCTAGGGAAGAGCTGGGGCTATGACTCTTGTTATTTTACAGGCTTTATGTCACAAAAAAGATTTTGAAGTCTTGAATACTTCAAGTTGATTTACATTTGTATTAAGGCAAACATTTCTAGGAGTCATCTTCATGTTTCTTCGTGAACTGGTCAAAGAGGAGTCTCACGTCCTTGTTCCAGCTGGGCACGAGAGAGAATGGTTCCTATTAATGATCTCAGAAGAAAACTACCTCTGCACAGCTGCATGGCCCCTCACTAGTGGGGGAACACCTCCTTGTGGAGGATCACTCCCCTTCAGCCCCCAGTTACAAGCAACAGCTCCACAGCTTGGCTCTCAGGGTGCCCAGGCTTTATCAGGATGGCTGCCTGGTCACCTGCCCACCCACTTGCTCCTGCCCATTCATGGAGGGGTATGTGACACCCAGCAATGACTTTTCAGATAAAACACCAAAGGCACAATCTATGAAAGAAATAGTTGATAAACTGGACATCATTGAAATTAAAACTTTCTGCTTTTTAATAGACACTGTCAAGAAAAATAAACAGACAAGCCATAGACTGGAAGAAAATATTTGCAAAGACATATGTGATAAAGATCTATTATCAAAAATATGAAAAAAAATTCTTAAAATTAAACAATAAGAAAATAGTCTCACTAAAAAATGAGATAAAGTCATTAACAGACATCTCATCACAGAATATATACACGTGGCAAATAAGTAGAGGAAAAGGTACTCCATGTCATGTCATCAGGGGAATGCAAATTAGAACAGTGAGATACTGCAGCATACCTACTAGAATAGCCAAAATGTCAATTAATTAACTAATTAATTAATAATACCAAATATTGGTGATGATATGGAGCAAGAAGAACTTCCATTCATTACGAGCATGAATACAAAATAGCAGCCAATTTGAAAGATGGTGTGGTAGTTTCTTATAAAACTAAACATAGTCTTACCATACTATCAGCAAAAGCACTCTCTGGTATTTACCGAAAGATGCTGAAAACATTTATCTACACAAATACCTGTATATGGATGTTTATAGCAGCTTTACTCATAATTGAAAAAACTTGGGAGGAAACCAAGATATGCTCCAGTAGGTGAATAGATAAACTGTGATATAGCTAGACAATGGAATGTTATTCAGCACCTAAAGAAATGAACTATCAAGCCATGAAAAGACATAGAGAAAATTCAAATACATAGTTCCGTGTAAAAGAAGCCAGTATGGGAAGGCCATACATTGTGATTTCAACTCTGATTTTCTAGAAAAGGAAAAACTATGCAGGTAATAAAAACATCAGTGGCTGCTCAGGATTGGTAGGAGAAAGAAATGAACAGGCAGGGCACGGAGGATTTTTAGGGTACTGGAAATACTCTTTAGGCTACCATAATGGTGAATATATGTCATTATACACTGGTCAGAATGTACAAAAGTGTACCCTAATGTAAACTATGGACTTTGGGTGATAATGACATATTAATGTAGGTTAATCAGTTGCAACAAATATACCACTCTGCAGCGATGGGGTGTTGATAATGGAGGAGAGGGCATAAGGGATCCCTCTGAACCTTCTTCTCAATTTTGTTATGAACCTGAAAATAATAAAGTCTTTAAAAAACAAAAGCAAAAACAAAAAAAAGGTAGTATTTTAGTCCTCAGAGTTTGACCAAATTCTGTAAGTTTTCATAAAATCTTTTCATTAACTTTGTTTTCTCAATAACCTATGATAGTATTTTTAAATTTCCTCTTTGGCTCCAGAGCTACTTAGGAATTTTTGTTTCTTTTGCACTCAAAATAGGAATCAGTGAATAAGTCACCTCTTTTTCTAATTTTAAGCCTATTTTCAGCTCATCTATATATACATTTACCACTATATGCACCATGAAAAAGAAGCTCCAAGTCATCAAAGTCCCTATTTATCCATCCTCAGGAAGAGACACAAGAAATCCTACCTCAGCAACCTTCATAGCCATTTCCTATCTTTTACTGCTGATGAGATCCTGGCTGAAATTCCCCAGAGCTGACAATATAACCAATAACATTAATATGAGAATTTTTAGTAATACATGCCTCCATTCCACAATATTAGTTTTATGCTATTTTTTCCCTCTATCTTACATTCTGACGGTTCAAATTGAGAAGAGAAATGAAAACACTTCAGGAGACTTATTTATATCCATTTTATTAAATTCAAACTCAATCCATGAAGGCTGTAAGAGACTGTGTATCAGAGCTGGAAGCTACTTGGGGCAAATTTCTGCATTTTTTCCCACTTCACATTGTTAAATTCAGTAAAAATGCTTTGAGGAAACAGGCAGGAACATTGAATGAATTTAAATCTATTTCAGCAGCTGACTTAATCTGATAAACGTGCACCCCTCTTTAGAGAGTAACTAAAAGTTAAAATTTAAAATAGGCTCCATTTTACCTCACTCTATGTGAAGAAAAGGGATATTGCCAAAGGAAAATGTCAGCAGTGATGTCAGCCTTTCCAGCCTTCAGGGCCCGTGGTTTTATGTCAGTCCTTTGGTGCACGAGCACCTCAGCAGCGAAAATGAGCAGATAAGAAAATTAAGTGAGAAGTGAACTGGATAGGGGTTTCGAAGAAACGGGGAGGTCTTCCCTCTAGACCGTGTTTACTTGAAAACACCAGTTCTCAAAGAGTGTCCCTTGAACCAAGAGTATCAGTCTCTCTTGTGTGCTTGTTAGAAATGCAAATTCATGGGCACTTCTGAACCTATTGAATCAGAATCTCTGGGGATAGAGCTCAGAAAACTGTGTTAAAACCTCATCAGAAGATCTTATGCATATTAAAGTTTGAGAAGCATTGAGGTAGGGAAAGATATTCAATTAGGCAAATTGGGTAGAAGAAATTCAAAACGTCAGAACTAACTATGAAGACAAATGGGAATAGTCACTTAGCTTCTGGGATTGGTATAGCCAGAGCAAGACCATAGCCCACAGCTTGTGCAGAAGAGGTCCAGAGAGGAGGTTTATATTTTTAATTAGCAGAGTTATTGGCAGGAATTATGCAGGATTTGGGGGCCTAGACAAGCTAAGGAGTTTTAACAGCTCTTGTCTACTCCCAGCAGTGAACTGGATTGTTAAGGAGTTAAACCAAAATTCAAGTCTGATTGTAAAGGTTAGAATCGAATTAGAATCTAATACAATCATTAGATAGATAAATAGGGCAGGGAACAAAATGAACACTACCACATATGCTTCACAAATGTCTGGAGCTAATCTCCTGCACAGAAACAAGAGGTCTGTAGTCAGTAACATTAGGTTTGGTCCCACTTGATGAGTGGGTTGAGGGCTCTGACTTAGTTTCTGCTTTGGTCAGTGATGATTTAAGAACTAGCTCCACCAAGGCAATGCCTGGCAGGTGAAAGAAGGAGACAATAGTGGAGAAAATGGGAAACTACCCATCCTGACATTAGCATTGAAATTCCAAGATCCTAGAAAAATCCTAGTTCCAGAAAAACCAAGAGGTTCAGTGAGCCAACAGTCAAGTAAATTCAAATTCTCTGAGGTAAATATAACACCTGTAATTTACTCTTTGTTATCTTGGCATCTTGTTAAGTCAATGTGATTTGAAGGTATATATTTATAGAAATTTGCATATCTGCTTACTCTTTATAGACTGTGGACCAAAAAATAATTGTAAGTGCACATTATGTGAAATCATGTGCTATAGATTTGGGGTGGGTTTTTTTTGGTAATAATCAAAAAGAAAGGAAAAATTATATTTTCAGCTTTTAATCAATGCTTACTAGGTAGGCGGATATTTGAAGAGCTACGGGACACCTGGAGTAACAATACTTGAAACTAAGGGACAAAACTTTGGAGCAGATGTGTTGTGAATGAATTACAAAGTGGATGAATGAATCAATAATCACGAAACTATTGGACACATAAAGAGATTCCAAACAGGTGCAGGATAAAGCAACCAACTCTGATCTATTTTACCAAATTAGAGAGCTTATGTCATGTTATTTAGAACAACTTGTGAAGAAAACCAGTTCTCCTTAACTTGAAAAGAATTATTTCAGCTCTTGCTTTATACTTTTGATATAAATCACTACTATTAGAATTTTCTCTAGAAAATCATTCTTAAAAAAACCACATCTTTTAAATAAGGCTAATTTTATAAAATCTATCAATAGGTGTAAGGGGCTTGGGACTCATCCCTATAAATTATGAGTCTATAACAATGCCTTCTAGGTTTAAGATTACATAAATAAAAAAATCAAACATTAATTGAACTTAAAAAATGCATTATTTCTTGCAGAGAAACAGCTGCATGAGAGTCAAGAATACAATGATTTGAAGCCCTTTCAAAAGCAAACATTTTATATAAATTTTTATATAAATGTTGTTCAAAAGAAACCCTTTATACCAAGTCAGCATTGCAAAAACTATGAGGAAAAGATGACTTTTATAGAAAACAACTGTTCTAATAAACTGTATCTAATAGTTTGGATCTTCTTAAATTGTCTGAATTCTATTTATCATGGTCCAAAAAGTCCTCAGGATCAGTCAAAGTAAGACAATTACCATATGATTTCACTCATATATGGAATTTAACAATGTATGTTAACAATACCGGAATTAAAATTAAAAACTTAATTGATAAAAGCCTTCAGGAAATAAATACATACATAGGAAGTTGGTAAAATTTATTCTAAAACAGTTACCCAGGAAAAAGAATAAAAGAAGATCAATTTTTAATGTCTGGATCAAGCTATTCCACTTTAAAACAACCTTAATTCCTGGGGGAATGCAGAAAGACTGCCTGGGCTCTTCCACTCTCTTATAATTGGTATGAGGCTTGAGAATATTCCTGAAGGTTTTTTCAATCATTTGTTTTAACATATGTAATTAAATGACAAAAAATTTCTAATACTAAATAATTTTCAGCATGGAATTATTAAGGTTTCTTAGTATGGATGACCTGTTGGATACAATATGTTCAACAGGTGACTCCAACATTCTGAGTGTGTGTGTATGACACTCACTTGGATAAGAAAAGAAAGAGTACTTCTTGAGTGTGAGATATTAAATTTTTTCAATATGCAAATGTCTCCATGGTTCAGTTACAGACAGTTTTAAGTAAATAATCACAGGGTAGAGGGTCTGGTTTTAAACGGTGAGTAGCTAGCAAAGTCAAATTGCCATTCCTTAGCTTGTTGTTAAATTGCCAAGGAAAATGGGTGGATGGATGGATGGATGGATGGATGGATGGATAGATGATAGATACATACATACATACATACAGAATGATGACAAAGTAAATAATTATCCATGGGGAACTTAAGAGAAGTAATATGTTTAGGGCAAGGGTGGGTAGTGAATGTGTGGCGTGTAAACTGGTAGTGAGTTAGAGTAGGGAATAGTTAGTGAGTAGGTGAGGTTGAAGCCTAGTAAACAAGCATGGGGAGTAGATGATGAATGGTTGGTAAAGAACTGGTATGGGTCAGGGATTAACCAGTGAGTGGATAGGTAGTGAGTAGGTGTAGGTAGCAAATGGCATGAGGTAAATGGTAAGGAATGAGTGGGTGTGAGGTGGAGAGAAGTAGAATATTATGGGCATAGATTGTAGGGGAGGGAAGTAACTAATGAGTGTATAGAGGAGAAAGATTAGGTATGAGTGGGTATGCATAGGGAGGTTGGTAGAGAGTGAATGTGGGGTGGGAAGTAAATAATGGGTGTGTGTGGTTAGAAGTTAAATATATCTAATCATTTAACTCCTAAGTGAGTGGTTGAGGGGGTTATAGAAGTGTGTAGGTAAGGAGTAGGTGTGAAGTGGGTTGTGTATAGCAAGTGGTTAGGTAGCATATGACACAGTATAGTTTTTAAGTCACTGTAGGGCAGGGTGTTAACAGGAAGTAAGTAGGGTTTGGGTTAGGATGTATATAGTAAATAGGTAGGTAGAGAGTGGATATGGGCCTGGACATGGTCCTCATGATGAAATTTGTCTAGTTCATTGGACCTGATTTTGGGCATGGAACTTGGTTTTGTAACTGTACTTTGAACATGAATTTTACCAGGATTTTTAATCTAAAGTTTGATTCTGCACTGGGACTGGACTTTGATGCTAAGTATTGAAAGAGAAACACTTGCCTCAGACCTGAACTTCCTGGACTTATCATGAAACCTAGATATGGACCTTCAACCATGTCTTGGACCTGGACCTAGACCTTAGAAGTAGAAATTGAACCCTGTATTTGAACCTTGGATGAAAACCTCAAGTTGTATCTTTGATCTAGACCCTGTACTTGGATCTTAACCTTAATCTTAGATCTGAAATTGTTCCTTGGATTTAGAAATTGAACCATAATCTGGATCTTGAAACTAAATCTCAAATCTCTGACCAGACGTTGAACATGACCTTAGGCACAGAAATCAGACCTGGACATGGATCTAAGGTTTAGAACTTATTTCTGATTTAGACTTTAGAATTGGACTTTTGGCCTGAGACCTACACATCAAATCTCAAACCTGAACCATGAGATACCCTGGCCTGAAACAGAAACTGGACCTTGGGCCAGTTTTTATCCAGGATTTTGGACTGGAAATTGAGCTGAATCTTGTACCTTGTATTGTACCTTTGACTGGCGTTTGTACCTTATCTTTTGGTTTTCTCATGTCAGGACAGGTTCATCTCCTTACAAACTTGGTTCAGATGTCAAGGCTGATGATACGACACACACACCAAAAGGATATAAAAGGTTTATTATTTACATAGTGAGATCTTTCTGTGGAAAGCAGGGAAGGACTCTAGGGTGGTCTAAAGATGGCTGAGAGAGCAAAGAGGGGCAAGTCAAGAACCCAATATTGTGTATCCTGAGAAGTTAAGAGTGTCTTGGCTATTGTCAATAATACCTCAAACATTAAAGGGAATAAGGATTACTTTATGAGGCCTTGAATTGTAGATTATCTTAGACTTACATTTTGGGTAGGTATGGGGCAATAATTCCCAAGTTCTTCATGCTAAACATCATGTTTTTTCCATTGGTTAAACCCAACGGTCAGTTTGTGAACAATGACCAAGAATCTACAAAAATGTGAAGATGAGGGTGATTGTTGCATCCAGGCAGGGCATCCAGTGCTAAGGTAGCTGCCTAAAGTTCAGTCAGTTGCACCAAGCTTTTGATTCTAGACTTTATCAGGGGCAAACAGTTAAAGTAAAACCCCTCCAGCTGACTCCATCGTGTATAATATTGGTAGTGCTATCTGTGAAGTATACCAACTCCCCTTCTTATTTACTCATTTACCCTCTTGTTTACTTATTTACTTATTTATCCTCTTGTTTCTAGAGGGGTCTTCAGGCAACCAAAGGGTCCAGAAGAGGAGTGACTTCCTCCAGTGCCATATGGCAAGGGGCTGAGGGCAAGGGGAAGCCACTTTTTACTGGAAAGGCAATATACCATGTGGTTTGAGTCTCACTTTATCCTAAAAATGTATTTATTTTTGTAGGGTTTCAATGGTCACCCCCATCCTACAGTCTATTGTCTCGAAGACCTAAGACATAATGACAAATGGGTACAGTCACAGGCTCAGGACCTGTGAGAAACCCCCATCTCTAGAAGGACTCAACATGGAGCCAGTATCTTTCATTCTACTGGTATATAGCATGGGGAATAGGAGATTAGAAGTTTATGGGTGACATGGCCTTTCCAGTTGGTCCACAGATTCCAGGAGGCAGAAAAGGAGGTTAGTAAAAACTCTAAAATAAAAGACTTTCTGGGGGCAGGGGACACTAATGTAAGTGCCTTTTATATTACAATTTGTACAGATTTAGAGCCTTTTGCGGTAGGGGTCCCCATTCAAAGTGGGCCGATTGATGAGTAACAGAATAGTCTTGAGTAAAATTGTAAATGAAGTATATATATTGCCTCCAAAACCCAAAAAGGCTGTGAAGATGCTGTCCATTGTAGGTGATGACAGTCAAGAGTTGTTTCTTGACATTGTGAGGAATGAAATGGCCTTCAATTAACCAAATATTGGCCAGGAATTTTGCTGAGGTGATGAGGCCTTGTACTATGTATGGGACATCACTTTCTGGTGAGCTCCTTTGTGAATGTTTGTATGTCCTGAACGAATATGCCAAATGAAGCTCCTCAGAGGAAGATTCATCAATATAATGTCATGTCTACACTCCTGGAGAAAGTTATATGTGGTGAAAAGATGGTGTTGGATGGACTGTTGAGATACTCCATGGGTAGACAGGTTAAGGTATATTGTGTTCCTTTAAGGTAAAGGAAAATTGGTGGTGAGAGGCTATGTAAATGGGCCTGAAAAAAATGTACTAGTCAAATCTGTGACTGCAAAGTATTTACTAGTTGCTGATTGGATGGAGCTAATAATTTCTGTAATACTGAGTTTTAGATACCTTAATGGATGGGACCATGGCATTTAATAATTCATTGTAAGCACCATTCATTGTTTCCAGGTGTAATAACGAGCTAAACTGGGCCTAAATAGACTTCATATTATAGGTTTCAATCCTTGAAATGTTGTTTTAATTTATTCTGGGCTGTGTTAACAATTATAATAGGTTGGAACAAATCCACAGGGTTTTTTTTTTGTTTGTTTGTTTTGTCAAAACAATTTTAAGTGCCAAAGACTTAATTTAATTTTAATTTATTATTTATTAGGTTAGAGCTTCCTTCCCCACTATGAGATTAGAGAAAATAGAGCTATAACCATGGGGAAGTTAGGCAAGGCAATAGTTTTAAGGTGAGACATACTTATTTTCCTTCTATTTTACATTTGCAACTCCTTTAAGATTATAGGAGGTACCTTATGCAAACTTAGTGAGAACCCCAGGTATCGGGTGACTTATTTAAATTTAGTGGGATTCCCCAGGTATAATTCTAATTTGAGCTCCAATACAGATTAAGGTCCATATTGATGAAAGTTTACCATTTGGAGCATTTCAGCAGATGTTAAAGTTAATTTATAATTTAGATGTTAAAGTTAATTTAGATATTAAAGTTAATTTTATCTTTTTATAGTATAATATGTGTATATTAAGTTTAGTAAATCTTTGGTTTCCAATTAGGTCAAATTGTGGTGCAAATGTCCCACATTCAGGTCTAAAGTCTAAGTCCAAGTCTAATTCTAAGCCCAGTCTCCAGGTGCAAAGTATGGGGCTAATTTCAAGTGTAAGACTATGTCCAAGGAACAGAGAAGTTCCAGATCCAAGTTTCATGTTCAACATACATGTCCAAAATTAGGTCCAGTCCCAGGTCTAAGGTCCAGACCTTAGTTCCTGGTCCAAAGCAAGAGGAACAGTTACTACAATCACAACCATGGTACTAAGAATAGATTCAAAGTCTAGGTCTTTCAGTTCAAAGACCAGGTCAAATCAATTACAAATCCATGTCGGATGCTTAACTGACTGAGCCACCCAGGTGCCCCTCCTACTAAAAACATAAGAATAATGTATGCTACTGAACTTGCTTATACTTATACTTATTTTCATAAATACTGCCTTGATACCTTAACTTGTTTAAACTAATATTAAGAAGATACACCAGAAAAAAAAAAGAAGCTACATTTGAGAACAATATATGATTATGTACCCATCTACATAAATACTTACTGAGTTCACTATATTTGCTTTGATTTAAAATAAGAAGATATTTTTGAAAACAGTATGTGGCTCTCAGATTCTGTTCACAAATACTGCCTGGATTCATCACAATTTCCTCAAACACTAAATATGTGGTTTCTTTTAAAAGAAATGTGTAAATAAATCCTGTTTTTCAAAACTACTAAACCTGGACATTGAACCTAAACATTTGACCTGGGTCTGGATATGACCCTGGACCCTGGAATTTATACCTGGCCCTCAATATTGGACCTAGATTGTGGACCAAGGACCTTGGCTCTGGACCTCGAACCTTGAATTGCACCTAGACCTTGACCTTTGACCTTGGATCTAGGCCTCAACTTATGCATTTGAACTGGACCTTGGATATTAACCTCTAAATTTAGACCTGAACAACACACCTGCACTTATAACCTGGTTATGGACATGCACCTTGGACTGGGAAATAGGACTTGAACATAAATTCTGAACCAGAATCTGGTTCTGGATTTTTCTAATTCCTTCACTTGACCTAGAATATGTCTTTGAACTTAGACCTTTGACCGGGGCCTGTAACCAAAATTCAAACCTGTATATGGATGTCGAGCTTATACCTAGACATTTCAGGTCCAATGTCCAAGGCAAAACTAGGCATGAGGCCTACTGAAAATACCAAATGTACAGTTTCAACATCAAGGTCTAAGTCAAGGTACAAGTTTAAAATTCTGGGCCCAAGTCCAGGTCAAATGTAGGCCCCATATCTAATACAAAGGTCAAAGGCCCAGTTCCAAGATCCAGGTCCATGTCAAGGCACAACGTCAAAGTCCATGTCCAATCTTCACAACTAATATAAGATTAACTGTACTGAAAGTCAAGGTCCCCTGGAAGAATCTAAAGTTCAGATCTAGAATCTAAGCTTAAAGTCCAAATTACAGGTCCAAGTCTTGCTCTAGTGCCTGATTTGATGTCCAAGACCCTGGACATTTGTGTCCAGGTCCACAAACAATTGCAAGTTTTAAGTCATGTCTAGGTCTAATGGACACTAGACTGGATAGTTATAATGTCCAAGATCAAGGTAAAATCCAGATCCAGATTTCAGATCCAAGTCCTAGTTTGAAGTAAAGCTCCAAATCAAAGATCTAGACCTACTACTGAAATCTAAAATCCAAAGAAAATGTTCAAATTCCAGGTCTGAAGCCAAGTTCAAGGTCCTAAACAAATGTCCAGGATCAGGCACAGATTCTGGTCCAGTTCCAAGATCCAGTAAAATCAATGTCTACTTTTAGCATCAGTGTCCTAGACTCTCAGTTAAGATAAATGTCCAAGTCCAAGGTCAGGGCCATACCTAGCTCTGGAATCGAGGTTTGTGTGCAAGTTTCAGGTTTAGAGTCATAGTCAGGCAAAGACATGAGGTGTAGGTTCAAGGTCCAGTTTCAGGGTCCAGAGCTGAGGTATATGACAGAGTTAAGAGGTCCATGTCTAAGACCTAGCTCTAAGATCAGCCTCTCTAACCAAGACCAGGTCAGATCCAAAGTCCTGGACAAATCTGGGTCCATAGTTGAGACGTGACTTCCTTTTTTTTTTTTTTTTAAGATTTTATTTATTTATCTGACAGACAAAGATTGCAAGTAGGTGGAGAGGCGCACAGAGAGAGGGGAGGAAGCAGGCTCCCCGCTGAGCAGAGAGCCTGTGATAGGGCTCCATCCCAGGACCCTGAGACCATGACCTGAGCCAAAATCAGAGGCTTTAACCCACTGAGTCACCCAGGTGCCCCCATGACTTCCATTTTTAAGGCACAAAACCAGATTCACATCTAGGTGAGATCCAAAAATAAAGAGCAGTTTGTGTTCTGAGGTTGGAACAATGTCCAGGTTCAAAATTCAGGTCCAAAGTTCTAGAACAAGGTCCCAGGTCCACATCCAGTACTCAGGTCAGAGCCAACTTTCATGTCCATAAATAAGACCCCAGTCACTACCTATCCTTACTTCACACTAATTCAGTACCTACAACCTGCCGCATACCTACTTGCTACTTACATTTCACCTCACAGTCACTTACTACCTATCCCTACTCCATAGCCATTAACTAATTACCCCAGCAACACTAACTCTAAGCATACCTTGCCCCACCTCTACTCACTACCTTGCTTCATATCACCTCACTACCTGCCCCTCACCCCATACCCAATCACTAACTATACTCTGCCCCAAGCCTACTCTTTATCTCACTCCACCCCCTGACCTACACTCACTCTGTCTACATATCCATACATATACTAACGACCTACTCCTCACCCCATACCCACTCAACATCTAATCCAGCCCACAACTAATAGTTACCTATCCTCTGCTCCAAAAACTCACTACCTATATGCTGGTTATACAGAAAGTACAGCTAGATTATAAAACACAGTAATTAGCCTGAGTGGCTCAGTGGGTTAAGCATCTGCCTCCAGCTGAGGTCATGATCTCGGGTCCTGGGATCAAGCCCCACATCAGGCTCTCTGCTCAGTGGGGAGCCTGCTTCCCCCTCTCTCTCTGCCTGCCTGTCTGCCTACTTGTGACCTCTCTCTGTCGACAGAGAAATAAAATAAATAAATAAGATCTTTAAAAAAAAAAACCACAGTAATTAATTATAAGGTAATAAGCTGGTATTGACTAATTTGCCCACTTATTCATTCACACATTCATTTCACAAACATTTATTACTTACCTCATGCACTTATTTAATATCAGAAATTGTTTTAGATAAAAAATAAGAATAAAACATAAGAACAAAAATTAAACATGATTCCAAACCTCCAGAATACTTCAACCTGAAGAAGGATATCCACAAGTAAATTGATTATCATAATTAATAAAGTGAGTACTAAAATAGAAAAAAGGTAGAGGCTCTGATGAAACAGTGAGACATCTGGCAGAAGAGTCCATGGGAAAAGGGGACACTTGCTCCAAACCCTGAAACACAAGTTGGCCTGAAGCAAAAAGAGCCTCATGGGTAAAAGAGCCTGTGGCATCATCATAGAATGACCACACAGATAATCAGATAATAGCAAGATTATTAAATAATGTATATAGCAAGAATCATGTTGAAAACTGCAATAATGATTCAATAATGCTCACATACCTCTATGATGTAGGTGCTATTATCATATTCCTTTGTTAGGGGAGAAAACAAAGGCAAAGAGAGGCTGACAACTTTCCCAAGGTCTTGTGGCTACTGAGGAGGAGAACCGAGACTGCAGCCTAAGACTGTTAGGAAGCCAAAGCTTGGTATATACTGCTTTCCTATACCAACAAGAATAATGAAGGTTGAAAACAAGAAGTAGGAAAAGATAGATCATAAGGGTCTCATGTAGATTTGATAAAATTTGGGGCTTTCTCTTGAAGTCCATTGATGAATTCACATAGTAACATTTGTTAGGCATTTTGATGCTAATTATAAAAGTAATTTCATTATTGTTATAAAAATTATACAATAGGAATCCCCAAAATGGCAACATAGGAGGCCCCTGAATTTCCTTCCTCCCACAGACCCACCAAATATACAACTACACATGGAACAATTTCCTCTGAGAGAAATTCAGAATCCAGTTGAGTGACTCCTAAACAGTGGACCACCAAGAAAATAACAATATTGAAATGAGTGGGAAGGGCTGAGACACTCTCTCCTCATAAACTCCAACCATGCACATCATGCAGTCATGAGGGAATGTCCAACTTCCAGCTTTTCCCTGAGTAACAAAGGGTTTGGAACATACAACTAGTGCCCCACGTTTCAAGTCTACCATCCAAAGGATGACCTTCAAATCACCTAGCTCTGAAAGCCAAGAAGACTTGCATGTATAAGTTCCACAAGACTATAGCAAAAAAAAGCAGCAGCTGTTAATGGGCACACGGCACTGTCCATGGCTTTCCCTTTGAGCTCAGCACAGAGGGTAAAGGAAAAAAATGCCCACCTCCCAGTCTTTCCCGGGAAGGGGTTGGACTGCATGCTAGCTGCTGCTCCTCTGGGTGCTGAGTAAGAGCCTCCCCAGAGCCTGAAAGAGCCAGGGGGTTCATCCTATACCTTCTCCTTTTGACTCACTCCAACAAAAACCAAGTCACCAGAGTCTCTCTAGGAGGAGTTTGTCACACATCAAATGCCCCAACTCTTGTGACTTCTACTTGAAGGACAGGTCTTCAAATCTGTCCTAGATCTGATAGTCAAGAGGGCTTGGAATTCAAAAGTCCCACAGGGACATATTTTAAAAACAACAAAGCAGTTTTCAAACAGGCACACAGCAGTTGCTGTACCTATCCTTGGGCTCACCACAGAGGAAAGCAGGTAAAAACATCCAAGATTCTCCCTGGCAAAGGAGATTTGACTGCCTTCTCTCCCTGCTACTCCCTGAACCCCTTCAAAAATATCAGCAGGTTTTTTTCAGCAGAATTCTTGTGAGCAGAAGGCAGTGGGATGATATATTAAAAGTTCTGGTTGGGCGGGACTGCCAACCTGAAAAAAGCGTCTTTCAGAATCAAAGGTGAGTCAGTTTTCCAGACAAACGAAAGCTGATAGAATTCGTTTCCACTAAACTGGCTTTAACAAGAAATGTTAAAAAGACTTCTTCAAGTTGAAACCAATGCATGCTAATTAGTTACATGAAAACATATAAAAGTACAAAACTCACCTGTAAAGAAAAATACATAAATTCATAATACTCCAATAATGTGAATTACTCCGTTAGCTGAGAAGGCTCAATTATGTTCCAGACAACTGAACAACTCTTGGGCATGAACTCCTGCCCTGCCCAGACATCCTTTCAATCCTTTATATAATTTGCCACTTGTTCATTAAATAAGAATGTTCATTGAGAGTTTAACTGATGCCTAGCTCAGTGCTGGGCACAGAGATACACTTGTAAGCACGACAAATACAGTACCTCTCCTTGCAGGTTCACTGTTGAGTGACAGAGACTAACCCTGGACAAGAAATGACAGGTGAAATGTTTACAGTGATGGGAAGGTCCATTGACACATGAAATACAGGCACCCGACCTGGCTACAACGTCTCGAGAAAATTTTGAAGTTAAATCTGAGATCTGAAAAAAAAGACATTGGCTGGGGAAAGAGTGAAAGAAGAATATTCCAAATGAAGCAACGGCAGTATGTGTTGAAGGCTCTAAAGTAGAGGAAAGTCTGGCACTTTTGAAGGACAGAAAAATATTCCAATATGGCTGGGACATATAGAGTAAGGTGGGTGAGCTTGGAGACCTTGGCCATGACCCATTAAGGCAGGACTTTGGAGGCCACTTAAGAGTGACAGGACCCTGAAGTTTCTTCCATAGCAGAGTTCCATAGAGATGTGGAGACATTTAGTGTAGCCCTCTGAGTCACGCAGGCTTGAGTGATGTGGAAAGGTAAAACAGGAGACGATTCTTTTCCAGTGAATGATGAGGACATTAGACTAGACCAGTGTCAGTGGTGTGTGTGTGTGTGTGTGTGTGTGTGTGAAGTGAGAGAGAAATATCTCAGTTCACAAATTCAGATAAACAAAAAACCCTTCCCTGATAATAGATTCTGTACTATTTCAGTAATTTCTCATCTTCAGCATCTAAAATCCTATTTGCCCTGGTATCACCTTTTTTTTTTTTTTCTGACTCTTCTCCTTCCGCTCTCTCTCTCTCTCACACACACACACACACACACACACACTTTCACTGCCTCTCTTCTTACCTAAGGCAATTTTAAATCATGTTGACTTCTCCAATTTCTCCATCAAATTCACTCAGCACTACTTTTTCTCATCATTAGAAGGCAAGAGGTGGATAGCAAACAAAACATTTATTATTTTTACATAGTTCTTTTTTCTGCATTAAAATTAATTCATTGTGTGTTGTGAAGTAAGCTTCTGTCTTTTTAATCCAAATACTTGGCCACTTTTTCCAAAGCGATGTACAGAACAACCTGTATCTCCCTCTTTTGTTCTTTACATAGTGCTTATACATACCTGACTTACTTGGGATCTGCTTCCTTACAGTGGTTTATTTTCCATTTTTAATATTGCCTTGGCTAGTCTCATCTGTTTATTTTCCAAGACCTTTAGAATTATTGAATCAAGGTTTAAGAGACATAGATTCAAATTGCATTAAACCAATAAATCATTTATACTCAGTGGTAGCAGTGTCTAATTTATAATAGTTGACATTTTCAGCCATAAACTATTTGCTTCTCTCAATTTATTTGTCTTCTTTTATGTTTTCAGTAATAATTTTTACTATTAATTTTAAGGTTTTTTTTATACAACTCTCACACATTTCTTATTCTTTTGCTGTCACTATTTTTTTTTTTACAATGCAATTTATATGTGGCTATTTGTTAGTCACTGAACAAATTCTTATTGAGCACACACCAAGTGTTAGGCATTGTACATAATAGGTGTTGATGAACAAGAGAAATGTTTTTAAAAGGGAGTTCAAATGTGCTTTGACATATATAACAGGAATGTTTACCCAGTCTCAAGACATTTCTTAGTGAAATGATGCAAAACTAACTGAACTCAAACAGGACCCTTAGGTGGCATTTTGGAACCTGTGTGGGTAATTTTGTTGTCACAATGAATGGGGTACTTCTAAGATTTTGTATATGGTGGATGTCATTGACATTTTAGATTCAAGAAAGCCTAGTCACTAAGAAAAGGATGACAAAACCAGATTGGAGGCAATGAGAGGAATATAGATGGAAATGCCCAGAAATCTCTGAAATGAACACATGGATATTTAATATTAAAACACAGGACAGGGCACCTGGCTGGCTCAGTTGGTTAAGCAACTGCCTTTGGCTCGGGTCATGGTCCTGGAGTCCCCGGATCGAGTCCCACGTCAGGCTCCCAGCTCCATGGGGAGTCTGCTTCTCCCTCTGTCCTTCTCCCCTCTCATGCTCTCTCTCACTGTCTCACTCTCAAATAAATAAAAATCTTAAAAAAAAAAAAAAAAAAAACAGGACAAAGCCATACCAGTAGTAACTGCATCACTGGCATAAGGATAGACATGACAGATTCCTGTAGAATATGAAAGGGTCATTTCAAAAATTTTTATTTATTTAATGCTTCAAGTTTTAATTTAAATTCTAGTTAATTAACATACAGTGAAATATTAGTTTCAGGAGTAGAATTTAGTGGTTCATTACTTGTATATAACACCCAGTATTCATCATAGTAAGTGCCCTCCTTGATCCTCACCACCCATTAAGCCCATGCCTCCCACCCCAACTCCTCCCCAGCAATGCTCAGTTTATTCTCTATAGCTAAGAGTCTCTTTTATGGTTTTCCTCCCTCTCTTTTTGTTCTTTCCCCTATGTCCAACTGTTTTGTTTCTTAAATTCCACGTATGAGGGAAATCGTGATACTTGTCTTTCTCTGACTTATCTCACTTAGCATAATACTCTCTAGCTCCATCCATGCCATGGCAAAAGGCAAAATTTTATTCTTTTAATGGCTTGCTCTATATCACAAAAATGTTTTCATTTATGAGCCATTGTAATGTTTCTATTAGAGTATAAAGGCAGTGCAACTCTGTATCTGCTATGAGAAAGAAAAAAAAAATGTAACTGGATGCCATCCTTGACAGTCAGCCCTCACATTAAAGAGAGAGGTGGGTCCTTCACCCAGGGAAAAAGCAGTGATGAGACTGTGTCCATGAAGGCTGTCCATAGACCAACCACATTTGGTCCTCATTTTCTAAAAGAGAAGTAGAATATGATTTTGGAAGAATCTGGGAAATAGATGAAAGAAATACACCTTGCCAATAACTAGCTGTAAATCCAATGCAGATTACACCCGATTATTAACACTATTTGTCCAGAAAGGTAAAGAGGACTTAAAAAAAAATAAAAAAAAAAAACATTCCTCTAATGTCACTCTCTTGAATTCTTCTATTACAGGGAATCAATGCACAAATTAAGGGAAGGCCAACTCCTCTAATTTTTATTGAGAATTTCCTAGAATATACACAAGATACAGAAAAGGTTAACTTTTTAAAATTTTTTTACTTAATTTTATTTTTTCAGTGTAAAGTTTAATTTTTCTTAACACATAAAGACCTCCTACAAGCCAATAAGGTAAATATTTTTAAAGAATGAAACATATAGGGGCTCCTGGGTTAAAGCCTCTGGCTTCAGCTCAGGTCATGATCCCAGGGTCCTGGGATCAAGCCCCACATCAGGCTGTCTGCTCAGCTCCAGCCTGCCCCCCCCCACACACACTCTGCCTCCCTCTCTGCCTACTTGTGATCTCTCGCTGTCAAATAAATAAATAAAATCTTTTTTAAAAAAAAGAAGAATAGAAACATATGGAAAAGTCACAATCATGAAATATACAAAATTAAGAAATTTAAATGCAAAGAGACAAATGAAAACACGCTTAATGTTACTATTTTTTATTTTATTTTATTTTATTTATTTATTTGACAGAGAGAGAGATCACAAATAGGCAGAGAGACAGAGAGAGAGATGAGGAGAAGCAGGCTCCCTGCTGAGCAGAGAGCCCCATGTGGGACTCGATCCCAGGCCCCTGGGATCATGACCTGAGCCGAAGGCAGAGGCCTAACCCACTGAGCCACCCAGGCGCCCCTAATGTTACTATTAATCAATGGAAAGCAAATTATAGCAACCAAAGATAGTCATTTTTATCTATCAGAAAGGCATACATTCTTTAAAGGATGATAGTATGCAGCAATAGGCATTTCTTAATACTACTTATATATGAGTTATGGATGAAAATTTGAAGAAGGTGATTTAGAAAAATAGGCAAAAGTCTTAAATGTATGTATATATTTATAATATGTGAAAGAATAGCCAATTAATAAAATAAATTATAGTACATCTTTAAGACAGTCAATAAAAAGTTGAATTAAAATATTTACAATTTAAGCAAGTAAAGGTATATATGTTATGATTCTAATATTAACACAATTATATATTCACATGTAGGCAAAGAAAAAATATTGAAAGTTTCCCACCAAACTTCCAGTATTTACCCCTCTGTAGGAGAATTCTGAGAGCTCCCCCCTTTATCGTGTTGCGTATACTCATTTTCCATGAACATGAATAATTTTTATAATTAAAAACGCACTATCAAAAAGAAAAAAAGTGTGAAACAGGGATTCATATAGGTGTATCATAACTTAACAAAAATCAAGTTGTAACCAAACGGTGAGTTTGGACCTTGGTGAGTCACACGTAGAAACTACCCAAGGAGGAATTGTCACACAAAGTAAACTTACTTGGAGATCACAGGGAATGACCTCCAAGCTCTGACTCCTAGAGCATGGCCTCCTTTTATTTAGGGTTAGGATGAATATTTAAAAAGGGGAGTCTTGTCATTATATGTAAAGGCAGGGACAGGTGCCTTCAAGGAAATACACAGACACTGTAACTATGTTATGTAAGTGAGGCTGTGCTCCTCCTTGGGCGGAGATTTTAGTATTATAATGAGGTAAGGGACTGTTGGTCACTCCGTGGTCCTGGATGGTTCATCTCCACAGGTGTGAGTCGGGGTGAAAGTCAAACTGGTCTGGGTGGTCTGGGTTACCAGAGCTCCTGGTCCAGGTGGTTGATACTGCTTAAAGAGTAGTTTCAGTTTCCATTACAGGCTGTTATGCCCCTCAAGTCTTTTGCCTGAGTTAAGAGATAAACAGGAAAGAAGAGATTAAGGAAAAATGCTGGACAGTCAGTGGGTATAAGTAGGTGAGCAGTAAAGGTCAGGTCCAGGGGTCCAGCTGGTGAGAAAATTGGTGATAAGCCAAAATACAACATGCGTGCTTTTTCTTCTAAACTCCGTGTTTTTATTACTATTACTATTACTTGCTAGTTGGAAATAAATATGTAAGTTAAAACAGCAAAATCAGAAAAGCACACAGGGGGTCCTTTCTGAGTGGATGGATTAGAAAAGTGTCCCCTCCCTCCTGGCTGATATAGCTTGATGCCAAGACTCCTGAAGCATGGCCCACTGCACTCGAAGCAGTGGGCACCACAGCCTGGTGGTCTTTTGTGTTTTGCACCAACTGCAACACGGGCAGTGGGACCAGGGAATATGAAAGATATTCAGGCTCGTTCAAAGGGCATTGGATATAAGATTTACAATCTCTTCCCTCAGAAAATAGTTGCAAGAAATAAGTCAGAACTTCACTGGCACCAAGTGAAACTCTCCTGAATTCTAAGGAGGAAAGTCCTTTATTATATAAAATACTAATTATGTGCTGTGTAATACTAATTATCTCACTGAGAGAGAGAAGTAAATCACATGGAACAAGCAGAAGAGCAGGTACTTATATCAACCAACGCAAAGATGATGGACCATATCTAATAAAGAACAATAGACAGTTAATAAGACCCTAAAATCAATATTTTTCCACAACAATGCAAGAGTAATTCAGGGGAGATGAAAAAATATGTAAATATGAGCAATTTTGTCTAAAGATGTGCAGTGCCTTCAAAGTGAGAAACATTTAGGAGCGATTCTGTGAAATAACCATAAAGATGCAGTTTTAATAACACAATGTGATTAATAAAAACTATAATTAATCTAAGGTACTATGACTTATATAAGGGATATACCTATTAATTCTAGAAAAATCTTCCCAATCTTAAACTGATTATACAGTGTTCTGTGCCCCACACCATGATCCAAACATTTCATTTCTGTGCTTCTGGCATTTTTTTTTTAACAACATAACCAGAAATACACTACAAGGTTTCACCCGCTGACCAAATGCTGATATTTTAACACATTTAAGAAGCTTGGGTTGTCACAGAAAATGGTATGTTCTCCAGTAGCTCCCCAGCCAGATTTCCACTGACCCACTACTCAGTGACTTGCCTTCTTTAATTTCTTGACAATGTTGTTTGTGCTCCATTACCTAACCTTGTTTCTGGGTGTGCCTGCGAGGGAGTTACGGAATGAGATCAACATTTGAATTGATAGACTTGAGTAAAGCACATGGGCACTGGCAGCCCTCCCGACACAGGTGGGCCTCATCCAACCCACGCAAGGCCTGGATAAAAGACTAAGAAAGCATAGAATAAAAGCACTAGAATAAAAGACTAAGAAAGCATAAATTCTCTTCCTGCCGGCCTGTCTTTGAGTTCAGACATCTGTCTTTTTCTCCCTTCAGACCCTACTCAGACTGGAACGATACCATCCGCTCCCCAAGGTCCAGCTTGCTGACTTGCAAACCCGGAGACTTCTTGGCCTCCCTAATCATCATGTACGCCAAATTCCTTATCGTAAATCTCTCTCCTTCAATGGATGGATGGATGGACATAAACACATAGACAGAGGCGGAGGTAGAAGTAAAGATATAGAGATTAGAATATATGTCTATTATTGGTTCTGTTTCTCTGGAGAACCCAGATTGATAGAGATGATTACAAAGAAAAGCACAAATATACACACGTACACACAGTGGAGATCATATGAGAAATTGCGCAGCTCCCAAAAGCAGTATATATACTCAGCATGCAGAGGAAAAGCTGTCTCTGAAAAAGAGTTGCTGAGTTGGAAAAGTTCAGCATCTTGATCTGTGCGGTGTTTACATGAGTGAATGTATGTGTCCAAATTCATGAAACTGTACACTTCAGATGTGTGCACTTTACTGCATTTATGTTATAGGTCGGTGTAACAAACGAAGGTACACTGGGGAAAAAATTCAGTAAAAGATTGAATGGGAAACTGTAACCAACAAAGTCTACATATGCCAAAACTGAATCTACTAAAGGATGTTAGACTGCTCCCACAACCACTATTACCACTAATTAAGGAGATGGAAGAAGGATAAGCAATTTGAGGGCCTGTCCTCTAGACCCAAACTGGAAACCAAAGTGGGGGTGGGGAGGAGGGAAGAACTACTTATTGACGTGTTAATACTCTTTGCTAAGAAGACTGGTCTTTTGGTTGTCATGTGTATCACGACTGTGTTGTGTCAGTTAGCTGTAAATAAATCATCCTCAACCCTTAGTGACTTAAAACAAGACTGCAATTTCCTCCCAGCCCTATAGATTAGTAATTTGGGGCTGGGGTATACTCAGCTGGGCTTACTTGTGCTTTGTAGCCATTGAGGGTCAGCTGGGAGTTGATTGGTCCCAGAAAACCTCACTCACAAGGAGGCTCAGCAAAGATGGCAGAATGTCTGGGACAGCTGGACCCCTCTCTCCATGAGGTTCCCCATCCCCCAAAGACCTGGATGGGGCTTGTGTAGAAGGCACAGTGTTCCAGGTGTTCCAATGATAGGGCGGAAGTAGCACAGTATCTTATAGTCCAGGACCAGAAGTGACAAAACATACTTTACCACATTTTTGTGTTCAAACAATCACAGAGCCAGCCCAGCTTCAAAGGGGAGGAGAAACAGATTCCACTTCTCACAGGAAGGACAACAGAGTCATGGAGGCATGGGAATAGCATGAAAGGAATTATTGTAGCCATCTTTTATAAAATGTTTCCCAGTTTATCATTTGACTTAGAACAACTTTTGAAAAATTAATATTTCCAGTATACATCACCCTGTATTTTGTGGTTTCTTATTTAGCTGTTACACTGAAAAACTCCTATTCCAAATCAAATAAACATTTACCTACATTTTCTTTCAATTATTTTAATTATTTTCGTTCAGGGTTCAGCAAACTTTTTTTCCCATAAAGGATCAGATGTTAATTATTTTAGTCTTTCTAAGCCATAGGGTGTCTGTAACAATTCTGCCTGGACAGCAGCCATTGGCATTATATAAACAAATGGGCATGGCCATGAACCAATAAAACCTTGCTTACAAAATCAAGAGATGGGCTAGATTTGGACCTTGGGTTGTAATTTGTTCACATATGCTTTAAGATATCTGGTTTAGTGTTTGTGATATAGTGAGAAAAAAATATATATCTTTTCAAACAGTTGTCATAAAATAATTATTAAAATACAATCCTTTTCTTACTCTTTGTTACACCATATTTGGCATCTAGTCTTAGGATCAGTTTCCATGCTATACATGTAGTTCCACTAATCCCTCTATTCGTCATTTATTTTTAAGTATCTAGAAAACCTTATCATCTTTAATTATGTTTGCCCTTAAACTACATTTTTGCCAAGAAAGTGAAATATGCCCTCATTATTCTTTCTTTTTAAATATACCTCTGCTTATCCTACAAAAATGTGAGTTTTTGCAGGTGAACTTTAGAATAATTTATTTTTTTTTTAATATTGTGACAATTTTTCTTTGGTATTCTCACCAGAGCAGCATTAAAATTTTATAGTAGTAAGGAAAAAACTCTTTACAGTATTAGGCCTTCTCCTTCAAAATCATGGCACTTCTCATTATTTAGCCCTTCTTTAATCTATGTTATGTTCAGAATCATAGTTTTCTTCTTAATTGGTCCACAAAATTTCCTAGCTTCTTATTAGATATTTGTGGCAATATCTACATTTTACCTCGTCTTCTGGGTCACAGAGGAAGACTACATTTCCCAGCTTCCCTTGATGTAAGGTGGATGATGAGCCTGGATTCTGGTCAACAGAATGTGGATGGAAGTAATCTATATCGTCCATCCTCCTCCTGTGGTCTCTTGGATGGATACAGAAGATGCCATGGAAAGCTCTAAGGCCCAGGAAGATGTCAAAACTACTAAACAGAAGAAATTTGGACCAGCTAAACTAGTATGAGGAAGCCTGACTACCCAAATCCATCTGCATTATGATGTGAAATATAAACTTTCAGCTGTCCAGCAACTATTAAGTACCATTTTTTTGTGATAACTGTTATTCTTCTCTGACTTATACAATATTTTGCACTTTTATTCCCATTGCAAATGAGTCATTTTTAAATTTTTTTCGAATTGATTATCTTATACATAGGACAACTTTTGTATTTGTAAATCATTTAATCTTGCAAGTTTACTAATTTCTCTGATTGTATTGTTTTTCCACTTGATACTCTTTTGATTGCCAGTTGGATGAGAGCCAAATAATGTTATTTAACTCTTCCTTTTGGAGTAACTGTAACTCAAATTTCTATTTCTTAATTTATTGAATTCCAGAAACTCTGCATTAATTATAAAAGAATCAGGGAGATAAAGATCATTTGACTTAACCTTGACTTTACTGAAAATGTCAAAATGTTTGCCACTATTAAAAATATTTCTTTAGGGCGCCTGGGTGGCTCAGTGGGTTAAGCCACTGCCTTTGGCTCGGGTCATTATCTCAGGGTCCTGGGATTGAGTCCTGTGTCGCGCTCTCTGCTCAGCGGGGAGCCTGCTTCCCTCTCTCTCTCTCTGCCTGCCTCTCCATCTGCTTGTGATATCTCTCTGTCAAATAAATAAATAAAATCTTAAAAAAAAAATATTTCTTTAGGGGCGCCTGGGTGGCTCAGTTGGTTAAGTTTCTGACTCTTGATTTTGGCTCAGGTTTGAGATCAAGCCTCCACACCCAGCATGGAGCCTACTTAAGATTCTCTCTCTCTCTCTCTCTCTCTCCCTCTCCTTCTGCCCCTCCCACCACATGCATTCTCTCTCTCAAAAAAATTAATTAATTAATAAGTTAAAAAATATTCTTTTATAAAAGATATGTAGTCTTTACCATGATATTTTTCTACTTATTTTTTTCAAGAATGAGTACTGAATATGAAAAATTTATATATACTGTTCTCTTCTGGCCTCTGTAATAAAGTATATTCATTAGTTTTCTAATGTTAAACCATTTTCCTATTCCCTAGTTGGTCATGGAAATTCAATTTTTGGAAAACAGTGTTGTCTTCAACTTACTGGTAAAGGAATTTATTTATCTACATTTAAGGAATTTAAGTATCTATATTTCAGTTAAAAGTTGTAGTATCTGTTTTGGGTTGCATATATTAGGCTTTACTATCAATAATATATTTTTTAATTTATTTTTTATTTTCAGCATAACAGTATTCATTATTTTTGCACCACACCCAGTGCTCCATGCAATCCGTGCCCTCTATAATACCCACCACCTGGTACCCCAACCTCCCACCCCCCACCCCTTCAAAACCCTCAGATTGTTTTTCACAGTCCATAGTCTCTCATGATCCACCTTCCCTTCCAATTTCCCCCACCTCCCTTCTCCTATCTCCCCATGTCCTCCATGCTATTTGTTATGCTCTACAAATAAGTGAAACCATATGATAATTGACTCTCTCTGCTTGACTTATTTCACTCAGCATAATCTCTTCCAGTCCCGTCCATGTTGCTACAAAAGTTGGGTATTCATCCTTTCTGATGGAGGCATAATACTCCATTGTGTATATGGACCACATCTTCCTTATCCATTCATCCGTTGAAGGGCATCTTGGTTCTTTCCACAGTTTGGAGACCGTGGCCATTGCTGCTATAAACATTGGGGTACAGAAGGTCCTTCTTTTCACTACATCTGTATCTTTGGGGTAAATACCCAGTAATGCAAATAAAAGGTATCCAAATTGGTAATGAAGAAGTCAAACTCTCTCTCTTTGCAGATGACATGATTCTTTATATGGAAAACCCAAAAGGCTCCACCCCCAAACTACTAGAACTCATACAACAATTCAGCAACGTGGCAGGATGCAAAGTCAATGTACAGAAATCAGTGGCTTTCTTATACACTAATAATGAAAATACAGAAAGGGAAATTAGAGAATCGATTCCATTTACTATAGCACCAAGAACCATAAGATACCTGGGAATAAACTTACCAAAGAGGTAAAGGATCTGTACTCGAGGAACTACAGAACACTCATGAAAGAAATTGAAGAAGACACAAAAAGATGGAAGACCATTCCATGCTCTTGGATCGGAAGAATAAACATTGTTAAAATGTCTATACTGCCTAGAGCAATCTATACTTTTAATGCTATTCTGATCAAAATTCCACTGGTATTCTTCAAATACCTGGAGTAAATAATCCAAAAATTTGTATGGAATCAGAAGAGACCCCAAATCGCTAAGGAAATGTTGAAAAACAAAAATAAAACTGGGGGCATCATGTTACCTGATTTCAAGCTTTACTACAAAGCTGTGATCACCAAGACAGCATGGTACTGGCATAAAAACAGACACATAGACCAGTGGAACAGAGTAGAGAGCCCAGATATGGACCCTCAACTCTATGGTCAAATAATCTTTGACAAAACAGGAAAAAATATACAGTGGAAAAAAGTCTCTTCAATAAGTGGTGTTGGGAAAACTGGGCAGCTATATGTAGAAGAATGAAACTCGACCATTCTCTTACACCGTACACAAAGATAAACTCAAAATGGATAAAAGACCTCAATGTGAGACAGGAATCCATCAGAATCCTAGAGGAGAACATAGGCAGTAATCTCTTCGATATCAGCCACAGCTACTTCTTTCAAGATATGTCTCCAAAGGCAAAGGAAACAAAAGCGAAGATGAACTTTTGGGACTTCATCAAAATCAAAAGCTTCTGCACAGCAAAGGAAACAGTCAAGAAAACAAAGAAGCAACCCAAGGAATGGGAAAAGATATTTGCAAATGACAGTACAGACAAAAGGTTGATATCCAGGATCTATAACGAACTCCTCAAACTCAACACACACAAAACAGACAATCATATCAAAAAATGGGCAGAAGATATGGACAGACACTTCTCCAATGAAGACATACAAATGGCTATCAGACACATGAAAAAATGTTCATCATCACTAGCCATCAGGGAGATTCAAATTAAAACTACATTGAGATATCACCTTACACCAGTTAGAATGGCCAAAATTAGCAAGACAGGAAACAACATGTGTTGGAGGGGATGTGGAGAAAGGGGAACCCTCTTACACTGTTGGTGGGAATGCAAGTTGGTGCAGCCTCTTTGGAGTACAGTGTGGAGATTCCTCAAGAAATTAAAAATAGAACTTCCCTAAGACCCTGCCATTGCACTACTGGGCAATAATATATTTTTAAAGATTTATTTATTTATTTTTAGAGAGAGAAAGAAAGAGCACGCAGTGGGGAGAGGGGCAGAGAGAGAGAGACTCTCAAGCTGACTCCATGCTGATTGCAAGCTCCACATAGGGCTCTATCTCAAAACCCTAAGATCACAACCTGAGCCAAAGCCAAGAGTTCAATCATTAACCAGCTGTACCACCCAGGCACCCGTACTGTTAATATTATTTTGAATTTCATTGAATTCTGGAGTTTTCCATCAATAATCTAGTGTGGAGTCAAACTTGTTGCCTTCTTGTGCCCAGGGATGGTGAATAGTTAGATATTATAGAGTAACATAAATAAAGTTTAATAGGCACTTCCCCTTTCTGCATAAAAATCTGACCCTCAGTCAAATTTCTAGATCTGATCTCCTGGAGACATGATAAAAGCAGAATATCAACTCAATTGCTGATAACACCATTTATGGTAAAACTTGGTTGTAAAAATGCATCTGGACTAGGAGTATTATATATACCTAGAAAACCATATAGTGCTTCTCTGAGTGTAATAACTCTTATAAATCTGTATCTCCCTCACAGGCACCCTAGAAGCATACCTTTGCAAACATAAGATTGTGGCTCCTGTGCAACATCAAAGTTTCAAGCTAGGGACTTCTCACTTTAACCAATAAATGTCTCATCCCTTTGCACCTAAAAACAAAAATATATTTGCCAGGTGACTCTGTGGACTACTGCCAGGGATACCCCAGAAGAGAAATACCTGCTTCCACACTGACGGCATGCTGTGCTTCTTGCCCTATCTCTTCCTTGGTGATTACCTTGCCAAGAGTGGCCTGTAGTAATCTTCTGAGTCTGAATGTTTAATTCAGCTTCAGAAGAAGATCTTTGGTGGGTGTTGAAATACCATCCTGAGCACATGCTCTTTTTCACCAGGATCTCCATGTAGCTCAGTATTGCAGTCATTAACAGGCTATGTTGGTGACTCCAGTTTTACAAGCACAACACTTACATGCCTTAGAGCACAGGACTTCTTGCTGCCTCCTTCCACACTGTCAATATGTGGGTGGGGGTGTGATCTTTGTATTGCCTGATGGTCATTTCAATTCACTTTTCTGCTTCTTGTACATGGGGTTTTCGTGTACTCCTGTCTGGAATACTTGTAGCTGTCTTAAAAAATGCCCTTCATGCCACACTGACAGAGGTTAACCATTGTTATTATAAAGTATTTGATAAGGTCAATGTCTGAATCACACGTGGTGTTATTTTTACTGTCTATCATTACTCCTGGTCATCACTCATCTGATCTTTTTTCCAGACATGCCAGGCGATTTTGTTTGAATGTCTGAGTGTTCAGTCTAAATAACTATTTTTTAATTTTCAGAAATTCTATTTACTATTTTTCAAATCTTTTTTGATGTCTTTTTATTTGACCATAAAGTCTATATTCCTTCTTTTACAATTATTTAAAAATAACCTGTATTTAAAATAAAATAGTATTATACCTACTTGGCTCATTCAGATTTTTTTTAGCCTTCTTGAAGTACCATATTTTGGATTGTTTATTAGTGGTCCTATACAATAGATTATTTCCTGTGTGGTTTATTTTGACATACAAAGTTATGTTATGGAAATAAATAACTTTCAAATTTAAATGTTTTAAACGCTCATATCCACTGAGCTGCTGGTTCAAATTACTCTTCAAGGCAGTGTCCTCCTTATGACACTCAGGGCTATAAGGCTCAGAATTACATGTTCATTATCGTGATATGCTTCCACAATTTATCACCATGGCAGAACAAGAAAATTATAAAGAATAGTACTCAAACTCTTAAGTGCTTCCAGCAATAAATGGCCATGTAATTTCCAGTCACATTCCATTGGCCAAAGCAAGTAATATGACATTCAAAGGGAAGGGGAAATGCATTAATACTGAGTTACCTAAATGGAAAAAAAAAAAAAAAACAGAAATGTTGGTGAATGACCTTAAGAACTACAATCCATGACATCTAATTTCTTACTGTGAGCTCAGTTTGTTTGGAAACTGTTTTTTCTGTGGGTACTCTGTGCCTTATATATATATATTTTTTCTGTGCCTTATATATTAAGGTGTCCTTACAGAGATTTGTATTAATTTCTGCCTGATGTTCCAACAATTTTATATCTATAATCAGTTTTCTGTGAATTTTCCAGCTTTGGTTATCTCTACTTGCAAATTATTGGCTCCACACTCATTGGTTGCTCAGATTTAGAGTTTCAATATTTCACTGGATGGTTTGCCTAGAAATTTTGGACCCATTACATGAAAGACATAGCAATCAAGGCTCCCATTTTCTACCTTTTCTATTCCTGTTCGTATCCAAACCCCAGCTTCTAGCATTTAAAACTTACATCCTCTGTGATGTCTTCATAAACAATGTACCATCAATTTTTGCACTTCAAATGTTTTAAATGAATGTCCTCTTTTTATGTCACTTGATATTTCCTGGTAGTGCATTCAAAAACTTATTAAAATTTATTCTGCATTTATATTTTGTCTATATTATTCAATCTGCCAAGTTGCCAAAACACAACTGCAGTGCTGCATATTTGTTTAATTGCCAATCTCCCCCACCATACTGTAAAGTTATCTCAAAGATAGGACTCGTGTCAATATATGGGCTCCATCCTCCTCTTGTTCCCCAGGACTCAATAAATGTTTGACAACTGAGAAATAAATAACTATTACCACTTTACGGTAATAGATAGTGTTAATGAAAGCAGTCATCCATTCTTTCTGTTCCTGTACATGTATGCCCTTTAGCCTATCAACAGATGGAAACTGTTTTCCTTCCCATGAATCTGGGCTGGTCCTGTGACTTGCCTTGTCCAGTGGAAATCAATGGAAATGATGTTCTCGGACTTCCAATTCTAAGCCTTAAAAGAGTCACAACTTCTCTCCTATCTTGGAGCTCAGCCACCTGGAGGCTAGGAAGTCCAGGCTAAAGTACTAAAGGAGATCACATGTTGAAAAGCCCTGTAGAATGAGATGTCACCTCACATATTCCAGCCTCCACCATGCTTTCAGCTGAAGGAATATGCCAAAAGACCTTAAACAAGATCATATTTGCACAACTGAGCCTTGGTCAAACCATGAAATTGACAAAAAATAAATTGTTGCTGTTTAGACCACCAAATTTGGGGATGGTTTATTACATAACAATAAATAATTGAGATAGTTAGCTAATAACCAGTTAACTAAATATGCTACTGTTGGGCATTTACTTATTTATTTATTTTTAAAGATTTTATTTATTTATTTGACAGACAGAGATCACAAGTAGGCAGAGAGGCAGGCAGAAAGAGAGAGGGGGAAGTAGGCTCCCAACGGAGTAGAGAGCCTGATGTGGGGCTCAATCCTAGGGCCCCAGGATCATGACCTGAGCCAAGGGCAGAGGCCCCAACCCACTAAGCCACCCAGGCGCCCGGACATTTATTTTAAAATTACAATTTTTAAGCAAAAGATGCTAGAAAGTAAATTATTGGCTTTAAAGTGACATGACTAAAGGAAAATAATCTTAATTTAATCAAGCAATTTTGAAAATTTTAAAAACTGTTTCTAAAACTCAGATACATAGATATCTGGAGACAGGTCTCTTCTTGGGCTAAAAGGAGAGCAGTTAATTAATTTGATTTTGCAAACTGGTCTCTGAAAGGATTTGCTGAATTTGAGTTAGTTTTAATGTTTGTATACCTCTTAGTTTTAGACAGTGGAATTTTTTAAGAAATAGAGAAATATAACCCATAGATTTCTGGCTCAGGAATCTCACCAAAGATTTTCTCACGTTCAAATGATTTTAGTTCTTTAGTGAAATCTAGCATTTAAAAATAAAACAAATGATGACACCACAGGACTGATGCCAAACAAAGGCTTCAGCCATGATCACCATGAAGATTGTAACTTTTCATGCTTTTGACATTTCATAAGTTCTGATTGTACGTTTTTAGGGAAATGAAACAAATTCTAAATTGTTAACCTCTTTTATTACAAATGTGAAATAACACATTTCATATTATAGCATAGTAATTTTTATATTATGAATGTCCAGCTCAGGGCAATAAAGCCATTCCCCTGCATTTCAGCAGAAATGTCCAGAAGATGTCAGGTTTTTGGATGAGAACAACTTGGCAGGGACTCGTGCAGAATATAAAGTGTGTTTCAGCTTTATTCTTGGTGACTGCTGTATTTTGTCAAAGTTTCTTGAAAGAAGGAAGAAAGGAAGACAGACAGAAAGGCAGAAAGAAAGAAAGAGAAAGAGAAAGATGAAAGAAAGAAAGAAAGAAACTGCAGCTTTCTCTAACCTTAACATTTTTTATTTGATCTTGTAGAAATAGAATACATTTATTATCCATATCATTTATGTTGATGATTGCTTAAGCATGAAATAAGAGAAAAGAGGAGAAAATAGATAAAAATATATGTTTATAAAAAATTAAAAAAAAAAAATGTAAAAAAAAAAAAAAAAAAAAAAAAAAAAATAGGGCTGCTACTCACTTAAGCATATGTTAATGATATCCCTACCTTCTGTATGAACTCTGAACAGAACTTTTAATCTTAATATAGCTCTTCCAACATAGTTCTTCTGCCATTATTCTTTCACTAAATCCTCACCTAGGTAATTGTATCCTATTGATGAAAGAAACCAAATGATACTCAATTTCCCTTTTATCTAGTAAAAGCCACATCAAGTGAATCTGGTTATTAAGTAAATAGCAAATAAATTGAATGCTGTAATAAATGTCTTCATCTACATACACTACAGACAGGAAAGAATGAAACTGTAAATACAGATTTTAAATGAGTTTAAGATAAATATAAAAATACTGTATCTTGAGACATTATGTATGTGAAATTCAGATGGCTCTTAGGTGACAGGTTTCGAAGTATGTACAATTTTCATTACTACAAAAAACTTTAGCTCAACAGAACACTGAAAACAGAACACTGACACTTTTCTGCTAGTTTGAATAGTAGCAATGTGAGCTATATCCACATTATACAAAATAATGAGGACAATGAAATAGCATATAAATTTTCCTGCCTTTATCTATGTAGTGTCATAAAAGGCTTCTCCTTTTCTCTTTGACTTCATAACATTGCAGTTCCCCAGAACTCTATCACTGCATTTTTTTCTTCTCTGGCTATGCACAACAAAATTTCTATCTTCACTTCATTATTATATTCAAGAATCTGGCAACTATACAATGATACACACACACACACACACACACACACACACACACACACACACACTAGTTCTTGAAGCTCAAACTCAATTAAATAATTTCCACTTACAACCAAATCACGAAATATATTTCCCTTTAAAAGCATACAACCTACAGGAGGAGGCAAAGAGCTATGTGGCTTTTTTCTGTTTGTTCTGTTCCCCCCAAAGGCAATGATCTGTGCCCACTGGCTAAATTCTCCCCAGGTGGTTGGTTCCCGATGTGGGCCAAGAAGTGGTAGCCTCTGTCTGATAGGGAGCCTCATTCTAACCGCCCCCACTTCTTCCTACCAGGTCAGATCTCCTTCTCTGCCCCCAACTCAACTCCCCGAGGACTCATCTACTACTTTCCAAAGTCCAAATGAAGATGTATGGTTATTTCCTTCTTACTCTACATTCCTACATTCTTTCTGGTTCTATTTTTACATCATAACTCCATGCCTGCCTTTCCTCAAGATTTACATTTTGTTCTCAAAAGCCTGTTCTTGTGTGTGTGTGTGTGTGTGTGTGTGTGTGTGTATTATATATAGTATATACATATATATTCACAAAAAGTCCATTTTAAAATATATATAATATATATTACATATATACATATATATATTCACAAAAAATCCATTTTAAAAAATATATAATATATTATATATATATATGTATGTGTATATATATATATAAAAAGTATATATATATATACTTTTTAAATCCTGAACTTTAGAGTTTGTGTATCTCTTTTTATTCCCACCATACTAATTCCTTCTAGAGGCAATGTATTACCTCTAACTGACTACAGGAAAAGTAATTCTGAAGTGATCAGGTATAAAAACCATAGTGGTGAATATTTCTAGATGTTATCTTTTATAACACTTCCCCTGAAGCAATGTATTAAATCCAGGAAACCTGGAGGATTAAAACACTTGTTAATCCTTTAAAAAAATATCTAGTGGACCGGTAGTCTCAGCCCTCCAAAATCCAATGCATCTTAAAAAGTTCATCTTCAATACAACGTTTTCAATGAAATATTTCTTACCCCCATATATAAAAGTAACCATAAATGTTTCATTATAAATATTGCCTCCACTGTAAGAATCAATGGGCTCTGGATAAGTCTGTCTTCTTCTCCATCCTCTACCCTTGTTCCTCAGAGTAGCACGAATGTATATTAGAAAACCTGTGAGAAGTGCAAAATCCCAATCCTCATTCCTCATTTCCTGAATCAGAATCTGCATTTTAACAAGATCCTCAGGTGATTCGTCTTCACATAAGTTTGAGAAAAGCTCTGCTCTGTAGCACCATTACAAACATGAGCCAAGGGTCTCTAAACTCCTCCCCCCCACCACTCCTTCTGCCAATCCCCCAAGTCTAGAATTGTTTTGCTGCCACTCTCTAAAAAAATAAGTGCAAAAATCATTATGCCCTTTATCCCTACTTACTTGGGAGACTAAAATTCCCCAACCATCCCTTGAAAACTACTGCCTAATTCCTGTGAGGTTCTATATTTTCCTTTTTCTGAGCCTATCTGTCACCCTTCTTTAACTCTGAAATTGTCATTCTGGCATCTGGAATGCATGGTCAATTACCAGAAAATTCCCAATGTTTTCCAATCTTTGAATATTTCCTTCACCCTTATGCTGTTTCAGCACTGCTTAACCTGTAGCCCTGATGAGGAGAACCTTTCCTTTCCCATCTCACTTGTAACACCGGGGCTGGAGACAGGATAGGTATCCTCCTTGCTCCTGGGTGCAGTTCCAAGACCAACCCTTCATGTTCTCTAAACTCCACTCTTCAGCTTTCAACCTCCCAGCATCAATCAGTACCACCCACTGCCTTCCTTACCAGTGTCATCTACAAACTCTTGAGTCAGTCCTCCCTCCCGTCTCATTCCTGGGAGACTTTAGTTCCTGGTTTGCTGTCACTCCTCCATCTCTACTCCTATTATAATTCTTGGTGATCTTAGTATCCACAAAGGTAATCTTCCCAATACATTTACTTTCCATTTTATTGACTTCCTTACCTCCAAGGATCTGGATTTTCACTCTTAGTTATGATTCCCAGGGTTCTTCCAGTGTTATAACTAGTCATCACCACCAGTAACTACAACACCTCCATAATTTGAATTCCAGAATTCTACTTTCAACCACAAACTCCTATCTTCTAGTTCACTCCCTGTAGTACTTCAGTTTCAATAAACCTTCAACCCACCGAAACCCATAATCCATTGTCACCCACCTCTTGTCTTCTAATGCTTACTCAGTTTAAATACCATGGTACATCATAGTATCATTCTCTGACATATATCCTCAACACACTTAACTATTGTTTTCCTTCATTACTTCATTTGGAGAAATTTCAATTCTATGCCCATATACTCTCCTTTTAATAGCAAGGATGAGCCATTCCACTGCTTGGGCAGTAGATCCCATCTCTTCTCACTCCTGCAATATAAATTTTTCCTTTCTCTTTTGGACCATTGCTATCACCATAAAAGCATATTGTTATTTCTCTCATCATAAAAGGAAACTTTTTTTTGGCCCCACTACCCCTCTCAACTGTCACCTTTACAGAAACCTCAAAAGAGTTGTCTGTGGTTCCTTGCTCATATCCTTAGCCTTTCACTGTCTTTAGAATCCACTCCAGTGAGGACTTTTTCCCAAAAAACTACTCTCATCAAGGTCACAAATACCCTCCACATTGCTAAGTAGTCCCTTTCCATATAAGCTCTACCTATCAACAAAAATACTCTTTATATTGTTAAATCTCAATCCTCATCTTACATAACCTCTCAGCAACATTTGACTCCATTGGTCCCTTACTCCTTGAAGCATACCATACTTGGTTTCCACAGCACCACAATCCCTAGGTTTCTTCCTATCTCACTGGTTTCTCCTTTTCTGTCTTCTTAATGTTGCACTTCCCCAGGACACTAACACTGGATTTCTTTTTTTCTCTTGCAACACTTCCTGCTTCGATGGTCTAGTCTCATCTTAAGGATTAAAACACATCCTGATGATTCTCAAATTTGCATGCCTAGTCTGGGCATCTCCTGGAAACACCAGACTGTCTGGTGTTTATCTCGATTTGACTATTTAATAGGCTTCTCAAACTAACATGTCCAAAACCAAGTTGCTGATTATTCTCTAAAATTCACCCCTATCCCAGTCATCCTCCATTTCATTAACTGCAAGCTCACCAGTACTATATTTGTCTGTGAGTGATTCTTCAATCTCTATGTCACAAAGATGAAATATTTGATGTCTATTTGATCGTCAGTTTTTTAGGAATGAGATACAAAATAAAACAGATTTCTTCTTTGAGTTGACAGGGCATGACTTTCAGTTGGAATTAATTCCTCATAAATACAGGAAAGGTCTTGGATAAATAATGCATTGGCGATTGCCATAAAAAAGAATGAGGATTTCGAAGATTTTTATTTTACCGACTTTGACTGCCCTCTGAGCTGAGCATTTAATAAACTCAGTGTGATATAACTTGAAAAGTGTCTATTTAGGTGGCTGTCCATGTTACTGAAGAGTTACATGATAGTCATACCTACACAGTGACATATTTTGTCTACAACAGAAGTCATAATGTGACAATCTGGTAACTTCCAGGTGGGAGGTTGGGGATTCAACTGGAAAGATGTTTCTCAATCTTGATCAAAGTTGATACCATTTAAGAGCACTGTTATAAGGTATACAATCCCAGCCAACATCTATAGATTTTGATTTGGTAAATATATGGTGAGGCCCCAGGACCCATATTTTGGTGAATACCTGGATGAGTCTTATATCCAGGAAATTCTGGAAAGCACTGGTATATAAAGATGAGCCTTGGTAATCCTACAGGTCTCCCCTGGCCGTCATCTAAAAGTTCACTTTATGACACTTTGCTTTTATGAAAATGTACATTAGTACATGTTTTCACTAAAAGAAAGAAATCTGAATAGGATAGTTGCTTTACTCCATTTCAACTTGTGAAAGATTTAATAAGAATACTCTATTTTCAGATAGTGTGGGAAACCTGTTTTCAGAGATACTACCATTAAGAATTTCTTGATCCAAAGACACCATAAAATAAATGAAAATTCCTGCCACAGACAGAAGATATTCATAACATATCCAAAGAACACAGAACAGGAAGTCTCTTATCAGTGCTAATGAGGTAGGAGTTAGTACAATCACTTCAGAAAATTACAGGCATTACCAAGGTAGAGACTGGACATACTTTTGACCCTGTAATTTACTCTAAATATTAGACGAAAGAAGTGCTTGCACAAATACATCAGAAGACATGCACATTCTTAGCAGTGTGATTCATAATAGAAGGAAAATACCCTAGAAACAATTCAAATATCCATGAATAGTAAAATGAGTAAATACATTGTGGAATAATTTTACAATGGAAGATTACACAGCAATGAGAATAAATGGACTACAGCTATTAGAGCTATGTATTAATGTACACAAATCTCAAAACAGCATTTTGAGTGAAGACAAGTCACAGAAGAATATCGGCAGTATGGTTCCATTTATACGAAGCTCAAAAACCATCAAGCTGAAAATGTATCGTTTATGCATTTATACCTATAGTTTGCAACCTAAAAAGGAGAGAGAAAATTGAGGATAGTTATAACTTCTGTGTGGGAAAAAAATAAGGAGATATAATTGGGGAGGGCATAGGATACTTTTGGTTTTATTTAATTCCTAAATTGAGTAGGGAATATATGACTATTTGTTTTATTATTCTTTAACTGTTTAGTCTAGTCATATGGTATATTATATTTGAATATAAGACTGACACCAATTTTAAAAACATAATGACTATTTATTGAACAATCATTTTCTTCCACCCAACTGGATATACTTAACATAATAAACTGAATATTGCATGGCATTTCCTCCCTATTTTATTGACAAGGAAACAACTACAAACTTGCATTGAATAAACTTGAGCATCTAATAAATGCCCCATGTCCTTATGGTTACTAAAACCAAAACCTGGATTTGATTCAATCTAACTCTGAACTCATCTGCTCTCTTACTTTTCATATTAAAAATGTTAGCTACTATTGTGCCTGGAACTCTTCCAAGCACTTTACATGCAACATTCACAATTTTAGAAATGAGGAAATTGAGGCACAGAGAGAGGATATGATTTATCTAAGAAAAAACGACTGTAAGTGGTGAAGCCGCCTCCCCTGTGTTCCACTGCCTGCCAAAGTTAACCTCCTCAATCCCTCTGTAAAACCCTTCTTCATGCTCTCCTTTCCTTCTACTAGTGTTCTTAATTCAGGATAATTTATTACCTTTTAGAACACTAGACTGCAAATTCTTTTCCTTGCTTTAAGTTTTATTCATGCTTATTATTCTGATCAATATATCCTCTGCACTGTTCCTATTATGGCCTTTCTAAAATAAAATTTGAACTACTCCCAGGAAGAGGTGTATTGACTTCATGTGGATATAATGTGATAAATACAAAAAATTGAATAATATATAAGAAAAATGAGTTTAATAAGCACATAGAATGAGAAAGGGTGCTGGGAATTAATAGAGTCCTATTCCCCTTTCTTACTATACATAAAGAACACTGTAGGCATGCCTATATTTCCCAGGCAAAATAATAATAAAATAATTTTACTCCAAATATTAGCCCCAGAAAAGTGCTTCCCATTCTGGTTCTTGGGAGTTTCCAAACATAATAGCCAGCTATTTGACAATCACTCTAAAGTAAATTTTAATTGTTTACTAGATATGTCAGTAAGGGTCCAGTAAAGAAAAGAAAATAAATGGGATGCCCCCGGTGGCTCAGTTGGTTAAGCAGCTGATTCTTGATTTTGGCTTAGGTCATGACCTCCAGGTTATGAGATGGAGGCCCACATCAGGCTCTGCACTCAGCGGGGAGTCTGGAGATTCTCTCCTTCTGCCTCTACCCCTACCCCCACTTGTTCTCTCTTTCTCAAATAAATAAATGAATCTAGAGAGAAAGAGAAAGAAAGACAGAAAGAAAGAAAGAAAGAAAGAAAGAAAGAAAGAAGAAAAGGAAAAAAATTAAAGAAAGAAAGAAGGAAAAGAAAGAAAAAAAAATTAAAAGGAAAGAAAACATACTCCATGCAGCACAGAGAGAAAATTTAATACTGAGAACTAGATTCAAGGGCATCAAAAACGTTAAAAAGCAAAGAGAGAATGGTGGGAAAACCCCCAAATTAGCAAAATCAGGAAACCACTACCAGATATCTCTAGGTCCAGAGGAATGATAGGATAAGGTGGTATTCCCTGAAGCATGGCACCAAGGTCTTAGCATAAGAGGAGCTCAGGAGCCTAAACCATACTGTAGGAAGTGCTACCCAGATATTACAGAAAAGGAGAAATATCTGGGTTTTTCCCTCCTCTAGCTAGTGCCTCCTCTAGATAGAGCAAATTTCTAAGAGTTTGGAAATCCACTTCCCAAGCCACTAGAACAGAGCAAGGGGAGGATAAAGAATGAACTTAACGGCAAACAGGTAAATGACTAGCCCAAAGAACCTTCAATTATATTTTTGTGCCTCATTCTTAAATATGAACAAAAAAGTTACCCAAAAGAAAGATAATGGGGGGTGGGGGAATGTTTTAAACATGAGAAACAAAAAGCAATTATCTTCTCAAAGAGATCTGAGATGCTACCGCACTCATGAAACAATAATATGAAGCTATTAAAAAGTCAAAACCAAAAATAGAACTCTTAGAAATTAAAAATCATTGTTAAAATAAAAAAAAATCACATAAAAGTTGGAAGATTAAACTCTTCCAGAAAACAGAACCCCAAGATAAGAAATTGAAAAATATGTGCAGAATTACTTGGGAACGTACATTGGACAAACTAGAGTTCTAGAAAAAGATGGGAAAATAGAGGCAAGAACATTTGTAAAGACAATCTCCTAGAACTGAACAGTACAAGGCTCCAGATTTACAAGGCCCAGTAAGTGCTCAGCACAAGAAATAAATCACACCTAGGCAATTACTCATGAAATTTATCAAGGTAAAGAAAAGACCTAAAAGCCTCAATAATAACAATAATCAAAATCATAATCATCACAACAAACTACAACCCAGGAACTGCATTATTAGGTCTTTATCCAAAGAACAAAAACATAATTATTCAAAGGGGCACATGCACCCTGATGTTTATAGCAGCAATGTCCACAATAGCAATAATATGAAAAGAGCCCAGATTGCCATTGACAGATGAATGGATAAAGAAGAAATTTTATATATATATACACACACACATATGTGTGTGTGTGTGTGTGTGTGTGTGTATACAGGCTTTTTTATACATATATATACATATATGTATATATATACACGTACACACACACAGAGGAATATTACTCATCCTTCAAAAGGAATGAAATCTTGCAATATGCAACAACTATGGAGCTAGAGGGTATTATGCTAAGTGAAATAAGTCAGTCAGAGAAAGACACATGCTATATGATTTCACTCATTTGTGGAATTTAAGAAACAAAACTGATGAACACAGAGGAAGGAAAGGAAAAATAAAACAAGATAAAAACAGGGAGGGAGACAAACCACAAGAGACTCTTAACTACAGAGGACAAACTGAAGATGGAGAGGGAAAATGGCAGAACAGGGGAGGACCTTGTTTCATCTGGTCCCTTGAATTTAGATAGATATCTATCAAACCATCCTAAATACACATAAATTCATTCTGAGACGTAAGAAAATATATCTGGAATTCTACAAGCAGAAAAGTGACTGCTCTGTGCAAGGTAGGAGGTAGAGAGTTGTGAATCTGTGGAGAAAATATCAAAAGATAAATGGAGGGGGCAGGGAGCTTCCATGAACTGGCTACTGGAAAATGATCTAACACCGGAGCGTAAAATCAGAACCCTTAGAAATCTGCTCCAGTGAAAGACCTCCCTTTCTGAAAGAGGCTCAGGGGATGAAAAGGATAGAATTCTAGGTGGGTCACTGCAGTCTCAGGATCCCAGGAGACAGAGAACAAAGGGAGATGCCTGAACCAGCAGAGTGCCCAAGCAGCGAAGCAGGGAAACTGGTTAAGGTCAGCGAGCCCTGGAGAGGACTCTCAGCCTGGATTGTCATAACCCATGAGCTGGGCCAGCCAGGTGACTGCTCTTTGCCTGAGCCCCTTGAAAAGGATTGTGCCATTTACCACCTGAGGGCCATTTACCATCCCTCAGGAGGGGCAAAACATCTGCACCCATGACTGGGCAACAACTCTCAGGGCAGTGGCCCCAGAAAGGACAGTAGGGTGACACCCAGCCATGGCCCAGAGAGCAGTGTATGCATGAGCCCCCAGCCACCTGCAGTCCCGAGGATACAAAGGGCAGTGACACTTGTGGGTCCCTGGGATTCCCCCAGGAGGACTAAGGTGGGCACACACCGCAAGAGTCTGCAGAGTTTGATGCACACAAAACTGAAGACTGTTTGTCCCAGAGAGTTTATTAAAGAGGGGAGACCACAATCTTTCAGCCCTGGGCCAGAGACTGGGGCAGAGCCATTTTTGCTCTGATCCTCTAAAGAAGCGCAGAAGGCCTCCAGGAAACAAATGCCACACAGACTAACTGCTCACATTGAGCCCATTCGCACTCCCCCCACACACAAGGGGTGGGGCAACTCTGCCCAGGCAAAGACACCTGAGAAGCAGAACAGCAGGCCTCTCCCCCAGAAGACAGACTGGAAGAACAGGTGGACAACTTTATGGATCCCACAAGGCTGTTAACCTCCAGCATCAGGGAAAAATAGTATACTGAGCTCCAGGTGCTTTCTCACAAGTCATGTATCTTTCACTCTAACACTTTCCATTTCTTTTCTTTTTCCTACTTTTACTTTTTCCCCCTTTGACTAAATTCTTATTTTACCAACTTGGGTTTTTAAATCTCTTTTTAACATTTTTTACATCTACATTTTATAGGTACATGCTTCATTTTAGTCCTTTTTTTCACTCTATTTTTTCATTCTATCCAATACATACATATATATATATATATATACATATACATATATACATATATGTGTGTATAGAAAGAAAGCAAAATTTATATATGTGTGTGTGTGTGTGTGTGTGCGCACACACATATATATATAAAAGTTTTTCTTTCTTTGCAATTTGGGGATGTAGTGTCTTCTAACATCCAGACCAAAATTCAGTCAGGAACAAGTGGATCACCCTGCTTTGTCCACCCTGCGAGACTATAGTCTCTCCACAGCCCCATTTTCCTTTTTTGTTTCATTCTGTTTTACTTTTGTTTGCTTTTCTTTTTCCAACCACTTTGGATCTGTCTAGGGTATATTTTATTTGGGTATGGTTGATATTTTGGACTCTGCTCACTTGCTCCCCCATCCTTCTCTGGGCAAAATGACTTGAAAGAGGAATTCACAACAAAAGAAAGAACCAGAGGCAATGTTCTCTGCCACAGAGCAAATTGATATGGATATAAGTAAGATGTCAGAGATGGAATTCAAGATAACAATTATAAAGTTAACAGCTGGGCTTAAAAAAAATAAACCACAGTAGAGAATCTTTAAGGATGGAAATGAGATCTACTCAGGCCAAACTTAAAAATGCTATGAATGAGATGCAGTCCAACCTGGATCCTCTAACAGTTAGGGTAAATGAGGAGAAGAGAGAATTCGTGATCTAGAGGACAGGATGATGGAAAGGAAGGAAGTTGAGGAAAAGAGAGAAAGACAAATCAGAGACCATGAAGAAAGGCTTTGAGAATTTAATGATGCCCTGAAAGTTAAATAAATAAATAAAATTTTAAAATGTCAGATTTATTGGGGTATCTAAGGGGATGGAAAGAGATAGAGGTCCAGAAGGTATATTTGAGCAAGTCATGGCTGAGAACTTCCCTAATCTGGCATAAGAAACAAGCATTCATGTCCAAGAGACAGAGAAAACCCCTCCCAAAACCAATAAAAATAGGTCAATACCCTGACATACAATAGTGAAGCTTGCAAATTTTAGAGAATATTTGCAGGAGAGGGGGTTCCATACCTATGGAGGGAGGAACAGCCCAATAACATCAGACCTACCCACAGAATCCTCACAGGCCAGAAAGTGATGATATATTCAGAGTATTACATGAGAAGAATATGCAGCTGAGAATATTTTGTCCATCAAGGCTCCCACTCAGAATGGAAGGAGAGATAAAGAGCTTCCAGGACAGACAGAAACTGAAAGAATATGTGACCACCAAGCCAGCCCTGCAACAAATATTAGGCAAAGAGGGACCCCAAGAGTCACATAGACCAGAAAGAAAGAGGGACAATCTACAGAAACAGGGACTTTACAGGCAATACAACAGCACTAAATTCATCTTTCATTAGTTACTCTGCAAATGGGCTAAATGCTCCAATCAAAAGACACAAGTTATCAAATTGGATTTAAAAAGCAAGACCCATCCATATGCTGTCTACAAGTGACTCATTTTATTTTTTTTTAAGATTTTATAGAGATAGAGATCACAGATAGAGATCACAAGTAGGCAGAGAGGCAGGCAGAGAGAGAGAGAGAGGAGGAAGCAGGCTCCCTGCTGAGCAGAGAGCCCAATACAGGGCTTGATCCCAGGACCCTGGGATCATGACCCGAGGTGAAGGCAGAGGCTTTTTTTTTTTTTTTTAAGATTTTATTTATTTATTTGACAGACAGAAATCACAAGTAGGCAGAGAGGCAGGCAGAGAGAGAGGAGGAAGCAGGCTCCCCACTGAGCAGAGAGCCTGATGCAGGGCTCGATCCCATGACTCTGAGATCATGACCTGAGCCAAAGGCAGAGGCTTAATCCACTGAGCCACCCAGGCACCCCAAGAGACTCAACTTAGACCTAAATACACCTCCAGACTGAAGGTGAGGGTAGAGAACCACTTATCATGCTAACCGACCTCAAAAGAAAGTTGGGGTGGCAATCCTCATATCAAATAAATTAGATTTTAAACCAAAGACTGTAGTTAAGAGATGAATAGGAACACAAGAAGATCTAACAATTGTACATATTTATGCCCCCAACTATATAAACCAATAAATAACCAAAGTAAAGGAATACATTGATAATACATTAATAGCAGGGGACTTCAACATCCCTTTCACAGAAATGGACAGATCACCTAAGCAGAAGATCAACAAAGAAACAAGGACTCTGAATGACACACTGGACCAGATGGACTTCACAAATATATACAGAACATTCTCTTTTAAAACAACAGAATACACATTCTTCTCAAGTGCATATGGAATGATTTCCAGAATAAAACACATACTGGGTCATAAATCAGGTCTCAATTGATACCAAAAGACTGAGATTATTTCCTACATATTTTCAGACCACAATGCTATGAAACTAGAACTCAATCACAAGAGGAGATTTGGAAGGAACTCAAACACATGGAGGTTAAAGAGTACCCTGCTCAAGAATGAATGGGTCAACCAGGAAATTCAAGAAGAACTTAAAAATTCATGGAAACTAATGAGAATGAAAATCATTTCAAAACCTCTGCAATCCAGCAAAGGTGGTCCTAAGAGGGAACTACATAGAATACAAGTCTCTCTCAAAAAATTGATAAAATCCCAAATAAGCATGCTAGCCTTTCACCTAATGAAGCTAGAGAAAGAACAGCAAATAAAGCCCAAACCAAGCAGGAGAAGAGAAATAATAAAGATTAAAGGACAAACCAATGAAATAGAAACCAGAAGAACAGCAGATCAACGATCTACTGTTCATATCAGTATGAACAGTACTGATATGAATGAATCTATGATCAATGAAACTAGAACCTTCTAGTGGGGTCCTATCCTACCCAGAAATTGAGCTAGTAGGTATTCACCCAAGATATGAATGTAGTGATCTGAAGGGGCACCTGAACCCCAATGTTTACAATAGCAATGTCCACAACAGCCCATTTATGGAAAGAGCCCTGGTGTCCATCAACAGAGGAATAGATAAAGAACATGTGGTAATATATATAATGGAATACTACTCAGCCATCAGAAAGGATGAAATCTTACCATTTATATCAACATCTATGGAACTAGAGTGTATTATGTTGAGTGAATTAAGTCAATCAGAGGAAGAATGGTTTCACTCATTTGTGGAATATAATGAATATTGCAGAGAATCATAGAGGAAGGGAGGGAAAAATGGAATGGAAAGAAATCAGAAAGGGAGACAAACCAAACCATGAGAGACTTTTAACTACAGGAAATAAGCTGAAGGTTACTGGAGGGGACATCGTTTCTTTATGGGGTAACTGGGTGATAGGCATTAGGGAGGGCCCGGGATGTGATGAGCACTGGGTGTTATATGGAACTGATGAATATGTTGGCTAATTGAATTTAAATAAAAATTTCAAGAAGTCAGTTGGTTATAACTAGGCATGTGGTCAAACTTATCTCTGTCAACTCTGTCTTAGGAGAGATGCTGAATTTCTCATAATCTTGAGAACAAAACAAAACAACAACAACAAAAAAATGACAGAGGGAAAGAGTGGAGGAGTCTCAATGCTGCTTCAATTTGTTTTAGAAACAGCATAAAGAAAATAATGGAATTATTCTCTAGCTTCTTTCCATCTCCTTGAGTCTTGTAATTCATTTTCCATTTTTATGGATAGGCTTTGAGTAGTTTTAAGTTCACAGAAAAATTGATAGAAAAGTACAGAAAACTATCATACTCTCCCCTGACTTCCTCTGTAGTTTTCCCTATTAACGTCTTGCATAAGCGTACATTTGTTACCATCAATGATGACTAGTCCATAGTTTACACGAGCATTTACTCTTTGTGCTGTGCATGTCTGTGGGTTTTGACAAATGTATACTGCCATGGATCCACCATTATAGTGTCATACAGAATAGTTTCAGTGCATGAAAGATGCCCTCTGCTCCACCTAGTCCTCCTTTTCCTGCTGCCCCTCAATACCCTGGCAAGCATTAATTTTTTAACTGTCTATAGTTTTGCCTTTTGCAGAATATCAAATGGTTGGAATTACATAGTATGCAGCCTTTTCTGACTGGCTTCTTTCACTTAGCAATATCCTTTTAAGCTTCTTCCATGCCTTTCACGGTTTGATAGTACCTTTAATCAATAAATAATATTCCATTGTACAGATAGGTCAGTTTGTTTATTCATTAATCTACTGAAAGACATCTTGGTTGCCTCCAATATTGGCAATTATAAGTAAAGCCGTTATAAAGATCTGTGTGCAGGTTTTTGTGGACATAAGTTTACAGCTCCAAGGAGCGTGACTGCTGGATGGTACTGCAAGATGTTTAGCTTTGTTAGAAAATGCCTGTCTTCCAAGGTGATTGTATCATGTTGCATTCTTACTAGAAATGAATTAAAGTTCTGTTGCCCCATAACCTTATCAGCTCTTGATGTTGTTACTATTTTGGATTTTAACCACTCTGACAGGTAGTAGTAGTATCTCATTATTGTTTTAATTTGCAATTCCCTGACGACATGTGATATTGAACAACTTTTCATTTGCTCATTTGCCATCTGTATATCTTTGCGGAAGTGTCTATTCAGAGCTCTTACCTTTTTTTTTTTTAATTGCTGATTTTTCAGAGTTCTTTGTATATTTTGAGTAACAGTCCTTTATCAGATATGTTTTGCAAATATGTTCTCCCACTCTGTGGCTTGTCTTTTTCTTCTCTTAACAGTGTCTTTTGTAGAGAAGCAGTTTTGACCTTAAGTAAATCACACTTATTTTTATCTTTCATGCGTTGTTCTTTGGTGGTTGTATCTAAAACCTGGTAACCAAACCCAAAGTCACCTCCGTTTTCTCTGATGTTATCTTCTAGACTTTTTTAGTTTTGCATTTTATGCTTAGGTCTGTGATTCATTTTGAGTTAATTTCTGTGAAAGGTGTAAGGTCTGGGTCTAGTTTCACTTTCTGAATGTGGATTTCCAGCTAGTCTAGTAGGTTTGTTGAAAAGACTATCTGTACTCCACTCTATGCCTTTACTCCTTTGTCAAACATCAGTTGACTATATTTGAATGGGTCTATCTCCTGGTTCTCTGTTTTGTTCAACTGATCTGTTTATTCTTTCACCAATACCACACTGTCTGAATTCCTTTAGATTTACAGTAAGCCTTAAAGCCTAGTATTGTCCATTTTCCATCTTCAATATTGTGTTGGCTAGTCTTTTGTTTTTCCATAAATTATAGAATAAATTTGTTGATATCCAAATAACTTGCTAGGATCTTGATAGAAATTGTGTTGATTACCAAGTTGGGAAGACCTGACATCGTAAAATATTGAGTCTTCCTATCCATGAACACAGAATCTCTCTCCATTTACTTAAATCTTTGATCTCCTTCATCAATTTTTATAGTATATAAATAATAAGTAATATAAATCTTACACATATTTTAAATTTATATCTATGTGACCTTCCTCCCTCCCTTCCTCCTCCTCTTTTTGGTGATGTAACTTCAGCAAAACCAACCTTCACAATAATACAACTTAGCTGCTACTCTCTGAACAATTTAAAACCCCAGGATGACATCCAGACTCAGTTTCTTTTTGTTTAAATGAGCATTACCAAGTAAGAAAATGCTCAAACTAAGAAATACATTCAACTAGAATAATATTAATACAATCCAAATTCTAATGCTCATTTCACTGAACCAAAAGTGTGGTGCCCACATTAAACTTTGATGAATATTTAGGGTATCTGACAATGGTTTTGAATAACCCTAGGCATGTTCTGAAAAGGAATCAAGAGGATAAGGTTTCCAGGATAGTCTAGTTTAGGGCATTTATTACTGCACAATTTGTTGAGGACATTAATTAAATTATGTTCATCTCTTCAGTATTGAGGTCTTTGTTCCCTTAGCCATGGTGGTGTTTCATTTGCTTTGTATCCATACTCATGAAAGAAGATTAATATCTTCAGACATAAAAGCATAGATTTGCTTTACCACCCCTCAAATGTCTTTGGTAGAATCCCTAATTCTTAATTTCAGCATCACATTTATATTTAAACAAAGACTGGGGCACCTAGTTGGCTCAGTTGGCAAGCATGTGACTCTTGATCTCGGGTTGTAACTGTATGTACTATGTTGGGTGTAAAGATTACTTAAAAATAAAATACTTTTTTTTTAAGGGCTTAATTTTTTTTTAATTTTTTTATATAAACATATATTTTTATAAATTTTTAAAAATTATGCTGTAGTTTTGATTTCCAAATTTTCATTGCTGGTATCAGGAAAGCAACTGACTTTTGTATTTCAACTTTATATCCTGTAATCTTGTTTTAACTGCTTCTTAGTTCCAGATTTTTTTGATTCTTTGGGGTTTTCTACAATCATGTCATCTGTGAAGAAAGGTAATTTTCTTTCTTTTTCTTAAATCTATATGCCTTCCTCCCACCCTTTTTCTTGTTTTATGTCATTAGCTCGGACTCCAATATGATGGTGAATAGGAGTATATGTTGGGGGGGGTGGTCTTACAATTTTTTACTTTATTCTTTTAAATGAACTAAACTGGGCATCACCAAAAGAATCATCTCTCATTTAGGGAATATTCCAAAACACTAACAGAAATTGGGAGGACAGTAAGGAGGAAGAGTGTTAATTTTCTCATCACAAGATACCAATTTTATGGCCTAAAATTAAAACATTTTAAGAATATATATATCTTACAGTCAGTCTAACCTTCATGTTTTTCTCAATTTTTCTTAACCTAAGAGTTATAACTAAGGAGCAATACCACATGCAGTAAATTAATGTTTATCTTACATTCAGAAATAAGAAATTTTCATTTTGATTTCAGTTCATTTTTGTTAAACTCCAAGTATCTTATACATAATTTTAATATATTTTTATAGATCTGTTTTCTAGCTATTCACCTCGATATCTTCCTATCTGTGTAACTGTACAGAGAGAACTGGCATGAGACTTGTCTGTTAAAAAAGCATTTTACTGGAGCACTGGGTGTGGTGCATAAACAATGAATACTGTTACGCTGAAAAGAACTAAATAAAAAAAAAGCAATTTACTAGGTGAAGAGTAGTGATTATTTCCAACAATTTTTTCTTGCCTGTATTATCTGAATTTTTAATATAAAATAATAAAATATGTAATATAATAATGAGTATTATCTCAAAAATATAGTCATAAATGTTTTAAGATGTACTTAACAACCAAGAAAATTAAGATAATAACCCTAAGTCCAGATGTGGATGGAATTTGTCCTACAAATACACCATATGGTTAATTTTGACACTATGTTTACACGTGTTCCACCTTCTGTAGCAGTACTATATAATTTACGGAGTTAGGTACAATGTACTGACTTAACCCTCCCTGTCTGCACCTCGCTGAGGAGTGAAAATACTAGATCGACTAAAAAACAGTACAACCACAGGCTTCAGTATTATGCAGAACCCAGTTTATGAAAGAGCTAAGTTGATGGACTACCCTTTCCACTCCCCAATTAGCAACTCTTGTTTCACCTATAGTAAAAGCTAGGACAATAACAGGATCATTCTTAAATTATCAACAATAATTTCAATACTATAGGTTTAATTCATGCGTGTTTAAATTATCAGCTTGCTTACTGACTCAGGGTAAATATGTCACTAATTGATGTACTTTTTAAGTATATTTGATTCTTAGTGGCACCTGGGTGGCTCAGTCTGCTGAGTGGCTGACTCTTGGTTTTGGGTCAGGTCATGATCTCAGGGTCCTAGGACTAAGCTCTACAATGGGCTCTGTGCTCATGGGGAGTCTGCTTGTGGATTCTCTCCCTCGGCCCCTTGCCTGGCACTCTCTCTAAAACAAATAAATGGATAAGTCATATATGTATATACATACACACACAGACACACACATATATAACATGGATTCCACTTTTTTTCTTGCAATTTTTTTTTTAAGAAAACAACCATTTGTCCTGTAATTTCTCCAAATGGGCACTTTATCCCCCTGACTGCATGCTGGTAGTTAAGTTTAACATGTTCTTCAGTCCCTATATTTTTTGTAAATTGATCATTACATCTACAGTTTTGATGAGAGACTAGGTGTAATTATTCTTATTTTTTGTTAAAGCTATTTCACAGGTGATGTTAGATTGTTCTTACATCAGAGGTTCATGTCTGATATTCTCTCTTTTATGATGTTATCAGGCACTGATAAGCAGTACCCAGATTGTGGGTTGGAAAACTATGGCCTGTGGACCATCTGATCATGTTTCTATTACTGTAAATAAGGTTTTTATTGAAACACACAGTCACATCCATTCTCTTACATATTTCTTATGGCAGCTTTTACTACAACAGTAGAGCTACAACAGAGACTTTATGGCCTCCAACACTAAAATATTTACTATCTGATCCTTTATTGGAAATGTCTGTTAATCTGATTTATAGCTAGGTCCATTAATCTATTGTTAGTACAACATGTAATGTTCTCACTGTATAATTTTGTTGCTGCTGTTTAACACCTGCAACAATTTCATAAAAAGAAGTTTCCTCTTATCGATGAGTTCAGTCAGATGGTATAGGAAAATTAGAATAAATGCCTGATTCTTACCCTTTATTTGCCTGTTTTCAAATTAATTAGATGCTTTATTTATATTCTCCAAAGGTGACTGAAAAGTATTTAGGTATAATTATAAACACAAGGATTTAAACATATCCAGTGTGTTTCAAAACACTGCATTTATCATACTTACTGTCCCTTCTTTAGCCAGCAGGAAGCTCTTCAGATAAGCTCCTGAGTCCTTCTGACAGAACTCTTGTAGCCTTCTAGGATAATAATAGTCCAAACTCATCCTGCCTCAGCCTTGAATCCTCCATTTTTCCACAAAGCACTGGTTTCTCTTCCTAGAAAATAGTATAAAAAGACCATAATCTGGGGCTAGGAGCTCATTGCTACTGGGCTGAACATTGTTTCTAGTCCATTTTAGAGCATAGAACGAGGCAATCTTATTTATTTCTTTCAGATAAGATACTCCATAAATTCATTGTACTTCCAATTCAAACTAAAGATGACAGGGTTTTAATCTAACCATGCCAGTCTTTTATCTGCTTTTCCTTTCAGGGACTCTGAAAATTCTAGCTTTCAATGACACCAAGATAGTTACTCACTTATTTTATCCCATAATACACAAATAAGTCTCAAAAACAGTACCAACAAGCCTACCAAAAATATTACCAAAAACTCTTTAAGCTTACGCTTTTTAATTTATCCTTCTATCACAGAGATTATAGCTCTAAAATCACTTAGAACAGCTGCTCTGTATTTCAAAAGTTTACTCTCAATGGATTAAGACTTTAAAAGTAATCATGTAAAATATTCACAGTTCCAAAATCAAATCTACTAAATGAGATATATTCAAATAGGTTTCGCTTCTATTCTTATTCTCTCTACACTACAGGTAATCATATAATTTTAAAATTTCATCTTTTCATTAAAAAAATTAAATATGGGGCATGTGGGTGGTGCAGTCAGTTGCTCATCTGACTCTCGGTTTTGGCTCAGGTCAGTGTTGAGTCTGCTTGTCCCTCCGCCACCCCCTTGTGTGCACCTAAGCACTTTTCCTCCTCTTCTTTAAATTAATGTATTTTAAAATCTTTAGAAAAACATTATATGTGTGAAGATATTATTAAAATTTCTTAGGTGAGTTGTGACAAATTGTACACATTTTTCTCTACCTTGTTTTTTTCCTTTAACGAGACCATGGGGTGCCCACATGGCTCAGTTGGTGAAGTTACACGTAACTCTTTCCCTCCCAGGGCTGTCTGAGCCACATGCTGGGTGTTGAGATTACTTTAAAAAATTAATTGAGGAAGTGGTGATGCAACATGGGGGCTTATGTGGGTAGGAGAAGAATAAATGAAACAAGATGGACTGGGAGGAAGACAAACCATAAGTGACTCTTAATCTCACAAAACAAACTGAGGGTTGCTGGGGGGAGGGGGGTTGGGAGAAGGGGGGTGGGATTATGGACATTGGGGAGGGTATGTGCTTTGGTGAGTGCTGTGAAGTGTGTAAACCTGGCGATTCACAGACCTGTACCCCTGGGGATAAAAATATATGTTCATTAAAAAATAAATAAATAAATAAAAGACAAATTAAAAACAATTAATTGATTTCTAAAAAGACCTTGGTCAGATATATAGACTTGTCAGTAATCTACTCATAGTAGTCAACACCCTAAGAATCAACTGAAAAATCTAAAATGCAAAAACAGTTTGAGAATGGAACTTTTAAGAATATAAATATCCAAGAAAATGCTGAGAACTGGCTGATTATTCAGTTATACTAATGTCTCCTTCTTCCTCCCGCACACAATGAAACTGTTTCCTACAACTGGTGAGTTCTTGTCAATAAGATTTAGGAGAAAGTGACGAATGCTATTTTCAGGCTTCTAAACTCTCACTCAAGCTTCCACCTTCTTTCTCTTCCTTCATCTCTTGTCTGGAGGCAAAGAGGGACCAGAAGATTCCAAGGCCCTAGAAATTGGCAGCACTACACAATTTTTAGGAGCCTGACATGCTAAATGACTGTGTAAAACAGACCTCAAGTCCACCTTAGACTGGGTCTGGGCAAGGAATAAACAGTGTTAAACCAAAAGTTGTTTAGTAGCCTAACTTGATCATACAGGACCAGTGCAGGAAATAAAGTCTCTGAAGGAGACTCGGAAATGGTCAGGAAAGTAATTTTTTTGTTTTTGTTTTTAATTATCCTAAAGCAAAAGTAGCAGATAGTTCCAAAAGGAAGTAGCTGATGATGCCAAGTGCTGTAAAGAAGTAACAAGAACTGTTTCTTAGAATTGACAATGCAGGGTTGCTGGTAATGAAGTATATGCCATCTAAAACTCTCACGACATTTTCACTGCTCTACTCTAGTTATTATGTTTATGGGGAATTAAGACACAATAACTTCTTTACAGTACTTTAAAAACTGTATTTGACATCATCATATTGAGCTCTAAAATGTTTTTGCCCCAAAGACACTTTGTTTCTATGTGCAATTTTTAATTTTTTCTGGAGTTCTTGTAACACATTCATGATTTTGCATTTCTTGAAGTGTAGGTCTATTATACTTACTAAGCATCAGCTTCTCCCTTTAAAAAAATGTAGCTCCAAACTGTGGAAAGAACCAAGATGCCCTTCAATGGACGAATGGATAAGGAAGATGTGGTCCATATACACTATGGAGTATTATGCCTCCATCAGAAAGGACGAATACCCAACTTTTATAGCAACATGGACGGGACTTGAAGAGATTATGCTGAGTGAAATCAGTCAAGCAGAGAGAGTCAATTATCATATGGTTTCACTTATTTGTGGAGCCTAACAAATAGCATGGAGGACATGGGGAGTTAGAGAAGAGAAGGGAGTTGGGGAAAATTGGAAGGGGAGGTGAACCATGAGAGACTATCGACTCTAAAAAACAATCTGAGGGGTCTGAATTGGAGGGTGGGTGGGAGGTTGGGGTACCAGATGGTGGGTATTATAGAGGGCATGGATTGCATGGAGCACTGGGTATGGTGAAAAAATAATGAATACTGTTATGCCAAAAATAAATAAAAAATAAATTAAAAAAAAATAAAATGAAATGAAAAATTCTCCTCAAAGTTGATACAAAAATGCAAAAAGAAATGTAGCTCTTCCCAGTTTCTGATACTTACATTAGGTAATATACAACAAAAAGACAGGTGCTATGGGGTCCTTGGTTCTTCACAGATCCTCCCTGCTCCCCACCTTTTTGTTGTGTGATGCTTACTTTATAAAATCACTATTTGTCTTAAAGGGGAAATAAAACATAAATTCCCAAGAGGGATTTAAAGGAAGTCTAGTAAAAGGAAATAGAGAGTTTGGGACAATACAGAGGGGCAGGATGTTTCAGAGGAATTAATAGATAAGGGAACAGAAATGTGTAAGTCTAGTTGAAGGAAACAAATAAGAGAACATCAGAATTGACACAAGTCAAGGACAGCTGTTGTGACATCAGCTTCAAAATGGTGAGCTCTGTACCTAGCATTTGTCTCTATGTGCAGAGCCAAACCAGCAGGGGATTTTTCCCCCACTTGGATTGTGAGGCATAACTTCCTAGGAATTTTTTCTAAGGTGGGAAGGTCCCTAAAACCCAGGATATGGTAGAGTTTTACTAACCCTTCATGAAATAGCTTATTACCTTAAAGAAAAAAAAAAGAACTTTAAAATTTGAAAATGTAAACTAGTAAGAACTGTCAATGGTAATAAAATGTAAACATTAGCAAACTGGAATTAGCCTTTACCTAAACAACAACAACAACAACAAATATATATATATATATATATATATATATATATATATATATATATATTATATCATATGGTACAATATTATTTTGTACAAAAAAATAGAACTTCTTAAATTATGCAATAAGAACTCCAGTTATATGTTTTCAATACCCACTTTGAAAGATGTGATTTTTAACTCTCCTTCAAATAAGCAAAGAGAGAGGTGCCTAGGTGGCTCAGTTGGTTAAGCACTTTCCTTTGGCTGAGGTCATGACCCCAGGGTCCTGGGATTGAGCACCAGGTCAGGCTCTCTTTTCAGTGGAGAGCGTGCTTCTCCCTCTCCCTCTGCCTGCTGCTCTGCCTACTTGCGTGCTCTCTGTCAAATAAATAACTAAAATCTGTAAAATAAATAAATAAATAAAAATAAAAAATAAAAGCAAAGATATCTTGCTTGTAAATAAAATAAATGTTAAAAATATCATATATTCCATTTGCAATTAAAGATTATATTTTCCTACTTTAAGAAACAAAAGACAAAACCTCTGGGTAAAAAAAAATCATTAACCTAAGCAGAGGTCTTATTACTTAAATATGATGTTTTTAAAAATTCTCTATCTATACAGGGTTTTAAACTGTTTCTTCCTTCAGGCAGAGATTCAGGAATCTAAAGAGAGCATTAATTTAGCTTATCTCAAATGACACCATTAGTATTTCACTGATGTTTTTAAATTAAGGGGCAATTTAAAATTTTTACCACATATACTTCAATTTATATTCATCATTAGTTGTCAGACCAAAATTTTTAAAACTTGACTTTCCCCCATAATACAAAAAATTTCATACATACAAACTGTTCACTGAATACCCCCACCACCACAACTGAGAGTCTACAAGTAACAGTTCCCTATATCTGCTTTTATCACTTACCTATCCATTCCTCTACCAAACCATGAATCCACTTTTTTACCTAAGTAAACTACAAATAATTGTATACTTCACTCCTGTTTAACTAGAATTCAGTATTTGTTTATAGTGCTTTAGTTTCTGAGGCAAATTTTTCATAAAGTAGAATGCAGAGACCTTAAGAGTTCTATTTGATGAGCTGTAAGAACTGCATATGCCTGTTACTATGGACTGAATGTTTGAACTCCCCAGACACATTCTGTGATGGAGGCGGGGCTTTGGGAGGTACTTAGGTACTAAGGGTGGAGCCCAATGAAGGGATTAGTACCCATATAAGGAGAAGGACTAGCACTCTCTCAGCCATATACGGATACAAAGAGAGGATATACGGAGAATACAAAGGAGAGGGAAGAGGTACTCTACCAAGAACCCAACCATGCTGGCACCCTAATCTGGAACTTCAATCCTCCAGAACTGTGAGAAATAAATATTCATGGTTTAAGTCATCCAGTTTATGGTATTTTGCTTGCAGTCTGAACTAAGACACCTGTGGAACCCTAACCCTTGTCAAGTTACATATTTTTACCCGAGTTTCCTTACTCTCCTCAGTCCTTACTTCCACACACTGTTTTCACCAGGCCTTAACTCTGCCTTGCCTTTTTCTTCTTAAAAACAGAATTGCAAAGTATGCACTCTTTCCCAGAGACTTCTTTCATTCATGTTTTTGATATTCATCAGTATTGCTGTAGATAAACATTTTTTTCTAAATTGTGTAGTAGCATTTAATTGTGGAAATACACCTTTTTGTTTATCTGTTCTCCTTTTTTTAAACTTTTTATTTTAATTCCAGTTAGCTAACATACAGTGTTAGGTTAGTGTCAGGTATACAATATAGTAATTCAACACTTTGATACATCATCCTATCTTCTCTTCTTTTGACGGACCCCTGAATCACTTTAGGTTTTTTGACTATTACAAATAAACCTGCTATGTTCTTCTGTAAGTCTTTAGGTAAATATATTTTCATATATCTTCAGTAAATACCTAAAATTGGAATTATGAGGTAACAGGGCGTTGTGTGCTTAGTTTTATAACAAACCATCAAACCTCTTCCAAAAAGATTGCTTCATCTTAAACTCCTACCAACAATAAGAGCTTTTACTGATTTCTATTTATGCCCAGATTTGATGTCATCAACCTTTCTAACCATTCTTGTGGGTCTGTAGTAGGATCTTTAGATTTGATACACTATGGTCTCATTATCATTGAGTTCAAGTTATGTTCAAATTTCCCTTGTGATTTCTTCTTTGACCCATGATTTACTTAGAAGGATGTTATTTAATTTCTCAACACTTGGATTTATCTGGTTATCTGGTTGCTACAGATTTAATTCTGTAATGGAGAAAACAATGCATGATTTTGAATCTTTATTTATAGTTAAGACTTGTTTTATGACCCAGTATGTTCTCTCTTGGAGAAGTACCATATGCACTTGAAGAGAAGGTACATGCAGTTTGGGGGAGTACTGTTCCATTTATAACTTAGTTAAGTCAAGGGAGTTGATCATGTTCAGATCTTCAATTTCTTTACTGGTTTTTCTTTTCTAATTTCATAAGTGCTGAAAGAAATAGTTAAAATCTCCTGCTTGTTTGCAAATGTCTTTTTCTTAATTTTTGTCTCATGTCATTTGAAGATAACACAAATTTATGACTGATACAAGTTCCTGATGAATTGACCTTTTATCATTATGCAATGCTTTTTATCTCCAGTAATTCCCTTTGTTAAAATCAACATGATCTAGTATTACCTACTATCAAGAAACTCTGGTACTAAATTCTGACAGTCTTCTCAGAGTTTCCATTTCCATTTATTTACTCACAACCTGTGCCTTTATATTTAGACTGCATCCATCCAATTAGCATATTGCCAAATCTTTGGATTTTAAATGCACTTTGACTTGTGTTTGAGGGGCATTTTTAAACACAAACATTACATTTAGATGACATACAATTATAAATGTGGTTACATTTGTTCTCCTGCTTTATTATTTGGTTTTTTTTTTTTTTTGACTGCTTTGCTTTTTTGTTTTTCTCTGTTCTTCCTTCCCTGTGTCCTTTTGGATGAACTGTATTATTTCCTTGAATGCCATTCTAATGCATGATTAGCTGAAAGACTATTATCACTCCAGAACTATTTACTTATTTATTTTTAGTAGTTGCCTTCTTAGTACTATACCACTTAGATATTCTGATTCAATGGCTTAGAGGTCAGAAGCCCATACACTGTATTGCAGGTGGTCTATACACATGGCGAAGTTGATAGGGATATTTTGTTTTGGTTCTAAGGGCCATTTTAAAATTCTGAATAGACCTAAGAGTCATTTTTAAATTCTGAATAATTCCTCATCCCTAGGACTGCAGCCCATATGTCATCTCCGAAAAGTCCTTATAGGGGACATCTAAGGGAATCCTCTCTTTATCCCACCATTCCCCCCCCCTCTCTCTTCACAACACCCCCCTTTTATTTGCTATGTAGCATTTATACAAACTCTCTCTCCTTCCACTGCAAATTCCAAGACTCCACGAGGGTCTTATACTTGCTTAATAAATAATTACCTACAGGCTTTCAAATAATTATTCAAGGAATGAGTCACTCTAAAAATCACAAGCTCACCTGTTACCACCAAATATCTGAATTCATAATAGTCTCACCAAAGCATGTCAGATAACATACACATATATACATTATAACTCTTTCTCCAAACCGAACCTAGGGTATCCCTAATGAAGGACTCAATTCCAGATATAGTCCCAAGACTGATACCACAAGGAGGCCAGGTTTAGGGGTTGGAAACCATTCCAAGCGAGGTCGGTCATAACGTGATTGTGTTACTCGTAAACTTCATTTTGATCCCTAAAATTAAATACATATAAAAAGGATGGATGGTCAGGAGGTATGAGAACAAGATGAACCGCTGAAAACAAGCATATCAGACACCATCCGATCAAATGGAATCTAATTAGCAGAGATTTACCCAGCTCGTTTCTAATAGAGCAAGCACGGCGCAAGGCCGCAGGCGGTCTTGCTATGTGAATGCGAAGAGGGTGATATCTGGCTGGTGGCGCACCGAGGATTTAGGGAACAAAACCATATACTCCACACTCACGCTGCAGAAGAAAACCAAACCCTACAAGAGTGCCACGTCATCAAGCGCCGCAGCGTACCTCTTCCGGGATGGGTGTCCCAGCTGTACTTCAAGCTGCGCCTGCGCACAGGGTCTTCCGCGTAAAGAACCAATGAACGGAAGGGTGGGCGGGCTAGAGGGCAGAGACTCGGCTTCCGGTTCCGGTGGCCCTGGGTCAGTCAGCTTTTGTGCTACGTGTCGGTGGCGTGTGAGGTGTTGGCTGACAGGTGAGGCTGTGTCTCCTGGTGGGCTTGGGCTGAAGCCTTTGTGACAGGCGGCGGCAGCGGGCGTGGGTGAGGCGGAGGGTGTCGCCGGGAGGCTCTTAGGAGCTGGCGGTAAGAAGGGCCGGTTGCTCCGGTCGGAGACCGAGGTCCGGCGCTTTCCGCTGCCCGCACACTTCCTAGTACGGCTTCTGTGGAAGCAAAGCCCCAAGCCGGCGGCGTCCCCAGGGCGCGAAGCAGAGTGGCTCTGATGGCCTCTGGTCCTTCAGCGCTTAAAGACCTGGCCCAGGCTTTGGCTTCTTGGCTGTTTGCGCAGGGCCGCCTTTGTGTGCCACCCGTACTCTGTTGGGGGCCGCCAGTGTGTTCTGTGCTCCAGCGGGAGTGGATGGCTGCGGCCGGAGTTCCCCGCGGACTTGGCTTTGGGGATTTGTGCGTAGCGTCCTGTCTCGGAAGAGCTTCACTCAGCCCTGGCCCTCCCACTCCTGCGGGCTCTAGGGGAGGATGGGTGTAGACTAGATGGAGAGATCGTGGTGTGTCACTAAATCCCCTCCCCGGGAAGTGAGTGCCGGGTTTGTGAATTGTGAGCGCCACCCCCCGCCCCGAAGAAAGACCCCTTAGCTTCTTTCAGGACAGCGATAAAGTTTAAGCCACTGGGTTTGAAGAATAAACTTAAGTGAAATACTTAGAAAGCAAGCGTAAGTATGTCAGTTTAGGCTGGAATCTGTACTTTTTTGTTTTGTTTTATAAGATGGAATTGACTCGTCTCAGACAGGAACTCGTGGCTGCTCTCCTCTCCATTTTGGTGTAACTGAGCAAGTACTTACTTTGTGATAAGGGACACCAGTGAGTGTTTTTTTACTCTTCTGTTTCGTTTAAACAGGCATCATGGATCAGGTAATGCAGTTCGTTGAGCCGAGTCGGCAGTTTGTGAAGGACTCCATTCGGCTGGTGAAAAGATGCACTAAACCTGATAGAAAAGGTGACAGCTTTAAAATGGGAGGAAAGATTAACTCTGTGCATTTTCTAGGTCTTTTCCTTGATTAATATCTTGCAGTTTAATAATTGTTGCGTTATTTTCATCTTACTGCTTTTTAATACTGTCATTTCTTCCTAGATTTTATGCACTTTTTTACACTTTACAGATCTTTCTGTTCTGTGCATTTTCGTGTAGTGAAAGGTGGTTACGGTCTTCATTCCCATGTTAGGTTTGCCTTAGTCATCATCAGTGACTTTAGAGTTGTTAGCCTCTTCCACATTTCCACTCCGGAAACTCTTTGGGAGTCATCCCTGTGCTGCCACTGCCCCCTTCCCACTTCTTCCCCTAAACAAAACCTTAACATGAAATCAGCAGTATAGTTGTTGCTAACCTTGGAAGTTAAATTCTTGGTTATCATGATTTATCTGTTAAAAGGTGTGCCAGAATTTGTTTACCTTTCTTCATTTGAGTGCGCCTGAAGTTAGGAGCTGGGAATGTAATAGAGAATATATTAGGTTTTAGTGTGGATGTAGTATAACACAGAAAACATGCCATAGAGAATCGCCCTTGCTCTGAAGGAGTTTAGAATCTTTGAGGGAAGACGGTCATGAATGGCAGTTACCACTTCAATTCCAGCTGTGGTAATCCTTTAGAGGAGAAATAGGAGTTTGGACAGGACATAATGGGACTAACCAAGTCAGGAGGGCGAGGGGAGCTTCCCCGAGGAAATAACATTAAATGGATGCATTACCAAGGTCTGAAACTTTAACATAGGGTTGTGCCCAGCCCAGTTTGCTTTCTCAGGCTTTATTTCGGGCTTCATTATGTTATCAAAGACGACAAATGTATTGTTTATTTAAAAAAAAATCATGTTCTGTGTTTCTGTAATTAATACTTTTAACAGTATAACAACTTTATTTATTTTAACAGTATAACAACTTTTAAAACCTACTGTGTATTTCTTTTATTCATGTTTCTTTTTTTTTTTTTTTTTTGGTATTCTGTTCATTTGCTACTAAGATAGACTATTTTGCTGCCTGTTGTTGGATTCACTAGCATGGGCAGCCACTTTATTTCTGTGTCCTTAAATATCAATAAAATATGAAAATTTAAAGATCTGTCAAACAATTTATTTCTTAATAGCATGCTTTGTTTAATTTAAAATGATAGATTTACTATCAGGAATAATGTATAGCACTAAGTTTATTTATGTCACTGTTAGTTTTCTCTCCTATACTTGCAATGACAGTGCAAAAAATAATCTAAATTTTGTGTTTTTAAATCCAGAATTCCAGAAGATTGCCATGGCAACAGCAATAGGATTTGCTATAATGGGATTCATTGGCTTCTTTGTGAAATTGATCCATATCCCTATTAATAACATCATTGTGTAAGTAAACTTTTTGAAATAGACAATATCTAGGATAGAACACAAATTGAAGGGCACCTGGGTGGCTCAGACAGTTAAGTGTCTGACTCTTAATTAATTTTGGCTTAGGTCATGATCCAGGGTTGTGAGATTGAGCTCTGCATCAGGCTCCTCTTGGGGGGTCTGCTGGAGATTCTCTGGCCCTCTGTCCCTCCCCCATTCATATGCGCTTGCTTGTGCGCGCTCTCCCTCTCAAATAAGTCTTTAAAAAGAACTGAAATCATTTTGAGTTGACAGCCTGCTGTATTGTTGATACATAGAGATGTCTTTTGAATTTTTAATGCTGCTAGAGTCTACTGGTACTTTTTGAGTACCTGATAGTTAGGAGTGCTTTTATATGTTCTGCAGTCTTTGTAGCATCTCTGAAATAGGCACAGTTTTCTTAAATAAGTAAAATTTTAAAGGGTCAAGGAAGTGGGTTAAAAGCCCTCAGTATGTGATAAAGCAAGTGATAGAGCCAGTAGTCAAATTTAAATCTTTATGCTGTATAGTAACTGGTTGGTTTTTAAGGTGCAGAAGAAATGCTTCCTGTCTGAAAATCACTACTTTGATAGAGTTCAGACTAGACCAGATCTTGTAGCTTCAAATCCTCTTTTCTTTTTACTTAACAGATGTCATGAACTTGGGCAAGGTACTTAGCTTCTCTGTGCCCAGTTTATTCCATAAGGCTAAGAGCTCTTACTTGGATTATAGGAAAAATTAATGACTTAAGTCGTATAAAACCCTAAAAAAGAATTTGGGTAGGAATAAGAATGGAAATAGAAGTTGTTGTGACTGTCATGAACCACTGTACTAATGGAGGGTTTCTTAACTTTCAGTGTATTAGAGAGGAGAAGAAAACGTTGAGAAGCACTGAGATCACTTTATTCTTTTCTAAAAGCTTTTCTTTTGCAATTGATTATAAGTTATGAAGAAACTTAATGGCAGTGAGCAATTAGAATAGTTCATGTTTAGGCATTTTATTTATTTATTTATCCTTAAAGATTTTATTTGTCAGAGAGCGCACACAAGCAGGGGGAGCAGCAGGCAGAGGGTGAAGCAGGACCCTGGGATCATGACCTGAGCCACCCAGGCATCCCAGTTCTAGGCATTTTAGTTTGATGTAAAGACTTACTATGAGTTGCAATACTTACTTGTTCTAGGATTCTTGTATTTATTTAATCTGAGCTTTATCTTTCATATAGAGGTAGTGATACTTACTAGGCTTATTCAAGGGGATAGAGAGGTTTGGAACAGTTACTTAGAAATGTTTTGTAGGGGCGCCTGGGTGGCTCAGTCAGTTAAGCGGCTATCTTTGGCTTGGGTCATGATCCCGGGGTCCTGGGATTGAGTCCCTCATCGGGCTCCTCTGCTTAGCGTGGAGTCTGCTTCTCCCTCTCCCTCTCCCTCTGCTGCTCTGCCTACTTGTGTGCTCTCTCTCTCTCTCTAATAAGTAAAATCTAAGGGGAAAACAAATGCTTTGTATACTATAAATTTTTTTAAGTCCTAGATGCTTTACTCTAGATACTGGTGGAATTTGTCTTCTAAATGACAAGTGACTGAATGATACTGTCAGGTGGATTTTTTTAAGTAGGTCATTGTAGTTATTAAGCATAAGTTATTATGCTTAGAGAAGTTCTGCAAAGAGAGACTTTAGGATCTGTGAAAGTTAGACGTGGAAAGGATCAGGTCTCAATCTACTCCATCACTTCAGAAATCTCTGCGATATTACTGGTGAGGAATACCCACACTAGAATGCTGGAAGCATGCAGAGAATACTCAGGTAGAAACACTCTGCATCCCTGGGCTATACTTAACCTCATCAGTAAACAGAAGGGGTGGGGTGGGTTTCTGTGAAGTCCCTTCTTTTCCACAGAGCTCAATGCCTCCTGCTTCCCATTCCAGTGTCACACAGGTTTAATGGATACAGTTACTGTTTTCAATTGATGTGGAACTTGTTTCCTGTAAACATCCCTCATTTTTCTTAGTTTTACCCTTTGGAATAACAAGTGTTTGTCTCTTTCAGTATTTTGTTATATGAGTGCTTTTTACATTTTTTCCCCAGCCTTCACTTAAAACTGTCTTTTTAACTCTGTCTTGCCAGACGTTACTGTCTGCCTTGCATCCTTGATAGGGCCTGTCTTTCACCTTAGATTACGAGCTCTGAGGGAATCCTGTTGTAGATATTTACATACACACACACACTCAAAATGTTAATATATGTTAAGATGTTAATATATGTAAATGCATATGTGAGTGTATATATGTATTCTGTAGTGTGTGTGTATCCAGCAGAACCTAGTCCAGCATACTCTCCTGTACCCATGAAAAGCAGTGAATAAGTGTTTGTTGAAATAAGTGAACAGCTTACAGTTCTTTATCTTTTTCTAATGGTCATGGTGGTAATAATGATCTCTAACATTTATTGGGCAAGTGTGCCAGGGACTATTCCTGCTTTGGTCAACTCCTCTAATCCTCACGACACTTCTGTGAGCCTAGCACAACTATTTTCATTTTATAGATGAAGAAACTGAGGCATGAAAAGTAGGTACCTAAGTTTCTTGGCTGGTAAGTGGTAAAGCAGCATATAAAACCCAAACTGACTTAATAAAATATTTTTAAAAATAAAGAAATAAAACCCAGGCTGACTGACCCAAGAGCCTATATTTTTAACCCTTATTAAGAGCCAGCTCTCCATTGAACACTCGTATTCTGAGTCACATTCCTTACTTCATGCTCCAGTTCGCATTTCATCAGTCCTTCTAAAATCTAGTATTTCGGATTGAATGCCTGCTACAGATGTTTTCTTGCTCTTGGCTAAAATCCTCAGACAGTTTCTCACAAATAACTGCTACAATAAATTTCCTTTATCCTGGGTTTAAACAGTTGGGATGGTTTGTTTTAAGTTTAAGAATGGAACATTATCCTTGTTAAATTCCTATTTCCTAGATTCCCTTAGGGAAAATTTTTGAGTTTTTATTCTGTCCAACATGGTTATTTATCCTAGTTTTGTACTAGAGAATCTTTTATTTCATTACCTAAGTTGTGGCCTAAAATACTGTTTAGGACAGACACTCTTAGTGCGCACGCTTTTGGATTGAGATCAGTTGGGTTGTTCCCAAGAGCGTTTTGAAACAAGTATTCAGTTTCCTTTCTTTTAATTGTTTCCATGGCAGACACACAATATCATTTACCATTACCAGTCAGAGATTGTACGTACCCTGACTGGTGGAGCTTGCCACTTGATCTCAAGGGGGGTGAGTTCAAGCCACATACTGGGTGTGGAGCCTACTTTTAAAAAATTATTAAACGATACTGAAATGTATATCTCAGCAGACTTTTACAATGTTTAGGCTTTTGAAATTTAGAAGTTCTTTTGTAGAAAAGGTGATTTTTGTTTTCATTATGATTAAACCCCTGTTTTTAGTGATCGTAGTTGGGAATGGTTGAGCTAGTTTTAGTCTTTATTTTCAGCCGGTTGATTGTATATCAAATTGAAAAACTTAATCAACTAACTGTCCTATATGTAATTCATATTTTCCATCCTGTTTAGAAAGAGAAGACTTAAATAAGACTTACTAAATAAGACCATAAAACACATTACCCAAAGAGGATTCAGAGTTTTTAAGATAAGCCTATGCAGAAGCCACATCATCTCTAAGGATCTTTCCCATTCTGAGATTTCAAAGTACAGTTCTTCTCCTTTATGCTCTCTTAGGGTTCTCAAATAACTGATTTTAGTTCCATAAAATTATAGAAACTATTTCAAATAATAATTGTTATTAAAATGTTCTATACACTGAGATGGACCATTTTTTTTTTCTTTTGCAGTGGTGGCTGAACACCTTTTTAGGAGACTTTTTCCATCTTGGGGATTGGTGAATAAGTGAGGATTTGAGAAGCTCATGGAGTAAAAATTTGCCTATGTGTTTTGTGTTTTTCTTTCATTTTTGTCTTCCAGGGTGTTTTGTATTTGTAAATTAAAACAGTTTCAAAATAAACAAACCTAACTTTTTTCCATCATAGATATTAAACAAATTTGATAGGATATCATGGGTTATTTTCGCCTCCTTCCTTCTGTCCTTCATATTTTGCTTTATAGGAGAAATTAAAATGAAATACTGCACTTTCTGAGCACCCCTTCTCATAAACATTTTCGTATCATGGGAAAAGAAACAGAGCAAGTAATGTTGGTAAAGGTAATCAAAGAGTTTGAAGGTAGGGTAGGAGTTTTGTCTGAACAGGCAGGTGGAGCTCCTGTAGATGTTTAGGTGCTTCATGAAATAAAGGTTAAAACTTCAGAGTGAGAGAGCAGAAACAGCATTCTGAATTATGTGAAAAATTCACTGATAATTGAATGTGAGATGAAAAATGGCCTTCTTTTCCCTTAAAAAAAAAAAAGTAATAAACAGGAGAGATAGTTTATTCCCCTTTGGCAGGGTAGGGGCGGTGATTTAGTCTGTTTATTCAGTGTTTAATTACTGAACTTTATTTCCAAAGTTCCAGTATGTTTATAATAAATTGGTTAGCAACACTGAGAATTGTTGAATTAGTATATCCTACATCTGAAAATAATATAACTATGTCTGATGAATGTCCTGATTCTTCATGAATAAGGTAGTCTGGAGTCTTACTGGTATGGTTGAAGTGTTCCTCAGTTTTGGACTCCAGTGCAGAGAGGAAAGTCTGTTCTCATATTGATAGTAACTGATTTTCTGCCTGTTTTGAAATGCTAAGTACTTCAGTTTTAAATGAATGGCGGTCTTCAAGGAAATAAAAATATAGCCTTGGAACTTTAATCATAGGGCATCCATATGGCCCCATTTTATAGATGCTAAGCTCCTTAAAGGCAAAAATGTGTGTGTGTGTGTGTGTGGACATGTGTGTAAGCACATGTATGTGTATGTGTGCACAGATGCTTAGATATGTACATATACACGTGCACATATACACATAGAAATTATGATAGAAATTATTCTAAAATGTAGACTTCCTTTGCCTCTGGCAAATGTGTTTATCTTCTTAGATAATTCTAGACACAAGTATTTTCTTAATATAAGGTAATTATGAGTCCCTATTTATAACATGTATTTTGCTATTTTTTATTTTGCTGATTTGCTGGTTCTTGATGCATGGGTAGGTAAAGTATTACATATTTTATATTTATACATGTAAAATGAGGGCTGACCAATAACTGGTGATAGACCAGAGTAACCTTCACACTTAATTGACTCTTAGGTAGGAAAAATAAATAAAATAGATTTTTTTAATTAACCATACCAATGTATCTAAGAGCTAGAGCATTTGTGTTATAAAACAGTACTTCTCAAACTTTAGCAAGTATAAGAATCATCTTTGAGAGTTATTTTAAGATACAGCTCCTTGGGTTCTACCCCTAGAGATTGATTGAGTAGGTCTGGGTGGGTCTGAAAATATTCATTTCTTTTTGCCTGCTAATGGCTGCTGATACATGGACCACACTTTTGAGTAGCAAATTTTTAAAGTTCTTAGTAGTTGTGTTTTTTTTTTTTTTTAAGATTTTAAGTAATCTGTACACCCAGTGTGGGACTTTTTGCTTACAAGCCCAAGATCAGAGTCACGTGCTCTACTGATAGCCGGCCAAGCACCCCAAGAGTTGCTGAGGCTTTGTGTTGTTTAAATACCTATACCAAAATAAAAGAATGCCCTTTTTATGGTAGTTCTGCCATTTCCATGAAACGTATGCCTTAAAGGAAGTGGCTTTGGCCATCTAGTCCACTAGACTAAACTCTAACCACAAAAAGTCAACAAAAGTACACATCACAGAGGAAGAGTCCAGACAGCCCTGAGCCCTGATGGAAGAGTAGGAAATAAAGCCTGGTTCCAGTTCCAGTTACTTTGTCACTGCTTACAAGTGGTGTTTTACCCCAAAATCTGCCCTTGGGCCATTTGTCTCTTGTTAAGAATGTTCTACTTGGAATGAAGGGTGTTTAATTTAACCTGAGTGCAGGAAGCACCATTTTGTTTTTTTGTTTGAAGGAGAACCTTATGTCAAAAAGTAAATGAACTGAAAGTGTTTAAAATGAGCTGAATTCTACCTCTTATGTTACACGTTGGTCATAATTTTGCTAGAGAAGGTCTTTTCTGGGTAGATTTTCAAGATTATTTGGATGCAGTTGTCTCATTTCCCTGACACTTATTCTACCTACACTCTTCTCATTCCATAGCCACTCACACAGTCATGTATTTGCTTGTCTCCCCCATGTGTTTTCAGCTCCTGATCAACCTTGCTTAATAGTGTGGTTTGTGGGCTCCTGGAATGTCTTATCATGAAATGTGTCACTGAAAGAGGACATCAGTTGATTGACTAATTACAAATTACTAAAAATCTATCTGCATTCTCCTACAAAACACTTGTTGAATTTCTAAATGAATATTATCACAAACATTGACAGACGAATAGAGGTTGGAGTATATGCTTTATAGGATTAATGATACACAAATAAGGCCTTACAGTTTTCCAGCTATTCCTTCTCAGTTGGTCCTCACAATAACCCTGTGACAAGTAATGTATTCTCCAAAATAATATCTACAATTTACTTCTCACCCCTCCACTGCCACCACACCACCACACCTGGATATTTTTTCTTTGTTGTCTGCCACACTAAAAAAGTTCCAGGAGAGAGACATTTTGTCTAATTTAATGGCAAATCCCAAGCGCCTAGGGCAGTGTCTACTTGTAGTAACCACTGCTTACTAAGTGAAGGAAAAAAGTATTGTATACATCGCAGATTTAATAGTTTCTTACTTGTAAGGGCAACAAAGATCATAATAATTTAAATCACCTGCCTAGTACAGTGCCCAAAGCAAATCCTTACTTGGTCAGAGCAACCTAGTATCAGAAAATTAATACACACATATGTATAGTGTGTGTTACTGGTTTTTTGATATAAGAACACATATACATATATGTGTGTTTGTTTTCTTTATATATATGCCTGTACCATGGTCTTAAACTACGTACTCCTTAGCTTTTCAACTTGGAACAGTAGCAATTCTGTGCCTTTTTCCCCGCCCTACCTATGGCCTATATGGAAAATAGTTTCTTTCTTCATTAATGATTGGGGATTCCCTCTTGTGTCTCTGTATGGCAATGTAGTTTATGTTTTTGGTTTTTTTGTTTTTGCTTCTTAAAGATGTGATTAGTATCAGTACAATTTATAAGGTTTGTTCCCCTGCTTTAAGAGCCACACATGGCATTCGGGGGCCACCTGCAGTCTTGACTGTGAGCTAGCCAGCCTTGCAAGAAAGGACTTCGAGTTGGAGCAGATGGTTGGCCAGAGTAGCACTCTTCTAGAATGTTTTCGAGGCCTTGCAAACCAAACAAAAACCTAGATTGGAGGACCAGGAAAACTGGCCAGTTCTTTCAACTCTTCTGGCATTATTCTAAGTGTAATGAGCATAAAAGTCTCTGCCCTTCCCCATAGTAAGAATATTACCCCTATAGATGCGAAAGGGCTTTGAAGGCTAAACTCTATGGACATGAAATAAATTATGTGTTTTTGGAAGGTCAGGAGCATAGAACCAAGTGAAAATATGTCAGGCCACTGGTCACAGTAAGTCACAATAAGCTGAACCAGTATCAAAGCAAGTTCTTTGTCCTCTCAGGGAAGAATAGTAGTTGTCGCACCCATAGTGCCCAGGACAGTCGTAGAACATGTCACCTTAGGTTAAGTTTCCTTAACCATTTTGAACTGCAGTCTGCTGATCCTCAGAATGGGTATATTAATGCCCAGCTTTCAGTGTTGAATTCCCTAAGGTCAGGAAATACCGGTGAGTGATGTGGGCACAGTGCCTAGAACATAGGTATTCTTTTTTTTTTTTTAATTTTTTATTTTTTTATAAACATTTATTTTTATCCCCAGGGGTACAGGTCTGTGAATCACCAGGTTTACACACTTCACAGCACTCACCAAAGCACATACCCTCCCCAATGTCCATAATCCCACCCCCTTCTCCCAAACCCCCTCCCCCCAGCAACCCTCAGTTTGTTTTGTGAGATTAAGAGTCACTTATGGTTTGTCTCCCTCCCAATCCCATCTTGTTTCATTGATTCTTCTCCTACCCACTTAAGCCCCCATGTTGCATCACCACTTCCTCATATCAGGGAGATCATATGATAGTTGTCTTTCTCTGCTTGACTTATTTCGCTAAGCATGATACGCTCTAGTTCCATCCATGTTGTCGCAAATGGCAAGATTTCATTTCTTTTGATGGCTGCATAGTATTCCATTGTGTATATATACCACATCTTCTTGATCCATTCATCTGTTGATGGACATCTAGATTCTTTCCATAGTTTGGCTATTGTGGACATTGCTGCTATAAACATTCGGGTGCACGTGCCCCTTTGGATCACTATGTTTGTATCTTTAGGGTAAATACCCAGTAGTGCAATTGCTGGGTCATAGGGCAGTTCTACTTTCAACATTTTGAGGAACCTCCATGCTGTTTTCCAGAGTGGCTGCACCAGCTTGCATTCCCACCAACAGTGTAGGAGGGTTCCCCTTTCTCCGGATCCTTGCCAGCATCTGTCATTTCCTGACTTGTTGATTTTAGCCATTCTGACTGGTGTGAGGTGATATCTCATTGTGGTTTTGATTTGTATTTCCCTGATGCCGAGTGATATGGAGCACTTTTTCATGTGTCTGTTGGCCATCTGGATGTCTTCTTTGCAGAAATGTCTGAACATAGGTATTCTAATGTTAAATCTTGTTTTTTCTCTGATCCTTCCACCTCAGAGGCAAGAGGCCCTGAAGCTCTATATAGCTGGCCTTCCTCCAATTGGTACAAGCTGGAGTTCTAATAATCTTCATATGGCACTGTCTGTTGTCCTGACAGCTTGCCCACGGTCACGTTAAAATAATTTCTCACATTGTCTGTTTCCTAACCCAGAATGCAAGGAACTGACATTTACCAAAGGCTAGGGGTGTTTAGGTTGAATTAGTGAACTGATTCCCTACTATATGTTAAGAAGTTGGCTAGGTACTGGCAATAAGAAGGTGCACTTGCTTGCTTTCTATCTTTCTATCTTTCCTTAATATTTTATTTATTTGACAGAGAGCGAGCACAAGCAGAGCATGAGGCAGAGGAAGAGGAGGAAGCTGGCTCCCTGTGGAGCAGGGAGTCTCGGATTATGACATGACCCAAAGGCAAACGCTTAACGGCTGAGCCACCCAGGCACCCCAGAAAGTGTGCTTTCTTAAGCAAGAAGAAAGTGAGTCATCTCAACCCTGACTGTGTAAAGGGGTTGCAAAAAGTCCTATCAGTAACAATTTATTCTGACCACTTCCCTAGTCTTGGTAGGGTAGAAAGAAGTACAAGCACAGCGGACGATAGAAAATGGCATGGTTAGTTCTTTGTAGTAAGGTGTGAAGTTGCTATCTCAAGACTTTTTAAAATGGTGAACTTTGTGGGGGGCTGGCTGGCTCATTTGGTAGAGCATGAGACTCTTGATCTTGGGGTTGTAAGTTTGAGCCCCACATTGGATGTAGAAATAACTTAAATAATTTTTAAAAATTTAAAAAATTGTTTTAAAATTGCACATTTTACCTGTTTAGTCTCTGAAGAAATTGGGGAAGATGATTTCTAAAGTGCTTTTCTGTGATCTAATTTATTCAGAGAGGACTCTGAGGTATCTGTAAAGGTCCACACCCCACCAAAGCTGGCCTTTAGTTCAAGAGCACTCTTTGGGTCTGCAGTGTTTTTCTTCTGATGCCAAGTGTGTGTTTTTCCATATCAGTTCACCAATTCTGTGACACCAACTGAATGTCCAACTATTTATTTCAATTCTTACACTCTCTCCCTGGTGTTAGAGTCAGACCACACAAGTTAAAGGGCTCAGTCCCACATGATGGCCCTCATTTCAGATGCCAGTTACAAGTGGGGTCCCCAGACAGTCCACACTATTGCTCAGCCAATCACAAATGTGGGGATTCTCACAAAATCTACGCCCTTCAGGTTTGACAATTCACAAGAAATGACATGACTTAGGGAAGTGCTCTACTTTTATCTTTATTGGAAAAGATACAACTCAAACAGCCAGATGGAAGGGATGTATAGGACAAGGTATGAGTGGGGAGCAGGGAAGAGGATGAAGAGCTTCCATGTCCTCTCTGGGTGTGTCACCCTTCCAACACATTGATGTGCTCCCCAACAGGGAAGCTCCCTGAACCCCATCACATAGGGGTTTTTGTTGAGGCATCATTTATGTACATATGGTTGATTAGATCGGTAGCTATTGGTGATTAGATTTAATTTCCAGCCTCTTCTGGCCCAGAAGAATTCTCTATCTAATTCTAGTTGTCTTTCAGTCATCGGCCCCCATCCTGAAGCCACTTGGGGGCCTGCCCAAAGTCACCTCATTGGCCTAAATTCAAGGGTGGTCAAAAGAGATTACTTATAAATAACAAAAGACACCCCTATCACAAGAAATTTCAAGAGTTTTAGGAACTCTGTGCCAAGAACCAGGGACAAAGACCAAACATACATATTTTTGTATTATACCACAGGGTCCTTAATTAAAAAAAAAAGGGAGGGGGACTTGAGAGTATATATATGAATGTGTAGTGTGTGTGTGTGTGTGTGTGTGTGTGTGTGTGTATACATGTATTTATATGCTATATATTTAAAGAAATACATGCTGACCATTCCCAATTTTTATTACATAGTAGTGTCTCCCCAATGTATTATTGTTCAGCAATAATAAGTTTGAGTCTTTACAGACAAACTTCAGCAGCTAAACTTGGAAAAAAATGTTAGCATTTGTTAGCAAATGTTAGCGTACAAGATCCTCTTATCTACTCTCCTTTTACAAATGAGGACATTCCAGCACTCCCATCACATTTATGATTGGCCTTCAGAATTCTACCAGAAGTAGACTTCCATTCTCCATGTATGTATGTATGTATTTAATTATTTAACTTACTAATCTATGTATTACAATGTGGACTCACTGACTCACTTTTTAATGGTTTATAATTCATTTCTGTCAAATATGTCATTATTAAAAATTATATTAAAAACAGAAGTAATAAATACCAAATATTAATCACTTGCTAAGTATTTCTTTTTCAGTGTTTTGGTCAGTTGTTCCCTTAACCTGATCTGGATTGTCTGAGTTAGTTTCTGCATAAATAGGGTTATTAACAGTAGAAAGTTTTTTCACCGTTTCTAAATGCTATCTGTCAATATTATGGGTCTTAATGTTGACATGATCAGACCTAGACTAAGCTATAATCAGAACCAGCAGCTGCAAAACTGTATTTATAAACTAGACTGAATATCTGAATGTTCTGTAGCAGTAAGACATATAGAATAAATGTCAATAAGAGATCATGTTTAGGGTCAATAAAAAATACATAATATATAAAATAAAAATATATAATGTGTGAAGCAAGTTTCAAGTAATAATACTTAGCCTTATTCAAACTACATGCCGTGCATTATTTTATAATAATTGTATTCTATTTTACTAAAAAAAAAGTTGGGGAGGCTTGCACTCATGAAATGCAAGGGGCAGGGGTTTACTGCTTTCGGCCTCTAAAGGACAGAGGAGTCAGAAAATGAACTTACCATTAACAACCAGCACAGACTGAAGACCTGAGGTTCTTTGAATGTTCAAGACTATATAAGCCCTCAGGGCCTTTGCATGACTCAGGGCCTGGTGAGACAATCTTGGTAAATAGTTGAGGCTGAATTCTGGCAACTTATAGGATGGGGCTTTGGAACAGTTTAACTTTTATTTGTCAAAAAAGACAATATGAATGTCTCATATTCTAGTTTTATGGTCTGAAACTCATACCTGCTATATTCTGTAGCTATAAACCTTAGTGCCTCTCACACACAAACATTTTATTAAACTAATAAGGAGTAAGGATTTTAGTCAAGTGGTACAGAGACTTGTAAATAGTAACATCAGCCTTTGGCTTCAACACTCTGACTTGCCGGTCCATTATCTAGAAGCCTGACTTTTATTTTAGCTGTTTCTTCTGGTAATTCTCCTAATCCCAAAATCATAGGAATTATTTCTAGGTTTACCTACTTAAATATACTATTGATCCTCTGTTATGATAGATGATGCTTTAGCTCACTACATGCTTGCTGCTTTTCCTTTTTCATCCTCCTAGTATAAAGTACTATTTTTATTTGTCCTATGTTTGTGCATTTAAATAGTGTGTTCACACCTCTGTTTTTTGTTAACAATGTGGGCAGTATCTTTTTAACTCCCCACTTAGAGGATGTGGATATTTATAGGCTTGTCTTTATTTGGCTGCTGCTTTCCATCACCTCTCAGCCCTTACCATTTGAACTTTTACATTTTCAGACTTGATAGCATTTACTGTTGTCATTTTTTGCTTTGTAAATAGGTATATTCTAAAAGTTAAAAAAATAATAAATGGTGTTTACATTACTATAACCTAATAAATATTGCTGAATTCCCAGCCAAGAAATGTATTATAGTTACGTTTCTTTTTTGATCATCTTTCTGTATATTTTGTGTTTATGTTTTTATTTCTATTTTCCTTAACATAGTCTGCCTTTATCACTGTGTCTCAGGAGTGTCACATGTATGGCATTTTCCCTCCTCTGCACGTCTCCCACCTCCTTCTGGAGCCCTCGGTCCTCTCACTGCTGTACAAAGTATTTTCTTGACCTGAAACACAGCGTCATCCTGACATCTTTCTTCCTTTGGTTCCTTGAGTTAGTGATAATGTTTCCCAGATTCTAAATCTTTCACTTGCTTGGTTCTTTTATTTTGCTGCAACTTATCACCAATAACTTCCTAAGTAAAATGTGTAAGAGATCAAAATATCTTTAGTCTAATCTCACACTTGATTGATAGTTTTATTGCATATGAAAAACTTAGTTCTAAACAACTTAAATATTTTCCCTCAGACCTTTGAAGATATTTATAATTAATTGCCTTTGGTAATATAGTGCTGCCAAGAAAACTATTTCCAGTTTTAGTCTCACTCTTTGTTGATGAGTTTTGTTATAATTATTTTTTTTGTTGTTCTGATTTTTGGTTTTACTTATATTCATGTTAGTTAACATATAGTGTATTATTAATTTTGGGGTAGGTTTTAGTGATTCATCAGTAGCATATAATGCCCAGTACTCACTACATCAAGTGCCCTCTTTAATGCCCATCACCCACTTACCCCACCCCTGATCTACCTCTTCTCCAGCAACCCTCAGTTTGTTTTCTTCCTTCCTCCCTCCCTCTTTTCCTTTTCTTTTGCTCTTTTCTTTTATTAATGTGGTCTGTCACATTGATTGATTTGCAAATGTTGAACCACCCTTGCAAGAATCCCAGGAGTAAATCTCACCTGGTCATGGTGAATTTTAATGTATTGTTGAATCCTCTTAGCTAGTATCCTGGCATCCATCAGGGATATTGGTCTGTAATTCTCCCTTTTTGTGGGGTCTTTGTCTGGTTTAGGGATCAGGTTACTGCTGCCTCATAGAATAAGTTTGGGAGTTTTACTTCCATTTCTATTTTTGAAACAGCTTCAGAAAAATAGGTATTAGTTCTTTAAATGTTTGGTAGAGGTCCCCTGCAAAGCCATCCAGATCTGAACTCTTATTTTTGGGAGATTTTTTATTACTGCTTCAATTTCTCTGTTGGTTATGGGTCTGATGAAGTTTTCTATTTCTTTTTGGGTCAGTTTTGGTAGTTTATAGGTTCCCAGGAATGCACCCATTTCTTCAGAATGCTTAATTTGTTGGCATATAATTGCTCATAATATGTTCTTAAAATTTTTTGTATTTCCTTGGTGTTGGTTCATGATCTTATTAATTTGGGTCCTTTCTCTTTTCTTTTGGATAAGTCTGATTAGGGGTTTATTGATCTTACTAATTCTTTCAAAGAATTAACTTCTAGTTTCATTGATCTGTTCTACTGTTCTTCTGGTTTCTATTTCATTGATTTGTCCTCTAATCTTTCTTATTTCTCTTCTCCTTTTTGGCTTAGGCTTTATTTGCTGTTCTTTCTCCAGCTCCTTTAGGTGTAAAGTTAGCTTGTGTATTTGGGATTTTTCTAATTTTTTGAGAGAGGCTTGTATTGCCATGTACTTCCCTCTTAGGACCACCTTTGCTGTATCGCAGTTTTAAAATGTGTTTTCATTCTCATTAGTTTCCATGTATTTTTTAAGTTCTCCTTTAATTTCCTGGTTGATCCATTCATTCTTGAGCAGGATGCTCTTTCACTTACAAATATTTTGAGTTCCTTCCAAATTTGAGTTCCTTCCATTCTCTCTCCTGCATCATTTATCCTAGCAGTTTGCACCTCCATTGTTGTTTGCTTCGCAATAATACCCTTTTTTATTTCAGCCTGATTAGATTATATTCCAGAAAGGGATCCTCTAGTGTCTTCTATGCTTTTTCCAAGCCCAGCTAGTATCTTTATAATAATTATTCTGAATTCTAGCTCCAACATTTTACTAGTCTCTGGCAGTTAGTACTGCATCTTATTCTTTATTCTGGGATGAATTTTCCTGTCTTGTTATTTCATCCAGAGAAGAATAGATGAATGAGGGAACAAAATACAAAAATATAAACCCCAGTGTAATAATATGCAGTAGACAAATCAGAAGAGATCAGAAACCAAAAAAGAAAGAAAGAAAAAAAGAGAGAGAATATAATCAAACAGGTAGACAGAACAGGGTGATACATTAGGTCCTGAGTGTATTTTGATCTGTTTGGTAGAAGACACTGGATCCCAAAATTGTAAAGAAAAACTTAATTAGATACAAAAATGAAACTGATTACAGTGAAAGGAAGCCAAAAATGAAGACTCTCTCTCTCTATATATATATATAAATATGTATATATGTATATAATGTAAATGTAGAAATGAAAATTAAAAATAGACATAAAAATGATTAATAAAATAAGGAACTAGTTGAAAAGAAAAAAAAGAAAAGGAAATTTTAAACTGAAAGACTGAAGAATCATGAGAAAAATCCTTGAATTCTATATACTGTTTTCCACTATCAGTTCTGTGTGATTGGTAAACTTGGTACTTGCTGGATGTTCATGCTGTTCTTCTGGAGGAGGGGCCTATTGCACTCAGGTGTCTCTGGCTGAACAGAGTTGCACCGCCCTTGCCAGGGGACCGGGCTCATTGTGAGCCCTCTGGATTGCTCTATGTGGCTTTTGTTCCCTGAAGACTTCCCACACTGCTTTAGAGGATGAAAATTAAAATGGCAGCACCCTGATCTCCAACCCCAAAGCTGAATGATCTCAGCCCTGACTCTGCAGTGCACCCTCAGGAAAAGCTGTCACTTTTTTCTCCCTGGTTTCTGTCTGCACTCTGTGTTCACCAAGGCTGTGACCACATGTTTTTATCTCAGGCACCCGACCCTATTTTGAATCTCCAAACTTTGCAGACTCCCACAGTTTATACCCTGCAGCTCGAGTCTCCAAGATTCCTGTGGTACACATCCATATCCACACTGACCCCCCTGCCCTGGGAAGGAGGAGGCTTTGCTGTGGTTCTGTTGCTTGTTGGGCCCCTGCTTAGAGAGCGGTCACTAAATCATGCTGCGGTTTGCAGTTTGTGGCAACACTGAGCTGAAAGCCCACTCCTTGGCTCACTGATTGCAGCTGGCTTCCCCTCCCCAATGCTTGGGAACTCTGCTGCACTCAGGTACCCCCATTCTTTCTGTGACCCTGGGCATCCTGAGACCACAGTGTCCCACCTAGGATTCTGTCCTGCTTCACCACCTCAGCACCTTTCGGGCAGGGATGTCCCTCACTGGAGGAGACTTCTAAAAGTTCCAGTTTTGCCCTCCAGTGCTGTATCTCTCCAGTAGCCAGCTATGGAGGCTCCCTTCCCCTTTGGTTTATCTTTCAACATACCATCTCAGATTCACTTCTCCACACTTCCTACTTTGCAAAAAGTGGCTGATTTTCTATTTGTAGAATTGCAGCAGTTCTTTTCTATTACCTCAGGTTGAGTTCACAGGTGCTCAGAATGATTTGATAGCTATCTAGCTGAATTCAAGGAACTAGATGAAGCTAGGGCCCCCTCCTCCCCACTGTCTTCCTTCCAATCTCCCCAACTTGTTTCTTTAAAGAAGGCAAGGAGTTCTGACCCCTTGATTAATAATGGAACATAATAATGGAACAGAATGACAACTAATCACACTTCCTTTTCATTGAGACATGGAGAATATTACAGGCTGGATTGTGTCCCCACCAAATTCACCTACCCCCAGTACCTCAGAATGTGATTGTATTTGGAGATAAGGTCTTTAAAGAATTAATTATGTCAAAAGGAGGTCATTAGGGTGGTCCCTATTTCAAAATGATGTTCTTAAAAGGAAATTTGGACACAGACAAGTGCAGAAGTAAGATTATGTGAAGATAGAGAAAGAGGACTGACATCTACAAGCTAGGGAGAGAGGTCAGAAGAAACCAACTTTGCTGACATCTTGATTTCTGATTTCTAGCCTCCAGAATTGTGAGAAAATTAATCTCTGTTTAAGTCATTGGTACATTGTTATGGCAGCCCTTGCAAGCTAATACAGACGGCAAGTTTTTTGCCTTTTTTCTCTTCCTGTTTCCTAAAAGAAATACAAGTTCAAGTGAGCAAATTTTGGGGTACACAGTAATCTCATAAGAATAAAAAGATCATGAAATATTGTTTTCCTTTGTTACAATGAAAACATGTAGAGTTTTGTAAAATGTGTACCAGAGAAAAGAATCAGATTGTCTTTCTTTTTTAATTAAAATATAGTTGATGTACAATATATAATGCCAAGTGGATACATAGTGATTTGACAGTTACATATTATGAAATGCTTACCATAGGTTAAGGGGATCGCAGTTTTTAACTGTGTTGTAACAATTCTTTATTAATCAGTTAATTTCATTATCAAGTAGCTTTCTTTTAAAGGTTTTTATGAACACTGTATTTCCTGTATACATGGTGTTTAGATAACCTGTGTTTATATATCAGCGGCTTGAGTGGATATAAAATTGGGTGCCACCTAACTTTTCTTGAAAATTTGACTGAAATTAATTACTCCATTATAGCCTAGCACGGTGTTAGTAAGAAGAAATTTGGCACTAACTTGAAATTTGTCCTTCTTATTTTGTCTCCTTTGTGTGATTAAAGAATTCTTTCTCTATTCCTGAAATCAATCAGAATAAGAACTGCCTCAATAAAAACTGATATTTTGTATAGTTTTTTACACAAATTCTTCAGAGAAATTTTGTGTTCTTACATCTTGTAAAAAGTTGTCTGTTCAGTCTGCTGGTTTATCTATTTAAGGAGACTTCCCTTTTGTTACTTTTCCTTTGTTCTTTATATATTTTCTTAATTGTTTTACCTTGCTTGGTTCAAGCCTTTTTATACTTTGTTCAATTTTTAACTCACTTCTGTTTCTTGCTGTTTGTAATTTGTGCTCTGATATTATTTTGGTTCTCAATTATTTTTAGCGTGCAGTTTTCTTTTTTTATTTCATTCTAGTTTTAAAATTAGTTCACTGATGATAAATCATTTTCTGCAATTCTGCAATTCGTGTCTTTATTAAGTTGTTTTTTGTTTGTTTGCTTGCTTGCTTGCTTTGTCACAGAAAGTAGTTGTGGAGAGTTTTCTTCTGTTTCTCTTAGATTTCTACTCTTAGGTTCCTTATCTGACTTCTGACTTCTGAATGCTATTGTCATTTCTTTGTGATTTTATTTTTTAGTAGTATGACAGTATAATTTAAACTTAATCCTTTTTAAAAAAATATTTTTATACAAATTTTAAAACATATAAAAATAGAAATAGGATAATTTTCATTTCTAGGCAGAACATGGGCTATTTTATTGGCTTTCACTTTGCTCTCTGTCCTGCGGCATCCCTCATACTTTGCAGAGTCCTGCTTATCTCTGTAGAACTATAGCTTAGAAGCTGTGTTTTGCTTCTCTTCCCTTCTCTGTAGCCTGAGGATGTAGGAAAATGGCATAGGCCTAGTTCCCTCTGTGTTTCCTTTGTTTAAGAATGTGGATTTTCTCCTCTGAGATATGACCCAGTATCCTAGTCTACTATTTACTTAGTCCAGAATGTACCCCATTATTGTAGGGGAAAACCTATGGTCTGAGACTGTTCTAATTCCACACAGATCTGATACCTCTCATCTCTGCTCAGTGCCTTGCTTTAGAGGCTTCTAGACTTAAAGATTTCTTTTTGAATTTTGCCTGACTTTCCTATTAAACCCCTCAGACTACTTTTCTCCAAAGTAAGAAATATTTATGGAAATTCCCAATATTTCATTCACTCTTTCTGGAGCTTAGTTAGGGTAAAGGTTAGGAAGGTGTGCCAAGCCACACCAAAATGTTTTTTTTTCTTTCTCCACTATTCACTGAAGTTATGGCATGAATTTGTGTCCTTTTTCTTATTCTTGTTCTTGAAATTTTTGCTGCCACTCGTAATTACTGTTCATTACATTAGCTGTTGGAGGAGATGAATTCTGGGCTCTCTGTGTTACTTGACAGTGCTGTTTTAATAAGTGGATGGAAGATTAAAATAGGCCCTGCTATCTTGTGATCCTTTTAACCCAGAACTCTTTAATTGGAAATTGAGAGATCTCTACACTGTTACAAAAAGCTCTTTGATATGTCCTGTTTTTGTCTTCCACTCACTTTCTTTGAACTGCTCTTACACCTACCCTCTGCTAATTGATGCCATAGGAGTAATTTAACCCTTAAGAAGATAATTGTTTAGCCTACTGGTATTATACCAATTAACATGGGCTAAAGCCGAGAATAAAAAATAACAGAACAGTACAAATGGCCAAACCAGAATTATTGTTACAGAGCAGTGAGTTTAGTTGCCTGTTTTTACAGAAAGAAATGGAAGCAAATGAGGAAAATAAATATAAAGTCCTGGCATTTAAACCAAGCTTCCCAACTCTTAGGTTAGAGTTATTTTTCCATTTTATCTCTTAGTTTCTCTACCATCCTAAAGTGACTCACCAAAATGGCTACTTCCCAGCTCTTTAATAAATGGGAAATTTAATACCTAGCCTTTGGTTTAGTTCATTCTAGCCTAAGAATTAAGTACCAAGGAAGAATATAATGTAATCACTATGCAAGAGGACCATCTGTCTGCAATATCCAGTCCCCTCAGTTACAGCTAGTTAATTTAGTGGATTTTAGTATCTTCTCCCTTTCTGTTGTTCATAATGCAGCCCATTTAAGACAATTAGTGCTATAAAGTGCTCTTGTCAAAGGGGTTGGAATATCTTGGATGAAGGAAGATCAGTCGTTTGGCCAAGAGTGTTTAAGAACTTCAGCTTCCCATTATGATGGAAAAACTGGGAAAGCACCTGCCCTCCCAAAGTAAGAAAATGACAAAACTGGACAAAATACATGGGAAAAAACAACAACAACAACAACCTGTTTTCAGAGACTGGAAAACAGGAAATACAAAGCTGATCATAAGGGGAATATAAAAGAGAGTCTTAAAGTCACTCCAGCATTCTGCCAGAAAGGCACTTTGCAAAGCCAAACCACAAGATAGGGAGGAGCCCATTCAGAGAGTGGTGGTCTTGAGTTCAGGAGGTAATTATTAGAGATGAAGGAATCCAAGATGGCTGGAATTCTTAGGGCTGATAAGCATAGGGGGTGGAGAAAGAAATCTGCAGAGACTGGAAATCTGCAGAGTTCCCCTGGAATCTGTTGATGAAAACTAAGCTGTGCTAATGTAAGCCAGACACCACAGGACTGGGCTACCACTGATCAGGAGCACTAAGATGATTAACTCCCGAAAGACACAAGATCTGGAACACATATCAGTTCATTAGCAATCCTATGACATTCAAAGGATAGAGATAGTACAAATATATGTCATTAAGTTTGATAACTTAAAAGCAATGGACAAATTCTTTGTAAGACAAGGTTATTGATGGTAAATCTATTTACCTATCTATGGCTTTTATATACACATATATAAAAAAGAAATTGAGTTCATAATTAAAAACCTTCCTACAAGGAAAACTTCTGGCCCAAATGTCCTCAGTAATGAGTTTTACCAAACATTTTAAATGACAACAACAACGTAATAATAATAGTAATAAGCACAAGCTCATGTAGAAGAGAGAACCCTTACCAGGTCAATTTTTGAAGCTAATATAACTGATAAACAAAACCAAATACTCAAAACTGCCTACCAATGTTTCATGGCATTGATGCCAAAATTATTAACAAGCTATTAAAAAATTGAAGCTAGCTATGTATAATAAGGATATTATATTATGACCCAGTCAAATTTTTCTTAGGAGTACCAGGTTGGCTTAACATTTGAAAAATCAATGCAATTCAATGTTAGGAGAATAGAGAAAACATGTGTTCCTCCTTCAGCAGAAGAAGAAAAGATGCATTTGACAAAATTTAGTTTATATTTATTACAAAAAAACTTTCATTGTAATAGGAGTAAAGAGGAACTGATAAAGGACATTTTTTTAAAAAAATATAGAACTAGAACTAATAACATCATACTTTATGGCAAAAGACGGAATTCATTTTCCCTAAGATCAGGAACAGGGCTCCATTCCCATCACCTTTCATTGCACAGGAAGTCCTTGCCATTCTGGCCAGTAGAAAAAAAGCAAGACGGAAGTGAAAGGCACCTTTTGTGTTGGGAACCAAAATATCAATTTGCTTTATTTGCAGATAGCATTACTGCTTATAAAAGTTCCTAAAGAATCTCCAAAAATTATGTTGGAATTCATAAGTGAATTTACAAGGCCACAGGATGCAAAACTAATATACAGAATCACTTGTATGTCTGTATATTAGCAATAAAAAATTAGAAAATGAAAATTTTAAAATAGCATGCTTATGTGTTAGCATCAAAATCATAAAATATCTCAGATTGGGGCACCTGGGTGACTCAGTGAGTTAAAGCATCTGCCCTTGGCTCAGGTCATGATCCCAGGGTCCTGGGATCGAGCCCCACATCGAGCTGTCTGCTCAGTGGGGAGCCTGCTTTCCCTCTCTCTCTGCCTGCCTCTCTGCCTACTTTTGATCTTTGTCTGTCAAATAAATAAATAAAATCTTTTTTAAAAAAATACTTCAGATAAATTTAACAAAATGTATGCAAAACCTATATACTGAGAACTACAAAAACAAAACAAAACTCAACAACAGATCTGTTTGTGGATTGAGAAACTCAATATTATTAAGAGGCTAATTCTCCCCAAATTGGTAGATGCAGTGTCAGACCCAGTCAAAATCCCAGCTAGCTGTTTTGTAGAATTTGACAAGATTAGCATAGGCAATCTTAATGATTTATAAGGAAATCTCAAAGCTGATAAGGAAATGAGAGGACCAAGAGTAGCCAAAATAATTTAAAAACAAGGACAAATTTCAAGAAGTCAAGTCTTAAAATAGAGCAACAACAAGCAAGAAAATGTAGTGTTATTCTCAGGTTTGGTAAATAGATAAAAGGAACAAAACAGGGACTCCAGAAATAGCCCACACAAATATGGTCAGTTGATTTAAAAAAAAAAAAAAAAAAGGCCAAAGAAATTCAATGGAGGAAAGTACAGGTTTTTAACAAACAGTGCTGGTACAACTAAATATATGGGAAAAAATAAATCTCAATAAAATCAAAATCAGTAAAGATGAAAACTATAAAACTTCTAAAAAACAAAATTTGTGATCTCAGTATAGGCAAAAATTTTAAACAGGTATAACTATAAGATATTAATGAATTAGGCTTTGTCAAAATTAAAATGTTTGCTCTTCAAAGAACAATTCAAAATATAAAAAGGCAAGCCACAGATTAGGAAAATACACTAATAATATTTATATCTGTTAAAGAGACTTGTATAAAGCATATATAAAAAAGCTTGAAACTCAATAATTAGAAAATAACCCAAGTCTATTTAGGTAGGGAAACAAATTAATTAAACATTTACAAAATAATATATATGAATGAACAATAACCACATGAAAAGATACTCACTATTATTAAAAATTAAAAGTATCATAAGCTACTACTACACACCCACCAGAATAGATTTTTTTTAAAAGGACAGCATCAAGTATTAACAAAGATATGACTCAGCTGGAACTCTCATTGATTGCTCTGGGAATATAAAATGATCTGACCATTTTAGAAAATACTTTAGCTGTTTTTTATAAAATTAAACATCTACTTACCCTAACACCCAACTGTCTACTTTTATTGAGTGTAAGCCCTGTCTCAGTATGGTGTTTTTTTAAAAAAATTCTTGTTTTCATATTTGCAAATGGCATATCTGATAAAGGGCTAGTATCCAAAATATATAAAGAACTTATATAAATCAATACCCTAAAAACAAATAATCCAGTGGAGAAATGGCAGAAGACATGAACAGGCATTTCTCCAAAGAAGACATCCAGATGGCTAACAGTCACATTAAAAAGATGCTCAACATCATCAGGGAAATGCAAATGCAAACCAAAACTACAAAGAGATACTAGCTCACACTTGTCAAAATGGCTAAAATAAAAAATGCAAGAAACAGCAAGTGTTAGCAAGGATGCAGAGAAAAAGGAACCCCCTTGCACTATTGATGGGAATGTAAACTGGTACAGCCACTGTGGAAAACATTATGGAGGCTCCTCAAAAAACTGAAAATAGAGCTACCATATGACCCAGTAATCTCACTACTGGGTGTTTACCTGAAGAACACAAAGACACTAATTCAAAGGGTATATGCACCCCTGTGTTTACTGCAGCATTATCTGCAAGAGCCAAGATAGAGAAGCAGCCCAAGTGTCCATCAAAAGAAGAATGGCTAACGGCGACGTCACACACACACACACACACACACACACACACACACATACATACACACACATATACATATATACACACAAACATACACACACAATGGAATATTATTCAGCCATAAAAAGAGTGAGTTCTCGTCGTGTGCAATAACATGGGTAGATCTAGGGAGCATAATTCTAAACAAATGAGCCCTTCAGAGAAAGACAAATACCGTATGATTTCACTCATGTGATATTTAAGAAAAAAAAAAACAGTTGGACAAAGAGCGGGGGAGAAGAAAGAGACAAAAAACAGACTCTTAACTATAGAGAATAAACAAATGTTCTCCAGAAGGCGGCTGGTGGGGGAATGGGTGAAATAACATGAAGTAACAGACGGAATTGTTGAATCACTCCACTGCCCACGTGAAACTAACATCACACTGAATATTAACTACACTGGAATTAAAATAAAATCACAACAAATTTCTGTGTGAACCTTGAAACAACTTTTCAAATTTATTGTATTAGAGAACATTATATTTTTTAAAGGTTTGCGTATTTTTACCCGAAGAACCTCAGAAAGACACAAGGTGGCGGTGTCCCTCCAGGAAAGCTTGCGTTCAGGCTCTAACTCAGCGGCCAGTTTCACCGGACCGGTCCTCAGTCCTTCAGAACTTCCTGTCCTTAGTACTTTATTTTCCAGGCGCTTATCTAATATTCTTTTATTAATCAGTCATCTACTTAATTATTGTCTACATTCAGTAGCCACGCCACACAGCTTTTAAACATGCGAAGACCTTTTAAAGAACTTTGTTTTGGTTTTCTGCCGTAGTTAATAACAGTCAAAGTGGTAAACAGTTCGCAGTAAGATATTTTGTTATCAGGGAGGCCCATGTCCACTACAATTTGTTACTCGCCGATGGAACATTTTGAGAAATTTGCCTCACCTCCCGAGTGCTCTCAGTTTCCTGATAGCGCTTCTGACTTGTAGTTCAGAAGGTCAGCCACCAGGGGGCAGTGCCGGAGCATAGTCAGGAACACGAACGTGATGTGGGAAAAGCCAATGGAATTCTTCGCTAGGTCTGGGAGAACAGTTTTTACTGTAGCAACCGGGCTGATCTTCTACAAAAGGAGACTATAACCAAATAATTAGTGAGCACCAATAAGTATTTATTCTATCAAAAGTAAAGTGTGTAAAGAAAATGAATACATTTCTAGAAACCGTCTATTTGATTCAGAATGTTTTGGTTCAAAACATTATTTCTGTCATGAAGTAGCTCCTATGAGTGAACCCTCCTGAGGGTGACTGTAATCTCTGGACTGACTGTGTAAAACAACTAGGTGAGGAGGGAAAAGAACATGGACAGATTCTGGAAGAGAACGGATCCTCAAGAGAAGAGAAGACACTTGGTGAATTTCCCATTTTTTTACTTCTACACTGAGTGCAGCTCCAGTGCACGCATGTGGTTAGTGGAAGCTCAGATAATCCTAAATCTCATTTTACTGTCTGGAAGAAGCAGAGGACAGAAGTACCAGGGTACCTAGAAAATGAAGGGGAGGTAGCCAGAGGAGGTCTAACTTCTAGCTAAGTCCTCCACCGCGCTTGCAAAAGGCGACTTCCAGCAGCTGATGCTGGACACTGGGGCTTCCTCCTGCTTCCTGACCGCCTGTCCGGGCCCCTCCGCTCCGTGCCTGGAGAGACCAGAGCCTGATTCTAATCCTGACCACTGCCTGTAATGCCTTGAACTTGTTTATTAACCTCCCTGAGCTTTAGTTCTTCCAGATAATAAAAGAAACTGCCTTCTCCCAGGGTTATTTTTAAGGATGAACAGAGATAATTTGTGTAAAGTGCCTGGAACGTAGGAGTTGAATAAGTGGTTAGTTTGCCCCCCAATTCTCTTTGTGGTTTATATAGAGTCTTGTGACTAATTCTCTGATTCTGAGGTAAATTCTAGTGGCAAACCTCCAAGTCAGCTTGAGACTCTGGACCTGAGCGTTTGTAAAAGGCTCTGAGCCCACTTCTCGGAAGGTGGTTTTTGTTTCTTGGCTTTTTTTTCACTTCTCACAAGCTTTTATCTGTCCCCTCTTTTTAGATCCAGGTTGGAAGGATTATATGTCACATTTTGGCAGTGAGCACCACCTTGCTAGGCTCCCGGAAGAAGCCTGAGGTGGCTGCGGCCCGTAACACACTGAGTCGTCAACTTGCCAAGAGTATTTCAGAATTACTTGCCCATCTCCAACGTCGGCCTTTCTGACACTAGACATCCAGTCTTCATTAATTCTCATTTCCCATGGCCTCCTGTTTTTTCCTCGGGGTTACATTTACATGATTTTGGGTGACCGTGTGCACCAGTTATGCAAAGGCCTACAATCCCAGTCGTAGAGTCATCCTTGAGTCTTTCCTGACTCTGCCATCCAGTCAGTGCTCACGCGCGAGGCCTGTGGACTAACCAGTCTCGGCTCATCTGCCCTTCCCTCACCTGGATCACGCGAGCCTTCTACCTGGTTTCCCTGCTTCCATTCATGTGCCCTGGAAAGCCATTCTCCTCCAAACCCAAGAGTCAAACTTTTAAATATATTTATCAATTTATATGATAATCCTTCACTTCAACTTCTCTTATAGCTTCTTGCTGCAGTTTGAAAATAACCTGATCTGCTTACAGGCTCTCTGATTACTTGTCTGATGGCACTTCTAATGCTCACTGTTTCAGGCACTGTGGTCCTGGCTTTCTTCCTGTCCTCCACACATTTCGAGCTCCTTCACTCAATCTATTATGCTTATCGTTTCCTGTGCTTGAATGTTCTTTCTTTGCTTGTCTGCCTGCCTTTTATTACTCCTGCTTTGATTCTATTACTGTCTCCTCTAAAAGGGTCCCTTCCTGGCTGTTTTAATTGAAGCAGTCCTCACCCAGACTCAGATGCCCCCAGTCTCACTGCACTGTTTCATTTCCTTCATAATACTTATCACCATCAGAAATGGCCTTTTAAAAAAATGTAATTTTTATCCCTTTATCTATAGCAATGCCATTCAGTTCAGATATAGAGTTTATTGGAGAAAAACAGAGAAGTAGCAGAACATACACAATCTCTCTAATGCACATTGTTACTTGTTAGAGCTTATGTCAGGTGTAGGTGGTCTGCATGTCCCATGGCCAAGGCTCCAGTAAAGAAGGACAGTCCCTGGGGCACCTGGGTGGCTCAGTGGGTTAAGCCTCTGCTTTCAGCTCAGGTCATGGTCCTGGGAAAGGTTAGGGTCCTGAATCAAGCCCTGCATCAGGCTGTCTGCTCTCAGCGGGGAGCCTGCTTCCCCCTCACTCTGCCTGCCTCCCCCTCTGTCTCTGCCTGCCTCTCTGCCTCCTTGTGATCTCTCTCTCTGTCTATCAAGTAAATAAATAAAATCTTAAAAAAAAAAAAAAAAGGACAGTCCCTCAGGATGTTCTGTATATTGATGGTGTGCATTTTGGGAGGAGAAGGAGGGCCAGAAAGCATCCATGAGACTACACACAAGTTCCCTGGTTGGGGAAGTAACCTTAGAAAGGAGGATACTCTAGAACATGGCAACTTGTAATTAGCCTGGTAAACTAGTAATTAGCCTGGTAAACTAACTCAGTTCTCCTTTCCAAGCTCTCTGCTGTGCTGCCAAAAGTGGGGAGGACATAAGCATCCAGGGCCATCCCTTTTGTCTCCTCGCTAAAATATAACCATCACAGAGGCAGTTGTCTGTCTCATTTGCCACTAAAATAGTACCGGGCACACAGAAAAGTAAGCAGGATATTTGCTGAACAAATAAAAGAAAAATGGCATGTGTACCAATGAAGTAAATGACTAAAAGGAACTGAAATAGAGAGGGAAAGGCCATACTTGAAATTCTGTCTTGGTGGTGGATGGGGGCCTGCTGGGTAGATGGGTGTCTAAATTTATTGAAGCATAAGGGACAGTAGAAGCTACAGGTGAAATGACTCCAGCTGTTAAGAGCTGGGGAGAGGATAGGAGTTAAGGGTTTTTCCATTGCTTTTATTTATTTATTTTTTAAGATTTTATTTCTTTATTTGACAGAGAGCGAGATCACAAATAGACAAAGAGGCAGGCAGAGACAGAAGGGGAAGCAGGCTCCTTGCTGAGTAGAAAGCCCAATGCAGGGCTTGATCCCAGGACCCTGAGACCATGACCTGAGCCAAAGGGAGTGACTTACCCCACTGAGCCACCCAGGCACCGCTCCGTTGCTTTTAAATGCATATCTATGACAACTTCATTTACAGAGTTCTATCAACTTGACTTGTGCTGTCTCTTAAATCAGTGGTATGCTCTTTGGTATTGGACCCAAATTTCTTTTTTTTTTTTTTTTTAGAGTATCAGATGAGGATTCTCTGGGAGACTTGTTCCAACTGCCTTTTTTTCACTCTCATATTGTTTTGCTCCTCACAAACCAAGATCACAATCTGTCCTGGATTGTGTTTGGCAACAAGAGTAACCATGAGGTCATTTCCACTATTATAGGGTCAAGGTTAGTAATGCTTATTGCATCCTAATCAATTTTTGGAATGCTACTAAATTACTAAAATAAGGGAAAAAATAAAGGAAAAGTATGTAATGAGCTAAATCCTGAGAAGTATGACTCATATGTGAAGTACTCACCAAGCACTCAATCGAATTCGTCTCTAGAGGATTTCTCATGAGAAGAAACTTTCCTTGGGTTTAAGTCAGCATTCTAGTTTTATTTATTTCATAAATATAAATCCTTGAGATAGATATCATTGACTGTAAGAGTAAGAAGATTTATTTTTGTAATGTCGATAAAAACCATGAAGTAGGCAAAACAGAATTTGTAGTTGTCTCTACCATGACCCATACTTGGAATCATTTTTCTCTACCAATGCAGTATCTGTTTTTCAAGGCTCTTAGGGACTAAAGAATGACACATAATGGAGAAATTACACAAATTAGTTGACTCTATTTCTACAAGTCAAGGAATCTTTTGCAATAATTTTAAGGCAATTTTCTTTAACGATTAGTTTAAAACAATCTTAAACTCTGAAATTTTATTCTCTTGGCTACTTTACCCCTAAATATTCTGTTCAGCAATTTCCCCCACTTTCATTCTACTTTCTTCCTGTTTGTTCCTGGGCTATTATTTCCTCCTCCCTCTGATCACCTCTTAACCACTAGTCAAACTCCTCTGTCAACCCTTTCATGCTTTACACTTTGTTTAAACCTCATCTAATCACATAGCTTCAGCTTTCACTTAACCACAGACTTCAAGCCTAACTTGGAATAACCTTTGCTAATTGCCACATGGAAAACTGGACATGTCCATTTAACTGTCCTACAAATTCTTCCCACTCTGTTCTGTCCCCACCACCAAGCCCTTTGTTTCCTTGATTTCAGTGTATGATGAACATCACCCACCTTCCCATGTGTAAGCAAGAGTCTTCATGTACCACCACTTTCCATTTCTAGTCATTGAGCCTCTTATTATGTATTTACTGAAAGTCTTCCCTGTCTGCTTATTCCTCGGCATCTCCAGTCAACCGTCACCTCATGTGTGGTGCCTCTGAAGCTCATTGGTCACCCCATTTGCACAGCAGCTGGGAAGCCACAGTCTTGAACCATCAGGTCTCTTGAGGATTTACCTCCAGGCCCTTCTGGGTTAGACCTCTTCACTGCTAATAAGGCTCTCAGTCGATTATACTGAAATAGTGAGTCTATTAGGAAGAGCTCAAATGATGCTAATAAGTATTTCCTATAAATAAAGAATGTGTTAGAATTAGGGAATAAAAACCACAGAGGGGAAAGGTAGGAACCTAACCTTCAGAAGAACAGGTAGAAAAGCAAGGATGGGGTGCCCTGGGTTTCGATTTCAGCTCCAACCTTGATTTGACTGTGGGTGAGATACTCCCATGATTTTAGATTCAGTTTCCTTACCTGTAAAGTGGAGAGAATATCTCATTTATCTCTCAAAGGGACATTTTGACAGTCAAAAAATGTTGTATATCAAGTTTCCACTTGGAAATTTGTATATGGTACATTCTCATCAAATCGAATATCTGTAATACTTAGGAGTGTATGACTTAAATGCTTTAAATAACAGTTTAAGGAAATAATAATAGAGCTATCATATAGAAACACACAGTTTCTGCCAAAGAGTAGTGCTGACAGGCATTCTTGAAGGCCCCAGGATATCTAGAATGGAGGGATTATAGGCAGGTAAACTTTAGACAAACAGGATCACACAAAATGTCGTCTGACTCTTCAACTTCTAAAGAAAGATTTTGTTGCACAGAGCAAGAAAAGAAGGTTTGTAGATTTTTATGGTCTTCAAATAAATCAGGCTAGGCTCGCTTTTCACTTCTGCCTAGCGACTTCCAGATTAGAAAGCATTTTTCCAGCCACTACCAAATCGGGGAAAATACAGATGAATAAACCGTCTCTCCAGGTGCCACTCTTGGACCAACGGAGTAACCTAGATGTGGGCTAGGTGACAAGGGTGAAGATAGTTGGAAACTGCCATTTGTGTCTGCTACACACACCAAGAAAGACTTTAACATGGTTTGGGGTTGTCGAGATCTTTTAGGGCAGCATTCCACTAGCTGAAGAGGAAACCCAAGCTGAGAATGGCCGAGTTGGACAGTCACACAGCTACTGAGTGGCAGAGCCAGGCCTGGAGCCCAGATCCGAGTCCAAAACTCTTTTTCTGCTGCCCCACAGCTGCTGCTTTACAGTATTGAGGTTTTGGAATTTTACTCATTCAAATGCAAATGTTTTGTGGGCTTCTTTAGTAGGACATTTTTTTTTTTTTTGGTCTTATTTTACTAACTAGGGTTTGCTGTATTGAGCCAATGAGTGCAGATATGGAGGTGTTAAAATCATCCACCTCTTCTAAAGCCTTATTATTTTCCCTTTGTTTCTCTTTACGACATGGAACACATGCTTCCTTTCTTCCTTACAGCCTGAATTGGAGGCGGCAGTACATGCGACTTGACTGACTTGTTCTACCGGATGACACAGTAGTGAGGATGAGATTAGTGAAATCAGTGTAGCCCACGGGAAAGTCCTGCCCATCCCCACTCCAACCCCTCCTGTGGGAATTCTTCCAGGGGACTTGTTGAAGGAAGGAGTTGCTATGAGACAGTGCTGCAGCTGGGCTCTGTGGGGGGTCTGGGTGGTCTCCTAAAAGCGAGCAGTATCTGCAGTTTGAGAAGATTAGAGGTTTTATGTGCCACCAGTATGACACCACTGGCATAGGTCATGACCGACATATACTATAAAAAAGCCTCTCATTCATTCATCCATTATTTATTGAAACCATACTATATGCCAGATATGCGGCTAGGTTCTGGGGATATACTGTCCTTACCCTTGAGGGAATCACACCTTGCTAGAGAGGGCAAAGAAAGAACACAAAAGACTGCCTCTACCAAGGGCAAGAGAAAAGAGAGGAGGAAGGACACAGGATGATGGTCGGTAAGTCCCATTGTGGCTGTACAGACAAGGGAACACGTACCTGTAATACAACGTGATGGGTGCCATGGGAGAGGTGAGATGAAGTTCAGATGTGAACACACCAGAATAGCATCTAACCCCATCTTCCAAGGTCAGTGAATTGTTTTTGGAAGATATGATATTTAAGCACAGGCTTAAAGAATGAGAGGTCATATAGGTAAAGAAGTACACAGAGGATGTTCTTGAAAGAGGGATTGTCGTATAAAGGGCTCTGAGGCATCACGGAATCTGGGAACACAGGGACATACAGGTAGTACAGTAGTACTAGTAGGAGTATTAGTACTAGCAGTACTAGGAGTACTAGTAGTACAGTAGGTCTGGAGCACAAGCGAACAAGGGTAGGCCCAGCGAAGGAAAGGCGTGAGAAGATAGAGTAGTAGTTTGAAGGGCCTTGAAGGCCAGGCAGTCGCTCTTCTGGTCTTTGTCCCAGGACTTTGAATGGGATCATTGCATCTCTGGGAGAGCAGTGTTACACCACATGTCCCCATATCCCTGGCCTGTTCGCTGGGGTTTGTGGTACAGAAACAATACAAAACAAAGAGTACAGGTGAGCTCAGAGGATGGGGTATGTACACGGACACCCAGAAAGAAGATGTTGAGTGGGGGAGCCTCGTTCTCTGAGTCTTAACCTGCATCTCAGAAGTAGAGCAAGCGGATAACAGAGGTAGGACTAGCCTCAGCTGACGGAAACAGATTCGAAGTAACAAGAGGTGAAGCCCGATAGACATGCATTTGCCTTTCCCGTGGAATAGTCTAGGGCTGCTGTGGCAGCTTGGCCATACCCACCTGCAGCCCACTGCCTTTGTTTCAGAAGCATCGCTCTCCGTGTGGTGTTCATGCTGTGGCTCCTGAAGCTAGAGCTACCACACTTGCTTGTGGGACGTTGAGCTCCCAACCAGCAGCCCTTTCCTTAAGGGCTAGTGCTTTCTCCTGTTTCTCCCCAGGTCAGTCAGGCTCAACTGTATGCTTCTTATTGGATTCCTCAGCCTTGCTTCCTGGCACTCTGTTTGATAGAAATTTCTACGACCACCTTCATTAAGTAAATGGTGTGTACTTCACAATTGCTTACTATTATTTCCAGGGCTATTATAAATTTTGGTCTTTTAAAAATTTATTTTTTAACTTTTTATTTTTAAATAATTTTAGAGTTCAAAAGGTTGTGAAAATACTACAAAGAGTTTCCATATACTCTTCTCCCAGCTTCCTCAAACGTCAGTGTCACGCATAACTGTATTATAATGATCAAAATCAAGAACTTAAATCGGCAGAATACTATTAATATTTCTATACACCATATTCAAATTTCAGAGTCCCACTAATGTTCTTTAAAAAAAAAATATTTGGGGAGTTTTATTTATTTGAAAGAGAGAGAAAGCACAAGCAGGAAGTAACGGGCAGAGGGAGAAGTAGGCTCCCTGCTGAGCAAGGAGCCTGATGCAGGGCTCGATCCCAGGACCCCAGCTGGGATCAGGACCTGAGCAGAAGGCAGAGGTTCTGCCCACCGACTAAGCCACGCAGCGTCCCCTCACCCCCACTAATGTTCTTCTTGGTTCAAGATCCAGCCTGAACCACAAGTTGCATTTAGTTGTCATGTTCCCACAACATCACTTTTGTGCTTTCAAACTACATTGCGTCAGAAGACATATGGTAATCTCTTCCCCCCCATACCAGTGATTTTAACTTTGGTCTTTTGGTAGGGTAATGTCTGCCAGGTTTCTCCACTGTAAAGTCATGATTTTCCCTCTGCAATTATTAAGTATCTTCTGGGGAGATAAACTGAACAATGCAAATATCTTTTTTCTCATCATACTCACCTCCCCCACTGATTTTAACCCTTATTGATGACTTCTGCCTCAAGCAATTACCACTGTGCATTTATCAAATGGTGATTTTTGTTTTCAACTTTCCAAGAGCCATATGGATACACAATCTGCAGGGGGGACTTGAGCGTATCTGGGAATTAACGTTCCTCAAACCATTAAACCATTAGGTGGTCCCTGATGCTTTATCCACTACAGACCATTCCCTGGCTGTCATATAAAAGCATGTCACTGGGAATAATACCTGACCTTCTGTTTTTCCTCTTCATTCTCTTTTGAATCTAGATTCTCGCCTTTATTTCTGTAGTAAATTTTCATTGACACTCCAGGCTTTCCAGCTCAGTCCTTCATTGTCTCTCTGGTTTATTAAACTTGACCTCCTTCTTGACTTTTGACCTTTCTGTCCTCTGAATTTGGAGTTCATGACAGCCTTCAGCACGCATTCCCTCTTCTAGGTCAAGCTCCGCAAATCCCCACACATTTGCTGAGGCGTTCCGTAATGCTTTCCCTCTAGAGGAGTGAGAGCCAACATTGAACAGATTGTTTAACTTCTTGGGAATTTTGTGGACATGTCAAATTGGATAAGTAATAATTCTGTCATTAAAAAGCTATGCTATAGTTCATTGATTATCATCAAGAAGAGCAATAGGGAATAAGGGAAAAGGGCAAAAGAAGCAAGTCCTATTAAGGAGTGCATCAAAATCTCCTTGGAGAGCTGGGCAAAATATTTTTTTTATGTTTATCAAAAGAGTGTATGAATCAAAAAAAAAAGTTGAGAAGCAGTGTCTTAGCACAAACTAAGCTATTTTCAAAATTTAGACATGAGTAAAAATAAGAAATAGGATCGGAGTTAGGGAGTCAAGCTAGTCTCAGCAATGGCATAGAGGAAAAGAAGGAAGCTGACGATCACAGTACTTTTAAAAGCTGAGTCCTTCCTATGCTCCGGGCACCTCGCTGGGTTCTTAGCAAAAACTAACTCCTTTGATTTCCACAACAGACCTGTAAATTAACAACAGTTTATGTCCTCATTTTTAGATTGTTGATGTACAGTGGTGAAGTAACCAAGAGGCACTCAGGCAGTAAGTGGGAGGGCCAGTGCACCACCCCAGACCTTCTGCTCAGAGACCACATCTAGATCATTACCAACCACTCCAGGCCAGGTATGAAATCAGATAGACATGCATTTACCTTTCCCGTGGAATAGTCTAGGGAAAGGTAAATGCATGGTTTTCCTTGACACGTGGGTTGCCTGCCCAGCGTGTACCATGTTGAGAAATTCAAGTGATGGGCTTCCTTTGTCTGTACTGGAGGGCTAGAATTGAAGACCCCCTGTTGGCACTCCAAGCAGGCAGTGGTTACAAGCGTGTTCGTACCGATGACCCCCACTGGTACACTTGTGGCAGAAATGCTGCTCAATGTTAGCACGACTTTGTCACCGTGGGAACCTTCTGCTTCCTACATAACCCACCTTAGCTTCCATGTCAGTGGAGGTACCACAAGGAGGCCATTTGGCCTCATTCTCGTCAAATAAGAGAATCTGCTATTACCTGTAAGATCCCAGTCACACACATAAATTCACTCTGAGCACGAAGGAAATTGAGTAACTTACGAACAGAGTGAGAGGGAATCATACCCAGCTAGAGAGGGCAAAAAAGGAACAAAAAAAGGCTGACGCTATCAAGGGGAAGAGAGAAGAGGAGGGACCAAGGCTGATAATTCGGATCAATGTGGCCATAGTTTTTGTTTAAAATATTGAAATATTTCTAACTCGTTGATAGATGGTCACTGCTCCAAGGCTACCCTCTTCTCCATGCCCTGTCAATCCAGCCACTTTTTTATTCCTTCCAACAAAAGAAAGTTCATGTCTGTTTAGTTTTATTGATTGATGTCTATACCCTATACATAATATTAAATATTTTATGTATTAGCACTTAAGAAAACTAATAGTGAAAATGTGGCACAACTACAGATCTGCCTCTCATTGCTTTAGCCCAGAGAGGAATTTCCATGGGGGCACTATCTGTCTTTAGAAGGAAATACTGTTCTGATTTGCCTGTTTTGTCATTTAGCTCTGATATGGATGATTTTGGTTTCACTTTCCTTCCTAGGTACAAACACCCAACAGAGAACTTTCAACTCAAATTCCCCTGAGCCATTCAACAGGGCCTTCTCTTCAGGAACTTCATCCTCTCCGGGTGAGAAGCGCTCAACAGCCCTAGGCCTCCTTCTCCAGAGAGACATCAGAATATCCTGGTATTTATCCAGTGGCAGAGGAGGGAGAGGCTCACACATTCTTGGGCCCTGTGTGGCTCCTTTTCTCATATTAACAGTTTGCACACAAAAACACAGTTCACCACAAAACTAATTAAAAAGGCATTCCAGTCAGTACATGCATCTTGCAAAGGACATTAAATAATAGGTTCAAAACTCAGACCAGTGCCTATCTAATAAAGTCCCTTCTTCCAGTCCCCAGTTTCTTTGTGCCCTAGAGCCGCTCTCCTGTGACTCCATCAGCCCCCAAAGCCTCCTCAAATCCTCCACCTTCCTCCTCTTATGCCCGTGCTTTATTTAGGCTATTTTAGAAAAATAGCCTCTCATAGTTCCTCCTTCATCTCAGGTCTACTTTCTCCTTGTTTCTCCCTTTTCTGGTGATATGTCATTAAAAAAGATATACAAGGGGCACCTGGGTGGCTCAGTGGGTTAAAGCCTCTGCCTTCAGCTCAGGTCATGGTCCCAGGGTCCTGGGATTGAGCCCCACATCGGGCTCTCTGCTCAGCAGGAAGCCTTCTTCCTTCTCTCTCTCTGCCTGCCTCTCTGACTACTTATGATCTCTGTCTGTCAAATAAATAAATAAAATCTTAAAAAAAAAAAGATACACAAGTTGTGTGGTGGAGGAACAACATTAAAATGAAGAACACACAGGCACAGAAATCTGGCTCCATCTGGTCTCACAGAAAGGGATGTACCGATAGTGTTGGTCTTTATGGGTCCATTTTGTTTTGAGAAGATTCGGGAAGTTTTCAAAAAGCCAAAACTTTAAGAGTGTCAGTTTTTATGCATTTAAGAAGCTTAGAGTTGACTGTCCTCAATTACTATTGCCTCAGATATGTTGGTGGCGTGTAGTTACTAGGAGGGGCCATTCATAAGGGAGGAGTCACAGCTGGTGTAATTAAGTCAGTCATCTAAGCAAACCTACTTCCTGTGAGTAACACAAATTAACTGTAGTGTTGTTTAGGGAATTAAGGTGATAAGGAAATGGACTTGGGGCCTCAGACCCAACCTAGAACTTTTGCAGTTTGTGCCTTTAGCCTGGGTGACTTACCATTCTGGTTTCAGCAAGACCTGGATCCTTCCTCATGCTCCCTTTCTTGTATGTGTCTTCTGCTGGAATCACCCATACAATAGTTTAAACTCTTCAACGAAATAAAAAAAAAAAAAATCATCCATAACCTTAGCTCACTAAAAAATTGTGTTAACTTTTCAGTGTACCACTTTGGTGTTTGTCCATAACCATATAAAGGATGTAACAAGAACCTTCAAAAATTATCTCAAATATGTTTCATGGTATTACATTGTATTTCAAGTTACCATTTTTATTGCTAAATATGTCATTGAGTTGTTATGTCCTAATTTCCTTTATCATTCCTTATTGTTAGGTACTTGGTTTGTTTTTATTATTTTATAGTTAGTCTTGCAATTAATACTTACAAGGACCTAGCTTTTTTCCCCTTTCTACTATTTCCTAAGGATAAATTTCTAGACAGTAGAATACTGGCCCAAATTATATGAATATCTTCATAACCACTTAACTTTCAATTAAAATATAGGTACCAATCTATACTACTTGCTTTATATATGCATTCTACTTGTGTATGTTACCAAATCTTCTTTCACATTTTTATTTTTAATAAATAATAATATTTATTATTATTATTATTATTTATTAAAAATAAAATATTATTTTATCTTTTTAAAGATTTTATTTATTTATTTGACAGACAGAGATCACAAGTAGACAGAGAGGCAGGCAAAGAGAGAGGGGGAAGCGGGCTCACTGCTGAGCAGAGAGCCTGATGTGTGGCTCAATCCCAGGACCATGAGATCATGACTTGAGCTGAAGGCAGAGGCTTAACCCACTGAGCCACCCAGGCACCCCTCGCATTTTTATTTTAACCTTACTTTTGCTTACAAAGATTTTACATTTTTATTTAATTTATTTAATTTTTATTTAATTGAATCTGTTTTTTTATTTAAATTTATTAGCCAACATATAGTACATCATTACTTTTTGATATAATGTTTCATTAGTTGAAACAAATGTTTCATTTGATGTAATGATTCATTAGTTACATGTAACAATCTGGCTTTTTTTTTCTATCTTATATTGCTCCAATACTTAGAATGTTATTATCACTTCAAGTTCTAAGAAATCTTGCCTTCCTACTAACTCACCTATGTTTTCCCTAATATTTAGTTCTTTGATGTGTTTGGAGATTATTTGAATATTCTTTTTTCAAACACTATCTAATTTTAGCCCAATATCATTAAGTTTTTGCTTTTCCCACTCATGGTCCAGCAATGTTTCAATAATCCCACACTAACCCAGGTCAGGTTCTGGGCTCCCTATGGTTTTCGACTTATACATTTTCTTTTCCTCATCTGCATTTCTTTATGTTAAGCATGAAATGTTATATAGTATGTTTTGATATCTGGCACAGATATGTATTTCTTGTTATAATTTTTCTCAAAATATTCTTCTCTTCTGCCCTGTCAGCCGTCACTCCCATGCCATGTGGGCAATTTCTTCTTTTATCACACCCTGAGCCAAGCCAGCACTGTGGTTATTCCACCTCTAACTGCAAATCCCACTGAGCCTGGCATTCTTTCCCCTTACTCTCTGTTTTATTCCAAGTAACACTGACCTTTGGTCCCTGGGAATATTATCCTAGTTTCTCAATTGGGCTGAGCAAAACGATCACTCATTTTAGAATAGGACCATCAACATTTCACTTTTCTCTCTTTCTTTTCTTTCCACCAAAGCTGTGTTGTAAATCCCCAAATCTAAAGGAACACATCTGTCCTCGGTTTCTCTTTCTCAGCTGCCTAGGTTGAAATCAAGTAATTGCTGATTGACATTTATGACAAATCACTATTATTGAATGTTTAGGATTTGTGTAGGTGACAGAAGACTGGAGTTGGCAGATATAGGTGAAGCTTTGACCAAAGAAAACATGGTGCATTCTTAAATCTACAACTTTCTTTTAGGCAATGTTAAAAATTCTAGATCCAATTATTAGAGGCATGTCAGTCTAGACTAGGAGATTGCAGAAGTACAGGCATGTAAGAACAAATTTCCTTTTTGAAAGTGGTATTAACATAGGAAACTACACAAGGGAAAATAGAGAGGGTGAGGGAGAAAGAATGGGACAAAGATAGAGACTTGAGGATTCTTATCTCCAAAAAACCAATCTGCTAGAGTTTTTACAGTTTTGTTTTGTTTTTTTCAAGCTCGACAAAAACCCTTCACAGAACTAATCATCCCAACTTGCAGAAGAGGGAGCTAAAGTTCAGAGAAGTTGAGTGAACTCAAGGAAATCATCCTACTGGTGGAAGCAGGATCCCAACTCAGATCTGGGTGTCGTGAAACCGTTCTTTAACAGCTCTCACCTACCTGCCTTTCTGGTATTTGTCCAAGCATGTAGGAAATACCAACTAAACCACTACGCTAGTTGTGGAAATTCATATCTTGTTGAATGAATGTATGCTGTTGCTCCTTCCTCTTGTCTGATCCCCAAATCCATGAATTCACCGACTTACCTACAACCTACCAGCCTGTGAACATCATATCGGCACCTCAAACTCAACAAACTTGCCCCAGACCGCTCCTCCTGGTCCGGGGTTGGCTATCTCAGAGAATGTTCCACAATTGGCCTGATCATTAGGAGTCAGAAAACAGGAAGTCAGTTCTTTCTCCCAGTGCCCTGCGGCCACCACCCTGGTTCTCTGGACTCCGCACATCGCCTCTTACCTTCCTCCTGTCTATTCTCTTCAAAAGGCTTGTTGTACCTGTTGTGTCAAACAGTGGAATGGCTCCTAGCGGGAAAGGATGGCATAAAATCCAAAATCCTTCCTCAGCGTACACAGCCCAGCAGGGTCCGGCCCCTCCCTGGCCCCGCAGCCCCATCTCCCACACTCTTGGCTCTGTGCGTGTCTGTCACAGACAGCCTTTCTACACTGCCCCAAAGCCACTGTATTTCTTCCAGTCTCAGGTTCGGGGCATTTGAATAATTAATGATTCCCCACCCGATTTCGTTTTCCCCGTGGTTCTTAGTGTCTTCTAAGCTATTTTATAACTTATGGTATCGTTGCTTATTGTCTGTCTCCCTACACTGGAATATAAGTTCCCCTACAACAGAGGCTATCATCCATTTCATTCACTAGAACCCCGAGCAATGTCTGGGTCCTCCTGCTTAACAAACAGCTGTTGAATAAATTATTTCATTCACTTTTATGTATGTCACTTAGATGAATAAAGAACCTAGACACCAGATTTCTGGATAGTGTGTATTACCTACAAGACAAAAGGGCCCATGTTGGGTGAGAGAACAGAGGTTGGCAGCTGTCGGACTCCTAAGCAGTGCAGCTTGATAGGGACTAAATCAGAAGCCTGCCTTTGGGTCCAAAAGGTAAGTGAAAAACAGGATTATGGTATGAAATGACGTGAAAGACGGGATTATGAAAAGTACTTTAGGTTTTGACGGTTGTTGTTGGTTTTCCTATTTTGTTCTCGTTAACATCTGGCATTGGTTTGGTACACTCATTATAATCCGTGAATCAGTGTTGAAACGTCATTATTAACTGACATCCGTAGGTGACGTCAGGGCTCACTGTCTGTGTGTGGGATGATGTCATGTGTCCACCATCAGAGTACGCACAGAGTAGTTTCGCTGCCCTAAAATCTCCTCGTGCTTCACTGATTCCACCCTCTCCCCACAGCTCCCAGCTGCTGGCACCCACAGATCTTTTGACTCTTTCTCTAGAATGTCTTTTCTAGAGTGGCATGTAGTTGGAATCATATAGTATGGCATCCCAGCATTTCCAGATAAACTAACACAGTTCAGGGAAAAAGCAATGAAGACGATGGAAGGATTCAAAATCCTTTGAGGAAATGCTGAAGGTACTAGGGGTATTTTAACTGAAAGGGAGAGAATTCGGATACTCTGATGAGCATCTTCAGTAATGCCAAAGGCAGTCATAGGGAAGAGCGCTGATCTTGTTCTGTAGGACCAAGAGAAATAGACCTAGGAGAATGGGTCAAAGCATTTGAGAGGATGGTGAGGGTCCCCCCCTCCCCGTTTTATTGCAGACATTTCCCTAACTCTTAGCATCAGGGAGCATGAGAGTGGCCATCTGACAATCTAGTCTCAAAATATCCCATCCTTCATAAATCCTTAAATATACCCCAAATGAACTTTATTCTAAAACTAATCAATCAAGAAATCTGAGTAGAAATTTTCTGAAACCATCTTAAAATCGAGTCCAATAAATCGAGTCCTGTACAGTCTATATGCCAAATGTTACAGGATATCCTTGAAAGTGATTAAGGTTGATTTTTTTAAGTTGATGTTATAAAACCCTTAAACAAGAACACCCGCTATCACATGGGTTGCGATCTTACCTGGCAAAAGGCAGACATTGTTTTTCTTTGGTGTTTATGTGTTTTGGTGTTCAATGCATCGTCTGTGTCCTCTCAACTTCAGTTCAGACTTCTCCCCAAGGCTTTCATTGGAAGGACCCTTGGGTGCCCCCCAGGGCTTGTTACTGACCGATAAGAGAACCCAAGCACTTTCCCTTTGGAGGCCAGAGGTGCCCATTGGGCATATGCCGTCTCACAGAGCAGCACGCTCACAGCCGAGTGAGTCACTTCTTCAGCTGACTTGGGAGCCGAGTTGACTCTTGGCCCAGGGCCCAGCGGTTACAACTCCTGACAAAGATTGTCCGTTCTTTTTTGAGATGAAGTTGATTAGGGCCTTAATTTTATGCTGGTTTTATGAATCTCCCTTCATTTTTGGAGACCTAAGTTATCTGGTATTTTCCCTAACTGATATTCTTAAACTCATCTTAGTGTGTTGCCCCGCTCTGCGTTTCCCTACTATGTTTGTAGAAACAGACATCCAAGGAACAAAAACAAAAAGAGAAAAAAAAAAAAAGACCCTACAGTCCTGTGGATGAATGTTCTAGTTTGAAGATGCCAGGGCCCATGCTTCATTTTCTAATACCCAGTATAATCTCGTGGTGAACGAAGTTGGGCTCTGGATAAGAAAATCGCTTTCCATATTTAAGAACAGTGCCCTCGGGACACGCCTCAACTTTATGAACTCTGCCTGGGCTCCTCATATGAGAGTCATAGAGGCAGTTTCGACTCAAACTTGTATTTCTTTTGGCTTCAAGGGAGAACTATATAAACTTGAATTTGGCTGTGCAGGTCAGGAAAATAAATGTCACTGCAAGCCCCCATTTTAGATCAGACTCCACACTTGACACCCTCTGGCAGAGTGAAATACATAGAAATAGGAAGCCATACTTATAATGCGATCAGTTTAATTAGATTCTACGTACTAATAAAATATCAAACATTGGCAGCCGCCATCTTCTGACTTACATCCCGTTAACATGAATGCATTACAGTGTTACTCTCTGGTTTTATGTTCAAACATGATTGCATCTTTCCATATTCCAAAATCCTTTATTTGTTCAGTCTGCTGCCAAAAGAATCAAGAGAGAGGAGAAGACTGTAAAGACAGCACTGGCCTTTGTGTTAAAATGGGATTATGGGCCATTTTAATCCAGCGCCACTTCTGTATTTTCTTGAAATTACTCTAAGTGATAGATTAGGGAGCCTGTGAAGTTCCTGTGCCAGGAACTGGAAGAGATAGGGAATTGTAGAATTTGTCCTGAACGGGACACGTCAAGTCAGACATTGGGGTGCTTTGTGTGTGGAAGACGTGAAGGAAGAGGAGAGGTGTTGGAACAGTTCAGTTTTATAAGTATTATTTGGCCCCAATTCCAGAAATGATGCCGAATGCTGGGACACGGTGCCGAGCAAGAGGCTGGGCCTGCCGGGATGCTGCAGAGCTCGTTCCAGACCCCAGCACGCGGAAATCCCCCCACAACACGTGTAAATGCCATGATACCTGTGGGGCAGAGAAATGCTCCGTGAGAAGGGACAGAGCTCTTTGACCGGTGGTGCTGGGGTACACTTCCTGGGAAAAGTCACACCGGTGGGTTCTAGGAGACCCTTACAGCCTCTGCAAAGACCTAGATTTAAGAGGTCATGGTGTTGGGGGAGAGGCCTCAAACACTTGGAACAGCGGGTGACGATATTCCTTGAGGCAGTGGCTTTAGCACCATCTCTGAGACAATCCTCTCCCCTGAAAACGTGCACATACAAAGACACTGCATTTTGTAAACTCTTTACGGATTTCAAGATCTTGGAAGAGACCCTGTCTTAAGCAACTACATTTGTATTTATAGGCCACCTGTCGGGCACCTATTCGTACAATGTCCCTGCTCTCAAGGAACTAGAGTTGGTGAGTTGCAGAGTTAAGATACTTACTGTGTGAGAGCTTGTCCACAGTTTAGGAAGGTGTTCGTTACCACTCAAGACTATGTTAATAAAAATCCAATTTAAAAAGTCCTGAGAGCATCTTAATACTAGAAGAACCTGACGAGATGAACTCCCTTGGCCTCTTTTGGTCCCAGACCAGCCCCGCTTCTCTACAAATCATGACAGATCCATGTGCATTTTCTTCTTGAAGATTTTGTAAATCAGGAAGACCACACTCTCATATTTTTCTTAAATGAAACGTTTTCTGTTGCCACTTGGTCTTCCTCTAGTTCTTCCTTGTTAGTTCTCTCTAAACACTGAAGAATGCTGACTAAGACCTCTCTGAGAAATGTATTTGTCCATTTGTCTGTGGACTTACGTGTGTGTTTTGTGGGTAAAGACTAGAGTAACAACAACAATAATTTTGTCAATTCTCCGTCATGTGAGTAAACCATGTTTCCCAGCAGCAGTGCACACAGAAAGTCAGGACATGACTGACTCTGGCCTGCACAATCTTTCTTCTTTAAATTTGTTTCACCAAGCCAAGTCTCCCTTATATTGATATTTCTGAGATTTTTTACTGTAAGGTGCATTTCCTTGCCTTGACATTTATAATGCTACAGTGTATTTTCTAGCACTTTCATTATAATTTTCCACAGTCATGGAAACACTGATTTATGTCCTTAAAGCAGTAGCAAACAACTTTTGGATGTCTCTTCTTAAAAAATAAGTGAGTTTTGTTAATCAACCTGCAAATGTTTTTGGAGATTATGCTGTATACAAGGCTTTATGGTTTTGAAATAACAAAATACTGAAAAATGTTAAATGCAACATGAAAATTCGCTGTTTGGATCAATGCTTACACAATCTGGGTATGACATAGTTAAAGAGTGATGCCCAGGGCTACTTCTGTGGCTTTTTATTAAAGACAGGACTTTATCTACTGGTGTAACCTTAAAGCTCACCAAGACACTGAGAAGGCAGAAAGTCTGTGTTCAGCCCTGTCTCCAAACAGAAAATTACTTTTTGTGTCAGTGTTGGATGAACTAGTATGTAGTGCCACCCCTTTGGGTCACTAAACCATCAGTGAGAAACAATACTCATTGGAAAGCTGGCAAAATCCTTGTTTAATATGATGATCAGAAGCCTTTTAGGGTAGTTCTTACGTAGTTGGAAGACATCCTTTGATAGGCCATTGGAGTGGAATCTCAAAGAGGGACAAGCTCAAGAAATAACAAGTCATTAACCTGCCTCTGGGGAGACAGGTCTGGTCCCCCCACTTCGGGGGAGGGCGAGGAAGGGGTTCCACCGTTCCGCATCTTTCCCAAGCAACACTTAGCCTTCTCCCCTAGGAAAACATGCAAAAGACAAATCTCATATCAAGGAATGCCAGATTACCTCCCTACCCCATAACAGACCTGTGCTGAGCGTAAAGGCATTTTCACGGTCAGTGGCGTCTGAGCTAGGTGAACCACAGTATCCAGAGGGCAGAATCAAGAACACCTCTTCCCTTGGAGGGTTCTCTTGCCAGCCTGACACTGACACCTTACATTTACATGTCTGGAAAGGTCCTGCATTTGAATAAATTTTCCCCCAGAAGCGGTGCCATAATAATAGGATATTTATTTGGCCAATGGCATCATATCAGATAATTTGGGGAGACTTATAAATAACTACATTTATTTACTTAAGGCTTCAGGCCAATATCTCAAATACTCTTCATAAACAAGGTCGTGTTATGAAGGAAACTTGCCAGAACACTGTTTCAGAAAGTTTTTGTTTTCCAGAATTACGCAAGCCAGAGTGGCATTCCAAAATTTTTATTTTTCACCACTGAAATACATACATGTAATATATAAACATATAATATATATGTATTTTATTTATAAATTATAAATTTATAAAATATATAAGCTATATGGATATATGATTATAAAATATGTATAAATTTATATATAAATGCATATATATTTTTGAATGTGCAGTTGTACTCCCCATCCCCAAAAGAGGCAGAGTCTTACCATTTCTACCCAGTATCTTGAGCATAGTGGCGTTTACGACAGTGTTGGACTATGCATATTACCCTCTTTCTACTAATTTCCTCACCTCAATCACTGTACCTACACCCTCCACCCCCCAAGCATCTGTGCTGGGGCATCAGGAAGGTATCAGCTGCCTCTTCCAAAATTATCAGACTGCATTTTCAAAGGAAGATATGGACTAACTGCTGAACAATCTTTGCCTCCTGAAAGACTGATACCTTCCAAGACAGAACCATTGTCTGTACACCTTCTTGTCCCACCCCCCACCCCCCAGGCCTGGCATGGTGCTTGGCACAACACCAGGGTTCAGTTAATGTTTTCAGAACGAATGAATGAGAGAATGAACAAACGAACTACTTACCAGGAGAGGATTTAGATAATTTAGCTCATCTAGGTGTGTGTGTTCTTGTCAGGGTGACCAGGGCAAGCACCTTACTTCAGGCAATAGCCAATCCAAAGTCTGCTCACAGGAAAAACAGCTGGCCCTGGATGGGCCTCATGGTAGCAAGGCAGGACTTGTTTCTGTACCTCATCCAGGTTCATACACTGAAATCAATCAGGACACAAGAAGTACTAGGCCAAAAGCTGCCTAACATTGCCCAAGCGGCAAGGGAAGTAAGTATTAAGAATATAGAAACATTAAGGGTGGTGTTGCAATATTTTACATTTTTGCCTGAGGTCCCTCTGCCAGTAGGATAAAGGCTGATGTGCAGAGTTCCTTATCCCATGCGAGGTCAGGGACCCACAGGGGAGACTTTAAGAACATTCACAAGACAGGCAGGCCCACTAACACGTTCAATGCCCTTTTAGCTTCTGATCGCTCAGTTTTGTTCTCTCTAGGTCTAAAATCACTTTAAAAAAAAAATAGATCATAGGACTATATCAACAGGAAAATGATAAACTCCCACATTAATTTCCACATGTTTTGTGACATGTGCCACTTGGGTCCTGGAGGAGGCATTGCAGATTATAGAACATCGTTTCTGGGCCCTCCCCCCACTTCCCCATCACTTCCCTGCCCCTTGGGGGCCTTCATGCTGCCTCTTGAGATCCTCGGTCCTCCTCAGTCACATCTGTCCTCTTGCTGTGCCACAGAGAAAGGCTTCTTAGCTGCCTGGTATCACATCCTCTCTGAATTCTCAGGGGAGAACATTTCCCAGGTCTGTGCCTCTTATCACATGCAAGGACAGAGGTCAGCACCTTAGGATGGGAGTCAGAAAAACTTCTGTTTTATCTTTTTTAAAGTTTCATTTAAATTCCAGTTAGCTATACGGTGCACTGTTAGTTTCAGGTGTTCAATACAGCGATTCGATGCTTCCGTATGACGCAAGTGCCCTCCTTCATCCCCACCACCTGTGTCCCCATCCCTCTACCGCTGGTGGCCATCAGTTTGCTCTCTAGAGTTCAGAGTCTGTTTCTCGGTTTGCTTCTCTCTCTCTCTTCATCCCCCCCCCCCTTGGAAAGCTGTTCATATATGTCTGGAATCTGAAATTTCTAGAAACCAGAATATTTTCTCAAGTCATTCTTTGAGCTCTGAACTTGCTATACTCTCTTCCCTCCTGACTGCTGTTCTCAACTTTCCTCAGATATTTGATTTAAGATTGAAAAGCAGAAGGAATCGCTGACCTCAAAGAAAATTTCTTAAATTTCTTTCATAGGAGGGGTTAAGCCAAGTGGACGTTTATGTGTTGTGTAGTCATAGCTCATACAACATGAGATGGCTTGAGCTGTGATAATATTGGATAAGTGATTGGATAAATGCCAGATTGAACAGTTCATGACTTCTTCAGAACATTACTGGTGGGTGAGATTGAACGGAATCGTTTTTACGTAACCGTCAACTTAATGTTTGGGAGATAACCCACATAAAAGAAAAACAACCATAGATAAAAGTAATGAAATAAGTATTAGAAACTTTTTAAACTATGAATCAACTATGGAAAAAATGCACAAGTTGGAGAGGTTGAAGTCAAATACGAGGGAAGGAAATGTTTCCAATAAACTCGGCCCGATGTTTCCGATAAACTTGATATTAAAAAAATTAAGGTGGCGCCTGGGTGGCTCAGTGGGTTAAGCCCCTGCCTTCGGCTAAGGTCATGATTTCAGGGTCCTGGGATCGAGTCCTGCATCGAGCTCTCTGCTCAGCAGGGAGCCTGCTTCCCTCTCTCTCTGCCTGCTTTTCTGTCTACTTGTGATCTCTGTCTGTCAAATAAACAAATAAAATCTTTAAAAATAAAATTACGAACTTGGAGGCAAGAGCCTCTTGATTCTAATCCTTAACATACCATATTGTACCTCTGCCTAGTTCTACCTCATACATAAAGACCGTCAACCAAATAGTTCAAACAATTAAAGATATAAGGTAGATGTTAACACTAAAATTTAGCTTGTTTTGGTACTGACTTTCAAACAATTTTGTTTCCATACATTGCTTTTCGTTATTCTAAGGCGGGGATTTTTTATTTAGAACCCCTTGATGAATTTCAGAGAACCAGCTTCTGCCCTGCAGTTTGCCATGTTCTGCAATTTCCTGTGAAATAACTACTCGAATCTTCTTTCTCTTCCCCTTGGATGGCCATGACCCTTTTCTGATAGTAGTGGTGTAATTCTTTACCAAGGTGAGCACTTGGCTGAATCACTTTACCTACTTCTTATCCACTTCTTTGGTCTTTTCTGAACCATTTACTGACCAGAGCTTTTGTCTCTGGACACCTGTCTCCTGGTCAGTACCCTCATTTTTTCTTGGATTGTCATCACTTACTGTCTCTCCACCCTAAATCCAGTGGAGTCTGTCATTTGGGCAACTAAAAAGCACCTGTGCTGCCATTTCTCCATCTATCTTGCCACGTCCTAGTTTAAATGCAACTCTGTCTCCCCTACGCAGAACACGTCATCCCCTGCCAACGTCGGCTTGCAGCTCTCACATTCTAACAGAAGCCCTGAGCTGTAGTAACACTAATCATAGTTAAACTACTATGGCTTCCCTTGCATATGCCCCCTGGAAAAGGAGCATCACAGGCATCATGCTGACTGTCCTCGAGTTCAGACATGCCATCTGACTCTATTTCAGTAATTGGCATAACACCTGCTCATGCTTAAAGCTGGACAACACCTCTGGGCCTCTTCAAGGCAATGAGAATCACGAGTTTCAGGGGGCTTGTCTGACTCTAGTAGCCTTTCCCCTTTCCTGCAATATATTTGTATTGCAGTGTCAATGATCAGGGATTATATTCTGGAGGTTGTGGACTCTAATAGTATCAGGCCAGACAAAGAACCCAATCTACTGGAAAAGAATGGTCTGAGGACCAATAGATCTAGTTCTACTTGACCTGTGTCTGAACTTGCCCAGTAACTTTCTTTCTCCAAGAGCATAGCCACAGATGGCCATAAACCTCTGTAAAAGGGGTGCTGGTCAAGAGAAGCTTTCCTGGGTCCCCAAACCACTGACTCCAATTTTGCTTTCCTTTACTCAAAACCTTTTCCTTTGGATGTGATGCCCTACATTGTGTTTGTAGATTCTCAGTCTCCCTTTGTCTAGAAGGTGATCTGTGATTCACCTTTGTTCCAGCCCCTAATTATACCAGCTAACCCTTTTCCACCATGACTGTTGAACAGCTGAAGCTGAAGTCCTGGGATCCTCCTTGCTTTAAGGAAAGCTGGGTACTTTCAGCCTCTAAAAACTCATGCTTGTGCCTCAGCACCTGTAGAGAAAGTCTCCTTCCATGGACCTCTCCCTTACTCACAGCAAAGGTGTTCTAAATCAATTCTGTTTAAAATATTGAGTCCAGTTAGTCCCTACCACACTTCATATTTCTGATCTCCTTGTTAATGTAAGCCTATACTCATCTCTTCTACCCCATACTCACTTACTGCTTTTTGTTCATTGATTCATTCGTCCATCCTGCAGATATCCATTCAGTGTCTACTGTCTGTCTGCCCTCTTTTCAGCAGTGGAGTACAAAACCAGTCATGCCTTCTACTCTCAAGAATGTACAGTTGACGAGATAGTGTGTTAAACAAGGAATTAGACATTTTCAGTATTCCTTCGGGAACCACAATTTTGGTAAACAAATTTTGTGAAACTGACACTCTGGCCTTAGCTGAAACCTGCCTCTGTCCTGAAGATGACGAGTCCCTAGTGGCCATTTCAGGAGAGGTCGCTCCTTCTGCCATTCTCAGAGCTAAAAGGTGAGGTCAGCAGTTTCTCTTATCCCCAGTGTCCCCTAAGGTCGCGCATTGACCATTCTTATGGACAGTTATGCTCCTTCGAGTATCTTGGCCATCATAAGCAACTTCTTCGCTTTCTCATTTTTCACCATTTATCAAATTTCTAGTAATCTGCTGCATGTACAGAAAATTTGGCATCTGGCTCGAAGTCTTTTTTTCTCCCGTCATTCTGGGTGTCAGGATCCACCACTACTCAGATGGTCATTCTCTGAATCCTAGCCTCAGAGTGTCTTGACCTCGTTATGGACCTTTCAAGAAGACAAAGCTTTCATCCCTTCTCGGCAGTGGTTTCTAAACAATAGACATCCAAAATATCTTGGTTCCATTGCTAATAGGCTGGATGAGAGGGCACAGGTTGAGACTAAGCTTTTATTTTGGCTTCTGATTTCCAACACAAGTGAAGCCTTGGAACAGCATAATCCTGACTTAGCCACCCAAACACAGGCCCTCTTGTGTGCGATTCCAGCGGGCAGGTACCATGACAGAGCAAGAGGCAGGGGATACGGGCCAGTGTTGTCCACGTTCCAAGGCTGCAAGTCTATCTCGAAAATAGGGACTAATGAACTTGGTTCCATTGATCTCAGAGACCAAATAAGAGCCCCCTCCTCCTCCCAAAGAGAAGAGTGAGTAAGGAAAAAGAGGAAAGTAACAAAAATGCGCATTTTAGTCCTATTCCCTACTAGGGAGTAAAGCAAACATCCTCTCCCTTCTCAGGTGAGCAAAAGGATGAAGAAAATAAGCATTTTCGCTTCAACAATCCTCAGTTCCAACAACCATTATCTCCTTTTTTCTTTACTTTCCTGGCCTCATACTTGAACTTATCAACCAGAGCTAGTCAGCTTCTAAAATACTAGATTTTATCTTTTCCATTTCCAGGGCTTCAGCTTCATAGAAATGTCTCATGCCTTAAATCTCTATTTTTTGAGAGTCTATTAGATCTGGCCTGGTCTCTCTTTTTTCTTTTTCATACTGGACCAAACAGCAGTCTTAGTTTCCTATAACTCTTGTCTTTCTTTGATACCTGACCAGTAGAATCCAACCATGTGTCCATACTCAAATCTGCTATTACTATTCCAAATCTAAGTAGTTGAGTACTAATGTTAGAAAACAAACAAACAAACACAATTACATAGAACTGTAGAATGGTACCACGAAAAATCCACTTTCTCAAAATCCAGCTGCCTTCACATTTTATTCAATTTTTCTAATTGTCTTTGGACAGAATTTTTTTTTTTTTCTTCTCAAGCATGCTGCTCAACACCCTTCATCATTTTTAGCAGGTTACCTTGCATACTACCTCTTAAAGAAAAATGACAACATCCGGCATACCTGGACCTATCTTTAAGTGGATCTACATCTGTGCATATTGTCATATTTAAGATCAGTAAAGCCTGTGCCCTTAGCTATTTCCCTTCCTACATTATCTAGGACCTTATCTCACAGTCAACTCCTCGTCCTGTGGTTTATTCTCTCTTCTGGATCTTCTTTACCCTTGTTTTTCTGGTTTCAAGATGGGTTCTTATTGTGTCTCAGACTTTAAGTTCTTGGCTCTCTGCTCACTTGTGCACAGTTGGTTGACATCATGAACATGTCTTGAATTCAATATCACCTATTTATGAAGACTCAAATCTTCATCTCTATTCTACCCCTCCCAAGCTTCAGAGATAATTACCTAATTGTGTCCTGGACATCATCACTGCATGCTTATTTGGTGTCAAAAATAAAATCATCTTCTACCTCTTTAACCCATGACACTTTTGTATTCTGTGAAGCTGGTGCATGGGGTGGACAGTGCTACCTACCACCCATTAGCTGAGCTCAAAACCCAGAAGCTCCGTCTTGCCCACCCCTTCTGTAGCCACATCAGGTTGCTTTAAGTCCTGCAATTTTTACTTTATAAATATTTCTCCAATCTGCTCCTTATTTCCACATCTACTTCCACTATGCTGATTCAGACCATTACTAGATATTACCTAGATGATTCAATAGCTTCCCAAATAATCTCTAGGTCTTAAGTCATGTCCCTTTTAAGTCTGCCCTTCACGTTGGTGTTCGAGCATTCATCTTAAAATGAAAATTTCAGACTTAGAACTTGTCATGCCTGCAGAAGAATGTCCAAACATCCCAAGAGCGTCCAGGGCTCTCGAAGCTGCACCTCTCCAGGCAGTCACAGCTCCCCCTCTGTCCTGCATTTTGTGATTCAGCAAAACGGAGCTGTTTGTGGTCCCCAACTTGCCATAACACTTCTAACCACTTTACACTTTTTCATCTTGTTCCTCTGACTATTGCCCCTCACTTCTTTGCCCAACTTTAAGATTTAGCAAAAACATCACTTCCTGGGAAGGCTGGGTGGCCAAGTTGGTTAAGCATCTGCAACTAAGTTTCAGCTTAGGACATGGATCTCAGGGTCTTGGGCTCCAGCCCCACATAGGGCTCCCCACTTAGCAGGGAGCCTGCTTCCCCTCTCTCTCTCCATGTGCCACTCATGCACTCTCTGTTTCCATCTCTATCTCTGTCTCTAAAATAAATAAATTAATTTAAAAAATCACTTCCCCCCAAGACATTCTCCCCAATCCTACAGACTTTGTGGGGTTCCTCCATATTCTAATGATGCTTTTTGTATATAAATTTCTTAAAGCCCCCTCTCCCGTTCATTTCCTTTTGAATCTATATAGCTATAGTAACTAAATAATAATTTTCTCCATGTCTAATTACTCAGCTACTAGAGGACTCTACAGTTGACTAAAATACTTTTCCTGTATGTGAAAACAACGTATGTTACGTAAATGTGCCTTGCACACCTTACCATTGTACCCACTAAGCTGTACTGTAATAATACACGTTATATTATAATAACCCCCTTTTTTTTTTTATCAGAGAGAGAGAGGGGGAGAGAGCAAGCACAGGCAGACAGAATGGCAGGCAGAGGCAGAGGGAGAAGCAGGCTCCCTGCTGAGCAAGGAGCCCGATGTGGGGACTCGATCCCAGGATGCTGGGATCATGACCTGAGCCGAAGGCAGCTGCTTAACCAACTGAGCCACCCAGGCGTCCCTATAATAACCCTTTTAAATCTCTCCCTCGGCAGTATCTAAATCCTTTGTAAAGAATAAATACATTTATTGATGTAACTCTACCATCTGGCAAAGTGTCACAAAACAGTTGCCCCGTAATAATCTGTTGAATTAATACTTTCTTCTCTATCTCAGGGTGATAGCCTGCTGTCTTTTTTTTTTTTTTTAAGATTTTATTTATTTATTTGACAGAGAGAGATCACAAGTAGGCAGAGAGGTAGGCAGAGAGAGAGAGAGATAGGAGGAAGTAGGCTCCCTGCCTAGCAGAGAGCCCTATGCAGGGTTCGATCCCAGGACCCTGAGATCATGATTTGAGCCGAGGGCAGAGGCTCAACCCACTGAGCCATCCAGGCGCCCCTGCCTGCTGTCTTTTTGAAGGAGATTGGAAATTTTGATCTTTTAGCCCAGATGTTTGGCAGTCAAGACATAGAACATCAATAACATTAGGAAATCGCCTTATCCCTTCAATCTTCTGTATGCAAATCCAGCACAATGTGATAGTTAGGACGGTGCAACTTGAAAGGTCTTCCCCTGGATTAGGACTCAGTTCCAGCTTGTGTGCTCTCTCATGTCATGTGCTGAACACAGATGCCCAAGCCCCTTTTGAAGCAGGCTTTCTTTCTTTCTTTCTTTCTTTCTTTCTTTTTTTTTTTAATTAACATATAGTGTATTTGGGCGCCTGGGTGGCTCAGTGGGTTAAGCCACTGCCTTCGGCTCAGGTCATGATCTCAGGGTCCTGGGATCGAGTCCCAAATCGGGCTCTCTGCTCAGCAGGGAGCCTGCTTCCCTCTCTCTCTCTCTCTCTGCCTGCCTCTCCATCTACTTGTGATTTCTGCCACTGCCTTCGGCTCAGGTCATGATCTCAGGGTCCTGGGATCAAGTCCCAAATCGGGCTCTCTGCTCAGCAGGGAGCCTGCTTCCCTCTCTCTCTCTCTGCCTGCCTCTCCATCTACTTGTGATTTCTCTCTGTCAAATAAATAAATAAAATCTTTAAAAAAAAATCTTAAAAAAAAAAAACATATAATGTATTATTTGTCCCAGAGGCACAGGTCTGCGAATCATCAGGCTTACACAGTTCATAGCGCTCACCATAGCGCATACCCTCCCCAATGTCCATCACCCAGCCACCTATCCCTACCCTCCCACCCCCAGAAACCCTCTGTTTGTTTCATGAGATTAAGAGTCTCTTACGGTTTGTCTCCTTCCTGATCCCATCTTGTTTCGTTTTTTTTTTCCTTCCCTACCCCACACAACGCCCCGCCCTGCCTCTCAAATTCCTCATATCAGGGAGATCATATGATAATTGTCTTTCTCTGATTGACTTATTTTGCTCAGCTAATGCCCTCTAGTTCCAAACACATCGTTGCAAATGGCAAAATTTCATTTCTTTTGATGGCTGCATATTATTCCATTATATATATAGAGAGTATATATATTCTATATACTAATATATATTCTATATACTTTTTCTATATAAATTTTATATATTCTATATATATAAATTCCATTATATATATATCACATCTTCTTTATCTATTCATCTGTTGATGGACATCAAGGCTCTTTCCATAGTTTGGCTATTGTGGACACTGCTGCTATAAACATTTGGGTACATGTGCTCCTTCAGGTCACTACATTTGTATCTTTGGGGTAAATACCCAGTAGTGTGATTGCTGGGTCATACGGTAGCTCTATTTTCAACTCTTTGAGGAACCTTCATACTGTTTTCCAGAGTGGCTGCACCAGCTTGCATTCCCACCAACAGTGTAGGAGGGTTCCCCTTTCTCCACATCCTTGCCAACATCTGTCACTTCCTGACTTGTTAATTTTAGCCCTTCTGACTGGTGTGAGGTGATATCTCATTGTGGTTTTGATTTGTATTTCCCTGATGTTGAGTGATGTGGAGCACTTTTTCATGTGTCTGTTGGCCATCTGGATGTCTTCTCTGCAGAAATGTCTGTTCATGTCTTCTGCCCATTTCGTGACTGGATTATTTGTTCTTTGGGTGTTGAGATTGATAAGTTCTTTATAGATTTTGGATGCTGGCCCTTTATCTGATATGACATTTGTGAATATCTTCTCACATTTTGTCAGTTGTATTTGGTTTTGTTGACTGTTCCTTGGCTGTGCAGAAGCTTTTGATCTTGATGAAGTCCCAATAGTTCATTTTTGCCCTTGCTTCCCTTGCCTTTGGTGATGTTTCTAGGAAGAAGTTGCTGCGGCTGAGGTCGAAGAAGTTGCTGCCTGTGTTCTCCTCAAGGATTTTGATGGATTCCTGTCTCACATTGAGGTCTTTAATCCATTTTGAGTCTATTTTTGTGTGTGGTGTAAGGAAATGGTCCAATTTCATTTTTCTGCATGTGGTTGTCCAATTTTCCCAACACCATTTATTGAAGAGGCTGTCTTTTTTCCATTGGCCATTCTTTCCTGCTTTGTCAAAGATTAGTTGACCATAGAGTTGAGGGTCTATTTCTGGGCTCTCTATTCTGTTCCATTGATCTATGTGTCTGTTTTTGTGCCAGTACCATGCTGTGTTGATGATGACAGCTTTGTAATAGAGCTTAAAGTCTGGAATTGTGATGCCACCGACTTTGGCTTCTTTTTCAACATTCCTCTGGCTATTCGGGGTCTTTTCTGGTTCTATATAAATTTTAGGATTATTTGTTCCATTTCTTTGAAAAAAATGGATAGTATTTTGATAGGGATTGCATTAAATGTGTAGATTGCTTTAGGTAGCATAGACATTTTCACAATATTTGTTCTTCCAATCCATGAGCATGGAATGTTTTTCCATTTCTTTGTGTCTTCCTCAGTTTATTTCATGAGCACTTTATAGTTTTCTGAGTACAGATGCTTTGCCTCTTTGGTTAGGTTTATTCCTACGTATCTTATGCTTTGGGGTACAATTGTAAATGGGATCGACTCCTTAATCTCTCTTTCTTCTGTGTTGTTGTTGATATATAGAAATGGAACTGATTTCTGTGCATTGATTTTATATTCTGACACTTTACTGAATTCCTGTATGAGTTCTAGCAGATTTGGAGTAGAGTCTTATGGGTTTTCCACATAAAGTGTCAAATCATCTGCAAAGAGTGATAGTTTGACTTCTTTGACAATTTGGATGCCTTTAATTTCTTTTTGTTGTCTGACTGCTGAGGCTAGGACTTCTAGAACTATGTTAAATAGCTGAAGCAGGCATTACTTCTTAACATTTAAAAAATATAGTGGACTTTCTGGAAATACTTTTGGGCAGAAATGGCATCTTATTTGTTCTTACTTTCCCTTTAAAATATCCATGAAAGCATAAAAAGCAGAGCAATAAAACCCACAGCAGCTCTAGCATGAGCTCTATCACAGGCCAGGATCTGGGAATAGTTTACACTAATTACAAAACCCTTGAGATCAAAGCAAGACCCCTTATCAGCCAGCAGAGCACAGTTAAGTAACTGCAGGCGGATGGCTGACACAGGGCAATGTGCCCAAGGCAAAGGCTTTTATGACCATCTCTTTCAAATCTATGTTTGTTCTTTTTTTCTCCAGTCCCTTACTGCATCTTTCCCTTGCTACAGAAACAAAACTCCTTTTTTCTTTTTTCCAGAATAAATTCAAACCATCCTCTCTCAGACACTGCCCAGTATGTAAAGATTTCTACTGGGAATAAAATGACCTGAATAATTAACCTAAATTTTCTTGCAGTTGCCTTAGGATTATAACTCGATGGTCCTATGCCCTTCACTCAGTGTAAGATGTGTGGCTTTCTGGTTCTGATAATTATTCTATATCTTCATCTGGGTCTTCAGGCCTAGGGTCCTTCTTGATGTTATGAAGTCTGTAAATCCATTTCACTCACTTATGTGGGCTACAACCTTCCTCTGGATATTGGCTTTTTGAAATTTAGGTCTATCTGACCAGGATAATTTGTGAGCTAAGTGGGGAAAGTCCTATCTGTGCTCTTGTGTCCAAATTTCCTCTCCGTGCTAAGCCCATCATTGCACATAGCAGTGTGGGATGTTACGGCCTTTGCTCACTGCAGGTATTTCTGTCTCTCACTGACTCACATCTCAGCTGGGAAGCTACTAACTGGTGTTCTTTCCATAATTACCTAAGCTGGCCTTCCGGTATATTCAGTCAGTGCCCTCCTGCTCCTTGCTGAGCCTGAGCTGGTAGAAGGATGACTAGCATTTCCTGCAGGGCGGCTGACAGACTTTGTCTAATACAAATCAGCAGTTTTCTGGCCTGCTGCTTTTCTCCTCTTCTGTGAGATGTACGTCGAACGGACATTAAGGAGGCAGGGAAAGTTTTTCTGAAATAATAGGAAACCCAAGGTTGCCTTGGCAAATCCTTATGCTGATATTATTACAATAGTTTTGAAATAATACTCTATGAAAATATGCAGAATGCGGATTTTTCATAATCCAGTTTATAATCCAATTTAATAATCCAGTTTCAACTATTAGATTGGAATCTTCACATCCTTAGGCTTGAAAATGTTACTAGGCACCTTTTCAAAATTCTCATGGTCTTTTGTTTAGCTGGGTAAACTGAGGGTGACAAGCTTGATGCATTCCCTTAGCCCCTTGAGAATTGCAATCATCCCATACACTTCTTTCACTTTTTTCTTTTTTCTTCTCCTAGAGTCTGATGCAGTAGTATAAATGGGATTTCCATTTATTTATTTTTCTTTTAAGCGGTTCAGAATCATTAAATGAAAATAACCCTGTTTTAAATATGGTGATTGGTAGATCTGTTTCATCATAAAGTATTGTGGAAATAAAGACTAGTAGAATAAATCTCATCTTATATAGTAAGTTTAAAAAAAAAATACCAAACTGTGTAGTTTTAGGTCTTGAAGCAACAAGATGAAAGGCAAACTATCTCTTCCATATCAAATTGTTTCTGATTGTTCACTTGACTTCATTACGTTTTATTTCTTTCTAAGAAGGGAGAATGATTATACAGTCACTGCTAAGGTATTAGCTCATGTGAAAACATGAGCTTTTTGAGTTAATCCAGGGGTATCTCTGAATTAAAAGACAACAACAATAATCACTCTGATCTGTAGAATTCTCTGATTTCTGTGGTGTGACTATTCCAACCCTGGTTGATTTTAAGCTAAAGTAGTTCAACTACTGCCTCACAAAATTCCTGTCTATTTAATAACTGATGCTTGCCCAAGCCTGTATGAGCTGGCTTCAGCATGACCCTGGGTGTGGTGTTGACCCCAGATGTCCATCATCTCTCTGTTAACTGTACCCAGATAAGGGTTCCCCAGTGCACCTGGTTATTCCAGACCCAAGCCAGTATCAGCAGTGAGCATTTCTAATAAACTCCTTTCTACGATTTGAATATCACAGCATATCCTGACATAAAAAGGCCTTCTTTATACAATAAGCTTTATGTTTCCTGTATTATTTTTTTCACACTGGTTTTTTCACATTCCTGGTGCAAGGAACACACCTTCCATAAACTTCCACAATCAAGAGCTGTTTTGCTTGTTTCAAAACCTTTCTGTTTGATGTTGCATGGAACATTCCACTGTAATTAACATGCGTGTTGCTTGGCACAGTGGCGTGATACACAGCACACTGAGGCTAAATAACTGTGGTAAGACAATAATCTTAAAGGGGTGCTGGTCATCTGATACTGCCGGCTCCAATGTCCCAAGCTGTAGTTCCAAGAGGGGAGAATCCTGCCTGTCCAGACAGATACGGAAACTGAGAGGTCGGTTGGTCTGAACGCTTTATCAAGGAAAACCGAAAAATGTTGTAAATATCTGTAGAAAGCCCTTAGTCTTTGCATATGTACTTCCTCAAATATCCATTTAGAGTAACATTTGTCAGTGATAATACCAGAAGGCTTTGTGTTCCTGCAAAGCTCATCTCTGTTTTCCTCACTAGCTGGGTGGGTCTGCGTTTTGCTGTAGTGAAGGGCATTTCTGTCATGGATCTTCTCCATCATACTGTCAGGGTGTGTGTGTCTCGAGGAGGGGTGGGGATTTTAATCTCCTTTGAGTAAACCTGATTTTGAAATAGATTTCTCAAAACAAGGTTATCATAATACTTCCTGGATAGTGGCATTAAATTCTCCCCAGCTGACAGCAGTAATTTGGAGGGAATACTGTTTCATAGTTCCACTCTCAATCCCCTTTGAACCAAATACCTTCAATATATTATGTGTTTGTGTAGGAGAGATATTAGAGTAATAAAACCACCTCTTTCCCCTGAACCCAACTCTGGATTTCAGGAGAGAGATGTAGTGGTTTATAAATTCAGAGCAGTGCGCCTTCCTAAAATAAGCCAATAAAACAAGGTTGGGGCACAGAAGGTGGTTGGATCCCAATTTGAGGGTTGGGCATGGAAAAAAAATGGGTGCCTGAGGAGAAGAGGGTCTAAGTAGAAGAGACTGGAGGTCCTGCAGGGAGTGAACTTGAGTGTTGTCCTCCTGTTTGCCTGCAGGGGGCCTCTTTCAGGAGCTGCTCCCTCAGTGTGGAGGGTTGGGACCCAGTCAGAGCTGGACAGAGCACAGTCCTGAGTACTGACAAGTTTGCCTGGGGGTTATTGACTGGTGTGAAAGTTGAGGTGTTCACAGCACACAGGGCAGGGTTCTTGGTACACACATATACACACACTCCAAAAATCAGGAGCACAAATCTGTCATCCCGAATCCAAATCCTTGAGCTCTTCCTCTTCATAAGCAAGAACGCTAAGGTTCTTCAGTTATTGTAAGAAAAGAAATATAGTAGCAATCTTGAAATAGTAGATAAGGAAATAAAAACATAAAAGTAAGACTGAGAAAGCCAGATGTAAATATAAGAAGGATAAAACAAGAACATATAGCTTTCATGGGGGCAGAGAAATTTTGATCTACTCAAAGGGGATTAGAAAGAAAGCAAAAATAGAAATAAAATACAGCAAACTGAATGTACTAAATAAGATGAGAGAAGCAAACCTCTACATTATGAATATAATGGGGCAGGGAAAACCATGCCCTCCGCCTGAGTTCCTGGTCACAGCTGTGACCAGCAGACTTTTTTGGATGGAGTGTGGTGGAGCTTGAATGCGTCCCCATGTGTGCACAGGGAGACAGGCTGGGAAGGGTTGCTAATTGTAGTTCAGCATGGTCTCTCCCGATGGCACATTCTATGTGCCAGAGATGCCAGGGGTCCCAGAATTCTATAGATTCTGGGCTTTTCCACACCATTCAGAAAAAGTATTTGTTAAGAAAGGGTAAGAGAACTTTTTTTATTTCAGTTTATTAATTTGACTTACAACTTTTAAATGTGTATGAGCTTCTCTGTGCACACTAGGCGTGGTGTGGGGGTGATGCAGGGCTGAGCAGCCAGCAGATTATGGGCATCCTTCAGAAGCAGAGCCAACAGGCCCTGCTGATGAGTTGACACAGGGTGGGAAAGAGTGAGCCCAGTCCACAGACCAGGCAATGGAGAAAGTTGCCATCACCTGAGACAAGAAGGCTGTGGTGGGGTGGGTTTGGGGAGGGGTGTACAGGATTTCAGTTTTGGAAATATTGATCGTTAGACATCCAAATGGTATTATTAAATGGGAAGTTAGTATAGGATCTCAAGGTCAAGAGAGAGGCTAGTAGGCTTTACTATGTGGATAGCAGCAGGCAGAGGAATAAGACTTAAGGCCATCACAAGAAAGACATCACCAGCTGTGTGACTGACTGTAGAAGAAAAAACAAGAAGGGGATAAGGTCTGAGCCCCATAAAACAGCAACTATCTTATCCAACACACCAGCACATTCTGGTATTTTAGGCATGTTTTTTAAGAGTCTTGTACTGAGGATGTGCCTGGGTCACGCAGTCGGTCGATCATGGGACTCTTGATTTTGGCTCAGGTGCTGATCTCAAGGTCATGTAATCGAGCCACTGTTGGGCTTCCAACTGCACCAAATCTGCTTGAGGTTCTCTCTCTCTCTCTCTCTCTCTCTCTGCTCCTTCCCCACTAGCCCACACGTTCTCTCAAGTAATTTTTTTTTAAAGAGTCTTGTATTGAGATGTTGGAGAAAATCTGGTTCTATTCAAAGCTATTAAGAGTCCACTATAATTTTGGGGGGAAAACTTTTTAAGTGAAATTCTGTATTCTGTGACATAGAAGCATGATGTCAACAAAGTATTCTTTTTTTAATTTTTTATTTTTTTATGAACATATAATGTATTATTAGTCCCAGGGGTACAGGTCTGTGAATTGCCAGGTTTACATACTTCACAGCACTCACCATAACACATACCGTCCCCAATGTCCATAACCCCACCCCACTTCGCCCGACCACCCCACCCCGACCCCCAGCAACCCTAGTTTGTTTTGTGAGATTAAGAATCTCTTGTGGGGGGCACCTGGGTGGATCAGTGGGTTAAAGCCTCTGCCTTCAGCTCAGGCTGTGATCTTAGGGTCCTGGGATCAAGCCCTGCATCAGGCTCTCTGCTCAACAGGGAGCCTGCTTCCTCCTCCCTCTCTGCCTACTTATGATCTCTGTCTGTCAAATAAATAAATAAAATCTTAGGGAAAAAAATCTCTTATGGTTTGTTTCCCTCCTGATCCCATCTTGTTTCATTTATTCTTTTCCTACCCCCCCAAACCCCCCATGTTTCATCTCCACTTCCTCATATCAGGGAAATCATATGACAGTTGTCTTTCTCCGATTGACTTATTTTGCTAAGCATAATACCTTCTAGTTCCATCCACATCGTTGCAAATGGCAAGATTTCATTTCTTTTGATGGCTGCATAGTATTCCATTGTGTATATATACCACATCTTCTTTATCCATTCATCTGTTGATGGACATCTAGGCTCTTTCCATAGTTTGGCTATTGTGGACATTGCTGCTATAAACATTCAGGTGCACGTGCCCCTTAGGATCACTACCTTTCAACAAAGTGTTCTTGATTTTTAAACAAATTTTTATTGTTTTTGCATAAAATTAAAATAAAAGGGCCTGTCTATGTGTGCCCATATAATTCCCTTTCCTGTGGCTGCAGTGGATTTATTGTCCAGGCTCCCAAATTGTTCTAATACACAATCAACTCTGCAGTCACATCATCTCTTTTGTTGTTGCTTGTTAAAAATTTCACTGGCCAGAAAGTTCCAAATAACTCCTCTTCTGATACAGACACTGCACCAGTGACTCTCTGCCTAGCTTCTTTCTGTGGGGCTTTCTCTGAGGAAGCTACTAACAGAACACCAGAGGTAGACATACTGCCCAGGACAGTCCAACCAGTGGGTCTCGTAAGACACGTTCTGCGTGAATGGACTCCCTGGAAGGACTGAGCCCCAGTTGTGGATCCAGGAAACAGCATGATAATGTACCGACTTGTCTCCCCTCTCTGTCTTATTTTTCCAGCCACCTCACTCTTGCATCCTTAGTACCACTCCCAACTAAATTACCTCCTCAGAAAACTGAGGAAATGCCTTCCTATTAAATGCATAGACTCTAGTTTATTTTATGTTATCTGTCAGGGTTTTGCTACATAGAGAGTGTGGAAGATCATAAAATGAAAATATCTTGTATTGCGATACTTGCTTCAGGCCTTTGCACCTGTTGCGTCCTCTACCATAAATGCTGTTCCTCTACATGTATTTGGTCCACTCCCTTACATCCCAAATAGTTTTATTCAAATATCACCTCCTCTATGAGGACCTGCTGGGCCATCCCAGATATCAGTACCCCTCACCCTATGCTACTTCTCTTGTAACTTTTCCCATAACACTAATCAACATCTGACATCCTGTTTATTTTATCTTTTGATTGCTTGTCATTTCTGTCCATTTACAAAAACCCAAAGCACCAGAGTTTTACCTATTTTGTACACTGATATAGCTTCCTCTGCCTAAATAGCACTTGGTACAAATAGGCACTCAACAGGTGCCTGGGTGGCTTAGTTGTTAAGCATCTGCCTTCATCAGGTCATGATCCCAGGGTCCTGGCTTCGAGATCCACATCAGGCTCCCTGCTCCATGGGGAGTATACTTCTCCCCTCCCACTCCCCCTGCTTGTGTTCTCTCTCTTGTTGTGTCTGGGTGTCAAATAAATAAATAAAATCTTTAAAGAAAATAGGCACTCACATGTTTATTGAATGTGACGTGTATGTGGCAATATTTTTCTAAAGGATATGGCCGAGAAAATGCTTTTTGTCTTCAAGATTTCCTTAACCTTGCAATGAGCATTATAAATTTATTGTAATATCTTTTTTGTCTTCGCTAAATTTAATGCTCAATTCAAGTAATTTTGTTATTTTTTGGTTTAACCATTCAATGAATGCTAGTTAATACTCTTGACAAAGATTTTCAAGAAATTAGCTGATACCTAGATAGAGAAGAAATCAGTCCAAGTGAAACAGGTAACACTATGATCACTAATATTTACTATTCCTGTCTTTCAGAGAGGATAAAAAAAGAATTGAATTAGCTCGAATTCTGGTGCCCAAATAAGCATGCCCCAAGAGTTGGCTAGAAATGCAAATTCTCAGATCCCACCTCATAATTACTGAATCAGAAACTCCACAGAGCCCCGTGATGTTTTCTCAAATCTCCCAGGTAATTTTGAAGCACAATGAAGTTTGAAAACCATCAAATTACATAAAACAATAAGATTTTAAAGAAAGAGAAACTGTTTTTCTCCTACATGTTAAATAGATTTTGTTCCAGTTTTTAACAGTCTTTGGTGGAACACCAGGGATGGATGTGAAAACTTCATAAAGTGAAATTACTGGTTGACAAACTTTCTCTGAACTTATGGTTGAATTCTAAAATCCCAGCAATTGTGAGAAGCAAACCTATTCACATTACTGAAATATCTGTATTTTAGAATAAAGATATTCTTAGGAGCACAAATAAAATTGCACCATTCTCTGAAGTTAGATTATCATGCAAATGGTACCAATCAATGCTGTTATTGCTGATCTACCGAGGACGACAGATGGTTTGAAGTGTGAGGTATTTCCTCAGAGGTGATGCAGGAACCCTACCTGCCACTGTTCACCAAGAACAGACTGCCATTTTTATTCTGTCTGGGATACACATGTAGTAAAAGATTATTCCAGTTCCTTCCACATGCCTAATGGGTATTTCTTAGTTTGGGGAAATGTTTCTTTCTTAAGAAAATGAGTTCTTATCCATCTTAAATATTTTCTTACCAATTCAAAGTGTGGCTACCAAAACAACAGAATGAATCATTGGAGAAATGTTCCTAGCAGACAGGAAAATGCCTATAATTCTTGTGATCAGAGTTCTTTTTCAGAGGAAGTCCCAGAATACATGTTGATTTAAAGAGTATTCCTAAGGTCTTCTAAAAGGCTATTAATAAAATAAAATACATAAACAAAGTAAAGTTAATATAATTTGTTTCAGTACCTCTTATACTTAACTTGGTTCTTTTGTTTATTAGTACCTTTTCACTGATATCCTTATGTTAATATGGTTTACTGTTTATCATTGTTAAGATTAATATCAGTTTATGATTTCTCATTTTTTCCTCTTTATACGCACACACACACACAAACAGACACACACACAGATATAATGCTGTCTACCATAAATACACAGAATAACTCAAAATCACATTTTCTATATAGAGAGATTTATGGATATGTAATAAAAGTTAAAAGCAGGAAGCATTTCTTTTTGCTGAAAAAAAAGATGATTTCCATCCCATCAGGTCTTTACACAGTTATTTGATTTTTTTTTTCAAATAAAATGCGTGTGTTTAATTCCATTCTAGTGTTTTCTATTTCTCTTTGTGAGTTTCTCTACTATCAGTAGATATGATTTTTTACAGATTTTGACTTTGTGATTTTGTGGGAATTAGATTCTTAACCACGCACACAAAGATGATTTTCAGTAGTATTTTCTGACTCCATGCAGTTCATGAATATCGACTGATTATTCTGCTATGAGAAACTGAAGTGTCTGTCATCTCCACTTCACCCGAAACTCATTTCCTGCTAGGCAAAACTCTTGAAATAGTTCAAGCAAAATAATTCTAAGAATATAACAAATTATGTGCTGATCTCATAAGGGGAGCATTAAGTGCACGGTTTGCCAAGAGTTCGTTTCCAAGTAATGCTGATACGCCACTTGCCAAAAAAATTGCCATTTAATGTTTCAGTTAAGAAGAGATTTATTTCCAAAATATTTCCAGATGTTGAAATTCAGCCTCCCTTTAAAAAGCCACGTTTCTAAAAGTGAATGACCTTGACTCGCAGCTCCCCCATCCCGTTATACATTGCTGTTCGATATGTTGAAAGGAAGATGCCTGTTTATGCTGCCTCACTGTTTTCTTAGCTCAGGAAATCCCCACTGTAAGGGCTCCACGAGCCAGCAGTGAGACAGGCTCACAGGCGCTGTGTGGAGAGGTTTGTGCCACATCTGCTTCTAGTCTTTCGAACTCCAGGGAGGATTGCCGTACGTCTGCTGCTCGTGAGAACTTCGGCTCTTGCTGCCTCCCATTACCAAAGAAGTGGGGAGGCCGAACTTCTAGGTGACCTCTATCATTCCATACAATTCTCTGTGTCAACATGTCTCTAGGGATGCAGAGTGTGGTCAGAGTGGTATACCTTTACTGCATTGTTCTGATGGAATGAGAGCATGTATACATTCCGTGGGGTGGAGTTTTAAATCCCAGCAATCAATAACACATTGAAGTGGCTATAAGTAGTGTGTTTATCACTTGTCGACTGTTCCATGGAAATGGGGAAAAGACATTTTCTGTGCAGAACTGGAAAATGATATTTAGTTTACTTACACCAAATACGAAAAAAGTTCTACCCTCCTTCTTAATTAGAGATTTATTTTTTAATTTTTTTTATTTTTTATTAACATATAATGTATTATTAGCCCCAGGGGTACAGGTCTGTGAAAGCCAGGTTTATACACTTCACAGCACTCACCATAGCACATACCCTCCCCAATGTCCATAACCCCACCTCCCTCTCCCTCTCCCTCTCCCCCTCCCCCCGCAACCCTCAGTTTGTTTTGTGAGATTAAGAGTCAATTAGAGGTTTATTTAATCTACTGCTTGGCAGCTACATAAAGTATTCTAACATTAGATGTAGATTTCTAGAAAAAGAAGTATGTATTTATGAAAAAAAAAAAAACTCATGAAATGATCTTTCTCGGCAGAAAGCCAGGTACGAATGGTTATACACCAGGTTGATTATTGTAACAGTATTCTAATTTATTGACATTAAATACACATTGCTTTTGGAGTTATATCCCCATAGGAGCAATTTCCCAAGGAGTGGTCCTCTTCACAGTGTCCTGAAATGCCTGTCTTGCAGATCACAGTTCTTCCTGTGGGTGTATGTATTCAGTGTGTGCCCAGCGGCTCCCCCAGATGGTGGACTCTAAGAAGCTTCAATCTAGATGCTTGTCTGAGCTAAGAACTCTTCTGGAAGTTTGCCCTGATGATTAACAACCATGGTCTTCAGATTGGCCAGACATCGTCTCAAACCAATTCTACTGTGCACTGACTGGACAAACTTGGGCAGGTGACTTAACGTGAGTTCATTTGTAAATTGGGGATACTGTTTTTCTCCCCTTCGTTGTGAGCAGTGGGGCACCAAAGTAAGGTGCTTAAGGTATTATTTTATTATTAAAATTGTAATTTTAATTATCATTAAAATTGTAATTATTTTGGGCACCTGGGTGGCTCAGTGGGTTAAATCCTCTGCCTTCGGCTCAGGTCGTGATCTCAGGATCCTGGGATCTAGCTCTGCGTTGGACTCTCTGCTCAGCAGGGAGCCTGCTTCCTCCTCTCTCTCTGCCTGCCTCTCTGCCTACTTGTGATCTCTGTCTGTCTAATAAATAAATAAAATTCTTTAAAAAATTGTAATTATTTCTATTATGGCTATCACCATCTTCATGTTATCTTGATTATCTGTTGTGAGATTCTAAACCAGGGTTCCCTGCATGAGAGTAACTTACAGAAAAGAGCAAAGCCAGTATTCTTGTCTCAAACTATACCTTTATTCGGTCATTTTTGAAATGTGGTCTTCACCTTAATTACCCTAAGAAAATACTTTTTTCCTGTTATTTGTGGATCATTTGCATCAGAGAACTTCCTCCCAAGAGATTTTTCCCGTTTTCACGGAGCAGGAGGAAGTTGGAGACTTAGGGACTCCTGCTGAGCACGGAGACTCCAGGAGGCAGCTGAACCATGTGCCTGACCCCCTTGCTCTGTTTTTGTCCCAGTATCCATCGCTCTAAATTTCACCTATTCCAGTGTATGTCAAAATCACAGAATATTGGATATGAAACAGGAGGGTTCACACCCTGAAGCTCTGTGGCCAGGGAATGTGTAGCTGTGTTTATAGGAAGTCAAGTGGTCTTGAACAATGGAGTGACCACTTTAAGCTCGAATGCCAAGCAGGAAGCAGCCCTTCCTGCCAAAGAGGCTTAAAACATCTAACTCCCTTTTCATATCTGCCTTCAGTTTGGCCCTTATGCTCCTGTTTTGTATTCCTTTCATGGATGTTACATTTTCCTGAATCTTTCTGAGAACTCCAAGCAGGTAGGTTCCAGAATTTGCTTCTTCTTCCTCAAAAATGAGTTTTCCGAGATCAGATCACCATGTGTGGCTTATCCCTTTGTCTTGATTTTCTGTCTTTCTGGTGGTCCAGATTGGCTTATTTCTGTTACAGATTCTGAAGTGAGAGAGAGAGCCATCAGGCACAGTCTCGGTAGGGTAACCATTCGTCCTGGTATACGGACTACACCACTTTTCCCACATAACTAATAGGAGTACCCCCTTTCACTTGCAAAGTGTCCAAGTGTAGAAAAGAGGCTGTATAGTCATCCTGAGTCTCAGCCCTGACTCTCAGAGAGGGTGGGCATAAAGTCTTCAATTGTACTACTGCTAACAGACTTCCTCCTAACCACACCAGAAGAATAGGTTGGTGTGCATCTCCCTGGTTCCGTTTGTGTGTATCTGTTTGTTTTCTTCCCCAGCTGGAGTGTGCTGCAGTGCAGTGGGATCTTCGCCAGTCCCTATTCTTTTCCAAGTCCCTAACTCTGCTACTTATTTCAAAGGAGCCTGCAGTTCTTTGACAAGGGTTAGAAGTGAAAGCCTGCATTGCCCAGCCCAGAGTGTTTCCTGGTCCCGTCCACAAGGCAGTTCCCAGCTTTGCGTTCTTGGCCAGGAATGCACCCCACCTCTCTCTACCAGCCCATTTACTTGAATACTGGCAATTATATCCCCAATGGTGTGGCATGAATAGAAAAAGTCACAATTATGGCCAACTCGGAGGACTGCTCTGAAGCATAGAGGATGCCTGCTTAGTTTTCTGTTCAGTGGATATTTTAGCCTACAGGGAAATACTAACATTTCTCCCTTCCAGCTTTGCCACCTTCCACATTGCACTAATTCAGAGAGTCCAGTATATAACACCAAAAATGTATTTTTCTATCTATCCCCATTAATGATTCAGTTATTAATTTTTCTCCTCATTTTGACATATGATAGCCTCCCATTTCCAGTTGCTAATTCTAAGAATGTTGGTAATTTTTCTCTTGTATATGTTCATGGCATACATCTTTCTGTGGGGCTTTCATAGAGAATAAATTAGGCAATAAAAAATTAACACCAGGTTAACCCCCAATTTCTTTTTTTTTAAATTAAATTTATTTATTTTCAGCATAACAGTATTCATTATTTTTGCACCACACCCAGTGCTCCATGCAATCCGTGCCCTCTATAATACCCACCACTTGGTACCCCAACCTCCCACCCCCCGCCCCTTCAAAACCCTCAGATTGTTTTTCAGAGTCCATAGTCTCTCATGGTTCACCTCCCCTTCCAATTTCCCCCAACTCCCTTCTCCTCTCTATCTCCCCATGTCCTCCATGCTATTTGTTATGCTCCACAAATGAGTGAAACCATATGATAATTGACTCTTTCTGCTTGACTTATTTCACTCAGCATAATCTCTTCCAGTCCCGTCCATGTTGCTACAAAAGTTGGGTATTCATCCTTTCTGATGGAGGCATAATACTCCATAGTGTATATGGACCACGTCTTCCTTATCCATTCATCCATTGAAGGACATCTTGGTTCTTTCCACAGTTTGGCGACCATAGCCATTGCTGCTATAAACATTGGGGTACAGATGGCCCTTCTTTTCACGACATCTGTATCTTTGCGGTAAATACCCAGGAGTGCAATTGCAGTAACCCCCAATTTCTAATTCAGTTAATACCTTCTTTGGTATTTCTTTTTTTTTTTTTTTTTTTAGATTTTATTTATTTATTTGACCAGAGAGAGAGAGAGAGAGATCACAAGTAGGCAGAGCAACAGGCAGAGAGAGCGGCAGAGAGAGAGGGGGAAGCAGGCTTTCCACTGAGCAGAGAGCCCAATGTGGGGCTTGATCCCAAAACTCTGAGATCACGACCTGAGCCGAAGGTGCTACCCAGGCACCCCCATTCTTTGGTCTTTCATTTGAGATTTTTTATTGTGCATTTGAATGCCAGGTTGTTCTGTGATTCTTTTTTTCAATCAACGCTGTTTACATGGCAATAAAAACTGACAGTGGCTTGAGCAAAAGGAGAACTTAGAGAAAAGACACAGGAATGTGTCATAGAACCAGGGGAAGAGCTTGAAGACTAAAGCTTGATGATAGGGTCTTTGGTATCGGGGTTCAAGGCCTTCTCTCCTTCTCCCTACAGAGCTCCCATTATGAAGCATGGGGCCAACAGTGTTCGCTGTGGACATTGATAAACCTCAAACCAAACTTCAACCTTCAAACCAAAACTACATATTCCTGCACAAGCTGTGACTGGGCTTGTTGGAGTCAACTGTCTACTGACTGTGGCATGGGGGTAGGGTCATTTAACCCAGACATAACTATTGGCAGCAGCTACTATGCAGTGGGACAGTTTTCAGAGAAGGGAGGATTGGAATGGGGCAGCTACCCTAAGCAGTGTCAATTCCAGTTTTCTATGCATGCTACTCAGTTACACTTTTGCTAACAGACCTCTTTTTGAAAAAAGGAACATTCAGCATTTCCCTTGGCTGTCTCCCATATACATGCATCCTGGCCATCTGTGCTCTTTGCCTAAGGAAAGGCATATGATAGTTAAAAAAAGGGAGAAAGTATTTTAGAAGGAAAGTTCTTATGAGATGGTAAGAGAATTACTAACAGCAAGTCTTCTCCACCAGCATTATAAAATGACTCTCTGCTTTAAGGAAAGGTATAATGTTAGAAGGAAACTATGAGAGGGAAAATACCAGTAGACCTCAGAAAGAGTGTCTCCATCCACATCTGACCAGAAGGGGTGATGGGAATACGAGAAAGCAGTGTGGCCCAGTGGCACTCCAGGCAAGAGACAGACAAAAACAGTTGATCATCTTCAGAGCAAAACCAGCACCGTGTGTGGAGAGTTCTTTATTACACATAGGCAAGGGGATTCATTCACAGCCAAGGCTGAGGGTAGCTCCCAGCCCGTCCCAACTGGAGAGCCTATTTGGGAAATTAAGAGTAGCCTGAAGTGACCCATACCCTTTCCAGCCAGATAAGGAAGCCACTGTGGTTCCTGGCTCCATCTGACCAGAAAAGGTGCCCAGAACCCCAAGAATCTGTTCTGCCCAGCAGTGCTCTAGACAAGAGAAAGGCAGATAGAGTCAAATTTGCAAGGCAAAGCCAGTGGGACTATGGGTGCAGGGAATTTGGGCACAGATTGACTTGAGTTAACAAAAGGTTTCACCAGCTTTAGAGCTGCTTCTTCCTGTGTGTGGTCAAGGGAACTAACTCACAGGCCCACTCATTATTCAATTTACCTTTGAGGCTGCCTGACCAGGGAGCCTACCCAGAGCACCTGTAAGCTGTGCAGCCATCCAGTAGCTCAGCTTGCCCTGTCACTTGAACAAAGATCACAGCCTATGGTTTCCCCATCTGCGGGGCAAAATTGGTGGCCTCACCGGCCTCACCGACCAGGAAATTTAGTGCATCCTCTTAATCTGATTCAGACTCCCAAACAATGAGCCATACAGCCTCTGGGTCTGATCCTACTGCTGTGCTAGCAGTGCAGGGAAGGGACCATCTAGTAAGGCTGCCAGAAAATCCAGGCAACCATAGAGCCCATCCTACAGTCTCACATAGGCAGGGAATCCAAGTCAGCAATTCTATTCAGCTATTCTCACCAAGTGGGACCCCCCTCTAATACCTGACCTCATAGCTTAAACAGTTGCTTTGCCCAAAAATAAAACATGATACAGGCACCACTGCCCAAAGTCATTATCAGCAGACATGGCCAGAAACCCAAATTGACTACTACTACTAATAATAATAAAATAAAATAATAAATAATAATAGTAAATAGTAAAGTTAAATAATAATAGAGACTATATATGACATATATATATAAGACACACAGAGAGACAACTAAATTAAATTAGGAAAATGATGCATGAACAAAATGAAAAGTACAAATGAATGAAAAGGAAAAGTTACTCTTTTCTTTTTGATATGTCTGGCCAGGGGTTTATCAATCGTAGTAATTCTTTCAAAGAACCAGCTCCTAGTTTTGTTGATGTGTTCTACTATTCTTTTGGTTTCTATTTCATTGATTTCTGCTCTTTATTATTTCTCTTCTCCTGCTGGGTTTAGGCTTTATATGCTCTTCTTTCTCCAGCTCCTTTAGGTGTAGGGTTAGGTTGTATACTTGAGACCCTTCTTGTTTCTTGAGAAAGGTTTGTATTGCTATATACTTTCATCTCAGGACTGCCTTTGCTGTGTTCCAAAGATTATAACAGTTGTGTTTTCATTTTCATTTGTTTTCATGAATTTTTTAATTCTTCTTTCATTTCCTGGTTGACCCATTCATTCTTTAGTAGGATGCTCTTTAGCCTCCGTGTATGAGTTCTTTCCAACTTTCCTTTTGTGATTGTGTTCTAGTTTCTAAGCACTGTTGTCTGAAAATATGCAGGGAATGATCCCAATCTTTTGATACCGGTTGAGACCTGATTTGTGACCCAGGATGTGATCTATTCTGGAGAATGTTCCATGTGCACTAGAGAAGAATGTGTATTCTGTTGCTTTGGGATGGAATGTTCTGAATATATCTGTGATGCCCATCTGGTCCAGTGTGTCATTTAAAGCCTTTATTTCCTTGTTGATCTTTTGCTTAGAAGATCTGTCCATTTCAGTGAGGGAGGGTGTTAAAGCCCCATACTATTATTGTATTATTGTTGATGTTTTCTTTGATTTTGTTATTAAGTGGTCTATGTCGTTGACTGCTCCCATGTTAGGGGCATAGGTATTTAAAACTGTTAGATCTTCTTGTTGGACAGACCCTTTGAGTATGATATAGTGTCCTTCCTCATCTCTTATATTCTTTGACTTAAAATCTAATTTGTCTGATATAAGGATTGCCACCAGCTTTTTTTTCTTTTTATGTCCATTACCATGGTAAATTTTTTTCCACCCCCTCACTTTAAATCTGGTGGTGTCTTTGGATCTAAAATGAATTTCTTATAGACAGCATACCATTGATGGGTCTTGTTTTTTTTTTTTTTTTTTGTTTTGTTTTGTTTTGTTTTTTACATACATAAGTGGATGTGGTTTTATTTTATTTTATTTTATTTTAAATTTTTTATTTTTTATAAACATATATTTTTATCCCCAGGGGTACAGGTCTGTGAATCACCAGGTTTACACACTTCACAGCACTCACCAAATCACATACCCTCCCCAATGTCCATAATCCCACCCCCTTCTCCCAAACCCCCTCCCCCCGGCAACACTCAGTTTGTTTTGTGAGATTAAGAGTCACTTATGGTTTGTCTCCCTCCCAATCCCACCTTGTTTCATTGATTCTTCTTCTACCCACTTAAGCCTCCATGTTGTATCACCACTTCCTCATATCAGGGAGATCATATGATAGTTGTCTTTCTCTGCTTGACTTATTTCGCTAAGCATGATACGCTCTAGTTCCATCCATGTTGTTGCAAATGGCAAGATTTCATTTCTTTTGATGGCTGCATAGTATTCCATTGTGTATATATACCACATCTTCTTGATCCATTCATCTGTTGATGGAAATCTAGGTTCTTTCCATAGTTTGGCTATTGTGGACATTGCTGCTATAAATATTCGGGTGCATGTGCCCCTTTGGATCACTACATTTGTATCTTTAGGGTAAATACCCAATAGTGCAATTGCTGGGTCATAGGGCAGTTCTATTTTCAACATTTTGAGGAACCTCCATGCTGTTTTCCAGAGTGGCTGCACCAGCCTGCATTCCCACCAACAGTGTAGGAGGGTTCCCCTTTCTCCGCATCCTCGCCAGCATCTGTCATTTCCTGACTTGTTGATTTTAGCCATTCTGACTGATGTGAGGTGATATCTCATTGTGGTTTTGATTTGTATTTCCCTGATGCCGAGTGATATGGAGCACTTTTTCATGTGTCTGTTGGCCATCTGGATGTCTTCTTTGCAGAAATGTCTGTTCATGTCCTCTGCCCATTTCTTGATTGGATTATTTGTTCTTTGGGTGTTGAGTTTGCTAAGTTCTTTATAGATTCTGGACACTAGTCCTTTATCTGATATGTCGTTTGCAAATATCTTCTCCCATTCTGTCAGTTGTCTTTTGATTTTGTTAACTGTTTCCTTTGCTGTGCAAAAGCTTTTGATCTTGATGAAATCCCAGTAGTTCATTTTTTCCCTTGCTTCCCTTGCCTTTTGCGTTGTTCCTAGGAAGATGTTGCTGCGGCAGAGGTCGAAGAGGTTGCTGCCCATGTTCTCCTCAAGGATTTTGATGGATTCCTTTCGTACATTGAGGTCCTTCATCCATTTTGAGTCTATTTTTGTGTGTGGTGTAAGGGAATGGTCCAATTTCATTTTTCTGCATGTGGCTGCCAATTTTCCCAGCACCATTTATTGAAGAGGCTGTCTTTTTTCCATTGGACATTCTTTCCTGCTTTGTCAAAGATTAGTTGACCATAGATTTGAGGGTCTATTTCTGGGCTCTCTATTCTGTTCCATTGATCTATGTGTCTGTTTTTGTGCCAGTACCATGCTGTCTTGATGATGACAGCTTTGTAATAGAGCCTGAAGTCCGGAATTGTGATGCCACCAACGTTGGCTTTCTTTTTCAATATCCCTTTGGCTATTCGAGGTCTTTTCTGGTTCCATATAAATTTTAACATTATTTGTTCCATTTCTTTGAAAAAGATGGATGGTACTTTGATAGGAATTGCATTAAATGTGTAGATTGCTTTAGGTAGCATAGACATTTTCACAATATTTATTCTTCCAATCCAGGAGCATGGAACATTTTTCCATTTCTTTGTGTCTTCCTCAATTTCTTTCATGAGTACTTTATAGTTTTCTGAGTATAGATTCTGTGTCTCTTTGGTTAGGTTTATTCCTAGGTATCTTATGGTTTTGGATGCAATTGTAAATGGGATTGACTCCTTAATATCTCTTTCTTCTGTCTTGCTGTTGGTGTAGAGAAATGCAACTGATTTCTGTGCATTGATTTTATATCCTGACACTTTACTGAATTCCTGTATAAGTTCTAGCAGTTTTGGAGTGGAGTCTTTTGGGTTTTCCACATATAGTATCATATCATCTGCGAAGAGTGATAATTTGACTTCTTCTTTGCCGATTTGGATGCCTTTAATTTCCTTTTGTTGTCTGATTGCTGAGGCTAGGACCTCTAGTACTATGTTGAATAGCAGTGGTGATAATGGACATCCCTGCCGTGTTCCTGACCTTAGCGGAAAAGCTTCCAGTTTTTCTCCATTGAGAATGATATTTGCGGTGGGTTTTTCATAGATGGCTTTGATGATATTGAGGTATGTGCCCTCTATCCCTACACTTTGAAGAGTTTTGATCAGGAAGGGATGTTGTACTTTGTCAAATGCTTTTTCAGCATCTATTGAGAGTATCAGATGGTTCTGGTTCTTTCTTTTATTGATGTGTTGTATCACATTGACTGATTTGCGGATGTTGAACCAACCTTGCAGCCCTGGAATAAATCCCACTTTGTCGTGGTGAATAATCGTTTTAATGTACTGTTGAATCCTATTGGCTAGTATTTTGTTGAGTATTTTCGCATCTGTGTTCATCAAGGATATCGGTCTATAGCTCTCTTTTTTGGTGGGATCCTTGACTGGTTTTGGGATCAAGGTGATGCTGGCCTCATAAAATGAGTTTGGAAGTTTTCCTTCCATTTCTATTTTTTGGAACAGTTTCAGGAGAATAGGAATTAGTTCTTCTTTAAATGTTTGGTAGAATTCCCCCGGGAAGCCGTCTGGCCCTGGGCTTTTGTTTGTTTGGAGATTTTTAATGACTGTTTCAATCTCTTTACTGGTTATGGGTCTGTTCAGGCTTTCTATTTCTTCCTGGCTCAGTTGTGGTAGTTTATATGTTTCTAGGAATGCATCCATTTCTTCCAGATTGTCAAATTTATTGCCATAGAGTTGCTCATAGTATGTTCTTATAATAGTTTGTATTTCTTTGGTGTTAGTTCTGATCTCTCCTCTTTCATTCATGATTTTATTTATTTGGGTCCTTTCTCTTTTCTTTTTGATAAGTCGGGCCAGGGGTTTATCAATTTTATTAATTCTTTCAAAGAACCAGCTCCTAGTTTCGTTGATTTGTTCTATTGTTTTTTTTGGTTTCTATTTCATTGATTTCTGCTCTGATCTTTATGATTTCTCTTCTCCTGCTGGGCTTAGGGTTTCTTTCTTGTTCTTTCTCCAGCTCCTTTAGGTGTAGGGTTAGGTTGTGTACCTGAGACCTTTCTTGTTTCTTGAGAAAGGCTTGTACCGCTATATATTTTCCTCTCAGGACTGCCTTTGTTGTGTCCCACAGATTTTGAACCGTTGTATTTTCATTATCATTTGTTTCCATGATTTTTTCAATTCTTCTTTAATTTCCCGGTTGACCCATTCATTCTTTAGAAGGATACTGTTTAGTCTCCATGTATTTTGGGTTCTTTTCCAAACTTCCTTTTGTGGTTGAGTTCTAGCTTTAGAGCATTGTGGTCTGAAAATATGCAGGGAATGATCCCAATCTTTTGATACCGGTTGAGTCCTGATTTAGGACCGAGGATGTGATCTATTCTGGAGAATGTTCCATGTGCACTAGAGAAGAATGTGTATTCTGTTGCTTTGGGATGAAATATTCTGAATATATCTGTGATGTCCATCTGGTCCAGTGTGTCGTTTAAGGCCTTTATTTCCTTGCTGATCTTTTGCTTGGATGACCTGTCCATTTCAGTGAGGGGAGTGTTAAAGTCCCCTACTTTATTGTATTATTGTTGATGTGTTTCTTTGATTTTGTTATTAATTGGTTTATATAGTTGGCTGCTCCCACGTTGGGGGCATAGATATTTAAAATTGTTAAATCTTCTTGTTGGACAGACCCTTTGAGTATGATATAGTGTCCTTCCTCATCTCTTATTATAGTCTTTGGCTTAAAATCTAATTGATCTGATATAAGGATTGCCACTCCTGCTTTCTTCTGATGTCCATTAGCATGGTAAATTCTTTTCCACCCCCTCACTTTAAATCTGGAGGTGTCTTCGGGCTTAAAATGTGTTTCTTGGAGGCAACATATAGATGGGTTTTGTTTTTTTATCCATTCTGATACCCTGTGTCTTTTGACAGGGGCATTTAGCCCATTCACATTCAGGGTAACTATTGAGAGATATGAATTTAGTGCCATTGTATTGCCTGTAAGGTGACTGTTACTGTATATGGTCTCTGTTCCTTTCTGATCTACAACTTGTAGGCTCTCTCTTTGCTTAGAGGACCCCTTTCAATTTTTCCTGTAGAGCTGGTTTGGTATTTGCAAATTCTTTCAGTTGTTGTTTGTCCTGGAAGCTTTTAATCTCTCCTTCTATTTTCAATGATAGCCTAGCTGGATATAGTATTCTTGGCTGCATGCTTTTCTCCTTTAGTGCTCTGAAAATATCATGCCAGCTCTTTCTGGCCTGCCAGGTCTCTGTGGATAAGTCAGCTGCCAATCTAATATTTTTACCATTGTATGTTACAGACTTCTTTTCCCGGGCTGCTTTCAGGATTTTCTCTTTGTCATTGAGACTTGTAAATTTTACTATTAGGTGACGGGGTGTGGGCCTATTCTTATTGATTTTGAGGGGCGTTCTCTGAACCTCCTGAATTTTGATGCTCGTTCCCTTTGCCATATTGGGGAAATTCTCCCCAATAATTCTCTCCAGTATACCTTCTGCTCCCCTCTCACTTTCTTCTTCTTCTGGAATCCCAATTATTCTAATGTTGTTTCATCTTATGGTGTCACTTATCTCTCGAATTCTCCCCTCGTGGTCCAGTAGCTGTTTGTCCCTCTTTTGCTCAGCTTCTTTATTCTCTGTCATTTGGTCTTCTATATCACTAATTCTTTCTTCTGCCTCATTTATCCTAGCAGTGAGAGCCTCCATTTTTTATTGCACCTCATTAATAGCTTTTTTGATTTCACCTTGGTTAGATTTTAGTTCTTTTATTTCTCCAGAAAGGGCTTTTATATCTCTCGAGAGGGTTTCTCTAATATCTTCCATGCCGTTTTCGAGCCCGGCTAGAACCTTGAGAATTGTCATTCTGAACTCTAGCTCTGACATAATACCGATGTCTGTATTGATTAGGTCCCTAGCCTTCGGTACTGCCTCTTGTTCTTTTTTTTGTGTTGAATTTTTACGTCTTGTCATTTTGTCCAGATAAGAGTAAATGAAGGGGCAAGTAAAATACTAAAAGGGTGGCAACAACCCCAGGAAAATATGCTTTAACCAAATTAGAAGAGATCCAAAATCGTGAGTGGGGAGAAAGGGGATAAAAAGAGGTTCAAAAAGGAAGAAAGAAAAAAAGAAAAAAAAAAAAAGAAAAGAATTTTTTAAAAAAGAATACACCTAAGAAAAATGTAAAAAAGAAAAAATATATATATTAGATAAACTAGTATAAAATCATTAAAAAAGAAAAAGGTAACAGTTAAAAAAAAATTTTACCCGAAGGCGAGAAAAAAAAAATGAAAAAGAAAAAATTAAATTAACTGCAAGACTAAAAAAAATCACAGGGAAAAAGCCATGAGTTCCGTGCTTGGCTTTCTCCTCGTCTGGAATTCTGCTGCTCTCCTTGGTATTGAAACCGCACTCCTTGGTAGGTGAACTTGGTCTTGGCTGGATTTCTTGTTGATCTTCTGGGGGAGGGGCCTGTTGTAGTGATTCTCAAGTGTCTTTGCCCCAGGCGGAATTACACCGCCCTTACCCGGGGCCGGGGTGAGTAATCCGCTCGGGTTTGCTTTCAGGAGCTTTTGTTCCCTGAGCGCTTTCTGTAGAGTTCCAGAGGACGGGAATACAAATGGCGGCCTCCTGGTCTCCGGCCCGGAGGAGCCGAGAGCCCAGGGCTGCACTCCTCAGTGCGCGCTCAGAGAACCGCGCCCAGTTACTCCTGTCTGCCTGACCTCCGGCCGCGCCCCGAGCTCACCGAGCCTGCGACCGGTTCAAGGTAACACGGAGCTGTGAGCTTACTGTCGGCTCTGTCTCTGTAGCCGGCTTTCCCGTTCCAATACCCGCAAGCTCTGCGACACTCAGACACCCCCGATCCTTCTGTGACCCTGCGGGACCTGAGGCCACGCTGACCCCGCGTGGGCTTCGCCCCGGTTTAGCCTCTGGAGCGATGTCCTTCAGCGGAACAGACTTTTAAAAGTCCTGATTTTGTGCACGGTTGCTCCGCCGCTTGCCGGGAGCCGGCCCCTCCCCCCGGGGTCTATCTTCCCGTCGCTTTGGATTCACTTCTCTGCCGGTCCTACCTTTCAGAAAGTGGTTGTTTTTCTGTTTCCAGAATTGCTGTTCTTCTTCTCTTCGATCTGCCGATGGATTTTCAGGTGTTTGCAATCTTTAGATAAGCTATCTAGCTGATCTCCGGCTAGCTGAAGCAGTCTCAGCTTGCTACTTCTCCGCCATCTTGACTCCTCCTTTTGTTTTGTTTTTTGTTTTTATCCATTCTGATACTCTATGTCTTTTGATTAGGGCATTTAGCCCATTTACATTCAGGGTAGCTATTAAAAGGTATAAATTTAGTGCCATTGTATTGCCTATAAAGTGATTGCTAATGTACATTGTCTCTGCTCCTTTCTAGTCTGTTACTTTTGGGCTCTCTCTTTGCTTAGAGGACCCCTTTCAATATTTCCTGTAGGACTGGTTTAGTGTTTGCAAATTCTTTTAGTTTTTTTTTTGTTTGTTTGTTTGTTTTTCTTTTTGTCCTGGAAGCTTTTTATTTCTCTTTCTATTTTCAATGCAAGCCTTGATGGATATGTATTCTTGGTTACATATTTTTCTCATTTAGTGCTCTGAATATATCATGCCAGTCCTTTCTGGCCTGCCAGGTCTTTGCAGATAGGTCTGCTGCCAATCTAATATTTATACCATTGTAGTTACAGACCTCTTGTCCTGAGCTGCTTTCAGGATTTTCTCTTTGTCTCTGAGACTTATAAGTTTTACTATTAGATCATAAGGTTTTGTCCTATCTTTATTGATTCTGAGGCTGCCTCTTGGATTTTGATTCCTGTTTCCTTTCCCAAATTGGGGAAGCTCTCTGCAATAATTTTCTCTAATGTACCTTCTGCCCCTCTCTCTATTTCTTCTTCTTCTGGGATCCCAATTATTCTAATATTGTTTCATCTTATGGTATCACTTATCTCTTGAATTCTCCCCTTGTGATCCAGTAGTTGTTTGTCTCTCTTTCGCTCAGCTTCTTTATTCTCCATCACTTGGTCTTCTATATCACTAATTCTCTCTTCTGCCTCATTTATCCTAGCAGTAAGAGCCTCCATTTTTGATTGCACTTCATTAATATCTTTTTTAAAATTTCAACTTTGTTAGATTTTAGTTCTTTTATTTCTCCAGAATGGGATTCTTTAGTATATCTTATGCTTTTTTTCAAGACCAGATAGCATCTTTATAATCATCATTCTGAACTGTAGTTCTGACATCTTATGAATGTCCATATTGATTAGGTCCCTAGCAATCAATACTGCCAATTGTTCTTCTTTTTGAGGTAAGTTTTTCCATCTTGTCATTTTATCCAGAGAAGAATAGATGAATGAGAGGACAAAAATGCTATAGGGGAACAACTACCCCAGAGAAATATATACTAAACAAATCAGAAGAGACCTGAAACCAGGGGATAAAGAAAGGAGATTATGTATATGTATATGTATGTGTGTGTGTGTGTGTGTGTGTGTGTGTGTAAAACATTGGTGAATAGAACAGAGCCACACACTTGATTTTAGGTGTATTTCGGTCTGTTCAAAGAAACGGCCTACCAAAATTTTTTTTTTTAATTTTTAAATTTTTTATTTTTTATAAACATATATTTTTATCCCCAGGGGTACAGGTCTGTGAATCACCAGGTTTACACACTTCACAGCACTCACCAAAGCACATACCCTCCCCAATGTCCTCGAACGGCCTACCAAAATTTTAAATAAAGAAAAACTTACATATATACAAAAATAAGGGTAAACATGATGAAGGGATGGAATATGATTGTAGAGATGAAAACTAAAAAATATTTTAAAAAAGGAATTGCTAAGATAAGAAGGTGATTGAAAAAAGAGGAAAAAAGAAAGGAGAGAGGGATGCCTTTATCGATGTCACCATCGTTCAAATGCATGTCCCAAATTCAATCTCAGTATCTTTGTCTTGAAGGATTCCTGTTTGTCTACTAGAAGTCCCAAAATTTCTATCATGGAGGGACTCTGGTATAGGCATTTGCTTGGAAGGACTGAGGGGTTTTTTTTGAAGCTACAGTTGCAAAGACAACACAGTGGTTTTTATTAGATTGTAGTTCCATTTTGGGGGCTTAGGGTGGATGTAATTTATGGACATTACAATTAAGGATTATAGTGCCGGAGATGCTAAATTTCATTATAGACTGTCCTATGGTGTGGCTACAGAATGTTTATCTCCCAAAATGCACTCTAAACTATTACCTGTCGGATGTCTACTCGTTTTATAAAGCCTACCTCAAGTTCTAACTCCTTACAAATAACTCTTAAAAATATTTAGTAACTTCCTTAAGGCTCCTTGTTTTACCCTCACATCGTTAATCATGTTCAGAAATACATCTGGTCTCCCAGCTAGACATCAAGTAGGTTAAGCAGGAGAAATCAATCTTACACCAAAGTATCTCTACAGTGCTTAAGATTGTTCCGTTTAAAGTAGCAGACATTTGACTTAAATGTCCATTCATTTAAATAAATAAAAACTTTAACAGAAAGAAAAAACTTTAGTGTGTGCAAGAAAGCAATGATAAACCCAAGAGTATTGGGAAACTTAGAACTTTGATCAGGAGACCTGGGTCCCCCTCCACCCCGAGATTTCCGCTGAGTCCACTAACCACATTCACACAGCTTCCCGAAGCCAAAGAGGGAATAAGGAGGGCTGATTTTCTTTCACAGTCTGGAGTGAGGGTCATATGAGAAAATCAATGTGAAAATACTTTGTACACCATGCAAGTTTACAGAAATGATAATCCACAAAACCGCCTGGACCATCTTTTTAAATATAATCATCATGTTATATCATTTTTCTTTATGTTTTATCATTACTTTTTTTTTTTAAGATTTTATTTATTTATTTATTTGAGAGAGAATGATTTAGAAAGAGCATGAGAGAGGAGAAGATCAGAGGGAGAAGCAGACTCCCCAAGGAGCTGGGAGCCCGAGGTGGGACTCGATCCTGGAAGTCCAGGATCATGACCTGAGCCCAAGGCAGTCGCTCAACCAACTGAGCCACCCAAGAGCCCTGTTTTATCATTCTTAAACTTAAAATTCTTCAAACATTTTATCTGGAATAATAAGCTCTCGCTAGCCCCTGTTTCTACAGTGACCCACACGCAAACATTCAACTCGCTCACACCAGCCCACTCTGGCCTCCCTTCCATTCTTGCAACATTTCAAGTCTCTCCTGTGGCTAGTCATTCCCATCCTACAGTTGTTGGTTCAAATGCCACCTTTCCGGATCACCTTATCTAAACTACCTTCTCCCACCCCTTGCCAGGTTGTTCTTTATGCCATATTGTTATTTACCTCCTGATACTCACCAGTGTTTGAACTCGCCTTCTCCATTTCTTTCTTTATTCATTGTCTCTGCCCTCCTCAGGTGGGGACTTGTTTGCATCTCTCCAGACTGAGTGGACACTAGTACAATTCATGAAAGTTGAGTGAATGAGTGAATGATTTAAATAATGATCAAAATCCAGCAATAATAGTGCCAAGAGAATAATTAGAAGGAAGTTCAGGAGGTATTAACCATGATAGCCATGAAGCTGGTGGATATAAGCCAGTGAGTAGACAAAGAATAAAGTAAAGAATTGGGTAAGATATGGAAATTTTTTGAATATTTTGTTTATTTATTTGAGAGAGAGCAAGAGCAAGACTGAGAGAGAGAAAATGAGAGAACATGAGTATGGAGGAGGGGCAGAGACAGAGGGAGAAGCAGCCTCCCTGCTGAACAGGGATCCTGACATGGGGCTAAGGTCCCAGGACTCTGAGATCATGACCCGACCCAAAGACAGACACAACCAACTGAGCCAGCCAGGTGCCCCAAGATACAGAAAATTGTAAAATAAAAAGATTAAGGAGCGCCTGGGTGGCTCAGTGGGTTAGGCCGCTGCCTTTGGCTCAGGTCATGATCTCAGGGTCCTGGGATCAAAAGAGTCCCGCATCGGGCTCTCTGCTCAGCGGGGAGCCTGCTTCTTTCTCTCTCTGTCTGCCTCTCTGCCTACTTGTGATCTCTGTCTGTCAAATAAATAAATAAATAAAATCTTAAAAAAAAATAAAATTTAAAAAATTTAAAAAAAAGATTAAGAAAGAAGGAGATTCTACTGGTAAGTCATAAAGTTATTAATTTTAGGAAGTAATATGTTAGGTAGAAATGTAACTTTCAGTATGTCATTGGAGAGAATATTACATTATTTATATGTTTGAACTTCCTGTGTTTATGACCAACACATTTCCGATCTAGATGCAATGTACCAAATATGGGAAAGATCAGAATTTATCTTAGATGCTAAACTTCTGGGAAAGCAGAGTCACTGTCTGAGTACATGAATCCAATAGACATATTTGGACCCCACTTCCAGGGACAGTTTTACTCTCTCGTTGTAAATTTTGCCCGCAAAAAAGCCAAATTTCTTTCCAAATTACAGTTTTCAATAGAGTCCCATTGCTCGTGTTACAACGCCTACAATGTTACATTGCCTGAGGTCCTTGGCAAAGTCTTTCTTATTTTGTCATAAAAATGACAAACTTTTGGACTTAATTAGATCTGTGTCCGATGCCAACCCTTACCCATTGGATGAACAGCTAAATAGTAACCTGAAACATGTTGAATATTGCAACAAGTAAATCTGTCTCCCCTTTCATTTTTGTTTTAAGATTTTATTTATTTATTTGACAGAGATACAACAAGAGAGGGAACACAAGCAGGGGGAGTGGGAGAGGAAAAAGCAGGCTTCCTGCTGAGCAGGGAGCCAGATGTGGGCCTCAATGATCCCTCATGATGTGGGATCATGACCTGAGCAGAAGGCAGATGCTTAATGACTGAGCTACCCAGGCACCCCTCCCCTTTCATTTTATATTAGGTATTTTTCTTTATCTTCTGACTTCTTGTTTTCTCTTACATAATTTCTTATGCATGGAATGGAACTAGCCCATGATAAAATTATCAAATATGAAATAATTAAAGTTTTTTTTTTTGTTTTTTAGATTTATTTATTTGACAGAGAGAGAGCACAAGTAGGCAGAGTGGCAAGCAGAGGGAGAGAGAGAAGCAGGCTCCCTGATGAGCAGAGAGCCTAACATGGGGCTCAGTTCCAGGACCCTGGGATCATGTTCTGAGGCAAAGGCAGACATTGAACCGACTGAGCCACCCAGGCACCCCTGAAGTTTCTTTTTTACTCCTTCCCAGGCTTGCTATACTCAACTTCTTCTAAAAGGAAGTCAGGTCTTTGCTTTACACTCTCTGGTCTCCCACCCACACTTCCCTATGTCCCCAGAATCATGTTCTTCTCTTTAGCTTACTCAGCACAGCCCACGTTCAAGGCAAGATGTGGACGTTAATCATTTGTACTTCTGCGTGAATTCAATCCGTGATATCAAGGTTTTAAAGTACATAATTCAAAGAAGTAGGTCTCAACTCTGGCTGCTCATTGAAATCATGGGAGAATCATTTAAAATATATTTATATCTGACCCTCCACCCCCTAAATATTCTGATTTAGTTTGTCTAAGATAAGGTCCAGCATCAATATTTATAAAAATATTCTAGGTGACTTTTTTTGAAGGACTGAGAGTCATTGAACTAAAGCCTAATCTCTCATTTTGCAAGCACAGAATGTTGTCTCTCATCAAGGCAATTTCTAGGAAAATAAAAAGAAAATATTATATCAGTCAAGGTTCTATAAAGTCAATCCACTATGTGCTTTATGGAAAAGAGATTTATTAGAAGGTAGTAGACTTCACACACTATGGGAGGAGCTGCATAAGTAGAGTTCAGAAATGGAAGCTGTGGGGTCAGAGAAAAGCAACTAGCAGCCCTCCAGAAGTCCTGGCATGGGTGGCGAAGCTGGAGTCTGCAGGGAAATCTGGGAAGCTAAGCCCTGTTGGCTGCAGCGCTGAGCTGTGGAGGGAGAAGGCAGAGCAGGCACCTGAGCGGGTCTGGCCACTGCTGCTCTCTAGGGCCCCAGCAGGAAGATGAGCGGAGCCGCCAAGCTGGAGCGACTACCCTTCTGCCTAGTCTCTCAGTCGCTGATCATGTCCCTTTGGCCCTCCACATCTCAGACAAATTCTTCTTTTGACCAAGTCTAACCTGGAGCAAAACAGAGAAGGGGATGCCCCAAAGGCCATTTTGGTGAGCCACGCTGATACCTAGAGGTGTCAGGAGAAAATGCAGCAGGTTTGGGGATTTAAGCATCAGCCTCCAGACAGCTATCTGTGTTCCGCATACTTCATCAACAAATAAGGTGATTCTTGCTCAAAAACATCTAACCACCTCACAGTCATGAGGATTACAATTATCACAAAAGCAAACAAACAGAAAATAATAATTGTTGGCAAGGTTGTGGAGAAATTAAAGCCCTTGTGCTTGGTGGGAATGGGAAATGGTCCAGATGCTATGGAAAACAATATGGCAATTTCTAAAAAAGAAAAAAAAAATTAAACATAGGGTTATCCTATGGCCCAGTAATTTCACTTCTGGGCATATGTCCAAAGAAACGAAAGTGGGTATTGAAACAGAAATTTACACACCAATATTCATAACAGCATTATTCACAATAGCCAAAAGATGCAAGGAATGCCATGTCCATTGGTGAATGAATGGATAACTAGATGTACCATATTAAAAACAGTGGAATATTATTCAGCCTTAAAAAGGAAGGGAAGTGTGACACACAGATAAACCTTGGGACGCATTATGATAAATGAGATAAGCCAGTCACAAAAGGATAGATACTATATGATTCCACTTACATCAAAGTATCTAACATATTCATAGAGACAGAAAGTAGAGTGGCGGGTGTAGGGTTTGGAGGACAGGAAAAACGGGCAGGAAATCAATGAATGGAGACAAAGTTTTACCTCTGCAAGATGAAAATAAAGAAGACCCGGAGGTGTACGTTGATGATGGTTGCAGACAACATGAATGTAATTTATGTCTCTAAACTGTACACTTCCTGGTTAAGATGGCAAATTTCATGTTATGCATATTTTACCACAATTAAAAATAAAGAAAAAGAAAAAAATCATGGAAGAGGGGAGCCTAGATGATAAGTCTGTTTAAAAGACAGAAGCATCTCATGCCCATATTAACTCCCTGTGTTCTTTGTTCTTCCTACTGAAGGGAATAAAAGTCACAGATAACTCAGAAAACTGAAAGTGGTAGAAATAATGAGTTCTTAGGAAGAAGGGAAAGAGGAGGCAGAAACAGAGGAAACCACTCAGAATATTAACATGGAGAAAACTGTTTCAAATGGCCACAACTTAATTGATTTAAGGGAAGGTGAAACTGTGAAAGAAAAAAGGAAACCACTTGATCAGCAAACAATCCTAGAGGGGAAACAAGTACATTGTCTGCGGAAGCTATTTGATGAATAAATATCTTTTTTGAAAAAAATTCACTCCACATTCATCAAAATACATAAAACGACTTTCAAGGAATCAGAAAATAACAAAAGGTATAAAGGAGAAATGATGATTTGAAGTTACCCCTGAGTATTTTTGCAAAAGAGTATTTAAAAGATTACAGCGGATAGAATCACTTAGAGCGATTAAACACTATGGATAAAAGGAAACCATTGTTGCTTTTAACACACAACTGTGTGTGTGTGTGTGTGTGCTGGTCTGAAAAGAAATATGAGCTATGATCAGAAATTAGCTTTCGGAGTTGAGAATTACAGAAATTATTTTCCTCTTTATACATAACTGATGTATTGTTTGAGTTTCTAGCAATAATGTATTTCTTGTATAATGGGGAAAACTGCAATGCTATTTCAAACAAAACTGACAAAGCTTCCTACTTCCCGAGCGCTGTCTTTCCTAGGAACACAGTGGAGTAAAGTTATCATTACATCAGTCCCCTTGGAACGGTACGAACTCAACTTGGGGGCCAGCGCAGCGCTGGGAAGGATTCTGCCACGGTCCTGGGTCTTCCCTGCAGCGCTCAGGAAAAACCCCATCGTCGCTGGAGGTTTATAAACAGGGAGGGCCAGGCGCAGGAGGTCGCTGACTTGTCCCTAGCGAAGGAGTGAGTCAGCGGAGGCTGAGCAGGGTCAGAATGTGCTGCTGGAGATCAGCTTCCGCGACCAGACAGCTGCGGGTGGAGAGGTTCCTGGGGCAGTTGGAGGAGGGAGGACTCTGCAGCCCAAGGGGAACCCCCCCAGCGGGGAGGCAGCCCCGGCAGTGTGCAGAGTAGCTGCACGGGGGCTGTTTCCCTAGCCTGGATGGGTGAGAGGCGTGATTTCTTTTCCAAAAACGACATAAATCTCAGAGCAGGCACACCACAGCAGGAACAGTGTGGGTCAGTGACCAGAGACCCAGCTCTGCTTATTGCTAAATTTCCATCAATATAAACAGATGTAGGAAAAAAACCATAGGGTTCAAAGCCATCGGCCAAGAAAGAATTCTTGCATGCAGAAAAGTGGTTTTATTAAAGCAGGGTGCCAGTATCCCTGGGCAGAAAGAACTGCACTGGGGTCAGGAGGTGTGGCCTATTATATACTTTCAAGTTGGGAGGGGGTTAGAGTAAGCACAAACCTCCTAGGTTATTTTGGAAACAAGATTTCCAGGATTCTGAGGGGTCTAGCTATTGTTATGAAAAGGTTATTTATTACTGGTTACTAAACCCTCAGTCAGGAGAACCTTCAGATGTATATGGGTGAGTCATATGCTTGGGGGGTGGTTGTCAATGCCTATTTGGGAAGGGGGTGGTTAGAGATAAAGGAAATTTCCAAAGGAATTTTTATATGTTATAGAAGACCTACAGGGTGCTGGGGTCAGGCTAAGATTGCCTTTGCCCTAAGCAAAGTATGAACATCGAGGCACTTGAGTCACTAGAGGAATGTCACTCTGCCTGTTTCAAGGACTTGTCAGTGGGCTGTAAGTAGTAGGGAAATTTGGTAATTTTTCTCCTGCCTTTGTTTCCCACATCATAAACTGCTGATTTTAGCCATTTGCAGCTCTGCAAAGAGATTAAGGCCACCGGCCACTAACAGCAGGTATAATGGTTGTTTGCTGGCAGCTCCTGGTTTGGTGATACTGGCTGGTCCTGGAAACCTCTTTGGTTCTGACTCTTTCTCTCTCCTCCGCTGTTTGAGCCCTCGTAGATTTCTGGACACACAGACCTAGAGGAGGGAGAATCAGGCAGTTATTTCAGAGCCATTGGTTCAAAACATGACCTAGATCCTGAACTACCATCCCCAGAGTGGGTCTTAACCCAGGCTGCAGAATTACAGAGGTGGTCGGGGTTAGGGGTTTTTCAAAGCTCCCCAGGGTTCTAATGTGCAGCAAAGGCTAAGAACCTTGGTTTGGTAAATGGCCTATCACCTCACCAATTTGTCCCATTGGGGTTGAATCCCCTTGAATAAGGCTGAGACTCCTGTGTCCGCTCTCTGTGAGCTGGGGTCAGGCCTCCCAGGTTAGTGGGCTGAGATTTCTAGGAGGACACAGTGAAGCCCCTTGCGGGGTGCTGAGAGAAGATGAAGGTTGACACCAACTGCTGCTTTTTGGGCACAGTGTCATTTCAAGGGTGTCACAAGAAAGCCATGGCAGAGTCCCTTCTGCCCACCTCCTGTCTCCCAGTTCTCTGTCTAGTGCCCCTAGTGGCACAACCTGCAAAGATCACAAAAGCCGTGTAGATGGCTGAGTTTGGAGCCCAAAGACAGCGGTTTAATAGGCACAACCTGATATACATATAATCAGTACAGAACCCAAATCTAGTTACGCACCTCATTCACCCCTGCTTCCTCCCCCAACATATGGATTAAATTTGAAACTCTTCCACCAAGCCCACTCCGCGAGCATGGCACACTGCTTTGCTTTCCATCCTCGGGCGCACAGCTCTGTCTGCGGCCCAACGGACTTTGCGTTGCATCTGGACATCCTTCCTCGTCTCTCCTCCAAGGTGTCACCTCTTCCTCCTTTGCATCCCCTGTCAATTCTCACTCCCCTAAGGAACCCCCCCTCCCCCTGTTATAAAGTCTCATCATAATACCATGCAGCCACTCTTCATAATGTTTAACACAGATGGAAGTTATGGAAGTTTACCATGTAATTGTGAGATTTCTTTGGTTGTCCCCTCTACTAGACCACAAACAAGGCAGGGACTCTCTCTTTGCTTGTCTCATATACTCGGCATCTAACACCTTGCCTGGCACAAAAATAGGTCCTCAAAAGGTAGGAGTTGAATGAAATTTGCACAAAGCCGGAAGCAAGACTCTTGTCTTGCTTTAAAAAATATATTTTTCTTGTCTTGTCTTTAAAAATATATATATATTTTAAAGGGTCATACAGTTGCTAGTTCACTGGAACTCATCCTCCATGAGGGTAAGGATCCTCACTTATTTTGTTCGCTGATGAAAACCCCAGTGCTTGCAGCAGTGGCTCACAGAAAGTTGATGGGCACAGACATGTCTCTTGATTGGGGGCAACTGGCTTCTGAAACCTGCCTGGGAATGCTGATCTGACATGGGAAATTGTATCAGTGATAACCCAGAATGCATTTGCCAAGTTAGGTAAAGGTATGACCTCAAAGGATATTCAAAAATGACTTTGACTTTTATTCCAACTAAGATGGAGGATTCTGAGCAGAGAAATGGCACGTATTTTAACTTGGTCATTTTGTCTCTGTTTTGACTCTTTCTTGGCCAGAGGTGTCTTGCTTTAAGTCAGCTAATGTGGTTGTGTGCCTATCATGTGCCAGAGCTATTATGTACATTGTCCCACTTAATCTTGGTGCTGGATTTTATAATCTCAATTTTATTCTAGACGCTAACAAGAGTAAATAACCAGTCCAGAGTCATGTAGATGGTAATTAACTGGCCAAGGTTGAACCAACCTATTATATTCCAAAAGGCCAGGCCCAGTCTAAAAGCCACTCATTTGTTTCACAAAATAAATAAACTTTTCAAAAGGGCTTATAGTCCAGTCGTGGGGTCATAGATACACGGAGTCTAGTCACTGAAGCCCCAGGAAAAATAGATTACATCTGAATAGTATGCATAATCGACATGAAATTTTACATCCATTATTATACCATTTGATAAGCATACCAGTAATAAAAGCAGTATTAGTTTAACTTGGAGAAGTGACTTATTAAAGTATGGAATGCAGACATTCAGATTATCAGTATTCTTTATTCTCTACCACCTTTATATCCTTAGTGCGAAAAAACTAAAGGACAACTGAAGGACTCAGTGACAGAGAATAGGAGACGGAATGTTATGACCAAACCCTGTGCTGATAGTATCTGCAAATTTAAGAATTAGAAATACAAGTTCTGCAGTTGGGCTTATGAGCCTTATAGAGTGATCGCTTAGGGAGAAACTCTGGCAGGTCTGACTTGAGTTCAATGCCTCCTTCAATCGCTGCTGTGCTTCGCCTGATTAGCTGACATCTACATCAAATTTGGTTTCCTTTAACTCATCCTCCATTCAGACCTCTGCTTCCACGGGTCCTCCCACGCCCTGTGGCCCCCATCTGAACCGGTGTCCATGAGCAATTCAGGCTCTACCCTAGAGAGGGATCACCTCCCTCTCTAGGCTGCATCTGCACTTGGCCTGGGATGTCCTTGGCCAGAGTCTGACGGGTGGTTCCCTGCCTGCCCAGCCTGCCTCTGCTCTGCTGTTCTCTGCTTCCCTCTGGTGGCACAGTGGTCCACCCCGGCATCTGGGCTGGTTCAGGGCCCCAAGCAGAACTGCTGGATCCTACTCCTTAGGGTCTGTGGTGGGTCAGCATCACCTACCTGCAGGGCTTGTTGGAATGCAGACTACCAGGCCCCGTCCCCAATTTTTTTATTGAGCCCATCTGGGGGTGCAGTATGAACATGTACATCTCTAACAAGATCCAGGGCAATGCTGACGCCGCTGGGTGGGGGCCACGCGGTGAAAACCCCTTCTCACCAGTTCACCAAATGGGGGCTGTACTATGTGAATATTTAAGAACTACGAGGGCAAAGACCAAAGCCTTGTTTCTCCAGAAACTTAAGTGGCCTGGGGTTCTCTAAACAAGAAGCTAAAGGCATCCATTTGTTTAAGAAGCATTTACTATATGCTTAATGCTGGGTGCAACCCAATGGGGACCGAGAATCGTGACCAGCTCTCTTTTTTTTTTTTTTAAGATTATTTATTTGAGGCGCCTGGGTGGCTCAGTGGGTTAAAGCCTCTGCTTTTGGCTCGGGTCATGATCCCAGGGTCCTAGGATCGAGCCCGCCGTCCGGCTCTCTGCTCAGCAGGGAGCCTGCTTTCCTTCCTCTCTCTCTGCCTGCCTCTCTGCCTACTTGTGATCTCTGTCAAGTAAATTTAAAAAAAAATTTTTTTTTTAATTAAAGATTATTTATTTATTTATTTAACCCACTGAGCCACCCAGGCACCCCATGACCAGCTCTCTTGAAGCTTGCAGCCAGACAGCATACATTGCATGAAGTCACTAAGTAGATGATTACAATGAATTGAACTGTGCTTCTGTCAGGAAGCTAACTGGGCCCCAGCCAGGGCACAGGATCCAAACCTGGGGAGTCAGGGATGGTGTTCTGTGGGAAGTATTTCTGAGCTGAGGGCATTCTCCAAGTGCTCTCATAAGGTTGGGATTGTGGCCACTCTAAATTTCGATTTTAGAATGGATGTATTTGCAAACAAGATGCAATGCAACACACTACAGAGAGGTTAACTGAAGAAATAATTTTGTCTTGCAAAAGACAAATTTTAAAATTATTTAATTATTTAAATAATTAAGTACTTTTTAAAAAATTATTTGTCCTCCAAAAATAAGACAAAAGAATAAGTTTAAGCAGAATTAGAACTCTGAGCCCCTCTTTCTGAGAAATTGGGTCCCTCCAGGATTAAATTGAGGTTCTTTGGAAAAACTCCTTAAGCAGTGGTATACTTCCAAGTCCACCACGAAAATGATTTGGCAACTTAAAAATAATAATCCACATCACAGCTAGTATTTTCAGACTACTAACCACGTTCAAGTTACTTTCAACATATTGATTCATTTATCCCACACACTAACCTATGATGTAAGTAGATCTATTATTTTCCCTCATTTCACAGATATTAAAACCAAGATACTGAAGGATTAAGTGACTTGTCCAAGATCACGCAGGGAGGAAGTGGGGAAACCAGGATTCAAACCATTCACAGCCCATTCACATGATTATGACTTATTTAAACATTCAGCTGTTGCATTGTGTCAAAAATTTAATATAAACAGTTTATGAAAAAAAGTTTTTAAAAAGTCAGCCATACCTCTACCCCAGAAAGAGCTGCTCTTACCTTTTAGAATATTATATGGTACCCAGCTGAGATCTACAAAATTGTTATTATATACGTTTTATATGCCTAGACATACAGTCCATATATGATTACACAAGATGCACATTCACTGAAAAACTTGAAATAAGAGAAAGAAAACTAGAAAGAAAAAATAAAATTATTCAGTATTTCAAGATGATTGGTTCATACTCCAAGATTATGGAGACTATATTTAGGAATGTCTGTGTCGGTGCAAGATAAAGGGCAGAACAAGTGTCCGTAATGACATTCCCTGCATTTCTTATTATACATTCATTTTTTTTATTTTATTATACACTCATATTTTTACTATGTGCTTTTATGTTACCACTGAAGATGTGCCTCCAGATATTTTCCTTAGTATTTTATTGGATTCAGTGTGATTGGAGACACCTCTAGTAGCTCAATCTCCCATCAGCCATGTTTCATTCAACTTTTCATCTTACTTCAGGACAAAAAGAAAACAGAGCATTTGTGATATTAGAGGAAGGGTCAAACATAAAATCGGTAGGCATATGGATTAAATTTCCTAGAGGATCACAAGCAAAAGAGACTTTAAGTGAATTTTTTACCTAATGCTTTGTTAGACATCTTGCTTTGGCTCTTTCATTTGAAGACTTTTTCTCATTCCTTGGAAGATTAACTTAGAGAAATATTTTTGCGTTGGCATTTATTTATGATAACAGTGTTTTCCAAAGAATGTTTCTTGGACATTAATCCTTCATGATGCTCCACAAGAGAAGTACTCTGTAGTTTTGGGGAAACCTCACAAATTCCCCTCTGGATATCTGCAGTATCTAAGAACTTCTATGGAGGACACAATAGTCAGGGTCACTACTATAATAATTTGTGATTGCTTTGAATATTTCAATCAGTCTCCACTCCATTTAAAGATAACTTTTAGATCTGTTACATGCCTGCCATGCATTTGGGAGGTTTTAAATCGTTCACTGAAAATCTGTCCTAACACTGACATTTGTACACCACACCCCCACAAGGGCTGCAGGACCAACTTCAGTGCGAAATTGGTCTTAGTCTGTCATGGCCTTGGCAGAAACACTAATCTCACTTTTCACCATTTCTTAAGTCTACTGGGTCTTTTGGGCAGGATGTTTGCCAAAACTTAAGGAAGTCAGGAGGGTCTCTAAAACTGCAGGCTTTCCTGAATCTGGAGGAATTGGTTATTCTTGGAAAGGAGACTTAATTTTTCCAGGAATGAGCACCTAGGCAAGAGAAAATACTGTTTGAGCTGCCCTGCATCAGGCTGCTGGGCTTTGCCAATGAGAAGAGCTTGTCAGGGAAAAAACGAACAAGGAACAAAGCCGACTGCAAGGCTCAGACACGAAAGTCTGGCGGTTGCAACCAAGCTGACTTAGATTTTACTGCATTTTAAAACTCAAATCCATTTGGTAACGGGGCCTAATCATCTAAGAGAAACAGGGATGTGAAGAAACAGGGCGCTGTAGCTGATTGATTTGTGAAAGCATTGGGTTACTGAAGTTAGCACTCAGGAAAAATACTTTCCCTCTGCTCCCCATTTCCTGCATGTCAGTATAAAATCATTCCCACACTACAAAATATGCCTTCAGAATCCCATACCCTGCATGAGACCGAATACTTTGGCTTTTGAAGGGATTTCTCCAGAGCCTGAAATTGATTCCCAACAGCAGTTCCTCTGTGGCTTTGTTCAAACAAACTTGGAATCTTTTGGCTCATGGCACCAACAGTAATTGAAAGAAGATATCCACCCGTGATGTTCTGCATTAGCAGGTCTCTTCAAGATGGATGTGTTTTCTTTCCTGATCACGATTTCCCTATGCTGCAATTTTTTTTGGCCCCATAGAAGTGTGTTAATCATTCATAATCATCATTTTTGTTTCTGTTTAGCTATTTTGCTTTTTCTATTTTTCAAAGGTAATTTCAAAAATATTGCTAACATACATAATGGCATATATAAACATGTCAACATAATGTATATATTATGTTATATCTGTGTATGTAGAGTGGAAACACACGTAGTCATAAATATATCATATACACAGTCATAAATATATTGGGAAGTTCCAGGGAATTTTAAATTTTCAAACATGTATGTGGTCTCATTAAGAGTTTCCTCTGTGGCTTTGTATGAATAGTATTTATACAACCAGGAAAAATAACTTTTAAAAAATTGCCATTCCAATATGAAGAAGAATCTGGTTTTGCTTTATGAAGATATATTTTGTCTAGAAAGATTGCTCTGAGCCAACAAGGTTTGGGGGAAGAGTATTTCTGAGGAGAAAGCAAATGTGGAATGAGGTAGGAAAGAGTGATGGGAAATGGTGAGGCATCTGCAGGTTTTCCTGTATTCTTTCCTATTAACCAGGTTCCATGAAGGGTTTTGTCTTCCTCTGTGGGAGGCATACGTGCCTTGACACTCACTATAGTTATGAGTGGAAGAGTACTTCGTCTCCAATCTATGTATGAAGTACTCTCAGTGATAGGCAAATTTTTCAGAAATCGATAAATGAATTGTAAGATGCAAAATATTATTTTCGTTGCCTTATGTAAGATGCTGCTGCATTGGCTAGCCAGAAGTCTGATGGCTTATGGCAGCAATAATAATTGAAAAAAGAAGTAATTGACTCATAATTGCACTAATGTTACATTGTGCATTAATAAGGATACTTTTCTTCAAATTTTCTTTGAATTTAACAACAACACATACTGTGCATTTACTATGGGCCATGCTCTCTACCATACATGGTAGAGGAATAATAAGTTCACTTAATCTCAGTGAAAGCAAAGTTAGTATTAGCAGTAGCATCTCCCTTTCTCAGAAGAGGAAATCAAGACAGAGGTTAAATAATTTTCTGGAGGTCCCAACTAGGAAGAATGGTGTAAGGATTCAAATCCTGGTAGTTGAACTCCTGGGATTCTTAGCACTATCTTTAACACTATAGGTCCTCTCTGCAAGCACAAATGCTCGTTAAATTAAACCAAATATATATGGGGCTTTCCTCTAAAAATATTCGGAGCAAGGACAAACAATAAAATCATGTATTAACTGACATTGAGCAATAGACCTTTCTCTAGACACGGCTAACAATTGTACTTGGATTTCAGTAGAGGTAAGAATAGCTGACAACCCAATTTAAAGTCCTAGGAAAGGTACTTTATCAGATTGGAGTGATTTCTAAGTCAGCTAGTAATCACGTGATGTCATCCTTGAGTCCTTTACCACCAAGCTCAGATGCCCTAAGCCACATTTTCCTTTTAATCTATGAATACTATAGTGATTTCTTGTTGACAACTATTTACCAGTTCTTATCACTTCCACCCCTGCTACTTTTAACTGATTCTAAATAAAGCACTTAGAGAGCAAAACAATGCAAATTTCACTTTTATTTTAGAGTAGACGGTGTCATACAAGAATCACTTTATAGTCACAAGGAATTACCCTATGATACTTGAGTTGTCATTTGGTGAAACTTGGTGCCATGGCTTCTACCTTCAATATCTATCCCATGTTCGATCACTTCTCACCACTTCTTTTTTTTTTTTTTTTAAGATTTTATTTATTTGACAGACAGAGATCACAAGTAGACAGAGAGGCAGGCAGAGAGAGAGGAGGAAGCAGGATTCCTGCTGAGCAGAGAGCCCGATGTGGGGCTCGATCCCAGGACCCTGAGATCATGCATGACCTGAGCCGAAGGCAGAGGCTTAACCCACTGAGCCACCCAGGTGCCCCACTTCTCACCACTTCTGAAATCAAACCCTGTCTTTGAATTTGAATCCTAATCCAAACCACCATCATATCTCATCGGGATTTCAGCAATAGCCTTCCAAACTGTTTCCTGGATTGCTACCCCTGTCTGTTATTTTCAACATGGTAGCCAGAGACACTTAGATAATGTAATCTCTAGAAAATGTAGTTCATGTCATTCCCTTTCTCAAAACCCTATTCTTATTTCACTCAGAGGACTTACTGCAGCTGTAAGGCAGTGGAACTTCTGGTTCCTTGTGATGTCTCTGACTTTGTCTCTTCCCAGCTCCCTCTGGCTCATTCCACTACAACCCAGTGGTCTTCTTGTTGCTGCTAAATTACGCCAGGGTGACCTCACCCCCCACTGCCCCACCCATAAAAGTTTCCTTTAGTCTGCTATGTTATTTCCATAGAATTTATAGCCTCCAACATCCTATAATTTATCTATTTGATTATCTACTTCGTCTAATTAGAATGTAAGCTCTATGTAAGCAGAGATTACTATCCCCTTCTTTTTTTGAACAGAACAGACTGATGCTTGACAAATTGTAGGCACTCAATAAATGCTTACTGGACTAACAAACATTTGAATAAATGATGCAGTGCTCACAGCTGGCCCATGCTTCTGTGGTTGAAGAGGAACCTTCAATTCAATCAATATTTGTACAAAGCAACAGTCTAAAGGCAAATAGTGACCATAAATAATAAGCTGGCACTAAGAATCAGCATTTTTGGCTTTAAAGAACGTGAGATACCAAGATAGAAATGGGCCCTGGCTCTGAGCTTGACCTAACCTTAGCAAGAATCCCTGTCTTGTACCAGATCCCTTGTAAATCTACTATTTACCAGCCAAGTGACCTTGGTGAAGGAGCTGTAGCTTTCCCATCCCAGGAAGTAGTGAAAGCTGTGATGGCCCCTTCCTAGGGTGACGGTGAAGTTATAATGAGTTCATACAGGTGCAATACTTGATTTAAAGTAAATAATAAATAACCACTGGTAGCAGTGAGAACAAATATTACATACAATATTTTATATCTATATCTACCTATATATATGTATTTTAAAATCATAGTTGTCACACAGTGTCACATTGCATAGTTTCAGGTATACAACACAGTGATTTGACAGTTCCAGATGTATGCTATGCTCACAAGGTGGCTATCACTGTCACTATACAATGCTGTTACCGTATCATTGATTATATTCCCTAGTTTACCGTTCATCCCTGTGACTTACTTATCCATAACTGGAAGCCTGTACCTCCCACTCCCCTTAACCCATTTTTCCCATGGCCCCCACCAGCCTCCTCTCTGGCAACCACCATTTTAAACATAATAGTTCTTTAAGTATACAGAGACCTTCAGGGCTATCTCAAGGCATCCCTCTCTTTTATTATAAACAGTTTGATTCAGTGACGTCTGATGAATATTAATTTTTCAAAACATGGGCAGCCATTGACCTTGGCTCGTCTAGCATATCAGTGAGGGAAGTTGCATTACTATCTATTATTTATTTAATACTAAACCTAATAGCCTTGATGGGTGGCTCTTGAACCTTTTGGTTTTAGAACTCCTTTACAGTCTTAAAAATTATTGAAGACTTGAGCACCTGGGTGGCTCAGCCTCTGCTTTCAGCTTGGATCATGATCTCAGGATCCTGGGATCGAGCCCCACATCAGGCTATCTGCTCCGTGGGGAGCCTTCTTCCCCCAACCCCTCTCTACCTGCTTCTCTGCCTCCTTGTGATCTCTGTCTGTCAAATAAATAAATAAAATCTTTTAAAAAAATTATTGAGGACTTCAAAGAGCCTATATTTACGTGGGTTATATCTATTGGTATTTTCTGTACTCAAAAATAGAACTTTATAAAATTAATGCATTAAAAAATAAATAAAAATCCATTACACATTAAATTTTTTTAAATACTTTATTTTGAAAGCTATAAATGTTTTCTTTTTCTTTCCTCTTTTTTTCTTTTAATTGAAGTATAGTTGGCATACAATATTATATTCATTTCAGGTGTACAAAAATGAATATTATGAAATTCTCAGCATAATAAGTACAGTTACCATCTGTTGCCATACAAATTTTTTAAAATATTATTGACTGTATTCTCTCTGCTTTTCATTCTTGAAACCTCTTTATTTTATAACTGAAATTTTGTACCTCTTAATCCCCTTCCCCTAGGTAGCCCATTCCCTCTGGCAACCACCAGTTTGTTCTCTGTATTTATGAGGCTACTTCTGCTTCTTTTTTGTTTGTAAACAACTATATTTTTTAACAAAAAAAAAATGAGTAAGAAGAGTACTACTCTTTCACAATTTTGCAAGTCTCTTTAATGTCTTGCTTAGTAGAAGACAGCTGGATTCTTTTATCTGCTTTTGTATTAATTTCTTGTGATATCACACATCATGCAGACTTGGGAAAATTCCATAATACACTGGTGAGAAAATGATAGTGAAACAGACAACCAACATCTTAGCGTTATTATGCAAATTACTTTTGCTCTGTAGGCTCTCTGAAGGGGTTTCAGAGGACACCCCCCCCCATTCCTCTAATATCCCTGCAACCCTTGAGAACCACTAGGCTAGATGAGTATCTTTTTTTCTTCTTAAGAGTTAGTAAAAAGAATATTTCATGACTTTTCTAAAGTATCTATTCTAATTTTTTTTGGTTGTTTTGGCAGCCAGTCTAATAAAAACACTTTAAAGATTGAATTCAGGGGCGCCTGGGCGGCTCAGTCGATTAAGCATCTACCTTTGGCTCAGGTCATGATCTCAGGGTCCTGGGATCAAGTCTCATGTCAGGGTCCCTCCTGAGTGAGGAGTCTGTTTCTCCCTCTCCCTCTGCCCCTTGCCCCGCTTGTGCTTTCTCAAACAAACAAACAAACAAATGGATTGAATTCGGTCCCTTTATCCCAGTCCATTGGCTTTTTACCTGCTGTGCCCAACAAAGATTCTTCTAATATAATGAACAGAAGTCTGTCACATCACCTGCCTAGGATTCAGTCCCTGTTTTCACATGGTTTATAACATAATTTTTATGAAGTATTGAAAGTGCTGTGAAAAACACATTTGAAAAAGACAAATTGAAAGTAGTCAATTTTTCTTAGTTGTAAGAAAAATAAAAAATCCTAGGAAACAAAAGTAAAAATTGTCACTCGATTTCCCATGAAAATAAATAGGAAAAGGTTTGCATCAATACTGGAAACTGAGAATAATAGTAGTAACCATATAGCAAAATTGGCAGCCATTTACTAAATAAATCACCATTTGGACCAAACTTAAAAATACAATTACTGGGCAACATGTGTTTTGCTTCTTGAGGCAAAACAGTGCAGTAGAAGTAAAGAGAAACCTGACTGTCCCTACTGGTCCCCGTCCTCAGCTCCTGTCTGGGAGGCAGGCAGCCTGGATTTACCGAGGGCATATTCCATATCCCCTGGGGCTTCTTTTCATTGCTGCAAGCCAGTGTCATAAAAACCCTGCCATCCATATAGACGTAGCATTTTTTTTTTCAAAAGCAAAATTTTTGGAGCGCCCTTAAACCAATAGAACTGAAGAAATCTGAGAACGCGGTGGTGGGTCTAAGAAGAGACCCGAGATTAGAGTATTAGAGCTGAACTAACACAGTGGGTGGATTGCAGGCCTGGCCGCAAGTGCCAGAAGGACCAAAATTCCAGGGAAATCCTGCAAAGCTCACCTTTGCCTTCGTGCATCTGGGGGCGGAGTGAGGGGGCAGCAGAGCTCAGAATCCTGTTATCTAACCTGGATGTAGCCTGGATAACATGTTCCGCCACCTTCTGTGTCCTTGAACCACAGCCCAGCTGCAGTGAGCAGCTTCTCCACTCTGCTTAGACCTGAGCGGACTTGTCTGCGTGCTGCAAGGAGTCCTCGGACACTTGGTGAAAACATGTCCGGACCTCGGCCACACCCAGCTGGTCTGTGAGGGAGCAAAGGAAACTAACTGTACGGGAACTCTTAAAACAAAAGGATCGTTCTGCAAGAGTTTCTCTTCATTCTAGGGTAAATAAACCTAAATATTCAACATGCATGTCTAGACCGGAGTGACACTCCTAATAGCTCCCTTCCTGTCGTGCCACGGCCTGCAGCCATCTACAAAAACTCAGGGTTGACAAACTCTGGCTCAGAAAAACTCTCCAGATTCTGCCTCCTACTCTTTGTTGCTCTTTCCTCTGGTTTCTCTGGTTTCTGTCCCATAGGCTTATAATCAGACGCTCTTCCCTCCCTCTTCACCCACGGTGCGAGGAACCATTTCATCATCTGATTCCTCACGGGTCTCCTTCCAGATGGCTTCCTTTGGCTCCATGCACTACAGTCTGGAATAAGAGGGGCTTCATCCTAGGCATGTCCCCGACTGAACGCATCCCAGGTCCGGAGTGGGGCTCAGTTCCTGGGCAGACAGGGGCAGGACAATACAAAGCAGGTCTATAAAGAAGGGTCCACAACACAAGAGACGAGAGTAAAATGCTTAAGGATTTGAGGGGAAATTTTCCTTAAAATAGATTTGCTACAGGAAACAGGAGAATATTTTTACATATATTTGTTCCCTACTCTACTAAAAAAAAAAAAAAGACAAATTTGAGCTGAGGCAAGGAGAAAATGCGTGGAAACCCAAATCATCAAGAGTCAAGTTAAAATATTTGTCGGAGAGAAAGAATAGCAAATTAAATGCTGCAGATTGTCTGATTGTTGATATAGGGAAGAAATTTGAGAAGTAATCTAGAATATGGGGCAAAAAAATGCAAACGACAGAAAAAGATATTAGAGAGGGAGTGCGTTTTTACAAACCCAAATTGTGAATAACCAGTATTCCCGAACTTCCTGAGCAAAAGGAATTGAATGAGTAATTCAAAGGAAAATACAGAAAATAAATTATGTACAAGAAGAATCTTTCCCCAATATTAAAAAACAACCTGACCCTAAGATTTAAGAGGTAGGATTATCTCGTTATGCCTGGATAGAAGAAGGCATCAAACCCGGATTTCCTATCCCGTGCCTCTTTCTCCTCCCAGTATACCTCCCACTGTCACCTCTGGCCAAGCCTTGTTATAAAGCCCAATTCAAATCCAACCTCTGCCAAGAAACAATTTCCTGATTTGCTTAACTGTAACATCTCTCAAACTCCCAAAGAAGTTTTATCCTATTAGCCTGTATCAGTTACAATAATAAAATCTCCTTGGGTTTGGGGAGCCTGGATGTCTCCTTCGTTTAAGCATCTGCTCAGGTCACGATCTCAGGGTTCTGCTCAGCATGGAGTCTGCCTCTCCCTCTCCCCACTGTTCATGCGCACTCTCTCTCTCTCTCTCTTTTAATCTCTCTCTCAAATAAATAAATAATCTTAAAAGAGAGAGAGAGGAGAAAACGCCTTGTGTTAGTTTGTATCCTCTAAGAAGCAGATGTTAAGAAGAAACTAAATATGTAAAAATTTTATTATGGGGAAACACCTGTGACAGAAATCGAGGAGGGGGCTGGGGAGGGAGGGGGAAATGTGGGCAGACCACAATGCAAGTCTTACTCAGAGGGTAAGAAGGGTCGAAAGCATCCTGGAACACTGTGCAGTCCTTGCAAGTTTTTGTAAGGCTACTGGGGAGTCCTAGAGCCAACAGTGGCTGGTGGAGGTGCCCTGCATGTCCCAGCAGCCATCCTGCCTTAGAATCCTTGCTTTACGGTCACTGGTTAGGAGCAGTGTGTAAAATTCAACAATGAATTTCAGAGCACAGCAGCTAAAGCCTTCAGGTCAATGACGTTCTCTGTAGTTGGCTTGTCATCATGTTCAATAACTATTAATTCAGTAACCAGTTACAGAGCAACAAGACACGAGTGCCACATTTAGCACACACAGAAGGTACACATGCTTAGAATGCAAAAACGGTAAAGACTTCATGCATGCATTTTCCAAGTTCAAGATGTAATGGGGAAGGCAAGCATGGAAATACGCACACGACATGCATGTGATTAGTGTAACACGTCCCAAAGGCTATAGGAACACAGAGGAGAAAATTCTCCTGGCAAAGTCAGAGATAAAACTGCAGAAGTAAAAAGTAAGATATGCTGTAACTCAAATAAATAAAATAAAATCTTAAAAAAAAAAAAAAAAAGATATGCCATAAGTAGTAACCAGGCATTCGTTCCCCAGGTGGGGATTCCAGGCAGAATGAAATCACCAATGAGTGATAGGCTATTATTACTTATCTCAAATATTTTCTGCCCCTCCCTAGCTCATCAATGTTAAGCTTGACCACATGGAATGTGAACAGAAATGGCATGTAGCGCTTCTGGGGGAAGCGTTGGTAGCCAGCCGGTGTGGTTTGCTATGCTTTCTATTTTCTCTGGCTAGAAAGGCCGCTCCGTCATCCTGCCTTCCAGAGTGAAGACGACATAAATCAGAGCAGCAGCTGACCCATGAGGAACACGGAGCGTGAGTGACAAATAAACCTTTGTTTTTATAACTCATTGAGATTTGTGACCACAGCAGAACCCAGCACTCCAGCCTCCTCTGCCTAATACGGCACTTGGACAGAAGGCACAGAGACGGAGAGTATCAGGTTTTCAGGGAATTCACTTCCCGCACCCTTGTGGCTGGAGTGTAGGGTCTTGGATGGGAACTGACTGAGGTGGGGTAGAATCCTGTACAATAGAGTCTTTTTTGGCAAGTTAAAGATATGGTAAATAATCCACAGGCAATGGAGTCCCACTGAGGCTTTTTAACTAGAGAAGAAACATGAGTAAATCTGGCTTATAAAGGGAGGTTAAGAAGCCTATGTAGATGTTTTTGCAATTATCCAGTCTGTGGGCTAGTTCAGGGAGGCACAGTGCCTAGAGGAAGGAGGTGGCCTCCAGTGACCGCCAGTAGGTAAAGTGTGCGCAGGGAGGGGTGCAAATGAGGGAGAAGGGCATCCCAGTTCATGGAAGGGAGAGCAGCTCTCAGGAGAGCAAATGATGTGTTGGACTTTGGAAACATTTAATCTGAAATTCATTCAGGACATCCACATGACAGCATCTGGTAGGTTCTTGGGAATATATGTTTGGAGTTTGGATTGTACCGAATTGAGTCACTTTAATAGCTAAATCTTAAAGACTTTTAATCTCTACCCCCTCCCCAAATGGCCACTGTAAATAAACATGACCCATAAAAGAAATGAGGGGAAATTCATTAATACCCACAAAGTTGGATCCGGGCTCCTTTTCAGACTGTAGGGTCCCAGCACAAGCCTTCCGACACTCATTGGCCTCATATATGAACTTTGTGCTAGCTTTTTCTTTTATTAATACAGATGCAAAAAGATGATTTAATTTTAACCCACACTGTGATCGTCGATCCTTGGAAGTCCTTTTCTGTATTTCTTAAAGTTTTCTTTTATGTATTTTCTCTGCTGCTAGCTGCTAGTTCCCCACATCAACTATTCCAATTTGTTTAATGTATACATTTTTATTTGTATGTATTCTCACAAAATGTGCATGGTGGGCAAGGGACTTACAATTTTTGATTTGGGTACACAGTATCATGTTATAGTTCACTGTGATTCACACTTGACTCTCCCTGGCAGCAGTTTTCCTGTCTACTTTTGTTGATGTCATCCAGATTGACTCCTATTTCTTACCACCACAGTGATGCTACAGTGAACATCTCCACACATTTACCTTCTACTCTTTTGCATCAATTTTTCTGGAATACGTATGTAGAAGCAAATAATAGGTAATACTCATATTCTTCATTGACTTAACAGCTTGGCTCCAGAATGGCTGCACCAGTCTACCTGCCATTCACTGGTGCAGGACCGTTCATAATCCCCGTATCTCTGACAACATCGGCATCATGAAGCTTTCTAACTTCCGCCAATGTAGAAAGCACAAGCTAAGGTCTCAAATTTTTTTGAACCGTAATTCCAAGCTAACCTGCAGTGTTACACTGTTTCAGGCGTGCAATATATTCAACCATTCCATGTGTTACTCAGTAATCATCAAGATAACCCTACTTTTAATCATCACCTGTTTGACCCACAAGCCCACCCACTTCTCCTCTGGTAACCATCTATCTGTTCCATATAGTTAAGAGTATGGTTTTCGATTTGTCTCTCTTTTTTTTTTCCCTTTGTTCATTTGTTTGGTTTCTTAAATTCCACATATGAGTGAAATCACATAGTATTTGTCTTTCTCTGACTGTCTTATTTGGCTTAGCGTTATACGCTCAGCTCCATCCATGCATTCCAAATGCAAGGTTTCATTCTTTTTTATGGCTAAATACTATTCTACTGTATATACATATATATACATATATATGTATATATATATATATACACACACACATACACCACATCTTCTTTATTCATTCATCAAGGGATGGACATTTGGGCTGCTTCTGTGTCTTGCCTATTGTAAATAATGCTGTAATAAATATAAGGGTGCATGTATCCCTTTGAATTAATGTCTTTGTATTTTGGGGTAAATACCTACTAGTAAAATTACTAGGTTATAGCATAGTTCTATTTTTAATTTTTTGAGGAACCTCCATACCATCTTCAGAGTGACTGCATCACTTTGCATTCCCACTAACAGGGCACAAGTGTTCCTTTTTCTCCACATCCTCGCCAACACCTGTTGTTTCTTGTGTTTTTTGATTTAGCCATTCTGACAGGTGTGAAGTGATATCACTGTGGTTTTGATTTGCATTTCCCTGATGATGAGTGATGAGAATCCTAACATGTGTCTGGTGGCCATCTGCATATTTTCTGCAGAGAAATGTTCATTCATGTCTTCTGCCTATTTTTAATTGAATTATTTGATGCCTGATGCTGAGTTGTAAAAGTTTCTTATAGATGTGGGGTACTAGCCCTTTATCTGATATGTTATTTGCAAATATTTTCTCCCATTCCATAGGTTGCCTTTTAGTTCTGTTGACTGTTTCCTTTACTGTGCAGAGGAGTTTTTACCTTGAAAAAGCCCCAGTAGTTCATTTTTGCCTTTGTTTCCTTTGCCTTTGGAGACATGTCTAGCAAGAAGCTGCTGGGGCTGCGGTCAAAGAGGTTGCTGACTATGTTCTCCTCTAGGATTTTGATGGATTCCTGACTCGCATTTACATCTCTCATCCATTTTGAGTTTATCTTTGTGTGTTGTGTAGGAAAATGGTCCAGTTTCATTTTTCTGTGCACAGCTGTCCAATTTTCCCAACACCATTTGTTGAAAAGACTCTCCTTTTTCCATTGGCATTCTTTCCTACTTTGTCAAAGATTAGTTGACCATAGAGTTGAGGGTCCATTTCTGGGTTCTCTATTCTGTTCCCTTCATCTATGTGTCTGTAGCTGTAGTGGTTAGAGGCTAAAATTTTTTCTACTGTGTTTGCTTTTGTCTCCTCTCTTTGTCTTTCAGTTTTCTTAGAGACTCCTTCTTAAATGGAGTTGGAGACTGCAGTTGTTTCAGAGTACTATTTTTATTATGTCCTTTTTGATGTGGTAGCTTGGTTTGGTGGGAAGGAGAAGCATTCTATAACTGTATAATGTTTTGGTCTTTTAATGAACCTGTGCTCCTGAACTGTGACCTTCACAAATGCTTCTCAACTTCTGTCCCCCTACTGTCCTTAAGACCTTAAGTAAAACAGGAAATCTAGAGGGTAAAATTTGTATTTTCCTTCCCCCTACATTGGTTAGACTCTGGTAAAACCGTTGTTGTTTAGGCTCAGTCAGAATAGTTTTCTTTGAGGACATGTCTTTGTCAGGAGAACAGAATTGTCTCCATGTGTTTCATGTTTTGAAACTGCCCATCAACTGCCAGAAGAATGAAGGAGGTTTTCTCCTATCTCTACCATGAGAACCTGCTGGAATTTCTGGAAGCAAACTTCAGGCTGGGTTTCCAGGTATTCTCACCTTCAAGTTTTCTCATGCTCACAATCGAGTATACCAGCTGCTTATTGCACAGAAGCTTCTGCTCCCAGGAGGCTCCCAGTGAGTGTGTATATCTCTCTGAATATCTCCCCAGTTGGGGGGAGTCTAGTTTACCATGAGACCTCAATTCTCTGACTGATCTAAGAAAATTTGTTGATTTTTTGTTTGTTCGCTCTCTTTCTTATTCTGAGGACAGGAGTTATGCCTTCTAACACCTTTATATATTGGACTGGAAGCCAGAAGTTGCTTGTCACTTGATGTCATAAATATCTTTTCTTATTTACTCATATTTCAATTATCCATAGTTACCCTTCATGAAACAGAAATTCTTGATTTGTCTATTGAAACATCACTATGATCTTCGCCTTTGGGTTTTCTCCTTTTAAAATTTTGTTCAAGAAAACTTTTTCTGTCTGTAGTTGAAAAGATATTCTTCTATACTTTTTTCTACCGACTTGTAAGTTTTACCTTTAACACTAGGGTCTTTAATTCATCTGGAAACCACCTTTTCATATGGTGTTAAGGAATGATTAAGTTTTATCTTTCTCCATATAATGAACCACTTTTCCCAATAGAATCTATGAAACAACTCATTCTTTTCCATTTGATTTATGCTATATTAAGTTCCCACTTATACAACCTCCCTTCTCCTAGGTCTTTATTCAATTCCATTGGTCGACTTGTCTGTTCTTGTGCCAGTACTGCAGGGTTTTAATACTATGTCAATATCTAGTAGGACAAATCCCTCTTCTTTCTTCTTCTTCTTTTTTCTTAAGATGAATACATTATTCAAAAAATGTACCCTTGAATTTCTCCTGGGTGTATCTTCCTTGTTTCTCCCATCTTTAATAAAAAAGGAACACAAAGACTCTCTAAAGGCAGTGTTTCAAATAACCAAACAAACCCTTTCCTTTGTACTTAAGAACACAGCTATTAGTTCAGGGTTGTTAGGACCTGTACTGCATTATAAGCCTGTCATTCCCTCTCTTCTGGCCCCCCTCTTAGCCAGGGGTGTACGCTGTTGACAGAGCTGACTGAGATAACTGGTAGTAAGGAGAAGACCTTCTGTTGGGGACCACTTCTTAGATTCATAGGCACCATTCTTTACAAAAAGCTAGCCAGCCTAAAAAGACTCTACTCGGAGCCATCAAAATGTAACTAGTTTGTTTTCTAGATGAAGGTACTGAGGGCCAGTGGGGATGGGGGGCAGGCTGTTCACCATGACTTAGCAGCTTCATCATCATAGACCAAGAACCAGACCTTCTTCTTGATTCTTAGTTCATTATTTCAACCATTTGCTACACCATATGGCTTTCTTCAGCCAATAGGGCAGATAGAGTCTCAATGTGGTGAATTCTGAGGAAGAGCCAAAAATATGTATGCTATTCATCTTATATACGTCTGATGGATGGATGGGAATGCAACACGTTCCTTGGTGAGTCATCAAACATTAATCGGGATCTTCCCGTCACAAGATTTTCTTTTCTTGTTTACTGACAAATTCAGGCATCTTGGGTTTCAGTAATTAAATAAAATTAAGGTCGATTTTTCAAGGTCTACTGCAAATATTTTGAGGAAAGCAAAGCTCTGACAGCAGGAAAGGGACTGAATTAGAAGCTGCAGTGACCTAATTGCCCTGCCATTGACAAATGACTAATTGATTCTGTATACACAGCTGCTAGAACCAAAGCATGGAGACAAGGCTGGCCCATATTGTTAATATAAACCATGTATCTTTAAAAGTTAATGTGTGATTTCCTTTAACCTGAGAGGGTACTCTTAGATGACAGATATTTATCAACTGGTATTTGCAACAGAAAATAACAATCATATTGCTCTCTATTAAGAAAGAAAAATAGTTTACCAAGAACTAACTGCACATCAAGATAATGTATATTTATAAGTAATATTAGATTATTTTAATGTCTTAGGATGCTTCTACCCTAAGAAAATAGTCATCTATGTTTTTCAGTTTTTCCTTGTTATAGGAATACAAATTTTAGACAGTATCAAACAGTATTGTTAGCAAGTATTTTATGATTTAATTTTAGATTTGTGTGTGTGTATTTGAAGCTGCTAACAGTTTCCTAAGATAATTGTTTTGCAACTGTGTTGGAACTAACCAGTACCACTGGCTGGACTGCAGAGCTGACTTTGGCTAAACAAAGAAGTCGGCCTCAGGCAACCTTTCCTTTTAGTCAGACAGCTTTTCAAGTCAGTAGACACAAAATCAGTGCATTTCACTTTGTCATTTCAGAGGAAGTGAAACTAAGCAGGGTAAGCAGGTTCCTGGTGTGTGATGATGAAGCTACTATAAGTCCTTATAGGACTTATAAGGCAATGTGTATTGTGGTCCTATAAAGAATAGTTTGATGATTTTTCTTCAGTCTAAAGCTGTTCCATGAGAAAAGTCTTCAAATTTAAATCCTATTATTAAGGATGTAGCAAAATCTCTGTACTGAGATCTTCATTACAGCATTCTTTTAATTCCAATAAATCATTACAAATATCCAGCCATACAAAACATATTATTGTTCATTAATATATTTTAAGCAGGTACATAAAATGTTGTTCCTAAATACGAATAATGACATAAGGAAATATTTATGTTGAACAAGTAAAGACATTTGAATACAAAACTCCCCCACTAAAAAGAGATTCTATTAAGAGCAGATTCGACATATAACAAATTTTTATTGTGAAAGAGGTGGCCAATGTGTTTGTTTTGTGTGTATATGTACATAAAAATAATCCTTAGAAGAAAATGCCTTGTTTTACATCATCTGGATTGTGAATTTATGAACTATTTCAAATTATTTCTCTCTATAGATTTATGAAATTCAAGGCTAATTACAATTGATATGAATTACTTTTTCAACCAAGAAAAAAATGAGAATTTGTTTTATTTGCTTGTTTATTCTTTATATTTTTTATTAACATATAATGTATTATTTGTTTCAGGGGGTTCAGGTCTGTGATTCATCAGTCTTACACAATTCACAGCACTCACCATAGCACATACCCTCCCCTATGTATATCACCCAGCCACCCCATCCCTCCCACCCCCTTCCCCTACAGCAACCCTCAGTTTGTTTCCCAAGATTAAGAGTCTCTTATGGTTTGTCTCCCTCTCTGGTTTTGTCTTGTTTTATTTTTCCCTTCCTTCCCCTATGATTCTCTGTCTTTTTTCTCAAATTCCTCATATCGGTGAGATCATATGATAATTATCTTTCTCTGATTGACTTATTTCACTTAGCATAATTCCCTCTAGCTCCATCCATGTTGTTGAAATGGCAAGATTTAGGGGTTTTGATGGCTGCATAATATTCCATTGTGTGTGTGTATATATATCACATCTTCTTTATCCATTCATCTGTTGATGGACATCTAGGCTCTTTATAGTTTGGCTATTGTGGGCATTGCTGCTATAAATATTTGGGTGCAAGCGCCCCCTTCAGATCACTACGTTTGTATCTTTAGGGTAAATACCCAGTAGTGTGTTGCTGGGTTGTAGGGTGGCTCTATTCACAACTTTTTGAGGTACCTCCATACTGGAGGTATGGCTACACCAGCTTGCATTCCCATCAACAGTGTAGGAGGGTTCCCCTTTCTCTGCATCCTTACCAACACCTGTCATTAGCTGACTGGTTAATTTTAGCCATTCTGATTGGTGTGAGGTGATATCTCACGGTGGTTTTGATTTGTATTTCCCTGATGCTGAGTGATATTGAGCACTTTTTCATATGTCTGTTGGCCATTTGGATGTAAAAAGAGAATTATTTAAAATGACTTTTCAGCCTTTTCTGCTAAAGGTAAGTAGGACAAGTTAGGTCCTATAGACTGGTATCTTTATAAGCAATGCCCAATTTCACTAGAAACCTTACAAGAGACAAATTCCACCAAATGTGGTTGCTGTTCAGTATAATGATTGCAATTGACAAACTAAAAGAGTAACATTTAATTTACCTTGAAGTTTACTTATATAGGATCATGGGATCACATATAACAAGGTCCAGGACAAAAGTACAAATGGAATAGAACATGACATATGTCTAAGTATTTTAAAGTGATAAATCAAGCTATTAACTATCATATGTTCTATTCTCCTATTTTGACAGTTATACCTCCATAATTATCTGAAGACCAGGATAGAATTTAGAATTTGAGAATTCCTTAGGGTTCTGAGACTGCTTGGGAACTGACAGCATAGGATGAAACAGGCCATGGTCTGTAGCCTGTCCCTGACTCACCCCAGTTGCTTGTCCCAAAAGCTTATAAACAGGCCTTGCTGCACCATGAGGACAATAAGCCTATAGTTATAAGTCGGGGCTTATATAAGTCTGGCACCTTTGGCAATCACTAGCCCTAAGAGTGCACAGCTAATGGGGGGAAGGACCTGTGATATACCTGCCCATGCCCTGAATTGGTATACTGGGCACTTACAGCCCTAGCTTCTCAAGCATAGTCTAGAAGGTGAGCATGACTTCTTAGTCCTGTCTGTCCCTCATCCCAATGGAGACAAATGCCATTGGAGAACTGCCTACATTAGTCATAACAGAAATCCCATCCATTTTTAACTATCCAAATTGATGACTGGATAATGTGTCAAACATTATTCTTTAACATACATCATAGTGCTCACAGACCCTCCTCATATACTGTAAGGTTTTGTTGCCTGCCTTCATTTATAATAACTACTCTGCCTTTTACCCCATTCTCCTTCCCCACACCAAATGTGGCTTGATGAGGTGAAACCACCCTCCCTAGCACATTCTCCAAAAGTGATATCATTAAAACAAATTTTTCTTTTCACGACTTTAACAAATTTATTTCTTGTCTCCTAAAGCAAAATATTAGATACAGTCCAGTTCCTGGATTTGATGAAGTACCTAATCAGTTATCATGGACACAGACACTGTATCTTTCACCCACTGTTTTGACCCTATATTCCCTCAAGGTTATAAGCCAGCCTTCAGCTGGCTTATACACAGACATGCTTACACCAGGATCAGCAGAAGGAATTTCTTCCCATTCACCTCTTTATATCTTTAAGAATATGGAGCTTTTTGTTTTCTCTATTAGTCACTTTAAAAAGTTTGTATGTGGAGCACCTTGATATCTCAGTCAGTGAAGCAGCTGCCTTCAGCTCAGGTCATGTTCCCAGAGTCCCAGGATTGAGCCCCAGATCAGGCTTCCTGATCATCAGGGAGTCTGATTCACCCTCTGACCCTCCCGCATCTTGTGTTCTTTCTTTCTCTTGGTCTCTCTCTATCAAATAAATGAATGAAATCTTAAAATAAATAAATAAATATTTTATGTACAATAAAAAACACTATCTGTTGCATATAATTGTATTAGTTTACACAAGTGTTAGTCATGTGATCACCATCAAACTTGATATACACATAGTTCTATTATTCCCCAAATTCCCCTCATGTGCCCTTTTATAATGGCCCTCCTGGCAAACTTCTTGCAATTCATCAACCTATTTTCTGTTTCTATAACTTTGCATTTTCTAAAATGCCATATAAATGGAGTTATAATCTGTACCTTTTTAAGTCTGGCTTCTTTAACTTTGTGTAAATCATTTGAGATTCATCCATTATATGTAGCAGTGATTCATTCCTTTTTCCTTTTCCTTCCTTTTCTTTCTTTCTTTTTTTTTTTTTTTGTTAGATAGTATTCTGTTGTAAGGTTATAACAGTTTGTTTATTCAATCAACTATTTCATTTAATTTTATGATTTATTTTGAGTTCATTCTTAAATAAGGTTAAAGTTCTTTTTTTTTTCCATTTAATTGTTTCTGTACTTTGGTCAGCAGTCAGCTGATTCTGTTCCTTTGATTTATATGTCTACCTTTTTGTCAGTACCACCCTGTAATGATATTGTAGGTTTATAGTGATCCCTGAAATCAGGTAAGGTGCATCCTCAAACTCTCTTCTTTTTAAAAATCCTTTTGGTTATTTTAGTTCTTTACCTTGTCAAATAAACTTTAGAATAGGCTTGTCAATAGCTACAAAAATGTCCAACTATGATTTTGATTGAGATAAAGTGGATTCCAGGTCAGTTAGAGGAGAATTGACATAAAAATACTGATTCTTCCAATCTATAACCATGGCATACCCCTCCACTTATTGAGGTCTATTTTGATTTCCTTAATCAAAGAATCATGTACAGGGCATAAAGCTTCTGTACATGTTTTGTTATGTTTAAAACCAAGTATTTAAACATTTGTGTTTTTACTTGAAATGGTACCTTTTAAAATTTTCAGTTTCGCTTTTGTTGTTGCTTGTGGTAGCAGTGCTCTTGTGGAAAAGGAGGGCAGAGGTGTGGAATTGATGGCATGATCTGAGGATCCCCTGGGTTGCACAGGAAGAGATGTTTCTCCCCCCTTGGAGTGCATTTGGGAGAGCTGGCACTGCCTCTCAGGGGACAAAAGTGCTGGTGGGCACCATTGCACTCCCTTGCCTGTTAGAATAGGGGCTGAGACGCCTACTGAGAGAGGCAAAACTGGACACTGGCTCTTTGCTAGGCATTACTCTAAACTCCGTGTTCCTGTAAGTTGGTATAATGGCTGTTCTGGAACAAACGTGCACCTCCTCAGCATGGTAAGACATTCCCCAGAGGACTAGTGTGGTTCCTAAAATTATGAAACTCAGCCAGTCTGCCTGGAATAAAAAGCAGGTGCATTGCACTGCCAGGGGGCAGATGGCCTGGACACAACAGGGCGAATACAAGGATCTGAGGTATAACTGGGACCCCTGGGAGGAGATTGTTCACTGTTCTGTGAGGACTCCCCAGAGCACGAAACCTCTTCTCTGGGGACTAAAGAGAGGGCTGGTGCCATTCCCCCCTGCAACCACCACCACCCATCAGCATGGACTGACTTCAGTGAGCAGAACAACACCCATAGTGGAGGCATAACCTGCTTACACCAAGCCCCCTGCCCCCTTCACTCTGCAGGTGCTTCTATACTAGGGCAAATATGCCTGAGAACCAGAGATGCAGGTCCCTCCCCTCACAAGATAAGCACAAACCCCATACATGCACCAAGTCTACTGACCATAGAGTTCTGCAAAGCTTCAGCTCCAGTGGAAATACGTCTCATTACATCTCTTTTAACAAACAGACAGAGCATACTGAGTTAAAACTTGCCACACCCTGGACAAGGTCTAAATGCTCCCCACTGCAGACAAGGAGAAACTGTGGAGGACTAACTTGAGAGGAAAAGCAGCCAAGATACAGGCAGCAGAATGCTGCCTGTGTATGACTTCTTCATAAAGCCATTGCTCTCAGGAGCAGGAAACATAACAGGCTTTCCTAACACAAAGAAGAAGACAAGGACCTAGACAAAATGCCAAGATGGAGGAATTCATCCCAGAGAAAGAACAAAATGGTCAAGGACAAGGATATACTTGAATCAGATATAATATGCCTGATAAAAAATTTAAAACAACAATCATAAGGATACCAGCTGGACTCAAGAAAAGCATAGAAGACATCATGGAGTTCCTTACTGCAGAGATAAAAGACCTAAAAACTAGTCAGGTTGAAATAAAAAATGCTTTAACTGAGACATGAAACTAACTGGATGTAAAGACTACAAGGACAGAAGAAGCAGAAGAATGAATAAGTGGTAAAGGAGATAATATTACGGAAAATAATTAAGCTGAAAAGAAGGAAAGAAAAATATTGCATCACAAATGTAAACTTAGGGAAATCTGTGACTCCATAAAGTATATTAACAGTCATACCATAGGGGTCCCAGAAAAAGAAAAGAGAGTAAAGGAGCAGAGGTTTATTAGAGCAAATTACAGCTGAAAATTTCCCAAATCTGGAGAAGGACACAGATATTCAAATCCAGGAGGCACAGGTACCTCCTTCACAATCAACAAAACCAGGCCAAAACCAAGATATATTGTTGTAAAATTTGCAAAATACAGAGATAAAGAAAAAATCCTAAAAGCAGCAAGGGAAAAGAATCTAAATTATATGGGAAGACAAATAAGGTTAGTAGTGGATCTATCCACAGGAAATTGGCAGGCCAGAGGAAAGAGGCATGATATATTTAACATGCTGCATGGAAAAATATGCAGCCAAGAATACTTTGCCCAACAAATCTGTCATTCAGAATAGAAGGAGAGATAAAGAGTTTCCCAGACAAACAAAAACTAAAAGAATTCATGACCACTAACCACCCTGTAATAAATATTAAGGGGGAATCTGATTAGGGGAAAAAAGACTAAAAGTGGCAGAGAATAGAAAGGAACAGAGAAAATCTCTAGAAACAAGACTTTACAGGTAATACAATGGCACTAAATTCATATCTATCAATAATCACTCTGAATGTAAGTAGATTAAATATTCCAATCAAAAGACATAGAGTGTCAGAAAGGATAAAAAAGAAAAAAAGACCCATCTATATGCTGCCTACAAAAGATTCATTGCAGATCTAAAGACACCTGTAGAATAAAAGTGAGAGAATGGGGAAATATCCACCATGCAAATGGATGTCAAAATAAAGTCAGAGTAGCAATACTTATGCAGACAAACTAGATTTTAAACCAAACTCTGTAAGAAGAAATGAAGAAAAGCAATATAATAATAAAAAGCTCTATCCAACAAGAAGATTTAACAATTGTAAATATATATGCCCCAACATGGGAGCATCCAAATATATAAATGAATTAATGACAAACAAAGAAATTCATCAATAATGATACAATAATAGTAGGGGACTTTAACACCACACTTATACAAATGGACAAGTCATCTAAGTGGAAAATCAACAAGGAAACAATAGCTTTGAATGACACACTAGACTAGATGGACTTAACAGCTATATTCAGAGCATTTCATTGTAAAGCAGAAGAATACACATTCTTTTCAAGTACACATGAGAAATTCTCCAGAATAGATCACATACTGGGTCACAAATCAAGCCCCAACAACTCCAAAAAGGCTGAGATTATACCATGCATAATTTATAACCACAGCATTATGAAACTTGAAGTCGACCACAAGAAAAAGTTTGGAAAGACCACAAATAACCTGGAGGCTAAAAAACATCCTCTAAAGAATGAATGGGTCAACCAAGAAACAAAAGAACAAATAAAAATACATGGAAACAAATGAAAATGAAAATGTGACGGTCCAAAGTCTTTGTGATGCAGCAAAAGTGGTCATAAAAGGGAAGTATACAGTAATACAGGCCTACCTTAATTTGTTTAAAAAAAAAATACAACCTAACCTTACACCTAAAGGAGCTAGAAAAAAATTTAAAAAAATGAAACCTAAAGCCAGCAGAAGGAAGTAAATAATAAAGATTAGAGCTGAAATAAATGATACAGAAACAAACAAAAGCAGCAGCACAGATCAATGAAAGCAGAAGCTGGATCTTTGAAAATATTAATAAACAAACCTCTATCCAGGCTTATCGAAAGGAAAAGAGAAAGGACCCAAATAAATAAAAACACAAACGAGAGAGGAGAGATCACAACCAATATCACAGAAATACAAACAATTTTAAGAGAATATTATGAAAAATTGTATGCCAACAAATTGGGCAATCTGGAAAAAATTGACAAATTACTAGAAATATATAAACTATCAAAACTGAAATAGGAAGAAATAAAGCATTTGAAGAGACTTATAACCAGAAAAGAAATTGAATCAATGATCAAAAATTTCCCAACAAACAAAAGTCCAGGGCCAGATGCCTTCCCATAGGAATTCTTCCACATACAAAGAAGAGTTTAAACCTGTTCTCAAACTCTTCCCCAAAAAATAGAAATGGAAGGAAAACTCCAAGCTCATTCTACAAGGCGAGCACTACCTTCATTCCAAAACCAAAGAGTCCAATATAGGCCAATATCCCTTATGAACATGAATGCAAAAATTCTCAACAAGATACTAGCTAATTGAACCCAACAGTACATTAAAAGAATTACTTACCACAATCAAGTGGGAGTTATTCCTGGGCTGCAGTGATGGTTCAGTACTCACTAATCAATCAACCTGGTATACCCTATTAATAAAAGAAAGGATAAGGACCATATGAACATCTCAATAGATGCAGAAAAAAGCTTTTGACAAAGTACAGCATTCCTTCTTGATAAAAGCCCTCAACAAGGTAGGTATAGATGGAACATAACTTGACATCATACAGGCGACATACAAAAACCCCACAACTAATATCATCCTCAATGGAGAAAAGCATAGCTTTTCCTCTTTAGTCAGGAGGGATGTCCATTCTCACCATTGTTATTTTAAATAGAATTGGAAGTCCTAGCCTCAACAATCAGACAATAAAAAGAAATAAAAGGCATTGAAATCATCAAGGAAGAAGTCAAACTTTCACTATTTGCAGATAACATGACATTCCATTAGACTCCACCAAAAAATTGCTAGAACTGATACACAAATTCAGTAAAGTTGCAGGACATGAAGTCAATGTACAGAAATCTGTTGCATTTCTATACACCAATAAAGAACAGCAGAAAGAGAAAACAAGCAATCTGCCCCATTTACAATAGCACCAAAACCATAAAATACCTAGGAATAAAACTAACCAAAGAGGTAAAAGATCTGTATTCTAAAAACTATAAAACACTGATGAAAAAATTTCAAGAAATGAAAAGACATTCCATGCTCATGGATAGAATAAACATTGTTAACATGTCTGTATTAGGCAAAGCAATCTACACATTCAATGCAGTCCATATCAAAATATCACCAGCATTTTTCACAGAGCTAGAACAATCCTAAAATCTGTATGGAATGACAAAAGACCCCAAATAACCAAAGCAATCTTGGAAAAGAAAAGCAAAGCTGGAGGCATCACAATCCTAGACTTCAAGTTATATTGCAAAGCTGTAGTGATCAAGAGAGTACAGTACTGGCACAAAAACAGAAACATCAATCAACAGAAAAGAATAGGAAACCCAGAAATGGACCTACAACTGCATGTTCAGTTAATCTTCAACAAAGCAGGAAGGAATATCTAATGGGAAAAAGGTAGTCTCTTCAGTAAATCATGTTGGGAATCTGGAAGGCAACATCCAGAAGAATTAAACTGGACCACTATATTATGCCAAACACAAAAAACAAATTCAAAATGGATGAAAGACCTAAAAAGGAGATCAGAAACCATCAAAATCCTAGGGAACACAGACAGCAACCTCTTTGGTTTGGCCATAGCAAGTTGTTACCGGATACATCTATGGTAGCGAGGGAGACAAAGAACTATGAACTATTGGGACTTCATCAAGATTTTAAAAATTTCTGCATAACAAAGGAAAACAATCAACAGAACTAAAATGGGAGACAATATTTGCAAATGACATGTCTGATAAAGGGTTAGTTTTCAAAATCTATAATAAAAAATTGTTCAAACTCAACATTCAGAAAACAAAAAATCCAGTCAAGAAATGGGCAGAAGACATGAATAGACACTTTTCAAAGGAGACATAGAGACACATGAAAAGATATTTGACACTATTTACAAAAGCCTAGATGTGGACGAGATGAATAGATGAATGGATTAAGAGTGGATTAAGAACTTGTGGTATATATAAACTATATATATTACATATATATACATAAACTATATATGTATGTGTGTGTATATATATATATATACACACACACACACACACAATGGAATACCACCAGTAAAAGAATGAAATGTGCCCATTTGCAACAACCTGGGTGGACTTTAAGGACATTATGCTAAGTGAAATAAGTCAGACAGACAAAAGATAAATAGCTACAATAAACAATTTGAATTTTTTATTTTTTAATTTACCTATCATTTATCTACCTATTTTATTATGCTTTAAGTTTTTATTCTAGTTAGTTAACACAGCATAATATTAGTTTCTGGAATAGAATTTAGTGATTCATCATTTACATGTAACACCTAGTCCCTTCCTTAATACTTATCAACCATTTAGCCCATTTCCCACCCCATACACCCACCTCCCTTCTCCCTCCATCAATGCTCAATTTGTTCACTGTAGTTAATTATAGTTGTCTCTCTCTCTTTTTCATTCCTCTATGTTTTTTTTTAATTTCTTAAATTCCACATATGAGTGAAATCATATGCTATTAATAGTCATTAATGACTTATTTGGCTTAGTATAATACACTTTAGCTCCATCCATGCTGTTGCAAATAGTAAGAAGTCCTTCCTTTTGATGGCTCAGTAATATTCCATTGTGTGTGTGAATCATATGTGTGATATAGATAGATTATATATTATAAATATTATATTAAAGATATATATTATTATACTGAGAGAAAAGTGAGATAGAGAAAGATGAAAAACATGATTTCACTTATATGTGGAATCTAAATTTAAAATCAAAGCAAACAACCAAACAAACAGAAACAAACCCATAAATACAGAGAACACCCAATGGTGGTTGCCAGAGTGGAGTAGGAAGGATGGGAAAAACAGATGAAGGGGATTAGGAGGTATAAATTTCCAGCTATAGAATAAGTAATTTATGGGGATGAATGAAAAGCACATTGTACAGAATATAATCTGTACATATTGTACATATTGTAATGTACATTGTACATTGTACCTATGTACATATTGTAATAATGTGTGGTGACAGATGGTAACTATATTTGTGTTGAGCAGTGTGTAATGTACAGAATTGTGGAGTCATTATATTGTACACCTGAAACTAATATAACATATGTAAACTAAACTTCAACAAAAAAGTAAAAATAATTTTTTTAAAAAGTTTTTTTTACATAATTAAGATATGATTATATTTTGTCATGTTTTTGTTATTCATTGTTATGGTTTCTTTTCTGAAAATGCATGCTGTGTGTTAAAGCAAATCATGCCCCAAAAGTTTTGAAAGTGGAAAAAATTGTAACCTGCTTTAAAAATTGCTAAAACTATCAAAGTCTAGAAGAGCCTGAGAAGCGGGGCACCAGGGTGGCTCAGTGGGTTAAGCCTTTGCCTTTGGCTCAGGTCATGATCTCAGGATTCTGGGATCGAGCCCCACATCGGGCTCTCTGCTCAGTGAGGAGCCTGCTTCCCCCTCTCTATCTGCCTCTCTGCCTACTTGTGATCTTTCTCTGTCAAATAAATAAACAAAATCTTAAAAAAAAAAAAAAAAAAAAAGAGCCTGAGAAGAGATAACCAGATGTAATGTGCTATCCTTTAGGAGAGTCTGGAAGAGAAAAGGCACATTAGATGAAATCTGAAGAAAGTATAGACTTTGTATACTAATAATATATCAATATCAGTTTATTAATTATGACAAATATACATACTAAAGTAAAATACAAATATGGAAACTTGGTGCAAGGGATGTGGGAACCTGTACTATCCATGCATTATTTTGTTCAAAAATTATTTAAAATAACTTCTAAGTGAAGTTATACTCATAACCACCCTCATAATTAATATATAGAGTATTTTCATAGTACCTAAAAACTCCCTCATGCCCCTTCTTCAAACAGTCCTCTTCCTCCACCCCAGTCCTTGGAAGCCACTGATTTTATTTATGTTACTATAATTGTGCTTTTTTTAGGTATCCTATAAAAATAATCAGTATAAATTATAAGCCATGTAGCCTTTTACGTATGGTTTCTTTTCAATTAGCAAAATGTTTCTGAACTTAATCTTGCTGGTGCATGTTCCTATTGTACTTGCATTGTTGTTAGTGAGTATTTGATGGTTGTACCTCACCTTGTTGATGCATTCAACACATGATAAATATTTAGGTTGCTTCCAGTTCAGGTCTATTATGAGTAAAGCTAAAATAAATATTCACATACAGGTCTTTGTACACCTGTGTTTTTATTTCATCTGGGTAAATACCTGGAATAGATAATGATGAGTAATGTATCAACTATATGTTTAAGTTTATAAAAAACTGCTAAAGGTGTCTTCCAAACTACCTACCAATTTGAATTTCTGACAAAGAATGTATGGGACTTCCAGTTGCTACATTCTTACAAGCAATTAGTCTTGAAAATATTTTTCACTTTAGACAAGTGGGTGTGTAGTAGTTGTTGATTTACTTTGTATTTCTACAATGACTTGTGACATTCAGGGTATTTCTATGTGCTAGTTTGACATCTATATACACACTTTTGTGAATTGTCTAAATTTTTGCCCATATTTAAATTAGGTTGTTTCTCTCTTGTTATTGGATTGTAAGTATGCTTCATAATTCTCAGCAAGATTCCTTTACCAGATATGCATTTTAAAATTTTTCTTCCAGGGGCGCCTGGGCAGCTCAGTGGGTTAAGCCTCTGCCTTCAGCTCAGGCCATGGTCTCAGGGTCCTGGGATTGAGACCCACATTGGGCTCTCTGCTCAGTGGGGAGCCTGCTTCCTCCCTCTCTCTATCTGCCTCTCTGCCTACTTGTGATCTCTCTCTCTCTCTCTGCCAAATAAATAAATAAAATATTTTTTAAATTGTTTTTTTCTTCCAGTCTGTGTCTTCTCTTTTCATCTTATTAACAATGTACTTTGAAAAGCAAACCCTGAACTCTGCTAAAATCCAGTTTATCAGTATATTTCTTTTATGCTCATTCTCTAAAAATTTGCTTGACCAGAGATTCCAAAAGATTCCAAAGATTTTTTCATACGCTTTATTCTTGATGTTTTAGAATTTAAGCACTCACATGTAAGTTTATGATACATTTTGGGTTATTTTTTAAAGTTTTTATTTAAATCCTGGTTAGTTGATATACAGTGAAATAATTTCAAGTTATATAATATAGTGATTCACCACTTCCATACAACACCCAGCACTCCTCGTAACAAGCGCACTCCTGCATCTCCGTCACCTATTTAAACCATCCCTCAAACTCACCTCTGCCCTGGTAACCATCAGTTTGTTCTCTATAATTAAGAGTCTGTTTCTTAGATTGTTTTATTTTTTAAATTCCACATATGAGGGAAATCACACAGTATTTGTCTTTCTCTTACTGGATTATTTAGCTTAGCATAAAACTCTCTGGTGCAAAATTTCATCCTTCCCTATGGCTGAGTAATATTCCATTGTATATATGCCAGCTCTTTATTCGTCAGTAATCCATTCATCAGTCAATGGACATTTAGGCTGTTTTCCATAATTTATTTATTGGAGATAATGCTGCTATAAACATGGTAGGGCCTGTATCCCTTTGAAGAAGTATTTTTGTATTCTTTGGGTAAATACCTAGGAGTACAACTGCTGATTAATAGGGAAATTCTACTTTCAAGTTTTTGAAGAACTTCTATACTGTTTTCCAGAATGGCTGCACCAGTTTGCATTCCACCAACAGTGTAAGAAGGTTCCCCTTTCTCCACATCCTTGCCAATACCTGTTGTTTCTTGTATTGTGGATTTTGATAATTCTGTCAGGTGTGAGATAATATTTCCATAGTTTTGATTTGCAACTCTCTAATGATCATTGATGTTGAGTATCTTTTCATGTGTTTGTTGGCCATCTGTATGTCTTCTTGGGAAAATTGTCTATTCGTGTCTTCTGCCCATTTCTTAATTGGATTATTTGTATTTGGGGTATTGAGTTTAATAAGTTATTTATAGATTCTGGCTACTAACCCTTTATCAGATATGTAATTTGCAAATATGTTCTCCTCTTCCGAAGACTGCCTTTCAGTTTTGTTGATTAGGTCTTCTCTGTGTAGAAGCTTTCTATTTCGATGTACTTCCAATAGTTAAACTTTTGATTCTCTTGCCTCTGGAGACCTATCTAGAAAGAACTTTCTATGGCTCTGGTCAAAGTGCTTGCTGCCTGTGTTCTTTTGTAGGATTTTGATGGTTTCAGGTCTCACATTTAGGTCTTTCATCCATTTCTAATTTGTTTCTGTGTATGGTATAAGACAGTGGTCCAGTTTCACTCTTCTGAATGTTATTGTCCAGATTCCCACAAGATTTGTTAAAGGCACTGCCTTTTTCCCATTGCATATTTCTTCCTGCTTTGTTGGAAGATTAATTGAACTTATAATTGTGAGTTCATTTCTGGATTTTCTATTTTTTCCTGTTGATCTATGTGTCCCTTTTTGTGTCCCTGTATTGTCTTTTAAATTTTTCAAAAAATTTAAATTCAATTTAAATAACATATAGTATATTATTAATTTCAGGGGTAATTTCATGATTCACCAGTTAATTACATTACATCAAGTGCCCTCCTTAATGTCCATCACTCAGTTACCATATACCCCTAACCACTTCCCCTCCAGCTACCCTTTGTTTGTTTCCTATAGTTAAGAGTCTCTTAAGGTTTGTCTGCCTCTCTGTTTTAATTCTATTTTTCCTTCCTTTTCCTTATGTTCATCTGTTTTGTTTCTTAAATTCCACACATATGAGTGAAATTATATGATAATTGTCTTTCTCTGACTGACTTATTTCACTTGGCATAATACCCTCTAATTCCACTCACCGTGTTGCAAATGCAAAATTTCATTCTTTTGATGGCTGAGTAATATTCCATTGTAGATATCCCACATCTTTTTTATCCATTCATCTGTAAATGGATGTCAGGTGTCTTTTCATATTTTGACTATTGTGGACATTGCTGCTATAAACATTGGAGTACATGTGCCCTTCAAATTACTATGTTTGTATACTTTGGATAGAGTAGGTCTATTTTTAACTTTTTGAGGAACATCTATACTGTTTTCCAGAGTGGCTGCACCAGCTTGCATTGCCATCAACAGTGTAAAGGGTTCTCCTTTCTTTATATCCTCACCAACATTTGTTGTGTCCTGAATTACTAATTTTAGCCATGCTGACTGGTGTGAAGTGGTATCTCATTGTGGTTTTGATTTTTATTTCCCTGAGGCCAAGTGGTGTGGAACATTTTTTCATGTGTCTGTTTGCCATTTGTATGTCTTCTTTGGAGAAATGTCTGTTTATGTCTTGTGCCCATTTCTTGACTAGATTGTTCTTTATTGATTTGGGGTACTAGCCCTTTATTTGATAAGACATTTACAAATATTCTTCAGGTTGCCGTTTAGTTTTATTGACTGTTTCTTTTGCTGTCCAAAAGCTTTTTATCTTGATGAGGTCCCAATAGTTCATTTTACCTTTTGTTTCCATTGTTTCTAGAGACATGTCTAGCAAAAAGTTTTTGAAGTAGGTTGTTAAAGTTTCTTACTATTGTATTATTATCGGTGAGTTTCTTTATGCTTGTTGCTAACTGATTTATGTACTTGGGGGTTCCCATATTGTGTGCATATATATTTACAATTGTTATATATTCTTGTTGGATTGTCCCCTTTATTATTATTCAGTGCCTTTCTTAATCTCTTGTTAAAAAGTTTGGTTTAAAATCTAGTTTATCTAAGTATTGCTGTTCCTGCTTTCTTTTGACATCCATTTGCATGTAGGTATTTCTCCATGCCCTCACAAGACCCACATATAGATAGGTCTTGTGTTTTTATCGATCTTGACACTCTATGTCTTTTGATTGGAGCATTTAGTCCATTTACATTCAGTGTAATTATTAACAGATATGTGTTTATTATCATTTTATTATGTTTTGTCATTGTCATTATTTCTGGAGACTTTCTCTCATCATTTCTTGTCTTTGTCACTTTTGGCTCTCTTTTCCACTCAAAGAGTCCCATTTAATATTTCTTACAGCATTGATTTAGTGGTCACAAACTCCTTTAGTTTTTGTTTGTCTGGGAAACTCTTTATCTCTCCTTCTATTCTAAATGATAGCTTTTCTAGATAGATTATTCTTGGCTGCAGATTTTTCCCATTCAGCACTTTGAATATATCATGCCACTCCCCTTTGGCTTGCCAAGTTTCTGTTGAGAGATCTGCAGCCAATCTGATGGGTCTTCCTTGTAAATTAAGGACTTTTTTTGTCTTGCTGCTTTTGAGATTTTTTTCTTTATTAGTACATTTTGCAAATTTAATCAAAATATGTCTTGATGCAGGCCTTCTTTTGTTGATTTTGATACGAGTTCTCTGTCCTTCCTGGAGCTGGAAGTCTCTTTCCAGATTAGCAAAGTTTTCAGCTATTATACCTTCAAATACATTTTCTGCCCCCTTTTCTCTCTCTTCTTCTGCAACTCTTATGATATGAATGTTATTATACTTTATGGAGTAACTGAGTTCTCTAAGTCTTCTTATTTTGCATAATCCTTTTTCTCCTTTGTTCAGCTTCATTACTTTGCCTTCTAAGTCACTAATTCATTTCTCTGCTTCTTCCAGCCTGTCGTTCATTGCATCTAACTTGTTTCTAATCTCCTTTATTGCACTCTTTATCTCTGATTGTTTCTTTTTTAACTCTATTATCTCTGTGGTAAGGTCCTCACTAATGTCTTCTATTCTTCTCTGAAGCCAGATGGGTATCCTTATGATTATTTCTCTAAATTCTCCATCAGACATGTTACTTATACCTGTTTCACTTAGATCTCTGGCTATGGTCTTACTGTTCATTTGTTTGGGATAAATCCCTATATCTTGGCATTTTTGTCTCAGTCTCTGCCTCTTCTCTGTGTTATGAAAACCAATTATGTCTCCTGTTCCTGAAACTAATGTCATTACAAGAAGTCATGTAGTGCCCAGGGGCTGGTGCTTCAGGGAGTATCCCTGGTGTGTGCTGCATGAAGTCTGCTGTTGTGTTTCAGCTGCTCTATCCTTCAGGCTAGTCATCTGCAGAGGCTCTCCTTGCTGGCCGTGGGCAGTGTTTGGTCTCTGGCCTGAATGTGGTGACTTTTAACTAGGTGTACTAGGTATGGAGGCAAGCTTGACTAAGAGGAGCAGTCCCACTAGAGTGCAAGGAGCTGGGGCTTTGTGTAAAGCAAGTTAGGCAACCAGCATGGGAGCTGTGCTATAGCTCCACAGGTGGCTCTGTCTTAAAAAAAAAAAAAAAAGATTTATTTTTAAGGATTATCTATGCCCAATGTAGGTCTTGAACTCACAACTTCAAGATCAAGAGTTCCATCCTTCAATGACTGAGCCAGCAGTGTCCCCCAGGTTTCTGTGTTTATGTTGAGGGGCTGGGGAGGGAAATGGCCTCATCCAGCTCCTTTGTTCCCAGACACATGTCTCAGAATGCTGCCTCTCAAAGAAGCACTCAGAGAAGAATGAATAATTTTCCCCTTGTGTCTCCCTGGCATTTTTCAGATCACTATTTTCATGCCATCTGCCCTCAGGTTGTGTGCCTGCCTTCTTTCCAGGAGCTGGGCAGTGCCCTCAGGGCTGTATCCTAGCCAAGCATGGATACATGGATACAAGCATGGACCCTTTAAAACCTCATGTTGTAAGCCTCACTGGTTGCAAAAATTCAGGAATTTCAGCCCCTCTTGTTTTCCAAGCCAGTGACATTGGGGACACATTCTCCTTGCGCATTCCCTTGCCTGTTTCTCTCTCACCCTTCTCTATTACCATGGCTCCCTCACCTCTATAACACTCATGATCCATTTCTCCCCTAAACTACATCTTTGCACTGCTACCTTCTCTGAAGTGATCTCTTCTCTTCCTTTAGTTGTGGAGTTTGTTCCGTCTGTCTTCAGATCAGTTTCTGGGTTATTTAGGATGATTTGATAGTTATCTAGTAGTGTTCATGGGACAAGATGAGGCTAGGGTCCTCATATTCCATTGCGATCTTCATGTCTCTCAATACTATTTATTTTTATGTTTACTATTCTACACACAATGTTAATCATCTCAAAAATTGTGAGGCACATCAAACGCAAATAAAAACAATTCATTCTCAATAGAAAAAAGAACAGAATCAGAACCACAAATGATCCAGATGTTGTAAGTTACAGTTGGAACTTTCAAAAAACTTTGACATATGTGCTAAAGAATCTAACAGAAAAGATAAACAACAAAAAGAAAATAGGAGGAATTTTAGCAGGTAAATAGAGATTATAAAATATTCAAATGTAAAAGGTAGAAATAAAAAATGCACACACACAAGGTTATGGGAAAATACAAAACTAATATAATAAATTTATGTCTTCAAAGGACAAGAAAGAGAAAACATGACAAAAGAGATATTTTAGGAAATAATGGCCAAGAATTTTCTCAAATTAAAGAATAAAATGTGCAAATCTTGAAAACATCAGACAAAAAGGGCATATTACATATAGAAAATCAAATACAGGGATGACAACAGACATTTCCTAAAATACACAACCAGAAGACAATGGACTGACAACACTTTTTGAAAAGTGTTTTATTTTTAGAAGCATGGACAATTTCCTACAAATGATGTGCTACCTTTTAAAGAGTTAACTTTTTTTTTATTAACATATAATGTATTATTAGCCCCAGGGGTACAGGTCTGTGAATTGCCAGGTTTACACACTTCACAGCTATCACCATAGCACATACCTTTCCCAACGTCCCTACCCTCCTCCCCCCGGCAACACTCAGTTTGTTTTAAAAGAGCTAATTTGTAAAGAAACATTAGATTTAGTATAAAATTGGGAGGAAGGTTCAGCGATTTCTCATAAACCCCCTGCTCCCACATAGGCACAGTCTCCCCCATCATTGACATCACTCACCAGAATGGTACATTTTTTTAAATTTATTTATTTATTTATTTATTTGTCACCAAAGATGGACCTATACTTACACATTATAATCACCCAAAAGTCCAAGGTCTATGGTTTACTTAAAGGTTTACTTTTGGTGTTGTGCATTCAATGTGTTTAGACAAATGTAATATAACATATATCCATCACCAGAATATCATACAGAGAACTTTTATTGCCTAAAAATCTTCTGTGCTCTGCCTATTCATCTCTCACCTAACTCTAGGATTAAAATATTTAAAGTAATATTCTTTTAATCTATCAAACCAGAATTCTACATACAGTGAAAATATATTTCAAAAATTACTAAATTAATTAATGCCAAATAGGTTAGTCAGAAAAACAACACACACAACAGATATGTTAACAAAATTTCTTTAGCCAAATAAGGATACCAAATCAAAACATGAAAGTAGGGGTGCCTGGGTGCTCAGTGGGTTAAGCCTCTGTCTTCGGCTCAGGTCATGATCTCAGGGTACTAGGATTGAGTCCCTCATCAAGCTCTCTGCTCAGCAGGGAGTCTGCTTCCTCCTTTCTCTGCCTGCCTCTGCCTACTTGTGATCTCTCTCTCTCTCTCTCTCTCTGTCTAATAAATAAATAAATAAATCTAAAAAACAAAAAAACAAAAACATGAAAGTATAGAAATAAATGAAAAGTGCTGTAAGTATAAAGTATATTTTTCCTTATTCTAAAGAACTATAAAAGATAAGTGACTGCCTTAAGTAATAATAATAACAATAGAGGGAGGAGGGGTAACGCATTTGTTGGGTTTAGTACAGATGTAGAATAAAATGTATGACAAATATAGTACAAAGAATGTAAGAGAGAAAATAAAAAGTTATGTATGTGAGGGTTTTACTCTATATATGAAGTTGGACAATATAATTTTAAAGTGGACTATGATAAATTAAAGATGTATTTTTAAACTTTAAGTGTGGGGAGTGAAGATAGCAGGACAGAAAAATTGTTCTTTGTCCTATAGGAGCATCAGTTTTGATGACTACACATGCATAAGAGTACTCTTTTTGGAGTCTAGGAATCCAGTGGAAAAACTTCAACACACCATTAGAGAAAAAAAAAAATCTGAGAATAAAAGCATTGAAGAGGAAAAGAGACCATTTCACTTTATAAATGTAATCCCTCTCTTAAAGTGGTATAGTTCAGGGCTAAGAGAAAACTTCTTGTCCTGCAATGTCTTCGGAGAGAAAAATGAGAGCATACTGAATGAGGCAAGAGCTCCCCTAGTCATGTGGGTTGCTGTTCAAGATACTTGCTGGTTTACTGTTCACCCAGACTACTGAGATGATCACCACAGCTAGGAGGCTGGGAGAGGCTGAGAGAAAGGAAGAGAGTCCTAGATCCTATTAACCTAGATCCTATTAAGAGTGGACTCTCTATAGAGTCCACTGGGAAGCCCACTTATGAGCCGCTTAAGATACCTGACCTGGAGTACCAATCCCCCCCATTGATCCAATGGCACCCTAAACACTCCAAGTGTCTTACTAACCTCCCTCCCCCAGCCTTCCTTGCTGAGTGTGCTTGTGTAGTTAATAATTGCAACTCTGCAAGATTAGAAGCAAGTATGCACATTTGAGCACTTCAAGGCACCACCCTCAGGAAAACAAATGGGACTGGCTGGCTTGACTTTGCAAAATCAGGAGAAAGTATACAATCTTAAGAATTCTCCAGAAAGAACAGGACATATGGAAAAGGTGCCTCCATAGAAAGGTCTAAAACTCTCAGAATCCTTAGCCAGGTTTACTAGTGAAGGTGTTTCTCCCCTAAGTTATCAGTAAAAACTGGAAGAAGTGACTTCCTCTTCAAATGTGAAGACATCCAGATAAGATTTCAAGGAAGAAGAAAAATCAAAAAAACATGATAATATTCCAATAACCAACCTGACAGAAATGAATATCTATGAATGGCTTGACAAATAATTCAAAATAATTTTTTAAGGGAGCTCAGTGAACTGAAAAAGAGCAAAACAAAATCAGAAGAACGATACATAAGGAATGGTATAAATGTAAAGTGTCATATGTAATCCTCGTGGTAATCACAGAGCAAAATCTACAGTTGATAAACAAAAGTTAAAAAGAAAAAACAATAGCATACCACTACAGAAAGTTATCATATCAAAAATGAAGACAGAAAGAGTGGAAGAAAGAAAAAAAGATAACATAGTCATAAAACAATGTACAAATGGCTAGAGTAAGTCCAATAATTACTTTAAATATAAATGATTAAATTCTCCGATCAAAATGTGATAACAGCTGTTTTGAGTTGCTGCTTGGATATTTTACAGTTTGACAATCCTACTCACACCCAGAGGCTGGACATTTAAACAGGGACCTGAACTTGGGATTCCTGCCCCAATTTCCAACTTTGTTTTCTTCAGCAACTTTTAAAATTAACCACTTAGAATTAAACCTGTGAAAAGCTAGTGACCTCCACCCTCACAGGTGCTTGCTACCCTGCTTTCTGTCGTGCTTACCCATGATCTGGGACAGAGGATTGTCCTTCCTCCCACTGACTGCACACTTCACCCACCTTCCATCCGGGGATCATTAAGTAATAATAAGTCTTGTGACTATACTTCCTCTGTGTGAATGTATTAAAACTCTGCCTTCAATCAAAATAATTCAAGGTTTTCATTTCCTCCAAAGTGGGAGCTTAGATGTAGAGGGACTTACCTGCCAACCCCAGGGGGTGTCTGTGCCTCCCCATACAGCACTTCATCATTTGCATATCCTTAATTTAGCACACCAGCCCTCCTTAATCCCCACCACCAGGCTCACCCAACCCCCCCAACCCCCTCCCCTCCAAACCCCTCAGTTTGTTTCTCAGAGTCCACAGTCTCTCATGGTTCATCTCCCCCTCCAATTTCCCCCAACTCCCTTCTCCTCTCCACCTCCCAGTGTCCTCCGTGTTATTCCTTATGCTCCACAAGTAAGTGAAACCATATGATACTTGACTGTCTCTGCTTGAGAAGGAGGCATAGACACCCACATGGGGTTGGCAGGTAAGCCCCTCTACATCTAAGCTCCCACTTTGGGGAAATGAACACCTTGAATTTTTTTTTTTAAGATTTATTTATTTGATAGACAGAGATCACAAGTAGGCAGAGAGGCAAGCAGAGAGAGAGGAGGAAGCAGGCTCCCCGCTGAGCAGAGCCAGATGCGGGGCTTGATCCCAGGACCCTGGGATCATGACCTGAGCCGAAAGCAGAGGCTTTAACCTACTGAGCCACCCAGGCGCCCCAACCTTGAATTATTTTGATTGAAGGCAGAGTTCTAATACATTCACACAGAGGAAGTATAATCACAAGACTTATTATTACTTAATGATCCCAGATCACTCAGCATAATCTTCTCCAGTCCCATCCATGTTAATACAAAAGCTGGGTATTCATCCTTTCTGATGAAGGTATAACACTCCATTGTATATAGGGACCACATCTTCTTTATCCATTTGTCCGTTGAAGGCCATTTTCGTTCTTTCCACAGTTTAGTGACTGTGGCCATTGCTGCTATGAACATTGGGTACAGGTGGCCCTTCTTTTCACTACATCTGTATCTTTGGGATAAATCTTTTTTCTCTTCTGGTTTTTCTTTTTCAGATTTCATAACCTCTATCATTCTATCTTAAATTCAATGATCCTTTGTTCTGACAACTCGCATCTACTATTGAGTCCATTCAGTGAATTTTTCATTTTAGTTATGTATTTTTCAAGTTCAGAATTTTCTTTAGTTTTTTAGGTTTATATCTCTTAGTCGATATGCTTTATTTGATTAGACATTGTTATTATATTTCCTTTACTTCTCTAAGCAGTTTTTACTTTATATATAAAACATTTGTAACAGTTTATTTGAAGTCTTTGCTAACTTTGAAATCAGGGCTCTCTAAAAGGCAGTTTTTGTTGCCTGATTTATAAAACTATATATGGAACACAACTTCCTTTTTCTTTACATATCTTGGTTTTTTTCTTTTTTTTTTTTTCAAAACTAGTCATTTTAGACATACGATTGTAGTAATAGTGGATACTGATCCCTGTCCCCAAAAAACACATGCGCACATACACACTTTGTAGGGATTGTTGTTACTTTGTGTGTGTTTTTTTTTTATTTGACTTTGTTAAAGTATTTAATGAAGTCTGTTTGTCTTCAGTGTGTAACATCTGTTGTCACTCCTCAGAGGGTAAGCCTTGGGAATGACAGTAAGTTTACCAGCATTCTCTTCGACTTTATCTTTTCCTGCATTTATGTTGAAAGATGTCTGCCAACCTTGTATCACATCCAGTCATTGGCTGCTACTAATTGCTGACTGACTGTTTTATTGTTTTCAAAAATGCCCTTAGGTATAAATTATTATTATTATTATTATTAAAGATTTTATTTATTTATTTGACAGAGAAAGATCACAAGTAGGCAGAGAGGCAGGCAGAGAGAGAGAGAGGAGGAAGCAGGCTCCCTGCTGAGCAGAGAGCCCAATGCGGGGCTCGATCCCAGGACCCTGAGATCATGATCTGAGCTGAGGGCAGTGGCTTAACCCACTGAGGTGTAGGGTAGGCGTCCCCTTAGGTATAAATTATTACCTAGTGTCATCCAAATCTTTAAGGCCACTTACTCAGGTTTGTTCTGGCCACAGGATAACTCTTTTTAGCAGTCTCTTTCCTTAGTTTCCTTTGACAAACTTTTAGCTTGTATACACTGTAACTTGTCGTTGTCTTGGAGCTACCAGCCTTCTCTTACTGTTTATCATCAATTATTTATTTCTATTGTTTTCCAGAGTACACTTAGGCTTGAATTTCCCCATACTCTATTCCAGAAATTCCCTTGAGTATAATTTTATTTTTTAAAAAAAAAACTTATATTTTATTTATTTATTTGCCAGAAAGAGAGAGCGCACAAGCAGGAGGAGCAGCAGAGGGAGAAGGAGAAGCAGGAAGCCTACTAAGCGAGAAGCCCAATGCAGAACTCGATCCCAGGATCCTAAGATCATGACCTGAGCCACAGGCAGACACTTAACTGACAGAACCACGCAGGTATCCCCCTTCTTGAGTATAATTTTAAAGCTCTGTCTTCTTATGACCTACATATTCTGCTAGACAAAATTTCTGTGCTGCTGCTCTAGAAGTGATGTCTGGGTCTGTGGCCCGCTTCTTTCAGAGTGACACTTCTGCTCCACAAACAGGACACTGGGTTTGGGCGGCAGCCTCTGATCTTCTTGCCTCCCACCCCTTGTGTAGAACTTGTGACTTGAGGGCTATGGGGGCTCCAGTATTCTTGGACTGACATGCCTGGGGTAAAGTTTCTGCTCTATGAATAAGGTTTAGGTGGACAAAAGGATTGCCAGACCTCTCACTGCTCTTGTTTTGAATAGATCATCTGCTACACTGAGCTAGGAACCTTCTTTTCCCATAGAAATAACATAACCCTTGACTGGAAGCTAATGGGGAAAGAGGGGGGCTTTATGTTCTTTGGTGCATATATGCAGAGTGGAGCTTCCATTTTGCTGAGTTAGAGTGGGGAAAGAGTAAGTCATAGCTCAAATGCCATAAACTGTCACAGACTCACAATTATTACCAAGATTCAGTAAATTGTCTTATATAAATCTTCCTTTACTGTATGTTCCTAAAATCATTTTCAGAGATTGAAAATTACTGCATTTCTTTTCTAACTTTTTAAAAAGATTTTATTTATTTGTTTGACACAGAGAGAGAGAGAGAGGTCACAAGTAGGCAGAGAGGCAGGCAGAGAAAAAGGGGGAAACAGGCTCCCGGCTGAGCAGAGAGCCTGATGAGGGGCTGGATCCCAGGACCCCAGGATCATGACCTAAGCTGAAGGCAGAGGCTTTAACCCATTGAGCCACCCACGTGCCCCTCTTTAACCCACTGAGCCACCCACGTGCCCCTCTTTTCTAACTTTTACCAGTTAGATTATTTCAGTGGGCAGAGGCTCATTGGAGGTCCTTATACCACTGTTCTGGAAGTTGTCTCCCAATATCACATAACTTTAAATTAAGAGCTTCAAAATCAATGAAACATATTCATTGCTCTCTATAAAAAACATAGGTATACAATAATAGCTTTGCAAGGTTGTATTAGTTATCAGCAGGTACATTAAAACCATGACAGAACTTTATGTCTTATAATAATGTTCATTCTTCTCATGAATCTACGATTTGGCAGGGCTCCATAGGAACTCATCTTTGTGTTATTCCATGTCAACTGGTGTTGCTTGAAGGTCAGGAATTGGAATAATCTGAGAGTAACTCTCATATTTCTGGCGGATGATATTGGGGGCTATAAGAGCTGGGGCTCCTTGGGTCTTTGTATCTTTTTGTGGCCCGTTCTTGTATACATCAGGGTAACAAACCATTTAAATGTCACTTAAGAATTTCTAAGACATTCACAGCAAAGTGAAAGCTCTATGACCTTCTAAGGTCTAGCCTTGAAAGTCATGCAAAGTCGTTTACACTATAGTCAGGGGCTTACCAGATTCAATAAGGAGGAACTCGGTAGGAGGGTCAACAGTACCATCAGAAAAGAATGCATGGGGTAGGATGTATCAGTGCAGCTACTGTTGGAAAATACTACCTACAATAAAGGTGAAAACTAAAAGATTGCTATTTATTGTTAGGAAACACAAAATTTTTGAATAATCCAAAATGTAATTCAGTTTTCTTTCAATTCTATTTATTATATTTCTGTTTTCTAATTTGTAAAATTAAATAGAATATGAATGTAGTTTATAAATAGTCATATATTGGGATTGTCTTCAAATAGGTTCTTGTAATGGGTTGTATATTCAAAAAATTATGAAACTCTGGTATAGAAATTAAAAATCAGGTTGAATGACTTATTGATTACATCAATATATGTATTATGATAAAATTATTTTATGATGACTTCCAAATAAGTATAAAACACAAGCTTCTGGAAAAGAATTGTAATAATTAGCATATTCTGTCTTATTATGTTATGTATAATACCACTATAAACTGGTGTACAAATATCTCTTTGAGCATCTGCTTTCAATTCTTCTGATTATATACCCAGAAGTGGAAATTCTGGAACCTAATTTACTTCTATGCTTAATTTTTTTTTTTTGGAAGCACCTTACTGTTTTCTGTAGTGTTGTTCTTCAATTTTCATTTGTTTGTTAGTTTTCTGTCCCTCTGTTGTTCTGTTCTGCCATTACCCTAGGAAACTTCCACACTCTAACATCTCTTTTGCTTTCATCCATGCTCTGATCACACTTTATACTTAATCCATTAATTTCTCAAACTCTTAACATTCTTTCTGTGAATACAAACTTGATTTTTTAAGCACAGCAGTGGCAGAACAACTGAATAATAACTCCGATAATATTCAATAAATGTCATTGTGATAACTGATTAACATTTTTATAAGAAAACGAATGTATAACTTCTGAACAAGAAACAAATATTCCTTCATGACGACAGACTGCGAGCCTGCAGGAAACACAAATCACAGTAGGGACAAATTAGAAATTACGACAATGTTCCATGTATGTACACTTCACCAGTAGGACATGCAAAGTTTCAAGAGAAGCTAAAAGATGAAGAAATTTACCCTTTCTTGGGGGCCTACCTGAGAGGTAGTATTTGAATTGAGCTTTCTTACATCTTCAATGATAGTTTGTAACTAAAAAAAGGGAAGTAAGAGCAACCCAGGCCCATAGAACAAAGCTGAAGAGCCCTGGCATTGGTAGACTAGGTGGGGAGGTTCTGTGGAAGTTCGGGCACTAATGTATAATTGTAGGGTACGGTGTAGCAGGGGTAGGGGCATGAAGGTCGTGTCAGGAGTTGGGTCTAAGCAGTGCCTGATTTTGAATGACATACAAAGAAGTTGTTAGAACTGAAGAAGAGTCACTGTAGTTTGTAAGGAGAGGAATGATAGAGTCAATCCTGCATTGAGAAAGTCCACTTAATTGATTATTCAGAGAAATAATTGAAGAGATTTATAACTGGGGAATAAGACACCAGATAAAAGAATAAGGTAATAGTGCTCTGGTTTTGAGAGTGATGTTGGAGGGATACCTTTTGTGTTTTTATTCCAATCCGATTCTTATAAATTTCTCATCTTAAAGACTTAAAGAAACAAATTCTCAGGCAATAAAAAATATCCCTTTAGGTAGAGATATCAACTTTTATCAAATGATATTTTAGCAAAATTTTAGGAGTCGTTTTTTTAGCATTAAGGAAAGAAGGAAATCACCATTTAGAATTTACTTGGCTTTTATTCAATCGCTTTTGCTTTTTTTTGTTGTGATAGGATTTGTCCCTGTGGTACAAAACCAAACAACTCTGTGATTCAGCGTGTCTCCAGACTTCTGTTTTATTGCCTTTATGTTGAGCCCAGCACATCTTTAGTATGACATTTTCTATGTTCACAATATCTTGCGAATAGAATGGTTATTTTATCAGAAGCAATGACAGTGTCCATCCGCCAGTGATAGCAAAGACAAAGTTCAAACAGGCCTCCTAGCTTATACTGTATACTCACATTAAAAATTGAGAATTGACAGTAAGAACCAAAATCAGTGTAGATATTTCCTTAACAGATCTTTAGCAATGGAATTTTAACAGGCTCTATTCCTTGCCTCAAACCTTCAAATTCATGTTACTATTAATGCTGTCAACAGCATGAATTACAAATAAAGATAAATGGTGATAAACACAACGTTTCTTATGGTGAATCTTTTGCTTTAACCTCTAAAATTAAAAATAGCCTCACACTATAACCTTGGTTATGATCACTGTGCAGAGTTACAATAAGAACCATTAATAGTATTAGTTGCAACTTGAGATAAGTAAAATATGAATAAATCCTTTCAAGTGGAAAAATATCGCTGTGGGTGTCTTTCATTTTCAGTCATTACAAACAAAGTTCTGGGGCCAAGTACCACATTTGTTGTTTAGTTCCCTTTCGCACTCAAAAGATTCAAAAAGAACTTGACATTAGCATTTTAATCACCCTCTTTTAGTAAGGGCTGACACACAATCCATTTTGAATAGGCCTAAATGTCAGTCACTGGGACAAAGACACAAAGAGAGGAGCAGGTTTGGAGCAAAAACTATGTGGCAATTCCAACGTGTTGATCTGTAGATTCCTGTAGGGCATTCAAGTAAAGAGGAGCACCGCACAGCGGAATAAATGGTTTTACAGGTAAGAAGAGAATTCTGGACTGGAAATACAAATGTGGACAGAAAATACATGTGTATCTTCCCTCTCTATACAAATAAATTAAATTCTTTCAAATGTACACAAAGTTCTCCTCTCTCTCACTCACTGCCACATGACCAAGGAGTGTCTATTGAGTAAAGACATAAATAAAAGGCTGACTGAGACGAATCCTTGGAGAGTAAATTTCCTTGTAACAGAGATGAGATCAAAGTTTGAGGAGAGAGATTTTAAAAAAAATGGGGGTGAAGGCAGATACTATGAGGGTTATGGGAAGGAAGAAATGGAGACACTTTATTCTCCAGTGTTGGAAACTGGTCAAGAACATTTATTGGAATTGCACAGAAGAAAACCAGGACTGAGTAATCATTCTTCTCTCCATCTCAGAGGACTATCAGCAACTCACTCATCACCCACTGAGCATTTCATTTGGGGTTACACTGGTCAGTGCTTGGGGGACAGCATGACCTCCTCTCCTATAGATAAGCACAGGCCAAGAGTATTGATTTTTAGCCCTGAACAGAAGATGGGGCTACTGTACTACTTGGGAGGAGATGGTGCTGAACCTATACCATTAGACCAAAGGAGAAATAAATGGAACCATTTTGTCACTGTCTAACTTATATAATTTATACCTACTATATTTGGGAACTTATGTGGGATACTGTTAAACTGGGAATCTTACTTTTCAATTGTTTTTGCAAACATAGTAGGGACGCTAGATGAAGCCAAGTATATCTCTTTCAAGAATTATGAAGAGGCCTGAGAATTTACCCTACTTGCAAGCTAATAAATTAGTCAGCCACAGTTTGATGGATGCTGGCAGAAGACATGAGATTCCTGGGTCAAGAAAAATAACTTTATTACTCATGGCACAGCAGACACCGTGAGCTTCATGTTTACATCAGTTCCCTTTGCCACAAGTCCCGCAGGGTAAGGAAGAGGGATCCAAGAGGATATTGTATTTGCCATGAGTTTGCATCATACCCAAAGTACCCCAAGCTTAGGAAACCCCAATCTTTTATAAGGTGGTGCAAGCAAACCTGCCTGCATTTTTCCATAAGGGGACATTAGTATATTGGATGATAAACAATCTATCTTTCGCTCCAGAGAGAGATAATATCTCTACCCAGCCTAGCTGTTTGCTCTACGTTCTGTTGTTGTTGTTGTTGCTGCTGTTGTTTTAAATCCCACACAAAATAATTTTTAAATTTACATTCAATTAATTAACATATAATGAATTACTTGTTTAGGGATACAGGTCTGTGATTTAGCATTCTTTTATAATACCCAGTGCTCATTATAACACATACCCTCCCCAATGTCTATCACCCAGTTACCTCATCTCCCAACACCTCTGCTCCAGCAGCCCTCAGTTTGTTTCCAAGATTAAGTCTCTTATGATTTGTCTCCCTCTCTAGTTTTGTCTTGTTTTATTTTTACCTCTTATCCCTGACCATACTCTGTCTTATTTCTTAAATTCCACATATCAGCGAGATAATATGATAATCACTTTTCTCTGACTGACTTGTTTCACTGACTGACTTATTTCACTTAGCATAATACCCTATAGCTCCAACCACATCATTACAAATGGCAAAATTTCTTTTTTAATGGCTGCATAATATTTCACTTTACACATATATATTCTTTATCCACTCATCTGTTGATGGACATCTAGCCTCTTTCCATAGTTTGGCTATTGTGGACATTGCTTCTATAAACATTTGGGTGCAGATGACCCTTTGGGTAACTGCATTTTATCTTTAGGGTAAATACTCAGTAGTGCAATTGTCAGGTCATAGGGTAGCTCTCTGACCAACTTTTTGAGAAACTTCCATACCGTTTTCCAGAAGGACTGCACCGGCTTGCATTCCCACCAACAGTGTAGGAGGATTCCCTTTTCTCTGCATCCTTGCTAACATCTGTCGTTTCCTGACTTGTTAATTTTAGCCATTCTGACTGGTGTGAGGTGGTATCTCACCATGGTTTGGATTTGTATTTCCCTGATACCAAATGGATATGGAGCACGTTTTCATGTGTGTGTTGGCCATCTGGATGTTTTCTTTGTAGAAATGTCTGTTCATGTCCTCTGTCCATTTCTTGATTGGATTATATGTTCTTTGGGTGTTGAGTTTGGCAAGTTCTTTATAGATTTTGGATACCAGCCCTTTATCTGACATGTCATTTGCAAATATCTTCTCCCATTTTTTGGTTGCCTTTTGGTTTTGTTGACTCTTTCCTTGGCTGTGCAGAAGCTTTTTATCTTAACTCAGTCCCAATAGTTCATTTTTGCCCTTGCTTCCTTTGCCTTTGGAGATGTGTTTAGCAAGAAGTTGCTGTGGCTGCAGTCACAGAGGCAGCTGCCTGTGCTTTCCTCTAGGATTTTAATGGATTCCTGTCTCACATTTAGGCCTTTCATACATTTTGAGTCTACTTTTTTGTATGGTGTAAGGAAATGATCCAGTCTCATTCTTTCACATGTAGCTGTATAATTTTCCCAACACCACTTGTTGAAGAGAATGTCTTTTTTCCCTTGGGTATTCTTTCCTGCTATGTTGAAGAGTAATTGACCATAGAGCTCTGGGTCCATTTCTGGGTTCTCTATTTTGTTCCATTGATCTATATGGCTGTTTTTGTGCCAGTACTATACTGTCTTGATGATTATAGCTTTTTAATAGAGCTTGAAGCCCAGAATTTTGATTCTACCAACTTTGGTTTTCTTTTTCAACATGCTTTTGGCTCTTCAGGATCTTTTCTGCTTCCATACAAATTTTATAATTATTTGTTCCAGTTCTGTGAAAAAAGATGATGGTATTTTGATAGGGATTGCTTTGAATGTGTAGATTGCTCTAGGTAACAGACAATTTCACAATATTTGTTCTTCCAATCCATAAGCATGGAACATTTTTCCATTTTTTTGTGTCTTCCTCAGTTTTTTATGAGTAATCTACAATTTTCTGAATACAGATCCTTTGCCTCTTTGGCTAGGTTTATTCCTAGGTATCCTAAGGTTTGGGGTGCAATTGTAAATGGAATCAACTCCTTAATTTCTCTTTCTTCTGTCTTGTTGCTGGTGTATAGAAATGCAAATGATTTCCGTGCATTGATTTTATATCCTGACATTTTGTTGAATTCCTGTATGAGTTCCAGCAGTTTTGGGGTGGAGACTTCTGGGTTTTCCACATAAAGTATCATGGTCATCTGCAAAGAGTGAGAGTTTGACTTCTTTGCTGGTTCAGATGCCTTGAATTTCTTTTTGTTGTCTGATTGCTGAGGCTAGGACTTCTGGTACTATGTTGAACAACATGGTGATAGTGGACATCCCTGCTGTGTTCTTGACCTTAAGAGAAACACTCTCAGATTTTCCCCCATTGAGTACGATTTTTGCTGTGGGCTTTTCATAGATGGTTTTTATGATATTGAGGTATGTACCCTCTATCCTTACACTATGAAGAGTTTTAATCAAGCAAGGATGCTGTGCTTTGTCAAATTGTTTTTCTGCATCTATTGAGAGGATGATATAGTTCTTGTCCTTTCTTATATTTATGTAGTGCTTCACATTGACTGATTTGTGAATGGTGAACCAATCTTGTAGCCCAGGAATAAATTCCATGTCGTTGTGGTGAATAATCCTTTTAATGTACTGTTGGATCCTATGGGCTAGTATTTTGATGAGAATATTCGCATCCATGTTCATCAGTGATATTGGTTTGTAATTCTCCTTTTTGGTGGAGTCTTTGCCTGGTTTTGGGATCAAGGTAATGAATGATATATAAACATTCTTGAGAAGATACTTTGAGTGCTAGATTGCCAGAAGAATGATCCTCAAGGGTCGCAAAAATAGTTGGTCTGTACTGGGAGGAGGTGGTATAGCTCATTCCTAAATAGCTATTATAACCCACTTATAATCTGTGGGTCATCCATGAACCAAACAGTATCTTTTGTGTAATTTTATGTGAACTACAAGAAATTATTTCCTATAAAATTGAAAATATTCCCTCTAACTATATGAGACTAAAGAATTGTTCTAACTGCTCAATTTATACCTATTGCACAGACTTTGCTACGTAACTAGTAGTTGACACCATAGACTTGGGTGAGATTACCCACGGGGTATAAGTAAAAGAAGAAAGGAAGGCCAAGATGGAGAACCAACTAATGTCAGGCACTTAGACATAACCTGGCTCATCATCCTGACATTGTTGCTAATATTACACAGTGCATTTAATAAAGATTTCTTAGTTACAAGATCTGACTGAGCTTGTAGCTGGTTCTACCCCTCCCCTCAGTGTTTAAGTTTTACACACCAGTAAATTCTTTTTTTTTTTTCTTGCTTTAGGAATATTTTTACTGAAAAATAAGATACATTTAGAAAGGAACATTATAAAGGGGTGCCTGGCTGACTCAGTCACTAGAGCATGTTCTTGATCTCAGGATTGTGAGTTTAAGCCCTATCTTGGGTGTAGAGATTACTTAAATTTTTTTTTTTAATCTTAAAAAATAAAGACAAGAAATAACAAGTACTAGTGAGGATGTGGGGAAAGGGAACACTCATGCACTCTTGGTGGGAATGTAAGTTGGTGCAGCTATTGCAGAAAAGAGTATGGAGGTTCCTAAAAAAATTAAAAATAGGAATACTATATGATCCAGTAATTCTACTGATGAGTATTAACCCAAAGAAAGAAAAAATACTAATTCAGAAAATAAAATTATATTTCTTCACAGCATGATAAATTAACATAAAAGAACACATCATGAAATCAGAGTCCAGATCAAGAGTTAGGACATGTAAGCATCCCAGATGCCCCTTTAACCTCCCTGTGATCAGTGCTCCTATCCTCATTTCCAAAAGTGACTAATACCCTGACTTGATATTAGATTGGATTTATCTGTATTTGAACTTCATGTAATGGCTGCATACAGTCTACATTTCTTTTATCTAGCTGCTATATCTCAACATCATCTTTGCAAGGTCTAAAGCATTATAATGTATACAGTAATAATGAGTTCATTCTAAGTACTGGATACTATTCCACTGTATGAATATATCACAACTTATTTATTCATTATTACGTTAATGAAATTTTTGTTTTCAGTTTTTGGCCATTAAGATAATATTGCTGTAAACATTATTTTTTTTTTAAGATTTTATTATTTATTTGACAGACAGAGATCACAGGTAGGCAGAGAGAGAGGAAGGGAAGCAGTCTCCCTGCTGAGCAGAAAGCCCAATGTGGGGCTCCATCCCAGGACCCTGGGATCATGACCTGAGCTGAAGTCAGAGGCTTTAACCCACTGAGCCACCCAGGTGCCCCTAAAGATTTTATTTATTTATTTGACAGAGAGAGATCACAAGTAGGCAGAGAGGAAGGCAGAGAGAGAGGGGCAAGCAGGTTCCCTGCTGAGCAGAGAGCCCGATGTGGGGCTTGATGTGGGGTTTGATGTGGGTCTCGATCCAAGGATCCTGGGATCATGACCTGAGCCAAAGACAGAGGCCTTAATGAGCCACCCACCGCCCCCCCACACACACATATGTGTGTGTGTGTGTGTGTATATATATATGCATATCTGCTGAGTTTAATCTAGAAGTGGAATGACAGAGATTTAGGATATGTGTAAGTTCAACTTTAATAGATAATGGAAACAGTTTTCTAAAGTGACTGTATCTGTTTCTACTCCTACCAGCAGCATAGGAGGGCTCCACATTCTCAGAGGCATTTAATATTGTCAATCTATTTAATCTTGGCCATTCTGGTAGGTGTGATGATGAATCTCATCATGGTTTTAATTTGGATTTCTGTGATGACTGATGAGTGTGGGTACTTTTTCATATGTTTATTGATCAATTGTATAGCCTCTCAGTGAAGTTGGTGTTAAAATCTCTTGCCCAATTTTCTATTGGGTTGTGTGTCATTTTCTTGATTTTGATGGGTGTTTTTGTTTGTTTTTTTGTTTTGTTTTGTTTGTTTTTCTTTTACCTTTTTTTATTTTATTTTTTTCAGTGTTCCAAAATTCATCGTTTATGCACAGCACCCAGTGCTCCATGAAAGAACTCTTAAGAATTTTTTTTTGAAGAATTATTTTAAAATCTTTTTTTTAATTTATTGTCAGCATAACAGTATTCATTATTTTTGCACCACACCCAGTGCTCCATGCAATCCGTGCCCTCTATAATACCCACCACCTGGTACCCCGACCTCCCACCCCCACGCCCCTTCAAAACCCTCAGATTGTTTTTCAGAGTCCATAGTCTCTCATGGTTTATTTTTGATACAAACACTTTTCAGTTATATGTTTTGTAAATATCCTGTCAGACACAGTGGCTTGCATTTCACTCCTTCTTTTTTAAAAAGAACAGAATTAGGGAGAAGGATACAGAAAGAGAGACAGAGAGAGGGATAGATTCTCAAGCAGACTCTCCCATGAGCATGGAGACAGGCCTGGGGCTCCCACCTCAGGACCCAGGAGATCACAACCTGAACCAAAACCAAGAGTCCATCGTCCAACCAACTGAGCCACTGAGGTGCCCGCATTTCACTCTCTTAATATGCTTTAGTTTTAATGTATTCTTTCCATAATCTTGTTTTTCTTATTGTTTAATACTTCTGATATTTAGGAAAATTTCCCCCATACCTAAAGACACACATATCCCTCTGTTATCTCCTTAGACATTTTATTGATTTACTCTTCACAGTGGGATCTATAATCTTTCTGGATTTTGTTTTTGTACAGTGTATGTCTAGAAGGCAAAAAACTCACTGTGTTTTCTTTTACTCTCACTCTTGCAATACATCTTTCTTAAAAAAAAAAAAAAAAAAGACTTTATTTATTTATTTATTCATGAGAGAAAGTGTGAGCCCAAGCTGGGAGGCAGAGAAAGGAGAAGCAGACTCCCTGCTGAGCATGGAGCCTGAGCCATCCGGGTATCCTCACTTGCAATACTTCTGAGACCAGACGTATGGGTTTTTCACACTCAGCAATTCTCCAACAGCAGCTGGGTGTCCCACAATTCAATTCACCTCTGATACACGTACAGACCCCACAAGCTAAGGGCTCAATCCCACAAGACTACCCTCCACCTCAGATGCCAGTTGCAAGTAGTAGGTGCCTAAGTTAGCTCACAACTTCTATCTGAGTTGGTTACAAATTGGAGAATCCCATGACTTCCTTCTCAGGTTTGATCATTTCTCAAAATGGCTCACAAAACTCAGGGAAATGCTTACTTACATTTACCAGTTTGTTATACAGATAATGAGAACAAAGATTTTCCTAGCGTTCTTTTCATTTAGAAAATGACAAAGGTTTTAGGAGCTCCGTGCTAGGAATCCGAAGCAGAAAAGCACACACTATTATTTCACAGTGTGAGTGAAAGATTAAGAATATCTTTTCTTATAGTTATACAGCTAATTCAGCACTATTTATTAATTGTCCTTTCCCAGTTCCTCTTCAATAATATCTTTGTCTTGAATCAGGTGAGTACATATTTGGGTTTGCTTCTGTACTCTATATGCTATTCATATGGCTTATCTATCTTTGTACCAATAGTACAATCTTAATTACTCTAGCTTAATTATAAGCCTTCATATCCAGAGTATAAGTCCTTCAACTTTTTAAATCCCTCTTCTAGTTTGTCTTGGAACTAAAATTCTTGATCAGTTTTAAAACTGGCCATTCAGTTTACACATATGAATACACAAACCTGTTGGTTTTTTTAAAATAGTGATTTTGTCAATTTAATCAATTCACACACACACAAAAGGCATCTTAATAACATACAACCTCTAATCCAAGAAGATATATCCTTTGCTTCTTCAGGTCTTCTTTAATATCTTCCAATGCTGTTTCAAAGTTCCCAGTGTAGAAGACTTGTTATGTATTTTATGCTAGATTTATTCCTAGGTAATTGATGATATTGTGAGCAGCATCTTTTTTACATTTTAATTGTTGATGGTATATGGGAGTACAATTGTGCTTGTATATTTAATTCTATCCAGTCATTTTGCTAAATTCACTCCTTAGCTCTGATTGTTTGAATAGGTTTTAGAATTTCTACACTGATAATCATGTGATCTGCAGATAATGACAATTTTACTTCTTCCCTTCCAATCCCCAAATATTTTGTGTCTTTAATGTGCCTTATTTTCCTACATAGGGTACTAGAGTAGTAGTCATCCAATTTAAAAGGAAAAAATTTCAATATTTCACTAATAAATATGTTCATTGTTACAGGTTCTATTTAATGTGCTCTCCCCTTTCCAGCTGGTTTATGGAACTCAGGGGTGACTATTTTTGTTTACAAGTTATTTCATCCTAAAACAGAGATTGGATTTTCCTGTTTAGACTGTGCTGATATTAATTGTAATTATCAGCAGCAATGAAGGGTGGAGAAGGGGATCTAAAATAGGACAGATGTGATCTAGTGAGGCACCTCTCAGGTGAGGTCTTTGCAGGTTCTGTCTGCAGGCAAAGGAAGTCTTTGAGAGAGGGAGAATGCTGCTTCTGTTGGTCCAGAGGGTTCAGGGGAATCTAGAGGTCAAAGTTCTGAGCTTATCCACATACATATCTCCATCCCAGATCTCACATGCTATTATTTTCCTATGAGGGCTCTCAGTATAGGAGATCTGGTAAGGCTGTGTGTTTTTTTATTCTCCTTTGCAGCTCTGCAAATGTAGTAGTAAGATGCTGGGGCCTTATGCCTGATGAGCGAGGAGATGAGCGAGGCTGTGCAAACACTGCCTTAAGTGACCCTCTGAATTTCAGAGTGCTTAGAATTGGTGTTACAAGATGTCACTTTATTGTTTTCAAGGCTTTCAAAGCAGTTAGTAGAAACCAAATTTTAATTATCTTTTTTTCCTATACCATTCAAAGGCCATAGCAAGCATATTGCCCACTGCTCTCTTTTTCAGTGATACCCTAACCCTATCTTCTCTGCTTTCATGACAACACTGGTTGTGATGCTACTACTGCCAGGGCAATGAACACTCCCCATTCACTACCAGAAATGGTGTCCTTATTTCCTTCTGACCTGTAAGCGATCCAACTATAAAAATCCCATCCTGAGGATGTGCTTTCTAAGGTTCTTTTTGATACCAACTGTATTAGTTTGGCTTCCCCCCAAAGCAGGCCAAAAGATTCATGATAGTGCTTTACTTGGAAAGTGATCCCAGGAAAGAGGGATGAGGAATAGAAGGAGTGAAACAAGGAAAGGGCAAGCCAATGCAAGGAAACTGTGTCATGTTGGCACCAGATATGGACTTTCGGTGCTCAGGCCCATCAGACCTCCAGATGAGCTTTATGAAATGCATTTCTGAGGAAAGAAAGCTGGGTCAGTATCCCTCTCCATCTCCACCATCACCCATGTCCAAAGGAGATTCGCACAGGTGTTAACTCCCTGCAGTTCTGAGCTGTGCCTGTTGAGCAGAGTGGGTTGGCTTGGGCACCCCATGCCACAGCAGTAGAGAAGCCCAGGTAGAAACTGAGAAGAATCTGGTGTCCCCAGGTGGAGTACTGTCAGGCTGCACCTGCACACACCTGGGGGTAGCCCACACGGCACTGACTGCTCTGACCGTGGCTCACAGAAGAGGTGAGTCTGGAAAAACTTGGAGTGACATAAAAAAGGCTTTCAGTACATTGTATTTGGACAGTGCATGTTAAAATAAGGTCAGACCTAGGATGATTTATATTTGTTTTCACAAGGTGGCTGCAGACACTAGCACTTGACGATCTTAATTCAGTGTCAATAATTAAGGATATTGTCAGCTGAGTTTCAGTATCTGGTATATTGTCAGCTGAGTTTCAGTCTCTGGTAAGTCAGTCAGTCAGTCAGTCCCTGGTAAGGCTTTTAGTGCACTACTTGAGAGCAGCTTTTCAGGGACCCAGTAAAAGTGATGGAGAGTCACAGGATTCACCCTTTCCCTTGATAGATGTGAAATCCTCCAACTCATGAGCTTCGTAAATGACAGTTCAGCCTCTCAGCTCTTCCCCCTGAAACCAACAGAGGACTCCTGAGATAAAAATTCCAGACTTACCTCGCTGACCTCACTTCCCACCTGCCTCCCAGCTCAGCAGTGCCCTGAGTTACTAGCTCTCAGATATTTTGCCATATTGCCTAGTCACTTTTAGTTGGATAAGTTGGCCCAAATTGTGTACCTATCCATTTCACCTAAGCAAAATTATCTTTTAAACAAAGGTCACGAGCTAGTAAACCACAACATGAAATAAATTATAAATGGTTAGTAATTAGCCTTTGAAAGATAATCAGCTTCCTAATTATTAAAAAATTCAATTAAAAAATGAGAAGATTTCAAATGTTAAAGCACAAAAATTAAAGAAATGAGGACAATAGATAGAGGTTGTTGAATCCACTCAGATACTGCTAGTGAAAGTCAAGTTGAAACCTTCTGCAAAGAATTTTGGTGATATTAGCAGGAGTGGTTTTATTTTTCAATACATATTGACATAGTAATTCTACTTGTTAGGAGTCTATTTACCTTGGGAAAAAGTATGGAATGTGGACAAATACTCAACATAGGGCTATTTTTAAGGACACATTAAAAATTTCTTATAATATGATCATAGATAAATCATAAAATAGCAATGAAAGAGATATTATATAACTTTTAAAATTACATTTATCAACCGCCTCTCTGCTGGGGAAGATGCTTTTATTTTTAATTTTTTTAAAAAGATTTTATTTATTTTACAGAGAGAGACACAGTGAAAGAGGGAACACAAGCAGGAGGAGTGGGAGAGGAAGAAGCAGGCTTCCCGCTGAGCAGGGAGCCTGATGCAGGACTCGATCTAAGAACCCTGGGATCATGACTTGGGCCGAAGGCTGACGCTCAATGTCTGAGCGGCCCAGACGCCCTGGGGAAGATGCTTTAAAATAATACTAAATCTCAAAAGCAAAATTTAAAGTATATACAGTATGGATTCAATTACTCTAAAAAAAAAGCATAGGAAACACTCTTGCAATGTTTTCCTGGGTGTGGAGTTATAGATATTTTTTCTCTGTATTTTTATTGTTTCTGCTGCAACCCAAATTTTCTACTGAGTATGCAATTCTTTTATAATCAGAAATAACCAGAAAAATAAAAGGATGCAATTTTTATATTAGAATTATTAATAGTAAATTATTCATCTAGAATAAGATAGAGAATGCTGGTTAGTTTAATTTTCAGATAATTAAATATTTATGATATGACATATACTCCGAACAGAGTGCCTTTCAGGAATACACAATTAAATGGACCTAAAACTAACATCAAAGCTTCAAGAAACAGAAATCAGTTTTTCTCTTACAATTCATAAGGCATTTCAACTGTTACACTTCTTGATAATCACAATTACAAACCTCAATGATCGTTCTATCAAAAAGGTTTTAATCTCTTAATTAACCTTCTCTTGTTTCCCTAAGGGAGTGCCTGCTTGTTCCTGATGCCCCAGAAGTTTACATCTGATTTTTTTTTCATCAGTTTTCTCCACACCCCACTTAAGGCAAACATTACTTATATAATTTACAAATGTGCCACGGATTCTCAGAAAAGCATGTACCTTTGCCACATTTTTGCAGTCAACCTTAAGGCTGAGCCTTGAACCCCAGACTGCAGTCAGCTCTGTTCCTCGCCACTCCCCAGCTGGTTCTCTAGCTTGCAGCACAGGGCACAGCAAATACTGGAGACCGGTAATTATTTGTTGGTTTAATATAATTTGTTTAGTCACTGGAGGACGACTGATTTGCATTTTCTTTTTTTTTTTTTTTATATTGATCCGTAACACGGTCTATCTTCCCCCCAATGGGTATTTGGGCACGAACTTGTTAGTGTCACTTTCTTGTGCTTTCAGGCGGGATTTCACCCCGCAGGGTTCTCTGGCAGCCACCTCCCGTCACTATGGTGTCCTCGCTTCAGTTTTGACACGACATCATTAGCAGCTGCACCGCAGTCCTTGTTCAGGCTCAATGAGAGAGCACAAACGGACTTGGCACTGAGCGCAGCCAGGAGGGACCCACAGTGGAGCCGCCTAACGGACCTGCTCTCTTCCGAGCTGCGCACAGGGACCCTCTGTCCTTCGCCAGGCGGGAGCCCACTTCCAAACACTGTGAGCCTGGCTGCGTGCCAAGCGATGAATGCCTCGAACTCGGCCCTGGACTTGATTTCTTACTTCACTGTGGAAGAGAAACAAAACAAAACAAAACACCCATCAGCACACACTGGTGCAGCAGTGCCTCCTGATATCTTGGAAACATTTCAGCAGGATTTACAATCCTTCCTTTCCGTGGCCAGGCGGGGAGCCCCTGCTGCGATTAAAACCAGGGGCAGCTTCTCATAAACCCATCTGATCAATACAGCACAGAATGCAGCCCCGCAATATTATGGTTTTTAAAACCATATAGGAACATATAAATAGGTCCTTACAATGTACAGTTAAATTCTGAAACTGAGGTATAAAATCCTATGCACTCTCTGAACACCACTAAATGAAACTGTGCACATGCAGATAAAGGTTAAAAATGTACGCGGACAGGATTCACAGGGTGATAGAAGTGGCAGACAGATTGTTTGGCATTGCACTTACGCTGAATACAATATTTAAAAAAACATGTATTATAATATTTTATAAAATTGCAATAGGCTCTCTTTAGAAAGAAAAGAATATTTCTTTTAAGGCAATAAATAAGGTGTAGAAATTTTCACCCTATTGCATTATAAAGCATAAAATCATATTTCAAAAGAAAATACCTTTACTTTTTTTTGTACAGGAAAGGCATATTTTGTTTCCCTTAAAAGTGCTTTTTCCTCACTAGGCACCCCATCCCCCTCACCCCACGCAGCCTTCCCGGTATATAATATACTGGAGCCCAAACCAGTCATCGCATATTCCAGTTCCATAACAATGGTCAGTACCATTGTTTCCTCTCTCTTTTTATAGGGAACACTTCTTTGCACTTATTTTATCTTCCAGAAGATATTTTAAAATCTTACAAATCTTTCAACTGAAATTGATACATAATCACATGGAAAGAAAAGGGAAAGAACATTTAACATCTACCGACTACCTTTCAGTGAACTTTAGACATACTCTCTCATTTAACACTCACAGCAATCCTGATGAAGTAGATACTATTATGTTCATTTTATGGTTAAAGACACCAACACCAGAGAGGTTAAATAACTTGCCCAAAGTCACACAGCCTCTGTGGGTTGAGTCCGTGTCCTTCACAGGATTCTGGCTCCCTTTTCTTCATCCTCTCTTACCCTCCTCCACCTTCTCCTTGCCCACATGAGTATTATTTTTTCTGAATAAATAATAAATGTGCTTCTACAATACTTACCATTTTTATGGTTTGGCAGATTTTCCTTTTCTTTTCTTTTCTTTCTTTTTTTTTTTTTAACTTAAGAGATAAATCTGGGCCTAGAAGAACCCTGGCTATTCAAGCGATCACCCAATTCCCAGACCCTAGTGCATCCTGATGAGCCTGAGTGATCCTTGTCCTGGCTACTGTGCTGTATTTTAGGGCACAAATGACCTGAGTTGGCCCAGGCATACCAAAAGGAAAAACTTAGCTCCTGCTGTTAGAGATTTATGCCTTCCTCCCACTGGACAGTCCATCTTATGGTCAACTAGCCTTCTGATGAAGTAAATTCTATGAACAACAGAACAGAACACTAGAAGGAACTTGGGTCTTTAACGACATCGCTGAGCCACTGAGTCAATCAATTCATGCCTCCTTTCTGAACCCCTGTTATGTGAAATAACAGATGTCCTTTTCATGTGATTCAGGTTGAATTGGGCATTCTTTTACTTTAAACTGACGGCTGAGAGGAGCGCCTGGGTGGCTCAGTGGGTTAAAGCCTCTGCCTTCGGCTCAGGTCGTGATCCCAGGGTTGTGGGATCGAGCCCCGCATCGGGCTCTCTGCCTGCCTCTCTGCCTACTTGTGACCTCTGTCAAATAAATTAAAAAAAAAAAAAAAAAAAAAAAAAAACGGCTGAGAAGTTCTATGAGATGCATTATTGGAAGTAGAATTATTTGTTCAAAGGGCCATGAGCTCCTGAATCGTTAACTGTTTCACAGGGGTAGAGGTGAGCGGGTGGGAAATATTGAGGCGGAATGACTGATTTACAGCATTCGTTAATTTTTGTAGTAAACACACTTACAGCAGCTGTCTTCAACCTACCAACAACAAGTGTTGGAGAAGATGCAGAGAAAGGGGAACCCTTCGCTGTTGTTGACCCAGCCTGGTGGGCTCCTGCTGCTATGGCTTTGCACTTGCTATGCTTTTTGTGGGGAGCACTCTTCCTTCTGGCGTCTGCCCAGCCAGCTTGCTCACTTCCTGCAGGACTTTGCTCAAATGTCACTTCTCAGTGAGGCCAACCCTGCCCACCTGTTTAAAATGGCCATATTCTCAGCTTTCTCAATCCCCCTGCCCTGCTTGATTTTTTTTTTTCTCAATATCATTCATCTTCTTCAAGTAGATTGTATCATTCCCTTATATGTTTAAGTTTTGGTCTGTTATCCACTCCTAAAATGGAAGCTCTATGAGGAAAGATTGTGTGTTTAGTTCACTCTTATATCCCCAATGTCTTAAACAAATACGTAATGTATTTGCTAAATAAATAAATGAATATATGACTTTTTGCAAGTTTACAAATCTATATGCACCCATTTTTTAAAAGATTTATTTATTTATTTATTTGACAGGGAAATCACAAATAGGCAAAGAGACAGGCAGAGAGAGGGGGAAGCAGGCTCCCTGCTGAGCAGAGAGCCTGATGAGTGTCTTGATCCCAGGACCCTGAGATCATGATCTGAGCCGAAGGCAGAGTCTTAACCCACTGAGCCACCCAGGCACCCAATATGTACCTTTTTTACTCAACATTTTGTTTGTGATATTTATACCAATACAAACACCTGCAGTTTATTTCACTTTCATTGATATCTATATAGATATATAACAATATTATATACTTTCATTTTGAGATATACCATAATTTATTTTTCCCTTCTCCTAATTATGAACGCTGGATTATTCATAATTTTTAAACATTTATAATTTCGCACTATGTGTTATCACTAACATTCATACATATACTTATATTTGACTATGTATATAATTACACACCTCAGAGTTGCCCTCCCCCCACATAGGCAAAAACCTGGGAATGGAATTTTGGGATCTTAAGTTTTGCATTATTTAATCTTGACTCCTCCCTTGGAGTGATTGTACCAACTTCTTCTCCGGTAAGGAATGGGATAGAAGTTTTCTTTGCTCTCAGTGAAAACATTCAACACGGTCAGAAGTTCAGTTCTTGCCAAATCTGATTGTGGCACGGTGCCTCATCTGTGTTTTCATTTGTTTGTTCCTGATTAGTAGCAGTCCAGCTCACTTCGAGCTGCTCTCAGCTGTTTTATAGGCTCTATTTTGAATATGTGAATCTCCATTCTGTCTTCTTTCTTCCTTTAGTATTTAGAGATCACATATTGGGTTTTTTTACACTGGAGAATTTTCCCTCTCCCGTAAGATAACTCTTAGTGTACTGTATGTCTTTGTATGCCTTTTGTTTATGTTCCTTGTCTCCCTTTCTTTGCAGCATCTCTGCAAGGTCCATCCTGAACTTCTTTTTTTATGTGGCTCCCCCCGCCCCACCTTTGACAGGGCAACTTGGTGCTGATCGTTAGCCAAGGCTGGGGTTGGGGGTGAAGCTGGGGTAATCTAGAACTCTGAGTCAGGTATTTCCTTCTGAAACTCAACCTCTTCATTTGTTATTTCCTGTCCCTTTGAGAACATCTCTTTCAAGTTGGGTGTTTACATCACTGGTGGGTTATATGTTGTCTCTTTTCTCTTCTTAATCCCACTCACCTCCTGCACCAGCCATGGACAATGACAACAGGTCACAAACGATAGAAATAAGGCATCAGCTTGGTTTTCTCCTCAGCATCAGGGCTAGAGCTATTTCTGCACGATGGTTTGCTGCCTTCCATGGCCTGCCTGTGTCCTCAAATCTCCATCTTAGCAAAAGATCATTGCATGAGCCTTTCTAGATAACACTCCCCCAAAAAACTGCTCCCTGGCTCATGTCTGAATCAGTAGGTGCTAGCTTACAGCTCCTATGTTCTCTGACTTCATATTATTTGGTGTCATAGTTTGTGTTTAAGATGGTACTTGTAGCTGCAACTGTACTTGTTTTAATAAACGATGTGGATAGACTAGAGGGTATTATGCTAAGTGAAATAAGTCAGTCAGAGAAAGAAAATACCATGATTTCACTCGTATGTGGAATTTTAAAAACAAAACGATGAACATAGGGGAAGGGAAGGAAAAATAAGATAAGATGAAAACAGAGAGGGAGACAAATCAATCATCTCTTATGATGATGAATTCTAGGAAACAAACTGTGGGTTGCTGGAGGGGACGTGGGTGGGGGGTGGGGTAATTAGGTGACAGGCATTAAGGAGGGCACAAAGTAATGAGCACTGGGTGTTGTATGCAATTGATGAATCACTAAACTCTACTTCTAAAACTAATATCACAATATATGGCAATTAAATTTAAATTAAATAAAAGTAAAAATTTAAAAATGAGTTTTTCCCCCCCTTTTTCATTCTTTGTAATTTGATTTTACGAAAGAGATAAAATAATCTGTATTATATGTTTATTTAAATAGTTTTCAACTAGATTTTTTTTTTAACCCTGGGGATAATAAAAACAAAATGTAGAGTAGTGGTTGCCTCTATCTAGTGTTGGGGAATGGGGCTGTGGAAGTAAATGGAAAAGTGTAAGTAGTTTCTAAGTTAGCAACTGGGTTCCTAGTTTTTCCTCTAGTGGTTATGCTTCATTACATACTGTCTTTTGCATGTATTTTTCTTCTTATCAACAATTATATAATAAAACATTAATAATGAATGAGCCATCACTTCTGGGATAAAGTTGCATTCACTGCTGAATGAAGAAGGAGAGTCATTACCAGCTGAGAGGAAGTGGAAGAAGCAGTCAAAATATTGACATTCACGGGAATACAAGACAGAAGACCAGTGGTCATGGTTACAAGAGGGAATGAGCAAAGATGACAGCCCCTGTCCCTGCCAGGGTGGTCTTTATGGAGCTCAGCCTTATAGTTAACTCAGGACAGTCTTAGAAATTGTACAGACACAGTAATGAGATTTACTAGCTGCAACCCAAGATCCAGGAAACAGTAAGAAATACCAAGCATTACATAAAGACAAATGGAGTAAAGGATCAAGTACTGCTATTAAAACTCAAATAACTTATTTTTTTGTGTGTGACTGAACACTAATTCTCTTAAGAGTAAAAGGAGAGGAATCTTTTTTTTTCTTTCATTTTCTTCTTCTTGCTGAATTGAGTCTTTTTACTCTGTGACTTTCCCCCCCTCCAATGCTTTCTATTGTTTAAGATCTTATTTCTCTTCTTCTAATAAGTGACTTCAAACTCTCAGTAAATGTATCCCTTTCCACCAATGTTGGGAATTAACCCATATCTACGGTGAGAATTTTTGTAGTTTTACTCTCTAGCTCTCCTCTGAAACCAATCATAACTTGTTTAAAATCATGTGGAATTTTAGTTTCCATTTTTTTTTCTTTTTCCATTCATAACAGCCCATGCTCAATGACTGCATCAAAAGTTCCAACCTAATTATTAATAGTCACTGGAACTTACTCGAAGTTTAATGGGTTTCTCCTCTCACAGTCTTTCTTGTGTTCCATATCTCCCTTTCTCTGTTGAGTTTTGTTTGTTTTGTTTTGTTTTTGCTAGGATATATATATATCCCTGAGTGATTTTTTTTTTTTCTTTCTCAGAGAGAGATGAGTGTTTTGGGTTTGAAGTAATTGTGATCACAAGCACTGGGTGTGTTCCAGATGAGTAAAAATCTCCTTCCTGTCGAGCTTTGGAGGCAGTGCTATACTGTCATCCTATGAGAGATCTGACCGTGGTCTCATCCTATTCTTTAGTGGACTTTTCTCCCTCTGAAAGATATTATGTTTTCTCTTTATCACTGAAGATCATAAATACCGTGAGGCTCTGCCTGGATTCACTATTACTCTTCAGTATTTCAGAACCGGTTCCAATGGAAGACATATCTTTCTTTGGTCCAGGAATTTTTATTTTATTACTTCCTGGATTAGTTCTTTCTTTCTTTTCCATTTCGAACTCCTAACAGATACCAGGTCTCCTAAAACCGTCCTGCAATCCCTTACTATTTCTGTAATCTTTTAAATTTGACTTTTTAAACCACATTTAAAGAGATTTCAGATCGTTTAACTTCCATTTTACTAATGTGTCTGTCAACTAATCACCCCTACCACTGGATATATTGTTTTGGCAATCATGGTTTTTCTTTTATTACCAAGAATTCTTTTTACTCCATTTTCAGTACAGCTTGTTTAAGCCTGAAAATATTTCTATGGATGTTATTGAAACTTGTTTTTAAGTTCTTGTCCCTTTCTCTCAATATGTCTGTTTCCTCTACACTTAGCATCTCTTCTTCCTCTTCTGATTCATCTTGTTTCTTTTCTCTCTTTCCCTTTTAATTTTTAAATAAAATTTATGTGCACATATTTTAAAGAGTCAAATAGTCATACAATGTTTGTTGGGGAAAATAGCATACTCCAGTATCTTACACCTCAGATACATTTACTTTAAATACTCTGAAGTATTAGGGCGCCTGGGTGGTGCAGTCGGTTAAGTGTTGAACTCTTGGTTTCAGCTGAGGTTGTGATCTCAAGATTGTGATCTCAGGGTCCTGAGGTCAAGCCACACATCAGGCTCCAGGCTCAGTGTGAAGTCAACTTAAGACTCTCTCTCTCTGGGACATGTGGGTGGCTCAGTCAGTTGATTAAATGTCTGACTCTTGATTTCAACTCAGGTCATGACCTTAGGGTTATAAGATAAAGCCCCATGTCAGGCTCCATGCTCAGTGTGGAGTCTGCTTGAGAATCTCACTTTCTTTTTTTTTTTCTTAAAGATTTTATTTATCCACTTGACAGAGATCATAAGCAGGCAGAGAGACAGGCAGAGAGAGAAAGGAGGAAGCAGGCTCCCGGCTGAGCAGAGAGCCCAATGCGGGGCTCGATTCCAGTACCCTGAGATCATGACCCAAGCCAAAGTCAGAGGCTTTAACCCACTGAGCCACCCAGGCACCCCGAGAATCTCACTTTCTCTCTCCCTCTGTCATATATATATATATATATATATATATATATATATATATATCATATAATGTATTACTTTCCCCCAGGGTACAGGTCTGTGAATTGTCAGGCTTACACATTTCACAGCACTCACCATATCACATACCCTCCCAAATATCCATAACCCAACCACCTTCTTCCTACCCCCCCACCCCCCAGCAATCCTCAGTTTATTTTGTGAGATTAAGAATGTCTAAGGGTTTTCTCCCTCCCGATCCCATCTTATTTCATTTCTTTCCTTCCGTACCATCCTGCCTCTCAAATTCCTCATATCAGGGAGATCATATGATAATTGTCTTTCTCTGATTACCTTCTTTCGCTCAGCATAATACCCTCTAGTTCCAACCACATTGTTGCAAATGGCAAGATTTCATTTCTTTTGATGGCTGCATAGTATTCCATTATATATATATATATATATATATATATATATATACCACCTCCTCTTTATCCATTCATCTGTTGATGGACATCTAGGCTCTTTCCATAGTTTGGCTATTATGGACATTGCTGCTATAAATATTTGGGTGCATGTGCCCCTTCAGATCACTCATTTGTATCTTTGGGGTAAATACACAGTAGTGCGATTGCTGGGTCATAGGGTAGCTCTGTTTTCAACAGGAGAAGATATTTGCAAGTGACATATTAGATATGTTCATATGTTCATATTAATGAACCTCCATGCTGTTTTCCACAGTGGCTACACGAGCTTGCATTCCTACCAACAATGTAGGAGGGTTCCCCTTTCTCCACATCCTTGCCAACATCCTTCATTTCCTGACTTGTTAGTTTTAGCCATTCCAACTGGTGTGAGGTGGTATCTCGTTGTGGTTTTGATTTGTATTTACCTGATGCCAAGTGATGTGGAACACTTTTTCATATGTCTGTTGACCATCTGGATGTCTTCTTTGCAGAAATGTCTGTTCATGTCCTCTGCCCATTTCTTGATTGGATTATTTTTTCTTTGGGTGTTAAGTTTGATAAGTTTATTATAGATTTTGAAAACTAGCCCTTTACCTAATATGTCACTTGCAAATATCTTCTCCTATTATGTCGATTGTCTTTTTTTTTTTTTTTGACTATTTCCTTTTCTGTGCAAAAGTTTTTAATCCTGATGAATTCCCAATAGGTCATTTTGCTCTTGCTTCCCTTGCCTTTGGCGATGTTCCTAGAAAGAAGTTGTTGCGGCTGAGGTCGAAGAAGTTGCTGCCTGTGTTCTCCTCAAGGATTTTGATGCATTATAGCCTCACATTGAGGTCTTTCATCCATTTGGAGTCTATTTTTGTGTGTGGTATAAGGATATGGTCCAGTTTCATTCTTCTGCATGTGGCTGTCCAATTTTCCCAACACCACTTGTTGAAGACACTGTCTTTTTTCCATTGGACATTCTTTCCTGCTTTGTCAAAGATTTGTTGAGCATAGAATTGATGGTCTATTTCTGGGCTCTTTATTCTGTTCCATTGATCTATGTGTCTGTTTTTGTGCTGATACCATACTGTCTTAATGATGACAGCTTCGTAAAAAAGCTTAAAGTGTGGAATTGTGATGCCACCAACTTTGGCTTTCTTTTTCAACATTCCTCTGTCTATTTGGGGTCTTTTCTGGTTACATATAAATTTTAGGATTATTTGTTCTATTTCTTTGAAAAAAATGGGTGATATTTTGATATGTAGATTGCTTTAGGTAGCATAGAAATTTTCACATTTGTTCTTCCAATCCATGAACATGGAACTTTTTTCCATTTCTTTGTGTCTGCCTCAATTTCTTTCATGAGCACTTTATAGTTTTCTGAGTACAGATTCTTTGCCTCTATGGCTAGAGTAACTCCTAGCTATCTTATGGTTTGGGGTGCAGTTGTAAATGGGATTGACTCCTTAATTTCTCTTTCTTCTGTCTTGCTGTGGATGTATAGAAATGATACTGATTTCTGTGCATTGATTTTAAATCCTGACACTTTACTGAATTCCTGTATGAATTGTAGCAGTTTTGGAGTGGGGTCTTTCGGGTTTTCCACATAAAGTATCATATTATCTGCAAAGAGTGAGAGTTTGACTTCTTTGTGGCCAATTTGGATGCCTTTTATTTCTTTTTGTTGTCTGATTGCTGAGGCTAAGACTTCTAGTACTATGTTGAATAGTACATCCTGCCGTGTTCCTGACCTTAGGGGAAAAGCTCTCAGTTTTTCCTCATTGAGAATGACATGTGCTGTGGGTTTTTCATAGATGGCTTTAATGATATTGAGGTATGTATCTTCTATCCCTACATTTTGAAGAGTTTTGATCAAGAAAGGATGCTGTACTTTGTCAAACGCTTTTTCACTATTTATTGAGAGTATCATATGGTTCTTGTTGTTTCTTTTATTAATGTGTTGTATCACATTGATTGATTTGGGGAATGTGAACTAACCTTGCAGCCCAGGAATAAATCCCACTTGGTCGTGATGAATAATCCTTTTAATGTACTGTTGGATTCTATTGGCTAATATTTTGGTGAGAATTTTTGCATCTGTGTTCATCAAGGATATTGGTCTGCAATTCTCCTTTTTGATGGGGTCTTTGTCTGGTTTGGGGATCAAGATAATGGTGGCCTCATAAATGAGTTTGGAAGTTTTCCTTCCATTTCTATTTTTTTGAACAGTTTCAGGAGAATAGGAATTAATTCTTCTTTAAATATTTGGTAGAATTCCCCTGGGAAGCCATTCGGCCCTGGGCTCTTGTTTGTTGGGAAATTTTTGATGATTGCTTTTTTAAATTCTCTGATGTATCAACATGGCTTTTACTTTCATATTGCTAATAACATATTATAGATTTTTTGACCATTTTTTAGTTTTAGGTATTTTTATTGACATCCCATAATGGAAGAGTAAGATAACAACTTTTCATATACATATACCTGTGCCACCAATTTATTCACTCTTCTTGTCCTCTATTACCCCCAGTATAGTTATAAGATATTTTAGTTAGGTCAATACGTAGTGTTTATATTCCTATTATTATATAAATGTTATCAACAGTTCTCTTATAATTTGTTTACTTTTCCTTTGGTATGCAGCTTTTGTTTCCCTTACAGTTAGTGTCTAATATTTTCTGTTTCCTATATAATTCTTGTCAATTTATTCTTCAGTCTAGCCCCCGATATACAATGGTATGTGTCTATCTATCTATCTATCTATGTATATCTTATCATCTATTTTTATCTATCATATACTTATCTATTCATCTTCTATTATCTCTACCTACTCCTTTTTTTCAAAGCTTTTTTTTAAGGTGTGTTTATTTGAGAGAGAGTAAGAGAGACCATGAGGAAGGAAGAGGAGCAGAGGGGGAGAGAGAGGACAAGCAGACTGTGCACTGAGCACAGAGACTGACACACGGTTCCATGAAGGACCCTGCGATCATAACCTCAGCCAAAATCAAGAATGTGGAGCTCAATTGACTGAGTTGCCTAGGCACCCCTCTACCTATTCTTAAGGTGACATAAGTATTGTACTTAACTATGTCAGGCACTAATGTAAACATTTATAGATTTACTTAAAGTTCACAAGGGCACTGTCAGATAGGTTTTCCATTATCCCCATAATTAATGGGAGGTGTAAAGAAAACAAGTAAGTGAAAGAGCCAGTTCAACTCCATATGATCTGACTACAGAGTTTGTGCTCCTACCTTCCATCTCACATGCCCTTTGGTTAGTATTCTATCAATTCCACCTCCTTGAAGGTTCTATTTGAGGCTATTTGAGTCTCTGCCACATTCCATTTGGCCCTATTTGAGTTGGCTCTAGCCTGGTTGCTTAGCAACCATGTGAAGCTCCCCATCATCATCATGGGAACTTCTTTTACTTTTCTTTAATATTGGTTTCTCTATTTTCTGGATCGTAGGACTCCATCTTCCTTGGTTATCTTCTTGTTTTAGCAGGGTACATCCTCTGCTCATGTCCTTAGAAAAGATACATGGAACTAATTTTTTAAGACCTTGCATGTCCAAGTATGTCTTTAGTTTATGTTCACACTAATTGAGATTCTGGCTATGCAAAATTCATATTGCAAAACACTGTCTTCAGGCTTGCTCTAGAAATTGCTCTATTATCTTCTGTGTTGCTGTTGACAAGTTTAATGCTATTTTGATTAATTCTTTGATTGGAACCTGTTTCTTTTCTTTCTTGAGAGCAATTAGGATCTTTGTCTTTGTTCTTAGCATTTTCAAGTTTTAAAACCATTCAGGTTGCTGGTGGGCATGATGGTGTCCAGGTGTGCCTTTAGCTAGAAACTCATGTCTTTCAGTTTTGAAAAATTTCTTGAATCATTGTCTTCATTATTTTCTCTTCTCTATTTATAGTTATTTTTTCTTTTTTTTTTATTTCTATTATTCAGCTGTTCAGTGTTTTAAAAAGTCTTCTAAATTTCGGGTCACTTATGTTTTCTCTTTATTAGCTGCTGCTTTGGGGAATTTGTCTGTTCTATTTTTCAATCCTTCTATCTTTCATTATTTTTATTCTATTTTTAACTTCTAAGAGCTCTTCTTACATTTTGAATCTCCTCTTTTACATCTTAATTTTTAAATAGTATCTCTGTTTATGTGTTTCATGCATTCAATAATCTTCTTTATCTCTCATAAAATATTAATGGTAACTGCCTTTGAAGTTTCCTTCCTTCTGACTAGAATCCCTGTGGTATGTGTATTGGCTGTGGGTTCATTTTAGACTGTCCCGGACAGGTCACTACCTTGACATAGCAGTTCTCCAATTTTGTGGTATGGGAATCTCTTTACCTTTGCAAAAATTATTGAAGACATCAGAGATTTAAAAGAATATGGAGTGGAGGAAAACAAAATAAATTGTTTCAGCAGAAGACTAGACTCAAGAGGAATCTCAGCCCAGTGTAAGAACTGAAAGTGGATGACGTATACAGCATGAGATTGGGAAAGATAGAAAGTTGGAGAGACTGGCGCAAACCACATATTGCCAGATATTGCAAATACAAATTAAGGAAATAAGACCTTAGGAAGAAGAACCATGGAAGGGTTTTTGTCCAAAAAGTGATGTAACAAAAATTAGCCTTTTTGGAAGCCCATTCTGGCAGCAGTCTGGAAATGGAATAAAAAAGGAACAAACCTGGAAGCTGTAAGATTAGATGAGGGGCATTCAGGGCAGTCCAGGGAAGACATAGCATGGCCTTGAATAGGGCAGCAGGTGAAGGGGTTAGAGAAAAGTGAACAGATTTGAGAGACGTTGAAAAGATGGAATCATCACAAATGGTGACAGATTGGATGAAGGGAGGGGGCAAGTAAGACACTGGGATGAGTCAAAGATAATCCTGAGATTTTTGCCTTGAGCAAATGAGTAAGTTAAAACTTTTTGACTGAAATATGGAAGTGACAGGTTTATTTATTTATACATGAATTTGTCAATCATGTCAAATCATCTGAGCAAAATTACTCTGGATTCCAAATCTCTAGCATTACTTAATAATTAGCATTTATCATACTCATATTCAAGCCTTGTTTTATATTATATAGTGTATATGAGTGTGTGTGTGTGTGTGTGTGTGTGTGTGTATGTACTCACAGTGTTCTGAATTAGGGACTTATTTTTCCTCCTTTATATGTAAAAAGCAGAGCCACAAACTGGTTAAGTAAACTATCCAAGGACCCAGGGCCAAGCATTGGTGTAGGGATGTGAAGAATTTGACTCTATAGACTGCACTGATATCCTCTCTAGTCTACAGTGTATGTGTGTGTGTGTTTCTCACAAGTCTTGGGTTTAGATGCAAATAAATTGATTTTTGGAATCCATTTTCTCCTCTGATAATTAAATATTTTCTATTTCCACTTATTCAATCATCAATGATTTACTGAGTAACCTTGTATTTATCAGGCTTTGAGTTAGATAAAAATTTAACATTGAAAGATTTAATTCATGCCTCAAATTCATCAAGCTGGAGGTGATTAGAGGCAGATGAAAAACAAGGACAATACAATGAGACATGGTAGCTCAGAGGACAGAGGAATAACACCTAAACTAGACTGGACTAGGGGGCTCAGGAGAGGCTTCCTGTAGGAGCCAAAGCAGGAGCCATGTTTTAGTGGACAAAAATCATGTATGTGAAAAGAAGACTAAGAAGAATCTTAAAGACAGAGTGCCACATGTATAGAGAAAAAGAAAGTCTACTGAAAAATCAGATGGGTTTAGAAAACTCTAAGTTGTACCACTGAGACCTTCCCAACCTTCTTCAGGTCATGGCCCTCATAAAATAATTGAAAATGTTAAATGGTTCCCTAGAACATGAAGGAGCTTGCACATCAATAGATACATGGGTCAGAACTCAAGACGATTCTGAGATGAGACGCACAATAATCTTGAGTGTCATACTTGCTTTTTCAAAAGTATCAATATGCATATTGCCAAAAGCTCAGAATAAATTATGGTATTGACACGAGAGCTGTAGAAATAAGTATTTGTGTGTGTATATAAAAATATAAGATTTTTTATTTAAGGCAAACCTAAACATTGGTTTTATTTGGAAAGAGGAAATAATAGCTGGAAGGATGATGTGGAAATAATATTTGTCCCTGTCTTCCCTTTCTTCCTTTTTGAATTTAAATTGGTGGGAAATGTTACTACCCACATAAATAAAGACAAAATTCACACTTTGTCAGATTGGTGGATTACAAGGAACAGAGAATCTGTTTAATTATATTAAAAACAAGGGTTCTTATACTCTTTATTTCCTCTGACTACATTATGAAGCAGTTTGTATCTGTCACTTTTTAAACAACTGACCAAACCATGTAATGCTATTGGTTATAATGTTTGTCATGCTCCTATTTATATGTTAATCATAACAATCAGGATGGAGCAAACTCCAAGATTCTAAAAATTGGACTGTGATGTAAAAAAAAATCTCAAAATCTGGGGAAGAATTTTGATCTTAACAGTTTTGTTTCAAACCAATTGGCAAAATTTAATGACCAAGCTAATACCAGAGAGCTCCACCTGCTTCTCTGGGGACACAAGGCCAGATTCAACTGGTAAATGTCAGGGTATAAATGATGTGTCCAGAGAGGAAGAAGAAGTGTAAAAGCTTGGAAATAGGTCTCTGAGGAAGTTGCAACATCATCCCATATCTGAGGTCATCTCGTCCTCAGATCTCAAGGACACTTTTCTCTCTCAGCTGAAGCCTAAGCTTCCCAAGGGAACCACAGAGCACAAAATCACAGATATTAAAGATGGTCTCATTCAATGTCTTCATTTTACAGCTGCAAAAGAAAAAAAATACTCATGGAAGTTGAATAAATAACCTGAGTTAGTTGCAAAGCTAGGCTAGCATTAAACTCCGCATTAAACTCTGCTTTACGATCATGTCACTGGACAGGACAGACAGAATGCTGTGATGCCCCTCCATGATTCAGTTCCTCACAGATTCCAGGGACCTGAGGTGAACTGGGCTCCACAGAGAATTCAATCTGCAAGTTAAAAGATGCCCCTTGAGGAAAAAGATTCCATAATCAAATAAATTTGAAAATTGATGAATTAGCTGGAGGCAAACAGAGATTTGTGTGTGTGTTTGGTTGTTAAGTTGGTTAGTTTCTTTTACTGCAGGATCCCTTAGGGCCCTTCTATCTGCATTGATCTCTAAGGGGATGTGAAAAGCATTATATGCTAAATGTATATAATGGAGCTATGGAGCATCATTTACATGGAATCATCTATTATCCTTTTAATTCTATGGAGCACAGCATAAGAAATCTTAACTTGCAGAATAAAATTCAAAATGCTTCATTATATTCAAGTTTCTCCAAGATATGAATCCAGGCCATTTTTTAAAAATTTAATTTAATTTTTTTTTTCAGTGATCCTTAATTCGTTGTTTTTTTTTTGTTTGTTTGTTTTTTTTAAAGATTTTATTCATTTATTTGACAGGCAGAGATTACAGGCAGGTAGAGGCAGGCAGAGAGAGAGGAGGAGTTGTTTATGCACCACACCCAGTGCTCCATGCAATACGTGTCCTCCTTAATACCCACCACCAGGATCATCCAATCCCCCCTTCCTCCTCCGGAGTCCAGGCCATTTTTAGTATCTCTATTCCAGTATCACCTCACTCTGTTTTCAGACTTCCCATGAAGTTCATGACTTCCCATATTTGTTGGCACTATTTTCTCAGACTGAACTAACCATGCTTTTGTCTCTGCCATGCAGAATTTCGTAACCCTTCTGTATGGGATTTTCTCTAATCCTTTCTGTTAAAATTAATTTACAGTCCCTTTCTGTTGTTTATTAGTCCTTTATTTCATTTGACAAACATTTGAAAAGTGCCTATATGTGCCAGACGCTATTCTAGGTGCCTGGAATACAACTGTGAACAAAACAAAACAAAACTCACTGTCCCACCGAGCTTACATTCTTGTGTTATAGCGGCAAGGAAAGAGAAAATTTTAAAAATTATTAAGTACACCAGTAATACAACATGGTATCTCTTACATAGTGTTTTTAGGATATTTTGGGAGTTCAAACATTTGTCTTCTCTTAAACTTGTTAAGAATAATACTACATTAATCTGCTCAGGCTGCCATAAAAAAATATCATGGGCTGGTGGCGGAGGGAGGAGTGGCACTCAAACAACAGGAATTTATTTCTTACAGTCCTGGAGGCTTGAAGTCCAAGTTCAAGATGATAGCAAAATAGGTTTCATTCTGAGGCCTCTTCTCCCATCTTGTAGGCAAATGCTGTCACTCAGTGTGTTCATATGACCTCTTCTCCTAGCTTAAAGTTGGCCACCATCTCTCTGTGCTCACATGTTTTCTTCTTTGTTTGCTCCAGGAGAGAGAAGTTTCTGGTTTCTCTTCCTTTTCCTATAAGGACACTCATCCCATCGTGGGGCCCAGCACTCATAACCCTATTTAAACCTAATTATCTCCCGAAAACATCACCTCCAAATACTATCTCACTCAGGGGAGGAGGGTGGTAGAGCTTCAAAGTACAAATCTGGGGGGGAATGGGAATACAATCAGCCCATAATAATACTCCTTCTCAATTTTCATATCTCTCAGAGCTTAGCACATGTTTCCCACATAGGTAGTCTTCAATAAGCATGACTGAATGTCTCAAAAACAACTATTTCGGAGCATCTAGAGTGGGTGTTAGTAGGGCACAACCTTGTGCCCACAAAAGAAGCATGCCTTGTGAAGAACCATCTGGTGATATTCTGTGCATGAGGCCTTTTTTCTGGGGTGGATGGAGAGGTCTGGAGGAGGATGCCAACCTTGTGGTGGGTTGGCCTCCTTTATGGACTTGGTCAGGATCTCTAAGCGGCCCACATACAGCTTTTGTCAGCAAACCACAAAAAGTAAACTGTTAAAGCTATTTTTCAAACTTAACTGGGAATCCTGTATTTTTATTTGCTAAGTGTGACAATTTATCTTTTATATATATGAAAGCACCAAAACATGTATTTCTCTATTACTCACCCAGGTAGAAACAGAAGTCCCAGGAAAGCCAACAAAATCCTTTCTTATTTAGGCATTTGCACATGAACAATAAGAGAAACTGTCTTCTTTCTTATATGAAAAAAAAAAATAACTGTTTCCTTGGCTAGATGAGAAGAGCAAAGGTATATTTTTCTGCATGCCTGGCACACAGTACCAGCTCAATAGAAATTTCTTCCCCAGGCTCTGAAAGCAGGAAGGATATCCTCTATAAACTTTCTAGTACATTATGATTCACCAGCCATTGACTCAACCAGCATCCTGTGAGCTTCCCAGGCAAGCTTGGCTCATCCTTCAGGTGCCACGTGCACAAAAATGAATATAGCATTTAGGATAACATACTGTGTATTTATTTATTTATTTATTTTTATACATTTACTTAATTATAGATACAAGGATTTCAGACATGTTCCAAAATGTACTTGAGGCAACATTTGACACACTTGATAAAATACATTCAAATATAAATGAGGAATATACAACTCTAGACTAATGTCTAAATAGACTGGAACTTTTTTTTTTTTAAACATTTTTAGAAATTTTAGTAATTTTTTTTTAGATTTATTTATTTATTTATTTGACAGAGAGAGATCATAAGCAGGCAGAGAGGCAGGCAGAGAGAGAGAGAGGAAAGCAGGCTCCCTGCTGAGCAGAGAGCCCAATGCGGGCCTCGATCCCAGGACCCTGAGATCATGACCTGAGCCGAAGGCAGCGGCTTAACCCACTGAGTCACCCAGGCGCCCTAGACTGGAACTTTCTAAGAAAGAAAATAAACATGCTAGGAGAAACTGTAGAGGATTGTATATTTATTTATTTTTATTTATAAATAGTTATATATAGCTACCTATAATTTAAATATTTCATAGATTTAAAAGACCCATCCCCAAAATTAAGAGACAAAAACAGGGGAAAACATATACAATCCATATAAAAGACAAGTGGCTAAGATTCTTTGTAGAGAAAAGATTCTCATAAAGAGTAAGAGAAAGTAGACACTGCCATTTACATAGTGCTGAAGAACACAAACAGAAAAGAGGCAAAAGTATGAAAGGAACCAGCAGGGACAGTCTTCGATGTAACCTGAAACCCTGCTGCCAAGTTTAGCATCTTCTAATTTTCTGCCTTCATTTCTGTTTGCCTGCCAGGCTTGTGTTACATAATCATCTAATACTGATGACTGATTTGCGATTATGTATTTATAGAGTGAGGAAACTCCATTCATGTCCAAGGCCATCCCTTCTGGACTGTGAGTCATTCAATGGCCATCACTGTGTGATCTTACACAATTACATTGTGTAATCTTCACCCACATGCACACACATACACACATGTGCACCTATGTGCACACAATAAATCTACCAGCACAGTATCTCACATACATTAAGACCTTAAAATAAAGTTCTTCCTTCTTTTAAAGTTTTGCCAAGGAAAAAAGTACTTCAGAAAGGAGAAGTCCACAAGAACTAGATTAAGAAGGAAGGAAGAAGGAAGTCACAAGGAAATCACAAGGACATCAACAAAGAATTTAAGGGCAGAAAATAAAGCCAGTCTCAGAGATTACTGGAGCTTAGTATAGAAAAACAAGAACACTCTCTCTGAGGGGCAGCAAAGGGACAGGCTCTCCAGCAAAGGGCTATGGAGACAGGATGCTTTCAAGAACTTCTTTCAGGGATGCTGCTGGTGCCAGGAAGGGACATACATCCAGTCATGACAATGGATGTCACAGAAAGGCCCAAGTTTTAAACGTGGTCAAATTAGTGGAATAAACGGGCATTGGAATCAGGTGAACCTGAATCAGACTCCTGTCCTACCACATGCATTAGCCATGCTGACATTGAAATACTCATTTCATTTCTCTGGGGTCTCAGTTTTGTCATCTGTAAGGTAAGGAAAAATGGAGCCTGTCTTGTTGGGTTGCTGCAGGAGCAATTGTGTCACTAGACCAGGATTCATAATGGATTCTCAATCACTTTTTGTCTCCCTTCTACATCTATGTTGCATATGTGATCATTAAGAAGATGAGGCCAAAATGCAGATGAATTAAAATGGTATATTTAGTTAATATACCATTATTCTAATATAGCATGTTCTATATGTAGCATGTTCTAGTAAAGCAGTTCCCAAAGTAGAATATTATGCCCTCAGGAAGCTTGTTGAAAAGGTTATCTCCAGTCAAATAAACCTGAGAAGTGATGTGAACTCTTTCTCCACTTAGATATTTGCACTGTATTTAATAGATTTCCAACTATTAAATGCAATTCTATGTCCCTTACTACGGTAATTCATTCAATTTTACTTAATCTAGCAACTTCTAATTCTCTAAATCATTTTAATTATAAAAGGAGAGTTTTTTGTTTTGTTTTGTTTTGTTTTGTTTTGTTAACTGTTAAAATCTCACAGAGCTAGTTTTATGTAGAACATATTTTCAAAAATGCTACACTCCAGCAATTCAAGCTAGGTCTTGGATGGAAACTATAATTCTTTTTTCTTTTATAAAACATACATAACATTATCATGATGAATTTAGTAAGTCTTATTCAATTCATTTATATGTAGTAGATATTTTTGAGGCATTCACTAATGACTGGAAATTGGGGATATGAAAACCAGGTTCTGACCTCATGGAAAAATAGGCAGACAATTAACAGCAAACAGAAGTACTATAATGAGGATATATAGAAACCTATGAGAAGATGTTCAAAGAATGGAACTCAGTGCTAAGTTAACTAGAAAATTATCAAGACTCTTTCCTGAAAATAACCTATATCCTATAGAGTTTAAAAAATATATATGCATTTATCCAAACGCCCCATTTCTCTAAAACTATTCTACTTAAGGTCCCAAGGTAGTGAAGTAATGAAAAGGACAAGTTTGGCTTGTAGGATTTGGAAGACTGTGTTTATCCTTTTGAAGCCAGTAAGAATTTCCCCAGACCACTTGTACATCATCATGCCCTCATCTCAGACAAAATAAAGGGCAGCATTAGCAGGAAAGACCAGGGAAAGGTTCTAATGAATCTCTTTTCAGAAATGGGATTCAAATATTTATCTTTTTTTCTTATAATTTTGAAATTTCATGATCCCTTAGTCCACCATCTAAGCTATACTGCCTCAATATGGAAACATGATAATATTGAAGAGGTTAAATGAGGTGTTCTTCTCTTGTTTGGGAAGATAGTAAAATTGCAGTGAATCTAGTGCAAATCCACTCATCAGACTTCTTTGCAAATAAAACTATTCCAAAATTTAATTCACCTGATTTATCGGTAAACCCATTCTATCAATCTAGCTCTCAAGAGACTAATTTTCAGTATTGGGAGCATACTCCTGAATTTATTTTATTTCTGAATAGTGGAGTTTTGTTTCCTTACTCATTGACACAGACTAGCACACTAGAACAGAAGTTACACATGTGTGATTACTTGGGAAATAAGAGATTTATATGACACAGTCTTGGCTTTCTATTTGTACAAAATTAAAATGAATTCCACATGCAAAAAGGAAAACAAAAATATCTCACAAGAATTGAGTTCAAGGAAGACTGTCAGAGAACAGAATGATGAGCACATAGAGTATTTCACAACTTTACTTAATGGTCATTTTGTCCTAGCATGTACAAATTGGAACTTTCTAAATAATTAATTCAATGTGCTCCATCATCACTTTTGGTGTCTTTCTACATATAGACATCTCCATCAATTAGGTCAAGTTTCCTGTGCCTTGCAACTAGGTAACCAGCACTGCTTTGTCATCTTTCCTATTTTTTTCCTTGAAAGGAAAAAAAAAGATTTTGAACAAATTTTTTTTTTAAGATTTTATTTATTTATTTGATAGAGATTACAAGTAGTCAGAGAGGCAGGCATAGACAGAAGGAGGAAGCAGGTTCTACGCTGAGCAGAGAGCCCGATGTGAAGCTCGATCCCAGGACCCTGAGACCATAACCTGAGCCGAAGGCAGAGGCCTTAACCCACTGAGCCACCCAGGCACCCCTTGAACAAATTTTAAAATGTGGAGAAAACTATTATAGTGAGCAGTTGTAAAACCATCAAAGAAAATGAAAGAAAACAAAGAACATGTTCCTGGTAGAAAGAGATGCTTGTAAGTGTTCTTAGCATGAAGCCAATGACTTGATATATTATGAAATTAAATGCCCTTGTTCAAATTCTTACCCGGTTTATGTACTAATGGGTGACTAAATGGGTATTAGAGAGGGCACTTGTGATGAGCACTGGGTGTCATATGTAAGAGATGAATCACTGAATTCTATTCCAAAAACCAGTATTGCTAAGTAAAATAAAATTAAAAGAAAAACAAATTCTGACCTGGTTTCCCTTCCACTTTACAGCAACATATTTGTTTTTACATAGAAAGACTGTTTAAAAATAGGAAGTCAATGTCAATGAGAGTACTACAATAACACCTGAACAAAATTTTCATTGGTGGAACAAAAAATGCAAACTCAGCAAACTCTGGGGATTCCAAAGATCTCTACCAGGGCTTCTCAAATTTTCTATTTGGGGATTTTAAAAACCACTTTAAATTTTTAAATCATGTTCTTAATTTTGTAATACATACAGAAAAGCATATAATGATGTATGTTTGCTTGCATGTTTGAATGTGTACGTGCCTGTGTATAGTCTGAATAGAAATAAAACAAATGCAATATACACATCACCCAGTTTAAGAAATGGAATATTACCACTACCTTAGAGATGCCTTCCTGATTTTACCCTACTGCCCCGCCCAAAGGCAACCACTGTGGTAAATGTTTCATTAATCTCTGCTTTAGCTTTATTTTTGGTTTTCCCAGGGAAGACGTGTATACATAATAAAGTGCCATTTAGACATTTTAAGAGTTGATTTTTCAGAAAAGACCAATGTTGCCACTACTAGTAAAGGCTTCAGGATAAGACAGGCTGATCAGCATCTCTCCCAGGATTATAGGGGACTTCAGTTTCCCTGAGGCATCACAAAACCCCATTTGGGAAAATCAGTGGTCAAGGTCAGAAATAAAACCTGTGAAAATGTTGGAGCTTTTAGAAAGGCTGTTAGTGGTCCTGCACAATATGGTTGTGTGATGGAAACAAGATATGTTTCCTTCTAAGCTTAATTAACATAGCCTACTATGGGGGGAGGAGTCAAGATGGCGGAGAAGTAGCAGGCCGAGACTACTTCAGCTAGCCGGAGATCAGCTAGATAGCTTATCTAAAGATTGCAAACACCTGAAAATCCATCGGCAGATCGAAGAGAAGAAGAACAGCAATTCTGGAAACAGAAAACAACCACTTTCTGAAAGGTAGGACCGGCGGAGAAGTGAATCCAAAGCGACGGGAAGATAGACACCGGGGGGAGGGGCCGGCTCCCGGCAAGCGGCGGAGCAACCTCGCACAAAATCAGGACTTTTAAAAGTCTGTTCCGCTGAGGGACATCGCTCCAGAGGCTACCCGGGGCAAAGCCCACACGGGGTCAGCGTGGCCTCAGGTCCCACAGGGTCACAGAAGGATCGGGGGTGTCTGAGTGTCGCAGAGCTTGCGGGTATTGGAACGGGAAAGCCGGCTACAGAGACAGAGCAGACAGTAAGCTCGCAGCTCGGGGTGACCTTTAACCGGTCAGAGGCTCGGTGAGCTCAGAGCACGGCCGGAGGACAGGCAGACGGGAGTAACTGGGCGCGGTTCTCTGAGCGCGCACTGAGGAGTGCGGCCCTGGGCTCTCGGCTCCTCCGGGCCGGAGACCAGGAGGCCGCCATTTGTATTCCCGTCCTCTGGAACTCTACGGAAAGCGCTCAGGGAACAAAAGCTCCTGAAAGCAAACCCGAGCGGATTACTCACCCCGGCCCCGGGTAAGGGCGGTGTAATTCCGCCTGGGGCAAAGACACTTGAGAATCACTACAACAGGCCCCTCCCCCAGAAGATCAACAAGAAATCCAGCCGAGACCAAGTTCACCTACCAAAGAGTGCGGTTTCAATACCAAGGAGAGCAGCAGAATTCTAGAGGAGGAGAAAGCAAAGCACGGAACTCATGGCTTTTGCACTGTGATTTTTTTTTAGTCATGCGGTTAATTTAATTTTTTTCTTTTTCATTTTTTGTTTTTTTTTCTCGCCTTCGGGTAAAATTTTTTTTATTTTAACTGTTACCTTTTTCTTTTTTAACGATTTTTTACTAGTTTATCTAATACATATATTTTTTCTTTTTTATATTTTTCTTAGGTGTTTTCTTTTTATTTAAATTCTTTTCTTTTTTTTTTCTTTTTCTTTCTTTTTTCTTTTTTTTTTTCTTCTTTTTTTTCTTTCTTCCTTTTTGAACCTCTTTTTATCCCCTTTCTCCCCCCTCACGATTTGGGATCTCTTCTAATTTGGTTAAAGCATATTTTCCTGGGGTTGTGGCCACCCTTTTAGTATTTTACTTGCCCCCTCATATACTCTTCTCTGGACAAAATGACAAGACAGAAAAATTCAACACAAAAAAAAGAACAAGAGGCAGTACCGAAGGCTAGGGACCTAATCAATACAGACATTGGTAATATGTCAGATCTAGACTTCAGAATGACAATTCTCAAGGTTCTAGCCGGGCTCGAAAAAGGCATGGAAGATATTAGAGAAACCCTCTCGAGAGATATAAAAGCCCTTTCTGGAGAAATAAAAGAACTAAAATCTAAACAAGTTGAAATCAAAAAAGCTATTAATGAGGTGCAATCAAAAATGGAGGCTCTCACTGCTAGGATAAATGAGGCAGAAGAAAGAATTAGTGATATAGAAGACCAAATGACAGAGAATAAAGAAGCTGAGCAAAAGAGGGACAAACAGCTCCAGGACCACGAGGGGAGAATTCGAGAGATAAGTGACACCATAAGACGAAACAACATTAGAATACTTGGGATTCCAGAAGAAGAAGAAAGAGAGAGGGGAGCAGAAGGTATACTAGAGAGAATTATTGGGGAGAATTTCCCCAATATGGCAAAGGGAATGAGCATCAAAATTCAGGAGGTTCAGAGAACACCCCTCAAAATCAATAAGAATAGGACCACACCCTGTCACCTAATAGTAAAATTTACAAGTCTCAGTGACAAAGAGAAAATCCTGAAAGCAGCCCGGGAAAAGAAGTCTGTAACATACAATGGTAAAAATATTAGATTGGCAGCTGACTTATCCACAGAGACCTGGCAGGCCAGAAAGAGCTGGCATGATATTTTCAGAGCACTAAATGAGAAAAACATGCAGCCCAGAATACTATATCCAGCTAGGCTATCATTGAAAATAGAAGGAGAGATTAAAAGCTTTCAGGACAAACAACAACTGAAAGAATTTGAAAACACCAAACCAGCTCTACAGGAAATCTTGAAAGGGGTCCTCTAAGCAAAGAGAGAGCCTACAAGTGGTAGATCAGAAAGGAACAGAGACCATATACAGTAACAGTCACCTTACAGGCAAAACAATGGCACTAAATTCATATCTCTCAATAGTTACCCTGAATGTTAATGGGCTAAATGCCCCTGTCAAAAGACACAGGGTATCAGAATGGATAAAAAAACAAAACCCATCTATATGTTGCCTCCAAGAAACTCATTTTAAGCCCAAAGACACCTCCAGATTTAAAGTGAGGGGGTGGAAAAGAATTTACCATCCTAATGGACATCAGAAGAAAGCAGGAGTGGCAATCCTTATATCAGATCAATTAGATTTTAAGCCAAAGACTATAATAAGAGATGAGGAAGGACACTATATCATACTCAAAGGGTCTGTCCAACAAGAAGATTTAACAATTTTAAATATCTATGCCCCCAACGTGGGAGCAGCCAACTATATAAACCAATTAATAACAAAATCAAAGAAACACATCAACAATAATACAATAAAAGTAGGGGACTTTAACACTCCCCTCAATGAAATGGACACATCATCCAAGCAAAAGATCAGCAAGGAAATAAAGGCCTTAAACGACACACTGGACCAGATGGACATTACAGATATATTCAGAACATTTCATCCCAAAGCAACAGAATACACATTCTTCTCTAGTGCACATGGAACATTCTCCAGAATAGATCACATCCTGGGTCCTAAATCAGGACTCAACCGGTATCAAAAGATTGGGATCATTCCCTGCATATTTTCAGACCACAATGCTCTAAAGCTAGAACTCAACCACAAAAGGAAGTTTGGAAAGAACCCAAATACATGGAGACTAAACAGTATCCTTCTAAAGAATGAATGGGTCAACCGGGAAATTAAAGAAGAATTGAAATAAATCATGGAAACAAATGATAATGAAAATACAACGGTTCAAAATCTGTGGGACACAACAAAGGCAGTCCTGAGAGGAAAATATATAGCGGTACAAGCCTTTCTCAAGAAACAAGAAAGGTCTCAGGTACACAATCTAACCCTACACCTAAAGGAGCTGGAGAAAGAACAAGAAAGAAACCCTAAGCCTAGCAGGAGAAGAGAAATCATAAAGATCAGAGCAGAAATCAATGAAATAGAAACCAAAAAAACAATAGAACAAATCAACGAAACTAGGAGCTGGTTCTTTGAAAGAATTAATAAAATTGATAAACCCCTGGCCAGACTTATCAAAAAGAAAAGAGAAAGGACCCAAATAAATAAAATCATGAATGAAAGAGGAGAGATCACAACTAACACCAAAGAAATACAAACTATTATAAGAACATACTATGAGCAACTCTACGCCAATAAATTTGACAATCTGGAAGAAATGGATGCATTCCTAGAAACATATAAACTACCACAACTGAACCAGGAAGAAATAGAAAGCCTGAACAGACCCATAACCAGTAAGGAGATTGAAACAGTCATTAAAAATCTCCAAACAAACAAAAGCCCAGGGCCAGACGGCTTCCCGGGGGAATTCTACCAAACATTTAAAGAAGAACTAATTCCTATTCTCCTGAAACTGTTCCAAAAAATAGAAATGGAAGGAAAACTTCCAAACTCATTTTATGAGGCCAGCATCACCTTGATCCCCAAACCAGACAAGGATCCCACCAAAAAAGAGAGCTATAGACCAATATCCTTGATGAACACAGATGCGAAAATACTCAACAAAATACTAGCCAATAGGATTCAACAGTACATTAAAAAGATTATTCACCACGACCAAGTGGGATTTATTCCAGGGCTGCAAGGTTGGTTCAACATCCGCAAATCAGTCAATGTGATACAACACATCAATAAAAGAAAGAACAAGAACCATATGATACTCTCAATAGATGCTGAAAAAGCATTTGACAAAGTACAGCATCCCTTCCTGATCAAAACTCTTCAAAGTGTAGGGATAGAGGGCACATACCTCAATATCATCAAAGCCATCTATGAGAAACCCACCACAAATATCATTCTCAATGGAGAAAAACTGAAAGCTTTTCCACTAAGGTCAGGAACACGGCAGGGATGTCCATTATCACCACTGCTATTCAAGATAGTACTAGAGGTCCTAGCCTCAGCAATCAGACAACAAAAGGAAATTAAAGGCATCCAAATCGGCAAAGAAGAAGTCAAATTATCACTCTTCGCAGATGATATGATACTATATATGGAAAACCCAAAAGACTCCACTCCAAAACTGCTAGAACTTATACAGGAATTCAGTAAAGTGTCAGGATATAAAATCAATGCACAGAAATCAGTTGCATTTCTCTACACCAACAGCAAGACAGAAGAAAGGGAAATTAAGGAGTCAATCCCATTTACAATTGCACCCAAAACCATAAGATACCTAGGAATAAACCTAACCAAAGAGACACAGAATCTATACTCAGAAAACTATAAAGTACTCATGAAAGAAATTGAGGAAGACACAAAGAAATGGAAAAATGTTCCATGCTCCTGGATTGGAAGAATAAATATTGTGAAAATGTCTATGCTACCTAAAGCAATCTACACATTTAATGCAATTCCTATCAAAGTACCATCCATCTTTCTCAAAGAAATGGAACACATAATTCTAAAATTTATATGGAACCAGAAAAGACCTCGAATAGCTAAAGGGATATTGAAAAAGAAAGCCAACGTTGGTGGCATCACAATTCCGGACTTCAAGCTCTATTACAAAGCTGTCATCATCAAGACAGCATGGTACTGGCACAAAAACAGACACATAGATCAATGGAACAGAATAGAGAGCCCAGAAATAGACTCTCAACTCTATGGTCAACTAATCTTCGACAAAGCAGGAAAGAATGTCCAATGGAAAAAAGACAGCCTCTTCAATAAATGGTGCTGGGAAAATTGGACAGCCACATGCAGAAAAATGAAATTGGACCATTTCCTTACACCACACACAAAAATAGACTCAAAATGGATGAAGGACCTCAATGTGCGAAAGGAATCCATCAAAATCCTTGAGGAGAACACAGGCAGCAACCTCTTTGACCTCAGCCGCAGCAACATCTTCCTAGGAACAACGCCAAAGGCAAGGGAAGCAAGGGCAAAAATGAACTATTGGGATTTCATCAAGATCAAAAGCTTTTGCACAGCAAAGGAAACAGTTCACAAAATCAAAAGACAACTGACAGAATGAGAGAAGATATTTGCAAACAACATATCAGATAAAGGACTAGTGTCCAGAATCTATAAAGAACTTAGCAAACTCAACACCCAAAGAACAAATAATCCAATCAAGAAATGGGCAGAAGACATGAACAGACATTTCTGCAAAGAAGACATCCAGATGGCCAACTTACACATGAAAAAGTGCTCCATATCACTCGGCATCAGGGAAATACAAATCAAAACCACAATGAGATATCACCTCACACCAGTCAGAATGGCTAAAATCAACAAGTCAGGAAATGACAGATGCTGGCGAGGATGCGGAGAAAGGGGAACCCTCCTACACTGTTGGTGGGAATGCAAGCTGGTGCAACCTCTCTGGAAAACAGCATGGAGGTTCCTCAAAATGTTGAAAATAGAACTGCCCTATGACCCAGCAATTGCACTATTGGGCATTTACCCTAAAGATACAAATGTAGTGATCCAAAGGGGCACGTGTACTCGAATGTTTATAGCAGCAATGTCCACAATAGCCAAACTATGGAAAGAACCTAGATGTCCATCAACAGATGAATGGATCAAGAAGAGGTGGTATATATACACAATGGAATACTATGCAGCCATCAAAAGAAATGAAATCTTGCCATTTGCGACAACATGGATGGAACTAGAGCGTATCATGCTTAGCAAAATAAGTCAAGCAGAGAAAGACAACTATCATATGATCTCCCTGATATGAGGAAGTGGTGATGCAACATGGGGGCTTAAGTGGGTACAAGAAGAATAAATGAAAGAAGATGGGATTGGGAGGGAGACAAACCATAAGTGACTCTTAATCTCACAAAACAAACTGAGGGTTGTTGGGGGGAGGGGGTTTGGGAGAAGGGGGTGGTATTATGGACATTGGGGAGGGTATGTGTTTTGGTGAGTGCTGTGAAGTGTGTAAACCTGGTGATTCACAGACCTGTACCCCTGGGGATAAAAATATATGTTTATAAATAATAAAAAATTATATTAAAAAAAAAAACATAGCCTACTTTGAATTCTCAGGGTTAATTCTTCGGGGGTGACCCAGGGTGCAGAAGGTAGAGCCAGAACAATCTGGATTTCTTTGTTCACTCATTCCGTTTAGAGTTCAATAGTGCCCTAAAAATTTATTTTGGAACTCCCATGCTTCTCTCAGCTGTTGCCTCTTCTCTTTCCTATGTCTTCCAGCTATTTGATGTTTCATTTGTTCTGGTGGAAACTACCTCCCAATAACTTTCTGAGAAAAGGTCGCCTGAGAGCAGATATGGCTGAAAATACATTCACAGTTGATCCTTGTTGTTTGCAATAGCTATGGTCTGTGAAGTTGCCATCGACACTGAATTAGGAATACTGAGTGATTGCTCTTATGGGAAATGTAGAGTCAGGTTCCTGGGAGTCTCTGTTCACAATGTGTTTGTCGACCAATATCAATACCTTACCTTGTTTTATGAGTGTTTCTGTTTAAAGAAATTTTATTTCATGTACAGTTATGTCATTAACATTATATTCATGGTCAAGAGCACTAGAACTTGTGTCTGAACAAAGCTTATCTAATGCTGGCATTTTCTCTATAAGGCACATAACAGCCTTCTTACCCTTAGAAACATAAGACAACACTTTCACACTACATTTGGGACCATTTTAAATAGTGAAATCTTCAACAAAAAGTGCAAAAATGTGGTACTAAATGTACCACCTTTTAAAAGACACTTATTGGGGTACCTGGGTGGCTCAGTTGTTGAGCATCTGGCTTTGGCTCTGGTCATAATCCCATAATCTGGGATCAAGCCCCACATCGGGCTCCCTGTTCAGTGGGAGGCCTGCTTCTCCTTCTCCCACTCCCCCTGCTTGTGTTCCCCCTCTCACTCTGTCTCTCTCTATCAAATAAATAAAATCATAAATAAATAAATAAATAAATGACACTTACTTACAGATGAGAGCTTAAAAAGAAAAGAGTGTCAACCTAGCTCAACTTCAAGTGGGAATGTGGGCATCTGACAAATCAAATTTTTCACAGCTCTGTGCAAATGATGGCAAAAGTATATGTTTTGAGGATTAAAAATAAATCTTAGTGAGTAGGTAAATTCACAAATACAGAATCCATAAAAATGAGTGTTGACTATAGTTCATTCCCAAATTTAAATGATTTTTTGACCTCTATACATTTCCATCCTGGAAATAATTTTCTTTCAAAATAAGAAGGCATTCTTTCATTATTTTTTAGCTTATTATTGTTATTATTTAGAAGTCTGAAACCTTATTATTCATTAGTATTTAGTTTTGACCTTTCTATCTGAAAGATAATATAACCATCTATTTGTCCCAAATACTCTGAAATGTCATTACAATGAGGAAGGTTTTTTTTTGGGGGGGGGGGTTGTTTTTGAAACTTGATGAGACTTGTTAGTCTAGCTACTCAAACTCTTTAATTATGGGGAAAAAATAGGTTTATTTCATTGGTGAACTCCTCCACTGTATTATTTTTGTTTCTCCTTATGAAATGCTTACCACTTGGACATTGATCATACGGTGCTGGTTCTCTAATTGACTTATTGTTTCTGTCTTATTTTTATCTCTTTTTCTTTCTTTTCTGCTTTTAAGGTTATTTTCTCAACTTTAAATTCCAAACTTTGTCTTGAGTTTTTCATTTCCGCCATCATGTTTTGAACTTCCCAGAGCTATATTAGTATCTGTTTCTTTTTTGCAGCATCTTGTTTTCGTGTAATGGGAGCTTTTCTCTTTGTAAAAATCCTAATGGCTAAAGATGACTCTTCAAGAGATTTCTTTTCTGGTATGGCAAACTAACTTGATGTAGGCCAAATCTCACACTTGAACTAGAAAAATGACAAATTGAAGGATTTCTTCAAAAGAATTATTAAAGGCAGCCAAGACATGGGAGCCCAAAATTCTTGAGAGAATTGAAACTCAATGCTGAAATTTTAATTCATGAGCAGCATGGGTGGAGAGACTGAATTACCTAGCAGGAAATGAGAGACAAGGAGGAGAGACGGTAATATTCAGCAGCCTTGAGATGCTCAGAAAACAAAAATTCCACTTCAGTGCTACTTAGTTAAAGCCAGGATCCCATTAAGGAAGAAAGTGCAGAAAATTGGGCATAATAATCTTAGTTGATTATCTTCTTGAGGAACTCAACATGTCTTAAGCACTAGAGACCAAAAAAATTTCTGTCAAAAACGAAAGTAGTCACAACCCATTGTGTGTTTATAGCTTATTGCTTAAAGGTTATTGTTAAATACCAAAAGGGATTGGGGAAAGGAACTGGAAATACATTGTTGTGCGTCTCTTATGCTACACATAGAGCAGTATAATATTACTTGAAGATGGACTGTAGTAGCTATGTATGTTGTAAATCCTACAGCATCCAGTAAAAATTTTAAGACGTTATAGATTATGAGTCAAGAGTGAAGATAAAATGGAATCATAAACTAAACCCAATCAATCCAAAAGAAGGCTGAAAATGAAAACAAAGAATAGGTAGAATAAATAGATTTAGCAAGATGGTAGCTATTAAGACAAACATACCAAATACCACCTTAACAGTGCAAACACACTGATTAAAAGGTAGAAATTTGTCGCTCTCCCCAGCAAGAACGACCTGACCCGGAGACACGGAGTGACAAGCTTGCGAATCTTTATTGTTCTCTCCTTACCCGGATGTTTACCCCTATTTGTATCCTCTCTCCTCCCATCAGCAGACTGTACATGTGAAAGGAAGCCTGATCAATGCTTAGCATGATAAAAAGCACGCAGTGTCCTCGGGCTTCCTGTTCTGGGCATAGCCAATCATCTTTCAGGTGGTGCTGCAGGTCCTCTGTCTGAACACAGGCGCAAGCGCCATGTTGCATATTATGTACGTAGCTGCCCCCGACAGCTCCCCCTTTTCAGCTGCCCCCGACAGCTCCCCCTTTTCATATATATATATATATGGCAGGGACCGTGCCTGTCTTAGGTTGCCGATCCTCACCTTCCATGCTTACCCGTTATCGGTACTCCCCCTGGTTGAGGAGTACCTGTCTTAGGTTGCTATGGATGTGGGACCAGTCTTACCCATCTTTGACTACCGGTCCAGCATGCTGAGCCATATTTGGGGGGAGGTACCAGCCTCGAGGGCCATCATAGCTTGTACAATCATTGCTAGCATAAATATAGACGCTCCCACCATAAAGGCACAAAATACCCCTATGCCTGCCAATTCCTTCAAGAAGGACAATGAGCTTTGGAAACATTTTACCCAGTCTCCCACAGAAGCCAGGGACACTTTGGTGGCATTTAAGCTTACAATTTAGGATATTCTTGTTATCAAAGCAGAGTCCCCTGTCGAGCTGTTCCAACATTCAGACAACCAGCACCTGTCACCCAAGGCATGCCGGTAGTAGCAATGGTGGCGAAGATAGGAGGGAGGATCTCCGACTCATTTGTCCGTGGCATCGGGACAGGCCAGGCCTTCACCAGCACCCACATCTGTTGTTGGCTTGCCTCTATCGTGCTGTCCTGGCTCAGGATCATCACCATCGTCATCCACAAGCTCCGTTGCCACCATCCTCGTGAGCCTCTCAGGAACCCACAATGGAGTTGCAGCATCCTGTGGAAAAACACAGAGAGATCCTCGGTGCCACCAGGGCACCGGGTCCGGGCCTTTCCATATCCTGGTAAGGATATCTTTCCATTTAACCATCGTCTGTGACTGCTTATGCTGGCCCCAGTGCCTTTCTACGGTGGACAGGCCATCCGTATCTAGCGTCAGAAAATTTAAAATAAATGTTACTAAATTGGTGAGATCTCTGGGGGTGGTGTATTCTTCCCCTACTCCCCCTCTTTTTATTTTTTGTAATGTGGTCTTGAAGGTTAAGTGGGCTCTCTCCACTATTCCTTGCCCTTGTGGATTATAAGGGATTCCTGTGCTATGTTGAATACCATAGCAGGCTAAAAAGCTCTTGAATGTTTTAGACGTATAAGCAGGCCCATTATCTGTTTTTAAACTTTTAGGTACACCCCAGCATGCAAAGCTTCGTAAACAATGGGTTATTACATTTTTAACATTTTCTCCTGTTAGTGGTGTGGCCGTTACTACTCCTGAGCAAGTATCTATGGACAGATATCTCTGAAGTCCAAAGGATGGAACATGTGTCACGTCCATCTGCCACAAATGATTGGGGAGCAAGCCTTTAGGGTTAACACCCCATGAGGGCATTGGAAGATGTACAAGAAACGTAAAAGGGGGGCGAATACAAACAGGAGTAGGCAAAAACGTGATATTTTTAGAACAAGTTTGCACTTTCAAACATTTGGGAAAAGTTGTGCTTTTAAGAGGAATTACATAATAAATTAGTAGTTAAGAGTGCGGGGTAAGTAGCAGCTGGATAACTTTTGACAATTGACCCTGTAAATCACCTGTGCCTTGTATGGTTTTCCACGCCCTAGTGCTGTTTTCAAATACACTGCAGGTGGAAAATTGATCTGATTTTGATTTCCTGAAAACTGTCCTGTACCAGTCAGCATTTCTAAATTCCAAGCTCCATTCCCAGCTCCCGCATTACGGCGAGCAGCCTCTGCACAGCCATCCTGATCTGCCATCCTCCACACAAGATATTGCCCTCCAGACAAGCAAGCTTGCGCCAGACCACTCCAGTCCAAAGGCGCCAGGCCTTGCCCCGCGACCCCAGGGCGCGCAAGAACGCCCGAGCAGCCCCCATTCCCAAAGGAGCTCCACCCGCCTCCAGCAATCCCGCAGGGGCCCCTCCACAGGCACTCCCGAGACCTCCGAACCCACAGTATATCAGAAATAAATAGTCAAGAAGCAAAGAAAAGACTAGTCTGCTATTGTCACTAAAACAGTGAGCTTTCACGTTGCAATCGTCACTATAATCAGTGAACTTTCCTAAAACTCCTCTGGCCAGATTTTTCTTCCAAAGGTCCTTCCATCCTTATCCTAGATACCTCGTTTCCCATTTTGGAAAGCTTTTTTTCAAAAGACAGACTCTGGGTGCACACTTACCTTCTCACTGTCAATCCTCTGTCTCCTATACCGAATTTTGAGGTTCCTGGGTCTCAGCGCCACTTGTCGCTCTCGCCAGCAAGAACGACCCGGAGACACGGAGTGACAAGCTTGCGAATCTTTATTGTTCTCCCCTTACCCGGATCTTTACCCCTATTTGTATCCCCTCTCCTCCCATCAGCAGACTGTACATGTGAAAGGAAGCCTGATAGCATGATAAAAAGCACTCAGTGTCCTCGGGCTTCCTGTTCTGGGCATAGCCAATCATCTTTCACGTGGTGCGCAGGTCCTCTGTCTGGCCGCAGGGGCAAGCGCCATGTTGCGTATTATGTGCGGAGCTGCCCCGGACAGAAATTGTCAAATTGTATAAAAAGTAACCAAGATCCAACTATATGTTTTCTATAAGACACCATTCTCTCTTATAGAATATAAATATAAGTTAAAATAAAAGAATGAAAAAGGAGACACCATGCAACACACCACACAAAATAAAGCTAAATTGATTATAGTAAGAAAACTAAGTAGATTCAGAACAAGTAATATTACTATTAACATATTCCTATTAACATATTAAATGTGTTAATTGCCCAAGACATAAAAACACATACTGCGTGTACACATAACAAGTAACAAGAGACTTTAAAATATATGGAGCAAATCTAATAGAAATGAAAGGTAAAATAAATCCATAATTTTGGTTTGGGACTCTAACCCTTTGTCAGGAATTGACAGAACAAGTAGTAAGGAAGTTGGGATATAGGAAAACTGACCAACTGTATTAACTAACTACCTGACTGACTGACACAGAGTAGTCTACTCAGAAGCAGAAGAATACATATTCTCTTCAAGAATATAATGAGCAATCGCCAACAAGGACCATATTCTGAGTTAGAGCTAAATCAAACATTATGTGCATGATCTGCCTGCTGGAAACTGTAAAACTCTAATGAAAGAAATCAAGAAAGGCTTAAATAAAGAAAAGAAACTAGAATCAACTGACAGACTCAATATTATGAAGATGTCAGTTTTCCCCAAATTGACCTATCCAATGCAGTGGTTATTAATATCCCAGCATAATATTTTTTTTCTTTTTAAAATTTTTTAAATTAACATATAATGTATTATTAGCCCCAGGGTACGGGTCTGTGAATCACCAGATTAACACACCTCACAGCACTCATCATAGCACAAACCTTCCCCAGTGTCCATAACCCCACCACCCTCTCCTGACCCCCCGCCCCCCTGCCCCCCGGCCACCCTCTGTTTGTTTTGTGAGATTAAGAGTCTCTTATGGTTTGTCTCCCTCCTGATCCCATCTTGTTTCATTTATTCTTTTCTTACCCCTCAAGCCCCCCACTTTGCCTTTTAACTTCCTCATATCAGGGAGATCATATGATAATTGTCTTTCTCCAATTGGCTTATTTTGCTAAGTGTAATACCCTCTAGTTCTATCTACATTGTCGTAAATGGCAAGATTTCATTTCTTTTGATGGCTGCATAATATTTCATTATATATATGATGTACATATATATTTACATATATATATATATATATATATATATATATATACCACTTCTTCTTTATCCATTCATCTGTTGATGGACATCTAGGCTCTTTCCATGGTTTGGCTATTGTGGACATTGCTGCTATAAACATTCAGGTGGACGTGCCCCTTCAGATCACTATATTTGTATCTTTAGGGTAAATACCCAGTAGTGCAATTGCTGGATCATAGGGTAGCTTTATTTTCAACTTTCTGAGGAACCCCCATGCTGTTTTCCAGAGTGGCTACACCAGCTTGCATTCCTACCAACAGTGTAGGAGGGTTCCCCTTTCTCCGCATCCTCGCCAGCATCTATCATTTCCTGACTTGTTAATTTTAGCCATTCTGACTGGTGTGAGGCGGTATCTCATTGTGGTTTTGATTTGTATTTCCCTGATGCCAAGTGATGTGGAGCATTTTTTCATGTGTCTGTTGGCCAATTGGATGTCTTCTTTGCAGAAATGTCTGTTAATGTCCTCTGCCCATTTCTTGATTGGATTACTTGTTCTTTGGGTGTTGAGCTTGATAAGTTCTTTATAGATTTTGGATACTAGCCCTTTATCTGATATGTCATTTGCAAATATCTTCTCCCATTCTGTCAGTTGTCTTTTGGTTTTGTTAACGTTTCCTTTACTGTACAAAAACTTTTGATCTTGATGAAGTCCCAATGATTCATTTTTGCCCTTCTAGCATAATATTTTTATAAATGTTGACACACTGATTCTAAAATTTGTAGAAAAACTCAAAGGAACCAAAACAGCCAAAACAATCTTGAAATTAGACAAGGCATACTACCTTCTTTTCTTTTCTTTTTTTAAAGATTTTATTTATTTATTAGAGAGAGACACAGGGAGAGAGGGAAAACAAGCAGAGGGAGTAGGAGAGGGAGAAGCAGGCTCCCTACTGAGCAGGGAGCCCAATGTGGGGCTTGATCCCAGGACCCTGGGATCATGATCTGACTTGAGGCAGACACTTAACAACTGAACCACCCAGGTGCCCCACCTTATTTTCAGATTTAATATAAAATTATAGCAGTCAAGACTGTGATAAGGGTGAAGGGATAAACACAAAGATCAAAGGAAGAAAACACATTGACGTGTTCAGCTGATTTTCTGTTATAAAGGCAATTCATTGGAGAAAAGCAGTTTCTTCAACAAGGGGTTCAGAATAATGGGATATCCATACACAATTGAATGAATCTTGACTAGTACGTCACATACTATATGTAGTTTAACTCAAAAATGAATTATAGGCTTAAATGTAAAACTGTAAAACAAATACAGGAGAAAAATCTTTGTCACCTTGATATACATACAGTTCTTAGATATGACACCAAAAGCCTTTCTCAAAAAATCTTAATAAATTGGATCTATCAATATTAAAATCTTTTGCTCTTGAAAAGACACTGTTAAAAGAATAAAACCACAAGCCTCAGAAAAAGATAAAATATTTACAAATCAAATTCCTGACAAAGAATTTGCATCCAGAATGTTTCAAAACTTAACATTCAAAAAATAAACAATGGGGGCACACTAGTGGTAAGTCAGTTAAGCATCCACTCTTGGTTTTGGCTCAGGTGCTTCAGGGTCATGAGATCAAGCCCCATGTCCAGCTCTGGGCTCAGCACAGAGTCTGCTTAGAGTTTCTCTCTTCCTCTCTATCTCTCTCTAAATAAATCTTTAAAAGAAAAAAGTCACTTCCTAAAGATTAATAAATAAATAAATAAATTTTTTTTAATGAGTAAAAGATTTATATTCAGACTTAATAAGAAAAGATACATAAATGGCAAATAAGCACATGAAAAGATGCTCACCATAATTTCTTATTAAGAAATTGAAACCAAAACTGCAGTGAATACCTTTATACAACTATTAGAATGGCTTAAAAAAAAAAAATCTGACAATACCAAGTACTTTTCAAGTGTCGAGTTCATGAAATGTAAAAAAACTGAGGAGCTGTCACAGACCAGAGGAGAGTTAAGGAAACATGACACTAAATGCAATGTGGAATCCTCAGATGAATCCTAGAACACAGTAATGATATTAATTAAAAAAAAAACTGATAAAATCTGAATGAAGTGGGACATTGATTAATATTAATGTACCAGTATCAGTAGAACTGAACCAAGAGAACTAACTAGTAAAAGGAGTTCCTAGTACAGAAAGAATATGATTCAGATCAGAATAGAAATGCATAAAGAAATGAAAAGCAAAGTTAATGTACAATAATTGATACACTACAGGGATTTGAATTTGAAAAAACAAATAAGGTATGTCCCCTCAGAGGTGCTAATTTTCTACAAATCCTTCTGAAAAAAATTAAAATCAGATAGTAGTGATATTTTATGCTCAAATTCAAATGACATGATAAAATTTATATCCACATTTAAACTTAAGAATCAATCCATGAAAGCATCAACCCAACCTCAAATTCAGCACATGTGCCCTAAAAACACAGCACTATTTTACTATGATACTTGGGAAGCTTGACAAGAAATCCTAGGTGGATCAAGGCCAGCTCATATATGATTAGTAGTCGGTGGAAGGTAGAACCAGAATTTTCTTTTAGCAACCATTTTGGATTCACCTCAGTACTTGAAAAATGCTCAGATAGAGAATGCCGAAAGTAAAAAATTATAGATTATTTCTCATCAAGAGTAGGAAATTTAAAAGATTATGACATAGGTAACATTAGACAAAAGGCGTTTTTTAAACACTTTCCCATAGACATGCTATTTGCCTTGCTCTAGAATTTATTTAAGTGCTTGTTTCTTCTTACCTCACTTCACAGATTCTTATTTGATCAGTCTTTCTCTTTCTCTGATCCCCCTGAGTATCTGGAACTAGGCCTACTACATCACAGAAACTCAACTTTTTTTTTTCTTTTACTAATTAATCTGCTCCATCTGATAGGGTCAGGCAAATAGAAGTAGGAAAAACAGATCACAACCAGAAACCTAGGCAGAGGGCTGTGGTGGGACCTTCACTTTGGGCTAGCTGAGGAGGATCTGAATATCAAGGAGAATGTGCTGTCAAAGCCAAGACCTAAAAGGAAATATCTAAAACTTGAATATTGGGCTGCAGTTGAACCCAGAAACAGATTGGAGGCCCAGAAAAGTCTACTGTTATTGTCCCTGCAAATCCAGGCAACTGAATAAACAGTATTTCTCAGATTGTTCCACAGATGATTGGATGTTAGTAGACATCCTCTCAGAGGTCTGTGAGTTTTCTGTGAACTTCTGAGTTTATTCTATAGATTACGTTGTTCATGTCAAGATTTAATAATAATAATAGTACATCCTGGATCATCTTATAACCAAGACCTTCCTTATAATTCAATATCTGAGTGTTTATGTCAGTGTACACTTGTTCTGTTACCAAGAGATAATGTAAAGATGCATGATTTAAGGTCACTATTTGGAAAAATACGTATGTGTGGGTCTCATTAAGTGGGAAAGGCCTCATGTTAAAGTGCCGGCAACTAACCCCATCGCTGATATACTCGGGTTACCAACTGTAAAGACAAACTTCTGCCCCTGAAAAGCCTTGTTAGAATATGAGGCTTGAGCTGCCTCCGTTGAGATCCTGCTTTGACATTAGGAGACCCCTCATGGCGGTGGTGAACGCGTTACTTTAATTGTTGTGTACTAATGATAGGAGAACAGAGGTGGACTTAATGTAGAACAATGCCCCTGAGCCAACGGCAGGCTAAGTGATATTACAGCACATTGGACTAATGAGGGTTTTGAAGCTGTTACAATGGAACGATGCGGTGGCAGAACCAAGTTAGCATGCAGAGCAGGCCGGTGGGATCGGGAGAGACACCGAGCAGTTGGACCTCAATGTGCTGATGCAGAATTCAGTTATCTTTGTGCCAGTTTGGAACATGCTCAAAAGTAGGGACACTAGTCAATAAACAATGATTTTTTTGTAAATGGAATTTTTTTTAAGTAATAATGCAATTAGAAGTGCACAACTAAGCTGATGACCACATCTAAATAACGTGACTGTGGTGTATGTGGTAATGAAGATGTCTTGTGTGATAGTGTGGCAGGCTCAAAATCAAGCAATAGGACAGGAAAATTTAAAACACACAATGTCATCTTCAAACTACAAATTCCAAAAACAAGAGTTTAGCTTCAGCCAACATCACCAGTCACTGTGAATTAATGTGACTTTTGTTGTCACGTTAAGGATTTAGTGTGCATTTGGTTTTACAGATGTGAAGAACTAGAGACATAGGAAATTAGGGGGGCCTGGGTGGCTCAGTGGGTTAAAGCCTCTGCCTTCGGCTGGAGTTGTGATCCTAGGGTCTTGGGATCGAGCCCCACATTAGGCTCTCTGCTTGGCAGGGAGCCTGCTTCCTGTTCTCTCTCTCTCTGCCTGCCTCTCTGCCTACTTGTGATTTCTGTCTGTCAAATAAACAAATAAAATTTTAAAAAGAAACATAAAGAATTTATACATATAAAAATAACATAATGAAAATAGTATATCATCATAGGATACATTGATTCACTACTTATTTAGTTGTACCAGGTGTAATTGTTTAACACCATCTTCGTGAAATCTTTCCTTTCCTTGTGATTACTGTGATTAAATTCTCTCTTTATTAAACAAAATTTTCAGGAGTTTTTTTCCAATGTCACATGGGTGTTATGGGTCGAATTTGATCTCTCCCCTTTTCCTACCAAAAGATATGCTGAAGTTTTAAACCTCAGAACCTTAGAATGTGACCTTGTTTTGAGTTAGGGATTAAAGATATAATTAGTTCTTGTATCAGTACCATCCTGTCTTAGTGATCACAGCTTTATAGTAAAGCTTGAAATCAGGCAACATGATGCCCTCAGTTTTGTTTTTCTTTTTCAACATTTCCTTAGCAATTCAGAGTCTCTTCTGGTTCCATACAAATTTTAGGATTGTTTGTTCCAGCTCTGTGAAGAATGCCAGTGGAATTTTGACTGGGGTGGCATTGAAAGAACAGATTGTTCTTGGCAGTATAGACATTTTAACAATGTTTATTCTTCAGATCCATGAGCATGGACTGCTTTCCATCTTTTCGTGTCTTCTTCAATTTCTTTCATGTGCGTTCTGTAGTTCTTCAAGTACAGATCCTTTACCTCCTTGGTTAGGTTTATTCCCAGGTATCTTATGGTTCTTGGTGCTATAGGAAATGGAATTGATTCTCTAATTTTCCTTTTTTATATTTTCATTGTTAGTATATAAGAAAGCAACTGATTTTGTATACCAATTTCATATCCCGCCGCATTACTGAATTGTCATATGAGTTCTAGTAGTTTGGGGGTGGAGTCTTTTGGGTTTTCCATATAAAGTATAATGTCATCTGTGAAGAGAAAGAGTTTGGCTTCTTCTTTGCCAATTTGAATACCTTTTATTTCTTTTTGTTGTCTGATTGCTGTTGCTAGGACTTCTAGTACTATATTGAACAACAGTGGTGAGAGTGGGCATCCTTGTTGTGTTCCTGGTCTCAAAGGGAAGGCTGTTAACTTTTCCCCATTGAGAATGATATTCACTGTGGGCTTTTCATAGATAGATTTTATGAAGTTGAGGAATGTTCCCTCTGTCCCTATACTTTGAAGAGTTTTAATCAGGAACGGATGCTGTATTTTGTCAAATGCTTTTTCTGCATCAATTGAGAGGACCATGTGGTTCTTCTCTCTTCTCTTACTGGTTGTTCTATCACATTGATTGATTTGTGAATGTTGAACCACCCTTGCATCACATGTATAAATCCCACCGGGTCATGGTAGGTAATCTTTTTAATGTACTATTGGATCCTATTGGCTAAGATCTTGTTGAGAATCTTGACATCCATATTAATCAGGGATATTGGAATGAAATTCTCCTTTGGTGGGGTCTGCCTGGTTTAGGAGGATTAGGGTAATGCTGGCTTCATAAAAAAGAATCTGGGAGCTATCCTTCTGTTTCTATTTTTTGAAACACCTTCAGGAGAATAGGTATTATTTCTTCTTTGATGTTTGGTAGAATTCCCCAGGGAATCCATCATGTCCTGGGCTCTTGTTTTTTGGGAGGTTTTTGATCACTACTTCAATCTTGTTACTAGATATTGGTCTATTCAGGTTGTCAGTTTCTTCCTGATTCGGTTTTGGAAGTTTATAGGTTTCCAGGAATGCATCCACTTCGTCTGGGTTGCTTAATTTATTGGCATATAACTGTTGATAATAATTTCTGATGATTGTTTCTATTTCCTTCGCATTAGTCATGATCTCTCCCTTTTCATTCATAACTTTATTAAATTTGGGTCCTCTCTTTTCTTTTGGATCAGTTTGGCCATTGGTTTATTGATCTCATTGATTCTTTCAAAAAACCAGCTTCTAGTTTCGTTGATGTGTTCTACTGTATCTCTAGTTTCTATCTCATTGATCTCTGTTCTAACAGCACATAGACCAGTCGAACAGAGTAGAGAGCCCAGATATGGACCCTCAACTCTATGGTCAAATAGTCTTTGACAAAGCAAGAAAAAATATACAGTGGAATAAAAGACAGTCTCTTCAGTGCTGGGAAAATTGGACAGCTACGTGTAGAAGAATGAAATTCAACCATTCTCTTACACAATATACAAAGACAAGCTCAAAATGGATAAAAGATCTCAATGTGAGACAGGAATCTATCAAAATCCTAGAGAAGAACAAAGGCAGCAACCTCTTTGACATTGGCCATAGCAACTTCTTTCAAGATATGTCTCCAAAGGCAAAGGAAACTAAAGTAAAAATGAACTTTAGGACTTCATCAGGATCAAAAGCTTCTGCACAGCAAAGGAAACGATCAACAAAACAAAGAAGCAACCCAGAGAATGGAAAAAGATATTTGCAAATGACACTACAGACAAAGGGCTGATATCCAAGATCTATAAAGAATTCCTCAAACTCAACACCCAAAACACAGATAATCATGTCAAAAAATGGGCAGAAGACATGAACAGACACTTCTCCAAAGAAGACATACAAGTGGCTAACAGACACATGAAAAAATGTTCATCATCATTAGCCATCAGGGAGATACAAATCAAAACCACATGGAGATACCACCTTACACCAGTTAGAATGGCCAACATTAACAAGACAGTAAACAGCAAGTGTTGGAGAGGATGTAGAGAAAGAGGAACACTCTTACACTGTTGGTGGGAATGCAAGTTGGTGCAGTCACTTTGGAAAACAGTATGGAGATTCCTTAAGAGATTAAAAATAGAGCTACCTTATGACTCTGCAATTGCACTACTGGGTATTTACCCCAACGATACAGATGTAGTGAAAAGAAGGGTCATCTGTACCCCAATTTTCACAGCAGCAATAGCCACAGTTGCCAAACTGTGGAAAGAACCAAGATGCCCTTCAATGGATGAATGGATAAAGAAGATATGGCCCATATATACAATGGAGTATTATGCCTCCATCAGGAAGTATGAATACCCAACTTTTGTATCGACATGTATGGGACTGGAAGAGATTATGCTGAGTAAAATAAGTCAAGCAGAAAAGCCAATTATCATATGGTTTCACTTATTTGTGGAGCATAAGGAATAACACGAAGGACATTGGGAGCTGGAGAGGAGTAGTGAGTTGGGGGATTTTGGAGGGGGAGACAAACCATGAGAGACTGTAGACTCAGAAACAAACTTAGGGTTTTGGAAAGGAGAAAAGTGGGGGGTTAGGTGAGCCTGATGGTGGATATTTTTGGAGGGCACATATTGCATGGAGCACTGGGTGTCGTGCCTAAACAATGAATCTTGGAACACTAAAAAAATTTTTTGTTTAAAGATATAATTAGTTAAAATGAGTTCATTTTGGAAAAGAATGGCATTTTAGGCCCATATGAATGATGTCCATATAAAAGTGAGAGACACAGGCACACAGACATATGAGGGAAAGATGCCATGTGATGATGGGAGTTGCAGGACCAGATACAGCAAGGATTTCTAACAAACCACCAGAAACTACAAAGAAGCAAAAAATAATTTTACCCAAAGTATCAAAGGAAGCATGGACCTGCTCATTGATTTTGAATATGTAACCTCCAGAACTATGGGTTAATAAATTTCTATTGTTTTTTTAAGCCACTCCATTGTATGATACTTACACCGAGGGATACTTAAAGCCCATTTTATGGCAGCTATAGGAAACTGATGCAGCAGGTACTAACATTTTTGGTTTTGGGTGCTCCTGAGCATGTCTCCAGTTAATTTACAAATGAATTTATGTCATGCCCAAAAGTGGAAATCTTGAAACACAGAATGTTGTCTCAGTCCTCAAATCATGGCTTAACATTCTTTTTGAAAATTTCTTGTTCTGTCTGGTCTCCAGCACCTAAAACGCTTCTCACAATTTTTGATATAATTAAGATTTACCACACAAAAAATTGATCTGTGACTGCTGTGTGTTCTCCTTCTGAAGTCTGGTGATGTAGTCCTAAGGAGGTTCGATGGGGGATATTTTCCATTTACTTACCAAGCAACATTTTTCTTCATAGTTACTAGGTCATTGGCTCAACTTGTTTGAACATCCTATATTGAGAGAGTTTCTGTATTTTCTAAAGTGTTTCCAGTGCTAGCAAATTTTTTCTATATTATCATATACTTTGTTCAGTTTAATAGATATTTGGTAAAGGCAGGCTTTTCTCAGGGACATGTATAACAGAAAGCCAGCCCTTAGGAATAAGGTTTTGAGAGCATTGTAAATGGCATCAGTGTCTTGTCATGTGTCTACCTATTGGGAAGATTTTGGCAGTTACTAGATACTTCAATGGCCTTTAGTTTACTTCAAAAAACAAGAAGTGTTGGGTGTGTGGTAGAGGTGATATCTGTCAGGTTCATCAAATAGTCCATTGCTTCTTATTCTAAAATTACATCATTCTGGAGCAAAAACCCTCATTCCAAGCTTTACAAAGCACCCCTTCCTCAGATCAGTTTCATCACCGCCTCCCGAGAGAGACCTGACCATACCTACAATTGAATGGCAGCCCCTCTGGATGTCAGACATGTGGATAAAATAGCTTCATCTGATGCAGAAGAATTGTAGCTCCTGGGTCTGACAGTGCACCTGCTCTATGGGCAAGAGCCACACTGAGTGTGGATTGCCAGCAGCATGGGCTTCTCCATCTGGTCTTGGCAGGAGAAGTTTATAATAGTTGCAGGAATTTGGGGGACAAACCTCAAATGTGTTTCCATTGCTAGAGGAGTTTCTTTATAACCAGAAAAATGAGGAGAGTTCATGGCATTTTAATATGTGATGAAACTATGGTCTTCCTAAAACTAAACCTACAAACCAAGTCTTAGTCAAGAAGCTGGAACATCCTTACCTAGCAGTTCCTACTATTCTGCAAACCTTTCAGTGATATCAGCTGGAAGGGACCAACCATTGTTGCCAACTACAGCCAGAAGGTCTAAGAAGCCTCTGAATAAGGTACTGCCCAGCACCCTGCATGCCCTTCTGGACTGAGAACAAAACAAGCAATAGTGCTAACTGAAACCTCTTACAGCCACTAGTGCAGAATTAGCAAAATCAATTGAACAATACATGTTACCAAATCAAAATGTGCAGAGAAGAAAATTATGTTGGGTTACTTCTAGGTTAATTAAAATAGAAAGAATTCAAGGGTAACAAAGGACAGTGAAACAGGAATGATTCTCCCGAGTCAAGAAACAGACAAGATGCAAAGATTTTTAATGCAAATATTTTGCAATGGCAGCTTAGGGCTTATGCTTGCCAGAAAAAATTGGAAATGTCCTTCTCTCTTTATAGTCAATTACATTTTTCTGGTTTTAAAGTGTTAATTTTAATTTATCATAAAGTCATCTTTTGTTGAGATTTTCAAATTTATTTACATATATTTGTACATCACAGCTCAAAACTATTTTTCACACGACATAGACTCCTCACTTCCCTTGTAATTTTTATGTTTTTATTATGAATTATATTTTCTTTTTTTTTAAAGATTTTATTAATTTATTTGACAGAGATCACAAGTAGGTGGAGAGGCAGGCAGAGAAAGAGAGGAGGAAGTAGGCTCCCCCCCAAGCAGAGAGCCCGATGTACGGCTCAATCCCAGGACTCAGGATCATGACCTGAGCCAAAGGCAGAGGCTTTAACCCACTGAGCCACCCAGGGACCCCTATATTTTGTAATTTACATGTTGTCCCTCTAAATGTATTTGCCTGAGAACGGCCTATTGTACGTATTTTAGAAGCCAAATTTGTAATTATTAAATACATTGCTTTACTTATCTATCCATTTTTTAATTTAATCATTTATATTTCAATCCTCTATTTTTAAGAATATTGCTTTTGTACATTATGGCATCTAATATTTACAGATTGCTCACTATGTGTTGGGCACCCTTCAAGTTGCAAGAGATGCTATAATGAAAAATGCAAAATATTACAAAAAGTATTGCACTCGTGAGTGCAAACTTTATATTCTACTGACATATATTTAGTGCTATGGGAAAACAAAAACATTAAGGAGACTCATAGGGGGTTCCTGAAAGGGACTTGACCTTTATAAGAGAGTGTTTAGGGAAAACCTCACTGAGAATGTAATATTTGAGCAACAAGGAAAAGGAGGTAAGAAAGAAAGTAGAAACATATGGATTTCAAGGGGAAGAGCATTTTAAAAGAAGAAAATAGCACTCCTAAGGCCTTAAAAAGGGCATGTTGCCAGCATCATCAGGACATGATCAATGAGCTGGTATTTTAAGAATATGTTGATTAGGAAGATGATCAATTAGTGGGAGAATTAAACCAAAAGGTTAAAAGGAGTGAGGGGAGATCATGTAATGTCTACTGAAGAGACTCTGGCTTTTATTCGTAATATTAATAACCTGTAGGAGGAAAAGAGAGGAAACAAAATGTCTACACGGGATACTGCCGGAAATCTTGGTGAGAGACCATGATGACATGGAATAGTCTGGTAGTGAGGAAGGTGGCAAACAGTGCTCATATCTGGGGTATATTCTGAGGATCAAGAATATTGATCGAAGGACATGAAATGGGAGTAAAAGGAAAGTCAACAATCAACAAGCATCACACTGATCATACTTTATGACGAAGGTGTTAACTTAGAAATCTGTGACAGAAGGAAAACCTTTAAGACTCATACATTTGGACATTTAAAAATATCTTCTCTGTAACTCATGTATCAAAGAATACAAATAATAGTCATTTTCTTATACTTAGATAAAACCAAACAAATACAGCATAACAAAATTTATGGGACATTGTCAAAGCAGTATCATAAGGGAAACTAATGTTCATAAATACTTATTTACAAGTGCACAGGAGTGAGCTTAAAAAGTTAGAGAAACAACAGCAATGTATTATTAAAGCAACCAAAGGGAGGAGAATAAAACATAAGAGCATATTTAAAACGAAGGGGAAAATGAATACAACAGATATCAATGAACTTAAAAGGTGATTCTTGTAGAATGCTAATAAAATTTTTAAATCTGTTTCATGATTGATAAAGAAAAAAAGACAAAAAACAAAGAAGTAATAGTAGCTTAGGTACATAACTGGACATGTATACAGAATTAAATGGAAGGAAATACTATGGTTAACATTATACCAAAAGTTTTCAAAACTTAGGTGAATGACAAAAATAAATTGAGTTATACTCTATAAAATACCAATCCTGTATTCTTCTAAAATATCAATGTCATCAACACTAAAGTGTTCCCAATTAAAATTAGTATAAACCAATGAGCTATGGCAGGATGTAATGCATGATTCTAGAGTAGATTCTATACTGGAAACATTATTGCTATAAAGGGCAAATTATTAATACAAGAGACAAAACTGGAGTATGACTATAGTTTAACTAAAAGTATTATATAAATTTTAAATTTCTTTAATTTTATAACTAAACTCTAAATATTTAAAATATTTTAAAGTAAATATTTAAAAGTTCTTAGAAAACACACATTAACTTTTTTATGGAATGAAGGTATATACTGTATGCAACTTACTCTCAATTGTCTCAAGTTTTGAGCTATACTATATATCTATATACAAAAGATTATTTTAAAATGGGGCAAAAGACCTAAAATTGTCAAATCCGGATTTATGAGAGTTATTTTCACTATTCTTGCAACTTCCCTGTAATTTTGAAATTTCCTGTATGTTTGAAATTATTAAAAAATAAATAAACAATATACAGTGTCTACAGAAAAAAACAATACCAAGGAATAAATTTAACAAGAGATACACAAACTTACAACATACCTCAATACAATACAGGTTATATATGACAAACCCACAGTGACCATAATACTCACTGGTGAAATGTTGAAAGTGTTACCTCTAAGATCAAGAAAAAGACAAGGATGTCCACTCTAACCACTTTTATTCGACATAGTGTTGGAAGTCTTCGCCACAGCAATTGACAAGGAAAAGATGTGAAGTGCATTGAAATCAATAAGAGAGAAGTAAAACAGTCACTATTTCCAGATGACATGATACTATAAATAGAAAACCCTAAGGAATTCATCAAAAAACTACTAGTACTAGTAAAACAAATTCAGTAAAGTTGCAGGATACAAAATTAATAGACAGAAACTGTTGGATTTCTATATACAAATAACCCACTAGAGAAATTAAGAAAACAATCTCATTTACAATTGCATCAAAAATAATAAAATACCTAGGAATAAAGAATCTAAAAGGAGAAAAAGTCATACTCTGAAAATACTCTGAAAATATAAATTGGAGACTACAGAAATAAAAAGAAACTATGCCATGCTCTTGTATTAGAAGAATTAATGTTGTTGAACTTCCCAAAGCAATCTTCGGAATCAATGCAATCCCTATAAAAATACCAATAGTGTTTGTTTTCTGGAAGAAAATATATATATATATCAATAGTATTTTCCACAAAACTGGAACAAAGAATCTTAAAGTTTGTGTGGAACAACAAAAGACCCCAAATAACCAAAGCAATCTTGAGAAAGAAGAAAAAAGCTGGAGGTGTCCCAATCCCAAAGTTATAGAAATCAAAACTATGTGGTAATGGTACCAAAAAAGGGGGGAGGGGACACACAGATCAACAGAACATAATAGAGTGCCCAGAAATAAACCCATGCTTATGTGGTCAATTAATCCAAGAATATACAATGAGAAAAAGATAGTCTCTCCTAAAAATCGTGTAAGAAAACTAGAAAGCTACATCCAAAAGAATGGAACACAACCAATTTTTAAAACCATACACAATAATAAAGCCAAAATGGATTAAAGTCTTAAGTGTAAGGACTGCAGTGCTAAAACCCCTAAAATAAAACATACACAGTAAATACTTGGACATCAGCATTAGCAATATCTTTCTCGATATGTTTCCCTGGGGGAAGGAAATAAAAGTAAAAATAAACAATAAAACTACATGAAACTCAAAAGCTTTTGCATAATGAAAGAAACCATCAATAAAACAACAAAAAAAAAACAATGTAGTAAATGGGAGAAGATATTTGCAAATCATGGATGAAAACGCATACAACTCAACACCAACCAATCCAACTGAAATAATCCAACTGAAAAATGAGCACAGGGATCTGAATAGACATTTTTCCAAAGAAGACATACAGATGGCCAACAGACATATAAAAAGATACTCAAAGTCTCTAATCATCAGGGAAATGCAAAAAGCTAGTATCAAAAAGATAAGAAATAATAAATGTTGGCGAACATGTGGAGAAAAAGGAACCCTCATGCAGCACTGTTGGTGGGAATGTAAAATAGTGCAGCCACTATGGAAATCAGCATAAAGTTTTCTCCAAATCTAGGGGAAAAAAAGAAAAGAAAAGAAAAAGAAATATCATAAAATCCATTAATTCCACTTTTGGATATTTACCTGAAGAAAACAAAAACACTACTTCAAAAAGATACATGCACCCTTGTGCTTACTGCAACATAATTTATAATAACAAAGATATGGAAGCTACATAACTGTTTGTCAATAGAGGAATGGATTTTAAAAAATGTTATATGCATACACAATGGAACATTACTCAACCAAAGAAAAGAATGAAATCTCATTCATGACAACATGGGTAGACCTAGAGGGTATTATGCTAGGTAAAATCAGTGAGGCCGAGAAAAGCAAATGTCATAAGATTTTACTTATATGTGGAAACTGACAAAAAAAGAAAATGAAAACAAAACAAAAGAAGAAAATGTCATAAGCACAGCCAATTGTATTTGGCTGCCAGAAAGGAGAGGGTAGGGGATCAACAAAACAGAAGAAGGGGATGAAGATGTACAAATTTCTAGTTATAGAATAAAAAAGTCATAAGGGTGAAAAGTATAGCATAAGAAATACATTTTAAGAAAGAAGGAAGGAAAGAAAAAAAAGAAAGAAAAAGAAGAAAGGAAGGAAGGAAGGAAAGAAGGAAGGAAGAAAAGAAAGGGAGAAATAAAGCAATCTGGGTGTTAGGGTAACAGGAAGGACACACTAGATCCAAACCACATTTCTCTAGTGTGTCATAGTTGTAAACCAAGTTTATTAGGAAATCTTCATCTTTTAGCTTAAGGTTTTGTTTCCTGTCAAAACAAAATGCTCTTGAAAGAAATATTCATTCAGTCCGATCTTCATCCTTCGTAGAGCTGATGAATTTCTCAAATCTTTTTCCTGGAATCAGTTTTAACACAATGAGAGGAATGAAATGCTAAGTAGAGAAACGTTCTCGTAAGAAGAAAATAATGCAGCAAAGAGGAGGCTAGGAACACGTCACTAATGATTTCAGTTGAGATCAATCCCTCCTGCCACACCCTGTACATACCTGGCTCTGCAGCTCTGAAATAGGTGTGGCACCAAGTGTTCTAGGATAAGTCCAGGCAAATACTCTCCCTGATCTCCAGTCAAATTTACTGTTCAAAAAACTTGAGTTTAAGCCGAATCCCCTAAAAGGGAAGATTTCACTCACCATGTGGTAAACTCAGTTTCCCCACGTTCTCAGCAATTTCTGAAGAAACTGAATGGAAAAAAAAATATGTTATATAATTTCTGGGTGTGTCTGGGAAGAAGGCTAGAGGCAGAGTAGGAAGTTGAAGAGGAAGGATGTGTGCTATTTGGTTGTCTGTATCCAGGAAGTTAATCTCTTGCTTTGAACAAATCAAAATGATTTGACAGTTATAATTAAAAAAAGGTTAAGGCTTAGAACTGAAAACCAGAAAAAACGTACACTTTTTATTTTTCTGCTTGAATATATAGGTATCTACAATTTTTCTTTTATTTTCATTTCTGTGTATGCGTGCGTAAGTGTATGTTTTCCTTTACAAATAAAGCAATTTTTTTAAACTCTCCCTCTTGTCCAGAGTCACATAACAATGGGAGTCACTAAAGTCACAGAAAAATCTTTTTTTTTTTTTAATCTGATGGTCAGAGATCACAAGTAGGTAGACAGGCAGGCAGAGAGAAAGAAGGTGAAGCAGACACCCTGCTGAGCAGAAAACCTGATGCAGAGCTCAATTCCAGGACCCTGAGATCATGACCTGAGCCAAAGACAAAGGCTTAACCCACTGAGCCACCCAGGCACCCCGTCACAGAAGAATCTTGACCTTCAGTGGTTGCTCAGGATTCAGAAGCTTACCTTGAACTTGCAAGGCCCGGGTGATAACCTCCTCATTGCTTCTTAAACCTGTATCATTGTAATGAACCCTGGAGAGGTTAGAGGAGGAGCACATAAAGATGTAACTAGGTGTTGGAAGTACATGATATGCAGCTTCTAGCTCACTGATTTTGACAAAGCATTTCAATCAATCACATTAGGTGTGGTCAAAATTTATTATGTTATTGTAGTGTTTCACGCACCAAGACTTCATGAAAATAGTCTAAAAATAATAGTCTAATGATGTAATAAGCTGTGGCAATAAATGTTTATAATTAAATGTATATTTTTACAATCAAAAATCAGCTTACTAAAAGTCACTAAACTTTTAGACTTTCAATAGAGGTCAATGAAAATGGCAGAAAAAGAAAATCAACAAATCTCCACGAAAGCAAAAAATGATGAGAAGTAACATTTTCAGAATGCTGGAAATTAACCAAACTCTTTCAGAAACCTAGGAAACATTTATTCAAGACAAACAATTAACTCTCAATAATAACAGCAGGACACATGATGTTTTAATGTGCCCCACTCCTACCCTACTTTCCCAATTCTGCAGTAGCCTGGAACACTAACAGAAATCATGGCTGACTTACTCTGTCAGTCAATGGAGGATAAAGAACAGAGCTGGATCTCTTCCAAAACCCCATTTCCAGATTACTGCCAATATTTGATTTGCCTAGTGGTTCCTTGGAAGACCCTAACTCACCAGGCTGTCTTTATTTCACCTGATTATCCAACACAAAGAGGTTTTTCCTCTAAGGATGCTTGTCAAAACTATCAGTCAATCCTTTAATATTGTGGATACTGAATAGCTAACAGTTGGGGTAAACAATAAGATAATCAAAGAACATAAAAAGTAAAGCTGAGGAAAGAGACCTCCGTAGTGGTTCTGAAAAGCTCCAACAAGTTCCAGAGAAGCTAGGTAGCCATGTACAGGCCCAAGATTGTGCCCAGAAAAGATTTAAGGATGCCCTTAGCTCTCACCTTGGGCTAACTTTGAGACTTCACCAAGCAGGAAGTAAAATCTATCGTAGAATTGTAAGGTATCTGGCTGAGTGTGGAAGGTGTAGTCCAACACACACACACACACACAAAGACTTTTAGAAAAGACTGGGAGATATTTAGGGAAAGTTCTGCTTTCCCTATGGTCATTAATAAATGACTCTAATGGTCCCTAATAAATCATTAAGCTAACTGAGCAGAATACAGACTTTATAGAGTCATATCATAAAAGTAATAAAACTATAGCAAAAAACAGTAACAATAACAGACCCTAGGAAAGAGAGAAACTGATTCCAATTCTCACATTATATTATTTAACATGTCTAATTTCTGGGGCGCCTGGGTGGCTCATTGGGTTAAAGCTTCTGCCTTCGGCTTAGGTCATGATCCGGGAGTCCTGGGATCGAGCCCTGCATCGGGCTCTCTGCTGGGCGGGGAGCTTGCTTCCCTTCCTCTCTCTCTGACTGCCTCTCTGCCTGCCTGTGATCTCTGTCTGTCGAATAAATAAATAAACAAATAAAATGTGCAATTTTCAATAGATATTTATGATACATGCAGAGAAATGAGAGAGTATGGCCCAGACACAAAGAAAAAGGCAATTAATAAAATCTTCCCTGAAGAATTCCATACATTGTAGAATCCTGAGTGGGATAATCAGTTAAGCATCCAACTCTGGGTTTCAGCTCAGGTCATGATCTCAGGGTCATGAGATGAAGTCTTGCATCAGGCTCTGTGCTCAGCACAGAGTTTACTTGAGATTCTGTCTCCCTGCCCCTTCCACTCTTGCTCCCTCTCTCATTCTCTCACTAAAATAAGTAAATCTTTAAAAAAAAGATCTCCATGTATTGGACTCACTAGAAAAAAACATTAAATCAACTATTTAAATATGTTCAAAAAAACTTTTAAAAAACTGAAGAACTACAGTAAAGCATGAAAATAATGTCTCCCAAAATAGAGAACATTATTATAGAAATTATTAAGAACAGATTAAATCAGGCAGAGGATATAACCAGCAACTAAATAATGAAATCACTAATGAAAGAGGAGAGATAACAACCAATACCACAGAAATAGAAACAGTTATAACAGAGTACTATGAAAACCTATATGCCGACAAACTGGCAACTTAGAAGAAATGGATAAATTCCTAGAAATATATAACCTACCAAAACTAAAGCAGGAAAAAAAATAGAAAATTTGAATAGACTAATTACCAGCATGAAAATGAGTCATTAATCAAAACACTCCCAACAAACAAAAGTCCAGGACCAGATGGCTTCACAAGTAAATTCTACCAAACATTTAATGAAGAGTTAAAACCTATTCTTCTCAAACTATTCCAAAAAAATAAAAGAGGAAGGAAAACTTCCAAATTCATTCTATGAGGTCAATATCACCCTGATACCAAAATCATATAAAGACGCCACAAAAAAGAGAGATAGAACTATAGGTGTTGTTCAGACCATCTGGGTGGTATATGTGACTAAACCCAGTAAAAGACTTTCTATAAATTTTTGAGATTCTGGCAGGCTGGTGTGATCTACTAGTGTTGCAGCTGCCTAATACAAACCTCATAAGTAAGTTCCTTTCCTTACTGAAACTTCCATGGACCAATCTGGAGTGATCTGCCTCTTTCCTAGGTCTCTCCCTGCCCTCTGTGTACAGTGCCAGTTTGTGAACCAACAAATAAAAACACTGAACAAAGTAGGAATAGAAGAGAACATCCTCATCCTGATAAAAGACATTGACAAAAATTCAGAGCTAACATCATACTTAATGATGAAGGGTTAGATTTTTTTTTCCTTAATCAGAAACAAGACAAAGATGCCCATTCTTGTACCTACTCAATACTATCCTAAGGGAATTCTAGTCACTACAACTAGAAAGAAAAGGAATCCAGATTGTAAAGGAAGAAGAAAATCTATCTCTGTTCACAGATGACAAATACTTATATGTAGAAAATTCTAAGAAATCTACTAAAAAACAATTAGAACTAATAAATTAATTCAACAAGTTACAGAATACAAAACCAATACACAAAAATCAATTGTATCTCTTTATACTTTCAATTTACAATTGAAATAAAATTAAGAAAGCACGTCTATTTACAGTAACATCAAAAGGAATAAGATATTATATAAAATATGTGTCAAACTTATAAACTGAACACAGCAATCATTAAATTAAAACAAAAAAATTAAATTAAGTGAAAAAAATTAAAGAATATATATAAATAAATGGAAAAAAATCACATGTTCAGGTATCAAAAGACTTAATATTGTTAAGAGAGAAACACTCTCTAAATTAATCTACAGGTTCAGTGCAATCTTTCAAAATCCCAGTTGACTTCTCTACATTAATGGACAAGCTGATTCTAAAATTAATATGAAATTTCAAATGCTCCAGAATAGTCAAAATATGTTGAAAAGAAAAACAAAGAGGACTCATGATTTCAAAACCCACTAGTAATAATCAAGATAGAGTGGTAGTCTTGTGATGAACACTGGGTGTTGCATGTAAGTGACAAATCACTGTATTCTACTCCAGAAACCAGTATTGCACTATATTAACTAACTGAAATTTAAATTTTAAAAAAGTGATACTGGCACTAGGATAGACATATAAATCAATGTGATAGAACTGAGAGTCCACCTATGAATCTATGTGTGTCTTCAACAAATGAATACCCATGTGCAAATGAAGGGGGGGTGGGGAGAGGAGGAGGAGGAAGAGGAGGAGCATGAGGAAGAGAAAGAGAAAGAAGAAGAAGAAAAGAGGAAGGGGGAGGAGAGGAGAAAGAAGAAGAAACATTGGAGGGGGAGGGGGAAAGGGGGAGGAAGAGAAGGAGGAGGAGGGGAAGAGGAAGAAGAAGAAGGAGGAGGAAGAAGAGGAGGAGGAGGAGGTGGAAGAGGAGGAGAAGAAGAAAGAGGAGGAGGAGAGGAAGAAGGAGAGGAAGAAGGAGAAAAGAGGGTTGAGGAGAGGGTAAAGGAGGGGAGGGGAGAAGGAGAAAATGGGCAAGTATCTCAAACTATATACAAAAATTAATGGATTATTTATTTATTTATTTATTTATTTATTATAAACATATATTTTTATCCCCAGGGGTACAGGTCTGTGAATCACCAGGTTTACACACTTTACAGCACTCACCATAGCACATACCCTCCCCAATATCCATAATCCCACCACCCTTCTCCCAACCCCCCTCCCCCCAGCAACCCTCAGTTTTCTGAGATTAAGAGTCACTTATGGTTTGTCTCCCTCCCAATCCCATCTTGTTTCATTTATTCTTCTCCTACCACCTTAACCCCCCATGTTGCATCTCCACTTCCTCATATCAGGGAGATCATATGATAGTTGTCTTTCTCTGCTTGACTTATTTCGCTAAGCATGATAACCTCTAGTTCCATCCACATCATCACAAATGGCAAGATTTCATTTCTTTTGATGGCTGCATAGTATTCCATTATATATATATATCACATCTTCTTTATCCATTCATCTGTTGATGGACATCTAGGTTCTTTCCATAGTTTGACTATTGTAGACATTGCTGCTATGAACATTCGGGTGTACGTGCCCCTTTGGATCACTACGTTTGTATCTTTAGGGTAAATACCCTGTGGTGCAATTGTTGAGTCATAAGGCAGTTCTATTTTCAACATTTTGAGGAACCTCCATGCTGTTTTCCAGAGTGGTTGCACCAACTTGCATTCCCACCAACAGTGTAGGAGGGTTCCCCTTTCTCCGCATCCTCGCCAGCATCTGTCATTTCCTGACTTGTTGATTTTAGCCATTCTGACTGATGTGAGGTGATATCTCATTGTGGCTTTGATTTGTATTTCCCTGATGCCGAGTGATATGGAGCACTTTTTCATGTGTCTGTTGGCCATCTGGATGTCTTCTTTGCAGAAATGTCTGTTCATGTCTTCTGCCCATTTCTTGATTGGATTATTTGTTCTTTGGGTGTTGACTTTGCTAAGTTCTTTATAGATTTTGGACACTAGCCCTTTATCTGATATGTCGTTTGCAAATATCTTCTCCCATTATTTTGGTTTTGTTAACTGTTTCCTTTACTGAGCAAAAGCTTTTGATTTTGATAAAATCCCAATAGTTCATTTTTGCCCTTGCTTCCCTTGCCTTTGGCAATGTTCCTTGGAAGATGTTGCTGTGGCTGAGGTTGAAGAGGTTGCTGCCTGTGTTCTCCTCAAGGATTTTGATGGATTCCTTTCTCACATTGAGGTCCTTCATCCATTTTGAGTCTATTTTCATGGGTGGTGTAAGGGAATGGTCCAATTTCATTTTTCTGCATGTGGCTGTCCAATTTTCCCAGCACCATTTATTGAAGAGGCTGTCTTTTTTCCACTGGACATTCTTTCCTGCTTTGTCGAAGATGAGTTGACCATAGAGTTGAGGGTCTATTTCTGGGCTCTCTATTCTGTTCCATTGATCTATGTGTCTGTTTTTGTGCCAGTACCATGCTGTCTTGATGATGACAGCTTTGTAATAGAGCTTGAAGTCCGGAATTGTGATGCCACCAACTTTGTTTTGACTTTCTTTTTCAATATTCCTTTGGCTATTCGAGGTCTTTTCTGGTTCCATATAAATTTTAGAATTATTTGTTCCATTTCTTTGAAAAAGATGGATGGTACTTTGATAGGAATTGCATTTAATGTGTAGATTGCTTTAGGTAGCATAGACATTTTCACAATATTTATTCTTCCAATCCAGGAGCATGGAACATTTTTCCATTTCTTTGTGTCTTCCTCAATTTCTCTCATGAGTACTTTATAGTTTTCTGAGTATAGATTCTTTGCCTCTTTGGATAGGTTTATTCCTAGGTATTTAATGCTTTTGAGTGCAATTGTAAACGGGACTGACTCCTTAATTTCTCTTTCTTCTGTCTTGTTTTTGGTGTAGAGAAATGCAACTGATTTCTGTGCATTGATTTTATATCCTGACACTTTACTGAATTCCTGTACAAGTTCTAGCAGTTTTGGAGTGGAATCTTTTGGGTTTTCCACATATAGTATCATATCATCTGCGAAGAGTGATAGTTTGACTTCTTCTTTGCCAATTTGGATGCCTTTAATTTCCTTTTGTTGTCTGATTGCTGAAGCGAGGACTTCCAGTACTATGTTGAATAACAGTGGTGATAATGGACATCCCTGCCGTGTTCCTGACCTTAGCAGAAAAGCTTTCAGTTTTTCTCCATTGAGAATGATATTTGTGGTGGGTTTCTCATAGATGGCTTTGATCATATTGAGGTATGTACCCTCTATCCCTACACTTTGAAGAGTTTTGATCAGAAAGGGATGCTGTACTTTATCAAATGCTTTTTCAGCATCTATTGAGAGTATCCTATGGTTCTTGTTCTTTCTTTTATTGATGTGTTGTATCACATTGATTGATTTGCGGATGTTGAACCAACCTTGCAGCCCTGGAATAAATCCCACTTGGTCATGGTGAATAATCCTTTTAATGTACTGTTGAATCCTATTGGCTAGTATTTTGGTGAGAATTTTCACATCTGTGTTCATCAAGGATATTGGTCTGTAGTTCTCTTTTTTGATGGGATTCTTGTCTGGTTTTTGGATCAAGGTGATCCTGGCCTCATAAAATGAGTTTGGAAGTTTTCCTTCCATTTCTATTTTTTGGAACAGTTTCAGGAGAATAGGAATTAGTTCTTCTTTAAATGTTTGGTAGAATTCCCCTGGGGAAGCCATCTGGCCCTAGGCTTTTGTTTGTTTGGAAATATTTGATGACTGTTTCAATCTCCTTACAGACTATGGGTCTGTTCAGGCTTTCTATTTCTTCCTGGTTATATGTCTCTAGGAATACATCCATTTCTTCCAGATTGTCAAAATGTTGGCATAGAGTTGCTCATAGTATGTTCTTAAAATTGTCTATATTTCTTTGGTGTTAGTTGTGATCTGTCCTCTTTCATTCATGATTTTATTTATTTGGGTCCTTTCTCTTTTCTTTTTGATAAGTCTGGCCAGGGGTTTATCTATCTTATTAATTCTTTCAAAGAACCAGCTCCTAGTTTCGTTGATTTGTTCTATTGTTTTTTTGGTTTCTATTTCATTGATTTCTGCTCTGATCTTTATGATTTCTCTTCTCCTGCTGGGTTTTGGTTTCTTTCTTGTTCTTTCTCCAGCGCCTTTAGGTGTAGTGTTAGGTTGTGTAATTGAGACCTTTCTTGTTTCTTGAGAAAGGCTTGTACCGCTATATATTTTCCTCTCAGGACTGCCTTTGTTGTGTCCCACAGATTTTGAACCGTTGTGTTTTCATTATCATTTGTTTCCATAAATTTTTTTCAATTCTTCTTTAATTTCCTGGTTGACCCATTCATTCTTTAGAAGGATGCTGTTTAGTCTCCATGTATTTGGGCTCTTTCCAATTTCCTCTTGTGATTGAGTTTTAGCTTCAGAGCATTGTGGTCTGAAAATATGCAGAGAATGATCCCAATATTTTGATGCCAGTTGAGACCTGATTTATGACCCAGGATGTGATCTATTCTGGAGAATGTTCCATGTGCACTAGAGAAGAATGTGTATTCTGTTGCTTTGGGATGAAATGTTCTGAATATATCTGTGATGTCCATCTGGTCCAGTGTGTTATTTAAGGCTTTTATTTCCTTGTTGATATTTTGCTTGGATGATCTGTCCAATTCAGTGAGGGAAGTGTTAAAGTCCCCTACTTTTATTGTATTATTGCTGATGTGTTTCTTTGATTTTGTTATTAATTGGTTTATATAGTTTACTGCTCCCATGTTAGGGGCATAGATATTTAAAATTGTTAGATCTTCTTGTTGAACAGATCCTTTGAGTATGATATAGTGTCCTTCTTCATCTCTTATTATAGTCTTTGGCTTAAAATCTAATTGATCTGATATAAGGATTAACACTCCTGCTTTCTTCTGATGTCCATTAGCATGGTAAATTCTTTTCCACCCCCTCACTTTAAATCTGGAGGTGTCTTCAGGTTTAAAATGAGTTTCTTGGAGGCAACATATAGATGGGTTTTGTTTTTTATCCATTCTGATACCCTGTGTCTTTTGATTGGGGCATTTAGCCCATTAACATTCAGGTTATCTATTGAGAGATATGAATTTAATGCCATCGTATTGCCTGTAAGGTGGCTGTTACTGTATATTGTCTCTGTTCCTTTCTGATCTACTACTTTTAGGCTCTCTCTTTGCTTAGAGGACCCCTTTCAATATTTCCTGTAGAGCTGGTTTGGTGTTTGCAAATTCTTTCAGTTTTTGTTTGTCCTGGAAGCTTTTTATCTCTCCTTCTATTTTCAATGATAGCCTACCTGGATATAGTATTCTTGGCTGCATGTTTTTCTCATTTAGTGCTCTGAAAATATCATGCCAGCTCTTTCTGGCCTGCCAGGTCTCTGTGGATAAGTCAGCTGCCAATCTAATATTTTTACCATTGTATGTTACAGACTTCTTTTCCCGGGCTGCTTTCAGGATTTTCTCTTTGTCACTAAGACTTGTAAATTTTACTATTAGGTGACGGGGTGTGGTCCTATTCTTATTGATTTTGAGGGGCGTTCTCTGAACCTCCTGGATTTTGATGCTTGTTCCCTTTGCCATATTAGGGAAATTCTCTTCAAAAATTCTCTCCAGTATACCTTCTGATCTCCTCTCTCTTTCTTCTTCTTCTGGAATCCCAATTATCCTAATGTTGTTTTGTCTGATGGTGTCACTTATCTCTCAAATTCTCCCCTCGTGGTCCAGTAGCTGTTTGTCCCTCTTTTGCTCAGCTTCTTTATTCTCTGTCATTTGGTCTTCTATATCGCTAATTCTTTCTTCTGCCTCATTTATCCTAGCAGTGAGAGCTTCCATTTTTGATTGCACCTCATTAATAGCTTTTTTGATTTCAACTTGGTTAGATTTTATTTCTTTTATTTCTCCAGAAAGGGCTTTTATATCTCCCGAGAGGGTTTCTCTAATATCTTCCATGCCTTTTTCAAGCCCGGCTAGAACCTCGAGAATCGTCATTCTGAACTCTAGATCTGACATATTACCAATGTCTGTATTGATTAGGTCCCTAGCCTTCGGTGCTGCCTCTTGTTCTTTTTTTTGTGGTGAATTTTTCTGCCTTGTCATTTTGTCCAGATAAGAGTATATGAAGGAGCAAGTAAAATACTAAAAGGGTGGCAACAACCCCAGGAAAATATGCTTTAACCAAATCAGAAGAGATCCCAAATCATGAGGGGGGAGAAAGAGGATAAAAAGAGGTTCAGAAAGAGAAAACAAAAACAAAAACAAAAAAAGAAAAGAAACGATTAAAAAAAGAAAACGAATAAAGAAAGAGTATAAAAAAGAAAAAAAAATATATATATATATTAGATAAACACAAAAGGACTGGGGGTGTCTGAGTGTCACAGAGCTTACAGGTATTAGAATGGGTAAGCCGGCTACAGAGACAGAGCCGAGGAGTGAGCTCTCAGCTCGGTGTTACCTTGAACTGGTCGCAGGCTCGGTGAGCTCCGAGCATGGCCAGAGGTCAGGGAGATGGGGGTAAATGGGCACTGTTCTCTGAGGCGCACTGAGGAGTGGGGCCCTGAGCTCTCGTTCGTCCAGGTCAGAGACTGGGAGGCCGCCATTTTCATTCCTGTCCTCCAGAACTCTACGAAAAGTACTCAAATCAAAAAAAGAGAACAAAAGCTCCCTAAAGCAAACCCAAGTGGATTACTCCGCCGCCTGGCCCCTGGTAAGGGCAGTGCAATTCTGCCTGGGGCAAAGACACCTGATAATCACTACAACAGGCCCCTCCCCCAGAAGATCAACAAGAAATCCAGCCAGGACCAAGTTCACCTACCAAGGAGTACAGTTTCAATACCAAGGAGAGCAGCTAAATTCCAGAGGAGGAGAAGCAAAGCATGGAACTCATGGCTTTCTCCCCATGATTCTTTAGTCTTGCAGTTAATTTAATTTTTTTTTCTTTTTCAATTTTTTTTCTCTTCTTCTGCTAATTTTTTTTAACTTTTACCCTTTTCTTTGTTAACATTTTTTAACTAGTTTGTCTAATATATATATTTTTTCTTTTTTATACTCTTTATTCTTTTTCTTTTTTAATTGTTTCTTTTCTTTTTTTGTTTTTGTTTTTGTCAAATAAATAAATAAAATCTTTTAAAAATAAATAAATATAAAATGTAGAAATTCTATGCAACAAATTTATGAACAAAAAAATGAAAAGAGGGCATCTGGGTGGCTCAGTGGATTAAGACGCTGCCTTTGACTCAGGTCATGATCTCAGGGTCCTGGGATTGAGCCCTCATCAGGCTCTCTGCTCCGTGGAGAACCTGCTTCCCCCTCTCTCTCTGTCTGCCTTTCTGCCTACTTGTGATCTCTCTCTCTGTCAAATATAAATAAATAAAATCTCTTAAAAAAAAAAAAGAAAAAAGAAAATGAAAAGAAGGGGGCACCTGGGTGGCTCACTCATTATGCCTCTGCCTTCACCGCAGTCATGATCCCAAGGTCCTGGGTTCAAGCGCCACATCAGGCTCCCTGCTCAGTGAGAAGCCTGCTTCTCCCTCTCCTGCTCCCCCTGCTGTGTTCCCTCTCTTGCTGTGTCTATCTCTGTCAAATAAATAAATAAAATCTTTTTAAAATATTAAATTAAATTTTAAAAAGGAGAAGAAGAAAAATGAAAAGAGCACCTCGGTGGTTCAGTCGGTTAAATATCTGCCTTAGGCTCGGGTCATGATCCCAGGATCCTGGGATGGAGTCCCACATTGGGCTTCCTGCCAAGCAGGAAGTCTGCTTCTCCCTTTCCCTCTGCTCAACCCCATCCCCTTCCCCGGCTCATGTTATCTCTCTCTCTCTCAAATAAATAAATAACATCTTTAACCAAAAGAAAGTGAAAGAAAGAAAAGAAACCCACAGGCTGGGAGAACATATTTGTAAATTAATCAGATAATAATCTAATATTTAGAACATAGAAAAAATTCCTACAATTCAACAAAAAGAAGACAAAAATATCAACTAAAAACTAGACAAAGACTTAAATAGACATTTCTCCAAAGAAGATATACAAATGCCCAACAAGAACATAAAAATATAATAAACATCATTACTCATTAAGGAAATGCAAACCAAAACTGCAATGAGACAACAGCTCACACCTTCTAGGATGACTGTAATGAAAAGCATAATGGAAAATAGTAAATGCTGGTAAGGATATCAAATTAGACCCTCATACACTGCTGATGTAAAATGTACATGCTGAATGTAAAATGATGCAATCTCTTTGGAAAACAGTTTGGCAATTACTCAAAAGGTTAAACAAAGTTATCATATGACTCAGCAACTCCACTTGTAAGTATATATCCCAAAGAACTGAAAACACATGTCTGCACAAAAACTTGTGCACAAATGTACATAGCAAAGTAATTTATAACAGCCCCAAATTGGAAACAACTCAGATTTCCATCAGTGAATGAATGGTATATCCATGCAATGGGTTATGATTCTGCCATTAATAGGAATAAAGTTCTGACTCATGCAACAACATGGATGAATTCTAAAAACACTATGCTAAATGAAAGAAGCAAACACAAAATAGCACACATTATATAATTTCATTTATATGAAATGACAAGAAGAGATATATGCAGATGGAAAGATGCAGATCAGTGGTTACCATAGGCTAAGATTGTGACTTTGTGGGGTGAGACTTGTTAATACATAAAGGGTTTCCTTGGGGGATGATGAAAATATTTTGGAATTAGATAATAGTGATGGTTGCTTTCCTTTGTTAAAATACTAAAAGCCACTGAATTATACATTGCAAACGGCTGGATTTTATAGCATGTGACTTATATCTCAATTTATAAATGAGTTCATATTTTGAAAAGTGTATCAAACTGGGTGAAAAATACTTCCAGAAAAGTACTATACTCTTTTGTTCTTCAAATTATAGTCACCTTTTGCCAAAACCAATTCCTAGACAAAATCTTTATTCCTGAAAGTTAACTTCAACAGTCTTGGGTGTCTGACTATTTTAATACTGAAAAACAAACTTACCAGATGGATAAGTAAAGGCATCTATGTAAAACTATTTGGGTTTAAATATTACAAACTATTTCTCAAAACATGACTAAAATTACTATTGGTATACTTGAGTTCATATCCTTGAGTCACCATTAAAAGACACAGGGTATCAGATTGGATTAAAAGGAAGACCCATCCATGGGGGCGCCTGGGTGGCTCAGTGGGTTAAGCCCCTGCCTTCGGCTCCGGTCATGATCTCAGGGTCCTGGGATCAAGCCTCTCATCGGGCTCTCTGCTCTGTGGAGAACCTGCTTCCTCTCTCTCTCTGCCTGCCTCTCCACCTACTTAAGATCTCTGCTGTCTGCCAAATAAATAAATAAAATCTTTAAAAAAAAAAAAGGAAGACCCATCCAGATGCTGTTTCCAAAAGACTCATTTTAGACCCAAAGTCACCTCCACATTGAATTTGAGGGGGTGAAGGATGATTTGTCATGCTACTGGACATCAAAAGAAAGCTGGGTACCAATCCTTATATCAGACAAATTATATTTTAAAACGAAGACCGTAATAAGAGATGAAGAGGGACACTATTACATTGAAAAGTTCTATCCAACAGGAAGACCTAACAATGTAAATATTTATATTCCTAACTTGGGAGCAGCCATTTATATAAACCAATTAATAACCAAATAAAAGAAATACATTGAGGGGTGCCTGGGTGACTCAGTTGGTTAAGCGACTGCCTTCAGCTCAGGTCATGATCCTGGAGTCCTGGGATCAAGTCCCACATCAGGCTCCCTGCTCTGCTGACCTCTCCTCTCATGCTCTCTTTCTCTCTCTCTCTCAAATAAATAAATAAAATCTTTTTTAAAAATTAAAAGAAACACATTGATAATAGTACAATAATAATAAGGGACTTAATACCCCACTCACAGCGATGGCCAGACCATCTAAGCAGAAGACCAACAAAGAAACAAGGGCCTTGAATGACACACTGGACACACTGGGACTTCACAGATATATACAGAGCATTTCATCCTAAGCAATGGAATACACATTCTTCTCAAGTGCATATGGTACTTTCTCCAGAATAGATCACATATTGGGTCACAAATCAGGTCTCAACCAGTACCAATGGACTGGGATTATTCCCTGTATATCTTCAGACCACAATGCTTTGAAACTTGAACTCAATCACAAGAGGGAATTTGAAAGGAGCTCAAATACTTGGAGGTTAAAGAGCATCCTAGGAAAGAATGAAGGGGTCAACCAGGAAATTAAAGAAGAATTTTCAAAATCCATGGAAACAAATGAGAATGAAAAACAAGTGTTCAAAACCCTTGGGATGCAGCAAATGTGGCCCTAAGAGGCAAGTACATAGCAACATAAGCCTTTCTCAACAAATTAGAAAATTATCAAGTACCCAAGCAAACCTTATACCTAAAGGAGCTGGAGAGAGAATAGCAAATAAAGCCTAAACCAAGAAGAAAAATAATAAAGATTAGAGCAGAAATCTATAAAAGAGAAACCAAAAAAATAGCAGAACACATTAGTGAAACTAGAAGCTGGTTCCTTGAAATCATTAACAAGATCAATGAACCCTAGCCAGATTTATCAAAAAGAAGAAAGGACCCACATTAATAAAATCATGAATGAAAGAGGAGAGATCATGACCAACACCAGGGAAATACAAACAATTGTTAGAACATATTGTGAGTAAGTATATGCCAACAAATTCGGCAATCTGGAAGAAATAGATGCATTCATAGAAACTTATAAACTACCAAAACTGAAACAGGAAGAAACAGAAAACCTGAACCGACCCCTAACCAGCAAGGAAACTGAAGCAGTCATCAAAGTTTCCCAACAAGAGTGCAAGGCCAGACAGCTTCTCAAGGGAATCCTACTAAACATTTAAAGCAGAACTAATACCTATTACTCTGAAGCTGTTTCAAAAAATAGAAATGAAAGGAAAATTTCAAATTCATTCTTTGAGGTCTGGATTGCTTGATCCCAAAGCCACCCTACTAGAGAGGAGAATTGTAGACCAGTAACCTTGATAAACATGGATGCCAAAATTCTCACCAAGATACTAGCCAACAGTACTTTAAAAGGATTATTCATTGCTACGAAGTGGGTATTTCTGGCTGCAAGGGTGGTTCAACATTTGCAAATCAATCAATGTACTACATCACATTCATAAAAAAAAAGGACAAAAATTATACAATCCTCTCAATTGACACAGAAAAAGCATTTGAAACAGCAACCTTTCTTGATTAACACCCTCCATGATGTAAGAATTGAGGGAACATACCTTAATTTCATAAAAGCCATCTATGAAAAGCCCACAGCAAATATCGTTCTCAAGGGGGGAAAACTGAGAGCTTTTCCCCTAAAGTCAGGAACATGTTTCCCCTAAGATAAGGGATGTTCATTCTCACCACTATTATTCAACATCATACTAGAAGTCCTAGCCTCGACAATCAGACAACAAAAAGAAATAAAAGACATTCAAATTGGCAAAAAAATTCTTCATGGATACATGATACTTTATGTGGAAAACTCAAAGACTCCACCCCAAAATTGCTAGAACTCATACAGCAATTCAGCAATGCAGGATATATAACCAATGCACAAAAATCAGTGGCATCTCTATACATTAACGATGAGACAGAAGAAGGAGAAATTAAGGAATAGAGCTCATTACATTTGCACCAAAAACCATAAGATACCTAGGAACAAATCTAACCAAAGAGGTAAAGGATCTTTACTGTAAAAACAACAGAACACTTATGAAAGAAATTGAAGAATCACCAAAAAAATGGAAAAACATTCCATGGATTGGAAGAACAAATATTGTTAAAATGTCTAAGCTACCTGGAATAATCTATGCATACAATGCAATCCCTATGAAAGTATCATGAGCATTTTTGACACAGCAGGATCAAATAGTCCTCAAATTTGTGTGGAACCAGAAAGACCCCATATATCCAGAGGAATGTTGAAAAAGAAAACTGCAGCTAGTGACATCATAATTCCAGACTTCAAGCTATATTACATAGCTATAATCATCAAGACAGTATGGTACTGGCACAAAAACAGACACATAAAACAATGGAGCAGAACAGAGAGCCCAGAAATGGACCATCAACTCTATGGCCAATTGAACTCCTACAAACCAGGAAAGAATATCCAGTGGAAAAAGCACAGTCTTTTCAATAAATGGTGTTGGAAAAATTGCAGTCACATGTAGAAGAATGAAACTGGACCATATTCTTACAAGATACATGAAAATAGACTCAAAATGGATGAAAGACCTAAATGTGAGACAGGAAATCATCAAAATCCTAGAAGAGAACATAGGCAGCAACTTCTCTACCTCAGCAACCTCTTTGACCTTTAGCAAGGGAAAGAAAAGCAAAAATGAACTACTGGGACTTCATCAAGATAAAAAGCTTCTGCATGGCAAGGGAAACAGTCAACATAACTAAAAGGCAACCTATGGAATGGGAGAAGATACTTACAAGTGGCATATCAGATAAAGGACTAATATCCAAGATCTATAAAAAACTTATCAAACTCAACACTCAAAAAACCAGATAATCCTGTCAAGAAATGGGCAGAAGACATGAACAGACATTTCTTCAAAGAATACATACAAATGACCAATAGACACGTAAAAAGGTACTCTACATCACTTGGCATCAGGGAAATAGAAATCAAAACCACAAGAGATACTACCTCACACCAGTCAGAATGGCTAAAATTAAATCAGGAAACAACAAATGTTGGCAAAGATATGGAGAAAGAGGAACCCTCTTATACTCTTGGTGGGAATGCAAGGTGGTACAACCACTAAGGAAAACAGTATGGAGATCCTCATGAAGTTAAAAATAAAGCCACCCTATGACCCAGTAATTGCACTAGTAGGTATTTACCACAAAGATACAAATGTATGACCCGTTAGGGGCACCAGCAATGCCCACAACAGCCAAACTGGGAAGAACCAACAGATGAATAGATAAAGAAAATGTGGTATACCCACAATGGAATATTACTCCACTGTCAAAAAGGATGAATACTTACCAGGATGTAAACATTAACATGGATAGAACTGCACAGTATTATGATGAATGAAGTAAGTCACTCAGAGAGAGACAATTACATGGTTTCACTCCTATGTGCAACTTAAGAAACAAAACAGAGAGAGGATCATAGCAGAAGAGAGGGAAAACTGAATGGGAAGATATCAGAGAGGGATACAAACCATGAGAGACTCTTCACCATAGGAAACAAACTGAAGGTTGCTGGAAGCGAGGTGGGTGATGGGATGGTAATAGGTGATAGGTATTAAGAACAGCACGTGATGTGATGAGCACCGTATGTTATATGCACCTGATGAATTACTAAACAGTACACCTGAAACTAATGGTGTACTATATTTTGGCTAATTGAATTTAACTAAAAAAATTTGTCTCAGCTAAGGATAAAACTTAACAGTATTCTTTCTAAAAATAACTACACCATCAATAAAGATAAGAATGTGGTGAGCTAACATGCATAGGAATAGAATATGTTATTTATCTAATTCAGGAAGCTTAATGATAACATAATAAGTCAATATTTTGATGTGCATAGGCCAGCAGTATAAAATTCTGGCAGATTAAACTATTGAGGCAATTGGAAGTATCTCAAAAAATTTTTGCCCAAGTTATCCCATGGATTTTTATTTATCATCTCTTTAATATATGATAGAGTCTAACTCAATGGTGTATGACAAACAAAAAACATAATGTTCTTTAGTTCATTTGCAGCATAATATTCTTGCAAGCAATCAAAATCATCTATTAAAATAAGGTAAAATTAAACAAAATAAATTTTAAAAGTATCAATTATACATACAATATATTATTTAAATTATTCATTATATTTTACAGACTGATAATACTTTAGTAATATTTTAAAATTAAAATTTCTTTAAAATAACTTACATACATGGATTAACATTTTTTTGGACATTACAAGAGGGTGTAAAATTGAAAGGAAAGGTCATTTCCTTTTCCTATTCCAATTTCATTTCCTATCACTACCACTGTTAAGATTTTGCTTTAATTTCTTTACTAAGTGACATTCTGAGGGGTTTTTGTGACATTATGAGCTTTAATAATAACTTTATAGCACTGTTTCTTGATTCATCAATTTTTGGAAACTTCTAATAATGAAAGGGGAAGAGGAGAAGGCGAAGGTGGAAAAGAGGAGGAGGAGGAGAAAGAGGAATGGAACGTTGGACAAATACCCTCCTGGAGTTAACAAAGCCATGAATTGGATCATGACATCTAGAGTATAGTATAGACTGTCAATAAAATATAAGATTCTAAAAACAAAGCAGCTGCATATAAGAATTAAGCACATCAGAGTACCTGGGTGGTTTAGTAGGTTAAACATCTGCCTTCAGCTCAGGTCATGATCTCAGGGTCCTGGGATCAAGCTGCATGTTGGGCTTCCTGTGAGCAGAAAGCTCCTCCTCCCTGCTCGAGCTCTCTCTTGCTATCTATCTCTCCCTCTCTCAAATGAATAAAATCTTAAAAAAAAAAAAAAGAATTAAGCATGTCATAAATCCAGTATTCCTAACAAATGGGGTTATAGCCAGAATGTTAACTTAGTGTTACTGATACAAATGGACATCGGTCTAAAATGTTTAAGAGTTAGAAATTTTTCTTCACTCCTTAAACCAAATATGCCATATGAAACCAAAATTGTAGTGAAAAAGAAATGAAACTGTGGCCTCAACATGGAGGATTTTCTAAGGATTTATTGAGCTAGCACATATTTACTGAATATCTTCTACATGCCAGGACTTTTCTAGCTATTTGGGATACATCTATAAATAATTCAAAAATTCTCTCCTAATGGAGCTTACATTCAAGCAAGGCAAATAAGTGATTAAAAGAACAGACAAGGGGCGCCTGCGTGGCTCAGTGGGTTAAGACTCTGCCTTTGGTTCAGGTCATGATCTCAGGATCGGGCTCTCTGCTCAGCAGGGAGCCTGCTTCCCCCTCTCTTTCTCTACCTGCCTCCCTGCCTCTTTGTGATCTCTATCTGCCAAATAAATAAATTTAAAAATCTAAAAAAAATAAAAGAACAGACAAAATAAAGAAGTTATGCAGTGGGTTCGTTGCGACATGCTATGAAAAACCAGAACTGAAGCAGAATAAGAAGGTGACATCTAAGGAGAGTTGAAGAAGATGAGGGAAAACGCAGGGGAAAGGGCATCCCTTCCCTCCACTAGAAGCCACAAGGACAAAGTTTCTGAACCAAGAATGTCCCTGGTATGATGGAAGCAAGAAAGAGGCCAGAGTGGTGGAAAGAGAGAGACCAGGAGGGTCAAAAGTAGAATGTACGGATCATAGGCTCTCGAGGCCTCTGTGAGAGTTTGGCTCTTACTCCTACACAATGGGGGCTGGACTAAGGAGATCCAGAAGAATCACTCGGGCTGCTGTGTTGGATTGACCTTGAGAGGAAGAGGGTAAAAGTGGGGGCAGAGAGCACAGTTGGGGGTACGCAGAGTGTCCCAGGTAGAGAAAACGATGCCCAGAACAAGAAAGTAACTGTGGAGGAGATGATGGGGCATGGTCAGATTCCATGTGTAACTGAACAGAGACCCAACAGTTTTCCTGAGAGACTGGATTAGGGGGTTAAGAGGAACAGATGAGTGAATGGTGACTCAAGTGTTTTGGCTTTAATGACTGAGGTGGTTGGGGAAAGAGAAGCAACAGGCCGAGCTGGCTTAAGCTCAGGGGTTTCCTGTATGAGATAGCAGGCATTCTAAGTATTAAAATGCCTGTTTGGAATCCAAGGGAGACTATCAAGTAAGCAGTTGCTTCTGCAGCCTGGAGTGTGGGCGGGGGAAGGGTCTGACTGGAGTCCTCAATTAGGGCGATGTGACCTATACCTGTGACATAAAGCCTGAACTGAGTGAGTGAATGAAGGAGGGCACTCGAGGGACGGTGGACACAGCAGAGTGTAGATAAAGGATAAGACAAAAGCAAAAAACATAAAGGAAATTTTAAGAATTTTCCTGTCAAATAATGTAGGACTTCTTCATGTTGAAAAAAGAAAATATAAATAAAAATGCAATATAAATTTGAACCACATACAACAGACATAGGATTACTTACACTGATATGTAAAAATGTCTTAAAAAGCAATGAAAGAAAAACAACTATATCAAGAGAAAATTCAGCCAAAGACACCAGGGCAGACAATTGAAAATTAAGGAGAGGAAAAAAATCAACAATAAGATTTGACATTGTTATATTAAATAATAAACAAATACATGCAAGTGGAAATAATAAGAAATACCATGCTTTTATCAAAAAGAAAATGATTTTTAATAATAAAACACTTATAGAAGACAAGATGATCTCCATGCTTTGCAAAGTAAGAAAGCATGTCTCAAAGCAATATGTGTAGAATATCTCATTTTCATTAAAGAAAACATGAGATAGATAACGTTAAATCATCTTAGGATATGATGCTACACATATGATACGATATAAACTATAAAGGGGAAAGTATGTATATTAACATAGAGACATTTTTATACATGGAAGGAAATATGAGAAAATATCAATAATCATCAGTGATGAGGTTATGAAGACTTTTTCATATACTTTATACTGTGTTTCTCAAAATGTCAACTATCAGCATGCATATTTTTGGTAATCAGGGAAGCAGCGGTTTGATAAATATCACTGAGAACAAAAAATTCTCAGTAAATACACAGTTGACAGAGACATTGATAAAGTATTAGCTGAACATAAACCCACACATCAGTGAACAAGGCAACCAAAATTAAAATTTTCTCCTCTGGCTACAAATAAAATACTTCACACAGATTTGCAAGGCCGTGTTATTCATGTGTTGTTTTTATAATTACAAAGCTAAGTGTGCTTAGTTTTATAATATTGCAGGGACTGAATGAATACTATCATTCCACAGAGAAGTGCTGAAATAAATTAAGCAGACAACGATCTGTCTAATGTGGCTTGCACACACAGCCCCCTATGTCACTTGTTTAGATTTATTTGCCTCCTTTTTTCTGAAAGTCCTATTATTGGGTCACTTCTTTGGAGTACAGAAAGCACAAGCAGGTGCTACTCAGATGAGGAAAAGGGCGTCTGGAATCCCTTTGTGCAAATGCACAGTAATATGGACTAGTCCCTGAACTTGAGTTAACTGGGCCTCCAGGAGGAGACAAAGAACCTGGCCTGCAGATAAACTTGAACGCACACACTGGTTAGGCATGATAGATCGAACCTACACATTTATCTTCAGGGCTTCCTGAAGTCCCAAGGAATATTTAAAGAAACTGGGAAATTTAGGTTTTTATTTAAATGTCTCCAAAAGGAAAAAAAGAAGTGAGAGTGGGAAGAAAGGAGATGAGAGAGAACCACAGTCCATTAGAAGGAGGAGGCCTGTGGACAATGGTCACTGACTTAATAGAATGGAAATGAAGGGTGGTGGGTAGTGGATGGAAAGGCACCAGCAGGGAATAAGCAGGTCTGGACTACAGAATCCTGAAAGAGTCAGCAACTGACAACAGAGCTTCCTCTTAAGGCCAGGTTCAGAATGTGGCTGAAAATAAGGGATTGATTAAAAGTCTACATAAAAAGCAGTCTCATTCTCAGATTTCCAGTCCCAGCCCCGAAAGCAAAGAGTTCCTCCCTCTCTTTCCGTGGAAGTGGGCAAGCCATCTGCACACACAGGTTTCTGAAGCAGCAAAGAATGAACTGAGAGGCTGATCTTAACACAGTTTCTCTCTTATAAATCATAATGAGTCCAGGGAATAAAGGAACATACTTCTGGGACTCCAGATACTAAAATATGTTAACATCCGAGTGGACACCTGGAGCAGTGAGCCCTCAGAGCTGACCCTACAGACATGTCAAGTTTGCATGAAGGAAGCACAGATACAAGAAAGCTTCCTGGCTCATGTCATTTCAGGAAGGCTTTTATTTGAGACTTTGAGTTTACTGTCAGTCCACATTTTAGGAGCCTTTGTTACATATTGGTCAACAAGTTTCAAAGCTTTATGACTTGAATGCGTCAAAATGAAAGCACGGCCAACAAAATGAAATGAGCCATGAAGATACTTCAGTAAAAGAGGACAGAGAATTGACTTGAAATTTATTCAAATGCCCCTGAATTTATTAGTTGCACCTTGTAACAGAGGTTAACGTGTACCAACATTGTTTTCATTTATTTCCTTAATACCAAATTAATGTTAGCAAAGAGGAATGAAATTCTCAATAAGTATCTTGTACTTACCATATCTGAGTTGAATTATTAAATCTTCCTGGACCTATTGGATTCATTTAATTTCTTCACCCATGTTTTGTTATGGTCTTCACTTCTACAGCATTCACCTTTAATCATGTAACTAAACTAAATGCACTGAAAATAACTTTGAATTCTGTGTAATATTATAAAAAGTTTTGTGTGGTGTGTATCTGTGTGTGTAAACTTTTATTTATATTGTGCATGTAGAAATGTCAGAGAGACACACACATACAGACAGAAACAGGGAGAGAGAGATTCCACAAATACATTTTGGAGGTTTTTTTGGTATCTGCTGCAATCATATGCTACCACGTAATTAACACATAATATATATTTTCCTCCCACCTTTTCAGTTATGCCACTGAATTTAGCCCTTTACAAATAATATTTATAATACTGGCTGATGAATTTGGTGTGGAAAGAAGAAAATGTTTATTTTATTTTATTTCCTGAGACTTGAAAGTAGCCACACTAGGCTCACCTTGTAAAAGCTAATTCTGGGGTTTGAAGGAAGCTCTATTTGCCACAGTGCAGAGAAACAAGAAGCAGCAGGGAAATTGCTAGTCTTGCCAATCGTGGGTTCTGCCATTCTGGGATGCAGAAATACAAAATTAAAAAGGCCAGTCCTGGCCCCTGTGATTTCTTTTTCTCTGGGTCCAACACTTTGGACTCCAGTCAACCCCAGCAGCTGGCATCCCAGACGAGTCTTAGTAGGTCAGGTTAGAATCCTGGCCATTCCCTCTCAGCCCTTAATCTGTACCCACCACACACAAGGGGCCATTTGAATGAGACCTTAAGAACCAGAGCTCTGCCTATTCTTCATTTTGGGCAAGATTCATCTTTGTTCCTCAAAAGACAATGGCTGTTCTCCTTTCCTCTCAGTTGAACTCTTGGCAACCTACAAAAAGCAGGGCATCTGTCTCTGTGGTCTTAATTTCCCACTGAACTCACTTTGTTCTTATTGTATACATCAGGTCTCCAAATACGTTTGAAATATATTCATGGGTCTTGAATGAACACTATGGGCTTCATGGCTGATGTGCATTCTCTCGTCAGCTGAGTGAGTTTGGGAACTGGTGATAACGCATAGGGGCAGTCAGGAAGAAGCTGGCAGGACCAGAAGCAGGAATCCCAATCAGCAGTTGGGCCACATCTGTCAGTCACTACTCAAGTGGTGTTCCTCTCCACTCAATCTGGAAAATGTGAACATTTGACTATGGAGGAAATACTTGGTGAGCTCCTACTATGAATCAGGACTGTGTACGGTGTTGGTAGTACAAAATCAAATAAGGGATCCCAGCCCTCAGTACATTTCAGCTTAGTGAAGAAGAGGAGTGTATCCGAATGTGACATTCACTCGCTAAAGAAAGGTATTTATGCACCTCCTATGTACCATGTCTACGACATGTCTTCTTGTCTGTTGGCTTCTATTTTTCTCTCACACCCACATCCTGTCTGTTCTAAATCTTGTCAGCTTTATCTTCAGTGTATATTCTGGATCCAGCACTTCTCATCGTGACTGCCAACTGCCATGCCTTGAGCTTTGTGTCACCTACATGAAGTATTAGAGGATTCCCCAACTGACCACCTCTAGCTGTTCTGCACACACGGCCTTGAGTGATTCTTTCCATCTGTGAGACGCCCTTGTCTGAAGAGATGGCTCCCGAATAGATAGGGAGTAAAAGCCAAATTTCCTCAGTGGCCCACAGGCCTTCTAGGACTGAGGTCACTGTCACCTCTCTAAGCTCATTTCCCATTGCTCTCCCCTCACACCTGCCTTCCTTGCTGCCCTCCGTTGTGCGAGTCACAAGTTCAGCACCCAGCCCAGGGCCACTGCACTTGCCCTTCCCACCTGGAACGTTCTTCCTTCAGAGAGGCACATGGACACCACAGCAACTAATTCAAGCTTGTGCTCAAATATCGCTTTCACAAGGATGCTTTCTCTGATGGCATAAAAATATTTTCATCTCGGGGCTCCTGGGTGGCTCAGTGGATTAAGCCTCTGACTTCGGCTCAGGTCATGATCTCAGGGTCCTGGGATCAAGTCTTGTATCGGGCTCTCTGCTCATTGGGGAGCCTGCTCCCCCCCACCCTGCCTGCTTCTCTGCCTACTTGTGATCTCTCTTTCTGTCAAATAAATAAATAAAATCTTAAAAAAAAATTTCATCTCATTGCCAATCTTGTTTTATGTATGTCCCCACTGATGCCTCCAACCTGCATTATTTTGAGCTAAATACTAGATGTATATATTTTCACCTGTAAATGTTTCACAAATAAAGATTTTTTTTGTTTCAAAAACTCCACAATATCTGTATCACATCTAAAAGGTTAACAAATTCATTTTTTTTTATTTTTTTTTAAAGATTTTATTTATTTATTTGCCAGAGAGAGAGAGAGGGAGAACACAAGCAGGCAGAGTGGCAGGCAGAGGCAGAGAGAGAAGCAGGCTCCCCACTGAGTAAGGAGCCCGATGTGGGACTCGATCCCAGGACCCTGGGATCATGACCTGAGCTGAAGGCAGCAGCTTAACCAACTGAGCCACCCAGGCGTCCCGACAAATTCATTTTTTTTAAAGATTTTATTTATTTACTTGGGGAGAATGAGTGAGAGAGAGCATGAGAGAGGAGAAGGTCAGAGGGAGAAGCAGACTCCTCAAGGAGCTGGGAGCCCGATGCGGGACTCGATCCTGTAAGTCTGGGATCATGACCTGAGCCGAAGGCAGTTGCTCAACCAACTGAGCCACCCAAGCGCCCGATTAACAAATGCTCAATGCTATCCAATATCCAGTAAGTATATACATTTCTCCCAATGACCAATATGTGTTTTTAAGTTTGTTTGATTCAGAATTCAAACAAGAATCTCTCTTAAGGTTTTTAAAAAATCTATTCTCTCTGTCTCTCCATCTCTTCCTCTCCCCCTCCCTCCTTCCTTCCCTCCTCTGGCTTTCTCTTTCTTCATCTCTCTCTCCTTCCCTCTTTCCCAATTTATTTGTTGAAGAAAGTGAATGGTTTGTCCTATAATATTTATATATTCTAGATTTTGCTGAATGTAAACTATTTTTATATTCCCTGTAAACTGGTAATTCAATCTAGATATTTGATCAGATTTAAGTTAAAATTTTTAGCAAAAAAATACATAGGTGATGTTACACATTTTAATCAATAGGCATATAATGTCTGCTTCTCTCTTTCTCTCTCTCCCCCCCTTTTTTTGTATAGATCTGCAGCCATTAATAGATCCACCCATTCCTAGATCTATTATTTCATTAGAGGTAAAAAAAAAAAAAAAAAAAAAGATGTTACTATTCCATGCTATCAAACCATTCCCAATTTTTTTAGGTGGAAGAGATAGTAATAAGTCAAGAAATAGTTGTGCTAGGTTTGGATGAGGTCATCCAAGAAGAGGATATAGAGAGAACCCCAGAGAGAAACATTTCAGGAGAAATGAGGAAAAAGGGAGCTGAAAAAGAAACCTAAAAAATTAAAGTCTTGGGGCACCTGGGTGGCTCAGTGGGTTAGGCCTCTGCCTTTGGCTCAGGTCATGATCTCAGGGTCCTGGGATCGAGCCCCACATCCCTGCTCAGCAGGGAGCCTGCTTCCCCATCTCTCTGTGCCTGCCTCTCTGCCTACTTGTGATCTCTCTCTCTCCATCAAATAAATAAAATCTTAAAAAAAAAAATGAAAGTCCTGAAAAGAAGGAGAATACCATCAAAGAAGCCAATACAGAAGAAACTTTTCAAGAAATAGAGAGGATTCTGGTGCCAGATGTTACAAAGATATCAAGATAAAGAATAGGGGAAAAAATAATTTAGAAACAGCATTAAGTTATACTCCTTACCCCAGTTCCCGTTATTGTGTTTGAAATAATCAAAGGAGATTTATATTATTTATCTCCTGACATGACATGTCCTGCATCTAAAACTGACTTCCATGTGACAGCCTCTACCATGAGGGGAAGGAGACTTATCAGGCCAGTGGATAAGACAGGTGCATTTGGTTTGAGAAGGTTGATTTATCCGAGTATACATGGGCACTGGGAAATGGGTTCTAGTTCTTCCATGATGAGTCAATGACCGGGACTCTATGTAAGCAGTCTCAGTTGTGGTCACAGGTGAACTACCTTAAAGTCACAAATGGAGAACACCATAGGGAAGGAAGTGGAATGATTCAAAATGGCTAGGATATTGAGTGGTAAAATCCCAAATAAGGAAAATATCAACCAGTAAAGCAACAGCAAGTAGCCCAGTGGGTGGAGGAGGAAGTTGACATTGAGATAAGATGGCTGTGGAGAAGGAGCTCTATTGAGGGCCAGGCTCTGTGTGTCCAGACACCGGCCACTTTGGCATGGGTTCCAGCACGTGCTGCTGGGATCATAGGTGGATTGTGGGGCTATACCAGACAGCTCAAACACTCCCTGTTGAAAAGCAGTTGTGTGATAGAAAGGATCAAAGATAATAACAAGGGGCACCTGGGTGGCTCAGCCATTAAGCGTCTGCTTTCGGCTCAAGTCATGATCCCAGGGTCCTGGGCTCTAGCCCCGCATAGGGCTCCCTGCTCAGCGGGAAGCCTGTTTCTCCCTCTCCCACTCCCCCTATTTGTGTTCCTTCTCTTGCTGTGTCTCTCTTTGTCAAATAAATAAATAAAATCTTTTTAAAAAGATAATAACAAATATCCCTTTAACAATTCTACCAAATTCAAAGCAACCATATGACTCTTTTCCCACATAAAGCAGGGACTGGGAGAAGACGAATTCCAGCCTCAGCTCTGCTTCTTGTCGAAAGAGTGTACTAAGGCAAGTTATGCTAAGACCCTGAGTTTTTTTATTTGATTGGTTTTTGCCTAAGATCTGTAAAACAGAGTGATATTTCCTATCTCTTAATTTGTATTGGGAATAAGAAGGTATATATTTTAAACTATCAGAGAACCACATCCAAAATAAATACTCTAATCCTAGAATTTTAAAAGTTTAAATGACCAGTCCTAAAGTCAATCAGGTAATGCCTGGGTGGTGAGCAGATTTTGCATACCTGGCCCTGGCGCTGATTTTCCTGTCCATCATGCTGCCTCCCTTCCTCGGGCTCAGTGTTAAGGGCACAAACAACATACAAACTGCTCAACTCCTGGCGAATACCTCGGGCCATGGCAATATCTTTGCAAGCTCAAAAGTGAGCTGCAAAAAATAGCACTCACAAGACTCAAGCTTTAAGAAGAAACACACTATTGCAAAAGGATCAAAAGAAACAAAGGAAAATAATTTATTCTTCCCCCTGAAGCCTAATTAGCAACAGGGTCATTTAGAGGCCTCAAACTAGAGAGTGACCTTAAAAGACTTTGGGCAGTAGTTTGACCAGTGTTCCTATTGTTTTTGGAAGCCAGGCACTAATCTGGAAATTAGCTGCATGGTATTTACCAGGAAGTAGGTAAAGAGTAAGCCAAAGAAATTTTCAAAGTGGCAGGACCTGGTATGTCCAAAGAAGTAATAAATTTCTCCCAAAAATCTTGGACTTTGTCGCTATTCTTGGAGGAACAGGAACATCAATAATTAACATTTGGGGGTTCAAGTTCATTTATGAAATTATAGGAAAGTTAACTAGAACTCTCAGAATACTGAATGAATGTTTTATTAATCTTCTAAAACTGGATTGTGAAGTTGGTTAGAATTTATTAAAAATCACAGTTATATACTTACTGTGGGTGAATTCTATAATATGTAAGTTATACCCCAGTAAAGATGTTTGAGAAAAGAGAAACAAAGTAAAATTTATATCCTTAAAAAGATTAATTAAATCAATACATTTTAGCAAGACTTATCGAGGAGAAGAAAAGGATAAAACACAAATTACCAATATTAGGAATGAAAAAGGAAACATCACTACATATCCTAGAGATATTAAAAAGATAACAGGGGCACCTGGGTGGCTCAGTGGGTTAAGCCATTGCCTTCAGCTCAGGTCATGATCTCAGGGTCCTGGGATCAAGTCCCACATTGGGCTCTCTGCTCACGGGGAGCCTGCTTCCCCCCTCTCTCCCTCTCTCTGCCTGCCTTTCTGCCTATTGTAATCTCTCTGTCAAATAAATAAAATTTTTTTAAAAAGATAACAAAAGTACAGTAAAAACAACTTCACAACTCTAAATTTGACAATTTTTATGAAACAGATTCCTTGAAAAATACTACTTACTAAAAGTAACACAAAAAGAAATAAAAAATTGTAAATATTTTCTGAGGGCAGAATAACTTAGATACCAAACTTCACAACCACATTACAAATACATGCATGCAAAAATATGACATAAAATTAGTAAAATTAGTAATCAAATATAATATGTAGCATATATATATACAGTAATCAAGTATAGAATATAGAAGAATATTATATACATATATTTATTCCAGGAAATTAAGGGTAGCTTAATTTTTTAAACATGTTCAACATAATTCACTACCTGTGGTAGTTTTAAAACATGCCCACAGACGTTTTAATACTCCTCCCTTCAATAGTAGCATGTAATTTCCCTCCTCTTTGCTGTCAGCTGGCCTTAATGATTCTCTTTTAATAGTATAAAACAAAGGAAGGGCATTTAACTTTGGAGACAAGGCCATAAAAGGAACTGGGCAAACAGCTTTTTAGTGATGATACTAAAGCAAGCCTATGAAAATCCCCACTTGGTGAGAAACCATAGTTTTTTTGCCAATAGCCAGAGTAAAAATGAGGTTTCCTGCCAAATGCCATGTGAGTCAGCCATCTTGGAAGTGGGTCTTCAAGCCCCAGTTAAAACTAAAAACAACTGTAACGCTGGCCAGCATTTTTCTGTAACCTGAGGGGAGACCCTGAGCTAGAAGCACTAAGCTAAGCTGCTCATGGATTTATAACTCTCAGAAATTGTGTGAGAAAATAGATAGGTATTGTTTCAAAATGCTAAATCTTGGAATAATTCGTTATGTGGGATTAGATAGAACTTACATGCCATGATAATTTATAATAGTATACAATAATTTACAAAGGAGAAAAAATATATATATATACATACACACACACATATATACACACATAATCATCACCATAGATACAGAAAAATCATTTAGTAAGATCAACACAATGATTTTTTTTAAATCTTAGCAGACATGAAATAAAAGGGAACAGATATCCTATTTTTTAAACTCAGGATGAACAATTTTTTCACCTTCACTGAGATATAATTGGCATATAACATTGCATAAGTTCAAGGTGTACAACATGATGATTTAATATACATATGTATTGGGAAATGATTACTAAGTAAGGTTATTTAACACATCCATCACCCACATAGTTACCTTGTGTGTATGTTATGTGTGTGTGTCTGTTGAGAACTTTTAAGATCTCTCTTAGCAACTTTCAAAAATACAGTACAGTATTGTTAACTACAAGCACCATGCTGTACATTAGCTCCCAGAACTTATTCATCTTATAACTGGAAGTTTGTACCCTTGACCACTTTCATCCATCATACTTAACAATAAATTATTGAAAGCTTTCTCTTTGAATCAGAAATGAGACAGAGATGTCTACAATCACTTCTCTTTTTTTCTTTCTCTAAAGATATTTTTTATTTATTTGACAGAGAGAAAGAGAGAGTGTGTGCACAAGCAAGGGGAGTGGGAGAGGGAAAAGCAGACTCCCCGCTGAGCAAGGAACCCGATGTAGGACTTGATCCCAGGACCCCGGGTTCATGACCTGAGCTGAAGGCAAATGCTTAGCCAGCTAAGCCACCCAGAAGCCCCGACAATCACTTCTTCTATTGAACACTGAATTGGAGATTCCAGCCAGACAAGGTAAAGAAATAAAACGTAAAAAGATGCTACAGAAAGAAATAAAATCTCATTATTTGTGTGCATTCAAATCCAAAATATCACCTTTAATAAATTATTTTTTAAAGAGAGAGTGAGCGTGCATGCACAAGTCGGGGGAGGGGCAGAGACAGAGAGAGAGGGAGGAAGAGAATCTTAAGCAGGGTCCACTCTCAGAATGGAGCTTGACACCAGGCTCAATCTCTGACCCTGAGATCATGACCTGAGCTGAAATCAAGAGTCAGATGCTTAAACAAGTGAGCCACCCAGGCGCCCCAGTTATATAAGTCATATTAGCAAAGTCTCTAAATACAATGTCAATATGCAAAAACCACTTGTATGGAGCAACCAAAACACATTCACTTCGTAGGAGTAGAAAATATCACAACCACTTTGGAAAAACTACTGGAAGTTTTTATAAAGCTAAGCCTGCAACTACCCTTGAGCCAGCAATTCTAATTCTATTTATCTAAAACCAATGAAAATTAATGTTCCTGAAAAAACTTGTGTAAGAATGTTTGTAATAGCCCAAAACTGGAAACAACCCATGTGTCAATTTGTAAGGGTATTAATAAATAAATTGTGGCATATTTATAAATAGAATACTGCTCAGGAACAAAAAGGACCAGATTATTTATATACACAACAATTGTTTGATTCCATTTATATAAACGTCACATAGGCAAAAACTGAACTGTGTTGAAAAATTCAGGACAGTGGTTGACTCTAGAAGTGTGGGAGTGGGAATTGGCTAGGATGAGACATGAGGGAACACAGCGATGGTAATGTCCTGTATGATTATGGGGATTTGGGTTGCATGAGTATACATTTATCAACCTCGAATTATATACTTCAGATTTATTCATTTTGTTGTATGATATTTTACCTCAAAAGAAATAAGGAAACAGCAAGTACATATTGAACTCTAGTTGATGGTAGTGTATACTGAAGTAACTAGGGAGAAAATGCTAATGTCTGAAACTTATTCTGAAATAAATATGCAGAAAAAATTAAGATAAAGTACCAGATGAATAAAGGGTTGCACAGATATATAAATATGTGAAAAAGCAAGATAAAATGTTAATATTAGAATCTAGCTGACAGGGTGTAAGTGTTCATAGTAAATTTGTTCAAATGTTCCATACATGTTCATAATAAAATGTAAGGAAAAATTCGGTTTCTGTGTAACAGCAAAAAAGATGAAAATTTTAATAAGATACTATCTGCAAAAGTGTTGAAAACATTAAATACCTAGAAATGAATCTAACAAAATACGTACAATATCTCTACAGAAAAAAGCTGGAAAATATTGTTATAAAATAAAGAGCACATTAATAAACAGAAGAATTTATTATATTCATGGTCTAGAAGATACAACATTGTAAATATGTCATTTTTTCCTCCAGCTGATCTGTAAATTCAATTAAATCCCGTTCAGTACCTGGGCATGTTTTTGTTGTTGTGTTGAAGCTGACATGCTGATTCTAAAGAATTACTTGTAGGGTGCCTGGCTGGCTCAGTGGGTTGAGCCGCTGCCTTCGGCTCAGGTCATGATCTCGGGATCCTGGGATCAAGTCCCGCATCGGGCTCTCTGCTCAGCAGGGAGCCTGCTTCCCTCTCTCTCTCTCTGCCTGCCTCTCCGACTACTTGTGATTTCTCTCTGTCAAATAAATAAATAAAATCTTAAAAAAAAAAAAAGAATTACTTGTAAATACAAAAGGTTAGGAATAGATAAGGCTATCTGGAAAACTGAAAACAAAGCTGGAGGACTTAAACTGACAATTGTGAAGACCGATCCTAAAGCTATAGTGTTTAAGATGAGGTGGACCTAGTGTAAGGATAGACAAATTTGCCAATGGAATGAACAGAGAATCCAAAAGCAGACACAGCACACACAGGTAGCCACCAGGTTTATGACAGTACACTGGACAAGGTCAAAAAGAGATACCCTTATGAAAAATTTTAATCTTGGCTCCTACCTCACCATATACACACAAAGAGAGCAATGTAAGGCAAAGTGCTAAATGTTTTAGAAGAAAATAAAGGCCATTCAGAAGGCAAAGACATCGTAAGCAGGACACGAAAAACACTAACTACATAAAAAAGGGAAATAATAAATTGGACTACATTAATTTAGGAAAATTTATTCACCAAAAGACACCATGAAGGGAATGGAATCTACAAAGAGAGGGAAAATGTTTATATGATACGTTTCCAGCAAAGGGATACATCCACAGTGTATAAAGAGCTACAAGTTAATAACAAAAGACAGAAATCCAATCTTTCAAAACGGCATAAAACTTAGACACAATATCACAGGAATTGATTTGATTTCTTTTCTTCCTACAGGGTTTCTTTTTTCCTCCATTTCTAATGAGATATAATTGACAAGCATCACTGTGTAAGTTTAAGGTGTACAGCAGAATGGTTTGAACAACATATATCATAAAATGATTACCATAATAAATTAATTAGTTAGATACATAAAACTAATAAATAAAATATATATAAATAACTATATATAAATATATAACTAATAAAATAACTATATATAACTAATCATGATATATATATCATCTATAATATAGTATATATAACATATATAGCATAATATATATCATATATATAACATCATATAGATACAATTTTAAGAAAGAAAAGAAAAAAATTATCCTTGTGATGAGAACTCAGGATTCACTCTCTTAATAATTTGCTTGTATATCATACTGCAGTGTGAACTATAGTCATCATGTTGTATGTTACATCCTTAATACTTATTTATGTGAGAAACTTATCATAATGAACAATAATGAACAATAGAAATGATCCCTGAAAGTTTAGTCTTTCCAGGACTTCTTATACTCACTCACTCTTCTAGGCCATTTGCTATTTTACTAGGAATCAACTTTAGATATTATTATTAAAGTTTTCTTCTGGGGCCCCTGCGTGGCTCAGTTCGTTAAGCCACTGCCTTCAGCTCAGGTCATGATCCTGGAGCCCCAGGATCGAGTCCTGCATCAGGCTCCCTGCTCAGTGGCCTCTCTCTCATTCTCTCTTTCAAATAAATAAACAAAATCTTTAAAAAAAAAAAAAAAAAAGTTCTCTTCCATTGGTTCTGTTCAGTAGAACCTTTCCATTCAAAGATTCATCAGTTGAGTTGTAAGGTTTTTTCTTGCTCATCCATTTGTATGGGTTTTCCCTCAACCTGTATAGATCAGGATTTTGGCATCTCTTGGAAAGTGATAAACAAGCAAGCCCCTGGAAAACTTGGAGCCTTCAGATGGAGGAATCTCTCAGTGCTCAGGCTCTCTGGGCACAAATAAGAAAGACAATCCTCTGACAATCACCTAATCAAATAGGAATTCCACTCAGAGCTGCAGTTCCTTTTAGCCTGTTGGTGTCAGCAGAATAAGAGGACCACCATCGTTAAAGAATTCCATACACAAGACCCTTCCCCTAGCTAGTCTACTGGTTAGTATCTCTTGGGTGACCCTAAAATATTAAGCTTTCCTAGGGTCTTCCCTTGAGAGACAAATCTTCTCTCAGATTCCTGGACCCAGGTTCCTATCCTGAGACCACACCTACTAGAACTCTTTGCCATAGGTTTGTCCATGTGGCCCTCTAGGCCTGGTCCTTGGAAAAGCATGGAGTCCAAGAGAATATGATGTTATGCATGTATGTTTGGGCTTCCATCTTCCCAGGTGTCTTCCATAATGAAGGCAGACTTAAGTGTAGACTGATGCTACCAACTAACTAAATTCAGCAAACAGAAGCTTCTCTCTCACTTCCCCCACAGATGTCTCATCCATCCTCATGCACTTTGTGCTGGTGTCCATTTTGTCCTTTGGTGTCTGCTGGATATGAAATTCTGTCCTGAGCCTCACTCTGTTCAGAGCCTTGATAATTTAAATAACTCTGCCACATTCACCCCCACCCAGTAGACTCTTGCTTCAACCTCAACTGACACTAAAGCTAAAATCTTGAGGCCTTCCCCATGAATGAAGAGCCACTTTCCCCTTTATACTAATGTGAAGACTTACTGCAAGCTGACCTTAAATGATCTTGACTGTTAGGTCCTCCTCTTGGGGTACGGTGCATCCTAGAACTCCCACTTTTACCTTACTACTCTGTCCCTCAGTTTTTGGCAAGCCCGTGAGCAGAGCCAAAGCACATTCTAATATCTATCTCTTTTTAATTTTTTTAAAGATTTTATTTATTTGTCATAGAGAGACAGCATAAGCAGGGGAGAAGCAGGCAGAGTGAGAAGCAAAAGCAGGCTCTCCGCTGAACAGGGAGCCTGACATGGGGCTCAATCCCAGGACCCCGAGATCATGACCTGAGGAGAAGACAGGTGCTTAACAAACTGAGACACTGAGGTGCCCCAATCTCTTTTTACTTTTAAAAATGCCTCCTGAGTGGCATTGATTACATTCACAATGTTGGGAAACCATCATCAATATCTAATTCCAAAACTTTAGTTATCCTAAACAGGAATTCTGTACTCATTAATCTACTACACATTTTAGATGGTAGGTTTTCATTTCCTGGATTGCTGGATTCAAGATAAGATGGATTCAACAATTACTAAATTAAAGCCTTTTCTTATACTTAAAGTTTCATTATAGGATGCTTTTCTTGGGAAAGGAGGAATGACAATTCATTCTAAACCTTGTCTAGTGATCTTGACTGTTTGGGAGCTAACCTTATTGTCTTTAGAATGGTTAGCTCTCCTCCAGAACCATGACGTTGACTTCATCCTCTATTTTGTGATCAGCTTTTTTGGACACAATAGTTATATTCCAGGCATTGGGTCAGATACAAGACAGATTAAGATGTGTCCATGCAAAATATCTTATGGCATTTTAGCAATGCTACTCAGTCACTCACATGCATACACCATGTCAGTTTAGTAATATTTTTATCACCAACATGGTGGAGGTAGGTCAGAGGACAGAGTAGAATGCAAACACCAGGACTATGCTCATGAGAAAAGGATATGAACTTCAGTGCTATGATGCCAGGACATCTGTTTTGACTTTTCAAAGTATTGTTTGTTTGTGTTTGTCATTCATTATATTGTGCAGTAGTTAGTACAAGATTGGACTCTGGAGTTAAGCTCTTAGTTAAAAATAGAGCTATGGAATTTAGTAGACTTTAGAACTTCTTAAGCCTTTTATTTACTAAGGTAAGTTAACAAGCCTTTTTAAGTCTCAATTCTCCAAGCTGTATAATACACACAAAAATTATAACTATGCCATAAGGCTGTCATGACAATTAAGTTAAGTAAACCTTCCAAATTCTTCAGCTCAGTGTCTGGCCTATACTTAGGGCAGTTATTATAATATCGAATGGACAAATGAAAGAGATCAATAAATAATTTTCAAAAAGTAAAGGGTTTAGGTGTTATTTCTGAGATACAAAAGCATAACTGGAAAGATATAAGGACTTTAACTAACAATACTGTTCAAATGTTAAATTTAGAGATTATCCAAACTGTTTCTTTAAATAGTGCTTGGATGTCAAGTTTCTGCATGGAGCAAATTAAACATTCTTTTCATAGCCTTTCTCTTTCAGTTCTAGATGCCAAGTTTCAGACAAGCACCTGAATTCCAAGTGATAGTCAATGTAAGACACTTTCATGATTAATATATAACCTTGATTTAGTCCATTTGTTTTTGGTGGGATGGGGATTTTGGCATTCAGTCATCATGTGGGGATTCCAGAGAAAATTTCAAGTTGTGAGACGTTTGTACTTTGCACAGTTTGAGATTGCTTTAACTCCAGCAGAACATCCCATTTGATGTATTGCAACAGTCTGGGCAATTACACACCTGAACGTGTCCTTGGAATGTGCTGAGCCACAAACAAATGCCAACTATTCCAGCTATGTCTCCACAGTTCAGCACATATCTTTTTTCAAACAAGAACCGAAACAGCCCCTGGGCCCATTGTTTGAACATGTTCAGGAACCTGGCGCTCTCAGGTCAAGTAGTAAACATCCATCAATAATGATTCAGAAGGAGGGTTAAAAAATAAATAAGTTAGTGACCCAGGAGAAGCCACAGTATTAAGTTCAGAGTTTCTAAGAGATTGTGAAAGAGCAGTAATTAGGTCTAATCATAACTAGTCAATGATTTCCAAAAAATTAAATATATCCAATGGATACAACAAATTCTAGACCTCTACAGACTTGGTGGCCCAAAAATGTTATCACCAATAGGAGAAGTAGCAGGTGTAGATTATCTGGGGAGCTTTCACAGCCCACAGATCTTCTGAGGACTAATACTCGATTCCAGATACAAGAATCTAGCAAAACTAATACAGGGAGAAAGCTGAATAAACAAACATAGTTCCAGTGTGACTTACACTGTAAACCAAGACCAGTACATGGGCAGACCCAGTGCTCCTTCAGGCACTGCCCAACACAGTTCCCAGGAATATGGCAGAAAACCATTTGCAGATTTCATTTTGCACTTGAGGAAAATCTGCCAATATACCCAGGTATATACATTGTGGGATCAGAAGGCCTGAGACTGCAGGTGGCAATTTGGGGATAGAAGAGACGAGGACTGGCATTTGAAAAAATCTTTTAATACGATCAATAGCAGTCATAAGAAATTAAAGTATTTTTAATATTATATATGCAACATTTAATGTACCTTTTTAATATTTGTCCCGTTGTTCTTTTTTTTTTTTAAGATTTTATTTTTTTATTTGATAGAGAGAAATCACAAGTAGACGGAGAGGCAGACAGAGAGAGAGAGGGGAAGCAGGCTCCCTGCTGAACAGAGAGCCCGATGCGGGACTCAACCCCAGGACCCTGAGATCATGACCTGAGCCGAAGGCAGCGGCTTAACCCACTGAGCCACCCAGGTGCCCCTGTCCCGTTGTTCTTAAATTAAATTGATACTACTATACCAGTATCCAAAATATTTGCATTTCTGATGCAGAAAAAAGAATATAAGTGCCACATAGTTATATTCTTGCTATAGAAAATAAGTATACTTTTTTCTAATTTTTTATTCTGGTAAATACGTTTAACATTATATACACCACCTTAACCATTTTTTGAATTTAAATTCAAGTAACCAACATATAGTACATCATTAGTTTCAGATGTACAGTCCAAAAATCCATCAGTTCCATATAAGACCCATGCTCATCACCTCACGTGCCCTCCTTAATTCCCATCACCCAGTTACCCCATCCCCCCACCAACTCCCCAGCAGTAGCCCTTAGTTTGTTCTCTATAGACAGACTATAGTTAAGAGTCTCTCATGGTTTTTAATCCCTCTCTGATATCTTCCCGCTCAGTTTTCCTTCCATTCCCCTATGATCCTCTGTTATATTTTTTAAATTGCACATATGAGTGAAACCACATGATAATTGTCTTTCTCTGGTTGACTAATTTCACTCAGCATAACACCCTGAAGTAAGATGTAAATGGTAAGTAGTCATCCTTTTTTGATGACCCACTAACATTCATGTGTGTGTATAGATATATCATATACCTATATATATGTATACATATACATATATATCTATATGTAGATATAGATATAGATATATATGACATCTTCATCATCCATTTATCAGATCCTACTGGCTAGTATCTTGGTGAGAATTTTGGAATCCATGCGTATCAAGAATACTGGTCTACAATTCTCCTCTTTGGTGAGGTGGTTTTGGGATCAAGCAATCCAGACCTCAAAGAATGAGTTTGAAGTTTTTCTTTCATTTCTGTTTTTTAAACAGCTTCAGAAGAATAGGTATTAGTTCTGCTTTAAATGTTTGGTAGGGGCGCCTGGGTGGCTCAGTGGGTTAAGCCGCTGCCTTTGGCTCAGGTCATGATCTCAGGGTCCTGGGATCGAGTCCCTGCTTCCTCCTCTCTCTCTCTCTCTCCCTGCCTCTCTGCCTACTTGTGATCTCTCTCTGTCAAATAAGTAAATAAAATCTTTAAAAAAAATTTTTAAAAAAATGTTTGGTAGGATTCCCTTGAGAAGCTGTCTGGCCTTGGACTCTTGTTTGTTGGGAAACTTCGATGACTCCTTCAGTTTCCTTGCTGGTTAGGGGTCCGTTCAGGTTTTCTGTTTCTTCCTGTTTCAGTTTTGGTAGTTTGTAAGTTTCTATGAATGTATCCATTTCTTCCAGATTGTCGAATTTGTTGGCATATACTTACTCACAATATGTTCTAACAATTGTTTGTATTTCCCTGGTGTTGGTCATGATCTCTCCTCTTTCATTCATGATTTTATTAATGTGGGTCCTTTCTTCTTTTTGATAAATCTGGCTAGGGTTCATTGATCTTGTTAATGCTTTCAAGGAACCAGCTTCTATTTTCACTAATGGGTTCTGCTATTCTTTTGGTTTCTCTTTTATAGGTTTCTGCTCTACTCTTTATTATTTCTCTTCTCCTGCTTGGTTTAGGATTTATTTGCTGTTCTTTCCTCCAGCTCCTTTACATGTAAGGTTTGCTTGGGTACTTGATACTTTTCTAATTTGTTGAGAAAGGCTTATGTTGCTATGTACTTACCTCTTAGGGCCACATTTGCTGCATCCCAAAGGTTTTGAACACTTGTTTTTCATTCTCATTTGTTTCCATGGATTTTTCAAATTAATTTCCTGATTGACCCCTTCATTCTTTCCTAGGATGCTTTTTAACCTCCAAGTATTTGAGTTCCTTTCAAATTCCCTTTTGTGATTGAGTTCAAGTTTCAAAGCATTGTGGTCTGAAGATACACAGGAAATAATCCCAATCCTTTGGTACTGGTTGAGACCTGAATTGTGACCCAGTATGTGATCTATTCTGGAGAAAGTACCATATGCACTTGAGAAGAATGTGTATTCTGTTGCTTAGGATGAAATGCTCTGTATATATCTGTGAAGTCCATCTGGTCCAGTGTGCCATTCAAGGCCCTTGTTTCCTTGTTGATCTTCTGCTTAGATGGTCTGTCCATCTCTCTGAGTGGGGTATTAAGTCTTTATTATTATTGTACTATTATCAATGTGTTGTTTTTGCTTGGTTATTAATTGGTTTGTATAAATGGCTGCTCCCAACTTAGGAACATAAATATTTACAATTGTTAGGTCTTCCTGTTGGATAGACCTTTTCAATATGATAGAGTGTCCCTCATCATCTTTTATTACAGTCTTTCATTTAAAATAAAATTTGTCTTATATAAGGATTGCTACCCAGCTTTCTTTTGATGTCCATAAGCATGACAAATCATCCTTCACCCCTTCAGTTTCAATCTGAAGGTGTCTTTGAGGCTAGAGTCTTTTGGAAACAGCGTCTGGATGTGTCTTGCTTTTTTATCCAATCTGATACCCTTTGTCTTTTAATTGGAGCATTTAGTCCATTTGCATTCAGAGTAAAGACTGAAAGATATTGATTTTGTCCCATTATATTACCTGTAAAGTCTCTGTTTCTGTAGATTGTCTCTGTTTCTTTCTGGTCTACATTACTTTTGAGTTCTGTCTTCACTTACAGGATCCCCTTTAATATTTCTTACGAGGCTGGTTTAGTGATCACAAATTCTATCAGTTTCTGTTTTTCCTGAAAGCTCTTTCTATTCTGAATGACAGCCTTTCTGGATGAAGTATTCTTGGCTTCATCTTTTTTGTTGTCGTTTTGTTTGGTGTTTGTTTGTTTTTGTTCACCTTTAGTACCTGATATATCATGCCAGTCCTCTCTGGCCCACCAGGTCTCTGTGGATAAGTCTGCTGCCAGTCTAATGATCATATCTCTGTGAGTTAAAGACCTCTTTTCCCAAGCTGCTTTCAGGATTTTTTCTTTATTTCTGAAATTTGCAAGCCTCGCTATTATATGTCAGGATGTTGATCTATTTTTATTGATTTTGAGGGGGTTCCCTCTACCTCCTGTGCTTGAATGCCTGTTTTTTTTCCCAGATTAGGAAAGTTCTCAGCTGCAATTTGCTCAAATATACCTTCTGCCCCTCTTTCTCTTTCTTCTTCCTCTGGAACCCCAATAATTCTAATATTGTTTCACTTTATGATATTGTGGATCTCTCAAATCCTCCCCCTAGTGATCCAGTAGTTGTCTATCTCTCTTTTCATCACTTCCCTTATTCTCCATAATTTTATCTTCTGTATCACCGATTCTCTCTTCTGCCTCATTTATCCTGGAAGTAAGGGCCTCCATTTTTTATTGCATCTCATTAATAGCATTTTTTATTTTGACCTGATTAGACTTTAGTTATTTCTCAGAAAGAGATTCTCAAGTGTCTTCTATGTTTTTTTGAAGCCCAGCTGGTATCTTTATGATCATTATTCTGAATTCTAGCTCTGACGTTTTACTAATATCCATATTTATTAAGTCTCTAGCAGTTAATATTGCCTCATGTTCTTTTTTCTGGGAATTTTTTCCATCTTGTTATTTTTTCCAGAGAAGAATAGATAAATGAGAGGAGAAAATACAGAAATATCAATCATGACCCCTGTGAAATACACACTAGATGAATCAGAAAAAGAACAAAAGGGAAAAAAGAGAGAATATAATCCATCAGGTGAACAGAACTGGATGATACACCAGGTCCTGAGTGTATTTTGGTCTGTTTATTAGGGAACACTAGATCCCAAAATTGTAAAGAAAGAAAAACTTATATATGTACAAAAATAAAACTGAATACATGAACAGAAGTCAAAAATGCAGAATATTTACATAAAATATAATGTAAAAATGAACATTAGGAAAGTCTTTAAAAAGATTTGATAAAATAAGAAAGTAGTTGAAAAAGAAAAAGGAAATTTTAAACTAAAATACTAAAGAACCGTGAGGGGATAAAAACCTTCAAATTCTATAGCACTGGAGTTTTTCGGTTCTGTGTGATCAGTAAACTTGGTATTAGCCAGATGTTCCTGCTGGTCTTTTGGGGGAGGGACCTGAGCACTCATTCTCAGGTGTCTTTGCCTGGGCAGAGTTGCACCACCCTTGCCAGGAGGCCGGGCTCAGTGTAAGCAGCTCTCTGTTGCTCTGTGTGGCTTTTGTTCCCTGAAGGCTTTCTGTGCTACTTTAGAGGATGAAAATAAAAATGATGGTGCCCAGATCTCCAGCCTCAGAGCTGAAAGATCATGGCCCCCACCTTTAGTGTGCCCACAGAGAAAGAGTCAGTTACTTCTGTGGGCCCCAAACTCTGCAGATTCCCATGGCGTGCATCTAGACCACTCCTCTCCCGGGAAGGAGGAGGGTCTTGCTGGTTCTGCCACTTGGTTGGCCTCATCTCAGAGAGCAGTTGCCAGATTGTGCCATGGTTCATAGTTTGTGGCAACACTAAGCTGAAAGCCCACTCTTGGGCTTGCTGATTGCAGCTCGTTTCCCTACTCCAATTTTTGGGAACTCTGCTGCTCACAGGCACCCCCATTCTTTCTGTGACCCTGGGTGTCCTGAGACCACAGTATCCCACCCAGGATTCTGCCCTGCCTCACCACCTGAGCACCTTTCAGGCAGGGACCTCCCTCTCTGGAGCAGACTTCTAAAAGTTCCAGTTCTGCTCTCTGTTGTATATCACTTTCTGGTAGCCAGCTTACAAAGCCTCCCTCCCCCCATGGTTTACCTTCTGGTATATTCTCTCACATTCACTTCTCTGCAACTCCCACCTTGCAAAAAGTGGTCAATTTTCTATTTGTAGCATGGCAGCATTTCTTCCCTTAGATCTCAGTTGAGTTCACTGGTGTTTAGAATGATTTGATAGACACCTAGCTGAATTCAAGGGGCCAGAGGAAATAAGGGTCCCCTACTCTTCCACCATCTTCCCCCTCTCTGCTCTACATTTGCTTTTATGTCAACTATTTTCAGGTTGCATAAACTCTGTAATTATTATTTTAAGTTCTTCATCCTGTAATTTACTTCAGTTTTAAATTTTTTGTGTGAAGATTGAAGTTGATGCCAATATTTTGCTATTCTATAAAAATACTACAGTAATCATCCTCTTACTTTTAGGTAAAATCCTTAGTTTAAATTTGCAAAGTAGGATTTTGATCAAAAGACATTTTTGCTTGTCAGTATGTGTGTCTGGTAGTTTATTATTTTTCTCCTGGTTGATGCTGCCAAATTAATTACAAAAACACTACATTATATACATTATGAATGAGGGCAACCACCTTCATCTCTAACACACCAGCTATTTTGCCATCCCACAATTGTAGAAGATATTTCATTGATGGCTTAAGTATAATTTCATTCATAAATAACAATGTTGACCAATGTTTAATGTTTCCATATTAAAATTATCTTGGAGTGCCTGGAAGTCTCAGTCAGTTAAGTGTCTGACTCTGGATCTCCACTCGGGTCCTGATCTCAGGGTTGTGAGTTCAAGTCCCATGTTGGGCTCCACACCCATGGAGCCTCCTTAAACAAGCAAACAAACAAAGCGTGAAACAAACACGTAACTATCTCCTACTAGGTAAATTTTCTATACTTAAATTGGAAATCTCATTTGATGCTCATTAGTATCAATAATAAATATGTTTCCCATACATGCTGAGAATATTCTCCAACTTATTTATTTTTACTTTTGATCAGTATTATGCTTGTATTATTTTTCCTTAAGTTCTTAATATTCTCATGATTTGTGCATCAGCTGGAGATATCTTGCAATGCCCATACTCTCATACTTGAAAGATCCCTAAGAAATGAATGAGAAATAAATAATGTACAGATAATTTGAGAAATATTGATGAAATAAAATTGAGACGATATCAAACTAAATAATGACAAATGTACTACCTCTCCTGAGGAAAAAAAAACAGCATCTAAGCTAAGTTGATAGAAGAAGTAGGTCCTGTCAGCACCCTGCAAAGGTTACACTTTGGAATAAGGTGATAGTATAAGCAAAAAGCTAAATGCCACAATAGCTAGTTTCAAAGGCACAACAAAGGGAAGCCTCAGAAATAAACCTCACTCGCTGGCTTGCCAAAGACTGACTCTCCTCATTATTTCACTGGTCATCGATAGGATTTGCCCATATTCAATATTTCACCTTCAGGTGGCTGATTAGAAAGGGATGTAGAAGTCAGAAGTTTGAATTTGTGCAAGAAATTACATTTTTTTTTAAAGGCAGCTTGCTTTTGGCCTCTTTCTCTCTCTCTCTCTTCTTATAAGATTGATTGATTGATTGATTGATTGATTTGAGAAAGAAAGAGTGGGGGGTATAGGGCAGAGGCAGAAAGAGACTCCCCAAGCAAGCTCCACGCTCAGCACAGAGCCTTTATTACCATGCTTTTTCACTTATATTAACTTTATACTTAGTATTTTGTTTATCATAGTGTGAATTAAAAAGAAATGTATAGGGGTGCGCTTGGGTGGCTCAGCGGGTTAAAGCCTCTGCCTTCTGCTCAGGTCATGATCCCAGGGTCCTGGGATCGAGCCCCACATCGGGCTCTATGCTCGGCGGGGAGCCTGCTTCCTCCTCTCTCTCTGCCTGTCTCTCTGCCTACTTGTGATTTCTGTCTGTCAAATAGATAAAATAAAATCTTTAAAAAAAAAAGAAATGTATAGGGGGCACCTGGGTGGTTCAGTGGGTTAAGCCTCTGCCTTTGGCTCAGGTCATGATCTCAGGGTCCTGGAATTGAACCCTGTACCAGGTTCTCTGCTCAGCGGAGAGCCTGCTTCCCCCTATCACTCTGCCTGCTGCTCTGCCTACTTGTGGTCTCTCTCTCTGTGTCAAATAAATAAGTAAGTAAAATCTTTTTAAAAAAATAAAAAATAAAAAGAAATATATATCTGGTTCCCAGCTCCTGGCACAGAGCTCCTAATCCTCTAGAATTTCCTAAGTGATAGGAACATCTCTTACTAATGAGGCAATTCTTGGTGGGCCCCTAGACAGCTTGAGGATGAGGGCTGGTCTCAAGAAAAACCAAGAAAGACCGTAATTAGAAGGTTGGAACTTTGAGCCCTACCTCCAACCTCCAAGAAGGTGAGAGTGGCTGGAGATGGAGTTAATCACCATTGGCTGATGATTTGATCAGCTATGCCTTTGTAAACCTCCATAAAATACTCCTGAAGGTTGGGTTAGAAGAGCTTTGGGGGGAGAGAACATATCCACGTACTGGGAGGACTCCACACCCCAGCTCCACAGAGCAGAAGCTCTATGCTAGGGGCCTTCCCATTCTTTCTAGATATTTTCTCATCCCCCTGTTCATTTGCATCCTTTATAGTAAACTGACAAAAGGAAGTAAAATGTGTTCTGTTATCCTTTCTAGCAAATTATCACTAGATTAATTTGGGAAGTATGGGAATCCCCTACTCTGTAGCTAAGTCAATCAGAAGTACCCTGGGTACACAATACTGGTAACTAGCATCCAAAGTGAGGGCAATCCTGTGGGACTGAGCCCTTACACCTGTGGGGTCTGACGCCAACTCCAGATCGTGTCAGAGTTGGACTGAATTGTAGGATACCTGGTTGGTTTGGGGAAGTTGGAGAATTGGTTCTTAGTGTGGAAATCTTGTGAGTAAAAACAATCTAGATATATATGATACTTCAGAAGATTTTAAGTATAAATTTCAATAGACAATAAGAGTATAAAGCCAGTGGAAAGTTGAATACCAATGAAAAATGACTCAAACTGTAAAAGGCAAAAGAAGACAGCACACAATAGATTGGCTCCTGCAGAAAGCTAGAACAGTGAGCTTAAACTGATTTTTTATTATACCCACCTAGAAAACAACGTCGGATGAACCTGATTTGTGTGAGCCTTTGCTCAAACAACAGAGCATGAAGTCCCACAAAGACACAGAGAGGTTTCCATATACTCGAGGCCCTCGACAACTAGTGTCCCACTCTCCACTATCTCATATCTGCCTTACTCCTACCAAACTTCCAGCTCTGCTTGTAAGCCTAACAGTTTCAGCAAATGCTTTCACTTTCTCAGAGAAAAAATTGAAGACATCATGGAGACAGGAAACATGTAAAATTAACCTATAGATTCATGCAGCCTGTTTCCTTTCTATTGTAAAAGGAAATTGCCTATTGTCCAATTGGACAATTGGGGAAGAGCTCCCAGGCTCTGGAGCTCCTCCATCAAAATGACTGGAAGCCCTCGTTGCTTTTGCATTTTAAACTTTTCCCTCTCAACAGCTACATGATTTTCTGGTCCCATTGCAAAATGAAAATGAACCAGTCCAGTAGTGCTCCTGGTTCAAAACTTAAGGATTTCACAGTAACAGCAGATTAGTCAACCAAGTGCAGGGCTCTACTGAGAGCAGCACCCTACCAAGTGCAGACTCCACAGGTTGCACATCCACAAATCAGTCTTGCAATTAGATTTTCCCTATCACCTCCTATATACCGCATGCTCAAATAGGATCCATTTCAAAGCAACAACAACAAATCAACCTCGGTCATGGATCCCTGTTCCTGTCCTGTTGTGGAAGACTTTTTATCTACTCTTGTCTCTATTGTCTCCACTTCTTCACATTCTCCTTGTGCCTCAACCCACTCCAAACTGGCTTCGGGCCAAGGACTTCATAGGAAGTGTTCTGCCAGAAGTCACCAGGAGCTGCTGAGTGCTCCAGTGCTCATCATCTTTAACCTCTCCCTCCTTCTTGATACTAGTTAGCTTCCCTGATGCCACACCATCTTGGTGCTCTTGCTACCTCTTCAGCAGCTTTGTTGCTGGTCTTCCTTCTTTGCAAAATCTTCCTCTTTTCCTTCCAGTCAACAGCCTGAGCAACCAGCCCTCTACACTCTTCAGTTGTAACTTCTCTACTGTATATTTCACAACATAAAATTTGTGTTATGTAGCTATGTAGTTTTTTCTCTCTCTTTTCTTCAGTAGATTTACTGGCCTATTTAGGAAGCCCTTCAGCGCCCAAACTGTAGGAACAGACTCTTATTTAATTTGTACTACTTTGGGGGCACCCGGTGGCAGAGTTGCTTAAGCATTAAACTCTTGGTTTTTGCTCAGGTCATAATCCCAGGGTCCTGGGATCAGGCCCCACATCAGGCCCCAAGCTCAGCATAGAGTCTGCTTGAGATTCTCTTCCTCTCTGCCCCTCCCGCTCATGCTGTCTCTCTCTCTAAAATAAATAAATAAAAGCTTAAAAATTGTGCTACTTTATGGGTTTTTATTATTCTTTATTTTATTTAACATTTTGAATATCATTTCAATACAATTTATTTTATATGTGATAACGAACATTTTAAATTATCTATGGGTTCCAACATCATCACTTTGTCTCACTTTGTCATCATTGTTTTATAATCAACATTCATTATTTTTATGTTCATTTTTTTAGAGGCAGAAGGGGCAGAGGGAGAGGGAGAGAGAGAACCTCAGAGCCTGATGCGGGGCTTGATCTCACAACCCTGAGATCATGAGTTGAGCTGAAATCAAGAGTTGGACACTTATCCAACTGACCCACCAGGGTACCCAACATAACTTATTTTTATGATCAGAAAAAGTAATAAATTTCAAATAAGAAAATAATGTTGCATATAACCAAATCAAATCGAATTTTTTCTCTATAATTTATGTTTCACATTTAGAGTAAGAAAATATGGGAACTGATTAATTCTTAATCATAATTTCTGAATCATTAGTTTTATATTCTATTTTATCATTTTATATTCTATTCAAATCTTGAAGAATCATTTTTCTACATTTTTCTCCCCTTCAAAACATAAGGTCTATGAAAAAAGGGGTTTTGTATCTTTTGTTCAATGCCATATCCCTACTCCTAGTGCTTAAAACAGACCAGCAGGAAGATTAATATATATTGGTTGAGTTAACAATTAGGTAGGTAATTTAATGAGAACTTTTTGCTAATGAGTTTCTCCAAACCTGTATTTCTTTATTTTTTCAAGTGTTTTAATTTGCCTTCTAAAATTCAATTATTAAATTTTAAAGTCATTTATTTACAATTATAATTATAATCCCTATTGGTTCCACTTATTTAATTGTCTAGGAACATGTCAGTATGACTGCATTCTAATTATTGTGCTCATATATTATGTTTTTATATGTTTAGGCTAAGATATATGTGAACTAATCTTTTTCAGAATAGTTTTTGATAGCTTTATAATCAGATAAATGTAATACTCATTTAACTGTGTTGGACACAAATTATTTTGTGATTTACATTTGATTCACACCTATTGATTCCCTTGTGAGGATCAATTTTTTTAGCCAATCTTCTGCACAGTTCACATTCAGGGATCCCAGGAACCTGTTTTACAGGTGCTAAGGAGGAAGCAATTTAGAAAATTCAGAAAAGAACTGAAGTCCAATCGGCCAGGTGGTCCTTCAATCCAAGACTCCCTCACACACCACTGGTCTGTTAGAACTAGAAACGGTTGCTAGAAACAGAGCTTTCACATGAGCTAAGAAGATAGTTAAACTGAGTATCTGAGACTCAAAGGGAGGACAGAAATGGGAGGAAAAACAATGGATTAAAAAAAGCTGAAAGCTATAAATAATAGGTCTCAAAATAATGAATGAGGAAAGTCTTCTCTCCTCTTTGAAGAGACCTCAACATTTCAACAAAAAGGGAAAGATCATGGGGCGCCTGTGTGGCTCAGCTGGTTCAGCGACTGCCTTCAGCTCAGGTCATGATCCTAGAGTCCCGGGATCAAATCCCGCATCAGGCTCCCAGCTCACAGGGAGTCTGCTTCTCCCTCTGACTTTCTCCTTGCTCATGCTCTCTCTCAAATAAATAAATAAAATATTTTTTAAAAAAGGGGGGGAGATCCAAAAGATACAAACATAGTGATCCGAAGGAATACCTGTACCCCAATATTTATAGCAGCAATGTCCAAAATAGTGAAACAGCCGAGATGCCCATCAATGTATGAATGGATAAAGAAGAGGTGGGAGACACACACACACACACACAATGGAAACGTGTATACTCAGCCATCAAAAAGAGTGCAATCTTACCATTTGCAATGGCATGGATGGAACTAGAGCGTATTACGCTGAATGAACTAAGTCAGTCAGAGAAAGACAAATATCATATGCTCTCACTCATATGTGGGATTTGAGAAACAAAACAGATGAACATATGGGAAGGGATAGAAAAATAAAATAAGATGAAATCAAAGAGGGAGACAAACCATAAGAGACTCTTAAGTCTAGGAAACAAACTGAGGGTTGCTGGAGGAGAAGGGGTGGGGGAATGGGGTTACTGGGCGATGGACATTAAGGAGGTCACGCGATATAATGAGCACTGGCTGTTATATGCAACTAATGAATCACTAAATTCTACCTCTGAAACTAGTAATACACTATATGTTAATTAATTGATTTTAAATTTTAAAAAAGGAAAATGTTAGTTGAAAAACACTTTCAAAAAAAAAAAACAAGAAGTGAAGGAGTATGGGAGAGAGGAAGGAAGAAAGACTATTTCCTTAATATTGTCTGATCAGAAATATGTTTAGTGTAGGAAAATTAGAAAACAAAAAATTATGAAAAGGAAAATATAATTTATCCATAATACGACAAATGAAGACTAACAATTTCCACCTTCTAATATATTATCTTGTGGCCAAAAAAGTCAGGTCTGTTTATGTTTGTATTTTCATAAATATGTTCCCCTCTCCATTCATTTCCTGGATATAATACATTCATTTTTTTTTCATCTTTTTCAAATAGGGGATAGATAGATTTCATTGCTTTAATGCAACCTGATAGCGTTTTATGGGTGTCGAGTTTCTTACACTTAATTATTACAAATCTGTTGCTGCTCAACAATTCTTCTCAAAACCTAGCGGCTTATTATCCCACAGTATCTCTAGGGCAGGCATTGGGAAGTGGTTTATCTGGATGCTTCTGGCTAAGGGTCTTTGACAAAGTTCTAATCACGGCATTGACCAGGGATTTCATCATATCTATGTTCAAGTGGGGAAACCCACAACCAAGACCCCTCACCCAAGATCCCTTGTTTTTGGCAGGCCTTGGGTCTTTTCTGGCTCTCGTTGGTAAGAGATTGAATATAAAAATGAACAGTACCAGAATATATCTATAAAAATAGAGCTCTCACCCACAACCTGCTGCAGCCCGCAGAAGGAAACCAGACTGGCAGGACCTCAGACCGCTATCTCTAGTAACAGTACAGGAAGCCAAACAATAATTTCTGTGACAATGAGCCCAAAATTGCCAGGACTCGATAAATAACTACAGATTCCCAGATTTTGCTCCTGCTTGAAACTTAGCATCATTGTGGGACCAACGAGAGAAAGCGAACTCTTCACCCCTCACGAATCAACGAGGATGCCCCTCTCTGTGCAGCCACTTCCAGCCTCCCCAGGTCAGTAGCCCCCAATCAGGGCAAACCTGAAGCCTTCTCTTTTTGCTACTATAAAGCTGTCCCACTCCTTGACCTGCTTTTGAATCTCTGACAAAACGAAAGTGACATTGGCTGACTTCCTTGTTTGCTACAGCTTTGAACAAATAGCCTTTGTTCTCATTTAGTTAATCTTTTTTTATTTCCACAGTTAATTGGGGAGGCCCCAGTGAAACCAGTCTGTACCAGCCACTGCTGTGGATGCTGCCTTCAACAAGGTATGAGACCCACGGATGCCCTGTGGCCCCACTGCTCAGCTCGTGCAGACACGATAAGTCGGCCCTGGCTCTTTAGGACGACTTCTTTGGCTACCCGAGTTTTGTTATCCACGCCCATTTGTCTGGGATTCTTGGTGGAATCCAGCCATTCCTCTCATTCCTTTTTTGCTGTCTTCTGTGTTACTGTTTCATATTGGGCTGTTGTAAAAAAGAGAATCATACAGAACCTGAGCACAGGCCCTATTAGCCTGTCGTTCAAGTCGACCTCCTAGACGGGCGAGTTTTCGGTGACTCGTGTCCACTTGGACAAACTCTACTGTGGGTCACCAGTAAAGCTGGAGGAGGTTCTCCTCCTATCTTAATTTTGTGTTCTGTGAGGTTGGCTTTGATCCAGAGGCAGCAGACAGCCCCACCTGCAGGGGGCCCAGACGGTCAGGTCCTGGTTGGGGGCAGCCAGCTGTCCACCGAAAAGCCCGAGACCAGGTGCCCAAGCATTGCATTGCTCATGACCATCGCCAAGTTTCCTGGGGTCTTGAAAGTCTGAATCTTCCACCAGGAAAGACTCCTGCATCTTGTGTGAGCTCTCATTACAACCCTAACCCTTGAGCCTGTCTTTCTAAATGGCACGACTTCACCAAAGACAATTGGGGCCTTCACTGGCCGTTCTGATTGGAACAAAATTGGTCATTTGTGAGGTGCCTTTGGAAAGAAAGGGAATGAGTCTCACAAATACAGTGAACAGCATGTTTTGATGGGTGTATGAAGATTCCAAATGAAATTCTGAATAAAACAGTGCTTCACTCTAGGAACCTTTGGCCAAGGTCAGTAAGCCGGTTCACAAGTTAAGAGAGAACAAGCTAGATTCATTTCCCCAGGAAATGCTCCCCTCCTTGGCCTTCAGTTGCATCCTTATCCGGTTGTTTCTCTCCCCTCTTACAGCCAACCTGCTGGAAGTCAGAGTTGGAGGAAATCAGACAGTTCTGTCTCATAAAAATCCAAACAACAATCACTATAATAATTGGCCTCAAATGGCCAGGACTGGATTTATTGTTGACCGCTCCTCTTAGTTTTGTCCCCCTTTCCAGCTTAGGATCAATCAGAGAAATGCAAATATGTACCCCTAACAAATGTCAGAGTGTGCCGCACTTCTAGCTGCTACCTGCCGTTTCCGCACACCAGCGGCCTCACCTTCACGGCACCTGGAGACTTCCTTTTTTTCTACCAGAAAGTTTTCCCACACTTCTGTCTGCCTTTGAGTCTCTGATGATGGAAAACCCCTTTGCTAGAACAAGCTCTGATTCAATAGTCTTCACCTCTTTTCGTTTGATTGGTCTTCATTTCCTTCATCAATGGAAAAAAAAAAAAAAGAAAGAGAGAGAGAGAGGAAAGGAAAGAAGAAGTCACAAAGTAGAAATGCCTTCCTCAGAGCAAGTGCCCAAAGGAACAAGAGAGGGCAGTCCAAGACCGAAACCACAGTTCTTTTGTCACCTAATCTCAAAAGTGACATCCTGCCACTTTCCTATGTTCTATTCTTAGAAACAAGTCACAGACCAGCCCACATTCAGGGGACCATATTACACAACATGTAACCAAGATGCAAGGATATTGAGGTCCATCTTAGCGGCTTCCCACCACACATAGTGTAGTTACAGATATTCTTAATACCCATTTGGTAAATGACTGTATATTATTCTGTCTATCCTTTACTATTGTCATCGTCTCTTGATGTTTTAATATCATTTTCCACAAGATTGTTTTAAATTTCCACTGTATTTTTTCTTGCATTAATCATATTTTTTTACTGTGCTTTCAGAGATAAATACTTATGAAACTATGATTTAAAAAAAAAAAAAAACAACCAACTTGGAGCACCTGGGTGACTCAGTCAGTTAAGTGTCCCACTCTTGATCTCAGCTCAGGTCTTGATCTCAGGGTGGTGAGTTCAAGCCCCACACTGGGCTCTATGCTGGGCATGGAGCCTCCTTTAAAAAACGGGGAGGGGGGACCAACTATTTCCTTCCCTGAAATTCTATTTCATCATTACTTCATCATATAAGAGCAATCCTTTAAGGTGAATTTACTTCTCCTCCCCTTTAGTCTTCATCCCACAGACATCTTTAAAAAAGTCACATGCCTCTTTCTCTGCCCAGCCCCAAACAACTCTGTTTTCTTAATGTAAATTAGTACTTATTAGGATTTCCTTTAGAAATGGTCTCTTTGTTTGAAGAGTTGTCATATGTACTTGTTTTCCTAAGATGCTTAGTGTTAGCCTACACACACACACACACACACACACACGCAACATGTCGGGTTTGTTTTCAACTATAACCCCTTCTTTTTCCAGTCTCCCATCTAAAAGTCCCAGTTCTGTTGATTTGTTTCTACATATTTTTTTTTGTTTCTGTATTTTTTTTAACTTTTTGGGGGGTTATTATAATATCCACCAGCAGACAAATCCAGAGTGAACAGTTTGATGACTGGTCATAAGGTCAACACCCTCATGTAACCTTCACCGTGTCAGGAAGTAAAATCTTTCCTGCATTCCAGAAGCTTCCCTCATGTCCCTGCCAGTCTGGAACCCCTCCCTTCACCCAGAAGGAACCACCATGCTGACTTCCAGCACATGGTTTTACCTGGTTTTGGATTTATGTCAAAGGCATGGGGCAATATTAATTTCTTTGAGTATGGCCTCTTTCACTCAATATTGTTTGTGAGATTGATCTGTGTGGCTCTAGTTCATTAATTTAAATTAATAGATAACATTTCTTTATATGAATTACCATAATTTATTTGTCCTTTCCACTCCTGATAGACATTTTAGTTCTTTCCAATTTAGAGCTATTATAAACAATGCTGCTATAAATACTTTGTGCATGTCTTTTAGTGCAAATGGGTATGAACCTTTGTCAGGTCTAATATCTAGACGTTAGATTGCTGTTTGGCAGACAATGCATTTTTCACCTTTAATAGATAGTTCCAATTTCCAGTGGTTGTGCCTCTTTGGTTCCCCTCCCCCCAACAACATGCAAAAGTTCCTTGATTCATTTGTTTACTTATTTTTTTAGGTTGACATTTATTAAGTTGAATAAAGACTTACTTGAATATTTGCACCTAAGACTAAAAGATTTCAGAGTTCTAAACTTTACAATTATTCTCATGATTTTACCAGCATCCTCAGAAAACCAGAGCCTTGCTATCATTTATACGTTCTGTGCCCAGACCTGTGTTGAACACAAAGGGCAGGTCAATCAGAAAACCCAAGAACCTGACGGTATGGCCGTCAGATTATTCTTGCCACCTGGAAGCTCTTTTATTTCTTCTTTCCCATGAAATTTCAATAGTAATTACAATAGTTAAAATCTGGCAGAAGCTTAATGAAGATAGCTATATTCTTACAACCAAAATTACTGGACTATAAAGATCTTTTAATTTAGCAATTTTCACAATGGGAACAGATTATTAATGACTCATTTACTTGATTTGTATATGGGTAATTCAGAAAATGATGAAAAATATCCAGAGTTCTTTAATGGGCCACTCAATCATGTTTGTCATAGCCGGTCTTGGTTATTTCTTTTAGTTGATTATAGCCACTATCATTGTCTATGACTTCTCCTTAGTTAATTTAGTCATTTGTTCAGTCATTCAGAAGTATAACCCAAGTCTATGACTTCTCCTTAGTTAATTTAGTCATTTGTTCAGTCATTCAGAAGTATAACCCAACTCTGTGTCAACAGTGCCTGGAGCAGGAGAACAAGGTGAACACCGGGTCCTATTAAAGATAGATGCACTGGGCATTTTGTTTTATTCTCCTTCCTGAAATCCTTCAAAACAACCAGAACATGATGAAAGGTAGAAGGAAAAATACCACGTTTAGGAATCAAAGAAATGCCCTAACTTCACATGATAAACAATACAGCCTGTTTGCCGGTTGCTACCGTCTGCACTCAGGACGGGTCAAGCAGTGCTGCGGATTCCCTCCAAAAGCTCCAATCAGGAGATGTGTCAGTTAGATCACTGAGATCACAGCTGCAAGATGCAGAGAGACAACGGTGACCGCAGACTGTCCCCAGAAAGACCTACATCAACACCGTGGAATGCGGAGGAGAGGAGACTGTATCAATGGGCCATTTCTATTGCTTCCCTGTAGGCAGAGTCTGCCAGAGGTGAAATAAATTGTCATTTTTAAAGAACATCACAGGAAAAGGTAAACAGGAATACTCCAAATTATACAAGAAAGCTTTTATAAAATAAAGAAATATTTGACTATGCAGATTAACCCAGAATAAACACATTAAGGAAAATTCACAGCAAGATATAGCCAGTGAAATTACGTATTTAAAGGATAAAGAATCATCAAACTATTCAGGTAGAAAAAAACAAATTACAGGGGTGAAGGGGTGGGGGGTGGTGGGAAGATTTCAGGTTGTTTGTAATAACCAGAAATGCAGGAAGACAATGGAACAATGCCCATTTGAATTGTTACACTCAAGTTTTCCTTCAAGTATAAAGGCCAAAAATATTCTCAACCAAGAATGTAGGAACGATTACACCAATAATATTTCTTAAATAAGATTTTTCTTTAAGTATGGCGCACAACCCAAGGTTTGAACTCACCACCCTGAGATCAAACCTGAGCTGAGATCAAAAGCAGACATTTAACCGACTGAGCCACCCAGGTGCCCCTAAATAAAATTTTAAACACAAGGGGTACATCTGGGTAGCTCAGTCTGTTAAACATCTGCCTTCGGCTTACGTCATGATCCCAGGGTCCTCGGATCAAGTCCCATAATGGGCTCCTTGTCCCATAATGGGCTCCTTCCTCGGCAGGAAGCCTGCTTCTACCTCTGCCTATCGCTCCTCCTGCTTTTGCTCTCTGTCTCTCTCTCTCTCTCTCTGACAAACAAATAAAATCCTAAAAAAAAAAAAAAAAGATTTTAAACACAAGTCACAACAAAAGTGCTTAATAAAATCCATCCACCAGTCCAAATACAGCATTCATTTGTCTTGAGTTTTCAACCTATTTGAGTATACAACTGCGGGAAGAGAAGTAGTGGTGAACAGTGACTATAAGAAAGAATATATTATTGCCACAGACATTGAAAAATAATATATGAAAATGTCAAATGCATGCAAGGATACGTAGAAACTGAATCACTTATCCATTGTGAGCGGGAATATAAAATGGTATACAGGGGCGCCTGGGTGGCTCAGTGGGTTAAGCCTCTGCCTTCGGCTCAGGTCATGATCCCAGTGTCCTGGGATTGAGCCCCGCATCGGGCTCTCTGCTCAGAGGACAGTCTGGTTCCCCCTCTCTCTGCCTGCCCCCCTGCCTACTTGTGATCTCTCTCTGTCAAATAAATAAATATAATCTTTTTTTAAAAAAACCTAATTAATATCAATAACTCTATAACTACTAAAATGTAGTTCTAGTTCAGAACTTAAGCAGGCATAATATATATACTGGCTTTAAAAGAGAAAAGGTATGGGGTGCCTGGGTGGCTCAGTGGGTTAAAGCCTCTGCCTTCGGCTCAAGTCGTGGTCCCACGGTCCTGAAATTGAGCCCCACATCGAGCTCTCTGCTCCATGGGGAGCCTGCATCCTCCTCTCTCTCTCTCTGCCTGCCTCTCTGTCTGCTTGTGATCTCTGTCTGTCAAATGAATAAATAAAATCTTTAAAAAATAATAAAATAAAATAAAATGATATACAACCACTCCGAGTATGGCAGTTTCTTACAAAACTTAAGCACATGTTTATACCATATAATCCAACAAATACATTTCTAGGTATTTATTCCAGAGAAATGAAAGCTTATGTTCACTGAAAAACCTATACATAAATGTGCAGAGAAACTTATGTGTGATAGCCTAAAAACGGAAATAACCTAAATGTCCTTCAATGAGTTACTAGATAAGCAACTAGGAAACATCCATTCTGCGGAATATGACTCACCGATAAACTAGAATGATTACTGAAACATGCAGCAACTTAGTGAATGTCAAGGGGATTGCACAGAGTGTAAAAAAGTTAGTATCAAATATTTACATAATCCATGGGTCCATTGGTGTAATATTCTTGAAATGACAGAATTATAGGGATGGAGAACAGATCCTTGGCGCAAGGGTTTGAGGGATACTTGCAATGGAAACTATTTTGTATCTTGGCTGTTGTGAGTCGGGGGATCACACAAATTTATACATGTGATAAGATTTCATAAAACTACACGTTTGTGAAACTGGTGAAACCTAAATAAGATTGATGGGTTACAGAGTTTTTGGTTGTGCTACTGCATGCATGCTAGACGTTATCTTTGAGGGAAACTGGGTGAAGGGTAGAAAGGATCTCTTTATATTATTTATTTTATTACTTTGTAGATGTGAGTCTACAATCATCTCAATATAGAAGTTCTGTTTGTTGGGGCACTTGGGTGGCTCAGTGGGTTAAAGCCTCTGCCTCCAGCTCCTGTCATGATCTCAGGGTCCTGGGATCGAGCCCCAGAGCAGAGAGCCTGATTCCCCCCCACCCCCCCACCCCCGCCTACTTGTGATCTCTCCATCAAATAAATAAATAACATTTTTTTTTAAGTTTTGTTTGTCTGTTTTTAAGATTTTATTCATTTGTTTGTGAGAGACAGAGAAAGAGCATAAATGAGATGGGAGGGTTGGTGTTGGGGGAGGGGGGGAGTATAGACAGCAAGGGAAAAGCAGACACCCCGCTGAGCAGGGAGCCTGATGCTGGACTCAACTCCAGACTCTGAAATCATGACCTAAGGGGAAGGCAGTTGCTTAACCAACTGAGCCACCCAGGTGCCGCTCAAAATAGAAGGGTTTTTTGGGTTTTTTTTTTTTTTTAAGATTTTATTTATTTATTTATTTATTTATTTGACAGAGAGGAACACAGCAATAGAGGAAACACAAGCAGGGGTAGTGAGAGGAAGAAGCTGGCTTCCCACCGATCAGGGAGCCCAATATGGGGCACTGGGATCATGACCTGAGCTGAAGGCAGATGTTTAATGACTGAGTCACCCAGGTGCCCCAGAATAGAAGCTTTAAAATGTATATAACAAAAATGAGAAAAATCAGGGTTATGGGAGAATAGATAAAACCTAATATTGAAATATTTAGTTAACTCAAATAAGAACCTTGGTCTTTTATAAAGAAATAGACCTTGTACAACTTTTTTTTTAATATAAAGAGATTATTTAGAATTGTGATGAAAATAAACTTCTGTTGTCTTTTCAATTTAACTTAGTTGTTTTTATTTTTAAGATTTTTATTTCTTTATTTGACAGAGAGACAGCATGAGCCCAAGCAGGGGGAGCTGCAGAGTGAGAGAAAGAAGCAGGCTCCCTGCTAAGTGGGGCTCAATCCCAGGACCCTGGGATCATGACCTGAGCCGAAGGCAGACACTTAACCAACTGAGCCACCAGGCGCCCCTAACTTAGTTTCTTTTAAGTTCAAATAAAATTAGATGTAATATAACTTATTTTGAAATAGCATAAGTAATTTGACTCTCTTTTTCTAAAATTATTTGTCTTTATATTTTTTTCCATCTTCATATCTGCAGCTAGACAGTAACAGATATTTAGAAAAAATATCACCTGATACCAAGAAAGGCTACTTCTTATTAATGACATTTGAGGTAAGTTTTTTAACTTTCTTTTTTGTATCTTCATGACTTTGAATTGTGGATGTGTGCCATTTTTAACCCCAATGTATAACAACCAAAACCAAAACAAAACAGTGAAACAACAGCCCCTGCCCTTGAAGGGCTTATTGTCTTGTAGGATAACAAGCGGGTCAACAAAACATTTAAAAGAAGGGTCGAAGCTTCCATGATGGCGCAGAGAAGGAAGAGACTAAAATGGCCTGAGTTTGGTGATGAGAGAAGACTGCCCATGGGGTGAGGAAGCATTTTACACTATCGTTTTTTAGAATATTCAGTTTGGGAGGCCTGGGTGGCTCAGTGGGGTAAACAGCTGCCTTTGGCTCAGGTCATGATCCCTGGGTCCTGGGATCGAGTCCCACATCAGGCTCCTTGCTCAGTGGGAAGCCTGCTTCTCCCTTTGCTGCTCCCCCTGCTTGTTCTCACTCTCTCTGACAAATTAACAAAATCTTTAAAAAAATAAATAAATAAAACATTTGTTTCTTGGTAATTTTACAAGTTCTATCTGGAAAAAGCACACACAGTAAAAACGATTTCAAGTCAGACTTTCCACAGTAAAATCCAGTTGGGTTAATTTTGATAACTTGTTGGCATGGTTGTGTAAAAGCTGAAAAACTGAAAGTGGAATAGCATGGACTCGGAGGCCAAGAGGTCATTTATTTATTTTAATAAAAAATAGTTTTAATAAATAGAACCTTACATGAATAAGATGCTTTTCAAAAATTTGTTTTCATCATTTTCATGATCATTTTCTTTGTCTTTATAAAAGATGTTTCAAAGCCAAATACTGTGGTGTGCCGGTAACCTACTTTTTTCATTTATATATAAAATAAAAAGGAGCATTCAGAAGTTCAATTTTCATACTTAGCTGGAAATTCTCCCAGACATTGAGGAGCAGGTATTAATTTGTCCTTTATCTCAATCTCTGAATGTACAACTCATCTATTTTCACTCCAGACTTGGTACCACACCAAAAACTCTCATATTAGCAGAGATGTGTGATCTAAATCGTTCACTGAATCTATGTCTAATATTCAAACCACTGACCACTTGTCGCCAACTATTTACATGACATAACTGTGTAATAACATCACTGGCCATGATTAAACCATGGAGTTGAGCATTCATCAGAACAATCTTGCCCACAGTGCTCCCTGTCCTGACATATGGTCACTGAGCTCCCAGCTAAGCCCATCAGTTTCAGGAAATTGACCATTCACCAGTGGGTCATGATTGTAAAGTCTAGCGCGATCTAAAAAAAAAAAAAAAAAAAAGACTTCTGTGGGACTGATCTCAATACTCCATAGGCATATCTGTATATTCTATACTAAATCACTATTATGTTCAAGATAATGTTTTAGGTTGCAACTGACAGAAATCCATCTCAATCACATGTAAGGAGTAGAAAACGGGTGATGGGAGTCCTTCTATGGAGGAATGGCGAAGTAAACGGTACAATCCAGGAGAAACCACTACCAACAACAACAAACACAAAACCATCCTTGGGATCTTTGCTGCTCTGATGACCTTGACATTAAGAATTTGGTGATCGGGGCACCTGGGTGGCTCAGTGAGTTAAAGCCTCTGCCTTCGGCTCAGGTCATGATCTCAGGGTCCTGGGATCGAGGCCCGCATTGGGCTCTCTGCTCAGCGGGGAGCCTGCTTCCTCCTCTCTCTGTGCCTGTCTCTCTGCCTGATGTGATCTGTCTGCCAAATACATAAATAAGATCTTTTAAAAAATAATAATAATAATTTGGCAATCTTCCCTCTGCAGCACAACCCTTAATGCCCCACTACACACCTGTCTCTGTTTTAGTTGAAATGAAACAGAGACAGAGGAGTTCACTCTCCTCTAGGGAGCTGGTGGTGGGTGGCACAGGGAACACCGAGCCCGTTAAGTGTCTGGGTTCTGAGGGAGGAGAGCTAGTAAGAATCCATCAAGATATTTCTATTAATTTATTGTGAAAGCTTTAATCTCGCAATTGACTGATGGTCTTTTTTTTTTTTTTTAAGATTTTATTTATTTATTTGACAGAGAGAGACACAGTGAGAGGGGGAACATAAGCAGGGAGAGTGGGAGAGGGAGAAGCAGGCTTCCCGCTGAGCAAGGAGCCCAATGCGATGCTCTATCCCAGGATTCTAGGATCATGACCGAGCCGAAAGCAGATGCTCAAGGACTGAGCCAGGAGGTTCCCTACCTGTGTTAGATTCCTCCCCATGTGCTGCCACAGTACACCGCACATGTGGGCACTTAGTGCTGCTTTTTGTAACAATGAAAATATGGCTCGAACCACTTTCACAAGTTTGTAACAAACAAGCAATATATAATTGCAACACTGTCCACAGACCACATAAAAGAAATGTCATTTAGAAGACCAGATGTGATGATGTTTGCGGGGAACTTAACTCAGAATACATCGCATGTGGCTGAGTAATGTTTATGAAAACCTGATGTTGTATTTCCTGACGTGTGTGTGTGTGTGTGTAAAAGTGTCTGTGTGTTGGAACTTAGGGTATATGCTTTCATTTCTTTTACGGTTTTGAAAAATAAATAGGGTGGGGTAGGGACGGCAGCAGAGACTTACCTCACCCTACAGTGGCTGGTTGCTGAAAACCATATTCTTATACACATGTTATTACAGAAACTTATTGTGTTTGTTCATTAAGGAATAATACATGAGTTTCATCATCACAAATGATTACTGTGCTCCCAGGAAAAATTCCACAAATTCTCATTTAGAAGAGAAAATCAGAAAAAAAAGCCAAGTGCCAAGATTTCTCCCTTAGAGAAACAGCAAGGGTGCTACTCTGTGATGTGTGGCAAATGATTCAGCCTCTCTTGAATTTTACTTTCATTGTCAGGAAAAAACAAAATCTCACTTTAGAGAATACTCTGCCACGTGACAAACACTTCTTATATTCGTCTGGGCCTCAGAAAAAAAATTCAACCGCCCCCAGATGTTTATCGTTTAAAAATCAAAGTCCGGGGGCTCATTACCTCACACGGGATCTCAGCTGCAGCACGCTGCTGCTTACCTCTAATTAATTCAGGGAGGCCTCAAAGGGCATCCAGATATGTTCGAGAACAAACGCGTGTCACCTGGAGGCTGACCTGTCCTTGTCCCTAGCGACCTCCGCTATTGCTTCCCGGGTGTTCCCTTACTCCCCGTGCTCCCCGATCGTCAGTCCCTGCTCCTCTGAAATTGTGTAGCCCCAACCAGGGCATTTCCCAGGACGTCCAAAGCTGCAAACGGTTCCAGTTACCCAAACATTTTATCCTCACTTTATTTTTTTTTTAAGATTTTATTTATTTATTTGATAGAGATCACAAGTAGACAGAGAGGCCGGGGGGTGGGGGTGGTTGGAGGGAAGCAGGCTCACTGCCAAGCAAAGAGCCCCATGTGGGGCTCGATCCCAGGACCCTGGGATTATGACATGAGCCAAAGGCAGAGGCTTAACCCACTGAGTTCCCGGGCGCCACTTATCCTTACTTTAGGCATCTCCTTCTGCCTTTCCTTCCTACACATTGGCAGGGAATTATCTTTAGAGCTACCTTTTGGAATTAGGGTCAGTGTTTCTTTCTTTCCTGCTATGACAGTACGCGTTGTATGTACAGACCGGGGCGCCTAGGGGGCTCAGGCTCAGTTGGTTCAGTGACTGCGGCTCAGGTCATGATCCTGGAGTCCCAGGACTGAGTCCCTTATGGGTCTCCCTGCCCAGTGGGGAGTCTGCTACTCCCTCTAGCACTCCCCCCGTCACGCTCTCTCTCTCATTCTCTCTCTCTCAAATAAATAAAATCTTTAAAAAAAAAATACGTGCATATTCCTAAACAAAGTGTTTATAACACCTGTCATGCCATGACGCTTTTCTTCCTTACTCGCTCAATCTCCTGCAACATCCTGGTTTTCAGAAACTCGGGTTCTGTCAATACTGAAAACCCTGCAGGCTGTTCTGTGCTTTGTCGCCATCATACATGTTCTTCCTGCTGCTTTTCCAACCCTGTTCCGAAAGAAAGCCCGATTACTCACCTCGTCCATGAAGACTTGAGGTGATCTCAGAGGAGAGTTCATCTTTGCCTCCGCTCTACTCTATGGTTGGTCTGAAGACATTTCTGACATTGCGTAATCAGTTTTGTCATTCGTTCTGCTTTGTTTTTAATTTGGATCTTTCCTACTAATCTTCCCCTCAGAGGCTCAGCCAATGTTTAAATTCCAACCCCTCGCAGAGTGTCTGGCACATATCCGGCATTCAGTACACAATTATTGATGAATGAATGAAGGAAGGAACCAATGGCAGTCATTGGAAGAGCTTGGTATGAAGGTACCCATCCCTGCAGGCTCTGAGTAACGGAGCTGAGTTTGCCCTTTGGAGAGGCCCCCAGCTCACTAGACATCATGGATGCAACAAATGACTTCGAGGGGAGAGCGCCTGCAGAAACACAAAGAACGTTTTCAAGTTCCGAATGATGGTGGCTGCTGGGCTTTCTCTCTGCCAGCGGCAGCCTCTGATGGCAGAAGCATGGACGGCATGAGCTGGCGAACAGCTACAAGTGCAAGGAGGGACGGCTGAGTGACCCTGCGGGATGGGAGCTGATGACCGGCCTCCTGCCGCCTGCACGCATCACAGAAGCTTCCATGAGAAGCGTCAGATAGCAGCCAGCTGGGCCGCCATCATTGCTCAGAAAGCAATGGACCTCTCCTTCCCAAAAGGCATCGTCTCTGGTCTCCCTGTGGGAAAAGTAAAGGATTCCAATATTACTCCCGCTCAGAGAGACAGAAAAAAACATTTCCCACCAGAAATCTAGGGAGCAAGAAGACCTCCGTGGGGCTTTCAGCTAGGGAGTAGAAACTTGAAATGAAATCTAATCTTCAAAGTTTGGTGGAGGGCAGGGGCAGGAAAAAGAGTTAAATTAGCATGTCCTAAAAATAGAGTAACAAGACTGACTTTATTTGAAATGTAGAAAAAGAGAAGTGTTGAATAAGAACCAATGTAAATAACAAAAAGTGAGGAATTTCAAACCAAGATGGGGTGTAATGGCCCTTGGACTGCTAAAAAGAACAGAGTCCTTTTTTGGATTTCTCATCATACAAAAGAAACTAATATGTGGAGTGTCTGATGCCAAAATTTCAGAGAATCATTTTAACTGCTGAGTTTTCTAAGTATCAAATGTGGATATTTCCCAAATTCTGCTAAATAGAAGGGTCCTCCTATTTTGCCTCCCTGTTACCAGTGTGGCCTGTGAAATTCAAACAAGTCACCTAAATTTAAATATTTCTGAGAAGACTTCAAAACTGAGTACTGTCTTTGCCTCAGGCCTTTCTTTTAAAAGTAAGTTTTTGCATAGAAATTAAATATCTAGGGAGGCCTGGGTGGCTCAAGTCAGTTAACCGGCTGCCTTGAGCTCTGATGGCTATCCCAGGGCCGTGGGATCGAGTCCCGCCTCCAACTACTTGCTCAGAAGGGAGGCTACTTCTCCCTCTGCCTGCTACTCCTCCTGCTTGTGCGCTCTCTCTCTCTCTCTCACACACACAAATAAATAAATAAAATCTTTGGGAAAAATTGCAAAAAAAGAACTTAAATATCAATTCCAAACTTTTAGGAAAAAATATGAAGCATTTTTTCAGATTAATTTGGATGACAAAATAATTTTGCTACTACTATTTTTGGGCATGATACTAAGTATACAATATTTCAAAATAAAATAGTGTTTGGGGCACCTGGGTGGCTCAGTGGGTTAAGCCTCTCCCTTCAGCTCAGGTCAAGATCTCAAGGTCCTGGGATCCAGTCCCACATCAGACCCTCTGCTCAGCGGGGAGCCTGCTTCCTCCTCTCGCTCTGCCTGCCCCTCTGCCTACTTGTGATCTCTCTCTCTCTGTCAAATAAAAAAATAAAATCTTTTTATAAATAAATAAATAAATAAAAATAGTGTTCATTGATCACAAAATAGTTTATACTCAAAGTATAAAAATGCAGAAAAGCAGACAAAGGAGAAAAATCTTTAGTTCCATTGTCCAAATAGAGCTGTGTTTCTAAGAGTGCATTTTCTTTCTTTCCAGTCTTTCGACCTATTGTAAAAGAGTCTTGTTTTTATAGTTATCATCAGCTACGTGTACAATTTAAGTTATGATTTTAAATGAAATTATTGTAATTTCAACCATAAACATAACAATGGCAATAACAATGGCCAACTGTTGGGGGACATTTTCATGTAGCAGCTCTTGGTACACACCACCTCTAATTTACTTAATGCTGAATTGACTTCGACATCCGCTATAAAATGTCTAAATAGATTTTTAGGACTTCCATAAATTCACAGTAGATGTAGACTGATCCTAAAAGTGCCTTATCCATCCACAAAAGCAGCGTTTCCAAGCTGGAAGAGTCCATAACAATCATGGATTTAAAAATGAGAACAATCTCATTTCTAAGTAAGGAAATTAGAACCAAAAGAAATTATACAATTTGCTCGAAGTTATATAGTGAATTAGTCTCCCGGTCGACCACTGCCACTGGGCCCTCTCGATTGCTCTCTAGTGCTTTCCACAACACCCACTGCCTGTCAATCATTTGTTGCTAAAATTAGTACCTACTGGAGGAGGCTTTGGAGCTCTCCCAGCCCCTCATACCTCATTCTTAGTTCCTGGGCTAGGCCAGATTTTTGGAAAGCTATAACAGAAAGAGGATGTAAATACTACATTTCTGTTTTGAATTCAGAGATAGTGTCTGCAAACTTGTCCTACAATTCTTGAGTCCTCTCAGGGGCTGAACTCTTTGTTTACTGAGGAGGGAGACATATTCTCTAATTCAGCCCCACAACTGAGAGAAGCATTTTAGCAGCAAGAATAAAATCTCAATATCAAATCTACCCTTTGTTCTCCTGCCTCTCCAGCTGGACCTGGCTTAGGGTTATCTGAAACAGGGCTGGTATTCTTGGAGGAGAGAAGATGATCTAGAAATAAAAAAAACATTACCCTACCCATAGGGGAGCTATGGTCACAGACAGACCACACTCATTCCCATCTCTCTTTAAGGATAGAAGGTCGTTTTAGGACTTGCTCTCCTTTTCACTCGCTTCCCCATCATCAAGCTGTCTTGTAGGAGGGGAAGTTAATTTCAGATGAAACTGGAAAAGGGGTTGCTATAAAAACTCTCCTTCTAATCAAACTTGAGTTCAATATGTGTTAGGGTATCTCTGAACTTCCAGTGACTCACCCATGAACTTGACTCAAGAGATAAGGCACCTCAGCAATCCTCCTAGTACATTTCCTCTTACTCTAAACACAGTTCTCCACCCAAAGTTGTGTGTCCCGGGAATGCAAACATAGAGGTTCTCACTAGTGGACAACTAATCCTGTGGCAGAGGTGACAGCCATGAGTGGAGAGACACAAACCCACAAAATCAGAGAGGGAACTAGTCTATTTGCCCAGCGTCCTTCCCGCTTTACAGTTAGTCCTTGGCATACCAGGGCTCCACGCAGATTCAGCTGGTCCCCTAATTTACAAAGAAAACGTGTCATAATTTCTTACGATTGAATAGCACTACCTTGCTTGTCCAGAGCTCAGTTAGCCCAAGTCCCTACTTGTCAGCCAAGAACGCAGGAGGGAAACGGACCCCTGAGAAGTGTGATGAACCCGGGCCAGGTTCAGGCTCTAAAGTGTAGGTACTGGCCTCATGGCAGAGACCTTATCCAAAGCCAGTGTCACATCTGTCTTTCCCTATTTCTAACCAGCCTGAGCACAAAATTCCTCAGCCCACAAAGAGATTAGAAATAGTAAGTACTTAAAAGGTCGTTCTCTTGCTCTACTGACATGACGGTGAAGGAGAAATACTAAACGTTCATAAATGCATAGCCACCCAGATGGGGGTTCAGTTTGCCCCCTTCATGAGCTCCTAGGGGACCACCACAGGACAGGCCAGTCTATCCATGAGTGTCCAGAATGACAGATGTCCGTTGTTCCTTCAAGCCCTTCAGATGGCAGCTGGCATGTTAAATGCTCAGAAAAACCTCTCCAATGATTCTACGGGAACCCACCCTAACCCCTTGTTCTGTTTCTTAGCTACCTTTATGATTTCTTTCTCCTCAGCACCGATCAAAATCTATAATCATGTTATTTATGACCTTACTTCATTATTATTATTTTTTTTATGTTTATATACTGACGGCACTAGATATGAGCTCCATGTGGCACAGGGCCATGTCCTTCTGATTCATCACCGACTGCCCAAATCCTGGCTCAGGGCTTGTCACACGTAAGGCACTTGATAAATAAATGTTGGGTGAATAAGCAGGTTACCAGGGAGACATCTACACTCCTTAAGGACAATAGATCACTTCAGTAACTTTTTTTTTTTTTTTCTAATTTAGGAATGCTTCTTAGAAAGGTAGTTAAAGGGACGTTATTTCCTGAAAGGATGGGAAGGTTGGGAGAAGGTAACCGCCGTTTACTGAGCAGCTATCATGTGCCAGGAATGTTAATCCTTACAAGGACACAGTAAAAGAGGTATGATTAGTTCTCTCTTCACCGGCGAGGAAACTGAACTGAAGCGACTTTCCGATTTGGTGCAGTTAGTAGAAAAGCCCGCACTCAAGTCCAAGGCCCAGGTCCCATCATCTAAATTGCTAAAGCTTCAATTATCTTCACTTGTGGAGTAGCTCTTGTGTTATTTCAGGTGCGGGATGGTCCAGAACGAAGATCTGGGTTCCGAAGGGACTAGTTAGGAAGGGAGGGGGCCTCCTGTAGACTGTGGCTGAGTCAGGTCTGAGAAACACGACAGAGAGATCAGCCCCAAAGGGCAGACAGGGAATTAAGATGGACAGAATCAAAAGTCAGGAGTCCTGTGAAGACAGGATCTGAGTCACTCTTCAGCCCACTAAAATCTGGTGTCCAACCCCCAGACTTTCCCCAAACAGCTCTCATTAATGTCACCAATGACTTTGACATCAACAAATCCGATGGGTCATATTTATTCTTCATCCCACATGGCTTCTCAGTAGCCTTTGGCTTTCTGACCATTTCCTTCTTCGTGAATCATTGTTTACCCATGGCTTCCCTGCCACCCTGTCTCCTGGTCTTCCTCTTCCCTATCTGCCTCTCCAGCTCCATCTGATTGTCCCTTCCTCCTCCCCTGCCTGGGCAATAAATGTGGGGATTTCAAGATCAAGGTGAGACTTGTTTCTCTTCCATCTCCCAGTCTGTACACTTTCTTTCTCTAGGTAAACTCGTCTATCCCCATGGCTCTAGGTATTAGTGATGCTGATGACTCTTCAAAATTGTATTTTCTGTCTTATACTCTTCTTTGGGGCTTCAGACTTGATTCAGCAATTGCCCACTTGGCACTGCTGTTTGGGTATTTCAAAGGCAGTTCAAATTGAATATGTTCAAGTACCAACTCACCCATTGCAATCCTGATTGTCTTTAATAGTCCTTAACTCAATGAACGAGCCCATTGACCCACGTGAGCAAGGCAGAAACTTAACATGATCCTATGATCTCCCTCTCCATCAGTCTTCACATATAAACCAGCAATTCTCTCTCTCTCTCTCTTTTTCTTTCTGGAGCCACACCTTATTGGTCCCTCTGTTCTTAGTCTCCTCCAATCCATTCTCTGTGATATCACCAGAGATATCTTTTTATTTGTTTTATTTATTTTTTTAAAGATTTTATTTATTTATTTGATGGACAGAGATCACAAGTAGGCGGAGAGGCAGGCAGAGAGGGAGAGGGAAGCAGGCTCCCCGTGGAACAGAGAGCCCAATGTGGGGCTTGATCCCAGGACCGTGGGATCATGACCTGAGCCAAAGGCAGAGGCTTAACCCACTGAGCTACCCAGGCTCCCCCAGAGATAGCTTTTTAAAACACAGTTTCTGACGCTGTCATCCCATAATAGCCATAGAACAAAACTCCAGTTTCTACACGGTCCATACATTCCTGAATGATCTGACTTCCTCTTTTATTTCTAGGCCCATCTCAATGTATACTAACTCTCTATTTTGGGGTTCTTGCCACCAATGGCCTTCTTTCCGTTTATGGAACATATTCTACTCCCTTTGGCCTCAGTCTTTGACGTCTTCTCTCTCTCTCTTCCTGCAGCCCGCTCACTCCCTGCCACCGATCCTTAGACCAATCCTGGTCAACCCTTAGATCTCAACTCAGATGTTACTTCCTCCAGATCCCTACACGTTTTGGACCCCATTACATGCACAGACACAGGATTTAGTTCTGCTAATACCTAATATACTTATTCATAGGTCCCTATACATTGCGTAATTTGGTTAATGTCTTTTCCTCAATGAACTGTAATATTGGAGGTGGGACATGGAGATTGCTCATCATTGGGTCCCAGGAACAAGCACAACATTTTGCACAAAGATGATATATGGGTTTTTGTCAAATTTATTTCTCAAATAAATAAAATCTTTTAAACAAATAAAATCTTTTTTTAATTTTTTTAATAAAATCTTTTTAAAAGGCGAGGGAGATTTGGTGTTATCAGTAGAGAATATGTGTCATTTATTTATAAGGCAATAATTTTTTAAAAAAGATTTTATTTATTTGACAGAGAGCGCACAAGCAGAAGTGGCAGCAAAGGGAAAAGCAGGCTCAGGGGCCCAGTGGTGGGATTTGATCCCAGGACCCTGAGATCAGGACCTGAGCTGGAGACAGATGCTTAACTCAGGTGCCCCAAGGCAAAGAACTGTTTATCTTTAGATGTCTTTGACTTTACAAAGCTGAGTCATTGCTAATGACTTTTTGTTGTGATTGTAGCTAATTTGCTAAATTGTATTGTCCCATTAACTTTCAATTCCCTATGTAAAATAAATTCACATTATAGAAATTTAAAATAAGCTTTATCATTTTTTAAAAATTTGGACAAGGGGCGCCTGGGTGGCTCAGTGGGTTAAAGCCTCTGCCTTCGGCTCAGGTCATGATCCCAGGGTCCTGGGATTGAGCCCCGCATCGGGCTGTCCGCTCCGCGGAGAGCCTGCTTCCTCCTCTCTCTCTTTCTACCGGCCTCTCTGCCTACTTGTGATCTCTGTCTGTCAAATAAATAAATAAAATCTTTAAAAAAAAAATTTGGACAAAAGTGCAGTTAACATGGCAGCCTAGGCTGTGCTAAATGCTGTAGTATTGATGGCAATTTTGCATAGATCTATGATCAGGTCATCAGCTCCAGACAAGTCTCTCCTACTCTTACGTCCAACTTGTCTTTCTCCAATAAGAGAGATTTCCGAAATCCATCCTCAGCAAATTTAGATTGCTGGGGTTGGTCCAGCATCCGGCACTCCTTCTCAGTCTGCCTGGTTGGGGTGGCACTGACCCATCCCCAGCTCTGGAAGGGCGAGTGACCCCTGTCTGATCAGAGTACAGCTTCCCTTGGCCAAGGGACTGGCACACAGACGGACCCAGGCCAACAGAATCCAAGTCTATTCTCCGAACTGAGTGGGAAGGAGAACCTGCTTGAGAGGAGATAGCGTGCCGTGGCTTTCTGCCCTCTTGCCCCCACAAGATGAAAACGGAGCCAATACACAGAAAAGCAAAAGTGGGAGATGGTGAGATGACAGCCCAGGCATAATTTGAGTGTGAGTGCCAGCATGGATCTAGGGCAGGGTGAAACTTTTTCTGTAAAGGGTCAGCTAGTAAATAGGTTAAGTTTTGTGGGCCCATGGTCTCTACCGTGACTACCCTACTGGCCTCGCAGCACAAAACAGCCACAGACGATATGTAACCTAGCGAGCAAGGCTGTGTTCCCAAAATTTTATTTACTGGATGCTGAAATTTGAATTTCACATAATTTGTATGTGCCCTGAAGCATTCTCCGTCTTTTGATTCCCCCCAAACCATTTTAAAAGTGCAAAAAAACCATTCGTAACTTGCCGGCTTCACAACAGGCCATGAGCTAGACCGGCTCGTAGACTGCACTTGCCAACAGCCACTTGAGGCTTTTCAGTAGCCCGTAGCCCAGCTTGTAAATTCTCTTTTTTTGCCTTAAATCAATCAGAGTGTGGGGGTTCTTTGTTTTGTTTATTTTCTTGCATTTGCAAGTGAAAGAGTCCTGACCTTATCCCACACCTGGAATTTAGTTTCTCCTTTTTGTCTTGAAGAGTTCAGAGGTCTAGAAAACTCCTAGAAATGAATGTCTAAGAAAATCTTTTCACAGGAGCTAAGGTGGGAAAAAGTGTTTAATAGTATCTCAGCTGGGGAGTTGTAGGAAAGCTAGGACTTCCGAGATGCCTCGCTTCAACACTGATATGAAAAATTCATTAGTAAAAATAACAATGCAGTTTGTTATAAATTTACTAACTTAAAAAAAAATACTAACATAAGAACCTGAAATTGGAAGAAAATAACTTATTTCAGTATGGCGTATTTGTGTTTGACTCTTTCCAGATCAGTCTCCCCTGACTAGAAAATACTATATTTTAACATTAATTGTTTCACCATGGTCTCGGTGGAATTTATTACCAACCCAGAGCATATGGCTGGCACTGTTTGTTTGTTTGTTTGTTTGTTTTGAATATTTTATTTATTTGACAGAGAGAGGTCACAAGTAGGCAGACAGGCAGACGGGGGGGGGGGGGGGTGCGGGCAGGGGGGGGAGCAGGCTCCCTGCTGAGCAGAGAGCCCAGTGTGGGGCTCTGCAGGACTCAACCCTGAGATCATGACCTGAGCCAAACGCAGAGAGGCTTAACCCACTGGGACACCCAGGTGCCCCTGGCTGACAGTGTTTTGAACAGTACCCTACCCTCAATCATCTACTGCTGATTCCGGTGTTCTCTGTCAGTCTGCATACATCTTTCTCTCTGCCAATAACCCCTTTATTTGTCATTAAGTTGGTTTCTGGTGTTTTAAAAACGGATCATATAATTAATTAATTAATTAATCATTTTATTAGTTATTATTAGTTATGAATTATTTTTAATTTATTTTTATATTATTTAAAAAAATTTTTTAAAGATTTTATTTATTTGACACAGAGAGAGAGGCAGTGAGAGAGGGAACAGAAGCCTAAGGGGTGGGAGAGGGAGAAATAGGCTTGCAGCCTGTCAGGGAGCCTAAGGAGGGGCTCGATCCCAGGACCCTGGGATCATTACCTGAGTTGAAGGCAGACGCTTAACGACTGAGCCACCCAGGCGCCCCTGATCATTTAATTTAAAGCAAAGTAGCAACAAAGAGAAATGAGCAAATATAAAAAATTGATCTCTATGCTAATAATTAACCCAATATGCTCTACAAGCTTGGAATACATGCTTTAAATTACTTTTAAGAGGAAACTGATTTTATTGCCACAACGTGCCTCCTGAAGTTGATGCTTTAATTACCCAGATGTGCAAACGATGAAAGGAGATTTAAATCCTATTGAAACACTATCAGAGCCTTAACCTTTCACAAAGTATCCACGAATGACACCTCGCTCTTTGTTCTAGCCTAAAAAAATCACTGCTTACATGTTTGCATCTTATCTCTCAGGAAGATAATTTTTACACTTAGCATTGTTGTCATTATCGCATCCAAACTTCTGCTTGCGAGGGAGGCCTGGGTGGCTCAATCTGTTGAGCATCGGAAATCTTGATTTCGGTTCAGGTCATGATCCCAGGGTCTGGAGATGGAGCCTGCCTTGGGCTCCGGGGTCAGTGGGCAGTCGGCTTGAGATTCTCCCCCTCTGACCCTCCCACCCTCCCGCCGCCCCCTTTGCAAGCTCCTGCACACACTCTCTCTCAAATAAATAAATAAATAAATAAATAAATAAAACCTTCACTTTCTGCATGTATTTCTATTTTAACTCGCCATTGAAATTCTGCATTGCTTCCTGTTTCTACAGTCTTCATTGTGACCATTTTATTGGCAACATTACGTTACAAAATATTACATTTCCTTTATAAAGCAAGCAGAAAGATTGCATTTCCTTGATGTTCTAGAAAATGCTTCGGCCGAATATTCCCACTGGATCTCCGAATCCATTTAGAAGCCCTGAGGACCTTTTAGGAGTTCCTTCACCATTTCCTCCTTGGATAGGAAGCAGTCCCTTCTTGATTTGGTGACTGTCTGTTCTCTCCCGTCCAGATCCTGTAGGTTGTTCATCTACTTTATGGATATGCCAAAAACAAAAGTAGTAGTAATTCCATTACAAGTCCTTTAGCTAAATATAGATTTCTTACATATATAACATAAATATAGATTTCTTACATTTAACTAAAGGCGGTTGTTACAATCAGAGCACCAAGCTCATCCTCTGTGAAGACAGACTTGGCGGGGGGTGGGGGGGGGTGGAGGGGTGGGGGGGGTGGCGGTGACCTGAGAGGTTTCCTGACTTCCCAAGCACTTCCCCTTCTCCTCTTTCCCTCCTCCCCTCTGCCCTGCGACCCAGAATGGTCAGACCTCCAGCTGGGAGGGCAGCCAGTGCAGCAGCAGCAGCCTTGGTAAGCTCAGGTCTGGAGCCAGTGTCCCTGCACTGCATAAATAGCACATTTTCTTTCATCGGGTCACTTCCATCGAGGACGAGTCAAGCTCCTCTGGTCTCTAAACAGTCAGAAAGGAGGTGTGAACAAATTCTGAGCAGCAGGAACATGAGACTGAGGACTCACCCACTGCATAAAGGCTAGCTTATGACAGGTGCAGTTTGATGTTCCCCTCCCAGGTTAGGTGGCAGATGGAAGGCTTTGGTGTGTCTTTTGTGTATTTGTCCCATACGTTGAAAGGTGACATTTGGATGAATGTGACATATTGTATTGTTGCCTTAATTGGGTCTACACATTTTTAAGATCCTGAAGTAGGATTTTTGGGGGGGGGGGGTTGGTATTGTTCTCAAAATTTTAGAATGCTACTGTAAAGGAATAAATATCTAGCTTCACCCTAAACGCACTGGCCCTATGTATATATATCAAAGCCACTGAAAAGTGATTAAGTTTTCTCTTCTTTGATTCCCAAGAAAGAAAAATATTTTTTGTATCTATTGGTTTTATTCCCATTTGAGTCATACTTTCATGTTTTATGTGCCCCTTATTTGGATGGGTTTTGTTTTGCTCTTCATTGTCATTATGATTCTGTTTGAATCCTTCTCCAGGGGTTCAGTCCCAGGAGGCTTCCCTGGGTGGCTCAGTCCTTAAGCATCTGCCTTCGGCTCAGGTCATGATCCCAGGGTCTTGGGATTGAGCCCCTCATGGGGCTCCCTGATCGGCAGGAAGCCTACTGCTCCCTCTCCCACTCCCCCTGCTTGTGTTGCCTTTCACTGTGTCTCCCTCTGTCAAATAAATAAATAAACTCTTTTAAAACGTAATTAACTGCATTCTTCTCTGGTTATCTTTCTGTGCTGTCCTTCACATTTTAGGTTTTTATGTACGGATTATGCTCCATTTCCTTTCATATTTTCACCTTAGTTAGGTGGTAAATATCTTCATTTTTAATACTTTTATGTTTACTTTAAACTCTTATAAAAATATTACTTTTTATATCTAGTTAATCAAATATATTAGTTTATTGGTAATTAATGTTGTAATTTGTGTGTAGTTTTTCTAATCTTTATTATTTTCATTTCAGCTACAGTTTAAAGGTTTTATTTATTTATTTGAGAGAGAGAGAGAATGAGAGACAGAGGGAGAGAGAGAAAGCATGAGAAGGGGGAGGGTCAGAAGGAGAAGCAGACTCCCTGCTGAGCAGGGAACCCAATTAGGGACTTGATCCCGGGACTCCAGGACCATGACTTGAGCCAAAAGCAGTCACCCAACCAACTGAACCACCCAGACGCCCCAATTTCAGCTACAGTTTAATATTTTTAAGTTATTTTATTAGTGTTTTATGAGAAATAGAGTGTGCAGTTTCATTAATATTTAGTATGTCCATGTTTCCTCAAGAAGTCTGAAGAAAGTGCACCCCCCTGAAGAGAGATTGATCTCCGATCTTAATTTACCAATTAACATCACATTCTTAATGCTTAAACAGAGTGTAGGCACTCTTCTGGTGAAGTCCAGATGACTTGTGTTATACATGAGTCAACATTATTTATTACAAGAGGCATCCACGAGGAACTCCTTTCCTATTGTTTTCTTGGGGCAGGTTGAGTCATGGTAAGGAAACAGCAGGATACACAGCCCTCCTGAGCTGTCTTAGTCATGCCAATAACTGTTATCATGTCCAATCTCACCTCTAGATTCTATCCAAACGGAAATTATAGGAAGTCTGAAACATCAATAAAGATTATTGTTATGCTAAGCTTTTAGAGTTTGCAAAAATACAACATTATTTAGAGCAATGTGCCACTAACCTCTTCCCTTTTCTAGCTGTGGACACATACACGGAGAAACGAGGGTAAATACAACTGTAGCATCTGAATGTTTCAGGTTATCACCAAGACACTGTGTAAAGAACATCTGCTTTACCTTAAAATGCTTAGTTATCCTTGGCAATGATGGCAGAATTGTTGTGGCAGCCCTACCAAAATACAGCAGCCTGAAGGCAGACATGATACAGCAACAGAAGAGGAAAAAGGAGCAGTGAAATAAGCATTTTCCCAGCAACTCAGCAATTCTGCTCCTAGGTATTTACCCAAGAGAAATAAAAACATATGTCTACACAAAGACTTGTACCTAAATATCCATAGCAATTTTATTGATATCGATAATGGCCAAGAATTGGGAATAACCCAAAGTCCAACAATGGATGAATGGATAAACAAAGCATGGCGTATCCATACGATGGAGTCCTAATTCTGTAGCGCAAGGAACAAATTACTCATAAGCACAACAACGTGAATGAATCTCAGAAGCCAGACACAAACTACTTCATACTGTATAATTCCTTTTGAAGTCTAGATTCCTTCTGAAGTTTTAGAAAATGCCAAGTCATCCATAGTGACGTAAGGTAGATCAGTAGTTGCCTGAAGCAAGGGACAAAGACAGGGCTCTGCAAAGGACTGCGTGAAACCTTCTGGGGGAGATGAAAGTTTCCCCTCTCTTTCTTTTTTTTTAAAGATTTTATTTTTAAGTAATCTCTACACCCATTGTGGGGCTCTAACGGACAACCTTGAGATTGACAGTCACACATTCCACCTGCTGAGCCAGCCAGGCATTCCGAAATGTCCCCTGTCTTGATGGTGGCGGTGACTTCACAGAGGTTTGTAATGTCAGCAGTCATTGAGTTTTGCACCTTATTTATTTATTTTTTAAGAGTTTATTTATTTGAGAGAGAGAGAGAAAATGAGAGAGAGCACAAGCAGGTAGAGGGAGAGGGAGAAGCAGGCTCTCCGGATGCAGGACTCGATCCCAGAACCCTGAGATCATAACCTGAGCTGAAGGCAGACACTTAACCCACTGAGCCACCCAGGCACCCCCTGAATTTTACACTTTAAACAGATACAGGTTATCCTATGTAAACTATACCTCCACCCAGTTGATAATAATTTATTTTAATAGGCAAAAGATTTAAAACAATACATCACAAATGGTCAATAAGTACATGAAAAATCTCATTAGACAATAGAGAAATGCAAATCTAAGACATACAGGCCATTTAACGCATACATTTTACTGCATGCCGGTTGTACCTTGAGTTTTGAAGTGCACATCTTAAAAAAGAGAATTAAAATAAATTTTCTTTTAATATCAGAAACAAAACACTCAGAAATCTCACCTGCAAATGTGTGAAATCAGTACTCCAGGTTATTCCTCCAGCATTGCTCGGAAATACTCTAAATGTCTTCCCATAACGAACCAGGAAAATAAATCGCAGAACTCACATGGGAGGAAACACAGGGCTATTGCGAAAAGAATCCCATTCATGTACCTGCAGGTTCTATGTAGCAGATTAACCCCTCCCCACTGGAACCTGCTCTGGACTTGCTTCCAAGACAGTAGACTGGGCCACTCCTCTCTCTGCCCTCCCCTCCTTATCTCCTGTACCTTACTTATCTCCTGTTTTACACTGGAGGCCCCCAGGGCTCAGAACTCTAATCATTTGTCTGTAGCCTGTACATTCTCTACTAATCCCATTATGATCTCTTTGGATCTCAAGACTTTGAGTAGTATCTGTACACTGACGATCCCGATTTTTATCTCTCGCCTGGACCTCTGTCCTAAAGCCCAAACTCCTTGATCCCACTCCTTGATCCCACTCCTTACCTAGTATCTCCATTGGAAAATCTAAAAGATCTCACGTAGGCCAAATTCAAAACCGGATGCTTAGATTTCCCCCTTCCAAATCTTTCTTCCTCTTCTGTTTTCCATATCAGAAAAGACTACCATCTCCTACTTGCCGACCAGGGCCTTGAGGTCATCGTCGGTCTTGTGTTTCTCTCGTGACCCAGATTCAACTGATCTGTAATTTTTGCCCGCTCTTACACTTGAATTACAACCAGAACCTGGCTACGTGTCATTACCTCCACAGCACCCAACCAGGCCCACGTCTCACCTGGGTTATTAGAGCAGCTTTTCCCTACCTTCAATCCATGCTGGACACAGCCCTTGCCCTAGAAGGGATCCAGTTATGACCCAGGTCAACCATGCGTGTCACTTCTCTGTTCAAAGCCTTCCAATTTTTTCTCCATTTACTTTTTAGTAAAAGCTGAAAGGATTACAACGTCCTCCCAAGGTCTGGCGGTCCCCTTGCTCCACTGACCTCAGCTCCTGCCCCTGTCCCACTTCCCACTCCATTCCAACCACACTGGCTTTCTTGCTGCCCCCTGACTAAACAAGTCCTCCTCATGCCTGAGTCACTGACTCTCCTCCATGCATTCAAATGCTCCCTTCTGGGGCGCCTGGGTGGCTCAGTCGGTAAAGCATCTGCCTTCAGCTCAGGTGAGGATCCCAGAGTCTTGGGATGGAGCCCTGTATCCGGCTCCCTGCTCAGTGTGGGGGAGGGGGGCCGGGGGCTGCTTCTTCCTCTCCTGTTCCCCCTGCCTATGCTCTCTCTCTGTAAAACAAATAAAATCTTAAAAAAAAAAAAGAAAAGAAAAGAAAGAAAAGAAAAAAATGATCTCTTCTCAGTGAGGCCCTCCACACCATCTCACTTAAATTCATTGCCCTTCATGCTCTTTCCTTCCTTTGTTGTTCTCCGTAGCACTTAATCCTGTAACATATGTGCATACTGGCAGTCTGCCGCCTACTGGAGTATGCACTGGGAGCTGTTCGAGCAATCTGGGGATGGAACCGTAAGCAGGGCTCAGCACACAGAGGTCTCTCGACCAAGTGTGTGTGTACGGTGATGATGCCTGAGGAGCTGACTACGTTATGTAACAGGAACTCACTGAAGGACATCTTTACTCACTTTTCTCCTTATCCCCAAACAAGATATGCAAAAGAAGGCAACGGTCTCTCCAAGTCTCCATAGCTGGGTTTCCCACTTGTGTAAAGGGGACAAATCAATGAACTGTCTCTGGGGTGGTCACCAGAAGAGAATCCCGGCTGCTGCTGGAGAAAAAGAACTGGTGGTTTCTGTGGTTAAAGCACCTCGGAGGACACTTGGGGGGGCTCGGTCTGTGAAGCATCTGCCTTTGGCTCAGTTCATGACCCCCAAGTCCTGGGATCCAGTCCTACCTGCCCAGGGCTCCCTCCTCAGCCTGCCCCTCCCCCTGCTTGTGTTTGCTCTCCCCTCGCCCCTCTCTGTGTCAAACAAACAAAATCTTTAAAAAAAATTTTTTTTGGGACACCTGGGTGGCTCAGTTGGTTGGACGACTGCCTTCGGCTCAGGTCATGATCCTGGAGTCCCGGGATCGAGTCCCGCATCGGACTCCCAGCTCCATGGGGAGTCTGCTTCTCTCTCTCACCTTCTCTTACCTTCTCACTCTCTCTCTCTCAAGTAAATAAAAAAATAAAAATCTTTAAAAAATTTTTTTTTTTTTTTTTTTTAAAAACAGGCCTTGGAGAGGGCATGGCATCCTGGAGCTGGTCCTGGATTGTCTGTTCCTAGCAGAGGCCTAAATCCTCTGCCTTGGGGTCAGGTTACATTCTAACCAGAATCCTGGAACTAGGAAGGGGGTTTTTCCAAAGGCATTTTCCAAAGGTAGTCTCTTCCCATCTCCTGTGCCCAGAGAGCAGCCTGAGCTTAAACACATCATGGGAAAACACATCCTGGACCAGACTGGTCCATGAAGCTGCCCAAAGCCTCAGAATTTATCTTCATCTGTTGTGGAGAACTTGGGGTCATTAGATCTTCCTACAGGGGCAGGAGCTGAGGTCAGTGGAGCAAGGGGACCGCCATAAAAACACCATAGGTAAAGGTGTTATACGCCAGGAAAAACACAGCTGGCTGACCGACCCAAGGGCTGGCAGTAGGGGACCCATAGGGACCAGGTGACAGGGAGCAGATGAGAACTTCTCTGCTTCCCAGCTTCAGCAGGGCGGGGAGGTTGTTTCCGCCAGATTTGGCTGTGGACTAGGGTGAGGGGAGTGGGTGCTGCAGGAGAGACTTGGCTATACACCAAAGGAGGCTGACCAGGAGAACTCTGGCTCTGTGTAGGGTGATCCTAAAGCAAAATAACACGCTGGGGAGGAGAGGCATCTCTGTGCTTGGCTGGGGAGCCCCGCATCTTGGGACATGCCCTCTCTGGTGGCCGGCCAGGACCCCTGAGGTGGAGCTAGGAGCTCAACCCACTGCTTCTTTCACTGGTTCCCTGAGGCCCCAGGGAAGTCACTCTGTGTGTTCCATGGTTCACTCAATGCCCAGCTGAAAAAGAAACTACCCTAGCCAGCTTCCCTGGAGACATCTGGGACCTCCCTCTTCTGCAGGTGCTGGGCAAAAGACACCGCCCGGAAATCTAACTCACAATTTCAAAGAGAAACTTGAGAAACATCCCAAGTCTCAGAAAAGGAGGCGGGGAAAGAACTAATATTCCCCTTCTCCATCCTACGGAAAGCAGGGACCGCCCCTCAATTCTCCCTGGCTCTGCCTGCTTCCAAGCCCTCATTTAAAAGTGAAAGATCTACAAACAGACAAAAAAACTCCCCAGGAGGGAGAAAAAAAGAAAAAGAAAAAGAAAGGGAGGGGGCAAACATAATAAAAGGAAGGAATTAAAAACACCATACATACATATCCCAAGGTGTGGCTCAGATGCTGGGCCAGCTTCCCACACGTCTCGGGTGAAGCTCTCCAATGTCAAAATCCCACAGAAAGCCGGGCCAAGTTTCCCAAGGGCAAGTGCCTCTAGTCTGCACAGAGGCCCTCAGAGCACTACCAGCCTCCTCCTGCCGCGCTCTGCACTTGGCCTCCAAACCCCACCGCTTGAGCACAGCTAACTTTCACCTTCATAGCTGCTCTATGATCCCAAGATCAGTCTGGAACCCGAGACTTCTCCCCACCCCCGCCCCACAGGAAGGGAAGCGGGATTGAAAGCAACCTTTGAAAAAAGGCCATCGGGGAGCTATTGTGCTGGGCAAGGCCTCCAGCCGGGCTCGGAAAAAGTGCCAGTTGATGGAGTACAGCGCCCGGTCCTTGTGAGCCCGGCCGTCGGAGTGTGGGTGCCAGCCGGCGGTGGGACATTCATTGCCCTTTTTTTTCCCCTGCAGCTGCTACAACAAATAGCCGTTCCTTTGAAGGCCAGGAACAAGGCTGGTCCTCCAAGTTCATAATTAGAAATCTCACAGAAAAATCGTTGTTGCTAAGTCATGCCATGGGGAAGGGGGTCTCTTTTTCTTAAATTTAAAAAAAATGACGAATTCTATGTCTTGATTGTTTGCAGGACCATGAAGACCAACTAAGGGATAAGCGTAAGGGGGTGCACTGTGTGCCGGGGACTCAGAGCAGAGCCAGTGAATGGTCTTTGTCTACTGCTCTGTCTGCATGTATGGAAAACGCAGGGAAATGAAAGAATGTTACATATGCCCCCTGTGGCTCCAAACACACAAGGACGTGGCAGTTTATGTCAAGAGCTCTGTGCTAGGTGCTTACATGATTTCAAGCCATAACAGACCTCTGGTGCCAACATTTATGACAATTTACAAGAGGAAAAAACCAAGGCTTTTGGTTGACAAGACTTTTTGGTTGGCAAGACTGAAGAAATAAAGCATGCTTGAGGTCGTATTTACTTAATGGCAATTTTTATTTTTTAAGAGTTATTTATTTATTTATTTATTTGACGGGGGGGGGCACGGAGTGGGAGAGGGAGAAGCAGACTCTCCACTGAGCAGGGAGCCCCAATGTGGGGCTCCATCCCAGGATCCTGGGATCATGACCTGAGGCCAAGGCGGACGCCCAACGACTGAGCCACCCAGGGGCCCCTAGTGAATGGCAATTTTTAGATCATATGGTTACTTCTTGTCCCCCTCCACAGTAAATATATATATACGTGTGTGTGTGTAGTGTACATATATAAATATACAGAATATTAACATGTGTACATATTAATATGTATATTGTTTTTAAGCAAACAGGCTTGAGCAATGGGACCCACCTCAAAATATCCATAAGCCTTAGCTGAGCAATGGGCTGCTTAACAACTGGGCACAGTTACCCAAGAAAGGAGAATTCTGGCTGTCACCATACCTCCTCATCCTCCCCCTTTAGAAACAGCCCCATCCACGAACGAGCGGCAGACAGTCTCTCCTTTGCCGTCCTGTGTGCAGCTCCCTTGCTGCATATCCAAGACGCTTCCATCCTCCTTGTTCTGCCCCGGGTGAATTCTTCCACTTCCTGAGCCACGGGCTTCCCTCTGATCATCGCCCCACATCTGGGACCCCCACATCTGAACGAGAGTCACCCCATTTAGGTACCACCTATCTATGGTACAAACATATATATGAATGCTTATATATCAAACAGAAAACAATTTAATATAAAGTATGCATAAAATATGTACATATTTAATTGGGGGTAAACACTTCTTGTATTAGTTAAAGTGTGTTAGGGTACAAGGGAGTAAGAAATCAACTGAGGGGCACCTGTTTGGCTCCGTCAGCCACCCAGGGGCCCCTAGTGAATGGCAATTAAGCGTCTGCCTTCCACGGAGGTCATGGTCTCAGGGTTTTAGGATTGAGCTGCATAGCAGGCTCTCTGCTCAGCAGGGAGTCTGCTTCTCCCTCTGCCCTCCCCCTCCACTCCTGCACTCACTCTTTCTCTCCCAGAAAGAAATAAAATTTTTTTTTTTAAAGATTTTATTTATTTATTTATTTATTTGTCAGAGAGAGAGGGAGAGAGAGAGCACAGGCAGACAGAATGGCAGGCAGAGGCAGAGGGAGAAGCAGGCTCCCTGCCGAGCAAGGAGCCCGATGTGGGACTCGATCCCAGAATGCTGGGATCATGACCCAAGCCGAAGGCAGCCGCTCAACCAACTGAGCCACCCAGGCGTCCCAGAAATAAAATCTTTAAAATCTGAAAATCCTGATAGCCTGACAAAGGGATGACGTTCTCCATTTTTCTTCATGGCCGTCATGTAGATGTCACTTACATGTCTGGCAGAGGGTCTGCTACCTGTCATCGGTTCCCTTCCGGGCCCAGGCTGAGGAGGAAGTCGCTCTCTGGATCATGACCAGCCAACATGAAGGAGGGAAAAGGTGTCTCGGGGAAGCCTACCCAGCTTCTGAGAGCTTCTACCCGGAAGTGACACATTTCCCTCCATTAATGTGGCATACAGCTGACTGCCAGAGACCAGAAAGTACCACCTTCCCTTGGGGCTTGGGGTAGCCGGATCCTGAGGGACACACTCTACATTCCCCCGCTGGGCTACAAGGAATCGTTCTCCAGTGAGATTACTCAGAAGGAAAGGCAGTAGGCACTTGCAAATCATCTTACCAGATAACAAAACTAAATGTCACTGTCAGAACAACCCACGAATCTCCAATGTCACAGTATTCTCCCCAAATGCAGACACTAAGAATTTATTTTTTTAAAAGAATAGTAAAACATCCTATTTTGGGTGATGTTTAGAAATCAGTGAAATTGATGATTAAGGTAGAAAGGTTTTTATTCTTACACACACACATTTGGTTAGTCTAGGTGACCTTTTGCAGACTGACCGTAATTTCTAGGAGAGAAGGAACTGGTGACTGACCTCTGTCTCCCAGCTACTCCACACTCAGTGAATGTGGAGTAAATGCCAGTTACTCCAGCTGTGAATTTTAGTACAAACGCTAACAGCCCCCGGAGAACTCCTTTGTGTTTTATTTTATTACGGAAATGTTATGTATTAATCCTTCCCTTCCCTGAAGCAATTCATCGGGACCAGGTACTCACCCTGTCATCTGAAAAACGGCAGTCTAAGCAGAAGCTCAGGCTTTCTTCTGGCTCAGATCTACAAAATTAACAACTGTAATAATGCTTCATTTTCCATTCAATTACAGAAACAGAAAAACAATTAACTTCAATTTCTCGAGCCCTGTTGATCATTTTTAACCTGAGATCTCCTCCTCCTTACATTCCCTACAAACCCCACCACCACCTAAAAATGCCACTTTGAGGGGCACCTAGCTAACCTGGTCCACAGAACCTGTGACTGTTGATCTCAGGATTAAGTTCAAACCCCATGCGGGATGTTGAGATTGCTTAAAAACAGAAAATCTTAAAAAAATCAAAATGCCACTTTGATTCTAACTTTTGGAGACATCCTCAAAAGTGATTTTCCCTTGTTTAGTACAGATAAATCTTTTATTCGCTGTATCTATAGTCTTCGTGAAGAAGAATTAAGTGACCCAATTCTCTTAATTTGTGAAGTTTCCTGAATTCCCATTTAGAAGAACAGAAGCTTGACCATAGGACTTTGCCATGTTACCTTTATCATGCAAGAAGAGACATAGTTATATTAATTAAAATAATTAAATTATGAATAGCTAAAATACCTCAAAATGTCTCTAGTTGCTTCCTAATGATGCACCTATTCTATCGTTTATTATAATTTATTAGAAACAGATAAGCTGGCCAAAACTTGCTGATCTGCAAGATAAGCAATAATATTTAGTCAAGGCACTCTCCTAAACCCCTACCTCCTACCTCCGAATTTCGACCACTGCCAGTTCATGGTCAGATCATGGTACATGGTATTGTACATACCAACCGTTGAGAAGCAGGTCTTCTTTCTCTATCCTACAACAGGACTCTGTATAAACAATAGTTTATAATTGTTATATAGGTAATATATATATCAATTATATATAACAATATATAAATTAAAATGGATATATATGTATATATGTGTGTATGTATACATATCAATGAAAATATATGCCCGTAGAATGTCAACCATGATAATGGTAGAAGTGTTAGCGTTGATAAACACGTACGTTTTTGAAAAAAATCGAAATGTGCTAGAATTTGAAATATGCTAATGTAAGGTGAGGTCTCTTGTGACATACAGTGTATTCTGACCTCTGGACCAAAATCTACCAGCAAATGCATATGCCCGCACGTAAGGTGAGTGAGAGCGAGCTTGAAGGAGCAGGGAAGGAAAACCAGAGATGAGAATCAGACCCACTGCACGGCTGACGTTAGTGTTGCTTGAGCGGGAAGGGGGCGGCGCGGTGGCAAACCTGAAAGCCTGCACTAGCCACGCAGGGTCCACGGACTGCTGAGTCACGCTCGGTGGTGTCAGTGTGAGTCCGAGACACGATATCCCTCCTGAAGGGGCAGTCGTCACCCCGCATACTGCCACATGGCTTTAAGGCGGATGCAGTGGACCAGCACGGCCCAGTTTTTTAAAGAAACACAAAGTCCGTATTTTATTTTTTTAAATATTTTATTTATTTATTTGACAGAGAGAGAGACAGTGAGAGAGGGAACACAAGCAGGGGGAGTGGGAGAGGAAGAAGCAGGGAGCCCAAGGCGGGTCTCGATCCCAGGATTATGGGATCGTGACCTGGGCTGAAGGCAGACGCTTAATGACTGAGACGCCCAGATGCCCCAAATCCCATTTTAAATGTGAAATGTCCTGATTTTTAAATGTTGCCATTAATGCAATTAAAAGAAATACTGAATGGGCCATACAAGTCATCAGGCCACCAGTTGCAATCCGGAGGCTAATGTTTCTGGTTATAACCATCCTTGACACAAGTAGTCATACCTTGGACAAAATTATTTAATCTCAGTTTTCAACCTTTAACCTGGGCAAAGCTTTGTATAGGGGCCAGAAACTTCCTACAAAATTCCTGGCAAAGTAACTAACAAACGTCTCAAGGATGCCAGAAACCAGCATGCTGAAATGTGATCCTGCTTTTTAAGCATTACTAACCCTCAACCCCTAGAGATAACCAAGAATACTAATGACAGATAATGCTAATAAGAATACTAATGACAAAAGAATGCCTCGTCAGTTTTGTGTCAGCGAATTATGTCTGAAGAGGCAGCTTCTTCCCTACTCGCCAGAGATAGTCCTGGATTCAGAGTCAAATGCTAATAACTTGACTCAAAGGGAGAGAATAAATAGTTGAAGAAAGGTCATGACCAGCCCTGCCCACCCCCCATCTCAGCAGGGGGCCTACTGATGCTCCTGACCCTTCCCTCAGAGAAATAGGTGATTAGGTGATGCCTCTTCACAGTACAAAACTGCAAGGTATAAAAGGACCATTGAAAAATAAGCCTCCTTCTAACTCCTACCCCAGCTAATTCTGGTCCCCAGAGGCAACCCCCTTTGTTACTGCATTCTTGTGTCTTCTTAAAATATATCTTCAGAAGAACTGTTGAATGCTCAGCCATCGAAAAGGGAGCCTGTTTTAGAAATGCGTGTTTGTTCGGAATTTTGGCTTGGGAGGGACTACCTCAGCCCTTCATTCACAACCTCCCTTAGTATCTCTCCTGCATACCAACCTTTCTAAGGATGAGAGACATTGCCACTCAGAGGCAGCTCATTCCACTTTTAGATAGCTCTGGTAGTTTCCTAATGATTATTTTTTTTAAAATGTTGAAATCTGAAATTGGCAGATCTGCCAATCTGGTGTTTTTTCCCTCATCGCTCTTTGCTTTGCCCTCAAAGGCCAAGGAAAACAGGTGGTCAAATGCCTCTCGCCTAAGAAGGAACTTAAAATATGTGACGCCCTCCTTTCTTTACCCTGTCAAATAACCCACTTCTCCGCCCTTCCCACAGAATGTGTGGTTGCAGGGGACTCGCCACCATGTTCTTCTAGAAAAGATTAAATTTTTATTTAAAATAGAAAGTTCAAAAAGAGGAAAACTGCTCATCAGAAGAGCAAAACGGTTTCCGATTTGTAGCTCGCAAAGCGAAAGAACAGTTTGTTACGAAAATTGATAGATCATATGAAATTTAGTATGGGAAACACTACCAACTCAGTACGTCCCCGCTAATACGATGTGCATGGGTACCTTATCCAGCAATGTTTCCAGCCAAGCAGAAATGTGGGTTGTCGCTTCTCTGAAAACTTTCCAAGACACATTCTGAAATAGAATTTGGAATCCTGATGTCTCTATTTGAAAAGTTGTAGCATCAGAGTGAGGGAGAACATGGTCCGGATTTGGGCTCGAGGCTGGCTTCAGGACTCGCAAATACTACTTTGGGAAATTAGCGAAGTTATTTATTTGACCTTTCCAAGCCAGTGTCATATTGCAGCGTCATCTTGATATAAAAGGCAAGCGAAGTGTAACCCAGCTCATGGGAATCTGATGAGCTAATTTCCGATCAGTCCTTAGCATGGAGTGGGCGCTGACCCTGCTTATTCCTATGGTGGTCGCCTTTGTGTGGGATGTGGCGTGACACATGCCGTGGCAGCTGTCTCTGCAGACATTGGGTGCCTGAGAACCCTTTATGCAGGGCCCAGTCTGGGCACACCTCTGTTCTCTTAAGAGGATGCCAACCCTGCCAGATTGGCCATATGGTTTTTCACCTGACAAGTAACACATTATCACTCCACTCCATGTACCTGCCGAAGAGTACCGAATCATCCCTTCCGTCACAAACTCATAGGAGAAACTCAGACTTGACATAGTATCCCAGGAGGATGTTAAGGCCATCCATTCCTTAGGATCAACCCAGGGCCGGATAGTGTCCCCTGGCCTCCTTGAGTAATTGTTTTCCTAAAGCTTGGCTTCCTGAGATGCCATCAGAGCAGATCAAAGGTTGCTGGGACAAAATATCACTATAAAGGTTAATACTATGACAAAGCAGTGGCCAGTGAGAACTCTGAAGTCTACACACTTCTTTGGAGGGGCCTGTGGAAGAGATTGCTATGCAGCCTTAACAATTAGCTGTAGCTCTGGGGCGCCTGGTGGCTCCAGTCCTTAAGCATCTGCCTTCAGCTCAGGTCATGATCCCCAGGGTCCTGGGATCCAGCCCCGCATTGGAAAGCCTTTTTTCCCCTCTGTCACTCACCCTGCTTGTGTTCCCTCTCTCGCTGTGTCTCTCTCTGTCAAGTAACAACAACAACAAAAATCTTAAAAAAAAAAAAAAATTAGTTGTATCCTTAATCGACTGGTGTTTTAACACATGGACCCTATGATTTGTGCCATCCCTCGGATTTCCTTGACAGACGTGTCAGAGCCAAATCTGTGACCTTGTTAATTAATGCCCAGGACCTTGCTGTGTGTAGATCTTCTCTAAGACTCACTTTCAGATTGATCCTCTGTTCAACTGTGATGTTTCTGGTTCTGGTTTGCTCTTCTCCAACTTGGGTTACTTCCATGGTCATGTTTTTTGTTTTTTTTTTTTGCAAATGGCTCTAAGTCCTGTTTGGAACGTGGGGAGGAAACCAACATGTGGCCTTCGAATCTTCATGGCCTTCTTCACCCAGGGCCTAAATGAGTCCAGAAGGCTCAGCGGGTTGTTCTTAAGACAAAGGAACAAACAAGCAGGACTCTACATTCAGAAGAAAAAATGCAGGTTCTGTGGATATCGAAGAGCCCTGTGTTCTGCACGCTTCCTCCAGCAGCAGGAAAGTTCTGGGCTGTAACTCTACTTACTCTAGGTGGGTGATTTTTACCTCAAACAGTGGGGAGATCAGAGCTGAACCAGGCCTGAATGTCTCTAGTGAATCTTGGGAGGAGAGGAGGGAACCTGGTTGTAGGATGGGGCCAGTGGCTATCCGTCCTGTCTGGGAAGGAACGGTGAGAATAGGTCCCCCTTTTTTTGAATAGCCTTTCTCCTGCTTGAGTTACCCGGTCTTCTCAGGGCAGCTGGGCACCTAGCTTCTTAAAAGTATCTCCCCAGATGTTCGTGTTAAGGCTTTATTCGAAGAGCCTGTCTTTGGTGAAGTAATTGACCACACGTGCTTGCGTTTTAGGTACCCTTGGCTGGTTCCTGGCATACGAAACGCTGTGCACTCTGGGTACTCACGCATTCATTCAACTGATATTTTCCAAAGCCCGTTCCTGAGCCAAAGGTGGGTTCCCTTATTTCGGTCAATTTCTAGGGTGTTTGAGACTTAAGAGCTCCAACTCGGACGCTTGGCACTCCTGCCAGGCGGGTGCGGGGAGGAACCCTGGGCTGCCAGACCAGCTTCCAACCCCCATTAGGATCCTGGGGTGCAGTGGAGGAGTTGGGGGCCAGAGTAAAGCAATGGTTTCCCAGCCCTGCCCTTATCTGGCCTTGGGCATAAGGCGCGGCCAGTTTGCCCGGAGATGATTAAAGTCTGCTCCTAAAGTTGGAGGGGCGGAAGGCGAAAATGGGGGGCCCTGGTGCAAATCTGGCTCGACGGAGGCTGGGTCACTGAGTAACTGTGCCTGTCCGCGAGGACTGGGTCCGGAGGGACAGCGCAGGGAACGTCCCCCTCGGAAATGAGCTCCTAAGGGCGCCGGCTCCGTTCCCGGACGTCGCCTCCTCTCTCCACCCCGGGCCTCCCCGGTGCGCTTGGACCGACAGAGGCCACCGCCGTGCGCCGCCTCTCCAGCCGGTGGCCGCCTGCGGTCCTCGCCGCGGACTCTTCCTCCCTTCTCCTCGCGCGCCGCTCCTCCTCGGCTCCTCCCGATCCCTCCTCCGCCGCCTGGTCCCTCCTCCTTCCAGCCCAGCCTTCCCGGCCCCCGCCCCCGCGAGCTAGACGTCTGGGCAGCCCCCGGCGCGGCGCGGCCGCAGCAGCCTCCGCCCCCGGCACGGTGTGCACGCCCGCGGTCAGGGCGGCCCGAGCCCGGAGCGAGTCCCGAGCTGGTCCCGAGCGAGCCCCGGTGGCCGCCGCCTCCCAGACCGGACGACAGGCGACCTCCGCGTCCACCCGAGTCCCGCCTCGCCGCCGCCGTCCCCGCGCACGGCCGCCCGACTCGGTCCCGCCTGATTGCGAAGACCCCGAGCCGGCGCTTGGGGGCAACGATGCGACCCTCCGGGACCGCGGGAGCCGCGCTCCTGGTCCTGCTGGCCGCGCACTTCCCGGCGAGTCCGGCGCTGGAGGAGAAGAAAGGTAAGGGCGAGACCCACCGGCCCCGCGCCGCCTCCCGACGCGCCCCAACCCGCAGCCCGCCCAGCTCGCGCTCGCGGCACCGGCTCGGCGTCCCGCGCCGCCCGCCCCTCCTTTCCTGTTTCCTTGAGGATCAGCTGCGCCTCTGGCCGGGACCGTGGGAGGAACTGGACGTTTCGTTTCTGGGCTGGGCGAGCGTGAGGCGGCGCAGGACCGGAGGCTCCGTGCGCGGGGCAGCGGGGCTGCGGGCGGGGTGTGGGAACCACCGGCCGGAGTTCGGCGCCCCGGAGCGCTCGCAACTTTCCGTCCTCACTTTCCTGGCCTCCTGCGCCGGGTCCGCCTACGGAGGCGCGGGCGGCTCTGGTTCCAGCGGCGGCGGCGGCTCTGGTTCCCGCACGTGCGCCCGCGCCTGTCCTCCGGCGGGGCCAGGCTCGGCCCGGGGCGCGCGCCCCAGGCGCTTGGGGAAGCTGGGGAACGACCCCTCGGAATCGTCTCGCTCACTCCTCGGGCCTCCTGGGACGGGCGGCTTCTCGAGCCGACCCCGCCGCGCGTCCTCCCTGGACCCGGGTCTCGGACTTGAGCCGCTCCCGGGGGACCCGGCCTTGCCAGCCCGGGGCCAGGCCTGGGTGCGTCGCAGGACCCTGCAAGCCCTTTTCCCAGGTGCGGTGCTGCAGCCCTGAGCTGAGGGGCCCGAAGGTCCCCTGTCTGCCTCTACCTGGGGCCGCGGGGAAGGAAAGGCGTAGTTTCCTCCTAAGCAAAAAAGGGGGTGGGGTCGGGCCCGCCCCTTGGGCGCAGACCCCCGACGCTTGCCCTGCTCTCCATCCTCGTGCAGGTAGCGGAGGGGGAAACCCAGGCTCCTGGCCAGCCCAGAGCTCCCTCCTAGGCGTCCACGCCCCTCGGGCTTGTGGGGTTTCGCTAAATCGTCGCTTCCCGGGAAAACTTGTGAGATTTGCCCCCACCTGCAGCCCTTTGGTTGCGGATCCGGGCTTTAAGGTGCAGCTGGATCCAGCGGTAGGACCAGCAGCGGCGGGACAGCTGGGCCCTGCAGCCCAACTTCATAGGGCCGTACCCATCCTGGTCAGGTCTCCACGGTTTGTCAAAAATAAGGCTCACACCAAACTTTCCTACTCAGCATCCCGAGATTTTCTCTTTGAGATGTTCCTTTTAGCTCTCTGAAGAGTTTGACTTTGGGCCAACCAGCATTTTAAATTTTTTTTTAAAAAAAGGATTGCTGTCCATGGTTCATGGGTGCCAAATGTCCAGACTGAACATGAGCGAGTCTGGCTTGGTGACTACCGGCCATAAACCCACTTCACATGAGAAACATGCCTCAGAAGGTTTAATTACACAATTTCAAAATCAAGCAACCCGGGTTCCAAGAGTCAGGTCTGTACTTGCTGTTGATGTCATTGGCATGGGGGTTTGGTGCTGAGCGAGTTTGTTAGGGGAACATTAATGCATAAACCAGTGGTTCCCAAACTTTGTTGGACATAAGAATCGCTTGGGGGGATTTTAACAAAACAAAACGATATCTGGCTCCCCACCCCAGATATTCTGATTTCATTGGCTGGGGATGAGCCCTGGGCATCGGGGTTTTTGAAAAGCTCCTCTGGTGATTCTGCGGGGCAGCCAGATTTGGGAGTTTGGGAAAGATGACCTGCCAGTGTAAGGGACATATAATCTTTTGGAACATCTGGAATGTTAACAATCTTGCAAAATATAGGAAAGAAGAGGTGGGAGGTGATTTCAGTAATAAGAGGTTAGTCTTTTCACTAACAGAGCTAGTGGAAAGCTCTGCGTCCTTTAAGGGGTCTGAAGGGCTCCCCTTCATCTCTGCAGGGAGTCCTAGAGACCATGGACCTGCTCCTGAATCAGCCGACGATAGAGTCCTCTTAGGCAGGCGGCATCTCTCCCTCTCTGATACAGGGGACCCCTTCTGTATTTTAAATTCACTCTTGGAGCACCTCCAAAGCACCACCTTTTTTTTTTTTTTTTTTTTTTTTAAAACTCCAGAAGTGTTCACAGCTCTTTTCTATTACCCCTTTGAACACTGCTATTAGTGCCTTGGAGATTTGTTTCTGAGAAAAATATAAATACCACTTAATTTGACTGTCCTGTATTTGCTTCAAGCAGAATGCTCCTGAATAAAATTGTGAGAGTAGGCGAACAAATGTCATTCTGTTAGAGTAACGTTAAAAAAAAAACAACAACCCAGTTTTAAGGGGTAAATTATTAAAAATGTTAGAATGAGATATTTTTATAAAAGGCGTTGAAGACCCATGTAAGATTCAGTGTGTTCAAGGAAATTTGCTCATTTTAGAGAGACTTTTTTGGTTCTAAGATATGGTATCTTCTGTTCTGATTGCACTTAGTACTGTCAAACAGTGTTTTAAGTGTCCTTTTAATACTTGGGTTAAGCGTATGTAGTGGGTACTCTATTTATAAAATGGGAAACTGAGGTACAGAGAAGTAAAGTAACTTCCACCTTTAGTAAGAAGCAGAGGCAGGATTCAAACTCAGACCTTCTCCACCTGGGTCCTGCCTCAACCACCTGACTCCACCCCCTTATGTGAGTTCTGTTTTCGGAAGAGCCAGCTCCGTTGTGTGCCATCACCTCATGTCCGATGCTGCGAGTCGGGGAGGAAAAGGACCTGGGAACTGGCCCCTTAGACTTGGTCTCAGTGTGAAACTTGGAGCAAACGTCAGTTTGGTGGTCTAGATCGTTGGTCATTTCCTCATTGGTCGCTCTGCTTGCCTTCTGTGGGGGCAGCTCTGTCACCAGAGCATGAGGGAGCCTGGAGCTTGCTCGGGGGATGGTTAAGCAAGCCCCTCCCTCTTGCAAAATGGAGAGGTCAAGGTGTTATTCTAGAAGAGAGCCTGGATGGTATTCTGGAGAATGCAGAAGTGGGGAAGCTGTTCTAGCTCCTCCTTGGAAGACAGTCTCGATTCAGTAGGTCTGGGCTCTGTTGATGAGGAATAAAAGAGGATTTTGAATCCTATCCCAGGTGAAGAACCCCTACCCTTTTCTCTAGGGAGTTCAGATGTGAGGATGCCCTGTTCAGTCCTGGCCAGAAGCCAGAAGGTCTGTCTTCTCGTTCCAGCTCTGTGTTGAGGCGATCGTGTCACTTACCAGTTCCAGGCTCCCGAGTCCTCATTTCTAAATCCAAGGAGTATTTATTGAGTGCATAGAATGTGCCAGACATGAGTTAAAAGGGGGCAGGGGTGATCTTAGTAGTTTCTACCATTGCTTCCACAGTGGGATTCCTTAAGTCATTAATGAAGTACAGATGATCCTCAATTTACAACGGTTTGTTGTCCTTTTTTTTTTTTTTTTTTTTAAAGATGGTGTGAAAGCAATGCACGTTCACTAGAAACTCTACTTGGAATTTTAATTGATCTTTTCCCCGGGCTAGTGATAACATGGTACAGTCCTCTCCCGTGATACTGGGTGGGGGCAGCGAGCGGCAGCTCCAGTCAGCTCCGCAGTGACCAGGGTCGACAGCCCACATGCCGACAACCATCCCGTTTGTCACTTTAAGGACAGAATTCGGCCAACTATATGAGCTGTTCAACACTTCGTATAAAGCAGACTTTGTGTTGGGTTTTATCCGCCTGTAGGCTAATGTGAGTGATATGTATACATTTAAGGTAGTTTAGGGTAAGCTATGGTATTTGCTAGGTTGGGCGTATCCAATGTCTTTTCAACTTAAAATAATTTTAATTTATAATGGGCTTATGGGGACACAGCCCCATCATAAATCAGGGAAGGTGCGCGTTAGTAAATTGCTTTCCAGATCTGAAAAGGAGACCCACGGTCCTTGTATCTGTCATGTACTCAAACCCATATGGCTCTGTCTAGCAGTAGCTGGTTGATGGCCCCGGTACGTTTTTGACCATTATTTCTGGCTTTATGCATTTAGTTTCATAGTCTGTAATTTTTCAGAAACTCATTCTGAAGTTTGAAGAAGCTGATTGCCAAAATCCATTGTGCTACATGATTGGACTTGGTCCACGTGACAGCGCTAACATGTTTTGAAATGTTTTAGAGGTAGTGTCAGTGAAGATGAAGCAGTCCACCCTGTTTAAAAAGAAAATACTTTTTTTTTTTTCCCTTTGATCTAAGCTTCAGGACCAGCAGCTAGTGTCTGAAACTTTCCTAACAGGAGTGGCAAACCAAGTCCAAGTATTAAATTGATGATTATGAACGTTGAGGGAAGAGAGCCCCAACACTGGTGCCCGAGACCCCAGAATTAGGGTGGGATCAGAATGCTGAAGGACCCACCTGGGAATCATTTGGCCCTTGCCTTGTGGCTTGCTGTGAAAGTTGTGTGTTTGTGTTTCTTTTAATTACTTTTTATTTTTTTTTAAAAGATTTTATTTATTTATTTGACAGACAGAGATCACAAGTAGGCAGAGAGGCAGGCAGAGAGAGAGGAGGAAGCAGACTCCCTGCTGAGCAGAGAGCCCGATGCGGGGCTCCGTCCCAGGACCCTGAGACCATGACCTGAACCGAAGGCAGAGGCTTTAACCCACTGAGTCACCCAGGCGCCCCTGTGTGTGTGTGTGTGTTTTAATTTGGACTTAATACAGTAGAAATGGGCTGGTTTAAAGCTAGGTTTTATTAATAGGGGTATGTTTTGAGAAAAGCTCAAAGTTCGAGAATGGCCCACCTGGTCATTGTTCCCACATATACAATTTCAAAAAACGAGACTCCGCTCCTCAGATCTGTACTGAACTACTTGAGTTTTGTTTTCTTCTGTCACTTTTAGACATTTGACATTATCCCAGGAAACGTTTTTGGCTTCAGTTATCACTTGCTTGTTCTTAAGGCATCAACACACGTAGGGAATAGAATATAAACCTTGTTCTCATGGGCCATTCCTATTGACATCATAGCTTCTCTCTGTTCCTTCTTTTTCATTTTCCTCCTGAAAGGTTGTCTTTTCTAGACAGTCCCAGCAGTTGGCTCTTGGCACAACATCTCAGGGTATGGGTATGAGCAGGTTAGTTTGAATGCAGGCAAGGATCCAAGCTTATGTCAAATAACCGGTTTGACTGAAATTTTCACTTCTTCAGAGTCATTAGGTGCAGTCTCCTTCCTACACATTCAGATAGACACACTCAGTACAGTTGTCTAGAAAGTTCCCGGAGCCAGCTGGGAGCAGGAAGGGTGTTTAGGGCCACTGAGCAGTGGTGGCTTGTTTACTTAGCCCTGTTAGAAACTAAGTGCTGGGTTTGACATTTTAATCTCTGCAGGCCCTAAAGTATAATATCAAATGCCTGAGAGTGTTGACTAAGCATCTGTGAATTGCATAGGCTTAAAATAAATTCTGTTCCTACCAAATTTCAGCAGCTTGCTTCAGAAAGTAGTATGTGAAAGTGAACACAGGGGGATAGAATTTCCTTCTCCACTCCAAGTTCTTTCCTGTGCTGGTGGGCCAGCACACCTGGCCCTGATTTAGTAGAAATAATTGCACAAGTTAACCTCTGTTGTTTGTCCTTTGAGTATAAGGACACGAAGTGCTACCTATTACAACTTAGGCTTTTATTTTCTTTGTGTTTGAGCCACAGTGAACAGTTTGCTCTGTCCTGTCCACATTTGGAGACTTAGGAATGAATCAGGTTTGGTGCTTGCCCTTTAGTCTGTTAGGGGAAGAGAAATCTCTAGATAACAAAGTGTGAAACTGTCACAGAAGCAATGATAGAATTCTGAAAGGGATGGAGTGTTCTGGTATTATTCTTTGCTTTCAATTCTACCTGGAGAGGGGGCCGGCTATCGCCCCAAGCCGTGGGTGTTTCCCCGGAGAAGACAAGCCAAGGCATCCCAAGAGTAGGTCCCATAGTAGCAGAGGCCCGGGGAGCCCTGGTTATTCGGTGAGATGGGAAAAGAAGGGGGAGGTGGGGAGGCTACACCAGACAAGAACTTCGATGCCCCCTCTTCCCCAAGAGGAGGCTCTCCGGGGGAGGTCTAACCTGGGAACCGGCTGATGGGTTGGGTGCTTGAGACGAAGGACTCCAGCTGGAGTGGGAGTGGCCTGCAGAGGGAACAGGGAAATAGGGAGCTGGGTGAGTCCTGCCAGCTGGGAGAGATGCGGAAGGGGAGAGCGGGAGCGTGCGGGACCAGTGACTCAGGTGGACCTGGAGGCCGTTAATGTGTAACCAGTGCAAGACCTAGAGGATCCCAGGTGCACCAGGGTTCTGCCCTGGAAGTCAGGATGAAACACCGTTGCCCCTCGCAGGGGCTGTGAATGCCCCAGGAGGAAGAGTGGGTTGGGTGGACGTGGGGTGGTCCGATGGGGAAGGTGACGGGCCGGTAGGTAGAGCAGTCGGGTCCGGAGCCCAGGAGAGCAGCGTGGCCTTGACTTGTCATTTGATATGTTTCCATTGCAGGGGTTGTCCCTGCCCATAAAATAACCCCAGCCCCCAGCCTATCTCCTGCTCCCTGGCTCCGTCCGCGTTGACCAGGTTGGGTTCTGGGTCAGCCTGCTGCTTTCTGTGCCTGGCCGCTGTGGTTGGGTCCACAGCCTGAGGAGTTGCAGTTAGAAGTGAGCGATGAATAACACAGAGCATCCGACAGCCCTGGGAACGCTCCTTGTATCCCATGTCCTCAGACGGGAGTCCCTGTTTCTAACGGCAGCATCAGATCGCTCGGTTTGTACATTAGTTACTGAATTGAAAAGACGAGAAGGTGAATTTTTTTTTTTTTAAGCAGTAGCTTTTGAACCTTAGAATCACGTGGGGAGAATGCAATGGAGGATGCCTTGCAGCACTCTAGACCAGCCGAATAAAGTCTTCCTCGGGGACAGAGTGTCAGCACACACGTCTTTAGAAACTCCTTAGGCAATCCCGATGAGGGCACCGAGTGGTGTGTGTAGCTGTGGCAGAGAAGAAATTTTGTCTTTGTTCTCAGACTCCCGATGCTTACTCATTGCCTGAGCTTCCTGAAGGTCCAGGAATAATTTGATATTTCCGTAGTAAATCAGTCTCAAAGCTGAATGTTTTTTCCCCATGAACTCGGGAAAAGCCTATTACGGTGGCTTTCGTGGTGTGTTTCCTAAGAGAGCCACAGCAGCCCTTTGAGGCTGCTAGAAATGCACATTCTTGGATCCCGTACCTGGACCTCTGAATAGGATCCTTATGGGGTGGGGCTTACAGTCTGGGGACGGAGCCTTCCAGGAGATTCTGATGCACAACAGGTCTAGAACCACAGACGCTTCAGGCAGACCTCGTGCTGGGTTCTGGATCTACGAGAGGAAGAAGGTAACTGCTTATCTTCAAAGTGCTCACATTGGGAAGGGCTGAACAGGGAGAGAGACAGGAAGAACCCGTGTAATCCAATGTCTTAGAACAGAGGCGATTTGGGATTTCAGTGACAGTCCCCAAATGGGGTTAATCGTATTTCTGTGATGGGGGCAGTTTCTCGGAAGAGTTTAGCTGGATCTCAACAAGGAGACTTTGTCCCATCTCCAGGCAAAGAGAAAAGAATGAGGACGTGCTGGTGAACTTGCTGCCCCTCCTCCAGCAAGCCCACCATCACCGGTCATCCATAAATGTGACTGTCTTATTAGAGCACCTGCTAAGGTTTTAGAATTTCCTGCTTTATGTTCCTAAATGACCACAAGGAAACTTGCAACGTCAAATGTTAAGTGCCTGAGACATGACATATTTTATCTTTTAAAATGAAAATGGCCTTTTTTAAACTTACGGCCGGATGTGAAGAATCTGGGTTATAGTTGATAGTTTCCGCATTCTTCCCAGTAGCATAATTTGGCCCTACAGCTTGTTATGAATAAGAAAAATGATTCCTTGGTGTACTTTAACTCCTACCACAGAAAACAGACAAAAGTCTTCATAATTTTAGACATAGTCAATGCACGCTGAATCACATTGAAGTCAGAAAATGTCTCACATGAAGTGAGCCACTGCCACATGTTAGAAGACATCCATGTCCTGATTCACCAGGGAAAATTGCACAGACTTACCTGTTTCTTGGCAGAGAGCATTTGGAAACAGGTGGATTTGTAGTGAAGAATGAGTATGGTTGGTTGTGCTATCTTGGGTACCCATGCCTTTATGTAACAGGGAGTAGAGAAGTGGTTCTAGACCCCTGTACTTAGCAGTGGTTTTAAGAACATTTTGGAAGGATTTTACTTTAAAACTAGAAACCTGATACCTGAAGGTGTACCACTGTGCACACACTTGGGCCTGCCCGTGCTGGATAAGGTCATGGTTGTCTTAGTTGTGTGTCCTTACACATGATATAATGATCTCATTATAACTGAAAGTTCTTTCTTTCACTCCAGGTTTTGCAGAAAATTGATGCATTGTGTATAATCTCTCCGACATGACACACTGACGTTTTAAGGGGAAAAACTGTGCCTGTTTTAGTTCCTTTGCCCATGCTCATAAACTTACCACTATTTCAGAGTCTGGAATAAAAGCAAATCACGTCTTGAATCTGGGCGAGTCCTCAAGGATGGTCATGGGCTCCTGGAAATGTTCTTACCGCCGTAAATGAGATTTCAGAAGGGTTTTCGGAAAGATTTTTTTGTAACGTCAAAAAACCTGGGTTATTTACTAGCAGACATTGACTATCTGACAACTGCCGGCTTGTCTGTGTTTACAGGCATCTCCTGGTTCATTCTTCTATATCACAAACCATAGCAAAGAGTTAAATTGCACTGAGCAAGATCACTTAGACAAACTACTTGTGTGTGTTCTAGTACTAACTTGGGAGATCTGTTTTTGAAAATACATTTTAATATAGTATCAGAAATTTAAATAATTATCATCTCTTTTCCATGAAAAGGAAAAAAAAAAAAAAACCAGAACCCCCACCCCCCAACCCCACGCCAGTGTCATCTACTTTTGATTCCAGATGAATGTCAGGAAAATGAAAGTGGTTGTTGAAAAATTACTGTGCCACCTGTTGGCTTTTAAGAGACTGATTTTAAGGGGCTTTTACCTCTGATGAATTTCAGAACATTTTCTTGGCTTTGATTTGCTGCATAGTTAATAGAGAATCAGAAACCTTATCCTTGTAGTTACTTCTTGATTTCTTTACCTCTGCTGGCATTTCCTGGTGGTTTAATAGACGGTACGCACGCAGTGTATTTATGAGCGAGAATAATGTATTGCCTTAATCTGTCCGCCCTCCCTTCCTTTCCCACTTCCTTCCTCTCTTTCTTTTTTGCAAGCTGTTACGAATCAATCTTCACCAAGAAAGAAAATTTTGATGTATGACTGTGAATGAAAAACTTTGACAAATGACTGCAAAAATATATTATGTAATTTCTTAAAGTTAGAACGTCAGAGATATTCAGTGTTTATGATCAGTTTTTATACAAATATGGATAGACATGTGTCATTCCTTCAAAAGTTGTATTGCTAAAGGAGTTTTTCTTAGGACGTGGCTTAATGCATTTTTCCCCATGCAGTCTGTTGTTCGTTATAATAGAGAAAACAGGTTAGAATCTACCTCCCCAGTTTCCGCTTCCATAAAATGACTCAACTAGATGGTTTGATGGCTTCTTGCAGCTGCAGATATCCATGAAATTAAAAGCAAACCTAAGTGCATGCAAGATACATATTGAAACTTACAGATGGTAAGTGTGCTCTGTGATTGAGATGCTAAAAGACTGATGTTATAATAATAATAACACCTTGCCTTTGTCTAGGACTTGACCTAGAGGAGGCCTTCACCTCCATCTCCAAGCTTCCTAAGAACCCCACAGGATGGGGACACTTACCCACATTCGAAGGTTAGGGACTCAGGCTGTCAGCAATTCTGCAGTTTGCCGTGGTCACCGAGCTCATTGACATTGAGCTGCTGGGAGTTTCCTGCTATAGGGCAGACTCCTGACACCAGTATGGAATGTCTCCAAAACTCTACTTCCTCCTCCTTTAAGACACTGTTGCTTTTTAGCCAGTGGCTGCCTCCTGTCCCTGGTAGTCCTATTCCTGAGTCAAAGACTAATAAAATACTTTCATATTTTTTGTTACATTTCTGTCACTCATATAACCAGTGCCCCCTCATGATTTTGGTATATTCTGCTCCAGTTTTGTTCTTTCCCACTTTTTCTTGTGATGAAGTCTTTGAGTCTTTGTGTGTTTTTTAAGAGGACAAACTTAACAAGTTGTGGACCCTCCAGGATTGCTGGTTTTCTATATCAGGTCCCTTATAAGAAGCCATTCTGCCTGTCATTATATTTGGAAGCACTGACTTTAAGGAGAAATGATTACAGAAATCCCCTCTCACTTAGAGGACCTTCCTTGTTTGAATGAATCGAACCGGCGATGGGACCGTTCGTAGATCTCTCGTTGATGGTGATCTACCTTTTCCAAAAGAAATGTCAGAATACAATGTTTATTTTCCTCCACTGGGAAGGAACGAACTTTTTTTCTTATTGTTTATTTCTAACATAGTGGAAACTTCAGCAGAACTCCGGCAGAAATTCCCCCCCACAACGAACGTTTATATTTCTTAATTATAAAGCAGAGTAGAAAGAAATCCATTCAGAGTAGAAAGAATCCCATATCCCATCTCAACGGGATAAATGATCTGTAATTGTCATTGATGTTGTGGAGCTTTGGAGAATATCATTCAGGAAAAACATTGATTTTTTTTCTTTTCTTTTTTTTTTTTAGAGCCGAGTCTGATGCATCTCTTGTTGAATGAACAAACCCTTTCAGTCAGCAGGCAGTTAGAGTATTGATTTTCAGGGCTTGCTTAGTAACTGGCCTCTATGCATTGCATAAGTTATTTGGGCAAAAGCTATGCCACTTCACCTTCAATCAACAAAGTCCGCCCAGCCAAGGCAGAACAGAAAGTTGAGCAATTTGGTGAAATGGGTTGCTCAGTTTTTCACTTCACTTTTGTCTTCTAAAGACTTTCTCTCTCTCTTGTTTAAATGCAAACTCAGTGATGTGCCTGGTTTGAGGCGAGGCATCGAATGGAAAAAGTCCCAGATGGATTGAAGACCTGGGTGGTTATCGGGGTCCATCTTCCCTCATGCCAGAGTCTTGTTCTTAACGTCTTGGCTAGAAAAGCTAGGGCTTTGAGAGTGTTGGGCCAGGACTGCTACATATTCATCGTGTTGCCCAGTTGCAAAAACAAAACGTTCAAACGATAGCCAGGAAAATCAGTAGTCATGAATTCAAGGCCTGAACTATGCTAATGAAGCCAGTGGAAACGGGGTGCCAGGGTGGGGAAATTGCCAATAGTGTATATATACTTCTTTTGCTACTTGGGGGATTTTTTTTCCTTTCCTTCTTGGACCTTGTTTTGGGAGGAGGTCAGACTCTATTTCCCTTCTAGGCTTGCTTTCTCTTCTCTAGTGGTAAGGGAAGAGGTAGAGCAAGGTGGTAGCTATAGGTGAAGCTGCCGTGTTGGTCAGCACAAGTGGTAAAGCCGCCATGTTGGTCAGCACAGGTGGTGAAGCCGCCATGTTGGTCAGCACAGGTGTCTGAATGCAAGCTTTTCGACTAGTCGGACTTTTATAGGCTGGGGGACTTCTGAACACTATTTACAAGGTTGAATTCTAATTAAAAGTGAACCACTATGTACCACATAGTGTAACAACTGTAGTCCTGATCTCATGGTCGTCACATGTCCTGTTCACAAGCTGTTCTGCTAAGCCCACAAAAGGCCTTGACTAAGTTTAAGAGTAGTTTTAAATAATAGTAATTATTACATTATTTATAAAATAACAGATAGTAATTAATACCCAGTGATTTTAAAAGGACCCACCCAACATGGCAACTCGGTAGAGGCCTCTTAGAGGTGGAGTGAGAACGGTGAGCTCAGTAAGCCCATCTCTGTCTGAGGAAGCAGCATAACATAGTGGTCAGGGGTTCAGTGCGCCCCTCAGGGAACAGTCTGTCTGCAGATGAATCTCCTCCCAAAGAGAGTTTGATTTGGTGATGCCTCACCTGTGCACATTTCTACTGAGCCTTCCAATACCGGGTAAGCAGAACCTGGTGTGATCCGGATTGGCTCTCCTATTTGGGGGGAAGGGTGCCTCATGATGTGAGTGACCAGGGTAACACTTCCAGAGCAGCACAGGATGACTCCAGAGATAGGTGAGTACTTGGTCTCCTGGCCATCTTGTGGGCAATGGCAGCTGTCTGGCCCTTGGATTCCCCTGCACTCCCTGTTGGTATTACTTTTTGCAGAAGATACTTCCAGTCGCTTATCGGGGGTTTGCCCACCTGCTGGTCTAGGTTCTCCCCAAGAATCTCTGCCCCTTTGTATTTTTTTCTGGCTGTAAAGTGGGATGTCACTGATTAAAAATGGGGAAAATACTTCAGGGTTTCATGACTCAGAGGAAAAGGGGCACTTCCTCAGCCAGGAGTTTACTGCATTTTTGGGGTGAAATGCAGTGACCAAGCCAGAGGTCAAAAAAGCCACCTGTTTAGGGCCATTGGCGTAACTTTGCTCTTAAAACAAAGGCTGCTCTAGGTGGACCTTTGGGAACTTGCACTGGTTCTAAGTGTGTCTGAAAGGATCATGTCTATAATTTTCCCAATGTGAACATTATTATAATAGGCTAAAGAATGCATTAGGCCACTGATTCTAGACTAATCACCACTAACATTTGATGGATGTTTTTATTGTTGTTCCAGAAAAGGCAATAATAACCTTCTTATATCTGGCATCTATTTGATGTTAAAATATTTTGAAAAACCAAAATGCACACATGGGATTAAAATGAGTATACAAGACAGTAAGTATACCAAAAAAGTCTCTAGACCTGTGGTGTGGTGCTTTTCTCTGGATGGAATAATGCATTAAAGCCTTGCCTCCTCCGCATGTACTGGGCCGTGCAGGACGTCACAGACAGGGGTGCTGTCTCTGGACCCAGGCCCTACTTTGGTTGCAGGGTGCTGCTGGCCAAGTTGAGCAACTCCTAGGAGTCCTGGTTTCCTCATTGGCAGAATGAAGATAATAATGGCACTTATCTTGGGGCACCTGGGTGACGCAGTCGGTTAAGCTGACTCTTGGTTTCGATGTCGGTCGGGATCTCAGGGTGGTAAGACCGAGCCCTGGGTTGGGCTCCATGCTCAGCGAGGAGTCTGCTTAAGCCTCTCTCTCCCTCTGCCCCTCCTCCCATGCCCCCCCCCTTTCTCTAAAACAGATAAATAAACCTTAAAAAAAACAATGACACTTATCCCATGGGGCTGGAGAGAGGATGGTGACGGGAAGCACCAGGCCCGTCCCTAGAGCACATTCCAGAATGGGTGGATATTATCAGTGTTTGAAGCGCTGACTTGCACTGTGACCACTGCCCCTCACCATGACCTTAATGATCCCTGTCGTAGGTGTAGAGGAACCTGGGTTGAAGAAGGTCCTGTCACTTACCCAAGGTCATCTGCCAAGGAAGGGTAGGCTCTGGCCTCTGACTGGGGAGCTTCGCGGCCGCATTCCTGTGCCCCAGATGTTTTGCCCTGCCCTTGGGTTTGCCCTGCCCTTGGGCCCTCCTCAAAAGGCCACAGGACCCAGGCAGGGGAAGGCTCAGCTCGCCTTGCCTCCTCATTCCCCATCTCGGGACTCCCAGAGCACAACCGTTTGACCCCTCTTTCCTTCCACGGCGGGTCTTACTTTCCCTTAAAAGAGGATGGTGGTTTTCCTGCATGGCTCTGGGCCAGTCTTCGGGATGGCCCTGACTTATTCCAGCACTGTTTTTACTTTCAGACTTGTTATGGCTAAAGTGAAGGCTCCTGTTTTGTCTGTTTTCTCCTGTTCATCCTTCTCCCCTTCCGTGGCATACATGGCCGCAATGGGCACGCACCTTTTCCCCGTCCAGCCTTTATGCCTTCTTCATGGTCCCCCGGACGCATGGACCATCTCACAAGGAGGGAGGCAAACACCCTCAAGCCCTCGGCCCTTTGCAACAGTTCAGCTCTCTAAAGAGCGAAAATAATGGGCCTGCATTCTCTCTTTTAATTATTACATGATCTAAAATTAATTAAGCTGTTTCAGGTAATGCTTGGTGCGCTGGGGTTTTGAGCCTCTGCCTGTCCTTCCCCAAGGACTGATCCTTTTTCCCAGGACTCTGTCCTCAGAACTTCCTTTGGTTCCTGTTCTTCCCCGGTTCATAATCACAAGGCCTGCAAGTGTTTATGTGGACCTCCAAAGTACGAGAAAGTCTGTCAGTCTCTATCGTTGTTTCCAAATTTGCAAGGGAGCAGACTGGTCACGAGTTTACATACACTAGAGACTTGCTGTGTCCTACCCCCGCAGTATCTTAAAGTTATTTTTAAAGTTGTTTTATATCTGCGAGTAAAAATAAATGGCTTTTGCTGCAAGAAACACCAAAAATGGAAAAGCTAACAGTTCAAAGATGATAATTTATCTTGTAAGAACTGCTAGCAGCCCAACTGCTTTATTAAACAGTGAGACGATTTATGAGACTATGTGATTTACAAATGGGTTGAAGGGTGGTCTAACCTTTGGGCCCATTTTCTCCATCCGTGAGCTTTCTGGGCTCACAGCAGCGTAGTCGTGGAGATGGAACGTGCTTGGAGCACTGTATTTGGAAACATAAGAGACACAAAGGGAAGTGACTCTTACCACCTATATGTAAGGTCTGGGAGGCAAACTTTTTTTTTCTTTTTGTGCATTAACTTCATGGTTAGCATTTATTGGGGAGTCAAAGTAGCGGGGAGGTGAGGTTAGGGTAGGGGGAATGTGTGGTTAGAAAGGAAGAATTATGAAAGTTAACTATCATGCATATACTAGCTAGTATTTTTAAGCACTTTCAAAACACATTGTAGAGTAGGTATTTGTTTGAACTTAATATTTTGATCTTCTTTTCAGTATTTTTTTAGAAATTAACAGAGAAGTTAAGGTTCTTTTAAAATTGCTGTAGTTCTTAGAAAAATCATACTAAAAACAAAACGCTGACCATGTTACATAAATAAGAATAGTGGTTTGCTGCGAAAGCAAAGGTTTTTGTTACTAGCTTTTTATTTTGAAAGAATTACAGATTCACAGGAAGTTGCAAAAATAGGCATGGGGAGGTCAGGTCGGCGTAGCCTCTCCCTAACCTCCCCCAATGGTAACATCGTAGTACGAAGTTTTAAATATTTAGTTTGACATCTTTACCTAATACCTAGGCTAAACGCTCACTGTTTTAATTAGCTAGTGAGATGATATTACAAAAATCATCATCTTCACAATACTGTTTAGAAGTTCCTTTTTATGTTTTCTGGTCTTTAACATTTGGAGGCAGGAATGAGGAGGAAAAGGGAAGGACAGAGAGAGGAAGAACATAGGTAGGCAGACAGACAAATTGAGAAACAAATAGAAAAACAGTATAGAGGTTCCTCAAAAAAGTTAAAAAATAGAACTGTCCTACAACCCGGCAATCACACGACTGTGTATTACCCCCAAAATGCAAAAATACTAATTCGAAGGGGTGCATGCACCCCAACATTTATAGCAGCATTATCTATAATAACCAAAATATGGAAACAGCCCAAGTGTCTGTCAACTGAAGAATGGATAAGGATAAAGAAGATGTGGGGTGTGTGTGTGTGTGTGTGTGTGTGATGGAATATTACTCAGCCATCAAAAAGAAAGAAATCTTGCCATTTGCAATGACGTAGATGGAGCTAGAGTGTATTATGCTAAGTGAAACAAATCAGCCAGAGAAAGACAAATATGATGTGATTTCATTCATATGTGGAATTTAAGAGACTAAACAGACAAACATAGGGGAAAGGGAAAAAAGAGAGGCAAAGTGTATGGGAGACTCTGTGGAGAACAAACTGAGAGTCGCTGGAGGGGAGTGGGTTGGGGACAGGCTAGATGGGTGATGTGTATTAGGGCAGACACTTGTGATGGGCATTGAGTGTTGTATGTGAGTGATGAGTCACTAAATTCTACTCCTGAAACTAATACTATACTATATATCAACTAACTAGAATTTAAATAAAAAATTTGAAACAAACAAACAAACAAACAAAAAACAAAAGAAGAGAAACAGACAGGAGAATGGGTTTTCATTCATTGACTGGACAAACCAAACACTCTCTTTTGTAGTTTTGGGTCCGTTTACATAAGCTAAGTTTATATTCTATTCAAATCACAAATGGTTTGAGTTTTTGTGTATGTACCACCTGTTCAGCCTGTGTTTGTTTTCATCTGTTTGTCCTAATTGGCCTTCTTTTATTAAGTGTATTACCCTAGAGGAGGTCTTCTGGAATGCTGATGATGTCATTTTTTTTATTAGTAATTCCACAGACATACTCCTTTGGTAAAAAATTCACAGAGCTGCACCGTTTTGGTAGGTACGCTTTTCTACATTTACATTATACTGCAATAAAAGTTTTAAATACTGTACTCAGTCACTTCATGGAGAAGATTAAAACCTTGTAGGCTAGGGGCGCCTGGGCGGCTCAGTGGGTTAAGCCTCTGCCTTCAGCTCAGGTCATGATTTCAGGGTCCTGGGATCAAGCCCCACATTGGGCTCTCTGCTCAGCGGGGAGCCTGCTTCCCCCACCCTGCCTGTCTCTCTGCCTACTTGTGATCTCTCTCTCTGTCAAATAAATAAATAAAGTCTTAAAAAAAGAAAAAAAACCTTATAGGCTAACGCTCATATTTTATAAGGAAATTTAGTATCTCAAAGAAGGTATCAGATTGCAGTCAAGGTGATGCACTTATTCTGTTTTAGTATATATAACCAAAAAGATGGCCCTTTAAAAGTGAGACTCCTCTTACTGCTACTTCAGTTTGCTCTAAGTTACAGGTTATTTTAAAACTAGGGTGAAAAAGAGTAACCTGCCCTCCTCCTTACCTGCATCCCTAAATCCCTGGAGGGAAAGCCTTTCGTAACAGGTATTAGCCAGCTGCAGAATCTTTGCAGAAAGAGTGTCCTCTGTGGGCAACCACAGCTTCCTTCCCTGTCTGTGACTTCCCAGGGTCAGGCTCTTATGCGGCTATATTCAGACCGACACAGGGGAAGAGAAGAGAAAGTGACTCCCAGGGTAAAGGGAAGTTCCCACTTCATACAGGGGGTGCATACCCACACTGCAGGTCCTCTGGTGGAGTTTCCAGAGCTTTCCAACGCTCCCAGCATTCTGAGTCCCAGTCCTCACACCTGTTATATCGCATAGCCATAAACCACGTTTGCAAGATAGCAGGGCAGTTTATTTCAGTAGATTGGTATAATTTGGCAGAATCTCATGCGCATGTTTCTTTTTCAGTTTGGTTCGACTCCATAGGCGTGCATTAAATATTTATTGCATAGTGTATATGAAAATCTGCTGGGTGCTGGGTTACATGGAAAATGTCATCTGTGCCCACAAGGAGCTGGTAGTCCAGAACCCCGTTCAGTCTGTCACATTCATCGAAGTGAGAATTTTGTCTATTGTGGTTTGTGAGTACTTCAAAACTGAAATGGTCACAGAGTCCAGAATGTGTATATATGAATGTTAAGTCTAAAAAGATAATTCTGCAGAACCCCTTATAGCTTTCTGAGAGCCTTGGACATACTTTATCTCATTTGAATAATTATGTGAAAATAGCCTGAGTTCCCTTTTTGATCTCTTGATCAGGGAGATCCCAGTGATAAGAAGCCTCTGTGCCCACGGAAGGACTGAACTAGCTCTGAAAATCTGTGTACTCTCTTCACGTTTCTAAATTGACATCAAGGGGCGTCTGGATGGCTCAGTAGTTAAGCGGCTGACTTCAGCTCAGGTCATGATCCTGGGGTCCTGGGATTGAGCCCTGCATCAGGCTCTCTGCTCAGCAGGAAGCCTGTTTCTCTCTCTCCCTCTCCCCCTGGTTGTGTTCCCTCTCTTGTGTGTCTCTATCAAATAAATAAATAAAATCTTTTGTAAAAATTGACATCTAAATTTGTTTTAAAATTGTTTTAGATGGTAGCTCATTCGGTTAAGCCTCTGCCTTCAGCTCCAGTCATGATCCCAGGGTCCTGGAATCGAGTCCTACACTGGGCTCACCACGGCTTCTCCTCCTCCCTGCCGCTCCCCTGCTTGTGTTCTCTCTCTGTCTCTGTCAAATAAATAAATAAATCTTAAAAAAAAAAAGAGACCTTATTTTAAAAAATAATAACATAAAATTGTTTTCCATAGGCTTGATAGCTGTAAGAGATAATAACTTCAGCCATTTAAAGCAGCTAGTCAGCAGCTTTTCTGCCAGATTGTTTCTGACTTTTTTGGGGATTGATTTTTTGCCAGAAAGATTGACTTTTTTTTTTCCCGATTAAACAAACAAAACAACGTGTTAATGCTTTCCTCCAAAGATCTATCTCCGTTCTGAACGTGGGTTCCAAGGTGGGTATTTGACCACACTGATGGGAAGATGGGCAGAGGCACACATCGGGAGGCGGTTGCCTTCAGCCTCTCCGTTTTGGAGCTGAGCGAGGCCGTCTGCACCCTGCTGTCCTTCGTTCCTGGGGGCCTGCTATACTTCTGGTGGGAGGCAGCACGGAAGAGGACGTGGCAGCAGGAGGAGAGCCTGGGGCACGACACGCAGGCAGGTTGGCTGTAGGGAAGAGCACAGGTAGACGTGAGACCCGGGCCATAGTCCCGGAACCCATGCTCCCTGTAACCCCAGGTCCCGCAGCCCACGGACGACAACAGGGCAGTGGTGGGAAATGACCACTGAGGAAGCTGGAGGAAACACCTCCCCCCCGGGGAACTTGACACTGACCTCCAGTGAAGCTTCCCAAAGACGCAGGGCTGGCACTGCGTGCACTGAGCGCTGCCCACAGGTCCCCCGCCCTGGCCCAGTGTCTGTTTCTACCGCAGCCTGGCCTTGAGCACCTGCGACGGGTGCTGACCTCTGCTTGCTTCCAGGATGCAGACTTTTATTTATGCTGCATCAGTGAGGCTATAAGGAAGCAGTGGGACGTTTATGAACCTGCTCCAAGAGCATTTCCTCAAACAGAGCTGCGAGTCTCCCCACGGGGAGTGGCCTGAGCATTTTATACTATTTCAAAATGTTATTTATTCATTTTTGAATTCTTTTGAACTTAGACACAGACCGAACAATTTTATAGCGATAAATCACGATCACCCCATCATGCCATGATATTCTTTTCAACAATCACTTGTATCTTAAGGAAATTAAGAGGGGAAAAGGGGAAGCTGCTGTTTCATATTGGCTCACATATTAGCCATGTGTTTCCCTCCTCTTAGGTCACTCAGTCCCGCACAGCCCCATTGTCCGTTGCCTGAAAACCGTTGCCCCAAATATTTCGCTTGGTTTTCTGGTTGTTTACAGCCCGGAGATAAGTCTGGGACCATTTTAGTAGCTGCTAGAAGCAGAAGTGTGTGGCTGACATTTTAAAACTTAAAAACTTCGTTCTACAGTCAGTGCCTGTCCAGTTGGGGATCTGTGGAGATTGTTTTTCTGTAAGAAAAAGGCCAGTGTGTTATGAAATTTGAGAAGAACCACCATAAGGTGATATACATTCTACAGGTCACGGAGCTCGGAGGAGTGAGGAGATGGGCCGTCCTGTTCTGCGTAGCACATAAGGGAGCTGCTCATGAAATGCTGGGATGGCGTTTGGTACCCAAAGTGAAGTCAGGACAGGGAGTTGTCTCTCGACCATATCCTTCACGGGGAACTCGGCAAACAGGTGTGAAATGGTAGAGATGGCCAAGAGCAGAGGCCTGAAGCCAGCTCAGACAGCTGAGGAGGTGTATTGCGAGAAGAGGAACCGTAGGGCCACATCTGCCTCTCTTGGGTGTAGGGGAACGGGAAGAGGTGGTCAGAGGCACGTGGAGGTACACCTCATTTCACATCACATCCAGGAGGAGGGAGACCCTCTGTCCGTGAAAGTTTCCAGAAACTGAGCAATCATTAGTTTCTTGAGATACATGTTCATTTATATAGAGAGAAATAATGGAAGGTCTAGGGATACTCAAGTGTGTAGATACTTAAGAGATAAATTCTGTGCATCCGCTTCCCTTCGTGTTCTCTTGTGTTGTTACACTGGCTGCCGAGGAAGCCTGAGCTGCACCCCAACAGGAAAGGGACAGGAACTGTTCATAAGCTGTTGAGAGTGAGGGGCTGTGGAGAGGGCAGCTGGGACCCTCTGTGAGTTGGCTCTTTTTTAAACCTGATAGTTAAGCTCTGGCCCATGACTGTCCGCTGAGCTCATCCACTGATGGTGAAGCAGAAATTCGGAGTTCCCAGAATGTGTCACAGTTTATATGCATGTGTTTGTAAACAAGTTTTTATACAGTTTAGAATCAGGTCTGTCTCCACAGGGGTCTTGTTCCAACAGGGAAAGTTGCTTATCATTAGGTTTGGTTGCCGGGATGCCTGGATTGTCTGCTCAAGCTTGAAATGTGAGGTCAGAAGAATGTCCCCCCTCCCCAGGAAAATACCTCTGTAGCTATATTGCCTAAATTATTGCCTATGAACTTTCTATAGAACGGTTGTATATATTTGTGTGTGTGTGTATATATATACATACATGTACATGAGTATATGTATCTCTCCTGCCTTTCTTCAAAGAAATATTAATCCTGAGACTCACAGCTAATGTCAAGTAGAATTCACAGGTAACAAGAAAAAGATGAGCTTGGAACATCTGCATAACTAGGCACGTCCTCTGCCTGACGTCCCGGGAACATTTTTCCTTCGGAGAGCAGCTTTGGTACATGCACCATGGGTGGCTGAAGACTTTTGCAATTTATGTTAACCCATTGCTATTTTTGTATCAGAACTGATTTGAAATATGACAAAACAAAATTTGAAAGTGCTTCCTAAACTTTTCTTTCCTCTGCATTTCATCCTCGGATAAGTAAGTCATCGGAGAGAACTTTCTTTGTTTTTGTTTCTCGGTGTCTACTTAGTAAAACATGTTTTTTCAACTACTGTGTTTTGGGGACAGCCTGCCTTTTCCCAGAAAATCCCAGGTTAACATTAAATAGGCACTGGATGTTTATCTGATCTTGTTTACTGGAGCATGAGAAATTTGGTAACCTTTGTATATACTTTATGCTGTTAACTAGGTAAGAGGTCACTGGAACATTTAGAGTTTCCCTATAAACTTCTGAAATTGTCAGGTGAAGTCCACGATGTCTATCTCAGAAGATGTTTGTCACTCATCTAGCGACAACATCAGCCAAGTGAGAAAGAATATATGTGATTCTTTCTGGAAATCTGTGTTCAGTGACAGCCTGATGACTTTTCGAGAATTAACAAAGGCTGTCTGGACCGTTCACAGTTGCTGGGCAACCTTAGTAAATTCCGTCTGAGCCTCTGTTGCGGTAAATGTTGTCACTACACGTGTGTTGCTAGAGTCATTGATTATGAGTGTGTGTGTGTGTGTGCACATGCGCGAGCCTCAGGTACCCTGAGCTGCTTTTATGACGTTGTCTGTTGCATGGTCATTGTTTACGTTCTGGTATGGGATTCTCTAGATTGTAAGCTCCGTGCAAAAAGGAGCTGTCTGGTTTATTCAGCCTCATAACTCACATCACCACGCGTGTACACAGTGGGTACTAAATAAATACTGATTGCATGCATTGAGCGTATCTAAGGTATAATTGCATTTCATATAAACCTCTGAAATCCTAACACATCTTTATTCACTGGTAAGCATGAATATTTTTTAACAAAAGGAGGGAGAGACTTTGTTTGAATGAGCAAATTAGATTATAATAATCTCAGTTCATGAATTTCCTCACTGGCCTTCTTTATACTTAATTTGTAATATAGAAAAACCAGCATGTCTAACGGAGCGTGACAAGTGTTTTCTTGTTTTACATTTCAGAGAATTCATCTCTAAAATAAAGAGCATGCATTGGTTTAAAAGTATTTTGAATTAGTAGTTGGATTAAAATTGAATTAACAAGGAAGAGTGCTTCTTAATTTCATGCAATCATGATTAGATGTCTTGATATAGAGCAGTCTAAGAGTTATCTGCAATATTCACCATCAACCAAACAACACGGGGGTATAGATCTCTCTCTCTCTTTTTTTTTTTTAAATTAAAATTAGTAGAAAGTATTAGGCAGTTCAGAGAAATGGATCATCTTCAGAGTCCTTGCAGTAATTAAAGGAGAACTGTTTTTATGTTGAATATGATGAAGCGAGTTTAAGTGCATAATAAAAGGTCATGACCATGATAACTCCTAAATATTACATCAAAGAAAAATAAGTTCGACTCTCATTTACTTGGAAATAATCATTAACTGTAACCTCGAGAAACACTATGAACAGGGAGCTTTCTCCCCACCAGAGTGTTATAAAAGTCAGATGGCTGGGGGCCGTTTCCTAATGACAAGAGGCAGAAATCGTGTCCTGGGTGTCTGTGTGTCTGGAACTGCCCAGAGTTGGCATAGGGATGATAGAGTCATGGGTACTAAATGAGGAGTTATAAATGAAATAAAATTGAATTTCAAAAACAGGGAAAGCAAAATTTATTTAATTCTGTGCTTCGCATCCCGAGTAGCATATGGTTTTATACACTCAGTGCAAGATAACCCGTTTTCAATTTTTATTTCCGCATGGCATGGATGTGGGTGAGAGTCTCATTTACAAAGAGTTAATGCAGTTTATTCTATGTAAGCATACGAGGAAGATACTAAGAAGATTTTGAATGATCAGGGCGCCTCGGTAGCTCAGTCAGTTAAGCATCTGCCTTCGGCTCAGGTCATGATCTCAGGGTCCTGGGATCGAGTCCCGCGTTGGGCTCCCTGTTCACTGGGCAGTCTGCTTCCCCTCCCTCTGCCCTCCCCGTCCCAGCTCATGTGCTGTCTTTCTCTCTCTGTCTCAAATAAACGAGTGAAATCTTAAAAACCGAAGTTTTGACTGATCAACCAGGTGATATTTTGAATCTTCAAAGCAAAAGACATAAAATTGGTGGAATCAGAAGAATTATTTAAACAAATAATAATAGTGAGTCTGGAGAGGAATATTGGTCTTGATTTTGGACATACAAGTTTATAACAAATGACTATTTTTCATTTTACCTCTGGAAATGTAATTTAGCATTGTAAATGCCTTTATTGGAATGCAGAGGCTGTCTGTAAACTTCCTTTTGCCGTTTAAAAAAAAAATAGACCAACACATTTAAATATCAAAAATTAGGATGAACTGTCGTCCTTTAGAAATGTGAAACATACCCATCTAGGAGGGTACATTCTACCTATTTCAAATCAAGTTGTATCCTTCAAACTGCCCTTTAGTGGCTGCGTTCTATATGCAAGGTGTTACACTCAAAGTTAGGACTTCAAATGTGGCCTAGGACTTGAGTCACAGATCAGGTTACTGCCTTTCAGGAATATGGAGGTCTAGACCCATCACTGTCAGCTGGGGACAGTTTTGCCCATCACCCTACTCCGCGTCCCCAACCCCCACTTTGGCAATGTGGAGGAGTCTTTGATTGCCCCCCCCTGGGGGGTGTCACTGGTGTCTAGCGGGTAGAGGCCAGCAATGCTGCTGAACGTTCTTTATTGTGTAGGACAGCCCCCACCACAAAGGGTGGTCCCCACCCCAAGATGTTGGCTGTGCCACCGCCCTGGGACCCCGGGGCTAGGTGGAGCCAACCACATGCAGCTCTTACTTCTCTGTCTTCTTTAACAATGCAACAGAATGCACTTGTCTTTATTCCTCTGCCTTTGGAGTTAATGATTCCTTTGCCTGGGTTCTGCGTGTGCACAGAGGCGCGGCAGCCTGCTTGGAGCTTGGCATTCCTGACCACTCGCTCCTGCCAGCATTCCAGCCTCACCTGTGGCAGCTTGTCTGACCTGAAAGCTTACCAAGTGAAAGCAAGAGTCATGCAAAGACGCCTTCATTATACCCACTCGTAAACTTGCTTGAAAAGGAATCCGTGAGGCCCTGGGAGTTCAAAATTGGCTCCTTCAGTGTTGTAGAAACAACATAAATTTAACATAAAACATGCGCTTTTCTTTCCCCTTCTTTCCCTTCTGGCAATGTAAGAGTGCATTTGGTAAAGAAACCTTTCGCCACACCACTCTCTGAGGACCAGAAGAAAAACCAGCTCGGTCAAGGCCAGCTGTGTCACGGAGAGAAGGTAGCTGCTCCAGTCCGAATACCCTTTCTCTGCCCAAGGGTGAAAATGCGTTTAATAGTTTTGAGTTATACAAGCAAGCGAGCGCAAGCGAGCAGTAAACGTACGCTTGTTCTTGTCCTGTGGTCTGCCGTTTGTGCTAAGGTTTTAGATTACTACACCTAATGGCTTAGCAGAGGGAAGGAAAGCCTCTTGCCAAGTCAAGGTCATCAGGTCAGGGTCGTCCCCGACCCCAAAATCCCCCAGGGGCTGAGAGGTCCCATGCCTTTTGCCATGCCTAAAGGGAGTTACCAGAGTCTCGTAACACAGCCACACACCTGTGGGTGTTCCTGTGGCATTCGCACAGGACAGGGGACCATCGGTCCTGTTGGAATTGGAGGCCAGCGTGAGAAACAGATGTGTTTGTGAGCGGGAGTTGAGTAACACTGCTCTTTCCTCTGTAATTCCTGAGTAACATAAAACACAATTTCTTGAATTTTATAGTCCCATCCTATAACAATGCTGGGCATACACCTGGTACTCAATAAATATTTGTTGGGTGAATGAATGAGTTCAGGACTAGATGGCATCTTGGCCCAGTTCTCTCATTGAACGGGATAAGAAACTCAGGGTCCACAGAGGTGCTATGATTTCAAAGGAAAAGGTTGTTTTTGTGGTCTGTGGTCTATGTGGCTCTGTGAATCACGTGCTGATAGAGGACCCTCCTGGTCCTGCCCCCCCACATTCTTAAAAAGGGCCTCCAGAATTGCTTTAGCTTTCCATTCCCCAAGTCTACATCACTCCCAGTTGAGAAAAATCTAAAGAACGAAGAGTCAGGGCATTGAAGACCTCAGTATAACTCATAATTTTAAAATAATGAAAGAGATATCCCCTCATGTTTGGCTCCATTAAATAAGATTTTTCAGGAAGTTTGAGTTTATCATATGTATTAGTTACTGCTCTATGTAAATGCGACACAAGCATTCCTCTCTGTATAAGTTAATAAGCTCTCAAGACCCAAACATCATTTTTTAAACAAATTGGACACATTTTAATCCAGCTTAGTATGACGACAGCCAGGTCTGTAACTTAATTTGTGGAACTTGAGTGTGATGTTTTTTTTCCAACAAAAGAACCCAATTTTCCCATCAGTAAAAAGGAGAGGTTAGACTGCTTGGTAGCTAAGGTACATTCCAAGTTGAAGAAAAGTAGCGTAAAGGGAGGTTCAGTGTTCAGAGGGGCGCCTAGAGCCCCAGAGTTAGTACCATCATGGTGCGATCTAGCGGAGACTCCTCTGACAGCCTTAGTTCTTTGCCTGCCACTGGGACCCAAGTCCACAGGCTGTCATGGGGATTCAGAGAGGTAGCAAATGAAAAGTACTTGGCATATAGAAGATGTTTGATGAATGTCAGCCCTTTAATGCTGCTGCTGCTGCTGCTGTTTTTGTTGTCATGGTTCGAGATCACTGCCATCCAATATGGCAGCTGTGAGCCACATGTGGTGGCTCTTGGACCCTGGAGATGTGGCTCGTCCAAGCTGAGATGTGCTGACAGCGTAAGACACCTCCTGGATTTTGAAGACTTAGTATAAGAAGAAGGGCTTTAAAAAAAATCTCATTGAATGCTTTTCTGTATTAATGACACTTTGAAATAAAAATATTTGAGACATTGCATTAAGTGAAATAACTTGTTAAAATTGATTTTGGCAGTTTCACTTTTGTCGTTTTTAGGTAGCTGCTAGCAAATTTTTTAATGATGTATGTGGTTCTCATTGCATTACTAGACGGTGCAATGGGCAGTACACATGGTGAGGTTCCCAGAATGTGCTGCGTGTTTTGTTATGACCTTAAAGTATCTCCTAGTCTCCTCTGCTTCCAGCTCTTGCAAGTTGGACCTGAATCTTTTATTTTTTTAGGCTTTATTTCTCTGAAAGGTTGGCCAAGACTGGAAAAAGAAAAAATAAGCATCTAGGCAAACATGAATTTAATTTGCTTGCTGACCATTCTGTTCTGGCCAAGAGGAAGTACTATCTAGGCATGAATCTGCCTCCAGTAATTGAAGGGAGATCCGACCCCTTGTTTTTCAGAGAGCCCACTGAGAGAGTGGCACTGAAGTTGCTGGGTTAACCTTCGTGGCACTGGATGTCGTTATCAAGGGTAGCACTTTTCTTGGTGCTCCTTCAATCAGTGGTTCCCAGCTGTAGTCCTTAGACACATGTTAGTCTTAATAGATGTTCTTGGGGAAAAAAGCATTCCGTAGTTAATTACGCTGGAGAGCACTGTATCTACACGACCACTCCTTGTGTACATTTCATATTAAAGATTTTGAAAGGTCCTGCAGTAAAGAGGCCCATCTAACATGTTGCAATTCAAAATTACTCAAATTTATTTGACTGTAGATCATTTTTTCAAACAATATCTGTAAGACACATCCCACAGCCCATATGGAACACTGTTTCAGAAACACTCTTAAATAACGAAAAAGATCCATTCACCTGAGGAATGTTTTTAGGGAGGGACAGGTGAAAACAGTTTCTCTGAAAATGTTTCCAAGGTCACTCTTTACTGATTGCCTTTGTAGGAAGAAATAGCTAATATGGGTCTCCAAAAGGTGGGAAGGTGAAAAAAAACAGAGGAATTGCTGTCTTGTAAATACGTCAGCTTTTTGAAAAAGAACGCCTTGTTTAGATAAGTAAAATAAAACATTACAAAAGTTCTGCCTTACATTTATATTTATTTACAGTCTGTTTTCTGCAAATGGTTGAGACATAATCGATTCACGAAAATATGAGAGCTGCAAATATGATAGGGCCATTCCTGCAAAACTGTAAAGTTACAAGAATGCAGTCACAAAGGAGTAGAAATGGCTTTGCTAGCACCTGGAGGCTAAAGGTGGAGAGTCAGCCCTGAGTCTCCCAGGTACAGGGAAAGCCTTTTCGAGTTCCTGGTCCCCACTGCAGATGTGGCCGGATTGCTGCCTAAATCACTGTGTACAAGGCCACCTCTGGGAGCATCTCCTGGGAACATGTAGTTACTGCAGATTTCAGTTTAGAGGATTTTGCCTTCCTAAAGAAATTGTTACACAGAAAACCTTCTTAAAAAAAAAAAAAAGAAAGAAAAAATGGAAATCTAATGCCTATAAAGAAACCTTTCAAAGCTTTGTTTGCTTTCAAACAAAAAAAAATTGTTTTTAAGTGGAAAATGCATGGGACTCCTGGATGGCTCAGTCAGTTAAGCACCTAACTTTGCAAAGCTCAGGTCACAATCTCTGGATCCTGGATTGAACTCCGCATTGTTACTTTTATATATATATATATAAATGGAAATGTACTTGATCCAGCCTACTGTTTTCCAAAGGTTAAAACCGAGGTCAAAGAAACTGAAATAAAATGATGTAGCTGAGGTTCATTTCTAGGGTTAATTTCTAAAATATATAGGGAACTCACAGAAATCAGTAGCAACCCCCCCAATCCAATTCAGTGTGGGCAAAGGACCCAAATAGATATTTTTCCAAGGCATATAGATCATCAACAGGTACATGAAAAGATGCTTAACATCACTAGTCATAAGGGAAATACAAATCAAAACCACGATGAGGTATCACCTCACATCTGTTAAAATGGTTATTATCTGAAAGATGAGATAAATAGGGGAGGATGTGGAAGAAACTGGTTCTTTTTTTTTTTTTTAAGACTTAATTTATTTGTCGGAAAAAGAAGAGTGAGCACAAGCAAGAGAGTGGCAGGCAGAGGGTGAGGGAGAAGTAGGCTCCCCATCAAGGTGAGGGGGAGCCTGATGCGGTATTTGATCTCAGGACCCCGGGATCATGACTTGAGCCGAAGGCAGATGCTTAACCCACTGAGCCACCGAGGCGCCCCAAACAGGGTCCATTTGTACTGTTGGTCGGAATGCAACCCAGTGCAGCCCCTATGGAAATTCAAAAAATTAAAAATAGGACTATCCTGTGACTCAGTAATTCCACTGCTGTGTCTATAGCTGAAGGAAATTAAATCGGAATCTGAGAGAGATGTCTGCACTCCCGTGTTCATTGCAGCATTCTTTGTAACAGTGAAGATACGGAAACAGCCTGTGTCCATTGACAGATGCACGGATAAAGAAAAAGTGATACCATGGAATATGATTCAGCTCTAAAAAAAGAAGGAAGTCCTTCCATTTTTGACAACATGGATGTCCCTGAGGGCCACCATCCTAAGTGAAATAAGCCAGAGAATGACAAATATTGTATCCCACTTATATGTCAAATCTTAAAAAAAAAAAAAAAAAAAAGTTGAACTCCTAGAAACCGATAGTAGAGTGATGGTTGCCAGGGTCTGGGGGTGGGGGAAGTAGGTGATGATAGTCAAAGGGCATGAACCTTGAATTATAAAATGAAAAATGTCTGGTGGTCTGATGTGCAGCGTGGTAATGATAGTTAACAATACTGTATTGTACACTTGAAATTTGCTAAGAGGACAGATCTCTGGCGTCTTTACAAAAGAAAAAAGAATGGGAGGTGATAGGTGGGTTAAAAAAAAAAGAAATCTGTATGCTGAATCATCTAAACACATATTATGATATGGCCATAAAGTAATCCATCATATAAATTCAGTAACATACTCATTAACTAGGAAAATGTCCCATTGGGGAGCAGAAACTTCTGTTTCTTTGGTAGCTCCTCATTTTCTGTATGAATACACTCTGTGTGCGCGTTATAATTAAGTAACATTTATTAGAGGGATGTTTTTAAACTGTTTTTTGCAGACATGGAATGGTCATCAAAAATAAACCTTCCTGCTCTACCAGGTCTGCTGACTTTTGAATAGGTAATGAGGGATATTTGTAAGTTTTTAAAAGGGCATATGCTCTATTCTGAGGTGACGTGTGAGTCATAGGTGACAGCATGTGTGTTGTGCAAAGCTGTGTGAGCTGGTATCTGGGTCCTGCGAGGAATGTGAGTTATAAGCAATGATGAAGTTGGCGCAGTTTAGGTAAACACAGCTGGGACTGCCCCATGGCCTTTCGGTGACCTTGGACATCACTGTAATTTACCTTTGGGGATGCTCACATCCTTTTTTTAGTATGATAGGACCTTCCATGGTGCTTTTCAAGTGGCTCTGTTTGTTTGGTTTCTTTTCTTTCGGTTAACAGACTTTCATGGGACGAATAGAATACAGTGGTTGAAGGCATGTCTTTTACAGACAGACCAGGTTCAGACAGGGGCTGCGGCTCACTGGCCTTATGACCTCGGCCATGATAGGCATCAGATTCTGCAGCTTCAGAGTGAGGGTAGAGCCTCCGCCTTCTGTTGGAGCGGTGACAGGGACAGTGTGTGCCGCTCGGGACTGATGGCCGTGGCGATCACAGGACCCTGTCCGTGGCACCGTCAGGCCAAACACAGCAGCAGCCTGTCCAGAATTTCAACAAGGAGAAAAATGAAGTAAGGGGCCCAGAAGAGATTTCCGATTTTTTGAATGACTTTAAGAATTAAAAGAGCATACAGTGCTGATGACTCCAGGAAGGAGTTGTACATCAAGCCTGACCTGTCTATTCGGTGAAGGGAAATTCGGACCATTAACACGAGCGCTGTGAACCGGCCATTCACACCCACCCCACCGAGGTCCCCCAGGATCACCTGTTTCTGGTGATAAGTAATTCCCAGACTTTCTGCTCTGACTTTTGGTGCGGACACCAAGCAGCCCTGGGTATGTATCCTGCTCTCTAGAACACCTTCTAAGGACCAAGAGGAGTATCTTTGGCTTTACGGGCTGGTTGTTTGAATTATAATATGGAGTGGCCATAAAATCAACCGACTGTGATTACTGCCCGAACTTGGAGCCACTTCCGTTAAATCTTTCCCCCGAGTGCCCTGTGATGCTGGTGATCGCCCAGCTCCCCACCCGGTGTCTGGGAAACCAAGGGTGATCCCGTGTTTAAAATCAACTCCAAGCAAATTCTTGCTCTCTCTGCCTTTTGAGGCACCAGATTCTCTGCAAACTGTGTGACCGTGAAGGGCATGTTGTCCTGCTATGCTTTCATTGACCTGATGCTTGAAATATTCTCCGAGTTTAAATTCTGCAGGGACTCTTTCATTTGCCAAATGCTTATGACCGTGTCAGTTTCAACCAGCCTACCTTCCTAGAAAGTTTAACAATCTTTATTTAACTTTTTAAAAAAACGAACATTCTCTGTTGTGAATGTATGTTGTGTCAAGTACTTCTCCCCTCCCCCTACTCTGCACAATTAAAATTGAGCATGTGTGGATGTATGTGTGATATGAGAGGTAGTCAACGGGTCTCAATGAACACACACACATGCACACACGCTCACAACTTGACAAGAATAATAAATCTGAACAGCGGTTTGAAATCTCCTTCTGTTAGAAAAAAGTGTTGTGCCAGTATTTTTATTAGCTGTGAAAGATCAGGGAAAGTGTGTGACCAGAATTGGATCATGTGTCCGGCAGCTTTTATAGACCTGGGTGCCGCCTTCGGTTCTGGTGTCCACAAGGGAATGTGGTCAGAAGACCATGTGACAAGTTCAAAGAGAATCAGGACCCAAACCTAGACCTTTAGACCTTATTTGCTTCTGTAACATCGGGAAGAAAAAAGTCGTGTAGGAAAACCCCCAGGCTACGTGGATAACAGAAGCCAGTGAACTTATTTCTTACTAAGAAGACATTCCTGTGGCATCGACTCATGGAATGGCCGGCTTTAGTAATCGGGAGCCCAAGGATCCTGCAGTTACATCAAAGATAGACCTAGAAACTCAAAATGCTATTTTGAAATAATATTTTCTTTTTTATTTGAGTGTCGTTGACACAATGTTATGCAAGTTTCAGGCGTACAACAAGGTGATTTCAACATTGCTGTACCTTAGGCCGTTAGCCACCCTCCGTCACCATATGTTACTATTAGTGTCATTGCCCATGCTCCTTATGTGGTAACTTTTACTCCTGTGACGTAGTTGTTCCATAACTGGAGGCCCGAATCTCCCACTCACCTTCACCCATGTTGCTCCTCCACCCCCAGCCCTTACCCTCTGGCAACCATTACTTTGTATTTATAGGTCTGTTTCTGCTTTTTGTTTGTTTCTATGTTGTTTGTTTCTCTATATTCTACATGTGAGTGAAATCATATGGTATTTGCTTTTCTCAGTCTGACTTAGCGTAATTCCTTCTAGGTCCATCTGTGTCCATGCAAATGGCTCAGTCTCATCCTTTTTTACGGCTGAGTAATAGTCCCATGTAGCTCAAGTAATATTTTCAATTCTTTAAAATAAGCAGTAGTGCTGTTTCCTTTTAGTATTATGCTTTAGCGAGATGAAGGATCTTGCTAATGCGGTACAGTATTATGTGACTTTTCATGCTCACACTGGTAAAAGCATGAATTCCCTCCACATTATAAATCATAATATGATGTTTACAGATTGACCATAGGAATAAGGATTGTTGATCTCTCCACAGAAAGCGCTACCCCGTGTTTATAACCTTGGGCTGGAAGCACAGAGAGTAGGATTTTGACACAGCTTCAGTACAGGGAAAACTTGAAACTACTGCACTCTCCTGCCCCAACACATTCTGCTACCGAAGCCCTCCCCTCGCCATCATTTCACCCACAGCACAAATCCGTTGAGACCTCTGCGGCCGCCCAGACATCCGTCCCATCCCCCGCCCCGGTCCACCAGAGCTTCTAAGCCCTGGGCTTCTGCTTACATCAGCCTTTAGACATCTCCCGAGAAGGAAATTTGATACTTCTTTCGCAGTTTGTTTTTGACAATTGGGGGTTAGGTGTTTCTTCACATCAGGCCTGGCTTTCTCCTTCCTTCCTCCTCCAGACCCTTTCCTCATCAGCTCCTGGCGGAGGCCCTTCACTGTTCCGTGCTGCTCCCGGCCCCGGCCGGCCACTCTATCCCTTCCAGGGGTTGCAGGAACCAACACCGCGGGGTCCAGCAGGGCCTGTCTCGGGAACAGGCCAAAGGGGAGCAGGCAGAGCTCTTTGATTTATATATGGATGAACCCAAACAAAATCTGGGCTATGTGTCCACACGATCAGAGGGACACAAATCCCTTGCTTACATGTGGTGCAGAGGCAACCTTTAAAACTAGCCTGGGACTGGCATCTGGGCATCGTCTTAACTGCAGAAGCCCCACCTATGGCCTCACACCCACACTGTCTCTGCAAATGCTGCTGAAATCTCTCCCTTCCTGCCCCCAACTGGTCTCACTGTGAGCAGAGCTCTGTGGCAGCCTCCCCAGTCCTCTGGCAGCCTCCTTCGACCAGTTCCCCCCTTCTGTCTGTCTGTCTCAAGCTATTTTGAATTGTGATGAAATACACATAACCCAAAACAGGCCATCTTGACCGTGTTAAGGGTGCAGCTAGTGGCCAGAGCCCAGCCGCACTGTTGGGCAGCCATCGCCACCGTCCGTCCACAGAGCTCCCACAGAGCTTGTCCCCACGAAACCACAGCCCCCGGTGCTTCCCTCCCCGCCCGCTCCTGGCAACACTGTTCTACTTTCTGCCTGTAGGATTTTTCACTCCTCTGGGCACCTCGTGTGAGTGGAATCCTGCAGTATTGTCCTTCAGTGCCTGGCTCTTGTCCCATTGCACGATGTCCTCAGGGTTCATCCGTGTCGGAGCAGGTGTTGGGATTCTCTTCCTTTTTAGGGCTAAATAGTCCATTGTACGCATTCACCATGTTTGGGTCATCCGTGTATCCATCTCTTGATACTTGGGTGGCTTCCGCATTCTGGCTGCTCTGAACAACGCTGCTTTGAATGTGGCTGTCCACTGTCCTCTTTCAAAGCCCAAATACGATCACGTCACTCCTCGGCTGAACATCTTCGACAGTTCTCGGCACCTGTGGCACGACGTCCAAGATCGCCTCAGCTTCTCCTGCCAGCCCTCTCTGGGTCTTCTTGCTCAACCGTCCTTGGCCAGGCCTTCCATTTTCAGAGCCCTCTGCCTGGGTCCATGCTCTGCCCTCCATCTAGAATGTTTTTCCGGTATCTGCCCAGTGAAATCTTATTTCTTCTTGGAACAAAACAAGACCGAAAGAGCTCAAGTGTCCCGGCCTCGGACAGTGCCCAGGGCCCTCTCCGCATCCGTTCCTCCGCTGTCACACCTTCAGGTTGCATCCGTGTGTCTGTGTCACCTCTAGGATCAGCTCCTGGTGGGTGGGCAGACCGTCTGCTTCTTTTTGGAAATCCTAGAATTAGTGGATCCTCTTCCCTGATTAAGGGATGAACTCACTGGAACTAACTCACTTCAGCAGTGTGACAGATGGGACAGAGCCTGACCCCCAGGCGAGCTGTTCATGGTATTTTGCAGACCCCAGTTGCTGCCAAGGTCATAGGTCTTTGCATGAGTGTGCCTGGTCACCACAGAGAAATGATCTGTGTGGCAGGTGTGACTCTAGGACCCTTCTACACAAAGATCGGGTTTTAGCCTTTTTTGGTCACGTTAGGGTCGTGAACCTCTGAAGTCTGCTTATTCACCATTAAAAGGAACTTTCCAAGAGCTGCCCTTATGTGCTCTGCCCGCCCCACCCCCCGCCCGCTCTCCAGTGCACTGTCCTATGGCTTCCTTGGCCCTGGCCTCCCTGGCCACTGTTTACTCTGTCAAACCAACGTTCTTGCTCCCTCAGGGTCTTTGCACAAGCTGTTCCCTCTGCCTGGAAAGCTCTTGTTCTGGGTCTTCAGTTGTAGGATCTTTCTTACCTTGCAAGGGTATTTGTTTGCCCTTTAAACGTCTCTCCAGCCAGACTGTCAATGCCACGAGGGCAGAGCTGCGGTTATCCGCTTCTTTGACCCACAAACCCACAGAGCCCAGCGCTGACTAGCAGCTTACTCGACACGAAGTGCGCTGAGTTGAAGTGAAAGAACCTGGATCCCCAGCTCTGTGGCACCTTCTTTAGCTGTGTGAGTTTCGTCAAATACCTCATTCTCCTTGGGACATAGTTTCCTCTTCTGTAAGACAAGATGACAGTCCCCCTCTCTGGGGTGACTTGGAGGACTCAACGTGGAAGGGCACTGAGCCAGCGCCTGCGCAGTTAGAAAAGGACCAGCCAGTTCCAAGCCCGGCATGGGAGACTTACATGAAATTCCTCCCTCGTGCACAACTTATTCATGAATTAAATAGGGGTGGAGACATGATTTCTCAGGAAGGGCTAGTGTCAGCCCTGACTGGATTGCGCATCTTGGTCCTTGATGTCCTGGCCCGAGTCCTTTTTAACCCTTGCCGTTCTTCAGAAATCAGATTTTTCTTTCAACAGGTTCAGGAATCCGTCCATCAATTCTTACCAATCATTGTAATTATCAGTGATCGGAATTATATTAGTAATAATAATAATAATAATGAGAGTAACTCTGCCCCATGCTGTCTGTGCTGTGTTGTAGTAAAAAGCAGATTCCATGCTGCCCTCCCCAGAAGCCTCGGGAAGCGTGTCACGCTCAGGTGTGAGGATCGAGGGGGATGAGGAAAGGTGCAGGCGGGCACAGAGGGGCTCCCGGCCTCCCCTGCATTCGCAGCTGAGCTGTGCTGGCCAGACTTTCACACAGGAAAGCTGAAGTAAGTGGCCCAGAATCAAATTTTGGGCAGGGCTGTGTGGTGAGGAGAGGGGCAAGCTGCCACATTGTAACACCACCGACACAGGTGACTTTTCCAGAAAATGAGCTGGTGAGAGCTCAGGCCTCTCTTGGGTCTCCTTGACTTCAAGTCAGCTCCCCAGTGTTCCTGAAGACAGTGAAGTGGTGAGGAGAGAAAATCCCCTCATTGGAAGACGCCACACACCCCCCATCATATCTGAAAATAGTGCCTGTCAAACATTTGGGGGATGAGAAAGATGTTACGGTAGCTTTCTCATTCGCAGCGGATATTTGCCTTTCTTAAATCAGGGAGAAAATGCAACCCATTGCACATTCTTCAGGGCATGCTCTTTTAATTATTACCAGTTTAATGTGTGTTTTGCTTATTTAAGGAAAATCCCTGCGGTTCCCTGACATGCTTCAGTGTCATAATTTTGTGTCTGAGTAAATAAGACTTCACAGCCAGGCTCCTGTAAGATCTAATCCTTGGGGCTGGGGAACCTCCTTGACCACTGGGTAGAGAGGGCCTGCCTCTAGAAATGAGGCCAGCCACAGAGCCAAGGTCACCGTTGGCAAGAACCAAGTGTGTTCTCACCTCCAGAGGACGGGGCCCGGTCGGCAAACGTGTGTATCTGTGGCATTCCGTTTGCTTGTGGCAACTTTTCAGGACCCGCAAGTTGGGTGTCTTTTGGCCTTCCCTGAAATGTTCCAGCTTTAACAGTCACTAGAGCTGCCTTTCCAGCCCCACCCCCGTGCATGCTTTCTGTTCCCGGGAGGTTCACAGAGCGATTCCGGGATGACACTTTCTTTAGAGAACTCCATTTGCACTGCTTTCCATTTAGGAACAGTGCTGTTGGGGTGCCTGGGTGGCTCAGTGGGTTACAGCCTCTGCCTTCAGCTCAGGTCATGATCCCAGGGTCCTGGAATCAAGCCCCACATCGGGCTCTCTGCTCAGCAGGGAGCCTGCTTCCTCCTCTCTCTCTGCCTGCCTCTCTGCCTGCTTGTGACCTCTGTCAAATAAATAAATAAAATCTTTGAAAAACAAAAGAAACAGACAAACAAAAGAAACAGTGCTGTCCACCTGGGTTGAAGGGACAGAAAGCAGGCAGCAGCTGTGTGCGGGGAGGCCTGCGAGCCAGGAGTTTGGAAAAGCCATCCTGAGCCTGTCTCCGTCCCCGGCAGACCTGGGAGAAATGTGGGTTATGTAATTACTTACTAGTTTCCCAGGGCCGAAAAACCAAGGCTACAATTAAAATACGAAGGTCGATGGACCCTAGAATTCCTGCCTCCCCCGATGGGACAGGCCTGCGCCGGCCACTCCCCAGCCCAGCCTCCCTGTGTCCCCGGTGACCTCAGATGGGCGGCACATTTCCTAGGACGACATTTGATTCCCGGTCATTCTCTTGAGGTGATTCAAATGAGCTCACAGTCTTTTTTTTTTTTTTTTGAGCTCTTAACTGATCCTACAGTGAACTAGTTTTGTTTGGAGCAGACAAAGCCAGTGCTCAAGGGGCGGTGACAATTTCTTCAGTCTCTAAGCAAGAGTTTTCATTTTCCCCAACTTGCAAAGAGACAGGTGCCCTCCCTGCCTCTCAGTGGAATGTTTTCCATTTGCACTCCCAGTCGCGGAGTACGGTACGTGTCAGGAACTCCTGTCAAGGCCGGGAGAGGAGAACGTTGCCTAGTGGCTGCCTGTTCTTACTCACTCCCTGCCTTGGATTTCCCTACCCTCCCGCTTTCTGGAAGGTCTGATCCAACCTGCTTCCAGCTGGCCTTTCCATTTCACTGCCTCAGACCACCTGCCCTGTGTCCCTCAGCTCCCCCCAGGGCCCGATGCCTTGTAAGAACCCATCCGCGCCCCAGTCTGCAGCTAGGACCTAGGCATTCTGGTCTGGTACTCGGTGTCTGCGTCTGGGTTCGCATTCCTCATGAGGCTGTGAGTCCTGAGGTTCTTCATGACATTACTGCTGTTATGTTCATGGCAGGATCTCCCCCACTCCCAGCCTTGACCTTCCCCTCCTTGTTCTAAATGCTCTTCTCCAGGCTCACGTCTGGCCCACAGAAGGAGAGCTGTTCCCACCGGCCCAGGTCCCAGAACCACTTCTAGTCCAGCTGTGCAGAGGGATCTTGTCCTTCAGTACAGTGGGGGAAGTTCACCCCTGTTCATTCGTGCACCTGAGTCACACACTGGAGCCACCCGAGAGGTCCCCAGTTCCCCTATGAGAACAGTCTCGGGTCAGCCCTTCCTGTCTTCTGTATGACTAGCTCAGATGTATCCTCCTCATCTCCCTGGGTCTGTCTGAGAGCTTCCATACGTTGCTGCTGGAACCACCTCTAGAACAGGGGTTCGCAACCTTGCATGTTGGGATTGCTTGGGGAGCCAGGAGACATCGGCTCTCGCACCTGAGGTTCTTCTGTAGTCAGTCTGGAGTGGGGCCTTACAGGAATCTTTTGAAAGCTCTCCAGGAGGGACTGTGTAGCTGGGATTGTTCTAAAATGCCACTCTGATCATGTTACTAACTTCGTAACTCTTTGTAGTAGCTCCTTTTAATTTGAAATTCAGAATGGAACATGTCTGGAATCGGGATACACATTTCCACTTGTGCGTTAACTCATTCAGCCCACAGGCATTATTTAAGAACTGTTTACTGTAGGTGTAGATTACAAGAGATACGCATAATCATGCGCACGACCATTTTCCTCATAAATGCATGACAGATGGGTCTCCTTGAATGGATCCACACCTGGTTGTCCAGCTTCCCCTCTTACCTAGTCTACTTCCCTGAACAATCCCACCAACACAACACACACACACACACACACACACATACACACACACACACACACGTGCACACACACATGCGCGCGCGCACACACACACACACAGATCCATGTTACCTACATTGAACTTTGTCTTGAACTCCCTTAAGTTTGAATGATTTACTCTTTTTTCCCCTGAAGATTTTATTCATTTATTTATTTTCGAGAGAGTACACACAAGGGCATGGAGGAAGAGGCAGAGGGGGAGGGAGAGGGAGAGAATCCCAAGTTGACTCCTCGCTGAGTGTGGGCTCCGTCTCACAATTCTGAGATCATGACCTGAGTCAAAACCAAAAACTGGACGCTTAACTGATGGAGCCACCCCAGTGTCCCACCCAGGTGTCCCACTTTTTTGTTCCGCTGTGTTTTCTCTTCCCAATCATATTTCCACCCACTTGAGCGTGAGGCTTCACATGCTTAGTATGGAGCTCAACACACCTGAAGGAAGGAAGGGCAGCTTCTGGGATCCTCACTATCCTCATTTGTATAATAAAGCCTTGGGTTGGCCAATCCACTGGGTTCCTCCAGCTTGAGCCTGACTTTGCACTCAGTAATTCAGTGACTCTGTGACAGTTTGTCAATTAAAAAGAGAATACAGGGGGTGCCTGGGTGGCTCAGTGGGTTAAAGCCTCTGCCTTTGGCTCAGGTCATGCTCTCAGGGTCCTGGGATTGAGCCCCACATCGGGGTCTCTGCTCAGCGGGGAGCCTGCTTCCCCCTCCCTCTCTGCCTGCTTCTCTGCCTACTTGTGATCTCTCTCTCTCTGTCAAATAAATAAATAAAATCTTAAAAAAAGAGAGAGAATGCAAAAGGTGAGTTAGATTCTTAGTTTAGAGCAAATGACTCACAGAACATGAACAACCAGATAGATGAAGGCACATTGAATACAGGCATCTTGTAATTCTGTAGCAATGCTGGTTGCTGGAGAGTTTTATGGGGAAGATTTAAGGAAAATGAGAGTTGCCCTGGGTTTATGTGCAGCTAATACCTGGGAAATTAAGGAGCTTGTCTGATGTGTCATCGTCAGTAAAGCAGCTGGCAGAGCTACTTATGTAATTTCTGTGAATAATCTTTTCGACCTAAAGATTTCCACTGATTTTCAAAGTGGCACTAGCTAGTCAGGACCTGCCCCCCAGAAAGACGCTTTGTGCCCTTCTGAACGAACTCACTTGAACGTGACGTGAGACATGATGGAGTTTCAGCTCATTTGTCTGTTGCGGTTCCCATTGCATGTATCGCCGGCACTCGCTGCGGTTGCTTTGCCTTTGACAACACACTGATAAGTAATACAGCTAAGTGTTCAGTTAACATGGAAAAATTTAATTTCAGGTTCACTTGGAGGTCAGATGTTCTCGTGTTTCCTTAATCTGTTTGTCGCCCAACCATCTTATGGAAAAGTGTCAGCTTTTGGTGTGGAAATAATTTTCTTGAAGGCAATATTTGTTGAATGACTGACGGAATGAAAAACACCGATTGCGTAAGTGTGAGAAAGATCTGGGTGTTTTAGTTGGCTGCGAGTTCCATGTGAGCCCACAACGGCGTGACGTGGAGGCTGGAGTACGTTAATAAGAGCACAGTGTCCTGAATTCAGGAGGCGGTCATCTGGCCAGTGCCATGTGCTGGGCACAACACGTGTGCAGCGCCCCTGTGACTCAGGGCACGTTTTAAAGGGACTGCAGCCCGCCGGAGCTTGTGATGGGGGCAGTGGCTGGGGGGGTAGAGAGAGTCCATGCAAAGAGTGGCAGAAGGCAAAGCGATTCTCTGCATGGTAGACAGACTTCTGGGTGCTGGGACAGCTGTCCCCCATGTACTGGAGATGCCGGGAGGCAGCGAGTCGAGGAGGCTTATCCTCCTGGCTCCAGAGTAGAGAACTGAGACAAACGGTGTGAAGTTGGAAGGAGACAGCTTTTGGATTCACATAAGAAAGAATTTCATAAACAGCTAGCATGATTCCTAAAATGGAATTTGCGGTTCATAAATCTGTGAATGCCTCGCCCTGGAAGCCTTGAAGCCAAGCTGGGATGGGCGGTTGTTGTAATCTCCTCTCCCGAGCGGAGATGCCCGCCTTCACTCATGCGCGGAGCTTCCTGGCCTTGAAGCATCTCATAAGTGAACAAACTCAGGATTTCAAAGAAGCCGTTTTATTTCTGGTAGTTTCTGCAGCTTGGATTTCTGGGTAACACCGTTCAGTACAACTCACCTGCTCTTCCACAAACACTATAAAAAAGGGAAGATTTTTGGTTCCAGTGAAACTGGAGTGCCAGGGAAGCGGTATTGATGGTGGGTGTGGCTCTCCTTAAGTATTTCATTGGATTTCCCTTTGAACTGACGCTTGTGTGCAAAATGCAGTTTCACCAGCATTTGGGTCATTTAATGTACATCTCAGGGCTTGGTTTTCTTACTTACAATGAGGGCAGAGCTGGAACGTTGGAAGTTCTTGTGGTCTACGTCCTGAATGCTGCCAGGTCGGTAGTCTGTGGTATGGTGCATGTCCCAGGAAGCCAGGGGGAAAGACACTCTTGCCTTAGGACAGTCATGGAACCTCTGTTTTGTGGGCAGCATTACCTGGGAAGAGTGCCCAAAGACTGGTGACATGGAGGCACTCAAGTTCATTTCACTTAAGAAATGAATTCTTTTTTTTTTTTTGAGGAAATTATTTTTATTAATATTGTTAAGTCGTACACCAGAAAGCTGCATTTTTTAAGTTGTGGACAATTTTTTTTTTCATTTTATTTTATTTCTTTTCAATGTTCCAGGATTCATTGTTTATGCACCACACCCAGTGCTCCATGCAATCCGTGCCCTCCTTAATCCCCACCACCAGGCTCACCCATCCCCCCACCCCTCTCCCCTCCAAAGCCCTCAGTTGGTTTCTCAGAGTCCACTGTCTCTCATGGTTTGTCTCCCCCTCTGATTCCCCCCAGCTCACTTCTCTCCATCTCCCCATGTCCTCCATGTTATTCCTTATGCTCCACAAGTAAGTGAAACTGTATGATAATTAACTCTCTCTGCTTTACTTATTTCACTCAGCACAATCTCTTCCAGTCCTATGTTGATACAAAAGTTGGGTATTCATCCTTTCTGTTGGAGGCATAATACTCCATTGTATATATATGGACCACATCTTCTTTATCCATTCATCCATTGAAGGGCATCTTGGTTCTTTCCACAGTTTGGCGACCGTGGCCATTGCTGCTATGAACATTGGGGCACGGATGGCCCTTCTTTTCACTGTATCTGTATCTTTGGAGAAAAGACCCAGCAGGGCAATTGCACGGTCGTAGCATAGCTCTCTTTTTAATTTTTGGAGGAACCTCCACACTGGTTTCCAAAGTGACTGCACCAACTTGCATTCCCACCAACAGTGTAAGAGGGTTCCTCTTTCTCCACATCCTCTCTAACAGCTGCTTACTGTCTTATTAATTTTGGCCATTCTGACTGGTGTAAGGTGGTATCTCAATGTGGTTTTGATTGAATTCTTTTAAAATAATTGCTCAAAATTGCCTAAAAGCAAGTGGTAGTTTTGCTACTAACCAGATCAAGAGTTGCCTATCTATAGTATATGAAACAGTACGTCAGTTAAGAATTAAACAGGGTCCTGGGATCGAGTCCCGCATCGGGCTCTCTGCTCAGCAGGGAGCCTGCTTCCTTCTCTCTCTCTCTGCCTGCCTCTCAGTGTACTTGTAATTTCTCTCTGTCAAATAAATAAATAAAATCTTTAAAAAAAAAAAAAAAAAAAAAAAAAGAATTAGACGGGGCACATGTTGATTTAGTCGTCTAAAGAATAAGTGTCGGGAGAACTCTAACCAAAAAAAAAAAAAAAAAAAAGGAAAGAAAAAAGAAAGAATGAGGTTTTCATTGATGGCAAGGCTGAAATAAATCTGTAAGAATCAGAATTTTAACCCTTCTTTTTTCTGTTGGGCTTGGTGTTATGTCCTGAGGTTTTAGATGTGTGAGTGGACACAGGAGTCCCATACACACTAACACAAAACACTGAAGTGAACAAAGGAGTAAATGTCACCTGTGACATTCTGGGGGACAAGTCTTCCAGACACAGATCATGCAGCTAAGGTTTCCAGAGGACACAAGGACCAAGAAGCAAGTTCTCTCGTTTGCGATCCCCCCCGCTTCTCTGTGCTCGGCAGTGGTCGTCCTCCCTGGTCGCATCAGGGTGGGGGTGAAGGACCTTTCTCTTAAGTTCTTGGAGCAGTTTTAAAGTTTCTGGAAGAACTGAGCCCAGAGGGTTCCTGCATACCTGCTCTTCCTCCCCAAACCTTCCGCTTTCCCCTTTCATTAGGTCCCGCACCAGCAAGGTGCATTTGTTACAATTGATGAGCCAATATTGGCACGTTATTAACGAAAGTCCAGGTTCCCATGAGGGCTCGCTCTTGGGGTTGTGTCTTCTGCGTCTTTTGAGAAATGTCTAATGACACGTGTCCACCGTCACAGGATCGTACAGGATCGTTTTCCTGCCCCCAATATCCCTTGCACTCACCTCCATCTACTCCTCTCCTTCTGCTCCAAGCCTGCTGGTAACCACCTAACCTTTTACTAAATGTATTTATTGTTACACTTTGTGTTACTGTACACTTACTGTATTTTGACAGTGTGAAGCCACTCTGCCTGTAGTAAGTGTTCTGGGAATCTGTGTAGAGTATTTGCATGAATGCATGAATAATCAGTTTTGCAAGACTTCTTATCCATTACATCATCATCATGAGAAAACAGCACTCTCACAGAGATGGACTGAGGGGACACTGGATGTACTCTTGACCCAGATAGCTAGCCGGTTCTGGGTGAAAGTTGAGTGGAGGAACCGGAAGCCAGCTCTCAGTTCTAGGCACTGCCGGCAGCTTCTGGGGATTACGGGCTAATCTCTGTTAGCTACTATTAGCTAAACACACAGGTGCGTGAGAAAGACTTGCAGAGAATCCCTCTGCTCCCCACCCCCCATTCCTTTTTTTTTTTTTTAAGATTTTTTTTTTTAAAGATTTTATTTATTTATTTGACAGAGAGAAATCACAAGTAGATGGAGAGGCAGGCAGAGAGAGAGAGAGGGAAGCAGGCTCCCCGCTGAGCAGAGAGCCCGATGCGAGACTCGATCCCAGGACCCTGAGATCATGACCTGAGCTGAAGGCAGCGGCTTAACCCACTGAGCCACCCAGGCGCCCTTTTTTTTTTAAGATTTTTAAAAAAGATTTCATTTATTTATTTGACATAGACACAGCGAGAGAGGGAACGCAGGCAGGGGGAGTGGGAGAGGGAGAAGCAGACTTCCTGCCATGCAGGGAGCCTGATGCGGGGCTTGATCCCAGGACTCTGGGATCATGACTTCAGCCAAAGGCAGATGCTTAATGATGGAGCCACCCAGGCACCCCTAAAGATTTTATTTTTAAGTAATATCTACACCCAATGTGGGGCTCAGACTCACAACCCTGAGAACAGGAGTCACACGCTGTACTGACTGAGCCAGCCCAGTGCTCCCAGAGGAACAGCTTAATTCGAGTTTATTTCTGTTGCTTTAAGTTTTTTTTATTTTTTCAAGTGCACAATCTTAATGACTTTTTAATGATGGAGTTCTCATTGATAGTCATATGATTTTATTTCATTAATGTATTCTAGCTTGTTCTACCATTCTCTTACTGGGCCAGTTTGTGTGGTTGTATATTTCTGTCTTTGTGAGTCAGTAGTTTTACATACAATTATTTTTCTCTTCTGCATTATTTCCATGTGGTATATAGTTGAAGAAGTGAAGCTAATGCAATCTCATGATAAACTTTTGAGCTTCACAATGTCATGCCGATTTTCAAAGTCCCATCTTTTGGGAGGAAAGTATACTGAGGCACCAAAAAAAACTTTCCAAATTGACCTTTTCTTAGTATCTTTTCCATTTATCTTTGTATTTGGAATACCTGACTATTTCCAGAACCCAGACTCTAATAAATACCCCTACATAAGTATGGCCACTTATTTAACCTACATTTCAGGAAAGCATTTTATAACTTTTCACCTTGTGTTTTGGGAGCCATAGATGGTTAGGGGCAGGGGGATGGCTGTATAGTAGACACCACAGTTTAGGTGATTATTTGGGGTCGATCCCAGTGCAACAATGCAGTTCCCTCTGAAAAGTAGGTGAGTAGGTTTTTTGGAAGTCTGGAAGCTGTATGGCCTAGAGAAGGAGCCTGGGCTAAATCCCCATCCTGCCTATTATCAATCACGTAACCATGTGACCCTTGAAAATCATGTGCTTGTTTTGGTTAGCACAGAATGGAAGCTCTGTAAATTATTTTTATTCTCAATTGTTATATGGATGTGGTCAAATCTGTATTTTATCTTCCACCACACAGCAGTCTTTTAAAGTAACCCTAGGGGTGCCGGGGTCACACCATTGGTTAAATGTCTGACTCTTGGTTACTGCTCAGGTCACGATCTCACAGTCCTCAGCTGGGACCCCGCGTCAGGCTCTGTCCTCAGCACAGAGTCTGCTTGACATGCTGTCTCTCCCCTCTCCCCTGTCCTCCACCCCTGTGCTCTCTCGATCTCTCCAATACGTAAATAAATCTTAAAAAAAAAAAAGTCCGTAAAGAAGGTAGATGTATGTTGGGAATCATTCCTTGTGCTGTTTAAACAAGGTGGTGTGAGCCACAGGCAAAGCCCCCACGAGCTGTTCCTGACCACGTTTCCACCAGCAACATTTGTGTTGAAAAACAGCATGTTCCGCCGTGAACCATTTAAAATGAACCCAATGGATTTTTATTCATTTTATTTACTAGGCCACTTAGTAATGCACGTTAGGTCTCTTGTGTGTGGATGGGGATTCTGCCTTTTATGTAAGATATGTGTTGCAATCCAGCGTTCAGGTCCCAGGCCTGGGAAGTCTACAGGACCTTTAGTAACTGGCCCACCCACGGTAAGGAAAGCAATTGTCCAAATGTGGATAGCTTTTCCTCCCACTGTTCTCAGCTGTTTCCAATTAGCCCCAATATCCATAACCCCGGGTTGTATCTTTATCAGTCCAATTCTCCCATGTCGATGCAAATTTTAAACCACAGAGGAAAAGGAGACAACAATGAACATGCTTTTATAACATAGCTTTCCCTTTAACTTCAGCTCTGGCAGTGCATAAATTTCTCTTCTCTGATTAAACTAGTGCTTCACAGGCCAGATTCGGTGTGTGTGAGGCAAGCCTTTCCCTGCCACGAGTGAGGGTCTCAAAGGATGTCAGAGAGATAAATCACCACATAAATATAAACATATCTCTGTGTGAAACTTCATTTTACATATGCAAATTTTTGGAACCAAGACAAATGGAACTGAGCCAAGAGACTGGAAAAGGTAGACCAGTTATGACCTAATCTCCCTAACCTACTGTGGAATTTATTATGACTTGATTGGCACGGTTTATGTGGCATTCAAGAAATGAGTCTACTTAAGTATTGCAAACACCAAAATCACAAAGGGTATGGTTTTTGGAGATGAGTGGTTTGGACTAACTCTTCCTCAAAAGATTGAGTGTTTGGTGGTTCACTTTTCATTGTAGGCTGGAATAGGGGGGCAGGGTTCTAATTGCCCAGGGTGATGGAGCTTTATTCTCTAATTTAGAGGAGAATTTAGGACCCTGGAGAAGGAATTAAAGGACCCCAGTGAACCAGGAGAGGAACTCAGTGCTGGAGAGTTAAGTGAAAAGTAATAAATCCAGGCTTTAGGAAGAACAAGAGAGCCCCAAGGCTAGAAGCTAGGGGTGGAATGAGGGAGAAGGTGAGGAGGGACTGTTCTCGAGCTAAGTCCCAGCCCCAGCACCAGCACCTCCTAAGACTTAGTAGAGAAGGAAACTTCACTTCTGAGTTCTGTTTAGTCTTCAAAGACATGGCAGAGGATGGAGGCACATTATCTTTTGCATTCGTGGTCCACTGTGTACTAAAGCAGGAGTTTTGGCTTTGGACGTGTATAAATCTAAATTAGAGTAATTTGCAGACATGAAAAGGTTAAACAGCAGAGAAACAAAGGACCCCACACCACATGTACCCCTTTCTTAACCCTTTAGTTGAGATCATAGCCCTACTCAGGCACATCAGTGGATAGATCATCCCAACAGAAAATCAGTAAGGACACTTGGGCCTTGAACGGCACATTGGACCAGGTGGACTTAACAGATATTCAAAGAATATCCCATCCAAAATTAACAGAATACACGCTCTCTTCCCAAGCGTCCATGGAACCTGCTCCAAGATATATCATTCATATATATATATATATATATATATATATATATATATATATATATTGTCTAACATATATATATGTTAGACAAGTCTCAGTAAATTTAAGAGGATTGAAATCATGTCAAACTTTTTTCCTGATCACAGTGGTTTGAAACTAGAAATTAATTACATAAAGAAATTTGGGAAAATTACAGATAAGTGGATATTAAATAGCATGCTACTGAACAACTAATGGGCTGAAGAAGACATCAAAAGACGAATTTTTTAAAAATACCTTGAGAGAAATGAGAATGGAGACGTAACATACCAAATTTTACTCCCTGCAATAAAAGCAGTTTAGAGAGGGAAGTTTATAGCGATGATAGGCCTACCTCAAGAACTGAGAAGAGTCTCAAGTAAACAAATGAATCTTACACCTCAGGGGACTAGAAAGAAAAGAACAAACAAAGCCCCAAGTTAGTTAGAAGAAAGGAAATAACAGAGCAGAAATAAATGGGGGCCAAATATATCTTATAAAGTAAATAAAAAATAAAAGGGGCACTTGGATGGCTCAGTGGTTAAACATCTGTCTTCAGCTCAGGTCATGATCCCAAGATCCTGGGATTGAGCCCCACATGAGGCCCCCTGCTCAGTGGGGAGTCTGCTTCTCCCTCTCCCGCTCTGTGTGCCCGCACACACACACTCTCTCTCTTTCTCAAATAAATAAATCTTAAAAAGAAAGAAATAGGGGCTGAAAAGACAATAGAAAAGGTCAGTGAAGCTAAGATCAGGCCCTTCGAAAAGATAGAATAAATTGGCAGACCTTTAGCTGGACTCCTCAGGGGCAAGGTCGGGGTGAGGATGCAAACAAAATCCAGAACGAAAGAGGAGATGTTACAACTGACAAAGGATAAAGGATCATTAGATAAAGGATCATAAGCGACTGCTATGAGCAATTGTACACAAATAAATTAAACAACCTAGAAGAAGTGGATAAATTCCTAGAGACATCCAACCTCAAATCATAACAAGAGTGGATCATGATGAACAGAAAATCTGAACAGACTAATTATTAGCAAGGAGATTTGATCAGTAATCAAAAACCTGTCGACAGACAACAGTTCAGGACCAGATAGCTTAACTGATAAATCTACCAAATATTGAAAGAAATAATACCAATCTTCCTCAAGCTCTTTAAAAAAAAAAAAAGAAGAGGAGTGAATTCCTCCTACCTTATTTTATGAGGCCAGCCTTAACATGACCTTAAAACTGGACACGGATGCCACAAAAAAGAAATGTAACGGCCAATATTCCTGATGAACAGACATGCAAATATCCTCAACAACATATTCGCAGACCAAATTCAACAATACAATAAAAGGATCAGACAAATCAAGTGGGATTTGTTCCGGGATTGCAAGGATGGTTCAACTTCCATAAATCAGCCAGCGTGATACACCCCATTAACAAAATGAAAGGTAAAAATCATCTCATCTCAGTATATGCAAAAAATATATATATTGACAAAATTTCAACATCCGTTCATGATAAAACTCTCAACAGAACACTTGTAAAGGGAAGGTACCTCATTATATTAAAGGCCATGTATGAGAAGCCCACAGCTAATTGCATACCTAACAATGAAAAACTGAGTGCTTTCCTTCTAAGAGCAGGAACAAGATGAAGATACCCGCTCACTGCTTTCATTCAACATAGTGTTGGGAATCCTAGCCAGAGTAGTTAGGGAAGAACCAGAAATAAAAGGCATCCAAATTAGGAAGATGTATAACTGTCACTAAGTACAGGTGACACGATATTATATACAGAAAATTGTTAAACCCCCATCCAAAAAAATGGTGGAACTAATACATTCAGTAAAGTTGCAGGATAAAAAAAAATCAATACACAAACATCTGTTGTGTTCCTATATACTAATTATGAACTATCAGAGAATTTAAGAAAACAATTCAATTTACAACTGCCTCAGAAAGAGTCATGAAATGCCTAGGAATAAATTGAACCATGTAGATGAGAGACTTGTGTATTGAAAATTAATGAAAAGAATTGAAGAAGGTACAAATAAAGGGAAGGATATTTTGTACTCATGGATTGAAAAAATTAATGTTGTTAAAATATCCATACCATCCAAGCAGTCTACAGATTAAGGACTTTTGCTATCAAAATTCTGATGGCAGTTTTCACAGAAATATGATACAAAATTCTAAGATTTGCATGGAATAATAAAAAACTCTACACAGCGAAAGCAGTCTTGATAAAGAACAAAGCTGCAGGCATCACACTCCCTCATTTTAAACTACATTAACAAAGCTGTAGTAATTAAAACAATATGGCAATGGCATTAAAACACAGGCCCATGGGTCAGTGGAGCAGATTAGAGGATCCAGAAATAAACACACATATATATGGTCAATTAACTTATGACAAAAAAGCCAAGAGGATAGTGAGGAAAGGACAGATTTCAATAAATGGGCCTTGGAGATGTGAACACCTACATGCCAAAGAATGAAACTGGGATCTTGTCTCCCAACATATACACAAGAACTAACTCAAAACGGATTAAAGACTTGAATGTAAGATCTGAAACCATGAAACACCTAGAAGAAAACATAGGCAGTAAGCTTGTAGACCTCGGTCTTGGTGATGATGTTTTGAATCTGACTATATATATATATATATATATATATATATATATATATATACACACACACACACACACACTCTGCAGGCAAACAACCTTGTATCACTGCACATTGTTTTTTTTTTTTTAATTTTTTAAAAAAGACTTTTATTTATTACTGGACAGAGAGAGATCACACATAGGCAGAGAGGCAGGCAGAGAGAGAGGAGGAAGCAGGCTCCCCGTTGAACAGAGAGCCCGATGCGGGCCTCGATCCCAAGAACCTGAGATCATGATCTGAGCCAAAGACAGAGGCTTAACCCACTGAGCCACCCAGGCGCCCTGCATTGTTCAAGAACAAAAATTGAACTGAGTAAATTGAGTGAATGTAAAGATCTAACTAGCATTATTTAGTGATTGATGAACCGGGGCTTTATCCCCTCTAACAGATAGATGGGAGCCCTGAGAAGTGGTATAAAATGGAAGCTCTTACAGGTAGAAATGGGGCAAGATCAAGAAAAGAAAAGAAAGGGTTGTTTCAGGCAAGGTCACTAGTGGGAAGGGCAGGGGATCTTACCAGGCAAATTACCGTGTAGCTGGTGCTGACCAGGAAATTCCAAACTGATTGGCTGAAACGGCGATGAGGTTAGGTATTAAGTTCGGTCGGGCTTAACATAAGCAACTCCATTTTCAGTCTGTTTCTTTTTCACAGCGTTCACATTATTATTTTACATGCAGGTAGGGGGGTGGTCTTGTGGATTCCCAGCTGCCTTCTTTCTTTCTCATTTCTTTGGAAATGCCAGAAACTGACTTTTGGCATCCTTGCAGGGCTGCTTAGAATGTAATGCTGTGCTCTGTGCTTGGAAATGTGCTTTTCATGCACAGTTTATGGAGCCAGGGCTCATCTTACCATGTTGTGGATGCTTGTGTCATGGCAGCCCCTGGGCTTTGAGCCCATCATTTCCTCATTTTAGTGCTTCTAATTAGCCTCCAAAGAGACACCATGTTTCCTTTTCACGTGATTCCCCCCGAGGATCAGAGAAGTGAAGGGATTTCTCCAAACTCACAGAGCTAAAACCGGAGCCCAGGGCTGTTGCCTGCCGAAGTGTGTTTACTCCTCTCTACCATGTTGCTTCTCCATTCTCATCAGCTAGGGTCAGGTGGAAAGAACAGATGGGGTCAAGTTTCAAACAATGAGAGAAATTAAGAAGTCTGTGCCCGGAAGCAAGGATGCCTGCCCTCATTAAAACGGGCTGCCTTCACCTCCTCTCTTTCCCGTCCTGTTCTGCCTCTTGGCAGTTTTTCTCTCCCCACGTTTCCTCCTTGCTCTGGTTTGAAACCTCTTCCCTGGTGAAGTCATTAGGTCCAAGCTATTATTTTACTTTGGTCCATCATTTAGACCAAACCACATGTGCTGATGTGATTATGGAAATCTCTGGACAGCCGTCCAATCGTGGAGGGATTGAGTGTATGTATTTGAGATTAAAAGACCAGGTGTGGGGAAGGAAATATAAGGAACCCAAAGTAGATTTTTAAAAAATACCAAACCTACACTGATGGAAAAAGCTCTCTTCCCACGAGAGCCTCTCAAAGTATCTTGCCATTGACACACACCAAGGCTGCCGGGCTCAGTCCTCTGGGCTGATGCCATCTTGAAATCAACTGGAGGGCACAGAGCATGGGCCAGGCTGGCAAGAAGAACGTCACAAGCAGGTGCTGATTTCAGGTTCGGATCTGTGTCGTGAGGGGAGCAAAGCAAGTAGATGGGGTGATCTAGGAAGGTGTGCTGTCCCTAAGAGAGGAGACACAGTGCGGCAGACCAGTGCCCCTCAAGATAGGAGGCGGTTCTTGTCCTGGATGGCAGATCCCAACTGTTCCCTTTTTAAACTAAACACTAAAGCTACATTAGTGCAGTGGTTCTCAAGATTACTCGCTTAGTACAACACATCTGTCTTGTTTTTCTTGGTTCTCCACCTCCACATGCAGACCTCAGAGAATAAAAATCTTAATATGAAAAACTGCCACGGTTTTTCATTGCTGGTGGGAAGGTAATTCCTTTCAGTATTCTTATTTCAACAGTGCCGGAAAAATTGTATTAAGCATTTTAGGTTTATTTGCCTGAACATAATAGATTTATTACTATTTTAAAAAAATGCTATAGACCCATAAATACAGAGAACCAACTGAAAGTTTGTCAAAGTTTGAAAGCTGTCAAAGGTGGAGGGAGGTGGGTAGAATGGGCGAAGGGGAGTGGGAGGTGTGGGTTTCCAGTTGTGGAATGAATAAGTCACAGAGATGAAAGGTACCGCACAGGGACTAGAGTCGATGACATTGTAATAGCATTTTATGGTGACGGATCGTGGCTGCACACACCGTGAGCCTAGCATAGACCATGGACTTGTCCAGCGGCACGTCGTACCGTTGAAACTAATGTAACCTTGTTTGTCAACTATATATTTTGAGAAAAAACAAAAACAAAAAACAAACAAAAAGAAGTTGTGTCTTTCATGAACCAAAGAAACTTCCAAGCCCAGTGAACATCCATTTTTTTTTTTTTGATGTACAACAGGGATATAGTTCTTTATGTCCTTCATATTTAGATTTTAATTTAAAAGTCCATGCAAGTTTAAACCAACAGATTAAGAATGAATGTTTAATAATAGGTTATGTGTGTTATTCTCGGGACATATTTGACTGTCAGAAGCAATTTTAATTTGTAATAATTGTGTTGTGTTCTTCCCCAACAGAAAGCCAATTATGCAAGCTTTGCCATCACACCAGGGAAATAATTTAATGGAGTGTTCATTGCAATTTCACGAGACTGAAATTGGATTTTTTTTTTTTTTTTTTTTTACAGAGCAGCCTGTATTGCTTTGTTAAGGAGGATGTATTACTATCCAGACCTCCAAAAAGAGCCCCTCTGCTTTTTTGCCCCCCCCTTTTTTTAAAGAAGTACAGAAAAATTTTTTTTTAAAGATTTTATTTATTTATTTGATAGAGATCACAAGCAGGCAGAGAGGCAGGCAGAGGCAGAGGGAGAAGCAGGCTCCCTGCTGAGCAGAAAGCCTGATGTGGGGCTCAATCCCAGGACCCTGAGATCATGACCTGAGCCGAAGGCAGTGGCTTAACCAGCTGAGCCACCCAGGCACCCCAGAAGTACAGCAAATTTTAAAGTGATCCACTGGTGTTAAGCACTTTCTTTTTTTCCTGTTGGATCCTTCAGATTCTTAGTGCCATTTGCTCTTATTTTAGGTACAACCCAAGCCTAATTAGAAACCAGAAACACTTACAAGTCCACAGCAGATTTTAAAAGCTTGACAGAAGCTTTTTAAAGAAGAGGTAGCCAAGCAATTGTACAGCAAGGCGAAGGCTATCTCACAACACAAGCATGGATTTTCTCGTTAAATTTTAGGAATTCTCATGTCAAATTCTGCAACAAGGGAAATGTCAGGGGATAAAGGACATGATGGAAAGTAGACACAACCCAGTAGGCGAAGTCAGTTGTGTAATGGCAAACATCACGCGCGTAGCAGGAGCCCCAAAGACCTGTGTGCCTTGGCACTTTAGTCACTGTAACCAACCAGTACCAGCACAGCAAAGTTCATTGGCACACCATACTACAGAGCAAGTGTAGTGACATTGCAAGGCATATAGTAAAGGTTTTAGAGATGCTTATCCAGAAGCATTAAGTAAGCATCCTCAAAGCTCACAAAAGTCAACCAGAGTTATCTAGAAGGTGACTTTTTTTTTTTTAAGATTTTATTTATTTATTTGACAGATCACAAGTAGGCAGAGAGGCGGGTAGGGGGTTGTTAAGCAGATTCCCCACTGAGCAGAGAGCCTGATGCGGGGCTCAGTCCCAGGACCCTGAGATCATGACCTGAGCTGAAGGCAGAGGCTCAACCCACTGAGCCACCCAGGAACCCTAGAAGGTGACTTTTTCTTGGCGGCAGCTTGATCCATAATAAACGGAAAGAGCCAATGAGGGAGGATTTCCCCTTCTCCTTTCTCAGAAGTGTAGCTCTGGAATTCCGTAGTCTGCCTGGAGATTCTTGCTGCATTCTGGAGTTTTCATGCATCAACACTTAGATGGTCTCACTAAGTAACTCCCTAGAGAGGAGAGGCGTGAACAAGGAGTAACCTTGCCTGGTGACTCATGTACTGGGTGGAAATTCCCTGGGCATGAAAGCTGTGCTGGGCGAGTCTAAAGGGTTAATGCACTTTCCAAAGCCTCTAATTGGACTCTTCCCGAAGAGTCATTTACTCACCAGAAGCATCTGGGTGGCTATTAACACATTTGTAGCCTTGAGAAGATCACTTCTATTTTAAGATGAAAACTACAAAGGAAGAGCTGGAAAGTCCTTAAAAACTGACAGCCGGTTTCCCATTTTTTGAGAGTAGTCATTAAAAGGTTCCTGTTGCAGAAAGAACAAGAAATAGCTTGGGGTCACCGCAGTGTGAATTATACTGTAAATTGGAGGTGAGACAGAAGGTCTGGAAGGTATTGGAAGAAGCAGAGGATTGGGACCGTGTCTCCCCTCTTCTCTCCACTGACAAGTTTTTGATATACATGGCAAGGCTGAAAGGTGCTGGGGGGCGACAGAATAGTGAAATAATTTTTCTACCAGATGAAGTCGAGTCCCGTAGCTTCTGCCAATACAAGACAATCCTTGGCTCCTATGTGCCCCTCGCTGCTGTCTCCCTTTGTAACTCTGGAGGGGGGCTCCTGAAGGGCGTCCCTCCTCTGCATTATGAAAAAGGTAACCATTGTAAATAGTTTCACATTGTTTCTAGCCTCCTTGCTTCCTAGCAGTGACTGCGTGATTAGAGTACAGGGCATATGTGTCACCTGCATCTGGTGCTACAAATGTCTCCATCAGCGTTTGGGGAAGTCACTCTGTGTGTTGCTTTCTGGCTTTCCTTTTTTGCAAGTTAACATTTTCCCACTCTTTAGAAAGACACTTTTGTCTTTCAGCAAGTGTTGTTCTCATCTTCAGAAACATAAAGTAGCACGTGCAGAACACCATAATCTAGACTGATTTGGGAGAATGATAGCCCGTGTTTAAAAACAGAATCACCAAATCGGTACCTGAAGTGTTAATACTGCGGTGATAATGTTGTGGCATCTGCTAGAAAATGAGTCGTTGCCGTGATTAATACTATTTCAGGCTTTTGCTCTACTGCTTTTTTTTTTTTTTAAATACAAGGCAGTGTTTTTGGTGACCTGTGCTCTGGCAAGTTGGTGGAGGTAGAACTGGGGTGGGGGGAGCTCTGATCATGATCTCAAATACACCCCAGCCAAGGAGTGCCATCAGCCTTCACCAGACCAATTTCAGGTCTAATAAAGTTTGAAACCAAGATTCCTAGGTGCAGTTTAGTTTGAAACTCACTGTAAAAAATAACCTTGGGCTTCACAGAGACGTCTCTTTTTACTGTCGAGTTTGGTTTGCTTAGTTACAGAAAAGGGCTGTTCAAAAACTCTGATTCTTGGATTGATATTAGGAAAATAAGATCACCTTTTCCTCCCTGTGGGACTGGAGGCCAGGCTCGAGTTGAGCGTCCCCCTATGCTCAGTGCTGTTGGTCTGCAAAGGAGAGGGAATCTCCCAGGTCAAGCTTCTGTGCACTTCTGGTCACCTTCTCTGGCTTTTGCCCCAGAGATTGGCTGCACCATCCTCTTCTCTGAAATACACTACAGCATAAACTAATTTTTAATGTTTTTAAGCAATCTTTACACCCTCTATGGGGCCTGAATTCAACCCAAGATTAAGAATCGTATGTTCCACCAGCTGAGCCAACCAGGCATCCGATATGTGTAATTCATAAGCTTGAAAACTAATACAGTGAGGAAAAATACATGATTTCACATTTACATGGATGTCCCACAACTTGAAAATCAGTCCTGTAGTCACGCGGAGTTGACATTGTAGAATTTGATGGAGATGGACGGTGGTAGCCCCAGGAGGCAGGGTGGTGAGATGCGTGCTTATGATCTAACAAGATTCGTGGTGATGCCTCCGTTCCATCACCCAGGAGCTGACTGGGTGATCTTAGGTGATCCCTACCTGCTGCTGGGATGACCGGAGGGGAGGGGGCGTGGCACCCACTAGGGCACCTAGCCCACGGAGGCCTCATCAGATTGAGTACAGTTCTGCAGTTTTAGAGTAAATGGTGAAGGTCAGAGAAAAAAAAAAAAAACCAAAACTGAAGTTGGAAAAAACTGTTGTACCCTAAAATGCTTTCAAGGTTAATTAAGAACACAGTATGAGGAAAGAAATAGGAGGGAGAAAATTATTGAAAAGTATTCCATTTAGGGGTACCTGGGTGGCTCAGTAGGTTAAACATCTGCCTCTGGCTCAGGTCATGATCCCAGGGTCTTGGGATCAAGTCCCGAATCAGGCTCCCTGCTCAGCGGGGAGTCTCCTTCTCCCCCTGCTCATGCTTGCATTCTCTCTCCCTCTCTCTCTCTCTCTCTCTCCCCCCTTACTTGCTCCCTCAAGTAAATAATATCTTTTAAAAACAGTATTCCATTAATTAGAGAAAGTTATCAGTACAGAAAGCATACAATAAAGCAAAAACATGCCTGAAGAAACAGGAAAAATCATGATAAAAGCCCTGAAATGTTAATTCCTAGAATATGGTGTTCCAAACCTACAGTAGGAATGCTCCATTGCTTCTTTAATCAAGAGCACAGAGGCACCTGGGTGGCTCAGTTGGTTGGGCATCTGCCTTTGGCATGGGTCATGATCCCAGGGTCCTCCGATCGAGCCCCACATTGGGCTCCCTGCTCAGCGCAGGAGTCTGCTTCTCCCTCTGCTCCTCCCTTGTTCCCAGCTCGCTGTCTTCTCTTTCTAAAACAAACAAAACAAACAAACAAAAAAAAACCAAAACAAAAACCAGGTCATTGTTTTGGGTTGGGTTTTCGATCTGAAATATCAGAACAACAGTAATTTTGCACAGACAGAATTCCTCGAAGAACACTATCATTCTGTTTCATGTGTTCCTTATAGAGTTCAGGCTTGATACTACTGAATTTTTTTTTTTCCCCGAAGGTAGAAAAGGATACAAAGACAACATTCCAAAACATCGATGGCGGCCACATTCTCTCTCTTATTTTCTGCGACCTCGAGTTTCCCTGGGTTCGGTTCCCGTGGGCGTTGCTTGTTTCTGGTAGTAGCTGGGTCAGATTAGGCGATGGTTTTCTTCAGAGACAGCCTACGGTGAGTGAGCGATGAGCAAGGTGCAAAAGGGATTGGCAGTGTGTGTGAGTGCGGGGCACGGTGGCACGGTGGCCATCAGCTAGCTGGACGCTCCCTGAGGTCTTGCCCTTGGTGGTTACTGTTCTTCCCCTAGGCCGGTCCTTCCAGAAGCCGGGCCACGGTGCCCAGCGGGGGCCTTCATGTCCTGTCAAGGACTGAACTGTGGAAATGTCCCGTCAAGCCAGGAAGCAATATTCTGCCAGCCTCTGAGAACAAACTTGGATAAAGCCTACAGCAGAGCGAGAGGAACCCAGGAAAGGCCTCCTCCACACTTACGAGCTCTGGGAGTAGCGATGGGAAGGGGAACATGGGAAAACATATTTGGCCACACATTTAGAGTGGACAGGTCTGGCCTTATTATGAACTTGTAGGACCCTTTGGGAACAGTATTTGCTTCTTTTTGCCACAATTTCTTCAAAGAAAAATCACGAGACTCAGTCTTCTTGTAAAGCAACTTGAGACATTCAGTTCTAGACTGATTACAGAGGAGCATGAAACTTTCTTTTTTTAATGTATTTTTTAAATTAAATTCTTATTTCAGGAAATGCAAAATAATAATAATAATAACCTTGTGAAAGCTCTACAGTTCGTTTTCCTTCCGAAGTTCAGATAATTAAGGCAATTGATTCTCCTGAAATTGTTGAGCTTATGAAGAAAAGCAGTTTACACGGGTGTCTCTTGAGTCCCGTGGGCTCAACTGCAGAACAAAGTCATTTGTGACTACCCAGAAGGGGGTGATTTTTAGCCCTTGTGGGGGTGCTGCTGCACATTTTGTCCAATAAGTGTTTATTCGTTGAGTGAATAATAAACAGCCTCAGTAAAAGAGGCAGTAGGTGGTCTGCGAGGGCTTGCGCTGCCATGCGTGAAAGACCCCCCAGCTCCGCCTCACCCTAATTCCTCCTCACAGGGCCCCACGTGCCCTGGTGTCTGCATACGTCAGACCTGGGACCTGTCCCAGAAGCCACAGAACTCAACAGGTGTTTGACCTGCTAAGACTGAACACCCCCCCCAACCTCATCTTCCTTTCAAAGATTGGAGACCTTCTAGGGCATGATCTCGTGATGGGCAGAGACCCTCCCCTTTGCCTCCAGACTGTTCCAGCTACCTGAGACATTTTCTGTGGGAATTTGAATAACAGATCCCTGACAGCAGAGTTGGGTGGAGGCTGTGAACCCAGGGAGATTTCCCTTGTTTTGTTTTGTTTTGTTTCCCTTGTTTTCAAGGAGAAAAACCCTTATAGAGCACCCTGAAAAGTCACCTGCCTGAAACCTCCACCAACCCCAGAGATCTGATTACATACACGCTCATATTCTCCCTCCCTCCCTTTCTCTCTCTCACACACACACAATCTTCTTGTTGATCCTTCTTTCAGAAGAGTGTCCAGGATTATATTCTATACCAAACAGGTATTACTGAAGTTCCTTTAGATCAAGACAGAGTGATGCAGGTTGTGTTATTTTTTTTCAAACATCACACCTGAAAACACATGACCGTACATATACTTAGAAAAATAGGTTTCAGATTGTTTATTTATTCATTTAAATATTTTTTTAAAATTTATTTTTATGTAATCTCTACACCCAATGAGGGGCTCGAAGTTATGCTTTACTGACTGAGCCGGCCCAGTGCGCCTCAAATTATTTAAAAAGGACAATAATGCTTCATGGCCCGTCCCACTATTCTCTGTGTTTCTCCCTTGTCCCAGGCCACGTGAGGGACGATGAAAGGAGATGTGCTCTTTTCTGACTGCTGAAGCCGTGGTCCTCGTCCCACCGTTTTGGGTCGGGTGACAGACATGAGTCTCATCAGCTAAAATTAGGCTCTTCGGAGTCGGCTAATATCATGGATTTATTATTCTCTTTTAGGTGTTCATAAGAATGACTAACGTGCCTGCCTCAGCAAAACCTCCATTGCCTAAAATACAGTCCGGTGACCCGTTTGGTAATGGATTGCCGTAACTAAAGTTCGAAAAGAACCAAAGTGTGGAAATTCGTATCTAGTTTCCACGTAGAGTTCTGGGGTTTAAGTACAGAGGTCCACACATACATAAAAGCATATGGAAGAGAAAGCAGCACCAGCCTTTTAGTTGGCGGCGAGATGCCAGAGTCGGAACTGGACTTAGCAGGCTCCAGTTCCGTGGTCTCCTTTTTGCAGACAAAGGAATCCAGACAGATGTGGATGGTTCTCTAGTCCTCTGGGGTATGCGGTGATTCATGGCTAGTGCCTCTTGGCAAACAAATGTGTGCAAGAAGAACTCACTCAAGCTAGTAGGCTTCCGCTGAGCAGGGAGCCTGATTCGGGGTTCGATCCCAGGACCCTGAGATCATGACCTGAGCCGAAGGCAGACGCCTAACTGACTGAGCCACCCAGCCGCCCCCAGAAGAATCTTATTTAATCCCAGTTTTCTAAACTGTTGCTTTATTCCATGATAACATGGGTAGATGCATCTTGCTGGATGTTTTGGTCACTTGGAGCAGGTGAGGTCTTTGCCACATGCTTCAGACTGGGGGCGATACGAAGATGAGCCCAGATGTTAAAATGCTGGCTCTTCGCTTATTCCCTCATGTCTCAGCGGAAAGATCTCCGTAGTACCAACCACTGCAACAGAGGAAACAGTGTGGGCAGCTTGCAGCCCTGTTAGGAAGAAGTGGCAAGGAATTCAGTGGGTTTGTGTTAAGGTTCAAAGGCAGGAAGAGCTATGTGAGGGCACGAGAGAGCTGTCCCTCGCATGCCATTAAGTGTACGTGATAGTGGAAAACTCCAAGAAGATACAAATGCGTATGCTTCTTTCCAGAACTGACTTTGTGCGTTTTTGTGTTAACACTTTTCAGGGGCGAGAGGAACGAAGCCATCATTCTGAATACAGGCTTCAATTTGTCTTCCATTCTGTAGAATCCTGTTTTAGCTATTCTTTTTGTTTGTTTGTTTTAATTCAAAACCTTCTAGCAATAAATGAAAAGGTCTGTCAGAGTTTTTTTAAAAAAGAAAATTGGAAACAGGTAACCTGAGTGTCTCAGAACACAGACAGGGCCTAGGTTTTTCTGTCCCTCACAGCTGTTCCTGTATAAATTCGCAGAATCGTGATTATTAATCTGTTTCCTTCAATATTATCATCTCTTTCCAAGTGTGGATGTCCTTCCTTTCTGAAAGTCTTACTAATGTGTGCGTGTGTGTGCGTCTGCAAGCACTGGGTATTTCACAAGGCCTCGAAATAGATCTGTTTCTGCTTAAGTGCTAATATGTTCGGAATCTTTATTTCTCACTGGTGCAGAATCACACGGTTCTCTACAAATGGTGTAAGAAAGAGAAAATGGTGTAAGAGAAAGAAATGGTGTAAGAGAAAGGAAAAAAGCAAAATTTATTCTACAAAAATACCCCCAGCACGTTTAGGTCACATATACAAAGACGTTCCAGAATGTAACTTATCTCTTTAAAGACAACACTGTTTTCTGGGCAAGTCAAGGCAAAATATTCAGTAACTTAGCACCATAAACAGAATAGAGCTGACAGTGCAGGAAGGTTTTTCTCTTGGATTGTACCAGGAAGTACCACAGAGGAAACCGTGACGAGAGCCCTGAAACACTGTCAGTGCAGTTAGTAGGTATCCTGCAGAAATCTGTGTGCATCCCCCGCACACCCCCAATGAGAACTTCAAATACAGTGCTTATTTTGTGTGTAACCTGCAGGAAAGAGAGATGTGCATATTTTATAAATTGCAGATGCAAACTTATTTTTAAAAAATTACGTGACATTACTTTACGTGTCATAGTTGTTACTAGCCAAGTAACCTGAGACTTTCTTCTTCAAGGCACTTTGCTCAGACTTTGACACGTACCGCTCACTGACAGCGGACTGATGTTAGCGCGGTATCTTTTGTAGAGTTTTACCACAGTGGCAAAGCACGTACCTGGGAGTCAGGTGAATGATGTTTAAATCCCAGCTCTCTTAGTTAGCAGCTGTGGGATTTCAGTCAGTTCCTTAAGTCACTTGTGCCTGCGTTTTCTTGTGGAACTGTGAAGCTGATCAGAACATTTTCCTCAGGGGTGGGGGAGCTGTGGTGTGGAGAGTTCGCTAGTGGGTGAGGAGTGGAGTAGTGCCGGGCACGTGGTATGTTGGCTGCTGTCATTAATGATGTCTTTAATTAATGTCTTAATTAATGATGTCTTTAATTAATGATGTCTTTAATTAATGATGTCATTAATAATGTCATTAATGATGGCTTCCCCGTTTAGGAAAGTGAATTCTTCTTGTCAAGGCACCAACCACATGAGGACAGTTTCTTGTCAACTCCATTCATTGCGTCCATGAATAGGACCAGAGTCAACTACTCAGTTATGTTACATAAATACTGACAAATGCCTTTAAAAACTTGGTGTTTTGTCTCCTTCGATGGTCCTTAAAGGGGTCTCTGAAAGATGACAGGGCAATGAAAAGATGTCGGGAGTCTTCCCGTATCTCCAAGTGAATGAGTTTTCTTGTATACTTACCAGTTTCTAAAATGTCACATCAAAGGACTTTCACTAATTATTTTAGGCACATGGTGACAGTTCCATTCATTTCACCATCTAGAAAGTTCTCTAAGAATAAAATCTCTCCTGTTAACGTCTTATTACTTTTAGATAAGAAATATTCAGGCTTCGTGGTATCTGATAACCCTTGCTGAGGCTTTGAGCTAATGACCTGACCAGTTTTGTCATTGTTTTCCCTCCCTGTGGTGAGGCAAACACCTAACCTCTGTCTTTTTCCTGTTATTTAACCATTCAGTTATGGTTTTTCCAAATACTTAATTCAAATACATCCAGGATCCCAGGCTGGGTGATCAGTTATTGGGGAACATTGTAACGCGATGACTGAGTGCCGTCACCCACAGCAGACAGACGGATTCTGTGGGGCCACTGTTCCCGGGTGTGAGTATCGTGCCTTCCTAGGAAGACTGCTTTTTGTGAGAACAAAATCAAACACTCACCGGGAAACTTCAGCACAGTATGTGGACAAGGCATGTGCCATAATGCTTCCGTAGTCACTGGGATTGATGCCATGCCCAGTGTAGACACTGCAATGATATGTGCATAGTACCCCAAACTTCCTGACTTGGACTTTGAATGCAGCTCACAGTCTGTGTGTGGCCCGTGGGCAAGTGAAATGTGTAGCATTTTATGAAGTTCAATTGTGAACTCGGTTTTGAATTTACAGAACTTTATTGGCTCTTGGCCACTGGTAAGAGAACATATATCTATGCACTCTGTCCCATTTTCCCCTGAGGAAACCAAGTAGCACACATTACTTTCTAGTCATCTGAATCCCATTCCTGTCTTTGCCACACTGTTAATTATACAGAGACATCCACACCTACATCAGATTTGGTTTTCCCTACCTCTTAGGATGTTATCAGCTTTGTATTAAAGAAAGAAAAAAAAAAAGCAAGCAAATGAGCTATTTACTCTGTCCCTTAGTCAAGCAATTATAGCAATTATAACATTTCTCTTTCAAGACTGCGTACTGACAGGGATGTATGCCCTCTCCAAGGGGTAAGTTTTAGGCACATTATAATTAAAATCTGGTTACATCTCTTCCTCTTTAGAATGGAAATAACGATTTCTCAGACCGAGTTCAAGCAGGCATGGGCACGGGGAGGGCTTGCTCTGATCGCACGTTAGGTGGTGGCAGGGCGGCCATCAGTGGCTCTCTCGTTCACCATTTGTGGTTCTCTGGTGGTACTCAGCACACGGTGTTACTCCCTTGGTGCTGTGGCTGGTTCTAAGGTACACACTCAACCCCAAGAGAAAACAGAGAGGCTGCCGCCCCACCCTTTCTGCCTGCTCTGAGTCACACTGCCAGTGTTTCAGAATATCTGTTTTGACAGTGAGTCCTCGTCTGGATCCACGAACAACTCCTGGAGAACCATCTGCTCACCGTGACCTCCCATTTTACTCCCCCCTGCCGCCCCCCCTCTGATTGATTACTTCATGACTTTTTTACTCCTGCTCTGTTTGCGTTCTCGCTGCGGCCAGGTAGAACTGAACATAGGAAGATAGCATCCAGACAGGGCCCGGGCTGACAGCTGGTTCCCTCGTTGGGTTTGTGTAGATAAAATAGAAACAGAAAGTGTAAGGAGTGACGTCATATTATTTCCCTCAGGGTGAAAAGCCACTGAAAATTTTTTCAGAATTATTTTTGAGACTAATGGATTTTTGGAAAACACCTAGTTATTTTAGGAGCACCTGGGTGGCTCAGTCGGTTAAGCGTGCAGCTCTTGGTTTCAGCTCAGGTCGTGATCCCATGGGTGTGAGCTGGGCCCTCTTTGGGCTCCATGCTCAGCGTGAAGTCTGCTGGAGATTCCTTTCCTCCGCCCTTTCTCCACCTGCATGTGTGCTCTCGTGTTCTCTCCCCCCCCCTTTCTGTAAAAATAAGTAAATCAATCTTCTTTGAAAACCTAATTATTTTAAACATCTTGCCTGTTTCCCAAACACCTGATGTTTATACCTAGGGTATTAAACAATATAAAACATTCAGGGATGCATTTTTTAAGTTAACATGTAATGTATTATTTGTTTCAGGGGTACAGGTCTGTGATTCATCAGGCTTACACAATTCACAGCACTCACTGAGCACATACCCTTCCCAGTGTCCATCGCCCAGCCACCCTGTGCCTCCCACACCCCCTCCAGCCACCCTGTTTGTTTCCTGAGATTAAGAGTCTCTTATGGTTCACCTCCCTCCTGATCCTGTCTTGTTTCATTTTTCCCTCCCTTCCCCCCACAATCCCCAGCCCTGCCTCTCAAATTCCTCATATCAGAGAGACCATATGATAATTGTCTTTCTCTGATTGACTTATTTCGCTTAGGAAATAAGTTCGTTATAGTATAAACATGCATTCGTTATAGTATAAACGACTACTACAAATTGGCCCTTTCACTGGAGTCAAAGAAATTTGTAATTAATTAGTAAGCTGCTTAGCTGGCAAAATCAATGTATTTTTTCTAAAGGTAGCTGAGGAATAATCCTAACCTGTCATTCTAATTATTAAATAAAGAGTTCTCTTTGTAAGGGTGTTTCAACAGAACATTTTCATCCAGAATTTGAAGCTTACGATTGTAAGATATTTTTGAAACCTGTTTTACACATTTTTAGTGAAGAAGGTTCTTACCGAAAGAGTCACATGAATGGAAAATCAGTGTATAAAAAAGCGACTTGGGAAGGTATCTAACAATACTGGTGAAATCATTTTGTCACCAACTTGAAGCTTTTATAGGATCCATGTAAGTACACAGAAGGTCAATGGTATGTGGGTAGCCGAGAACGTCAGCTAACTCCTAGAGAGCATCAAGGGGTTCTTGTCTTGATTCCTCTAAAAGGAGGAGCAAAGTGATGTAGTTGAAAGTAAAGCTAAAAGAAGCACATGTTTTAAATAGTTCCACCAAGGGATGCCTGGATGGCTCAGTAGATTAAGCATCTGCCTTCGGCTCCAGTCATGACCCCAGCATCCTGGGTTCGAGTCCTGCATCCGGCTCCCTACTGGGCGGGAAGCCTGCTTCTCCCTTTACCAGCTCCTCCTCTTGCTTGTGGTCACTCTCTCTCTCTGATAAATAAATAAAATCTTTAAAAAATAAAAATAAGTAATGCCACCAAGCAGAGGGCCCTGGCTATGACAGACTGGAATTCCTTGGCCCCCGTGTTGCTTCCCCCTTGTTTTAGGACGGGCGGAGCCTCCAGCTTCTCCAGCGCCCAGAGCCACGTTCCTTTGGGTCTTGGCCCTTCTCAGAGAGGTCATTTTGTCGGTTGAGTTATAAACACAATGACAGAAGTTCCTGTCTTGGGGTTTTTATAATAGAAATATTATACTGAGTTTCAGAATATGCTCTCTGGGGAGAGGACACAGCAACAGCAATGACACAAACAGAAAAAAACAAAAAAAAGAAAAAAGAAAAAAAAGGAAACCCAGTGGACTTGGGAATAAATGTGTCCGTCTAATTTCCCCCCAGATTTGGTCACACGCACATCAGCCGAAATAGAGCTGTGTCTCTCCCGAACACGTGTTCCGGGCTGGCCTGTGACTACAGCCTTTTACCTGAAGCTGGTGTTGCTCCGACGGGGACCCTTGAGGAGGCAAAGCCACGGCCGTGAGGACAGGGCTTCAAGGCTATCATGAGCGTGCCGCAGCTGCCTTCCCTGGCAAGCTCCGAGCGACACGATGTACTCTGGAATCGGAATGCTTGATTTTTTTTTTTTCAGTTGGTTTGTAAATAGGATTGCACAAAAATCCATGCAAATCAACTCTCCAAATTCGAATTTGCTCAGCTGAAAAGACCGTTAAATTAGACGGGCTGGCTTTCTGTTGGTGGGGGTGCGGTGTCGTAACTTCATAACGGTCCTTTAAAAAAGACCAATGAGCACATGACATGATAATTTCCATTAAACTGGAAATGTCCAAGCCTGTTTGCCTCGATTAATTGTCCTTGTCCACTTTCCCAGCCTCGCAGTTACCCATCAGTAATTAGGTATGAATGGGGCATTTGATATTAAGGCAGCTCATTTAAGGTACTGTTGCTGTTTATGATAACATTCTATTAGAATTTTTTTTTTCATCAGCTTGAAATGTCCTCAAACCCAAACTACATGTGAACTTTATTTAGTTTTTCACATGGCATACCTAACTGAGATTCTGAATTGAGATACGATTCTCGTCCTAATAAGGGGCACCACAGAACAGTTTGTCCTCTAAACCCAGGGGTCCCAGTCGAAAGGAGGCTGCGTGGTTAGAGAGGTTCTGATAATCATTAGGCTTTTTCATTTTTATAATTATAATTTTCAGGATATTGTGTGGACTCTGTTTAGGAACACATTGTCAACAGTAAGTCTCTTCTTTTTTAAAGATTTGTTTATTTTGTTTTATTTTTAAAAATATTTCATTTATTTATTTGTCAGAGAGGGAGAGCGAGCACAAGCAGAGGGAACAGCAGGCAGAGAGAGAGGCAGGCTCCCCCCTGAACAAGGAGCCCGATGTGGGTCTCAATCCCAGATGACCTGGGCTGAAGGCAGAGGCTTAACTGACTAAGCCACTGGGAGTCCCTGTTTTTTTTTTATTTTAAAGAGAGCAGAGAAGGAACGTGACTGGGGGGAAGGTCAGAGGAACAGAAATCCTCAAGCAGACGATGAGGAGCTCAATCCCAGGACCTCAAGGTCATGACCTGAGTCAGAACCAAGAGTCAGATGCTCAACCGACTGAGTGACCCAGGTGCCCCAATACATCTCTGTTTGTTTCTGTCATCTAGAATACACACACACACACACACACACACACACACACGCCCCACATGTACATCAGCCGAAATAACCAAGCAAAGACGCACACGGTTACCTTCCTCTGTTTCATTTGTGTGAAATACAGTTGTCTGAATGTGACCTGCTTCGTGCGTGATCCCTGCTTTTCCCAACAGCCTTCCTGCAGAGAAAATTTCTTTTCCTTCGAATTTCCTTTGCAGAATATATGGCCCCTTCAGCCCTGAAGGAGTTATTTGTATCTCTGTGGTTCCTCCTCTGCTAGGATATAATGTCCTGAGAGCTTGGAACATCCCTTGAAGTTTTTGGAGCTTCGTGATGCCCGCTGCCTGGCCGTTGGCACTGCCCTGTAGGCTGTCATTAGTCTGTGACGAATAAAACCGCGAGGGAAGGAGGGAAATTAACTGGTCACCAGGATCTGAACCTTCTCTGCTTTGGTGTTTGAAAACTGAGTTCACTACCATGATAGGACATAAAAGACAGAATGAGAATTGTACAAAAATTCATGTTAATACCAGTATGTCAGTAGAAGTGAAGTTGATAAGCCATTCGATGTCTTGATGAGCTGAATTACAGGTTACTATTTAGACTCAAATTCCAAAAAGGATGTTTAGATCAGATCTTCATCCTTTGTCAATGTGGGTGAAAATGGGCTGTTTCATATTCTGCAGCAGATGTGATTTTTTTTAAAGATTTTATTTATTTATTTGACAGACAGAGATCACAAGTAGGCAGAGAGGCAGAGAGAGAGAGAGGAGGAAGCAGGTTCCCTGCTGAGCAGAGAGCCCGATGTGGGACTCGATCCCAGGACCCTGAGATCATGACCTGAGCCTAAGGCAGAGGCTTAACCCACTGAGCCACCCAGGCATCCCAGATGTGGTATTTTCTAAAGGACACCTCAGTGTGCCTAGCATAGAACCTTGGGCACATGGAAATTCTTTGATAATTGTAGAATAAACTTTCAAGGTGAAAGAAAGATCTTATTAAGACTGATTTTTTCCCCCGGGGGGCTATTGTAAATAAATACATTGCATAAAGCAAGTTGTATAATTTTATCACTAAATTTTCTGATCCTGGTCTTGTCATTTCTATAGACAGCAAAACCCCATCTTCTGTGTTTTCCTCTGTAGCAGTGAGAGGTATGTAAGTGTTGTTTTGCCTGCCTTACCATGCAGTTCCTCGTCTTATTATCTAGACTGATTATGCATGACTCCGATGACAAAGCGTGGACTTCTGAGTGGAACTAAGCCAGTGCTCAGACCCCAGCCTGCCCGAGAGCTGGAAAGCAGGAATATCAGGTCCCTCCAGAAATGTCCTGGGAAGCCACACAGACTCCTTGGAGCTAGAGTTCGTTAAATGCTCATAAAAAGAGGCCTTGGGGAGGTACTTTTCTGGAGGTAGCCTTGGTTTTTTTTTTCGACTAAGGTAGCAACAGACAGCTGGACATTGTCCTCCGGGCCGGGACTGGAGAGCAGGCTCTGACGCCATGGGGCTTTGTTTTGTTTGGCTAGCAAAGCTTCACACAATTGTAATGTTTCACCAGCTAAACAGTATCGTGGTAAGCCAGTGGCACTGTGGGTGTGGAGGGGGAGGAGGCGGGGAGGCACTTGAGCAGGCTCTCTTGGGATAAAGTACACAGTGGGCCTGGCTTCCCACTCCGGGCAGAGAAATTGTCTAGAGTAAGGCTGCATCTGTCCCTCCTGGCTTTCTAGAAACTTTGGAATGTTTACCCCATTCCCCTTTGTGATGTATTCCAGTCCCAGAGCCTTGTGGACGTGTGGTTGCTTGTGGACGTGTGGAGAGGGGAGGTAGGGGAACAAGGTGACAGCCATGGGGGCCAGGGTGCGAGGGGAAGTGAGGACCCTGCCCTCCGCGCCACCCCCATACCTTCCCTAACACCCGCAACGGTGCCAGAAAGGTTTCTCTCCACCGCCATACCTGTAGGTAGCCCACTGTCTCCAAAGGTACCACATGCATTTTAAAAAATACCTTTTTCCTTTATTTTCCTTAATACTTAGGATAGATGCTGAAAGGACCGTTCCAGGTAATACCTGCAATATGCCAAGAGTTTATAAACTTCCTCCCCGCTTTCCTCCGATCTCAGCACCCTGAGGAGAACTGTTCATACACTACCATGTGTCTTTCCACACCTGGAGAAAATGTTTGTGTGGACTTTGAGGAGCACATTGATGTGCAGTGGATGCGTCTGTGGGGCCTGTGTGGGCCAGAGTGACGAGGGCTTGGCTGCTGTGACAGGTCCACAGATGGGGCTCCGCTCGGGACAGGGGTGTGGGCTGCCGGTGGACAGTACGAGGTTTCTGGGTCCCAGAGTATCTCCTCCCCCACCTTGGCTGCCTCCACAGAGAAATGGGGTGAGACAAGGGGAGGAAAAAGGTTTGGGAGCCCCACTGTTTTGTGAGGCCCCTGCACATCTTGGGGTGGCCTAGGGCGTGATGCTCACCCCGGGCACCACACTCCCTCCTCCTCTGCCTGTGCCCACCTCCGGAGACCAGGCAGGGAGTTTATGTTTGGGTTTGGGTTTCAAAAGGGAGAAGAGAAGATAAGGTCACTACTCAGGAGTTCCTCACGCTCTCCTGCTCTGAGCAGCAGGCGTTCCGGGTGCAGTGGGCCTGGCAACAGGAGAGAGCGTGGGTCCTGCAGGAAACCAGGGGTAAATTAGCCCAAACCTGGAGACTGTGCCGAGTGAGGTCAGGACAGACACAAGGACAGATGGGCCCACATCCAGGGCGGGATGGAGCAGAAGCACAGAGGGGCTTCCGCTGGAGCACCCGGAGAGGCGAGGAGGACAGCAGGGACCACCGTGTTGGAAGAGGGACAGGCGGTGGGTGAGGAGACACTCTGGGGAAGCTCACCTACGCAGGGAGGACGAGGGGCACCTCCAAGAGTGTGGCTGCCATGAGAGATGGGAGGCGCTCCAGTGGTTCTCATGGGCTGAAAATGACATAAAATGAACCGAAAATGTCAGGGTTGCGCATTTTAGTTTCTTCCCCGCAGAGGCCTGTTCTCCCTGTCATTCTTCCTCTCACGGCCAAAATTAGGCAAAGAGGGAGGTGGGTGTTAAATGCATTGTGCATTAAATTTCAGTATTTGGTTCATCGTGGATTTTATGACATTTATTTGGGTTGTTAAAAAATATTGCAATAAATATTATTCCCATTACAGAGTCTTTAGGTGTCCCCTCAGGTTAAAATGCCTGAGGAGCAGGTCCTACTTGCCTCTGACCTTCCATCATGAAACTAGCCCTTTCTCCCCTGGCCCATGAATCCTCCAAAGCTGAGAACATGTAAGCTGTGGCCTGAAGTAAACATTTGTATATTTTGAGAGTTTTTTGTATATTCTATATATGAGTCTTTGGTCAGATATGTGGTTTTCAAATACTTACTCTCAGTCTGTAGCTTGTCTTTCCAACGCCATGTACAGGGCTTTTGGCTGAACAAAAGTTCTTAATTATGAAGTCTAATTTATCCATTTTTTTTCTTCTATGGCTTCTGCTTTTTGCGTCTAAGAACTTCACATCAAAAGTCTGAATCCTGATGGTCTCATGTTCTTTTCTAAAAGTTTCATAGTTTTGTGTTTTAGACTAAAAACTAGGATCCATTTTAGGGGCGCCTGGATGGCTCAGTCAGTTAAGTGTCTGCCCTTGGCTCAGGTCATGATCCCCAGGGTCCAGGGATGGAGCCCAACATCAGGCTCCCTGCTCAGCAGGGAGTCTGCTTCTCCCTCTGCTTGTGTGTGCTCTCTCTTATTCTCACTGTTTCTCTGGTGAATAAATAAAATCTTAAAAAAACACAATAACTAGGATCCAGATTGAGTTGATATTTGTATAGTGTGTGAAGTTTAGGTAGAGGTTTTTTGGTTTTTGGTTTGGTTTGGTTTGGTTTTTAGGTTGTTGTTACTGTTTTTTTGTTTTGAGATTTTTTTTTTTTTCCTCTCTGATGCCCAATTGCTCCAGCACCATTTGGAGGAAAAAAAAAAATACCAATTTTGAGATTTATTATATAGCCATAACAGTCAAGGCACTCTTATTCCTCTTTGTTTTGTTTTTAACAGCTCTCAGCCACTGCAACATGGATGGAGTAGGGACAGATGTGGGGCAGTCCACTCTATTGAGCTACAAGCTAAGGGGATCCAGTGATATGAGTCATTTATCAGGAGGCAGGCTGAGGAAAATGTCCTGCAGAAGGTGCACATCAAGCAACAGAAGTTCAGCCCTGCTTCTTAACTGCCTGAAAAGCATTCCTGATGCCACCTTATATCAGAGAGTTTTACAGGGAGAACTTTTCCTCATGGGAAGCCACAGCAATTTAATCTGAACAGAAAGCATTTTGAAATGTGCTCTTGGCAGGGCTCTTGCTGATACACAGTGGAAATGATTAACAAGGGAGTTACCAATTGTGGACTCTTGGTAGCAGAGGGAACATTATCTTCCAGTGTTGTGGGCCTGGAACATGTACCCTAGATATTGGCAATTATGAGATTACCCACTAACCTGGAATAGGAGTGACCAATTTCTGCACAGATCCTGGATGCCTGCAGAACGGGCAAAGTTTGTTTGTTTCTGGTTTCCAAGCTGTTTTCCTCTCTCCTGAACACAGTTAGTGTTTCCTTGTCTATTCTGTAAGGAATCTTGAAGCCACCTGTAGACTCACAAAAAGGTGGCATGCGAAAGGCTCCAAGATAATATAAATGTTCCATGACCTTCAAACATTTGTAGCCTTACCAAAGTAAGAAATGTGTTTAAAAATCATGGCTATACTGCTATATGTAAAGTTTTGTGAAATAGTGTCTTGTCAATACCTCATTGAGTAGAGACATACAGCCTTAACCTCACTGAATAGAGGAATAGCCTTAATCTTTTTGAGTAGAAGGATAGCCTTAACCTCATTGAGTAGAGGGATAACCTTAACCTCGTTGAGTAGGGGGATAGCCTTAACCTCGTTGAGTAGGGGGATAGCCTTAACCTCGTTGAGTAGGGGGATAGCCTTAACCTTGTTGAATAGGAAGATAGCCTTAACCTCTTAACCTCATTGAATAGAGGGATAACCTTAACCTCGTTGGGTAGGGGGATGACCTTAAGCTTGTTGAGTAGGGGGATAACCTTAACCTCGTTGAGTAGAGGGATAGCCTTTACCTCCTTGAATAGAGGGATAACCTTAACCTCGTTGAGTAGAGGGATAGCCCTAACATTGTTGAGTAGAAGAATAGCCTTAACTCCATTGAGTTAAGGGATAGCCTTAACCTTGTCGAGTACAGGGATAGCCTGAACCTCCTGTGTGTACAGAACATGCATCATCTCACATTATTCCCTGATCGCTTCTTCTCCCTTTTGCTCCCCCCACGATCCTACACTTCCTTCATAAGCATCTTTGTTTTCCTTTCATTTCCTTTGTCCTGCCTATGACTTCATAAGCTTTTGGAGACTTGTACAGAAACAGTTTATTTAAACTCAGCTGGTGGCAGTCGGGGCTCAAGAGATTCCTTAGACATGAAGCCACCAAGGGGACCAAAGCAATGTAGCACCCTCACGTGGTTATTTTCCAGAACCTCAGACAAGGATTTATTTCACGAAAAATTATTGTCCAATAATTTTCATTGACTTTTCATCCCCCTTACAGTCAGTCCCTTGGTCTTCCTGCTCTGGAAGACACTCAGTCTGAGATCCTTCCTTGGAGGTCTGGTGGGGGTGGCAGGTCCAGGGCAATCATAGTATATCAGTTCCGAAGAGCTAAGAGCAAATACAACCAACCGGGTGGCTTAAAACCACCGAGATGTGTCCACTAACAGTTCTGGAGATCAGAAGCCCAAAACCAAGGTGTTGGCAGAGCCATGCTCTCCGTGAAACCGTAGGAGAGAATCCTCCCTTTTGCCTCTTTCTAGCTTCTGGAGTTGCCAGAAATCCTTGGTGTTCCTGGCCTTGTGGATGAACCACATCACCCTGTGCCTCCATCATCATGTGGAATTCTCCAGTGTGCCTGTTTCTGTGCCTTCACCAGACATTCTCTTCTCTGTACATGCGTTCAAACTTCCCTCTTCTTGTAAGGATGCTAGTCATTGGATTCGGGCCCACCCTAGTCCAGTATGGCCTTATTTTAACTTGCTTCCATCCTCAAAGGACCAGCTTCCAAATAAGGTCACAATCACAGGTACCAGACAGAGATCAGAACTTGAACATGTCTTCCTGAACCATTCAACTCACAACACAGTCATCTGTACACTCCTCCCCAGGGACTTTCATGTTGGTGGTGTTAACCACAGCAGTATCAACAATGCCACAGGCAGCTGATGTGTAGGACCTCGAAAGTGAAGGCCTTCCTTTGGATTTTCTTCATGACTCACTCCACGGAGTCCTCGCCACAGTCCAGGACTGTAGCAGATGCCTGTGGGGCCCTCCATGGAGCACTGCCTTTGGTGACTGCATCGTGAGAATGGCAACCAGTCATTCTTACAGGCAGGAAAACCTATTTGAAGTGTAACAGTGATTCTGTGACGCACCAGATCTATCCTGAGCCTTGAATTTCTTTTAGGCCAGGGCTCCTGAGTAGCTCAGTCAGTTAAACATCTGCTTTCGGCTCAGGTCATGATCTCAGGGTCCTGAGATCGAGCCCTGCATTGGGCTCCCTGCTCAGCAGGAAGCCTGCTTCTCCCTCTCCCTCTGCCCCTCCCACTTCCTCGTGGTTTCTCTCTCTCTCAAATAAATAAATAAAATCTTAAATAAATTTCTTCTATACCAAGTAGACCTCCAGTGGGTTTACCAGCAGTAAGTAAAAACTGAGGAAAGACAATTCTGTTTCTCCTGAAAAAAAATTGTTCCTTGTTAACCAAACTTGTGTTTTAAAAATATGTGCACTGATAGAATGCAACCAGTCATTAGCATTTAATTAGACTGAGGAGTCTTTGGTGAAATGAAATCTGCAGTGTCCGTATGTTGTGTGCATGGGTCAGGGGCAACGTGCTAGGACGGATTATCCAGGTTCAGCAAGTACCCAGAGTTTTGGAATACAAGAAGCGAGAAGAGATTATAATACAAGAGTTGGCAAGATCGGGGTAGACAGATCTTGATATAGACCACTATACATGGAATGGAATTCGAGAATTTATTCATAACAAGGTCAAGGCAAAGCCAACTGCTGAGCTACAGGGTGGAGTAAAGTTGGTGTAACAAAACCCAACTTCGGAAAATCATTGGTTTTGTTTATCATAATGGAATAAAAGTCCAAACTATGATGTTGGAACAAATAACCACAAATGTCATGGCTTGAAACAACCCTTATGTCATCACATTGTCTCTATGCCATGTTTTGGGGGACTCCCAAGGCTGGGTTCTCATCTGGAGCTCCCACTTCTCCCAGTCAGTCAAGATTGTTGGCAGAATCCAGTGCTGTGTATGGGTAGGACTGAGGCTGGTGCTCAGAGAGGCAGCCCCTCTCTGTAGCCTGTTTACAGTAGAGCTGTTTGCTTCTTCACAGCCCAAGTATATCCTGCCAGGAACCGTGTAGACATCTGTCCAAAGCTTTTACCTGATTGAGTCAGGCCCACCCAGGGGAATTTCCCTTTGCAAAATGTCTTCACCTTTGCCATTTGCCTGATTCCCAAGAATATTACCCATCATGCATTTGGGTCAAGTTGTAGAAAGGGCTAGGCAAGACGTGTGAGGCTGGACGGGTTTCTGTTGGAGTGCTCATTTCCAAAGCTGCACTTGGGAAGGGTGTTTGCAAACTGGAACGGGCTAAGAGGTGGGAATGGCACTTGGAAAAAGTCACAACAACAGATAAAAATGGGGTGGGATGTTTTTGTCGGGGGAGACGAAGAGAGGATATCATAGTTGTCTGTGGTATTTGGAGGGCAGTTCTTGGGAGAAGGAATCTGGCGTGTTGATGTTCTGGCCTCAGACAGGAGCGAGGAGATGTCCCGAGGAGCTCGGACCAGCCCGAGGCTCGCCTGCCGCATTCCTTCCTGCACCCCCCACCTCAGTCCCTTGTCTGAATTCCAGAGGAGGACAGCCTGTCCGTAATCTTGAGCAATCAGACATATTGCAGACACTCAGTAAAACGGGGCATTCAGTTTTCCTAGGAATGGTGCACTGAAGGGCGTGCTTGAATCCATGAAAGGTATTTACTTGCCCGTTCCATTTCTCTAAACCCTGAAATGATCATTTAGCAACAGAAAGTCAGGACACCAGAAACCTTCAAAAGTGGACCACAGTTAGCCTGCCTTGAGTCAAAACATCCTCACAGGTATTTTGTAGTTCATCATGTAAAGGACGTATGCCAGATAGAAAAAAATACTAACAGCTACGTTACGAATTGTGTCGTGCCCAAGGTATGAGAGAGTCGGCACGGCCTTGTTCCCTTTCCACTGAGTTCTTGCAAATCCTCTCAGTATTACAAAACACATTCCGTGTTCCTGAAGTCTGCTGAATGCAGTGGTTTTTCCATCGGTTTCTGTGTGGTAGAGTGGAAAACACGTGGGTTCTGGGGTCAGAACATCACTGACTCTAGGACCCAGCGCTCTACCCTGTGCTCCTGGGTCCTGAGACTTCGCTCCACCTTCCTGAGTCCAGTGGGGGGTGATTCTTGTCTCTAAAGGAGCAGAAGAATGTAGTACATCATTGGTGCCTCCAAAATAAAATTTTCCTACTTCCGGAAAAATTACATCAGAGGTAACTGGACAGGAATCCTTGAACATGAGGAAATTTCATTTCGGTCACACTGTAAAGTCAGTGGTACGAATTCTAGGTTAAATTCGCTGGGTATCAGGGCAGAGGAGAAAACTTAAGTTCTGTTTCTGTCTTCCAGCTCCATACTGGGTTCTTGATAAATCATATCTTTTAATTCTCACACATGCCTTTTTAGTCCAAAAATAAGGAATGAGGGGTTCGTCGTGGCCCCAAGAGAGAATGGGGACGCAGAGTGCAAGGTCACGTATGTTCAGCGTTATGCTGCTCTGATTTGACTGCGTTCATGATTTGTGTTGGGACGTGACCCTGCCCCAGAAGCAGTGACCTTCTTCCACGAAGCACTGCCTTCTTGTCGCATCCACAGTTTAAGAGTCGTGCTGTACCGCTGCTGGTTGTCAGATGTGTACCATATACCAAGACCTGTGCCAAATGAATTTTATGAGTTATGTCATTTCTCTGTTGCCTCACAATTTCCCTGCTTGATCCCTGCATTTTACAGTTCTGGGAGGAGAGAGAGAGAGAGAGGAGTTTGCTCAGGTTCCCACAACTAGCGGGTCAGTACAGACATTGTGGCTTCCAACCCAGAACACTCTTTTTTTTTTTTTTTTTTTTTTTTAAAGATTTTATTTTTTTGAGAGAGAGAGCACTGCAGGGGGGGAGGGGGGGCGGAGGGAGAAGCAGGTTCCCTGCTGAGCAGGGAGCCTGACCCAGGACTCCATCCCAGAACTCTGCGACCATGACCTGAGCCCAAGGCAGGCACTTCACTGATTAAGCGCCGCCCCCAGGCTCCCAACCCAGAACACTTTTAATGCCTTAAAACCATAATGACGGTTTGTAAGATTTACAAACAAAACAAAACAAAAAACTGTGGTCATCCCAAAAAGTGATATTATTTTGCTCCCTTGGAGAAAAAAAGAGCCCTGGAAACGTATCACTAGAGTATGGGAAAAAATGAAGCTGTGGCTTTTCTGGGAGCCAGTTCTTTCCTGGCAGCCTTTTGGAATAAAACCATCTAGATCTCAGAGTTTTCTGGTTTCGTAGGAGCTGCACGGGGACTCTTTGCTTTCATGCTTTCATCTTTCTCTCCCTTTTGCCAGCCCGCCCTGCTGCTGGAGGTCTCTGGGGTGAGCCCCTCCCCCCCCCCCAGCTGAGGACCGGGGAGGGTGGGGGGAACCCACGGCAGCTGGCTGGCCGAGCGGGAGGGACGTGTGGGATGTGGGGCTTTGACGGCCCAGGAGAAAACAGAATTTTTTTTTTCTTCTTGTTTTCCCTTCTAAGCCACGAATCAGTCTCTCCCTCTCCCCCACCCCCTCCCCCCTCTCCCCAACTCTGTGCACCTCCTCTCGCAAGCTTGCATTCTTTGCACACAACGCTATCCTAATATTTCTCTTTTCTTCAGGCAGGAAACGAGAGACCCTTTTTTTTTTTTTTTTTTTTTTTTAGAGCCATTCAGGAAGTTGTCCAGAGTTATAATGGCCCATTATCTAATGGTCAGAGTTTACTTAGGCTTTCACTACTTCCACTGCCCACTTGAAGCAAGGAAAACTGTCTCCCCCAGCACTGTGTGTCCTGTTCACATCTGACCACAGGCGCTCAGAGGCTGTGCCTGTTCCCGTCCAGAGCTCCCAAGTCGGCAAAACCGTGCTGTGGTGCCCAGCGCAACCGTTCTGGTGAACACTATTTTATATATATATTTTTTTGTTTTAAAGAATTTATTTATTTATTTGACAGAGAGAGATCACAAGTAGGCAGAGAGGCAGGCAGAGAGAAGGGGAAGCAGGCTCCCTGCCGAGCAGAGAGCCCGATGTGGGGCTCGATCCCAGGACCCTGGGATCATGACCTGAGCCGAAGGCAGAGGCTTAACCCACCCAGACGCCCCTTTATATTGTTTTCAAGATGCTTCTCAGTTATCTGCGCTCGGAACCCGCACTCGCGATTCATTTAAACCCAGCTGTTTCTTCGCATGAGCGCTAGCAATGGCGCTTAGTAAAAATGCGAATTCTTGCCTCTGCCAGTGCCTCCTGAGTGACATGGTGAGAGCGTCGATCTCAGGGACGTCCCTTCTAAGAGTCCGATTCCAGGCGACCAAAATAGGAAGAGCCGTTGTTCTGGCAGAAGGAGCCTTGTACCAGAAGCATGGGAAGCATTTAAAAGGTGTGGCAACATGTATTTTATGAGCACCAACGGGGCGAGAAGGGAAAAACCCCAGGGATTTTTATTAGGCATATTCAGAACAAAAGCAAACTTTGGAGGAGGATTAGGATAGTGGCATTTTCTCACATGCTTTTTGTGATGTTGTGACAAATTAGAAACTTGGGCTGTTGGGTTTACTCATGCATGAACACCCGTGTCCCCAGTGGAGACCCGGCCCGGCCAGGCGCTCCTCAGGGTATAGGAAGGCTTCGCATGACTCACAGCTGACAGGAACTGGGGCAGGTGAGCAGAGAACATTCCAGCACCTGGTGTGCAGTGGCTTCCCCGCCCCCCTCCGTCACAGGCCACAGAAGAAAGGAACTGATGGTCGTAGTTTCTCTTGTTACCGTAATCAGAGAGAGGAAAAGGTGTGTATGCTGGTGGTTGATGGAGGTAGGCCCATGGGGAAGGTAATCAGTGGAAACAGTGATCTCCTCCCTCAAACCTTGATGTAACATAGGAGAGTAAAAAGCTCCCTCTTTCCTGTGTCCTTGGCACCTGCTGTACCTGCTTCTTCCTCTCACATCTGGCTGAATGGCCCCACAAAGCCTGAGGACGGGGTAGTCCCCTCCAGGAAAAAGAAAACCCTTTCCCAGACTCCATACGCCGAGTCCCTCTGCCCCTACTCTGAAGATGGGATCAGATCGGGGGAGACCCCCACCTGGGCACCCAGGACTCCCGTGATGGAGCCCGAAATCAAATCTTGAAAGCAGCTGCGGGAAATGTCCCCAGACTCCTTCATGAGTCAGAACACAGGTGCATCGAACACCTTCCCTAGAAGCGTCGCCCCACGGCCTCCCATTTCCCGCGTGCCACTCTCCCTGAGCAGCCCCGGTCACACTTCTGGTTGGTTCAGATTGCACAGGGGTAATTTCAGAGTCATTTTCAAGTCACCCAGCAGGCATCTGCACTTGCAAATTAAATGCCTGGCAGAGGATTTTGCTAAGGTAATAGTTCATTATGCTACAAATTACAGGGGTACGCCTGGGGCACGTGGCCCTCATGGTCATCTGACTTCCCTGTGATTACCAGGGACAGCCATCCTCGCCCATCGGCTCTGATGAAAGCTTCCCTCCTCCTGCTAATGGGGACCTGGCTGCAGGATGAACCCCATTTCTTTAATGCTGACACTGTTTTCTTTTTGGAATGAAAGGCCTTTGCCGATTGAGCTAAAATGTGTGTCTACACCCCTGCCCTTTGCGTATGAAGACGTCATCAGCGAGCTCTGGAATTCACCAGCATGCCTTGCCGGCTTCCCTTCCTCTGTCCTTCTGTCCTCCTCTGCTCCCTCCATTTCTACCCTCCTGCCTTCATTTGCTTATTCACTTGGCTGTGTTTTAATGACATGAGATGAGAACACCGCCTTGGGAAAAAGTGCATGGGTCTCCGGAAATTGGAAAGCTAGAGGGTGAAGAATAGGGGCCGTGCTTCTCCGCCGCCCTCGGGTCCTGCTGACTCTGTCAGGAGCTTGGGAGGAGGTATCCTTCCAGAATTTGTCCCCTGTAGGTTACATGCCACTGTGTGTACAAATGAACATACTTTAGGTTTTGTTCATATTTTTATACAAATGGGTTCATATACTGCATATCATTTTGCCTTTTCTTTTTAACTTGATTTCACTTTACTTAAGAGCTTTCCAAATTGCAGCAGGTAGAAAACGGCCTCATCTGTGTGATTTTGCCTGGTCCTCCGTGTGGCCTGCTGCTTCTGGATTTTTCAATATTTTTTTTTCATTTCACTTACCAAAGTCATAATACACATCCAGGGCCCCAAATCAGGAAGATTATTTTTTCTTGTCTACTCTCTCATTTCTGAAATATTTTAAAACCAGTTATGTCACAGCTAAGAAGATGGAATGGCATTTCACCACTCTCTATGTCACTCTGCATCTCTGAAAACACGGATTTTTCTCATGTAATCAAATGTCATCATCACCTCTAAAAACTTAACCACTGATCTTATGTTATCTGACAACCAGTCTCATTGGCATTTCTCTAGTTGTCTCAATATGTCTTTTTAGTGGTAGATTGTTGGAACCATGACCCCAGAATTGGGCCCACACCTGCCTTCCGTGATCATCTATGATCCTCCAGCCGGATCAGCCCCTTTCCACGGTGTGTGGGTGACTGTGGGAACCCTGTTCTTTGCGCCTCTGCTGGGAAATACCCCACCTGCCGGACTGGCTTCTCATGCTTTCCTCCAACCTGCTGGCCCGTCTTCTCCACGTCCCATCAGTTCAAGCTGCTCAAGGCGTTGATTAGATGCTCACTCCTCTTCTCAGGCTGACTTCTTCCTAGGTAATGCACTCTGCTTCGTACCATATCAAGGGTTACATGTGTATTTTTAGTTTGACAAGAATGTCTATTTTTTAAGGAAAGACTTTGGGTGACCTGTGAGGTGCACGCCCTTGTTTGCTGACAGAAAAACTGGGAGTACAGAGGGGTGAGGAGACAGGCTAAGGATACGCAGCCAAGAAGCCCCACCTCTAGACCCATGCTCCATCGGCCGCCCCACAAGGAGCACTTTCTTTAATGCACTTTTCCCCCTTCCCACGGAACGGTCATGTAACTTAGGATTCAGATATAGTGATTCAATAGAAGAAAAATATAGAAACATTTAAAAGAGTGGAAAACGTGATTTGCTACAACCACTGATCTTACAACTTGAGTTACCAGATTTTGAAAAGTGCACACATGAAGCCCTAATTCAAAGTCCGAACTTACTCAGACCTCTGCCTGGAGATATCAAGAAAGGACAAGCCCTGCGTCTTGAGGGAGTCATATGTTAATCTTCAGATTTTTAAAATGCTGTCTGAATCTTATCTTTTTATATCTTTCTTTTAAAGATGACCATCTTGGCCTAAAGGAGTGAGGCCAGTAAAAAGATAAAATTTTAGCTTCAGGGAGCAATAACTTTTCTTCGTAGAAGAAATCTCATTTTAACTCTGAAGAACTGAAAATGCATTTCAGGGACCTAACATAGAGTTGTGTGTTTTATAAAAGACAGGCTGTACTTTGATACAGGAGTTTTTTGGTTTCTTGGATCTTTTTTTTTTTTTTTTTTTTTTTTAACGAGATACGTGATATTCTTCTAGAGGTCAGGTGTCTTGCTTAGCACTTCTCCTTTGACCGTGATCTCATTTGATCTTCTCAGCAACACAGCCAGAGAATCTCCGTCTCTTTGCCTGGGATCACCAGGCTGGCAAGTAATAAAGCCAGTATTTTAACCCCAATTTCTTAATTCAAAGTTTGGCATCCTTTCCACAGGCTCTTGTGTTAAAGGAGGATGCTGTCAACTTCGCCGAATGGGTCCTTCCAATTAAAGGATTGGCAATATGTAGGAAAAAGAGCTCTGATAACAGAGTATTATAAATGAGAGTCCTAGCTATAGTTATGGGGTAAAAAGTGATAAAAGCTGCCATCCTGTGGAAGATTCTGGTGACCGTGTTCCTAATACAGAGAGGTATGTGGGTTGAAAAACTAGTACCAGTTCAGGAAAAAGACATGAAGGATCGCCCGGCGAGAGCGCACAGTCAGCTGTTGTGCCCTCTAGCCTCCGTCTAACACACAGGCCTCTGATTGTCCCCTGCCAGGGAGCAGGGCTGAGGAGAACGGGAGGAGTCAAGAAGTGCCGAAGCTGGGGCGCTTGGGTGGCTCAGTAGGTTAAGCGTCTGCCTTCAGCTTGGGTCATGATTTTAGGGGCCTGGGATCAAGTCCCACGTCGGGCTCCTTGCTCAGCCGGGAACCTGCTTGTATGTGCCCGCTCACTCGCTCCTTCTCTCTCTCTCTTTGACAAATAAGTAAATAAATATAAAATATTCTTTTTGTTAAATCATTGTTCCTGTTATTTTAAAAGGTTTTATTTATTTATTTGACAGAGAGACCCAGCAAGGGGGAGTGGGAGAAGGAGAAGCAGGCTTCCTGCGAGCAGGGAGCCCGATGCGGGGTATGACCCAAGCTGAAGGCAGACGCTTAAAGAATGAGCCACCCAGGCATCTCAAAATAAAATATTTTTTTTTAAATGCCAAAGCTGTCTGTTGAAAAAGCCCGTATTGTGTTTTAAACTCTGGCCCTGACAAGTGTTGAGCAAGAGGCCGTGAACTTGAATGAGGGCCGAGCTGGCCTCTGAGAAGGGCCATCATCCCTCTGAAGAGCCACCTGCTGGTGGCAGGTCCACCCTAATTCGGTGTGAGCCCACGCGGTGGAGGTGTGGCAAAACAGTGTATCCCAGAGCCAAGCCTTACCCAAAACTAAGCTGTCTCTGTTCTCTCATCGTGCCTGCTTCTTGAGGTGCTGGGGACAGAAGCGCCCATGACCCGGTGTTGTGGGTGAGATTTTGTACACTGCGCCTTGCTGCTTCCTTTGCATTGGGCCCAGCAATTCAGTGAGATGCTGAGTCCTGCAGATTAATTGGAGGAGGGCAGGAAGTGCCCCAGAGGGTGAGATCAGCAGGTTCCCCATCGGCCTGAGCGTTCACCTTAATTACCGCAGCAAGATCTGCATCAGGAGGACTGGCTCCCACCTCACTGGGAGCCCTGCAGTGACATGCTCCTGTTTCTCTGTCCTCCCCCAGCGCAGAGCACTTTCAGACCCACACCGGACCCCCAGTCCACCACCCTTACATTTCATCCACCCCCATCAGTGCAGGAAATAAATGGACCCTGGCGTTCATTCATTTCCTCAGAACTGCCTTTTTGATATTTACTACAGAAGACTCGGTTCAGAAGAAAGCGTTTCAATTTTCTATCCCTTGAAATATCTTTATGGAATAGAGTTTATCTGCCCATTTTCACCAGTTCAAAACCTGCTGTGCTATCAAATGTCCCCAGGCACAGTGACGAGCAGATGGATGTCATTTCTGTGCAGGGCTAATGACGGATGTCTGCCCTGGCGTCAGCCGCTGGGCGGGGTCAGCGGGGCCTGGCAGCTCCGGCGATTTGCAGGTGATGCCTGTGTTCTGAGGGTGTTGCTGGAGCTCTGTTCCTCTCGAGACTGGAACAGACACTTGGACTTTGGAGGCTTCGGTTGCACGGTGATACGATGGACCAGAGTATTGAGTTCTAGCCCAGAAACCTCCATGGAAACCCACATGCCCACCGCTTCCTCAGTTGCTTACCTGTACGTGTCTTGCCCTTCTAACTTGCCCCGCATTCTCACGGGGCCTTTTCATTTTAATCAAAAGAATCCCAACTCCCGTGGGACCTTCAAACATCAGTTAGCCTGTGTCACCATTTCCTCAACTGATGTCTGGGGAGAAAAGATGAAGTAGATGGTCGAAGGGGAGGGAGCCCTTAGTCGTGATCTGCTCGTGCCGGGATCAGGCTGGTGATGCCCCTCGGTCAGCGGTGCTCCCTTAGAACATTCGATCTTCTACTCTTTTAGTTCCTGCTCCATGTTTGAAGGGTAGAAATCCTGCCTCTGTGCTCTGTGAAGGGAGTGGCTTTTGGGTTGGTGGTTGTATTGGCAGTGTTTACTCCACTTGCTTCTGGAATCGCTAGCCTGGCCCATTTCTAACCAAAATGGGTTAAAATTAAAAAAAAAAAAAAAAAAAAAAAAACCCAAAGGTAGCCGAATCCAAACACCCTTCCCACGGCTTATTTCTGGGTTTGAGTCCTAGTTCATGATAAAACAGAAGCATTTCTCACCTGAGAGTGAGACACCTACTTCTCCCCATCCTTTCAGGTTGTTACACAGTTTCCTACTCTGGAAACAGTAACTTCTACTCATACCTGTGCAGAGTCAATAGTGAAGGAGTGATTTTTTTGAGGAGGAAACTGCATTTGTATACCCACTCCAGTTGGGATGGTGACTTTGCCACGCACCGGGGTTCTGTGTGTGTAGCGTTTCTGTTCGCTTTTTGCCTGTTCTGTTTCAACAAGTGAGAGTGTTTTTAATTTTGGGACATGGAGACATCTGTGTCTGGGATCCAAGCACCAGCTTCTTTAAGTTTCTCATAAGCAGTGGGGTGTAGGGCTTACTGTTCGAGTCCGGTCTGCTCGGGGCGCCAGCCATGTGGTGACTATTTCTGGAAGCCCAGAGAGTGCTGGGGACGCATGGGAGTGTGGAGGTGCCGACGGCCACAGAGCGGTGGGCTCCATCAAACGTCGTTTACTTTGCAGATGATGGCAAAACCGTACATGGGACAGGAAGTGCAGCCCCCGAAAGCTAGTAATACGGCCAACGTGAGGCCTGTATAACACACACACAAAATGAAACTTTTGTTCAGAGCTGTGCACAGGCTCCTTGAAGTTACATTTTCCCTATTACTAAGGAAAATTTGTTTTCAAGAAGGGCTGCTGCACAGAAAGACATCTGGTGATAACATTTATTCGGTTGGAAATTAATCTCAGAGCAAGTTTCCATTGACGGGTGAGGAGAAAAAGGAATTGGTCCAGCAGCAGCCAGCAACTTACTCTCGGGAGAGAGAGCTCGTGGCTGGTCACGAGGGGCAGCTGGCTTGTTCAAGAGCCGAGTCTGGGAGGTTTGCACGCGTGCTTCCTGAGCATGGCCATGGCGCCTCGTAGGCGTGGGCGCCCTGCCCTTGAGGTGGTCGTGTGGGGACAGGCTAGCGGGTTGTGTCAGGAGGTCTGGTCATAAAGAGGTTTCCAAAGATCTGGTTTTGGGGCAGCCAAAGCCAAGTGCTTAGAGAGTCCTTAAGTTGGAGGCCAATGTCTAGGTCTGCATTTTCTACTAAGAGTCCATAGGAACTAGGGAAAGGAATGTGCTACAGAACATGCCAGCAGTCCCCTTCAAACTTCACCTCTCACATATGCTAGATGCTCTGAGGTTGTGTATCCGCGCCTTCTCAAATCTGGTGTGGAAGCAGGGAGAACGGAAGTAAATTCACAATGCCCTATGTGTGTTTTTGGCCATCACAATTGTCCTGGCACCATATTTTCATGAGTTTTATCCACGGGCTCTAGACAGACAGACTGCTCTCTGGCACGTGAGGCAGATGGCTTTGGGATATTAGAAAGGTCCGGATGAATTTAGCAGAAGCGTTTTGGTCCATTCAAAACAAAACTAGTAGGGGTGCAAATTCGTGGACTCTAATTGTAGTTAAGCAAAAGAAACAGAACTTTTGGGGGCTGTCCAGGCTTGGGAAACTGCTTTGCAAACTTCACAAGACATGGGGAGGGGCTTTCTTCCTGAGTAGTTTGTCTACTCTCCTTTCTCAACTGAAACGCCAGTAATTTAGAATTGCCCTTTTCCAGCTGAAATGCCTTGCAAGTATGAACAAAAAGACAGCCATTTCCTTTTTTGTTTTTAAGATTTTATTTATTTATTTGATAGAGATCACAAGTAGGCAGAGAGGCAGGCAGAGAGAGAGGAGGAAGCAGGCTCCCCGCTGAGCAGAGAGCCCAATGCGGGGCTGGATCCCAGGATCCTGAGATCATGACCTGAGCCGAAGGCAGAGGCCTAACCCACTGAGCCACCCAGGTGTCCCTGACAGTCATTTCCATAGGGCACTAACTTGGTCTCTTTATTCTTTTATAACTGTCCTGGTGCCCAGACTCACGGCGTTGATGGCGTGGTCTCTGGAGACCATCTCTGCACCCTCCAACGCTCACTGCAATGCATGGGTGCGTAGGCTTGGGCAACACTGGGGACATGAATCTGTGATCTTGGGAAAAGGATTATTTCCAGCTAAACAGGAAAGTCAGGGGTGAATGCAAGTCGACCCTGGGGGCTTTACCGGCTCTCGGTACTGATAAGGGAAGCGTTTCTGGAAGATTTGGTTGAATGGATGTCACAGAGAAAGGAGAAAATTGGGTTTAAAACTAAAGTTTGTATTTTCCTTTAGTTTCGATTCAGTCAGCACTATAGAATAGCCTTCTTAGAAGTCATCTTGGAGAACTGAACGTTGTAATCTTCAGTTCCTGGCGGTACTTACAGAGCCCACCACAGCATGGAGAAAGGGGTCTTTTTTAGTTTCCTAAGCTGGCCCGTCTCGCACGCCACTCACTGTGTCCAGCTGCAGGGAGGTGCTTTCTCTTTCTGCACGTGAAGTCACTGACGTCTCACTTGTCTCCGCAGACATGGGGCCCATTTCCTGACAGAGGAGTCCACTTCAGAGAACCCACTCTCTGGGGTCCCTATCACAGGCCTCCTCCACACCTTGCACCAAGCATTTCTGCTGGGAGCCCCGGTGGTCAGCCACTTCCAGGGTCCAGAGCTTGGGGTGGGAAAACAAAGGGAGGTGGAGAGCCGTCCGGGGTCGGCCTCAGATGCTGCAGGAGGCAGCAGGGTGCGGCAGCTCTGGGAGATCCTTCCCCACAGCTCAGCCCAGGGTGCACCTAGCGCCAGCCGTCTTATCTCTTGGCTCTCTTATCTCTGGCTTTTATATCTCCTAATAAAAGAGGAAAAAAATGACTTGTCTTTTAAAGAAAGCCATGGCCTGGAGGTAGGTTCCCTCAGAAGCTAACGACACTCGGGCTCCTTGGCCCCTCTTGCTTGGGCACACCTCAGGGTCCCATTCTCTCTTCACAGTTCAGCGCTGCCTTCTGAAGCTCCCATCCCACACTTGGAACTTCAGGCCCCCTCAAACAAGGAGCCGCCCCTGCAGGGACATGTTGTCTTTGGTCAGAGCTGTTTGCTTGGTTTTCCCTCCCCCGTGCAAAATTCAAGAGGCCGAATCCCTTAACCTTTCTAAAACGCAATTTCCTTTTCTCCAAAGTAGAGAACTCAGGAGAAAGTTGTGAGGGTTCCATGTGGAGAGGAGGGCTGCCCCATGGTATGGGTGCGGTAAAGTTCGTGGCCATTGCTGTTGTTCACTGTTGTTCTCCATGTCCTCTCTGTTTTCCAGAAGCCATGCCATGGAGGATTCAGTTTAGTGGTTCTGGGGTGGGTGCTGGGGCGGGTGCTGGGGTCTGGGAGAGGCAGCCCTCTTCACATGACCATTGCCCTGCTCTGTGCAGCTGTGGGAGTTCAGGTCAGCTTAGGCTCAGCAGTTTCCTGATTTGTGCAATGAGAGAATGAACACTCCATATCAGAGGGTCACATGCAGAGACACACGGACATATGAGCACGTATACATCTGTATACACAGAGACACTCAGACTCACACATACATGTACACGCAGAGACACAGACACGTGTACACACGCACACGTGCACACACACCATAAGCCTACAAAGAGACACACAAAAACACACACGGGTGCCTGGGTGGCTCAGTTGGTTAAGCATCTGCCTTTGGCTCAGGTCATGAACCCAGGGTCCTGGCTTTGAGTCCCGCATCGGGCTCCCTGCTCAGCAAGGGGTCTGCTGGTCTCTCTCCCTCTGCCCCTCCCCCTTACTCATGCTGTCTCTGTCTCTGGCAAATAAATAAGTAAATCTTAAAAACGGAAAACACAAGGTAAAGTAATATTTACTAGTTAAGAGGGAGAAAGTGAAACTCCTTTCTCTCCACTTTTTACGGAAGGAAACATGGACACTCAGTTTGAGGCAAGTCAAGTCCAAAAGTGAATCCCAGGACCCACCTAACCCTTTTTCTCTGTGACCTCTTCTCTCGATCACACTAATCCACATTCTCAAATATTCTCCACTGTCTCTTTTTCAGACTTAGTCTTCGGTGATCTGATAGCAGGAAATGATTATAATTACACAGCTTACCTCAAAGGGACCAAGGATAAATGTGATGAAAACACACCAGTGTCTGAGAAACAGAACCTCTAAGTGGGGAAACCAAGTCCCAAGAAGAGTGCCAAGAGCCCAGAGGCCAGTGTACGGAGGGCCCTATGAATGAAAACAATCCCTTGCATGGGCCTTTGTGTTCGTAATTAAAATACACGTGCATACACAGAGTCAGTCTCGCTTGGGAGCCTGTATTAATATCCAGCAGTCAGGAGCAGAAGCAGCAGCTCTTAGGACCGAAGCCAGGTAGAACACAGACAGAAGTCAGGCAACTGTGCTCCCCCGAGAACCTCCTTTTCCCCTCGCCAACCCGGAGTTCCACAGTCCTCAGCTCCAGCTGGCCCCTGGGATCTTCTGAAGAGCTTTTAAACACCAGTGCCTACCCCAGCCTGATCAGTGCAGACTCTGCAAAGAGCATTTCTTAAAAGCCCCCGAGTGCCTTAGTATGACCTACTGGATGTCTGACCCAATCAGGCGGTTGGCAAGTTTTTTTCTCTTTCATCTTCTTTGTAGATGGAAGCTCACTGTGTCTTCTCGCTTTGGCACCTCTTGGTTCTAGTTCAAGGCAGTGCGAACCCTGTCACTCAGAATTCACCTGATGACAACTTTCTAGACAAGCGTAGGGGGGCTTTGTCTCCCCACCATGTATTAAAGTGAATTTGTACATTAGGAAGTTTCTTCTTGCTGGTGGCAATTATCTGATGGTTGTGTCATTGTTTTGTTTCTAAACAGCTTAGTGTTACACTGGATGAAAAAATACTGTGTTGGCATGTCCTGGTCACTAAAGGGTTCATTCACTCATTCACTCCAGGTGTCTGCAAAGTGTGTATGGGCTGTTGGGCACCTCTGGATGTGTAGACCTGCAGCAGGCTCTGTTCCACCTTCTCCTTTCCCCCCGTTGGGACAGTCCTGTTAGGACACATCCAGCTGTTGGGGGTCAGTGGGATTTAATACACCTCTTGGTTTCATGACAAGCCCTGTTCTTAGCTCCCATGTTTGTTGTTGACCCGAACTTTACCTTTTGGCTTTAGTCTTCTCCTTTGTGAAATTTAAATACTAACGGATGCTATTGGCTGGGTCCTTAACCTATTCTGCGACAGAAGACATATCTTCAGTTCATTTGTGCCTCCCCAAGTTCGCCTCTCCTCTGTGCTTCCGCACGCGTGAGCCCCAGGGGGTTGCATGATACTTCGTAGCTCTCATGTGCTTTTGTGCAGACGAGTGCTGCCTCCTCATCCGTGCGGCTTATCACTCAAAACCCAGGAGAGTGACTCATTCAGAACCCCAAAGACCTTCAACTCCAAGTCCCTTTTCCTTCCTGCTCTCAGGGCATTGGAGCTGTTTCACTTCCGAAATCTCAAGGCTTGGTATCACACACCCAAACTTAATACTGTCATTTAAAAAAAATTGCTAGGGTTGCATGGACAGCTACTTCATTTTGTCATAGTGAAGCTCTTGTCCCTTTATCGGAGGATGTGTCCCCTTTTTCCTCCTGGTTAAATTCTAGTATCCAAGCCTTCGTTTTGTCTTCATCGTCTCTCCAGAGGTTTTCCAGTGCAACCCTCTGTCCTGTTTTGGGGGAGGACTGAAGCCTAGATGTGTGTAACTCACCGTCACATGGTTTCGAAGTCAACTGTCGGTCGTGCATCCTGGTGTTCCCAGGACACTGTTTCCTGTTCTGTAGCTACTTGATGTGTTGACTGTGTTAGTGGTGCTCTCAGCAGTACCCCTCGCTGGCTGAGGGCTGCCCTGTGGCGTTAGGCTAAGAGAGATCTGGACAAGCCGATGAGACATGTTCTGTTCTCCTGTGTCCAGCCGTCCAAGCATCCTCATAATTACGGTCATTCCTCCTGCAATTAGAAGCCTTTCTTCTTTCTGTCAATTTACATAAAGCTCACTCTGCAAATTCCTGCCAGAATGAAGACTTGAAACTCTTGAGTCGAGATGATTTTTCCTGGGGACACAAACTGGTGCAGCCCCTGTGGGAGCCAGTATGGAGGTTCTCGGAAAGTTAGAACTGCCTTCTGGGGCAGCAGTTGCACTACTAGGTATTAACCCAAAGAACAGAGAAACAGTAATTGAAAGGAATATCTTTACCATTATGTCTAATCTTTACCATTATGTCTACAGCAGCATTAGTTACAATATTCAGGGTCTGGGAGCAGCCCAAGTGTCCATTGATTGATGAATCGATAAAGAAGTGTGCATGGAGATATATAGATAATGGAATATCCCTCAGTCATGAAAGAGGAAATCTTGCCATTTGCAATGATGTAGATGGAGTGAAAGAGTATAGGACGGAGAGAAATAAGTCCATCAGAGAACGACATACCATATGATTTCACTCATATATGGAATTTATTTTTTTAAGATTTTATTTATTTGACAGAGAGAGAGAGATCACAAGTAGGCAGAGAGGCAGGCAGAGGCGGGGGGCAGGGGAAGCAGGCTCCCTGCTGAGCAGAGAGCCCGATGCGGGGCATCCCAGGACCCTGAGATCATGACCTGAGCCGAAGGCAGAGGCTTAACCCACTGAGCCACCCAGGCACTCCCCATATATGGAATTTAAGAAACAAAACAAATAGGCAATGAAAAAAAATAAGAGACAAAGCAAGAAACAGACTCAACTATGGAGAACACACGGATGGTCACCAGAGGGGAGGAGGGAGGGGGATGGGGGAGGTGGGGGATGGGGACGAAGGAGGGCACCTGCCGCTGTGACACAGGGCGGTGTGTGGAGGTGTGGAATCACTCTGCTGTACACCGGAAGTAGTATAACACTGTGTGTGAATGCCACTGGAATTGAAATTAAAACTTGGAAAAAAAATGAAAATGGAGAAAAACATTGAACAGAGTATTAAAATGATATGTGAATGCGCACCGTGAAAGGTGTTCAGGTGTTTCCTGTGTGTCGATGTATCAAGTCATTCAACTCCTGACTCCCAAAGTCGTCCGAGTCCCAGGAGCAGTGGGCCCAGCGAAAGCCTTCTCTTGCTGCACACTGTGCTGGTGGCGAGCCCGGGACAGAACCTTGAAGATGTCCCCACAGCATTCAGAACCTTAGCAGGCTCTTAATAAATGTGCTTTCTCCCCACTTTCATTATTCCTTCTCATGGCCTGAAAGAGGACATGAAAATCAGTTTCTCAAATATTCCTACGTTTTCGTTCTTACCTCTTCCTTGCACATCTGCGATGGTGCTTGTTTTTTTTCCGTATTTGTCTCTTGATCTTTCCTCTGGCATCAACTGAGTCATGATTCCATGCCCAGAATGCTGTGAATTGGGTGGTTGATCTCCCCTCTCATCTCATTCATCCACACAGACATTTCAGATGATATCACAGGTGCCTGTTTTGGGGGGAGGGCAGCTCCATCTGACTCCTTGTGTTTTGGGGGGGCCATGGGCTAGGTGTTTTTTATTTTTTAAACGCTACGTTGTTTTAAGAATTAAGAGGTACCATTTGAATGTCAGAGTTGGGAGTCCGTGGGATGGTACAAGCCATGAGAGAGGGCCCCGTTCCTGTCTATGAAGAGGTGAAACAATTTCTCGAAATAGCTGAGCAGGACACTTGGTCCCAGAGTTATTGGAGGAATTCCCCATTAGCTCGGAAGAGAGCCTGAGAGCTGCAGTCAGAAATGGCAGGATTTACTGCTGCCAAAGCCACCTTCTCGAGGGCTGTCTGGCTGTCACCAGCTGTGGCTTCCCTCTGAGAGAGCAGTCTCACCAGGCTGCAGCGGGGTGGGAGGCGTCCTCCCTGGTCTGATCCGTGAGAAAACGCAAGTGGGTTTCACAATTGTTCCCAGTGCATTCTGCCAACTTCTATGAACAGATGTGGAATTTAAAAAAAAAAAAAAAAAAAAGGAAGGAAGGAAAGAAAGAAAGAAAGAAGAGAAAAACAAAAAAAGCCAAAGGACCTTCATTCTCAACTTCATATTGTTAACTGGAACATTTTCAATAGAAGAGGACAGGTTCCTCAATTGTTTAAAGTCTCAGATATAGAACCTACATCTTAAATGCACTGGTGTTTACAGATATTACAAGGTGGGCTGCGTCCTGCGTCCTGTGGTTTCTTTCTCCTTTTTTTTTTTTTTTTAAAGATTTCATTTTTTTGAGAGAGAGAGTGAGAGAGAACAAACAGTGGGCAGGGGCAGAGGGATAGAGAAGCAGGCTCCTGGCTGAGCAGGGAGCCTGATGCAGGGCTCAATCCCAGGACCCAGAGATCATGACCTGAGCCAAAGGCAGAGGCTTAACCCATTGAGCCACCCAGGTGCCCCCATTCTATGGTTTCCATGTTTTTAAATGTTTTAGGCATTGGGTCTAGGAGCACTCCATTCAATCCAGCAAACCTCTTGTTTTGTCAAAAGGAGGTCGGTTTTCATCATGGGCCTGGTGGCCAGTCTGAGTGGCAAGCTCATCCCCCAGAGTGCCCCAGAATGGCCTGCCTCTTCCATGGAACCAGCCTCCGCTGGACACCTGACCATGCTCGAGGAGAAGAGAAAGTACTAGAAGATCACACAGCTCTCCACTAGGGCTGCACTGGGCCACCTGACCTAGTTTTTTTTTCTCATTTTTGTTATGTCAAGCCAGTAGCTCCCTCGGGCCGGTCCTGAGCTCAGGGTCCTGAGGTCGCTCCCGTCGCAGCTGCGTCGTGCACACAGCCGTCCTCAGTGACCCGGCAGATGTTCCGTGTCAACAGTGGTGTTCATTGCATCTTGGAGATATCGTCTGCCTCCGATTCTCCGGGGTTGGGTGAAGCCTGAGGTGGGCGGGAGGGCCCTCCAGAGACACATGTCTGCAGGACGTTCTCTCCCTCCTGTCGCTGTGTCCGAGATTGTCTTAGAGCCACCACAGCTGTTCACTGCAGAGTGACCCTGCTCCCGGGCGTGGTTACACAAGGCCGCGAACCCCCTCTTGGAGCATCAGACAGGAGACTCCATTGTCCGCCCGCGTGGGGCCTCGAGGTCCTGCGATCCCTGCGGCTCATGAAAAGGAACTGACCACCTAAGCCCACTGTAGACGCTCAGCTGTCTGGGGGTGGTGGGGGGGCGGCCATAGGCCTTACACAACACCCCCCTCCCCAGGGCTGGTGGTCCCTTAAGTCCACTTGAATACTTCCAATGACAGGGAACTTACCACCACAAGACACAATCTTGTTGTTGGGTTTTTTGGGGGGAGTTAGCAGAAAGGAAGGAAGGAAGGAAGGAAGGAAGGAAGGAAGAAAACAAACTCGTTCTGGGTCTCTGCCTCACCTTAATGCTGGCCCTCTGACACCACGTCCTGAGATTTGTTTCCCCTTGCGCCAGCCCCTCTGTTGGAGACCGCTGATTCTCCTCTTCCAGACGCTGAGCAGTCCCCTTCCTGAACAGCTGACAGCGTCACTGTGCGCTGCCCAGAAAGGAGCCCCATGCTTCCGGGGCAGCCCAGGGAGGCAGGTGTCAACCGGGACCCTGGCCCTTAGCTCTCCTGCCCTCTCCCGGCTGCTGCTTCCTAGCCCCGTCTCATCGGGGTTTGGAGCCTACATAGCGCACCTGTTATCTGGCCTTCTACAGAATGCGGACTGCTGTCAACACGTCTTCGCTCGAGCTTCTTGAGGTCACCCCAGAGCCGACGTTGTCACCTGGCCTGCACGCCACTGCTCAGCGTTGCTTCAGCCCGTTCCTCTGGCTGCATTTACGGAATCATAATGACAATGTTGAACAAGGCCCCATTTTCCATTATTAACTGCAGGACCCCTCATCTGTCCAGAGAAATCAACCCACTGTCCACAGGCGTTGTTTACCCTGCAGGAATCCCGTCCTGTCAGGATCCCGTGAGATCCTGTCAGCCACCACATCTCCCCGTTAGGCTGAGTCACCAACTACCTTGTGTCTGGGTCGCCTGCTGGCCTCAGCGACTGCCTGGTCTGCCCCCAGACTCGAGGAGGTTAACCACGGAAGCCCTACGCTCCGGGACTTCCTTCATGTCCTGGGAACAAATCCCTTGCCTTTACATGCACGTGCATCAGATTTTAATAACAGTGTTTTTCCCAAGATAGGTATTTCTCTTCGTTTTCCTTCCCTTTTTGAAAATGGGAGCATTTGCCTGCCAGCAGTTTTCCACAGCATGAGAGTCCCTGTGGTCGGACAGTGGTGGTTCAGCTAGTTTGACTCACGTTCTTCCCATCATGTTCCCTTTTCATTTGTATTTCTTCTTCTTCTTCTTTTTTAAAGATTTTATTTATTTATTTAACAGAGAGAGAGAGATCACAAGTAGGCAGAGAGGCAGACAGAGTGAGAGAGGGAAGCAGGCTCCCTGCCTAGCAGAGAGCCCGATTCAGGGCTCGATCCCAGGATCCTGGGATCATGACCTGAGCCAAAGGCAGAGGCTTAACCCACTGAGCCACCCAGATGTCCCTCGTTTGTATTTCTTAAATTAAGGTTTAAAAAAATCATTCAAGAATTTTCTTCATGTTCCTTAGGACTTTACCCAAAGGAGTTGAAAATCTTTGTCTACACAAAACCCTGCACAAAGATGATAATAACAGCCTTATTCATAATTGCAAAACTTGCAGTTAAACTTGCAGGACACCAGCATACGCTTGAGTAGGTAAATGGGTAGATAAATGGACGCACCCGAACAATGAAGTACCATTCAGCACTCAGATGAGCTCTCAAGCCATGAAAGGGCATGGAGGAACCTTCAGTGCATGTTAGCAAGTGAAAGAAGCCATCTGAAAAGTCTGCCTACTCTGTGTTCTGACCATATGACATTCTGGAAAAGCCAAAACTATGGCAACAGTAAAAAGATGAGTATTTACCAAGGGGGGTCAGGGGATGACTAGGAGGAGCACTAAGGATTTTAGGGCAGTAAAACTGCTCTGTATGATACTACAGTGGCAGGTGTATGCCCTTACACATTTTCCCAATGCCGTAGAATGTACAATACCAAGAGAGGAACCCAAGTGAACTGCGGACTTCGGTGATAAGTACGTATCAGTACTTTTATCAGGTTTAGCAGCTGTAACATATGTACTGTGGAAGGGATGTTGATAGTGGGAGAAGCTATGTATGTGTAGGGCAGGGGGTATATGGGGACTCCCTGTGCCTTTCTTTCAGTTTTGTGGTGACCCTAACATAATCTTTTTAAAGCCATAATAACAGCAATAGCCCAGGGGCTCCTGGGAGGCTCAGTCTGTTAAGCACCTGCCTTCGGCTCAGGTCATGATCCCAGGGTCCTGGGATTGAGCCCCACATTTTTGTTGGGGGATGGGGGGTCCATGCTCAGTGGGGGGCCTGCTTCTCCTCCCTTCTCTGCTGCTCCCCCTGCTTCTGTTCCCTCAGTCTCTTTGTCAAATGAGTAGGTAAAATCTTAAAAAAAAAAAAAAAAAAGGAATAGCCCTGATAAAAATTTCCTTAAGGCCCATTAGGTAGCTGTTGGTTGACATACTTAGCTAGAAGAAACTGTAAAATTTTGTTCAAAGTGTGGAGGATGGAAAAATCAGTCCCTGCCGGTTTTGAAGTCCTTCTATTTGAAAGGGAAATTTCAGGTAGTGTGATAAAAAGCCACATGCTTCGACTCTGGATTTTAAAAACCTCTCTGTGGTTTTCTCTTTCCTTTGAAGAAACTGGGAAGTTTGGGAAGACGGAGAAAAATGGAAGGAAACGAATTCCCAAGTGGGCCACGAAGTATCTTTTTTGCACTGAAGTTCTCGTGTTCCGTTTCAGTATTTGGTTCATGGAGATGGTGAATCGCTTCCAACATCATATGCTTCTTTGAGGCTTGCTCTGTTCTTAGGTGTTGAGTGCATTCCTAGACAAATGAGGCAGACAACTTCTCACTAAGGAATTCTCTTAGCATCCAGTATCTTCAAAGACTGAATTGCTAAATAAGAATCCCAAAGAAATAGTTAAGACTTTGATTCCTTTTGAACTGTTCTGTAGGAGAGGCAGAGAGTTTTATTAAGTTGATGATTGTTGCCAGGTCTGGACAAGTCCTTCAAAAGTGTCCTCTCTGAGCATTATCTGAAGCATGTGCTTCCTATGTGGAAAAGGATATTTTATCTTGGCATGACTTTTCAAAAGAATGTACTGATTAAAATGATGGTTTGGTCAACCAGATGGCCTCATTGCAAAATTGCATAATTGTGGTGTGTCTTAAAATATTTCTGCTTTTATTCCCCTAGCACTGTCTAATGCGTTGTAAAGGTAAAGATGTCCTTACAGAATTAATCAAACGTTCGTGAACATGTAGTGTCCCATTAGGAGAATGAGTTGAATGCTGACATATTTCTCTGACATTTGGCCTAAGGAAGAATATTTGTGTAGAGCTCGTGGGGAGAAATGAGGTGCTAGCTGGTGGTGGTGTCCACACCTGAGCAAGGAATAGTATCAAGGGATTCAGACTTCAGACTGTGTTCTTCCAAACACAAGTCTATAGAATACACTGTGTAGAAAACCCCTGAATATTCTGGAAACTGCCTCTTCCTTTTTATATCTTTGCATATAATGGAACCTAAACACCAAACATGATTTGGGAATATTCACATAGGTTTTGTCATCTCCGTTTGCAAGAAGAAAGAATGCAGTATGGGAAGTTCGCGTCTTTTAATTCATGAGAATTAATTTTTCTTGAATGATACGGTTTCTAAAAATTCATTACTTGCATTACATTCTTATTTTTCCATGCCAGACTATAGAAGTGCCTGTGCTCATATTAAAAAAAAAAAAAAAAGCAGTGTGGATCTCTGCCTAAATCAGACCCCAGCTGATAGGCTCTATCACGCATGCATCTGTCTGGAAGCACCTGTGGACTTGCTGAGTCTAAAAGAACATCTGTTGCTAATAATAATAGGAAGTATGTATCGAATGCTTACTATGTGATGGGCCCTGCCCCGTGGGCTTCAGAGTCTCATGAACAACCGCGTGTGGCAAGGAGCATTTGAAGCTATTCAGTGTGAGGAAACTGAGGCATGAAACTAAGTACATTTCCCAAGGTCACATGGCCCCCAACTAGCCAAGCTGGCCTGAAGCCCGAGTCCATTCACCCCTGGGCCCCGTGGATGAGTGACATCTGGTTGATGGCACTGGATGCTGAGACGGGCTGGGTTTAGATCCTACCCCAGTTCTCTGCAGGCTGTGTGACCTTCGAGAAGTCATTCCCAAGCCTCATTCCCGAGTTCTCAGTAGAACGAGGCTGAGTGTGCCAGCTCACACAGCCCCCTGTGCCTGGCCTGGCTGTCTGGGTGATTAGCTCCCTCTCCCGCTTGGTCAGCGCTCCCCATGCCCCATAGTGAGGAAGGGCTGGGTTGGGTCATGGGGGAGGCACTGACTCCTTTCATTCAAAACCCATGTTAATGACCCTGGTTTTTTGTTGTTGTTGTTTTTCCTGTTGCTCTCCAGTGAAGTAGGAAATGAGCAGCCTGTCAGGGAAAGTGATTTAGAATCACTTATTGTTTCAACTTTGGCTTCATTTGATCTGATGCAAATCAGCTGCTCTCAGAAAGTTACTCAAATGAAGAAAAGGTGTGTTGGTGGGGCTAATCTAGGGATTACTAACCAAAAATCTCTAGTAATCTCTAGATTACTAACCAAAAATCAGAGAAGTATTATTGAGACAAATATTATTAAGAATTAATAAGAACCTTTTTTGGTGAACGTGGTAAACTTACAGTACAATGATTTTTACATTACGCATAATTTGTACCGTGAACATTTGCTTTTGAGTTTAGGATTTGGAGTATAATCAGTGTCTTAAATTATTATGTGAGCTTGTGGTTGCTAAACATTCATCTTAATTGCTTACTTTTAGCTATCTCCCCTGATGTCAAATACTTAAGGCAGGAATAATACATTCAATTATAATGTGGCTCCTTCAGAACAAGTCCATGTAGTTTTTTGGTGTGGTTTATGGCTGAGAAGAATAGAGTCTGTACACGTGGGAAACTGCAGAAAGTCTGTACCTTAATTGCTTCAAGTACTTAACTATGAAACCAGTTCATTCGCTGTTAACTTTTTTATCTCATTCCAAGTGGTTTTGCAAGTCTTCCTAAGTTTTGAAAAAGGTTTTCTATGGCCAGGAGAGACGGATTTACTCTATAACCTTACAACACAGAGTGTTAGCGTTATCTTCCGTGATCAAAGAGAAGTTGAATCTGGGGGAAGGGAAAATGGGGAGATGTAGGTCCAGTTTTAAGATGAGTGAGTTCTAGGGGTGCCTGGGTGGCTCAGTGGGTTAAAGCCTCTACCTTCGGCTCAGGTCATGATCCCAGGGTCCTGGGATCGAGCCCTGCATCGGGCTCTCTGCTCAGCAGGAAGCCTGTTTCCCCCTCTCTCTCTGCCTGCCTCTCTGCCTACTTATGATCTCTATCTCTCTCAAGTACATAAAATCTTTTAAAAAATATATGAATGAGTTTTAAAGATCTAATATACAGCACGGTGACTTATTAATAGTGTGGTAATATAGCTGTTTTGGTAGAAAGTTCTATTTGATAGATGGGACATCATTTAAAATAAATGTTTAGTTTACTGAACAGGTTTTTTTTCAACCAAGGTATTTTTATTCTTTCCTTTGAAAGAAGTAGGGTGATGAGAATAAGTGATAAAGTTGTAAGCTCGAATGAGAAGGGCTGACCCATGGCTTTCTGCATTCTTCTTTGAAAACAGCAAAGTTCAAGAATTGGGTCAAGGAGGTGTGTCAGGTAGTACCGAGAATCCCCAGGAGATGCAGAGACCGGGGTCCGGGGCCAGCTCTGAGACCTGCAGGCCGGACCACTTCAGTAGAAAGCCATGGCCGTGGCCATTCTAAAAAGCAAGTAGAAACCTTGTGTCAGGAAGAGGAGCTCAAAGCCTGGGTGATTCTGGTAGCAAAAAGCTCGATATTATAGATAGATGCTCGGTGATCCCTTCCTGAACACCACGGGGAATGACGTGAGCCCCAGTGTCTTACTCTTTGCCCAGGCCCCCTCTTGGCTTCAGAAGTGAGAGCTGCGAGCTTCTCACCCCAATTCAGAATTCATTCTGCATCAGAATCGGCTCATAGTATCATTCCACCCAGGAGGTCTCCCCAGTCATATTTCCTTTCATCCTTGTAGCAGCAGCTGATCTGTTTTTCATAGTGAGTTTGCCCTGCTGCTAACATGAAATAGATGTCGTTTCTTTGGGTACCCATTGTCCAGTGGCTGTTCGCCAGTCACCACCCCCCCCCGCCCCCGTCACTTCCCTTCACACATCACCCGATGCATCTGGAATGCGGTGTGTGCCTCGCTGTCCACAGGTCTGAGACACACTGTATCTTTGATGTGGAGACTTAAAGTAAAACTAACTATTCCAAATGGAAGGCTAGATCTGATTCATGCAAGAGGACCTTTCAGACTTTAATTCTAGGACATTCTTTGCCCGAACTCTGGAATTTTGTTGCATCCTATCAATGTGTGTCCTTGATGCAGCATTTTATCATTTAATCCCCTAAACCTGCATTTTAGAACGTATATTTTGCAGTCAGTTTTTTTGTTTTAAAATGGTATTTGGAGATCTTAAAAACCTAGGAGTCAGGACATTACCCTATGAATTATCCTACGAATTGTTTTCAGTTCTCATAAGGAAAGTATTCCTAAATCTGATTTCGCAGTGAACACGTTAAATAGGTATCTCTAAGTGGAAGCAGATGTATATGCTTCCAACTTTGTGCCTTTCCCAGAAAGTCATGATACAGGAAAAGTCAGCTGTCTTGTCAGAAAGAAAAACTATAACAAGAAGCCTAACTAGGAAGCATCTGGTTTATTAAAACTCAGACATTCTTTTTTTTCTTTTTTTAAAAGATTTCATTTATTTGACAGAGACACAATGAGAGAGGGAACACAAGCAGGGGGAGCGGGAGAGGGAGAAGCAGGCTTCCCACCCAGCAGGGAGCCTGATGCAGGGGGGCGATCCCAGGACCCTGGAACCATGGCCAGAGCCAAAGGCAGGCACCCAATGACTGAGCCACCCAGCCACCCCAGCTCAGACATTCTTGCTGCTTACACAGAATAGTTCAGGTAGCAAATGTTTCCCTCCCTGCCCATGCCTCCTCTTCCTCCCCATTGTTTTTCTTTCTGATACTAGGAGCTTATATTTTTTCCATTTCCACTGAGAAGCCCCATGACAAGCAGATAATCACTAGAAGAATTTTATTCCCTCAGTGAAGAAAACCCCGTAACATCTATGGGGTTAAGTGATATCTAAAAAATAAATAAATAAATCTGTTATTTCAGGGGTTTAATCGTTGCATGTAAAATATTGGTGATGTAGCCCTAACAGAGGGAATCCGTGAGGAGGAGGTTCTGGCAGGAATAGGGGTGGGGTACAGGGCCTCTGTTTGTCTCCTGTCCCAGCAAGGTCCTGCAGACAGAGCGCATTATAAAGCACAGGGGTGAATCGTCTTTATTCACCCTATATTCGACTTCCGGATTCCTGAGGCTGCGGATTTGGAGACAGAGCAGTGTTTGCCTATGAAATTGGAAGATGATTTTTGCACAAGTGCCCACATACGACCTAGACTTTGCCCATTCGGTCTGTCTGTCCCTGCCCTCATTATCGGAAGCAATCTACTACCAAGACAGGCCCACTAATAAGATAAATGATTTGCAAACTAAGAAAAATATTTAAAATCCATATAAGTAGTTGTGCTATGTTACATTATACATAAAAATGGCCGTAAACAAGGAATGAGTCATAAACAACTCCACTGCTGTGAAAATGAAATCATCTTTTCTCCAGATCCCACTGGATCTCCTAGAAGGATCTGTATAACTCCCCTTCAATGATTATCCTTGAAAAATGAAATTGAAACAAAAGTTCTATTCTTTTTAAGTTGGCAGAACTTCTGAAAGGTGATTCTTTGCTGTGCTGTGATTCATCCCAAATGTAAATTTCTCTGACCCTGAGATAGTTCTGTTTTTCTAGTAGGAGCCTAGGAAAGCCAGGAGTGATGGGAAGTGGCCATGTGTAGGCTCTTGGGTGAAGTGTGGGCCAGGAGACCAGAGGGACAGACCAGCAGCTGTGGCTGGCTGCGGGCTTCATGGGAGGCCACGAGTGGCTTCTCCCATCCCCACCCTGAACACTAGTGCAGACGGAAACATGCATTCCAAAATAGTCCCGGAATTCTTCTTCGGAATTAATGGGAGGTTGGCTGGTGTTCCCCAGCCAGACCCACTTCTGGAGTGACATTTTGCTTCTGTGATATTCAAGGCAACATTATACTTACATATACTGGTAAAAACCTTTAAAATTATAGAAATATTTGGCACAAAGTAAAATATCCTCATAAGCCCATCCCTATGCTCCTGAGAAATAACAAGTTTATAGCTCCCCCCCCAATTTTGCCTTCGTACGCATAATATGTATGCGAACGGTTATATATGTATGTGTATGCATAGATACAGATAATGAATTTTCAATAAAAACAGAATCCTATTTGTGTTCTAAACCATAAATCGGAGCTTATAGCTCATGTTCATGATCATGGTCTAAAAGTTCCTTTCTCCTTTTAACTTCATACTACAACTTGAGCAGATTTCCAGGGCGATCCCTCAAGGCCCATCTCATTTTTTTTAAACGGCGGCCCTGTATGGCAGTGTATGCAGATCCCCAGTTTGTTCAGTCCTCTCTTGCTGGATATTTGGGTTATTCCATAAACGGTTACAATGAGCATTCTTGTTTAGGCGTTCTTATATACTAGAGCAAGTCTCCCTCAGCCACTTCTAGAACTGAAGTCTCCAAACGCATGTGACAGTTATACGTTCTACATTCTAAGAAAGTAAGAAACTAGAGTAAGACTGAGGAACAACAGTAGCCTCATGAGTCATTGAAAAGGCTTTGGGGAGTTAGTCATGACAGCTGAGACCGGAAAGGAAGTTGCAGTATGAGAGCCATCCTCAAATTTTCAAAGAACCATCATTCAGAAGCAGAATAAGATTGACAACTTGACCCATAAACCACGTGGGGGTTTGGGTGCCAACCCTCCAAACAGTTGAAAATCGAAGCATAACTTTTTTTTTTTTAAGACTTTTTTTTTTTAAATTTATTTATTTGACAGACAGATCACAAGTAGGCAGAGAGGCAGGCAGAGAGAGAGGAGGAAGCAGGCTCCCTGCCGAGCAGAGAGCCCAATGCGGGGCTGGATCCCAGGAACCTGGGATTATGACCTGAGCTGAAGGGAGAGGCTTTAACCCACTGAGCCACCCAGGCGCCCCCCCAAGTATAACCTTTGACTCCCCCAAACTTCACTACTACTAGCCTACTGTTGACCTTACCGACAAGGTGAACAGTTAACATGCATTTTGAATGTTATGTGTATCATTTTTTTAAAGATCAGTTTATTTATTAGAGAGAAAGAGAGAGCACACACATGCACGCAGCAGAGGGAGAGAATCTCAAGCAGACTCCTGACCGAGCATGGAGCCTGATGTGGGGCTCGATCCCATGATCCATGAGATTGTGACCTGAGCCAAAACCAAGAGTCAGAGTCTTAACCGACTGAGCCACCCAGGCACACCTGTTACATGTATTCTTTGCTGTATTCTTACAACAGAGTAGGCCAGAAAAATAAGAAATGTTTTAAGAAAATCATAAGAGAAAATACATTCGTAGTAATGTTCTGTAATTATTGAAAAGAATCTGCCTGTAAGTGGCCCGGTGTAGTTCAAGCCGGTGTTAATCAAGGGTTATCTTTCATCTGTTAGGACCCCAGGGGAAGGCATGGTACCAAAGTTTGACTTTGTGCACAACTTCCTTAGGCTTAGAATTAATTGACCTCACCAAGTCCCGAGCACTGGTGTGCAGGAGGCCCTGAGAGCCGGGGCCTGCTTTCATGGAGCTTATCCTTCACTGGGAAAAATGGAAAATGAAGAAGTAAATTTATAAAAAAAAACAACAACAACAAAGCAAAGATGTCCTATTGTGGTCAGTGCTCACTGGAAAAAAAAAAAATGGGATACAGTGATAGGAGAAGGAGGAGGGAAAGCAGCCTTTAATAGGATAAATAGCAGACCCTCGAATGCGGAACAGGCTGCCTTGCTGGAAGTCAGAAAGGGAAACTGTTAATGTTCACGGAGGATTCAATCATGAGGTCTGCAAAGTCACTTAAAGTCTCTTTCCACTGAAGATGTATCGATGTCAACCAAACAAAAGGTATTGACAAGGGCTCATTTTCTTCCCAAGGATCACCTTTCTACTGTAGTTAAACTGGGTGCTTCCATTCTTATGGGGAAGACTGCGGGGAGGTCGGGGGTATCTACAGGAATGAAAGCTCTTCAGATGTGGGGCTCTGTTCCCGGGGAACCGTAGCTTTGGGCTGATGTTGCCCCAGAGGTGCGGCCTCCTGGCTGTCTTCACACCAACCAGGACCCGTCCGAGGCACAAAGTCCAGCGCTTGCTGCGCGGAGATGGGAGCCATCCTACTGCCGGAGACCGAGCCGAAGAAAGCAAGACAAGACAGGTCCTGAAGCAGTAATTCAAAGCCTCCCTCTCTTTCCCATATGAGTCATTGTTAGTCAGAATATTACCTTTGCAGAGAAGCTTAATTCCTTTCAGACTTTAGAGCGATACTTCCTCTTGGCTGAGGTGTCAAGTTTTGTCTCCAAGGACATATTCTGTTAATTCTCTGACCCTAGGACTGTGGACATTTGCTTATTTGCATGACAAAGAGGTCTGTATGGCATTTCAACAAATAGAAACAGATATATAATGCCATTCTTTTTTCTTTTTTTTAAAAAATAAGTACTAAAATAGTTCTCCTGTGAACTTCAGAAGAAAGTGGAAACCCCCCCGCACCCCGCCAGGGACAATTCTGGGGTTGGCTGTACATGACCTCCAAGAAGTTTCCCCTCCGTCCTGGACAAGATTATCTAGATAAACAAATGTGAAGTACATCAGGGGGCTCAAAAGGATAGAAAAATGTAGGATACAAAAATATGAACCTATGTTGTTAAGAGGTGTCTTACCATCATTATGAGATTCTGTTGGAGAAGGAGGTGGCGGCGGGGGTGGGGGGAAGGCGGGGGAGATTGACGTGAATGTCGTGAGAAATGCCAAAGAGAGAGGACTGAGAAGTTTTCTGACTTTCATAGCAATGCAGCCAAGGTGAGAGATTGGGGGTCTAGAGATAGATGGCTCTGTGCGCTGATCACCACTCCTCCCAGTAGATGATAAAACCAAAGGGCCCCTGCAGCCAAGCCCGCCCAGCCTTCCAGGGACAGTCCCTCGGTGAGGTACAGCTCCCCACCCCCTTGCCCTACAACCGCAGGAAAGGCAGGCAGAGGTTGGGCACAGCCCAAGATTTTCACTGGCAGCAGCCTCAGTGATTTACAGCCCCTTCTGTTACATCCCAACTGTCTTAAGATTTTGAAATTATTTATAGCTCGATGAACACGTATCTGTAACTAAGAAATGCATCGGAGACTCTATCCTTGTGAACAGAATCAAGGACCCAGGCTGCTCTCTATCTTGTAATTCCTGGGTTTCCATGCTGTTTCCTGTTCCTTTCCGGAAGTTGAATTTCAAATATTGCTTTTCAGACTTTATTTGGGACCGATTTTAGCTCCGCTTTCCCTTTCTCCTGCCTCTGCTGGCCATCAGCCACCAGAGTGCACAATGGCCAGCTGGCCCCTGGCAGATCTTGGGCCCAGGTGTGAAGGAGCTGGAGAAGCATTTCAAAGCCAAGAAGGGAGTGGTTTCATTTTCCATTGACACTATGCAGAAATGAAGGGGATTCAAGTGCCTTCAGAAAAGCTTCCTTCCAGTGAGTGGAGTTTTGGGGGGTTTCCAGACTTACGCTGCTTTCATTCTTGGAAGCATCATTGTTGCTTCTCCCCCTTCCATTTATATCCCAGGAACTGATTCAGAAACCATAGAAATTGGATTTAGACTTGTTGAATGCTTGCAGACAGCTGACTGCACTCTTCCCCCCGAAATCCAGCCAGCTGGGTGAGGGCATCGAGTGTGGCGGGCCTCCTGGACCGTCCTGCTCGGGCCTCTAACTCCACCGGACCCACATCTTAAAGCAAAGTGCGCTAGAACTCAAGTGTTTTGCTTCATTCTTTAGACATTTTGTGGTTTGGGGCTCAATCAACCAGGGTATGATTTGCAATCCACAATAACCGGTTTTGGAGCAGCTGCCCAACGAGGCAGGTTTCATCTTGCTTGCTTGCTGCATTTTTTTTTTAACCCCTCACACCTTTTTTTTTTTTTTTTTAATTAGACTTGGATTTTAGTTTCCTGAGCCTTTCAGTTACCACTGAATCAGACAGGCTTCCTGAATAAAGCCCAGCAATGAATGTATTTGAAGGTTCAAATTTGCCCCACAGGTGGTCTAAAAAAAAAATCACTAAAAATATGGTTACTCTCCGGATTGGATAAAATCCTCTAGAAATGAATGCCTTGACTTGTGAGAGTGAGCTGGGCTTTACCTCAGGAGTGAACGAGTTCAGTTAAATCAGTTAAACTAAGATAAGATCAAACTAGACGAGTGTGAACCTGAGAAACGTTTTGGAGTCCTTTATATTAAAGAGCTCTTCCATAAAAGACCAGGTCTTTTCTGTTAGCAGCCCACCAGGCAAATACCATCTAAATAGCGCATTTAGGAGGGCCTGGGATGGTGCCAATAAAAGGAAACATTGTTAAAACAGGAAAGAGGCGAAATGGGTGCCCCTGATCGTGTGCTACTGGGTGCCAGGCTTTGTGCGAGATGCTTTGTCTACTTTATCTCCCCTGTCCCGAGAGTCAGCCCAGGGCTGATGTTCGTTCAGGTGGGGACACGGGAGCTGGGAGAGGTTGAGGAACTGAGGGATGGGCTTACCATCTCCTGCTAATAATGCCTGACAGATAGATTGGGAACAAGAACCAGGTGACTGGTGCCAGCGCCCCTGGGCTGTCCCGCCGATCAGTGCCCAAGATTCAGAGGCAGTAAGGGCAGCAGAGACCATTCTGCCTGATGTCCAGAAGCTGCCTTTTATGCCCTCCTCCTCAGGCTGTAAGACAACCAATACAGGAGGAATGAGAATGTAGTCTGTGGTCTACAGCTGACTCTCCAGTCTTCTAAGAGAAAACCTTCCCAGAGGGATAACTTTCATTCTTCTGCATCTAATGATGCTCGTGTTGATGTCCACATGATTTTAAGGGTCATTTAGTCATGATGCATGGACCGCTGCATCTCAGAGTTCTTCCTGCATCCCGGGGTTCCCATATTCCAAGTGCAGCAAAGACGTCAGTGTCCCGCGTGGCAGGGGACCGAAGCTCAGGCCAGCCGTGGGAGCACAACAGCCGGGCGACTGAGGCAGCTGGTAGGAGGAGTCTATCCTCAAACCCATAATTTGGGGTCAAAACAAACAGATGATTAGCTGGGGGTTGTCACTCTCAATCAAGGGCTTTAGCATCGTCTAGACATGGTCTCAGAACCTGGGGGCTCCCTGGCAGATGCCGCAGCAGACAGGGGAGCAGGAAGGAAGGGCTTCAGCGGGTCCAAATCAGAAAGCCAGGCCACCCCGTCTGTGCATCAATAGCCTCACCTGAAAAGGGAGAGGGTTCTCCTACATGCTTCTCAGGTTTGCTGTGAGAATCGAGAAAGAACAAAAAAGGCATGTGAAGACTATTTAGAAATATGGTATCTTGATGATCCTTGGAGAAGTGCTGAGATTGCTGTCCAAGGGGCTTTTGAAACTGGCCAAGGCCACACGGGCACTAAGGGGAAGATGCAGCATTGGCATTGTCTGTTGACCTTCACTTTTCACTCCTAACCTGGGGACATGCCGCTCATGGTACCCTGGAGCCTTCCAGTCACGCCACAGCCACAGCGGAAGTCTCTGGATTCCAGCCTTGGTCTCCTACGATGGCACAGAGAATTTGAGATAGTCTTCAGAGGGTGGTAAAATTCTCCTGGACAGACTCAGGATGTCCATGTAATTTTCTGTCCAAACCAGAACACTTTTGAGAGTGAAAAGAAAGAAACTGACCAGACCCTGGAAGCATGAAGAAGACTGGACAGGTGGAACCGGGCTTCCCTGATTCTGCAGAGTGTTCCAGAAGTCAAGTTGGAAGGGTGCCTGGGTGGCTCAGCTGGTTAGCATCTGTATAAACAGGGTCCTGGGATCAAGCTCCGAGGCAGGATCCTTGCTTAGCAGGGGGGTCCACTTCTCCCTCTGCCTGCCACTCCCCCCACTTGTGCACGTGCTCGCTCTCTCTGTCTTTCTCCCATTCTCCCTCTCTCAAAAAAATAAAATCTTTAAAAAAGTCAAATTGATAAAAGGTTTCATTACTCAGCCTCCAGTTAAATAGGAAGTTCATGGAATTCGAACAACTCATACATACACATTGTGACTAAGAGTGAGACAATGCTGATAACCCCGCTAACTCCATCCCATGGATGAGCGAGTGAGATAGTGTACGTGCCGAGTGTATAGTAGGCATTCGGGAAACACGTTAATCCCATAAAAAATATTTCCTAGTCAGATCACTAGCACTCAGGCAATTTCCTTATTTTCTGAGTGAAATACACACTCAAACATCTGATAGCTCACTTTCCCCATATGTATTACAGTATGATGGCTTCAGTTTCATGTTACTCCTGAAATAGTGGGGAAAGTCTTTGCTGTATATAAATATAATGTTTTCGTCCTGTAGATTACTAAATCACCTTTCCCACATTCCCAATATGTTTTCGATGGACCTCGTCCAATAAAGACATCAGTACAGGGAAATTCACTGAAAGCTTCAAAGACATTCACTATTGACCCAAAACCATAGCTCAGAAATCCAACTTCTGCTCAACATTCTTGCCCTGGAAGTTCATAGAGCTCCCATTCTAGAGAAATATCCCTGAGTACGTACTTTTGACGAAGACCCCAAGGTGATTTTCTAAGCAGGGCTGTTTGGGCTCTGTAATTTTTGGATGTAAGTTTGAGTCCTGTCCAAATATCCACAGACCTCCAGAAAGCAAGATCCCATGCTTTACTGCAGTAGCCCTGGGATGACCTAGGGAGCTGTGCACAAATCCCAGAACCCACCTTGACTTTCTGATTTCCTTGGTCCAGGCACTGCTTTGAAAGCTCCCAGAGACTCTACCATGGACCCAGGGCAGGAAACTGTGCTCCAAAAAGATGCTACTAATGCCTTCTTCCCTTTTTGTCCATACTCAATACCTTCTCTTTGATTTAAAAAGTTAAGACCTGGCCATTCAGGATTATTAGAAAAATACAGAAAAGCATGAAGTAGTAAATAATAGTTGCACATATATTGTTACCCAGAGACACCATGACTAACATGATAGTGTGTAGTATGATTTTTACTCTTCCACAAGTATATTCTGAGATTTTTCTATGCCATTTAATATTTTAAGAGATATTTGATGGTTAGAGTACTCAACTTTATGTGCAATAATTTAATAGTTCCTTGATATCAGACATTTAGCAATTGTTTAAAAAGGCTATTTTGAGAAAGCAGAATTTTTACATTTTTTTTTAACAAGAAACCATTGGCTTTGATGGAATGGGAGAATTCACTCTGTTCTATAGTATCCACATCCAATAGACTGGAAGTATTAAAATACATGTTTGTGGTTTTTTTCCTGGCATTACCAAAAAATGAAATATATTGTTACAATCTATGTAAATGTCAGCTTTTGAGAGGAGGAGGTTGCACAGAGATGATGAAACATCCCAACGCTTCATTTATAATTCTTTAGGTTCACATGAAAAGTTAAGATGATTTTTAAAAAATGCCTGAAGTTAAAATATCACCAAGACTCCACTTAGACAAAAGTACAATAAAAGTGTGTCAGACACTTTATAGGTATGATCTCTTTTAACCCCATGACAGGTTTGTAAAAAAGGATTTTACCTGCCAGGATTGCTGCTGGAGCATCATGCCTGTTCCCAGCGTAAAGCAAATATCCAGTCAGTGGTTGCTATTTAATGAATTGTTTGACAAGTACTCATCGCCCTCTGTCACGTTGAAGAAGTTATAACCATCGGGGCACCTGGGTGGCTCAGTCAGTTAAGGGACTGACTGTTGATTTCAGCTCAGGTCATGAACTCGGGGTCATGGGATTGAACCCCACAGCGGGCTCTGCGCTCAGTGCGGCATCTGCTTGAGATTTTCTTCCTCTCCCTTTGCCCACCCCCCAGCCCTGCCCCGCTTGCTGGCAAGTGTTATCTCTCTCTCTCTCTTTCTAAAATAAATAAGGGGCACCTGGGTGGCTCAGTTCGTTAAGTGTCTGCCTTCAGCTCAGGTCTTAATCCCAGGGTCCCAGGGTCCGCATTGGGCTCCCTGCTCATGGGGGTCTCCTCCCTCTGGCTCACCCCCTTCTCAGTGCTCTCACTCTCAAATTAAAATAATAATAATAAATAATAAATCTCTTTTAAAAAGCCATATTTATCATTACCTAAGATTTCAGCTATTCTGTCTTTTATAGATAAGGCTTCTTTAGTCATCTATGTGTAGACAGACAAACCAAGCTGGAGGGCGGGGGACCCCAGCCTTGGACAGTAGGCATTTGTCGCGTGCTGTCAGAAACACCAGGAGCCGCTCACCTTGTCTGTGTCCAGGAAGGATGGCACCTGAACTCCCAGAGAGAGAGACAGCAGTGTGAGAGGGACACTGGGAAAGAACGTCCTGTTCTGGCTCCAGTGGATGGCTCTAGGTCCATTCAGATTGCCAAGAAACAGAGAGGTTCCCCACCTGCAGCTAGCCACCCATGTAGAACAGTCTCTGTACTTACGGAGCTCCTCAGACCACTTCTCAGAGCCTCACGAACACCTCAGTGGCTCAGGACTTTGTTACAGCACAGATTCAGAGACTCCCGGGGAACCTGAGATGCTGCACTTCTCACAAGCTCCAATATAGCGCATTACCAGAGGCGTTGGGAAGATGATAGAGCCTCATCTCTTATCGGTCAAAAGATTGATTCCGTAATCAATCAGGAGATGGGAGAGTGACTCACAGACCTCCAGTCTCCAGGGTTTCCTGGGAGCCTCCTCGAAGGTGAGACCGTTGGGACACCATCAGCACGTTGGCATGGTGGTGCTGGGAGAGCAGGGTCAGAGCCCGCCACGGGCTTCACTTCTACCCACAAGCTTCCTTCAGGAGGTCAAGCTGCTGCTAGGGAGCTTTGAGCAAACATTGACCTGGTAATTTATTTACATCAGTCCCGTCAATTACACGGAGAACTTCCCGTGTGCCCATCCCACTACTGTCTGACTCCACTGAAGACGACGTGCCAGTGTCTTCGCTGGGTCGCTGGACGGGCTGGCCCCTGATTGCAGAGCTGGAATGGAGAATGACATCAGTAAACTTTATAATCCTCAGCACAATTATGTATCATTGTAATTTTACATTTTAACAGACAACAGGTTATGGGGGCACCTGGGTCTCTCAGTCAGTGAAGTCACTGACTTCGGCTCAGGTCGTGATGGTCCTGGGATCAAGCTCCGCATTTGGCTCTGCTCAATGAGGATCTGCTTCTCCCTCTCTCTCTCTGCCCTCCGCCCCCCCACCCCGCAACTACTGTGCCCACTCGCGCTCTCACCCTCTCTCACATAAATAAAATCTTCCAAAAAAAGAAGACAATAGGTCATGTATAGAAGGTGTGTGCACGCATGTATGCGCGCATGCGTGCGCGTGCACACACACACACACACTTTTCCCAAGCAACATGGATAAACATCTGAAGTTGGAAACGAAAGTAGTCCCAAGTGAAGATTCAGTGTTTTAGTTTTGTTTTGTTTTTTTAAGATTTTATTTATTTATTTGACAGACAGAGATCACAAGTAGGTAGAGCATCAGGCAGAGAGAGAGGAGGAAGTAGGTTCCCCACTGAGCAGAGAGCCCGATGCAGGGCTCAATCCCAGGACCGTGGGATCATGGCCTGAACCGAAGGCAGAGACTTAACCCACTGAGCAACCCAGGTGCTCCAGATTCAGTGTTTTTTTATTAGCTTACTCAATTTGGAATAGAGGGCAAAACCCATGGGTTCATAGTTACTGTTACCACCTTTTTGTTTGACTCCTGAAAATACATCTTAATTATGCAGGGGGGGGGGAGGTTACCATAGAAAAAGGAAGACTTGGCAGCCTGATACCAGGCTCTGGGAGAATTCAGGCCTTTTGTTCCATGTGCTTGTCCTCTAGGGCCCGGCGATTGAGACGTCGGAGCCTACACTGTACTCCCCTCCCCCCTGGAAACCCCCCAGAAGGAGTCCAGTTATACCAAGCATCTCATCTTTCGCAGGTAACTTAGTGAGGGGCTGCGAGGGCCCTGAGCCGATCACACCATTCTAACCACCCCCTCCACCCTCCTGTTCATATTCGCCGCCCACCCCATGCACAACTCCATTCTGAAACCCTGAATTTCCAACCACAGGATTCTGTTCCGCCAGACAGCTTTTCTCATAGGGAGCATCTGTCCTCGTACTTTTGCAAGGAAATTTTCAATTCAAGTATAACAGAAAGTCAGGAAAGGCCACAGATCAGAGGTGTGCAATCGGACAGATTTCACAAAGCAATGCTCCCTTTGTAACCAGCACCCAGATTAGGTCTTGGTGTCTCCTTCCGGGATACAGTCATCACTTTACTGGCTCTGTGGGTTAGCTGTGACTGTTCTGGAATTTTGTATCAGCAGAATCATCCAGCGTGTACCCTCATGTGTCTGATTCCTTCTGCTCGATATTGTGTTCAGATCTGTCTGTGATGTTCTCTGTGGTTGTGTCTCTCATTCTCAGCTGTGCAGCTCCATGTAAGAAAAGACCACAAAGTGTTCATCTGATCTACCATGGATGGATGGATGCTGGGGGGTCTCTCTTCTTTGGCAGTTATGAGACCGTGAAATCATCACATGTGTCTCTTGGTGCACTTTTGTATGCCACCGTGGGGTTTCTCCTATGGAATGCTGGGTTCTAGGATATGAGTTTGCTCAGCTTTAGTACATATTGTCAAAAAGTTCTCCAAAGTGGTTTTAACAAACTTTATACCACCTGTGGTGTTTAGGAATTTTGGTGGTCCTGGATCTTCCCCAATACTTGTATTGTCCAACTTTTTCATTTTAGCTACTCTGATAGTGGGCTCCCTGGAAATCTAATGATGAAAATTAATATTAATCAGCCTTCTTAAAAATTAATTACTTTTCTTAAATTCATAAGTATGGTCCTTCATGCCTTGGAAGCAGCATGGGTCCTTGGACAGTGTATGAGTGTGTATGGAATCAGGTAGAAATGGGCTTGAATGTTGCTTCTGCCTCTTTTCAACTGAGTAACTATCTCCAAAACTGGTTTCTCATTTGGTAAAATTAGAATAAAGGACAAGAATTGAGTGAAGATTAAATGACCTAATGTCTAAACCCCGCAAAACCCTAAGGCAGTCTAGAGTCAGTAATGGTGTGCTGTTTATACCCCACTCTCAACAGATTTTCTTTTTCTTTTTCTTCAAAGATTTTATTTATTTGTCGGAGAGAGGTGGTGGGGGGTGGTGGGACACAAGCAGGGGAAAGGCAGCCAGAGGGGAAGCAGGCTCCTTGCCGAGCAGGGATCCTGATGTGGGGCTCGATCCCAGGACCCTGGGATCATGACCTGAGCCAAAGGCAGCCGCTTAACCCACTGAGCCCCCCACGTGTTTCTCTCTCTCTCTCTCTTTTTAACAGAAATTCATATTTGCTGCAGAAAAGCTTGCTTCCCTTAGCCAAGCACGAGGGTCGTGTGTGGCCGTGAGCTGCTGCCAACCGTGACCAAGAACGATGAGCTGACACACGGTCTCTGTTTTCTTCCTAGATAATATGAATTTTCATAGTTTTCCCATGGCCATTTCTAAAATTATAGAGGATGACACTTAAAAGAGAGATTGGAAACCATCCAGCCCAACAATTCGTTACACAGGAACTGAGCCTCAGAGAGGCTGAATGACTCTTCCAAGACCCCACCGGTCACTGCGGTCTAGAGGCAGCTAGAACTCAGACCCCCTAGTTGTAACATGCTGCCAGTTTCACAGTGTTTGGTGGCTCTAATAATCAGGACATGAACCTGTTTTTTAGGTGATCATGAAAAGGAAAGTTTCACATATGCAGTTAGTGTAATTAATCAGTTGCTCACAATAAATTCCTAAAAGATTGGGTGCCTGGGTGGCTCAGTGGGTTAATCCTCTGCCTTCGGCTCAGGTCAGGATCTCAGGGTCCTGGGATCAAGCCTCGCATTGGGCTCTCTGCTCAGCAGGGAGCCTGCTTCCTCTTCTCTCTCTGACTGCCTCTCTGCCTACCTGTGATCTGTGTCTGTCAAATAAATAAATAAATAAAATCAGGTGGTTTATAAAGCGGGATAGGTAGGATATAGTTAAAGGTTTTCTTGCTGCCTTCTGAGATCAGCAAATGGTGTTGAATGAATGGCAGTGATGGAGCTCTCAGAGTGTCCAAAGAAAGATGTAACAAACTAGGAGAGAGGAGCATTTCCTCTGGGAAAACCCATACTTTCTAACTCCCACATTTGGGAAGCATGTTACAGTTAAGCTGCAAAAAACAAACAAGGCAACTTGTCAAAACGGAAGAACTTTTGGCCACAGCGGCTGCGGGGATTGGGGGCCGGAGAATGGGGATGGGGAGGAAGGGGGGACATTTGATCCCAGGGAAGCAAGGACAGGCCTGGAGAAAAAAGGCTGTAAAGGAGCTGCGAAAGCCCTCCGGGAACGGGGCCCTGCCCTCACTGAAGGACCTCTCTAAAATAACCCAGAAGACCACAGCAGGCATCTCACTGAGAGCATTCTGCACACGGGTTTCTCAGGCTCCTCCATGAGCATTTTTCAGAATGGTGTCAACAGAGTGTGAAGGAAAATCTCATCTTCTGAGGTTCACATTTGTGCACATTTGTGCAACGGTGTTTGCGGGTGGTAGAGATGCTGCAGAAAACCTCTGATGGAGTGCATTCAAGGTCTTAGAAATTTCCAAAGATGGGATTCTGCAGACAGGAAAGCAGAGCGGGTATTAGACCTAGGGCCTCCGTGCCTGGGCCGGGGAGCCTGAAGTTAGGGCCTCTGCAGACCTAGGACCCGGAGAAAGGAGAACAACAGGACCTAAATATGGACGGGCACCCCCGCCCCCAGATTCAACATCTGTAAAACGCTGTTAGAACTGTGTTCTAACTGTACCCTTACGGAACCCTCTTACACAGTGGGTGGGAATGCAAACAGGTGCAACCACTCTGGAAAACAGTATGGAGGTCCTCAAGAAGTTAAAAATAGAGTTACCCTATGACCCAGCAATTATACTCTTAGGTATTTGCCCAAAGAATGTAAAAACACTAATTCAAAGGAATACATGCATGGTTGTGTTTTCAGCAACATTATCAAGCAGTAGCCAATTATGGAAATGGCCATCGACTGATGATGAATGGATAAAGATGTGACATATATAGATGGTGGAATATTACTCAGATGTCAACAAGAAGGACATCTTGCTATTTGCAACAACGGCGATGCAGCTAGAGGGTAAAAGGTTAAGCAACGTAAGTCAGTCAGAGAGAGAAGGATACCATGTGATTTTAGTCCTATGTGGAATTTAAGAAACAAAGCAGGTGAACATGGGGAGGTTGAAGAAAGTGAGGTAAGCCAGAAAACAGACCCACCTGTAGAGAACAAACTGAGGGTTACTGGAGGGAAGGTGTGTGTGGGGCTGAAACAGGTGATGGGCATGAAGGAGGGCACTGGTTGTGATGAGCACTGGGCGTCGTACAGAAGTGTAGGATCACTAAATTCTGTACCTGAAACTAATATGGCATGGTATGTTAATTAGCTGGAATTCCAATAAAAACCCGAAAGGAACAAAAATAACCATACCCTTACATCATCAGTAGCTTTAAAATTCTCTCTTTTGTTCATGCATCCTTCTTCATGTGTCTTCACAAATGCTTAGCAGGAAGTGGGGCACCTGGATGGCTCAGTCAGTTAAGCCTCTGACTCTTGATTTTGGCTCAGGTCATGATCTCAGGGTGGTGAGATCAAGTCCTGTGTCAGGCTCTGCACTCAATGCAGAATCTGCTTCTTCCCCCCCCACCCCAAATAAACAAAATCTTGGGGCACCTGGTTTATGTTAAATAGATTTATGTTTATATAATTAATAATTAATATAATTATTATATATAATATATATCATATATTTCTATATTATATTATATCATATAAAATAGAAAAATAATAATTAAATAAATAGGTTTATGTTAAATAGATTCATTAGAACAAATGTGAAAACTAGTTTAAAATTTTTGAAAAACAAAACTCACAAATGAAAAGTTGTTCTACAAGTTACTAGAATTTATTATGGTGGTACAGTAATTAAGACAACATGATACAGTACAAGAATAGATACATACATCAGTAGGACAGAGTGTAGAGTGTGGAGATGGTGCAGACTGTCAAAGAATAGTGTGGAAGGTACTGACTTTAAGTAATGGTATGGGAAGGAAGAACTGGGATCATCCAGGATAGATAGGGAGGGTATAACATGAAATAATGACTTCATACCATATACAAACTGAACTCCAGATGACTAAAGGAACAACTGAAAAGTCCTGGAAACATACTAGAAGAAAACACAGAAGGTTATTTTTGTAGAATTCTGGTGAAGAAAACAGTCATGAACAAGACCCAAAGGCAGAAGTAATAAAATGCATGATAGCAGGACACACAGTTATAATTGCTGTATGACAACATATAGGTAACAAAGTTGAAAACAAATAAAGACTGAGAGAACATTTGCCATATACAGGAGCAAAATACTTGGCTCAGTGGGTTAAAGCCTCTGCTTTCGGCCCAGGTCATGATCTCAGGGTCCTGGGATCGAGCCCTGCATTGGGCTCTCTGCTCAGAGGGGAGCCTACTTTCTCCTCTCTCTCTGCCTGCCTGTCTGCCTACTTGTGATCTCTGTTAAATAAATAAATAAAATCTTTATAAATAAATAAATATCTTTAAAAAAAAAATGCTTGGCCGGATGTAAGTTCTCCCTTCAGGTTTCAAGCAGAAATGCTAGAGTGTGGGGCCAGCTGGTATCTGAGGGTACCACCCAAGCCCGGAGTGGGAAGGGCATCTCAGCCACACCAGCACGCCCACTCCCTGCTGCTTGGAAGGCTTCTCACCTTTGAATTAGTCATCCAGCAAACACAGATCAGTCATTAGCCTCCCTCCGTGTGTTGGTGACCAGCAGGGCACTGACCGTAGTGAGTTCAGTAGACAGTGGGCCTGCGCTCCAGAAATCTCACATCCACCAGACACATAGACAGGTCAGTCAGCTATTCACAACCGTAGCAGAAATCACAAGTGCTGCAACCAGTCTGGCTGGTCCTCTGGAAGGCTTCCGGGGATGACTGAATGTTGAAGTGACCGATTAGAAGGCCCCATAAATGTTCTCGAAGCACCACACTGTCAGAAAGATTGGGTCACGTTGTGTTACTAAAAAACGCAAATGAGTTTTTGAAGTAAAGCAAAAAGTACCTCTCAAAGACATTTTTATTTTTTAACAAATCCTCCCCTTTCCTCCAAAGTCGAGGAGAGAAGCAGAGGGGTCCATCCAGGGATCAAGTAAGCCTGAAATGACTGTCCCCCACCGCCGTCCCCACTGCTCATTTTACAGTTCCAGTGTGGCTGCCTGTCATACCCTGAGTGTTCTTTCTTTTCTATAGCTCTCTTTCCCATGAGATCGAGCAGAGTGACATTACAGACTCAGAAGGGGAGGTCAGACCCTCCTGTCCTTTGACACACTAGGATCTGAAGTAAGTTCCTGATGCCCACATGGCCTTTTGAGTGTTTAGCAAAATATATGATGGCTATAGTTCATAATTTGCAATTTGCCAGAAGAGTAGATCTTAAGTGTTCTTACCCCAACTCCTCCCCGCAAAAAACTATCGGGGAGGAGACGGATGTGTTAATCACCTTGATTATGGTAATCATTTCACACCACATAAGTACGTTAAACCATCCATTGGACACCGTAAATAGATACTCTGTTCACTTGCCAGTTTTTCCTTAGAATTTTGGGGTCGTCAGAGATGATATTATCCCAGCGTGTGTTGTGAGTAGCAAATACTACGATGCATTTTCTCCTCCTGGTCAGTGTCTGAATTTCTTCCGAATATAATCTCTGTCGTGACCGCTCCACTGAAACTCACCAGAGAAAGGCTCGAAGAATTTACCACTACAGTCACTCTGAGCTCAATCTGGCACATGCCTTTCCCTCTTTATCTGCGAGATCCTTTTGCAGGATGTGACAACGTGGTATCTGCTTCTGTCTTCTGCCTTGGGGCACTCTCCCTGTCCTGGTTCTCCTGTCTCCTTGAGATCTCTCCTTGTTCGTGTCTTCGGCAGCCTCTCCCTTCGGGAGGACGCCGGAGGACGCCGCTGCGGTAGTTGAGCTGGGTATAATCTATCATCTTCCTAATGCCTCCGGTAATGAGCTTCATTGGAGCTTGTGAGAAGTTCAGCGTCTCAGGTTCCCCGAGAGTCTCTGAATCTGCATTGCAACAAAATCCTGGGCCATTGAGATATTCCTGAAGCTCTGAGAAGTGGTCTGAGGAGCTCCGGACGTCCGGAGATTATTCTACGTGGGTGGCTAGATGCAAGTGGGGAACCTCTCTGTTTCTTGGCAGCCCAAATGGACCCAGGGCCGTCCATCTGGCCGCTCTTTCCCAGTGTCCCTCTCACATTGCCGTCTCTCTCTGTGAGTTCAGGTGCCGTCCTTCCCGTCAGGAGGGCCATGGATGGGATGAGCAGCTTCTGGCTTTTCTTTTTCTTTCTTTTTTTTTTTTTTTAATTAAGATTTTATTTATTTACTAGAGAGAGAGAGCAGGGACACAAGCGGGGGGGGGTGGGAGAGAGAGAAGCAGGCTTCCCACCAAGCAGGGAGTCTGATGCAGGGCTCGATCCCAGGACCTTGGGATCATGACCTCAGCTGAAGGCAGATGCTCAATGACTGAGCCAACCAGGCACCCCGCTCCTGGTGTTTCTGGTAGCACGCTACAGATGCTTGTTCTCCAAGGCTGGGGTCCCCGGCCTCTAGCTTGGCTTGTCTGTCTACACATAGATGGCCAAAGAGGGCTTATTTGTCATGCCTGTCTCCTTCCTGGTAACCTGTATGAAAAACTGACCTCACTACATGGATGTTGAGCAACGTGATTAATGGCAAAAGGAAGTACTTTTTGGTTTGACAAATAATTGTTTCCATTCTTTCATCTGAAAATCATTCACTTTCACAGGAAAAAGAATGTCTGACAACAGTGAGGACATTTATGTGGAAATGACCCATCTGAAAAGGCAAATACTCATTCTCCCTCTTAATCAGTGAGTAAGTGGTGATGGGAGAAATTTTCACCTGCTGTATTGCGTGTCTATCTTCCTTCCTTGACTATCTGCTCCATGAGGACAAAGACCATTTGTAGCTCTAACAACAAGCTGGGACCTGGCACACATTCAGGGCCCAATAAACATTTGATGAATGATACATGAGCCCATTTGTCCTCCATAGAACACTGTTGACACATCTTCAAACACTCATCTGGACTGGACACTCTTCATCAGGCAGTGTAGTAGTAGTATTTTATTTTCCACTGGTTGCAGTGTCCTCAGACTTAAAAAGGCATTATTAACATTGTTTGTAAGAAGAAATGTTGATGGAAACGAGTCAAATGGCATGATGGTTTGAAACTTGCCAGGTGTCATTTTTGGGAGATTAGATAACTGTGTTTTCTGGTAGAGTGAATTGCCTGTTTGTTGCAAGTTAAGACTTTGCTGGACTGGTTTACAGGGCCAGGGGGAGAGAGATAAGTGAATCTTCTAGTGAGAGGTCATCTGTTTGGAAAGCGGGGAAGATTCCATGAACGAGATCCAAGTGTTACAACACAGGGAAGTGTCTCAGACTGCAGGGAGATGAAGCCCCGGACGGAACATTCAAACAAAAGTCCTTCACGCCGTCCTCTCAAGAAAGCCCACCGAGTTCAAACCTCTGAGTGCCAGAATGTTTACAGCCACGAGTAGATTTGGGGGTAAAACCCTGAGACCAAAGGAAAAGTGAATCTTCAGCTGATATTCACGGGAAAAATGGCTCCTTCTCCTTTCCTTGCTTCTGCTCTTTCAGACGCCATTTTGCCCGCAGGGGTGCAAGCAGAGAGGATTACCCCTTCCCCAGGCCCGGAGAAGAAAGATGTGTCATCTCAATGGCATCGTGTGTTTCCCTTCCTCTCAGGTAAAGGCTTGACCATTAGAGGAATGTCTCAGGCATCTTTTTGTTTTCCTTTACAGGAAGAACAAAAAGGTCCTTCCCGCCTAGAGTTTCATTTGTCCTAAGAGCCAACGGGCTGGAGCCATGTTCTTTGTTGTGTCTTTCTCTTCATCCCCCTGCCCAGCCACAACGACTCTATGACTTCGCTTCTTTCTATAGAACTCACGGTTCAGAGAATTCCCATTAAGAACAGACTAGAAATACAACCTCTGCAGCAGAAGGGGTAGTTTTTCTCTTTCATTTTAGATGGCCACCAAGCTTTCCAGGATACCTTCAGTTCATGGAACTTCTTCACACTAGAAGAAACCTCCCCTTACAATAAAAAGGCATTTCTGTGACGTAGTCAAGTGTGTGCTGTAATGAATTCAGTCAGCTAACACGTATATTTGTCATCCTGATGTGACTGGTGACCTTGACTGGAAAGGGAGTGTCTCCTGTTAGGATCTGTTCAGTGCAGGGGGCCCCAGGCTGTCTGATTCCATCAAGTCAGGCCGGATGGCACACTCGGAACTTGGTAGGAGGACAGGTCTCGTGTTAAGTGTCTCACCACAGAGAAGTGTTTAAAAATGAAATCAACATATCATTTGATTTTTTGAAAAGTCATTTCCGACCGTTGAGTGACTTTAGGCCACATTAGGGAAGCTTTATTATCCAGGAATGTTTAGAGGGTGGATCTGAACCCACTTTCTAAAAGAAATGTTAAGTCTACTGAGAGAGTCTCCATGAATCAGGCACAAACTCACCAGAGGACTGTCCTCCCAAAGAGCCCTTTGAGACCCTACCACACCCAGAGGTCTCTCTCCCCCTCTGCAACCTCAAACAGCCATGTTCAGCTCACACCTCCTTCCTCCCTGCTCTCAGCCTGGCTCCTGGCTCGCCAGACCGCAGACACCCCGTCCTCTGGTTGTGTGAATTTTCTTCTAGCAGCTGTTGTGTAAGGCTGCATCCACCACAGTCTTGCCCTTCGGGCGGCTCCCCTCCCCTCTCACGGCCCCAGCTGGAGGCGGCCCCCAGAGCTTCTGGGCACCCCCTCCCTTCCATTCAGAGTCTGGCTCACCTAGAGAGCGGCCGTTCCTACCAGCGGCTGATCTCTGATGCGACTCGTCAGCCAAGGTGCTTGTGTCTTCCTCCCTGCCTCCATTTCTGGGTTTTTCCATGCTCCGTTCCTCTGCACAACTGCAAGGTGTTCTTCACGGTATAGCTCGAGCATGGCGTCCCTTAGAAAGCTTTGTTCTAAGTGCCCTCTGTCCTCTCCTCACCAAAAACCAGCAGGGCACGTGCTTGTTTTAACTTCTTTTCCACCAAGTCCCGTTCTGTCTCTGTCATTGACTGAGTTCCTTTGGGCAAGGGGCCAGCGCATTCCAGAAATGGCGGTGAAAGGGTAAATTGATTGGTTCATTAATTAATAGTTTACAGTAGCATACCTTCAGTGCAAAGATCGCCTTAAAATAATCCACACACTAGGCTATTTTAGAATGATGACTAGACTAATCTATGATCAGCAAACGTTTTAAGTCTAGGTCACAAATTCCTCTTTAGTCTACTGGCTTGCTGTAAGAGATGTTGGTTCCTCTATGTTACCAGTTTCATCTTAAATTTGTTGTCAGGGAAAAAATGCGACTATCGATCCTTCCTGGTATGACCTAGTAAGTTTCGGTTAATTCATGAAATAATGGGGACATGGCGAAACCAAGGAGTAAAAGAGGCATTCCTGGGCATGTAAATATCTGTTCAAGCAACTAAGAAATTAATGTTCGAAAGTTACTTAATTAGCATAACCATTCCTTTTATAAACAAATATAAAGAAAATATAACTAAAAATATTTTATATTTTTGTTGCAGATGATATGCTCCAGGAAGGAGGCATTCTTAAAAGCTTTTTGGTCTTTACTTCCCTTTTAACAGAGAATCTGGAAAAATGCATTTCTTCATAGTTGAAGTGTACCTATTTTGTAAAATGTGTTTGGAGTTGCCTTGTATACGAATGATTGCAGGCGATATCCTGAGGATTTTCAGCTCGTGTTTACCACGTGCCTCATTTCTCGAGGCTTTGGAAGAGGAGCTGAGCTTCGGATCTGCAGTGTCTCCCTGATACAAATGCCAGTTCGAGATGCTGTTTCTGAGAAGGAAAGCCTGCATTAGAAGACAGAGACGGGGATCAAAATGTGCAGGGAATGCAATAAAAGACTAGAGAGCATCAGATGTGTCCCAGCTCAGACACAGAATTAAAGCTGCATGTGTGTGTATGTGTGTGTACCCAAGTGTGTGCGTGTGTGTGTAGTTCCAAAGTCTAGGTAGGGAGAGGACGTGAAGGAACAGGGATATGAGCAAGAAAGCTATAGCTGAAGTTACAGGAAAAAACTTTGCTCTAGATTATTCATGCTTTTAAAATGCTCAGACTTGTCCATCTTTTCCCCTTGTGCGATTGGCACAAAATGTCCTTGTGACATCCCGTACTACTTCAGTCAAAGTCTAAAAGCTTTGTTTCAGCATGTTTCCTTGATAGCAATGTGTTTCCCAGCTCTACCAAGTTTTGTAAACATTAAGCGTGAAACTGACTAAATCATTCAAAACAGAAGTTAAATACGACGTCCATGGACCAAGCACGGCTTCAGGGACTTCCTTGACTGTGTCAAGTCTTCAGATTTTCCCGAAATTTCCAGTTTAAGCCCCAAATTATTGTGGTATTTATGCTATTCTTTGGTTGTAAGTTATGGTTGAAAAACTATAGGGGACCCTGTGTGAATACCAATTGGGGATCTTGGGATTTTGACGAAATCTGCTTTCTCGAATGCAGGTTTGGACAGGGCGTAACTAGGGGAAAGATGGGCCCATCGTGGGCAATGCACTTTGTTGACTTGAGGCCGACAGAACGAGGAGGAACCTTTACCGCATGGTTGTCCCTTGGGTGCACCGTTCTTCTCCACGGCCCTATTGGGGGGACAAAGCACTACCCAAGGCTGTCTGCCCTTCTTGCCCAGGACAGAAGAAACTAAATTCTTCCCCTGTGATTCTAGGTCTTTGGTATTCCCTGCTGCTCAAACATTCCAGATTTTTACCCGAGAAGGTTCATGGTTCCTGATGTTCTTTTATAGTCCTATAAGTGAGCCATCCCCCATTCTGTTGGTTCAAACCCCTTAGCACCTGTCAGGATTGTTTATGACCCTTTCATCATTCTGGTACTTGCAATGCTCTGTGCAGAGGCACCTCCTGGAGAGCTTGTGAAGAAGCAGATAATTAGAAGAGGGAGATTGTTTAATTTTACCAAGATGAAGCATGGCACAGAGAGAAAGAATTCTTGGTCATGAACCAAGTATGCACCATTGAAACCATGTGCTTTCCAAAAATGACGTCTATCTCTATAAGAAAAGAGTCACAGTGACTGAAAATTATAAGCTATCATGCTTTACGCTGTCCATCCCACTTCGAGGGGGAGAGTCACCTGTCACCAGGGCACAGGCAGAAGCCAGGCTCACCCATTACCAATAGCACCGCGGGCTCCCCCGTTGGGGTGCTGGCTCTTCCCACGAAGCCGACACCTACGTAGGGATGACTGTTCTTTGCAAGACCTCTGCCTTACAGCGTGTGCTTCTAAATGAGTTGTGTAATTAAACCTTTGTCTTGAGGAAAGTGTAGATTCACTGTTGCTGTAGGAAATGATATGGAGAAGTCCCATGGGCCTCTCACCCAGTCTTCCTGATGGGAACGTGTTGCAATATCACAGCCAAGATAGGAATGCCAGCACAGGATTTCTATCCCCGCAGGGAGCCCGCTGGTTTCGCTCTTCCAGACGTGCCCACTTCTGGGCGCCAGCTAGGTCCTTCTCCAAAAAGCAGCAGGTATTTCAAAGACACAATCTAGCGTGCTTGGGTGGCTCAGTTGGTGAAGCGACTGCCTTGGGCTCGGGTCTTGATCCTGGGATCGAGCCCCAGCAGGGAGCCTGCTTCTCCCTCTCCCTCTGACCCTCCCCCCTGCTCATGTTTTCTCTCGCTCACTTTCAGATACATAGAAACTTTGAAAAATATAAAAATAAATACAAATAAAAACACAATCTAAGGCAAATTCCTCCTTGTTTAGAACCTGCCCGTGATTTCTTATTGCTCTTAAAACGGAATCAAAACCCTTAGCAGCAAGCCCCTCACCTGGTGCCTCTGCCTCTTGGTTCCCCGTGCTTTCCCAGCTTCATCTCTGCTGGATTTCACTTCAGCCAGGGAGCCCTTCGCTACCACGGCTCTTCCCACAAGGAAGCCCCCCAAACTCCACACAATTTGCTAGTAAGCTCCTCTTGCCCTTGAGGATTGTGCTGAATGGCCATTCCTCAAGGAATCCTGCCATGACCCCTCAGACCTGGTCAGGTTTCTACATGCTAGAAGCTTCCACACAGCCATGATCACAACTGCAGTTCCACACAGAATTTGGTGAACGTCGGTCTTCCCTTCTGGGGTGTAAGTTTCACGAGACAGGACCAATGTCAGTCCTATCTGCACACACGTCCCTGGACCTCGGGTGTTGTTGGGCTCACAGTGACAGTGAAGTGATGATGGAGATGACCATGACCATGACGATGATGATGGTGGTGATGGTGACGATGACAACGATGATGACAGTGACGATGATGACGATGATGGTGACCATAATGACCATGACGGTGATGATGATGGCTTACGTGAGCCAGACACGTTCTTACAGATATTAACATCTTAACCCTGATGATGACCCCATGTGGGCACCTTTTACCCTCATTTTGCAGGTGAACAAAGTGAGGCTTCACAAGAAGTAATTTGCTGCAGGTGACACCTCTTGCTCCTTCACAGGCAAGCATCTAGAGCTGGAACCCATGTGCTTAGATAGGATACCTGTCCACCCCCACAGCCGGCCTCTGCACATGGGTGAGGTGTTCAGTGAACACCTGCTGGATGAATGATTATGGGGAACGTTTTTGAGCTGGCTTTGATTATTACGGGCATGGAAGTCACACGTGGACAGAGACTACAAGGGGCTATTCATTCTGGTGGGCTTGATTCGCAGTAATTTCCTTATTAGGGTTTTTAAAAAAATAACTAAGTAGTAGGTGATAGACATGAATTAGGAAGTCTGAATTATTTGCAAGTGCAAACTCTAAAGGATTTCGTAAATGCTTTTTTCTTTGTGCGTGGATGAGTATATAATGAATATAGCATTCAGTATGTGACAGGTATAATGGGATGTAGGAATTGTTTTATGAAATAACACAAACATCCAGCTCAACACAAACATCCCCCATGTAACCTCAAATCAACACTCAGTAATAAATGAATAGACTTAGGGGGAAAAAGCAAGTGTATTTCTAATGGCAAAAACCATTCCCGGTGGAAATTAATTAAGTTAATAAGAGTTCCTCTGTCCTTTGGCACATTAATACTTAATCCTAATTGTCATTTGATATTTTTGGTTTTGTATTTCTTTTGCAAATTGAGCAAGCATTTGATGAATGACTGGGTTCTGCCACCTAATTTTTGGACTGTCTCCAAGCATGAAATTATAATTCCAGATAATCCTGTCCCAAAGATCTGGGTCTCTTTAGGAGGGAGGGGAGTCGGGGGATGGCCCAGTTTGGCCTCCCCCAAACAAGTCGCCGGGGCTTTCTCTGGTTCTACACACGATTTGAGTTTTTTAGTAATCCTAAAAACTGATGTGCTTTTTCCATGAAAGGAAGTGTGGCCACATTTTCCAGAGGGGGAGTCGTCTGCATCCTTACTCCTTCATGCTCTCATCCCCAGCCCCTCACCCTCGCCACCACCCACACAACATCTGTAGTTCTTAAACTAAAAGCACAAATTATTGTAAAAGTTAATTGAGCTTACAAAGAAATGCTTGTGTAGAAAACCTTCTCAGCTTCAAGGAAAACAATCTGGTTTGAGTGGCCGTTCAACAGAGTAGAAATTAGTTCACTGAAGGGCACTCCTACAGCCCCTTAGGAGTGACCCTGCTGTGGCCACCCCCACCCCCAAGATTTGGCGATCTGCCAGAATAAACAGCTTAAGGAGGAGTTTGGTAAAGCCATAAAGTACACACTTAGTTTTTTACTTCTCTGGTTACTGGCCTCAACCACCAGACAGTTCGCTGGAAAAGCCCAAAAACAAACAAACAAACAAGGGCTTGAGATTACAGATTACTGACTTATGGAAATATGTCCTTTGCACTGGGCCTCAGCCTCCGGCCTCCTAAAGGCCATTGGATGCCACCCTCACACAGCACTGGCCTTGCAGAGACATGCAGAGAGCCCCAGGTTGCCAAGAACGACTTTATCTTCCTCAACATGTTCTGTCAGATTGAATGGGACAGCCAGAGCAGCCAGGGCTGGCACAGGAACAGATAGAAAGGTTTCCGATCCCCTGGAGTGCATTGTTGAGCCAGGATTTGGTCCTGAGACATATCGTGGGGGTAAGCAGCTTTCATCTGCAGTGGTTTCGTAGGCCTGGTGACTTGGCTCCAGCCACATCATTCCACTCCTCTCCCTTAATTACCAGGAGTCTCCTAGACTTACATCACAAGCAAAATGCATGAGGTTCCTTTCATCGGAGAGCATCCCCGTGGACGCCTTGTCACTGAACAGGGCATGTGTTTTGAAAGATGCTCCCGATGATCAAAACCAGCTATGTGGCTCCTGGAGATTAGTCCCTAATTGTCCCCACACAGCAAATAGGTCCTTACTAAGCGATAAGAAGTCCTCTCTAGTGTTCTTTGGCCTGGAGTTTTTGTGCTGGTGGAGCCATCCACCTTAGTCGCCGTATTTAAATGTGAAGGCTGTTTAAGAAAGCTTAAAAAAGAAGAAAATTATAAAATACCTCCAGTAAGCCAGATAAAAGCATAAAAGTTGAAGGTAGAAAATTTTTCAAAGGAAGATACAAAATAAGATTTGGTAACCACCTCTGTGAGTGACTGTTATGTATTCTGTTGATTAAATAGTTCATAATGAGGCAAGGGTGGCAGTGATAGGTTTTCTTGTTTGTTCTTCTAACAGACTCATGGTTTTGGAAGATGTTGCTCTCGTTAGATCTCAAAGGGGTTCGATCCGAAAACGGGCACTCAGCCACCGAATGCTGTATCTGCAGTCAGGAGCCAAGCTAATTCTCATAGGCTGGTGCGATGTGATAGAAAACTAAAACCTGAGAGAGACCCGAGCAAGGAAAAACACTTCCTCATCCAAGCTGGCGAGGAATTTGCCGTCCTCCCTACTATTAATAGATGCAGCGGAGATTCCATTTTCATTGCTCAACTGCCATATTAGTTACTAAACTTGAAAGAAGTGAATCACATTTGCCGAAGACGGACGTACGATGCTAGCGCAGAAGTTTGAGTAATTTCAGCATTTATCCATCTTTTATTCCTTGCTGAATTTCTCAGTGTAACGAGCTAAAGGGAAGCCACAGGAAGCAGAATGTTTGCTGTTGTTCTCAGATGACACGTTCCTCTTTAAAGAGACCAAATGTGCTGTGAAACAACAGAAGGTTTTCACCCCCCAAATGTGAGCAAATCCAAGGCCGTAAGAGGCAGCCGCAGGACTAGGAGACCGGGAAGAGGAGCCGGATGGGGTAGTGTCTTTCTGGAGGATGTCTCTATGCAGGGAGGCCACACACATGGAATTCCCAGGAGCACTGAGGAGGAGGGACATCTGGAGCAAAGTCCCTGGGTGGGACAAGCAGGGGTGAGAAGCAGCCGTTGTCTTCCCATATCCGCAGGGCTGTAAGGTAGAGGAGGAATGAGACGCATCTCTGTTAAGCCAGAGGAAATTCTCAGGGGACTAACTTCAGATCACTCGAAGGAATAATTACATTTTAAGAATTATAAATAAATACAAGAATATTGCTTCACAAACTTGGAGCAAGATTAAAATTCGGAACGGACAAGCAGGAGTTGACAACCATTTGTCCTGAATACGGAAGGCCAGGGTTCTTGGGTGTGGTGGGGATATATGGGGTTGGACATCCAATTCTAAAAGGAAATGATGCCTAGCACAGAGCTGTAATACCCACGACACAAGACCATACACGAAGGACACTTCCCAGCCCCTATACTTCCCTGTCAATTTTCAGTGCCTCGTATCTTCCATTCCCCTATTTACCTAATGCTAGAGGAGGAAGATCTCAACCCTAAGAAAGCTCTTTCAGAGTTTGGCCTTAGAGGAAAATGATTCTGTTTAACATTTACCTTCTAGAAAGTACGGAGTGGAGGGAACCCTAGCCATCTACCTCCTGACCTCTTGTTAGGCCTTCCTCTAACGTAGAGCTTGATGAAGTACGGCCCACAGTTCACATCCAGCTACCACCTGTTGTTGTAAATAGAGTTCATGGGCACATGTCAGGCCCATTTATTTGCTTCTGGTCTGTGGCTGGTTTTGCACACTAGCAGCGGAGCTGAGAGCTTGAAACAGCTCTGTGTGATCTGCAAACCTGAAAATATTTACTCTCTGAGTCTTCTCAGAAAGTTTGCCAGCCCTGGCTCTGGAACGTCATAAAGGGCGTTTCAGAATCTCTCTTTTCTAGACTTAGGTCTGTGGCAAGGGAAGGCCAACCCTGGCAGCAACACCAAGTTACTTGGCTTGGGCAGGTGATGCACCAGATAGAGAGCGGTCTCGTATGGCAATGGCTACTTTGGATTGACAGCTGTCCTCGTGGAGGGGAAAATATGTTCTAGAAAGAATAGTGTATGAGCTAAAATTACAACTCCTTGTGACAGAAACTTGGCTCGGGCTTCTCCTGAGGTGACATAGTAGGTGTTAGTGATTTTCAGGTCAGTCTTTCTTAGTCGATGAACCCAGGAAGTGGGCCTCGGAACTCAGAGCTAGCTAGGGAAAGAGGCTTTGGGCCCCCGCACCCTGGGACTGGCCTGTGCTCTTAATTCTGTTCTTTGCACTGCTACTTCCTCTTCCCATTTGGAAGTGAAACTTAAAGGGAATATTTAGATTAAGTAAGAGTAAATGAAAAAACTGTCCATTTTAAAGCATTAAATAAAAACATATGCACACACACACAGCACTCAAATCCAGCTATGCTTACGAAACCACCACAAAGGGGTCAGATGAGGGCTTTTTCTAAGTGAAAAATAACAGGAGAGAATGTTCTGAGCTCACAGCAAGCTGGGAGTTCTCTTAAGGGAATTCTGAAAGGCATGTACGAGGCGTGGCTTCCTCAGCTCTAAGGGCCCAGCACAGTCTCCCTGCTCAGGGATGGGTCCAGATGCCTTCCTTTCCAGCCACAGACCCGTCCCTGCGACCTCGGCAGGCTGGTGCGCTCCATGGCAAGAGCTCACAGCTGCTCTCCAGGCCACACACAGCTTGCGGGCAGAAGGCAGAGGGGTCTGCTGCTCAGAGTGCTTGGAGGAAGGAAGCAATTCATTCTGCTGGGGTCCCGTCCAGATTGAATTCAGATTCAAGCCGGAGTCATATTTGTTAAGGGTCTGCCATGTGTCAGGTGCTTTGGCTAGAATTCTGCCATCGCATGGAATCCTTCCCAGTCATAAGTCCTTGTTTTTATAAGAAAAAGAGACTCAGCATGATCAAGAAGTTGCCTTGGTAGTAGCAAAACCAGGGTTCTAATCTAGACCTGGTGACTCCAGGGTCTTGATCATTGATAGGTGCTGATGGAAGTTTGATTGTTTGTTGTCCTGTGGTCAGAATGGCGGGGCGGGGGTGGGATGCCTAGCTTTCCATGGTTTTCTTTTTTTCTTCTCTTTTCTTTCTTTTTTCTTTTTGCTTTCCTTTTTTTTTTCTTCTTTTTTACTTTTCAAATCCTTCATGACATGAACATGAAATATTGGTTCAAATAGTTCTGCTGAGAACCTGACATGTTCCTGTGACTTGAAAAAAACAAAACAAAACAAAACAAGCAATAGGCTCCCCTCATCGGTGAAATCAAGCCACTGATCTTTGTAGGCAGATCATTTTTCTTCCTTTCACGGCTTCTCATTTGTTTGCAGCAGCAAAAAGGAGGAGGCAGATTCTAGCACGGTGGCTGGGTCAGATAGGAGCAGCCCGGAAACCTCCGCCGTGCCTGGCAGCTTTGCCCCCTCCGTGCACTCCGACCCCGACTCCCAAATCCAGTTCTCTCCCAAGTACCCCGTATAGGCTGGTGGAGCTTCCTTTTGCCTCCATCGTCTTTGCTCCCTTTCCCCAGCTGCTTTAGCTCCTTTAGATCCTGATTGTTCTGTGTTGATGCTTGGGGCAGATTCCAGGTCCGCCTGTGCTCCTGGAGGTTCCCCCATAGAAGAGCTCTTTGATCTCCCCACTTCGTTTCCAGGCTTGCCCGGGGTTCTGGAGGAGCCAGACCTTTGGAAGTCTTCACACCGCAAAGGCTCGCAGGCTAGCTAAGGAACTAGACCTTCCCCTGGCAGGTGCCGCCAGGGGGATGGATAGGAGGCGGGCTGGGACTGTCCTCCTTTCAAGAAGAAAACACTGCTATAATGACCTTTTCCTGGCGTCTTAGTGATTGCCCCCGTGTTTCAGATTTTTACTGCCGTCATTTGTGGGGTGGGGGTATAGGGTGCTGTTTCTGTTGTTTGTTCTTTCTAATGCTCATCAGTAAACTGAAATGTGTGTGTTATTCAACTGAATATGTGTGTGTTATTCAGAGACAGCCTTAAAACAATTGTGTATTAGAGACTGATTTTTTTCGAAACCTGGATAATAACAGAAAGTTTAAACGAACATTTAAGCTACCTTGGCGTAGGGAGTAGGCAGGCACTGCCCCATAGAACCCAGAGTCTTTCTGCAGAGATATGCTTGCAACAAAGGTCCTTCTTGTCCCCTGTTCTGGACTAGAAATGTTTTATTTCCTTGCAAATTACAAATCTTTTCCAGAATTTTGTTCGGTAAGATTGGATGGAGACATGGTCCTTACAGATTACTGAAAACAAAACCAGAAAGGGTCACTTGGAACCCCCAAATTAGGATATGGGCAGTGACCCAAGGGAGAGGAATCCAGAAAAACAGATAGCAATGGAAGACACCTCTCTTGTGGAGTGTGGTTTCTTGTGGGACGGTGTGAGGCAAAGTCACGGGGCTCAGCTCCTGGCACTTGTTGGCGACTTGTTTTTTTACTCTGAAGGTGAAGTATCATGTTTCCATTCTCCTGGTAATAAGGAGTATTGGCGTCTTCTCCCTCAGATAACTACAGGCCAGCATTTCTCTGCTTTCTGACTTGGGTTCCTTTCGTACATCTCTACCCTGAGTGGCTTTAGGACATCCTGTGATGATTTCATGTGTAAAGTCATCTCCCCAAAGGGCTCCTATATTCCTGCAGGGCCGTGAGTACTTCTGATTCATTCTTGGCAGCCGTGGCTGTGCTAGTTTATTAAATATGCTTTAGTTAACTAAGTGAATGAACAAAAGAACAAACAGCCCCTCGCAGCCCAGGGGCAGGTCCCAGAGCATAGGGGAGTGAACGCTTTCTGAGAGGTGCTGTGGCGACACCTAAGGCTAATGACTCCACCCTCCACGAGGCTTCTCAGCCATGCAAGGCATTCACATGAATTCTAGAAGGACAACTCAACCAGCAAGCAAAGAGCCCAATGTGGGGACTATTACTCAGCCTTTGTCATTAGAGAGTGAGCCATGTGGACCTGAGCAGAATACAAAACAGAAGGTTTGTGAGTCGGATGAGGACTGTGCCCAGAGGAGTGAAATCTTGTCAGCCCTGCCTCACTTTACCTCCACGTCACCTTGCTGGGAATGGCAGATTGTGCAGGTGTAAGTAGGAAAAGAAAAGCTGCACCCTGAGATGCAACATTAGACATGAGGTGGTGAGAAGCTGTTGAAAACGTAGCATGTTGCCAGACCACGCGTGCCAAGGGCTTTGGGAATGTTGGACCTGAAGGCTCACACTCTCACCCCCCCAACCCCCCACCACTGTTTTCTGCTCACCAGTTCGCTACTGAACTGAGTCAAGTCAGAGTGGAGAGTTGGTAGGTAGTCAACCGAAGGCAGCCTTTGGTCAAACTCTCATCAGCTTTGAAACCCGGTTTCAAGCAATGGCCTTTGACACCAACCCCTTTTTGGAGTTTTGTATTTTTGTATATTTGTATTTGCATTTCCCAAGTCCTCGCACCAGCCCTTCTCTGGGCTTCACCGTCTGTGACAATCACTGGTGTCCCCTTCCCCAGCCAGCCTCGCCCCGGAACTGCCTCATCCCTCCAAGTCTCCTGGCGCTCTGGGAGGCAGACAATGGATCGGACGGGCATACCCATCCTCGCTCAGTGGGTTCTTCCGTGTAACTTGCTCCTCAACTCCTCTTCCTCATCTGGGTAACAGGCAGGTTTCAGGGCAGCCTTGGAACCTGGGAAGGACGGTGGAGACGGCTGGCACCAACAAGATTCTTGACTCTGCCCTGCCCTGCACTGGTCGGTCTGAGGGGCCCGAGTCTGAGAAGGCGGCAGAGCTCGCAAGAAATAGGTCAGAAGCAGACATTGCAGTGGAGGCAAGGATAGAAGCAGTGGTTTGGCTACTAGACTTTTGGAAGGGAAGTGGCATTAGTCACCTCAGAAGTATTCCTGTCTGTGAAGAGAGAGCCCCTGCACATGAGTAAGCAGTCGTCCCCAGCTAGGAGATTAGCAAAACAGAGCCCGGGCCGAGAGAAGGAGCTTGCTCATGGTATCTCTAGAAAGGAAAAACCAGACACATTCAATTCACTGTTGTTTATATTTTCACATAGATTTTTAAACCAAATCCAGTGTTCTGTCCTTTCTCCTGTGCGCCCTGCTCAGCGTTCAATAGTCAGTCATGGTATTTGTTAGCCACATATAGACCTAGTTCTGTATAAGCTGAAAGAAATGGTGATATATGTAACTCCTCCACCCATGAATTTTTGTTCAGTACCTAGCCATATGTTTAAAATACAGAGACACTGGCCACCAAGATAGAGTGTTGTCTGATACATACTAGGTATTCGAAAGGGATTTATTGGATTGAGCGAATAAAAAGTTGGTATTGCTTTATGAAATTCTTTTTTCGTCCAAATCAGTTTGTCATAGTTCAGTAAGATAGGTCAGATTCATCTCTGACTAACCAATAAACTACCTATTTAAGAAAAAAAAAAAAAGGGATGGAGAGGCATGCCTGGGTGGCTCAGTTGGTTAAGTGTCTGCCTTCAGATCAGATCCTGGGGTCCTGGGATAGAGCCCCACATCGGGCTCCCTGCTCAGTGGGGAGCCTGCTTTTCCCTCTCCCCCTTCCCCCACCCATTCTCTGTCTGTATCTTGCTAACTCACTTTCTGTCCTCTCAAATGAATAAATAAAATCTTTTTTAGAAATGGAATGGATTTCCAGCCCTGTGATTTAAGATACTTGGTTTCCATTGTTAGGACCATTCTCAGGATAACAGCCTATAAAACAAAGTGCTGACTTTTATTTCAAAATCTTTTTTTTTTTTTTTAAGATTTTATTTATTTATTTGACAGACAGAGATCACAAGTAGGCAGAGAGGCAGGCAGAGAGAGAGGAAGGGAAGCAGGCTCCCCGCTGAGCAGAGAGCCTGATGCGGGGCTCAATCCCAGAACCCAGAACCCTGAGATCATGACCTGAGCCGAAAGCAGAGGCTTTAACCCACTGAGCCACCCAGGTACCCCTTTATTTCAGAATCTTAGAGCTATCCCAAATTTCAACACAACTCATCAATTCTGCTGAGACTATTTAAAAAAATTTTGTTTAAGTTCCTGGGTGGGGGTAGGAAATGGTTTTTTGGTATCATGAAGATGTAGACAGAAATAGATGGCCAAAGTTTGGTTGCTAGGGTAAAGCCCCAGCGTCGGACGTAATTTATATTCAGAGAGTTGTGAATTATGAAGTACTTCCAGGTCCATGATCTCATAGCTCCTCTGTCAAGTATGCTGAGCTGGTCCCATTTTTAACCAGTGAGAAACATTGAGACCCAGATAACCGGCAGGAGACCATCCCATAATGATAGCATCACCATTGGCACTCTGACAGGTTTTGAGGATGTCACTGGACGCATATTCCACAGTCCCTTGGAGAACTGGACTTCCTGGGGCTCAGACACATCAGTTAATTCCCAAGAGAGTAGACACGATATACAAAGGTATCCTAATTCTGCCTGTTGTTTAAAAATCTTGGGATTAATGTAATGGCTAGGAAGAGAACCATGGGGATAGAAACCAACCAGCTTAGGTGTTCTGTTCCCTAACTCAAAAATAAAAGAGATGTTACTTTAAAATCTTCTGCTTATTAACTTAATTGGAGTTCCTGTAGCCTGCAGTTGTGTTGGACAAGTCAGAGCTTGGCATGTTTAGTCCAGTAGGGATGCACGTGGCAAATTATCAAATATTTAAGAGGACCTTTCGACTATTTTATATGCATTTCCAGGTCACAGTGTAGATTCAAATTCAGCTTGAAAACCATCTTTGGATACCTATAAGCTGAGAACTATGTACTAGTTAAAAATCAAATAGGATAAAATAAGGAACTAGTGATAAAATATTAAGTTCTGGAAAACAAAGGAAAACCTTCACAATTGTGAGACTTTTCCCACTCTACAAAAGTTTTGATTAAACCCACAGTGACAATGTAAATGCTACTTTGTTTGTACTTTTATTTTTTTGCCCAATGATTTCATTATGACTCAACCATAGCTTTTCTACTTTCCTATTACCAACTGTTAATTAAATAAGTTCCATAGGCTTGTCTGGTACTGTAATCACAATTTATTACATTTACATTTACCAATGTAAAAAAAATGTATAGATCAAGGGGAAAAAATGCAGCTTGGGAACTCTTTAAGCACATCGCCATATGAAGCGAGACTATCTCTGCAATGCATTGTGTTTTCCAAGAGCTGCTCAATGCAAGTATTAAGAACAATAATGAGTTGAACTATCTCCAGCTTATCCCTCCTAACATTTTCTGTCTGTAGTAATTCGCTGCTCATCAATTATCACTAATTTTTTTTTTTCCACTTATTTATTACATTTGGACCTTTAAGAAACATATATTACCAGATACACCAATATTCAGTAAAAATCTATTCTAGGTTTTGGGAAGCAAACGGGTAATTATCACTAATTTTTAAAGCGCATTTACACAGGTTCTTAACATGGACAATGTAAAACTTTGAGGATCTTAATAGTTGTACTTGATCATTTCTCCATTAAAAATGTATTATATGAAAATGTCTTTCTTTTGGCCTTGTTTAACCCCGATGTTTGTAGACGTACCCCTCAGTAATTTTTTTTTTAAAGTCATATATGGTCAGTGTAGAAATAGGAAAAGCTGAAAACCCATGAAAAATAAATAAAACACCCCAAATCCCACTATTCATCAAAGACAGTTAACAACTTGGTGCATTTTCTGGGCATTTTTAGCATAGTTGAGATGGATAGACATACACATTTTGAAATCACTACACAATACAGTTTCAGTAAGGCAAAAGAAATGATGGGGCGCCTGTGGCTCAGTGGGCTAAAGGCAAAAGAAATGATAAATTCTGATACAGTGAAACTTCTGACAAGTTTTCTGAGTATCTTTGCCTTCTATATTTTTAAATCTGTTATATAAATATCATCTTATTGGGGATTTCCTTAAACCTTTTCAGCATGAAGGTGGTTAAAAATGTCCTCCTCTGGCTCTTAAAGCTTAATCATATATGTTAGACTAGAAAGATTTTACAGTGACCAACCAGAAGGTTTGAGGACTGCCACTCCTGTAAGATATCCTGTCTCCTCCCCTTCCATTGGATGTCTGAAAACAGAGGCAAAGAGACCCTGTCAAGTCATTTAAGACTTTCGTGGTCTCTTCCCTGTCGTTCATGGTCCCACGGCCCCTCATTGCTCCCCCATCTAAAATGGAAATGCAGTAACACAAGTACACACATCACAGCAGTCAGTCCAATGAGATACACATGTATCAATCAGAATAGGCCTCCAGGGGCGGGGTCTGAGGAGCTCAGTCAGTTAAGCAGCTCTTGATTTGGGCTCAGATCATGATCTCTGATTCTGGGAGATCATGATCTCAGGTTCTGTGATCGAGCCAAGCCACCCCCCTCCTCAGATAGACAAATGAATCTTTTTAAAAATTTTTTAAAAAATAAAATCCACCATCCCCGCCATATAGATGAATGAATAAATAAATGCATATATTTGCATACAAATAATAGTTCGAAGTAGTGATCAGTTTACTAGGAAGTAAAGAGAGCAGGGGGATATGATAGAATTTAATGGTGGGAACTTGAGCTAATCTGGTTCCAGGAGAGGCTTTCCTGAAGGGAGGACCATTGAGTTGGAATCCCAGTGATAACAGGGAGACAAAGATGCAAACATCTGGAGGGAAAGGAGATGGGAGATGGGACAGCAGATGGGGCAGCCCTGAAGTGAAAGAGAACCGGGCCAGTTGGAGAGAACTAGGGGAGTGTGGCTGGACAGTGAGCAAGGGGAGGCCGAGAGAAGTAGGGATGATGAGAAAGGAGCTTGTTGTACTGTGTTCCGATTACACCGGGAAATGGGGATGATGCCCGCCGAGGAGGAGTGTCATATGCCTTCTGCTTCAAAATGAAGTGTTCTCTCTGCTCAGCAGGGAGCCTGCTTCCCTCTCTCTCTCTGCCTGCCTCTCTGCCTACCTGTGATTTCTCACTGTCAAATAAATAAATAAAATCTTTAAAAAAAAAAAAAATGAAGTGTTCTGTGGAAAATGGGGCAAGGATAAAAGGACAGATAATTTAGGAGGCCAAGGGGAGAGATTTACAAGAGCCCGGCTGCTCTGGCCAATATTCATACATAGTTGAGAAAACAACAAATTAAAACAATTATAAATTTTCCTAGGTGATTTCAAAAGTATCTAAGTGGATTTTGGGAAAATCTGGAGAAACTTGTTTTAATGTTGTGTCTTAATCAGCAATACGGATTTGCCCAGACTTGTGGGGAAAGAGAGGTGTACACCCCCATAACGGGGCGGGAAAACCACAGGCCCTACCCCATAAAATCAAGGGTATTCTAAGACTTAGAGGAGACGGAATGTCTTCATTTTCAGTTCACATAAATTGGGGGACTCTTAAGAAAAAGAACACCTGAGGGCGTCTGGGTGGCTCAGTCGGTTAAATGTCTGGCTTTGGCTCTGGTCAGAATCCCAGGGTCCTGGGAATGAGCCCTCTTTCATGTTGGGGCTCTCTGCTCAGCGGGGAGCCTGCTTCCCTTCCTCTCTCCCTGCCTGCCTCTCTGCCTACTTGTGATCTCTGCCAAATAAATAAATAAATAAAAATCTTCAAAAAAAAAAAAAGGAGAAGAATTTGTCTTCAGATTTTAACAGGAAAAGCAAATCACTAGCATCTTGTATGGACTGTGATATACCATAATTGTCTTGTCTTCAAACAGCCCTAAAGTGATACCACGTTTCTCTTTGAATCAATGGCTTCAACCCTTAATCCTCCATGGATATTTTAATGAAATCACTGAATATGTTCCTTTTTCTTTCCTTTTCTGGTAACTAGTCTACAGACAAACTGGCTCTATTTAATGCCCAGTATTTGAGCAAAGATGTTTGCAGATCCCAGCACTCTCAGTTTAGATAATTCCATGGGGCAAATGTGTTCCGCAGAGGTCCTCTAACATCTGTGCAGTTGGGTCTTGTGTTACTGTCACCTTTCTCACTAGCTAATTTTAACAAAAGCAAGTTGAAAGCTGTTGTGTTTATTCAGTCTTGAAAAGAATTCTGGAAGGTCAGTATTATTTTCACCGTGTCTACTGCTTGAGGAAAGCACGCGGTAGAGAGCTTAGAGAAGTCATTCAGGGTCACATACGGAGGAAGGGTGAAATGAAAGCTTTCTCCTGGATGAATTAAAAAGTTCTTGCCCATTGCAGTTTTGTCTTAAACCTGCCTAACTTGTTAATCTGATTTTTTCAAAAATAATTATACTAATTCAGTGGTCTCACGTTTAAGTCTTCTCATTACTTTATATTCATGCTGCGAGACCTTTGGTATAAATATGGAACGAAGCCGATACTGTGTTGAATCAAGAGGCATCGGTCAAATCAGTCTGATCCTTACTCTGGACTTTTAAGGCACGGTCCTCTCCTTTGTGGCAGACGGCAGGAGAAAGCCTCAGAAGAAACAGCTTTGTAATCATTTCTTTTGAGACTTTAGCAATTAATCCTAGAATAGAATTCAAGATGGATTCGCCTTAAATGGAGTCACACAGTGTACGTACTGCTCTCTTGTTCCCAAGAATGCACATGTTGGACAAGATGAGCATTTACGGCAGTTTGGAGTTGTTTGCCATATTTAAAAAAATGAACAACATTTTGCGTGAACTTTTCTAAAGCATATTTAGTTGTTCACACAGGTTGTGCACTTACTTCCCAAAATGTTTTTTGAATTAATGTTCACATCAATAATGTGTAATGTTGCTGTTATCTTCCAAATGTAGCATCTCTTTTTCTGAACGTAGAATACTAATTGTAAACAATAAAGGGTCATGATAGGTATTCATCAAATAAATATTTTAGGAGCTCATTTAGCATCTTTCAAATGAATGAATGAAAACACAATTACAATCTTTTTGAAATTATTTTTTCTATAATGTAACAGGCTAGACTTAAAGGGCATGTTTTCCTTTTTTACTGACAAAAGTTTCTTTGTCATTGATTTAGTAATAAAAATTCTTTGGTTGAGCTGAGAGAAATTTACAAGCTGATACTCTGTATCTCATTTAAAATGAAAGCAACTGGGGGTGCCTGGGTGGCTCAGTCCATCTGCCTAGGGTTCAGAGTCCTGGGATGGAGCTCCTCTTCAGGTCCCTGCTCAATGGGGAGTCTCCCTCTGCCCCTGCCCCCCGTTCCTGCTCGAGCACTCTCAAGTAAATAAGTAAAATCCTAAAAAAAGAAAAAATTCTTTAAAATGAAAGCAACTGTTACAGTTTTCATTTCTCAGGATACTGAAGAAACTCTTCGGAGATGCGCTCCGACCCCAAGTTCTAGGACATTGTTCACCTGGCTGGGATGAAGGGTGTGACCAATACTGTGCCACCGAGATGACAGCCAGTCAGTTTTAGGCTGAAATGGAGAGACCATAGTCTGCCAGCTGGGAAAAGAGCTTTTGTTTCAACATGTGCCAGCCGAAAGGTCATGGGTTATTGTCACAACCCTGTACCTACATTGGTGGTGGCATCTTTGAAGACCTTGGAATTGGGAAATCAGTCTGGCCCCATCTGCACGCATTGCTGCCAGCTGTGTACAGATGTTCCAGATTGAGGTTGCAATCGAAGTAGCCCGTACCCACAAGTGAGAGCAGCCCGGAGATGTTGGGTCATCCCATCCAGATGGAATGTTGGGAGACTTATGGAACCCTTCTGTCCCTGGAGCAGACGGGGGCTCGGTATTGTCGGACTGTCGTAGTTCCCATGTGAGAGTTCTCGCTACCACCAGATTTGAATGAGACCACAAAAGAGGAGAAGAGGGAAATCCCTGTAGAGTCAAAGAGGATGTGGTGATTGCTTCACACTGAATGTTGGTGTAAATGCTTCGGGTTGATTAGGGGGTGTCTGAGCTTGGGCTCGCTGCCGTGGCCCAAAAATGCAAAGGGCGGATGGTCAGACGGTGCTCTTCCGGGCAGTTCCCGTGAAGAGGAAACAAAGAAGCCTATAAAATATAAATGTAAATTTAGAAAGTGTTTCTGAGGAAAGTACCTGCATATTGACTTTGGCCTTGTTTTGGCGTCCAACCGCCTGGCTGCTGATAGCAGTCATGCCTTTGCAAACAGGAGCCGTGTGTCAGGCTCTGCTTCAGACTCTCTTTTCCTCCATCGCACGCGCTCACACTCACTTTCTCTCCTTCTCTCTCTGAAATAAATAAATAAATCTTTGAAGAAAAAAAAAAAAAGACTGTGTTGTCTTAAAGATTTTCATAGAATTCTCCCTATTTCCCCTTGAATTTTTAACAGTTGAAAATGACTTCCTGCATTATATATATACATTATATATTATGAACTGTTCCTTATATAGACAAACGTTTTCTTGTCCCATACGTCTTGAGTGACCTTTTATCAGAATTAATACTGCAAGTCACCAAAACTCAAAAAGTTAGTTGAAATGTGCGACCCTTTTATTTTACCTTTGCTACTTTACCTGGCGTTTCATGTGATATCTTTTTTTTTTTTTTCCCTTTTCTTTGCAGTTTGCCAAGGCACGAGTAACCGGCTCACCCAGCTGGGCACTTTTGAAGACCACTTCCTGAGCCTTCAGAGGATGTTCAATAACTGTGAGGTGGTCCTTGGGAATCTGGAAATTACCTACATGCAAAAGAATTACGACCTTTCCTTCTTAAAGGTTAGTTCTATCAAATTGACCATCTTACCCAAATACGATAAAAAGAAGTATAACCTCAGTGTATTTGCTTTCACTCTGGCAACTACAAGTCCTGGGGAGCTACAGATGCCAGTTTTATCAGAAAACCACTCTTCCAGCTAGTGTCAAGTTACAGCTATGAAATAATACAGAGAAACAGGCCGGCCTGGCTTTCCACCATCATCGTACACCCTGATACTAAACGTCTAACCATTGTCTTAGCTGTATTGGCTCTTTAATTGGAACTTTATTTTTTTTTAAGATTTTATCTATTTATTTGGCAGACAGAGATCACATGTAGGCAGAGAGGCAGGCAGAGAGGAGGAAGCAGGCTCCCTGCCAAGCAGAAGAGCCCGATGTGGGGCTCGATCCCAGGACCCTGAGATCATGACCTGAGCTGAAGGGAGAGGCTTTAACCCACTGAGCCACCCAGGCACCCCTAATTGGAACTTTAAAATAAGTTCCACTTTGTAGCTTTTTCCTGTTTCCTTGGTATTCCCTCTACACCACTTCACACATTTCCCAAATATTTCACAGCAGGCTCTAGTGAGCCAAAAGGACCCAGCTCTGAAGGCTTCAGAGTTTGGTCCTAGCTGAATTGGTCTTCTGGGTTATTATTTTTTTTTTTCTACTAAGAAAGCATGCAAGACAGATACAAAATGAATTAATAAAATGTTCTCCTTTTATTCTGAGTGTCCCAAAACCACGTGAAATGAGAATCACAGCATTCCTGAGTAACGCACCTCGCCCTTCATTCCTGCCAGCAGGCTCAAGGGCCAAAAGTGTAGGAGTCACGGAAATCCTGTCACCCCTCCCCCACCCACATCCCCACTGTAGTCCTCTGCCTGCCTTATGTCCATCGGTCACTCGTGCGCGTGGTTCGCTCAGGTGCCCTGGGCTTCCTGGACGCGTGTTCGACCTTGCGTTCCGGAACTCCTCACAAGAGAAACACGTCCCGTTCTGTCTCCTCAGACCATCCAGGAAGTTGCCGGCTATGTCCTCATTGCCCTGAACACCGTGGAGAAGATTCCCTTGGAAAACCTGCAGATCATCCGAGGAAACGTGCTCTATGAAAACATGCATGCCTTGTCCGTCTTATCCAACTACGGCACGAACAAAACCGGGCTGCAGGAGCTTCCCCTGAGAAACTTACATGGTGAGAGGCCCCGGGCGCGGGGACACTGTGGCTGCAGGTGCTCAGCGAACCGGTCACCTCTCTCTGTGCCACTCAGAGAAGTCTCGTATCCGTCCAGTACAGATGCTCTGTGTGCTAGCTACATGCCCGAGACAGTAGGTGGAAGTTAAAGAAGACGGTCAGTGATGGGAAGGGACGATTTAAGCCAGGTACCACTTGCCCTGTATCCCTGAGGAGATACCCAGAGAGTTAGTAAGAAACGGCACTGGTTCCTGGAAACAGAGACCAGACGACCTTGGCTGGGCTTCTGGCTCTCTGTGCCTAGGGAGAGAGTAAACGGCCGGTCCTGTTACCTGGACCTCGGGTATAAGGGACATGCATTAAAAACCTCCCCTGTCGGAGGCCGCTTTCAGAGTGATGCTGTCACACAGAGCATGACTTAAGGACAGAGACATTGACGGGAAGGACAGAGAATGACGGTGTTGCAGAGTTTGAATTCCCGTGAGTGGGACGTTCATGAGGGTCCTCCAAGTAGAAGCTAAGGAAGAGGGTAGGAGAGACAGACGTTGATTTAAACAAAAGTGAAGATAACGGAAGCGTGCCCCCGCAATGTGGTGGGTGCGGAGCTGGTGCCGGCCCTGTTACTTCGGGAACATGAGGCCCAGCCCCGTCCTGCATTGCACGTGTTTACACTGCCACCGTCTCGCACATAGAGAAATGGTGGCAAAGTGATCCTCCTAAGGTCCCAAATTCATTTAAAAAAAAAAAAAAAAAGCCAAAAATGGCCACTGGCGTCTTTACCTTTCCCCTGTGCTATGCAGTTGTGATGGGAAGGGGGCCCACCAGGAAAGAGGGGGTGCCAGCAGAGGGTACAGAACAGAGGGAGTCCTGGGAGTGGTCGGAGCCTGGCAGACAACAGCACTGGAATGAGACAAGGCATCCAGACCCAGACTCCAAAACGGCTGGCACAGCCTTCTAGTCGGGCTCCTGGGTTTGGCCATCCTATGAAACGGCCCTAAGACTTTCCACCCAGCACAGTAGGTACTCACAGCACCCACGCACATAGTTCGCGTTTATGCTGATACTAATTTGTGCTATTTACACATTTTGCAAAATGGTATGTGCGTCCAGCATGCCTCAATCTGCCCGTCTGGCCTCATGCTCTGTCGCAGTGATGGGCAGGTGCGGTTAAGAGCGTGGACCCCGGAGCCAGACTGTCTGGGTTCCAGGCCTGGTTCCACCACTCCCCAGCCAGATGCCCCTGGAGCGGGTTCTCTCTGTGTCTCAGCTTCCTCTGCTTTAAAAATGTGGATAACGATGGTCACACACTTCCTGGGCGTGGGGGGAGATTCAGGGAATCACTATGGTAAAAGCACTGAGGAGTTCATATTCCCCTCGTTGGTGTTCTTTCCGCTTTGGGATGGGGTTGGATGCGTGCACGTGATTTCTTGTGATCAAATAACTATTTTAATGTGAAATTTTCCATCCTAATCAAGTACTGGTGCTAAAAATCAACTCAGTGCCCACCACAAAGAATAAAATCATTAAGTACTAAAAGTAAAAATAGAAGAATGACGGCACCCGGGCCGATGGCCTCTTTCTCTTCTAAGCTACCCAGTCAGGGGCACCCGAATCGTCTAGCACCTTTGCTGACTTTTTACTTCTCACCATGGCAGACCGAAGGTGTTCTGTAAGGCCCGACCACATACACTCTTCTTGGCACCTCTGTCTTCACGAGGGTCACAGCAGCCTTGATGCCCCTACTTTGTGGTTCCAGTTCTGACCTCCCATTAGAGATTTACCCTCTTGACTCTGGCTGCCTCCTGACAATCTCCTGATTGTCCTGCTGTCATCTCTGACTTTAAACCCAACACCCCACAGTTTGGCCCTTCTGGACCTCCCTGCCTTCCTTCTGCGGTTTTCTCCACCGTCCGCCGGGGAGAACGCCCACCTGTCCCACCGACACGCATTGGCTCCGTCTTCTGGCTTCAGAAAGCCTGCTGTCCCCTCCCCCCCACAGGCCACACGATGCTCCGGGAAGTGTCGTTCTCTTCGACAGCCTCGGAGCTCCTCCTGGGGAGGACCCTCTCTTTCATGTCTGTGCTCTGTCGTTGGGGCAGGTCTGCTCCCTGCCTGAGGAGTTGCTGGGCGTTATCTACCTGGTGGGGTCCTTGTGACCATTAGCTAAGCTTGTGTGTTTCAATAAACCAGCAGAGTACCTGGCTGTGTCCTGCGTCCCGCGGGGTCTCGGGGCGGGGGGGCGCGAGCTTGCCAGCCACGTGACCCCTCGGGCTCCCCTGGCCCATCAGCTCCTATATCCAGTTCACCCCTGCCCACCCCCAGCTGCGGTGTTTGTGCACAGAAGTCGGTCAGGAACCGTTTCTGTCAGCTGGCGTCGAGGCAGCGCTCTCCCTACACTCACGCTTGCCTTTTTCTCATCATTCCTGGTTTTCCATCTTGTGTCATTTCTTCCTGTGAAACATAGTCTTTCCTGCCAGTGGCATTCCTGGCGCCTGTCCTCTCCTCCCCGTACCTAGAGAGCCTTCTCCCTGCCCCCCCTTCGCTCCCCGGCCACCGTTTCCACTGAGGACCTCACAGCGTCAGCCCCTTCTCCTGGCCTTGCTGGCCACAGTGCGTGTCTGCCACGCCCCTCCGACCCAAGTCCCCACTCACTTTCACCCCACACAGCTTCCTTCCCTCCCGTATCTCTGCATTCTGATGGTTTGTGCTCCAGGCCAGTTTCATGGGGAAAGCCCAACTCCTCTGTGACACTACCACCCCTCATAGTTCAGCTGCCTCCCCCACCCCTGCCCTTGCCCAAGCTCTGTGGGGGTCCTGCTTTAGCAGAACTCCAGATGTAAAGAAATGCATGCGTGCTTTGTGCTTTGCGGGAGTTTACAGACCTGGCCCTGTGGTTACCGAGGTTCTTTCCCTGCACAGAAATCCTCCAGGGCGCCGTGCGCTTCAGCAACAACCCTGTCCTCTGCAACGTGGACAGCATCAAGTGGCAGGACATCGTGGACGACAGTTTTGTAAGCAACATGTCAATGGACTTCCAGAACCATGCGGGCAATTGTAAGTGCTCCAGAAAGTCCCCTCTGCCTGTAGCTCCTACGGTTGCTGGGTGGGTGGGGGGAGGTGGACACAGAGTTATAGCATGTTGGGGGTTGGGAGTGTGACAGAGAGCAGATTAATCTAAACCAAAAATAAGTAGTAAACAATTGCTCTGCCTGCTAGAAGAGTGCTTATTCAGGACCTAGGGGAAGCTGGTCTCTCGTGGGGACAGTAGGCATGCCTGCGAACTGGGCAGATCACCCCCTGCCACGACAACGGAGCCCTCGTGTGGCTGCTGACAGGAGCCGTCAGTGCTGGCCCCAGGGGCCTCTCCCATCTTGCCCAGAGGAGACAAGCCACGCTTTTGTGTGCTTCCGACGGGCTGCTGAGCAGTGCCAGGCCCTCTGGAAACACGGGAGGCTGACCTTTGGCCTCCAACAATAGAGCCCCAGCAAAGTTGGGCACAGTGCACAGCGGTGGGGGTTGGGGGGCTGTTGGTCCATATTCCCCTTGGTGCCCATAACCTGGTCCCCGCCATTCATCGGCGAAGCGGCCCGTGCCAGAGGGAGGCTGGCCGGGGGCCAGGCTGTAGGTCAGGGCTGCACCACTTGGACCCTTGGCAACACTGTGTGGGAAACTCTGAAGACACATGCTTGCAGTTACCAGGCTCCTCTTTAACTCCCCCCTCCCTGGTCTCCCTGGTCTTTCAGTCCTTTAAAACAAGTCATCACCGTTTCCTGCTTCTCTGTTTCCCTAAACTGTGCATTGCATACGCGTTTCTGTGCGGGGGGGGTTCTTTGTGGGGTTTTGTTGGTTTATTTATTTTTGGTCTCAAAGAATCTGGAGCTCCTGTGGATCTTCAAAATTGACTAGAACCCCCTTCTGGTTACTTCATTGTATCTTATTTTATTTGTTTATTTGCTTATCGTACTGAAATACCCTTAACATGAAATTTCCTATCTGAACCATTCTTAAAAATGGTACAGTTCGGTGGTAGTAAAAGTACATTCCCGCTGTGGTACAGTCATCACCGCTGTCCGTCTCCGGAACTCTTTTCATCTTGCAAAACTAAAACTCTGTCCCCGGTTCACAGGAACTCCCCCTCCAACTCCCCCAGCCCCTGGCAACCCCAGGCTGCTTTCCATCGCTATGAGTGTGACTGCTCTAGGGACTTCACAGAAGGGGCGTCACATAGTCCTTGGCTTTCTGTGACTGGCTTCTGTCACTTGGGTTACTGTCTTCAAGTTTCCTCCATGTTGCGGCACATGTCAGAATTTCTTACCTTTACATGGATGAGGAGTAGTCCGTTGTCCACTGGGGGGATATCTGTGTGCACGCGTTCTGTTGGTCCGTTCATCAGCTGGTGAGCTCTTGGGTTGCTTCCACCTGTTGGTGGTTACAAATAATGCCGTGAACTTGGGTGTCGAGCCCCTTTGTCTCCTAAATACAGGATTCCAACAGATGGTCAGTGTGGCAAGAAACTGCAGACTTTATCCTATAATGCAAAATTTTGTATTATCCATGATGTCCGGCTTAACCTTTCCTCAGCTGTCTGATGGACAGACAATGGGGAGGTTGAATTGTGGACATTTATAACAACACCCAAAAAACGGACACTGGACGGCTGTGAGGCTAGGATGGGTTTGCCATAAACTAGAACCAACAGCCCAAATGGCACACCTATCCTCGTCACACCAAGACCATGAGGAAGACCCTGAAAAAAAAATACTGGGAAGGAAGGCTCTTCCAATAACAAGATTCAAATAAGACAAGGCTATGAACTGCAAACCAGTAGAGTGCTGGGTTACGAATAGACACTAAAGAATAAACCAGAGACCTAGAAGAGAAAGATAGTAAGAATAAGCCTCACTAAATTAAATATCCATAGGGGAGCCTGGGTGGCTCAGATATGATCTCAGGGTCCTGGGATCAAGCCGCGCATTGGGCTCTCTGCTCAGCAGGGAGCCTGCTTCCCCCTGTCTGGCTGCCTGCCTCTCTGCCTACTTGTGATCTCTGTCAAATAAATAAATCTTTTTTTTAAAATTTAATTAAGTGTCCATAAAGGAATGACATTTCAAGCAAATGAGGAAAGAATTTATTATTCAGTAAATCGTTCCAGAGTGATTGAACTATTAAGGGGACGATATCAAAGTGCCAGAACTATAGGGTTTTTTTTTTTTTTTTAAAGAACAGTATCCACCTGCCACTTGCATTCTCCTCATTAATTACCCGACCAGTGACGAGGTGAGGAACCTGCCACGCTCCTTGAGGGAAGGGAAACCCTGCCCTTGCCTAGAACTTTTCAAGCTACACATGCCTTCTGAGAACTTGTCGCATTTCATTTTTATCCAGGAAAATCTCATCACGTGATTTAAGTATTTTATGGGCAGCGGATTTAAGAATCAAAAAGGTTACCCAGTGTGCCCCCACGTGATGTTACGGTTGATGTAGTTCGGAATTTGAAGTTCAATTAGGTGGGTTTCCTTAAGGGGAAATTAAATCAATCATCCGCTTTGCACACCAATATAAATTCCAAATCATATAATATACAATAAATTACTGAATATATGTGTAAGTGCTAGAAGGAAACATGAAGATGCTTATTGGTATTTTCAAGCTGAAGAAAAGCCCAGTCAGATGGCATACAAGAAAACTTCCATATTAAGAAATCTTAATAACAAACAGGAAAATATTGCGCATCATCTGCTTGCCTTGGAAAGGGTTAATATTTTTGATAATATGATGGTGGTAAAGTAGTCTTAGGTATCCCAAGAAGGCAAGCCTCCCAGTTAAAAAAAAAAAGGGCCAAAGACATGAGCAGTTTGTGCTGCTCCAACACAGACACGATGCCTAAGAAATAAAGTAAAATGTTATTCCTTACTGTAACTTTAAAAAGGTCAAAATAAAGAAGCATCATTTTTGCCTTTACAAAAGATTTGGATTCCTTTCGACTTTTAGATACCCGGTTGAGGAGAGGTATTGAGAAGCAGAAGTCCTCATCCTCTTCTTGTGAGCAAATACACCAATAAAATACGGTCGGGGTAGAATTTTAGCAATATGTATTAAAGCTTTAAAGTGTGCACTCATCATGTCTAGGCGAGTGAAAAGCACAAGGATATAGAAAAATGCTTTTGTGTGAGAATACTCCTTGCAGCCTTACCTGTAATGAATTTTTAAAACAACTTACATATCTAAAAATAAGAGATTAGTTAAAGAAATGATGGTATAGCCGTGCTATTGAAAATCATGTTACGGGAGCACCTGGGTGGCTCAGTGGGTTCAGCCAGCAACAGACAAATGGAGAACTAGAAATTTGGGAGCTGCTCCTTGTTTCTGGAATGTCACATTGCTCAGGGTCTTGCCTCCAGTTTCCCACCCCCTCACCCCACTGTTCTCTTCCCTGAGATATGAATTTAACTATTACTCTTACATTTTAGGCCAAAAGTGTGATCCGAGCTGTCCCAATGGAAGTTGTTGGGGTCCGGGAAAGGAGAATTGCCAGAAATGTAAGTCAGCAAGCAGCATTTCAGATCAACGCGGGTCCACTTTCCTCCCCTTCCACGCAGCAGACTGTGTGCCTTTTCCCTTGGGAGACTCCAGAAGGTCAGATGGCAGCAGTCGAGAGAATGATGGTCTTGCCGATCTCTATGCGCGCGGTTAATCCACTGTGGGCTGGTCGGGGCACCCCGTCTGCCATAAATGAGCGGAAGGCAGCCACACACAAGCCAGCCAGTTTCTTTGAACCATGGGGTTGGCATATTTTCCTGGGAACAGAAGACTTGCCCGTGTTGCCTGTCCCCAGCCCCTCTGGTTTCCTTTCCCTCGGGGACGTGTCTACAGAAGCAAGAGCAGTACTTTGCAGGAGGGTTTTTCTCCAGGAATCCTCATTTGGGAGCACGGGCGGCCAAGGGATCTGGGGACATCTGCCTCAAATTTCACCGTCTGACCTTTGGTTTAATTGTGATGTGACAGTTTCATCCTTTAACTCACCACTTTCTGGCAGGCACATTTGTTATCGGATGGCATTTTCCGTATCACCACAAATCTCAGTCCTAACTAGCGCATAATTATTGAGCGCGGCTAAAAGTCTAGCCCTGACCTGGTCAGTCCTCCGAAGTGACTGAAAATCAGTGGGGAAAAGAGGCGGAATACAGAAGGGTCATGATTCTGGGGCGCCTGGGTGGCTCACTGGGTTAAAGCCTCTGCCGTCGGCTCAGGTCATGATCTCAGGTCCTGGGATAGAGCCCCGCGTTGGGCTCTCTGTTCAGCAGGGAGCCTGCTTCCCTTCCTCTCTCTCTGCCTGCCTCTCTGCCTACTTGTGATTTCTGTCTCTGTCAAATAAATAAATTTATAAAAAAAAAAAAAAGAAAGAAAAAAGAAAGGTCACGATTCGGTGTGATTTGGCAGAACGCGAAGTTTCGCAGCCCTAACAAGCTGGGGAACTGCTGAATTCACCCCCCGTTGGCCACTTCACCCACCGTTTTCAAGGGTTCTGCAGGGTACCTGAGGGGTGGCCCTTCCACCCTCCCTGGCTCTTGAGCTCACCGGTGACCTTTGCTCCTTTTCAGTGACCAAAATCATCTGTGCCCAGCAGTGTTCGGGGCGCTGCCGCGGCAGGTCCCCCAGCGACTGCTGTCACAACCAGTGTGCCGCCGGCTGCACAGGGCCCCGCGAGAGCGACTGTCTGGTAAGGCTGACCACCCCCACCCCCAGCCGACCACCCCCCGGGGGGCTTATCTTGCCATGGCTGAGAGGGGCTTCCTGTGGGAGAAATCACTAAATCACACTTGTGGGAGCACTGGCCAAGGGGACAAATCCCCCTCTATCATCTTGCCTTCGACACTTACTGGGTGACCTCAGGCAAATCCTCTGACCCCTCCGTGCCTCAGTTTCCTCACCTGAGCGTGATGCGTAGTAAACAGCGCCTTTTAAGTGCTCCGATGTCACAGTGCACATGGCGTCCGTGACCAGGGCCTGGGCGTGGGACGAGCATCAGTACTAAATACAAGCTGTCTGTCCTTAGTGTTCTTTGTGGCCATCGGCTCTGTTGTCACACTCTCTGTCATTCCATCTCAGTCTAAACCCACGGAGTTGACACCAGAAGGCCCCTTAGCATAAATACACAGAGACGGTAAGGCACGTCCCTGGATTCGCACAGACTTGAACGCGTGGCTGGAGCTCTTCTGACCCATCCCCAGCACAGCTCAAAGCCTCCTGCCCACCCCCGCCCCAGGGGGTCCCAAAGCACTGGGTCTGGTCCCTGTTACTGCAGAAAGTCCTGACGAAAGCCTCCTCGCTCCAGTGGGCAGTGGGCACTACCCGGAGGTGGCCCCCATAGTGTGCACCTTGGGCGTCCTAGAGACATGAGGGCTGGCCAACTTGAGCCCTGGACAGCCCCAAGTGCCAGGAGACGCCCATGGGCTCCAGAGGAGGAGGCCCACCTAAGGTGGGATCCAGAAGACGCCCGTTTCAGGGAGGCAGAGGTTGTTAAATGCCAGAGGCTGCATCCGACCTGGTTGGTCTGGGCTGGAGGGGAGACGGCCTGGGGGTCTTCGGGTCACCCGTGTATGTGGTCTGGTCGCCTCTGCACAGCAGCCTTCCCCAGTAGCGTTTTCTGCAGTTTGGCAACACATGCCAAAACCCATCCTTACGTGTCCCCTATGAGGGAGACCCAGGAGATTGAATTTAAAACTAATTTCACTCCACAGGGACCCATCTAGCAAGTGAACTCCTTCATCATTTGTAAATAATAAAGACGTGGGTTTTTATCATCATAATCGTAAATTATCACAGCTAGGACAGAACAAGAAAAATCATACTTTTAAGGTCTTTCCGACTCTTCTGAAAGTGCTTCACTAGGTTTGTGGGGCGGGAGGGCAGAATTGCTTGGTTTTGCTTTAATCAAATCCTGGACGTCAAGAACTATAACCCGAGCTTTGTGCTCCTGTAACAGGTGTGCCGCAAGTTCCGCGACGAAACCACGTGCAAGGACACCTGCCCGCCGCTCATGCTCTACAACCCGACCACCTACCAGATGGACGTCAACCCAGAGGGAAAATACAGCTTTGGTGCTACCTGCGTGAAGAAGTGCCCCCGTGAGTTCATCACATGCAAAAAACCCTTTCATTTATCAGGCGTCTCTTTCCTCTTTGTCTCCCCCTGGGATCCTGGAGTTCCTTGTCTTGGGGAGTCTTTGGGTCTGTGTGTTGGCCTCACTGTGAGGCAGGTCACCAAGTGCACGGGTGAAGAGTCAGGTCACCACCGCGGTGACAGGCGATGGCTGGTGCTCTGCTGACCAGTGTCTGTTCTGGAGTCTGTGGGGGCCAGGACAGGGACTGAGGTCCAGCTATAATAGCCGTCCAGAATATTCGGTTGTCTGTTTGGGCCACTTCACTGTTCAGCTGTTGTGCCCAGCAGGTCTTGAAAAGACCTAAATGAGAAAGCGTGTCAGGAAACCTGCCTTCTTTAGTGGTTAAGATTCTGGTGAAAATTGTGCCTCTTAAGGGAACTAGAACTTCAGAGGAGTCCCTTTGTATGTTGTTTGGTTTTGTTTGAATTGTTTTGGGTTGGCTTTTGCTCATTTGTGTTTGCATCAACAGGTGGCTCTAATGTTCAGGGAAATGATGGGAATTGTGTCCTCATAGAGAAAGTATAGAGTTGTCGAATTAAAGGAGCATTAGAAACCAATCTTGATTTCTAGGAGGGGAGATCAAGAGAAAAAAATTGGAAGCCCAGCTATGAGGGGGAGATTTGCCCGACCAGATTTGTGGACCCAAAAACTTTTTAAAATCCTATGCAGAAAAAAAAAAAAAAAAAAAAAAAAAAAAAAAAAAAAAAACACACAGAAATAGAATCGAACGAACTAAAGTCTTACAAAATTGCCACAATGATGACACAGGTGTCGTCTTTGAGGGAGAGTTTAACAGGTAGAGTTTAAAAACCCACAGGAAACCAGAGTCTGAGAGCAAAGGCAAATAATTTATAGAATGAAAATTGCAAATGACTGGTAAATATGTTTGAGGACATACTTGGGGAAGTCAAAAGGGGAACACATAGAGCCCCAAAAACATATTGATGTTTGTGTTAATGTTAAGACTAGTAAGTTACTCCAAAGGGAGGGGAGGCTTAGGAGATGGTGAACGTGCGTGGCTCGAAGCAGAACCCAGCTGGTGGGACCAACCCCCCGGCCAAGGGAAGTTTATCAGGCTGGGCGGGACCGTAGAAGGCAGCACGCTGGCCACAGGAATTCCATCCATCCTCAGATGTGGACTAGTGGGCTTTGATCAAGATCACTTATTTTAAATAAACATTCAGACTTTAACCACAGGTCGTGAAGGTCGAGTTGACAGAAAAATGAGCTGCAAAGACATGTTCTGAACCTGTGAGCAGACCCCAGGCTCTGTCTATCCCATCCGTTTCCTGCCTGTGATGAGCTATATTTCTCCGTACCATGGTTTGATAAGCTGTTAAAACTCTTGAACTTGACTCCTTTTCTGAGGGCAACCTTTCATTCTTTGTCCTTCAAGTAAATAAAACCAGAGGGTTAGAGGCCCTTTTCATCGGCTCCTTTGTAGGAGAACATGAGGCAATTGTGTGAGGCCCAGGAACACCTGGTGTGGCTTTCGTCACCTTCCTTCCTTGTCCCTGCAGGTAACTACGTGGTGACCGACCACGGCTCGTGTGTCCGAGCCTGCAGCTCCGACAGCTACGAGGTAGAGGAAGATGGAGTCCGCAAGTGTAAGAAGTGTGAGGGGCCTTGCCGCAAAGGTAGGAAGCCTTCAGGGTGTGGGGACAAGGCTTTTCGTCTGGTCACAAAGCTGGGGTCCACCAGCCCGTCCAACATCACAGTTGGAAGAGATCTGAGCTCATCTCTTCCTTCAGGCTCAGAAATTTCTTCCTGCCTTCATATCATGCCCTGTTCCTGGAGGCTCCTCAAGGCCAATTTACTCCTGCTTATTAATTTGCCTTTTACTTTTTTTTTTTTTTTGTAAAAACTTCCCAACACCCAGAAATGTTGCAAGAGTAGTGCAGTGCACACCCGTATGCCTTTCACATAAACTCCCCACTTTGTAATGTTTGGCCCCATTGCTTTCACTGTCTTTATACTTGTGTCTGTACATGTGTGCGTGCTTGGGCACAAGTTTCTTCTGAATTAGAGGACAGTTACAGATATTGCAACACAGCACCCCTACATTTGCCAGCATGTTTTCTTACAATTGGCGACATTCTCCTAAGTAATGAAAGATGAGTTCACATCAGGATCACTTAACATCAACTCAGTAGTCTTTTCTAGTACCCAATTCGACTCAGGCTTCCCCCTCCTGTCCCACGTAAGTCATTTTTAGCTTCTTCTCAGTCCAGAACCCAGTCAAGGATCATGGGTTTAAAGTAGATGTCCTGCCCGCGTTATCTTCGTTGGTCAATAGCTGTGTCTCAGCCCTCCTCCCCTCATTTGCTTTCTTCTGTCTTCCATGACCAGCCATGAAGTGTCCAGCCCAGGTGTTTTGCACGATGTCTCTCAGTTTGGCTTCATTGACTGTTTTTCCATGGCCGTCTTCCGGTTGGGTGTTTGGGACAGGAGCGTTGCCTAGGTCATGTTGATTTCCTCTCATTTTATCAAATCAGGTGTCATATGATGCCATGTTATTGCATTACTGATGGTGACAGATTAGATAAGATATCTTGGTGGGTATAAAAGAGTGATTTTCTTTTTCTATCATCCCATTTATTTACTGACATTCTTTTTAAAAAAAAAAATTAGTTCCTATATGAGGTCATGGAATCTTCTTTATTCAGTTTCCTGTCTGTTCCTGTCATTCATTTGGGTACTTGAATTGTCCCACACATGGCCTCTCCAGATGTCTCCTGTGTCCCTTTCACACACCCCAGGTCCCAGTCATGTCTTCTACTCAAAAGATACTACCTAAACTCTGTACTTTCCTTCTTAACCTTAATAGGCCCTGGAAATCACTCCAGATAAAGTCATATGAATCTTCTTCATCCTGTGGTGCAGCTGTGTAGGCTCCCTTCTGTGGCTGTACCATAATTTATTCAATGGATCTCCCTTTATGTGGCCATTTTGACTGTTACACTCTTCTGCTATTACAAATAACATTTGAGTGCATAGCTGCTTACCTTGGGTGTCCACTTCCGGTGCCACCTTCCCTGGGGAGCCATCAGTCTTTTCAGTCAAAACGGATCACTCCCCTCTTTACTCACGTTTCACATTTCACAGGTGTCCCCGTGGGGCAGAGTCACCTTCCCTGTACCATGTCATTGAATTCTCCCGATGCCACAGGGAAGTCTGTTATTAGGATTCCCATTCTACAGATGAGGACACTGAGTAACAGAGAATCTCAATGACTTGCACACAGTTCAACAGCTAAGAATGGCAGTCGAGATTTGAAGTTCGTGCAGTCGAGGTCCCAAGCCAGACCCATGAGCTTGTGGGCCAAGTCCATGTCTTCCTGGTCTTGCAACTCCTTGGGGCAGTTGGGGCAGTTGGGGCAGGTGCCCTGATGGAAGAGTATCCTTTGGCTTCAGGAGACTGTCTGGCAGAGCAGACATGGAAGGAGGAAAATAAGAATGTGGGGTAGTACCGGGCACAGGGGAAGTACGAGAGAGAGGGTTACTATCAGCATCCTCAAATGGACTGATAGAATCAGAGATGGTTTTGGTTTGGTTTTGTTAATTTTGTGTTCAACAAATAGTTTGATTCGCCTGTAATTATCATTCCCTAATTTTCTATACATCCCCGATTCTGATCCCTTTGGCTACAGGGCAGTACCCCTGGGTAAGGAAGGTGGTGCCAGGGAAGTCTAGGGGTGCATATACAGTTGGTCTCTGGATTTAGGATTTAAGTAACCCCACCACACTGTCACGCACAAGCAGAGAGAGAGAGCCTGAATATTCTCTCCAAACCATGGAATTCTCTGCCAGACCTATAATTAAATGGCAAGTCTTCATAGGGCCCCCTCATTCGCCATTGTCAGCCAGACCCTGTGAATCCTAAAGAAGCCAGGCCCTGAGTCCCATAACCCCCGTGTGTTAGATGCAGCCCTAGAAGGCTGGTTGAGCCCTTCAACCCAGGACTCCGTAGAGCAGCTTCTCAGAACCAGAGAGAAACATGGCCCATAGGGTGAGCCTGGAGACCCAGTCTTGGCCACCAGAGTCAGCCATGGCTGGTTTCCTTACGAGCAACAAGGGACTCCCAGTGGAGTGGAGCACAAGGTCATGGGGGAAGGGGGGTGGGAGGGGTGGCAGTTCTGGTGCAACAGAGCTTAACTGCTCCTCCTAGAACAGGACCTTATCCTGAGCAATGAGATTTCCAGTGATTATACTTCAAAGTCAAGATAAGTCTGGAAGATAGGTACCAAAATTGCTCTGCAAATTCTAGAGGGAGAATTACAACAGATAAGCGGACTTTAGGGTGGAGATGGCATTTGAGATGGAAATTTAGGAGTGGATATAAATTAATAAAGGGGCTTGGAGTGTGGAAAAGGGCCTGTGAGACTGATGGAGCAATAGGACACAGATCAAAGCATTTGGTTCAAGTAAACACAGGGGAAGAAAAGCAGTTTATCTGATAAAAGTTATTATAGTATTCCCTATGACGTAATGTAAGACAGCCATTAAAAATCATGTTCGTAAATAGTTTTTATAATATGAGGAACATTCACAGCAGAAGATGTAAAAGAAACAAAACACACAAAAACCCGACATAATCTGGTATGACATAACCCTGGAGGGTAGCTGGAAATAACATTTCTCAAAATATCCTGCAGTGGAAACTCTGGTCATTTTGGTCCCTTGATTCTACTTTGCAGCATTCTCAAATGAACACATCTTGCTCTTTTTAATAAAAATAATCCAGATCCATTGGTTCTTTAAAATAGACAATGAGGTGTGCCTGGGTGGCTCAGTGGGTTAAAGCCTCTGCCTTCAGCTTGGGTCATGATCCCAGGGTCCTGGGATCGAGCCCCGCATCAGGCTGTCTGCTCAGCAGGGGGGCCTGCTTCCCTCTCTGTCTCTGCCTGCCTCTCTGCCTACTTGTGATCTCCGTCTGTCAAATAAATAAATAAACTCTTAGAAAAAAAATAAATAAAATAGACAACAAGCTGTAACCTAGGTTAGGACCATAGAAAGTGTTGAGTTTTAGTCAGAGGAGTGGCTTGATGAGAGCTGGGCAGAGGCGGCCCTGGCGTCAGCAGCTGGATCCCACTGCCAAGGAGGGATGGGGGAGAGCAATTGGGCTAAGTCCTAAAGTGGGAATATCGTGAGGAGGAGAATGCAAGCCCAGCTGAGGGCATCACCAGCCATGAGGATGCCATCGCCTTCTCCAGCCACCCAAAGCCCAAGCCCTCACCCTCATTATTGATACCAGCGGGCCTGCATTCCTGTCGAAGGAATGAGTGATGGCTTGCAGGGACGGACTCATGGCTACAATTCTCTTCCCGCTCTCCTCTGTGCGGGGAACCCGAGCTCTTCTGAATTCAACATATGTGAAGGGAATAAACATCTCCCTTATCTTTACAGTGTGTAATGGAATAGGCATTGGCGAATTTAAAGACACGCTTTCCATAAATGCTACAAATATTAAACACTTCAAAAATTGCACGTCAATCAGCGGAGATCTTCATATCTTGCCTGTAGCGTTTAGAGGGTAAGTAACAGAGGAAGAAGAGTTTGAGAATCTCTTTGTCAAACCTGCCTTAGAAACAGTCTGATGTGGGGGCACCTGGGTGGCTCAGTTGTTCAGCTTCTGCCTTTGGCTCAGGTAATGATCCCAGGGTCCTGAGATCAAGCCCCACTGGAACAGGGAAACGCAAAATCCACTTTGTTCACGGGCAGACACGGTTAATGATCATTCTGTTACTTGTTTCAGTGACTCCTTCACGCGTACTCTGCCTCTCGATCCAAAGGAACTGGACATTCTAAAAACTGTAAAGGAAATAACAGGTGTGTGCGGCTACCATGTCACATGAACATGAATGGGAAATGGGTGTTTTAGAGAGAGAACTGGTGGCTGCCTCTGCTTCTCTCTCAGCATCATAAAAACATTTCTTCTGAACTTCTACCATTAATGACTCGTGAGTTCTTTGATAGTTTTCATGATCGCAATTTCCCCTGCATGGAAGAGGTGAACACTTTAATCAGAGCCTTGAGTCATCCCTGTGAACATGTTTCATCCTCGTCTTCTCAGCCCTGGCCAGACGTCCTGATGACCCAGTGACGTTTGAGGGTGGGGGGAAAAGAAGGGCAGAACCCTGAGGGAACAACATAGGCTCTCGGGCCCACAGACTGGCCCTCATGTGCCTGCCCTCCCCCCTAAAAAGGGAGTAATTGAACCTAAATAACAAGACTGTTTTGAGGATTGGAATTAAGTAAGGAAAATATGTGAATCTCCTTCTGTGTGCTGATAGCTCAAACATGGCGGTTGCTGTCAAGAGCAGAGAGGGTTAGGTTCATCAGCTTTGGAGCCCAGCCCAGCTATCAGGGCCATGGCACCATGGGATGGCTGTGGTGGAAGTTGGGTGGTAGGAGAGATGCAGCAAGGGATGGGAATTCTATAAGAGAGGCAGGTGCCCACTGTAAAATTGTGCCTGGGCTTCTATCTACCCATGGGTAGATTCTTGGCGAAGATAACAAAAAGAATCAAATCAAATCTTCACCTCTCCTGCTCAAATAACAATGTCTCAAGATTCCTAAAATGTCTCCTAAAGACATTTCTAAGTGGTGGGTGTCTGAGCCTTCCTCTTGCCTTTCTAGGGTTTCTGCTGATTCAGGCCTGGCCTGAAAACAGAACTGACCTCCATGCTTTTGAGAACCTAGAAATCATACGTGGAAGAACAAAGCAACAGTAAGTTGACCCTGCACAAAGCCTGGTAGATTATTTATTTATCTATTCTGAAGATAAGAGTCCATGAAGAGTTCGAAATTAGACTTACACAACTGTTATAAAGACCCTCCAGAGAGCTTGCACAATTGTTAACCTCTCACCTACACATGGTACGAGGACAAAATGGCGGAATTACCATCGGTGCCATGGTGTTGACTCCAGCACCAGACATCACTCAGATTTAGCCGTTTGCCTGTGAGCGCCATGTTGCACTTAGCTGTTGCATCTTCTCAGTCCCTTCTCATCTCTAACTGTCCCAACTTCTACTCTTATCCTTTATAGCCTTGACAGTTTTACCAAGTGCTGGTCAAACATTCTGTAGAATGGCTGATGTTTCCTCATGATTCGATTGAGGTTGTGCATTTTTGGCAAGAAGACCACTGAGGCGACATGTCCTTATGAGCACATCTTATCAGAGGGAGTGGAGAGACTTTTTAACAATAAGTGTTTTGTTCAGGATTGCCACTTTTCCAACTCTGACAAAAAAAAAAAAAAATCACATATAAGTATCTTTGGTACGGTAAGAGTAATAATGAGTTTTGTGGGGAAGAAGAGTTTGAGAATCTCTTTGTCAAACCTGCCTTAGAAACAGTCTGATGTGGGGGCACCTGGGTGGCTCAGTTGTTCAGCTTCTGCCTTTGGCTCAGGTAATGATCCCAGGGTCCTGAGATCAAGCCCCACATCGGGCTCCCTGCGCAGCGGGAAGCCTGCTTCTCCCTCCACCCTTCCCTCCGCTTGTGTTCCCTTTCTCTCTGTGTCGCTCTCTGTCAAAATTTATTTTAGGAGCGCCTGGGTGGCTCAGTGGGTTAGAGCCTCTGCCTTCGGCTCAGGTCCTGGGATCGAGCCCCGCATCAGGCTCTCTGCTCAGCAGGGAGCCTGCTTCCCTCTCTCTGCCTCTGCCTGCCTCTCTGCCTACTTGTGATCTCTGTCCATCAAATAAAAAATTAAAAAAAAAAAACCTTAATAATCTACCAAAAAAATTATTTTAAAATTTCTAAAAAAAAAAAAAAACTCTGATGCTTAGAAATATTACTCGTTAATTGACCCTAAACATGATACTCAATATTAAAGAATATCAGAACAAGTACACATGAAATATATATTGCTTTTTAAAAACCATCTTGGCTTTGCATCTCTGATACTAACTGCACAGAAAAACCCTTTTGTTCTGAGTTCTCAAAAATATTTCTTTTGCCCAAGATTAATGCAGAGACAAGAGAGATCAGTTTTTTTGGGTGACAGGGATGTACCACTTGACTTAGTTTTAGGAATTTAAATAAAATTAGAATCACTTTTTTTTTTCTTTTCACATTTAATGAGGAGTCCAGTGATACACAGGGACAGGGTGACCACCAGCTCCAGGTGTGGCTCACCAGGGGAAGGGGACTCCGGCTTTGTTCAAGGGTCTAGGCTTCTGTGGGCACATGGCAAGAGAGAATTTCTAAATGGTAGTGCTACACAGGTCTCCTACACAGGCCTCCTCGCTTTCCTCAGGAGCCAGGTTGTGGGAAGGGAGGAGGAGGATAGTGTTGGAAGAGAAAGAGAAACAAGGAGAGCAGGAATGTCCACATTAAACTTGTCATTTTACCTGATATCTCCTCATTCAGTGCTGTCTCCACTGGTCCATTTTCTGTCCTGGTGTCCCGTGAGCTTCCTAAAAGTACAGATCTCTTTCCTATGGTTTTCCATCATTTGCACACAACAACCAAGCTGAAGGTATCCAAAGTCTTCTATGCTCTGGCCTCCTCCACCTTCCCCAGACCTCTTGCCCAGGCCTCCCCACTTTCAGGTTTCTGCTCCAGTAGAAGCCCCTGGTTCTCAGCACCTATCAGCTGCTTTCTTGCCTTCCTGCCCTGCCTGGTGGTCCAAGACTTCCCTCCCTTCAGCGTGAATTACTTTCATCCAGTCACTTGATGGAAACCCATTGATAGACATATAGAGTTCTAGCACAGAGTTGGGTCGTTTGAATGTTTGTTCAATAAATGGATGGGTGGTGAATGGATCAGTGCATCAGTGGATGGATGGATGGATGGATGGATGGATGGATGAGTGGGTGGTTGGATGGACGAATCCATGAATGAATGGATGGATGAGTGGGTAGATGGGTGGATGGATGGCTGGATGGGTGAGTGGGTGGACGGATTGTGAATCCATGGATGAATACATAGATGAGTGGTAGTTGGATGGATAGGTGGATGTGTGGATGCATAGATGAGTACATAGATGGGTGGAGATAGATGAACAGAGAGGCGGAAGGCTGGATGGATGGACGCATGCATCCATAGATAAGTGGATGGACAAGTCGAGAGACAAATGGGTGAGTGGGTGGATGGATTGTGAATCCATGGATGAATAGATAGGTGAGTGGGCAAATGGACAGATGGGTGGATGGATGGATGAATAGAGAGGTGGAAGGATGGATGGACGCATGCACGCATAGATGAGTAGATGGACCAGTGGATGGATAGATGGGTGAGTGGATGGATGGATAGATGAATGGGTGGGTGGATGGAAAAAATGAACTTGTGATTTTTTTTTCAAGTATTTGGATATTTAAAAGGTTAGAACATACTTTCAATCCCCAGGCCAAAAAAAAAAAAAAACAGTAAATATAATAATGACATTAACATTTATTCAGCCCCCCATATGCCACTGAAGTCAAAAATACTAAGTAAACAAGGAACTGGCTTTTCCCTATTGCTTAAAAAAAAACCTCTTGTAAGTTGCAATAAAGACGTACTACAGTATGACTTACAGTTGCTGGCAAGCAGTTTGTAGTAAACATCAGGTGGTCCAGAAAATAAAAATAAGGTTTTAAGTGATAGAATCTTTTTGCAATTGTTCACGTTATGTTTCTTTTTCCACTGTAGTGGTCAGTTTTCTCTTGCGGTCGTCGGCCTGGACATAACGTCCTTGGGTTTACGCTCCCTCAAGGAGATCAGTGATGGGGATGTGATCATCTCGGGAAACAAAAAATTGTGCTATGCGAATACAATAAACTGGAAAAAACTATTTGGGACTTCAAGTCAGAAAACCAAAATTATAAACAACAAAGATGAAAAAGGCTGCAGTAAGTAATCACTCTGGCTGATTGTGGAGATGGTTCCCTTGGGTCGTTTATTTTAATCTAGAATATTCCCAAACATTTCAATTACATTTTCATTCCTGAAGAAGCAGATTAAAAGAAATCTGTGTATTCCTAATTTGTGAAGTTACCATATCAAATTCCTTGGAATTGTTTCCAGTTCGCGTATTTCACAGGATGAATTTGCCTTGAGGCTTAAGCTATCGATTATTTGTAATTAATGGAAATCAATTTTGTATTATTTTACCTGTTAGCCATAGGTTTCTCCCTGTTCATTTCAGCCTCTGATGACTGTAGCTAGCAACACACATGCACACGCCTGCAGATAGAATGAACATTTTATGCTGACATTTCCTAGTCTGATTAGGGAGCCATAGGACACTGTGGAAGCTGGGCATGTGCACTGCTTGGTCACTGGGACAAGCAGGTCTGCGTTCATGCCCCAATTCTAGCCCTTCCTAGCTTCCAGACCTTGATCGGTTTACATAGTTTCTTCAGGCTTTGGCTTTCTCAGTGATTCTTGCCGCCAGTGAGAGAATGAAATGAAATTTTTACATGTTAAACTCTTGGCCCAGTGCCCAGCACATGGCAGGAACCACAAACCTTCCCAGTGTTTCCATCAGCTGTGACATTCATCAGCGGAATGCTGCCCAGGTCCAGTCCAGGAACTCTTGACTCCCACTGGGGAGAATGGAACTTGCATTTGACCTCGAGAAGCCAATTGGGTGTCCCTGCTTCTTGGCACCCCTCCCCCTCTGCACGTCCATGCTGCTCAAGGTCACAAAGGACCCAGCACCTCATTTACCGGTGTGGGTGCGTTCATGCTTGGCCCCTCTAGTCACAGTGCTGCAGCTGACCCCTTGTGGCTCACCCTGTCTTCCCAGAGGCCATGGGCCACGTCTGCCATCCTTTGTGCTCATCAGAGGGCTGCTGGGGCCCAGAGCCGAAAGACTGTGTGTCCTGCAGAAACGTCAGCCGGGGCAAGGAATGTGTGGAGAAGTGCAATGTTCTGGAGGGGTAAGGTTCTTTTGTAACCCCTTGATTTTGCTAAAAGATAAGGAGATTGTTTTTCTAGGTTTATGGTTGTTCACATTGATCCTATTGCTTTTTTTTTTCTTCTTCCTTTTTTTTTTTTTTTTTGTCGTGTATTTGTTGACAGCTGTTTATCACACAAGGAAATGAACAAACGTTTTTCATGACTTATGCCAGTTCACCAATTTATAGAGTCTCTGTTTTGGAAATCTCTGCTATTTTTCTAAGCCACACAGAGTTCCCAAGACAGACGAAAAAGTCATAAGTGGTTCATATGGCCGAGACCACAGTCATCTAGACTTTTCTTTGCGAGACACTCTCCCTACTGTGTCCAAAGCAATATAAATTACATTTCCTCATTAATTTTTTGTTTTATGTTCAAGAAATATTGAACCATGCATATAACTTTAAATGTAACCATGGACAAAGGAATAAACAACCACATAACCACTCTTGAATTTATCTGCAATCAGTAGAAGTACAGTCTGTTGATTCTCTGGGAATCTTGAGATGGATATAAAGCTTTGAAGGTCCTCGAATAATGACTAAAAATAAATAGGAAAGTACAATTGAAGGACAGAGGCAGAAGCTTTTTTTTTTTTTTTTTTTTTAATTTAAAGAACAGGAAATTTTGTCAGAGAGAAGGAGCCATAGGAATTACATATGAGTACAGGAAACCTCCCTTCTTGTTTCACTGTCGGGGTCTGGGCCATAGCACAGATCCAGAAATATTCAGGAGCAAGATGAGAAGACCAAGTCCAGTTCTGTACGAACCCTTTAGCAGGTCGGCTCAGTAACCTGACCGAGTACGTTGTATAATTGACAGTGTTATTTCAACAAGAAATATCCGTGCAATCCTTACTGCTCCAAAAGAGACACAAGTCTCATGGTTTCTACATCGTTTTAAAGAGAGATGGAACTGGGGCACCTGGGTGGCTCAATGGGTTAAGCATCTGCCTTCGGCTCAGGTCATGATCCCAGGGTCCTGGGATAGAGCCCCTGCTCATCGGGTTCTCCCACACCCCCTCCCCCAACCCACCACTTGTGTGCACTCTCTCTCTCACATAAATAATACAATCTTTAAAAAAGGCGGGGGGGGGGGAATTTAAATAACCATGTTGGTGGTCCCTTTCTGTTAAGAATGTCGTTGTCTGGTAGCAAGTACTCAGCCTGCAGGATGGGCTCCTCCCACAGGTGTTATAACTCAGGGAAGAAGGGAAGGAAAGAACCAATTGGGCATATTTGGTTTAATTGAGGACATGAGGGAGGACTTAGGGAACATGTTGAGGGGTGTAAACACTCCTCGTTCACTGGAGTGAAGACCTGTAGTTAATTCCCAGGCAGCTTTCAACCTCAGTAGCTGCCACCACTGTTCTGTCTTTTCAATCCAACGTGGTCTTCTTGCTTAACATTGATCTGGACATCCTGAGGAATAGCGAAACTCTTACAAGCAAAATTTTTCACACCTGTATTGCACACTTACGGTTTTTGTTAATAACCATGGAGTACGTTCTAACGTCTCTCCTTTCTTTTCCTGTACATTAATCTACGGTTAATCATTTTTCTCCAGCTTGCTTTAAATATCCATGAATCTGATGTTGGGGATGAGGTCACCTCTTAAGGACTATGACCTTTTTCATGTATTGGCTTGTTTGCCTAAGAGACAAAAACTGCGCCTTGTAGAATAATGCAGGGAAGATGTTTGGATTATGAATGAAGCTTGTGTATTTGTTGAGGGGAAAGATGACCAAGGATTCAGTTAATACAGTCACTTTATGATCTCACAGTAGAGTCCTGATTCCCCACAGCTGCATGTTGACCTGAAATTTTTTGGTATTGCTGGAAAAGAGGATTTGCATCCTCTGAAATTTCAGATGGATCAACTCAGATGGTTGTAGCCACCCAGCATTTTGAAGCAGGATCTCTGGAGACGGAGACGGTGCTGATCAGTTTCCTTTCTTCTCTCAGGGAGCCAAGGGAGTTTGTGGAGAACTCCGAGTGTATACAGTGCCATCCGGAATGCCTGCCCCAGCCCATGAATGTAACCTGCACGGGACGGGTGAGGAGTGCGTTTGATGTTAGCCCCTCCTACATCGTAGGGAGAAGGCTCCCAGCAGTAGAGCCACAACACTGAGCCAACATGTGACCTCACAGCTGCGTCCCAGAGAGGCTGTGGTTGAGCTGATGTCATCACACACCCCATTGCGCAGGAGCACTCACCTTTCCTGTCCAACACCTCCTAACAAGTTTAATAACATCTACTCTTTCACCAACAGGCCTGTGGTAGACTGCATACCTTGTCAGCCAGTTGTCACCATTTCTGACATCTGTCGTCACTGCTTCGTCACTTTAATCAAACATCCTCAATTCTGATTTAACATCAGTTCACAACTATTCAAAGCATTTTTTTATTTCATGTAAATCTTTATCTTTTTTATTATGTTCCATTAGCCAGCATATAACACTTTGTTACAATTTGATGGAGGGTTCAACAGTTCATTAGCTGTGTATAACACCCAGTGCTCATCATATCACGTGCCCTCCTTAATGCCCATCACCCAGCTACCCAATCCCCCCACCCCTTCTGAAACCCTCAGTTTGTTTCCCAGAGTCCAGAGTCTCTCATGGTTTGTCTCCCTCTCCGATTTCTTCCCATTCGGTTTTCCCTCCCTTCCCCTGTGGTCCGCCACACTATTCCTTATGTTCCACATATGAGTGAAACCATACGATAATTGTCATTCTCTGACTGACTTATCTTACTTAGCATAATCCTCTCCAGTTACATCCCCTTCGACGTAATGGTACATATTCATCCTTTCTGATGGCTGAGTAAATTCCATTGTATACATGAACCACATCTTCTTTATCCTGTCATCTGTTGAAGGGCATCTCAGCTTCTTCCACAGTTTGGCTATTGTGGACATTGCCACTATGAACACTGGGGTGCATGTGCCCCTTCTTCTCACAACATCTGTATCTTTGGGGTAAATACCTAGTAGTGCAACTGCTGGGTCATAGGGTAGCTCTATTTTTAATGTCTTGAGGAACCTCCACGCTGTTTTCCAGAGTGGCTTCCCCAGCTTGCATTCCCACCAACAGTGTAAGAGGGGTTCCCTTTCTCCACATCCTCGCCAACATCTATTGTTTCCTACCTTGTTAATTTTTGCCATCTAACCAGTGTAAGGTGTTATCTCATTGTGGTTTTGATTTGTATTTCCTGATGCCGATTGATGTTCAACATTTTTTCATGTGTCTGTTAACCATTTGTATATCTTCTTTGGAGAAGTGTCTGTTCATGTCTTATGCCCATTTCTTGACTTTTTTGTGTGTGTTTTTTGTGTGTGTTGAGTTTGAGAAGTTCAAAGCATTTCTAAAGAAACACCTAGCAAAACTTTCCAAAATTCAGTTTTCTATCTACATTGTATTTTAAAGAATAGAAATGAGAATTCAGGTCCCCCATCACACCAGTATCCTAACTATAGTTAATCCTTAATATTATGTTTAAGGACATGTGTGTGGATTTGAGCTTCAACAGCCATATGTAAATCTACTAATTAAAAACGTTTTTCAGAAGTTGTCTCTGAATTGGGCAGAAGGCTGTGTTTTGAGGCATAGGCTGCCAACATGGCAGGTTACAAAGTAAACCAATGGTTTATAAGTTCACATGGTGTTAGGGTACATTTTCATCGAGATAAATCAGTTGGTGATACTGACTTTAGTCATCTGATGGCTCTAGTTCTGAGAACACTCAGTCTTTGGACAAAATAGGGACATCCCTCCCTGCCCATTTCATTTCAGTCCCTTTGTGAAGCGTGCAGGTACCAGAATCAAAGTTAGCACAGTCCAGTGTTCATTTTGCCTCCACCTTGTTGTCCCTAAAAATACAGAGATATAGGCTTTCTTGCATTTGCCTCAGCAAGTCTGGCTTCCCACAGTCTTCCTTTAAGTTCAAACATGTTATGCAAGAAAGTTCATCTGAGCAATAAAGATGTAAATGTACTCATAGACTAATTAGATGGTTTTGACAAAGATGGATGCCCATAATCTGTTAAGCAAAATGTAATGAAGTATTTAGTATAGTTATATATGAAATGTCTTTAAAGTTGGGAAGACTTTATAGTGAGCTGTTAGCAGCGGCCCTGTCAAGCGATAGCAATCCCAGATGAGCCTGTCGTTTTTCTACTTGAAGAACTTCTATTATTATTTGGCTGTTTTCACAGTAAGTATTTTAAGTAACAAGTTCAGTTTTGAAAGAGAAAGAAACATGTATAGAGAGGTCGTCCTCAATCTTGACAGGGACCGGACAGCTGTGTCAAGTGTGCGCACTACATCGACGGCCCGCACTGCGTCAAGACCTGTCCGGCTGGCATCATGGGAGAGAACAACACCCTGGTCTGGAAGTTTGCAGACGCCAATCGCGTGTGCCACCTGTGTCATTCCAACTGTACCTATGGGTGAGTGAGAGCATGTCAGGTGAAGAAGCAGGACAGAAGTGTTTCTTGTTCTAATTACATGTAACCGAAAAGAATGAATTGAGTGGAAGATAGGGAGCAATTTTTCTGACGCAATTAAAGGATAATATGCGATGGCCTCTTTTACTTCATATTCAGCAGTCATTTCTGCAAATCAGCTTTCCCAAAGACCTCTTCATCTCGCTACTCAAATCGACTCCCTGCTAGCACCTGGCCTGTCTCCGTCCTTGCCAGTCACCTCTTCAGATGTAAACTGGCCTTTCTCAAACATCCCTGCATGTGGTCCCCAAATTCACAATTTCCATTTGCACTCACTTTGCAGAGTGTTCCCTTTTGGGGGACTGCCAGGCATGGTGAGGGATTGGGATAAAGGGAGTGAGCAGAGTTATTTTGAGTAGGGTATGAGTTTATCAGTCAGTGGTCATTCATCAATGATGCCTGTTGTCTTTGACTTTGGTTTCCATAGGAGGTAATAAAGTGTGCATCCCACAGCCTGAAAAGCCTCTGTGTGTGTGTGTGTGTGTGTGTGTGTGTGTGTGTGATGTAGAGAGGAAGGCCCAAAGGCCCTGGGGGGAAAGGAGCAGGACAGTGTAGAAATGAGGGCAGGGAACAGACCCTCTCCCTCCAAGAGAAGTGTACAGATCCCAGCCCTTGACTGAGATAGGAAATGAGGTGCTCGAAGGCACCCCCATCCCATTCGCAATTTGAAATGTAGTCCTTCATCCTTTCCCAGGCCACGAAATGGTCATCTCCCCTGCCTCCTTTTTCAAACTAAAATACAGCTGACACACAATGTTATATTTGTTTTAGGTGTAGAAGATAGTGACTCGACAATACCATTCATTATGCAGGGCTCACCACAAAAAGTGTAGTCACCACCTGTCACCAGACAGAATTGTTACATTATTGACTGTATTTTCTATGCTGTACTCCTTATCCCCATCACTTAGTTGTTACAACTGGAAGTTTGTAGCTCTTAACCCCTTCACCCGTTATGTCCCTCCCCCTTACGCCCTTTCCTCTGGTAACCACAGGTTTGTGGTATTTATGTATTTACGTGTATTTATGAGTCTATCTCTGTTGTTGGTGTGTTCGTTTGTTTTTTTTTTTTTTTTAGGCCCTATATATAGATGAACTCTTACAGTATTTGTCCTTCTGTCTGACTCATTTCAGTTAGCATCACGCTCTGTCGGTCCATCCATGCACAACAGCATGAGTTGTCTTTTCCGTTTAATTAGAGTAGTTTGCTTTCCTACTGATGTTTGTATTGGCAAATGCTGCTGTTCTCAGAGCCCACGGATTCTGCCTTTTTACATCATCCTGTAATTGAAATAAGGGATGGTGGCCTCCCCCACTAGAATGGGAGCCCAGCGGCTCAGGGGTCATGGAAGACCAGGGCTGACTCTGATGCATGTAACACATTTCGGTTGTTTCGGAGGGAATGAAGCCAGCTCCTCCCCTCACCCCTGGCTTTCTGGGTCTGCAATCATCACTGTCATTTCCCTGCCACCGAGACTTGTCTTCCCTCATCTGTTCCTCCCTACCTGCTCCTTGATCAGTTTGGCTCTAGTCTTGGGCCCTCTACTCCCCAGCCCATATGGACATCCCAGAGCCTGACGTGAGACAACTATACCTATATCACGAGGTGTACGTCAAAACATCTTAATAGCAAAGGCCAGAAACTGTCCCCTTGGCTCAATGCTGGAACAGTCCCTGTCACAGAGTACACACTCAGAAATACTTGCTGGGAGAATGAATAAATGAAACAATGCAAAGTAGATTAACCACAGCCACAAAATGGGGATTGCTGGTGATCTTAATGATTGGAGAGTAATTTAAACGTGTTGCCTTGTGACTTAATTAAAAACTCTCTAAGAGCCGCCTGGGTGGCTCAGTCAGCTAAGCATCTGCCTTAAACTGGGGTCATGATCCCAGCATCCTGGGATCGAGACCTACATGCTTCTCCTCCCTCTGTCCCTCCCCCCTGCTCATGCTTTCTCTTTCTCGCTCTCTCTCTCCACTCTCTCTCAAATAAATAAAATATCCAAAGGGGAAAAAAAAAAAAAAAAAACCTCAGACAAAATACTGAAGAAGCAGAGTGATTCAAATGTGTGTTCTTCTCTCCATTCCTACAGCTGTGACGGGCCAGGTCTTGAAGGCTGTACGATAGAAGGGTAAGTGTCGTAACGGTGTCCAGCGGACCTTCTCAGAAATGTCCAAAGACTGTGTGGGCAGAGACAATACTTTCCCACACTTTTCTTTTCTCTTCTTTTCTTTTCTTTTTAAGATTTTATTTATTTATTTGGCAGACAGAGATCACAAGTAGGCAGAGCAGCAGGCAGAGAGAGAGGAAGGGAAGCAGGCTCCCCGCTGAGCAGAGAGCCCGATGTGGGGCTCGATCCCAGGACCCTGGGATCATGACCTGAGCCAAAGGCAGGGGCTTTAACCCACTGAGCCACCCTGGTGCCCTACTTTCCCGCATTTCTGATCGCCTTCTGCATTGACAGGTTCTTCTCTGGGCCAGCACAGCATCCCTGGCTGAGACCACCCTGCGGATTCCCCCCACCTCTCCCCTGCCTACTTTGTTAGTGTGTTCGGGGGAGGGGACACAGGATATGAGCAGTGGGACCTGGCTCTGTGTGGCACTAGCACTCAGTGCCCAGTGCTTCTCTTCACATGGAGCCTGTCTCTGACTTCCGTGGTCACACCAGCTTCCTCAGATCTTTCTCCTAGCTTCTCTTCTTTTCGCCCTTGCTGACCCAGTGGACCGCATCTCAGACCTTCAAGTTTGATGAAAGAGCTCCAGCGTGAGGTCATTTTTCTCCCCAACTAACCTATTCTAAACAGTGACTTCCTTTAGCATTTCAATTCTGATTCATTTGCCATCATTGCTTGAAATGCTGTACTAAGAAAAGCAGAACTGGGAATTCCTGGTCAGACTCATCAGGAAAGAGTATGTGGTATTATCAATTAACAATGTCAAGCAAGGAATCGGAATTAGGCACAAGGCACCTCTTTGCCATTCCTGACATAACCCAACACTAACCGAATTTCCAGGCATCTCTTCCATTTCTAGTAATGTCTACACAGTCCCTTCTTCAACGACCTGGCTTCCGTGTTGGCTGACTCTTCTGCCCCAGATTTAGCCATGATAATAAATCCTACCTACTATCAAGTGAAACATGAAAGACGAGTAAGGCAGTTTCTCAGAGATAAAGATTTCCTTTCATCCTTTCCTCTTTGCTGAGCCTACATCAGCAAAATTTGTCCTATCTTCACACTATAATCAGTACATTCATAATGAGGTTTTTCATCAAAGCCCCACCTTGAAACTAGTCTGTGACCATTCATTGTTATATAGACTCTACTTTTTCTTCTCTTCTTATTCACTTACCCTTACTATAGCTCCCCACGGAACCCATGCGTACTCTGTAATTATTCTTTGTATCATTTTAGTGTTCCTTTCAATATAGTAAAAACTCATTAATGCAAACTGCATTAATTGAGGAGATGGCATAATGCAGGAGACAAGTTTTGCATTCACTAAGGAGAAAGTGTTGTAGATACCATTTTCATGGAGCACCTTTGACCCACTGACAAGAAATTTGTAAGGATGCTGGGATAGTTATATGCTAATGATGCTAATTAATCTTTGATATTCATTAACATTTCTTCCAGAAAATATGAAGCTTGTCAGAAGCTCAAAGGGGATAGATACTTAAGAATAATAATTTTATAAAGATTCTAAATTCAGAATCCACAAATCCAGATAGCTCTTTTCCCCCAGTGAACTCCAGAACTTCTGTTGGAGGTTTTTGCCGTCCCTGAAATCGAGCACACCCATAGTGGGAAAAAGGAGTGCTGTAAAGTGGTTTGCTGATACACGGTGACATCACTGATTTATGACGATCGTGCTTTTTATGGTTAAAGCCTATCACTTTATAACCTCCCCCATGCTTATTCATAAAGCATTCCACAGGGCTGTGGTCCCATCTTGAAAGCCAAGGACCCTTCAAAGAGGCTGAACGTTATGGAAAGGGTGCCTTCACCCAGGCAAGCCAGGAGACAATGCATGTTTTATGCAGTGGCCTTCTAGTTCAGATGAATGGAGAGATTCTGGGGGTAAATGCAGATTCATATGAAAAGCATTATGGGAGTCTGAGTTACTTTTTGAATTTTGTGGATTCTTAATCAGTAGATTAAAATACAGTTGTCATATGGAGATGTCCGAAGGATACCTCAATTTAAAAAAATGTAAAAAAGCTGGGAGGGAGGACCTTCTAATGCTCAAGAAGGTGGAAACACTACCCTAGAAACTCTTGATGTTCTTTCCTCTGTTTAGAAGCCACATGGTACCTACTTTCTGAGATGATGTTGATTGATGTCAAAGTGTCAAAAAATGTAGGAAATCATAAAATGCCAATGTAATGGGACACCTGGGTGGCTCAGTTGGTTAAGCCTCTGCCTTCGGCTCAGGTCATGATCCCAAGTCCCATATCGGGCGCCTTGCTCGGCAGGGAGCCTGCTTCTCCCTCTGCCTGCCACTTTGTCTGCTTGTGCTCACTCTCGCTCCTCTCTCAGACAAATAAATAAATAAAATCTTAAAAAAAAAAAATGTCAATGTAATGAAATCTGTCCACAGGCCTCACTTTGCCATGTCTCCCTCTCATTCCAGGAACAAGATCCCACCCATTGCCATTGGGATTGTGGGCGGCCTTTTCTTGGTGGTGATGGTGGCCCTCGGGGTGGGCCTCTTTTTGCGCCGGCGCCATATTGTCCGGAAGCGAACCCTTCGTAGACTGCTGCAAGAAAGAGAGGTGAGTGGGTGCCCAGGCCCGGCATGTCCTGCCCATGCCCCTATCCCAGCTTCCTGGACGAAACAAGGGCTCTCCTGCCATGTCTTGCCCTTCAAGATTTTGTATTTTAAGTATATGTTTGTATTATTATGTTTTATTTCTGATGGTGGAAAAACCAGAAAGAATCTCTGAATGTCCCATTATAAACAATTAGTCCCATTTGGGTACAGCTCTGGAATGAATTAAGTCTCACAACATAGCTACCAATCTGTGGGGAGTCCTGTGTAAATACAACACGCATATATGTGTACGGAAAGGCTTGTGCATAGGTGTTGGTTCCTGGGAAGGCACGTGGTTGAGAAGCTAACTGTGGAAAATCCCATTGTCTACACAGTGCTGTTGCCTTTTCAGCTCTGTATGTGACAATGTGAATGGGTCCTCAGCTGGCATCCTCATCCTGCAGAGTGACAGAAGCCAGAGTCCCTGGGAGGAGAGAACCACAGCAGCTCATACCATAAAGGCATTTGCGTGTTAGGATGCCCAACAGGCTACCAAAATGACCAACCCTCTGAAAGGTTTCCTCACCAAAATTCTCTCAATCCAGCTAATTGGAAGTAGAAATCGTATTTGTTGAAATGGAGCTGTTCTGTTCAAGGATTCCTGTACCAGGGAGTCCCTTTGTCAACATACCTTTCGTGAAGTTCTTTGAGAAGGTGTGCATTTCTTCTTTCGAGTGAGTGTGGCAGGTTCTTTGGGCTGAAGCACATCCACGCATGGCTGTGTCTGGGCTTGGCCAACGCCTGCTTCCACACAGGCCGGAGCATTGACCAGCGGCTTTTCTTCCTTATCTCTCACAGCTTGTTGAGCCTCTTACGCCCAGCGGAGAAGCTCCCAACCAAGCTCTCTTGAGGATCTTAAAGGAAACAGAATTCAAAAAGATCAAGGTGCTGGGCTCTGGAGCATTTGGCACGGTGTACAAGGTGAGGCCACCAGGACGCCAAGACTTCTGGGGATGTGGGTTGATGCGCAAATCCAGAGTCCTGGGCTGTCTTCTGTGTATCAACTTTATCTACTTTTGTGTTGCTCATGGTTTGGACATTCCAATGTCTTCTCCAGGTTCTCAAAAGGAAATCTTGTATAACCATGGTGACAAATTAAATGGTCCTGTGGGACCCTTATACAGTCATCAAAAGTTTCCAGGGATGATAGTGGTGACTTTGTAAAGGGGTGGGTGGCAGAGAGGGAGTCTGAAGAAGGGCTGCCTGTCACTCTGTGACAGTGTCCAAATGAAGTCCAAGTCAAAACAGCTCCTCTTAATTTGTTTTTTCTGGATCCTATTACATCAGGTCTGATTTCAGTGAGCCCGACACCCAGTATCTCAGAATTCTGGACAAAATGATCCACACTGGTGGTGTAACTGACACATGCTTAGGGTTTTTTTTTTTTTTTTAAACTAATGACTCTGATTCATGGAACATGATAGCAGGAGAGCTGCTGAGATGTCATGGCTCCCAGCTCTGATGGCCTCGGAATACAGAGCTGTGCTTAAGGTCCCTCGCCCTTTGGGACAGGGTCACTGGTAAAGTCTGTCTGTCTCACGAGTCAGCATATTGCATAGTATGACAATTGCCAGTTAATGTCTTTTCTCCCTCCTCATCTCAGGGACTCTGGATCCCAGAAGGTGAGAAGGTTAAAATTCCCGTGGCCATCAAGGAATTAAGAGAAGCCACATCTCCGAAAGCCAACAAGGAAATTCTTGATGTAAGTTTCTCCTTTGCTCTCTAGTTTTCCACAGGCCCGGACGTCAGAAGCCACATTTTCTGGTATCTAACAGCTCACTGTCCCATTTTAGACTTCTTTTCATCATCGCATTTTAGCTGTTCACTTTTCATGTTTTTTTTCTTTCTAGCTGCCGTTGGTGTAATTCCCTCTCAGGGTTTCTTCTGAAGAGAAGAGTCACATCTTCAATTCTGCTCTCTCTTTCTCTCCCAAAATGATAGAAACTCATAGTCGTTGAATGTCCAGCAAGGGCCAGTCTCAGGACTAGTTGCTTTGCACACACACTCACAGTGAACCCTCCTGACCAGCCTGTAGCGTTAAGAAGGTTGCTCACGTTTACGTGGTTGGCGTAGGATTCCAGCCCATCGCTATTTCTGCCTTCGAAACGCATTTCCATTTGGCTCCACCAGGTTATCTTTGAAATGGCTTTTTTAAAGGTGCCTGGGATTACAGTATGATGCTTCATAACCTCCAGAAACAGTTGCCCATCTTCCGTACTTGCCCCCAAATAATGTGTATGTTATTTCTGGTGTCCTTTTTTAGTTTCTAGAGCAAGACTTAGGAATGTTCCACAAGATTATTTTCATTTCTTTACTTTGAATCCCACTGAACTTTCTTCACCTTTTCTGAACCCTCACTAGCCAATAAAGGGGCTACATCCTCTTAAACAGAGGTTGTCCAAAAGAGGGGCCACCATGCAATGTGGGAGAGCCCGCTTTTAAGGGACACTCAGGAAAATCCACTGGACAGATGGAGTCTTGTTGTTAACACTGTTAGCCTTTGAGTATGGTGGGACATGCCAAACATTTGCTCTCGTCCCAAGGCAGAGCCAGAGAAAGAGAAGGGAGGGAGGCTTAGCGGGAGGTTAGGGAAACAGAGTCAGAAAAAACAAAATGGCCACCTCAGAAATCTAGAGAATTTAGTTGTCCTGTAGTTAGGAAGGACAAGAGCCAAATGTAATATTCCCCACTCTCACTTCTAACCCACACATTATATACCAAACAAGGCCTTTTAGAAAACTGTGTTTCGACACAGTGAACTTCCCAGTGACATGACCACTCTAGACTCCAAATTCTTCCCACAGGCTTCTTTCCTTTACTATTATGGGGAGACCCCCACTCTGGCACGCTTCTCAGGGAAAGATGACATATTAGTACAAGGCAACAGCCAACTGGAGATACTTATCAAGCGAAATTATCTTTCTTTTTAATGGCTTACAAGTTCACGTGCAGTCCTGTTAGCTTTACATCAACTCATGTCAGCGTAACCATGAGAGATACATTTGGGATGTCTCTTCAGCTAGAACCTAGAGCTGCCTCACCTATACTGTTAAACAGAAAATATTTTTTTGCCAAATTTGCTTCCTTAATTCATTCTTCTTTATTCAAGACTTTCTAAGAAAGCTCACAGAACAACGCTGAGGTGTGGGTTTCAGCAATATTTGCGACACAGAGTAAGGGTCGCCTTTGAGGACAATGGCTCTGCTCTGGGAGGGAAGTAGTTTTCACTGCCAAGGACCTCCCAGACCCCAAAAACTGGGGGAGACCTGCTTTTGTGAGGTACAGGGTGGGGGAGATAAACACTGAGAAGTCTAAAAAGGGAGTCCCTCTTTTCCTCTTGTTTCGTCTCTCTCCGGCTCTCTTCTGTCTCCAATTTTTGGAAAAGTTTTGTTTTGTTTTGGGGTCCCCACCCCCAGTGTTCCTGGGATGTAACAGACACACAGCACAGTGTAAGCTGAATTAATACAGCAGGATGGCTTGACTTACACGGGAGTTACTGGGGTACACATTGCTGGCATCCTTCACTGCCTGTAAATCCAGTAAAAAGAAAAAGCAAAGGAAGAAAAGAAGTGTCTCCCTGCTGTGAGAACTCTTACGATCTCCTCTCTTGTACTTCTCATATACTTGACCGCAGTGAGAACTGCTTCTTCTCTCCCTCCATTATTTTATTCCCGCCTTCGTTCTGGTTTCACATCACAGCTGTTGCAGTTCCTGGGTGACGGGCTGGACGCCTTGTCATTTGCTTTTCCTGAAGCTCAGTGTGCCCAGAACTCAGGAGTCCCATCAGTGCAGCATGATGCCTGGGCCATGGGGAGCCCCTGAAGGAAAGGAGGGGCAGGGAGAGTCTGCTACATTTAGGAAGCAAAAGCCAGTGAGTCCAAGGCCAGTTTCTTTTTTTCTTTTTTTTTTTTTTTTAATTTAAATGCAATTAGCCCACGTAGATGTAGTGTTCAAGAATTCATCCATTGTGTATAACACCTAGTGCCCAGCACATCACATCCAAGGCCGGTTTCAGCAGTGAGCCAAGGAGCAGGTGAATTCTGAGACCGGACAGCCCATCAGGCTGCATGCGTCCATTGAGATGCTCACACTCCCTTGTAAATGGTTCTGCTCCCCAAATTCTTGATACTCTGATTCCTGTTCGGGGATCAGGCCCCGAAGTCCGGCATGCCCATCGGGCAGCCTCTAGTTTAAGCCGCGGCCTGAGGCTTAGCTAATTGGTACAATTTCAAAAATGTAGGGATCCTTTCTCTTCATTCCAAAAGCTAAGCATATGCCTCCCCTGAAGGAGTGGAAAATCTAGAGGAGTCCTCCCCCCCCCCCCATTCTCAACCTAAAATAGTTCACAGAGGAGGGAGACCAGCAAGAAGGCAGGCACCGAAGATCATCTTGGCAACGGGGACAAAGTCATAGACTTTCAAGGTCACAGAGCCTCCGAGCCATGTGACTGAGACATCAGCCTTGGGGTCTCTGAACAGGGGCGCCTGGCTGGAGCGCCCAGGTCAGAGATTGTTATAGAATACCAAGCATTCTTGCTACGAGCCACAGTACACCTTTGAGATTCCAAGATAAACAGCTAAGAACAAAGCTCGCTTTAACTTCTGCAGCGCACCAAACAGGACATAGGACGAACAGCGTCTCCATTGTCCTTGGGGGTGGGGCGGAAGTGATGACCTCGTTCTGCGGCTCTATCAGATTTTAGGAGGATGGGGATCTGGCCCAGCTCCAGCCTCTGTGTGGCCCGACACCCACGCCCGGTGCTCTATTCCCCGATGCCCAGGTCCAGGTCAGCTCCTCACAGCCCCGCAACAGATGGTCTGCTCAAACTTGCTCTGGTTTGCAGATTTTTCTCTCCTCCAAAATGAATACAATATGTATCCAAATCCCAACCAGATCTTGAGAAAATAGGAGTGGCCAGAGAATTTCTTTGGTGTTATGGTTGTACGGTTTCCCAGACTTGGGGGAGAGACGTGATTTGTGCTTTTCTGGCAATCGCATGGCCTATTAATTTTTCCATAGACTTTCCAGTTTAAATTTAGGGCAGGCAGTGGAAAAAGAATGCAAACGTTTGTGTATGTGCTGTGTGTGTAGGGAGGTCCCGAGCTCTCTGGTAGCCCGGTCAGTGGAGCACTGAGCGGGGCACCACGGGAGGCCACAGGACCCGTGGGGTGACGAGGGGGCTTGCAGAGGGTGTCGCCCTTGTGGGGAGACCCACCTGGGGCCCCAGATCTGACACAGAGTGTCTCTGGTTAGCCATTCACGTCACTGGGCCTCAGAAGAAATGCACGTATGGGGCTTTCCATACTTTTTATAAGCACATAGGGCTTTCCTACTTTTTATCAACAGCCCTGATGTTTGCAGGTCTTTCAGAATCACATGTCTGCTCTCTGATTTTGTGATATGATGTTTACAGTACAGAAGAAGAAAGGCCGGCCCAACTTGCAAGGAGAGGGCCGAACCACTCAGGAAACTTCCAGACAGCGAACATTAAAAGCTACGGGAACTTCTGTTGTTGTTAATGGAAGTGTGTCGTCTCTGGCTTGCTTTAAATTTCTGGCTTTGTGTGACTGCAGCGTAGTCCAGACCTGACATTTTGGAGGCTCTTCTATGCCTAAGTGTTCGGTACCTCTGCAAAGACAAAAGAGGAAAGACGTGGGGCCGAGGTACTCACTTGACTTGCCCAGGCAGCAGGAACATATAGGGGATACTGAGGCAGTAAATAGCAGTGTTTGTTTGCCAGCAAAAGAGAGTGCCAAAAAGCACTGAGGAAATGCTGGGAGCTGAGAATGCAGTCCTTCCAGCAAGGAGCTCAGTGGGGAGGGAGGACATTTTACAAAATCACACAAGTATTCAAGTGCAGATTACGGAGAGAGCTCCAAACCCCTCAGAACCCCCTGGAGGTTTTGTTCAAAGGGAGGCTGGGCTGGGCTGGGCTCCACCTCCTTGCCTCTCACAAGGTAGGCCTGGGTGGGGCCCAAGAATTTGCATTTGAGCAAGTTCCCGGCCAAGGAAAAAAATGACAAGATGCCAGGAGAGGTTAAGACCTGGGAATCAGGAAGCCCCCTTGGAGGAGGAGGCGGAGGCGGAGGAGGAGTCATCAGACAAGGAAAGCGGAGGTGGAAGGGCATTCCAGGCAAAGGCCCTCTTAGGGGCGAGGGCCTGAAGGAGGTTTGAGAGAGCTAGGGGGGGTGGGAAGGGGGTGGTTTCTGGAGGAGGGTCAGCTGTGCTAGGCATGGGGCTGCCCAGGAACTGTGAGGCCGGAGGAGGGCTTAAGGCAAGAAACAAGGTGTGGTCTGGCTTGGGTTTAGGAATCCGTGTCTGTGCCTCCACCCCTAGCCCCACTCTGTCTTCTCCTCTGTCACCTCAGTGCTCTCATCCCAGCCACTCCGCGTCCCCAAGTCCACACCCCACCCACGGCAGTCTGGAAATACAAAAAGGAACCTCAGAGCTCCCTCTGACTGGCCATGTGGTCCCTTTCACAACTGAATTCAAGGTCACCACCTTTTGTGTTTGAAAGGGAGAATTTATGGGAGGAAAGCGAGGGTCCCCTAATTCTCGGTCTGATGGGAGAGAGGAGGGCCCTTGCTGCGTGCACACTTGCCCTTCCTCTGCCCAAGACTAGGAGGAGGGTTCACATAAAGCCCACAGGCATGGATCTGGGTCCACAAAGGCTCCTGCTTTGGCAGCCAGTCGAATGAGTGGGGCACCTCGCAGAGTAGCGTGGTTTCCCATCTCGAGACTGAGGCAGAGGGCAACACAGACCACCTCTGTCCGGAAATGAATCCTCAGCTGCCGGCAGAGGCTGGGACTCCCGTTAAGTGCTGCCCTCTGTCCAGTTCAAAGCCTGAAACAGGCCCACTGGAGGGGCGTCTCCAGCCCTGGTGGGAAGCGAAGTCTGGTTCCAATGACCCCGGCCGGCCGGGAGCTTTCCTGCGGCCCTACCTCTGCGTGTGTGTTTCAGTCCAGTGGGAAAGTCGAGCCTTAGGGACCCAAACGTGGATTTTTGCAGGTGCTGACTTCTTAAACTGCGACAGAGTCCTCACCAACGCAGGCACCAGCCGCGCTCATATCCAGAGACATCAGGTCCCATTTTTGTTCAATATTTTGCCACTAGGGCACACAGCCTGGGTCTCTCTGTCCAGGCAAGTCCTTGCATCGCGCTCAGAGGGTGTGCTGTGCCACAAAATGACAGTCCCGGCGTAAATGTCCATTGCACTGAATGTTTCATGGGACACCCTGTCCTCCCCCGGTACACATTTTGGAACTCAAAATCATACTTGCGCTTTGCTTTTTTATAAATGTTTTTAAACCTGGAAAGGGGTCTGCCTTCCTCTCCCTTCAGCCACGGTGCAGAGCCCTTCTAACGTTCTGCTCTCTGCGCCTCCCCACAGGAAGCCTACGTGATGGCCAGTGTGGACAATCCACATGTCTGCCGCCTCCTGGGCATCTGCCTCACCTCCACAGTCCAGCTGATCACACAGCTCATGCCCTTTGGCTGCCTCCTGGACTACGTCCGCGAGCACAAGGACAACATCGGCTCCCAGTACCTGCTCAACTGGTGTGTGCAGATTGCAAAGGTAAGTCGAGGGGGCCCTGCCCAGAGCAGTGTGCGCAGAGCAGGCACCCGGCTCTGAGAGTAGAGCAGAAATTCCCACTAACAGCAGGTGCAGCAGCCTCAGCCGGCTGCCCCCCACCCCCCCACTGCCACCCCCCATTCCCCTGGGATGCTACGCTCGTTAGTGAGAGCTGTGAAGAAAAGCAGCAGCAGGCGGAATCAAGACATCCTGAAAATCAACAGGCTCCCCATCCTGGGATAACTCAATCCTGAGTATGTGTGTGTGTCAGTGTGTACCCACACACACCACAGGCATTTTGTTTGGGACCCAGTCAAATGAATTGTGTTTTGCATCCAATCAGGTCCTGTCCCGCTGCATGGGGAAAATCTAATTATTCAGCTCCATTTACACACCATTGGCTTTATTAGGTGCTTGGTGTGGTGTGAGGCTAGTGTTACTTCCCGGGTGTTCTTTGTGTTGAATGTTAGGGTGATTTGTAGTAGGGGCAGCTGTGGCTTCTGCCCCATCAGGACTTGCTATCAAGGCAAGTAAGGAGGCTGGGGCTGGGCTGGGCAGCCCCAGAGGACAGGGGGCTGTGCAGGCAGGGCAGGTGCAGGCGTGAGATCTGCTGTGCAGGTTGGAGGAGCACTAGTAGGGAAACAGATGAGTCTGCTGTGCTGGGATTCCTCTCGTGCGACTCCCTGTCCCTGTTAACAGCCTCGTTCTAGTGCGAGGGACAGCTGAGAACGAGCCTGCGGACCAGGGACCCCACCTGCGTGCTAAGGACACGTGCTGGGTACTTCGCCATTCCCATGGCCTCCCAAGGAGCTCTTACTTTAATCTCTAACTTCTCCCTCTTGATCCCAGCGCTGCACCCATTACTTGCAACCCAAATGCTACATTCTTGCTTTTCTCCTGCCACTCTTTTACCCAGTCAAATGCAGGGGACTTGTGGACAGGCCCCTTTCTGAGCGTGTCTCTCATGGCTCCTTGGTTCGCTCCACCGTGGAGCAGGGTGTGGAGGGGTGTGCCAAGGCCCCAGAGTCAGAAAGCCCGACTTCCACCAGGCCTTGTCTGGGTCCTGACTGCCCGTCCCTCCCCTGGTCATAGTGCTAGTCAGTTTATTCCTGCGCCATCTGCTGTCGATTTCTCCGCTGTAGCCCCTGGAGACTCCTGGCCCCTGGTCCGACCACCACCATGTGTTCTCGTCCTTCTCACAGCCATCACCGGGTCACAGGGTCGAGGACGTATTTGTCGGTAGTAGGCAGGGGTCCTGGAAGAGGGTGTGCGCTTCCAGTGCTGTGACTTCATGAGAAATGTTCATTATTTCTATGTGTGACTGGATTAGGCTCCTAAGGCTGCCACGAATTACCACAGATTCGTGGTGGCTGACCATAACAGAGAGGTATCCACTCACGGTTCTGGAGGCCAGTCCAAAGTCAAGGTGGGGCTGGGCCTGGCCCCTCCGAAGGCTCGGCTCCAGGTCCTCCCACGCTCACGGTCTTCACACAGCTGTTCCCTGTGTCTGAGTCTAAATCGCGTTTTCCTTTCTCTTAAAAGACACCAGTCATCCCTAAGTGCAGGATGCTTTCTTTCTTTTTTTTTTTTTCAACATATATATGTATATATACACATACATATACACATATATATATTTTTAAATATTTTATTTATTTGACAGAGAGAGAGAAAGAGAGATCACAAGGAGGCATAGAGGCAGGCAGAGGGAGAGGGGGAAGCAGGCTCCCCGCTGAGCAGAGAGCCCAGCACGGGGTTCGATCCCAGGACCTTGGGATCATGACCTGAGCTGAAGACAGAGGCTTAACCCACTGAGCATCCCAGGCATCCTGTAGGGTGCGTCCATCCAGGACCTTTGCCTGATGCCATCTGCAACACCCTGTGTCCAAACAAGGTCACTTTCTGAGGTTTCTGATCAACCAGACACTTAGGGCCCTATTCAGTGCAGGACAGTGGTGGATCTGGAGGAGGTGATGGTCAGCTCCACGCAGGCTTTCCCGAATACAGCATTACTTCTGAGGATCTACTCATACACGGATGCCTGAGCCCAGAAGTCCTTCCTTAGCTTTCTTCCCTGATTATCTATGGCAAGAAACAGAGAATATGCCCTCGTCCATGCAGACAATGTTACTTTGCTTTGTTTGCTTTTTTTTTTTTTTAGGACTTTTTATTTATTTGAGTGCAAGAGAGAGCAGGGTGAGCAAGAACACAAGTGAGAGGGAGAAGCAAGCGCCCTGCTCAGTCCCTCCCGATGTGGGGACTCGATCCCAGGACCTCAGGATCATGACCCCAGCCAAATGCTGACATTTAAACCAACTGAGCCACACAGGCGCCCCCTGCTTTTCTTTTTATCACAAATTGCTACCTGGGAAGATCTGGCTTATTTACTGGCCCACTTGAGTTTGTGCCCACCTACCGCAGCTGGACGGTGAGCTCTGTAAGAAGGGTGCCCTGGGGGCACCTGGGTGGCTCAGTGGGTTAAAGCCTCTGCCTTTGGCTTAGGTCATGATCTCAGGGTCCTGGGATCGAGCCCCACATCGGGCTCTCTGTTCAGCAGGGAGCCTGCTTCTCAACTCTCTCTCTGCCTGCCTCTCTGCCTATGTGATCTCTCTCTGTCAAATAAAATCTTTTAAAAAAAAAGGGGGGGGGGTGTCCTGGCCTGTCCCTACCGTGGGCCAGGCTTCCAGGGCTCCGCATACCTGCGGCCAGCTTCTGCCTGATTCCACGGTCCGGTTCCCCAGAGGGTGCCGGCAGGGTGAGCTAGCACTTCTTCTCTCATTATGTCATGTCAGTCCATAGCTCCACGAAGGTGACACTCCTTGGGGTACATAGCCTCAGCGAGTTCTGTTCAGCAGGGACCTGTGCTTACGATTCCAGGGGACGACAGAGGCCATTCTCACTCCTGGCATTTTCAAAGTGAAATTTATTGACTTATAAATGAACTACCTTGATTCACAAAGGCATGGACTCTCCTGTGACGTTTTCTAAATGTGGACGGAGAGCCGGCCACTGTTAGGCAAGCTTGTTGCCCTGCCTGATCTGCTAATAGGACACATTCTAGCACCTGGGCAAAAGGGAAAGCAAAGCCAAGTGAGTAGGCTAAGAAGGAAGTCCGGATGGGACGGATGGGACGGAGAGCAGAAGAGAGCCACGCCCTCTCGTCCAGCATGCTGGAAACAGATTCCGTTCTCTGGCCGCAGGAGCTCGTGGAGACACCCCTGCTCCCCTGGCAGAAAGATCGTTGCTTCCTGAGCTCCTGGCTCACGGGGCCCTGGGCGGCCCCTGCATGCTGGGACTTGGTTGCTTCAGAAAGCATATCCACTCTTTTCTGGCTACATAAGTCGGCCAGTAAGCCCCCAACGATATCAGATGGCACCGTAATGTCATAAAATGTTCTAATCTGGAAGATCCTATCGTCTTATCATCCTGTCGCTTGGAAAACGCTGCTGTTGTGCGAGTTTCTTCCCCTTAGAGCATCCGCCACAGTGCATGTTACTACGAAACTCTCTGGATGGATTAATCTGACATTTCCCAAACCTCTGGGACAAAAGAGCTTGCTTAGCACTTAACCCAGATTAAGATCTCACAGAATTGGGGGTTTTGGGTAATTGCCAGAAGTTGAGGATCCTCGAGAGCAGGCCCTGGAGAGATTTGGGGAGAGAGAGGCTCTCAGACATGCTGTGGGGCCTCATCCTCTGACCACAACTGTACAGGCACCAAACTGTGTTTAAGTCGATCTACACGATACAGTTTGAATAGAGCAAACTTAAAAAGTTGGTTCAAAGGATTTGTTTTTTTAAGCATGTGGGATTACTTAGTTTGGTCTAGGTTCATTTGAAAAAGCCTCAGGTGTTTTCACTGGCCTCGCATTTGTCAGAAGCATTTGTCAGAACGGTCAGGGCATGGGAGCAGTTAAAAGGGGAGGAGACGGGGCGAGCTGAGCTGTTTGTAGGTTATCATGTCTGAGTCGGGGGCAAGAAGGGGATCATTGTCCCCGGATGTAGCCAGAACGGTCCGGGCCGCCTGTCTTCCGTTCTGGGTGCCCTGTCGTGAAACCCGTGTCGACACACTGTACTGTGGTCCTAAGAGACAAGCAGGGGTGTGAGAGACGGAGAATCATGCCCGAAAAGGAACTCGAAAAGGGGCTGCAGTCCGTCAGTCCAACCAGGCTGTGGCGGCAAGGACACACTCACCTCTGTGCACAACGTCCTGCTCCCATGTGGGCTCTGGCCTTCCCCACTCAGGCTCGCTCCTTCTAGGCTATAGGTCAGGACTCATCAAGGGGAGGGTCGAGGTGCAGCCCAAGGGAGGGCACTGATTCAGGAAGGAGGACTCCACTGGAGCTGATTCCCCCGGAAGCACACAGCTCTATAAACTTCAGCCAATAAGGCTGATCAGGACAGAGCCCAGCATCATCCTGTTACCAGACATTTCCCTAATTTGGACTATTTTTTAAAATTTATTCTTAAATGGTCCTCTAAAGATTACAGGTGAATATAATCAGCCTAAATGATCACTTTGCAGTTTGTCATTAAAAAGCCAGAAGTTATCATTATGTTAAAGTATCAGAGCACCTGGGTGGCTCAGATGGTGAAACGTCTGCCTCTGGCTCAGGTCTTGATCTCCAGGTCCTGGGATCAAGCCCCATGTCGGGCTCCCAGCTCAGAGGGAAGCCTGCTTCTCCATTTCCCTCTTTCCCACTACCTGTGCTCTCTCTTCCTCTCTCTCTCTCTCTCCAAAAAAAAAAAAAAAAGTATTAAAATACCAGCTTTTATAAATATTTCACTTATTAATTTCTTGGGCATTTATCTGCCAGTGTTAGGAATCAGGTGCTGTAGATAAATAAATAAAACAAAATTTCTTTTCTCCCCAACTTACACACCAGAGAGGGAAAGAGATCTGTACAGAGCTAGCAGTGCTGTAGGGAATGGGTTGTCAGAGCAGGAGAGCTGGGAGCGTGCAGGACCACACTGGCACAGGCTGCCCTGAAGGGCACAGGGCAGGGCTGGGGTGGGCGGGGACCAGCTAGGGGAGCTCAGTCTGTCAGCCGGGCCCCAGGTACTGGGGGGGATAGCGGGGCGAGGGCTGGGGGAGGAGGAGGTGGGCAGGCAAGCCAGCCTGTCTCTTAGCCTCCAGAGTTCTGTGCTGGAGACGTGCGGGAGATGCACACACTGGGACAGGACATTGCCCGGCGTTGAGAACACACAGGGGCTCCGAGGCTGAGAGATGTTAAGGGCTGCTGCAGAGAGGAACGGGCGCCAGTGCCAAGCCGGGGACGACAGCCGACACCCCGAGGTGTCGCTTCTTGTGCCCGCATAAGAAGACAGCTTCATCTCACAAGCAAAGGCTTCTCAGGAGTTGATGCAGGATTAGACTCCGGGAAACTGTAAGCTACACAGACTATTACAGTGACCTAACTGAGGCTCACAACACATGCATAGAGAAAAGACGGGGTACTTGGCATCTAGGAGAAAACCGTGACAACTCTAGCCCCGACGGAGGACTCTCGCCGGGCACCATCCCGTGTTCTGCATGGCTTAACTTAACTGTCAGATTAGGCCGCTTTACACAGGGAAACTGAGGCATGGGGCTGTCTAAGTAGCTTGCCAAGGTCTTGAGCTAGTACATAGCAACATCAGGACTGGACCCCACGCAGCCAGGCTCCCAAGTCCGTGCTCTTGCACTTGCCGGCATGACTCAGGGCAGAAACCGTGGGCCAGTAAGCCTGGCTGTCCCCCCGTCCCTGCCACAGTACAATGTTGGTGCCATATGACTTCGTCTGGGGTAGGAAATTCTGACCCTTTTCTACCTCTTCTGAGGGCAGGGGCCCAGGGGTGGGTGAGACATACTGTTGATGGAACTCGGCCAAAACCATCTGCCAGCCTCTCCACTTCCTGCTGTGTCCCGTTTCTGTCCTCACGAAGTCTGTGCTCCCCCAGCTTCTCCCCGTGGCAGTTTATGAACCAGAACAGAGACGGATTCCATTCCAGTTTCTCCCTCTGGACTCCCCCCAAGAGTTGTGGGATGCTGCAGCCCTCCGGAAACGTCTGTAAATGTCCAACCCAACCACCCCCAGTTCTTCCTTCGGCTGTAGGTGTCAGTGCCAGAAAAATCTTGAAATCCATGTGAGCCATACCCCCGGGCTTCTCCTTGGTGCTTTGAGATTCCAGCCGGGCTCTTCATACCCCCTTCTAACCTTGGTATTTCAATATTCATCCTAGCCGTCCTGTAGTAATTAATGCAAATAAATACATTGATTTCAATTAAAGTGAGGACATCAGAGAGGAATCAGGAAGGAGCTTCCCCAGCGCCCCCACCAGGCCCCCTGCGGATGCCGCTTCCTGTTTAAAGGGGCTCTTATCAGGGCTCTTATCTATGCTGACTGGTTAAAATATAACTTCTCTGGGCACGGAGATGGCCTTTTAAACCGCCTCATCTCCGGGGTCTGGGACAGAGACTGATAAATAGAGTTTTATCTGAGTTCAATTGAGCCTCATCTGGCCGCTTGGGATGTCTAATGTAGACCCCTCTGACTGATTGGCTGGGGGGCTCCGGAAGGCCAAAAGGGCTCTTTCCCAAGCCCTCCCTGAAGATGGATATTCTCCGGAAACAGCACGATTTAGTAAAGCTGTTCTGGTCCTTTGCAGACCCAAGGGGGGGGGGGAACAGGGGGGCAGGGGCTCAGGTCAGTTTATTAGGTTTGCACAACAACATGGACTTACTCTGCGGCATGGGGCCAAGGGGCTGGGTGGCTGTGTTCTTTGTTTATTTGGAGTTTCTTTGACATCTCAAGCAGCCTCTGGGCTGGCAGGCAAGTTTCACTTGAAGGCCCCAGCAGGAAATTAGGACCGAGTCCCAGCAGTGGTCTTGGGGACCCAGCACACTTGGTCCAACAGGACTCTGGACCCGCTGGGGCAGTTCTCGGGGTGGTCCTGGGGTAACAGCACTCCAGCCCCAGAGCAGGCTTCTTGGAAGATGGGTTGGAAACACCCACACATCGTCATTGCTCCAAACTGTCAGCTGCTATTATCACTCATTGATTCTTCCGTTCGTTCATTTTGCAGCAACCTTGGTGAATAGGTGGCCAGACTGGGGCATTCAAAGAGGCAGAATGAGAAGTTTGAGATGGTAGCGAAAGGAAGCTGGTGGTTCCCTCTGAAGTACCCCTTGTCCACCCTGGGTGGCTCGGAGGAACTCAGAAAACACGTATTTGAAATAAAGCGAGAGGGACAGGGCAAGATTGGACTGGCTGCTTGCTGTGTGTCCAGCACTGACATATGATCATTCTGACACGGCCGTGCCACGCCTACACAGATCTAGCCCTGAGGAGGTCTTCGGGAAGTATCTGCAGAAGCAGTGCCAGCGACACTGGGTGAAAGGAACAAGAAAAAACCCGGCGAGAGAGAGGAGGAAGGAGAGAGAGAAGTGAGCTAATACAGGCGGCAGTGCACATGTTCGCGAACCAGGAAAGAGGCCAAGCCCAATTAACCCTTTCTGAATGGGGCAGAGCACACCATATGTAAAAGAGAGAGGCCTTGCTTTTTTGTAAGAGCAGGGTCCCAGAACCAAAGGAGAAATGGAATCTGATTGAATGGGGCACCCAGCATCGTGGGGAGAGGTGACACGGAGTAGTAAGTCAGTCCTCTGGGTGGAGGAGTTTTCTCAGCTTCTGCTCCTTCCCTCTTGCTCCCCACATGCCATTCCTAAATAATAATCCCTAATTTGGAAGTGCTGTGCCAGAGAGAACCTGCTGGTTTCCTCCTGCGTAGACACGAGCCCCGTTAACCTTAATTTGCTGCATCTGAGGAGGGGAGCACTTAAATCCAACAGCATCTTAAACATTCAGAACTTTCTAGATCATACGAGGGAGAAGGGACACATGGGAATTAATCATCTTTTTCCAAAGAAAGAAAAAGGAGAGTCCTCAAAAATGACCCCCAAAGGCTAATTCCTGGTCGCATCTTCCTAAGATCCTAGTTTCCTAGGAGAGTTCGTTCTGCTCCAGAAAGAAAAAAGTTTTAATTTCACCTCACGAAGAATTTTCACATACTATCTATTGCCAAAGGAAGCAGAGAATTTGCCAGGAAACTGGGGACTCCATCCCTAGCGACGGGTTCTCCCCGCTGTTGTGCTCCCAAGGAGAGTCCACCGCAGCTCTCGAGAAAGTTAGAGACTAAAACCAAACCATGTGGGTGAAGCCCGTTCATTTGCATTGCATGCACTTCAGTAAGCTTTTCTGGGCTGTCTTTGCTGGAGAGCTGGTGAGTGTCAGCCATAAGGGAGGTTGGAAACGGGGTCCACACCCCTGGCCAGAGAGAGCGAGCCACATTCGTGAGTAATAGCAGAGAATGTGGCACAAACATAAGATATCTGCAGGGCTTACGGCATCTCCCGCCTGCCAGGCTGGCCCTGCACGGGGCGGGAGCTGCCAAGCTCATGTTAGCGGTTGGAGCTTGATAGGGTCCCAGGGAGTTTGGCTGAAGGAGGCAGGCACAGAGCAAGGAAGAGTCGAGGCTGGTAGTGACCCCCGCCTGCCAGCCCAAAGAGCTTATGACAGCCACCAAGAAGGCTGTGGGCAAGGACTGGACTTGAGGGGGAATAATTCTGGGAATTCACATGCTGGTCTTTCTCTCAGCTGTGATTCTGATAAGGACAGGGTTAGGGTCGGCGGTCGGGGGAGGATGAGGGGAAGTGCCATCTGTCAAAGCTAATTCAACGTCCATGTGATTTCAATTTAAAAAACGAGGAAATAAAACTGGAAAAAAAAAGTCATCCATTGGTAGCAAATCACAGCGGATAGTGTGGGAGAGCATGAGGGGTGCAAGGCTTCCCAGCCTTGAGAAGCCGGGCTGTGCCGCAGCCTGGGAAGCGGCTTTACCTTCCCTGCTTTCCAGGTCAGCTGTGTGTAGGGAGCGCAACCCCAGGCAGCGGCATGGTTGCCAGGTTCCAGGCAAGCTCCCAGCCAGGTCTCAGCCCGACAGCAGAGCTCTTGCTCCGTCACTACCCTCTAATACTTGGTTCATCTGGGTTTAAAACAAGTTACTGGCTGGAGGAAAGTTAGCAAGTTAGCAGCTCATGATATCCTCCTTAATTTGTCTTTGCATCTACTCAGTTGGTAGTTACTAGTGTTTGCAAGGTGCAAGGGACTGTGTCCATCAGGCGAAGCACAGAGACGGGGACAGACACAGCCCCCGGTTCGGAAAGCTCTGAGTCTATGGGGAACAGGACGTCAGAGCCCTGTGCATGGACGCCCGCTTTCTGCAGAGCAGAACCCCGCCATCCGTGCTGAAACCCCGCTCTGTGCTCCCCGGGGCAGTCTGCTAAGCCATGCATTCCCTCACTGCATGGCCCCGTGTTGCAGGGCATGAACTACCTAGAGGACCGGCGCTTGGTGCACCGCGACCTGGCAGCCAGAAATGTCCTGGTGAAGACCCCACAGCACGTCAAGATCACAGATTTTGGGCTGGCCAAGCTGCTTGGTGCCGAGGAGAAAGAATACCATGCGGAAGGAGGCAAGGTAAGACGCGGCTTGTAGATCAGCGAGCATTCACTCGCCAGCAGACTGACCAATGGAGGGGATGTTCTCAGAACGTTCTGGGTGAGGTCACGGCAGCAGCCATGGATACCTGAGTCGAGCCAGGGTCCTATTCTGGAAGTACAGACCAGAGGGGCTGCTCTAAGAGCAGGATTTGCAGGGAGAGTGAAAACAGATGTTTCTATCGCGTTCAGAGGCCAAAGCCAATAAACACAAGCTCAGCTCCATCTTTGGGTGACCATTATCCAAGGTTGGGTCTCTGCGCCCATCCCTTCAGAAGAGCAGTTGGGAAATATCACAGCTCATTTGGTGGCATACAGCTACTGAGAACATCTCAGAAATATGGAAAACTCCCCATGCCGTTCCTAGAGCTGTGAAGGCTCCCTGGGGAGCCTCCCTACACTCCCTCCTCCCAGACAGGCTTGGTGGTCCTCCAGGGGACTCTCTCCCAGCATGGGGGGAGGTGCAAGTCCCCATGCTAAACCCTCCAGTAGCTCTGAATCCACTGTACCCCTTTTAAGTTTCACTCTGACCTGGATGGCTCCAAGCAGCTGGTCTCTGCAAACACCCATAATCGAGGGCTGGCTGGGACCACCGCACACCACCAGAAACCCCAGCCCCCGGCATGTGCACCCATTTCACCAGAACAGCCCACAGACCAAAGGTCCTCAGCCAAGGCCTTCATGAAACAACACCTGGGGCTGAACAGAACAGCCCTGTTTTCTACCAGCTTAAAAACTTGCTCCTTCTCCTAGGAGGGGGCACTCATCCTGGGGTATCAAGGTGGGGTGTCCTGGCTTTCCCACATTTGTTGCTTGTAATTTGTTTCAACGTGATTTAATTTTTTGCAACAGAGGGAAGCTAAAGCTTATCTTATTCCTTCCTCTCTCATCATTCCAAGGTGCCTATCAAGTGGATGGCTTTGGAATCAATTTTACACCGAATTTATACCCACCAAAGTGATGTGTGGAGCTACGGTGAGTCAAAATCTTGATGCTAATAAATGTGTACTGAGCAGAAGCTGGCTTGAATTGTTTCTTGATTGACATTCTATGCTCTGTCATCCAAATACTTTCTTCCAAGACAGGAACTAATAATAGCGTAGTAGTCACTGTCTATTCTACTAAGAAAACAGGACAAAGGAAATTGGGTGGTCTAACTAGCGCACTCCGTGTCACTGGAGAGATCAGCGAACTTGTCGAGAGCGGGTTAACAGAGGGAGAGAGAGCTTGGACTTAGGAAATGCGTAGACCTGCAGCATCAAACCAAACTTGACCTCTTGTCATGGATTCGAAGTGAACCAAAGGGTGATGACAAATGGGGTTTTCCGGGGAGAAGCATGAGTTTGTGTGATGGACTAACTCAGTGGCCACTGTTTCATGCAGTGAATGGAAGTCTTTGTGTGTCGGAGAGAAGGGCTTGACAGGAGTGCACTGGGAGATGTCTGTGGGGGAAAAGATAGAGCGAAATAGTGATTGCTTGCAGCTCTAGGGATGACATCTCCTCAGGACGGATTCTCTGTTTCCCCCTCCAAATCCCACTCTGGCCTTGCCCAGGCCTGTGCCCCTCCTCCCCAACACGCCTGTCCTGTTCTTGCCTCATTGCCTTTGCACAAAGGATGTCTTGAGCCTACAAGGGCCTCACCATTGAAGAAAGTGTCACTAACCCACTGTCACAAGTCCAGCAGTCTGCTGGAAGCCTGCAAAATAGCTCATCTGATGCATTTATCTATCCCCACTACTCAAGCCACAGGGAAGACGGGGAGGGGCCACCCCATCTCCGCAGAAATGGGTGTTTGGGGAGAGTAGCATTGAGGCAGATTTCCAAGAGGAATCCAGTTGTTATCACAAAAAAAAAACAAATCATTCAGGACATCATCTACTTAGTTTTTTTTTTTTCCTTCATAGCATTATTAACTTCCTGATATCCTAAATATATTTCAATTTCATGAATCTTTGTCTCTTCTGGTAGGATGCAGGCTTTATAAAAACAGAGATCTTTCTCGCTGAACAGGTGAATTTTTACACGTACCTGTGAGCAGAGCTGCCTGCAACCAATGAACTAGATCAGGACCTAAGGCTATTCTGATGCCTTGTTGTTTAGTCATTTTCACAGTGTGTCTGCTCCCCAAGAGGGACGGGGGAAAATGCTACTTTTCCGCTCCCAAGTCCCGTCCAGAGGCCTCTCTGCTGTCACCTCCTTCCCTCAGGTTCCTGACGGGTCTTCTCTCTCCTCGTTCTGCACACATTCATCTGTTCTCCAGACAACAGATAAAAAAAATAGTTTTAAACCAAAGGAGACTTTTAATTCTCTGCTTAATAGCCTTCTTTGGTTTTCTGCGTATGTTCCAAATAAAACCCGAGCTCCTGAGTGGCCTGGCTCCTTCGGCCTTTCCACACGAGTCTGCATTTCCCTCCTCGCCCTCCGTGCAGCAACCAGCGTGGGCCTACCCACCGCCTGTCTGGACTGGGTCCTCATTTGTTGAGTAAATGAGAACTCTCTTAAATTCTGCGACTTCCTGCCTTTGGATGACTACAAGCAGTGTCAGAAAGTGAGCATCCCTCTAGCGATTGTGTGTTTTTCATTTCGGTGGAAATCGTGTTTTCGCTGATTATAATCTGCTGTCCCTGGCAGTAAGTACAATTGTTAAACCACAGACCTGAAGTTCTAGCTTAAAAAAACAAATCCTATTGGGGCATCTGGGTGGCTCAGTCAGTTAAAGCGCCCCACTCTTGATTCCGGCTCAGGTCGTGAGATCGAGCCCCGCGTCAGGCTCCGCCCTTAGCGCAGAGACTGCTGAGAGAGAGTCTCTCCCTCTGCCCTACCCCCTGCTCACTTGTGCATGCCCAATGCTCTCTCTCAAATAAATAAATAAATAAATAGCTTTAAAAAAAAATCCTATTACTCCACTCCCTAGTCTCCAGTCAAGACAGAATATTTTAATAAATTAGGTCCGTATGCATTCCACTTAGGAGGTGGAAAGAGAGAGAATGCCTGCCTCGTTCCAGGTCCTCTCAAAAGCCACCACCAGCTATGCACACCACTTTCTCTCTTACCATTTGTCCCCAAACCTGGAGAGCCTGCCGTCCCACAGGAAAGCATCGTACGTGTTTAACATAATGTTTAAACCTCGTTAGGATGAATTGAGTTCGTGGATCTGGAAATGAGATTTTATTTTTTCATCAAGTCCGTGTTGACGCTGTGGTGAGGAGGGACAGGAGCATCTACGTTCTTGCCCTTGGACCATGACTTTGCTTCATTCTTCAAAGTTGCACGCTCTGTATTCAGGCCATTCAGCTCTGGGATGGCCTCTGGATAATCCAGGCCGACCTGTGGGACTATGTATCTAGAGGCCAGCTCTAAAGGAAATGGGTCATTAGACCAGCTGGAGATCAGGAAACTGGCAGGATCCCGTGTCTGGTCCCTTCCTGTGTAGTCTGGGGACCCAGGCTCAATCCCACTGGGGTCACCTCTCGAGTCGCCCCAGGGCACCTTCATGGTGGGGATTTCTAGAGCAGAGAATCCCAACAAGGAAGGCATAGAAAGGGAAGAATCATTAGAACTCAGGGATGATCTGGAAAAACACCAAGTCTAAAAGTACTGCTTTTTTTTTTGAATCATGACGATGGATTTTATTGATTTTTGAAACAAAAAGTATGGGGTTTTGATGTTTTTTAAAAAGAATATAGGGTTTTCTGGTTCCCAATTTTTATTATTATTTTAAGATGTGTAGTGTACAACCTTGTCTGCGGTCTCCATCTTCTAAAGATACAAGTAGCTTAGGGCAGATGTTCTGAGTGTGTAACTCCTGCTCCTTATGTCATTATAGTGGTTGACTTGTCATTGTGGCTGTCACTCAAGTTTTAACATTTATTGGCCACTTACTATCTGCCAACTTTTCAGTTGCTTTTTCTTCTTTGATCTGCACAACTATCCCATAAGACAGATACCGTCATTATCCCACTATACAGAAAGGTGTACTGAGGCTTCCGGCTGTCGAGCAAATTGCTCAAAGCCACAGAAACATAGGTTTTTAAAGATCAGAAACGTTTAAATGATGACTAAGGACAAGGCATGGTGATTATTACCAACTCATAAAGCAACTCTCTCATCCTCTCAGGGGTCACTGTTTGGGAGTTGATGACCTTCGGGTCCAAGCCTTATGACGGAATCCCCGCCAGCGAGATCTCCACCATCCTGGAGAAAGGAGAACGCCTCCCGCAGCCGCCCATATGCACCATCGATGTCTACATGATCATGGTCAAGTGTGAGTGCCTGCCGCAGCCAGCCACGCTAGCGTACCTGGGTGTTAGCACTCAGAGTGCCTTATGGTGCCTAGAAAGGTGTTGCTGCCCTTAGCCAAAAGATTGAGACCTTTGATTCCCTGAAAAAACCTTGTCCTGTTCTCTACAGCGGGACCAAAACCCAGAAACGTCTGTAAACTCTCCCCTAGCATTCTTCAGGAAGCCTTTGCTTGACCTATTGAGCGCAGTGCCCTGCCCTGTGCCCATGTTTGCAAATAAATAAAACCAAATTCCCCCAGAAACCATTACACCAAAATATTCTCTGAGTTGCTCAATGAAAACAGAGCTGCACATTTTGAAGCCTGTTATCGGAGAGCCTAACAAGGAGAAGCCCACGAGGCTGGTAGAAACTACAATTCTGCCTTGACTTAACCCTTTCAAATAATAGATCTATGTGAGGTCTTTTGCAGCATAGCAAGTAAACATCTTAATCTAAATAAGAGTGTGTAACTTGGTCAGTGCTCTTGTTCCACCAGAAGGACAAGTTCAGCAGGCTCTGAAGGGGACATTCCACGTGCCACGGGCACTTAGAGGAGAAGGTAGCACACGGAATAGGACAGGGCCAAGTCCATGTAAAGAGGAATGCCTTCCCAACTTCAGACCACAGAGTTAACCTACTTTTAACTTCCTTGCTGTGGATTGAGGAAGCTGGGATCCAGAGAGGTCACACGGTTCATCTGAGGTCACATAGCAGTCTGTCCTAAAATAACTTGGCATCCTGACAATTAAAAATAAATATGAGCCCTCAAGAGAGACGAGGATTGCCAGCTGATCGCTGTTCCTCCAGCTGTTCAATCCAGACTTCGATCCTAGGGAAGGCACTGTGACGCCCCCTCACTTGTGGGCTGCATGACTGAGGATGTAAGACAATGAAAGCATCAGGGTGTGGAGTTCCCAAACCTGGAGGCTCTTAAAGAAAGTCCCTAACTTTCCCTAAATTGAATCTAGTTTCCAGTTTGCAAGATGGCTAAGCGAGTCTAGATGAAAGTGGATGCCCCGTGAGGACTGGGCCAGAGAGCCCAGATGCCACAAACAGCACAGTGTAGTCTACAAACAGCAGTGCATGCGAGGCTGCCAGAACACTTACGGTGATAATTCCAGAACTCCGGCCCCAGGAAGAGTAGGCACTGAAAATTAGACGATGTTGCTGTCATTCTGATTCAAGTGTTTTGTGTCCTCATGGTCTTTAAACTGGGATCAGTGCTAAGGTGCCAGGACTAAAAAGCCCATCACAAAGATTTGGTTTCTGCATCCCTTACTTGCCTAAAAGGATCTCACCATAAATGCCTTCTGGAAGCAATGCCGTCTTTACCATTTCTTTCAGGGTCTAATCGCACTGTTTTCCTCATTCCTTCCCCAGGCTGGATGATAGATGCAGACAGTCGCCCCAAATTCCGTGAGCTGATCATTGAATTCTCCAAAATGGCCCGAGACCCCCAGCGCTACCTTGTCATCCAGGTACCAGATCACAGCCTCTGAACTTGCACGGGGAGGAGTCCTCATGAGCGTCCGATATCACGGTGTTCCACTGCGTGCCCATTCCATTTTCTTGTCTCCTAGGCCCCGTCCTTAAACCCTCAGCGCCGTAGAGCTAGGCACGGGCCCCACTGAACGGAGTGGAATTCCTTTGTGGTGCCCCCCGCCACCCGACCCCATTTGCCATTCCCAGCTAAACCCTAGCATCCAGACATGCTCGTTCCATGTACCATTATCATATTCTGGTCAGCCAGAGCCTCAGCTCCTTCTGATGGAGAAGCAGGCCCTTCGTGGCAGCAAATCTGCCTTCACACCGGAGTCTCCATTTAAGGCTTTAATTTAACAAAACCAAACTCACAGGGCTGTGAGGTCATGTATGCAAAATAATTTGCATAGCCCCTGAAGATTCTGCTCAGCAGTTCCGGTGTGAGTGGTGGGGGTGGGGGTGGGGAAAAGGGGGTCTCCATGCACCTTCCAGCAAGCAGTTCCCTTACTCAGGCTGGGTGGCTGTCGCCACACTCCCAAGTGTTCACCAACCTAGAAGCTCTCTGAACCCAGCCCCTGTGGGGTTTTATGGCATCTTCATTAAATGAGCTTTGCTGGTTCAACTAGTGACCAAACAGTGATTGAGTCCACCTCCAGCCCTTCCCCCATTCCAGGACATCAGGGGGTGTGGCTGACCTAGAGGTCCAGTCCGCTCATCTCTGGGTTGGCATCCCCAACTCCCCCATCCCCACCTCCATCCTTAGGTGTGGGCCTAAAGCCCCTGGTTAACATAACAATGACACCTTTGCCACTCTCCTCCCTCAGGAGATCCCAAGGGTTTAAGAGGTCTCTGCTGGGAATTCCGACACATTTTTTACTATAAACTGTAAGATGGCAGCACCTAACAGCAAAACTCACCCTCCATAAACTCTGCTCTATACCTTTCTTCTTCCTCTTAAGCTGTTTCTATTTCATTTAGGGGGTTTTAAACATCGGAGAATTTTTTAAATATTTTCATGTCAGGTGGGGGAGGGGAGGAAGCCACTACTCTGCGGAGAATCAGGCTGATTTTATTATAAACCAAGTGCTCAACAAAGAGGCATCTGCCCAAACAGTGGACTGGCGCCTCTCTGGGTCCTACTGATCGTCTCAAAATGTTCTGCACCAGGGAGATGAGAGAATGCACTTGCCGAGCCCTACAGACTCCAATTTTTACCGCGCACTGATGGACGAAGAGGACATGGAGGATGTGGTGGACGCTGATGAGTACCTCATCCCCCAGCAGGGCTTCTTCCACAGCCCCTCCACGTCCCGGACCCCCCTCCTGAGCTCTCTGGTACAAAATGCACCCCTTTCTCAAGCATGGTGTCTGCTGGGTTGAATGAGTTGCTTAGAGAAAATGGTAGCCCCCCAGCAGAACTCACAGGGAGACGAAGAAGTCCATTTTAAGCAAATGGTCAGGCCAGACTCAGAACGAATCAATCAGGTGTATTAGTTCTTTTATGCCTTGCAGTAACTGGGCCATAGTCTTTTCAGGTCTACTAGGGACCAGAATTAAGTCTGAACTAAACCTAGTTTTTCTAAAGCTAATGGGTCAGGATGACGTTAAGCCCCCATAGTGACACTGGCCCCGTGAGGCCCCAGGTCCTGCATTCGGTGGGCGTGGGTGAGACAAGGCACATCGACCCTCAGCATCTTTAATTCTTTTCCAGAGCGCCACCAGCAACAACTCCACCGTGGCTTGCATTGACAGAAATGGGGTACGTATGAACACCTCATAAACCCGAATTAAGTAACAGCTCTGTGTCACGGCTCTATTGCACAAAGAAAATGCCCATCCTACCCCCAACGAATCTTGGCTTTGCTTCCTGTGTTTCCTTCCTTCCTTCTCCTGTATGGTTGCCCTGAGCCCCTGCCCTAAGGCCAGCAGGCAACTCTCACTTAGGCCAGTGCTGTGCAAAATGGGGTTCGTGGACCTCCAGCAGCATCACCTGGCGGTTTGTTCCAAGTGCAAACTGCCAAGCCTCCGACACACACCTGCTGAAGTAGGAATGCGAGGGACAGAGCCAGCCCCCATCTGTGTCCGAGCCAGCCTTCGGGGGGTGCTGATGCTTGCCACGAAACCATGATCTAGACCTACACTTCCCAGTATAGAAGCCCCCGGCCCTCTGCATCGACTTCAGTTTAAATCGGTGACTGTCTGGGAGGGCACAGATCATAGAACATTTCTGTCATTGCCAGGAACCCAGTTGCAGGGTACCAACCAGGTCCTTGCCACTCGGCCTGTGGTCTGTGGGCCCCCAGCATGGGCGTCCCCTGGGCGCTAGTTGGAAATGCAGACTCCCAGGCACTTTCTTGGACCGCACTGAATCAGAAGCTGCAGTTTAACAGAATCTCAGGTGATTTTTATACGCGTTGAGCAGCACTTACCGGAGTGACTTTGCCTTATTTCCTCCCCTCAGAGCTGTCCTCTCAAAGAAGACAGCTTCCTACAGCGGTACAGCTCAGACCCCACTGGCACCTTGACTGAGGACAACATAGATGACACTTTCCTCCCAGCACCCGGTGAGTGGCTTACCCTGGACAAGAAGGGTCACCCACCTTGGCACCCGTATCCAGCAGGGCCGGCCTCTATCCCCAAGGTTCAGGCCTCTTGCTTCCTCAAGCCAGTCCAAAAGTGGAGATTGTGGCAAGCCTGCAGACACCTGTGGGGAGGAAGAGGCAGAGAAACACAAAATGACTGAGCACATGCATGGGTCTTTGTGTTGGACTCAAGTCGTGTCCAGCTGGGAGGTGTGGTTTTAAGACCAGTTTGCAGATTTTCTAGAACTTGAAGCAAACGTCAAAGATGTGTGTGTGTATAATAGAGAGAGAGAGCAGGAGTGTGTGGGTATGATTGTGTGTGTGTCCGTGAGTGTGTGAGCATGTGTGGAGGAGTGTGTCTGTGTGCACACGTGCGTGTAACACATCTGATCTGGTTCCACTCTTGGCCTGTGACACACGTATATGCCTAGTCTCAGCTTTATCCCCGATGTTCCCATGGGCACACTTGCATCTCAAGGCAGGCTATCCTTCTGAGAACATTAAATTGGCAAGAGATCGATGTCCCCATTGCTCTGAGAACTATAGACAAGGACACAGTTTCCCTTAGGGCACCAGCGAGCTCGTTGTCTTGCCAGACGCCCGACGCTCCGTGGTCTTGCGGGAGAAAACCGGCAGGGTTCAGATGCGCTGTGGAGTCCGCTGGGGCTGACGCTTGGCCGATCGCTTCACCTGTGATTTCTTTTCCATTTCAGAATACATAAACCAGTCCGTCCCCAAGAGGCCGGCAGGTTCCGTGCAGAATCCGGTCTATCATAATCAGCCTCTAAACCCAGCTCCTGGCAGAGACGCTCACTACCAAAACCCCCACAGCAATGCCGTGGGCAACCCTGAGTATCTCAACACTGTCCCTCCCGGCATCACCAGCGCGCTTGGTGGCCCCGGCCTCTGGGCCCAGAAAGACAACCACCAGATCAGCCTGGACAACCCCGACTACCAGCAGCATTTCTTTCCCAAGGAAGCCAAGTCCAACGGCGTCTTCAAGGGCCCTGCAGCCGAACATGCAGACTACCTGCGGGTAGCCCCGCCGAGCAGTGAGTTTATTGGAGCGTGACCACGGAGGACAGCGGTGGCCGTAAGAGTCTCGGATGTGTCACCCACCCTGGGACCAAGCCACGGCAGCAACGCCCAGTGCTGACAGTCACACCCTTGTTGACTCCTGGGCCCGTGGACTGGTTTGGCCATATTTGCTCCTACGGACCCATCTTTCACCCAGGAAGTGCCCCCTCCTTGGAAGCACTTTGGGAAGTTGCTGGGAAGTTCCTTTGTCTTCAAACTGTGAGACTGCCACAAAAAGGCATCCAGCAAGAATATTCTCTTTGGGCAGAAGTTTGCTTTTCAGTGAGGTATATTTGATTTAAAAAAAAAAAGAAAAGAAAAGAAAAGAAAAGAAAAAAATCTGCATAAGGAGTTTTATTGCTTGGGGACCCTGGGGGTTTTTAATTGTCATTATGGATTTTATTTCTCCTGGGCGTTTCCAACGAGGAAGGAGCTTCTTGCTCAAGTACTGGCTGCACTGAGTAGATCCAGGCCCAACTGTGACCAAGAAGCAAGGGTCAGAGCCTTCCAGCTAACATTTGATTCCACTGACTCTAGCTCCAAGATTCTTCCACTGCAAGACAATTTCTTTAAAAAAACTAGAAGTACTCTGTGTCCTAAGTGGGACTGGTTTGGTACTGTAGCAAATCATAGCACGTTCAAGAGGATAAGCCACTTTGAACCCTTCCCGAGCACGAAAGAAATGGAAGGGGTAGAATTCTTCTTCGGACTTCTTTTTATATAAATGTCTTCATGGTACTTACTCTCCATTGGTTGACCAGCTTTTTCTAGCTATAAGTATTGGACTTACTTGTTTCTTTTCCATTCCACTGTTTGGAAGCTCGGTAGGAGTTCCCTGTTGGTGAGAGGAGACGGTACATCACACTCTAACCTGGACCAGCTTGCGTTGGATCGGTGTTCAATCCGGTAGCCTTTAATCGCGATGGAACGATAATGCAAAAGTTCACACGAGAACGTGGCTCCCAAATTTGAGTCTCAGAGGAAATACGGCAAGTCCCCTGGGGGTTGGGGAATGAATGGGCATCTGTCCGGACACTGCAGAAATGAGACGCTCCTCCTCAAACTCACGGAGCCTCCCACTACCAAATTAGGCTTATGGGAGACAATTTCCTTTTTATTTTACTATAGATGTTTTTTACTCAAAAGGTACTAACCCCCCTCCTTCTCTGGTAGGCTGTCCCCAAGGCCCCAAAATGAAGGGATCCAGATTCCAGGGCCACCAAGCAGGAACTAACAGCCCTTGCCCCTGGGGGTACATTTCACAGGGCAAAATAAAGTTAACACTATGCATCGGGGGAATTAAAGCGGTAAATATTAAATCAGAGCTTGAAATCCATGACAATGCCTTAACAATATCTACAGATCGTTTTTTGAAAGGAAACAAATTCCCTCCTAAAAGTTTCCCTAGCATTGGAGGATCCAGCTAATTTAGGACCCGGAGTGCTCTTGTGTCCTTGCAGCCTGACCGGTGCGTGGCAGCCCTTTGTACGCAGGTGTTAAACCCCCTAGTCTTTCAAGGAAAAGATCTTTCAGACCATATTTCTGACCTATGGATGTGTCCAGCCCCACACACGTACAAGATTTCCCTTTCGCTGTTAAAGTAGTAATTGACTCTTGGATCAGGGCCCTACAGTTTTGTTACCAATATATTGACTTTGTTCCGATGGAAATATAAACTCTATTTAGTTCAATTCCGCTGTGTTTTCAGATACTCTAAGTACCTCTACCAGCTCAGCATAGACTCTGAAGACCTAAAAATAAGTAAAACATTATCCCCGATTCCAAGAAATTCACAATTCAGCAAAGGGAATTGACTCAAACACAAACCTTAACACAGTACGACACAGGGTAGGCAAGACGGGTCAGCCAAGCACAGTCAGCACAGGGCAGGGAAGAGTGCGTCCTGCCTTGGGAGGGCCCTGGAAGGCTCATCAGGGAGGGAGTGGTGGAGTTGGGCCAAAACATGACCAGGGTCTTAGCCACGAGAGAAATGGGAGTGTGCTCCCGACAGACAAAACCTTGACCAAGAAAGCATCTGCGAGAGAAACTGCTAAAAAAGTAGGAGAAAGGCCACCTTCGTGCATCTTAACCAGCTGTCCCTTTAAGCCTGGGAACTAGCGTGTGGCATTCCCCCAGCACCCCACATGGGGGGGGGGGGTCCCTCCCTGGGGATCTGAAAATGATTCTTGAAAAGATTAAACATTTCTAAGACTCTCAAATTTTATGTCATTGTCAGTAAATCACTTTTGTTACTTACTCGCCTCAGAACATAAATATTTTAGCCAGAATCTTCTTTGGCCCTGGGAAACAGACTGATGCACATTTTATTACCACTTTTTCATCAAGAAGCAAGTGATTGGTGAGGGAGAGCAACTGTATGTCAGTTCAACTGTAGCGGTTAAATCCTAGTATTTTTGTAATTTGCAATATTTTACTATAACATAATAAAACAGCAAAAACTATTCAAGCTTTTTCTCCTTTGTATTTCAGTTTTCCTGCATAAAATCTAGGTGCTAAATCCTCAATTTGAAAACTGTGTTTCCCACGATATCCTCCCCCTGGCTGTGCAGGGAGGGCTTGGAGATGCCTCAGAGCCCAAGACAGCAGAGCCCACCAGTCAGGGACCCCCACCATCACTATGGGCAGACAAGGAGAGGAGGGCCCCCCAGAGCCCTGGTGTTTCCACCTCATGGCCCTGCTTGGCCCGAGTTCAAAGTTTATACCGCATCTCTTCCGTTCCTCCTTGTGGAGCCCAGGTCCTAAGACCCTACGAAGGGCCCGTTCCTTCCTCAGTCAGCCCATGGCCCTGCCCGAGATCTGGCCTTTGGAGACAGTTCGGTGATGCTGACAGTGGGCCTGCGTCCTGACACCTCTCCTATAAACTCAGGAGTCCCTGTACTCATGCCCTATAAGTAACGTTTCTGTCACCTCATGAAGTAAAAAAGATTAATCTTCCAACTCCTAGATGTGCTGAGTCCCAGTTGTCGCCGACTTTATTGTAACCAGGAGCACTGTGGGGACATCGTTTGATGACAAGTTGTAAGTTCTTAATTTGGGGCTTTAGCCCCCCACCAACCGCAGACACAAATGAACTGGCTCTCGAGCTTGGCTGCTCTCCGGTATCTCCCGGGGTCCAACCTCAAAGATTCTGATTTGATTTGCCTCCTGTGCAGCCTGGGCCCAGGGGCCTTTCGGAACTTCCGCAGGTTATTGTGATGAGCTCCAAAGTTTGGGGAACCACTGGTGAAAAGGAAAGGCCAGTGGGTGGGTGGAGGCCTGTCCCTTGGCTGATGGCATCTCACTCACCAGTCACAGTCCTTGGGTTCCTCAAGCAGAGGTGAAGCCGTTGGGTTACGGCGACTCACAGTTCTCGTCCTCTCTGCCAACCTTAAAAAGAAAGGGCTGCCGTAAACAATGAATCTTGGAACAGTGCATCAAAAACTAATGATGCATTTTATGGTGACTAACATAACACAATCAAATTTTTAAAAAAGAAAAAAAAGGGGGGGCCAGTCTCCCCCGACCGGTACAATCAGACACAGGGGCTCCCCGTGTGATCCCAGTGGGCAAGCAGAGTTGAAACACACATCCCTGAGGTGACCCGCAGGCATCCCAGCGGGCCCCCCAGAGGGGGTGGACAGAGAAGCCTGAGTCAGGTAAAGGTTCCCAGAGGAGACGGCGTGGAGGGAACAATAAGCTGACCTTAGTATTCCTGAGACTTGGCTACTATTGACTATCCCAAAGCCTCTAATTCTTTGTCCCCAGCAGCTTATCCTATAAGTGGCAAGTATGAAAACTGAGCCTTGATAGGGCCCTGAAATGGTGTGGATTTCCTAAGAAGTTAGAAAATGAATGAGGGGCTTGCTGGAAGGGACAGCTGGTGAAATTGCCCTTAATGTCTACTTTGCATTTCTTTCTTTTGATAAGTACACGTTTTTATTACAACATAATGATCTGTTTGTATGTCCTTGCCTGGGGCTGTAAAACCTTACCGAAAAGAAATCCTTGCCCCAAGGGGCATACCTTTTTGTACTACGGAAAGATGCGTTCAGATAGGAATTTTAAAAGATAATCTATTTTTGTAACTTTTTTGAGGACGATTATCCTCACTTGTAGCACTGAACTTTGTATGTTTTTAGGAAAACTCATTTTTCTACGAAAGGTTCGAAAGACAAATAGAATCAAAATTCAAAACTGAAATCTTTGTTTAAAGGATTTAATCCAAGCAGGGCAAGTCTGTCTGTCTTATAAAAAGGGCACAGCCTCATCGCAGAGCCAAGCTGAGTCATGGTCCTAATAAAGAAGAGAAGAACACTTTTTCTATTTGTGAAACGAGAGAAGGTGAAAAGCACACGTGATGTGGCTCAGTCCTGCTCTGAAGCGGGTTCTGTCAAGTCGGCAGCCATATTGGAGGGAAAGACTGTCTCACTGTGAACGCAGATCCCGTCAGTGTAAAGAAAAGCAATAATATAGCACTTTGCTGGCTTATATACTAATCTGACTTTGATACAAATTATTTTTATATTTACAGTTGCTATGCATTTACCAATAGACTAGAAATGCCTGCAGAGCTCTAATCACGGTCAGCATGTTTTGGTAACTTGGTAACTCAGTATGTTGATGAAGCCCATGTTTCCCAGGCCCGCGCATGAAGCCCATGTTTCCCAGGCCCGCGCACGATGCTCCCCCAGCCACCCCCCCCCGCCTCCCCAAGCCCAGAAAGGGTGTTCTTGGCCCTGGCTGCACAGTGAAATCCCCGGGGGAGCTTCTGAAACCAGTGAGGCCCCGCTGGACCTCTGACTCATTAAATACAAATCTTTATGGGTGAAATCCAGGCATTTCTGCTCTGGAAAGCTCCTAGAGGTCATTCTTGTGCACAGCCATGGCGGAGAACCCTCAGCCTAGGGTGGCTGGGCTTTCAGCAAATTCTGCTGGTGCAGGTACCTGGGGTTGGCTCCCAGGAGGGGAGACACAGTCACCTGGTGACCTTTCTTTCCCAGAGCCAGAGGAGACCCTGACACATCAGTTACATTACAAAGGGGAGACATTAGAATGATTGTATAAGCAGTAGGATGGCTTTTATAAAAACAGGAGTCAGAGAAAAGGATTCTTGCTTTAAGAAACACTTTTCTATTTTCCTCATAAATTTTATCTGGGAAGATACCTGAAGCGATTTGTACTGTTTTCTCTCCCATGTTTAACTGTACAAGCACAGTGTGACCTCTGAGGTCACAGGTCTGTCCTGTAGGATTTGCACACAGAAGTGCCACAAATCCCCACCTATCACCTAGCAGATAAAACTGCAAGGAAAATAAGTGCATTTATTATTTCTTCAACCCTTTGGACCTGGTTTGACTACAAAAATAACCTTACAGTGTGTAACACCATCTTTTGGAAATGAAGAGATCCTACAGGTCTGATGGCTGACAATCAGAGCCTACCATGTAAAACAGGCTAACAGACAGCTTCATTTTTGAAATGAGCGAGCAAGAGCTTGATAGCTTCTATGTATGGTACGTCTTAACGTTGTAAAGTTTTGCTGTGATGAAAACTATTTGTACAGATGAAAAGCAAGACTCTCTTTTCTGTGGTTTACACTGTTGATCAGAACATGTTGACTGTATATAAAAATTGGATGTATATCATTCATTGCTCTTCTTATGATTACCTTATAAATAATATTGTATCCTTTGTTAACAATGCAGCGTTGACAAGTTGATAATCATATCTGACCTACTGTAGATGTTCTTCTTGATGACTTTTTAAAATTAATAAATTTTATTTTTAGAGCGATTCTAACTTGAAAAACTGAACAAGTGAGCAGAAAGTACAGAGTTCCCATACCCTCCTTGTACCCCTCCAGCCTTCCCCACCATTATGCCTACACCCAAATGGCCTGGTACCTTTTTTGTTTTTAAGATTTTATTTCTTTTTAATTTGAAAGAGAATGAGAAAGTGAGAGAATGAGTGGGGGGAGAGGCAGAGGGAGAAGCAGACCCCTGCTGAGCAGGAAGCCTAATGTGGGACTCGATCCCGGGACCCTGGGATCATGACCTGAGCCAAAGGCAGATGCTTAACCCACTGAGCCCCCAGGCACCCATCTGGTGGTGTTTTAAAGTTTGGAGGTTTCCTGTGTGTGACTGGGACACTCCTCAGTGCCATGCTTTGTAGCCACGTGTGTTCTCACCCTGGTGTGTAGATACTGCCCAGGGAGAGAGAATAACGCCCCCATCTCCCACCACTGCCTGGCTTCCATTGTGGAGAAGCTCAGAGCCAAGAGGAGAGATTTTTCTACGGCAGGCACAAAAGCAAACAGGAGTTTTGTTTTGATTCTGCTAACTGCTAGAAACCTGAGGAACTAAGAAGCACACCCTCGTGTGAGAGGGGCTGGGATCCTTGGCTCACACCTCACCTCCCCACCACCCGCCCTTCCAAGCTGGGGACCTGCCCACTCCATGAGGCCTTCCTGTGGTGGGAATGCCGGTAGCCTAGGCTTCATGTAAGCCAGGAAAGTAACCATCAGCCCCAGAGGGAATTGTTCTGTGCCGGTTGAGGTAAAATCCCTATAATAACCAGATTCTCCGATGAAGTGCGTCCTCTTATCTCTTCAAACCCGAGTTGGAGTCAGGAGCTCTAAACCCATCCCAGCAAGGAGGAAATGCACACAGGTCATGAAGCAGGTGACACCGTCGTGCAGGAGAGGTCAGCTTCAGGAAACTGGGACCAGCACAGCAGCTGGGCAGTGGGAGTGCACAGGCAGGAAGCCGTGGGCGTGCACATCCTAAACTGGCTTTGGAGAGTGGAGCTACCACCTAGAATCCGCACCCCTGGCCTGGAAGAGTCCACAGGGCTTTAGGTTTCTTTGACTTCCATGCTCTGACTCCAGAGAATAAAGCCCCCCCACCCCCAATCCCCTAACTACTTTCCTGGGACCAGCTGTTCAGCGCACAGTGCTCCACCTTGATTCTGTCACACAAGAGGACTGAGAGCAGGAGGTTGGCCTCTGCCGGCTCATAGCCGCCCCTGCTGCTCAGTGTCCATGCTCATCATCTCCCCGGAGATTACAGCCTTGTTTTTGTGTTGTTTATTATGAAGATCATCAAGCGCCTACATGCAGAGGGCTGGGAGCACATTGCAATCCACATGGAAGCAGGACTCCAGGCTAACAAGGTCCTCGAAGCATAAGCCAGGCGGGAGCTTCTCACTGTCCCCGTGGGAGCCCCAGGCTTCGCCGGCTTCCTGGCCTCCTGAACCGCCACACCCTGGCATGGTCAGGTGCCTTGGGAAGGAATAAGCCTCTTAGGGCCCCAAGCCTTCGATTAGGAGGTTTTGCTCCATATAGAGAAAAACCAGTGTCAGCAAACGAGGCAGACCTGGAGTATTATGGGTCTCTGGCTACCTCAAGCCTAAAGCGTCACCCACCTAGGGAAGGCCATGGCCATCCCACAGGAGCTTCCTCACCTCAGGGCAAACTCACTAGCACCTCTGTCTCCACCACCCCCCACTATCCTGCTCCCCATAATTCCAGCCAAAGCTCAAGGCAGATGGAGTTTCAGCCTGAAGAGACTTTTGCTCCGGGCCAATAATCTCGTGAAAGTAATTATAACTGTCTGGCTTCCACATCCAGAAAGGACATTTAAAAACTTGAGTAGAAAAGCCCTAAGATCACATCTGATCTCTGCCCTAGTTTGAAAAATTGTAAACAAAATATGGCAGAGATCCTATAGGCACACATTTGTGGTTTCTAAATGAGTACCTTGAAGCAGCCTCCCCCTCTGCTCCCCATCAGTCACACTGAGAGCCCTGAGAGATACAGGTCATCGGTAGGACAACCACATCTATACTCCGACGTGCTTCTACAAGTTCTGCCTTGACTCCCCTTCTCCCTTCCTGGGACACTGAGCTAGAAAAACTGGATTATAGGGTCTACAAGAAACAAAGATATATCCTTTACCTCATTCTTTTTTTTTTTTTAAGATTTTATTTATTTCTTTGTGTGAGAGAGCGTACGTGAGTGAAAGGGCACAAGCAGAGCAAGCAACAGAGGAAGAAGTAGACTCCCCACTGAGCAGGAAGCCTAATGAGGGTCTCCATCCCAGGACCCCAGGATCATGACCCAAGCTGAAGGCAGATGCTTAAGTGACTGAGATACCCGGCGTCCCATCCTTTACCCAATTCTTGAAAGTGAATCCAAGCAAAGTGCATTCCTCAGCCTCAATCTGTCACATGTGTAGTCTGGAGCAAGACTACAGGAGGACCTGGTGTGCCCACCACTCTGTTCTCCCCCAGGGCTCAGTCCTGCACCATGTAGGTCACTCCAGGGCCACTCCTTGGCATGGAGGTCTACACACATGAAGATGCTGAGCAAGCTTCCAGTACAGGGCCACTTGGGCAAGAAGTCCCTAGAATCCCAATACCTGAGTAAGAGCAGGAGAGGAGAGAAAGGGCAGCCTACGGGTGTGTGCTTCCTGCCCGGGGAAAGGGTGCAGTCCATGGATTGGGTGGGGGTGAGGGACCAGACTGGTGAGTTTGAGGAGCTCTACAAGCCAGGGTCCCCAACACCTGGGACCAAAGATGGTACTGCTCAAGCAAATGGGACCTGAAATTTTAATAGAAAATGGGAGGCCCAGAGTTTCTAGGAGCCTTAAGGCCACTTCAGTATCCTAAAGTGCATAATACTTCCTTTCTTGAAACAGTGATCTTAAAAAATCTAGTAATGCTCTACCTAGGTGGAGAAGAAGGTTGGAGAAGGAAAAGCCATCTTCCCTTCTACTCCAGAGAGAACTTGGGGGCCGCTCCTTACTGATTGTTTTTATTTCTAAAGAGTTTGCTTCCTTCCCCTTTTCTACTTCTCCAGAGCCCTCTTATTTAATCCCTTTTTATTGTATAATTAAAAATCCCTTGAACTTGCAGTCCAAAGGGGGTAATACATTACCATCCAAGCTTCACTCAAAAAATTTGAAAAATCCCAAGTACACCATTTCTCTTTTCACCTTAAGGAACTGGAAAATCAACAACAAACTAAGCCAACCCCATGCACAAGAATGGATATAATTGAGATTAGAGCAGAGATTAATGAATTAGAAACTAGAGATATAGTAGAACACACAAAACTAGAAGCTGGTTCTTTGAAAGAATTAGTAAGACCAATAAACCACTGGCCAAACTAATCCAAAAGAAAAGAGAGAGCACCCAAATTAATAAAATTATGAATGAAAGGGGAGAGATCATGACCAACACCAAGGAAATAGAAATTATCATCCGAAATTATTATCAACAGTTAAATGCCAGTAAGTCAAACAACATAGAAGAAATTGATGCATTCCTGGAAACCTATAAACTTCCAAGACTGAAACAGGAAGAAACTGACAACCGGATGAGACGAATATCTAGTAATGAGATTTAAGCAGTGATGAAAAACCTCCCAAAAAGCAAAAACCCAGGACCTGACGGATTCCCTGAGTAATTCTACCAAATTTTCAAAGAAGAAATAATACCTATTCTCCTAAAGCTGTCTCAAAAAATAGAAACAGAAAGAAAACTTCCAGACTCTTTTTTATGAAGCCAGCACTACCCTGATCCCCAAACCAGGCAAAGACCCCAACAAAAAAGGGGGAATTTCAGATGAATATCCCTGATGAATATGAATGCCAAGATTCTCAACAAGATCCTAGCTAATAGGATCCAACAGTACATGAAAAAGATAATCCACCATGACCAGATGGAATTTACCCCTGGGATGCAAGGATGGTTCAACATTTGCAAATCAATCAATGTGCTAGAACAAGTCAGTAAAGAAGAGAGAAGAACCACATGGTCCTCTCAATTGATGCAGAAAAAACATTTGACAAAATACAACATCTGCTCCTGATTAAAACTCTTCAAAGTATAGGAATAGAGGGAACATTCCTCAACTTCTTAAAATCAATCTATGAAAAACCCACAGGGAATTTTCATTTTTGTTTCCTTTGCCTTTGGAGACATATCTTGAAAGAACCTATCTTGGACCATTCTTCAACTTCATAAAATCTGTCTATGAAAAACCCACAGCAAATATCATCCTCAATGAGGAAAAGCTGACAACCTTCCTTTTGAGGACAACAAAAAGAAATAAAAGGTATTTGAATTGACAAAGAAGTCATCAAACTCTCTCTCTTCACAGATGACATGATACTTTATATGGAAAACCCAAAAAACTCTACCCCTAAATTACTAGAACTCATACAGCAATTCAGTAATGTGGCAAGATACAAAATCAATGCATAGAAATCAGTTGCTTTCTTATATATGAACAATGAAACTATAAAAAGGGAAATTAGAAAATTGATTCCATTTACTATAGAACCAAGAACCATAAGATACCTTGAAATAAGCCTAACCAAAGAGGTAAAGGATCTGTACTCGAGGAACTACAGAATACTCAGGAAAGAAACTGAAGACACAAAAAGATGGAAAAACATTCCATGCTCATGGATGAAAAGAATAAACATTGTTAAAATGTCTATACTGCCCAGAGCAATCTATACTTTCAAAGCCGTCCCAATCAAAATCCCACTGGCATATTTCAAAGGACTGGAACATAGGCAGTAACCTCTTCAACATAGGCCACAACAACTTCTTTCAACACATGTCTCCAAAGGCAAAGGAAACAAAAGCAAAAATGAACTTTTAGGATTTCATCAAGATCAAAAGCTTCTGCACAGCAAAGGAAACAGTCAACAAAACAAAGAAGCAACCCAGAGATGGAAAAAGATATTTGCAAATGACACTACAGACAAAGGACTGATATCCAAGATCTATAAAGAGCTCCTCAAACTCAACACCAAAAAAACAGATAATCATGTCAAAAAATGGACAGAAGACATGAACAGTCACTTCTCCAAAAAAGACATACAAATGACTAACAGACACCTGAAAGAGTGTTCATCATCATAGCCATCAGGGAGATTCAAATCAAAATCATATTCAGATATCACCTTACACCAGTTAGAATGGACAAAATTAACAGTACAGGGAACAACAAGTGTTGAAGAGGATGTGGAGAAAGGAGAACCCTCTTACACTGTTGGTGGGAATGCCAAGTTGGTGCAACCACGTTGGAAAACAGTGTGGAGATTCCTCAAAAAATTAAAAATAGAGCTACCCTATGACCCTGCAATTGCACTACTGTGTATTTACTCCAAAGATACAGATGTAGTAAAAAGAAGGGCCATCTGTACTCCAGCATTCATAGCAACAATGACCACAATCACCAAACTGTAAAAAGAGTCAAGACGCCCTTCAATAGATGAATGGATAAAGAAGATATGGTCCATATATGCAATGGAATATTATGCAGCCATCAGAAAGGATGAATACCCAACTTTTGTATCAACATGGACAGGACTGGAGATTATGCTGAATGAAATAAGTCAAGCAGAGAAAGTCAATTACCATATGGTTTTACTTACTTGTGGAGCATAAGAAATAACATGGAGGACATTAGGAGAAGGAAAGGAAAAATGAATTGGGACAAATCAAAGGGGAAGATGAACCATGAGAGACTGTGGACTCTGAGAAACAAAGTGAGGGTTTTGGTGGGGGGATGGGTGAGCCTGGTAGGGGGTATTAAGGAGGGCATGTATTGCATGGAGCACTGGGTGTGGTGCATAAACAATGAATCTTGGAACACTGAAAAAATTTTTTAAAAAAATTTTTAAATAAAAATAAGATAAAATTCCTTGAACTCTAACAGAAATAGGGAGATAAACCAACAAGGATATTTTAACCTCTAACAACTTTTCTTCTGCTCTTATACTTGACTGACCATTTTCCACAAGGGCAAGTCTAAGTGAAATTGATCCAATACAGCACACAAGCTTTGACTGTTAAGGACAAAAACATCTGGAGGGGAACACTGTTTCTCATATAGTCCAATAACATAAGATAACTTAAAATGGCAAATGTCCATCACTAAAAAACTTCACTAGACCCAAAGAGTTTGGGGGTGTTCTGGGGAACCTGAAAAGACTAGTTAAATTTTATACACTTAAAGTATTTCAGAACATAGAAGAAGATGGGGAAATTTACCAATTCATTGTCCAAGGTTGGAATAGTACAAAAATCAAAGAAATACTATAAAAACACATTATGTCTTCATTCCTGGTGAATATCAATATAGACCGAATGTGACTTCCCTAAAATTCATATATTGAAGGCCTAACTCCCAATGAGTAGGGTCTTTGGGAGGCGATTATGGTTGGAGGAGGTTGTAAAGCTGGATTAGTGTCCTTGTAAGAAAATAAAGAAACCAGAGTTCCCTCACTCTCTTCCAGTTGTGGACACAAAATGAAAGCAACCACATGCTAGCCTGGAAGAAAGACCTCACCAGAACCCAACAACGTTGACATCCTGATCTCAGACTCCCAGCTTCCACAACTGAGCAAAGTAAATGTGTGTTTTTAAGCCACCCAGTCCATGGTATTTTGCTTTGGCAGACTGAGCTAAGACAAATATTCAAACAACTAGGCAAAGATGTATGAATGAGAATGTTCACCAAGACATTATTTGTAATAGGCAAAAAACAAAGTTTTTAAGGTCCATCAAAAGAAAAATTATTAAACAAATCATGGAACATGATAGTACAGAATTCTGTGCAGTTGTTAGAACAGAATAAATCTATGTACAGTAGCATGGAAGCATATTCTCATGATGTAGTTTTAAATGAAATAAGACACAATGCTGAATAATATTTCTGGTTTTTCAAAAACCTTCTATTTGTGTATATACCTGCCGTGTGAATGTGCACGTGCACACTCATACATATACAGTCTGGAGGCCATCTGGAAGTATTACTGTCTCCCCATTATGGCAGAGACCTGTGGTGAGTGGGGAGCAAAACATCAACAAGAAAGTGGCAAGGAGGGAATTTTACTTTTTATGTTCTATACTTCTGTGTTGTTTGGATTTTTATAATGAATAGATTATTACTTTGGCTATCATGTTGGGATAAAATTTAATGTATGTCATTATCTGTCCCTTCCCTCTAGTTACAAGGAGACAGTTGGCAATTTCTAGTTTAGCATTCTCTTCTTTCTGATCTCTCTCCCCAACAAAGAGCCTTGTGACAGCAGCTCCTGGGAAAGCCATCAGTGGAAGGAGAATGCAGTCCTCGGGCACCGTGGGTGGCAGGGAGGATGTGGTGGGCAGAGAACACTGGGGACTGAGTGCATGGGTTCCTGTGATGACCAAGGATGGACACACAGCATGGGATGACAGAATCCCTCTAGTGTGACAGTGCCTTTCTCAGCTTGGGCTGCCACATACACACACACACACACACACAAATCAAAACTTACACAAAAGACATGTATTTCTCACAGTTCTAGGGTCTGAGAAACTCAAGATCAAGGTGCTGGTTGATTTGCTCCTTATGAGCATCCTCTTCCTAACTTGCAGAGAACGACTTTCTCACTGTGTCCTCACATGGCAGAGAAGTCAAGCCATCTTTTGTCTCTTCTGATAGGGATGCTAATCCCATCCTGAGGACCCTGCCCTCATGATCTCACCTAACTTGACTTCCAGAAAGCCATCTCCAAACGCCATCACATTAGGGGTGAATTCCATATATGAATTTGGGAAGGACAACAGAGTCTGTAACAGAAAGTCTTCTTTGTTTTAGGAGCAAGAAATTAGGGAAGGACAAAGGCCCTCAATGAGAGGACATGTCTTCTGCAGTTTGAGGTCCACCTATAACCTGGAATTCCTGTTTTGATCTTGCATCCACGTGCTGGCCATTCTAGACCAAAGTTCCAGTATAAAACATTTTAAAACTTAAGGCATAAAACAATATTGTTTAAGTTTACTGGCTATAGGCATCAGCCACAGAAAAATATGGAGGGTGTTTTAGGAGGCACCTGGTTGGTTCAGTTGGTTAAGCAGCTGCCTTCAGCTCAGGTCATAATCTCAGGGTTTTGGAATCAAGCCCCACATCAGGCTTCCTGCTCAGCAGGGAGCCTGCTTCTCCCTCTCCCTCTGTGCTCTCCTTCTTTCTCTTTCTCTTTCTCTATCTCAAATAAGTAAAATCTTAAAATAAAATAAAATAAAATATGAGTCGGAGCCAGAGGAGGTTAGGAAGGCTTTCCTTAAATATATTCACTTTAAGCAGAGCACCCCAGAACCAGCGTCAACCCCATTCCACAAGAAATTTAGCCCTGATGTTGCAGGAATCCATGGTATGTAAGAAGTACAGGCCATAACACAAGAGATACAGATGCAGAGCATAATTTGATATAAAAGGAAAGAGAAGTACATTTCAAATAAAGTCTCATTTGAACTTCTGGTAAGGACTTCTAGAGACAGCCTTGCCCAGCACACCTCCTCTTCTTGGCATGTGGGAATTGCACCTGTGAGGGGAATGGGCCATATGATTTTTCTGACCATCAGGATATGAAGGAAATGACTCCTGAACCTTCCAGCACAAAGCATGACACAGTAGTGTGGAATCTCCAGCACAGTTTACCCAGACCCGTGCGAGATGAAGCCCCCACAGAGATGGGCACAGGAGCTCGTTAAGGTTCTGTCATTACCCAGAGAGGTAACGTACTATGCCTTTGCAGGCTATGTGGTCCTTTAGACCTGTTATGTGGTATCGTCCAATCCTATCGCTTCGCCACCTCGGTACCATTCTACTCCTACAGTCTCTCATTTTCAGCTCCAAACCAGAGGCTGTTGAGTTGGAAGGTCCACAAAGGACAACCTTTGTTTTCCAAAAATAGTCTTAAATGTCCATGTTGTTCTTTCTTAGCATTTTCTACAATACTCATGTAAGATATTACCCAGGCTGAAACTATTTGTTTAGATCTTACCCCTAGGAAATTTCGATCCATCCATCCATCCATCCATCCATCCATTTTCTCAATAAATATTATTGAGCACCTCCTATGCGCCATGCTCTCCTCCAGGAATGCACAGCTTATTTATTTGTTTATATATATATATATATATATATTTTTGTGCTCTCCTTTTAAATATCTGGATTTAAAGATACTAAGGAGTTCCCAGAACAGCCATATTGGATTCTTTAGGTGGTTTCTTTTTCTCATTTACTCAATTTGAGGGCCTCCAAAGCTTTGTCAAGGAGCTTTCCTTTAAGAAGCTCGTGACAGTTAAACATCTGCCTCTAGGTCAGGTCATGATCTGAGCGTCCTGGAATTGAGTCCTGCATCTGGCTCCATGCTTAGCAGGGAGTCTGCTTCTCCCTCTCGCTCTGCATCCAACACCACCCCCCGCCCCCACCACCCCAATCCCAGCTCATGTTTGTTCCCTCTCTCTCTCTCTCAAATAATAAATAAAATCTAAAAAAGAAGCTCATGACTTGAAAAAAAATCTACTGCACCAGGCCTAGTATTATCTAAGCCCAGACTTCCTTTCCCTCTTCATTGCAAACCCTAAGGAAGTAGGGACCTTACGTCATTTCTCATGTAGACCCCCTAGATTAGCTCCCGACCTGCCTTCCTAACTCCAAAGATGAGTTTTCCAAATACACTGTAACACCACCATGCCAGGGTGACTCATCTGAAACCCAAATCTGACCAGCGCACTTACCTTCTTAACCCTCTTCACTGCCCATGAGAATGAAGTCGAAGCTCTTCTGCGTGACACCCAAAGCCCTCATGACCATCCCCGTCTCCACCCACAGCTCGTCAGTCCCCTCGCTGCTGTGTTCAAGCACTGCTGAGGGGCTCCTGGGGCCCCGCACTTCAAACAGCATCCCGGTATCTTTCTCTCTGAACGTATGGCTCCTCCCACCTTCCTGACCAAATCCAGCTGGCACTTATCCAACAAGACCCCTCACACTTTCTCCTCCAGGAAGCCCAGGCGGGGCTAGTCCTCCTTTCCAGGGCTTTCATAGAACACTGCAAATATACCCTTACATATCACATTAATACTGACAATCCTAAGGTACGGAATTTTTCCTCTACTAGAAAAAGGCACTTTGGAATTAAGGATTGTTCCATAGTAATCATTGTTCTCTGGTGCCTGAGAACTTGAATCATTTCCAGTTCTGGTCCTTGAAAGTGCTCAGTAAAGGTTTGGTGAGCTGAACTAACACAGCCCCGGCTTGCACCATATCCACCTCCTTCACTTAATAACCAATTTTTCACTGAGATCCAGAGAGGGGAGGCACCCGCAGTGACTTTCGACTTGCTCCATAAGATTAATTTCTCAGTAATCAAAGAGATAATTCGCAGAATGAAATGACCAACGAAATTCTGGTTGAAATCTCTCTTCGTGAGAGGTTCTGTATCACATCTCTCTTTCGTGACCTGTATCAGGAACGCATCAGTTCCTTTCTTTCTTCCATGCCGTTCCACATAAGCCTCCTCTTTCACCCGACTTCTGTCCTTTCATAAATGCTGCATTATTTGCTTATAGGTCTTACAGCTTCTATCCATGTAATATGTGTTTATGTGAATTCATCTTTCCTTTTAAAAAGCGAAATATTGCAGATGGTAATGCATTTGGGGTTTTTAGCTGGGGAGGTTTAGTTACCCTTTTTATAATTCTGCAGCTTGTTCTTCTACCTCAGCAATATGTTTTAGAAACCTCTCTCTATAATGACATAGAAAGTCAGCCTATTCTACCTAAATATTTCTACAGTTAGTGACCATAGCTTTTCTTTAAAAAAAAAAAAAAAAAAAGATTTTATTTATTTATTTGAGAGAGAGAGCGCACAAGTGAACATGAGCAGAGAGAGGGGCAGAGGGACAAGAAGACTCCCAGCTGAGCAGGGAGCCCAACTCAGGGCTTGATCCCAGGACCCTGAGATCATGACCTGAGTCGGAATCAAGAGTTGGCCACTTAAGCAACTGAGCCACCCAGAGCCCCACAGCTTTCTTTAAAGCAGCTATAGCCCTGTTGATAGAACTTTGGTAGTTTTTTTTCCGGTTCTTTACTATCCATCATAAACAATTTTGTGATGAATTTCGTTTTGTATCCCCTCCTCTGTACCTCTGCAAGGTTCTCTCAGGGGTCCTGCAATAGGGAATCGCTTTGTCAAATGGGGGAATATTTTAAATAGATAGTATCAAGTTACTGGAAAAATATGAGGGGACCCATTTCTTCACATCCTTGTCAATTCTTAATATTATCAAATTTTATAATTTGTGTCAATTCAGTGGAGGTTAAATACCTGGTTTGTTTTAGTTTTGCTTTCTTTGTTTTGGTTTTTTGCACTTTCCTAGTGAAGATCAGCATCTTTTTAATTTTTATATTTGCATATAAAATATGTTCTTTTAAATAAAACATGCAATATAAATAAATATAAAAGGAAAAATACAGGGATGCCTGGGTGGCTCAGTCAGTTAAGCGTCTGCCTTTGGGTCAGGTCATGATCCCAGTTTCCTGGAATCTAGTTCCACATCGGGCTCCTTGCTCAGCAGGGAGCCTGCTTCTCCCTCTGCCCGCTGTTTCCCCTGCTTGTTCTTTTCTTACTATATATACATTCAAATTTCATTTGTGGCCTTTTTCTATTGGTAGGTCTGTCTCCTTTTTATTGACTTAAGGAGTACATTATGTATCCTAGATTCTCACCTTTAATTTTCTAATCGTGTACCTTATGTATTATAAATATTATCATTGGTGAAACATAATTTTAACACTTTTCACATCAAATTTATTTTATTCTTTGTGGTATTTGCTTTGTGCGTCTTGTTTTAGAAAGCCTTCCTTTCCCCCCAAGGACATAAAAATGTTTTCCCATATTTCTGTCTGTCTCCAGGGTATTTTTAGTTTTAGCCTGAAGAGTTTCAGTGGAGTATCTACCATTTCTGGTGCTAGACCACACATCCTGCTGACAAGGTCGTTTCTTTTATCCTGGGCCCGCCGCAGTTGGCACTTCCGGACCTCGAGCTCCATCCCACCAGGTCTGCTGTCCCCACCAGCTGCTCACCCCCACCCTCACAAGCTCCTAGTGCTCCCACGGTCCCAGCTCTTGGTGAGAGAAGTTGAGGGAAACATTCTCAGTGATAGAAGTTGATAAAGCACTGCTTTCAGTTTCCCAGTCCTGACTTCAGAGCTCCCTCAGGGAAGGAGACACTCCCTTGCCACCCACTGAGCCTTGAAACCAAGGAGCAACCCTGGGACTTAACTGATAGGAGGTTCATACGATTCCTGGACCACCTTTACAAAGGCTAGTCTGGTGTTTCCTGGCAGAGTAATATGTATCCTCATAAAGTAGCAGGAAGGGGAGTACTAAGGGGATCTGAAAAATCTTGGCAAGATCTGTGACAGCCTGGACAATCTTTCCAAGAACTCTTGGATGCTGTTGGCCATCACAGTGGTGCTCAGCTACCTCCGTGCTAAAGAATCAACCCACGTGGCCATGCCTGTCTTTGTCCTAGGACCAGAAACAAAACAAAACAAAACAAAACACCCCCCTCACACCCCCAAGTGCCTATGAATTCTGTTAGGAGCCATCAGGCTTCAGGCCACTGCACTTTTTCAACAGGAGAGAACTTCCTCTGTGTCAAGAACCTTCCCTTTTGTCAGAAAACAACCTAAATTCCAAGACTTCCAAAACTAAACAAAGAAGAATTTAATTTCCCTACTTATGGTAAGCCTGCAGGTGGCAACTCAAGGCTGACAGCCACTCAAGGATGCCTTCGGGCATCAGACTCTTTCTTCCTACTCAGATGTCCTTACTGCATTGGCTTTCATCATCATACAAGTTTGCAGCATGGCTGCTCTTCCTCCTGAAAATATAGAATGCCAGGCAAGGAGATAGGGAGAGGATAGAGAGGTAGAGAGGAATTTCCAAATGCCTTTCGCTCAGGAAATGTAGAAGATTGGCTGTATGGCATCTGCCAGAAACTACAAGAGCTACAAGAGCACCGTAACCCTTGTAGGGCAATCATGCTTCATTCATTTGGGCTACAGCAGGAGCTTGCCCTCCCAGGATCAAGGAATTTCGGCCAATCAACTAAACAATTGGGGTTTCTATAGCAGACAATGAAAGGGAGGAAGTGCTGTTGGGTAAGTAATAACCAGTACACACAGCAAAGAGAAATTTGTGGGAAAACAGGCCTATGGTATAGGATATAAATACTCCAGGGTTGTAATCAGTGGCTCTTTCACAACTTCTATCAGATAGACCCATAAACTCAGGGTTGGTATACGGAGAGCCCAAGGTGGGATGGCATGTGTTTCTAGAGTGTTGGGGATTCCAGGGCTGTTGGAATCCTATATTCCACCCAGTGTAAAGCAGAACCCTGGAAAGTTAACGGGGATAAGAAGAGCAGAGTTCAACCCATGGAAGAGGGGTTAGAAAAACTGGAAGAGGGTGTCTGGGCTCAGCTAAGTGGTTTGAAGAATGGGGTTTAATAGTAGCTTCAAGAGGGGGGCGCCTGGGTGGCCCAGTGGGTTAGGCCGCTGCCTTCAGCTCAGGTCGTGATCTCGGGGTCCTGGGATTGAGTCCCGCATCGGGCTCTCTGCTTGGCGGGGAGCCTGCTTCCCTCTCTCTCTCTCTCTGCCTGCCTCTCCATCTACTTGTGATTTCTCTCTGTCAAATAAATAAATAAAATCTTAAAAAAAAAAATAGTAGCTTCAAGAGGAATCTAGGAAATGCTTGAGAAATAAAGGCACAGATGATTGTATGGCCCAGACAAAACAGCTAGCATTAAAGAGGAAAGCTCACACTTGGTAGACATACAATGACACAGAATTGCCTCCAGGTGTACCCTAGGAACTCCAAGAACAGAAGTTAAGCAGGAAGACCGAGTCTAGCATACAGCCACTGCTTAGAGTGAGGCTCTCATAGTCTACCAGTCCCTTCCCTTGATGGGAATGCCCAGGCCTATTAGAGCTGACCCCAGGTTCTTCATCCATGTTTATGGCTCTAGAGGAAAGATGGAAAAAATAAGCCTCCCTCCCTTTTATTTCCCATAACTCCCTTCTGATTCTCTTGACTTGGGTTTTGATTATTGTCAATTATGCCAGACTTGGGTACCCTCTGGTTTATTTATGCATCATGGATCTCCATTTCATATAGGAGTACTCTATCCACTGAGTTAACCGGGGGCATAGACAGACATGAGAGCCCTGCACACTCTTTATGCTTCAGGCCCCACACAACCAGAATCTGAAACCCTATGACCTTTTCTCCCTGACCCCCTTCCCACCTGGAATCGTAACTTTTTGCCTGGAAGCACAGCAGCCATTTTGCAGCCTCTTACTGCATTTATTTTGTTACCTAAAGACTTTCTTTAAGGACTCTGTCATCTCTTGCATACAGCAGCTCAGTTTTTACTCTCCACTCCTAGTCTCCCAGCTTACTCCATCTAAGATGAGTAGCTATGATGATCATTTACAGAGCAAGAATCAGTGCAGCACTGTGGTACATGGCTTCATTTATTTTAGGATTTTTATTCCTAAACAATATAGAGTATTTTCTTGCTAGTAAATTACCTAATTATTGGAATAAGACGTCTTCCTTAATAAAGGCTGACAAGACTGTGGTGAAGTCAGAAGTTCTATCCAGAAGTTGGCTTAATACCCTACCTTTCCCCACTTTTTTGACTCACCACACAATTTATAAACAAGGTCATCACCAATTCTTGTGTCTCTCCCATCAAATTTCCCCTAAGGCCTTCTCAGATACAACTACCATTTTGAATTCTGTTAAATTATTCTCCTGCTTTAAAAATAAAAGTTTTATCACAAATGAGTGCATTTCTAGACAATATATTATTTCATCCTGCTTGATTTCTATCACTCTAAAAATGAATCCCCAATTTAGGTGGTCTCCTGGTGTTGCTTTTTCAAGGGTACACTATGTTGGTGAGACAACTCAGGTTTTGTCAAACTGGAGGGAATTCATCTCCAGTGCTGTGGTTTCTTTCATATTCAACAAGAGATGAGAATTACAGGCCCTGTTCATCCTACTTTTAGCCTCGGCAGCATTTTGCCCTCCACAATGAATTTCGTGAAGGCTCACCTCTTCATGATGCAATGTTGGGGTATTTGGCTTGCCAGGCAGGTGAGCACTGCTGCACGTGTGAGGATTGCTAAGTGGGACCAGAACAACTTCATAAATGCTGTCATCACTTCTCTGGCTTTGAGCAGTTCTTCACAGAACAGAAATTGTCATGTAATTTCTCAAGAATGCATTTAGTGGGTTCTAAGATGACATTGTCACAACCTATACTGAGTGGACGTGACCCCATTTTTTGCTCAGTGACCCCAACACAGAGCTCATGAGAGTCACGTTTCTCTTGGTCTTGAATGCATATAACGTGAGCCTTAAATGGCTTTCCATAGGAGCTGAAGCAATGAATTTCAACCAGAAAACACGAGAGCAGCATTACAGGCACTGTGGGCACAAAGCTTCATCTGGAGCAGAAGCTACAACACCTGCTCCGGTCCTGAGTTGCTAGCCTCTCACTGCATGCCTTTGAGTGGGCTTTCCTTCCTGACCTCGGTCTGTTCAACTCTGAAATGAGAGGACTGGGCCAAATAGTGGTCACTAATGTCCCTTCCGGCCCCACAATTCCACCATACCTTTCTCAGGAAGAAATTAAGACAGTAGAATCCTTGGGGGAGGAGCAAGATGGCAGAGGAGTAGGAGACCTAAATTTGATCTGGTCCCAGAATTCAGCTAATTATCAAACCATTCTGAACCCCTACAAACTCAGCAGGAGATCGAAGAGAAGAGCAGCAACTCTATGAACAGGAAAACTTCCACTTTCTGGAAGGTAGGACATGCAAGACTGTGTGGGGAGGGACTGGCAAATGAGAGAGCAGCCCTGTCTCAGGTCTTTTTTGATTTCATTAGTGCATATTTCTCCACTGGGGCTATTGTTATTCTTTTAGTATTTTGTTCTCTCATTCATTTGTTTTTCTCTGGACAAAATGACAAGGCAGAAAAACTCACCTCAAAAAAAAAAGAAGAGGCAGAACCAACTGCTAGAGACCTAATCAATATAAACATTAGTAAGATGTCAGAACTACAGTTCAGAATGATGATTATAAAGATGCTACCTGGGCTTGAATAAAAAACATAGAAGATACTAGAGAATCCCCTTCTGGAGGAATAAAATCCCTTTCTGGAGAAATATAAGAACTAAAATTTAAACAAGTTGAAATAAAGAAAACTATTAATGAGGTGCAATAAAAAAGAAATGGAGGCTCTTATTGCTAGGATAAATGAGGCAAAAGAGAGAATTAGTGATATAGAAGACCAAATGATGGGAATAAAGAAGCTGAGCAAAAGAGAGACAAACAACTACTGGATCATGAGGGGAGAATTCAAGACATAAGTGATACCATAAGATGAAACAATATTAGAATAATTGGGATCCCAGAAGAAGAAGAAAGAGAGAAAGGGGCAAAAGGTATATGGGAGCAAATTATAGCAGAGATTTTCCTTGATTTGATGAGGGGAATAAGCATCAAAATCCAGGAGGCACAGAGAACCCCCCTCAAAATCAATAAAAATAGGCCCACACCCTGTCATCTAATATAAAACTTACAAGTCTCAGTGACAAAGACAAAATCCTGAAAGCAGCTCAGGACAGGAGTTCTGTAACATACAATAGTAGAAATATTAAATTGGCAGCAGACCTATCCACAGAGACCTGGCAGGCCAGAAAGGACTGGCATGATATATTCAGAGAATTAAATGAGAAAAAAATGAAGCCAAGAATACTATATTCAACTAGGCTGTCATTGAAAATAGAAGGAGAAATAAAAAGCTTCCAGGACAAATAAAAACTAAAAGATTTTGCAAAGATCAAACCAGCACTGCAAGAAATATTTAAAGGGTCCTCTAAGCAAAGAGAGCCTTAAAGTAACAGACCAGAAGGGAACAGAGACAATATACAGTAACAGTCACTTTACACGCAATACAATGGCACTAAATTCATATCTTTCAGTAGTTACCCTGCATATAAATGGGCTAACTGCCCCAATCAAAACACACAGGGTATCAGAATGGATAAAAAGTCAAGACCAATCAATATGCTGTGTAAAAGAAATTCATTTTAGATCCAAGAACACCTCCAGATTTAAAATGAGGCAGTGGAAAACAATATGCAGTGTTAATGGACATCCAAAGAAAGCTGGGCTGGCAATCCTTCAATCCTTATATCATAGAATTATATTTTAAGCCAAAGATATGAGGATAAGAGATGAGGAAGGACACTATATCAGACTTAAGGATCTGTCCAACAAGAAGATCTAACTATTTTAAATATCTATGCCCCTAACATGGGAGCAGCCAACTAACTACATAAACCAATTAATAATAAAATCAAAGAAACACATCAACAATAATACAATAATAGTAGGGGATTTAAACACCCCCTTTAATGAAATGGACAGATCATCTAAGCAAAAGATTAACAAAAAAATAAAGTCTTTAAATGACACACTGGACCAAATGGACATCACAGATATATTTAGAACATTCCATCCCAAAGCAACAGAATACACATTCTTCTCTAGTGTACATGGAACATTCTCCAGAATAGATTACATCCTGGGTCACAAATCAGGTCTCAACTGGTACCAAAAGATTGGGATCATTCCCTGCATATATTCAGACTGCAATGCTTTGAAAGTAGAACTCAACCATAAGAGGAAAGTTGGAAAGAACTCAAATACATGGAGGCTCAAGAGCATCCTACTAAAGAATGAATAAACCAGGAAATTAAAGAAAATTTTTTTTTAAAAATCATGGAAACAAATGAAATGAAATTGCAACTGTTGAAAATCTTTGGGACAAGCAAAGGTGGTCCTGAGAGGAAAGCATATAACAATACAAGCCTTTCTCAAGAAGGCTTATTTCTTGTTTCTCAAGAAACAAGAAAGGTCTCAAATACACAACATAGCCCTACACCTAAAGGAGCTGGAGAAAGAACACCAAAGAAAGCCCAAACCCAGCAGGAGAAGAGAAATCATGAAAATCAGAGCAGAAATCAATGAAATAGAAACCAAAGAACAGTAGAACAAATCAACAAAACTAGGGGCTGGTTCTTGGAAAGAATTAATAAGATTGATAAGCTCCTGGCCAGACTTCTCCAAAAGGAAAGAGAAAGGACCCAAATTAATAAAATCATGAATGAAGGAGGAGAAATCACAGCCAACACCAAAGAAATACAAACAATTGTAAGAACTCTTTATGAGCAACTATACATCAGCAAATCTGAAGAAATGGATGCATTCCTAGAGACATATAAATTACCAAAATTGAACCAGGAAGAAATAGAAAACTTAAACAGACCCATAACCAGTAAGGAGATTGAAGCAGTCATCAAAACTCTCCCAACAAACAAGAGCCCAGGGCCAGATGGCTTCCCAGGGGAATTGTACCAAAAATTTAAAGAAGAATTAATACCTATTCTTCTGAAACTCTTCTAAAAGATGGAAGTGGAAGGAAACTTCCAAACTCATTTTATGAGGCCAGAATTACCTTGATCCTATCACCAGACAAAGATCCCATCAAAAAGGAGAATTACAGACCAATATCCCTAATGAACATGGATGCAAAAATTCTCACCAAAATACTAGCCAATAGGATCCAACACTACGTTAAAAGGATTATTCACCATGACCAAGTGGGACTTATTCCTGAGCTGCAAGGTTGGTTCAACATCCACAAATCAATCATGTGATACAATACATTCATAAAAGAAAGAACAAGAACCATATGCTGAAAAAGCATTTGACAAAGTACAGCATCCTTTCTTGATCAAAACTCTTCATAGTGTAGGGATAGAGGGCACATACCTCAATATCATCAAAGCCATCTATGAAAAACCCACAGCAAATATCATTCTTAATGGGGAAAAACTGAGAGCTTTTCCCCCAAGGTCAGGAACATGGCAGGTATGTCCACTATCACCACTGCTATTCAACATAGTACTAGAAGTCCTAGCCTCAGCAATCAGACAACAAAAAGAAATTAAAGGCATCCAAATTGTTAAAGAAGTCAAACTCTCACTCTTTGCAGATAATATGATACTATATGTGGAAAACCTAAAACACTCCACTCCAAATCTGTTAGAACTTGTACAGGAATTCAGGAAAGCATCAGGATATAAAATCAATACACAAAATCAATTGCATTTCTATACATCAACAGCAAGACAGAAGAAAGAGGAATTGAGGAGTTGATCCCATTTACAATTGTACCCCAAACCATAAGAAACCTAGGAATAAACCTAACTAAAGAGGAAAGATCTGTACTCAGAAAACTATAGAATACTCATGAAAGAAATTGAGGAAGACACAAAGAAATGGAAAATAGTTCCATGCTTATGGATTGGAAGAACAAATATTGTGAAAATGTCTAAGCTCCTTAAAGCAATCTACACATTTAACCCAATCCGTATCAAAATACCATCCATTTTTTTTCAAAGAAATGAAACAAACAATCCTAAAATTTATATGGAACCAGAAAAGACCCCGAATAGCCCGAAGAATGTTGAGAAAAAAAAAAATTGGTGGCATAACAGTTCCAGATTTCAGGCTCTATTACAAAGCTCTAATCATCAAAATAGTATGGTATTGGCACAAAATCAGACACATAGATCAATGGAACAGAACAGAGAGAAATGGAACCTCAACTCTGTTGTCAACTTATCTTTTACAAAGCAAGAAAGAATGTCCAAGGGTTTTAAAAAAGACAGTGTCTTCACTTCAAATGGTGCTGGGAAAATTGGACAGCCACATGCAGAAGAATGAAAATGGACCATTTCCTCACACCACACACAAAAATAGATTTAAAATGGACAAAAGACCTCAATGTGAGACAGAAATCCATTAAAATCCTACAGGAAAGGAACCTCTTTAACCTCTGCCACAAGAACTTCTTCCTAGAAACATCACCAAAGGCAAGGAAAGCAAGAGCAAAAATGAACTATGGGGACTTCCTCAAGATCAAAAACTTTTGCACAGCAAAGGAAACAGTCAACAAAACCAAAAGACAATCAACATAACAGAAGATATTTGCAAATGACATATTAGTTAAAGGGCTAGTATCCAAAATCTATAAAGAATCTAAAAAGAATTCATCGAACTCAACACCCAAAGAACAAATGATCCAATCAAGAAATGGACAGAAGACATGAACAGACATTTCTACAAAGAACACACCCAAATGATGAACAGACACATGAAAAAGTGTTCAACCTCACTCGGCATCAGGAACTACAAATCAAAATCACAATGAGATACCACTTCACACCAGTTAGAATGGCTAAAATTAACAAGTCAGGAAATGACAGATGTTGGCAAGGATGTGGGGAAAGGGGAACCTTCCTACATTGTTGGTGGGAATGCAAGCTGGTGCAGCTGCTCTGGGAAACAGTATGGGAGTTCCTCAAACAGTTCAAAATAGAGCTACCCTATGACCCAGAAATTGCACTACTGGGTATTTATCCCAAAGATACAAATGTAATGATCCAAAGGGACATGTGCCCCTGAACATTTATAGCAGCAATGTCCACAATAGCCAAACTATGGAAAGAGCCTAGATGTCCATCAACAGATGAATGAATAAAGAAGATGTGAGTAGATAGATAGATAGATAGATAATGGAAAACTATGCAGCCATCAAAACCCCCAAAATCTTGACATTTGCAATGACATGGGTGAAACTAGAGGGTATTTTGCTAAGCAAAATACATCAATCAGAGAAAGACAGTTATCATATGATCTCACTGATCTGAGGAATTTGAGAAACAAGACAGAGGGAGGGAAAAGTGAAAAAAGATGAGACCAGAGAGGGAGACAAACCGTAAGAAACTCTTAATCTCAAGAAAAGAATTGAGGGTTGCTGTAGGGGAGGGGGATGGGAGGGTTGGGGTGGCTGGGTGATGGATATTAGAGAGGGTATGTGCTATGGTGAGTACTGTGAGTTGTTTAACACTGATGAATCACAGGTCTGTACCCGTGGAACAAATAACACATTATATGTTAATTTAAAAAAAGAAGAAGAAGAAGAAGAAGAAAGAAAGTAGAAGCCTTGCTGCCCAACCCCAAGGTGAGAATAGGGTTGAAGCTGTGCTGTCTTTTCTGCATGCATATCCATCAAAGTTTCTCAGCAGCCAGAGATGCCCCATTGTTTTTTTAATCTGCTTCACTGAGTGCAAGTTTGGTTTGGAGATAGACCAAGGCTAACTGGCAAGTGACAGGGGCTTCAGTTTTCCTTTCTTCCCAGCAAAACAAAATCCACCACCTGGGTTCTGCCTATCCATGTGGAATTTCCAGTAACAAAGGCACTTTGTTACTTCAAAAGTTCGCTCCAAAAGCATGAGCTTATGCTGACTCTACAGATTCTAAAATTGGGAGGTAGAAGGAATCTCTGCACTTATCCCATAAGTAAATGTGCTTTTATCTCAGAAATGGACAAGGAACATAACTTCCCTTACTCATCCAAGGAGCTCATCTGGGCTCTTGCCACTCACTGCTGGTTGTCAATCCTACGTCCCGCCTTACAGTGAAGAGGTTGGACCTGCAGTCTACCACCTCAGAAGCCCCAAAGTCAGGCAGTCTGTTTGTAATAAAAGAAACACATGCAGATACCTATTTGAGGAGAGTTCAACATGCAGAAAATCAAATTTGGATCCTGCCGTTACCTTCCTTCGTGTCTTGGGCATTCACTGAGCTTCTGCTCTGCACTGGACACAGGCATTGTGTCTTGATACACCCTGCCAAGGTCAGGATGTCCACAATAGTGTTCCTATTTAACAGAGGAGGAAATTGCATCTCAAAGACAATAAGGACCTTTCTTAGTAATACACTTATTAGTCCCACAAACAGTGCATGTCAGCAGTAGGGTTTGAACTGAGGCCAGCTCCGAAATCCATACTCTTTAAGCAATAGATCCTGGAGGTCTTTGCTTAGTCAGGAACAGTAGAGAAACTGTCTATGCTTTTCCTGGCAGCGTGCGGCTGTGGTGTCTACACACGGTGCCCCTGCTGGATGTGCGCACTTCCCAGCACGCCAGCTTCTTTCTCATTGTCCCTGCTTTGAAAACTTAACTGGGGAAATGGGAGATTGAGGAGTGTCTGAGCGGCAGATGGAGGGCGAGAAAATGCTGTTTTGTTTACTTTGTTTTATGTTCTCCGAAAAAAGAAGGGAACCAACTTGAATTGCCCTGAAACAAACACTTCCTTGGCAGGGAGAGTTCCCAACTAGACATTGGTGTGATGTTTCCAAGCTTCCATGAACTAAACGCCAGGCAGTCTAAAAATGTGCAAGGAATCCAAGGCAATGTGATTCATCATTTTTGAAAGACTCGTCTTGAGGAAAATTGGACCTTTTCATAGAGCAGCACAAGTATTTTCTCACTGATTCTAAGGAACTAGTTTATAGAATGCCTACATGGTGTGTTCCCAAATGTTACGAAGCCATAAGCCATAAGAGGTCCCCAGTGGTAGGTCCAGCATAATATAAAATGAGATTCTCTTCCTATCAATGGGGAAGAAGTACAAGCGGAAAGAAAGGAAAGAATGTATAGAAGTCTAAGTGGAAAGTGAATCTGAAGTTGGGGAAAGCAAATGTATCCGTCTTACAGGACACCTCCAAGTCTAGTCAAAAGTGATCTCCACGTTATGATAAAACCAGAAATGAGAAAAATAAAATGCAGTAGCTGCCTCCACCTGCTTGCCCCCACCCCCCACCTGCCCTGTCTGACCCACAAAAGAGTTGCAGAGCGTGGCAGGAGAGGCAGACACCGCAGAGGCCTTGGGCCAAATGTCTCCCCGGGACAGCACTAAGCCATTGGCTTACAGGGCGGTGCTAGACCAAAATCCCGGCGTTCCAGCAGGGATTCTGGAACAAGGCTGAGTTTCATTAGCTGCTTTTCTGAAGGCAGAAGTGTCTCCATGAGGTGACAGGAGAGCCAGGTGGCTCTGTCAGCCTTAGCGTTTGTGTCTAACTGGACTCCGGCCAACACAGTGCCAGCAGGGCCTGAAGAGCAGCGAAGGCCTCCAGCTGCCAGACTGAGACCTGGCGAGGGCTGCCAGGCCATGCGGGAGACACGCCGAGCTGCTCTGCAGCCGTGCCCCTGTGTTTGTGAGTGAAGAAACGTGTCTGCGCTCAGAGGAGGGATAGAACTTGCAAGTTTTTGCACCCACCTGGGCTCCATGATTTGAATCTTCATTCTGTCCGCCGCGCCTGCACAAGCCTCTTTCCTTCCACTCCTCTTTCCAGTCTTTCTTTCCTTTAAAAAACACCTTCTCGGGGCACCTGGGTGGCTCAGTGGGTTAAAGCCTCTGCCTTCAGCTCAGGTCATGATTCCAGGGTGCTGAGATCGAGCCCCGCATCAGGCTCTCTGCTCAATGGGGAGCCTGTTTACCCCTCTCTCTCTCCTCCTGCCTCTCTTTCTGTCAAATAAATAAATAAAATGTGATCTCTGTCTGTCAAATAAATAAATAAAATCTAAAAAAATAAAATAAAATAAAAAACACCTCTGGTGATAGAAGAGAAACATGGCTATAGACATGTCTGGGCTAGAATCCCGACCCAACCGCTCGGTGGCCCTGGGATGGCGGTCAATTACTTTGACCATGCTCCACCTCACTCTGTCCTTCAGTGGAAGACAATAATGTCCCGGAGGCATGTGACAGAACTGTGGGCTATTCTGGGAGAAGGTGGCCTACTGCAGGAGTGGAAGTCCAGACCCGTGCCTCCCACCCCATCACTGATGGGACAGTCGCCAGGTGTCTTTCTGAAGAACGGCAGCCCGCTGTGCCCCCATTCGTCTTCCTGGGACCTGCCCTTGAGCACGTGGAGAGCCCAGCGCCTTGGCAGCAGGTTGCCCAATTCAGAGATATACGGGCTTGTTGCCTCTGCTCAGCCTCTGCTCATGCACCCATAAAAGCAAAGGGTTTTCCACCTCATGACTCAGCCCGTCATGCTTCCTGTCACCATGCACGGAACCGGCCCGGTGCCAGCCAGCTCTGCAGGCACCGCGCCCTTGCCAAGGCTCATCTCGGGAGCTGCTGCAAATGCAAGCTTTCACCAGTGCTGTTTCGGTTCTTATTCATGGGAGGAAAGATCGTACAAACAGGGTTGAGACTCCATGCATTCTACTCTAAGTGAGGAGCACGGGTCCATGCCTCACAGGATGGCCGAGACGTCACTCGAAATCATGTATGTGAAGAGCCCCGTGCAGGACCTCATGCTAGTAAGTGCCAGGAGATGTCACTTTCCCTTTCCTATTTCATCATTACTTCTTTATGCTTGTCCGTGTTCAGATGTCAGTGGAGAATAAATAATGAAGAGAAATAAAAAGATGAAGGAGCACAAAATGCATTAACCAAAAGCTTCCCTCTTTTGCAACTGCAACTCCATGAAGACAGGGACGGTTTCATTTGGTTTAGCAAGTACATTAGGAATGCCAGGTCCAAGGCCAGTATCAGGGAGAGTTTAGAAACAGCATCTCTGCAAAGGAAACCCTTCTAGGTACGCAACCTGATCTTTTGTTGAGCTAGCAATCCGTGAACACAAACTTTTCAGGGGTACACGGGCTGAAATTCTGGAATATTATTAATATTGATGAATCTCCTGACATGAAGAGACTGCATGACAGACTGATTCTACTCTAGGCAATGAGTGAATGAAGCAGAAGTTTGAAAAATGCTGTTACAAACACAGATCCCATGTCTGGGCTCTGAGGGGGGCTCTAACCTGAGCTGTTTTTCTTTTTCATCAGAAGGACACATACATGTTTTCTAAAAATCAAATAGTGTAGAGACACTGAGAAGGAAAAGCAATTGTCTCCTGCCTGCCCCCCACCTTCCAGCCTGCTCTCCAGAAGCAATCACATTTCATAATTTCTGATCTAGATTTCCTGTGCCTCCCTCTGAAGTTCTCAATAACAAGATCATGGAGCTTTTTCTGGATTTATCAGCTTTACATATTATCTTTAAACTTTCTGTTATGCCGAGTGTTGGTTTCGTTTGCTTACACCTCCAATATCTTCCTCTATAACACACTCACTATATACATGTATATGTACATGAAGTATATGTTTATGATACCTTTACAATTGATCTATTTTTTATCTCTATAACTTTGAATTATATCCTTACCTATTTCTTTCTCCATTAATATTGACGGGATGTAGTTCCCTCTTTTAAAAATATTATCACCAATGTTCATTTGTTAATCAAAATCAAATGGGAAATAAAAATAAATATCAAACTACTGGACAAATCCCTTTCCTGCTGTGACTTGTAATTTAGGATTCCTAGCTGTTGGAGATCGTAAGCAGTCAGCTGACCATCAAGTCTACCAAAAAATGTAGATTATCTCAGCGGTGTGAGCTCTGATGATCCATATACACAGATTATCCTTTATGGCTGAGCTCCTTGATGGGATCTTTTGGGCATCTTCCAAATATCCAAGGCCTGCTGTCCTGGAGCCCTGCTCATCCCATATCAGTGAGAACATGCTGCTCTCTCAGACTGGGAATCATTGCTTTCCGTCAACCTTCTTCAGAGCTCTCTTGAATGGGACTATTTCCGGGATCCCACAGCTTTTTCTTTTTTATTTGATCCTAATTTTTGCTAGAGTACAGTTTCCCAGGACAGACACAGAGACATTAAGTTCAGATTTACAGTGATGTTAGTGAAGCATAAAAGCTTTAACGCCCCTGCCCCCTACCCCTCCTAGCCTCCCCCAGCCCCACCCCGAGCAACTAGCATAAGCTTCTTCTAAGGCCCTGGGTAGGAAGGGTCTTTGCTTTAGGATCATGATTGTGTGCTTTTATAAAATCTGGGGCGGGGGGGGCGGGGGAAGATAGCTTAACAGCTATTGTCTAAGACAACATCTCTCTCCTGCTTCCCCTCTGTCACACACATCTTGATGTTGCAGGAGCCCAGAAGCATGTTGAAATTTAGCAAAGGGGAAGCTGAGTCAAGGAGACACTGAGTTTGCGTATAATAGTCATGGTACCTCTATGTATAGTTGAGTACTTGCCAAATCAGAGAAATACTGGCTTTCAGAAAATTCTTCTCTCTGTGTCTCCTTCCTCCCTGTCAGGCTCCCCAGCAAGGGCCCGAGGTCATATTCCAATATGAATGCATTAATTTCCTGGACTACCAATAAGAAATAATAAATCTTCGCCAACCATAGTACAGAAGAGACTGAATATTTCTATCCTCTCTATAAAAATATAAAATTGTCATAGGAAGAGGTAACCAAGAAGTATGTGGAAAATGTAGAATGAAGCATGATAGAAATCAGACAGTGAATGGATTTTTTTTTTTTTTGGACTTTATAGCACTTATAACATTTAAAGCTCATAGTTTTGTTTAATTGCAATTTCTTCAGGATTCTAAATACTCACTTTGTACCTAAACGTGGAGTAGTGATTTTTAATGTTTTTCTTAAAGAGAGCAACCCCTCCCAAATTGCATAGGCTCTAGGTCCCACCAAGACTGAACCCATCACTTCACTGGAAGTGCATTTCCTGAGGGCTTGCAAGTCTGAAGATGACTTATATTGATAGCTAATGTGGCTAAGGAGAGAATTCTAGTTTGGCTTTTTGTTTCCCAGATACCCGAAGGTATTGAACCAGTGCCAAGAATACCGTTTTGATTCACTTGCCTCCTTTAGTAGAGTAGGGTAAAGAGCAGGCAGGTGGATAGTCCAGGGTTTCACAACAAAAAAGAGCTACACCCATTACTAAAATAGAGAAATTATTTTGTAGCAGTTAGTACATGCCCTGTGTGCTCTGACCACCCCCTGCCAAAGTTTCCCAGGGTGTCTCGACCACTGCAGACTCTCCTCTTGAACCACCTAGACCTTTCCACAACCAAAACAAGGAAGGTGCTAATGCCCAGGACAGCAAGACCCCCCCTTACTTTGATGCGACTTCTGGGAGCATCCATTCTGATGGGTCAGTGCCCAGGCCATACAAAGTGTGAAATATTTTGACTGCTGCCACTGGATAGTGGGACTTGGTTGTTATTATTACTTGTTTATTATACTCTGGATGCCATTTGTATTTTCTTTTGTCCTTTGAGTTCTGAAATTTCACCATAACATGGTTCATATGAGACTCTTTCCTCTCACTGGGCTGCGTCCTCCACCCTGGACATCTCTCCCCCACCCCCATCGGGCCACCTCATACCCCCCTTCACAGGTCTGGTGTCCCCTGTGCATCCCCCACCAGCTTTCCACCCTCTCTTCTTGCATCCAACCCTTTCCTTCCTCCCATGACTCCTTCTCTCTTTTTTTTCCTCAAATTTTTATTTAAATTCTAGTTAGTGAACATTGAGTGTAATATTGGTTTCAAGAGTAGAATTCAGTGATTCATCACTTACCTACAACACCCAGTGCTCATCACAACAAGCGCCCTCCTAAGTGCCCATCACCTTGTAGCCCATCCCCCCCCCCTTCCAGCAACTCTCTGTTCTCTATCATTAGGAGTCCCTTATATCTTGCCTCCCTCTCTCTTTTTTTTTCTCTTCTCCTATGATGATCTGTTTTATTTCTTAAATACCACCTATGAGAAAAATCATATGGTATTTGTCTTTCTCAGGCTGACTAATTTCACTTAGCATAATGTAATCTAGCTCTATCCATGTCACTGTAAATGGCAAGATTTCAGTCTTTTTAATGGCTGAGTTATATATTTGTTTATATCGCCTCTTTTTTTAGCCATTCACCACTCAATGGACATTTAGGTTCTTTCCATATTTTGGTACAAAAATTCAGACTTGAAGGTATACATTATCTGCTTCTATAAACATAGGGGTGCATGTATACCTTCAAGTCTGAATTTTTGTACCTTTTGAGTTAATATCTAGTAGTGCAAGTACTGGGTCCTAGGATGGTTCTATTTTTCAGTTTTTGAGGAACCCCCATATTGTTCCAGAATGACTGCACCAGCTTGCATTCCCACCAACAGTGTAGGAGGGTTTCCCTTTCTACATATCCTTGCCAACATTTGTTGTTTCCTGACTTGTTAATCTTAGCCATTCCAACAGGTGTGAGGTGGTATCTCATGGAAGTTTTGATTTGCATTTCCCTAATGGCAAGTGATATAGAGCAATTGTTCATGTGCCTGGCCATCTGGATGTCTTTGGAAAAAATGTCCATCCATATCTTCTGCCCATCTCTTACCTGGACTGTTTGTTTTTTAGGTGTTGAGTTTGATAAGTTCTTTACAGATATCGGATACTAGTCCTTTATCAGATATGGCATTTGTAAATATCTTCTCCCAGTCTGTAGACTGCCTTTTAGTTTTGTTGATTTTTTCCTTTGCTGTGCAGAAGCTTTTATCTTAATGAATTCCCAATCATCCATTTCTACTTTTGTTTCCCCTGCCTCTGGAGATGTGTCTAGCAAGAAGTTGCTGTCACTGAGGTGAGAGGTTCCACCTGTGTTCTCCTCTCAGATTTTGATGGTTTCCTGTCTCACATTTAGGTCTTATCCATTTTGAATTTATTTTTGTGTATGGTGTAAGAAAGTGGTCCAGTTTCATTCTTCTAAATGTTGTCCAGTTTCCCAACACCATTTGTTGAAGAGACTGTCTTTTTCCCATTGGATCTTCTTTCCTTCTTGAAGTTTAGTTGACCATAGAGTTGAGGGTCCATTTCTGGGTATAACCTATGTGTCTGCTTTTGCGCTAGTACCATACCAACTTGATGACTACAGCTTTGTAGTATGGCTTGAAGTCCAGAATCTCGACCTCCAGCTTTGGTTTTCATTTTCTACATTCCTTTGGCTATTTGGAATCTCTTCTGGTTCCATATAAATTTTAGGATTGTTTGTTCTAGTTCTGTGAAAAGTGCTGGGAGTATTTTGATAGGGATTGCATTAAATGTATAGATTGTTTTCAGTAGTATAGATGTTTTAACAATGTTTGTTCTTCCAACCCATGAGCATGGAACATTTTTCCATTTCTTTGTGTCTTCTTCAATTTCTTTCATAAATACTGTATAACTTTCAGAGGACAGATCCTTTACCTCTTTGGTTAGGTTCACTCCTAGGTGTTTCATGGTTTTTGGTGTTATTGTAAATGAAATAAGTTCTTTGGCTTCTTTTTCTGCTGTGTCATTATTGGTATTTGAAATACAATAGCTTTCTATATGTTGGGTTTTTTCTATATGTTGATTTTATATCCTATGAGTTTACTGAATTCATGTATTAGTTCTAGAAATTTTTTGGTGAAGTCTTTTGGGTTTTGTACATATAGTATCATGTCATCTGCAAATAGTGAATGTTTGACTTCTTACTTGTTGATCTAGATAACTTTTATTTTTGTTGTTGTTGTTGTTGTTGTCAGATTGCTGAGATTAAGACTTCTACCACTATGAGAGTAAACATAACTGTCTTTTTCCTGATAGTAGAGAAAAGCTCTCAGTTTTACCCATTGAGGATGAAATTAGCTATGGGTATTTTTCATATGTGGCCTTTATGAGATTGAGATGTTCCATCTGTCCAGTTTTTTTGAGGGCTCTTATCAATAAAGGATGCTGTATTTTGTCAAGTGCTTTTTCTAAATCTACTGAGAAAGTTCTTGTCCTTTCTTTCATTAATGTGGTATATCATGTTAATTGATCTGTGAATGTTGAACCACCCTTGCAAACCAGGAATAAATCCCATTTTGTCGTGGTGAATAACCCTTTTGATATACTGTTCGAACATGTTGGCTAGGATCTTGGTAAGAATTTTGGTATCCATGTTCATCAGATATTGGTCTGCACTTCTTTTTGGTGGGGTCTTTGGTTTTGGGATCAAAGTAATGCTGGCCTCATAGAAGGAATTTGGAAGTTTTCCTTCCATTTGTATTTTTTAGAACAGTTTGAGAAGAATAGGTATTAACTTCTTTAAATTTTTGGTAGCAGGGCACCTGGGTGGCTCAGTGGGTTAAGCCTTTTCCTTCAGCTCAGGTCATGATCTCAGGGTCCTGGGATTAAGCCCCACATCAGGCTCTCTGCTCAGCAGGGAGCCTGTTTCCCCCTCTGTCTCTGCTTGTTTCTCTACCTACTTATGATCTCTCTCTCTCTGTGTCAAATAAATAAAAAATAAAATATTTAAAATAAATAAATATTTGGTAGCATTTCCCTGGGAAGCTATCTGACCTTGCACTTTGGCTTGTTTGGAGATTTTTGATTCCTGATTAAATTTATTTGCTGGTTGTAAGTCAGTTCAGATTTTCTATTTCTTCCTGTTTTAGTTTTGATATTTTGTATGTTTCCAGGAATTTGTCCATTATTCCAGCTTGCCCAGTTTATTGACATATAATTTTTCATAACATTCTCATACTTGTTTGTATTTTTATGGCATTGGTTGTGATCACTCCTCTTTCATTCATGAACTTATCTGTTTGGGCCCTATCTCTTTTCTTTTTGATAAGTCTGGCCAGGGGTTTGTTGATTTTATGACTTGTTTCAAAGAACCAGCTCTTAGTTTCACTTACCTGTTTACTGGATTTTGCTTGTTTGTTTCTATATCATTTATTTCTGCTTTAATCTTTATTATTTCCCTTCTTCTCCTGGCTTTATCCTTTATTTGCTGTTCTTTTTCTAGCTCCTTCAGATATAAGGTTAGGTTGTGCATTTGATACTTTTCTTTTTTCTTGAGGTAGGCCTGTATTGCTATACACGTCCCTCTTAGAACCATTTTTGCTGTATCCCAAAGTTTTTGGACCATTGTGCTTTCATTTTCATTGACTTCCTTTTATTTCTTTATTTCTTCTTTAATCTCCTGGTTAACCCATTCATTCCTTAGTATGATGTTCTTTAACCTCCACATATTTGTGGTCTTTCCAAATTTTTTCTTGTGGTTGACTTCCAGTTTCATAACATTGTGGTCTGAAAATATGCATGGTATGATCTCAATCTTTTTGTACTTGTTGAGGGCTGATTTGTGACCCAGTATGTAATCTCTTCTGGAGAATGCTTTATGTGTACTCAAAAAGAATGTATATTCTCTGCTTTAGGATGAAATGTTCTGAATATATCTATTAAATCTGTCTGGTTCAATTTGTCATTCAAAGTCTTTGTTTCCTTGCTGATCTTCTGCTTAGATGATCTGTCCATTGTTGTGAGTGGGGTATTAAAGTCCCCTATTATTATTGTATTATTATCAATGAGTTTCTTTATACTTATTATTGATTGATTGATTTGGGTACTCCCAACTTGGGGGCATAAATATTTACAATTGTTAGATCTTCTTGATGGATGGACCCCTTTATTTTGATATAGCACCCTTCCTCATCTCTTAGTACAGTCCTTGGTTTAAAATCTAGTTTGTCTGATAGAAGTATGACATCCCCTCACATTCCATCTGCAAGTATCTTTAAGTCTAAAAGGAGTCTCTTGTAGGCAGTATATAGATGGGTCTTGTTTTTTGTGTTTTTTTTGGGTGGTTTTGGTTTTTTTTTTTTTAGTCCATTCTGATACCTATGTCTTTTGATTGGAACATTTAGTCCATTTACATTCATAATGATTATTGATATGAATTTAGTGACATTGTGTTACTTATGAAGTTGGTGTTTCTGGTGATGCTCTCCTGTCCTTTCTGGTCTTTGTTGCTTTTGGTCTTTTCTCCATGCCCCACTCCTCAGAGCCCCCTTTAATATTTGTTGCAGGGCTAGTTTACTGGTCATGAACTCCTTTAGCTTTTGTATGAGAATCTCTCTCCTTCTATTCCGAATGACATCCTTGCTGGATAAAGTATTCTTGGTATGTTTTGCCCCTTCGGCAAGTTGAATATATCATGCCACTGTCTTTTGGCCTGCTAGTCTTCTGTGGACAGACCTGTTACAATCCTGATCTGTCTTTCCTTATAGGTTAAGGATGTTTTCTCTAGCTCCTTTCAGGATTCTTTCCTTGCCCATGTATTTTGTGAATTTAACTACGATATGTCTTGGTCATGGCTGGCTTTTGTTGGATTTAATGGAAATTCTCTGTGTTTCTTGGATTTCATGTCTGTGTCCTTACCTTGATTAGGAAAATATTTAGCTATAATTTGCTCAAATAAACCTTCATTCACCTTTTCTCTCTCTTCTTCTTCTTCTGGGACTGCCATGATATGAATTTTATTACACTTTCATGTTGTTGAGATCCCTAAGTCTACACTTATGTCCAGTACCTTTCTTTCCCTCTTCAGCTTCATTATTTTCTGTGATTTTATCTTCTACAACACTGATTCATTCCTCTGCTTTATCCATCCTCATTATCATGGCATTTAGTTGGTCTTGCATCTCAGTTACAACATTTTCCATTTCTGCCTGACTAGATTTTAGTTCTTTTTTCTCTGCAGTAAGGGATTCTCTAGTGTCTTCAATGATTTTCTCAAGCCCAGCTAGTATCCTTATGATAAATTCTGGATCAGGCATCTTACTCATATCATATTGATTAAATCCTTGGCCGTTACTTCTTTCTGTTCTTTCTTTTGGGGTGAATTCTTCCATCTTTTCATTTTGTCTGGGTCTATTTTGTGTGTGTGATTGTTAGGAAAGCCTGCTGTATTCTTGCTCCTGAGAGTAATAGATATATTAAGAAGAGGTCCTATAATGCCCTGGGCCTGGTGTTTCAGAAGGTGTTTCAGAGTGTGCACTCAGCTGTTGTGTTCTGGTTGCTACTTCCCTCGGGTCAGTCCTCTGCAGAGTTTCTCTTCCCTGCAATGGGGGGTGTTTGGATCTTGTCAGCTAGGTGTGTTTTGATCTGCTTGTTAAAAGAAGTTAGATAAACAGGAGGAAGCTAGATCCTATTTCCCCTAGAGCTGAAGCTTTGCAGCACTCTGGGAGGAGCAGACTTGATGCATGAGAGGGTTTGTGCTGGTCTTCTGTGGGAGGGGCCTGCTAGGCTGTTTCTCAGGGGGACTTGCTCTAGTGGGAATGCACCCGCAGGGTGTTGGGGGGCTGAGCTTGGTGGAAGTGATTCTTGCCTCCACTAGGTGGCGCTGTGTGCAGGGGGATAGGAGGGAGGTAAAAGGCATCTCCCTGCTTTGTTCTTGTAGTGGTGATTTCCTGCCTGACACTCTTCAGGAAGCCCCCAAAGAAGAGCAAACAATCACCCCTCCTGTATCCCCAGCTTCTGTCAGATCCCTGCCTTCACCCTGTGTCCGAGCTGTCTGCCTGCCAGGCAGCAAAGTGCTCTTGTGTTTTATCTCAGGCGTTCTGCTGGGCTTCCAAATTCCAGATTTGATGGACCTGCACAGTGCAGACCCGCGCTGATCCTCTGGGGGAGGGTCTGGTCACACTGTGGCTGTTGCCACTTTGTCCCCCCCCCCCCAAAAAAAAAACCAGTCACACAACTGTGCACCCGTTTGGAGTTCATGGTAAAGCACAGCAAAAAGCTGGACCAAGATTTGCTGCCCTCAGCCAGGGTCTCAGCTTCTGCGCAAGGGAACCCGACGGCACATTGGTGCTGCCCGCTGTCTTCACCCTGGAGAAGCCATGCTGCCACCCCCAAACACACTGAAGACCTTACAATTGTTTCTCCCTGGGTGACCCAGGGATCCTGTATCCACAGGGTCTTCCCCTTGGCCTTCCCCTTGGCCCTCCTTTGGCACAAGAGCACCCTAAGCCATGGCAGACATCCGTGGGTCATACACCTGAAACCCTGGCAGTGGTGTGGACCTCGAAACCTTCAGACTTTGAGCTCCACTGCTTATAAAGACCTGAGAGAGCCAGCCCCTCTCCTTCTTCTAGTCAGTGATTTTGGGAAGAGCTTTCCTCATGGAATACCCTGGGTGGGTTCTTACTCATTCTTTCTCTCTCCCTCTCTCCCACTCCCTTCTCCGTGAGAGGACTCCCTCAATTCCATAGTACGTGCAGCTCTTTCCTCCTCCATATCAGATACCTCCACAGCTCCTACCTTCGACGATACAGCAATTATCCTACCTCTGGTTGTGTAGCTTCTCAGATCAATTCCTTGGGTGTTCAAAATAATTTGATATTTTCTAGCTGTGTTTGAAGGAAAAGGCAAGCTTCGGGTTCCTCTAAACCCCCATCATCTTAACTCCTCCCTCCCATGTGTCTTTCGCTTGCGTTCTCTTCTCATATCACTGACACCATGTGGATATTTTCACTACTAAATGGTCTGTGTGTTTTGCTCTCTCTTCTGATGCACAGAGACTTACCTATCATATTTGTCTTCCAAAATTATGAAAGGAAAGAACTGTCCTTTGCAACCAGAATACTGCTTACGTGTCCAAAGGTCTCTAGAAAGTACCCTCTGTCTGATTTCTAGATTTAGCACAACAATGTCCACCATCACTACCCCACCCGCCTGCGGCCTCATACTCCAATCCCTGCTTGGCTCACTGTCTCCAGAAGCTTTTGCTCTGCCTGGGATGACCTTTCTCCCCAACCATCCTGTAGGATTTAGCTCACGCCCCCCCTTTTCCATAAGGCTGGTACATACATCCTCCTCCCCACTGCCAAACCAATCTTTCCCATATCCATATCCCATTGACTCTTGCATGGGTAACTTTCCACCTTTAGATTCCCCATCTCGCCTTGGGTTATGAGCTTCTGCAGGCAGCTAAGTCTTTCCCCGCCTGCTAGCACAATAGTCTGTACATTACCTAATATTTATCATTTAATTTGAGAGAATGAAAAGAGAGATGGTTTTGTGAATGGAAACTCAGTAGGGGAAAAATTTTGAGAAGATCCAGAGAACCAGAATCTTGCAGATTTTTTATAATGGAGGCTTAATTCTATTTGTTGAGACTTTGAATCTCTGAATTTCAGAATACTAGAAGAGGAAAAGTTGGCATAGTTAAGAGGATTTTCCTCTGGTTTTACCATCAAGCCTTGTTGCACAACTGCTCTCTTTATTCCTGACCTGAGTTTAAGGTTAAGAGAGGAGGAGTAGGCAAAGGGATCTACACATCCCACTAAGTAATAGGAGTTTGCAGATTGTAAAAACAGGAGGCTAGCCCACACCATCTGAAAGCCTGGCCATCACTCCCTCCAGAGGACTTCAAATGCTTCAGGCCTCAGAATTTGGAGGCGTATAGTCCCACCTCTCCGGTGTGTGCAAGGAGCCCCAACCAAGGGGCTGGGCCTGGGGTTGAGGAAGCAACGCACTTGACTTGCTCACTGTTTTCGCCTATTTTATCAGGAATGGGTAAAAGGCCCATCAACCCCCTTTGCCCTAGACAAAACATTTGATGACCTTCCCTAAATTCAGGAATATGGGAAAGAATTGACTACTTCCTCCTCTGCTAGCAACACCCTTTGCATGTGTCCTAATCATCCTTTTGTTTTTTCCTCCTGTGTCCTAGTTAAGGGAAGCCTCAGAGTTCTGAAATTTTGCAGGATAGTAGGGCAAGGCAAATGTGAGTCTCAGCTGAAGATTTGAGCATCTATAGAGAAAAAAATCAGGGGTCCATATCTGACCTCTGCTACCAGTATTCCAATATCCTTTTTTTACTTTTTTTACTGAAAGAGTGGAATATTTTAAGAATCAAATTGTCAATTATTTTATTTATTTTATCTGATGTGAGAAAATAATTGAAGTCTTAAACCATAAGAGATTCTTAATGTCACAAAACAAACTTAGGGTGGCCGGGCGGAGGTGGGTAGGGAGAGGGTGGTGGGGTTATGGACATTGGGGAGGGTATGTGCTATGGTGAGTGCTGTGAGTTGTGTAAACCTGGTGATTCACAGACCTGTACCCCTGGGGCTAATAATACATTATATGTTTATAAAATTTTTTTTTAATTATTAAAAAAATAATTGAAGTCTTAATAGAGAAAGTAAAACTATAAATAGGCCTCAAATGATGGAATTTTAGTTTGTTTCTGATTATTAATGTAATGCTTGTAGAAAAAATATAATAAAGAAAACTTAGAATTTTTAAAATTTAAATAAAATTTTATTCATCCATTAGGGCCATGCTTTTTTCTCTTTGGTTGCCCTGCCATCTTCAGCACAAAACTCCCACCTCTTAATGCAAGATGGCTATTCTAATCCCAGCCAAAATAACCACATTCCAGGCAAAAAGGAGATGAAGGCAGGAAAGGACTGTGCCTCTTGCTCTTAAGAACATGTCTCAGAAGCTGTGTCCATGCTTCACTTGCACGCCATTGGTGCCATGTTCTCACATAACTACACCTTGCTGTAATGGGGACGCTGGGGAATGGAGTCTATTCTGTGCCCAGATAAAACTCTTGAACTCACTTATTGTAGGAAAGTGGGAAAGCAGATATTGTATACTACCAACAGCCTCTAGCATGGGAGTAAATTCCAAGGAGAATCTTGTTAGATCACCAAAGGAGTGAATGTGAAGATACAAATGGGAATTTGTTCTATATTAGGGAAGAGATAGTGTGCAGGGTCTGGAAAGACAGGGCTGAAGCCAGCCTTGCCAGAAAAGCCCAGATGCACTGACTTTTAGGTGGAAAGCAAGGCTGCTGACTCCAAGAAAGGATTCAGGGAAAAAGAAAAAAAATGTAAGGATTTTGTAATAGGGGTTGGCAATGCAAATCCTCTGAATATCTACAAATTCTTCCGTAGGTATCCATGCCTTGTTAATGTGGTGTGGAGTTGGGTCTGTTCAGGAGAAGGACTGGAATTTTTATGTCTTGCTTTTTCTGAGGTATGTAATCAGGGTGCCTTGAGGCATAGCTGCTTAAAATACCAGAGTTTGTTTTCTTGCAGGGGAAATTGACCTGTGAAGGGAAAGATTCATTCGTCCATCCTGGAATGGAGAGGTCTCTCTTGGCCTGGTCACACAGTATGAAAACGAGGTATGGAGGATGTCTCCAGCCCATCACACCATCCACATGTGTGTTGGGGGACGTTTTGTTTTTAGACGTGGACTTTTAACACATCAGAGGGAGTTAACTTCCTGGTGTCCTGGTGAATGCAGCCATTCTACCTAGAGCTACAGGCAGAAGACAGTGTGAGTCCCCATGTTCTCTGCCTTCCTCTCTCCTATACTGATTAAGAAAGCAGGTATGCAGAATTCAGAACTAGATTTGGTTGCCAAGGACAGTGATGTCAAAGTCTCCCCCAAAATTTGGGTATGGCTCTTTTGCTGTCCTTCTACAGAGCTGTTTTTGTCTTTCATGGATACTCACTAGTTTTCTACTGGAAGAAAAGGAAGCATGACTTTGTGATTCTCATCTGGCATCAAAACAACCTTGAGTCTGAATAGATGAGGTCTTGGCTTGAGGAATTGTTACGCGGTGGGGAGACCATCCTAGGCAGAAATAACAAGATGAGAAAAGATACAGAGTTAGGGGGGTGAAGCCCCAAATCAATTAATAGCAAAGTAAGAACACAGGATGTTGTGCCAGGCTAGAAAGATCTGAGCCTCAGCAGGTAAATCTGCTCAGTTCAAGTCCAGTTTCCATCAGCTGGAAGCAACTGCCTACCAGGGGTCTGAGGCACCGTGGAAAGAATACCTTGATTAGCTAATGATGTTTACCCCAAGTATGTAGGGAGAGAAGTGTCAGGAGAGGAGCCATGGAAACCTCACAATGAATCTGAACGAGAGTGGAGAGTCTTGGAGCTGCTGAAGGACTGAAGTCTATCTGAGGGGACCTGTTAGTTTACATGTACCAACATACATCTAGCAATTTCAGAATTCTGGGGGCTGCTTTTGGCTGAAAATTAGACTGAAATACCCTTCTCCTAAGAGTTGGCCAGAGAGGTGGTGGAGTGGTATGTGATCCCTGGGATTGTATTTGCTTTGAGAATAGTAAAGAAGGTCAGGGGCAGGTGTAGGAGAAACCACAAGGACACATGGGCTGGGCGGGACGTCTTTCAGCTCCTTACCTGATAATGATAATAGTGAAGAAGCAAGGTTGCTCTGAGAAGCTGGTGGGAATGAGACGAAGGAGACTCAGAGAAGGATCCATAGTTTGGGGATTCCTCCCAACTCCCTCTTCATTCCACTTCTGTAGTTACCAGGAGAGGTTTCCAACCCCAGCTTCAAATCTCCAAGTGACCTCATGCATTTGAAAAGGTGACTTTGCTCTCCAATTTGCAGTCCTTCCTGTATATCTCACTGCAGTCGGACTAATGGCATGTTAGGGTCACCACATTCCCTAAGCGTTCTTTTCAAAAGCTGGTGTTCCTGGATGAGTGCCATGTTCTCCTAGTAAGGACAATGGAGACTCCTTAAATTTTTTAAAAGACTATTTATTTATTTATTTATTTGAGGAGAAGGGAGGGATAGAGGGAGGGATAAAGGGTGAAGAAAGAGAAACACAATCCCAAGCAGACTCTGCCCTGAGTGTGGAGACCAAAGTGGGGCTCCATCTCACGACCCTGAGATCATGACCTGAGCCAAAATCAAGAGTCAGATGCTTAACCAACTGAGCCACTCAGGTGCCCCAAAACTAAATTTTTTCAAATGAAAAGATGGATGGAATTTCTCATTTATCAGTGGAAGCCACGCCGCCTTTGCTAACAATGCCCTTTGGTACCCATTCAGTGTTGCCTGTCCTCATTACCCATCTCCACCGTGACACAGTGTCCCAACTTTGGTTCACATCCCCCGCTTTGCTGCCAGTTCGAATACTAACCTCAGAATGACCCAGCGGCTTGCTCAGATGGTTGTTGTAAATGGAGTCTACTTGCCCTATTTATTGCTCAGAGCTTTTGTCTAAAGGGCACAATGCAAAGAATGATCTCCTAGCCTTTGGTATCTGATTGGCCTAAACTGAACATCAGACTTCAAGTTCTTTTACTTCCAAACATCCTACTAATTTCCTCAAGGCTAATTTTCTTCTGACTCTACATTTTCCCAGTCGCTTTTTGCCTAAGCTCCTTTTGGACATTGCTTGTTCGCTTCTCACAGACCCTACTCCCCACGTTCCTCACTACCCCTCACTTCGACCACATATCTCTATAGCACCTTCCTGAACCTCACAGGAGCTGGGCATGCCAAGATCTTACATTCAGTGGCTGTTCTCATTTACATTCCCTCCCTGACCCCCAAAGTCTTTAGTCTGTGTTTCCCGGAGTAAAGTTAAAGAAGATATCCAAGAACATAACCCTGGAGAGCACTAGCGATTAAAGGGGTAGACAGTGAAAAAGAAGTTGGGGAAAGGTAATGCAAAGAAATAGTTGAGTGGTTTTGCAGAAATTGAGGGAGAGGAGTTTCAAGGACACAGTCCGGGTCAGATACCAGCTGGATGTCATGGAAGATAAGGACTGAAAACCGTCTATTGAATAACTGTGTTAAGTGGGCAGCTGGGCACGGCCACAGAGAAACTGGCTCATTGAACAACGGACAGTCCACTGCAGGGGGCATGCAGTGTTTGGAAGGCAGCTGGGCCCTGCCGAAGGAATTTCAATTTTGGAGTCATTCAACTCAGCTAGAAACTGGTTCTACCATTTCTAGTTCTGGGATCTGGGACACATATAGCTCAGTCTCCTCTACAAAATGGATTTAATTGTAACTTCCTCAGAGTGACTGAGGCTGCAAGGGAAATGGCACTCAGCGAAAGCAGGCAGGTCCCTCTGCCCTTCTGTCTCATTGCTTTAGTCATATTGGTTCAGCGATTAGTTCAGCTCATCCGCACTCCACCTCACTTGTCCTCAGTGTTGACACGTGGTGACTTGTCAGTAATTTCAGCAGAGAAGAGGCTGCTTTTGCCCCCACCTTCAGCCTCCAAAGCCCTGTACCTGGTAAGGATGGCAGCTCATCAGCACTGGGCACCTGAGCTCCAAAGGGTGGGAACTGCCCCCGCCAAATCCCGGACAGTCTCCTTCCCCACTGCCTAGTGCATCCCACACGGGTCTCCCTGGCCTCTTTGCTGCCTTCTCCTCGGGCTTCTCAGTCTCCTCTTGGGCCCTCAAGGGAACTTATCTCAATTTTCAATCCAAGCCCCCTCTCGGCTTCTGCTTTTTTTTTTTTAACACCTCAGAGATTTGATCCACACTTAATTTATAACTTCCATATGGAAAACATCCACATGTGTCTCTCCAGTCACTTCCCCTTTCCTGAGGTTCACATGCACATCTACTGCGTATAGAAATGACACATTATAACTTCCTCCTACCTCTGCTCCCCCTAAAACAATCAATAAAAAACCAGCAGCCAGCTCTGCAAGTCGCTGGATTTGCAATGACCACCCCCGCCACTCAGCCTCATTCCATCGCCATTCTTCCACCCGGTTCTGCCTACAGCGCCTGCCGCTTCTGCCATCGACGCTTCCACAGGGACCCCGTTAGAGCTGAAATGTCGCTGACACCATCTCTAACCCACGGAGGCATGAAGGAAAGGCGAGTGGGCAGAGGGGAGAGGCAGGGGACGGGCAGGAGGGAGGAAGAGAAGGAAGAGGGAAAGCGCAGGCAGAGGACGATGGGGAGAGAAGGGAAGGGGGTTCATTTGAACAGAACCTACGCTGGGGCAGGAGTCTCCAGAGGCAACTTCTAATACCCATTTGGAATTAGAAGCGTTGGCTTGACTGCCTGCACCGCCTGCGAGTCCAAGACCCAGGGTGAACACGGAGCGCTCAGCCGTGAAAATCGCCTTTCCCACCGCAACCCCTTGGCACAATCGCACATGGTGCAGAGCTTGGCAGCGCGCACGCGCACGCACGCGCACATACACGCACAGGCACGCGCGCGCACTGACGCAGAGTCTAGGGGGCTCGGCCACAGCCGGTGGAGCCACGCCTCTGACCACCGAATTCCCGCCTTATTCATGGTGCGGTTCTAGTCCCTCTTCTGATAAAGGCCCTCCTGAGTCCAAGGACAAAGCCACGCTCACCACTTTCCCACGTTCCAAGCACCGGGTCTCCGCTTTCATCCTGACTCCGAAGCCCATTGCCCTACTGGGGTTCCTGGTGGTCAAACATCGCAGACCACCGGCTGCCTCCAGTCCAGCCTGACGCCGCAGGCCCTCACCTGGGAACAGGTGCTCTCCCTTCCTGCGTACTGCGCATCGGGTACCGCGCCTGATGGCTTTCCTACAGGGCCTCGTTTCATTCCCCGGACGGTCTTGGGAGGAGGCCTTACTGCCACCAGGTCGGACAGCTGGCATGTGCCGGGCAGAGTGGTGCCCCATCCGCCTGCTGGGCTGCCCGGAAAACCCTGCACCGTGAAGAGTTATTTGTTTGAACGTGGGGATGGCGGAGGGATGAGTTCGTCTGAAAGAGGGAACAAATCCAATTTTCCCACCTGTTGTATCTCAGTGCACATGGCAGTGCCTGGATGACATCGGGACAGACATGCTCAGTGGTTTCTGAGTTGCTCCGCCAATGCGGATACTTCCCTAAATCCAGCGTTTCAGTGAACGTCCACGTGTCATAGAGGGGTCTATCTCCAGGTTTAGGGCAAATTGTGATGTTTTGTATCCTTTTATAAAATCCTATGCCTTCAAACACTCGGTGTCTATACTTAAAAATCTATGAATGCAATATCCCCATATTATATTTTATCAAGTATTCGTGCATTCCTTATAATGTCTGCACTAGATACCAAAATTCTTGGAAACACCCGCAGGTTAATGGTGCCCTCTGCTGGTGACGTGTGGCACGGACACCGTAGCAGGCCGAGGCCCGTGCTCCGTGGCTGTTGAGATTCAGAAATGCCGGTGCGGTGTTTTCAGAGTGCTAACTCGGAAATGAAGCAGCTAAATTCCAGCCCCAGCCCTTCTGCCAATTGACTTCCTGACGTTACACGAATGACTTCCCGCTCCTGGGCCTCAGTGGTCTGTTCCAGAGCAGAGTCCCAGCCGGGTCCGTGGTCTCTCAGTGCTCCCGGGTTCCTGCGTTCTGGACAGCGTGGCATCAGTTGCACGCTCTTGCCAAGACCAGGGACCCAGACCCTTCCACAGCCTGCTAAAGAGGCAATAAGACTCCCCGAGCCACCATACCCTTCAGGTCAATAGCATGTCACAAACTTTACTATGGCTTTTCAACTTTATACGAGACTGGAGAGCAGCGTGGGACGAAGGAGACGGAAGGAGGTGAATTCCTGAGCACCTGTGACGGGCATGCTCACAGGCTTCCCTGCGGTCCGACTCCTGGGAAGTAAGGAGCCCTGAGACCCAGTGTCCCCTCCCCAAAGGCATGGCTGTTCCGTTGAGGCGCTCTTTAATTTTTTCGCTGGCAGGTGTGCAGACTATGTTAACCAAAACGTGAGACTCTTACTGCTGGTGAAGGTCATCAACAAGCTTTTTGCTTACTCCTCATTAGGGAAAGTCAGTCATATTCCCTCATCTGAGCTGTGCTTTGGTGGGTTTCCATAATCCTTCAACAGGAGGAGAAGGAAATATTTTAAGCAACAGTTTGTCACAGGTACATGGGATGAAGATATCTCATTGTTAGAAGTACACGCTGTCTCTTAGAATGTATTCTATTTGAAAATATTGCAAACAGGAGAGGCTATCTAAAAGGAAAGAAATATTTCTAATATTTAACCCAAGTAAAGGATGTGTTTATTACACAAGGATGAGTAATAAATTATTTTTTAAACCTACAGTTATTTTTTTTACCTGTTTCTAAAGAATCAGAGTAAATAGTCCTGCTTAACACAACAGTCACCTATAAGATAACTAGACAGAACTTTATGAAAATAAGAATCCCTTTTAATGAAATGACTTAGTAGGATGATTCAGACAGAAGGTGACTCTGAACAGGCTAATTTTTTTCTTTTTTGTCTTAGTATTCCAGCTGCCCTCTCAGGACAATAAAATGCTCTGTTTGTCCCACTCAAACACTGAGGTACTGAGTGTTGCCCAGTAACAAGAGAAAATATGCAGATGTTGACTTTTTTCCAGTGTAAGGGCATTAAACCATGAGGAAATCTTTAAGGACCCAGGGAATAACTGTATCTCGAAGGCCGAATACCCTTCAGGCGCTGGGAAGCCACGATCAGTTTTGCCCCCTCAGTTCCCACAGGCCAGGCACAGATTCATACCAAGTACGCCCAGCTCTAGGCGTTTCTGTATAAGCCATTTCCAGACTGGAATTATTTTTTCTCATTTCAAATATACTGGAAAGGACAGGAAAGGGCATGCCAAATTGTCCTTACAAAACACATACAGATTATTCCTAAGAGAATATGAGGAAAGCAAGTAAAAGTGATGACCTTTCAATAGTCACATAAACAAAGATCCCCAAATTCAAATTCTTTTCACTTACTCTAAAGGAGTATCCTGGTAGGGAAAGTGTGGTTACACAGTGGCAAAGGAATCTGCCTTGAATCAGAATTTTTTAAAATGGAGGCAAGTAACTGAAGAAAACTTGTTTTTACCTGATAGATTTTCACCATGACTTTCAGTTTCATGTGAGCTAGCTGTGTGACCCTGGGAAGATCATTCTACCTCTGTAGACCTTACTTTCTTTATCAAGGAAGGTAGGCAGCTGAACACAATGGGACAGGTCAGAGCAGTGCTTTCCAATCCTGCCATTGATCACATGCTCGTGGGCACATACCTGTGCCTTCCCGAATGGGACCATCATTGTCAGAGTCCTCCAAACACCAGCAACCTCACAGGCTTGCATCAAATGAGAAAATGAACATGAAAGTCTTTCAGAAATTACAAAGTAATGTACAAATGCTAAGTCAGCTTCATCTCATTCTCCAAAGTCCCTTCCATCTGGAATTGACTAGTTAATCCCATTATTTAATTAATTTATTAATTAATATGTTCAGGGCCTACTATGTGCCATACACAGTGCTAGGTCGTCATGCAGTGATAGTCAACCCAAACACAACCACTGCCCTCATGCTGCTGTGACCTCATGGAAGAGAAACACATGAGATAATTGCAGCACTGTTTCTGTGATACTGTTACACAATTTCTTTTCTTCCACATTCTCTCTTCCCAGTCACCTCTAACACCATGTGGCCACAATGGTGAGTGCTGGGGGAAGGAGGAAGCCTCACCCTCAGCCCCACCCCTCCCTCCACAGCAAGGGGGCAGGAGTCTATCACCAAGAGTGGGTAGGATTTCTACAATTATTTCTACAATTATGACAATTATAAAAAGCCCATGTATTTAGTCGACTTCGTGATGGTTTGTAAATGCCTTTGAGACTATAGAGTCCTTATGGCCTGCACCCCGGAGGCCCATGTCCATACGCCACGGGAACATCCGGCAGTGACCTCTCTACCGCTGTCTGTAGTTGGATCCGGTTTCTCATCTCTGTCAGGAGAGCTTCTCTTTGGTGTAGACAGACTATCAGTGTTCCAAATCCTAATACAGCTCCAGTCTGCTCTTGCCAAAAAATTGCCTACTGGCTCCCAACTATCTTCAGAAGAGGTCCATGTCACGTTTCAAATTCAGAGCCTTTCAAATAGTAAGAGGCTTACAGAAATATCTCAGCTCATGCAAACACGTCAGTGCATGTAGGCCTCTGATCTCTTATGCCTCACAAGTATAAGGAGAAGTATTACTGCTCCCAAAATACACGAAAGTTAGACCAACTTTAGACCATCACTCCTGTGGTCAACAGAATAATATCCCCCAAGATGTTGTATTAGTTTGCTAGGGTTGCCATAACACAGACTATGACACAGAAATTGCAAAAGACTGGCTAGGTTCAACAGACACTTATTTTCTCATGATTCTCCAGGCTGAAAGTCTCCAATCAAGGTGTTGGCGGCTTGGTTTCTCCTGGGACCTCTCTCCTTGGCTGCGGACAGCTGTCTTCTTCCTGTACCCTTATATCACCTTCCTTCTGGGTATGTCTGTGTCCAAGTTTGCTCTTCTGATAAGGATATCAGTTATCTTGAATTAGGCCCCACCCTAGTGACCTTATGTTAACTTAATCATCTCTTTAAAGATACCGTCCCCAGTCACAGTCACAGTCTGAGGTACTGAGGGTTAGGACTTCAACATGTGAATTCTGGAAGAATACAATTCAGCCTATAACAGATTCTATGCCCTAATCCCCAGAACCAGTGATTATGTTACCTAACATGGCAAAAGGACTTCACAGATGTGATTAAATTGATTTAAGGATATTAAGGTGGGGAGATTACTCTGGATTATCTAGGTGGCCTCAACGTACTTGTCCTCAGAAGGAGGCTTAAGTATCGGAATCAGAGAAGAAGGTATGACAACAGAAACAGAAGTCAGAGAAAGACAGAGACAGATTGAAGGGAAGGACTGCTGGCTTTGAAGACAGAGGAAGGGGCTGTGAGGCCAGGAACACAAGTGGCCTCTAGAGAGTGGAAAATGCAAGGAAAAGGATTCTCCCCTAGAGCCTCCAGAAGAAACACAATGACACTTTGATATCCTTGATATCTGCTCGGTGAAACATCTGACCTCCAGGACTGCGAGATAATAAATTTGTGTTGTTTTAAGCCACTAAGTTTATAGGAATTTGTTACAGCAGCAATAAGAAAACTAATATAATTTTCTAGTCTGGAAACATTTTGGAAGCTCTGAGACTGAGGAAATAGAAGAACCAGAAAATAATAAAAAACTGGAGTTCAAGTGAAAGTACCAAAGGAAATGAGGAAGGAAGAGAAAAGGAGATAAAGAAATTGAGAAATGCAGGGGGCGAGATGAGTAAGGAATTCAGAAGGAAGCAGGCCTTACAGAAGACATGCTGGCCTAGAGAAGTTTATAATATTAGAGAATTTGAACACAAAGGACAGAACATGATAAAAATCATTTGTGGAACCTGGAAAGGAAAGGAGCTCTTCTAGGAAAGGAGCCCTATTCAACTGTTCGCACCCATGGCTCTGACCACACTGATGTGCCAAAGCTTGGGCCAAGCTCCCTCCACAAGGACAGGCCACAAAGCCAGTTAGCCAGATACGAAAATGGCCCTAGGGCATGCATGCTTTAGAGAAGCCACTGACCGAAACAAAACCGAGCTCTGAAACCATCTAGGTGAACGATGTGGACATCCTCAGTGTAGACGACAATAACAGTATAGCTACTCTTTAGAAGTCTATTACGATATCCAAGCACTTGAGAGAATGAATACACGAACAGACAGCGGCCAGACCACATGTGAAAATAAAGCTCTAGCCCACAACCTGCAGCAACCCCATACCTACAGTAACCAGCTCAGGAAGCCCGGCTGCTGGAAGTCGGACCTGGAAGCACTCAGGCTGCACTCTGTAGCAACAATCCAGGAAACCAAACAAGAACTTCTGTAACAACTGGCCCCAGATGGCCAGAACTCGATTAATAACGGACAGCTTCATTAGTTTTTGTTCCTATTTCCAACTCAGGACCAACGCAAAGAAAGTCAAATAACTACTCCTAACCAATCAAGTAGGCCGTCCTCCTTCTACATCCGTCTCCAGCTTTGTCATGACAACAGTCTCCAGTCGGGGCGCACCTGAGCCTTCTGTTTCTTTCCACCACAAAGCTTTCCCAGTCCTCTTCTGAGTTCATGCCAAAAGCAAGTGATGGTCGCCAACAGCCTTGCTGTAGCCGATGGCCACTGCTTATTTTCATTTGTGTGGTCTTCATGCAAACGCTTAGGAAACACTTGCTCTCAGCAGCGCGGTGATAACTTCTATGACGGACAGATGGCAGCACCCAAAGCGTCCCTCTCTGATTGGCACCTGAGACTCTGTGTTCGCTCTCTGGCACCTGAATACCCACAGAAGTTTGACTAAATACTTTCTCTAGAGCAGCCTACTAACCACGTTTGAGAAAGACTGAACTAGAGTTTAGGAAGAAAAGTCACAGTTTGGGTGCCAGAAAATAAATGGTCGAATGCCAGAGTGGAAGGAGTCAACAGGGAAAACCAGGGAATGGTCAACATGAGACGGTCGGATGTGTCCGGCCTACATCACAGGGGTATTTCCTTTTAGATATTAATGTGCTTTAAAATGTGCCCAAGTGTTCCTGAAGGTTCCCCCAGGGTCTTGTCTCATTGTCAAGCCCAGTCCAGACCTCCATGCCAGCTCTGTGCTGGCCTTGACCCTCCTAAGACCCTTGTGCTGCTGAGCCTACTAGATGCCACTCCTCTCTCTCTCTCTAGAAGCTGAACAATCAACTTCAGGGACCTGCATTCATCCCCGTATTGTCACATATCTCAGTCCCACAATCAGGATAATCCAGGCTCCCAAACATTAGCTCCTGGACTAAACACCCCCATCTCTGGCAGATTAGGACTGTCCCCTGACTCTGTCTCAGGCTGACCTCCATGAACCCTATGCATTGTCCTGCATCACTGTCATTGCATCACTGATTGACCACAAAACATCTGCTCCTTTCCCACCATGATTCTGAGAAAGTCACTTAGTAATCTGATATTGAGACATTCCCATGATTGCCTTGGAGCAAATAGTCTTCAAATTAATTCTACAAATACTACTCATATATTACGCTATCCCTCTTTTGGAGGATAATGAATACTGGGGGAGAGGGGTGGGTTTTCATCTAATGAGCAAAATATATTTAAAGTTCAAAAACCTTTCCTCAAGTTCATGAAACCAGGGACAAGATTTCAAAGAAAACAAGCTATCATCGCTGCCATCCATGCCCACTCCCAACCCCAAGCCCTTACCTGGCCTCCCTTTGCTGGGTGGGGCAGAATCTGAGAAGGGGATGGGGGAACATGCTGGAAAATAGGTAACTATGAAAAGAAAAGGACAAATCAAGGGAGACTTGCCCAAAAAATGAGAAATGTGTTGGCAAAAGGCCACTTTGTGCTGAGCCAAAACACTATTAGCACTGTAAGATTATGGTCAACAAGTAGCCCATATAGAGAGGGACTAACATGTGGGAAGTCAGGTTTCCTGTGTGTCCATCATTCAAGATAATGCCCCTCACAACCCAAAGGCAGCATAAGTGCTAGAAGTATGATGTACAAAGGATGAAAACCAAGTTGCAGTGTTTTCTAAATGGAGGCATCAGGAGGGTATCTATACATGAACTTTGCAGTGGGGAGCCAAGTGATCCCATTGTCCTGAGAGTAGCAGGTACAGTTCCTGCTGCCCTCTAATGTGTCATCACATCCCAGCTAAACGTCCACCTCAAGTGTGTGCAGTGGAGACATTAAACAGCAGATGTATTTACACTTTCGTTTGTCACACATGCTTTGCTCATGGAAACTTCTGCACTCAATATAGTCTCATCAGGGCTGAAAGCTGAGGACTGCAGCCTCCTTCATCACAAGGCTGGCCTACTGGTGTGTCCCATCCCTCTAGACTCTGATGGGTTAAGGGGTAAGATATGACCCAACAAAACCAACCAGAGTATTCATGGAGAGGGGTGAGGACATTAGGAGAAAAAATGTTCTCTTTCTTTATCAGATTGTTAGTTGTAGGAATCATGAAAGCCTGGGTCATCTGGAAGTTGTCTTTCCCCGAGATGACTCCCAGAGCAAAGCAGAGCTGAGTGATAGAGAGAAACTGACTCCTGACAGCAAGGGCTGAGAACCAGAATCCTGTTACTGGGAAGAAACATGCTTAATTCTTAGTTCTAAGAGTCAGTAAAGTCCCTTGTTCTTTCTAAGCAGACTCCACTTGGACTTCTCTAACTAGCCCCAGCTTCAACAGAGGGAAATCCACTGAGCCTGGACCTGAAATTGGGATGTACATTAGCAACAGATCTCCTGCCCCTTCCCCAGTGCTCATGTCACAGTGACTCCGGGAAAGTAGCAGGCAGCTGTACCTTTGAGAAACACGACTCCCTGCCAGATCTGAGCCGAGCCCAGTAAGAGGTGGCCGCCTTACCTTGGGCACATCAGATGTCTGAAATCGTGCCATGGTTTCAGGAGAGCCAGAAAAGCACAAATAAAGTGGCAAGACAGCTGCTCCCCTCCAAAAGGGCATAAGCTCGGGACGAAGAACCCCCAACCCGTGGTTCCCAGGCATGGAACTGAAGAGCAGAACATGCCCACACTGATGTGTGACCCAGAAATCCAGAGAACCAAAGCAAGGAGGGCTGGGGGGCACCTAGGGGCTCGGTTGGTTAAGCATCTACGTTCGGCTCAGGTCAGGATCCCAGGTTCCTGGGATCGAGCCCCTGAGCAGGGAGCCTGCTTCTCCCCGTCCCTCTGCCTGCTCTTCCCCTTGCATTGTGCTCTCTCTCTCTCTCTCTCTCTAAAATGAATAAACAAAAATATTTTAAATATATACATATTTTTTAATGAGCAGGGTTGGCCCCATGGAGCCCAGAGTCAGAAACTCATACTTTGATGTGTACAAACACCTATCAACTACTTCTACTGCCCATTTTTGTTTCCAGCGTCACTGGGTTATCTGGTAGAGCCACCAGACGTTCTGGACACAGTCTGTTTGGGACTCTGAAAGGGACTCATCATGTCCAGGCAAGGTTATAAGACAACTACAAACTGAATTGTGCCCCCTTCAAATTCATATGTTAAAACCCAAACCTCATGTAGCTGATTAGGAATAGAGCCTTAAGGAACTAATTAGGGTTACATTAACGTTAAAGGTAAAACCCTGGTCTGTTAGAACTAGTGTCCTTGTAAAAGAGGAGGAAACAGAAGAGATCTCTGTTTCTCTCTTCTCTTTCTCTCTTCCATGTGAGACACAATGAGAAGACAGCTCTCTGTAAGGCAGGAAAAGAGTTCTTACCAGAAACTAAATTCTGTTCCACCTTGAGCTTGAACTTGCCAGCCTCCAGAACCGTGAGAAATAAATTTCTGTTGTCTAAGCCCTGAGCCTTCGTCCCGGCCTCTGTGGCATTTTTTCATGGTGTCCTGAGCTGACTAAGACAGAGATTGTGAAACTCCCTGGATAGCTATGTCCCAAGATCTCTGGTACACACGACACCCATCTGACCCTGTGGTTTTCTGGACAAAACTTGAGATGACACCTCAGTTCATCTTGAACTCCACATGCTAAAAGGACGGGGCCTATGTCTCGGCTACTGGCTGGCAACGAGAGGCAGCAGCTGCTGGAAGCGCCTATGGCTGGTCAGATGCCTGCTGCATGTGGCCGGCAGACCTGAAGGGCAGACTTTATGGCCAGGAGCTCCATTTCCTCCTTGAGGAAGTCAAGTCTGCTGGCACAACCTTGAGGAAAATTAAGTGTTGGGCAAAGTCCTGCCTCACGGCCCATCTAGTCAACTAGCCTTAAAGTCTGGAATATGTCAAGACGGTAGAGAGTGAAATTGGCCTTCCTATTCCAAATGCCTTAGTTGTGTCAGAGGCTAGACCGCCATCAAGATCTTTCTGCAGAAATAATTGTTTAGCATAGCAGCTACACTGGACAAGTGTGTGGAAAATGGCCTTAGTGAAGGCACAGCCCTATTGGCCGTGCTTACTGTTTCCTTCCCAGTGCTTAGTGTGGAAAGAGGCACGTGGCTGAGTAGCTGTTTTCCTGATGAAGGGAAATGCTGCAGCCCTTGGAAAATTCCTGGCTGCTTTTCTGCCTGCTTCCAAACAGCAGTGACAGAAATGCCCCCATTTGTTCTGACACCATGGGGGCCATCTGTCCTGGATATTCAGCCTGGGTTTCCCATCCTGTTGCTTTCTTCCTAGGTTCTTAGAATACAGGCAGGTTTTCTGCCTCAGTGGGACTATTGCTTCCTGTCAGGGAGAGGGGCTGAGCAGCAAAGGTTAGTGTTACAGCCTTTCTTCTCTTTTATAACCATAAATCCCAAAAGGGCTTAGTCATCCTACCACACTTCTAGAATCCCTTTGCCCTCGCCCTTCCCCTGAAAGTTATTTCATGACTTGGTGCTCAAACCAAGAGTGTCCAGCACACATAAGGAACTTCCCAGAGACATGAATATACTTTTAGAGAAGACATCCCAATGGCTAACAGATACATGAAAAGATGCTCAACTCATCATCAGGGTAACACATATCAAAACCACAAGGAGATACCATCTCATACCTGCCAAAATGGATGCAAAGAAAATAAGAAACAACAGGTGTTGGCAAGGACGTGGAGAAACGGGAACCCTCTTGCACTGTTGGTGGGAATGGAAACTAGTGTGGCTGCTCCGGGGAACAGTATGGAGGTCCCTCAAAAAGCTAAAAATAGAACTGCCCTAGGATCCAGCACTTCTACTACCAGGTATTTACACAAAAGATAGAAAAATACAGATGCAAAGGGGTACGTGCTCCCCAGTGCTTGTAGCAGCATTATCAACAATAGCCAAACTATGGAGAGAGCCCAATGTCCATCGGCTGATCAGTGGATAAAGGAGATGTTGTGTGTATACACACAATGGAATGTTACTTGGCCACCTAAAAGAATGAAATCTTGCCATTTGCAATGATGGAGATGGAGCTAGAATGTATTATGTTAAGTGAAATAAGTCAGAGAAAGACAAATGCCGTATGATTTCACTCGTGTGTGGGATTTAAGGGGAAAAAAAACAGGTGAATATATGGGAAGAGAGGGAAACAAACTCTAAGAGACTCAATGGTAAAGAACAAACTGAGGGCTGGTGGATGGAGGTGGGTGGGGACAGGCTAGTGGGGGATGGGCAGTAAGGAGGCACTCATGATGAGTCCTGGGTGTTGTATGTAAGTGGAGAATAATTGAATTCTACTCCTGAAACCAACATTGCACTGTATGTTCACTAACTAAAAGTTAAATGAAATTTAAAAACAAACAAAAATAAGGAACTGCCCAGATGACCAGTGAAACTTTTATTTTTGAGATGAAAAAAGTTAGGCTTACTCAAAATCCCTCCCACTTCCCCACCCACTCACTCCCATGTTCAATGGCCATACACAGTTGTGGGAGGTCATAAGGCTATTTTTCAGTCTTGGAAACATCCTCTTCCAAGGACAAGGGGCTAAGTTAAAGATCTGAATCCATCAACATGGCCAGGTGGACAACTGGTCTGGTGGGGATAAGAATGAGGGGGGCCAGGGGATGAAGGAGTAGCCAAGAAGAGGAGAAAGGTACAAAACAGAAGTTTCTGAACTAACAGGAGGGCTCCTTTATGGTATTACAGCCCCCCCCCCACCTTATGTGAGGTGGCCCATGGGGACAAAATCTAAAAGAGTCTATCCTACCTGGACCAGGAACTAAGTGCCCAAATGGAATAAACTGTCCATTTCTATTGTGATCACCAGAATTGCTTTGGGAGACTAAAATTACAGATTCTAGGCCTGACTGAATCAAAACATCTCAGGTGGCATCTGAGAATCTTTACTTTTAGAAGTCTCTCAGATGATTTTATAGACCATCCAGATTTGAGAACTTCTGGAACAGTGTGGGAGGAAGAGGTGATTGAGGCCTGTCATGACAGCCAGCTTCTAGACTGACCCCCAGAGATTCAAACCATCAGACAGTCATGCCCTGTGGATTCTTCTTCTACAATGAATAGACACCTGACCCGTGTGACCAATAGGATATTGCAACAATTATGATATGTGGTTCAAAGCTAGGTCATAAAAGATATCACAGCTTTTCTCCTCCCTCTCTCTGGATCACTGCTCTGACACCTCGCACCACAAGGACGCTTAAGCAACCCTATGGAGAAGTTCACACGGAAAGAAACCCAGGCCTCCTGACAACATCTAACATTGACTCCTAGCTACTCCCCAGCTACTTCTTGGAAGTGAACCCCCCAACCCTAGTGAAATCTTCAAGTGTTAGTCCTTCCTGACATACCAACTATTCATGAGAGGCTCCAAGTCAGAGCACCCAGCTAAGCCACCTCTCAGCTACTGACCCACAAAATGATAAGAAATAATAAATGTTCATTGTGGTTTTAACCTGCTGAGTTTGGGGGTGATTTATTCAGCAGAAAATGAAAATCCATATGCCTGGAATGACTGGAAACATTTCAAGAAGGAACTCGGACTCTGAGCCCTGCTATGAGAAGGGACAAGAAGGATGAAGAGACAAGAAGGGAAAGGCATTAGGTAAGACAAAATAATCCAGGCCAGGAATGTTATATGTCACTGAAAGTCAAATAGAGAAGGGTACATTTATCCCTATTTTCCCAGAGAGAGTAACATCGCTCCCCCAGGGCACAGAAGGACCGGTGTCATTACGCTCCATGATGACGCATGCTGGCACTGCCCACCCTGCTCCAAGTTGGCCTAGGTGCTCACTGCCTCTGTCCATGGCTACACATTAAGATCACCTGGGAAACTTAAGCAGATATTGATTCCTGGACTACTTCTCCCAAAGATTCTGGTTTAATTGGTCTGGGCAATAGCCTGGGTGTAAGGAAGTCATAAAAATCTCCCCAGGTGATTCTAATATGCAGCTCTTGGCTGAGAATCACTTCTGTAGGCAAAAGCTTCAGTATCTGTCTACGTGGCTGGGCTAAATGTGTGTATGGTGAGGGTAGGCACCAAACTGTGGCCCTTTGTTCTAATGTAGCCTAGTGGACAGGGGCTCCAGGACTGTGCATACTGAAGTCAGCTTTCTTCTGAAGAGCAACAATGTTCAAATAGCCAATGAGATGCTGTTCTGGTTATTCATGGCTGTGTGGCGTAAACCACAGTACCCTTCTAATTGCCACTCTTGGTTCCGGGGGTTGACGGGCCTCAGCTAGATGCTCCTTACTTGGATGCTTTCATGTGGTTACGGAAAGACAGTGACTGGGGCCAGAGTCCTCTAAGGCCTCCTCATGTATTGTCTGGTGGTTGGTGCTGGCTGTCAACCTGGATCTGTGTGTGCTGTTGGTGGAACATCTACATGAAGATGTGGCTTCCATCCACATTTCCATGTGGCTTCCTCACAGCCCAGTGGCTGGGTTCCAAAAGTAAGCATCCCAGAGAAACCATCACAAGTTGTAGAACCTTTTAGACATCAGCCTTGGATGTGATGCCACATTGTCACATTTTGTTATCAAGGCAGTCACAAAGGCCCAAGCTCATGGTGTTGTAGACTGACTTGTGTCACCCTAAAAATTCATATGTTAAAGCCCAACTCCCTACTGTGATGATATTTGGAGATGGAGTCTTTGAAAGATAATCCCAGTTGATGAGGTCTGAGGGTGGGACCCTTATAGAGACACAGAGAGCTTGCTCCCTCTCTCTCTTTGCCAAGTGAAGACACAGCAAGAATCTATAAGCCAGGAAGAAGACACTCACCAGAACCTAACTACATCGGCACCTTTAACTCAGACTCAGTCTCCAGAACTATGAAAAATAAGCATTGTTTAAGCCCCAGTTGATGGTATTTTGTTATAGCAGTCTGAGCTGGTGAAGATACAAGAGGAGTCATTGACTCCACCTCAAAATTGAGACTTATTGATTTATTTATTTATCTAGAGAGCAAATGCATGGGGAAGGGGTAGAAGGAGAGGGAGAGAGAGTCTTCCAGCAGACTCCCTGCTGAGCATGGTGCCCAGTGCAGGGCTTGATCCCATGACCCTGAGATCATGATGTGAGCCAAAATCAAGAGTCAGAGACTTAACTGACCAAGCCACCTAGGTGCACCAGACTCTACCTCTTGATATGACAAGTTTCAAGAAATTTGCAGACATATTTAAAAAACCACTTAAGATAAAATGGATAAGAACAATACCTCTTGGGTACGTCAAGAAGTTTCTGGTATTTTACAGAAGATCAGGCGTAGAATTATCTTGTAATCTGTAGAGTTCCTGCAATTGCAGCTCCTGGACCTTTTTGTGCAGAAATGGGATGGGTGGAGGTTGACTTGGTTGTCTTACCACGAAAGCAGCAGAAGAAAGCCTCACTTATTTTAAAATTCCATATACAGCACTCTGCCTAGTACATGGGTAGTGCAGAATAAATGTTTGGTGAACTGATGAGTTTGGTTATCAATTAACCATTTCAGACACCCTTGATACTGATCCTTGATAACCTGAAGGAAAGGCTCTGGGCTTGAATCACCTCTATCCTATCCTATGTGGCTTGGCTCCGCCTGTTGGGAAACAGAAGACATGAAGTGGACAAGGGGTCCACCTGCTGCCCAGTGCCAGAGACGGGAGCTGGCTGCAGAGGCCGAGACTATTTAGAAGTAGTTATTGCTACTGGGTTTTGCTCTGAGGGAACAAGCGTGGGAATCTGTGAGGGGGATTAAGCTGTGGCTGAAATGTTGTGATTCATTTCAGATGTGGTTGACAAGACACAGTGGGAATGGAATGCAGAAGAACTCTCAGGATTGCCCTAGCCCTTCAGCTGCTGTGAGGTGGCTCTGGGACAGGACATCAGGCCCTCGCTAAAGGTGCCTGGCCCTCTCAGGGGCCTCTCCAGCCTCACAAGCAAAAGTATAATATAGTGGCCATTGACCACACTACGCTTGTGTCCAGCAAACTGGTGCCACTTGAGAAGGTAGCTAGGAAGGCCAAGCAGATAGGAAGAAGTCATGAAGGAGCACGGAGAAAGCAACAAAGGGGTCCCCACAGCGCCCTACTGCTGCCATGGAGGGTGTTGGCTTGGAGGGTTTGCTAACGGGGTGAAGAACAAAAAGGAAGGTGATCTGAAATGAGATGGAAGGGCTTCCAAAGGATCAGGAGGCTGTCAATCATGAAATCCCTGAAAAGCAAAGAATCTGCTCAAGTGAAAACTTAACATTTTAAGGGCTTGCTATATGCCTGGCAAAAAGGAGGCATACCACTCTGGCTGTCAGAGTGACTGCACAGCCATTCATAAAACACTGTATTATTTAATTCACAGCACCCCCTGAGGTGATATTATCCCTGTTTTGCATGTGAGGAAGTTGAGTGTATTAGTTTCCTAGGCTGCTGTAACAAATTACCACAAACTGAATGAGTTAAAACAACAGAAATTTATTTTCTTATAGTTTGGGGGCCAAAAGTCCAAAATCAGGGTGTCAGCAGGGTCATGCTCCCTCTAAAGGCTGTAGGAAAAAGTCCTTCTTGCCTCTTTCTCTCTCTCTGGGTGGTTTCTACCAACCCCTGGCAATCTTTGGCTTTTGGACATGACTCCAGTCTCTGCCTCGGTCTTCACAGGGCCCTCTTTTCAGTGTGCCAGTCTCCCTGTGACCTCTCCTCTTCTTATAAGGACATCAGTCATTGGATTGACTTAGGACGCACCCAAATTCAGTACAAACTTGTCTTAACTCATGAAATCTGCAAAGACCTTATTTCCAAATAAGGTCACATTCTCAGGTTCCAGGTGAACATGAGTTTCAACCCAGCACAGTATGTCTCAGAGAGGTTTAAGGAATTGCCTGAGTTTCCCACCACCAGTAAGGAGGTAGTTGAAATGGTATTTGAACCCATAGAGCAAAGCTGCTGCATTTGTCCCAGCAGCTCAAGGTCGTGTCAAGAGAATGGTTTGACCCATTATGTGAAGCCCCTAAGAAACATCACCACTATTGCCCTCACTTCTTAGCCACGGGAACAGAATTTGAGGACAAGTACTGTACTATCAGTATGAACCCCTGGACAAATGTTAAAAAAAAAAAAAAGTAAGCAAGGTTTGAAGAAAATGAGCTCTCAAAGGCCAAAACACACTATTGTCCTACCCGTTATGAGCTGACAGGATCCACAGGGAAGGAATGGAGGGAAATTTTGCCCTGTAACATGAGAACATGAGAATGGCCTCAGCCAGCCTGACACACCCCCATCCCAGCCCCCTACCCCGCCCCGCCCCCCCACTACACCCCACCCCCCGCCCGACCCTACCCCCCACCCCGCCCCACCCTACCCCCCACCCCGCCCCACCCTACCCCCCACCGGGATTACTTTTTTTTTTTTAAGGTTTTATTTATTTATTTGACAGAGAGACATCACAAGTAGGCACAGAGGCAGGCAGAGAGAGAGAGAGGAGGAAGCAGGCTCCCTGCTAAGCAGAGAGCCCGATGGGGGACTCGATCCCAAGACCTTGAGGTCATGACCCGAGCCTAAAGCAGCGGCTTAACCCACTGAGCCACCCAGGCACCCCTCACTGGGATTACTGAGTGTAATCCCAAACTCTGCCTAAGGCACCTGGGCAGCCCCAACCTGAAGAATTCTATGTGGACTATGGTGACCCCTGGTGGCCTGAAAGAGAAGTGCTGGAGGGAGGTTCCAAGGTTCAAACCGAAGGCAGGAGCGTTCATGGGGTGTTTACAACTCCAGGAAGAACCCCAGAATTCCAAGGAGAGGGAGCCTGAGGGAAGGCACACAGCTGGAGGGCCTTAGAATTACCGAGCTGGGACCGTGGCTCATGGGTGATGAGTAGGCAGGCCTTGAACAGTGAATAACCCTTCCTTGGCCCAAAGCTTACATACTACCTCCTGCACATTTTTTAAAACGGCACAAGATCAAGGAGTAAAGTCCTGCCCGCTTTGTGTACTCGATGCTGTTGGCCTTCATAAGTGAGAGATTGGGATGAAGCCCCTTTGCTGACCAAACCCTTTACTCGGCCTCTTGCTGGGTGTCAGACCATTCCAAGGGTCCCAGATGGCAGATGGCACAAAAACTAACCCTCTGGCCCCCATCTTAGTTGTCTCACCATTTAGCTGCTACCTCAGCCAAGTTGCTAGCCTGTTCTGGGCCTCAGTCCATTCAGTTAAATAAGGAAAATAATGATACTTGTCCTGTCAACCTGATAAAATTGTAGCTGGGAACAAATGAGACAGTAACAAAGCGTAACCAGCAGCTCCTCTTCCCAAAAAAAGAGGAAAATATAATGGATTTTTAAAAAATCTTCCAGATAGTCCCCAAGCCAGGAAGACAGGCTGGAGCTCAAATCTGATTCCTCATCCTGTGGCCCAGGGAGTTGTCCTTGGCTGGAGCCTAGAACAGCTATCAGGGGCAGGGTCTCTGAGTCCGCTGCCCTGCTTGTGTCCCCGTGTGGCAGCTGTGTGGCCTGGGCAGGCCCATCTAACTCTCCATGCTTCAGGGCTGATTTGAGTCTCAAAGGAGCTCACACAGAGCTTCTGGGCACTCCTAGGTGTGTTTCAGAAGTCTGCAAATGTTCTCCAGATGATTATCTTTCCCTTAATTCTATATTCTGCTGTCACTTTTCTGTTTCATATAATTTATCTTTTCAAGGATGTTTCTCAAGTCATCCTTCTAGATTCCTCACCTTCTCTCTGGCTGTACCTCATTGTTCTCATACTCCTTCCCCAAATGCTGAATTCTCCTAATTAGTAGGAACACTTTGCAGCTCAACCCAGCACTGTCCAGCAGAGCTCTAGGAGCCCTCTGCAGGAAAACTCACAGGGAAGGCACTCTTTGGGGCTGGGAGCTGGGTTTTGATTAGGATTTAAATTCTCACAGCACTGCAAACAGTAGAGGGCAATGGTTCCTAGTTATCCCAGATTTGCAGACAGGTCATCTCAGTTTGTTAGACTCCGGTTGAAATGGGGAAAGGGACCTGGGATTCTGGGATTCCCACCTGCCACTCCCATGCTTCAGACCCAGGCTGGGAAGGGAACGGAAGGAAAGAATTAGGGAAAGTTGAGAGAGGAAATGAAAGTAGAACAAGTTTTTATTTCTCCGTCCATGTGCCTCAAAGAAATCTACCCCTGAGGAGCACTTACAGACCAACCCCAACCCCAGAGCAAGTTGTACCTCCAGGGGAAGTGTAGAACCCTGTGGTGATTGCCTGGCAAGATTTCAGGACACTGCCTGTTCCCTTTGCCCTCCCACACTCCACCCCGCCCTCAGCAAAGGAAGTGTCCGGGAAAGGTAATTAATCAGAAGTTGTATGGATTCAATATGTATAACTTTCTGTATATCAACTATAGGCAATGAATTTTTTTTTTCTAAACAGGCCCAAAGCATGTGCATATCATGAATTTCAATCATCAGTTCACCAGAACTTTATTCTAAGAAAATAAATGAATACGTCAACAGGAATTATTGCTAAAATCTGGTAATAAATGATACAATGAATTCAGTAATAAATTATACAGTGAAATACTATGTAGCCATTAAATCTTAAAGGAGAATATGTACAACATATATGGGCAGGTCAAAAGAAGATCATAAGAATATGTATACTATAATTATAGTTTGCATTATTTAAAGGGGAAGGAATGAGAGAAAGAAAGAAAGAAAGAAAGAAAGGAAGAAAGGAAAGGAGGGAAAAAACAATAATTCTATTTAAAAAATGTCAACACTAATTAGTTCTAGTTTTCAGTATTATGAGTAATATTTAGTTTTTATCATTAACATATATAATCATAAAACTTATGTGTTCACAAAAAGGAACAAGAAAATTATCTAAGCAAATTTATATATAACAATCTCATGCCTCACATGTATTTTATAAAGGAAGAAAATAAAACAAATATTGAATCAAAACTTTCAATTTCATAAGTCAGTCAGAGAAAGACAAATATATGATTTTATTCAAATGTGGGATTTAAGAAACAAAACAGATGAACATAGGGGAAGGGAAGGAAAATAAGATAGAGAGAGGGAGGAAAATCATAACAGACTCTTAACTATAGAGAACAAACTGAAGGGTGTTTGAGGGGCAGTGGGTGGGGGATGGGCTAAATGGGTGATGGGTATTAAGGAGGCACCTGCTGGGATGAGCACTGGGTGTTGTATGTAGGTGATGAATCATTAAATTCTACTCCTGAAACAAATACTACACTAAATTAACTTGAATTTAATTAAAAAAAAAAGATGTAATCTATCTTCCCTCAAAGAACTCATAATTTACTTGGGGAGACAAGAATTCCACACATTCAGACTAGCAAATAAAATAGTATAGAATTTTTAAAAACTTTAAATTTCAAATCTAATCACACGAAAAGAGAAGGTGTTTGTGAGAAGTTTTCTGGCCTCCACAATTGTCTGCATTCCTTTTTTGGAATGTTAAATTATTAGGAATTGAGAGGAGAGTTTATGGCTCATCTATAATGTTGCTATTTCATAAGTCTCCCATATACATTCAGGAATTGTGCTACTTACAGAAATTCTACTTATCACATTTAAAAATTATCGACAAAGCTACTCACAAAAACTCCAGCACAAAGCCTCTTCTCACCACCCGCAAGTAGCAATCAAGGTGTTGAGGATCTACAGAGAGAAGACAAGGGTGGTAGCTGTCCAGGAGAACAGGAATGTCCACAGTCAATAGCAGAAGTTCTCCAACTTTGATGTTCAGCTGTCCTTGACATTTGTCCTTCAGACATTTATCTGAATGCAGCAGGCATTAGCTCTTCTTTCCTCCAACAACTACTTCCTCTTATTAACCCCAGAAGTGCCAGGAACCCAGGCACCAAGCCCTCTCAAGCTTTCTGCAATTCCCTATTGAGGCTGCACTGACAACTACATAATGATTTCAAAATCTTACTGGGTAAAAAACCATCCTCCCTATGCTGAGTGTTGAGTTAGCTAACTTGAGTTTACTATTAATTCAGTGACAAAAATTTTAAAGTGTAAATGTCTGTTTAAATGAGCAAAAGCTAATCAAGTCTTTTCCTATGTCTGTGGAGGAACAGATAGATTCTGGGCAACAGGTGAGGAAGATAAAGCAGGAAAGGAGAATTTACAGAGGATGCAGAAAGCTTCAGAAAGGCAGTACTGAGAATTTTAGAAGCGAACCTCTACTATCTCAATTTTGTCTGGGATTGAAGCCAACTGCAACTGTGTTCAGGGTGTTTTGTCAAATGAGTTTCTTGCAGCTCAGCGGGGACTCTCTTGGTTTAAACTAAATGACACATTCTGATAATGCATGATGATGAAGCTGTGTGCTTCTTATCCTAGCATACTCAACTTTGTTCCAAAGGAGCATGCAGACAACTCCTTGGTTAATTATCACTAAGCTTTTAAAAGGCCTGAAACTCAAATTTTATGGTGCAAACAAATTTCAGTTTTATTATCTAAGAGCTATTATAAAAAGAATCCTCTTATTAAGTTATTATGATAAGGAAATAATAGTGATATCAAGAAACATTTATTTCATATTAGTTGTGCCTTGACCAAAGTATTCAGGGTCTAGATTATATACTTTGATATATAATCTGATATATACTCTGATATGTAATCAGAATATATATCAAATTTTGGTGGAGTCAAATGAAAACTACAGATGGTATCCGATTCATGGAGTTGCATTTGTAGATTAGAGCTATGAGTGTAAAGTGGTTGAAACGCAAATAGAGCAGATGGCCACACCAGACCTTAAAATCTGCCCTTCCAGCAGAGATTCTGATCCGGCATCTTAGAATCATCAGAGGAGATCATTCAAACTGCAAATGAACACCAGAAATTCTTATATGTACCCCCCCAGTGCCCAGTCAAGCCCCCTCTTTCAGTCTCCCACTGCTGCTACTGAAGAGAGCATGACACTCGTCAGAGGGATGGAGTGAAAAATTGTTTAATAACTGCTATCTTCAAACAACTAAAGAGAGATATTAAGACTTTTCTGTAGTTTATATATTTATTTGCCCAAGTCCATGGAAAGACATGATTCTGCATGAGCCAGAATGCTTCATAAGTCTCCCATATATGGGAGAGACTTCATAAGTCTCCCATATATGTGTTTCAATATGAAACACAGAAGTGCACCAGAAAATAACATCAAATAAACAAGAGCAGCTAAACTAGGAGGAGCAAGATGGTGGAGGAGTGGGAGACTGAAATATCATCAGGTTCCAGGGTCCAGGTAGATAGTTATCAAACCATCCTGGACCGCTACAAACTCAACAGGAGAGAGAAGAGAAGAAAAGCAGCAATTCTAGGAACAGATAATCAACCACTTTCCAGAAGGTAAGATGTGCAGAGAAGTGAATCCAAGGCAACATTTGGGAAGATAGACTCTAGGGGGAGGGGCTGGGTCCCAGCAAGTGGCAGAGCAGCAGAGCACAAAATTAGAACTTTTAGAAGTCTGCTCCACTGAGGGCCGTCACTCCAGAGTCTTAGCAGGGGATGGAGCCCTTGCAGGGACAGTGTGGTCTCAGGACCCATGGTGTCACAGAAAGACCAGGAGTGTCTGCGTGCGGCAGAGCTTCCAGGTATCAGAGTGGAAAGGCCAGCTGCAGAGATGGAGCCGACCAGTGGGCTCTCAGGTCTGGGTTACCTTAAGTCATGGTCCAAGGCACAGTTGGACCACTACTGTTTGAGCAGGGACCCCACAAGTGGCAGATCTGGGGAAACTCACTTCACTCCTCTGGGAGGAGTGCTGCAGGAGCACAGCAGGAATCTGCTGGGTGTGGAGACTCCAAACAGGGTCATGCACCAGAGATTGAAACGCTCAGTCAGAGGCCAGTTGAGCTTTGAGTGCGGCTGGAGACCAGGGAGATGGGAGGGATTGACTACTTTTCTCTGAGTGCACACTGAGGAGTCTGGCCCTGAGCTCTCACCTCCTCCTGACTGGAGATTGGGAGGCTGTCATCCTCATTCTACTCCTCAAAAGCGATATGGAAAGCATTCAGGGAAAAAAAGGTCCTGAGAGCAAACCCCAGCGGACTACTTAGCTCAGCCCCTGGCAAGGGCAGTGCAATTCCACCTCAGGCAAAGACATTTGAGAATCACTGCAACAGGCCTCTCCCCCACAAGGTCAGCAAGAACATCCAGCCAAGACTGAGTTCACGGATCAATGAGAACTGCAGAACTCCAGAGCTAGGGGAAAGCAACACATAGAATTCATGGCTTTTTTCCCCATGATCCTTTAGTCTTTCAAAGTTAAATTTAAAAAATTTTTTTTCTTAATCTATTTTTTAAAATGTTTCCTCTTTCCTCTTTTAACGTTTTTTAACTATTTTATCTTATCAATACCTTTTTAAAAATCTTTTTAAATTTTTATTGTTATAGGCATATTTTATCCCTTCATTGTATTTAACCTTATTTTGTGTGTGTATATATATATAGGAGTTTTTTCCCTATAAAGTTTTGGGATATAATTTCTTTTAATAGATCAAAATATACCCTAAATCATGTGCATGGTTTTGTTTTAGTCTCCAGCCTAATTACATTCTTTCCCTTTTTTTTTCTTTTCTTTTTTCAGCCAACTTCTTACCTTATCAATTTCATTTTTAGAATCTTTTTAAATTTTCATCCTTCCACTCCTTTCCATCCCTTCATCGTGTGTGTGTGTGTGTGTGTGTATTTCATTCTTTAAAATTTTGGGAGGTAGTTTCTTCTAACAGACAAAAATACAACAAAATACAACAAAAATCTAACAAAAATACACCCAAAATCAAGTAATCAAGTGTGTGATTTGTTCTATTCACCAGTCATATATATATATATATATATATATACACACATATGTGTGTGTGTATATATATATACATATACATATATGTGTGTGTGTATGTGTGTTTGTGTGTATGTGTGTGTGTGTGTATATATATATATATAATTTCTTTATATTTCTTTTTCTTCCCTCTTTCTTCTCCCCCCTGTTTCAAGTCTCTTCTGATTTGGTTAAGGTCTATTTTTCTGGGGTAGTTGCTACCCTGTTAGTATTTTGTTCTCTCATTCATCTATTCTTATCTGGATAAAATGATAAGGTGGAAAAACTCACCTCAAAAAAAAAGAACAAGAGGCAGAAAAAACTGCTAGAAACATAACAATATAAATATTAGTAAGATGTCAGAACTAGAGTTCAGAATGATGATTATAAAGATGCTATCTGGGCTTGAAAAAAGCATAGAAGATACTAGAGAATCCCTTTCTAGAGAAACAAAATCCTTTTCTGGAGAAATAAAAGAACTAAAATCTAACCAAGTTGAAATAAAAAATAACTATTAATGAGGTGCAATCAAAAATGGAGCCTCTTACTGCTAGGATAAATGAGGCAAAAGAGAGAATTAGTGATATAGAAGACCAAATGATGGGAATAAAGAAGCTGAGCAAAAGAGAGACAAACAACTACAGGATCACGAGGGGAAAATTCAAGATATAAGTGGTACCATAAGATGAAACAATATTAGAATAATTGGGATACCAGAAGAAGAAAGAAAGAGGGGGGGCAGAAGGTATATTGGAGCAAATTATAGCAGAGATTTTCCCAGATTTGGTGAAGGGAATAAGCATCAAAATCCAGGACGCACAGAGAACCCCCCCCTCAAAATCAATAAAAATAGGTCCACATCCCGTCATCTAATAGTAAAACTTACAAGTCTCTGTGATAAAGAGAAAATCCTAAAAGCAGCTCAGAACAAGAGGTCTGTAACACACAACAATGGAAATATTAGATTGGCAGCAGACCTATCCACAGAGACCTAGCAGGTCAGAAAGGACTGGCATGATATATTCAGAGCACTAAACCAGAAAAACATGCAGCCAAGAACACTGTATCCAACTAGGCTGTCATTGAAAATAGAAGGAGAAATAAAAAGCTTCCAGGACACACAAAAACTAAAAGATTTTGCAAAGATCAAACCAGCCTTGCAAGAAAAATTGAAAGCAGTCCTCTAAGCAAAGAGAGAGCCTAAAAGTAACAGACCAGAAACAGATCAGAGACAATATACAGTAGCAGTCACTTTATATGCAATACAATGGCACTAAATTCATATCTTTCAGTAGTTAACCCTGAATGTAAATGGGCTAAATGCCCCAATCAAAAGACACAGAGTATCAGAACAGATTAAAAAAAAAAAACCATCAATATGCTGTCTACAAGAACCTCATTTTAGACCCAAAGACACCACCAGATTTAAAGTGAGGGAGTGGGAAACAATTTACCATGCTAATGGACATCAAAAGAAAGATGGAGTGGCAATCCTTATATCAGATAAATTAGATTTTAAGCCAAAGACTATAATAAGAGATGAAGAAGGACACTATATCATACTTAAAGGATCTGTCCAACAAGAACCTCTAACAATTTTAAATATCTATGCCCCTAACATGGGAGCAACCAACTACATAAACCAATTAATAACAAAATCAAAGAAACACATCAACAACAATACAATAATAGTAGGGACTTAAACACCCTCTCAGTGAAATGGACAGTTCATCTAGGCAAAAGATTAACATGGAAATAAAGGCTTTAACTGACACAGTGGGCCATATGGGCATCACAGATATATTTAGAACATTCCATCCCAAAGAAACGGAATACACATTCTTCTCTAGTGCACATGGAACAATCTCCAGAATAGATTACATCCTGGGTCACAAATCAGGTCCCAACCAGAACCAAAAGATTGGAATCATTCCCTGCATATTTTCAGACCACAGTGCTTTGAAAGTAGAACTCAATCACAAGAGGAAAGTTAGAAAGAACTCAAATACATGGAAGCTAAAGAGCATCTTACTAAAGAATAAATGGATCAACCAGGAAATTAAAGAAGAATTTTAAAAATTCATGGAAACATATGAAAATGAAAACGCACTCTTTGGGACAAAATAAAGGTAGTCCTGAGAGGAAAGTACATAGCAATGCAAGCCTTTCTCAAGAAACAAGAAAGGTCTCAAGTACATAACTTAACCCTACACCTAAAGGAGCTGGAGAAAGAACAGCAAAGAAAGCCTAAACCCAGCAGAAGAAGAGAAATCATAAAGATCAGAGCAGAAATCAATGAAATAGAAACCAAAGAACAGTAGAACAAATCAACAAAACTAGGAGCTGGTTCTTGGAAAAAATAAAGAACATTGATAAATCCCTGGCCAGACTTCTCCAAAAGGAAAGAGAAAGGACCCAAATTAATAAAATCATGAATGAAGGAGGAGAAATCACAGCCAATACCAAAGAAATATGAACAATTGTAAGAACCCTTTATGAGCAACTATACATCAGCAAATTTGACAATCTGGAAGAAATGGATGCATTCCTAGAGATGTATAAATTACCAAAACTGAACCAGGAAGAAATAGAAAATGTGACCGAACCCATAACCAGTAAGGAGATTGAAGCAGTCATCAAAAATCTCCCAACAAACAGGAGCTCAGGGCCAGACGACTTCCCAGGGGGATTCTACCAGATAATACCTATTCTCCTGAAACTGTTTCAAAAGACAGAAATGGAGGGAAATCTTCCAAACTCATTTTATGAGGCCAGCATTACCTTCAACCCAAAATGACACAAGGACCCCATCAAAAAGGAGAATTGCAGACCAATATCCTTGATAAACACAGATGCAAAAATTCTCACCAACATACTAGCCAATAGGATCCAACAGTACGTTAAAAGGATTATTCACCAGGACCAAGTGAGATTTATTCCTGGACTGCAAGGTTGGTTCAACATCCTCAAATCAATCAATGTGATACAAATAATTAATAAAAGAAAAAACAAGAACCATATGATACTCTCGATAGAGGCTGAAAAAAACATTTGACAAAGTACAGCATCATTTCTTGATCAAAACTCTTCACAGTGTAGGAATAGAGGGTACATACCTCAATATCATCAAAGCCATCTATGAAAAACCCACCGCAAATATCCTTCCCAATGGGGAAAAACTGAGAGCTTTTCCCCTAAGGTCAGGAACATGACAAGGATGTCTACTATCACCACTGCTATTCAACATAGTACTAGAAGTCCTAGCCTCAGCAATCAGATAACAAAAAGAAATAAAAGGCATCCGAATCAGCAAAGAAGAAGTCAAACTCTCACTCTTTGCAGATGATATGATACTTTATGTGGAAAACCCAAAAAATTCCACCCCAAAATTGCTAGAACTCATATAGGAATTCAATAAAGTGTCAGGATATAAAATAAATGCACAGGATATAAAATAAAACCCAAAATTGCTAGAACTCATATAGGAATTCAATAAAGTGTCAGGATATAAAATAAATGCACAGAAATCAGTTGCATTTCTATACACCAACAGCAAGACAGAAGAAAGAGAAATTGCGGAGTTGATCTCATTTATAATTGCACCCCAAACCATAAGATACCTAGGAATAAATTTAACCAAAGAGGCAAAGAATCTGTACTCAGAAAACTATAAAGAACTCATGAAAGAAATTGAGGAAGACACAAAGAAATGGGGAAAATTTCCATGCTCATGGATTGCAAGATCAAATATTGTGAAAATGTCTATGTTACCTAGAGCAATTTACACATTTAATGCAATCCCTATCAAAATACCATCCCTTTTTTTTTCAAAGAAATAGAACGAATAATCCTAAAATTTACATGGAACCAGAAAAAAACCAAAGTATCCAGAGGAATGTTGAGAAAAAAAAAATTGGTGGCATCACAATTCCAGATTTCAAACTCTGTTACAAAGCTGTAATCATCAAGACAGTATGGCACTGGCACAAAAACAGACACGTAGATCAATAGAGCAGAATAGAGAGCCTAGAAATGGACCCTTAACTCTATAGTCAACTTATCTTTGACAAAGCAGGAAAGAATGTCCAATGGAAAAAAGACAGTTTCTTCAACAAATGGTGTTGGGAAAACTGGACAGCCACATGCAGAAGAATGAAACTGGACCATTTCCTTACACCACACACAAAAATAGACTCACAATGGATGAAAAACCTCAATGTGAGACAGGAATCCAACAATATCCTTGAGGAGAACACAGGAAGCAACCTCTTCAACCTCAGCCCCAGCAACTTCTTCCTAGAAACATCACAAAGGCAAGGGAAGCAAGGGCAAAAATGAATTATTGGGACTTCATCAAGATATTTCCAAATGAGATATCAGATAAAGGGCTAGTATCCAAAAGCTACAAAGAACTTATCAAACTCAACACCCAAAGAACAAATAATCCAATCAAGAAAGGGGCAGAGGATATGAACAGACATTTCTGCAAAGAAGACATCCAGATGGCCAACGGACACATGAAAAAGTGCTCCACATCACTCGGCATCAGGTGAAATACAAATCAAAACCACAATGATATACCACCTCACGCCAGTCAGAAAGGCTAAAATTAATAAGTCAGGAAACGACAGATGCTGGTGAGGATGTGATGCAAGGTAGTGTAGCCACTCTGGAAAGTGTGGAGGTCCTCAAAAAGTTGAAAATAGAGCTACCCTATGACCCAACAGTTGTACTACTGGGTATTTACCCTAAAGATACAAATGTAGTGATCAGAAGGGGCATGTGCACCTGAATGTTTATAGTAGCAATGTCCACAATAGCTAAACTATGAAAAGAACCTAGATGTCCATCAACAGATGAATGTATAAAGAAGACGTGGTATATATGTACACCATGGAATACTATTCAGCCATCAAAAAACCCAAAATCTTGCCATTTGCAATGATGTGGGTGAAACTAAGTCATTTTGCTTATGCTAAGCAAAATAAATCAATCAGAGAAAGACAGTTATCAGATGATCTCCGTGATATGAAGAATTTGAGAAACAAGACAGAGGGTCATAGGGGAAGGGAGGGAAAAATGAAACAAGATGAAACCAGAGAGGGAGACAAACCATAAAAGACTCCTAATCTCAAGAAACAAACTGACTGTTACTGGAGGGGAGTGGGAGGGATGGGGTGGCTGGGTGTTGGACATTGGGGAGGGTATGAGCTGTGGTGGGTGCTGAGTTGTGTGAGACTGATGAATCACAGACCTGTACCCCTGGAGCAAATAATACATTATATGTTAAAAACAAAAACAAAAACAAAAACTAAAGCTGTGCACCATTTTTACATTTCATATGGATTTGACCTTTAGTTCATAATCCAGTAAGAAACCCTCATGTCAAATCACTGGTCATTGAATAATCCAAGGTTAAATTAATAAATCCTGGGGCACCTCGGTGGCTCAGCTGGTTAAGCATCCAACTCTTGATTTTGGCTCAGGTCATGATCTCAGAGTCATAGATCAGGTCCCGAGTTGAGCTCTGCACTGAGCATAGAGCTTGTATAGGATAGTCTTGCTCCCTCTCTCACATGTGTGTGCACGTGGGTGTACTCTCTCCTTCCCTCTCAAAAAAATAAATAAGTAAATAAAACTTTTTTAAAAAATTAATAAATCCAGGGACACCTGGATGACTCAGTCAGTTAAGTGTCTGTCTTTAGCTCAGGTCATGATAGGATTGAGCCCTGCATCAGGAAGCCTGCTTTTCCCTCTGCCTGCTGTTCCCCCTGCTTCTGCTCTTTCTTTCTGATAAATAAATAAATAAATAAATAAAATCTTTTAAAATATTAATAAATCCAGTACCTGTTGTCATTGATGGTGATGGTGGATTTTTGTTTGTGGCCATTTTGACCACATCAAGATCCCTACATAAAGAGGCATTCAGTAGTGCAGATGGTGTGTAAATTTCATTGAGGTGCTTAGTTGTTCTTTCTTTTCCTGAAATCACATTTGCTTTCTTAAAGAAACAGTTAACGGAATTTCTTTTTCAACATGCTTTATATAGATTGGAATGTTTTCTAATAAAAAGTTTCTCCCTGTTTTTTACTTAGTTCTTTACATAGAAATACTGAATTTATTTTAGGTGTCAAATTGTATGTTCTAGGTACAGTATAGAAAGAATAAATGCCCCATTTAAAATTTGGGGACACCTGGGTGGCTCGGTCTTTAGGTGTCTGCCTTTGGTTCAGATTGTTATCCTAGGGTCCTGGGATTAAGCCCCACATTGGGCTCCCTATGCATCAGGAAACCTGCTTATCATTCTCCCACTTATATGGCCTCTCTCACTGCTCACTCTCTGTCAAATAAATAAATTAAAAATATCTTTAAAAAATTAAAAAACAATTCTTTTGATTGTGGTAAAATACACATAGCATAAAATTTACCATCTAAAGCATTTCAAGTGGACGGTTAATGGTATGGTAGCCAGATCTACAGGTATTGATAGATTAGATAGGTAGATAGGTTAGATAGGTAGATGATAGATAGATAAATAGATAGATAGATAGATAGATAGATAGATAAAATGATGGCATACAAAAAAGAAAAGTAAAATTATCTATGTTTATAGATACTGTGATCTTATATGTAAGAAAACATAAAGTTTCTACCAAAAAATGTTAGAAATAATAAATTAAGCAATTAATAGTATACAAAGTCAACATGCAAAAAATTGGTTGCATTTCATCCTTTCTGATGGGGGCATAATACTCCATAGTATATATGGACCACATCTTCTTTAGCCATTCATCTGTTGAAGGGCATCTTGGTTCTTTCCACAGTTTAGCTATTGTGGCCATTGCTGCTATGAACATTGGCCCTTCTTTTCACTACATCTTTATCTTCAGAGTAAATACCCAGTAGTGTGATTTCAGGGTCATAGGGTAGCTCTATTTTTAATTTCTTAAGGAATCTCCACACTGGTTTCCAGAGTGGCTGCACCAACTTGCATTCCCACCAACAGTGTAAGAGGGTTCCCCTTTCTCTGCATTCTCTCCAACACACATTGTTTACTGTCTTATTAATTTTGGCCTTTCTAACGAGTGTAAGATGGAATCTCAGTGTGATTTTGATTTGAATCTCCCTGATGACTAATGATGATGAACACTTTTTCAGGTGTCTATTCACCATTTGTATGTCTTCTTTGGAGAATTCATAGCATTTTTAAGTTTGACTTGACTAGGGCACCTGGGTGGCTCAGTGGGTTAAGCTGCTGCCTTCGGCTCAGGTCATGATCTCACGGTCCTGGGATCGAGTTCCGCATCGGGCTCTCTGCTCAGCAGGGAGCTTGCTTCCTCCTCTCTCTCTCTCTGCCTGCCTCTCTGCCTACTTGTGATCTCTCTGTTGTTGAGAGTTCCTCCTCCTAGTCATTCTGTTGAGGAATGGTTGAGGGAATGGACAGAGTCCAAAATGTCAACCACAATCCAAGCAAAATATGCCTTAGAAAAAGTGGTCAAAAGCCACAGACATGCCACAAAAGCCAAGATGATCCAAAACAATGAAAAAGATAGAAGAAAGTAAAGAAAGAAGAAATGTGGGGGGTGGAGTGAGATTTTAATCTCTCAAGGTGTACAAAGCAGGGTGATTTGGCTGTTACTGCTTGACTTTTGGTCTATGTGTTAGAAGACACTATATCCCAAAATGGCAAAGAAATCAGAACTTAGGTATCAAGATAAAGTTGAATAGAGTGAAAAAAAGGCTAGTATGGGGCATAAATATATATGTATGAAAAGATAAAAGTTAAGAAGTGACTTAAAAACATAGGTTGGTAAATAAGAATCTAATTGAAATGGGAGCAGGGTTAAAAAAAAAAAAAGAATACGAAAAGAAACTAAAAAAGGAATGTAAGATTTTAGCCTGGAGTGTAAACGAGTTGTGTGGAGCTCCCTATATTATTTTTCCCTGGCACTCGAGTTTTACAGTCCTGTGGGAAATAAGCTTCTTGGCATCTTTTTAGAGGGTCAGAGCGAATTTGGTCATGCAGGAATCTCTAGCCCAGAGCCACAATGTTGCAGTCCAGGTCAATCCGTCAATACCTCTGTGCCTAAACCAAACTGCACAGATTCAGGCATCTTCTGGGGGAGGGGGTCTGTCGCACTGATTCTCAAATGTCCTTGCCCCAGGCGGAATTGCTCCATGCTCGACAGGGGCCAGGCTAAGTAACCAGCTCTGGTTTGCTCTATGTGACTTTTGTTCCCTGAGGGCTTTCCACGCAGCTTTATAGGATGAGAATGAAAATGGCTGCCTCCAGTTCTGGCTCTGGAGCCGAAATCTCCAGGCCCCACTCCTCTATGAGCCCTCAGAGAAAAACATCAATCATTCCTATCTCCCTGGTCTTCTGCTGCACTTGGTGCTCACCTGGCCTGTGACCAGAGGTTTCTATCTCTGGTTCACAACCCCATTTGGAGTCTCCAAGCCCAGAAGACTCCTATGGTATGCTCCCAGGCTGCTCCTTCCAGGGAAGGAATGGGTGTCTCCCCGGTTCTGCTACTTGTTGGGCCCCTGCTTAAACAGCAGTGGCCCAACTGTGCCACAGATCACAGTTTATGCCAACCCCAAGCTGAGAGCCCACTCCTGGGCTCACTCTTGGCAGCTGGGTTCCCCATTCCAATACCTGGGAGCTCTGCCGCACTTAGGCACCCCTGGTCTTCCTGGAACCCTGAGGATGTTGACACCACTCTGTCCCAGCGAGGGTTTCACACATACCCCTTCCCCATCCCTCCTCCACCTCTGCTTAGCCACCTAAGCTATGTCCCTCACCAGAGCAGACTTCTAAAAATTCTGATTTTGTGTTCCACTGCTTTGTCACTTGCCGGTAGCCGGCTGATGGAGGCTCCCTCCCCGCCACGGACTATTTTCCCATGTATTGCCCAGGATTCACTCCTCCATACCTCCTACCTTGAAGAAAATGGTCACTTTTCTATGCGTAGGGTTGCAGCCATTCTTTTCTTCAATCTCTGGTTGAGTTCACAGGTGTTCAGAATGGTTTGATAACTGTCTAACTGAATTCCTGGGAATCAGACAAAATTCAAGTCTCCTATTTTTCTGCCATCATGGACTCCTCTCTATTTGGAACTCTTTATCAGGTAAATTACTTATCTCCATTTTATTAAAGTTGTCTTTGTCTGCTGTTTCACCTTGTTCTTTGGTTTGAAACATATTGCTTTGCTTTTTTGTTTTGCTTGACTCTCTGTGTTGGCTTCTAAGCAATACATAAAAACTGCCTCCTCTTCCAGGCTTTTTATTTTAAGGTTTTGTTTTTTGTGTGTTTTTTGTTTGTTTGTTTTTTGTTTTTTTTAAAGATTTTATTTATTTATTTGACAGAGATCACAAGTAGGCAGAGAGGCAGGCAGAGAGAGAGGAAGGGAAGCAGACTCCCTGCTGAGCAGAGAGCCCGATGTGTGGCTCGATCCCAGGACTCTGAGATCATGACCTGAGCGGAAAACAGAGGCTTAAACCACTGAGCCACCCAGGTGCCCCTTTTTGTTTGTTTGTTTTTAGATTTTATGTACTTATTTGACAGAGAGAGAGACACAGAGAGAAAGGGAACACAAGCAGAAAGAGAGGGAGAAGCAGGCTTCCCACCAAGCAGGAAGCCCACTCTGGGCCTCGATCCCAGAACCCTGGGATCATGACCTGAGCCAAAGGCAGCCGCTTAAGAACTGAGCCACCCAGGCACCCTCCTCTTCCAGTCTTAAAGCAGTGACCTTGTTTAGGAGATGAGCCATACTGCTCAACCCTACCCTAATTTATGGTTGTCTCTTAAACCTTTGTGATTGTCCAAACAGCCTACTTTATTTTTAGTGGCCCCTAGTAGGTACAAGATCTATGAGTGTCTTAAAGCAGACGATTTCAGTCAGCATCTAGACACAAGCTGATTAGAAGTTAGAGTCTCACACAGTGGTTTTTAAAGTATGCAAATGCAGTGTCTTATGGGACAACAAGCATAAGTTCAACTGGCCACCAGAGCCGGGGGATCTAGGGGTGTTCCCCTGACAGCAGCACAAAGATCAGGGTGACAGGTGAGTGTACAGACTGCTTCCTGATAGATACCATCAACCTGGGGTGAGGCAGAGGACAAACACAAAAATGGCCTGCACTGGACCCTATCCTCAGAGAGCCCATCTAGACTCCTAGATGCGAGCTAAACCAGAAGCCTGACCCTCAAACCAAAGATTCAGGACAAGCAAATAGCCTCTTTTTCACAGAATGACTAAGGTTATTTTTTGGTCTGTTTGCACTTCCCTGAGGTCAATGGCTGGCCAAGAGCTCTCTCCCCAACTGGTACAGCCCCATGAGACTGAGAAATGCAGGGACTGTTGGCCACCCATGGCCGCTAATCAGAGAGTAAAAACTAGAGCCCCAGATGCATGTAAAACTCCCTCTTGAAGAGACAGATGCTCTGGAGTCCAGCAGAGGGAGGGTCCGAGGAGAGCATCCATGCCCCAGGGTCTCTGGAGAGGATTCTAGTTAGTCCCTAGATGTGTGTTTAATGAAAAGCCTGCTTCTAAACACCATAGCTGTGAAGATGAGCTAAGAGGCCCCTTTCACAAGAGGACTGGGCTCCTCAGTCTGTTGCCTCCTGTGTGCCCTGAGGCTTGGTGGAACTCTTTCTCCATGTGTTACAGCTTTGCTGGACACTAGAGCCAGGTGATCCAGGGGTGTCTGCTCAGTGGCAGCTGCACAAATCAGGGTGCCAGAGAAGGGCATGTGTTCCTTTGGGGGCAATACCAGCAAGTTGGAGTGAGGCAAAGAGAGAACACAAAAGATGGAAACGACCAGTCTCCTCCCCTAAGTGTGTGTGAGATTAAGTGCCTCCCCTCAGATTGGTGCCTTGATAAATAAGCCTCTTTCACAAGAACTGGGTCCTTTTTAGTCAGTTGCCTCTGCCTTGGACCCTGAGGTGAGGGAGTCCATATGCAAAAACCCTGTGAGAACTGTTTCTTGTTTTTCGGTAGCCTTGTGGGTCTCATGGACATGAACCCTTCGAATTTCAAAGCTAGCAGTTTTGGAGCCTGTCTTTCTGTTGCAGATATTAGAATTTGGAATGTTCAGTGTGGGGTTTGAACCCTTCAGTTCTCAGGTAGAAGCTTGGAATTTTAAAATTCCCTGCCAGTTGTGGGCTGCTGCACCAGGAGTGGGGTTTATGACGAGATTTTGTCTCAGTTTCTCCTACCCACTCGGATCTGCATTTTTCCTCATTTGCCTGCTGTGTAGGAGCTGCTCAGGTAGTTTTTGTTGTTGTTGCTGTCGTTGTTGTTTTTCACAGAAGTTACAGGGTTTTGGTTTTTTGTTTTTATGTGGCTGATAGATTCGGTATGTCTGTGGCATGAAGTGAATTCAGGATCCTCTTACATTTCCATCTTGTTTCAGACCATTGCTGATTCTTTTTTTTTTTTTTAAGATTTTATTTATTTATTTATTTATTTATTTATTCACAAGTAGACGGAGAGGCAGGCAGAGAGAGAGAGAGGGAAGCAGGCTCCCTGCTGAGCAGAGAGCCCAATGCGGGACTCGATCCCAGGACCCTGAGATCATGACCTGAGCTGAAGGCAGTGGCTTAACCCACTGAGCCACCCAGGTGCTCCCCATTGCTGATTCTTAATCTAAGTCTTTATAGCTATAAGTGTCCCCCTTAGCCCTGCTTTTACAGAGTCCCTAGATTCTGTGTTCATTCATCTCTAATTCCCTTGTGATTTCTTTGATCCATTGGTGGTTTAAAACCATGTTGTTAAATTTCCACAATTTTGTGAATTTTTTAGTTCTTACTCTATTGTTAATTTCTATGTTGATATTGCTGTGATCAGAGCATACACCTTGTGTGATACCAATTTTTAAAAAATATATTAAGACTTCACTTGTGACCTGACATATGGCAGATCCTGGAAAATGTCCTATGCGTCCCCTGAGAAGAATGTTTATGTAGTTGTTGTTGGGTCTGTGTTCTACGAAAGACATTGGCTTATTGTGTTGGTCAAGTCCTCCATTTCCTTATTTATGTCTCTCTGGTTGTTCTATTCATTATTATAAGTGACATATTAAATCTTTCACCATTATTGTAGAGCTACTAATTTTTCCTTTTGATTCTGTCAGTTCTTGCTTCATATATATTCATGGTCTCTCACTGGGTGCATAACTGTTTATAATTGTTGTATCTTCCTGCTGTATTAAACCTTTCATTAATACATAATGTCTTTCTTTGTCTCTTAAATTTTTTTATTTAATTTCTTTTCAATGTAACAGAATTAATTGTTTATGCACCACACCCAGTGCTCCATGCAATCCGTGCCCTCCATAATACCCACCATGAGGCTCACCCAACCTCCCACCCCCTGCTTCAAAAACCGTCAGGTTGTTTTTCAGAGTCCATAGTCTCTCATGGTTCATCTCCCTTTAAATTTCCTTCAACTCCCTTCTCCTCTCCATCTACCTATGTCCTCCGTGTTATTTGTTATGCTCCACAAATAAGTGAAACCATATGATAATTGACTCTCTCTGCTTGACTTATTTCACTCAGCATACTCTTTTCCAGTCCCGTCCATGTTGATACAAGAGTTGGGTTTCATTCTTTCTGATGGAGGCATAATAAATACTCCATAGTGTACATGGACCACATCTTCCTTATCCATTCATCTGTCGAAGGACATCTTGGTTCTTTCCACAGTTTGGCGACTGTGGCCATTGCTGCTATGAACATTGGGGTGCAGATGGCCCTTCTTTTCATTACATCTGTATCTTTGGGGTAAATACCCAGTAGAGCAATTGCAGGGCCATAGTGAAGCTCTATTTTTAATTTCTTAAGGAATCTCCACACTCTTAAATGTTTTTGATTTAAATTCTATTTTGTCTGATATCAGCAGAGCTACCCCTGCCCTCCTCTGGTTACTATTTATGTGGAATATGTCTGCTCATTCTTTCATTTTCAACCTCTTTGTTCCTTTGGACATAAAACGAATCTCTTATAGACAACTTGTAGTTGAATCACGTTTTTACCTATTCTGCTAATTTCAGTCTTTTAGTTAGAAAGTGTAGTCCATTTACATGTAAAGAATTACTTATAGAGAGGTACTTATTTCTGTCATTTTGCTACTTGTTTTCCATGTGCCTTACAGCTTTTTGTCCCTCACTTCCTACATTACTATCACCTTTTGTGTTCAGTTGACATTTTGTTGTGAAATACTTAAATTTATTTTTTATTTTCTCTTATGAATATTCTACAGCTATTTTCTTTGTGGTTACCATGGATACTACATTTAATAGCCTAACATTATAACACTCTAATTGAAATTATACCATCTGAACTCCGAAAACATGCAAAAATTCACTCCTTTATAGCCCTGTTCCCACTTACTATGGTTGTTGATGTCACAAAATTACATCTCTGTAGGTGGTGAGCCCTGAAACATAAACAAGTAATACTTTTAAGTGCATTAGTCACTTAAAGTATGTAGAAAACAAGATGGGTTGTTGCAAACCAATGTTACAGTAATACCAGCTTTTGTTCAAACTGCTTTTTAAATTTATTAGTCTCTTAAATCACACAGAAACCAAAAAGTAAAGTTATAAACCGTTATTATCACAATGCTAGCATTACAGTTGCTGAGGCATCTCCCTTTACTGAGATGTTATTTCTCCTCATGGCTTCAAGTTACTGTCTAGTGTCCGTTCATCTCATCCTGCAGGGCTCCCCTGAGTATTTCCTCCAGGGCAGATCTACTGGTCATGAAATCCTTCCGCTCTTGTTTATCTGGAAATATCTTAATTTCTCCCTTACCTTTAAAGGACAGTTTTGTCACATACAGACTCTTGGTTGACAGTGTTTATCTTTCAGCAGTTTGAATGTATTGGCCCACTAAGCTCTGGCCTCCGAAGCTTCTGATGAGAAATCTGCTTTTGATCTTACTGAGAATCCCTCACAAGTGATGATTCTTTTCTCTCATCTGTTTTTAAGATTCATCCCAAAAAACTTTTAGGCCTGGTTCACTTTTTTTTTTTTAATCTTTTTTCTTTCTGTTCCTAAGACTAAAGAGTTCCATTGTTTTACCTTCAAGTTCGCTTTTCTCAGAATGTTCAAACCCACCTTTGAATCCATGTGCTGGGTTTTCATTTCAGTTACCAAAGCTTTCAGCTCCAGAATTCTTTGGTTTCTTTTAAAGTTTTCTATTTCTTTATAGATATTTCTGTTTTATTCACACACTGTTTCTTAAGTGGACTTTTTTTAGGGAGTGTGCTAGAGTTTCATAAGATTTGGATATTAACCCTTTATCAGCTATGTCATTTGTAAATATCTTCTCCCATTTTGTAGGTTGCTTTTCAAATTTTTCGATTGTTTTTTTATCTTGATGAAGTCCCAATAGTTCATTTTTGCTTTTGTTTCCCTTCCTTCCAGAGACGTGTCTAGTGAGAAGTTGCCACAGCTGAGGTCAGGTTCCTGCCTGTTCTCCTTTAGGATTTTGATGGTTTCCTGTCTCATATTTATGTTTTACATCCATTTTGAATTTATTTTTGTGTATGGTGTAAGACAGTGATCTACTTTCATTCTTCTGAAGCATGGGGCTGTCCAGTTTTCCCAACACTACTTGTTGAAGAGACTTTTTTTCCCCTTTGGATCTTCTTTCCTGCTTTGTTGAAGACTGGTTAACCATATCATTGTGGATCCATTTCTGGGGGTTTCTATTCTGTTCCATTGATCTATGTGTCTTTTTTTGTGTCAGTACTAAACTGTTTCAATTACCTCAGCTCTGTGATATATCTTGAAGTGCAGAATTGTGATACCTCCAGCTTTGCTTTTCTTTTTCAAGATTGCTTTGGCTATTTGGTGTCTTTTGAAGTTTTATACAAAGTTTAAAAGTTTAAGATTGTTTGTTTAAGATTGTTTGTTCTAGCTCTGTGGAAAAAATGGTGGTGGTATTTTGATAGGTATTTCTTTAAATCTGTAGATTGCTTTGGGAAAAAAAAGTTATTGGATTTTATATATTGTAGACATTTAGACATACTGATGCTGAACCTGAAGAGGACGTGTAGGATGCAACTATATCAGGAGCCCCCAGCTCCATCTGGATACATCTCAGTGTCACATATTAAAAGACACTGAAAGATAACAAAAATATCATAAGTGTGGGATGCCTGAGTGGCTCAGTTGGTTAAGCATCTGCCTTCAGCTCAGGTCATGATCCTGGGGTCCTGGGATCAAGAACTGCATCAGGATCCTTGTTCAGGGGGAAGCCTGCTTCTCCCTCTGCCTGTTCTGCCTGCTGCTCCCCCTGTTTGTTCTCCCTCTCTCTCTGACAAATAAATAATTTTTTTAAAATATCATAAGTGTATGGGCTGAAAATTCTAAAGATAAGTATCTCAGAAATCAAGTTAAAAAATCATACTAGTAGGGTCAATATTCCCATCTTCCTAATCCTTTTACCATGAAGTTAATTGTGAGTTGTTATATTGATGGGAAAAGATTTTCTTAGACTTAAGGGAAAACGTTTTTTAGATTTAAATAACCCCTCCCAGAATGTACAATTTTCACCTAACTATGGGTTTTTCACTGCCTGCTTTGATTATATCAATGGGTTATCATGTCATTATCCACCAGTAAAATATCTGAAGAATCTATGAACCCAAGAAAACCATAGATACCCATATACTGGTAGTGATAAATGATAAATTTTATATTAATTAGATCCATGATACCCAATCTATAATTTTTTCTTTGTTGGGTTACCTTTAAGTCAGTTGAGTTATAGCAGGCTCTCTGTCTTTGTTAACCAAGTACTAGGAGGAAGATGAATCCCACACTCAACAGGACAAGTACAGATGGAACCAGTCTTAGTTAATCTTCATTTTCTTTTAAGAACTGAAACCTCCAGTGGTTATATGAATTCTGGGTATATAGAGTTTACTAAAAATAATAACAAAAAGCATAGAGAGACCTTCTGCTCAAGCACATAGAATGCCCATGGTGTTCATATGGCCAGGGAAATAATACAAGTCTAGAAGAAGTTAACATCATGTGAGTCAGCCCTACCCTTGCCAATTCTTTCCCTGACAGATGGAGAGATGAATGATCTTAAACTGTGTCTATAGCAGGATTAACATTCTAAAATTTAGTCACTTGTAGGACTACAATATTAACACTCATTTGAAAAGATTTGGCTTAGGGGACCCCAACTGACTTCACCCAGAAGGAGCTTAGTCACTTAAGACACCCACACAAGGTACTTTCTTCTCCTTTCATTCCTTCCCTCCATCCTTCTTTTTTTCTTCTTCTTCAAGTTTTTATTTAAATTTCAGTTAATTAACATACAGTGTAATACCAGTTTCAGGTGTAGAATTCAGTGATTCATCACCTACACATAATATGCAGTGTTCATCATTTCCCTACATCCTTCTTTTGTCTTTTTCCCTTCTTCTTTCCCCTTACTCCCTCATTCATACTCCCCTTCTTTCTTTCTTTCCTTCCTTCCTTCCTTTTTTCTTCCTTTGCAATACATAATATTTTATTATCTTAGTTGTGTAGCCTTATATATAAATTGTCAGTCAAGATGTTATATTCCTAGAACGGAATATAAAGGAAAGTAAATGCAATGTTTAAAGTCTTATTATATCCAAAGTCCTCTCAATCAAAATAAGAATCTTTAAAATATCCAGGTCAGGAAAAAAACTATAGTTATGTCTTTTTGTGTATGTGTCTGTGTGTGAAGATGCTTTCTCTTCTAAGCCAAGCGCTACCCAGCAAGAGAGTTCCTAAATGTAAATCAGCAATAAAGAATGTTCTCTTCTTCCCTAGGCAAGTCTTCAAAAATGTCCTGTTATCAAGGTGCCACTCTCTACTTTATACAGACAGAGCCACGCTAATTCCTGGAGCTGAGTATGGGAACAATGGAGAAGGAATGGGCTCAAGGTCAGACAAGGTGAAAGAGATTCAGAAAGACCAAAGGTAAGTGTAAAAGAAGAAAGGACCCAATGATTTTGAGACCATATGTAATCCATACTTTCCACAGAAGCATGAGACATAGACAACCCCATAAAGGGCATGACTTGTAATTTTAGGGTTAACAACAAAGCTATTATTCAGTTCCAAGTCCTTAACTCATAATTTCACTGGGATCCCCAAGAGCTTCATATCCCCCTTTCCCCAGAAAGGGCCCCAGGGATTCCCAGATATGACCACAGCAAAGCACACCTCCACAGTGTGCTAACCACATCCTAAGTTGTGCTCCAGGGATGCTTCAGGTATAACACAGTATGAGCGGCCTCCCAAAGCTGTACAACACAGGGGTACTGCCACATGATCACTTTGGTGGCCATCTGGTGGCCACTAATATCTTCTTATTATCACTTATTAAACAAATAGACACAACTAAATGTCTAATAATAGTAGACTGGTAAGATAAGATCTGGCAGATCATACAGTGGCATCTCATGCAGACAGTAAAATCATGCTATCGAAGAATATTTAACAGAAAGGAGTTCTGGAGGCTATACTGGAATGATTTTGCCAAACTGTAACTCTTTACTTATTATAAAATCTGAATTAAAAAATCTTAAAATGTCTTTTTAAATGTGTCCAGGTACTGGAGTATGACCCAAAGCAGGAAGAAACAGGAGTGCAGTCATTCTTTGAAAATCAGGAAGCCCCGTAGGCAAGAGATAGGCAGTTATGCAGCTTCTGCCCAGAAGGTTCTCCTCAGTCCACAGGTAGCTCAAGGCAGCCTCAGCCTCAGACTGACTGGCTTGAGATGTCCCATGACAGAATGTGGGGCTGGCAAAGCAGATGGAAAGTTAGGGAATAAATCCTGGATGACAGGAAGACAAAAGGAATAAATGCTAAAATCTGATTGTAAAATCCGCCCAAATTCTTGGCTGATTTGATAAACGACACATGCCTGGGAGACTCCAGTGAGCCCAGCTACATAGTAACAGCTGAAAATTGAAATAACAGAGATTTCAGCTGCTGCTCACTGCAGGGGACACAGAGTTTGAATTTTTAAGATTCTATTAATTTATTTTAAATATTAATTCATTCATTATATTAATTTACGTTTAAAGTTTAACAGTGTATTGTGATGTTTATAACATATGTAGATGATATAAACAACAGCACAAATTATAGGGGAGATGTAGCTGAACATACCTCTTCTTTGTTGTTATTTTATTTTGGAAAAAAACACTTAGCAAGATCTACCCTCTTGACAGATATTTAAGTGTACAATATATTACTGTTGATTGTATGTGCAAAGTGGTATAGCAGATCTCCAGGGCTTTTTCATTTCATTTGCCTAAAATTTTATGCCTGTTCTTTAGTAACTCCCTATTTCCCTTTTCCCTCGGTTCCTGGCAACCACCATTTCATTTATTTATTCTACAAATTTGACTATTTTATTCAAGTTCATAGTCCATTTTTTATTTTATTTTTTAAAATATTTTTTACTTATTTATTTGACAGATAGAGATCACAAATAGGCAGAGAGGCAGGAGGGGGGGGCGGGGAAGCAGGCTCCCTGTTGAGCAGAGAGCCTGACAAGGGCTTGATCCCAGGACCCTGGGATCATGACCTGAGCTGAAGGCAGAGGCTTTAAACCACTGAGACACCCAGGTGTCCCATTAGTCCATTTTTTAAATCCATTTATTAGTTTTTCACTGTTGAGTTGTAGGAGTTTCTTGTATATTTTGGAGATTAACCCCTTCTCAGATATATGGTTTGCAAATATTTTCTCCCTTTCCACAGATTGCCTTTTACCCTGGTGATTGTTTCTTTTGCTGTATGGAAGCTTTTAAGTGTGATACAGCCCTAGTTGATTATTTTTGCTCTCATTACTTGTGTTTTTGGTGTCACAAAATCATTGGTGAAATCATTGCCTAGATCAGTGCCATAAAGCTTCTTCTCTGTTTTAGGAATTTTATAGTTTGGGGCCTTATGTTTAAGTCTTTAAGCATTTGGAGCTGATTTTTGTGTATGGCATAAGATAAATGGTCTAAGATATCTTTTGTGTATGGTATAAGATATCTTTTGCATGTGGATATCATTTTCCAATATCATTTCTAGAAGAAATAGTGTATTCTTGTGTATCCCTTGTTAACCACGTATACTGTCTGTGAGAGAGTCACATGACATTCCTTCTTCTCCACTAACCTTATTTCTGAGGTTGGGGAAGTCATCCTTTAGGGTGTGTAGGGCCCATGGCAGGTGTTTTACAGGACCACTATTTACATAAACAATTTGAATCAGTGTATCAGCCTCATTCTTATGGCCTAATCATTCTCTAGGCCACTCTCTTTGAATCTGGGTCAGGCATGGGGACCCCAGGAAGACCTCAGAGCTACTACTCCTGGAGCTCCTGGTTTGTACCCTATAGGGGTGAGTGCTATGAAGAAAAGAAATGGGAGTGGGCCCTTGTATGTTTTGTCAGGGCTTGGGACTCCCCACCCAGACTGCACTGCCAGACTGCGCCAATCCTAGGATGGAAGAGGAACTTAGGGAATTCTGAGGAAAGGCCTAGGGAGGCATTTTGTTATCTCTATCCCCCTGCTAAGTCTCAAGGGGCCCACATTAGAGCACATTCAAACAGTGTCATGCAATGCCTACTCCCACAACCCTCTTTTTCAACAATAATCAATAATGATTTGTGTTCCAACATGGAACCCAGGTGTCTTGAGTCTCTTTCTACCTCACATAGTGCAAGTTAGAACAGTCCTTTCTTTCACCTATATTTTTGGAGAGTAGGATCATAGCACTCTGCTGTCTAGGAATTGGCTACCAGTCCCTCCAGTATAATGCTTTATTGAGATGTAATTCATACATAATTCACTCATTGAAAGTGTACGATTCATTAGGTTTTCGTACGTAACAAAGTTTTGCAACTATCACCAACACCAATTTTAGAAGATTCTCATCACCACAAAAAGTCACCTCATACCTCCTAACCATCACTCCAACCCAACCTCTACTCCCCTAAATCCCACACAACCACTAATCTATCTTCTTTTTTCATAGATTATTCTGAGTAGTTCTTAGAAATGGAATGCAATGTTTTAGATAGGAGGTGGACCTCTCCATGTCATTATCTGCTTCGGGAGTCAGGGAGTTAACTAGCTAGTCAACTCTTTCTTCATAAATGAAGGGGTGGGGAGGGCTGTCCCAAATGAGGTTCAGCTTGCATCAGGAGAGGCCTATTTCTTGCATGGAGAAGAGTGAAGGAGATAATTAGCTAGATGGAGGCAGAGCAGTCAACCAAGTAGAGAAGTTATCTTACAATACTCATTACCAAAAAATACTGTATTTTTGTCTCAGAAAGACTTTACCTCTGCAATTGCTCTGTGTGCCAGGTAGGGCAGAGCCCCCTAGCTTATGAGTAGGATCACATGAACAGTAATTACATTTCACTGGCTCATTACCTGCAAACCGACCCCCTCCCAAATACATGGGAGTCTTCATAGTACGTCTCCTATGTTCATGAATAAGTCTGCTCCCTTGGGTGCTGGTTCTCCTTTGCAGGGCACCACACTGTGTCTGGCACCTGGTTGTGCCTGGTCTGTAGTAAGAAGGAAGAAATGCACAGCCGGAAATACACAAGATTGCTAAAGCCCATCTTTCCTTCAATGTGACTTTCTCTTTTCCTACCACCCGTGGCAGGTTGAGCTGAGGACAAGCCCCAATTCCACCCACATTGTTCTCCGAATCACACCATGCCTGCAAACAACTGAGGCTTTGTTGCTGCGCCAGATGGTTATATCTGACTCTCGGAGGGTGACGAGAAGACTAACTCTTGCAAAATGCCTGGTGTTGGGCCTGCCTGAAAAGTCCCCAGACCTTCTCAGAGATATCTGAACCCCAGCAGTGAGATCCCTGCTGTACCTTTAATTTCCTATCTGAGTAAATCCTTATGTCTCTTACATTCTGGGACTCTCTAGATGAGCTTCTCTCCAGAGTTTTCTGTTCTCAGTGTGGCCTTTCTCCTCAGGTCAGGTTCCAGAAGGACAGCTAAGGAATGGTGCCCCACGGACACATGCCTTGATAAGAAAGTGGGGTGGAGATGGTAATGTTAGCACAACCCTTGGCCCGAGTCTCCCACATGAAGCCCAGTTACCAGCATCGCATAAGCACAGTGTTTTAAGTTCGGCTCCTCTTTCCACCTCAGGTCCTGACCTCGTGTTCCAGAGAAGCCTTCTTCATGAGGTGGGGTGTCCAGACTGAGTCGTGCAGAAATTGTGCTTGTACCTCGGTGACACCTCTTGCTTCTCCATCACCTTTCCTGGGATCTCACCAGCTTCTGGCTTCCTTTCTGCCTCATTGTCTGTCCCTCAGTCTGAAAAAGTTAGATCCTCACAAATTCCTACCAAAAGCTAGAAATCGAATTCGATATTTTGGATGATCATGACAGATTTTGATCCTAGGTAGAAAGAGAGCATGGAAGAAAATGAAATTGTCTGTTTTGACTCAGAGACTTTAAGGATGACCACGCCCTCCTCTGCTAAGAACCTCTTCAGCAGTCCCCACCAAGCCCTATCAGAGCAGAGGCCCTGTGGTCAGCAGCCACGTGCAGTGCCACAGAGAACCCACGTGACAGCTGCCACATGGACAAAAGCAGAAAAAGATGTTCTCCAATGTGCCATCACGTCTTCCTGGGAAAACTTACAGAAACCCAGCTTGGTTAAAAGCTAAAATGCTTTGGGGTTCTACAAGTATAGTATAAGCACTAGCGTCCAACTTACCTTCTGAATTTCAGCACAGGCTTCAAATCTGTTGAAACTTCCATCACTAGACACAAAATTTGGGTCAGTAACTTCTTACTCTCCTTTGACATGTTTGAAGAAACACTTAGCTTTTCTTTGATCATCACCTTTCAGTCATGAATTGAGTCCCACAAAATAAGAAATTATATAAACGACATCAAAATACATGAGTTGTCACAGGGAGACATAGTAAAAAAAGAAAACAGGAGGCAGGAAACAGCAGGAGATAAGTGTTCTTTGCCATGTACACTTTGCAATATTCGTCCACACATTGGACTGCTTTGTATTTTCCATATCTCTGAAATAAAATATGCCCAATGGAACAGCTTGCTGAAGGCAGCAATTCCCTTTTTGTGTTTTTTTGTTTTTAGTGTTTTATTAGTTTCAGGGGTAGAATTTAGTGATTTCCTCAGTTGTATTTAATACCCAGTGCTCATTCCATCAAGGGCCCTCCTTAATACCCCTCACCTAGTCACCCCGTCCCCCCACTCACCTCTCCTCCAGCACACCTCAGTTTTTTCCCTACAGTTAAGAGTCTCTTGTGCTTTGCCTCCTTTTCTCCCCCTCTTTTTATCTTATTTTATTTTTCCTTTTCTTCCCCTCCTCTGTTCATCCCCATCCTCTGTTTTATCTCTTAAATTCCACATAGAGGTGAAATCATGGTATTTGTCTTTCTCTGACTGATTTATTTTGCTCAGCATAATACCCTCTAGTTCCATTTATGTCGTTGCAAATGACAAGATTTCACTCTTTTTGATGGCTGCATAATATTCATATATATATATATATATATATACATATATATATATATATGTATATATATCACACCTTCTTTATCCATTCATCTGTTGATGGACCTCTAGGCTTTTTCCACAGTTTGGCTATTGTGGACACTGTTGTTATGAACATTGTGGTGCATGTGCCCTTTGCATAACCATTTTATGTGCATTCTTTGGATAAGTACCCAGTAGTGCAATTGCTGGGTCATAAGTTAGCTCTACTTTTCACTTTTTGAACAACATCCATACTGTTTTCCAGAGTGGCTGAACCAATTTACATCCCCATCAACAGTGCAAGAGGTTTCCCCTTTCTCCTCATCCTTGCCAATATCTGTTGTCGCCTGTGTTATTAATTTTAGCCATTCTGACAGGTATGAGGTGGTATCTCATTGTGGTTTTGATTTGTATTTCCTTGCTGCTGACTGATATTGAACATTTTTTCAAGTGTCTTGTTGCCATTTGTATGTCTTCTCTGGAGAATGACTGTTTATGACTTTTGCCCATTTCTTCACTGGCTTATTTGTTTTTGGGTGTTACGTTTGAGAAGTTCTTGATAGATCTTGGATGCCAGCCCTTTATCTTTATGTCATTTGCAAATATCTTCCATTCCATAGGTTTGAAGGCATCAATTCTTAAATTTTTTATCTTAGAATCCCTTTACACTTAAAATTTACTGAGAATCCCAAAGAAATTTTGTGTGGACAACATCTATTAATAGGTACCAATTTAGAAATTAATACTAAAAAATTTTAACTATTAATTTGGTAACATAATGTAAATTACATGCAATAGGTTAATGTAAACAACATATTTTTATGAAAGGTAACTATTTTCAAAACCGAAATAATACACATGAGGAAAGTGGCATTGTTTTACATTTTTACAAAATTTCTTTACACCTGGCTAAGAGAAGATAGCTCAACTCTCATATTTGCTTCTCTATTAAATCTGCGATGACATCTTATACCATGTTGCCTCTAGAAAACCCCACTGTATGCTCATGGGAGAATGGTAGTGAGAAAAGCAAATAATGTGTTGAGAACTCCTCTCACACCTTGACGGCACTGTCTACACAAGTCCATTTGTGCTCAGTGTCCTGGGCACATGCCTTGTAAGCAAAGAGTGACTTCCCGAGCTCCAGCTGAGTGGATTCCAGCAGTCACCAGTGGTACTAGAACAGCTGCAATTGCTTATCTAGTTTACAGAGACTTTATGTTGAAGATCATTGCGGTAAATCTACAGTAAACATCCACATCCAGAAACGTGAACCCCAGCGTGTGCTGCCGTTGGTGGTGGTCCAAAAATTCCCACTCTATGATGGATTTCACACAAAACACAATGAAGAAACTGGAGACGATAGGAGACCTCTGATGGTTAAGAGGAAAGAAATCTAAGTGGACAGTTTGATACTGCAAACCAGTTTTTCATGATGTTACCTAATTGATGTGTTGTTATTGTTGTTTTAGTTTTTATTATTTAGGTATAGTAGACACACAATGCTATAGTTGAGTTTCAGGTGCACAAAATACTGATTTGACAATTGTATATATTGTGTAATACTTAGCATGGTAAGTACAGTCACCATCTGTCACCATACAGTTATTACAATATTATCGACTCTATTCTTTATGCTATCCTGATGACTACCACTTCTGTCTACTGCACCTGCCCTGGGTTCTAGATGGGTATAGTGCAAACTGCTGCTTTCCTTCATGGCGTTTACTTTATTTGTTATATCATGGTACAAATTTGTTTAAATTTAAAGAAAAGGACAAGGGAAAAAACAACCTCGTGGCCGATGAGTTATTTTAGTTCTGTGAGCATCAGTTTCTTTATATTTCAAATAATGACATTAGAATATAGTTGTATGTTTACGTTAACATACTAAATTACTCTCAAAATTAAAAAAAAAAAAGAAAAGAAAGAAAGAGGTAGGAAGGAAGGAAAAGAAAAAAAGAAAAACATTTTTAGCTTTACAGCTTCTCCCCAAAAGTCCCTGATGATACTTTGAGAACCAGTCATGAGCTTAAGGGATCAAATTTGTCAGTTCGAGCTGTATGGCATATATGGCTTGAAGCTGGAAGGAACCATCCTCCAAATCAACAGAGAATGGGGGTAAAGCAAATCTCCCCTCCGTATCCCTGCACCAGCCTGTTTTCCCCCAGCAAGCCAACAACCTGGACCCTGCTGGAGGGACAGAGTGTAGGGCAATCTCAAAAGCGAATTGCTGTGTAAGAAGAAGGGAATTTATTGGTCTGCCTGTTGGGGCTTCCCCTTGCACTATGCAAAGGAAAAGTCTTCATTGGGGGGTCTTGGGCAGCTCTGGAAAACACAGAAAGGACTGGAGGACTCACTCAGTGGCTTAGGAACGCAGAAAAATCTAAAAGCTTGTCATATGACACACATCTGGAGAATAAATAAAAAGATATTTACTAATCAAAATACAAGCAAACAAACAAAACCTCAGGCCTTCACATGGACTCAAGAGGTGCTCCTTCACCTGACCCTTCTGCCAGCATTCATGCTACCTAGAAGATTCTGCCATGCAGCCCTGCTCACCTTCTCAGGAAAACCTGTCTCCTACAGGAGGAAGATTCACTCCCCGTGATGTGGTTTTGGAATACAGGTGAGGTTTGTTCGGGTGAGGTCTGGAGCCGACAAGCAAGAATTCCCGATGCATCTTTGGTGCAAAATAGTGGTTTATTAAAGCATGGGGACAGGACCCAGGGGCAGAAGAGCTGCTGTCCCAGCATTGTGAGGGGTGGTTGATTACATATTATGGGATGGGGGAATTAAGGGAAAAGGGAGGTTTCAAAAGAATTTTCCTCAAAACGCTGCTAAGGGTTTTGTAAATTGAGGTAGACTCAAGTCTTCTAGGATTTTGGTCTCTATAGGTTAACTATTTGTTTTTCATTTAGGGCAGCCGGGAGTACATGAGGAGTGTCACATATCCCATGGTGTGTGCGTGTGTGTGTGTGTGGGGGGGGTTGTGCTTCTGCTTTGTCCTTAGCTTGTCTTCTTTCCCCTCATCACCTGGACCCTCTGAGTTCCCAGTCTTGAGTGATGTCCTAGTTCCAGCCAGGTCAACACAGGTGTTCCCCTCTCCCAGTTAGATTCCTTTGTTAGGAATTGCCAGTTGTCCTCACCAAGCCCAGGTATTGGTTTTTTACATCAATCCTTATAACTGTCCCCCCCTTACTTGCATAGACGAGTAGGAAAGGACACCCTAAGAATCTGGTCTGGCCTTAAGTGAATAGAAAGTTGTAACTTCAAGGCACTGACCTAAGTCTTTGCTACTAAAGAGTGGCTACTGGAGGAAGATGGTCCTTCAGCTTGACAGGGCAGCAGAAGGGATCCCCACATCTTCTGTATTAAAAAGCCTCCAGGGAACAGGAGTGTGAAGAAAGAACTGTTTACTCCCCTGCAAACTGGTGTAAGTAAAATTTCCACTAACAGCAGACCTGACAGTATTTAGCAAAATATGCCAATTCCTTAAATTGATTTTAAATTTTCCAGCCTTCGAAAATATTGGCTGTCCTTCTTTCGTGTACTTGCCATCAGTTGTCTGCAGGTAGCCACCAAATTTTAAGAATGAGAAAAAAAAATGATCTTCCCTTCACAGCGAGGGCAAATGGTCACCAGACTTCCATAGCAAAGCCAGCTGTGGCTGTCTCTGCCACACCTGCCTGTGGTGTCCTATATAACACAGGCTTGCGTGAACATCTGCTGTGTAATTTTGTCTAGTGAAGTCCCTGGAAGGGGGCGAGGGCTGGTTTCTGAGGCAGCTGAACATCAGTAGTCAGGGAATTCAATATCCTTCAGGTGAACGCATGAAAACTGGGAGCAATAAGAAAATTTTCGAAAATTTCCTTTACTGAGGGTTGGAAATGAAGCAGAAAGTGGAGCCGGCCCTCAAGGGACACAGCTATACAGGCACACTGTTGTACAGCTGTTTCCTTGAACTCTGAGGATACTTGTGCTGAGTAATCCCTTTAAAATTATTTCCTCCTACATGGTTATCACGGGTGGCCATCCCATCAGCAGGGGCTGTTTCACATGCACAGCCCTGTGCACCTGGGGGAGACAACCCTACAGGCAGTCCTGGGAGGCAGACCACAGGCAAGATTTATCCCTTCCTGTCTGATACCTGTTTTCCTCTGTCATGTCAATTTTGTTATACTAATGCATCCTGCTTGGTTCCAGGGGGGTAAAAAATCTTTCTCTCCTTATGCCATAATCCTTACCTTTTTCATCCATTAACTTTAGGAACCTGAAGGGCAAAAACTATCTTTTTAATGTCAATTTTTCATCACCTAGCATCACCTGGCATTCAGTCAATACTTAAATGGGGGAGGGGAAGAGAAGATATTTTCCTCAAGGAAAAATCATTATGTGTTTGGTGCCAAATAATTAAGGTAACAAGAACAAAGAGAACCAATAAAGACTGTTGTTAACCATATTGTGATTACATAAATGGCAAGATTTATTTGCTTGTCCTTTAACTATGCATGTTACTTTCCCTGGCAATTAAGTTAATCCTGGAGAAATCTTTCAGGTCAATTAAACAGTTGGATGATTAAGTATGCTTAACATTACCTCTTGTTACCAAAGATATGTTTATTCAAAGGGTCTGAAATAAAACGTGAAGAGGAAAAAAAAAAAAAAAGGCCTGTGGCTCCTCCTCCAGACACCCCCCTCCCAACTGTGATGAATAGGAGGGACTGTTTCCCCCTGCCCCTGGGAGACACTATCCTTGCAGTGTTGTAGGCTGTTTTGAAATTCTTTTCTTTAGAAATTTTTTTCCTTAATATCAAGGAGCCGCTGCTGCTCGCGTGGCTGGCGCACCGGGGGCCGAGGACAGCGGCGGAACCTCCCGGCTGGTGAAAATGCAGATTGATGATGGCGCGTCTAGGGACGCGCTTTCCCTGGTCTGCAAATCGCACACACCTTGAATGACAGCGATTATTCTCTACAGGCTTCTCCTGCGGGAAGAGCCACGCGCGGTCCTCCGGCTTTCTCTAGAAAATCCCGAGAGGGTCTCGGACGCAGAAGAGGAGCCGGGCGCGGCGACCCCGGGAGCGATTCCAGAGCCCGGGGACTCCGGCACCTGCCGTGCGCGTCGCCGCGGACGAGCTGTGCCAGCCGCGGGTCCCTGTCCCCGCGAGGCCGCTGCCCGAGAGCCGGCGGCGGCAGCGAAGGGGCGACGCGGAGAGGCGTGAGCGGACTCTGACCTGCCCGGCGCAGCGGAGGGTCCGGCCTGAGCGCTCCCCGCGGAGCCTGCTCGCTCCCGGCTGGGCAGCTTGACCCGAGCCGGCGCCACCGGGGATCGGCGGCCCAGTCGGCGTCCGGGCGGGGCCGGGGCACCACGTGGAGCACAGCAGCTGCCGCCAGATGTGCCAGCCACCCGCCGCGAGGCAGGCCCCCCGGAGAGGCTCCCACCAGCTCCGAAGCCCCGCTCGTCCTCGCAGCTGGCGGCCTTCGTAAAGGGAGCCCTCGGCCCCCGCCGGGCAGGGTCCCGGAGAGAGGCGGCGGCGCGACACCCTCGGGTTCGCAGAGCGTTGCTCGAATCGGGGCGCCTCGGCAGGAGGTTTGTCCCCGCCCGCCCGCCGTGCTGCGCGGCCCCCGTGAAAGGGAAAGAGCGCGCGGCTGAGATGGGCGAGACCATGTCAAAGAGACTGAAGTTCCATCTGGGCGGGGAAGCAGAGATGGAGGAGCGGGCGTTCGCCAATCCCTTCCCGGACTACGAGGCCGCTGCCTCCGCGGTGTTCGCCGCCGGAGCGGCCGAGGAGACGGGCTGTACTCGCCCCCCGCCCACCACCGACGAGCTTGGCCTCCCTTTCCACAACGACGGAAAGGTGAGTGGGCGGTGGGCGCTAGCCGGGCCTTGGGCCGCGCCAGGTGAGGGGGGGTGGTGGCGATGGTAGCGTCCACCCGTCCCGCCCCGCCCCTAAGGCGCGCTGACGTCACCTCTCCGCGCCCGGTGTCGAGAGCGGGTCCCACCCTGGGAGCTGGAGGGAATCGGAGAGAGAGGGATGGCTTCTGGGCGCGCTTTCTCCGTTAGCAAGCTGCCCGCTTCCGGGAGGAAGGGTTATGGATTTCTGTTTTGTTAACAACGTGCGTTTTGATAGGCGCCTCCTGGCCTCTTGTGCCTTTGAAACACATTGATGAAGCTTCTGTTTCTTGGCACGTGGAGTGAATATCAGGGCTGTGGTGGCGGTCGACGTGCAGGTGTATTTTCTGTCACGGGCCCTTGCACGCCCTCCAGCCTCTGGAGCTGCACACGTGCCCCCTGACGATCTGTTCCTAGTCTCCCTGAGGCCGAGTTTAATCGGGTCTGGCCCCTGGTCCCTGCCCTTGGTATTTACAGCAGAGGAACACCAACCAAAATATTGTTCATAAACAGTAGCGTCATTTGAATGGGTCTTGTCTGAGTGCCCAGGACTTGCTTATTTGAACAAATGTTCACTTCGCAGGGGAAAGTAGAAATAAAGGAAGATGTGAATATCAGCATAGCTGCTCACGTTTGCTAAACCCAGACGCTTACCAGTTAACCCCTCCTCCCTCAACTGATCTAAGTGTTCCAAGCCCCACTTCACCTCCCTGGTTCCCCATGTATTTTGTATTCTTATTGCCTGTCACAAATAGCTTAAGAGTGGAGAGAAGAGGTTTTCTTATATCTGGAGGAAAAATTAAGGGTCCACTGATGTTTCAAAGAAAAAGTTCTAATTCTCATCAGCTCAATAAGTCCCATGTTGTTAATTCTTGTTCTGCTCCAATCCAGTTTTTTTATTAGTTCTGGAAATTATTACATAGTTCAGTTTTATGATCCTAAAGCTAGGTGAAATCTGTATTCTAGACTATTTGTCAGAATTTTTAGCGTTGTGTATCTCTCTGAAGATGAAGCACATTTGCAAAAGCATCAGAGTAAGACAATGACTATAAATGAGCAAAGACTTAAAACAATGGCCATGGTTAAAGATGCGATGAAAGTTCATTTGATAAGGAAATGTAGTAATTTCTGTGGTGTGAAACAGTTTAAGATAATTGGACATATTGGAACAGACATCTGTACACATACACCTGTTGGGGTGGAAGACCTTGCTTTGCCCTATGGTCCTTCTAGCTGGACTTAGAATCAGATCGACATAAGAGAGGTGGGGGGACCTCTGAGGACAGAAAGAGGGAGAAAGACCTTTAGCAAGGAGGTGAAAGGGGATGTTCGGAAAAAACAAGGTTACCATATTACACAGATGAGTTCCTTAAGTAAAGGGGAGTCTCTTTTACTAGCTCTCCTATTGCAGTCTGTCCTTTCCAATGTAAATTTAGGCAGTTGTGGGGGAGACAGAGAGCTCTTCCTGCATCTGCTGGGTTTTGATTACTTTTTTTTTTTTTTTTTAAGATTTATTTTAGAGCAGGGGGGAGGGGAGGCAGAGGGAGAAGGAGAAGCAGATTCCTTGCTGAGCAGGAAGCCCAATGTGGGGTTCCATCCCAGGGCCCTGAGATGGTGATCTGAGCCACCCAGCCACCCCTGGATTTTGGTTACTTTTAATTCAAAATAGTGTTCATGCAAAAGTGGCCCATCTTGACTTGGGGCTGCCTCCTCTTGACCCCTACCTACCCTGGGAAAGTTTATCATCACTTATTTGTCAATGATCCCCATGTAATTTAACATACCAAATAAACGTATTTCGTTTTTTATCTCTGCTTTACAAGGTTAAGAGACAAATCCTTTGAGATCTTCCAGGGACCCTCAGAAGAATCAGGTTGTTTTAATGTCAAACATACAATTTAGAATTTGATTTTTGGCAAGTTGCCAAAATGCCAACTCTTTGGAGCATTTGACTAAATAGGATCATAGATCATGATGAAATAATACTTAGCCATTCACATAACCACAGTGGCCACACAAGGTTTTAAAGGCAAATTCACAAGGTTGCGGATTTGAGAACAAAACTCAACTCTTATAATATTGAAGACTCAGTGCTCCGAAGTAATCAAAATCTTGATAGAGACAACATTAAGCACAGAAAATTATTTTAATAAGATATACAATCTTTGCTTTCTGGGCCGATTACTTAAAAAGTAAAGACAAACCTTTCACAGCCTCTTCATAGACCAATAGTCCAAGAAAAGTTCCTTTTAGCAGGGAGAAAACCAAATTCTAATCTTGCGCATGTCCATTTGATATTCAAACTCATTCTTTAAAAACTTGAATTCATTCCAATCTTAGCTTGCTTGCTGACACAGAAAATTCCTTTCCCAAGACTCCTTTTCCACAACCTTCCCATCCATTCAGGTTTTATCTCTTTCTTATCCTGGAACAACCAGTCATTTTACTAGGACACAGTTCCACTTCTTTTCTTTAACAAAAAAACATATCTTTCCTTATCCAAAATATTGTACTTTTTCTTAGCCTACTTTTAATACAGTTGTTTCCTTTTAGTCTTGTTATTTCTTTTAGTTTTAATTTTAGTCTTGGTATTTCTTTTAGTTTTAATGATGTGTATTGATTAGGATTCTTAACCCTTAGGGACCTTAATTTCTAATGAAGACTAAGAAGTAAACAATTATGGATTGTCTGTTCCACAAGCATTCTGTGAATTGGCTACTTAATGAATACATTTTACAATTTCTAGAAGTATATTCTTCCACATGGTAGCTTTTTCAATGGGGCAGACCTGTTTACCAGTGGCTCCACATGTCTTTCGTTCCTTTGTAATAAGCCAAAAGTAGATGAACTTAATTAATTAACTTCATTAATCATGTGTCAGTATTCCAGCACTTTGAATAAGCCATCCTAGTCTCTCTTAGCCTGTAAGATTTCTGCTGAGAAATTCCATTGGACGTTCCTTTGTAGGTTTTAATCTTTTCTCTTACTATCTTTAGGTTTCTCTCTTTATGTTGTTTTAGAAGGTAGGAGAGGGACAGTAAAGTATCCCCTGATGAGGGAAACAGAGACAGAAGAAAAGAAAATAAATTATTAAATATCATTATTACTTACAGCCCACTGACAAGTCCTTGAAACAGGCAGAGTGACATTCCTCTAGGGACTCAACTGCCCCAATGCCAACACCTTGCTAAGGGCAAAAGGCCCACTTAGCCCAACCCCCCTCCCCATCCTGTAAGTCTGCTTTAACATATAAAAATTTCTTCAGAAATTTTCCTTTATCTCTAAATCCCATAAGATATGTGTTGGCAATCATCCCCTAAATGTATGGCCCCCTGATATGCATTTGAAGGATCTCATGACTAAGGTTTTATTAAACGGTAATAAATGACCTTTTCCCAACAATGGCTAAGTGCCTTTAAGGTCCTGAAAACCTTGTTTTCTTTTTTTTGTTTTGTTTTGTTTTCTTTTTTGAAAACTTTGTTTTCAAAATTCCTTAGAGACTTATGCTATCCCTAAGCCCCCTCCCAACTTGTAGGTATATAATCACCACCCCTCATGACCTCATTGCAACTTTTTCCACCCACGGGTCCTGTCCCCACAAAACCACCTCTCTGCACCTGTGATGTCTCAAGAATCCTTTTTTGGCCCTTGGCTTCGAACCCTACCATCTTTCCTACATCATCCCCCAAATGGAGAAGGACTTTGAGACTGGGAAACAAAGCAGGCAACTTCATACAGTTTACAAGAGTTTTATTCAGGGGAACTTACTGATGGGGAATCAGGTAGAGGATGATCCAGTCACTTTGTAGTCATTCTCTGCAAAGTCCAGACATTAGTTCAGAGATTTTATAGAGGGTGGGGACACAGAAGGGCCCTGTAGAGAGACCAAAGGGTTCGCATGCATTTCACAGGACCTGCATGTATCTGATTGGCAGTTAATCTTTAATTACCTCTTATGGCATCACCTGAGCCTCAGGAAGGGGTGAGACTATGGTATCTCTATCAGATTCATGGGAAGCCAGAGCAAGCCTCCCCCAATCCTGGCCCTGATGGGCATTTCTAAGGTGTGTGTATTGATCTCCAAGGGGCCCAGAGCATGTAGCCTCGAGAGGTCATCAGGTGAACAGGAAGAACAAGATGGAGGGCCAGAGATGGAGTCAGTGTTGTCAGCACTCCTCCAGCCTGATCTTTGATAGTTTTATTATAATGTGTCTTAGACAAGGACATTTCAGATTAAATTAATGTGGTGATCTCTTTATTATGTCCCAATGTTTTCCCAGGTTTGGGAAGTTCTCTGCTATCATTTCTTTAAATAAGGTTTCTGCCCCCTTCTCTTTGTGGAACTGATTCAGATATTGTTGTTTTGTTTTGAAGATGTCCTAGAGATCACATAGGCTTTCTTCACTCTTTTTGATTTTTTTTTCTCTTTTGTCTTCAGACTGTGTTGTTTCAAATTTCCTATCCTCTCACTGATTTTATCTTATATTTGGTCTACTATGTTTTGATTCTCTGTGCTGTGTCTTCTATTTCATTAAGTTCTTTAGCTCTAGAATTTATCTTTGATTCTTTTCTATGATTTCCATCTCCTTGTTAAATTTCTTATATTGTTCATGTATTTCATTTTCTGATTTCATTGAGTTTTCTTTCTGCATTTTCTTGTAGTTCATTGAGTTTCCTTAAAACAGCTATTTTGAATTCTTTATTGGGTGAATCATACATTTTCATGTCTTTGGGTTTGGTTAGTGGAAGATTATTGTGACTTTTGGGTATGTCATGTTTCCTTAACTTTTCATTAACCTATGTCTGAGTCAGAACACATCTGCAGGAACTTTGTCCCTTTCATGCACTCTGCTCTGAGAATCTTACATGCTACTGCCTGATTTTCTTCACCCCACTTGTAGAGCTCTGTCAGCAATGCTCTGGATGCCATGAGAGAGTGAGTCTTTTCAGCAGAGTCCCACACAGATTTGAAAACTAGGCACTTGAGGGCTCTCCCTTTCCCTTTGGGAGAAAACATGGGCATCTATTTCGCCCTATGCTGTTCCACCTTCGGGAAGGAGTGATGCTGATAAAGAAAAGCTCTTACCCGATTTAATGCACACGAACTCATTTTATTTTCCTCTATTGGACTGTTGGAACTTTTGCTCTGAAACCCTGGACTTCTGCAGAGGTTTTCAGATCTGGTCTGATTGTTCAGTTCGGGTTCTGCATGCGCTTTCGATCACAGCTTGGGGGCAGGGGCGACAACTAGTTCCCAGTCTCCTGTAGGTTCCACAGCCAGTATCAAAGCCTCTGCTTATTACCTGATAGACTGGTGGGCTGGACTGCCCATGGGTCCTTGGTGTAAGGTGCTGGGTTCCACAACTCACACAAAAGCACTTCTGTTTGTGGATGGATGCCTAATTTTTATTGTTCAAGGGAGGACAAAACAAGGGATGCCTAATCTTAATGCTGCAGTGATGCTGACATCACCCTGGTTGAGGCCTTTAATGTTTATCTATTAATTTTTTCCTGAATTTACACAAGAGGTTTCTGGATCACAGATTTATTATTTATCAGACAGACTATAACCTGTGAGTGATTCCATCTGTCTCAAGTCTTCCCTGTGGGGCAACACAGTGAAACCTAGGTCAGATGTCTTCCATGTGCAAAGTCTATGTATTGTAGGCAAATAAGGAAGAAGCTGAACCTTTCTCTGCTTTTTACAAATGGAAAGGAGGCAACTGTCTTCCCTTCTCCTTCTGGGAGAGTTTCATTGGAAATACCATACTCTAAGTCTTTGGAATGTAAATAGATTTCTCTATGAAAGTGAGAAGCCCAGTTCTCTATAGTAGTACAACTCAGAAGTATATCCCTGTGTCACGGCCTCATCCCCCTGAAATATAAACACATACCTCCAGGGTCAAGTAAACCTCTCTGGATGCCTTACAATATATACAGTTGTAACTTGATTCCTAAGGTTTACTTTTAGTCTAGAATCCCAAATTTCAGGAAATTTGCCTTGAAAGCCCGAACGGTGTAGTAACACAAAAACATTTCCTCCTGAGTCTCACAGAGGAACATTTCATTATAACAAGTCAATCTGTCAGTGGATGCAGTCATACATTTGTGTCTAATAACAGAACTACAAAATACATGAAAGCAGAAAATAATCATTAAAGGGTTAAATAGGAAATGGTCATGGATTTTAATATACCTCAGCAGTTTCTCTGGCAGCTAGATTTTACAAATCATAAAAGACTCTTGAGAAAGGCTCTCAGTGACTAAGAAAACTTGTTTCCTTAGCTCTTAGCAGCCTTGGGACTTAATATTTTGAATTTTTTTCATTATTCTGATAAGGCAAAGTCTGGTACTCATATATATTTGAACTGCATTAATTGCTAAGGGAATATTTTATATGTTTGTCATTTGATATTTTTCTTTTTATAAGGTACATCAGTAATTTTAGGTCTATTTCTGTATTGCTGTAGTCTTTTTTTACTTAGTGTTTTATATTGCAGCTCTTTCCCCCTTGTCAGTAATTTTTAAGCCATCATTCTTACTTTCTTTAACTTACAGAAGTTAACACGTTTGTGTACTCAATCCATCTTTTAAAAATTTTTTTTTCTTTGGTTCCTACAACTTATTTTTTGTAATCCTACCAATGCCTTGTAGTCCACACAGGGCATTACCTCATTTAAGAACTTAACCTACAAAATTAAGGGAGATATCCTCTCACCAGTGAAACATTGACATGGGCCAAGTAATATAACTTCTACCTCTTCTGTTCTGTAAACTTAGATTATTAGAGTATTTATTGTAATATTGGCCTATTCTTGTGCAATTTAAGTTTCTGTATTCTTTTGGTTCTCAGATCATACATAATTTCACGAGGCGAATCCAGACCAAAATCAAAGATCTTCTGCAGCAAATGGAAGAAGGGCTGAAGACAGCCGATCCCCATGACTGCTCGGCCTATACTGGTTGGACAGGTACAAATGTGGGATACAAGTAATTGGGATGTTCTATTTTGGGTTTATAAGACTTCGATTAAAATTTTTCTTCTTTGAAAATGGTGACTTTTTACCTTTTATTTTATTTTTTAAAAGATTTTATTTATTTATTTGTCAGAGAGAGAGCACAAGTAGGCAGAGAGAGAGAGGAAGGGTAGCAAGCTCCCTGCTGAGCAGAGAGCACGATGTGGGGCTCAATCCCAGGACCCTGAGATCATGACCTGAGCTGAAGGCAGAGGCTTAACCCACTGAACCACTCAGGCGCCCTAGATTTTACCCTTTAAGTGAAAACGTGAACTTAATCAGTGATGAGATGTTTTGGAGTTTTATTTCTAAAGAAATCTTCTCCACTTGAAATTTGATATGTAGTATGTCCTATTTTTATAGCATTATTTATTTGACCGAATATATGGGTATCTGTGAAAATGCATAATAAGAGAAAACTTGCCCTCAGGTCAGTTTTTTGTTTGCCTTTATTCCTTTGATCTTTGGGACAAGTTGTAGTATGTGATTTCTCCATTATGCATAAACCGTTTAACCTCTTGCTTGTAGTCATTTGACTCATTTGTACACCTAAAGATTTTGATTTTGAATTTGGTGATAACAATTGAATAAGCAACGTGTAATAGACACACCATACCTCAAATAACTCGATTTCAAAATTAGCTTGCTTTATCTAATCTTTACATTCTTATTATTTTACTATATAGCCAGAACATTGTAATAACTCTTTAGGGAGTGTAAAAGAAATAAAAGAGCCTCTCCTGAGAGATGAGACTACAGTATGATTACTGCTAATAACAATTTACGTATCAATTTGTAGCCCTTGTTAAGTTATTACAGTTTAGCCAATGAACAGCACAGACTTAAGTATTCATGTTAGAATCGCTGAGAACTGATACCTGCTTTTGCAGTGTACAAGCAAACATGATGGCCCTGATCTTTTTTTGTGTGTTCATTTTTATAATTTTTTCTGTGCTGCTTTATTTGTATTTGCCTGTTCATGTTAATATAACATTTACATAATGACATGAAAATTAAATTCTTCAAACTGTTATACTCAGGAAGACATGGAGGTAGTTCAGCTTACAGAACCAAAGAAATTCACCTTTAAATGTAAATTTAGATCATTTTCGCTAACTTAAATGCAAAGTAGGATTTTTTGAAAATATTTTATTTATTTATTTTTGAGAGAGAGTCTTTAAGTGGGGGGAGGGGCAGAGGAAGGGAAGAGAGAGAGAGAGAGAGAATCTCAAGCAGGCTCCCCGCTGAGTGCAGAGCTCCACACAAGGCTCAATCTCATGACCCTGACCTGAGATCACGACCTGAGCCGAAATCAAGAATTAGATTCTCAGCTGACTGAGCCACCCAGGAGCCTCAAGATAATTTTAGCTAACTTGAAGTTAAAAAAGCAAAGAAGGATATTTTTATTTATTTGTTTGTTTTAAGATTTTTTTTATTTGAGAGAGAAAGAGAATGAGCTGGGAGGGAGGGGCAGAAGGAGAAGGAAAAACAGACTTACCACTGAGCAGGGTACCCAATACAGAACCGGAACCCAATGCAGGACTTGATCCCAGGACCCAGAGATCATGACCTGAGCTGAAGGCAGAGACTCAACCTGACTGAACCACCCAGGCGCCCCAAGAAGAATATTTTTCAAGGAAAAATAACATAGTGATTATTAGCACAGTTCCCCTAAGAAATTTTTTACTTAAAACATTTCTTGTTGAAATAGGGGTTTTAAGTCCATGATTATTAGGTTCTAAGTTAGCTATGTATCAGAAACACTCAGAGAGCTTTATAATAAACAACATATTATAAGCCTCTCTCTCAGAATGATTACATAGTAGAGGAGTCCAAGAATCAGTATTTCTTAAAAATCCCCATTTGTTGTTATCTTTTGGATTCAGTGTTAGAGCCATCATGGAGGTATTTGGTGTGAATGGTTAAAAGTATTATTTAGGGCTTTGGGATCCGGGTAGCACCATGGAATCTACTTACACCCATACCTCCTCTCTCTTTTCTCCTAAAATTGTACAATACAAGAAGAAGGAATGAAGCACCCGTACCTTTTTTTTTTTTTTTAAGCAAAGTTGTGAGATAGAGAATACACTGAATAATAATGTATGAAAAACAAATAGAATCCAAACAACTGAGAAAGCCACAGTGTTGTCCACGGGAGGAAGCCAGATGACCCACAGGTGGCAAAATGTATTCTGCAATTCCCCCTCTCCCAAATCAATAAATAGTTATTCTCAGAAGGATGAGACACACCCTCAGGGGGAATTTTTGAGGTCATATCTGAACATGAAATGGGTGAGGAAGAGAGGCAGAGAAAAATGGTGTGGAGAGCATACAGGGAACAGAGGTTATAAAATTCTTTTAAACCGCATTATTCTAAAAAAGGATTGTTGTGAATTATGTAAGATAAAATAAATAAAGGGGTTTGTTTTATGAGGCAGGAACTTCATCCCTGGTGGCGCTGGCTAATAGTGTAGTCAGAAAGGAAACGTCAGTGGGGGAACCCTTGTGCAACAAAGAAGGATCTGAGAATCAAAGGAAATCCAGTCACCACAAGTCATCATATACAAATAACCTGTTTGTCACTTGGTAAGAAGAGGATGCCCTTGAGATTAAAAAAAAAAAAAAAAAAACTGGGAAAGCTGTCCTAATACTTTCCCTCTTTTAGAGGGTCTTGATTCAGAAAAATTCATCTAATTCAAACTTAAGAAAAAATTCAGTTGTGTACGTAATATTAGGAAAAAAGGAATATAAATTTCATCAATGGAAGAAGAAGAAACACCAGGAAAATGCCATTATGACGTGGAGAAAAATTGTCCCGTTTTCAACATGAATTTTGGAACTTAATTAAGCAAATGGATCGCAAAGCTGAAATAAAGGAACCCAGGGAAGAGATGGCCAGACAGTAAGATGATGTGAAATAAGAATTGAAAGAACTAAGAAAAGAAATTGAAGGACAAGGGAAAGTCCCTTCAGAAACAAGGTCCAAATGACAAGGGGCTGAAGGAGGAACTGATGCTCCAGAAAGCACAGCGATACCATAAAAATGGAAAAAACACAAGATCTGGTCTGGGGTGTAATGAGTTTAGAAGTTGTCACTGCATCCTATCAAGTCAAAAGCTGAACAAACTGAAAGATTAACACTTCTTAGATCCGTTACCAAAGTGAGGTCATAGGGCAAATGTCTACACCAAAAATGAGAGAGAGAGACACACACAGAAAATCACAATTTACTGGAGCAGAGATCCACAAGAAGGAACATCCATGGAAACTGGTGTGGGGATAATAACTTTAAACTTCATTTGATGAGAAGAAAATGCCTCTAGATGGACCCAGTTACAAGGACCCTTCTTCACTTTTTCAAGTTTAACTCCACGAGTCCTCCCAGGTTCTCACCGTAGATACTAGAGAAAAATCCCTTTGTGCTTCCGGAAAGGGGAGGAAAGTGGAACCATTTTGAAATATGCCAGAGCATTCTGTTTTTCTTCACAAGACCCGCCCTCCGGAGAAACTTTTACTAGAACCTGACCTACCAGAGTTTTACTGAAGCTAGACTTCCCTAACTCTACCTTCTCTGTCTGGGCCTTTCACATGGGAGAAGGGAAGTACCCAGCTCCAGCCCCCTGTACCTATCCTGTCCAACCTACAGGAAAGAAACACTGAGAAGCACTAATAAAGGTCATAGTCCAAGGGCACAGCTTCACCAAAAGACCAGTTCCTAATCATAGGACCATAGAATACTGCTACTCCCCTGTTCCTTACCACCACATTATTGAAGGACTGGTTATTGCAGTTTCTTTTACCCAATACATTAAGTCCACCTTGCAAATTTACAAGGCATACTAAAAAGTAAAATAGAATTTGAGATGACTAAGTAGACGTCAGACCCAGAATCAGATACAGTAGTAATGTTGATATTATCAAACCAGGAGTTTTCAAATACTATGATTAATAATGCTAAGGATTTTAGTGAAAAGTAAATATGCAAGATGATCCAACATTTCCATTCAACACGCAGTGCTCATCAAAACCAATGCACCCCTTAATCCCCATCACCTATTTAACCAGCATCCCCCACTGACATCCCTACTGGTAATCATCACTTTGTTCTCTATAGTTAAAAGGCTGTTTCTTTGTTAGCTTTGCTCCTTTGTTTTTGCTAAATTGCACATATGAGTGAAATAACATGGTATTTGTCTTTCTTGGACTTGCTTTGCTTAGCGTAATACTGTTTAGCTCCATCCATGTCAATGCAAGTGGTAAGGTTTCATTCCTTTTTATGGCTGAGTAATATTCCACTGTATATATGTATACCACATCTTCTTTAGCTATTCCCAGTTGATGGACACTTGGGCTATGTCCATATTTTGGCTCTTATAGATAATACTGCTATAAACATTGGGGTGTGTGTAACCCTTCAAATTAGTATTTCTGTCTTTTAGGTAAATACCTAATAGAGCAATTGCTAGGTCATAGGGTAGCTCTATTTTTAACTTCTTGAGGAACCTACATATTGTTCTCCAGATTGGGTGTTCCCACCAACAGCGTAAGAAGTTTCCCCTTCCTCCGCATCCTGACCAATATCTGTTGTCTCTTGTGTTGTTGACTTTATCCATTCTGACAAGTGTGAGGTGATAACTCATTTTAGTTTTGATTTGCATTTGCCTGATGATGAGTGATGTTGAACATCTTCTCATGTGTCCATTGGCTATCTGGATGTCTTCTTTGGAGAAATATCTGTCCATGTTTCTGCTGGATCTCTGCCCCCTCCCCTCCACTGTTATCAAAATCTGCTCATATTTTGATTGGATTGCTTGTATTTTTGGTGTTGAGTTTTATAAATTCTTTATATATTTTGGATAACTAGTCCTTTATCAGATATATCATCTGGACCAGTTTAGTTTTGTTGATTGATTCCTTTGCTATGCATAAGCTTTTTATTTTGATGTAGTCCCAGTAGTTAATTTTTGCTTTTGTCCTTGCTTCAGGAGACATAACTAGAAAGAAGTTGCTATGATTGATGTCACACAGCCTACTGCGTATGGGATTCTTATGGTTTCAGCTCTCACATTTAGGTCTTTAATACATTTTTAGTTTATTTTTGTGTATGGTGTAACAAAATGGTCCTGATCCATTCTTTTGCATGTTGCTATCCAGTTTTCCAACCACCTTTTTGTTGAAGTCTTTTTCCCATTGGATATTCTTCCCTGCTTTGTCAAGGATAAATGGACCATATAGCTGTGGGTTCATTTCTGGGTTTTCCATCCTGTTCCATTGATTTATGTCTGTTTTCATGTCAGTATTCTGTTTTGGTTACTACAGCTTTGTAATAGAAGTTGAAGTCCAGATTGTAATTCCTCCAGTTTTGCTTTTCTTTCTTGGGGTTACTTGGGCTATTCAGGGTCTTTTGTGATTCCATACAAATTTTAGGATTGTTTGTTCTAGGTATGTGAAAAGTACTGTTGGTATTTTGTTAGGACTTGCATTAAATGTGTAGATTTCTTCAGGTACTATAGACATTTTAACACTATTTGTTCTTCCAGTCTATGAACATGAAATGTCTTTCCATTTCTTTGTGTCATATTCACTTTCTTTCATCAGTGTTTTACAGTTTTCAGAGTACAGGCCTTTAATCTCTTTGATTAGGTATTCATAGGTATCTTATTATGTTTAGTGTAAACTGTAAATGGTATTTATTGCTTAATTTTTCTTTCTGCTGTGCCATTATTGGTGTGTAGAAACAGTACAGATTTCTATACATTGATTATATATCCTGCAACTTTACTGAATTCATGTATCAGTTCGAGCAATTTTTTGGTGGAGTCTTTGGGTTTTCTATATGGAGTATCATGTCATCTGGAAATAGTGAAAGTTTGATGTCTTCCTTGTCATTTTGGGTCCCTTTTATTTCTTTGTGTTGTCCAGTTGCTGTGGCTCGGACTTCCAATACTGTTAAATAACTAACAGTGGTGAGAGTGGACACCCTTACCTTGTTCCTGATCATTATGGAAAAGCTCTCAATTTTTCGCCATTGTGGATGGTAGAGGCCATAGATGGCTTTGATTATCATGAGGTATGTTGCCTCTAAAACTGCTTTTTTTCATCTTGATGAATCCCAATAATTTATTTTTGTTTGCCTCTGACAACATGTCTAATAGGCAGTTGCTATGGCTGAGTTCAAAGAGGTTTCTGCCTTTGTTTCCCTCTAGGATTTTGATGATTTCCTGTCTCACATTTAGGTCTTCCATCCATTTTGAATTTATTGTTGTGTATGGTGTAAGACAGTGGTCCAGTTTCATTCCTCTGACTGTGGCTGTCCAGTTTCCCAACACCATTTGTTGAAGACCCTTTTCCCCATTGGATCTTCTTTCCTGCTTTGGCAAGGGCTAATTGACCAGACAGCTGTGGGTTCATTTCTGGCCTCTCTATTCTGTCCCATTGATCTGTGTGTCTGATTTTGCTTCAGTACCATACTGTCTTCATGATTGCAGCTTTGTAAAATAGCTTGAAATCTGGAATATGTGATACCTCCAGTTTTGTTTTTCTTTATCAGAATTGCTTTTGGCTATTTGGGGTCTTTTCTGGTTCCATACACATTTTAATATTGTTATTCTAGCTCTGTGAAAAATGCTGGTGGTATTTTGATAGGGATTGCATTTAATGTGAGATTGCTTTGGGTAGCACAGACATTTTAAAAATGTTTGTTCTTCCACTCCACGACCATGGAAATCTTTCCATTTCTTTGTGACCTCTTCAATTTATTTCACAAGTGATCTGTAGTTTTCAGAATACAAATCTTTTATCACTTTAGTTACCTATTCCTAGGTATCTTATTTTGGGGGCACGACTACACAGGGACCGATTCCTTGATTTCTTTTTCTGCTGCTTTGATATTGATGTATAGAAATGCTATAGATTTCTGCACATCAATTTTATATTCAGCAATATTGATGAATGCACATATTCTAGCAATTTTTTGGTGCAGTCTTTTGGATTTTCTACATAGAACGTCATGTCATCTGCAGAGAGTGAAAGTTTGACTTCTTCCTTGCCAATTTGGATGCCTTTTATTTCTTTTTGCTGCCTGATTGCTGAGGCCAAAACTGCCAGTCCTATGTTAAATAGTAATGGGGACAGTGGAAATCCCTCTCTTGTTCATGACCGTAGGAGAAAGGCTCCCAATCTTTCCCCATTGAGGATGGTATTAGCTGTAAGTCTTTCATATGTGACCTTTACGATGTTGAGGTATGTTCCAGTTGACCCTACTTTGTTGAAGGTCTTTATCCAGAAAGGATGCTGTACTTTGTCAAAAGCTTCTTCTGCATCATCAACAGGATCATATGGTTCTCATCCTTTTATTGATGTGGTGTATCACATTGACAGATTTTAGAATATTGAACCACCTCTGCAGCCCAGGCATAAATCCCACTTGATCATGGTGAATAATTCTTTTAATGTACTGTGGATTTGATTTGCTAGTATCTTGTTGAAAATCTTCGTATCCATATTCATTAAGAATATTGTTCTGTAATTCTCCTTTTTAGTAGAGTCTGGTTTTGGAATCAAGGTAGTACTGGCTTCATAGAATGAGTTTGGGACTTTTCCTTCCATTTCTGTTTTTTGGAACAGTTTAAGTATTAATTAGTGTTTAAATGTTTGGTAGAATTCCCCTGAAAATCCACCTGGCCCAAGATCTTTGTGTGGGGGGAGATATTTGATGACTGAATCTATTTCTTTACTGTTTATTGGTCTGTTCAAATTTTCTATTTCTTCCTGTTTCAGATTTGGTAGTTTGTAGATTTCTAGGACTTTGTCCATTTCTTCCAGGTTGCCCAGTTTATTGGGATATAATTTTGCATAGTATTCTCTTATAATTATTTGTGTTTCTTTGTTGGTTATGATCTCTCCTCTTTCATTCATGATTTTATGTATTTGGGCCCTTTCTCTTTTCTTTCTGTTAAGTCTGGCTAGGGGTTTATCAATTTTATTAACTCTTTTGAAGAACCAGCTCTTAGTTTTGTTGAATTGTTCTATTGATTTTTTTTTTTTTTGCTTTTATAACATTTATTTCTGCAGTAATCTTTATTATTTCCCTCCTTCTGCTGGTGTTAGGCTTTATTTGCTATTCCTTTCCTAGCTCCATTAAGTGTGAGGTTGGATTGCTCATTGAGACTTCTTGTTTTTTGGGATATGACTGTATTGTAATATACTTCCCTCTTACGACTGTCTCTGCTGCATCCCAAAGGTTTTTGAATGTTGTCTTTTCATATTCATTTGCTTCCATGTATTTTTTACATTTCTTTAATATCTTAATTAAGCCATTCATTCCTTACCAGGATGTTCTTTAACCTCCATATATTTGTGGTCTTTCCAAATTTTTTCTTGTGGGTAACTTCCAGTTTTATAGCATTGTGGTCTGAAAATATGCATGATAAAATGATCTCAGGTTTTTTGTACTTGTTGAGGGTTGATTTGTGACCTAGTATGTGATCTATTCTGGAGAATGTTCCATGTACACTTGATAAGAATGTGTATCCTGCTGCTTTAGGATGAAATGTCTTGAATATAACTGTTAAGTTCATCTGATTAAGTATGTTATTCAAAGCCATTGTTTCCTTGTTGATTTTCTGCTTGGGTGATCTATCCATTGCTGTAAGTGAGGTGTTAAAGTCCCCTACTATTCTTGAATTACTATCATTGAGTTTCTTTATTATTAATTGTTTTATATATTTGGGTATTCCAAGCTGGGAACATAAATATAGAATAGAATAGATATTCTTGATGGATATAGGTCTCTTCATTTATGATATAATGCCCTTCTTCATCTCTTGTTACAGTTTTTACTTTAAAGTCAATTTTGTCAGATATAAATATGGCTACTCGCAGCTTTCTTTTGATGTCCATTAGCATGAGAGATGGTTCTCCATTTCTTACTTTCCATCTGCAGGTGTCTCTAGGTCTAAAATGAGTCTCTTGTAGGCAGCTTATAGATAGATCTTGCTTTTTATCCATTCTCATACCCCTTTGTCTTTTGACTTGAGCATTTTGTCCATTTACATTCAGAGTGATGATTGAAAGATGAATTTAGTGTGATTTTTTTCTGGTGGTATTCTGTGCTCCTTTCTAGTCTTTGTTGCTTTTGATCTCCCCCTTCCCCCCTACTCCAAGATTCCCATGTAATATTTCTTTCAGGGCTGGTTTGGTGAGCATGAACTCCTTTAGTTTACCTAGGAAAGTTTATCTCTCCTATTCAGGATGACAGTCTTGCTGGGTAAAGAATTCTTGACTCCATATTTTTCCCATTCAGCACATTGTATATTTTCTTCTACTCCTTTCTGGCCTGCCAAGTTTTAGTGGACAGATCTGCTGTGAACTTGATGTGTCTTCCCTTTTAGGTTAAGGACTTTTTTTTTTACTCTTGCTGCTTTCTGGATTCTTTCCTTGTGTATTTTGCGCATTTGACTATGATGCACATTAGTGATTGTGAACTTCTTTTGAATTTCTTGAGCGCTTTCTGTGCTTTTTGGATTTTGATGTCTATGCCCTTCCCCAGATTAGGGAAGTTTTCAGCTGTCATTTGTTCAAATAAACCTGCCCTTTTTCCTCTCTTCATTTTCTGTCTTCACTGTCCATTACCTATCTTTCCTTCTTTTTTTTCAGGCTCATTGTTTTTCATAATTTTATTTTCTATATCACTAATTTGCTTTTCTGCTTCATCCATCCTTGTTCTTATGACCTCCATTTGGGATTGTATCTTAGTTATAGCATTTTTAATTTTAGCCTGATTAGATTTTAGGTTTTTTTTAAATCTATGCAGTAAGTGATTGTCTACTGTCTTCTATGCTTTTTTTTTAAGCCCAGCTAGTATTCTAATAATTGTTTTAAATTCTAGTTCAGACATCTTATATCTGTATTGATTAAATCTCTGGCCACGAGTTGAACTTCCTTTTTCGGGGGGAGAATTTCTCCATCTTGTCATTTTGGTTCAGAAAAGAAGAAAAAAGAGGGAAAAAATCATAAAGGATAAAGAAAAATATAGAAAACAAAACAGAAACAAAAAAACTAGATCCTAGGTGTGTTTTGGTCTGCTTGTTAGAAGGATCTAGAGAACAATATAAAATAGATAAAATAATGTAAAAGTAAACAAAAAATAAAAAAATATAAAGTATACACATATAAATAAATTTAAAGTTAATATTAAAAAAGAGAAAGAAATAATTGAAAAAATAAAATAATTACAAAATAATAAAATGAATAAAGAATGAAAGTAAAAAAGGTCATTATATCCTTCTTACCCCTGGAGCTCAAGCTTTGCAGCCCTCTGTGATGAGGAAATTTAGTGTAAATAAGTTGTTCATGCTGGTCTGAAGGAGATGTCTGCTGTAACGGATTCTCAGGCTGACTTGTTTCAGTGGGAAGTGCACCCCTCCAGGGCGCAGGGTTGCAGGCTGGCTATAAGCTACTCTGGCCTCCACAAGGTGGTGCTCTTTTCCTCCCTGGAGGCTGCAGCACTGATGAATATGGTAGTGTCCTACTTTCTAGCCCTGGAGGTGAAAGTTCACCTCCACACTCTCCAGTGAGCCCTCACAGAAGAACAGTCAGCCAGTCCTGTGTCCTCTGTTTTGATCAGAATTCTGCATTCACCTTGGCTGTGTCTGAGGTTTTTTTTATCTCAGGTGCAGGACCAAGTTTCAAAACTCCGAATTGTATGGGCTTCTCCAGAGCCGACCCACACTGTTCCTCCAGGAGAGTGTATCACCATGCTTTCACCATTTGCTGGACCGTCCTGGGAGAGTGACCATACAGCCACCTAGTGTTTCTCAGTTTATGTCCAAACAGAGCAGAAAGCCAGCACCAATACTCGCTGCTCTCAGCCACCTTCTGTGCTCCAATGTCTGGGCACAGGACAGCAGTCAGGTGCCACCCATTCTTGCAACCCAGGGGCTTCTCAGACCACAGGGTCACACCTGGGACTCTGCCCTACTTCACCACCAGAGCATCTTTAAGCCTGGCACATTCCCCACTAAAGCAGACTTCTAAAAGGTCAGATTTTGCTTAAAATACATTGCAGTGGCTTCTGTAAGTAGGCTTTATCCCTGCCACTGTATCCATAGCTCTATCTCTCCCAACTCAACTCACAGCCCCTCCTAACTTCCAAAAAATGGTCGCTTTTCTACTTGTAGACTTGTAGTTTTTGTTCTCTCAGACTTCTGATTTCTTGGGTATTCAGAATAATTTGCTATATAACACTGTGTTTGAGGTACAACACAGCTTAGGGTCCCCCTAATCCTCTGCTACCTTAACTCCTCCCCTATAGTGTCCTTCTTTGTCTTGTTACAGTCTTTGGTTAAAATCTAGTTTGTCTGATAGAAGTATTACAAACTCTGGCTTTCTTTTGTCATCTGTTTGCATGATAAATATTTCTCCATCCTTTCACTTTCAATGTGACTTTAGGTGTAAAGTGAGTCTTTTCAATTATCATATGGTTTCACTCCTATGTGTAATATAAGGAACAGCACAGAGGATCATAGGGGAAGGAAGGGAAAACTGAATGGGAAGAAATCAGAGAGGGAGACACGCCATGAGAGACTCTTAGCTATGGGAAACAAATCGAGGGTTGTAGAAAGGGAGGTGGTGGAGGTGGATGGGGGGATGTGGATGAGGTGGATGGCCCCTTGGTGATGGGCATTAAGAAGCGCGCGTGAGGCAATGAGCATTGGGTATTATATGCAACTGATGAATCACTGAACACTACATCAAAAACTAATGGTGTACTGTATGTACTGGTTGAATTTAAAATACAGTGAGTTTTGTAGGCAACATGATGAGTCTTGTTTTTTTAATGAATTCTGTTATTCTGTGTGGGTTGGAGCATTTATCCATTTAATTATTGATATGTATTTAGTGCGATTTTATTACTTGTGTTGTCATTCTTTCTAGAGATTTTTTTTCTGATCTTTTCTTGTCTTTGTCAATTTTGATCTCTCCTTTCCACTCAAAGAGTCCCCTCTAATGTTTCTTGCAGGACTGATTTAGTGGTCATGAACTCCTTTAGTTTTTGTTTGTCTGGAAAACTCTCTCCTTCTAGTTTGAATTATAGCCTTGCTTGGTAAAGTATTCCTGGCTACATAATTTTCCCATTCAGCATGTTGAATATATCATTCCACTCCCATCTGGCTTGCCATGTTTCTGTTGAAAAAAATCTCATGCTAGCCTTATGGGTTTTCCCTTGTAAGTTAAAGACCTTTTTTTTTTTTTTTTTTGTCTTGCTGCTTTTAAGATTTTTTTTATCACTATATTTTGCAAATTTAATTGCAGTATGTCTTGGTATTAGCCTTCTTTTATTGATTTTGTTGAGAGTTCTCCGCATCCTGTATCTGGCTTTCTGTTTTCTATCCCAACTTAGGGATATTTTCAGCTATTATTTCTCCAGATAAATTTTCTTTCCCCTTTTCTCTCTCTTCTTCCTTTGAGACTCCTATAAGAAAGATATTTCTACATTTGATGGAGTTCCCTAAGTCTATTCTCATGATGCATAGTTCTCTTTTTCTCTTTCATTCTACCTCATTTCTTTCCATTACTTTGTCTTCCAGGTCATTAGTTTGTTCCCCTACTTCTTCCAGCCTGCTGTTTATTTCATTAATTGTGTGTCTAATCTCTTTTTATTGAACTCTTCATCTCTGATTGATTCTTTTTTAACTTTTATCTCTGTGGTAAGGATCTCACTGTTGTCTCCTGTGTTTTGCCCCAAGCCCAGTGAGTATCCTTATGACCATTGCTTTAAATGCTCCATCAGGCATGTTACTTATATCTGTTTTACTTAGATCTCTTGCCGTGGCCTTATCTTGTTCATTTGTGACAAATTCTTCTGTTTTCACATTTTTCTAAATTTCTGCCTTCTTCTCTGTGTTAGAAAAACCAGTTCTGTGTCATGCTTCTGAATGTAATGGCTTTATGAAATGTGTTCGTATAGTGCCCAAGACCTGGCACTTCAGGGAGTGTCTCTGGTGGGTGCTGCATGGACTTTACTGCTGTTTTTGGCTTCTCCATCCTTCAAACCAGTAGTTTGCTGTGGGCATGTTTGTTGCCTGGCCTGAATGTGGCAAGTTTTAACTAGGTGTACTCTTCTGCTTTTGAAATGAGACCTGTCACCACCTCCACTGGAACTGAGGCCCTGCAGAACTCATTGTTTTGGAGATGTGTGGGCATGAGTTTGTGCTGGTCTTTGGAGCGAGGGCCCTCTACACTGGGACTGAAGGAAGTGTGACTGGAAGGGCAGTCTCCCCAGAGCACAGGGTTGTGGGGCTTCTTGGTGCAAAAAGTTAGGCAGACAGTGTTTACACCTTGCTGCTTCCTGCAAGTGACTCTCTTTATGCTTCGGGTCAGGAGAGGGAAATGGTGCCAGCTAGCTCCTTTGAGAGGCATCTCCCTGAATACAGCTTTTCAGGGACATGTTCCAAGAAGAGCAAATAATCTCTACTGTGTGCCTCAGACATTCTTCTGATCGCTTTTTCTACACTATCTGCCCCTCGGGTTGTTTGCTTGCCCTCCTTCCATGATTTGCACAGCGCCCTCTAGGCTCTATTGCATCTATGTCAGCTGACCTTTAAAACAACAGGTTTTAAGCCCCTCTGGCTGCAAGAACTCACGAAATTAAGCCCCTCTCATTTTCCAAGTCAGCGGCTTTGGAGAAATGTTCTTGTGCATCCCCCTGTGTGCTTCTCTCTCTTGCCCTTCTCCACCACCTGTGCTCCCTCCTTCCCACAACACTCGTGATCCATTTCTCTCATGGTTCAGAAACCGTCTCTCTGCACTTCCTACCTCTTTCCTTCCTTTAGTTTTGGAGTTTGTTCCTTCAGTATTTGGGTTGATTTCTGAGGTATTTAGGATGATTCAATAGTTACCTAGTTGTATTTTTCAGATGAGGAAAGTCTAGGGTCTTCCTACTCCACCACCATCTTTGAAACCCTAGGACAGATGGAAATTCTAAGAAAAAATGAAACAGATGTGCTTAGAAATCATATGTACTATAATAGAAATGAAGAATTCCTTTGATACGTTTATTATTAGGTGAGGTATAGTTAAGGAAAGAAATAGTGACCTTGAAAATGACATAGAAACTTAGAAAACTGAAAAGGAAATTGAAAAAAAGTATAAAAAAAATACCCAGTAGAGAATATTCAAGTACAGTGGGACAATGACAAAAAGTACAACATATATGAAATGGGAATATCAGGAGAAGGAACAGAAGGAAAAACAGAGGCGATATTTAAAGCAATAGTGACTGAAAATTTCTAGAGATTAACATCATACACGAAACCATAAATCCAGGAAGCTCAGAGAACACCAAATAGCAGAGATGCCTTCCACTAAAAAAAACCTCCACAGATAGACCAAAACCAAAAACTTGACATAGGCATATTATATTCAAACTTCATAAAACCATAAAAAAAAAATCTTGAAAGACAGAAGGGGGGAAAAAATCCTACTTACAGCAGAGCAAAAAAAGAATTATACCAGACTTCTTTTCATCAACCATATGAGCAAGATGAGGGTGGAGTGAAGTATTTAAAGTACTGAGAGGAAAGAATCAGGGTCCTGGTAATCTGTAACCTGCTCAATTAACCTTGAAAAGGTAGTGAGAAATTACAACCTCAAATAAAAATTAAGGGAATTTGTTGCCAGTAGACCTACTAGCAAGAAATGTTGAAACAAGTTATTCTGAGAAGGAAAATGATATAAGTTAGAATCTTGGATCTACATGAAGAAAAGAACAACATCAGAGAATGAATAAGTAAAAGTGAAATAATTATTATTTTTTTCTTAATTGCTCTAACAAGTCAAAATATACAAAATAACATTTGTGTGAAATATTTGTTCAAAACAATAACACTGTTCAGTCATGTATGTATATATATATATAGATAGATAGATAGATATAGATACTTCTGAATGCTTAAATTCATGTAATATATATAAGTAAATTGAATGACCTCAAGATATGAGGGATGAGAGGAAGGAATTAGGAATATTTTGTTATTATGAAGTGCTGGCTCTATCCTTGAAATGATACAGTGTGATTTGAGAATGGAATAGAATTAAATAAGAAAAACCACATTATCATATCAATAAATGCAGAGAAACATTTGACAAAATCTAGCACCTATTCTTGATAGACTATCTCTGGAAACTTAGGAATAGTTCTTCTATTTAGTGAAGAACATCTACAAAGAGCCTAAAACTAACATCATATTTAATGATAAGACACTTGAAACTTTGCTGCTGAGCTCAGCAACTAGACAAGAATGTTCTCTCACAGAATAGCTTTCAACATTATACCAGAAGTCCTAACTAATGCAATAAGATTATAAAAGGAAATAAAAAGGTATACAAATTGGAAAGGAAGAAATAAAACTTTCTTTGTAGATGACATGATAATTCTATGTAGAAAATCAGAATAATGAAAAAATCCATGAGTAAGTTATTGCACGATTACAGGTTATGAGGTTAATATACAAAAGTGAATCACTTTCCTATGTAACAATGAGTAAGTGGAACTTGAAATGAAAAAACAATACCATATGTGCTCATTTTGACACCACATACTCTGAAGTTGGAAAGATACAGAGAAGGTTAGCATGACCCCTGGGCAAGGATGACACAAACTCATGAAGAAGTCCATTAAAAAAATAATAATAATACCATTCATCTTAGCACTCCCCCAAATGAAATAGGTTTAAATTACAAAAAGTCTACAACGTCTGTGTGAGGTAAACTACAAAAGTCTTCTGAAAGATGTCAAAGGAGAGCTAAATAGATATTCCGTGTGCAGGGATGAGAAGACTTGCGTCTTGCCAGTTCTTTCCATCTTGATCTATAGATTCAGTGCAATGCCGACTAAAATTGCAGCAAGTTATTTTGTAGATATTGACAAACCGATTCTAAAGTTTATATGGAAAGGGAAAAGATCCAGAATAGCCAACTCTGTATTGAAGGAAAAGAACAAAGTTAGAGGACTGATTTTACCCAACTTCCAAGATTTATTATAAAGCTATGACAATCAAAGCAGTGTGAGTGTGATGCAAGAAGTGACAAAAAATGGATGGCTAGAAAAGAACAGAGAGCTCAGAAGTAGACTCACTTAAATGTAGTCTACTATATACAGTTCACTGGTCTTTGACCATGGAGCAAAAGCAAAATGGGGGAAGACAGTCATTTTAACAAATGACGCTGGAGCAACTGGGCATATACGTGCAACAAAGTTAATTTAGACATCTTTCAAAAGTATTAGCTCAAAGTGGATCATAGGCCTAGATGTAAAATAGAAAACTGGAAAACTAGAAAATAACTAAAAGAAAACCTAGATGACCTTGGGTACGGCAATGACTTTCTGTATATGACACCAAAGACATTATTAGTTAAATAAATCAGAATCTGGTCTTTGCTAAAATTAAACACTGCTCTGTGAAAGATAATGTCAAGAAAATGGGAAGACAATTCACAGACTAGATGAAAATTTTTGTGGGGCACCTTGGTGCCTCAGTCAGTTTAAGCATCTGCCTTTGCCCCAGGTCATGATCCCGGGGTCCTGGGATTGAGTCCCAAGTTGGGCTTCCTGCTCAGTGGGGAGTCTGTTTCTCCCTCTCTTTCTGCCCCTCCCCCTGCTCATGCTCTCTCTCTCTCTCTCTCTCTCACTCTCTTATTCTGTCTCTCTCAAATAAACACAACTTTTAAAAAAAGAGAAAATATTTGCAGAAGACATATTTGATAAAGGGGTTTTTTTTTGGAATATATACAAAGGACTCTTAAAACTCAATAAGAGGGGAGCCTGGGTGACTCAGTTGGTTAAGTATCTGCCTTAGGCTCAGTTCATGATCCCAGTGCCCTGGGATTGAGTCCCGCATCAGGCTCCCTGCTCAGTGGGGAGCCCGTTTCTTCCTCTCCAGCTCCCCCTGCTTGTGCATGCTCTCTCTCTGTCAGGGAAAAAAAAAGACTCTTTTACAAATGCACAACATAACTAAAAGGCCCTCACCAAAAAATAATACACATGTGAAGTAAGTATATGAAAAGATGTTCAACATCGTATGTTATTAGGGAAATGATAAAATCCAAAACATTGACAATACCAATTCCTGATGAATGTGGAACAGCCAGAGCTTTCACCTATTGCTAATATATATTTATATATTTTTTTCTTTTTAATTCTTAAAAATTTTGAAATAGAAGAGTATGCAATGAGACCGAATGGGGACTTTAAAGGGTAACATAAAAGTTGCTGTCTGGCCCTTTACAAAAAAGGAGAAGGGGTGGGAGAAAGTAGCCATCCTATGGTAGAGGACCATAATGAAGATACGATTAAGGGAACACAGGCATGAGCTTATAATGACATTCATTACTTTTAATTATATAATTAATATCAGAAGTTTGCAGATATATAAACAGAAGTTTGCAGATAGGGGAAGAAGGCACAGAAACATTATAAATAAGGTGGAGAAACCACTGTAACAGGAAATTTTAGAAGCCACACTCCTTTTCACTGTGTATAAATTTATTCACAATGTAAATGAAATGGAAATTCTGACTACATAGTCTACCAAACCTCTCCCCAGAAGAGATTTAATATCTAAGTAGACAAACTTCCAAATAAAAACTTGAAAATGGTGTTCAAGATCTACCCCAAAATTTCACTGGGAAATTTTACCAAACCTTGAAAGAACAGGAAATCCCAAGGAAAATGGCATTAGCAAGATGGTGGAACAGGAGTTTTCTACCAACTTTCTCCCAAAGAACACTGCTTTTGGCAATCACACACAGATGAGAGAACCTTTGTGGGATCTAGGAGTCCAGTAGACAAGTTGGGCACACTCACTGGGAGAAGAGAAAAATCTGAGACTGGGAACACTGAAGAGAATAAGCAGAACAGTTTCCTGTTTCCATGTCACCCATCTCCAGGGTGGCACAGCTTAGGGCTAAAAGACGAACTTGGTCTGCACTTTCCCCCACGGGAAAGTGAGAACATGTGAGTGAGTTTGCAGCTTCCACAGCTATCAAAGACATCTTCTTTCTCACTCTCTCAGAATACAGGGGTGATCTACATGACTGAGTGGCAGGGAGACACTGGGAGCATGGCAACCAGTGTTCAGAACTCAACAAGGAACGCAGGTCTTACTAACCACGCATTCCATTAGGAAGCCTGGCCACAGGCTACTGGGGACAATTGGTCTATGAATCCTCCCATCTGACCCACAGGCATCTCTGACATTTCATTCTCCTTACCCACGTGGTGCTCCACCCTGTAACTGAATGTGCCTCTGAAGGCAGTGAGTACAAGTCTTTGTGGACAGTTAGAATAAATAGAAATACAGCTCAACCCTGTAGAAGTAAAAGAGAGCTTACAAACTTGAGCATTTAACACTGTTGTAGGGAAAACAAACAGGAGAGTCCTAGCATGTATCCTGACTTTGTGGAATTAGGAGCAGTCATACAATCATTATAATTCACTCCTAAGACAGAACAAGACATTTGGAGTAGGCATATATGTAGAGAAGGTATGATAAAAGCCTTAGAATCCCTAGCAGGGCTGACAGAGGCATCCCACCCCCACCTCCAGACATAGTTAGTAAAGACTGGAAGAGGTGGTTAGTTCTTCAAATGCTAATACAACAATGTAAGACCTAAAGGAACATGAAAAATCAAAGAATACCAGCAAAAGGACAAAATAATTTTCAAGTACCTACAAAAGAAATGGAGAGCTACAATTTGCTTGAGAAAAAGCTTAAATTAATGGTTTTGAAGAAGTTCATTGAGCTTCCAGAAAACACAGGAAGACCTCTCAATGAAATCAGGAAAACTATATATAAAAGAAGAAGTTTAACAAGAGATAGAAATCATAAAAACAAAAAAAGAACTGAAGAGGAATTGGAGAGCTGAAGAATACAGTGAATGAAATGAAAAAATGCAATAGAAAGCGTCACCAGGAGACTGAAACAGAACAAAAGACTCTGAATTTGAAGACATGTAATTAATAATTGTAAAGTCAGAGGAGAAAAAAGTTACGAAGAATGAAAAAAGAGTGAAGAAAGCCTATGTGAATTATGGGATATCATCAAGTGAAACAATGCATGTGCATTAGAGGAGTCACAGAAGGACAAAGAGGGAGAAAAGGACAGAAAGCGTATTTAAAGAAATAATGGCTGGCAACTTTCCAAATCTCAAGAGAGAAATGAACATCAAAGTTCATGAAGCCTGTAATTCCCAGTATATATTCAACCCAAAGAGTCCTTCAGTGAGACACATTGTAATAAAATGTCTAAAACCAAAGACACAGATAATTTTGTAATTTTGAAAGCAGTAAGAGACAAAAAAACTCCTTATGTCACAGGAGCACCCATCAACCTATCAGTGGATTTCTCAGCAAAAACCTCGTAGGGTGGGAGGAGAGTCCTTAAAGGAGAAAAACGCCAAGCAAAAATACTATACCCAGCAAAGCCATCCTTTCAAAATGAAGGAGAGACAAAGGCTTACACAGACAAAAGCTGAGGGAGTCCATTACCATAAGACCTGCCTTACAGGACATGCTGAAATAGTTCTTTTTTTTTTTTTTTTAAAGATTTTATTTATTTATTTGACAGAGAGATCACAAGTAGGCAGAGGCAGGTGGGGGTGGGGGGGGGAGGCTCCCTGCTAAGCAGAGAGCCAGATGTGGGGCTCGATCCCAGGACCCTGAGATCATGACCTGAGCTAAAGGCAGAGGCTTAACCCACTGAGCCACCCTGGTGCCCCCTGAAATAGTTCTTTACGCTGCAATGAAAGGATGCAAATATGAACAAATAAAACACTGATAAAGGGAAGTGTATTAGTCAAATTCAGACCCTGTAGTGTAGATCACTTTACCACAAAAGTCGAAGGACAAAAAATATTAAAAAGAACTATAGCTATGACATTTTTAAATGGATATATGATATAGAATATGTAAATGTGACATTAGAAACAAAATGTTGGAGGGAGTAGAGTTTTTGTCAGAGTTAACTTATCAGCTTAAAATAGAATGTTATATGTTATATAAGCCACAAGGGAAAAATGTATAGTATTAGTCAAGCAATTTTTAAAAAGGAACCAAAGTGTACCAATGCAGAAAATCATCAGACTAGGAGAAAGAAAGAGGAAGGAAGAAAATATAAAACAGCCAGAATATGAGTAATAATATGAATAAGATGGCATATGTAAGTCCTTACATATCATAAGTACCTTAAATTCAAATGGATTATCAAACCAAAAGAAACAGAGTGATTGAATGGATAAAAAACAAGATGTAACAATATGCTGCTTACAAGAGACTCATGTCAGCTCTAGTGGACTGCAGAAAGTGGAAGAGCTGGAAGTGAAGAGACGGAAAAAATAACATTTGATGCAAATGAAAACCAAAATAGAGCTGGGTTGGATATACTTATGACAGAGAAAATATACTTCAACTTCAAAAACTTCTAACAAGAGACAAAGATAGTTGCTATGTAATGATAAAGGAGTTAGTTCATCAAGAGGAAATGAATATATACGTGTACCCAGAGCGGTTAGGCAAGAAAAAGGAATAAAAGCTGGCCAAGTCAGAGAGAAAAAGTGAAATTGTTTCTGTTTGCAGGTAGCATGATCTTGGAGGGAGAAAACCCTAAGGGTCCTGCCAAAAAATTGTTAAAACTGATGAACAAATTCAGTACAAAATTAATATACAAAAATTAGTTGTGTTTTTAAAGACTAGCAGGAAACTTGGAGAATGAAACTAAGAAAACAATTCCATTTATCATAGCATCAAAGAAAAATCCTTAGGAATAAATTTAATCAAGGAGGTGAAAGACCTCTGTGCTGTAAATTGTAAGACATTGATAAAAGAATGAAGAAGATATAGATAAAATATCCCATTGTCATGGATCAGAAGTATTAATATTGTTAAAATATTCATATCACCCAAAGAAATCTATAGATAATATAATTTCTATTAAGTTTTATGGTATTTTTCACAGAAATCGGAAAACAAAAATCCTAAAATTTGCATGGAACTACAAAACAACCAAAATAGCAGTAACAGTCTTGAGAAAGAACAGAACTGGAGGCATCACACTTCTGAATTTGGAATATATTGCAGAGGTATAGTAATCAGAACAATATGGTACTGGCATGAAAACAGACACATTGCTGAGTGGGACAAAATAGAGAGCCCAGAAATAAACCCAGCATAAATGGTTAATATCCTTAACAAAGGCAACAAGGGGACACACAATGGAGAAAAAAAAATTATCTCTTCAATAAATCATATTGGGGAAACTGGAAAGTCATGTGCAAAACAGTGAACCTGGACTGCTATCTCATACCACTCTCAAAAATTAACTCAGAATGGATTAGGGACTTTAAATGTAATGCCTGAAACCATGAAACTCTTAGGAGAATTCATAGGGGCTCCTTGACTCAAATCTTGGCAATGATTATTTTTATATGATACCCAAAGCTTAGGCAACAAAAGAAAAAATAAACAAGAGGAACCATGTCAAACTAAAAAGTTCTGCACAGCAAGGGAAGCAATTAACAGAAAAAGTAATTTTCTTTTGGGAGAATGGGAGAAAATATTTGCAAACCATATTTATGCTAAAGGGTCAGTATCCAAAATGTATAAGAAACTTACACAGCTCAATAGTAAAAATGATAATAATAATAACAATAATCCAGTTTAAAAAAATGGGCCAAGGACCTAAGTGGATATTTTCCAAAGAACGCATGCAAATGGCTGACACATTCCTGAAAAAGTGTTCACTAATTATCAAGAAATGCAAATCAAGACCATAATGAGATATCACCTCATACCTGTTAAGATGGCTTTTGTTAAAAATAGAGGAGATGAAAAATGATGACAAGGATGTGGAGAAAGGGGAGCCATAGTATACTTTTGGTGGGAAAGTAAATGTAAAGAATTAAAAATAGTACTACCAGGTGATCCAAGCAATTCTACTTCTGGGTATTTTTCCATAGGGAGAAAATTTAATTTGAAAAGATACATGCACCCCTATGTTTATTGCACATTGGACCCTGTGCTGGATGTGGAGCCTGCTTAAGATTCTCTCTCTCCCTCGGCCCCTCCCTATCTCTAAAATTAATTATTTAATTAATTACAATATTTAAGTGTTGAATACATCTATAACTATAGGTTTTAATGTTCACAGGCTGACCACATTATCATTCTCTTTTTTAAGGATTTCTGGGTCAATCGTGAAGTACTTATTTGTAAACCTTTTATAATAAATATGTTTGAAATTTGTAGGTACTTCACTTTCAGCTTGCTTTCTATATGTTTATAATTTCAATTTCTTGAATACAGAAACAGCTTAAATACAGGACACTTTTTTTTTTACGATTTTATTTATTTATTTGACAGACAGAGATCACAAGTAGGCAGAGAGGCAGGCAGAGAGAGGGGGAAGCAGATTCCCTACCAAGAGCAGAGAGCCCGATGCGGGGCTCGATCCCAGGACCCCGGGACCATGACCCAAGCAGAAAGCAGAGGCTTTAACCCACTGAACCACCCACGCGCCCCTATAGGACACTTTTTAAGGCTTACAAATAGGGTACTTTTATATCTAACTTAACAACTTTCAAGAAATAGATAATGAGAAAAGGACTTTTCAGATACATGTAGAGAGAGAGCTGTTAAGCATTTGAAAGTGAAATAGGATGCTCCGAAATGGAGAATTAAAGAAAAAGAAACTACCTATTTAGAGAAATTTAAAAAGCAAAACACACAGCAGAACACAGCTGGTAAAGCACGCCGTGTGGTGCACTGGAGACTGCTGGAACGTCACGTGCCAGTTACACTCAAGTGAAACATCACAACAAAATAAAAAGCAAAATGAAAACTAACAGAAGTGAGCGTAGGATGTTAGACAAAGAACATAATATGAGAGAATCCCCATCTAACATGAATAAATGTTCTCTTTGTCCTTTTCACCATCCTATCATTTCCTTCAGTACTTTCTCCATAACATTTTATTAAGCATATATTTATACAGATCCTTTTTTTTTTTTACTTAGCCATCATAGTGACTGGAGGCCAGGAATAATAGCAGGCTTCTTCCAGAAGCTATATAGGTCATCCTCTGGAGATTTCCAGAAGATGACCCCTCTCTGGTTCACCTAAGTGTCTGGATTTGTCCTTTAAAATAGGAAGGTGACGGGGCACCTGGGGGCTCAGTCGGTTAAGCATCTGACTCTTGGTTTCAGCTCAGGTCGTGATCTCAGGGTTGTGAGATGGAGCCCCCACAGGGGGCTCACACTCAGCTCATGGTCTGCTCTCTCCCTAAATAATAAATAAATAAAAATTTTGAGATAGGAAAGTTGCATAGGTGATAAACTCTGTCTTCTGTGTTTGTTACCTTACTCTGCGTCATATGGCTTATTCCATAAACTGTGAGTTGTCTCACTGGTCGGTTGGCCATTTGGATAGTTTGGTCACTAAAGACAATTGAAAAATTGTGAGAAATAGAAAAATTTTCTAATTTTTTAGAAAGGGTCCTGGGATTAAACCCCGCATCGGGTCCTGCTTGGTGGGGAGCCTGGTAGGTCTGTAAAATTTAGAAAGTCATGATTTAATTTGGGGTAAGATAGGAAGAAGTGATTATATGAGAAGTAGAAAGGAAAGGATCCAGTTAGCTTAAAATACAGAGAAGGAGTAAAATCTTGAAATGAATGTACAGAAAATGGGAATGTGTGGGCAGTCTTAGGTTTTTACCTTGTCTAGGAGGTACTGAATCACTCTAAAAGAGCAATTAGCAAAAGAAGGGATTTAAACTCAGTTCAGGTTTTTCTACCCTGAGAGGTTTTTTCTTTCTGTTTTTAAAAGATGTGCCAGGTGTAATTAGTTTGTTGATGTTCCTTCAGAAACAGAGGGTTTGTGTAAGTTTTTCAGGTGATCGCAAAATAATGTCTGGAAGGTAATAATGCTTTTCTTTGGGGCCGGGGGACTTTTCCAGGCATAGCCCTTTTGTACCTGCAGTTGTACCGGGTCACCTGTGACCAGACCTACCTGCTCCGATCCCTGGACTACGTAAAGAGAACCCTTCGCAACCTGAATGGCCGCAGGGTCACCTTCCTCTGTGGGGATGCTGGACCCCTTGCTGTAGGAGCTGTGGTGTATCATAAACTCAAAAGTGATTGCGAGTCCCAGGAATGCATCACAAAGTGAGTCTTTAAAACTGGAAGTATTTACTCTAACTTCTCAGATCAAGGTCTTCCTGTAGGAAGTCATTCAAAAAGAAAATTCTTTTTTAATTCATCTGCTATTGCCAGCAGGTCTTTCCAAGAAGTAAAGAGGTTTGCATATTAACCTTGAGCCGTGATGATAAGATCACGTGCCTCCTTTCTATCAAGCTTGCGTCTGCCTTAATTTTGGGAGAAACAAACATGTTTCTTCATGTTACTTTGATCCTTTTCGTAATTAATTTTTGGTTGCCTTCATTGCACAAAAATTAGCTTATATGCCTTAGATCTGCTATCATAACTAAGTTATTTTTAGGTTCAGTTGTTTTGGAACAGCCAGTGTAAACCTTTTATTGCCCCTCTGGTTTATATTCTGTTTTGGAAGAGATAGAAGTCAGACTCCACTCCCCTGGTGCCTGGTGGAGTATCTGTTGATGTTTCTTTTGTTTTTTTAAGATTTTATTTATTTATTTGACAGAGAGAAATTACAAGTACACTGAGAGGCAGGCAGAGAAAGAGAGAGAGAAGGAAGCAGGCTCCCTGCTGAGCAGAGAGCCCGACGCGGGACTCGATCCCAGGACCTGAGATCATGACCTGAGCCGAAGGCAGCGGCTTAACCCACTGAGCCACCCAGGCGCCCCTCTGTTGATGTTTCTTGACTGATAGACTGAGTTAAGCTAATTCCCAAGCATTGACAACATTTTAGTACTATTTTCTTTTTTTTTCCTTTTATTTATTTATTTAGTACTATTTTCTCTTAAATTTTAAATCACCTTCTTCTAATTCTGATTTCAAAATTGATTATCATCTCTCACATAGGTTAGGCTAGTATCAAGGTAGATATTTTGAACAGAAAGGTGTGTTGTCGTTACTGTGATATCTGAGAGGGAGATGATTGTAGTGGAGAAGTTTTTGTTGTTTGGGTTCCATTTGTTTGCATTCCTTAAAATCAGTTTTAAATGAAAAATAAATAACAGGAAACTTCTACAGCGATAGGGTTACTAACAGTTTCCTGAAGAGGTGTTTCCAACATTCTCTGGGAAAACGGAATTGTTTTTGTTGGATAGACTTTTGCAGCTTCAGAGGACCATTGTGTGCAGGGATTCAGACCTCCCCGACGAGCTGCTCTACGGACGGGCAGGTTACCTGTACGCCTTGCTCTACCTGAACACGGAGATTGGTCCAGGCACCGTGTGTGAGTCAGCTATTAAAGAGGTACTGTGGGGTTGGCATCAACCATGGGCACCCCGTCATATCTACCATCCCAACCTACCATTACGGGCTGGACACTGCTTCTTGGTAGGAGTCATTTCTTAAGGGATCTCATATAGGCAATATGTAGCTCCTTTTTTCTCCTTTCTTGGAATTTTTTTTTTTTTTTTTTAAATCTGTCCCCCTCTTGGGCCTGTTAATTCACCTGTCTTTACTAGAACCAAACAGCAGCAGCTTCAGAAAGATAGGATATTTATTTCTCTTTCCTAATGCATCTGAACTGGTAGGCAGTCCCAGCACATACAGCTCCAGATCTGGGTTCTTCTCTTGTATCCTACCATATCCTAGGGCCATGCCCTTGCCTGCCTGCCCACCCAAAGCTAATTGAGTACCCATCAGCTCAAGACAGGGGAGGAAGTAGAAGATAAGCAGCTTCTTTTTTAAGGCCACGATCCAGAAGTTGTCTGCTACACTTCTGCTCACTTCCTACTTCCAGAAATAGTCAAAGGACTGTGTCTGTCTATGGCCAACAGGCCAGATACCCAGCTAGAACCTGGAGCACTGTTACCGAAAGTATGAAGGGAGAAAGGAGAGGAGGGAACATTTTGTGCCTTTGCTACATAGTCACTACAGACAGGTTCTTCTTTTGATTTAACTAAACTCTGCAGGCCACAAGAGACCTCATTTCATTAGCCTTTCCATAAATAAGGCTATTCCCTCCAGCCTTTCCTAGAAGATATAGTGCCAGTCCTTTGGGGAAACGTTGCAGATACGAGGCAACTAAGTAAGAGTTTTTATAGGAAGTTTTACTAGATTCTAGTAAACTGTTCTTCCCAAGAACTTTCAGTCTCATTGTTTGACTTCCTCATTTCTTTTTCTGTCCTGAGATTGTCTTCTGATTTTTCTCTGCTTGTATTTATTATGAACTAAAGGTAACAGTCGTGGCTGCTGACTGCTTGTAGATTTTTAGATTAAGTGATCAATAGAGAGTTGTTAGTGTCAAGGAGATGAAAGCAGGGTCCATGTAAGTTTTCTAGACTAACGCTGTCGCCTTATCTCCTAGGTGGTCAGTGCTATCATTGACTCCGGCAAGACTCTGTCAAGGGAAGAAAGGAAGGCCGAGCGCTGCCCACTGCTGTATCAGTGGCACCGGAAGCAGTACGTGGGGGCGGCCCACGGCATGACAGGGATCTACTACATGTTAATGCAGGTGGGTGAGAGCACTCGGAAATGCTAAGACAGGGGCCACGGTATAAAGTATCTGGCCATGGGGTGCCTGGGTAGCTCAGTCAGTTGGGTGTCAGCCTTCTGCTCAGGTCATGATCCCAGGGTCCTAGGATCGAGCCCCACATCGGGCTCCCTGCTCAGTAAGGAGCCTGCTTCTCCTCCTCACACCCCCCCCACCAGCCCATGCTGTCTTCTCTCTATCTCTGTCTGATTCTCAAATAAATAAATCTTAAAAAAAAAAAAAAAGAAAGAAAGAAAGAAAAGAAACTATTTGGCCAAAGAGTAAATGGGGATGGAAATTTTAGTGTAAGTCAAGCAGGCTGATATAAAAGAAGGATCCTCCCTTGAATCATGAAAACCTAAGCTCTGCCTCATGGCCCCCCGACAGTGAGGTGCCGAGAGCACCTTCTCCACTCGGTTTTGTGCCGAGTCGGGTCTGTTGCCCGCATTCCTCCTCTGTCGGCGTCCTTCTGCGCACTGCAGTAGTGACTCTGAACAGAGGGGACCCACGGAGCAGAAAGGGTCTCCAGAATCCCAACGGAGACAGGGGCTTTTTCATGTTCACACATCCCAACTTGCTACCAGCTGTGTTCTAAACCTGTTCTAAACCTATAACTGGTTTGTCGTGGTTATGATCTCGTCTCTCAGTCGTGCCTGCCATCTGGAGTGGTCACTGCTGCATCAGGCAGGCAGAGAACCCCCCCCCCCGCCACCCGCCAACACCGCTTCACCCTGCTTCAGCCTCCCGGCCTCTGGTTCCCCTCCCTGTTTTTTACACAGCCTTTTCTTTTTTTCTTTTTCTTTTTTTTTTTTAATTAAGCCTTTCTTTACCACACCCATAACAGAGTAGTTAATTAATGCTAAAAAATCACACAGCTAGTAAGTCAAGGAACATGGATTAGCATTTGGATTAAAACTTTTTAACTAAAAGCGAGAAATTTTTTACTTCAAATTCCTTTTTTTGAACCTACTCTACCACTAAAAGAAATCCATATCTACATGGGACGAAAATCCCTTTTCTGGTAATTAGTTCTCTTTGTTTATTGTTGTAGGAAGCAAAGTGTACATATCCCAGTTTATGAATTTTCTTTATGGTGCAGACACGTTTTCAAAGTAACTGGGTTTCCAGAGCTCATTTTAAAATAGCGCTATTAGTTTGGAACACTGGTAGTTTGTGTATATTTTCTATTTCTGCAAAAAATGTGTTAACACTAGCCTTTCAAACTTTTTTTTAAGATTTTATTTTATTTATTTGAGAGACAGAGATCACAAGTAGGCAGAGGGGGGGGGGGAAGCAGGCTCCCCTCTGAGCAGAGAGCCCGATGCGGGGCTTGATCCAAGGACCCTGAGATCATGACCTGAGCCGAAGGCAAAGGCTTAACCCACTGAGCCACCCAGGTGCCCCTGAAACTTTCTTTTTAAATGATGCCCTTAGGGGAATGGAACCCTATGAAAACCACACCAGTAAGACAAAACCTTAAAGTTTAGATGTAGATATTTAGGTTCATTTTTTTGGATATCAGGGGCTTCCTTGAGAGAAACGCAAGTCACAAAGTTGTCCCCTTTATCTGTTTTAAAGTGAAGAATGTGAGAATACACTTTAGGCTGTAATTCAGGCAGGATTCTGTATAGAAATCGATGTCAGTTTTCTTGTAGCAATCACAGGCCGCAGTGTGCTACACCAGCTCCCAAGCCAGAGCCAGGTCTCACCTGTCCGCTCAGCCAGGCACTTAACGCCGCTCCTCAGAGCAGCGGGGAACTGCGTGGTGCTGTAGGTTCTGCTGTGCGGTTTCATTGGGGAGGCTCTCAGAAGAGGCCGCACAAAAACTGAAAATGTGACTTAAACTCGCTTTCAGGATGGCAGAATAAAGACATTTCTCCTCTTGAAAAAGAGCTCAAAACAGACAAAAAACAAAAAACCCCAGAAACCCAACTTCCTTGATGAGACTAGGAGACACTCTGGGGCCCCAGAGTACACGTACATAGACTGAGAGTAGAGGAAAGAGCAGCGGGGGACCAGATGGGACAGAGGTGGATCATGCATGGGGTCAGAGAAAGATGCCCTGGAAGCCAGCGCGTCCGCGAGGCAGCACCCGGGCCCCGGGGACCAGAAGTGCCGTTGCTGGGGGAGGCAGAGCTGAACGCCTGTGCATACAGGGGAGGTGTGGGTGCAGGAGGGCGGCTTTGAAAATCTTCACATGGAGCCACTGAATCTCCATCAGCGAGATGGCCCGCGAACTGACTGTTCCTCCCCTGACTCCTGCTGGAGGTGGAAGGGTCTGGAGCAACTGAACCAGATCCTGCAGCTTCAGAAAGGCCAGTGTAGAGACAGTTGAAATGAAGCATAGAACCGAACACAGGGGCAGGCCTGTGTGTCCACCAGGTTCTGGGCGGCCCTCCCTGCCCCCACGGGGATTGAAGTTGGGCTGTTGTTGTTATATTTTGTTATTGGAGGAACTGCTCGGTTGAAAGGTTGCCTAATGTAGGAGTTTCAGAGCCCCCATTATAAATGTTAGCTGGCTGTCTAAGATGGCTCTTAGTCTCTACTACTTTGGCCGAGCCACAGTGACCAGGTAAGTGGTCAGACATTTTTCTGGATATTTCTGTGAGGACATTTTGAGTGAGATTTACATTTAAATGGCATTAGAAGGTGAGGAGGGACAGTAAAGTATCCCCCGACTGAGAAGACACTTGGAGACCAGAAAATGAAGCAGAGACTACAGAGTTTTATTCAGGGTGACTTTCTGACCGGGGGAGGGCAGCAGAGGACGATCTACAGCAGCTGCCTAGTTATTCTCTGCGAAGACCAGACCTTAGACCATAGATTGTGTAGACAGAGGGAATGTGCAGAGGGCACTGTAGTGAGGTCAGAGGGATTGCACACCCTCAAAGGGTTTGTAGGCACCTAACTGACAACTGCCCCTTACGGAGATCTTGGGGCCCCCGTCTGTGCATCAGGAAAGGGCAAGACTGTGTTACCTTGGACAAATTCATGAGAGGCCAAAATAAGCCTCCCCCAGTCCCTGCCCTGGTCACCATTTCTAAGGTACATGTATCAGTCTCCCAGGGGCCCAGAGCACGTAGCCACAGCAGAGGTCACCGAGCGAACAGGAACAAGATGGGGGGCCGGAGATGGAGTCATAATTGTCAGCACTCCCATAGATGCTTACACTTTTAGTAAAGCCGTTTCCATAATGTGGGTGGGCCTCATTCAGTCAGTCAAAGGCCTGCCCTGAGCAAGAGAGAATTCTCCAGCAGACGGCCTTCAAACTTCGGCTTCGACCTCAAAACAAATTGAACTAAAGAAAGGTCCCCCCCAAGTCTTAAATAACCAGATAATTGAATTAATTTGAGCTTTATATGCTTCTCGGTATTCCAGGTAATTGAGGCCTTGAGGCTTTGCTATAGTAGCTACAGTACAAACCCTTTAAAAAAAAGTAAGGAAAAATAAATGTTTTGCTTTCCTCTGTTTAAAGCCAGCAGCAAAAGTGGACCAAGAAACCCTGACAGAAATGGTGAAACCTAGTATCGATTATGTGCGCCACAAAAGATTCCGCTCTGGAAACTACCCGTCATCACTGAGCAATGAAACAGATCGCTTGGTCCACTGGTGCCACGGCGCCCCTGGGGTCATCCACATGCTCATGCAGGCCTACAAGGTCAGTGTCGCCGTTCGTGTCACACGCATTGGATATTTGGAGATCCACTTTCCTCTACCAGGCTCTCAGTCTGGTTTTGGCCAGCCCATTTGATTGCAAACAAAAAACCCTTTACAATCGATGTTTTTACAAAATTAAGTCTCCCTATTTCACTTTATCTTGCCCCGGCAGTTGGAGCTGTGAGTGCATGTGTGTGTGTTTTTTTTTTGTTTTGTTTTTAATTTTTAAATTTCTTTAATAACATATAATGTATTATTAGCCCCAGGAGTACAGGTCTGTGAATCGCCAGGTTTACAGACTTCACAGCACTCACCATAGCACATACCCTCCCCAATGCGTGTGTGTTTTAACAGGGATTATATTCATGTGTAAAAGAAAGCCTGGGTGGCAGCAGAGTAAGGATTTACATTCTGCATGTGAATATCCGAGAAGGCAGTAGGCACTATTATAACCAAATGCTTTTTTGTTGTACTTCACATCATTTTATTTTCTTGCTTGAATAAGCTTCATTCCTGGACGACGATGCTTATTTAGGGCCCTTTAAATTTGACCTTCAAATTGTTATAAAATCATTCATAAGGGAGGAGTGTGATGTTCAAAGTTTTACACATATGGGGTATTACAAAAAAATAGGCAGTACCTTTACTGATTAATTCTGGTAGTCTCAAGATAATATTTGGGTATAATATTAGGAATATATTTGATTTCTCTCCTAGACTAAGAATTAACCTTATAAGTTGAAAGCAAACAATGCTGCTTTTTTTTTTTGTTGTCTTTAAGTATGTTTTCATAGTATTTTATTACATAGAAGTTGAAATTACAAACAGCTTACTGTATCCTGCAATATTTAAGTAGTTTAACATTTTTTGGAAAAATAATACACATTTAAAGAAAAAAAAAAGTTTTCAAGCAAGTTTTTTAGAAGACTATACCACGTTTTATTTTATTTTTTAAATTTCTAATTTGAGAGCACCTGGGTGGCTCAGTCGGTTAAGCATCAGCCTTTGGCTCAGGTCATGATCCCAAAGTCCTGGGATCGAGTCCCACATCAGGCTCCCTCAGCGGCGAGTCTGCTTCCCCCTTTCCCTCTGCCCCACTGTCCCTCGGACTCTCTCTTTAAAATAAATAAATAAAATCTTAATTTTTTTTTTCTTTGAATGTAGTTGACACACAGACTTGTAGTACTTCGTACAACATAGTGATGTCACAATTTCTACATTATGCTCTGGTCACCACAAGTGTAGCTGCCGTCTGTCACCACGTGATGCTACTACAGTCTCATTGACTCTATTCCCTATGCTGCGCCTTTGATTCGTATGACGTATGCATTCCACCATTGGAAGCCTGTTAGCTTCCACTCCCCTTCCCCCATTTTGTCAATCCCCCCACAACCACAAGTTTGTTCTCTGTATTTACAGGTGTGAGTCTGCTTTTTGTTTGTTTATTCACTTTTCTTTTTTAGATTCCACATGAGTGAAATCTGATGGCATTTGCCTTTCTCAGTTCGACTTATTTCACTTCACATAATACCCTCTTGGTCCATCCATGTTGTACCAAATGGCTATGATCTCCTTTTTTATGGCTGAGTAATAGACACACACACACACACACACACACACACTTCTTATCCATTTGTCTATCAGTGCACATCCAGGTTGCTTCCATATCTTAGCTATTATAAATAATGCTGCAGTAAACAGAGGTGCATAATCTTTTTGAATTAGTGTTTTTGTTCTCTTTGGTCAAATACCCAGTAGTAGAATTAATGGATCATATGTTATCTCTAGTTTTAAATGTTTGAGGGACCTCCATAGTGTTTTCCACAGTGGCTGAACCAATTTACATTGCCATCAATAGTGTACCAGGGTTTCTTTTTCTCCCTATCTTCTCTAACACTTGTGATTTCTTGTCTTTTTGATTTTAGCCATTCTGACAGTGTGAGATGATACCTCATTATGATTTTGATTTGTACTTCCCTGTTGATAAGTGACATTGAATATCTTTTCATTGTCTGTTGGCCATCTGCATGTCTTCTTTGCAAAAATGTCTAGTCAGGTCCTCTGCCCATTTTGTAATTGCATTGTAAGCAGTACTTCTTCTGTAATTTTATCTTTTTAATGCATCTTTATTTGTAATATTTGGTGTTGGAGATTGTTCATATATCAAGGTATATAATAGTAACCATAATAATTGATTAGGGTTTTGGCATAAACTCTCTTTTTTTTTTAAAGATTTTTATTTATTTATTTGACAGATCGCAAGTAGTCAGAGAGGCAGGCAGAGAGAGAGAGAGGAGGAAGCAGGTTCCCCACTGAGCAGAGCCCGATGTGGGACTCAATCCCAGGACTGAGACCATGACCTGAGCTGAAGGCAGAGGCTTAACCCACTGAGCCACCCAGGTGCCCCTAAACTCTTTAGTTTTAATAGAATCAGTGAAGCAAAATTCATATTTCTACCTAGAAATAACAAAAGAATTAGTCCCCGAATCAATTTTATTTTCCCTGGGTGGCTAACCATAATAATTCAGAAAAATTGTGGGAATTGTTCATGATATTGGCTAATTTTTCTGAATTTTTTAGTCCTCCTACAACAGTAATACCTAAAATATTCAAATATAAAAGTCAGGTATGAGCATTTAAGAAAATAACTCAGAAAGTTATGATTTTAGAAAGTGCAGTGAAATATACTCTTTGGAAATAAGAACTTAATGATTCATCTTAACACAACCTCAGTCTTTAAATTAAAACAAAATTCTGTTCAAATCGTTGCCTCCCTTTTTTTAGAGCTTTAGAGAGACTGTTGCAACTTCGGTGACACAGAGATAGATCTGCCGTTTTAGAATTGTCCAACCCTAATGAGTGTATTGTGAACAAACAAGGACTCTTTGATATTCAAAACAGATGTATGACTTTGATGAAAGTGGAACCTTTTGCTTCTGGGGATCTCCCCTGTCCCCACCCGAGTCAGTGGTAAGCAGGTAATTAGGAGCCCCGACATCCAGCGGGGCCATCATCCTGAGAAGGCCCATTTCTCCTGGTGCTGTTGCCTGTCCCTGCGGTCTGCTTCTAGCATTGCTGGTCAGATGGGGAGCAATGCCACAGATGTCCCAGAGCCCCTGCTTCCTGTCTGGCTTCGGCTCAGAGTATCATTTGAATGTCTGGCCCTGCCTTGCTTACTCTGAAACAGAAAGTTCTCTCTTCTCTTAAGCGTAGAGCAGAGACATGAATATCCCATACTCAGTCACTAAAACTTGATTTTGTCCATTTCCATCAAGACTCTCAAACCCGAGGTAGGCGAGAAGAAAATCAGCTCGAGGCTCCCTTTTCTCTCGCGTTATTGTTAACTCAGATTCAGAGCATCTGCATTCACTAAAGCAGTCTCAGAATTAGGAAGTGCTTACATTTTATATAAGTTTTCACTATTTTCTCTTGCTGGCATATGAACCCATAAGTTCTTCAAGAATGCTTACCGAATCACAAGGTTTTCAAGTATTTGAAAAAAATATTAATATCCTTCACAGATAAAACTATAAACTGAATCTAGTTTCACTTAATTTGTTTTCCTTTCCCAGAAATGCTGATCATGTGCATAGTTGGGTGTCCTCTACTTTGTATGAACACATATTGTTAATTTGAAATTATGGAGTATTCTAGATGATCCTTGAAAAATGTCAGGGTTTTAATAATATTCTATGCTATATTAGGAATTATAGGAATTGCAGATGATTTTCTAGCAGCTTACATTTCTGGACCCTATAGCTAGAAGCTGCTTTGCTGAGCAGTTCTTGATTATCTGACAATAGATTACAGGTGTTGGTAACAAATTCTACCTTCGAACTACACAGATGGGCCCTCCGGTGTTAGCATTTGTGTGGATTCAGCCACTATCAACAAATGCTAACATTGGTCCAATGAAAATTGTACTTGGAAAGGTATTTACGAATATGCTGCCCAGGAAAACCATGTAAGTCATACCACAATGAGATAATATACTCTTGATTCTGTGAAGTATGAAACCATCCTGCCTTCCCCACTCCTACCTACGTCCCTCTGCTGGAAACCCCACATCAGAGCCGTATTAGAAGTGCTCTCTGATGGCCGGCTGTTGAGCTTACATCAAACATGCTTTCATGTAAACAGTGTTCCAGAAGCTCATTTGCAAGTTGATTATTTTGAAACATGGACTATCTTGGGATGCCCGTCAGAATCAGCTGGAGATCCCTTCAAATTGCACTTTCTTTCCTTCTTCCTCAAGATTGGGAGACCTTCCTAAGTTTAAGCATCACTTACATCAATCTACCACACTTCATCCGTTTGTTTTCCAGTTGTTTCTAGTTTTTTACTCTTTTACGCATAAGCTGCTATGAACATCACTTGTACGGGCCTTTTTGTAGATGCGCGTTTTCATTCCTTTGGGGCCAATACTAGGAGTTGAATCGCTGGATCAGAGTAACTGTAAGAAACTGCTAGACCTTTTCACAAAGGGTGTTGTTCCTTTTACGTTCCATCGACAACGTAAGAGAGTTCACATATTTGGCAACACTTGGTATTGAAAGGCTTTTTATTTACATTCTGGCGGATATTTCATTGTAGTTTTGGGGGTTTTTTAAAAGATTTTATTTATTTATTTGACAGAGAGAGAGACAGAGAGAGAAGGAACACAAGCAGGAGAGTCGGAGAGGGGGAAGCAGGCTCCCCACTAAGCTGGGAACCAGATGCAGGGCTTGATCCCAGGACCCTGAGATCATGACCTGAGCTGAAGGCAGACGCTTAACCCACTGAGCCACCCAGGTGCCCCCACTGTAGTTTTTAATAGATAGCAATTTTGCCTGTGTTCCTGGCTCATTTATATATCTTCCTTTGTTGAATGTCTGTTCATTCCTTTTATCCACATTGTTTTATTCTTTCTTTTATCTTGTTATTGAGTTGTAAGGATTCTTCATATGTTCTGGTTACAAGTCCTTGTCAGATAGATGTTTTAGAAATAATTTTGTAGTTTCCTGATCATAATGTTTGTGGTATCTTTTGATGAATAGAGTTTTTAATTTTGATAAAGTCTTATGTGTTTTCAAGTTTTTTATGATAATTTCTTTCTGTATCTTGTCTAAGAAATTGTTAACCTAAAAAATAAAAGTCAGTTATTTTACCAGCAAAATGAGCCTATTCAAGAATAGTGGATAATCCCACCCCCTTCTACATTTTGGGACATGCAAGCTATAACAGAACCATAGGCAAGTCCAACAAACAAAGGAGATGAACATTATTTTATGGAGAAGGAGGAGGAAGGGGGGGAGAGATTGTTTTGAATGTAAGTCCACTGGACAAAAGCAGGAGTTCAGGGTCATGGCGGTTTCTCATTGGCTGAGTTGCAGGGCTAGCCGATTCCTTGTAGGAGACACCGTGATCTCCTGATGGGGCCTAAAATTGATGATTCTTTCCTCTTTCCTGTTTCCTTTTCTGCTGGGATCTGTAACTGACAAGTCTTCCTGGAATTGAGCAGGTTTTCCTTCTAACCTCCTGACCCCACTTCAGTGAGTTTTCGCCCTTTTTTTTTTTTTTATATTTTATTTATTTATTTGACAGAGATCACAGGTAGGCAGAGAGGCAGGCAGAGAGGGAGAAAGGGAAGCAGGCTCCCTGCTGAGCAGAGACCCCCCCCCCCAATGCGGGGTTCGATCCCAGGACTCTGGGATCATGACCTGAGCCGAAGGCAGAGGCTTTAACCCACTTGAGCCACCCAGGCGCCCCAGTTTTCGCTTTTTTAATGGTCACCGATTTTACTTAGCCACAGATTATACAGATAGCATTCTTCCCTGCCTGCACGGATTAAGATTTGGAACTATGAGCTATCTTGAGTTTTATATATTACATGTATGTTTCACATATTAGGTTTGTATATGTGACAGAAGAAGAGAGTCTTTTTTTTTTTTTTTTAAGCATCAGGATGTCTGAATGTCCCTACATTGTTTATTGAAAAGACTTTTCTTTTCCCCCATTTGATTGATTTGGTGTCATTAATACTCATAACAAGCCACTGAGATGAAGACCTTGTATCCTTGCATAGCTGGGAAAACTGAGACATAAGAGGTTGAGCGACTTGTCCAGGGCCGGGCCACACAGTTAAAAAGGTGACAGAGCTGAGATTCTGACACAGGGCAGTGTGACCCCAGAGCTCACACTCAGCTGCTCTCAGGAATCAGAGTCTCACTTCTGACCCTGGTAAATAGATCCCACATGAAGAAAGTAAGTGAAATGCAAATGTCTCTCTCCTTCCCCTTTGACCCTCGCAGACAGGGATTCCTGTTGTTCATCTTGTTTTTTTTTGAGGTCGCTGCTAATCAGTCGCAGGTAGATGAATCCTGTTTGCTCCCCCCAAGGAGAGCGTCTCTGATGACGCTTTTGCCTCTAATTCATTTACGCACACATGGACTGAGCTAAGCAGGGGGAGATGCGGACAGGTTCTGAGGGCAGGACTAGAGAAACAAAATAAATGAAATGTGGGGAGAAAGAGAAGAAAATGTAAAAGGGAATTGGAGGAGGCACAAACAGCTTCCTCTCACCGGGCTTTTGTCCTCGCTGAGCTCATTTGTCTCTTTCCGTCCAAACCACTCATTTTACTTCTGCAAAACCATGAACCAGGAGGACAAGGGGAGGAGACTTTGGGTGGATTAAGATGGTGAGGCTCGGTACACGGCGTTGCTGGTGGCGTTTGCTCTACCCCCAGAGCCGTGTCACGTTTCCTAACGTGTCATCGACTAAGCAGAACGGGAAACTAGAAACATCTTTTCAACACCGCTTTGCCTTTTCATGGCCCAGGTCTTTAAGGAGGAGAAGTACTTGAAGGACGCCATGGAGTGCAGTGACGTCATCTGGCAGCGAGGTTTGCTTCGGAAGGGCTATGGGATCTGCCATGGGACCGCCGGCAATGGCTACTCGTTCCTGTCCCTGTACCATGTCACACAGGATAAAAAGTACCTTTATCGAGCTTGCAAAGTAAGGAACCTTTACTCAGACAGCTTTTGAATACTCCGGAGCCTGCGCAGAATCAAAAAATACAGCTTCTCCCCTTCTCTTAGCCCATTTCTTGCAACTCTGTGGTCTCCCCTGTTTCTCCTGCCCCGCCCCCCCCCCACCGTACCCCTGGCCAAGCTGGGCCATGTTGACTGCTCTCTGTTGCCCGAGAATCTTCTTCCTTGAGTTCTTGGTGAATTCATGTGGTGTCTTTCATGCCTTTTCACTGAGTGAAATCTCTGCTCTTAAATATGTTTCCTCGTAGTTTGCCGAGTGGTGTCTAGACTATGGAGCACACGGGTGTCGCATTCCCGACCGGCCCTATTCTCTCTTCGAAGGTAAGAGCGAGCAGGAAATGCCAGGTTTAAATACGTGGGTGAGTGAGTTTGGTGCTTCTGCCTCTCTCTGCACTGGCTCTATTACATTGGCTCCTAACTCGAGTAATAACTCCACAGCCATGAAATAACTGTGAACAATGTAGTTTATTGCTGAAAGTTGTATGGATTCTCTCTGCCTTACCTAATTCATGTACCCGTGAGTGTCCTTCAGATATTTCTCAGTGGTGGAAAATATGTGCACACAAGATGGAATGTTTGCTGCTCAGTAATAGAAGAAATAAGTTTACTCCTCTACATATTGTCTGTAACAGTGTATATATAAAACCGATCTATTCACAGGAAACTGGTTACTTAAATGTGTTTAATTATTTCAGGTATATAAAAAAGTATAAATAATTGATCTTAGTAATTTGAAAGTATTAGTAGTTGGAAAAATGATAGCATAGAGAAGAAAGTTCTGAAAAACAAGCAAAGACCGGAAATGAACAAACACAGTAAGTCTGTTGCAAAGCACCATGTGTAGAATATAATTCAGGAAAACAAAATAGAAACCCTACAGAGAGGACTCATACATTTTTTGTATTTGTATTCTATGTGTGTGTGTGTGTGTGTGTGTGTGTGTGTGTGTGTGAGGGAGAGAAAGAGAGAATTAGATAATTTGTAATGCCAGCCACAGAAATCAAAGGTCAAAGGCTAAATGGTATTAGGATAAATTGTTGATGAATTTTAATTACTTTAGGGCTACATTTTATACTAACTCTGAAGTAAACTTCAGAAGGAATAAATGATTGAATATTTTTTTAAAAACCAAACAATAGATGGTGTTGCATTTTGTCAAATGCTTTTTTCTGCATCAGTTAACATAATGTTTTTTTTTTCTTTTAAAATTATTAATATATTGTGGATTACATTGGTTGATTTTCGAATTTTAAACCAGCCTTGCATCTCTGGGGTAAACCTCACTTGGTCTTAACATATTGCTGAAGTGTATTTGCTAATATTTTGCTGAGGACTTTTGCATCTGTATTCATAAGGAATTTGGCCTAGAGTTTTCCCTTGTTTTACTATCTTTGTCTGCTTTTGGTATCGAAGTAATATCGACCCAATAAACAGTATCCTTTGCTCTTCTGTTTTCTGGGACAGATAATATATTAATTGGTGTTAAGTGTTTGGTAGAATTCTCCAGTGAAACCTTGGAGTAGAGATTTGGGCAGGGGATAGTTTTAAAACTATAAGTTCAGTTTGTTTAATAGTTTATCAATTTATCAACAGTGTCAATAGTATCAAGTTATCAGTTTCATATCTGGTAAGTTTCAGTAGTTTGTGTTTCTGTTTCACCTGCTCTGTGAAGCTGGTGTGTGTCACGTTGATGTATGTAAAGCTAGTGCCCCTCTGTTTCCCTTCTGGTGTCTGAATTGTCTGTGGTGGATGGCCCTATTCTGTTTCTGCTTAATCATATATTAGAAAAAAAAAAAAAAGCAGAAAACAGAGCACTTGCTATTGTCTTATGCAGAATAATATCCTTTTAATATTCAAAGCCATCATAATGAAAAAAATAATTCTCAGAAAAAATTTTCAGTCTTTTGTATCATAAAAATGCAGCATTTTTGCATCAGCTTTAACAGAGTTAATACCCAAACTCTCAGTGGAGTTCATTCAAGTTTATTAACAGCAGCTCCAAAGCCCGACTAGGTCAAATGTACCACTTCCCAAAGGCTGGGAAGTTAGACTCATCTGCTCCTGGTGCCTCACAAGTGCCGGCAGTCGGGTCAAAGTAGATCCTTGTGGGGTGTGTGGAGAGTAGTTCTAGTGTCTTCGTGGAGGTGACTAGGCCGAAAGAGTCACTGACACCTGTAACCCCTTCTGGAGCTTTCCCCGGCCCAGGTGCTGTGACTCGGTGAGTCTGCTGCCCCACCACACCAAACAAGAAAACAAAGGTCATTCCAGCATGGACCACTCTAGGGAGTCATCGGTCATCATCTTTTCCTATTGGGTTCTAATAAGTCAGTGAGTTTCAGATTTCTTGGGCTACTGGAACCCTTTCTTCAAACAAAACCTTACAGGTTTAGTCTGAGAACAACGAAAATGTAGGAAAACAGCGAATGACACACACAAAATATGAATGAATTGCAAAATCATCGAGGAAAGAAGCCACACAGAATAGGCTGTATGCTTTGGGATTCCTTTCAAAGGACATTCTGAAACAGGCCAAGCTAATCCGTGCTGGCGATGGCGGCCTCTAGGGCAAGAGAGGGACAGACTGGAACTTCCAGGGCAGGTGATGGAAGGGTGCCCTATCTCTTGATAGGAGTTTGGTTTACACGGGTGTATGCATTTGTTGGAACTCAGAGGAGTCCACTGAGGACTTGTGTGTTTTGTTGCTATGAATTTTACATCAAAAGGAAAGCTATAAACAAAGATCCAATAAGGGAGGAAATGTTCTGATTGAAGAGTTGCATTTGCTAATATTTTGCTGAGGACTTTTGCATCTATATTCATGAGGAATTTGGCCTAGAGTTTTCCCTTGTTTACTGTCTTTGTCTGCTTTGGTATCAAAGTAATACCAACCTAATAAATGGTATTGAGAACTATCCTTTGCTCTTCTGTTTTCTGGGACAGATAAAATATATTAATTGGTGTTAAATGTTTGGTAGAATTCTCCAGTAAAACCTTGGAGTAGAGATTTGGGCAGGGGTAGTTTTAAAACTTAAGTTCAGTTTGCTTAATAGTTTATTTTTTTAAAAGATTTTATTTATTTATTTGACAGACAGAGATCACAATTAGGCAGAGAGAGAGGAGGAAGCAGGCTCCCCGATAAGCAGAGAGCCTCATGCGGGGCTCAATCCCAGGACTTTGGGATCATGACCTGAGCTGAAGGCAGAGGCTTTAACCCACTAAGCCACCCAGGTGCCCCTGTTTAATAGTTAAAAAGGGGCCTAGAGGCTGGGGCCAGCCAGCTAGCAGGCTACCTTGCCCACCTTCCTGTAGATCAATTTAAAACTCAATCTTGGTGCAGACCACAATGATTTGCAGTGATTTTGATGAAAACAAAGTTCGTTATATATATATATTTTTAAAGATTTTATTTATTTGAAAGAGCAGGAGGAGGAGGGGCAGAGATAAGAAGACTCTCCCCTGAGCACAGAGCTTGACATGGGGCTCCATCCCAGGACCCTGAGATTATGACCTGAGCTGAAGTCAGATGATTAACCCACTGAGCCACCCAAGCGCCCGAAAACAAAGTTCATTTTAAAGTGGCATTTGTGTGTGTGTGTGTGTGTGTGTGTGTGTGTGTGTTTGAGAGAGAGAGAGAGAGAGAGAGAGAGAGAATAATGGAATATTTTTAACCACAAAAAAAAAAAGGAAATTGGGGCACCTGGGTGGCTCAGTGGGTTAAACCTCTGCCTTCAGGTCAAGACATGGTCTCAGGGTCCTGGGATCAAGTCCCATGTCCGGCTCCCTGCTCAGCAGGAAGCCTACTTCTCCCTCTTTCTCTTCCTGCCTCTCTGCCTACTTGTGACCTCTGTGTGTGTGTGTCAAATAAATAAAATTTTTAAAAAAAATGAAATCTTGCCATAATGCCATAGATGGAGAAGGTCAAATGTCCCACTTCCCAAAGCAAACCAAATCCATCAGAGAAAGATACTGTATGATTTACTCATATGTGGAATTTAAGACACAAAACAAAGGGAAAAAAAAGACAAACCAAGAAACACTCTTAACTACAGAGAAGAAACTGAAGGTTACCAGAGGGGAGGTGGGCGGGGCGGGGGCTGGACAGGGGAAGGGGATGAAGAGGACCCAGGATGAGCACAGAATCATGTATAGAAGTATTGACTCCCTCAGTGGTACACCTGAAGCTAATGTTAAAATTTAAAGTTTTAAAAATTAAAGTGTCATTCCTAAAACTTAAAGGAGATTTAAAAAAAAAAAATGCAACCTTTTGTTTGGAAGAATAAAGCTCTGAGAGAGGAAGTTTTATAGTTGAAATAGCACAACAGCAGCATTGTAGCTTTGTAGGAAGCCATTCCGTGAGATCATCTTAAAGTTTCAAGATATGAGATTAAAGCCCAGAACCCAAATTAAAAAAAGAAGAAGAAGAAGAAGAAGAAAACTGGTGTTATCTGCTGGGTGCTAATGTAAGGATTTCTTTGTGTGTTTGTTTTGTATTTTTTTTTTTATTAAGTCATTGATAAAGTCCTCGGCACCTTTTCCATCATCCCGATAGCACCTGGTAAAGGAAATGATTAAAGTTCACTTGGTTTCAGACACTCCCTAATGGCCTCTAATAAAGGGACCCACATTGTACTTTGCAGGCATGGCCGGCGCGATTCACTTCCTCTCCGACATCCTGGCACCAGAGACCTCCCGGTTTCCGGCATTTGAACTTGCCCCTTCGCAGAGGAACACAAAGATGTAGAGAGACTACTAAGACACCTGTTTGGACCAAAAGCCAGATTGCTTAGTGCCTGCCACGGAACCAACTATGAATCCTGAAGAAGGCAAGAAAAGGAGAGAGAGAGAGAAGCAAACACCTTCACAGGCCCCCTTTGTTGCAGAGACCCTCAAGTTAGAGCATGAATGACAGAAACCATCCCATCAGCGTTTTGTAACAGTGTTCCCCTCCCCGTGTAAAATACGAATTCTTCACATCCGGCCTTCTGTAGCACTTGCATGTTTCTTGGTGTGTGTTGTGTGTAGGTTAAGTTGCTCCAGACAGGAAGCCCTGCTCTTTCCGCGAGCCCGGAGCCGACCACGCACGAGAGGACGGTGGCAGCCACTTCTCTGTACATAGTATTTCAAGGGAGGTGTCCTCTGTGTTGACAAGCAGGAATGGTCAGGTGGTGTCCCTCTTACAGATCAGGAAGTTTCTCTGAGGTGATATCCTAGTGATACTTTGTCAGCACTTTCTGTGAGTACCTTTCAGACAAGCATGAGGGGAGACTGGTCCGAAGACTGAAATTAACAGGACAGATGGAGGGGTGGGGGTTGCACCTTTGCACAAGCTAGCTGAATGCTCCCCCTTTGTGTTCTGTGTTCACCCTTAGTGTTTTTAAGAAGCCAGAGGGCATGCATGGCAGCTCTACTGGGGCTCCCTGTTCTCAGTAGAAGCTCCGGGCACCTGTGTGGCGTTCCAGAGGCTCCTTTCAACCCCATCCAAAACGGCCTGTGCCCTGGCCAGTGGACGTCGTGATCCCACAAAACAGTCAAGGGAAGCCTTTTCATGAGCATAATGTAAATCAAGTAGGAGTGACTAAGCACTGGCAGTTGTAGATTTGGTTTACATTATTAAAACAGACAACACCTCAATTTTATCAACATCGTAACCTATTATAAGTTCAGTGGATACAGTTCCAGGTGGTGATAAGCAGATACTCATCTGTTCCCTTGTCCTTGCAATTAAGCTTACTTCAAAATTTGATAAGTTACTGCAGTATAAATTTGGGAGGAATACAGTCATTTTTTGGCCTACTTTTGGGTGATTGAAATCTCACATTTGATGAAATATATTAAGTGAAAAAGGACTAGTCTGCATTTATACATATGGGAAACATAATCTAACCAAGAAAATTATGGTATTATCTGTCTGACCTGTTTTATCTAAAAAAAAAAGGGGCATTAATTTTGATTAGCATATTCTCAATAATTCTTTTGGATTTCAGTTTTTAGAAGAGTTTTGTCATCACCATACCAGTGGCCTAGGACTTTCCATGTACTTGTCCTCTTGGGAGCTAGGGCACGGGTCATAAAAGCCTAGACAGGCTTCTTCGCTGGTCTGCTCCTTGCCTGTAAGGGTCTGTCTAATCACTCATCAGCCCTGGTTCCCTCTCCTTTCATAAAGGAGCAAGAATATCAACGTGGAAGACAAATCTTCAGGCATATCCAGTTAGTAGGATGTTGCTGACCCTTTATTTGCGGGGCTGTGGCCTCCTAGCTTGTGACCTTCATTTTCTAAATGAAGCCTCATGGATCCCTTCATTGCAGACATTGTTCCTAAGTCGTGACCATCCTCTCTCAAGCGAGGTTGATGGCTTCCCGGGGTATAAATTCTCATGGTTATAGTGTGACCAACTTCCCCGGCCCGCCCAGTGCTTCTCCGGTGGCCAAGCGCCCCATTCCTAGTCAGACTCTGCAGTCCTGAACCCGTTGAGGGAGACGGTTTGGCAGGAGAGCTCCCCTGATGACACAGCGGAGCCCAGCAGCCCTGCTCGCTCCCTCCCCACCCACCTCCTCCAAACCACACATGGGAGCTCAGGAGGTCTTGCCTGCCTCGAGGCTTCGGCTAAAAGCTTTTGCCCAAACTTAATTCTTCAGGGGAAGCCAGTGGGACTGCAATTGGGATGCCCCCAGACACCTGCAGCCCGTCCTGCCTCAGCGAGGGGGAGCACGTGGAAGCCCTGATTCGGGGCACGTGTCTCCAGACCGGAAACAGCAAGGGGGACTCACTTCCCCGGGCATCTCCCCACGTATGAGAAGTCAGTGTTAGGCTTCTTTCCAACTGATGTACTGAGGGAAAGAAAAAATATTTATGGAATAAATGGAGCTTTTATTTATGGGTTTTCCTTCTTTAATCAGCTGGTTTGACACCTTCCTGCTTACCCACCGGGTGGTAACAGCTGTGCGGTTCTCGGACTGCATCGTCCCCCTTCCTGGCATCTGTCATGTAGCTGCTGCCGAAGGGACAGATGCCGGATCAGTCCCTGAAGGCAGAGGCAGAAGCGCACCCACTTTGAGGAACAGAGGACTTCTGGAAGTCAGTTCAGCGGTTCTACGTGTTTGAATTCAGATCTCAGAACATTTCCCAGTGATCTCTTGATTTGTTTGTGATCTCCAAGATGTGTCTAAATTTAAAAACTATGTGTATGCACAATACCATTTTAAAATTTGAAAGAAAAAAAGGTGATGGCCACAAAACGTGTGTGGGGTTCTTTGGTTTTGTTAGTAAAGACAGTTTTACGATGACAACTTGTGGGCTCTTCGTTTGTTCCAACCTCTGTCTGCATGTGACAGTGGGGTTGGCTAGGAGTATTGGTCACCGTTCTGAAGATTTCACTCTTCAACTTACACATGTGGCAATGGCCCACATCACAATTTACTGAATAATTCAGTTGAACAGTAACGGACAGTGTCTACACATGCATTCTGTTTTTTTATCTCAAGGCTCCGTGAAAGCTGGACAATGATGGTAAGAGCATCTCACTGCACTCACTGTCCTTAATGGTGACAAATGGTGACAAGGCTGCTGGAGGCAGGCACTGTTACACCTGTTTTACAAGTGAGAAAGCTGACAACCTTGCCCAGGATTAGCACTAGAATGGAGGACAGGTAGGTTTCCAACAGACCCACATCATTTTGCACCCAATGGTCATACTCTGACTTGCACCCAATGCCCCTTCCCCTAGGTGCCCCCTACAGAAAGTACAAATTAAAACCTGGGGGAGACTGGCTTTTCAAACCATTTCTTGAAGTTATCAAATGCTCTATCAGCTGTTGGGAACTAAAAGGGGGATAAAGAACAGGTCCTGCTTTTCTGGCTTCAAGGAGCCCTGAGTCTCTCCAGTAGTGGGAAGGAGGACCCCACTCCCTCTTGGCACCTGCACTAAATGTTCTGAGACCGTGCGTGCCTGAAAGATGCCTTGGTTCTTCTCTGGCACAGAAGTCACAGATGGTTTATAGAATTCTGGACTGGAAATCACTGGTGAAATTTCAAGGCATTGCTGCACTGTCTTCTAGCTTCCAATGCAGCCTCTGAGAAATTCATAGCCATTGTGATCCTTGTTTCTTTATGTGTGATTTTTGCATGTAATTATTTTGCAAGCTACAGATTTCTTCTCTATATGACAATGAGCCAGTCCTGGACTCTTGGTAAGTCCTTCCAGCTTCGCTGGAAACTTGTGTCTTTCAACTCCAGGACTTTTCTTAACTTCTTAATGTTTTTTCCCCTTTGATTTCCTTGTCTTTTTCTTGAACACCTGTTATTTGGGTGTTAAATCCCCATGATGGACCTTGTTTTTTCCCTTTTCACATCCCCTTGTCTTTTTGCTTTACTTTCCAAGAGATTTCAACTCTATTATCCAGTCCTTCCTTCTATTGAGTGTTTCCTTTCCTTATGTCCAGGGGTTTGTATTGTTCTTAGGGACCTTTTATGTCTATTGTCTTCTCTTTTCTTGGCTGCAGTATCTTATCTCCCGGAGGATGTTAACTTACTCAACAAGTAGTCAATACGAGCTCATTCAAGACCAGTCACACTATTCTAATAATATGGAGAAAATATGGAGAAATAATATGGAGAAAAGATAAAGCAGAATAAAAGGGACTGATGGTGGTGGAGAGACGAGAGACTGTGACATCTGAGCCAAGACATGAAGAAAGTGGAGAGATTGGCCAGATGAATGCGGAAGAGCACCCAGACAGAAGGCAGACCAGTGAAAAGGCCGTGGGGTGGAAGCATGCCACTTACGTTCATGGAAAAGAAAGAAACCCTGGTTGGAGCAGAGTGAATGAGGAGGAGAGTGATAGAGGACAGAGGAAGACTAGGCCTGGAAGGCCGTTCTCAGGAACTTGTCTCTCACTCTCGGGGATGTAGAGAGCCACTGGAAAGTCTTAAGCAAAGGAAGGATATTATCTGTTCTATGTTTTAAAGGGATCATGTGGGAGAATGCAGGGGATTAGCAGGGAAATCAGAAAGCTAGTCCAAGAAAGAAATGATGGTGGTAGCTTACCCTGTTATAGTTGGAAGCAGCAGAGTTGGTGAGAAGTGGTCAGAATCTAGATGTATCTTGAAGCTAGGGTCTATAGAATTCCCTATAATCTGGTCCAGAGTAGAAAACAGTAGACGAAGACCACTCCAAAGTGTTTGTCCCCAGTAACCAGAGGCTGAGATATGAAGGCAGGAAGATGAGGACTCAATTTTGAGCATATTGAGTTTGAGATGCCAAACACGAAAAGTCTGGAGTTTTTAAGACCGAAATCTGGGATGCACCTGTCACTTTGGAATCATATCAGTGTTATTGAAAGCCATAGGCTTGGATGAGCTCACCCAGAAAGTGAGGATAAAGAGAACAGGGAAGAGAATAAGAGGTCAAAGAGCCTTGGGCCACACCAGTATTAAGAAGTTAGGAGAAGAGGGGCACCTGGGGGGCTCAGTCAGTTAGGAGTCTGCCTTCGTCTCAGGTCATGATCCCAGAGCCCTGGGATCAATCGGAGTCCTGCCTTGGGCTCCCTGCTCAGTGGGGAGTCTGCTACTCCCTTTCCATCTGCTCCTCCCCACTAATTGTGCACTCTCTCTCTCTCTCTCTATCTCAAAGTTTAAATACATAAAGTTTTGTTGTAAAAGCAAAGAAATGGGACTATAGCTGGTCAAAGAAATAAGATCAAGAAAAGACTTTTTCAATTCAGAAAAATAATAACATGCTTGAAAATTAATGGGTGTGAACCAATGGGCCGGTTAAAAAAGAAAAAGTGACATTGTACAAGGGGCAGTGCTGGAGTGATGTCCTTCAGAAAGAGAGGAGGTGGAAGCCAGTGCCTGAGTGCAGGTAAGCTGTGGACAGGAGCCTGGCCACTGTGCTGTGGTCAGCAGATGGCACAGATGCTGGTGGGTGGGTGGGAGGTGGTGGGAGCTGTGGGAGTTCTCTTCTGATTTCTTTGGTCTTCTCAGTTGAAGCAGGAAACTTCACTTCTGAGTGAAGATGAAGGAGACATCAGTGTTGGGATTTGAAGAGAGAAGAGCAAGTGAGTATTGCCTAGGTGAGTGGAAGGAGTGGTTCCCAAATTTCGACACACTCAGAAAACACTTGAAGGATTGGTTAAAACACAGATCACTGGGCTAGTGTCGAATTCCCTAGGTCTGGGGTTGGGCTGGAGAATTTTTTTTCTGGTAAGTCCCAGATTGACAGCAATGCTGCTGATCTAGTGACCCCATTTTCCAAAAAACGCACTGCTGCTCCTCCCCCTGGCTACTGGGGTCCAGATTCAGTGGACCTGCAAGTACAAGCTCATGAGCACAGGTGAGAACAGTCACTGGGCTGGGAGTTTTTCTTCAGCCATGTTCAGTTTGCTTTTTTAGTTTATCTGAGTTGCTTTTTTCCATTTGTTGGCTTCAGTTTTCACCTTTCATATTTTAGGGTTCACTGACTATATGCTGCAAAAAACTTCCCAAGGTTTTGTTGGGAGATTTTCTAAAGATTTTATTTATTTATTTGTTAGAGAGAGAGCGAGCAGGAGCACAGGCAGACAGAGTGGTAGGCAGAGGCAGAGGGAGAAGCAGGCTCCCCGCCGAGCAAGGAGCCCGATGTGGGACTCGATCCCAGGACGCTGGGATCATGACCTGAGCCGAAGGCAGCCGCTTAACCAACTGAGCCACCCAGGCGTCCCTTGTTGGGAGATTTTGATTACTGATTCAATTTCTTTGTTGGTTATGTTTGTTAAAATTTTCTATTTCTTTCTGTTTCAGTTTTGATAGTTTATATGTACTAGGAATTTATCCATTTCTTCCAGATTGCCCAGTCGCTTGGCATATAATTTTTCATAATATTCTCTTACAACTGTTTGTATTTCTGTGGTGTTGGGTGTGATCTCTCCTCTTTCATTTCTGATTTTAAGAATTTGGGTCCTTTCTCTTTTCTTTTTGTTAAGGCTGGCTCAGGGTTTGTCAATTGTATTAATTCTTTCAAAGTACCAGCTCCCAGTTTCATTGATCTGTTCTCTTTTTTATTTCTATGTTTATTTCTGCTCTAATCTTTATTATTTCCCTTCTTCTGCTGGCTTTAGGCTTCATCTGCTGTTCCTCTTCTAGTTCCTTTAGGTGTAAGGTTAGACTGTGTATTTGAAACTTCTCTTGCTTTTTGAGGTAAGCCTGTACTGCTATATACTTCCCTCTTAGGACTGCTTTTGCTACCTCCCAAAGGTTTTAGACATTTGTGTTTATGTTTTCATTTGCATTCATGTATTTTTTTTTTATTTCTTCTTTATTTCCTGGTTAACCCGATCATTCTTTAGTAGGATGTTCTTTAACCTCCATGTATTTGTGGTCTTTCCAAATTTTTTCTTTTCATTGACTTCAAGTTTCATAGCACTGTGATTCAAAAATACGCATGGTTTGATCTCAGTCTTTTCGTACTTGTTGAGGGCTGACTTGTGACCCAGTGTGTGATCTTTTCTAGAGATTGTCCCATGTGTGCTGAAAAAGAATGTATGTTCTGCCGCTTTAGGATGAAATGCTCTGAATGTATCTGTTAAGTCCATCTGGGTCAGTGGGTCATTCAAAGCCCTGTTTTCTTGTTGGTTTTCTTTTCCTCCCCCTGCCTTTTTTTTGTTGTTGCTGTTGTTTTTGTTTTTTAGGCTGACAACTGACATTTTTTTAGTGAGGAGACTTGGTTTGGGGAGGGGATTTGCTGGGATGGACAAGAAGCTGCCATCTCAAGGGATTTTCTGGGAAATCAGGTGTTCCTCCATGCAGATTTCGGGAAAACACCCATCATGGATGAAATCCCCAGAGGGCAGTGCTATGACAGCCAAGCAGCAGGAATAGGGTTGCCTAGAAGAGATGGGCCCCTGGGACAGCAGGTCTATGATATCAGTATAGATGGCTATGACATCAATATAGATGGTTGGAAAGCAGCAGCTGTACCTGCTCACCGGCACCATCTGGGCCCACCAGGAACTTCTCAAAGTTCTAGGCATTGTTGCTGCAGCAGATAGAAGGGTCTCTCTCTTTTCTTTTTTTAATCCATTCTGACACCCTGTATCTTTTGATTAGAGCATTTAGCCCGTTCAGAGTGATTATTGACATATTTGAATTTAGTGCCATTGTATTACCTGTAAAGTCATTGTTTCTGTAGATTATTTCTTTCTTTCTAGTCTTTATCTGCACTTGTGTTTTATCTCAGGCACACAGGCTGAGTTTCTAAACTCCAGATTTTAGGGACCCAGGGCAGCATAGACCCATGCTGATCCCCTGGGGGAGGGTCTCACTGTGCTGGGGCTGGTGCCGGTTTGTCCCAGAAGGATAGTCCTACCAACACAGGAGGTTGGAGTTTAGAGTAAAGCACAGCAAAACACAGGCTTCCAGGTTAGCTGCCCTCAGCAGGGGTCTCTGCCCCTGTGCTAATGAATGCAATGGCACCCACTGGTTCTGTTGTCCCTTGAGAAACAGTGCCACACCTCCCAAATGCACTCCAAGAAGGGGAACTATCTCTTCCAGTGTGACCTTGGGGATCCACAGACTGTGCTGTCTGCGCCCAGGCCTCTGCCCTCCTCCACAGGAACACGGACGGCTGCACATGCCAGGCTCCACACTGGCCATGGCAGGGACTTCTAAAACTCCAGTCTTTGAGCTCCACTGGTTGTAAAACCTCGTGATAATCAGCCCCTCTTGTTTTCCCAGTTGGTGGTTCTGGAAAAGTACTTTCCTTGTGCAATTCCCTGTGGTGCTGTGTTTTTTTTCTCTCTCTCTCTCCTTTTTTTTCTCTCTCTCTTTTTTGTCTCCATGATCCAAGGCTCCCTTTCTGCTGCAGCACCCATGATCCTTTTCTTCCCCAAATCATGAGTCTCTAGATCTTCTCCTTCCACAATGTGGCCTCTTTTCTCCCTCTAATTGTGCAGTTTGTTCTCTTGTCTTCAAATTGATTTCTTGGGTGCTCCTAATGATTTGATATTTATCTAGCTATGTTTGAGGGATGAGGCCAGCACAGGGTCCCCCTAATACTGTGCCATCTTAACTCCCTCAACTCAAAAACTGCCAAGTTAAGAAAAGAGATTGAAGCTGATGGAAAATCTGGCCCATGTGGTATGATCTCATCGCCCTCTCAGTTGGGGAACTGCTGGGGCCAGTCCCTACTAAGACTAGCCTCCTGCCCTCAGGTGGCCGGAGGAAGTACGGACAGTGAGCTGGGTGGCCACCTTCAACAGATGGTCGTCTGACCATCAATTAGATCAAGTGTCCTCTGGGCCAAAGACGAGAACTCTTTCCAGAAAAGAAGCTTTCAAAATTCAGTTTTGCTAGGGTTGGGAACAGGGCTGTGATGCCTTTGGGTAGGTGGAGCAAGCATCTGGAGAACTGACTGGGGGTTTAAACCAACTAGACTCAATCTTCTCACTGCCACCCAGAGGCCCTGGAGCTCTCAGTCCCACAACCTTGTGCAGGGCCTGGGTAACTGGCCAGGTGGCTCTTGTTCTCCTTGCTGGGGGTTCTGGACTCACTTTGCTCCTCCTCCTTCCACAGCGTTTCTCTGCTCAGTCATTTATCACTCATCCATCCACTCTTTGGCTTCCCCAAAGGCATGGCTTTTTCCTCCCTCTGATCTCATAATCTTTGTCGAGAGACACTGGGGGCTGGGGGGGGGGGGCATGCTGTACTCCAGCAGACCTTGGGAGGGAGCCCAAGGGTGTCCCTCAGCCATGCCACTTCACTCTCCTGAGGTTCCCTGGCTGGCCTGAAAGGCCAGGAGTGGCCCAATATTTTTGATCCCTCAAGAGTTTCAACCTCTATCATTTTCCTGGGACTCTTCCTAAGCTACACTAAGCACTGCCCAGCCACCATAATCATCACAGATTGAGCAGACTTGAAACACCCTTTTACTCATTTGTCAGCATCACTATCGTGTGTTCAAACAGACTAGTGAAGGATGGGCATCGCCTTCCACACTGCACACCCCAGGCCACTCTGGTTTTCTGAATTTTTCTTACATTGAATTGTTTTTGCTAACATCTTAATTTTGTGATTTTTGTCCCCTGGGGAAAGCCTGTTATTTTTGTCAAATGGGAAAACTCATAAATGAATTTTGAAGAACTTCATAAATGAAGAAGTCAAGTGTTTGCAAAACACCATCGTTTCTCAATCATTTTACCATCACAAATAGCCATTTCTGAAAGAACAGACCTTGAAGGTCAATAAGGTGGCTAGGGTAGGTGGGAAGGGAAAGGACATGGGACTTGCCATGGGCATGCAGGACAGCTGAAAGCACTCCCCGTCTACCTCCCCTGCTTTGAAAAGTATTCAGCCTTACAGACGAATGCTGATATTCCTGTACTCCCCATCTGGAGAGAAGTCGTAAAACTAAAGTACCTTGGGGAGATGGAGGTACATTTTATTCAGTATCTCATCAACATTTACAGATACTAAGATTGGTCTCTAACGTCAGACTCTCTGGGTTCCTCTCTGGGCTCTGCCACGTTTAGTACTTTACAGTGTTGTTTGGGGGACTGAATAAAATAATCCGAGCAAAGTGGCTAACACAGTACAAATATTCACAAAATCAATGTCACCTTTTCAGTTAAATCAGGAATGATTCTCTAAGGGAAGAAGTTTTTAATAATGCAACTGAGGTAGCACCACCCCAGAAGTAAGCCAGGTGAGGCAGCTTTTACCACCCTTTTCCCATTCCAGCACCACTTCCCTGCTGCTTGTGGCAAGCACCAGACCTCTTCTCAGCGAGCTGCCTGCTTCTCCCACTGAGGTTCTGCAGCCTCAGCACACACACACACACCCCCCACATATGGCGAGCTCTGCCAGAAAGATGTGGTATTTAATTTAGAACTAGCACATTCTGAGTCACTGGTAACGTTCCCAGTGGCCCACTCAAGGGATATAGCAATTGGGATTCTTCACATTCTTTCTTCTAGGCTCTCATATCTTTTAATGGGTTTAATCACTTGAGTGCTTTTCATTTCTAACATACCATAATAGTATCGATCACTTATTGATCTGGGCACTGTGTGGAGCACTTGGCAAGCATCACTATATGCAGTTATCCCATTCAGGCCTTCCAAAAGTCTGTGCAGAGGCTTCCAAGCCCCATTCTACTAGCTGGGAGGCAACTCAGGATCGGGAGAGCTGCCCAGTGTCACGGAGTTGTAAGGCAGAGAGTCAACCAGACCCAAATTTATGGGAGTAGCATCAGATGTTTCAAGGTCAAGGATAAAAATGGAACTGATTTCCATTCTTGCTGAAGGGTGAAGGCAGTAAAGGAAGATAAGCTAAGTAAGCTTAGTAAGCTCAGTGGACAGAGACAGCAAAGCAGCAGCTGAAAGATGTGCTCAAAATTAAAGCATTAAAATCAATCACATGAGCTCCATATTCTTGTTTTATATCCTACTCAAAGAAGCACGATTCTCACTGGTTCACCCTATTATACACCGGAGGGAACAACAGAATGTAAATGTTACTGCTTTGCCCTTAATGAGTCTAGGCAATGATCATCAGTGGCTATCTGGAGACAAAGCAGACCTTCCATACCTTCTGATAGAGATATACACCACCACCTCTCAAGCAGACCTTCACAACACAACAAAAAAGAATCTGAATCTTTTCAAGTTTCTGTATTTACTAGTTTATAGGAAATACAAGTATCATGGAGATGCTTTTAGCAAATTCCAGACTGTGGATAGAGCTGCAGGATAAACAACCTGGTTTGTTTTACAAAAAGATAAAGAGATGGAAGAGAAAACTGTACATTCAAAGAGGTTTAGAAATCCATTTCATGGTATGACTTTATTTGGATCCTGATACAAATAAATTATTTGTAAGAAACTGCAACACAAGACTAGAGCTAAGGTATTTTGTTATGGCAGCCCAAGTGTATGAAGACGACAATCTCAGGTATTTTATTTAAAACTACAGAGGTGGGGCACCTGGGTAGCTCAGTGGGTTGAGCCTGTGCCTTCAGCTCAGGTCATGATCCTGGGGTCCTGGGATCGAGCCCCGCATCCGGCTCTCTGCTCAGCGAGGAGCCTATTCCGCCCCACCCCCGCCTGCCTCTCTGCCTACTTATGATCTCTGTCTGTCAAATAAATAAATAAAATCTTTATTAAAAAAAACTACAGAGGTGATGATTAGAAATAAGTTAGACTGACAATAAAAATGCCTAAATAATAAGAGAAGTGAAAGTTGAAATTTTTTTTAAAAATCCAAATATTTCATTGCAGCCTATAAATGGATAATGTCTGTAGCTGGTAAATCAAAACAGCACTGTGACCATAATATTTGGATAGAGAGTTAAGCATTGGAAGAATAAAATATATAAATAATTGAAAATGATTGTCTCTGAAGACTACTCCATGGAAAGAAGGAGCAGTCCCAATGGTGGCTGCTTTCAGCTGAAGGTCAAGAATGAAGACATTATGGGAAAACACACTTCAGTAAATCGGAGAGGCACATGGTGCATGAATGAGAAGGAAATACCTCGCTTCAAAGGCGCATGGAAAATGTTGCAGTCTGCACTCAGCTTAAACAGCCACCATTATGGGGGAAAAGCGAAAATAAATATTGGGACACAAGTAGCAAACTGCACTACAGATGGGAAGAATACAATCCCCTTAAATATGAAGAAGTGAGAAAGCAAATGCGTAACTCCGATGTGAGCACCTCTGGTGGTGATGGAGAGAAGAAGGAACAGAATGAGTAATAGCATGCTGCAAGTACAAGAAGGGAAAAGGGGATGAGGGAAAGGAAACCTGGAGGCTGTTCTCAAAAAGGAGAACAGTGGGAGAACACAATAGTTGGTCAGACCACCAGCTACAAATCAGAGGAGTGAATGAAAAAGAAATCCACATTTGGACTTTCTAAATATGAGAAGCTCTGACCCAAAGGGTGCCTTCTCAATGCCAGAGACTGGTAAAACCTTGAAAGATTAAAGTCCAAGAGAATCCTCTGTATTTCCTTTTCCTTTGATGTTACAGGTTTTTTTAATACATTTTTATATAGAATAACTATAGGTACATAGCTTGGGATCAATCTTGAGAAAGTGCTGGGAGTCGATTTGTGATGTTTTTTCTTTGGTTAAAGTTCAGCAGCTTACTTCAACATTATATAGAAATACCATGTGATAGCAGCAGCTGGGTGACCTAGTTAAGTGTCTGACTCTTGATTTTGACTCAGGTCATGACCTCGGGGTCATGAGATGGTGCCCCATGTTGGGCTTCATGCTCAGTAGGGAGTCTGCTTGAGATTCAGTCTCTCCCTCTCCCTCTTGCCTGTCCCGTCTCATGTGTGCATTCTCTCCCTCTCTCTCTCAAATCTTTAAAAAAATATATGTCATGTGACAGAGAAAACAAAAGGCAATTCTACTAGGGGGTAGGTGTAGATGGGATTTTATCATTTACCTTTTGCTACATTCCTACATAAGGAAATAGACAATCCAAATAAACATGTATCTTTTAAGGAAGTGGAATGAGTAATTAATCATCTTGCAAAAGAGAAAGCACCAGGCCCAGATGGGTTCACTAGTGAATTCTACCAAATATTTAAGGAAGAAAATAAACTATTTCTCTATAATCTCTTTCAGAAAATAGAAATAGGTAATACTCCTTAACTCTTTTCTTTAGGTCAGTATTGCCCTATTACCAAAACTGAACAAAGACATTTCAGGAAAACTACAAACCAGTATCTCTCATGGACATAGATAAAAAAATATTTAATAAAATATTAGCAAATCAAATCCAACAATGTATAAAAATAATAACTATACACTCTGACCAAGTGGGATTTATCATAAGTACAAAGCTTGGTTCAATATTACTGAGTCAATTAATGTAATTAATCACATCAACCGGCTAAAGAAGAAAAATCGCATGAGCATATCAATAGATGCAGAGAAGCATTTGACAACATCCAACATCCAATCATGCTAAAAACTCTCAGCCACTGGGGATAGGGGAGAATTCCCTTAAGTTGATAAAAAAAAATATGCACAATAAACCTATATCTTACATAATGTATAATGGTAATAAACTCAAAGCTTTCCTACTAATGTCATCACTGCCCTTCAACATAGTCTTGGAAACACCAACTAATGCAATAAAGGAAAGGAAAAAACGTGTACAAGTTAGGAAAGAAGAAATTAAACCGTCTTCCTTCACAGATGATACAATAATCAGTGTTGAAAATCTGAAAAAATCAATAAAAATCAAATAAACCTCCCAGAATTATTATTATTATAAAGTTGTAAGATAAAAGGTTAATATACAAAAGTCATTAGCTTTTGTATATACCAGCAATGAACAAGTCAAATTTTAAATTAAAAACACAGTATCATTTAATTTAGCATCCCCTAAAATTAAAAGCTTAGATATAGATCTAACAAAACATGAAATTTTGGGGAAAAATTATAAAAACCAATACAAATTTAATTAAATGGATAGTTCATTTCATGGATAAGACTGAATATTGTCAAGATGTTAGTTCTTGCCAACTTGGTTGGTAAGAAATCCCAGCAAGTTATTTATAGATATTGACAAAATGATTGTGAAGTTTGTAGGGAGAGTCAAAAGACCCAGAAAAGCCAACACAATATTGAAGGAAAAGAAGAAGGTCAGAGGACTGATACTACCTGACTTCAATTTGCTATGAAGCTACAGTAATGAAGACAGTATACTGGTGAACAATTAGACAAAAGATCAATGAAATAAAATAGCCCAGAAGTAGATCCCCACAAATAAATACATCAATGGATTTTTTACAAAGAAGCAAAGGCAATACAATGGAGCAAAGACTGTGTTTTCAACAAATCATACTGGAACAACTCTATCTACCCACAAAAATAGTGAATCTAGAATCTAGCACTTCCAGCCTTCAAAAACAGTGAATCCAGAATCTAGGTTTTATAGACTTCAAAAATAGTAAATCTAGAATCTAGCCCTTATAACCTTCAAAAAGGTGAACTCAAAATAGATCATAGACCTAAATGCAGAATGCAAAAACCAGAAAAACTATAAGAGTTTTTATAATGACTTTTACATGCAACTCCAAAGGCACAAGACATGAAAGAAAGAATTGAACAGTTAGACTGCAATAAAATTAAAATAAAAAACTACTGCTCCATGAAAGATGCTATCAGGAGAATGAAAAGATAGCACACACTATGAGAAAATATTTATAAAAGACATGTGATAAAGGACTATAATCTAAAATATAGAGAGAACTCTGAAAAACCAACAATAGGAAAATACACAACCCAATTACAAAGTGGGCCAAAGACCCTAAATGGACACCTCACCAAACAAGATAAACAGTTGGCAAATAAGCATATGAAAAGTGATTCTACATCATATGTCATCAGGGAATTACAAATTAAAACAACAATGGGACACCACTGTGCACCTATCAGGATGGCCAAAATCCAGAACAATGGATGCTGATAATGGGAAAGTCTATGTATATGTGGGGGTGGAAATAATGGGAAATATCTGTACCTTCCTCCTAATTTGGTTATGAACCTAAACTGTTTTTAAAAGTATAATCTTGGTTTCACTTACTTGTGGAGCATAAGGAATAACATGGAGGACCCTGGGAGATGGAGAGGAGAAGTGAGTTGGGGGAAATTAGAAGGGGGAGACAAAGATGCAGAGCAAAAGGAAGTCTTAACGAGAATTATAAAATGACACAGCCACTTTGGAAGGCAGTATGGAGATTACTTAAAAACTAAACCTACTTGTACCATATGATCCAGCAACTGTACTCCTTGGTATTTACCCAAAGGAACTGAAAACCTATGTCTACACAAAAGCGTGTATGTGAATATTTATGGAAGCTCCGGATATTTACAGAAGCTCTATTTGTAATTGCCAAAACTTGGAAATAACCAAGATGTCTGCCAGTAGATAAAATGATAAGTAAACGAGTATATTCAGGCAAGGGAACATTATTTAGCACTAAAAAGACATGAGCTGCCAGGCCATGAAAACATATGGAAGAAACTTAAATGCATATTACAAAGTAAAAGAAAGCAATATGTAAAAGCTTCATACTGTATGATTCCAACTGTATGACATTCTGAAAAAGGTAAAAATCTGGAAACAGTAAAATGGTAAGTGACTGCCCAGGGTAGGGACTTGAGAGATGAATGGAGCATGGAACGATTTGTTAGAACAGTGAACTGTTTGATGCTATAATGCCAGACACGTGTCAATATTAATTTGTCCGAACCCACAGAATGTACAAACCATGAATGAACCCTAATGTAAACTATGAACTTGAATGATAATGGTGTGTCAAAGTCAACCGTTATAAAAAAATGGACCACTCTGATGGGGGATGCTGATAATGGGAAAGGCTACGTATATGTGGGGGTGGGAATATTTTAGGGAATATCTGTAACTTCCTCCTAATTTGGTTATGAACCTAAACTGTTTTAAAAAGTATAATCTTGGTTTCACTTACTTGTGGAGCATAAGGAATAACACAGAGGACACTGGGAGATGGAGAGGAGAAGTGAATTGGGGGAAATCGGAGAGGGAGACAAACCACGAGAGACTGTGGACTCTGAGAAACAAACTGAGGGTTTTGGAGGGGCAGAGGGTAGGGGAGGTTGGGTGAGCCTGGTGGTGGGTATTAAGGAGGGCACGTATTGCATGGAGCACTGGGTGTGGTGCATAAACAATGAATTCTGGAACACTGAAAAGAAAAAAAAAGAATAGGAAAAAAAATTTTTAAAGTATCTTTTTAAAAAGAAGTAGAGGAGATACAGACATATGTATACAGATACATATATGTAATTACTGAAAACTGAAAAGAAGAAAATTGGAATAAGACTATAAAACTACATGCAAAACTGAATGATGTACTATAGAGCAGTACAATTAGAACTCAGTTCTTTTTTTTTTTCTCACACTGAAACCATTTGCACCATTGCAGAACAAAATTCACTTATGTGGCTCTCAGACAAAAATCCGTTAGATTGTCACCTATTTTCAACAAGTTAACCTCTATCCTTACAGAGGTGTAAAATGTAGTAATCAATAATCAATAATAAATGAAAAAAAGAAACTGCAAGACAATCAGGAACAATGTAAATATTGATTGGATCTTTAAAGATATTAAAGAATGATTGCTGAGTTTAAGATGATAATGCTACATGCTTAAATAATTATAGACAAAATGTCTGATATTTGCTTCAAAATAATCTAGGGAAGGGCCACAAGTAATACAGATGGGTGACACAAGATTAGTCATGAATTTATAATTGCTGATGGTTTGTGATGTGTACCTAAGAGTTCATTATTCTAATCCTTGTTTTGATGTCTTTTTTAAAAAAATTTCCTCTAATTGGGATCTGAGATTGGGACCATGGAGATACAATGATTTGGAGAAGGATGGTGGGAAACTAAGTCTCTGACACAGAAGATTAGTGGTTGGACAAGAAGGGATAAGATAAGGCAGAAAAGAAGAGACATGTCTCTTGGAAAGAACTTGAAGAAAAGCAGTGTTCAGAGGAAAGCCTATGGAATGGAATTACAGTCTTTCAACCATGCTTAAGGCCATGCCATTTTTCCAAACTGCTGTTTCTGATCATCTTTAGTTTCAGTTGATTACTTAGAACAAGCATCCAACTATCATCAAAGCTCCAGACCAGAGTACCTAATTTATCAAATACATAAGTGAACTTGCTCATTTATTCATTCAATGGTATGGCCTTCCCCCAAGATCCTTATGGTATTACCAATCTATTGCTGTGTAACAAGTTACCCCAAAGTTTAGTGGGTTAAAATAACAGTAAACATATTTGTGTCCATGGGACAGAAATTAAAAATCAACTGAGATGTGAAATTCTGGCTCAGGGTTTCTCATGAAGTTGCAATTAGATGTCACCTGGAGGGGGAGGAACACTTCCAAGATGGCTCGCCCACTTGGCTGTCAGTTTGGTGCTGCTGCTGTCAGGAGGCCTGTTACTCTCTGTATTCATTTCCAGAAGCTTCCACAATCTGGGTGACTTCAAACAATATATTTGTCTTCTCACAGTTCTAGAGGCTAGAAATCAGAAGTCACAGAGTCTTCAGGGCCGTGCTTCCTCTGAAAGATCTAGAGGAGCTGGTCCATGCCTTTCTCCTGGCTTCTGCTGTTGCCATCCATCCTTGGCACTCCTGACCTTAGATACACATCACTACAATTTCTGCTTCTGTTTTCACATGTGTTCTGCCCTGTGTGCAGTTTCTGTGCCTTTTTTTTTTTAACAGAGAGATAACGTGTAGGCGTGTGAGTGGGAGGAAGGGGCAGAGGGAGAGGGAGGAAGAGAGAATCTTTAAAAAAAAATTTTTAATGTTGGGGTGCCTGGGTGACTCACCTGCTTTCAGTTCAGGTCATGATCTTGGGGTCCTGGGACTGAGCCCCACATCAGGCTCTCTGCTCAGCGGGGAGCCTGCTTCCCCCTCTCTTTCTCTGCCTACCTCTCTGCCTACTTGTGTTCTCTTTCTCTGTCAAATAAATAAATAAAATCTTAAAAAAATTTTTTTAAATGTTCTTTCTTTTTCTTTTTAAAGATTTTTATTTATTTATTGAGAGAGAGGCAGTGAGAGAGAGCATGAATGAGGAGAAGGTCAGAGGGAGAAGCAGATTCCCCATGGAGCTGGGAGCCTGATGCGGGACTCAATCCCAGGACTCCAGGATCATGACCGGGGCCGAAGGCAGTCATCCAACCAACTGAGCCACCCAGGCATCACTCTTTTAAAAATTTGTGATGTAAATTCAGTTTAACATATTCCATTTTATTAGTTTCAGAGTTAGAACTCAGTGATTCATCAATTGCATACAACGTCTGTTGCTCATTACTTTAAGTGCCCTTTTTTTTTTTTTTTGTGCAGAAACAACTGAATCAGAACATTTATTTGTCAAAAGGGTTTGGACATCTAGGTTCTTTCCATAGTTTGGCTATTGTGGACATTGCTGCTATAAACATTCGGGTGCACGTGCCCCTTTGGATCACTACATTTGTATCTTTAGGGTAAATACCCAATAGTGCAATTGCTGGGTCATAGGGCAGTTCTATTTTCAACATTTTGAGGAACCTCCATGCTGTTTTCAAGAGTGGTTGCACCAGCTTGCATTCCCACCAACAGTGTCGGAGAGTTCCCCTTTCTCCACATCCTCGCCAGCATCTGTCATTTCCTGACTTGTTGATTTTAGCCATTCTGACTGGTGTGAGGTGATATCTCATTGTGGTTTTGATTTGTATTTCCCTGATGCCGAGTGATATGGAGCACTTTTTCATGTGTCTGTTGGCTATCTGGATGTCTTCTTTGCAGAAATGTCTGTTCATGTCCTCTGCCCATTTCTTGATTGGATTATTTGTTCTTTGGGTGTTGAGTTTGCTAAGTTCTTTATAGATTTTGGACACTAGTCCTTTATCTGATATGTCGTTTGCAAATATCTTCTCCCATTCTGTCAGTTGTCTTTTGATTTTGTTAACTGTTTCCATTGCTGTGCAAAAGCTTTTGATCTTGATGAAATCCCAATGGTTCATTTTTGCCCTTGCTTCCCTTGCCTTTGGTGATGTTCCTAGGAAGATGTTGCTGTGGCTGAGGTCGAAGAGGTTGCTGCCTGTGTTCTCCTCAAGGATTGTGATGGATTCCTTTCTCACATTGAGGTCCTTCATCCATTTTGAGTCTATTTTCGTGAGTGGTGTAAGGAAATGGTCCAATTTCATTTTTCTGCACGTGGCTGTCCAATTTTTCCAACACCATTTATTGAAGAGGCTGTCTTTTTTCCATTGGACATTCTTTCCTGCTTTGTCGAAGATTAGTTGACCATAGAGTTGAGGGTCTATTTCTGGGCTCTCTATTCTGTTCCATTGATCTATGTGTCTGTTTTTGTGCCAGTACCATGATGTCTTGATGATGACAGCTTTGTAATAGAGCTTGAAGTCCGGAATTGTGATGACACCAACTTTGGCTTTCCTTTTCAATATCCCTTTGGCTATTCGAGGTCGTTTCTGGTTCCATATAAATTTTAGAATTATTTGTTCCATTTCTTTGAAAAAGATGGATAGTACTTTGATAGGAATTGCATTAAATGTGTAGATTGCTTTAGGTAGCATAGACATTTTCACAATATTTATTCCTCCAATCCAGGAGCATGGAACATTTTTCCATTTCTTTGTGTCTTCCTCAATTTCTTTCATGAGTACTTTATAGTTTTCTGAGTATAGATTCTGTGCCTCTTTGGTTAGGTTTATTCCTAGGTATCTTATGGTTTGGGGTGCAATTGTAAATGGGATTGACTCATTAATTTCTCTTTCTTCTGTCTTCTGTCTTGTTGTTGGTGTAGAGAAATGCAACTGATTTCTGTGCATTGGTTTTATATCCTGACACTTTACTGAATTCCTGTATAAGTTCTAGCAGTTTTGGAGTGGAGTCTTTTGGGTTTTCCACATATAGTATCATATCATCTGCAAAGAGTGATAATTTGACTTCTTCTTTGCCCGTTTGGATGCCTTTAATTTCCTTTTGTTGTCTGATTGCTGAGGCTAGGACTTCTAGTGCTATGTTGAATAGCAGTGGTGATAATGGACATCCCTGCCGTGTTCCTGACCTTAGCGGAAAAGCTTTCAGTTTTTCTCCATTGAGAATGATATTTGCGGTGGGTTTTTCATAGATGGCTTTGATGATATTGAGGTATGTGCTCTCTATCCCTACACTTTGAAGAGTTTTGATCAGGAAGGGATGCTGTACTTTGTCAAATGCTTTTTCAGCATCTATTGAGAGTATCATATGGTTCTTGTTCTTTCTTTTATTGATGTGTTGTATCACATTGACTGAGTTGCGGATGTTGAACCAACCTTGCAGCCCTGGAAAAAAGTCCCACTTGGTCATGGTGAATAATCCTTTTAATGTACTGTTGAATCCTATTGGCTAGTATTTTGGTGAGAATTTTCACATCTGTGTTCATGAAGGATATTGGTCTATAGCTCTCTTTTTTTATGGGATCCTTGTCTGATTTGGGGATCAAGGTGCTGCTGGCCTCATAAAATGAGTTAGGAAGTTTTCCTTCCATTTCTATTTTTTGGAACAGTTTCAGGAGAATAGGAATTAGTTCTTCTTTAAATGTTTGGTAGAATTCCCCCGGGAAGCCTTCTGGCCCTGGGCATTTGTTTGTTTGGAGATTTTTAATGACTGCTTCAATCTCCTTACTGGTTATGGGTCTGTTCAGGATTTCTATTTCTTCCTGGTAGTTTGTTGTGGTAGTTTATATGTTTCTAGGAATGCATCCATTTCTTCCAGATTGTCAAAGTTGTTGGCGTAGAGTTGCTCATAGTATGTTCTTATAATAGTTTGTATTTCTTTGGTGTTAGTTGTGATCTCTCCTCTTTCATTCATGATTTTATTTATTTGGGTCCTTTCTCTTTTCTTTTTGATAAGTCGGGCCAGGCGTTTATCAATTTTATTAATTCTTTCAAAGAACCAGCTCCTAGTTTCGTTGATTTGTTCTATTGTTTTTTTTTTTTTTTTGGTTTCTATTTCATTGATTTCTGCTCTGATCTTTATGATTTCTCTTCTCCTGCTGGGCTTAGGGTTTCTTTCTTGTTCTTTCTCCAGCTCCTTTAGGTGTAGGGTTAGGTTGTGTACCTGAGACCTTTCTTGTTTCTTGAGAAAGGCTTGTACCGCTATATATTTTCCTCTCAGGACTGCCTTTGTTGTGTCCCACAGGTTTTGAACCATTGTATTTTCATTATCATTTGTTTCCATGATTTTTTTCAATTCTTCTTTAATTTCCCGGTTGACCCATTCATTCTTTAGAAGGATGCTGTTTAGTCTCCATGTATTTGGGTTCTTTCCAAACTTCCTCTTGTGATTGAGTTCTAGCTTCAGAGCATTGTGGTCTGAAAATATGCAGGGAATGATCCCAATCTTTTGATACCAGTTGAGTCCTGATTTAGGACCGAGGATATGATCTATTCTGGAGAATGTTCCATGGGCACTAGAGAAGAATGTGTATTCTGTTGCTTTGGGATGAAATGTTCTGAATATATCTGTGATGTCCATCTGGTCCAGTGTGTCGTTTAAGGCCTTTATTTCCTTGTTGATCTTTTGCTTGGATGATCTGTCCATTTCAGTGAGGGGAGTGTTAAAGTCCCCTACTATTATTGTATTATTGTTGATGTGTTTCTTTGATTTTGTTATTAATTGGTTTATATAGTTGGCTGCTCCCACGTTGGGGGCATAGATATTTAAAATTGTTTGATCTTCTTGTTGGACAGACCCTTTGAGTATGATATAGTGTCCTTCCTCATCTCTTATTATAGTCTTTGGCTTAAAATCTAATTGATCTGATATAAGGATTGCCACTCCTGCTTTCTTCTGATATCCATTAGCGTGGTAAATTTTTTTCCACCCCCTCACTTTAAATCTGGAGGTGTCTTCGGGCTTAAAATTAGTTTCTTGGAGGCAACATATAGATGGGTTTTGTTTTTTTATCCATTCTGATACCCTGTGTCTTTTGATTGGGGCATTTAGCCCATTAACATTCAGGGTAACTATTGAGAGATATGAATTTAGTGCCATTTTATTGCCTGTAAGGTGACTGTTACTGTATATTGTCTCTGTTCCTTACTGATCTACCACTTGTAGGCTCTCTCTTTGCTTAGAGGACCCCTTTCAATATTTCCTGTAAAATCGGTTTGGTGTTTGCCAATTCTTTCAGTTGTTGTTTGTCCTGGAAGCTTTTAATCTCCCCTTCTATTTTCAATGATAGCCTAGCTGGATATAGTATTCTTGGCTGCATGTTTTTCTCGTTTAGTGCTCTGAAAATATCATGCCAGCTCTTTCTGGCCAGCCAGGTCTCTGTGGATAAGTCAGCTGCCAATCTAATATTTTTACCATTGTATGTTACAGACTTCTTTTCCTGGGCTGCTTTCAGGATTTTCTCTTTGTCACTGAGACTTGTAAATTTTACTATTAGGTGACGGGGTGTGGGCCTATTCTTATTGATTTTGAGGGGCGTTCTCTGAACCTCCTGAATTTTGATGCCCGTTCCCTTTGCCATATTGGGGAAATTCTCCCCAATAATCCTCTCCGGTATACCTTCTGCTCCCCTCTCTCTTTCTTCTTCTAGAATCCCAATTATTCTGATGTTGTTTCTTCTTATGGTATCACTTATCTCTCGAATTCTCCCCTCGTGGTCCAGTAGCTGTTTGCCCCTCTTTTGCTCAGCTTCTTTATTCTCTGTCATTTGGTCTTCTATATCACTAATTCTTTCTTCTGCCTCATTTATCCTAGCAGTGAGAGCCTCCATTTTTTATTGCACCTCATTAATAGCTTTTTTGATTTCAACTTGGTTAGATTTTAGTTCTTTTATTTCTTCAGAAAGGGCTTTTATATCTCCCGAGAGGGTTTCTCTAATATCTTCCATGCCTTTTTCGAGTCTGGCTAGAACCTTGAGAATTGTCATTCTGAACTCTAGATCTGACATATTACCAATGTCTGTATTGATTAGGTCCCTAGCCTTCGATACTGCCCCTTGTTCTTTTTTTTGTGGTGAATTTTTCCGCCTTGTCATTTTGTCCAGATAAGAGTATATGAAGGAGCAAGTAAAATACTAAAAGGATGGCAACAACCCCAGGAAAATATGCTTTAACCAAATCAGAAGAGATCCCAAATTATGAGGGGGGAGAAAGGGGATAAAAAGAGGTTCAAAAAGAAAGAAAAAAAAAAGAAACGAGAAAAGAAAAGAATTTAAAAAAAGAAAATGAATAAAGGAAAATATAAAAAAAAGAAAAAATATATATATTAGATAAACTAGTTAAAATACATTAAAAAAGAGAAGGGTAAAAGTTAAAAAAAATTTTAGCAGAAGAAGAGAAAAAAAATGAAAAAAAATTAAATTAACTGCAAGACTAAAAAAATCACAGGGAGAAAGCCATGAGTTCCGTGCTCTGCTTTCTCCTCCTCTGGAATTTTGCTGCTCTCCTTGGTATTGAAACCGCACTCCTTGGTAGGTGAACTTGGTCTCGGCTGGATTTCTTGTTGATCTTCTGGGGGAGGGGCCTGGTGTAGTGATTCTCAAGTGTCTTTGCCCCAGGCGGAATGGCACCGCCCTTACCAGGGGCCGGGCTGAGTAATCCACTCAGGTTTGCTTTCAGAAGCTTTTGTTCCCTGAGTGTTTTCTGTAGAGTTCCGGAGGACGGGAATACAAATGGCGGCCTTCTGGTCTCCTGCCCGGAGGAGCCGAGAGCCCAGGGTCCCACTCCTCAGTGTGCCCTCAGAGAACAGCGCCCAGTTACTCCCGCCTGCCTGACCTCTGGCCGCACTCCGAGCTCACCGAGCCTGCGTCCAGTTCAAGGTAACCCTGAGCTGCGAGCTTACTGTCGGCTCTGTCTCTGTAGCCGGTTTCCCCGTTCCAATACCCACAAGCTCTGCGACACTCAGACACCCCCGATCCTTCTGTGACCCTGCGGGACCCGAGGCCACGCTGACCCCGCGTGGGCTTTGTCCCTGTTTAGCCTCTGGAGCGATGTCCCTCAGCGGAACAGACTTTTAAAAGTCCTGATTTTATGTTCCGTTGCTCCGCCGCTTGCCGGGAGCCGGGCCCTCCCCCCGGGGTCTATCTTCCCGTCGCTTTGGATTCACCTCTCTGCCAGTCCTACCTTTCAGAAAGTGGTTGTTTTTCTGTTTCTAGAATTGCCATTCTTCTTCTCTTCGATCTGCCGATGGATTTGCAGGTGTTTGCAATCTTTAGATAAGCTATCTAGCTGATCTCCTGCTAGCTGAAGTAGTCTCAGGCTGCTACTTCTCCGCCAACTTGACTCCTCCCTCCAATCTCATATTTTTAATCTAGGGTTTACCAACTGTGGCTCCTCCAATGGCTCAGAATAAAAAGGGAAATGATCACATAGGATGATTCCAAAGAATTTTTGTTGCTATTGATTCCCTTCCTGTGAGGATGCAAGATGATATAATGTCCGCGGGGTAAGATGATGTGAGGGGAATGACACAGACGCTGTGACGTCAGGGACGTGGCATTAGGCTCCTGGTGACTTTCTGACCTCCCGTTAGGAGGACCTTCTCTTTAAGTGCCCTTCTTAATGCCCATCACCCAATTACCCCATCATCCTACCCATGCCCATCCAGCAACCCTTAGTTTGTTTCCTATAGTTAAGAGTCTCTTATGGTTTGACTCCCTGTTTTCATTTTATTTTGAGAGAGAGAGAGAATCTTAAGCAGGCTCCACACCCAGCAAAGAGCCTGAGACAGGGCTTGATCTCATGACCCTGAGATCATGAACTGAGCCTAAATCAAGAATTGGATGCTTAACTGACTGCGTCCCCTGGAGCCCCAGTCTGTGCTCCTTTTTTTAACTCTTATAAGGACACTGGTCAAATTGGATCATGGGCCTACCCTGCTCCAGTAAGACATCATCTTAGTTAATTACATCTGCAATGACCCTATTTCCAAATAAGGTCATATCTGGGTCTAGAAAGAACATAAACTTGGGGGGGGGCACTATCCAAAATGATGCAGTCTCCATGTGGGCCTCTTCATAGACATGGCAAATGGGTCTCCCAGAGCAAGGATCTAAGAGAGCAAAGGCCATTCACTTATGGCCAGACATCAGATATTGCATACCATCACTTCCACTGTGTTGTATTTGGTGTGGAGGGATTAGGCCAGGGAACAAACATCAGGAGAGTAGGATCACTGAGGGCCACCCTGGAGCTGGCTACATGATACACATTTCTTCACTTGAAAAATACACCCATCCCCTCCTCAGGCCTCCTAAACGCTCATCCCATTACAACATTAGCTTCTGTTAGCTTAATGATCTTCTTTTGTTTATCTAAACATTTGTCTGAGGTTTGAACCTAGAAGTTTCTTTTTTTTAATTAATTTATTTATTTTCAGAAAAACAGTATTCATTATTTTTTCACCACACCCAGTGCTCCATGCAATCCGTGCCCTCTATAATACCCACCACCTGGTACCCCAACCTCCCACCCCCCCCACCACTTCAAACCCCTCAGATTGTTTTTCAGAGTCCATAGTCTCTCATGATTCACCTCCCCTTCCAATCTACCCCAAATCCCTTCTCCTCTCTAACTCCCCTTGTCCTCCATGATATTTGTTATGCTCCACAAATAAGTGAAACCATATGATAATTGACTCTCTCTGATTGACTTATTTCACTCAGCATAATTTCTTCCTGTCCCGTCCATATTGCTACAAAAGTTGGGTATTCGTCCTTTCTGATGGAGGCATAATACTCCGTAGTGTATATGGACCAAATCTTCCTTATCCATTCGTCCGTTGAAAGGCATCTTTTATTTTATTTATTTATTTGACAGAGAGAAATCACAAGTAGATAGAGAGGCAGGCAGAGAGAGAGAGAGAAGGAAGCAGGCTCCCTGCTGAGCAGAGAGCCTGATGCGGGACTTGATCCCAGGACCCTGAGATCATGACCTGAGCCGAAGGCAGTGGCTTAACCCACTGAGCCACCCAGGCGCCCCAAAAGGCATCTTGGTTCTTTCCATAGTTTGGTGACCGTGGCCATTGCTGCTATAAACATTGGGGTACAAATGGCCCTTCTTTTCACTACATCTGTATCCTTGGGGTAAATACCCAGGAGTGCAATTGCAGGGTCATAGGGAAGTTCTATTTTTAATTTCTTGAGGAATCTCCACACTGTTCTCCAAAGAGGCTGCACCAACTTGCATTCCCACCAACAGTGTAAGAGGGTTCCCCTTTCTCCACATCCTCTCCAACACATGTTGTTTCCTGTTTTGTAAATTTTGGCCATTCTAACTGGTGTAAGGTGGTATCTCAATGTGGTTTTAATTTGAATCTCCCTGAGGGCTAGTGATGATGAACATTTTTTCATGTGTCTGATAGCCATTTGTATGTCTTGATTGGAGAAGTGTCTGTTCATATCTTCTTCCCATTTTTTGATATGTTTGCCTGTTTCGAGTGTGTTGAGTTTGAGGAGTTCATTATAGATCCTGGATATCAACCTTTTGTCTGTACTGTCATTTGCAAATATCTTCTCCCATTCCGTGGGTTGCCTCTTTGTTTCTTTGACTGTTTCCTTTGCTGTGCAGAAGCTTTTGATTTTGATGAAGTCCCAAAAGTTTATTTTCGCTTTTGTTTCCTTTGCCTTTGGAGATATATCTTGAAAGAAGTTGCTGTGGCTGATATTGAAGAGATTACTGCCTATGTTCTCCTCTAGGAGTCTCATGGATTCCTGTCTCATGTTGAGGTCTTTTACACATTTTGAGTTGATCTTTGTGTACGGTGTAAGAGAATGGTCGAGTTTCATTCTTCTACATATAGCTGTCCAGTTTTCCCAGCACCATTTATTGAAGAGACTGTCTTTTTTCCACTGTATATTTTTTCCTGTTTTGCCGAAGATTAATTGACCATAGAGTTGAGGGTCCATATCTGGGCTCTCTACTCTGTTCCACTGGTCTATGTGTCTGTTTTTATACCAGTACCATGCTGTCTTGGTGATCACAGCTTTGTAATAAAGCTTGAAATCAGGTAACGTGATGCCCCCAGCTTTATTTTTGTTTTTCAACATTTCCTTAGCGATTCGGGGTCTCTTCTGATTCCATACAAATTTTTGGATTATTTGCTCTAGCTCTTTGAAGAATACCTGTGGAATTTTGATAGGAATGGCATTAAAAGTATAGATTGCTCTAGGCAGTATAGACATTTTAACAATGTTTATTCTTCCAATCCAAGAGCATGGAATGGTCTTCCACCTTTTTGTGTCTTTTTCAATTTCTTTCATGAGTATTCTGAAATTCCTTGAGTACAGATCCTTTACCAAGAAACAAGAGCCCAGGACCTGACGGATTCCCTGGGGAATTCTACTAAACTTTCAAAGAAGAAATAACACCTATTCTCCTGAAGCTGTTTCAAAAAATTGAAGCAGAAGGAAAACTTCCAGACTCTTTCTATGAAGCCAGCATTACCCTGATCCCCAAACCAGGCAAAGACCCGACCAAAAAGAAGAATTTTAGACCAATATCACTGATGAATATGGATGCTAAGATTCTCAACAAGATCCTAGCCAGCAGGATCCAACAGCACATTAAAAAGATTATCCACCATGATCAGGTGGGATTCATCCTTGGGCTACAAGGATGGTTCATCATTTGCAAATCAATCAATGTGATACAACAAGTTAATATGAGAAGAGAGAAGAACCACATGGTCCTCTCAATTGATGCAGAAAAAGCATTTGACAAAATCCAGCATCCATTCCTGATTAAAACGCTTCAAAGTACAGGGATAGAGGAAACATTCCTGAACCTCATCAAATCTATCTATGAAAGACCCACAGCAAATATCATCCTCGATGGGAAAAAGCTTGAAGCCTTCCCACTGAGGTCAGGAACACGACAAGGATACCCACTTTCACCACTCTTGTTCAACATAGTATTAGAAGTCCTAGCAACAGCAATCAGACAACAAAGAGAAATAAAAGGTATCCAAATTGGCAATGAAGAAGTCAAACTCTCTCTCTTTGCAGATGACATGATTCTTTATATGGAAAACCCAAAAGACTCCACCCCCAAACTACTAGAACTCATACAGCAATTCAGCAACATGGCAGGATACAAAGTCAATGGTGCAGAAATCAGTGGCTTTCTTATACACTAACAATGAAAATACAGAAAGGGAAATTAGAGAATCGATTCCATTTACTATAGCACCAAGAACCATAAGATACCTGGGAATAAACCTAGAAGTTTCTTTTAACACAACTCTTAACAAAAGGTTTTATAGCTACACTCTTGCCTTCCATCTTTATACCATAGTTTTCTGACAGTACCCTGAGTTTTATCTTTGATCAGAAGCTACTTCTTAATTTTAACATTATTTGCCATCTAGAGGTCTGAGAATTTCCAAAAACACCAAGTCCTGACCTCTATACATTTAATAGTCCTCTATTTAGTTTCTTTCTTGGCTCTTACAATTTGCAGGCATACCTTGGAGATAATCCTAAAGCAGCAAAATACACATTCTTATCGAGTGCACATGGAAAATTCTCCAGAATAGATCCCGTACTGGGTCACAAATCAACCCTCAACAAGTACAAAAACACCCAAGATCATATCATGCATATTTTCAGACCACAGTGTTATGAAACTGGAAGTCAGCCACAAGAAAAAGACTGAGAACACTTCAAATACATGGAGGTTAAAGACCATCCTACTCAGGAATGAATGGCTGAACTAGAAAATTAAAGAAGAAATTTTGAAAAATACATGGAAGAAAGTGAAAATGAATAAATGACAGAAGCCTTTGGTATATAGTAAAGGCCGTTTTAAGAGGGAAGTATATAGCAATACAGCCCTACCTCAAGAAGCAAGAAAAGTCTCAAATATACAAACTAACCTTACACCTAAAGGAACTAGGAAAGGAGCCACAAATAAAGCCTAAAGCCAGCGGAAGAAGATAAATAATAAAGATTGGTGCAGAAATAAATGATATAAAAGCAAAAAGAAATCAATAGAACAATTTAACAAAGCTAAGAGCCAGTTCTTCAAAAGAATTAATAAAATTGAAAAACTCCTAGCCAGACTTATCAGAAAGAAAAAAGACCCAAATACATAAAATCATGAATGAAAGAGAAATCATAACCAACAACACAGAAATATAAGAGAATACTATGAAAAATTATATGCCAACAAACTGGGCAACCTGGAAGAAACAGACAAAGTCCTAGAAATCTACAAACTACCAAATCTGAAACAGGAAGAAATAAAGAAAATTTTAACAAACCAATAACCGCAAGGAAATTGATTCAGTCATCAAAAATCTCCCAACACACAAAAGTGTTTGGCCAGATGGATTCCCAGGGAAATTCTACTGGATATTTAAACAAGGGCTAATACCTATTTTTCTGAAACTGTTCCCAAAATAGAGATGAAAGGAAAAGTCCCAAACTCATTCTATGAAGCCAGCACTACTTTGATCGCAAAACCAGACAAAGACTCCACTGAAAATATTACAGACTTTATCTCTGATGAATATGGATGCAAAAATTCTCAATAAAACACTAGCAAATCAAATCCAACAGTATATTGAAAGGATTATTCACCACAATCAAGTGGGATTCATTCCTGGATGCAGGGCTAGTTCAATATTCACAAATCAATGTGATATACAACATTAATACAAGAAAGGATAAGGACCATATGATCCTCTCAGGAGATACAGAAAAAGCATTTGACAAAATACAGTATCCTTTCTTGATAAAAACCCTCAACAATGTAGGGTAGATGGAACATACCTCAGTATTATAAAACCCATATATGAAAGACCCACAGCTAATATCATCTTCAATGGGGAAAAATTAAGAGCCTTTCCTCTAAGGTCAGGAACAAGACAGGGATGTCCACTCTCACCATTAGTATTTAAGATACTACCAGTAGTCTTAGCCTTAGCAATCAGAAAACAAAAAGAAATAAAAGGCATCCAGACTGGCAAGGATGAAATCAAACTTTCACTATTTGTGGACAACAAGATAGTCTATGATGTGGAAAACCCAGAAGACTCCACCAAAAAATTGCTAGAGTACACGAGCTCATCGAAGTTGTTGGATATAAAATCAATGTGCAGAATCTGTTGCATTTCTATACACCAATAAGAAAGCAACAGAAAAGGAAATCAAGGAATCAATCCTATGTGCAACTGCACCAAAAATAATAAGATTACCTAGGAATAAGCCTAACTAAAGAGGTAAAAGCTCTGTACTCTGAACTATAGATCACTTATGAAAGAAATTGAAAAGGACACAAAGAAATGGAAAAGCATTCCATGTTCATGGATTGGAAGAATAAACATTGTAAATTGTTTGTGCTACCTAGAGCACTCAATACACTTAATGCAATCCCTATTAAAATGCCATAAGCATTCATCACAGAGCTAGAAAACATAATCCTAAAATTTGTATGGAACCACAAAAGACCCCAAATAGGCAAAGCAATTCTGAAAAAAAAAAACCACACAAAAAAAAACTGGAGGCATTTCGATTCCAGATTTCAGGCTATATTACAAAGCTATAGTCATCAAGACAGTAATGGTAATGACACAAAAACAGACACACTGATCAAATGGAACAGAACAGAAAACCTAGAAATGGACCCACAACTATATGGCCAACAAATCTTTGACAAAGCAGGAAAAAATCTCCGATGGAAAAAAGACCGTGTCTTCAGCAAATGGTATTGGGAAAACTGGACAGCAATATGCAGAAGAATGAAATTGGACCACTCCCTTACACCATACACAAAAATAAACTCAAAATAGATGAAAGACCTAAACGTGAGACAGGAATCCAAAAAACTCCTAGAGGAGAATACAGGCAGAAATCTCTTTGACATTAGCCATAGCAACTTCTTATTACACATGTCTCCTGAGGCAAGAGAAACAAAAGCAAAAACGAACTATTGGGACCTCATGAAGAAAAAACCTTCTGCACAGTGAAGGAAACAATGAACAGAACTAAAAGGCAGCCAACAGAATGGGAGGAGAAATTTCCAAATGACTTATCTGATAAAGGGTTAGTATTCAAAATATATAAAGAACTTATCAAACTCAATACCCCAAAACAAATAATCCAGTCAAAAATGGGCAAAAGAGGGGTGCTTGGGTGACTCTGTGGGTTAAGCCTCTGCCTTTGGCTCGGGTCATTATCTCAGGGTCCTGGGATGGAGCCCTGCATCAGGCTCTCTGCTCAGCAGGGAGCCTGCTCCCCCCCCCCACCTGCTTCTCTGCCTACTTGTGATCTGTCAAATAAATAAATAAAATCTTAAAAAAAAACAAAAAAACCCATGATGGTAGAAGAGATTTTTTTTAAAAAATGGGCAAAAGACATGAACAGGCACTCTTCCAAAGAAGACATCCAGATAGTTAACAGTCATATAAAAAGCAGCTCAACATCACTCATCAGCAGTGAAATGCAAATCAAAACCATGATGAGATTATCACCTCACACCTGTCAGAATGGCTAAAATGAACAATACAAAAAATAACAGGTGTTGGCAAGCATGTGGAAAAACGGGGAACCCTCTTGCACTGTTGCAAATGCAAACTGGTGCAGCCATGCTGGAGAACAGTTTGGAGGTTCCTCAAAAAGTTAAAAAAAAAAAAAAAAGAACTACCCTACAACCCAGCAATTGCACTACAGGTATTTACCCAAAGAATACAAAAATATAGATTTGAAGAGGTATATGCACCTTAATGTTTATAGCAGCTTTGTCAACAACAGCCAAACTACGGAGAGAGCCCAGATGTCTATCAACTGATGAGTGGATAAAGATGTGGCATGCCTATACATATAATGGAATATAACTCAGCCATCAAAAATGACATCTTGTCATTTGCAGCACTGCGGATGGAACTAGAGTGTATTATGTTAAGGGAAGTAAGTCTAGTCAGAGAAAAACAAATACCATATGATTTCTACCATATGTGGAATTTAAGAAACAAAATAGGTGAACATATGGGAAGGGGGAAAAGGAAAAAGAGAGAGAGGCAAACAAACCATGAGAGACTCTTAATAATAGAGAACGAACTGAGGGCTGGTGGAGGGAGGTGGCTGGGGGATGGGCTAGATGGGTGGTGGGTATAAAAGGGGGCACTTGTGATGAGCACTGGGTGTTGTAGCTAAGTGATGAATGCAGATACCAATATCGCACTGTATGTTCACTAAAATTTAAGTTTAAAAAAATAAACAGAATGGAACAAAAACCTTAAAGTTAGCCCAGTGTGGATGAAGCATAAGTAAACTGTGTGGCAGCCATATGGTAGGTTACTATTTAATCTTGACAGGGAAGGGGTGGGGAAATATTTTAATGCCATGAAAAAAAATGTTGGAGTAAAACAGGGCACAAAAGATTCCTATTTTATTCCCGTGTGTGTCCTTAAAGCAAGAGAGCTAGAAAGCCTGGAGAGATACCCAACTGTTAGCTTGGGACAGTTGCCAGGGATGTTCCTTTTCCTTAATGCTTCGTGTTCAGTCTACATTACATTTTCTGTAGTGAGCACATATTCCTTTCATAATTAGTTTAAAAAACTAAATCCATGGGTTTGGTTACTTTGAATGAAAAATATTAGCGGGGATTTTCTCGAGATGTATGAAGCATGACCCCGTGTGGGGACCCCTTGGGTCCTTCCTTGCCTCCACCCAGTTTCACCCCCGCCCCTGCACCCTTGCAGTGGCCCTGGGAGGCATGGGCCCTGAGCTCAGCTGGTTGGGGCCGGCCTGCCGTCAGCTCCCCTTGTGCCTCTCCCTTTTGGAGCGGTGCTGGGGGGACCCCAAGTGCTCTGCTTGGTCCTCACCCCACCTGTGTGCCTCTGTGGCTCTATTTTCCAGAGGGCGAAACGGAGACATCCGAGCTTCCAGGATCCCAGCGGTGGGGTGACACACTGGATTCGCAGTACCCAGGGACTGGCCCTGCCTCCCGCCCCACAGTCACACTGCAGTTCTGCCTGGGCCTGGATCTCTCTAGGACAGGGTGCACACCAAGAACACCTGTCCCATTGTGTCCTGTCTCCTAGAGTGGAAAGCCAGTGCCTTTACCCCTGCCATAAGGTGACGAGGCCAAGCTTTCTGAGGAAGGATGACTCAAGCAAGAGCAGAAGGCACAAAAATAGAGATGATCTCCAAGGTCGGTCCGGCCAGTGTGTCCTTGGCAGGTTCTGGGGCTAACACAGTGGGCAGTGGTCTGGGCTAGAAGTGGATAAAGCGAGCCTGAGCTATAAGGAAGTCCAGAACTGGGAAACACCTTCAGGGCACTAGACCAACAGACTATCTTTGCTAGGCCTCCATGTCTCTGTGAGGGATAGGGGTCACCTAGAAGGGTTCCTGGCTTTGCTTCTTCCAGGGGAGCACAAAGAGGGTGGAGAAACCATAGTACTTAGGCAATTGCTCACACAGAGAGCTTTTTTGCACTGGGCCTGTCCTGGATGGTAGAGCAAAGGACAGCATGGAGGACAGCCAGCCTGGCCCCAGGAGACCAGAGCCCTCACCACCCATCGGACTCTGTTGATCCTGTCCCCACCCCCACCTTCTGTACCTGTATTCTAGGGCTAGCCATAGACGTCAGGTGCAAGAGGTCCTGGACAACTTTCAGGCCAACCTTGTCATATTTGAGAGAAACTTGTCCAAGGGCATTCAAGCGGCCAGCAGATTTTTAGGGATGAGCCCTCTGATGAGAGGACACGATTTCTGCAATTTCATCTTGATCTCTTTGTGCATCCACACTGTCACACTGGGAAGTTCTGCCAGACAATGACAAGCACGAAGTGATGGAATGATTGCCTTGTCCTCCCTTTAGGTGATGATTAACAACCTGCTCCTTCCAGAGACATCGGGTTTCCTTGGAGAACTTGGTGAGAACCAAAGGAGTGATGGACTCGTGTCGGGCACACATTCGGGGCAGGAGACCAGTCCTCGCATCATTTACCAGACCAGGAACATACGGGGTTCCCACTAAACCTGTCTCCTGGGTACTCCTTAACAGCACCTGATGCTGTTTTAGGACCGGCTCTCCAGCATCTTTGGACACTGGAATGAAACACTGAGCTACAATGGAGGGCCACCACCTCTTGCACTGCCTACAGAGTGCCAAGAAGCAATTCAACCTTTTACCCCCACCCCCCCAAGACTGGCTTGTCACTGTTGTCACAGGGATCTATCATACTGGATATCTAGAGAATTGGGTCAGTTCACTAACAGTTGCGAACTATGTCACAGGAGGTTGAATTTCACCTTCAACCTTTTCATAATTAACTTAATTTTTATCCTTACTGGATTATGTGGTAAACAACCAGCAAGGACATAAGAGCTGAACATTTTCTTACGCACCCTTGCCCCACACTGTCCAATAAAGCAGTTACTGCACACGGGAGATGGTGCTAGTGAGCGTCACATTCATACAGGATTTGGAAGACAGCATGGAAAAAAAAAAGAATGTTAGCATTTCTTTTTAATAAATTTTCTATTACACATTGAGATGATGAAAATAAATTTCACTTTTTTTCATCTTTAGTGAAAAGCTATTGGAAACTTAATATATAAACATATTTGGCTCACAGTATGTTTTTGATGGATGGTGCTGGTCTAGAAGAGCTATCTGAAAGCATTCCTCCTTGCAGAGTTTAAAGCAAAGTGCAAAATTCCTTTCTTCCACAAAACATGAAGAATTGTTTGTAAGGGCTTGTGTCCGGGCACGTTCCAAAGGTACATGCCTGGTATCATTCTCCTGCTCCTGCACAGTGAGTACCAGGTCTGTGGCAAATGATTCCAGGGCCTCGGGACTGTTTGCAATTTCCAGAGTCCAGAGAGACAAAAGCAGCTCCTGCTAGCATTCCTGTGACTATTGAAAAGAGATGGAGTGATGCCCCGCCTCCCTCTTCATACTCTTGGGACCAGCACAAGCACTCCCTCCCTCTGCCTTCTTCAAGGGTGGCAGCAGGGAGAGAAGCGTGTTGATAATCATAATCAATCCCCCATAGCATTTTAGGAGGGCTCTGTGCCCAGGAATGAAGCAGGATCCCTCTTGGATAGTGCGAGACTGCCAGTCCAAAACAGGAACATTACAATAACAAGTCCTGGGGGGATGGGAGACAGCAAAAAAATACCCAAAGTAATAGAAACATACAAGAATATTGCTTGTAATTCATGGCTTATTCTGGGGGTGCTCACCAATCGCATCTTAAATAAATGGCGAGGGAAAAACGCCCAGTGCCGGGCAGCACACACCATGTATTTTCTACCTTTGTGTAATCAGGGTCCAAAAGGTGGCAAATACAAGGGGATGTATTCAAAGATTCTCTCCCATACGCCCTGGGTCTCATCTGCTGACAGATGGGCAAAGGATTAGGTGGGAGTTCATTTTCCCTCCCTGTGCTTTAATTTCTCTTGCTAAAGGAACTGAGGAATGAGGGAGAACAGAGGATTTTCAGTATTTGATGACTCTCCATAGTGTGTCTGGTACAAGCCCGGTAGAAGCAACAGGTAGTGTAGTTCTCTCTTATAGTTGAGGAAACAGACCTGAGATCATTTGAGTGATGGAAACTTAAGCCGTTTGTCTGAAGACACAAGCTAACAGTAGACGCAGGGCAGGAGCAAGGCTGCCCATCTTCGGAGCCCACAGTCCAGCCGTGATACACAGTGGGTAGTTACGCCCACGCGGTTTGCCCTCATCTCTACTTTGTGCTGTCATCGTTGGCACTGAAAGAGTATTAGCAATTGAGAACTTGAAACTGTTAAGGATCACTTCAGCTGAAAGATGCTTGGCCAGTTGGGTGGAAAGGTCGGTGCAGTGCAAGTCAGGAGAAGGCTCAGCTGACCTTTCCTCCGGGGCCACAGGAAGCCTGCCCGCCTGTGGTCATGATTTCTCACAGGTCCTTGGGTTTCTGCTTTGCACGGATCTCTCTATAACCTTGCAACCAGGGCTGCGGGAACAGGATGGCAGCCCAGATTATGAATGTTTTCATTGACTGATACATTAGAAAATACTTGTTCTAATTGACTAATGCATTAGAAAATGCTTACCTCACTTTAAAAAATTAAATGATTCCACTAACCCATCTCCCAACGCCTTAGGACACAGAGCGTCTCCGCTGTGAGAAACAGACTGCGGGACTAGCTGCTCCCCTTACCTGGGGTCCTGGGGCACAGAACACGGACCCCCGGCAGAGCTGCTCTCCAGAACGCCCACAGGTCAACACCTTGGCAAGGGGCCCTTGCCCATGCCTGCTCTCTGCACCTGTGAGCCTCACTGTGGACTTTTTGGAAAGCTCTCACCTCCCCAGCAACCGTCTCTGAACATTTCAGCTTCAGTCTTCTCTCCCAATCAATCCTAGCTGGCATCTTCTAGTTAAGAATTACTCCGAATTTCTGTCTTGTATGTTTTTTTGCTGTGAGAGCCATTACAGATTTCTTGAAGTTCAATGACATTTGGAAGGAACAGAGACCGTCTGCCATCTTAAGTTAGGACCTCTGACTTGTAAATAAGGCCGCTTCCAGTTTGCTGGAGGGAGTTGATAACCCGGTGGGGGTGTCCTGAAAATTAGCCCCGACTTCACCAGAGGAAGCTCCTTGACCTCTTCTGGCTTATGCCCTGTCCTGTTTTAAGATCCAGTGTTTCTTTATAAACATTATCTCACTTGGGGATTCATCTAAAATGCCGACTGTGGCAGCTTTAACCTCCAACAGATCTGTGAGAGAAATGCAGTTTCTGACCCAGCAGAGCTGTATTTATTTTTTCTTTCTGCTCTCCTTCCTTCTCTTTCTTCCTTATTTCTCTTTTCCTTTTCTCTTTTTCTTCCTTTCCTTTCCTCTTTTTTTCTTTTCTCTTCCCCCCTCCCCTCCCCTCTCCTCTCTCCTTGCCTTCCTTCCTTCCTTTCTATTAAGCAGGCTCTATGCCCAGGGTGGAGCCCAACGCAGGGCTTGGACTCACAACCCTAAGATCAAGACCTGAGCCGGGACCAAGAGTCAGATGGACGCTCAGCTGACTGAGCCACCCAGGTGCACAAAAGCTGCATTTCTTAAAATCAAGGCTCACCTACTCATAGAAAACAGATCCAGGCCCCCTGGATAACTAATTTCAGTATTACCTGTGCGTTTATCTAATTTATCCTTCTTTCTACTTGCTTCAGATTATTTTTTCCTTAGCCAGACTTTTAAAATGTATTGGTGAACCAAACGTCCCTTGCATTCTTTGATGGCCTCTAATTGCTGGTGCTCCTAAGGTTAAGGGCACCACGGGGCCTCCTCCACCCCACCCCCACCAGGGGTTGGGGATGACCCATGTATGACCCATGATCCACTGTACGTCCTCCCTCATTAGAAACTTCGTTTCCACCCTCTTTCCCCCTTCCCAGGAAAACAGTCGAAGCATGTGCCCAAATTTATTTTTTATTTTGCATACATAGGAAATGGGACTCTATCAAAAGAGAACAAAAAAGAGAAATGAGCCAAATGTTGCAGAGGAAAAACATGCACAGATCTGCTCCCAGCTTACTCCTAATCACTGACTCTATAAGACTTCGACACACCAGGAGCTGGACCTACTCCGGGAGGGGGACACAGTCCACTGTCAGCACAGACGGAACGAGAAGGGCCAGGAGATGCCACCACGAGTGGAATTTCTACGCACAGTAGCAGTGTTCGCTGTAGCAGGGTTCTCACCCAGGTTCGAGGGAAAACAAAATTTATCTTCACAAACATGGAATACAAAATTCTTGAGCACTACCTAAATCATTCAGTCTCTGAGATCATTTGTTATTAAAAAGAGAAATGAAATTTAGTCATGGATATTTGGGTGCTTATTCAACTGCACCCGGATCCAATTCCAGGGGTGGCCCTTACTGTGCTTCTTCATTAAGACAACAACAACAACAAAAAAAGGGAGAAATTTAAGTCAAAAATGCAAGATGAAAGACCCGGAAGAAGAGGAACCTTCTGGACCCATGTAGTTGTCCTTGTTGTAAACAGCAAACGTTGTGCTTTGTTGTCTCCTTTGGATCAAGGACTAGATGAGCGGAGGTACTGCTGTCAGGGACAGGAGTTCGGAGGTCACACGAGGCTGGCCGAAGACACCAGCAGCAGCATCTGTGTTTAAAACCTGTGTTTCCAAGGGCCCGTGTTCGGCTCCCAGCATTTCCTGTGGAGTTCCCTGGGAGGCTTGCAGGTTCTCCATCTTCGCAGGGAGGTCATTCTGGGCAAGGTGCCGCAGTCCTATCCTGATCTCTCACCCAGGAGGAAAGGGACGCCCAGACTCCTGGTCTGGCGGAATGAAAACACTCAGCATCCATGCAGGTGACATGTTCAGAAGCTCAAGTCCAATGAGTAACAATTTCTCAAGAGGCTGGTCCAATTAGTTATTACAAAAATAACCCCCCGCCGCCCGCCGGCCCTATCCCACTACTACACACACAGGGACCCTCCCATCTGGACTACGCTGCTTTGCCTTCCTACACACCACCGGCTGGATCTCTGGGGGTTCACCTGCACGGCCAGCACTGCTTACTGCAGAAGCCGCACCTTCCTTTCAGCCGGGTGACCCCTCACTAGAGCCCAGCGTTGAGACGCGCTTCACTGCCAGGGTTTGCATTTCCAACCACATCTTCTATTCTCATTTTGATTAAGCTGTCAGTGAAATCTACTCAGTACTTTTTAAAGAGATCTTCCTGCAGTCCTGGGATTCTGCATTCCTCTTTTTTTCAGCAAGCTTTTCCTCTTTAGAGAACACCCCCCCACATACACACACATCTGCTGACATCAAACTGCAGGCCTGGCCTGCTGCCCCAGGGGCCACCACTCTCCAAGGGGATGGTGTGACTTCCCAGCCGGCGGTGCCTCTCCACTTGGAAAGTGTCCATCACAACCACCACCAGGGCTGCCGAAGGAAGGGTGTGGAGACCTCTGGTCAGACAGCTGCTGACATTCAGAGAAGACGCTCTGAGTCTGACCTTAAAGGACAGGACTCTACACGAGCTTCCACAGACTCACTAGAAAGCCCAGGGTGGGGTTGGGCGGGGAGATTGGCAGGGAGGTGAACCATTTTATTTTTGCCCAGTCAGACCAAGAGTTCATAAAATGCAATGTCCCAGTTTGACGCAGGAATCCATTTCCCATAAATTGCAGTAACTTTCCTTCGTGATTTTCGGGTAACTGTAGACATTCAAACTTGACCTCATCTGGATCCGCATCTCCTTGAGGTACACAGTCCCCTCCCAGCCCTGGCTACGCAGAAGGGAAGCCACTGTCACCTCTAGGAAGTGAGTAGAGACAGGAAGTGCTAGGAGGCTTCTCCCACAGCAGAGCTTCACAGCTTCCTGAAGAGGAAGACTGACAGGACGAGGGGCTCCGAGAATGGAGCCTGGGAGGCCTCACTTCCGTGAGCTGCCTGCTGTGTTCTTGGGCCAGGAGTGGTTTCCTCCTCGTACTCACCTGCACACACGGGCCCTGCCTTGCCTCCTTCTCCTTAGTCTCTCTCCTGAGGATCTAGGGTGTCAACCCTTGAGGACTGTCCACACTCTGCCAGAGCTCAGATTACATCAGAAACAGAAGCAACAGAGGAGACACAGGATAAATTCAAATATTGGTCCTCCACAGAAAACTTGAAAGGGAGCTGTGCTTGCTTTGAAGATATCAAAGAGGAATTTGCCCTTAGTGGCTCAGAAGACAATTCCCGGAAGCGAACATTGATGGGGACTGAGAGGTGCGGTGAGAGCGCCTCTCCCCTTTCCTCCTGAGGTCGCACAGCAGGCGCCGGGCAGTGCCCGCTACTTAGCCTTCACCACCTGTTCATATGGGGGCGGGGGCGTGTTGCAGTAAGAAGGGGGCGGAGGGTAGGCCATGCTTCCCTGGGGTGAGTTGGGCTGAACCTGGAAAGCCATCGGTACAGTATTTCCGGCGGGATTCATCCCCGGTCCTCCAGGGTCGGTGTAATATGGCAGCCCCGGCTGCTGCGCTCCTGAAAAGAGAGATTAGCAGATATGAACACGGCAGAGAATACGCAGAGCCCACCACACCAGAGCAGTGTCCAGCCGGGGGTCTGTGGAGACCAGCACTCTGGTCCTTCACTCACCTGGCAAGCATGCAAGCCCAAACATCTGAACACAGTGGGGCACCTGGGATACGGTAACAAGCTAGAGCCACACGTGAGTCCCTGGCCTCGTGGGGCCTGTGCTCTACTGGGGTGTAGAGGGCCGAGAGGGCACACACAAACTCACCAGCAGGGCCAAGTGACAGGACGGACATTGACAGGATCAGACATGGTATGTGGCTGGTCACTAACTCAAAGCCTGAATGATAAACCCAGGAGGCTCTGCAAAGAGCTGGGGAAGTGTATGCTAAAAAATTACCAATGGAGAGAGCCGTTTCCACTCTCAAGGGAGGAAAATCGAGGCCATAGTAAAGTAAGCCGATTCACAGCTCCCTCCTGGAAGAGCTGGAACGGGACCCTGGTTTCCTGACTCTTCCAGAATGATCACTGGCAGCTGCACACGCCCTCTGAGAACACAGTTTGCCAGGGTGGCCAAGTTCACAGACAGGGAGACAATGGGAGCAAACACCAGAAGGGCGGGTTTAGGCATCCGCGGAATCTGTTTTCCTTCGGCACTGCTGGAGGAGATGGTCGTCTGCTTTACTCCGACAGTGAGGCTATCAGATGCAGGCTGACTCCCCTGCTTCAAGCTGGGGTGTAGGATGTGGGAGGGGGGCGTCCAGAAAACAAAGAAGGTGACAAGACTAGTGTAACTCTCATTTTAATGGGTAGGAATATGTGAGCTGCTACTTTAGAGCCTAGTTTTTAGATCTGCTAACTCTGATCATGTTGATAACACTACAGAGTATGGGATGCATAAACAAAGAATTAAGAAAAACAAAACAAAACAAAACTGTGAGCTTTCGGTGTGTCCCAGGCTAAGCTAATTTTGTGGGTAGACTTGGGTCTATTTTTTGAGTTAGGCCTCATGTAATTCAGAAAGATACCTAAGTGTCAGAGAAGTCATCCCTGTACATATATTGGTTAGGGCCTTTTTTTTTTTTAAATTTCCAAGTGTCTCTTTCTGCAGTTTAACTGAATAAAGGTCAGATTACTAGGAAGACGCTCAACAATCTGTGTAAGGTGTCACAAACCTGGCATACGGCAGATCTTGGAAATCTACAAATGTGCAAAAGGAGAGAATGTAAGACAGAAACCGAAGGCCAGAAAGGTATTCCAGGGTGTCAGCATGAGAGCAATCGGGCACAAATTGCACCTTTACCAACCGCCGCCTCATCTCGCACCTGTACAGCCCAGCAGACAACACCTGCTCCCATCTGTGCATCCCTCCGTGACCTTGGATGCATTTGCTCACAAGCCCATGACTGGCCATGATCATGAGTTTCCCAAGGGCAGAGATTATGATTTATTTATCTCTGGATCCCTGTATATTTTATATAAGCAAAAAATTAATTAAAGATTTTTTTTTTTAAAACAGGCAATTGTAATAGTTTGTAAAAGACATCATCAAAGTCCTTGACTATGAAAGAAGGAGAGATTATGATGTTCAGGAAGAATAACCGAAAGGCCCCAGGGACCAATTTAATGTGAAACGCTTGAGGACAGAGAAGAGGTATGACTAGAAAAGACCCTGGTTTAGGGTCTTGATAAAAGGGCCCAACCAAAAAAGAGGGGATACAAGGAAAGAGAGGGTGCAGGGTAAGGGCAGGGCCAATGAAAGCTCCACGCTGGGCCTGCTGGAGCTGAGGCAGCTTCAGGACTGTCCTGTCAAAGTGGGGACAAAAACATGGGTGGGTTAAAACCACGCAGGAGGTGTGCAGGGAGGCAGAAGGATGGCTGAGGAGAGAACTGCAGGGCAGACCAACATTCAAGACCGGAAAAGAACCCCAAGCACGTGAGGTGGCGGAGAAGAAAGCAAAGGAGCCCGGGGAGAAATAATGAAACAGTGAAATAGGGGTTGGGCCATGCCGGCAAAGGGAAAGGGGAATTTTTAAGGAAGTGACTGGTCCTCTACAATGTCAAATAGAGGGCAAAATAAGAACAGCAAATTTCCATTGGATATGGCATCTGGGATTTCTCCTCAGGAGCTGCAGTACAGTGGGAGGTACCAAGGGCAGTGGCGACACTCTCAGGGCAAGGAGGGAGAAGCCCAGATGAGGGGAGAGGTAGCAGTTGAAGGGTCTGCAGGAAGGAGAAAGATGTGTGTTTAAGGATGGGGAAAGCTCCCGATTGTGTACAGGGAAGAGGGGCACATATATAGGAAAGAAAATGGACTTCTAGGGAAGAAGATAAGCTCAATGAGGGCAGGGACCTCATCCGTCCGCTTCAACATCTGCACCCCACTGCCTAGCCGGGAGCCTGGTGTACAAGAGGACACCAATTCCTTCTGCTGAATGTGCGGAGGAGCACGGGGAACCCACAGTCGTGTTGGAAGGAGGACCAAGGTGCTTGTAGCAAACAACCTCTTTATTGAGCGAATCGGGGTGGGAGGTTATCTGAGCAGATTCCAAATGCTCCAAGAAGAGATGGCCATGGACAGTAGCAAAATAGTGACAAGGAGTGACAGAGCCCACTGGTATGGGATTCAGTGTGACAGGGTTTATGAATAAGAGGAGAAGCCAGACACCAAAGGGATGCCAGCACCATCTCTTTACCCTGTGGGGGTAGAACATGGGGGAAGAGAGCCAAGCCCTTCAGGACTGAAGGTTCATGGCAGAGGGTCCAGTGAGAGAAAGAAAACATGTAGAGGATTCTATGAAGAAGCTGGAGTTACAGGAAGACTGTTTCTACAGTAGACAAATCGGAAAGAATCTGGAGGAGTGAGTAAAACAATGGTGGCCACACAATCGCTTCTTCTGTTTCCTCGTATTAAGTAAGTGTCTATAATGGCAATTTGTATGTCATTTGTATTCCATGGGTATACACATGTATTATATGGGTATGGTGTGGGGATAGTAAGGGGATGGGAATGTGATCAGAACTGTGTGTGTGTGTGTATGTATGTGTGTGTGTGTATATATATATATATATATATATATATTTAAGATTTACTTATTTGAGAAACAGCAAGCACAAGCAGGAGGGGCAGAGAGAGGAAGAGAGACTCTCAAGCAGACTTCCCATTGAACATGGAGCCCAACATGGGGTCCGATCTCACGACCCTGAGATCACAACCTGAGCCAAAACCAAGAGTCGGACACCTAACTGGCTATGCCACCCAGGCACCCCTAGAATCGTACGCATATCCTTGAAGATGCTGAGGCTCAGAAGAATGAATGAAGCAACTTGCCAAGGGCACAGGGCTGATATCTGGAAGCACCAGGATTTGAACATAGGAGTGTAGTGGAAAGCCCAGGCTCTTTCCACTAGGACAGGTGTTTCTCATAATTGGGTGATGAGCTGGGAGAAGAAGTTCAGGCTAGAAAGGGACAGGAAAACCAGGAAGATTGATGACACAATGGGCCTGAGCTCCAACCAAAAATGAAGGGCTTGCCGAAGAACTGTCAACACAGACTTCCCATCTCGGCTGCGCTCTTATCCAAGGGGCACACCGTCTTGTCTCCAGAAGTCATTTCATTCTTTAAGGCCATCATCTCTTTTCTCTTTGAGCATCTAAGCATGATCTGAGAAGGAACTCTAGATTCAGCAAAGGTGAGTAGGAACTTCTTAAAGAAGTCAGTTGACAATAGCTCCTCCAGTGAAGCTCTTTCCCACCTAAGCTGAAGGATGTTCTGGCAGCCAAGCATTCTTAACAATGAACTTGCTACCACTCAACTAATCTGACTGGCCTGCAACTTGGCAATGGATGAGCTGGGGCAGTCTTTTCTTGAGATGCACAAGGATCTGGCTGGTAGCAGAGAATGGAGTGGATATGCGGAGACTGCCTGAAGAAGACTGTGTGGCCCGGAAGAGACGGAAAGGTTTCCAGCCCTAGGGTGTCCCCATTTCCAAGAGCTTCCATGTGTCTTTATAATGAGCCCCCACTTGGAGTTAGCTCTATGCATTTCGGTGCTCTTTTCACTCTACCTACTGCCTGTGTTTTCAGTTTAATCAGACCCCATATCCCGCCTTCCCACATCCATGTCCTCTAGCCAGGCTGCTCAAGGTGTGCGCAGGTCTCCTAAACACACTGCGGGAGACACACGCTCATCCTTTCCACCCATGACTCAGACTTTCTGTATTTATTCTCCCTCGTGGTTGGGGTCCCTCTCTTCACCAGCCCACTCACGGGACTGCACGCTAATTCTCTCATGAGGGATAACAGACTGTCTGTAACCAGGTTCTTAGTGGCTTCAGTCTTGGTTCTTACTGCCCTGCCTTATGCTCTGCCTCCCAACAAGAACCTAGTTGCTTGTATCCAGCTCACCTCTCCCTTAGCCCTCACCAGAGAGCATTTCCGGGGTGTTCCACACGCAGACCACTCCTCCGTCTCCACACCACCTCCTCCTTGTCCTCCTTGTCTAGGTAATTCCCATTTATCTCTCAAGTTTCAGATCAGAATCGCCAACTCCAGGAAGCTACATCTCACTGCCCACCACTCCCTTCCTGGCTGGATTAGGTACCCTGTCATCCTGGCATCCAGAACAGTGTAATTTCCTGAGCTTTCTGCACATGGAAATAGGATCATTCATCTTGGAACCCTCCAAGTACAGAACAGCATGTAGCATGTGATATTCCATAAATACAGGAGATGAATGACTGAAGAGGGACGAATGGTGATGTTGCTTTGGATTTCGCCTCTGCTATACTGTGCTGGGCACATTTGGCAGTTTCCTGAGGCACATCTATTTCTGATACAACAGGAAGAACAGGCTGCCCCAGCCCAGCAAGCCTGCGTCAACCCTGCCCATCACTCCTGAGAGCAGAGGCATTCGAAGATGACCTCAACTCCCTATCACAGATGACAGCAGGGTGGGCTGTGGTCTTTGTATCAGAGATGAGCCTCAGGCTGTGACTAAGATCCATGCATCATGGCCACTCACACCAGATGATAATGAGATGCACTGGCAAGTGTGTCCAATTCAACTGGCATTTTTATGTTAAGAGTCACAACTCATGGATATTGCTGGGAATTAGGAGGATAGGGTTGAAATACTGAGGATGGAGAGGCACTTGGAATATTAAAGAAACAGAACAGATAGGAGGGGGATAAATTATGTATTTGCCAGGAACACGAGCCCTTAGGTGAAAACACTTGGCAAACACAGGGATGGAACATGCTGGAAAGACTGGTGTGGGTGGAAGGGCAGCGGAAACAGAGGATGGACCCTCGAAGAACACCTGTCCAGGTGGAGGCACCAGCTCACAGAGACATTTGCTAGATCTCTGCTCATCTGGCTAAAAGAGTGAGTCTTGATAAGACCCTGGCCTGGATGACCAGCTGGCCTCCCACAGAGAAGAGAAACCAAGGAGACAGACTCAGTTCTCACTCGTGCAGGGAAGTGCAGATGGAACACTTCATCACCCATGGGAAAGCCAGAGGCAAGAACAGGTCTGTGTCCACAGGGCTGAGAGAGATCCTTTCAAAACCGTCCCCCAGAATGTATATATGATTCTGTGGCACAAAATTCCAGAATCCAAAGCATATTAAAATCGAGATTTCAACTCCATAATCACAAATAGGCATGATGATAATGATTTTAAAGGTTACAAACCAAGCCAGTGTGAATGATTCTAATGAAGAAAACTGAAAAGTAAACTTAACACCAGAATGGAACCGGGTAAAATAAAGCCCAATGGAGCCAAGGGCTGACACAAAATGGGACGAAAAAGAACCTGTTAAAAATGTATGCACGCGGGCGCCTGGGTGGTTCAGTGGGTTAAAGCCTCTGCCTTCCGCTCAGGTCATGATCCCAGCGTCCTAGGATAGAGACCCGCATCGGGCTCTCTGCTCAGCAGGGAGCCTGCTTCCTCCTCTCTCTCTGCCTGCCTCTCTGCCTATTTGTGATCTCTGTCTGTCAAATAAATAAATAAAATCTTTTAAAAAAAATGTATGCACAGAGGATAAAGAAGATTCAGAAATAAAACAAAAGGCCAAGCAAAAAACATTCAAACTTACTCTCTTGTCAAAGAGAATGGTTTCAAATGGAAATGGAGATTAAAATGAGGGAAAATAAAACTCTAAGATAAGTAAGCACAGGCTGGGTTTGGGGAGAGCCATCAGATGGCCTGACTCTGACAAAGCGAGAAAATGAGCAAGAAAGCCGGGGGTCAAGTCCTGCCTCAGTCCTGTGAGATGCACACCATTCATTCTTGTGTTGTATATGTAAAAGCTGAAGGCCAAGAATTCTCCACAATTTGCCCAGGAGGGTCTTCTTCCAGGAGACATTACTGGATCTCTAAGAAACAAGGAGTCCATCGTAGCTAGGAGCCAGCTGGGCTGTGCAGTGTGCCTGATGGAAGGAAGGAGCTTGAGAGCCCACAGGCCGCCAAGCCATGGAGTGAAACCAGGGGCCTCCCTCTTTGTGACTTTTTATCATGAGAGGTAACTCTTAAAAATTGGGGTATTAGTTGCTACCAAAAATACCAGAGCTAATTCTTGCAGAGAACATTTTTGTCATCAGTAGACAAGTCTCCCCGCCTTCATTACTTGCCCCTTTCTTTCTTCTTCTATTGTATCTATTCATTTTACTAAATTGCTCATTGTCTCAGCTACAAAAATATTTTCCAGTTCATTCTCCAGGATTTTTAGATATATAATGATATATTGTTTACAATGAGAAACAGTTTTATTTCTCCTTCCTAATGGTTAAAGATTATCTTTCATGTTAGTACTTTAGCCAGAAGTTCTAGAACAATGTTAAATGTTGATGATACTGAATATTCTCATTTTTTAATGGGGATACTTTGACTGTTGCACTGGAGATGATGTTGGCAGCAGGTCCAGAGTACAAATTTACTTCATCCTTATTGAACATTTCCATTCAAAAGGCACAGCTGGTAATAATACTAGGATATATCATCAAGGACTTGATCCTTGCCTTCTGGAACCCTCAAGGAACATACACACTAAGTCTTTATTATATTAAGAAAAAGCCTTACATTACTGGTTACATTACTAATTTACAATACATTAATGGTTTTGAAGCAGTTTGGGGAAGGGATTTATACTGAATTTTATCAAGTTTTATCAACAGCCTTTTCAGCATCTACTGAGATCATTTTTTGTTTTGTTTTGCATCTTTTGTTGTGGTAAAATACACATAACCTAAAATTTACCACCTTGACCATTTTTAAGTTAATAATATGGTGGTATTAATTATACTCCCAATGTTGTGCAATCATCGCCATGACAGGTCCCCATAATTCTTTTCATCTTGCAAAAGTGATACTCTTTATCCATTAAACAGTAACTCCCCATTATCCCCTTTCCCTAGCCCTGGGCCACCACCAGTATACTTTCCCTCTTTATGATTCTGACTACTCTAAGTGACTCATATAAGTAGAATCATACAATATTTGTCTTTTTGTGACTGACTTATTTCACTTAAGATAATATCTTCAGAGGTCACTCATGTTGTAGCACATCGTAATTCTTTCCTTTCTGAATTAATATCAGATTAATAATAAAATATTGTGTATGATTGTATACGTGTGTGTACATGCCACATTTTGCTTATCCATTCATCTGTCAATGGACACTTGTGTTACTTCTGTTTCAGTAATTGTGAATAACGCTGCTGTGAACTTGGGTGTACATCTCTGAAACTGCTTTCAATTCTTCTGGGTATATTGCCAGATCATGTATGATGGTAATTATATTTTTAGTTTTTAAGGAATTGACACACTGTTTCCATAGTGGCTGCACTATTTCACATTCCCACCAGTGCAGAAGGGTTCCAATTTCTCCACATTCTTGCCAACAGTTGTTTTCTGCTTTTTGACAGTGCCTATCTTAGCGGGTATAAGGTGGTTATCTTGTAATCTTGATTTGCATTTCCCTAATGGTTAGTGATGTTGAGCACGTATTCATGTACTTGTTGGCCATTCATGTATCTTCTTTGGAGAAATGTCTATTCAAATCCATTGCCTATTTTTGAATGTTTTGTTTTTGTTTTGTTTTAGTTCTCCATATGTTTGAAATATTGCTTATCAAATATGATTTGCAAATATTTTCTATTTAGGTATAGCCTTTTTACTCAATAGATCGTGCCTTTTGATACATAAAATATTTAAGTCTTTATGAAGCCAAACTTGCCTATTTTTTTTCTTTTATTATTCAGGCCTTTGGTGTCATATCCAAGAAATTATTACCAAATCCACTGCTGTGATACCTCTGTCCTTGTTTTCTTCTTCTTCTTCTTTTTTTTTTTTTTAGAAGATTTTATTTATTCATTTGAGAGAGACAGAGAAAGCACACAAGGAGGAAGAGAGGCAGAGGGAGAGGGAGAAGCAAGCTCACCGCTGAGCCAACTGGGAGCCTGATGTGGAGCTCCATCCCAGACCCAGAAAACACGAGCTGAGCTGAAGGCATACGCCCTACCATCTGAGCCACCCAGGTGCCCCATCCTTGTTTTCTTCTAAGAGTTTTCTTGTTTTACGTCTTACATTTAGGTCCTTGACCCATTTATTTTTTTAAGATTTTCTTTTCTTTTCTTTTTTTTTTTAAAGAATGCTTTGGGTAGTATTAACATTGACATTTTAACAGTATTAAGTCTTCCAATCCATGAATATGAGATCAATTTCCATTTATTTACATCTTTTAAAATTTCTTTTATTTTAATATTTTATTTATTTATTTGACAGAGAGAGAGATCACAAGTAGGCAGAGAGGTAGGCATAGAGGGGGAAGCAGGCTCCCTGCTGAGCAACAACCTGATGCAGGGCTCGATCCCAGGACCCTGACATCATGACCAGAGCCGAAGGCAATGTCTTAACCCACTGAGCCACCCAGGCACCCCTATTTACATCTTTTAAAATCTCTTACAGCAATGTTTATAGTTTCCATCGTACAAGTCTTTCACCTCCTTGATTAAATCACTATTTTATATTGTACTGCTAGGGTAAATGGAATTGTTTTTTAAACTTGTCAGACTGTTCATCACTCATGCATAGAAATTTAACTGGTTTTTGTGTTGACTTGTTTCCTGATACATTGCTGAATTAATTTATTATATCTAAAATGTGGTGTGTTTTTTTGGTCAAATCTTTAGAATTTTCTACATATAAGATCTTATCATCTGTAGTTTCCTTCCTTCCTTCCTTCTTTTTCCTCTCCTCTCCTTTCCTCTCCCTCCCCTCCCGCCTCTACCTCACTTTCTTTCATCTTTGTCTGATTTTGGCATCAGGGTAATGCTGAACCATAGAATGTATTTGGAAGTTTTCTGACGTTTCCTACTTTTTGGAATAGTTGAACAATAGGTATTAACTCTTCTTTAAATGTTTGGTAGAATTCACCTGTGAGTTCATCTGGTCCTGAACTTTTGTCTGTTGGGAGTTTTTTGATTACCAACTCAAATTCATTACTAGTAATTGGTCTGTTCAGATTTTCTATTTCTTTGTGATTTAGTTTTGAAAGATGATATGTTTCTAGGAATTTATTCATTTCTTCCAGGTTGTCCAATTTGTTGGCATATGATTTTTGTAGTATTCCCTTATAATCTTTTGTTTTTCTGTAATGTCAGGTTTTATTTCTCTTTTGTTTCTGATTTTATTTATTTGGGTCCTTTCTCTTTTTTTCTTGATGAATCTAGCTAAGGGTTTACCAATTTTATATTTTCAAAGAACCAGCTCTTGGTTTCATTATTTTGATGAGGTAGTTTTTCTATTATTTTGATGAGGTAGTTAGTTACCCCCTATTCCTAGCTCGTTGAGAGAGAGAGAGAGAGAGAGAGAGTGTTATCATAAAAGGGTGCTGAATTTCATCAAATGCTTTTTCTATATCAACTGAGATGCTCATGTGGTTTCTCTTCTTCATTCTTTGATGTGGTTTATTACCCTGATTTATATTTGTTGAAAAATCTTTGCAATCCAGGAATAAATACCATTTAGTCATTGTGTATAATCCTTTAAAAATACTCGTGAATTCTGTTTGCTAATATTTTGTTGAGGGTTTTTTCATCAATGTTCACTGAGGGCAATGGACCCCTATAATTGTCTTGTAGTGTCATTGCCTGACTTTGCTGTCAGGGTTATTGATGTTGGCCTCATAGAATGACTTATGAAGAGTCACTTCCTCTCCAATTTTGGGGAAAGTAAGAGAAATGAAATCACCAGGTTCAGGGCTTTACTTTGTTGGGATTTTTTTTTCTTTTTTTAAATATTTTATTTCTTTGACAGAGAGCACACAAGCTGGAGGAGCAGCAGGCAGATGAAGAGGGAGAAGCAGGCTCCTCATTGAACAGGAAGCCTGATGCAGGACTCAATCCCAGGACCCTGAGATTATGACACCTGAGCCAAAGGGACACTTAACCAACTGAACCACCCAGGTGTCCCTACAATAACACTTTCTTCAAAAGATTTATTTATCTAAGAAAGAGAAAGAAAGAGTACCCGTGTGTAAGCAGGAGGAGGGGCACAGGGCAAAGGGGAAAGAGAATCCTCAAGCAGACTCCCCACTGAGCACAGAGCCCAACATGGAGCTCAACCTCAGGACCCTGAATCATGATCTAAGCTGAAGTTGGATGCTTAACCAACTGAGCCACCTGGGTGTCCCTATAATAATACTTTTTATATTGCCAAGGCATCTCCCTTACTGAGATGTTTGTTTCTCCATATGACTTCAAGTTACTGTCTAGTGTCTTTTCATCTCATCTTGCCAGACTCCCTTGAGCATTTCTGGCGTGTCAAGTCTACTGGTTGCAAAGTTCTTCAGCATTTGTTTATCTGGGAATGTCTCAGTTTCTTCCTCACTTCCGAAGGCAAATTTTGCATAGATATAGTATTCTTGGTTGACAGATTTTTTCATTTTAGCACTTTGAATATACCAGCCCACTGTCTTTCTGGCCTCCAATAGTTTCTGAAGAGAAATCTGCTTGTGTTCTTACTGAGGATCCCTGCTGTTTTTAAGATAATCTCTTGGTCTCTTGCTTTTAAAGATCAACTAAAATGTGGCTCTTTGAGTTCCTCTTGGTTGGAATTGAGCTTTTTGGATGTTTATATTCATGTCTTTCATCAAATTTTGTATGTTTTCAACCATTATTTCCTCAAATATTCTCTGTGTCCCTTTTCTCCCTCTTCTCCTTCTGACACTTCCACGATGCAAATGTTGGTCTGCTTGATGCTGCCCCTTAGGCTCTGTTCACTTTCCTTCAGTCTTTTTTGTGTTCCTCAGACTTGATCAGTTCTCTTATCTTGTCTTTAGTTTGCTGATTCTTTCTTCTGCTTCTTCAGCTCTGCCTTTGAATCCATGTGGTGAATTTTTCATTTCACTTATTGTACTTTTTTAGTTCCAGGATTTCTTTTGGAATCTTTTTAGATTATCTCTTTAATGATATTTCCATTTGTTAATACACCATTTTTTAAAATATTCTCTACATATTCCTGTAGTTCTGTGAGTATCTGTCTAGCAGATGTGGCATTATGTCTTTTTCATGAACAGTCTGTTGATTTAATTTTTTCTCTGAATGGGCCATATTTTCTTACTTCTTTATATGACTTGTGATTTTTTTTTGTTGTTGAACTCTGGACATTTGAATCTAATAATGTGATAACTCTAGAAGTCACATTCTCCTCTTTCCCTAGAGTTTGCTGTTTTTTGCTACTTTTTTTAAAAAAATTAATTGTTGTAGGTTGTCTCTGTGCTGAGAATCAGCCTGAGATATAAACTTATAGTCTTTTCCCTAGGATGTGCAATCATGTTCTAATTTTTTGTATATGCACTTGTTTTTTGAACATCCTATTCTTTAATGTCTGGCTCTAAAAGGAGAAAAAGCGGAAAATGAAGGGACAGGAAGAAGGGCACTGGCCATTTAAATTCCCCAGAGGTCACTTCTGCCGGAGGAGAAAGGGCTTGCAATGGAAGCAGCAGTGGCTGCCTGCCTCTTTAACCGGTAGTAACAAATAGCTATCAGAGTGCAGAGCCTCCATATTTGGAGGGCAGGGTCCTTTTTGCCCACCCTATTCTGCATGCTATGCACAAGCTCCTCAAGGAATATGTGCTCAGCTGCCTATCAAGTGGCCTCTGTTGAGGATGGGTAGCTGCTCGTGTGCTAAGAGCTGAAATTGACCAAATTAACTGCTATTTGCTCTCCAAGTATTCCCTGAAAGTTATAAGCTTTCAATAGACTTAAAAATTGACCCTTGAGGGGCGCCTGGCTGGCTCAGTGGGTTAAAGCCTCCGCCTTCGGCTCAGGTTGTGATCCCAGGGTCCTGGGATCAAGCCTCGCATCGGGCTCTCTGCTCAGCGGGGAGCCTGCTTCCTCCTCTCTCTTTGCCTACTTGTGATCTCTGTCTGTCAAATAAATAAATAAAATCTTTAAAAAAAATTGACCCTTGAACCACACTACAGTGAGGTGCACTTGCCACCTATACAGTTAAAATCCACATATAACTTTTGATTCTCGCAACTTAACTAGTAATAATAGCCAACTGCCAACTGGAAACCTTACTGATAACATAGCTAATTAATACATGTTTTGTATGATATATGTATTACATATGGTATTCTTACAATAAACTAAGCTACAGAAAATGTTATTAAGAATACTGTAAGGTGGGGCACCTGGGTGGCTCAGTGGGTTAAGCCGCTGCCTTCGGCTCGGGTCATGATCTCAGGGTCCTGGGATCGAGTCCCACATCGGGCTCTCTGCTCTGCAGGGAGCCTGCTCCCTCCTCTCTCTCTCTGTCTGCCTCTCTGCCAAATGAATAAATAAAATCTTAAAAAAAAAAAAAGAATACTGTAAGGAAGAGAAAATACATTTACAGAACTGTACTATATTAATTGAAAACAAAAACAAAACAACCCTGCACAGTTCAAACATGTATTGTTCAAGGGTCTTCTTGTGAGTTACATCAGGACAGTTTCTGTCAGTGCAATTTTTGCCTAGGTGAGGAGAGAAATTCCTGGTGTTTCCTATCCTACTTTTTCCAAGAATTCTCTGCCAATCATTGCTTTTTGATCTAACTTAGAATGTTAATAGCTTGCCTAACATTGGACTATCCTTGCTCTCTTACAGAAGATCAATGCTTGGTTATGGTGGTTTACTTCTTTGACAGACTGTGTAATTCAGTGTTCTAGGACTTTCATATTTATGCTCATTAAACACAATTCAGTATAAGGTAATTCTGTTGTTTCCAAGTTATACCAGCTTCATAAAACAAATTATGTAGATTTCTATATTTTTTCCCATAATTTTTTATACCTAGTAGTAATTCATACACTGTTAAAATGCACTGGTTCTTAAAAGTTCTGAAGATACCATATGAATTTAGAGCCATTCTAGAAGTTAATTCTTTGAAAAGTTCTTCAAACTCTTGCTTGGTCCACTGAAATTTTCAATGTTCTGATGCATCTTTGATAATGTATACTTTTCTATCTTTTGCCCAGCTTTCCATTTCATGAATACTTCCTTATAATGTTTAATCTTCTCTGTACCTTTGATTTTATTTTTCCCTTTTTTACTGACTAGATACATCAAGGGTAGGACTTGCAATGACATTTACTTTTATTGCTTTTGTACTAACTTCTAAATTTGCAAATCTATTCTTCTGCTTTATGCAATTAATTTATATTTTTATTATTTGCTTCTTATGCTTTCTGTGAGTTTATTAGTTTTGGAACCTCTTTTAAGGAGAGGTCATTTGCTTTCATATTTTAAACTTTCAAGAAAGAATAAAGCTATGAGAACACCTCTAGAAGTCAATTTCTTACATTTTTTATATTAACATTCATGCTGATTCCCACATTCACTTGTGTCTTCAACAAATACTGAATCCCTGCTACTTGCCACACCATTCCTGGCACTTAACACACAGCAATGGCAAAAACGAAATCTCAGTCTTTATGATGCTTACAGCTAAGAGGACAATAAGCAAGATAAAGAACAAATATAGCACATTAATTGATATTTAAGTGTTAAAAATGAAAATAAAGCAGGGGTGTTAGAAAAAAGCAAACGAGGGAGGAGGAAAGGGAATGCAATTTTCCACTGTGTACACACGGAGGGTCTCACGAAAAGGTGAAAGACATAAAAGAAATGAAGAAATCAGGGCACCTGGGTGGCTCAGTCGGTTAAGCCTCTGCCTTCAGCTGGGGTTGTGATCCTGGATCAAGCCCTGCATCTGGCTCCCTGCTCAGCGGGGAGCCTGCTCCTCCCCCTCCTCCTTGCTTGTGCTCTCTGTCGCTATCTCTGTCTCTCAAATAAATAAATAAAGTCTTTAAAAAAAAAAAAAGAAATGAAGAAATCCACCATGAGTGTATGGGGCAAAGTAATGGAGAAGCGCACCATGTGTATATGGCAGGGAGGGTTTAGATGGAGAACGAGCCTTTCAGGCAAAAGGAATGACAGTGCAAAGAACACCAACAAAGCAGCCTGGAAGGTCTGAGGAAAGCAGGAGGCCCGTGTGCAGTGGGAGTGGAATGAGCCGGGAGGACCGCAGCAGGAGCGGTGAGTAGGAGCAGGAGAGCAGCAGGAAGGGGAGATGTACGAGGCAGGCAGGGGCCTTGCTGGCCAATGTAAGGACTTCTGACTGTGAGCAGGGTATGTGGCCTTCCACTTAGGGAGTGCCGGCCTTGCTCTAGGGTCTGCTTTGTTGGAAACAGACCAAAGCCAGGGAAGTGGGAAGCGAGAAGCAAGACGACTAGTTAGGAGGCTCCGGTGAGAAGGTGTATCAGAGGTGGGCAGTAGTAGGGGTGAGGGTGGGAGAAAATGTCAAGACTGCTTTAGGCCAGAGCAGCTGGAAGAACAGAGCTGCCATTTGCTCAGCTGGGAAGACTGGGTGGGCAGGCTCGGGGCGAGGTGGGGTAAGTCCCAGACCCTTAGGATCCTCCCTCACTCCTATCCTTCACTGGATCAACAGATGATTTAGGGAGGATTCTTTTATTTCCAAGTGGGAGCAGATTATTTATTTGCTCATTTACAGATTCCTTGAAACTGCAAGTTCAGAACCACTACTAGTAGCGATTACTGCCACTTATGGAGTGTTGCCTCGGGCCTGGGGCTCCACACTGTGTATGGACCATCATCTCATATGCAATGACCCTAAGAAAGTCTCTTAGGACCTCAGCCTCATAGCTCAGGAGCTTGGAGCTTAGGAAAATGGAGTCACATTCCCAAGATCTGCTAGAGAGGCATGAAGTTAGAAATGAAGCTGAGATCACCCTAGCCCAGACCCTGAGGTATCTGACTTTTGCCTTTTTAGACTGATTTAGATTTAGATTTTCTTGGTAGTGCACAACTTGATAAATTCTTTTAAATGTGCCAGTAATTTTTATACTTCGGTCAGATTCAGAGTAGTGCACAGGCACTCCTACAGTTCACAGCATTCTTTCCTCTCATTTCTAAGTTTTCATTTTATACACTTGAATTTACTTAATACAAGATTCAAGTCATATCTTCACAATAGATAATTATTTTTACCAGCATTAAAAAGACTTTTTTTTAAAATATGTGTATATATTCAGGAAATCATGGGTTATTTATTGAAGGGTAAATAAAAGGCTGGTAATACTAATAAGCTAAAAAAAAGAGAACCAGGGCAGAAATGACTTTGTATATTTCTGCCTGCATTTATTATCCATCACAAAAAGAAGGGCCTTTTTCTACTGCTTCTTTGGGAGGACTGTGGAGGGAGAGTTAAAAAGAACATCTGTAGTAGGAACCTAATACTTTCATGCAGACCTGCCAGGGTTTATAGAGATGAAATATAGCTGAGACACATGTGAACACTGGGGCCCCAATGTCCCCCAAGAAAAGGCAGCCACAAGTTTTGTGAGCCAGGTAGAGCCGAGTAAGTAGGAAACAAAACCCTTCCACCAAAAGTTTTCACTTTTTCTTTCCTGGCTGAATAAATCAGAAGTTGAGTGAGGACAAGTTTTACTCACTACTGATGGATTTTTTTTTACAACAGAAGCCAAACGAATTGTTCTGAGAATACACTGGTATTCCAAGAAGCAAACCTAGAGCACAAGGCAGAAAAAGAGTGGCAGTGATCACATCCCAACAGAGATTAAGGTCTGAATTCTACTCCAGTTCTGAGGCCCTCAAAGGTTCACAGGCTTTACTGTTTAGCTTATAGGAGATTTAGTTATTACTACTAATGCCCACTCCCCATTGTTTTGCTTCTTATCAAACATCTAGTCTCCTCTGTGTGCGTGCTGTTCCAGATCACCTGGGGTCTTGTTAAAATGCAGCTGTCCACAGAGCATCTCTGGGGTGCAGCAAGAGGGTCTGCACTTCTAACAAGCTCCCAGGGATGCACTTAATGGTTTCCAGCTCAAATTTCGAGGTGCAAGAACCAGACACTTTACAAGTGTCATCTTCATAACATTACCTCCCTCCTCTCTTAGAAGAGAAACCTGAGTGTAAAGAGGTTAGGTCCCTCTGTTCACTGGTACTCTTCTACAAGTCCTGCCAACTCAGAGCCCAGATGGACCACACACCTGCCCCATTGCCACCGACCTCCCTGCTGTCACCCTGGCCCAGACTACCACTGCCTCCTACTGAGATGGCGACAGCCAGCTCCACCTGTGATTCTCACTGCACCTTCTCCCAGTAGCTATCAGATCACCTTGGATCATTCTCTGCTGAACTCATGCACTCCTATTACTTTTCTGTTACATCCTTCAGCAGTCTCTCTCTAAAGCAGTATATCATTGGATTTTTAACACAACTTGATGAGATTTTAACACATTTAGAGTCACTGTAATATATATTGTAGGTAGTCTTCGACTGTCTTATTTTGCTTTTGTTTCCTCAATGTTTCTCACCTAGTCTGCTCTCTTGCCTTAAAAAATGTTTATTACTATTTTTGATGCTGATTTAGAATGCAGACATGTTACTTTTTTTAGGGGGGGAGGCAAAGGGAGATGGAGAGAGAGAATCTTTTTTTTTTTTTTAAAGATTTTATTTATTTATTTGTCAGAGAGAGAGTGAGAGAGAGCAAGCACAGGCAGACAGAATGGCAGGCAGAGACAGAGGGAAAAGCAGGCTCCCTGCCAAGCAAGGAGCCCGATGTGGGACTCAATCCCAGGACGCCGGGATCATGACCTGAGCCAAAGGCAGCTGCTTAACCAACTGAGGCACCCAGGCATCCCCGGAGAGAGAGAATCTTAAGCAGGCTCCACACCCAGAGCAGAGCCCAACATGGGGCATGACCTCACAACCCCAAGATCATGACCTGAGCCAAAATCAAGAGTCGGACGCTTGATTGATTGAGCCACCCAGGTGCCCCAACATGTTACTTTTAATTACAAGAGCAGATACTATAAAGATGCGTAATACACTGTCAAACTGGATACTGGAGTTTCTTTTGTGGAAAATTAGCATTACGGACTTCCTTCCAGCCCTCTACCAGTCTTTAACTGAAGCTGTGGACAAACATGTTCTTTCCTCTTTCCAGCCCATCACGTGCTTCTCCAGTTTGTAGAAGCCTCATGAAGAAAAATGCCTTGGGCAGAGGTGCCCAAAGATGACAAAGATAATGTCAGAGCTGGCTTTCTTTCACTGAAGCTCTGGTGACAGAGAGGAGGCCAATTTGGGGGTATGGAGCAGAATACATGGGTGGGAAGGTGGGCTTGAACCTGATGACCAGTAGGATACTGTGACTTGTTACTTTCTATATTTTTCTGTCATGTGCCTATGATAAACCAAAAGGAACTAATAAAATATTCCTGGTTGGTTACATGCCCACTGCTAAGCTCGCCTTGTTTTCAGTAACAATAATTACCTTCATGGGTCTCAAAGGAGCAGCCAACCTAGTTTTCTACTAGACAGTTTTCCTTCACAGAAACGTAAGGGTTAAAGTATCTTTTCCTTCAAATTTTGATTTAAATTCTAGTTAGTTAACATGTAGTGTAACATTGGTTTCAGGAGTAGAATTCAGTGATTCATCACTTACGTATAACTCTCAGTCCCATTACAACAAACACCTTCCTAAGTACCTATCACCATGTAGCCCAACCCCCACCCCCTCCCTCCAGTCAGCGCAAGTCTTTTATGGTTTGCTTCTCCCTCTCTCTTTTTTTCCCCCTTTGCATATATACATCTATTTTGTTTCTTAAATTCTACAACTGAGTGAAATCATATGGTATTTGTCTTTCTGTGACTTCTTTCACTTACCGTAATACACTCTAACTTCATTCATGTTGCAAATGGCAAGACGGTATTCCTTTGACTGTTCAGTAATATTCCGCTGTCTATTTATACCACATCTTTTTCATCCATTCATCAGCTGATGGACATCTGGCCTCTCTCCATAGTTTGCCTATTGTTGATAATGCTGCTATAAACATTGGGGTGCATGTGCCCTTTCATATCAGTATTTCTGTATCCTTTGGGTAAATACCTAGTAGTGGAATTGTTGGGTTATAGGGTAGCTCTACTTATAACTTTTTAGAACCTCCATTCTGTTTTCCAGAATGGCTACATGAGTTTGCACTCCCACCAACAGTGTAGGAGAATTCCCCTTCCTCCACATCCTTGCCAACATCTGTTGTTTCCTGAGTTAATTTTAGCCACAGGTGTACATCGTGATATTGATTTGTATTTCATAAGTGTTAAATATTAATACACAACAAACAGCAGATAGAAAACATTTTAAATTATCTCCCCAAGACATTAAAAGTCTTCTAAAAAAGATGAAATGTATTAGAGGACACTGAAAAAGTAAAAGGCAGATCAAGTAGAAAATGCATGTTGTGTTTTTGCTGAAGTTCCACATGCAACCCAAATATATAGGATAAGAGAAAAAAATTTCAAATTTTTTAATTTTTAACTTCAGGATCTACAGCCTCTACATTTTTCTATTAGATCAGTGGTCAGGGGTTACTACTGCTGTCACTCTGCTTCGCTGTCCTTTCTGAAGAGCCCAGAGCCAGGGACCATCTGTTTAATCTCCACTGTATGCACTGAGGTTAAGCAAGCACTTAACGCACAGTGGTGTGCTTAAAACACACTGACAAGTGACAGAAGGAGACTGTGTGTGTACGAGACAGCATTTGGGGACCTCTCTGCAACAAGGAGCCCAAATCTGTCCTTACTTCCTCTCTGAAAGGACTAATAATAGCCCTTTCAAATACACTTAGGGAGAAAAGTTCATGATGACAGGCTTGGGAGGCAGTCTGGACAGATGAAGCAATAGACTTGAAAGGTAACCTAAGGACCTTTGATGCACATGAAGTGGGTGGGAACAGTCTGTCTGACCAGCTTTGCCCTTAGGAACCACATAAGGAACACACTTCAGACTTGTGTCATCTTCCCTCAAGTATGAGTGGTTTTTAAGAATGTGCACTGGGCAGGAAAGGGGATCAAACTCACAACTCTTTTCTCTGTCATTGGCAGAGCAGAGAATAATAAGCTGAAGACTTAAATGTGCTAGAAGTTTCTGTCCCCGATGATCAAAGATTATAGATGGGAACACTGTTGTAATTAAAGTAACTATTGTTACTGCCTACCAACAGGGCAGGCTAAAAAAAATGCCTTTCCTTTTGAATTGCACTCTGTGTGAAATGTTACCTATTTCTAGTAGCTAAGGATATTAAATGTTTTTAGGTGAAGAAAAAACCCTCGCATTTTCAAATGGAAGGAAAAAATTATAACTCCCACTTTTATATGGTATGACATCTAGATACATCTATTTTATATGAACTAAGTAGTGCAAATCATACAAAATAGCAATTGAGTTGTCCTAGAAAAGGAAAGGGTGGCATCAAAGTTAGAAAGAATTACCAGAATAAGAATGACAGAAAGAGAAGACACACAAGCAGAAAATCAGACAGACAGACACATGGAACTTTCTGGAAAAATATTTCTGGTTAGCAAGAAGGAACTCCCTGATGTGAGGCTATAATTCTTGGGCTTCAGTAGATGAAACAGCCCTTGAAACCAGACCTCCTCACTCGCCTGAATTATCTGGTCAACCAGGCACCTTCTGCCCTCAGGGAGGAAGTGGTAAGGAGTATTCTGGTAGCTATGGAAGTGTATTAGGACACTGGCATTTGTGACTTTTAAATAAATAACTTAAATATTTCCAGTTACTTTCTTTCATCCAAACCGTAAGTTCTGATATAATTTCCTCCTGAAGGGGGTGCTCCAGAGCAGCACAGCGGAGCGGCAGGGAGGAGACTCTCAGGGAAGCACAGGCTTTCCGGGCCCAGGGTAGCTGCTCACCCTGGGCGGCTCTTCACCCAGTTTCTTCAGTAAACACATAATGTAACCCTCAGAGCTACAGGGGTTAGGGACGGCAACAGGCTGTCTGGTCTCTGTCTCCACATTCCTGAAGCACCATCAGCCTGAAGTAGAATTATCCTTACCCCACCTGCCCCAGAACTTGAGCAGCTCTGTTTGCGTTTCGGCTCCGATGTGAAGGGTGATTAAACTATCAGACACACCCCCCAACCCCCTCTTTCTACAAGTTCTTCAAGGGAAGCAGTGAGGACACCTTGGTCCTACCTCTGCTCCTGTGTGAACACAGCGGCGGCTGCTGCCAGTTAGCTCGCACTTTCTGAATGAAAGAAGGAAGTCTATCCTTCCTCTCTACCCAGGAGGGCATACCCACATGCTGCCAGCAGCATGATGTGGAAAGATTTTGTGGGGGGAGGGCCTACAGCATTTAGGGAGCTCTGACTTTCTCCAATGACATTTTGGCTACCTCCGTATTTAAAGACTAAACTGAAACAAGGACTGTTTTTCTACATATGATTCCATTTTGCAGCTGAAGTGCCTAGGCTCAAAAAAGACAGTGGCCCACTGTGATCTCATAGACCTCAGGCCTCCTAAACCCCATCCAGCTGCCTCTTTTTGTTCCCCAAACATCAACACCCCCCACCTAGCTTGAGGCCCAAATGAGCCTTGGGCTTCAGCCTCTGCTTCTGTCGGAGCCCACCTCCAAACTTCAGCTGCACACCTGGTTTGTCAGCCTCTCTCCCCAGGTCTTGCTCCACGAGCCCCCTAAAACCACGATGCTGTCACAGCCTTCCCCTTGCCCCAGTTAGGAGCGATCTCTGCAATGCGTAGATCTGCTTTTCCTCACTCAGCCACGCTGTGCTGGGATGCTGGTCCCGGCTGGAACGCCACTATGTGCCACTCTGCATACCAGGACATGGGCCTCGACTCTCCCCCCATCCTGTGCACAAGTATGGGTTCTCTATTTGCTTCTTCTTCCTCACAAATAAGCAAAGCTCGCCAGAATCTACTTCCCCTCCCCCAGGCAAAAGAGAACAGGAGCCCCCCCAGCAGATCCATGAACCCTGTCTTGTGTCTCATGAACATGCTGCGTTCCTGAGCAAGGAGCGGTCTATTCCTAGGCGTAACATTTATCCTGGAAGCCTACTGTTTAATGTTAGTGCACTGAGTTTCTCTTGCTAGACGGCTGAGCTCGGCACGGCCTTCCTCTCCCACCGCACACCCCCAGGGGCACAGTGCCCCGAGCATTACAGGATCTCAAGAAACTGCCTCGGAGGAGATGAAACCCACCAACAGCGTGAGATGGGATGTACCTGAAATCGCTAAAAAGCCAACAGGCCCCATTTTTTTTATGACTAGTTCTAAAGAATCAAATCAAAGCACTTACACTGCTTCCAAGCTCAGCACTGTGAGCAAATGGCACAGACCTTGATCTGGTCGTGAAATTATGGAAACTGCGCACGCCCGCGGCACAAAGCCAGCCTGCCCTCATGTGATACTACGGTGTATTTTGGGACTGATGGCTGAATCGGGCTACAGGCCCATATGAGGTGAACAAACAGAAGAAAGACGACGAGGACTCCCTGCCGGGCAGAGGGGGCAGGTGTGAGAGGCTCTGGCACCAGCTCCCATGGAAATGCATCAGGAGGGGGCCTGGAGGGCATGGAGTGGCTCCCACTACTCTGAATGCCTCTGACCACAGGGGAATGGGCTCAACCAAACTCCCTGAGATGCTGGAGAGGCTCTGCTTCATCCCCACCAAGAGCCGCTCCCTGGTGTTTCTGGGCTTTCTTTGCCGTCTACAAAGGGACATTTTTTTACTGGGGACTCTCCTGCCTCAGATTCCTACATTTACGCTGCCTTCAGTAGTGTCCTCAGTGGATGTCATGGTCCCGGGATGGACAAGAGGTGTTTAGAGCTCTGGGCGTGTTAAAGGCTGGAGGGGAAGGAAGACCCCAGGAGCCTCTCTGCCCACCTCCTGGGCCCTCACTCCTTCCCTGCTCACCCCCACTTAAACAGGCATTCCCATCTCCCGGTGTGGCAGCAGCCTCCCACATACACGGCTTCTCCCTGCATCCTTAAGTTCCCCTCCACAGCCCTCACTACGGGTGGGGGGGCCAAAGTAGACAAAAGGGATTAAAACTCACCCCAATCAGTGCTATTAAAGCACCTGGCAAAGCACCCAGGAGAGAAGGGCAATGAAGTCTGGGACAAGTTCACCAAGGGGGCATTTTCCAGGCAGACAGAGAACGCAAGTGGTTCACACAGGCCACTGAGCAGAAGTAAGGCCATGGGTGGAAGCATGAGGCTGTAAAGGTTTCTGAGTCCTTGGCTAAGGAATGCGGACTTGCGGGGAACAAAGTGAGCTGGCGGAGAACCTTAAAGCATAAGAATAACATGACCTGTGTGCTTTTTAATTTTTTTATAAAGACCTTTCCAGTGGCACTGCGGTAGACAAAGAGCTGGAAGACACCAGTGACTGTGAAACTTTCAGCAGCCATTGCTCAGGGGTAAGAGTCTGAGATAAGACCGGGGAGGGTCTGATACCTGTTTATTGGGTGTGGTTGATAAGGGGGCTGAGGACCAGCGGGGTTGCACTGAGATGCAGGAAAGAGGCAGAATGAGGAAAGATGGTACATGGGGGACACACAGCGACCTCATTTGGAAATACCGAGACACCACAGACATTCAAGGGGTCTTATGCGGCCAGCACTGGAACTCCTCCTGCTCTCAGCATTCACCCTGACCGTAAAGGGATGACAGACCTGACAGCACCATGGCAAAGGACATGTGGCGTCTTGCATCTGTGGCCATGTGGGACATGGACTGCTTTTCCCTGTACTATGAATTGACATAGTGCTAACAGGGGGGAAAAAAACCAGAGGAAATTTTTAAGTCTTTGACCCATTTCTCTGATCTACTGTTTCTTTCTTAGAAAAGAAAAAACAAAAATCAAAGGACTGACTCAGGTTAATCCAGATGAAATCTAATTTTGCACCCTCCCCAAATTTATCTGAAAATTTGCACCTCACCCTAGAGAGTAAATTTGAAGCTATTCAAATATCCCCAAATAGGAAAGATTAAAAATCCACCTGCACGTGAAAAGTCATGCTACCCCGACTGAAAATTTAAAGTATAGCAACTTCTGAACTGTTACGGGAAATCCATATTCAGATCTTTTAGTAACATTTAAAAAAATAATAAAGACAATTCTTTAAAAAAAAAAAAAGCTGGTGAGTATCTGGTGTAAAAAAACAAATCAACAGATGTCCATCCTCACTCCCTTTGCATCGTGAGAACAACAGAGAAAAAACTTTTTATACTAAATTCCCCTAGTTCTTTTTGGTTTTAGACAACTTTTTAAAATCATGCCTGATATACAAAAAGCTAAACCACTGTTAACATCTACAACCTGGTGAGTCTGGAGATAAACATACACTGTGAAGTCATCACTGCAATATAAGTCATAAATCTACACATTACCTCTCAATTTATGATTATGAGGGTAAGAACACTGAAGGTAAGATCTACCCTCCCCACAACATTTTAGGTTACCAGGGCTGTCAACTATAAGCCCCACAATGTACAGTGCATCTCTAGACGTAAAAACCACGGCAGGAACTGCTCCTAGAGTTCTGTCCACTCGCGGTATGCACTGGAGATGCCCGCCACCTGGCCTCACATACAGTGGCCAAAAGACAGGAAGTCTAACGGGCAATGCCGAGCCCATCCTCTATCCCCTCCTCCTCAGAAGGCTCCCTCAAAGGGGAGGGAAACATGACACATCATGTCAAAAATAGGGAACCAGCGTGTGTCCCCAGGGAAGCTTGAGTTCACCCAACACAGTACCTGAGGGTTTTAGATAGTTAAAGCAATTTTGTAAAAATGAAGAGACCACTAATTTTTTTTGACTCTATGGCATCACTTTGGGTAACGCTGCCTAATGAGGCCAAATGGAACTGGTACAGCAGCACTATTTTCTGTAGTAGCACTATTCTGAGGCATTCCAAATACTAGTAGATTGCATAAATTATTGTTGAATGAATGAATAAACAACCAAGCAAGAGAAACAAATGATCAGCAATGACAGAATATCTAAGCAAATCACCACTTAGTGGCAAAATCAGTATCTAGTCCCAGTGCATAAGGAATGGCAAGGACACTCTTGTTTGTACACAGAAACTGAGACATGAAATAGTTTTTAAGGGAAAACAGCCAACAGGGTGCATATAGGAACCACACATGTACACATAAAAGGTGCGCCACGATTTGGGTGAGAACGCGAGGTGACAGAGGTACAATCCAACAGACACCGCAGCTTCATCAGCGCAGACACACAGTGAGGCTGATCAGCAGAACTGAAATGAATACACGGGGCCTGAATTTTTGCTTCCAGCCCACGTGGTAGCAGGGACCCTTCCGGACGCTTGCAGGGGACACAAACAGAACAGAAAGGAGAGATGAGGACAGAGGGCTGGGCTGACCTGGTGCAGGGTTCGGGGGCTGCCGGGTGTAGGACACGTTGAACGCAGGCTCCTCGATCAGCGGCGGCGGGTACATGCGTCTCCGGATGAAGAAGCCGGCTCCGCAGCAGAAGAGCACGCCCATCATCAGCAGGAACCTAAGGGAGAGCACAGCAGGGAGGGGCTGCTCGCGGCTCACCATGACTTGGCCCAGGCTCCAGGCCCTAGGACTCGGGGAGCCGGGAACAGGGACTCGAGAGTGAAGGGATCCTTGGGGCCCAGCATCTGGCTCCTCAGGCCGGCCTTCCCCTGACGTTTCCACCAGGACCTTCTTTAGTGGGTGGCACCTGGGAGGGCTCCTGGGATGCCCTTGAGCAGAGCTCGCTCACACGGAGAGGCTAAGTGAGCTTTCCATCTCAAAATGCTACAGCTGGTTAGCTGCCCTCAAAGACTTGATCGATCACTTTCTGTCCATGGCTCTGACCCCAGCTCAGTCCTTTCAGTCAAAACTGGAGATGGCTCCTAAATCTTGTCTGAATGCAAGCCACGGCTGATCCAGCTCTCCTCGCTGTCCATGTCCCCCACTTTCCCTTCTTCATGGGGAAAGCAACAAGGATAAGCACATTTGTCCTTCCTAGCAGTTTTCTCTCTATTATTACATGAATAGTCAAATTTTAAATGGTGGCCTTCCTAGAGCACACCTTAATTACAGAAAACCTACAGGACCAGAGAAAATGCAGTCAATAAAACAGCTGCAGATGAGAAATCTCTTAAGTCTGGCTGACATTATCTTACTGTGACCTTAAAGTCTGACTGGTTTAATGGCAGGACCTTTGTCCAACTCAGATCTAAGAATTCTCAGGGTCTGTCACATTGCTGGCATTTGAGAACTGACAAATGGATAAATAGCTTCTTCCCACCTCACATTTATTTGCACTGTACCTTGTCTTTCTAGAAATAGGGGAAGTCATTCTGAGAAGAGCCAAGCTGTCTGTCCTGCACAGACACTGCTGGGAAACTCTTGCCTCTCTCTTACCTGACAGTATTATGGGACGCAGGGAACCTTCCAGAACCTCACCCAATATACCCACACTATGTGGGCAGCTTATCACCCTATGAAATATGAACACACAGCAGAGCCAGCTACATCATGGTTAAAGGCATCTGACCACACAGAAATGAAATTGAAGAAAATAGCGGACGATAAAGAATTTAAGATTCTTAATACGATGTTAAGAGCAAGTCCATCAGTCAGTCAGTCAGGAGTTACTGGACAACCTTGGAATGTGGAGTAGGAAGAGAGATCAGAGGCACCAGACAGGAAATGATTCAGGAAAGGGCTGAAATTGTGGCTTTCTGACCTGTCTCCTAATTCATTACACCTTCAACAATTTTTAAGCAGCTGCTCTGCTCTTGTGCGTTATTGAGAGTAAGGTGAGGTCCCTCCCCTCCCATTAAACCAGAATTCTGGTAGAGGAGGGAAGAGCAAACAGCACACTTACAAATTCAGTGATTTATAGCTCTGGTCAGTGCTAAAAAAGAAAAGTGCCGGTGCAGACATGGGGCGGGGGTGTGCGTGTGCACATGGTAAAATACACATAATGTAAAACGGACCACTGTCCCCATTTTTAAGTGTACAAGTCAGTGAAACAAGAGGTTTTAAACAAGGGTATGTGTTAGAGTGAGGCAATCAGAAAAACGTGCTTCCCTTCAACATTTGGGCTGAGTTCTGAAGGACGGAAAGCAAGCGGCAAGCTGGAGAGGAGGGAAGGCATGTTCTGTGTGGAGAGAACAGCTCCTGTGCTCCAGTAGGAAGCTGGGTAAGCAAGAGGCCCCAGAGGATGGCTGCGGGCCCCCGTCCTGGGGAGCTTCTAGGAAGCTCAAGAACCCCCACCGTGCCGGGGCCTGGCATCTCAGCGCTGGGGTGCTGGAATCACAGAGGGAACTGTTTCAGCTCTTAAAGCTAATTTCCCTGGGGTGGACTCAGTTATAATCTTACATTCACGAGTAGGTCCAACTGTAAGTATCTGAGCAGAAATAGAAAGCAGAGAGAGAGGCCGATTGTATGTAAGGATTTACCTTTTCAAGTAACACTACAACTCACTTCCAACAGATCGGGCTCCCCGGATTGGAAAATACACAAGACGCCTGAGCTATGGGTCTCTTCCCTGAGATAAGCTGAAACATGGTTTACACTGTCAAACGGAATTCTTATTCTCTCAGCCGAATAAGAAAGGTAGTGCTCCTCCTACTTCAGACTGCTGGCAAGTACAAGGCAGGAACAGAACAAAGTCACATGGCAGGAAACAATGGCCGGCTTCGGTATCAATCATCAACATCATTTCTCCTGAAATATTAGTCTGAAAGAACTCATTTTAAGAGAGAAACTGATAAGGAACAGGGAAATGGGCATATAGGAACAAGGAAAGAGAGAAAGCAGGACCTCAGTTAGGGAAAAGGAGTGGTACAGTTAGAAGGGCCGTTCTCTGAAGTACTCAGGACTGATTGCTGAGCAGGTTTGGGGAGCTTTCCATGGATTAAGAGAGGAAGTTCCTGCCTTTTCTATTATCAAAAGTAAACTGGTTTGTTCAGTTTGTTTTTCCCAATCCCTTTCTGCCCTCCCCCAGCACTTGGTTCTCTCCCAGGACAACTCTGCAGGAGTGGGAGCCCCCCAGCAGCAGGGCTCATGGGCAGAACCCTGTCTGGTTTTCCTCCTTCCCAGTGAGCTTCCCAGCTGAAGCAAGGGTGCTCTCGGTCTAGTTGTTCTAATCCGAATGATCTCATTCAAACAGTGTTGGTTAAAGATTACTTGAGATTTCAGAACTGGCATGGAGGTTTGAAAGCATTTTCCTCCAAAACCTTCGTCCTATGGTAAGTAGACAGACTTCTTCAAAAACAAGGTGGGACCCAGGTTGGAGAGCAGCCCTTGCTTCCCTCCATGTCCAGCTCTGTACTCCCATCCTGTCCCTCTCCCCCAAACACCTGCGCCCCACATGAGTTTCCTGCCACTCTCTCACCACATCGGCTCTTCTTATGTCTCTGTCCCATCAGTGTGCTGGTCCCTCTGCACAGAACACCGTTGCTGAGACCTGGTCAGAAGATTTGTCAGCTTTTCCCCATTTTTCTGGCATCAGACACTCTGATTTAAACACTGGTTTAAGACTCCCCACGTCCATGGGTGCCTGGAGGGCTCAGTTGGTTAAGCATCTGCCTTTGGCTCAGGTCGTGATCTTGAGGTCCTGGGATGGAGCCCTGCATCAGTCTCCCTGCTCAGCAGGAAGTGTGCTTCTCCCTCTGCCTCTGCTCCCTGCTGCCATGCTCTTTCTCTCTCTAATAAATAAAAAATCTGGGGCACCTGGGTGGCTCAGTGGGTTAAGCCTCTGCCTTCGGCTCAGGTCATGATCTCAGGGTCCTGTGATCTCTCTCTGTCAAATAAATAAGTAAAACCTTCAAAAAAAAAAAAAGTAAAAATAAAAATAAATCTGTTAAAAAAATAATAAAACTCTCCACATATAATTACCTATTTAGACATGTCTCTTTTAGGAGCCTGACTAAGTGCCTCTCCAGGGGGCCCTGGTGCATACCAGACCCTTAATGTTTACCCCGAGAAGAAATGCATTGAGCGGGAAGAACCCAGGCATCCTCTGACTTCAGCTGGGGCACCTCAAAATTATACCTCAAGGTCTTTTCTGGCTATATCCCCACTTTAGGACATGTGGTGAGAATCTCAACACTAATAACTTGGCCACATCTGTCATCTGTCACTCCTTGTTTGATGACACTCACAAGATGTCTCTTTGTCCGGATCCCACTAGCTCACCGCATGCTGTCTTACTAATGTGCCCCAACTCTGACAAGGGGCTCTGGCCAGGGGCTCGATGGCACCTGACTGCTGGTTCAGGTAAAGCTTCCTGGGAAAGCCAACAGAATATGCTCTAGTTTCCAGGACTTCATATTTTTCCTGGACTCTTGATATTTTAATTCTTTTTTTTTTTTTTCAAGAGAGTGAGCACAGGGGTGGGGACAGGGGGATGTGAGGCAGGGAGAGAGAGGATCCTAAGCAGGCTCCATGTCCAGCACAGAGCCCAACACAGGGCTCTATCTCATGACCCTGAGATCATGACCTGAGCTAAAATCAAGAGTCAGATGCTTAATTGAATGAGCCACCCAGGTGCCCCCTGGACTCTCAGTTTTGTTTTAAGACTTTTATTTATTTATTTGACAGAGAGAGAGAGAGTCCAAGTAAGCAGAGCAGCAGGCAGAGGGAGAGAGAGAAGGAGGCTCTCCGCTGAGCAGGGAGTCCTTTGCAGGACTCAATCCCAGGAACCTGAGATCATGACTGAGTGAAAGGCAGATGCTTAACCCACTGAGTCACCCAGGCATCCCTGGACTCTCAATTAAAAAAAAAAAAAATCACATAATACCTAAACTTTGACAAGTTTTTTTCATTTTTAGGAACACTTGGTGCTTTAGGCAAGCTGGCTATTTCAGGATTCTTGTCCCAGGCAGTCTGGTCTTGTAGTACTACACAAGGCCCCATGGAGGAAAAACTCTGAGGGCCAGTAATGTGTGAAGCCAGGCCAAGCTCTGGAAGACCCCCCACTCACTGGTCCTCCTGTCCCTGCCGTGGTACTGATCCACTCCATGTTAAAGTGCACCCCAAAATGCTTGCAGTTAGAAAATCTTAGGCCAAAAAACATTTACCTTCATTTATAGAGTTTTAGGTAACAACATGGCACCTGATTCAGGAGAGCTTGCCAGAAGTGGTGACTTCGAGACAGGGAATGCCCAAGCCAGCCCTGAGGGAGGCCAGGGTAGGCTCAGATAGGACAGATGAGCTGAGCCCCCAAATGACTGATGCCTCATTAAGGAGGTGGTGACAGTGACAGGAGACTAGCCCCTCCTATCAAAGACAACGTGACATGTGGAATCCCCACTCACAGGTGTTTTCCCTAATCAAAAATCAGTAAAAGTTGTCAGAAGGGAACGAGAAAACCTCAAAAAATGTCAAATGGCTACTTTAGTATGCTCAGTAGAAGCCTTAAAGTCTCTGGAAGCCAGTGATGTCAGATCCTAAAGTCATCTAGAAGCTTTGGGAGTTTGCCTGGAGGGTAGCCCCACCGCAGGGAACAGAGGAGGGTGATTGCAGGAAATGCCCCACTGGCTTCTCGCAAATCCGCTCCCACCCAGGCCCTGCCGTCCCTGGGATCTGAAGCAGTATCTCATCTAGAGTGTCCAGTAAATTTTCAGATATACCCCCAGACGGGCGTACCCCAAGGACAGCAATGCAAGGGTTCTCCCGCTATTACTGGAAACCACACTTCTGGCCTTCGGGGATGCTCTGTCAGCAGTACACTCTCATTCCCTCTGGGTAGAATTCTTCAGACTTCACACAGCTCCCGATTTCCCTCAGCAGAGCTGGAAGGCGGGCAGCAGGCTGTCCCTCCCGAAAGTTAGCTTCAGCTGACACAGCGTGAATGGGAACAGCTTTAAGGCAGCAGGGACTTCAGAGTGAGATTTGCTATTCTCAGTCTTTCAATCACCCTCAGCTCCATCTCAGAAACCAGGAGCTGCTGAAGGGACAACACTGTCATCCCGCCCACCCACCCTCCAACAGATGGGCTCCTCTTTCTCAGCCACAGCCTGTGAAAATGGGAACGAGCTTCCTGCAAACTGGGAGCAGAAGTGCTCATCATGAAGCCGGTCTGAACATACCTGTTTTCTTGACCGAGGCTGTCCCCGCGACCGAGACCCCAGGGGAAGGTGATGTGGTAATACTGAGTGTGGCCACAGCTCTGGGGGGCAGGAGGCGGGAGGGAGAGCAAAGCATTGGAGACCAGGAAGAGTTGAGACCTACCAAAAATACCAGAGCCTCTGGATGGAGAGGGCCCGCACGCAGCACCTGGAGCCACAGCAGTCCTCGTACGGGCGGCATCTGCAGGAGAGAGAGGCAGAGGCTGCTCACTGTCAGGCTGGGAAGGCAAACAGAACCAGCATGAGATCCAGGCCGATTTCAGGGCCAAGGACGGAACCGACTGCTGTCAGTCTGGATGCCCAGACATAAAAGTACTGAGATAGACGCAACCGGCATCCTTCAAAGTGCCATATTGCCTCCACATCCCCATGTGCTGGACCACCTTCTGGTGAGGCGTTACCAAAGACCCACAGGAAACCCACCCACTCTGCAGCTGGAAGGAAACTCAACCACAGTCCTGCATTCATGCTCTGTAAGTCCCACTCAGAGCCCGACCCCCGCCATGATGAGGGGCAGGAGAGGGGCATCCCGCACTGGCAAGTCCCATGAGTTATGAAGTCAGACGGCACAGAGGGTTAGTCCTGGTCTCACCACCTGATGGCTGTGGGACTTCTGACAAGTTACTCAACCTCTGTGAGCCTCAGTTTCCCATAACGGAGTTTTTGCAGTTTCCCAGTAAAATGGGGGGTGGGGAGGCAGGACCCCTTTATTTATTTTTTTTAAAAGATTTTATTTATTTGACAGACAGAGATCACAAGTAGACAGAGAGGCAGGCAGAGAGAGAGAGGAGGAAGCAGGCTCCCCGCTGAGCAGAGAGCCCAATGCGGGGCTCTATCCCAGGACCCTGAGATCATAACCCGAGCCGAAGGCTGAGGCTTAACCCACTGAGCCACCCAGGCGCCCTGGCAGGACCTCTTTAAATGACCGCTGTAAGTTCTACAGCCATCGTCCTTCTCCAATCTACTCACAGGGCTGTCCTTGCTCTTGCTGAGGCTGTCCCCTCCCCGGTGCCTGAGGCGGGGGGCCTCAGGACTCAGTGTGGACTCTAAAGAGTCAAGTTAGCTTCCTTTACTGTTCCATTCCCCCAATCATTTTTGTGGAAAAGAGAGACTACCATGAAAGCTGAAGCCCCTTGGTTCGCATTTTGGAATTTACAGAGCAACTTTCACCCCAGTGACGTGAGTTCAAGTGGTCGTGGGTGGGGGAAAAGTCGCTTTACATGGTCATAGAGCTGTGATCTACATTCCTATCAGTTTTCTTCTCTTAAAAGAAAATTGCTGGGAAGCAACACGGCACTTTGAACGATGCTGGAATTTGATTCCGGATCCTAGACACTGAATTTGTAGGTAAGTCCAGTACAAATTGACTTGTTAAATGAAGAAAAATGTGTAGAAAATAGCTCCCTAGGAAATATAAGTGAAGACTAGTTAAGATGGTGAGTTAGGAGTTAAGTGAAACTCAGTAAGCCTGCGCTCCAGTGCTGTTTGTCCTTAGCTGGCTCCCAGAGCTTGCGTCTGTCTTTTTAGCTCCCCAGCCCCGACTGCTGCTAAATCCTCCATCATTTCAAGGACCAACTGAGCTGAGTGACTCCTGCTGAACCACCACCACCAGCAGAACCAGAACCTCGCACACACACATTCTCGACAGGACACAGATGTTTTCCCACCCAGTTCTCCCACAGCCCACAGACATGGACTTGTATGTACCAGGTAGAACTCGTTACGACTGCCACGAGATGCTCCCATAAGTTGGTGACAGAAGGTGATCTGTTTAACCTGCTTTAATCAACCAACAAATAGGAAAGCACCGAAGTGTCTGCTTAAATAATGCTGCTGGTTGAACAAAGAAAAAAAGAGACAAACGAAAAACAGACTCTGACCTATGGAGAACAAACTGGTGGTCATCAGAGGGGAGACAGGCAAAGGGAAGGGGGACGGGTGATGGAGATTTCAAGTACACTTATCACGATGAGCACTGATAATGTGAAGAATTGTTGAATTGCCATATTGCACACGTGGAACTAATATAACACTATATATGAATTATACTTGAATTAAACAATTTAAAAAATGCTGCTGGTTCTTACAACCTATGCATCCATCAAAAAGCCACCAAGGCGCTATTAGAAACGTGTTTCTGTGCTGGACCCTGAGGGGTGGAGCAATGAGAAGCCAGACAGAAGTCCCCGTCACGGAGGAGCTTCCTTTCTAGGAGAGAAAGACAAACAAGCAAGAAGAAAAATACGAACTGTGTTAGATGGCAGCAAGCTCTACTTTGGTGAAAAATAAAGTAGCAGCTGGCAGGCTGAAAGCAAGGGAGAGGGGGTGGCAGGTAAGACTAATTCCAACAGCGTGTTCCGGGATGACTCACTGAGAAGGGGACACCTGAGCAGACACCACGCAGAAATCCAGCCTGGCAACGACCTGGGCTGGCACGAGCCCTCAGTGCTGGTGGAGGAGTGCTGGCTCCAGTCCTAGCCACACAGACACTGTGGGTGCACGTGGAAAAGAACAGTTAAGCACAGAACATGAGAGAAAATGAAATGCCCGGTTTGGGGGCTACAGGGGGGGTGGGCAGGGGATCCAGGCCAGGGCTGGACCAGCAAGGACCCAGTACCACTCAAGCAACACACTCTGCCCACGTGATGCACAGCACTATCCCCAGCAACTCCTTGGTGCCCTCCTCCTCAAGAATCTCAATGGTCTTGGGTAACCAGTACGTGTGTCTGTGTGTGTGTGTGTCGTGCATGCACACATACCACAAGGTGGTATGTAATCTAAGACTCTCCCGCTGGCTTTAAGAAGTAGCTGCTGTGTGTTAAGAGGCCACATGCTGGAGATGGGGGGTGGTCTCCAGGAGCCGGGTGCAACCACCAACCGGCCAGCAAGGGAACTGGGACTTCCGCCTGCCAACCACAGGAGCAGAATTCTGCCAACAACCTGCACGAACTTGCAGGAGAACTCCGAGCCACAGATGAGGACACAGCCCGGCCAACTCCTGACTTCAGCTTTGTGAGAACCAGAGCAAAGGACCTACTGGTGGCTACTGTGCCCAGACTTATGATCTACAGGAATTATAATAAATGTACATAATTTCAGTCTGCTAACTTTGCAGTAATTTATTACAAAGCAATAGAACATGAATCCAAATTAGAACAAAGGTTACAGGTAAGGAGCACTTCTTACATCCTAGACACTAGGGCAAGTGTCTTTACCACTGTCTTTTTCTCCTAGAAGGAAAGCTCCTCCATGGCAGGGGCTTCTGTCTGGCTTTACCAGCTTTACCACTCTCTCATTGAACACGCAGAGCACCCACACACAAGGGAAGTGTTATTAGCTTCAGCTTTGAAAGAAGCTCAGGAAACAAAGCATCCAGGATATTATGCCTCCTTTCAGTCCAGGGCACAATCTGCTAAAGCTAAGAATGGACCTGGCCGGCATTTCGAGAAAGTGTTGGCACAGACATTGCCTCTTGAGTAATACTGAGTGTTCCATTACCAAAGGGTGACTTTGTCCCCACTTGGTTTGCCTCCTCTACAAGCTGCTATGGACCAAGCCATCCCAGCGATGGTGTGTGGTAACTATACTCAGTGACACCAATTTCATGACCATTTAGCTCCTGTGAATGAACCAACTGGAAGGGACAAAGAGAAGCGGGCAGTGAAGGGATGCCTGAGAATTAGCAAAAGAGGCTGAGAAAATGTAGAAGGTGAAGGTGAGGTTTACTGTGGTGAGCCAATCCCAGAGGGCAAATTCAGCCCTGAGGAAGTGGGAGGGAGAGGAAGGATATTCAGCAAGACCAAGGAAACTGAGACAATGTGAGCCAAGCACTGAAGCCTCAGGCAAATGGCAGCAGGTCCTGGGGACAGAGCTTACAGGCAGAAACTCAGCAACCAATTTTCAATAATGCCTGTGGGGGTTCTAGCTTTAATTTGGAACTGTATATTCACCACAAAGATTCCCCAAAAAGCCTATACCACCCTATGTCAATAACTCTCTACAATTACTCACTTAATCATAAAAGATAGAAATAATACAGTAAGATATGATATCAGGTAAAAGTATGATGTTCACTTGGAAAGGACTACCAATGCTCCCACAATATTATACATCAGAACCGTGTTTTTCAACTACTGTGACCCACTAGTGGGTCGTGAAATCACATAAGTTGTGATATCTGTTTTATAAAGGTAAAGATTGATTTTAAAAAATCAGAGGGCGTCACATATAATAACTGTTCTGTGAAACTTCTCCTTCGCTCACATATACACCATACAGATATGTGTGTACTTGGTCGCAACCAAGAAAAGGGTATTTCTTCAATGCTTCTGTTGTGTAAGCTCCAAGAGTGGACAAGCTCAGGTTTCTGTTGTATCTAAATGAGCTTCTTTCATCCTCCTGAGGGCAGTGTTCAGGTCCAACCAGAAGCTTACATCCTGCTGTCAATGGTGCTGGGCTAAGGTCTGTTTCAGGTCCCCCGTGACTTCTGCCTGGGTGCCACACTGGTCAAATGGCTGTTGCGTTTTTATACCAATTCTACTGAAAGATGCCTTGCGGTGATGAAATTCTAGAAGATGCAACTCTCATGAAAGACCTCTCAAGTGGGGACGCCCCCGCCCACGTGCCTACTTACGAGCACCCCCCTGAAGGGGGGCAGGAGGTGGCTGTGGGAGGTAGAGAACAGAGATGGCACATATTTGCAGCGTAGGAGGAATGAGACTGTTAATCTCTCCATTGCTCCACTGCCTTTGCCACCACAGTGTTTCCCATGTCCCTCCCTCTGGGCTCTGCCTCTAACTCTAACTAGAGCTGCCTCGAGGAACGGTTCAGAGCTGAAGCCGTACTCAGGGAGTCCATCCAATTCTGGTAAACGTAAACTTGGTATAAAAAAGGAAAGCAGGTAAAGGGATAAACATCTGGTGAATGGATCATCTTCCAGGAGCTGAATTTGATAAAAATGCTTCTCCTTCCCAGCTATACTTACAAGCAAGCATTTGGTACGTTGAACCCTAAGCCCCTTCAGCATCCTATTTCCCAGGTTAGAAAAAAAAACACTTAAGACATGAACTTCTATAAGCCTCTTGTCTCAAACCCTAAACACACACACACTCCCCTCGGCCTGAGAATCAAGACAGAAGTGTAAGGACTTCGAGTTCCTAATTCAAATTACTCTCTGTTGGCAAGAGTCAACATCTAAGTGCTCTAGCTCTTACTTTTCAGGATCCCAATTTGGAATGCTAGCAGTAAATATTTGTTGTCAACTGATTATCTGCTTTCTTTTCTCAAAACAGAGCAAGCTTTATGCTCCCTTGTTTCGCGGCAGACCCATTCACTCCAGGCCTACTTGTGGCTCATCTGTGGTCCTGGACTGGCTCCAAGTGTCGACGCTGATGGGTGCCAGCCTCTTGAAGGAGCATGTAATTACCCGTGGGGTGACACTTTTACCCACTTTCTTCCTGCTACTTTTTTCCCAGGGAACCTGCTGGCAAATTGGAGGCCTCAAGAACACACCTGTTGGTGTTCCAAACAGCTGTGATTGTAAGAGGAAAGTTAAGTGTCACACCAAGCTAAACTAAAAGTGGGAAACATTAGCAGGCGGTCCAGCATACTAAGTAAGCCATCATCTGACACATCAGGGCCAGTGCTCCTAGGGCCCAAGCCCAAAATGGCACTGATGTTCCCAAAGACCGCTGAAGACTAACAAGGCCCACTACCTTCACTGCGCGGGATGCAGAATAAATCAGATGGAATTTTCCTTCTTGTTCTACCCTGTGTGTCACCTTTCAGACTCGCAGTAGAAAGGAACAAACATTGCTTAAGTACATCCACCCCTCAACATAACTAATTGTAAGTCCAGGACACCAAAACACACACAACTGCTTCAAAGATGCGAAAACAGCATGTACTTCAGCAGCACCGGGTTGCTGGAAGTGCTTCCTGTGAGCCAGGTCCCCTCCACTGTATCCTAGGATCCACACATAATTTCTGAGGAGGTCAGAGAGGGGGTTGTGAGTTTGTAAGTAAGCACGTTACAGAGAGAGAATGAGACTGCTCAGCCTCTCGTGTCCAGTGATAGGAGCTGAGATCCTGAGGATACAGAATGTAATAGGAAGTCTAAGACTGGACTTAGAAATGTGTCACAACAGTGATTAAATGCGACTGTAACAGGATGGAGCCCTCGGGAGTTTCAGGAGTCTGAGAAGTCAGCACACATCACACCTGGCACCGTCCAGGAGGGAAGGCGGTCTGGCCGCTGGACATGCATTTCCTTAGCTGTTGAGTCTGAGTCTCAAGAGCAGAATCTCATGGAGCAGGGAACACCGCATGTTAATGAAGTCACGGAATCTTTGTAGTAAAGAAAAATGGCCAGATGTTGATACGTTAACTCTTTCATGTGGCGTAAAATGGTCATTGATATTTAAACTGATTCATGGAAGATCATCTCGGCACCTGGCCAAACAACTAAAATATGAGTTAAGTATTCAGAGTGGAGGTCTATAGCTGGAGTGTGTGGGGTCTGTCAATTTTTTTAGAGTTCAACAGAGAACATAGCATGGTTAACAAATGACAACTTTAGAGTTTTAAGTAACTTGCGGTGCCTGAGTGGGTTAAAGCCTCTGCCTTCAGCTCAAGTCATGATCCCAGGTCCTGGGATTGAGCCCCGCACTGGGCTCTCTGCTCAGCGAAGAGCCTGCTTCCTCCTCTCTCTGCCTGCCTCTCTACCTACTTGTGATCTCTGTCAAATAAATTAAAAAAAAAAAAACTTTATAGAGTTTTAAGTAACTTCCCATCAACATCGTGTCATTTAAAATTCCAATCTATTCCATTACCTGCTGGATTAAGTCTCAGCAAACTACTCCCTTCCCTTTAAGTTCTGCCAGTACAACATATTTTTCTTGTTCGATCCCAAGTTTCTTAGTCTGACAGGTGGTCTGGTCTCCCGAATTACATACTTTATGTACCTTGATATCTAGACTTGTTTCTTATCTTGCTTTTATCACCCTCTCTTTGCTCCCACAGAGCAAAGCACATGGCAGATGCGTGAAGACGACTTACCAAGTCAGAATCAGGAAATACACTCAGCATCATCAGAAATCCCCAATAATCTGCGAGAAACTAGACTCCTTGGAAAAACTAAACACAGTCTTACAAGATTTGGAGAGAACTCCAAGAAGTAAGTAAAACTCTGGGGGCACAGAGCAGAGGTCAACTCAATCCTCAGTATACCCGATGCCCCTGGGGTATCTCCTTGGCCCACCTCCTTATAAGAGCTTGAAGAGCTCCGTGCCTTAGTCGCAGGGAGGACGGTGGCCTCTGACCACAGCCCGTGATGGACTCCCACTTCCTCACACAGCGCTGTCCGCTCCCTCCGGCAGGATCTCCTGGGTACCAGCCTTCCACCCGGACAGACATTCCTCCTCATTCGGCATCCACGACCGGCTCTCACTGGGCCTATCCCGCTTCCCGCGCCCTCACAGAATGAGGAGCCCTGTCAGTGTCTGAAAGAATCCCCGTGGTTTCCAGTCTTCTGTCCGCCCGGAAAGTATGGGAAGTATTCAGTACAGTTTTCAGACAATCTCCGTTCCCCACCCTCTGGAAGAACGTCCGTTCCCTCTCGCGTTTACACTGCCTGCAGCCTCAGACGGTGCTAACGTTCTGGGCAACCACGGAACACAGCAGAGAGAGGACGACCCATCAGCTAAAGCTCCAGACTTTTCTCAGTCCGGAAGCTGTGTCTTCCCACCCTGCGCTGCAGGCTAGGCGGTCTAACTGCTGATCTAAGAGTGATCTGCAGTTCAATGCCTGAAACCCGGCCCAGCATTCCTGCCAGTCGGGAGCTTCTGGAACCTCATTCTGTCGCTCCAAGCATTCACGAGTCCTTCCAGTTTTCTGTCATTTAAATGAAGACTCCGAGACAAGTCTTCTTGGGACCCAGGAATGATGGACATACCCAGCCCCCTGGGCTCCTCCCGTTGGCACGACCTGGCAGCAGACGACGTGACGCGCTCCGTCCGGTAACGCCACAGCAAGGTCAGGTGGAGGCGGCGGCTTGGTCCTGAGCATGAAGCGGGCCCTTTCCACACCTCAGCGCTGAAATCTAGAACAGAGGTCTTCCCAAAGTCCAACGGGCTGCCCGGAAGATGAAAATCGAAGAGAAAAAAAGAAACCTACGCTGCTAGGTAAGCGATTCCTGGCCAAGCTGCACGGAATGGTAGGGGGTGGGCGGGGGTGTGCGCTAAAGCGGAGCACCACGCAGAAGCCGGAGCACGAGCCCAGCGCAGGCGCAGTACCAACCCCAGATGCTGGCCAATCAGATCAGCTCACTGTCTGGACAGAGAGAGAGCGGTTTTATGGGGCGCCTGGGTGGCTCAATCGTAAAGCATCTGCCTTAGTTCACGATCCCAGGGTCCTGGGATGGAGCCCTACATTGGGCTCCCTGCTTAGTGGGGAGCCTGTTTCTTCCTCTCCACTCCCCCTGCTTGTGCTCTCTCGCTGTGCCTCTCTCTGTCGAATAAATAAAATGTTTAAAAAAAAAAAAAGGCAGTATTGGAATTACATACGCATTTAGAAAGGAAAGAAGAAAGAAAGGATCCAAGACCACCTCTCCCTACCCCCTATGAGTATGACTGCTGCAGCGGGCCTTCCACGCTATCACTGGAATCAGTGGTAATGTACGGGGGATGGAGCAAGTGGTGAACTCCATTGGAGACCTTCCTTCCATGTTGGTATTTTATTAATCATACTTTTGTAAGTACAGTTCCTGCACCAGTTACGAACCCACTAACTGGCCTGTTTATTTAGATGAGAATTTCCTGTCTCATTGTTGAGCTATTGTGTGAGAGGCTATTAAACGTCCCCATGAACCTCAGGCCCACTGTCAAGTCACACATCTCCCAGTCCTATGGTCTCTTTTAACAAATTAGCCCAACCTCACAGGACATTAGAGGGGCAAACCCTAATTAGTTGTAAACGATCACAAAATATTCCTTTAAAAATCTCTTCTAGATGATTCTCCTGAAGCCTCCACTTTGCCATCTGCCCTTTTAAAATCTCAGCTTGCTTCCTAAGCAGACAGAAAACATCACAAACTTAGAAAAATTAGAACTGGTTATACTTAGGGTGGCATTGGGATTTACCTAGGGAATTTTTACCTTTACTTTTACTTTGGGAGAAAATCCTACCCATGCTTACCATAAATTCTAAAATTAACAGATTAAATGCGTTACAAAGGGCTCCTTCCCTGGCCCTCCAGCCCTTGAATCACTGCTGCCTCAGAGCAGGTGCACCCAGAGTTGAGCTGAGATGATGAGGTATAATGGACCAAGACACTTTAGCTACTTCTGACCTGTGCTGACTCCCAAGTTTGGAGACCCTAACCTTGAGTTTCTGGGATAGAAGTTTCTCCTCTCAGCAAATTGCTCATATCACTTAAAATCAGTTCTATTCAAGTCTATCCTGAAAAACAAAGGGTTTATTCCCTGTACCACTGGGTTAGCTCTCAGATCGAGAAACTAAAACTCCAGCCAGAATAATGAGTTAATATGGAAAATGAAAAACAGAAGTTCTCCTATAATCTTACAGAATTTAAATCTGATAATTTTCATCTTATTGAAACACACAGGCATAGAAAATAAAAATGAAATGATATCATTTGCCAATAAAATCTTGAAAATAGACAGATTCTAGTACCCATTAGCTCAGAAAGCAGGAAAGTGAGAGTCAGGCTGACACCTGGCTTCTTTTCTCCTCTTTACTTTCACTTGAGCTGGCTAACTGTTATTCACACGCTCAGAGCTCTTAACTCTCTACTCCATCTCTGGACTTCCTCCTGAGCTGCAAAAACAAAGCCTCCACTGCCCACGCTTCCAGGATGTTCTGCAAGAACTTCAAACTCAACATGCACAGAGCTGACATCTTCTTCTAAATGCCTCCCTAAACCTGCTCTCTTCATGGTCTCTCTCACTGTCTGCCCAACTAGAAATCTCTTGAGTAATGTGGTCCCTTTTCCCCACATCTGCTGGGAAATATTATTTAAGTCCACCACTGTGTTCTTTTGCTCCTTCTTCACAGAGTCAGACCTTCCATATTTTGCCCCAACTGCAGCAACAAACTCCTCACTTTAGTCTCTACCTCTCACCCCTGAACTGTCCTGCCAGCTTTCTGGAAGGCCAATGGATGCACCATGCAGAAGGAAGTCTCAACCACTCAGACCCTTCTCAACAAGCCTCACCTTCTTCTTTTTTTTTAGATTTTATTTACTTATTTGATAGACATCACAAGTAGGCAAAAAGGCAGGCAGATCAAGAGAGGGGAAATCAGGCTCCCCGCGAGCAGAGAGCCCGATGCGGGACTCGATCCCATGACCCTGAGATCATGACCTGAGCCTAAGACAGAGGCTTTAATCCCCGAGCCTCACCTTCTTTATCCATCTTACCTCCCGACACTTGCCAGGCACCCTAAACCCTAGGCTTGCAGTTCCCCAAATATCTGATGCATCTTCCTACTTCCATATCTTACACCTTCACTAGAGCCTCTGAAATTGCTCCTCACCCTTCAAAGGTCAGTCCTGTGAAGTCTTCGCTAATGCCTTCCCTTCATTCTACCCCACACACTGTGATCCCCCCTTTGCTGGATCTCCATTTATACAGCTCTATCACATGCAGCATTACTGTTAGCTACTAATAGCATCTGTCCTTCACGCTCGACCTTGAGCTTGAGAGCAATCCTATCTCATTCCTTTAGGTACTGCCCAGGTGACTATCATGGTTCCTGGCACACTGTAAGTGTTTTGCCTTACGCGGAAGTGATAATGCGATAGAAAGGAGACTCCCTCAAATGGAATAGCACAGTAACTAACACGAACTCAGGGTACAAAGGGTACTCTGATTACAACATTGCACCCAGTGCTGGTGAGGATGGTTGGAAACAGGTGTCTCCTATACTCTTGGCTGACTATATCATGGCAACATACGGGAGGTTAGTCCCACAGTGTTTATTAAAATATAAAATAAGCATAAACTTTGCTAACACGATTCTATTTGTGCAAAATCATCCCACGACAAAAGTAAGTTCTAGCACATAAAGATACAGTATTTTAAAAGATGTTCATTGAGCAGTGGGGCACACAAAAATCCCTTCTCCAAACTCCTGGGACCAGATACGTGGAGAACTCAGAACCGTCTGCATTCATGAATGATAAGATAGGCAATACCATGAATTATATAATGCAGCCGAGCAGAATCCGCATTGAAATACACAAAACATCTGTTAAAATAATCAAACAAGGAGGCCGTTAGACAGAGGTGGCGTTAGAGCCTATGTAAGCAAACCAAAATCTAAGCCAGAGTTAATTCCTGTAAATGCCTCAAGGTTAAAAACAACCACTCACAAACAGTGAGCTAGGGTTTCTCAAATAATGCAACCACTTAAACCACAGCCAATTAAATAATTTCCTTGCTATGCTTCTCTATAAAATCCTTGCCGCCAGCACATGTTGGTGCAGTGCTCCTAACTACTTCCATTATGAGACTGCCCAATTTGAATCGATGTTTACTCAAATAAACTCTCAAGAATTCTAATACCTCAGTTAATCTTTTAACACATCTTATTAAATGGAATTTTAAAAAGAACAGCCTTATGTCTATTCAAATCCATTTTTACCACCAAATGAATTATTTAAAAATTTGTTTACATGGAACATTCTCTAGGATATCTCACATGTTAGGCCACAAAATAAATCTCCACAAATGGAAGAACACTGAAATCATATACTGCATTTCTTCTGACAACAACAGTATGAACTAGAAATCAATTACAAGGAATAATAATGGGAAAAAAAACACAAACACATGGAAAATAAATAGCATAGTATTAAATAACAAGTGGGTTGATGAAGAAAACAAAGAGGAAATAAAAAATACATGGAGACAGTTAAAAATGAAAATACAATGGTCCATAATCTCTAGGATTCAGTGAAAGCAATTCTGAGAGGAATTTATAGTGAGACAGGCCTCCCTCAAGAAATAGGAAAATCTCAAGTAAATAATCTAGTCTTACATCTAAAGACACTAGGAAAGAAAAAAAAAGAACAAAGCCCAAAGTCAGTAGAAGGAAGGAAATAATAAAGATTGGAGAATAAATAAATGAACTAGAAACTAAAAAGAACAGAAAAGATCAATGAAACAAAAAAAACCTGGTTCTTTGAAAAGATAAACAAAATCGACAAACCTTTAGCAAGACCCCTGGGGAAAAAAAAAAAAAAAGTGGGGAGAGGATCCAAATAAATAAGACCAGAAATGGAAGAGAAGTAACAACTGACACAACAGAAATGCAAGGCTTATAAAAAAGACTACTATTGAAAAATCATATGCAAAGTAGACAATCTAGAAGAAAGGGTAAATTCCTAGAAACATACAATCTTCCAAAACTGACATTTCAAAGAAACAGAAAATCTGAACAGATCAATACTGGCAATGAAATTGAATCAATAATCAAAAAACTCCAACAAACCAAAGTCCAGCAGCAGATGGAGTCACAGGTAAATTCTATGAAACACTGTATTCTCCTAAGGCTAGTCCAAAAAAATAAGAGGAAGGAAAGCTTCTAAATATATTCTATGAGGTCAGCCATTACCCTGACACCAAAACCAGACAAGGGCTCTGCAAAATAAGAAAACTACAGGTCAGTATTCCTGATGAACACAGACGTAAAACTCTCAACAAAATATTAGCAAACCACACTCAATACATGATCAAGTGGGATTTATTCCAGGGATGCAAGGATGATACAACACTTGCGAATGAAGCTATGTGACATGCCACATTAACAAAATGAAGGATAAAAATCACATGATCATCTCAATACATGTAGAAAAAGCATTTGACAAAATTCAAGATTTGTTCATGATAAAAACTCTCAACAAAGTAGGTTTAGAGGGAACATATCTCAACATAAGGGTCATAGATGAAAAATCCACAGCTAACATCAGACACCATGGTAAAAAACTGAGAGCTTTTCCTCTAAGGTCAGGAAGAAGACAATGATGTCCACTCTCACCACTTTTATTTCACATGGTACTGGAAGACCTACCCACAGCAATCATACAGGAAAAAGGAATAAAAGGCATCCAAACTGATAAGGAATAAGTAAAGAAGTTATATGTAGACATACAGAAAACTCTAATGCCGCCCCCCAAAAAACTATTAGAATAAATAAATTCAATAAAGTTGAAGGATACAAAATTAATACACAGATATGTTGCATTTCTGTATGCTGATAATGAAGCAGCAGAAAGAGAAATGAAGAAAAAAGGTTCCATTCACAATTGCACCAAAAAGAATAAAATATCTAGGGATAAACTTAACCAAGAAAGTCCAAGACCTGTGCTCTGAAAACTTTAACACTGATGAAATAAATTAAAGACAACACAAAAAAATGAAAAGTACATATAATGCTCATGAATTCGAAGAGTTAATAGTGAATGTCTATACTACACAAAGCAACCTATAGATTCAATGCAATCCCTATCAAAATACCAATAATTTTTCACAGAATTAGAATATATAATCCTAAAATTTGTGTGGAACCAACAAAGACATGAAAGAGACACAAAAAAATTGCCAAAATAATCTTGAGGAAAAAAAGAACAAAGTTGGGGGTATCACAATCCCAGATTTCCACATATACTACAAAGCTATAATAATCAAATAATGATCAAAAGAGTATGGTATTGGCACAGAAACAAACTAGAGAGCACAGGAATAAACCCACGTTTATATGGTCAATTAATCTATAAGGGGACAAGAATATACATGGGCAAAAAGACCGTTTCTTTAGTGAACGGTGTTGAGAAAACTGGACAGCTACATCCAAAAGAAGGAAACTGGACCACTTTCTTATATCGTACTGATAAATAAACTCAAAATGGATTAAAGACCTAAGTGTGAGATATGAAGGCATAAAACTCCCATAAGAAAACATAAGAAATAATCTCTTTGATGTTGGCCTTAGCAACATTTTTCCAGGCATGTTTCTCCTGTCAAGGGAAAGAAAAGCAAAACTAAACTATTGGTATTACACCAAAATAAAAGCTTTTGTACAGCCAGGGAAACCATCAACAAAATGCAAAGGCAACTTACTTAATGGAAAAGTTATATGTAAATGATATATCCAATAAGGGGCTAAACCCAAACTACACACAGAATTTCTATAGCACACCACCAAAAAAAAGAAAAGAAAAAAAATCTGATTATAGAATGGGCAGAAGGCTTGAATAGATATTTTTACCAAGAAGTCAAACAAATGGCCAACAGACACACAAAAAGATGCTCTACATCACTCATCACCAGGGAAAAGCAAATCAAAACCACAAGGAGATATCACCTTGCACCTGTCGGAATGGATAAAATCATAAACACAGGAAATAACAAGTGTTGACAAGGACAGGAGAAAAAAGAACTCTCATGCACTGCTGACGGAAATGTAAAGTGGTGCAGCCACTGTGGAAAATAGCACGGAGGTTCTGCGAAAACTTAAATCTGGAATTACCATATGCATATGATCCAATGATTCCACTACGGGTTATTTACCAAAGAAAACAAAAACACTAATTTGAAAAGATATATGCACCTCTCTGTTTACTGCAGCATTATTTAGAACCATCAGCATGGACGGACCTAGAAGGTATGCTAAGTGAAATAAGTCAGAGAAAGACGAATACCACATGATTTCATCATATGTAGGATCTAAAAAACAAAACAAACAAACAAAAACAAGAAGCAGAATCAGACCCATAAATACCGAGAACAAACTGATGGTTTTGAGAGGGGAGAGGGATTTGGGATGGGAAAACTGGGAGAGGGGATGGTATTGCAGTTAAACAATGAATAAGTCACAGGGACGACAGGCACAGCATGGGGCTACAGTCAGTGGCCTGGAATGGCACTGTATGGTGACAGATGGGAGAACCAAGTTACACTTGTGGTGAGCACAGCAGTTAACATAGTCGTCAAACCACTATTCTGTAGACATAAAACTAATCTAACACTGTTTGTCAACTCTACTTCAATAAAGAACTTATTTATGAGTACTGCTTTAAATTTTAGAAAATTAGGAATGAAATTTGGACTTTAATGGTAAAAACAAAACAGGACGGACGGACACTACCTGAAAGTATAATGATCACAGGGAAATGTGTGAATTATGGTACATCCCCCACCCTGGGAATACTCTGTATTATGGAAAATATTGAGGTTGCTCTGTACACCAATTTAGAAGACCAGGTACAATACGGACACTCAAAAATCGAGTTGCACAATATATACAAAAACATGACATTTTCAGGTTGTCTTAGTTCATTTGGGTTGCTATAACAAAATACTACTGACTGGGTGGCTAATAAACAACATAAGTTTGTTTCTCACAGTTTTGGAGGCTGGGAAGTCCAAGATCAATTATCATGATCAAGTTCTCTGAGCGGGGTGCCTCTTTCTGGTTCACAGCTGGTATGTTCTTGTCCTCCCTTGCATGGTGGGATGAACAAGGAATCTCTTTAGAGCCTCTTTTATAAAAATATTCACAAGGGCTCAGTCCCCATGACCTAACCACTTTCCAAAGGCCATCAAGTTTGGGGGTTAGGATTCAACATATGAACTTGGAGGGGGAAGGGGAGAACTCAAACATTAAGATCTTAAGGGTGGATAACCAGGGAAATATTTCTCCCTGCTCTGAGGACAAGGAAATGCCTCTACCTTACACCAAAAATCTTCCTTGATAAGGCCAACAACAGGAAGAGAGAAAGAAGAAAAATTCTCCCTTAGCATATCTGTCCCTAGACTAGACCAGACACCTTCTCTCCTAAGCGGCTAAGCAAAGGCTATGCTCAGCTGCTCCATCGTGGCAGAACAGCAAGGGTCTGGTAAAGGGGTGCACAGGGCAATGCACAGGGAGGGAAGAGCGCTGCTCCCTACCCCCACCACCCCTTCCCACTCTGCACATCCCTCAAGTTCCCAGTGCTGCAGGGAAGAGAGCAGGGCACATGGAGTCCAGCTGACCTGGCAGAGAGGGAGCTTTCCAAAAGACTTGGGGTCTGATAACAGAACAGGGAGGGGCGGTACACACCAGCACCTCCTAATCAGCAGAGGTGGCCGTGTGTTTCGGAGCCACTGGAACTGATTGTGGTGCCTCCAACTCTAGCAGGTGGGTAAGGTGGCCCAGCCTGGCCTGGCTCTGGCTCTACAAAGCCTGTTTTCTGGGCTGTTGGTCTGACGTCGGCAAGAAACACTCCATCCACTCACACCATTAATTATTCACAACAGAGAAATGCACCCAGAGAGACACAATAAACAAGGGTAATGTGAGTGCTTTAAAAGAAGCTGCCATACCCCAGTGCGAGACTCAGGAATAGGGCCTGAAAATGGCCCGGCCAAAATCAAGAGCAAGGAAAGAGCAGTATTGGAAGGAACGGACTCTGCCCAAGCTGCGCGGAGCTGGGCACACGTCGCTGCCTGTTAAGCCATGGACCGTGAACTCCTGGACGGCAGGTCCTGGCTCCCTCATCTTCCCTTCCCACTGTCCCTCCCCTCACTCCCTCCTCCTTTAGTGGTGGTGTGGAAACAGCACGTACTCAATAGATGTTAGAAGATTTAACGCGTGACCGTGATGGCCACTCTCCCGTTATCGATCATGTAGTCAGTCTTCCTTTTTGTATTTGGCCAAAACACTTTCCATCCGTATGCTCCCTTCCATTCTCTTCTTCGAAGAGGCCTGGTGCGGACTCCCTCCAGGCTCAGTGGGGCTGACTTGTGAGAAACTTCCCCACACTCTCTCCTTCAGTGGTACTTAGATCTGAACCCAAAGCTAAAATAAGTAATCAATGGAACATCTAGAATTCAAATGCTCTGCATCTCTGTTCTAGCCATTTGGCAGTCACAGATGCGACCAAATGCAAAAGGCCCTTGAGAAAGCTACAGGCCTGGGTGAATGCCCTACTCTCTCCTCATGCCAGTTATTTTATTTGTAAAACTAGGTAGGAACAGTTTTAAGATTTCCTTAGTAGTCTAAGAAAATATAGATAAATCAAGGACCATCTTTGGGGTCAAACCTTTCTCACCTACCAGCTCTCCAGAGGGCTACTAGGTTATCTCACTTCAAAACCACAGGTCTAGTTAAGAAGACACAACCCACTTCTAACCTAACCTCGATTTTCTGGAAAGAATAACTAGATTCATTTCTATTCACATAGAACAGGAAATGTGCACATAAATCACAAGTTTTCTCGGGCTTATTTAAAATCCAATGAAAAAAGTCATTGTCCGAATTAACACCCATGTACCTGACTATCAAAAAGCTTCAGCTCAGCACCAAGGAAGATGCCTTATGAACCCCAAAATCTGAAACAGTGAGCAGCCAGGGCTCCTAGATCCATCCCACTGGCTGACCGCATGATTAACATCTTCTTCCTACTGCCATGTCAATACTGAGACCTGCAGAAGATGACTCATTCCTTTGAAAGAAAATATTACGTGGTTGTTTTGTATTTGGCAAGAAGGGCGGACCCTAAATGAGCTGAAATCCAGCCCACGTCTGCAGGCTTGCTTCCGCCACAATTCATAAGTGCACTCGGTCATTCATCTTTTACTCCCAATGCTCGACGTTATTGTGCACAGACAGCGGGAGGGTGTCCCAGAATGAGCAGGATGAGACCTTTCAGCCTACCTAGCATAGGAAACTGGGACCCAGAAAGGTTAGCAGATTTGCCCCTGATCACAGAGCAACCTAATGGCAGAGCAGGACTAGAGAAAGTCTTGACTTCCAGTCCCTAAAACGTCTTCCATCACTGAAGAGTGGCAGTGACTCACTCCTGTCTTCTCCGAGAGTGAGGCCACCGTTCGCTGTGGTTCCTAAATGCACTGAATGCCTTCTGTGTCAGGCCCTGTGTCAGGCCCTGTGTCAGCACAGAGACAAAAAAGCCTGCTAGACAGACCTCTGTCCTCAACAGACTCCTGGTCTCAGGAGGAGACAACGGATGGTTTACTCTGGCAACAGTGAGTCTGATGATGGCACGTGGTACCAAAGGACCAGAGAGGGACACACGCCCCTCAGCTGAAAAAGAGATAAAGGTAGAGAGGCCACTATCAGAAGCTTTCTGGAGGCGGTCACACATATGAGCTTAGAAAGGGCACCACACGGCGTAAGCACTCATGTCAGCTGTTGTCATTTTTAGTCTTTGAATTATCAGTAATTCCCTCACAATTCCCCTGACGTTGTGGAGGGCCCTGTGTTGGCTGCGGTCTGGGAAAACTCAGGGACACACTCTATTCTGTCTTGGTCTGAGGGAGACATGGAAACATGGGTGCATCCTGGGGACCCCTGTAGGGCGAGCTGGGGCTAGGAGGTCCTGCCAACCCTCCATATGAGGCTGTCCCACTGCTGTCAACTTTGGAGAAGGCCTCGAAGTCCCTGGCCCCACCCTTGGAAACTTACCTGTCTGTGTCCCCACCACAGACTCAGCACTGGAACATGTTCCACTTGCTTCTGCCTCCCAAGCTGTCTCCCACCTCCGCCCTCGGAGATACACATCCGTTCACGGATGGCGGCTGCCAGCGGGAGAGCCTCTGGGACAAGCCTCAAGCTGCAAATCTTAGCAGAAAGGATGCCACTTCTCGTAGAGAGGGGTGACACTGCTCCTCGTCTGCAGCAGCCCCCCCACCATCCCCTGCCCAGGAAGGGGTGAGTTACAGCCCAGGCGCTACCCACTCAGGCACCAAGGGCCCCCTGTGCCAACCTCCAGGTACTGGAGCCAGATGGGGAAGGTCACCAAAAGCATGCCCCACAGTGAGCCAAACTCACCCAGTCCTCCTGTCCCTCTGGGGTGGCAATCCTGGGATATAAAGTTAGGGGTCCCACCTGGTCATCTATGCACACAGATCCCGAGCCCCTCTGAGACATAATGCCACCACACATTAGTGACACACATGTTAGGGACACACACAGCAGTGTCTACCCTGACCACAGCTGAGTACAGCAGCCACTTTCTAGTGGGACTGATCTGCCGAGCTGCTGCACGGATGAGGGCCGGTGAGCCCAGCCCACCTCCCCTGCACTGCCTGGCTGCCCCCCGAACCCCCGCACACTCAGGAGCACTGGGCGCACTACCTGAGCCGGGACAGCAGCCCCCTGTCTCCTGTCAAGGCACAAGGTGCTTAGCACTTTCTGCAGCCAACAACAGGCGGTACACAGTGAGCTGGCTTTGCCTGCAGTGCTTTCTGGCCTCCACACAAACAGGGAGGAGAGAGTGCTCCATCAGATCCCAGTGGCCCTGTGTCTGCCATGGCCCCAGGACAGGCTCCTTGGCAGGGCCCTTCTCTTATCTTCTCCTCTCTGGCCTCCCGCAGCTCGCACGCTATTGTAGGCCCTGCAGACAAAGGGGGTTGTTGAATGAGCAAGTCCTTGATAGAAGAACGATTTAAGAGGAGAATGAAAGTGAAGGAACGGGATTTGGTGAGGCCACGTGACCACCCAGCTATTTTTAAATCCTACTGTTGCTAGGAGGAGATACTAGGAAGCTCCGAACCAAAGTCAAAAAAGCATGTTTTAATGAAAGGCTTTTGAAAGGGCAGCCTGTAGATAAGAAAGGTAGCAGAATAAAGGGTAGGGGAAAAGGAAAAAAAAATTTTGAAACATGTGTTGTTCCTCTGTTTGGATTTCAAAGGGACTTTTTCTTTAAAAACAAGGAGAATATTTTGTTTGTACACATACGTATGCAGGCTTCCAGCTCAACAGAGGTCAAAAAAAAAAAGAAAAGAAAAGAAACCAATGAAAGAAATTTAAAAAATTGACTGAAGGGAGAAGGCAGTGGGAGAAAGATAATTTAGCATAAAGAAATCCAAACAGGCAATGGTAATTTTGTACATCTAGGTAGCTATAGAGGAAGCCTAATTATCTTAAAAAATTAGCCTCTATTAGCTTGGTAACTTTAATGCTGGAATAAAATTCAGGAACATGCAGAGAAAGCAAGAAAAGTAGGAGTACCATATGGGATTTCTGGTGAGAGACATGAAATCAGATTTCAAATGTACGAGTAAAATCTCTAAAACAAGTTTGCAAACTAGATGTTCTCTCCCTAATGCATTCCATGAAAAATTATAGGCACAAAACAGAGGAATCATTTGGAATATATTTTCTGCAGGGGAAAAAAATCCTGTCACAGAATAGGAAGACGTCATTTGGAGTCAACGCCTCTTTAAGAAATTCCCTATTTTGAAGGCTCCTATGCAGCAATGAAAGGCAGAACACACCAGAAGTGTATTTTGAAGGTGAGATCTGTTAACTCCTGGGATTTAAATTTAATGTTAAAGGTGCTTCGAAAACAACTGCTCAGTCACATGTTATTATACTGCAGCTCCCGGGAGCACAGGCACCTTCCCCGACCCACACCACTGTCTCCCGGCAACAGCGGCGTCGGCAGACACTCCCCGAGCGTCTGGGGACTGAACAAACGAGGCGCGGCCGTCGCAGCCCCTTGAGCTTCCTGTGCGCTAAACCTGTGTTGTGAGGCAGGCCTGGTTCTCCAGCATGGAGACCGGACAGCACTGGCATGGATGCTGGATCTCGACATCCAGGCTACAAGTGAGCGTGAGCTCAAGCCAGATACAAGTTCACCTTGACCTGCACCACCGTCTCCCTGGAGAACCCAAGAGAGCTGGCTCTGGGGAGCAACAGGGCTGTTGCCCGTGTCCTCCGCAGTCCCAAGTGCTTCTGGTTGGGGCTGTGATCTTCCTGGGCCTGTCATCTGGCTGGCAGCACACTGGTCCTTGAGTAGCAGAAGCTTGGACAGAGAAGAATTCATCTACAACCACGTCCCCTCAATCCTTGTGTCCTTCAGCAGCCCCACTGGATGGAAAGCAGCGGGGAGAGCCTCCATGGGGAAACTCGTCGCAGGCGCAGGACAGTGACAAGCGCAGCTTGTGGAGGAACTGACCCTGTGTGCACACCGAGGAGAGGCACGCAGCCTTGGGGGTATGTGTGTTTACACACGATTTCAGTGCTGAGCACGCCACACGCCCAGGTCAACACTCACATTCCATGGGGGAGCTAACAGGGAATCAGGTCCAAAGGCTGGTGAAGAGTGGCGTGCGTGGCCTGGCTGCAGCATGTGGAACTGGACAGAGGCCATGATTCACCATGTGTGGATGGACGATACACAGATGAACTGTTCCCTTCGAAACGGGGACTTCTGTTACGTGGGTTTCCCCGCAATTAAAAAAGAAAGTCATAGTGTGTGTGGTTGGGGCTTTCAAACGGCTGTGGGTTAAATGAAATTAACTCATGTCAGGGGCTATAGTAAATTCTCAATGTTACTATTATTCCTTTTTATATGAGCTTCAGCACTGGAGTAATAGAGTGAGTTTCCTTTCTAATTTTTAGAACCCCCTCCACCACTGGTAAAGAGACGAGAGAAGAAACAAAATCAGCAGACAAACCACACTAAAGACAGGACAGGGCTTATCTCTGTGTTCTCCGTTGATACAAAAACCTTTTCCAAATATGGAGGGAGTAAGTAAATAAATAAAGGAACAAAAAACAAGTAAACCCAAGAACAGCAATGACCTCCACCTCCCAAATTCTCAAAGACCAAGAAATGGGAGCACCAGGTGGCTCAGTGGTTTCCTGACTACCTCTCGATGTCGACTCATGTCATGATCTCAGGGTCCTGAGCCTGAGCCTGCTTCAGGCTTCATGCTCAGCAGAGAGTTGCTTGGGAGTCTCCCTCTCTCCCCCTCTGTTCTCCTGGTCCCCCCCCCCCGCCCCGCTCACATGCTCACCTGAACGCATTCTCTTCCTCTCTCTCTCTCCCAAATAAATAAATAAATATTTTTAAAAACCACCAGGAAATGATTCATCAGCTCATCTACAAGACAATTTGACAAAGGTCTGTTTTCAGGGGCGCCTGGGTGGTCTGACCGGTTAAGTGTCCAACTCTGGATTTGGGTCCGGGTCCTACGATCGAGCCTCATGTCGGGCTCTGTGCTACTTAGGGTTTTCCCTCTTTCCCTCCCTCTCCCTCTCTCCTCCTTTCCAATGCCTCCTGGTGGCACAAACTCTCTCTAAAAAAAGAACTAAAGTTTACCAAGGAATATCCATTATCCCAAGAACCAAAATATTTTATCTCCATGCTCTTTCATAGCCATGTTTATTCAAGCTGACAACTCTGTAATTAAAGCCCCTATGCTGCTGCTTTATTTCCCAAGTGGGTTTTGTCATTTTGCCGCTGCAGAGACCTTCTGCCAGGACTCCTGCAATGTGGGGCATTAAGGACCTTGCTTGTTGGTATGTCCCATTCCCAGGCAGGCAACATTTCTCCTCCTATACTGGTCTCTTTCAGATCAGAAATTCCACAAAAATGGCAGGTAATAAAAATGTACCTCTTCGCCAATTAAGAAATAACATTCTTTGCTACTATTATGTATTTCCTGTCCTATCTCCTTATATGCTAAAATATACAGTGTTTCTGCTCTAATACGATTATATACACTACTGAATGATCCCATGTTTTACAAAATTAACTACCAAAAATAACCGTTTCAGAAAAATCTGATTTCGGTCATTCCTCTCAAAACCTATGGAACTACAAAACACAATAAAAATAATAATTGATAACCTGGAGAGTTAATCTGACCCCTAGGCAGGTGGTGCAGCACAGCCAGTGGCTAACTCAGCCAACATTTAAAAAACACACACACTCATAAAACAATAGGGGTAAAACACAATAATGCTTTAATTAGAGCAACACTGGCAGGGGCCCAGGCACAGGAAGAATCACAAGCTGCCAAGAGCCATGAAAGGCTGACTGCCCCTGACTAGGGAGGGGCCCAGGGCCAGGTGGTCTTTCTGATCACGGCCAACACACACACACACACACACACACACACACACACACACATACACTCACAGTAACTGACCTAAGGACTTTGCCCTATGCAGCTCAAGTTCAGAATCATACTCCCCCTATACTTATTCCCTTTGCCTAGGAAAATTTGTATAAATCAGTTTTACTCTGGTTCTGCTCAGACATCTTGCCCTCTTTGACCAATTATGTCTGAATGGACCTGTCTCCCAAAACAAAGAACCTGGCATTTCGTGCTGTCCTCAGAGGAAGCGGTCTGAGCCAGCTGAGTGTTCTTATAAAGGTCGCCTGCACGTTCATGAGGAGAGGCAGGTGAAACCAAGGGCAAAGGCCTCTGCAAACTGAGTTTTCCCCATCCCATAACCAGTCCTATGTCCTATGAAAGAAATAATGCCCAGAGAAAGACATGACCACAGAATCAAACCCACAGAGAAATGCAAATACTTACATATAATATGTTGGATAGAGTCCTTCAAAATACCAGCAATGTTTTTTGGCCTCTGTGCACTGAAAATAGAAGAAAAACTTTATCAGTGAAAGTCGTCTGCATATTGTTAAGAAGATCTGACAAAAAAACACAAGGATGGATGAATTAATATACCTTGAAGTGTGAAAAGCAGAGGGTTAGGGGAAACAAAGGATTAGAGGGAGATCCACCCCCATGATGACTTTCTTTTAAAAAAAGACTTTATTTATTTATTTGAGAGAGAAAGAGAGCACAAGCAGTGGGAGGGACAGAGGGAGAAGGAGAAGTAGGCTCCCCACTGAGTAGGGAGACTGATGTGGGACTCCATCCCAGGACCCTGAGACCATGACCAGAGCCGAAGGCAGTCTTTTAACCAAATGAGCCACCCAGGCGTCCCCACAATGATTTTTTAATTTTGCTAATTTTACATCTATTTCCCTATAATTTTTCTAGCCTTTATATCCCTAAATATATGGGCATAATCAATTCATTAAAAAAGTAAACTGAAGACAATCCATTTTTAAAAATTCATATGGTACCATACTTCAAATATCTAAAATAAGCTAAAAATAAACTATTACAGATATCCCCATTTCCCCCCAACCGTCATTTTTGAAAGGTATTTCCCAGTTTTAACATTTCTAGATCTTCATATTCCAATGTATTCCAAAGGACACATTCAAATCATTGATCTCCTGGTGGGGCTCTACAGCTGCCGGACTTTGTAAATCAGGATTCACTTGCCAGCAATAGTGGCGCCCTCTGCCCTCGTTCCCGGGGTGGAGCAACCGAGGAGAAGGACACGGAAGGATAACAGGTAATAGGAGCCTCCCCAGTGCTTTCCAAGGAAGTCTGACACTTGACATAATGGAGGGCAGAGCAGGTGTAATGTGACCTTGCTGGACTACCTTACACACCTCCAGCAACCGAGAGAACGTGGGCCAAGCGCTGAGTGAGAGCTCCAAGCAGAAACACTCTCATGGACCTGAACATAATTTGTCTATAATTCTTCAGCTTGTGCTATCATTTTTTCTTTAATTCATGACGTCCCACATTCATGGTCCAGTTCACTGGACCCTATGTATAAACAATAGGGTCAAAATATTCATAGTGCAAAGCTACCAGCATGAAAACAAGGAGAGGCATCATGAAAACACATCTTCTTTGGGCAAGGCAGGGACTAACTGTTTCACTCCGCCCTCTCTCCCCCAGGGTAGCCTTCCTCTGCCTTTCCTGGCCCTAGCAGATATATGGCAATGCCCTCTTGCAATGAACGGTCTTCCCGACAGCTCTAAGGAAGTTTCAGAAGCAGACCCCAGCTCTCGAGAAGAGTGCCAAGGGAAAGGTGAAAGCAAATGCTATGTGTTACACTGGCTAAATCAGATGGGTTAGGCAAAGAGCGGGAAACACTGCATTTGTTAAAATGTGCTTCAGGACCCTCAGAAGTACACTCGGGCAGCCTGAAGTGACCCAGTTTCATTAATGGAAAATGAGTTTAATTTAGACTACGTTAGTTCCTGCCCAGTTCAAGAAATGAAGTTCAGACAGCCGAAGCAATCAATTTATTTTGGCAAGGAAGAGCAATTTCAGGTCTCTGCCCTAAATTACAATCCATTCCACTAGAGTCCTCTATTATAAGCTGAGAAACCAGGTCGTTCTTCCAGGTAGCATATTAAATGTTTCTTCTTCATTCTCTGTCACTACTGGAGATAGGCACACATTCTCTGTCCTAGACATTCAACTCTCCCCAAACTGTCCTATGACTACAGGACAGCAGAAAAGAGAAGCCGACCAAGACATGGGGGCCTGCTCCCAGATCTGCCATGAACAGGCTGACCGACTCTGGGAAAGGCAGTGCTCTCTGAGCCCAGAACCCAGCTGCCTGCGTGGTGGTGGTCTGTGACATACACAGAGGCGTGTATGCGATCTGTGGGAATCCATGGGAGCAGGTATGAGCTTCAGAACTACAAGAGGATCTATTAAAGCTCTGAATCATTACAGACAGCATAACTCCCAGACACTCTCGTGGGGAGCCTGCTTCTCTCTCTCTGCCGTCCCCCCGACCCCCGCTTGTGCTCTCTCGCACCCACTCTCTCTCTCAAACACATCTGAACAAAATCTTAAAAAAAAAAAAAAAGGAAAATTTTATAGCCACACTTCCTGAACAGAAGAGAAAATACCTTTACCATTGAAACATAGTTTCATTTTACCCTTACTTGAAATTAGTTAGAAATGTGCAAATGTCCAGGCAACTTCCCATTATTTTTGGTACCTGGACTTTTACAACAGCCTTCTTGTAAGGAATGTTAACACTGTAATAAGACATCCATATACTTCACCAAAGGTAAAATGGGGTATTATTCCATTTTATAGCTAGATAACAGGAAAAACACAGAGTCACATATTTCATTAGCCAACTGAGAACACTGAACGAGGGCTATGAAGTCCTGGGAATTTTCACGTTGAGCCTTTCCTTCACTAAATGCTTGTGAACTGAACCCCGGGTGTCAAAGTCAGCTTGCACACCAACCAAGAGCACGACGGTAAGACTGAAGATTAGGTTCCCTAGGACAGGAGGTGGACAGGAAGATCCCTGCTACAAACCACCGGGGGCTGAGAGCCAGGTTCTGCCAAGTGGAAGTCTCCCGCCAAGCCCTATCAATCCCAATCCCCAAATCTAGCAAAAGCACCAGGATTCAGGGCAAAGCCAGAGAGCCGGAGCTTTGGCCATATGGTCAAAATGGGAGTTTGTGAGGGATGAGTAAGGGGGGGTTTCCGGAGCATTCCCAAACTCTCAGAAGGGACCTCATGAGCAAGCAGAGGGGTGGTAGGGGGACAGGCAAAAGAAAGGCACTGTGCTAGGGTCCACTGGAAAAAACACCCAAGTCAAGGGGGATGGACGGATCCGTCCCACAGAAGAGAGATGAATCAAAACCTAGAGAGCTGGGTTCTCATGCTGAGAACGTACCAGCCATGGTGCCAGTCAGTCTGGACCTCAGACTTTTTATTTTGAAAACAGGACAGACTCCCTTCTGTGCTGAATTTGTAAGATGGCTTTATGAAGTAACTGCAATTGAATGCCTCGAGTGCCTGGCCAGACCAGAGTAGAGTTCACTGAGTCTCAGGCCCAGCCAACAATTCTATCTCTAAATGTCTCTAAATGTGTCCTGAATCAAGCTTTCTTAATTCCCTGCAACAGATGACTTCCAAGACTCATTTTCCTGTGATCGCAGACCATCAAAGAGAAGCAGTGCTTCCGAGCCCCTTGAGAGGCGACTTCTATGTATTTAGTACCTTACATTTGCAAGGAAAGTTTTCCAAAATCACCCTAAAATAAATAAGCCCTTCTCTAAAAAAAATTTTAAGTATATAAACTAAGAAAAAAAAATTTTAGGGTTATGTCCACCCCAAAAATAGGCCTACCCATTCTACCATAGTTACTGACATGATACTATCATGGGTTTTTGAGGATTGACCATCTACTGAAACAGAAAATATATCTGTTAGGGAAGTCCATGTCAGCTGCTCTGTTACTGACCGGGCAGTCCCACAGCCAGCGTGCTCTAGGAGTCTGGGCAAACAGTAGGCCCTCGATGCACTCACAGTGTAATATTCCTTCCACGGGGACAATGAAAGTAGTATTAAGCATAATCCTGTACTTCTCAAAGAGATCATAAGGAATAGCAACAATTTACAAACTATTAACAAAGCAGCAGAATATGCAGGATTGTGAGGAAACACATATTTCAAGGAGTAACTCAAATGAGGGTAATCTAAGATTTAGCCTGGAAAGGCTCATGAGACATCTGTAGTCAGGGAAGAATCCCAGTGATCTATTATTCAAGGACTCGGATATTTATAAATGTAGCTGAGCTCTCCTAAATATAGTCATCCACACTCAGCCAGGATCTAAATAAGCCCAAGGAACAAATCCTTGCTAATCCCCAACAGTAATCCTCACACTGACATAAATTATCCTACATCCATCTGTGCTGCATACGGGAGGCCCCAGAAGTCACTGTTTAATAAAATGGCGCATCCTTTCCTAACCAAGGTAAAAGACGGGTTCACCACAATAAGGAAACGGGCGACTCTGAGGGAAACGAAGCTGCCTGTGACTTTGGGGCACATGCGAGTGAAGAGTTAAGGGACTAAAGGATTCGAAACACTGGGTTTTATCAAAATTCCACCCTTTCTCTTCTGTTCAAAGGGGGGTGGAGCAGGATCTCTACATGAATAGCAAACTGGAGACCTGGGGCTTCACTAACGGAACGAATCCCACTGGCACCTAGAAAGCAAGGGGTTTTCTTTCTTTCTTTCCTTTTTTTTTTTTTTTTTTTTTTTTAAGCTTATTTCACTAAGTGTGTCCTGGGCAAATAAGTCCAGGACTCGCTTCAAAATGGTAGGAAGGCCCTGGGAGGATCAACTTGATGACTCTCTTTGTCAAAGGGCAAGGATGTCCTGCTGCGCTTCGGTGCTGCCTTCCCATTCTTCAAGGCTGAACTCGACACATGCCCCAGGATCGTGGCTGCATTCAGCTGCAGCCCAATTAGAGCGGACGCTGACAGGCCCCACAGACTGAACAAAGGGAGCCTCCTGGGTGCTGGAGGGGTTTCTGCTCAGGACCAGGGACAGAGGCAGAGGGCAGGGAGAGTCCTTGCTGAAGTCCAGGCAAGGACTTGTGGAGGCAGCAACAGGTAATTACAGCAAGGTCTCTACATTTCAAATAATAAACAGGAGTAAACACGCTGGAGGAAAACAGGAGAAAAAATTCCTGTAATGGAATTTTACTCAACTTCCCAAGTGCTAATTACTGAATCCTCTGGCGTACGGACATTCTCTTTTTCAGAACGTCTCATCTCCAAGGAACCTTGATTTTTTTTTTTTTTAAAGAAATAAGAGTATGAGTTTTCTCATGAGCATCATTTATTAAAGGAAAGAAAGCTGAGAAACTTTTTAAACAACAGAAATTAAAGATCCTCTAGTGTCTTATAGAAGAAACCAAACAGACATTCCTATATTGCCAGCAAATAATCTTTAAAGATGTAGCACTGTCTATTAATATCTTAACGATTCTAGGGGCATGTAGACTACAAGACACAAATCAGGCCCAGCTGAATATCCCTGGAAAAATTTTGTGGACTCTCATAACTTATTCTGAATAAAGACTTTTTGTTAGCTTTATCTGCTAGCAGAAGAATGGTAGGGGAGCTTAATTAAGCCTGTAACCTTAATGCAAGTAAGTAAAAATCCTCATCTCCAGGAAATGAAAATTAATCAATAACCAAAATTAAAAGGCAGATAATAGCAGAAAATATAAGAGCTTATATAATTCAATAAGAAGAAGATAAAAAATCCCAATAGCAAAAAAAAAAAAAAAAAAAAACCACAGATACAATTCTTCAAAGAAGAAAACCAAACAGTCAATAAAGCTATTTTAAGAGATAAAATTCACTAGTAACAAACTAAATGTAATTTATAAATGTAAATTATAGTGGTATGGTTTTAGCTTTTTTAAATTGTTAAAAAAAAAAAAAAACCAACTGGTATCAACTGTTGATGAGGGCATAAGGCAAAAAAACATACCACATAATAGCGTTGGGAATATTATGTCACAGGAAGACAATTTTTCAATATGTATCCAGAAACCTTGAAATGTTCTCCCCAGAGCAATCTACACATTCAAGGCAATCCCCATCAAAACACCATCGACATTTTTCAGAGCTGGAACAAAAAAATCCTAAAATGTGTATAGAACCACAAAAGGCCCCAAATCGCCAGGGGAATGCTGAAAAAGAAAACCAAAGTTGGCAGCATCACAATGCCTAACCTCAAGCTACATTAACAAGCTGTGATCACCACGACAGCATGGTACTGGCACAAAAACAGATACGCAGATCAATGGAACAGAGAGCCCAGAAATGGACCCTCAACTTTAGGTCAACTAATCTTTTACAAAGCAAGAAAGAATATCCAGCGGAGAAAGACAGTCACTTCAATAAATGGTGCTGGGAAAATTGGACAGTCACATGCAGAAGAATGGAACTTGACCATTCTCTTATACCATACACAAAGATAAACTCAAAATGGATGAAAGAACTCAACATGAGACAGGAATCCATCAAAATCCTAGAGAAGAACACAGGCAGTAGTAACTTCTTTGACCTCGGCCACAGCAACTTCTTGCAAGACACATCCTTAAAGGCAAGGGAAACAAAAGCAAAAATGAACTATTGGGACTTCGTCAAGATAAAAAGCTTCTGCACAGCAAAGGAAATAGTCCACAAAACTGAAAGGCAACCTATGGAATAGGAGAAGATATTTGCAAATGACATATCAGATAAATGGCTGGTATCCAAGATCTATAAAGAACTTCTCAAACTCAACACCCAAAAAACAAAGAATCTAGTCAAGAAGTGGGCAGAAGACATGCACACAGACCTATCTCCAAACAAGACTTACAAATGGCGAACAGACACATGAAAAAATGTTCCACATCACTTGTCATCAGGAAAATACAAATCGAAACCAAAATGAGATACCACTTTATACCAGTTAGAACAGTTAAAATTAACAAGACAGGAAACAACAGATGTTGGTGAGGATGCGAAGAACAGGGAACCCTCTTACACTGTTGATGGGAATGGAAGCTGGTGCAGCCATTGTGGAAAACAGTGTGGAGATTCCTCAAAAAGTTAAAAAATAGAGTTACCCTACGGCCCAGCAATTGCACTAATGAGTATTTACCTCAAAGATACAGATGTAGTGAAAAGAAGGGGCACACACACCCACCCCAATGTTCACAGCAGCAGTGTCCACAAGAGCCAAACTGTGGAAGGAGCCGAGATGCTCTTCAAGAAATGAATGGATAAAGACGTAAAGAAAATTACTGAGTGTTCAGAAAGGATGAATACCTACCATTTACGTCAACAGGGATGGGATGAGAGGGTATTATTCTGAGTGAAGTAAGTCAATCAGAGAAAGACAATTATCATATAGTTTCTTTCATATATGGAATATAAGAAATAGAGCAGAGGATCATAGGGGAAGGGAGAGAAAACTGAATGGGAAGAAATCAGAGAGGGAGACAAACCATGAGAGACTCTTAGCTAGGGGAAACAAATTGAAGGTTGCTGGAGGGGAGGTGAATGGGAGGATGGGGTAGCTGGGTGATGGGCATTGAGGAGGGCATGTGACGTGATGGGCACTGGGTGTTCTATGCAACTGAAGAATCACTGAACACTACATCTGAAACTAATGATGCACTATATTGGGCTAAATGAATTTAAATAATAAAAAAAAAACCTTGAAATGCACCAAACTTAAGGTTTGGTTAACAAAATTATAATACATCCAAAAGATACCTTAGTAGGCATATACCATCAGATTCTAGAAAAATATATAATTGTATGAGAGCACTTTGCTCAGAAAAATAAAGCCAATAAAATAGCATAATTGGAGTAGCATATAGTTGTTTTACACCACAGCAGAGAGGAAGTAATATGTAAAGATACATGCCAAAGTAAAGACAGTAAATTATGTTCTTGGTGGCATTAGAGAGGGTTTTTTTCATTACTCAATTTGGTAATCAAATTTCCAAGCTTCCTCTATGTAACTTTTGTATGGAACATTTTGTTTCTAAATTTGTTAAATTTTACTTTAAAAAGCAGATCACTTGGGCACCTGGCTGGCTCAGTCAATTAAGTGTCTCCCTCTAGCTCAGGTCAGGATCCCAGAGTCCTGGGATGGAGCCCCACATTGGACTCCTTGCTCAGTGGGGAGCCTACTTCTCCCTCTCTCCCCTGTTCATACTCTCTCTCTCTCTCGCTATCTCTCTCACTCTCTTCCAAATAAATAAAATCTTAAATAATAAATAAATAAATAAATAGTAGATCACTTACAGACCAAAAACAAGTGGAGAGTGGACATAAAGAGACACTTAAAATGAGGAAACATAATTGGTTAACAAAAGCAAACATTATCCTACTACTAATTAAATAAAAAGTAATAGATGAACAAGGTTTGTGGAAAATAATATACAAGGTGTAAAGAAGGGGCACCTGCACCCCAATGTTCACAGCAGCAATGTCCACAATAGACAAACTGTGGAAGGAGCTGAGATGCACAGACCTATCTCCAAGAATGGTGTATGAAATAAACACTCATACAGTCAGCAATTAAAACTGTATTTATAAAAATGTTTAACATCATGAAAAATGCACATTTCATGCAGTCATTTTAAAACACACTACATACATTTAATTTGAACAATGTAAAAACAAATAGTATTTGTGGGAAAAATGGGACAATACAAGCCTAAATTTATAGTGTTATTTGGGGACAGTGTGATTTCTTTTGGGTTACTTTGCAAAAATCTCTTTACTTGAACCTTAAACTCTTCTAACAATAATCAGAAGCTTTTGCAGCATGATGCAAAGGGCATGTGAGTCCTAAGCTGGTTTAAAATATGGGATCCACTAAAAGACTCAAAACAGGCACACAGGCATTCCTAGTCATGCCATTTCAACACAAGAGTTCTAAAAACCATGCTTTTCAAAAAACCGTTATCAACAAAGTATAATCATGAGACAGTCATGAGATCCAAGTTCTACCTCAATATGAGGTTTGATTTATATACCATTATGTTGGAAAACTTACACTCATGTTTCTCCATTACTCTCACATGACTACCATACTCACAACACTTTTGATACCCCATGTGTGGGTGTTTTCCCCACTCCTCCAAGTAACTCTGCGACACCAGCTGGACGTCCTCCAGTTTAAGTCAGCTCTGACACTATGTACCAGGAGACAACATTAGCTCACACAGGCTAAGGGCTCAGTCCTACAGGAGTGCCCGTTCTCTCCCTCCCACCTTGTCACCTGGGCTTCTGATCTACTGGCAATGGACCAGAGGTTCCCACAACCCCCTTCTTAGGTTCCATTTGCTGTAATGCCCCATAGAACATTTCACTCACCAAATCGCTGATTTATTATAAAAAGATATAATTCAGGAACAGCCAGATGGAAGAGATGCACAGGGCAAGATAAGAAGAGGTGTGAAAGGTTTCCCATGCCCTCTCTGAACACATCACTGTCTCCAAATCTCCACGAATTCACCAACCCAGAAGGTCTCTGAACCCAGTCCTTTGGGTTTTTATGGAATCTTCATCACATAGGAATTAGTGATTAAATCATCAATCACTGGTGAATCATTCAACCCCCAGCCCCTTTTCCCTCCTGGGAGGAATCAGGGGAAGGTCTGAAAATTCCAACCCTCTCACCATAGGGTTGGTTCCCAATCAACCAGCTCCCCCAACCTCAGATGCTTTTCCAAAAGTCAAGTCAATAATATAACAACAGATGACTTCACTAGGATGAAAACCAAATATGTATTTCTTAGTATAAATCACAGTATCACAAACCACAAAAGTCACCCATTTTCAATGCAGTTTGATGAGTTTTTAGAAATCTTTCTACCTTGTGCCTTCAACACCATACTCCAGTTCTAGAACATTTCCATCGCCCCAGGATGTTCTCTCTTTTCCTTCTGCAGTCAATTCTAGCTCCCATCCCAGCACCAGACCGCACCGATCAGTCCTTTAGCTTTGTCTTGCCTTTTCTACAAGGTCCAATTACATGAAATCATAAGCCTGTAGCCCTTTATGTCAAGATTCTGTCCAGCTAGTTGTGAACTAGATCAGCAGTTCACTCATTGTTAGGGCTGAAAACTATTCCATTGCATGATACGCCCCATTTTGTTTATCCATTCATCTTGCTTGTTTCCTTGTTCAGGCTATTGTGAACAAGGTGCTATGAATTTTTGCATGCAGATCTTTCTGTGGACATATGTCTTTATTTCTTGGGTTCACCCCCCAGGAGTAGAAGTGCCAGGCTATAGGGTGACTCCGTGTTCAGCTTCTTGAGGAACCCCCACACTATCTTCCTGGGCAGCTGAGCAGGCTTCCATTCCTACCTGCGGTGTGAGAACTCTAGTTCCTCCACATCCTCACCAACAGTTGCTGTTATCTGTCTTTGTAATCTCAACTGTCTGATATGTTACCAGTATCCTGCTGTGGTTCTGGCTGGCATTTCCCTAATAACTAACAAGGCAGAGCAACTTTTCACTCTAGCTGCCATTTATGCAACGCCTATTCTCCTCCAGGTACTCATCATATAAAATCTCACTGAACAGCATAACAACCCTGAGAGTTAGGCAGCTATGTAGGTACTTATAGCCAAGTAAATGAAGGTCTCAGACAGGTGACTTAAGGACACACAGGAGATGAGCAGGTCACCTGTGTGACACAGGTCACACAAGAGATGAGCAGAACAAAGTCTGCAGGTTTCTAACATCTGTGCACGTTTTTCTGGCAGTGTACAGATGCCACAATTTTCTGTGTCACAATAATTCATCATCCCAGGCTTTGTTATGTCTGTCACATCTCTCACAGGGAGCCAGAGTGAGATTTATTTCAGGCATGGTTTCATTGCCTAGAGGAAGACTAAAATGACGACTGAAACCGCATGAAGGACCCCACTTCCATCCTCCCAAAATAAACTTCCAGACTTATTAGAAATTACACATTAGAACCCCCTCAAGTCTCAGCACTATCATTTACTGCATCCCCAAGAGCAGAATAAAGGACACAAGCACTAAGCAACACTGTCCAAACTGGGCCAACCGGCCACGAACAATCACAAACCCAAGGAGCCCTAAGCCTATCCAGGGGGCAAACCAACCACTTTCCCGCTCAGCTGCTAGAAATACTCAGAGGTGCTACTTTATAGCCCAGAACAGCACAAAGTGAACACACAAGCTGCAGCCAAAAAAGTCTATGTGACAAATTTTCCAAATGCCACAAAACATCATTCATTCAAAACCTGATGACTGGGAGATTTATTTAGAATAGTCTGAAAGCAGTGATAACAGATGGAAATAGTAGAGCTACTGTTATTTGCTGGCAATGAATGAATATAATCAACCTTAGTTACGGGAACAGTGTAGAGATGAAACCTTTGGATGCTCTCCCTCAGGGCCTAGTCCAGGAGGGCCACCCCTTTGAGGACGAGAGCTATGTTATGAGAAGGTCAACAGACCGGTTTGGCAACAACCCGATCTCCAGCGTGGGTGACCTGCTTGGGTGCCACATGGCACAGGAAGTGACTGAGAAAGCCTAGTCAGGCGTCCCCAACCACACCACACAGTGTCCCCCAAATGGGTAACAGACATAAACTGAAAACACCACTCTCCTCCAGTTGGGCCTAAATCCTTGCCAGCAGACCCAAAACTTAACCACCAGACTAATGAAAAAATATCAGCTTCTTCTCTTCTGTTGCCAGAAACCCCTGGAAAGATTGATAAGCACAGCAGCTTCAAGAGCAAAATGCCAAAAGGTAAATACAGGCTCCTAACTTGGGCTGTGTTCTAGTCTCTCTGCAGGACTTCTACTTTAGAAGGAAAGCATGTTGGATTCTCTGAGAGCATCCAAACTGCTCCAAGTCTGGATTCTAAGTAAGGAGCCCAAGAGCCAAAAAAGAGCTGCGATTTGGCTAAACACGGTGAGAAGCTGAACCGTGGGTCGCCCACATTCAAACATTCAAAAGGCAGTACAACATACGTCTCATCTCCTGCCAAGCATCCCCAGCCCATTCTTTGCCCCCAGAAAGCCCCACACCGTTCCCTGGGTCTTGTTACCAGTGCAGCCCCACATCTACCCCCAGCACCCACTGCAATTTTACCCAACAGCGACTCGCCCTTCAGCTCTCAAATGCCATGTGAATTTCTTCCTAAGCCTGAATGTAGGAGAACCCTGGGGGCACCCCCAATATGGCCTGACCCACCATTTACACACTCTGGACTTGTCCTCTGCAGGCACACCGAGTTCAGTAACCAGTTGTTCACTGGGGCTCACCTCCCCCTTATTCTCCGAAACACAAAGGCAGGCACGTTTCAGCGAAACCCATGTTTGGTTCCCTAAGGCAGCCACACTGCTTTGTCTGCACAGGGTACTTAATACCGGTGCTTAAAGAATGAAAGACAATTCGCCCCCGACACAGCCCCTGGGTGGGGGGGTGGTCTGGGGTACCTGCCTTGCGTACCTCTAACTTGCCACTACACTCGATTCATGTGTCAAGATCTTTGACCTCACCCTCTTGATCCTCTGTTTTTAGGTGCCGGTAACCCTCCCAGAATTTTCTTCCTTACCTTTCTCCTGCTGAGTACTACGTGGGGTTGGGGTGGGGACGAGTGAAAAGAGGAAGGAGAATGGCAGAACTCTGGTCTAAAAGGAAAACAACTCTTTAAGTGTTGCAGACAGCAATGGAATTCCATCCCAAACACGACATTTCTGGAAGAATCCCAGCAGAATTTTTATAGCTCTGTCTCCTAACTCTGTCAGCTATCATTTCTAATAGCTGTCACTGTGTCCTGGGTTTTGTTTTTTTTTTTTTTAATCTATGATGGAAATAATTTTGTGTGGGGTTTTTCAGGGGATCAGCGGGGGGATGGAGAAAGAACAGGAACATGACGCAGTAGCATGGCGAGAAAAGCAGATGCAAAGCAGATGGCAGAACTCATTCTACAGACGTGTAGTAGACAGACGTTCTTTGGGTTTTCTAGGTCGGATATCTGAATTCCACTGGTCTGGCTTGGCTTCATTTCTCCTGTGTAATTCTCTAACCCCTGGTCTTGGCACGTGCACATCCTATGATGGTCACCAGCAGCGTGTGCCCGTTCTCACTCCCCAGGGTGAGCAGCTGTGTCCAAGACCCGGGGCTGCCCTGGGTTTACCCTGGTGGAAGGCATCTCTGTCTCCAGCCTTCGGAGCCCAAAGTTCAATATTTCCGAGGACTGAGTTTCTGCTCTTGAGCTCACTCTGCAGTTACCCCGTTTCTGACCCAACGACCCCCACGTTTCTCCAGGTAGATCTCGTGCAGGTGTCTGCTGTGCAGGGCTCCGTTACAAGCCAGGGACCTTTTTCCAGCTGTCACCTGGCATCTGGACCACATGCCCGGAGGACCATGAGAATCAGACATGCATAATAACACTCACGGGGCTACACCTCGCTCTGTCGAAGACAACCCAAGAGAACCGGGCACAGCACATCAAGTCCTCGCTCCGCAGTCTCCAGCCCAAACTCATTACAGCTCCCGTCATTTTTCCTCTGTGAAGTCACAAACCGCTGTCTTCTGTCCAGTTTTACCCTGCACAGGGCTCCATCACACACACACACAGAAGTGGTGGGGCTCCTACAGCACAGCTTCTGTCAGAAGCTCCAAAATGCCTCACCAGCAGACTGAACTCTAGACTCACAGTGAAGGTCCTGCCTCCACCTGGCCAAGCCCCCTGATTCCCAGCGCATCTGCCTCTGCTCCAACCTCAGCCGCCTTCCACCTCCCCCCACCCCACACCCACCAAAGTTCCCGAGGGCACATCTAGACTTCTCCACCTGCAGTGCTCTCTCCCTGGCGTTTCCATCATGGGGGCTCAGATGAAAACTTCCTGAACTTCCAGAAAAGGAGATGTTACTTACTCTCCTTGGGACTATGACTGAAATTTAGTAAAACAATAAGCACTTAGGCATTCAAGGATTTTCATGTGCATTATCTTCTCATTTGGTCCTAAAATGTATGAATGGGCAGGCTGCTGAGCCAGGAGGCATGCCCTATACATGGTGTCCTGTCCCATGATCCGATCAGAAAGAGACTGTCCCTTTGTGGCTACCGTCCCAGAGCCAGCGTGAGGCCGTCTCCAAGAGCCTGCACTCTCTCCCTGGTGAGGGTGCACTTTGTCACACCTTTGCCTGCCCACTTGCACAGTGTGTGGCCTCTTCTCCCGCAGACCAGGAGCCTCGGAAGTTCGGGGGCCCTGCCTTGTTCACCTGTCAGCTCCAGATTCTGGCCTAGGGTAGGGGGTCAGGAAATGCTTGCCTCTTCCTCTTCCTGCTCACAAGTTTTAATTTGCTTTGACCAAATAGACGGTAGTTTGGAAACTGGTCCTGCCTGCTTTCCAACGAAGACCCAGCCAGGCAAGATTTCATGTAACAAGGACAGAGAACTTAGAAAGCACCTCATGCGGGTGGAGAGCTGAGGAAAACAAAGATGAAAAAAATGCCATACTGTCTCTCCATGTTTTTATGAAGGTAAAAAGGAAAAGAGCGATGGAAATCAGAGTAAAACGGATGGAAAAACAAAGCACAGGTGAATGAGTAACAGGGGCAGGGCATGGGCCACAGGGAAAGGGTGCCCATGCCCACCCAGATTATCACAGGCACCAGCCTCCCTCTCAGCGGGACAGGAAACTCACCCAAACTACCCAGAATGTTAACAGAAAGTGAACAGAATGAAACTCAGTGTGAATCCACAGCTCTTGCAGCAGAACTGGGGGAAGGAAGAAGGAGGGGCCTGCCAGGCAGCAGAACCAGATTTAAAGTTATGTCTAAGAAATCTGGAAGGTTCGGCAGAAACTCCAGTCAGAAGCTTCTGGAGGGAAGAGGTTGGCAGTGGACTGAATGCACATGGTTAATAAAGGCTTCTTCAACTGACCCTAATTATCGAAGCGGCAGGCCTAGAAGATCCCCTCCTCCCGACCGAGTGGGACCTCCATGGAGGGGAAGGCTGCTCGTGGTTGGCTCTGATACTGTCTGCTCTGCTCTGACGGCTTCTGCTGGTTTCCTCAGGCCAAACCCACAGAGCTCAGCTATGGCATGAAAGACGGAGCCAAATGTCTCACTGAATTCTCTCCTCTCAGTCAGATGGACCTTAGCTCACATATAATACCCAGGGCTGTTTTTACCAAGCGAAAATCTATGTGAACCAAACCCAGTCAGAAGAGCTACTAAACCTTTTTTTTTTTTTAAGGATTTATTATTTGAGAGAGAGAGAGAGAGAGCACGCACAAACAAGCAAGGGAAGGGGCAGAGGGAGAGAAACCCTCAGGCAGACTCCCCACTGAGTGTGAGCCCCCCAACGCAGGACTCAATCCCAGGACCCTGACTGAGATCATGACCCGAGCCAAAATCAGGAGGTGCTTCACCGACTGGGGCACCAAGGTGTCCACAGCTTTCACACTTTTGAGCAAGTAGAGGCACGTAAGTCGGACAAAGTAACGCCACATTTGAGTTTCTAGGAAGATAACATACAACACGCCCTATGATGCTCTCCTTTCTGAAGCTCAAACTTTGAGTCAGGCTTCCATCTAACCATCAGCACGCATGAGAGTATCCTGTGTTCGGTTCAGCCCTGCACCGGCTACTGGGACAGGCACAGAGCAAAGGAGCAGTTAGCAGCTGGCGCACAGCTACTTGCCATCGATCAGGTCACACAAATGAAGCCAATTACAGACCGATCACAAATAAAATGCCAGTAATATCCTCATTCACTGAAATATAGATAATAATATCTACCTCACTGATGGTATTATAAGGATTCAATGAGGATACAATGTTTGTAAAAGCACCAAAAATGGGCCTGCCCCAACTTGCCCAAGCCATTAAGAAAGAGTCATCTCCCAACAGCTGCCACATCTTCCCACTTCTAACTATCCCAAAGCCTTTAAAGGAAAATCCAATTCTCAACCCATCTGCAAAAGTTCACTCTGCTAAAATCCACTTGGTAAGTACTAGTACATGTCGAAGGCAGTACCAGCCGGGGTGGAGGCCTGCATACATCCGAGCAGTGATCTGCCCACACCCAACACTGCTCTCCACAACTGCTCCCCACAAGCTGGTGAGGAGGCTGTGAGGGTCCCCCTGGGGAAACCTCAGCTCACAGTGAGCAAGGAGGCTCCACAGCCGGACCCAGGCATCAGCTCCGGCCTCGGCCATGCCCCGAGGCCTTCTGCCTCCTCTGGCCCTCAGCTGCCTCAGCTCTCCCGGGCTTCAGGACACTTCTCTCTTCAGCTGCTAACAGTCGGAGACTTTTACTGCTCATCTAGAGATTCTGTCTCCAGGACCTGCTCACTGGAAAAGTGTTTCTAGAACATGAACCACTGAAAAGTCTGGGACTACAAAACCAGAACGGGTAGGTGCTATTCACCAATGCCATCTCTTACGCAGTCGGCACTTTGGATAGCTACCTGTTTCCTGCTTGGAATTATCTTCTCTAACCAAGCTACACTGGTCCTTCCACCTGTCCCCAAGCCCAAAAACTTAGTCGTGATCCATCCAGCCTCCAAAGTAATACAAAGATGCAAGGAATAAGTTCAACACCATGAAATGGACAATATACTTGGGTCTCTTCCTTTCTTTCCTTTTGTATTTTTTTTAAAGAGAGGGAGAGCACACACTTGGGGGAGGGGGTTAGGGGGAAGGAGATGGGAAAGGGAGAGAGAGAATCTTAAGCAGGCTCCACACCTAGCACGGAGTTGGACACAGGGCCCAATCTCACAACCCTAAGATCACGACCTGTACCAAAATCAAGAGTTGGATGCTCAAATGACTTAGCCACCCAGGTGCCCCTATATTGGTCTTTTTCTTTTTAAGATTTTATTTATTTATCTGACAGAAAGAGACACACAGAGAGAGGGAACACAGTAGGAGGGCTAGGAGAGGGAAAGCAGACTCCCCGCTGAGCAGGAAGCCCAATACAGGACTTGATCCCAGAATGTTGGGATCAAGACCTGAGCCGAAGGCAGATGCCTAACGACTGAGCCACCCAGGTGCCCCCATTTTAGTCCTTTTCTAATTAAAGCTCAAGTATTTTCTCAAAATCTGAGTATGAGCTTTTCTACCAGGTTGCACTCAAACCACATACAATTAATCATACTACCATTAGAATCCACACAACTCCACAGCCAGCCAAAAATCACTGTAAACTATGACCTTTCATGGTTTAATGGCATATATAATAATCCATTCATGCAAACCTGCAGAAAAGCATGAGATAGATACTTGTCCAGAAGTTTCACAGAGCACTGTGTGTAACAGCAAAAAGCTAGAAACTACCTACACATCCTTCAAGAGAGAGCAGATTAAATGAGTCATCGTCATTCACATAAAGGAGCACTCTGTAATTCTCAGGGGAATGCGGTGGGTTCAGACACATTGATAGAGAAATATCTCTAAGTAATATCTCTTAAGAAGAAAAGAAGAAACAAGATGCAGAACACTGTGTCTAGTATGATCTGTGTACTTTTAACAAAGTATCTGAGTATATAAATTAGAAAATAAAAATTCAGAGGGCTGATAGTAGACTGATAGTAGCTGATAGGAGACGGATAGTAGCTCCCTGTGCAGAGAAAGTCTCGGGTTGGGGAGGTAATAGGGAGAAGAGAAGCCCTCACCTTCTGCCTAATACCTTTTTCAACCATATACACACACTTTGTCTAAAAAATTAAAACCATCAGATCAACTATCTATAAAAATAAAGAGCAAGATCAACATAGATGAAATCCCCAGATAATTTAAGAATGCCATTTCATATGGAATTCACCTGTTTAAAACAAAGCTTCAGACAAACTGAATTCAGTTTCTCCCTATTCCTCTCTCTCCATCCATCCTTAAAACAAAACTAATGAGCTGTGAAATGGCCAAAAGGAAGACAAACAAAGGCTCTGAGTGATTCACAACTGGATAATCGGCTCCTTCATGGGTGAGAACCACTGCTCCTAGCAAACCCTGCCATTTTCTCCCACAACAGACTGTGAGGTCTTGAGGGACAGAGGTCTCAGCATCCTGCCTTCCGGCCACGGTCCTGGGACAGCAACAGCCAAAGGCAGGCTTGATAAATGGTTGCAGAACCAACTATATGGGCAAATGGATAAGGATAAATGGAAAAGCATGATTATACACATACATACATACATCTCACAAAAGCGTGGGTGCGTGCGCACACACACACACACACATAGTCCCCCATGCGATGGAAAAGCTACTGAAAAGAACACAATGAATTAACACATGTACATCCCAATCTAGAAACATCATACTTCAAAACTCTATCTCCAAACTGGTGATTTAAATTTAGGATCCAGGGGCACCTGGGTGGCTCAGTGGGTTAAGCCTCTGCCTTCGGCTCAGGTCATGATCCCAGGGTCCTGGGATTGAGCCCCACATCGGGCTTTCTGCTCTGCAGGTAGCCTGCTTCCTCCTCTGTCTCTGCCTGCCTCTCTGCCTACTTGTGATCTCTGTCAGATAAATAAAGAAAAAATCTTTAAAAAAAATAATAAATAAATAAAAAATAAATTTAGGATCCATTCTCTTACAGAAATAATGGTACAAATGTTGGCTACATTCCCTGGCTAGCTAACAAACGTCTATCAAGCTCATAAAATAAATGGATTGTGATGAGCACTGGGTATTACGTGCAACTAATGAATCGCTGAACACACACACACACACAAACACACACACACACACACACACACAATAATAAACAAACAAACTCTCTAATTGTCTGCTGAGCAGATCTTGTGTCTCTCGTCTCCCTCAGCCCACCTCGGAGCAGATGTAAAATGACCCTGTGTCAGGATGAGGCCTGGCCAGACGGTGCTGAGGAGCAGACATCAACCTCACTCTGCTTCTGTCGCTTATCAGTCTCAAGAATTAGCTTTATTCCTTGTTCTACCAGTTGCCCAGCCTGATGCCTATCTGAAGCAGACAGTAAGAAATTTAAACATATAGAATATTTAAGGAAAACTGACTGAAGGCTACTGATCCCTTCAGACACAGAAAAGGCTGTTTTGCACCTGATCTATGCCTCCAGTAAGGCAACAAAATCAACAAATTTACCCTTGAATTCCCCACCAAGATACACTCGGAGAGACAGAAGCCATTATTACACTACCGTGTGTTATATATTTTTATGTGTGACTTAGAGCTCAAAAAGGGTCTGAGGAGGCTTACAGAAATAAATACTCGTTAAAGATACAAGAGGAAAACACACCACCAAAACAAAGTACCAAATAGGTAAATAAATAAATAATAAATTGGATGGCATCAAGACCTAAAACTGTTAGTCTGGGAAATACAACCAAGAGAGTAAAAAGGCAAGATAAAATGGGAGAAAATATATGCCAATCATAGAGCTGATAAGGAATTTGTATAAAGAAATCTTAAAACTCAATAATAAAAAGACAACCCAAAGGAATAACTCCTAATGGTTACAGGGTACTTGGGGGGTTGGGGGTGGGGGATGATGAAAATGTTCTTAAGCTGAGTGTAGTGATTCTTGCCCAACTCTGTCATAATATTAAAAACCACTGAATTGTACTTTAAATTGGTGAATTGCATGTACGTGAATTATACGTCAATAAAGATATTATATTTTAGTGGGCCAAGGATTTGAAGAGACATTTCTCAAAGAAGACATAAAAATGGCCAATAAGCACATGAAAAGATGCTCACCATCATTAGTCATTAGGGAGAAGCAAGTGAAAACCAGTGAGATAGCACTCCTCGCTCACCAGAATGGCTATGCTAAAAAGGACAGACAATAACAAGTACTGGCAAGGAGGTGAGAAATTAGAACCCTCATACACTGCTGATGAGAATATAAGAGTAGATCTGCCCTTTTAAAAAAACGGTCTGGGTGTTCCTTGAAGGCTAAGCAGACTTATCATATGACTCAGCAATTTCACTCCTAGGTATAATATACTTAGGAGAAATTAGAACATACCCAAATGTTTGGAGCAGCATTATTCCTAACAGCCAAAAGTGGAATCAACTCAAATGCACTGGAATGAAGTCAGATACCTGCTGCAACAGGGAAGAAGCCAATCACAAGAGACCACATGTTGCAGGACTCAATGTCTCCAACGTGACCAGAAGGAGTAAATTTACAGAGACAGAAAGCAGATCAGTGGTTGCTTGGGGCTGGGTGAGGGCAGGATTGGGAATGACTGCTGATGAGTACAGGTTTCCTTTAGGACATGAACAATATTCTGAATTTAGATCATGATGATGACTGCGTAACAATATGAATACTAAAATATATTGAACTGTACATTTTATTTATTTTTTAAATATTTATGAGCAAGAGAAAACCCACAAGTAGAGGGTGGGGCAGAGGGAGAAGGAGGCTCCCCAATGAGCAGGGGACCCAATGCGGGACTCGATCCCAAGACCCCGAGATCATGACCCAAGTGGGAGGCAAACACTTAACCGACTGAGTGAGCCACCCAGGTGCCCTGAACTGTACATTTTAAATGTACAAAGTGTATGGTACGTGAGTTACATCTCAATAAAGCTGTTTTTAAAAATACAAGAAAAATTTGCATGTATGAATTTGTGTGATTTGTAAAATACATTTTTAGAAAGATGACAGCTGAGTGAAAGGGAACATGGGGAGGAAATTATGATCACACGGGAATAAAATAAATATACCAAATGGCATGGTATTGTCAGTTTGGGGCAGTAAAGGAGGAGGAGATGGCCGCTCTCGGCTCTCAGAGACCAACACACAGAGACAGAAACATGATCAACCACAATTTTGCAGGGGCCATCAGGTGGGAAAAAAAAATTCAGAGAAGAGACAGTCTTTCTCGAGAGAAAAGTCTTTCTGATACTGCAATGTGATGAAAATCTTCCTTTGGGTCTTCCCAGGGAGAACAGATGTGACTGGCCCAGGAGAGGAGAGTTCCAGGAGAATCTCCCCAGAAGGTACCTGGGACTGACAAATATAATCTGATATTTAAACCGGAAATTTGGGGTGAGCTCTATAGAGCTCGTGGACACATTGGGAACTCTGTCAAGCAAACAAAATAAACTAAGCTAATGAAAACATGAAGCCAGCTTGAACTCAAGGGAAAACAAAAAGGTTGTGCAATAAAAGAAGTGAAATATTAGTATTCTACGTGGCAACAGTCAGCAACATTTAAACAGTCATAATAATGAGGATACTGAGTATGGATTTAACTGAATACCATATATATATATATATATATATACACCCACACAGTATTGTGTGTGTATTTATCCAACCAAACACACTGAGAGGAGAGAGGAAGAGAGATGGAACAATGTCTAACATCACTGAATCAAAAGCTAGATGTACGTGTATTGTTTTAAAATTTGAAAGCAAATATTAAAAGAACCAGATAAAAAAGGTTGAAAAGAGCTGCCTCTGAGAAGCACACCATAATAGTAGAAATATGAAGGAGTTATTTTTTAAAATCTGGCCCTATTAACATTCCAATTTATATGACTTTTCTTAAAAATAAAAAAATAATTTAGAAAAATAGAAATAACTTCTTGCACTCAAAAAACAGATAATCACATCAAAAAATGGGCAGAAGACATGAACAGACACTCCAAAGAAGACAACAAATGGCTAACAGACACATGAAAAAATGTTCATCATCATTAGCCATCAGGGAGGCTCAAATCAAAACCACATTGAGATACCACCTTACACCAGTTAGAATGGCCAAAATTAACAAGACAAGAAACAACAAATGTTGGAGAGGATGTGGAGAAAGGGGAACACTCTTACACTGTTGGTGGGAATGCAAGTTGGTGCAGCCACTTTGGAAAACAGTGTGGAGATTCCTTAAGAAATTAAAAATAGAGCTTCCCTATGACCCTGCTATTGCACTACTGGGTATTTACCCCCAAGATACAGATGTAGTGAAACAAAGGGCCATCTGTACCTCAATGCTCATAGCAGCAATGGCCACAATTGCCAAACTGTGGAAAGAGCTGAGGTGCCCTTCAACAGACGAATGGATAAAGAAGATGTGGTCCATATATGCAATGGAGTATTATGCCTCCTTCAGAAGGGATGAATACCCAACTTTTGTATCAACATGGACGGGACTGGAGGAGATTATGCTGAGTGAAATAAGTCAAGCAGACAGAGTCAATTATCATATGGTTTCACTTACTTGTGGAGCATAAAGAATAACATGGAAGATATTAGGAGAAGGAAAGGAAAAGTGAATTGGGGAAATCATAGGGGGAAATGAACCATGAGAGACTGTGGACTCTGAGAAACAAACTGAGGTGGGGGTTTGGGTGAGCCTGGTGGTGGGTATTAAGGAGGGCAGGTATTGCATGGAGCACCAGGTGTGGTACATAAACAATGAATCTTAGAACACTGAAAAAATAAATTAAAAAAGAAAAGAAACAACTTGTTGCTTACAGCAAAAACCACTTAAAGTCAACATTACCCATGATCCCTACTTCTATCAAAGAAGAAGGTACCAGGTGAGACCAGGTTGGGAGAGAAACATTCGCATCAGGAGGGGCATCCTTCTGGACCATTCCAGCCGCCGGTGTTGGCGAAGTGGAAGAACCCGCAGTTCCCAGACAGTGTCCAACAACCCTCAACACAAAGGAGCACACAAACAGCACGGGTCAGGCCTGGGCACAGTCAAAGCTGCACCAGCTGGGGAGGGAGAAGTGTGTTCTTTCCTGTCCCATCCCCATCCCTTCCAGCTGGTGTGCATAACTGAATCCACCCAGAGATAAACACAGGTATGATTACACTCTGGGATGACTGCAGCTGGGCGTCCTAGCTTGTGAGGCCGACTGGTTACATGTCCCACAGAGCTCAGGGATGGATAAAGTGTGCCCAGGAACCACCTGCTCCTATTCTGCTGCAAAGGCTCCTAAGAAGCCACCATTTATATCCGGTTTGGGTGCTGTGCCTTCTAAGCCACTAGACCTATCATCTGGCAGGGGATTAAGGCTCCCTGTGTCCAAAAAATTAACTCGCAAATGAATATGCAATTATCCCCAGGGCGTTCACTAAACTGGAATTGTCTTAGAAAGTGAACACCTAATGAAAAGGGAAGCAGGAAGTTTTGGCAATTCAAAACTGAATTACGCTTAAATTCAGTACGGGGTCCTGGATTGGATCCTGGAACAGAAAAATTGGGGAAAATGGTGAAATTCAAACAAAGCCTGAAGTTCAATTAATAGTATGTCAACATATGTCTCTTATTTTGCAAACATACCATGGCACTGCAAGATGTTAAATTAGTGGAAACTGGGTAAGAGAACACACGGGAACTCTATATTAGCTTTGCAAGTTTTCCATGAATCCAAAATTATTCCCAAATTAAAAATATGTTGATTTGCGGGTACATATTGTACCCAAAACAAACATACAACAACAAAAACCTGAATTAGAGTCCCTGGCTTTGAAATACAGAGGGTAAAGGCAGGAGCTGGGAGAAGAGGCTGCAGCGGGAGCGAAGGGCCAGGTCAGCCAGGGCTGTGCAGGCCACTGTGGTAAGGATCACACTGTTCTTCCAGTGGCTGATGGAAAGCCTGAAAGCTGCTGTTGGGCACTCTCCTCAGCAGCCCTCAGTACAGATGAATGAAACAGCAGGAGCAGAGATGACTCAGCGAGTGAGCAGGGAAGCGAGGGAAGAGTCGGCTCTCTGAACCCACCCCTGTGCCAACAGACCACTATGGCAGGCCAGGCAATCAGTCATCCCTCTGACCTGGATTTTAGCAGCCCCAGGTCAGCTGCAAGGCTGTGGGAGGCGCCGACCCAGCTCTAGGAATGCGTAGCGGGTTGGGTATTACTCCATAGCAGTCCAGTCCATTAGGCACACCTAATGCCTCCCAGCATCCAGGCCAGACCCGGTCACATCTCTGTGGAGCAGGAGCAAGGAGACCTCTGAGGTATTTCTAACGCTGATGCCACACAAGACACTGACACCAGGCAGGGCATTTGTCTAATTTTACAGGGAAATTCTGTTCTTCTCTGACATTTAGGAATTCCTTAATATAGGAATCTGTAATTTAAACTTAAGTCTCTATAGACCAATAAATCTTGCCCGCTTCTTGGGAGTTACAGAATCCTGCAAATGGGAGAGACAGCAGGGAAATAGCTCTACAGAGATCTCTGTATACAGAGAACTGAATGTGCCAATCATTCAAGGCCTTAATGGAAGCTGAGTTGAGGATGGCCATCTCCACTAGCCACCCACGGTTGTGTTTTGTTTGGACCACAATAGTTTTAAGATAAGAATACTTCACAGAAAAATCTAGATTTCCAACCCGTGAAAAATCCAAAAACCTGTCCACAATCAGCTAGCCCTGAGCAGTGCCTGCCTCTCTGTCACACCTTTCCCACGATGAGCCCTTGCTAGCTATCTACACACTTTCTCCCTCTCGCTACCTACTTGGGTCCCCCCAAAATTGGGTACCCCAATAATGGGTCCGTGATTAAAGGAGCGAGACTGATACAAAGCGAAAGTCAAGCAAAGCTTTATTTCACACCAAGCATCAGGAATCAAACCGGCCATCAAACTGACTGGTTGGGCCGCCCCTACAGAAGAGGAAGACCCCTCCCTGCTTTCAGACTAACTTTTATAGAGCAAAGGCCATGTGGTTGGGCGTGGCCACACACTGGTGGCTAATGAGATTGTAACACACACAGGAAACTCGAGAGTGATGCTAGGTGACCAAATGAATTACAATTTACCCTAGTAGACATTTGATTTAGCCTATCACACCTTGGTTAGGATTGGCGCCAAAAGGCTCCCCAAGGGCGGGGCCCATACTCCTTGGTAGCTAGGAGATAGTACGCGCCCCCACTGATTGAATACCTCCTCTAGCCTGACCCACCCTTGTATTTGAACTTTGTTACATGGGCCTGGTTTCCCGGACTTGCTTTTAAATAAGTTCCCCTGAGTCAGGCAAGGCCAATTTAAGTTTTATAACAAAATGGCAGTTCAACCAGGGTGGGGCCGCTTTGGCTGAATAGGCCCTTACACTACTAGACGGAGCTAGTCGGCCGTGCAAGGCCAGTTACCTCCCGGGCCCTGTGGCTTCTGCACACACCATCTCTCCCTTCCGCACAAGCACACCAGAAGTTTCACAGTCCCTGCTTCATGTCCTTGTCAATACTTCTCCTACCTCTTTGCCACCGTGCCCCCTGGCAATACCAAGAGCATGGACACAAGATTCTGAGAACGAAAACAAGAGAGCGGAGATGTGGTCTTCAATCACACTCCTCGGGGGAGTTCAAGGTCTTTCAACAACTTGAGCTTTACCTCAAATACTCACACCTGTGGCATTCCCGTCCGTGATGCAGCTGCATTAGGTTCCCTGAATCATGTTTTCAGGTATTTATAAATTAAAGGACTACCTTTCCTCCCGTGCTAAAAGCGTGACATTCTAAGGAGGCTCCTGGCAGATGTGTGGGGTTGATGCTGTGTTCTTCCTTTCTCCTAGCACACCGCAGTGCCCCAGTTTGAGAAGGTCAGATGCCAACTGACCAGACCTTGAAGGCTCAAGTTCTCCATCCCTCAGAACTTTCCAATACCTAGGAGGGTGCCTACCAAGTCTCTGGCTCATTTTCTCACAGTACAGACTAAAATGGGTATTTGTCATCCCTCACAGTGACCTACATCAGTTCCATTAGCAGCAAACCCAGTATTTTGCATTTGGATATCACACACGCTCCCAAACACACTGGCTTCTCTGCGCTGGCTGGCCAATATACATAGTGTGGGCGATCAAGTCTGCTATTGGTAATTATAAAATTCTCTTTTATGTGTGCTCTCGCTAATGGACTTTAATTATCTTTACTTTTATCAGCCTTGTGCTGGAATCTACCATATTCCTCTTGGCCCAAGACTGCATAGAGAAATGTGGGAAACATACTCCGTAATTACCCACACCCTTACCATGATAGACTTCTAAACTATGAAGCTTTGATAATCTATGATAATATATGAAAGACGAGGAAAAGATGGCACACATTATGGGTTCTCTAATAGGTACCTCACGATAATGAAATCCCAGCATCTCCTAATACCTAACAAAATCTGTGTCTTTGTTTTATCACCATTTGTGTCTAGGAACAACCTCATAGTGGGAGAGGCCACCTGGAGCAACAGCGGTTGGGACAGACCCACATGTGAGGCATGACAGCTAGGAAGTGAAGGGACAAGGCGAAGGTCACATGAGGTCCTGCCTGGCAGGGAGAATACCATATCCGAGAGATGTGCCAGTACCTAATGTCCAGCCACGTGGAGACCAGATGCTCACAACAGACCTAAAGGTCTAATGAGGAAGATAGGATCAGTTCATTGTAAACAATTCCCAAGTACTAGAAATACCCAGGCTGCTAAGTAAAGGCCCATTTTTACAGAGTCACAGGACAAGGTTAGCAAGTGGCCCGAGTCCCTTAATCATCTGTTCTTCACTTAGGGCGGGTGACCCTTATGGTCAGGCACACACAGTCCTTTCGGAACAGTAGACTGATGACAGATGCATATGGCCCATGCCTTAATTTCTACTAAAATACCCAAAACTGTGGTTCATCCAGACAAAAGCAGAGGAAGGAAATGACCCTCAAACATCACTTTTGCAACTGAGACTGAAGCAGATGCCATGTTCTTAGAGGTATTTTCCCTTTCTCCCATTCTCAGAAACAGGGTCTGCTCCATATTCTCCATTTTCCCGAGAGCGATAATCAGAAGGGCCGCACTGGCTGACACCTTGCACATGGCTGTTAGCTTACCCTGGGAGCAAAAACACAAGAAGGAAGCATCTGCTGATGTGAACTGCTTTCTCTCTTTCCTTTACCCCAAACACTACACTCCAAACAGAGCACATCCATGTCCAGCAGTATGAAGAACACATTACGGGCTTTCCAGAAAAGAGAGTGTGGAAGTTTTCTATTTAAAAAAAAAAAATCTCTCTTTTAAAAAAAAATAATCCTATGTATTAAAAAGCCTGCACTCCTCTCCTTCCTGAAGGAGAAAAAAAAAAAAAAAAAAAGCTATGGTGCTCCCAAATGAGAAAAAAGCTCATTTTTACCCTATTCCCATCTTGTTCACTGCAGAGACTGACTGCCCTGACCAGGAATACCATCCTGGACCGCCCATCAGGACCAGACAACTCTCAAGAACACAGGGGCCTGAGAGCCACATGGCCAGGGTCAAGGAGCTTGAACAAATGAGTAGCAGGTATTACTTCCCAGAAAATGCCCTTGCTTGGGAGAGGACACAGCATTTCATTTGCTACAGTAACCCAAGGATTTCTGGCAGAACTCCGTTTCCTAGCATTGTGTGTGTCAGTCATCAAAACCAAAGGCCCAACATCAGCTGAGAGACAGCCAATCTACTGGGCACGATGGGAACCTGGGCAAGCAGGTAGACCTGCCAGCCTCTCTCTGAGACAGAAAATCTGCCAACACCCAGCAAATGCAAGGAAGTGCTAAGATATTTTATTTTATTTATTTATTTGACAGAGAGAGAGAGCACAAGTAGGCAGAGTGGCAGACAGAGGGAGAGGGAGAAGCAGGCTCACCGCCCAGCAGGGAGCCCGATGCAGGACTTGATTCCACAACCCCAGGATCATGACCTGAGCCAAAGGTAGATGCTTAACCAACTGAGCCACCCAGGCGCTCCAGAAGTGCTAAGATTTTAAACTCTGTATCTCATAGGGATATCTCATATTTTTTGTCCAAATAAGCTAAGACATAATATTGGACCCTGTGGTCATGTACACTGCTGGAAGTATAAATTTGGTTTAAAATAAGATTTCCGAAAGTCAGTCTAGCGAGACAGATCAGACAAATCTTTAAATCTGTCAACAGACTGTGGTCTGATTATTCCATTTCTAGAAATCTATCCTTTAAAAGAAATCCCAAATGCACAGAGATGTTTATCTAAGGATTCTTAAAGCATAGGAAAATAGGCAACAAGCTAACTAGCCACCATCAGAACCGATGAGTCAGTCCATAGCCTTGTCATAAAAGATTACACGACCACAAAAATGTCTACGAGTATTTGTTAATGGAACGGCAGTGCTCATGAGAGAAAAATGCAAAACGGCATATAGGTTAGGACTCCTGCATGAAAAATGCAAAGAAAACAGTCAGACAGAAAACATTATGCAATGCTAATAGTTGATCTCTAAGAATGGTGAATGATGAGTACCTTGTTCTTGTTTCTTTGTATATTTCTTTCTTTTTCAATTATTTCACAATTAAAATGCATCATTTTAACTTTCATAATGAATAAAGCAATGTTTCAACCATGAATTTTGAAAATCAGAGCCTGCGTTGGCTTGTGGGATCAGGACGAGCTTAGAGAAGGTTGTATTTGAAATGACAACTGACGGACAGAGGGAGAGGGCATTCCCAGAGGAGGGAACAGCACAAGCAAAAGCAAGTGGGTAGGTTCTAGGAGGAAAACACAGCACTCTGGCTTGGCTGGCAAATTACTAACAGAAACTGCACATGCCCTTCTCCTCCCCCAGAGCCGACTTCACTCCTCAATCAGAGCCGTGTTCCTTCTTTTCAGCAAGGCACTCCTTGATGAACAGTAGCTGTGGCTACCATCCAGATCAGCAGGAGTCTGCAGGACAGAACAACCAGCCGCCATGCTTGCTGTAGTCTAACCACTTCTAGAGTCAATGTAAGTTTTTGTTACATCAAGTAATGCCCTAGACCATTAGGATATGAAACTTTAGAAATCAGTGTTTGCAGTACGACCTGTGTGGGTGAAAATTTCCTACTGTTTAGTGCCAACTCCGATTTTGAGCACTCCTCAAGGCATATCCCAAAGGTCCATTTTCCCATCCAAGTGGATGTCTAAATGCACAAAAGAGAGAGACAAAGGAGGTCTTACTCCATTCTCTTAAGTGAAACACTGAGCTGTGAGGGAGTCAGCTAGGCAGAGAAAGAGGGTGTTTCTCTTCGCACAGAGCAGGAAGTGGAGAGGCGGAGGGACAGTGTGAGGAGACAGATTAGGGACCAGTGAGATGAGAAGAAAGGAAGTAGTGGGACCCATTATTGTCAAGGTCTTTGCCCTCTACTGGTTCTTAGTACACACTTTATGGGGAAGGCAGTCCTTTAAAGAGCTAGATAAGATGGACCAATATAAGCACCTTTTGGACTTAGAAACATCAGTAAGAGAAGGAATACAAGTTAGCTGATGCCCCCTCCCAGGCAGCTTAAAGTGACTTAAAAAGCTGTTCTCTCCATACTGACTCTGGGGATGGGGTTAGCAAAGATTTTCTCATCACCATCTGAAATTAAATGGCTGTCCTATCCACCATTTATTAGAAATCTATTACTTGGCAGACCTCTCCTTTAAAAGAAATCCCAAATGCACAGAGATGTTTATCTAAGGATTCTTAAAGCATAGGAAAATAGGCAACAAGTTAACTAGCCACCATCAGAACCGATGAGTCAGTCCATAGCCTTGTCATAAAAGATTACACGATCACTTACACAGGATCTCTAAGCTCATATACCCTGCGACACAAGCATGATTTCCCTCCGCAGTGTTACAAATGAAGTCCAGGAAAGCTGTGACATCCCCAAGAAGAAAATGCTGGAATCAGTTTAAAACAGATCTGTCTGGCTCCAAAGTTGTCCTCTTCCTACCACATTATACCCAAAAGAGGGAGATCTCAGGTCATGTAGACCAACATCCCTCCTAAAGCAGGTGTCTAATCTACCAGATCAATGACACAGGATATTCACTCACTGAAGAAAGCAAGAATGCAGCCAAGGGAGCCCTATTCTCCCAGGAGACCTCCCAGTGCCTGAGCCACTCAACTCTGCCAAATCCAGAAAGGTGACAGAACACTGTGGAGACAAGACACAGGATTTCCTAGACTCTCCCCTTGAACCCAAAGGAGAAATTATTCACACTGCTTGTTGCAGACTTAAGCAGCGGCTCACACACTTTAGAAGACATGCAACCAAGATCTGTGCCTTGCACTATTCTAACCCAAGTCAGGGTGTAGCATTTTGTCTGGGTCTTAATGCTGTTGCCATAGCAAAATGACAAATGCTTGACAGCATAATCACAGCTGCCAATCTTCCTAAAATAAAGTGAACTTGGAAGCATTCAGGGAGCAACAGTATAGACATAGAAGTCAATTATATCTCAAAATCTCATTCCTAATATTTGTGTCCCCTACCAAGATCCACTGTTAGAAAGGGTTTGCAGTTCATCTGCTAGGCTGCCTATTTTTAAATTTGGATTCAAGAACCCGTTTTTCAAAAAGGAGGGTTTTGGGGGACCATTTTAAGTGAAATTCCTAACAATTAGTTCAACCACTTTGTAGAACTACATGGGGATGTATTTTCATTTCTCCTTTTGCACCACCTGAGAGGAGCAGTCAGGGTGTGCTGATGGAATTTTCACAAATACAGATCTCTGTAAGGGGCCTGCTTCCAGAGTGAGGAATGTAAAACACTAGCCAGGGACACACGGGACGTTGACCTATGATACAGATCCTAAGACAGGGTTCCTAGGTTGGCTGTAAGCTCCATTTCAACTACTACAAAACAAATAATATTTAGATTATAGATCTAGGCCTAACATCTTTGGTTTTGGTTTAAATATTTCCCTTAAAGAAACCAATGAAACAAAGTAGGGACAGAAGTAGATTACTTCCCTCAATCCTACATGAGTCTCTAGTCCCCTGTTCTCCACTTTCCCACCCCTGACCCCACACACTCATGGTCCTGTGTACACGCGTACCTGTGCGCCCATACCTTCATTCACACTCTTCCTGGGCCCAGCAGCCAGTCATCAGTTCCATCCAGACCCTGGAGCCTCACAGCAGGGCTATTCCTGGGTCTGTCCTGTTTAGCATCAGAGGCTGGACACTGTACCAGTCAGGGAACGCCATTCAGAAAGACTATACTGTGACAGACACTGTACAGATGCATCTTGGCTACCCTGGCTGCTACTCACCCTTTGAGTAATTTATAAATCATTTATAATCTTGGGTCTCTTTCCCTCCCATCTTCTGCCATTTCCAAATTGCACAAGCTTATCCAGAAATGTGATTGATAGTAAAGAGGAGAGGCAGAGAGAACTACCCACACAAAGGTACTCGTCCTTACCTATTTCCTGCTGGTAAGACAGGCTCCAAAACCTGTAAAGTGATCAGTTAATTCTCAGAAGATACAACATATACAATCATGAATGCCTGCTACCTCACTACTGGACACAGCACCTGGTTAGGGCAAGAGCAGGGAGTCCTGAGGGCGGGGGCCAGGCCAGCTCAACCACATACCATCTAAGGAACTACCAGGGCACTGCAGGGCACCATGAATTAAGACTGATGGGAATTTTAGGTCCATTAATGTTCTCAGTGGGGGAAAGTGACAGGTTGCATTAAAGTTTCAAAAGATCACACAGGTAGAAGGAGGAGATTATAAGACAGAATAGCCTGGAATGAGGCAGGTAGAGAGAAAACAGAGGCCTGGGAGAGGAGTATTCTAAAAACTGAAAGGACAAAGAATCAGTAGGGCAGAGGATGCATTGAGGTGGGGCTGGAATGGCCCTAGGTTTTGGGAGTAGCGGCCTGGGTGAGAGGTATGGCCACTGAGATAGAAACAGGGCATCTGGGGAAAGGATGAGCTGCTTCAGATACAGGATCAGAGAGACCTTGGCTACCCTGGCAGAGACTGCTACTGGACCAACAGAGGCTGGAGGCCAGCAGGGAATTCCTGGGTGAGAGACACAGACTTTGGAGACATCAGCATAAACACGATCACTGAAGATCTAGTCATGGATGAGATTCCCCAGGACTTTCCAGAGAATGAGGAGAGTAGAAAGGCCTCAACCCAACGCAGGAGATACCAACATCCAAAGTACAAAGGAAAGGTCTGGGAAGATAATGGAAAAGAGAGACCCATCGAGGAGGAGCCGCCCTGCTCTGTGCCGGAAAAGAGAAAAGCAGGTGCAAGGTTATCTTCCTAAAGAGATGCTGCTTCCAAGTTAAACCATGACATTAAGACACACTTCTAAGCCAAAAGACAAATCCATCTGAAACTGAAGTTCCATGGAGAAATATGCATTTTAAAAGTCTCTTAAAAAACTATCCATCTGTCTGCAGATTTTGGAGAAGTACTAGAAAAGAAAAAAGAAGGAAAGCTGCACATGGGAACGGGGAAGGGAAGGCAGGAGGGAACAGGGAAAGTAGGGGGCTGTGTTGACACGCCCAGCTGCCATGATGGCTCCACGTCCCGCCCATCAGTCCATCAGTCCGTGGCTCCCTCCCTCTCCCCAGACGCGACCCCAGCCCTTGAAGGCTAGTACTGCATAGACATTGTAACGGTCACTGACCTTTAGTGCCTCAGTGTCCTCGCACATAAAAACTGGAAAAAGCAACTCCTACTACCTCCTTTTACTGCACGCATGATCTCTGATGAATCACTTAGCTTCCTGTCTTTGGCTTATGCATCTGCAAAGTGGAGTAAGGAGACTCATAGGGTTACTGCCGGAACACGGGTAAGGTGTACAATCAGAACAATGCCTGGCACAGCACTCCCGCCACGTAAGGTCCAGCTCTAACAGGTGGTTCCAGATGGCCCTTTGTCTATGTTTCAAAGGACCAAAAGCTCTTTAGGTACAGGCTTCTCCTAGTCTCCACGCCCTTTACCTCATTATTAATTATAGTAGCAGTGGTGAATTATTTTCATGTGAGAAGCTGTTCTTAGCCTTGGCTAAGAATAGAATTCCTTATGAAAAGTTTTGTTTTTTTTTTTAAGATTTGATTTATTTATTTGACAGAGAGAGATCACAAGTAAGCAGAGAGGCAGGCAGAGAGAGAGAGGAGGAAGCAGGCTCCCCACTGAGCAGAGAACCCGATGTGGGGCTCAATCCCAGGCCCTGAGATCATGATGTGAGCGGAAGGCAGAGGCTTTAACCCACTGAGTCACCCAGGTGCCCCCTTATGAAAAGTTTTTAAAAAAGTTTAAAAAGAAAGCCAAACTCCATTCACATAATTTGTTACAAAGACCTTTCAAGAAGTATAATTCTCAGGAAATAAAGAATACTCACACAAGAATTCTTCCAATGAGGTCTTACTAATGAAAATAAAATAGAGCAAATAAATATACATTTTAAAATACTGAAAACAGTTCATGAACCAAAACTAAAACTGACTCTTTATTTTCTATTCTATGTGTTCTAATTTCCTGGTGGATTTTTCCTGCCTCGTAATTTGTACATGGCAAAGAGACAATGGATTTGTGTTCCAGGAGCCTCTCATTTGCCTGCAGGGACCAAGCATGCACACTTCTGAAGTAGAACACATTTGCTGAGCACCACTGCATTCACCAAGCACCTCCGCAGGCTGTGTCTGGAGTCATGAGGTGCCAGACAGTCTGCCAAGCCTCTTCTGAGTCCCCATCACGGCACAGAGTGTCAGGTGAACAGGAGGCACCCCCGACTACAACCCAGGGAAAGATGATCATTTGCACAGGTCTCAAAGGCCACGAAGACAACCCAAGGGGGCATGCTACTTTTTCAGCCACCTTTCAGTTCTTAAGTTTATTATCTGCTTTTGGATACCATGAAATCTACAAAATTACCACCTTGTAGATTTCCAGTTCCTATTTATAAGAAAGACACATCACTTAGAAAAACAAGACTGAATTTCAGTCTCTAACAACTCAAAAGCCCAAAACATGAGCCATCCACCAGGAACCTTTTCCAGGCCAGGCCACAATGAACCTGCATGGAAGAAAATTCTATCATGATATAAACTTAAAAACGTAAGGCAGAGGTGCAAGACATTATTTCAGAACAAAGACTCTGATGTCAAACTGATGGGGGAAGAAGACTGGCTTTAGCTAGAAAATCTTGGCCAAGCTTCTTAATCTCTTGTGTTTCATTTGGCTCCTTTGAAAAATGGACATAACAAAGCACTGAACTTATAGGTGGTCGAGATGAAATGTCAAGTACTTAAAACAGTGCTTGGAGGACGTTAGCAAGATGGTAGATCAGCAGGGCCCAGCTCATATTCCCCAGCACAAACAACCACTTGGCAACAAGTCTCTTTGTGGGAATTTTGGGATCCAAGTAGGAAGCTGCAAAACCCAATGAAGCCTAAGACCAAGAAGCGTCACTTGGAGAAGGCAAGCCCATGCCCCAATGGTATGCAGTGAACCCAGCTACAGACTGAAAGCAGACTAGTCCCTGTGGACTTGGCTCCAACCCAGCCTAACCATGGTCCTGAAACCAGCTACAGCTACCAAAGGACCCCAGAGGAGCCACATCCACCCATGGCCCTTTTATCACACCTACCAACCGCAGACCTGATTGACCTGAGTGGTCCTGTGACCTGACCCCAAGCCCCACTAGAAGGAGTTCTAGAGTCACTCCTGCTGGCCCAGGGACCCAGAAACAGCCATCTTTTCCCCTGGCAGCAGGTCCACAGGCCTCACATGTAGCTGTGGAATCTGTGGCAGCCCTGTGACTCAGTTCCAGGACTAGGCAGTCTGCAAGCAATGCCATAAACTCAGGGAACTGGAGGAGATATGCCTGTACGGGCCCCCAAGGACAGGTCTTCCAACCTCAGTCCCAAATGTAGATCCCGAAGAACCCTGAGACCCTACTCTAACCCTCTTCTACCCTGGTCCAGAAGGCAGTGCTGCCACCCAGAAACCTGGTACAAATATACTCAGGATATAGGTGGAACCACAGCCATCCGCAAGCTCCCTGGTGAGGTTCACCAACTGCAGACCTGAAGATGGCCCTACAACCAGCCTCTAAACCTACCAACTACAGTCTCAGAGTCAGTCCTGTCTACCCAGAATAGAGGCAGGATCCATACCTATCCACGCCCCTGGTTTGCCAGTGTTGGACCCAACTGCAGACCCAGTAACAGAGAGATTGCCCTCCTCAACTGCAATCCTGAGGGCAGTCTCATCAATCCAGGGACACAGCAGGAGAAGGTCTTTACCTGGTAAAACCAGCTGTAAAGACAGGAAGAAGTGTTTATTGCTTCAAATACACAGACATCAGCTCAAGGTTACATAGAGCATGAAGAATCAGTCAAACCAGCAACACAACAGGAAACTAATAAAGCCCTAGGAACCAACACATCAGAAATGGATATATATAAATATCATGACAAAGAATTCAAAACAATCATCTTAAGGTAGCGCAGTGAGGTTCAAGAAAATAAAAGTAGCTCAACAAAATCAGGGGAAAAAATGCATGAACAAAATGAAAATTTCAACAAAAAGGAAAGCAAATCAAATAGAAATTCTCCAACTGAAGAATACAATGAATGAGAAAAGAAATACAATAGAGACCCCAACACTACTCTATCAAGCAGAAGAAAGAATCTGTGAACTCAAAGACAAGTCATTTGAAATGATTCAGTCAGAGAAGAAAAAAGTGAAAAAGACTGAAGAAAACCTATAGGATTTATAGGACGAGGACAAGTGAATCAATATGTGCATTATAAGGATCTGGAGAAGGAAAATAGGACAAACAAAAAGAGAAGAAGGTTTGTTTAAAGGAAAAAATGGGTGAAAATTTCCCAGATTTTCTCAGGTTCTTCAAGCGCAAAAGTTCCCAGATAGGATCCACTCAAAGATTACACCAAGACATATTATAATTAAATGATCAAAAGCCAAAGATAAAGAGACAATTTTTAAGGCAGCAAGAGAAAAAAAAATGTCACATACAAAGGAACCCCTATAAGGCTATATGCAAGTTTCTCAGCAGAAATTGTGCAAGCCAGAAGAGAGTGGGATGATAATTCAAAGTGCTGAAGAAAAAAACCTGCCAATTAAAAATAACATACCCAGCAAAGCTGTCCTCCAGAAATGAAGGTGAGATAAAGACTTTCTCAGACAAACAAAAGCTAAGGGAGATTACCACCACTAGACCTACCTTGCAAGAAATGCTAAATGAAGCTCTTCAAGCTGAAATGAAAGAATACTAATCTGTAACCAAAAAAACACACAAAACACAAAACTTACTAGTAAAGGTGCATGTATAAACAAACTTAGAATACTCCAATACCATAACGCTAGTAATTTTTAACTAGTATAAAAAGTTAAACGCAAAAATATTAAAAATAACTATCGTTACAATAGTGCAGTAATGGCCAAACAACACACACACACACACACACACACACACAAAATTGTGACATCAATGACACAAAATGTGTTTGGGCAGGGAGCAGAAGTGTAGTTTTTGTAGCAACTGCAGGTACATTTATGGCTTAGACTTTAAGGTGTTTCATGTGAGCCTCCTGACAACCACAATGCAAAATCCTACACTAGATACACAAAAAATTAAGAGAAATGATTCAGAATGACTCAGAACACACCCCCAAAAATTATCAAATCACAAAGGAAGACCACAGAAAGGAGGAAAGGAACAAAAACTACAACAAAGGCAGGAAATGATGAACCAAATGACAAGAGAAAGTCCTTACCTATCAATAACAACTTTAGATGTAAATGGATTAAATTCTCCTATCAAAAAATAGAGTGGCTGAACAGATTTTGAAAAAAAAAAAAAAAAGACCCAACTATATGCTACATACAAAAGATTCACTTAAGCTTTGAAGATACACACATGCTCAAGGAAAGGGATGGAAAAAGATATTCCATGCAAATGGTAACCAAAAGAGAGCAGGGGTGGCTATATCAGACAAAAGACTTATATCAGACAAAAGAAACTTTAAATCATAAACTATCAAAAGAGACAAAGAAGGCCATCATATAAAGATAAAATTCAACATATAACAGCTATAAATATATATGCACCCAATATCAAAGTATGTAAATAAATAAAGCTAACACTGACAGATCTAAAGAAGAAAACAGATAGCAATATAATACTCAGAGACTCCACTCTTTGTAACAGGCATATACAGTACTGCCTACCAACAGCAGAAGAACAGACATTCTTCTCAAGTGCAAATGGAATATCCTGCAAGATAGATTCATGTTATTTCACAAAACAAGTCTCAACAAATTCAAGCAGATAAAAATCATTTCAAGATTAGATTTATTTTTTAGAAAATTTTATTTATTTATTTGACACACACACACAGAGAATACAAGTAGGCACAGCAGCAGGTAGAGGGAAAGGGAGAAGCAGGCTCCCCATAGAGCAGTGAGCGTGATGTGGGGTTCAATCCCAGGACCCTGGCGAAGGCAGACACTTAACCAACTGAGCCAGTCAAATGCCCCAAAGTTAGATTTAAATATAATATCTAAAACTATAAAATTCCTAGAAGAAAATATTGGTCTTGGCAATTTTTTTTTTTTTTTAGTATGACAGACACCAAGAGCACAGCTGACAAAAGCAAAAAGAAACAAGTGGGACATTATCTTACTTTAAAAACTTCTACACAGCAAAGGAAGCAACCAATAAAATGAAAAGGGAATCTATGGAACAGAAAAAATATTTGCAAACCATATTATCTAATAAGGAGTTAATATGTAAAATATAAAGGAACTCATGTAATTCAATAGCAAAGAAACAAATTACCTAATTAAAAAGTGGGCAAAGTATCTGAACTGATATTTTTCCAAAGAAGACATACTAAGGACCAATAGGTACATGAAAAAATCCTCAAAAAAATCCTCAAAAAAAAAAAAAATCCTCAATGTCACCAATCTGGACAGGACATCGAAATCACAATGAGATATCACCTCACACCTATCAGGACGGCTTACTATCAAAAACACGAGATAAGAACTGTTGACAAGGGTGTGAAGAAAAGGGAACTGTTATACACCATTCATGAGAATATAAATTGATGCACATATTATGGATAACACATGGGAGGTGCCTCAAAAATTAAAAATAGAACTACCACCTCATCTAGCAACCTCACTTCTGGGTATACACCCAAAAGAAATAAAATCACTATCTTGAAGAGATATCTGAACTCTCATGTTCATTGCATTACTCACAACAGCTAAGGAAACAACCTAAGTGTCAATGGGTGAATGGATTTTTTTAAAAAGCTTTTATTCATAAAAAATACAGTATTATTCATCCTTTAAAAAGAAAAAAAAAAGCAGTCATTTTCACAATATGAATGCACCTAGAGAATATTATATTAAGTGAAACAAGCCAGACACATAAAAACAAATACTACATTATTTCAATTATATGTGGAATCAAAAAAAGTCAAACTCACAAAAGCAGAGAATAGACTAATAGTTGCCAAGGATTGGGAGAAGAGGAAAATGGGGAAATATTGTTCAAAGTGTACAAAAATTCAGTTATGCATGATTCATAAGGTCTGGACAGCTAATGTGCAACGTGGTAACTAGTTAATAAAACTGTGCTGTAGACTTGAGATTTGCTGAGAGAGTTTATCTTAAGTGTTCCCACAATACATACACAAAAGATAATTATATGAGGTGATGGATGTGTTAATTAGCTTGATTGTGGTTATCTTTTTATAATGTATACATACATCAAAACATCACATTTTATACCTTAAATGTGTAAAACATTTGGCAAGTATACCTCAGGCAAGTTAGGGGAAAAAAAAAAAAAAGAGTAAAGGAAAATTCGAAATTACCAAAATTTTTAAAACCAGCGTTTGGCATGTAGTAAGCCAACTATTATGTTACTGCTAGTTATCACATCACCATTTTTTTTTCAGTAGTTTTTAGTTTAGTTTAGTTTAGTAGTTCCAAGTTTTTATTTAAACTCCAGTTAGGCAATATATAGTGTAATATCAGTTTCAATGGTAGAATTTTAATGATTTATCACTTACATATAACACTCAGTACTCATCAAAAGTGCTCTCCTTAATGTGTATAACCCATTTAACCCATCCCCCCATCCACCTCCCCTCCAGCAACCCATCATTTGTTCTCAAGAGTAGAGTCTGTTTCATGATTTCCCTCTTTCTCTTTTCCCCCTACGTTCATCTGTTTCATTTCTTAAATTCCACATGAGTGAAATCATACGGTATTTTTCTTTTTCTGACTGACCTATTTCACTTAGCATAATACACTCTAGCCCCATCAATGTCTTTGCAAATGGCAAGATTTTATTTTTTGTAATTAATATTCCATTGTGTGTGTGTACACATACACACACACACACAGACATATCTTTCTTATCAGTTAATGGACATTTGGGCTCTTTCCATAACTTAGAGTATGCTGCTATAAACACTGGGGTGCATGTGCCCTTCAAATCAGATTTTTGTACCCTCTAGATAAAACCTAGTAGAGCAACTACTGGGTAATAGGGTAGCTCTATTTTTAACTTTTTGAGGAACCTCCATACTGTTTTCCAGAATGGCTGCACCAGTTTGGATTCCCACCAACAGTGTAAGAAGGTTCCCCTTTCTCCACATCCACACCAATGTCTGTTCTTTCCTGTGTTGTTAATTTAGCCATTCTGACATGTATGAGGTGATATCTCATTGTAGTTTTGATCTGTACTTCCCTGAGGATGAGTGATAGTAACATCTTTTTATGTGTCTGTTAGCTATCTGCGTGTCTTCTTTGAAAAAATGTCTATTCATATCTTCTGCCCCCCATTTCTTGACTAGACTATTTGTTTTTTGGGCATCATCAGCATCTTTTATAAATAGAAAGGTTGGAAAAATAAAATAATAGAGAGTCTAAAAAACACTCAAATGCAAGATGTTTCCAAAAAGTACCTTAAAAATTTCAACAAAGGAATGAATCCCATCTGAGCACGATGTATAATCCTTTTAATGTACTATTAATGGATCCTATTAGCTGGGATCTTGTTGAGAATCTTGGCATCTATATTCATCAGGGATATGGTTTGTAATTTTCCTTTTTGATGGGGTCTTTGCCTGGTTTGGGAACCAGGGTAATGCTGGCCTCACAGAGCTGGTTTGGAAGTTTTCCTTCTGTTTCTATTTTTTGAAACAACTTCAAAAGAATAGGCATTATTTCTTCTTTAAATGTTTAGTAGAATTCCCATGGGAAGCCATCTGGCCCTGGACTTTCATTTTTGGGAGGTTTTTGATGACTGCTTCAATTTCGTTATGGTATTTGGTCTATTCAGATTATCTACTTCTTCCTGTTTCAGTCTTGGTAGTTTGTAAGTTTCCAGGAAGGCACCCATTTCTTCTAGCTTAATTTGTTGGCATACAGTTGCTGATAATAATTTCTAATATTGTTTCTATTTCTTTGGTGTTAGGCATGATCTCTCCCCTTCCATTCATGGTTTTATTAATTTGGGTCCTTTCTCTTTTCTTTTGGGTAAGTCTGGCCAGTGGTTTATTAATCTTATTAATTCTTAAATTAAGAATTCAGAATCCTATCCCTTTTGACTGGAGAATTTAGTCTATTTACATTAAAAGTAATTATTGATAGGTATATACTTACTGCCAATTTATTACTTGTTTTACAGTTGTTTTTGTAGTTCTTCTGTAATTCCTTTCTTCTCTTGCTCTCTTCCTCTTGGGTTTGATAGCTTTCTTTAGTGATATGCCTGGATTCTTTTTTTTTTTTTTTTTTTTTTTGTATATCTATTATAGGTTTTTGATTTGTGGTTACTGTTAGGGTGATATTTAACATCCAGTACATATAGCAATTTATATTAGATTGATGGTGGTCAATTAAGTTTGAACCCATTCTAAAAGCATTAAATCTTTGCCCCACCCACATTTTATGTATGTCATACTTCACATACTTTTATTTTGCGAATCCTTGACTGATTTTCGTAGTTCTAATTGATTCTATTGCTTTTGTGTCCTAACCTCCACACTGGCTTTACAAGTGATCAATCTGCTCCTTTTTTTATGTTTTTATGTACCTGTGAAATTTTTTTCCTTTTGCAATTTTCTTACCCCTGATTATGGCCTTTCCTATACACATAAAGCATTCCTTTTAAAATTTCTTATAAGATTGGTTTAGTGGTAATGAACTCTTTTAGTTTTTGTTTGGTAAATTCTCTCTCTTCTATTCTGAATGACAGTTTTGCTAGACAGAATATTCTAGGTTACAGGTTTTTTTTTTCCTTTCAGCACTTTGAATATAGCATGCCACTTGCTTCAGGCTTGCAAAGTTTCTGCTGAAAAACCAGCTAATAGCTTTAGAAAGTTTCCCTTGTATGCATCTGTCTTCCTTTTTCTTGGTGCTTTTAAAATTCTTTATCACTACTTTTTGCCATTTTAATTACAATGTCTTGGCGTGGCCCTCCTTGGGTTGATTTTGTTGAGGGCTCTCTGTGCCTCCTGAATCTGGATGTCTGTTTCCTTTTCTAGATTAGGGAAGTTTTCAGCTATTATTTCCTCAAATAAATTTTCTCCCCCAATTTCTCTCTTCTCTTTCTGGGATTGCTATAATGCCAATATTGTTAAGTTTGATGATATTGCTGAGTTCCCTTAACCTAGTCTCATTCTTTATTATCCTTTTTTTTCTTTCTGTTGTTCAGCTAGATTCCTTTCCACTACTCTGTCTTCCAGCTTGCTGTCTGTTCTTCTGCTTCCTCTGGTCTATGATTTCCTCTCTCTAGTGTGTTTTTAAATTCAATTATTCAGTTCTTCATCTCTAATTGATTCTTTAAAAATAGAAGTAGAAAACATAAAAAGAACCAATCAGAAATGAAATTTCTATCAGGAATATTGTTTTATCTCCATTTTATTTAGTTCTCTTGTTGTGATTTTGCCCTGTTCTTTCATTTGAGTCATATTCCTCTCCTTTTTTTGTCTAACCCTCTGTGTTTGTTTCAATGTATTAGGAAAGTCATTTATGTCTCTTGATCTTAAAAGCACTGGCCTTACAGAGAATAGGTCCTATAATGCTCAATAGTGCAATGTTCCCGCTTCACCAGAACCTGGCACTTCAAGGAGTATCTCCTGCATGTGCTGCATGCACCTTACTCCTGTGGTTGAGCCATGTTTGCCTTCAGTTCACTCAGTTACAATGGCTCTCTTTACCTATTGTAGGCGGTGTCTGGTCACTGCATCATTAAGGGGTCAGTCTGGGGCCACACTGGGCTTGTAGTTCTGTCAGACCAGATGCCTTTCCTCAGCCCATTTGCCAGGGCTGCAGTCACACTTAACTGCAGTGTGTCTCCCTGAGTTGTTCTCCTGAAAGGCTTTCACTGGTGGGCAGGGCCTGCAGTCAGACCAGGTGTCTACCCCAGTCCATCTCTTGGGGTTGTAGTGAGTTGCTGTGGTTGCAGTGAGTTGCAGAGTTGCTGTAGTCACAGCGATCTCTCTTTGTGCTGCTCCCTGTGAAGTTTTTGTTGGTGGGTGGGACTGGCAGTCAGACTGAATGTCTGACCCCAGCCCACTGCTGGGGCTGCAGTGGGACTGTTGTGTATGGTTATCTTCTCCTCTTGATCTTAAAAGCACTGGCCTTATGACTTCCCTGAGAGGAGTCACTTTGGAGTGCTGTTGGGCACTGCTGGGGCTGACTAAAGAATGAGAAGCCTCTGGAGCTGCTTTAGATAGGCTCCTGCCTAGTGGGGCTGGTTGGACAGGGAAGTCTGCAGGAGAATGTGGGAGTGCAGGTCACATGGTATTAGTTAGTAAGATGTATGCTGGTCTTCTTGCAGGATGAGACATGGAGCTGCTTTGGAGGGACTTCTGCCAAGTGGGGCTAGTTGGATGGGACAAGTCCATAGGAGAACATGGGGGCAGGGCATGTAGTATTAGCAAGGCCTATGCAGCTGCTTACTGGTACTGCTTGAAGGAGGAGATCTGACGAGCTGCTTTGATGGGACTTCTGTCAGGTAGGGTGGGTTGGACGGGGCAAATTCAAAGGAGAGCACAAGGTAGGACACATGGTGTTAACAAGCTATATGGAGAGTGTTCAAGCTGGTTCTTGCAGGTGTCTGGGTATTTAGTCCAGGCAGGGGGCGGTTGTGAGAAATGGCTTCTGCCAACTCTTTTATTCTTGGAGAAAAGTCTCACTGACTATAAAAACTCACAAAGTTAAGCCCCTCTGCTTTCAAAGTCAAATCTTATGGGGAGTCATCTTCACAGTGCAGGTCCCCTGTGTCTGGGGTACCTGGTGTGGGGTGTATTTCTGTTCCTTCTCCATGCTCCAGGCTCCATGGTACTCCTCCAATTAATGGTTCATCTCACTGGATAGTTTGGATCCTGATTGACCAGGACCATGCCCTTCCTACCATTTCTCAATGTGGCTTCTCTAAGATTCATTGTGGAGTGTCTGTTCTTCCAGTCTTCGGTTCATTTTCTGGGTTAGTTACACCAGTGTGGCTATTACTAGGTGTATCTGTTGTATGAGGTGAACTTAGGATCCTCCTACTCTGCCATCTTCCCAGACTCCTTGCCAACCCCTTTAGTCTCACAGGAGTAGGATGACTCCTGTCCAGAAGGCAGTCTCCAAGGGCAGTCATTCCCCACAGAGACGATCATGAGGCAAGCCTGAGAAGCCACCACAGTGATGGCCCCAAACACCCAACTCAGGGGACCAGTGTGAAGACCAGTTCCTTTCCTGCAAGGAAGTGGAAAAAGCATCAAGTGCATCAGGTAACCTGTGGTTTCAATTCCATGATGACAGAAACCTTTTCTCTATCTATGATTTGCCCTCCTGTGCAACTCAGGAAAATTGGAAATAAACATCAACTTCCACAAGGCTGAGTACCACATATTTTCACACCTCCTACCAAGAACTCAAAGCATGAAACAGACTTACTAATAAATCTTTACTTCAACCCAGCGCAGCGAGTTGTGGCACACACTTACTCACTCACTCCACTGACCATCTATCTCAGCAGGGCTTTGGACTGCACAGGTTAGTTTCCCACAGAATAATCTTGTAGGCAATGTGTTAATGGACTGTAAAAAAACTTCACTAACAGTGATTTAGCCACAATATTTATGTTAAGCAGTAGTTTTTTCAACCTTGTATTATGCAAAATAATGCCTCTTCTTCCCTTCAAAGATGTCCACCAACTAATGTCTGAAACCTGTATGTCACCTTACATGGCCAAAAGACTTTCCAAATGTGATTAAGTTGAGGATCTTGAGATGGAGAGATTATCCTGGCTAATTTGGGTAGGCACCATCTATTCTATTCACAAGAGCCTTTATAAGGGACACAAGGAGGCAGAAGTGAGCGAAATTTGAACATACTATTCTTTGAAGATGAAAGAAGGGACCAGCAATCATGGAATGGGTGCAGCCTTTAGAAACTAAAAAGGCAAGGAAACAGAGTATGCAGTAGAGCCTCCAGTAGGAATGCAGCCCAGCAGTCCTGCTGACACCCTAATTTTAGTGAGTCCAATGTAAGACATCTGATCTCCAGAACCTCAAGATAGTAAGTTTGTGTTGTTTTAAGCCATTGAGTTTGAGCTAATGTTACAGCAGTAACAGAAAACTAATACAGACCTCATAGCAAGTTTTTTTTTCCTTAGCACAATATCCTCACTCTTTTCCCAATGGCTCAATTTATGGGGATCTGCCCCATATCCTCCACTTTCTTCATTTTCCAATCCATGAACCCCCTTCTAATTTTATACCTTCCAGACTGACCCTAAATTAGCCATCTTAACAATAACCTCTAAGAATTCTCATGCTCCTGACATACTACCATGGTCCCAGCACCAATCCCAACTCTAGTAGCTACCTTCTCATTCCTCTGCTCCCTTGTCATTCAAAGGCAAGTCAGGACGCTTGGCTGTATCCACAGGACTATTAGAAATGTTCATTTAAATCTCAGCCAGCAATGTTCTGCAACGAAGAGGTATACACCATCTAAGTGGCCCTTCCCACAATACCTCTCTCAGACCTTTGCCATTACTTAAAGTTCAGATGCTTTCCAACTCGGCTTCTTGGATTACTTTAACAACAACAACAACAAGTATCTCACCCAGTTGCCCCACTAAACCTAAAATATTTCTACACCTTTCCCCTTGCTCACCTCCTCATTTCCCGACTCAAACCACATTCTCTTTCCTGAGGTAAACCTCTACATCCAGGCTCCTGCTCTCATTCCACACCCCCTCTTCCCATATCTGCTAAACTTTTCGGAACCAAGGTCCCCTAAAAGGTCTAACAGGTTCACAGACCACAAATGGGCAATTAAAATACCTCTGCTAGGAGGTCCTGAAAGTGGTTTGCCCAACTCTGGCACTTAACTCATACCCGAGGGGACAATTAGCATGGTCTTCCTAGACATCACCTAATCATCTTCAACTATGGTGGGAGTTCAAATGGAAAAGTAAGAGGGAAGGGAAACAACCAGAGATCATGTGGTGCCTTCGGGGACCCGTAGCAAACAGTTTAGTCTGGCTGGGCTGACTACAGACTGTCGTCTCATCATCAGAAGCACTGTGCACCTGTTAAAAAATAAAGATGCCTGGGGCCTGCCTAGAGACAATGTTCACAATCTGTTTATCCAGCCTACACAGAGTTGTCTCAAGTGGGGGATTTTCCCATGGACTCCCTCAACACTAAGGCACTTCTCTTTCTATAGGTGAATCACCTGAGTCGATGAGAGCTTAAGTAATTTACTCAAAGATTACCAGCCCATATACAAAGAGTTGAGATTCTACAACACATGGTCGTGTCATCATCTATTATGGTCTGAATGTTCACGTTCCCTCAAAATCCATATGTTGAAACCCTAATGCCTGATGTGCTGGTTTGGGGCCCCTAGGAGGTGTTTAAGGCCCTCGTGAATGAGATTAGTGCTCCTCTAAAAGGGATCCCACAGAGACCCCTTGCCCTTTCCACCAAGTGAGGACACAGCTAGAAGGTACTTCACTACAAGTCAGGAAGAGGGCCCTCACTAAGATTCAGCCATGCTGAAGCCTTGATCTTGGACTTCTCAGCCTCTGGAGCCATAAGAAATAAACTTCTGTTGTTTATACCAGTAGGTGGTATTTTGTTATAGCCTCCCAAATGGACTGAGACATCCAAGCAGATGCTGACAATTTTAACAAGATGACATGAAGAATGTAACGTGAAATATAATTAGAATAAATATATAGTCCTCAATTTCAGTTTTTAAAATTATAATAAATTATAATAAACATCTCCACAACTTTTGTGAGGATTTGTGGGTTACCCGGAGCCCATATTTAAAAGATTGAAGTGTCACTGAAAATTCAATGTGAATCTCTTGGCTTATCTTATCTGCATATGACAAGGTCCACACTAGGGCTGTGATAGAGCCAGTCAGTCACACCTATAGAACAGTGTGTCCTTATTGCTCAAATAAGTCACAGTGGGGAAGAGATAAGAGGCAAGCTAAAGGCTTCATGACAAAATATACTCACTACTGAACTCTCTCCTAAAGCAGTGCACCAACAACCCAGCCCACTTAAGTATGCGACATCTTTGATGACAAGATCACAGGAGAGTACAACAGATACCACAGGAACAGACAGCAATGACCTTGTAGATCTCACAGAGATGCAGTAGCTCATGAAGCCTATGGAAGGGACAAAAGAATCTGGTAGCTAAATCACTAACAATGACCAAAGGAGAAGGATATGAAATAAAAAAGATCAGGAGAAGCTAGAGGTGGGAATTGGGGGGGAAGGGTTGATTACTAGAATATAGAATTCTGAGGGAAAAAAAGACAAAAAACTTTATGATCATGCCTCTAATTTCCAATGTCGAGTGAAGACTATCCTATTATTCATCATAGATTTTTGTCAGAAAAATTAATCTCTCTCCCACCCCCAAAATGGATTCATAATTACAAAAATACTTAGATAAAATTAACTCATTTTTATAACTTGAGCTTTGCTTTTTCTCCCACTATTAACAACAAAATTTTGGCCCTTGTTTTAAACGGATTAGTTTTGACTTTTTCTAGGACCAATCAGTGAGAATTACTTGAGTCTAACAAAGTGACAGAGTTTTCAAAAGGCAGCTGTGAGGATGGTGAGAGGATTCAAAACCACGTCCTTGGAGAAATGACAGAAGGGAATGAACCTTGAGAAGAACACAGTGGGGACTATAATAGCTGTGGTCAAACACTGAGGGGTTGACACTGTGATTCTATTTCTTCTACAAGGCCCAAGAATGTAGAACTAGAACCAGGTAAAAACAACACAGTCATTTCTCCTCAACATAACAGAAAACTTAAACTACTGAGATTGTCCAAAAAACTGATGCATTGTTTTGAGAGATTTTAAGTTTCCGTCACTGCAGGTGTTCAAACAGATTAGAGCTAAGTCCTAGTACAGATGCTCACAACTAAACAATGACCTTCCCCTCTCCTACTGTAGATCCATTCAGTTCCTTCACCCATGATCATTACCCACTAATCTGTTTACTCATTCAAATATTTACGGAGTCCTGTTCTGTGGCAGGTCCTGTTCTAGGAGCTGGGGATATTTCGGTTAACAAAATGGAACAAACTTTTGCCCTTATAATGTAAATCCCATCATATTTTAGAGGTAATAGATACAGAGAAGGGAAGGAATTGGTCTGAGCAGGGAGGCTGGGATTTATACAGGGTGTCACTAAGGGTGACATGGGAGAGGCCTCATCAAGAAGAGATGACAAACACGAGTTCTAGGAAAATGAGCTGTCATCCTATGGCTAGATAATCACGTGACCACGAGCCTAATCCATGCACTTCTGGAGTCACGTCCCCCCAGCTGGCCTTTATAACCGTGCACAAAAGAAAGCAAGGGCCAGTTAGAGCCCCAAGTCTGGCTCTCCTCACATACCTGGGCCAGGCTTTCCCTACTTCAGAGCAAGTGCTAGCCACTGGGTTCATTTATCAGTGCCAGCTCTCATCCTCAGCACCCCGCCTCCCTTGTGCCTCTAAAGGAAACAAACTCCCCACAGTCTTCTTTTGCATTCAAATTGCACATTGCTCAGATTCCAAAAGGTCTACAAAGTGGGAGGGCTGAAAAGGTTAATGTCAGAGAACTGGGACCCAAGGGCTGCCACAACTGCTGGCATTCCAGGGCACAAGAGACATATGGCAAGGAACAAAAGAACAAACAAAAAAACCTTAAACACGACTTGGTTCTAATCTCTAGCCTCCCAGGTTCTAATCTCTAGCCTCTAACGTCATAGGACGTTAGAAAAATACTCAGTAATCCTCTTATTTTCCTTAGTTTCAAAAGACAGTGTTCACTTTTCAACCCTCTTTCTAGGAGAAGACCTCTCCCTTTTTTTAGCCTAAGAAGGGGTTGTTCTTCTGTGGCAACGACTTTGAAACACACGGAGCAGTCTCCCTTAAAGGCTTCCAGTTTGGGGTGCCAGGGGAGAAACAGAAAAATACTGATGCCAGTCCCTCCAGTCGGTAACCCAGCAGAGTTCATTCCCCCAGTGAACAGATCCAACAGAACACCCGGCACTTGCACTGGGCAGAGTTGTATTAAATAGTACACTGCATGTTTCTAGGCTCATTTCGGAGCCCTTGGAACAAACACGACAAAGTATATTATAAAAGTGTCAACAACCTGACCTCCAGAAAGTGACTGCAATAACAATATCTAGAAAATGAGGCACTCTGATAAAAAGCCCCTGAGAGGCCCATACCCCTAGAGCCTAATTACTCCCCAGGTTCAACTAAAGCACAATCAGACTTAAATTTTTTTTTTCTCTGGCTTCTAAGGTGCCACTGCAGCTCCATGAAGACCGCTGGGAATGACTTTCCCAGGGCTACCAGGAGACAGTCTAGCACTTTCAGTCTTTCTGGAGGCACTGTCCTCGGGGCCTCACAGGAGCCAGTGAGCAGAAGAGAAGCAGAGAACTTTGGAATTTTATTACCCAAAAAAGGCCCTGGGATTCCCTGATTCTGTGACCACATTCGTGACCTGGGTGCCTGGGACCTAAGCAGCTGGCAGAGTGACAGTGGGGGGAGGAGGGGGTTAGGGAGATATAATGAGCGGCCTCATCTGCTTTTCCTGCAATTCATAGGAAACTCTGAGATACCAGAAAGGAAAGGTCACTTCACTAATGAGCTTCTAAGAAGCCTCCCTGGGGAAGAGGCGGTGCTCTCAACAGCCTGTTGTTCCTACTTTAAAGCCCTCTCTAGGCTTTAGGGTGAGCCAATAACCAAATTTCCTGAGACAGTCCTGTGGACTGATGTCTGCTGCGCGGGCCCAGTTACTAAGAGCTTCTGATTTCATTCTCCCAAGCGTCACAGTTTGGACGCTAGATTACATGGGTCCCCTAAGGAAGTGTGACTGAACTCTAGAGCATATTTTGCTGGTTCACCTGCTTCATGGAACACAGATCTCTCCAAGCCCACCCCTGGCTTCAGGACACCCTATGTGCAAATCCTTGCCACGTCTCTGTGGTGTCCAGCAGTGGGAGAACCAGTAGCGCAGCACAGGGAGGCGGAGGCCAGCTGCCTGGGTTTCTATCTCAAGTCCCTCACATTTCACAGCAGCTGAGACTGTGGACAAGTTCTTCATAACATCTTCCCTTTGAAATAAAATGGCAAAAGAAGTCATTGCTAAGTTAATATTTGTAATCAGTTAATACTTGTAAAGTGCTTACTTAGACCAGCACCTGAAACAGGGTAAGTACTCTATAAATAATGTGCGATAAGTAAAAAATAAATATGTAGCCTTTATGTCTAACAGGTATGTGAATTTCTATAAAGGGATGGGGGGAGGGGGAGCCCTTTTCAAAACAGTTTCCGGTTGCCCTCCCTACTTAAGGATTTCTTGCTGCCTGGTCCCAGGTGGTGCTGGCTAGGAACAGAGTGCTGCAGGGCTGGAATGGAATGACTACTGCTAGGAGGATGCCCTTTTCCCCCCAGCAGCATATAATCAATTACAGTTAAACCCATTCAAGCAGAACAAAGAAATAGAGGCAACGCTCCTGGGCTCCTGGGTTGCCGTTGGCTGTCAGAAGTCCCCAAATATTTCCATCGGTAGGTATTTTTATGTGCTTAACGTGCAGAGAACTCTTTGCCTCCTCACATATCTGGTAAATGTGATTGCACACTTACGTATGTGATTCAGGACTTCGAGCATCAAAGGTGCTCTGACAACCGCCAATTTTAGATGAAATTCAGAGCAACCAATTTAAGATGAAAACATCTCAGTACCTATCTCATGCATAAAATTCCATGTGATGAACTATATTTAAAAAAATCTTACTTCCTCAGAGAGACACCTCTCCCCCAGAGACAAATCAGGTGCTTAGGATAATCATCTCATGAAAGTGGGCTACACCACACCGTTGTACTGAAAGCAGAAATTACCCATCATCTAGATATTTGACTTTGAGAACATCAGCTTAGTCATTTCGTTTTCACTGTTGTCACAGTTCTGCCTTTCATATCATCTCAACCTTTCAGACATGACTTGAACACTCTATTAAGATGAGAAATTCCTTTGGAAAGGAAGCTTCTTTGGAAAGCACTGGGTCCCTGAAGCAATCTCAGCTACATAACAGGGCACAGCACCACACACACTAAAGCCCAGGGAAAGGCAGGACAATGGAACGCTAGATAATTTTATCAAAAGCTGATTTGAAAAGGTGGCTGGGAGGCGGGCACTGCATGCATTAAGTACAGATTCATTGGTGTTTAGGGAAACAGCCCTTTCAGATTCACTTCCCCCATGTTCTGTCTGGTGAGTCACAGAGATGTGATACCTAAGGTTTTAAAATTCTCAACAAATGCAAAGAATGCATGTGAGGAGGCACCATACAAAAATACTAAATAAGAAACCAAAGAACAATAACATGGGCCTGGGTGGCTCCGTCAGTTAACCACCAGCCTTCACTCAGCTCAGTTCATGATCCCAGGGTCCTGGGATTCAGTTCCCCCATAGGGCTCCCTGCTCAAAGGGAAGTCGGCTTCTCCCTCTCCCTTTGCCCCTACCCCTGCTAGGGCACTTGCTCTCTCTCTCTCTCTCTCAAATAAATAAATAATCTTAAGGAAAAAACAAAAAGTCTGCCTGGAGCAAGAAGCTTTTCAAAACATCAACCTTACTTTCGAGTGCTAAGAAGACGTTCCCATCCAATATTTCCTAATAATCATCTTTTAATCAACTAAGAAAACCAAGTAATTTCCAGCACAGATACCCAACTATTAAAGTTTTACAGGCCTCTAAAATAGAAAACACAGAAAGGAGTATAAGTATTCATCACCCATTCACTCTGATTTCATTAATTTAATGCAAATTTCCTTCAAAGTAACGAAGACGAGCAGGGAATTGGACAAACCCTAAGTCAGACTCCACACCCCAGGATCCTACTAGCTCACCTTTTAAAAAACCCGCTTTAGAAAAAAGGGGGAGCCCCCCATTGGGGGGCGCAACTTCCCAGCCCCAGGGCAGGGCGGGGTGGGTTGGAGCGGCGGCGGGAGTGTTGATTTCACCGGGCGCTGCCGCTGCCAGTGGCTTCAACAAGTTCCCTCTCTAGGCTTCCAGAAAATCACGCCCAACACCCAAACTCTCCGCGGAATTTTTCTCTCCAAACTGGAGACCGTGCGCTTCATTTTCACGCTTAGGAATGCCTTCTCCTGCTCAGCGCGGCGACTTCCCTGCTATTCCGTGACATTTTCCCACAACTACGAGTCCGCGCGTTCGCACCTCCGCGCTCCCCCCACTCCAACCTCGAACCGCACGCGGCCTGGACACTGCGCCTGCGCCGCTCCCGGGACCACCGCCCCCTCCCCCGCCGCGCGGAACCCCCTCCTTCCCGCCCTCCTCGAGGGAACTTGGGGTACAACGCGTAAAGGTCACTCCTGAGTCCTCCAGACCGCCGCGACGAGCGAGGGAAAAAAGCCAACCCGGAGCGCGGGAGAAGGGGTGTGGGGAAGCGTAGGCGGTCTTGGGTGGGGAACAGGAGGGGAGGCCGGGGGGAGCCCGGGGGTGGGGGACGGATGGGACCTTGTCACCAGGATCCCCACACATTCAGCAGCCGGACTTATGCAGGTCCGCGAGCCTGTGGCTCTCCGCCGCTCGACCTCTCGGGTTCTCCCGGATGGTCTTTCGGGGGCGTCCCGGCACTGCACCCCGCTCGGCCCCCGGCATTGTTCGCGCTCCGCTAGCGCGTCTGAGAGGCGCCCGGGGAAGCGCGGCCCGGCCTCGGCCCCTACCTCCACGAGCAGCCCGAGCAGCAGCGCCGCCACCCTCCGGGGCAGGCGGCTCATGGCTCCGCGTCCTCTCCGGGTGTGCCCTGCTATCAAGTGGCGGGCGCGAGTCGGCAGCGGCACGTCCCCCGTGGGCCGGGCGAGAGGGCGGGGGGCGGGGCGGGGATTCGGACCCCGGGCCAGCCGGAGCTGGGGGCGCGCGGCGGCCGGCAGTTGCGAAGCCGAGACGCGCCGCGCCGCCCTGGCTGCTCTCCGCCCAACGCTCCGCCCCCCGGCTCGCGCGCGCTCCCGGCACGCCCGCTTGGGCACGCGCCCGCGGGCACCGCGGTCCCAGCCCGGGCTGGAAACGCGGCTGCTGGGCGCCCGGGTGTGCGACGCCTGGAGGCGCCCGCCCGCAGCCGGGATAGGGCTTGCGGGGCCAGGCGGGTGGGAGAGGAGCTGTCAGGTGTCTCCTCCCTCGATCGAGACCGTCCTGTCACGCTCGAACAGACCCAGGGAGGTTTTTAACAGAAGCCAAGTCTTCGCGTGCTGAAGCTTGTTTCGGAGGGAGGTGGCTGTAGAGGAACCTGTCGCTGCGTCTGGCATCCAGGGCTTCTCTGTTCTTCGCTCTCCCTCCTCTTCCTACCGAGAGTGCACTCTGCCCACTTGTGACAGAAAGGACAGCCCAAGGGAGAGGGAGCCCGACTGTGAATAGAAGGCTCCTTACACCTCACTTCTCATTAAGATGTCGGTGCTTTCTCGGTCTGCATCCTTCTCCCCTGCTCCTGCCTGGCTCCGCCGCAATCGGTCCCACGTTACCGTCTGCCCTCCCCCTGCTGAGTGTGGATGTCCTTCAACTCTGCTGAACCACCTTGCCACGTCCACTACCTGGCACCCACCATTTTTTTTCTTTTTCACAAAGTGGCTCAGATCCCAGCTCATCAGTAATGCAACAAGCTTTATTGAACTTGTAAGATGTACCAGACCCTGAGCAGGAGGGCCAGTGTGTAGAGGTGGGCTCCTTGAAAACTTACGCCTGAAGTTTAAAGGGATAGTCACTTAGTTGACTATGACACATACAGGGTGCTGAGTGGAGACACCAAGGGGTCAAGGGTAATAAAGGGCGTAAATAATGTGGTTGAAGTTGGCTGTTATTCCCAAGCCATGAAAATAGGAGATAATGTTATCCAATCAAAAGCATATGCGGGCAGAAACGTAATATTGACAGGGGCTTGCATCATCGGGGCTTGGTACAACCTGAATGTGTGAATACACAGTGACCTGTGGGATTGACTGCCTTCGTGGGCTGCAGACTGAGCCACCACAGCCCCAGATACTACGGCTGAATTTCCTGATGAAAACCTTGCTGAACTACACCACCGAAAGAAGACTATGAAAAGAAGGTCAACTCCAGAACTTGTATGGGATCAAGATAACAGTTTGTCTTTGACCACTACCTTTTGAAAGGGCCACAGTGTTCCTCCCCCCTGCCCCAGTATTTTTATTAGGGATTCCTGCCACCATATTAACATATAAAACAATCTGGATGTTGACATAGAAATGCATATTTTTATATTTTTACTATACAATGATAAGGCTCCAATCAGAGGTAACATGGCCCCCATTTCTCTAGTATTTCAATGAAATCACCTTTTGATTTCTTCCCAGAGTTGTCTTTATAAATATTAGGCAAACCACAAAATATATTCCAAATATATAACATTTTACAGTATGTTCCAAGCACAGACAGAAACACATGATACTTTACCTACATTTTTTTCCAAGATCCAACTTGCATTAGCACTAAAGACAAAATTGTGTGTGTGTGTATGTATTTGCCATATATATGTGTATATAAAACCACAAATGTACACACGGTTGTTTTCATGGAATTTGAAACCTTTGAGACTGGGTTTTATCCCATGATATCCGAGAGGGAACAGGAATAATAACATGTCACAAACTCCTCAAACTGGGGAAAAATAAACACAGCTATGTATTAAGAGCATATCAGTTGTGTGTATACGAATACACACATATATACAGATTCATATATAAACACAGCTATAGCAATAATACGATATATACACATACTCACATACTTGCTTTGAATTCTGTATCTCACTATATTATATACTCTCCATCTTTGGAAGCACCCTTCTCCTCTTTTGATCCAGCCAGCTGGAGACTCTCTCCTAACAAAACTGAAGTGGGTATTTCTAAAATGCTGATTCTATTCTGAATGCCACAAAAAGGTATTTCAGGATCCCAGTTTTATGTTTGGTGGCTATTGCTTAAATTCAGTAGACCCTATTCTTTTAATTCCTTCACCTAAAAACATTTCTATTCAGTAATGATGTTTCTGCCTTAAAGAGATGTTAGCTGGAAATGTTAAAATATATTGATTACTCCCCAATATACATCTACATGGTTGGATTATGAGTAGTATTTATCCCGTCAGTATTTTTCAGTGTTTTATGATGGGCAATATATTACATACTTCCATAATTTAAAAAAAAATTACTTTAAACTTAACAGTTCACAGAATAATACATGTTGACTTTATTTTGTAAAATTGAGTCAGAGGAAGGTAATGGATTTTCACTGTAATTGTCCTCTGTAATTTATATAAAATACTTTATTTTCCTATATCCTTGCTTCTTTTCTGAGAATTTGCAGGTTTAGTTTATTTTTCTTTTTCATATAAAATATTGGCCATTGATTTTAGTTGTATAAAGGACTCCCAATGATAAGAAAAGGTATATTGTTATGTATTTATATTCTAGCATATATTGTACTAAATAAAAATGCTAATGGCAGGACTTTTAGTGAACACAATTTTAATCAATTTTTCTATTTGTGTTAACTTTCCCAAAGTAGATTTTTCATTTTTATTGCATACTATCTACATTAAAGCTGATGTGTTTATCTCCACCTATTTTTTATTTTTAATTTATTTATTTGACAGAGATCACAAGTAGGCAGACAGGCAGGCAGAGAGACAGAGGAGGAAGCAGGCTCCCCACTGAGCAAAGAGTCCGATATGGGGCTCGATCCCAGGACCCTGGGATCATGACCTGAACCGAAAGCAGAGGCTTAACCCACTGAGCCACCCAGGTGCCCCTATAACCAAGTTTTAATAACTCAAGTGTGTACATTTGATGGAATATTTTACAATTTACAATTTAGCAACCCAAGCCAATTTAACACTCTCAACCCACGAGTCTCAGCCTCCCCACTGCTTCGTTGGCTGTATACACACCAGTTGCCTGCATTCTCCTTCAAAGAATCTTCATATCCGACCAGTTCCTTCATACGATTTTTTTAAATAATTTTTTAAAATTTTTTATAAACATATAATGTATTATTAGCCCCAGGGGTACAGGTCTGTGAATCGCCAGGTTTACACCTCACAGCACTCACCATAGCACATACCTTCCCCAATGTCCATAATCCAACCACCCTCTCCCTACCCCCTTCCCCCGCCCCCACAACCCTCAGTTTGTTTTGGACATTAAGAGTCTCTTATGGTTTGTCTCCCTCCTGATCTCATCTTGTTTCATTTTCTACCTTCCTACCCCCCAAACCCCCCGCACTGCCTCTCAACTTCCTCATATCAGGGATATCATATGATAATTGTCTTTCTCTGATTGACTAATAAAAAATAGCATGGTTTTAATTTTAATTTTTTGAGGAACCTCCATACTGTTTTCTTTCCACAGTGGCTGTAACAATTTGCACCCAGACTTATTGTTTTACATCCTCACCAACACTTGCTATTTCCTGTGGGTTTGTTTTTTGGTTTTTTGTGTTTTGTTTTTTTTTTTTTTTTTAGCCTTCTAACAGGTGTGAGGTGATATCTCATTGTAGTTTTCATTTGCATCTCCTTTAAATTAAAGCAACATCATTTGTTAAATACTAAGGACAAGGGAAGAAATTTGCAGTAATTGGGCATATATTATGCTATACTTACCCATTGAATATAATATAGAATTTAATGTTTTCACAGGTATGGAAAGCGGATAACATTATGGCTTTTTCACAGATTAGATACTACCATTCAGAGACAAAAAGTAACCTTCCCAAACCTGTCAGCTAGTATAGCAAGTTACTAGCCCTGAACTTGATCTGGCTCCAAAGCCTATACATCCTTTTTACACTAAAGGAAAAGTTCCTTTAAGAGCAACATTTCCATGGATAGATTTGATGAAGTTCAGGAAAGTTCCCTCTATCGCCATACTTTGAAGCATTTTAATCAGGAACAGATGCTGGATTTTGTCAAATGCTTTTTCTGCATCAATTGAGAGGACCATGTGGTTCTTATCTCTTCTCTTATTGATTTGTTCTATCACATTGATTTGCGAATGTTGAACCATCCTTGTAACCCTGGGATGAATCCCATCTGGTCATGGTGGATAATCTTTTTAATGTGCTGTTGGATCCTGTTTGCTAGGATCTTGTTGAGAATCTTAGCATTCATATTCATCAGTGATATTGGTCTGAAATTCTTTTTTTTTTTTTTTTTTTTTTTTTTTTTTTTTTTTTTTTTGTGTGGTTTTTGCCTGGTTTGGAAATCAGGGTAATGCTGGCTTCATAAAAACAGTCTGGAAGTTTTCCTTCTGCTTCAATTTTTTGAAACAGCTTCAGGAGAATAGGTGGTGTTTCTTCTTTCAAAGTTTCATAGACTTCCCCAGGGAATCCATCAGGTCCTGGGTTCTTGTTTTTTGGGAGGTTTTTGATCACTGCTTCAATCTCGTTACTAGATATCAGTCTATTCAGGTTGTCAATTTCTTCCTGGTTCAATTTTGGGAGTTTATAGTTTTCCAGGAATGAATCCATTTCATCTAGGTTGCTTAACTTATTGGCATATAGATGTTGATAATAACTTCTGAAGATTGTTTCTATTTCCTTGGTGTTAGTTGTGATCGCTCCCTTTTCATTCATAATTTTATTAATTTGAGCTTTCTCTCTTTTCTTTTGGATTAGTGTGGCCAATGGTTTATCGATCTTACTGATTCTTTCAAAAAACCAGCTTCTAGTTTCATTGATACTTACAACTGTGTCTCTAGATTCTATCTCATTGATCTCTGCTCTACTCTTGATTATTTCCCTTCTTGTGTGTGGAGTTGGTTTAATTTGTTGTTGATTCTCCAGTTCTTTAAGGTATAGAGACAGCTGGTGTATTCTGGATTTTTCTATTTTTTTGAGGGAGGCTTAGATGGTTATGTATCTCTCCCTTAGGACCGCGTTTGCTGTATCCCATAGGTTTTGGACCAAAGTGTCTTCATTCTCATTGGTTTCCATGAATTGTTTCAGTTCTTCTTTGATCTCCTGGTTGATCCAAGCATTCTTAAGCAAGGTGGTCTTTAGCTTCCAGTTGTTTGAGTTCCTTCTAAACTTTTCCTTGTGATTGAGCTCCATTTCAAAGCATTGTGATCTGAGAATATGCAGGGAATAATCTCAGTCTTTTGGTATTGGTTGAGCCCTGATTTGTGACCCAGTATGTGGTCTATTCTGGAGAAGGTTCCATGTGCACTTGAGAAGAATGAGTATTCTGTTGTTTTAGGGTGGAATGTTCTGTATATATCTATGAGGTCCATCTGGTCCAGTGTGTCATTCAATGCTCTTGTTTCTTTATTGATTTTCTGCTTGGACTATCTCTCTATTACCAAGATCTCCTACTATTAATGTATTCATATCAATATGACTCTTTATCTTGATTAATAGCTTTCTTATGTAATTGGTTGCTCCCATATTGGGGGCATAGATATTTACAATTGTTAGATCGTCTTGGTAGATAGTCCCTTTAAGAATTATGTAGTGTCCTTCTGTATCTCTGACTACAGTCTTTGGTCTAAAATCTAATTTATCTGATATGAGAATCGCTACCCTGGCCTTCTTTTGAGGCCCATTGGCATGAGAGATGCTTCTCCATCAATTCATTTTCAGTCTGGGTGTATCCTTAGGTTCAAAATGGCACTCTTGTAGACAACATATGGGTGGGTCCTGTTGTTTTATCCAATCTGCAACCCTATGTCATTTTATGGGCACATTTAGGCCATTAATATTAAGAGGGACTATTGATAGATACATTTTTATTGACATCGTGTTATCTTTGAAGTCTTTCTTTCTGTTGTCTCCATATCTCTGTTCAATGATATTCTTAGGATTTTTCCTCTTTTATAGAACCCCCCCTTAATATTTCCTGCAGTATCGGCTTGGTGGTCATATACTCTTTTAAGCCTTGCTGGAAACTCTTTATCTCTACATCCATTTTGAATGTCAGTCTTGCTGGATAAAGTATTCTTGACTGCATGTTCTTCTCACTTAGTCCCCTGAATATATCTTGCCAGGCCTTTCTGGCTTGCCAGGTTTCTGTGGACAGTCTGACGCTATGAACCATAAGATACCTGGGAATAAACCAAAGAGGTAAAGGATCTGTACTCAAGGAACTACAGAACACTCATGAAAGAAATTGAAGAAGACACAAAAAGATGGAAGACCATTCCATGCTCTTGGATCGGAAGAATAAACATTGTTAAAATGTCTATACTGCCTAGAGCAATCTATACTTTTAATGCCATTCCGATCAAAATTCCACCAGTATTTTTCAAAGAGATGGAGCAAACAATCCTAAAATTTGTATGGAATCAGAAGAGACCCCGAATTGCTAAGGAAATGTTGAAAAACAAAAATAAAGCTGGGGGCATCACGTTACCTGATTTCAAGCTTTATTACAAAGCTGGGGTCACCAAGACAGCATGGTACTGGCATAAAAACAGACACATAGACAGTGGAACAGAGTAGAGAGCCCAGATATGAACCCTCAACTCTATGGTCAAGTAATCTTCAACAAAGCAGGAAAAAATATAGAGTGGAAAAAAGACAGTCTCTTCAATAAATGGTTCTGGGAAAATTGGACAGCTATATGTAGAAGAATGAAACTCAACCATTCTCTTACACCGTACACAAAGATAAACTCGAAATGGATAAAAGACCTCAATGTGAGACAGGAATCCATCAGAATCCTAGAGGAGAACATAGGCAGTAATCTCTTCGATATCGGCCACAGCAACTTCTTTCAAGATATGTCTTCAAAGGCATAGGAAACAAAAGCGAAAATGAACTTTTGGGACTTCAGCAAGATCAAAAGCTTCTGCACAGCAAAGGAAACAGTCAACAAAATGAAGAGGCAACCCACGGAATGGGAGAAGATATTTGCAAATGACAGTACAGACAAAAGGTTGACATCCAGGATCTATAAAGAACTTCTCAAACTCAACACACACAAAACAGATAATCATGTCAAAAAATGAGCAGAAGACATGAACAGACACTTCTCCAATGAAGACATACAAATGGCTAACAGACACATGAAAAAATGTTCATCATCACTAGCCATCAGGGAGATTCAAATTAAAACCACATTGAGATACCACCTTACACATGTTAGAATGGCCAAAATTAGCAAGACAGGAAGCAACGTGTGTTGGAGAGGATGTGGAGAAAGGGGAACACTCTTACACTGTTGGTGGGAATGCAAGTGGGTGCAGCCATGTTGGAGAACAGTGTAGACAGTCCTTAACAAATTAAAAATAGAGCTTCCCTATGACCCTGCAATTGCACTACTGGGTATTTACCCCAAATATACAGATGTAGTGAAAAGAAGGGCCATCTGTACCCCAATGTTCATAGCACCAATGGCCATGGTCACCAAACTGTGGAAAGAACCAAGATGCCCTTCAACAGACGAATGGATAAGGAAGATGTGGTCCATATACACTATGGAGTATTATGCCTCCATCAGAAAGGATGAATACCCAACTTTTGTATCAACATGGACGGGACTGGAAGAGATTACACTGAGTGAAATAAGTCAAGCAGAGAGAATCAATTATATGGTTTCACTTATTTGTGGAGCATAACAAATAACATGGAGGACATGGGGAGTTGGAGAGGAGAAGGGAGTTGAGGGAAATTGGAAGGGGAGGTGAATCATGAGAGACCATGGACTCTGAAAAACGATCTGAGGGTTTTGAAGGGGCGGGGGTGGGAGGTTAGGGGAACCTGGTGGTGGGTGATGGGTATTATGGAGGGCACGTATTGCATGGAGCACTGTGTGTGGTGCATAAACAACCAATTCTGTTACTCTGAAAAGAAATAAATTTTTAAAAAATTACTGCAGAGAACAACAACAACAAAAAAAGCAACATTTCCAGGGGTGCCTGGGTGGCTCAGTGGGTTAAGCTTCTGCCTTCAGCTCGAGTCATGATCCCAGGGTCCTGGGATCGAGCCCCGCATCAGGCTTTCTGCTCAGCAGGGAGCCTGCTTCTCTCTCTCTCTGCCTGGCTCTTTGCCTAGTTGTGAACTGCCTGTCAAATAAATAAACTCTCTTTAAAGATTATTTATTTATTTATTTATTTGACAGGCAGAGATCCCAAGTTGTTAATGCTTTGTTTCATTATTTGAGGGCGGACTTAAATTATTTTGATCCAATTAACCAAAGGGGAGAATTAAAGCCATACTTGTCCCTTACTTTGTTGGCTACTGACAGCTATTCTCAAAAGCTAGTCTTGAGTAAAAACTGAAAGTAAGCTACAGTAGGACTCCGGTTTTGCTTCATGAGTAAATGTCCTTGGATTCTGTTTGGCACCAAAAGCCTGACGCATGTTTTACAGTGACCAGACAAGGTGGGACTTCTGAGTACCAGGCAAGAACAGGTCATATTCCTAAAAAATAAAGATAAAATAAGAATAAATTTAAAAAAATTAAAATAAAAGAGCAACTCTTCAAAACCCCTCTCACTCTTGAGAGCTTTTTCTATATTTTCACTTAATAAACTTCTATTGCTTTATCCCCCCCCCCAAAACACAAACAAACAAACAAAAAAACCGAACAGGTCATATCCCCTTTCTATAGTAGAGCTTCCAGCCTAAATTTTACTGATGAGTTATGAGAGTAACCTCTAGCTCGCAGCAAGCTACAGCAAATTCTAGACTATTTCAGTCAGATGAGGTCTTCTAAGATGTTTCAAAAGACAAAGAGCTAAAGGTTTAGTGGATGCCTCTCACTCTTTCCTAGATTTGATCTAAAATTGACACATCATTTTGTAAACTTTAATCCCCTCTTTGCCTGCCTCAAAACTAACCTGTGATTACTTTGAGTCCATGCATATATCAGATTCATTTCCGTGTCCTTAAAAACTGGTACAATGTCAAAGACAATGATAGGCATTAAATAAATATTTAAGTAAGGGAGAGTATGTTAGATAAGTTAAAGGAAGGTGGTTAGGAGTAGCAAGTATGTGTTATAAATATGAGTTTTAAAGTCCTGCTAAGTTCCCCCCTGGAGATATCTCTTTGCTAAATTTTGCAATCTTAGTGAAATGTCTACATTATTATTCTGAGTCAAAGTTTAAAGAGTTGGGAAAGTTTTAGTCGCCAGAACCTTTGAAACAATTTAGCAAATAAAATCCACTTCCATAATCCACTAAAAGTTGTGCTAAGCATAACCCAAGCTTAAACCTAAGCATAGCCTTGCTTATTCCATTGTGCCCTAGAAATACCCTTGACCGCTTTTCAAAGCCCAGGTCTGCACAAAGGGTTGCTAGGTGAGCTGTCCACATTCAGCCAAGTGATCTTTGGCTGCTTGCCTTGATTTGATAGTTCCCAGTTTATATCTACTCTGTCCTGTCAGTTCCTAAAAGCTATTTTCCTCCTTTCTGTCTCCTCCAAATAACCGAAAAGTCACTATGTTGAGGGCCACTGATTAATTCTTTTTCTGTGTAAGCAAACTCTCCTGATTAAAATCATACAATTTCAAGACAGTATCTATCTCTTGCTGGCATAGAGAAGAGATAAATGGTAGAGAATAGCTCTGGGATAATTCAGACAACCTTTAGCCTTGTACATTTTGTTCTCATGTAATAGAGTACACACTAGGAAGAACCAATGTAAATGACTGCATGGATGAGGCATGAGTCAGTCTTCAAGCAGGAAGAGGTTTAGTATAAAGCAATAGGGAGAGTTGAGGACTATGGCCAAATTAAAAAGTAGGTATCTAGCGAAAGGGTCATCCAATTATTTTTAGAACATTGATCTGGCTATATAAATCATATTTACAATTACTGTGGGCTACGTTCAGTTGGTGACCTTTGGTCTATAATACAAAGCTGGGCCTAAGTAAGTCCTAACTATGAGGGAAAATTTGGAATGTCCTTCTACCAAATTCACACCATACATCCCAACTCTTGACTCTTTCACAGCGTAGTTCAAGTCTTTCCTTATCCAGTTTGCTTCAGGCCTAGCCTATCTGGCAGAGTTGGCACTCAATTGCTCTGAATTAAACAATTGAAAGACTTTCAAGCTCACATTCTTAAGGTGCTAAAGCACTCATCAAGTAAGTACAAAATAATTTAGCCCCTAACTGCAGATGTTACTCTACTTCAATGTTTCTCAATTGTCAGCATTACATGAACCTTTTTAAAAAGAAAAAGTTCTTCTCAGCATCCAGAACCTCTGCAGGGGTTATGAGAGAGGCCAAGAGATAACCCTACCATATCAGTTCTCCTCTGCTTCCATAAAAATAAATCTCCACTTTTTAGAATAATGAAGATTATAATTTTGTTCTCCCTTGTGCTAGGTAATTGCAGGTAACCTACAGTACGAATGTTTTCAGGTTGCTATAACAAAATGCCACAGTCTGGGTGACTTCAACAATGTATTTCCACATAGTTTTGAGGACTGGAAATTCAAGGTCAAGGTGTCAGTGGGTTTGGTTTTCTCTGAAGCTTCTCTCCTTAGTTTGCAGATAGCTGCCTTCTTATGGCCTCTTCATGTGGTTGACCTTTGTGCCTGTGGCCCTGGTGTCCCTCTCTGTTTGAAAATTTTGTTTTATGAGATCACCAGTCAATGTGAATTCTAATGGCCTGCACTAGTAGCTTCATTTTAATTTAATCACCTCATTAAAGGCCTTATCTCCAAACACAGTCACACTCTGAGGTATAGGTGTTGAGAACGTCAACATATGAATTGGGGGTGGGCAAAATTGAGCTCATTATACTCCACCCATTGGGCCCCCAAAATTCATGTCCTTGTCACATGCAAAATACATTCACTTCCATCCCAACAGCCTCCCCAAATTTTAACCCATTCCAGTATAAATGTTAAGTCCCACATCTCATCTAAACATCCTTTAAAAAAAAAAAAAAAAGATTTTATTTATTTATTTGTCAGAGAGAGAGAGCACAAGCAGGCAAAGTGGCAGGCAGAGGCAGAGAGAGAAGCAGGCTCCCCACTGAGCAAGGAGCTTGATGCGGGACTCGATCCCAGGACTCTGGGATCATGGCCTGAGCTGAAGCCAGTGGCTTAACTGCCTTCAGCTGAGCCACCCAGGCATCCCTCACCTAAACATCTTCTAAATCAGATGTGGTTAAGAGTGAAAATGTGATTCATCGTCAGGCAAAATTTCTTTCTAGCTGTGGGCCTGGGAAACCAGACACCATATATGTTTCCAAAATACAATGGTGGGGCAGGCATAGGATAGATAGTCCCATTCCAAAAGGCGGAAATGGGAGAAATGAGTGACAGTTTCTAAGCAAGTTCAAATCTTAACCAGGCAAATCCTTTACAACTTAAGCCATAAAAATAATTCTTTAGTGCAATGTTCTGTCCTCTGGGTAGCCCTGTCCTAATTTGGGCCCATTTCTGGGGAGCAGAATTGCCTCCTCAGCCCCGGGTTGCAACTCCTCAACTAAGGCCTTGTGTGGTGGCCATCCGGCCCACTGAAACCTAGGTGGTGGCCCCATCCTCTGGAACTGAAGAGGAGAAGTTATTTCCAACATTACTGTCATCCTTCCATTTTCATGAAGGATAATGCATGTTCACCACCAGACACTTATCCATATTGCTAACAATGAGAACGTGTGTTCTTGAGAGAGCCCCAAGAGTGGTCAGACAATCACGCCATGAAGGAATTACAGGTGTGACTCATGGATTTAATCAGCCATCTTACCATTAGCCTGGGATAGAAACAGGGTTATACTTGCAGAAACATTGCTGTATTGAACCAAAGGGACAGAAATGAGATAAAAGCTTTCTGGACTTCTGGGATTCTTCAGGATAAGACAATAGAGCTATCTGGCTATGAGTAGGTAACTATATATCTAAGTTTGTCATTCATGATTTCTCCTTTCCACAAAACACTAGAACACATTAAGCTAAGTTCTTTGCAACTTTGTGATAAGGACCATCTTTCTTGCAGAGTCCAATCATAGGTTCTTCCTTTCCACACGAAGCTTCACTGGAAGGAACTTCAATGTCCGCATTTCTACCAACAATCTTTGCAAGGCAATCCAGGGCTTACCTAATATGTACCTCAAAACTCTTCTAGCCTTGGGGTGCCTGAGTGGCTCAGTGGGTTAAAGCTTCTGCCTTTGGCTCAGGTCATGATCTCAGGGTCCTGGGATCGAGCCATGCATCGGGCTCTCTGCTCAGCAGGGAGCCTGCTTCCTCCTCTCTCTCTGCCTGCCTCTCTGCCTGCTTATGATCTGTCAAATAAATAAATAAAATCTTTAAAAAAAAAACACCAAAAAACTCTTCTAGCCTTTACCCATTATTCAGTTCCAAAGCCACTTCCATGTTTTTTAGGTTTGTGTTACAACAGCAAAAGTATTTGCATTAGTGCCCTAGGGCTGCTATAACAAAGTATCACAGACTATGTGGTTTAAACAACAGAAATTTATTTCCTAACAATTCTGGAGGCTGGAAGTCAGTCCAAGATCCAAGTGCTGGCAGGGTTGGTTTTACTGAGTCCTCACTCTTTGCTGCCTTTCCACATGGTTGTCTCTCTGTGCCCTGAGGTCTCCTTCTCTGTCTAAATTCTCTCTTCTTTTTTAAATTTAAATTCATTTAGCCAACATAACTAACACCATTAGTTTCAGATGTAGTGTTCAATGATTCATCAGTTGCATATAACACCCAGGCCTCATCACATCCCATGTCCTCCTACATATGAGTGAAACCATATGATAATTGTCTTTCTCTGATTGACTTATTTCACTTAGCATAATCTCCAACATTTCTAACCATGTTGATGTAGATAGTAGGTATTCACCCTTTCTGATAGCTAAGTAATATTCCATTGTGGACAGCACAGCTATGAACATTGGGGTGCAGGTGCCCCTTTGTTTCATTACATCTGTATCTTTGGGGTAAATACCCAGAAGTTCAATTGCTGGACTGCAGAGTAGCTCTATTTTTACTTCTTGAGGAACCTCCATACTGTTTTCCAGAGTGGCTGCACTCTGGAAGCTTGCAAGACACGTCTCTAAAGGCCAGGAGAACAAGCAAAACTGAACTACTGGAACCTCATCAAGATCAACAAACTAAAGGGCAACCTTTGATGGGAGAAGGTGGTTGTAAATGACATATCAGAAAAAGGGCTGGTATCCAAGATCTACAAATTCTCTCTTCTTATGAGACACCAACCGGACTGGATTCTAATGGTTTTGTTTTAACCTAATCATCTCCCTTAAAGGGCTTTATTTCCAAATACAGTGTTAATCTGAGTAACTCAAAGTTAGGGCTTCAACATATGAATTTCCACATGGGGGAACACAAAGCCATAACACACCCAGTAGAATGTAAGCATCCAGGAATCTTCCTTATGTGATAACTGGCCTGGCAGCAGCTAATAACTGTATAAGGAATGATAGAATTAAAAATTTTACATTTGACTTCTAATAGAGTACAAGGATCCCAGGCTCCTCTCCTCCCAGGAGTATCCTTTAGGATACACCTAGAAAAAAAACCCACATCAGTGTAAACACCCTAGAAAATAACCTGAAGATTGATAGAAAAGACTCTTCATAGCAAAATGTAGGGAAGAAGCCTCACTGAAGAGGGTAGGAAAGGTGGACACATGGTCAGGAACCAAAATGACACATGAGACTGCCTGTGGGAGGTAGGGACCCCATACATACAAAGAAGGGAGATGAGCAGATCCCGCACCAGGCACCCTAGGCACTGAGGACCCACATTAGGAAGATGAATCCCCATAACATTTGGCAATTGGTGGGGCTTAACACCTGAAACATTAAAAATCAGTGAACTCAGCTATGTGAAAACTGAAGGGTGAGACCAAATGGAGTCTTCTCCCTTAAAGAAATAGTAGAGGAAACAGTACCACTAAGATACAACATAGAAGCAGCAATTTGAAAAATGCCTGGGATATATGGGATAGATATTTATTTATTAATCTCAGAACATGTGCTGGAGGGGCAGAAAATGTTAGGAGACTTAACCAAGAACAAAAAAAGCTAGTAGATGCCATTTTCTTCTTCCTGCCCACAGCACTCCCCCCACCCACCCCACCACTAGATACATGGGCACCTGTGGGAACAAATTAAACTCAAAATATTCTCCACCTAGCTTGCAAACAGGGTGACCCACACCAGCATTCCCTTGTGAACGCACCCCTGGTAGTTCTTCAAAGCAGCTAGAGATCCCATCCCATAGTGGACTTGTGCAAACCTTGCTAACAGTATACACCACAGCTCCGTGTTTTCCTGCAGACTTGTCCTACCCAACACACCCTCAGCAGAAGTCCATCCAAAGAGGTGCCACAAGTATGGCAGCCTGGACAAAGTCTAGCACAACTCCAAAGTTACTTCTGCCTGGGGGAGAGGGGAGGATAATCATACACACAAGTTCCACTGTGGCCCCAGCAGTACAGTAAGCCATGGGCAGACATCTGGTCTGATTGCAGGCCCTGCCTACCAGTGAAAGTTTTTCAAGGGACAACACAGGGAGAGCACTTTGGAATTCAGTGTGATAGTGGCTTTAGTGAATGCCTGACTCAACACAAGCTCACAACAGCACAGGACCCAAAGCCTGCCCACAATAGGCAAAGAGAGCCATTGCAGATGACTGGAATGAAGGCAAATACAGCTCAGCCTCAACAGTAGGGTGCACGCAACACACACATGAGATATCTCTGAAGCACCATGTTCTGGTGATGAGGGGACATCATACAGGGCACCACAGGACTTCTTCACGAGGCCACTGCTTGAGAGCAGGAGATGTAGCTGACTTTCCCAACATACAGAAACAGACACAGAGAGTTAGACAAAATGAGGAGATAGGGGGATATGTCTCAAATAACACTGGGTTTTATATACAACTTATCAATTGTTGAACACTACATCTGAAACTAATGATGTACCCTGTGTGGGGTAATTGAATTTAAATTACAAAAAAGAGTTTCCATCTCCAAAGGCAAAGGAAACAAAAGTGAAAATGAACTTTTGAGACTTCATCAAGATCAAAAGCTTCTACACAGCAAAGGAAACAGTCAACAAGATGAAGAGGCAACCCACGGAATGGGAGAAGATACTCGCAAATGACACTATAGACAAAGGGCTGATATCCAAGATCTGTAAAGAACTCCTCAAACTCAACACTTAAAAAACAGAGAATCACGTCAAAAAATAGGCAGAAAACATGAACAGACACTTCTCCAAAGAAGACATACAAATGGCTAACAGACACATGAAAAACTATTCATCATCATTAGTCATCAGGGAGACTCAAATCAAAACCACATTGAGATATCACCTTACACAAGTTAGAATGGCCAAAATTAACAAGACAGTAAACACCAAGTGTTGGAGAGAATGCGGAGAAAGGGGAACTCTCTTATACTGTTGGTGGGAATGCAAGTTGTGCAGCCACTTTGGAAAGCAGTGTGGTGATTGCTTAAGAAATTAAAAATAGAGCTAACCTATGACCCTGCAATTGCACTACTGGGTATTTACCCCAAAGATACAGATGTAGTGAAAAGAAGGGTCACCTGTAACCCCCAATGTTCATAGCAGCAATGGCCACAATTGCCAGACTGTGGAAAGAACCAAGATGCTCTTCAACAGACAAATGGATAAAGAAGATATAGTCTACATATACAATGGAATATTGTGTCTCCATCAGAAAGGATGAATACCCAACTTTTGTATCAACAGGGTCAGGACTGGAGGAGATTATGCTGAGTAAAATAAGTCAAGCAGAGAGAATAAATTATCATATGGTTTTACCTACTTGTGGAGCATAACAAATAACATGGATGACATTGAGAGAAGGAGAGGAGAAGCGAGTTGGGGGAAATCGGAGGGGGAGACGAACCATGAGAGACTGTGGACTCTGAGGGTTTTGAGGGGAGGGAGGTGGGGGGTTGGGTGAGCCTAGTGGTGGGTATTAAGGAGGGCATGTACTGCATGGGGCACTGGGTGTGGTGCATAAGCAATGAATCTTGGAACACTGAAAAAAATAAAAAATTTTTTTTTTAAGTTTCCGATGCAGCGCCTGGGTGGCTCAGTCATTAGGCGTCTGCCTTCAGCTCAGGTCATGATCCCAGTGTCCTGGGATCAAGCCCCACATCAGGCTCCCTGCTCAGGGGGAAGCCTGCTTCTCCCTCTCCCACTCCCCTTGCTTCTGTTACCTCTCTCACTGTATCTATCTCTGTCAAATAAATAAATAAAAATCTTTTTAAAAAAAGTTTCCCAGATAAACAAAAGCTAAAGGACTACATGCAGAAGATGTTACATACAAACTTAATGGTAACTGCAAATCAAAAACTGATAATAGATGTGCAAAAATTAAAATGAAAGGAATCCAAGTATATCGTTAAAGAATGCCAACAAACCATGAGAGGAGAGAGCAAGAAAAGAAAGGAACAAAGAACTATAAAAACAAAAACAGAAGAAGTAACAAAATAGCCATAAATATATACTTATAATACCTATTAATAATTACTTTGAATGTAAATCGACTGAACACTCCAATCAAAGGAAATAGGGTGATAGAATGGACAAAAAAAAATCTATATGCTGCCTACAAAAGACTCATTTCGGACCTAGACACATGTAGATGGAAAGTAAAAGGAAAGAAAAGCATTTCTCATGCAAATGGAAGTCATAAGTAAGCCAAAGTAGCCATACTTACATTGTTCAAGTTAGTCTTTAAAACAAAGACTATAACAAGAAACAAAGGACAGTATAGGGAACAATCCAATAAGAAGATATAATTGTAAATATTTATGCACCCAACATGGGAGTACCCAAATACATCAAGCAGCTAAATAGCACAAAGGGAGTAATTAATAGTAATACAATAGTATTAGGGGACCATACCACCCCATTTACATCAAGGACAGAATATCCAAACAGATAGTCAACAAGTACAGTGGTTTTGGTTTTTTTGTTTGTTTGTTTGTTTTTTTATTAAAAAAGGTTTTTTTTCTTGGAGAGAAGCTTTTTTTATGTTCCAAAGTTATGCTTAAACATTAATCAGTTGGGTCTCTTTTTATACATCAAGTAAAAGGATCCTTTGATGTAGTATGCAATGAGACAGTGGACATGTATGGAAAATGATTTCATGTCCTACACAGAATTATATACACAGAGGGGAAAGCATGGTGATTATCAGTGAATTCATAGCAGTGCTGGAGCAAAAGTGCAGGCAGACATATAACTTCACTCTGCCTCCCTTTTCTTTTTTTTCTTTTTTTAAATTTAAATTCAATGAACCAACATGTACTACATCACTTATTTGTGAGGTAGTGTTCAATATTTCGTCATTGACCCATCACACCTAGTGCTCATCACATCACGCCCCCTCCTTAATACCCATCACCCAGTTGTGTCATCCCCCCATCCCACCTACCTCCTTTCCATAACCATAAGTTTGTTCCCCAGAGTCCAGAGTCTCTCATGGTTTGTCTCCCTTTCTGATTTCTTCCCATTCAGTTTTCCCTTGCTTTCCCTATAACACTCTGTACTGTTTCTTATGTTCCACCTGAGTGGAACCATATAATAATTGTCTTTCTATGATTTATTTCAATTAGTATAATTGAAATAAATTCCAGTTCCATCCAGTTCCATCCATGTCGATGCAAATTGTAGGTATTCATCGTTTCTGATGGCTGAGTAATATTTCATTAGGATATATGGACCACATCTTCTTTATCCATTCATCTGTTGAAGGACATCTCATCTCCTTTCACAGTTTAGCTATTGTGGACATTGCTGCTATGAATATTCGGGTGCAGGTGCCCCTTCTTTTCACTACATCTCTATCTTTGGGGTAAATACCCAGTGCTACTGCTGGATCATAGGGTAGCTCTATTTTTAACATCTTGAGGAACCTCCATACTGATCTCCAAAGTGGCTGTACCAGCTTCCATTCCCACCAGCTGTGAAGAGGATTCACCTTTCTCCTCATCCTCTCCAACATTTGTTGTTTTCTGTCTTATTAATTTTAGCCATTCTAACTGGTATAAGGTGGTATCTCATTGTGGTTTTGATTTGTATTTCCCTGATGACAAGTGATGTGGAGCATTTTTTTCATGTGTCTTTTGGCCATTTGTATGTTTTCTTTGGAGAAATGTCTGTGCATGTCTTCTGCCCATTTCTTGACTAGATTCTTTGTTTTATGGGTGTTGAGTTGATAAGATCTTTATGGATCTTGGATACCAGCTCTTTACCTCATATGACTTTTGCAGTTATCTTACCCCATTCCATAGGTTACCTTTTAGATTTATTAAGTCTTTCCTTTGCTGTGCAAAAGCTTTTTATCTTGATGAAGATCCCAATAGTAAATTTTTGCTTTTCTTTCCTTTGTCTTTGGAGACATGTTTAGCAAGAAATTGCTGTGGCTGAATTCGAAGGGATTGCTGCCAGTGTTCTCTACTAGGATTTTGATAGATTCCTGTCTCCACTGAGGTCTTTCATCCATTTTGTGTTTGTATTTGTGTGCAGTGTAAGCAAACAGTGCAGTTTCATTCTTCTGCATGTGGCTGTCCAATTTTCCCAACACCATTTGTTGAAGAGACTGTCTTTTTTCTATTGGATATTCTTTCCTGCTTTGTCAAAAATTAGTTGACCAAAGAGTTAAGGGTCCATTTCTGGGCTCTCTATCCTGGCCCACTGATCTGTGTGTCTGCTTTTGTGCCAGTACCATGCTGTCTTGATGATCATAGCTTTGTAATACAGCTTGAATCAAACATTGTGATGCCCCCAATTTTGGTTTTCTTTTCAACATTCCCCTAGTGATTCAGGGTCTTTTAGTATCTTGGTGAGTATTTTGGCATCCATGTTCATCAGGGAATTTGGTCTGTAGTTCTCTTTTTTGATGGGGACTTTGTCGAGTTTTGGGATCAAGGTAATGCTGCCTTCAGAGAACCAGTTTGGAAATTTTCCCTCCATTTCTATTTTTGGAACAACTTCAGGAGAATAGGTATTATTTCTTTTTTAAATGTTTGGTAAAATTCCCTTGGGAAGCCATCTGGCCCTGGACTCTTGTTTTCTTGTGGCTTTTGATTACTGCTTCAATTTCCTTGCTGGTTTTTGGTCTGTTCAGATCACCTATTTCTTCCTGTTTCAGTCCTGGTAGTTTATAAGTTCCCAGGAATGCATCCATTTCTTTCAGATTTCCAGATTGTTGGCTCATAATATGTTCTTAATATTATCTGTATTTCCTTGGTGTTGCTGTGATCTCTCCCTTTTCATTCTTGATTTTATTAATGTGGGTTCGTCCTCTTTTCTTTTGGATAATTCAGGCCAGAAGACTATCAATCTTATTAATTCTTTCAAAGAACCAGCTTCTAGTTTTGTTGGTCTGTTCTACTGGTTTCTATTTCATTGATTTTTGCTCTAATCTTTGTTATTTACCTTCTCTTGCTTGGTTTAGGTTTTATTTGTTGTTTTGTTTTCTGCAGGTCCTTTAGGTGTCAGGTTAGCTTGCATATTTGAGACTTCTCTAATTTTTTGAGATAGGTTTGTATTGCTATGTACTTCCCTCTTTGAATTGCCTTTGCTCTATCCCAAAGGTTTTTAACAGTGTTGTTTCATTTTCATTTCTTCCATGAATTTTTAAAAATTCTTCTTTAATTCTTGGTTGACACATTCATTCTTTAATAGGATGGTTTTTACCCTCCAAGAGTTTTAGTTCCTTCCAAATTTCCTTTTGTGATTGAGTTCAAGTTTTAATGCATTGTGAACTCTCTCTCCAGACAGCATTTGGATATATGAAGACCCTTAAGATGTTTTATTCTACTTTTAACCTCCAAAGTTCCATCAGGTTTTCCTCTGGACACTCTAGTCTTTCCCTCTGGAAAGCTCTGCCCAACATGTTCCATATGGTATTTATCCCTGAATGAAATCTTGGGTAACTACAGAGAGGAGTCCTTCAAGAGTATTTGCCAACATAAACTGCCAATTTCTGCATCCTAAAACAAAGATAATTCTCCCCCCCACTAACATAGCCTTCTCTAAACCATGGATGACCAAAGTGTTATGGGTGTGTCTCACTTTCCTTCTACAGATTTGACTCAAAGAATATTTATTGGCTACTTGATGGTTAACTCCTATCCAAGGAGGAGAATCACTATATTTTCATGGTGTTCAACAAGAAACCTTTATCAATATTGACACCCTCCATGCAGAATTGTTGACCACCTACTATATATTAGTTTCTGCAAAAACAAAACAAAACATTTTAATGTTTGGCTCTGCAAAGTTTTTGTTAGGAGAAAAAATGTATTCCTCAGTAACTCTGTCTTCAGGCTGCCTAAATTCCTCATCATAGATACAGCTAATATTCTACCAGTTCCTACCATTTTCATAAAAATAGATGTTTTTAATAATTAGAATAATTAGCTATTAAATTCTGGACTAAGTAGAAAAATTACAAGTGTATGTTTTTAAGAATATGTGCTATGACATTATTGCAGTGCTTCCAAACATGCAATACCACAGAGATTAACAGACTTTTTCTTTAAATCTAAATTTTAGTTAACATACAGTGCAATATTTGTTTCTGGAGTAGAATTCAGTGATTCATCACTTACATACAACACCCAGTGCTCATTACAAGTGCCCCTTTTTATATCGATCACTCATTAAACCCATCCCCTACCCACCCCCCTTCACCAACCTTCAGTCTTTCCCCCATTGAGTTTCTTATAGCTTGTTTCCGTCTCTCCTTTTTTTTTTGTCCCCCCTTCCCATATGTTCATCTGTTTTCTTTCTTAAATTCCACATAAGTAGGATCATATGGTATTTGTCTTTCTCCATCTGAATTATTTCACTTAGCATAATAGCTCCATCCACGTCCTTGCAAATAAGAAGATTTCAATTTTTTGATGGCTTAGTAAATTTCCATTATATATAATTATATCTATAAATCTCACATCTTCTTTAACCATTCACCAGTTGATGGACTTTGGGCTCTCTCCATATTTTGGTGATTATTGATAATGCTGCTATAAATTTTGGGGCGCGAGTATCTCTTTGAATCAGTATTTTTGTATCCTTTGGGTAAACATCTAGTAGTACAATTGCTAGATCTTTGGGTAGTTCTATTTTTACCTTTTTGAGGACCCTCCAAACTGTTCTCTGGAGTGGCTACACCATTCTAATTTCCACCAACAGAGTACCTTCACCAACACCTGTTGTTTCTTGTGCTGAGAATATATTTTAAATTAAGGTTACAATTCTTACCGCATCAGATTCATTTTCTTATCAAAAACTATAGTTATTTGCAGATTTAAAGTGTGAAAATAATTTTTAGAAAAGTATTAGTCATTATTTCACATCAAATTAAAGGTTTAGTTCAAATTAATATATAAGAAAAATTTTAGTAAAGGACTTGCACTTTGGGAAGGATGATATACTCCTTTTATCTTTTTTGGAATATCTAGGATATTATTGAGCCTCTGTGGATGATTTCTTTCATTTTCAGATCTTTACCATTGATATGCTCATGATCCTAAATCTTTATCAGTCCATGGTATTTCTGAGCATGACACAAACATATCCACATCCAGTGTCCTACTAGAGTGTTTCATTTGGGTAACATATCTTCAAGCTCATGGAAAACCCTGAACTTTATATCTTCTTTGTCAGCCCCCTTTCCTGTTTTCTCCACTCTGTAAAGGTCACCAGACCAAATCCTGAGAGCTTTTTATCTATTTCTCTGTCTCTTACCTCTCAAGTTGCTTATTAATTTTATTACATAAGAGTATCTTGAGTGTGCCCTCTACTCTTTCTTACAAAAAAAAAAATGTTTCTAGTTCAGGTCTTTACATCTTCCCTCAATATTTTCTGTTATTTGCTGTTAATCTGTTCTCCATGTTACTGATAAAATAACCTTCCTAAAATACAAGGGGAGAAAATCTCCTTTGCTTAAAAACTCCCCAATTTTTTCCCACTGCTTTTTATTTTCTTTATTTTTTAAAAAAGATTTTATTTATTTATTTATTTGACTGACAGATCACAATTAGGCAGAGAGGCAGAAGGGGGTGGGGAAGCAGGCTTCCTGCTGAGCAGAGAACTCAATGAGGGCTCCATCCCTGGACCCTGAGACCATGACGTGAGCTGAAGGCAGAGGCTTTAACCCACTGAGCCACCCAGGTGCCCCTGCTTTTTATTTTCTTTAAGTAACATATTTTTACCCTGGTAAAATATACGTAACTTTACTATCTTAATCATTATAAGTGTACAGTCTGGTGGTATTATGTATGTTCATATGGTGAAACCTTCATCACCATCCATCTCCAGAACACTTTTCATCTTTTAAAACTGAAACTGTATTCATTAAACAATGACTCCCCATTCCCTTCTTCTCCCAACACCTGGTAACTACCATTCTACTTTTTATCTCTATGAATGTAACTATCCTTGGTATTTTGTATAAATGGAATCACAAAGTAATTATCTTTTTGTGACTGGCTTATTTCACTTGGCATAATGCCCTCAAGGTTTATCCATATTATATGTCAAAAATCCCTGCTTTTTCAAAACTAAATCATATTCCACTATACATATATAGCATATTTTGTTTGTCTGTTTGTCAGAGGACCTTTGGGTTACTTCCACATTACAGATATTGTGAATAATGCTGTTATAAACATAATTGTACAGATATCTTTTTGAGAACCTGCTTCCAATTCTTTTAGATATATACCTAGAAGTGCAATTGCTAGATCAAATGGTAATATTCAATTTTTTGAGAAAATGCTAGGTTGATTTCACAGAAGCTGTACCATTTTACATTACCAACAACTGTACACATATTCCAATTTCTCTGCTTTCTTCCAATAGCCACACTTGTTATTTTATATTTTTTCTCTTCTTTTTTTTAAAGATTTATTTATTTGAGACAGAGAGAGAAAGTCTATGAGAAAGCAGGGAGAGGGACAGTGGGGAGGGAGAGAGAGTCTCAAGCAGACTCCCCACTGAGGTGGAACCCAACCCAGGACTCAAGCTCATGACCCTGAAATCATAATCTGACCCAAAACCAGAGTCAGAGGGTTAACTGACTGAGCTGCCCAGGCATGTCTCTATTTTTTCTCAATAATATTTATTGTACTAGGTGTGAGGTGAGACCTCACTATTATTTTGATTGGCACTTCCTTAAAAATTAGTAATGTTGAGCATCTTCTAACGTGCTTAGGCATTTGTATATCTACCTAGAAGCATTTATTCAAGTGTTTTGTTCATTTTTTAATTAGGTTGTGTGGAGTTTTAGGAGTGCTCTATATATTCTGGATATCAATCCTTTATCAGATATATGATTTTTTAAATTTATTTTTTATGTGTAATTTAAAAAATATTTTCTTTTATTTAAATTCAATTAATTAACATAAAGTATATTATTGTGATTCATCAGTTGTGTATAACACCCAGTGCTCATTATATCATGTGCCCTCCTTAATGCCCCTCACCCAGTTACCCCTACTCATTTATACCAAGGAGAGAGAGAGAGAGAGAGAGCACATGAGTGGGGGAAGGGTTGGAGGGAAAGAGAGGGAGAGAGAGGGACAGGGAACAAAGTAGATTCCCCACTGAGCACAGAGCCTGATGCAGGGCTTGCTCTCATGACCCTGAGATCAAAACCTGAGCCGAAATCAAGAGTTGGACACACTTAACTGCCTGAGACGCAGGTGCCCCTCAGATATATAATTTATAAATATTTTCTCCAATTCAATAGAGCAAGTCTATCTATAATAAACTTATGATCCCCATAGAAACAACATTAATAAATAGCTCCTTACCTGAAGATAACCAATAAAGATACTTCAAATGTGAAAACAGCAATATAGTAACACAAGGAATTTCAAACTAAGAAAATGTGCCATAGTCGAAAGCTATCAGTGTTTCTCTGGCAACTGGAAAAACAACAAATCTGTGATCCAGCTGATAAAAAAAATTCAAAAGAGCGACTGAAGAAACTCAACAAGCTACAAGTAAACTCAGAAAGACAGTTAATAAAATTCATAAGAAAGTATATGAATAGGGGCGCCTGGGTGGCTCAGTGGGTTAAGCCTCTGCCTTCGGCTCAGGTCATGATCTCAGGGTCCTGGGATCGAGGCCCGCATTGGGCTCTCTGCTCAGCAGGGAGCTTGCTTCTTCTTCTCTTTCTGCCTGCCTCTCTGTCTACTTGTGATCTCTGTCTGTCAAATAAATAAATAAACAAAATCTTTAAAAAAAAAAAAAAAGAAGGTATATGAACATGTATTTTGAAGTTGTAAATCTTGTGACATCTTTGAAATGTAAATGCCCCAGCAGATAATCACAACATTGCGCACTGAGACTGAAGAAAATAAAAGTGGGTTAAAGGAAGTCTCATTAACACTGTGCCTTGTCAATTGAATTATAACGATGTCTCATAAGATCTTTAACTCTGGCCATTTTTAAGTCTTCCCTGAAATGTTTGCTGTTGCTATTCTGATGCTTTGGTTAAAAAAAAAAAAAAATTCTCTGCAAAACTGCTTCATCTTTTAGGACATCCATAGAAAAGACTCTGGTGAGTACAGGTCTGATAGCTAAGATCAGTCTGCCTTCATGTGGAAGGGACCATGATGAGCTTTCAAATCCCCTCTCTCCCCACACCAAGGAACCTGAATAGCAAACTGCATATGTCGTGGATGGTGTCTGGGGTTCTATCTCTATTCTCCTTTCCCACATCGGGGAGATGGGACCATTATGTTTATGATATAATTCTAACATGCAAAGATTTACCTCTCCTCCAGGACACCTTGCAGTGGACTGAAACATCTGCAAGAGAAAGGATGTAAAATAAATCCATGGAAAATTCAAGGCACAGCCCCTACATTAGGGTTTTAGCTAGACAAGACTCATATTATTTCAGAAGATGTAATTAATAAGATGCAAGCCTACCCAAACTCTAAGAGGTATGAGCTTTTGTAGGGATTTGGGGGTTTTGGATGAGTTTTATTCATCACCTGGCACAGTGCCTCCATATTTTATATCACCCGACTTTAAAAAAAAAAAAAAATTATGGGATGGGGAATCAGTCCAGCAAGCCACATTTCAGAAAGTAAAAATAATAGTAAAGCTCTGGGTTCTGTCAAGCAATGCTTCTATTTGAGTTAGATATTTCTTTGACTCCAGAAGGCATGGGTTGGGCGTTGTGGCGGGGACGAATAAGGAAGGAGTACCTTTAGGACTTTGGTCAAAATCCTACATACCACCATAGAGCAACAGTTTCTAGCAGTGTTCACAGCACTCCTCCAGATGGAGTCTCTCACTAAAAAATGCATTGGGATGAGAATTTCCATGACTTTCAAGGAGAGGACTAAAAATATGTTCCACCAATCCATATTTTGACTAAGTGGCACGCCCATTCTCAGCAGAGGAGCACCCTGTCCCACAGCCCACTCTCTCTAGACATACAGGCACCACCAGGCCCTATGGAGTATATAGAACCTCCAAGTGTTCCCGCACCTAGACCTTTACTAGCCTGTAAAGAGTGGGTAGGGGAAAGTTCCACTGATCCTTGGTAGACTGATGGATCTAGTCAAGGGAAGCCACCTACAAGGCCTGCAACCACTACTCAGCCCACTACTGACACCATCTGGATGGAAACAGGAAAAAACCATAATGCACAGAGTGGACAGCAGCCCTCTGGCTGTTAACCCTTTGCGCTGATAGTTGGGCTTTCCTAAAGAGATGAACGATATGGCTCAGACAATGGAAAGCTGTTCTGATGATTATTAATAAACACTTATGGAATCGAGATATGTGGAAAGATATCTGGGTCTGTCTGCAGGAGCCTAAGGCAGTCTTCGCTGTTTTTATTTCATTATAAGACACTGAGATCTCCTGACAATCAGAAAGTTAATGCCCTAGCTTGGCTACAAGCTTTAACTACTGACCCTTCAGTAGTACATCGGATTGGGTACATAGAAGGAATGGCCACTCCAATACCCAGATGAAATGGCATTTTGCCAGGCATGCTGAATTACCCTTGAAGTACATGGACTTGCTTAATGCAGTAACAGTCTGTCCGGCCTATCCCCTGAGTTCTAAACAATGCCCAAAGAAACTGCTGAAAACATCTGGAGCCATTCCCTGAAATTCCTAACAGGTAAGAGATTGCAGAGCAGACTGATCGTCCTCTGAGTGAGTGTTCTAAATGGGCCCTGGTTTCTGGGGTTACTGCATCTGGCCGAACCCAAGCTTTCCCTTGCTGTCGTGCAATCCAGGTGACCACCATTAGGGAATTAGAGAAACTGAATGCTATATATCGATACCTTCACAAAATAGACAGTGATGGGGGAGGGTCACATTTCAAAGGTATAATATAAGAATGGGCAAAAGAACATGGCATTGAATGGATGTTGTACCTCCCCTATAACCCACAAATGGCAGGGTTGGTAGAAAATTTAAAAAAAAAAAAAAGAATATTAAGGTAAGAAATTAAATTACTAATGAGAACACTGATCTTGGCTGGTGTGCTAAAGCACCGTTTTGGGCTTTAATACATTTGGAGAATGAATCAGGAAGGCATACTGCTCCATAGACCAAACTTCCCCCCTCCCATGAAATATCCAGCAAATAAAGGAGTAAAAATTGTGGGAAACAGCCTTTACCCTGACTCTCACTTATGATCAACATGTTATGCTGTTGAGAATACCCAGCCCTATCACACCTGGAAAAGGAATTATCTGTTGAAATTTACAATGGGACATCTCTCTGGGATGGATAAGCTACTTTGCACCCTTGGGTAGAGGAGAACTACTCAACTTCCGCTTGGATCTCATCACCCATCAGCAAGCTGGACTTGTTGAAATAACCTATGCTTGAAATGGAAGAAACACCTTGAAAGAAAGAGGGGAGAACATGGGCATCTCAGACTGGCAGAGCCCATCCCTCTTATCTTGTTAAGCTTGCCAATCTTCACTAGCCTGGCCAGCACGCATTGTAAGAGAGAGAGCAGATGAGATGGTAAGAGCCAGTCGTGAGGACTGGCGTTCTGGGGAACATAACAAAACTGACCAGTGAGCCAGACCCAGGCTTCTCATTCCATCTCCTCTCCCTAAGTGTGGCTTCCATCTACTTTTACCACTCCTAGAGACCACTCCAGAACATAGCCATGAAACGGTGATGCAGTGTTGAAAATACCTGCGTGGGATATGGACTGAGGTTTAGGAGGGCCTCTTTTTAACTTCTAAAATTTGGTAGACAGGTGTGGGGATTCGTTCTTCTTGTTGCCACTGGAGACAAGCCTTATATATATGTTCACTTTGCTTACTGAAACAGCCACCTACCAACCTGGAGTGGCCTGTCTCTTCCTTTGACCTCTTCCTGCCCTCTGCTAATGGTGGCCATTCTCATATTGCAAATGGGACACTCTTGAAAAGTTCTCAAGGATAGGCCATATGCCACGTCACAAATTAAATCTTTGACATTGATGGGGTGAGTTAGAAATGAATAACAACAACAACAACAACAAAACCAACCATGGAATGTTCACAAAATTTTGGAAATTAGACAAGAAACTTTTAAATAATTGAAGGAATGAAGAAGAAATCACAAGGGAAATTTGAATAGACTTAGAGATAAATGAAAAGGAAAACAGAACATTACCAGAACTTATGGTTGCAGCAGTGTTGCTGACAAGGGGAACTTTATAGCCATAAGGCTTATATTAATAAATAAGAACTGACAATGAATTATATGTCGGCTAATTGAATTTAAATTAAAAAAATAAATCTATATAAAATAAGTAAATAAGGAAGATTTCAAGAAACAACAAGTGTTGGCGAGGTTGTGGAGAAAAGGAAGCCCTCTCACACTGTTGATGGGAATGCAAGCTGGTGTAGCCACTTTGGAAAACAGTGAGGAAGTCCCTCAAAAAGTTGAAAATAGAGATACCCTACAACCCAGCAACTGTACTCCTGGGTATTTACCCCTAAGATACAGATATAGAGCCAAGAAGGGCCATATGCACCCCAGTGTTCATAGCAGCAATGTCCACAATAGCCAAACTGTGGAAAGAGCCTAGATGCCCTTCAGCAGACGAATGGATAAAGAAGACGTGGTCCATACGCACAATGGAATATTACTCAGCCATCAGAAAGGGTGAATACTGACCATCTGCTTCAACATGGATGGAACTAGAGGAGATTATGCTGAGTGAAGTAAGTCAAGCAGAGAAAGACAATTATCATACCGTTTCACTCATATGTGGAACAAAAGGAATAGCATGGAAGACACTAGGAGAAGGAAGGGAAAAATGAAGGAGGGGGATCAGAAGGGGAGACCAACCATGAGAGACTATGGACTCTGGGAAACAAACTCAGGGCTTCAGAGGGGAGGGTGGTGGGGTGATGGGTGAGCCCAGAGATGCGTATTAAGGAGGGCACGTACTGTATGGAGCACTGGGTATTATATGTAAGCAACGAATCATGGAACACCTCATCAAAAATTAATGACATACTGTATGGTGGCTAACATAACATAGTAAAATTTTTAAAAACTGAAAGATTTCAAATTAATTATTACTTTACAATGTACTTTTTTTAAGTTTTAATTTAAATTGTAGTTACTTAACATATACTGTAATATTGGTTTCAGGAGTAAAATTCTGTGATTCATCACTTATATATATAAAAACAAGTGTTCATCACCAGTACCCGCCTTAATACCCATAATCCATTTATTTTTTCCAGTTTTTAAAATTTAACTTCAATTTACTTTACCTACACTGTGTTATTATTTTCAGAGGTAGAATTTAGTTGCATACTGATGCTATAAACATTGGGTTTAGTTGAAAAATGCTTTCAACACAGTGTTGTTTCATTGAGTATAAGGCATTTTCCTTATGAATCCACACATACCTTTGAACACTTGGTCGTCATGAAAGAAGATGTTAGTTGAAAGATGCTTTTACACAGTATTGTTTCACTAAGTATAGGGCATTTTCCTTTAGTTTCCATGCATACATTAGAAAACACCTGTATCTTCATATAAGAACGTGTGTGAAAACATACCTATATCATGAGAGAATAGGTTAGTTGAAAGATCCTTCCTACACAGTGTTGTTTCACTGAGTATAGAGCATTTTCCTTCTGCATACACATAAACTTTTGAAAAACACATTTATCATCATAACATCAAGATGTTAGTTGAGAGATGCTTTGTAAACGATGTTCTTTCATTGAGTTAATTATAGGGAGTCCCAGTTTTGAACCCTGCATCCAGGGGTTCAGCTGGGAGTCTGCTCCTCCCTCTGCCCTTCACCTGGCTTGTTTTGTGTTCTCTCTCTCTCTCTCTCAAATAAATAAATAAATAAGGGGCACCTGGGTGGCTCCGTGGATTAAAGTCTCTGCCTTCAGCTCAGGTAGTGATCTCAGGGTCCTGGGATTGAGCCCCACATCGGGCTCTCTGCTCAGCACAGACCCTGCTTCCCCCTCTCTCTCTGCCTGCCTCTCTTGCCTACTTGTGACTTCTGTCTGTCAAATAAATAAATAAATAAAATCTTTAAATATAAATAAATAAATAAAATCCATATGTATATTAGAAATCACTTCCATCATTTTTTTAAAATTTTAACATATGTATTTTTGTTTATTAATACATAATACATTTTATTTATTAATACATAAAATGTATTATTTTTTTCAGGGGTACAGGTATGTGATTCATCAGTCTTACACAATTCACAGCACTCGTCATAGCACATACCCTCCCCAAAGTCCATCACGAAGCCACCCTATCCCTCCCATCCCTCTCTCCTTCAGCCACCCTCGGTTTCCTGAGATTAAGAGTCTCTTATGGTTTGTCTCCCTCTCTGGTTTCATCTTGTTTCATTTTCCCCTCCCTTCCCCTATGATCCTCTGTCTTGTTGCTTGAATACCTCATATCAATGAGATTATATGATAATTGTCTTTCTTTGATTTATTTCACTCCAGTTCCATCCACTTCATTGCAAAACCACAATTGCAAGGTTGTGGTTTTTTTTTTTTTAATTTTTTATTTTTTATAAACATATATTTTTATCCCCAGGGGTACAGGTCTGTGAATCACCAGGTTTACACACTTCACAGCACTCACCAAATCACATACCCTCCCCAATGTCCATAATCCCACCCCCTTCTCCCAAACCCCCTCCCCCCGGCAACCCTCAGTTTGTTTTGTGAGATTAAGAGTCACTTATGGTTTGTCTCCCTCCCAATCCCATCTTGTTTCATTTATTCTTCTTCTACCCACTTAAGCCTCCATGTTGCATCACCACTTCCTCATATCAGGGAGATCATATGATAGTTGTCTTTCTCTGCTTGACTTATTTCGCTAAGCATGATATGCTCTAGTTCCATCCATGTTGTTGCAAATGGCAAGATTTCATTTCTTTTGATGGCTGCATAGTATTCCATTGTGTATATATACCACATCTTCTTGATCCATTCATCTGTTGATGGACATCTAGGTTCTTTCCATAGTTTGGCTATTGTGGACATTGCTGCTATAAACATTCGGGTGCATGTGTCCCTTTGGATTACTACATTTGTATCTTTAGGGTAAATACCCAATAGTGCAATTGCTGGGTCATAGGGCAGTTCTATTTTCAACATTTTGAGGAACCTCCATGCTGTTTCCAGAGTGGCTGCACCAGCTTGCATTCCCACCAACAGTGTAGGAGGGTTCCCCTTTCTCCGCATCCTCGCCAGCATCTGTCATTTCCTGACTTGTTGATTTTAGCCATTCTGACTGGTGTGAGGTGATATCTCATTGTGGTTTTGATTTGTATTTCCCTGATGCCGAGTGATATGGAGCACTTTTTCATGTGTCTGTTCGCCATCTGGATGTCTTCTTTGCAGAAATGTCTGTTCATGTCTTCTGCCCATTTCTTGATTGGATTATTTGTTCTTTGGGTGTTGAGTTTGCTAAGTTCTTTATAGATTCTGGACACTAGTCCTTTATCTGATATGTCGTTTGCAAATATCTTCTCCCATTCTGTCAGTTGTCTTTTGATTTTGTTAACTGTTTCCTTTGCTGTGCAAAAGCTTTTGATCTTGATGAAATCCCAGTAGTTCATTTTTGCCCTTGCTTCCCTTGCCTTTGGCGTTGTTCCTAGGAAGATGTTGCTGCGGCAGAGGTCGAAGAGGTTGCTGCCCGTGTTCTCCTCAAGGATTTTGATGGATTCCTTTCGTACATTGAGGTCCTTCATCCATTTTGAGTCTATTTTTGTGTGTGGTGTAAGGAAATGGTCCAATTTCATTTTTCTGCATGTGGCTGTCCAATTTTCCCAGCACCATTTATTGAAAAGGCTGTCTTTTTTCCATTGGACATTCTTTCCTGCTTTGTCGAAGATTAGTTGACCATAGATTTGAGGGTCTATTTCTGGGCTCTCTATTCTGTTCCATTGATCTATGTGTCTGTTTTTGTGCCAGTACCATGCTGTCTTGATGATGACAGCTTTGTAATAGAGCTTGAAGTCCGGAATTGTGATGACACCAACGTTGGCTTTCTTTTTCAATATCCCTTTGGCTATTCGAGGTCTTTTCTGGTTCCATATAAATTTTAGAATTATTTGTTCCATTTCTTTGAAAAAGATGGATGGTACTTTGATAGGAATTGCATTAAATGTGTAGATTGCTTTAGGTAGCATAGACATTTTCACAATATTTATTCTTCCAATCCAGGAGCATGGAACATTTTTCCATTTCTTTGTGTCTTCCTCAATTTCTTTCATGAGTACTTTATAGTTTTCTGAGTATAGATTCTGTGTCTCTTTGGTTAGGTTTATTCCTAGGTATCTTATGGTTTTGGATGCAATTGTAAATGGGATTGACTCCTTAATATCTCTTTCTTCTCTCTTGCTGTTGGTGTAGAGAAATGCAACTGATTTCTGTGCATTGATTTTATATCCTGACACTTTACTGAATTCCTGTATAAGTTCTAGCAGTTTTGGAGTGGAGTCTTTTGGGTTTTCCACATATAGTATCATATCATCTGCGAAGAGTGATAATTTGACTTCTTCTTTGCCGATTTGGATGCCTTTAATTTCCTTTTGTTGTCTGATTGCTGAGGCTAGGACCTCTAGTACGATGTTGAATAGCAGTGGTGATAATGGACATCCCTGCCGTGTTCCTGACCTTAGCGGAAAAGCTTTCAGTTTTTCTCCATTGAGAATGATATTTGCGGTGGGTTTTTCATAGATGGCTTTGATGATATTGAGGTATGTGCCCTCTATCCCTACACTTTGAAGAGTTTTGATCAGGAAGGGATGCTGTACTTTGTCAAATGCTTTTTCAGCATCTATTGAGAGTATCATATGGTTCTTGTTCTTTCTTTTATTGATGTGTTGTAGCACATTGACTGATTTGCGGATGTTGAACCAACCTTGCAGCCCTGGAATAAATCCCACTTGGTCGTGGTGAATAATCTTTTTAATGTACTGTTGAATCCTATTGGCTAGTATTTTGTTGAGTATTTTCGCATCTGTGTTCATCAAGGATATCGGTCTATAGCTCTCTTTTTTGGTGGGGATCCTTGTCTGGTTTTGGGATCAAGGTGATGCTGGCCTCATAAAATGAGTTTGGAAGTTTTCCTTCCATTTCTATTTTTTGGAACAGTTTCAGGAGAATAGGAATTAGTTCTTCTTTAAATGTTTGGTAGAATTCCCCCGGGAAGCCGTCTGGCCCTGGGCTTTTGTTTGTTTGGAGATTTTTAATGACTGTTTCAATCTCCTTACTGGTTATGGGTCTGTTCAGGCTTTCTATTTCTTCCTGGTTCAGTTGCGGTAGTTTATATGTTTCTAGGAATGCATCCATTTCTTCCAGATTGTCAAATTTATTGGCGTAGAGTTGCTCATAGTATGTTCTTATAATAGTTTGTATTTCTTTGGTGTTAGTTGTGATCTCTCCTCTTTCATTCATGATTTTATTTATTTGGGTCCTTTCTCTTTTCTTTTTGATAAGTCGGGCCAGGGGTTTATCAATTTTATTAATTCTTTCAAAGAACCAGCTCCTAGTTTCGTTGATTTGTTCTATTGTTTTTTTGGTTTCTATTTCATTGATTTCTGCTCTGATCTTTATGATTTCTCTTCTCCTGCTGGGCTTAGGGTTTCTTTCTTGTTCTTTCTCCAGCTCCTTTAGGTGTAGGGTTAGGTTGTGTACCTGAGACCTTTCTTGTTTCTTGAGAAAGGCTTGTACCGCTATATATTTTCCTCTCAGGACTGCCTTTGTTGTGTCCCACAGATTTTGAACCGTTGTATTTTCATTATCATTTGTTTCCATGATTTTTTTTCAATTCTTCTTTAATTTCCCGGTTGACCCATTCATTCTTTAGAAGGATACTGTTTAGTCTCCATGTATTTGGGTTCTTTCCAAACTTCCTTTTGTGGTTGAGTTCTAGCTTTAGAGCATTGTGGTCTGAAAATATGCAGGGAATGATCCCAATCTTTTGATACCGGTTGAGTCCTGATTTAGGACCGAGGATGTGATCTATTCTGGAGAATGTTCCATGTGCACTAGAGAAGAATGTGTATTCTGTTGCTTTGGGATGAAATATTCTGAATATATCTGTGATGTCCATCTGGTCCAGTGTGTCATTTAAGGCCTTTATTTCCTTGCTGATCTTTTGCTTGGATGACCTGTCCATTTCAGTGAGGGGAGTGTTAAAGTCCCCTACTATCATTGTATTATTGTTGATGTGTTTCTTTGATTTAGTTATTAATTGGTTTATATAGTTGGCTGCTCCCACATTGGGGGCATAGATATTTAAAATTGTTAAATCTTCTTGTTGGACAGACCCTTTGAGTATGATATAGTGTCCTTCCTCATCTCTTATTATAGTCTTTGGCTTAAAATCTAATTGATCTGATATAAGGATTGCCACTCCTGCTTTCTTCTGATGTCCATTAGCATGGTAAATTCTTTTCCACCCCCTCACTTTAAATCTGGAGGTGTCTTCGGGCTTAAAATGTGTTTCTTGGAGGCAACATATAGATGGGTTTTGTTTTTTTTATCCATTCTGATACCCTGTGTCTTTTGACAGGGGCATTTAGCCCATTCACATTCAGGGTAACTATTGAGAGATATGAATTTAGTGCCATTGTATTGCCTGTAAGGTGACTGTTACTGTATATGGTCTCTGTTCTTTTCTGATCTACCACTTGTAGGCTCTCTCTTTGCTTAGAGGACCCCTTTCAATATTTCCTGTAGAGCTGGTTTGGTATTTGCAAATTCTTTCAGTTGTTGTTTGTCCTGGAAGCTTTTAATCTCTCCTTCTATTTTCAATGATAGCCTAGCTGGATATAGTATTCTTGGCTGCATGTTTTTCTCTTTTAGTGCTCTGAAAATATCATGCCAGCTCTTTCTGGCCTGCCAGGTCTCTGTGGATAAGTCAGCTGCCAATCTAATATTTTTACCATTGTATGTTACAGACTTCTTTTCCCGGGCTGCTTTCAGGATTTTCTCTTTGTCATTGAGACTTGTAAATTTTACTATTAGGTGACGGGGTGTGGTCCTATTCTTATTGATTTTGAGGGGCATTCTCTGAACCTCCTGAATTTTGATGCTCGTTCCCTTTGCCATATTGGGGAAATTCTCCCCAATAATTCTCTCCAGTATACCTTCTGCTCCCCTCTCACTTTCTTCTTCTTCTGGAATCCCAATTATTCTTATGTTGTTTCATCTTATGGTGTCACTTATCTCTCGAATTCTCCCCTCGTGGTCCAGTAGCTGTTTGTCCCTCTTTTGCTCAGCTTCTTTATTCTCTGTCATTTGGTCTTCTATATCACTAATTCTTTCTTCTGCCTCATTTATCCTAGCAGTTAGAGCCTCCATTTTTGATTGCACCTCATTAATAGCTTTTTTGATTTCACCTTGGTTAGATTTTAGTTCTTTTATTTCTCCAGAAAGGGCTTTTATATCTCTCGAGAGGGTTTCTCTAATATCTTCCATGCCTTTTTCGAGCCCGGCTAGAACCTTGAGAATTGTCATTCTGAACTCTAGATCTGACATATTACCAATGTCTGTATTGATTAGGTCCCTAGCCTTCGGTACTGCCTCTTGTTCTTTTTTTTGTGTTGAATTTTTACGTCTTGTCATTTTGTCCAGATAAGAGTAAATGAAGGGGCAAGTAAAATACTAAAAGGGTGGCAACAACCCCAGGAAAATATGCTTTAACCAAGCAAGGTTGTGGTTTTTTGATGGCTTTATAGTATTCCATTGTATATATATATATATATATATATATATATATATATATATATATATACCACATATTTATCCATTCATTTGTTGATGAACATCTAGGCTCTTTCCATAGTTTGGCTATTGTGGACATAGCTGCTATAAACATTCAGGTGCCCATGCCCCTTCGGATCATTAGGGTATCTTAAGGGTAAATACCAAATAGTGCAATTGCTGGGTTGTAGGGTAGCTCTATTTTCAACTCTTTGAGGAACCTTCATACTGTTTTCCAGAGTGGCTGCACCAGCTTGCATTCCCACCAACAGTGTAGGAGTGTTTCCCTTTCTCCATATCCTCGCCAACACCTGTCGTTTCCTGCCTGGTTAATTTTATCCATTCTGACTGGTGAGAGGTGGTATCTCACTGGTTTTGATTTGTATTTCCCTGATGCTGAGTGATGTTGAGCACTTTTTCATGTCTCTGTTGGCCATTTGGATGTTTTCTTTTGCAGAAATGTCTGTTCATGTCCTCTATCCATTTCTTCACTGGAGCTTCGTTTTTGGTGTTGAGTTTGAAAAGTTCTTTATAGATGCTGAGTACTATCCCTTTATCTGATAAGATATTTGCAACTATCTTATCCCATTGCTGCCTTTTAGTTTTGTTGACTTTTTCCTTTGCTGTACAAAAGCTGTTTCTCTTGCTGAAGTCCAAATAGTTCAATTTTGCTTTTGTTTCTCTTCCTTTGGAAACGTGTCTTGCAAGAAGTTGCTGCAGGTCTCTGCAGGTCAGAGGCTCTGCTTGTGTTCATCCCAAGGAATTTGATAGATTCCTGTGACACATTTAGCTCTGCCATCCATTTTGAGTTTGTTTCTGTGTATGGTGTAAGAAAGTGGACCATTTTCATTCTTTATTTTTATAATTTTAAAATCCAATTAGCCAACACATAGTACATAGTTTCAGATGTAGTGTTAATAATGTATCAGTTCTGTATAACATCCAGTGTTCAACACACAACATACCCTCTCTAATGCCCATTACTCAGTTACCCCATCCCTCCACCAACCTCACCTACAGCAACCCTTGTTTTGTTCCCTATATTTGAGTCTCTCATGGTTTTTTCCCCTTCCAACAACTTTCCATTCAGTCCTCCCTCCTTTCCCCTATTGTCCTCTGAGCTGTTTCTTATATTCCACATATGAGTGAAACCATATGGTAATTGTCTTTCTCTGATTGACTTATTGTGTTCAGCACAATACCCTCTAGTTCCATCCATGTTGGTATAAATATTTGTCTTTTTTATTGGCTGAGTAACAATCCACTGTATGTATGTGTGCATGTGTGTATATATATATATATATATATATATGTATATATATATATGTGTGTGTGTGTGTGTGTGTGTGTGTGTGTGTGTGTATACATACATACACACACATACATACCACCTTCATCTGTCAAAGGACAGATTAATTCTTCTGCATGTGGCTTTCCAATTTTCCCAGCACCATTTATTGAAGAGACTGTCTTTTTTCCTCTGGATATTTTTCCTGCTTTGTTGAAGATTAGTTGACCATAGCATTGAGGGTCCATTTCTGGGTTCTCTATTCTGTTCTTTTCCTCTACGTGTCTGTTTTTGTGCCATTACCATATTCTCTTGATGATTATAGCTTGTAATATACATTGAAGTCTGAAATTCTGATGCCACCAGTTTTGGTTTTCTTTTTCAACATTCCTTTGGCTATTCAGGGTCTTTTCTGGTTGCCTACAAATTTTAGGATTATTGTACTAGCTCTGTGAAAAAGTTGTTGGTATTTTGTTGGTATTTTGATGGGTATTGCACTGAATGTGTAGATTGTCTAGGGAGCATAGATATTTTAGCATTGTTTGTTCTTCCAATTCATGAACATGGAATGTTTTTTTCCATTTCCTTGTGTCTTCCTCATTTTCTATAGTGTTCTATAGTCTTTAGAGTATGGACCCTTTACCTCTTTGGTTAGGTTTATTCCTAGGTATCTTATGGTTTTTGTTGCAATTGTAAACAGGATTGATTCCTTAATTTCTCTTTCTTCAGTCACACTGTTAGTGTATAGAAGTGTAACTGATTTCTGTGCATTGATTTTATATCCTGCCACTTTGCTGAATTCCTGTATGAGTTCTAGCAATTTTGGGATGGAATATTTAGGGTTTTCAGCATAGTATCATGTCATCTGTCATTCACTTTGATAGCAAATAAGTGAGAGTTTGATTTCTTCTTACTGATTTGGATGCCTCTGATATCTTTTTTTGGTCTAATTGCCGAGGCTAGGATTTCTAGTACGATGTTGAACAACAGTGGTCACAGTGGACATTCCTGTCATGTTCCTGATCTTAGGGGAAAAGTTCTCAGGTTTTCCCCATTGAGAGTGATATTGGCTGTGGGCTTCTCATAGATGGCTTTTATGATATTGAAGTATGTTCCCTGTATCCCTACACTGTGGAGAATTAGTCAAGAAAGAAGGATGTATTTTGTCAAATGCTTTTTCTACATCAGTTGAGAGGGTACTATGGTTCTAGTCCTTTTTAGGTTATTTTACACTTTTAATTCAACTAGCCAACATCTACTATATCATAATTTTTTATGTAGTGTTCAATGATTCATTAGTTGGGTATAATACCCAGTGCTCATCACATCATGTGCCTCCTTTTTTTTTTTTTAAGATTTTATTTATTTATTTGACAGACAGAGATCACAAGTAGGCAGAGAGAGAGAGGAGGAAGCAGGGTCCCTGCTGAGCAGAGAGCCTGATGCAGGGCTCAATCCTGGGACCCTGGGATCATGACCTGAGCCGAAGGCGGAGGCTTTAATGCCCTGAACCACCCAGGCGCTCCCATCATGTGCCTCCTTAATGCTCATCACCAGTTACACCACTTTTGTCAATTTGGTGTATCACATTGGTTGATTTGTGGATGTTGAACCACTCTTGCATCACAAGGATAAATCCCACTTGGTCATGATGAATAATCCTTTTAATGTACTGTTGGATCTTATTTAAGAGTTTATCTATTTGTTCCAGATTGCTTAATTTCTTTGGTGTTGGTTGCGATCTCTCCTCTTTTGTTCATGATTTTATTTATTTGGGTCCTTTCCCTTTTCTTTTTGATAAGTCCAGCTAGGGACTTAGGGATCTTATTAATTCTTTCAAAGAATCAGTTCCTAGTTTCATTGATCTGTTCTATTGTTCTTTTGGCTTCTATTTCATTAATTTCTGCTTTAATCTTTATTTCTCTTCTCCTCTAAGACTGAGGCTTTATTTGCTGTTCTTTCTGAAGCTCCCTGACCTCTAAGGTCAGGTTATGTTTTGAGACTCTTCCTGGTTCTTAAGAAAGGCTTGTATTGCTATATGCTTTGTTGCATCCCAGTGGTTGAATTGTCATGTTTCCACTTTCATTTGTTTCCATGAATTTAATTCTTCCTTGATTTCCTGGTTGACCCATTCATCCTTTAGCAGGGTGTTGTTTAACCTCCAAGTGTTTGAGTTCCTTCTGAATTTCCTCTTGTGATTAAGTTCAAGTTTTAAAGCATTGTGATCTGCAAATATGCAGGGGATAATCCACTCTTTTAGTACCAACTGAGACCTGATTTGTGATCCAATATATGATCTCCTATCCTGGAGAATGTTCCATGTGCACTCAAGAAGAATGTATATTCTGTTGCTTTAGGATGAAATGCTCTGAATATATCTGGGAGTCCATCTGGTCTAGTGTGTTATTCAAAGCCCTTGTCTCCTTGTTCATCTTCAGCTTAGATCATTTGTCCATTGCTGTGCATGTATATTACAGTCTTCTACTATTGCTATATTATTATCAATGTGTTTCTTTAATTTTATTATTAATTAGTGGATGTAATTGGCTACTCCTAAGTTCGGCATAAGTATTTACAGTTCTTAGATCTTCTAATTGGATAGACCCAGTATGATATGCTGTCCCTCTTCATCCCTTACTACACTCTTTGGCTTAATATCTAATTTGTCTGATATGAGGATTGTTACCCTAGCTTTCTTTTGAGGTCCATCAGTATGGTAAACTGGTTCTTTATCCCCTCACTTTCGATCTGGAGGTGTCTTTAGGTCTAAAATGAGTCTCTTCTCGACAGCATATGGATGGGTCTTGCTTTTTATCCAATCCGAAACCCTGTGTCTTTTGATAGGAAGATTAAGCCCATGTAAATGAGCTGAATGTAAATTCAGAGTAACATTGAGAGTAATGACTTTAGTGCCATTGTATTGCCTATAAAGTCCCTGTTCCTATAGATTGTCTCTGTTTCTTTCTGGTCTATGTGACTCTTGGACTCTCTCTTCACTTACAGGATCCTCCTTAGTATTTCTTACAGGGCTTTGTTGTCCTATATTCTTTCAATTTCTGTCTGTCCTGGAAGCTCTTTATCTCTGAATGTCAGCCTTGCTGGATAAAGTATTATTGGATGCATGTTCTTCTCATAGAATACCCTGAAAATATCATGTCAGCACTTTCTGGCCTGCAGGTTTCTTTGGATAGGTCTGATGTTAGTCTGATGTTCCTCCCTCTGTAGGTAAGGAGCCTCCTGTCTTGAGCTGCTCTCAGTATTATCTTGTTTTCTCTAAAATTTACAAGCTTCACTATTATATATTTGCCTGTTGTTGATCTATTTTTGTTGATTTGGGGAGGGGTGTTGGACAGGAATGCTTGTTTCTTTCCCCAGATTAGGGAAGTTCTCAGCCATGATTTGCTCAAATACACCTTCTAGCCCCCTCTCTCTCCACTCCCTTTAGGATCCCAATAATTCTGACATTGTTTCATTTCAATTGTTTCATTTAATTTCATCATTAAACTCTCAAAGCCTTTCTTCATGGGCTCTGAGTTGTCTTTCTCTCTTTTCCTCAGCTTCCTTCCTTTACATCAGCCTGTACTCTAGATCATTAATTCTTTCTTCTGCCTATTGACCCTAGCTGTTAGAGAACCCAATTTAGACTTCATCTCATCCATAGCCTTTTTAAGTTCAGCCTGAGTAGATCTTATTTCCACCCTTAGAGATTCTCTACTATCACTTATGTTTTTTCAAGCCCAGCTATTAACTTTATAATTGCTATCCTGAATTCCATCTCTGACATCATACTTCTATCCATATAGATTAGCTCTGTGGCAAAGAACATCGCCTCTGGTTCTTTCCTTTGTTGTGAATTCCTCCTTCTAGTCATTCTGCCCAGAGAATGATGTGTGAGTGGGTGAGCAGAGTCCAAAATATCAATCATAAACCAAGCAAAATACACCCCATACAATCTGAAGCAGTTGGAAACCACAACAGAAAAGCACACCAAACCAAACCAAAAAACAAAAACAAAACAATAACAACAACAACAAAAAAAAAAAAAATAAAAGGGGTTGGGAAAGAGAGATTATAATCTCACAAAGCAGAGTGATCCATTTATTCCTGATTGAATTTTGGTCTCTGTGTTAAAAGACACTATATCTGAAAATTGCAAAGAAAGCAAAACTTACCTATCTATCTATAAAATTAAATAGAGTGAAAAAGAAAAAGACTAGGATGAAGCATAAATCTATAAAATGTAGATGTGAAAAAAATGAAAGTTAAAAAGCAACAAAATCACAAGTTGGTAAAATAAGAATTCAGTTGAAATGGGGAAAAGCTTTAAAAAAAAAGGAATGGAAAATTTGAGACTGAAGGAAAATGAGTCATGAGGTAACATCTGGAGCTCAATATACTATTTTCCCCTGGTGCTGGAGTTTTGCAGTCTTGTGGGATGCCTAAGTTTGTCATTCACCTGTTCTTCCAGTCTGTCTTCTGAGGGAGGGGTCTGCTCTGCTGCTTCTCAGTGTCTCTGCCTGGGCAGAGTTGCTTCACCCCTTGTCAGGGGGATGGGCCCAAGGTAAGTGGTTCCTCTGTGTGGCTTTTGCTCTGGAGGCTTTCCATGCCTCTTCAGAGGGTCAGAGCAAACACTCTGAGGGTTTGTGTCTGTATCTCTAGCGCAGAGGCTCAAGATCACAGTTCCCCTCTGCAATACACCCTCCAGGTCAAACAGTCTCTATTTCTGTGTGCACCAAACCCTGCAGACTCCCGTGGTTCATGTCCACAGCAATCCTCCTGGGGGAGTCCCAGAGACCAGCAAAGGTCACTGTGCTTTGGGTCTTTGAGATTGTGTGCAGTTGTGGGTTCGCACTTGCACCCTTCTCCACTGCTCCCAGGTCCTGGCTAGGTGCCACCCTACTGTCATTTCCAGGGCTACTGCCACCCTGAGAGTTGCAGCCCAGTAGTGGGTGCAGCCATTTCATCCCTCTCAGTGGATGGTAAATGGCCTGCATGTTCAAGTCCTTTTCAGGGTGCTGAGGCAAAGAGCAGTCTCCCTACTGGCCTGGCTCATGGTTTATGGCAACCCAAGCAGAGTGTCCCCTCCTGGGCTTGCTGAACATAACCCGTTTCCCCACACCACTGCTTGGGCACTACACCGGTTCAGGCATCCCCATTTGTTCTGTGTCTCCCAGAATCCTGAGACCACAATAACCCACCAAGAATTCTGCCCTTTTCATCCCCTGAACCTTTTTCAGAAAGGGACGACTCTCACTGGAGCAGATTTCTAAGGGTTCCAAAATTGCACTCTGGTGTTATATCACTTTCTGGTAGCCAGCTTATGGACGGCCACTCCCACCTCCATTTATCTTCCAATATCTCCCCGCTGATTTATGATTCTGCACCTCTTACCTTGCAAAAAGCAGTCATTTTTCTGCTTGTAGAGTTTCAGATATATTTTCTTACAACTCAGGGTGAATCCGTGGATATTCAGAATGGTTTTATAGATAACCAGCCAAATTTGAGGGACCAGATGAATGAGGTTCCCTTATCTGCCATTGCACCTTCCTCAGATCTGTATTTTTTAATTATTAAACTTATCTTTGTCACATTAAAAAGCAGGGCAGTATGTTATTATTTGAAAATAACAGTAATTTTTCTGTGTAAGGCAGTTTATGCCAAAACATTTTTATATGTTCGCAAGTATAATTTGCAGTGTTATCAGGTCTATATGCAGCTGAAGAAAGAAGAGAAATGTTATAAGATTTCAAAGGAATTTAGGAAGTTGAGTTCATATTAATGTCTTGCATTTGATTAGTCTTTTAAAGTTCAGAAGCCCTTTCACAAACCTGTAGATCAGGCCTTCAGTGCATTCTTTAGGGAAGGCTTTCCGAACTTCTTGCCTAGAAAAACTCTCCCTAGCACAAGATTTTAAAATCCACTTTTTAGCATTCTTCATTGTTGTGCTTTAACATTTATTATCTGAGTCACATTTTTCTTCCTTACTTGTCCACAAGCGCCAAGAGACTGATATGCACATGAATCACTATTAAAATTGAATCCTATTAAAATGAAGATTCTGGTTCAGTAGGTCTGAGGTGGGTGGGCCTGAGATTTGCATTTCTAACAAGTTTCTAGGCCAAGCCAAAGCCAAGGGTGCTGGTCAGCATCCCACATTTTGAGTATCAAGGAGTTAGTTGCCTTGGGCCTTATTCCCCTCTTCCCATTAAATTCCTGTTAATTACTTTTGCAGAGAGATGTGTCTATTTTTTTCTTTTCCTTTCTACCCATCAACCTAGGTCCCCAAGGCTTTCTCTTCTATTACAGTCTCTCCTTCTATCCCCCTCCATCTGCAAAATCAACATTCTTAATAGACTGGCTTAGCGCACTTTTCCAAAAGAAGCCTCCTCTTGAGGAACTCTAGTGTCATTGACTAAGATGTTTTCTTTTTTTCTTTTTCCTTTTCCCACTTGATTCCTTCAGGCAATGGACCATGGGATTTAAGGGACCAGCAAGGAACATTCCTTATTCTCCCTTGCAGTTCTGGGGACCAATTCAGTTACAAATGCAGAACAAAGATGCTGTTGTAATTTTTTTTCCAGTTTTATTATGATAAAGCTGGTTGGGCAATGTGGCTGGGATCTATAGCCAGAAAAGTTTGCTACTCTGCCCTCTCTTAGAGTAACTTCAGTTTCTTTTAAAGCATCAGGCCACCCCACTGCAGAGGAAGAGCCTACCCCTGTCATCTACCACATGGACAAACAAGACTCAGGGGCACCTAGAGGGTGACTGGGTTTTGCTGCCTAGTCTCTTTCTCAGCTTTACCACTAAGGCAGATTGCTCCTACCACAGAACTGGGTCAGGAGCAGAGAGGGCTTGAGGGCACTACTGTTATTTTCTTCCTGGAAGACCCCCTAACACTTACAAACACAGTGGGATCAAGTACAGGTACAGTACAAGACCTCCTAGCACATACAAGTACAGTGGTATAAAGGGCTTTTTCTAGTTGGACAGAAAGCCAAATGTGTTCTGAAATCTCAGACCCTAAAACCCCTTTTTCCCACTAACCTTCCAAGGAAGTCAAGATACCCTTAAAGCAAAGGAGAAAGCGAAGGTCACCAACTTTTGGGTCCTTTATACAAATGGAACAGATGCTTGTGGCTTCTTCAGTGAAACCCTGGAAGAGAGTTAGGCTTGGAGATGTGGTGGGGGGGCGGTGACCGGAGGAAGGAGTATTCGGAGTAGAGCCAGGATGGCCCAGTAGCCCCAAAGGAAGACGAAGGCAGTTGTAAACAGCAGAGTACGAAGGCCTGCTGATCCCCAACATGGATGGAACTAGAGGGTATTAGGCTGAGCAAAATATGTCGGAGAAAGCCAAGTACCATATTTCACTTATATGTGGAATGTGAGAAACAAAACAGGTAAACATAGGGGAAGGGAAGGAAAAAGAAAATAAGATTAAAATAGAGAGGGAGGCAAACCTGAAGAGACTTTTAAATATAAGGAACAAATTGAGGGTTGCTGGAGGGGAGACGGTGGGCAAATAGACAAAATGGAGGGCCCTTGATGTGATGAGCACTGGGTGTTAGATGCAACCAGTGAGTCACTAAATTCTACCCCTGAAACTATAATACAGTAGATGTTAACTAAGTTGAATTTAAATTAAAAAAAAATTTTTTAAGGGACGGCTGCACCATCTCTCTGGCGTTCTCCTCTCTTCCCTCCCTTCTCCTTCTGCCATCCTTGCCAATTCGTAACACTGATGGTTGTTTCCATTTTCAATCTCTTGACCATGCATGAAACGAGCTTGAGATGAGTTGTCATCAACTGGTAACCACATATCCCGTGACAAAGACTATGAGCAAACTTCCGTCAGGCTTCTCCGAACCCTCTTCTCAACGAGGCCTTGACCTTCGGACTTCCATGTCTGTCTTTGTAGTGCCTAATGTAGCAGAAATCCTACTAAGTCAGTTCTGTAAGAATCCCTCATTCTCCCCCCCTGCAATCCGATCATGCCGGCTGGCCTTTAGCAAGAGCCTTATCAAGCTCATTTAGACAGAATCCCCCTACCCCTGATGTTTCCTCTTAGTAATTTTCCATCCTGACCCCCACCCTGCCCCTTGGCTATGTTATGGCCCACTTGCCCATGTTGTATTTGGAACTGAGCCTGGTTCTGTACTGGGGTCTGTTTTCCGCTACTGCAGGAGTCTTGAATAAACCCAGCTTGTACCACTCTCCTGTAAGCTCTGGTTTTGACACCCATCCCCACCTCTAGTATCAAATATGGCCAACATTTTTGAAGCAGCAGAATTATCAGGCCCAAAGGGGAGTTGCTATTGCACTACATTTTAATCATATTTGATGTTTACCTCATGCTAGATGCTATATAGCACACAAAAATAGATATAGTATTTCCTGGCCTCAAGGAATATTTGATGTGAATAATAAAACAAGAGAACTAATTGGCCAATAGTCATCAAATTATTTTACATGGCAAAGAAAGGAATACCATAAAGGATTTTTGGTTTTTTACATTTAAATTAATATGTGTATATATATATATATATATGTATATATATATATATATATATGTCTGCTTTATCTTATGGTATATGGTGAGAATAATGGAGATCGAGGTAGAAAATCAATGACTGCCTAGCTCTGGAACCAGTCAAACCTCACAATGGGGTGGTAGTAGGCAAAAAGCAAGAGGGAGACACTTACAAAGGCAAGAAATCTAACACAACCTTTGAAGGAAATGCAACAGGACCACCACTGAAAGGAAAAGGCAGCCTCTTGGGAATCAGCTCTGCCTCAAGGTCAGCAGTCTCACAACAGGAGCAATGAGTGTAGACAAGCCAAGGACTGCAAATATGAACACGTTTGTTGGGTATCTACTGGCTGCCTCCTCCTTGGTCTCAACTTCATTTCCTCCTGGCAGCCTTCTGAGTGCTTTACCTACATTGGAAACCTGACCCACCACTCGCCTTTTAAACAGCACTCTTCAGTGCCTCTGCACAAGACCCCAGCTCCTTCTGCTGGCTTCCTGGGATCCCACGATCAGACTGACCCCTCTGGACTCCCTCCTCCAGACACAATGCTCTGGCAACACTGCTCCAGGGACTCACCAGGCCGCCTCTCATATCCTTTACTTTGCTCGGGTCAGTCCTCTGCCGGAAAAGCCCTCCTACGCGTAATCTAGTTGTCAAGATCGATTTGGAGGCAGATGACGAGGGGCGTATCTCCTTTCCTAGACCCATGACTTTACAGTGACTGGTTGGCATGACTTGTTTCCTTTAGACACTGTGAGTTATCGAGGGCAGCGTCTAGCTCTTACTCATTTTCAGGATCCCCAGCACCTACCTTACTGACCCAGTGAAAGTTTGTTGGGGGAAATAAAATTCCTTCAAGCAGGGAGGCTCCAACACACTCCTCTGCAGTGGTTTCCAGGCATGAGTGGGGTTGAAAGGCTGGTTCTGCTTTTTCCTGTCTGGGTGACTTCAGACAAGGTTTTCCAAGGTACTACTGAAAACAAACCTGGCCACACCCATCTGGCAGGGCTGTCGGGAAGAGTGAATGAAATTAGGTGAAGCATTTAGCCCAGTTTGACCAAGCATGGTTCCTTCTTCACCCCTCCAACACGTGCCCCCAACTTGCAAATCTCCCTCCCAACACAGCTCGGGACAGTAAACAAAAAGCCTGTTTACCCAAGACACGTTTAATTGTCAGACTCGAGATGAAGGCCAGCTCTTTGTAAAGAGGAAACTGTGGTCCCGCGTGTGTCCTCGGCTCACTTCTTGGAGGAGCAGTGCTTCTGGATTTCTTCTGCGAGCCAGAGGCAGTGCAGGATGCGCTTCTGCTCAGCCGCCAGCTCCTCTTCAGAGAACTGGCCCAAGAGTTTCTGGACAAATATATTTTGATCTTTCAGAAAAATATTCTTATTGACTCCGACATTCGGCATATTCTCCAGAGACCCAGATTTAAAATGGAAGCTCAAGTGTCGGTTTCGTTTTAGACCAGGCCCTTTCTCCTCGATCCAGGTGAGTGGACTGTGAAGAAAAAAGAATCACAAACGTCAGGTCACAAGGGAGAGCCAGCGGATGCTCACGGGCACCTGAGGCCCTGGTGACAGGCTTTCATTTTGCTCCCATCTACCTGGGAGCTGCTGCTCGACGGAGTGGCCCCAGGGGGCATCTGGACCTCCACCGGCCTCCCCAAGGCCTCAGGCGATTGTTCCCAACTTTGCTGCCCAACGTCCTCCGCTGAATTTTGCCACCAGGCAAGGGAATTCGTTCAGTGATTTCTGTGTGAACATCACTTTGGCTTTTCCTTTTGTGACTGGCTTATCCGTAACTCTTTAAGGCAGTTTTTAACTCCAGTTAGCTAATCGACAGTATTAGATTAGCTTCCGTGTACAATATAGTGATTCAACAATTCTGCACATCACCCCGTGCCCCTCACAGGTTCGCGCCTTCATCCCCATCACCTGTTTCACCCATCCCCCGCCCACCTCCCCTTCGCTCGCTCTCCCTTCCTTTCTCTCTTTCTCATTTGTCTTTATCCTGAATCTCATACATAAAGGGATCCAGATAAGGGCTACAGGAAATGTATATACCACCTGAGATGGTGTGCAAAACTGTTTTCTCCCTGTGTTTGTGCATTTTAATGGAAAGCAGTGCTTTGGTCACATTCTCAAAGAAGTCTATGAGCCCAGCGCACACTCCAGAAAGCACCTGCCTGCTGACTAACAAAGCACCTGTTTCTGTTTCAAATCTGCCTCCCCCCAGCTTCCTGCTACGGTCAGCAGTCACAAAACCTAAAATCCAAATAGGACAGACTCCACTTCTCCAAAGTCCCTCCTTTCTCTAGGATTAACCTTTCTGTCTTTGTAGTAGATCAAAGCTGTGTTATCTGCTTAATGAAACACAGAGAAATCTCCTAGGTAGGCTCTGACCTAAAGTAGTTCCACTGAATAAAATGACAGTAAAAGACATAAAATCTGCTTTTTAAAAATATATTCTAGGGGCACCTGGATGGCTCAGTGGGTTAAGCCTCTGCCTTCGACTCGGGTTATGATCCCAGAGTTCTGGGATCGAGCCCTACATCGGGCTCTCTGCTCAGCAGGGAGTCTGTTTCCCCCTCTCTCTCTGCCTGCCTCTCTGCCTACTTGTGATCTCTGCCAAATAAATAAATAAAGTTTAAAAAAAAAAAAATATATATATATATATATATATATATATATATATATTTCTAAAAACAATATGGTACTGATTTAGGGATATTTTGAATGGAAAAAAAAATTCATGGTTCTTTCACCTAAATAAAACAATCTTCAACTTGAGATAATCCTTCCAAATCTTTGCCTATATGCAGATGGCATACAAATCATCAAGTGAAAATACTTTTTGATTATGCTGCTTCTACTTGTTTTACAATATTTGTATGATCCTATGGTGGTGTTTTGATTATTTTTTCGGCACATCATGCACAACTGATAATATTTTAATACTGCCAAATATTTAAGCCTCTTCAATTTTAAATTAACACGAACGCTCTGCATTCAACATCGTCGCACATATACATGCATATATAGTTTTCCCCTCTTTTTCTTAGAACAAAGTTCTGGGAATGAGATGGCTTGTGGTTGGCCTCTGGCTACTTCTTTTTGCTTTCCCCTCCCTTTTCTTTTCCTAAAGCAATGAGTCAGGGTGAAGGACAAAGCAATTTTGTTGGACAACTGTGCTGACAGTTTTCAGTGTGAATAGGGAAGGTGTTAAATCTTGAGTACACTTCAAGTTCTCTAGCCTTTTCCTCTCCTGTCACCATTCCCCAGATGTCCTCTCTCTCCTTCCTTTGCGCTGCAATAGGTCAGGCCTGGGGTGGGCAGATTAGACCAGTGTCACTAAGGAAGAAGGGAAGCTACCTTTTGGGTTTTTCTGCCTCCAGACTGATGGTCCCTGGTACAGTTTAAGATTTAGGTGTGAGGTTATAGGAAAAGGAAAAGGACCCAAGCAGGTCACTCAAGAATGTTTTGGGTGTTGGACAGAACTCAAGGCTGCCTTTGAGCTGGGAAAAGGGGTCCTCCCCTTCAGCTAATCTAGCTGCCCAAGGCCTACACTACAGTGTGGAGGTGTGTGTTTAAGAGGAAGTACATAAAGGGGGAGCCAAGCCAATACCTATGTATGTAGGGAGACATCAGGAGAGATGTTGACAGAAAAACTTCCTTATTCTGTGGTCCTGTCCGTGAAGAACTTGAAAAGTCCTGGTTTCCTAATCTCCTACTCACGTTTAAGTGAGAATACTGAATGTTGGCACTTTACTGCCAGCTGAGGATGGGACGTGGTGCGCTCAAGCTCTGAGCACAGACAACAGTTAGCTCCAGACATCCCAAACAAAAACGCAAGCTTTAAACTCACAGACAGCTTCTCCATGCTTCCTCTCGGTGAAACCTTCATTTGCAAATATCTGCATTTGTCAACGTGGGCATGGACTCCCTACAAAAATGCTTCCTACTTCTCACCCTCTCCAGGAAGGTGTTCAACCACATCCACATCCCCAGTATCAGCACAGGTCTGCCGGCCCAGCAGAGGTGGTGATTTTTAACGGTGCTCTCCCCCAAGGCCCGGAAGGACGAGCAGGCAGGGAAATGCACGGCTTCCATAGCACTCCTGCCAGCTGGTCTCGACAGGACAGATGAAACCTGTAACTGCTGTACGCTGACTATCCACATAGGGTTTGGATTAAAGAAGTATTTTGTGTCTTTTTACAAAGTGTGAAAACCGCTGGCAAGATGGAAAGAACATGGGCTTGAGAATCAGCTGCACTGGGGTTTCCTGGATGACCTTGGGATCTAAGACGGTGACATCTGCCCCGCTGCTGGGTGAGGACTGCCATAAGGGAAAGACAAGGTCTGATGACGTTTTGTAGGGTGTAACTTTCTTGTGCCCTTCCCATGCATTTTTGGGGAGAAGGTGTGACAACTTGGGGACAGGAGATAGGCTGCCTAAGTGTGACTCTCACACAATCACTTAGTTCTGTGCCCTTAGCAAGTTTCTTAACCGCTCTGAGACTCAGTTTCCCAGGTGTGAGTAATAAGGCCACTTCAGAGAGTTGGTATAAAGATTATATGAGAAACTCTTTGTTAAAGGGCCATGTGCCTCACACATATAGTAACTGCTGTAAACAGTAAACATCCACTAGCACTGGCACAATGGGGATTCAAGTAATGATCTGTCTTGCTTGTCTGTCCTTTTACTTTAATTTTTCAAGATCATGCCTCATCTCCTAATGTGTAGTAACAACCCTGGAAGGACATTTTTTGCAGCTTTAGGAAGCTCTGGCCTGCAGACTGGGACAAGCTTACTTGACAAGGTACGGTCAGCAGCCAAGACCGCATTCACGGGATAAGCCGGCTTCTCTTTGTCACAGGGCACGCTCTACCAAGGGCCATGTAAGCTGAGCAGAAACCCATGTGCTTTGAAGAGCTGCAGGTCAGCCGAGATTTCTATTCTGAAAGTTACTGAAATGATTCACGTATGAATCAATGATAGCCTATAAATCAAAAATTCATATTCAGGTCAGACAGAGAATCTAAGAGACAGAAGTTAAATTAAGGTGTTAAGTTAAAACTAAGGTGTTGAACCGCTCACCTAAAAAAAATTTGGTTATGGGGCGCCTGGGTGGCTCAGTGGGTTAAGCCGCTGCCTTCGGCTCGGGTCATGATCTCGGGGTCCTAGGATCAAGTCCCGCATCAGGCTCTCTGCTCAGCGGGAAGCCTGCTTCCTTCTCTCTCTCTCTGCCTGCCTCTCTGCCTACTTGTGATCTCTCTCTGTCAAATAAATAAATAAAATCTTAAAAAAAAAATTTGGTTATGCCTCAGACTTTTAAAAATAAATAATTATTACAAACTCTTACAAAAAGTTGGTCTCCCTTTTTAAACATTAATTTCCATGGCCAGTTTTGTTGGTTTTAACTGAGGTTGACATTTAACATGATATGAGTTTCAGCCCCCAGCTAGTTCTTGTTTTTTTTGTTTTGTTTTGTTTTTAAGAGTTTTATTTATTGATTTGAGAGAGAGAGTGTGTGTGAGCAGGGGAGAGACAGAGGGAAAGGGAGAAGCAGGTTCCCCACTGAGCAGGGAGCCCAATCCGGGTCTCCATCCCAGGACCCTGGAATCACAACCTGAGCCAAAGGCAGACACTTAACCCACTGACGCCCAGCCCATGGCTAGTTTTAAAAGCACACAGGCTTTAAAACATTTCATAGTGTGATGACAAAAATTAACATTAATGCTGTTTATTTACTGCTTTAACACTGGATACAAACAAATTAGAGATATTCAAACCATTCTGATCCACCTACAAAAACTTATGTCCTTCCATATAACGTGAAGTTTAAGGAAATACAAAACCTCAGATGTTACCTCCACCATAATTTCCTAATCAGTGAACATGAATATGGAGCGTATCACTCTATCTCCGCAGTTGTGGTGGTGTGAGATTAAAAGTACAGTCCATGAAGTACAAAGTATTCTACGAAACTAAGAATTTATTATAATACGGCGTTTGCCTTCTGCCCCAGGCCCTCGCATGATGCTTGCCTCCCTTTGCAATAATGACATCTTATTCCCTGACTCCTACTCAGATTTCGAGGCTGAGCAAAGCAACTTTTCCTCTGAGAAGCGTCCCCTGGCCTCTCCAGGTTCCCCTTTCCTGAGTTCTTGCAGCACCCATGTGACCTCTAGCTCTTGCTACACTTGCTGCGGGGACGCTCAGACCACAGCCACCATTCTAACACTCACAACGTCGGCGTCAGGGCCAGGCCCCACCAGTGTGATTACCCCAAATGTGGTACTTCGAAGCTCTGCCTACTTTACTTGCATCTATGACCTCTGCCTTTCCCTTCCTTGCCAAGAGGAAACTCCTCAAACGGACACAGATCAGACTTCATTCAGGAACTCAAATACTTTTCTCATTTTGTCAAAACCCACCTGTTTCTCTTATTACCAAGAGACCCAGCTACCTGGAAACACATACTAGAAACAGTACAAAACACGTGCTGTTTTAAATATTTTACAAAGCCTCAATGCTTTTCAAGGAAAACTATGAATGTGCTTTTTTTTTTTTAAAAAAAAAAAAACACTTGGTATAAAAAAAATAAAGAATTAGAACATTTTGGGAACAGTATGGCAGTATGATATAAAGCTGAGAAACAAAACTTTAAATTTTGGTCACACTGAGGGATGCCATAGGAAGCAAGCAGGGTAAAATGTCAAGGGCAAGATCTAGGTTGTAGTTTTGGGAATTCACTGCAAAATTCGTCCAACTTCACCATATGTCTGAAACTTTCACAATAAGATGTTGGAAAAAAAAGTTCAGGTCACAGAGGTCACTGGATTTCTGCCACTGGCTGTGTGTGGCAAGTACTGCTTACTTGTGTGGCTTACACAACCTGCCCGAACTCTGTAAGCCTCTAGTTCCTTCCTGGCAAAGGGGCTCACGTCTGTCTTACTTACCTTACTTACAAGGCTGCTGTGCGGATGAAAGGAGGCAACCGAAGTGAAACCCCAGCACCTGTTCTACCTACAAATGCAGACAGCCCTTCTGGAGTCGGGGGTCGGGGGCTTAGGCCCGCCCAGGCTTTGTCTAGATTCACCTTTGTGGACACACAACAAGTTTCCTGCCCCTCAGTTTCCCACAACCTACCGTTTGTTCTCTGTCTCCAAGCACACAGTCATTTTCATATACTGATCTTCCTTTCGTTCTTCCAAAGTGGCAGAGACGAGAGAAAGCTCCCCGAAGAGGGAGACCAGCCAGGTCAGGCGAGAAATGCCACTGAATGCAGGGAAGCCAAACCGCTCTTCTTCCAACGGGCTAGCTGTGGGGAACGACAGGTACCGTGGGACTGGGAAGGAAGGTGGACAGCAAAGTGGGCTTGTGGGCAGGGGCCGCAGTGGGGCAAAGCAACCTCACCTCCCGGAGTGCTGCACAACGTGACCACTGATATTTAGTGCCCAAATGAAAACTCTTTCCTAGAAGCGTCTCTCTTCTGCCTTCTTTACTCAACTCCATTGTGTTAGGAGGAGAAGACATTTTATTGGAAACAGTCATTCATCTAGCCCACAGGATAATAAAAATATTTCAGGCTTCTAATATATATATGTGTGTGTGTATGTATATATATATATATATATATATATATATTCGATATCTCCAGATATGGATATGGATGTATAGCTTGCAGACAGAACATATACACACTTACATTTACAAACATCTACACCCTCTTCAGTTAGTGACTTAAAGGTTTGTAAAAGAAGAGGAATCAAGGTATTTTAGCCCAGGTCTATATTCCTATAAATACCATATAACTACCAGTATAAATGACAATAGGGTAAAGGCACCAAGATACCTATGAAGAAAACAGCAATACTTATAAATATGTCAAAAATCAAGAAAATTGATATAGTGTTAAGTGTTTCCTTAGTCTTCATAATCTCCTATATAAAAGTACATTCAAAAGAATATTTGTGTGAGGGGCGCCTGGGTGGCTCAGTGGGTTAAATCCTCTGCTTTCGGCTCAGGTCATGATCCCAGGGTCCTCGGATCGAGTCCCACATTGGGCTTTCTGCTCAGCAAGGAGCCCGCTTCCCTTCTTCTCTCTCTGCCTGCCTCTCTGCTTGCTTGTGACCTCTGTCTGTCAAATAAATAAAATCTTTAAAAAAAAAAAAAGAATATTTGTGTTAGAAATATGTGTGGCCAAGATAGTGTTCCTGACTATCCCTGGCCCAAATTTTAAACATAATCCAAAGCTAAAAGGCTACAGACCTGCTATGCTGCTTACAAACCACTGATTTCTTATAAATTTGAAACTGACTTGAAATCTCTAATTATGACTATGCTTTAAAAAAGGTAAGTTATAAGTAAAAGCCAACAAATTTATCTGTTTCATAGACAACACAGTTTGAAAACATGAGGACGTAAGCATCAAACTCATAAAAGCAAGACTTCTCCTCCTCAGTGGGTCACTCTCTGGTCTTATGCTTTGGAAAGGATGAGAGCAGCCGTCAGATGTCTGAGCCATGAAGTCAGAGGCCTGAGCCCTGGTCTGGCTCCACCACTAGGCTCCCCTTGTCAACTCTGTGAAGCTACTCACATCTCTGATCTTCCTTTTTTCCTGTATAATGCAGGTATTAATACCCCCTTTATAGGATTTTCATATGAATTAACATGAACTAATGCATATCACATACTTAGCACAGTGCCTTGTATAGATGAATGGTTATTATTTGTTACGACTCTATTGTTAGTTAAACAATGAAGGTGGATTTCGAAATGATGTCCCACTGTTATTTTCTGGATGTGGATGTTCATAAGGAGATGAATGGTTTTACCACTTAACGCCTGGCCACATCAGGGTTTTGCTTCCATAAGGAGAGCCCTCAGGAGAGGTGGCCCTGTTACCTTAGGGTAGAGCCAGATAAGGAGTCCATACAAAGGAGCCTCAAGGATGCTCATTTCCTATTGCTAATGGAGCTACTCAAGTAATGACCAACTTTATGTAATCAAATATACAGTGGATCACATAGTCTGGCTGCAGCCAATGTCCTTGTAACTTTAAATTAGAGGCAGAAAGGGGCCATGCATATTCTAATTGCTCTGCAGAGAGAATAAAAATGTTCTCCTCCCCAAGAACCTGTCTCAGTCCATTTTGAACCTCCTATGGAAAAATCACCTCCAATTCGTTAGGATTTAACAAGGAAAATTCTACACCTAATAGATTCGGACGGTAGCATTGGTCAGTTTAAGATTTCTAACATACTTTTTCACCTAAGGCCTACCAAGCACTTCAGTCTCATTTGAAGAAAGAAGAAAAACAGGTATTTCTATTGTTTGTGGCCACGTGGGCAGATAACATTAAGTGGCCTTCAGTCAGAGAGTCTTTAGCGAAAATGAATCCAAACACGAGAGAGAACTAGGTAAGAGCCCAGTTAGCCTGCCGGCCTCACCGGTTCCACATGACCTGTGACCCCACCTTGAACTGACCTGTGAAGAGAAGAGACCCTTTCAGCAGATCCTTCCCCACCACTTCTTTTTTCAGGAACGCAAACTCCTCCATCAAGAGTTCAACGTGCTCCTCATGCAAGACCTTCCCTGTCATGACAAGAACGGGCGTAAAAAAGGCAGTCATCATCAGCTGTCGTACGTGCATCCCAGATTCTAGGTCTGTCTTTCCCCAGCGCAGGACACAGAGACCGCAGAACCAGCCGGGGGACCCCGGTACCCTTACATACCCCAGCTGAAGGCGGTGCAAGTTCTAGGCTTGCCACAAAAATGGCAACCTAAGAAACCAAGATGGTACCCACCTGTCCCAAAGGCAAGATTAAGATCCGGGAAGCACTAACTTCACTTCTAGCCAGAAGGGGGCAGCACAGCATAAAAATATAAGAAACACAGAGCCAACTAGGATCTGGCTTATTTACTACTTGTTGCAACTTCGTACACTGAAACTTGAATATTACCCCACACACATCCTATCCCTTGTTAATCACCATTTCACTGGGTCTTTTTACAGGTTTGCCTCTCTGGGCTCCACAAAATAGTGATATCATATAGTGCTTATCTTCCTCTAACTTATCTTATGTAGCATATTTTGCTCAAATATTGTAAATGGCAGGACATCCTTCTTTCCCGTAACTGAATATTCCATTTCGTGCACGGACCACACCTTTGTAAAATATTCATCTGTTGCTGGGCATTTGAGCTGTTGCTATTGGGAATAATGTGATAAATACGGGAGGGCAGAGACTATCTATAGAAACAATGACTTCACTGGCAACATGATGGCAATAAAATCATATTTTTCAAAGTGAATGACCTAAATGCTTCCATGAAAAGGTAAGGGTTAGCAGCCTGAATAAAAGGACATGACCCATCTATATGCTGTCTACACAGACTCATTTTGAACCTAATGATATATCAAGACTGAAAGTGAGGGGATGGAGAACCATTTTTCATGACAACAGACCTCAAAAGAAAGCTGTGGTAGCAATTCTCATATCAGACATCTTAGATTTTAAGCTAATCACTGTAGTAAGAGATACAGAAAGACACTATGTCATTCTTAAAGAGATCCAACAAGAAGATATAACAATTATAAATATCTATGCCCCCAACATGGGAGCAGCCAAACTACATAAGCCAACTGTTAACCAAAATAAAGAAACATATTGAGAATACTACCTTCACAGAAGGAAACCACAACACTCACTCTCAGCAATGGGCAGATCATCTAAGCAGAAGATCAACAAAGAAACAAGAGCTTTGAATGACACACTGGACGAGATGGACTTCATAGATATATATAGAGAGAATATTCCTCCCTAAAACAATAGAATAGTCATTCTTCTCAAATGGACATGGAACTTTCTTCAGAATAGACCACATACTGAGTCACAAATCAGGTCTCAATTGATACCAAAAGACTGAGATTATTCCCTGCCTATTTTCAGACCACAATGCTTTGAAACTGGAACTCAATCACAAGAAAAAATATGGAAGGAATTCAAATACTTGGAAGCTAAAGACCATCTGCTAAAGAATGTGTGGGTCAACTAGGAAATTAAAGAAGAACTGAAACATTCATGAAAACCAATGAGAATGAAAACACATCGGTCCATAACCTGTGAGATACAGCAAAGGCAGTACTAAAGGGGAAATACATAGCCATCCAAGCCTCACTCAAAAAAGCAGAAAAGGGGGTATAGCTCAGTGGTAGAGCATTTGACTGCAAAAAAGCAGAAAAATCCTGAATATACAAGCTAACCTTACATTTAAAGGAACTGGAGAAAGAACAACAAATAAAACCTAAACCATGCAGGATGAGAGAAATAATAAAGATTAGAGCAGAAATCAATGAATTAGAAACCAGAAATACAGTAGAGCAGATCAACAAAACTAGAAGCTGGTTTTCTGAAAGAATTAAGAAGATTGATAAACCACTGGCCAGACTTATCCAAAAGAAAAGAGAAAGGACCCAAATTAATATAATTATGAATGAAAGGGGGACTATGACTAACCACAACTAACACCAAGGAAATAGAACAATTATTAGAAATTATTATCAACAACTATATGCCAATAAATTAAGCAACCTGGAAGAAATGGATGCCTTCCCGGAAACCTATAAACTACCAAGACTGAAACAGGAAGAAATTGACAATCTGAATAGACCAATAACCAGCAAGGAAACTGAAGCAATGATCAAAAACCTCCTAAAAAACAAGAGTCCAGGATCTGATGGATTTCCCAGGGGAATTCTACCAAACATTTAAAAAATAAATAATACCTATCCTCCTGAAGCTGTTTCAAAAAACAGAAAGAGAAAGAAAATTTACAAATTTGTGCTAGGAGGCCAGCAGTACCCTGATACCAAACCAGCTAAAGACCCCATCAAAAAGGAGAATTTCAGACCAATATCCCTCATGAATATGGATGCCAAAATTCTCAACAAGATCCTAGCTAACAGGATCCAACACACAGGATTTCCCATCACGACCAGGTGGGATTTATTCCTGGGATGCAAGGGTGGTTCAACATTCACAAATCAATGTGACAAAAAACATTATTAAAAGAAGAGACAAGAACCATATGATCCTCTCAATTGATGCAGAAAAGGCATTTGACAAAATACAACATCCTTTCCTCATTAAAACTCTTCCGAGTGTAGGGATAGAGGGAACATTACTCAATTTCATAAAAACCATCTATGAAAAGCTCACAGTGAATGTCATTCTCAACAGGGAAAAGCTGAGAGCATTTTCCTTAAGATCAGAAACCTGACAAGGATGTCCACTCTGGCCATTATTGTCCAACATAGTAAACCATAAGACACCTAGGAATAAACCTAACCAAAGAGGTAAAGAATCTATACTCTAGAAACTACAGAATATTTATGAAAGAAATCGAAGAAGACACAAAAATTTGGAAAAAAATTCCATGCTCACGGAGTAGAAGAAAAAACATTGTTAAAATGTCAATGCTACCCAGAGCAATGTATACTTTCAATGCCATCCCGATCAAAATACCAATGGGATTTTTCAATCTCATTGGAACAACTGGAACAGCTGGATCAAACAATCCTAAAATTTGTATTGAACTGGAAAAGACACTGTATTGTCAGGGAAATGTTGAAAAAGAAAACCAAAGCTGGGGGCATCACAATGCCTGACTTCAAGCTATAATAAAAAGTTGTGATCATCAAGACAGCTTGGTACTGGCACAAAAACAAACTCATAGATCAATGAAACAGAATAGAGAGCCCAGATGTGGAACCTCAATTTTATTGTCAACTACTCTTCGACAAAGCAGGAAAAAATATCCAATGGAAAAAAGACAGTCTCTTCAATAAATAGTGCTGGGCAAACTGGACAGCTATGTACAGAAGAATGAAATCGACCATTCTCTTATTCCATATAAAAAGATAAACTCTAAATGGGTGAAAGATCCAAATGTGAGATGGGAATCCATCAGAATCCTAGAGGAGAACATAGGCAGTAACTTTTTCAACACTGGCCACAGCAACTTCTTTCAAGGCATGTCTTCAAAGGCAAAGGAAACAAAAGCGAAAATGAGCTTTTGGGACTTTGTGAAGATCAAATACTTCTGCACAGCAAAGTAAAGGTCAACAACACAAAGAGGCAACCCACAGAATGGGAGAAGATCTTCACAAAGGACATTACAGATAAAGTGCTGGTATCTAAGATTTATAAAGAACTCAATCTCAACACTCAAAAAACATAATCACATCAAAAATGGGCAGAAGACATGAACAGACACTTATCCAAAGAAGACATACAAATGGCTAACAGACACATGAAAAAATGTTCAACATCATCAGCCATCAGGGTTTCAAACCACTTTACACAGTGATTCGAACCACTTTACACTGGTTAGAATGGTAAAAATTAACAAGGCAGGAAACAACAAATGTTGGAGAGGATGTGGAGAGAGGGGAACCTTCTTACACTGTTGGTGGGAATGCAAGTTGGTGCAGCCACTTTGGAAAATGGTATGGAGGTTCCTCAAAAAGTTGAAAACAGAGCTACCCTATGACCCTGCAATTACACTACTGGGTATTTACACTAAAGATACAAATTTACCTAAGGAATTATGTAACATTCCTTTACATAAGCTTGAGAAAATACCTACCTCCAAGGGTTTCTAGGAAAATTAAATAAAATGACTTATAAAGTGCCTAGCAGAGTGCCAAGTTGCTGGGATATAGTAAGTATTTAATAAATGACACTCCTCTTGAGAAACAGCACAAACTACAAAGTATGCAGATAAGACAATCACTCTGATTTGGACATTTTTCCATTAGCAATGTAAATATCGCATGAATAACAGTGGAATAATATCATGACACTAGCGTAAGTCGAAGCTAATTCATGCTTCTCATTAGAGTAAAAGCTGTAAGTCTCTGACAAAAGTTTGCAAATCCCCACTCATCTCTCCACCTTCTTAGCCCTCCACACACATCCATTATGTCCACAGGACAGGGGATGGCTAGGGGACTGGGAGCCCATGGGACATAGCTGGCATAGGGTTGAGTTTTGAAGGCATAATAAAGATGGTACCAAAGACATTTTACCTGCAGAAACTCTAAAAGAGGGTCCATGTTCCACAGACTATACATTACCTTTCTGCTCTGCCAGCTTCCACAGGTCCCGAGCTGCTGCCCAAGACAGCGTCATGGGATATTCCACAAGGACATGCTTGCCAGCATTGAGGAACTGCCTTTGGAAAAAAGAGAGAGACAGAGAGAAAATACACTGCAAGTAAGCGTCAATAAAACACCCTGCATGACAGAGAACGGGCTGTGAAAAATACATGTAAGTCTCTGGGTCACGAAGGAATGCAGATGAGAGTGGGGGCCAGAGCCTAACCTGTACTTCCTGTCCCTTTCTCCTAAGCTAGAAGAGGCATTCCGGTTATGTGTTCATTTGAACATTCATTTGTTCACTGACTATACTCATCATTCATGACTACACTCATATAGTCAACTAGGTACTATCTGCCAGTGTAAGGAGAAACAAATGACATTAACCTGTAAATTGCCTATTATCCCGTGGGAGCCATACACACAGCCTACCACACCCATGAACAGCCAGCGCTGCCTTGGTCAGTATGAAAAGGCTTCAATCATCTGACATGTAAGGAGGGATTTTCCAGGTGTGACCTACAAGATGAGGGTACGGAGATTTGTCCACTGGGGTCATGGCATGAGTTTCAGCACAGCTGGGGAGTAGACTACTGGCGGGAGAGGGAAACAAAGTCATAAAAGTAGCTGAGAGCCTGACTGTGCAGAACCTAGAATGCTCTGCTCAGAAGTTTGGATTTTATTCTCCAGATACTCCTAAGGTGCAAACATTTATAAACTACAAAATCACCTTTTTAAGGAAATACACTCTGGTGCCAAAGTAGGGTAAAGGGAACCAAGGAAAGGTATTTCTTTCTACACTGGAGCTGAAGCGGCCAGGAGGGAGCAGCCTATCCTGGGGAACAGCACACTGGCAGCTGTGATTTAATGTAAGGACCGAAAAGGGAAGTGAGACTCAGGGGCGTGGCTGTCAGGTCGTGCGTGGGGCTCCCCCTTCCAGGCGCATTCCCCCCAAAGGCTCGAAGGGCTCTAGGCTTCACATCTGAAGGTACGGCAGGGGGACGTGTCACTTCTCTTGCTTTATAATGTCATCTGCCCTCTCCGATGTCACCACTACCTTCTTTCTGTCCCTCTCTCATGGCAAAAGCCGTTCCTGTTAAAGGAACTCTTGGAGATACTTAAAATGTTAAAAGCAACAAAGGATACAATGGTGACAGCTGATCCAAACTTAGAAAGGATTACGACAATTTGCCAAAGTGCCATGAAGATACTGGCTCCACTTCCCAGTATGACAAGAGGAAGCACTATTCAATCTGCTGTCAATGAATTCTTTTATAAAGAACACCCTTCGATTCTTTGTATTGTTTTAAATTATAGTATACCAAATAAATATTAGTTTGACGTAGTTTTCATTTTCTTCCACATTTGTAACTCATAGTTAGAGTTTTTAGCATTTTGACCATTTTTTTAAATGGATTTTATATATTTATTTGACAGACAGAGATCACAAGTAGGCAGAGAGGCAGGCAGAGAGAGAGGAGGAAGCAGGCTCCCTGCTGAGCAGAGAGTCCAATGTGGGGCTCGATCCCAGGACCCTGAGACCATGACCTGAGCCAAAGGAAGAGGCTTTAACCTACTGAGCCACCCAGGTGCCCCTAGCATTTTGACAATTTTTAAAGGTGATGGCTCCACTGTGAATTTCCCCTTCAGTTATTAAAATTTCTTTAAGAGATTTCAGTTTGCCCCGTCATTTTTATGCTCCTGCTCTGCTGTGCAAGGTAAGGACCACCGACATTGAAAACCCACCTGATATAGTCTTCGTGGCTAGAGCTCTCACTGCAGATAAAAGCAACCTCAACCTCTTCACTGGAAAGAGCATCTTCCAAGGAAATCTGCCGGACTTCATCAATGTTCCCAAGCTCTCGTCTATTTGAGAATAACAAAAATGCTACCCAAAAGTCCACAGCATATCCGATAAGTGAGCACCATCCTTTTCCTTGCCTCCCAACTATGTCCTGGTAACCAGCTTTTGGAAATGAAGAAATTAATTCCCTCCCTCCCTCCCACTTCCAGGACATTACCCGCCACAGAGTGAGAAATACAGGTTTAAGTCAAGACACCTGGCATTGAGTGCCGACACTACTGCTAACAGCTTGTAGGACCTGGCAGTCTTTGAATTAGTCCGTCTCTAAAATGAAAACAACTGCTCTCCTTTTATCACAGGAGAAGTGGTCTCGAGGACCACTAAGCATTAGGACTACCAGACTTCACTCACAGTCTAAGAGAAGAAGGAAGACACACATGTAAATATGTAAGCTCAACACTACACGAACATGAGAGCTGTCGTGCTTGGCGGTTCAGGTGGGAAGTTCAATTAAGGTGAGGAACATCTAATCTAGGGTTTTGGAGGAGGCTTCCTGGGGGGATGGTAGGACTTAGCAGGTAGCATGTGAGAAACAGAGCATGTGAGAAGGGGAACAGTGTGATAAAGGTAGGGGTGCAGTAAAGCAGGGGGTGTGAGCTGGCCATCTTCCCATATGACTTGAGTAGCTTAGAAGTCGTCACTATATCAGGCACGGCAGCCAGCTAGCAGAGGACTGGGGTTTCAGGGACAAGGAGAGGCCCCACTTCAGCCTTGAACCCAACTATTGTGTTCAATCCAGCTTCAGGTAGGGCTGTAATGGGAGTTACAGTGCTGGTGAATAGTCATTTTGATCTCCCGTTTATGTGCAAGTCCCTTCGACTCTTACTGAGGGGAGAAGACTGACCAAGGGCAGATTCCTACCACTTCCAGGTCTCTCTAGTGCCCTGGATGGTCTGTGTGGACCATCACAGCAGTTAACCACGCTTTGTTCGATTTCTCTAAAGCATTAAAAAGCAGAGAGAGGTATCTAGGTTGCTCCCCATCCTCTCTCCTCAGCCAACACAGTGTCTACATCTTGTTCACAATTAACACGCATAAATGACCTTATACCGTGTGAGTTCGGTGACTGGCGTATGTAAGGAAGTGGTGAGTGGTGGAGGAAGGGACTGCGTGAGTGTGGGTCAGAGAAGAAACACAGTGAGAAGTTTGGTTTTGACTGAGTTACAGGGGATAAAAGTGAGGCTCAAAATTACCAAAGGGAAAAGAATACATGTTGCTTAGATGATGGGCTTTGGAATCAAACAGACGTGTATTCAAAGTTAGGCCTTAGACTTTCTAGCTGTGTGTCCATAGGCAAATTACATAACCTCTCTGTGGCTCAGTTTCTTTATCTGTAAAGCGGGGTTCATAATGCTATCTGTATCAAATAGCTGGTAAGGCTTGTAAAGCCCAGGGCCACTGCATGGATGGCTATGACGATAACTGATACAATGATTAAATGGCACACACCGATGGCCTTCTTTCAGGCCAAGCCACCATGTGTTCACTGTGCCCCTTGTGTCACCATCAGGCCCTACTCTCATCTTCCCTGCCTTTGTCTTCGCTGTATATCCCCACTGCAGGTCCAGGACTCCGGCTCCCAGACTCATCCCAACTTGCGATCTAGTGGGGTTGACCCTGAGCACGGTTCCCTGGAATGACCCCAGAGCTGGCTCTCTCTCTTCCTGGGTCTGGAGAATCTCTATGTCCCAAGCCCTAATTCACCTCATTGGTTTTGCCACGAATTACAAGGCACAGGATAAATGCCAGCCACCTGGACACGAAGCCAATCAGGTTCAGGAATGCTGAGGAAGGATGCGGATTCCGCAAGTCCCTGATCCGCACAGAGCCGGCTCTGCCAACGCCAACCACCACCACTCCGAACTTCCTCTCAGGCTGAAACACAAGGACCAAGGAAGGATTTTTAAAAACAGTCAAAGCCTCCAACAGAGAGCAGCAAAACAAAGACACATCAGCAGGACCAGTAGAGTCCAGACAAGGGAGAAAAGGAGCCGACCCAGAACACACATGAAGCCATAGCATATGAGGGGGGGGGACTAAGACACTCCCTGAGCCGAGAGCCTGGGGAGCAGTGAGCTCCACCCAGCATATATTTCTTTCCTTTTTTTTTTTTTAAGATTTTATTTATTTATTTGACAGACAAAGATCACAAGTAGGCAGAGAGGCAGGCAGAGAGAGAGGAGGAAGCAGGCTCCCTGCTGAGCAGAGAGCCCAACGCGGGGCTCCATCCCTGGACCCTGAGATCATGACCTGAGCCGAAGGCAGAGGCTTTAATCCACTGAGCCACCAGGCATCCCCCAGCACATATTTCTAGAGACGCTCTGACGGTGTCATCCGCAGAGAAGGCTCCTCACGCTTGGCGTTCCATTTCCACCACCTCCTCTCCAACTATGAGAGATTTCCCTCTTTAAGACGTACCTCTGTACTCCCTGAATCCTTCCTCCAGGGGGCATGCAATCTGATACAGGAGGGCTCATTCTTAGAGAGATGCTGCCACCCAGGACACGGGGCAAGCCATGAGCGGTCGGTCACCTTATTCAGATGCCCCACTACAGCTTCTGACTTCCAGCCAATTTCACTCCCACTCTCCGGGGAAAGCTTACCCAGTATTGGGGTGGACTGTGAAGGGCGGTATGCAAATAGTACCAGAGTGAAAAATCAAGTCGATTCTTAAAGTTACAGAGCCTCTCAATTTATCCAAACTGATAGAAATGACCTCTACCTCGAACCCAGTCCTCCTAGGGTGTCTCCGAGTGTAGAAATGGGAATGTCATCTTGGATTCACCCATTCCTGCCACCCGTGATATGTGTCTGTCACCATTTCCCACTGATTCTGCCCCTCCCTGTGTCCGCAGCTCTAGGGCTGGCCCAGGATTTCTTGGCCTAAGTCACCTGGTCTCACTCCTTCCAAGCCCATCCTTCCCACGCATCGCCCACAGGCTTCCCAGAGCAGCTGCTTAAGATAAAACTGCAGTCCCTCCCCTGATTAAAGCCCTTCATTTCCCAGCTGTTACTGGCTGATGGTATCCTCCCAAAATTCATATATTGAAACCCTAATCCCTAGTATGATGGTATTAGGAGATGGGGCTTTTGGGGAGGTAACTGGGTTTAAATGGGGTCACGAGGCAGAAGCCCTCATGAATGGGATTAGTGCCCTTAGACGAGTCACAAGAGACCTTGCTGCTTCTCTCTGTGCTCTGCCCAGGTGTCAGCAGTCTGTAACCAGAAGAGAGCCCTCAACCAGAACTTGACCATGGAACCTGATCTCAGACTTCCAGCCTCTGGAACTGGAAGAAATAAATTTCTGTTTTTTATAAGCCATCCGGTCTATGGTACTTTATCGGCTTTGATAGCAGCCCAAACTAAGATACTGGCTAAAGACAGAAAAATACTTAAGTCCAAGTTCTTAAAAAAAAAAAAAAAATGCTGAATCATTATGCTGTATACCTGAAACTAATATATTGTTCTATGTCAATTAAATCACAATTAAAAACATACTTTAAGATAGAAAAAAAAAAAACCCTCTGCCCCTGGGTGTTCATGGAACAAAAACATTAAAAATATTTCATTCTCTACTCCAGCCCCTCACCCAAGGTGTAGTTCCCTCAGATTCTCCCATCTCGGTAAATGCCACACCATTCACTTAGCTGCTCGGGTCCCTAAACTTGGGAATTATCCTTGCTTTTTTCCTCTGTCCCCCATTCCATACCCAATTCATCAACAAGTTGTCAAGATCCATCCATAAGCCTTCTATCTACTTCTGTCCATCTTCATTGCTACTCCCTCTCCCAAGTCACAATCTCATCCATTCGACGTTCCAGCAAACTTTCTAACTGGTTCCTTTGCTTTACTCTTTGCCCTATTCTGTCTACTCTTCATACAGGAGCAAAATGATCTTTAGACTAAATATAATCAGTTAATTATCTGCCCCTCCCCACCCAGGTTTCAATTCTCAGGAAGCCACCTGTTATACTCAGAATTAAGCCCAAACCACTTGCTGTGGTCTACAAAGGCCTTTGTGATCTGGCCCCTGCCTATTTCTCTAAGCTCATCTCCTAGCCCTCTCCTTCTTGTCACATTGGCCGTCTTAAGTAAACCATACATGCAAAGGCCCTCTTTTAGCATGTCACCGTCAGTTTGCACCTCAGGGCCTTTGCATGTATGGTTTACTTTGAAAAAGTATCAGACTCCAGGGATGTATTGTGGACAGACCCTGCTCTTTTTTTTTTTTTTAAAGATTTTATTTATTTATTTGACAGAGAGAGATCACAAGCAGGCAGAGAGGCAGGCAGAGAGGAGGAAGCAGGCTCCCTGCTGAGCAGAGAGCCCGATGTGGGACTCGATCCCAGGACTCCGAGATCATGACCTGAGCCGAAAGCAGCGGCTTAACCCACTGAGCCACCCAGGCGCCCCGACAGACCCTGCTCTTAACAGAGATCTTAAAGAAGGAAGAGAGCAAACAAGTCAACACATGAATAAATGTCAAGTGATAGTGTGCACTACCAAGATAATGAAGTGGGGTAAAGGGCATAGAGGGAGATTATAGGAGGGGGTGCTTTGGTTTTGAAGGGGTGGTGAAGGAAGGCCTCTCTGAGGAGGCAGCTTTGAACAAAGACCTGTATATACTGAGTAAATGACCCACACAGTTACATGGGGGCAAATGAGGCAGAAGGAGGCATTCTTTCAAAGGCTTCAAGGGAGGCAGATACCTGCAGGGCTTGGAAATAGTGGATATAATCATAAAACATGCAACAACATATGTCTTGTACTTAAATATGAAAGTCTTAGGGTAACTGGGTGATGGACATTAAGGAGGACAGGGGATGTAATGAGCACTGGGTGTTATAAGACTGATGAATCACTGAACTCCATCTCTGAAACTAATAATACATTATATGTTAATTAATTGAATTTAAATTTTTTTAAAAAGGCAATTTAAAAACAAGCAAGCAGAAAGGCCCAAGTATTAAAATAAAAACAACCATTTTGGTTGACTGCATTAAAAAAAAGAAGAAAACATAAAGCTGTCTGGTATCTCCCATCTCTCTCTTATCTTAAAACTTTTCTTCCTTCTATAATACTTATCACTTAAATATTTTAAAACCACTTTTGTCTATAAAATTTAAAAACAGATATTTAATAAATAAATAAATAAGAGGGTAGGAAAATCTTTACCAAAGACTTCTTCACCAAACATTGAGGACTTCCAAACTTGGCTCTACTTCTGGTCACCTCTCCCACTGCGTACCTTTAGACTTCTAACTTTCCAAACAACTGGAAAGTACGTAAAACTTTGTACGTTTGCTACCTTTAAGCCTTTGCAAATCCTGTGTCCCTTGAGCTCCTCCCTACTGCCCACCTGTAAGTCTTCAAAGCTTTGAAGACCTGGGCATCTTATGAAGTCCTTTCTGATGCTATTGGTTAGATTATTTATTTTTTTTGCATCCTTTAAAATTCACCCATTTTAGTAAATGTCTATGAGTTTTGACCAACATACAGTCATATTACCACCACAAATCAAGATATAAAATAGCTCTATCATCCTCCTCCAAAATTACTTATGCTCCTTTGTAGTCAAACCTGACTCCCACTCCAGGCAACCGCTGTTTGCTTACTCTCTCAATAGTTTTGGCTTTTCCAGAAAGTCATATAAATGAAGTCATACAATATGTAGTGCATAAAAAATGCATTTTTTTATCTACGTTGTTACATGTACCAGTAATTTCTTTCTTTCTTCTTCTTCTTCTTCTTCTTTTTTTACTAAGTAGCAGTAGTTTACTGTATGAATATACAGATATGTTTATCCATTTGACAAATGAAGAGCATTTCTCCTGCTCCCAGTTTGAATGAATTCATAATTTATTCTATTATGAATAAAGCTGCTATAGTCGTCATTGACTAGTTTTTGTGTAAATTAAACATGGTTCTTATTTAACTTGGGTAAATACCTGGGTATGAGTGCTGGGTCATATATTTAAGTGATTTGTTTGAGACTTACAGTAAATCATATGTTATGTTTGCTGGGTTTTATGTCACGCATAGATTTAACTTTATGAGAAATTGCCAAACTGTTTACCACAGTGAATCCTGGAATGACTCTATGTACTATTGTGCATTCTCATGGCGTTCCACCAACATCTAGTTCTATCAGGTTTTCTTCTCACCAACATCTAGTACTATCAGGTTTTTCTCCTCCTTTTCATTATAGCCATTTTAACTGGTATGTTGTGGTATCTGTGGCTTCTACTTACATTTCCATAATGACTAGTGATGTTAAGGGCTGTTTCATGTGCTTATCTGCCATCTGTATATCTACACTGGCGCTGTGTCTATCCAAATCATTTGCGAACCTCTATTCGGTTGTTTTCTTATAGTGAGTTTTTAGAGTTCTTCATATATTTTTGATACTGAATTCATTTGTCAAATTTGTAATTTCCAGTCTGTAGCACGTCTTTTCATTTTCTTAAGAATGTCTTTCTAGGAGCTTGAAGTCTTAATTTTGATGAAGTCCAAATTATCAAAAAAATTTAATGTATCATTCTTCTGGCTAACACAAAGACACAAAGACTTTCTCCTATGCGTTCTCTCAGCGATTTAACAGTTGAAGGCTTAAAGTTTCAGTTACTTTATGTTCTCATTTGAATTAGTTTTTGTATATGGTGTAAGGTATGAATCAAGGTTCTTCTAAAAACATTTTTAGGTAGAGAGGCAGCCTCTCGAATGTGTATTCCACAGGCTGAATCAATTGCCCACAGTGAGGCAGAGGTATGCCAGGCTTGTATGTAAATATACCCAGACTTCACGCCCAGCTAATGTACCATCTGCTCTGGAAGCCATAATGAGCTTTTCCCCCTCTTTGCGTATGATATCCAATTGTTCCAACAAAAATTTATTGAGAATAACTTTTTTTCCCACTGAAATCCCTTTGTACCTTTGTGATATTGTCTCAATTGTTGCAGTTTTATAGTAAGTTTTAAAATCAGCTACTGTCAACCTTCCAACTTTTTTCCCTTCTTTTCCAAAACTGTAGTTCTGCCTTTACATAAAAGTTTTACCATAAACTTGTCAATTTCTAACAAAAAGAAAAAATCTGCCAGGATTTTGAATGGGATTACATTGACTCTATAGATTAGTTTGGGAAAAAAAGAAACAACTTGGGATAGTGAATCTTCACATTCATGAACATGATATATATCTTCACATGTTATTCTTTGATTTCTTTTATTCTGTCATTTTCAGTGTATGAATCTTGTTTTGTTAAATTTATACCTAAGTATTTTGTGCTGCTGTAAATAGTATTTATTTTTTAGCTTCCACTTTTAAACTGTTTATTGCAAATATATAATTGATTTTTGTATATTGAGTCAGATTTTCTACATAGACCATAAGTCAAACATAAATAGAGATGGTTTCACTTCTTCCTTCTCAATCTAAAGTGCTTTATTCAACTTCCTTGCCTTATTGCACTGGTAGGTCTTCTGCTATGATTCTGACTTAGATTAGTGGGAACAGACATTCTTGCCTCATTTTTAATCTCAGGGAGAAAACACTGGGTCTTTAATATGAAAAATGATGTTAAATGTAGATTTTTTTTTGCAGATACCCTTTATCAGGATGTGAATATTTTCTCCTATTCATATTTTGCTGAGATTTTTAAAAAATTATAAAAGGTCTAGTTTTATCAAATGCCTTTTCTGAGTCTACTGATGTGATCATTTAAACTTTTCTTAAACTCTATTAATACAGTAATACCTTTCATTCCTAGGATAAACCTCACTTGGCCTTGCATTATCTTTTTTATATACTGATGATTCTAGTTGCTAAAATCTTATTAAAAATGTTTGCATTTATGCTCATGAAAGTTATTGGTAATTTTCTTATAATATGAAATGATTCCTAGCATAACTAATTTTATAAAAGTATTGTCTTTTTTTTTTAAGATTTTTATTGCTAGAGAGAGCGCATGCACGCAGGCTCAAGCAGTGGGGAGAGGCAGAGGGAGGAGACTCCTCACTAAGCAGGGAGTCTGATACAGGACTTGATCCCAGGACCCTGAGAGCATGAACCAAGCTGAAAGCAGACCCTTAACTGACTGAGCCACCCTGGCACTACATTGAGCATTCCATGCTCATGGATTGGAAGAATAAATATTGTTAAAATGTGTATACAGCCCAGAACAATCTATACTTTCAATGCCATCCTGATCAAAATTCCACCGGCATTTTTCTAAGTGCTAGAACAAACAATCCTAAAATTTGTGTGGAATCAGAAAGGACCCCAAATTGCTAAGGAAATGTTGAAAAAGAAAAACAAAACTGGGGCATCACATTGCCTAATTTCAAGCTTTACTACAAAGTTGTGATCACCAAGACAGCATGGTACTGGCACAAAAACACACACATAGACCAGTGGAACAGAGTAGAGAGCCCAGATATGGACCTGCAACTCTATGGTAAAATAATGTTCGATAAAGCAGGAAAAAATATCCAACAGAAAAAAGACAGTCTCTTCAATAAATGATGCTGGGAAAAATTGGACTCAACCATTCTCTTACACCATGCGCAAAGATAAACTCAAACTGGAAGAAACACCTCAACATGAGGCAAGAATCTATCAAAACCCTAGAGAAGAACATACGCAGTAACCTCTTCTACATCAGCCACAGCAACTTCTTTCAAGATGTGTCTCCAAAGGCAAAGGAAACAAAAGCTAGAATGAACTTTTGGGACTTCATCAAGATCAAAAGCTTTTGCACAGCAAAGGAAATAGTCAACAACACAAAGAGACAATCCACATAATGGGAGAAGATATTCGCAAATGACACTAAAGACAAAGGGCTGATATCCAAGATCTATAAAGAACTCCTCAAACTCAACACTCAAAAAACAGATAAATCACGTCAAAAAATGGGCAGAAGACAGGAACAGACACTTCTCCAAAGAAGACATACAAATGGCTAACAGACACATGAAAAAATGTTCATCATCACTAGCCATCAGGGAGATTAAAATCAAAACCACATTGAGATACCACCTTACACCAGTCAGAATCGCCAAAATCAACAAGACAGTAAACAGCAAGTGTTGTAGAGGATGTGGAGAAAGGGGAGCCCTTTTACACTGTTGGTGGGAATGCAAGTTGGTGCAGCCATTTTGGAAAACAGTGTGGAGATTCCTTAAGAAATTAAAAATAGAGCTACCCTGTGACCCTGCAATTGCACTACTGGGTATTTACCCCAAAGAAACAGATGTAGTAAAAAGAAAGGCCATCTTTCTTACCCCAATGTTCATAGCACCAACGGCCACAGTCACCAAACTGTGGATAGAAACAAGATGCCCTTCAACAGATGAATCGATAAAGAAGATATGGTCCATATATACAATGGAGTATTATGCCTCCATCAGAAAGGATGAATACCCAACTTTTTGTATCAACATGGACAGGACTGAAGGAGATTATCCTGAGTGAAATAAGTCAAGCAGAGAGAGTCAATTATCACACGGTTTCACTTACTTATGGAACATAAGGAATAACATGGAAGACATTAGGAGAAGGAAAGGAAAAGTGAAGTGGGGGAAATGGGAGAGGGAGACAAACCATGAGAGACTGTGGACTCTGAGAAACAAACTGAGGATTTTGGAGGGCAGAGACATGGGGAGTTAGGTGAGCCTGGTGGTGAATATTAAGGAAGGCACGTATTGCATGGAGCACTGGGTGTGGTGCATAAACAATGAATCTTGGAACACTGAAAAAATAAAATTAAATTTAAAAATAAAAATAAATAAATTAAGTAAAGTAAACATAAAATAAGTTAAATAAACTAAAAAATAAAATAAAATAATTTTGGAGGAACTTCAGGGGGTAAGGACATGAGGACGAGTGATGGACCACCACTCTGGGAGGGGAAAAGGAGATTCCAAATAGGAAGAATAACCTAATGTTTTTTAACCACTGTTTACAAGGATCAAAAAATTTAACAACACATTGGTGAGTATGGAAAAACAGGTGTATTCATACAATGCAAGAGGGAGAGAAAAACGGGCAACTTTTGTGGAGAACAACTTGGAAAGTACTTATGCAAATACTCTGTGGTCTAGTAAATCTGTTTCTAGAATGCATCCTACATAAATACACAATGAAAAGACTTAGGTTTACTGCAGCCTTACCTGTAATAGCAGAAAATCGCAAATAAGATACATATTGTTAATGCCTGGCTATGTACACTATGGTATGTCCTTACAATGAAATATCACACCACTATAGAAAAGAATAAGGAAGTTCTTTATGTATTTAAAGGGACTGAGCTCCAAGATAGATTTGTTAGGTGAGAAAAGCAAGACACAGATCAGTGTAACACAGTTTGTGCAAAAGAAGGAGGGGACAGCTGGAGAGAAAAGAAATATTTGTGGTATACATTTAGAATCTCTCTAAAAGGACAGCCAATAAACTAGTTAACTCTGTTTGCCTGGGAGCATGAGAACCGGAATAGCTGGGAGGGAAGAGGACTTTTCAGAAATCTTCTCCCCTACCACCAAATTCTTTAAAATTTTGAATCATGTGGATATATTAGTTATCCAAAATAAAAACACTTAAACTAGATACATATATCCAAGGGATGCTCCAAGCAGACTGGAACTCTACAGCTTGTGGACTCTTTGCTTACTCCTATCTCCCTACCTGGGGGTCTCTCTACAGTGCCCAGAATCTTCTGCTGCCCCACCCTGAGGACCTCCTGCCCCTGACTGTCCAGTCCACTGACCCTAATCGTTTGACTCCTCACCCCTCCAGGCTACAACTCCTGCTTCCACTCCCACTTTCTGGCCAAGCTATAATCCGGTTTCCACTGCCACGACTCTCTGCTTCATCACAGACCATCTTTTCATTGATAAATTCAAGGCCTTTTTCCCAGCCGCATTCCCCTGGACCTCAGACATATTTAAAACTTAATTGGACTTTCCCTCCTTTCTTGGCTTCTCTCATCTCATACTGAGGTTTTCTTTCTTTCTTTCTTTCTTTTAATTAAAAGATTTTATTTATTTATTTGACAGAGAGGTCACAAGTAGGCAGAGAGACAGGCAGAGAGAGAGGGGGAAACAGGCTCCCTGCTGAGCAGAGAGCCCAATGCGGGGCTCGATCTCAGGGTCCTGGGATCATGACCTGAGCTGACAGATGTTTAACCCACTGAGCCACCCAGGCGCCCAAGGTTTTCTTTTCACACTTCACCACTTTCCTTCTTCACTCTGCCCTCTGGATGTACGTACTTCCCAGGATCAATCCTTGTCCCTCTGTTCTTTTCTCTTCCCCATATCCCTGGATTTCAGGGACAGGGGATCCCTTCATTCCTAAGGTTTCCATGACCACCTTTATGCTGAGGACTCCAAAATCCCGAGCTGTGAGCCATCCTTTCCTCCAAGCTCCAGCTAAGAAGAAATGCCAGCTGGTCATTTTCAATTTCCACCTGGCCATCTCACTGTGACCTGGATCACAATCTTCTGTGCCAGGTGCCAACCATCCACCCCACCTGGCTGGCTCTGCTTTGATCTTCTGGGCAAAGGCCAGTGGCTCCACGAAATCCCTAAGGGACCCAGCTTGAAAGGCTAGAAGTCCTTGGAGTCGTTCATGTATTCAACAGACTTCCTCTGAGATCAGACTAGCTGAGGCTGAAAATCCCTCCCCACCCTTCTACTCCAGCTAGACTCTGACCCACAGCAAGTCTTCCCTGAAGTTTTCTGGTGTGTGATTTCCTTCCTCTGTATTTTAACTAGTCCGTCTAAGTTCTGGATTGCATGACAAGACTACTAAACAGTTTCTGAACCATCCGCTCACTTCACTAAATGATGACCACCATTTGCTGAGTACAAACAAGGTATGAGGCATCACACCAGGTGCTACGGGTATGCTAAGATGAGTAAGATACAGAGAGAGCTATATTAGATGTCAGAGAATGGCAAGTAACAAAAAAAGAGGAGTTAATGAGAAGGAGGTATCACTTCCAGAAAGAAAGACCTGAGAAACTTTTCATGTCTTAGAAATGAACTGCATTGACAACATTAGCTGAGCTGGGCACCTGGGTGGCTCCATTGGTTAAGCCATTGCCTTTGGCTCAGGTCATGATCCTGGAGTCCTGGGATCGAGTCCCGCATTGGGCTTCCAGTTCTGTGGGGAGTCTGCTTCTCCCTCTGACCGTCTCCCCTCTCATGCTCTCTCTCTCACTCTCTCTCTTTAATAAATAAAGTCTTAAAAAAAAAAAAAAAGATTGGCTGAACTTCTTATGCACAAGAAGACGGGCATTAAGAGAGTCAGACATCAGCGCTCACACGACCATTCTGCCCCCAATACCCCATGCCTTGAACAAGCTACTTAACCCTCATTTCCTTCACCTACAAAACAGAGGTGATAATAGCATCTTGCTCATAGGTGTCTTGTAAGGATTCAATTGTGCACAGCGTGGGGTACTGTGCAGCAGATTAACTCTATGTTTTATCTTGAAAATGTAGTCCTGAGTGGAAAAAATAAGAACGAGAACAAGCTAAAACCATAACACAGTAATACAATTAGTGAAATTAAAAGTATACTACACCGTGGTTGCCAGGGGCTCACGGTGAGGAGCAACAAAAGCAAGGAGTATTTCAGAGTGAGGGTCTAAATGCTGATTGTGGTAATGGCTATGCAAACTGATACATGTGCTTTAATTCACACAACTTGTGCACCAAAAAAAACAAAAACAAAAACAAAAAACACATTTTATGAAATGTAAATGTAAAGAGTATTTGTACAAAAACAGTAACATATACTTTCATGAATACACGGAAACAAGAAGGTAATCATTTAATCCAATAGGACAATAGCATAGTTGTCTTGGGAAGGGGAGAACAAGGATAAAGACCACAAGGAATCAGAAAATAAATACAAGAGAGGAGCCCTGCACACACCAGCAAGGACCACACGTCACAAATTGGGGCTGAGGAGTACCTTCTATGCTTGAGGTGTCCTCCTCTGCCCCCCAAGAGGGAGAGAGAATGACCTAGAGGAGGGTAAGGAAAGGAAAGGAGAGTAAGTACTGGAAGTGAAGAAGGGACAAGGAGGCAGGAAGTCAAGCAAGAAAAAGAAAAATTTGGAAGGTATTATGGTCTCACTTACAAGCAAATCCCATGAGTACAAGTACCGTATCTATAATTTTTTTTGCCATTAAAGCCATCAAGCTGAGTCTAAAGTCTGGTACAGTGTACTGTTACACTTCCACTTTAGTGACTAAATCAAGAAAACAGGATTTACAGCATGGAGCTTGGGAAAGGAGGGAGGAGGAGGTCAAGCTTCCAGGCCACGCACACAGGTGACTGTGGTGCCATTCCTGAGAAGCCTATTTGGGGCAGCCGAAAAATAGCAGGTCTACTTGTTTTGGAAAGAGTTGGAGCACCTGGAGAACCTCTCAGTGGAGACGAGCAATCCAGGCTTCTCATGTGCAGATCTGGAGTTGGGGAGTAGGATGTGGTCGAACAAATCCACTGGGGACATTCCTGAGCATACGACTAACAAAAACTGTGGGATCAGATGAGCAGCCCGGGATGATGGGCAGGAGGAGGAGTATCCTGGGAAACACAAAGTTTTCAAAAGCAGACAGAACACAAGCCTAAAAGTCTGAGAAGTGAGTAGAGAGCTAGGCAGAAACCCTGGGACGACATGGGAACTACTTGAAGAACACGGCCAACAGGGTCAAATGCTTCAAAAGGGAACTTTCCACCAAATATGGCAATAGGGATGCTACTGGTGACCCTTCCTTGCAAAGTTTTGGTGGAACAGTGAGAACCAAGTCGGACTGCAATGAAGCTGACATAAAAGGGAAGTGAGAAAGTGGTCTCAGACACTGAAGGATGGGTGTATAAGGCAGAAGAGGAGTCGGGACAGATAAAGGGGAACCCAAGGCCTAGCGACGTTTTCAAAGGTTGAGAGGAAAAAGCCATCCAAGAAGGAAGGGTCAAAGTGACAGGAAAGAAGGGGTAACTGATGAGTGGGGGGACTGTTACCAGGCCAGGCTGTATAAGCTTCTATCAATGCAAAGTTTCTAATTTTTCTTCAGAACTCCTAAGACCATGAGAATTTGAGTGAGTCACAAGGCCCTTCACATAAGGGGTCAGAGGCACCAGAAAGTGCTTAAAAGAAGTCAGCCCTAAAGTGGGGAAGGCCAGTAGGCTAGTTGGATCAGTCAGTAGGAGACTCACTTTGGACTTTTACCATTTTGTGGCTTTTGAGCTTTGTACTATGTATGTGTATTGAGATTATTACAAAAATAATTTTTTAAAAAATTATTATTTAAGATGAATTTCACTAAGAAAGATACCTGACTGCAGTAGTTTGAGAATGACTTGGAGAGAGGAAGATATGGAGAAAGTAACTACGGACATCTCTTTCAAGAAGCCTCCCTTTGAAAGACACGAGAAAAACAGGATTATAGTAGCTTGACAAAATGTCACGTGTGGTTTTTTTCTGAAGAAAGTAAGAACTAAAGCATTTTGAGGGGAGCCTGCATGGCTCAGTTGGTTAAGCAGCCGACTCTTGGTTTTAGCTCAGGTCAGGATCTCAGGGTCCGGGGATCAAGCCCCACGTCCGGCTCTGTGCTCAGTGGGGAGTCTGCTCGAGAATTCTCCCTCTCCCTCTTCCCCCACCTGTGCTCTCTCTCTATAAATAAATAAATCTTTAAAAAAAAGAAAATAAAGCCTTTGGAAATATGAGTCAGAATGAGTCCGCAAAAATGAGGCTAACAATGCAGCTGGTAAAGGAGATAATTAGGGAGGCAGGGTGAGGTCTGCAGAGGCAACAGAATTTGCCATTCGGAGTATGGACAGGGGTTTCTAGGGACACTGGATACGACAGGCCCACTCTCCTTTCTTCTTCCTCTATCCAGCCCAGGCATGGGGGTAAGGTACTTCAAGGGCAACCTGATTAGTCCAAGCCAATTGGTAAAATCTTAGCTCCTCTAACCCAATAACTAGTCCAGGAGTGGGCATGTGGCATAATTCTTGCCCCTAAGACCTATGCCACTAAGACCTAAGGAGGCAGTAGGTGTTACTTCACAAAACAGAGGTCCCTGCTTATCTGGGAGAGCTGCAGGAAGCTGTCTTCTTCTCCTGCTCAAAGTGAATGAGGAAGCACGTCGCCTCAACTGTGGCTGGCAGCCATCCTATAGCCATCAGGGGCATCGTCTCCAGAGGAAAGCTAACATCTGGACGAAGAGCAGAGAGATGACATGATCCTAGATCATGAGGATCGCCGGGCCAGTGGATCAGCCGGCCCTGAAGCCTGCCCTCCACTGGGACTTCCCAGATGAAAAACACATGATGTTGGGTTTTTCTACACTCACATCCTGGAGCTCTCTCACTAATAAACATCCCTTTCACTGTGACAAGAGGAGTAAGGCGAATGGGAAGGCAGGAATTGAGAGAGATGATGTCTGATGGTTCTCATTTTTCTCTGTAAAGTAGGAAGTGGTCCAGGTACTAAGAGTGAGGAAGGAGCAGGGAGGAATGAGAAGACAGGAGCTGGCCGTTCAGGGCAATGGGAAAGGGGGCCGCCTGCAGCTCCGCGGAGGCCGGGGATGCTGTGCTGAGCACCCCACGAGGGTCTGGACACATTCACCAGCTGTCAACAGCATGAAGCTGTGCCACTCACCCAAGACCACTGTCCTGGGTCCGCCATGTGGCTCAACAGAAGAGGAAAAGCAGTTGGGGACATCGGACCAAGGGTGATCCTCTCCTCTTGGAGAGGAGTAAAGGCAGGAAGGAGCTGATCAGTCAGGGAAAAACAGAAGGGCAAAGTGACTGGAAATCTCAGCAGATCAAAGAACAGGGATAGTACAACTGAGAGCCCCTAGGAGACAATGCAGAGAAATGTCGTAGTAAGCAGATGTTAAATGTCCCCAGAATAACACAAAGTAAGGCTCTAGGCCCAGCACCCTTATACCCTGCTGCTCACTCAAGCCCCAGCCCTTCAGTGTTATTTCAGCTTGAGGTACAATCAGTAAATTCCAATCTAACTGAAGCCGGTCAGACACAGATAAGAACGCAGAAGGGCCCAATTTTTCCATATCGCCCAGAGCCATGTACACGTTGGCAGGCGGGAAGGGAAACGTTTTCAAGTCTGTGCCAATGTTTTTGAAAGTTGTGTAGGGAGAGAAGAAACTCAGTGAAGGAAGAGGAAAAATGCAAGAAAAGCATTCCGTACACCGGTCCTTTGAAAGCACTCACCTCTGCATTCATCTTGTTCTCCTACTTCCGTGGCTGTGAAGACAAAAGCAGAGGTTAGGACACCTGCCCCAGACTCCATGCAGACACTCCCTTTGCCATCCCACTTTCTCCCACACCTTGTTTTTTTTTTTTTTTTTTTTAAGATTTCATTTATTTTAGAGAGAAAAAGAGCGCAAGAGTGGGAGGGGGAGGGGGAAAGAGAGGGAGAGAAGGAGAATCTCAAGCAGACTCACAACTGAGTACAAAGCCTACCATAGAGCTTGATCCCATGACCCTGAGATCATGACCCCAGCCAAAACAAAGAGCTAGACGCTTAACCCACTGAGCCACTCAGGCGCCCATCTCCCACACTACCTATCATCCCACTGGCCCTATCGTCCCCAAATGCCTCCACCACGTTTACCCCGCCAGTAATGGTACCCAGGCCAGTGTCTGATTCTGAGGCTGGTGGAGGCTGGGATGTCATATGCCAATGATGTTTCTAAAGAAGGACATTTCCAACCCTGAAGGTCTGTCCCCTATATTGGAAGAGTGACTGTAACTATAATGCCTATGTGTACTTAAAAGAATGGTGCTTGTCCCAAAGTTGGTGCTTGGAAGGGATAGCTTTGGATCTGCCTTTCTTTTCTTTTTTTCCCCCCCATGAGGCTCAAACTCATGACCCCTGAGATCAAGAGTTGAATGTTTAACTGACTGAGCCACCCAGGAGCCCCAGATCTGCCTTGCTTGTCTCTATACAAGAAAGGCAGTAGGAAAAACATCTTTTTCTTCCTCCTAGCTGACTTTCCAGAGGACTTAAATGTATTATGTTAAAAGAACAGTTTAACAGGCTACTTTGAACCCACAGCATGAAGAAGGAGGAAAGAAGGAGCAAACAGGCACATAGGAGAGACATGAGAACTCAGAGTAGAACTGAGAGGCCTATAAAAATGAGCCTTCTCATTCACTTGTCAGCGCTGTTAGAACTGCCCCTTTATTTCAACTAAGACTCGGGCAGGCAATGGCAGGGTGACTGCATGACTAGAGGTGACAGAGAGAGAACTAAAGCTTCTCCAGCCCCTCCATCAGAGTGGGATGTCTAGGAAGCCGACACACAGGATGCCCAGAGCTGGAGGGGAGGGAAGAGGGCCCTCCAGGTCCTCTGGGAAGGGAAGGCAGTGGTGGCCTCGGTCCTTGGACCTATCCTTGCATTTGATCTTATTCTGCTTCAAAATATAGAAAGGGTTGGACATCCTGATGATAACCACAAATGAGAAGAACAAAATCAAGAACACCCTTTATTAAAAATAACAAACACAAACAAACAAAGCAATTGACTCCTGACAGCCCTAGGAACATTTGGGATGGTCACCTGGGCTGTGTGTTGAAAATAACCCATTTTCAGTTATTCCCTTCCCTTCCCTCTTCTCGTTCCTCCTTTGTGCTTTGAGATGGGGCCTCATGACCTAACCGACCCGGCACGCATGCCGTCTTTCCGTTAATAACCCAGAGCCTTTTCATGATTCCTGAAAAACATGAAAAGGAAACCTGTAGAAGACAGACCTAAAAAGGAGGGAGTTACAAAGCAGGTAAGCTTTCCTCTCAGATCTCAGGAAGTCAGGATGCATGTAATGTCTTCCTATGCATTAAATATCTCAGAAGGACAATGAAGACACTAATAGCAAAGTTGGGGGGGGGAGCTAGAACTAGGTGAGGATGTGTGTTAAGCAGCAGCCTGGACTATAGGGTGTCCCCAAAAAACACCCCCCTGGTTGCTCTCTCCTGCAGATGCCCTACCCAAAAGTCTATAGTGTTTTACTCATATTCTTAAGAACTTAAAGCTTCCCTTAGAGCTTACATGTGGGTGGTAAAGTCAGGTAACAAAATGCACAAATCCAAGGAGGATAATAACAGCTGTGAGCCTACTTGTATCAAACTACTTGATATCAACACTAACCCACAGACCCTCTGCAAAAAAGCTAACACCAATTCTATTTTCCAGATGGGATCCCTGAAGTTCAGCGTGGGTAAAAGCATTTGGTCTTCCAGTCTCAGCACTGCAGCACTGCACTGTGATTTTTCAGACTTTCTGGTTCTAGAGCCAAACCCCCGAGTACTCCAGAGACCTCTACAGATCCTGTCTTACACTCCCTCAGACAGTGACTATGACAAACAGGAGAACTGGTGTTGGTCCTGCTAAGGGACCAGTCCAAACTGCTTCCTCATCTGTAGGCTGAATGACTGGATTTTGTCCCTAAGGTCCGTTTCAGCTCTAAAATGTTCTCTGATTTCCACAAAAGGGAATTCAGGAGACTCTTAAAACAAGAACAACGCTCAACCTCATTTATGATCGCAGAATGCAAATTATTATTTCACAAAGACGCTCCCATCAGACTTCCAGAGATCGAAATGTTAGCCACGGTACGGCGGTGGTGAAAGGGTGGGGAAGAACACGCTCTCTGACATTATTGGGAGCCTACAGATGGGGATCGGCTCTGTAAGAGGGCAGTCTGCATCTATGACAATTCCAAATGCACACAACCCCTGACCCAGCAATTCTGCTGCTTCCAATTATCTCCAGTGCCCGCATCACATTCAAGAGAAATCATTAAATTGTCCTGAGTCCTTTGTCCTTGTTGAAACATTGCTACTTGCCTTTCCTTTGAAATGAGAACTTCCAGGAGAGTTTTCCTATCAAAAACGTCTACAAAACACTGTTTATAAACTGCTTCCCCACAGAATCCGGGAAAGCGAAACAAAAGAAGACACAGAATGACCTGGAGAAATGCGCGTGTGTGAGACAGAAGCTCACTGAGAAATCCTATCTCACAATCATCATATGATCTCTCTGATATGAGGAATTTGAGAGGTGGGTGGGGGGTTGTGGGGGGTAGGGAAGGGAAAAATGAAACAAGATGGGATTGGGAGGGAGACGAACCATAAGAGACTTAATCTCACAAAACAAACTGAGGGTTGCTGGGGGGTGGGGGGTAGGGATGGGGTGGCTGGGTGGTGGGACATTGGGGAGGGTATGTGCTATGGTGAGTGCTGTGAAATGTGTAAGCCTGATGATTCACAGACCTGTTTCCCTGGGGCAAATAACACATTATATGTTAATAAAAATAATTTTTAAAAGTAAATAAAAAAAAAAAAGAAATCCTATCTCATTAGGCATCAGTGGTCTACTACCTAGGATCAATTACTCTCATGTATAAAGCACATTCAACTGAGGTATCCTGGCCAGATCCTTCAGCTGGGGTATCCTTCCCATGCTCCTTCCCCTCCAGCTTTCAATTCCCCTTATAATAAGATGGCACCGCCAAGAGGTACAACCCCCCCCACCTCACCCCCCCACCCCCGCCAGGAGAGAGCTGGCTCTGCCTTTCTACACTCTCCCAGCTCATCACACCGTTCTCCTCCTCCCCACTGTCCTGCCAAGACTAATTAAAGTTTGAAAAGAACCCAGGGAGAATTTTATTCTATATTTTAATATATTCTTAAATATCTAAGACCTGGGGCACCTGGGTGGCTCAGTGGTTTAAAGCCTCTGCCTTCAGCTCAGTTCAGGATCCCAGAGTCCTGGGATTGAGCCTCGAGTCGGGGTCTCTGCTTAGCAGGGAGCCTGCTTCCTCCTCTCTCTCTCTGCCTGCTTGTGATCTCCATCAAAAAATAAATAAAATCTTTTTAAAAAATTAATTTAAATATTTAAGACCTAATCCTATAGCAAGAAATTTAGGTTTGTTTGTTTCAAGGGTTTAATATTTAAATGGTCAAACATTAAAAACCTTTACGTTTCTGACTGTTGATATTATGTTTAGAAACATTTATAGATACACTTTTATTTTTTAGATTTTTAACCTTTTTATTTTTGTATTTTAATCCATCTAAGTTGTATTTTGGTGTATGGCATGAGATAAGACTTCATCTGTATTTTTTTCCCTTTTCCCTCAAATAGTTGAGTTGTTCCCAAATCATTAATGGACTATTTCACCATTTCCCCCATGACTCATTCATAAGATCTTATGATCTTATTCTTTTTTTTTTTTCACTTTTTCTGCTGTGTCATTGACCTTTAGTCCCATGCCTATAATACATTGTTTATATGACTATGGCTTAACAATGTGTTTTTGTTTTCCGGTAGCTCAAGTTCTTTCATTAACTTGTGGAGTATTCCTATCTATTCTTGCTTGCTCGGGCTTCCAGATTAATTTTAGAACATCTTTGTCAAGTTAAAAAAAAATAAAAGCAAAAAAATCCAGTTTTACTGGGACTGTGCCTATAACTGTATCAAACTTGTATATTAATGTGAATTCATTGGTCTTCCCATCCAGAAATATATGGTATTTCTGTCTAGGATCAAGTACGTAAAAAAATGAAAAACAAAAAACAAAAAACCAGAAGAATCTTGAGTGAGTTCCTGAATTACCACATAATGACAAATGATAGTTCAGGCTGCAGTGGTTCACTAGACAGCTAAAGAAAAAGAATCAACACTTTTGCATAAAAACCCTGCTTAAAGCAATTTAAAGTAGGTTTCTCCTTTCCCCACATCTACTGCAGCAGATCTACCAAACAGTACTGGAGTTTGAGCTTTGACCCCAAAATATGATGCACTAAGGTCTCTTCAGACAAGCTATCATTCTGGGAGATAACAGCCTGCCCATGACTCAAGAACCCAGAATCCTATACCTGGCATGGGCACCCACCACCAACCTGACCAAGGCCAAGGTACATGCGTTGGTTTCTGCACCACAAAAAGAAAAAAAAGAAAGGGCACAGATGAACTTAGACATAGTTAGATGACCCCTAGGCTCTTTTTTGGTGCTGACATGCTGTAATTCTAACCCACTTTACTTCTCCTTTTTTGTTCTCCTTTGGTTTAGCTTTCTCAGTGTTTATCTTGGTTCACTGGAGGTTATTAACTTTTCTGGTTCTCTCAGGGGCACCGACACAAGGAAACTGGGACAAGGCTGGAGTTGTCAGAGCCAGGGAAGCGGCTGCCATTGAAACTAAAACATACAAAAGGGCTGAAGAGGGAAAGCTTTCCTGGATACTCTCTCCAAATCTAAGCTACTCTCTTCCCCTCCCAACCTTCCTGCCACTACTACTTGCTCTGTTCCTCTTTATCAGCATTTTGAAACATTCTCCCTTTTCTTGAAAGTACCACTTTTCAACATTGTAGTCATGATGACTAATACAGATTATTTGTGGTGTTTTAAGATTTTATTTTTAAGTCATCTTTACACCCAACATGAAGCTTGGGCTCACAATCCCAAGATCAAGTCACATGTTCCACTGACCAGACCAGCAAGGAGCCCTTATTTGTGGTTTTCTATGATCCGCAATTCTGTTTTCTATTGGAATTCATGATAAATGATAAAGCATTAATTACCGAAAAAAAAAAAAAAAAGAAAGTGATCTTGATGTTGATAGATATGATAGGAAAAAATGAGATAACAGGAGTCAAAAATATTCTTATTAAGGAACAAATCTCTAGTGTACTCAAATTTATAAGGGTATGCTTCTGGGTTTTTTTTAAAGCAACTTAATTAATTCAAATAATTACAAACAGTATGCAACTCCGCTTCAAAACTGGGTTGAGATCAGAACATTCTGGGGCCCATAGGTGTTGTTAGACATTGATCTCCCAGAAAGACGGGAACCCGTGGTTCCCTGTTACTGAAAGACTGGTTCTTCCTGCTGGAGAGCTACAGGAACCCATGAACTCCACAGCATGACTAACAAGTCAGGGAGGAGAACTGAACACAAACCTTCCACACAAGAAGAATGTGTAGGAGTAACCTGTGTTTCTAACATGTTAAAAGCTCTTATAAACAGAGAATAAAGTGACGGTAGCCAGAGGGGAAGTGGGGAGAAGTCTCTAGCATGCCCTACTTTCCAGATGACCAAACTATGTAACTAACCAAGTTTACCTTCCTAAAAACAAATATGAGACCCATAGAAACCTGTGCTGTGCTGTCAGATAGCCACAGACACATATGGTTATGGATGCTAGTTAATTAAATATAGAACGTTTCCACTATCACAGAAAGTTCTGTCGGACAGCACTGACACACTTACTCTTTTTTGCGCCCAGACTTATTTTCTGTTCTTACATTCTCTGTTCCCAGTAACTAGACAGGTATATGTATATGTATGTATTTCTGACTATTCTACGCGGTTTTGTTGTGAACTTCCTTAATCCCTTCGTCCAACAACTCAGGGTTATCAGCACCTGGAAAGATCTTTGTATATATTTAACCCTGCTGTTGCTGGGAGCTCAGCCTTAGTTTTTTAGTGTCCTTAATTCATGCAACTCTCACAAGGGTCTATGAAATACCCGTACTTTCCGGCTTCCCAAGAGGAAAGCGCGGCCAGGAGAGGTTCAGGGTCTTGCGCATGATTCGTACTCAAGGAGCAGAACCCCGGCCACGCCGAGTCGCGTGGACCGAGCTGTCAGCCCACGTTCGCGCTACCGCGACAGAACCACGGGCTCAGCCCTGGCCCTTTAGACTACGCTGTGCACTTACACAGCTCCGGCCGACTTACGTCTACATTGCAACTGAAACCATAAACACTTTTAAAATAAAATAGATTTAATTTTTTTGAACAGTCTGCTTTTTGGCTATTTGAGGGAGGCCCTTCCCGGGAGGGCTTGCCCCGATGCCCGGCCAGCCAAGCCTCGGGACGGCCCGCTCCCCTCCGGACCCAGTGGAGCTGGAGAGGAGGCGCCCAGGAGGCGCCTGGGGGTTTGGGCCTTGGGCCTTGGGCCCGAGACCGCAGGGCGGAGCCCGATCTCTCGCTGGCCAAGTTTTCCAAGCTCCTGCTCAAAGGTTTTCTTAAAAGCTGCCCGCGACCCCCATTCCCTCCTCCGCCGCGCGCCTTACCTGCCGCTGGGCACAACGCTTGGCTCCCCGCAGTCTCCGAGCTGCCGCCAGCCCGGCCCCTGAGGCAGGCGCGCGCTCCGATTGGGCGAGGCGCGCGAGGCAGGAAGAATCGCAGAGGGGCGGGGAGAGCGCAGGTGGGGGGTGGAGAGAGGAGAGCCCCGCCCCAGAGTCCGGCGCCGCAGGGCTGGCTGTGAAGCGGCCTGAAGGCGGAGGGACTCTTCTTGCTCCCCCATGGGGAATCTGGGAAAGACTGTAGCCCCAGATTTGTGAGGCCTCCGCGCTGGGGTCCGGGGAGGCGAGGTGGTTGGGCCCTCTGTGCTCTGCGCCTTTTCTGGGCCGCACCCCCAACAGGCGAATCCGCGCGGTCCTCTTTGGCTCCAGATCAAAGAGCAGCCAAAACATTTTTTTGTTTTTGTTTTTAATTTCTTTTTCTGTCGGTGTGGTAATACACATAACATAAAATTTACCATCTTAATAATTTTAAGCGCACAGTTCAGTGATATCAAGTACATTCACATTGTTGTGCACTGATCACCACGATCCCTCCATCGTGTTCATTTTGTGAAACTGAAACTCTCCACTCGTTAAACAGTAAGTGCCCCTTATCCCCTGGCAAAGTATAGTTTTTTCCTTTACGATCCCATTGCTCTTAAGGACCTCCTATAAGTGGAATCACACAGTATATGTCTTTTAATGACTGGCTAATTTTAATGACTGGCAAAATTCATCCATATCACCTAGTTGCAGAATTTCCTCCCTTTTAAAGGCTAAACATTTAAGGTTTATCTGTTCATCCACTGATGGACACTTGAATTGCTTCCACAGTTTAGCTGTTGTGAATAATATTGCTATGAAAAGGGGTGTGCAAACACCTGAGACCCTACTGTTTTCCATGACTCTACCACTTGACATTTCCACCAGTAACGCACAAAGAGTTCCCATTTCCCCGAGAAAACACTCCTTACACTCATTTTCCCTTTTCTTGATGGTAACCATCCCGATGGGTATGAGGTTGCATCTCACAATAGCTTTAATTTGCATTTCCCTGATAATGTTGGACACCTTTTTGTGACCATGTTGGTTATTTGTATCTCTTTTGGAGAATCTTCAAGTCATTTTGAATCAAATTGGATGGTGTTGAGTTCTAGGAGTTCTCTATATATTCTGGATATTAATCCGCTATTAGATATATGATTTGCAATATTTTGTCCCATTCTGTGAGTTACGTTTTTACCCTGATAATAGTGTCTTTTTTTTTTTAAAGATTTTATTTATTTATTTGACAGAGAGAGATCACAAGTAGGCAGAGAGGCAGGCAGAGAAAGAGAGGGAGAAGCAGGCTCTCTGCTGAGCAGAGAGCCCGATGCGGGACTCAATCCCAGGACTCTGAGATCATAACCTGAGCGAAGGCAGCAGCTTAACCCACTGAGCCACCCAGGCACCCGATAATAGTGTCTTCTGAAACAAAATATTTTTACATTTTCATGGAGTCGATTTCTCTAATTTTCCTTTTGTTACCTTTACCTGTAATGTCATATTAGAAATCATTGCCAAATCTGATATCACAAAACTTCTCTCCTATTTTCTTCTAGAAATTTTATTGTATTAGGTCTTGGTCCTTGACCCATTTTGAATTAATGTGGATATCCCATTTTCCCAGCACCATTTGTTGAACAGACTATCCTTTCTCCATGGAATGGACTTGGCATTTTTGCCAAAAATCATTTGACCATATATGTGAGGATTTATTTCTGGGGTTCCTATTTTATTCCATCAGTCGATATATCTGTCTTTTGGCCAGTACCACAGTTTCAGTTGCCTATAGCTTTGTAATTGAGTTTTGAAATCAGGAAGTGTTAGTCCATCTCCTCTCTTATTCTTATTGTTTTGGCAATTATGGTTGTTTTGGCAATTCATGGTCCCTTGAAAATCTATGAATTTTAGGATGAGTTTTGTTATTTCCCAAAAAAAAAAAAAAGCCATTGGAATTTTTGTGGGGACCGAATTGAATCTGTATATTAGTTTGGGGGTTTTTTAATGATATTAGGTCTTCTAATACATGAACATGGGATGCATTTTTATTTATTTATGTCTTCATTAATTTCTTTTGGCAAGGTTTTATAGTATTCACTGTGCAAGTTTTTCACCTCCGTAGTTAAGTTAAAGTCTAAGTATTTTATTCTATTTAATGCTGCTGTAAAATTACATTTTTTGTCATTCTTTGCAGATTATCCATTGTTAGTGTATAGAAAGTGATTTTTTTGTGTGTGTATAGAAAGTGTATAGAAAGTGATTTTATCCTGCTACCTTCCTGAATTCACTTATTAGTTCTCATAGTTTTCTGTAGGATTTAAAATTTTCTACATATTTAATCATATCATCCATGAACAGAGATAATTTTACTTCTTCTTTTCCAATTTGGATTTTTATTTCTTTTCCTTGTCTAAATGCATTGGCTGCCACTTTGGACTCTGTGCTGGATGTGGAACCTGCTTGGGATTTCCTCTCCCTCTGTTTCTCTCTCTCTCTCTCTCTACAATAAATTTTAAAATAATAATAATAACTAATAAATAAATAAATAAAATATAAATAAATGCACTGGCTAGATCTTCCAGTACTATTTCAAAGAGAAGTGGTGAAAGTAGGCATCATTGCCTTGCTCCTGATCTTACAAGAAAAGCTTTCAGTCTTTCACCATTGAGTATGATGTTTGCTATGAATTTTTCATGTATGACCTTTATGAAGACGAGGTAGTTTCCTTCTGTTCCTAGTTTTTATCATGAAAATGTTTTGAATTTTGTCAAATGCTTTTCCTACATTAATTTGAAGTGATCATATAGTTTTTTTCCTTTAATCTCTTAATTTGGTACATTAAATTTACCAATTTTTATGTTGAACCATCCTACTTGATCATGGTGTATATGCTTTCAGTATGCTGCTGAATTATTTTCTAGTGTTTGGGTGAGTATTTTTTCATCAAGGCTAATGGGGATTTTCATCTGTATTTTCCTTTCTTATAGTGTCTATGTGTGGCTTTGGCATCAGGGTAATATAGGCCTCAAAATGACTCAGGAAACATTCCCTCCTCTTCAATTTTTGAAAAATTTGAGGATTGGTACTAGTCCTCTTTTAATGTTTGGTAGAATTCACAAAGTGTAGCCAGCAAGTCCATGGTTTTTCTTTCTGTGGGGATTTTTGATTATTGGTTCAATTCAATCTCCTTACTAGTTATAGTTCGCTTCAGATTTTCTATTTTTCCATGATTTAGTCTTTTTAGCTTTTGTGTTTCTAAGAATCCGTCCATTTCATCCAGGTTATCCAATTTGTTACTGTACAGCTGTCCCTTAGTCTTAGAGTCCTTTTTATTTCTGCAGAATAGATAGTAATGTCCCTACTTTCATTTCTGATTTTAGTTATTTGCATCTTTTTTATTTTTTTCCTTAGTTCATCTACCTAAAGGTTTGTCACTTTGCTGATGTTTTTAAAGAATAAACTTTAGGTATTCATTTCCTCTATTATTTTTCCTCTCTCTCATTTATTTCTGCTCTAATCTTTTATTATCTCCTTCTTTCTTCTAGCTTTGAATTTAGTTTGTTGTTTTTTTCTATTTCCTTAGGTTGTAAAGTTAGGTTGTTGACTTAAAATATTTCTTTTTTAAATTTTTATATATTATTTATTTATTAGAGAGATGCAAAGTATGCAGGCAGAACAAGCAGGGAAAGCAGCAGGCAGAAGGAAAGAGAGAGGCAGGATCCCCACTGAGCAGGGTACCCGATGTGGGGCTGAATCCCTGGATCCTGGGATCATGACCTAAGCCAAAGCCACACACTTAAAACAACTGAGCCACCAGGTGCCCCTCTTTCCTTTTTTAAAATATAAGTTTCTTTAGCTATAAATTTCCACCTTAGTACCATTTTTTGTTGTGTACCATAAATGTTTTGTTTTTGTTTTCATTAATCTTTGAGTATTTTCTAATTCCCCTTCTATTTTCTTCTTTAATCCATTGGGTATTTAAAACATGCATTGTTTAATTTCCATAATTTTGTGAATATTCCAGTTTTGTTTTTGTTACTGACTTTTAATTTCATCCCATTGTAGACAAAGAAAATACGCTGTATGATATCTATCCTTTTAAATATATTGAGACTGAATTTGTGACCTAACATGGTCTGAGAATTGTCCAGTGTGCAACCAAGAAGAATGTGTAATGTTATTGTTGAGTATTCTGTGTATGCCTATTATATCTAATTGGTTTACTGTGTTCTTGAAATTCTCTAGTTCATTATTTATATTTTGTTAGGATGTCCTATCCATTATTGTCATTGGGATATTAAAGTCTTCAATAATTATTGTAGAATTGTTTGTTTTCCCCTTCAATTCTCTGAGTTTTTGGTTCATATATTTTCATGGTCTATCACTAGGAAATTTTTATAATTATTCTATATTCTTGCTGTATTGAAACTTTCATTAATATATAATGTCATCTTTGCCTCTTGTAAACTCTCTTGACTTAAAGTCTCTTTTGTCTGATATTAGTACACCTACCTCTGCTTTCTTTTCTTTTTATTTTTTAAGATTTTATTTATTTATTTGTCAGAGAGAGAGCGAGCACAGGCAGAGTGGCAGGCAGAGTCAGAGGGAGAGGCAGGCTCCCCGTGGGGCAAGGAGCCCGATGTGGGACTCGATCCCAGGATGCTGGGATCATGACCTGAGCCGAAGGCAGCTGCTTAACCAACTGAGCCACCCAGGCTTTCTTTTGATTACTGTTTGCATGGAATATCTTTTCCCAACCATTTACTTTCAACCTGTTTGTGTCTTTGGATCTCCTGTGAGTCTTAATAGAAATCCTGTGTTTTTGTTTTTGTTTTTTTTAAAGATTTTATTTATTTATTTTACAGAGAGAGATCACAAGTAGACAGAGAGGTAGGCAGAGAGAGAGAGAGAGGGAAGCAGGCTCCTTGCTGAGCAGAGAGCCAGATGCACGACTCGATCCCAGGACCCTGGGATCATGACCTGAGCCAAAGGCAGCGGCTTAACCCACTGAGCCACCCAGGCACCCCGAAATCATGTGTTTTTATCCATTCTTCTAATCTCTGTCTTTTGATTGGAGAGTTTAATCCATTTACATTTAAAGTAATTACTGATGTGGACTTACTTCTGTCACTTGCTATTTGTTTTCTACATGCCCACTAACTTTTTTTTGGTCCCTCATCTCTGCTGTCTTTTATTAGTTGACTTTTTGTAGTGCAAAGTTCAAGTTCCATTCTCATTTCTTTTGTAGATATTCTATAGCTATTTTCTTTTAGTTACCATGGGAATCACATTTAATATCCTAAAATTATAACACTGTAATTTGAGTTAAGCTATCAGCTTAAGTTTGATAACACACAAAAAGCTCTTCTCCTTTACCGTTCTGTCCCCTTTCCTTTTGGTTGATGTCACAAAATTATTTCTTTATACTTTGTGTGCCCTAAAACATAAACTAATGATTTTTAAAATCCACTAGTCTTAAATTATCTGGAAAATGTAATTTGGACTTAAAAACCAATGTTAGATGGTTAGATGAAGGATGTTCATTGCTATTCAACATGGTACTAGAAGTCCTAGCCTTAGCAATCAGACAACAAAAAGAAATAAAAGACATCCAAATTGGCAAAGAAGTCAAACTATCACTCTTTGCAGATGTTATGATACTTTATGTGGAAAACCCAAAAGATTCCACTCCGAATCTGCTAGAACTTGTACAGGAATTCAGTTAAGTGTCAGGATATAAAATCAATGCACAGAAGTCAGTTGCATTTCTATACACCAACAACAAGACAGAAGAAAGAGAAATTAAGGATCCCATATACAATTACAACCAAAACCGGAAGATACCTAGGAATAAACCTAACCAAAGAGGCTAAGAATCTATACTCAGAAAACTATAAAGTACTCATGAAAGAAATTGAGGAAGACACAAAGAAATGGAAAAGTGTTCCATGCTCCTGGATTGGAAGAACAAATATTGTGAAAATGTCTATGCTGCCTAAAGCAATCTACACGTTTAATGCAATCCCTATCAAAATCCCATCCATTTTTTTCAAGAAATGGAACAAATAATCCTAAAATTTATATGGGACCAGAAAAGACCCTGAATAGCCAGAGGAATGTTGAAAAAGAAAGCCAAAGTTGGTGGCATCACAATTCCAGACTTCAAGCTCTATTACAAAGCTGTCATCATCAAGACAGCATGTTACTGGCACAAAAACAGACACACAGATCAATGGAACAGGATAGAGAGCCCAGAAATCAACCCTCAACTCTAAGGTTAACTAATCTTCAACAAATCAGAAAAGAATGTCCAATGGGAAAAAGACAGTCTCTTCAACAAATGGTGTTGGGAAAATTAGAAAGTCACATGCAGAAAAATGAAATTGGACCATTTTCTGACACCACACAAAAAATAGACTCAAAATGGATGAACAACCACAATGTGAGAAAGGAATCCATCAAAATCCTTGAGGAGAGAACAGGTAGCAACCTCTTTGACCTCAGCAGCAGCAACTTCTTCCTAGGAACATCGCCAAAGGCAAGGGAAGCAAGGGCAAAAATGAACTATTGGGATTTCATCAGATCAAAAAGCTTTTGCACAGCAAAGGAAACAGTTAACAAAGCCAAAAGATAACTGTCAGAATGGGAGAAGATATTTCAGATAAAGGGCAAGTATCCAAGATCTATAAAGAACTTATCAAACTCAACAAAGAACAGATAATCTAATCAAGAAATGGGCAGAGGACATGAACAGACATTTCTGCAAAGAAGACATCCAGATGGCCAACAGACACGTGACAAAGTGCTCCACGTCACTTGGCATCAGGGAAATACAAATCAAAACCAAAATGAGATACCACCTCACACCAGTAAGTGGCTAAAATTAACAAATTAGGAAATGACAAATGCTGACAAGGATACAGAGAAAGGGGAACCCTCCTACACTGTTGGTGGGAATGCAAGCTGTTGCAGCCACTCTGGAAAACAGCATGGAGGTTCCTCAAAAAGTTGAAAATAGAGCTACCCTATGACCTAGCAATTGCACTACTGGGTATTTACCCTAAAGATACAAATGTAGTGATCCAAAGGGGCACGTGCACCTGAATGTTCATAGCAGTAATGTCCTCAATAGCCAAACTATGCAAGAAACCTAGATGTTTGTTGATGGATAAGATGTGGTACATATATACAATGGAATACTATGCAGCCATCAAAAGAAATGAACTCTTGCCATTTTCAATGATGTGGATGGAACTAGAGAGTATTATCCTGAGTGAAATAAGTCAGTCAGAGAAAGACAATTATCATATGATCTCCCTGATAGGAGGAATTTGAGAGCCAAGGTGGGGGTTTGGGGGATAGGGAAGGAAAAAATGAAACAAGATGGGATCAGAGGGAGACAAACCATAAGAGACTCTTAATCTCACAAAACAAACTGAGGATTTCTGGGAGTGGGGGGGGTAGGGAGAGGGTGGCTGGATTATGGACACTGGGGAGGGTATGTGCTATGGTGAGTGTGTAAGCCTGATGATTCACAGACCTGTTTCCCTGGGGCAAAAAATACATTACAAGTTAATTTTAAAAAAGGACCCAATGTTAGAATAATACTAATTTTCACAATAATATTTTCTTTAAATATCTTAGTCTCTTAAATCATATAGAAAACAAAGTACAATTATAATCCATTGTTATTTAATAGTAACTTCTATAATTTTGCATGTATATACCATTATTGATCATTATATCTCTCTAAGGCTTCATGTTACTATATAGTGTCCTTTTATTTCACTTTGCAGGGCTCCCTTAACCATTCCTTGCTGAGTTCGTTTGGTGGTTACAACCTCCCTCAGCTTTTGTTAATATGGCAGGCACGCGTGCTCCACTCCGAGGAAGGAGTCTGGGCAAAAGGCAGGCCTGCCCTGTGCCTCTGGGCCCAAGGGGACAGCAGCTCCTTGGCCACCTGTCCATAGGGCAGACATGGGCTTCCAACCAGGCACCCGACCCTGACGTCGCTGAAACAGCTCCGAGAGGAACGGGCAGTCAAATGCCGTTTTCCTCCAGGATGTGGCAGCGTTGGCGGAGGCAGGGGGTGTCCTGGGGAAGGAGGGACAGTTACCAATTACTCTCCATCCCAGGGCGCGGGCAGTGTTCACTGATCCTGTCGCGTCTCCTCTGAGCTAGGGAAGGCACTGGCCTAGTCCCCTGTCCACTTGAACGCCAGAGCAAAAGGGCAGGCCTTGCCTACGCCAGGAGACGGCATTGTGAACAGAGTGCCATCCTATGCCACGCACGCTACTGCAGGATCGAGGCCATGTCTGCTTATTTCGTCTTGGCAGGGTGAACCCAGGGCACGAACATGGAGCCTGGGAAAGAAAGGCCCAAGAGGCAAGAGCTCTCCCACAGCTCTTCTTCCGTGACACGACACCGAACGCCCAAAGCCTTGCTGAGGAAGCAGCAGCAGAGTGCGGTTCACTCCAAGCCCAAAGCCTCTGCAAAAGCACAACATTCCCGGAGAAATCAGAGTCGGTTTGCGGGCTGCTGCTGCTGCTTCCTGAGCCCAGTCTCACAGTGGGAGAAACCCGCATACAGCGAAAGGCTCTTTGCTCGGGTATCTCCTCTGGGAAAGCACGGCATTCGTTGGGAAATCAGAGTCGGGTTTGTGGGATGCTGCTGCTGCTTGCCTGAGCTAGTCTCCGCAGCACGGTGGAAGAGACCCGCATGGAGCGAAATTCTCTTTGCCCTAGCATCCCCTCTGCCTGACAGAGATGCGTGGTTGTACATCTAGAAAGGGCCTTAAGGAAAGGGACTCGTCTGTCACCTCGCTCCCCAGATGCAGCACGCCACCCCGCGAGACGAGGAGCCGTTGGCCTTGCTGTCGGGAAACGGACGCGAAGCAGGAGACCCTTCCGTGGCAGGCACAGCAGGCGGGTGGCAAGCCAAGTGTCCCCCGCTCCCTGTGCGGAGAGATGGAAGCCTGGCTTCTAAGGAGACACGAACAGAGGACTAGCGCAGGGGTGCGTACTCTACTCTGAAGAAGGAGTCTGGGCAGAAGGCAGGCCTGTCCTGGGCCTCTGGGTCCAAGGTGACAGCAGCTCCTTGGCCACCTGTCCATAGGGCAGACGTGGGCTTGCCACCAGGCACCCGTCCTTGAACTTGCAGAAACAGCTCCTGGAGGAACAGGCAGTCAGATGCCGTCTTCCTCCAGGATGTGGCAGCGTTCACGGAGGCATGGGGTTTCCGGGGAAAGAGTGGGGACAGTCTCCCACAGCTCCCCATCCCAGTGCATGGGTGGTGTGCAGGGATCCTGTTGCCTCTCCTCTCCTGTGGGGAAAGCACTGGCCTAGTCCGCGAGTCCGCCTGAGCGCCAGAGCAAAAGGCCAAGTGTTGCCTATACCGGAAGATGGTAGTGTGCCTAGAGGGCCATCCTAGGCTATGCATGCTGTTGCAGGGTTCTGGTTGTGTCTCCTTAGTTCGCCTGGCAGGGTGAACCCAGGGCACGAACATGGAGCCTGGGAAAGAAAGGCCCAAGAGGCAAGAGCTCTCCCACAGCTCTTCTTCCGTGACACGACACCGAACGCCCAAAGCCTTGCTGAGGAAGCAGCAGCAGAGTGCGGTTCACTCCAAGCCCAAAGCCTCTGCAAAAGCACAACATTCCCGGAGAAATCAGAGTCGGTTTGCGGGCTGCTGCTGCTGCTTCCTGAGCCCAGTCTCACAGTGGGAGAAACCCGCATACAGCGAAAGGCTCTTTGCTCGGGTATCTCCTCTGGGAAAGCACGGCATTCGTTGGGAAATCAGAGTCGGGTTTGTGGGATGCTGCTGCTGCTTGCCTGAGCTAGTCTCCGCAGCACGGTGGAAGAGACCCGCATGGAGCGAAATTCTCTTTGCCCTAGCATCCCCTCTGCCTGACAGAGATGCGTGGTTGTACATCTAGAAAGGGCCTTAAGGAAAGGGACTCGTCTGTCACCTCGCTCCCCCCCAGATGCAGCACGCCACCCCGCGAGACGAGGAGCCGTTGGCCTTGCTGTCGGGAAACGGACGCGAAGCAGGAGACCCTTCCGTGGCAGGCACAGCAGGCGGGTGGCAAGCCAAGTGTCCCCCGCTCCCTGTGCGGAGAGATGGAAGCCTGGCTTCTAAGGAGACACGAACAGAGGACTAGCGCAGGGGTGCGTACTCTACTCTGAAGAAGGAGTCTGGGCAGAAGGCAGGCCTGTCCTGGGCCTCTGGGTCCAAGGTGACAGCAGCTCCTTGGCCACCTGTCCATAGGGCAGACGTGGGCTTGCCACCAGGCACCCGTCCTTGAACTTGCAGAAACAGCTCCTGGAGGAACAGGCAGTCAGATGCCGTCTTCCTCCAGGATGTGGCAGCGTTCACGGAGGCATGGGGTTTCCGGGGAAAGAGTGGGGACAGTCTCCCACAGCTCCCCATCCCAGTGCATGGGTGGTGTGCAGGGATCCTGTTGCCTCTCCTCTCCTGTGGGGAAAGCACTGGCCTAGTCCGCGAGTCCGCCTGAGCGCCAGAGCAAAAGGCCAAGTGTTGCCTATACCGGAAGATGGTAGTGTGCCTAGAGGGCCATCCTAGGCTATGCATGCTGTTGCAGGGTTCTGGTTGTGTCTCCTTAGTTCGCCTGGCAGGGTGAACCCAGGGCGCGAACATGGAGCCCGGGATAGCAAGGCCCAAGAGGCACCAGCTCTCCCCCAGCTTTTCTTCCCTGACGCCACAGAGCGAATGCCCAAAACCTGGCTGAGGAAGCAGCGGTGAAGTGCGGATTGCAGCAAGACCAAATCCTCTGCATAAGCATAGCAGGCCCTGGGATATCAGAGTCGGTTCTGCGGGCTGTTGCTGCAGCTTGCCTGAGCCCAGTCTCACGGTGGGAGAAACCCGCATACAGCAAAAGGATCTTTGCCCGGGCATCTCCTCTGGGAAAGCACAGCATTAGTTAGGAAATCAGAGTCGGGTTTGTGGGATGCTGATGCTGCTTGCCTGAGCTAGTCTCCCCAGCACGGTGGAAGAGACCCGCATGGAGCGAAATTCTCTTTGCCCTAGCATCCCCTCTGCCTGAGAGAGAAGCATGGTTGCACATCTGGAAAGGGCCTTAAGTAAAGGGACTCTTCTGTTACCACGCTCCCCAGGCGCAGCACGCCGCCCAGGGAGAGGAGAAGGAGCCCTTGGCCTTGCTGTCGGGAAACGGTCGTGAAGCAGGAGAGCCTTCCACTGCAGGAACAGCTGGCGGGTGGCAAGCCAAGTGTCACCCTCTCCCTGTGCAGAGAGAATGAAGCCTGGCTGCTAAGGAGACATGAGCGGACGACTAGCGCAGGGGCGCGTACTCCACTCTGAGGAAGGAGTTTGGGCAGAAGGCAGGCCTGTCCTGGTCCTCTGGGTCTAAGGTGACAGCAGCTCCTTGGCCACCTGTCCATATGGCAGACGAGGGCTTGCCACCAGGCACCCGAACCTGAATTCACAGAAACAGCTCGTGGAGGAACGGGCAGTCAGATGCCGTCCTCCAGGATGTGGAAGCGTTCCAGAGGCACAGGGTTTTCGGGGAAGGAGTGGGGACCGTCCCCCACAGCTCCCAATCCCAGTGCACGGGTGGTGTGCAGGGATCCTGTCGCCTCTCCTCTCCTGTGGGGAACGCACTGAGCTAGTCCCCGAGTCCGCCTGAGCGCCAAGCAAAAGGCCAAGTGTTGCCTACACCAGGAGATGGTAGTGTGCAGAGAGTGTAATCCTAGGCCACGCACGCTGCTGCAGGGTTGTGGCTGTGTCTGCTTAGTTCGGCCTGGCAGGGTGAACCCAGGGCGCGAACATAGATCCCGGGATAGCAAGACCCAAGAGGAACCAGCTCTCCCCCAGCTCTTCTTCCCTGACACGACAGAGGGAACGCCCAAACACTGACTGAGGAAGCAGCGAAGTTGTGGTTCGCGCCAAGCCCAAAGCCTCTGCAGAAGCGTAGCAGGAACTGGGAAATCACAGTCGGTTCTGACAGCTGCTGCTGCTGCTTGCCTTAGCCAAGTCGCACGGTGGGAGAAACCCGCATACATCGAAAGGATCTTTGCCCAGGCATCTCCTCTGGGAAAACACAGCATTCGTTGGGAAATCAGAGTTGGGTTTGTGGGATGCTGATGCTGCTTGCCTGAGCGAGTCTCCGCAGCACGGTGGAAAAGACCCGCATGGAGTGAAATTCTCTTTGCCCTAGCATCCCCTCTGCCTGAGAGAGAAGTGTGGTTGCACAACTGGAAAGGGCCTTAAGGAAAGGGAATCGTCTGTCACCTCGCTCCCCAGACGCAGCATGCTGCCCCGGGAGAGGAGAAGGAGCCGTTGACTTTGTTGTCGGGAAATAGTCGAGAAGCAGGAGAGCCTGCCATGGCAGGCACAGCGGGCGGGTGGCAAGCCAAGTGTCACCTTCTCCCTGTGCAGAGAGAATGAAGCCAGGCTGCTAAGGAGAAAGGAGTGGTCGACTAGCGCAGGGGCGCACTCCACTCTGCGGAAGGAGTTTGGGCAGGAGACAGGCCTGTCCTGGGCCTCAGGGTCCAAGGGGACAGAGGCTCCTTGGCCAACTGTCCATAGGGCAGACGTGGGCTTGCCAACAAGCACCCAACCCTGAACTTGCAGAAACAGCTCCTGGAGGAATGGGCAGTTAGATGCCGTTGTCCTCCACGATGTGGCAGCGTTCGCGGAGACACGGGGTTTCCGGGGAAAGAGTGGGGAGAGTCCACCACAGCTCTCCATCCCAGTGCACGGGTGGTGTGCAGGAATCCTGTCGCCTCTCCTCTCCTGTGGGGAATGCACCTGCCTAGATTGCGAGTCCGCCTCAGCGCCAGAGCAAAAGGCCCAGTGTTGCCTACACCGGGAGATGGAAGTGTGCATAGGGGGCCATCCTAGGCCATGCACGCTGCTGCAGGGTTGTGGCTGTGTCTGCTTAGTTCGGACTGGCAGGGTGAATCCAGGGCCCGCACAGGGAGCCCGGAAAGCAAGGGCCAAGAGGCACCAGCTCTCCCCCGCAGCTCTTCTTCCAACACGCGACAGAGCGAACGCCCAAAGCCTTGCTGAGGAAGCAGCAGCGAAGTGCGTTTCGCGCCAAGCCCAAAGCCTCCTCGAAAGCATAGCAGGCTCTGGGAAATCAGAGTCGTTTCTGTGGGCTGCTGTTGCTGCTTGCCTTCACCTAGTATTCACAGCCGTTGGAAGAAACCCGCATAGAGCAAAAGCCTCTTTGTACGTGCCATCCCCTCTGGGAAAGCACAGCATTCGCTGGAAAATCAGGGTCGGTTCTGTGGGATGCTGATGCCACTTCCCTGAACATAGTCTCCGAAGCACGGTGGGAGAAACCCGTATGCAGCGAAATCCTCTTAGCCCGGGCATCCCCTCTGCCTGAGAGAGAAGAGTGGTTGTGCCTGTGCAAAGAGCCTTAAGGGAAGGGACACGTCTGTCACTGCGCTCCCCAGGAGTATATCTGGGGAAGACACACCACGCCGCTCCGGGAGAAGAGAAGGAGCTGTTGGCTTTGCTGTCGCGAAACGGTCATGAAGCAGGAGAGGCTGCCATGACAGGCACAGCGGGCGGGAGGCAAGCCAAGTGTTACCCTCTGCCTGTGCAGAGAGAATGAAGCCTGGCTGCTAAAGGAGCAGACGACTAGCACAGGGGCGCGTGCACCACTCTGAGGAAGGAGTCTGGGCAGAAAGCAGGCCTGTCCTGTGACTCTGGGCCCAAGGGGACACCAGCTCTTTGGCCGCTTGTCCATAGGGCAGACGTGGGCTTGCCACCAGGCGCCCGACCCTGAACTCGCAGAAACAGCTCCTGGACGAACGGGCAGTCAGATGCAGTTTTCATCCAGGATGTTGCAGCGTTGGCGCAGGGAGAGGGTGTCCCGGGGAAGGAGGGACAGTTACCCATTACTCCCCATCCCAGAGCGCGGGCGGTGTTCAGTGATCCTTTTGCCTCTCCTCTCAGCTGGGGAAGGCACTGGCCTAGTCCCCTGTCCACCTGAACGCCAGAGCAAAAGGGCAGGCCTTGCCTACGCCAGGAGATGGCATTGTGAGCAGAGTGCCATCCTATGCCATGCACGCTGCTGCAGGGTCGAGGCCGTGTCTGTTTATTTCGTCTTGGCAGGGTGAACCCAGGACACGAACATGGATCCCGGGAAAACATGGCCCAAGAGGCACCAGCTCTCCCCCGCAGCTCTTCTTCCAACACGCGACAGAGCGAACGCCCAAAGCCTTGCTGAGGAAGCAGCAGCAGAGTGCGGTTCGCTACAAGCCCAAAGCCTCCGCAAAAGCACAGTATTCGCGGAGAAATCAGAGTCGGTTTTTGCGGGCTGCTGCTGCTGCTTGCCTGAGCCCAGTCTCAAGGTGGGAGAAACCCGCATACAGCGAAAGGCTCTTTGCCCGGGCATCTCCTCTGGGGAAAGCACAGCATTGGTTGGGAAATCAGAGTCGGTTTGCGGGCTGCTGCTGCTGCTTGCCTGAGCTAGTCTCCGCAGCACGGTGGAAGAGACCCACATGGAGCGAAATTCTCTTTGCCCTAGCATCCCCTCTGCCTGACAGAGATGCGTGGTTGTACATCTGGAAAGGGCCTTTAGGAAAGGGACTCGTCTGTCACCGAGTTTCCAGGGCGCAGCACGCCGCCTCGATAGATGAGAAGGAGCCATTTTCCTTGTTGTCCGGAAACGGTCGCGAAGCAGCAGAGCCTGCCATGGGAGGAACAATGGGCAGGTGGCAAGAGAAGTGTCAACCTCTACCTGTGCAGAGGGAATGAAGCCTGGCTGCTAAGGAGACACGAGCGGACGACTAGCGCAGGGGCATGAGCTCCACTCTGAGGAAGGAGTCAGGGAAGAAGGCAGGCCTGTCCTGGCCTTTGGGCCCAAGGGGACAGCAGCTCCTTGGCCACCCTAACGCCAGAGCAAAAGGGCAGGCCTTGCCTACGCCAGGAGATGGCATTGTGAGCAGAGTGCCATCCTATGCCATGCACGCTGCTGCAGGGTCGAGGCCGTGTCTGCTTATTTCGTCTTGGCAGGGTGAACCCACGGCACGAACATGGACCCGGGAAAGCAAGGGCCAAGAGGCACCAGCTCTCCCCCGCAGCTCTTCTTCCAACACGCGACAGAGCGAACGCCTAAAGCCTTGCTGAGGAAGCAGCAGCAGAGTGCGGTTCGCTACAAGCCCAAAGCCTCCGCAAAAGCACAGTATTCGCGGAGAAATCAGAGTCGGTTTGCGGGCTGCTGCTGCTGCTTGCCTGAGCCCAGTCTCAAGGTGGGAGAAACCCGCATACAGCGAAAGGCTCTTTGCCCGGGCATCTCCTCTGGGAAAGCACAGCATTGGTTGGGAAATCAGAGTCGGTTTGCGGGCTGCTGCTGCTGCTTGCCTGAGCTAGTCTCCGCAGCACGGTGGAAGAGACCCGCATGGAGCGAAATTCTCTTTGCCCTAGCATCCCCTCTGCCTGACAGAGATGCGTGGTTGTACATCTGGAAAGGGCCTTACGGAAAGGGACTCGTCTGTCACCTCGCTCCCCAGAGGCAGCACGCCACCCCGCGAGACGAGGAGCCGTTGGCCTTGCTGTCGGGAAACGGACGCGAAGCAGGAGACCCTTCCGTGGCAGGCACAGCAGGCGGGTGGCAAGCCAAGTGTCCCCCGCTCCCTGTGCGGAGAGATGGAAGCCTGGCTGCTAAGGAGACACGAGCGGACAACTAGCGTAGGGACGCCTTGCTCCACTCTGAGGAAGGAGTCTGTGCAGAAGGCAGGCCTGTCCTTTGCCTCTGTGTGCAAGGTGACAGCAGCTCCTTGGCCACCTGTCCATAGGGCAGACGTGGGCTTGCCACCAGGAGCCCGACCCTGAACTCGCAGAAACAGCTCCTGGACGAACGGGCAGTCAGATGCAGTTTTCATCCAGGATGTTGCAGCGTTGGCGCAGGGAGAGGGTGTCCTGGGGAAGGAGGGACAGTTACCCATTACTCCCCATCCCAGAGCGTGGGCGGTGTTCAGTGATCCTTTTGCCTCTCCTCTCAGCTGGGGAAGGCACTGGCCTAGTCCCCTGTCCACCTGAACACCAGAGCAAAAGGGCAGGCCTTGCCTACGCCAGGAGATGGCATTGTGAGCAGAGTGCCATCCTATGCCATGCACGCTGCTGCAGGGTCGAGGCCGTGTCTGCTTATTTCGTCTTGGCAGGGTGAACCCAGGACACGAACATGGATCCCGGGAAAACATGGCCCAAGAGGCACCAGCTCTCCCCCGCAGCTCTTCTTCCAACACGCGACAGAGCGAACGCCCAAAGCCTTGCTGAGGAAGCAGCAGCAGAGTGCGGTTCGCTACAAGCCCAAAGCCTCCGCAAAAGCACAGTATTCGCGGAGAAATCAGAGTCGGTTTGCGGGCTGCTGCTGCTGCTTGCCTGAGCCCAGTCTCAAGGTGGGAGAAACCCGCATACAGCGAAAGGCTCTTTGCCCGGGCATCTCCTCTGGGAAAGCACAGCATTGGTTGGGAAATCAGAGTCGGTTTGCGGGCTGCTGCTGCTGCTTGCCTGAGCTAGTCTCCGCAGCACGGTGGAAGAGACCCGCATGGAGCGAAATTCTCTTTGCCCTAGCATCCCCTCTGCCTGACAGAGATGCGTGGTTGTACATCTGGAAAGGGCCTTACGGAAAGGGACTCGTCTGTCACCTCGCTCCCCAGAGGCAGCACGCCACCCCGCGAGACGAGGAGCCGTTGGCCTTGCTGTCGGGAAACGGACGCGACGCAGGAGACCCTTCCGTGGCAGGCACAGCAGGCGGGTGGCAAGCCAAGTGTCCCCCGCTCCCTGTGCGGAGAGATGGAAGCCTGGCTGCTAAGGAGACACGAGCGGACGACTAGCGTAGGGACGCCTTGCTCCACTCTGAGGAAGGAGTCTGTGCAGAAGGCAGGCCTGTCCTTTGCCTCTGTGTGCAAGGTGACAGCAGCTCCTTGGCCACCTGTCCATAGGGCAGACGTGGGCTTGCCACCAGGCGCCCGACCCTGAACTCGCAGAAACAGCTCCTGGACGAACGGGCAGTCAGATGCAGTTTTCATCCAGGATGTTGCAGCGTTGGCGGAGGGAGAGGGTGTCCCGGGGAAGGAGGGACAGTTACCCATTACTCCCCATCCCAGAGCGTGGGCGGTGTTCAGTGATCCTTTTGCGTCTCCTCTCAGCTGGGGAAGGCACTGGCCTAGTCCCCTGTCCACCTGAACGCCAGAGCAAAAGGGCAGGCCTTGCCTACGCCAGGAGATGGCATTGTGAGCAGAGTGCCATCCTATGCCATGCACGCTGCTGCAGGGTCGAGGCCGTGTCTGCTTATTTCGTCTTGGCAGGGTGAACCCAGGGCACGAACATGGAGCCCGGGAAAGCAAGGCCCAAGAGACACCAGCTCTCCCCCGCAGCTCTTCTTCCAACACGCGACAGAGCGAACGCCCAAAGCCTTGCTGAGGAAGCAGCAGCGAAGTGCGTTTCGCGCCAAGCCCAAAGCCTCCTCGAAACCATAGCAGGCTCTGGGAAATCAGAGTCGTTTCTGTGGGCTGCTGTTGCTGCTTGCCTTCACCTAGTATTCACAGCCGTTGGAAGAAACCCGCATAGAGCAAAAGCCTCTTTGTACGTGCCATCCCCTCTGGGAAAGCACAGCATTCGCTGGAAAATCAGTGTCGGTTCTGTGGGATGCTGATGCCACTTCCCTGAACATAGTCTCCGAAGCACGGTGGGAGAAACCCGTATGCAGCGAAATCCTCTTAGCCCGGGCATCCCCTCTGCCTGAGAGAGAAGCGTGGTTGTGCCTGTGCAAAGAGCCTTAAGGGAAGGGACACGTCTGTCACTGCGCTCCCCAGGAGTATATCTGGGGAAGACACACCACGCCGCTCCGGGAGAAGAGAAGGAGCTGTTGGCTTTGCTGTCGCGAAACGGTCATGAAGCAGGAGAGCCTGCCATGGCAGGCACAGCGGGCGGGAGGCAAGCCAAGTGTTACCCTCTGCCTGTCCAGAGAGAATGAAGCCTGGCTGCTAAAGGAGCAGACGACTAGCACAGGGGCGCGTGCACCACTCTGAGGAAGGAGTCTGGGCAGAAAGCAGGCCTGTCCTGTGACTCTGGGCCCAAGGGGACACCAGCTCTTTGGCCGCTTGTCCATAGGGCAGAAGTGGGCTTGCCACCAGGCGCCCGACCCTGAACTCGCAGAAACAGCTCCTGGACGAACGGGCAGTCAGATGCAGTTTTCATCCAGGATGTTGCAGCGTTGGCGCAGGGAGAGGGTGTCCCGGGGAAGGAGGGACAGTTACCCATTACTCCCCATCCCAGAGCGCGGGCGGTGTTCAGTGATCCTTTTGCCTCTCCTCTCAGCTGGGGAAGGCACTGGCCTAGTCCCCTGTCCACCTGAACGCCAGAGCAAAAGGGCAGGCCTTGCCTACGCCAGGAGATGGCATTGTGAGCAGAGTGCCATCCTAAGCCATGCACGCTGCTGCAGGGTCGAGGCCGTGTCTGCTTATTTCGTCTTGGCAGGGTGAACCCACGGCACGAACATGGAGCCCGGGAAAGCAAGGCCCAAGAGGCACCAGCTCTCCCCCGAAGCTCTTCTTCCAACACGCGACAGAGCGAACGCCCAAAGCCTTGCTGAGGAAGCAGCAGCAGAGTGCGGTTCGCTACAAGCCCAAAGCCTCCGCAAAAGCACAGTATTCGCGGAGAAATCAGAGTCGGTTTGCGGGCTGCTGCTGCTGCTTGCCTGAGCCCAGTCTCAAGGTGGGAGAAACCCGCATACAGCGAAAGGCTCTTTGCCCGGGCATCTCCTCTGGGAAAGCACAGCATTGGTTGGGAAATCAGAGTCGGTTTGCGGGCTGCTGCTGCTGCTTGCCTGAGCTAGTCTCCGCAGCACGGTGGAAGAGACCCGCATGGAGCGAAATTCTCTTTGCCCTAGCATCCCCTCTGCCTGACAGAGATGCGTGGTTGTACATCTGGAAAGGGCCTTTAGGAAAGGGACTCGTCTGTCACCGAGTTTCCAGGGCGCAGCACGCCGCCTCGATAGATGAGAAGGAGCCATTTTCCTTGTTGTCCGGAAACGGTCGCGAAGCAGCAGAGCCTGCCATGGGAGGAACAATGGGCAGGTGGCAAGAGAAGTGTCAACCTCTACCTGTGCAGAGGGAATGAAGCCTGGCTGCTAAGGAGACACGAGCGGACGACTAGCGCAGGGGCATGAGCTCCACTCTGAGGAAGGAGTCAGGGAAGAAGGCAGGCCTGTCCTGGCCTTTGGGCCCAAGGCGACAGCAGCTCCTTGGCCACCCTAACGCCAGAGCAAAAGGGCAGGCCTTGCCTACGCCAGGAGATGGCATTGTGAGCAGAGTGCCATCCTATGCCGTGCACGCTGCTGCAGGGTCGAGGCCGTGTCTGCTTATTTCGTCTTGGCAGGGTGAACCCAGGGCACGAACATGGAGCCCGGGAAAGCAAGGCCCAAGAGGCACCAGCTCTCCCCCGCAGCTCTTCTTCCAACACGCGACAGAGCGAACGCCCAAAGCCTTGCTGAGGAAGCAGCAGCAGAGTGCGGTTCGCTACAAGCCCAAAGCCTCCGCAAAAGCACAGTATTCGCGGAGAAATCAGAGTTGGTTTGCGGGCTGCTGCTGCTGCTTGCCTGAGCCCAGTCTCAAGGTGGGAGAAACCCGCATACAGCGAAAGGCTCTTTGCCCGGGCATCTCCTCTGGGAAAGCACAGCATTGGTTGGGAAATCAGAGTCGGTTTGCGGGCTGCTGCTGCTGCTGCTTGCCTGAGCTAGTCTCTGCAGCACGGTGGAAGAGACCCGCATGGAGCGAAATTCTCTTTGCCCTAGCATCCCCTCTGCCTGACAGAGATGCGTGGTTGTACATCTGGAAAGGGCCTTTACGAAAGGGACTGGTCTGTCACCGAGTTTCCAGGGCGCAGCACGCCGCCTCGATAGATGAGAAGGAGCCATTTTCCTTGTTGTCCGGAAACGGTCGCGAAGCAGCAGAGCCTGCCATGGAAGGAACAATGGGCAGGTGGCAAGAGAAGTGTCAACCTCTACCTGTGCAGAGAGAATGAAGCCTGGCTGCTAAGGAGACACGAGCGGACGACTAGCGCAGGGGCATGAACTCCACTCTGAGGAGGAGTCAGGGAAGAAGGCAGGCCTATCCTGGCCTTTGGGCCCAAGGCGACAGCAGCTCCTTGGCCACCTGAACGCCAGAGCAAAAGGGCAGGCCTTGCCTACGCCAGGAGATGGCATTGTGAGCAGAGTGCCATCCTATGCCGTGCACGCTGCTGTAGGTTCGAGGCCGTGTCTGCTTATTTCGTCTTGGCAGGGTGAACCCAGGGCACGAACATGGAGCCCGGGAAAGCAAGGCCCAAGAGGCACCAGCTCTCCCCCGCAGCTCTTCTTCCAACACGCGACAGAGCGAACGCCCAAAGCCTTGCTCAGGAAGCAGCAGCAAAGTGCGTTTCGCGCCAAGCCCAAAGCCTCCTCGAAAGCATAGCAGGCTCTGGGAAATCAGAGTCGTTTCTGTGGGCTGCTGTTGCTGCTTGCCTTCACCTAGTATTCACAGCCGTTGGAAGAAACCCGCATAGAGCAAAAGCCTCTTTGTACGTGCCATCCCCTCTGGGAAAGCAAAGCATTCGCTGGGAAATCAGTGTCGGTTCTGTGGGATGCTGATGCCGCTTCCCTGAACATAGTCTCCGAAGCACGGTGGGAGAAACCCGTATGCAGCGAAATCCTCTTAGCCCGGGCATCCCCTCTGCCTGAGAGAGAAGAGTGGTTGTGCCTGTGCAAAGAGCCTTAAGGGAAGGGACACGTCTGTCACTGCGCTCCCCAGGAGTATATCTGGGGAAGACACACCACGCCGCTCCGGGAGAAGAGAAGGAGCTTTTGGCTTTGCTGTCGCGAAACGGTCATTAAGCAGGAGAGCCTGCCATGGCCGGCACAGCGGGCGGGTGGCAAGCCAAGTGTCACCGTCTCCCTGTGCAGAGAGAATGAAGCCTGGCTGCTAAGGAGACACTAGCGGACGACTAAAGTATTAATTCCTCTTTCATATTTTTTTCTCTCTCACTTTTTACGGACAATTTTTCAGTATTCTTGGTTGAGTTTCTTTTCTTTTAGCATTTTGTATATAGCCACCCACTACCTTCTGGCTTCCAAAGTTCTTGATGTGAAATATGCTTGTAATTTTATTGAGGATTCCTTGTATATGAAGGTTCATTTCTATCTTGCTTCTTTCAAGATTCTCTTATTGCCTTTTGAAAGTTCGATTACAATGTTTCTCGGTGTTATCTCATACTTAGAGTTCATTGACTTTCTTGGAAATTTATATTTATGTCTTTCATCAAATTTGGAGTTTTCAAACTGAAAGCTAGAGTTTGGTTTCTTTTTAGGTTTTCTATCTTTTTATTGGTGTTTCCATTTTGTTCACATCTCATTTCATTTACTGTATCTATTGCCTTTAGTTCTCTGAACATATTTAAGACAATTGTTTTAAAGATTTGTCTAGTGTATCGACCTTTTTTAAGGACAATTCTGTTATTTTTTTCCTTTGAGTGACCCATACTTTCCAATTTCTTTGTATGCCTTATGTGTTTTTGTTGTTGTTGTTGTTGTTTGTGCAACACTGATCATTTGGATCTAATAGTGTGGTAATGCTGGAAATCAGATCCTCCTCCTTGCCTAGGGTTTGCTTAATTTAGTTGTTTAGTTGCTGATTTTAGTTGCTTTGTGGTGAAGATCAGCCTGAGGTGTAAATGTAAGGTCTTCTCAGATCTTTTTTGAGCCTTTTCATAGAAATGTGCAACCGTGTTCTAATTTTTCCCATAGATGCTGTTGTTTATGTCCTAGTATTTAATGTCTGCCCCCTCAAAGGGAAAAGGCAAAAAAGGAATGGGGGGTGTAGGGGCCTGGTTAGCCAGAGGGAACCATTTTGTTGTAAACTTGGATTGACCCTGCCCCTCCCAGAGGAACTTACTTGCAGGGCCCAGATACAAGGGTGGGCCAGGCCGGGTGGAGATATCCAATCAGTAGTCCACACATATATTTACTATGGTAAATTGAAATTCAATTGGCCACCCATATTGCCACCCTAGCATGACTGTGCAGTTTTCCCTGTGTACTGCAATCTCATTGGCCACCTGTGTATATGCCAGGCTCAACCACCACTATAAAAGTTATTCTGTGAGGCTGGGGTAGGGTCGTCATCATTGGGGTCATCGTTGTCGGGGTCGTCGTCGTCATTGTCGCATCTTTGTAAGAGATGACCCTGACTGGTCAGTTTGATTCTCGATACTTGGTGCGAAATAAAGCTTTGCTTGACCTTTGCTTTGTATCAGTCTCATTCCTTTGATCGCAGACCTTAACATTGGTGCTCATCTGGGATCAAACGATGAGAACTGAGCCAGCATCAGAATTTCTGGGAAAAGCCTCCAGAGGTAAGATCTAGGGATCCTGTCTGTCTGTCTGTCTGGTTGTGGAGCTCCAGGGTATAGCCCACCAGGGAGAAGCTGGACGCAGCCATGCTCCCCAGGGCTGGAGTGTATGGGGGGATGCCCCATCCCTCTGCTGGTAGATCCATGGGGGGTTCGAGCCCCCTGGGCAGTCGGGGGTTTGAGTCCCCCTAGGCAGTTACCAGGGGCTCGAGTCCCCCTGGGTGGCCAGGGGATTCAAGTCCTCCTAGGCAGTCTATGGGGGTTTGAGTCCCCCTGGGTGGCCAGGGGGTTCAAGTGCCCCTGAGTGGCTAGGTGGTTCGAGTCCCCCTAGGTGGTCACTGGGGACCGAGAAAAATTCCCACTGGTGGCAGGTTCTGGGTAAGGACTGCTGGGTCTGCGGTTGTCTTTGTATTGTCTTTTTGTTGTCTGTTGTGTTGTTTGTTGTGATTAAAGGAATGGGGCAGAGAGTAAGAGGACTCTGACTTTTGTCTCTCCATTCCTTATAATAGATGTGGGGCTTCTCCCTCATTTCGTGTGTTAAGAGCTATAACTGGAGCCAACTGGGGTTAGTCTAACTCGGGACAGAGACTTTAAGGAATATTCCCAAGCAGCTGCCGAAACTCCCTTTGTTTTGGAGAATCCCTTGCCTTCTCTGGCCCAATGTGACTGCCTAGCCCCTCCCCCTTGCAGGCGGGAAAGCATGGCTTCTGAAGTGGAGTGGTCCCATGTGGAACGTGAAATCTGTTAGCAAAGAGATGACTGAACTGATGGTTAATTGTCCATCTCAGGGTTTTAATGGGTAATTGTTAAAGTAGCTTTCAGAGTCTTTGGTAACCTGAAGCTTTGAAGTTTTGCTTGGATGACAAATGGGATGAAAGGCTATGGCGCTGGTTGCTGGAACTGGGTTTATGCTTTTGAAATCTGTTGGTAAACATAGTTTGTGCTTAACTGCTGTTGCAACAGTTCACAATTGGTTAATATTTAGTCTTCACTAGGGATTGAGATGTTTCTAAGAAAATGTAAATGGTTTTCTCTTTGCCCACCCAGAACTGTAAATGCTGTAACTACTTCAGAGGTTTTATACATTTCCTAAAGTTTTGATGTTTTGATAAGGGTCATCACTTGATATTTAACCATATCTATTCTGAGTTGTTGTCATTTGTAATTGTTTTAATTCTCTTGTAAGATGGATTCTGCCTTAAAGGAAATTCATATGGGAGACTTTCAGAACAAATACAGGTCTTTGATATGTTAAAATCCTGGAACTGAAATGGGTGAGAATTTCCAGAAGTAAAAGCTGCACCTGGACTAAACCAGAATTAGTATGGTGACCCAAGGTAAGAATGAGTCTCCAGGAGCTTTCCTAGAAAGGCTTATTGAAGCCTATAAAATGCATAGCCCGATCGACCCTGAGGCACCCGAAAATCAGGGGGCAGTGAATCTTGCTTTTGCCATTCAGTCAGCCCCAGATATAAGGAGGAAACTTCAGAAAATTGAAGGATTTGAAGGGAAGAATCTGACTGAGTTAGTGGGAATAGCAGAAAAGGTATTTTACCAACAGGAATGCACAGGAGGATAAAAAACAGACCAAAAAAAACTGGTTAAGGTTTTGGCATTGCATGAGGCAGGTAGGGGATGATAAATGGAAGGAAAAGCCTAAGCACAGAGAAGGCAGACAGGAAGACTTAGATTCAGATCAGTGCACTTACTGTAAGGAAAAAGGACATTGGGCCAGGGAGTGCCCCAAAAGGAAGATGGCAATGTTGGCCACCAGAGTAAAAATTAAAGTGGAGGGGAGGGGTGCCTGGGTGGTTCAGTGGATTGGGGCCTCTGTCTTCAGCTCAGGTCATGATTCCAGGGTTCTGGGATTAAGCCCCACATTGGGCTCTCTGATCGGCAGGGAGCCTGCTTCCCCCGCTCTCTCTCTGCCTGCCTCTCTGCCTACTTGTGTTCTCTGTCAAGTAAATAGATAAAATCTTAAAAAAAAAAGTGGAGGGGAAATCAATTGATTTTTTGGTGGACGCTGGAGCCCAATTTTCATCCTGCATATCTTTAGCAAGGGAGTCTCAGCCCCTCTTTGCTTTTGAGTGGCCCAACCCACAGGAAGGATTCCAAGGCCAGCTCACCTGGACAAGACTTCCCCAAGGGTTCAAGATTTCATCCACTCTCTTCGATGAGGCCCTACACGAAGATTTGAGTGAGTACAGAACCTCCATCCCGGGAGTCACCCATGTTACAGTATGTTGATGACTTGCTAATAGCCTCTGAGGACTATGAATCATGTTTGCAGGGGACAAGAACTCTCCTACAGACTCTTCAGGAAAAAGGGTATCGCTTGTCAGCAAAGAAACCATAGCTCTGTCAGAGCCAGATCTAGGCTTTGATTTCCACAAGGGAGTGCGTTCACAGTCCGAGTCCAGGAATTGGTGATCACCCGATACTCCCGCCCCACCATGTCCTAACAAGTGAGGGAGTTTCTTGGGATAGTGGGCTACTGTAGGCTGTGGATACAGTGGTTTGTGGAGATTGCCTGACCTCTCTACGAACTGGCAAAAGGGGGGCTTCACTATGATAGAGTGGATAGCTGAGGCAGAAGGAGAATTTTGGGAATTATCAACAGCGTTACTGAGTGCCCCAGCCTTGGCCATCCCAGAAGCCCTTCCACTTGTATGTGGATGAAAAACCAGGGGTGGCCAAGGGAGTTTTGACTCAGACTCTGGGGCCTTGGCAAAGGCCAGTAGCCTATCTTAGCAAGAAACTAGATCCAGTAGCAGCTGGGTTCCCCCCTTGCCTCCGCATAATTGCTGCCACAGCCCTCCTGGTCAAGGATGCAAGTAAATTGACTTTGGGTCAAAATCTCTCATCTTGACCACCACCCATGCTATCGAGGGCCTTCTCCAGACTCCACCAGACTGATGGATGATGAACGCCTGAGTGACGAGGTATCAGGCCCTCCTCCTCAGTAAACCAAGAGTGACCTTTTCATTCTGGTTAGAGGCTTTTTCCACCAAACTTGAAACGGCAGGAGTGGTAACCAAAAAGCTACTAGAAGAAATAATTCCTAGGTTTGAGCTGCCTCTTGCGATCGGGTCAGACAATGACCCTGCATTTGTGAGTTCAGTCTCACAGGCATTGGCCAAGGCCATGGGCACTAATTGGAAACTACATTGTGCCTACTGGCCCCAGAGTTCTGGGCAAGTAGAGAGAATGAAATTCATGCTCTCTTAAAGAGACCTTGACAAAGCTAATTCTGGAGACTGGTGGTGCATGAGTGGACCTCCTTCCTTTTGCTCTCCTCAGCGCACAGTGTACACCCTACTTAAACAAGGTGACCCAATTTGAAATAATGTTTGGGAGACCCCCCCACCCTGCTCTGCCCTCAGCTTGTACAAGAGGTTGCCCTAGCAAAAATGACTGATCAGCCTGTACTCCAGTCACTGCAGACATTACAGTCTGTCTTAAAAAGAGCCCACACAGGGATCCGAACTGCCCACACTGAGACGGAGACAGAGGTGGAACCACATCCTTACCAACCCGGGGACTTGGTTTGGATATGTCACCATCAAGTGGGAAATTTGGAGCCTCGCTGGAAGGGACCATTTACTGTCATCCTGACCACCCCCATGGCAATAAAAGTAGAAGGTATCAGGGCCTGGATTCACACAGGTCATATCAAATGAGCCGAGGATGAGGACACCCCCCAGAGATGGAAGCTACAGCCAATGGACCCCACTGACCGTGGATTAAAGCTAAGACTCAAAAGACTGAGTTCATTGTTGTTCTTATTGTTACCTGTTTGTGTAAGAGCTTCTGAGTCACCTCATAAGTCAAAAAAGTATAGGTGGGAAATTAGACAAATGGAATTAAGAAAAATGAAAAAGTTATACAAAGCAGAGAATGGCTAATGCATCAGCCAACTGTGCACTAATGTTACCTTTTGGCCCCTGCATTATAAACGCCGTAATGTCATTTGTACAAAAGAAAATTAGAGCGATAAAAATGTTAGTCTTACATGCTCAATATAACCCCTTACAACAGGAGAACATAGAACTGGCTGAAAAGTCAAGGATTTGACTAATTTCCAAAGGAAAGGGGGGAATGTAGGGGCCTGGTTAGCCAGAGGGAGCCATTTCATTGTAAACTTGGATTGACCCTGCCCCTCCCAGAGGAACTTACTTGCAGGGCCCAGATACAAGGGCAGGCCAGGCCAGGAGATAGCCAATCAGTAGGGCACACATATATTTACTATGGTACATTGAAATTCAATTGGCCACCCATATTGCCACCCTAGCATGACTGTGCAGTTTTCCCTGTGTACTGCAATCTCATTGGCCACCTGTGTATATGCCAGGCTCAACCACCACTATAAAAGTTATTCTGTGAGGCTGGGGTAGGGTCGTCATCGTTGGGGTCATCGTTGTCGGGGTCGTCGTCGTCATTGTCGCATCTTTGTAAGAGACGGCCCTGACCAGTCAGTTTGATTCTCAATGCTTGGTGCGAAATAAAGCTTTGCTTGACCTTCATTTGTATCAGTCTCGCTCCTTTGATTACAAACCCTAATGGGGGAGGAAGGCATTGGCCCTATAATTCCCCTGAAAGTCAATTCAGTTGAGGTGGACAGGGCTTGCAACAACAAAGGGAACTGCAACAGTAATGGCTACCCACTTCTTAGACTAGACTTACTTGATTTTAATTAGCAATCAGTGATCAGGGTATGGATATTTTGTAGAAAGACTCCTGGTTTCTGCAAGCTGCATGTAAGCTGCTACAGAAACACATGCCTAGCTGCCTGCCACGTGGGCTGGAGATAGGGGATGGGGAGCTTCTACTATGCTAAGAGCTGAAATTAGAGCAATTTACCAAATCCTTGTCTTCCCCTGTATGTTACAAGCTTTCATCAGACTCAGGAATTCCAAAAATAGTTGCCTCAGACTGATTTTGCCAGTGCACTTATTGTCCGAGAAACTGATTTCTGATTTTTCAGACTCTACAGTCTTCCAAGAATCAGGACTCTGGCCTAAGGTTGACTGTTTTTTTCCCTCAGCAAAGAATTCTTATCCTTTTTCCTATGACCTAATAAGCCTGCTTAACTAAATGAGGCTTTTGTCCAGCATGGGAAGAGAAGGCAAGCTTTTTAATCAGCTTTAAATTTTTATCCCTAGCCCATACCTGTCTCCTGAACTCCATACTCTTCTCTCAAGCTCTCCACTTAATATCACTTCTTGGTGTAAATTATATAACATGTGTGACATATAACACATAACATAGCATATAACACAAATATGTGTCAATAATATAACATGTCCTAATCTGTGCCCTGAATTTTTCTCCTAAATTTATCCTTCCCATATTATCACCACATCAATGGCAACTTCAGCCTTCCAGTCATTCAGTTCAAAAACTTTGATGTTATCCTTGACTAACCTTTCTTTTTATTCTACATCCATGTGTGAGTAAATTCTGTTGCCTGGATCTTCCTAGCATATTTAGAATCTGATTACCTTTCTCTTGCTTGAGTCACTGAGATCTCTTCTCTGGCCTTCCTGCAGTTTATCCCCATGCGAGACAAGAATGACCTTGAAAAGGGCGCCTTGGTGGCTCAATGGGTTAAGCCTCTGCTTTCAGATCAGGTCATGATCTCAGGGTCCTGGGATCAAGGCCCGAATTGGGCTCTCTGCTCAGTAGGGAACCTGCATCCCCCCATCCTCACCCCTCAGCTGCTGCTCTGCCTACTTTCTTTCAAATAAATAAATAAATAAATTTTTAAAGAATGACCTTGAAAAAATGAAAGATCATGTCTCTTCTTTGCTCAAACCCTCCAGTGGTTTCCCATTTAATTCAGAATAGAAGCCAAAACACTTAAGAGGCCCTACAAGGCCCTACACGATCTGCTTCTCTATTGCGTCTGCAGCCTCATCTACTGACTATGACCCTCCCCTTGGGTTACTCTGGTTCAGTCACTCTGGACTTCATGCTCTTCCTTGAACATGAAATGCAGGCTTCTGCCATGAGGCCTTTGCACTGGCTGGTCCCTCTCTGGAATGCATGGCTGATTCCCACTCTTTCTGATCTTTGCTTAAATTCCACTTCAGTGACAACTAGTCTGACCACTCTATTCAAAATTATCACCTGCCCTGCTCCTGATTTTCTTGGTTTGCTGTATTTCTTCCCATAGCACTTACACCTTTTAGTGTCTTCTATTATTTATTATGCCTATCTCTATCTCTTCTATCTACCTTAATACTTCCTCTTGTGTCATGATATGCCCTTTCTTAAAAAAAAAATAACTGCACAAAAAGGATGCCATATTTTCACCAGCAAAGCCTAGGTTATAAGCTAACCTCAGGGATCTGAATGCAAGATCACTTCAAGTAAACTATTAGGGAAGAGGTAGTTTCCCAAAATAGAATGTTGAACTCCGTTACTGGAAAGAGAGAAGCTGGCTAAGCAAAACCCACAGATACTCACTGCTGAGTCATAGTAGCATACCCAGAGGAACTTTGAAAAAGCCTGTGAGAGGTGTCACATGTGTCCTTGAATATAGAGTGTAAGGATGGAACCACTCACACTCTAACTTTCTGGAAATGATGTGTTGCAAATGTGTTAGCTTACTTAATCCTTGTGAAGTCTGATTTTATGTTCAGTTTCTAATCCTTTTTTTAAGAACTTCCCATTGTACAAAGTAGTAACTGTCTTTGGCCTGAAGGACTCTGTGGTAGGTTGTGGGGACAAGTAATAGACTGTCTTCATCCACAAGTAACAGAAAAACCCCACTCAAAAATCATTAAACAAATAAGGGGCTATGGTAGAGCTCCAGTGCCATTTCTCTATCATTCTCTGCACATTTCCCCCCATCTATGAGCAACAGATTTTATATAGATTTTTATTAAAACAACAGGATACACTAAGTGTAAAATTCTAGGATCAGAGCTCCAAGGATACAAGAAAAAACAAAAATGGAAAGAAGATTTGGTGAAGAAATCTCTGATGAGTCCTTGTGCTGTGACTTCCCCTTCTTTCCATTTGAGAAATGCTGCAGCAGGCCTATTTCCCTCATATCACACTTATGGGCTACCAGAGTCAGGCTGCAGAACCAGAGTACCAGAGTCAGTACAGCTAGGGGACTCTCTGGACAGTTATCTATCTCCCACCAGGGAGAGACAGGTCTCAGACAGCTGGGGTAGACAATCTAGCCATGTGCTGCTGTGCTGGAGTTGGTCAGCATGCACGAAGGGTCAGTAGTTCATAGGACACATTTGTGTTTTCCCATGGGTCAGCTGTGGGTCATGCAGTTCTCTTGGGTCCAGTCCAATAAAGCTTCCTGAAGGGACAAATGGGTCCCCTCAGCAAGAAGCTGGAGGTGAATGTCAGATTTGACTCTCCCAATAAAAAATTTCCTCTAGACTTAACCCCACCTTTGATAACTTCATTTTAGAGCTGATTGAAACACATTAACTCCAAGCTCCAGCTCTCTCCCTTCAAAGTCATCTGAATGCAATTTTAAGGCTCTGTAGCCCATTGGTTCCATCTAACTGCAGGATAGACTGGAGAATAAAGGGGACCAAAAGCAATGGCTAGTAGGTCATACTTACTCTGACATCTAAGGCTATAATGTAGTCCAGCATTCTACAAATATTGACTGGGCATATACTATGAGCACTGGTGTAAGGCACTGGGAAAATATGTTAAAGAAATAGTTCTGGATGATAGAGCTTTGAGAGTGTTGTAGTTTTGGAAGCATGTCAGGCAAAGTCTGGAGAGTGCAGTATCCAGTGTATACTGGCCTGATTATGAACCTTCTGAGATACCACCTGAGGAGGGGGGCACTGCATAAGGACCTGCATATGTGGGTAGGCATGATCATCTTGAAAAACATGGGGAATAAATAAAAATGTGACTTTATTTATAGAAGGAAGCAGAAAAAATTTGGAGTTATAAAAAACATATCTGTATGTTCTAAAAATGTTGAATGTGAGGAACACACAGCTGGGAAGGGATTACCACATTGTCCACTGTAACAGTAAAACCCTTGTGTCTTTCAAAGAGTTACATAGGGATCCCCTTTAAGATTTGGAGGGATTCCTCCTTTCCTGGGAATATTTCTTATGAAGACTGCCCCATTTTATGCTGTTTAAATTGCCTACCCAGAAAAAATGGCTTCACTCCCTGTCTCATCATTCACCTCTCTACCCCTTTAGTTTCTTCCACAACTGACAGTGGGCTTTCTGTAGTGACTCCTTGTATTAGCCTATATTTTCTTTACTCTCTGCAAAACGGATTGACGAATGCTAAATACTCATAGCCCCAGTATGACATGCCCACTTTTGTACCCACCACCTGGGTAATGCTTGCCAAGTAGCATTGCCAAGTAGAGAAGAGAGAACTGTTATGGGTCTCAACCCCTAAAAAGGGGGTGTATGTTATGTCCCCTAAAAAAGATCTGTTAAGAGTCCTAACTCCCAGCAGCTCAGAATGTGACCTAATTTGGAGATAGAGTCTTTAAAGGTATTCAAGTTAAAACAAGGTCATTAGGGTAGGCTCTAATCCAATATTTCTGGTGTTCTTATGAAAAGGAGAAATTTGGACACAGAAATAGACATACACAGGAAGAAAACAGCCATGTGGAGACAAAGAATTGGAGTAATGCATCTATAAGCCAAGGAACATCAACAATTTCCAGCAAACTATCTGAAACTAGGAAGGGACAAGGAAAAATATACCCTTTACAGGTTTCATAGAAAACATGGCCCACTTATATACCTGATTTCAGACTTCTAGCCACCAGAGCAGTGAGATAATAACTTTTTGTGGTTCTACGTCACCTAGTTTGTGGAAGTTTGTTATGTCAGCCATACAAAGCTAATACAGTCCATGTATGCCAATGCCAGTAGTAGTTATTATAATTATGTCCTTTAAGTAAATATATAAATATAACAAAGAATTAATATAAAAAGAAGCTACTGTTTCTAAGATTTAAGTTGAATGCCTTAGAAAAACTTGATAGAAGTGAACATATGTGAGGGGCACCTGGATTGCTCAGTTGGTAGAACACATAACTCTTGATCTCAGGGTCATGAGTTCAAGCCCCATGTTGGGTGTGGAGCCTTACTTAATTTAAAGAAGAAGAACAAGAACAAGATCAAGAACAAGAACAAGAAGAAGGGGAGGGAGGAGGAGGAGAAGGAGAAGAAGAAGGAGGAGGAGAAGAAGAAGAAGAAGAAGGTCTATGTGAGGCTTGGCACTCTTATTGCTTTGCAAGTATCTTAAAGTCCTCCTTTAAAGAAATAAAAACTAGAAATCTTTCACGATTTTTGGTGTCATTTATGCAATAAAGATGATATGAAATGCTATACACTAACAAATGTCTTGAATCTACAGAAAAGATTGGCAAACAAATGCACATTTATGTTTTTTAAGTTAAAGTATCTGAAATATGTGTGTATCATTTTAAAGTAATTCTCCATCTCGGCTCTTTGGGTTAATGAATCATTTATATGCAGAATACATGAGTAAGAGGGCTTCTACTGTATTGTGGGTGGTTTAAACTAGATATGAACTTGAACTTGGTTCAATGAGTCATGCATCTTGTGCAAGCTACAAAATATTTCTAAGTTTTAGTTACCTCATTTAAAATGAAAATAATAGTATAATGAGATGCATTGTAGTGAAAATAAATTATAGTTGTGATTTTGTGAAATTAAATGATACAACTTATTTAAAGTGTCTAAAAGTATTAGATATTTTTCTTTTGAAAGTGAGGAAAACCCAAACTACTATGGCTTAAACAAAAAATAGTATATAGGAGGAGGAGTTAAGATGGCGAAGGAGCAGGGCACCCCTAAATGTGTCTCATCCCTGGAATACAACTAGTTAGTTATCAAATCATCTTGAACAGTGGAGAAATCAATCGGAGATCTGAAAAAGACAAATGCAGTAAAGTCTACCAGTAGAAAAACAAATACCATTTGGAAGGTAAGAGGTACAGAGACTTGAATCCAGTGTGATATAGCTGAAGTTATGGTGGAGAGGAGGGAGCTTGCTTAAGGAGAGTGCCACGAAGTATTAGAAGCAGCAGAGTGAAAAACTGGAACTTTTGGAAGCCTGCCTCAGTGGGGGATGTGCCTGGCTTAAAGGTGCTCAGATGGTGAAGCAGGGTGGAATCTGGGGTGGGACAGCATGGTTGGAGGATCTTTGGGGTTCCAAGAACAGGTGGTGCCTGAGTGGGGCAGAATTCCCAGTCATAGGCGCAAGGAAGCTCTGAGAACAGCAAGTCTGGCTGCCAGCTTTCTTCTCTGTGAAGGCATAAACTGAACCGCTGCACGGTCATGTGACTGCTTTCCTAGATGGGGACAGCAAAAGGCATAAGTATGACAAGATCCCCGTCCTTCCCCAAGGGGAACAGCATGGGTCCCTGACATGAGAGTACCTAAGATTTAGAATTTTGAAACTCACTGGAGCATCTGAAAAAAAAAAAACAAAACAAAACAAAACAAATGCTTGGTCACAGGCTCGGTAAATAGAGTTCTGGTGGAAACCAGGGAAATAAGAGTGATTGCTTTTTTCTGAGGGTTCACTGAGGAGTGGGGGGAGTGTGTTTTCAGCTCTAGGGGTGAGGGGGGAAGGCGTGAGGGTGGGGGATGGGGGTGGAGCAGCCATATTCATCCCGCCCATCAGAGCTGAAGCCTTTGGGAAAAAAAACAGCATCACCAAAGCGGGTCTGGAGCCACTTATATAGAACCCTGCCTCCCTGTACACTTCGTCAAGTTCACGGGAGAATCAGCAGCAACAGGCCACTCCCCCAGAAGACCAGCACATACAGCCCACTCTGGCAAAGACTACTGATCATAAAGGGGTACAAAGTTTCAGCTCTTGGGGAGAACAGTATATAGCAATCCTTATATTTTTAATCTTCAGTGTTTCGTGGTTTATTTTTAGTTATTTTATTTTTAAATTCTTTTTGAAATTTTATTTTTGTATATACTTAATATAAGTTTTAATTTTTGTTTCCTTTCATTATATTTTATTTTACTTATATATGTGCTATTCTTTCCTTTTTACTTTGGGATCTAGTTTCTTTTTAACAAGCAAACCAAAACACACCCAGGATCTAGTTTTTTGTTTTAGTTTTGTTTTTGTGGGGTTTTTTGTTTGTTTGTTTTGTTTTATGTGTTTTTTTTCTGTTATTTTGTTATTGTAGTTATTTGACTTTCTTTCTTCTTTTCTTTTATGGACAAAAATGATGAGATGGAGAAATTCACACCAAAAGAAAGGAGGTAGTACTCACCACCAAGGATTTCATCAATACAGATATTGTTAGGGTCCATAATCAAAGGAGTGAGACTGATACAAAGCAAAGGTCAAGCAAAGCTTTATTTTGTGCCAAGCATTGAGAATCATACGGACCAGTCAGGTCCATCTCTTGCAAAGAGGCGACCCCTCCCCGCCTCACATACTAACTTTTATAGAGGTAGTTTAGGCGGGTTATACACAGGTGGCCAATGAGATTGCAATACGCAGAGAACACTGCACAGTCATGCTAAGTCTGCCACACACAGAAAAAAACTGCTAGGTAACACACGGGTGGCCAATTGAATTTCAATTTACCCTAGTAGATATATGTGTGCCCCAATGATTGGATATCTTCACCTGGCCTGACCTGCCCTTGTATCTAGGCTTTGCAAGTAAGTTCCTCTGGGAGGGGTGGAGTCAATCTAAGTTTACTGCATAGGGTCAATCTAAGTTCACTACATAAACACAAAATGACTCCCTCTGGCCAACCAGGCCCTTACAATATAAGTAAGTGTCTGAACTAGAATATGAAAGAGTGATTTTAAAGAGAGTCACTGGGCTTAAAAAAGCATAGGAGAAACTAGAAAATCCTTTAGTGAAGAAATGAACTAAACTCTAGTCAGGCCAAAATTTTAAATGCTATTACCAAGATGCAGTCCCAAGTGGAGACTATAAAAACAAGATGAATGAAGCAAATCATAGATGAAGAAGATAAAATGATAGAGAAGAAGGAAGCTGAAAAGAAGAGAGAAAGAAAAGTATTGGATCACAAAGGGAAACATACAGAATTCAGTGATTCCATAAAGAGAAATAATATGTGGATAAAAGGGGTCACAGAAGATGAGGAATAGGAGAAAGGATCAGAAGATTTATTTGAACAAAATGTAGTTGAGAATTTCCCTAATCTGGGGGAAGAAACAGGCATTCAATCCAGGAGGCACAGAGAAACTCCCTCAAAATCAATTTTAAAAGGGAGGGGCAACAACTCAACATAAAATAATGAAGATTGTAAATAGCAAAGTTAAGGAGAAATTCCTGAAAGTGGCTCAGGACAAGAGGTCCTTAAGCTACAAGGTAAGAAACATAAGGCTGGCAGCAACCTGCCCATAGAGACCTGGCATGCAAGAACGGTACAATATATTCATCATGCTAAATGGGAACAATATGCAGCCTTGAATACTTTATCCAGACAGACTGTCATTTAGAATAGAAGGAGAGAGAGTTTCCAGGACAAACAAAAACTAAAGGATTTTGTGAACACTAAACCAACCCTGCAATAAATATTAAAGGCGATCTTTTAATCAAAGAGAGAGCCCAGAAGTAACAAAGACCAGAAAGGAAAAGAGACAATCTACAGGAACAGTGACTTTACAGGTAATACAATGACACTAATGTCAGATCTTTCAATAGTTATTATAAATGTAAAGGGCCCCAATGCTCTAATCAAAAGACATAGTATGTCTTTTGATGGGGTGTCTGGGTGGCTCAGTGGGTTGAGCCTCTGTCTTCAGCTCGAGTTGTGATCTCAGGGTCCTGGGATCGAGCCTAGCATCAGGCTCTCTGCTCAGCAGAAAGCCTTCTTCCCCGCCTTTCTCTGCCTGTCTCTATCTACTTGTGATCTCTCTCTCTCTCTCTGTGTCAAATAAATAAATAAAATCTTCTTTAAAAAATTTTTAAAAAGATATAGATTATCAGAATGGATTAAAAAACAAGACTCATTGATATGCTGTTTACAAGAGACTTGTTTTAGATCCAAAGACACCCTCAGATTGAAAGGGGGTGAGAAATGATTTATCATGACAAGGGACATTGAAAGAATCTTGGAGTAGCCATTCTTACTTCAGACAAACTAGATTTTTAAAACAAAGACAGTAATAAGAAATGAAGAAAGACATTATATCATAATAAAGGGGCCTAACCAACAAGAAAATCTAACAGTTGTATTTATGTCCCTAACTTGGGAGCAAATATATAAATCAATTAATAACAAAATCAAAGAAACATATTGACAATAATAGAATAATAGTAGGAAATTTTAACACTCAGTCAAAACAATGGATAGATAATCTAAGCAGAAGATCAATAAGGAAACAAGAGCTTTGATGCCACTTGGGCCAGATGGACCTCACAGACCAGAGCATTCCATCCTAAAGCTGCAGAATACACATTCTTTTCAAGTGCACATGGAATATTCTCCAGAAGAGATCACATACTGAGTCACAAATCAGGTCTCAACCAGTACAAAAAGACTGAGATTATACCATGCCTATCATCAGATCACAATGGTTTAAATTTGAAGTTAACTACAAGAAAAAATTGGGAATGATCACAAATACATGGAGGTTGAAGAACATCCTACTGAAGAATGACTGGGTCAACCAGGAAATTAAAGAATAATTTAAAAAACACATGGAACAAAGTGAAGATGAAAACACAACAGTTCAAAACATCTAGGATGTAGTGATGGTTGTCCTAAGAGGAAAATACCTAGCAATACAGGCCTTTCTCAATAAACAAGAAAAGTCTCAAATAAACAAACTTACACTTAAAGGAGCAGGAAAATGAATAGCAAAGAAAGCCTAAATCAAGCAGGAGAAGAGAAAGAGTAAAGATTAGAGCAGAAAACAATGATATAGAAATTAAAAAGAAAAAATCAGTAGAACAGATCAACGAAACTAGGAACTAGTTCTTTGAAAGAATTGGTAAGATTGACAAACCCCAACCAGAGTTATCAAAAAGAAGAAAAGATCTAAACAAATAAAATCATGAATGAAAGAGGAGGGATCACAACGAACACTGCAGAGATATAAATAATTATAAGAGAATATTACGAGCAATTATATGCCAACAAAGGAGGTATTCTGGAAGAAATAGATGCATTCCTAGAAACATATAAACTACCAAAATGGAAACAGGAAGCAATAGAAAACCTGAATAGATGCATAGCCAGCAAAGAAATTGAATCAATAATCAAAAATTTCCCAAAAAACAAGAGTCCAGGGTTAGATGGCCTCCCAGTAGAATTCTAAACTCATTCTACAAGGCCAACATTATCTTGAGGACCCAAACCAGACAAAGACCCCAGCAAAAAGGAGAATTACAGACCAACATTGCTGATGAACATGGATACAAAAGTTTTGCCAAGATTCTAGTACTAGATACAACAGTACATTAAAAGAATTATTTACCATGACCAAGTGGGGTTTATTCCTGGTCTACAAGGGTGTTTCAACATCTGCAAATTAGTCATTGTGATACACTACATTAATACAAGAAAGGACAGGAACCATATGATCCTCTCAATAGTTGAAGAAAGAGCACTTGACAAAATACAACATTGACCTTGTAGGGAGAGGGGGGATATATCTCAATATCATAAAAGCCATATATAAAAGACCCACGGCAAATATCCTCAACAGGGAAAAACAGAGCTTTCCCCCCAAGGTCAGGGACATGATGGGGATGTCAATTCTCACCAATGTTGGTCAGCATAAAACTGGAAGTCCTAGCCTCAACAATTAGACCACAAAAAGAAATTAAAGGTATCCAAATTGGCAAAAAAGTCAAACTCTCACTCTTCACAAACAAGATACTTTACATGGAAAACCTAAAAAGACACTACCCCAAATTGCTAGAACTCATACAGGAATTCAGCAAATTTGCAGGATATAAAATCAATGCACAGAATTCAGTTGCATTTCTGTATACTCACAATGAGGCAGAAGAAAGAAATCAAGCCATCAATTCCATTAACAGTTGCACCAAAAACCAGAAAATACCTAGGAATAAATCTAATCAAAGAGGTAAAGGATCTGTGCTCTAAAAATTATAGAACACTTATGCAAGAAATTGAGGAAAAGACACAAAAAAATGAAAAACATTCCATGCTTAAGAATTTGAAGAACAAATATTGTTAAAACATCTATGCTACCCAAAGCAAGCTACACAATCAATGTAATCCTTATCAGAATACCCCTTCGATATTTTCCACAGAGCTGGAACAAATAATCCTAAAATTTGTATGGAAAAAGAAAAGATGCCGAATAGCCAAAGGAATGTTGAAAAAGAAAAATCAAAGCTGATGGCATCACAATTCTGGACCTCAAGCTGTATTACAAAGCTGTATCATCAATATAGTATGGTACTAGCATAAAAACAGACACATAGATCGATGGAACAGAATAGAGAAGCTGGAAATTAACCCTCGATTCTATGGTCAACTAATCTTCATCAAAGAAGGAAAAAATATCTGGTGAAGGGGTGCATGTGTGGCTCAGGCAGTTAAGCCTCCAACTTTTAGTTTCAGCTCATGTCACAATCCCGGGGTCATGAGATCGAGCCCTATGTTGGGCTCCATGCTCAGTGTGGACTCTGCTTCAGATTTTCTCTTTCTCTGAAATAAATAAATAAAATCTTTTAAAAAAGGAAATCCATTGGAAAAAAGACAGTCTCTTCAACAAATGGTGTTGGTACTATTGGACAGCCACATGCAGAAAAATGAAACTGGACCACTTTCCTACACCACACAAAAAATAAATCCAAAATGATTGAAAGACATAAATGTGTGACAGGAAGCCATCAGAATCTGAAAGGAGAACTTAGTCAGCAATGTCTTTAACCTCAGTTGTAGTGATTTCTTACTAGACACATCTCCAAAGACAAGGGAAACAAAAGAAAAAAATGAACTATTGAGACTTCATCAAGATAAAATCTTCTACACAGCAGAGGAAACAGTCAACAAAACTAAAAGTTGACTGTAAAGAACTTATCAAACTCAATATAAAAATAAATAAATAATCCAGTTACAAAGAGACATACAAATGGCTAATAGACAAATGAAAAAAATGCTCACCATCACTCCACATCAGGAAAATACAAATCTAAAGCACAGTGAGGTACCACCTCACATCCAGTCAGAATGGCTGTGTTTAACAACTGAGGAAACAACAGATGTTGGCGAGGATGCAGAGAAAGGGGAATCGTCTTACATTGTTGGTAGAAATGCAAACTAGTGCAGCCACTCTGGAAACAGTATGGAGGTTCCTCAAAAAGTTAAAAATAGAGCTCTCTTATAATCCAGCAATTGTGCTACTAGGTATTTATCCAAAGGACACAAAAATACTAATTCAAAGGGGGCATATACACCCCCAATGTTTATAGAAGCACTATTCACATTAGCCAAATTATGGAAAGAGCCCTAATATCCATTGATTGATGAGTGGATTAAGAAGATGTGGTATGCATATGCGTGTGTGTGTGTGTGTAATAAAATATTACTAAGCCATCAAAAAGAATGAAATCTTGCCATTTGCAATGATGCTGTTGGGATTAGACTGTATTAGGCTAAGTGAAATAAATCCGAGAAAGATAAATATCATATGATTTCACTCTTCTGCAAAATTTAAGAAACAAAACAGATGGGGGTACTTGGATGGCTCAGTTGGTTAAGCATCTGACTCATGATTTCAGCTCAGATCATGATCTTAGGGTCGTGAGATCAAGCCTATCATCAGTCTCCAACCTGAGCATGGAATCCGCTTAATATTCTCTCTCTCCTCACATACTGCATCACAAATCAGGTCTCAACCAATACCAAAAAGACTAAGATTATTCCCTATGTATTTTCAAACCATGATGCTTTGAAACTGGAACTCAATCACAAGAGGAAATTTGGAAGGAACTCAAACCCTTGGAGGTTAAAGAGCATCCTACTAATGAACAAATGGGTCAACTAGGAAACTAAAGAAGAATTAAAATAATTCATTGAAACTAATGGGAATGAAAACAAATCAGTTCAAACCTCTGGGATACAGCAAAGACGGTCCTAAGAGGGAAGGACATAGCAATCCAAGCCTCCCTCAAAAAGTTAGAAAAATTCCAATTACACAAGCTAAACATACATCTAAAGAACCGGGAGAAAGAACTGCAAATAAAGCTTAAACCCAGCAAAGAAGAGAAATAATAAAGATTAGAGCAGAAATCAGTGAAATGGAAACTGGAACAGCTGAAAATATCAACAAACCTAGAAGCCGGTTCTTTGAAAGAACTGATAAGATCAATAAATCTTGACACTTTACTGAATTCCTGTATAAGTTCTAGCAGTTTTGGAGTGGAGTCTTTTGGGTTTTCCACATATAGTATCATATCATCTGCGAAGAGTGATAATTTAACTTCTTCTTTGCCGATTTGGATGCCTTTAATTTCCTTTTGTTGTCTGATTGCTGAAGCTAGGACCTCTACTACTATGTTGAATAGCAGTGGTGATAATGGACATCCCTGCCATGTCCCTGACCTTAGTGGAAAAGCTTTCAGTTTTTCTCCATTGAGAATGATATTTGCGGTGGGTTTTTCATAGATGGCTTTGATGATATTGAGGTATGTGCCCTCTATCCCTACACTTTGAAGAGTTTTGATCAGGAAGGGATGCTGTACTTTGTCAAATGCTTTTTCAGCATCTATTGAGAGTATCATATGGTTCTTGTTCTTTCTTGTATTGATGTGTTGTATCACATTGACTGATTTGCGGATGTTGAACCAACCTTGCAGCCCTGGAATAAATCCCACTTGGTCGTGGTGAATAATCTTTTTAATGTACTGTTGAATCCTATTGGCTAGTATTTTGTTGAGTATTTTCGCATCTGTGTTCATCAAGGATATTGGTCTATAGCTCTCTTTTTTGGTGGGATCCTTGTCTGGTTTTGGGATCAAGGTGATGCTGGCCTCATAAAATGAGTTTGGAAGTTTTCCTTCCATTTCTATTTTTTGGAACAGTTTTAGGAGAATAGGAATTAGTTCTTCTTTAAATGTTTGGTAGAATTCCCCCGGGAAGCCATCTGGCCCTGGGCTTTTGTTTGTTTGGAGATTTTTTAATGACTGTTTCAATCTCCTTACTGGTTATGGGTCTGTTCAGGCTTTCTATTTCTTCCTGGTTCAGTTGTGGTAGTTTATATGTTTCTAGGAATGCATCCATTTCTTCCAGACTGTCAAATTTATTGGCGTAGAGTTGCTCATAGTATGTTCTTATAATAGTTTGTATTTCTTTGGTGTTAGTTGTGATCTCTCCTCTTTCATTCATGATTTTATTTATTTGGGTCCTTTCTCTTTTCTTTTTGATAAGTCGGGCCAGGGGTTTATCAATTTTATTAATTCTTTCAAAGAACCAGCTCCTAGTTTCGTTGATTTGTTCTATTGTTTTTTTGGTTTCTATTTCATTGATTTCTGCTCTGATCTTTATTATTTCTCTTCTCCTGCTGGGCTTAGGGTTTCTTTCTTGTTCTTTCTCCAGCTCCTTTAGTTGTAGGGTTAGATTGTGTACCTGAGACCTTTCTTGTTTCTTGAGAAAGGCTTGTACCGCTATATATTTTCCTCTCAGGACTGCCTTTGTTGTGTCCCACAGATTTTGAACCGTTGTATTTTCATTATCATTTGTTTCCATGATTTTTTTCAATTCTTCTTTAATTTCCCGGTTGACCCATTCATTCTTTAGAAGGATGCTGTTTAGTCTCCATGTATTTTGGTTCTTTTCAAACTTCCTTTTGTGGTTGAGTTCTAGCTTTAGAGCATTGTGGTCTGAAAATATGCAGGGAATGACCCCAATCTTTTGATACCAGTTGAGTCCTGATTTAGGACCGAGGATGTGATCTATTCTGGAGAATGTTCCATGTGCACTAGAGAAGAATGTGTATTCTGTTGCTTTGGGATGAAATGTTCTGAATATATCTGTGATGTCCATCTGGTCCAGTGTGTTGTTTAAGGCCTTTATTTCCTTGCTGATCTTTTGCTTGGATGACCTGTCCATTTCAGTGAGGGGAGTGTTAAAGTCCCCTACTATTATTGTATTATTGTTGATGTGTTTCTTTGATTTTGTTATTAATTGGTTTATATAGTTGGCTGCTCCCACGTTGGGGGCATAGATATTTAAAATTGTTAAATCTTCTTGTTGGACACACCCCTTTGAGTATGATATAGTGTCCTTCCTCATCTCTTATTATAGTCTTTGGCTTAAAATCTAATTGATCTGATATAAGGATTGCCACTCCTGCTTTCTTCTGATGTCCATTAGCATGGTAAATTCTTTTCCACCCCCTCACTTTAAATCTGGAGGTGTCTTTGGGCTTAAAATGAGTTTCTTGGAGGCAACATATAGATGGGTTTTGTTTTTTTATCCATTCTGATACCCTGTGTCTTTTGACAGGGGCATTTAGCCCATTAACATTCAGGGTAACTATTGAGAGATATGAATTTAGTGCCATTGTATTGCCTGAAAGGTGACTGTTACTGTATATGGTCTCTGTTCCTTTCTGATCTACCACTTGTAGGCTCTCTCTTTGCTTAGAGGACCCCTTTCAAGATTTCCTGTAGAGCTGGTTTGGTGTTTGCAAATTCTTTCAGTTGTTGTTTGTCCTGGAAGCTTTTAATCTCTCCTTCTATTTTCAATGATAGCCTAGCTGGATATAGTATTCTGGGCTGCATGTTTTTCTCATTTAGTGCTCTGAAAATATCATGCCAGCTCTTTCTGGCCTGCCAGGTCTCTGTGGACAAGTCAGCTGCCAATCTAATATTTTTACCATTGTATGTTACAGACTTCTTTTCCCGGGCTGCTTTCAGGATTTTCTCTTTGTCACTGAGACTTATAAATTTTACTATTAGGTGACGGGGTGTGGGCCTATTCTTATTGATTTTGAGGGGCATTCTCTGAACCTCCTGAATTTTGATGCTCGTTCCCTTTGCCATATTGGGGAAATTCTCCCCAATAATTCTCTCTAGTATACCTTCTGCTCCCCTCTCTCTTTCTTCTTCTTCTGGAATCCCAATTATTCTAATGTTGTTTCGTCTTATGGTGTCACTTATCTCTCGAATTCTCCCCTCGTGGTCCAGTAGCTGTTTGTCCCTCTTTTGCTCAGCTTCTTTATTCTCTGTCATTTGGTCTTCTATATCACTAATTCTTTCTTCTGCCTCATTTATCCTAGCAGTGAGAGCCTCCATTTTTGATTGCACCTCATTAATAGCTTTTTTGATTTCAACTTGGTTAGATTTTAGTTCTTTTATTTCTCCAGAAAGGGCTTTTATATTTCTCGAGAGGGTTTCTCTAATATCTTCCATGCCTTTTTCGAGCCCGGCTAGAACCTTGAGAATTGTCATTCTGAACTCTAGATCTGACATATTACCAATGTCTGTATTGATTAGGTCCCTAGCCTTCGGTACTGCCTCTTGTTCTTTTTTTTGTGTTGAATTTTTCCGTCTTGTCATTTTGTCCAGATAAGAGTATATGAAGGGGCCAGTAAAATACTAAAAGGGTGGCAACAACCTCAGGAAAATATGCTTTAACCAAATTAGAAGAGATCCAAAATCATGAGGGGGGAGAAAGGGGATAAAAAGAGGTTCAAAAAGGAAGAAAGAAAAAAAAAAAGAAAAAAGAAAAAAAAAAAGAAAAGAATTTAAAAAAAAGAAAACACATAAGAAAAATATAAAAAAGAAAAAATATATATAAATCTCTGGCCAGACTTATTCAAAAGAAAAGAGAAAGGACCCAAATTAAATAAAATCATGAATGAAAGGGGAGAGATCACAACAAACACCAAAGAAATACAGACAATTTTAAGAACATATTATGAGCAACTGTATGCCAACAAATTAGGCAATCTGGAAGAAATGGGTGCATTTCTGGAAACTTATAAACTACCAAGACTGAAACAGGAAGAGGTAGAACATCTGAATAGACCCATAACCTGCAAGGAAATTCAAGCAGTAATCAAAAACCTCCCAAAAAACAAGAGTCCAGGGCCACCTGGCTTCCCAGGGGGAATTCTATCTAACATTAAAGAAGAAATAACACCTATTCTACTTAAGCTGTTTCAAAAAATAGAAATGGAAGGAAAACTTTCAACTTCATTCTATGAGGTCAGCATTACCTTGATCCCAAGACCAAAGACCCCATCAAAAAAATTACAGACCTATATCCCTGATGAACATGGGTGCCAAAATACTCACCAAGATAGTAACCAATAGGATCCAAGAGTACATTAAAAAGATTATTCACCACGACAAGGCGGAATTTATTCCTGGGATGCAAGGATGGTTCAACCTTCACAAATCAATCAACATAATAGGTCACATTAATAAAACAAAGGATAGGAAACATATGATCCTCTCAATTGATGTAGAAAAAGCTTTGACAAAATATAGCATCGTTCTTGATTAAAAGTTTTCAAAGCATTGGATTGGAGGGAACGTATCTCAATATCATAAAAGCCATCTATGAAAAGCCAACAGAGAATATCATTCTCAATGGGAAAAAACTGAGAGCTTTCCCCCTAAGGTCAGGAACATGACAGGGATGCCCACTCTCACCACTATTGCTCAAATAGTGCCAGAAATCCTAGCCTCAGCAATCAGATAACAAAAATAAAAGGCATTCAAATTGGCAAAGAAGAGTTCAAACTCTCCCTCTTCACAGATGGCATGATACTTTATGTGGAAAATCCAAAAGTCTCCACCCCAAAATTGCTATAACTCATACAGGAATTCGGCAATGTGGCAGGATATAAAATAGATGCACAGAAATCAGTTGCCTTTCTCTATACTAACAATGTGTCTGAAGAAAGAGAAATTAAGTAATTGATCCCATTTACAATTGCACCAAAGCCCATAAGACACCTTGGAATAATCCCAACCCAAAGAGGTAAAGGATCTGTATTTTAGAAATTAAAAAATACTTATGAAAGAAATTGAGGAAGACACAAAGAGATGGAAAAACATTCCATGCTCATGGATTAGAAGAATAAACATTGTTAAAATGTCTGTGCTGCCAGAGAAATCTACACATTCAATGAAAACCCTCCCAAAATATTACCAACATAGTTCATAGAACTGAAACAAACAATCCTAAAATTCGTAGGGAACCGGGAAAGACTCCCGAAATCGCCAGGGGAATGTTGAAAAAGAAAACCAAAGCCGGGAAGATCACAATGCCTGACTTCAAGCTATATTACAATGTTGTGATCATCATGATAGCCTGGTACTGGCACAAAAACAAACACAGAGATCAATGGAAGAGAATAGAGAGCACAGAAATGGACCCTCAACTCTATGGTCAACTAATTGTTGACAAATCAGGAAAGAATATGCAATGGAAAAAAGACAGTTTCTTTACCAAATGGTGCTGGGAAAATTGGACAGCCACATGCAGTATGAAACTGGATCATTCTCTGGGAAAAGATATTTGCAAATGACATTACAGATAATGGATTTGGATTTGGTATCCAAGATCTATAAAGAACTTATCAAACTCCACACCCAACAAACAGAGAATCCAGTCAAGAAATGGGCAGAAGACATACAAATGGCTAACAGACACATGAAAAAACGTTCAACATCATTAGCCATAAGGGAAATACAAATCAAAACCACAATGAGATACTACCTTGCACCAGTTAGAATGGCCAAAATTAACAAGACAGGAAACAACGGTGTTGGTGAAGATGTGGGGAAAGGGGAACACTCTTACCCTATTGGTGGGAATGCAAGCTGGTGCAGCCACTCTGGAAAACATTGTGGATATTCCTCAGGATGTTATAAACAGAGCCACCCTATGATCCACCAATTGCACTACTGGGTATTTACCCCAACAATACAGATTTAGTGAAAAGAAGGGACACCCGTACCCCAATGTTCATAGTAACAATGTCAATAAGAGCCAAACTGTGGAAGGAGTCCAGATGTCCTTCAACAGATGAATGGATAAAGAAGATGTGGTTCAGGGATGCCTCGGTGGCTCAGTTAGTTAAGTAGCTGCCTTTAGCTCAGGTCTTGATCCCAGGGTCCTGCATCTGGCTCCTGGCTCAGCGAGGAACCTGTTTCTCCCTCTGCTTGCTGCTCTCCCTGCTTGTTCTCACTTTCTCTCTCTTTGATGAATAAATGAATAAAATCTTAAAAAGAAAATATGTTTCATATCTATAATGGAATATTATTCAGCCATCAAAAGGGATGAATACCAACCATTTGCATTGACATGGATGGAACTGGAGGGAATTATGCTAAGTGAAATAAGTCAATCAGAGAAAGCCATTATCATATGGTTTGACTAATACGCAGAATATAAGGAATAGCACTGAGGGTCATAGAGGAAGGAAGGGAAAACTGAATGGGAAGAAATCAGGGAGGGAGAGAAAGAATGAGGGACTCTGGATTCGAGGAAACAGATTGTGGATTGCAGAAGGGAGATGGGGGTGGGGCGATGGGCATTAAGGAGGGCACATGATCTGATGAGCAGCGGGTGTTACACACAACTAATGAATTACTAAATACTATGTCAAAAACTAATGATGTCCTATATGTTGGCTAATTGAACTTAATAAAAAACAAAGCAAAATAAAATAAAGGAAGAACTAGGGTTTGCCCTCAAGCAAAAAGCCATATAAATGGGAAACTCCCGTGTCCCATTCCTTCCTTCCTTTTTTCTTTCTTTCTTTCTTTCTTTCTTTCTTTCTTTCTTTCTTTCTTTCTTTTTTTTACAAAAACATTAACTCTTCTGCAATATATACTTTCTTGTGCTGTTCTCCCATTATCTTCAAGTAGTTATTTTTTCTACTTGGCCCAGAGTTTGCAGTTTTTACCTGTAGAAGGGTTGCTCCATGGATGTACTCAGCTATTACTAGCAGCAGAATTCCTTCTTTTTTTACTAATATCTACAGGATCTGCACTGATTTCTTTTCTCTCATTCCTGATATTGGTTAATTTGTGTCCCCACTTCTTTTTTTGATTGATCAGATCTATAGCTAAATGTTAACTAATTTTATTTATCCCTTAAAAGAAGCACGTTTTCTATTCAATTAATTTCCAGAAGTATCTTTATTTCATTTGTTACTACTCTTCTTTTCCCTTAATTTCTTAAAGTGGAAGCTTAAATAATTTAGATTTTCCTTTTTTTCTGATATAAACATACAAAGCAATGATTTTTCCTTCTAAGTACCATTGCTCTGTGTTCTACACTTTTCTATGCATTTTTATTTGTATTCAGTTTTAGATATTTATCGCGTCATTATGATTTCGTCTTTGACCCATAGGCTATTTAAAAATATGTTGTTTAATTACAAAATATTTGGAGTTTTCCCTGATATTTTTCTGTTAGTAATTTCTAGTTCAATTATGTTATATGCTCTATATATTATAAATGTAATTTTTTATTCTAATATAATTGTTATATTATATAATTGTACAATAGCCACATAACATATTGCATGAATTCAATCTATTTAAATTTATTGAGATTTGTTTTATGAATCAGCATAAAAGTGAATATTCTATGCACTTAAAGATACATTTTGCTTTTTACAAAGTGTTCTATAAATATCAATAGGTCAAGTTGGTTGATAATGTTCTCCAGTCTTCTATACACTTACTGTTTTATTTGCCTAGTTGTTTTATTCATTCCTGAGAGAGGAAGGTTAAAATAACCCACTATAATTGTTGATCTTTCTTTTTCTTTTTTTTTTTTATTGTTGGTTTTTCTAATTCACTGTTTAGTTTGTTTCACAGGTATCAAAATTCTTGCTATAAGTGCATGCAAATTTAGGATTGTTATATCTCTTGATGACTTAATCTCTTTATCATTGTAAAAATGTTCCTATTTTCTACAACCAGCATATTTGAACAGACACAACTTTTATAACCAGACTATAGTAGATCCATGCAATTTCCTGTAACAAAAGTGAAGAGCTAGCATAGACTTTGGAGTAAATAAAAAATAAAAGATATCTGTAAAAAGATATCTTTTCCAGGGTTAAAGATCAGAATGTCACAGGGGAATTACTTGTAAATAACCTAGTAAGGATTCAATTTCATGATGATATTATGTAAGATTAGGTAAGAAAGGACATTGATTCCAACTTAGCCAATGTTAATTTTATTAGTGTCTTTGAGACAAATATTGTCTAGTTTATAGGTACTTTTATGACAAGATGTAGTGGGATGCTCAATGCTTTGTGTCAAAATTTTGCCTATTCTCTAAATAGCTGGATACTTCCTTAACATGATAAAAGATTTATCCCAGTGTCCCAAAACAGCAGCATATTTTTGAAAAAATTTATTTTATATTTTAAAGATTTTATTTATTTATTTGACTGAGAGAGACAGAGAAGGAACTCGAGCAGGGAGCCTGACTCAGGGCTTGATCCTAGGACTCTGGGATCATTACCTGAACCAAAGGCAGACACTCAACCAACTAAGCCACGCAGGTGCCCCCCAGCAGCATTCTTAATGGGAGCATTCTGGAGAAAGCCCATTAAAAGTAAAATAAGACAAAGAAGCCTACTGTCTTCACTATTATTAAATATTTTTATTGGAAATAACTAGTCAATACAATTAGATATGAGAAATTAGAGTTATAAAATTTGGAAAGGATTAAGGTAAAACTTTATCTCAATGACATGATCGTTATCATAGAAAATCCAAAAGAAGGGGTGCCTGGGTGGCTCAGTGGGTTAAAGCCTCTGCCTTCGGCTCAGGATATGATCCCAGGGTCCTGGGATCGAGCCCCACATCGGGCTCTCTGCTCAGCAGGGAGCCTGCTTCCTCCTCTCTCTCTGCCTGTCTCTCTGTCTACTTGTGATCTCTGTCTGTCAAACAAATAAATAAATTCTTAAAAAAAAAAAAGAAAAAGAAAATCTAAAAGAATCAGCTCCAAACAATAAAACAATTTAGTAAAGTAGTAGAATATTAATATGCATAAAATGATTCTTCCATGTACATGAACAACTACCATATGTAGTAATTCTATTCTGATTTGGTAGTTCTAGGCAGCTGCTGAGATAGACTAGATATGCTGGAATTTCTTTTTAAGACTTTATTTATTTATTTGACACAGAGAGAGAGAGATCACAAGTAGGCAGAGAGGCATGCAGAGAGAAGGGTAAAAGGCTCCTCGCTGAGCAGAGAGCCCAATGCAGGGCTCGATCCTAGGACCCTGAGACCATGACCTGGGCTGAAGGCAGAGACTTAACCCACTGAGCCACCCAGGTGCCCCTAGATTTGGTGGATTTGACTCTGTTGCTGTTGAGTGAATTTCTCGAAGTTGTCATTTCACCACTTACTATTACCCCTCATTGACAGGACTACAGTCAGCCCCTCCTCATCTCTCTACCTCCTACCCCTGCCCTGGCTCCTTGGAAGTTAAGAGGCAGCAAAGCAGATCCTGTCCTTAAATATATAGGGGAGAGAGAAAGTATCAGACAGGATACTTGTGGCGGTGAGAGGTAGAATCCCTGTCTCAAGCAGACTTAAAAGTAATAAACAATATTTTTGAGCACTTACATCATCAGTGCTATCTAATCTCATTTAATCTTCATATTAGCTCTATCAGAAAACAAGGAAACTTATTAGATATCCCCACAAGACCTTCAGAAACACAGGGAACTCCAGGTTTGAAATGACATTGAACTTGACTAGTCTGGTTATGGAACATATCAAATTTAGATTACCCACAAATACTGAGACTCTACTTTTTGGAGGAAAGGTACTTGAACTTAAAATTTGACATTAAAAAAGTAAATAATGATAGTAATAGTGGTGATGATGACGTGGGAAACAAAGGCAGAAGAAAAATTTCCTTACTGCTTGCTGCCCATTGACAAAACAGGCAGAGTGACATTCCTCTAGGGACTCAGCTGCCTCGATGTTGACACTTTGCTAAGGGCCAAATGCAATCTTAGCCTAACCCCCAGGACCCCGTAGGTCTTCTATAACATATAGAAATTCCTTTGGAAACCTCCTTTATCTTTACTCCCCAAGAAACCTGTTAGCGATCATCCCCCAAGCATATGACCCACGGATATACATCTGGAGGGTCTCATGACTGAGGTTTTATAAGATCTTTTAAATGACCTTTTCCCAACAATGAGTGACTCCCTCAATCTTCTGGAAACCTTGTTTCCAAAATTCCTTAGAGACTTAGGCTAACCCTAACCCCTTACCGACTTGAAGGTATTTAATCACCACCCTTTAACAACCCCATTGCAGTTTTCTGCGCACAGGTTCTCTCCCTGAACTTTCATAAAACCAGCTTTTTGCACTAAAGACCGCTCAAGAATTCTTTCTTGGCCGCTGACTTCGAGCTCTAACATCCTTCCTAAATCAATGACTGCAGGGTTATGATCAAAATGAAAATAAGGATAGCTAACATTCATTGATGACTTACACGGGGCCAGACCCTACTTAACTAAGCACTTTAGATCTTCATAACAAATGTACCAGATAAATTGTTATTATTCATTTTATTACTTAATTTTTTTTAATTTTATTTATTTATTTGACACAGAGAGAGATCACAAGTAGGCAGAGAGAGAGAGAGAGAGAAGCAGGCTCCGCTGAGCAGAGAGCCCGATGCGGGGCTCGATCCCAGGATCCTGGGATCATGACCTGAGCCGAAGGCAGAGGCTTTAACCCACTGAGCCACCCAAGCGCCCCTCATTTTATTACTTAACTTAGGTTACATTGTTTTTTCTTACCCCCTTGTATTCCCTGGAGCACAGTAGGCATTTAATAAAAATTTGGTGAATAAAAGGAAATTTAATGTTGCCAAATTTCTCAGCAGAATGGGGCAAGATGGACTTTACAGCCAGAGCGGGACCCCGATGGTCAGTGGTTTCATGTCCTTGGAGGTGAGCCAAAGCGCCAGACCCTGCAGGAGGCAAATAAACCGGTGGTTTAAATTCCCTCCACTAGCGCTGCGGGCTGAATGTACGCTGAGGGCTAATGAGACGCTGAAAGCGGAAAGAGAGGTTCTGACATGCGGGTGCGAGTGGGAGCGTCTGAGAAGCTGAGGCGCACCCCCTCCCCTCACCTCCACCTGGGAATCCCGGCCTGGGGCTGTGTTTGGTAGACCGGAGTACGGAGCCCAGCCCAGCCGGCGCGACCTGACGCTCTACACCTGCGAGGATGCCGCACCGGAAGTCTCGACTGCTCTTTGCCGGCGTGCCGGCGTGCCGGGGTGGGGCTTTTTCCGCCCTCTCTACCGCGTCCGGAAGGAGGGCGCTTGCGTTCCGCTGCGTGCTGCTCCGAAGCCCGGCAGGTTAGGTTCCGCGTCGCTCCAAGCGTCACGGTCTCTTTGGAAATGTTTGTTCCCGCGGTGTGGGAGGCTGCGTTTGCGCTTCCTGTGGGCTGCTGCCCGGGGAATGCCCTCAGGGGTCACCTCCCGGCGGCTCGCCCCTTCGCTCGGTCGCGACCTTCCCGCTGTATGGTTGGCGTCGGGGGCCCTTGGTGGGTTCCGCGCCTTGGGTCGCTGCGAGGTGCTTCCTCCCTCCGTCCCGGGGGTTGTGGGGCGGTGGGCAGCAGCTAGCCGTGACCTTGCCCTGCCGTCCGCGTCCAGCGTTTGTAAGAGCGCGTTTGTGAGGAGCTGGGGGTCCCCTCTGAGGGGCGGAACTGGGCGCCTTGCGGGCGGTGCTGAGTTACCCCAGCGTGAGGGAGACCCTGTCAGGACGACTGGGAAAGGGTTTCCTGATAACGGTCGTCGTGATTTTTGTCGCCGTCGCCCCTGCACTCGCTGCAGGGCTCTGGCAGTAGAAATCATTTTTCGTGTTAGGGACAGGGCATCTGTGCGTGTGTGCGTGTCAGTCGGTGCGATGTGTATAATAGTAAAAATCCACAGAAATTCTTGTATTTTAATACTTGGTTCTTCTTGAATCCCCCTCTTATCTGTGGGGTGTTGCTATACGTTTAAGGCATTTTATTGCTCGTTTCGCCTTTGTACAGAAGTGACGAGTCCGCTTGAATTTTGCACGTACGAAACGCAGATCTGATTGTGTTATTCCCATGCTCAGAAGCTTCCTGACCTGCGACGATGATACAAATTCTTCTGCCAGGCTTCCAGCTCTTTCAGGGTCTTGCTAATGCTGAGTTTCTCAGTCAGCTCTGCTTAGGTATATACCTAAGAGTAGAATTGCTGGGTCATAGGGTAATTGTATGTTTCCCATTTTGAGGAACTGCCAGATTGTTTCCCAAGGCAACTGGACCATGTTATATTCCCATCAGCAGGACATGAAGGTTCTGATTTCATATCGTTGCTAATACTTTTCATTGCCTTTTTTTTTTTTTTTTAAAGATTTCTTTGACAGATCACAAGTAGGCAGAGAGAGAGAGAAGGAGGCTCCTCACTGAGCAGAGAGCCCGTTGGGGGGCGCGATCCCAGGACCCTGAGATCATGACCTGGGCTGAAAGTGGAGGCTTAACCCACTGAGCCACCCAGGCGCCCCTCATTGCCTGTTTTTTGTTTTGTTTTGTTTTTAATTCTAGCCATCCTATGTGACATAACCTTGGGTGTTGTACACAACTAATAAATTATTGAACACTACATCTGAAACTAAATATGTACTATATATTGGCTAATTGAGTTTAAATTAAAAAAAAAAATTCCAGTGGTTAAGAAAAAAATTCTAGCCCTCCTAGTGGGTGTGAATGGTGTCTCGTTTTGATTTGCATTTTCTTGATGGGTAATGATGTTGAGCAAGGTCTTCTCATGTGCTCAGCTATTTGTATATATTTGGAGAAATGTCTATTCATATCCTTTGCCCACTTTTAAAATTAGATTATTTGTTTTTTCATCATGGAATTGGTAGAGTTCCTTTTTTTTAAGATTAAAAAAATTTTTTTAGAGAAGATTTTTTTTAAGGATTTATTTATTTATTTGAGAGGTAGAGTACAAGCAGAAGAGACAGGGAGAGGAGAGAGAATTTTTTTTTTAAACGATTTTATTTATTTATATGAGAGACGGTGAGAGAGAGCATGAGAGGGGAGAAAGTCAGAGGGAGCAGCAGACTCCGGGGGACCTGGGAGCCCAATGCGGAACTTGATCCTGGGACTCGGGGATCATGACCTGAGCGGAAGGCAGTGGCTTAATCAACGGAGCCACCCAGGTGCCCTAAGGTTTTATTTTTAAGTAATCTCTACAACTAATGCTGAGGCTCGAACTCCTAACCCTAAAATGAAGAGTCGCATGCTTCAACGACTGAGCCAGCCAGGTGCCCCTGTAAGAGTTCTTTATATATTGCAGGTCAAGTCCTATAACAGCCTTGTAGGTCATGACATAATTTTTTTTTTTTTAAGATTTTATTTATTTGTTCAACAGAGAGATCACAAGTAGGCAGAGAGGAAGGGAAGCAGGCTCCCCGCTAAGCAGAAAGCCCGATGTGAGGCTCAATCCCAGGACCCTGAGATCATGACCTGAGCCGAAGGCAGAGGCTTTAACCCACTGAGCCACCCAGGTGCCCCGATGTAATTTCTTTAAATGAAAAGTTCATGAGGTTAATTTTCACTCTTCCTGAAGACCATGTTACAGGTATGTGGGGGGTAATTAAAGAGTCATTTGAACAACAACTTTAATGTGTAGAACACCAGACCCAGGAAAACATGATGCCGAGAACCTGTGAGCAGCATCTTAAGAGTTGAAAACTGAAGCAGGGGGAAACAGTTTACATAATTTGCCCATTCCTTATTGAGTTTTGTCTTTTCCTTATTGATTGATAGGAATTCTTTCTGTAGAGAATTGACTGTTCTTACTGACGTTTAGATATGTGGCAGGTGTTTTTGGTCTGTTTGCCTGTTAATTCTGTTTTATACCTTCTTATTCTTAATAAATGATTTTTTAAAAGGATTTTATTTATTTGACAGACAGAGATCACAATACTAATACAAATACTATACTAATGTTTTGCATTTTTGTGTTGTCAGGATTGTCAGTCTTTTCCTTTAAAAGGCCTCTAGGTGGCAGTTTGGGATACTCTTCTCTTAAATTATGGGGATTTTATAAACTGACACTGGTTAATTTGATGTCTGAGCCCCTGGTACTGTATTTAATGTTATAACTTTCATTCTTTTAGACACTGGTGCCTCTCTATCTCTCTGCCATGAAAAATACACTATAATCTGTTTTAGTTTTATTCGTTCATTTAATTTTGTATTTCAAACATACTCCTAGAAGCTATTCCCATATTCTCTTATTCATGTTAAAATACTGCATTAGATTTGTGAGAACCATATTGGACACTTGGTCATCAAATAGTAGGTACTTCATCTTAGCAGAAGTATTTTTAAAGATTTTGTGTATGCAGAGCTTGAATGTAACTATGCTGATTCTATATTGATTGGGGCATGTTGGTGATTGTAGTTTTATAAAATCCTATTAAATTGTTTTCATATTTTTCTCATTTCATTGGATTAAAGGTAGTGGTAAAAAAGTATTTTTAGGATCTCTGAACATTTTGAGAAACTGAGTAAAGCTATATAACAAAGTTCCATAGAAAAAGTTGTATCTCAATTTTACATACACTGTCCATGGCATAATTATTAACCTTTGGCCTGATTTGTTAGGAGGACTCTTTTATTTTTTGACTCAGTGTTTGCCTCAGGTTTTTTTTTTTTAAATTTATTTTTTATTAACTTATAATGTATTACTAGCCCCAGGGGTATAGGTCTGTGAATTGCCAGGTTTATACACTTCATAGCACTCACCATAGCACATACCCTCCCCAATGTCCATAACCCTCTCTCTCCCTCCCTCCCCCCAGCAACCCTCCCTTTGTTTTGTGAGATTAAGGGTCTCTTATGGTTTGTCTCCCTTCCGATCCCATCTTGTTTCCTTTATTCTTTTCCTACCCCTCAAGCCCCCCACGTTGCATCTCCACTTCCCTCATATCAGGGAGATCATATGATAGTTGTCTTTCTCCGACTGACTTATTGCGCTAAGCATAATACCCTCTAGTTCCATCCACCTTGTCGCAAATGGCAAGATTTCATTTCTTTTGATGGCTGCATAGTATTCCATTGGGTATATATACCACATCTTCTTTATCTGTTCATCTGTTGTTGGACATCTAGGTTCTTTCCATAGTTTGGCTATTGAGGACATTACTGCTATAAACATTTGGGTGCACGTGCCCCTTTGGATCACCACATTTGTATCTTTAGGGTAAATACCCAGTACTGCAATTGCTGGGTCATAGGGTAGCTGTATTTTCAACTTTTTGAGGAACCTCCACACTGTTTTCCAGAGTGGCTGCACAAGCTTGCATTCCCACCAGCAGTGTAGGAGGGTTCCCCTTTCTCCACATCCTCGCCAGCATCTGTCATTTCCTGACTTGTAAAGTTTAGCCATTCTGACTGGTGTGAGGTGGTATCTCATTTTGGTTTTGATTTGTATTTCCCTGCCTCAGGTTTTTTTTTTTTTTTTTTAATGGTGAAAATATATACGTATCATGAAATCTAGCATTCTAAACATTTTTACATGTACAATTCAGTGACCTTAGGTACATTTATGTTATTGTGCGACCATCACCACCATCCTCTCCAGAACTTTCATCTTCAAACTGAAATCCTGTTCTCATTAAATAACTCTATATTGCCCCCTCTCCAGTTGTTGGCAATCACTTTTTGGTCTGAGTTTATTCCAAGTACCTCATATAAATGGAATCATACAGTATTTGTCCTTTTATATCTGGGTTATTTCATATAGTGTAATGTCTTTAAGGTTCATCCATGTTGTCGTATATTGCAGAATTTCCTTCCTTTTAATGGCTGAATAATGTTCCACTGTATGTGTATATCACATTTTGTTTATCTATTAGTTGATAGACATTTGGGTTGTTTCTGTCTTTTGGCTTTTGTGAATAGTGGTGTTATTAGCACAGGTACATAGATATCTGTGGAATTACTGGATCATAGAATGATTCTCTGTTTAGTTTTTTTGAGCAACTGCACATTTCAGTGGTTTTTGTCATTCACAGAAAATACGAAATTTAAAGAATGGTATAATTTAGGCATATGTGATCATGTTTACTTTTCTATAAATATAAATTCAAAGAGCCATCTCTTAATCGAAGGGATAGAAGTTTTTGTCTTATGACATGGGACCTGTGAGCTTATTAAAATTATTAGAATTCAGACTAAATGAAAGGTTTACCTCAGTTTCTCAAATTCAAAACTTCTTTATAGTTCATGCTCTTTTTTTTTTCTTTACTCTGTTTTTAATGTTTGGGAGCATAATGTTATCCATCATGTCAGACTCTAAAATGGAGGTGATTTTGTGTACTTGTATAGTTCCAAAGATCTGGATTATTCTGTTATTACTCTGTTGCTCTAGGTGCATACTTCGGTAATTACTCTGGTATGCTGTGAATACTGCTGCTTTTGATATGTCCAAGAGTATCTATGATATTTATTAGCATAGTATGGGAAGTTACTGTTTACTGTGGGGTATGGGCTGTAACAATGATGAGAGAATATTAAGGAGTTTGTGAAAGACATTGCAATTGAGGAGATATTAGGGAGGGTCTAGCAGGCAGCAGGTAATTTCAGTTCTCTAGGGTTTGGTTGAACTATACTGTTGTCTTTTTTTCTACATTTCCCCATTGGTCCCAGGGAGGCCAGTTATTCAGAGGGATCTCAATACCCACAAAATGTACAGTTTCAGCATTAGGGGAATACTTGAAAAAATAATGGTACATTGATACATATAATTTATTTCATTCTTTTCCATGTGACTGTCCAATTTTCCCAGCACCACTTTCCTCTCTGTTGAAGAGACTTCTTTCTGCATGGTGTGTTCTTGCCTCCTTTGTCATACACTAATTTACCATGTAAGTATGGCTTCATTTCTGCACTCATTTCTGTTGCAGTGACCCGTGTCTCTGTTTTTGTGCAAGTACCATACTGTTTTGATTACTCTAGCTGTGTAATATAGTTTGAAATCTGAGATTGTGATACCTCCTGCTTTATTCTTAATAAATGATTTTTAAAAAGATTTTATTTATTTATTTGATAGAGATCACAAATAGGCAGAGAGGCAGGCAGGGGGTGGGGGGAGCAGATTTCCACTGAGCAGAGAGCCTAATGTGGGGCTCAATCCCAGGACCCTGAGACCTTGACCTGAGCCAAAGGCAGAGGGTTAACTCACTGGAGCCACACAGGTGCCGCTCCAGCTTTATTCTTTATCCAGATTTCTGTGGATATTCAGGGTCTTTTGTGGTTCCATACAACTTTTGGGATTATTTGTTCTGGTTCTGTGAAAAATATAATTGGTATTTTGATGACATTGCGTTGAATCTGTGGATTGCTTTAGGTAGTATGGACATTTTAACAATATTAATTTTTCCAGTCCATGAGCATGGAATATCTTTTCATTTATTTGTGTCATATTCAGTTTCATTCACCTGTTTCTTATAGTATATTTCTTATAGAATACAGGTCTTTCACTCCTTTGGACAAATTTATTCCTTGACCTTGGTATTTTATCTTTATGATGAATTGTAAGTGGGATATTTTTCTTAATTTCTCTTTGTGCTTGTTTATTAATGCACAGAAATGCAACAGATTTTTGTATATTTTGTGTTCTGAAATTTTACTGAATTACTTTATTCTAATAGTTTTTTTTTTTTTGGCATAGTCATTAGGGTTTTCTATATGTAATATCATGTCCATTGCAAATAGTGACAGTTTTACTTCTTTACCAATTTGCATACCTTTTATGGATTTTTCTTGTCTAATTGCTGTGGCTAGGACTTCTAATACTATGTTATATAAAAATGGCATCCATTGGAGTAGGCATCCATGGAGTAGGCATCCTTGTCTTGTTCTCAATCTTAGAGAAAGAACTTTCAGCTTTCACCATGGAGTATGGTGTTAGCGGTGTGTGTTTTGTAGAAATGGACTTTATTATGTTAAGGCATGTTCCCTTTTGTACCCACTTTGTTAGGTTTTTATCATGAATGGATGTCACATTCTTTTTCTTTCTTTTTTTTTTTTTTTTTTTTTTGCTTCTATTGAGGTGACTGTATGATTTTTGCCTCTTATTTTCTTAATGTGATTTATCATTTTTGATTTATTTGTGAATATTGGACCATCCTTAAATCCCTGGCATAAATCCCATTTGATCATGGTGAATAATCCTTTTAATGTGTTGTTGAATTCAGTATACTAATACTTTGTTGAGGATGTTTTTGTCATGTTCATTAAGGATATTATTTGTAATTTCTTTCTTTTTTTTTTCTTTTTGTGCTGCCTTTGGTTTTGGTATAAGGGTAATGCTGGCCTTAAAAAATGAATTTGGAACCATTTCTTTGAATTTTTGGAATAATTTGATCTTTAAATGTTTAGTGGAATTCACAGAGAAGCCATCTTGTCCGGGACACTTGTTGGGAGTTTTTGAGTCCTGATTCAATTTCATTACTAATAATCAGTCTGTTTAGATTTTCTATTTCTTCCTGATTCCATTTTGGAAAAACACATGTTTTTCTAGGTTGTCCAGTTTTTTGGCACATTATTATTTATAGTAATTTCATAATCCTTTGTGTTTCTGTGGTGTGGTTTATAACTTTTTTTATTTCTGATTTTATTTTAGTTCTTTTTTCTTGATGAGTCTGGCTAAAGGTGTATCAATCTCATTAGTATTTTTTAAACTCTTTTCTTCATTTATTTCAATCTGATCTTTATTATTTCCTTCTTTTTATTAATTTTGGGCTTTTTTTTTCTGTTCTTTATGTGTACAGTTGAAATTTTTCTTGTTTCTTGAGATGGGCCAGACCTATGTTGCTATAAACTTCCCTCTTGGTACTGCTTTTGCTGCATTCCTGAGATTTTGAACCATTGTGTTTCCATTTTCATTTGCCTCAGGACCTATTGGTTGTTTCATGCCATGTTTAGCCTTCATGTGTTTGTGTTTTTTCCAGTTTTCTTCTTATAACTGGTTTCTATTTTCATACAGTTGTGGTCAAGAAATATACTGAGTTATCTCAGTCTTCTTAAATATTGAGGTTTGTTTTGTGGTATAACGCATGATCTATCCTGGAAAATGTGGTTCTTGTTTTTTATCCATTCAGTCACCCTTTGTTTTAATGGAAAATTTAGACCATTTACATTTAAAGTGATGATTGATAGGTATGTACTTCTTGCTATTTTAATTGTTTTCTGGCTGTTTTATAGTTCTTCTGCTCCTTTCTTCTCTGCTCTCTTTTATGATTTGGTAAGTTTTGTTAGTGGTATGCTTTGATGCTTATCTTCTTCTTTTTTTTTTTAAAGATTTTATTTATTTGACAGAGAGAGACCACAAGTAGGCAGAGAGGCAGGCAGAGAGAGAGAGGAGGAAGCAGGCTCCCTGCTGACCTGAGAGCCCGATGCGGGACTCGATCCCAGGACCCTGAGATCATGACCTGAGCCGAAGGCAGCGGCGTAACCCACTGAGCCACCCAGGCGCCCCTTTGATGCTTATCTTCTGTGTGTCTACTATTTTTGCTTGGTGGTTACCATGAAGCTTACATGAAAAAATTTCTATTTATGACCATCTATTTTAAGTTGATTAAAAAGTTTAAATGCATTCTACAGCTCCACATTTTTTACTCTTTCTGCTGTGATTTATTTTTTTTTGATTATACATTTTACATCTGTTAATCTTGTGTACTCCTTAACTATTTAGTTATGGCTATTTTTACTATTTTTCCTTTTAGCTTTCGTACTAGCTTTATAAATAATCTTCTACCTTTACTACATATTACTTTTCTCAGTGAGATTAATCCTTTCATGTGTTTTCTTTTTAAATTAATGCTCTTTGTTTTCAACTTAAATCTTTTTAATGTTTGTTGTAAAGCCAGCTTAGTGGCAGTAGATTATTTTAGCTTTTGCTTGCCTGGAAGACTTTTTATCTTTCCTTCAATTCTGAATGATGACTTTGCTGGGTAGAGTATTCTTGATTGGAAGTGTTTTTCTTTTAGCACTTTGAACATATTGTGTCATTTTTTGCTGGCCTACAAAGTTCCCGCTGCAAAATCTGCTGATAACCTTATGTGGGGGGTGTTCCTTATTATATAATGAATTGTTTTTCTTCCTTTTATATTCTCTTCTTGTTAACTTTTGACATTTAATTATATCTTGATGTGTATCTCTTTGGGTTTATTTTATTTGAAACTCTCTCTGCTTCATGGATCTGAATGTTTCTTTTCTCCGCTTATATAGATTTTCCCTTATTTCTTCAAGTAAGTTTTCTGCCCCTTTCACTTTGTTTTCTCTCTGGGACTCTTACAATGCAAATGCTAGTCTACTTGATGTTGTCTGATAAATCCCTTAATCCCTTTTTTTCATTTATTTTTTTCTTTTTGCTTCTTTTAGTGTGTGAGTTCCTCTGCCCTGTCTGCAAGTTGACTGGTCCTCTCTCCTGCTTCATTTAGTTTGCTGTTAAACTCCTGTAGGTTATGTTTCAGTTTAATTATTGTATTTTTTAAGTCTTTGATTTCTTTTTGGGATTTTCCTATATTTTCTACCTCTGAGTTGAAATCTCACTGTTTGTCCATTCTTCTGAATTTGATTAGCATCTTTATGACATTTATGAGCCTTACTTTGAACCCTTTATCAGGTGAATTACTTATCTGTTTTATTAAGTTTTGTTTTCTGCAGTCATGTTCTTTCATTTGGAGCATATTCCTCTGTTTCTTCCTTCTGCTTGCTTAACTCTGATTAGTTTCTATACATTAGGTGAACCACCTACTTTTCTCAGTTTTGAAGTGTCAGCCTTGTGTATGAGATGAACCTTGTTGTTCAGCCTTTACCCTAGGTCATAGTTGTCTCAAACCATTGTGATTGCCCAAGTAGCCCTTTTTATTCTTAGTAGCTCCCAATAGTTGAGAGTGTCTAAGACCAGTGTGGGCAAAGGGGAGGACCTCAGTTAGTACCTAGACAGGTGATTGTTTTGAAGCCAGACTTTCAGGCAACAGCTTTAAAAGTATGCAGATATAGATACATAGAGTTGTGGGACCACTAATCTAAGCCCTGCTGGCTACCAGAGCCAGCCAGTCTGGAGGTGTCCCCTTGCGTCAGTTGAATGTAAACTTTCTGGGAAATACTAGTGAGCTGTAGCAAGGCATAGGGAGAGTGTAGAAATGGTGTTCTCCAGCTTGTTTCTTAAGAGTACTGGGGCGCCTGGGTGGCCCAGTGGGTTAAAGCCTCTGCCTTCAGCTCAGGTCATGATCCCAGGGTTCTGGGATCGAGCCCCACATTGGGCTCTCTGCTCAGTGGGGAGCCTGCTTCTTCCTCTCTCTCTCTCTGCCTGCCTCTCTGCCTACTTGTGATCTGTCAAATAAATAAATAATATCTTTAAAAAGAAAAAAAAGGAGTAATTGTGTCGCCCTCAGATGTGTGCCAGATCTGAAGCCAAGTAGGCCTTTTGTGAAAAGGCAAGGGACATGTTTCAGTTTACTCTCTAGGTAGTTTCCTGGGGTTGGTGGCCTGCCAAGATATGTTTCCAATTATTATGGTACTAATAATAATTAGTATGGGACCCAGGAAATGCAAGCTCCCATTGCCACTGGAGCTGGGCAATCAACAGGTATCTCTGGGAGTCAGATACAAAATCAAGGAACAGACTCTTTACTAATAGTTTTTATCAAGTGTGGTGGGCAAGAAAGTGTAAAATCAACATGGTTACTTTTCATATTCTTTCAGAAATTCACAAATTTTCTCACAAACTTTATTAGGAATAAAAACATTTTCTTAGTGATATTTTCCAACAGGTGGCAGTGTGGTACTATAGTATGGCATAATAATAAAGATTGTGATGCTTTTTTAAGGTTTTGTTTATTTGAGAAAGACATACAGGGAGAGAGAGAGCACGAGTGGTGAGTAGAGGGAGAAGCAGACCCTCTGCTGAGTTTATTTTTGCTTTTGTTTCCCTTGCCTCAGGAGACCTATCTAGAAAGAAATTGCTATAAACCTGTGTCAAAGAATTTACTAATGTGAACACTACTGTGTTCTCTTCTAGGATTTTTATGGTTTCAGGTCTCACCTTTAGGTCATTAATCCACTTTGAATTTACTACTTTTGTGTAGGGTTTAAGAAAGTGGTCCAGTTTCATTCTTTTGCATGTTGCTGTCCAGTTTTCACAACAAAAGAGACTCTTTCCCACTGGACATTCTTTTCTGCATTGTTGAAGATTAATTGACATATACTTGTGGGTTATTTCTGGATTTTCTTTTCTGTTGATCTGTGCATATTTTTTGTGTGTGTGTGCCAGTACCATACTGTTTTGATTGCTTACAGCTTTGAAGTATACCTTGAAGTCCAGAGTTGTAATGCTTCCAGTTTTTCTTAAGATTACTTTGCTTTGGCTGTTTGAGGTCTTTTGTGGTTCCATAAAAATTTTAGGATTGTTTGTTCTAATTCTGTGAAAAATGCTTTTGGTATTTTGATAGGGATCGTGTTAAATATGTAGATTGCTTTGGATAGTATAGACATTTTAACAATATTTGTTCTTCCAATCCATGAGCATAGAATGTCTTTCCATTTTTTTTTTGTCATCTTGAAATTTTTTCATCAGCATTTTATAGTTTTCAGACCACAGATCTCTTTATCTCTTTGGCTAGGTTTATTCCTAGGTTATCTTATTATTTTTGATGCAATTGTTAAATGAGATTGTTAGTTTTTCTTCTGCTGTTTCATTATTGGTGTATAGAAAAGCAACGGGTTTCTGTACGTTGATTTTGTATCCTGCAGCTTTACTGAGTTCGTTTATCAGTTCTCGCACTTTTGTGGGTAGAGTCTTTAGAGTTTTCTCTGTATGGTATCATGTCATCTGCAAAGATTGGAAATTTGATTTCTTATTGATTTGAATTCCTTTTATTTATTGATTAATTTGTGTTTTGATTGCTGTGGCAAGGATTTCCACTACTATGTTGAATAAAAGTGGTGAGAGTGGACATCCTTGTCTTCTTCCTAACCTTAGAGGAAAAGCTCTTAGTTACTCCCCATTAAGGATGATGTTTGCTGCAGGTTTTTCATATGTGGGCTTTATTATGTTGAGGTATGTTCCCTCTAAACCTACTTTGTTGAAAGTTTTTGTCATGAATGGAGGTTGTTTTTTTATCAAATTTTTTTCTGCGTCTATTGAAATGATCATGTTTCTTATCCTTTGTCTTATTGATATGATATGTCACATTTATTGATTTGTTTATATTGAATCATTCTTGTAGGGCAGGAATAAATCCCACTTGATCGTGGTGCATAATGATATCTTTATTTTTTAAAAGCTTTTATTTATTTATTTAAGAGAGAGAGTGAGTGAGGGAGAGGGAGCCCAAGGGAGAGGGAGAAGCAGGCTCCCCGCTGAGCAAGGAACCCATTGTGGGGCTTGATCCCAGGACCCTGGGATCACGTCCTAAGCTGAAGGCAGACGCTTAACCAACTGAGCCTCCCAGGTGCCCCCATAATGACATCTTTTAATGTATTTTTTAATTCAGTTTGCTAGTATTTTGTTGAGAATTTTTGCATCTTTGTTCATCAGGGATATTGGCCTCTGGTTCTCCTTTTTAGTGGATTCTTTATCTGGCTTTGGTATCCGGGTAATGCTGGGTTCATAGAATGAATTTGGAAGTAGGAAAACTTTAGAATTAAAATTTAGCTCTAAAAAATTTTTTTTGGATCGGTTTTAGAACTTACCTTACTCTTATAATATCCCTTGCAAAACAGTCTGTGAATAAAAGTATTCCTCCATACTTGTATATTTATTTTCAAATGTTTAAAATGTTTGCAGAGTTGTGAGTTAAATTTTAAAAAATAATTTAAGCTTTTATTCAGTTTTACAGATTTAAAAGGTATTAAATTAAACATTTCTAAGGTTACTAAAAATGTCTAAATTATGTCTTCACTTAAAACAGTCAATATTTATTTATTTATTTATTTATTTTTTAAAAGATTTTATTTATTTATTTGACAGACAGAGATCACAAGTAGGCAGAGAGGCAGGCAGAGAGGAGGAAGCAGGCTCCCCGCAGAGCAGAGAGCCCGATGTGGGGCTCAATCCCAGGACCCTGAGATGATGACCTGAGCCGAAGGCAGCGGCTTAACCCACTGAGCCACCCAGGCGCCCCAAAACAGTCAATATTTAAATTACAGTCATTTCTATGTTCACAATTTTTTCTTCAAAAGTAGAATAAATTTTAATTAAAAAAATCATTTCAGCGAGTATAGCTCTGTCACAGTTCATGAGATTTATACTTACTAAGTTAACATATAGTAAACAGATTCATTTGTATCAAACATAAACCAAAAAACCCTATATAATATGATATAGTTTCAATATTCATGGTGAGTGTAGGACTTGAGACAGTCTTCCTTCCAAAGATCAGTGCATCTGGAATGTTTAACCTAAAATTATCATCCTTGATTATCAAAAACCAAAACAAAAAATGGCATTTTTAAAAGATGAGTTTCAAAGTCAAAATGACTCTTCCCCTTCTTTCAAAAATAAAATAAAATAAAACAGAATTTTTCCAAAATACCAAGTAGAAAGATTATGTACATAGAAGAAACGTGCTCACATTAATGAAACAAACTTGAAAAAAGCCTTTATCTACAGACCTAAAAATTACAACTATTCTACCTCCTTGTCTTCTTCATTATATGTATTTCCTAACGTATATTTAACAAAAATTATGACGCTTTCAAGATCCAGAACATATAAAGCAAGATCATTTTTATCAGTAACTTAAAGGAGGTGGAAAAAATCCCAAGGTATAACTCAAAGAGAGGCAAAGCAAACTGTAAATTGAAGAGTGATCATGATGTTCTCAACGTAGAAATGTGATTTTTTTTGAAAAAAGATTTTATTTATTTGACAGAGAGATCACAAATAAGCAGAGACAGAGGGGAAGCAGGCTCCCTGCTAAGCAGAGAGCCTAATGGGGGACTCCATCCCAGGACCCTGAGATCATGACCTGAACCGAAGGCAGAGGCTTAACTTACTGAGCCACCCAGGTGCCCCGAATTGTGTGACTTTCATTTAAACTTTAAAATAGCAGGCTGCCAGGGTGCCAGCTGGCTCAGTCAGAAGAGCATGCATCTCTTGATCTTGGTGTCATGAGTTGGAGACCCATGAGTTAACTTTTTTTTATTTTTTAAACATCAGTCTTTTGTTGCAGGAATAACTCCAGTGTTATGAATGAACCTGTAATGTGTGTGTGTGTGTGTGTGTGTGTGTGTATACACATAACATTCCAGTGTTGAATCATTCATGTAGGGTAGGAATAAACACTCCAGTGTTGTGAATGAACCTGTAATATGTATCTGTATATATAAAAATATGTGTATATATGTATATAAAACATCCACAGCTTCTGCTTCTTCAGTTATTTATAGTGTGTTCACTATTCTGGGCACTTTCTACTGATTATTCTCTAAGTCAGTGTTTGCAAGTTTGACTTGGGGTTCATGTGCTTCAAAATCACTTAAGATACTTGTTAATAATGGAGCTTTCTATGGGATTTTGATGGTAGATTGACCTTTTCATCTTGTTCCTCATTACAATCCCACTAAAACTGTAGTAAAGCCCCAAAGCACAAGAACATTAGGGAAGGAGGCAGTAATAATACAATTTGGAAAAGTGAAAAGCCCAAGAATAGGTGGAAATTAACATAGACACCAAGGACTCATGAATTCTAAGTTAGCAGAAGGAAAAACTGAAACCTATCATAAATATCCTATAAATCCACAGACACCTCAAGAACTGGTAATGCCAGGTATGTCTGGAAATGGTAATACAAGGGAGGCAAAATAAGGAAGATTGGGTGACTGTTTCTGAGAGGTAATTCTCCCAAGGGGTGATGTTTACCTTGGGACAAATTCTGGAGGTTCAAAGCAGATAACCTCTGGATAAAATAGCATTTCCATATGAGAAGGCATTTCTAATGTTTGTCAGGAAATTTGTATATTTATTCAATCTCAGATCCTGAGGAAGTCTTTAAAAAATCAGGAAAACAGAAAAGACTTTAGATTTGCCTGAGAATCAAAGCTCAGCAAGCAGTATTATTGGATACTACTGATTCTAGAAGCTCTGTTAATATCAAGTGGAGAGGAAAAGCAGGATATGTGACAAAATGAGTACAAAGTAAAGGTACGTGTTTCTGGGAATTGAGACTGGAACTTCTAGCAGGAAAGCGTCATGATCTAATCTGTCAGCTTTACTCGTAGTATAAATCTTTTTTTTCATCGTATAAATCCTATAAATATGTTTTCATGCTCTCTTGCTAACAATTACTCCTTCCAAGAAAATAAATATTAAGAAGTTTATATGTATAGTATACTTCATGTAAAGCCTACGAGCAGTGTTCCAAGAATAACAAGTTAGGGAGCGAAAGAAATCTGTAAATTGGCAGTTACAATATGTTTTTCTGGGTAGTACTGTTAACCTTGCTATGAAATCTCCATGTTGTGTATATAAATATTATCTAGTAATGTTTGCTTGTGTTTTCAATTTTAGACCATTCATAGCATATAGATTTTTTTTTTTTTTTGGTAAATACAAAGGAGTTGCAAAGCAAAGGAGATAAGAATTTTTTGTGGAATACTCTAATATGAAATGAGAACTTAACCTAAAGTCTGAATTAGTAAAAGCAATATTGATTTCAAAGGCAAAACCAAAATCAGAGTAAGCAGACAAAATAGTTTATCATTTAAAAAAGTGAAGGAGTTTATATTTAGGAACATGTACCCTAACACTCAATTTGATGCTTTTTGATACACTCTGAATTTCACCAATGTCAAAATGAAAAACTTTTGGCATCTGGGAAAAAATTTTTTTTGGACAACTGAAATATTTATCATGAAAGACTACTGAACAGGACAGTAATGCATGGTATGTTTTAAAATTGCACTTGAAGAATGTTAACTTCTAAAAATTCATAGTATTTCAATTTTTACAAGGGTTTTTTTATTTGGCATTTATTTTATTTCTTTTTTAAGGTCTTTGACTTTTTTCCTCAAGGTTTATTGAAATATAGTTGACAGGTAACATTTTGTAAGTTTAAGATAATGTGATGTGATGTATACAACACATGTCTTTAAGGTATATATCAAGTTCATGATATGGAACACATATATTTTGAAATGATTACTAAGATAAGATTAATACCTCCATCATCTAATATAATTACCAATTATGTATGGGTGTGTGGTAAGAACACTTGAGATCCACTCTCTTAGCAACTTCCAAGTATATAATACAGTATTATTAACTGTAGTCACCGTTCTGTACGTAAGATCTCCAGAATTTATTTATAACTGGAAGTTTGTACCCCTTGACTAACCTCTCCCCATTTCACCCACTCCCCAGCCCCTGGCAAACAACATTCTACTCTGTTTCTATGAGTTTGATTCTTTTAGATTCCACATTTAGTGATGCAGTGCAGTGTTTTTCTCTAGCTTGTTTCACTTCATAATACTTTCAAGGTCCATTGAGAATTTGGTACATACATATGATAGGTATGTGACACATCAGAAATATGTGTAATATATATAGCATCACATGTATACACCACACATATGTCACATGTATGTATAATATATATCACATTTTCCTTATCCACCTTATCCGTTCATTCATTTGATAGACACATAAGTTATTTGTATGTCTTGGCTATTGTGAATAATACTTTAATGAACATGGGAGTGTGGGTATCTCTTCGACATGGTTATTTTATTTCCATTGGGTATACACCCAGAAGTAAGATTGCTATATTGTATGGTAGTCCTATTTTTAATTTTCTGAGGAACCTCCATATTGTTTCCCATAGTTCTGTACCAGTTTGTATTTCTACTGAAAGTACCTGAAGGTTCCCTTTCTCCACATCCTACCCAGCACTTGCCTCTTTTTATTTTTTGATAATAGCTATCCTAACAGATGTGAGCTTATATTTCATTGTGGTTTTGATTTCCATTTCTTTATGATTAGAGATGGTGAGTATCTTTTCATGTACTAGTTAGCCATTTGTGTTTTCTTTGGAACAATGTCTATTCGGGTCCTTTGCCCAGCTTTTAATCAGATTACTTGCTTTTTGCTATTGAGTTTTATGAGTTCCTTATATATTTTGGATATTAATTCTTATCCGATGTATCATTTGCAAATATTTTCTGCCATTCTGTAGATTTCCTTTTGATTCTGTTTCATGTTTCGTTTGCTGTGCAGATGCTTTTTAGTTTGATATAGCCCCATTTAGTGATCTTTTTTTCTTTTGTTGCTTTTGATGTCATATTTTCAATGTGATTGCCAAGATGAATGTTAAGGAGCTTTTTGCCGTATGGTTTCTTCTAGGAGTTAAATGGCTTACAGTCTTACATTTAAGTCTTTACTCCATTTCTGGGTTAATTTTTGTGAGTGATGTAAGGTAATGTTCAGATTTCATTCTTTTGCTCATGAATATGATTTTCCAACAACATTTATTAAAGAGATTGTCTTTTCCTCATTGTTTATTCTTGGCTCCCTTGTCAGATGTTAATTGGCCAAAAATGCATGGGTTTATTCCTGGGCTCTCTATTTTGTTCCACTGGTCTATGCCAGTATTCTGTTGTTTTGATTACTATAACTTTGTAGAGAATTAGACATCAGGAAATTTGATGCCTCCAGATTTGGTTTTCCTTCTGAGGATGGTTTGTGATTTTATATGATTTTTAGAATTTTTTGGTTCTGAAGATTTTTTTGGTTCTTTTGCAGTTTAATACGATTTTTATAAGTTTTTCCATTTCTGTACAAAATGCTATTGGAATTTTTATAGGGATTGCATTAAAACTATAGAAGGCATTAGGTAATGTGGTTGTTTTAACAATAATAGATCTTTCAGTTCATGAACTTGGTATATTTCTATTTATTTGTGTCTTCTGTATTCTCCATTAGAGCCTTATAGTTTTTAGAATACATATCTTTTAGCTTCTTGTTTAAATGTAGCTCTGAGTTTTTAATTTCATCCTGTAAAGGAGATTGTTTTCATTAATTCTTTTTTAGATATTTCATTGTGAGTGTGTAGACATGCAATTGACCTCTATATGTTGATTTTGTATTTTGTAACTTTACTGAATTTGTTGATTAGTTTTAACAGTTTTTTGGTATAGTTTTAGGATATATATATAGATATATAGATATATCACATCATCTGCAGAGAGTCAGTTAGCTTCCTCCTTGCTGACTTTAATACCTTTTGTTTCTTTTTCTTGCCTAATTGCTCTGGGTAGGATTTCCAGTATTACATGGAATATAAATGATGAAAGTGAGCTGCTTGTCTTGTTACTGATCTTAGAGGAAAACTTTCAGTATTTCACTGTTAGTATGTTATTAGCTCTTGCATAGTCTTATATAGCCTTTATTATGTTGCGTACATTCCTTCTGTACCTCATTTATTAGATGTTTTTGTCTTGAAAGGATGTGGAATTTTTGTCATATGCTTTTTCTACATTTATTATGATGATCATATGATTTTAAACTCTCATTCTGTTAAATCACAGTTATTGATTAAGCCATCCGTGCATCTCATAACTCGCACTTGGTCATGGTATATGATCTTTTACTGAGCTATTGAATTTGATTTACTGGTATTGTTTTGAGAGTTTTTGCATCCATATTTATCAGGTATACTGGCCTGTAGTCTTCTTTTCTTAAAGTGTCCTTAGCTGGCTTTGTTGTCAGGATAATGCTAGCCTCCCCAGATGAGCAGGATAATGCTGGTCTCCTAAAATAAAGTGGCCTTTTCTGTTGTTTGCAAGACTTTAAGAAGGAGTGGTCATTCTTTTTCAGATGTTTGGCAGAATTCATTAGTGAAATCAGCTGATCCTGGCTTCTTGTTAGGAGTTTTTTGGTTAATGATTCAATCTCTATTACTCATTTTCAGTCTGTTGAGATTTTCTTTCTGCTCATGATTCAGGCTTAGTAGGTTTTATGGTTCTAGGAATTTGTCCATTTCATCCAAGTTATTCAATTTGATGGCATATAATTTGTTGGTTGTATACTTTGTTGCTTTTGTAGTTTCTTGTGGTCATTTATATTTATGTGGTGTCAGATTTAATATCTCCCGTTTAATTTCTGATTTTATTTAAGGTGTTTTTTTTTTTTCCCCTGAGTCTGCTCAAGAATTGTGGATTTTGTTTATATTTTTAAAAAACTAACTCAGTTTTGTTGGTCTTTTCTTTGTTTCTCTGGTCTCAGTTCTGTCTTATCTTTGTTATTTCTTTCCTTCTGCCAACTTTAGGCTTAGTTTGATCTCATTCTGGTTTCTTGAGGTATAAGGTTAGGTTGTTTATTTTTGAGATCTTTATTTTTTATTAAGGTAGGCCTTTATTGCTATAACCTCCATTTATAAATGCATTTATCACATCTCATGAATTTGGTATGTTGTGTTTCCCTTTTCATTTGTTTCAAGATACTTTATGGTTTCCCTTTTGACTTCTTTTGGGACTCTTTTGTTGTTTAGGGGAATGTGTTATTTAGGGGGTACCTGGGTGGCTCAGTGGGTTAAACCTCATCCTTCAGCTCAGGTCATGATCTCAAGGTCCTGGGATTGAGCCCAACATCAGGCTTTCTGCTCAGCAGGGAGCCTGCTTCCATCCCCCCATTCCCCGCCTGCCTCTCTGCCTATTTGTGCTCTCTCTTTGTCAAATAAATAAAATCTTAAAAAAAAAAAAAAAGAATGTGTTGTTTAATTCCCCCACATTTGTGAGTTTTCCAATTTTTCTCCTGTAATTGATTTCTGGTTTCATGCCATTTTGGTCAGAAAAGATATTTGGTGTGATTTCAGTCTTGTTAAATTTTCTAAGACTTGCTTTTTGACCAATTGTATGATCTGGCTTGGAGTATATTTTGTACGTATTTGAAAATAATATGTATTCTGATGCCTTTTAATGGAATGTTCTGGCAATAAATGTTAGGTCCATTTAGTCTAATGTATAGTTCAAAGCCAAGGTTTCCTAACCAATTTCTGAGTAATCTATCCATTTTTGAAAGTGAGGTATTGAAGTTCCCAGCTATTACTGTATTTTTATTCTCCCTTCATATGTGTTAGTATTTGCTTGGTATATGTAGATGCTTCAGTGTTGGGCATATCTATCTATCTATATATAGATAGATAGATACAGATCTATAGATAGATAGATATCTATCTATATATAGATAGATGGATACAGATCTATATATATAGATAGATATCTATATATAGATAGATACAGATATAGGCATGTTTGTGATTGATGTATTATCTGGTGAATTAATCCCTTTATTATTATAAGCTTTTGTCTCTTGTTTGAACTTTTATTTTTTCTAACATTTTATTTGACACAGATCACAAGTAGGTGGAGAGGCGGGTAGAGAGATGGGGGGAAGCAGGCTCCCTGCTGAGCAGAGAGCCCAAAGTGGGGCTTGGTCCCAGGACCCTGGGATCATGACCTGAGCCGAAGGCAGAGGCTTAACCCACTGAGCCACCCAGGTGCCCCTCTTGTTTGAACTTTTGAGTGAAAATCCACTTCTCTGAAATAAATATAGCTACTCTTGCTCTCTTGATTTCTATTTGCAAGGAATATCTTTTTTTATTCCTTAATTTTTTGCCTATGTAAGTGCCAAAATCTGAAGTCTGTCTTTTGTATATATCACATATTTGGGTCTTGTTTTATCTGCTCTGCTATGCTATGCTTTTTGGATGGAGAATTTAATCTAAGTACATTCCAAGTAATTATTAATAAGTAAGGAATATTAATGTGATCTTGTTTTTTGGCTGTTTTACAGTGTTCTCATTCTTCTCTTGCTATCTTCCTTTGGGAATTGATGATTTTCTGTAGCTTTGATTTCCATTTATATTTTGTCTTTCTACTAAAAGTTTTTGCTTCTTGGTTACCATGAGATGTACATAAAACATCTTATAGCTATAACAGTCTATTTTGTGCTGATAACTTAATTTCGAACACATACAAAAACTAGCATTTTATCCCTTTGTCTTTTGTTTCTGATGTCATCATTTATAACCAACTTAAAAATTATTATAATTGTAGTTATTTTTAATATTTTTGTCCTTTAGCCTTTATTTAACCTTTATTACATCCACATATTACAGCGTTACAATATTCTGAGTTTGAGTTATGTTCACTTTATCAGCAAATGTTTTCATTTTACTAATTAGTATCCTTTCATTTCAATTTGTAGAATTCCTTTCAACATTTTTGTAAGGCGGGTGTGGTGGTGTTGAACTCTCCCAGCTTTTGTTTGTCTGGAAATGTCTTTATTTCCTCCATTTCTGAAGGACAGTTTTGCTGGATAACATATTTTTGATTGTAAGTTTTTTCCTTTTAGCACTTTGAATACATCATACTTCTTTTTCATGGCCTGTAAGATTTCTGCTGAAAAATTTGCTGATAGCCTTTTAAAGTTTCCCTTGTAAGTGAGGATTTTTTCCCCCTCCTTTTGCTTTTACAGTTCTTTTTCTTCAATTTGAGAGATATTTATTTTAAGGTATCCTGCAGAAGGTCATTTAGGATTGAATTTGGATGTCTAATTTTTTTTCTCAGATTTGGGAAATTCTCAGCTATTATTTCTTTAAGCTTTCTGACCTTTCCCCCACTCTCATCTCCTTTTGGGTCTATAGTAGTACCTAGATAATTTCTCTTATTGGTATCCTGTAGTTCACATGGGTGGTCTCACTCTCATTCTTTTTGTTTATTTATTGTACTTCTACTCATAATTTTAAAAGTCCTGCTTACTCTTTCACGGATTCTTTCTTCTGTTTGAGTCATTCTCCTGTTGATGTTCTGTGTTGTACTTTTCATTGCATTTACTGTATTCTTCAGCTCCAGAATTTGGTTCTTTTTTAATTTGGTTCTTTTTTACCTTTCTATAAAGTTTTCATTTGTTTGTCCATTTCCTCGTTTCATTGTGTTTTCTTGTAGTTCACTGAGCTTCTTTCAAAACAACTATATTCTTATTAGGTAAATTGCTGATCTCAGTTTCTTTGGGTTCAGGTACTGGAGAATTAGTGTATTTCTTTTTGTGTTTTTATGTTTTATGTTGATATTCATATTTCTTCATGTCTTGCTTTGCTTCTCCAGTCTTTATTCACTGGTTTGGGGAGAGAAATATCTGTAAGGGATTTAGTTTTTCTTAGAGTTCTTCTGTGAGTACATTTGCTCCACACTTCTTGTTCCTTTTGTGGCAGAATTCTTTTTTTTTTTTAAGATTTTATTTATTTATTTGACAGAGATCACTAGTAGGCAGAGGCAGGCAGAGAGAGCGAGAGGAGGAAGCAGGCTCCCTGCTGAGCAGAGAGCCCTGATGCGGGGCTCGATCAGGACCCTAGGATCATGACCTGAGCCGAAAGCAGAGGCTTAACCCACTGAGCCACCCAGGCGCCCTGTGGCAGAATTCTTAAGCTTTTATGCCTTCTCTCAATCCTGCAAAGCTGGATTAGAAGATGACAGGTTCCCTTTTACTTTCTCTAGGGTGATGTTGAATGTTTAAATTTGTGATTTCTCCAGGACTGGCTTTCTTGGCATGCTCACCTGCAAAAGCTTGTTTTCACTGCCATAGGGAGCATGCAGGGTGCTCTCCATGGTGGTGTGTTTCTATATGTGAGGTATGTGGAGCACTGCAGATGCCCCTGGATTAGTTGCAGGGATCTATAGGTGAAGCAGTCCCAGAAGTTCGAGAACATGCTTCTTTTTTTTTTTAATTGAAGAACAATTAGTATATAATATCCTTTTACTTTCACATGTACATAATAGTGATTTGATACTTTCATGTTACAAAATCTCCCCTAAAAACCCCAGTTACTGTCTGTCAATGTACAAAGTTATTGCAGTGTCATAGACTGTATCCCTATGCTATACTTTTCATCCTCTTTGCTTATTTTATAACTAGAAGTTTGTACCTTTTTAATCGCCTTCATTTATTTTGTCCTCCCTACTCTGGTTACCAATAGTATGTTTTCTGTTATCTATCAGTCTGTTCATTTGTTGTGGGTTTTATATATGTGTAAACTCATACAGTATTTGTCTTTGGCCTACTTCACTGAGTATCATAGGTCCATCCATGTTGTCGCAAATAGCGAGATTTTGTCCCTTCTTGTGACTGAGTAATATTCCATTGTATGTATATTTTCCAACTTTTAATCCACTTATTAATGGGGATTTAAGTTACTTCCATATCTTGACAATTTCAGAATATGTTTAATGGCCATAAGGATGTGTATATATGTGTACATATTTATGTATATGTGTGCATATATAATATACACAATATGTAATATATGGTATACTTCTCTATCTATTTTTCTTTGGGTTGTGTTTTCTTTGAACAAATATCCAGAAGTGGAGTTGCTGGATTGTGTGGTAGTTCTGTTTTTAATTTTTTTGAGGAAACCGCATACCGTGATCCATAATGGCTTCATGAATTACATTCCAACAGTGTATGAGGGTTCTCCTTTATCGTTATTTTCAACGACACTTGTTTTTCTTTTTTTGAAAAGAAAGGGTGAAACCATAGTGACTATTTCATTATGGTTTTGATTTGCATTTGATTGCTAGGTTGATCATCTGTTCATGTGCCTATTAGCTATTTGTGCATTTTCTTTGGAAAAATGTCTATTCAAGTCCCCTGCCCTTTTAAAAATTGGATTATTTGGGGGTTTTTTGGTGTTTAGTTATATAAGATCTTTATATATTTGGATATTAATCCTTCATCAGACATATCATTTGCCAATATTTCCTCCCATTTGATAGATTATCCTTTACTTGTGTTGATTTTTTCCTTTGCTATGCAGAAGCTTTTTATTTTGAGGTAGTCCCATAAGTTTATTTTTACTTTTGTTTTCCTTGTGTCCCTCAGAAGACACACATTGAAAAATTTTGTTACAACTGATATCAGAAATTAATGCCTGTGTTCTTTTCTAGGACTTTTATGTTTTCAGATCTCACATTTATGTCCTTATGAGTCCATTTTGAATTTATTTTTGTGTATGATGTAAGGAAGTGGCCCAATTTCATTCTTTTGCATGTAGCTGTCAAGTTTCCCCAACACAGTTTGCCTTTTCCCCATTGTGTATTCTTGCCTTCTTTGTCAAAAATTAAGTGAAAATGTGATTGTGGGTTTATTTCTGGTTTTCTGTTCTGTTGATCTGTGTGTCTGTTTTTGTGCCAGTACCAGACTCTTTTTTGATTACTATAATTGTGTAATATAACTTGAGGTCTGGAATTGTCATAACCTCCGTTTTGTTCATCCCCCCCCCCCCAAGATTGCTTTGGCTATTCAGTCTTTTATGTTTCCATACAGAGTTTAAGATTGTTTTCTTTATGTGAAAATACCATTGGTATTTTGATAGGGATTGCATTGAATCAGTAGATTGCTTTGGGAGTATGGACATTTTAACAATATTCTTCCAGCGCAGAGCATGGAATAACTTTCCATTTATTTGTGTCATCTTCACTTCCTTTCATCAATATCTTACAGTTTTTTGTGTACAGGTTTATCTCCCCTATGGTTAAATGTGCTTCTAATTATTTTATTCTTATTTATAGAATTGTAAATTGGATTGTTTTATTTTCTTTTCCTCATAGTTTGATATTTGCATATAGATATGCAATACATTTTTGTGTATTGATTTTGTATCCTGCAGCTTTACTGAATTTGTTTACTTGCTTTAACAATTTTTTTAGTAGAGTTTTTAGGGTTTTCTTCTATAGTATCATGCCAAGTATCATGCGAAATAGTGACAGTTTTAGTTCTTCCTTTCTCATTTGGATGCCTTTTACTTTTTTCTTTTGCCTAATTGCTCTGGCTAGTACTTCCAATACTATGTTGAATTAAAGTGGCTATGGTAGATATCCTCATCTTGTTCCTGATGTTAGGAGGAAAACTTTCAGTGTTTCACTGAGTATAACGTTAGCTGTGGGCTTGCCATATATGGTGTTTTTTATATTGAGGTACATTTTTCTGTTCCTACTTTGTTGAGAGTTTTTATCATGAATGGATGCTGAATTTTGTTAAATGCCTTTTCTTCATCTATTGTTGTTACATCAACAAAATGAAAGATAAAAATGATATGATGTATCATATTGTTTGATTTGTGGATGTTAAACCCCCTTTGCATCCCTGAACTAAATCCCACTTGATCACCGTGTCTGATATTTTTAATGTATTGTTGAATTCAGTTTTTAATATCTTGTTGAATATATATGCATCTGTGTTCATGAAGGATTTGGGCCTCTTTCTTTTCTTGTGGTATCCTTGTCTGCTTTTTACAGCAGGGCAATTTTGTTCTCATAAAATGAGTTTGGAAGTGTGCTCTCCTCTTCTGTTTTTTTAGAAAACTTTAAGAAGGTTTGGGTATTATTTTTTTCTTAAGCATGTTGTAAAATTCACCAATGAAGCCATCAAGTCCTACTCTTCTGTTTGTTGGAAGTTTTAGTTGACTGATTAATCTCTTGACTAGTAATTTATTTTAGTTTTCTGTTTCTTCATCTTTCAGTCTTACTGGATTATATATTTATTGGAATTTATCTATTTTTTCTTGGTTGTCCAGTTCGTTGGTGTGTAACTGTTCATAGAATTCTCTTATGACCTTTTGGTATTTCTGTGGTATTGTGTCATCTTCTCTTTCATTTTTTAATTTTATTTGATTCCTCTCTCTTTTTCCTTGAGTCTGGTTTAATGTTCATCAAATTTGTATATCTTATTAGATAAGCTTTTTATTTATCATTTCTGCTACTTTTTAATACCTAATGCACTTACTTTTGTTATGATTTTTAAAATTTCTTTCTTCCTAACTTTGGGCTTCCTTTTTTTCTTTTTCTAGTGGTTTGAGGTGAATTTTTAGTTTTTGAGATTTTTCTGATTTCTTGATGCAGACATTTATTGCTATGAATTTCCCATTTAGAACCGTTTTTGCTGCATCCCATTAATTTAAGCTGTATTTCCATTTTCATTTTTGTCTCCATACATTTTTTGAATTCTCTCTTGGGTTTTTTTTGACACTTTGATTTTTTTTTTAAGATTTTATTTATTTACTTGACATAGAGAGAGAGAGAGAGAGAGAGAACACAAGCAGGGAGATTAGCGGAGGGAGAGAAGAAGCAGGGCCCTCGCCAAGCAGGGAGCCCCATATGGGGCTCAATCCCAGACCCCGGGATGATGACCCAAGCCGAAGGCAGACACTCAAACCAACTGAGCCACCCAGACACCCTGATACGTTGATTATTAAGTAACATCTTGTTTTCTCTCTACGTACCTGCGAATTTTGCAGTTTTCTTGTTACTGACTTCTACTTAGCTTCTTACCATTGTGGCTGGAAAAGATGCTTGGTAGGATTTCAGTCTTCTTACATTTCCAAAGACCTGGTTGTGGCCTAAAATATGATTTATCCTGGAGAAGGATTTCTTTTCCAATATTCTTTTGGCTGTTCCAGGTCTTCTCTGGTTTCATACAAATTTTAGAATTGTTTGTTCCAGCTCTGTGAAAAAAGTTGGTGATATTTTGATATGGATTGCAATGAATGTGTAGATTGCTCTAGATAGCATGGACATTTTAACATTTGTTCTTCCAATCCATGAGCATGGAACATTTTTCCATCTTTGTGTCTTCCTTAGTTTCTTTCATGAGTATTCTGTAGTTTTCTGAGTACAGATACTCTGCCTCTTTGGTTAAATTTATTCCTAGGTGTCTTATGGTTTACCACAGTTATAAATGGGAGTGACTCCTTAATTTCTCTGTCTTTTGTCTCATTGTTGGTGTATAGAAATGCAACTGATTTCTGTGCATTGATTTTATATACTGCCACTTTACTGAATTCCTGTATGAGTTCTAGCAGTTTGGGTTTTCCACAAAGTATCATATCATCTGCAAAGAGTGAGAGTTTGACTTCTTCTTTGCCAATTTGGATGTCTTTTATTTCTTTTTGCTATCTGATTGCTGAGACTAGGACTTCTATTACTATGTTGAACAGCAGTAGTGAGAGCGAACATGCCTACTGTGTTCTTGAACTTAAGGGAAAAGCTCTCAGTTTTTCCCCATTGAGAATGATGTTTTCTGTGGGTTTTTCATAGGTAGCTTTGATGATACTGAGGTATGTTCCCTCTATCCCTATATTTTGAGGAGTTTTAATCAAAGAAGGATGCTGTACTTTGTCAAATGATTTTTGTGCATCTGTTGAGAAGATAATTTGGTTCTTGTCCTTTTACTAATGCAGTATATCACATTGATTGATTTGCATATGTTGAACCAACCTTGCAGCCCAGGAATAAATCCCACTTGGTCCTGGTAAATAATCCTTTTAAAGTACTGTTGGATCCTATTGGCTAGTATTTTTGGTGAGAATATTTGTATTTGTGTGTATCAGGTATATTTGTCTGTAATTCTCCTTTTCAATGGGGTCTTTGTGTAGTTTGGGGATCAAGGTAATGCTGACCTCATAGTGCGAGTTTGGAAGTTTTCCTTCTATTTCTGTTTTTTTGGAACAGTTTCAGAAGAATAGGTATTAGTTCCTCTTTAAATGTTTGGTAGAATTCCCCTGGGAAGCTGTCTGGCCCTGGGCTCTTATTTGTTGGGAGATTTTTTTAAAGATTTTATTTATTTATTTGACAGAGATTACAAGTAGGCAGAGAAGCAGGCAGAGAGAGAGGAAGAAAAGCAGGCCCCCTGCTGAGCCGAGAGAGCCCGATGTGGGACTTGATCCCAGGACCCTGAGATCATGACCTGAGCCGAAGGCAGCGGTTTAACCCACTGAACCACCCAGGCGCCCTGTTGGGAGATTTTTGATGATTGTTTCAATTTCCTTTCTAGTGATGGGTCTGTTCAGGTTTTCTATTTCTTCCTGGTTCAGTTTCTTTTGATGTCCATTAGCATGGTAAATGGTTTTCCTCTCCCTCCTAAAATGAGTCTCTTGCAGATAGTATATCGATGGGTCTTGTTTTTTAATCCAGTCTGATACCCTGTGTCTTTTTTTAAAAAAAGATTTTATTATTTGACAGCGAGAGAGGGAACATAAGCAGGAAGAGTGGGAGAGGGAGAAGCAGGCTTCCTGCTGAGCAGGGAGTCCAATGTGGGGCTCGATCCTCGGACCTTGGGATCATGACCCAAGCCAAAGGCAGACAATTAATAACTGAGCCACCCAGGTACCCCTTACCCTGTGTCTCTTGATTGGGGCATTTAGCCAATTTACATTCAGGGTAACTATTGAAAGATATGAATTTAGTGCCATTGTATTAATCTATAGGTCGACTATTACTGTGTCTTGTCTCTGTTCCTTTATGGTCTGTTAATTTCAGGCTCTCTCTTTGCTTAGTGGACCCCTTTCAATATTTCCTATAGGGCTGGTTTGGTGTTCATAAATTCTTTTAGTTTTTGTCCTGGAAGCTTTTTATCTCTCCTTCTATTTTCAGTGACAGCCTAGCTGGATATAGTATTCTTGGCTGCAGATTTTTCTTGTTTAGTGCTCTGAATATATCATGCAAGTCCTTTCTGGCCTGCCACGTCTCTGTGTATAGGTCTGCTTCCAATCTAATGTTTCTACCATTGTAGGTTACAGACCTCTTGTTCTGAGCTGCTTTTAGGATTTTCTCTTTATCTCTGCGATTTGTAAGCTTTACTGTTAGATGTTGGCGTGTTGACCTTTTTTTATTGATTTTTGAAGGGGGGGGTCTCTGTGCCTCCTGGATTTTGATGACCATTTTCTTTGCCAAATTAGGGAAGTTCTCTGCTTTAATTTGCTCCAGTATACATTTTGCCCCTCTCTTCATCTGGGATCCCAATTCTAGTATTATCACTTGTCTCTCATATTCTTCTTGTGATCCAGTAGTTGTTTATCTTTTATTCTCTATTATTTGGTCTTCTATATCACTAATTCACACTTCTGCCTCATTTATCCTAGTAGTTAGAGCCTCCACTTTTGATTGCATCTCATTAATAACCTTTTTGATTTTGACTTGTTTAGACTTTAGTTCTTTTATTTCTTCAGAAAGGTATTCTCAGGTATGCTCTGTGCTTTTTTAAAAGCCCAGCTAATATATTTATAATCATTATTCTGATCTCTAGTTCTCACATCCTACTTATGTCCATATTGATTAGGTCTCTGGCAATCAATACTGTCTCTTGTTCTTTTTTTTTTTTTTTTCAGATGAGTCTTTCCATCTTGTCATTCTGTCCAGAGAAGAATAGGTGAAAAGAGAACAAAATACTAAAAGGGCAACAATGACCCCACAGAAATATACACTAAACAAATCAGAAGAGACCTGAAATCTGGGGAGTGGGGGATGGGAAGAAAGAATATGATCAGGTGGGTGAATAGAATAGAGCCATATACTAGGTTTTGGTTGTATTTTGGTCTATTAGAAGAAACTGCATCTCAAAAAATTTTTAAAAAGAAAAACATGTATATACAGAAAATGAGTTTAAATACGGTGAAGGAATAAAATATTACTATAAAAATGAAAATGAAAAAGTTTTAAAAAAAGAATTGATATGATTAGAAGTTGCTTGAAAAAGGAAAGAAGAAAACTTTTTAAAAAAAGGAAAAAGTAAAGAAAATTTTAAAAATTAAAGTTGGAAGACTAAAGAATCATGGGGGAAAAGCCATGAATTCTATGTGCTGTATTCCCTTAGTGCTGAAGTTTTGCAGTTCTCATCAGTTGGTAAACTTGATCTAGGCTAGATGTTCTTGCTGATCTTCTTGGGGAGGGGCCTGTTGCAGTGATTCTCAAATGTCTTTGCACCAAGCAGAAATGCATCACTCTTGCCTGAGGGCCAGGCTAAGTAATCTGTGCCAGTTTGCCCTCACTAGCATTTGTTCCCTGAAGGCTTTCTGCATAGCTTTAGAGGATGAGAATGAAAATGGTGACCTCCTGGTCTCTGGCCCTGGATCCAAAAGCCTGGGGGCCTCCACTACTCAGTGAGCTCTTAGAGAAAAGCAGCCAGTCACTCCTTTCTCCCACTTATCCCACCATAGTCCATGCTTACCTCGCCTATGACCAAGGGTTTCTATCTCTGGCACATGATTTCCTTTGGAGTCTCCAAACCCAGCACATTTTTGTGGTGTGCTCCCTTGCTGCTCTTACTGGAGGAGGAAGGGGAGTCTCCTTGGTTTTGCTGCCTGTTGGGCCCCTGCCCAAGGAGCAATGACCCAACTGTGCTGTGAATGATAGCTTATGGCAATCCTGAGTCGAGAGCCCACTCTTGGGCTTACTCTTTGCAGTCAGCTTCCCTGCTCTGATACCTGGAAACTTTGCCACACTAAGTCACCCCCAGTCTTCCTGTGACCCCAAGGATTTTGAGACCACACTGTCCCAGCGAGGGTTCTACCCAACTTAGCTGCCAGAGTGATGTCCCTCACTGGAGCAGACTTTTTTTTTCTTTTTAAGATTATTTATTTATTTATTTGACAGAGAGAGAGAGATCGATCACAAGTAGGCAGGGAGGCAGACAGAGAGAAAGGGGGAAGCAGGCTCCCTGCTGAGCGTAGAGCCCGATTCGGGGCTCAATCCCAGGACTCTGGGATCATGACCTGAGCCGAAGGCGGAGGCTTAACCCACTGAGTCACCCAGGTGCCTTGGAGCAGACTTCTTAAAGTTCTGATTTTGTGTTCCTCTGCTCTGTCACTTGCTGGTAGCCGGCGTCTTCCCCCTCGTCTGTCTTCCCATATGTCACCTGAGATTCACTTCTCCACACCTCCTACCTTGCAGAAAGTGGCCACTTCTCTGTTCATAGAATTGTAGCTATTCCTTTGATCTCCAGTTGAGTTCACAGGTATTCAGAATGGTTTGATAGGTATCTAGCCAAATTCCTGGTACCAGATGAAATTAAGGTCTTCTACTCCTCTGCCATCTTGGACTCTCTCTAAAAACTTGTAAAAAAGTAGAGTCCTGTCTGCAACCCATTTAATTTGTAATTTCCAGGAATTCACAATAAAATTGTACTCATGGGTAAAAAATCATTAGTCTGGTTGATCTGTTGTTATTGCCTGGTATTACTGATGTGGCCTGAAGAGAACGGAATGAAGTTGATCTATGTCTTCCATGAATGTAGTTCCCATGCTCTCATGTATATAAGAAAGTTGTTTTTCTTTGTCCAGTTACACCACCATCATAATAACTCCTTATCTTTCCATGATCCTATAATACTTAGTTTTACTTTGTGTCTATTCGTGTTAAAAACCTAATCCCAGGGTTTCTGCTGTCACTGAAATTGAATTGTAAAAAGCATATTGTGAGATTTTATATGGTCTTCTTCACATATTAAAGATCTAAACATCTTTTTCCCCACCTTTAAGCATAAAGGTGCCAAAATTCAAGGGAGAAAAAAGGCAAAAAGCAAAACAAAGCGAAAAATCCCCAAAACTAAAACCAAGGCCAAGGTGGGTTAGGAGGGGGAACCACCAAAAAACCAAAACACATAAAGAAACAAAGGAAACCAAACAAACAAATCTAGTATTGTTTTCAAAGGTGACTTTGCTGGGGCAGTAATGTCAAAAGTCTCCTGTGTGACTTACTGCATTCATTTACAGGGAAAACCTGACAGTTGACTGGCTGTTGTTTTAGTGTCACTTACATATTCCCAAGTAGAAAATCTGGTCTTTCAGCTCAGTTGTGAAGCAAACACCACATGAATATTAGCAGTTTGCAATGATAGAAAAGGCTATTAGCATGTGAAGGTCTTAAGATCTGGTATCTGGTGCTTTCTTTCCCATTCGTGATTTGAGGCAGCAGTAATAATCTGTTAGAGTTAGAAATATCAAATGAGATCATTTATGTCAAGCACTTACCACATTGCCTAGTTGCTAAAGAAAGATTTGTTCATAGTATACTAGTTCTGTGAGCAGGCTTTGCTCGAGCCAAATATTTAAGATTCGTCCATGAATCTTTTCTGTCCTTTACCTACCAAAGATCTGTTTCATCTTAATAGGCCTTCAAATGGGTGTTAGTCATAACCCATGATTGGACATTAGCAGGTAGTAACTAAATTTTTCAGGACACTAAGTTCTCTTGCACCTAGTTAGTAGTAAACATTATTCATTTTCCAGAATTCTAAAAGGATTGTACTAATTTTCACTTCTACTGGCAAAATTGGTACTGTTCCAATTTCATCGTAAATTTGTTATCATACAGGACTAATTATCTTAACATTACCCTTAGTAAGTTAAGTAGGTATTAAAATAGTAATTTGTTCTTTTTGTTTGTATGTATTTTATTTTTAGACAACATTTTCTGTATGTGTGAGTTTATAGGCATGAAGGATCTTGTATTGTAAAGTGTACACTTTTCACACAGACACTCCAGGGTTCATATCTAGACTTTGCAGTTTTATAGCCTCAGACAAGTTGTATAATTCTTGTAGGGTTGCTGTACCATAGTTTTAAAGTAGGTTAGTAAGGCTTAGTTACACACGGGGTTGTCACAATCATTGAAATAGGTGAATTTATATGGAAAATGTAAAAGGGTAAGAAGAGTCAAGACATTCTTCAAGGACAAAGTAGAATAGTTTGTTTGACTAGCTATTAAGATTTTAATAAATGTAGATTAATAAAGATGGTGTTCTTAGTTCAGTAGATCAAACAAAATAACTATAGAAACAAGCACATGTGTATATATAGACACTTGATTTAGGAGAAAGTTGGAACTGTGGAAACATGGTATTTCAGCAAATGGTGTTAGAGTATCATATTTATATGGAACAAACTGAATCAAGTTTTACATCACACCATACCTAAGATAAATTCCCAATCTATTGTGGATGTACAAGGCAAAACAATAAATATTTTAGGAGATAATATAGTTAAATATTCATGTGACATTAGAATATGAAAGGTTCTCTTAAATGGGATTCAAAAAGGATTTTAACCCTAAAAGGAAAAAATAAAAAATTGGATTTTATTAAAATGAAGGATTTCTATTTACCCAAAGTCACCTTAAGAAAGTGAAAGACAAGCTACTCCTACAGAGTAGGAAAAAATATTTGTAACTCTCTGACAAGAAGCTTATGAACAGGATATAAGTAAAACTACAGATTGATGAGAAAAAGACAGCCTAATAGAAAAATGAGAAAGAGGCTTGAATAGGTACTTCACCAAAAGGATGTCCAAATATCCAGTAAAAATAAGAAAAGTTACTTGAGACCACAAGTCGTTAAAGGAATACAGACTAAAACCATCATGGCATACAGCTACTACACATCTACTAGACTAATAATAATTTGTGGGAATATGGAGCATGTAGAATACATATTAGTGTACCACTTTGGTAAACTGGCATTGTAGAAGCTAAATGTATATATACTCTGTGACCCTGCAGTTCTACTCCCCACAGATATGCTATATATGTGTATAACCAAGTGGTATGTATATAAATGTTATGGCAGCATAATTTGGCCTAGCTCCGTTGGGGGGGGGCGGTGAGCATCAATATTATAATCGGTAGTAAGTCATTATATGTACTACCTTGGGATATTGTACTGTCATGAAAATGAACAAACTCTATTCCTATGACAAAATGTGTGTATTTAAAAAACAATGTTGTGCAAAAGAACCCATGTGCAAATGAATGCATACTATATGATTCCAGTGTTTAGAAGTCATGGTAGTTGCCCTTGAAGAGGAGGAAATGGTTAATGATTAGGCAGAAACAAGAAGGGTCTGCTGGGGTACTGGTAGTGCTCTATTTCTAGCCCTTCATGTTGGTTATAGATACTTGCTTTGTCATAATGTAGTAAACTGAATATTTATATTTTGTGTTTCTTTGAGTCTTAAGCTTCAATAGAAAAATAAGGAAAGAACCACCAAGCTTTCAGTGGGTTAAGCCTCTGCTTTTGGCTTAGGTCATGATCTCTGTGTCCTGGGATCTAGTCCCGCATTGGGCTTCTCCGCTCTGCAGGGAGCCTGCTTCCCCCTCCAACTCCCGCCTGCCTCTCTGCCTACTTGTGATCTCTCTCTGTCAAATAAATAAATAAAATATTTAAAAAAAAGAAAAAAGAACCACCCAGCTTTATAATACCCAGCAAATATTCACTGTGAGATTTTCCTTCTGAACTCTCAATCTAATTTGTGAATACTAGCCTATGTCCTTTAATTAATGATTACTTTTGGCTTGATATTATACTTAAAAATTTAACCATAAGTGATTCTTAATCTCACAAAACAAACTGAGGGTTGCTGGGGGGAGGGGTGTTGGGAGAAGGGGGGTGGGGCTATGGACATTGGGGAGGGGTATGTGCTTCAGTGAGTGCTGTGAAGTGTGTAAAACTGATGATTCACAGACCTTTACCCCTGGGGATAAAAATACATGTTTTTAAAAGATAAAAAATTACAAAAAATAATAAAATAAGATAAAATAAAATATTAAAAAAAATTTAAACTCTTTTTAAAGATTAGATAGGAGCAGTGTTAGCCAGCACACATACAAAAGATAACTTTGCCCTTGAAAATTCAGCTTCTCCAACTTTTTGTGTGAAGACACAAAGAGTATTTTTTTTTTTAAACAGTGTAATTTTTTTAAGGATGATAGAAGTGTAATGAAACACTATTGTCCCACGTTTGTTGTTGTAAATTTTTATTGACGGAAAGTCCTAATTGTAAGTAGTTAAAGCTATCATTTTGGGGGTACTTTTTTCCTTTTTTTTTTTTTTTAGAGATTTTATTTATTTATTTTGACAGAGATCACAAGTAGGCAGAGATGCAGGTAGAGAGAGAAAGAGAGGAGGAAGCAGGCTCCCTGCTGAGCAGAGAGCCCGATGCGGGTCTCCGTCCCAGGACCCTGTGATCATGACCTGAGCCAAAGGCAGAGGCTTAACCCACTGAGCCACCCAGGCGCCCTTTTCCTGTTGTTTTAAACCTCAGTTTACCCAGGGGGTTTATGCTTTTATAAAAGTTACATATATTCTCTGTTAAATTTAAAAAAATTTAGTATATATATTATTCTCACTGCAAATGGAAATTGTCTTGAATTTTATATTTTCTAATTGTTAAGTATTTGCAAGAGCATTGTTGATTTTTATGGTTATCATTTACACCACACTTGATTCAACCAGTATTCCTAGTTATGATTAAAAGGTGATTGAAGTCATCTTTATTGAGTCCTTCTTCCACACACATTTTTTTTTAAAGATTTTATTTATTTATTTACAGAGAGAAATCACAAGTAGATGGAGAGGCAGGCAGAGAGAGAGAGAGAAGGAAGCAGGCTCCCCGCAGAGCAGAGAGCCCGATGCGGGACTCGATCCCAGGACCCTGAGATCATGACCCGAGCCGAAGGCAGTGGCTTAACCCACTGAGCCACCCAGGCGCCCACACACACACTTTTTTAAAAATAAGTAAAATTTCTCTGTATTTTCTCCACTAAATTTAAGTGACATTCTTTTCTAGACTATGCATAAACCTTTGAATGTTAATAAAGCTCATAGAAAAAATAAAAGGCCCAAACCAGAATTTAAACAGATTCAAGGCATAAACCAGAAAGGAAAATCACCAAAGATTCTAATAATAGTGCATAGCTTTTTAGCTTTTGAATTGAAATACTCTAGGCATTTATAAAAGAGATTTTTTTCCCTAGTAAAAGATATAAAAGATGAATTTCTTCTTGATTTTGATTAGTTACTAAAAGAGCTTTTTATATTTTATTCTTTAAAAATAATTTAGAGAAGTGGGTTTTTTTTTAATAAAAAAGTGTTTTTCAAAGTAATATAATTGATCTAAGTCTCCATAAACTTTTGGATTTGTAGCTTTCTTTCGTGGGAATGAAAGCAGGCAAGATAGGCTGTTGTCAGCATAAACTCATTATTGCTATCGATAAAAAGATATCTTAGTCCATATTACAATTTCTGTGAGGCAAAGGACTCATTTAAGCTTTTGATGGCCTGAGAATACCTAACTTTTTCCCAGAGCATCTAGTAAGAAGCTCTGTGGTCTGGGTACAGAGGCCAGGCTTGCTATGGCTTCATTTTTCCTAACTAACTTTATTTGTAAATGTAAAGAATATTTCCATCTCTTTTTTAAAAATTGAACTATTGTTACAAAATGCAGCAAGTCAATGTGAACTTGAGTATTAGAGGATAAATTTAAAGTTGAAGTTACATATATACATGTATATATATCGGATATATATATACACACACATGTGTATATGCATACATATATATGTGTAGGGATGTTCCTATATTTTTAGGAAGCTGTTCAGTGCTGCTTTGCCAGTTTTTGTGTGTGCGTGTGTGTGATAAATTACCAGAAATTGAGTCCAAAATTAGATAAAATGTGGGTCTAAAGAATTTTCTGTGAGACAAATCTGCTTACTTCCAGAGCCTTGCTTTTTTCATTCCTTATGGGAAATTTCATATATACAGAAAATTGGAGAGCATAGGGTTAACAGAAACCCATGTATTTATGACCCAAATTCAACAGTTACCAAAAGCTTTAATTTGTAGTGATGGTGGAATATTATTACTGATTGAAGTTTTACATTATTTTTTTGTGATCCATACTTTATTCTCCAGTTTAAAGGATAAATTTGCCCCCAAATGATACTAAATATTTAGAGCCTAATTTGGATAAGATCCATCAAAATCACAGAGCATCCTGGATTTGCTGGCATAGTCTGGATTTTTGTTTCATGAGGACCACTAAAGAGGTAGAAATTAAGGCTTCCCTTGTCCTTTACATGCTTATAAAGCCGTGTTAAATATATATATATATATATATAATATATATTATATATATACTTAACTCTATTTATATACTTAACATAGATATACTATGTGAAAAATCAAATGGAGACTGAAAATGTACCCAAAATAGTCCCAAGCCCGGGAAGTAGTGTATTTGAAAAGTTAAGCTGACTCTAGTCTTGCCCCAAGAATTTTCCTCCTCCTGCCCAATTTTTCTTTCAACATATTTCTCAGATACCTGTGCCTATAACCTCTAAAGTAGCTCTCATTCTGAAATGATAGTGTCTATGATATGCTAATTACCCTTTGGTACATTAATACCATTCTAAATATATGTGGTATTATTTATTTATAAGTATCAAATAAGCTTCTATAGAGGTAGAGGACATATTGAATGAATTAAATCATTTCCTAACAGAATTGTTTAACATTTCCTTTTTTGTGTCTATGTGACAGTGCCTGTAGTAAGAGAGTCAAGAGAAAGTCCAGACAGTCTTTTAAGATTGGACTGTGTTAGAGTGAATATAAAATACATCCATGCTGATTAGTACTTAGAAAAAAGTGTTCACTTGTTTGTTTGTTTTTAAACAAATAACAGATTGACTCTGCAAATCCCGTGGCTCACTTTAAACAGGTATAATTAACTCTGTAATTAATAAAATGAATAAGAACTTGTAATTAAATCATAATAACTACTTTGGTTATAGCCAAAAGCATGAATTTCTCTTCTTAGAGACATATGAACTAAGCACTCCTCATTGTTGTACTTCCTGTAAAATTCGCCAAGTGATGGGTATATCCCTTTTTCCTGCATTGATCCTTGTTTATCAGAATGCAAGATTCACCTTTAAGGGTGTGTTCTTTTAGTAGTTTTCTCCATTAATGTCTTCACCTCCCACTCCTATAATTTGATGAAGGCAGTCAAGGTATAATTGTAGCTTCCCTAACCCACCCTGTTCTGGGTTTTCCCAAGCTCTAGATGTCTCTGTAGTGCTAAAACAAAGCCCTGGGGAATTACAAACTTTCTGGTTGACCATCGCAAAACTGTTTATGCTAATATAAAGTGGTAGTGGTAAGGACTGTGGCTTTCAAATGTGCAGATGCTTTTTAAGAGTGGATATATCTGTCCTTTTGCAGATGGACCGTATGTGTGATAGAAGTAGATGCTTGGTATGCCCTCCTAGTCATATTTAATTGTAAAGTTTATTTAATCAGTAACAACTGGTAATGAGCCTTTAAAGCACATTGAAACATTGATTAATGTCCTTGGAAACGAGGTACCCAAGGTCATGTGCGAGTATGACACACTACTGATGATTCACACCTTACAGCCACTAACACAATTTATACAAATAGCATAATAGAATTGGTCTGCTCCTATTTGGATGTCATCATTTTTGGCTCATGGCTACCTCCTGCATTAACTCTTTTAACCTTCGCTATGGTTATAAAGTAGGTTTTCCATTGCTTTTTGTCATGAGATTCTCAAAGTTTTTATATAAATATTAGTGGTTGGCAAGTATTAAGTATTTTTCCATTGTATTAAAGTAAGGAAACCACACCATTGAAAGGTTTGTCATTTTTACCAGTCAGCTGGGTTTATGCTTCAGCATTTGTGAATTATATCTCAGTTTTCATATTTGAGATTTTTAAAAACAATCTTTTTTTAAATTTTAAATTCAATAGCCAACATATAGTACATCATTAGTTTTTTGATGTAATGTTCAGTGTTTCTTTAGTTGCATAAAATACCCAGTCACAAACTGCAAGGAAACCAGGACAGCTGCAAGTAAGGGGGAAAAACGAGATGAGGCGAGAGAATTAATAGGCTCATAGACTATTGTCAGGACTTTGTCTTTTACCTTGAGTGTGACTACTATATGAAAAGTGAAGGTTTTTAATAGAGGAGTGATGTAGTCTTATTTAGATTTTAAAAGGTTCACTCTAGTTAAGAGAGGCTAAAGGAGGGAGCAAGGAGACTAATTAGGAGGCTGCTAAAATTCAGGCAAGAGGTGATGATGACTTAGTCCAGGGTGTAATGAAAGTGGTGAAGAGCGTTCACAGTGTATATAAAGTGTGAAAGAGAATGAACGAAATATGCTGATATATTAGATGTGGAGTGTGAGAGAAAAAAATAACAGCGTTTTGGGCCGGGCAATTGGAAGGCTAGAGTTGCCATTCATTGAAAGGGTACTGTGGGAGAAGCAAGTTTAGGGAGGAAAGAGAAATCAGGAATTTGATTTTGAGAAGCAGGTTGTCGATACTTCCTTAGCATTCTGGTTAAGATGTTGACTAGGCAGGTAGATCTAAGAGTCTGCAATACAAAGAAATCTAAGCAATAAGTATGGATGTCAGCATAGTATTAGCTATGAGATTGGATAAAGAAATGAGTGCAGAGATAGAAGTCCAAGAAGATCCCTGGGCTAGTCCAGCATTTACAGGTTGGAAGGATGAGGTTTACTAATGAGAGAGTGCTCAGTAAGGAGGAGGAGAACCTCAGTAAGGAGGAGGAGTGAGTAGTGTCCTGGAAGCTTAGTGTAGAAACTGTTTCAAAGAAGAATTGGTTGGTGATATTGAATATACTCAGATCAAGTAAGGTAAGTGCTGAGACTTGACTTTTGGTTTTAACAATATGGAAGGCTTTAATGACTTTTATAGGAGCTGTCTCTGTGGAGTAGTAAGGAGGTAAAGGATAGGATGGAGTGTTTTCAAGAAGGAATGGGAAGACAGGAATGGAAGATAACAAAAATAGATATCTCTGCTGAGGAATTTCTTCCTAAATGGAGTAGAAAAAGGAGACCATTGCCTGAAGATGTGGGGTTAAGAGTTTTTTCAAAGATAAGGAGCTATTATAGTGTGTTGGATGCTGATATGAATAGTATAATAAAATAGTATAATAAAGGAACATTGCATAAGAGAGAGGGGTGAATTTCTGGAATGAGATTGAGTAGTTTAAAGGAGATGGATGGATACAGTGGAGGAATTGGTTTTAGTAGGAACACAGACCATTCATCCATAATGGCAAAGGGAAGGCAAGAGTACTTCGACTCAAATGTAGATAAATGGATAGATTCTGATTGTTTTTATTTTTTCAATGAATTGGAAAGCAAGGTTATCTGCTGAGCCCAAGGAGGGAGATGGAGATCTAGAAGGAAAATATATGACCTAATCATTCAGGAGACTAGAGAACTGGTCAGTGATTACAGGGCCACACCAACTGTGCTGATAAGGTAGAGAATAGGATGTATCTAGGATTGGGATTTGCCTGGTGATCATGATATGGGAAGTGGGGCAAGACAGTTGAGAGTGTATCCAAAAGAGGGAGATTATAATAGTGGATCATGGACTCTAAGTTGGGTGAAGGACAGTGCAAAAGTGATAGGATCAATGGATTATAGAGCTGAGGTTTAAAAATGTTAAAGATACTTGAAGAAGTGAGTTGAAAAGATAGAGGTTGGCTGGGTAGTGGGACGCTAGAAATTGAGATTGTGCATGGGGTCAAGTTATTGGTGAGAAATTCTAGAGTATGACTAAGAAGAAGTAGCTGAGGTCAAGTGAAGGAGTGGACCCTGAGAGGAGAGAGGATGTCAAGGATCATTTATGTGTGGACCTTTAAATCATCGTGCATTTTGTTTCTAGGAATTTATCCATTTTTTCTAGGTTGTCAGATTTGTTGACATATAATTGTGCAGAGTAGTCACTTACGATTCTTTGTTTTTTCTGTGGCATCAGTTGTAATGTTTCTTTTGTTTCTGATTTTATGTGAGTCCTCTTGTTTTTATTCTTGATGAGTTTAGCTAAAGGTTTGTCAGTTTTGTTGATCTTTTCAAAGAACCAACTCTTACTAGTTCCTTGGTCTTTTCCATTTTCTTTTTAGTTTCTCATTTATTTGTGCTCGGATCTTTGTCATTTCCTTCCATCTCCTAAATTTGGGATTCATTTGTTTTCTTTTTCTAGTTTTTTGAGGTGTGTCACTTGCTTGCTTATTTATTTATTTATTTATTGGTTTATTTATTTATTTATTTATTTTGAGCACAGTGTTTATTGCTATGAACATCCCTCTTAGAACTGCTTTTGCTGCTTCCCATAAATTTTTTTTTCAAAGATTTATATATTTTGGAGAGAGAGAGAGAGGGAGAGGGAGGGCATGAGCAGGTGGGGGGGGGGCAAAGAGAGAGGGAGACAAGCATACTTCCTGCTGAGCAGGGAGCCCGGCATGAAGCTTGATTCTAGGACTCTGAGATCATAACATGAGCTGAAACCAAGAGTCAGACACTTAACCAACTAAGCCACACAGGCACCCTGCATCCCACAAATTTTAGCATGTCATTTTTCTATTTTCATTTGTCTCAAGGCATTTTTTTTGACTTCTTAGATCATCATGCATTTGATAAGAACAGAGTCATGGCCAGGGACTAAAATATTTAAGGAATGATGTTGGGATGTCTGGGTTGCTCAGTTGTTAGGCATCTGCCTTCTGCTCAGGTCATGATCCTGGGGTCCTGGGATCAAGCTCACATCAGACTCCCTCCTAGGCAGGAAGCCAGCTTCTCCTCTCAGTCTCCCTGCTTGTGTTCCCTTTCTCGCTGTGTCTCTTTCTGTCAAATAAATCAATAAAATCTTAAAAAAAAAAAAGGAATGATGTTAGAGGTGTTCTGTCGATGACTGCAGGCAGCATTAGGGATGGTGATGATAATTAGGTCTGATAATTTGAGACTGAAAGCTAGAATTTTAGAGAGGCAGGTGAGAGAGTAATTTGGAAGTAACAAAAAGAAATAAGAACACCTACACTGTCTCCAGACATAATGGGAAGAGGAGTATGAGAATATAGACAGTCAGGACTGGAGGGGGTTACAGGGAGAGCCAGGTTTCAGTTGGCAGAGGCTTTAAACCCTGACTGTGCCTTAAAATCACCAGGGAGAGCTTATAATCATACCATTTCCTTGGTCCCAGCACCCAGAGATCCTGACTCAGCCAGTCTGGGGTGGAGCTCAGGCTTAAGTACATTTTTTTAACTTCCAGGTGATTGTATGTACAGCCAGGGTTGTGTCCTAAGCAGGAATGTTCTGAGAAAAGGATGAGTAATTGAGGATGATAGGTCTGTTTCTGAGGGCATAGGGAAAGGGTTTGGGAGTTCAAGAGGGGTGTTTTTGGGGGGTGCATTTTAAAAAGTTTATTGGCCCTTTGAATTTCTGTGAATTACTTGTTCATACCCGGAATCTTTTTTTCTGTTGGTAAATGTTTTGATTTTTGTTTCGGTTCGAGCTTTATATTGAAGTATCACGTGAATACTGAAAAGTAGCCAGCACCCAAATAAGAAACAGAACATTACTAGCATCTAGAAGCCATACTTCTACCCCTGTTATATTAATCATCTCTCCACTGGGGGAGATTTATTTATTACAAAGGATCTTATGCTGCCTGTCTTAAGTAGTAAAGAAGATTTCATATGAAAGTATACTGGCCTGGGGTACCTGTTTGGCTCAGATGTTAAGCTTCTGCCTTCTGCTCAGGCTGGGATCAAGCCCCTGCTCTGCGGGAAGTCCGCCTGTCCCACTCCCCTTGCCTGCATTCCCTCTCTCGCTGTCTCTCTCAAATAAGTAAGTAAAATTAAAAAAAAGAAAGAAAGAAAGAAAGAAAGAAAGAAACTAGGAAAAAAAAGTGTACTGCCCTTAGTTTATAGAGTAAACCAAAATAGTCCCAGCCACGATCTTTTTCTCTTTGCTTCTTAAAGTGCAGAGAATATGTAGAAGAGGACTTGCAAAAATCCAAGAAAACATTTTCTTTCTCTTTTTCATCTGAAAACCTCCGGGCTATGCATTGTAGTTGGAGATACTATCGTCTTTTGTGCTGGTTCTTCATCGGCTCTTTTCCTCTGACTGGAAATGAGTAGTTTTGGCAAGTGGAAACATGCTCTAAGTGATAGGGCCTCTCTCAGGTGCCCCAGACAGTTTGGGTCTTCCATACCTACCTGATTGTTCTGAGTGTAGAGTTCAGGGTTTGCAAAACAGCTGTATGTCAGGGTTGAGTCAGGGAAGACCTATGAGGAGTGGTCACTATGGTTTTTCTTAGCTGTAAAACATACTGAATAAATGTAAATGACCAGAATCTGCTTTTCGCATTTGCAACTATTCATTTCCAGTATTTTGACCCTTGCTGCAAGAAGAAAGAAAGAAGAAAGGAAGAAAAACTGGACATTTGATCTGTAGAATTTGCAACACAATGAACTTAATTTTTCATTTCTTAACAGAAAGCTAGGAAACAAAAAGCTGGATATTATGATGAAGACTTTTTATTACTGCCAGGAGCAGGAAATACCAGTTTCTTTTATTTTAGTTATTCCTTTAGCATCTGTTGAAGAATAAAGTTAATTGAAAGCAACGTTGCAAATATTAAAGACTACTGGAAAAAATGGTGATGACAAAATACTCCTTGCTTGAGATGCTTGGCTGGCGCAGTCGGTAGAGCATGTAACTCTTGATCTTGTAGTTATGAGTTCGAGTCCCACGCTGGCTGTAGAGATTACTTTAAAATAGGTTTAAAAATACTGCTTTCTTGATTTTTATATTGCATCACATTCTCTAAAATTCTTTGAAGTTTATGGGGCGCCTGGGTGGCTCAGTGGGTTAAGCTGCTGCCTTCGGCTCAGGTCATGATCTCAGGGTCCTGGGATTGAGTCCCACATCGGGCTCTCTGCTCAGCAGGGGGCCTGCTTCCCTTCCTCTCTCTCTGTGATCTCTTCCCTTCCTCTCTCCTACTGTGATCTCTCTGTCAAATAAATAAATAAAATATTAAAAATAAAATAAAATTCTTTGAAGTTTAGAAGAGTACAGTATCAGATTATTGTTACAAAGAAATATATCAGTATTTTATTAAGTTTCATAGGTGGAATATTTTCTTACCCTTTTCAGGTTTTTTTATCCTGTACTACTTCTGTAATAGTGACAGTTCAAATGCCCTGTGATGTTGTATGACAGTGAGTGGAGATGGCCTAGGACATTGAGTGGTCCGTTAACTGGTCTTCCCAACTCTGGGCTACACTGTCCTAGGTAAGCATTTGGCCTTTAAAAAAAAAGTCATTTGAATAAAAAGATCAGTGCTTGCCAGGTGTTAGTGAGAAGTAAGGATGAAGAGGCAAAGCTCAGAGGACTTCTACAGTAGTGAAATGTAATGTAATGGTGGATACACATTGTCATACATTTGTTAAAACCCATAGAGTGTATAACATCAAGATTGTAAACAGTTTAACTATGGACTTTAGATGATGATGATTTGTCACTGTAGCTGTATTGATTGTAATAAATGGCCCACTGTGGTGCAGGATGTTGATAGTAGGGAAGGGTATATGTGGAGGGGGTTATTCAGGGACATATGGGATCTTCCTTTACTTTTTGCTCAATTTTTCTGTGAAACTAAAACTTCTCTAAAAACAAAGTTTACTACTAAACAAACAAATAATTTGCAGAATTTTTGTGATGTTATAATATTTAACAATACTTTTAAACATAAATCTATTTCCTTATCCATCATAAGGCTTTTATTTGATAGTATATGCCTTTTTTTTCATATTTGCCATCAATGAGTATGAAAAATAACTGTCATCCTCTCAAATGTTAGCCTCTTTTATTTTACAGGTGAGCAAATCTAGGCTTTCAAAGATTGTGGGGATTTAGGGCTCCAGTTTCTAAATGTCTCATTCACTGTCACCAGAACCATAACTTTTATGCCATGATCGCTCTATAAATAGTCAGTTCCTAAATTCTTGCTATAATGTCCTTAAAGTGTTGGCTCCACATAGTTTTCTTTTACATATTCACTATTTAGAACATAAAATCATTTATAAGAAAACTGTAGCTCTCTTCTTAATGTATAAATTACTCAGATAAACCTATTTCTGCATTCTCAAAGCTACTTTATTAATGTTTAAGTGTTAATTGAGGCCCAAAAGTAGACATGTAGATAATTACTTTAGAGGGGATTTCCTTTTGTTTTTAGGTTGACTGTAATCTTTTATACTTTTCAGTGTTTATGTAGGATGGTTAATAATTATACTGAATTCTTTCTGGAAAAAAAAGTCTAGGTACTATCTCTATGGATTTAGTAATATTAAATAAATTGCCACAATCAATAAACTTCACATATTATGGGCAAGATTCTTGTGTAATAAGGATTAACTGTATAATATATTTCAGTACTTTATCATTTTAAATTTATTATTCTGAGATCATTTGAAATTGCTGTTCATTTGATTAATTTTGTTTGTTTTTAGGGTTGTGTTCTGAGGTATTTATTGATCAATTGGTTACCATTTCATTACTCATAAGTTATTCTTCCTGAATGACACTTTCTACTTCCTAGAAACTAGTTTATCCACTTTTCTCATTTCTCCCTGCCCAACATTAAAGAATGGCTAACCTTCTGAAATTTTCTTTCCTTTCTTAATGGCATAATATTATTTTATATATTTTGATTATCGGACTCATCCAAATATGTCATCTGTTGGCTGTTTTACTTAAGTGGATTAAATTGAAAAGTCATAAAGGTGCTTTGGAGAGTCAGATTTTTCCACATTCTTACTGTTTTCAAGGTATCATTTGTTTGGCCTCAAAATCTGAAAGTCTACTTTTCTATTCTTCATTCCTTGTGGAAGATGAAGTGTTACACAGCCCTGGTTTCAAATTTAAGGAAAGTAAACTTCTGGTCTTTTTATCCTTTCTCCCCTATTTCATTACATCATAGTATTTTGACATGAAAGAGATTTTAGAGGATAATTTAGATCAACGTTTTCATTTTATAAATGAGGAAAATAAAACATGGAAGTTAAGTGGCTTGTCTAAGTAGGTTCTTATAGCTAATTCCAGACTTTGGACTCTAGTATTGAACCTTGACCCTTATTCTGCTTCCCCTCCCCCCCCCTTTTCTGTTTCTGATAGCTGGTGCTAATGTTTCCCAGCCACTCTATTTTGGGCCAATCCATTGTGCAGTAATGTTGATGTTTCCTTGGCAAGTGTGAACTTGGAACCACAGTGGTTACCCATATTTTCCTCAATCTGTGCTGTTTCCCCCTGTTAACCAATATTGCTTTATCCTTACAAACCAGTGAAGAAAAGGAAGCTGCCAGGGGCACTGTGGTATGCAGAATAATGCCTCCTTCCCCAAAGATATCCATGTCCTAATCCTTGGAACCTCTGAATGTTTGGTTACATGGTAAAAAGGAATTAAGGTTGCTAGTCTGCTGACTGTAAAATGTGGAGATTATCTTGGATTAACTTGGTGAATCCAGTGTAACCACAGGGTTGTCTGGGAAAGGAAAGCAGAAGAGAGAACTACAGTGATGGTAGCACAAAGACTAGACCTGGTGTCACTAGCTTTGAAGATAGAGGAAGGGACCATGAGTCAAGGAAAGTGGACAACCTCTATGAGGCAAAACAAACTCCTATAGAGCCCTCAGAAGAGAATGCATCCTACAGATATCTTGATCTTAACCCAGCAATATTTATGTTAGACTTCTGATTAACAGAACTGTAAGATAATGAATTTGTGTTGTTTTACATCACTAAGTTTGTGATAATTTGTTATATCAGCCATAGATAACTAATACTGCTCCTTAGAAAAAGTCACTCACTTTGGCTCTCCCTCTTCCTGCATCATCTGATTATTTCATTAGCTACCTTGATTTCCCTTACACATCCTGGCTTCATGTTTCCCATCTAGATACTTGGATAAAACAATCCGTTATAAGACTGTTCACTCTGAATCAACTGTAAAGGTCCTTAGGACACACCTTCTCGGTATTTGAACGTTAGCTTACAAAACACAACCAGTGGGAAGAGGCTATTTAAAATTGTGAAACTGTTTTGCTATTGACTGCTGCTTTTCAGGAATTCAAGGTCAGATACTGATCCAGTACTTCTAACCACCGTGACCTAACTCTTAAGAGATTAATTTTGTCACCTTGTGATGTTTATTAGTGAAACTACCTTTACGGCTATAAATGAAACTGCTTATGGCTTTGCTATATATGAAAGAGATTCAGTGAGATGCATATTTTCTTACTTGACAGAGGAGGAAGATGCTGGGCCATAGCCTGGTTACCTGTTTTATTAGGCTGACATGAGTAGATCCAAGTGCACATTTGACAGCCTGACTTGCCAAGATGTGGCCAACACATGTGTTAACTCCTGCAAAATCCTTGACTTGATGCAGCACCAGGTTTTCTCATTGCCCAGTGGGGGTTGTAAAATTAACTGGTGTTGGGGGCTCAATTTTGCAAAAGCCTCAGTGGGTCAGTGTGATATGAATTAGTTTGGACAACTGAATCCCCCAGCCTTTTCGAATTAATGTAATTCTTTATGTGGCTGGGAGGCTTGAATTCACCCAAATGTTCTGTATTTTCAGGAAATCCCATTCTATGTTAGCACTACCAGAAGGGTAGAATTCATAATTCCGACTTTCTGCATTTGTTCACTCATTGGCAAGGAAATTTTTAACTGATGAAAAATTTCTTGACCTATTGCAAAATGAGAACCTTACTGAGCCCTCCTTTTTGCACGAAGTCATTTCTCAGGCAGAAAGAGGGGAGGATATTCTATATTTTTGTAAACCTGAAGGACAGTAGCCATTGTCATGGACCAATTAATTTTTTCAGATGGTATATCATTGAATCTTGTTTTCTTTTTTAATCCGTTATTGTAATGTTTGTCTTCTAATCATATTCCTTAAACAATTTTTATCAATATGATCAAGTTTAAATCTGCCGTTGTGCTCTTTGTTTTCTGCATTTCACCCTATTCCCCATTTCCTGCTTTCTTTTGGATTAATAGAGTATTTTTTTGTGATTCCATTTATCTGTATTATCGGCATATTAGCAATCATTTTAGTTTTTAGCAGTAACTCTAAAGTTTACAATATATATTTAATTCTAGCAGCTTATTATTAAATAATATTTTGTATAAGAGCCTTAAAACAATATACTTCTGTCTATATTTTTTATTTCTTTCAATGTATTTTTATTTTATTTTTATATATATTTAAGTTTTTTTTTTTTTCTTATTCGGGGATCCAGTTTCTTTTATCAAGCAGACCAAAACACACCCAGGATCCAGTTTTTTGTTTTGTTCTGTTTTGATTTTTGTTTCTTTCTGTTATGTTTTCTTTTTTCTGTTGTCATTGTTATTGTTGCTTTCTCTTTTTCGCTTTTCGTTTCTGGAAAAATAACAAACTGGAGAAATTCACCCCCCCCCAAAAAAGAACAAAATGTATTATTCACTGCCAGAGATTTAATCAATACAGATATAAGTAAGATGTCTGAACTAGAATTTTATTTATTTTTAAAGATTTTATGTTTTTGACAGAGAGATAGACAGAATGCCCAAGCAGGGTGGGCTGCAGGCAGAGGGAGAGGGAGAAGCAGTCTCCCCACTGAGCAAGGAGACGGACAGGGTATTCGATCGCAGGACTCTGGGATTGTGACCTGAGCTGAAGGCATATGCTTAACCAGCTGAGCCACTCAGGTGCCTCTGAACTAGAATTTTAGAACAATGAGTATAAAGATACTAACTAAGCTTAAAAAAAAAAAAAGCATAGAAGACACTAGAGAATCCCTTATTGGAGAAATAAAAGTACTAAAATCTAGCCAGGCCAAAACTTGAAATGCTATTATGAAGATGCAATCCCAAGTGGAGGCTTTAAAAACAGAGATGAGTGAAGCAGAAGAGCGAGTCATACATATAGAAGATAAAGTGATAGAAAATAAGCTGAAAAAAGGGAGAAAGAAAATCACTGGATCACAAAGGGGTACATAGAGACCCCAGCGATTCCATAAAGCAAAATAACATGTGGATAATAGGGGTCCCAGAAGATGAGACATGGGTGAGAGGGGCAAAAAGTTTATTTGAAAAAATGATAGCTGAGAACTTCCTTTTTCTGGGGAAAGAAACAGGCATTCAAGTCCAGGAGGCACAAAGAAGCCCCCTCAAAATCAATAAAAATAGGTCAGCAACTCGAACTATAATAGTGAAGCTTACACATTTCAAAGATAAAGAGAAATCCTGAAAGCAGCTTGGGACAAGGGGGCCTTAATCTACAAGGGTAGACATATAAGGCTGGCAACAGACCTATACACAGAGACTGGCAGGCCAGAAAGGACTGGCATGTTACATTCAGTGTGTTGAATGGGAAAATAATGCAGCCAAGAGTAATTTAATAAGAGATGAAGAAGGACACTATATCACAATAAAAGGGTCTATGCTACAAGATCAAACAACTAAATATTTATGCCTCCGACTTGGAAGCAGTCAAATATATAAACCAATTAATAACAAAATTAAACTGACTGGTAATAATACAATAATAGTAGGGGACTTTAACACTCATGGCAATGGACAGATCATCTAAGCAGAACATCAGTAAGGAAACACAAGGGCTTTGACTAGACTGGAGCAGATGGGCTTCACAGATATATTTAGAGCATTTCATCCTGAAGCAGCAGAATACACATTCTCCTTGAGTACACATAGAACATTCTCCAGAACAGATCATGAACTAGGTTACAAATCGGGTCTCAACTGGTACAGCAAGACTGAGATCATACCACGCATATTGTCAGGTTACAGTGGTATAAAACGAAGTGAACCACAAAAAGAAATTTAGAAGGACCACAGATAAATGGAGGTTAAAGGACATCCTACTGAAGAATGAATGGGTCAGTCAGGACATTAAAGAAGAATTTTAAAAATACATGGAAACAAATGCAAATAAAATCACAACAGTTCAAAACCTTTGGGATGCAACAAAGGAGGTCTTAAGAGGGAATATATAGCAATACAGGCCTTCCTCCAGACCCAAGAAAAGTGTCAAATACATAACCTAACCTATACCTAAAGGAGCTGGAGAAATAACAGCAAATAAAGCCTAAATCTAGCAGGAGAAGAGAAGTAGTAAAGATCAGAGCAGAAATCAGTGATAGAGAAATAAGGGAAAAAACAAAAACAAAAACAGTAGAATGATCAAAGAAACTTGGACCTGATTCTTTTAAAGAATTAATAAGATTGATAAACCACTAGCCAGACTTATCAAAAAGAAAAGAGAAAGGACCCAAATAAATAAAAAATGATAGTGGAGAGATCACAATCAACACTAATATAGAAAAGAGTATAAGAGAGTATTTTGAGTAATTATATGTCAATAAATTAGGCAATATAGAAGAAATGGATACATTCCTAGAAAAGCAAACTACCAGAATTGAAACAGGAAATAATAGAATACCTGAGTAGACACATAACCAGGAAAGAAATTGAATCAGTAATCAAAAATCTCCCAGCAAACAGTCCAGAGACAGATGACTTACCAGCAGAATTCTACCAAACATTTGAAGAAAAATTAATACCTATTCTTCTGAAATGTTCCCCCAAAAACCCAGAGAAGTAAGGAAAACTTCCCAACTCATTATATGAGGCCAGCATTACCCTGATCCCCAAACCAGACAAAGACCCCACTAAAAAGAATTACAGACCACTATCCCTGATGAACATGGATGCAAAAGTTCTCACTAAGTTGCTAGCTAATAGGATGCAACATTAAAAGGATTATTCACCTTGACCAAGTGGGATTTATTCCTGGGCTGCAAGGGTGATTCAGCATTCACAAATCAGTGTGTTATACAACATTATTAAAAGGAAGAACAAGAACCATATGATTTTCTCAATAGATGCAGAAAAAGCATTTGACAAAATACAGCATCCTTTTTTTTTTTTTAAAGATTTTATTTATTTATTTGACAGAGAGAAATCATAAGTAGATGGAGAGGCAGACAGAGAGATAGAGGGAAGCAGGCTCCCTGCTGAGCAGAGAGCCCGATGCGGGGCTTGATCCCAGGACCCTGAGATCATGACCCGAGCCGAAGGCAGCGGCTTAACCCACTGAGCCACCCAGGTGCCCCTACAGCATCCTTTCTTGATTAAAATTCTCTGCCAGGGCGCCTGGGTGGCTCAGTCAGTTAAGTGTCTGCCTTCGGCTCCGGTCACAATATCCAGGTCCTGGGATCGAGCCCCATGTTGGGTTCCCAGTTCAGTGGGGAGTCTGCTTCTCTCTCTCTCTCTGCCTCTCCCCGTGCTTGTGCTGTCTCTCTCATATGAATAAAAAAAAAAAAATCTTAAAAAAAAAAAAGAAAAAACTCTCTGCCATGTAGGGCTAGAAGGAACATCCCTCAATACCATAAAAGCCATGTATGAAAAGCCCACAGGGAATTTCATCCTCAATGGGGAAAAACTGAGAGCTCTTTTCCTAGGGTCAGGAACGTGACAGGGATGTCCACTTTGACCACTGTTGTTTAACAAAGTATTAGAAGTTCTACCCTTGGCAGTCAGCCTACAAAAAGAAATAAATGTATCCATATTGGCAAGGAAAAAGTAAAACTTTCACTCTTGATAGATGACATGATACTCAATGTAGAAAGTCCAAAAGACTCCAGCAAAAAAAAATTGCTGGAATTGATAACAGGAATTCAGCAAAGTGGCAGGATATAACATTAATTCACAAAAATCAGTTGCATTTCTATATACTAACAATGTGACTGAAGAAAGAAAAATTAAGGACTTGATCCTGTTTACAATTGAACCCCAAACTGTAAGATACCTAGGAATAAACCTAACCAAAGAGGTGATGTATCCATACTCTAAAGACTATAGAACACTTAAAGAAATTTAGGAAGACACAAAGAAGTGGAAAAACATTCCATGCTTATGGATTGGAAGAACAAATATTTTTAAACTGTGCTACCCAAAGCAATCTGCACATTCAAAGCAATCCCTATCAACCATCAACATTTTTCACAGAACTGGAACAAACAATTCTAAAATTCGTATGGAACCAAAAAAGACCCCGAATAGCCAAAGGAATGTTGAAAGAGAAAAACAGAGCTGTTGGCCTCACAGTTCTGGACATCAAGCTTTATTAATCTGTAATCATCAAGACAGTATGGTACTGGCAGAAATATAGACACATAGATGAATGGCACAGAATATATGACCCAAAAATGGACCCTCAATGTTATGGTCAACTAATCCTCAAAAAGTAGGAAAAGACTATACAGTGGAAAAAAAAAAGTCTCTTCAGTAAAGACTGTTGAGATTATTTGACAACCACATGCAGAAGAATGAAACTGGAGCACTTTCTTATACCATGCACAAAATTAAACTCCAAATGGATGAAAGACCTAAATGTGAGACAGGAAACTGTAAAAATCCTAGAGGATAACACAGGCAGCAACCTTTTTAACCTCGGTAATTTCTTACTAGACACGTCTCCAAAGGCATGGGAAACAAAAGCAACAATGAACTGTTGGGACTTCATCAGGATAAAAAAAGCTTTTGCACAGCATGTGTGAGACAATCCTTAAAATATATTCCTTAGTAAATTTCAGCTATGGAATATACAATATAGTCACCATACTATACATTTTGCTATATATGTTATAGTCACCATGGAGTATGTAGATCTCAAAACTTTAACTGAAAACTTGTAGCCTCTGGCTAGTCTCTCCCCATTTCCTTACCCAAACCCCTGGCATCCACCATTCTATACTTTTCTATGAGTTAGACTTACTCCTCTTCTTCTTCTTCTTCTTTTACTTTTATTTTTATTTATTTGTTTGCTTGTTTAAGATTTTATTTGCCAGAGAGAGTTCACAGGTAGACAGAAAGGCAGGCAGAGAGAGAGAGAGGGAAGCAGGCTCCCTGATGAGCAGAAAGCTTGATGTGGGGCTCGATCCCAGGACTCTGAGATCATGACCTGAGCTGAAGGCAGTGACTTAACCCACTGAGTCACCCAGGCACCCTTCTTTTTTTTTTTTTTTTTTTTTTAAAGATTCCAGATATAAGGAAGATCATACAGAATTCACATTTCTCTGGCTTTTTTAACTTAACATAATGTCCTTTAGGTTTGTTCATGTTCTTGCAAATAGAGGATTTCCATTTCATTTAAATAGCTCAATAATATTTCATTGTATATACTTAAGGATGCATCTCTTTAAACACAGTTCCATCCATTCACTCTAAGTGTGGGTCAGGTGATGGGCTGGGAGTCTGCCAGAGGTAGGGGTATGTATGAGTGAGGCATGTGGGGTGTTGGGAGCCAGTTGGAGGAATTGCAGTCAAGGCCACCCCAGCACGTCAGGTATGGGTTTCCTGATTCAGTACATGAAATGGTTAGTAGGATCCATGTCTTTGATACATTTTTAGCTCTCTTTTTATTCTCTTTACTTTTTTTTATTGTGTTATGTTAGTTACCATATAGTACATCACTAATTTTTGATGTAGTGTTGCATGGTTGTTGGCATATAACACCCAGTGCTCCATGCAAACTGTTCCCTCCTTAATACCCATCACCAGGCTTACCCATCCCTTCATCCCTCTCTTCTAAAACCCTCAGTTTGTTTCCTGGAATCTCATGGTTCGACTCCCACTCCGATTTCTCCCCTTTGGTTTTTCCCTTCTCTTATTGTCCTCCATGCTATTCCTTGTGTTCCACAAATAAGTGAAACCATATGCTAATTGACTTTCTCTGTTTGCCTTATTTCACTCAGCATTATCTCTTCTAGTTCCATCCATGTTGATGCAAAAGTTGGGTATTCATCCTTTCTGATGGCTGAGTAATACTCTATTGTGTATATGGACCACATCTTCTTTATCCATTTGTCTGTTGAAGGGCATCTTGGCTCTTTCCATATTTTTGGCAATTGTGGACATTGCTGTAATGAACATTGGGGTTCATATGGCCCTTCTTTTCACTACATCTGTATCTTTGGGGTAAATACCGAGTAGTGCAATTGCTGGGTCACAGGGTAGCTCTATTTTTAATTTTTTGAGGAATGCATTTTTAGCTCTTTCTGCTGTCAGCCCCTCCTTACCCCTCAGTTATGCAATTCATCTCCGTATTCTCAGAGGGGAAAGAAAGAAGTGGGCCTTTAGGAAGATTACAATACAGTTGGGAAAGCTGGGCACACACTTAAATGCTCTCTCTCCCCCTTGTGGGAAAAACTGCTGGTGAGAGAGTCTTCTGGCTCTGAGCTGTGTCATGTTGGAGGAATAGTAATGTGGGTCAAGTGAAACTGTTCCTCTTACTCTCTTCAGTAATTCAGATATGAGATTTTTTTAAAAATTAAAGTGGAAATAACATATTAGTTTCAGGTGTACTTTGTATGATTTGACAATTATGTAGATTATGATATGCTCACCACAATAATGTGGTTATTATCTGTCACCATTACAGAATTATTACAGTACTATTGACTATATTTTCTATCCTGTACTTTTCATCTCTGACTTATTTATCACCTATATCCCCATCCCTTTCCCCTCTGGTAACCACTAGTTTGTTCTCTATGAAACTCCTTTTCTTTGTTGTTGTTTGTTTATCCTTTTTTTTTTTTTTTTTTTAGATTCCACATATAAGTGAAATCATATGGTATTTTTCTTTCTCTATCTGACTTAAATTACCATAATACCCTTGAGGTCATCCATGTTATCACAAATGGCAAGATTTGACCCATTTTTATGGCTAATATTCCATTGTAGACACACACACTCACTCACTCCACATCTTCTTTATCCATTCATCTATTAGTGGACATTCAAGTTGTTTCCCTATCTTGGCTATTGTAAATAATGCTTCCATAAGCATGAGGGTACATGTATCTTTTCAAATTAGTGTTTTTGTGTTCTTGGAGTAAATACCCAGAAACCGAATGACGAGGTTGTATGGTATTTCTATTTTTAGTTTTTTGAGGAACCTCCATACTGTTTTCCAGAGTGTCTGTACCAATTTACATTCCCCACCAACGATGCATAAAGGTTCCCTTTTCTCCACATCCTCATCAACACTTGTTATTTCTTCAATAATAGTGATTCCGACTGGTGTGAGGTGTCATCTTACTATGGTTTTGATTTGAATTACTCCAGTGATTAGTGAGGTTGAGCATCTTTTTGTCTCTTGACCATCTGTGATGTCTTTTTTGGAAAAGTATCTTTTCAGGTCCTCTGCCCATTTAAAAATCCGATTCTTTGGAATTTTGGTGGTGTTACAGGAGTTCTTTATATATTTTGGATATTAATCCCTTATAAAATATATCATTTGTAGATATCTTCTTTTACCTCTTTGGCTAATTTTATTCCTAGGTATTTTATTCTTTTTGATGCCATTGTAAATTGGATTGTTTTCAGTTTTCCTTTCTGGTTATTAGTGTACAGAAATGCAGTATCTCTGCATATTGGTTTTGTATTCTGCAACTTTACTGAATTCGTTTGTTCTTTTTTTTTCTTTTTCTTTTTCTGTAGAAAAGAGTCTTTAAGGTTTTCTGATTATAATTACATATCATCTGTGCATGGTAATATCTGCAGATTTACTTCTTCCTTACCAGTTTAGATGCCTTTTATTTATTTATTCACTTTTTTTGTCTAATAGCTGTAGCTACGACTTCCAGTACTATGTGGAATAAAAGTAAGGGTGGACTGCCTTGTCTTGTTCCTGATCTTGGAGGAAAAGCTTTCAAATTTTCACTGTTGCATATGCTGTTAACTGTGGTTTTGATATAGGGCCGTCACCATGTTGTATGTTCCTTCTGTAGCTACTTTGTTGTGTGTTTTTATTATGATTGGATGTTGAACTTCGTCAGATGCTTCTACGTCTGTTGAGATGATCATATGTTTTTTGTCCTTCATTTTGTTAATTTATTCACATTTATTAATTTGTGTATATTGAACCATCTTTGTGTCCCTGGAAGAAATCCCACTTATTTGAGGCAAATGATCCATTTAATGTGTTTTTAAATTCAATATGCTAATATTTTGTTGAGATTTTTGCATCTGTGTTCATCAGGGATGTTGGCCTGTAATTTAATTTAATTTTCTTTTCTTTCTTTCTTCTTTTCTTTCTTTGCTTTCTTCTTTTTTTGCTAGTGTCTTTGTTTTTGGTATTCCATAATGCTGGTATCATAGAATGAATTGGAAAGCATTCCTGCCTCTTGAATTTTTTGGAATAATTTTTGAAAGAGAGGCATTAACTCTTCTTTAAATGTTTGGTAGACTTTACCTGTGAATCCGTTTCATGGACTTTAGTTTCTTGGGAATGTTTTTCTTTTTGAGAGAGAGTGCATGTGCAAGAGACGGGGGAGTGGGGGCGGGGAGAGAGATTACAAGGAGGCTCCACACTTAGCATGGAGTCCAATATGGGCCTGATCTCACAACCTGAGCTAAAACCAAGAGTCTGACGCTCAATCGAGCCATCCAGACGCCCTGGGAATTTTTTGATTAATGATTCAATTTCATTAGTAGTAATTGGTCTGTTCAGATTTTCTATTTCTTCCTGATTCCGTCTTGGAAGTTTTTTTGTTTTTAGGAAGTTATTCATTTCTTCTAGGTAGTCCAATTTATTGGCATGTAATTTTTCATTGTTATCTCTTATAATCCTTTGTATGTCCCTGGTGTCAGTTGTAATTTCTCCTCTTTCATTTCTGATTTTATTTATTGAGTCTTTTTTTCTTGCTGAGTCTGGCTAAATGTTTATCAGTTTTGTTTTTAGTCTTATTGATCTTTTCTGTTGTTTTTTTTTTTTAAGTCTCTGTTCCACTCTGATCTTTTAAGTCTCTGTTCCACTCTGATCTTTATTATTTTCTTCCTTCTACTAAATTTGGGCTTTGTTTTTTCTTTTTTAGTTATTCAGGTGTGAGGTTAGATTGTTTATTTGAGATTTTTATTTCTTGGGGTAGGCCTATTTTGCTGTAAACTTCCTTCCTCCCACTCAGAGAGCTTTTCTCATACTTATGATAGTTGGTATTGTTCTTTAGTTTCTGTGTCCAAATGGAATAGCTGATTTCCACCTGGCTGAAGGAGATCACTTAGGGTGTTGCAGTTCAAGCAAAGGCAATGATGAGATGAATTAAAACCAGGCTGATTAGGCTGACTTAACTAAATAAAGAACTGAGAGCAGTATCAGAGACTGTGACTGTGCCAGTCCCAGCTTTCAGTTTCTTTCTCTTTTGTGTAAGAGAACCCTAAATTTTAGCTGGATATATTTTTCCTCAGTGTAAAGAATTCATTTTCCAGTTAGTAAGTAGATAGGACCATATACTAAATCACTAAATCCAGAGTAATGAGATGAAAGTAGAAGTACTGTATGCAACTTCTAGAAGAATCTTAGTATTGACTCCTGCTTCCCATCTTTCGTATTGGCTATTACGTACATGTGATAGCAAGAGCTCAAGCAGCCAACCATCTTGATGTCCTGGACCCTGAAGTGGAAGGCACATGCTGAGAATGGCACATCATCACATGGGAAAGAGTCCAGCACTCTGAACTACTATATGCTTAACTGACTACATCAGGGCTTCTCTTTTGTGTATGTAGGAATAAAGTCAATTTCTATCTTATGTAAGCCATTAGTTTTGTCTGTATATCTGTTTTTTTTTTTAAGATTTTATTTATTTATTTGACAGATTTCAAGTAGGCAGAGAGGCAGGCAGAGAGAGGGGGAAGCAGGCTCCCTGCTGAGCAGAGAACCCAATGTGGGGCTCGACCCCAGAACCCTGAGATCATGACCTGAGCTGAAGGCAGAGGCTCAACCCACTGAGCCACCCAGGTGCCCCTGGATATCTCTTTTTGTTCTTGTTGTAGATGATTATATGCAGCTGTACCTAGTCCTGACTAATGAAAGCAGGGTGCTAGAAGAGGCCCAAGTTTTTATCCTGGATGACCAAACAAGGGGGAGGTGCATTGGGTCAAGAACAAATAAGCTAGGAACTTTTGGAAATAGATAATCCTGTAAAACAATTACACACTGACATGGATAAGTCTCTGCAATTAAATTTTTTTTAACTTTTCTAATTTTTTATTAACATATAATGTATTATTAGCTCCAGGGGTATGGGTCTGTGAATTGCCAGGTTTACATACTTCACAGCACTCACCATAGCACATGCCCTCCTCCCCAATGTCCATAACCCAACCACCTTCTCCCTAATTTTTTTTTTAAATCATGAAACCATTCATCCTGTATTTGAATCTTTTTTCTTTTGTTTTCTTAGGCATAAACATTGATCTCCTGCTTTAATGACTATAGGGATTTGATGACTAATCCTACATCGTAGTGGAGTTCTGAAATATCAAGGCTCTTTCTGCTTCATTTTCTTGTTAATGGAGGTATAGTCCTCAATCACATTCTTGAATTACAAAGAAATTTTTAAATTTAGGTATCCTCACAAGATAAATTGAAATAAAACATGTTGGAATGCATCATATGTTGGAACTATTTATAAAGTGCTATTTTTACTTCTGATTAGGTCTTTTCCCTCCATTGCTAATTGTTAACCTTTATCACATGTTTTGAACTTTCATGTCAAAATTATTGTTGAGCACACCTAAGGAAAATTAAATTCAATTTACATTTTTGGCATTATTATCAAAACTTTTAAATGATAATAATTTTGGAATGTAGAATTCACTTTGCTTTTTAATTCTTCAGGCTAGTCAAGGAATTTTTAAGATGCAGGTATGTTTTTAATCTATTTTTAATCAATTTTCTCCCTCTGATCTTTCTCCCTCCATAAAAATTTGATGGATTCTTGGTGATAGTTTTAAGCTTATAGCCATCAACGAAGCATTTAAAATATCTTTAGGCAAGCTTGTTTTCCCTGTCTTCTTGTCGGGTTGTGATAAAAGCTGAGTGTCTCTTTATATAACTTTTTAAAAATGTGTCTTCTTTAGATGCTGGCAAACAAGTTGGAATTTGAATGACCTGTGAAATCTTTCATGGAGATGACTGTCTGTGGGAAAAGGAAACGCTAGGATAGATTTTGAGCTAGAGCTGATGTAATGAATCCCAGGGAAGCAGGGCTTGGAACTCAGGTAGCTTTAAGCAGGTAAGTTAATAGCAGAGTAAACTTGCCAGAAACAAGCATGTATAAAAGAATAAAAGAAAAGGAAACAGTAAGACCATTGATAACAAAATACAGGGAGCAGGATTCAGGGCCTTTGTGGAAATCCATAAAGGCCAAAGGCTCTAAAAGCTGAGACTGCTTCATTTTTCTTTTGATTTAACAGTCTTAAAAAAATAATAATAAGACTCAGGCTGGGACCAACATGGAAACTCAACTTATATCAGTGGGTTTGTTTTTTTTTAATTTAATATTTGTATATAGTGTAGAGTGGTGTCATATACACAAGGCCTTTTTTTTTTTTGGTGCAAACTGTGCATTTCATTGAAAACAAAGACAGGCTTGCTTCAAACTGAATTGACAGCTTTGTGGCTGTAAAGATAAATATAGCACTTTTCAGGTAGTGAATTCATGAATAATTAATGAACCAGCAAGGGACAAAAAGTGACATATGGCAGCCTGGTGTGGATTAAGTGTGATTGTCACATTCCCTTCCCCTTTTTCCCTTTTCTAATTTATTGAAATGAACAAAGCCAGTCTCATGTAGCCAGAACACAATATCTCTGGAAAAAGTCTACTTACGCAAAGTGTTAACAGGGAAGTTTATTCATTAAATGTCTCCATACTGTTTTGTTGTTTTAATACTCTAGCCCAAGTTGTTTGTGTTACTGAAATTTTATTCAGAATGAAAATTTGACTTGAATTCTTAAAGTATTTTTTGTTTTTTAAAATCCCTATTATATCAGTATTTCTAAATAAGTAACACTTAGCTGTGTTAATTTACCATAATATTTCTCTAAATAAATCATAAATACATTATAGCTCTGTTTTCATGCCTCCACCTAGTGTATAAAACAAAATAGAAAGTATTCTTAATTTCCCTTCGTATCAGCCAACACTTCTTTGAAGATACTGATTTTATTTATTTTTTAAACAAGAAATAACCAGTTTTAATGGAAATTCTTTGGTTAAACTAGAAGTTTTTACAAGTATTCTAAGGAGCTGTTAATGGGGAGGTATTTGTGTATAACCCAAGTAATAACTCTACCACTTTGAAACATCAGTCTTCCTTGGTGTCTAATGAAGGGTGAGGTGTTTAGTCCACTGAGTCTCTTTGCACCTTGTGTTTGTCTGGCTTTGTGCCAAGGAGCTGATTCTGAAAGATTTAATATTGGTGGGTCTCTAGATTAGCCTGATTCTCTAGTCCCCTCAATTCCACTCTAGTCTTTCCAAACTCTTTGAAATCAGCAGAGGAATTAGTAGTAAGTTTTGATAAAGTACATGTGATAGAAAGAATTACTATCTGTTTTGAATGGCTCCTCCCAGCCCCCACACAAAAAAGGCTCTGGAAACTTGTTCTTAGAATTGTAGGTTCCAATATGAATATGAAATATTAATGGGTAGCAATTTTTAGAAATCTGTTAAAGGGCTTTTAATGGTAAAGGAATCAACAGAGCAGTACATTATTTTATTCCAGTTGTACAAGTGAGCCACTGATTAGCATCTGGCTTTATTCAGATTCATTGTAAGATTCCTTGATAAGATTTTTCATGTAAATTCTCTTGAACTATGTACCAGTAGCACTCCTGCCCCCTCCCGCCCCCCACCGCAATGTGTAATTAACTTTCCCTATTTGCCATCATCCCCTTATAATTCAGAGTAGTGAATGATCATGAGGTATTCAGCAGGTAATTTGTTAAATCTAGGAATTGGATTAAGTTTGTCATTAATTTACTTTTTCAATACAAATTAAGGTAGACTTACACTTAATTTTATAATAGTTTTTGACTCATTTCCTTGAGTGTGGGAGAAGGAGATGGTGTTACTGTGAATGCACTTATTCTATAGCCTGGCATGTATTTGTGAATTTAAATATCATGTGGCATGTGTGTTGAGAAGAAAAAAAAACATGAAGGGCTACTCTTGTATTAATGGTATCTAAGGAAAACAAAGTGTAGTATCTGTTGAAAAATAAACTTGGCTAATAACCTTTAACCTTTAAAATTGCCTTCAACCACGCAACTCTATCAGTTTATCAGCAGTTTTAAAAATGCGTAATCCTTATGCCATGGTTCAGCATGGAAAGCACACACTGGGTTGGGATGAGAGTGGTCATGGGAAGCCTGCCCTTAAAATTCTGAAGATAAGCCCTATTACTGAATTGTGTATATTTACTGCCTCTGTGACTAACTCAGTAAAGCCTATTCATCAAGGAAATCTTGTCCTTGACTCAGGTCCATTGGTCACAAATCCTGCACTTCAACTTTTGCATTACATCAGGCTGAAATTATGAATAAAGCATGTTGCTATGTTCATTCTTTTATAACACAAAGAGTGGCTTATCATCAGATTTGCCTACGGTAGTATCACCAGCAGTTTTATGTGTTTAGGGTAATTTCTCCCAACTCCTGAAAGCTATTGAGATTTTACTTTTGGAACAAGAAAGAAAGATTCCCTTTTGTGTATTAAAATGCTTAATTTGTCAAACATTGTATTATGCTGAACCCAGACAAGTTCATACAGTTTCTACTTGTGGGTAAACACAGAGTATTTGTTAGGAAGATACAACACACAAAGGACAGAAGAAAAGCTTACCCAGAGATGAATTTTAAGAATAGTTTTGATTTTTATCAAAGAACATCTTAGTCATTGGAGGTTTATAATCTATAAAACAAAAGTGTTAGAGCTACTATTGGGTGGTGGAGGAAGAAGACACATTAAGAAATTCTATTTAAGAAGCCATTATTGAACCTCTTTTTTGATTCAGCAACTCTTTGATAGTCACTGGGGTTACAAACCTGATTATACCCCCCAAGATGAAGAAATATAGGATGATACAGGCAACTCTCAATTGCCTTAACCTTTACAGATTACAGATTGTTTTTATAATATCTCCATTGTTCTTTACAGCAGAACTGCAGGGGCTTTATGGTTCATAGGCCCAGAGAGATTAAATGAAGAATGGAGTAGATATTTAGTCCCACTGCTATGTTTCTGCACTATCTTCATGATATGCTAACTAACCAAGAAGTTAGCTAACCTATTATTAAGCCATGCAGGGGAGCACAAGGTTCCTTTAGAATATATCCTGTCTTGGTCTTCAGATGACTTTGTGAGGATAAAATGGTGCAGCAAAGCCATTTAGCAGTTTGATAACATTTATTTATTATTTTTTTAGGTTTTATTTTATTTTTACAGTGTTCCAAGATTCATTGTTTATTGATAATATTTTTTTAAATGAGATATTTTTCTTTATATTATGACAGATACTTAAGTGCATAATGTGCATGAGACATTGTATTCATTGGTCCATTTATTTCTGTTGGTACTCTTTGTGATTTAAGCATGCTTAATGAGAAGATTTGAAAGTACAGACAAATACGGAGATCCAGAAAAAATTAACTGCGTCTCATCACCTAGAAGTTGTGAACATTTTTATCTATTTCATCGAGTTCTTTTTTATCCTTAAAAAATAGGTTCTATTTTATAGAGACCATGATTGAATTCTACTATTAAGTAGGAACTTTCCCCTCACATTGAAAATAGTTAATATTTCTTGGACATTTACTGTATGTTTGGCACAGAGCTAATATTATTTTATATTTTAAAGATATTTTTTCATATACATTAAAATACATGCAAAAGAACCTATGAATCACATATGTAAATTGTGGATTTCTATGAATGGATCACCTAATGTAAGAACAATATGAGAACCTAGAATACTATCGAAGAGTAGCAGAATATGTCACCTAAGAATATGCCACTTTGACATAAGGATTATTTTTAGCTAAAGGCACTTGAAAAACAGGAGGTACAAAGGAGGGTGCTCTGACCTCCCAAGTGAAAGATGCCCTCCCTATGCAGGGAGGAAACATTCTTATCACCAGAGTCAGAAGTTGAGACTGAGTATTCTGTACAAAGAGACCTTGTTAAAGTAATTCCTATTTTCCTTTATGTTTGCAGTATATCTTACTTTTTCCACAATTGTCCTTGTTCAATCTACTATAGAAACACTTGGGTTTTGCCAGTTTTTAGGTCTTCATTTCCTTTTGAAGACTTCTGCGTACATGTAACAAGATTTATATGCTTTTCTTCTGTTAGTATGTCCTAAGTCAGTTTAGTTCTCAGGTCCAGCTGGATACTCTAATGTTGGGGTTCCCTCGGAGGGGTGGAGGCGACCGGACCAGCCGGAGGCCCCTTCCCGGGGCTGAGCGGGATGGCGTGTGTCGCGAACCCGGACGCACCAACGGACGACACCAGGCTCGGGGGATCTGTCGAAGCAGGATCTCACTTTATTGAGCGGGGTTGCAGCTTATATTGGGTAGGGGATGGGAAATGAGGTCAGTGGGGAGAGAGCCTATGGGGTTTGGTTACGTAGTCAGTAACTGGGTAGGGTGTGTTGGGCGAGAGGAGGAAATATCAGAGATATGTGGAACCGAAACCGCCACGTTGGCGCCAATACTGCCACGGTGGCGCCTTTTCTAGCCGGAAGAGAAGGCAGGCCAGCGCCATCTTTGCTGTGCCCAACACTCTAAGATGGCAGAGGTAAAATTTTACCTCCCCATTAGAAATACTACTGTCCTCAATTTTATCTTTTTTTTTTTTTTTTGCCTTCTAAATTTTTAATATTTTACCTTATTTTTTAAAATTTAATTTTTTAGGATTTTGTAATTGAAGAATAGTTGATGTACAATATTATACTAGTTCAAGTGTATAACAGTGATTCAGTATTTATATACATTACAAAATGGTCACTACAATGTCTAATTACCATTGGTCACTATACAGAATTCTTATGATACTAATAACTATTTCCTGTGCTGTGCATTACATCCTATGTTTAACTTATTTTATAACTGGAATATTATACCACTTAATGTTCTTTATCTATTTGGTCTGTCACCACAGAATCCCTCCCCCTTTAATTTAATATAGTCCCTAAGATCAATGTCAGTTAACTGCCTGTATTTTCTTCTAAGAGTTTTATGACATCAGGCCTTTAATCCATTTGGTGTTTATTTATGTATATAGTGTAAGAAACCAGTCCAGTTTCATTCTTCCGCATTTAGCAGTCCAGTTTTCCTAATGCTATTTATTGAGGAGACTTCCCCATTGTATATTCTTGCCTCCTTTTGCATAAATTGATGGTATATATGTAGGTTTATTCCTGAGTTACTTGTTCACTTTAGTTGATCCATTTGTCTGTTTTGTGCCTGTAACATACCATTTTGATTATTGTAGCTTTGTAGTAGAATCTGATTCCTCTAGGGACTGTGATACCGAAAGCTGTTTTCTTTCTCAAGATTGCTTTGGCTATTTGGGATCTTTTGTGGCTCCATAGAAATTTTAGGATGGTTTTTATTTTCTTAATTTCTCTTTCTGATTGTTATTAGTGTATAAAAATGTAACATTAATTTTTGTATCCTGCAACTTTACTAAATTTGTTCATTTTAACACTTTTTTGGTGGGGACTTTAGGGTCTTAGTATCATGTCATCTGGATATAGTGAAATTTTGCTTCTTTCAAATGAGGATGCTCTTTCTTCTTTTTAAACTTTTTTTTGCTTAATTGCTATTAAATAAAAGTGAAAATGGGTCCTTGTCTTATACCTCATCTTATAGGAAGAGTGTTTAGATTTTCACTGAGGAGTATGATGTTTGCTGTGTGTTTGACATATATTGTCTTTATTATGTTGAGGCATGTTTCCTCTATACCCACATTGTGGAGAGTTTTTATCACAAATATATGTGGAATTTTGTCAGATTCTATTTTGTCTCCATCTGTTAAGATGTTTGTATGGTTTTTGTCTTTCATTTTGTTAATGTGGTGAATCACGTTGATTTGTGGATATTGAACCATCCTTGCATCCCTGGAATAAATCCCACTTGATCATGGTGTATAATCCGTTTGATGTATTTTTTAAAATTCATTTTGCTTATGTTTAGTTGAGGATTTTTGCATCTATGTTCATCAGGGATATTGGTCTGTAATTTTCTTTTTTTGTAGTGTCTTTGTGTTAGTAGCAAGGTAATGCTGGCCTCATTAAATGTATTTAGAAGCATTCCTTCTTAAATTTTTTGGAATAGTTTGAAAAGGATAGTCATAACTTTTCTTCAAAAGTTTGGTAGAATTTACCTGTGGAGCTGTCTGGTTCTAGACTTCTGTTTGCTAGGAGGTTTTTGGTTTTTTTGTTTTGTTTTGTTTTTTAATTACTGATTCAATTTAGTTACTGGTGTATTCATATTTTCTAATTCTTAATGATTCAGACATTTTGTCTAGGTTTTCCAAATTGTTGGCATATAACTTTTCGTAGTAGTCTCTTTTGATCCTTTGTATTTCTGTGGTATCAATTATAATTTTCTTTTCTAATGTTATTTATTTGGAACCACTCATTTTCTTGATGAGTTGGCTAAGGGTTATCAGTTTTGTTTCTTTTCACAAAATCAGTTCTTGGTTTCAGCAATCTTCTCTGTTGTATTTTAGTCTCTATTTAATTTATTTACACTCTAATCTTTATTATTTCTTTCCCTCTACTAACTTTGTGCTTCCCCCCTCCTTTTTTTTCATTCTCTAGGTATAAATTTAATTATTAAGAGATTTTCTTGTTACTTTAGTTGAGTAAGGCCTGTATCATTATAAATTTCATCATTAGAACTGCTTTTTTCTGTTCCATAGATTTTGAAATGTGTTTTCATTTTCATTTGTCTCAATATATTTTTTTAATTTCCTGTTTGATTTCATTGACCTGTTGGTTGTTTTGTAGCATGTTGTTTAGCTTCCACATGTTTTTGTTTTTTCTTTGCAGTTGATTTCTAGTTTCAGATCATTGTTGGAAAAGATATATGATTTCAATCAATCTTCTTAAATTTATTGAGACTCATTTTGGCCTCACATACAGTCCTTGAGAATGTTCCATGTGCTCTTGAGAATAATGTGTATTCTGCTATTTGCAAAAATATCCTAGCGTTCTGTAGGTTTCCTTTTCACTTTATTTTTTTTTTTTTTTTTTAAGTTAGAAGCTAATAAAACTTTTAATTAATATTATTAGTATAGTTTACAGGTTCACTGAAAGAGAGCCTGCTCCAGATGTGTTTAATTTGCTTTTGTCCTCACAGTTCAATTCTATCTTCCTTAGAGCTTCTTGGTGCCTCAGTTTCTCCACCAGTAAAATGAATACAGCCTTATCTGTTGCTGATCAGTACTCCTCAAAACTGTTAAGATATTGAAAAACAAGCCTGTGGAACCATCGCAGACCAGAGGCTTATCAGACATGATGACTAAATGCATTGTGGTATCCTAGACTGGATCCTTGTAATCAATTTTACATTTGACCTCATTGTTTTGGTAAATACAGTTGTGAATACTGAGATACAGACTCCTTTTAAAATATTCTCCCCTTAACATGCACCTCTTTCTGGTCAAGACAATACGGTACAATAAGGCAGCAACATCCAGGAAGATCACCTCCCCACATCTTTCTTTAGTTTGTACTTTTAATGTCAAAATAAAGTCTTAAAATAATTCTTTCACAAAAATAAGGCAGCTTTATGGTATAAAAACAGTAGATCTTTGTCAAGGGCTATATTCTTCTGTCCTTATCTGCTGTCACCAACTGTCAGCATCTTCTTTAAAGATCACTTTTCTCTTCGTAGCGACACCTACATGCGGCTCGTTGGCTGTCCAGATACGGTTTACAGCCTAAATGTATAACACTGTCAAACAAGAGCTCCACTGTGGTTTCACAGGCCTGAACGTGCTGAGCCAGTCCTAGTGTCTTCTGCACATCCCGGCAGATCTTAGAGAGGCAATACTGGAATTCCTCATCGCAGTCATTCTTGCTCTTGCCGCAGGTCTCATAGCACCTGTCGTGTTGGTTACAGCACTTTGTCAGGGAAGGGATGCCAATATTAAGGTGAACACCAAACAGTGGAGAGCCACATCCATTCGGCGGGGAGGGTTTATAACCGTAACGTGGGAAAGGCTTAGATCCGTCATTGCACTTGTACTGGCAGAGCCCATCCTCGCCTCCGAGGAGGTCCAAGGCGGCGTTCAGGTACGTGTCTATCTTGTGAACGCCGTTCCGGATGGTCTTCAGCGTGGCCCGCCAGTCGGTAGTCTGGGCCTGCTCCTGGCACCTGAGAGCGGCAGGCACGAAGAGGAGGAGGACGAAGGCGAGCGCGTGCCGCGGGAGCAGGGCCATCCGCGCAGCACCGGGCCGTGCCCCCCACGGAACCCACAGGGCGCCCTAGGCAGCGGCGCCAGCCCCGGGCTCGGCGTCCCCAGCCGCCTCCATGCCCACGCCTCCTTCCGAGCTCTCCTTTTCACTTTATTGATTGTATCTTTGGCTGTCCAAAAGCTTTCAAGTTTGCTATTGTTAAACTTGTTGTTTTTGGTTTTGTTGCTTTGCTATTGGTATCATATGCAAAAAACCATTTCCAAGACTCACACCAAGGAGCTATTTCCCTATGTTTTCTTCTGGGTGTTTTGTGGTGTCAAGCCTTATGTTTCAGTCTTTGATATATTTTGAGTTAATTTTTTTTTTTGAGTTTTATAAATTAGGAGTCCAGTTTCATTGTTCTGTTTGTGTTTATCCAGTTTTCTTAGCAGCATTTATTGAAGAGACTCTGCTTTCCCCGTAGAGTGTTCTTGGCTCCCTTACAGTATATTAGTTGATTCTATATGTTGGGCATTAATTCTGGGCACTCTATTTTGTTGTCTTGGTCTATGTGTCTATTTTTATGCCAAACCATATTGTTGTAGTTACTATAAATCTGTAGTACAGTTTGAAATCGGGAAATACAATTTCTCCATTTTTTTGTACTTTCTCAGGATTGCTTTGGCTATTCAGGGTCTTCTGCATTTCCACACAAATTTTAAGATTGTTTTTCTTGCTTCTGTGCAAAATGCCATTGGGATTTTCATAGTGATTAAGTAGTATGGACAGCTGATGATATTATTTTAGTTCATGAACATGGAATGTCTTTCCATTTGTTTCTATTTTGATTTCTTTTAAGAAAGTCTTACACTTTTTATTTTTAGCTCTTTTCCTTTCTTTTCTTTCTTTCTTTTTTTTTTTTTTTTTGGTATTTGGGTTTTTTTTTTTAAGCTATTGTTAATGGGATAGGGGTTTCTTTCTTTTTTGTTGTTGTTGTTTCAGTATTAGTGCAAAATGTAACTGGTTTTCTATGTTGATTTTATACCCTGAAACTACTGAATTTTTAACTAGTTCCAGCGTTGAATCTTTGCAGTTTTCTATATAAAAAAAATCATGTTACCTGAAAATAACAATAATTTTTCTTCTTTATTTTATTTTATTTTTTTAAAGATTTTATTTATTTATTTGACAGAAATCACAAGTAGTCAGAGAGGCAGGCAGAGAGAGAGAGGGAAGCAGGCTCCCTGCTGAGCAGAGAGCCCGATGTGGGACTTGATCCCAGGACCCTGAGATCATGACCTGAGCCGAAGGCAGCGGCTTAACCCACTGAGCCACCCAGGCGCCCAATTTTTCTTCTTTTTTGATTTGGTTGTTTTTTATTTACTTTTCTTGACTGATTGTCCATCTGGGTCTCCTAGTAATATGTGGAATATGACTGGTTATAGTGGGCATCCTTGTGTTATTCCTGATGTTAGAAGAAAAGCTTTCCATTTTTCACTTTTGAATATGATGTTAGCTGTGGGTTTGTTGTATCTGGCCTTTATTATATTGAGGTGTGTTCTTTGTATAACCAATCTGTTGAACATTTTTAATCATGAAAGGATGTTGTATTTTGTGAAATGCTTCTTCTGCATCTCTTGATATGATCATGTGAGTTTTATCTGTCATCCATTAATGTGATTTATTACACTTACTGATTTTTCATATGCTGAACCATCCTTGCATCCAGGAATAAATCCTTCTTCGTCATAGAAAAGACACTTAACGTGCTCTTAAATTCAGTTTGCTAATATTTTGTTGAGAATTTTTGCATCTATATTCATTGGATCATTGGTCTATAATTTTCTTGTAGTACACTTATATAGCTTTGGAATCACAGTACTACTGTGGCTTTATAGAATGAGATTTGAAGTGTTCCCTCCTTTTCAGTTTTTTGGAAGTGTTTGAGAGGGATTGGCATTAAATTTTCTTTCATTCTGATAGAACTAGCCAGTTAAGCCATCTGGTCCTGGGGCTTTCTGTGTTGGGAGATATTTGATTGCTAATTCAGTCTCTTTACTCATAATGGGTCTGTTCAGTTTTTTTTTTTGTTGTTGTTGTTGTTGTTTTAGATTTTAATTATTTATTTGACAGACACAGTGAGAGAGGGAACACAAGCAGAGGGAGTGGGAGCGGGAGAAGCAGGCTTTGCTCTGAGCAGGGAGCCAATGTGGGGCTTGATTCTAGGACCTTGGTATCATGACCCGAACCAAAGGCAGACACTTAACGACTGAGCCACCGAGGTGCCTGGGTCAGTTCAGTTTTGTTTTTTCCTGATTCATTCTTGGTAGAATATGTGTTTCTAGGAAATTTTATTTCTTTTATAGTATCTATTCTTTCGTATATATAACTGTTAACAGAAGTCTTTATGATTATATATATTTCTGTAGTATCAGTTGTAATGTTTCCTCTTGCATTTCTATTTTATTTTTTGCATTTCTATTTTATTATTTGAATTTCTCTTTTTGTTGGTTATTCTAGCTGAAGTTTTATCAATTTTGTTTACCTCTTAGAGAAACCAGCTTATAGTTTTCTTGTGCTTTTCTGTTGTTATATTTGTTTCAGTTTCATTTATTTCTGCTCTGTTCTTTGTTATTTCTTTCCATCTGCTAACATGGACTTTGTTCTTGTCATTCCTTGAGGTATGCAGTTAGGTTGTTTATTTGGGAGCTTTTTCTTAATATAATGTTTATTGCTATAAACCTCCATGTTACAACTGTTTTTGCTACATTACATAAATTTAGTATGTTATGTTTACTTTTTCATTTGTTTCAAGTTAATCTTTTATTTCTTTGACACATTTGTTCTGCAGGTGTGTGTCATTTAATTTCCACACATTTGTGAATTTTCTAGGTTTCCTCCTTTTATTGACTTCCAGTTTCATAGCATTATGGTCAGATTGGTATGATTTAAATATTTTTAAAATACAAGATTTGTGATCTAATATATGATCCATTTTTGAGAATGTCCTATGTGCCTATGAAAAGAAGGTATATGCTGCTGCTGTTGAATGTATGTTCTGTATGTCTGGTAGGTCCATTTGGTATAAAGTACAGTTTGAGTCCCGTTTCCCAATTAATTTACTGTCTGGATCATCTGTGTATTGTAAAGTGGGATTTTAAAGTCCTCTACTATTACTGCACTGTTGTCTACTTCATCCTTCAAATCTGTTTTATATGTATTCTATATTAGGTACTCCACTGTCGAGTGCGTATATATTTACAATTGTTACATCCTCTTGATTAAATGACCCCTTTATCATTATATAATGACCTTTGTTTCTTGTTAAGTTTTGACTTAAAGTTAATTTTGTGTGATAATAAGGTTAGCTATCTGTTCTTTTTTGGTTTCCATTTGCGTCTTTAAGTATTAAAGAGTGTATTATAGGCAGCATATAGTTGTGTCTTATTTTTATGCATATAGCCACTCTTTTCCTTTGATTGGGGAATTTAACCCATTTATATTTAAAGTAGTATTTGTAGATGGCTACTTAATAATACCATCTTATAATTTTTTTCTGGTTGTTTGTAGTACCTTTGTTCTTTTCTTTCTTGCTGTTTTTTTTTTTTTTTTGTAATAACTTTCTGTAGTGGTACACCTTGGCTTCCTTTATTAAGTCTTTTATGTACCTATGTAGATTTTTGGTTGTTATTTCCATGAGCCTTCTGTAATTCTTTAGAAATTGAACTTAGTTAACATATAGTGTATTATTAATTTCAGGGGGTGAGTTTAGTGATTCATCAGTTGTGTATAAGACCCAGTGCTCATTGCATCACATGCCCTCCTTAAAGCCCATCACCAGTTACCCCATCCCCCACTCCCCTCCCCTCCAGCAACCCTGTTTCTTCCCTGTAGTTAAGGGTTTTATGGTTTGCCTCCCTGTTTTTATCTTATTTTTCTTTCCATTCCCCTATGTTCATCTGTTTTGTTTCTTAAATTCCACATATGAGTGAAATCATATGGTATTTGTCTTTCTCTGACTGACTTATTTCACTTAGTGTAATACCCTCTAGTTCCATCCACATTATTGTAAATGTCAAGGTTTCATTCTTTTGGAAGGCTGAGTCATATTCCATTGTGTGTGTATATATATATGTATGTATATATGTGTGTGTGTGTGTGTGTGTGTGTGTGTGTATACACACACACAACCTCTTCTTTATTCATCTGTTGATGGACATCTGGGCTTCCATAAAATATTTTACAGATATTTAAGTCTATTTTAAACATTGCAACATAATTTCAATTGCATACAGAAAGCTCTACCCTTTTACTCCCCCTGCATTTTATTTTTTCATAGTGTATATCAATTATTATACCTATAGTTATTTTTAATACTTCTGTCTTTTATACTGGAATTAAGTGATTTACTAACCACTATATTACACTTTGGGAGTTTTCTGCATTTGACTATGAACTTAACTTTACCTTGTGTTTCATGTTACTACTACTCAGCATCCTGATTTTTTAGCTTGAAAATATTATTCAACATCATTGAGTTAACTGATTCTTCTCTCTGATCTCTGGATGCATAACTCCCCCAGCTTTTCTTTTGTCTGAGAATATCTTTACCTCTTCTTTATTTCTGAAGGAGGGCTTTGCTGGATACAGTGTTCTTGGTTGGCAGTTTTTTTTTTCTTTCAACAATTAGAATATATCATCCTATTCTCTCTCTCATAGTTTCAAAGCTGAAACTATAAAATTTCGGCTTAGAAAGCCACTGATATCCCGTGGGGTTGATGATCAGCATCTTTTTTCTGCTGGCCTCAAGATTCTCTCTGTCTCTAAATTTTGAACAGTGTATTATAGTGTCTTCCAGAAGATAATCTTGGCATTGAATTGTATAGAGATCTATGAGCTTTAAGAACTTAGATGTTCAAATGTCTCTCCATTTTGGAAAGTTTTCAGCTATTATATCTTTAAAAAAAAACTTTCTGCCCTTTCTTCCTCTCTTCTTTTTTGAACTTTCATATGCATCATTTATTTATGTCTTTATTTGAGAGAGGCAGCATGTGAGCATGAGTGGGGGTCAGGGGAGAGGGAGAGGGAGAAGCCGACTCCCTGCTGAGCAGGGAGCCTGATATGGGGACCCTGGGGTCATGACCTGAGCCAAAGGGACGTGCTTAACACACTGAGCCACCCAGGAGTCCCCTTGTGCATCATTTATTTACCATAATGGTGTCCCATAAATTTTGCATGCTTTCTTCATTCTTTCTTACTTCCTTTTCTTTTTAGTCCTCTGAGTAATTTCAAATGATTTGTCATTGAGTTAACTGATTCTTCTCTCTGAGTCTGTTGCTGAAAGTATTAAATTTGTCAGTTCAGCACTTCTTAAGCTCCAAAATTTTTGTTTGGTTCTCTTATATTTTTCATCTCTCTGTTCTCATTTTGTTCTTGTATTGTTTTCCTGATTTTATTAAACTGTTTATCTGTGTCTCCTTTCAGCTCTCTGACTATAACAGTTTTAAAAAAGGTTTTGTAAAACAATTTCTTTATCTTCATTTTGAGGAGGTCAGTTACTGGAAGTTGTGATTTCAATAATCATGGTGTCATGTCTCCTTTTTTTTTTTTTTAATTTTAATAGTTTTAATTTAAATTCCAGTGAGTTAACATACAGTGTAATATTAGTTTTAGTTTAATTTAAATTAAATTTTAACTAATTTTAAATTAGTTTAGTCTAATTTAGTGATTCAACACTTCAATACAACACCTAGTGTTCATAACAAATACACTCCTAAATTCCCATCAGCTATTTAAACCATCCCCTCCCCACCTCCTCTCTGGTAACCATCAGTTTGTTCTCTGTAGTTACGAATCTGTTTCTTGGGGCACCTGGGTTGTTCAGTTGGTTAAGTGTCTGCCTTCAGGTCAGGTCATGATCTTAAGGTCATGAGATCAAGCCCCGTATTGGGCGCTCTGCTCAGCCACAAGTCTGCTTCTCCTAGCTGCAAGTCTGCTTCTCCTAGCTGCAAGTCTGCTTCTCCTTCTCCCCTTGTGATTTTCTTGCTTTTGCTCTCTCTCTCAAAAAAATGAGTATTTTTATATCCTTTGGGTAAATACCTAGTAGTGTAATTTCTGGGTCATAGTGTAGTTCTATTTTTAACTTTTTGAGGAATCTCCATGCTGTTTTCTAAAGTGGCCACAGCAGTTTGCGTTCCCAGCAGTGTAAGATGGTTCCCCTTTCTCCACATCCCTGCCAACACCTGTTGTTTCCTGTGTTCTTAGTTTTAGCCATTCTGATAGGTAGGAAGTGATACCTCATTGTAGTTTTGACTTGTAGTTCCCTGATGATGGCTGATACTGAGCATCTGTTCATGTATCTGTTGGTCATCTGTATGTTTTTTTTGAAAAATGTCTGTTCATGTCCTTTGCCCATTTTTAACTGATTTCTTTGTTTCTTTGTGATCACTGTAGCTGTCTGTGTATTTGAAGCAGCAGTCACTTCTTCCACATTTTATGGACTAACTGCAGAAGGGAAGACCTTCACCTGCAGTTGGTGGCACATTGGAGTGTGCTGTGAACCTGGGTCTCGTGGTGCAGGGGTGCTGAGTGCAGGGGTGTGTGGCAGCGCTGGGTTTGGGAGTCTCTGGTGACTGCTGAACAGTCTATGGTGCTTTTACTAACTTACATTCCACCAGAAGTATATAAAAGTTCTAGTTGTTTTAAGATGTATGTAAAGCTCTTACATGTTTAATAAATACATGGTAGTCTTTTCTTTTTTTTCCCTCTTGTTTTTGTAAAGATGTTTCCCAGGTAGCTTGCTTGGGCACCTGGGTTGGTTCCACCCACCACAGTAGGGAATGCAGGAAGGGGAGAGCTGGCATAAAGCAGAGAAAGATGGGGGAAGGAGATTACTTGGGCACATATGTAAGTATTTAATAGAGATTTAGTTTAAAGCACAGAAGGGATGCCTGACCAACATATAGAGATTTGAGAATCATCTTGATTGGTCCAAATTCAAGCCTTTGAGTATATGATCTTAGGTGAAGATCAGAGTGGGGGCAGAAGAGAGTATATGGAGTGCATTAGGACTAGTCATAGTCTAGGACTGTCATAACAAAGTGCAAGAGACTGGATGGCTTGAGCAACAACAACATATATATATATATATATGTGTATATGTATACACACACACACACATATATATATATATATATATATATATATATATATATATTCCCTCACAATCCCAGAGGGTAGATATGTAGATATCCAAGATCAGGGTGTTATCAGGTTTGGTTTCCTTTGAGTCCTCTTCTCTGCTTGTAAATGGAACACCTTCTCTGTTTGTCTTTGCATGGTATTTACTGTTTGCATGTCTGCCCAAATTTCCTCTTACAAGGGAGTCCTTATCTGATTAGAGCCTACCATAAAGACCTTATTGTAACATAATTACCTCTTTATTTTTTGGTAAGATATATTTATTTGACAGAGATCACAAGTAGGCAGAGATGCAGGCAGAGGGTGGAAGGGAAACAGACTCCCTGCCAAGCAAAGAGCCCAATGCGGGGCTCGATCCCAGGACCCTGAGACCATGCATGACCCGAGCTGAAGGCAGAGGCTTAACCCACTGAATGACCCAGGTGCCCCCATAATTACCTCTTTAAAGACCTTCAAATATGGTTATATTCTGAGGTACTGGACATTAGGGCTTCAACATATGACTGGGGGGCAGAGCACACAATTCGTCCTATAACACAGACTGAGAAACAATATAGAACAGATAGAGGGTATAGATTTCAATAAAAAACTTAAGAGGGCAGGCCAGGGAGGTAAAAGGAAAACAGGTAGAGAGTTGTCTGTGAAAATGATGGGAGAGTTTCAGGGAAGGACGTTCAACCACAGTTATCCCAGATTCCATTTCTAATCACTGGTACCAAATTGTTTTAGTTTTCTATATACTTTCTTTTTCTAAAATGGAGGCTTTTGATAGAAATGCTGAAGTAAACGTTTAATAGGGTTTGCTTTACATATTCACTTGCACAATGGTTATGAATCAGAGTCCATTGCCAGAAAATACTATTTTGTGTTTTGTTTTCAAATCTGTAAGAGAATGACCTTGAAACTTTTTTTTTTCCTTTTTCAGACAGATGAGACCTCATGAGTAATCAAATTTAGAAATCATGGTTTACTATTTAAAGCTTTCTACCACGACTCTTTATCATTTCTAAAGCTAACTGCATGGAAATTTTGAATGCTCAAAGTATTTATAAGGAGGTTTAAGGATCGTAGTGATAAATTCTGTGAAATCACTCTGCCTTGTCCTTCTCTGACCTCCAATATCCAGTTTATCAGCAAATCCTGTTAGTTCTGCTTCATACTTCCGTGTCTTTTCACTTCTTTGCATCATCACTGCTACAGCTAGTCCAAGGGGCTGTCATCGTCAGCACGGACTACCACAGGAGCTTTTTAACTGGGTTTCATGCTTCTGTTCCTACCCCTTTTGGAGAAATCTTTAAAAAGGAAAGAAAAGGCCAGCCAGACTATAGCATCCCCTAATTGAAGTCTTTAGAAGCATCTTACTACACTTGGAACAAAATCCGTTCTCTAGGATACCCTAAAAAGACCTATATGGTGAAGACCCTGCCGACCGCCCGCCCTCATTTAACACAATAGCCTGCTTTCTGCTTCTTGAACATACCAAATTGGTGGCTGCCTCAGGGCCTTAGCCACCTTTACTCGTCCCTCCTCTGGTGTTCACATCACACCTTCCGTCTTAGCTCAGATGTTGCCGTGGCAGACAGGCCTTCCGTCAGTGCACAGCTAGTATTAATTACTCTTTCTTTCATTTATATTATAGCATGTGTTCATCTTAAAAAGAAACTGCCAGGGGCGCCTGGGTGGCTCAGTGGGTTAAGCCGCTGCCTTCGGCTCAGGTCATGATCTCAGGGTCCTGGGATTGAGTCCCGCGTCAGGCTCTCTGCTCAGCAGGGAGCCTGCTTCCCTCTCTCTCTCTCTGCCTGCCTCTCTGTGTACTGTGATCTCTCTCTGTCAAATAAATAAAATCTTAAAAGAAAGAAAGAAAGAAAGAAAGAAAGAAAGAAACTGCCAGTTTTTTTTTTACCAACAATAGATAGTTTTTCGGGGGAATAGCAAAGTATTTAAGTCTGCGTCCGGGTAAGCTCTGTCAAAACCTTAGGGAAGCTGGGAGAACAAAGGAGAGGTGTACTCTTTTATAGCAGGAACCGGTGGATGGGAACTGGGGCAGGCAGTTACAAACAAGGAGTGCTTGCAGCAAGGGGGTGGGTGGGGCTGGAAGTCCGGCGGCTCCTCACTGGCTGAGTGGTGATTGTCTCATTGGCTGGGCTGTTGTGGGCGGGGACGGGTGGTGGTGTGGTGAGGGAAACCTTCTTCCTGCTGGGATGGTAAAGTAGTCTCCACCTGTGAAGTCCTCCACTTCCGGTTGGATTTGCATTTGAGGATGATAGGACAGAAGAGCTTTCGCTGATTTTTCACGCGTGTCACCTACGTTTGTTTGTTTGTTTGTTTGTTTGTTTGTTTGTTTAGGTGGGTTAGTTTTGCAAGCCACTGCCAAGCTTTTTTCAAAGTGTTTGTACCACTTTGCGTTCTGACCATTGGTGGTTGCTCCACATCCAGCATTTGGTGGTGGTCGTGTTTTGGATTTTTGTAGTTGTAGTTAGTAGTTAGTGTAGGTGCATAATGATATCTCATTGTTTTATCTCATTTGTAGTTCCCTGATGACAGATGACATTATCTTTGCATATGCTTATATGCTATCTGTACATCTTCTTTGGAGAGATATTTGTTCACATTTTTTTCCTAGCTTTTAATTAGGATTATTTTCCTATTGTTGATTTTTAGGAGTTCTTTGTGTATTTTGAGTAGCAGTCCTTTATCAGATATGTTTTTTGCAAATACTCTCTCCCAGTCTTTGGCTTGTCTTCCTATTCTCATGACACTCTTATTTTTCCCAATGTATTTACCACTAACTAAAATAATCTTATTATTATTATTATGATTTATCTCCTCCCACTACAATGTAAAGTCAACAAACCACCTTTCTATGTTGTTCTCTGCTGTATCCGCATAGCCTGGTGCCTGGTATTTTGAGTGCAGTTGGGAAATATATGTTGATTAAGTTATTGGACAACAACCTAACGTTTTTAATTTATTTTATTCTTTTTAAAAAAGATTTTAGGAGCACCTGGGTGGCTTAGTGGGTTAAGCCTCTGCCTTCGGCTCAGGTCATGATCTCAGGGTTCTGGGATGGAGTCCCGCATCAGGCTCTCTGCTCAGCAGGGAGCCTCCCCCCACCCCCACCTGCCTCTCTGGCTACTTGTGATCTCTGTCAAATAAGTAAATAAAATCTTAAAAAAAAAAAAGATTTTATTTATTTATTGAGAGAGAGAGAAGGAGCAGAGGGGTAGAGCAGAGGAAAAGAAAGAAGCAGATGCCCTGTCGACCAGGGGTCGCCCATGCAGCACTTGATCCCAGGACCGTGGGATCATAAACTGAGCCAAAGACAGACACTTAACTGACTGAGCCACCCAGGTCCCCCCAGTTAGTTTTATTCTTATTAAAAATGGCATTAAGCTAATTTTAAGTTCATCCATCTTATTTGAAACCCAGTTCAAATTTTACCATCTCAGTCTTCAAAATTAAGGATAATAGCCACTTACAATAGCGTAGGGTGAATTTCTGCTGTGGTTCATATGAATTGGTTTAAGATACATGATTGCTGATCTATACTTGCTTTGTCCTCTCAAGAGTTGTACAGATTTATTCTCCAGGAGATAGTCACTGGCCTGGACAGTGGAAACAGAAAAACATTTATGTCAGTCTCATGAAGCCTTATGAAATGCATGCCACTTGCTAGACACTGAAAAATATCGGTATGTTCAAATATGTATTCACAGATATGTGTGGACACACCCTGAACCTTGTAAGGTAAGAAGTTATTAAAATTCTTGGTTCTTGATGGCTTTTTAAAAAAATTTTTTTAAACATTTTATTATTTGACAGAGAGATCACAACATTTTATTATTTGACAGAGAGAGGCAGGCAGAGAGAGAGCGGGAAGCAGACTCCCTGTTGAGGGGAGAGCCTGATGTTGGGCTCGATCCCAGGACCCTGAGATCATGACCTGAGCCGAAGGCAGTGTCTTAACCCAATGAGCCACCCAAGTGCCCCAGTTCTTGATTGCCTTTTTTTTCCCCATTGGATTTGCTAAAGATGGAAAGTGACATTTTGATTTCACATTGTACTTTTTAATTTAATTTTATTTTTTAGTAGTTATTGGCTTTATATATTTTAGTGTTGGTTATTTGCTACTACTAATCATAGCTGTTATGTTTTTTGTCTATCTTTGAGTCCGTTAAAGTCTTTTTGCCTTAAATCTACGCTTTAAATATTTCCACTCTGCTTTGTCTTTGTTTGAATATGCCATTTCTTCTATTTTTAGGCCTTTTATTGCTTTTTAAATCGTTGTCCTTAAAAATAAGGTATATTTTGTAGAGTTTTAAAAATACTTTTAGAAAATTTTTTAAAGGATGTTTTGGTTTTCTGTTGGTGCATAACACAGCATCTCAAACTAGTGGCTTCAAACTGGAACCGTTCATTGTCCTTTTTGATTCAGGGGTGGTCCCTCCGCTCCATGGTGTTCTGCTGGTACTGCAGCCGTCTGGTGGCTCGCCTAGACGAGAAGGTCTGTGGTTGCTCATTCACGTGCCTAGTGTGTTGGTAGGGACAGCTGGGCTCAAATGGGATGTCGGGACAATGGGGCATCTATGTCTTTCTGTCTCCCTGTCTATCTCCATCTAGTCTCAGACCTCTCCTTCACCGAGTGGTTACTTCACCTGGTGGTTTTATGAGGTCTCCCCAGCGGGTAACCATACTTCTGATTCGGCAGCATCAGGCTCCCCAGAGTGCTAAACTGAAAGCTGGGGCGTGTAACTGCCCCCGCATGAGTTCTGCCTCATTGGGCGGGTTCAAAAGTGTCACAGGGCCAGCCTGGATTCAAGGGACATGTCTGTGAAAATGTGGAGGGGTGTTTTACTGAGGGCCATCTTTGGAGCCCGCCTACCACAATGAGAGTCTAAACCCTTCACATTTATTGTGTTAGTTGATATGTTGTTGTTCCTTTGGCAAAGGCTTTTTGCATGTACTTTCCTTAGTGAATTTGATTGTTTAATTCTACAGATTTCTCTCAACATCAAGACAAAAAACAGTATCTTTACCTCAGTTATGATGAGTGAGTCCCTCTGCTTGGTTTTATACACATTTAAGGTTTAGTTTTCTGGAATTTTAGTCCATATTATAAATTTAAATATTTTATATATATACACATTTTTAAGATTTTATTTATTTATTTGATAGACAGAAATCACAAGTAGTCAGAGAGGCAGATAGAGAGAGAGCGGGAAGCAGGCTCCTGCTGAGCAGAGAGCCCGATGCGAGGCTCGACCCCAGGACCCTGAGATCGTGACCTGAGCCGAAGGCAGAGGCTTTAACCCCCTGAGCCACCCAGGCGCCCTTATATATTCTTTTAAAAAAAGACTAGATGAAAAAAAAAAAAAGACTAGATGTTTCCATTCTTTCGGTAACTGTATAAATAATAGTTACTTAGATGTAACTAATTTAATTGATCTCCATGCATGCTGTCAGTCCAAATATACCATTATTTCTAGGGAATTTGGGTTTATTTTTTGATAAGGTGTAATGTATCTTCAAATAATGTTTCAGGAATGCTGTGTAGGTCATGTAATATAATAATACTTAATCTCCAAACTTACAGTGCCTCCTCCTGCGTTTATACAGTTTGGCTGTTCATGGATTTCTTGAAGCACAGTCTTTGTTTCTCACGAAGTCATTGTAGCTGTTCCATTGTCTTTGGGAATTCATTGTTCTTTATAGGTATAATTTTGGGGAACTGATTTCTATTTGCTTTTCTTTCTTGTAATATAAAATTTTTGCTAGTAAGTCTGGTGAATGGAACTGGAGCATGACCTGCATTTTGGTCTGTCCCACTCTTGTCAAGTCTTAACTGTAACTTCCTTATTATGAATTCAGCTTTTCCACCGTGTAAATTCTGCTCTTTTTCTCATGGGCTACATGTCACTTCTGCTATTGCATTTTCAGGTTTTCTTGAAATCTCTCCTTATCTAAATTTCTTCCATTTCTTTCTCAGAACAATGTCTCCTTATTCCCGTTGCTCTCGGTTTTCAGAGGTGTCTCCTATAAACTGAAATTGTCCAAATCATTTTTCTCCACGTTATTTTACTTTTTGGAGTCACTTATTGCCGCTGCCAGTCTTGCGTCTAATTATTGCAGGGTGGTACTTACTAGGACAGGAGTCTCCAAATGGATGCAGAAAAAGAGCTTCTGAATGGGGAAAGGAGAGTGGCTCAGGACTTACCTAGCATGAGACAGGCTGGCCTATTTCCTGATTGCTGCCAACCTAGCAGATCTGGAGTGGTGGAGAGAGGTGGGGAGCTGAAACCTCTTCCCACATATTTCCTGGTTCTTCCCCTTCAGAGGCCATGAGTGTGTTTTTCGATCTGTATTTACATTGTGCTTATTAGAAATTTCTCCCAGACTCTAGCAAATTGTTAATGCTCAAAGCAGGCTCTACCTTCTCTCATTTCCTTTGTATTTCTTTACAGATGTTTTGGCTTTTTATTTTTATTTTTTTATAATAGTATCTCTTGTAAAGTTCTTTATTCTTTCATTTATTTATTTATTTCACACGCGCGTGCACACACACACACACACACACACACACACACAGGGGGAAAGGGAACACAAGCAGGGATAGTGGGAGAGGGAGAAGCAGGCTTCCCACTGAGCAGGGAGCCCAATGAGGGACTCGATCCCAGGACCCTGGGATCTGAGCTGAAGTCAGAGGCTTAGCGACTGAGCCACCCAAGTGCCCCTTTACAGATGTTTGAAATGGGATTTGTAAATTCAGGTCAGGAAGTGGTAACCTGGTGCTCTCTTAAACTAGTTGTTGTCTTTTTTATCTTACATTTTACTAATATTTTTCAAATGTTAATTATTTTTATTGGTACTGGGCCCTCTCTCCAGGTAATCATGGTCTCCCTCTGATCACTAACAGATACTTATGATAGAAAGAATATGGACAGCCTCTTATTAACATGCTTAACTCATGCCAGGGTCCTTGCCTGTTGATCAGCCTGTTACAAATAAGAGGTTATGGGAACAGTATGGGGGTTTCTCAAAAAGTTAAAAATAGAGCTACCCTATGACCCAGCAATTGCACTAGTAGGTATTTACCCCAAAGATACAAAGGTAGTGATTTGAAGGAGCACGTGTACCCCATTGTTTATAGCAGCAGTGTCCACAATAGCCAGATGGAAAGAACCCAGATATCCATTGACAGAGGAATGGATAAAGAAGATGTGGTTCATATATACACAGTGGAATATTACTCAGCCATCAGAAATGATGAAATCTTACCATTTATATCGACACGGATGGAACTGGAGCTGAGTGAAATAAGTCAGTCAGAGAAAGACAATTATTATATGGTTTCACTCAAGGTTGAATATAAGAAACAGCACAGAGCCATAGGGGAAGGGAGGGATGACTGAATGGGAAGAAATCAGAGAAGGAGGCAAACCATGAGAGACTCTTAACTCTGGGAAACAAACAGGGCTGCTGGAGGGGAGGTGGGTGGGGGGAGGGGGTAACTGGGTGATGGACATTAAGGAGGGCACGTGGTGGAATGGGCATTGGGTGTTCTACACTAACGGCCACATGTCAACATCATGACCTCTTTTTGTTGAGGTATGATTGACAAAATTACAAGATACTTACAAGGTACATTATGATTTTATATGCATATATACTGTGAAAGGATTCCTCCATCAAGTTAATTAATAAATGTATCACCTCACTTTGTGTGTGTGTGTGTGTGTGTGTGTGTGTGTGTGAGAACATTTAAGTTCATTTTTTCTTAATCTTATGTATGTACTCCCGTGCTTTTGTCTTTTTGTTCTTTGGTATTAGCCATTTTGTCTCCTTTATCTCAAATATAATACGTTTGTTTTTTAAAAGTTTACCTTCTTTTATTTCTTAATTTTGCTATTCCTATTTTTTCTTAAAATCTTTTCTTTTTCTGTATTTTTGTCTTTTTGTTTGTTATCCTTTCATTCTAATTTAAGTTCCTATTGACTTAGTTTTTTTCATCTCTCGTTTCTTAGGCATTGATTCCCGTATGCCTCATGGTTTTGATTTTATAAAGGCTGAGGGATATGTAATCCTCAGGGGGTAGTAGCAATGGACAGTGTCATTCAACAAACGGGGAAGATCTCTCTCTCCTCCACTGCCTCTTGTCTCTAAATAGATCTTTTACATCTTTGTTTTGTCTTGAGCCTTAAAATGATCACTTGGGGATATATTGATTAAACTCTTTCCCAGGATAGGGGTGATTTGCTTGCTTCCTGCAGGGATCACCTGGGAACTTGTGGAGTGGCTTTTGGACAGCATGTATCACCCACATGGGAAACTGACTGTTCTGAAACCTCTGGTCTGTAACACGGGTTTTATTACTTAGTGGAAAAAAAACCGTGGCCTCTGGGATCAGATAGAGGCCTGTAATAGCTCTGCTGTGGAACAGATGAGCTGTTTCAGAACCTTTCCTGAGGCTTTTTGTCTAGCTCCAAAAAGGCAAAAATATCTGTCCTTCACAGATATTATATTAGTAGCGCGTATAAAATGTTCATTGTGCCTGGCCCATAGTAGTCACTAGATGTGGGACAAGCCAGGCCGGCCGTATGTGATCTGGAGGAAAGTAAGTGAGCAGGCAGATGATTCCTGAAGTGGGGCTCCCCTAGCAAAGCCCGGAGTTAGAGCCCATGGAACGTGAATAGTCTTGCTGGGAAGGTCACATGACTCTGGGTTCATGTGTCGGCTTCTGGCCTTTCTCCACTTCTGCTGCCTTACGTTATGCACACAGATTAAGGTAGTCATGGTTTTAACAATTTGGGGATGGTGGTATAGAGGAAAGAATCATTTTACTACAGAGATTCAGTTGGTAAGACATAACTGGACTTTCAGAAATATACAATGTGAGAAAAATGCCTGTTAAAAATCAAGGATTTTTATCTGTAGATTGGTCCATCTTCCTCAGCTGGGTTTTGGGATGATTGTCTCAATGTGAGGGCCTCCTGAGCTCAACTTTAATTAAGCTTGGGATTTTATCTCATGGACTGGCAAATCTCTGCTTGAGGTTCTCACCATCTGACCTGGCCCCCTAGCTTGGTTTGCCTCTTGTCCGGTCTTGCCAGAATGTTTGGCAAGAGGAGTCCATTCCATTTACTGCCGTAGGCTCTAAGTCTCTCAAGATGTGACGGGGGTAGGCGGGGTTTGTGGCCTGGAGAGAAGAGCTGTTTCCAGTCTCTAACTTCCCAGGAGCACGTGACCAGCCGTTGAACTTCAGGCCATTGCTGACTTTCTGTGCTTTGGTCCTGCAGACCCCTGGTTCCTAAGCGTGGCTACATATTAGCATCCTCTGAGGAGGTAAAAAATGCCTGTGCCTAGAACCCTTTCCCATGGATTCTGTTTTAATTGATCTGGGAGGTGGCCTGGACATCTGTTTTTTATTTTGGGGGATTTGGGGGAAGCTTTTCAGATGATGTGCAGCCCAGGTTGAGGTTGTACCAGCAGACTGCTTTCATGCTTCCCTGGTCAGATCCTGCCTGTGGCTTGAACCCTCTGGCTGCTTCTGTTTATCCCTCTAATGGTACTTCCTGCAGACCTTCATTTGGCTGGGGGTTCGGGAAAGGCAGACCGGAGCGCCCTCCAGCCCTGTGCTGGCTTGAGCAGCTCTGCCAGCATCTGTTTCACAGATTGCCATTTGCTTCTAGAAAGTTTGCAAGCTGTTGGCCTTCAGGGACTCAAGTCACCCTTTGTGTGTCAGAGCAGAGCTACTAGGACTGCTTTCTGAAGAGAGCTTGCCTGTACTTTGTTCTACCTTGTGGCTAACCAACTTAATTTTCAAAATGTGCCGCAAGCCTTGCCTCTTACTTAGCTGTAAAGCAAAAAGTCTTCCCTTAACTGTGTATTAGTAACAGAATTTGAGTTTCTTGCAGATTTTCACATCAAATTTTAAAAATTTCAGTTCTCAAGGGGTGCCTGGGTGGCTCAGTGGGTTAAAGCCTCTGCCTTCGGCTCAGGTCATGATCTCAGGGTCCTGAGATCGAGCCCCACATCGGGCTCTCTGCTCGGCGGGGGGGCCTGCTTCCTCCTCTCTCTCTGCCTACTTGTGATCTCTGTCAAATAAATAAATAAAATCTTTGGAAAAAAAAAATTTCAGTTCTCAAAAGCTTAGTTCTAAAATGAACAATCCCGGGGTTAGCCTAACATCTATCTCTAGTTCTCTACCAAGGCTTTTTCTATTTTCTGTGTGTGAGGTTGGGGGTTGCTGAGTTCTTTCTTCAAAACAGCTGATGAGACAGGTGAACCGAAGTGGACTGAAAAGGAGCAGGTTCTGAGTCCCTGTTCTCTGCCCCTAACCCTGCTTCCAGACCCTCCCCTCACTTTCACGCACAGGGAGCAGGTCAGTCATAACCACCTCATGTCTCCTTCGAGTCAAGGTGGCCCATCGGAGCTTCCCGCTCAGGCCTCCCTGTCTGGCCACTTGGTTATGCTTTTCCGTGGACTGTGATTGTGGCTTTTATTTGGGATATTGAAAAAAAAAAAAAAGTACTTTGGAAGTTGTGAAATTTTAAAAAAAGATTGTATTTATTTATTTGAGAGTGAGAGAGAGCATGAGAGGGGAGAAGGTCAGAGGGAGAAGCAAACTCCCCAAGGAGCTGGGAGCCCGACGTGGGACTCGATCCCGGGACTCTAGGATCATGACCTGAGCCAAAGGCAGAGGCTTAGCCAACTGAGCCACCCAGGCGCCCGGAAGCTGTGAACTTCTAGGAAGGAATTCTGGGGATGTCATTTGCAGGGCTGGCCACTTCAGAGACTCCAGTGCTGGGCGCGTATGGGAGAGCTTTCTCGGGCTTTGTGTGTTGGGACGTGTGTTCCTCCCCTGCTGCTGGTCTGCGGACACTCTGGCGCTTGCAACTGCCCAGACTTCCCTTTCTGCCGAGTACATGGGAAACTCAATGTCAGATCTTTGGCTTCCTTAGAGAAATATCTAGTGCACGAGAGCATGTATTTTCGTGCACTGACTTTACCTCAGCTCTGTTTCTTTTCTTAAAATTATTTTCTGTTTGGCTTCATGTCTTCTTTCAGTTTGTTTCTTTTCTTCTAAAATATGCAGCCTTTTATTTATTTATTTTTTAAAAGATTTTATTTATTTATTTGACAGAGAGAGATCACAAGTAGATGGAGAGGCAGGCAGAGAGAGAGAGAGAGGGAAGCAGGCTCCCTGCTGAGCAGAGAGCCCGATGCGGGACTCAATCCCAGGACCCTGAGATCATGACCTGAGCCGAAGGCAGCGGCTTAACCCACTGAGCCACCCAGGTGCCCCAAAAATACGCAGCCTTTTTAGCTCTGTCATCCTTTTGAGAATAAGCTCTTGTACCAATTAGTAAGTAAATATTTTAAGAAACTGCCTTTTTGATATACTCTTCCTGCCTCGGTGTTAGCTCTTGGTCTCACTCTCTGTCATAGGTCATCTGACTGGTCCTGCTGTGTGGCTGCCCCCCCCTGCCCCCTGTCTGCAGCCCCTCATCTGCGGAGTAGAGCCCAGCAGCTCAGGGTGGATGGCCTCCCTTAGCAGGAACTGCCTCAGTTTCCCTACCACTGTCCTGTGGCCCTACACTCACTTTTGCACTTCTGTAGCTGGGGGTGGTGGGTGGAGGTTGCTGCTAGGCCTTTGCTCCCCGTTCCCACCGATGGAAGCCTGTCTCGCTGCTTTCTCTGCTGAGTCCATTTCCTCTGTGAAACCTCTGCTGACGCCCTCCAGGCAGAGTCCACGGCTCCTGGGTGTCACTTCCTCTCCTGGTGCACACGTCTGGTTGACTCACCAGGCTGCGGCTGGCCTGTAGGCGCCTTTGTGGAAATTAGGAAAAGGCACCCACCCCTTCCTCCGTCACTTTCTAGCACTTCCAACTATTGGAAAACCGTCTTAATGAACAGGAGTCTAGGGCGTGTAACCTGGAAACAGCAGCCTGCGAGGATCGTGCTGCGCCAAACTGCGCAGTTTACTTGATGGCCCTTTTGTGGATCCGCAGCGCTGCTTGTCCGACCAGAACAGGCCCTCAGCAACCATTCGCCAAACAGAAGAGTGGAAGTCCCAGTACCTGCCACTTTCTTACCACGAAAGATAGCAGGAAAGGCATATATGATAAGACCTTCTTGCACTGAACATTATTATGGCTATATTCAGACATATTTATTTTTTTAATGTTTCAGTATTTCTGAAATCAGCAGGTATCTTACAGTCAGCGTGACAGGGTGGTTAAGAGCACAGATCCTGGGCCTGCCGGGGTCTGAATCCTAGTGCTACCGCAGGGACGCATGTCTGTGACTTTGGGCACTCTGCTTCACCTCTCTGTGCCTCAGTTACTCGTCTGTAAAATGGGGATGATAACAGTAGTTCCTGCTTCATGGGGTGATTGGGAGAGTTAAATGCATTATTCTGTGTGCAGTGCTCAGAATATAGGTGCCAAGCACCTAACAGTGAGAGATATGTGTTACTTATTATATTAATGCCTATGCATACACTCACTACACTGTTGTTTTTTAACCCTGAGAAACTGTCTTTAGTTACGGTGTACAGCTTCCATTACTAGCGTCTCATTTTGATGGGCGGCTGCCTGGCCCCGGGCTTACTCAAACTGTGGTCAGACACCTGCTGCGGGTCCTGCCCGCCCACGCGGGTTTTCTGATCATGGCAAGAGATACAGAGCCCACACACAGGAAACCAGCAGGTTTTGTTGTCTCTCCTTAGTAGGGCAGAAGAGAAAGGGGGGATCTGGGGCCCTTTATAGACCAGGCTTGTTTTGAAATTTAAACCTAACTTCTTATTCATGTTGCAAGGCTTGGACTGGTAATAAATTTTGGCTGTCTAAAACTGGAAATTAGAGAGAATTGGGTTTGAAAAGTGATTTTAATGTAAAATCTTTATCTAATTGCAGCGCACCTTTCCTTTGATGATCTTCAAGAAAGCTGTGCTGTGAACTGGCGAAGGTAATGAACGCTCTGGGGCCGCATTCCCCATCAGAACTGTGGAGTACTGTCAAGTTAGACAGTATGTGTAAATTACTCCCGTAAGAGTTGCGGGTTTTTCCTGGTCTCTAGTGTCCACTTGGGACCATACCTTCCCGTGAGAGATGGGTGGCTCTTCTCCGCATTGTTTCAGGACGGTTTCCACCGCGGGCCTCCTGCCAGCTTTAGAAACTACAGCCTTGTGGGGAGTTCCCTGGGATTCATACTCACTGCCCCACCCTCCTGACTGCCCTTGGCATTAGGCAAGATCTGATTCATGCATTTTTCGGAGATGCTCTGACCATTTGCATTATGAGACTAAATGGCTTTTCCCAGATGGCATCGCTGTCACTGACCTACACTCAGCTCTGGGGAATGTTCTTACAGGCTACCCAGCACCGGCCAGTACTGGCACAGCAATCCTGCTACGTGGGTCTGGGGTTTTAGTGGCTTTCTCTTAGTTGAATAAAACTGGATGTAAGTAAATGAATACCAGGATGATCTACAGTTTCTTCCTCCCTAATTTGATATGTTGATGAAAATCCTTTCCGTATATAAACCTCAATTTAATGTTATTTTAGTGTTGAACTGGTCAACTTTAGCCCTACCTGGGGGTGTGTTTAGTTCTCGGTTCCCAAAAAGAATATCCACATGGGGAACTTTCTCCAACAGGCCTTTTCGTGGATTCATGTACCTGCAGGTTTCAGAAATGTTAAGCAGACTGTTGTTACTATGCTCTGTATTCTAGAAGGTCAAAGAGGGGTGGTGAGGATATAGATACCCTGACTCACAGGTCCAGCCGGCGGAGGAACTGGCATTCTGGTCAGTTCTCTTGCACAACAATGCCTTGGACCCCTTTATGTCACATCAATGGCTTTGTCCCAAAGAAGCGCGTAAATTCTAAGGTTAAATCTTCAAATGGGGACATAAACACTTTTCCTCTTTCCCTTTATATACACTGGGATTTCCATCTCTGTCCAAAAATCTCATTTCTTTTTGGAGAAATATCAAGATAAAGGAATTTACCTAAATCTCACAGAGGATGAGGATATGGCCCCTGCAGCGTGCGTGGTCGCAGCCTACTGGAAGCCGGCACAGAGAATCTGACTCACAGGGGTCTTGTTGGCTGGAGCCAGGGGGAAGGTGTCCCTTGGCTGCGCCTGCCTCACTTGTCAGTGTCTGTCCTCGTTTGTGTGACTTGTGTAGTCCTGTGGGCAATTGAGTGGTGGCCTGGATCGAAGCCAGTGGCCTCCTCTGTTTTACGGCCGGGTATCTCGCAGCCTCGCAGAAAGGCCCAGGCCAGGTGTGGGCAGTGGTTAAATGGCTGCGGGGACGCAGGCCAGCGGCGCTAGCAGGCCCCGCCAGGGCTTCAGGAGCCGGAGCTAGGGCCAGGGTGGGGGTGCGCGCTGAAGTGGCCGAGCAGGCCCCTCTCCATCTGCTCATGCATCATCCAGGCAGTGGGACATTTTTCAAAATATGAAAGAAAGCAGCCGGTGACCACGCCAGCCCGTTCGCAAGCTCATCAGACCGGCTCTCGGACAAAAGGACCCGCTTCCTGTTTACCACCCTGCCGGGTACAAAGCGGCTGTGCTTCCTGGCCAGGCAGGGAGCCGGCGGCGCTGAATGCTTGCTCTGTGCTCCGCGGCGCCCCCGTGGCCTGGGGCCTGGATGCGGGCCACTCTCGGGAGGGTGCCCCAGCTTTGCTCCCGGGCCAGCGGGCTTTCTGAGAGGACACAAGAGGGCATGGTGGCCTCGCCGCCTCACTTCCTTTTCAGCTTTCCTTTCTCTGCGGGCCCCCACTCAGGCGAAGGCCTTGGCATAAACCTGAATGTAACAATAAACCCGTGTCTCTTGTTTTTGCGTCTCCAGGAAGCAGCATGCCATGGGCGTTGGGCCGAATGGTCCTGTCCTCGGGCGCGCTGGCCGCTGGCAGCTGCGCCCTCATCTATTACCTGACGCAGAGTGAGTACTGCCAGGCCTCCGCCCGCTCCCTGCCCCTCTCCCACCCGAGGGAAAAGCTTCAGAGTTTCCGGCAGGTCAGAGAGAGGGGGAGGGAGCTATTTTTAGAAGCCAGGCCGCCATTCCCATGGGCTGTAGCTTCCTGCTCATCCCGTGATCAGTTTCCCTGGACCTGCAAGTGAAGATAAAGGCCCAGCACCGTGGGCAGCTGAGGCCATGGAGAAAGCCAGCCCCTCGGCTCGCAAGTGCGTGCGCCAGAGAGCCCTTCCGATTCCCGAGGCTCTGTAAAGAGGGGAGGGAGGGAGAGGCAGTACCAGCTGGTTCACAGGTGGTGAAACCGGCTGTTTCTCAAGTGCCATCAGCCTCTCTGCTGCTGACTTAGTGGAGGAGGGAACTCTGGGGAGAGCAGAAAATAAAAGCAGAGTCCAGGATGCAAAATCAGGACAGAAACCGCTTCCGGCCCCACTGCCCCCAAATTTGAATTTGTAAAGACAGGCCGTGGTGACTCTGGCGGCCAAGGCAGTTACCGTCATTCCTGTGCTGCTGGTTGCAAAGCAGCCACGGTTTTTCTCTAGACTGACTTTCTTTGAAGACCCTTTATGCCCGCCCAGCTTGGCTTCTCACCCTGACTCTGTGCCATTTTCGCTTCCTGGCGGGACGCGAGTGTCACCAGCAGACGGCAAAGGGAGCTCAGTGTCCTCGGTGTCCACTCTGCCCCGCCTCCCTTCAGAGCTGGCCCTCAGGCCTCTGAGTCTCCGAGGTGGCCTGAGAGGAGCACCACCTGGGATAGAGAAGTCAGACAGGAATCCCTCAGTCTCCACTGCCCCTGCCTAAGGGATGGGGCCAGACGCAACAGGAATGGATGCATTTTATAGGCCGGGAGCCTGCCGGCCTTTCCCCCTTCGCAGGCCAGGGTCTGCCAGTAGAGACAGCTGAGACTCCGCACGGGTCTCTCCCCACAGTTACCTGTGTGATGAGGGATGATAGAAGTGCTGGTGCCTGAGGTCGTTGTACAAGATATCGAGGATTGGAAGCTTTCTGAAATACTGAAGACAGTGTCTGACCACGGAAATCGGAGCCAGCTTCTGCTCCCTCTTTTCCTGCCTTGGCTGGCACCTGTTCTGCTCTCAGCCCCTGCAGGCCTAGTCCTGGGAAGCGGCCCAGGAGGAGCACTGTCCCTGACTTCTCCCGGCTCAGGCTCGCTTTCCCGTCCGTTACCAGGATTGGGCCTACAGGAGCAAAGCTCTTTCTCAGTGCCAGACTGAAGAAGTGCTTGGGAGGCTGACCTTTACCCCTTCCCAAGGGCAGCTTGTCTGCCTGGCACCGCCAGGGCGACGCTTCCTGGAGTTACCAGCAGCCTTTGGGCCAGGAATGCACCTGACACTGAAAGAAGTTTAAAAGCTTAACCTATGGGAACTGTTGCCTTAAACCTATAGACTTTGACAAATGAACACTTTCAGTGTCTGTTTCTTGGCCTAAGGGTTTTGCTATTGAAGTTGTGGTCTTGTTTTTTGGTTGATCAGAACCTTCATCTCATTGGAAGGGACAGCGTGTAGGAGTCCCGAGTCACAGATGTGGGCCCCAGCTCCGCCCCAGATTAGCCATGTCACTTGGAGCAGGTCATGGAGTTGTAGGACTTTAGAACCGAGAGGGAAGCTAGAGATGATCCAAGCCAACCCTGTAGATGAGGAAACGAGGTGATGCATGAGGCAGGAAATGAGAGAGGGAGAAACGGAGGCACAGAAGGATCCAGTGCCTCGCCCAAGTTCATCTGCCGTGTTCCCCCAGGTGTCTTCTCTGAAATGGACCGCTTGGAGTCAGTGGTCCCTCATTATTTTTCCATCCAGAAATTTCACATTTGTTCTGTTTCTGTGCTGTACGTGAATTGTATCCTCTAACTTTCTATAGAGAGTCTATGTGACCAAATCTCAAAAAGAAAAGTAAATGTGACAACTGTCTTTCCCCTCTAGAGGCCTTCTCCAAGGCTTCCTATTACCAGCTGGCCCTGGAGCAGCTGCACAGCCGCCCCGAGGCCCTGGAAGCCCTGGGCGCTCCTCTCAGCGTGCACCACCTCCACCTCACCGACAGGGACAACTTCGTGGACATCACCAGCGCCCGGGTAACGGCTTACCCCGCGGGCTGCAGCCTGGACACCTGGGAGGCCAGGAGAGGCCACTGCCGCCGGGGGGGAGGGGGTGTCTTGGAGAAGGCTGAAGTAAGGGATCGGGGTGAGAAAATCACTAAATCTAGCCATGACTGGGCATTGTGGAGAACCTTCTGTAAGAGTGATATGGATCTATTCATTGTCCTATGTCCGGCTTCCTTTCTGAGGGACCAGGGGGGCGGGGAGGGTGTTGTTCTGGTTCGGGTCGCCACCTTGGACTGAGCGTTGTCGGGAAGGGACCATGGTGGCGGACCACGGCTTCAGCTGGGGTTGCGAAGTGCGTCCGCAGCCAGTAGGTGCTCCTGCGAGCCCAAGCGGCTCCTTAAACGGTAGTTTTCTCCCTTTCTCGCATTGCCTCCATGGAATGCTGGCCGCTTTCTTCATGGCTCGTCCTTTCTGGTTCCCCTGATGAACCCACCTGAGTGCAAAGTGCGCTCCTCTGTCTGTCCAACAAACGCGTTAGAGTCCGCGGCGAGTGAAGGACCGATTCTAGCTGCATGCGGAATGCAGAGACGATGGCGCTCAAGGTCCACAGTGTCAAATTTACCAGGAAGATGGGGAAGCACAGGCCGGCGGTGCGGGAGGGAGCAGCTGATGGGCTGGGGGCTGCACGCAGAGGAGGGGCTGCCGGGCCAGGGCCCAGCGCACGCAGTTCTTTCTTGGTGGCAGTTTGGAGCGGGTGAGATGTGCCATCGCTTAGCTCCTGAGAGGTCAGAGTGTGAACCAAAAGATTTGCTGGTAATAGCTCTTCCTTTTAAACCAGGGATTTTTTTTTTCTTTTATTATGAAAACTTTCAAACATACAGAAAAGATAAAAGAATGTACACCGTGGCACCCAGGTAACTGCTATCTGGATTCCACGCGTGGAGCTGATCCTTGCCTGACACTGTCCGGCACCCACCACTTAACACGCATTTCAGTGCAGCGCGGCACCGCAGATGCATTTGCTCTTCTGTGTGCTTTTCTTGGCTTTTTTTCCCTCTTACTTTATTGTAAGACTAGAGTGTAGAATACATGTAACACACAAAGTATGTGTTAATCGACTGTCGTGTTCTCAGTAAGGCTTCTAGGCAACAGTAGGCTATGAGTCGTTAAGTTTTGGGGAAGTCAGAAGTTAAGATGCAGATTTTGAAATCTTCTTCAAGGGTAAACTGTTAATATTTTACTTGATTTGCTTTATCCCATAGCTGTTCATCTAGTCCGATATCTGTCCATTAACTCGTTATTTTCAGACATCCATACGCTTCATCTAAACTCATAAGCAACATATCATTAAGCAGAGGGTGTTTTTTTTTTGTTTTTTTTTTTTGAGGGAAAACTTACCTTTAGGAAAGGATATAAATCTGTCTTATTTGATGAATTTTAATAAGTGCATACACCTGTGCAGCACAGGCCCCCACCTAGATGTAGCCTGTTCCCTTTGCTTCAGCATATGCACGCTCTTCCCAGCAGGTCCTCTCACATCCCTCAGCCCCGCTAGTGACAGTCACTTTTCTGATACTTTTTCCAACATAGTTTAGCCTGTTCCAGAACCGGAAATCGTGCATTCCGTACTTCTGGGCCTTTGACATCCGTGTTGCCGCATGGAGCTGCGGTTTGTTCTCTTGTAGCAGTGGCTTTCCGAGTATCACTGGAAGTGCCCAGAGCCTTGGGTTTGCCAGCGAGAGGCCTGCCACTGACCTCACCAAACTGTTCGGAGAGGGGTAGGATGTTTGGATGGAGCCAGATGAAAAATCAGGGGAAATTCTGCAGCTAGGCTCAGTCAGAAAACAGCCGATTCTGTGAACGATCATTGGACTTCTTAGGGTTCACTCTAAAAACATTTTTTCACTTCCTTAGAGGACAACAATCCAATTGTATCTCACATTTTTCACCCCCAGCTGAAGATTCCGGTCTCTGGCTCCAAATCCCAGGGTCTTCTCCACGTCCACTCATCCCGAGACGGCCCCTTTCAGAGGTGTGTGGGAAGGTGGGTGGGAATGGGGGAGCAGGAGAACTTTCTGACGGAAACAATCCTGATTCCTATTTTCATTTGTAGCAAAGTGATTGCCGTAATAGGAGTTTGTTTTTCAAAGCTTGGAAAGTTTGACAGCCTGGACCCCAAGCCAGGGTGCTGGTTCTTAGCTGAGTCCAGACATTTTATCCAATACAATCTCCCAAAGAGCCTCTCCTTGAAAAACTTCACAGTTACAGTATCTAGATCTCTGGTAATTGCTGCTGTGCAATAGCTTCTCACACGCCAGCCTCGGTCACTGCAGATGAATAAAATCATGGGTTCCTATTCCAGAACTATTCATCCCATCCCTTATATTAAATCTCCACCCCATTAATTGGCTTTTCTTGTCTGGTTGCCAGTAGCTACATTTGCTCATTTCCCCCTCGGGAAGCTTCCCTCCATGAAGCTTTCCATTGAGCCAAGATGGGTTTGAATTCCCGAGGACGAGAGAGCAGGCAGCCCTCGGGCAGCCCCCACCTGGTGCCCCCTGGGCTCATGGACCCCTGAGTCTGGGATTAATGAAGGAGCTGGCGGAGCCCCAGCGCAGCATTGAAGGTGGATGTGAACTAGGAAACGGGGAATAAGCCGCCCCATCTCTTCCCTGGTGTGTGCCCCTTCCATTCACCCGTCATTAGTTCTTTGCTGAACTTCCTTAACAGCGATGCTGGTTAAACAATCAGAGTCCGTCAGACAATGTTCAAGCGTTATGGTAACATAGCTGCAGTATACAATAATGTTTAAAACTTTTAAGATATTATTCAAAAAACTTTTTTTTCCTTTCCTGCCCAGGTCTTTTGCCTTGGTGTGCGTGAGTAGAGACTTTTCTTTTGGTTTTTCTCAGGTGGCGCCTTCAGGAGGTCTTCTTAAAGCTTCAGGATGGGCAGCAGATTCCCGTGTTCAAGCTCAGTGAGAACACGGGTCATGAAGTAGAAAACGAGTAGAGATGATCGAAAAGACTTGGCTCCCTCCAGACAGTCTTACCTCATCACCGCGTGCCCTCGTGGCTGTGAGCCAGGCGTCCCGCCGCCGGGGTGCTTGTGTGTGCCGGCAAATTGGGATTCTGGTAGGATTCTAATTCGTCCACAAGTAGTGTGGATTTTTTAATTTAGTTAGAAATGAAAATTGTACTCTAAATATGTAAGAGTCTGTTTGAAAGTTTGTGGTCTAAAAACAAAGTACTGAATGCCAGGAATCTGTACTAAAAAGATGTTAATTTCAGCTGGTTCTCATCTCTCTTTTCTCCTCTCCCACCCGCCCCCCCCCCCATGGTTTTCAGTTCCGTCAGTGAGACCAGGACTTACTGGCAACGAGGAGGTCTTTAATTGTTAACACTAGAATGCCCTACCCTGAATTCATGTTGCTAAGTAGCTTGTGAACATTCTCAATCCCTTAGGCATTTTTTTTTTTTTTTTTGGCTTCACTGCTGTTGTTTTTATCTTATTTCTCTTTTAGTTACCAACTGTGTGCCTGATTGAAGATTTGCAAAATAACTGCTTTAATCCAGACATTTTGGAAGCTTAAACTATTTATGTGTACATAGCACATGCAAAACTAAGTTAGGAATGGGTAGTTTAAAGCTAGCAGGTCCTTATCCTTCTGTTTCATACACAACCCCCTATTCGAGAAGCACACCTTTAGGTTTTACTTGTTTTATAAGGGAACAGTATTAGGAAGTCAAAGATCTTCCTTCCCTCTGAGCACCGGAGCTGATGAAAACCAGAAATCTGATACCTTTGCTTTGAAAAGGCCAGTTTTACCCCCTTGGTGTTGTTAGGCTTAATGTGGTTATAATTGCCTACAATAAAGGACATTCATGAGCTCTTTTCCTACATTCTTAATATTCCTTGAGGGAAGCCTTTCAGAATATTGAGCTTAAACACGCTGGTGGACCATGAGGCCTTTAATCGTTGGAAGTTAGGTCTATTCTGGAGCTTGTTTCTTTAAAAATACACAGTCTTTGAATAGATTTTAGAGTGAAAAGTGAGTCTTTCCCTGAGAGCGCTTTTGCCCTGTGTTTATTGATAAACATCACAATCTATACAATCTTTCAAAGTAAATGGTAACATTGGATACACAGTTTTATGCTGCTTTTATTCTTTAAAAGTTAATACTGTGGATTGGCTATGGGTCGGTGTGTGTTGCTTAGTATCTGACTGTTCTCTGACTTTGGTTCCTTTCAGTGTTTGCTTGTTTTTCATGCTGTTGCCAAATCACAGGAAACCCGGGCCTGGGTGGACCATCTGTTCTGAAGTCAAAGCAAGTGCCAGTTGTTGTTTGTGTAGAGCTTGAATTAAGAGACTTTCTAAGCTAACTGACAGGAAATATTATCATAGCAGGAGAAGATCCTTGATTTCTATTCAAAGTCACCATCTTGGGTGCTTTTCCCAGTTAAGTTTGTTTCCACGTATGCACTTCTTACCTTCTTGTATGATAGTGAACAGGCCAGAACTTGGGTCTTTGCAGTAGACAGACCTTGTCTTCCCTTGCTTTGAGCAGAGCAGTGATGTGTAGCCGCAGCCCATGACACCCTGTGTATCCAGTCCTCACCGTGCCTCAGCCGTTGCCTCCCATGAGGACATCTCGTAATCCATATTGTCATCAGAGGAAAAAGCAACTCTTCCCCATAAGCAGTTTGAGGAAGTGCCCCTTGCATACCCTGTAATGGACAGGACAGCCTGGCGACTGGAAAAGGGGCTTCACTAGAATCACAAGAATCCTAAGGACCGTGCAAGAGAGCGCACACAGCCAACAAAGTCACGGCCAGCAAATGGTAGTACGAACTCCCCTGAGCCTCTCCTCTATAAGATGTGGCTTGTTCTCGCCCCTGTAAGTTGCTGACCAGGTGGCGTGCTGCATGTGTGGGGAGGGACTGGAGAGCTACAGAGTATTAGGATACTGTGCCAAGAGCGTTTCCAGCAGTGGTGTCAAAATGATGTAAAAGTGTGAGTTACTGTTCAGGAGGAAATCTAGGCGCGGTGCTCTGATGGGCCTGGAGATCTGAGATTTCACACAAGTGGAGAGAGCAAATCAGGGCAAGGCCTCAGCAGGACGAGTATGAACTGTGCCCCAGAAATAAGATACCCAGTTGGCCAGGGTGTAGCTTAGCTTAAGACCTCGTAAAAGAAAGCCCTGGAAAGGTAAGCTAGCTAGAGCATGTGTCCGCGTTGGCATTTTGCAGGTGGCCATTAGAGATTTTGGCGTAAGCACTGGATTCTACAGTTAATGAAGGTTTAAGCGACCATGATGAATGTGTCCTGACAGGGCTGGTAGTCCTGTCCCTTATGCCATTGTGTGAGAATTGACTTCCTTCTGCCTATCTTCCCTTCAACCATCCCCCCGTCTGGAGATTCAACACCACCTGAGCAAACAAGGTGTGACTACTCCTGGTTTTGGTAAAGTTGCTTACAGCAAAGGTGAAGCTGAAATAAATTTTCTGTACATGAAACAGCCAGAACTTGGCAAATAGTGAGCTGCGGCCTCCGCTGTAGTGGAAAGGGCGAGGTAATGCTCAGTAGGCAGCAGCGCCAGCATTTTCTGAAGGCAACCGGTCTTAGGCCGCTTGACTCTGCTGTTTTCAGTTTGTCTGTATGAAAAATAGGACTCCGTCTTTCCCAAGCACCTGCCTTACAAGTGAGAGTGTTTACACTGCTTGTCAGGCTGCTTAGGCAAAAGCTGCTGGTCCACACAGGACACCTGATGACTGCAGGGGTCATGGAGATGGCGGAAGGATGTTGGGAAGACCTCCAGTGCCCACCCACAGGATTCTCACCTCCTTAATAACCTGCTCATGGTCCTGACTTTGGCCGACTGCAGAGTCATTCATTTGAAAGTACTGTAAGGAACATGTACCGATGATACTTCATGTGGAAAACCCAAAATCTTTTGGAAACCCAAAAGATTCCACCCCAAAGGACTAGAACCATACAGCAATTCAGTAATGTGGTAGGCTGCACAATCAATGCACAGTTGCTTTCTTTTATACTAACAGTGAAACTGTGGAAAGGGAAATTAGAGAATTGATTCCTTTTACAATAGCACCAAGAACTGTAAGATACCTAGGAATAAACCTAACCAAAGAGGTAAAGGATCTGTACTTGAGAACTACAGAACACTCATGAAGGAAACTGAAGATGACAGAAAAAGATGGAAGAACATTCCATGCTCATGGATCGGAAGAATAAATATTGGTAAAATGTCTGTGCTGCCCAGAGCACTCTATACTTTCAATGCCATCCTGATCAAAATACTATCGGCATTTTTCAAGGTACTGGAACAGTCCTAAAGTTTGTATGGAACCAGAAAAGACCCTGAATCACCAAGGAAATGTTGAAAAAAAAAAAGCTGGGAGTGTCATGTTGCCTGACTTCAAGCTTTATTACAAAGCTGTGATCACCAAGACAGCACGGTACTGACAAAAGCAGACACACAAGCCAGTGGAACAGAGTAGAGAGCCCAGATATGGTCCCGCAACTGTATGGTCAACTCATCTTCAACAAAGCAGAAAAAATATCCAATGGGAAAAGAGTCTTTTCAGTAAAGAGTGCTGGAAGAATTGGACAGCTATATACAGAAAACACTAGCCACAGCAGCTTCTTTCAAGACAGGTCTCCAAAGGCAAAGGAAGCAAACACAAAAATGAACTTTTGGGACTTCATCAAGATCAAAAGCTTCTGCACAGCCAAGGAAACAGTCAACAAGACAAAGAGGCAACCCACGGAATGGGAGAAGATATTCACAAATGACACTATAGATCTTGGATATCAGCCCTTTGTCTGTAAAGAACTCCTCAAACTCAACACTTAAAAAACAGATAATTATATCAGAAAATGGGCAGAAGACATGAACAGACACTTCTCCAAATAAGAAATGCAAATGGCTAACAGACACATGAAAAAATGTTCATCACTAGCCATTAGGGAGACCCAAATCAAAACCACACTGAGATACCACATTACACCAGTTAGAATGGCCAAAATCAACAGGCAGGAAACAAGTGTTGGAGAGGATGTGGAGAAAGGGGAAACTGCCTACACGGTTGGTGGGAATGCCAAGTTGGTGCAGCCACTTTGGAAAACAGTGTGGAGATTCCTTAAGAAATTACAAATAGAGCTTCCCTGTGACCCTGCAATTGCACTACTAGGTATTTACCCCAAAGATACAGATGGAGTGAAAAGAAGGGCCATCTATATACCCTAATGTTCATAGGAGCAATGGCCCCAGTCTCCAAACTGGAAAGAACCAAGATGCCCTTCAACAGATGAATGGATAAAGAAGATGTGGTCCACCTATACAATGGAATATTACTCAGCCATCAGAAAGGAGGGATGCTCAACTTTTGCATCAACCTGGGTGGGACTGGAGGGGATTATGCTGAGTGAAATCAGAGAAAGTCAGTTATATGGTTTCACTTACTTGTGGAACATAAGGAATAGCATGGCGGACAGGAGAAGGAAGGGAAATCAGAGGGGGAGACGAACCATGAGAGACTGTGGGCTCTGAGAAACAAACTGAGGGTTTTAGAGGGGAGGGAGTGGGGGTTTGGGTGAGCCTGGTGATGGGTATTGAGGAGGGCACGTACTGCATGGAGCACTGGGGGTTATATGTAAACAATGGATCTTGGGATACTACATCAAAAACTAATGATGTACTATATGGTGGCTAACATAACATTTTAAAAAATCAGGAAAAGAAAAAATAGCATTTTACAGTCCAGGGTAGGAAAGTGGGAGATGAAAAAAACAGGCCTCTCAGATACAGGTCTATATCACAGATCACATACAGTGTAGTGTCTTTTATCACTAAATAATAAGCCTTAGAGGCAGAAATTACTTTTCCTCCACCACATAATACTTTTTAAAAATAGCTTTTAAAATTAGCTACCATGTTAGTGTCAGTTACGTTGCAGTCTTACTTTACTTGCAAGTTAGTTTTATAAAGTGAGAAACTATAAACCAATCTCTCCCATGAATGTTGCTGCAAAATTCTAAATTTTAGCAACTGAATCCAGCAACATATAGTTAGTGGTATATTGTATTTCGCAAAATATTGTGCTGCCTATTCCTTTGCAGTGCCCCCCTCCATGGGAAGACTCTATAGCCCTGCTTTGAACTTAGGTGTCACCCCGTGGCTTGTTTTGGCCAGTGAATTTGTGAGTGGAAGTGATAGGGAAGACTTCTGAGTAGACGTTTTAAGGGCCAGGGAACCAAGGTCTGGTTCCCCATGTCCTCTTTTCTCCCTTCCCTAAAATCAGTAATATTCTAGATGGTAGCTACCCCGGGGACTCAGGTTCTGGAACGAAGTTGATATGTGACAGAGCTTACCACTGAAGCACGATGGGCCATGTAGCACATTTGAGAAATAACAGCAATAAGCCCCGAAGATCAGCGGCCATTTTTACATCAGCCTAGTCTAGCCTCTGGTAATTGTTCACATCGACTGAGAGAGGTTTATTTCAGGAGTGCTCGGTGGCTCAATCATTAATAGATCTAAGGAGGCGAAATTAGGATACTTTAATACAGGATCCACAGTTCCCCTTACAGGAGAGGAGTGTGTGCACATGCCTGTATTCCCCAAAGCCAGCAGCTCACTCAATGAGGAAACTACCAGAGATTTTTCCCACTCAGGTCAGAAACAAGATGAGTTATATCCAGTGTAGTTAGGCAAGAGGCCTAAAACCTAGGAAGAGGAAAGCAGTTACTGTTTAGGTAGATTATATGACTACGTATCAGCAAAACCCAAAAGAATCTGTGGCAAACTACAGAGTACTTAGTGGAGAGTATAAGATTAATATAGAAAAATCTTCACGTATACAAGTAGTAACCAGTTTGAAGAAATAACGGAGACCAGACTCCATCTACAGCAGCAGAAAACAAATTATTTAGGAAAAAAACTTAGCAAAAAATCTGCCAAACTTGTATGAGAAGTGCTAAAACACTACCAACAGATACAAAGTACGACTGGACAACTACAAAGATTTCCACATTCATAGATAGCAAGATTCTTCTTCGGAAAGATGCCAGTCCTCCTGGAGTTCAATTTAATGTATACCAATAAAGAGAACATTAGGGATTTTTAAAAGTTAGATCAGCTAATTAGTTTGGAAGAGTAAGCAAAGGCAGCCAGGAAATCCCCGCAAAGCAAGGTCAAGGAGGGAGGGCTTGTCTTGCCAGACATTAAAATATAAATAATGCAGCACTGACCCATGAAGAGACGCCACAGCAACACCGCACAGAGAATACAGACGCATGTCCAAGTGCACACGGAAACCTGGTTATGGTAACCGCTAGCATCTGTGTCGGGAGGGAGTGGGGGACATCTGAACAATGACAACAGCTGATAGCTAGATGCAGAAAGACAGCATCGGATCCACTGTCAACCATACAAATAACAATTAGATCAAAGATCTAAATGTAAAAATGAAACCCATCTATATACTAGCAAAATTATAGGTAACTCTTAGAACCTGGAAGTAGAGAGATCTTCCCAACGAGTCACCATCTACAAGTGATAAGGCAAATTAATAAACTTGACTGTATAAAAACAAATTTCTGCATGTCTAGAAATAACAAAAACAAAGCAAAAAGCAAATGCTAAAGTGGGGGAAATATTTACCTATTTTTACAAGACGTATTTATTTGAAAGAGAGAGTCAGGAGGGGCAAAAGGAGAAGAGATCATCTCAGACAGACTCCCCAGCAAGTCCAGAACCTGAAATGGGTCTCCATCCCACAACCCCACATGATCTGAGGGGAAACCAAGAGCCAGACCCTCAACCAACTGAGCCACTCGGGTGCCCCAACATTTATAATTTAAATCGCAAAAGTTAACATTCATAATTTGTAAGGAGCAAAAGTAGAGAAAAACCATAACCTGGAAGAAAACTGAGCAAAAGATACTAATGAATGAATTCACAGGAAAAAAATGCAAGTGAATTATATTTTTAAAAAAAAGTTCAACCTCATTCTTAAAAAGAATGCAAATTAAAACTAGTGATACCATTTTTCTTCAAGCAAATTGGCAATAATCCCTCAGTGTGAGAACCTACTTGAAAAGCCGTGAGGAAACAGGCTCTCTTAAATTGCAGATGGGATGAGAACAGCGATACAACCTCTGCAGAGGGGAACTGGACAGACAGTATCTGGAAAAATGTTACGTACCTTCACCATTTGACCCACCGATCCCATTTCTGACACTGTGTTCTAAAAAGCAGCTAACAAAAATAAAAAATGCCATTTACATAGTATTACTTAAGGAACTCTATTTGTAATAGCAAAAACTGGAGACATACAACCAAAATATCCATCGACAGACTTTGAAACCTTGGATACTTTCAGATCAATGAATCTATATTATAAAATTGTGATTATTGAATGTTGTTGGTTGAGTACATAGAAGAAAATGGTAAAATCCCTATTTTGTGAATTTCTGAAATTGGCAATTTTTATGTTAAGTAGCATTTCACTGTTTTTCAGGGTTAGTTCCTTTCCTGAATATTAAGGCCACTGAAACCTCTTTTTACGCTCTTTCATGAATTCTTTTACCATAAACCAGGAGTTTTCAGAGTGAGTGAAAAATTAGACAGGGATCATAACATTTCAGGCAAAACAACCTCTCTTCTCCCTAGTATTTTTTTAAATTCTGCAACTAAATGAAGGTACTAGGTGGTAAATAACCTTGAAAATTTTTGACTATTTTAGTCTCATCAATGCAATTTAATTCTTTCAGGTGTGTGTGAGTTTAAAGTGTATTTAGGGTTAGTTTGTTAATACCCGGCTAATGACCTTTCCCCCTACATAGGACCATCTATGTTGGTGCCAAGATCAATCCTGCTTTGGTTTCTGTGGCCTGAGCTATAGACCACGCGTTACATTACTAGGACTGTAACTCACCTCTTGTCCAACGTTCTCTGAGCAGCCTTTATGACTTTTTCTCTATTAAATTTTCTTCCAAACTGAGGTCAGTTGTAAAAGTTTAGGAGTTTGTGGTTCTCACCTGACCTTCCTCTATAAGAGTGTGGCATTTTCTCCTACTTTTCATGTGAAAACAACAAAATAAAACATTAAAACAGAATTTCTAAACTGACTAAAACCACTTATACATTTTGCCTATTTTTTCATAAACTTCTCAAGCTAAAATATGACAGTATGGAATTTTATTATTATTAAAAATGGACTTGCAGATTCTGTGAACAAATTCAATAATACTGGTTTGGTTCTTCATAAGCTTGTTAAAAGAAAAAATTAACATCATTAGGTGAGTATAAAGCTAATTGATAAATCACTAACGGAAAGATTTTATTTGGCCCACTTTCATGAAGGCTCTTCATGTTCTGTATAAGTCAAAAAAATGTCAGTATATCTTGACATGTGTTTACAAAAGCCACTAAAGATGCAGCACACTGCAAACAGCAAAGTGTCTGGCTAAAAGAAAACAGATTTTTTTTTTTTTTAACAAATACAGCAACTATATTAAATGTATTTATTTGGAATGTAATGTAAAGTGGTTTTCAAAAAAATCTAAATGTTACCTAAATGTTCTGGTTTTAAAACTGGACAAATCAAGTATAAAAATGTGTCACTCAATAGTGGACATTTTTCTAACCTCCCTTCTCTTTTTGCCAGAGAGAGGTTTAAAAAAATGTGCCTAAACTTGTGTTTTTCCTCTTCCAAGAGGAAAGGAACTTACCTGCGGCTTCACATAGTGGTCACGGGTTTTCACAGAAAACCCTGCCATGGTGGTAGCATTTCCTCCTCTTCCTCCTATAGCTCGATTAGAAACGCTGGTTTTGAAGAAACTGTAAATGCGGCCGATTTAGTGAGAAACTGCAACCTGCCGGTTGGAACTGCCTAATCAGCTTCAGCTGATGCTGTATGAAGGTAGCGGGGCTCTGACACCTGCAGGCAGGGGGTGGTTACAGACCGTGGGGCAGAGTCCTGTACAGTACACCGCACACACTTCACAACACAACACATGGTTAGGTGCTGCCACCAGCTCATGACCCTGACATTTAAGAACTCATGCAGAGGAGAGCATCGAGTGAGCCCCAAAGAGCAACTGTGAAGGGACTGGTCGGGCGACAGACCAGTTATATTCCCAAGTCTCCTGCCGCCCTGAGCCTAATAAAAGATAAATAAGGACACGACTCAGACTTTGTGTGAGAAAGATGTTTAGTTGCTTTAAGTTATACGGCATACACTTTTACATTTCCACTTTTTCATAGGAATTTATTACTTACTATGGGGCCTACTTCCAACTGAAGTGTTGATCCTAATCAAATTAAATTCTACTGAGTATATTCATGTAAGTTCTGGGAATGGCTTCTTCCCTGATGACAAAGTATCCAATGTTTTTCATGAACAAAGTATCCAGGTTTTTCATGAACAAAATAAAGTTTATAAATATTTTGTTTTTTTATAACATTTCTTAGTACAGTCAGAGGGCACAGAAGTAGAGGCTCAATGGCTAGGATGAATATGCTTCATCTCTACCCTCTCGGGGGTTTTATTAACAAAAACAATGTAATAGCATCTTTTCACTGACCAAAGCAACCCCATGTTGATCAGATCACACTGACACTTGCAAGTGACAAGCACATGAGAAGGCGGCACGGGTGCCATCTCCTTAAAGACAGTAGACAAGTAACCTGTGGTGGGGGACTGAGAAGTCAGCACTGGTTTACATTACAGGATTACTTAACCTTGACCTTAAAACCAGAATAGTCTGAGGTGAAAAATCATCACCACTCCTATATTATGACACTGAAGAAAAAAAAAAAATGAGCCAGGGCTTTTTCACTGATAAGTTATAAGCATTAGGCAAAAGCAAAGACAATAGAAGTCAAATCAAATCTATAAAGCAGTAATAAAATATAAAAACATTATCAAACTCTAGTGGATGTTATTCTAAATTTGGAAGATACATAATTAAAAAGCTTACTCCCCCCTCCAAAAAATCCAAAGTGAAAAAGTCAATTTTAGCAAAGATATCTATATCTATCTATATATATTCATATATATATGCAGATATAGATGCACACGAATAATGCTAAATAGATTTACAAAGATGTTAATTTGGCACTTTTACTTGGATTTTTAAAGAAAGGAAATACAGATATCGTTGCATAGCAAATTCTCATTCTGGAGAAACAAGATTTAGAAACAAAAGGTTCAAACATCTCCCTTCTTAAAAAAATAACATGGACACAGATAACTTTACCCGTTAAAACTCCTGGTTGGCATCTTTATAAATCTGTCTTGATATAACTAACTCCACAAGTTTGACAAAGTTATTTTAGTTTCTATCAGCGATACCTGGTTTATCCACTTTCAGTACATGTACCATGTGGCCAGAAGTCCATAAATAATAATAATGTTTTCAATGCAGAAATCTTTTTTAAAGTTTTAAAGGGAAGTATTGCTCAGTAGATAAATTCTCCTGGAATTTCTTGTAGCAAAGGTTCCTCAAACTTAAATCGTTTGGAAATGGCCTTTTGCTCCATTTTCTCTTTTTCAGACTGTCTGCATTGTCCTAAAGTATATGAAGTAAATACAATTAACTCTTCTGTTGCACCTAATTCCTCAGTTTCCGGCTTCTGAGTATCTGAATTAATTTCAGGCACAGCATCACCTTCTTGGAGTGCATTTGCTGCTTCTAATGCCCCTTTCACTTTGAAAGAAGGATCGTGAACACTGCTCTCCGTCAACCACCGATGCTTTAGACATTCTTCGGCTGTGGCTCGATCTCTGTAAAATGAAACACATTTCACACTTAAGACAGTTTAAAACCTCAATTAGAGGGGCACCTGGCAGTTCAGTTAAGCCTCTGCCTTCGGCTCAGGTCCGTGATCTCAGGGTCCTGGAATCGAGCCCCGCATCGTGCTCCCCACTCATCAGGGAGTCTGCTTCTCCCTCTCCCTCTGCCCTCAACTCGTTCTTTTTCAAATAAATAATCTTTAAAAAAAAAAAATAAAATAAAACTTCAATTATAAATTAGAGCATACTGGGAGGGCCCCGGCTTGTTCAATCGGTAGAGCAAGTGACTCCTGATCTCAGGGTTGAGTATGCACTCCATACTGGGTATAGAGATTACTCAAAAAATAAAATCTTAAAAATACATAAATCAGAGCATAAGGTGTATTTATTGTATTATATATGGGGAGGTATGAAGAGCTGACAAGAATCTTACTGTGATTCCTGAGTCAGACTGGGAGTTTTGGCATCTGTGCAAATGCCACTCCCACAGTGTTGGAAAACACTTGAAGGAAGAGATCTCTGAAAAGCCCTTTTGGAAGACCAGACAGACAGACAATAGCTGTTTCACTGAGATGCAGCTCATGTTTTCTAAGAAACTTCATTTTTGACATATTCTTTCAACAAATACAAATAAGCTCAAGGTTTCATCTAGTTTAATGTCTACATTGTCCTGCCTCCCATTTGGTGTTTCAGGTTAGCCTGCTTTTGTTGAGAGCAGATCACTCAAAAATGGACAAAGATCAATATTCACTAATACTTACTCAGGTTTCTTAACTAAAAGGGTCTTGATGAAGTCAATAGCAGACTCAGACACGACATCAAATTCTTCCTCAGAATAACTTAAACTCATTTGAGAGATGTTTAGGAATGTTTCTTGTTTATTGTCACCTAAGAAAGGTGAGACTCCTGTGAGCATGACATACGTTAACACTCCAATGCTCCTAAAGCAGAATGAAAATGCAAGAAAAATTAATATCCTACTCATTTCTTGAAACCAATTTGATCAAGTTTTCAGAAATAACTCTTACCACATATCTGTTGCCATGCTGATAGGATCGTAACTAAGAATTTCAGGAGCTAGTATCAGAAACAAGAAAACATTTAGCTGTGTGAAAAAAAATTCCCAATTTGCACTTTGAAATAAAAAATTTTTTAAAATACTCATCAAAAACTCTAAGACACCACCAGTATTTGTGCTAACATGAAATAGCATTATATAAATTAACATGAATTACTGTAAAGCCTAACTAGATGTAATTAACTTATTTTCCCACCAGTACCCTCCATTGTTTGGTCTTAATATTTTTAAAATACCCGAATGCATGAGTACTGTAACAGGAACTGACAACTCTGACACCTTTCTCCTCCCATACCCACGATAATCGAGTGTCCTGACAGATGACTGCTTTACAGTCTTAATGCCATCCGCGATGCTGCTTCCCCATGGCCCGCACCCTAGACCACGGCACTTTCCCCTGACCTGCCTGATCTCTTCTCCATGCTGTGGCCGGAGGGGGTTTTAAGATGTCCACCCACTGACAAAAAGTCAATCAACATGGTTAAAGAAAAAACTGGGCCTTCTCAGATGACATGCACCACACACACAGACAACAAAGTTGCCTCTGTAGAGTCCTGGAAAACAGCATGCTTTGATAACATTTAACTAAACTGTCCCAGCAAGCAATACAAAAGACATTGTCAAATGTGCAAGGACTTAGGAGAAATTTATGAAAATCCTCCTTGAAAGGCAAACTCACTCACTGATACAATCCAGTCAACCACAAGATGAGTTTTTTTCAAAAGTGGTAAGAACTCAAGACAGGCAATCAAGTATTGAATCCATTTATAAACAGATCAAAAACTAACAACTGTGGTAATTACAATTTTAACAAGTGGGGGGTGAAGATATCTAATCCTAGGAAAAAAACGAAACACTCAAGTCACATACTCATCACTGGTAGGGGATGGGGGCACACACCCCCCCCAATATTAGGGAGGAAGAAAAGGTTGGGAGAAAATGTTAGGTAGGGTATATTTCCTCAACTTCACCTTCTGATGCTGAGTCGTGAAACAGAGGTTATGAATATTATTTTAAAGTTTTAAAAGAAACTATTGGGAAATTTAAAATGAAATGCACAGCATCCAAACTACTGGAGGGGAAAAGGAGACCAAAGAAGCTGCTGGGAGGAGGGAGCAGGAAATAGTAGCTTCCTTTCTCATGTTAATGATAAGCTGAACACGGATGTAAGAGTTGATAGAGCCAATCCGATGGATAGTGTTAGGGTAGCCCCATTTTAGGGACAGAGGCATGGGGGGTCTAAAGAGATTTCAGGACCGAGGTCATGTGTACAGCCCTCTGCCCAGACAGGATTCTGTAAAGAGAACAAGCTGGGAGGCTTACACTCACCTTGAAATTGCAGGAAGGAAAGAGAGGAGAGGCTCCCTTGTTTTTCTCTATTACATAGTTCTGAATTATTTTTAGTCTTCTTGGATTGGGATTTACTTTTATAATAAAGATAGTTCTGGTTTTTTGGAGGGGGAAAAAAAAGTTCTTGGTAGAAAACTGAGAATGTACCCAAAGAACAGCATAAAACAAAACACAAGAGAACTCCCTTCAGGGCAGTAACCACCACAAGGTTCTCCTCTCACAGCCCTGCGTTCCTCGTTTGCTCTAGTCTGCAAGGCTTTCGACCGGCTGAGGGATCTGGGCTGCTGCTTCCCAAGAGGAGGCCTGCGAAGCCCCATCCTTAAACCTTCCTGAGTGGTCACGACGCACACTGGAATTTAAGTGTTCTAGCCCACAAAGAACACATCAACATTCTGAAGGTTGTCTGCCAGTGATACCTTTCATTACCTAATTAAGGATGTTTCAAATCGTAGGACTTTAACTTTAAAGCATTGGGTTATATATTTTGCATTATCATTGCCCAACAGCTTTGTTTTCCTCAACCCTATCTGTCCTCTGGAATTGACGCTTCTTGTAAACTAAGTCCCACTACCCTCGGCTCCTCTCCGGAAAGAGGCCTCGGCTGCCCAGGCCCTCTAGAAATGCAGCCAGCCTGTCCCCTTAACAACTCCAACCTCCGCCTTCTCCCCTGCCCCTGGCTGCTGTCATCGGACACAAAACCACCCCCTGACTCGCCTGCCACCACCCTGGACAGCGTCTGCGCTCCTGTCTGCCCCAGGCAGCTTGGCATCCAGCTTCTGCACCTATAGGTCTAGAGCGCCGCGGTCCACAGCCGCCCCTCGGCCCTAGTAATGATGGAGAACTGTTCCACCTCTGAAATTGTAAATATTGTAAACTCTTGGTCACCACCTTGACACTCTTTCACTGCCCTTGCTCTGCTTCCGGGTATCTTTTTTAACCTCATTCAGGCCATAGCTCCCTTTGCATCCTGTAGTTCTGCCAGTCTGTCCAAAAAGTCAGAATTCACTTATTTTTGAACAAAACTGAAAAGCCACGGTTCATCCCTTCAGCTGCTCTTGCACCTTCAAGGCTTAACACTTCTTTCTTTCTGCCAGAAGCTCGACCCTGCATTAATCCAACAACAACGAAATGCCACATGCCAACTGTTTCACAGGGCTTGCAATTACCCAACAGTGTTTGTTATGAACTTAAAGTTCTTTAAAGGTCCTTACTTGTTAAACATCCTCCTACCTTCAAGTAACTTGGTATCCTATACTTTGTTAAGAGAATCCTTTTTGATTCCTTTTAGAAGCAAGCCCTTAAATTCTCTTGATTCCCTTCAGGAAAGCAATCATCAGTTTGGTAACTTACCGTTTAATGTTTACCATTTTTAAATCTTTACACAAAAGAAGGACTCTGATGGTAGAATTTTAATATAGCAGATGGCCTGCCCCACTGTTAACCACACTGCATGTGAGCTCCCTAACGAAGACGATGCCTGACCCCAAATGCAGAACATAACCCCCTCTCAGGAGTACTTACCCACATATTCAGGAGTACCCATAATTTCTCGGAGCTCTTCGCTGTTCTTCATTATTCTTGAAAGACCAAAATCAACTATCTTAATGTCACCCAGCGGTGATGCACTTGTCAGCAGAATATTCTGAGGCTAAAAAATACAGAAAGAGCAAGTAGCCCATAAAGCCTACACAGCTCGCCGGTGAAACCGAGATCGACAAAAAAAAAAAACAGAAGCAGTCATTCACGAAATACTTCTACAATATATTTACAATACATAAGGCAACAGGCCTCATACAATCTCTTCCCCTTATACTGGCTCCCGCTCAGCACATAAAAAAAAGATGGGGTAGATGCACATTTTTTTTTTAAAGATTTTATTTACTTATTTGACACAAAGAGAGAGATCCCAAGTAGGCAGAGAGGCAGGCAGAGAGAAAGGGGGAAGCAGGCTCCCTGCCGAGGAGAGAGCCCGATGCAGGGCTCGATCCCAGGTCCCTGAGACCATGACCCGAGCCAAAGGCAGAGGCCTTAACCTACTGAGCCACCCAGGTGCCCCTCATCTACCCCATCTTAAAAACAAAACCAAGCCACTCATAAATATCCTATAAAACTCTCCATTTCTTTCTAGCCAACGCACTCACTCCGGGCTACTCCCTCAAAGCTCAGCTAGAAAGCATGGCTGTGTACACTTGCTGTCACTTCTCAGTGCACTGAGTCTGGATTTTGCCCCCTCTCCTAGGTCTAGCTGTTCTTACTAAGATCGCAAAATCTTAAATAATCAAAGACAACCCCCCCACCCAGATCGAATAAATGTCTTTCAAGGCACCATTGTGGCTGTATGATTTGGCCTGCCAACCACCCTTTTACACACTCTTGGATGTTTTCCTCCTTAATCTCTCACCATTTTCTAAGGATTTCTTCCTTGTTCTCTCCTTTTAAATACTGGTGTTGCCCCAGATCCCTCATTGGCTGGCCCTCCACTATGTCATCTACTACTGAAGCTTCAACCACCACTTACAGGCTGGTGACCTCTATCCTAAGTCCTTCTCTGACTCATAGATCCAATTAAAATCAGATCTTTTCATTTGGCTGAAATGGGCCACACCTTCAACTCCCACTACTGAGCAAGGCCATCAATCCAGTAAACAGCTCAGGCAAGAGTTCTTCCTTCAGCCCCATCAACCCCATGCCTCTCCTCCTCCTCCTCCTTTTTTTTTTTTTTAAGATTTTATTTATTTGACACACAGAGAGAGATCACAAATAGGCAGAGAGGCAGGCAGAGAGAGGAGGAAGCAGGCTCCCCGCCAAGCAGGGAGCCCAATGTGGGACTCAATCCCAGGACCCTGAGATCATGACCTGAGCTGAAGGCAGAGGCTTTAACCCACTGAGCCACCCAGGCGCCCCATGCCTCTCCTTATCTACACCCAGTGTCATTGCCTGGGTCAGGCACTGGGGGGAATCAACCTAAAGTGCTCTGTCTCCTTCATTTTCAACCATGTCTCACACCTAGTGAAGTCATGGACAGTACCATGTCCCAAATCTCAAAACCCCCAACTGCTTCAAGTTTGGGCTTTCATTATTTCTCACCTGGACCACTACCCTCCTGCCTCTAGTTTTCCCCACCCACCTTCAACCCATCCTTCACTGAACAATAAATATTCTTGCCATAAAGTAAGTCTGATCATGATACTGGTTGCTAGTCCTCACCCACGAACACATTCTCAGAGGAAATGTATTTGACAATGGGCAACAGAGCTACCCAAGGCCAAGGCCACAGAATCAATAAGGTTCATATTCCTGGAGTCTTTTTTTTTTTTTTTAACCCAAATAACCTCAGATACTTTTACATAAAAATTCAAACATATATACTATAAAATAAAATTCACTTCAATTTTTAAAATAAAATGATTTTTTAAAAAGGTTTTATTTATTTATCTGATATAGATGACAAGTAGGCAGAGAGACAGGCAGAGAGAGAAGGAAGCAGGCTCCCTCCTGAGCAGAGAGCCCGATGCGGGGCTCCATCCAAGGACCCTGGGATCATGACCTGGGTCGAAGGCAGAGGCTTAACCACTGAGCCACCCAGGCGCCCCAAAATAAAATGACTTTTGAAAGAAAAGTTTATGTTGCTTCAGAAAAGGGCTGCACTTCCTGACTTCTGCCATTAAGAATATTTCCAAAGAGAAACTGAGAACCATACGTACCAATAAAGTATAAATACCTCACTACAGCACCCCAAGTGTTTCATGATCTGGCTTCTGCCTCCTCTTCACGATTCATCTCCTGCCACCCTCCCGCAGGCAATCTGTGTTCCAAATCCAACAAGCTGTAATCCCTAAACAAGATGTGCACACCCCCATCTCATGCCCTTGCCTTCTGTGCTCCCTTTGCTCAGGAAGCCCTCTCCCCTTCTCTGCTTGCAAATTTAGTTCCATCACTCACTCCATGCGTGGCGGGTCTCAGCAAGGCACCGGTGCCTCAAGAAAGCCAACTCTGACGCCCCCTCTGGCCCTCCAGGGAGGGCTCGATGCCTGCCCCCCTCTACTCCACAACACCTTGTACGTGACAGATGTATGCCCCTGCTCGGTTTGTTGTATTTTCCTCTCCCCTCTGTCACACTGTGGTTCTCCAGAGGTTTGTAATGAACGGTAACATCTCCCTTCCTTCCATGCATATGCAGCCACTCCATCTGACTTGTCTCCTTCTTCCTCTCCCGTAGGTCACTACAATCCAATGACCTAATCCCACGCTTTCTGAACATCGCTGACATCGCTGCCGCTCCTTCCTTGTTTACAGACTCTTTTACTCTTGGCTTCCACAGGAAAGCACTATCCTGCTTTTCCTCCTCTCTGGCTGCTGCTTCTGTCTCCTTTGTTGGCTCATCGTCCTTTAACTGGCCCATTCAATGGGTTTCTCACAGCCTGGTCTTGAGGCTCCCCGCTCGTACACTCCCCGCTCTCACCTGACACAGTGCATCTGTACCCAGGGCCTAAGCATAGCCTAGACATTATGAGTCACAGATTTTTATCTCTGGCTCAGACCACTTCAACCAACTGCTCACCTACTCTCTTCCCTTTGATGTCTCACAGCTACCTCAAATTCAACATGCTCAAACCAGACTATTTTCCCTCCCAAATCAGATTCCCCATATGCCAGTGACTGTCACCTCAGGGAATGACACTCTCACCTAGCAAGGTAGAAGAAAACACTAAGAATCACCTTGGCCATTCCTCTCTCCCCACTTTCTCCTCATTTAGCTGACGTTTCACTACACCCTATGGAGTTTAAGTCATAAATTTAAGCATTTCTAGACTTTATTTCTCTCCAACTACAGAACACTCATTCAAGGTACCATCAAGTTTTTGCTCAATTGCAACAGCCTCTGAACACTTTGCTAGGGTCTATTTTGCCCAGCCTTCTGTAGACAGAAGGATCTTTTGCTCCATGCAAACCTGATCTGTCACCCCCTGCGAAAACCTGTCAGTAGCTTCCCGCTAGCCTTAACCTCCAAACTCCTTAACGTGCATGCAAACCCCTGCTAGTCCGAGCTCCTCCCAGGCTCTCCAGACTCATCAGTAACCTGTTCCCCTTGGCTCGGCGACAGTGGAGACTGTCTCAGCAGACACTGTCCAGTGTATCCTACTTGCCATGCTCGCGCTCACAACAATATCTTTGTGTACTTTTTCTCCATTATTCTGTGCATCATGTCAGCTTGCTGAGAAGACCTCTAGGATGGCAGCAAAGAGATTCTAACAACGTTCAACAAGCAAGAACATATGAAACAGGAAGTTGAGGTCTAGGTGGTTCCTCTCTTGTAAAGGGGTTACTATCTACCCAACCGTCCCTCCTGCCCTTCTCTATTAGGAAAATGCTTATAGATTGACCCAAGTCTGGATTCAGGGGCAGAGAAGGAAGAATCCCCAGCTCCAGGAGTCATGCAGTGGGCTGGCACCCAGGGGCACACATTAGCTGCTGCTTGAATGAAAGGAAGAGACAGAACTATACAAAAGAACCTAACAGGTGTCCACTTTGTGTCAGGAATGGAGGCACTGCAAATACCAGTGATCCCAAGTCTCCAGTGACAGTTCCCCATCAGAAGAAAAATCACAGGGAAGCACCCAGCAGGCTCGACCAGCTCTGCTGTGCGTTTCAAGTGCGCTCGTGGACAAAGCGCTCAGGCCATCCATCGGCAAGAATAATTCAGCCTTGGAGAACTGTACAGGAGAGAAGTGAGCAGACCTTGGAGGAGAAAAAGGATACTGTCGTTTATTCAAAAAAATTTTATTGACGGCCTACTGGGAAAACAGAAAATAAGACCTAAATCCCACGTTCTTTTGGAGGCTTACATTCCAATGGAGACAAAGAAGCAAGAGTAAATAGTTAACACCTTGGGTGCTTTTAAGCACTCAGGAGAACTCAGCAGGGAAATGGATGGGAGTGTCTGCGGGGTGTGTCTGTTGCGCATGAGTGTGCTGGTTCCGGGTAGTCAGGCAAGGTTTCTCTGAGAAAGCAGTAGTGAGCTACGAAGGAGCCAGTCCCGGCACAGTACTCAGGGGCCTGGTGTTGGCAGGGGGCATTCCGGGAGAAGAAAGACCCCGCCAGACGCAAGGACAAGCTACCAGTGGAGGAACCACAAACCGGAGAACAGCGCAAAGGCAGAAGGGACGAGTGTGGTGGCAAGCAAAGCCTAGTGAGCAGATGGGGGCGGAGGAACAGGAATCAGGCTTTGTGAGGCCTTCTGCAAGAACTGGTCGAAGACAGACTAGAGGGGAGGACAAGAGGACATCCCAGGGAAAGAAAAGGCCACACGCCGAAGCATATACAGGTGAGCTAATCTACAGTGTGATGCGTGCAAGGGATTCTCAAATACAAGAATATGTCTTCAAAGAATGTGCCTCTACCCTGTTTTTGCAGTCCTAAAAGGGAGACAGAGACAGAGTGAGGAAGATATGATGAAGCACAGAATAAAACAAAACAAAACAAAAATAGAAGAAACTTTACACATTCTACTAACCAAATCCACAGCCCATTGGGACCGACGCTGTGGAGGAACAAGGTGCTTAGATCATTCACTGATTAATACAGCCAAGGTCAGCAAGAGAGGACAACTGGTTCCATTCTGATTCTCAGACCCAGAAGGAGAGGTGCCTGCAAAAACACCACAGACTGCTGGCAGTTCAGTCTGGAAAGAGTCCACGGCTGAGGATATGGCTCCGGAGGACAAGGACATAGTGGCAAGACTAACACCATGAAAGTAAATGAGAGGAAGAGAAAACAGCAAGAAAAAAAGTGGCCAAGATGAGTTTGGGCCAATACCTATATCAAATGGAAAGCCACAAGAGTGACAAGCACGTTCAGAAATAGCAGTCTGAGGGCGCCTGGGGGGGGCGGGGTTCAGTTGGTTGCACAACTCCCTTCAGCTCAGGTCATGATCCAGAGGTCCTGGGATCAAGTCCGAAATTGGGCTCCCTGCTCAGCCGGGAGTCTGCTTCTCCCTCTTCCCCTCCCCTGCTTCGTCCACCCCCCACACCATCAAATAAATAAAATCTTTTAAAAAAAGAAGAAGAAAAGAAAGAAAGAGAAAAAAGAAAAGAAATAGCAGTCTGAGAAGTGAGGCTAGGAACCCAGGCACCATGTTGTAGTAAGAAAATCAGGAAGGTGAGAGTCAAAGGTCCTCTTTGACACAAGAAAGAGTGAGGACCAAGAAAAGGCCACTGAATATAGCAAATAAACAACCTCTGAAAGACTTTTGAAGAAGTAATTTTTAGTAAAACCCTGGAAGAAAAACCCAGATTATAGGAGGTTGAAAAATAAGCCGAAAGGCTAAGTGATCTTTATATTACAGGTCATTCTGGCTTAATTATCTGTGGCTGTCCTCTGAACCAGTGCTGTCCTAAGGGAAGGTAATGCAAGTCACAGAATGTAACTTAAAATCTTCTATGGAGATATTATAAAAGGTAAAATGAAACAGGTGAAAATAATTTTAATATTTCTTTAATTTAATATATCTAAAATGTTATCCCTTCAACAGGTAATAATATAAAATTTTTGAGCTATTTTACTTTATTCCCCCCCATACTAAGTCCTTGAAATCTGGCAAAAAGTTCACACTTGGGGCACATCTCTGCTCTCAAGTGCTTGACAGCCACAAATGGCCAGTGTTACTGGATTGAACAGTGTAGCTATAAACACCTTTAATTAAAAATAAAAAATCCAAATGATACCCCAATAAATGTTCAGAGAATTCTTAACATCTCTTGTATAATGTCCTAATCTATTACCACTACACAATTACAGAATAGCAGTTCATCTTGAAAACTTATTCATAAAAACTAAGACTTTCTGTCTATAGTGAAAACAACTGGCTCAGTGTAATCTGTCATTTTGTACAAAAGATTGTTTTCTGAATCAAAAAAAAGTTTTGGCTACAGTAGAAACTTAAAACAGAAAGACAAAAACCACGAATTGCTGTCACTACAGAAGTCTGGACTATAGAGGCAAGCTAACTGTTATAAATTAATCCAAACCAGATAAAGCATCCCTCCTGTCACATACACAAAAGGACAGAAAATGTGCAACTGATCACTGTTAGAATCAGTTTCTCTCTCTCTCTCTTTTTTTTTTAAAGATTTTATTTATTTATTTGACAGATAGAGATCAGAAGTCAGAGAGGCAGGCAGGGACAGAGGATGAAGAAGGCTCCCCACTGAGCAGAGAGCCTGACTCGGGGCTCGATCCCAGGACCCTGAGACCACGACCCGAGCCGAAGGCAGAGGCTTTAACCCACTGAGACACCCAGGTGCCCCAAGTTTCTCTTTTTAATCATAAAACAACAAGAGGTTTTGGCAAACCACCTTCATTAAGTTGGAAACAAACTCCATTAAAAAGCTATTTTCTCTTTGTTAATTAGCTTCTAGCTATTTCTTCAGGGAAAAAACTAGGATTACGAGTCCCAAGACTTCTCAAGGCAATTTTTATATTATTACACTAATGAAATACTCCAGTAAAATAAAATGTCATTATTCAAGCAAATTAGATAAGAGAAGTTGCCTCTGTTACATATATTCATCATTGAACATGTTTTGCCCTTTCCAGTACATAAAAAATTCCAAGAGAAATATTGTGAAGTGGAAATCTTTACCATATCGTAAGGGCCATCTGTGATTACTAAAACATGCACAGTCTGTAAATGTTCTAAGAACATTAATACCATTTGTTCCTTTAAAATAGCTTAAATGTTTGTCCCTTAAATTTTATTTATACTTTACATTCCCTCGGAAATGCTTTTTTTGGTAATCATGTAAAAATTAGTTGGAGTGGTGGTAATGAAGTAAATTCTAAATTAATGTGATCAGATTATTAAAATGTTACTGTATTTGAAATCTAGGCCCAGTCACATGCATCCATCATCTACCAAAGTGAGAGACATTAAACGGTTGACAGAGGGATTGCTAGGAAAAAACACGTTTTACAATCAGAGCTCTTTCAGGGAATTTCAGTTAATGCTTACTGTGTAGTTTCTGCCAACTGCCCTGGTTTGACCACAGATACATTTCAGAAACAGACCTTACTCTTCTAAATAAAACCTAAGTACAGTTACAGGACTATAATCTGCCCATCTGTGATGGCAAAATATACCCACTTCCAGGAAGTGAGACAGCTGTGCTGCAAACAAAGAGAAGTACATTAGCATTTACAGCTCAGCCAGACCTTCCTTCTAGAGAGTCCTGTTCGTGTTAACAAGTGGTGGCTCATGGCACCTAACTCTATTTAAGACGCATGAATCCCAGGTGGTAAAAGAAAACAAGAAGGTCGCTGGAGAAGCAATGACAATGGAAGAAACAGGAAACACACAAACTGTCCTCAAACAGACAAAGGCAGTCAGGAGATCTTTGGATTATCTTATTTCTCTGCTTCACAGCCGGCGGGGGGTGGGGGGGATATTTTATTTATCTTGGTATCGTCATCTTCTCCTATATATAGCTCATTTAACAGTTACTGAATCATCACCCAGGAATAAGAGCACTATAAAGTTGAGATTGACTTGCTTAATTAGCCTTAAGTTACCATGAAGAAAATTTTGAGGAACATTTTTATCAGGCAACGAAAATTCAAGCTTTTTATTTATTAACACCCAGTCATAGTACAGAAAGAAGTTAATACTAGTGTCTGAATCAGTTTGGGAGACTGTTTAAAAATGTTACCCCTGGGTGCCCGGGTTGGCTAACTTGGTTAAGCAACTGCCTTAGGCTCAGGTCATGATCCTGGAGTTCCAGGATCAAGTCCCACCTGCATCAGGGTTCCCTGCTCAGCGGGGAGTCTGCTTCTCCCTCTGACCCTCTCTCCCTTCTCTCTCATTCTTGCTCTCTCAAATAAATAAATAAATAAAAATTAAAAAAAGAAATGTTACCCCTCTTTCAAGTAATACACTGATGTTCAAACTGTCAGTGACCAACTTAAATCTCAAAACGGAAAGTTCCAGCTTCTAGTTCCTGGCCGGCTCCTCTGCTTGTCACATACATGTAACAGTGTGGACGAGCTCATGACCGAAGACCGGGTATAGAACTGTTGAGAGATCTATCCAGCAAAGACCATTCAAACACAAAGAGCACCAGGTTTTAAGACTGGATTTCTCTGTGTTCTTTCTGGTCAAGTCCATCCTGTGACTGAAGTAGGCCACTATCCCACTATCCCACTAATTCACCAAATCGAGGTCATTTTGAGGCTTTTAGCTTTGTCCTGACTTTGGCAGAGTTGTTGTTTCTCAGATTTTGTCAATCCTGCCACAATTTACGTGAAATGAGTGGGCTTTCCCTTCATCGCAGTTTAGCGTCTTTTCTATTTTTGCAGTCGTATAAACAGTCAAAGATCTGCATCTGCTACCCCTCAAAGCATTTGCCATGTTCAATTTAAGATATCTGGCTGAGAGTCATCAGTGAATCAGTCTTTTGGCAAACTGCCCATCTGGGGTCTGATCTGAAGCCAAGTAGCATATTTCCCATTGTGACAATTATCTCTTTTATAGGAGAACTACAATAGTTATTCTAGTTTCTAACTACTTGTCTCTGGGACAAGAATGTCCCATTTTAACCATAATGGAACATAAACAGTCTACTAACTCATAGTTGCCCTAGACATGGGGACTGTCAATTTGAACAGAATTAAAAGTTCAGAAAACATATTAGCTTTGTAGCTTTCCAGCCCTTAGACTCAGAGTCAACATTATAAGCATAAATTGTCATGGCACAGATGGTTCTTAAAAGGTATGGGACAGCAGACTCTCTGTCCAGACTCACAGAGGTCACAGAAAGTCAACTGGAGAGGACCTTTTGGTAGAAATCATTCCCATCAGCACGGCTGCGGCACCAACTCTGTCTCTGACCCTCCCCCTTCAGCAGTTCACATAGGGACATATCTGACTGCACCTGTGACACTGTGAGACAGAGGGATGGCTGAGAACCCCCCAGGCCACCCAGTCTTCTAGTTCCTCTGGGCCTATGAAACATGAAGAGTCCAGTTCCCAACATCAAAGGCCCATCATCAAAGCCTCTATTAAATCCAGAAAGAATTCTACACCAAGTGTACTGGGAGAAAGGAATATGATTTATACTGAGCGTATTAGGGAGAAAGGGATATAATTTCCTTGAGTAAATACACAGTTAAACCTGGTATTCAAGAACTTAATTTTCACCTTCGGCTGCTTTGCTTTCAAGTAACATCAAAGACCCATGACACACAGTGTTGGCAACCTGTCTGACCTGCTACTTAATTAGTTCCTGAATAATAGTTAAAGGTTGAGCTGTCATAAATCGAAAGCGTATTTCCTATAGGTGCAATGTTATTTAAATTAGGGTTCATTCCTGGAAGTTCTTTTCACATCATAAAACCAGCAAAACATCATAAAAAATAAACATAGGACTTTCCAAAGTTAAGTGTGTAAAACCAAACATGAAAAAAGGAAAAAAAATAAGCTTAATGCAAACATTACTTGTAGGAATTCTTCTGCATGCCTGACACTAACTGAGGCTTCCTGAAGTCCGAGTCTACTGAAGTCTGGGCTGCAGAGACCATCTTTTCCGGCTAAGTGTTCCCGAGGGAGGCAGTAGTGTGTATTACTTCCAGCAAATTTCCAAGCATATGACAGACTAAAGGGAAAAAACAAAGCCCTAGTTCCCTCAGCCGTGCTAGGAGGGTTTTACCCAGGCCATTTCAGCTTTACCATCCTGGAACTCCATGTGGGTACACCTGCCTTCCAAAAAATGCCACTTTACCTACCATAATCTACAGTGTCATAACCATGCATTTTAGCCGCTGTAGTAAAAAATTAACATCCCTGAGAAAAGTATGTTTACAGAATGAAGGTAAATTGGCGTTTTTCAGAAAAGAACAAGAAAGTTTCCAAATTGTTTTCTTTCCTCTGTATTTTCTGTAGGAAACTAGCATTTGAAGGAATATCTATTGCCCTTCCACCTTATTTCAGACAGAGTTTTATTAAGTTTACTTAAGAAGTCAACCTCCAGAGCACACACCGTACCCTCCTGTACTCCTCCCTGAGTGTTCCTTCACGCACTGAAGATAAAACACTGGTATTTAAACCGGAGGACATCTACCACACCCCACAGCAGCAGTTCCCAAAATAGCGCCTGTACTGGTATCAGTACCCCATGGGAACTCTGCAACTGGGGCCTAGCAATTTGCTTTGACAAGCCTTTCCTGACGGTCCTGATCCCTGTTGTGGTTGGAGAACCACTGCCATAAGCAGCTCCTTTCGCTAGAAGGCGAACTACAGCAGAAGTCAAGCGAGACCGGCAGATGAGGAGTAAAACGAGGCTGCAGAAGTCCAGAAGAGGAAAGCCTTTTTGGGGTTCAGGGGTTCAGTCTCCTCAGGTTACCTTCCTCCTTAACCCTGTCTCCTCTGGCTAATAAAGAATTGGAGTCACTGGTGTGTTCCTTGAGGAATGTTTCCTTTCCCACAGTCACACCGGGACTGGATATGGGGGTCTTAGACTCTTCTACCCTGGATGCCTGAAGGGATGCGCTAAGGATACCTGTAGCGGACCCTCACGGTCTCCTGAGCATCCACCCGCCCTCTGTTCTTTTAGAAAAAGAACTGATCTGAGAATCCAGCTCTTCCCCACTCTTGGCCCCAATGAAACTTCGGATGGGAGGAGGACTTTACCCCTCCAGGGTTGGAGCAGATAACACTGGTAATGCTGGCCTGGCCAGTCAAAACCCTGCACCATGCCCCCAGCCCCCACTCCCACATGCTTATTAGTTCCAGATCGATCTAAGTTGGTTTGGTGAGAGTGCATCTCCGCACTTCAGAAAGAGCTAATTAGTAGAACCTGGCTCTTTCCTGCTACACCTCTGGACAATTCTAAGGCTTAAATGGCAGCAGCTAGCTTACCATCTTTTTGCCATTTTGAGAAGGCAGAGCTGGGGATTGAAGAAAAACCAACTACTCGTAATATTTGAATTAATGAATAGTGTCATACCTTAAGTTAAAATTATGCCTGGTCTTTCTAGCCAATAAAATTTCCCTTTATGCGTCCCCTACTTTCAGCTGGCATTCTGATTACTTGATATGCTGCCCTTTGTGTATTCTTTCTTCCCTCTTCTTCCTTCGATAATTTTCAATTCTAAATCTACCTGCCTTGAATCTCTTTAGTTCTCTATTTTATTGACTGCTGCCTGCCTAATTTTCTACAACACTATCTTTCAGATATTCCTGCTAAAAAGTCATCTCCCTCTCCATAATGAAAACCCTGGAATCTGGTCTTTTCTCAATTGTCAATATCTCCTATTTCATCTCTCAATTCCAGTGATGCTATTCATTTATGTTTACCCCACAAGTTTTCCTAACTCGTGACAAAATTTTATCTTCTATTTTCTGAATTTTCCCATATTTTTTCCTATATTTTCTTTATCTATTTAAATCCTTTTTTTTTTTTTTTTTTTTTTTTTTTTTTTTTTTTTTTTTTAAGGTCTAGCTCAAACCCTATCTTTTATCAGGAAGAGTTTACCTATCCTACCAATATCCTCTAAAATTGCTCCCTTTTCTGGAGCAATTTATTTACCTTTCTATGTACACACCTGTACATTACTTCCTTGATAAAACTGGCTAGAGGATAAGAAGAGACTCGACCTTTATTTCCTTATTACCTTATAAAGCATACACACTTAATAAATGTTTGAATAAATCATGTTAAACACTTTACACCTGGAGTGTCATCATTCTTTAACCATCTCAAACTTATAAAGTAATTTAGATCTTACCTTCAAATCGAGATGAACTACATCATGAGCGTGTAAAAAGCGGACACCTTCTAATATCTGCCTCATGAGTCTTTGAACATCTTTTTCTTTAAAGGCTTCTTCTCTGTCTGCAACACACTGGTCAAAGATTTCACCCCCAGCAGCACTGGAGAAAGACAGAAACACACTTCAGTTATAAAGCAAAAGGGCTCATTAAAAATGAGCCTTTTTTTGTTCTTAACATTTTATGCATTAAGTATCTTCATTTGAAGTATAAGTTGAGGGGCGCCTGGGTGGCTCAGTGGGTTAAAGCCTCTGCCTTCGGCTCATGTCATGATCCCAGGGTCCTGGGATCGAGCCCTGCATCGGGTTCTTTGCTCCGCAGAGAACCTGCTTCCCCCTCTCTCTGCCTACTTGTAATCTCTGTCAAATAAGTAAATAAAATCTTAAAATAAATAAATAAATAAATAAAACCAATTAAAGTATAAGTTGAGTGTCTGTGAACTTCTGTCTACTTGCCTAAATCCATTTTTCTTTTTCAAGTAAAAATATGAAGCTTCTAGTATGATCTAAGATTAACATTTTCAAAGCTAAAGCAAAACATCAGTTTAAGAACTTCAAGAATTAAACATTAATAGTGAAATATACTAACACATTTTCAAGTGAAAATTTCTCTCTTTTTAAGATTTTACTTATTTGAGAGCATGCATGAGCAGGAAGGAGAGAGAGAAGCAGAATCTCCACTGAGCAGAGAGCCAGATGTGGGGGCTCCATCCCAAGACCCTGGGATCATGACCTAAGCTGAAGGCAGACTCTTAACCCACTGAGCCACCCAGGTACCCCCAAGTGAAAATTTCTCAAGATTTTTTGATTACAGAATACATAGAAATATTTTTATAAAAAATACAAATAATGAAAATAAAGCAAACAACCTCCAATTAATTAAAGGTCCCTTCTCCAATCCTCCAAAGGGCCACATCTCCTTTTGGTGTACTATTTCTTTCCAGATTAAAAAAAAAAATTTATATATATATATATATACATACACACACACATACATACATACATGAAAATATATACTTATTAAATGTACACAAAATATTAGTTGTGTCGATTTTTTCAAAAAACATAAATGGTAAATAAGACACATTCTACTGATGCTGTTCTACAATTTTTTCTTACTTAAACATGTCTTAAGAATCTTTCCTTGATGGTTTTATATTTATCTACCTACCTCATAATTTTGAACTCTTATATCCCTGTGAATAAACCATACCCCTTTGAAGGACATTTACTTTCTTCCTAATTATTCACAATTACAAACAATGTTGTGATGAGAAGGCACATTAGAATTTCTCCCATGTTTCCTCATGTGCCAAGAGCTCTCAAGTGTAGATACCTAGAACAAAACAGCTGGAGTGAAGGGAACGTGCATTTTAAATTTTAATAGGAAGAGCCTCTCCTCACCAGAAGTTTAATACTGATTTAAATTTTCTTCCAACCTCTCGGCAAAGCATCTCGGTTTGTTTTCCTCCAAATAATTTTGCCATTAAGAGGGAAAAAAATAATCAACATTTAAAAATTTTATTGCTCTTAGGCTGAAAGTCCATACTTAAACATTTTGCTCATACCAAAAATGGCAGTTCATGTCTTATCTCAAAATGTCCTTTATGTGTGGAAAAAAGAAAAAGACTAGGTTGTTTTCACAAAGTTGCTATAAATTATCATGAAATATAAAACTCCAAACAGCCATGCTGCTGTCAGACCAGAGCTACTTATTAATTGCCTTTCAGTATGGTAACTTAGTTCCTTTTTTTCTTTCCTTTTCTGTTACAGCAACCTATTTCCAAATTCTGCCCATATAAGGAAAGACCAGAATTAGATAAAAACATACTTAAGTTTAGCGGAACAGTTGCAGGTGATGAAAGTGAAAGCAAATAATTCACTGGCTGATAAGGTTTTCATTTTGGCTAAACCTATACAACTGATATTTTATTTTGATTTTAGTATTAAAAATATGAAAGCATCAAAGTAATTTTTATGTATTTAATTGTAAAATGCCCATATATAGGCATGGTTAAAGTAATATACGAGTCATAAGAAAAGAAATGAACAGTCACAACATCATTACAGAGTACATTAACTGCAGCCTTGCTCTACCATACTCTGTGAAGATGGACTTGATGACCTAAAGCAAGAGTCAGTATGAGCTACTCGGTCCCAAGCAGCTAGAGTTACACCATGACGGAACATATGGCCCTCTGCACGCGTACACCACCATTTGCCAGTTACAACTCAGAACTGTCCATGTTCCTCAACTAAAACAGAGAACAGTATTTTGGTTGAAAAAGTTTCCCAAACACAATGGAGTCTCCCAGCTCATTACTACCATTCACAATAAAATTCAATAAAGGTCAATTTACATAAGTGAAAAGATTTAAGAGCAATTTCTTATTACTTCATTCCACTATAAGGGGTACCAATCCTTGCTATAACCCAGGGGTTTCCTTTGTTTTCCCAACAATTTAAGGAGTTTACATAAGCACAGCATACGAAGTACAAAACTGCAGTTTTCTGAAAATTTTCAGAGATGTATTTCAAACGCAGACTATCAAAGCCATAAAGGTTAGCCTTCACTGACAGCAAGACTTGGACACCCTTCTGATACAATGTGCAATCATCCCGGTTTATATCTGCTGAAATGCAGTTGTATTAGTGAATGGAACTGAACAAAATTATACTAAAGAACAATCTGCAACCCTTAAAAGCATCTGTTATGTAGGGCTACCAGGACATAGAAGACTATTTACCAGCCACTTCACAGGAAGTATCTGCCTTCACTTAGAAGCCAGAGAAACACTACAAGTTTTGTTGTGCCCTATCTTTTAACCACAGCAACACTTCCACAACTATGTTATGGTATATTTACTTTAGTAGTGCTTATTTTCCACTACTTTAAAATTACCCAGAAACTGAGAAATTAACTTTATGATGAATTACATATAATTTTTTATCAAAAAAGCTTTTACAAAAACATTAATTCAGGAACTTTGCCCAAAAAATTTTACACAGAAACTATTTTTATAAAACAGATAAAGAACTTTTCATTTCAACGTTCTAGTGGCCCTTAGAAAGTTAAGTATCTTTTGATCAACATTTTGCAAATCCATGTATGTACACGATGTTTGCAGGCTAAAAGCAACTGTTTGCCTGGCTGCCTGCACCTAGGCTAGACTCTGACACCAAACATTCCTTTTTCTATCGAAACTAGCATATCCATTTGTACCTGCTTCAAGGCTCAGTTCAGATCTTTCCTGCCTCACTCTTCAAAATTAACAAATACCAATCAAATATGTTAGGTGCTGTGCAATGTGCTATGGATATAAAGATAAATTACAAATAAGTATGGGGACGCCTAGATGGCTCAGTTGGTTAAGTCTCAGGTCATGATCGCAGGGTCCTGCGATCGAGCCCCACATGGGGCTGAGCAGGGCGCCTGCTTCTCCTTCTGCCTGCTACTCCCCCTGCTTGTGCATGCTTACGCTGATACATAAATAAATAAAATCTTTAAAATAAAGAAAGTATGGCTTATAACTTCAGGTACTAGTGGGAGAGAAAAAAATAAAACATTTTTAAAAATACATATGTATAAATATATGTGCATGTGAAATTATATATCAAGTGATTTGATAATTCAGCAACTGAGCAATTCATTGGAAAGGAGAAAATAAAGCTTATTAAAAAATGACATTTATTCTAAGACTTGTAGAAGGAAAAGGAATCCACTAGCTGAAATGGTTAAGAGCACATCCCAGGCAGAGTGTACAAAGTATAAGGGCATGATGGTGTAAAAAATACAGGACATGACTCACTAAAGGTTAAGTACCTACTTCCCCTTTGAGCCAAATGGCAGAGAACTTACCCTTTATCTATAAACAACTAGAAAATGAGCAAAGTATATGAGCCAACTGTTTTCAGACATGAGAACGTAAGCAGTTTGGACCATGATCCCAAAGAAAAGGGACACCAATAAGTAGCCCTACTGTCTGTCTTCCTATTTGGAAATTATTTATGGACTGTGATACAGGGTGGTAGAGAAGCTTAAGCAGAATATGGCAGCCTTGCTAAAATGAAGACACAGACCAGGAGTTTGATGAAGCTAATGAAGTTGGATTTCAAGAGGAGTGACCTATAGAGAAAGATTTCCAGACATGTGCTTAGCTGTATCTTGAAGTCTTAGATAAAATACTAATAAGGGCAAGCATAAGGTGAAACTCTGTAAGGTCAAGCAAAGAATTGCTGGGAAGTTAGAAGCTGAATAATTCCTAGCATTCACAGAGAACAGTATAAGATATTTCAATCCTGTCCAGTTGAAGTAGACAAATCATGTGAACCACTTGGCAGTTAGCAGGCCCCCCATCCCAGAAGGGCCATACCTTAGTAGTAAGATTAAGTAGCCTCTGAACTGCCCCCAAGAAAGCGGATTTACAAGTGATTTAACTGCCTGTCAAAACAAACGTCATCATTTTTAATGAAAGATCATAAAATCCACTCAACACTGTGGCAATCTTAATGTATGGCATCATTCCAAAAATTAAGACATCTGAAAGTGCCACAAATTACAATCCATTCGGGGCACCTGGATGGCTCGGTGGGTTAAACCCTCTGCCTTTGGTTCAGGTCATGACACTGGGGTCCTGGGATCAAGCCCTGCATCAGGCTCTCTGCTCAGCAGGGAACCTGCTTCTCTCTCTCTCTCTCTCTGCCTATCTGCCTACTTGTGATCTCTGTCTGTCAAATAAATAAATAAAATCTTAGAAATTACAATCCACAACTTACAGGAAAACAATAAAAACAGACCCAGAAATAACAGAGATTATGGAATTGGCAGATAAGGCATTATAAATATACTCAAGGATTTAGAGTAAAATATGACCATAACAAGAGAGATGATGGGTACGAAAAAGGACCAAATGGAACTTCTAAAGATAAAGTATCTAAAATGAAAACTGCTCTGGATGGGCTTTATAGCACTGCAAAGAATCAGTGAATTTTAAGATATAGCAACGGAATTTTAAGACCTAGCAATTCAATCTTTAGAAAGGGGGAAAAAAAACAGAAACAAAAACAATAGGATCCCAGGGACCTGAGTGACAATATCAAGCAGTTTAACAGATGGTAATTGAAGGAACAAGAGAAGAGAGTTGGGGGGGGACACAAATATTTTTTTCCAATAATGGCTGAAAAACTCCCAAACTGATAAAAACTATAATCCCAAAGATCCAACCAAGAAGCTCAAAGTAAACCCCAAGCAGAATAAACACAAAGAAAACCCAAGGCTCATCATGCTCAAATTTCTGAATTAATGTTTTTAAAAGAGACATTTATAAAGGAACGGAGAATCAATGCAGACTTCTTGTCATAAACAAAAGGCAAATGACAACTCAATGACATCTTTAAGTGCTGAGAAAAGACAGTGTGTCTAAAATGCACACTGTGGCTGGAAAAGGACTAGCAGGAGAGGAGGTGTAAGTCAGACAGAAAAATAGGAGAGAAGGTCAAAACAATCTGAAACATTCTAGGTAAGGCAATGAGTTAGTATAAAACCCTAAATATCTATCTCCTAGATGCATAAAGCAGCACAACTCATGGGTAAAAGCTCTGGAATCACACACTCCCAGATTGAATCTTGGCTGTTATTTAGTGTGACTTTAGGTTGATTAGTCCTCTGAAATTTTTTCTCATATAAAATCTTGTCCTAAAATTTACAAATAAATCAAGTTGCAGGATACAAAATCAATATACCAAAATCATTGTGTTTTTATACACTAACAATGAACTTTCAGAAAGAGAAATTAAGAAAACAACCCCATTTTCAATGGCATCAGAAAGAATAAAATACTTAGGAATAAATTTAACCAAGAAAGTGAAAGATCTACACAATGAAAACTGTAAGATACTGATGAAAGAAATCAAAGAGGACATAAGTAAGTGGAAAGATATACCATGATCATGGGTTGGAAGAATTAATCCTGTTGAATAGTTCATACTATCCAAGTAATCTACAAATTCAACACAATTCATATCAAAATTCCAATGGCATTTTTCAGAGACACAGAAAAAAAAAATCCTAAAATTTGCATGGAATCACAAAAGACCCTGAATAACAAAGGCAATCTTGAGAAACAACAAATCTGGATTTCAAAATATATTTCCAATTTCAAAATAAGTTACTACTCAACCATTAAAAAGAATGAAATCTTGCCTTTGTGACAACACAGACCCTGATATGCTAAGTGAAATGATAAACACCATATAATTTCACTCATATGTGGAATCTTTAAAAAAATGAACAAAACAAAATTCATAGATATAGAGAACATACTGGTAGTAACCAGAGGCTAAGTGGGGAGAGAGGTGGGCAAAAGTGAGTGAAGAGGGCCAATTATATGAAGATGGATAGTAACTAGACTTTCAGTATTGATCACTTTGTAGTACACACACGTCAAGTCAAATTTTGTACGCCTGAAGTTTACATAATGTTATAAACCAATTTTACCTCTAATACAAAAAGTTTCTTGTGAAAAAACTGTGGGTGTGTGTGTATGTGTGTATTAAAGCTACAGCAATAAAAACAGTATGGTATTGGCATAAAAAGATAGATTAATGGAACAGAAATAGAAAGCCCAGAAATAAAACTATGCATAGATGGTCAATTAACTAATGAAAAAGGATATACAATATCCAAGAATATACAATAAAGGACAGTCCCTTCAATGAACTTCAATGAATGTTTTTTTTTTTTTTAAACTGGATAGCTACACGTAAAAGAATGAAACAGGATGCTTACCTCATATCATGCACAAAAGTCAACTCAAAATAAAGATTTGAATATAAGACATGAACATAAAACTCCTATGAAAAAACATAAGCTATAAGCTGCTTGACATCAGTCTTGGCAATTTTCTTGGTTTGACAACAAAAGCAAAGATAAACAAGTGGGATTACATCAAATTAAAAAGCTTCTGCTCAGCAAAGGAAACCATCAACAAAATGGAAAGCAATGTATGGAATGGAAGAAAATATTTGCAAATCATGTATCTGATAAGGGCTTAATATCCAAAGTATATAAAGAATTTATACAACCAATGTGATTTTAAAAATGGGTTGAGAAACTAAACAGACCATTTTTCCAAAGAAGACATATAAATGTTCAACAGGTGCATGAAAATGTTCTCAATATCACTAATCATCCAGGGAATGGCAAATCAAAACCACAACTGGGTATAATCTCATACCTGTTAGGATGGCTATCATCACAGAGACAAGTGTTGGCAAAGATGCAGAGAAAAGGGAATCCATGGGCACTGCTAATGGGAATGTAAATTGGTGCGGCCACTATGAAAACAGTATGGGGGGGCGCCAGGGTGGCTCAGATGCTTAAGAGCCTGCCTTTGGCTCCGGTCATGATCCCAGAGTCCTGGGATCAAGCCCTGCATCTGGCTCCCTGCTCAGCAGGGACCCAGCTTCTCCCTCTCCTTCTATTGCTCCCCCCGCTTGTGCTCTCTCGCTCTGTCAAATAAATAAAATCTTAAAAAAAGAAAAAAGAAAAGGAAAGGAAAGAAAAGACAGTATGGAGTTCATCAAAAGAACTTCCATATGACCTAACAATCCCACTTCTGGGTATATATACAAAAGAAATGAAAACAGAATCTCAAAAAGATTAACACTCCCCTGTTAACTGAAGTATCGATGAATGGAAGAATGGACAAAGAAGATGTGATATACATAAAATGGAATATTATTCAACCATTTTAATATATTCCACATATATATGGAATCTAAAAAAGCAAAGCTCCTAGAAACAGAGACTAGACTGGTGGTTACCAGTGGGTGGGGAGGTGGAGGAAAAGGAGATATTGGTCAAAGGGCACTTACTGGTCTTGCAGTTACAAGACAAGTAAGTTCTGGAAATTTAATGTATAGCATGGTGGTGATAGTTACTAATATTATATACTCGAAAGTTGCTGAGAAAGTAAATCTTAAATGTTCTTACCCACCCCCCCTGCCCCCCAAAAGGTAATTATATACCTTGATGCAGGTGTTAACTAATGCTGTAATGGTAATCATCACACAATACATAAGGGTATCGAATCAACACATTCTACACCTCAGACTTACAAAATGTTTTATGTAATTATATCTCAATAAACCTGAAAATTAAAAAAAAAATAGAACAGAGAATGTATATACAGCACGTGAATACTTTCTATAAAGCTGGCTGAAAGACTTAGCATAGTGCCTGGCACACACAGTCACTTCTTACACGACCAGGACACTTTGTTCCCACAGCAACTAGCAAGCATTTCTGGTTAAACACCAACATCACTGTAATCATTTATATTTCCTTCACTAAGCCTGTAGCATGGAGAGGGCAGAGGCTGTGCTGTTCTTACTTTCATACTTTTTTACTCTTATACCACTTTTATACTATTAGCACCTGGTGCATATGGCAGGTACTTAAGTGTATGCGAAATGTATTAGTGACGTGGGGATCATAAACCTGCCCGTTTCCCTCAAAACAATCTACTGATGTGGCTGAGAATTTTGATACCTCAATATCCAAAAGCATATTTCTAAGACTTCCTCTTCATACAAAAAGTAGAATACAAATATTTTTAGACAGATCATATTGATGTGTGGTCCTGAAACCATGATCACTAAATCAACAGAAGCCACCGAAGATTTCTAAGCAAGGGAATGATATTACCACATCTATGTCTTAGTAACCTACCAGAAATCTGTGGAACATCCTGGAATTGAAGCCAGAGTGATCAGCCAAGAAGCTACTCAGAGTCCATCAGAGACCCAACAGAGAGGAGAAACAGCAGGTACCAAGAAAAAGGAACGCAAGGATGAGGTTTAAGTGAAAAACTTGGTAATTTATTATTTACAAGCTTTTAAAGGAGATAAGGTAAAGGAGGAGAGTCAAGGTTTCAGTCCTGAGCTATGAAATAAATGGGGAATAACAATGGAAATGGGGAACAGAAGAAAAACAGGCATTATCTGGGCAATGCAGGGGAGCCCACATATTCATATCCTGAATTGATAACGATGTGTGGCTGGATACAGAGAGACGCAGTCAGAACTTAGAAGGCCCAGGGCTGGAGACAAAGATTTGGAAATAATCACTATAAATAATAGCTGAAGCCACACAGGTTGTTATCAGTCAGAGTAAATGCACAGAATATAAATGCACGACAAGAACACCGCTAACGAACTCTGGGGAGCACTTGTATTCACACGGCAGAAGCAGGGTGAAAGGCTGTGACAGATTTAAAAGAAAAAAGAAGAAAAAAGAGAGAGACCCTGAAAGCCAAGAAAGAAGACATTTCAAGAAAGAAGGTATAATACAACAAAGGGTTTACAGAGAGTAAGAAGTGGAGTGAGCGCTGAAAAGAGGAGACAGATTTTGGCAAACGGTTTGGGAAGAGCAGGTGCGGCAGCTGAGAGTCATGGTGCAATGGCCCGTGACACATGCAAGGATTGGCGGAGAGCGACACACGGACGAGGTGAGGAAAGCTGTAAACGCAGCCTGCTCCTTTAGAGAGTACGGCAGGAAAGGACAAAGCAAGCCAGGACCATGGTTTAAAGACAGTCAAAACTGAGGAAAAGGAATTTTAGGATAAGAGAGACAGCCACACTGGAAGACAAGGGCAGAGCACCGCCTTGGAAGAGGGGCTGAAAAGCTGAGAGAGGTCAGTGAACTCACCTTAAAGCAAAACTACGGCCCTAGAAAAGAAGAGAGTTAAAAAGCACAAATTAAGGTCAGCCTCAGAGTTAAGCAGTGGAAGCTTCAGATAGAAGCGAAGGGGTGAGGGATGCTGCGGGAGAGTGCCTGCCAGCCTTTATTCTCTCCAGAGAGGGGACAAAGGGCCAGGTGTCTCAGAAAAGATGGGAAGCAGGTGATGTAGTGAGTGTGTTAAAGGTTTTGAATAGATCCTGAGATCCTGGCGGGGGCAAGGGGGGGGCACATTAAAAGAACGAGAGATTAGGTAAAGAACTACCCAAGGACAGCGAAAGCTCATCTGAGACTGGGAGAAAGAAGGAAATAACGTGAGGTGCTGGCGAGAGACTAGCAGAACTAGCCACGGAAGAAAAGGGAATCACAAAAAGGAAGTGAGTTTGGAGCCAGCAGAAAGACCGGGAGACCTGGGAAGAGCCCAGGATTAAAGGCGGAAGAGCAGGTTTGGTGGGAACAGGAGAGGAATGAGATCTGGTGGGAGAGTAGCATTTCACAGTCTTTTCTAGATCAAATTCCAGTCATGCCTTGATCCTCTCCAAAACAAACTGGAAACCAAAATCTAGGTAGGCAGGGGATTTATAAATGAGATTCCTAGACCAACTTTTTTTTAAGTTAGAAAACTTTATTCAGATATGATCCACATATACTACATTTGTTAACCATCCCGTCATTTTAAATATTTTTATTAAAAATACCCTGTGTGAAACACATTTTATAATTTCTCTAGAAGGGATTCCTATAAGTGAAATTACTGAATTAAAATTTATAAACACAATGCTCTTGAATTACATTATCAAGAGGAAGCCACTATTTTAGCCATCTAGAATTTGCTTTCTACAAACTTCCAAATTTTTTAAGAATACTACACATTTGTAATGTTTTTTTAACAATATTTTTAAAAAAATCTATGTTGAAACATTTATATCCACCTTAGCTTTTTAAATGATTGCACAGTAATTCACTTTGTGACATTATCACTTATTTAACCAACTGAGCCCTTTCTATTAAACAATTAGGTTATTTCTTTTTTTGTTACATTAAAAAAACCTTCACTGAATATTTTCTAACACATCTTTGCTCAACTGCCCCATTATTTCCTTGTGGAAAAATATGTAAGTGAAATTGCTGGATTAAAGACTGTTCATCATCATCGTTGTTTTCAGTTTTTGATACACAACTCCAGTCTGTCCTCCAGAAAAGTTGCACCTGTAGCATAAATCAGATGTTTCAACCCACGAACATCAACTTTTTCGTTATGATCTCTGCCACTCTTGTAAGGGGAAATATTTTTAAATTTACATTATATAATTTCTAAGAATCAATATTTTTCATATACATATAGGCCATTTATATATATGTACATCTATGTGGAATTTCCCTTCATATCTGTTAAAAAGAAAAGCACAGGCCCAACCTGGTGTCACCAAATCAACAAATCACCAAACTAGGGCTTCATATCTAACCTAATTACAGTTTCAACCTCCCCTAAAAGTATAAGTCTTTTTTTTTTTTTAAGATTTTTTATTTATTTATTTGACAGAAATCACAAGTAGGCAGAGAGTAAGGCAGAGAGAGAGAGAGAGAAAGAGAGGAAAGCAGCCTCCCCACCGAGCAGAGAGCCCGATGCAAGGCCCAATCCCAGGACCTTGAGATCATGACCTGACCTGAAGGCAGAGGCTTAACCCACTGAGCCACCCAGGTGCCCCTAGAAGTATAAGTCTTAACCAGTCAATCAGAAAATTTCTGACCAGCATCAGCAAGGAATCTCACATGGGCCCTATCCATCCCCCCAAAAGAAGATGAGGTAATCCACCGAATAAGACTCCCTGCCCTCCCCTTAAGGGAAGGTGATGTTGCCTGAAACAATCCTTTTTCCCCCTCTTTTGCTAATAACTTCTTGCCACACGCTCCTTCCTAGAAAACCTGTCCACTTTGTACAACTCCTTGGAGCTGCCCTCCACTTGCTAGAATCGCTTAATAAAGCTGATCAGATTTTCAATTTTACTTGGTTGAAATTTTAACATATCCTTTGTCCATTATTTTTAAACTGGGAGGTTCACGTTTTTGTGTAATTTGTACTATCTAGTTACAGAGTAAATAAATTTTAAGCATTTTGGATGAACAGATAAAACTATTCTCCCTGAGCTTATCTTTTCATTTTGTATTTCTTGATGTAGTTACGACTTTTATATGTATTCAAATCTATCAATCATTTCCTTTAGTAGGAGAAGCAGAGAGGGAAAATGGATTTAAGAAGAAAAAACTGTCCATTTTCTGAAGCTGTTTCCTATACAGTCCCTACTTACTCAAATGAAAACATGGTATGAATCAAACAATTGTTTCTGAAAGGAAGGAGAATATTAACTCAGACTATATGAACATGTAAGAGACTGTGAAATGTCTCTTATTTTAATATTACCTTGGTATCACTTAGTTTCTGAAGAGTGCCTTTAATAAGAACACAAGAGAACTTTACTATCAGAAGAATTTCATTAAAGAATGAAAATAAAAAATCTAATATACATGCATTCTTATTAATTTGGTATTTTCCAAATTAACAAGAGAAACACATGAAAAAGTTCTGGAAAATCTTCAGATTTCCAGGGCTAGGCTACAATACATATCACAGATGACTAGCATCCTATGAAGTATAGACTGTCTAACAAACTCTAAGGAAAATAATACTTACTATTCGAGAACTAAGATCATTTCTGATGGCGTTTCATAGACTTCATGTAAATTAATGACCCAAGGATTGTCCTGTGCCAGTTCAAGAACAGCAATCTCATGAATTATTTCCATCCGACAATCTTGACCTTTTCTTCTTTTTCTCATGAACTTTGCTGCAAATTCTTTTCCAGAATCTTTCTTTATGCATTTCCTCACCACTGCAAATTTCCCCCTAGAATTAAACAAAAACATTCCCTGTTAAACTTGACAACTTTCTAGAGATGGTAAATTTTCATAAAATTTCCAAATATTCATCAGTGGATAATCAAATTCAGACCATATTCAATTACAAATGCAGGACTACCACTTAGGAATTTAATAGGTACAGCTCTAATCAAATAAAATGTAACTGGTAAACCTGCAAAATTACTTCTGAATAGAGAATAACCGTATATTAAAGTAAATATTTTTTGCAGTTATACAATTTATTTTTTTACATTTATACATAAGAATGATTTGAATCTTGAAAAAAGGTATTAGGCTTATTAAGAGAAACTGGTTATCAGAATTTCTGAAAGAACTGAATTGACTAATACTATATTGCCTTTCAAAACTACAAAAGTTATGGATCTCATTTATATATTTCAACTACAGCATCAGTTGGAACTGTCTCGTTTTCCTATAAAGAGAGATACAACAAGCATCATTTTGATACACTACACTATCATCTGTTATTAAACTAATAAGGAAGTCACAGGGGAGTGAGTGTTAACAAACTAAGCAAATTAAGGCTATGAGTTCTGGAATCAGATGTGGGTTTGAATCCCAGAAACAGCTCTGCAGCCCACTTGGGCAATTCATTATACCTTTTAAATCTCATCTTCCTTATCTGTAAAAGAGGACACACCAGAATCCACTTGACAGGGTTGTGTAAGAATTCAACCATATAATACATAGCAATTGCTCAACAAGGGATTTGTCACAAAGTGAGTGCTAAATAAAAAGCTATTAGTCAAACAAATCATTAATTTGTGATAGTCATCACCCAAAATACCCAATCTTTAAGTTGGAAGGCAGCTTAGGAATCAGTTTTTGTTTCTGGGTTGTTGGTTTTTTTTTTTTCCTTTTTTAACCTACTGCCAGTATCAGTGTCTTCTTTCAAACTGTGAGGTTGTTTCTTCCACTCTTGGGTGCATATTATTTTAAAAAGATTTTCATCACAAGCCTAAAGTGAAGGGCTGTTGAGTCTGGGCTTTTTGCTGAACAGTACAGAAAGACCTTTCTCTTCCAAATGCAAATCTATTGGGTATTGATGGAAGCTGGGATCTGTTAACTGCCACTCCCTTTTCCCATTTTTTTTTTTTAAGATTTTATTTATTTGAGAGAGATGGAGAGAGAAAGAGTACAAGTGGGGTGGGGCAGGAGCAGAGGGAGCAGGAGAAGCTGGCTCCCCACTGAGCAGAGAGCTCCATCCCAGGACCCTGGGATCACAACCTGAGCTCTCACATGTTCCTTCTTTTTCCAATTTTCAATCATTCCTTATCCCCATAAAGGTTCTGAAGACTTTCTCATTATTCTAGATTTGGACCCAGAATTCTAGACTATTGATGTAATTTTGAGTACTAATTTTTCCTTCCTAGCTGCTGTTAACCACAAATATATTTTTCATGCACTTTATACTTTTGTAACCCCCACTAATAAAAATGTTAAAGGATATATGCTTACGTATAACTGTGAACTTAGTTGCTCACATAAGTAACAATCTACCTAACAGCACCCTTGTTCAGATCAAAGTTCTTTCTGTTCACAAAGATGTGAAAGACGTTTATAGATGCTTAGAGGGATTAAATCATAAACCTATTCATCACAGACTAATGCCTTTTATTTTACTCCGCAAAATCATTAGACTAACATCTCTATCAAGTTTTAAAAGATTCCTGATGACTTATGAGTTCTTTTGAGAAAAAAAAATCATAGATATTAAAAGAATCAGGGGCATCTGGGTGGCTCAGTTGGTTAAGCATCTGCCTTCAGCTCAGGTCATGGTCTCAGGGTTCTGGGATCAAGCCCCACATTGGGCTCCCTGATCAGTGGGGGGTCTGCTTCTCCCTCTCCCTCTGCCCCTCACTTGTGCTCTCTCTCTAATAAATAAAATCTTTAAGAAAAAAATAAGAAGAATCAAATTATTACTATGTCAGAAGTTTCAAAAGAGAAAAAGAGATAAAGTTTCATTTATAAAAAACAGGCCAACATATATAATTGACAGGAAGTATGTTCCTGGTAATTTAGAAATGACTCTGCTGAACTGCTTTACATACTCTTCCATCAAATACACAAATGTTCACTGTTCACACACTTAACATTCCAGGCAATACAGTACTCTGCATTAAGTAAAATACGACTTCATATCTAGCCTGAATGTGTATTTTTGAATAGATGGGAAGACAGATGACTCAAAAGAGAAAGGGATTCAGACACATGCAAACCTACAAACTCTGGGAGCCCTTTTACAGAAAAGTTATTGCTAAATTCCAGAACCAGAGGCAAATACAGGAAAGGGACCCATATTCAATTCGACATCTGGAGCCACACAACCACTTCTTAGGGTTGCCAGCACAGTTCCCATGGCTCTCCACCCCCACCAGTGCCTAGTCTGGACACCGCCTTTGTTTTTTTGGAAGCACTCTTCACAGTTTTAGGTTTATTCTTTTCTTTCCACTGTGTCATGCACTATATTGGAAGTCAGCACATTTTTCTGTAAAGGGGCAGATAGCAAATATTTTCGGTCTTGCTGGTCTCTGTTGCCACTATGCAAGTCCGCTATTGTAAAATGAAATCACAGACAAAAGGTAAATGAATGGGTGGCTCTGGGTTAAAACAAAACAGAACAAAACAAAAGCACTTTATGGACTTTGAAATGTGAATTTCATATAATCATCAAATATTACTGATTTTTTTCAACTATATAAAAATGTAAAAGTCATTCTATATAGCTCAGGAGCCTTACAAAAATAGGCGGCTGGCAATTGTCAACCAAGCCCTGCATTATCCCACACTGAAGAAACTCGTCCATCATTCTGATACTAAAACTGACAGCAAGAACAGCAGATCATGAGGGTTTTGAGGAAACCTGTACGGCCTTCACCTCTAGATGACTGGTGCAATGGGAGGGGAACCCTTGAAACTACTCAAGGAAGAGTACAAAGGAGATAAAAAGACTTCTGAGACTGTTCTTTCTGTAGAGCAACACAGTACCCAGAAATGGGAGATTCAGCATTCAAGGTGCTGAGTCCTAGTGAACACATTAAGAATTATATCATCACAGTGTTTAAATGTTACACCCCTCAAGGATTAAAATATGCACGTTTTACCACAGCTTCATGGTAAAAACCATGATTGTATCTAAATCCTGAATTTCAGGTTACTTGGGCAGAAAGATAAAGTGTTCTCCGGAAACTAGTGGCCACAGTTAATCTACAGACTTGAAGCTGATGAGGTTCAAAGGGCATAAGATGTTTGTTTCACATCTGCTTTCTTTATTGATTTAGCCAAAATTCTTCCTGGACTACACAGTTCTCACGATTTACTGAGTTCACCATGCATTTCACAAAAATCTGTGGTTCACTATTACACACCAAACTGACAACTCAGGTTTGTATTAAATAGTTTTTGGTGGGGGGAATATAAAAAAATCAATATATTTCAGAACCACTGAATGATAATACATTGCAGAGAGGCGGGAAAGTAAAGATACATCAACAAATAATTAGAAGAAGGACATCGAGTTAGATCTACCAGTCTAAGCCTCCTTGGTTTTGTCATCTTGGCATTGCTGAGGCCTAACTTAGGAAGGTGTGGTGCACATCTTTAAGAAGTGCTAAGGAGTTTGGACTCTCTCAAGGTAAAAATGGGTACTTGTTAGAATTTTTAAAATAAATTTTTTAAAGATAATTCTGATAGTGTTATTAACAGTTTATTACAAAATGTTAACTAGAGACTAGGGAAACCAATAAAATAATTTAAGGCAGTAGGTCTCCAGTAAAACAGCAGCGTAGAGGCTAGGAAAAGACGAAGCATTTAAAAGAGGGTCAAAGTTCATAAGCATTCCTTGGCAGATGGAACTGCAGGCAGAGCTGAGGGGAAAAGGGAAAAGTGGAAGCATTTTTTTGTTCCACAAAAATCTGGAAGATTTTTACCTGAGCACTGGATAAACGTGGTACCATCAATTGACAGACTGATTATAAGAATGGTAACAGGTTTGGATGGGTTTGCACATGTTATTTAAATTGGTCTGACATAGTACCATTTGTTGCACCATGCCTGTTTCCCAAGCTAGGCTAGGACGTCCCTAGTTAGACCTCACTTATCATTCATCTTTGTATCTCCATAGTGCCCTGAAGATGGCAGGTGCTCAAATAGGGTATCAGATAAGCACCCTGAATATACACAGCTATTCCTGTTTTTATTAAATAAAAGTTCTCTGGCAACTTAATCTTATGAAGTTTAATATTTTAACCACATCAGACTGCTTGTTATTCCCTCTTTCACTGAATTTTTCTGCCACTGTGCTTATTTATTTTATTGCCAATGGTCGGAGGAGTATCTTCCATCACTACTACTGGAATTCCATCCATTCATTAAGGCTGAGCTCAAAAGTTATTTTCCCCATAAAATTTTCCCAGGTGACAGGTCTTCTTGTTGATAAAGGGAATAGTGACTGATTTGTTACATTTGAGAATAATTGCCAGATGCTAGCAAAGTGCCTTATGTGCTTAATACAGAACATTTACTTAATAGCACTGGAGTGCTATTAAATGTAAGAAGTTCCACTCCAGAAAGATCTAGGACAGATTCTACCTGTCTCCTTACCTCTGAAAGGAAACCAGCAGAACCCAAAATATCTATGGATCCTAAGTGTAAAAGTCAGTGAGTCCTTCAGATCAGCTATCAGCATGAGTGACAAGAACAGCCAGGGCTTTAAAAGACAAACTATTTTCCATTCTGGCTTGTAACTACATAATCTTGGGCAATTTACTCAACTATTTCTGAGCCTGAATTCCTCATCTGTAAGATTAGGTTGATAGCACTTAACCTTGCAAGATAGTAAAGACTACACAAAATTACATCTCTACAGTGTATAGCATTCAACAAATGATCAGTAATCAGTAACTATTTTTAGTGTTTGGGGCACAAACTTCAGATCTATAATGATAGTAATTTGTAAAGAAGAATCCTAGAACAGAGAAATTTTGAAGGTGGCTAACTTGAACTCTCTACTTGATGTAAAATTTCCCTCATTAAGTGTAGTTCCTTCTTCTTTACCTGAATAGGTGAATTAATGACAATAGCTACTTAGCTTTCTAATGCACTTGGTTCAATAATCTGATTTTATAAAATTTTGTTACACATAGCTTTATGAAGAGGCTGAAATTCTTCAATCCTTAAGTTAATGTATTTTTTTACACTTGATCTTAGCCAAAAAGTCTAAGAAGTGACTATATTTTATTTTTAAAAGATTTTATTTATTTTGAGAGCCGGTGAGGGAGGAGGGGCTGAGGGAGAGGGTAATGAAGATTCCCTGCTAAGTGGAGAGCCTGATGTAGTCTCCATCCCAGAACCCTGGGATCATGACCTGGACTGAAGGCAGACACTTAACCAACTGAGCGACCCAGGCACACCAAGTTTATGGACATTTTAAGTTAAGATTTTAACATTTTAAGTCCCAACTTTTCAAAAATTAGAACAGCTGACTCAATGAAGTATCTGCCTTAGAACTTGCTAAGTAACCCTGCTGCTGAACCACAAACATAGCCAATTTTTTTAATCCTTCCAAAAATACCAAATTACACACAACTATTGGTAAATACTCTTCAAACTAATCACTAGTGGCCAAGGAATCTTAAATAATATCCATCCTAAAACAAGGCAACTTCTACATGAACAATATTACTTACCAAGGGTCTTAATTTCTTTTTTCAAAGATTTATTTATTTGCGAGACAGAGAGAGAGAGAGATGGGGGTGGGGGGGCAGGGAAGGTGGGCAGAGGAAGAGAGAATCCTCAAGCAGACTCTCCAGTGAGCATGCGGCCCTATGTAGGGGTGGATCTCAGGACCCTGAGATCATGACCTGGGCAGAAATCAAGAATCAACAGCTCAACTGACTGAGCCAGTCACATGCCCCAGAAAGGTTTTAATTTCTAAAGAAATTATGAATTATAATTTATGACACATACTCAAGTAGTTATAAGGTACAAAAGCCTGAAGCCATTATCTACAGCCATGAATCCAGGTAAAGAACACACAGTTCCTGAATTATACCCGCCCTCCTTCAGCTTGAATATTTTCTTATTTTCTGATAATAATCCTTTCTTATTCTAGTTACTCTCAACTGCTCTGAAGAGAAAGATACACAACATCCCTATCTACCACAAAGACCAACTGAAGAGGAAACTATATGACACAGAAGCTTAAATAGAGTTCGTCCCAACATGGAACTCATGTCCTCTCATAAAAACTATGAGAAACTGCTTCAGCTACAAGACAGGCTGCAGATTATTCTTTGAGAAATATCTGACTTATATAACAGAAGGGATTTCAAAGAGTGCCAGCTCAGCAGTCTTTCATAAGACTCCATCAATCTCTGCCTGGGTTTTCTCATTGAAAATGGGACTTTCCGGGGGTGCCTGGGTGGCTCAGTCAGTTAAGCATCTGCCTGCCTTAGGCTCAGGTCAGGATTCCAGGTTCCTGGGATAGAGCCTCATATCCAGCTCTCTGATCAGCAGCGAGCCTGCTTCTCCCTCTCCCTCTGCAGTTCCCCCTGCTTGAGCTCTCTCTCTTTCTCTCAATACGTGCATGTGAGAATTAAGTAAGATAATACAACTGAAAGCACCTGTATAACCATAATAAAGTATTTATGAAATACTCATTCAGCAGAGAATTCATATTTTTTCTCATAGGGAAGTTCAACTATCAGTATGTAATAATTTAGTAAAAGATATTCTTTTGGCTTTAAAATCCTTTTTTTCTTAAGATAAAATTTATCAATGCATAAAAAGTGTTAAAGTTGAGGACTAAATAATGAAAACACATGTAAGGCAAATCATTCAATGTGAAATTTGTACTATTTTAAATTTCTAGAAACTTATTTTTGTTCCTATACTTTCAAGCTCAAGGGGAATCAATATTATGAAAAAATTCTCAGAACTCAAGGTCATGTCTCCTGTACCTATAATCATTTATGTGGTTTACACTGGCACATATCCTGACTGAAAGAAAGGTAACAAGCTTTACAAATAAGAAGTCAAGCTTCAAGAAACAAAATTTTATATCCTATATTTACCCACATTTAGGTTGCTATGGACTCTGTTGGAAACATCAAAGAATATGACCTTACATTTCTTAAAAATAATCAAAATCACATCCTCTCATTACTATAGAACCAAAATTGACCACTTCAAAAATTCTCTTCAACCATTTCACTGAAAGCTTTAATTTTGTGTAAGATAAAAAATGGTAACTTCTTAAAGAACTCAGTTTCTTTGAACATTTATCTCTTCTCATCTCTTCAATATTTTTTACTAAATGAAAGGCCATAGGATGTAGCAAATAGATCTTCGCTTTTTCCTACTACATCATTAAAATATAACAGATAATTTTGTGAATTCTGTATCAGAATGAGATCAATTAGTTATACCAAAAATGCAACCACAGTTCATAGCTGGAAAAAAAGACGCCTTTCTTATTACAGAAAAGATTATGAATAATTATGTCAGAACCATAATACACATGCAAAATTTATAAATCTTAAACAGAGACTGCTAATAACAGAAAACAGAACTTTTGCTTCCTGAGAGTTCTAAACAGTTCCTGTCTGTTTTGCAATGAGATTTCACTACTTTCACCACAGACAGAAGCATAAAATTGTGCATTTTGCTTTCTGGTTATATGTAAAAGAACACTTATTGTTACACAATGAATTATATTTATTGGGTGTTCCCCTTAAGAAAGGCACAGCCTTAATGCTATAGATGTGTTCTATTTAATTCTCTCTACAACTGTGAGGCAATAAATGGTTAAGTTGTTCGAGTTCATATAAGTGGTAAGTAAAGAGCTAAGATTCAACCACAGCCTGACTCCAAAGACCATGGTCTTTATCACTGCATTAAACCTCTCCGTGACAAAAAGAAAAAAGAAAAAAAATTAAAGGAATCAAAAAGAAACAAATACATTAATTTGGTTTTTCTGTTTTAGGTTCTTATATTAAGCAGCTATCTAATTGCCCTGTTCTGCTGCTTCAGGAGTTGTAACTTTTGTAAACAAACTTATGTGAGCATACAAATATATGTAATATATTTGCAAAAGATAAATACCTGTAGGCAAGTGAATTTTACAATACAGACAAAAATAAGAACTGAAAAGAACATTCCTGGAGGACTTAGTATCAACACCTGGTAGGGTGCAAATCAATTTTTTCAGATTAAGTCATTTATTATAAACTCTACAAGACAGTGCTTGCCACCTAAAGATATTTCAGCTTTGTAATGCCAGTTTTCCTTCTGTGGAAGGAAGCCAGACAACCAAATAATAGAAAGTCTTAGTTTTCCCTTCTCAGGAGACAGGGCTACTTCACAATGTCTAGAATTTGGATGAGTTAGAATACCTAGCTGAGTCAGTACAGATCCAGTTAATTAGTTCGCACCATGGGGAGCCTGGGTGGCTCTGCCTTCGGCTTAGGTCATGGTCTCAGGGTCCTGGGATCCAGCCCCCCACATCGGGCTCTCTGCTCAGCGGGGAGCCTGCTTCCCCCCCACACACACCCCCCGCTGCTTCTCTGCCTACTTGTGATCTCTGTCAAATAAATAAATAAAATCTTAAAAAAAAAAATAGTGCGCACCATAGCGAAGTGTATCTTGCTCTGAAAGGTATTCTTCCTTTTGTGAACATTTGAAATAAGGATGACATGTTTAAGGTAGATTCCCCTCCAAAAAAATAAACCAAAAAACCCCCAACCCCTATTTATAAAAGCCAGCTTAATATATGCAAAATTGAGCTTTTAAAATACTGCTTGTGAGCAATGTTACAAGACCTTCCTTTCCCAAGACCCCAGATGAAGGCAGTCACCACCGTCAGGCCCTTGCCCCATCCTACCGTGGCGCTGTCTGGCAAGCGGGACAGACGTCTGCAGCAACGGCGGACGTTTACTGAGTCTCTGTGCCAGGACCTGCAGCATGTGCTTTACAGGCCTGTCACCCGCACAGCACCCCCGCGAGGGAGGCGGGCACGGTCAAGATACTGATTTTATGGGTGAGAAAGCAGGAGTCGAAGTGACCCAGTCGAAGGCACACGGAGCGGGCCGGCCAGGCTGAACGCGCTCAGGTCTGACTCCAACACCGACGCCTCGGACTTCTCCAAACTGTTCGTAAGGAAAAGGGGAGTCGGTCCCCCGACCCCTGGCCCTCACCCCTCATCAACACGCACAGTGTAAGGTCTCCAAGCAAGCCTTCGCCTTTCACAGTTTTCACGAAGAGCCGAAAGAAGAGCGGCGGCGGGAGGAGAGGACAAGGGCCGGCTGGAGCAGAGGGGAAAGCGCGAAGCGAGGGCCAAGAGCCTGGGAGTAAAACCGATGGGACCTGGGCCACAGAGACCCAAATACTTCACAACTAAAGTCGCACGAAACCAAGAAACCGAAAACGAAGTCGGCGCGAGGCTGAGACGGCCGGCCGGCGCGGGGGCAGCGGAAGCCGTCCCGTCCCGCTTCGCCTTCGCACGGCCACGGAGGGGACCGAGCACACACGCGCGAGCTGAAGCGCGAAGCCAGCGCCGACGCCGCAGCTGCGGCTCCCGGGGAAGTGCACGCAGCTCCCACGCCCCCCTCGCCGCCTCGCATGGAAAACGCCTCAGACGCCGGAAGGGCCTGCGCAGAGACGGGGCTGATGGCCCCGGTCCCCGCCGTCGGGGGACTCGGTCACACCCGCTCCCGGGTGAGAGCCGCGCGCCGGGGAGCGCCTCGCCGGCTGCGGGGACAAGCCGTGGCGCGCGGAGGGCTGGCTGCTGCGACTCGACCGCCCCGCCCGCTGCCCGCCGCCCGCACCCAAGTTTGTGCCAAGTCACGGCGCGCGCTATCGGCCCCGGGCCCGCCACCCCCACGGCGCCCGCCCGCCGGCTTCTGGCACTGATCGGCCGCCGGGCCCCGCCCGCCTCACCTGCCCAGCTCCCGGCCTGGGCTCAGGCTGTAGCCGTCCTGGAAGGGCTCGGTGCGCACGGCGGTGCGGATCTCCGTCAGCAGCCCGCGGGCCTGAGGTGGGAGCGGCGGCCGGCGCGGCGCACCCAGACTCCCGCCCGCCCGGCCCGACCCGGAGGCGGCGGCCGAGGGGGAGCCGCGGCTGCCGGGCTTCTCCAGGGGGATCATGGTGGACCGGCACGCTTCCTTTCCGGCCGCCCCGCTCGCTCCCGGCTGCCTGCGGGTAACGGTCCCACCTGCTGCCACCTCACGCGGACCCAAGAGCCTCCAGGAAGCCGCTCTCCACCCCCCCCCCCCCCAGGTCAGCGCGCTTTAACTGCGGCCGGCGGACTCCCGGCGTCCTGCCCACGTCCCGCCCCGCCCCTCGCCCTGCCCCTCGCCCCGCCCCTCGCCTGCCGGCTCGGAGTCGGGAGTGCAGGGTATCTCACGCGCTCCCTCTGCAGCCGAGAGGGAGAGAGTGCAGCCTGTGGGGCCGCTCTGGCCTGGAGGAGAAGAGCAGCACTACCCTTCCGAAGCCAGGGCGCCCGGCCCCAACCAGTTACACACCTGTTGAACATCTGAGTGCTCCAAAACTTGGTCCCTCCGTCAGTGAAAGGCATAAGTGTTGCCAGCTGGCGCTTTACCTTGGGCGTGGGGCGTGGGGGGGGGGGGGGCGGGTTGTTATGAGACTGAGCCGGGCTGCTGTACAGCACGGGGAGTTGACCAGGGCACCTCGTTCCTTCACACACTGGGAGGAAATCTGGAAGCAGAAGTTGAGTAAATATTATTAACCCCTTACTCTAGCCCTATGCAATACGCAGTATTATACGTCTGATGTCTTCTCTGTATTTAACATGGTGCTCTCGTCTGGTATTTTTTTTCTAAATATTCGGGTTTTTTTGTTTGTTTGTTTTTTTGTTTTGTTTTGTTTTGTTTTGTTTTTTAAATGGACTTTAGGGAAGTCTGGGTGGCTCAGTGGGTTAAAACCTCTGCCTTGGGCTCAGGTCATGATCTCAGGGTCCTGGAATCGAGCTTGGCGGGGAGCCTGCTTCCTCCTCTCTCTCTGCCTGTCTCTCTGCCTACTTGTGATCTCTGTCTGTCAAATAAGTATATAAGAAAAAAATAATTTAAAAAATAAAAAAAATTAAAATGGACTTTATTTTTTATTTTAGAGAAATTTTATGTTCACAGCAAAACTACCTGAAAGGTACAGAGATTTCCCACATACCTTCTCCCTCCTCATCTGGTCTGTTTTTAATTGAATTAAAATAGACACACAATATTGTATTAGTTTCAGGTGTACAGGATAGTTAAGTATGTTTTTATACATTATGAAATGATCAGCATCATAGGTCTAGTTGCCATCTATCACTATACAAAGTTATTACAATATTATTCACTATATTCCCTATGTTGTACATTACATCCTCATGACTTACTTATTTTTATCTAGAACTTAGTGCCTCTTAATCCCCTACACCTATTTTGGCCCTCTTCTATCTGCCTCCTCTCTGGAAACCACCTGTTAGTTCTCTGTATCTATATATCTATAAGGCTGTTTATGTTTTGTTTTGTCTTGTTTTTAGATTTCATATATAAGTGACATTAAATGGTATTTGCCTTTCTCTGACCTATTTCACTTAACATAATACCCTCTAGGTCCATCCATGTTCTTGAAAATGGCTAGATTTCATTCTTTTTAAGGAATGAGTAATATTCCATATATATATATATTCTCTTAATCTTCTGCATGAATTTACATTCCAACCAATAGTGCACGCCCTCACCAACACTTGTTATTTCTTGTCTTTTTGGTAATAGCTATCCTAACAGCTGTGGGTGGCTATCTCCTGATCATTTGGACTCCCATCTCACTGATGACTAGTGATGCTGAACATCTTTCATATGTATGTTGACCATCAGTGTGTCTTCTTTGAAAAAATGTCTATTCAGGATTTTTTAATATGGGGTTGTATACTTTTTGTTATTGAGTTGTATGAGTTCTTTATATATTTTGGATATCAACCCTTTATCAGGTATATGATTTGCAAGTATCTTCTCCCATTTGGTAGGTCATATTTTGTTTTATTGGTGGTTTCCTTCACTGTGCCAAAACTTTAGTATGAGGCAGGCCCATTTGTTTATTTTGGAGTTTTTGTGCCCTTGCCTGAAGAGACATCAAAAAAATATTGAGTGATAAAGAGCTTACTGCCTGGTTTTTCTTCTAGGATTTTTATGGTTTCAGGTCTACATTTAAGTTTTTAATCCTCTTTGAGCTTATTTTTGAATATGGTATAAGAATGTGGTCCATTTTTATTCTTTTGTATGTAGCTGCCCAGTTTTCCCAGACTGCTTTTTATTTTATTTTATTTTATTAGATTTTATTTATGGGACACACAGAGAGAGAAAACAAGCAGGCAGAGCAGCAGGCAGAGGGAGAGGGAAAAGCAGGCTCCTCTGAGCAGAGAGTCTGAAGTGGGGCTCAATTCCAGGACCCTGAGATCATGACCTGAGCCAAAGGCAGTTGCTTAACCAGCAGAGCCTCCCAGGTGCCCCTCCCAAACTGCTTTTAAAAGATACTGTCTTTTCCACAGTGTATGTTCTTGCCTCCTTTGTTACAGATTGGCCATGTAAGCATGGGTTTATTTCTAGACTCCCTGTTCTGTTCTACTGATCTGTGTGTCTGTTTTTGTGCAAGCAAAGACTGTATTGATTACTATAGCATGATACCTGCAACTTTGTTCTTTCTCAAGATTTCTTTGCTGTTCCGGGTCTCTGGCAGTTCCATAAAAATGTTAGGATTATTTGTTTTGTTCCCATTCTGTGAAAAATACTATTGGTATTTTGGTAGGGATTGCATTAAATCTGTAGATTGCTTTGAGCAGTGTGGGCATTGAAATAATACTAATTCTTCCATCTTGTGAGTATGGAATGTCTTTTCATTTATTTGTGCCATCATCAGTTTCTTTTAGCAACGTCTCATAATTTTCAGCATATAGATCTTTCACTTCATTTGTTAAACTTACTCATAGGTTGGGGCACCTGGGAGGCTCAGTTGGTTGAGCATCTGGTTTCAGCTCAGGGCATATTCTTAAGGTCATGAGATTAAACCCCCAAGATCAAACCCCATGTCTGACTCCATGGTCAGCACAGAGTCTTCTTGTCCCTCTCACTGTGCTCCTTCCCCCACTCATGCTCTCTCTCTCTGTCAAATAAGTAAGTAAATAAATAAATAAATAAATAAGTAAAATCTTTTAAAAAATTTTTCCGAAGTATTTCATTCTGTTTCATGCAATTGTAAATGAAATTTTTTCTTAATTTCTTTTCCTGATAATTTGTTATTTGTGTACAGAAATGCAACATATTTCTGCATATTAATTTTGTATTCTGCAACATTACTGAATTCATTTGTTCTAATAGCTCTTTGGTGAAAGCTTTAGGGTTTTCTATATATAATATCATGTTGTCTGTAAATAGTGACAGTTTTACTTCTTCCTTTCCAGTTTGGATGTTTTTATTTGTTTTTCTTGCCTAATTGCTGTGGTGAGGACTTCCAATACTATTGTTGACTAAAAGTGGGGAGAGTGGCCATCCTTGTCTTCTTCCTGATCTAAGAGGAAACCTTTTAGCTTTTTGTGTCGATTATGATGTCAGCTGTGGGTATGTCGTATATGGCCTTTGTTACATTGAAGTACATTTCCTCTATACAGACTTTGTTCAGAATTTTTATTGTCAAATACCTTTTCCTGACTCTATTATGATAATCATGTAATTTTTTTTTCTCCTTCATTTTGTTGATGTAGTATATCACATTTGTTTGCAGATATTGAACTATCCTTGCCTCCCTGGATGAATCCCATTTGATGATGGTGTATGATCCTTTTAATGCATTGTTAATTTGGTGTGCTATTCTGGGTGTTCTCTGGTTCCATACAAATAGTAGGATTATTTGTTCCAGTTCTGTGAAGAATGCTGATAGTACTCTGACAGGGAATGCATTGAGTGTGTAAATTGCTTTGGGTAGCATGGACATTTTACCAATATTTGTTCTTCCAATCCATGAGAATTGAGTGTTTTTCCATTTCTTGTGTCTTCTTCCATTTCTTTCATAAGTGTTCTATAGTTTTCAGAGTATAGAACTTTTACTTTGGTTAGGTTTATTTCTAGGTATCTTATGGTTTTTGGTGCAATTGTAAATGGGATCAATTACTTGATTTTTCTTTTTTTCTGCCTCATTGTTATTGTACAGAAATGCAACTGACTTCTGTGCATTGATTTTATATCCTGTGCCTTCACTGAATTCCTGTATCAGTTCTAGCGATTTTTTTTGCTGGAGTCTTTTGGGTTTTCGACACAGAGTTTCAAGTCATTTATGAAGATTAGGGAAGTTCTCAGCCATAACTTGTTCAAATAAGCCTTCCTCCCCTCTGTTACCAGGGTATTATTTCGCTTTCTGGCACAGCTGATTTCTCAAGTCTCCCTTGGTGATCTAGTAGCTGTCTTCCTTTTTCCTGTCTTCCTTCTTTTCTATCCTTTTATCTTTTACATCACTGACTCTCTCTTCTGCCTCATGTATCCTTTCTGCTAGAGCTTCCATTTGTGACTACATCTCAGTAATAGCCCTGCCCTGCCTGTCCCCCAAAAGTAGGACACGGAGCTCCACACAGAGCCCCACGTGGTTCCTGCCCCGTGGTGAGGATGAGGAGACTGGAGGGGCAGGCCTGGTCCACCAGACGTCCTTGGCCCGGTGCCTCCCTGCCAGGCTCGTTTCAGTTGTTCTGGATTGCACTGTGTGGTGCTGTTTTGCTCCCTCAATGCTTTCAGCATCAAGAGGGGGGATAAATATGGCGGCGCCCAGACCTCTAGCCCCGGAGCTGAAAGCTCGCATCCCCCATTCTTCAGTGATCTCTGACAGAAAAGCAGTCAACCCCTCTTGTCCCTCTATTTTCCATTAGAACTCTGTGTTCATTCAGCTCATAACCAAGTGTTTTCATCTCAGGCATGGGACCCAGTTTTGAGTCTCAAGACTTTACAGACTCCTGAGGTGTGCACCCACACTGCTCCTCCCCAGCAAGGGAGGGAGGTCTCCCCACCCTGTCTTTTGTTGGGCCCCTGTCAGAAAAGTAGTTGCGTGACCATACAGTGGTTATCAGTTTATGGAAACATTGAGCAAAAAGTGGGTGCGTAGCCTGGCTACAGACAGCTTCCCCGCTCCGATGCCCGGGAACCCTACCACACTCAGGCACCCCCATTCTTTTAGTGGCCCCAGGGATCCTGAGACTATACACCTGGGATTCTGGCCTGCTTCACCACCTGAACACCTTTAAGCCAGGGACATCCTCTACCGTGGCAGGCTTCTAAAAGTTCTGATTTGGGGCTGCTTATAATACTTGGCAGTGACTCCTTAAGCAGGTGCCCTCCCTCTGCCATATCCTCTGATAGATCACCCTGACTCATGTCTCTGCACCACCTACCTTCCAAAAATGGTGGCTTTTCTATTTGTAGAATTGCAGCATTTCTTTTCTTAGATCTCTGATTGATTTCACAGGTGTTCAGAATGATTTGATTGTTATCTTGCTGAATTCTAGGGATCAGAGGAAATCAGGGTCCCCTGTTCCTCCACCATCTTAACTCAAGACGCAGACTCTTAATTATGGAAAACAGACTGATGGTTACCAGAGGGGAGAGGGTTGGAGGGTGGTTTCTGATGATATATCCAGGCAATGAGAGGAGAATAAAGGTCAGTTTTTTTTTTAAGATTTTATTTTTTTTATTTGTCAGAGAGAGAGAGTGAGCATGAGCAAGGGGAGTGGCAGGCAGAGGGAGAAGCAGACTCCCTGCTGAGCAAGGAGCCCAATGCAGGTCTCGATCCTAATGCCGTATGGTACTATACACGTATTTTTTCTTAGGATTTTCTTAAAAACATGTTCCTGTCTCTAGTTTATTTTATTGTGAGAATAGAGTATGTAATACATATACAAAATATGTGTTAATTGGCTGTTTATATTATTGGTAAGGTTTTTGGTCTGTAGCGGGCTATTAGTAGTGAAGTTTTGGGGGCATCAGAAGTTATATATAGATGTTCAACTGCGTGGGGAGTCAGCACCCCAAGCCTGGTATTGTTCAAGGGTCAACTGTACAAAACAATGTCTGTAGAGATAAGTAGTATGAAAAAACATGAAGCAAAAATAGGATGTAGGGAGGGACTGGGGGCCATATTTCAGAAGGATTGGCAAGGAGATATCTTTGTGAGAAGGTGACAATAGAGAGAGAGACCTAAATAAAGCCCGGAAGGGAATCTTGGTGACATGCAGAAGAAGAGCATTTCAAGCAGAGGAAATCATGACTGCAAATGCTCTCAGGGGAAAAGGAGTCTGGGGTGTGTGGCTAGGAGAGAGAGGTAAGAGATAAGAGAGGTAACTCATGGCAAATCATGCAGGGTTTAAAAACTGATGGGAAACCACTGAAGGATTGAAACTGAAGAGTGACATGCTTTAACACATGTCTTATAATGATGATTTGGCTGCGGTGTAGAGGACACACTGTGACCTGGATACAGGACAGCCGGCTAGGAGACTGTGACAGTCACATCGGTGCACAATTACTGTGGCTCAGACAGGGACATGGCGACAGGATTGATGAAAAGTTCAACGGGAATCGCTGGCGGATTGGATGAAGAGTTTAGGAGAAGGATTTCTTTCTGCAGTTTCTTTGAGTCGGGGTCGGAAACGGATGTGGCTCCATGATGGAAGGAACCATTGCTTTCAGAAGGTCACTGAACTGAGGAGGCTTCTAGTTTGTTCTCATGCATTTCAGTTTATCTCAGCTCCTTATTCTAGTTCCCTCCTTCTTAATATCTGGCTTTTCTTCTGATTCAGGTCAACCACTAGCTGCACAGCTTCCACAGATTTATTCCCCAGCTCCCACAACTGTGCAAGGTCCGTCTCTATAATGAATTTCTTGTTCTGGATCAGAGTGACTGTACTTTCCTGAGTGATACACATGATTTATTAGCCCACTGAATAGAGATGTTCATTGGCCAGTTGAACATGTAAATATAAGAGATGTTTTTGCTATTTCCATGAGTTAGGGATGACTCGTGTTCTGTTATTATCCTATGGTAAATAATTTTTTTAAGCATTGGCTTTTAATTATGTTGCATTGTGGCCAGAGAATGTGGGGCTATAATTTCTTTGGCATTTATTCAGACATTGTAGTCTTTTTTTTCTTTTAATGTTTCATGTTCTTGGGAGGAGTGCATATTCTCTGTGTGTTGGGTAAAAGATCTTATGGGTATCCACATAGTAGGTGAATGTAGATATTCATAGAACCCTTAATAACTCTTAATAACCAAGAGAGTAGAATTTTAGGTGAATATTGATGGGCACTAAGAAGTTCATTACATATTTGTAAAAGAAACAAGCCACTAAGAAGACCTAACAGTCATAAACTTATATACACATCACACATAGTCTCAAAATAAGTGAACTATAAATTCAAAGAGTTTTGGCTTATAATTTATGCAAATAAGTAACAAGAAGTAATTTAAACCCAAATCATATTTATGTATATGTATGTGTTGTTATGCCACTGAAACAAATTATATTTACTATGACAAACAAATTTTAAAAACATTTATTAAACACCTATGGGTCTGTTTTTTTGAAAGTTGAAGTTCAACATTCTTAGGGTAAAAGTTCAGCATTTGTGTATTCTTATCTCAACCTGAACTTGAATTTATAAAATGAAACTAACAGAGCATTTATTTATTTTTACTATGCAATTATGATAAAGGTACATTTTGTAAACACATATATATGGAGAAATATAGATTCACTTATTTTAGAAGGTATGTCTTTCAAGTGTTGTGAGCTGCTATGCATTTTCATACAAGTCAAATACCTAAAGAATTCAAGAGGCTTGTTCCAGAAAATAAATAAATAAATAAATAAAAGGAAAAGAATCTCAGTATTGTCCTTTTCAAGCCTGCCTTTCTAGGCCCTATAATCTCTGTTTCTGATTTATGTATTTTATCATTTCCTTATCTGTTTGAACATTTCAAAGTACTTACCTTAGACTTCTCTTAGATTGTAGTATATTTCAAGTTTCTCCCCTTCATTCTATCTGTGGATTCTCTTTCCTGGCACTGGAGTTCTTCATGCATTTTATAATTTTTTGTTGATGAGCTCATGTAAATATGCTAATTTCTCTTCTGTCTTCATTCTCATTATTAATTTAAACAGTGGCTATCATGCATAGTGGATGCATTCATACCATTAAACTAAACTTTCTGTGCTTGGTTTCAAAAGTTATCCCACAAAGGAAAAGATGGTCTTTGAACTGGTTATGCACTTGCCACAATAATAGTGTACAACAATCACAAAATATCACTGGCATATAACTATGAACTTATAGTTCATGTTTCTGGGATCAGCTGGAATTTGGCTTACGTGGCTTTCATAATCTTGGCTGCATTTACTCAAATACCTGGGGGGTCATCTGGCTGTTGATTGACTGAGTCTGGTCTCATCACTGCTCCCCATATGCTCATCCTCTTCTTATACCAGGACTCTGCTTTCATGACAGTTGAGTATAAAGAGAGAGAGAGGTTAAGCTCAACTGTGCAAGTAATTTACATGCCTCTGGGCTTGGCTCCCTGTAAGAGGTGACTGGGTATGGCTAATAGGAGGGGATGAAGAATTAAAGCCATTTAATGCGATCTATCACAATCTAAGAAAAGAGACACTCTCTATTATCATTTAATTTTTCCTACTAAAGTAATAAACTTAAGAGTGGTTCTTTTTATAAATAACAAATATAAAAGTTTGGATATGATAAAAGTCATGATCCCATTTTTATTACATTAAAAAATTAATAGGGACTACATAAGTATAAAGGAAAAAAGAAACCTGTAAGATATACCCTTTGGGAAAAGATGGAAAGAAATACAAATTCTTGAGTATTTATAAGATGATTAATTTCAACACATTTTGACACTAATTCACTCAGCAATTCCAGGCATTAAAATAAATCTCTTTCTAGCACTCATCTCCCAGGTCCTCAATGTATGAAGTTTGTTTGTTTGTTTCTTTCTTTCTTTCTTTCAAAAGATTTTATTTATTTATTTGACAGAGAGACACAAAGGGAGAGGAAACACAAGCAGGGCAAGTGGGGAGGGAGAAACAGGCCACCTGCCAAGCAGGGAGCCCGATGTCAGGCTCGATCCCAGGACCCTGGGACCACGACCTGAACCAAAGGCAGATACTTAACCACTAAGCGCCCTAGGTATGAAGGTTCTTAGGCTGATTTGGTTATTTCTCATCCCTTCTCTGTTACTATTTCATTCCTCTTCAATGGACCCAATGGCTCTTGTTTTCTTTTCCCCGTAGCATTTTGCTTATTTATTATTGTTTTTTAAATGACATCATACCTTACTCATGTGGGTAAGGAGCTGTGGTGAGGTTGCAGCGGGAGGGACTTTTCATATCAAAAACAGGGGTCAAATCTCACATGAAGCAGAAGAATGAATTGCATATTGCTAGACCATGAACTCCTTGAGGTAAATATTACCATTTTCCCCTGTACCCAGGACAGTATTCAATAAATGGTTAATTCAAGGAAGGTAGTGTGTGGTGGTGGTTGAGTGTTTGGCCTCTGGAAGGAGCCCAGCCTCTCATTCAGATCTTGGCTATATCAAGATAATCCACTGATTAAATAGATGCCACAGGGGCACCTGGGTGGCTCAGTGGTTTAAAACCTCTGCCTTCAGCTCAGGTCATGATCCTGAGGTCCTGGGATTGAACCCCGAATCCGGCTGTCTGCTCAGCAGGGAGCCTGCTTCCCTCTCTCTCTCTCTGCTTCCCTCTCTGCCTGCTTGTGATCTCTGTCAAATAAATAAATAAAATCTTTTAAAAAAATAGATGCCACAATATTAATTATTGATTTATATAGTAAACTATTTTAAAAACCAGTAAACTTACAGGCAATGTTTTTTATTCCTTTTGTGATTTTTGTAAAAGCAATAAAAGAGCCTGGTGAACAGTGTGGTTCTAAATATAAGTTAGCTTTTATTATTACTACTACTACTGTCGGGGCTGATGACATGTGGCAGGAAGGAGGATAGCATGGGATTGAATTGTGTCCCCCATAAATAATACTTTGGAGTCCTAACTCCCAGTACCTCAGAACATGGACTTATTTGAAGTTAGGGTCTTTACAGAGGTAACCAAGTTAAAATGAGGCCATAGAGCGGGCCCTAATCCACTATGACTTGCTGTCCTTATAAAAAGGAGAAATTTGGACACACACGCACACACATACACAAACACACACACACACACAATGTCACACGAAAATGAAGGCTGGGGTCTCTAAGCCTAGGAAGGCCAAGGACGGCCAGCAAATCCCTGCAAGCTAGGAGAGCGGGATGGAACGGATCCTCTCTCAGAGGGAGTTAACTCCACCATCACCTTGATCTTAGACTTTCAGGCCAGGTGAAGCCAGTTTGTGGTCCTTTGTTACAGCAGCCCCAGCAAAGTCATGTGGAGGGTCTGTAGCCATAGGCAGCCCATATCCTTCTTTGGTGAGTTCACCCTGACTGGATTCCTGGCCATACCCCATGGCTCGCCAGATGGATAATTGCCTCCCTCTCTCACCCTCCTGGCCAATTTCTTCATGGTTATACCAGGTCCAGGAGCTCAGGACCCCAAGGGATATTTTGCGACAGGACATACCTTTAGCCCTCAAGATAAAGCCTGGTGGCCTTGAGCAAATCATCTCTCCTGGCCCCCAGATTCTTTACCTCCAAGAGAAAATTCGTCAGACAGGAGTATCCAAGTGTCTCTCCTTAGCCAAAATTGTAATGATTTCTGCAGCAGTGATAAAGGTTAGCCTGAGCTTCCATAACTTTCTCTTCATTAATTGTTAGAGAACTGTCCTCTACAAACATACCTAAATTGTGTCTGGGCTTTAAGACACATGTGCCTTTTTTTTCCTCCCACAGTTGTCAGCACTGTGTTGGAAAAGCATGGCCACAGAACTGGGGAGATCTGAAATCTAATCTTGATTTCAGAATAATGATCAGATTAAAATATCAAATAATATCATCTACTGTCTGCAAATTATGGTTTAGGCTAATTTTTTTCTTATGCCTTAAGAGAAAAATTATTTTCAGTTAGAATGAATCTAAAGTAACCCAGAATGTGCATAAAAGTGCAATATTGAGGCTTCTCAGGACTTTTGGTCTCTCAGTCCTACCCACACTATCTGATATTTTTTTCCTCCTCAAAGAATAACTCAGCTTCTGACTGCCCAGTGACAGCCACACAGTTTGTCTTTTACGGACTCCCAAGACCATGATGATATTGGGAGCTCCGGTACGAGCCACTGGACACAACATTTTTGCCTACTGCTCTTTTCTGGGGGGTCACCCTAGATGTTGGGCTGTAGCCTGGAGTCTTTGTGGAAGCATCGCGACAGGTAGGGATGTAATAAACCCATGTGTGCCTGGTTCAACATGAAGGACACTCACAGGCACAGCCCACGTGGCTTGTGTGCTGTCCTAACAGGCATACAGAAGGAACTCGTTACGAAACCTGTTCCATTATTCATGGATTTGTGAACACGTACTCTGCTCTTTTGGTAAATAATTTTTCCAGGGATGGTTTATCCCAGCAGCTGACCGCCTTCCGTGCTGTTTTACTGCTTACATCCAGTGAGAGCGTGGGCATGACACAAGCTGTTACGCGTTGCCCTGGACTTCTGCTTGCAATAAGGAGGACACACGATGCCATACCAAAGTGAGTTTATTGACATTCCTTGAAGGTGGTATGATGGAAGAGAAAGCTCGGCCTGAGTATCACGTGACATTTTTCTTGTTGATGGAAGCAAAAGCAGCCCAACTCTGTGGACTTCTCCTGCTACTGACTAGAACAAAGACTTTGAACAAAACCGTTATAGACATTTCCTTAGGTAAGTTGGAAGCTGCAGGAAGTAGGCTAATGGAACAAGATTTACTCTATACACTACCTCTAGGCACCTTTTTTTCTACGAGAACAAAGGGACTACATGTCACTAACAGGAAAATAACATTTTCTCTTTTCAACCGTATGATGGGTAGAATATCCATCCCAGATTTTTATGATATAGTATTGCAGTAGTTTTAATACTGGACACTGAAGTACATAATAATAATAATAATAATAATGATAATAATAATAATAATAAAGCACCACATTTTTTATGTAAAGTTCTAACTACTTTCATTTGAAAGTGTTTCATCTTGACTGGGAAAACATTTGTGGCAACTGAGAAATTTTTTGAACCCAAATTTTGGACACATGGTTTGACACATGGACTGACAAATATCATAGTTGGAACATTAGAATTGTTCTGGAAATTCTGGCTTATCAACTTGCCACACAAAGATACTTACCATTAATAGACATATGGTCATGTATTAAAAGAGAAAAAAGATTTAAAAATCTGCCAAAGGATCCCTTTTCTCTTTTTCTCAATTTCCTCATTGCCCTTTAAACAATTGTGCTACGATGGTAGTAAAAAAAGTTCTCATAACTGCTGCCAACTTCCATACACAGGAAGCTATGAAGAACTCCTGACCCAGCAGAGGCAGTTTCTGTCTTTGTATGATACAATAAAATGTCCTATCCATGAAATTATAATACTTCATAGCATTTTACAAGTATTTTTCTACTTGAAATATATGTTTTCTCTTATTAATTGTTGTTTGTTCCCCAATTAAGCTTAATACACTCTTACCAGAACTAGCTCTAAAAGGTCGTGTTTTAGGGGAATGGTGGTTTGTTAAGTGACTGATATTATTATATGTCTCCATGGAGAAAACTCATACTTTAAATGAAAAAAGAAAATATAGTGGTAACAAAACAGATCTGCCTCCCTGGTTGCATCATATGATTGGGGGAGGCTCACACCTCCAGTTGGTGGAATTAATGGCATAATTAGACACACACGATTTTCATGTATTCTAGCCTCATATATTAGTGAGTAATAGCTAAAGAAGCATCACTTGGAACATAGAGAAATCATAGGATCTTTCCATAACAACTGTATGTACTGCTTTTCTCTTTGTTTACCTTCCTTCAGGATTCTACGCGAGGCTGTCACAGAATCTGGGACCCTGTTAAGCAAACTTTGCATCCTTTCAGCTGACTTTGACATCGGTACTTCTTGGAATTTTATATTTTTACGAAATACTGATCCTGCAAAGCTTTGTGGGATACATTTAGAGTCAGGGCATCCGGTGGGAGGAGGGGGAACAGGAAGAAGGAAAACTTAGTTGACAAACCATTCATGTCCAAGATATCTACCTCTGTATATTTCCTAGGATACCTCGTTCCTTCTGTGTATGGGTAGAATGGGTATCAAGGAATCTAATTAATATGTTAATTAGATATTTGTGTAAATTGCAAAGCTCCCCAGGAGCCTGTTCCGTCTTTTGAACACCTTCCTCCCTTGCCAATGCCTAACAAATAAGGTAAGTACTAAAAAAGGAATCAAGTGATTGAATTAAGAGTATTTACACATGGATAACACCAAGTTCTAAAAATGAAAGATGCCCCCTATACTAGAGATGCTGTTCAAAGAGGTAAAATGGTGAGATGATGTGCATTATTCTATAAATAATAGCTCCCTTGGAACCCATAACTTTTCAGATACGGAAATGTGTACTGAATTTTATAGATCCCCCAAATTTATGTTATGTGACTTACACATTCCATCTTATCTTGGTAAATATTCTTTTCAGACAACAACAGAAAGCTCAACTTCTGTAACATATTATTTCCTGATTGACTATGGATACACAGCAGCCAGGGGTGCATTATAAAGAATTCTTACTAGAAGAAGTTTCCAGGAAACATAATGTAGTGCCTGGACACACACTGATACCATGAGCACAAGGCATGGCTTCCTGTGGGATTAACTCTGTCTTACATTTCATTTCTCACACTTCTCCCTTGTTTAATATATTAGAAGTAACAATGTGACATCTCAACAGTGGGGGAGGGGCCTTTAGCTCTTCTTTTCCCAGTGAAGAAAAACACTTTCACTTATGAGATATTTCAGACAACACGGATAACAAGGTTAGAAAAATAGAAATGACCATTAAGTTTAGGCTTATTCCAAATGTAATCAAGAGGTTAGTCTGTCTCTGGAGCCGGCAACTGTTTTTCTGAAAACACTTGAGTTTTCTGAGCTATCTCCTCACTGAGCGGTGAAAGAAACTGGATATTTATTTTGACAAAACTACATGCCTTTGGGGTGTTAGGTGTCCGCTCCAGGAGGATTGCTGCGGACGAAGGAGGAATATTATATTGCCCTTGACCCCGAACAAGCACCATCACTCTCTGCAGCTTCTCGTTTAACGTGTCCCCGTGGACAATCCGATGTGAAGGAATTCGAACACCACAGCAAAGAAAAGTTAAAAAAAAAGCGCAGCATGAAAATAACAACATCAAAGTTAAAACAAAAGTCCGTTTGCCATTTCCCTTTAACAAAAGCCATGAGATGATCTTTACATTTTCTTTTCCCTTTGCGAAGGAGAACCATAGCTTGGCCAAACAGAGCAAAGCAAAGGAAAACAGAATAGAACCCCGGTATTCAAACCAACCTAACGTGGCCTTCTTCCCTCTCTCCTGCTCGCTCTGTCACGTTCTACTGCACATCACCATGGGGGTGGAAGCCTCGGGCTTCAGGCTACGTAATGAGATCTCCTTCATGTGCACAAGCTTCTGCTTCTTGGTGGTGAGTGTTCACGGGGGCTGTGCCCCTCCTGGACTTCTCTAAACTCAGGCTAAGCCACAATCCCCACAACCAACGAGATACACTATGTTGCATCAGCAGGGGGCGTTTTTCCCATTGTTGTTACTTGTTGGAAAGTGTGGTATTTGCACCATATGTCTAAGGCCAGTTCCAGCTGATGGGACTGATGCCACACAGGACTCATGAGTTGAACGTATAAAAATTTCAGCTTTGCCACTGCTGTTTCTGGATGGATGGTATGCGCGGGGCAAAAGGAGAGTGGGAGGAAAAGAAATTGTTGATTGGCTCCTAGACCTGGAGTTGGTTGTTAGAAATTATAAAAAAATGGTGGCTCTGCTCAGAAGAAGACATGGGCGTATAAAAGCTCGGAATGCTTAATGCTCAAATTTCCCTAAAATTATATAAATGGAAGTAAACTTTGATTACCATTTGGTCAAGTGTAGCATAGTTTGCATTCCTATTTCACTGTTAGTAATGGAGGTATGTGGAGATACACACAGACCTTGAGATGGCTGCTGTTTAATATTGCATACAGGCTAGCAGTTCATCGAGAATAGAGGAGATAAGCCTGAAGGTTGGATCTCAGAAGAAGGCAGTTCTTCATGCACAGCTTTTGTCAATCCTGATTTGGTCTGAAAATAAAAATCATGGGATACCAAAAATCAAAGGAGAGTTGATTTAGGGAAAGGGCACGGGGATCATCCCAGGAAAATGTCAGGTGAGTTTCCAGGTCCTCATTCAAGTCCAAAGGTGCTGGTTTCTTCTACTGCCGTGAGCAGCTTTTCATACAACATGGAATATGAGGGATACGGTGGAAGATCCAGTCGGTTGAAGCACGTGTGTGCCCTGAATGGGGAAAAAAGATTGGTGAAGGCGTTTGCATGTATCTGTGATCAGAAGCTATGAAGCAAAAGGGAGTACAAAGTGAGCGCAACCACGATTTCGGACCACCATGAAGTAACTAGTTTTAATCTTGCAACTAAGAACAACAGCCTTCCAGACACACATAAACCAGTTGAGGGAGGAGAGTAATGGTAACAGACGGTTTGCCTTCATAAGCAAACCATACTAATGCAGGGCTGTACTAGAGGATCGGTCGGCTTCTCTGTGGGTCCGCTCTATTCTGCATCTGAGCGGTGAACTTGGATGTGACCAGTGAAGGCGGCCGAAGCATGATCGTTATTAGAGGATCACAGTTCCACGTCTCCTTGTCCAGCTCTGATTTCTGGGCCACAGTAAACTACGTGCATCAGTGCACGGCTGCCACGAGATGCCCTGGAGTCTTGACATCCAAAGCTCCATCAAGTCCGGTGAGCCCTGGAGACGGTCAGACTCCCCCACTTGCAGTGCGACACAGCTAACCTGACACGGGCACGTGGATTTCCAAGGACAGCTGAGCTCATGGACTAGTTTTTCCTGGTTGCCCGGATCATGCCTGCACCCTGGGTTCTGCCTTACTTGTCCTATCCTATATTCATCCTCAGGGCCCACGCACGACAGCACCTGGTTTGGACAAGGAATGGTTTCCCCCACCAGGACCAGATCCTGTGTCATCTGTATGGGGTTCAGTGGAGAGCCCAAGAGACCACAACAGGTGCCTCCTGTGGAACTTCAAGTCACCTGACTAGTTTCTCCCTGTCAGATGGGCTCTGTTTTCATGGACTCTCTGGTTGAGGCCATGGCCTGCATTAGGTAGGGAGGAAGGTGGGTGGGTGCCGCTCGGTTAACTGAATGTCTTTTGCTCCCTCGAAGGGGCGGTGTGTTGTAGCGGTGTTTTGAGAAACCAACCAGCACAAAAAGGGGCACATTTAGAGGAAATGAAATAAAATAAAAAAAAATAAAAGAGAAGAAGATAACATATCACAACTACATATATATATAAACAAATAAACAAAACTCTAACTGAAGAGACCATTCTCCCTTCATCTGAATTTCATTTGGGATATGGAATTCTTCTAATTACAAGATCCCCAAGGAAGTTGTTTATTGTTTATACCTTTGTTTTCAGAGTTCCAGATGGAGGCTCAGGGGAAGGAGACTGTTGTGTTTGCCTCTCAACATCCATTCCTCCTTTGCCTGGTCATAGCTCCCTCACTGTCCTTGGGAAACTACCCCCCAAACTCCTCCCCTCACAAGCGCCAATGGTGAGTAGAGGATAATAGTGCATCTGGCCTTAGGCCTCAAGGACTTAACTGGGAAGAAGCATAAAAACAGACCAAGATTAGTAGAGGTCTCAGATTATGATCTAATATTTCAGTAGGCCTAGGTTGACTTCACAAGAGAATAATTAAAATATTTTACCTAAACTAATTTGAGTAAAAGTGAAAAAGCACTCAGGAAAATGAGCAGGATGACAATGTCAGCGGCTTCTCTATGTTTAGAAAGATTAAAACTACTTTGGGCTCTGGCTAGCTATGTTAAGTGGGGCAGGAACATCCCAGGTATGCTTTTGAACCTAGCTGAACTAGTGAGGTGTGAGATGTGAGCAGACATCATCATCTTGGTTTTTATTTATTTATTTTTTAAGTGGCACTCATCAGTGGAAATGTTACAGCAAAAAAATCCCTATTTGCAAACCAAATGAATTCTATATAAGGTAATTTCTGGGAATAATCTGAAAGCATTAGCAAATGGTACTCTTTAAGACCTTGTGTGAACACCCAGAATTTCTCTGAATGGCTTTTACTGTTTTTATGACCAGCTTTGGTTAACACTCTTAAACAGATTCTAGTTTGTGAACTAGGATGAACATACACAATCCAGTCACGGTTCAGTTTTGCATTCTTAGATGCTCGCCGTCCTCCTGGAGTGGTTCTGCCCGCTCAGAGCTCCTGCTCACTTTCCCCCCTGGGCACTGGGCCCCATGCTCTGGGTGCATTGGGGTGCTGGGGAAAGCCAAAACCAGGGCTGGAAGACGTCTCTTTGGACTGCAGTCTAGCCGCTTATTAGCTTTATCCCCTTGGGAAAGTCAATTAGTCTTTCTGAGCCTCAGTCTTCTCCCTTGTGAAATGGGGGTAATAACATGTTCTGTGTGCCTCGGGGATCTGTTGTGAGGAGCAATGTTAGAATACACGTAAATGCCTCTTATAATCCGTGATTCATCATTTAGACACAAGGTTCTCTCAATGTGGCCACAACTGCGGATGACTGCAGGAAGCATGTCGCACCTGTGGGGACTCAAGCCCCTCGGCCTTCCGCACATGAACTCCTGGCAGATGAGTCACCCGGATTTCCCATTTGTGCGGTTGCTATTTTGGAACTCCACACGGATCTTTCCAATCCTGCCAGGTCAATTTTCACTCGGTTGGTGTTAATCTAGGATTCCAGCATTTTGCGGTTAATTCAGGATTTAAATTGTGTCAATCACTGTATTATTTGCTCTTTAATTTGTATCATCTGCACTACTGATCGCCCTGTCTCCTCTATTTCTTTTTTTCAAGTTACTGATGAAGATGGTAACCAAGGCCAAGGACAGTATGCTTCTCCCCCCAAGAGACCACTTTGAGGCTGGTCAAAAGTAAACACTACTAACATCAGGCAAATCCCTGCCCCCCGCGGCTGCTTGTTCAGCAAGCTGTGAGGCCAGTGTTCCAAGTCCGGTCTTCCTACGTGCCGTCTTCTTCCCCACCCAACCACAGCCTCACTCTGTGATGCTTCTCACTCTTGCCACTACTGAACCCACTCTTTCTCATCCTCTTTGAGAACCTCTTGGTTCCCAATCCAGGGACCCATTTCTCTACCCTCACTTCCTCGGGCTCTATAAGAGCCTTCTTGAACATCTCTCTCCCCTTGGCTTCTCTGGTTTCTCAGTGGTTGGCAATTTCTTTTCTGAACTCCCAATGGCTCCCTGAAGCCTTATGGTCCGCAGAGCAGGGTTTCTCAGCTTGGTACCACTAACATTTTAAACGAATTCTCTGTTGGGAGGGGCTGTCCAGTGAACCAGAAAATGCTTAGAAAGATCTTTGGCCTCTACTTGCCAGATGCCAGTAGCACCTCCCCCTACAACCAGAAACGTCTCCAGACTTTGCTGAATGTCCTGTAGGGGGGCAAAATTACATCTCCTAGCCGGCTTGAGAGCCATCCCGGCCCACCTTAACCAGGCCTCCCCCTCCCCCGTGCTTGTGCTCAGTGAAGCCTGTGGTTAGAATTCCATTTGCAACTTTTATGCTAATCTGCCCCTGACCCACAGTTCTGTAATCCCTGGTCCCTACTCCAAATGTAAACCCTGAAGTTTGTCTCCTTTCCTTTATTCCATCTCCATGCTGTCTTGTGCAGCGTCTACTCTAAATTCCCTGCTTTTCCTTTCTTTGGCGCCTCCCCAGTCCTTGCTACATAGTAAGGAAACTCTCCCACTCTTCCTTTCTGGACATGACTTACAAGTCCTAGCATCGCTTCCCAGTGCTCCTGAGGGAGACAGCCGGCGATCACTCTGCCACATTCTGGGATGTGGGTGAGCCCTGCTCACTCCCCACTGCCAGTTCTAGATTGTTATTTCAAATCCTCAATCAAAAATTTCTGTTCTTTTTACTCAGCCATAGACAAAGGATGGGATCTTGCCATTTGTGACACCAGGGATGGACCTGGAGGGTATTCTGTTAAGTGAAATAAAGCCAGACCAAGAAAGACAAATCCTAAATGGTTTCACATATACATGTAATCTAGAAAATAAAGTAACAATTTTCTAGAAAATCTAGAAAATAAGGTAACAAAGCAGAAACAGACTCATAAATACAGAAAATAAGCTGGTGGTGGCCAGAGGCACGGGGGTGGGAGGATGGGGAAGATGCGGAGAGGGGAGCAGGAGGTACAGACTTCCAGTTATGGAATGGAAATGTCACAATAATAAAAGGCACGATCCAGGGAATACAGTCAATGGCATCGTCATACTGTTGTAAGGTGACAGAGGGTAGCCACACTCACGGTGAGCACAGCATAACTTACAGACGTGTACACAATGCTTACACCTGAAACTAATGGAACACGCTGTGTCAAGTACACTTCAATAAATATGAATAAATAAATTAAAAAAGAAGGGAATCAAATGTTCAAAAAATTCTGTTCCTTTGACTCTCTTAGATTCCGCCCCCCCATAACTACAGTTTTGTTTTTTTTTTAAGATTTTATTTATTTATTTGACACAGAGAGAGAGAGTCACAAGTAGGCAGAGAGGCAGGCAGAGGGGGAGGGGGAAGCAGGCTCCCCGTTGAGCGGAGAGCCTGATACAGGGCTCCATCCCAGGACCCTGGGATCATGACCTGAGCTGAAGGCAGAGGCTTAACCCACTGAGCCACCCAGGTGCCCTAACTACAGGTTTTATCTTGCATTTTATTTCAATTCAACAGGATAGATTAGAAGATACAGCATGTTATCTGCCGGCAAGAAGGTAAAGTGTCATCTTGAGGAACTTGTATGTCAGACACACACACACACACACACACACACACATACACAAAGCAAATATGCACAGACTGGGTTGTAATGTTATGTAAAAAAGGTATTTCTTTCTGTGGCCTATGGTTAAAAAGTTTGAAAATCAGTGATCTCGAACTATCTTCCATACCTTCTGACCTGCCAGCTAATTATATTTATTAAAACCTCTGGTTCTTTGCTTAAATCCTTCCCATTTCAAGTTTTCCCGCCAAACTATGTGGTACCTGAGTCCACATGGTGACCGGCCTGTTCAATGCCCTAACCTGCCAGCTCCTTGACCTCAACCCCAGTGACTATCCCGCCCATCTGGTACGGAAGTTTCTTCACCAGACACTGTAAAATGACTCCCTGGAAACCACTGCTCTCATAGTCCTCCTTCCTAACCCTCCTACGGTTTTTAGGAGGCAAGGACTCGAATTGATGTAAGGTTTTATTTAGCCTGGGCTATGATTTGGGTTTGGTTGTGACACTATTTGGCACTCTGGTCTGGGAAGCCAGCTGCCTCTCTATGGGGGGAAAATCTGAGAACAATGTAGTTTCAGACCACCTTTCCTCCCAGTCTGGGCAGTGTGCGTTGGGCTTCTGTTCCCTGGGAAGTCCCGGGTTGTCCTGTGCCTGGTGCTCTGCTAGCTCTGGGCTTCTTGCCATCTACCATGTGGTCTGGCTAGTCTACCCAAACTACTGTTCTTGGAAGTCAGAAGTTATTTCTTTCTTTGAACACATTGGTGAGCTTTTTCGGTTCTTGGATCTTCAGAAAATGTACAGGGAAGACTAGTTAGGGGTTACTATCCAGGGGGTCATTTTTACTGTCCTCCCTGAGGCATCTCAGCACTTGCTTCTTGGGACCCTCTTGGCCCAAGGTAAAGTCTCTGTCTCCCAAAGGAATCCTCTCTGCAGTTTGCAGAACGGCAGCTTTTTCAGGCATGCCTTGGCCTGGATGTGAATAGCTCAATGATAAGCCCGATGTCCATCTTACAGCCTCCTTGTGTAGGTTAATAGTATTAATGTATATTTCAAAGCTTCTCAAAGAAAATATGTATTTAGGCTCAATCTGTGACCTCCAAATGACAAAAGCAATTCCTATTCCCTTTCCTAAAGAGTAAAACAGAGCTTCCTCAACACAGCCCTCTCCCTGTGACCCACCAAACTATCTTTCTCAATCACATCCCTTGTGAGCATCACTTTGGATATCTTGACCTCCACGCTGGTTCAGCGATCCTTCCTGCTTCAGCTTGGAACTCTGCTCTACTCATTTATTGCCCCCTCAGTGCTCACCAAAGTGCCATCTTCTTGTGGCATGTCCCCTTCCCAACTCAATCGGGATTTGGTCTGTATTCTACATTACAGACCTTCCCGGTACCTTCCATTTACCCTCCTTCTCAGTGCTTCTCCGATTCCACTTCGTGTTGTAACTTACTATTACTGGGCTGTGCTCCTTCCTAGACTATAAGCTCTTCTGGGAAGGTAGACGGTTGTGTCTTAGCCACTCTTCAGGGTACACACGATGCTGGTGGGGCGGGGGGGGGTGCGTGTGCTATCATCAAGTAGTGAGGCAAACCAATTCCTCTAAAAACAGACTGTTTCCAAATAACCTCATCTACCGAATCTGTCATTAAACTACATAAATGGAAACCTTGCCTTTTTATGCCTTATTTTCTTGCCAGATTTAATTCAGTATGCTCAGCTCTCAGCAGACCCATGCGAATGAGCACCAAGGGTCTGCTGAACAAGTGCATGAAGCCAGGGCTGGAAACTGTGCCAAGATGGTAGGCTGTCATTGACCAGGTGGGCATGTACTCTGTTTCCTGGGCCTCCTGACACTCACTGACATCAGCTGATGAGTCTTCAGGACATGGGAAGGTCTGGGAGGTCTGGATGCCAATCATAGTTCAGTAGATCCTTCCACTAGGATTTAGCAGTAGTGTCCAGGAGGCCATGTGGAATGAGCTGAATTAAATGTGGATCATCTTTTATAATCAGAAAATATCATAGCAGAAGCAAATAATATGGATCAGTCTTTTCTTCTGTCGTTGAACAGTATTTATTACTGTGGTACCTATGCAGAGGTGCCCTTTTATTTCACTGAGCAGGAAAAGACTGCTCAAGGTGGTCGAGGAAGGATCCAGGAAGTGTTAGAACTCGTGGTGGAGGGAATTCCTTCTGTTACATTGCCTGGATCCCTAGTGTCTCCCTTAGTGCGTTTATCTCACCATCATCTCCTTGACAGCTTGCTATACTGAAGTCACTACAGAGACTTGAGATAAACATGGTCTTGTCCTCTCATGTTTCAAAACACAGTAGGAAAAATGTGACACGTACGAGCATAACCATCCTTCCGAGTACAAGTCATGTGCCGGAGAAGGACAGATACAGAGCTGGAAGGCTTCTTTTGGGCTTCCAGCCTCTCCTCCCTCCCTTACTTGCTGAGACATTCCTCCTCAAGTTAAACTGGGCTACAGACAGCTGGGAAGGCTTCCCACAACAGACACACAGGCCATGACACTACAGCCTAAATGCTCTCAGTCATCAAAAAAACAACCAAGAATATGGTCTAAATTCACCTCCCAGAGACTCCTCACGGGTGCCTTTCGCCAATAAGTCATATAAGAGTAACTTGGGTGGCAGGAAAGAATTCCATCCCGAAGGACCATCCCCCAAACCCCAATATCAAAGTGTGTGGCCCTCTTTGGTGGGTTCGTGAGGGCCGGCAGGAGCGCCTACCTGGGGAGAGAGGTAATCTTCCCCCACTTCTCTATGCAGAAGCGCCGGAGCCCATTGCTTCCCCGGAGGGCTGCAAAGCCTTCATAGGGCACACTCGACGTTCCCGTGACGAACTGAAGTAACCTCAGCCTCTGCTCGTTATTGAAGCGCTCCACTGCGGCCCAGAACCAGCGGATCACAAGATGCCCGTCGTGGTAACCTGAGGGGAGCAGAGGGCATGTGCAGAGAGGAGAGGAGGAAGGGAGAGAGGCGACATGTACCGCAGGGGTGAGGAGGACCGAACTGCTCCTGTTGGTCTGCCAGGTTCTCTAACGTGGGCCTTCACACAGGTCGAAGGCAATCTGTGCACCCAGGTCAGGTTTTATAGCAAAAGCTGATTTACAAAATGGCCATTTTATAAGATTTTATGCTCTGAGGGATGTCCTCAGAGATGTCTGCTTCCCATGTGAACAACTGGGACCCCACCAACCGTTTTCCGGCCTGGTGAGCGTGAGACAAGGAGTGGCTACGTTAATTTCACCGCAGTCTACGTTTTCTTAAAAACAGACAACTGCATCTGGGCCAGCCCTTCGGCTCACCTCCCCGGTACTCCGTGTTATTCCGCCAGTCGTTCAGGTCGATCTCCGCCGTGCCAGCTATCACCAGCTCCAGCTCCCTGGCGTCGAACACGGAGACAAGCCTCGAGTCTACAACCTGAAATACACATTTAGGCTTCAGGTCCAACCACGCTGAAGTTCTAGTCGTTATTATCACTTCTGTGGTTTTACACTAGGAAACGGACCATCACTTCCAACTTTATTCTTTTTTAAACCAATGTACTTTCGTGTTCAAGTTCGAAGTCATGACTTAAACATTCTGAAACACAACCATCAATGAGCTGGGAACTCAAAAAAGGCTCCAGGGTTTTCACTACCTCTGAAAGTCCCTCTCAGAACGCTTTCATGAGCAAATCTGACTTGACTTTCTCTGGTTGCACTGAAGTTGCCAAGTATCATTGCATTTTAAAGACAAAAGGTCCCCCCAACATGTTGAAGTGAACTGAGGGCTCCTACTATGATCATTTCACTTACAAGGTATCCTCTCTTCCATATAAAACTATGACTTATTTCCTAGAAAGGGCATTCTATATTAAAACAACTGTATTTCCCTTCCTTTCTCCCTTCAGTTCCTTCCTCCTGCCTTCAAAGATCTGGAAGGACCTCCTTAGCTAGGGCTCTGAGCTCTGATTTTACGCTTTGTTTTCAAATAGATCAGACACAAGTCACAGCTCCTCCAATCAGGCTCCTGGTAGACAAGCCAGTGAGCCATGTTGTCCTCCATCACGGGCAGGGAAAGAAAACCTTCCAAGACCCGAACCCCGAGAAAACATTTACAGCGTCTTGTTTCTAAACTGCAAAAGGTTAAGGATATCAACATTTGGTGCACGGGAAGTTGGCAGCTGTCCCTTGTCCTCTTGACTTACCACCTTGGTCATGGCACAAAGTGACACTATAACACAGGAAATCTAGCAGGAACGGATAGTGCCCTCCAATGCCTTCAGGTCACTTATTTTCATTTCACTGAATGAAAGGAAACACACAGCATGCACATACCTTGACAGGAGATACTGAGTGTTTTCCTAACTGCCACACCGGGGCCACAGCAACACCATTTTTGTGAAGACATTTTTCACCTACCACAAGAGCTAGGTCTCCCAGAGAACTCTGACCCCTCTGTCCTCTGTCCCAAGGGTCTCCTCTTTGCAATGTGGTGACTGGAGCCGAGCCCTTTGCCTGACTTGGTTCTTCTTCTTTCCCCCTACAAGCTGTGCTGGTGACGAGGGAGGGCCCTGACTGCAGCCTGTCTTCCTCAGCCGGGCCTGGGCCTCACCTCACAGAAGCCCCGTACCAGGGCCTCGGTCTGCTGTACCACACCACGTTCCACCCGCCACTTCACCATCCTCTCGATGTACTCCTTCTTGTTCTTCTCCGTCACCTGGGTGTTGGCCCCTCCGGATTTTAACTCCCTCTCCGTTACCTTGTGAGCAAACAGAAAGATGGCGTTGCTTATCAACTCAGCTCATCTGGCCGTGACACATGTCAATTCTAGGAGTACGAACGATTTATAAAAAGTCTTCCTCACATGGGTTCAGCATTATTGCCTCCTTCAGTCTTTTTCCTTTTCTGGAAGTTACTAAAAAAAGCTCTGGTTCTTTTCAGATGATGGTTTGAGCTGGAAGCTGGAAAGCTGCATTTTTGTTTGTTTTATTAAAGGGAAGCATATTTCCTTAACTCAAGAGGCATAACAGAAATAAAAGGAAAATGCCCCTCGTTGTCCCAGGGAAAGAGATGGACTGGAAAGTCCTTATACTCAATTCCCCCAAATCCCACTTAGATCACATCCTCAAAAGCCACCAGCCTCCCCACCCAGAGCAGGTCATTGGCAGGAAAACAGCAGAGGGTGGGAAGATGGTTTTATAGCCGGTGTAATATTGACTGAAGAATGACAGACTGACCTTGAGAAAGGAAACAGAGAATGACCTTGCCACTTTGTATAGTGGTGCTTGTAGGACAAATGAATCGTTAAGAAAAGCTATGATCTGTGTTCTATCTTTTGAAAGGCAAGAGGGTAGATAACCTGTTAGCCGTTTTTATCAGGAAGTGTTGGGGTGCCTGGGTGGCTCAGTCAGTTAAATGGCTGCCTTCAGCTCAGGTCATGATCTTGGAGTCTCGGGATTAAGCCCCACATTGGGTTCTCTGCTCAGTGGGGAGTCTGCTTCTCCTTCTGACTCTCCCCTGCTCATCGTCTCTCTCTCTCAAATCAATAAATAAAATCTTAAAAAAAAGTGTTGGTGTTTTAAGGAGTTGTCAGTCACTTAAGGGGCTCAGCTCACCACTCGAAGCTGTAAGAAATGAGGCATAACTCTATTTAGCCATGGGTTTAAGAAATGTAGATATGTATATTTGGCATTCATTGACTTAGGTACCTAAACAAGCAGTCCACAGAAATCTGATGGTTATTTTTATTTTTATCACATAGGTGACTAGTGCTAGTTACAAAATACTGGCTAATTCTAACATCTTAATTGCTACTCAGTATCCACATTCCATGGAACCTCTGATTTTCAGCTGCCCAGTTAAAAACTAATTGCTAACCCCACTTGCAGCTACGTGTGCCAGGTAACTAAATCTTGGCAGGTACGGTGTAAGCAGCAGTATTGTATGGCCCTCCTTGAAGGGAGGGGCTGTCATTCCTTTGTCCTGCGGCTTCAGGTCCCACCATGATGGCTGGGCCACGAGTGCAGATGCCCACGGTAGGCACTGTAGCCGTGGCTTGTCTGCCTCTATACTTGGATGCGAGAGAAAAATAAACTGTTAATTTCAGCAGGGTCATTTTGGGTTTCCTCACAGACAGCTGACCCTAATCCCAACTAACACACCCAGGAAAAGCCTATGATGTCCTTTACCGGCAGCTGTTCGTCTGCTCTTCAGGATCTCATAACTTGCTAAAAGAAGGGCTAGGACTCAGTTCTCCAGAACCAAAGTCATTGTTCTTAGCGACCTCGTTTGAAGAAGAATGAGATCTGTTTACACTGTGCACAGAGAGACATTTTTCTAGATCTACACCACATCCTTATTATTTTTCATTGGGAACATCATGAACTTCTGAGTTGTTCCTGTGCCCCACACACAAGAGGAGTATGCTTTTGTATTTTCAGTGTTATTTTTTCCCTCTAATTTTGTGTATTCAGTTATGTGTAGCTTACTTCATTTTTCTCTGAGTAGGTAATATGGGTCCAGGGAGTAACATTCAAGCGGTATAAAAAGTCATGAGTGAAAAGCAAGCTTCTCTCCCGTCTCATCTCCCAGCCGTGTAGTCTCCCTACCCGGAGAAAACTGCCCTCACTTCTCTTCCAGGGAGAACTGACCAATATAGCAGGGAACATGTATAAATCATCTCCTTTCCCCCATAAATAGCATATTTTATACACTATTCATCACCATACTTTTTTCACTTAAAAATGGACCCTGACAGTTGTCATGAACCAATTCAGAACTGACTTACTCTGTTCTGTTGTTGTTGTTGCAATATCCCGTTCACGATCTATGATTTACAAGGAAGCTGATGGGCTGGGATGTCTTGCACTTTTCAGCCCCGCATCCCGCTGGCTCACTATTCCATTGTGTGAATGTATCAGACTTTATTTAGCCAGTGCTCTATTTCTGGACATTCAGAGTACTCAGATCTTTTGCAACTATCAACAAGGGTGTGGTGAAGATCATAGTACATTACTCATTTGAATCAGGTGTGAATCCGTAGGACAAACTCCTAGACATGGGTGCTGACTCAAGGGCAGGTGCATTTGTTTTTTTATTTTTTTATTTAAATTCCAGTTAGTTAACATACAAGGTAATACTAGTTTCAGGTGCAGAAATTAGTGATTAATCACTTACATACAATACCCAGAAGGGCGGGTGCATTTAGAATGAGGGTAGATATCATAAGGGTGCCTTTCACAGGGAGTGAACCAAACTTCCACTTACTCCCACCTACACTCCTGTGCAGCCATGTCTGCTCCCTACACCACCTCCCAAATGGAATATTGCTAACCATTCCGATTCTTGACAATCGTGTAAGGGAAAACGGCATTTCACTATACTTTAATTTACATTTTTACAACTTGTGAAGGAGATTATTTCCTTTTCTGAGAATCACTTATGTTTTGCTAATGATCTACTTGTTGATCATTGCCTATTGGTCTGTGGAATCTCTTTCTATGTTGAAAGACTAGTTTTAGTCTATTCAATATTATGACGCTCTTACTGTGTTTATGCTGTATTTTTGCCACACAGAATTAAATAGTAATTTTAGCTCACTATGTCAGTCTCTTCTTTAATGACTTTGAAAGTTGTGTCACATCTATAGTAGCATTCCTTACTGGAAGACTAAAAATAAAAATTCTATCATTCTTATTTATTTATTTATTTTTAATAGTCAGCTTTCTAATCTAGGTGGTATTTATTGTGATATAATGAGTTAGGTTAGAAATCTAACTTAAAGAGAAAAGAAGGGCTATATGCTCATATGTTCATAGCAACAATGTCCACAACAGCCAAACTCTGGAAGGAGCTGAGATGTCCTTCAACAGACAAATGGATAAAGAAGATGTGGTTCATATATACAAAGGAATATTCCTCAGCCATCAGAAAGGATAAATGTCTGTCATCTGCATCGACATAGATGGAACTGGAGGGTATTAAGAAGAGTGAAATAAGTCAAGCAGAGAAAGACAATTATCATATGGTTTCACTTATATGTGGAACATAGGAATAGCAGGGAGGGCATTAGGAGAAAGAAGGGAAAAATGAAGGGAGGGCGGGAATCAGAGGGGGAGATGAACCAAGAGAGACTATGGACTCTGGGAAACAAACTGAGGGTTTCAGATGGGAGGGGATGGGGGATGGGTGAGCCTGGTGATGGGTATTAAGGAGGGAAGAGATTGCATGGAGCACTGGGTGTTATACGCAAACAATGAATCTTGGAACACTGCATCAAAAACTAATAATGTACTGTATGGTGACGAACATAACATAAAATTTTGAAAAAAGGAATCTAACTTAAAATTTTTTTAACTTAAAATTTTTTAAGATGGCTACTCCATTGTCTTAATAAAACTTGCTAAATGATTGAGCTTATTTTACAAATTTACCCTCTACTACAAGGCAAATGTAAAGAATGGGCTAAAAGAAGTCATGCACAGGGAAGTGTACTTCATACTTTCACCTAGTACATGGCAGGAGAGTCCAGTGAACTGTATATTCTTTTTGTTTTTTGGGGGAAGATTTTATTTCTAAGTAATCTCTATACCCAAGATGGGGCTCAGACTTACAACTCCAAGATCAAGAGTTACATGCTCTACCAACTGAGCCAGTCAGGGGCCCAAAAAATCATATATTTTTGAACACATTTAAATGTGCCCTCTACAGTTGTAAAAAGAAAAAAAAATTCTCAAATATGGAAGAGGGTATTCTTCAGAGGTATGTTTATACAGAGGAAATTCAACAGAATGTTGACATCTTCCAGGACCTGTCCAAAATTCTTGACTATGGTATGGGTGCCGCCAAGTTCAGTGGTTGCCTCTCACACTTGGACTAAGCAGGCTGCCCATATTTGTGCTTATACTTGTGCTCATAGGTACTTCCAAAGCCTACCAACTCCACTCTCACAACGACCCATTACAAGTTATCACGTGTCACAGGCTTTTGAAATCTCTTGTAAATGACTCAGGTTATGGTTAACCTGATAAAACTATAACCCAGAAGATTAAAAAATATATAAATACTGATGGAAAAAATAAGAAGCTTTATCTTATTAAATAATATTTATATACATGCATTTTGGAGGAGCAAATATCTAGATGTGATAAAAAGAAGTATTTTGTAGTGGCACAGATCACATAAATACCTTCCAAATGTATTTCACATTTCATAAAAATGTTTTCTAATCCATTATCACTTTGTTTTTCAAAATATCTATAAAGTAGATCCACGTCATGAAAAGGAAAAGAAGGAAGAAGACATGGGCAGCTTTACTAAAGAAAGTAGTCCTCAATGAATTATATTTTAAATGAATGAGATTCTTTCTTTTCTAGATTAAAAACAAAAGAAGGAAAAGCAAGGGCTTGAACAGATAAACGTACACCTATGTACACAGCAGCATTATTCACAATAGCCAAAATGTGGAAGAAACCAAAGCGTTCATCAATAGGTGAATGGGTAAATAAATTTTTTATATAAATAAATAAATAAATAAATAAATAAATAAATAAATGTCACACACACACACACACACACGGTGGAATACTATTCAGCCCTAAAAATAAGGAAATCCTATCATGTGCTATAATGTAGGCAAATCTTGAGGACAATGTGTTAAGTGAAATAAGCCAGTCACAAAAAGACAAATCCTGTATGAGGTAGCTAGAGCAGCCGAATTCACGGAAAGAGAAAGTAGAATGGCTGTTGCCAGGGACTGGGGAGAAGGAAATATGAGGAATTATTATTTAATGGCTATAGTTCCAGTTGTGCAAAATAAACGAGTCCTAGAGATTGTACAGCAGTGTGACTATATTCAACAATGCTGGACTACAGAGTTAAAAACAATTAAGGTGGTAAACTTTGTGTCATGTGAATGTTCAACAGTAAAAACAAATGCTCTTTCCAAGCCCCGCATCTCACAAACCTGTCCAAAAACTTCTTCGTTAACAGTGAACGTGAGGTCTAGGATATCTGTGATATTGTTGTCCTTCATCCACTGCAAACTCTGGTGGAACTCCTCATCCAGATATTCCAGGTCGCTCAGATCACAGGGCCTGGATGCATTCCAAGGGTAAAACGTAACCAGTTTGTTAACCGAACAGATGCCCAGCCTGGCTAAAACAACACAGACTGATTCCAACAATTTGATACTCTGGAATATACTGATGAGTCTTTTCAGTGCATTCAATGCTTGTTTTTGAAAATTTGTTTTTCAAATTGAAATCTGAAATTCAATTGTGAAATTGAATGCAATTATTCCAGTAAAAAACATGGGATGATTATTAACTCATGGATTCTTGAGCAACTGGAGAAATGTTTTTTAAAAAATATTTTAAAACAACGAAGTTTTAGACAGATTAATTCTACTTAATGTAATGCAAAGTTTGCAATATGACTGTAATTATTTATATAAACTGATTCATTCCATTATATGAAGTTTTAATAGTCTTCTCCTATGCTTACATAAAAACTCCAAATGCCCTTATATTGTATTAAAAAGTTTATGTGATGTCTAAGCACTCAGAAAAGTCAACGAACAGGAATGGTTAGGGTAAACCAGGGACAGAGTCCGAGGTACCAGGGAGACCAGGCCTTTGTGTGTGGACCACGGCCTACAGTAATACACTTACAGTCTCAGAAGTGCCTTGTAGAAGGGCCTTGTGAAGAAGGCATCAAGAAGGTACTGATGGATCAAAGCCAGGCCTAGGATACGACCACTAAACCTAAACCTGAAACACAGACAAGGCAGAAAAATTGAAGGGCAGGTGGAAATTCACATTGTTAAAAAATTTAACTTGTACTTGTATTTGATGTGTTTCTTGACAGTATCTGTTTACAGAATTTGCCAATTGATGACACAAGGGAAGTGCCCATTCTCCTCCTTCTTACGCTTTACTGTAAACCACACCTGCGTGCTTGGTATGTACTAAAGGAACTTTCCTCTCCCCCAAGGACCAGAAGACAGCCCTTCTGCTGGAGTCCTCTTCTCAGAGCTGACAGTATAAGGACACAAGAGAAGAAATGCACTGGTAAAGGGGAAGTCTGGAAGCCCAGATAAACAGTCCACACTGAACCTGAGGAGGACCGGAACCCAAGGACATAGAAAGCTTTCTGGACCATGTCTCCTTATCCATTCAAGATTCCAGAGATATCACCTGAAGGTCTAATGTGTGCCCAATATACTCCAGGAGGTAGAAGACTTGAGTATGAGTCCTTCATGGCAGCTGTGCTCAGAGTCAGGAGGAAGAGTTCCGTGGAATCCTGCTGTGGTAAGCATAAGCTGAGACTACACGGCTATTTACTATTGCCACACACAAGCAAAGAACAGGTCTCCGCTGGGAAGAACTGGTCCTGTAGGTCTGGCTACCTCCAGATACATGGGCCTTTAATGATTTAAATCCTTATCGGGGAAAATCCTGGGATTTTTTAATAATATTCTAGAATTTTCGCTAATAACCTGCTTGGCTGATTGCTGGAGCTTGATCCCACGGCTGCCCTGCTCCTAAACCAGAAGCTCGTCTGCTTGGTCTAGCACACAGTTTCCTCAGCATGTGGGCCTTGCCCATCTCTGGCTCCTGCCTCTGAGACTTGGGGTCTCCCTGGTCTCTTTCCATCTAAGCAGACTTTCACCTAACTGTAGACTCTGCTGTGACTTTTTTTTCAGATCCCCCCACTTGGAATTTTCAACTAACCCACCTCCACTACCTTTCATGAGACTTTTTTCAGACTCAGAAGGTTTTCTACCTTCCAACTACTATAAACATTGTTACAATGAATACATCCTCTGATCCCATAGAATGAGCATAATTCTAAATAACACTTCATACTGGCATATTTCAAGTGGTCAATTCTTTTCGCAGGAGATAACATGCAAACATCAACGTACAAGTACGATCGACTGGGAAGAGAGTGGAGGTTAAGGGAACCTCAGCGGAGAGGCACTGTGGATGGGGAAGCTTGCAGGGTAATCAGACGTCTTGAAGTCCCTGAGGCCAGTGTGCTCCACTAGTGCTTTGTCCCAGGGCTGTCTCCTGACCCGCTTAATAACTGACCAGTCCCCAACATGATGACCACAATCCTGTATATACAAACACGGCTTACTTCTATCCCAATACAGGCTTGCCCACTCTAACTGGACTCTAAGCTTTACAGCTGAGGCTTGTAGTGTTATGGTGGGGTTGTGACCGTCCAGATGGAGATGACCGAGACCACCCAAAGCAGGAAGAGCGCAAACATCAACACAGGTGTCTGGTCGAGTACCCTCTTCACTGACAGGTGGCCCCCAAAGGCCTGGTAAGGAAGAACTGTAATCTCAGCAGGCAGTAAGTATCCACAGATAGGGAGTAGATGAAAATATTACACAAGAACACAATTTTCAGCTCAATGTTTAAAAAAATGGAATATTCCAGGAAATTGTAAATGTTCTAACAGACTATTAATTATTCAAATCTGTTCAGGAAGAAGCAGAAAACTTAAATAGGCAAAGAACCACAGTATGAACTAGAAAATTATAAGGAGAAAAGACTATATACAAAATTGATGCTGGGACTGGATACGCACACACACACACACACGCACTCACACGTATTTAAAGACATTCTTTCAAATCCTCCATGGATAGATAGAAAACCCTTCTGCTATTTATGTAGTTCCAGAAATCAGAAAAGGACAGAAAACTTCTTAATTCATCATTATGAGCTACCATCACCACAAAATGGAATCTGGAAAAAAGCAAAAGAAAGAACACTAAAGACGTTTCACGTATATATTTAAAAAATTATAGTTAAAACATGAGAACCTACCAACCCATTCCCAGAACAATGCAAAATGATTAAAGATATTTGATTTTAGGAAACTGAGGACAGTTTAATATTCAGTATTCTATTAACAACACTATTGTTAAAATGAATTATGGGGGCACCTGGGTGGCTCATTTGGTTAAGCCACTGCCTTCGGCTCAGGTCGTGATCCAGGAGTCCTGGGATGGAGTCCCACATTGGGCTCCCAGCTCTGCAGGGAGTCTGCTTCTCCCTCTGACCTTCTCCCCTCTGATGCTCTCTCTCACCCTCTTTCTCTCTCTCAAATAAATAAAATCTGTAGAAAAATGAATTATGAAATCAAAAGACAAAAATCGTATGGCTTTTGCTGTTGTTAGAAGCTGAAGTTACCAGATAGTATCTGCCATCCATTTCTGGCCTCAGTCATCTACAAAAATCTTTGTAGTAAACCAGGAATAGAAGAATGGTCCCTTACCACAATGAGGAAGGTCGATCTCAGCACCCTATTTAACAGTAAAAACGCAGAAGAATGCTGGTTACCACTGCCCTTTACAATGTGCCAGGAGCTCCAGTGACTGCAATTACTTCTGAGTGAAAAATTGGAAACAGATTGGAAATAACTTTCACTGAATGCCTACTGAACATATTACTGATATCAGTAACATATTACTGATATTATCTCCCTAACCCTTGCAACAACTCTATTTTCACAATTTTTCTAACTTCATTTCACAGATTAAGAAACTGAAGGCCAATATTTAGCCCCAAGCAAGTGGTATGGTGAAGACACAGATGCGTATCTGTCAGGACTTTCCCTCTGTGTCCCTTTGGAGAAGCCAAACAATAGAGAAGTTAATCCTCTGGTCCAGGGGCCAGGCAGCCTGGTGTGTGATCTCCTGCAAGGACTTAACTACCTGCTCTCTGTTTCCTCTTCTGGAAAACGGCAGTTTTTACATGATATTATTATCTTATTTTATGTTGACTTCCAACACCAACTTGTGTCAAGTAAACTTCAACTAACTTGAGTCAAGGGGGGAATTCCTTGCAAGTTCTTGGTGATATCTCATGGAATCCAGGGTCAGGAAGGTAGCTGGGAGCCAGCCAGATGAGGCACTGGAGTGACTTCACTGTCCCTCATTTACCTTCTCCCCTTGACTTCTCTTTATGCACCTCTGCTCTTTCTTCTCTCTTGCTGTCAAAACTTCTGTGGTTTTCATCCTAGAGAGGCCAACTTGACTCTTTCTGACTTAGTCCAAATTTCCAACACGATTCCCTGCTTGTTGCGACTCAGGTTGGCTGCCCATCCTGGACCAATCATAAGTGATCAGGAAAGCAAGTTCTGGGGAGCAGACTCAGACTCAGGGTTTGGTGTCTTGTCCAGCATCGTGTAGCAAGGATCACCACCGCCTACCTCTCAACAAGGGGCTGTGACCCGATGGGAGTGCGGCAAATGGCCTGGTTTCCGGCATAGGACACTTGCAATGCAGACCACCAACAGACAGCTGTTGATTGACTTTGAATGGGTAGACTGTAAGATGGAATTTCTAAAGACAAAATTATACCAGTTTCACAGGCTGATGTGGGCCACTAGTAAGCTCTAGATATTTTTTTGTAGGTGTGCAAGCAATCTATGATAATGTGGTTTGCTTTACATAAACACAGGATGGCTCATAGCCAGACCAATATATATAGTAAAATATTTTCCAGAGCAATGAACTATGATCTGGGATGTGTCTGTATGAAGCACAATACAATTGTACAACTCAAATCCAAAAGAACAGCTTAAAAAGCAGGGATTGAAATGGAAAGCCTTAACAGCTGGTGAATTGCCATGGTGTATAATTTCATTTATAAGAAAACATCTTCTAGTAATTGTGCACTTCCTTGGTTTATCTCACTTAGCTTGAACAACTACTTGCTGAGAAACTGACTATCCTTTTTGTTACACATGTGTAGGAATTATGAAATGGAAAGAAATTATCTCTTTAGTCTCTGTATTGATAATCTAAGAAGCAATACACATAATTTAAGCAAAAAAGTTTATGTTTTGGCCTAAATTACTTGGCACAAACAAATAGTACTTTTGAAGATTTTATTTATTTATTTATGAGAGAGAGAAAAAGAAAGAAAGAATGCACAAGCGGGAGTGTGCGGAAGGGTAGAGGAGGAGGGAGAGGGACAAACAGACTCTATGCTGAGCGCAGAGACCAATGCGGGGCTCTATCTCAGGACCCCGCGATCATGACCTGAGCTGAAACCAAGAACTGGACACTCAACTGAATGAGCCACTCAGGCGCCCCACAAATAAAAAGTCTTAAGGACAAATAAAAGTCCCCATGGAAGTAGCAGACCGTGCTTTCCCTGCCTGTGGATATTCCTGTGTCACTTCAACATCCAGGCCACAGGGTCCCCAGCTGCATGTTCCCATGTGTGAACTTGCAGGACCTCCAGCCCTCCTTCCTCAGCAGGGACCTCACAAGGAGTCTCAGCTGATACTGCCGGTCAGCCTGGCTCCCAGGGTGTGGCACTGTTCCTCCTTTCCCGGGCTGCCATTTTTTAAAGCGTACTGATCTCAGCCCATACCAGTGATGGCTAATGTGCTGCCTGATCTAGTGTGGTGCCACTGCCATTGACCCCCAGGCCGCTGCTGCCCAAGACCTGCTCTTCGGAGTGGACTGTGCTCATTTCTGTTTTGCTGGTAGGGCACAGCTCCTCTGTGTCGACCTGCTCTGTTGGACAGACTTCACAGCAGAGCTGCTAGGGACCTGAGAGTTTACTGGAACTACTTTTGAAGTTTACTCACTGTCCTTCAACCCCTAGGCTGGCAAAGTCATGGTGGACCTAGGGAGCAGCCGCCCCATCTCGGCCTCAGGCTTGTGGACCACTCTGGCTTGCTGTGCCATTCTGCTTCTCTTGTGTTATTTCCAGGACCCCAGACTCCCTGCTCACACTTACTTCCTGTTGGGCTCCCATATCAGACATGCCCACATGGGTCCAATTCCAGAGGGGGGCATCATTCAACTTCTCTTCACAGGTGGGGCCTCAGGCCCCAGGTACATCAGCAGGTACAAGTGCAGACAGCACGGAGGTGTCTGAGGACATGGGAAGACAAGGCATGTCCCCCAATTGCATGTACCAGACATGACAGCTATACCACGCAGGTCTCTCTGGAACCTGCCCCTGGCACTAGATGGTGGGTCTCAATCTTTACTCCATTCCAGCCACCTGAAGGATACAGTACTCTGATGGGTCAGGAATGGGGCCTTCCTTCATCAGTAATCCTCAAGTCTGGAGACGAAAGAGTTTCCCTCTAGCTCCACCTTGGGTATAATATGAAAACTCCTAGGATATTGTGATATGCCGTCCCCTTAAGATGTATTCCTGACTCTTTAAAAACACATAAGCCATTTTTTCCTATTTATTTCCTGATCAGAGATTAATCCACAGAAATCCATTTGGACCTAAGATGCCACAAAAATATGATCAATATACCAAAATACTAAGAACCCCAGAATAGGAAATAAAAATCCCTTAATAGGAAAAAAAAAAAAAAAACCCTTCTATTGAGTTAGTCACCTATGGGTTTCATCATTACAAAGACATGGTCTGTCTTCCTTCAGGGAAAGAAAGTGGACAGCTCACAATGACATTTCTCAACCTAGCCCCACCAACCCTGTGATTTATAGAAAAAAATCCTTGGACTCTATGTTCTTTTCATATCCTTGGTTTTCCATGTGTTACGTTTTTGGTTTTTGTTATCATCAACCCTTATCTTCCTGCCAAGTGAAACAGAATTGGGTATTTTTTTAGTGTAAAGAAAAATACACACAGCATTGAAGGTATCAAATAAAAGAACATCAACTTTGTCTCATGAGGTAACGTCTTTGACCTTGATGGGTCTTTCCCCTACATGTCAGCTGCTGAGCACAGACACACTTGTGTGAATGGGACCACTTGTGTGAATGGGACCACTTGTGTGAATGCCACTCCTGCTTCTCTGCAGCTTCCTCTTTTCATACTACAGGACAACACAGACCCCCTCACATATCTGCAAATACAGGTTTTCATCATGCAGTTTAAATAAAATCACAAAGCATTTCATTTCATAAATGTTCTTCACTTGGTTTGGCCCTTCCCACTCTGATGGAAACCCAAGTGGTCTTCATCTTTAACCATCTGCTCATCAGTATTGGGGGAGGCAGCATGCAGCCAGTTAACTCTGGGACCATCAGAGGACTTCTGAAACAGGCCGATGGCACTCTTCAAGCATCCTTCTGAACACCTCACCAGGTATCTGGAGATGAACTGAGTCTGCCTCTGATGAAAGCAACTGCAGCCACTCTGAGCTTTTGTAAACACATGGAGGGAGATGATGGCAGGAGATATGAAAGGAACTGATGTTACTGGCGAGGATTTATCTCAGTACTATCTGGGTTTTGTGCATTTTAGTGAGTTCAGAAGGTAATGGAGTTTTACACATTTCTGGCACATCTTTCCATGTGGGATGAAAGTCCAACAAAGACTCGACTCTCCCCTTGAGTATATAACCATTTGCTGACTCATCATTCTTTGGGCTGTTAGCCAATAATCCAAAGAAGGCAGCGTGGTGGGAAGAACAAAACTGTAAGTTCTGATGTCAGGCTGCCTCAGTTTAACTCTTCTGACTCGTGTGACTTTGGGCAAGCTGTTAAACAACCACAGTCCTCAGTTTACTCATCTGCACAATGGGGGTCAAAATGTTGTAGAGGGCAACTGCGAAGACACTACAAGACTTTGCCTAGGGACTAGAGGAGGTCAGTCCACCTGGGTGTTTAATAAACACCACTGCACACTGGCACGTCTGATCCCTTAGGACCCCAGGGCCATACACACCCATGCTGGACTGAGAGGTGCGAATGAATGTGGACTGAGTCCGTGGCTGCTATAGAACTAAGGCTTTTGCTCTGCTCACACACAACATTCATGCATCACAATGCCTGGCACAGGTTAAGGACCCCATTAAGCTTTGCTGAATTGAATTAAATTAAAAATCATCATCGGATTTTATCCCAGTGGAGCATGACTAGACAAGCCTACTGAACATTTCTGAGACATCATTTACCACTGGATGCCCATTTCCAATATCCACAGGAGGTCCCCATTCAGGAAGACAGACAGAAAGACGGAACCATGGAGGAGACTGGGTGACTTGAGTCAACGGATGGAAAGATGTGGTGAATGTTTCACACCAAGAAGCCAACATAGCAGGCTTCTCTCTCCCTTCCTCTCCCTCTTTAGTCTTTCAGGTGGAACTTTGGATGGGAACATGCTTTAGCAGGAGATAGCACGTAATGATTTCACGGTGTATTTTTCAACTGATTCTTGAAACAAAAGCAGTTTGCACAATGGCGAAAACGTTCAGTCAGGAAGTTTGGGAGAGGACTTTCTTGTTCACAGGCTGGATTTATGGAAGGGAAAGCAGATGGCTTGACAAAGAAGAAAATAAGACCTAATGATACCCTGGAGGACACTTCGGATAGTGAAACAAAATACTCTTAAAAGGCTTCCAATTAATGTCTTTATATGAAAGTGATATAAAAATGTAATAAAACCCTCAGTGCAGTATCCAGGTAATATGCCAAGTCAAAAAGATTCTGCGGTGGTGTATCTGGTAGTTTGATGCCCTGGCATTAAACTTGGGCCCCTAATAATTGTGTCGAGGTGTCTCTGGGTTTACTGGTCTTCTCAGTTTCTTCTCAGTCTGTAAGCCTTCAGTCTCTCCTCCTGTGTGACTCTGATTTTGCATCTATTTTTTTTTTAAAGATTTTATTTATTTATTTGACAGAGAGATTGATCATAAGTAGGCAGAGAGGCAGGCAGAGAGAGGCGGGGGGGAAGCAAGCTTCTTGCTGAGCGGGGTGGGGCTCGATCCCAGGACCCTGAGATCATGACCTGAGCCGAAGGCAGAGGCTTAACCAATGAACCACCCAGGCACCCCATGATTTCTGGATCTTTTGATGCTCAGCATCAGAGAGACCCCTTGGATCACCTTCAGCCTTGAATGACCTAAAGCTGACCCTATCTCCTGGCCTTCCTGCCTGGAAAGGTTATCAGACAGTATATTGGGGGGGGGGGGTAAGAGGCTGGAAAATTGGTGATAATATGCTTGCCCCTGCTGCCTGTGAGAGGCTGGGGGCTGAGGAGCGGCCGATGTTCAAGTGTTTGGCAGGAAATGGAGGTCTGCTCAAAATCCTGGATACAGTCTGCAGACTTTGGAGGCCTTTTCCAAATGTCACAAGGTCTCCTAGAGCACAAGCACCTGTCAGAACCAGCACTCTACTGGCAAATCCCAAGGGTTTGAGAACATTGTGCTGAGTCAGCGAAGGAGGCTAGAGTGCTGCCAAAACTGTACGCATGCCTGAATGCTCCCAGGACACCATCACCATGGCCGGCCTCATAGGCTAGGGCTCTGTGACCGTACCCACCTGCTCACTGCCTAGCACCTGCAGACCGACAGCAGATGATTTGTGATGGCTGAATTCTAGAATTCTAGAATTCTCTCTGAAGCAGCTCTGTTTTCCATTTCTGCCACTTTGTAGATCATCCTAGGTCACTTCTTCCCTGCAAATGACAGGGCTCTGCAGGGTTATAAGGTCCTTTGTGACTCTCAAAAGAATAGAGCTGGTTCCTCAGTTGTAACACTACTGACTAGCTATTCTCTCTCCCCCTCTCTCTTTTTCAATAATAGTAGGGGACTTTATTTTATTTTATTTTATTTTACTATTTTTTTAATTATGTTATGTTGATCACCATACAGTACATCATCAGCTTTTGATGTAGTGTTCCATGATAAAGATGTGGTCCTTATACACAATGGAATATTATGCAGCCACCAGAAGGGATGAACATCCAACTTTGTATCAACATGGATGGAACTGGAGGAGATTATGCTGAGTGAAGTAAGTCAGGCAGAGAAAGTCAATTATCTATGATTTCACTTATTGGTGGAGTATAAGGAATAGCATGGACTATTTCTGTTCTGTGCACTTTAAGACAGCTGACACTACTGGTGGCCTTTTCCCACTAGATGCCAGTACCAGTCACGATAGCCCAAACTGTCTCCAAACACTGCTCAATGTCCCTTGGTGGGGGTGAGGGCAAAGCCACCCTCTTGGGGGAAGAATATCCAAATAGGTGATTACAGTCTCCTTTCTAACTGACGTAGGTATTGCATGCCTCTCCTGGGCCCTCGGTGGCAACTAAGGTCACCAGTCTCAAGGCTTTGTGTTCCACTCTGCAATACCTGAGCAGTTTTTCACCACTCCTAGAATCTCTAAGAATCTCCAGGAACCCTACTCCACCAAATATAATTTTATATTCCCACCAGAAACCTGGCCTCTAGGTTTCTCTTGAGGGAAAGTTGGGAGGCAGTATTGATTCCTTCCAAACACACCAGACTGTGTCATCCTTTCTGAGGGGATGATTTCTGATCTGAATTATGGAAAGGAGTGACCCTCCAGGAGAACGAGCATTATACGTTGGGGGAACAGCGATATCCAAGGTGGGAACACATATAGTTTATTTGAATGACAGGGAAGGGAGCAATGGGACTGGACCTCGGACAGAGAGAGTGAGGAGGATAGAACATGAGTTTGGAGAGACACCCCGAGGACAGAACATTAGGGCTCAGCAGTCCATAGTAAGGACTTTGGATTTTATCCAAAGTATGATGGGAATCCCCTGCGGGTTTCACGTAGGGTCTATACATGAACTGACTGATGCACTGAAAGGATCTCTCTGGATGCTGCATGCAGAGAGGTGAGTGTGGTGAGAGTGGAAGCAGAGGGACCAGTTTAGAGGTTCCTGCAGTAATCCAGATGGGAGGTGATGGTAGCTTATACCAGGGTATAAGTAGAGGCAACGAAGTCAGATTCAGGATGTATTTTCACGACAGAGCCAAAAGAACTTGCTGATGGACTGGATGGGAGATGTAAGAAAGAGAGGCACCAAAGACTCTCCATGGTCTCGGACCAGAGCGGTTGTGTGGATGGTGGTGCCATCTGCCAGATGGGAAACACCAGAAGAGAAGGTTGCAGGACAAACTGGAGAGTTGTCTTTCAGACACATTGAGGCTGTCATGCTTATTCAGTATCTGGGTAGAGCTGTCGAGCAGGCAGCTGTAGCAGTGAGTCTGTACTTCTGGGAAGGGCCTTCTGCAGATGGTAATGTGAGGGCTGGCAGGAGGTAGACTGCATTTCAAGTTATGCAGCTGGACCAGACTTCCCCAAAGAGGTATGTGCAGATAGAGAGGCGGACGAAGGGCTGAGCATTTATAACACGCATGGGTCTGGACGATGAGGAGGGACAATAAAATAGACTGAGAAGGGATGGCAAAGAGGTTGGAGAGGAACCAAGAGAACATGCTTCAGGATGGAGGCAGGGACCAACAATGTCAACCGCCTCTGAGATCAGGTAACAGGAGGTCTGAGAGTTGCCCAGCAGATTTGGCACCTTGATGAGAGCTGTTTCCATGGGGGTAAAGGGGAGGAAGGCTGGCTGGAGAGAACGGGAAGAAAGGAAGTGGAGAACGTGGCAGAATAACTCTTTGTACAAACGTGTCTTTAAGGGGGAGTGGGAAATCAGGGTAGTAGGTGAAGGAGGGTGTGACACCAAAGGAGGCTTGGGTTTGTTTTTCAAATGTAAAAGAAACTATGCTGTGTTCATGCATTTTCAATTTCAACAAATTTACTGATATTCTACCATGTGCGAGGTGTGTACAAAGATGCCAAAGGTAAACATTCACTTTGAAGAGTTTACAGGACAGGGGGATAGATGTAACAATGCAACAATAGATAAAACAATGCCATGATTCATTGCCTTGTAAGATGTGCTTAGAAAAGTACTCAGGTGTGTGAAAACACAGAGGAAGGACGCCTGCTGATTTGGAAGGGATTAAATCTAGCTGGGTTCATGGAGGAAGTGATGACTGAGGTGAACTTTGAAAAATGAGTAGAAATTAGGTCATGTAAGGCAGGGGAGGACTTTCCAAGAAAATAACATCACATGAGGAAAGAGGCAGGAAATAGAATGGAATGTGTTCATGATGACTACAGCACACACATAGAGAGAGGAGCAGCAAGATTAGGCTAAAGAAAGAGGACGTGGGAAGTCCTGGGAGGTCTTCCTTTCCACGCCTGTAAGCTCAGCTTTTAAATCCTAGAGAATGGGGACCTCTTGCAGGGTTTAAGCAAGGCAGTGATGTACTTGGATGGCATTTTAAGAAATCGGTCTGCAGTCACGTGAGGGGATGGATTTGTTGAAGGGGCAGATTGGAAGGTGATTGCCAGTATGTCCAGGTCATGGTGAGAAAAATTGTGAAAGTAAAAATGTCAGGACAGGGAGCGTCATGGGAGCAGAACGAGCAGTGAAGGACGGCAGGAAGCGTCTTGTGGGAGATTCGATAGATCTAACTTGGGGGAGGATCAAAATAAAAACGTCTAGTAGGTATTTGGATAAAAGAGTTTGCCTCTCAACACAGAGGTCAGATAAAACATATAGCTTTAGAATTTATACTGTAACATAGAGAGAACTTTAAAAAACAGGGAACTTTGATTCTGTTATATTTTATATAGGATTATATCGATCTTTCCATCCATTCACCTATCCAACCATCCACAAAATATCCTGGAAGGACTGGAGTCAAAAAATATTTTTTTAAAGATTTATTTACTTATCTGAGAAAGAGAGAGAGCGAATGAGAGAGCGTGGGGAGGAGGGCAGAGGGAGAGGGAGAGATGGAGCCAAGCAGATGCCCTGGTGAGCACAGGGCCCCATGCCGTGGGCCTCCCTCTTACTTCCCTGAGATCACACTCTCAGCTAAAACCAAGAGTCGGGCATTTCACTGACTGTGCCGCCCTGGGCCCCTCGAGTCAAAATATTAACAGTATTTGTTTCTGTGTGGAGATATTTCCTTATGCGAATTAAATTTCTTACAATGAATGCACATTACTAATGTTATAAAATCATATATGTTTACCGACATATAAAAATCCGTGAGTAAAGGTTTCCACTAAGGTAAGGAGGGATGATAGCTCACCGGGTTTGTTGACTAGGTGGTCTGTGCTGCTCACGGAAAGGGCAGCTTTGGTGATGAATAGAGACATCAGATTCCACAGGAGAAGTGAACCAAGGAAAGGAGCCATAACCAGGGGGAGAACGTGTAAAGATGGGGAGAAAAAGGAAGCTGTTGGAGCGAGGGCACAGAGGCGAGGGGAGCAGATGGATCCTGAGCCTGAGTGGAAGGGTCTGTCTTAAGCAGGAGGACGGAGGGGCTGGGAAGGAGTCAGCACTGGGCATTTGTAGTTGGAGTGGGAAATTGAGGGGAGAGCCTCAGTGTTTCTACTTGAGGGGGATCTGAAGTCATCTCCTCAACGTGGAAGAGCTTTCAGGACAGTGGAAGGGAAGAAGCATCAAAGGTCCGGGGAGCTCTGCTGTAGAACCTGCTGAGGTCAGACACTGTACCACCTCTCAGAATTATTTCATCTTCTTTGGTGCTAGAGGTACAGGAAATAGCCCTGGCACTGAATGTGGGAGAGTGCCTTATGACACTGATCCAAGGTGGCGTTTTGCCCATCAGATGGAGTGCAAGCACGGAGGCCCGGGGTGAAGGCAGCCATGCCAGATGGGTAGGGGATGGTGTCGGAGGTGCAAATGAACTCGGGGAGCAGCTGTGGTAGGGGGAGGAGGTGGGAACACCGCATGTACAATGACTGATGGTGGGATTTTAAATTTTTCAATTTCAGATATGGCACAGGTCTGGGTGATAATGAGGCTGGGAGGGCCATTGTGGGAGCAGGTGGCCAGAGTGGAATGTAGGTCAAGGCCTCTGGGGTTAGGTAGATTAGGTCTATTCTCTACACCCACCCTTATTCAGAGAATGTTTCAAGAAATGTGCAAAGAACCCCCTCTGTCACACCCCCAGAGTTGTTTAAATATTGCAGATGGAAGGCATGATTTTTATTTGGTTTTCATAGCTCCTTGTGTGAGGAAACAGTGTTGCAATTAGCTGAGAAAACTTGAATTTTTCTTCATCTGCCATGAAAGAGACTCTGCCAACCCAAGATAATGACAGGATATTATCTTCTGATTGCTAATTAGCAACTGAAACGAATGTCTAGCCCTGATGCCTGCCAAGTGCCCACTATTAATACCAGCCCCACAGGGGGCAAACGAGTAAGAACAGGGCTGCTGCTTGGTCTTCAATATGGTGGCCAAATGAGGGACTCCTTTTTAGAGAAAGCTCTTTTAGAAGATTATGATGCAAATTATCTGTGCCTTTTAGTGGGTTGAATGTTGGCCCCCAAGAAGATATGTCTACTTCCCAGATCCTGGAACCTGCTTTCCAAACCCTGGAACCTGTGAAAAGGAAAAAGGATCTTTGTGGATAGGATTCAGGATCTCAAGGAGAGATCATCTTGGATTATTCATGTTAGCCCTAAATCCACTGACAAATGTCCTTATTAGAGAGAGAAGGGAAGACACAGAAATAGAGGGAAAGGCCACAAAAAGACAGAAGAGGAGATTGGATTGATGCAGCACCAACCAAGACATCCTCAGAGCCCCCTTACCAGAAGGTAAGGAAGGATTCTCCCTCTAGAGGCTTCCGAAGGAGCATGTCTTTGCCAACACCTTGATTTTGGGCTTCTGGCTTCCAGACTGAGAATGCCCAGTTTGTGGTAATTTGGTGTGGCAACCCTAGGAAAGGTATAGAGAACACAAATATGGAATCCAAAAATCTTCTTTAGTTTTCTGGAATTCTTCTCAATAAGCATATTATTGTGATGTTTGTTAAGTTGATCCACTAAAGTCATTTCATTTCATGCCAGAGGAGAATTTACCTAATTTCGAATGAGACATGGAGTCTGGGCCCACACCCAGAATTATGTAGAGAAGTTGACCGGAAACAGCTGCTTGCCTGCATAGCTAAAATGTTCTGAAATCTACTATATCATCATCTGAGTAATCCAGGAAGGTGAGGTTGAAATGGTCTTAATTATCTGGGCTATAGAAAGAAGAGAGTCTGGGAGAGCAACGTCGCTGTGCTCCAAGCAGAATCTACAATGCCTTGAAATGCTCTATCCCTCTCTTGCCTCATTAAGCAATGCACGATATTTTACTAAAACTCAGGTTATAAAGAAAAGAAGGTCTGCCTTCCTTCCTTCTGACAAATCATGAGCTCCCTACCATTTCTGAGGAACTGGGCTAGTTGTTGGGCTACTCAGGGAACCCAAAAGACAAGGCTCCCAAGCTCCCATGGAGCATACTGTCTAGTGACATTATTAGTGTTCAGGAAGTGACTTCCTGAAGTCTCAACTTCAATGACATTCTATAGATTTTATGCAATTGGCAAAATAATATTGGCTCTGACAACATCAAGTTCTTATGCCCCACAGGTACAGATATACCCAGAACAACAGGACTCCTTACAGGAATTTAAGTAATTGGTTCTGAATTAACTGTATTGATGGGGGGGCATGGGAACATCATAAACCAAATAAAAAAATAAATATGACACTGAGGTGTGCAACTATGTTTTATCTGGCTTGACTGTTTTGAAGATTTATTATTTGGAAGATTGGAAGATTTATCTGCTGACTTCTTAAGATAATAGAATTAATTGATATTCTTTGGGGCTAGAATATAAAAAAGACAAAGTCCCTAGAAGTCTGGCCAGCAGGGAAAGCTAATCTTAGAGTGTACCTTTGTTATTCATCATCTGAAAACTGGAAGCCCTTCTTGCCCCTTTAGTGCCCTTACAGACTCCAAGGTCCCAAGATCTGTGCTCAGCCTGTGCCTGGGGATCTGCGTCCTGGATCATATCGTGCACCTCCTTAGAAGTCTAGAGTGATTCATGTGTATCTTTCAAAATGATACTCTTTTTTTAAAAATTAAAAAAAAATTAAAGCTTTTATTTATTTATTTGGGAGAGAAAATGTACTGGCGAGCAGGGCAGGGAGAAGCAGAGGGAGAAGGAGAAGCAGACTCCCTGCCGAGCAGGAAGCCAGATGCCAGGCTCGATCCCAGGAAACTGAGATCACGACCTGAGCAGAAGGCAGATGCTTAACTGACTAAGCCACCTAGGCGCCCCATCACAGTTATATTCTTGATAATCAGATTTGTATGTCTGCACCAATTATCCCCTTTCTCAGATCACTTGGAGCCCCTGATCCTGTTCTCAACTTGGTTAAGGTTAAACATCTGTCCCTGGCTCATCTCTGCAAATGCCATTTCCAACACTGTTTTTCAGACAGTTTAACTATTCTCAATTTAGAAAACCCATTCTGTGTGGGTTACATTGGCCCTGACCCTCCGTTCACCTGTTTCCGCTGCCGTCCAACTTAATCCTGCCCAATGCTCTGAGAGCACATATCCTCTCACGAGATGGAGGCGAAGCAGAAAAGAAGCCTCCATAGTTTCACAGAATTTGTGTTTTTTAAAACCTCTTCCAATAGACAAGATGCTGTTGACTCTGTTAGTTCTATTTGGTATTTAAACAAATCAGAAAATGAACAAATATGGGAAGTATATCTTCCAGTGACTTAAACAATAGTTCCAACTTTGTGAATTTTTATACTTAGAAAGCATCAAGCTTAGGGAATTCTTGGCCTAGATGTATTCATAAAAAAGAGTCTGAATCATGTAATCAAAGCACAATTTTTAATCCCTACTTCATATGTATGCCGAAGTAAGGTAATGTAAATAGTCTGGTCAAATTAATTACCTGTGATTCTTTCCAAAGCCTTCCTCAGGGGCACCTGGGTGGCTCAGTGGGTTAAAGCCTCTGCCTTTGGCTCAGGTCATGATCGCAGGGTCCTGGGATGGAGACCCGCATCGGGCTCTCTGCTCAGCGGGAAGCCTGCTTCCCTTCCTTTCTCTGCCTGCCTCTCTGCCTACCTGTGATCTCTGTCTGTCAAATAAATAAAATCTTAAAAAAAAAAAAGAAAAGGCTTCCTCAGTTTAAGTCCTAATGCACCAGGGAAATCAAGGGAGCAGTAAGCGGCCTCCCCCATCCCCGTGCCGCAATGACCTTCTCTCATCCCTCCAACAGGCGATCATACACATCTGCTGTCACTTCTTTTTCAGTAACATAAGCATACAGGAAACCAAAGATGAAATTACAGCCTGGAAACCCACATCTCCTATATGATAGGAACTTCTTTTTCTTTTAAGTCTTTTCCCAATTCTAGGTCTACATGGGCATGTCACAGCCTCTCCAGTCCTCTCTTCCCATCTACAAATAAGGGATAATAACGCTAAAATTTGCTTACCTACCTCATGGGAGAATTAAAAAGAAGAGTAATTTAATGTTAATAGGTTCTTTGAAGATGAAAAGCACTTCATAATTGCTAAGTTCTATTTCACTTTATAAACCTATCTCAAAGATACTCCTCTTTCCTTATGCTCACGGCAATTATTAATTAAAAATAATTATCCTTTCTTGACCTCATTACTTAGGTGCATACAATATTTATGATATTCCCACACAACTGTAGGCTTCTGTTCTTTACCCAATATTATTGCCTTCATTTTTGGATCTTTATGTTTTCTGACTTCTCACATATTGGTAAATTGAGAGAAAAGCTATTGTTTCTGCTTGCGGTGATTTTATTTCTCTGTGCGAAAACTGCACGAACACCTAGTTTTCTTCTTCTCCCACACTCTGAGGGCTCTGGAAGCTGCCAGAATTTGCGGTAATGCTTCTCCCAGCCTGGTGACCTTCTACCACCATCAGAATCCCTGGGATGCTTGTTAATATATAGGTGCCTGGACATTAGACTCTGTGGGGTGGGTTCTGGAAGTATGCTTGTAAATCAAGTTTGGCATTTGTCAACTAAAGAGAATTACTAACTCTAAATCCCTCATCATTTTTTTTTTTTTAAACTGGGGGGAGGCGTGGAGGGGACCGGGCAGGTGGGGAGAAATGGTCTGAAAGTCAGAAGTGAAATTTTGCCTTAGGCATTGGCCATTGCATTTTATGAGCAGACCCCAGAGAGGGCGTGGAGTGTAAAGACCCATCTCTTCTCAAAGCAGAAAATCAGTCCACTCACCCACACCCACGTGCATCTGTCTTTGCCACCTTCCACCACAGTAAACAGGGGAGGGGTTCTTCTTTCTTGCCCAAACTAACCCCCTTCGTGTGTCCCCAGCCTCAAGTGTGCACCTGCAACCCACCCTTGTCATTTCTCTCCCTCCAACCCAAAGAGGGAGCCGTCCCCGGTCCAAAGCTTCTCTCTTCATTAGTGTGATGGGTCTTCTTCCCTCCTGCCTCCTCAGGGCTCTTTCCCATCAATTTCCTGCTCTCTCTTATAATTCTATATAATTCTCTCTTATAATTTGCCTCTCTTCTTACTATCTGCTCAGAAATCTTATATGCTTCTGCTGCTAGGCACAACTAGGCTCCCAGAAAGAGCCATTTTTAGGGCTATTGATTGCTAATAAATTTTTTTATTCAATTATAACTCACATAGTAATGTCCTACTAGTAGGACAGGTACATGTCATAGTACTTTGATATTTTTATACATTAGAGAATGCTCACCATGGTGAGACTAGTTATCCATCACCATTCAAAGTGATCATAGTATTATTAACTACATTCTGTCTGCTGTACGTCACATCCCCATAACTTATGTGAGCAGAACTCCCTTTGGAAAGTGAACACAGGTTGCAAATGGTGGGGTCAAGGGCCAGCAATAATGACCTCTTTGCTATGGAGCTGTTCTGGCCTAGGTGTTAGGAAAGTGGAGCTGGGACTCTTGCGGTGCCCTGTCCTCCAACAGGGTGACATTTCCCCAGCTCCTTGCTCCCATGCCGCACCCAGCATTGTTTTCATTCCCTCTGTTCAGTGCACATTCCTGCCTGCTGAGTGCTGGGTTTGGCCCCAAGCTCGTCTCCCAGTGCCACAGCTACTAGTGGGTTGGACTTGGCCCCGGCAGCCCCACCAGCAGTTTGCTCTGGTGCTGCTCCCTCCGGGTCTACAGGAAGACTGCCGTGGGGTACCAGGCCCTCCTGCACAGTTGCAGGCCCACTGGGAGGGAGCAGGTGGTCTGCGGGGCAGGTGACAGCACCCGGCCAGAGAGAACTCCCTGCCTGCAACCCTCCCAAGGAACCCCATGTGCCTCCTGATTCCTGAGATGTACGGCCTCTGTCTAAGCTTTGCCGCCAAGTCCAGCAGGCAAGTGTTCTGGAAGCAAATGATTAAAGCAAGTGGGAGGCTCCGTTGTGGATGGACTAGAAAGAATCAGAACCTGGAGTCAGGGACCTGAGGGCACCGAGGCTCTTACCTGGTCCCTGCTCAGAGGCTGGGTTATGTGGATCCAGTAACCAAAGATATATAAAAAAAAAAATGACTTATTCCAATATGAAACATGTTTTCACAATACGATAAGCCTGCAGAAATATTCTTTATCCTGCAAAAATGTGGCTGCCCTTGTTCAGCCGGGAGGTACTTTTCTTTGCCCAACCCCTTTCCATATGGAAACATAAAAGTCCTCAACAGGGAGACATCTGCCTCCCAGGAGACATCCGGCAACCTCTGGAGTCTTTTTGGGTTGTCACCACTGGCTACGGTGGGGGTGGCACAACCATTCCCAGAGAGCAGAGGCTAAGGATGCTGCTAAACATTCTACAACACACGGGACAAACCCTTCAATAATTATCTGGCCCCAAATGTCACCAGTGCTGAGGTCGAGAAACTGCGGAGGGAAGGAACCACTCTAGCTCTCTCTGGCACCTTCCGACGTGCCTGCAGAATAAGGACAGAATGATGGCATCTACGTTTACAACCTTCTGCTCCACCATGCAGAACAGGCATCGTTCTCTCACGGAGGCCCAGATTCAGATAGGTTAAGAAAGCTGCTCAGGTTCACAGAGCACCGGAGAGGAGAGGAGAAATGTGCAGGCAGGTTTGCCAGGCTCTGAAATCATCATCTGGTGCTGAGGGACGCCCCGGCTCAGGAACTGGGGTGCTGCCTCTATGCCAGACACCAGGCTGGGTGCAAAGAGCAAAGATAGTAGTGTGTTGACTGACCCAGTTTCCAAACTAACACAAATCTTCACAATGCGGAGACCCAAGGGGGGAGAAGAAGGATCTGAGTGGGCAAGTGAGCAGTCACACAGCACCTGACGGAGACCGGCTCTGCTTGCCTTCTTCTAAATGCTGGATTGAATGCGCATTCCACTGGCAAGTAGTTGCAGTGAAAAGGGTTTGAGCACCGTGGGTTCTCAAAGAACTCAAGAGAAGAAGCTGTTTTCTGGAAGAAAGTTCAGGAAAGAAATCAGGAAGGAACTACTAAATATTTTAAGTGGGCTTTAAGGGCGGATGGAATGTGGACCCCTATGGCTGAGGGACAGAGGGACAATAGGAACCCTAGAGGGCGGAGGAGAGTGGAGTGTAGCCCCCCCCCCCCCCCCCCCCCCCCGGAGACGCAGGAGGAGGACAAAGGAGGAACTGGTCAGAGAGGCAGATGGTGTCTCAAAGGCGAGCTGTCTCAGACCTTCTGGGCTGTCCCGAGGACCTGAGGAATCTGGACTGCATTCTGTAGACAGTGGGAATTAGTACAGATTTTTGTGCTGAGTAACAGGGGTGGGGGGGTGGGGGGGGGGGTGGGTGGTGGCAAAATGGGATAGAGAAAGGAGAGACCAGGTCAGGAGAGCAAGGCGGCAGCACGAACATGGAACATGCAGCATCTATAACACGCCCGAGGAAGCTCGCTGCCAGGCAGGCTATGTGACGGGCACCAAGTCCCCAGGAGCAGGAGTGCATGGAGGGGTTCATATCTGGGACATGCTTCCAACTAGTAATTCAACTAAGCCCTTTGCACCAAATGGCATTTTAGTCTTTAGGAATGTATTTAATGATTTGTTTTTAAAGATTTATTTATTTGGGAGAGAAGCAGAGAGAATGCAAGTGGCGGGGGGAGGGGCAGAGAGAGTCTTAAGCAGACTCAGTGTCAAGTGCAGAGCCTGACGTGGAGCTCCATCCCGGGACCCGAGATCACGACCTGAGCCGAAACCATGAGTCAGACGCTTAACTGGCTGCACCACCCAGGTGTCCCTGGGAATTATTTTTTTAATTTTTAAAAAAGATTTATTTATTTGACAAAGAGAGACACAGAGGGAGAGGGAACACAAGCAGTGGGAATGGGAGAGGAAAAAGCAGACTTCCCCCTGAGCAGAGAGCCCAATGCGGGGTTTGATCCCAGGACCCTGAGATCATGACCCGAGCCGAAGGCAGATGCTTAACGACTGAGCCAGCCAGGTGCCCCTACGAATTTATTTTTAAAAAATCGCACATTATCTTTAGATGAATTCATTAAAATGACTATAGATCCATTTTTTAAGCTTGCCTTTTGAATTTGTTTGTGGTACTTCTGCCATAAAAAAGTCTTCAGATTTTTATACATATTCAAATGTCTTTTCTATGATAGATTCTAGGGTTCCAATAATGATTTAAGAAGTCTCTACCACACAAGCTTTCTTGTTTCTTTTACGTTCTCAATAATGTTAATGTTCTAGGATATCTATGGCACCTAGATTTGCTTGAAGAAATTTTGCTATAATTTTTACATATGCTTTCAGATTAGAGAGAAATTTAACCTAATGTTTTGTTGCACAGCTGATTGTATTGGCATCATTAACAGAGGAGTTCATTCTTTCCCAACTGAATTGAGTATTTTAAATATACTAAATCCTCAGGTCTATTTCTAGATAGTGCAAGTGTTCAAAGTGAGCGTTCTTTCTAAGTTTTGAAATCTTGCCTAAACTTCCTCGCAAGTTCTGAAGAAGGCTGGGTTAAGAGACAAACAGAATGGACACAGTCACAACAGGTCATGCACAATTTAATGGTGATTTCTAATCTAGTTTCTGTGCCATAGTTACTTGATGGCACAGCTGGGAAGGCTACTCAGATTCAGCCAGATGGGACCCACGAAGCTCTTAGACCACAGAAAGCCCTAGCGACTGCTGCTGGGTGACGTGGAGTAAGGAGTTTATCTGATCCTGACTCAAATAAAAACTATACACTGAGCTCTTCTTTCAGGAGGGATCCTGGGGAGGTTGAAAGGCCAGAAGACATCCAATGGGATCTTGTGATATTGTGGTTTCTACCTACTAATTCAAGACTCCACACATGCAGCAAGGGACATTTAAAGTATGTTATCCAGGACTTCTTAAGTTCCATAAAACTCTACAATTACACTTAATACCCACTTGGCCAACCTCTAAACATGTTCAAAGGAGTCTCCCTCCTCCCCGCACCTCCCTTTGCTAAAGACCTGAAAGCAGAAGATTTTTACCACCCAAGTAGTGTCTGCTTGCAAAGGGAGAGAAATCAGGGCAGAAGCAGAATGGGGGTAAGAGTCTATGCTACAGATACAAAGGTTCTCGGAGATTTTGACTTGAGAGGTCTTAGAGTTCTGGTTATGACACTGGCAGGGTTAGATGGGCCACCGTCACTGACATGAAATGACCACATGGACCTTCTAGCTGTTGAACAGAAACTGATTAAACAGTGTCAGAGCTGAAACCTGGCTTCTGAAAATCTGCTGCTGATGATAATGTGAAGAGTGACTCACATCACAGTAATTGTTGTGATGCAACAATTCAAAGTGATCAAGTGATGCATCAAGTGATGCATGCTAGTACTTAAAACAGAGCACGTGTGACACTCTAGCACTCTGCCTCAGAATGGAGAAGCCATTCACCTGTTTCGATTGTTTAGTCTTCAGAGCTAAGATCTTAGGCTTGCTCTGGGAGAAGTGGCATTTAGAATCACTGAGACAGGGAAAGAACTTCCAGTGGTGATCTTAGAGAGGACAATTGGTAGAGTCTTAAATGATCTGCAAAAATGAGCACTGTTTTTCCAAATCCCAAATATTTTGAACTAAAAATTGAAATGAGGGGTGCATGGGTAGTTCAGTGGTTTAAGCCTCTGCCTTTGGCTCAGGTCATGATCTCAGGGTCCTGGGATCGAGCCCCACATCGGGTTCTCTGCTCAGCGGGGAGCCTGCTTCCCTCTCTCTCTCTGCCTGATGCTCTGCCTACTTGTGATCTCTCTTTGCTTCTACACGTATTTATTGAGTGCCAAGTTTATGATTAGGAAAACAAGGCTGCGGTCTTATAGGGCTTACATTCTAGGGGAGAGACAATAATGAGTTATAAATATATAAGATAAATATATAAATATACTTTATTTCATACAGCAATAAGTTCTATCACTATGCAAAGCTGTTAAGTTGGAGAGTTATAAATGGATGGGCTATTTTATTTTTTTTAAAGATTTTATTTATTTCTTTGACACACAGAAAGAGATCACAAATAGGCAGAGAGGCAGGCAGAGAGAGAGAGGGAGAAGCAGGCTCCCCGCTGAGCAGAGAGCCCAATGCGGGGCTCAATCCCAGGACCCCGAGATCATGACCTAAGCTGAAGGCAGAGGCTTAAACCACTGAGCCACCCAGGCACCCCTGGATGGGCTATTTTCAATCAACTGATCAGGATAGGCCCTTAGAAGAGATGTTTAAACTGAATGTGAATCTTTCCTACTCAAACATAATAATTTCAAAATATATGCATTTTGCACCATTCATACTTTATATTAGACATAAAAATACATTTAGAGCTTTGCACATTTACAGTTTTGTCACCTTCATTCAGAATACATAAGAAGTTTTTACTTGGTATTTTCTTATATATCACTTTATAGCAAGTGGAAAATTTCATATACTTAAATTAACTCTCTATCTCTATGATTCATCACCAAGCTTTGCTCATTTGCTCATTCTCCTTCTGAAATAAGTCCATTCCCACTGCTTTTGCCCTATTTTTTTTTTGAAAGGACGGTTTCAACAGCCTCTTAAATGACACCGCCATTGTCCACTCCAATTCAACTACTTATAACCAGAGTTGACTTTTGAAAATACAGATTTGATCAAGACATTCCTCTAAAGATATCACACTGTCATCTTCATGATAAAATCCAAAATCCCTGGAATGCCATCAGATGCCCTTTCCTTCTAATAAGGGGACGCCTTTAGAGCCTCTTTATCTCTGTTTTGTAGCCGCACAAAACGGACATGTGTATTCACGCCTCCACCCTGCTGGGAATGTTGGGACCTCTATCTGGATGTCCCTTTTCCCCACACATTTATTTATTTATTTATTTGACACAGAGAGAGAGAGAGAGGGAGAGCATGCACAAGCAGGGGGAGGGGCAGAGGGAGAAGCAGGCTCCTGGCCAAGCAGGGAGCCCAAGGTGGGGCTTGATCCCAAGATCCTGGGATCATGACCTGAGCTCAGGGCAGAGGCTAAATGACCAAGACACCCAGGTGCCCCAAGATCCCAGCCATTCTTCTTCTTCTTTTTTTTTTTTTTTAATATAAAGGATACTTATTTAAATGTTCACACCAGTTTTTAAAAAAATGGAATAACCCAGGCACTTGGGTGACTCAGTTGGTTAAGCATCTACCCTCTGCTCAGGTCACTATCCTAGGGTCCTGGGATCATTCCCTGCTCAGGAGGGCAGGTCTGTTTCTTCCTCTCCCTCTGCTCCTCCACCTGCTCCCTCTCTCTCTCTCAAATGAGCATATAAATAAAAATCTTTTTAAAAATAGAATAAATCTAAGCCTCCAACAATATAATACTCTCACGCTCATTCTTAAGGCTCTTGTACCTAATACTCATTACCATACAATGTGGTAAGGGCATAACATGGTATATATAGCAATTATCATATTGTATTGTAATCTGTCCATTTAAATACCTGCCTTTGCCCTAGTAAGTGGTCTGGAGCCTGATGCTAGAGCCAGGTTGCCTGGGTTCCCGTTTCTACTTGGTTGGTGACTGTCTCTGAGACACTGGCTACATCTGTACCTTATTGTCTTCATCTGTACCAGCACCTTCATCTACTCAGTATCTGGATTATAATATTGTTACACAAAAGTATCTAGAACAGTGCCTGGCATGGTTGGCAAGCTTTCAATGGATGTTTTATTATTTAGCTTTGTATTAGCTCCTGTATTTCCAGGGCCATAAAATCAGTCTAAAATAGCAATTAAAAGAATTAAAAGGTCAGCATATGAATACCTCATTAATATGCAAATGGAAAAGAATGAAGATGTAGACTTTAGAATAGGACTTGGAGGCTTCTGTAGTCAAAGACACATATGACAGACACACGGAGTCTAGCAAATGGTAATATTTCTAGTGGATGGATTGAAAGTCCAAGCTCTAGAGGCTCTTCTAGTTATTTTTGATCCTGGCCTTTCACCTCCATGGGTTTCCCACCATTCTTTGCCTTGCACAGTAACCTTGGGGACAGGTTGCTATGGGCTGCGATGTCTGGAGATCCCTTGCCCTCTGGTTTATGGGTGGTTTGGCCAGTGGGGCTGGAGGATGGGAGAAGAGTGTCGAGATGCTCTTTCCCAGCCCACTGCTGCCTGACTCATGTCCGGCAGGGCTGCAAGCTCCTGTGACTGCAGCTTTTATGGAAGGATCTCTCTCTTACTTGTCAGGAGTGCTATCACTGCTGATTCTGACAGGGTCCTTCTCACTTTGTAAAGTCATTGGACAAATAAGTAAAGAAACAGCAATTACAAGAAGTCCTTTTAGGCCTATGACACACTCCCCCCCAATCAGATTTTTTTTCAGTTTCCTTAATGTGTGTACACTATATTCATTCATACTGGGATCTCTCAACATTTGAGTAGAAACAAAGGGAAGTGGGTAGAATCCATATGCCCCACGGTACAGGCTTCTGATTTCACTGGCTGTTTCCCAGCATATGTGAAGCCCACACACTAGCAAGCAGGGGCCAGAGAATTTCAGGCAGCTGCAGTCAAATGGGAGTGAGCAAGGAAGGCTCTTCTGCCCATCTCTGGGGGGAAGCTGGCCTGGAAGCAGCTGATAGAGAGGCCTAGTGCACTGTGAGAAGAGTTGGAGGCTCTCCATCAGTAACAGCAGAGTACAAAGCTCCCAGGGATATGTGCATTTATTGCCGACACTGTAAGGGCTTTAAAATCACAGATGGTAACAAAGGGTCACCTTTGAGCAACTAATTGTACATGGAAGGTAGGAGCCCTCTATTTTAATGGCCTTGGTACAAGGAAGTGACTGGTGTGGCTTGTGGAACAACACTCAGTTATCCAGCCAATCCTCAAAGACATGTTATTTTAACACCTCAAATTGGCGGGCATGTGCTAGAGTAAAAATAAAACAAACCCGTCTCTGCTCCAATGAAGGTATTTTCAAGGGAGAATCACATAAATCAGGGTACGGGACACAGAAGAAGGCCAATGACAGATAAAGACCAGAAAAAAAAAAAAGAGAAAAAAAGAAAGAAAAAAGACCAGTGCAAGGATGCCTCCTCCAGCCACACCTGAGCAAGGTTTCAATCCTGGGTGATGTTGGAATCCTGTAAACCTGATGAGTTTTCTGTTCATTTCTGTTGTGTAGAGTGAAGAGGTGGGCAGGGGGCGGGAGTCACTCCTCCTTCCAGGCAGACCCCTGCCCAGGCTTGTTCTGCATCGGGGACAATTTCCAGCGTTACAAAATCAAGGCTGCAACCAGGATGAGTCCTCTACTCTTTTGGTCTGTTTTCTTGTGTGTGATGTATTGGTCACAGCAAGAATCTTCTTCCTGACAGCCCATGTGGATCGTGGGAGAAAGCGTCCTGGGAGTGAGGAAGGAAGGAGAGCCCTGCACCTAGACCCAAGATCAGCCACAGCCCCACCCATTCTGTTGGCGGGGGTGTGGCACCTGCTTTGAGGTTTGGGAACTCAGGATTCACTGACCAACTCCACAGTGTCATCCTCTCCCAGCTGCAGGAGTGACACTGACAAAGGCTCAGGCAGCAGCCTCGGCACCCACGCGGTGCTCATCCATTGTGTTAGGCCCAGAGTGACTCCAAAGTGTGAGCCCTCCTTGGCAACCCTCTTTAAAATGTCTGCCAACGGGCTGACGGAGCACCTCAGGGTGCTCAGTTTTCTTTGTAAAACTATTTGCTACTAGGCACAAGGGAAGCTTCTAGCAAGACACCCAGAAGGAATATTCGCTGCGATGCCCACAGCCCACCAGGGCTTCCCATCTAAAGCTAAAGCAGGCTGTGCCCTAGTGGCTCAAGTTTTCTCAGCCATGGCTCTGACCGCCCAACAAGCTTGCTGCCCGCTCCCAGGCCCCTGTGCGCAGATGAGAGAAGTGTCCAAGTCTCTGTGAGGCTCCCTGTGCTGTCCAGCTCCCGTGCTCGTTCTGCATCCTCATGTCTCTACCGGCCCAGGGTGCGGAGGACTGGAAGTTTTGAGTTTCTGCCTTGCATCAGAGGGGAAGTTCCTGCTCACCTTATAACGCTGTAGTGTACAGCACTACAGTGGCCTGGTCTGCCAGGGCTCCGTGGAAATGGTGAGCTGCTCAGAAAGCGACCTGCAGTTTTGTTCTAGGCTACATAGCCCATATACTCAACACGAGTAGGGACCTTGGCAGAACAAAGTCCCCAGGTGCTTTCCTCTGGAAAGCAGCGGTTAGCACCTCCAGGTTACCTACTTCTAGGCCTTTGATGTTTATAAAGCATTCACCCAGAGAACTCCGCAAATGCTTGCAACATCCCTGTGTAACAGTCCCTTCCTCACTGTAATAAAGTGTAACTTACACATCGGCATGGCTGTCCGCTGCCGCTCATGCCAGAGGTGAGCGGAAGGACTGGAGTCTGGTGTGAGAGCAGGGGCCGGGCGGCGGGCTAGCCACCTTCCCCAGTGGAAAGTAACGGAGGCCACTCCCAGGTAGCAAGCCGCAAGTCTTTGTTTGTGCCTTTGCTCTGTGTTTGCACTAAAACATGCTTGATTGCAAGGTTTCCTTCAAAACTCTGGGTCCCAAAAATGCCACCATGGCGCTGACCCTCCTTACCCCGTGCCACAATCTGAATGCAGCCCCCTTGGTCATCTGAATGTACTTACTTCCTGGATCCCCTCAGTTCTGTCCACCAAATCCCAGGCTCCGGAGCCCTGCAGACCCCATTCTGCTGCCTACATGTCCCCTCTGCCTCTCCCTCTCCAGACTGCCTCCCCTGTCCCCAGCAGGCGTCTCGTGAGCACCTTCTGCTCCCACCAGTGCGTTCCTTCCCTCGTCATGCTCCTCCCAGGAGCTCAGCTCTAGGGTTCTTCCTTCTTAGCTTTCTCAGGGTCTGCCCATGCCCGGTGTACCCACACTGTCCCTGTCTTGTGGGCCTTGGCTCTGCTCATCATCTGCACAAGCTCTGAGGGCTCTTTCTTCTCCTCTCAAAGTGCAGCCACTCTGCAATCTCCCACATCCCAGTTTCTAGCCTGGCTGCTCTCCAGCTCACCAGGGCCACAGTTCTAGCTACACAACACATCAACCTGTCCTTAGAGAAGAAAGTGCAAACTACTGGCCAAAGGGTGAATTCCTCACCTTTCCTCTAAATATCATTGAGGGGCACCTGGGCGGCTCAGTCAGTTGAGCATCTGACTCTTGGTTTCAGCTCAGGTCATGATCTCCCTGTGGTGGTGAGATTGAGCCCCGTGCTCGGCTTTGCACTTGGTGGGAGGCTTCAGACCATCTCTCCCTCTCCCTTCTGCTCATGTGCTCTCTCTCTCTCTCTCTCTCTCTCGCTCTCGATCTAGCTCTCAATTAAATAAATAAAATCTTTGAGTACTGTTTACCTCATGTAACTCCCATCACAGCCAGTAATATCGGCCCATCCAACCAGGCAACTCCGGACATATGCTATGCATCTCTTTTTCCCTTGAGGCTCCATTACTTCAGTGAACCAACTAGTTCAATCTCTTCTCCCTCCAAGATGCCCTTCAAGCCAGTCTCTTCCTTCCTGGGACACAACCTCTGCCTGAGTGTGAACCCCTTGACTCATCAACTGCTTTAGAGCTGGTTTCACTCTTTCCAGTCTTACCTCCTCAAATGTGTCTCCCTGCAACGGCAAGATTTACTTTCAAAACCACAAATCTAACTACAGTGTACTCCATGTAGGTTATGACCAACTTCCTCTCCTGCCCCAGCCTCACTTCAACCCTGAGGTCATTCTCTGCTCCTAATATGTCTGCACTGCTTGCGGAAAGCTCCATTCCCTCTCATGCTTTTCAGTTCTTAATCCCTATTTGGTTTCTGGGCATATCTTCTCTCCCCTCCTCTGCTGAGTCTCTTAAGACTGGGTGTAGTCATCCCCTCTTTTTTAAGATCCACTGGCTTCACTCCCCACACCCCACCTTGTGTCGAGTGGTTTTGAGAGTTGTAATTTATACAATGTGTTTTAATACATGTATTTAATACAATGTAGTACAATTTTATATAATACAATTTAATACAATTCTCAGGCTTATATATGCATCCCAGGCTTATTCACATGTGTGCATGTGTGTTAAGTATGTGTAGCCTGGCATTTAAGACACTGCAGCACAGCTGTTGGTCTACGCATGTGCTGCTCCCCACCACTCTTACCACTCCGTGGGGGAAAGAGCTTCCTCATTTCACCTCTGTATCTCCCTGGCACACAGTGTGTGTTTGGTTCGTCAATGCTAAATTAATGAAGACATCCCCACAACACCTTAGCACAGTCATATATTTGAAGGAAATATTTCTTTCTTGATTGCTGATTGTAAGTCATTACTTCTAACATCTTAAAAGGGATACTTGAGGGACCGTACTGAGGATAACGCATGTATGCATGTACTCTTGTGTCGCGGGTGCTACCGCACTCTCTACTGTCAGAATGAACCCCTCCTGATGTGACTTTAGTCCGAGCTGGCCTTCAGTTCTCAGGGTCACAAACCCCCTTAGTGGCCCCTTGCACGCTCCACCTGCCCTGCCTCTGTGCTTCTGCCTCACAGACTTCAGCATCCACTTATGGATAAACAGGAAATGGAACAACAATGGGCAACTTTGGGTTCCTCACTTGGGCCAAACACTGAGTGCAGATACACTGCTGCTCCACTCAAGAACTTCAGAGCTACAGGTTTTTGGAGAGAGAGGACACGTGCAATAGCTATAAGTCTTAGCAGAGGTGGGTTATTCTGATGCTATATATCAAAATATGGGCATTGGGGCTCTAAGCCAGGAGGCCAGGGATCACCCCAGGAGCTCCCTCCCCCAGCAGCTGTCACAACACATCAAAAATGAGCAACGTTAAGATATTATCAGTTTCTAGGACTCATTTTCCTCTTAACAGCAGTAGCTCCTACAGTAAGAGTAGGAATACTTTTCAAATCAGGTGTGGTGGTGCCACAGCAGGAAGAAGCTTGCATCCTAGATGTACCACGCAACTTTCTGGAGACTTCTAATACCCACATCTGAGGTATCTCACCACAGAATGGCAGACAGTTGACTGACAGTTATCTTCTTATACATCTTGGTAAGTGGTGATGGATGCCTCCATAAAAGAGAATCAAAGAAATAATGGATTTTCAAGCCGGGAGGATGTTCGGAGAGCACCTGACCCAGCAGCCTTACTTGCTTCATGGTAAGAGGCACAAGCTGATATCGACAGTTCTAGAGCCACTGGTCCACCATCAAGAACATGTCCAACCCAGTGAATACCTCCAAGGAGCCTCCACCAGGGACTCTTAGGATTTTAGTAGACTTTTCAACATTTGGTAAACATTTCAACATTCAACTACGTCTACTTACCTCAGTGCTTCCTCAGAAGGCAATTACTGGCTCTTTTAGTGATTTGCTGTTCATAGTAAATCTGCAGTGTCTTTCGTAATTCCTTTCATGTTCTGGGTGAAAACTAACAGAATCTTCTTTCTAGGGCTTTCTTGTTCACTCTCATTACCCCTCTTAGTATCTGGCCCACTGCTCTAAACAAGAAATAGTGCTGCTCAAGTCAGTACTACTGATGTCTGACTGAGAAAGACCAGAACTTTCGAGCTGAGAAAGCGAGCCTTCCAGATCTTACCATTCAAGATGGTTTTCCACAAACGCGGACATGGGGCTGATCTGCACTGTGTAGGTGTCATTTGCAGAGTACTCAAAGAGTCCGTAGTAAGGGTTGAATAGCTCCTGAGACAAAAGGAAGAAGAACTCTCGCGAAGGACCACTGTAGTCCAGGCTGCAAAGGAAGCAGAGGCCCAAGAAGCTCGTTACTTGTTGGGGGAGGGGCCTGTTTCTACCCAGGTGCTAGTCTGTTCCTTCAGTCAGTGTAGGGAAAGCAGAGAGAGGCCTCTGATCCTTACAGTGGATGCCTGTGGGAGCACAGTCTGCTGTAGAAAGTGAGGAAGCAGCTTCGGGATGTTTCTTACTAGATGTCCATGAATAAATTTCCTATGGCAGTGTTTCTTAGCCTTTATTCAATCATATGATCCTACTGGATAAAACACAGAGCTGGCCCATCTGAAAGAAGGAGCTTGCTGTGAGAGGCATAAAAGAGTTTCCCATGATAGTACATGGGTGAGAACCAAGAAAACTTCCAAGTTTGTTGTGATACGCCCTTCTAGGTAGGCTTATCTTCCAGTGTTGGAGATAGTTTTTCACAAAATCACTGAAATGCTAGGGAAAATTTGCTATGTAGTTCTTTATGTGCACTCTAGGAGGAAGAGCTTTTTGATCAGATACTCAAAAGTGTACACAACCTGAAAAAGTAAAGATCCAATAGCTTAAGTCTATATTTTTGGTTGTGCACAATGTAAATAAGTAACCTCAGACTCTAACACAAGCCAATAATCTTGGGCTTTTGAAGAACATAATTCTAAAGTTTGGCAATGCCTGGAGAGAGAAAGACCTCCTGGAGGGACATGATCAGAATCACCTTGGGGCAAAGGCTAAGAGCTATCCTGTTCTTTTTTTCAGAAAAGTCACCAAGATCTGGTGACTCTGGCCTGCCCACACTGAATGAGGTGTCTGCATAAAACTGCTGGTGCCTCACCCCTCCTCTCCAACAAAGGTGACGTAGAGTTTGTTTCGCTGAAGCTCCTTCCGGGAATAGGCCATCACCTGATTGAAGGTTCCCTCCAACAAATGGTCCCGACGAATGATGAGCCTGGGAAGAAGCCATGTGGGCAGTGAGTAGTGGCTCTGGGCTCTGATGTTGGAGAGTGCTCTAGATGAGTTGTGAGCGCCCAAGCTTATGGTGTCACCCCCTTGCCTCTCCAACTTGGTGAAGATCACATGAGTTCAGCAATGGATTTATTTTAACGCTCTTTTCAAAACACTGGGAGCACAAGGACAACATGTACATTTTTATAATTGGATGACCTCCACCATATTTCCCTACTTTTAGGATTCTTTTGAACAATTCCAAAGAGAATCTCTTAAGTTGGATTTCTGAGTTAAGATTTAGTGTTTAAAGATGAACACAATAAACCCAGAGGGGAAAAATATAACTATTCACTTAGACCTCTGTTACAAAGTTATAGAATGTATGAATTTGACAAATGAATTAAATTTGCTCCAAGAATAAGTAAGAGGAAATACATAATTTTAAAAATTTAGTTCAAGATTCTTGGTTTTCTGTAAAGGTCTATCATTAATTTTGTATATGCCTTTGTCTGAAATGTTTTTTTTTTTCTCTCTCTCCTTCTCTTCTCTTTCCTTCCTTCCTGATTCTCTTCCAATTTAACTTCCTTCTTTCTTCCCAACTTTTTTTTTTTAACATTCCTCCTTTCTATGAACATAACTGTTACCACACCATGGAATCCAATCTCCAAAAAGTATCACAAAGTATAGGGGAGAAAAGGATAGGAACATCTAGCATCCGAATTCGGTGAACAAGCATTGGAACACTCACTTAATTTTCCCTGGACCCTGACCAAATCCTTTGGCTTCCAATTTTCGGTAGAAATTTCGGAGCTTGGCTTCAAAGTCTCTCCGGTAGGGTGAAGGGGCTCTTGCACTGGCTCTCTGTAAGCCTGCAGAGAGAAGCACATGGTCTGAAGGTCATCACTGATATGTGGAGCAATGTCAGAAGAAGGGCCAACCGGAGGCACATTCCTATGTCTTATTTTCCTCTCAAAAAAGTTTCCTTTGATTTCCATTACTCTTTCAGTTTCTTTTGTAATAAATGGAAGTAATATAGTAAAGAGAAAAATGAATTCTGATGACAATAAACATTTATGTCTTCCACTCCACCTCAAGTTGTATTTCTCTTAACAATACCTTCGTGAGAATATCTGTTGGCTTAACTGTACTTAAATAATCTAAATCAGCATATCAAACTAGTCTAAATTTTTCTTGTAAGTTTCTATGTTATAATAAGTGATTATAACTGTAGCGAGGCAACTCAGACTAACACATGTGTATGGCGTACTTGTCTAACTATACTGACCCTAAAATAAACAGAGGTGTCCTGTAGGGCCCAGAGCATTGAGGACTTTATATTAGATTATCTTGTATCATAGAGGAAACATTTGTAATAGTAATAATAATGACTTTCTGATTCTATTTAGAAAAAGAGTTTTTATATCACTGTTTTGTGAATGCTTTGTTATCCTTATATACTTTTTAATGAGAAAAGGAGTGGAAAAAATAACATTCTTCTCCAAGTTTTACAGATGACCAGAATCATGGCCTGCCCCTTCAATAACTACTATATTCCAGGTATTGAATTAATATTCTAAAGAAGACTGATACCAATAAACTCACAGGCAGGACAATATAATTACAAGTTGAGATGACTGCTAGCTAGGAAGGAAAGGAACTCAGTTCTTTGATATCAGAGAGCACTCTGGCCAAGTTTGGGAAGGCTTCCCTGGGGAATATTCCCTGGGGAAGAATAAGTAAGCATGAATTAGACTGAATTAGTTGGGAAAGGCTTCTCTTTAACTAAGAGCTAGGAGAAGAGCAGTCTAGGTAGAAGATCAGCATGTACAAAGGTACTGAGGCAGAATGGAAAGTGGGGCTCAGGGTACATGGATCAGAGTGATGCAAACAAGGCTTGCGAGGTGGGTGGATGATCAAAAGGATAAGGTCCATTCTGCTAAACAATTCTGTTTAATACTAAGCACAGTAGGAAGCCACTGCACGAGGACTGACATGATGACAATTGAGTTATGAAAACATTAGTCTTTCTGCAGGAGAGAGAAAAACGAGAGGCCTGGGGTGGATTTAGAGAGCCTAAACTAGACTAGGGTGGTGTCAGTGAAGGTGAGGAGAGCACAGACTGTGGTGTGTTTAGGAGGCAATGAACTGGACATAGGTAGTGAGGGAGAGGTGGGCTTTAGGTTTTGTAACTGAAGGAACTGCATCGATAGTCCATGAGATGGGGACAATGAAAGAAGAACATATCTGTGGGGGAGATCATAAGCTTGGTCTTTGATGGTGCTACCCTTGAATGTCTAATTGGAAAGAGACATGGTTTGAGAGAGAGAAGAGAAGAAACCTGGGACTGAGTTTTAGACATGGCAGGAAGTGAAGGATGAGTCTGCACAGGTGGCCAAAGAAGTAGTTGAAATGCATACAGTAGTGTCACAGAAGCTTACTGAAGAAGTGACTTAGGGGGAGCAATCAATAATGTCAAATGTGGCTTAATGTTAAATGTGAGAATTACCCACTGGACTGTGTGTCTGGAGGTCATGGTGACCTTAGTGAAGGCAGGTCCTCTGATGCGCCAGTGTGGAGTGGAAGGAGGGGTAGGCTTGGAAGGCTTGTAGGATTGGCAGCAGGCAGTTGAGAAAATGTCTACCTAATGGCTTCAGTTTTCTCAGTGAAGGGAGAAGGGGCTTCATTTGCTAGGAGAGACACAGAGAGCTGGAGTTTTGAGGGGCGCATAAACATTCAAAATCTCAGTAGGGGGCACCTGGGTGGCTTAGTTGGTTGTGTCTGACTCTTGATTTTGGCTCAGAGGTCATGATCCCAGGGTTTTGAGATCCAGCCCTGTGTTGGGCCCCTCCCCCTGCACACTCTCTCTCTAAAAAAGAAAAAGAAAAAATAACCAGCAGTAGGGAAGTTTACCTAGGAAACATGGTCGAGTTTTCTTTTGGGTATTCAAGGTCTAGGTGAGGTGAGAGATGGCTAACATATAGTTTGTAGTCTGCCCTGTCAGATGAATTTGCCCAAGAAGTCCTGAGCATAGATGCAGAGGAAGCAGATAGCATGTTTATCAAGGGGCAGAGTTCTGCAAACAAAATGGAGAGGACTGGGGAGTTTAGGCCATTGGCACAGATGTTACAAAGAAAATGAACTGTGGAATCTATGCTGGGTAAGGGAAGAACAGAAAGGAAAGGAGAGACATGCATGAACTAAGGTCCTGATGAGGACAAGGGACAGTAATGGGGAGAGTAGTTGAACAAGCATGTTGGATGGGAGTAAGATGCTTGAATCAGTGATTTTAGAGATAACGACAGGGGTGGGAAGATGACTGTGGGAACGAGTGGTTGCACCGGGGGGAAGGTCATTGCAGACCAGAAATTCCAGAAACCAGGAGCTCAGGGAAATGAATGGGTGTCCTTGTGTATGCTGAAGTCATTCAGGATGATGGAAGCACTTGAGAAGGAGAGGGGGATTATGAGACAGGTACCGCAGTCTTTGAGAATGACAGAAAGGCTGGGAGATGACAGCAACTGGGGTGGTGGGGAGAGACAGCTGAGTAGTATAATCAAGGAAGTGTGAAGGGCCCTAGCCTCACCTTTGTGCCTCCACAGCACCTGAGGCGTAAGGGAACCAACAGCCACCACTTGAAAAAAGCTATCCTAAGTGAAATGACAGGTTTCAGGCTACAGGTTCAACTAGAATACAAGTCTTTAGGTGCAAGTAGCATTTTCTGCCCAGTAGAATGCAGGTAGCACCGAGTTAAATTTCATGAAGGTCTAAAAATATGGGAATTGTAAAATTTAACACCAAAACATTTGGATTACATAATCTAGGACCCTATGGTCAGAGCTAGGAGAATTAAAAATTAAAATGAATTGGAAGATTGTTTGCATTCATGGTATTAGTAATGCCTTTTATAAAAGTTATGCAAATAATTATCATTTAGCAAATAACTCTTTATTCTCTTTTATTTTTCTATTTGTACTATTATATCTTCCCCATGTCAAGATGTTAAAATCATACTCTACTTTCAACTGTTTGAACCAAAGTGCAGATGCTTTATCAGGCTAGGACAACATCTATGACAAAATGAAAGATCATGGTGGAGACCCACAGTTGTCCCTAAGTGGAAGGCTCTGCTCCCCAAAAGTAAGTCATCCTGTGTGCACCAGAAACATTTGGCTGTCCTGATGTTGGCTCAGGCAAAGCTCCTCATCCTCCTTTCCCGGCCCACGGCATCTCAATTACACTGTATGTCCTTAACTAAGCCTTTGGTGCACTGGTTTGGAGGAGACGACAATGAGGAGATACTGACTTAGAAACAGATTCTAGCAATTAATAAAACTACCTCTAAGAGATAATTCTCAGGACATGACTTGGAGGAGCCAAACTAATATATTCATTTTAGAGACCTTCAGCAGTTCCAAGTAATGCCGAGTGAGACATCCCTTTGGAGGGACGAAACACACTGCTAAAATATCTCTCTTGTGACTTTCTCCAGTGGCTTCAAAAACTAAGCTTGGACAGACTCTAGAAGCTGTGAGATATGAACTTACTAGATTTTTATTTTATTATTTTTCTCCTTCCTTCATTCTTTCCTTCCTTTTTAAATTAAGTTTAATTAGCCAATATACAGTATTACATCATTAGTTTTTTTTTATTGTGTTCAGTTAGGCAACATATAGTAGATCATTAGTTTTTGACAGCGTTCAATGAGTTGCATAGAATACCCAGTGCTCTTCGCAACATGTGCCTTTCTTGAAACCCATCAGCCAGCTACCCAATCCCCCCACCCTTCTCCCTTCTCAAACCCTCAGTTTGTTTCCTGGAGTCTATAGTCTCTCATGGCTTGTCTGCCTCTCTGATTTCTTACCATTCGGTTTTATACATCATTAGTTTTTGATGTAGTGTTCAATGATTCATTAGTTGCGTATAACACTAGTGCTCATCAGATCACGTGCCCTCCTTAATGCCCATCACCGAGTCATCTACCTACTACGTTTTTATAACTAAATCCCTTTACTTTTTAAGCTATAAAAAGAAATTTGGGTTTACCACCAAGACTCTGACCAAGGTGGTATAATAAACCAAGTAACTGAGGAAAAACTCTCCAATATCTGGATCCCATTTGGGAGTATAGATTTTACTTAGTAACTAATCATTTTGATTAGATTTGATGAACCCTTTGTCACTAAAGAGTTCAGTATTCATTTCCTTATTTGGAATGGAAGATACCTATAAAGAATTTCTATTTCATGAGTAAATTAATCCTAATACATAGAAGAAAACAGCTGGGGAACAATTGTACATGTAAGAAAAGTCTTCAACGTCTTCATAGGGAACATTATGGTGGCCCCTAGTAACCATATCACTGAGCAACTCCTTAGCAAAAAGTTACCAAAATTGGTATCTAGTAACATTCTGAGTCATAAGGCAGAATGTTTTGGAAACAGTTCTTCCCTTCTAAATGCCTCCAGGGTACAAAAGCAATTTAGAGCAGGGTCAGCAGACCTTTTCCTGTGAGGGGCCAGATAGTAAATATTTTAAGCTTTTGCAGCCATCTGGTCTCATTGTTATTACTCCTCTACGCCGTTATAGTGTGAAAGTTGCTACAGAAAACACACAAGTAAACAGGTGTGGCTGGGGTTCAATAACATTCTATTTACAGACACTGAGATTTGAATTTCACAGTATTTTCACATGTCATGAAATACTGTTTTTGTAAAAAAGATTTTCCAATTATTTAAAAATGTAGAACATAGGGGCTCCTGGGTGGCTCAGTGGGTTAAGCCTCTGCCTTCAGCTCAGGTCATAATCTCAGAGTCCTGGGATTGAGCCCCACATCAGGCTCTCAGCTCAGGGGGGAGCCTACTTCTCCCCCTCTCTCTCTCTCTCTGTCTGCCTCTCTGCATACTTGTGATCTCTCTCTCTGTCAAATAAATAAATTAAATCTTCAAAAAAATGTAGAACGCAGTATTACAAAAACGGGCAGCAAATTTCAACACCCAATCTTGGCAGTGTGCTTTCAATCAGAAAATTGAGAGGGAGGAAGAGAGAGAGAGAGCTCATACACAACTGTCCTTCTCCTACCTCCATCTGGGGGAAACACGGGTCACCACTGACATAAGACAGAATGCCAGATGCTCAAGTTACGCTCAAGTTACCTGGGGAGTTCTGAGGTGAGGAACAGGGTGAACAGCGGGGAGAGAAGCTGTACCCGGGGAGGAAGGCAGCCTGCAGTGGGACGTAGGACATAATCTCTTCTTCAAAGAGACTGCAAAGTAAAAAAGAAGAAGAGAAATAAGAAGAAGCAGAGGAGAAGGAAGAAGAAGAAAGAAAAAAAGTTAGTTTTCTGTCCATGAGAGAATATTCATGAACTGCGGTAACAGTGGTTACGGTTCTCACAAGGCAACAACAAAAGCACTTAGGTTCACTTAGGTAGGCCGATGCCGGCATGCAAATATTCTCAGCATTATTTTAAACCCTAATTAATCCTGAAATAATTGTCTCTTTCAAGTACTATATACAGTTCTTGACACCCCAGTTGTAAATGTAAAGGCGGCAATGGACAGCAGGTACAAGGGTGGAGGCCCTACTTTAGTTGCAGCCAGTAGAATCCTCTAAAACAAACGGTGAGTGTTTCAGTCATAGCTGTAGTGGAGGAAGACTGCCCAGAGCAGCCTTTCTAGAAGCGTTTCAGGATTAGCCCCTTACCTCAGCAAAATGACTAGATCTGCATCACAGGACAACTTTTCAAGCCCGTGATTACCCTCAGTCCGAATGTAATGGATTTTCTCCCTAGAAAAATGTGGGAAACAAAGTATGAATTACCAACAGGTAAGTTAGGGAATAAATCTCCCAATTTTTCCCCTCTCTGATGATAATAATGTGAACCCAGATCTTCATCATTACTTGAATATTTTCAGGCAACAATATAATAAATTTGTCCTTTTGGTGGGTATATTTTTGAAAAGGGAAACGTTTGGGCCTCTACAAAGATATGCAAAATAAGATCGAACAGAGAAATGCACTGTGACTCAACCTCTCAGTATAGGTAGCCCATCACTGCAGTAAAGGCTATTGTCAAAACCTGGGGGTGTTCACAGTGTCTTCACTGACTGGGGTTTCGAAAAACGGAGCGGAACTGTCCGCACCATTTCGCAGGGAAGATGTGGAAGCCCAGCCGAGCGTGCAAGCGCCATTCCTCCTCCACCAGCTGTCTCTCCCTTCATGTTCCTGTTCTCGACTCCATGTTCCTGAGCGTTGGCCTCTAAATCCTGATACCACCTCACAGAACTCTTGTTTGGAAGACTTTGGTGGATCTTCTCCCCTGGTTTGCTAACTCAGTCTCACAAAGGACTCTCAAACATATGTCATTCCAAAGACCGTGCCCCTGCGGCCCATCATCCCATTCCCCAAGGGACCTTTATGTGGGAAAGCCCCTGGTCTCTCTGTCTGGAGGAAAAATGGGAAGAACATTCTAGGGATTGCCCTTTATTCCCAGTGTCCCTGAGGACATGAAGTCTAAAGAGGGTCAACTCTACTACGGCAGCAGAGTGCCCACAGAAATTGTCACTGCCCTGTAGTGGTTCTATTATCCCACTGCCCACATGAACCACATCCATATATAAGAAAGCCGAAAACAGTTTTCTGAGACTTTCAGTGGCTCTCGACAGGACATAGAACCTTCTGTCATGTCTATGAAAATTTCATGCAGACCCAGTTGTCTGGGGGGGCCTCCAAATGCCCCTGGGACTCAATCCCAAAGGTACTGGCACTGGGAAGGATCTCTAAAGGTTAGAATACCTCTCCTACACATAATAACCCTTGCCCACCAGGAAAACTCCAGTGCAAAACTCTCCTCAAGACTCTGTTCACTACAGCCACCTGCCTCCTTGACATCTTGACATCTCCCCTTGTGGCCTCAAAACTTAATATCCAAATGAAATCCTTGATATTCTTTCGTCTTTATCGCTGAACTCTGATCTTGTCCTTTGTGGCCTTTAACACATTCTATAGCTATATATATTTGGCTTAAGGAAAAAAAAAAGGCAAACTTGCCTATCATCTGCCCTCCTCAACAGATGGCAAATACCATGCAACGTAAGGCCAATGTCTGCTTTGTTCTGCTACTGTGTACACAGCCTCCCACAGTTCTGATTCAGAACACTGGCACAATAAAAACACCAGGTGAAGGAAGAATGAATGAATGAAAACTGCTACCATGATCCTTAAAGTGAAGAAATGTCATCAGCCGCTGGGTTTCTGGCTTCATCTTCCCTTTCCACATGTGGCTTCCTTATGATTCACTGCTGTCTGCTGAACAGCTTTCTGAGGACCCACCCTCCACCCTTTAACCCAGAAACTGGCTTTGTGGACCCACGATAGTGGATCCATGGCTCCCTGAGAAGAGCAAGGCTGAACAGGGGTCACAGCCCCCACCTGGAGACCACAGAGGAAGCAGTAATTTCTTCCTCTGAACAGTGTCATGGGGAAAGAAGGTTTTCTTTTCAACCTCTGGACTTTTAAAATAGAGCTTAGTCACCCTCCTGTCACACTCAGGGGCAAGCACAGGCCCAGTCATAGCAAGTAATGCCCAGGTTCCTGGTTCCTGGAAGCCTGACTCCCTGAAGAGCATTTTCTTCCTCTTACTATTCTCCCTTTTTTATTCCATAGCTTTTTAGTTACTATGGGCCTTCTGCTTTTGATGAGATATTCGGGCTCTCATCCTGGGCCTACAGGTCCTTAAAGGAGTCCATAATCTTAAAGAAGCTATTAGTTTCTGTACTAAATAATTGCCAAGATTTTTTCCAATTACAAGATGTCTTATTTCCAATATCTGGAAAATTGTAATTGTACAATTCTGCACTGCAACAAAGACTTTAAGGTTTCTTGAATTTTGTTATAATGCAATACTATGCAATAGTGCTGAAAATAGTTTACTTTCACTCTTTTACTCACAGGATTACATTTTTCACTTTTAAAGATGACTTAAATGAGACTCTAGTGCCTTTGGTGAGTTCAAATTCCTCAGAAGAATTAGCTGTGAACTCATTACTTAGTAACAGAATCAGTAACATATAAAATGTTTAAGAGCAGCAATCTCTCAGAAACTTTCCAGAGAGTACAATCCCTCTGAAAATCCTTTGGAAATTCCCTTAAGTTATGATATACTGTGAGTCATAGAGTAATTCACAGATAAATGACCCTTCTGTGGCACAGTAATAAAATGGGCAGAGCGAACAGAAGTGGATGGGACAATCACTCGTGCTGAAGGTCACCTGTTCACAATAAAGATCTTCCATTCACTCTAAATGTAATTAATGTTTCTTATCTTCAAAGCAGAGGACCTGGTTCTGAGGGGGAGAGTAGTACAAAGCAAGGACCAGAAGGTCCTGCTGTAAGGAGTTTACATATCATATGGAGACAGTAGTACAGACAGTGTTCAAGAGATAATGGAAAAAATAGAGTAGAAGGACAAAAAGGGAGTACTAATAAAGTAAGGCAAAAGAAGTAATGAAGTTTGTCTAGGTCAGTGAATCTTTGCCATTTGGTTTGAGCCTTTAAAAGGAGTGAGAGGTCCTTAAGAGAAAAGCCGTTCCTGAGAGGGCAGAACAAGGAGAGAACACAGCTTTTTAATGGAGGTGGAAGATACCAGAAGGAAAAAATTAGCACGGGATGGAGAGTTAGGTTAGGGCCAGACTTTGGAAACTGCTTAGAAATCCTGACTTTATTTTATACACAATGGGAAGTATTTTTAAAGGCTGGTGTAAGATGATTTATTCTGTGCTATAAGAAGGTAATTTTGTCCTAGATCCAGGGGACACCTTTGAGGACACCCCTAGAAAATCCAGGAGAGAAATGTTGAGCACCCAAACACAGGCTATGATAGGGAATAAAAAAAAAAGGTTAAAAAAAAAAGGCTGGAAGAGAGGAAGTGAGAGGCAGATGTTTGGATGTAGAGACAGGGAAAGAGGGAAGAGTGGAGATCCGGCAACGGGGAAAATAGTGATTCTAATGCACACGGAGTAAAAAGCAGGGAAAAGAGGTGTCTGTGAGGGTGTGTGGGTGTGTGTGGGGAGAAGAGTGAATGATCCACCCAGGCAGGAGTAATAGGAATTTGAATAGCAAAGAGGCTATGTTCAGGTGTTGGTGATTCACTGAGGAAGTCAAATCAGAGTACTACAGCTGTCAGCTAGACGCAAAAGACCACCAAATGGGAGATGACAAGTTAGTGACTGCACTTGTGCCCACCTTCCCTGATCCTTTACACACACTCATAAAAGCATCTCCACAGTGCCCACATGATAACTCTGTATGCCCACATGATAACTCTGTATCTGAAGAGATCAAGGGCATCTATGGGCTGAATAACAGGCCCAGATCAATGGTCTCTAAGAGATGGAGTAAGAATTCAAACTCCAAGAGGAAACACTTAACCATCACGTATAGCCAGCTTCCAAATGTTATGTAGTCAGCTGACGCAGAGAGATACCTGAATATCTTGCAAAGAAAGTGGGATCTAACTTCAGAGGATATGTTCTCTTGTTATCACCGTGAGTGGCTGTCCTTTCCAAATGACGTGGATTCAGTTTCAGAGACACTCATGCAACAGTGACACTAATGGATATTAAGATATAAGTAGTTAGAACACAGGATACTTCTGATACTTTTGGCTTGCTTGTTGGTGTATTTTTGAATATGTTCATCTAATAGTTGGTTTACCATTAACTGTGATATTTTAAAGATAAAACATTTAAAATGGATTAAAGACCTAAATGTGAGACCTAAAACCATAAAATTCCTAAAAGAGAACATAGGCAGTAATTGCTCTGACATTGGCTGTAGAAGCATCTTTATAGATATGTCTCCTTTGGCAAAGGAAACAAAAGCAAAAATAAACTTTTGGGACTACGCCAAAACAAAAAGCCTTTGCAAGTGAAGGAAACCAACAACAAAAGACAATGTAGTGAGTGAAAGAAGATATTTGCAAGTGATATACCCAAAAAGGGGTTAACATCTAAAATATTTAAAGAACTTATACGACTCAACATCAAAACCCCCCTAAGTAATCTAATTAAAAGTGGAAAGGGGACATGAATAGATATTTTTCTAAAGAAGATATCCAGATGGCCAAGAGACACATGAAAAGATGCTCAACATCACTCATCATCAAGGAAATGCAAATCAGTACCACAATGAGACATCACCTCACACCTGTCAGAATGGCTAATATCAGAAACACAAGAAACAACAAATGCTGGTAAGGATGTGGAGAAAAAGGAACCCACAAGCAGTGTTAGTGGGAATGTAAGCTGGTGCGCTACTGTGGAAAAGAGTATGGAGGTTCCTAAAAAAAATTATAAATAGAATTACTACATAATCTAAAAATTCCACTAGTGGGTATTCACCCAAAAAATTGAAAACACTAATTCAAAAAGATATATGCACCCCTGTGTTTATGGTAGCATATATATATAACAGCCAAGATATGGATGCGATCCAAGTGTCCATCCACAGATGAATGGATGAAGAAGATGTGGTACATATATGCAATGGAACATTACTCAGTCATAAAAAGAATGAGATCTTGCCATGTGTGACAACATGGATAAATCTAAATGGTATAATGCCAAGTAAAATAGGTCAGTCAGAGAAAAATACCATAGAGTCTCACTCATATGTAGAATTTAAGAAACAAAACAAATAAGCAAGGCAAAACAGGGACAAAGGAGAAACAGACCCTTAACAACAGAGAAGAAACTGATGGTTACACTAGGGGAGGCGGGTGGGGAAATGGGTGAAATAAGTGAAGAGGGTTAAGGGTACAGGGACCACGAAGAGCACTGGGTAAAGCACAGAACTGCTGAATCACTACACTGTCCACCTGAAATTAGTATCACATTAGTTACTGTGTTAATAACACTTGAATAAAAAATTTATGTGGTGCTTTACATAAGTAATTCTTTTTTGGAAGCTATTTTACTTTTCCTGTGCCTCCCTCCGAATCAACGGAAATCATATTGGCATTGTATGAATAGTATGTGACCCGGCAATATGACTAGCTCTGATTATTGTGACACTGCAAAGAATATTAGAACCCCCCGGATCCTTCGTTTTCAGTATTCAAGACATAATTAAATACATGAACAAAACACAGGCTTCTGTTCTCTCCCCACGGAGGTGCTGTCCCACCTGGAAGACCAGCTGGAGAGACCCAGAGCTAGAGGATGAGGGACAAGCCCCTACCTGAGTGCGTGGTTTCTCGCCAGGCTTGGCTGACGCTCTTGCAGCATTTCAAAAATGTTTGGTTGGCGAAGAAATGCCACAATCTTGTCATTATATGCTGAAACAGACAGAACGGCGAGTTGTGGTTGAGTCTTCAACCCAGAGGTAATTTCTCTAGTGGTTGGAAAATGGCTGCTTGATGCCAGGATTAACCCAGGAGTTTGAAGGGCAGGTGACATACTCATCAAAAAATGTAAGCTCTTGCAGGTTGTTTTCTGTGACATAATAGCACTATCATTTTTAAAAGAGCAAACCAAAAGGGAACCAGATCTAAGTTAATCATCCTTAATATTCCAGGAACTTAACTGTGTGTTAACTCATCCCTGTGTGAACAGGTGAAGGAAAATAAAATAGCTCTTCCATGAGGAGAGTTGTACTCTCTTCCTTCTGACTTCTCTTGGTCAGTTATTATAGTTATTATGGCAAAAAATTTTACATGAATTCAAAGAAACCCTTTTTTGAGCACTTGACCCTGACGACCTGTGGCCAAGGTTGATTTCCCAGTAGTGATAATGGAAATATCCAAATCCACCGGGGCTCTCTCACCTCACTTCCCTTGATACAAGTGGGATGTACCTCAAGAGATAACTGAGATTAGGAACGAAGACTGTGCTGACTTATCCCCATACAAGGGAGTTCTAAATCAAAAACTGCATCTAAGAGCAACAGGTCCCATCACTTCATTTAAACTATGCTCTCCTGTCTCGGCTAACAAATCACTGACTGGAATACAGAAGAGAGGGATGGGGGTCTGGAAGAGAGCAGAAGAGAAACAGGGAAGATGGTAGGTCAAATTGAGGAGTGAAGGGAAAGGAAAAAGGGGCACAAGGGGGATGGAAATAAAGGGTAGGGGTAGATTACACCATAGGGGAGGAAAAAGGAGAACACAGAATCCTAAATATTAAAAGATTCATGACAAGAAAAAAAAAGGCTAAGTGTTGGGTATCCGGGGTCCCCAAAGCATAATACATACCTAGTGGCAATGACTCGTGTTGGTGTTGGCTTCGAATAGCGGCTACTAGGCTGTGTCCTGGCCTGGCCAGTAAAGAGGCTCCTCTGTTTCTAGAGACTTCTGAAGCCTAATTTCAAAATAAAATTGTTAGCACTGGAAATCTTATCAATTTCAGATGGTCTTTTGATACTAATTTTTCAATATGAGGGGTAAAAGATCCTGTTATCACCTAAGTTAAGAAAGAAATGAAGTTACAGTCCTGAAAGTGAATAGAAATAAGCAAGTTAAAAAAAAAAAAAAAGACTAAGTAGGGTGGTTGATGGTTTTTTAAGAAAGTGAATGTGCCAAATGTTATCAATGTTATCTGAATTAATACACTATATCGACTAAGAAACATTTCTCCTCATCAATACATTGAAGAGACTTATTTCCTCCAGTCCTGGAAATAAGTCTCTTCAACGTATTGATGAGGAGAAATGTTTCTTAGAGGGTTTCGGCGGGGAGGGGGTTGAGGGGAGGGGTGAGCCTGGTGGTGGGTATTAAGGAGGGCACGTATTACATGGAGCACCGGGTGTAGTGCATAAACAATGAATCTTCGAAAGCTGAAAAAAGAAAGTTAAATTTAAAAAATTGATCGAAGAGACAAATTCAACATGAATACTCTCAGTAAAGATTAAGTTTACGACTTCTATTTCTCAGAGTTAGCACCGCACTTCAGAACTGAGTGTGAAATGGACCTGCTCTTTTGAACAGCACGGATCACTCTCAGATGGTCATTCTCTGCTGAGTGCTTACCGATCCATTCACTGTGCTGGCTACTCTTCACATAGTATCCTCCCATTCTCCCAAAATTCTGAAAGATAAGCACTATTAACCCTAGATTCCAAACAGAGAAACTGAGAATTGGATAAATTTAGTTTTTACAACATTTTAAACTGTAAGAGGCAGAACCACGGTAGCAACTAATGCTTGACCACAAAGCATCTGTTTGACTCCTCTCCTGCTGTTAGCCTGGATCCAATACCCTGGTTTTGGATGCCCATTTTGATAAAATTTCATGAAATATAAAATTTGCTTAGCTTAAAACTGATATTTGTGATGATTAATTCAGCTCAGTTTTAAGTTTTAACAAACCCCCTAAGTTCTAGAGTGTGGCAGTGAGCTTCCTACCCTGATTCCATGCACTTCTGCTCCTTAAAGGACCCTGCAGGGTAAGCTTTTTAAACAAGGACCCTATAGATTTTCCCCATTGGAGTACATTCACCAGATATATGGGGTTTGCTGTAGAGTATGACTCATTCGATGGTGTTTGGTAAAGTACATCAAAATAGGCTTTGCAAACATTTCAGAATTACATTGACTATTACTTTGTGATATTACTTAAAAAGTGTGCAAGATCTGGACAAATAAGGAAAGAAAATTCTCCCTCTGAGAGTGGCGCACGATTCACTTCCACAGAATTCAGGAGCGTTATTGAATTCCTATGCTACGAAGTCCAGAAAGGGGACTTTCAGGCTAATCCATGTATCATATAGCAGATGACAAATAGGACAGATTACTTAGGGCTTACTCATTAAAGACATGGTTATTGCTGGTTTTCATTTGGGTCCTCCTTCCACACTCCACACAGAGACAGGTAACATCCTTTCTTTGCAAGCTGTGCTAGCAGTTCTGTCTGTATATGGCAGTCTTTGAATTGCTCTTTTTTTTTTTTTTTAAGATTTATTTATTTGACAGAGAGACAGAGAGAGATCACAGCTAGGCAGAGCAGAAGGCAAAGAGACAGGGGGAAGCAGGCTCCCTGCTGAGCAGAGAGCCCCATGTGGGGCTCAATCCCAAGACCCTGAGATTATGACCTGAGCCGAAGGCAGAGGCTTAACCCACTGAGCCACCCAGGTGCCCCTGAATTGCTCTTCTTGAAGTAGTAGCCATGCAGATATATCCTTTCTCTCCTGGCCCTTTTCCTTGCCCACTGCTTACTTGGGGTACCAGGAAATAGATTCCTTGGGCTACTGAGGTAGACTCCTCACTTTGACGCCATTAGCTCTCAGCTCTGTACTGCTCCTGCAGCCAGCCACCAAGATTTAGAAGCTAGTACTTCTGCAACAGCACTTTCTAGTCCCATGTACATGGTTCCAGTGCAAGGTGATGAAAGAAAAGTTTGCTGATTATTAAAGTAGGCAGCGTGGAGTCTTTACATTTCTCTCTCCTTGAATTAATACATATGTAAAGCCCTTCTAGGACTGAAATGATAGGTCTCTTTTTCTTGGAAGGAGTTACATCAGTCTGCTTGAATGTGTTTGAAATATTTTGAATGCTGCAGAGACAGGTCTCTGAAAGACTGCTCAGTTGAAGATTATCTAAATGATGTATTACAGAACTGAGGAAGTAGGTCTGGTAACAGACCTCAGGAAGGCACGGCTGTATTCCGAACTCAAGTGATGCCTGCTGCCCCACCCTGAGCCTAAGCGTCCCCTTGTTGGTGGCTTGCCCCGAAATAAAGGGCACTCTGAAACAGGAGGAGGCTCAGTTCTATTCCTGGCTGCTGGAGGGAATTCATATGTCGCAGATACGTTTTAGGGAAACCTGGTGCCTACTTCTGAAGTTGCCTGCTCGCCTGCTCATTGGCAAAGCTAAGCTTGATGGCAAAACTTCAGAAACCAGATGAGGGGCAGCTACCCTGCAGGTCAATGACTGACTGATGAATGTGCTTCAAGCGAACTAGGAGTGAGGTGGAGAAAAGACACAGGGGGAAGGGAGGGCTCATGGGGTACCTGAACCATGAGAGATATCTGCTGAGGGTAAAGGAGGTAGCAGAGGGCCTACAGATGAGAAGAGATGGGAGGGTTAAATAGAAACAGGCTTGTCCAACCAGGAGCCAGGAATTTATAGAGATGGAGATAATTTCAAGCAGGGCTGGGAATGACTTTGAGATCAGTCTAGAGTTTACTATGTGCTAGAATCCTTGTACCCCTAAAGCAGTACTAAATGGTCCATCCTGAGGAATGTCTGGCATCAGCTGAGTGACCTGATTTGGATCTCACCGCAAACATGATGCTAACATTTGTTTTCCTAACTACTGAAAATGACTAGAAAAATGGATTTTCTATTTAAAACCAAAATTACATGACTCACTGAAGTGCATTTGACACTTTTTGTGTTACTGAGTTTCTCACAGGTGTGTGTGTGTGTGTGTGAGACAGACAAAGAAGGGACACCCCCGCTCTTGCACAAGGGCCCACCTCTCTCCCCAGACATGCCATGACTATTCTATGACTGGCTAAAACCCAGTTTGCAGTAGGAACTAATTTAAAGATTTCTTTTCCTTTTGATGTTGAGATAGCTTTAATCATAATTGCAAATGTGAAAACTTCAAACATTTAGCTCTCCAGAAAAAAAAAAAAATGCTCAGAAAATAGTTTTCAGTAACTGGTAAACAAGCTTCTTTTCTGTGTTGCAATTTAGAAATGTAAACTGGTGGTTTTTTTTAAAGCCCTGATTGAAATTGCAGGTTTTAGACTGAGTTTGGGTTAATAATCAGCTAACGTTCTCTTTGAAAATGCTGGAGACCTAATGATAAAATATTGAGTTCAGAGGAAAAGCCCAAGTAATGAATTTGCACTCATCTCTAGATTCCTTTTGTATTCTGAAAGTAGATCGTTAACAGAGTTTTCAGAATTATCTTAAGGAAACAAGAGAGAGATCTATGCTTGAGTCATTCAACATATTTATAATAGTGAAAGTGAGTAATAAACATAATTACAAAGGAAGGCTTGAGCTAAATTACAGTAGACTCATATGATTAAAATACAGAAGAATTTTAATGGCATGGGAACCGTCTCCAGGGTATTGTACTGGTAAAGCAGGATACAGAACCATAGACAACATGATTCAATTTTTTATTTCTGTGTAGACCAGAAGTGTCTCCAGATGGGATATTATACTCTCCTTTCAACTTCTTTCCTGTCTGTGTCTGTGTTTTCTACACTCTTTACTTACTGTTGATTCAAAACTTTATTTTCATAAGTGTCTGAATTCTATAAACTTCCAGTAAAACCTATAACCACATATAGGTTACATGGAATCAAGAGGAAAATTCCCAGTTTTTAGAAGTGGTAAGGAAGTTACCTTCCCCAAAGGCAAGCTTCCCGAATGATGACTTCTCTGTGTCATCAGAGCCACTGGAATAACTTCTACCATCAAAAAAAGCTCCCTGCAAAGAATGACCCAGAGTGACCTCTGCTTTCAAAGTGAAAAGTCGGTTTCTCTTCTCTACCAGATCCCTGCCCTTCCCTGAGGCAATTACTATTATCCTTTTTGGTGTGTACCCTTCCAGAACTTCCCTATGACTAATGACTTTCTAACCTGACCAAAATAAGGTGTTAAAAGAAATAAAAATTATGTACCCTTCCTTATTGTTACAAGACAAATGTGATTGTTAGTGATTTCCTCACAAGAGATGGAACCCAATATTTATAGCCCAATACGCTCTTTCCATTTATCTGTGTCCATTTCCATTTGGACATTATGGGAAGAGTTAGGCCTGTTCTGTTAACACCTTTTTTTTTTTTTTTTTTTTTTTTTTTTTTTGGTATATTGCAGACAACGTGACACTGTACTAAAATGCAGGCTAAAGCATCAAATCATGATCTTTTTATGCATAAACTACTGTATTCCTGATAACTGCTTTCAGCAAAATGCCTGAAAATTTTTCATTTGAAGTAAAAAAAATCTAAAAGAAATGTGACAGTGCTTCTGTTAATAACCTATCACAGGGGCTTGAGGGAAATTTCTACCATTTAGGATCCTGAATATAGGAGCTGATTTCAATTCTGTCTTTAAAATTGATAAAACATTCAGTGCTGAGTAGCACTTAAGGGAGTGGCTCATGAAGGTGAAACAGAAAATACTGATTCCTAAGGTTGTGGCCTAAGAAACATCTATAGCAAATCCAACAGTAATCCTGACATGTGACATGGAAAAACCACGGATTATGGAAACAGTTCACTGATCATTCCCGAGTCTCATATTTCCATCTGCTTAACTGTCATTTCAAATTGGATAGCCTACTGCTTTCCTACTCACTGTCTAACTTACCCAAGAGCAAACCCGCCATCCTCCCCAACTGGCTCTCCTGTTCATCTCAGCTGTGTGTTGTTAATGTGCCACGAGGCTCACAGACTGAGAATCACAGAGCCAGCCATCTAGTCCCCTGGTGTCCCCTGCAGATGAGGGACCTGAGGCCCCAGAAAGGAAAGGAAGGAGGAGTGACACACCTCCTCGGTGGCAAAGCCGGAGCTGAGACTCCATCTGCAACTGAAGTCCCAGGTACCCCTTCCTCCCACCTCCTGACCTCTGCAGTCTTCTTCCCAAGGGGTGTTCTTTGTCTTGGGTCTCTTGGCCACCTCCAGTGGCCTCTAATGGGCCCTTCTCTTGCAGATCACTCCTTTCTTTGCTCTTCCTGGCCGCCATTGTCTGTTTTCTAAAATACTAGTGTACACTGGACTGGGAGTTAGATCTGAACTGTGGTCTGGAACTCCCTGTGTGAGCTGAGTTTCTGATTTTTAAGTTTGCCTGACTATAAAATACAATTCTTAACTAAAGTGGTATGACCACATGGGAATATTTGAAAATGCTTAGAGGTATTTTGGTGTTTGTTTGTTTGTTTCGGTTGTCATAGTGACGGCTGAGGTGAGGGCTCTCCTGACAGTTAATGGATGTGAGCAGGAAAAAAGGTCCTGCAATGGCAGGGGACAATTCCACACATTAGAGAAGTGTCCTCAAAATGCCAATCGTCTTCTCCTCTAAAGCCACTTTTCCACAAAAACCATCATGTTATTCCTCTCAAAAATCATTCAGTGGGCTCATGGGGAAGTGTCAACCATACGGCATTCAAAGCTTTTAAAAACCAAGACAAAATGCAAGTGGAAACCCTATTCTGGTCACAGTGAAATATTTGTTGTCTCTTTACTGCCCTTTCTTGACCCTACTGCTGTACCTCTGCTCATGCGGGCTCTCTGTGGGGTTGCCCTTCCTCTTCCTTTGTACCTGGCTAGATACTAGGGTTAGGTCAAGTACATTAACTGTAAAGATGTCTTTCCTTGGCCTCTTTTGAACTTCTGTGGCACTTGTCCTAACACCTCTCTTGGCACTCAATCATATTTTACTTGTTCTTGGTACTCTACTCTGTGTTTTCTGACCTGGCTTCAAACACAGGCTATAAAACCCCCCCAGGCAGGGATCATATCTCATACTTCTTTGCATTCCACAGTGCTCATAGCAAGCCATGCACTTAATCAATGTTTGCTGAGCAAAATAATATCACAGCAAACACAATTAACATTTCCCACCACCCCCCTCCTCCTATTTTTATACCAAGATCCTCCTGTTGTTTCACTCCCTGGGCTCTGGGCTTTCACAGCAGGGCGAACCAGATACTGATTTTCATAGAGCTTGGGTCTTTGTTTTCTCTGGAATGCTAACCGGATGAGCAATTCTCTGCCTCCCAGCTTTTCTCTGTTTCTCCTTGTGTCAGCGCAAAGCTACCAGGAGATTTGCGGAGGGATGGGATGGGTTTAAAAACCTGATCAACTGAGGGTGCCTGGGTGGCTCAGTGGGTTAAAGCCTCTGCCTTTGGCTCAGGTCATGATCTCAGGATCCTGGGATCAAGGCCTGCATCAGGCTCTCTGCTCAGCAGGGAGCTTGCTTCCTCCTCTCTCTCTGCCTACCTCTCTGCCTACTTGTGACCTCTGTCTGTCAAATAAATAATTAAAATCTTTAAAAAAACAAAAAACAGGTAACGCAAGTGGCACTCATGACTTGAATCTCATTTCAACAGAAATGTCTTAATACTTGTATTTTCAGACTACTTTCTTATAAATGTAAGAGATCTAGATCTTTAGGGGGTTTACCTTAGGTAGTAGGTAGGAGGTAGGAGGAACCTACCTTTTTGTTTTATTGACAGTGAACCTGACTTCAGGACTCAGTTTCTTTTATCATATGTGGTTTATCTCTCGTAACGACGAAATCGCCTTAATAATACTAAAGACCTTGGATATTTTAAATAAATTAAATGGCATGTTTCAAGTTGATTCAGAATCTTGAGTTTATCCACTTAAATAAATCTTGATTTTATGCCATCCTTTCTGAAGTGTTATAAGTAAGTGCCACCAGAGAGGGATATAATCAATGCCTGTTGAGCTGGGACGTTGGGTGCTGCTTTTTGTCGCCTGCGAGCATGGCAGCTGCAGAGTGTCTGCTATCTGTGCTCCTGACACCCACGTAACCTGGGGGAAAGCGTAATATTTTTCTCTGCATGGCCAGGTGCACATTTTACATATACACAGAATGAAAGAATCAGCATGTTTTCAGCAGCATCCTAAAGCAAAACCCAAGATGACCCATGAAAGGGAAATCCATTTTCTCACACTGGCATTATACTGTGAGCGCCCTCGGTTGGGAAGAGTTAGGCCTGTCAGGATACAGATGCTTCCCCTAAAAGAGTAGTAAACTGGTACCAATACGTCAGGAACAGGCTCTTCCCTTGAGACGTGCTGTCTGAGGCTGCCAGGTGGATTGTTATTTTCCCCATTTCTCCTGAGACATTCACCCTAGTTCTCCCTGGAATGATGTGGGAGCAGTGGGGAGACACACACACACACACACACACACACACACACACTTCCTCTTTTACCCTGTACTACTTCATTTTTTGCCTCATTGTAATCCAGCACGACAGCCTGTTTTACGAGAAACGGTTCTCAGTGGCCACCACCTCCTGAGATCCTGCTAGTCTCCAGGATGGTACCGATACCTGGGAAACATCAATGAGGGATTTACTCAAAGTATTGCCAGGAATGGACTAGAAGTAGAAAAGAGCTATGTTTGGAGTTTCGGTTTGAGAAGGGAGGCCAGGAAAGGGTATGGGATAAAGAGATTGTACTTGAGAAAGACAATGCCCATGATGTTTAAGAAGGATGGTTTCACGATTCAGTGGAAGGTGACCATAGGCAGTGACTAAAGATATAAACAGGAAAGAGCACGTGGTAGGATGCAGAAAGAGTATTCATGTCCCCAGTGGATCCCCCCCAGTTTTTGGTCCATGTATGTCTATGGTACTGATGTCTTCTCCGGGATCTATGAAGAGCCCAAGGTTTAATGTCAGTCATATCCTTAGGATCGTTTAGGAAATCACATGTGACTGGCCCGCCTAAGGAAGCACAGTGCAGGCCTGGTGTGCGGGTCTCCTGAGCCTGCATTTTCCATTTCGTCCCTTAAGCTAGACATAATCTTTGTAGTGGCGACTGTTAGGACAAAATGGAAGGCAGAAAGAAGGCGGTCTGAAGATGGGTCTACAGAGTTCAGTGGGTGTCCCTGACTCCGCATTCTTCTAAAGACCATGGGGATAGAGCAGAGCCCTTGGAGAGCAGGCAATCCTAGATTCCAGTCACCAAAATGGAGCAGGGCCTGTGGAACTGTGAGCCTGGAGGGGAGGCGGGGGGGTTACCTCTCCAGCGCTGTAGCTCCGAAGCCTCTGCAGGTGCTGTCGGTGGGTCAGGTGGTTGGGGAGACGCCCGTTCTGAAGAGGTATTCGGGGGTCAATGAAAGTGGTAGCTCGACTGTTGTGGTCCACGAAGAAAGACTGCAGATAGACCAGTAAAAAAGCACACTGCATGAGAATGAGCCAGAGTGAGGTCAATAAAGTAAGGGAGTGCTACAGCGCCCAGTCTTCAAGTTTATTTCTGACCCTGCTTTTTATCTGCTCAAAACGATGGAAGACGGGGGCATGCTAGTCACTGATAAACACTTCACACTGCGGACTTATAGACTCCTGGTCATAACACTTTACTCACCATGGAAAGTAAGAGAAATAGAGCCTTCAATGTATTAAAATAACACTAGTAATAATTCATGAAACATTTTATTTTAAAAACAAAGTCTCTTTCTTTGATTATAGAATTAGCACAGTCTCATTGAGAAGAATTTTTAAAAGGATAAAAAAATAAGAAGAAAATAAAAATTACCTCAAATTTCACAATCCAAGGGTAATCATCAAAATATTATGGTGACCTTTCCACTAGTTTTTTCTTTTCTCATGCAAATATACAAATATCTACATATTTTCCCCACATCGGCACCTACAGTTTTGTTAGAAGATTTTTTTCCATCTCCTATTTTATGAGCATTTCCTTAAGTTATCAGACATTCTTTTAATACAATTTTAGCAGGTATATAGCTTGCTGGATGTATAGTAATTTTGGTACCCTCTATCACTGGATATTTTACTTTTTTACTTTTTTAAAAATAATGCTTCAATAAACATTCTTGTTCATAAACCTTTGCAGCATGTCTGATTACTGTACATGTCCCAATATGTGACAAAAGTTATTCTTTAAAATTACCTCTCATAAAATTGGTACCTTCTCAGGAAAAAAAACCCTTTTGTACTACTAAACAATCTTTCAAATACTATCTTGAACAAAATGTAATGTTTGGTGAAGGTGACTTCCTCTTAAAGACCTCAATCAATGTTCATTGTAGAGACACTCGGATGCCACCTTACAGAGGTAATCCAAGTCAAATACAGATGTAAAAATTATTCTTGGGAAGTATGAGCTTATAATTTCAAGTATTAGATGTCCTTGCAAACAAGTCTCTTTTGTTAAAGAGCTCTATAAAAAGTGATACAGGAAGTGGTTTCATTATGGGGACCAAAAGTTCCACAGGATGTAGGAGATTAACTCCCCTAATATCATGTGACTCAGTATCTGTGACTTGCTGTAAAATTCCCAGGACAGCATCCCACACAGATTCAAAAAGGCCTATTTGCGGGCATCTGGGTGGCTCAGTCCCTTAAGAATCTGCCTTCTATTCAGGTCGTGATCTCAGGGTCCTGAGATCAGTCTCTAGTTGGACTTACCCTCAGTGGGAAGTCTCCTTCTTCCTCTGCCCCTCCCCTTGCTTGTGCTGTCTCTCAAATAAATAAATAAAATCTTAGAAATATAAAATAAAAGTTAAAAAAATCCGTATGTCCAATTTGGATGGGACTAAATATGATGTGCCCTGAAAAACTGGGTTCGGTGTTTCAAGAGTGGCACTAGTGACATCGAAAAGATGAGTAAAGAATCTGAAGAAGAAAAAAATGTGAGTTAAAAAAAAAAAACATTTATCAACGTGTTTCTATAACATGAGATTTTAAACACACAAGTATAAGCTGAAGTCAATATTTGAAGGGTCTTTTTATTACTGAACTATATGCCTGCAAGTTTATAAATTAAAGTTAAATGGGTTTATTGTTATTTGTGCATATGTGGCAATTCTTTAGTATAAATTCCTAAAAGTTGAGTTAATCACTGGGCTAAAATTAGAAAAAATTTGTTTATTGGTCTATATTAACAAATTACCTTCTTATCCTCATCATAAGTCCATGAGTGCTTTTCATGGACTTTATAAATGTGGAGTATTTGAAAGACCCCTTAGAAATGCTGAATGGTAAATGGTGCTGAATTATTGTTTACAGGGGAAGCCAAACATTTTCTCACAGTTTTATGGGTTAGTTAATTAATATGTGGTACAATATTAATTGATTCCAGGAGTAGAATTCAGTGATTCATCCCTTAGAAAAAATACCCGGTGCTCATCACAAGTGCCCTCCTAATACCTATCACCCAGTTAGCTCATCCCACCTGCTGTCATCAACCCTCATCAACACTCAGTTTCTTCTCTATCATTACGAGTTTGTTTTATGGTTTGTCTCTCTTTTCCCTCCCATGTTCATCTGTTTCATTTCTTAAATTCCACACAGGAGTGAAATCATACAGTATGTCGTTTCCTGACTGACTCTAAATTTGTTGTTTAAAATTTAGCTCTATTGCTTACGGCCATGGAATGCAACATGAGTATTTTATGCTCTTCTGTTTTCTTTGTGCTATAAAACAAAGCTCCAAGGATCTCATAAAGGAGTTGTAAACTGTTTTTTTCTTTTTAAAGAAAATTGTGGTAAAATGTACAAAACGCAAATTTTGCCATTTTAATCAGTTTTAAGTATACAGTTTAGTGGGATTAAATACATTCTCATTGTCACATAACCATCACCATTGTTCATCTCCTGAAGTTTTTCATCTTCTTAAACTGAAACTCTGTACTCATTAAAGACAAACTCCTCATTACTTTCTTCCCCCAGACCATGGGAACCTCTATTCTACTTTCTATCTCTATGAATTGCACTATTTTTAGATACCTCATGTGAGATAAAGTATTTGTCCTTTTGTTTCTGACTTGTTTAACTTAGCATGATATTTTCAAGGTCCATTCATGCTGTAGCATGTGTCAGAATTTCACTGCTTCTCAAAGATGCATAATCTTCCATTGTATGGATAATACCACATTTTGTTTATCCATTCATATAACTTCTATTTTTTCTATGCTTATTGAGGTATAATTGACAAATAAAAATTGTATGTAATTAAGGTCTACATAAGGTCTATTTTTAACAAAATAATATATATCCATTATTCCAAAACTATATTATTTAAAATCCTGACTTATTTTGTCCTTCTGTCAAACTGATAGATACAAAACTCATTTTCCTACCATGCATTTATTTCATTTCTTTTTGTATTTCTCTTTTAGTTTTCTTTATATATGATATGATGCTATTTGGCTCATAATATATATGAATAACAAATCTTTATTTTAGTTGTGCCTTTGATTTATAAAAAATCTTACTTTGACTCCATTTAATGGTGTGAATTTGAACTCTGCTTTCTATGATATTAATATACCATGGTTTTTCTTGTTATGGTTTTTACATTCTATTAATATTTATTCTTTTATTTTTTAAACTCTGAATCATTTCTTGGGTATGTCTTTTAGTAAGCTGGATCTGTTTGTTACCAAATCTGAAAATGTCTTCCTTTTTGGTATACCTATCACTAAGACTATTATGCTTGGCTGTACTTTTGTTACTTTATTTTGGTTATTTACAATTTTTTTTTGCTTCCTGGTGGATTTTTGGGGTATTTTGCTATGTAAACCATATTTTGCTTGGTCTTATTTTGGTAGAAATTTGAAACAGAAAAATCTTGCTTTCAGTGGTACAAACAGTTGCCTTCTAAGTTGATCAAGTAACTATATTTAGCCATTGTTTTTCAAATTACTCAACTATGAACATTAGTACAACTTTCCCTGCCCTGTTCACCGGCCTTCTTCCCTCGTCTATTTTATTTTAGGTTAGGAATATGATTCAGATAGTTGTTATTCAATTTTTCCATTTTTCTTATACATATTCTCCCATATTTTATTGAATCTTTTTCAAAATATTTTAAAGTATTTTAACAATTATTTACACTTACATTCATATATTTGATTGATTTAAATATTCACCACTAAGGCCCTTTTATACTGTTTTCTCCATTATTGATTTCCTGTTCTGCTTCATTTGTAAGTCATTGGGGGAATGGCTTTTGGTGTTTTCTTTGGACAGGCAAGAGAGTACAGTGAGTTCTGAAATCCTGCATGTAAGGTGGTTTTCCTAGTATTTTCACACTTGAATGACACCAATTTGTTTGGATATAGAATTTGGGGGCTGCAAATTTTTCTCATCAATAACCTGTACTCCTTGCTCTGTGAATTTCTGTAGTTGAGTTTCATGGATGGAAAATTTTAAGCTTGCCTGATTTTTATTCTTTTTAAGGTAACTTTCATATTATCATGGCTATATACTGATAAGACTTTTAAAAAATCCCCATTTAAAGACAATTCCAGAGTATGTGAAGATATAGAATTTTAATTAATTTTAATATAGCTCAGTGAGCCCCATTAATCTGCCTACCTGAATAATTTATTTTAGAGCACAAAATTTTATTTTCAATATTTAATAAGTGAATTTTTATATTCTGAATTTAATTTTTGTTGTTCTACCTATTATTCTGGTTTCTTCTTTAGGAACATCCATAAGCCATTCCCCAACAGAGATTTTAACTGAGTGGTAATTATATGCTAGGAATATTCTAAGCCCTTGGGGTTTTATCAACGAGCAAAGATCCCTGCTCTCAAGGCGCTCAAAATTCTGTCAGGAGAAACAGACAAAACAATAAATCTAACAAGTATATAACTTATATGGGGGAGCACATGGGTTGGGGATCTTGGGTGCTTTTGGTATTAAATAGAATGGTGAGGACAGGCCTGGCTGAGAAAGTAAGATATGGTCTTTTTGCTTTTATTATTTATTTATTATTTTTAACTTACCCCTCCGTGTTTGCGATCTGGTTTCTTCCCTCACTTTTTTTGAGAGACAACAGTTTCCATGTTTTCTCTCAGTGATCTGATTTTTATATAGCATCAGTTCTGCTTGGTTTTATCCCTATGCTATTACATGTTGCTCTTTCTTGTGATTTTAAAATGTTTACTTTCAGCCTTTTTTTTTTAATTGTAGAAGAACATGTGAGACTTAATCACTGTTCTCTAACAAAATTTCAGCCGTATGGTATTAAGTGCACAGAGCAGAACAGTGTTGTTTTTTTTTTTTTTAAAGATTTTATTTATTTATTTGACAGACAGAGATCACAAGTAGGCAGAGAGGCAGGCAGAGAGAGAGGAGGAAGCAGGCTTCCTGCTGAGCAGAGGGCCTGATGCGGGGCTCGATCCCAGGACCCTGGGATCATGACCTGAGCCGAAGGCAGAGGCTTTAACCCACTGAGCCACCCAGGCACCCCCAGAACAGTGTTGTTAACACAAGGCTGTACAGTGGGTCTCTAGAACTTACTCATCTTGTATAACTGAAACTGCACCCATTGAACCCAAACTCCCCATTTCCTCCTGCCCCAGCCCTGGTCACCGCCATCCTGCTCTGTCACTCTGAGGCTATTTCAAATACTTCCCGTAAGGGGAATTATGCAGTACTTGACCCTCTGTGACTGGCTAATTTCATGGAGCATAATGTCCTCCAGGTTCATCCTTCATTTTTAAGGAACAATGAATAATGTTCCACTATATGTATATACCACATTTTCTTATTTAAGTAAGTTTTCGAATTCCAGTTAAGACATAGTATCATATTAATTTCAGGTGTACAGTACAGCGATTCAACACTTTCATACAACACCTGGGGCTCACTACAAGTTCACTGGGCAATCCCCATCACCTATCTCCCCCTTCCCCTCCCACTCACCTCCCTCCTAGGAACCACCAGTGTTTTGGGTGTTGAGTTTGAAAAGGCGGGCACGTATTACACAGAGCGCGGCATGTTATATGCAAACAATGAATCTTGGAACACTGCATCAAAAAACTACTGATGAGTATATGGTGCTAGCATACTAATAAAAAAACAAAATCAGTTTGTTCTCCATAGTTAAGAGTCTCTTTCTCAGCTTGCCTCTCTTTTCCCCTGCCCTTTGCTTTTTACTTTGTTTCTTAGATTCCACACATAAGTAAAATCACACCGTATTTGTCTTTGACAAGACTTATTTTGCTTAGCGTAATGCACTCTAGTTCCATCCACCTCCTTGCAACTGACAAGATTGCATTCCTTTTTATGGTTGGTAACATTGCACTGTATATCAGTTGATGGGTACCTGGGCTGTTTCCATACTTTGGCTATTGCTGACACTGCTGCTGTAAACACTGGGGGGCCTGTATCCCTTTGAATTAGTATTTCTGTATTCTTTGGGTAAATACCTAGTAGTGCAATAGCTGGATGGTAGGGTAGCTCTATTTTTAACTTCCTGAGGAACCTCCATACTGTTTTCCAGAGTGGCTGCCCCAGTTTGCATTTCCACCACCAGTGCAAGAGGGCTCCCCTTTCTCTGCATCCTCGCCAACACCTGTTTAACACTAATATCTTAATGGAAGATGCTACTTGATAGACACATTATGCACTGTGCAGTTTCACTGAGTTAGGAGCAGTTCTAGTTCCATATGCTTCTGTACATACATTTACAAACATTCCTTTTTTAAAGTTTTTAGTTTAACTCCAGCTCGTTAACATACAGTACATTAGTTTCCAGTGTACAATATTGTGATTCGACACTCACATACGTCACCCAATGCTCCTCCTAACACGTGTACTCCTTAACCCCCATCACCATTTAACACCCCCCTACCTCCCTTCTTATACACCACATTTTCTTTACCCATTCATTTGTCAGTGGGCATTTAGGTTGCCTGATTATTGTGACTAACACTTCAAGAAACATAGCAATGCAGGTACCTCTTTGAGATTTTGATTTCAATTCTTTCGGATTTCCAGATCATATGGTAGTTCTGTTTTCTTACATCTGTCTCCTCTCAGCTTTTCTCAGTTTGTGGCTGCTTCTTCTTACTTCTTCTTGCTCAATAGAAACCACGTGCTCCTAAACCATCTTGTGTATGATTGGCAGGTACCTTTTAAATTCTTCTATTTTCTGAAGGAAATTCTACTGTAAGATGTTTTTTTCCTCAAAGGTTCTGTTTCCTTCATGTAGTAGTGGCTCTCTTCATAGGTTCCTGTTTATTTTGCTGTTGTGTGTTCATTCCTTAGTAGAGGATGCCTCTGTTGCATGCCGGCCACAGGCAGACCCTCCCCTGCCCCACCATCTGCAGCCCCACGCCCTCTCTGGATGATAAGCCTCCCCCTCACTCAAGCCTGGAACCTACTTAAGGTCCACATCCAATCTCTACCGAAGCTGGCAGAAGGCTGTGGCCTCCTTTCTCAGACTTCCAAGACAATGGATGAGTCAGATGCCATTTGGGCCTTCACTCTGGTCCTCCTGAAGTGGTGCCACTCTCAGAGCACTGTCCCTGAACCCCTTTGTGGGGATGATCATGCATTCAAAGACATCGAACAGCCAGCCCTGGTCTTCTATGCCCACCATGGTGTACACTAAAAACAAAGGCTGTTGTCTTTGCACACGTCAATAAAGCAAGAAGCAGATTGGCTAGAATGAGGAACCAGAAGGTGCTGTGGCATTCTGGAATCTTCTCTGGCCATCTGTGAAAATGTCTTTTGCATAGAGAGCTATGACTCCCTGATTTTTCAGTGACCGCTGTTCCTAGATCCCAGACTCCTGTGCAACACATTCTTTCCAAGTCAGAGAGGTGAGCCTGTAGGAGACAGTCCACAAATGTTCTTGTCAACCTATTCCCATCATCCATGGGCTTTAGCAATGAGGTGTTCTTGTATTTTCTCCAGTTGCCAGTCCGATGTTGCAGTTTTTTGGATTGGACAATTCCCACAGCATCAAGAGGAAGAACAGCAGGAATTACTAATCTATTCTATTATCATGGATGCCCATATTCACTTATTTACTCTTTATAACTGGCATGAAGGCAATAGTAATTATTGCTGCTTTATGACGGACAAAGTGAGGCTCAGAGCAGTAAAGGAACTTGCTCATGGTCACGTGTTTAGAATGGAATGGGGTAGTCCCCACTATCCTTCACTGTTGCTCTCTACCCTATGGATTGTGATAATACATTTTTAATTGAAGGCTACTCCCCCCCCGCCAACCCCTGCAAAAATTCAGTGCACGGTACGCTTCTTAGAAGTTTTGTTTGCCATCTCTGAGTCTGTATGTGCTCAATTAGTAAAGACTTAGACCAGTTTATGTGTGTGTATCTAGTCACACAGCTGGTTTGTGTCATAACTGAAAGCAGAATTCAAGCCCTCTCATTTTAGATTCAGACTTCCTTCTTTCTTATATAGGGTACCATATCACTGAACAAAATTAGGGGGAAAATGTTTTGCCAGAAATTCCCTAATACACATTTCAAAATGACTAAAATTCTTGGCGCATGTCTCAGCTACTGTGTTTCTTTGCTAGTGTGATACACCCTGGAGAAACAGGGCTGACGGCACTGGGGGGGTTTCCTGGCATTCTGCTGGGTCTCTGGCTGTTTGCATCCTAGTGTGAGAGCTGTATGCACTTAGGGTGTTATGGAAATCTGGGCTAAGCAAGTTGTTTGCATTAGTGTGCTATTTGCATAATAAACCATAATGATACTTTCTGTTCACTGATTCCTAGTGGTGTACTTTTTTTTTTTTTAAGATTTTATTTATTTGACACAGAGAGAGAAATCACAAGTAGGCAGAGAGGCAGGCAGAGAGGGGGGGGGGAAGCAGGCTCCCTGCGGAGCAGAGAGCCCGAGGTGGGGCTCGATCCCAGGACCCTGAGATCATGACCTGAGCCGAAGGCAGAGGCTTTAACCCAATTAGCCACCCAGGCGCCCCCTTAGTGGTATACTCTTGACAACTTAGTTAAGGAATAATGTAAATATGGTGACCACAGACCACCAAGATGAGGCACGTGCACTCTGGCTCCTTTGCTTTCTGTCTGGCTCAGGATTTATTTCCCACCCTAACACACAACCTCAGGTCCTCCCAGCATAAATCACTGTCATTCTCCAAGTGGAGGACACACCTAGTAAAAGAGAAGGTCCTTAGGAGCAGATTCTGGCTCTCGAGGTTTTTCTATTACACAAAGCTCACCCCCCACCCCAGACCCTTTTCCAATTCACCCAACTACACAGGAGCCGGTCATACAGACTTACTAAGCTAACAGACTTGCATTAGTGGACACTCTTTCTCCACACACTTCAGAGAGTACAGGTACTGAGACATGCTAAGGGGTTTGTGGGGAGGAATCTGTGGTTCCCAGGGGACAACGGCACCCAATCAGCCCACTTTGGGGGACTGTGGCACACTGAACATCGCAGAGACTGAGACATGTCTACTGACAAAATTTCTGATTCCTTTGACCCTAAAAAAGGGAGGCATTCTCTCTACCACAGGCCTCCACCCCCCCCTCCCAAAATTACACAGAAAAAAGTCTTTCATAAACTGTTTGACCTGTCCTATAAATACATTGATGTGACTGGTGATGATTAAGAAAGAACATTTTTGCTGCAGCAAACTCTGTGAGGCTTCCAAAGCATCCCTGGGAAAGATCAGTTTTGGCTAAGGTCACACAAAGGCAATATGCAAGCCAGTAACATCACATGGGCCCAAGATACCCTTCCATTTGCCAGGTTGTTTTAATGAGAACTGAAGGCTTATTAGGAAAATCACCACAAGTAATCTAATAACGTCATTCCCACTTAACTAATAATCTCATTCCCTGAGAGTTAGCTGTCTACGGAGGCATAACAATAGAAAGGTCATTGAACAGACTCTGGTTTCAATTTCCAAACACATAGGCAGCAATTCTCAACTGTGCATGATTTGCTCTCTAGGGAACATCTAGCAATATCCCAAGTTGGTGTTGATGCTATTGGCATCAGGGGGCAAGAGGCTGGGGATGCTGCAGGACAGAAACCCTGCTGCAGGATGGGAACCTCTCTTCCCCCTGGTAGCTGATGGCACATCTCTGAGACACAGACTTCCCTGTCCTCACTCATCTCCCCCACCCCTCACTTTCTCATGGGTCTTCTTCAGATAAAGAGCTCTCTGTTGAAAGGCCCACCTGTCAGGCACACTCACCTTTCCCTGCTGGTCCGTTTTGATCTCCCAGCCCCGGGGCAGTTCCAGCCGCGTGTCTGCAAACATGTTGATGAAATTCACCAAGTCACGGTTGTGCTGGTAGCGTTCGAAATTGCGTGCATCCCGCCGGACTTTCAGAATCATGTGCTTTAAGCAGGTGCTACTGGTGAAGACTCGGTAGGCACCCTGAGAGGGGGGTCAGGGCCGGTTGGGATAGAGGGTTGGGGGAGGATGGTAGGAAAAATACAGACCAAGTACACCTTGAACATCTTATCGCAATGTAACCTGATTGCTAACACAGTGATTTATTGTGTGCATGGAGGGGGAAGCCTCAGAAGGGAGATCTTGCTCAAAAATTAAATATGCACGATAAACACACATGGATCTGCTTGATCTGTATGGGTGTTTCCTCAGCCGCTGATACGGTCACATTCTGGGCGGGGCAGGGGGGGACACTCAAAGGCTCCCCTCTCCCTTCTCCCCAGTCAGCGCTAGGCTGGGCTCTCTGAGTCTCCCTCCGTCACTGGGAGCATTGCCCCCCTCTCTTCTCCACCCTTCTCTGCCTGCACCAGTCCTCCCTTGCTCCACTTCTGCGTCTGTAACAAGGAGGATTAATTCAGGGTCCCTGGGGACTTAAGGCTGGCCTTCAGAGGTCTGTCACAAACTTCTCTGTGTGGAGGGGATGGGGATGAGAAGAAAGGAAAACGTTTCCAGAGTTTTTAGTTGTGCCAAATGATGATTTTCCGGTCCACAGGGCTGGAAGCCAGCCCTGCTTGCTGCCAGAGTGGGGCCGTGGCTCCTCCTGACCTGAGCCACCTGGTGCCCAGTGCTTGAGGGCATCAACATCTGGCATCCTTGTCCCCCTTTGTGACTCACCCCTGCCCTAGTGGGCAACCACTCTGAGTCTAACAACAGATGTCCCAGAGTCTTCTCAAATAAAACCTGCTAAAAACTGGTCTCCTCCCGCTGTCACCTAATCAAATAATTACACCTGCTCAGATGCAAGTAATTTCACCCCTAACTCAGGTGCCCAAAGCAGAAAAGACTCCGACTTTCTCGAGTCCTCACCCCTGCCTGCCTCCATCACCATGGTCCCCCCTTCTGTCCTCCCAGCCCCTTCCTCAGGGTGGGCCTCGATCATCTCTCACTTGCGACACTGGATCAGCCTCTAGCCTTATAGCCCCCCATTCGCCGCCCTTCGGATAGAGAAGACGCTTAATCGAACACCTGATCTTGTAACACAAGTGCCTAGGACTATTGTTTGTTCCTACCGCCTCCTGAGGCATAGCCACACTCCTTCTCATGACTTCCCCTGAGTTTTGCTACTTTTTCTCCAGCCCTTTCTGAACCACCTTTGCCCACCACCACATCCCAACCTCATATACCCAACCCTGAGCCTCTTCACAGCTGCGTCCTTTCTCCCTCTCTCTGGAGCTTCTTCCCACCCCCCTGCAACCTTCCTGACTCAGTTCAGCAGCCTTGTCCTTGGGGATGCTCCCCTAGACTGTATCTCTGGTGTTTCCAGAGCATTTCATTCCTCCCTGAGGTTGGGCGCTGTCCTCTCACATCAGACTAGTCTTTGTACGTGTCTGTTGCTCCACAAATTGGGAGCTTGTGCTGTTCAGCTGTCATGCTGTCTCTGTGAGGCCAGCACCTACATCTGCATCTGTCCACAGAAAATGTTTGTCTAATGAAAGAATTAATGAATATAGGGAAAGCATGTAATTGCTTTCTTGAAAATACCAAAAAAAATCATATATGCAAAAAGAACTTAAGTATGGTATTTGAACATCTCATTTCATTAAAGGGAAAACTAGATATTTATCTAGGAGAAATCTAATTTAACATTTCTTTAATGAGAGTGATTTTACAAAATGATGCAGGCTGAGGGGGATCTGTCACAACTTCATAATCTTGTTCCTTTAAAATTTTAGCAGTAACAGAAACACATATCTGTTTCCAAAGGACTTTCACTGATATTGATACATTTGTGCCTAATGAAAACAAAGAAGCAACAGCATTGCCAAATCCAGCTCTTCTCCTTTTTGGGAGACTCCCAGATAGTAGAAAGAGTGGACTGAGTTGGTTTGTTCTGTTTTGGTTTCAATCTTGCCTGGGTTAAAATGCCTTCCCTTTTCATCTATTAAACAATTTAGCAAAGATGTATTTTGAGTTTTGATGGAAGCCAGGTGGGTCCCCTCTGTATTCAAGAGTACTCACATAATTGGCATGTAGTACAGTGAAGAACTCGGGGTTGGTGATGAACTTCACCGCTGGGGACTGCAGCAACAAGGTGATTTTTTGTGAATTCACCGGAGAAAGTGACCCTTCTCTCCGCAGATCTGGAAAAAGGAAAGGAAAGCAACAGACACATTGGGAAAAAGTCATTTTAAATGCAGTACTTTTCTCTCTACACCAGCAGCGCGTTAAGCTTTGACTGGACAGCTGGGAACGGACTGTGGTTCTGAAGAGTGATATGATCAGGTATCTCGGTGATAGGACCAGGTGTCCTATCACGTTGTTTGTGCCAGTGAAGAGTCATTATCTCCTAGGAGTGCTCCTGCATAACTCCGGTAGGCTCACGTCCTCGAACATCTTGTCCCTTCTATACCAGTACTGTTCTCTTATTTTATGAGTGGCTAAGCATAGTTAAGCATAGTTATCTTAAGGCTATCTTAAGGCTAAGCATAGTTAAGAGGCACAATTCTTCTCCTCCTTGCATCCACAAGGCTCTGCACTTCTCTTGCCGAACTGAGCTAGCCTGTGTCTTCCCTAGAGTAACAGAGTTTGGCAGAACTCGTAAGTCAGGGTTCCAGGAAGTCTTCGTGTCCCCACTCTGTCTTAGGACCCTGCCACCACTGTGAGAACAAGCTTGGGCTAGTCTGGGACAAGAAGACAAGCTACAGGGAGCAGGGACCAGCCAGCCCAAATGAGACCACGTCAGGGTAGTCAGCCTGCAGGGGACTGGGCAGCTGACTGAGGACGCATGCGCGAGCCCCACCGCAAATACAAAATTGCTCTCCTGTGTGATAAATGCAAGGCTAGGAGTTTAAGCTGCTACCTTTTGGGATGGTTTGTTACATTGCAAATGCAAAACTTCCCGAAACCAAACTCAGAAAGAGATTTTCTATTCCTTTTTTTCCTCTTGCTTTTAATTACTTGACCACTTGAGCACACCTCTCTCAGAGGTCACAAAAATGAATAAATAGAAAAACTAAAACCAGTCAGTTTAACTAGCTTGTCTGGTAAAATGAAGAGAGTGGACGCACTTACAGTCGTTGGTGGGACTGTGTGTGCACGGAAATCCACTGTTCTGCCCTGCAGCGAGGAGCTTCTGCCCCGAGCTTCCAACGTGCCAGCACTCAACCCAACTTAAGAGAAAGTGGATTGGGAAGTCACTGTGATAATCTTTTGTCATTACGGGTATAAAAAACTGAAGCCAGTCTTTTATGCCTCTTGAATATTCTCGTCTGAGTCCACTCAGGCAGATTCAAAGAAATGAAAAGCAGACAACTGGCGGAGGCCTGGCCTCCGGTATTAGGTAACCAGGCGCGGGGGGCAGAAGAGTACCTAAGGTAAGCTTTTGGGAATACCTCTTTACTCCCACGTTGCTCCCTCAAGGGGGAATTGTATTTTATTTTAAATGCAAACAAAAAATTATTCCTAGTGTTGTTATGTAGGTTCTTTGATGTAGACTGTGAATTTTCAATGCATGTTTTATTTATAAGTGGAAAATTCTTAGGACACCCACAAATAAATTCACTCAACGAGAAATCATTAGGCCACTGGAAAAATTGCCTCAATGCGCAAGTATGAGTTCTCTTACTATGAATTCACTTCTCCTTTATGTTCATGGTGGGAAAATGCTGTCTGTTTCACACTGCTGACACCAAGCCTCTTTCCCCTCCCCCATTCCACCACTCTTCTCCTCCTTCCATACCTAAACTTGACTGAGAAGATTCAGCCTCTGAGTCGCTCCCACCACCTCCTCCATTGCCTCCTGCCGGGACCTGCTCACAACTCTGGCTGCCAGAATCTTCTTCCGACCTCTCTGTTGCAATGGTTCGCTGAATGTTTTGATACCTTTGCATCAGAAAATGGAAAGACAGGGGTTAACTTTTGCTTAATGCCTTGCTGGGGGCTGATGCTCTGAATCAGGGAACTGGAGAAATCTGTAAAGAATCGTCTTGAATATTGGCAAATAAATGCTTAAAATTCCCACAAGATACCGAAACAACTGGCAAGACAAGTGTGTCCAGATGAGTGAGTGGACTTCTTTTCGTTTTGTAAACTGTGATAAGTTTCAAGTATGGTAACTTTTACACATTAACACAGATATCTAGTCACAAAAGACCAGCCTCTGCCCTGCATTAAATAAAACCAGACTAAGTTTAAAATAATGGTTTGGGAAATAACTTTAAATGTCACAACTAAGATATCAAATTACTTCTACATTATTGTACATATTGTGGTCTATAAACCAGAGTAATAATTCTACTCCCTTATTGTCATCTGACAGGTAACATATCATTGGCAGGAACTGTGGAAATATTACATTCTAAGAGCATGCTGGCCGACAAGCAGATGTTTTCTGCTGATTTGAAGGCTCATTTTATTTTTCTTCCCAGGTTGAGGATTCGGCCAGTCAGTCACCTTTCCAGGTACTTACTAAGTATGTACTGACTCTCCCAAAATGCCCAGGCTCCATGCTGGACTTTCAGATCCAAGTCAGGATGGGAATAGGATTTCGGCCTCTGAACACACACAGTGGAGACAGAACAAAGAGGGGAATGGCATGCAAGCCATCACTCTAACAATGTCAAAAAGCTGTCCCAAAGCATAAGACACAGACAGAGAAACACCTCGATGCCTACATTTTGAATTAGTATGAGCCTGTTGGGGACCTTTCAGGGAAAGAATGTATACTAACACAGAAGAGTTCAGTCTTGGGGAACTCTGAGCAGCTGGGTGGATTCCCGGGAGGTGTGGGGCTCAGGCAGCGAAGGGACCAGCAGAGGGGGAGGCAGGGAGCCTTGAGGTGCCCCTGTAAAGACGGGTTCTTGAGCTGCAGCAGAATCACCTGCGGGCTTGTTGAAACACAGACAGCTGGGCCCCACTCCCAGAATTTCTCAGATTCAGTAGATCTGGGGAGGGAGGAGGCAAGACCCTGCATTTCTAACTAGTTCCCAGGTGATGCTGCTGCTGCTGGCCCAGGGACCAACTTTGAGAACCACTGCGGCAGGATCTGGCTAGTTGCTGAAAAAGACGTTGAGCTAGCAACTGAGAATGAGGACGTCCGTCTAGGTGGGGCATGCACTGCAGGAGGAGAGCATGAGTTGGGGAGAGCAGCTGGGAACCAGCCACTGCAACAGCCCAGTCTGGAGGTGCTAAAGGCCTGGACACAGGCGGGCATGGGGGACGATGGTGGCTCTGCAAGCATGGGGGAGAGGAACACCCCATGGCTGGGGGAGAGGAACACCCCCCCCACGGCAGGGAGAGTAAGATCTGTCTCTGCCCCAAATGCAGACATTTCCTAAACCTCCCTGCCCTGAGAGCCCACTCTGTCTCATTTACGCTGTGATTTATAGGTTGATGTCTAGCCGTGTCCTTCCTCTTTGCTCTACTTCCCTCATCCATGTAGCCCCCTTATCCTCCCCGCCTGACCTCTGTTTTGCCTAATGTCTCAGCCTACCAAGGCATACACCCAGGATTCAGCTTCCCCTTTCCTCAAGGCCCAGCAAGAATGGGAGAGGGAGCTGAATTCAAGAGAGACTTCGTGGCAGAATCGGTGTAATCTTATATGCAGACTGCGCAGGACCTGGGGGCCTGTCTGGATGCAGAGGTTGAAGGAGGAGGAGACAATAGTGATGGTAAGTGAGGGAGCCAGTCCTGAAAAGGGACATGTAGGAGAACAGGCAGGAGGGAAGGGAATCTTGGTGTGGATTTGGATATGTTGACTTGGAGGTCGTTGATTTCATGCAAGTGACAAGAGGCAAAGGACCGGTTGCTATATGAGTCTTGCACCAAGGAAGGAGATACAGGGGGTGGAGAAAGAGGTGTGAAGAGGAAAAGGAGAGTGAGAGCCCAAGGAACAGTGAATAACCAAGTCTCCGAATGCAATCCAACATGGGGCAAGGGGGAAACATCATTACAGAGTCCACTGTGATGGGGCTTCTGAAGACCAGAGACCTCCTTCTTTCTTTGTTCTTTAAAGGAATTTTTTTTTTTTTCTTAAGTGTGGTCTCTACACCCCTTGCAAGAGAATCAGCTGGGCGATTGTTATAATCACAGAAATCAAAGCAAAATTGAAATCTGCATTTCTAAGAAGTCCTTCAGGTGGCATTACTTCCGTCTAGGTTTAAGAGTCACCAGTTGGGGGACGCCTGGGTGGCTCAGTTGGTTAAGCGGCTGCCTTCGGCTCAGGTCATGATCCCAGCGTCCTGGGATCAAGTCCCACATCAGGCTCCTTGCTTGGCGGGGAGCCTGTTTCTCCCTCTGCCTCTGCTGCCACTCTGCCTGCCTGTGCTCTCTCTCTCTCTCTCTCTCTCTCTTTGGCAAATAAATAAATAAAATCTAAAAAAAAAAAAAAAAAAGAGTCACCAGTGTACTGGTTGAGGCTCAGCCACTCAGCCACTCAGCCACTCACTCATGACCGTGTGTCAAGAGACACCTTTGCCTGCAGCAGTTACTGTGGGGCATTTTTGAGAAGTCCTCTAATAAGAAAACAGGGAGAGGGCAGGAATGAGCAAAGGATTATATCGAGGAATCCCACGTTTATTTACCACGTCAACCTGTCTGTGGTCTGGAGGTTGTGGGGAAGGTGAAGGATGGCTGTCTGCTGTTCTGCCTGTTGGAACTCAGAGAGTGCCACCATGGTGGGAGGGACAGAGTGAGCCACTGAGAAGCTGCCTAAGTGTGTAACCTTGACCAGGGGAGGAATGGGGCTGCCAAAGACCAAGGGAGCTGTTGTCAGGGAGATTCCCTAAATGATTCATGGCAGGCTGCATTTTCCAAAAATGGCTCAACAATATTTTTAGTCCCACATGCTCTTCTGGAACCTAATTACTCATCTATTAAGACGTGGAATCAATGTTGCCTCTCCTTGAACCTGGGAAGAGCTTGTGGGAACCTTGACAAATTGAAGATAACGTAAGTGACAGTTTGCAGTGCCCGTGCTGTGAGGTCCCATGGGAAGGCCATAGATAGGTGTTTTGCTTGACAGTCACAGCCAGCATCAACCTCCAGATATATGGGTCACCAGCCCCGGCAACCCTCTGCAACCACAAGACAACACAATACCCCAAGAGAGAATGGCTTCACTGAACCCAGTCAGCCATGGAAACCATGACAAATAAAAGTGATATATAATAACAATGATGGTAGCAATAAATTATCATTGTTTCATGCCAATTTTGGGTGGTTTGTTACTCTGTGAGAGATAACCCAGAACAGAGCACAGACAAATATAAAGTTGTAACCTCACTTTTCCTTCCCAAAGTACAGTGACCACAGAAGAGAATGTCTGTGAATCAATGCAATCTTATTTGATGATGAAAATGTCAGTAATTTCACAACATGCTGTGTGTCCTCAGTTGGACTTTGGTTGTCTTGGGCTTTACTGCGTCAACAGCCTCAAATCCCAGGTACTACACCCCAGCCCTGATCTGTCCTGAAGTACAGGGACAGTTCTGGGGAAGCAGGACACACAGCAGTTTGTGGAGGGATCACTCAGCGAGGGTAGCCTCAGACACTCGCTCTGTTTTAAAGATGAGAGAGGGAGTCAGAACAGGTTCTCTCACATTTCATCAAGAATTATCCTTCCACATCCTCCTTCATACTTTTTAAAATATTATATAAAGAGTTTATGGCAAGATGGGATTGGGAGGGAGACTCTTAATCTTACAAAACAAACTGAGGGTTGCTGGGGAGTGGTGGGGGTTAGGGATGGGGTGGCTGGGTGATGGACATTGGGGAGGGTATGTGCTATGGTGAGTGCTGTGAAATGTGTAAGACTGATGAATCACAGACCTGTTCCCCTGGGGCAAATAACACATTATATGTCAATAAAAATTAAAAAAAAATACTCTATTAAAAAAAAAAGAGTTCATGGAAATTGGTAAGAAAGTCAGCCAGAATATCTAATTTATAAATGAATACACACACAGGGATGCACAAAGCCAAGCAAGAGGAAAACCTTCCAGAATTGAGCCAAACCAAACACAAAAGCCCAAGACCATACAGTTCTCATGGGAGGAACTATAACTGGTAAAAGAAAAACTTATGGAAACAAAAGTTGACCCTCCCTGTCAGAAATCAAATGTAAGAACTAAAATCCTGGGAGCACCTCTTAGGTCCACAAAACCACACCCAAAGATGGGACAGGAGTGAAGTTGTTGTTGCTGGCAGAGCGAGCCTGCATTTTAGGAAACATTAGGCATTGATATCAAGTACCAAGACCACAGTGATCTCCCGTGGCTTGCGCTTTGGAGACTATAACCCCCAGAAAATACTTCTGTGAGATAATACTAATATTTTACAGGGCCCTCAGCCTTATCCAAAATAGTAATGAAAGCAATAAGGGAAACATCCAGCACTATGGCAAAAGAAGTTAACTAAAGTACAGTCCATTCATTGGAACACTATACAACCATTTAAATGATATTCTAAGTCTCTGTAGCAATATGAAAATGCTTATAGTGCGGCAAGTGAGAAGAGAATATAAAACTAACTACATATTATCATCACAGCTACACAAGGTCTATGCATGCACATTGAAATTAAAGACAAGATTTTTTTCAAAAGGTAAAGCCTGGGGTCGTAGAATTATATATACATCTTTTTTTTTTTTTTACATTTTTAAACTTCCATGTCTCAATAATAGAAATATTTTATCCAAATAACTAAAAAACCCCAAACTTTAGTTGATTATTTGAAGTGAGAATACATATTTATATTTTCTGCTTGTTCGATAAATATCTGTGAAGGTGCATCGAATTAATTCAGAATATTCTGAAAGTGAAAGAATTAACTAGAGAAACTCTTACACTGAGTCCTGTTAGACTCTGGTACCCATCAGGCATGGGGAGGGGTACCCGGGAGGACAAGGCAGAAAGTTTCAATCACAGAAGAGGCAACCACTAACTCTGCGTGAAGAGTTCTGGGAGATTTCAGGGACCACAGGACATTCTCATGGGCCTTAGCAGAATGGAGCATGGCAGGTGGTGAGGGACGTCTCTGCCGCAGAAGCACAATGGTCAAGCCATAAAGGCCAGGAAAGGTGTGCTGCGTTGGGGTACCGGTGAGTTTGAATGTGGTCGCTGTAGGCTGCACTGTGCATTCTACCTTTTTCAGTGTGCATCTTCTTGCACAAACACACTTGACTTTCATAATTATGCTGTTGGGAGTCCAGGGAAACCCCACTGGGTCCAGGACAGGCCACCCCAAAATATGCCGAAATGGCATATTGATTATTTAGAATTAAAGTTTTAAGAAACCACCAGTGCAGAAGGACCCTCTGACCGTCCTCTGATCTCTGAAGGCAGGAAGTGAATTTCCCTTGTGAATCTGCACCTGGAGGGCAGTAGTCCTCTTTATCATCAGGGATAGGGATCAGGCTCACGACGGCTGGGTAAACCAACCTTGTTCCTCTACACCAATTTACTACCCCAAGCCCAAACTGGTTTGTTAATTCTTTACACAGAAAAAATGTTTCTTGTCATTTCTTTGAGTCTCATAGTTCTGTGAGCTTTCCTACATATGAAATAAAATTTAGTTTTCTCCTTTTAATCTTTTTCTTATGTCAATTTAAGTATGAAGTCAGCCAAAGAACTTAGGAGGGAAGAAAGAACGTTTTCCTTCCCTTACACCTTGCAACACCGAGAAATATCTGTTTTGCTGTGAGACGGGGATTGCTGTTAATTCCTTCTGATAACCAACAAAGGTTTTCAGAAAAACACCCCCCAGGAGTGATCACATCCCAAAGACCAGCAGTGTACTTTCTGTGGCCGCCTTATCATGCCAGGTCACTGAAAAACTCTATAAGCTTGAATGTATTAGGTTAAGATAAGCGCTGAAGAGCTGGGATACTTATCTGGAGGTTATCTGGCCTTCCCTAAGTAGGTTTTCTCACAAGAAATAAGTACTTTCTCAAGTCACCAAATTTCTTTTCTTTTTATCTGTCCAGATGGATGTGCCAAATACCACTTCCTGTTTCACAAAGTCTGGCTGCCTCTCCCGATGGTTCAGCTCCACTGGAGGGCACAGGAATTTACACATGAAAGCCTGTAGAACTTCTCTAGAGGCCTGATTCAGGATGGATTTGGCCTAATTTTTATATTATATAACCTGAATATGATGAATTTTCATGGATTTTAATGTCCTAGGTCAAGGTGCTTACTTCTGCTTCAACGTATTGTTTTCTTTCAGTGCTTGGAACTGTACCTCCTGTAGATAATAGCCTGGTGATACTCTCCCTATGTCTCAGCCTGCCAAGTTCAGCTCCTAATCAAGTTTAGCTTCTCTGTTTGGGCAGGAAAGATCTACAGATTATTTCTGCCTATGCAATCTCAGTGCAGTCTCTGTGTAAAATGAGCTTGCTGTGTCCTCCACATTTTTATTGACAGGAGTTTCATTGTAATCACCAGGAAAGGGCTCTCCTGTAGATTTCTGATGCGTTCTTAACTAATAAAGCTGGGTTATCACAAGTTCTGTAATGTGTTTTCCTTCTGTGGGAATGATGGTAGAGAAATGTACTGCCGATGAATATCCAGCACAGTTCTCATTAATGACTTTAAATGCTCAGCTACTAATGGACAAAAAATGGATAGTGAATGTCTTCCAAATGCTCGAGCAATCAAAGAATCCTGGCGATTTTCACCTAAGTGTGTTCTTCTGTGTGCAACAGTAACCAGAAGTTCAATTTTTTGCCTCTGTGTGTTTTTCATAGGACTAAATTGCCCACTTTATTTTTCTGGCTGATAACGTCAGCTTCTAGTTCCTTATACTGTATAGTTCCTTTCAACTTTTCCTTTGTTTCATCCTAATGAGATGGCTTGTGGATAAGGCTGAATTCAAGCATGCAGTTTGCGGTCCTGGCTACGAAAAGTATCCCAAAACTGCCATCTTGGCCTTAAAGAAGCAAGAGGTCGGATATGATGCACATGCTAGCTTACAGCGTGACAGAAATGTTATTTAGGATCTCATTTGCAGGTTAAAAACAAAATGGCATCTTGACAATTTCACAGGTAAGAGTCTGGTTTTTAGACCAAACAATCCTCAAAAACTGCTTTTAAACGTTTTTTTTTTTTTTTTTTTTTTCTAAGATGAAAGCTGTTTAGGAATTACTGAGTATATAGCAATTAGGGGACCGGGGCAGACATGAATACAGACAGACATGAATACAGACAGCTTTTAGTATTCTACTGAACACATCTTTGGAGGGTTCTCAGCTGTTTGAGTTCTGGGCCCTTTTGAGAATCTCATGAGAGATATGGACCAGTCTAATGGGAAAATGTGCATCCATGTATAATTTTGCATACAGTTTCTGGAGGGTTCATGGAACAAAGGCATCCTCAGTGAATACCTAGGGAGGAGGGTGGTCTGAGAGCCCCTGGTTAAGGAACACCTGTTTTTGAGCACATGCCATCAAGAAGTTCAGAGAATTCTCCATCTTTAAATGACACTCAGGCTTAATTAGTCTCCTGCCACCAAATTCTAAATCTAGCTTTCTAAGTACTGCTACAAATGGGTTTCTTAAGGTACATAATTACTTTCCAGGCTCCTCATACAGTCTGAGCAGAAACGTGTAAGTGGGGGGGATTTTCGCTGGCTGCCCCTCTCCTTTCCAAGGGGTTCCCAGGGGTTCCCCGCATGCTGATCACCAACCGCCTGTTGAGCTGCTCCATCTGCTGGATGGACCCCGATCTCCGCATTCCATCAGGGGTGGCTGCTGCTGTCGGACGCTGCCATGTGGTTGTGCGGTTCACGTGGTCCACATAAAAAACCCGCCCGTGGCTGTCAATGCGAGCTTCCCAGTCTGGTGTGTGATAAAAAGGCAAAAAGAGAAATCAAGGACAAACTCCTGATTCACGGGAAATAGATACCACTGCCAGGTCTTCTGTAGGTAGAACTCACTGTTGGTGACCTGCTAAAGGTCAGACCCTGCCCCCAGCACCTGCCATGACTTTGGAGGTACTACTGCTGTACTGGCTTTCCGAAAAACAGCCTCCTGCACTCAGCGTCTCTTAAGAGCTAGGGTTCCTCAAATACGACCTATGCTACGATTCTACTGTTTTCTAAAGAGAAAGTCTGATGTTTACTTTATCTCTTCCCTTAACAATCTCTATCCTGTCAATCTTGTTGGCTACTCCAATGACAGCTGCAAGATTGGAAACACCCTCCAGGGAGAGCTGACAGTCTGATGCCGGAGAATCCTTTCTTCGCTAAATCTGAGAGACAGCGACTCGTCGGTGAGGGGATGATGGCCCTCGTGTTAAAACCACTTTTAGCTACAGTTCTAAGATACTGTACCTGAAACTTCAGATGACCTCTATCCAATACTCTGCAACTTTAATTCATTGCCATTCCTCTTGAGGAAGAATGGAAGGATCTGAGCCCCTCAAACCATCCTTTTGGTAAGTTGTAAGTTCAGTGTATTTTCAACCCACCTGTGGCTGCCAAATATCTCTTGACAAAACAAAACAAAACCAGTAACAACTATTAACACACATCAAGATTTTAAATACCTCTTCACTGATAAATAATGAACACCCATCAAGTGTTGGACTACCTCTTTGCTGATTAAGGAAACATCACAAACAGCAGGGGGAGCCCAAGACAAAGATAAATTCTTCCCTTCTCGGATTTCAAAACCAAACAACGGAACGTGCACACATGGGGGGATACACGACATAAATACACGGGGTAGGGCGGGGTGAGTGCCAAAGTCCTCAAACCCGGGAGAGCTAGAAGTAAAACACACATAAATAAGCTTCACACAGAAGAGCAATGTCTGCTGTACAGCAATGGGCAAAGCTTTTAGAGTCCAAATGTGAAAACGTGGTGGAAATAATAGCTTCATGATAAAGTTATGCTGCAAAATGCGTTAGGCTAAGGAAGAAAAAGCAAAAAATGACTGCAAATGGAGGAAAACTATTCAGCCTTTTAAGTAAGAAAATCCATAGCTTTAGGGAGTAGGTCAGATATTAATAATTCTATTGAGAAATGATCATTCAGGTAATGACATAGCAACTCTCAATTTTTTTAAATGAGAAAAAACAATATATTTGGTATATTTATGGTTTTATGTATGCATGGTACATCTGTGACGATGATAACTTATGTCTGACTTTTACTTGAGGAATTGCCAAATAATGCACAATGGAAACCAAAATACCAGAACACACCAAATCTTATTTAAGACAAACTGAAGGAAAAACATAATCAGATTGTATAAATATATTCTAGAAGGTGTGGACGAAAATTGTCTACTAGATAATCCAGCTCAACTGTTAGCTGTAAATGAAAAATAGCCCACTGATAAAACTGGGTATATGTGTAACTACTAGGTAATTAATCTTGATCCAAAAATTGTTAAAATTTCAGTGATTCCCCAACAATTTTTTTTTTCTTGAACTCAACATGACTGTCATTCAACAAAGAAGGAACATGAGTCTTTGAAGAGTATTGTGGTATCTGGTTCAGTTGAACAAACAAACTCCTCTCAGCACTTCCTATGAACGAAAAACTACGCCAGGTCCCATGGGCACACTGCTGAGAAATGAGGGTCCCCACCCTCCAGGTTCCAGCCATGAAGGAAGGACTCCAGTCTCATAAATCCTCCAAGGAAAACACTAGCAAATGGGGCAGTGCAGTGGTAATAACAATTTCTTTCTACAAGTTCCCATATTTCCCAATCTCTCGTGGAAAAGGATGGCAAGCCAGCCAGACATGTCCTTCTGTCAATATATTAAATATGTAATAGTGTTAACTATAAGTGCATAACTGCACATTCATATGTGTTCAGAAATATTTATATATTTCTATTTATATATTTCTTATATATATTTATATATTTATAATCTCTAGAGATTATAAGCATTTTTTTCTGGGTTAGTTTGTAAAGAATTTACTTTTACATATTGTGTAAAGAAAGATTTCCAAATAGAACTTTAGGCCTCAGTGTATCCTGACAGACACGGCACTGTGTTGGCTAGACAGATTCCTGCCAGTGATTACCTTTATGATGCTTGGTAAGTAAGGGTGATTCATTTGTGACTGAAAGCCCCAGAAAATATAAAATTCTATCCTTTCCATGAAGTCTAGGAACAATGTAGAGCCTAACAATGTACCATCTTTAGTTATTATACTAAAAAAAGCCTGTAAAATTATTCTCCTTTTCTTCTTTTACTTTAACAAATGCAATACCATGTTTGTAGTCTACACCTTTCTCTTAAACTTCAGCCACACATCCAATTGCCTTCTTGACATCACTACCTAGATGACATCTCCAATAGAACATGGTCAAAATCAAGCTTCAGATCTTTCCCACCAAAACCTCTATCTGTAGCCTTCCCTTCCCGCCCCTGTTGAAGGCAAGTCCATCTTTCTAGGTTAAAATGCTTGAGACCATTCTTGATTCCTGTCTCTGTTTCAGACATCACATCTAATCTGTAGGCAAACCTACCTATGGAACATAGGTCTAGAACGCAACCGCTCTCCTCACTACCTCTACTGCTCCCACCCTGGCCCTAGCCTCCTCTGCCTCTCACCTGGGCCACAGCCATAACCATATTTTGGGTTTCATGCTTCTATATTTCCTCCTCAAAATTTAATGCCAATAGAGCAACCGCAGAAAAACTTACAAAACCTAAGTCAGAGAATATCACTTCTCTGCTCTAAAATGTTCTCCTTTCATCCAGAGTCAAAGCCGAAGCTATTAAGTGGCCTACAGGGCCCTGTGTGTTCTGGGTCCCTGGTATCTCCCTGACCTTATCCGCCACTACTGTCTCCCGGCCCCAGACACACTGGTCTCCCAGCTGTTCCTCAACCTCCTCTAAGCCTAGCTTCCAATGCTGCCTCCTAAGGAAGCCTGCCTGACCACCGGATTTAAATGGCGAACCAGCTGCCAGCGCATCCTCCAAATCCCACCTCGCCACACTCTGCTTATGCCTGCCCACAGCACTGCCCACCATCTAACCTGTTACACTATTGCCTTGTTCACTCTTTTCATCATGTGTGGGTCTCCGCCTGGCTACACCGTATGCTCCGCGAGGGCAGGGATCTTTGTCTGTTTTGTTTACCTTTTATTGAATATTTGTTGCATTTAATGAATATTTGTTGAAAGAATGACTATCAAGAAAATTCTGGGGGCACCTGGGTGGCTCAGTATGTTGAGCCTCTGCCTTTGGCTCAGGTCGTGATCCCAGGGTCCTGGGATCGAGCCCCGCACCGGGCTCTCTGCTCTGCAGGGGTCCTGCTTCCCCCCTCTCTCTGCCTACTTGTGATCTCCCTCTCTCTGTTAAATAAATAAAATCTTAAAAAAAAAAAAAAAGAAAAAAAAAGAAAATTCTGTTGTTAGGCTTCCCTACCAACATTTGTCATATTTTTCAGTGTTGAATGAACAGAGAACTGAGACCCAACTGGAGAAATTTGTCTTCATTATTGAAAACAGCTTATATAAAGTAAATCTTTAAATTAGACTTATATTCAATTATTTACCAGGTCCAGAATATAACTAGTAATTACTCTTGTATGGATTGAAGGTCAATTCATGCACACAGGAATTGATAGGTTTTTGTTGTGGGGAAGTGTTCCTTTCCTGGTAAGAACATGTTATATATATGTATTTATAATAGATATTTTTTACATAAGTGCTAAGTATAGTGACGCTGAAATTTTACTAGTCATCTGTGGACTATCCATAAATCAATATATAAATAAAGAAAGGAGTCAGGTATCAAAAATTAAAAAACATAATGTTTGCCCTGATCCCCCAAACAAATACAGTGTTCTTTTAAATGTTTACATATTAAAGGTATTTATTCTTTTCTCACTGATAAATTACAACTGAATAGGACAAGAATGGTGTAAATGCAAAATATATCATGTTACCAAGAACAGATGAATCAGGAAAAATTTTTTTTTAACTGTAACCTCCTAATGTAAGCACAGGCAAAGGAATGTAAAGAAATATCGATTCCTTGCATCCTGGCAAGATTCTGCAGTTGTAAAATTTATCAAATCTTAAAGGTTATCTCTGCTTGAAAAATAAGCCTAAGCCAAAACAGAGATGTTCTAGAATTATTCGTGAACATATATATGCGAAGTGACTGTATAATGTCCAGGGTATCAGTTCCTTCTTAGAAATGTATGATAATGTAGTATTATAAGGTTAAGGCCAAAATGATATCTAGGAACTACCCAGTCTAGATCTAGCATGTAGCTAATGATAAAATTAAGGCTTTACTTTACAAATAAGAAAACTCAGTCTCTGAGATATTACATGATTTTCCCAAGTTCAAATGACTAGTTAAATAGTAATGAGTTACACCATTACTATGGATGGAACACCATCCCTAAAGATGATACTTTTTTCTGGAAGCTCCTAAGAACTACCGAAGAAGTAGGCTGTCACCTATTGATGGAAGTTATAACAAGGCAACACAGGTCCTTGCACCCTGATGGGTTGAATGTTTTATTATATGGAGGCATCTGCGATGTAACAGCTTCAATGGAGAACAACAGGATTAGTCTATCTTGACCTGTGAACTTCTGAACAGAAAATAGTAAAATTCAGGACTTAAAGGTCATGTACAGTTTGCAAGGACTAGTCAAGTCTCGTAAGAAATACTCTGTTTCAGAAGTTGAGGGGCACTGAAGGTAATGGATTATTTCTTCAAGATCCCATATGGAAATCATTCATCAAAACACCCCATTTTTACAGTAGGTGCCATGTATATAAATGTATTTATTTTATAGTTGTGTAAGGTATGGAGTTGGGGAAGACTTTGGATCTGTACACACAAGTTCATACTGACCTGTTTAGACTCGATAGGAAGAATTAAGACATAGACTTTAAACACTAAAGCTTACTTGGTGGAAGAGGCTCATCGATTGTTGGGTAGTGATGATGTTCAGGTCTCAAGGAAGGAAGCTGGCTTACTGGCTGGGAATTATGGAGTATAGGACATTCACCTACGGACAAGATAGTCAAGACATTCAGATTCACTCATTGCTGCAGCAACTTCATCAAAAAAGCATGACTGTAAAACAAGTGACTACAAGAAAAAAAAAAAAAAAAACCCAGAGCGGGCAATCTATTTTTGTGTGTGTCAGTTTGCTACATTCACAGTTGTTCATGAGAGAGGAAATAGGGGAATTCTTTTTTTTTTAACCCAAGAAAATAAATACTTCACGACTATGATCTGTATCACACAGACCAGTATGTAGGATCAGGGGTCTGATTCTGTACCCACTTGACTTTTGTTAATGGGAGGGTGGCATCAGACGGGGACACAAAAGAAAATGAGCCGAGCCTGACTTGAGCCCAGCAGAGCCTGACTTGAGGCCTGCCTGAGGGAAGTGCAGCATTTGTGAAGTCTGGTAAAAGCTTGGTGAGCCCATACAAAACCAAAGGTCCTCATTTGGATAGGTTTCACCAGAGGGCTGCCAAGAGGCTGTTTTTCAGGTTTCGATTTCGGAATGAAACTCTTAGATGGTGCCTGTCAAGATGGCGCTGAGGAACTGGTGGGCCAAGAAGGTAAATTCCTCTAGTACGGAAGCTAGGGACTGGGCTGAGGAGCAAGGAGCTATGGGATCTTGTGATTGTTCTAGATTATTCTGAGGAGAAATCAGACAAGCCAGGGTACTCTGGAGAGAGAGAAAAGGACAAGAGACGAAGGAAGTAGATAAGAGGCAGGAAGACTGAGACAGGAAAACTTGAAACACAGAAGTGGGATAGAAGGAAGAAAGACAGACATGGAGAAATTTTAGAAATAAACATATCCATGGAATGCATACCTCGATTATTATAGACATAGTTGATATTATTGTCAAACAGACTTAGAGTGAACTGAACAATGTGCTAAAATGATGTTCCTATTTCATGACGTTCTTAGGTCCTGGTAATCCTGCACGAGAGTGGCTATGTGAAGGGGAGGCCCATAGGGTCAGGTCACATCATCAGAAGCAATCACTCTTGACCTTTGGAGAGCTAGGAAGACCTACACCCTGAGACAGCCCCCATTCAGAGTGGTATCCCTCTAGCTCACACACTCCTGGCTCACTGGCAATAGCCTCTATTGGCCCGAAGACAAAGGTCAGGCCTTCTCCTTCCTCTGCCCTCCACGGCTGATGCAAATAGCAAGCGTTCCATCATCCCTTAGGTCAAAAAGGAGAGAAGCTAAAAAAGAGTAGTGAAGATCTTTATGGGACCCCAAATTTCAAACATGTCCTAGAATGTCCATACACTAGGAAAGGATACGGAAAGGATAATTTCTTCTCACTCTAGATCCAAAAAAAAAAAAAAAAAAAAAAAAAACCACCAAAACTGATAAAAAAAAATTAATTAGGAAGGAAGTTAGGTGGGTTTAATTTAGCCATTTAATTCCTAGAGCTAACTGTAAAACAAAAACAGAGATGTATTCATGGGTCCTTTTAAATGCTAAATATATAGCATGATTTCTTGTGCAAGCTTTGTTATGTTGCTCAAATCCTGGGGGCCTTCTGAGACCCTGAGGAGACCGAGGAAGGGGTCCCTTGTGCTGTGCACCACTCCTTGTGACTGGACTCCTGGTTCAGACAGGGGCTCTGTTTTTAGTGGATCCCACACTCATGTTTGCTTTTGCATGTGCTCAGTGTCAGAAACGAAAAAGCGATGGTACCGTTGTTATGTCACCAGCTGCTGCATTTTTTAAATTTGGTTTCTTAAAAAGAACAACAAACTTACCTCTTGTAATTAATTCGACCAATCGGGTTAATTACTCCTCCAAGCTAGTGGAAACACAATACTGCCGTTTGCTGGGGTTAATGGAGCTGACCCCACCTGCTCGTGAACCTCAAGCAAATGCAATGATGCGACAGGCGCAGCTCAGCCCACTGAATGGATGGAGCGCAAGGAAGAAGCAAGCGGGTCTGTTCTGCGGGAGGGCAGGGCGCCACACACTCACCCTTGCCTCAAACACAAAGCAAGTGGTCAGACCTGCTAGAATCCCTGAGAAGGAAACATATTCCACTTTAAAAGTTAGCCTCCCTGCCTCTCTGCCTGGAAGAGCCCTTCCTCGGTCAGAGCTGAGCCCTCCACGTGCATCAACTCATTTCATCCTTTCCAGAACCCTTGGAAAGCGAGTCTCCCTTCACACCCACTCCACACACGAGGCACAGAGCATTCCAGGAAGCTGGCTTAGGTGGCATAGCTAGGAAGGGGCGGGAGACTGAATTAAACCCAGGAGGCCTGACTCCAAGGTCTGGAGGTCAAATCACATTACACTGCTCTTTTCATTCGATCTGCAGACAATTTTTCAAAAACTGTTTAATGCTGAGGTTAAAAAGGAGGTTTTCACAGAGAGGGGAAGAAACAAAAGGGAGATACGGAACCCATCTTCCCTAAATGGCTGCAGATTCAGTTATGTGGACACGTGTATAGCCAGCCTACCTTACCTAACTTAGTGAAGGAATTCCTTGTCTTGGAAGCCAGAGGAAGGGGCGAGAGTGATTCTTGTGGAAGAACAGGGCACATGTGCCAAAGTCAGGCGGGTGGTGGCGAAGCCCTGCTTTCTTCGAGCATGTGCTGGTGAGGGACAGTGACTCACCACCAAGAGGGGACAGGGCAGGCTCATGTAGCCTGTGCCCAGCTGTCATGGGACTGGCCATCTCAGGAATCTTTGCGTTGCCCCCAGCAGGCACCAAAGTAAAGCCTGTAGGTGCTTCTCAGCCATTTTTGAGTTTACAGTCGGCAGAATTCAGAAATTCACAATTTTCTTTCGAAACTGCCCTGCCAAGAGGTCCACTATGGCCCCCAAACACTTTCCTGTCCTTTCTGTTAAGGTGGAGGTTTCCCAGTTGGACTGTTCATCCGTCAAGGGCATGGAGAGTGTTTGTTCTGTTTTTTGGTAAAGCATGTCTTTGTAAACTGAACCAATTTTCAAGTAATGATTACCTCCTGACATGGTGGTCAAAATACACACCACAGGCTACAGCAGGTGACAGACCATGACTCTGGCCTTGTTATGTGGCTCTGAGCTAAGAATGGTTATTACACTTTTAAGTGTAAAACTGTTAAAAAAAAAAAGTAGCCTTTGGGAAGAAGAGTAGCTTAATTCTGCCCTCTTGATCTACAAAGTCTAAAATACTTGTTATTGGGTCCTTTACAGAAAAGGTTTGCCAACCTCTGGACTAAAACACCTCAGCCAGCTCCTAGTTGTGCCTCTTACGTGTGTATCCCCAGATACAATTCTGTTGTAATTACTGAGCCCCTCTCACACCTCTGACAGTTGTCCATCTTCCTGGGCTCAGCACATAGCATCTGGCCCAGAGCAACTCAAAACATCCACATTAAAGAGAGGAATTGTCCATCCCATTCTCAGCCCTGCCTTTCCATATTGGATGTCACCGTGGTTTTCCTCCCTGTGTTTCTCTTTCTTGACCAATCTCTTGACACTCCTCCTTATCCCAAGTGCTATTTTCCCTCACTCCATCTTTCTCTGAAATGTAGAACTGGGCATTGTCAAATACTCAAGATTAATTTTTATGCTCACTTTGGTTGCTATAAAATTTTATAGGTGCCAAGCATTTGTTTGCGTGCTAAGAATCAATCAGACAGAAAATACGGTTCTGGCCCTTGATGAGCTTACAATCTAGAGACAATACTACCACCTCTATTTGGAGGCTAATGTAAACAGGAGAGCAGGAAAATAGCAGAATCTGTATTTTTCTCCTTTAAAGCAATGGAATTATTTCATAATATCATGTGACCTTTGAATTATTTCCCCCATGTCACTGTCATTGACTGGAAGATGGTTCCCAAATCTGGATAAAGAATTAATTTTATAGAAGATTCCACAGGCATGACTAAGAACAAACATTTTGGGTTAAAATATAGAATATATTTTAAAACTAAAGGTGGCAGCTTTTGGATCAGAATCCCACTTGAAACGAGGTGACTTATGAATTCACGTGATTTTTTTTCCCCCTCCCATTAGCCAAAATAGCCAAATTAAAACAAAACAAACAAGAAACAACAACAACAACACAAAAAAACAAAACGAGAATTAGTTACTATAGCTTTGTAGTTTGAAATCTGAGTGTGAGTCCTCCAGCTTCGTCCTTTATCGAGACTGTTTTGGCTATTTGGGGTCTTTTATGGTTCCATATAAATTATAGGATTGTTCTATTTTTGTGAAAAATGCCATTGGAATTTTCATAGGGATTCTCACAATCTTGTAATACTGCTCTGGGCAGTGTGGACATTTAACAGTATTGATTCTTCCAATCCATCAGCATGGAAGATCTTTCCATTTATTTGTGTCTTCTTCAATTTCTTTCATTAATGTCTTGTAGTTTTCAAGAGAACAGGCAACAGATGGATGGTTGCCAGAGGCAGGAGTGGGAATGGGAGAAATGGGTGAGCTGTTTATATTTTTAGATTGAATAAATAGAATAATAGTAAAAAAAAAACAGTAACGAGAACTGAACAGACAGAAATAATGACAAATATATGTAGGCTATACATTTCCATATGTACATAGGCTACGTTAAACTCTAAAGCAAAGGTAAAAATCAATGTTTTTCAATTTATATTAACATTTATTGCTAATCTTCAGTATGTTTGGGGAAGTCAGCAGATATTTATACATTACCCACCGAATGTTGCCGAATATTTTCTGCTTGTATCATTCAAGACTATCTAGGGTGCTCTGGTCATTGTCAAGACCAGAAGGGTCACATGTACACTAACCAGTTCTAGTGATTAGGTAAAACAGACAGGCACGCATACTAGAGCACACTCACATGAGTGCACTAGTTGTACTTCTTGGTGTGTATCTGAGAGGTGGTGGATGTCTGCTAGTCACAGTCACGAATACTTACATACACAGATACACACGCACATACATGTACAGGACAGGCATACATTGCCCCGGCAACCCCATTTGAGACTGATCTCTCACTTGTTTTGAAACCTTGCTGGTGAGACCTGGGTCCCCCTGGTGGTCCTATTCTCACTCTGATCAGGTTTGAGGTCTAACCTTCTCTCCGATTGCTTGGCCCTGCCACGGGGGACTCCAGACCTTCCACGGTTCTTGCCACGCTCCCGGTGGGGGTGACCAGCTCGTCGTGCCACGGCCCGGCCCCGTTGGCCGACTCCGGGTCAAGCTCCGGGCTCTGCACCGAGTCTGGCACAGACTCGAACGCACTGTTCTCCTCCTCGTCGTCGTCTTGCGAGGAGAAGACAGTGCTCTCGGAGATCTTGGCGCTGTCCACGGAGGAGAAGCGCGTGTGGCTGGCGAACCTGCTGCCGTTGTAGCAGGAGGGGCTGTAGCAGGAGGCGCTGTAGCAGGAGCTGCTGTAGCAGGACGTGCTGTAGCACGAGGAACTGTAGCAGGACGGGCTGCAGCAGGACGTGTCACAGCCCTCGCAGCTGTGGTCCCCGCCCTGCCGGGGGCTCGAGTCGCTCTCACTCCCCGTGCTGGGCAGCAAGTCGCCATCCGGGACGACGCCGTTGGTCAAGCCGGAGTGGCCCGGGGTCGCCGTGTCTGGAGTGGCCCCCTCGGGTCCCTCTCCATCCTCCCCGAGGGGAGGTGGCGCAGCGGCAAGCGTGTCCACCTCGCTAAGCCCGTCCTTCTCCGAGGCATCCTGGAGGGTGGCCTCCTCCTCCGGGCCGTCGTCGCCCCCCTGGGCGGAGGGCATGCTGTGCAGCAGGGTGTGGATGCGGATGTAGTGTGTCCGCGGGGTCTCGGGGTCCCCGCACGCGGACGCAATCACCGTCTCCAGCTCGGACACCGGCAGGGAGCACGGCCTGCTTTTCCTCTTCACGGAGGCCCGCAGCGGCAGCCTGTCCTCCCCCTGCCCCAGGGCAGACAGGTCGCCCTCCTCCTCCTCCTCCTCGGCCTGCTCCTTCTCCTCTCCCCCCGCGCGGCTCTCTGCGGCCGCTTCCTCCGCCTCCGGCTCCCTGGGGCTGCCCCGGGCTTCGCCGTCCTCCAGCAGCCCCGGCGGGGGCGCCTCCCCGCCCAGCTCCAGCCGCTGGGCCAGTTCTTCCGCACTCAGGGCTGGCTCGGCGTCCTCGCGCCCCGGGCCCAGAAGCTCCCCAGCCCCGTCAGGTCCCACAGAGCCCGCGCCGTCGTCTCCTGCCTCGGTGGTACCTGCCGCTTCCTCAACTGGCTCGGCAGGCTCCAGGCTCTCGCTCCCGGCAGCGTCGCCGGCACCGTCCTGGCTCGACGGCTCGGGCTCCGAGCTCCCGGAAGGCTCCAGGGCCTCGCCCGCAGGCTCCCCGCGGCTGCTGGCCACCAGGCTGTTCATGGGGCTGTCCTGAGTTTCCGCGGACTCGGGATCGGCGCTCAGGGAAATCTCCTCGTCATCTGCGGGCGAGAAGAAAATGTCATTTCTCCCAGGGCATAGTGGGGTTCGTGCATTAGTGTACTCTGCGGGCCCAGTAAGCCATCCTAAAGGATTTCTGCATGAGGATATCGGATGGAGGCGTTGATGAGGATTTCTCAAAGGCCAAAGCTCTGCTAAAAAATTCTTTAAGAATGAGTTCTCCGTATGTTAATGACAATTTGCGGTTGTGATCTTTCAGAATTCTGTTTCAAGGGAATTCATAGTTTTGGTTAAAATACCCAAACCCTATAAAACTAGCTCAACAATGTTTGCTTCAGGGAAGACTGTACAGAAGCCCTTGGCGGGGGTGGGGGGTGTGTGTGTGGAAGGGTGGTTATAGGGCCTTGCCCTAAGGCAAGGCTGATGTTTGCTGAGTGTCTTCTGTGGGGTCCAGCAGGTGGCAGAATGGGTAAAGCCAGGTTCTTAGCAACTACAGAGCAGAAAATGACTACTTGATGGGAGCAACCAGGGTCCTTCTGTAGCCTGTTGCAGGTTATTGCAATGGAAAATAAACGAGGTCTCCACATCAACCAACCATTCAAGGAACAGCAAGCACTGTTTACTTCTACCTTCTCCCAGCTGCTTGCTCTGTTGGGTGCCTGCCTGGTGTGAACTTCCCATTTCAAGAGCACTAGTGCAATGCACTCACTGAAGATGAATGATCTCTCTGGTGAGCCGTGAGGCCATCTTTACTGCTACAGTGAAGGAAGAGTCAATTTCATTCTCAGGATGAGTGTGAAAGGACAAAGCAGTCAGGGTCTTTTCTCACAATCTGCATTATCTGTTGGGCACAGACCACCACAACTGGGCCATGAAAAACTACAGACTTAAGAGTTTTCAAAGCCTCATTAGCTTTAACAGCAACTCATAAATGTGGCCCAGAAGGACTAATTCTGGCTAATTCTCAGCGTGATCTACACTCAGTAAGGGGGTTGTGGGAGAACACCAAAGTAGAATTATGAGGCATCTCATCATTCTTGTTTGGAAATGTGTTTTGGCTTGACAAACAGAAAACTGGATGATTCTGAAGTTTTCGGTCTGATTTATGTTTTTCATTTTCCCCTGTGATAAACCCATTGTACAATAATAGTTCTTCAATAATGTGATATGCATCACATTCATTCATGTTTCTCATTCATTCATTCATTCATTCATTCATTCATGTATGCGATGATTAAGCATCTATTGAGCATCTCCTATGTGGGTGCTGGGAGTAAAATGATAAATTAGACACGGCTCCATACCCGTGCTCATTGTCAATTCCCCCTCCACTGTCTAACCCTCTACCTTTGGGTCACCAGAATGAAGAGGAGCCTCTCAATCAAGGGGACAGCAACCTGGCTTCCAGAACAGATCACTGCCTTCTGGGTCTCAGATGGAGAAGGGAGAGAACCACAAAACCTAGGACATGTCTGGAGAGAACCATGGTTATTGTATTTTAAGAGAAAAGAACCACACCAACCCTAGGCTAGGACAAGACATGAAGTTGATGCCAAAAATACCTGGGTGGATGGAGGAAGTGATCTCAAACCGGAATTGCAGCTGTCCACTCACATGATCTGTTGGAAGCCTGCGGCCCAGTGTATAGCTGACCACCCTATCCCTAGAAGGAAATAAGCACCATTACAATCTGGTCAGTACCTCTCCTTAAAGATTAGACAGCATGCTGTCTATGCTGGTAGGTGAGATGGGTAAGTCCAGGGAGGACCTGCTAATAGGAGGCGATGATCCACTCAGGTGCAGAGAAGACAGACAGAAGCTAAACATCTGCTCAACAGCAGTGAAAAAATTCAAGAAAATCCTTATTGTATGTTCTACAGCAGGAGTCAGGAAACTGTAGCCCAGGGCTCAAATCTGGCCCCCTACCTATTTTTTTTTTTTTAAACATCTGAGCTCTGAGCCTTTTACATTTTAAAACAGAAAAAAAGCAGAGTAATATTTTTGTGACACATGAAAATTGTCTGAAATTCAAATTTCAGTTCCTCGAATAGAAGTTTTATTGGAATGCAGCCATGCTTATTAGTTCACTTATTGTCTGGTGCTGCTTTCATGCCACAATGGCAGAGTTGAATAGTTGAAACAGAGACTACATGGTCCGCAAAGCCTAAAATATTTACTACTTGGCCCTTTACAGAAAGTTTGCTGCCAACCTGTGTTCTAAGCCAAGAAACCCCCTAAAAGACAACCATAACAACAAAAAAGACATGGGTATCTTTGCCTGCTTTTCCTGTGCAGGCTGACGTTTTCCAGTGCCCTCAACGGACATTGCCAGCAATAGAGGCATATCTTGGAGTCTGTATACGTACTGTCTAAGAAAGGATGCTGTCATGGTAACTGGAGCGGTCTGCATAGCTGTGGAGTGCTTCCACAGGGGACCTGCTGCAGGACGGACTGAAGCAAAACTGGTAGGTTGCTTTCCAGTTATGCTAACTCCACGGTCCCACATACAGACTCTGAAACTCTGCCCTGGAGTCTGGCATATTCCCCTCTGCCCACTCAAGGCTATTTCTTGATTACCAACAAGAGAATTATCCAGGGGGAATCAACATGAAACTTTGCTTTCATAGTTTCATCAGCAATGGAGCTTTAGCAGAGCGCTTTTCCCTCCCCCCACCTTGGCTTCAATAGGAAAGGTAACTGTTTTGGATATTCAAGAATCAACAAATCCAGTTTAATAATAACAAGACATATTCCTAAACTGTTTGTTACTCAAATGATTCTGTATTCACTCCATTTATTCGCTGGGCATGCTAAAATAGAAAGATAAATGGCTGACTGGTAGCATTTTAATGTTTCTAGAAAATACTGAGGGGTTTGAAGGGGCGGGGGGTGGGAGGTTGGGAGAACCAGGTGGTGGGTATTAGAGAGGGCACAGATTGCATGGAACACTGGGTGTGGTGCAAAAACAAGGAATACTGTTATGCTGAAAATTAAAAAAAAAAAATTAAAAAAAAACCCCAGCATTATGAAACAGCCTATATCCCAATGATACACTGAGTTAATATATTTCTTTGGTCAGCCATAGTTTAGCGTTTGAGGTTCCTAGGAGGTCCATTAAATAAAGCATTATAGGGAGCAAAACACAATGAACCACAATCTTTATTTAGAAAGGATCTTGGTCAATATTATGAAGCAAATCTACTATGACCACAGGAAAGAGATCTTGAACCCAAAAACCTAGTTGAAATCAGGGGATGCCTAAAGACAACCAGGCATTGAGACAAAAATTAAGTTTGCTATTTGTTCCAGGCTTTTCTTTCTTCTGCTCCTCACTCACTTCATTAACAAATATTTTTTGGAGCCTGTGCCACATGAAAAGTGTCACAGTTGATACAGAGCTTGTAATGCATAGGCCTGCCTTTAAATAGCTTACATCCAGCTAGAGGCATAAGGCAGGACTACTCTAAAAAGTTCAAGGAAGCCACGGCTATCCCACGTGAAGCTGAGGTGGTCCAGCTATAGGACTCAGGGGAGGCGGAGAACTAGCCTAGGGATGGGGTGTTATAGGCAAAGGAAATGAGGGTGCCTTCTGAGTTGCCTTTATTTTACAAGCCAAAATTACGCTATTTTTTTAAAAAAATGAATGATCTAGAGTCTTTTAGTCCCTATGTGCCAGGGACTGCTTTGCATTCTTAATGTACATTTGTTTGTTTGTTTAATCCTCACAACCATAAACAGAAAGCACAAACACTGTGTCTGACACAAGGACATGGCTGTAGCTCCATAAATGTCTCTCCCTTTGGCTTGAGAGTTAATGGCACGCCAGTACGCACGCGGACGCACACAGGCTACAATGCGCTAATTAAATTATGATAATCATTCGTGATTCCAAAGTCCTGAAAATCCAAAAAGCTTTAAATGAAGACAGTTGGAAATTCTGCACATTCTCCTCATTCCTTCAATATCATTCTAAGGGCCGCAGTGGCACAGCACAGCATAGCATACATTTATGTCCCAAGAACTCTACCTAGCATTTTCAAATATAGTTGTTGTTAACTAGGGAAATATACACTATATATAAATATCTCATCTGCTAAGAGTCTGTTTTAATAAGAATCATGAGAGGACATGAAAATGAAAGATACAAAGAGAAACATTCTTAAATATAACTGAATTTTGCAAGTGACCTAATTGCTGTTGTCCATGAGAATTCATGCTTTTAAAATTTCATACATACTATCTAGCATTTTCTACAAATACTAGCATCTTCTAAATCTCTCTACGCTAGTAAACCAGCATTTCATCTTGTTATAGAAATGTCCCAAATGATTAAATTCTATACACAAGCAGAAATAATCTCAATAGCAAAATAAATTTTAATTTCTAGCTGTATAGAAAAATACCCCATGAAGGGCTCCTTTCAGTATATATGTCTTGGGATTTTTCTACTCTTCTGCAGAAATACCCAGTGGTACATAAACAAGAAGAAAGGGAAAGGTTGGTGTAACTCAATGCTGTGTCTTGAGCAAGATAATTAATGGGAGAAGCCAAGGAAGTTCAATACCACCATTTTAGTCTGAGTCCCCACGAGACTACATTGTTGCAGCTTGGAGGTGTCCCCTCGCCTGCTCACTGAAGACTTAGTGATACTGAGATCTCAGGCACAGGTTTACCCTATGGCGTGTCTTTCCAGGAGTCTTTGGACGGGCATCGACAGCTTTCCCAAGAAGCGCTTGATGATGGGGCGGCTCTTAGCAAACTTGTCCTTCACTTCAATTTCCAGTACATCAGTGGGCAAGGACACAAAGCTGAATTGCTGTAATTAAACAATATGTCACATCAATATTATTTGCTATTGATCAGATAATATTTTATTATTTTGATAAATAATACAATATTTTATTTTTATTTTTTATAATTTTTATAAAATAAATATTTATATTTTTATAAAAATAAACTTTATTTTTATAAAAATCATTATAAAAATAAATATTTTCATTTATTTTATTTTATTTTCACCTCTCAGTTTTTAACTGAGAGCCAATTCCCAGCCCATCTGCCTTGGATGAAGTCATTATAAAACATCCCAGTGGCAATATATATATATATCAAGGTCTTAGAAATGCTATGAGCCCTCTTTATTCAGTAAATGAATAATAACTACCCTGAGGCACTTTTTTTGATGCTTAAAAATAAGACTATTCTTGGGGCACCTGGGTGGCTCAGTGGGTTAAGCCTCTGCCTTCGGCTCAGGTCATGATCTCAGGGTCCTGGGATCGAGCCTCACATCGGGCTCTCTGCTCAGCAGGAAGCCTGCTTTCCTCCCTCTCTCTGCCTGCCTCTCTGCCTACTTGTGATCTCTGTCTGTCAAATAAATAAATAAAATCTTAAAAAAAAATAAGACTATTCTCCAAGACTCGAAGAATAAAAACAGCTCACCTTAAAGAGAAAGAATCCACTTAGGTCCCATTATACTAAAGGTATTAACATATTTAAAGAAAGAACAAGCATAAAGTCATCTATAATTAAGGAAGTGCACTTTAAACCATAACAAAATACCTCTTTTTCTTGATTATAATGGCAGAGATTTAAAATGTTTCATAGTACCCTGTATTCTTGACAGTGGAAAAAGAAATCTCACACTATTGATGTACAATCCCATTCAATTGATTCAACCTTTGGGAAAGGAATTGGCAAGATTTACTGGCATTTAAGCTGCAAATCCCCTGCAACTCAGAATCCCAATTTTAGGAATTCTCCCTCTGGATTAACTTGCACACTTGTGCAAATTAACAATAGCAAAAGACTGAAAAGACCAAAAATGTCTATCAACAGCAACCAGTTAAACTAAGGAAAGTAAATCTCTAAAATAAAAAACTCTGTTGTCACTAAAAAGAAACAGGTAAATATGTACCAACATGAATAGATACTTTAAAAACAAAGTAAAAAAGCAAGATGTATAACAATTCAAGAGTGGATTTCATTTGTACTTGGAATAAGTGACTCTTAATCTCACAAAACAAACTGAGGGTTGCCGGGGGGAGGGGGTTTGGGAGAAGGGGGTGGGATTATGGACATTGGGGAGGGTATGTGATTTGGTGAGTGCTGTGAAGTGTGTAAACCTGGTGATTCACAGACCTGTACCCCTGGGGATAAAAATATATGTTTATAAAAATAAAAAATTATAAAAAAAAAAAAAAAAAAAAAAAAAAAAAAAAAAAAAAAGAAACAGGTAAGTTAAATTAAGTAGGCTAGTAGGCTAGAGGAGAGAAAGCAGATCTTTTTCATTTTATTCTAAACTGTTCATTTTTAAAATAACTGTATGACTTTTAAAACAAAGGCAGCAACAATTAAAGATTGTAACCATCAGAAGGTGGCATAGTGAACAATGAAAAGTGTAGAAAGAATAAACAACCTAACTTTATACCTAAAGGAGCTAGAAAAAGAAGATCAAATAAAACTCAATGACAGCAGAAGGAAGGAAATAAAGATTAGAGCAGAAAGAAATGGTATAGAAACTAAAATAAATAAATAAATAGTAAAAAAAAAAACCCAATAGAACAGATCAATGAAATCAGGAGCTGGTTCTTTGGGATAAAAAAAATACAATTGATAAACCTCTAGCCAAACTCATGAGAGAGAGAGAGAGAGAGAGAAACAGAGAGAAAGAGAAGACTCAAACAAAATAACAAATTAGAGAAACACCACAGAAATATAAACAACTATAAGAAAATACTATGAAAAATTTTTTGGCAACAAATTGGGCAACCGGGAAGAAACTGATAAATTCCCAGAAAGATAACCTATCAAAATTGAAGCAGGAAGAAACAGAAAATTTGAACAGACCAATTACTAGGAAGGCAACTGAATCAGTAATCAAAAAACTCCCAATAAACAAAAGTCCAGGACCAGATGGGAATATAGGGGAATTCTACCAAGCATTTAAAAAAGAGCTGATAGGCATTGAGGTTGCAAAATACCAGCAAACTGAATCCAACAACACATTAAAAAAAAAATCATTCAGCACTATAAAGTGGGATGTATTCCCAGGATGCAAAGGTGATTCAATATTAACAAATCAATCAGAATGATATTTCATATCATTAAGAGAAAGGGCAAAAGCCATATGATCATTTCAATAGATGCAGAAAAAGCATTTGACAAAGAACAATATCTATTCATGATAAAAATCCCTCAGCAAAGTAGGGTTAGACAGTATATACCTCAATGTATATGAAAAGCTCTCAGTGAACATCATACTTCATGGAGAAAATGGAGAGCTTTTCCCTGAAGGTCAAGAACAAAACAAAGTGTCCACTCTCACTACTTTTATTCAACATAGTACTGGAGTCCTAACTATAGCCACCAGATAAGAAAAAGGAACAAAAGGCATCTAAGTAGGTAAAGAAGAAGTCAAACTTATTTGCAAATTATTTTCAGAGGACTTGATGCTCTATACAGAAATCCAAAAGACCACCAAAATACTGCCAGAACTGATAAATGAATTCAGTAAAGTCTCAGGATACAAAACAAATGTACAGTAAACTGTTACATCTCTATATATTAATAATGAAGCAGCAGAAAAAGAAATTAATAAAACAACCCATTTACAATTGCACCAAAAAATAATCAAGTACCTAGAAACGGACTTAACCACAGAGGTGAAAGATCTGTACTCTAAAAAGTATAAAACATACTGATGGAAGAAAATGAAGAAGGCACAAAAAAATGGAAAGACATTCCATGCTTATGGATTGGAAGAACAAATATTGTTAAACTGTCTATATTACCCAAAGCAAGTTACAGATTTAATACAATCCCTATCAAAATACCAATAGCATTTTTCACAGAACTGGAACAAACAATCCTAAAATTTGTATGGAACCACAAAAGACCCTGAATAGCCACAGCAATCTTAAAAACAAAACTAAAGATGAACTATCTCCAGACTTCATGTCATACTACAAAGCTGTAGTGATCAAAACAGTATGGCACAAAAATAGACACACAGATCAATGGAACAGAATAGAAAACCCAGAAATTAACCCACAATTATATGGTCAATTAATCTTTGATGAAGGAGGAAAGAATATGCAGGGGGAAAAAGACAGTCTCTTCAACAAATGGTGGTATGAAAACTGGACAGCTACATGTAAAAGAATGAAACTGGACCACTTTCTTATACCATTCACAGAAATAAATAAAAAATGAATGAGAGACATAAGTGTGAGACCCAAAACCATAAAAATCCTGGAACAGAGTGCTGATAGTAATTTCTCTGACATCAGCTATAGCAACATTTTTCTAGATGTGTCTCCTGAGGCAAGGGAAATAAAAGCAAAAATAAACTATTGGGACTACACCAAAATAAAAGGCTTCTGCACAGCAAAGGAAACAGTCCACAAAACTAAAAGGCAACCTAAGAATGGGAGAAGATATTTGCAAATGACATTTCTGATAAAGGGTCAGTATCCAAGATATATAAAGAACTCATGAAACACAACACCCCAAAACTAGATAATCCAATTAAAAATGGATGGACATTTCTCCAAAGGAGACATTCAGATGGCCAACAGACACACAAAAAGACATTCAACACCACTCATCATTAGGGAAGTACAAATCAAAACTACACTATATCATCTCACACATATTAGAATGGTTAAAATAAACAGCACAAGAAACAAGTATTGACAAGGACATGGAGAAAAAGGAACACTTGGGTACTATTGGTGGGAATGCAAACTTGGTGGAGCCACTGTGGAAAACAGTATGGAGATTCCTTGGAAGTTAAAAATAGAACTACCTTGGGTGCCTGGGTGGCTCAGTGGGTTAAGCCTCTGCCTTTGGCTCAGGCCATGATCTCAGGGTCCTGGGATCAAGCTCTCTGCTCAGCAGGGAGCCTGCTTCCCCCCGCCCCTCTGCCTACCTCTCTGCCTACTTGTAATCTCTCTCTGTGTGTCAAATAAATAAATAAAATCTTAAAAAAAATAGAACTACCTTATAATCCAGTAATGGCCCTACTGTGTATTTATGCAAAAACCAACCAACCAACCAACCCCCAAAACACTAATTCAAGAGGATATATCCACCCCTATGTTTACTGCAGCATTATTTACAATATCCAAATTATGGAAACAGCCCACCTGTCCATTGGTAGATGAATGGATAAAGAAGATTAAAAAAAAGAATGAAATCGTGCCATTTACAATAACATGGATGAAGCTAAAGAGTGTAACACTAGGTGAAATAAGTCATAGAAAGACATATGGCTTCACTCATATGTGGCATTTAAGAAACAAAACTAACGAGCAAAGTGAAAAAAAGAGACAAACCAGAAACAGATTCTTAACTATAACTAAAAAAACAGAGACATACCAAGAAACAGATTCTTAACTATAGAGAACAAACTGATGGTTACCAGAGGGGAGATGGGTTGGAGGATGGGGGAAATAAGTATTAGGAATTAAGGAAAGCACTTAACCATGATGAGTACCATGTGATCTATAGAGCTGTTGATTCACTATACTGCACACCCCAAAATAATATAACACTGTATGTTAACCATACTGGAATTAAAATAAAAACTTAATAAACAAACAAAAAGTGCAGAAAAGGAGAAGGTACATGTTGGCATTGCCTAGCTCAGACTACCTGGGAGAAGGGAGTATTAATAATATTGAACATCACAGTACCCTTAATCAAGGGTTGTATAATAGCTGAAATATATAATTATTTCCTTTTACCGTGATTAATTTCTAATAGCAATCTTTTAACTTTTGTTGATTTCTAATTACAGAGATTAAATACGTTAAATACACTAATGTTAAAGTCTCCTTTGTACCATGACAACAGGCTAAGTCATGCTGCAGTAACAACCAAATTTCAAGTTTCAGTGACTTTTGATGGTAAAGTTTTGTTCCTTGTTCACACTGCCATTGAGGGCTGGCTGAGGGCTCTGCTAGCGACCACTCAAGGAGCCAGTCTGATGAGCAGACACCTTCTCAAAAGTTGCCAGCCACAGTGACAGAGGAAAGGGGACTCTGGGGGGTCTTTTCCCTGCAAATAAGTGTTCATTTCCAAACCCAACTCCTCATCAAGACTAGACACATGGCTCAGCCAACTACAGGGAGGACTTAGGATCCTATAATGTGTCTGGGAGGCGGGGAGCAGAAATATTTGACAAACAGCACTAATGACCTCTGTACCTCTATGTAGTGCTTCTAATTTCCATAATACCTTAGAATAGTTCAATTCTTAAGAATCAATCATTTCATGTACTAACAAAACTTATGGACAGGCAAATTTGAGTATCAAACCAGGAAGAGGTACTTCTCTAAGAAGGCCTACCTAAGCCAGAATCCAGCCACAGTAACTGTCTCAGATCCTTAAAACTTCTAGATCTTTGAGCCAGTAACTCCATTCTGAAGTGTACTGTAATCAATATCCTAACCTAAATGTCAACAATAGGCTAGGTACATTGTAGTAAATGTATATGATAGAATAGTTTATAACTTTCTAAATTATAATAATTTATGTTTGGTGTATATATATAGCTATAATATAATGTTGAACAAAAGATAGAAAATGCTTGTTTTACAATGTTAAGTGATAAGAGCATCCTATTCTTAACATTTAATTCATGATCACAAGAATACAAATTACATGAATAATAAACTGGAAAGAATTACAATCTTTTTTTTCTTAAAAGATTTTATTTATTTATTTGACAAAGAGAGATCACAAGTAGGCAGAGAGAGAGAGAGAGAGAGGAGGAAACAGGCTCCCTGCTGAGCAGAGAGCCTGATGCGGGACTTGATCCCAGAATCCTGAGATCATGACCTGAGCTGAAGGCAGAGGCTTAACCCATTGAGCCACCCAGGTGCCCCTACAATCAGTTTTAATAGCAGTTGTCTTTCCAAGTAGGATTGTTTCCCCCATTTCTTTTTCTGTATTTTCCATACTTCCTGTAATGAGCATATATTATTTTCAAAATGAAAAACTTAATCACCTTTATTAAAACAAGAGTATTTCTGGTTATAGCAGCCTACACTAGACACCAAAGTCAGCTTAGCAAAACTCACTGTAAAACTCAGTAGCAATGCTTGAGTTTTTCCTTCTCTCCCCATTAAGCTCTCCCTACTAGGCCCTTCCTTACATTCCATAGATCCTGGAGTCCACGTAAGCTCCCAGCTATGTGAGGTTCTTCTAAGAACCAGTGAGTAGCTCTGAAAATGTAAAAGTCTGTCTATTCATGAGCAAGCTCCTTGTACTGGTGAGCCAAGGGTGTTTCTCCTGGCTGCTTCTGTTGACCTGGCTTACTTGAAGCTCTTGAAGAATCTTTGTTGTGACATTGAACTTGGTTTTTATTTCAAGTTCTGCACATCCAAATTCTTGAGTCTCATGAACAACCTCACTGAGGCTCTGCATCTTCAATTGTCAAATGGGTTAAAAGAAGGCTCATTCCATGTTAAATTAAACTGTATTCTTTCCTTCCAATTCTGCTCTATCCAGACTCTATCTGCCACATCCACTACAGATCTTCAACTTACAATGGAGTTACATCCTCATAAATCCATTTTAAATGAAAAATATCAGAAGTTGAAAATACATGCAATGCATCTAATACTAAATATCATAGCTTAGCTAGCCTGCCTTACACATGCTCAAAACACATTAGTTTGTAGTTGGGAAAAATCCTCTAATACAAACTTTTTTTTTGCATATCTCATGTAATCAATTGAATACTATACTGAAAGTGGAAACAGAATGATTGTACACGTACAGAATAGTTGTAAGTGCATTGGTGTTGACCATCATGATCACCTGGTTGGGAGTTGTGGCATCACCAGATAAGCTAAGCATCATGAAAGTATATCACACCCATTCCCTAGCCCAAGAAAAGATCAAAATAAAAAATTTGAAGTATAGTCTCTACCGAATGCATATCACCTTTCACGCTGTCATGAAGTTGAAAATTGCTAAGTCCAGTCATCATAAGTTGGGGATCATCTATCCTATCTCTTTCTCCTTTTGACTTTCTAATTATTGTACTTTTTTCAAATTCCCTACCTCATTTCATCTGGCCCATAATGACCAATAATTCCACAGCTGCTTGTAGTAATCCATAAGGCTTGTTTCAAATACCTACAGCTCAGACAAAGCTATAGTTTCCTACTGCTAATGTTCCCTCTGTCTTTCTATCCAGAGAAATAGCTTGGCTATTGGCCAAAAGAGAAATCTCTGAACTGTATCTGCAAAAGATTTTTTGAAAAGATGCATTACTGCTCTAAGCCCTCTCTGTTTGGGGGAATTTTATCTTTTTTATCCTAATTCACCTGTGAAAGAAAACCAATGTGGCAAATGAAGGAGCCTTCCCTGAACATTCTTAGGGTCTAAAGTCTGGCCATTTCCCACTTCACCCTCTTTTTGCTCATGGGCAACTAAAAGCAACTGAAACATTGTTGGTGAACACTATAAAGAAAGACCGCTGCTCAAGGGGCACCTGGATGGCTCAATTGGTTAACATCTGACTCTTGATTTTGGTTCAGGTCATGATCTCAGGGTCCTGGGATCGAGCCTCATGATGGGCACCACACTCAGCGAGAAGTCTGCTTGACATTCTCTCTCCCTCACCCTCTGCCTGTCCCCAGTCTCTCTCTCTCATATAAATAAAATTATAAACTCTTAAAAAACAAACAAACAAACAAACAAACAAACAACACTGATTGACCTGTGAGCTGGACCCAGACACAGCTCTTTGCTGCAACACACCCCCATCCTTGGGATGTGGGTTTGCTTGCCTTTCTTACTGCCAGAGGCTGCTCCAAGGACACAGCCTCGAGATGGTGATGTGATGTTGAAAACAGCTGCATGGTGCATATGACTAAACCCATTTAGGGCCTCTTCGTCACCTTTTAAGATTTAGAGGGTAGGTATGGGGTTCCATTCATCTTGCTGCTGCCCAAGACAAGCCTCATATGTAAGTTCCCTTTGTTACTGTTAAAACTGCCACCTACCAACCTGGAATGGCATGCCTCTTTCTTCCTCTCTCCCTGCCCTCCACATATGGGGTGTGGTTTCAGACTACACCTGGGAAGTCTCCCTAGAGAACTGTGAATCTACAAACACAGGCTTGGACCAACGAATCCATAAATGGCTCCTTATCTCCACCTAAACATAAGACTGTCCTAAACAAAGGAACTCCTGGTGTCCCCAGGGTCAGAGAAGTTAAGTTCTTCAGGTCACCTTTACTTTATAGCATTGGATTCCATTCTTGGGTGTACTTTAGGCAAATGTCAGGTCTCTTACACTTGGGCAGCAAGGGCAGGAAGAAAGCTGTGCAAGGCCCAACACCTGGGTATAAGCTGGAGTGTTATATGCAGTACTCCTACAGCATCAAGCCTCCTTTTGGTTAAAAGTAAACTTCACATAAAAGCAAACTTTCCAACACAAAGTAAAAGTTTTGCTTAAGCACATATTGTTGGGACTCTTATTTTTTGCTTTGGGCCATTGGTACGCAGCTTTGGCTCTTATTAGAATAATCTGGGGAGCTTTCACAAAAATACCTGTAAGTGAATCCCATTCTTGACTATTTAAATCAGATTTCCCTGGGGGGTGGAGCTGGGAACTGGTCATGGTTCAAGCTTCTCAGTTTACTTTGCTGTGTACCCAGAGTGAAGAGCCACAGTTCTTTGAGTAACAATCCATTTTTAACTTCAAATACTCTCATTGTTAGGAAAATATTCCTTAGATAAAATCTAAATCTTTTTCTGTGGCTTAAATATTTAGTCCAATGATTCATAACCTATTATTCATCCCCAATTTAATAATTCTTTATTTTGGTCTTGGCATTCTTAATAATAGCAGTGGATGTTAGTGGGTGTCTACCCAACAGATGCCAGTAATACCTAGTTGTGACAACCAAAAATAGCTCCAGATATTGACCAATGTCCCCTGGGGGGGGGGAATCACCCTTGTTGAGAACCCACTGACGTAGGCCTTGACAACTTCAGTTTTCCAGAGAGATATTAGGACTGGTATTACAATCTGTGGGGGAATTTGTTTATTTTAGTTTGCACTGTTACTCAACATGCCTTTTATAGAAAGAAGATACTTTATTTATTATGTTCCATCTTGCTTCAGGAAAAATACAAGGCAGATCTTCTATAAAAAGAACTTCCATGAATTGAACTTATTAAAATAAAAAGAGTAGCTAATTAAAGGGACTATTTAGTTGGCAATTGTGTAAACTGGCAGCAGTTCCACAATGGGAAAGAAATCAGGAGTGTCATTAATGAAGGAGGCAATGACTCAGGAGAAGGGGAATGTTGTACACTCACTCAAAAACACTCACTGAGCACTGGCTCTGAGCTGAGTGCTGATGGCACAGCCACCACCCTTAAGTGCTGGGGCCTTAGGTCTCTAACCTTAAGAGTCACAGTGTTTATGTTGCAAGTAGACAACCATAAGACAGGAAGTGCTATAGCGAGAGTCCCCAAAGGCTCATCCTAATGAATGAATAAAGAGAAGAGCTATGATGGTGGGGAGGAGCCTGATGGACAGGTAGAGATGACATCCCAGAGGGTGCAATGCTTTAAATGAATCTCAACATACAGGCAGACATCTGCCAGGTAAAGAAAATGTGGGAAGAACATTCCAGGGAGAGAGAGTACCATGGACAAGGGGTTGAACTTCACAGAATGCACAGGTCCCTTTGGGGACTGTGGGCTGCTCAGTATGTTTGGGTTCTGGTTGTGGGTCATGTTGTGAGATAAAACTCCTGGCCAGAGCTTGGACTTATTCCAAAGGCATCTGGGATGAACTGAAGGATCTGACTCATGCAAATGACAGACACACAAAGGTCTTGCATTTGAGGAATGTAGTAGTGCTGAGGAGGTGGCCCATACATATGGCTGCCCACTTACCTGATCTGAAAGTGGGCAGATCAGGTAAGACAAGTGAGATAAAAGGAGGAAGACTGGCAGGGAAGGAGGAGAGGGTGGCGGATTTGTGGACTGGCTAAATGTCGGTGAGAGCCATGGCATGTGGGAGAGAAAGAGGCTACAAATTTCCAAGATTGGATTCCCAGGATTGAGGGCATGTGGGAGGAGTGATATTTAGGAATAAGAGAGGGGTTGAGTGACCAAATGTCCCAAAGTAATCAGAGAACAGAGTGATGGAAATAAAGAGTTGGGTATCAAACAGTTGACTGTAAAGAAAGCTGGAGAGCTTGTGATATTTTAACAAGATCTGGGGTATAAGTGTTGGAATGGATGGTTGGTGATGAATGAAAGTGAAGGCCAAGGAAACTGAGGAGGTTAAGGAAACTGGGAAGTTTGATAAGTCATTTGTGTGGACCATGATCATCCATAATAATAGGTCTTAGGTAGAAAGGGAAGATGTCACCACAGGTAGAAAGATCTTTACTGGTCACGTAAAGGAGTCCTTTAATGGGGCTCATTATTGCCTCAATGTAACTGAGATGAGACAGGTATCAATGTGAGGGTGATATGATAATAAAAATGAGGAAACAGTTGTGGGAAATTTAAGAGACATGTTCATCATGATCTGGAAAGTATTTTTCCATTGAGTGTTTAAGGAGGGGTATGAGAAAAAGATGACTCCAGTCTTTAACAGCAGTAGTATAGTGTTTTATTCATAAACTTATGCAAGTTGGAAAAGGTTGAGAATCGAAAAATGACAGAGATGGTTAACTTTGCTTTCGAAAAGATAGGAGGATATTCAGCAGTAAGGCAGGGACACCAACTAGAAGCCAAGATTATGTAACTGGTGATATGGAGTAAGAGTGGTCCAGTTTGGCGAAACAGGTCAGTTAGAAGGGACATCTAGTTTTGCCTTGCCTCTCTTGCAGTGGGGCTTAATAGGGAAATAAGTCAGTTCTGTTCACCAAAGGCTGCCGGTACCACCCAGCCAACACTATTATTCATTGCTAATGAAAGTTAAATGGACTAGGTCTGCTACTTCCTCTGCAAAAGTTCTTCAAAGAGGAGGAAAGCAGGAAAGAAGTAAATGGAGCATACAAACTGCAGCTACTCTCCAGTGGAACCTTGCACGGTATATGGCTTTCTATCCAAGTGGCATTATTCATTGAGTTTTAAAATGGCCCTTGAAAGCAGGGCTGCCTAAAGTCAAGGATAGAAAAACAACTCCATCAGTAGAGCAATACTTGAATCAAGAGGAACTTTTTAACTCTCCCTAGCAACATCACAGGGTTTTATACTAAGAAGGGATGGCCCTGGAGTCCAGGCGTAAGCCCCTCTAAGCAGTGTGTGGTTTAACTCTGTGCTAGGAAGGAAGTGCCAGAGACAATTCTTCTGGGACATGAGCCTTGTAACTGCAGGGAATCTAACTTTTTTGAATAGTAAAGTCTGCTCTTGCAAATTTGTGATATATACGAAGTTTCCATCTCTTCTGCCCAAGAGTGAACAAACTGGATTTTGACAGGGCCTCAAGCATCTCCATATGAGGCTCTAAGAATCCCCAGCTTCAGAATACAGTATTATTAATTTCATTTTTAGGTACTGCTATGGCAAAGTTAGGCCAAGATTTACTCGTGGCTTGGTTGAGTGGGAAGTAAGATCTGTATGTGTGTGCCTATAAATATGTAATGTGTATATGATTACACATTACACATAAAATATATCAAAAGCAAAAGTGTATATTATATATACATGTACTCTATCTATATCCATATCCATATCCTTATCCACATCTATATCTCTAATCTTTTATTTCTGGAGATGATTCACTTAAATACTTACAAAGAAGTAATAGGATTAGGTTACTAGATTGGAAACAAAGACCAAAATTTGCTGTGTGATCACAAGCAACTTACTTAACCTTTCTGTCCCGACTTTATGGTACCCCTAACAGAGTAGAAAGAAAAGAGCTCTTCTTTCATCTTCAGCATCTGCACATGCTTTGTTGGTAAATTGCCATCATCCCTGATGTGGTTCCTCACCTGTGCACCTTGGGCCACCCTGCTTGTTCTTGCACCTGCAGAAGCCCAAATCCAGTCAGTCAGAGCCTAAATTCTCTTATTGATTTTCCATTCTCCCTTCTTCACTCTGGCTGCACTGGCCTACATATGGCCCTTGTCTCCCTGTATTCAGCTTCTCTCTTACAGTTGCCAGTAAAGGTATGTCTCTGAAACACAGATCTGATCATTTCATTCTCCTGCATAGCTATTTCCTTCTTCTTCTCATTTACAGGATGAAATCTAAATTTCCCAATGACGTGTCCAGCTCCTGCCAGCCTTTCCAGGTCCATTTAACATACTTATTCCCTGAAACACTCAGAAATGAAATGGAATACTCATTTTCTTTCACACATTCTCAGATTTACTCTTTGCCTGGTAGTTTTTCTTTCCTTATTTCCTTGCCATGTTACTCAGGCTTTAAAAACTCATTCACATAAAATTTATTCCATGAAGCCTCTTCTGACTTTGGGAACCACCAACAGAGGCAGTGACTCTTTCTTCTGCTTCAATAGCTCCTCTATAGTCCATTTATTTTCTTGTGGTTAATAAGGATGCACATGTAGTATCTGTTTTTAATAAAGCTTTTTGCACACAGAAGCCACACATTACCTTTGTATTCAGCACACCAATAAATGAGGTAATGAATGACTGGCTAGTTCTTGAAGTAATTCCACTCCATGTGAAACACCAATGCTGTAAAAGTGGAATACACTCCAAGCTTGTGAGTGAGTCAAAATATTCTATGAACACTAGATTGAAATATCAGTGCCCAGGCCACACTAGTTATTGTTCTGGAAGAAAATCTGGGAATCATACTATAGTGGACTTTTCTGAAATAAAAGGAAAGTGAAACTCCTCATTTGGGTGTGTGATGTAGATACTCACAGGCTGGCAAAGATGAATAATAAATGTGGTAGGGAGAATTCTGAGATGACCCCTCCAGTTTCTCCCTTCCCCACCCAAGCCATATAACCCCCTCCACAGTGTGGGTGGGGCTTGTGAACATGATGGATGGGACACCCACATTTGGGAATTACCAATCAATGGACTTTGACCTAATACAAAAGAAATTAATCTGGGTGGGCCAGACCAAATCGGGAGGGCCCTTTAAAAAAGACTGGGCACTTTTTGAAGTCAGAGAGATGAAAAGTATTGAGACAAATTTGATGCATGGGAGAGTCCCCATGACTGGCTCTGCTGATGAAGAGGACCACATGACAAGGACTAGAGAACAGTCTGTAGTGGCTGAGAGTGGTCTTCAGCCAACAACCAGCAGAGAACTGATTCTGCCAACAACCCTCATGATCTTATAAATAGTCTTTCTTCTAGACAAGCCTAGATGAAGACATAGGTCAGCTAATACCTTGATCTCTGCCTCTTAGACCAGGAGCAGAGAACCCAGATAAGCTGAGCCCAGACTTCTGACTTACAGGACTGTGAGGTAATAAAAAGTTGTGGTTTTAAGTTGCTAAATTTGTGGTAACTTGTTACACAGTAATAGAAACCTAAAACAATAAGGTAGGGTAAGTAAGAGCAGGATGAGACCTTATGAATATGTTTGTGATTATTTATAGATAGTATTTAAATCAGTGTACTGTAGTATCTCTTGAACTGGTTTCCCCATCATGGTGAGAGGTCCCCCTCAAAAAAGAAGAAAGAGTGAAAGCTCTGGTAAGAAACACTGAGCTAAACACGGGAAACAGTTCTTTAATAGCAGGTGATGCAGGGGCTTTAATTATACAAATATGCATCATGAGTCTGCAAGATAGAATTCAGTGTTTATATATTTGATTACGGCACCTCTCTGGGCACATGTGCATGCATGCCTGTGTGTATGTGTAACTGTGTGTTGTTACGTGGTAGGATGGCTGTAAGCTAGATCATAGTCTGGGAAATTGGTGTTTTGTGTCCAGTTATAATTCAAAGTGCTGAGGGAAAAATAAAGTTTTATACCCACTAAACTTTCATTCAAGAGTGAAGTAAAAATTAAAAACATTTTCAAATAATAAAGACTTGGAGAAGGGAGGCAAGATGGCAGAAGAATAGTGGACCTCATTTCACCTGGTCCTTTGAATTTAGCTAGATAACTATCAAATCATCTGTACACCTATGAAATCAACCTGAGAAGAAAGAGAACTACGAATAGAAAAGTGACCACTTTTTACAAGGTAGGAGGTGCGGAGAGATGATTCAGAAGGGATATACTGAAAGATAACTGGTTGGGGTGTGTGGGGAAGGAGCCTACATTAAGCTGGCTTCCAGAAAGTGATATAGCCCCTGAGCAGAACATTGGAACTTTTAGAAAATGCTCCAGTGAGAGAAAGATTTGTCTGAAAGGTGCTCAGGTGGCAAAGTGGGGCAGAATCCTAGCGGGGAGAGTGTGGTCTCAGGACCCCCAGGGTAACAGAAAGAATGGGGGTGCCTGAGCCAGCAGAGTTCCCAAGCACTGGAGCGGGGAAACTGGCTATGATCAGTGAGCCTGGGAGTGGGGTCTCAGCTGTGTTTGCCATAAACTGCAAATAGTGGCAGGGTCAGGTGACTACTCTCTGAGTGGGGGCCCTGCAAAGGGCAGAAACCTTGGTGACCCTCCACCTTTCCCCAGGAGGATCTGCACTGGTGTACACCAAAGGAGTCCACAGAGTTTGGTGCACACAAGAGTGAACACAAAAGGGAAGACTATTTTCCCTGAGGATTTACTGAAGAAAGGCAGCCAAGATCTTTTAGGCCCAGGGCTGGAGATTGGCGGAGTTGGGTGGGGGGAAGGAGGAAGGTCATCTTTATTTTCATCCTTTGAAGTGGCATAGAAAGCCTTCAGGGAACAAAAGCCATATAGAAGAACCTGAAGCAGCTCACACTGAACCTGGACCCCGGCAAGGAATAGTGCAACTCTGCCTAGGCAAAGACACCTGAGAATCAGCACAGCAGGCCCCTCCCACAGAAGACCAGCTGGAACAACAGGTGAACAAGTTTATAGAGCACACAGGACTGCAAAACTCTAGTGCTAGGGGAAAGCAGTATATAGAATTTGAGGGTTTTTTTTTTTTTTCTCATGATTCCTTTCCCTTCAATTTTAAATTTTCATTTTCTTTTTCCTTTTCAACTAGTTTCCTATTTTATTACCTCTTTGTTTTTAAGGTTTTTTTTTTTTAAATTTTCTCTTTTTTACATTTACATTTTATAGATATATTCTTCATTTTTGGCTTCTTTTCACTATATTGAATTTTTGTGTATATATATATATATAAGGTTTGCTTTCTTTAGAATTTTGGGATTTAGTGTCTTCTAACAAACATACCAAAATGCATCTAGGACCAAGTGGACCACCTGTTTTGTCCACCTGGGAGATTATATTATGTCCTCCCCCTTTTCGTCTCTAACTTTTCTTTTCTTTTTCTGGTTTCAGATGTCTTCAAATTTGTCTAGTGTGCACTTTACTTGGGTGATGGTTGATATTTTTGATTTTGTTCTCTTGTTCATTCTTCTCTGGGCAAAATGACTAGGAGGAATTCATAACAAAAGAAAGAATCAGAAATAATACTCTCTGCCACAGATCTAATCGATATGGATATAAGTAAAATGTTAGGGGTGGAATTTAGGATAATGATTATAAAGTTACTAGCTGTGCTTGAAAAAGCATAAAAGACACTAGAGGATCTCATTGTAGAAATAAAATCTAATCAGGCCAAAATTTAAAAATGGTTTAACTGGATTTAACTAAACTGGATGCTCTAACAGCTAGGATAAGTAAGGCAGAAGAGAGTCAGTGACATAGAAGATAAGATGACAGAAAGGAAGGAAGCTGAGGAAATGAGAGAAAAATACCTATGGACCATGAGGGGAGGCTTCGAGAAATCAGTGATACCATAAAGTGAAACAATATTAGAATTACTGGAGTCCCAGAGGAAGAAGAAAGAGAGGACCAGAAGGTATATTTTAGCAAATCATACCTGAGAAATTTCCTAATCTGGGGAAAGAAATAGGCATTCAAGTCTAAGAGGTAGAGAGAAAATCCCCCAAATCAATAAAAATAGATGAACACCCCAATAGTGATGTTTGAGAATTTCAAAGACAAAAGGAAATTTCTAAAAGCAGCTAAAGGCAAGAGCTCCTTAACCTACAATGGTAGAAACATCAAACTGGCAGAAGACCTATCCACAGAGACCTGGCAAGCAAAAAAGGGCTATCATGATATATTCAGGGTGCTAAGAGAGGAAAAAAAAAGTAGCCAAGAATACTTTATCCAGCTGGGCTATCATTCAGAATGGAAGGAGAGATAAAGAGCTTCCAGGACAAACAGAAACTAAAAGAATTTGTGATCACTAAAGCAGACCTGCAAGAAATATTAAAGGGGATCCTGTAAGCAAAGAGAGAACCCAGAAGCAACAGACCAGAGAGAAACAGAGACAATCTACAGAAACAGGGAATTTACAGGCAATACAATGGCACTAAAGTCATATCTGTCAATAGTTACTCTGCATTTAAATGGGTTAAATATTCCCATCAAAAGACACAGGGTATCAGATTGGATAAAAAAGCAAGACCCATCCAAATGTTGTCTCAAGAAATTCATTTTAGACCTAAAGTCACCTCCAGATTGAGAGTGAGGGGATGAAGAATCATTTATCATGCCAATGGATATCAAAAGAAAGCTGGGGTAGCAATCCTTGTATCAAACAAATTAGATTTTAAACCAAAGACTGTAGCAAGGTATGAAGAGGGGCACTATATCATACTTAAAGTGTCTATCCAATGAGAAGATCTAACAATTATAAATATTTATTCTCTTAACTTGGGAGCAGGCAATTATATAAACCAATTAATAACCAAAATTAAAGAAACACATTGATAATAATACAATTATAGTAGGGGATGTTAACACCCTACTCACTACAAAGGACAGATCATCTAAGCAGATCAAAAAGGAAACAACAGCTTTGAAGGACACATGGACAAGTTGGACTTCACAGATATATACAAAGCATTCCATTCTAAAGCAACAAAATACACATTCTGCACATGGAATGCACACTGTGCATGGAATATTCTCCAGAACAGATTACATACTGGGTCACAAGGCAGGTCTCAACTGATACCAAAAGATTAGGATTATTCCCTGCATATTTTCAGACCACAGTGTTTTGAAACTTGAACTCAATCACAAAAGGAAATTTGGAAAGAACTCAAATACATGGAAGCTAATGAGCATCCTACTAAAGAATAAATGGGTTAACCAGGAAATTGAAGAAAAATTTTAAAAATTCATGGCAACAAATGAAAAATGAAAACACAACTGTTCAAAATCTTTGGGATGCAGCAAAGGTGGTCCTAAGAGGGAAGTACATGGAAATACAAGCCCTTCTCAAGGAACAAGAAAGGTCTCAAATACACAACCTAATTTTATACCTAATAGGGCTGGAGAAAGAGGAGCAAATAAAACTTAAACCAAGCAGAAGACAATTAATAAAGATCAGAGCATAAATTAATGAAATAGAAACCAAAGGAATATTGGAAGCAATCAATGAAACTAGAAGCTGGTTCTCTCAAAGAATTAATAAGACTGATATACACCTGGCCAGACTTATCAGAAAGAAAAGAGAGAAAGGACCCAAATAAATAAAACCATGAATTAAAGAGGAGAGATCACAACTAACACTGAAGAAATACAAACAATTATAGGAACATATTATGAGCAACTATAAGCTAACAAATTCAGCAATCTGGAAGAAATGGATGCATGCTCAGAAACATAAAAGTACCAAAACTGAAACAGGAAGAAATAGAATACCTGAGCAGACCCATAACCAGCAAGGAAATTGAAGTAGTCTTCAAAAATCTCCCAAAACACAAGATTCCAGGGCCAGATGGCTTCCCAGAGGGATTCTACCAAACATTTAAAGAACTTAATACCGAATTCTTCTGAAACTGTTTCAAAAATAGAAAGGGAAGGAAAGCTTCCCAACTCATTTTATGAGGCCAGCATTACCTGGGGCCCAAAACTAGACAAAGACCCTCCCAAAAAGGAGAATTACAGACCAATATCCCTGATGAACATGGATGCCAAAATCCTCACCAAGATATTAGGCAACAGGATCCAACAGTATATTCAAAGGATTATACACCGTGACCAAGTAGGATTTATTCCTGGGCTGCAAGGGTGGCTTAACATCTGCAAATCAATCAATGTGATACACTACATTAATAGAAAGAACAAGAACCGTATAATCCTCTCAATAGATGCAAAAGAATCATTTGACAAAATACAGCTTTCTTTCTTGATTACAACTCTCGACAGTGTAGGGATAGAGGCAACATACCTCACTATTATAAAAGTCATTTATGAAAAGCCCACAGAGAATATAATTTTCAATGGGGGAAAACTAAGAGCATTTACCCTAAGGTCAGGAACATGACAGGGATACCCACTCTCACCACTGTTGTTCAGCATAGTACTAGAAGTCCTAGCCTCAGCAATCAGACAACAAAAAGAAATAAAAGGTATTCAAATTGGCAAAGAAGAAGCCAAAACCTTCTTCACAGATGACATGATATTTTAGGTGGAAAACCCAAAAGACTCTACCCCCCAAACTTCTAGAACTCATACAGGAATTCAGCAATGTGGCAGGATATCAAATCAAGGCACAGAAATTAGTTATATCTGTATACACTAACAATGAGGTAGAGGAAAGAGAAATAAAAGATATCAGTCTCATTTACAACTATATCAAAAAACACAAGATACCTACAAATAAACCTAACCAAAGAGGTAAAGGATCTGTACTCTACAACCTACAGAACACTTATGAAAGAAATTGAGGAAGATACAAAGAAATGGAAAAATATTCCATGCTCATGGATTTGAAGAACCGATATTGTTAAAATTTCTATGCTGCCCAGAGCAATCTGCAAATTCAATGTAATCCCTATCAAAATACTATCGACGTTTTTCACAGAACTGGAACAAATAATCCTAAAATTTGTACAGAACTAGAGAAGCCCCTGAATTGCCAGGGGAATGTTGAAAAAGAAAACCAAAATTGATGGCATCAAAATACCAGACTTCAAACTATATTTCAAAGCTATAATCATCAAGAAAGTATGATGGCATAAAAATAGACTCATAGATCAATGGAATAAAATAGAGAACCCAGAAAAGGACCCTCAACTCTCTAGTCAACTAATCCTTGACAAACAGGAATGAATATCAAATGGAAAAGGGCAGTTATCTTCAATAAATGGTACTGGGAAAATTGTACAGTCACATACAGAAGAATAAAACAGATCATTCTTTTACACCTTACACAAAGATAAACCCAAAGTGGATGAAAGAGTTAAATGGGAGTCAGGAATCCATAAAATCCCAGAGAAGAACGCAGACAGTAGTAACTTCTTTGATCTCCACCACAGCAACTTATTGCAGACACATCTCCAAAGACAAGAGAAACAAAAGCAAAAGTGAACTAATGGGACTTCATCAAGACAAAAAGCTTCTGCACAGCAAGGAAACAATCAACAAAACTAAAAGGCAACCTATGGAATGGGAGAAGATTTCCAAATGACGAATCAGATAAAGGGCTAGTACCCAGGATCTAGAAAGAACTTATCAAAATCACCACCCAGAAAACAAGGAATCCAGTCAAGAAATGGTAAGAAGACATAAACAGACATTTCTCCAAAGAAAACATACAAATGGCCAACAGACACATGAAAAAATGCTCCACATCTCTTGGCAGCAGGGAAATACAAATCAAAACCATAATGAGAATACTACCTTACACCAGTCAGAATAACTAAAATTAACAAGACAGTAAACAACAAATGCTGGAGAGGATGTGGAGAAAGGGGAACCCTCTTACACTGTTGGTTGGAATGCAACTTGGCGCAGCCACTTTGGAAAACAGCATGGAGGTTCATCAAGAAGTTAAAAAGAGAACTACCCCTATAGCACAGCAATTGCACTACTAGGTATTTACCCCAAAGAATGTGCAAATGTGATCCAAAGGTGCACCTGCACCCCAACATTCACAGAGTCCACAACAGTCAAACTATGGAAAGAGCCTAGATGTCCATCAACAGATGAATGGATAAAGTAGATATGGTTTATATATACAATGGAACATTACTCAGCCCTCAGAAAGGATGATTATTTACAATTTACATCAATGTGGATGGAACTGGAGGGTACTATACTGAGCAAAATAAGTCAATCAGAGAAGACAATTATCATATGGCTTCACTCATACGTGGAATATAAGAAACATCGCAGAGGATCATAGGGGAAAAGAGGGAAAACTGTATGGGAAGAAGTCAAAGGGAGAAAAACCATGAGAGACTTAACTATATGAAACAAAGTGAGGTTGCTGGAGGGGAGATGGGTGGGGGATGGAATCAGTGGGTGATGAGCATTAAGATGGGCATGTGATGTGATGAACACTGGGTGTTATGAGAAACTGATGAATTATTGAACACAAGATCTAAAACTAATGAGCTAATTGAATAAAAAAAAAAAAACCTTGGAGAGTTTACCAGTCACAAAGTTTCAGGGCCCTTTAGGTGAATAAAATCAAGGCATCAGATTAATATAAAGAGAAATAGTAGAGACATAAAAATTGTACATATACCCACATACACAGCATATGGCCTCCACATTTGTATTTTATATGTATTTTTATGAACAATTTTATAAAAATAAATAGAAAACATATGCAAATAGATGCTTTCTAGAAAAAAATTTTAAAATAGATTCAGGAAGAAATAAAAAACTTGAATAAATTAATAACATTAAACAGTTGACTTTGTAATCAATCATTCTGTCTTCAAGCCACTTTAGAAGTAAATTTTACCAAAACTCATGGAGTAAATAATCTTTTCTTATATAAACTGTTCAAAGAAAGTAGAAATAAAAAAGGAGAAACTACCCCAATGATTTGCTGAGGACGAGACACCTTTTCTACAAACTGTACAATAATGTAAGAAAATAAAATTAAAAATATCTTACTTGTTAACATAGACAGTTGCACAAATTCTAAATAAAATTAGTTGCAAATCAAAATCAGCATTTGTATGAAAAGTACCAAAGTTTGTCTTCTAGGCTAAGCACTACCTGTGTGACCATTCCTCTGAGATCAGAAGGCCTTTTCTCCTCAGTCATTCCTAACATTCTTCTAGAGGGTGCACAAGACTTTGAACATTCATTTTGTGTACTACCTTTATCTTTGTACTAAAAATTTATTTCCTTGAAAAAAAAAAGATTATTTATTTGACAGGCAGAGATCACAAGTAGGCAGAAAGGCAGGCAAGTAAGGGAGGTGGGGAAGCAGGCTCCCTGCTGAGCAGAGAGCCTGATGCGGGGCTCGATCCCAGCACCCTGAGATCATGACCTGGGCTGAAGGCAGTCTTAACCCACTGAGTCACCCAGGCGCCCCCAAAATTGATTTTCTGATTTGCTTCTTCTCGCTTATATTAAATATATTTTATCTTGCTATATTGTATGCATTTTGTATGTTTCCAGGCACAAGAAGAGAGGTGAATATTTAAAATACTATATTAGGATGAGGAGTCAAGATGGCGGAGAAGTAGCAAGCTGAGACTACTTCAGCTAGCAGGAGATCAGCTAGATCGCTTACTAAAGATTGCAAACACCTGCAAACCCATCGGCAGAACAAAGAGAAGAAGAACAGCAATTCTAGAAACAGAAAAACAACCACTTTCTGAAAGGTAGGACTGGCGGAGAAGTGAATCCAAAGTGACGGGAAGATAGACCCCGGGGGGAGGGGCCGGCTTCTGGCAAGCGGCAGAGCAACGGCGCACAAAATCAGGACTTTTAAAAGTCTGTTCCACTGAGGGACATCACTCCAGAGGCTAAACTGGGGCGAAGCCCACACGGGGTCAGCGTGGCCTCAGGTTCCGCAGGGTCACAGAAGGATCGGAGCTGTCTGAGTGTCACAGAGCTTGCGGGTATTGGAACAGGAAAGCTGGCTACAGAGACAGAGCCGACAGTAAGCTCACAGCTCGGGGTTACCTTGATTATTCACCACGACCAAGTGGGATTTATTCCAGGGCTGCAAGGTTGGTTCAACATCTGCAAATCAGTCAATGTGATACAAGACATCAATAAAAGAAAGAACAAAAACCATATGATACTCTCAATAGATGCTGAAAAAGCATTTGACAAAGTACAGCATCCCTTCCTGATCAAAACTCTTCAAAGTGTAGGGATAGAGGGCACCTACCTCAATATCATCAAAGCCATCTATGAAAAACCCACTGCAAATATCATTCTCAATGGAGAAAAACTGAAAGCTTTTCCGCTAAGGTCAGGAACACGACAGGGATGTCCATTATCACCACTGCTATTCAACATAGTACTAGAAGTCCTAGCCTCAGCAATCAGACAACAAAAGGAAATTAAAGGCATCCAAATCGGCAAAGAAGAAGTCAAATTATCACTCTTCACAGATGATATGATACTATATGTGGAAAATCCAAAAGACTCCACTCCAAAACTGCTAGAACTTGTCCAGGAATTCAGTAAAGTGTCAGGATATAAAATCAATGCACAGAAATCAGTTGCATTTCTCTACACCAACAACAAGACAAAGAAAGAGAAATTAAGGAGTCAATCCCATTTACAATTGCACCCCAAACCATAAGATACCTAGGAATAAACCTAACCAAAGAGGCACAGAATCTATACTCAGAAAACTATAAAGTACTCATGAAAGAAATTGAGGAAGACACAGAGAAATGGAAAAATGTTCCATGCTCCTGGATTGGAAGAATAAATATTGTGAAAATGTCTATGCTACCTAAAGCAATCTACACATTTAATGCAATTCCTATCAAAGTACCATCCATCTTTTTCAAAGAAATGGAACAAATAATTCTAAAATTTATATGGAACCAGAAAAGACCTCGAATAGCCAAAGGGATATTGAAAAAGAAAGCCAAAGTTGGTGTCATCACAATTCCGGACTTCAAGCTCTATTACAAAGCTGTCATCATCAAAACAGCATGGTACTGGCACAAAAACAGACACATAGATCAATGGAACAGAATATAGAGACCAGAAATAGACCCTCAACTGTATGGTCAACTAATCTTTGACAAAGCAGGAAAGAATGTCCAATGGAAAAAAGACAGCCTCTTTAATAAATGGTGTTGGGAAAATTGGACAGCCACATGCAGAAAAATGAAATTGGACCATTTCCTTACACCACACACGAAAATTGACTCAAAATGGATGAAGGACCTCAATGTGAAAAAAAAATCCATCAAAATCCTTGAGGAGGACACAGGCAGCAACTTCTTTGACCTCAGCCACAGCAACATCTTCCTAGGAACATCACCAAAGACAAGGGAAGCAAGGGCAAAAATGAACTATTGGGATTTCATCAAGATCAAAAGCTTTTGCACAGCAAAGGAAACAGTTAACAAAATCAAAAGACAACTGACAGAATGGGAGAAGATATTCGCAAACGACATATCAGATAAAGGACTAGTGTCCAGAATCTATAAAGAACTTAGCAAACTCAACACCCAAAGAACCAATAATCCAATCAAGAAATGGGCAGAGGACATGAACAGACATTTCTGCAAAGAAGACATCCAGATGGCCAACAGACACATGAAAAAGTGCTCCATATCACTGGGCATCAGGGAAATACAAATCAAAACCACACTGAGGTATCACCTCACACCAGTCAGAATGGCTAAAATCAACAAGTCAGGAAATGACAGACGCTGGCGAGGATGCGGAGAAAGGGGAACCCTCCTACACTGTTGGTGGGAATGCAAGCTGGTGCAACCGCTCTGGAAAACAGTATGGAGGTTCCTCAAAATGTTGAAAATAGAACTGCCCTATGACCCAGCAATTAGCACTACTGGGTATTTACCCTAAAGATACAAACCTAGTGATCCGAAGGGGCACATGCACCCGAATGTTTATAGCAGCAATGTCCACAATAGCCAAACTATGGAAAGAACCTAGATGTCCATCAACAGATGAATGGATAAAGAAGAAGTGGTATATATACACAATGGAATACTATGCAGCCATCAAAAGAAACGAAATATTGCCATTTGCGACAACATGGATGGAACTAGAGCGTATCATGCTTAGCGAAGTAAGTCAAGCAGAGAAAGACAACTGTAATATGATCTCTCTGATATGAGGAAGTGGTGATGCAACATGGGGGCTTAAGTGGGTAGAAGAAGAATAAATGAAACAAGATGGGATTGGGAGGGAGACAAACCACAAGTGACTCTTAATCTCACAAAACAAACTGAGGGTTGCTGGGGGGAGGGGGGTTGGGACAAGGGGGGTGGGGTTATGGACATTGGGGAGGGTATGTGCTTTGGTGAGTGCTGTGAAGTGTGTAAACCTGGCGATTCACAGACCTGTACCCCTGGGGATAAAAATATATGTTTATAAAAAATAAAAAAATAAAAAATAAAATAAAATAAAATAAAATACTATATTAAAATGTGAACTTTTTTAAAGCAGTGTGTATGCTGTGTGGCCTAGATTTGGCATTTGTGGGCTCATAGGAAAAGTCAGGTCACTAAGGGTTCCATATCTTTAACAGTGGAGTTTGTGTGTGTGTGTGTGTGTGTGTGTGTGTGTGTGTGTGTGTGTTTTAAGATTTTATTTATTTATTTGACAGAGAGTGATCACAAGTAGTCAGAGAGGCAGGCAGAGACAGAGAGAGGAGGAGTTTGGCTCCCAGCTGTGCAGATCAAGCCTTATGCAGGGCTTGATCCCAGGACCCTGGGATCATGACCTGAGCGGAAGGCAGAGGCTTTAACCCACTGAGCCACCTAGGAGCCCCTAAGGGTTCCATATCTAAAGAGCTGGTCCAACAAATGGAGCCAGACTCCCTCCTCTTCCCTGCAACGTCAGGTGGATTTGCTTTTTGCTTTTTCATGTTCTGTGTGGGCTGCCTGGTACCCCCTTTCCATCACTCTGGAAGTCAACAGACTAGTGCTGTATTACTTCTGTCTGAATGTCTCTTTCACAAATGTTCTAAGTAACACCCATACCCAGTAACGCCTCCCTTAAATACAAGGGTTTCTTAGCCAAAGACAGACGCAGTTAGCAGCCTAGTTTACCAGATTTTTGAAGATAAATATATTGTCTTTAAAACAAACAAAACCCCAGGAACTGTGAGATTAGCTAATTAATCATGGTAGCACCATAATAATAATGTTATAATACAGGAAATCAATAGCCTAATAGTAATATCGTTGTAAAAAATTTTCAAATTAAAGTCATTGATAATATGACACGAACTCTATTGATTTTCCCTGATATTTTTAACATTAAAAATACTGTTATCTATATTTGCTTTTGTTCATATATCTTTATGGTTTTCCGGGTTAATTACCTACAGCACTGGAAAAGCTGACAAAGCTAAATAGATTAAAGACTTGACTTGGAATTTGTCCCTGGAGCACAGTCATTACTTCCTGCAAGACAAGCATAAGGGAGGCAAAGATGGGGACCTGCTGTCGGCCCCCAGAAGGACAGGATCACTCTCAGGGATGGGCCTTACCGAAGCAGAATTTATGCTGAATGCATAAGGAAAGAGAATGCTCAGGATTTGGTTTCTGTGACACTGCCTTTTTTTTCCTTTCATTTTTAAAAATAAATGTGACCAGCTTATATGGCTACACTAAGCACAACTGCATGCCTCCTCTGAAATTTCCCACGGCCTCTTCCCACTGTCTGCTCCCCCATTCCTCAAGGGTCTTCCTTGGTTCCTCCTCTTTGGCTCATCTGCATTTGATTTCTTTAACTCTCAAGTCTTTATTCTTGGAGATCTACTTAGATCTGTTTCTTACTGACTCTAGCCTCACCTTTGATTTTGGTATCAGCCCTATAGGATGTCATTAGCTTAACAGCCAGCTGACATCAAACTGTGTGCCTCTGAGTTCAGTGCAGGAGCCTCAGGCATCACCTGGGAAACAGAGGCAGTAGCTCTGGAGCCGAGCCCCTTGTGTTTTTACGCTGGTGTTCCATTCACGAGTTCCTTTCAGAAAAGTGTTCAGCTCCTGAGTTCGTCAATTAAAATAACTTATTTGGTGCTGAGATTATCACTGTTTGTATCAGTGAACTTCGAAAAATCTTTATTTTTAATTTTTTATTTATTTGAGAGCGAGAGAGCGAGAGAGAGAATGACAAGTAGGCAGAGAGGCAGGCAGAGATAGATGAGGAAGCAGACTCCCCACTGAGCAGAGAGCCTGATACAGGGCTTGATCCTAGGACCCCGAGACCATGATCTGAACTGAAAGCAGAGGCTTAACCCACTGAGCCACCCACGTGCTCTGATCTTTTTTTTTTTAAGATTTTATTTACTTATTTGTCATAGAGGGAGAGAGAAAGAGAGATCACAAGTAGGCAGAGCAGCAGGCAGAGATAGATGAGAAAGCAGAAATCCCCGCTCAGCAAAGATCCCAATTCAGGACTCGATCCCAGGACCCCAGGATCATGACCTGAGCCGAAGGAAACAGCTTAACCAACTGAGCCACCCAGGCATCCCATTCAAAAAATCTTTTTAAAAACTACTGTCCTGGGACGCCTGCATGACTCAGTTGGTTGAGTGGCTGACTTTGGCTGAGGTCATGATCCCAGGGTCCAGGGATTGAGTACCGACCGCATCGGGCTCTCTGCTCAGCAGGGAGCCTGCTTCTCCATCTGCCTGTTCTGCCTGCTGTTCCCCCGCTGCTTGAGCTCTCGCTCTCTCTCTGGCAAATAAATAAACAACACCTTTAAAAAACAAAACAAAAAACTATTGTCCTGGGACAGGGCTGTTGTCTAGGGCTTCTCTCTTACAACCAGTGCCAGCTTTGCATTTTGAAGAATGCTTTTCTTCCATAAATGTGATTTTTGTGTTTATGAAAACTGTTCATCTAGTCCAGGTTAAAAGTACAGTTTAATTTCTGGTTAAATTACCTTTCAATTTCTAATCAACCAGCACTGAGGTTAACCATCCTTTGTAAACCAATCAGAGCTTGATTAAAGCCTGTTAGGGCTGGCTGATTACAGTAATCATCTAGCATTACCCTTAGAGATCACGGGCCTTAGCCAGGGTCTTTTATCTCATCTCTAGAGCATGAGGCTTGTAGCCGAACGTGGTGCACTTGCTCTGCTTGATCAGTGAGGTTTTTGGCAATCTCTTTGACAATAAGTCTCATTCTTACCTACTCATGATGTTACTGGGGTGACTAAATGTGAAAACTCTGGTAACAGCCTATTAACACTTGGCATCTACAAGAATGTTCTAAATGTCGAGCCCAAGCCTAACTCTTGTGAGTTTATGCCCACATCTGACACATCTGGTGGTTTGTGGTTTGCTTAACTGTAAGCTAATCTTTTGGGGGTTTTGTGCCTAATACTGGACTTACAGCCAGCCCCAGCACTAGATGCTACTCTGAGCTACCTGCTAGAGCCCTATTTTAAGTGCCTGGTATCTGGGAGATATGGAAGGGACCCAGTAGACAAAAGTGAGGCATAATGGCTAATTATATCTACATCTACACTTCTTCATGTTCACTGCCACCTCTCTGGTCCAAGCTTCATCGTCTCCCACCTAGCTTTGACAACTGCCTCCTAACTGATGTCCCTTCTCCCCCTCCTCCCTCTCACTCCGCCCCCACTATCAGCAGAGTGTGAGTCTTACTTGTTCCATACCTCACCAGCAGTAGTCATTGTCCATTTCCTTCATTTTAGCCATGCTGGTGGGTGTGCAGTGGAATCACACTGCACTTTTAATTTTTAGTCCTGGATGACTAATGAAGCTGAGAAGTTTTTTATATGTTTATTGGCATTTGGACAACCTCCTCTGGGAGGTGCCTGTTCAAGTCTTTGCTCATTTTTCTGTGAGTGTCTGTCCTTTTCCTCTTGATTTGTAGAGGTAGTGAGTGCTATCTAGATACAGTTCAATATATTTTCCCACTCTGTGGCTTGTTCTTAATGTAGAATTTTGAGGAACAGACATCTGTAATTTCAATGTCATCCGATTAACCAAGTTTTGCTTTGTGGTTAATGCTTTCATATTCTACTTAACAGCCCCTCCCCCTTTTTTTGGCTTCCATAGGGTCACGAAGGAATTCTCATGTTATGAATTAGAAACCTTATTGTTAAAATTCTCTCGCTAGATTAACTATCTATTGGGAACTGATTTTTGTCTATGCTATGAGACTACATTCGAGACTCCTGTGCTTTGTATATGGACAGCGCATTGACCCAACATCAAATTCTGAACAGGCTATCCTTCTCTTACTGTATATGGCAGTACCACTTTTGTCATAAAACAGTGATACTACGTGTGTATCTAATTTGTCAGTTCAACTAGCCATTCATCTATTCTATGCCAATGCATATCATTGTAATTCCTGTAGCTTTATATTTATCATGGCATCTGTAAACTTAAGTCCTTTTTTTTTTTCAAGATATTCCTGCCTATTCTTGGCCATTTTTTAAAAATTTCTGTATAGATTTAGAATTAGCTTGTCAAGTGACATTAAAAATACCTCTTAGAATTTTGATTGAAATTTCACTGAATCCACAGATCAATTTGAGAATGAACTGCCCCCACACAATACTGAATTTTCAAATCCTTAAGTATATAATATCTCTCCTTTTATTTAGGGTGTTTTTAATTTCTCTCAGAAATGTGGCAGTACTTAGTATAGAGATCTTTTACATTTTTGCTAGATTTACTCCTAGGTATTTGATGTTTTGTGATGCTATTGTAAATGGCATCTTTTAAAGTTTTCATTTTCTATTTGCATGTAGAAATAGTGTGTGTTTATATATTAACCTTTTATTTATTTAGTGACATTAAATTCACTTATTAATTCTAATGGCTTATTATTTTACACTGTTCACTTATATGACAATGTTATTTGAGAATAAGTAAGTCTTCCTTCCCAACTGTGATATATTTTCTTTATTTTTGCCTTATTCCATTGAATGGATCTTCAGTAAACAGAAGTGGCTAAAGCATGTATCCTTATCTTGTTCTCAAGGTAAAGTATTTCAATATGATGTTTACTCTAGATTTTATTCTTATTATTCTTAATATTTTAAGTCCTCTTTCAGAGTGAAGAAGTTCTCTTCTATTCTCAGTTTTCTGAAAGTTGTTAAAAATCAGGAATAGATATTAAATTTTATCAACTACACTTTCTGGATCTACTAAGATAAACATGTTTTTTCCCCTTCATTAAATTTAAATAAATTTTAATAGCACACTTAAAATGAACACCACAGAAGACAGCTAGCCATTGTTGCTTCTTTACAAAAAATTCAAATTCTGGCCATGTCCAGAAAAATCAATTTGAGAATGAACTGCCCCCATACAATACTGGGGGCAGGATTGCTTATAATTGTAATACAGCTAAACTGTGAGAACTTGTTCACTGAAATAAGAGACTGGGGGTCTTTGACTTGAATGCAGCTGTAGTTCTACTCCAATAGTGGTAAAGAGTAGCTAAAACTTCAGTAAAAACCCCATCATCATTTTGGCTGGCAGAAACCAGGCAAAGGAGCCTGCAGTAACCAGCATCACCAAAAAGTGAAAGAAAAGTGCCAGAAAGAAGAAAGGCAAAGAATGAAAGCAACAAATTCTTTTTTTAAACTCAGCCCAAGTTTCTGGCTGATCACAGAATCATATAGGTACAGGGAAAATGAAATCAGCTTGCAGTTAGGTCTTAAAGAACTGAACTGAAGTCTGAACTGCTGGCCACCACGTTCACGGCAGTGTGAGCCCAACCAAGCTAACTGCCTGCTACCACAAAACAACAAAATAATGAATAACAACAAAAAAGGGGCACATATGTTAGAATTATCAGGAAAGGACTCTGAAGCAACTATTTTAACTACACTCAGTGAGGTAGAGGAAAATATACTTGTCATGAATAAATAGACAAGAAACATCATCAGCAAAACATAAATAAGAAAAACAAGACCAAACTGCAATTTCAGAGTTAAAAATTCTAATATATGAAAAAAATTCACTGAATAGAGGTAATAATAGAATGGAGGTGATAAAGAGTCAGTGGAATTGAAGACAGATCAACAGAAATGATCCAATTACAAGAAGAGAGAGAATTGCCTTAGAGACTTGTGGGACAATATTTAAAGGTCTAGCATATAATATTGGGAGTCCAAGAAAAAAAGGAGAGAGAGCATTCAACAGAAAAATATTGGAAGAAATAAAGGCCAAACTTCACCAATTTGGTGAAAACATAAGTTTATAGATCCCAGAAGTTAAACAAACCAACAGGATAAATTAGAAGAAAACTGTTATAGGTTGAATTATGTTGTTATCCAAAAATGTGTTGAAGCTCTAAACATGTGAATGTAATCATATTTGGAAATAGAATCTTTGTGATGTAATCAAGTTAGGATGAGATCAGTAGACTGGGCCCTAGTCCAATGTGTCTGTTGTATTTATAAGAAGAGAGGAATATGGACACAGAGACATATGGTGAGAATACCATGTGAAGAAGGAGGCAGAGATTGGAACAACACACTACAAGCCAAGGAATGACCAAGATGCCAGCATCACCAGAAGCTAGGGCAGAGGCATGGAACAGATTCTCCTTCAGGGCAATCACAAGGAATCAGCCCTGCTTACTCCTTGATTTTGGACTTCTAGTTTCCAGAGTTATGAAATAATATGTTCTGTATGTGGCAGGACAATGTATGTCCTAGAAAACTTATACAAAAACCGTATGTAGGAATGCCATAATCAACCTTGAAAACCAAAGATAAAGGGACAAACTTGAACCAACCAAAGAAAAATGACACATTCCATACAGGAGGGCAATGATTCAAATCATTACAGATTTCTTAGTAGAGACTATAGGGACCATAACACAGTGGAACTACATTTTTAAAGTATTGGGGATACCAGTCACCCAGAATTTTATATTCAGTGAAAATATCTTCCAAGATGAAGATGAAATTAAAACACTCAGATAAACAAAAAACTAAGAGAACTGTCACCAGGCTCACTCTACAAGAAATGCCAAGGGAAAGATTTCATGCTGAAGGGAGATGATACCTGAAGGAAAATTCGGATCTTTAGAAATGAGTGAAAACATTAGAAATAGGAAACAAATGGGGAAAGTATAGGGGGCTATACTTTTTCTTAACTTCTTTAAAATACATATGTCTGGTCTTTTTTATTAGAGAGGGGGAGAGGAGGGAAGGGCATAGGGAGAGAGAAAATCTTAAGAAGGTTCCACACCCAGTGTATAGCTTGATATGGGGCTTGATCTCACAACCTTGAGATCATGGCCTGAGCCAAAATCAAGTCAGTTGTGTTTAGCCAAATGAGCCACTCAGGCACCCCTAAAATACATATATGTCTGTTTAAAGCAAAAATTATAACATAGTTATGTGGGGTTTATAATGTATGAAAAATGTGCTATATATAGCAACCATAACATAAAGGATCATGGGCACAGGTAAATGTTGTTGAAATGTTACCACATTTTTGTGAAGTGGTATACTATTAAGTCTATGTGGATAATGAATATATAAGAAGGTATATTGTAGTCCCTAAAGCAACTACAAAAAAATTATCCAAAAATGGGTAGCTAAAAATCCAACAGATGAATTAAAACAGAATTCTAGAAAGTATTCAAATAATCCAAAACAAGAAAAAAAACTGAAAAAAAAGAGGACAGACAAAAAATAATAAAAGAACAGACCTAAATACAACCGTATGAATAATGACATTAAATGACAATGAACTAAAGACTCTTATTTAAAGGTAGAGATTATCACAGTAGGTGAAAAACTGTCTACAGGATATGCATCTTTTAGATAGGAACACAAATATCTAGAAAGTAAATAGATGAGAATAGGCATACCATTCAAATGTCAAACATAAGAAGGCTGGAGTTGCTATATTAATGTGAGATAAAATAGCCTTCAAGAGAAAGGGGATTGCCAAAGACAGGGTATTTCAAAGACAGATATTTCATAATGTTAAAAGGGCCAATTCATCAGGACAACATTACTATGCATGTACCTAACAAAAGAGAGCCTCAAAATACAGAAAGCAAAAGTTGGCAGAATTGGAGAAATAGATAATTCCATGATCATAGCAGGGGAATTTAAGCATCTCCCAATTTTCTCAGCAACTGATAAAAAGCTAGTAGTAAGAAATTAATTTTTACTATGTAAAACATAAAATACACATTCTTTTCAACTGTACATAATAAATCCACCAAAATATACTGTATACCAGACTGTAAGACATGACTGAATGTATTTAAATGGAACTGAAATCATAGTAGGTATGTTTTCTGACCACAATTAAGTTGAATTAGAAATTAATAACAAGAAGATATTTAAGAAAGCCTTAAAATTTAGACTTTACACCGTCTATTTCAAAATAATCCATGGGTCAAAGAAGGGATATTGAAAAATATGTTGAACTGAATGATGAAAATAAAAAAATATCAATTTTATGAAATGCAGCTAAACCACTGGCTAAAGAAAATTAATGGTTTTAGATGAACATATTATAGAAGAAAAATAAGTTTAAAATCAAAACCTAAAATGTCACCTTAAGAGGCTAGAAACAGAACAGCAAAATAACCCTAAAGTAAGTAGAAGGCAACAAAGGAGAGAAATAAAATTAAGAGTAGAAATAGAAAGAAATAGAAAACAAAGAAAAATAGAGAAAATCATCATCAAAACCTGGTTCTTTGAAAAAAAATTAACAAGATTTATAAAAACATATATAGATTGGTTAGCAAAAAAAAAGAGAAAATATAGTTCACCATTAAAAAAAATGAGAAAAATATTATTCTTAATGAATTTATAAACATTAAAGGACAATAAAATACTATTTGGAACACCCCTATAAAAACTGCATGAAGAAAAATGTCAATATGCCTTGAGAGACATAAATTACAAAAGCTTACCCATGTATAAATAGTTAATTTGAATAGCCCTATTTCTATTTAAAAATTGAACTCACGTTTTAATACTGCAGTCTAAAATGTCTTCATCTATATATTCTATTAAACATTTATGAAGGAAAACAACAATTATATACCATCCTTCCAGAATATATAAAAGAAGGAAAATTTCAAAACTAATTTCATAAGACCAGATTACAATTATACCAAAACCAGACTAACAAAATTAGATCAAAATTCTTCATGAATGTACATGTAAAAATCCTTAATAAATTATTAGTAAAAGAACCTCAAAAATATATAAAAATAATGACACATTTGACCAAGTAGAATTTATCTTAGGAATGCATGGTTGATCTAATATTAGAAAGAATGAAAGAACAGAATGAATAGAATAGTCATACAATGTTCTATGAATATCCATAGAATATTCAATAGAATGAACAGAATACCCAAATTTTGGGCATGAATGAATGAATGAATAGAATACCCCGAAGGAATGAATACCCAATTTTTGCATCAACAGGACGGAACCGGAGCAGATCATGCTAAGTGAAATAAGTCAAGCAGAGAAGGTCAATTATCATATGGTTTCACTTATTCTGGAATATAAAGAATAGCATGAAGGACATTTGGAGAAGGAAGGGGAAAATGAAGGGGGCGGAAATCAGAGGCGGAGACAGAACATGATGGGGGAAATAAACTGAGGGTTTTAGAGGGGAAGGGGGTGGGGGATGGGTGAGCTGAGTATGGGAATTAAGGCGGGCACGTATTGTATGGAGCACTGGGTGTTATACGCAAACAACGAATCATGGAACGCTGCATCAAAAACTAACGATGACTAATGATGACTAACCTAAAGTAATAATAAAAAAAGAAAATCAATCATGGTAATTTACCAAATTAATAGAATAAAGGTGAAAATTGTGGAATCATTTCAACAGCTGTAGAAAAAGTGTTTAACAAAATTCAACATCACCTATGATTAATAAAAGAATTCTCGGCAAACTAGGAATAGAAGGAAACATTCTTAAGCTGATGAAGAGCATCTACAAAAATCTAGTGGCACTATGCTTTTTGGTGAGTATTGAATGCTTTCTCCCTAATATCAGTAATAAAGTAAAGATGCCTTCCATCATCCCTTCAGTTAACATTGCATATTGCATATTGCATATTTGCATATTGCAATAAGGCAGACCACCAAAAACAAGTCAAAAGGCATAAATTTAGGAAGGATTGAGTAAAATTATTTTTATTTGCTGTAGTATGTTTGTTTACTTAAATATCTTCACATGAAACAACTAGTGAATTAGCAAGTGAAATTAGTATGGCTGCAGGATTCAAGACTAATAGAGAAAATTTATATATATAGGAAGCAAATAACTGGAAATGAAATGAAAAAAGATTCCACTTACAATAGACCCCCCCCAATAGGCAAGATTTCTATACTGAAAACCACATCTATTGTCAAGAGGAATTAAAGACCTAAATAAGTGGAGATATATCATTTCACAGAATGGAATAGTTAACATTCAACAAATTGCCAAATAAGATTCTAGAACTTCTTTTTTTGCAGGTTCAAAGGTCTTCCTAAAATTTATCAGAAAATACAAACACTCTGGAGGAGCCAAAGCTATTTTTAAAAAAGACTTCATTTTTTAGAGCTCTTTTAGATTTACAGCAAAACTGGAGGGAGGAACAAAGATTTCTCCTACACCCCTTGTCCCACACATGCATAGTCTCCTCCATCATCCACATCACTCACCAGAATGGCACTTTTTTTTTTTTTTTTTTTAAACCAAGGATGAATCTTCACTGACACATCATAATCACCCAAGTCAACAGTATACCCGAGGGCTAATTCTTCCTGTTGTATATGCTACTGGTTTGGACAAAAGTAAATTAAGATTCACCCACCATTGTAATATACCAAGTATTTTCATGGCCCTATAAGTCTTCTGCTCTCTGCCTATTCATCCTTCTCTCCTACACATTCCTGGCAACCCCTGACAATTTACTGTCTGTCTCTATAGTTTTGCCTTTTCCAGAATGTCATATAGTTGGAATCATGCAGTATGTAGTCTTTTCAGATCTACTTTTTTCACTTAGTAATATGAATTTAAGTTTGCACTATGTCTTTTATGACTTGGTAGCTTGATTCTTTTTAGTGCCAAATAACACTGCATTGTCCGGACCCATTACAGTTTATATATCCAATCACCTCCTGAAAGACATCTTGGTTGCATCAATTTTTGGCAATTATTCTTGTGCAGGCTTTTGTGTGGACATAAGTGTTGAAATCCTTTGGATACCGAGGACCTTGATTGCTGGGTCATTTAAGAGAGTATAGTTAGTTAATAATCTGCCAAACTCTTTTCCAAAGTGAATGTACCATGTTGCAAGCCCACCAGCCATGTATGAGATTTACTGTTGATCCACATCCTCTCCAGCGTTTGTGTTTGTGTTGCCAGTGTTCTGGATTTAAGCCATGCTATAGGTGTGCAGTGGTGTCTCCTTGCTATTTTAATTTGTATTTCCCTGACGACATAAGGTGTGCAACATCTTTTCATGTGCTTATTTGCCATCCGTGTATCTTTGGTGAGGTGCCTGTCATGATCTTTGGCCCATTTTTAAATCGACTGTTTGTTTTCTTCTCATTGAGTGTTAAGAATTTCTTCTAGGGGCGCCTGGGTGGCTCAGTGGGTTAAAGCCTCTGCTTTCGGCTCAGGTCATGATCCCAGGGTCCTGGGATTGAGCCCTGCATCGGGCTCTCTGCTCAGCAGGGATCCTTCTTTCCTTCCTCTCTGCCTGCCTCTCTGCCTACTTGTGATCTCTGTCTGTCAAATAAAAAAAAATTTTTTTTTCTTCTATATTTTGGATAATAACTATTTATCAGCTATGCCTTTACAAATATTTCCCCCCAGTTTGTGGCTTATCTTCTAATTCTCTTGATACAGTTTTTAACAGAGCAGTTTTAATTTGAATAAAGTCCGGCTTGTCAATTCTTTCATTCTTGGGTCATGCTTCTGGTATTATATCTCAAAAGGCATCACCAAATTCAAAGTCATTTGGATTTTCTCCTATGTTAATATCTGAGGTTTTATAATTTTGCATTTTACATTTAGGTCTATGATCCTTTTTGAATTAATTTTTTGAAGAGTATAAGGTCTGTCTCTAGATTTTTTTCTTTCCATGTGCATTTCCAGTACCATTTGTTGAAAAGACTGTCTTTGCTCCATTATATTGTCTCTATTTCTTTGTCGAAGATCAGTTGACTATGTGGGGGTCTAATTCCAGGCTCTCTACTCTACTCCGTTCCATTGATCCTTATCTTTTTTTTTTTCCCCCTCAATACCACATATTCTTGACACTGCAGCTTTATAGTAGGCCTTGAAGTTGGGTAGCATTGGTCCTCCATTTTTGTTCTTCTCCTCTTAATATTAGTTAGATATTCTAGGTCTTTTGCCTCTCCACGTAAAGATTAGAATCAATTTGTCAATACCCAAAAAATAACTTATTGGGATTTCAAGACTACATTGTATTTATAGATGAAATTAGAAAGAACTTAACATCTTGACAATGTTATCTTCCTATCCCTGAACATATATCCATTTTTTAGTTTTTTGATTTATTCACTGTAGTTTTCATTCGATACAAATTTTATTAGATATATAGCTAAGTGTTTCATTCGGGGATGGTAATATAAAAGTGTTGTTTTTAATTTCAAATTCCAGTTGTTCATTGTTGGTATACAAGATAGCAAGGGACTTCTTGTATATTAACCCTGTATCCTGCAACCTTGTTATAATCAAATCATTTGATTTGATTTTTTTTTAAGATTTATTTATTGGAGGAGGGATGGGCAGAGGGAGAGAGAAAGCTCAATCAGACTCCCTGCTGAGCACAGAACCCAATGCAAAGCTCAATCTCATGACCCTGAGAACATAACCTGAGTCAAAACCAAGAGTAAGATGCTCAACCAACTGAGTCACCCAGGCACCTTCCCCACAAAATGTCTGCTTTAAATTAATGTAGTTTTTTGTTGTATGTAATGAATTGTATTTTTGTTTATAGATTGTCCCTTAATAAACATAATGATAAAAATAATAATGTAAAGAGTATTTCCCATTTCATGGAACACTACATCAAAAACTATTGATGTACTGTGTGATGACTGACATAACATAATAAACAAAATTAAAAACAAACAAAAAATAATAATTCTGGGAAAAATATAGGGAAAACTGAGGAAACCTAAATAAAGTCTGTAATTTTGGCTATTAAAAATTATTTCCCATTGCCTCTAAATTTTCAAATTTATTTGCAAAATATTTTCATAATACTCATCTTTTTTTTTTTTAAGATTTTATTTATTTATTTGACAGAGAGAGCTTACAAGTAGGCAGAGAGGCAGGCAGAGAGAGAGAGGAGAAAGCAGGCTCCCCGCTGAGCAGAGAGCCCGATGCGGGACTCGATCCCAGGACCCTGGGATCATGACCTGAGCCGAAGGCAGCGGCTTAACCCACTGAGCCACCCAGGCGCCCCAATACTCATCTTTTTAATACAAGTACAATAACTACACTGTAATTTTTGTTAACTCTCTCTGTCAAGTATTTGTTTTCTAGTTCAGTGATATCTGCATTCATCTTCTTCACAGTACTGGTATAGTAGATTAATCACATGGAAACTCACATCACTGGGATCAGCTTATTTTCTAATTTAGCTACATCCCATAAGTTTAAATATGTCATATATTCATTATTATTCAGTTCAAAATGTTTTCTAGTTTCTATTATGATCTCTTCCTTGACCCCTAGATTTTTTAGGAGATTTTGCTTAATTTTCAAAGTGGATGGGCATTTTCTAGTTTTATTTTTATTATTGATGTCTAGCTTCTTAAGTTTAAAAACATAAAATAGTATTTAAAATCTACCTCTGATAAGTCCAAGAATAGGCACCTGTGTATTAAGGAGGGCACATGTTGTGATGAGCCCTGGGGGTTATACGCAACTGATGAATTGCTGAACACTACAAGAAAACTTATGATGACGGGGTGCCTGGGTGGCTCAGTGGGTTAAAGCCTCTGCCTTCGGCTCAGGTCATGATCCCAGGGTCCTGGGATCAAGCCCCACATCAGGCTCTCTGCTCAGCGGGGAGCCTATTTCCCTCTCTCTCTGTCTCTGCCTGCCTCTCTGCCCTCTTGTGATCTCTCTCTGTCAAATAAATAAATAAAATCTTAAAAAAAAAAGATTTTATTTATTTTTTTGTCAGAGAGAGAAAAGAGCACAAGCAGGGGGAGCAGTAGGCAGAGGGAGAAGGAGAAGCAGGCTCCCCGCTGAGCAGGGAGCCCAACGTGGGATCCCAGGACCCCAGGATTATGACCCGAGCTGAAGGCAGATACTTAACCGACGGAGACCCCCAGGCGTCCCCCTCTCCAGGATCTTGGCCACACAAGTCCTGTTGTCCTGAACATCCTCTCACGATCACAAATCTTTTTTTTTCTTCTTTTAAATTTTATCTGGCTTTTCTAGGTGTTTTGTGTTAGTGTGCCACATGCTGTTTCATGACAGCTGGAAGCAGAAAGCAACTGCTTCCATTCTACACAGAGCCGCAGGAACATTTGGGTAAATTTTGATCAGAACATAATGCCTTTTTACCCCAATAGCATCTTACCACATTTAGGATAAAAAACCAACCACTTTCCCTGACTTAAAAGATGCCGGGCCCTGCCTCTCTGCCCAACCTCATCTTATCCCCGACTCCCATCCCTCACACATGGTTATTTTCCAGCCATAATGACCTTCCTGCTATTGTGCAAGCCTGCCAGGCTTGGTACACTCAGGCCCCTTCCTAGGAAAGGGTAGAGGCTGACAAACACCCAGGCTCGATTTTAATATTTGCTCAATCCACATGATATTTCTAAGCATTTGCTTTTAGAAATTCCTTGTTTGATTTAGAGGTTTAAATATACTCTCCCGATAGGCACTCTGAATAAAGAACCCCAAACCCTTCAGTTGCTGCCATTTTCTATTTAACTTCTCTGTGTGGATATAATCTCATTAAGTGCTTAATATATCCATTCAGGAAAGTAAACAGACTTGAAAATCAGGAGCATTTTCCCTGTGTGAAAATAGTTTCTAATTACAGTAGTAATCATAAAAAAGAGATCAATCAACATGTAGTCTTCTTTAAATTTTTTTTTAGTTGACATTATACTTAGTATGTATTTTCTCTCAATTTTCTCTCTTCATTTTAAAATTCTGATAGTAAAAATAAATAAGTAAATAAAATTCCAAGAGTATTTTTTCTAAGGTTTAGAGTGTTTTAATTAGCAAAAACATGTTTTATGTTTGAACTTGCATAAATCTGAAAAAAATAAAGTAAGATTTTAATGCAACATTAATCACAGAAATAAATTTAGCATTTAAACTATACAGTAAAGGCTATTCTTGCTCTTAAGTGCAGGTAAATTCAATTATTTCAAATGAATGTGCTTTATGTTAGTAGGTATATACAGAGAGTAGGACAGTTTGGTTCTCATTCACCTGTTTGCACAGATATTTAAAAATGTGCGTGAATTCTGTAGGAGCAGGGAATCTTCATTTCGTTCACCAAGGTGCAGTATGAGACCCAGAACCCAACATTAGGTTTTGTTTGTAAGAATTAAGAGAACCAAACTATGAGAGACTCTGGACTCTGGAAACAAACTGAGGTTACAGAAGGGAAGGGGTGGGGGGATAGGGTAACTGGGTGATGAGCATTAAGGGGGACACATATTGTGACGAGCACTGGGTGTTACAGGCAACTAATGAATTGTTGAACACTATGTCAAAGACTAATGGTATACTGTATGTTGGCTGACTGAACATGGGGAAAAAAAAAAGAAATAAATAAAGAAGAGAACCATGCTGGATATATGCAACTGGTGTAAGCCCAGCCCAACAGCCATCACTTGTCTGTGTGTACCGTGAGCTCCAACCACATGGTATTTCTTTCTTTTTATTTCTCAATCACATGCCATTTCTATAGAGTTCCCCAAGTGTTTGTGAGATGCCTTGGTAATTTCGCACATGCTGTACCTTCTACCTGGAATGCCCCCATGGCACTCACCAAAAATGTCTCATCACCTATCACGACCTAAGTCCCACAGCACACCATCTGGGAAGTCCTCCCATCAGCATTCTGCTGCATTCTGTCCATACCTTGATTAGATCATTTATTTCCTTGTGTTGTCTCCTTCCACCTGCCTGAGAGGTCTTACCTCTCAATCCTTTTTGTCCTTCCAGAGATTTCTATTTCTACCACAGAACAGATACCCAGTAACATTTCTTATATTAATCTTATCAGCCATAGAACTTCACCTGGCTTTCCCCATTAAAAACATTCTCACTGATCCTTCAAATTTACCCTTCAGAAGTAGCAATTCGGATGATTAGCTGAAAGACCACGTTCGACTTGATAACCGTCTTCAGCCTCATCATCCAATGCTATAGATTTAAACTTTATTCTTCCTTTGAAGGGGAGGGGTTATACTCATCACTTTGAGTATCCGATAAAATCTGTGGATACTCTTTCCAGAATTTATCCACAACCACCTATGTACCCCAAACTGATCAGTATCAGGCTCTAAAGGCAGATGACCTGCTTCAAATTCTGGTTCTGCCATTTACCAGCTGAGACCTGGGGAAAATTACTTAACTTCTCTGTGTCTTGGTTTTCCCATCTTTAAATGGAGGTAAGAATAGTACATTAGAGTTGTTGTGAGGACTGAGCTAATTACATAAAATGTTTCCACTGCTTGACATAGTAAGCCCTATATATAAGCCTTATAGAAGTAGGTTCTCGGAACTGGAGATGCGAAGAAAAACTGGATATTAGCATCTGCTTGAGGAGCTCAAAGGCTCACGGGAAAGATGGATGTGCAAATAAAAAAAGGGACAGAAAGGAAGGAGCACTTTCCTCCTGAGGTCCAGGGTGGGAATCAAGGAAGGCCCAGGAGGGAGGTGGCATTTTAGCAGAGTCTTGATGGGTGAGCAGGACTTGCTAGTTGATTCGTTGGGAATGTACATTTCAGGCAGACATGAGCAAAGATTATCTTGCAGCCTCGTGAAAGCATGTGGGGCAGTGGGGGATGGCAACTACTGAGAGTGTAAGGTACTGGTGAGGGGAGCTGAAGCACATTGCACACACTACAAATTATTCTATTCGACACCCATGTTCAACACCTTCTCCCTTCCTCTCCTTATTTTAGAGCTGGGGAATCGAAGTACTAGATTTTCCCAAACAGGTGAATGTCTGTGACAGATAACAGGGCTTTTGCTGGGAAGGGCTTCTCTTACAGAATAAAAATGCAAAGCCTTACACGGAGAAGGCTTTTTGCTCTCTTCTCTCGAACTTGAGGTTGAGGCTTTAAGACAGGACGTTGAGTGTCATTGGCTAACAGTGTGGTGGGAAGACCCAGAGAGCTCGAGTCCCTTGTTGGTGTTCTCAGCAGCTGCACTTCCAGAACCACCTCCCTCTGGACTTCTTGTTTGTAAAAAATACCACAGCAGGCCCCACATCCTCTAGCTCAGAGCCAAGTGCATCCGTTATGGACACAAGCGGTAAGTAACGCTGGGACAGCCAAGTCCTTGAGTGCTCTGCACAGGAGAGCATTTAGGGGTGGAAACTGCAGATCTTCAGTCAAGTTATCTGATATTTAACTTGAGAAATCAGTTACCCTCAGTCTAATCCTCATAGGGAAGACCTGTGGCAAAACTTATTGTAGAACACCAACTTTTTTTTTTTTTTACATACTTAAATTAAATTAGTTAACATACAGTGTATGATTAGTTTCAGATGTAGATTCAGTAATTCATCAGTTGCATATAACACCCAGTGCTCATTATATCACATCCTCTCCTTAAGGCCCATCACCCAACCCAGTTAAAAAAATAAAAAAAAGAACACCAACTTTAACCAGGGGAGGCTGAATAGAATGCAGGAGGTCAAAAGCAAAGGACTAGTGAGAGTGTGCTAGGATCTTTCCAGAGTGAAGTAAATCTTAACTAGAGATGCAGAAATAATTTCAGAACTTAAAGTGGATTCTAGCTGACATTTTTAGACCAAAAACATTCTGATAGTGGTGGGTTTCTGAACTGTTCTTTGAGACTTATAATACCTTTGTGACTAAATGTTTTAGAACAAGTTGCTCTGAAGTTCTTCGGAAGAGAGAAGCCCCCCCACCCCGCCCCCATGTACTACAAATTCCTGTGGCGTCTTTTATTATCCCCAGGAATGCAGTGAGGAGACCAGAAATAATTGGTGACAATAGCCAGGACTGAAGGATCAAATAATTTAAGATTCAGTATTCCATGCTACTGGTACTCTCAGTGCTCTAGAATCTGTTGATAACCAAAGCAGTAGGAAGTTCAAGTGCAATCCCATTGCCTTTACATTGCTCTAACTTTAAACATTGCTCCTCTGTAAGGCCTGGGTCAGGGTTTATTAAGCCTAGGAAGTGGGTGGTGTAATTTAAGAGACAATGAGATTTATCCCCAGAGACAATGAGATTTATCCCCAGACATCTAATTACGCTTTCTTATTCAAGGACGCTTGTAAAGTCTACAACAGAGATGATCTACTCTGAAGAATAAAGGAAGGAAACCTGTCCAAAGCAAGTGCCTTGGAAAGGAGGAGCACATTCCCGTCAGTAACAGCCTGGTGAAGGTAACCTCAGGCTCAGATTGAGGATGATTGATTTCTTAAATCCACATGAGTAACAGGTCATGCTGAGATTTGAACCAAGATTTGTGTGGCTGCAAACCCGTGCTTTTAACACCAACATTAAATAGTAGCCCCTCCCATGCCCTAAGCCTCCCTGCTTCCCCAGCCCACACAGTCAGCAGGTCACAACCTCAAGCCAAAGCATGTGAGTTAAACTGCCCAGCAGGTGGTGACAACTTTCTGTTAGTTCCCTAGGAGAGAACTTAGTCACTGTGAGGCCAAGTCTGACATGTGCGTGGCTTTACTGAGGAATGTCCTCACTTCTGGCCGGTAGAGGACACACATTCGGGAGTGGAGACAGGCCTTCCTGAGACAGAACCAACCACTCGATACTCCAGCAAGTTACCAAACACCGTTCAGACCAGGAAGGTGGGATGCAAAATTAGGGTTCATGTTTATTTAAATAAAAAAAATATGTAACTCCCAAGGGTATTGTAGGGCTTCATGATTTACCTGTTCTAGGAAATGGATGGTTTTAGAAACTCTGGAACTGGTCTAGAGGGACACATTTAAAATCTGGCATTCTTGCCTAAGGACTGCACACGTAGGAAGAGTGTCAGAATGCTTCTCTTCTTTCTTCCACACAGAGGTACTGGGAGGCTGTCTTGCTCTCAGATGAAGAGCTACAGCAGGCCTACTGAGTGTTACTGCAAGTTTCCTGGTATTGCCTTGAGGGCCTCCAGCAAAATCCCTGAATTACAACCCACAGAGAACACAGCTCTCTTCTAAGATCAGAGAGCCATGAACTTAGCAGCAGTCTGGGGCTCCAAGAAAGGAGGGCATGGCATGTGGGCTGGTTTATGGTCAGTTGTTTCAGTTGGCCACTCAGACTTCTTTTCAGGGCCCACAACACTCACCTCGGCCTGCCAGATGGGGTTCACAGTGTTGCCTATGATCTTGGATCTCCTCTCCTGTCCATGGTGTGGGAGGGCAGGGAAGATGCTGTGCTTTCCAGGCTGAATGGAAATCTTCAGGTAAGGGTCTGGGTTGAAAAACATCCCTTTCTTCAACCCCATGGCCTGGAAATCTATAAAATTAGGAACATTTTAATTTAAATGTGTTTTGGTGAGGTTAAAGATCATATCAGGCTTTACACAAGGAGAAAAGTCCATCTAAAATGTGGAAAAGTCTTTCCAATCTTTAGACTGTTTTCTACCTCATTATAAAGACAGACTGGTATGTCTACAGAACCCATTATATGGAACAATTACTGACATGTAGAAAACCATTCCTTGTCAAAAATCAATACAACAGATATTGTGGTTACTATGTGTTTTAAGAGAGGATGGTTGGCCTTTCCTGGACTGGACTTCCAGCTTTCCTCAGGACAGTTGAGGTGAGGGCCTGAGGTCACCTCAGGAAACCTGGTGGACACTGAGAGAAGAAATCCAAATGAAAATTCTAAGGGTCTAAGTGAAAATTCCTCTGCAAAGTGGAGAGGTAAGATGGCCAAGGGCTGTAGTCTCACACAATGAATATAGTAGGTCTATCAACCCATGTCTATGTGGCAGAACCAAAATGGGAACCAATTAACAGAGATATTGTCTCCTTCCCCAGCCCCATGCTGCCCATCCTACATGGCATCCCTCTCAAGTTTCAGGATTTCACTGTTTTGGTTAATTAAAGTCCCTCTTGGTTTCTGGAAGGCAGTTGAGAAGTTTTCTATGCTTCTGCTGTTTCTGCAGGTTTGCACAATTAACTGTTATTTCTCAAGCATTTCAACAGGAACATAAGAATGGTAAATCAGGAGCTGTTGGCTTTCTGCCCTAATAACACAAAAGTATTGAGTTTCTTCTTCCTTTTTCTTTAACTTAGATACATGCTAATGTCATCAACTATTTTATTTTAAATAAAATACTTTATTTTGATGGGGGGAGTTGTAGGTTCATAGCAAAGTGAAGAGGAAGTACAGATTTTCCCATATACCTCTTGCCTCACACATGCAGAGCCTCTGCCATTATCAACATTCCCCACTAGCGGGGTGCAATTGTTACAACTGATGAACCTATACTGACACATCATTATTACCCCAAGTCTGTAGTTTACATTAGCATTCACTTTTGGTGGTGTATCTTCTATGGATTTGGACAAATGTATCCATTATTAGAGTATCATACAGAATATGTATACTGTCCTAAAAAGTCCTCTGTTCTCCACCTCTCCCATAACCCCCACCCCTACCTCCAGGCAACCACTGAGTTCCCTACTGACTCCACAGTTTTGCCCTTCCCATCATGTCATAAAGTTGGAATCATATAGTATGTAGCCTTTTCAGAATAACTGTTTTTCACTTAGTAATATGCATTTAAGATTCCCTCATATCTTTTTCTAGTCTGAGAGCTCGTTTCCTTTTAGCAATGAACATCAATCCATTGTCTGGATATACTACAGTTTATTCATCCATTCACCTACTGAAGGATATCTGAGTTGCTTCCATGTTTTGTCAATTATGAAAAAAGCTCCTATAAACATCTGTGTGCAGGTTTGGTACAGAGTTAAGTTTTTAACTCATTTGGGTAAATACCAAGGAATGCAGTCACTGGATCCTATGGTAAGATTATGTTTAGTTTTGTAACAAATGACCAAACTGCCTTTGAAAGTGGCTATACCACTTGTATTCCCAACAGTAACCACTGAGAGTTCTCACTGTTCTACATTCTTGTCAGCATTTGGTGTTGTCAGCATTCTGGATTTTGGCCAATCTAATAGGTATGTGGTGGTATCTCATTGTTGTGTTTATTTGCGTTTCCCCAGTGACATACGATATGGAGCATGTTTTCAAATGATTTTTTGTCATCTGTATGAGATGTCTGCCACAATCTTTGGCCCATTTTTAAAAATTGAGTTGTTTGTTTTCATATTGAGTTTCAAGAGTTCTTTGTATAATGGATAATGTTCTTTTAACATAAGAGTATTTTGTAAATATTTTTGCCCAGTGTGGCTTGTCTTCTTGTTCTCTTGACATTGTTTTTTGTGGTGTAGAAGTTTTAAATTCTAATAAATTTCATCCTTTATCAATTATTTCTTTTATGCACCACATCTTCAGTGTTGTAGCTAAAAAGTCATTGTCATACCCAATGTTATGGAGATTTTCTCCTGTTACCTTCAAGAAGTTTTATAGTTTTGCATTTTACACTTAAGTCTGATCCATTTTTTAGTTATTTGTAAAAACTGAGGTATATTTGACATTTAAAATTATATTAGTTTCAGGTGTACAACATAATGGTTCATGTATTTGTATTATATTTGTATGAATGCAAAATGATTACCAAATAAGTCTATTTAACCGCCGTCATCACACATCGTTATAACTTTTTCTTCTGATAAAAACATTTAAGATCTATTCTCTTAGCAACTTTCAAATACACAATACAGTATTATTAACTTTAGTCACTATGCTGTATATTATATTCACATCATTTATTTGTTTTATAACTGGAAGTTTGTATCTTTTGACCATCTTCACCCATTCTGCCCAACCCCAACCAATCCACGAGCTTGATTTTTTTTTTTGAGTCCATGTATATGTGAGGTTATATGGTCTTTGTGTTTCTCTGTGTGACATATTTCATTTAGCATAATGCCCTCAAGTCCATCCATGTTGTCCAAATAGCAAGATTTCATTTTTTATTTAGCTGAATATCATTGTATTGTGTATATATATGCCACAATTTCTTTATCCATTCATCTATCAGTGGACACTTAGGTTGCTTCTGTGTCGTGGTTATTATAAATAATGTCTCAATGAACATGGGGGTGCATATATCTTTTTGAGTTAGTGTTTCCATTTCTTTGGATAAACACCCAGAAGTGGAACTGCTGAATCCTATGGTGTTCTATCTTTAATTTTTTGAGGAACCTCCATACTGGTTTTTATAGTGACTGCACTAACTTACATCCCTACCAATAGTGCATAAAGGTTCCCTTTCTCTACCACCTCACTAATACTTGTTTCCCCTTGTCTTTTTTTAAAAAATATTTTATTTATTTATTTGATAGAGAGAGACACAGTGAGAGAGGGAACACAAGCAGGGGGAGTGGGAGAGGAGAAGTAGGCTCCCCACTAAGCAGGGTGCCCAGTGGGGGGCTAGATCCCAGGACCCTGGGGTCATGACCTGAGCTGAAGGCAGACACTTAACAACTGACCCATCCAGGCGCTCCTCCCTTGTCTTTTGATACTAGTCATTCTAACACCTGTGAGAGGATATCTCATTGTGGTTTTGATTTGCATTTCACTTATGGTAAGTGATACTGACTATCTTTTTGTGTACTTGTTGGTTATCTATATGTCTTCTTTGATGAGCTGTCTATTCAGATCTTCTGCACATTCTTTTTTTTTTTTTTAAGATTTTATTTATTATTTGACAGACAGAGATCACAAGTAGGCAGAGAGGCAGGCAGAGAGAGAGAGAGAGAGAGAGGAGGAAACAGGCTCCCTGCTGGGCAGAGAGCCCAATTCAGGAATCGATCCAGGACCCTGGGATCATGACCTGAGCTGAAGGCAGAGGCTTTAACCCACTGAGCCACCAGGGCGCCCCTCTTCTGCACATTCTTAAGTCGGATTTTTTTTTTTTTCTGCTGAGTTGCATGAGTTCTTTGTGTATTTTGGATATATAACCCCTTTATATATTTTATATTTTGGATATTAACCCTTTTTTAGAAATACAATTTGCAATTATTTTCTCTTATTCCTTTCCATTTTGTTGACAGTTTCCTTTGTCGTGAAAATGCTTTTTAGTTTGATGTAGTCCCATTTATTTATTTTTGCTTTTGTTGCCTTTGCTTTTGTCAAATCCCAAAAAATCACCACCAAGACTCATGTCTATGCTTTCTTATAAAACTTTTGTGAGTTCAGGTCTTATGTTCAAGTCTTTAATATATTTTGAGTTATTTTTTTGTACGGTGAAATATAGGTCTTGTTTTATTCTTTTGAATGTGGCTGTCCTGTTTTCCCAGAATTGTTTATTGACTGGATTGTCTTTTTCTCATCGTATATTCTTGGCTCCTTGCTATAAATTAAATGACCATAAAAGAGTATGTTTACTTCTGGACTCTCTATCTGTTCCTTTGATCTATCTATGTGTCTTGTTTTTATGTTAATATCATACTATTTTGACTGTTATAGTTTTGTAATATAGTTTGAAATTGGGAATGATTCCTCCAACTTGGCTCTTCTTTCCTCAGATTGCTTTGGTTATTTGGGGTCTTTTGTGGTTCCATACAAATTTTAGAATTCTTTGCTCTATTTCTGTGAAAAAATGCCATTGGAATATTGACAGAGATTGCACTGAATATGTAGACTGCTATAGGTAGTATGGACATTTTGACTATATTAATTCTTCTCACCCATGAGCATGGACTATCTCCCCATTTATTTGCATTTTCTTCAATTTCTTTCATCAGTGTTTCTTGTTTTTGGTGTACAGGTCTGTCTTTCCTTAGTTACATTTATTCCTAGGTATTTCACCCTTTCTGATGAAATTATAAATGGGATTATTTTCTTAATTTCTTTTTCTGCATTACTACAGAAACAGCAGATTTTTGTATTTTGATTTTGTATCTTCCAACTTTATTGAATTTATTAGTTCTATTCAGTGGGTTATTCAGTGGGTTGATTTTTGTGAAGGGTGTAAGTTCTGGATATAGAGTCTTTTTTTTTTTTTTTGCATGGAGATGTCCAGTAGTTCTAGCACCATCTGTTGAAAAGACTGTCTTTATTCCACTGTATTGCCATTGTTCCTCTGTCAATGATCAGTTGACTAAATTTATATGGGTCTCTTTCTGGATACTCTATTCTGTTCCACCGATCTATCTGTCCCATCACAATATGACACTAACTTGATTACCACAGCTGTAGCAAGTCTGAAGTTGAGTAAGTCAGTTCTCCAACTTTGATCTGCTCTTTGAATACTGTGTTGGTTTTCTGGGTCTTTGCATCTCTCCATAAATTTTAGAGTCATATATCAGTATCTACAAAATGACTTACTGGGGTTTTAACTGGGATTGCACTGATTCTATAGAAAAATTAAAATCTTGACAATACTGACTCTTTTAATCTGTCAATATGGCATATCTCTCCATTCATTTAGTTCTTTAATTTCATTCATCAGAGGTTTTTTTTAAAGATTTTATTTATTTATTTGACAGAGAGAGATCACAAGTAGGCAGAGAGAGAGAGAGGAGGAAGCAGACTCCCTGCTGAGCAGAGAGCCCGACGCGGGACTCGATCCCAGGACCCTGAGATCATGACCCGAGCCGAAGGCAGCAGCTTAACCCACTGAGCAACCCAGGCGCCCCTCATTCATCAGAGTTTTGTAGTCTTCTTCATACAGACCTTGTACAAATTTTGTTAGAATTATATCTAAACATTTTGGTTTTGGGGGTGCTAATATAAAAAGACATTTTGTGTTTAATTTCAAATTCCATTTGTTCATTGCCAGTATACAGGAAAGCAACTGACTTTTTGTTTATTAATCTTTATCCTGTAATCTTGCTATAATTATTTACCAGTGGTTCTTCAGGCACACATTTGCTTTACTGGGGCTCACTTAGACATGAAAAAAATGCCAGTTGACTGTCTTATCTCCCAAGGACACTCATGTACTTAGTGTACTTAGTGTCTTTGGTCTTAGCTCTCTGACATTCATGGCCTGCGACATTTGTTGGTTGACAACAAGCTAAGATAATAGTTTTCTGTGTTCCATAGAGTCCCAGAGCTTCACGCCATTGTGTCTCCCCAAAGACCACTTAGGATGGAATTTAATGTGTAGGGCTCTGAGCTTTGTATATCATTTTAGGCAGTGTAACTCAGTTTTTCTTTTAATTCTGAAATTATTCTGGATTTACAGAAGAGTTGCAGAGATGGTACAGATATTTTCAAGACATCATTACCCAGTTTGCCCCACTATTAATATATTACAGAACTATAATGCATTATGAAAACTAAAAAATTAGATTACTCAACTAAATACTATTAATTAAGTTACATACTTTATTTGGATTTTCACTGACTTTTCCACAAATGTACTATTTTGAGCAGCTTGGTTTTTATCTGTTTTACCAAATGAGCTTCATGTGAGATTTCACTTAAACAGTCTGCTGGTTGCTTCTCTCCCTAGGCTTTCCCCTACCTCCACTTTATAAACTTTCAGATAATGCTAGTGACAATGGAGGCAAAGTGAAATGGCAGCTTTTATTCCTATTATCTCAAAGTGCTTTAGCATCTATTATTACTGTCTCTTCTGGTATCCTTATGAGGTCAAGGAAAACGGAGCAGGTATTTTTAATTTTTGTTTTAAATTAAATGTGGAATTACACTAGAAGATAGGGAAACTGAGGCACATAGAGATGGAGTAACTTGTAGGTAAGAGTCAAATAGGTCACCCAACTGTTGGTTGACCTTTTATTGTCTCCATGGCCTTCAGGTGAGCGAAACATACCTGAGAGAGAAAAGCTGATCAGCCTCCGACTTCCTTGGCCTTGGACAGTCTCATCAGAGCCAATGCTTTTAAAAATCTGTAAGAAGGAAAATGGGAGACAAGCAAAACAAGCATTGAAATAGATACACTGCAAAGCAAACATGCTTAATCACAGTTATTTCTCCAACTATAGTCTACAAAGACAGCAGTGTTGTGATTTTATTAGGCTACTATTGATTAAAACAAGCTTCTAGCAATCTTATGTCTTTCCCAGTAATAGAGGATCTGCTAGTGGGGAGGAGGGGCATTTTTCAGAGTAATGGAAATCAACAAACACAATTACTGTAATATTAGAGGCTCTTTGTAACTACTTATGTAAACAACATCTTTTCACATTCAAATTTGCAAAAACTATTTATTAAAGCAGACCCTAAGGCAACAGAATGATATAGGTCAATAGATGTTTACTGCTGTAATTATAATGTGTTTCCATTTAGCAAAGTATGCTGTAAAACTGCGGTACCTCCATTTCTTCTAATCTGTATTATTATCTAGGGATTTCCAGGAAATTCTGTGTATTAGGGAAGAGCCTGAGCATAGCATTAAGAACTACTTTGAGTTCTCTCTTATTTAATCTGGGAAACTTCAGAAACATAATTGTTACATGGATTATCTGTAGTCTGGTGAGTATTTGCAAGTCAAGTTGCTAAAATGTTTTATTTTCCAGCATTGCTCAATATATATCTGCTAATATATTAATCAGAACACCTAAAGTCCTTGCTTCCATTTTCTCCTAGGAAAGTTCTATTCAGAAATGATCATGACTATTTATTCCAACACAGTATTACTATTTAAAGCACTGCATTTGCAGAAAATAATTTTTTAAAAGTTAGATTATTAAGCAAATTCATACAGTGTCCACTTCTTTTTTTTTTGTAAGGATTTTATTTATTTATTCGACAGAGAGAGAGAGAGAGAGAGAGAGAAAACAAGCAGGGGGAGAGGCAGAGGGAGAGGGAGAAACAGGCTCCCTGCAGAACAGGGGAAGCCCAATGTAGGACTTCATCCCAGGACTCCAGGATCATGACCTGAGCTGAAGGCAGTGGCTTAACCAACTGAGCCACCTGAGCCCAGCTGCCCAAGTGTCCACTTTTTAGAAGGTAATCTGTCCTGAGAAAGGAGAAGATAGAAAACTTGAACTTGTCAGCCTCTAGCTCAAAGTCTCTGTTGTAGGTTGTGGGGCTGTTTCTATTGCCTTTTCAGTATCCTTGATGCTGTAAGAGTGTGACTATATGCTACCATCAAGCCACCTTTGTAAGACTTGAGTGTAACGACTGGGCATCACTAGGGCTCACAGCTTTGGCCCAGGAGAGTACAAAGGGATTTCTAGAATCCTTCTTCACACTGAAGCTGGTGCCCCTGGTGTGCCTACGTGTTTGGCTGTAGCTAATATGCAAATCTCCTCAGTATACCTGTTTTCAGACCCAAGTGCAAGGTGCATCTCAGGGCTCCTGGGCTGTGGCAGAGGAAATCAATGTCAGTGGCATATGGAATGGATCTTGGCATCAAGTGAGATAAGAGATAGGTCTGTTCTCTGAATCTCATTTGATAATAAACAATTAGAGGAAGACATGGCCTGGGATTTGTGGGTTGGGAATATGGGCTGGTTCCAAGGCATTATCTCCCCTCCATTTGGAAAGCCTGATTCTTCCTGCTCTGTGTGTGGTCTTCACATTGCCTGGCTGACACAGAGCCTGAGAAGTCAACAAACAGCTCAGACACTGTGTCCTCAGCCTCGACCCTTCTCCTAACTCTTGAAGTGGCCAATACACCTAGGCATAAATAAAAATTCCTTAATGTAAATTTTTCTTCTTTGTCAAACCTCTGTCCAGATGAAGGCCATAGAAGTTCTCAATAGGCTAGCCACAAGCCCTTACGCTGCTGTACGTGCCAGAGTAGGACAATGACAACTGTCTTCCTAATTCTAGTTTAAGGATGCCAACATCTAGCTTATCTCCTCAGAATATAAGTTCACTGAAGACACAACAGAAACCATACTTTAATAAAGACTTGTAGAATTATAAGTCTAAAGTGTGTGCATTCCAATTTTTAAAAAGTGGAGGACTAAACTACATTTTTCATAACAGGCTAACACAAGCTTAAACCTGCAACCATAGCAAAGGATAGTTTGAAGCATACATATTTTGCTTCTTCCTATTTAAATATTCCTCTTCTTGTTATGCAGGATATTTACAAATTTGTAAATATGCAGGATATTTACAAACTATTTCTTCATCTTTATGGTAGCAAAAATCAGGTCTGTAGACAAAGAGAGAAGTATGTATTTTTCAGAGGCTACTAAGCTCACAGAGGAGACACATTTAAAACCCCACAGAAATCTACTTAGCTCGTGGATTTTTGTTAACATTATTTACAGTCATCTCGGCGCCAGATTGACGATATGAACGTGGTGGCCAACAGTAACTGTGATTAACATTTTCCAGGAAGTAAAAATGTTTGCGTGTTTCAGGAAGGTTCTGCATCCTGACGTCTTGGTAGAGGTGAGTTCCAGGAGTGTGTTTGAGGTTAAAAGATCTGCTGCACATATAGAAGCCCCACCATTTATGGACTGTGAAAACGGTGTGAAGACTCAGCCAGAGTTCACCCTGGAACCACTTGACTGAGGTGATAGAGGCAGGTGAAGACTGCGCATCTTCTCAGGTCTGTAGGTTCTCTAGTTCCCTTTGCTCTTTCCCATGTGTGATGCCTCGCCGTTACCCTAACTGCCCGGTGCTAGTCCGGAGGCCCCCAGTCGGATGCAGCCCTCGCCAGTTCATTGGTTGTTTTCCACAAAGATGTCTCCACAACAAGCCTCCTCGGCAAATGGCGTAACAGATTCACAGCCCAATCTGTTGGTGGTGTGCAGAAGATTCCCGAAGGCTATGGAGAAGGCTCCTAGGGTTGAGGGAAGGGCTTTGGGGTTAGTTCTGATGTATCTCTCCTGCTCACATTCTCATTTTCTCTTTAGGTCTGCTGTCTGAAAGGCTCTAATTATGAATCTACATCGTTACATGCTCCCAAAACACAATTAGGCAAAAAATTGAGTGGAGAGCAGGCCTTTTTACCCCGGCAGGGGAACTCTGCTTCAGCAGTATGAAGGTGTGTAGCTGTTTGCTGGAAACATGCATGCCTCGAACACGCGGTCATATGAGTGTGTTAACCTATATCCTCCGTCTCCCAGTCTCTGAGAACACAGAGGTTTCTCGACAGGTGCCTGCTCTTTCCCAGAGGTAGGCAAGTGTGCCCCAGGGCGGGGTGGGGTGGCGGGGAGACATCTGCTGTGGAGCACCCACTGTACTCAAAATTTGGGGTAAAACTAATTTAAAAACAAACATAAAGAGCTTTGAAGTCAAATGCAAAACATGTGTGCATTTTGAGGTAAAAAAGGAGTTTTCGAAGAACTCTCTTGCATGGGAAAGGTGACTCTGAGTTGTTTCTGTAAATGTCCTGGACCTGGCTCTTCTTCCACAGGTAAAAGCTGGAAAAGTTCCATGTAGCACACTGCCCACCCCCAGCATTTCCAACAGGGGTGTGGCCACAGTATGTTCAATTCTAATGCATTAACTCTATTTACATAGCCACAACTATTCTCAAGTAATTGTAGATGACTCTTCCTCCTAAGATGCTGACAAGGTTTGTGTTCAGTTCCAGAACAATTCAAGCAACAATGATGCCAGACGTTGAAATTCATGACTTCACTGAACCTTTGTTTATTTATTTTTAAAGATTGTATTTATTTATTTCACAGAGACAGAGATCACAAGTAGGCAGAGAGGCAGGCCGAGAGAGAGGAAGGGAAGCAGGCTCTGTGCTGAGCAGGGAACCCGATGTGGGGCTCAATCCCAGGACCCTGAGATCATGACCTGAGCAGAGGCTTAGCCCACTGAGCCATCCAGGCCCCCCTGAACCTTTATTTATTTACCTGACCCAGGTAACTCTCATTTTCCTATAAAAGCAAAGTGCATGCTCAATGATTGTTAATATGAATTTAAAAATCAGGTGCCAGCTAACACAGCATTACCAATAATAAGCTATCCAAGCTGTGGCATATTAGCAGCCAAGAGCAGGGAATTACAGGTTCCATTTTAGATCAGAGATCAGTGGTTCCCATACAGTTCGATATATATTGCCTCCATCTAATAATTAATCTGATATGCCTCCAACCTGCCTTCAAAAAAACACATAAAAAGAAAGCAAACAAATCCAAGTTCCAAGTTTCCTTTCTACCTCCGTCTCTGAAATGTTCAATGTACAAATAATAAACAAAGAAACACATTATAAATGTTTATAGAGCACTTTTAAGTACATTTGTCTTACTGAATCCTCATAATATGATTATGAGGTGGTTAGGCAACTCATTCCAAGTTCTCCAGCAGAAAGGTCTATAAATCTAAAGTGCAAAGTCATCTTTAGGGGCATAAAAGAATAAAACATAAAATTGTAACAGTCAGCCACATTCCAGGCCATTTCCCAACCCCAGGGACACCTGTGATGGAAGACTTACAAGGCCCATCAAAGGGGCAAGAGACAAGTAACAGGGATGAAGGCTGGTGACATGCGAAGCCTGGAGCCAGTACTTCTAGACATACTCTGAGAATGGTTTGCAAGTCAAGCATCATTCACTCATCACTAGTTCACAAGTGTGAGAGCTAAGCTCAGAACAATTTGTTGGCTTCCCCAAATGCACCTGGGATGAATCCATCTATGGTCCCCCTGGCTTAAATAGAATGAGTTGCAGAACCTGCGACAGAGCCCTTCAGCCCTGTGAGACCATTTCCTCAGACCCAGTCTGGCTGCTCAACTCTTCAGCTCCTATTCTGTTATTTTGCTTGCTCCTCTCTGCCTTCTGATGCTGCTGTCACCAAGTCAGCTTCCAGAGTCCCCACTGCTCCTACATTATTGCCTTGAAGGCAAGGCATGGCCTTCAATCTCAGGGGTCTTCTGCTAATCACTTTGGGCAAAAAGAGAGGGGTTGGAAAATGAGGTATTCCTCTTAGTTTTCATTGTGTGAATTGAACAAAACATGTAACTACTGGGGAATGATTTTCTAGCTCTGACTGCTTTGGGCAACACAGGACTGCAGACATTAGCACCAGGAGCAAATCTCCTTGGGGGCAAGGGGCTGCTGTGCTGAGAGGCTAGGCATTTGGCCTTCTTTTCTTTTTTTTTTTTTTTTTAAGATTTTATTTATTTGACAGATCACAAGCAGGCAGAGAGAGAAGAAGAAGCAGGCTCCCCACTGAGCAGAGAGCCCGATGTGGGGCTCGATCCCAGGACCCTGAGATCATGACCTGAGCTGAAGGCAGTGGCTTAACCCACTGAGCCACCCAGGTGCCCCGCATTTGGCTTTCTTAAATAAAATGAGGAGACTGGGTACAGAGCAATGCTAGCTGGAAGTAAGCAAATCCTGGATGTTCCCTGATGATTTTTAGTTTTTCTAGCTATTTGTTTAAAAAATAGTTTCTTGTGTAGTGTAGACTATTCTGAAAGTAGGCGTATAACAAACTCTACCAAATTCTAAGACATAGTTGAGTCATTCCCTTTGTTCCGGGGCTGAGGTCTCTGACTTTAGAATGCATCAGAATCACCGGTGGGGCTTCATAAAATATAGATTACCAGACCCCATCCCCGAGAGTCTGATTTTGTAGGTTTCGGGAGGGCCCAAGAGTCTGTATTTCTACCAAGGCTCAGATGAGGCTAATGCTGCTGAGGGGACCACACTTGGAGAAGCATCAGTCTTAAGTGTCAATTTCTTTCAAACAGTAATAGAAAGATGCCTTTGATTTGTCTGTAACTCTTATCTCAAACTGTCTTGATCCTATTTCCAAGCACCAGAAGCAGGTTCTGTAATGCCTTGGCCCATGGAGGCCCCATGCGCTGTGCTCAAGCCTGTATCTATTAGGGACGAAAAATCCAACTCTCTGCAGATCTCACTTCCTGGTCTGGATGACTGTCCCCTAGACAGTGAGGCCCTCAATGTGTGAAGGGTCCTCCACTCTACTCTCTGTGAGCTGATCACTGTTGCCTGCTTCCACCTACAAAAGGCACTCTTGCAATCACTGAGCACAAGTGACACTGCAGGCTGTAAGATCTAGTGATGTGTTTTCTTTGGCTAATACAGTCATAGAACTTTAAAAAATTAGTTTCCAACATATTTTTTTTAATTAAACTATTTAAAATGTGGGTTTCAGACTTTTCCAGAATATCCAGAGTAAGCAACTGAAGCTGAGAAGTGGCAGTAGCACACCTTCCCAGGCCATCTCTTTGGAGCTGCCTTCATCAATCCTAAGATATCCATTGCTTTCCATGTTAATGCTGTGAAGTTGGGGTATCGCTAATCATCAATGTGTCTTGTAATTGGGAAGCTTTTTCTATCATGGTGGTATGAAAATCAATGATGCATCTTAATATCCATGGCATTTTAGATTCCATGAAATGTGATACCAACTTGGCTCCCTGGAAGCTTTTGGTGTGTATGTATGTATGTACATATGTGTGTAGTATGTATATATGCACGGGAGTATGCATGTACATGCACATGTATGGGTATACATACATGTGTGGGGCATGTACGTACTGTGTACACATGTAATCATATATACACATGTGTGCATGTGTGTATGTACATGGGTGGGGGGGTATGTATGTATGTATTTTTTACTTTTTTCTGTTTCATTTAAAATAATTTAGGAGGTGAAACTCACATAACATAAAACTGACCTTTTTTTTTAAAAATTATTTATTTGACAGAGAGAGATCACAAGCAGGCAGGAAGGCAGACAGAGAGGGAGGGGGAGAGGTAAGCAGGCTCCCCGCTGAGCAGAGAGCCTAATGTGGGGCTGGATCCCAAGACCCTGAGATCATGACCTGAGCCCAAGGCAGAGGCTTAACCAACTTAGCCACCCAGGCACCCCTAAAGTTGACCATTTTATTTTATTTTTTAATTTTTTATTTGACAGAGATCATAAGCAGGCAGAGAGAGAGGGAGAAGCAGGCTCCCCACTGAGCAGAGAGCCCAATGTGGGGCTCAATCCTAGGACCCTGAGATCATGACCTGAGCCAAAGGCAGAGGCTTTAACCCACTGAGCCACCCAGGTGCCCCTAAAATTGACCATTTTAAATGGAACAATTCAGTAGCATTTAACATATTCACAATATTGTGTGACCACTGTTCTATTTCTTAGACATTTTAACGACTCAGAGTGGAATCTTAAACCTTATGCCCATTGAGCAGTTTCTTTCCATTCTTCTCTCCTCCCCAGCCCCAGGAAACCTCTAATTTACTTTCTGTCTCTGTGGATTTACATATTTTAGATATTTCATATATGTGGGTTCATACAATTTATGGCCTTTTGTGACTAGATTCTTTTATTTAGTGTAATGTTTTTGAGGTTTGTACGAATCAGGGCTCTCCAGAAAAACAGAACCAACAGTGTGTGTGTATGCGCGTATGTGTATACACACACATATAATAAGGAACTGGGTCACACATTTTTCGAGGCTTACAAGTCCTAACATCTGCAGTCAGCAAGCTGCAGACTCAGGAGAGCTGATGGTGTTAAGTTCCAGTGTGAAAGCCAGCAGTCAAGACCCATGAAGGGCTGACGGTTCAGTCTGAGTCCTAAGGCAGGAAAAACCGATGTCTCAGCTAAAAGGCAGTCAGGCAGGAGGAATTCCCTTTCATTCAACAGAAGGTTAGGATTATTTTCTATTTAGATCTTCAGTTCCTAGGATGAGGCCCACCAACATTAGGGGGGCAATCTGCTTTATTCAGTTTATTAACGTAAATGTTAAGCTCATCCGAAAGTACCTTCACACGAAAACCCCAGAATAATGTTTGACCAAATATCAGAGCACCCTGTGTCCCTGTCAAGTTGACACATAAAATTAACCATCAAAAGGTTTCCCCATGATTAATCCTCTTTATGGCTGAATAATCCATTGGATGTATATGCCAGTTTTTCTTGTTGTTGAAATCCTGTCAAATTATTTTCCCCCTAGCTTTGAGATATAATCGACATATAATGATTTTGTAAGTTTAAGTCATACAAAGTGTTGGTTTGATACACTTATATACCACAGAATGATTACCACCATAGTTTTAGGTAACACCTCCATCATGTCATATAATTACAATTTCATTTTTGTGGTGAGGACATTTAAGATCTACTCTCCTAGTAACTGTCAAGTTCATAATGTAGTATTATTAACTATAATCACCATGATCGACATCAGATCCCCAGAACATTATTCATCTTACAATTAAAAATTTGTATGCTTTGACCAAAATCTCCCCACCATCCCCCACCTCTCCACCCATAGAATCCACCCCTCTACTACTCTGTTTCCATAAATTTGGCTTTTTTGGATTGCACATATAGATACCATACAGTATCTGTCTTTCTCTGTCTGCATTATCTCACTTAGCACAATGCTCTCAAGATCCCTCCATGTTGTTGCAAATGGCAGGATTTCTTTTTTTCTCATGGCTGAGTAATATTCACATATCTATATACCTATATCTATATTTATCTCACATTTTCTTTACCTATGTACTCATTGATGGACACTTAGGTTGTTTCCAGAGCTTGGCTACTGTGAATAATGCTGTAATGAACACAGCAATGCAGATATCTCTTCAAGATTCTGTTTTCATATTTTTGGATAGACACCAGAAGTGAAATTGCTGGATTATATGGAAATTCTATTTTTAATTTTTTAAAGATTTATTTATTATTTATTTGTCAGAGAGGGAAAGAGGGAGGGCGGGAGAGCATGAACAGGGGGAGTGGCAGGCAGAAGGAGAAGCAGGCTCCCTGCTGAGCAAGGAGCCTGATGTGGGACTTGATCCCAGAACCCTGGCATCATGCACGACCTGAGCCAAAGGCAGACACTTAACTGACTGAGCCACCCAGGTGTCCCTATATTTAATTTTTTTAGGAAACCCATACTATTTTCCAGAGTGGTTGCACCAATTTACATTCCCACCAACAGTGCACAAGGATTCCTATTTCTCCACATCCTCACCGGCATTTATCTCTTATCTTTTTGATGATGGCCATTTTAATAGGTATGAGGTGATAGTTCATTGTGGTTTTGATTTGCATTTCCCTAATGATGAGTGATATTGAGCATCTTTTCATGTGTCTGCTGCCCATATGTATCTCTCCTTTGGAAAAATGTCTATTCAGGTCCTCTGCCCATCTTTAAATTGGTTTGTTTTTGGCTACTGAGGTCCATTAGTTCTTTACATATTTTGGATACTGGCACCTTATCAGATAACATGATTTTCAAGTACTTTCTCCCACTTTGTAGGTTTCCTTTTCATTTTGTTGATTTTTTTCTTTTGCTGTGCACAAGTTTTTTAGTTTGATGTCGTTCCACTTATTAGTTTTTGCTTTATCATTGATTTTGCTCTGTTGCCTGTACTTTTGGTGTCCTATCCAACATATCATTGCCAAGACAAGATCAAGAACTTTTTCTATATGTTTTTTCTGAGGAATTGTATGGATTCTGGTATTTCACTAAAGTTTTTAATCCATTTGAGTTAATTTTTGTGAATGGTAGGAGATATAGGTCTAATTCATTTTTTCTGCATGTGGTTTCCCCAATACCATTTATTGAAGAAAAAACGATCCTTTCTACATTGAGGATTTATGGCTTCCTTGTCAATATTAGTTGACTATATATATAAAGGTTTATGTCTGAGCTGTTGTTTCTTTTCCATCAGTCTACGTTTCTTTGTGTATGCCAGTGCCATCCTGTTTTGATTACTATAGCTTTGTAGTATAGTTCAAAATCAGGAAGTGTAGTATCTCCAGCTTTGTTCTTTCTTAGGATTTCTTTGATTATTTTGGGTCCTTTGTGGTTCCATATAAATTTTAGGATTGTTTTTTCTATTTCTTTGAAAAGTGCTATTGGAATTTGGGATAAAAATTGCACTGAATCTATCCATTCCTTTGGGTAGTTATGAGTGTTTAATAGCATTAATTCTTTTGCTCCATGAACATGGAATATCTATTTTTTTTGTGTGTCTTCTTTAATTCTTCTCATCAAAGCCTCATACTTTTCAGTGCACACTTTTTACTTCTTTGGTTAAATGTATTTCTGAGTATTTGTTTTTGATGTTATTTTAAGTGGTATTTTTCCCCTTATTTCTTTGGCATTTTCTGATAGTATATAGAAAGAATTGATGTACATATGTTAATTCTGTATCCTCCAACTTTACTGAATTCACTGAGTGATTAGTTCTAAGAGTTTTCTGGTGTGGTCTTCAAGATTTTCTATATATAAGATCATGTGTTGTTTTTTTTTTTTTAAGATTTCATTTATTTATTTGAGAGAGAGAGAGAGCGCAGGGACAGAGTGAGAGGCAGAAGCAAGCTGAATAAAGAGCTTGATGAGGGACTTGATCCCAGGAACCTGAGATCATGACCTGAGCCAAAGGCAGATGCTTAGCACACTGAGCCACCCAGCCACCATCTTAAAAAGACTGTATCATTACAAACAAAAGACAACTTTACTTTTTCTTTTCCAATTAAGATGCATTTATTTCTTTTTCTTGCCTGATTATTTTGGCTAGGACTTCCGATACTATGTGAATGGGGACCCTTATCTTATTCTTGATCTTAAAGGAAAATCTTTCAACCTTTCATTTTGGCCTTTCACTGTGGGCTTGTTATATATAGCCTTTATTACACTGAGGTATGTTCTGCCCATTTTTTTTTTTTTTTACCATGAAAGGATGGTGTATTTTATCAAATGCTTTTTCTGCATCTACTGACTTGATCACAATGTTTATCTTTCATTCTATTAATATTTATTTTACGTATTGATTGATTTGCATATGTAGAACCATTCTTGCATCCGAAGGATAAATCCCACTTTGATCATACTGTATGATCCCTTTAGTGTACTGTTAAATTCTGTTTGCAAATATGTTGTTGAGGATTTTTGCATCTATATTCATCAAAGATATTGGTTTGCAGTTTTCTTTCTTATAGTGTCCTTATCTGGCTTTGGTTTTAGGGTATTGCTGGCCTTGTAAAATGAGTTTGGGGGTGTTCCCTCCTCTTCATTTTTTTTTTTTTTAAATTTGAAGAGCACTGGTGTTCATTTTTCTTTAAATGTTTGATAGGAAAAACCAATGAAACCATCGGATCCTGGGGTCTCTTGGAAAGTTTTTGATTACTGATTCAATCCCCTTACCTATTATTGATCTGTTTAGATTTCTATTTTTTCATGATTCAGTTTTGGTAGGTTGTATGTTTCTAGGAATTTCTTCATTTCTTCTAGGTTATCAAATTTGTTAGTGTATAAATATTCACAGTCATCACTTATTAGCCTCTGAATTTTTGAGGTATTAGAATGTCTCCTCTTTCATTTCTGATTTTATTATTTCAGTTTTCTTTCTTTCTTTTTTTCCTTAGCATAGTTAAAGGTCTGTGGATTTTGTTTATCTTTTCAAAAAATTAGTTCTTAGTTTTGTTAGTCTTTTCTATAGTTTTGTTGGTCTTTTTTCATTTATTTCTGCTGGGATTTTTGTTATTTCTTTTTTCTGCTAACTTTGGGCTTAGTTCTTTTTTTCCCTAGTTCCTTTAAAGTATAAATTTAAGTTGTTTATTTGATCTTTTTTTTCTTAATGTCAACATTTATCACTATAAAAGTCCTTCTTAAAATGGCTTTTGCAGCATTCTACAGGTTTTGATATGTTGTATTTTCATTTTCATTTGTTTCAAGGGATTCTTAAATTTCTCTTTTGATTTCTTCTTTGGCCCATTGGTTGTTTCAAAATGTGTTGTTTAATATATAAATATAGATATATAGATATAGATGGTAGACAGATGCTATAAATAGACCCCTTTGTAATTATATGATGACCTTTGTTTCTTATTACAGTTTTTGGCACACACAGTGATGAAGGTCAGCCATGGGGCTCAAGGGTGGCATCTTGCATTTGCAACAGATGCAGAGGCCTAGGCTGGCTCCTGGTGTGATTTGCAGGCTCTGGTGGAAGGGGTAGAGTGAGCTAAGACGGACCGTGATAGTTTGCACTGGCAGACACAAGTACTTATGGGGCAAAAGCTGGTAAAATCTGGAGGAGTTATGCCACAGATGAGCTGGTCATTAATTCCTTTTACAGTAATGGAAGCTGCTGGGTTTGTCTATAGAGCAGGTCACTGTGAATCATGATCGTTCCTGCTGCGTGCTGCTATTGGTAGTCCTTATTTTCCTTCCTTGTTCCTAGCTAGCTCTATACAGCTCAGCTTTGCTGGTCTGGGTGCGGTAAAATCCAAGTGGGACCTTTGTGTTGTGTCCTAAAATACTGGGGACACTCACCTGTTCTTCCTTTCCCAGAGAGGGGAACTCCTTCTATTGGGGGCTTCCCTCAGCATCCCTGGGGTGCTGAGCAGTGTCAGCCTGGGAATGGAGATGACAATGCTGCGAAATCTGTCTTTCTTCTATTCTTGTGTGATTATTCTTAGGATTTTTGGTCACTGCATTGCTGAAGTTTCTTATGTGGACTCCACAGCTCCCCCAGAGCTGTTTCTGCTCATGGGCAGCTAGTTGTGGATGCTTGTGGGGTGACAGAAGCTACAATCTCCTATACCACCACCTTGATGACATTACTCCCACAGTTTGTTTCTTGCTCTCACATTTCACCAAAAAAAGTATGGAGGTTGTGATAAGCAGGTGTTCTATTGGGTGTTGACAGCTCAAGCCAGTCTGTACACCCCCTTCTCTGCTGGCTTCTCTTCAGTGTGTGGCCCAAGGCAAGACAATCAACTCTTCTGAGTCTCATGTTCCCTCATTCTATTGGGGGCTTTCTGCCAAATGGAGGCCAGAATGGAACCTCCTCTCAGAGTTTTCCTGAGACCTGAATGAGGTGCACATGAAACACTCAGCACAAAGGCTGGCACACAGTAGAAATTCTCAATGAGGCCAGTATTGTTATTTATACTGTGACTTGTTTTTGAGCCTCTGGCTTTTTATTGTTAAGTATTATGTTAGTGGGTTATCTAATATTTGGTTCTTTACTCTTCAATGAAGAACATGAAGCATAAAGAGGTCAATCGAGGCATCTGCTTGGCTGGCTCTAAAAAAGAGACATGACCACAAGGTAGTCTGAAAGCTGCCTCCAGGCCTTCTGCATGTCTGAGCCAGTTTTCTGCTCTGCCAGACTCTCTTATAAATCTACCTCAGGTCAACAAATGCATTGTCTGCTATGCCACACTCATCTGAATTAATTTAATGTACTTGGAATCTTGTCCATATTTTTCTATCCTCAGTTTTCCAACAAATTCATGTTAAGCTGCTATTTTAATCATCTTGGCCTTCATGAAATAGAAAAATAGAAGCAACTATGCACTAAGCTTGTGTTAGCTTCTACGCTCTTCAGTTGGCCCAGACAGCGGATGAGCACATCTTGCTTATTTTGGAGCTGATCTGAGGGACCATGGGTCTAGGATGAAGGGTCACAGGTTGAGATTAGGGGTCACAGAGCTGCAGCAGGCAGGGAGGTGGTGGTGGGCAGAACTTCTGGAAAGGTTCCATCAGAAGATAGGGGAAGCCTGTAGGGAGTTTTGAGCATCTCCCTGGTTACTTCGTGGTAAAGCTGGACTAAGGGCAAGTTACTTGGCAGCTCATGGGGAAGGAAGGGTGCCAGCTCTGTTTCTTCAGAGACCATGTGCATCCTGGGAGTGAACATCTACATATTGTGGGTAGTTAGGAACTCCTGTTGAGTTGGTTTGGCTTGTCTCTTTCCTCCCCCATCTTTAACCCCTAAAACTGGGAGTCCTGAAGGGGCCCTTTTAAGCCTTGTGGCAGGAAAGAAGGGGCCTAAGAGTTTTCTTGGACCAGGCAAGAGTTTCCAGGGGCCTCAAGGTTTCCTGCCTCTGGTATACCAGCCCTGCATAATCCCATGATTAGGTGATGGGATATGTCACAGTTGACTTTGAGAGGCAGAGATAATATGGTGCATCTAATCTAATCAATGAACCCTTTAAATTTGGGTCCGAAAGCAGAGAGAAAGAGAGAGTCAGAGTTTCAGAGTGAGAAGGATTTGATGCACTATTGCTAGCTTGAAGAGCCACCAAGGAAACAGGAACTACAATCACGAGGTACTGAGTTCTTCAGCAAGACTGGGCTTGCAAGCAGAATTCCCCTTGCTCCCAGATGAGAACTCAGCCTGGCTGATGCCTTGATTTTCTATTTACCTGCGATCCACCGAGCAGAGAATGCAGCCACCGTGTGTGGGACTTCTGACCTTCAGAACTGTGAGCTAATCTGTGCTGTTTTAAGCTGCTAGCTTTGTGGTCATTCATTACACAACAATAGAAGACTAACACAACCTTCTTCACTCTATTTCCTTTATGAGCTAGAGCTCATTTTCCACACATTTTTCTTGCCTTGTGAAAAATATCTGCCCTTTCTTAGAACCAACAGATGTACTTCTCCTGAGCAGCTGTGGCCAGTTTTCATCCCTGGTAAACCATGAACTGTGTAACTGGACTTGTTCTCCTGTTAGCAAGGACCACTTGATACAGAGCTATCAGCCCCCACCACAGCCCTTGTAAAATGTGTGCCCACCATGGTCCTGAGCACATGAACCTGACCCAGGAGCCCCACCCTTCACTGCTTGTGTATTCTGTTAGTAGCCAGAGATCCTCCTTGGAGCAAGGCAGGGCATGTGCGCGCACGCGCGCGCGCACACACACACACACACACACACACACTTTTCCCTGTGTTTCCAGACTCTTAGAACACTTTGTAGGGGCAAGAAATTGACAGTTCATGATTAACAACTGGAGACACCGCTTTAAATTTAAAATACCTGGAAAGGTGTTTAGAGGGTAAATATGTTAATTGTATCACTTGGAAATATAACTAACCTACTATCTAAAAAAGAATTTATTCTGTGTTTCTCAACTTTTCAGAAATACCTATGTGTGTATAAAACCTCATATAGCATACAGAATAACTTATGTTGTATATTATAAACATGTATATGTATGTACATGTGTATCTGTCTGTATACATAAATGTATAAAACTTCTCTAGTCTCCTTGAATGATACCCTCCCCTTAAGTAACAATTATTTCATTGTTCATCAATCTTTCAAATCAATCATTTTGTGTGCTTTATGCACTGACAGACTACACTTTCACTAAAACCAAATCATGCCAGAGCACACTCTGAAAGCCAGGGGAAAGAAGTCAGGGAAAGTTGCCACAAAAGTACACGAAGGGGAGAGTGGCAGAGGGAGAGGCAGAGCCAGGGGGTCCACCCCCAAATCTCTCTCCTGCAGCCCTCGAGTGCCATGGGGTACTTGGCATTTTCCATTAGGGAGCTGATCTTCTGACAGGCAATGGACTGCTTCAATCCTGTGCAGCTGGAGGTATGGCCCAGGTTTGCTCTGGAGCTGAATACTCCTGAACTGGGTATCGCTGGATGAGGCGGAATGAGCCAAGGGAGGTAAGGGAGGAAGGAGGCTGTAGGCAGACAGAACCGCTGCAGCAAAGGCAGAGTGATGCAAACTAGCCTGGTGTTCTGGGAGCTGCCAGCACGGCCCCAGCTCTGACCTGGAAAGCATGGTGTCCCTGAGACTCTGCAGCATCAGAAAGTTGAGGCTGGTGTTGCCAGGTTTGGGACATTTAAATGTATGCTTTATTTTTATTTCTTTTTTATTGTGGTATATGTTTAGGAACTTGACCTTTACCTATAGGCAAGAGAGAGCCAGTGAATGTTTGGTTTTATTTTTTGGTGAATAACTTTGTATTTAAATGATCCGATTCACTTCAGAAAGGAAGACATACTCATTGCAGAAGCATGGTAATGTTCTGGACAGGAGTTCAAAGCTTAGATTGTGCTCCAAAGGCTCCCATGGTCATAGCCCGGAGGCTGATGTGCAGGGCATTTCTGTACCTACATCCAGGCTCTCCAGACCCGAGGAGGTAGACCCTCTGGGTGTGGCAAGGACATTCATCCTTAAAGCTCCCCTGGTGAGTCTAGGTTACACCTCAGGCTGCGAGCCACAAGGTCAGAAGCCACAACACTGAGGCAGCTGCAAGGGCCCAGGTGAAGCATGATGAGGGTCCCAACAGTGTGGTAGGACAACAGTGTGGAGGAGAGGACCTTGCTCTATTAAGTGGTAAACAAGAGTGCTCAGGGAAAGAGGGGAGCCCTGTACTGAACCTCTCTGTCTTTGTATCCTTTTGGAATTTAGAATCTTGTTCTAACAGGTTATAAAACTCCTCAAATCCGCTGTCCTTTCAGACCTCGGTTTTGTACTTTACCACCACCAGTAGCTAAGAAGGCAGGTGCACCAATAGTTAGGTCTTTGCATCTAAATCTGTGAGGTTGGAGGGGAAAAAGAGAATGGCTTTAATTCTGCTTTTTGAAAACAGCTGTTAAATTAATTACCTGAAAACCTCTGGTTAAATGAAATCATGGGGACTATGTCAGCAGCTATTTCTGCTGGTGAAAGAAAAGGACTGCATTCTGCATGGAGCTCTTTGTCACCGTCTACTCCCTTGGACTGAGCAGACCAGCAATGTGAGGGATCACCCAGGGAGGGATGGGCAGTGTTTGGTGAAACTGTGACAGTATGTACCCCTTACCAAATGAAAGATGCTCCTGAAAAGATACCTATAAAATGACTTTGCTTCCACACAAACCATTTCCCCCTTGCTAACTTGCTCTAACATTTCTAGGATGCATTCTCATGTAAAAAGGTATTTATGTTTGGGCAAACAAATGTATCTGCCTCTCTCTAGTATAATGCCTTTTGGCCCATGACATGCCACAGGGATACTCATTTTCCAAGAGAAACTAAGAAGAGCCTGCTAACATCCAAGGATGGGCTTGCTGTTGGTCCCCAGGCACTCTGCCATCACAGGGCCCTTGAGGAGCAGCTTCCTACTCTCCAGATGCATTGGGGGCCTCCTGCTGCCTACACTTTGCAGAATCATGTGATGAGTGAGTACTAACCCTTTTCTCACATATGGCAGGAGAGTTCTTGCTCTTTCATTCTCTAATCAGCATCCACTAACCTCATACCTACTTCACACCTCTGCATTCCCCAGGGCTTTATAGAAAGCCAAGGCCCTCCTTCTAGTTGCCTAAACTGTGATCTTTAAAGACAAGGTCTCTAAACAAGACTCAATTGTGCACTACAAGTAATCCATAACTTCTGATCTAGTTCTTTTCTTACAAATATTTGTTAAAATAAAACCCATAACTCAGCCATCATTTGGAACAATCCCCATCCATCCAACCATCCATCCATCCATCCAACCATCGATTCATCCATCCATTCATCCATCCAACCATCCATCTCATGGCTACTATTCTAGGGCCAGTAAATTCTTTTGAAGAAAACATCTTTAACGAAAGAATTAAACTCTTGCTTACAGGTACTAACTCATTACTTTTGGCATTTTCAGATTTTCCGTATATTATCCAAACATGCATTTAGCTTCTCTCTATTCTACTGATACTGAAGTCTATGTATTTTGCAACCAGAGAGCTGAAGCAATCCCAGAGAGAAATGGTTTCAGGATTAGCTCATGCTCATCATAATATGAATTAATCCTTACTGTAGGCACATTACCTGATAAACTAGTACTGAAAGTGTCACAGGCGCCATTTCATCCCTCAGACATCCTTCCAACAGTCCTGTGAAGTGGGTCCATTTTTATCACTTACCTATATCATTGAGTATCAAAGAAGTTTAGTAACTTGTCCAAGGCCACCAAGTTAAGTGTCTGAGCCAGGGCTCAGACCCAAGCTTACTGGGTACAAATGTTTTATGAAGGCCCTCTTACATGCTAGATATTGTTCTACCTGGCACTGGGAAACAGCTCCTAATAGTACAGGCAGGTGCCTCCATGACCCTGGAGGTTACCCTTTAACATGGAAGCAAACACAGAAAAATTATAACACAATCCCAAACAAAGCATAGGGGTGTGTGGGGAACAAAGATTTCACTTTGGGTGGTTACAGAAGCTTTCTCTGTGGAGGTACGTTGAGAAAAATCCTAAATGAAGAGAGAGAGTATCCCATTTCAATATTTGGGGAAATATTCTAAGCAGAGAAATAGGAAGTGCAAAAGGCCCTGAGGACAGACCAACTTGCTATATTCAAGAGTCAGAAGGACAACCAGTGAGGCTAGAACTAAATGGAAAACAAGGAGGTGGCAGTAGGCTGACCATCTAAGGGTAGACCATCTAGAACTTGAAGGCTATGGCAAGAATGTTGTTTGGGGAAAAAGTCAGTTTTGAGCAGGAATGTCATGTGATGGCTTGGGAAAGCTCCAGTAGGGGAAAGAACTGACTATGCAAGAGCCAGATACTACTTTCAGCATGAGTTTCTTAGAAGGCAAGATGGGATAGGGTGCTGCACACATGTAGAGGCTGAAATGGCAGCAATAACAGGAGGGGGCATTGCCCACATGCAGGCAGGCTAGTAGACCTGAGAAGCCAGAGGGTGGCTCAGAGATTTCTTTTGTGTGATATGGAAACCATCATATCATCAAGAATAACAACAGAACTGCCTTTCAGCCCCATATCATAGTACAACTCTGGATGATAAGAACAGTGGCCACTGACTTTTGTCCATGCAGATACACAGACTTAGAAACCCAGAGAAGGCAAATCCTGGACCCATCATGTCCAGAGTTCTGGACCCTAACTCTACATGAATAACACTGCTGTAGTGTGGGTGCCAGCTGGTTGTGTTCTGATTGCCTCCATTTTCTCAATGAAGGAAGACAGGTCATCAACTGACAGTGGAGGAGTGTTGAGGTTTGAGGAAAAAGAATAAAATGTGAAATAGCCTTTTCTAAGTATGGGAAAGGCAGAGTGCTTCTGGGGAGTACTAAAGGGCCCCTGAGGTTTGTGGTCAGAGACTAATGGAAGATTCTTCTGCTTCCTAGAAGCAAGTAAAGAGTAGATGGAATTGGGCTTAACCAGGACTGGGTTTAGCCACATGACAGTGACACAGCGATGAAAGGGGCAAGCAACAGATTGGAGTGATATATGGTAGAATCTTAGCCAGGGAGGAGAAAACATGAGTGCAATACGCAGGGTGGGGAAGTTCGCTGCAAAGTAGGGAGAGGATGGCCCAAGAGTCATGTAATCTTGGAACTGAGAATTTGGAAGTGATGCTGTCACTGGTGGTATGAAGGTGTGGAACAGAAGCATGGGAGTCCATGGTTGGAGTAGATTGGTGTTAGGAACTGAGAAGCCAGAGGGTGGCTCAGAGATTTCTTTTGTGTGATATGGAAACCATCATATCATCAAGAATAACAACAGAACTGCCTTTCAGCCCCATATCATAGTACAACTCTGGATGATAAGAACAGTGGCCACTGACTTTTGTCCATGCAGATACACAGACTTAGAAACCCAGAGAAGACAAATCCTGGACCCATCATGTCCAGAGTTCTGGACCCTAACTCTACATGAATAACCCTGCTGACCAGGAGTATGAACCCATCTCAGTTTTTGTTTTTATATCCCTGTGTATTGTTTGGGAAATACAGGGTAATTGGATATTTTAATATTTGGCAATGAATGAGGAAAGCATCAGGCCAATTTTAACATGTACAACCCAAGTAAGAAAAAAAAAAATTATGACAAAAATGGTATTATCGGGACGCCTGGGTGGCTCAGTGGGTTAAGCCGCTGCCTTCGGCTCAGGTCATGATCTCAGGGTCCTGGGATCGAGTCCCACATCAGGCTCTCTGCTCAGCAGGGGGCCTGCTTCCCTTCATCTCTCTCTGCCTGCCTCTCTGCCTGCCTACTTGTGATTTCTCTCTGTCAAATAAATAAAATCTTTTTTAAAAAAATGGTATTATCTGTTTCTTTATTCCATATTTCCCCCTATATTATTGTTTTTAAAATTTTAAGAGTGGGAACTAAATATATGAATGAGTAAAGGAAAAAATGCCCATACAACTGTTGCGTTTGGGTATCTTATTCCCAGCTTCAAAGACATACAGTTGGTAGGTCAGAGAGCAGGGATTTGAATCCAACTCTGTTTGCCTTCAGGATGTTCTTACTCCCTACTCCTATTAGCTTAAAAAGGTGTGTGCCCACACATGTACATGTGTACAGACTCGAGCACACACACACACACACACACACACACACACACACACACATATATGCACACCCAGAAACAATAATTGGCCCCCTGTGTTCTATACCTGGGATGTATGTTGCCCATATGTCCTTTTTAGTTCAAAGTGCTTCATCATGCACCATTGGAATGTCTGAGAGAACAATACAGACTCTTCCTAAGACAGGTTATCTGGGAGCACACCATAAACCACAGGATTGTTCCAGGTTACAGAGTAGCTCTTTGAAAAGTCAGATTCTCCTGCTCTTGAATAAACTTCCTCCTGAGAAGTCCCCTTTTCCCTCATCCAACAAAATCACCTTATATTATTAGCTCTTTAAGTCCTTAAGAAAAGGCAAACTAAAGAGTTAGACATAGCTAGAAAGAGTCTCAAAAGAGAAAGAATAATGATTTCAAATAGCTAGATTAAAAAAAAAACTTAATGTTAGCAATTTTAAGCAAGTTTTTTTTTAATCTGAAAGTGTAATACACATATATTGTATACTTGGCCAATAAAATTAAATTGGCTCCAGTTACAAGGAAATCTCAACAACCTGTTAGTGACTATATAGAAATGTATCTATTTGGATGTATAAATAATAGAAATTCCTACTCCTATTAGCTTAAAAAGGTGTTTGCCTGTGCATGTACACATGTACAGACACAGGCACACACACACACACACACACACACAGAAACACACAGACACACATACATCAAAGCATCAATGCTAAGATTCTACTGACCTCCTCTGAAATGCAGACAGAGTACCATTTTTCATAAAACATGGCTGCAGTCAAGAATGTGGGAGGAGAAATTATCCACAGCCCTGGGAGAGGTATAAGAAAATCCAGAGGATCAGACTTCCACTTTAGATCCTAGAGCTGCCTGATAATTATGGCTTCCCTTTGGTGGAAACACATATAAGGGCCTTGATACCACGGCAACATGCCTGAAGACTTTATTAATTTTAGGGTTTCTGCCACCTTTGTCGAAAGCAACACAGAAAAACTGCAAAGGACAAAAAGTAATTATCTCTCTGCATTAAAATGCAAGGAATGGATTCTGACTTTTTTTTTTTTTAAAGATTTTATTTATTTATTTGACAGAGAGAGATCACAAGTAGGTAGAGAGGCAGGCAGAGAGAGAGAGGAGGAGGAAACAGGCTCCCTGCCGAGCAGAGAGCCCGATGCGGGACTTGATCCCAGGACCCTGAGATCATGACCTGAGCCGAAGGCAGCGGCTTAACCCACTGAGCCACCCAGGTGCCCGGATTCTGACTTTTTGAAACTCTAATAAGACAGCATCTGGGAAGAGTCAGATCTACAAGTGTTGGTTGGCCCTGGCTTCCTGTTCAGCCACAGTGCCTTAAATTCATGTGGCTATTCAATTTCCCAGCAACATTTATTGAAGAAACTGTCCTTTTTCCATTGGATGTTCTTTCTGGCTTGTCAAAGATTAGTTGACCATAGAGTTGAGAACCATTTCTTGGTTCTCTATTCTGTTCCATAGATCTATGGGTCTGTTTTTGTGCCAGTACCATACTCTCTCGATGATTACAGCTTTGTCATAGAGCTTGAAGTCTGGAATTGTGATGTGACCAGCTCTAGTTTTCTTTTTCAACATTCCTTTGGCTATTTGGGGGTGTTTTCTGGTTCCATATAAATTTTAGGATTATTTGTTCCAGTTCTGTGAAAAGTATCAATGGTATTTTGATAGAGACTGCATTAAATTTGTAGACTGTTCTGAGTAGCAAAGACATTTTAACAATATTTGTTCTTCCAATCCATGGAATGTTTTTCCACTTCTTTGTGTCTCCCTCAGTTTCTTTTATGAGTGTTCTATAGTTTTCTCAGCACAGATCCTTTGCCTCTTTGGTTAGGTTTATTTCTAGGTTATTTTATGATTTTTGGTGCAATGGGGTCAACTCCTTAATTTTGCTTTCTTTTGTCTTTATTGTTAGTCTGTAGAAATGCAACTGAGTTATGTGCATTGATTTTATTTCCTGCCATTTTGCTAAATTCCTGTATGAGTTCTAGCAATTTGGGGGTGAAAGTTTCTGGATTTTCCACTTAAAGTATCATGCCATCTGCGAAGAGTGAGAGTTTGGTTTCTGCTTTGCCAATTTAAATACCTTTTATTTCTTTTTGTTGTCTGATTGCTGAGAAGAGGACTTCTAGTACTATGTTGAACAACAGTGGTGAGAGTGGGCATCCCTGTTGTATTCCTGACCTTACAGTAAAAGTTCTCAGTTTCCCCCCATTGAGAATGATAATCTCTGTGGGTTTTTCATAAATGGCTTTTATGATAGTGAGGTATGTTCCCTCTATCCCTACAGTGTGGAGAGTTTTAATCAAGAAAGGATGCTGTAGGGGCGCCTGGGTGGCTCAGTGGTTTAAGCCGCTGCCTTCGGCTCAGGTCATGATCTCAGGGTCCTGGGATCGGGTCCCGCATCAGGCTCTCTGCTTGGCGGAGAGCCTGCTTCCCTCTCTCTCTCTCTCTCTGCCTGCCTCTCCATCTACTTGTGATTTCTCTCTATCAAATAAATAAATAAAATCTTAAAAAAATAATAAATAAAATAAAAAAAAGAAAGGATGCTGTATTTTGTCAAGTGCTTCTTCTGCATCAATTGAGAGGATTATATGGTTCTTGTCCTTTCTTTTTTGATGTGCAGATGTTAAGCCACCCTTGCAGCCCAGGAATAAATCCCACTTGGTCACAGCCAATAATCCTGTTGACTAGTATCTTGGTGAGGATTTTGGCATCCTTGTTCATCAGGGATATTGGTCTGTAATTCTCCTTTTTTTGGGGGAGGCTCTTTGTCTGGTTTGGGATCAAGGTAATGTTGGCCTCATGGAATGAGTTGGGAAGTTTTCCTTCCATTTCTTTTTCTTTTCTTTCTTTCTTTCTTCCTTTTTTTTTTGAAACAGTTTCAGAAGAATAGGTATTAAGTTCTTCTTTAAATGTTTGGTAGAATTCCCCTGAGAAGCCATCTGGCCCTGAACTCTTGTTTGTTGGGAGATTTTTAATGACTGCTTTCAGTTTCCTTGCTGGTTATGGGTCTGTTCAGGTTTTCTATTTCTGTTTCAGTTTTATTACTTTTATGTTTCTGAGAATGCATCCATTTCTTCCAGATTGCTGAATTTGTTGGCACATAGGTGCTCATAATATGTTCTTATAATTGTTTGTATTTCTTCAGTGTTGGTTGTGATCTCTTCTCTTTCATTCATGATTTTATTTCATTTGGGTCCTCTCTCTTTTCTTTTTGAAAAGTCTGGTCAGGGGTTTATCAATCTTATTAATTCTTTCAAAGAACCACCTCCTAGTTTCCTTGATCTCTTCTAATGTTCTTTTGATTTCTATTTCATTGATTTCTGCTCTATTCTTTATTAATTCTCTTTTCCTGCTTGGTTTAGGCTTTACTTGCTTTTCTTTCTCCAGTTCTGTTAGGTATAAAGTTAGGTTTATATTTGAGACCTTTCTTGTTTCTTGAGAAAAGATTATATTGCTACATACTTCCCTCTTAGGACCACTTTTCCTGTATCCCAAAGGTTCTGAACTGTCCTGTTTTCATTTTCATTTGTTTCCATAAATTTTTAAAAATTTCCTGGTTCACCCATTCATTCTTTAGTAGGATGCTCTTTAATTTCCATGTATTTGAGCTCCTTCCAAATTTCCTCTAGTGTTTGAGTTCGTTTCAAACCATTGTGGTCTAAATATATGCAGGGAATGATCCCAATCTTTTGGTATCAGTTGAGAACTGATTTTTGACCTCATTTGTGATCTATTCTGGAGAATGTTCCATATGCAATCAAGAATAATGTATTCTGTTGCTTTAGGATGGAATGCTCTGAATATATCTTGAAGTCCATCTTGTCCAGTGTGTCATTCAAAGCTCCTGTTTCCTTGATCTTCTGCTTAGATGATCTGTCCTTTGCAGAGTGTTAAAGTCCCCTACTATTATTGTTTTATTATCAGTATGTTTCTTTAATTTGGTTATTAATTGGTTTATATAATTGGTTACTCCTATGTTAGTGGCATAAATATTTCCAATTGTTAGATCTTCTTGTTGAACATAATTTTTAGGTATGACGTAGTATCCTTCCTCCTCTTTTATTACAGTCTTTGGTTTAAAATCTAATTTGAGGGACGCCTGGGTGGCTCAGTTGGTTAAGCAGCTGCCTTCGGCTCAGGTCATGATCCCGGCGTCCTGGGATCGAGTCCCACATCGGGCTTCTTGCTCCATGGGGAGCCTGCTTCTCCCTCTGACTCTGCCTGCCACTCTGTCTGCCTGTGCTCGCTCTCGCTCTCTCTCTCTGACTAAATAAATTAAAAAATAAAATAAAATAAAAATAAAATCTAATTTGATTGATAGAAGGATTGCTACCCCAGCATTCTTTTGATGTTCATTAGCATGATAAATGGTTTTCCACCACCTCACTTTCAATCTGGAGGTGTCTTTGCATCTAAAATGAGTCTCTTGCAGACAGCACATTGATGGGTCTTGCTTTTTCATCCAATCTGATACCTGCTGTTTGGGCATTTAGCCCATTTACATTTAGAGTAACTATTGAAAGACAGGAATTTAGTGCCACTGAATTGCCTGTAAAGTACCTGTTTCTGTAGATTGTCTCTGTTCCTTTCCGGTCTATGTTACTTTGGGGCTCTCTCTTCGCTTAAAGGATCCCTTTTAATATTTCTTGCAGGACTGGTTTAATGATCACAATTTCTTTTAGTGTCTATTTGTCCTGGAATTTTTCTTTTTAAAAAATCTCTCCTCCTATTTTGAATGACATTCTTGCTGGATAACATTTTCTTAGCTGCATGTTTTTCTCATTTAGTCCCTGAATATATCATACCGGTCCTTTCTGGCCTGCCAGATCTCTGTGGAGGGGTACTCTGCCAGTCTAATTTTCTACCCTTGTAGGTTTTGAACCTCTTGTCCCATTTGCTTTTAGGATTTACTCTTTGTCTCTGAAGTTTGCAAACTTCACTATTATATTTTGGGGTATTGACCTATTTTTATTGATTTTGAGGGGGTTCTCTGTGCCTCCTTGTTTTGAATGCCTGTTTCCTTCCTCAGATTAGGAAAGTTCTCTTCTATAATTTGCTCCAGTATACCTTCTGCCCTCCTCTCTCTTTCCTCTTCTTCTGGGATCCCAATTATTTTAATATTGTTTCACTTAAAAGTATCACTTATCTCTTGAATTCTCCCCTCATGATCCAGTAGTTATTTCTCTCTCTTTTCTCAGGTTCTTTTCTCAGCTTTCTGTCTTAGGTATCACTAATTCTCTCTTCTGCCTCATTTATCCTACCAGTTAGAGTTTCCATTTTTATTACATCTCATTAATAGCTTCTTTTGATTTAGACTTGATTAGATTTTAGTTTTCTTTCTCCAGAAAGGGATTCTCCAATGTCTTCTATAGTTTTTCAAGTCTAGCTAGTATCTTTATAATCATTATTCTGAACTCTAGTTCCAACATCTTACTTATATTCATATTGATTAGGTCCCTGGCAGTCAGTACTGCCTTTTATTCTCTTTTTTAAGGTGAGTTTTTCTGTCCTGTCATTGGTGGAGAAAGTGGTTGATTTTCTATTTGTACAGTTATAGGTTTTCTTTTTCTTAGATTTTTGGTTGAGTTCACAGGTGTTCAGATGATTTAACAGTTGTTTAGCTGAATTCCTGGGACTATACAAAACTAAGGTCTCCTAATTTTAATATTAAAAACTTCTAAAAAAAAAAAACCAAACTTCTAGTGTTTCATGGCTAAGTGTTGTAATGTATGAGTATATATTTAGTTTGATGGATTGTGGAAAGAGGATCAAGCTCATGTAAATACAAAAAGAAAAATCCATATATGTAATTATATATATATGCATATATATGTATATGTATATGTATATGTATATGTATATGTATATCTACATCTACATCTGAATCTGTATTTCTATGGCCAAGGAGATAGGACTGGTGCTCTAAGATCAGCATTCTTCTCCTGTGTTGTTTCATTATAGAGTCCCAGAAAATCAGACTGAAATCCTTACATTTTAATATATATTAAATATATAATTATATACTTATGTGACAATATGTATTTCTATAAATATATAAAATATATATTATGTACAACAGTGGTGGATAGTGAGCTAGCTGTATGAATTCTCCTGGAGCACAGGCGCTGTACAACAGACAGCTAGAGTACACTTTGTCAAGTCAGCCCAAGGAAACAGTAGGTCTCTGTTATAAACTGACTTGTGTCTCACAAAATTCATATGTTCATAAGTCCTAACGTAACTATATTTGGTGATAGAGCCTTCAAAGAAGTAATTAAGGTTAAATGAAGTCTTTAGGGCAGATCCTTAATTCAATCAGACTGGCATCTTTATAAGTAGAGGAGGAGACACCAGAAATGCATGTGCAGAGAGAAAATGCCAGTGAGGAGGACACAGGGAAGAGGCCATCTGCAAGCCATAAAGAGAGGCTTCGGGAGAAACCAATCCTGCCAACACCTTCTCTAGGATGTCTAGCCTTCAGAAAGCTAGAAGAGAGAAAATAAATGTCTGTTGTTTAAACCATGCCATCTGTGGCATTTTGTTATGGCAGCCCTGCCCGCTAATACAGTCACCATGTTAGTCCTCTTTGGTGGTCAGGAATAGAAGTGAAGCTTATTGACATATAGAGGCATACATCAGTGGATTCAACATGCAAACCTTCATTTTCAACATTAATAGATCAGATCTATGGGTACAAGCTGCCTACTGTGGACATCTGCCCTTGAGAGGTTTGTGGTGGCTAAAGGCCCCACGGGCGTCCCTGTGGGCCTCAACAGGAATGACACTCACTATTTGGTTTAAGCAAGTATTCCTTACCATGGCAAGTCTCGATATTGAGAGTTTGCTTGTTTGTTTTAAAGGGTTTTTAAGGGGCGCCTGGATGGCTCAGTCGATTAAACATCTGACTTCAGCTCAGGTCATGATCCCAGGGTCCTGGGATCGAGTTCCACATCAGGGCCCCTACTCAGCAGGGAGTCTGCTTCAGCCTCTCCCTCTGCTTCTGCTCCTTTTCACGCTCACTCTCTCTCTTTCAAATAAATAAATAAAATCTTTAAAAAGAGAGTTTTTAAGAGTGCCTTTTTGATTGTTAAGTTTAAAGTACTTTTTGTTCAACCCATTTATGCAATAAATCACACAATATATATTTGAATAATAAAATAATAATGTGTCCTCACAATTATTGTGCCTATCATTTTATAGCTAATTAGTTTCCTTACTCACTTTCAACCACAATTTCCTCATACTTGGGACTGCATCTTTGATGTGTGGGCAATTTCCATATTCTTATATGCTTGAGAATATCCATCTTCCCTTGTCCTCACATATCTTTGACAGCTGAGACAGTAGAAAACAAAATGTTTTCTTTAAATACTCATCTTGCCACCGTTAATGCCATCATGAGTTCTATGCCATCTGTATATCTTTAGTGCTGTGGAGGAACATTCAAAGTTTCTTGGGTTTTGTTTTTTCCAAGTATCCTGGAAGTTTCTCCTGTTTGTTTACAGGATTCTTCAGTTTGAAAATTCTTGAAGATATTGTTCCACAGGCCTGCTGCATGCTGTGTTATCATTTTTCCTTCTTATTTATGCACTTACTAAATTTTCTACCATGAACATATATATGTATTTTACCATGAAATTCAGATATCTTAAATATGATTGAGATCAGAAACGTCTTTTATCTTTTATTTCATTGGCAATGCTTTTTTAAAAAATCCTGTTGTCCCTAGATTTGATCTCTAGATCCTTTTTATTCTTTCTCTATTTTTGTTTCTTATTTCCACTCAGTTTTAGGTGAATTTTCTTAGGTAGTCTTCTAATTCAGTGATTTCTTATAGCCTTTAGATCAGGCATCTGTGCCTGCTGTTTAAAGATGCCCCATTATCTTATAACCATCATTTCTTACGAAGTCATTCTCTTACCAAATTTCAAAGATACAATGTTGTTTTATATTTGCTTTCTAATTGGAGCATCTCTCTTTTTTAAATTGACTTTATTCTTCTTTAAGAGCAGTTTTAGGTTAACAGGAAACCTAAGCAGAAAGTACAGAGAGGTCTCATAAACTCCCAGCCCCTACACATACATAGCCTCCACCATCACCAACAGCTTCCATCTTTGTTGCAATGTATAAATCTACATGCTTCCCCATCATTTTCACTGAAAGTCCCTGGTTCACACTGGGGCTCACTCTTCGTGTTATATATTTTGTGGGTTTGAACAAATGTATAATAACATGCATGCATCCACCATTATAGTATCATATGGAATAGTTTCACTGCACTCAAAATTCGCTGGGCCCTTCCTGTTCGACCTACCCTTCCCAGAACCCCTGGTAATGACTCATCTTTTTACTGTCTCTCTGGTTTTGCTTTTTCCAGAATGTCGTATATTTGGAATTCTACAGTACATAATATTTACAGATTGGCTCCTTTCACTTAGCAATATGTATTTAAGATTCCTCCATGTCTTTCCATAGCTTGGTAGCTCATAATAATATTCTATGATCTGGATGTACCATAGTTTATTTATCCATGCACCTAATGAAATAAATCATCATTGCTTCCAAGTTTGGGCAATTATGAAGAAAGCTACTATAAACATCTGGGTGTAGGTTTTTGTATGGACTTAAATTTTCAACTTTTTGGATAAACACTACAGAGTGTGATCACTGGATCATATAGTAAGAGTTTGTTTGGGTTTGTATGGGACTACCAAACTGTCTTCCAAACTGTCTGTATCATTTGGCACTCCCACCAGCAAATGAGCATTCCTGTTGCTCCACATCCTTGTCTGTTGGCAGTGTTGTCTGGATTTTAGGCACTCTAAGAGGAATGTACTGATCTCCTTGTTTTAATTTGCATTTCCCTCTTGACATATGATATGGAGCATTTTTTCTTGTACATATTTGCCATCTGTGTATCTTCTTTGGTCTGGTGTCTCTTCAGATCTTTTGCTCATTTATAAATTGGGTTGCTCATTTTCTTATTGCTGATTTTAAGAGTTCTTTGAATATTTTGCATAACAGTCCCTTGTCAGATAAATCTTTTCCAAATATTTTCTCCCAGTGTGGTTGTCTTTACATTGTTTTGATGGAGCATCTTTTTATGTGCTTACTGGTGATTGTACTTTTTTCCCCTAAAAATGGACTTCAGGCTCTTTGCCTGTTTCTAAAATGGTTTCTTTTCTTTAAACAATATAAATGAGTTCTATGTAAATTAAAGAAGTTAGCTTTTTGCCTGATTTTTTAAATCAGTTTCTTCTTTTTGTTTTCTACTTCTTTACTTTTTAGAATGTTTTTCCATTCAGATTTTTTAAATGTATTGAATAGAATTTATTGCTACTTTTCATTTATGGTCTTAGGCTTTGTGTTCTGATTATAAAGAACTATTCCTCTCCAAGATTTCAAATTATACATGCCTTTTTTTTTTTTAAGAGATTTTATTTATTTATTTGACAGAGAGAGATCACAAGTAGGCAGAGAGGCAGGCAGAGAGAGAGAGAGGAGGAAGCAGACTCCCTGCTGAGCAGAGAGCCTGATGCGGGACTCGATCCCAGGACCCTGAGATCATGACCTGAGCCGAAGGCAGCGGCTTAACCCACTGAGCCACCCAGGTGCCCCTATACATGCCTTTTTTTAACTAGAATTTTTAAGTATTGAAAATATCTATCCATTTGTACATAAGGAATTAGGATTAATAAGAGGGTGTGATGCATATATATATATTTTTTTTTCAATAGTTTGTTTAGCTGCCATAATACCAATATGGTAAAATCTCTCTTTCCCACACTGATTTTAAATATAACCTTAACTGTTAATTAAGTTTCCCAATATCCTGGGGTCTATTTTCGTACTCTCTTCTCTTCCATTGTTCTATTAGTCTCTTTCTTCATTAACAATTTTAATTATTATAGCTTCATAGCCCTTTTAATTTCTGGCAGGCTAGTCTTTCCTTATTATTTTCATTTCCCAAAACCATTATAATGTTTCTCACATATTGGGTCTGATGAAGCTAGGGTTACTTTGCTATCAAAACCATCTTATTTATACTTTAATTGCAGTTGTGTTGAATTTTAAATTAATTTACAGGGAATTTATATAGGTTAAATACTGCTTCTGAAACAAAAATACAGTTCATCTTTGCATATATTTAAATATTCTATTATCCTTCATTAGTTCTAAATTTTTCATTAAATTGGTCTTGTACAGGAGTGCCTGAGTGGCTCAGTTGGTTAAGTGTCTGCCTTCAGGTCAGGTCACCCTGGGGTCAAGTCCCGCATTGGGCTCTCTACTCAGTGGACAGCCTGCTTCTCTCTCTCCCTCTGCCTCTTCCCACCCACACTCATGCTCTCTCTCTCACTCTCTCTTGCTCTATCTCAAATAAATAAATACAGTCTTTAAAAAAATAAAAAATAAATTGGTCATGCACATTTTTTCTACTTTCACTGAGATATAATTGACATATAACATCATGTGAGTTCAGCCTTTTTAGATCCCACATATGAAATCATATAGTATTTGTCTTTCTTTTCTGGCTCATTTTTCTAGCATGATGTCTTTGAGGTCCATCTATGTTCTCACAAATGGCAGGATTTTCTTTTTCTCATGTCTTAACAATATTCATCTATCTATCTGTCTATCTCATAAAATCTTCATCCATTCATCTATTGATAGACAATTAGGTTGCTTCCATATCTTGGCTATTGTGAATAATGATGTGGTGAACATTTGAGTGCAGATAACTCTTTGAGATCATGGTCTTGCACATTTCTTACTGAGATATTTTATTATTTTTTTTGGTTAATCTAAAATGAAAACCTTTTTTTCCATTATGTTTTCTGATTGGCTTTTCTTTGCTTATAGTGGAGCTATTAATTCTTATATATTAGAGATAATTTATTGTTTCTAAGAGTCTCAATCAATTATTTTACATAATACAGTCAAGTCATTTATAAGTGATGATAATTTCGTTTCTCTTTCCAACATTGAATCTTCATTTCTTGCCTATGTTTTCTGGGGAACCACTAGAAATGGTTTCATTAAAGTTGAGAACAAGACAAAGAGCGCTATTAATACCTCTAGTAATACCACTATTACTTAGCATTGTTCTGAAAGTACAAGCATCACTAAGAGAAAGAAATGTCAGATGATTTTTTTGTATCTATAGAAAAGATGATGTGGTTTTCTGTTCACATAGTATAATAATAATGAGGCAAATTTATAACTTGGGTATAATTCTTTATTTTAATAATACTTTTGAAATCTATTTGCCAATATTTAACTTAAGGATTTTATATTTATATTCATCAATAAGACTGACCTATAGTTTTCTATTTAGTGCTCTTTTTGACAGTTCTGGTTTCAGTGTTATGGTGGGTAAGGAAAATTATTTAGAAGTTTTTTTCTTTCTTTTTGCTCTAGAATGTTTAAACTGTATCTGACTTACTTATACCTCAATCATTTGAAAGACCTCACCTATGAATTCATTTTGCTTTGTTTTAGGAAGAATAAATACTTTTTAGTTTGTCTACTCTGTGCCAAGCTCCCTGCCTCTAATCCCTGGACATCAACATTTGTATCCTACTGCAAAAGAAAAACAAAAAGATTTCTGTTTAAGAGGCCTTCATTTAATTTTGATGTCCTCCTATATCAGGCTCATGGGGTACATTCATGTCTAGATTCATCTCTTTTCTAGATTTGTGTGCCTTATCTAGGTATTTACTACCTGTTTCCTTTCATTAAAAACATTCTTGGCTTTACGTAGGGTTGCCAAAGACTAGGGTGTTTACTCCAATAAAGGCAAAGGTGGACTTTTAACAGTACAAATCCTGACAAATTAGGTCTCCATATCAGCAAAGAGTGATAGGGGTGTTTTCTCTAACAGTGATGAGCTTTTTGGGACGATGAACCCTGTTCAGAATCTGATGAATGCCTGGGATCCTCCCCTAGGACATGCATGAACACATCCATATAATATCAGAGCTTCACAGACATCCCAACTCCAGTGTAAGAACACGGCTCTTACAAACACAGAGAGGATCTCCACTTCCCATGAGTGATATGTGTCTAGTATTTTCAAATGTGGTTTCTATGGAAAAATGCAGAGAATGTTATTTGGCACTTGCTTCTTACAACCCAGGAAGGAAGGATGTAAACCACCCCAATGCCAAAACAAAGCTGGTAGAAGAACCTTATCAGGAAACACCTCCAGACTCAAGACCCCAAAATTCCACTTTAAAATAAGCTCTGAACCTCTTCCACTGAAATAGAACAAATTTCTTAATGTTGGGCCACAATGGAATCCAAACTTTCAGGGTACCTTTTTAAGAAGTATGACTGTGGGCAGGACCTGCATAAATTCTCTAGAAGAGGATGTTTGGTGTGGTTGTGATTTCCTTTCCTCTTACTTCTGTTTGACAAGAATGAATCCATCTGATGTGTTAGCCAAAATACAAATGTCTAAATGTTCCCCTGCTTTAGTCTAATCAAAACCTCAAGGGACTGAAGATATGCATATGAATAACATGCCCCTACACATGGGCAAAACAGTATAGAAAAAAAATAAAAATAAAGGGCTCGATCAAATCCTGGCCGTGATTTGGTCTGTTCCACTTAGAAAGCCTTCCATCATGTTCTGGGCATGCTCATCTTTGGTCCTCCCAAAGTGCCCTATGTGTCCATTCCCACAGCACTTAGAATAGTCCTTTGTTATTGCTTGTTTTCTTGTCTGTTTCCACACTACTCAACCTCATCCCAGGCACATAGCTTCAAGAGGATGGGCATTTATTCTGTTCAGTTTTGGATGACTAGTGGTCAACACAGAAGAGCTCACTAATAAAGAAATAACTGCATGAATGAATTATGGAAGCAGTAGGCTACACAAAGGTGTACAAAATAACTATGTTCTCAGCAAAACTCCAAGGTGGGGGAACCAGAGTGCTGCATATATTGGGGAGGGTTGCATCTGAGGAGGTGGGAGTGGTTTCTGCGGAAAGAGGATTAGAGGCAAGAAGCTCTGAGCACCATAAAACAATTTGCCAGGTTAGGAGTGAGACAAAACTTGGCTACAGATTCTCAAATACAAGAAATGGTATGTTATGTCAATAACCATAAAATTGGTTCAGGGGATGAAAAGGTTAACAACAACAACAACAACAAAAACCACTAACCACCAAATTCTCCCTATTCCTCTGAGAAACCCCTTTCCCAGTGCACCCTAGACTTTGTGAAATGGAGACAGACTTTAAAGTCACAACAGTCAGGAGATCTTGTAAAATACCCCCTTATAAAATCATCCTATAGCTTGCTGGTAAATGGATAAGACAGATCCTTTGCATGTAAATAAATCATGCAAGAAGTTTTAGGAGGAGCATTCAAGTTTACATTTGTTGTGTTTTATTTGTAGCATTTGGTTTATGGCTTCTACAAATCAAAACGTTTTCTTAAGTTCTCTCTGAAAGAAAGGCTAAGAGGTATAGATATAAAGGAAAGAAATGAAAAATTAGAATAATGTACAGTCTAATCACGTCAGACTTATTGCCCTTCTAGCGTACCTGAGATTATTGCATTAAGAATCTGATTTTCAGAATATTAGGGACTAAGCCTCAGAATTTCATGTCAACATAGGATTTTTGATGAAGTTCTTTTCTAATGCCTGGTTCGATAGGTACTGGTGACAAGCAACAAAAATGAATTATGGATGTGTTAGTAAGAAAACAGACAAAACAGAATTAATTCACAAATGACTCCTATGGCTATTATAAATTCCACATCCAATTATAAAATAAACATCATGTCACCTTCCCAAAATGTCATGGGGCCAGGTTTCTAGAATCAGAATGGGAAAAGAGGGCAGACTGAGGGATATGATTGTAGGGCACAAGTCTAGGGAGATCGCAAAAGGCTCAATTCTGACGAAAACTTTACAAGACCCAGTTTTCTTATGATTTAAAAAAAAGGGCTCCGAACTTTCCTCAAGTCCTTCTTCCACTGTGTAGAGGCAATTCTTTACACAGCACAACTCACATAAAGAACTAAAATTATGAAAAAGAAGCCCTTTGGGAAGTGCTGCTATCCCAAGATCTGCTCAAGGCTGCCTGTGCCGGGTCTCTCGTGGATCCAATGCTAAGGTCACTCCAGCATCGCGGTGCCGTCCCTCCCACTTAACAAGAGGGATGAACTCTTACTCCTCCTTTAATTTTGGGACTACTTCATGACAGACTGGGGCTGAAGCTGAGACTCCCTGTGGACACACAGGATGAAGGGGACCCTTTGGTAAACTGGGAGACCTTCACCCCCAAACTGATGATACATTGCCATGGATGCTTACCAAGAAGGCCTCCATTCAGCAACTAGTCTTGCCACTTCATCTCTCCCAATAATAAACCACAAGATCATTTCACCCTCTTTAATGAAGCTGATCAAATGATCGGTTCATGTCTAACAATTCTGTTTGATAGTTGCTCCCATCAGTCACTTGCCTGTGAGTTAATTTAGCAACTAATTTGGCCAGAGTGTTTTCCAGGAGGTTTGTAACTTTAAGGTAGCTATTCTATAGTTATTTTTAATGATTTAAAATATTTTTTTCTGAAAAATCTGCTTTAAAACTCCCAAGACAAATATTACTAGAAAAAAGTTTAATGACTTGGAGTTTGGGGCTATTTTTCAACTATTAGTTCAATGGCCATTGCAGGAGACCCAGACTGCAAAGAAAATCTTAACCTGATCTTATTTTATTTTATTAAAGATTTTATTCTAGAGAGACAGAGAGAGCATCAGTGGGGAGAGGGGCACTGGGGAAGGGTCAAGGAGAGGGACAAGCAGACTCCACATATCCAGGTTCCAGAGTTTGGAGCCTGATGGGGGCTCAATCTCAGGACCCTGAGATTATGACCTCAGACAAAACCAAGAGTCAGCCACTTAACTGATTGAGCCACCTGGGTACCCCATGAACCTGATCTTACTTTAAAGTAATAATAGCCCACATTTCTAGACAAATGGCCTATTCAGTTTTGTTTTGTTTTGAAATAGGAGAATGTGAACTCTACCTCTGCTGGGTGGTCTGACAAAGCAAATGAATGTGTGAACATGAACTGACAGAAAGATATCTCGAGTTCTGGCAGTAAACTTTGCTTTGAACTTTCTGCTGTTCAATTATTACTGAAAGCTTGGCTGCAGAGACACTGGATCAAAGTGGTAGAAGAAGGAGCAGAAATGGATATGTTCACTTCCAATTTCTCACTGAGAAGGCCAGAAGATACTAATAGGTAGCCAGAAAATAGCAATGTGAGTTAGGGATTAAAAACAATCCAGAATAACAAAATTCTGATGAGATTTCTATAAATTAAAATCTTGATGAAGACTGAGGAGGAATATACTCCTGTCTAAACGGAAATCTGGGGAACCAGCTACAGCAGGCCCCAGATACAGCAGGAACGAACATCCCCAGCTGACCCCTTTCTGCGGTGGCCCTTCCACACTCCCTGGACCCTGTTTCCCCATCCTGCCACAGATATGTCTCCACCAACCGCCTATTTTCTGTATCCAGAGGCTACAGTCCCCGGGCCTTGTCACGTTTGGGGATGAGGGAGCACATGGTGGTCCTCCACTGCATGTGCAGTGAAGGCTCCTCAGGGACCTGGAAAGCAGATGTGCAGAGCATACACTGAGAACAGGGACATGTTGCATCTGAATCTCATGCCCCGTAGAGAACCCAGCAGGTGGATGGAGAGCTCTCTCCCGAGCCCACTAGTAGATCCCACTGGAGGATGCCGCTTGGTCCACAAAAAGGGAAGGGAAGATGATGGAAAAACCTGTGTGGAAGCATGGACCTGAAGGGAAAGCTGGAAAATTCACAGTGTGCTGAGCAGAGGACAATTTACCGAAAATAGCAATGTGAGTTAGGGATTAAAAAAAAATAATAATAAATAAATAAATAAATAAATAAATAAAATAATGCTCTTGAAAAAGTTCTACTAAAATCTGGAAGTGCTAGGAAAGTTGTTACTAATTTAATCATCTTATGTATCTTGTATTTAAAAATCAATAAATTGAAAAATTAGGTTTAAAAAAAAATCCAGAATAACAAAATTCTGATGAGATTTCTATAAATTAAAATCTTGATGAAGACCAGGGGTCTTTTGGCAAACTGGGGAGATTTCTGTCCTTCAATGTATAAATAGGGAGAGGAAAAAAAAATACCACGAGGCTTATAAGAGGGACTGTAATGCACAGGAAAAGGAAGCAAAAATACTGAGAGAAAGAGCTTATTTTAAACATGATTTTCTACAGAAAATATAAGTAAAATATAAAATACATGTTAAGTGCTCCCAATAAGATGCAAACAGTATGAAAAACAAAGTACGGGGTGATATATGGCAAAAAAAATAAGTAATTCGTATATTGTTTAGCTCTAACACAATGTAGGTCTCCTTCTCTGTCACAGCCCCACACCTCTGCACTTGCCGTCCTTCTGCCAATGCCTTACCTTCCTCCAGGGCCTCGTAACTCCCTTCCACAGTGCCCACACACCACCTCCTCCCAAGGCCTTCCCAGTTGCTGCAGGCACTGCCTCATGGCTTACACCAGCCCAATGGGTTTTCACAGCCCAGCACCAGACACTTCAAAGAGTATTTATAATTCACAACAGAATAACCATGAGTTCTCAATGCTGGGATTTGTATTTCATTTACTCCCATACCCCTTACTCATCATATTTTCTGATACACAATTAAGAATAATAAACAGATGAGAGCCTTGGAAAGATAAGGATAGGTGACATCTTTCCCCACCCCCGACTGGGACCTCAATGACTGTCAATAGGACAAAGGCAAAGGATAAGATGGAATGAGAAAATGAGAAAAGGAACTAAAACATACTGAGAACCTGCTGTGCTCAAAATATTGAAGTGCTGGTTATATACTAACAGGGCATTTGGCATCTTTTCCCCCTTTTCAAAAAATTATACTTTTAGATTATTGCCACAAACTAACTCATTGATCCTTGGGACATGACATAATGGCTATTGGCAGCCATCTTTGGATGGAAAATGGAAGCCATCATTGGAAAATGGGTACTCAGAGTTTATTGGCAAATTGATTTTGGAAAACTTGAATAGCATTTCCCCTTAGAAAAAGTTTGCATAAGTCCTTAGACCAGATGCCGCTAGATTATTTCAGAAACAAAACTGAGATTTGTTTCAGCTCCATAACCAGATAGCCAAATGGTCCTGTAACCAAAATGGTACTTCCTGCCTATCTCACAGATGTGCTGTGAACCAACTAAAATTAGGCAAGTGAAACTCCTCTGAAGAGTGCACCATGCTATAAGAGCCAGTAGTTTAACTATTATAAAACCCAAATGCATATTAAAATACTGTCTCCAGGAAAATGCATGCTCCCTCTGCAAATGACTCCAACATGGCAGTGGGTAGACGACTCTGTTCCCGGCTTCATTTGGCCTTATGATCTGAGGCTCACGTGCGTGGGGATTAAAAGAGAAACAAAAGTTGTCGACCCAAGTGTCTACTGATTTATGTGAGAAAATCATTATGGAGATAATCATCAGGATGACGGCAACATGTCAACACATTTCAAGATGTCTGAGTATAAGCAATGGTAACACAAGAGGAGTAACCAAGATGAGGTCAAGGCTGACTCAGATTCAATGCTGTCTCCTCTACTTTTTGTCAAATAATAGGCTGAAGCTGTTTCTCTCCTCAGCCTGTTTCTCGTCAGCAGCCCCTGGAAAGCCTGTTTGTTGAGAGTTTATCCCACTTGGTAAAGCCTGTCCACTGTGCAATTCTGGCAGTTTCCAGGGAGCTGGCACCTTATTTTCTTTTAGGCTTAAACTGTACACCTGCATTCCTGTAATCACATGTCTTGTATTGGTCTGAGAAGCAGATGACATCTGGAGTCCCCAGGAGGCTGAGTTCAGAGAAGCCACATGTTCCAGAGAGCCTTCTCCAAAAAGCAATCCTAAAGATTCCAGGGCTGCCCAAGCTCCCTCACGGCACCACTCATTTCAGCCTTGAACCAAAAAGGCTCGTCCATCATTGAGCAAAGCCCCTTCTGGCTGAGAAGTCAGTGTGCCTGCAGAGAAGCTGCCTCATTGTGTGACATGCTGTGCCTGTGCCCGTGCCCGGAAGGCTTTTCCTGTGTCAGTTGCCTCCACTTCCGGGCTCTTTTCTTCCTTATCTGCTGTGTGCTCAGGGCCTCCATGCTTTGTCCGCCTCGCCTCTGGTCAGTTCAGTACCAGCTCCAGCTTGGCCGACTCCGTTTAGCTGACCCTCCTGACTGAACAACTGGCCACTTCCATCAAAGCCTCTTTGGCCTTTCCAGGCACCCTCTTTTTGATACTTTCCCACATGTTGGGCCCACCATGGGGGGTATCTGGCATTCTGGGAATACTTCCCCAAAACACTTTCATTCCTGTCCTATCCAGTAAAATGACAGACATCACCTTCCAATCTGTCTGGCTAGTGTAGGAGAAAATGGTATAACCAGTGAGAAGTACAGATGGTCCCTCTCTCTCCCCTCTCCTGCTGCCTGCTGTATGTCATCCGACAGGGAGCCCTGGGACGCCCTCTCCAGCCAGCATCCAGTTCTGCACCAATTATCCGGATTGAGGCAGCCCAGCCTGTGGTCCCAAGCCCTGCCTACCTTGGTTATACCACCAAGGACTCAAGTCACTCATTTTCCACACCTTGAAGGACTGACTTAGGAAACAGCAAAACCATGTCTTTTAGGGGTAAAGGTCTTTCCAAATCATTCATACTTCACTTTAAGTTTACTCACTGGAGCCAAGTGTGGGGCTTGAACTCACAACCCTGAGATCAAGACCTGAGCTAAAATCAAGAGTTCAATGCCTAACGGACTGAGCTACCCAGGTTCTCTTTTTACATAGGGGAAACCAAATCTTTTTTACTTACACGCCACCCTGACAAAGCCCTCACCGGTTTTTGGTCAGCCTCTCCCACTGACTAATCTTTATCTTATGTGAAAAGGACATGAAATGCCACCTGAAGGTAAATTTCAGCTAATCAGATGCATTAAGAACAAAGGTCAGCAGCACCAGAAAGATGCAAACTAGACTGTAATTTAGGAAAAGGCAGCATTTGTTACTGGAGTACTGAGCAAAACCAGAGGACAACAAACAAAAGACGTGACTTAAATCTCTGGTCTGCAGCTGTGAGCTTAGGTCCATTACTTAGGCATATCGGACAGTTTCCTCATTCATATAAAGGAAAAAATGACCAGTGATTCTAGTCTCTTCTAGGCCTACCATTTTATAATTTTATGAACCAAATCAGTCTGAGATTATAAATTTCTATTCCATAAATTTCTTTATAAGCTTAAAAAGAAATTAAAACATATGGAAATATAAATCCTTAAAAACCAAGGAATTTTTAAAAATGCACACCAGAGAAACACTTGTTCCTCACACTTGTGAAGCATGAATCTATTGCAAACATCTCACTACTAAAGCTTAACATTTCACAAACAAAAAGTGGTATGATTTTAATAAGTTTGCCTTTGGCTCTCCTTCCTCCTCACTATTCTGTCTACTTATAATCTATCTATCTATCTATCTATATCTATATATATATAATCCATATGCCCATATGTGTATATAAACATACACACACACACACGAAGTGGGAGAAAGCAAAGAAGCACCAAGATTAGCTCTGACCAAAGAGGAAGAAATGGGACTTACAGGAGCTGCGGAGTTTTTGACTGTGACACTGGGGGTGGTGGCTCGCAGGGCTCCACTCACACCGTGGTAGTATTTGAAGCAGATCTTAGTTTCAGCTGAAAAATAGAAATCAAATGGTACTGAGAACTAGGGTATGATCCAGAAGAGATAACCATTTCCAGAAGGACACCCCCAGAAAATGACCCGTAATTCCTCCCATGAGCCAAGCAGTTCTCATCTGCTGATGCTTATTCGACATGTGGCTCTGTGGACAGGTCTGACATCTCCCTAAAAATGTGTCCTCAAAAATTTCTCTTTGTACCCAAGTGAAATCCATTATTTCAACTTCTCTGCATTCATCCAATCCTGCATTGGGCTCTCTGCTCAGCGGGGAGCCTGCTTCCCCCCTCTCTCTCTGCCTACTTGTGATCTCTCTCTCTGTCAAATAAATACATAAAATCTTAAAAGAAGAAACAGTGGACTAAAACAGCAACCATTTATTTTAAAAAAAAAGTTATTTGTAATAAACCTTTACTTCTGAGATTCTAGCTGGTGTGATGCCTACCACCAGGCTGTTCTGTAATTTTGGTTATTGAATTCATTGTGATTACTATCTTAGCAACTTGGAGGACGACTTTGAGAAGTTACTGAGATACATGGATGGAGGCATATTTTCTAAACTGTGATACTCATTAATGATAACTTATTTGCATCACAATTTGTTTTTCTTCAAAGTCCTTTCTATGTAAGTAGGAAAGATATGGCCATGGGGGTCCACACTGCCTGGGTTTGCCTTTTGGCTCCATTCCTGACAATCTGTGAGACAAGAAGCAAGTCCATGACCTCCCTTACTCCATGCTTCCTGTAAAATAAATAGAACTAACAACAGTACCTACTTCATAAAGTATTGGATAAGCAAATAAAGTTCTTAGAGTGCAAATAATGCATGATAACTAAAGACAAAATCTGTGGCCAACCTGGGTCTAGTTTATTTGAAGGTGACTTGCTTTTCCCAATTTACTGTTTGTAGGATTTTTCTTTTAAATTTGAAAAATTTGCCAGGCTATGTCTTAGCCCCTTACTTAATTTTGTTTGGAACAACATGAGAAATCCCAAATTTGAGATCCTGTTTCTCAAGTCTGGGAATCTGTCATCAGACTCAATGTTTCGAAAAAAAAATGTCTATAATTTTCTTAGCTTGCATTTTAGATATGCTCATTATGGAAAATATGGACAGTGAAAAGTATAAAAAAACTTCTATGAGTGTTTTTATGCATATCTGGGAGTATAAGCTTAATACTATATGTAATGTAGTAAAATAATAATGTAATAATACTGCATTTTAAAAAGTTAACATTAAACAGATAGGTTCAACTATCAAATCTTTGTTGGTGACATTCATTGTTTTACGGAATCATTGACTTGATTTGTAATTGTAGTATTCATGTAATTTTGAAAATTTGGGCTCTTCCCTAAAAATGAATGACTTTTTGAAAATTATGTTGAAGTTCAAGTTTGTTCCCTAGTATAACGGAGCAAAACTTGCTGGTTATCTTTCCAACATCCATTCTCCCTTTCCTCCTTAATACAAAAATCTCTATTTTATTTTGAATGGTAATGTCCAGCTAAAGCACTATATTTTGGAGCCTCCCTTGCAGAAAACATTTCTGTTGTTTTCCACTGTTATTTGGGATTTCTGTTATCTGTAAATTTTACAATATAGAAAGCTTGCTTACTTTTTCTTTATTTTTTTATACTTTCATTTTTTTATTTACAGAGTTCAAGCACAAGTTAAAAGCACAATTGGTTCTTGACACAGAAGATATGAGTACTGCAATATTATTCCGTAGAAGATGTGAATATTTTAAGGATTCCCCTTCCTTGTGGGCAAAATGCTTCTCAAAAAGCACTTTATACTTTCATCAGGAAATGTAGCCCTTGTTAATATTAAGTATTATCAATTAAGTATAAGTTTAAGTAGTATTTCATCTTTATTTCATGTATTTGATTAGTAGTGAGATTAAGCATTTTTTCATCAAATCTTTTTTTTCTTTAAAGATTTCATTTATTTATTTATTTGACAGACATAGATCACAAGCAGGCAGAGAGGCAGGCAGAGAGAGGAGGAAGCAGACTCTCTGCTGAGCAAAGAGGCTGATGTGGGGCTCAATGCGGGGCTCAATCCCAGGACCCTGGAATCACAACCCAAGCCGAAGGCAGAGGTCTTTTTTATTTTTTTTAAGAGAGAGATCACAAGCAGGCAGGCAGAGAGAGAGAAGGGGAAGCAGGCTCCCCGCTGAGCAGAGAGCCTGATGCGGGGCTTGATTCCAAGACCCTGAGATCACAACCTGAGCCGAAGGCAGAGGCTTAACTCTCTGAGCCACCCAGGTGCCCCGAAGGCAGAGGTCTTAACCCAGTGAGCCACCCAGGCACCCCTCATCAAATTTAATTAGCCATTGTATTTACTTTTTTATCCATTGAACTGTACTTGTCAAGACTTCCCACCACCTGGATGACACTTGGGTGCTCACTTTTTAGTGGATATGCTCTTTTAGATACACCAATACTTTCCATTTCCCTCCTGTCATTCTTTTCTTGCAGTGATTTTGCATTACTGTTGATTGCCTTTTAAGCTCTTGGTGGACAATCTTACAACCCAGTTCTGTATTCTTCAAGGCACCTCACAGTTATCTGCACATTGTTAGGTATACACGTCCAGACCCAGTCCTGCTCCAGCCTGTAGGTTAGGGATTAGGAGGGAACACTGAATAAAGCAGTGAGCCTATATAGCTAGGCAACCTCACTGAGCTGGTGCAATTTAAGTTCCTCTTCTTGTAGGTGCCATGACATCAGCTTGATGGGGCCAGTGGCTTCAGCTCAAGCACAGCTGGGTGGAAGGAAATTTTACGTAACAGGCATTTCTAAACAGGCATTACTAGCTTTCCTTATGAATAAGATTATTCCAATGTCTTTAAGTAAGAAAGGTCAATGTAGATAAGAGCCATATGATCCTCTCAAAAAAAGCATTTGACAAAATACAGTATCCATTCTAGATAAAAACAAAGAAACCAACAACGTAGGGATAAATGCAACATACTTCAACATCATAGTGATATGTGAAAGACCCAGGGCTAATATGACCTTCAAAGGGGAAAAACTGAGAGCTTTTCCTCTACAGTCAGGAATAAAACAGAGATGTCCACTCTCACCATAACTATTTAATGCAGTACTGGAAGTCTTAGCCTCAGTGATCAGACAACAAAAAGATATAAAGGCAACAAAACTGGCAAGGGAGAAGTCAAATTTCACTACTTGCAGACAACAGTACTCTATGTAGAAAACCTGAAAAAATCCACCCCCCCAAATGCTAGAACTAATATATGAATTCAGCAAAGTTGCAGGATATATGATCAATTAAGAAATTTATTGCATTTCTATACTCCAATAATGAAGCAGCAGAAAGAGAAATCAAGGAATTGATCCCATTTATAATTGCACCAAAACGCATAAGATACCTACAAATAAATCTAACTAAAAAGGTAAAAGATCTGCACTCTGAAAACTACAGAATACTTAAGGAAGAAATAGAACACAACACAAAGAAGTGGAAAAGCATTTGATGCTCATGGATTGGAAGAACAAACATTGTTAAAATGTCTATACTACCCAAAGCAATCAACACATTTAATGCAATCCCTATCAAAATACCACCAGCATTTTTCATAGAGCTAGAACAAAGAATCCTAAAATTTGTATGGAACCACAAAAGACCCTGAGTAGTCAAAGCAATCCTGAAAAAGAAAAGCAAAACTGGACACACCATGATTCTGGACTTCAAGCTTTATTACAAAGCTATATTCACCAAGACAGTATGATACTGGCACAAAACCAGACACACAGATCAGTGGAACAGAATAGAAAAACCAGGGATGGACCCACAACTACATGGTCAACTAATCTTTGACAAAGCAGGAAAAAAAATAACCAGTGGGGCGGGGGGAGGGAAGACACTCTTCAATAAAATGGTTTTGGGAACACTGGAGAGCAACATGCAGAAGGATGAAACTGGACCACTTTCTAACACCATATACAAAAATAAATTGAAAATGGATTAGAGACTTAAATATAAGATAGAAAACCATCAAAATCCTAGAGAAGAACACAGGCAGCCACTTTTTTGACTTAGGCCATAGCAACTTCTTATTAGACCCATCATCAGAGGCAAGGGAAACGAAAGCAAAAATGAACTAAAAAGCTTATCAACAAAACTAAAAGGGAAACGGGAGAAGATATTTGCAAGTGACATATCTTATAAAGGGTTAGTTTCCAAAATCTATAAAGATTTATATGAAATGAAACCCCCCCAAAAAAAATCCAGTTAAGAAATGGGAAGAAGACATGAATAGACATTTTTTTAAGAAGACATCTAGATGGCCAACAGACACATGAAAAGATGCTCAATCTCACTCATCATGAGGGAAATGCAAATCAAAGCAATGGTGTGATACCACCTCATACCTGTCAAATGGCTAAAATTAACAACACAAGAAACAAGAGGTGTTGGTGAGGATGCAGAGAAAGGGGAATCCTCTTACACTGTTGGTGGGAATGCAAACTGGTGCAGCCATTCTGGAAAACAATATGGAGGTTCCTCTAGAAGTTAAAAATAGAGCTGCCATACAATCCAGCAATTCCACTACTAGGTATTTACCCAAAGGATGTGAAAATACAGATCTGAAGGGGTACATGTACCTTGATGTTTATAGCAGCATTATCAACAACAGCCAAACTATGGAAAAAGCCCAAATGTTCATTGGCTGATGAATGGATAAAGAAGATGTGGTGTACACACACACACACACACACACACACACACACACACACACACACACACGAATATTATTCAGCCATCAAAAAGAATGAAATCTTGCCATTTGCAATGACACGGATGGAGCCTACATTATGCTAAGTGAAATAAGTCAGAAAGACAAATACCGTATGATCTCACTCTTTCTTAAATGTGGAATTTAAGAAAGAAAACAGATGACCATGTGGGAACAGAGAAAGGAAGAAAAAAAAGAAAGGGAAACAAGCCATACGTGACTATTAATGATAGAGAATGAATCGAGGGTTGATGGAGGGAGTTGGGTGGGGATGGGTAGATGGGTGGTGGAGGGCAATTGTGATAGGCACTGGGTATTGTATATATATGATGGATCACTGAAGTCCACCCCAGAAACCAATATTGCTCTGTATGTTAACTAACAAAATTTAAATTAAAAAAAAATTGATGGGAGAAATTGAGGGTACACAAAGAAATGGAAAGACATTTCATGCTCATGGATTGGAAGAATATTATTAAAATGTATATATTACCAAAAGCAATCCACACATCTAATACAATCCATATCAAAACACAAACAGCATTTGTCAGAACTAGAGCAAAAAATTCTAAAATATGTATGAAACCACAAAAATCCCTTACTAGCCAAAACAATCTTAAAAAAAGAAAAGAAAAGAAAAGAAAAAAGCAAAGCTGGAGAAAGCACAGTTTCAGACTTCAAGTCTGAAAGTCTGACATGGTAATCAAAATGGTATGGCACTGGTGCAAAAATAGGCACACAGTTCAATGGAACAAAATAGGAAACCCAGAAATGAACCCACAACCATATGGTCAATTAATCTTCAACAAAGTAGGAAAGAATACCCAATGGAAAAAAGACTGTTTCTTCAACAAATTGTATTGGGAAAACTGGACAGTAACATGCAAAGAAAGAAACTGGATCACTTTCTTACACCATACACACATGAATTCAAAATGGATTAAAGATGTAAATGTGATACCTGAAATAACAACAAAACCTAAAGAGAACACAGACAGTAACTTCTATGACATCAGCCACAGCAACGTTTTTGTAGATATGCCTTCTGAGGTGAGAGAAATAAAACTAAATATAAACTAACAGGACTTCATCAAAATAAAAAGCTTCTACACAGTAAAGGAAACAATCAACAAAAGCAAAAGGCAATCTACAGAATGGGAGAATATATTTCCAAATGACCTATCAGATAAAAGGTTAGTATCCAAAATATATACAGAACTAATAAAACTCAATACCCCAAAACAAAGAATCCATTAAAAACTGGGCAGAAGACATGAATAGATATTTCTCCAAAGAAGATATCCAAATGGCCAACAGATATATGAAAAGATGTTCATCATCACTTACCACCAGGGAAATACAAATCAAAACTACAATGAGGGGTGCCTGAGTGGCTCAGTTGGTTAAGCGACTGCCTTTTGCTCAGGTCATGATCCTGGAGCCCTGGGATGGAGTCCCGCATCAGGCTCTATGCTCAGCAGGGAGTCTGCTTCTCCCTCTGACCCTCCCCGCTTCTCATGCTCTCTCTCTCAAATAAATAAAGGAAAAAAAAATTTTAAAAACTTTTTTTGGGGGGCCCCTGAGTGGATCAGTGGGTTAAAGCCTCTGCCTTCGGCTCAGGTCATGATCTCAGGATCCTGGGATTGAGCCCTGCATCAGGCTCTCTGCTCAGTGGAGAGCCTGCTTCCTCCTCTCTCTGCCTACCTCTCTGCCTACTTGTGATCTCTGTCTGTCAAATAAATAAAATCTTTAAAAAACAACAACAACTTTTTTTTTTAAGTTAAAAAAAAGAACTGCAATGAGATATCATCTCCCACTGGTCAGAATGAGTAAGATCAACAACACAAGAAACAACAAGTGTTGGCAAGGATGTGGAAAAAAAGGAACCCTCATGCACTATTTGCAGGGATGGAAAGGGGTACAGTCACTGTAGAAAAAGAGTATGGAGATTCCTCAAAAAGTTAAAAATAGAAGCACCATGCAATGCAGAAATTTCACTACTGAGTATTTACTCAAAGAATTTAAAAAGCACTAATTCAAAGAGACACATGCACCCATATGTTCATAGCAGTGTTGTTTACAATAGCCAAATTATGGAAGCAACCCAATATCCATCAGTTGAATGAATAAAGAAGTTATGGTATACATATACAATGGGAATTTATTCAGCCATAAAAAGAATGAAATCTTTCCATTTGCAATAATTTGGATGGAACTAGAGGGTATTATGCTAAGTGAAATAAGTCAACCAGAGAAAGACAAATACCATTATCACTCAAATGTGGAATTCAAGAAATAAAACAAACAAGCAAAGGTGACAGAGAGTGAGACAAATGAAGAAACACTTTTAGCTATAGAGAACAAACTGATGGGTACTGAGGGAGAGATGGGTGGAGGAATGGGTTAAATAGGTGATGGGGATTAAGGTGTGCACTCCTCTGGTGAGCCGGGTGATGTATGGAATTGTTGAGTCACTACATTGTACACCTGAAACTAATATAACACTATATGTTAATTAACTGGAATTGAAATTAAAACAAAAAAATAGAACTACCATGTGATCTGGAAATCCTACTGGCTATTTAGCCAAAAGAATTGAAATCAGGATCTTAAAGAGGTATATGCACTCCCATGTTCACTGTACCACTGCTCACAACAGCCAGGATGTGGAAACAACCCAAAGGCTCATCAATGGATGAATGGATAGAGAACATATGGTATACAATGGAATATTACTGAATCTTCAAAAAGAAGGAAATTTGAAATATGCAACCACATTGATGAAACTTGAGGATGTTATGCTAAATGAAATGAGTCAGTCGCAGAACAAATACTGTATGATTTCACTTATATGTTGTATATAAAATAGTCAAATCATAAAAGCAGAGAGTATAATTATAGTTTCCAGGGGCTGGGAGGGGAAGGGAAATAAGGAGTTGATAATCAGTGGTATAAATTCTCAGTTACATAAGATAAGTAAGTTCTAAACATTTGTTGTATTAAATTATCCCTATAATTACCAATACTGTAACTACACTTAGAGATCTACTAAGAGGATACATCTCATGTTAAATGTGTTTATTACAACAGAATAAAAGTAAAAGTAAGAAAAGCAAAAATAAAAAAAACAAGTTACAACAAATTTGTCTTAATAGTTAATTAGCAGTTAGCATGTACCCAATCACTCATACTACTAAATCTACCCCTCACAAAATCCCTATGAAGTGTAAGTAATTATTATTAATATTTTTTAAAGTATTTAGCACAATGCTAAGCATATAGTAAGACCTCAACAAATGTCATCTAGTATTCTTTTTTTTTTTTTACATCTAAAAAGAATGAGACCAAAATGTGAAGCTAATTATACAAGGTCACATATATAATTCATGGCAACTAGGATTTCAGTAAACATTTTAAATTTCCATTTGGTGATTTGTCTTTTAAAAATTTTTAATAACTCAAGATTGTTGACTAGGTAGGCAACAGCAAACTTCTTATTCCAGTAACAATGTACTAGTTAATTCAGAAAACATCTAGAAAAGCTGGAAAAACATGGATATCAATCTGCCTGAAATAGGACTGCCAGGTAAAATATAGGATACTCAGATAAATTTGGTTTTCAGATAAACAGAGAATATACTTTTAATATAAGTATGTTCCTATTATTACATGGAACAGACTTATACTAGAAAAGATATTCATTGTTTATCTCAAATTCAAATTTAGTTAGGTAGTCTTGGAATATTTTCCCTCTAAAATTGGGAATTCTAGTCCAAAGTCATCAGAGACCTGATGAGAATGGGAATATTGAGGACAAGATCCAGAAAAAGAAAACCCATAAATGAGCCTAGGACTTGGGGTTGTCATTTCCCTAGTTGGGGCTGAGGATTATGTTGATTCCAAAAAATGCAGCTGAGAAACTGGAAAAGCTAAAAGAACTTTTTTTGACTTGCAGGGCTAAGGGTATCAAACGTAAGGGTTCAGGGCCTGCCAAAGAGGAAGATTTTGGTAATCCTTCATGATTCAAGTTGAACAGCAGAATAGATATGCTGCTGAGAACCTACTTGCCCTTCAAATCATTCATGTCTTAAAATGACTAAATATCACCTAGAAGGAAAATAAATCCTTTCAGGAGGGAAATCATAATAACATGATTCTTAGCCTCAAATTATTTCTGCAAGTTTTCATTTCCAATGTCCAGTTCTGTGTGTCCAGGTACACAAGATACTAGACAATGTACAAAATACTAACAGAACAAGTAGACATCATAAGCTGATTCATATGGCTTCTAGATACTGGGTTATCAGACACAAGCTTTACTGAATGTATACTGAAAACATTCAAAGAAGTAAAATACAAAATTGAAACTATCAACAAAGTATGAAGCCTATAAAAATGAACCAAACAGAAATTCTGGATCTAAAAAACTACAATTTTGAAATAGTGTACTTAATAGATGGGTTTTAAAGCAGATTAAACAAAACACATGAGCATATTTAGGGAATTGGAATATAGGTCATGAAAAAATTCAGAATGAAACAAGCAGAAAAAAAAGGTATAAAATATAAAAGAGAAGTAAGGAACATATGGGATACTAGGGGGTGGTCTAATTTATGTATAAATTGGAATCCAAAAAGAGAGGAGAGAGACAGAGGTGTTAAAGCCAAAAATTCTCCAAAAGTGAAAAATTATCCAAAAACTTCCAAAAGTTATAAAAAACATCAATTTATAGATTTAAAAAAAATCCTATGAACCAAAAAAAAAAAAAAAATACAGCACGCAGATATCACTGTAAAACTTTAAAAAAAGAAGAGAAAAATCACATCATCAACCAGTGAAGTTAAAAGCTAGATTATCCTTTATTCTTCTTCTACCCACTTAAGAATAAATGAAACAAGATGGGATTGGGAGGGAGACAAACCATAAGTGACTCTTAATCTCACAAAACAAACTGAGGGTTGCCGGGGGGAGGGGGTTTGGGAGAAGGGGGTGGGATTATGGACATTGGGGAGGGTATGTGTTTTGGTGAGTGCTGTGAAGTGTGTAAACCTGGTGATTCACAGACCTGTACCCCTGGGGATAAAAATATATGTTTATAAAAAATAAAAAATTAAAAAAAAAAAGCTAGATTATCTTCATAGAAACAACAATTTGACATATGACTATTCAGTATCAGCAGAAATCACAGATGACAAAGGAATGACAGCTTCCATATGCAAAACAAACAAACAAAAAATCCCCAATAACAACAAAACCCAACAACTGTTATATAGAACTCTGCAACCCAGAAAAACATTCTTTAAGAATAAAGTGATTATTCCTATTGCTGTCCGGACATTGCAGATTGCCATCACCATGAGCATCGGAACTTCATGGTAAGTTTTTAACTATCCATACATTACCATGTCTGCAGAAATGTCCAAGTCTTATGAATCAAAATATGATCAGAGTAGACGACTGAGAAAGACATTTGGACCAGCACAGAAGTAAAATGCCATCCTTTACCACTTGCAGAAAGAATGAAATTCTCTGTTCAATAACATTCTGTAGCAAGAAAAATGAGCTTACATCTAATATTTCATTTATAAGAGATGTGAAACAAATGTAAATCCTATCTTCAACATCCAAGAAAAGCAATTTTAACTCAAGAGGTTATAATAACTGTGAGAGAGTCAGTCCCAACAGTTATCTAAAAGGAGTAATGGAGAGTACAATATTTTCAAATGCTCAAAAAGATCAAGAAGCAATGGAGAGGATGTGGATATAAAGGAATCTTCATGTACTGTTGGTGGGAATGCAAACTGCTTCAGCCACTGAGGAAAACAGTATGGAAGTTCCTCAAAAAATTAGAAAAATAGAATGACCAAGTTATGGAAGGCGCTCAAGTATCTATTGATAGAGGAATGGCTAAGGAAGATGTGGTATAAATATACAATGGAATATTACTTAGCCATAAAAAATGAAATCTTGCCATCAGCAACAACATAGATGAAGTTAGGGTGACATAAATCAATCAGAGAAAGACAAATGCCATATGATTACAGTTATATTTGGAAAGTAAGAAACAAACAAGCAAACAAAGAGACAAACACACAGACTCTTAAATATACAGGACAAACGGGTCATTGCCAGAGGGGAGCTCCAGGGGGATGGAGAAATACATGAAAAGAATTAAGAATACACTTATCTTGATGAGCACTGAGAAAAGTATAGACTTGTTGAATCATTATACTGTACACCTAGAACTAATGTAATAGTGCATGTTAATTAAACCTCAATCAAAAAAGAAGCAGTGGAACAATAAGATACAAATTGAATTTTGAATCTGAAGAATACTTAGCTTTAGCAAGAGGAAATAATCCCAAGAGCAGTATTTTTATTTTTATTTTATGTATATATGTTTTAATTGTGTTATGTTAGTCACCATACAGTACATAATTATTTTTTAATTTTTTAAAGATTTTATTTATTTATTTGACAGAGATCACAAGTAAACAGAGAAGCAGACAGAGAGAGGCAGAGAGAAGCAGGCTCCCTGCTGGGCAGAGAGCCCGATGTGGGGCTCGATCCCAGGACCCTGAGATTATGACCTGAGCCGAAGGCAGAGGCCCAACCCACTTGAGCCACCCAGGTGCCCCTATCATTAGTTTTTGATGTAGTGTTCCATGATTCATTGTCTGCATATCACACCCAGTGCTCCATGCAATACATGCCCTCCTTAATTCCCACCACTAGGCTCACGCATCCCCTTACTGCCCTCCCTTCTAAAACTCTCAGTTTTTTTCCTGGAGTCTCTCATGGTTTGTCTTTCACCTCAATTTCTCCTCCATTTTCCCCTTCTCCTAATGTCCTCCATGCTATTTCTTATGTTCTACAAGTAAGTGATACCATACGATAACTGACTTTCTCTGCTTGACTTATTTCACTCAGCATAATCTCCTCCAGTCCCCATCCATGTTGATGCAAAAATTGGGTATTCATCCATTCTGATGGCTGAGTAATATTCCATTGTATATATGAACCACATCTTCTTTATCCATTTGCCTGTTGAAAGGCATCTCGGCTCTTTCCACAGTTTGGCTGTTGTGGACACTGCTGCTATGAACATTGGGGTGCATATGGCCCTTCCTTCCCTACATCTGTATATTTGGGGTAAATACCCATTAGTGCAATTGCAGGGACATAGGGTAGCTCTATTTTTAACTTTTGGAGGAATTTCCACACTGCTTTCCAAAGTGGCTGTACCAACTTGCATTCCCACCAGCAGTATAAGAGGGTTCCCATTTTCCACATCCTCTCCAACACTTGTAGCTTCCTGTCCTGTTAATTTTGGCCATTCTGACTGGTGTAAGGTGGTATCTCAATGTGGTTTTGATTTTAATTTCCCTGATGGCTGATGATGATGAACATTTTTTTCACATATCTCTTAGCCATTTGTTTGTCTTCATTGGAGAAGTGTCTGTTCGTGTCTTCTGCCCATTTTTTGACATGACATGATTATCTGTTTTTCGGGTGTTGAGTTAGAGGAGTTCTTTATAGATCTTGAATATCAGCCCTTTTCTGTAGTGTCATTTGCGAATATCTTCTCCCATTCCATGGGTTGCCTCTTTGTTTTGTTGACTGCTTCCTTTGCTGTACAGAAGCTTTTGATCTTGATGAAGTCCCAGAAGTTCATTTTTGTGTTTGTTTCCTTTGCCTTTGGAGACCTGTCTTGAAAGAAGTTGCAGTGGCCAATGTTGAAGAGGTTACTGCCTATGTTCTTCTCTAGGATTTTGATGGATTCCTGTCTCACATTGAGGTCATTCATCCATTTAGAGTTTATCTTTGTGTATGGTGTAAGAGAATGGTCCAGTTTCATTCTTCTGTATATAGCTGTCCAATTTTCCCAGCACCATTTACTGAAGAGTTTTTTTCCATTGGGTATTTTTTCCTGCTTTGTCGAAAATTATTTGACCATAGAGTTGAGAGTCCATATCTGGGCTCTCTACTCTGCTCCACTGGTCTATGTGTCTGTTTTGTGCCAGTACCATGCTGTCTTGGTAATCACAGCTTTGTAATACAGCTTGAAAACAGGAAACATGATGCCCCCAGCTTCATTTTTCTTTTTCAACATTTCTTTGTGGCAATTTGGAGTCTTTTCTGGTTCCATACAAATTTTAGGATTGTTTATTCCAGCATTTTGAAAAATGCCATTGGTATTTTGATGGGGATGGTGTTGAAAATATAGATTGCTCTGGGTAGCATAGTCATTTTAATGATGTTATTCTTCCAATCCCTGAGCATGGAATGTTTTTGCATCTTTTTGTGTCTTCTTCACTTCTTTCATGACTGTTCTGTAGTTCCTAGAGTACAGATTCTTTACCTTGTTGGTTAGGTTTATTCCAAGGCATCTTGTGATTTTTGGTGCTATTGTAGATGGAATCGAGTCTCTGATTTCTCTTTCTACAGTTTCACTCTTAGTGTATAAGAAAGCAACTAATTTCTGAGCATTGATTTTTGTATCCTGCTACATTACTGAATTGCTGTATGAGTTCTAGTAATTTGGGGGTGGAGACTTTTGGGTTTTCCACATATAGTATCATGTCATCTGTGAAGGGAGTTCGACTCCTTTGCCAATCTGAATACCTTTTATTTATTTTTGTTGTCTGACTGCTGTTGCTAGGACTTCTAGTCCTATGTTGAACAACAGTGGCAAGAGTGGACATCCTTATCATGTTCCTGATATCAACGGAAAGGCTCTCAGCTTTTCCCCATTGAGAAAGATATTTGCTGTGGATTTTTCATAGATGGATTTTATGAAGTTGAGGAATGTTCCTTCTATTCCTACACTCTGAAGAGTTTTAATCAGGAAAGGATGCTGTATTTTGTCAAATGTTTTTTCTGCATCAATTTAGAGGACAATGTGATTCTTGGCTCTCCTCTTATTTATGTGTTCTTTCACACTGATTGATTTACAGATGTTGAACCACACTGTATCCCAGGGATAAATCCCACATTATCATGACGGATAATCCTTTTAATGTACTGTTGGATCCTATTAGCTAGGATCTTGTTGAGAATTCTGGCATCTGTTTTCTTCATCAGGGATATTGGTCTGAAATTCTCCTTTTTGACAGGGTCTTTGTCTGGTTTGAGGATCAAGGTAATGCTGCCTCATAGAAAGCATCTGGAAGTTTTCCTTCTGTTTCTATTTTTTTAAACAGATTCAGGAGAATGGGTATTATTTATTCTTTGAATGTTTGATAGAATTACCCAGGGAATCCATCAGGCCCTGGACTCGTTTTTTGGGAGGTTTTTGGTCACTGCTTCAATCTCGTTACTACTTACTGGTCTACTCAGGTTGTCAGTTTCTTCCTGTTTCACTCTTGGAAGTTCATAGTTTCCAAGAATGCATCCGTTTCTTCTAGGTTGCTTAATTATTGGCATATAGCTGTTGATAATAATTTCTGATGATTGCTTCTATTTCCTTGGTGTTAGTCATGTTCTCCCCCCTTTCATTCATAATTTATTATCCTTTCTCTTTTCTTTTGGATGAGTCTGGCCAGTGGTTTATTGATCTTATTAATTCTCTCAAAGAACCAGCTTCTAGTTTCAGTAATGTGTTCTACTGTATTTCTGGTTTCTAATTCATTGATCTTTGCTCTAATCTTAATTATTTTCCTACTCATGTGTGGGTTAGGTTTTGTTGTTGATTCTCCATATATTTAAGGAGTAAACATAGTTTGTGTATTCAGGATTTTTCTGGTTTTTGTTTTTTGTTGTTTTTGTTTTTGAGTGAGGCTTGGATGGCTATGTATTCCTCCCTTAGGACTACCTTTGCCATATCCTATAGCTTTTGGATTGGTGTGTCTTTGTTCTCATTGGTTTTCATGAGTAGTGATTAAGTTCGATGATTTCCTGGTTGACCCGAACATTAGCAGAATGGTCTTTAGCTTCCAAGTGTTTGAAATTCTTCCAAACTTTTTCTGGTGATTGAGTTCCAGTGTCACAGCATTGTGGTCTGAGAATATGCAGGGAAAAATCTCAATCATTTGGTATAGGCTGAGACTTGATTTGTGACCCGATATGTAGTTTATTCTGGAGAAAGTTTCATGCATGCTCAAGAAGAATGAGTATTCTGTTGTTTTAGGGTGGAATGTTCAGTATATATCTCTGAGGTCCATCTGGTTCAGTGTGTCATTCAAAGCTCTTATTTCTTGGTTGATTTTTCTGCTTAGATGATCTATTTCTGAGAGTGGTGTGTTAAGGTCTCCTACAAATTAACATATTATTACCAATATGTCTCTTTATTTTGCTAACGATTGACTTATTATAGTAAGAAGTATGGTTGCTCCCATGTTGGGGGCATAGATATTTACAATTATTAGCTCTTCTTGCTGGATAGATCCTTTAAGAATGATGGAGTGTCCTCCTATATCTCTAGCTATAGTCAAATCTAAGCTGTCTGATTCAAGAATTGCTATCCCAGTGTTCTTTTGAAGTTTGTTGGCATGAAAGATAGATCTCCATCCCTTCACTTTCACTCTGGATCTATCTTTAGGCTCAAAATGAGTCTCTTGTAGATAGAATATGGATGGGTCCTGTCTTTTTGTCCAATCTGCAACCCTGTGTCATTTTATGGGAGCAGTTAGGCCATTCAAGTTGAGAGTAATTACTGACAGATAAGTTGCCTGTGAAGTTCCTGTTTCTATAGATTGTCTCTGTATATCTCTGTTCTGTACCACTCTTGGGGTCATTCTTTCATAGAACCCCACTCCCCCTTAATATTTCTTGCAAGGTTGGTTTAGTGTCACATACTCTTTCAGTCTCTGCCAGTCCTAGAAGCTTCTTATCTCTCCTTCTATTCTGAATGACAGCCTTGCCAGATAAAGAATTCTGGGCTGCATATTCTTCTCATTTAGTACCCTGAATATGTCTTGCCAGCCCTTTCTGGTTTGCCAGATCTCTGTGGACAGGTCTGACATTATTCTGATGTTCCTCCCTCTGTGTGTAAGGAATCTCTTCCTCCTAACTGCCCTTAAAATGGTTTCCTTGGTTCTAAGATTTGACAGTTTTACTATTACATACCTGGGGGTCGATCTTCCTTCATCGATTTGGGGGTTGTCTTTTCTGCCTCTAGGACATGATTACTTGTTTCATTCCCCAGACTAGGAAAGTTCTTGGCTATGATTTGGTCAAATATATCTTCTAGTCCTCTCTCTCCCCACCCCCTCAGGGATCCCAATAATTCTGACATTGAAATGTTTCATGGTGTCATTTATTTCTCTAATTTTGTTTTCATGGATTTTAAGTTTTTCCAGGCCTCCTCCTGCTCCTTCTTTTCTATAAGTTTGTTTTCAAGATCACTAATTCATTCTTCTGCTTCATTTACCCTGTTCGAGTGCCTAGATTAGATTGCATCTCAGGAATAGAATTTTTAAGTTCTGCCAGATCTGTTCTCACTTCTGCCCTTAACGAATCTATGTTGCCATTAATAGTTTTCTCCAGCCCATTGTCTTCATAATTGCTACCCTGAAGTGTATTTCTGACATCTTGCTTAGATCCATATTCATTAGATCTGCTGGAGAGGCCACTGTCTTTGGGTCTTTTCTTTGTTCGGAATTCCTCCTCCTTGTCATTCTGTTGTGTTGTGGTTGAGGGGATGTATAGTTGAAAGTATCAACCACTATCCAGGCAAGGTACACCCTGGGAAGTTTCAGAGCAATTGGAAGTCACCGCCAAAGAGAAAAGGGGAAAAAAACCCCACCCAAAATGAGCCCCAAGAGTAAGTTTAGAAAGTACAGAACCAAAAACAAAAAGACTGACAAAAGAAAAAGAAAAACCCAGACAAAATGAGCCTCTAAAATAAGATTTATAAAGTACAAAAACAAAAGTGAACAAATAGAAAGACCAACAAAAAAAAAAAAAAAAAGAGAGAGAGAAGAAAAAAGGAGGGGGCAGGTGACAGAAAGGTGGTTATAATCTGTTGATGTGGACAAGGAAGGGTATTTCAATTCTTCCTGGGTGTATCTTGTTATCTTTGTTAGAGAACTCAAGTTTCCAGAGATACAGGGAAATCAAAACTGGTATATACATAAAGGCAGTATTGAATAGGGGAAAAGGGACTACACTGAAGCTTATATCTCTATATATTTATTTAAAAAAAGAAAAAGCATATGTATGAAAAAATTCAAGTTAGAAAGTTTCTATAGAATATGCTATATTAAACATCTAGTTGAAATGGTAAGTAGGTAAAAAAAAAATGAAAGAAAAAGAATCATGAGAATTAAAAAAAGAGAGAGAGAGAAAGTTGTATCTAAGAAATATACAGGCCATGAGGCACTACCAGGAGCTTAGCATACAGTTTCCCCGGGATGTTGGGCTTTAACAGTTTTATGGGGACCCTGTGGTTATTGTCCTCTTGTTCCTTCAGCTTGTCTTCTGGTGGAGGTGGGGGGCTGCTGCATTGTTTTTCAGTCAGTCCTGCTTGGGCAGGGTTGCCCTAACCCCTATCAAGGGGCTGGGTTCTGTGGAAACTGGTTTTTCAGGCTTTTGTTCTGTGGAGGTTTTTGTTTTCTGGCGGCTTTTCACACCTTTTCAGAGGGTCAGAGCAAAGTAAACTGCCTGCACCCAGACCTCCGCCTCAAAGAGAAGCCACAGTCTGCTCCCCTCTGAATGGTCTAGAACACACAGACTCCCCCTGTCAACCCTGCTGAATACCGCAGCCTCCCGCAGCACACCCCCAGCCACTGTCTCAGTGGTTGCCCGAGGCCTCTGCTTTCTGCACCTCCTGCCACCAAAACCACCACCAATACTGATCCAGGTAAGCCCGGTCCCGACACCCGCCATTCCCAGGACTGCTGACTCAAGCCCTTGGTGGGTCCTCTCAGGCAAGGGTGGGAGATGGCTGTGGCCAGTTGGGAACTGTGGGCTTAGGTCCCCACCTGCAGCCACCTAGTCCTAACGACTATCCCTTATGGTCCTTTGTTCTCTTTGAGTACCGTTATTAGTCCCTTCCCATCTCACAGCCACGGGTCTCCAAGCTATTGCTGGTTCCCAAGAGCAGGAACTTTCATACTGGAGTAGTACTTTCCAATGGCTCACTTCTGATGGCTCTCTCCTCCCTCTGTTTATCCTCTGATATCTGCCCACACTCTCCCAACTCCTTTCTACCTCTCCACTGATGATCCTCTGCCTGCCTAGAGATCCAGAAGTGTGTAATCTTACATCTCAGGCTGATTTCATGGGTGTTCCAAGTGTTCGGGCAGATATCCAGCTCAATTCAGAGGACTGGTTGAAATAGGGTCCCCTACTCCTCTGCCATCTTTGCCCTTTCCTCTCCCAAGAGCAGTATTTTTTAAAATTTTTTTCTATTTTATTTTATTTCTTTTCAGTGTTCTAGCATTCATTGTTTATGCACCACACCCAGTGCTGAGCACCCTGCAATACGTGCCCTCCTCATTACCCACCACCAGGCTCACCCAACCTCCCACTCGCGCCCCTCCAAAACCCTCAGTTTGTCTCTCAGAATCCACAGTCTTGCATGGTTTGTCTCCTCCTCCAATTCCCCCCTCATTTCTCTCCATCTCCCAATGTCCTCCATGTTATTCCTTATGCTCCACAAGTAAGTGAAACCATATGAGACTTGACTCTCTCTGCTTGACTTATTTCACTCAGCATATTTTTAAAGAAATAATCAACATTAATGATATGAACCTTCTTGGGGTCTCCCAGTCTATCCTACATAGCAATAAGTTCATTTCTACATGGAAAAAAATAAAATGGAATTAAATGGATTTTAAGAAATAAGTAGCTTAGAGAAAGGCTGTGATTTTTGACAAAAACAAAAGGAAGGCTTCCTAATAAATGGGAATAAATGGAATTAGTGTTCACTGACAAGATGCCTAACATTGAAGATTCCATGATGTATGTAAACAGTTAACACTTGGAAAAGTCACTTTAATTTAAAGCTGATACTGTCTGTTGGATATCTTGAAAGTAGAGGTTTAAAGCCTTTCATATATCAGGCCCTGGTTTTGGACTAACACCAGAATAAAGCAGTCTACCTTTTACATAAGCTTGTCCAGTAACATTTCATTTAAGCAGTCTGCATTCAATAACTCATTCAAAAAAAGGAAAATATGTAAATGTGAATGCCATAAGAAGTTGTACCAAAAAACTTTGTTCTCTACACATAGCTCTGAAAACCATGGTATTTTCACTTGGCATTCAAATGATATTTTTGTAGTAAAATTCTCATTAAAGTAATATATGACTCTAATAGAAAAAAAGTCATGGTATTACAGAATATCAAATTGATCTGTCAAAAGTTTGTAATTTGGTAAGATATTATCCCACTTAAATCTGCATTTCCAGAATTGGTTTAGAATGCTATATTATGGACTAATTATATTAACTTTTTAATTTGAAAATAATTGAAAAAATAAAGTCATAAATTTTGAATAAACAGAGAAGATGTTCACATCTTTAAGTATTTCACATTTGCCTAACTTATAAAAATTGCGATGAGGGAAAAAAAATTGCCATGAGGTAAGGTCACTTTTCTCTAATAGCTAAATTATGATTACTTCAATGAAAAATACTTAATTGCAACTTCTTTCTGAAGTAATTATAATAACCGATATTTCTCTTTTTACATGAAGAACTATACATTATTTGAGCAATTTCTTATTTAGAACAGCAGCATAAATCCTATGTTTGTGCTTTCAAATATGGTACCACAGCAAAAGAGGGATATTGATCAAACTAAACCATTAGGTAAAATAACATTACAACTTCAATTTATGGACAATATTTATTTCAGGTGCTAGAGGGCTGATTCTAAACTCAACAATGATCCAATAAATGTATTTCGTTTCCTGTTTCAGTGCAAGTTATTAGACAAGTATTTCTGGTCTCTGGGATCTTGCATGTGGAGTATTTGCTAAAAGGCAATTAGCGACTTGCTCTTCCTTCTAGAACAGAGTAATCGTAGCAGACAAATGCTTCTGTTGCTAACTCAGTAAGCTGATTTTGAAACAAAATATTTAAGGCACTGCAGAGCAATGGAAACAAGAGAAGGGAGAGACCAGTCGGGTGAATGATAACCTACATACCCTTCCCTGGGTGGCAGAGGACAGGCACAGCAGCTGCTGCCTACGTGGGACCAGAGTGAAAGGACTGGAGACCTCAATACCCAGCTGATTTCCCCTCATATTTTGCCAAATCTTTGCTTTTAGGGCAAAAGACTAGAAATCTAATCATGGAAACATCTGAAAAGTAGAGCCCGAATCTTCTGTCCCTTGGTCGGGAGGAGATCTGGCGGGGAGAGGGTCAGGGAAAAGTCCCTGGAGAAAATCCTTGGATCCCTATGCAAACCCTGGAGAGGGGTCCCTAGGAACACAGTGAGCCAGAAGGAGATTCCAGCTTACCAAGACTGTACTGCCCTTCATTGAGCTTATCCTTTCGTTAGGTCCCCACCATCAGCACCTGCACGCACCACTGAGCTGAGGAAAGGGCAAATGCCCTCCCGGAGGAGATACCACTACAGAAGCTTCTACCTTTCATGGCCAACATATGATGATGGATAGAAAACTGCCAGGTACAATAAGACACAGAAGTAACCGGCCTAAAGCACTAACCAAAACAAAATAGGGCCCTGATACTGAAGTCATTAGGCAAAGACTTTAGGGTTTTTTTTGTAATTTCAATTCAATTAATTAACATATAGTATATTATTAGTTTCAAAGGTAAAGTGATTCCTCAATTGCATATAACACCCAGTGCCCTCCTTAACGCCTGTCACTTAAGCAAAGACTTTAAAGAAAACAGATAAAGTGCAACCTTTGTCAGAAAATTAGAACCAATAGAAATGAATCAAATAGCAACTTTATTATTGAAAAACAGAAGAGCTGAAATTAAGAACACAATACAAGGGCTTAGTAGCATAGCACATGTAGCAGGAAGGGGGTCAGTTAGATGCATTCATAGAGCAAATCCAGACCAAAGAAAGAGACAAAAAAGAATGGTAAATACAGGCGAGGGAATAGGGATATATGGGACAGTAGAATGACTGGAGTCCCAGAGAACTGGGCAAAGGTAACCAGGGAAATAATAATAACTTGTCATCTAGCCTCAGGATAAAAACAAAAATCACTCATTAAAACATCATAGTTCAGGGGCACCTGGGTGGCTCAGTCAGTTAAGCCTCTGCCTTCGGCTCAGGTCATGATCTCAGGGTCCTGGGATTGAGCCCCGCATTGGGCTCTCTGCTCAGCAGGGAGCCTCCTTCCCCCACCCCCGCCCCGTGATCTCTCTCTCTGCGTCAAATAAATAAACAAAATCTTAAAAAAAAATTATAGTTTAGTTGCTGAAAACAAAAGACAGAGGGAAAAGTCTTAAAAGCATCAGAGGAAAAAAAACCCATATTATTTTCAAAGGAATGAAAGACTAACAGATGACTTTTCAGAAGACAGAGAAGTGACAGACCTAAGTGCTAAAAAAATAACAACTAACCTAGAATTTCATATAACTGTGAAATTATTCTTCAGAAGTCAAAGTGAAATAGTGACATTCTCAGACAAAAATGGAGGGGTTTATCACTAGCAGGCCTGCACCAAAAGAAATACAAAAAAGAGAAGCTCTTTCCTTCTAGAAGGAAAATGACCCCAGAGACAGAAACATAGAAGTGGAGGGGCTTGAGCTAAATGGTGGCATAGAAGTAGAACCATAGGCTTGTCTCATCCCCTAAAAAGAGCTTTATAACTAACGATCAGATCAACCTGAGGTGTAGCAGAATTAACTCCACAACTAGAGGGAGAGAAGAAACCACATCAAGGGAGCGAGGTAGTACAGAGACCTGGTTTGGGGTTGAAATGGATCACTGGGGCTGTGGAGCTGGTGTGGACAGGGTGGGGGGAGCTGTGGTTGTGGGCAAAGGTGAGAGAGAGAGAGACAGAGCTAGAGACAGAGGAGCACACAGGGGAAGACACAAGGAGAACATTTCCCCCAAGCCATTGGCTGGGAAAATGAGAGGGGCTAATTTCCTTGATTTCTTGCAACCAGCAAGGCTTGAAGGCAAGAGTTTTATCTATCTATCTCTCTATCTATCTATCCTTATTTTAATTTTTTTATTATGTTATGTTAGCCACCATACAGTACATCATAAGTTTTTGATACAGTGTTCCAAAATTCATTGTTTGTATATAACCCCCCACTGCTCCATGCAATACATGCCCTCCTCAATACCTATCACCGGACTAAGACCAGAGTTTTAAAGGTCGGTGGGCTTGGCTGGGATGAAACCCCAAGGGTGCCCCTCGCCTGGAGAGAAGGTAGGTAAGCAACCCTGGGGGCAGATGGCCTGGAAATGGCAATCTCAGGAGCTCCTGGGGCACAACAGGGGGCAGACTGTTCACTCTTCTTGGAGCTCATCCCCGAGAGGTAGTATTCACAGAGGCTCCTCTCCAAAACAAAGGAGTCAGTTGGCACCATTTCCCTCCCCTGACCCTCAGCCTAGGTGCAGAGCCAGGGACAGAGGGCAGCCAGCCCAGCACTGGCCTCCTGGCCTGCTCACTCCGAGTTCCATCCCCCTGCACTCTGCTGCAACTGCCCTTCTTAGTCAAACCTCTCTCAATCCCAGTGTGGCGGGACCTAGCCCCCAGAAGACCAATGCAGGCCCCTGCCCAGACCCTGTTTTATTTATTTATTTTTCCTTTTTAAAATTTTTAAAAATTTCTTTTCAGTGTACCAGAATTCATTGTTTATGCACCACACCCAGTGATCCATGCAATACGTGCCCTCCTTAATACCCACCACCAGACCCTGTTTTAAAAGTTAGCAGGCTTGGCTGAGATAGAGCCCAGAGGGCAATGGGCTGCTTGGGGCAGAAAAGGCAGGCAAACAAGCTGGGCGCAGACGGTGTGGAAATAGCGGAGTGAAAAATGAATGGGACACATGGAGAGAGATTATTTGCTGGTCTCAGAGTGCTTCCCTGAGAGCCAACATGTACTGAGGCTCCTCTCTGGGGACAAAAGAGTTGACTGGTGCCATTTTCCTCCCCTGCCCCTCAACATAAGCACAGAACCACCTGTAGGAGGCAGCATGGGGCCTACAGGGGCTGCCTCGCTTACACCACACCCACTCCTGAGCTCTGGCAGGGCTGTGTTCTCAAGCAAGGGCGCCTCCATCCCCACACAGGGGGCCTCTTCCCCAGAAGACCAACCCCTGCCCACCCCGTATCTCCCAGCCAGAGAGATCAGTGGGGCCTCAGTTCTAGCAGAAGTAGCTTCGGATCTCATTTCACAAGCAGACCAAAGCATACATCTTGTTAAAACTTCCCGCTTCTGGCCAGGTACCAAACACTGCCCACGAGAGACAAGGAGAGTCTCTGCAGACAACTGGCCTGAAGGATAAAATAGACAAGAGACAGCTGCAGAATGCACACGGTGCACACCTGAGATGCTCCCAGGAGCACCAGGCCCTGGACACATGTATGATCGCTTCCTCATAAGGCCATCACTTCCGGGGGCAGGAGCCATAACTGGCTTTTCTTTTCCTTCCTTCCTTCCTTTTTAAATATTTTATTTATTTATTTGACAGAAAGAGACACAGCAAGAGAGGGAACACAAACAGGAGGAGTGGGAGAGGGAAAAGCAGGCTTTCCACTGAGCAGGGAGCCTGATGTAGGGCTCCATCCCAAGACCCTGGTATCAAGCTGAAGGCAGACGCTTAACAATTGAGCCACCCAGGTGCCCCCATAACTGGGTTTTCTAATACACAAAAGAAGGCAGAGACTTTGAATGCCAAGATGGAGGAATTCACCCCACGTGAAAGAACAAGAAAAGGTCATGCCAGAGATCTAAATGAAACAGATGTAAGTAACATGCCTGCTAGAGAATTTAAAGGAATGATCATACGGATATTTGCTGGGCTTGAGAAAAGAATGGAAGCCTTCAGGGAGGCTCTTAGCATTTGGACAAAAAGTTGAAAAACAATCAGTCAGGAATGAAAAATACAATTACTGAGATTTGACTGGTTATAATATCCACCAGGCTGAAGAAGCTGAGGAATGAATTATTGACCCAGAAGACAAAAGAATGGAAAATAATGAAGCTGAACAAAAGAAAGAAAGCAGAATTATGGATCATGAGAGTAGACTTAGGGATCTCAGGATCTCCATCAATGTAATAGTGTTCATATTATAGAAGTACCAGAAGAGGAAGAGAGGAAAGGGGGGGCAGAAAATTGATTCGAGGCAATGAAAGTTGAACACTTCCCTAATCTGGGGAAGGAAACAGACAGGTTCTGGAGGCACAGAGGACTCCCATCAAAAATCAGCAAAAACAGTCCAACACCAAGATATATTGTAATTAAATTTGAAAAATATAGTGATAAAGAAAGAATCTTAAAAGCAGCAAGACAAAAGAAATCCTTAACTTACACGGAAGACCTATAAGGCTTACTGCAGATCTCTCCCCAGAAACTCAGGAGGCCAGAAGAGATATATTCAGTGTGTGGAATGGGAAAAATCGACAGCCAGGAATACTCTATCCTCCAAGGCTATCTTTCAGAATAGATGGAGAGATAAAGAGTTTCTCAAACAAGCAAAAACTAGAGTTTGTGACCACTAAACCAGTCCTAGAAGAAATTTTAAAGGGGGACTCCAAGTGGAAAGGAAAGACTAAAAGTGACAAAGACAAGAAAGGAACAGAGAAAGTCTCCAGAAAGAAGAACAAAACAAATAATAAAATGGCACTAAATACACATCTATCAATAATTACTCTGAATTACCAAATGTTCCAATCAAAGACACAGGATATCAGAATGGATTAAAAAAAAAAAGACCCATCTATATGCTGCCCACAAGATATTCATTTTAGATCTAAGACAACTATATACTGGAAGTGAGATGTAGAGAAACATTTATTGTCAAATGCACATCAAAAGAAAGCCAGAGTAGGAATACTTACATTGGACACATTCAACTTTAAACCAAAGACTATAACAAGATATGAAGATGGGTACTGTGTCATAATAGACGGGGAAACTCCAACAAAAGATCTAACAATTGTAAATATTTATGACTCCAAAATGGGAGCACCCAAATATATAAAACAGTTAATAACAAACATAAAGGAACTCATTGATAATAACACAATACTAGTAGGGGACGTTAACACTCCACTCACTGCAATGGACAGCTCATCTGAGCAAAAAATCAATAAGGAAACAAGGGCTTTGAATGACACACTGGACCAGATGGACTTAACAGATACATTTAGAACACTGCATCCTAAAGAAGCAGAATTGACATTCTTTTTAGTGCACATGGGACATTCTCCAGAGAAGATAACATAAGAGGTCACAAATCAGGCCTCAACAAGGACAAAAAGACTGAGATCATACCATGCATATTTTTCTGACCAGAACACTATGAAACTTGAAGTCAACCACAAGAAAAAATTTGGAAAGACCTCAAATACATGCAGGTTAAACACATACTAAATTGAATAGAATAAGAATTAAAAATTAAAAAACTAAATTAAAAAATTACATGGCAACAAATGAAATTAAATAAATACAGGGAAACAAACGAAAATGAAAATACAACGGCCCCAAACCACTGCAATGCAGCAAAAGTGATCCTAAGAGGGAAGTATATAGCATTACAAGCCTATCTTAAGAAGCAAGAAAAGGGGCGCCTGGGTGGCTCAGTGGGTTAAAGCCTCTGCCTTCGGCTCAGGTCATGATCCCAGGGTCCTGGAATCAAGCCCCTCATTGGGCTCTCTGCTCAGGAGGGAGCCTGCTTCCTCCCCTCTCTCTCGCTGCCTGCCTCTCTGCCTACTTGTGATCTCTCTCTCTCTCTCTGTCAAATAAATAAAATCTTTAAAAAAAAAAAAGAAACAAGAAAAATCTCAAATACAGAACCTAATAGACCAAATAAACACCTAAAGGACCTAGAAAAAGAAAAACAAACAAAGCCTAAAGCAGGCAGAAAAAAGGGAAATAATAATAAAGATTAAGGCAGAAATAAATGATATAGACTCAAAAAACAATAGAACAGATCAGTGAAACCAGGAGCTGGTTCTTTGAAAAAAGTAATAAAAATGATAAATACCTAGCCAGACTTATCAAAAAGAAAAGAGAAAGGACCCAAATAAATAAAATCACAAATGAAAGAGGAGACACAACCAACACAACAGAAATACAAGCAATTTTAAGAGAATATTATGAAAAACTATATGCCAACAAATTAGACAGCCTGGAAGAAATGGATGAATTCCTAGAAACATATAAACTAAAAACAACAACAACAACAACAAAACCTGAAATAGAAGGAAGGAATAGAAAATTAGAAGAAACAAAATTAGAACAAACCGATAGCCAGCAAATAAATTGTATCAGTAATCAAAAACCTCCCAACAAACAAAAGTGCAGAGCCAGATAGCTTCACAGGGGGGAATAGTACCAAATATTTAAAGAGTTAATACCTATCCTTGTTCAACTGTTCCAAAAAAACAGAAATGGGAGGACACTTCCAAACTCATTCTATGAGGCCAGCATTACCTTGATACCAAAACTAGATAAAGTCACCATTGAAGAGTGAACTACAAGCCAATATTCCTGATGAACATGGATGCAAAAATTCTCAATAAAATATTAGCAAATGGAATCCAACAGTACATTAGAAGAACCATTCACTAAGATGAGGTGGGAATTATTCTTGGGCTACAAGGGTCGTTCAATATCTGCAAATCAATCAACGTGATACCCTACATCAATAAAAGAAAGGGTAAGAACTATATGATCCATTTAATAGATACAGAAAAAGCATTTGACAAAGTACAACAGCCATTCTTGATAAAAACCCTCAACATAGTAGGGTTAGAGAGAACAAAACTCAACATAATAAAGGCCATATATGAAAAACCCATAGCTAATATCATTCAATGGGGAGAAACTAAGAGCTTTTCCTCCACAGTCAGGAAAAAGACAGGGATGTCCACTCTCGCTGTTATTTAACATAGTACTGAAGTCTTAGCCACGCCAGTCAAACAACAAAATGATACAAAAGACATCCAAATCAGCAAAGAAGAAGTCAAACTTTGACTATTTGCAGATAACATGATACTCTATATAGAAAAAACAAAAGACTCCACCAAAAATTGCTAGAACTGATGCAGGAATTCAGTAAAGTCACAGGATACAAAATCAAGGTACAGTTGTATTTCTATACACCAGTAACAAAGCAGCAGACAGAAATCAAGGAATTAATCCCATTAACTGCACCAAAAATAGTGAGATACGTATGAATAAACCTAACCAAAGAGTTAAAAGAACTGTATTCTGAAAACACTGATGAAAGAAATAGAAGACAACACAAGGAATTGGAAAAACATTCCATGCTTGTGGATCTGAAGAATAAACTTTGTTAAAATGTCTATACTAACCATTTAATGCAATCCCTATCAAAATACCACCAGCATTTGTCACAGAGCTACAACAAACAATCCTAAAATTTGTATGGAACCACAAAATTACTCTGAATAGCCAAAGCAATCTTGAAAAAGAAAAGCAAAGCTGGAGGCATCCCAATTCCGGACTTTAATTACATTATAAAGCTACAGTGATGAAGACAGTACAGTACTAGCACAAAAACAGACACATAGATCAGTGGAACAGAATAGGAAACTCAGAAAAGAATCCACAACTATTCGGTCAATTACTCTTCAACAAAGCACAATTTTTAATGGGGAAAAAAGCAGTCTCTTCAACAAATGGTATTGGGAAAACTGGACAATACTGTGCAAAGAATGAAACTGGACCACTTTCTTACACCATAAACACAAAAAAATCTCAAAATGGATTAAAGACCTAAATGTGAGACAAGAAACCATTAAAATCCTAGAGGAGAACACAAGTATTAACCTTTTTGACATCAGCCGTAGCAACTTCTTACTAATGTGTCTCATGAGGCAAGAGAAATAAAAGCAAAAATAAAACTATTGGGATTTCATCAAAATAAAAAGCTTCTGCACAGCAAAGGATACAGTCAACAAAACTAAAAGGTAACTTAGGAAATGGGAGATGTTTGCCAATGACACATGTGAAAAAAGGTTTGTATCTAAAATATACAAGAACTTATAAAACTCAACATTCAAGAAACAAATAACCCAACTAAAAAATTTGCAGAAGACATGAATAGATATTTTTCTAAAGGAGACATCCAGATGGCCAACAGACACATGAAAATATGCTCAATATCATTCATTATCAGGCAAATACAAATGAAAACTACAATGCGGTATCACCTCACACCTGTCAGAATGGCTAAAATCAACAACACACGAAACAACAGGTGTTGGCAGGGATGTGGAAAAGGGGAACCCTCTTACACTGTTGGTGGGAGTGCAAACTGGTGCAGCCATTCTGAAAATCAGTATGGAGGTTCCTCAAAAATTAAAAATAGACCTACCCTACAATCCAGCCATTGCACTACTAGAAGTGTTTATCCAAAGGACACAAAAATACCAATTTGATACAAGTACCCTGATGTTTACAGCAGCATTACCAATAATAGCCAAATTATGGAACGAGCCCAAATGTCCACTGGCTGATGAATGACTAAAGAAGACATAGTACATATACATAATGGAATATTATTCGGCCATCAAAAAGAATGAACTCTTGCCATTTGCAAGAATGTGGATAGAGTTAGGGAGTATTATCTACGGGAAATAAGTCAGAAAGACAGATACCGTAAGATTTCAATTGTATGTGAAATTTAAGAAACAAAACAATCATGGGGAAAAAAGAGGCAAACCAAGAATCAGAGTCTTCACTGTAGAGAACACACTGATGATCACCAGAGGGGAGGTGGGTGGGGGATGAGTTAAATAGGTGCTGGGGACTAAGGAGGGCACATGTGATGAGCACTTGCTGTTGTGTAGAACTGCTCAATCAGGAAATTTTACATCTGAATCTAATATTATACTGTGTCTTAAGTACCCAGAATTTAAATAAAAACTAAAAAAAGCAAAAAGGCTGCAAGATTAAAAAAAAAGAAAAAAACCCCACAGATGTACGGAAAGGAGGGAGGAGATACAGAATGGGTTAAAAAATGTGAGTAAAGCTTTGCTTCTTGATTTGGGTGCTGTGTACATGGATGTGTTCACTTTCTGAAAATTCATAAGCTCTGCATTTAAATTTGCGCGTTTTTCTGTTGTGTTATGCTTCACTTAGAATTTTACCAAAACAAAGCAAAACAAAAACTGCTTAGTGGAAAATGTACAGCTTTAAATGCATACATAGAGAAGAATAGCTAAAAACCAATGAGCTATGCAGCCATCTCAAGAAATTAGAAAAAGAACAACAAATTAAACCCAAGGGAAGAAGACGGAAGGAGATCATAAAAATAAAAATAAGAGCAGAAAGGAAAAAAACAGAAAACATATAGAGAGGATCAAGAAAACTAGAATTTGATTCTTTGAAAAGATTAATAAAATAAGATTTTAAAAATCCCTGATAAGAGGATCCTTCTATCTAGAAGGATCAAAGAATCTGAAGTGAAAAAGAAGTACCATCTAGTCGCTGACACTTTGTCCTCTCTCCTGGCTGAGGTTGTCCCTCAACCTCCCTGGGGTATTCAAGCTGGAAGCAAGGATCCCAACAGATCCTCGGAGGCCAAATACAGGATTGGCCATACACCACAAAGTCTAGCACGTTCTGTGCCACATATTTTTATCCCTCATCCTGGATTACGGGGGTCAGTCTCTGCATTTCAGTCCACGTGGTGGGAAGGCTTTTAACTGGTCAGATGGTGGAGAGCTGAGTTCCCTAGGGTTGACATAGGACACATAAACTAAGAACGACAGACTATCCTACCGAAGAGGTCCAGATGGTAGAAAGTACAGTTCCTGGCATAAAGGGACAGGGTCAGATGGAGACCCTACCCCACATCCTATCCTGATCACTAATAACTTAACCCAGCCCTTGACCAGCTGGTGTGTTTTCTTGAACTCTTTCAGGGAAGCATGTACTTTTATCAGGTACTCGCCAAATTCTTCCAGATTTGCCAGTGCCATGAAGGGCAAGGATGCATTGGGGCAGAGTGTATGAAGGACACTGAGAGTGTATGGGTGGAGGAGGGAAGCAATCTCAGCGAGAATTTTAAAATGAACCGTTTAGGATCAGTAGAGCATTTTGAATATTGACTTACAAAACTGGATCAAGGTGAGAACCACAAATGGAATGTCAGCAGCCTGTTATCAGAAGACCTGACTGTTGACGAGGTTTCATGACAATTGGGGCACGAGATATACTGCACTACGGCAGTAAAGGGGGTCAGAGCTCCACACCCATGGCTCTTCAGGAGGTTGGGAGGGTAACTTTAGGCTAACTGGGTACATCCTTGACCATGCACAGATCTTAGGGATCTAAGGCAGAGTAATTTCTGATACCTGGTCACCAGATACCAGATAGCCCTGTGACCATATTTAAGAGGGCTGCTATGCTACCAGCTCCAGGGATGCGGCTCACAGAACTCTACCAAAATAGCTCTCCGGGAGTCACGTAACACAGACAGTCACACTTTAATCTTGCAAACAGGCTGCATGACAAGGTAAGATCCTCAGAGGTGGGCTAGCCTGGCAAAAAGTGAAGCATCCAGCCCAGTGGAAAACGCTGCTTTGTCTCCAGATACCCCTTTGCCTCACAGGGAGCCTCTCTTCTGCCCCTACCCAATTTTCCCTTAGATTCTAGGAGACACTTAACTTTTTCACCATCTGATGCTCAGGCGGGACTAACGGTGTCAGCTGCAGATAGGACCACGGTTTTCTGCGGAGAGACTCTTGCAGGCTAGGAATATTCAGACCTGCAGGTCCGGCCCAGGAGAGCCCACCCACCAGTCTGGCTCCCAGCCACACAGGATGTGGTAGCTCGAAGCTCATATAGAAATGCCAGGCCATCTGGCATGCTGCATATTGAATTGGCTGCTGCTTTTCCCAGGTGCAGCTGATTCCAAAGCCTAGGACACAGCAACTGAATCTTGGGTCTCTCTAAGAGACCTCTGCATTTAAAAAAGCAGCCTTGCAGCAGGCAAATTCCTTGCCTAAGAAGGGGACAATGCACTCCAGTGATGTGGGATTTCATGAAAAGAATAACATTTGCGGGTTTTGAATTTACTGCCTCTTGGGAAAAACTCATTTCTGAATTGGAGGCATTGATTTTCACTATTTGGCTGAGTTGGGGAGTCCATTCAGGAATAGAGTCCACAGACGCTGAGAGGAGTGATGGGGCAGGTTAGTGTCAAGGCTGTTAGAGAAAAAAGTGATGAATGAGGCCCACATGCCATCCCATAAAACCCAGAACTATCAACCTGGCTAATGGTGCAAGCTTCTGATGGGCTCGCAGGGCCTCCCTTTCCACGTGTCTGGCATCCACAGACCAATCTGTAGAACTGGAAGTTTCAGCATCTCTTTCTGGGTAAGCTCAGAGAGGAGTCTATTCCAGATAATCAGGAATTGTCCTAAAGGAAGGTGTGTGGAAGTGGGAGAGGTGACAGAAGATCATCGAACACACCAAGTTCAGCCACTCCTTGCTTGTGTCAGAGGTGGTCAAGCGAGAGGAACATGCGTCATCAGAAACAGTCTTAATTTGATGTAAATATCCCAATGGTAACTACTGCCTTAATTTTCTACACTCCCTCGAGGTGGCCGGAATCACAGGTTTTATGAACTTCTTACTACCTTGCATCTGGCTTAGCTTCTTGCCTGCAGCCAGCCTGGAGCTTCCTCTGAGCTTTGTATCATCCTTCCGCGTTTCATACAGAGTCTCAGGACACCCTGATCCTTTAGGCGAGTTCCGAATTACCTGGCTCCTTTCCAGCCCTGGCAGGTGGCCCCAGCGCAGGAACGACCCTCCCCCGTTCCTCTTCGCTCCGCCGCCGACAGAGGGCGCCAGAGGGGCTGCGCATCGGAACCCCAGTTAGGACCCTCGTGAGCACTCCCGGGTGGTGGTGGGGGGTGTGTGGTGTCGGGTCTTCTTTCAAGAGTCCATCTCTTACAAGAATTTGCTTTGTGCAGTTGCCTCGTGTGGTTACTTCGTCTGTGTCTTGTATCCAGAGCTTCTATTTAACGGGTTCTGATGTTTTAAGTATTCATTGTTTTGTATTGAGTTTTGCCTGAATTTTATTTTCTCCAATTTGGGAACTACCTATGATTACGCTAGTAGGAAGAGGGCTCGCGGCAGAACATTTTGGTCATTCTTTTCCATGTACCCACACCCTTCTTGCCTTTTCCCTTCTGTTACTGTTTGTGTGTTTTTACATCTTCTCTTCCCCTTCTGAAAAGTACTTCATATTATATATATTCTTTATCTTTTCATCTGTTCCTTTGTTAAAGGGTCAGACAGGACTTAAAATTTTAATACTCACAAGAAATTCATGTTCTCTATTACGGAAAACCCACACTGTAAAATAAGCCTACTTTTTTCGGGGGTAACTATTAATGGAGAGAGAGGGGGGAGTCCACAGAATTTCTAGATTCTGTATAAAAATAGCAGTGCTTCATATATGTCATTCTCTGGTAGATGGTGTGGTATTTGTAACTATATTTTCTCCAAGGATATTGAGGGCATAATGAAACAGTTCCTCTCTTAGAAGTCACGTTCTCTGGTTTGGATTTTAAAGACAGATTGGTGCTCATTCTGGTGAAACTGAAAGAAACACAATTCGCTCCTTTCTCCTTTCAGCATTTGTCTGTCCTCTTCTCTCAGGTAACAGCCGGCAGTAGAAACGTGGATCTAAATATGGACCAGGACCTGCCGACTCTGGTTTTGCTTGGGAAGCAGGAAACTGTGCTAAGATTAGCAGCTGCTGCAACAGAGAAGGCATTGTTTGCATTTTCTAGACCTTGTGGATGTTGTTGGGTTTTTCAGTATTCTTGGGTATCATATGAATTCTAGGATTTTGAGAAAGTGAGACTCATGAGTGACTGAGGTCTGGATTAATGAGAATTTGTGAGGAGTTAGTGCTTTTTTTTTTTTTTTTTTTTTTTTTTTTAACAGGACATGAACTCTGAACTTTCTTAGCTCTACAAAGCCCTTAAGGACAGACAGCATCACTGGCATCATTTCAAAATGGCCTTGGAGTTGACTTAGGGAAAACCTGTTTTGGTGGATGACAGCAGCTCCTGGGGGTAACCTCTGAACTGGCCCCAGATATATGCAAAGGACAAGTGTCTAGGAGGTCACACATGGTGTTCCGTCAGGTTTCCCTGACCTTTGTGGGTCTCTGTCCTCAAGAACACTACAGCTGTGCACGACATAGACTTGACTAAAAGGCTCAGTGGGTCAAAAGGAAGAAATGTAAGCTGGGAATGTAGTAAAAAAGGGAGAATGCTCTTCTGGCATCAGCTTCCAGGACCTGAATCAAAGAAGGAAGAGTTCCTAATCACTAACTAAGACCTGAACCAAAGAAGGAAGCATTGCTAATCACTAAACTGATCCCAGTGTGGACTGGCCCATGTTAAGTGAAGAGCAGAGTAAGTCTGCTTAAAAAGGTGGTACCGCTCTGCTACCTCCTTATTCCAAGAACTGGACAGACCTGAACTACATGCTGTCTTTGTAGTACCTGGTTGCCATATGCATCTGCCTGGGGACCACTTGGTTCCCTCCCTTACCCATATTTCTCTGTCTCTTCCTCTAGATGGCTCAAAGGCCAGGTGTGGGAAAAAGAAGACAAAATGGTTGTTATCCTTGTGCATAAGTCTCTTGCTTTCTATACAGGAGTTCTGAACACTAGCTTAATTAATTCACTAATTAACGGAATAAGTATTTATTAAGCCTCCCTAAGAGGAGATGCTACTAGCAATAAAAAAAAAAAGTTTTAAAAAGTTATCTTGTGTTGAAATTATGGGTGATTTTTACTTTAATCCTTTCTTCAGATTTTGTTGGAAATAGGTAAACTTTAAAAAATGTCTATACAAAAAAAAAGTCTATACAAACGGGATTCATACACATCTAACAAATACACTGAAACAGATAAGATTCTGGATTTATGTGTGAAGGAGTAACTGACATCTTTGAGTGCGTCTGTCTTCTAAGCTGAATTTTATAGCTTTTTATGGTAGAGCCTACGAGCTCCTCACTTGGAATCATCTGGATGGGAGGAAGGCCATATGTTAGTCATCTCCACTTTCCTTCCTCTGGTCAAGGATTTGCTAGAGCAGTGACATCCGGTTTCCCATTCTGATGGCCATATAAGTTCCCTGCCCAGTCATTCTGGGAGATATGCCCCCAGCACTGACTCCGACTTCAAAGTTCTATCTAGCATATTACCTGATAACCCACCCTCCATGGGACCAGAACCTTGCACTGAAACTCCACCTTACTGGTGGGGGCCCTTCTGGTCTACTTTGACCTTATCAGGACATCATGGTTGGCTCTGAGGTCAGAGGGTAAAGGTTCAAGTCCTGGTCCTACTCTGTGGATAGTGGACCAGTTGCATTCTCTTTTTGCATCTCAAAAAGAAAAGGGGAAAATACCACTGGCCTCCCAGGGCTTTCATGAAGTTAAGTGGGACAATACATCTTAGGTGTTCAGCATGGTGCCTGGCATACTGGGAGAGCTCGAGATGTTTCGCTGCACTATTCCTGTTGTGACTCCTCTATTCAGGACATCAGCCTTATGCCAAATGGCTGCCCAGGGGTTAGATCTTATAACCCATGCACAGATCCCCACGGACAAGCACAGGCCACCCCCTGTGGGATGGCTGGAGCCCCTTCTTGCCCATCTGCTCTATCCGTCTAAATGGACATCAGCTGGCCATGCCCTTCGGACACAGCCTCACCTACCTGGCTGCAGGTCCAGACACAGTATCTTAGTTAGGTCAGGCTCCTTTGTCTGCCCCACATACTCTCCTGACAAATGTGGGCTCTCTCTGCCCTCACCCACACGGGCCTTTATGCGCGAGCTCTCCATCTCATGGAGATTAAAATGGGCAGAATACTCCCTCCTTACCTTGTCAAAGCACAGTCTAGAGGCAGAGCTATAGAGAACCTCATCGGCCTGCTTATTTCTAGCTCCCTGTGTCTGTGGTCTTGACTAAAAGAGATTAATCCTGTGTGCAGAGAGGCTCTAAGAGGGACAGAGAGAGTCTTTTTTGGGGGAGTGCTGATTTCACTCTACCACATCTGTACAGGTGAAAACCACTCCTGAGTTCTTCCAGGTTCTTCTTCTCTTCAGTCTCGCTAGGAAAGGGGTGCTGTAAGGTTGCTCGCACATGCATTTCTGTCCTCGAGTCCTGTTCCTATCCTGCCCCAACAAACTTCTAGTCACCTGGTCCCTAGCAGGTCAAGGGTTCCAGGACAGGCTGGGCTCTTCACTTTCTCTGCCTCCTGTCCTCCCGACTCCTGAACCACAGTCCAACTCTCCACAGATGCATTCCAGACTGTGTCTCCTACGTCTCCTCCACTGGCACTCACCAGGTCGTGTTGACAATGCCTCCTCTCATATTTTCTTCTCCCTGATTGCCCTGGCCCCACTCTTTTGGTTTCTCTGATGCTACAGTTACTGTTGCTCCATAACAAAGGAAACAAGACCTTAACAGCTTAAAACAGCACTGTATTAGGATCTCTCAAAGTTCTGTGAGGTGACTGGGCTCAGCTGGACAGCTCTCCCTTGGGGTCTCACATGCTGTTACCATGGATAACAGCTGGGCTGCACCTGCTTTCCCCTGGGTGGGGATGGCTGGAGCAGCTGGGCTGGCCAACCGTCTGTCCATGCAACCTTATGCGTGGCCACCTTGGGCTTCTGACAGCACAGCTGCCTCACAGCTCCAAGAGTGAGTTTTCTCAAGGGTAAGGAAATGGAAGCTACCTGTCTCTTAAAATCTGGGCCTGGAAGTTGGCACAGCATCACTTTAGCATGAAAATGCACGCGGGAGAGGAGACTTGAATGCCTCCTCTCGAGAGGACTGTCAAGGAGTTTGTGGCCATACTTAATCCTGCACATTGGATGATCTCTCTTCCTCCTCCTCCCTCTGCTCCTCTTCTTTGTCAGGATTCTGTCCTCAACTCTCCCTTATGCCTGCCCAACCCCCTCCCCCACCCCCTGTGCCTTCTGGCCTTTGCAGGTGCTGTCCCTTGCCTGCAATGATCTCTCTACCACTTGGCCCCCAATACCAGCCCTTCCCTCCCACTGGCCCCATCTGCCTACAAGCCCCCCTTCCTCATGGGTGATGATCAACTCTGTACCACAAAGCTGGGATGGGTGCTCCTTATCGTCACTGATACCAAGACACAGTGAGAGGTATGTGCCCGGAGAGAAGCACATTCCTACTGGAATGCAACAAATAGCCTTGGCTGGCAGGGACCAAGCCTCTCCCTCCAGACCTGAGGTCCTGAAGATGAGTACAGTGCCCAGGAGGCTTCTAGCACTAAAGGGTTCAGAGAGGCAGGTGAATCTGTATGCTCTTTTATCGACACAGTGAGTCAAGTTTCCTCCAGAATAGTCTCAGTCGGTGGTAATAGGGCCTGACCATTTATTTGTGTTAAGAGCTTTCACCTCATTGGGAGAACCTGACACATACCCAGCTAGATCTGCTCGGTAGGGAGCCTGCTTCCCCTTCACTCTCTCTGCCTGCCTCTCTGCCTATTAGTGATCTCTGTCAAATAAATAAATAAAATCTTTAAAAAACAAAACAAAACAAAACCTTGTATCTTGTTGCAGTTCTCAGATTATAGCAATTATTACTATAGTCAAAAACAGCCCACTAGGGAAAAATTATGCCAGAGAAAAGGAAACCTTTCTTTTGTGTTTTATCTTGCATGTAACTCCTTGCAGAGTGCAGGAAATGCTTATTTTGAATGGTCCTCATTTAGTAGTACTTTCAAAATCTGATTTAGTCAGACCTTAAAAAAAATTATATAAATCAATAGCAATTTCCTAATTCTAAATTGAATCATGACCCCAAAGAAATGTACTATTAGAACATTACAGATTCCAGGTAATCTGCAATATATCTCTACTCCTAGAAAAGGACAAAAATAAAAACAGAAAATAAAAATAAAATAAAAACATCATCTATTATTTTAATTTAATCCTCAGATAAAAAGAATGGTCTTCTGTCCTATTTCAACATTTAAAATCTGGCCCATGAGCAGTTTGTAAAATAGATTTTAATTTTAAGAAGGTATAATTTACAAATTAGATTAATGCACTTAGTACTATTTAGAGACTATAGGAGTCTGATTTTTATTAATATCAAAAACTTGTGTAACCTTCTGGGTAATGGCCTGGCTTCTGCATTTTTATTATAGCAAGAGGACCTCTGATGCTTTTATTGCATTAATGAAAGAATATATATAAATCAATAGCAATATAAATAGCAGAACATTTTGTACATTCAACCCCTTCCCATTTGTTAATCTGGCACGTTTCCAATCATACATTTTGAAAATATCAATTATTTCACATTAAAAATATGAATTCACATAGCATATTATATACAGTTTTAATGTACTCAGACTCCTACAGCTATTATCCATTACCGCATTCTAATTTATTTGATTTATAGGTGTGCCCGGAGTTAAGATTCTTGTCATTTGTGAACTCAATTAAGTTTTTTCTTGATAATTTTTTTGTTTTTGACACATTAGATTACATTTGTACAGAATAATACATTCTCTGTACATTGAACACGGCTTTGATGTATTTGCAACCACCTTCTCAATTTCACTTTCATCCATTTGAGGTAGTTGTAGTCCAGCAGGTGCACTGCCCAGTGAGCCCTTCTCAAGTCTGCACTAGGACGTTTGCAAAATGTCATTTTCTGACGTGTTCCATTTTTAGTTATTTTTGAATATGACCTGGCAAGCCATTTGTTTATTCTAGGACTTTGCTACTTAACCAAGTTTGAATACACTTTTACTCAATTATGACAATTATTTTATATAATTTACAGAGCTGGCTTTATGTCATAGTATCTCTCTAGTGGCACTTTAAGTGTCTCTTCATCCTCCTGATGAAGACAATTATATTAAATGGTTTGCTATTTGAAATGAAAGAATAGCACTATTGCTAGATTAATTTATACACAACCCACTTTTTCACATTAGCTCATAAAATTTCACATCATCCTTAAGAGTTATTTCCTTGCCTATAAAAAAACATATACTTGTAGGATGTGCTCATTCCTGCACCGTTTTGAGCTGATACTATGTTTTGACCCTAAATGGCTTCTTTCTCAATTAGTTAGAACTCCAAAGAAGATAACAGGTGTAAAGATGGCCTCTCCATCCAACTTCCAACATAGACTAGAGAATACAGTCAGCTCTTGTGTCTAATATTCATTACTAATGCAAGTTTTTACCTTTTTTGTTCTTACCATTTGGGAAGTCACTCTAGGGACCACTAGCTGGAACCCATCATTATCCCCAGATCAAGCCGATCTATGTCCTTCATGATCAATGATACTATTTGTGGGATGGGGAAGATACTGGCATGACTTGGGCAAAAGAGGGCATGCTGGGGAGGATGGAGAAGGGGGTTGAGGGAGGAGAGTGGGTCTTATTTGGTCTCAACAGCAGGGCGGAGAAGTTTCAGTTCATATTATCAGAAAACAGAGCCATGAGGCTTTTGTCCAGATGGTATCAGAGTTGAGTTCAAGGCATTTTGCCTGGTATTAACATGCAAAATGGATTTGCAGGAGGAAAGCTAGAGTCAGGGAGCTAAATATTAAGGAAAAGGAAATCTCTTGTTGGGAACTTCATTATGCCCAAACCAAAGTCAAGGGCCCAACCACATCTCATAAAATCATTTCACCTCTACATCTGACAGTATCAAATCGCCTGTCTACACATTCTGCACGTGCTAATGCAAAATAAGGGGGCATTTGTGTCATTCCTAGTAGGAGAGATGCCATAAGCTTCTAATGGGCAGACATTAGACCTTTCATTTTCAAATCCCTGATATTTGAAATATAGTAGGTCTTATAAAGTGCTTACTGAGTGGATGAATGGAAATGAGAGTGAATAAAAATAACATAAAACATAAGCATTGAGAGTATACAGCTTTTCTTGAACAACGAGTCCAATGACAACAGACAACTCTAGGTTCCTGGCCACATATGCTTTCCTCTGGAACAAGGGAGTAGCTCATCATTGCCTTTCAGAAGAGTTACAGGGCCTGAATCCCTGCTATGAAGGAGAAGGTGCAGGAAAGGATTTGCGCATTCTGCCCTCTCCAGTACCCAAGTGGGAAGGGAAGGACTTGGAAATAAGGGTAAACTGTGCTTTCCTTCAGCTGGCAAACATGAGGCCCACAAGGCTATTTCTTCATGCAATGGGAAATGCATCAATATGGGGACCTATGAAAAAAATCCTTTCACTGTAAGAAGGATTTTTTTCAAAGACAGAAAGTTTCGAAAATATCTCAGTAAAATACATGATGACAAGTTTTATAAACCCAGAAATGTCAGTAAATCAGGAATCAAGGAAATAGGTTGTTGGTAGTAATGGATCATCCGCCTCCTGGGGAACTGTGGACAGAGTCAAAGGTCAGGGCAGGGCAGCGCGAGGAACATCCCCAGCATGGGGGGCCATGAGCAGGTAAGCCTTGAAGAACCTGCTCAAGTCAAGCCAAAACTGGATGATAAGATACAGCAGGGCAGCTACGTAAGGTTAGCACTGGGAGGAGCCACAGAGTGAAAGTTAAGAGATTTAAGCCAAAAGGTCTTGAATGCAGAGGCCTATGAGCAAAACTTCTCTTTGAAATGAAAAGGAATGGCTCCCTGGGCTGCTTTGGATGGCTGTTGCCCAACTAACCCAGAACTTACTTCTTCTTATTTTTAAGCACTTCATAAACCTATGGCTCTCTTGCATGGCACATTTCTAAGGGGAGGCAATGCAATGAACAGCAACAACAACAACAAAAAAATTGCAGCTGAACTCTGCTTTATCCTGAGCAACAAGAATAGGAAAAGTACTTACGTTCCACAAAGTAAGAGCTGGCATCAATCTTCCAGATGATCTGGCCCCGATGAGAACCATTGACTCCACGGTTCTTATAGTCCAGAAAGTTTTCTGACAAGACCTCATCTAAATGAATAGCAGAACAGAGAAATATATTAACTTACAGCATATTTAGAACAAAAAAATAAAGAAAGAAAAAGAGCAAAGGATATTAAAACTATCTCCAACTCAGCCAAAGAAAAAGTACCTGGAATCAGAATCAGAAAGCTGAAAATATCCTCAGATACTCTCTGAACCAACTCCTTTATAAGACAAGACTCTCCCCACTCTGCGATACTCCTAAGCTCATCTAGCTGGTTCGTGAACACTTCCCAGAACACAAAATGATTGCTCTTGTAGCCATCCATTTTGCTTTTGAACAGCCCTTCCATGTGTGAGTCTGAGTGTGAAAATCTCCCTAAAACTTTCAGTACCTGGTCTCTATGGGGGTCTGTGAGTGAGCCATAAGGAAAACATCCAATCACACTTTCTGTTGGGTCCCAAAAATCACAGGCTCCAACCAATAGCATTTCTTCTCCAGCCTGCATACCATCATCCTGTAATACCTGGGACTCGTCCATGATTGTGTCCATCCATCCTTCATGCACTCATACATTCATCTATTCATTCAACAGATACTTATTGAGCTCCAACTGTCTGTCATGCTGGGGAATATGCAGGAGCCACAGTTGGGCAAAACCAAGATGGTCCTTTTTGAACTAAAGCTTACAAGCAATTGAGGATACAGACTTGAAACACCAAGTAGAGAAATAAAGGTACTATTACAATTTGTATTAGGGGATAGGAAGGAAAAGATCAGGGTGCTCTGATGGGGAAATTCAAGGAGGGAGACCAGCAGGGGTTCAGGGAAGTACCCTCATCAAGGGCAGAGATGAGGGTGGATGTGTGGAGGGCAAAGAGAGAGGTCCCGATGCGGTGTCCAGGGCTCAAGCTCAGGGAGAGCCTCCTGCCTGGTAGCACTGAGAGGAGCTTGTGGGGAGACGATGTACTTTTTCTTTCCTGCTATTTCTCTACTCAATACAGTGCAACAGTCAATATCCTTCCTACAGCCGGTGTCCAGAGAGGAACACAGCATTCCTGAAGAGGACAGATCTCTGAAGACCCAACTGACTTCCTCCTCTCTGGCTCTAGACCTTATGTTTCGGTGCAGACTAAGACAGAGATAAGAATTTACTTTGATCATCCGTGGTGCCCTGGTGGTTTCCTCTTCACCAAAATGTAACCACTTGAGCTGGATAGATCTGAGGCTGTGGGGAAACCGTATTTGAGAATCCAAATCAACCACAGTGATGGGAGGAATAAAGAGAACTCAGGGGCTCCTCTACAGAAAGCAGCTAGGTCATGGTTATCCTTTTTGCAACTAGGATATCCTGAGGTTCACATCCTGTATCTGAATGGACTGGGAGAACAGGCTAGAATGATGGCAGGGCTTGTAGCTGAAGGACCCAGCTCTCAAGGCCCTTTGTGCCGTGTACCAATGGCATCACCTGCAAAGTTGAGGGGGACGGGGCGGTGGAGTCCTAATAACTAGGACCTCCTAGTGGAGGATTAAATGAGATAGCTGGTCAATGTGCTCGTGACCTGCCATGCTGATTGCACATTTTGTCTGTCTCTTATTTGGTAAAGATGATTGGGCAAAGCAACACTCACTACCTCTGCTTCATTAATAACAAGAACTCTTTGTATCCCTCGGGAAAACCACTTGGTTGCAAAATTTGCCAGTCTTAATATTCACAGTGTGTGCTCACATCCCTGCTTAGGTTACTAAGATGATTGCATAATATGTCTTTTAGAGTAATTGCCTCCTTTCTGCAAAAAAGGTGTAATATTTTCCTAGCTCCCTGGGTCTTCAGTACAGATATAACAAGTCTCACATCCAGAAAGAGATTTGCCTCATTATAGCAATTCTCTAAGGAGAGGTATTTACTTGAATCTATCCACTCTGATCACCAGAATATTCATTTGAACAGTTACAATCAGATATCCACGTAACTAATACCTAGAAGGGGGATGTTCATTCATGCATTAATCATATAATGATTGTGTAAGATTTCCTCCTCTTCAGACAACAATGCTAAACTGTGGGGACATAATGGCAAGTAAGATATGGTCTATGTTTCCAGAAAGTTTCTAACAGATTTGGGGATTTATTCAAGGAAACAGACAATGTCCCTAGATTATAGTAAGTATAAGAATGGGTTAAATATCAAGAAAGCCCAGGGCCACAAATGAGAAAAGGATGGGCTAAGTAGGGGGGAAGAGTCAGAAAAGACTGAACTAGGATGGAGATCCATGTGGTTGTACAGGTTTAAACACGACACATTTGGGAGGGAGACAAACCACAAGAGACTCTTAATGTCACAAAACAAACTGAGGGTGGCCAGGGAGAGGGGTGTAGGAAGAGGGTGGTGGGGTTATGGACATTGGGGAGTGTATGTACTATGGTGAGTGCTGTGAAGTGTGTAAACCTGGTGATTCACAGACCTGTACCCCTGGGGTTAATAATACATTATATGTTTATAAAAATTTTTTTTAATTTTCAAAAAAAAGAAAAGGAAAAAAATAAATATTTGAATTGCATGAAAACACTAAAAAAAAACAAAGCAAAACATAAAAAAAAAAAACCAAACAGGACACATTTTAAGAGACTGTCAATTGCTCCTAATAAATAGCCCATTCTCTTGCATTGACAATACTTCATAACAAATAACACACCAGAAAACAGAATAGTCGATATTCTTGTCTGGCCCATCTGTGCTGAGGTCAGTTCCTTCCCCAAGGTCATTTATGGCCAATTTTTAGAAAAGCTACTGGTCTTTGCATGGAAATCCAAATGTACTGCAGGGGTCAGATGCAGAAAAACAGAATCAGTCCAGACAGTTCATGCAGAAGGGGATTTAATGCAGAGAATAAGGTTTTGGAGACATGGACGCTAGGCCGGGCCTCTGTGAACAGCCCGAGAATAACAGAAAAACTCCAAGGTGCAGCTCCTGCCTCGCTCACAAAGACCTCATGGGAACTTGCTAAGTTCAAGGATCTCACAGAGCAGCTGCAGCCCATGAGCTGAGAATTCAAGGCAAAGAGTAGCACAAGGAACACAGCAGGGGGCTGCAGCCCTACTACACCGCGACCAGCCCAGGGCCCAATGAGTACCTGCCACCTTGAAGACAGGGAGCAGGCATAAGGCATCGTGGTGGAAAGCTGAATTTCTCAGCCACCGGCTAACCAGTAGGGGGATCCCCAGAGCTCAGGTCCTCCTTCCCCACTTGCATAAGTGCACCTGACAAGGGGACTGGCGTGCATCTGAAGACAGCTGCACAAAAGTCAGAGACATTAAAGGTGCTGGGACCAGATTCTGCACTAGAAGGCAGCATTAGAGAAGAGAAGAGGCCTGAAATGGATGGTGGGGGCTCAGCCAGGCCCTTTGCCACCCTGAGGACTGGCAGCCCCTAGACCCTATGTCCCAAAGTTTTTTTTCCATATTCTTTGTCATGGTGGAAGTCTTTTTTGGGAGCAATGTTTGTGTGGTTACAGGGAAATTTACAGCCCTTTGAGGAAGGAAGGCTAGTCTACCTTAGTAGGTATGTGATTTTACGCATCTTATTTAATCCCTCTGTGTCTTTCCTTCCTCGCTACAGCCTGGGTATATTATCAATACCTGCCCCAAAAGTCTGTTGTGAAGACTGAATGAATAATACAGGGAGTGGTCTTAGATCACTGTCAGACATCACCAGTAAGGAGATACTTCTGTTTATAGTCTGGGCTAACAATAGGGCTCTCTATGGCAAAGCTCTATGATGCACATGTAAAACCATAATAATAACCTGAAACATTAGCTTATTTAGGCCAGTGCTGTTTAAAGTTTTGTCATTACTTGGGACGCCTGGGTGGCTCAGTTGGTTAAGCAGCTGCCTTTGGCTCAGGTCATGATCCCAGCGTCCTGGGATCGAGTCCCACATCCGGCTCCTTACTCTGCGGGGAGCCTGCTTCTCCCTCTGACTCTGCCTTCCACTCTGTCTGCCTATGCTCGCTCTTGCTCGCTCTCTCTCTGACAAATAAAAAAAAAAAAAAGTTTTGTCATTACTCATTTTGTACAGAACACATAGAGATGTATTAAGTTTTTCAAAAGGAGATTATATTTGCTGAATGATATTTATATATTCCGGCGTGTAGACTCCTACTCCTTGTTCCAGTCTATAATAGAGAAAAGATCTTTACAGGTTGTTAAAAATTTGTATTAGAAAGTTCTAGTGAAGTTTACCGAAACAGCACACCTGGGAAAAATGAAATGTACTTCTCTTGCTTTGTCTTCCAAATGAAAGCATAGGAGCTATGCTTTCTATGCCCTAATCTGTAATAGAAAAGACTATTGCTGTTGAGAGCAGCATGGACAAGTAAGCACAGAATCAGATAGAAAGGACAACTGATCCACTACATCTAAGCCCAACAAAGAAAATGCAACCTGGCTTCCACTTCTCAGAGGAACTCGTGCCTTCTGATAATCGAATGGGGGCAGAAACACCCTTCATTGAGAATGTCTGATCTCTGATTAAAAGCACTCATGATAAGGACAATAAGAAAAATGTAATTTTTAGATTGATAGATCAATCTAATGGAAAGAAGAAAAAAAACAAAAAGAAAACACAGTAGATAAAGAATATGAAGAAATGATAAAAATAAATTTTAATGTAACAGTAAATACAATAACGGAAAAGTGCTATTCTGGCCAGTTAAAATCTAGAGACTCCTAGATCAGAATATAAAAGCATACACACATGCTACATTTAAAGAAAAGATGAAGTCTGAAAATAAAGTAAAAGATTAAGCAAATATGAAGCAGAAGGAAACTGAGAGACTAATCTTAAATAGTTTTTAAAAAAAGAATCCAAGGCAAAGAGTAGCACAAGGAACACAGACAGATCTGTAATAATAAACTAAGAAATGGAAGTAGAAGAAAGATATGAAACATTTACGTAGCAGGTAATTCACAGCAACATATACAAAGCATAGAATCTGCAGAAGTGAAGGTAGAGATAAATAAATTAAGATTAAAATTTATACATTTTTTACTAGCAATTTTTGACACACTGCATTCAAAAATAAGAAGAGACAAAAAATCAGAATATACCTAATTAAACTTTCTACATATTAAATACACAGGAGAGAGAGAGAAAAGTCCTTGGTTTGTAAGGCGCCCTGTGAACTGAAACTTTTGTGTATCAGAATCGTGTCCTTGCTCTGCAAGGTTCTTGGAAAACTGCTACCATTGTTACCTCAGCTCCTATGGAACTGGGCAAAATGAGGATACAGCCTCAGGACAAAGTTTGGGAATTAAGGTAAGTTGCTATCCCACATCCAGAGACTAGAGCTCCCTGACAAGGTAGATCAAGGCATGAAGTCTTGATCAACAGGCATTAAATGTGCATTAAATGTCTCATCAGTTCATTTCAGTATTTCTAGAAGAAAGTCCTGTTTTCTCCTCTATTTTGGATAGGAAACCTGGAGCTCTGATGACGATACCTGGCTGGGGCCATACATTCTGGCCAGCTGCAGGACAGGATTCTAAACAAGGTCGCACTGTCACGGAAACCATGTGATCTTTCCCCATTCTGTGTCACTAGGAGAGAGAATCCTTCATTACACTGTATTGAGCTCATGAACCACTCCCTAAAGGAGGGCAGCTAAATGGGATTTCACAGATGATGATAATAATAACAGGGTTGCTCCTGTTACTGCCCCCGACTCCACTGCGTTCCTGGCTAAGGACAGCACTGGGATCAGTGGGAAGGCCACACATCCCCCTCCACATTCAAGGGTCTCACTCTTTCCCCAGTCATGTTTGCCTGGGGAGCTTGAAGGTCAGAGCTGAAAGCATCCCAAACCCGGCCTCCCAAGGGCATTTCGGTTTTCCTTGGATATGGAATGGCCCCCACTTGATACTGCACCAGGATGTGCTGAGATGTTCCTATGGGCAGCATGGGGTCTGACACTAGGCCAGGCAGCTCTGTGGCCTTGGGAGCCACTGCATTGGCTTCACTTCTGTGGCGAAATGACAGATTAAATTAAATCATCACCTCTAAAATGTTAGGTCTATGTCAGTGATCTGATCTTTGGCAAGGCACTGCGAATGTGACAGATACGTTACTAAGGACCTACAAATTATGAACTCTTAAGACTCCCAGATAATTTTGGATTTGAAAATTATTTCTGAAATGCTATGTTGCCGAAAGTGTTGGCGTTCTGCATTAAATAACTTCACAGTTATATATATGCAGCTACTATGAGGAGAACAAACTGTCAAGTTAAGATTCTAAGATGATGAGCTGTGTTTACTTTTGTCTTAGTCAAAATGTCACGTTAACACCGGATCTGATTCATTTGCAGTTTCACGACCTTTGGAGCCGCTGAACACCCCTTCCTTCCTCCACCACCTTCTCTTGACTTCTGTGATGTGGTCTCCTAGTTTGATCCTAAGTCTCCATCCCTCCTCTACCTCCTTTGTGGGTGCGTCTGCTGCCCCTGTCTCTGACAGAGACTTTCTGGTGCTCCTTTCTACACAATCCACGGTGACTTCCATCAACTCTTGGGGGGCCCATGACCTGAAACCTCCACCCCCAGCCCGGATCTAGGGCTGAGCTCCAGATCCAGCCACTCCTTCACTTTGGATGAATGTCCTTGGGTGTCATACCTTCCCCCCATCACATGCTCCTCCTCCAACAGTTCCCTGGCCTGGGAATGAATGGCACTGCACGAAGGTACAGCTTTAAAGAGTTGCTTCAGAACCAGATCTGTGGTCAAAAATCTAACTGCCTAATGTGCTGAACAAGTAACATCCATAATGAATGACTGAAGGTAGGGACGGATGGGAGGGAGAGTGTGGAAAGACTGAAGGGTACAGATAGGCTACCCAAAGCAGCTAATGCTTAACTTTGGTGCACTAAAGCCAAGTAGAATTATGGGCTCGGGCTGCCAAATTGAGGGCTTTTGTGAAAGAAGCTAGAAATCTGGATTTCACTGTGAAATCTCTACACTTTACAATGTTGGTAACTAATCAAATTTAAAATAATATGGACTAAAAAATATGCTTGGGGGCTCTTATTTTACAAGCTCTGTTGTAGTCTGATGGTATCCAAACAATTTTACTCAAGAACTATTCTGAAGCAAATTAAATTTTACCTGAATCCAATTGATCTAGTAACCACGGCTTGCGTACAAATTTCAAAAATTACATTTCTCCATCTTTATAACAAAGAGTCTATTGTAAATAGGCCAGCCAAGCAGATTTCAAAACCTTTAAGAGAGCTAAAAATATTTCCCTGATAGCTAGTCAGTTAGATAAGATCCCCTTTATTTTTATCAGATAAACAGGTCGTAAAATTCTCATAAAATCCACTGGTTTCTGTGATACTTCATGATATTAAATTGGGCATTTTGTGTCCGAATGTGTAGTTTGGGTTTTTTTTTTTTAAGATTTTATTTATCTACTTGACAGAGACACAGCGAGAGAAGGAACACAATCAAGGGGAGTGGAAGCGAGAGATGCAGACTCCTCGCCGAGCAGAAAGCCTGATGCGGGGCTGGATCCCAGGATGCGGGGATCATACCCTGAGTCGAAGGCTGACACTTAACGCCTGAGTCACTCGGGCACCCCTGAAATGTGTAAACTGCTCCACACACAAACTGACAGCAGAAGGCCTGGCCTCCCCTGAGTTTGACAGCTGACTCTAGAGATCACCCTCCCCCCTGCCCAGTAACCACAACTTCGCTTCGTAAATGCACCGATTTCCAGCACATCCGATTCTATCAGGAACAACAGATTAAATGCATGTTTCAGGTGAGTTCGAATTTGTGAGATCCGCTGACTTGTGCATTCTCCTCTCAGCTACCACTCTGCTCCTTAGCCTGCTGTGTGCCTGCTCTCACTGTACATCGAATCCAGTGACATCTTTTGAATACAAAGCAGTAAGAACATGGAAAGAGCAGGTGAGAAGAGGTGCCCCACTATGCTGGAAACGGTGAAATTCCCTCCACGGAGATGGGCACACATCGCTCGTGTGTATGGTGTTGCTTTGGTCTTAGGAACATATGGACTTGACAAGAGGCTTGTAATACTAATTTATTCATAAGTAGAAGAGCTTCTACACTTGCCAATAGTAATGATGTTTGTGTCCAAGCATACCTGGCCCTCCTATCTTGGGATTTTCTTCCACTGAACGGAGGTAGCAAGAGACACCTCAGTACCTGGTCTGCAGTGTGTTAGAATCTGGTGTGTATGTGACACAGGTGACTGCAAGCTGTGTGAGTCTGTGACATATGAAAGCATACGTAAAAGGGCACTGTGAACCACACACTTGCTGAACAGCCAAACCACGGTGTCCAGACCCTTCTGTCTGTAGCACACTGCGGTCTGGTCCTGCTAAGTGCATCTGACTCACCGATGAGATACATGCCAATCCAGTCTCCAGCATCCACTTCCTCCTTGATGTCCCAGTGGATCACCAGGTCCTGTGAGTGCCCTATGGAGTAGTAGGAGCTGCTGACCATGAGCGTGGAGCGGCTGTCCGAGGTGACCAGGTCAGTGTCACTGGTGGAGCGGGGGATGGTGACGGTGCCATGGGGGCCGTTCCTGATGGCCATGCTGTGGAACTGGCCGGGGTTGTAGCTATGACGGAGTGGCTCCTTGCACCGGCGTCGATTCTGGGAGGTTCTGGATGGAGATGCCATGGCAGCCAGGCCTAAGAACCTGTTCTGGTACAGATTCTGTGGGGGCAAAGAGACAATGAGCGGGGGTGTGAGACCTAGTCCCATCTTCACAGAGAGATGAACTGTGAGTTGAGTAACCCTCCGAGGAAGGTCGGAACTCTGGCTCGGGCTTCACACAGCGGAGGCAGGAACAAGGATGCAAGCTCACCAAGGGACTGGGCATTGCCACACTTGGCTGGGGTCTGTCTCTCCTCACTCCCTCTAGCCCGGGGGTCTCAGAAGGTCCAGATGGCTCAGGTGGGGTGACCGCCCCAGACAAACAGCCACCTCTTGAGAAATCCAGCACCAATTCACTGAGAACAAGCTTTATCCTTCTTTAGGGGAGATCACAGCTATTATCACTGAACATTTTAGTGATCCCACCAGGATTCGAGACCCTACACACAGTCCAGAATCAGAGGTAGTCCCTGCATTACAGCTCTTCCCATTACAACTCTCTGCCCTACAGAATGTCCCCAGTCATCTGGGATTTCTATCAAGGACCTCTGATACCTAGGGATCTCCCAACACCATAATTTTCAACAAAATCCAATCTCAGAGGACTAGGACTCCCTTGGAGCCAATGGTACTGTAGAAACCATTGGATCGGATGAGGAAAAGGCAAGCTTTGTACTGTACATAACACTGAGCACTTCATATGAGCTGAGTGGATACACAGTGATAATAGCTGGATTGTTCTGGATACAGATAGCTTTTAGAACATGGGGGAGGGGCGCCTGGGTGGCTCAGTTGGTTAAGTGACTGCCTTTGGCTCAGGTCATGATCCCAGGGTCTTGGGATGGAGCCCCACATTGGGCTCCCCATTCAGTGGGAGCCTGATTCTCCCTCTCCTCCCTGCTTATGCTCTCTCTCCCTGTTTCTGTTCTCTCTCTCTCAAATAAATAAAAAAAATTTTTTTAAAGTCTTAAAACATGGGGGAGAAACATAGCGAACTTACACAAGAGACCCTTTTTCGAAACAAGGAAGGGTGACTCTGACTTCATCAAAGTATATTAAAATAGGGATTTAAATGTATCATTTTGGCCATAAAACCTGGCTATAAAATCACATGCTGGTCTACAAATAGGAACACTTTCATTTTTTTTTTTTTAAGATTTAATTTATTTATTTGACAGACAGAGATCACAAGTAGGCAGAGAGGCAGGCAGAGTGAGAGGAGGAAGCACATTCCCTGCTGAGCAGAGAGCCTGATGCGGGGCTGGAACCCAGGAGCCTGGGATCATGACCTGAGCTGCAGGCAGAGGCTTTAACCCACTGAGCCTCTCAGGTGCCCCAGGAACACTTCCATTTTCAAGAAGAGAAGATTAAGGGGGTGCCTGGGTGGCTCGGTCAGTCAAGCATCAGACTCTTGATTTCAGCTCAGGTCATGACCTCAGGGTGGTGAGATCAAGCCCTGAGTCAGGCTCCACACCCAATATGGAGCCTGCTTCAGGTTCTGTCTCTCCCTCTCCCTCTCCCACTCCCTGCTCTTGCTCACTTGCTCTTAAACAAAACAAAACAAACAAACAAACAAACAAACAAAAAACAAAAAAAAAAAAACCCCTCCCAAAAGACAGCAGAAGAGAAGATTGAGGCCTAAAAACGGGTTGAGTCATGCAGTTTTGATCCCAGGAGAATTACTTATTGCACACATCCATCAAACCAAGTTTCTGTTTACAGGTCACGAGGCCCAGGCCTCAGCGGCCATCCCCTCTGCTCTTGAGATTACATAAGTCTGTTCAGCAGTCACTTAGGCCTGTACCTTTCCCATCCTCAAGACCAGGGCCCTTGTAAAAAGTCCATGAACCTAATGAAGCACACTGCTGGCATTCTCCATCTCAGGCCTTAATGGCCATGTGGCAGGCCTATCCGTTGCTTCTTTGAGTCTCTCGTTAGGAATTCCTCAGGCCCCCCTGGCGGTAACCATGGCATTACTATAGGCAGAAAAGCCCAGACTTCAGAAAGCCTCTCATCACACTACTGACACCATATGGTCTTTTTTTGGGGGGGGGTTGTTTTTTCTTTTTAAGAATGCTTGTCATTGCAACAGTATGAAAATGGACAGACCAGTGTCACCTGGAAACCAGTCCTCCTCTCAGGAAGACAGGCAAAGCCCAGGAGCATGGGCCATCCACGCACTCAGCAGGCCCCCTGGCTCTTCTGGGCAGTTCAGAGAGGACATTGCTAGCCTGCCCATGCTCCAGTGGGCTTTGCCCAGAGACCTCCAAAAAAGAAAGGCTGTGGCTAGAGCATGACATTTCTGCAGCTCATATATACCTTATGTGGACAAATAACATCTTATAGTATTATTACGAAGAATAAAAACAACTTGCAAGTAAGTAGTCAAGTTGATGATTACAGGTTAAACCAAAGCTGGTGCAGCACCTACCGAATTCCAACATGCGTATCCCCAGACATTTTACTTGATCCTCCTGGTCCTCAGTTTCCTTATTTTAAATGGGTTGTTGTCAGAACTTACTGAGAGAACGCAAACCAAGCTCTTGGCATAACAGGCACTTAATAAATAAAAGTCTACTAAAACACTACTGGTATTGCTTTACTATGAAAGCCTCACCAAAACATATGTTCTGGGAAATCGGCCAGGCCCACTCACTAGCCGAGGGTCCCCTCACATCATCCCCAGAGACCTCACACTTAATTTCTCCTGCAACCAAACCCCAGATTTTTTCCCAAGTCACAGCCCCACAGTTACAAAACTGAAATGCCAAGCTTAAACGGTCTAGTGTATTTATAAATGTACCTTATATACCAATTTTTTGGAGGGGAATGCTCCCTTTATCTGTAAGGTACTTGAATAGGATGTTTTTGTATTAATGTTGAGGCTGAGGGAATTTTATCAATGTAGTATCAATGTAAAAATCACAAAAGATTATGGATTGCTTTTCTTTTGTTGAAGACATTTCTGCTGTGGTATTTTTATTAGACTTCCCTGGAAACTAGGCAACTCCCCTGAAACTCAAATTATACCAGTGCTCACTGTCCAGGCGGTGGGAACAAAGGCATAGGAGGAAACATTAGCCAAGGAAGACATTTGTCAGTAATTGAGTGGATTGGAGGAATGGCATTTGCCCAGAATAAGAAGGGGAGTTTCAAAGCTGCTCCTTGAACACCGCCTTCCCTCGCCCTCCCCACCCCTGTCTTTGTCCACATCCTTTCCTTCTGTACTCGCAGGAATTGTATTTCTGCTTTAAGATTCTGCCCCAGCACCAACTCTGATATAACCTCCCCTTGTACCCTCTTTCGATTCCCTAAAATGTGGGCCTCGGCTCTGCGATCCCACAGGAATCCCCTTCCCCTGAAGAGAGTCCTACTGAATTATTGCTAGCTGACCAGTTCGCTCGCATCCCTAAGCAGTGAAGACTTCAAGCCAGCGTTCCATGCTCTTTATTGCCTCTGGAACTGGCATGACTCCTGGCACAAAAAAGGCCCTTGAAACGTCAGTTGATATGATTTATTTTATTCAATGTCCCTTCTTTTTGCAGAAGGGTTTAAGTGTGCTATTACAAATAGATAAAATATTGAAAGATGTAAGTTAGTAGACAGTGCAGAGAAAGAAGAGACAAAAAGTTACGTTCAAAGGCTCACATAAAACTATATGCCATCACGTCCCTAAACAGGTGTTCTTGCTAAAGACCCACGACAGCTGCCTCTCAACGCACGGCCGGTAGATAGTTGATTCCCAACATGTGTTCCTTTGTGGCTCCATTTTCCCTGGCCATTCACGTGTTCCAAGCTCACACTACAGACTCATCCAGCTGGAAGAAACAATTTAATCATTCTCTGTTCACATCTGAACTGTGAAGAGAGAGGGAGAGAGAGGATCTGTCCTGTTTACAAATAGCCCTAGATAAAAGACCACTCTCTTCCCAGAAAGGGATTTCACTGTTTACAACCTCGCAATTCTTCCTGATCTCTAAAGCCAATCTCGTGGCACAGAGACCTGCCTTCTCCCTCTTCCCTACAAAGAGCAAGAGTGGCTTTCCTGTTATCTATGAGAAGGACAGCAACAAGTATCACTAGATTGTTTCCAGCTTTTTCTCCATTCCACTAAGTAATTCGAGTGTCTTTTATTTTCCCTTTCCTTGGGGATGGGTAATTGACATGGATAAGAAACCCAAAAAATTCTAGTAACAGTTTCAGCGACACCGTAATTTTCCAATTATTGGTTGTAATCTAATTATGGCTATTTTATGGGCTAGTTTTCAGGAAGGACTCCAATGAGTGAGTCACTAAAGACAATCTGATCACATTGTGACCTACTTCATAGGGAGTAAGATTCCATTTGCTGGCTTGTCTCCTGTTTGCTGCTGAGGATTCAACAACGATGTTTTGTTTACTAATTTTGCTTTCCAACTTAAGTAACTCAAATTGTTAAGAATATTTTTAGTCAAGTGACATGTTCCTGGATTTAAAAAAAAATCTTGGAACAGGTCTCACATGTTTAATATTTTAAGTTATTCTTAAGCATTATAGTACATAGCAAGACCAAAACACGTAAGGAGATGAATCCTAAAAGAAAAAACTGCCACTTCTAAGAAAGGGGTATGTTGTGGATTTTTTTTTCCAGAACACAGGAAAACAAAGATTCTGCTGTGTCAGTTTCTAACTGACAAAGTCATTAATAGCTTTTCTGTTTTGAAATATATAAAGCTGTGAATTTCAGCTCAGAAATGAAAAGAAAGTGGACAAAAGCCACATCTATAACAGAGAAAATGATTCTTAAAAAAAATTGCCTCTACACTGTGAAATCAAAACAGTGAGTGAAAAACAGAAGCCCTGAAGGAAACCTCACTAAAGTGTACAAGATGAGGTTAAAGAAATGGGCATTAGGTAGCTGGGCAAAGAGCAAAATAGTTTTTGAGTTCAGGAACAGATTTTATTTTGAGCAAGTAGATGCCTGAAGCTTTTTTTTATCTTACACTCAGCTTGGGTTATGCCATCAGGGCGGTAATGGAACTTAAAACAAAATTATATGTAACTCTTCTCTTTCTACGATGGATCTGAGAAAATTTACAACAAAAGAAATGTACAAGGAACTGGGGAGATAAAGACTAGACAGAAAGCAGGAAGTAGCAGTATGAAAATAGCTAATAATTATAAACCTTCACTCTATGCAGGGGACTTAGGGCATCATCACATTAAAAACTGATCAAACATCACTACTCCCCTGTTGGTAAAAAACCCAGCTCAGAAGGGTGGTTAATAAACATTCATAAGGTCCTCTGGCAGCAGGAAATGGGGATTTGAGCCTGTTCTGTGTGACTGTGAGGGGGCACTTTCATCGCTCTTAAGCACTCTCCCCAAATTGTAACATGGGCAGACAGACTTGAAGAAATTGATTCAGATGGAGTATCTGATCCTCTTGACAGCCAAGAAGACATAAGTAAAGCATAGTTCTAGGGTGCGTGGGCGGTTCAGACAGGTGAGTGTCTGTCTTTCCCTCAGGTCATGATCTCCAAGCCTGAGCCTGGCATCGGGCTCCCTGCTCAGCAGGAACTCTGTTTCTCCCTCAGATAAATAAATACAATTAAAAAAAAAAAAAAAAAAGGAACGCATAGCTCTCATGATCAGAATATTTGAATTTTTTCTCCTTCCACATTCTTAATAAAATGCTTCATTTAGACTTTCTCCAGAGAACAAACCATGATGCGGTGAACGTTCTTTAAAACAAAAAACACATTTTGTAAAAATTACCAATGGTGGCAGATTCTTGCACAGGTTTTTGACCAAAGTTGAGGTTAGAATATAATATAGTCTATCTGGGGCTGTGCATGGCTATGTTTTTCTGACCACATTCAAAAGCCCCCCTGGCTTTTTCTACCCTTACTGCCCCCAACCTCCTACTCCCAATTGAGTGCCTGTTCTCAACCTCACATCTCTCTCTCTCTGACTTTGAAGCAGATAAACGGGAGTTTGGGCACCTCTTCTATCTGCAACTTTCTTATTTCTTAGCAGTGCTGCTCTACTAAGAAGCAGGTGCCAAGATAGCATGGGCCTTGCCCGGCCCCCTTGGGCCTGTGTTTCTATGGTGAGAATGCAGTGGGTACTCAGTAGATGTTTTTTATGTATGTATTTATTTATTTATTTTACGATTTTATTTTTTATTTATTTATTTGACAGACAGAGATCACAAGTAGGCAGAGAGGCAGGTAGAGAGAGAGGAAGGGAAGCAGGCTCCCTGCTGAATAGAGAGCCCGACATGGAGCTCGATCCCAGGACCCTGGGATCATGACCTGGGCTGAAGGCAGAGAGAGGCTTAACCCACTGAGCCACCCAGGTGCCCCTCAGTAGATGTTTTGTTGGATTGGGGCGCACCTGCCTCTGGTCCCAGAGCCATGTCATGAGCTCTGGTGCTCATGACCCTTCTGGGAAAGAAATGGGAAGGAACCCTTCCCAATGCCTGTCTTGCCCAAAGCACAAGGCTTGTTGTCCAGAATCCTCCATTACCAGTTCCTGAATGACACTGATCAGAAGCGAGAGGAGGGAATGAGAGGAGATCCCACTCTGTGTCTCACTTCCTGAGATCCGATTCCTGCCTGTAGGTTTGCACATCGGCTTGGGAACAGCAGTGTCGGAGTGAGGTCATGGGACAGAGGTGGCCAAGACCCGCCAGATGGCCAAGCCCTTCTGCAGAGAAAAGTGTGAGGCGGCTGCAGTGTTACCATCTCTAGCCAACTCTTCAGCTCCTCACACCTGTCTCTGAAACTGTCTCAAAACTGTGTTTTTAGCCTTGAAGCCATGTGTTGAAAAAGCTGTTTTGTGCTGGCCATTGTGCAGAAGAATATCACAAAATTATATAAACTGAATTGTGTGGGTTCCTTTTCTTTGAAGAAGAAATAGAATCCCACACATTGCCGACAGGAAGGGAAGATTAGACAGAGGAAATTTTAATAAGCAAATCAAACCAAGTCAGGGATTATCCACATAGGAAGTCATGATTTAACAGACAAGGGACCTGTTAAAATGACAGTTAAATGAATTATTTTAGGAACACAGAAAGCCTCACCACTAACGAGAAAAATCCAACAATAGGTTTGAGAGGAACAACTCCCATCCCCACTTCTCTCTGGGGCCCCTGTGATGGCGGCAGAGAGAAGTCTTGGCTCCCTGCTTCTCCGATGCCATTCTTGCTCCTTGTGCCCAAGAGAGGTGAGCAGGAGGCCTGGCTATGCTTTGTGGGATATGCAACTCTTATCACTTTGGTCAAATACGGAATTTCTGGGTACAACTCTGAGGGTTGGGAGGGTTATGCTTAGACATGTTCAAGAATGAAGCTGTGGAAGCGTGGGTAGTTACTATGACCAGACTAATGGAGCAGGGCAGGGGAGGGACGTGGGTGAGGGGAGAGAGGAAGACTGGAGGCAGCAGGTGCCTTCCTATGTTATTTAAGGGAAATTTCTGATCCCCAGCAACATCTCCTTCTGATTACTTAAAAAGAAAGTTCACTGAAAGTGGTATTCCTCTGTGTGTGTGTATGTGTGTGTGAGAGAGAGAGAGACAGGCAGACAGATGGACACACTGACAGAGACCAGGATAGAGAATGAATAGGAATGTACAGATGTCTTTCCCTTTTCAGTCTCAGACATGCCCTTTTCTTCCTCAGGATCGTCCCACCTTGATGCAAGCTGGGAAGGTCCCTTCTTTCTGTGTTGACACAAGCCGAAGTAAAGGATATGCTCTTACTTCCCAGAACCACAGTGATCCCTGGCTGGTCGCGGCGCCTAAGCCCCAGGGACCCTGTTGACCACTGAGGAGCCCCCTGCGGGATGGCAGGGGAGCAACGAGGCTGCAGAATGGGTCAGGCGTGAGCAATGCCCCTGACCACCGCAGCCGCACTCCTGGAGCTCCCCACGGCTGCTGTGCCAAGCGGGGTGACTGCGTCTCTTTCCCAGCCAGCACATGGCCACCTGCCTCATGACAGTCAAGTCCTCAACCCCGCCCTATAAAGCCGAGTCACTGGGACTCCCAGAGTCAGTGGTGGGAGGTCATGTCCAGCCTCTCCTGCTGCTCCAGAAGGGCAGTGGTCTGAAGTGAGCAGCAGAGCCACGACTGGAACCCCAGCCCGATGGCTTGGACTGTGCTGCCTCACTCAGGAGGGAGCATCAGTTTTGCAGAGAATGTAAGTCACGGTGTGATTTCCTCCTCTATTCCCAGTCCTGTTCAGATTTGCTAAGAGGCAACCTGGCCAGGCAATGAATACGCTTCTAAGGACAATTCAGCCGGACTGCAAATGAGGTGCTACGTCTGCATACACTGTGAAGTTAGCGTTCAAATACCTTATGATTCGTTGTGGAAGTTCAGGGTTCCTTTATAGATGCCCTCGTAAATTCTCCCACCCCCTGGGAGGTTGGGCTCAGCAGAGTTGGTGAGATTTTTAAGTAAACTGTTCTTTTTTGTTTGTTTTTGTTTTCTTCCTTCCTTTAGCCCATTCAACGAACAAATGTTTATTGAGTCATTAGTATGTACTAGACACTGTGCCAAGCATCAAGTACGCATAGAGAGATGAATTAAACAGTGCTCCTATTCTCAGAGAGTTTGCACAGGAGGCAAACATTTAAGCAGGCAACTCTGACACAACGCCAAGGCCCATGACAGGAGTGGCAGGCAAGGTCCTCATAGGAGAAAAAGGGATTCTGGAAATGCCCTCCCAGATGCGAGAACAGTGACACTGTATTTGGAAGGAGTAGTAGGGAGGTCACCCAACTAACTGATCAGGGTTAGAGGGAAAGCCAATCTCTGCAGAAGGAAGTCTCAGTATAAAGACAGAGCTTTATGAACAAGCATGGCGTGACAAGCATGGTACGACAAGCATGTTGTGACAAGCATGGTGGGGCTGTATATCTGGAAGAGGTCCTCCCAGCTGCCTGCCAGAGTGTTAGGAGGGACAGCGAGAAGTGCTAGAGAGGGTCTCCCTTGACACACCAAGACACAGGACCTCCACACAGGACCTCCCTGCCTTAAAGGATGGGAGGGCCACAGAAGATTTCTGATCTGGAAAAGGATATAATCTGTTCGCCTTAGAAACATCACCTTGTAGCAGTGACAGAGGGGCAAGGTGCAAGGACCCCACTGTGTCTGGGGAAGTCCAAACTACAGCAATCCTGAAAACCAAGTGTGCCTGTAGGGAGAGCCTTCATCAGATGATCCCTTAGTGCCACCTGGGAGCCAGGCACTAAGTCTTGTTGTGGGAGGATGAAAGGTAAAAGAACAAGAAATGGCCTGCTTCCTGGAGGGGGGTATGTAAAAGAAGGAACAATCGAAAGACACAGTAATAGAGGTCACCGACAGCACCACATGTGGTCTGTTTCTACTGAGATCTCGTGGCCATGGCATTCACCCAGAAGGAGGGCAGTGCCATGTACCACGCCATGCATTCTAAGGCGAGTAGTACTTGTGTCTAATTTTATTGTTGGGGACACTGCCCCAGGATACCTTCCTCCTCAGAACTAATCAAAGAGAAGTAAATTTCAGGACTTTGGCATCCACTGTCAAAGCTTAGACAACACTTCCATCGATACAAACTGAACTAGACTGACCTTCTGGAACATACTGTATTTATAATCTTATTTTGCCCGAATACAGTACAAAAGCTATACTTCACTGTTATATAGCAAAGTAATGTCACCAGTGGCATAGCAGAGCTAGCTAACATATCAGTTAAACACACGTGAGCAAGGAGAACATGACTGACACCACACCAGAGGTGAGGTATATGCTATGAGCTGGATACTATCTAGTGACGAGAAGATACATAAAGTAATCATTTCAATGTAGGGTGAAATCAAACGAGGGTAGAGTTATTCACAAGACAGGAAGATAATTACTCATTTTGTCAGATAGGGAAGGAAATAGGACTTAGGGAGAAATGGAGAAAGTATATTTAGGCAGAAGGACAATAGGCAAAGTCATGATGAGTGTTACAAACACTGCCCACACATATCCAGGGGACTGGAAGACCAGTCCCCCCCCCCAAAACATGGGGGGACTGGCGAGGTTGGAGCTTAATCAAGACCAAGATCAAGACCAAGGCCATGTTTCAAGGGGAGAGTTGTTTCTTTTGGGGACTCTGAGCTTTTTTGAAGACAGGGAAAGACGTAGTGGTGGGCTTGCCCACACTGTGCTCTCATGAATACTGTGATGTTGAACACCTTCCTCCAGGAACAACATGGCAGAAGTTTCTGCCAAGGCACTAGAGGAAGCGGTGGTAGGTCAGGTAGCTAGACAGACCCAGCTCTCCCCTCAGGAAGTTGGGGGGTGGTCAGCACTGTTCTTTCAGATCACCCAGCAGGACAGAGAAAGGCACCACCCAGGACCACAGTTCTACGAGAAAGGCCAGTCTTGAGGGACACGAGCCAGATGGCCCATTATCAGCACACAGGTGAACTGAACTAGCTACACAGTGCTCTGGTTATCAAACGGAGATAAGTTCCGTGTTAATACTTGAGACCATTTTTTGGAAGACAACTTATGGCAGGGACAAAGAGGAAAATAAACAGCATCTGGTCTCTGCCTCCTGTGTTATTCGAGTTTCTTTACCTCCCTTGAGAAGTGACATGGCCAGTTCATATCCCAGATGGGGTCACAGGTAATACATTCCTTCCCAAGGCCCCTCCCCTCCCTCCCATCACTGGGCCCACGCCTGTGGTATTTCCAGTCCAGGTACTCAAGTCCATGCTAGCTGTCACTCATTCTCTCGGCCACAGCAGGTTTGTGCCATCACAGCACCCAGGCTATTATATGAGGGCCATAGGGTAGACTTAAATTGGGAGATATCTGTTGGGAAAAGAAGGAAACGATTAAGAACTGGTGCTATTAAAAAAGAATTAGGCCTATCCCCAGTGATTTACGATAAAATGATTGGGAGATTGGAATGACAGGGAGAAAAATCAACCCACCAGCATCCCCATCAAACTTTTTCTCTTTTATAGGAGAAAAAAATAATTAATACAAGAGCAGGACAAAGCATTGCTTTTTAAGTGAACCACAACTAAATGAACTGAGTGTCTAAATCTGTGAAAATCTCTTGGAAGTTCCCACAGCCTCAAGATATCCCCATGGTCAAAACAGCAAATCAAGTGACCTACTAAGTGACATACTACTGTATTATCAATCACTTATTGAAATGACATAAGGAAGAATTCTATTTTGAAAACAAAACAAAAAAACCCAGGACATGTTATTTAGTTCTATTGGCATTGGGGAAGCCACCATGAAGATTATGGCTGAAGGAGCTCACAGTCAGGCTGTGGTCATTCAGACATCTGGGTTCCCTACTTGACTTCTCCCGTGTACGGATCACCCCAGTCCAAAGCCTTGCTTGTTTTTAAGAGAACTTTAAGAGAAAAGAAAACATTTAGCCATTACTTTTTCAAACATAACACATAGAGAGATCCTTGAATACCTTTCATAGATGGTCCCATTCCAACACCTGTTATACCAATGAATCTTTTGGATTTGTCAGAACTAGGGAGAAGTGGTAATCAGTTGAGGCTTCTTGGAACCTATTAATCACAGACAAAAGCTACCAGCAGACACAGTTTTCAGTTTTCTGGACTAAAGGAAAAGAATGGCTTTCTCCTAATCTGTCTCTCATTTGGATGTCTGGGACCATCACCATAGCTTGTCTATGACATGCAAGATACAGCGGACACCATGGAATTTGAACTCCCAGTGCTTCTCCCAACAATTTCCAGCCACAGGGAATCTTTGCTCAATGCTATAGGTTTTCATTACATTCAATGAGAATACAATTGAATTTGATTCTCTGTAGCAATCACCAGAAAGCAAACTAGATTTTCATCTGGCTAAGGCATTTTTTACTCGTAAGCCGATGCCTACAAGTCGTGGGTCTCCATGATACAGTAATATATCCAAGAGCACGGACTGCCATTTCTAGGACTTAAAAGATAAGCTGCCTACCCAGACAAATAGAACTCAGAAGTCTCAATGATCTGGATTATTTTAGGGAAAAAATCTTTTTTTTTTTCCATTTGAGGCTTGAATTAATTATTCAGATAACATCTCTAATTTTCCCTTTTACCTTGTAGGTAGAAAGATTAAAGTTCTGTATCCCTCCAGGGGGTGACAGCTGTGGGAGGAGTCAAGGGATGTAGCAAGAGCAGACATAGCCCTCCCTTCCCGGGGTGGCAGCAAGAGAGACGGGGTCATCACAATGAGGTGAGCTCATCAGGCTTTTTCACAAGACCCCAAAAGACCGTGGGATTAAAAGGAAAATGAGAAAATGCAGTAATCTGGGTTTCTGGAAGGCTGTTTGAGATGAAACATGAGCTCCGAGGAAGCAAGAGCCACAGGTACATGCTAATGAATCTTAAGTACATGCCTTTCCAACACATTAGCTTTGTTCTTTGTGGAGGACAAGTCTTATCCTCTCTGTGACAATGTGCTCCATCTCAGAACCTCAATTATGACCCACATCAGAGGCCAGCATTTTACTCTTGCTTTATTAACATTACTCGGAGATAGCCTGGGCCACATTTCAGAATGGCTTTAAACTGCTAAGGGTGCACTTCCCAGACAACCTTCATGTATTTATTCATTTGGTCAACGAATGCATATGTTAAACACTGGAAAATGAACGAGAGTATGAGAGTATAAGCTGTGGGATCTGCCCTGGAAAACCAGAACACACTTGTGTGAACAATTAGCAGCTCCCAGGTAGTCTGTGGAGTCTTACCAACTCTACCGCCAAGGTAAGAGTTACCCGAAGAATCACAAGGGCAGGGTGAGAGCCGGGGGGATATTCCCAGCAGGGAAAATGGTGCATAATGATCAGAAAGTAAAAGAACTGAGACCCATATTTTAAGTCCTACTCAATTTAGCTTTGCAACTATCTTCTCCCATTTGGTACATTTCCTTTTCATTTTGTTGATGGTTTCCTTTGTGTGCCGAAGCTTTGTAGTTTGCCATAACCCAAGTTGTTTGTTTGCTTCTGTTTCCTTTGGCTTTCAAATCAGATTAAAAAAAAAAAATCACTAAGACAAAGGTCACATATATCCTGTAAGGAGTTAATATCCAAAATATATGAAGAACTCATGGAACTATGGCCATAAAAGCCTAAATAACCTGATTTTAAAGTAGGCAGAGGATCTAAATAGACATTTCTCCAAAGACATACAGATGGACAACAGGCAGGTGAAAGATGTTTGGCGTCATTAATTATCAGAGAAATAGAAGTAAAAACCACAGGGAGATATCACCTTCCACCTGTCAGAATGGCTATTATCAAGAAAAGAAATAACAAGTGTTGGAGAGGATATGCATGAACGGGCACCTCATGCCCTGTTTGTGGGAACGTAAATTGTGCAGCTACTGTGGAAAACAGCACAGAAAGATCTTTAAAAATTTAAACAGAACTACTCTATCATCCACTTAATCCATTTCTGGGTATTTATCCAAAGAACAGGAAAACACTAATTTGAAAAGATACATGCACCCTTGTATTCATTGCAGTTTTATTTACAAGAGCCAAGCTATGGAAACTATCACTATTTGCAGATGATATGGTAGGAAACTACTGCCTATGTTTTCTTCTAGGAATTTTATGGTTTTAGGTCTTATATTCCAGTCATGCCCTGTGTACGATAAAAGAGAGTGGTCTTCATTCTTTCGCATGTGGCTCTCCAGTTTTCCCAACACCATTTGTTGAAGAGGCTTTCCTTTCCCCACTGTATACTCTTGGCTCCTCTGTCATAAATTAAGTGTATGGGTTTACTACATGAGCTCTCCATTCTGCTCCATCTGACTGCGTGTTGCCATGCCAACACCATACTGTTTCTATTAGGATAACTTTGTAGTATAGGTTGAAATCCAGCTTTGTTCCTCTTTCTCAAGATTACTTGCTTTGTGTTTTGGGGGTATCTTATGGGATTCCATAGAAATTTTAGATCTATTCTATGAAAAATGTCATTGGGATTTTGATAGAGATTGTTTTGAATCCATGAGCGTGGAATATCTTTTCATGTACTTGTTTGTGTCTTCTTCAGTTTCTTTCATCAGTGTCTTACAGTTTTTAGCATACAGGTCTTTTAACCCCTTGGTTAAACTTATGCCTTAGGTATTTTATTCTTTTGATGCAATTATAAATGGTTGTTTTCTTAATTTTTCTCTCTGATAGCTCATTATTAGTGTACAGAAATCCCAACAAATTCCTGTATATTGATTTTGTATCCTGCAACTTTACTGAATTTGTGTATTAGTTCTAGTAGCTTTTTAGTGGAGTCTTTAAGGGTTTTCTATATATAGTATCTTTAGATTGCTTTGGGCATTTTAATGATGTTCTTTGAATCTATTCATTAATCTTTTCTATTGTCCTTTTAGTCTCTATTTCATTTATGTTTATCCAAGAGGACGGACTGCCATTGTTATGAGTTAAAAGATAAACTGCCAGGGCGCCTAAGTAGCTCAGTTGGTTGAGCAACTACCTTCGGCTCAGGTCATGATCCCGGGATCCTGGAATCGAGGCCCGCATCAGGCTCCTTGCTCACCAGGGAGCCTGCTTCTCCCTCACCCTGCTACTCTGCCAGCTTGTGCTCTCTTTCTGTCAAGTAACTAAATTAAAAATAATAAATACATAAATACATAAATAAAAGATAATCTGTCTACCCAGACAAATAGAACTCAGAAGTCTCAATGATCTGGATTATTTTTGGGAAAAAAATTTTTTTTTTTTCATTTGAGGCTTGAATTAATTATTCAGATAATATCTCTAATTTTCCTTATTTCCTTCCTCTACTCGCTTGGGCTTCATTCTTTTCCCTAGTTCCTTCAAGTATAGATTATTTATTTGATATTTTTCTTGTTTTTTTGAGGTAACCTTGTATAGCTACAAACTTCCCCCTTATAACTGCTTTTGCAGCATCCTACAGATTTCAGACTATTGTATTTCCATTTTCATTTGTCTCCAAGTATTTGTTATTTTTTCTTTGATTTCTTCATAGTTCAGTAGCATTTTGATTAATTTCACATATTTGTGAATTTTTCCAGTTTTCTTCCTGTAATCACTTCTAGTTTCTTACCACTGCAGTTGGAAAAGATGCTTGATACAATTTCCATGTTGTTGCATGTATTGAGACTCGTTTTGTGCCCAAACATATGATCCATCCTGGAGAAAGTTTGATGTGTACTTCAGAAGAAGGTGTATTCCGCTGTTTTTTAATGGAGTATTCTTTCAAGTCTATGAAGCCCATTTGATCTAAGACATAATTAAAGGGTCATTTTTCCTTATTGATTTTGTCTGGATGATCAATCCATTGATGTATGTGGTGTGTGTGTGTGTGTGTGTGTGTGTGTGTGTATTTCAAATTGATAGCATTGTTTGAACATGTTCTAATAACTACCCTTTTACTCCCCTCCATGTGCTCTGTCTTCAAGGTCATATTTTATATCTTCTTATTCTGTGTATCTTTTAGCTAATTATTATGTTATGGCTAATTTTACTATGTTTGTCTTTTAACCTTCATATTAGCTTTATAAGTGGTTGGCCCAATACCTTTACTACAACTGCATTTACCATTGAGATTTTTACTTTCATGGGATTTCTTGTTACCAGTTAGTAACAAGCTTTTTATCAGCTTAAGTACATCCCTTTCACATTTTTGGTAAGACCAGTTTAGTGGTGATAAACTTTTTTAGTTTTTGCGCCTCAGAAAAACGATCTTTCCTTCTGTTCTTGCTAGAAGACTCTTCTTGGTTCAAAGTTTTTCCTTTTAGCACTTTGAATGTATTGTGCCACTCTCTCTGGCTTGCAGTTGCTGCTGAAAAATCAGCTTAGAGTCATATGGGGGTTCCCTTTTGCATAACAATTGGTTTCTCTTACTGCTTTTAACATTCTCTCTTTAACTTTTACCAATAAAATTATAATGTGTCTTGGAAAGTAACTGCTAGGTTCATTGTATTTGGAAGTCTCTGGGCTTTCTGAAGCTGGATGTGTGTCTCCTCCCACAGATCAGAGATGTTTTCTGCCATTATTTCTTCCAATAATTTTTCTGCCCCTTTCTTCTTTCTGGGATCTTTACAATGCAGTATTTTTCCACTTGATGTTGAGCCACAAATCCCTTACGCTATCTTCATATTTAATTCTTTTTTCTTTTTGCTGTTCTGTTTAAGTGATTTTACACTGCCCTGTCTTCCAGGTCACTCATCTGTTCTTCTACATTGTATAGCCTACTATTGAACCTATCTATGTATTTTTCAGATCGGTTATTGTATTCTTCAGATCTCTGACTTGTGTTTGGTACTTTCTTCTGTTTCCCATCTCTTTGTTAAAGTTCTGTGATGATCCTTTCTTCTTTTGAGTTCAATCTGCATCCTTATGACCATTATCCTGAACTCTTTATCAGGTAGATTACTTATCTCCCTTTCATTAAGGTCTTATTCTGAGGTTTTGTCTTGTTCTTTTGGAACCTATTTCTCTGCTTGATGCTCTCTGTGTTTGTTTTTATGTATTAAGCAAAACAGCTATGTTTCCCAGTCTTGAAGAAGTGGCCCTGTGCAGATGATGAACAAGTTGTTCAACCCTGCCACAGCTTTGGCTGTTCCTCAGACCTTTGTGATTTTTTAAGTAGTCTGATTTATTCTTGATAGGTGCCAGTTGTTGAGAGTGTGCTAAGACTTTGTAGCTTTGTTGTGTTCATGGGAAAAGGTGAGTTAAGGATCCTTCTATGCTGCCATCTTGAACCCCACATGTTGAGCATTTGAAGGTTTTTGGAATGCAGAAGAACTCAAGAACATCCAATGATACAATAAGTTGATCACAGAATGGTTTCAGATTGATACTGGGTCCCTCACCAACCTCAAGAAAATTTCTATGCACCAAAATATACTGTAAAGCACTGCACAACCCAGGGACATATCCCTTTTAGGTATTAAATTGGCTTTCAGAATCCCCAAGCCTTAGCTAATGGTATCCTTAACCTCTGAAGAGCTAAGCATGACATCTGGCACACCTACTTTATCTAAAATCTATGGTCCTAGAAGCAATCTAGGGGCACCTGGGTGGCTCAGTGGGTTAAGCCACTGCTTTCGGCTCAGGTCATGATCCCAGGGTCCTCAGATCAAGCCCCGCATCGGGGTCTCTGCTCAGCAGGGAGCCTGCTTCCACCTCTCTCTCTGTCTGCCTCTCTGCCTACTTGTGATCTCTGCCTGTCAAATAAATAAATAAATAATCTTTAAAAAAAAATAAAATAAAATCTATGGTCCTAGAAGCAATAAATATCTACAGAAATGGCAAAATCTTCCTAAAAACAACCTAGAATTAGGAATTTTCCAGTTAAATAAAATCATTTAAGTGCACTTAAAAAAATTCTAAAATTAAACAGAATGGGATACTTATTTTAATTGGTATGCATAAAGATTCAAAGGTTTAAAAATTCCAAAATGGCTACATTGAAAGATTTTCCATAAAAGGCTAATGAAACATTAAAGACACAAGAGGTACCTAGAACAAAGAAATGTAAGATGGATGTAACTCCTACCACTCTCTACCTTCCTTTATTCAAGTCCTCATTCTGGTTATGCTTTGTCAGAATTGTCTTTATATGACTATTAACAAAAGTCCTCCAAGTTAATGGTCTTACAGACATCCCCATTATCTACCTTTGAAGGAAGGTTGCCGAACATGCCCTTCTCAGTGTTGAGACCCTAAGAGATTTTCTGGTAAACCACTATATTATTGTCTCAAATGGCCAAAGGAAAATTAAAATAAAAAATAATGAAAAACCTCGCCCAATTCTGGGAAATACTGGAGCTACAGATGGGAGCCTAGAGAAACTGACAAAAGCTGGGTAAAAGGAAGCCTTTATGAATCTCTATCATGCCCAGTCAATAGAGAAAAATAAAACTTCACATTGTCCCTGTCCTTCCAAACCCATACCTATGGGTTAACAGGTCCTTTCTTTCCCAGGGATAGTTATCACCTTCTTGCTTGTCTCAGAATGTGGCTTGGGTTTCTGACTGCCCGGGACCGGTCAATTTCTTCTTTTGCTACCTTTGGGAGTGACTCTGGATCTTGGGGAGATAATAACCCTTGTACCCTCTTTGAGGTCACCTTTTTCTTTTTTTTAAGCCTCCAGGAGCATGTGCTCATGTGCCCTGAAGGCGGGCTAAGGCCAAGCTCCCCAGGCACTGAAACAGGGCAAGCCTCAGTCTTGCACTACTGCTTCTGAGCCCAGCTCCCTCTGCCATGCCCCTCTGCTGCTCAGAGTCCCTCTCCTCTCCAGATAAATGGGCCTAAGCACCTGAGGGCCCCTCCCAGGTCAGACAGCTGGGTTAATTGCACTCACGCATAGCCCAGTACCCTGCCCCTGGAGCAAGTACCCAATTTTATTTTTGCCTTCCTCTAGAACTTCTGAGGCTCTAGGCTCCATGGGGCCAGGGCACAGGCTCCTACTTCCCTCCTCCTCCAAGCAGGGCTTCAGGGGGCTTCAGACAGGTCACAAGAATAGTGCCTCTTCAGGACTGGGGGGAATCCTGGCCTACAAGAGCCCCTGGAGATTTTCTTCATTCCTGGAATAGCTTTCACGGGCAAGCCAGGAGCTAAGAATAGGGTTTTGCTGAAGGAAGAAAATCAGATTGACTGACCCCTGCCTCCCTAGCTGCTTCCAACATTCCAGGGCTTCCTCTGGACAAGTGCCTGGCTGGTGGGAGGTGGAAAAGAGTCCTGGGAACAGCAAAGCAGGATGGAGAGGAGCTTTGAGTCCTGTGTTTAGGGCCTCCCATTCTGCTGTGTCTCCCATGGTGTAGTGCTGGAGGGCCTCCACCCCTTCCTCATCTCCCCATGGGCCAGCATGACTGCAGGTCCCAGCCAAAATTACAAAGTAGCTCTGTGGTTACAAATTGGCTAACTGCACAGCCTAAAAGAAACTTTATTTTAGGCTTCTCCCACAGGATAAAATAAAACTATATTTGGGAGGTGGGGGGAAACAAATCTTTTAAAGCCTTCATAAAAAGATGGATGGATGGATCAATCTAGAAGGTTATTCTAATTGCAACCCAGTTCTTGGAGAGATTGTGAGCAATTGTTCTCAACTTATAAATCTCTGCAAAACTAGAAATGCAACTCTAATGGAAATTCAAACATCACCTATTCCTTTTTACCTTTCCCAAAGTCTCCCCTATTTATATTAAAAGGCTTGTAACTTGCCGTCTCTCCCTGTGCTTTTGAGACATAAATGTTAAAGTACAAACTTCAGAGAGGTAATCCTTATCAGAAGAAAAACCAAAGGGGGAAAGCTCATTTAAAACTTAGCTTCAGAAGGGGCACCTGGGTGGTTCAGTGGGTTAAGCCTCTGCCTTTAGCTCAGGTCATGATCTCAGGGTCCTGGGATTGAGCCCTGCATCGGGCTCTCCGCTCAGCGGAGACCCTGCTTTCCCGCCTCTCTGTGCCTGCCTCTCTGCCTACTTGTGATCTCTCTCTCTCTGTGTCAAATAAATAAATAAAATCTTTAAAATTTTTTTAAAAAAATAAAACTTAACTTCAGGAGCACCTGGGTGGCTCAGATGGTTAAGCATCTGTCTTTGGCTCAGGTCATGATCCCAGGGTCCTGGATTCAGCCTTGTATCGAACCCCACATCGGGCTCCCTACCCGGCAGGAAGCCTGCTTCCCCTCTCCCACTTCCCCCTGCTTGTGTTCCTGCTCTTGCTCTCTCCCTCTCTCTCTCTCTGTCAAATAAATAAATAAAATCTTTAAAAAACAAACTAACCAAAAACTTAGCTTTAGACATCTAAGCAAGTAGACTTCACTTATTCTATCTAGAATTCTATTAGAAAAAAAGTAGATCCTATTTCTTTTGTAACTAGTAAAATAGAAACTACAAAGTTTCTGTTTATATGTTTCCGTATGTTTATGTGTGTCTACATATGTGTGCTCTACATGTGTGGTATTTTCTACTTTTGGATGATACCGCTAAAATCAACTTGTAAAAGAGCTCTATTTAAGTAACCTAGATAAACCCTTGCATGAATTAAGTATTCCTTAAAAATCTCAGAAATATAACAGAAATTAACCCAACTACTTTTCAGATTCATGTGATCTGGGATAATCTTTGCATATGAAAGGTAGTTTAAGTTTGGTTTATTTCAAATAAGCATATCTTCAAAGTTACCATTATTGAATATAATGCAGACATACAATTTCTATTTTACCTGACTTTACTAGTCATTAAGTTCATGTTATCTCACAAAATTTTTCAGCAAGGAAAATAGCTTGGGATAATGGCTCACTCTGACGTCTCATGAAGTTTAGTGGGTAATCTAAACGTAATTATTAAGAACAAGCAAATTAAATAGATGTAAGTAGAACAAAATATTTTAGGTGAAATTTTAAATAGTTGCCCCAAATCATTTTGGTAACCTGAAACCTTAAAGTTTGGTAAGTTCACTTAAATGATGAATAGTCATTAAATATTAAATATATAAAATTAAATACCTAGATCATTTCTAAGTAAGATAAAAAATACTAAAATATTACTCACTAGACGTAGACTTTCTTTTACAGAGGAAAGATATTTGGGTTTATTAATAAACATGTTTTGCATCATACTGAAAAGAAAATGTACTATGAGAAAACATGTTTTTAGAAAATATAAACAGCATTTTAAAATTTGCTAAGCCACAGAATGCTAATATAAAAGACAATTCATGGTTGTTTATTTTCACTAAAAATTGAGTTTTTAAATAATTTTTAAATTCTAATAAAGAATTGGGCACCTGCATGGCTCAGTTGGTTAAGCAACTGCCTTCGACTCAGGTCATGATACCAGAGTCCTGGGATTAAGTCCGGCATCAGCATCCGGTTCCCTGCTGGGTAGGGAGTCTGCTTCTGTCTCTGACCTTCCGCCTCTTATGCTCCCTCTCTCTCTCATTCTCTCCCTCTCAAATAAATAAATAAAATCTTATATTCTAATATATAATTAAAGCTATTAGAAATTAAATCTACCAAGGAAACATCTGTAAATGCAAGTGAAGCAGGATGTGTGTTTTCAGTAAAAGAAGGTGTGAGGGATGGAAATGCATTTCTGTGGAGGGAAATGAAAGTAATTTTGTCTTAAAGAGAGGCTAATTATTTCAAAATGAGAAAGAAGAAAAACACAGGACAAAATCTTAATGTAAGAACGAAATTTGTGAAAGGCTTATGGGAAAGGAATCTTTGAAAAAGAATTTAAATGTGTAGCCAAGCTAAGATTAGAATGAACTCAATTAATTTAAATGAACTTTAATACCAAAAGTAGGCTGGTGCAAAATTAAATTTGGTTTTCTCTATGTTAAAAAGTACAACATTTTCTTGGACTACTGGTTTGCTCATAATAAGAGACTATAAAGAGTTTTTCTTGACCTTTTAAGTAACATGCCTAGAAAATAGATTTTATGTCTTGTGAAAATAATCTCCTATGTTCCTGTGTATTTATCAGTTCTTTCATTACTTAAAAAAACTAACTCCATTAAGAAAGCTAAATTTTGTTTATTTTTTTGTTGTTTTCACAATTTGACAAGCCACAGAAGGATTTAACTTTTTGTATTTGCCTGTGAAATCTCTAACCCTCATGATATGTAAATGGATAATGAAGTATTGTTTTACAATGATCTGTAATCCTATCTGACCAAGTGTTTTAAAACCTTTTGATATATTTTACAAACTTCCCCCAAATCAAATTCTAAATAAAGTGTTTTTGAGATCTAAGTTTGAGATTTTTTTTTTTCAGAGGATCCTGGAATACCTCAAAAGATTTATTCTCTGTCCTTTAATAGGAGATAAAGTAAATTAGGCATATTTGATACATTAAATTACATGGAAGCACTGTAAAATAATTACTAGGCCTTCCTAGGTTGTATTTGTACACGTAATTAGTTTCCTAGAAATCGTATGGAATCCTAAACTCTGAGAGGTCCTAGCATAATGTTATCAGGCCTAACTCCAGTTATTATTTTAAAACGTTGTATGCTACAGAAAGCACCAAATTTCCACATTAATATCATTATAATGAACTCTCATTAGATCTTTAGCAACATTTTTTTTTACATTTTTTATTGTCATCTGTAGACAGTTATTGTTTTACTCTGATGATTTGTAGAATTATTCCTGCAAAAGTACTTCATCTTAAGGAGATTTAAAGAAAGGATTTTGACAAGTATAGGTTTCTGATCATAAGAAGCCTGTAAGATCATAAAAATGAACTGAGTAAGAATTCCCAGAGCTAAAAATAACAACAACAAAACCAAAAAAACCCAAAAAACAAAGAACAAACAATGACAATTAAAAAAACACACCTGGATTCAAGCAGAATAAGAATTAATTACTTGGGACTGAATAAACTGAGAAGGATGATCATCATTTGTATGACTTCCTGTTTTGAAACAGTGCTTTTTTTTTTTTTAATGTTTTGTTTTTCCAGATTTAAGGAAATCTTTTCTATGAAGTTATCTTATGACTTACAACAATTTGGCAAAGCATAACTTGGTAAACAAAGATGAAACATTTACTTCCCCCCCTTCAAGATTCCTCCAAAATTCCCTTCAGGGTGAAAGAGTTCTTTACATGAATTCAGTAAGAATCTGTTCAGAGTCTAACAGACAGTTAAAGAACTCAAGTTGACTTTATGTAGCCAATAAAGCCCCTTGGAAAAACTGGCCTGGTATTTTCCTTACAAGCAATACTAAAAAGAGCTTACACAGTCAACCACTATTCTTACGGGACTTATGTAAAAGACCAGCTCAAGTCTAATGTAAGCAAATCAGTTTTACTGTGAATGTCCTTGGAAAAAATGGGGATAAGTGTAGAGAAAAAGTTGTATTTGCACCTCTGTTTATATTACATTTGAATCCTGTTCGTTATCTTTGAAGTTTTGTTATATACCATAAGCTGGACTAGATCCTAAATCCTAGTTTCCTCAAATACCGGACATCAACTCACCAAACCAATGTTCCCAATTTTTTTCAACCCTCCTGACCTGGAATCGCTAAAAACAAAGACTGCCATTGACTCTCTCTAGAAGGAGATATGAAGTTCTTTTCACTACTCAGATGGCAGCCAACCTTTAGGGACCTAATTCTTAGATATCCATCCCACAGCTGAAGAAGGCCCCACTATACCAGCACTGGAAACATAGAAATCAAACAGGCAAAGAGGCTGACATTCAGGTAGACTGCTTACACACAAGATACCAGAACAAGACTTCATACTTTAACTGACCATAAAACCTTTTCTTCTTCTTGCTCTTTCCTTCACTCTGGCATCAGCCTGGAAAGATAATGCTCCCCACCCCACATTTGTTTCTCCCAGGCCACAGCTAAGGGGGTGGTAAACTTGCCTTTCAGACTACTGGATTTGTCATCAAAAACTCCTATCTCTCCCTTAATGGTGCCAGCTTAGTGGGGGTGATTCGGCCCCTGACGGGATCTTTGTCTGTGGTAGTCACCATGTTCCTTGAGCCTCTGAATGCCTAGAAGGCAAGTCATAACCAGACAATGTCTCCAATTACTGAACTGTGCCCCTAACTTTCCACAAACGAAGACACCTCATTTGTGGACTATCCTGGATCTACACCAGCAAGTTAGGAAGGAGTGACCAGGAGGCCTTCATGACTCAAGATCAGGATTTACCTCCTTTGGCAGGGCCGGGTTTCCCTGGTTCAGAGTAAATGTCAGTAAGAATATGATCAGAAACCTCTCTTTAGCTCCTGGAGATCCCACTGATAAACAATAACTACCCACAAGATTCTCCAGCCAAAGTTGTTCTTGGTAAGATAACCCTTGATTATTTCTTAGCTGAGCAAAGAGGGGTCTGTGCTGTGGTCCAGACCACTTTCTGCACCTGGATTAACACTTGTGAGGAAGGTTGAAGAAACTCGGTTACATACGATCACTGAGCAATCCACTTGGCTTAAAACGGTGACTCCTTCAGCAGAGTCTTTGACTTGATTTTGATTGGTTTGAGCCTTGGGGACCATGACTCCAAAGTACACTATACATATTGGGTATTATCCTGTTTGTAACAGTCACAACGATCTCCTTGGTGCATCATATTCTCTCCAAAGCTTTAACTGCATGTTTAAAGCTGCATGTTTACACCAAGAAAATGATTTCCCTAAATGATATGGAATGTCAGAAAAGGAGCAAAGAAAATGGCCAACTTAGAAACCATGAACCCGAATTCAGGACCTGTGACTATCACAGAGATCAAGCAAAAGATGTCGTTTCTTGTGAATACCACACAGAGGACTGACAAAAGCTGCAAGAACTGTAGAGCGATAGCTGATGGGGCTAATGCCTTACATTTTAATCACATCTCTCTGTCAAGCGAGAGTCTGACCAAAAGGGGAGCATTGTTAAAAAGGAGACAGCACTCCCAAAATTGAGTAACCTGTACTAAATCCCACGCCAGCAAACCAAGGCTTACTACCTAACCTAATTGCAGTTTCCACCCCTCCAGGAATGCAACCTTTTATCTGGACAAAATGGAATTACCTGGTCAGCACTAGTGAGATAATCTACCCAACAGACCCCTTCCCGTTCCCTTTAAGAAGGTTGCATTCTTTACTAGTAATTTCCTCTTCCCACCTTTCAAAACCTTTTCTTTACGGTTTGGCAGAGTCATTGCATAAAACCAATTGAATCTTCAAATTTACTCAGCTGAATGTTTGTGAACACCAGCTAGGACCAGATGTAACAAGGCAGTCAAGTGCACCCCGAAGGTTCAAATGTCTTGAGAGCTGCTAGGAAGAATCTTGGGACAGATTCTAAATGGATTCACCGCCTTCCCGCACATTTGACTTCATTCCTCAACCTAGGATGGTGGAAAGGGACTATAAAGGAGACTGAAGAGAAGCAAAATGGTATGGCTGAGTTGGCTCCTGATCTGAGAGTATCAATGGAGGATGAGCAGGGTCACTCACGGTCACCTTCTTTCAGCTCTGTCATCCGACGGCTGTGCATGGCTGGGCAGCCGACCTCAGAGCTGAACATTCCGGTTAGGTCTCAACTATAAGCCTCACTCTCACCACTGGGCAGAACCTGCCACAGTCTTTCCTGGGCAAGAAGAAAGCTGAGCCACATTCTGCACATTTCCAGGACCCAAGGAACTCCAGAGTTGGGATTTTGGAATGTAAAAATAATAAATGCTAAAATTTGAAAATACCCAAATTTTTAAAAAAATATCATGTCCCCATAACTGTATCATTCAGAGGCTCCCAGTAGGGTAACTTACAATATTTCCTTCTTTTTTCCTCACCCATTTTGTCAGGTAATTGAGAGTACACATTCTGGTATCTTGCTTTTCATGCATAACAGAGTGTAAGAATTTCTCCATGTGATTAAAAATATGCTACAAAAGTCATTTCAATAGCCCTAATTATTAGCACATGGGTATTTATAGTAATTACCACACTAATTTTATTTTTAGAAATTTCGATTGCTCAATTTTTCTCCATTGTAAATAATGTTAATTAAGCTGGCATGACCACATACTAGTGAAGATGTCCAAGTCAAAAGCAGCATTTTGAGATCTTAAAAATGATAATCTATAATTTGAGATGTTAAAAATAATTTAAAACAATAAGCTTTTGTCACAGATGCCATTGATATTTAAAAACAATTTAGAGGAGCTTTGTTTGTCTGCAATGAACTACAACCATTTGTTTCTTTCTTACCAAAAGGTCCTGGGAACCACTGCTTAGAGCTAGGAGAGATCATCAGATCTCAACAAAGGTCAATTTCAAAGCATTTAGGTTGGCTGGAAAACGCGCACACACGCACACACACGCAAATCCGGTGTCCTCTTCTTTCCCTGCCTTCTGCCTGTTCCTCCACCAGCTGCCCCCACCCCCTCCTCTTAGCCTCTGGTCTTCCCCTCAGTCTGTGTAAAACCTCCCTCCAAGAGTGGGCTGACCCAGGTCCGTCGTCCAGAATGGTTCTCGGTCCTCAATCCTGCTGCCAGCCCAGAATGGCAGAGTAAGAGAATGCCCCCCACCCCCCACTAACTTAAAGGCTGGCGTTGGGGGTAAAAGCCTTTGAACTCCGACTGATTTGGACTTATTTACACTTCTAACTGCTGTGTGATCCCGACCTTTCCCAAATTTCAGTCAATTCAATAAAATAAGACCTGATCTCAGCAAACGGTTGTACAGCTGAGGTAGAGTCAGGCACTAGGCTGAGGAGCTAGTAGTGGATGAGGACTAGTGAGAGGAATAACCCACCCTTGTTTGGCCTTATCTACATGGCTTCAGCGGGACTGTTGGGACAGCGGCAGGGAATCCCCTAGGACCATCTCTGAATCAAACTTTACTTCTCTCTGCTAAGAAACGCCTTTTCAGAAATACCCTCTCTCCCACCACCTGCCCCAGAAAGGCTGGTTGTAGGGCTGCTACCATTGTCTTGATTTCCCCTGGGGTGCTTGCCTCCACGGCTACACGTGATGCTCTTGAGAAAAAGGGATGCCATGCTGAGGGGACCAGAATATCTGAGGTCCCAGGGACGCCCAGGCTTTCCCCCTAGTTATATGATGCACTAGAAGTAAGCCATTTCTTTCTTTCTTTTTTTTTTTTAAGATGTTTTTATTTATTTGGCACAGAGAGAGATCACAAGTGGGCAGAGAGGCAGGCAGAGAGAGAAAGGGATGCAGGTTCCCCGCTGAGCAGAGAGCCCGATGTGGGGCTCAATCCCAGGACCCTGAGATCATGACCTGAGCCGCAGGCAGAGGCTTAACCCTCTGAGCAACCCAGGTGCCCCAGAAGTAAGCCATTTTTAATGAAAAACAAGCAAACCAACCAAAAGCCCACCTCTGCTCCAGTGGACTCTCTTTAGACCTGGAGAGTACCCTAGAGCACACAATGATGAAGATGGTGCCTTGGGTGAGTGCCGATGACAGCAACAGCACATTATCTGCCACAAAAGCCTAGATTTTGCTTTGGACTATCAGAAAAACTGAGCTGACTATAGAGGGGCCACAGCTCCGCTGGAAACGCTACCTCACACACGATAAAGTCTGAGAGGCCCAGGGTGGCCTTATGAGCGCTGGACGGAGAAGAAGGTCATCCAGTAGCAACTTGCCTACTCTGTCACCCTCCTCAACCCCCATCGTGCCACTTGCTGCTGGTTATACCCGGCCACCCCTGTAATGAGTCCTTAGAGGGGAAGTATGGGGACACAGCAGGAAATTCAATTTCTTTGATTCTGCTATGAGATGTGACCCGGGTTATGAACGATTCCAGTTGTTTTTAGGTAACTTCTCTCCACTTTGGTGTCCATCACTGTGGCTGGTTCCCTGGGGCCACAGGATAGGAAGGAGAGAGTATTTGCTTTAGATCAGACGTACCTGTGCCAATGACTAGCGGTGTATCTTACTACCAATGTGACCCCAAACCCGCTATGCCTAGTCAGGTAGGGCCTTATGCTTCCTCTGAGCCTTAGTTTCATCTGATGAATAACTACCCTGGATGGCTGTAAAGTCAAGGAAAATTGAAGAGAGGTGCCCAGCCCACTCAGGCTGTTGGCATAGCACATTATTACTGAGTATTCTTACATCTTGTCTTGATGGAAACCTCATTGCTCTCCTTGCTATCCTAAAACTTGGTCCCTACCTTGTCCTGTCATTCTCCCTAGAGAAAGAACAGACCATGATATTCAGTCCCGTAATCAGCTCTCAGATCTTCACCACGTCACTGACCAGGTGGGATCCCCAATCCTGGCCTCCCAGGCTCTCTCCGCTAGCTTGAAGACCAGTTACTCTACCCCTTCTGCATGGATCTGCCACTTGTCACTATTGGCTCTGGCCATTATGACCTTCATGTCAACTCCCTTATACCTCCTGTGGGTCAGGTCGATCCTGCAAATACTTGGTCCATTGACAGTGCTTGCATAACTGTCTCCAGATCCTCATTCTCCTCTACTCTAGCTCATGACCTCCTGAACCCTTGAGTTATCATTCTAGCAAGTGAGAACACCAGGGAGGTCTTGGAAAGTGGGTAGAACCCAACCTCAGAAGGGGTGGGGCTACCACTACATATAGGAATAGCATTAGTATTAAAAGACTATACTCCAGGGTGCCTGGGTGGCTCAGCTGGTTAAGCATCTGCCTTTGGCTCAGGTCATCATACCAGGGTTCTGGGATCGAGTTCCATATTGGGCTCCCTCGTCAGCAGGACCCTGCTTCTCCTCCCTCTGCCTGTGGCTCCCTCTGCTTGTACTCATTCTGTCAAATAAATAAAATCTTAAAAAAAAAAAAAGAAGACTATACTCCATTCTTTCATTGAACAAATATTGTTGAGTGCTTGCTACCAGCCAGATGCTGCTGTAGGCAGTGAGATGCACCAGCCAATTAAAGAGGCAAATGCCCCTGCCCTTGTGAAGCTTGCATTCAGCTGTGCATGGCATACTTGGATGTTGACCGAATTGGAGTACTTGAGGGTAAGGTGAGAGAGGCAGGCTGGGAACAGGGTTGGGGAGGTCAGAATGTTGGGAAATTATCTTTGGGATTCACTACCTCCGGTGGGAAAGAAAATGCCATTGCATGTTCTTCAGGAAGGGTGGAGAGTAACAGAATGAAAGCAGACAGCCAGAAAAGCAAGACTGACAGAAGAGAATGGATAAATGGTAACAATAAGCTTTGGCCCAGCATTTTCCAGTTTCAGCTATCACGTCACACAATCATCCTGGTGACAGTGGCCGAGGAAGACAGCTTCCAGCCCATTCTGAGGGGTGTGGGGTTCCTGCCTGGGGTCCCACTGAGCAGCAAAGTGGGGCCTCAAACCTCTGTCTTGTGGCTCCTGGTCTTCCGGTCTATATTTCCTTTTCTGGCAAAACTGTTATGTACTCCAAACACATTGCATGTTTTCTCTTAAAAACACAAACAAGGGGCACCTGGGTGGCTCAGTGGGTTAAGCCTCTGCCTTTGGCTCAGGTCGTGACTCAGGGTCCTGAGATCGAGTCCCGCATCAGGCTCTCTGCTCAGCAGGGAGCCTGCTTCCCCCCCCCTCTCTGCCTGCCTCTCTGCCTACTTGTGATCTTTCTCTGTCAAATAAATAAATAAAATATTTGAAGAAAAAACAACACAAACAAAAACAAAAAACAGGGCACCTGTATGGTGCAACAGGTGAGGCGTCTGTCCCCTGCTTGGGTCATGATCCCACAGCCCTGGGATCGAGTCCCACATCAGGCACCCTGCTCAGCAGAGTCTGCTTCTCCCTCTACCCTCCCCCCTGCTCATGATCTCTCTCTCTCTCTCATCCCTCAAATAAATAAATAAAGTATTTAAAAAAACGCTCTCAATTTAAAAATCTTTAAAACTTTACCACTGTGTTCCCACAAAAATGACAAGAGGGAGGAATACTATCAGAATTACCCTGGGATTTTTTTCCAAATACATATGGGTACCTTGATCCTCCCTCTGTCCTCTGCTTCCAAATTCTAACTGTGTCATTGTGATGCATGTGATTTGCAAGAGCTTCCTTTTAAAATAATTTTTTTCCTCATTTTTATTTATTTTTTTTAAATTTAAATTCAAGTCAAGTGACATATGTAGTATTAGCCTTAGGAGTAGAATTTAGTGATTCATCACTTACATACAACATCCAGTGCTCATCCAATAAAATCCCACATACGAGTGAAATCATAGGATATTTGTGCAAGAGCTCCCTCGATTCTGCTGTCAATCAGCCTCCTGTGCAGCCGGTCCTGACAGTCCCCTCCCCCACTCACTGAGCACACTGGGTCCCGGTGCTTTCAGCTGTGTTCAACTGTGCAAGCTCCAGAGAAAGAGATGATGTTCCTAAAACACCATCAGAGAGAAAACATGGAGACTATGTCCCCATTTGTAACACGAAGAGAATCATAGGATTAATGCTGGTGGGTTCCCCCTAACTAGCGACATCTACTTGGATATGGACTCCCCATCTCAAGCACAACATGTCCAAAATACAAGTTCTAGGTCAACCCATCCCCAAGGCCTCGCTTCCCCACTTCAGTAGACAGTAACCCCATTCTTCCTGGTGTGCAGGCTGAACATCTGAAGGCACCCTTGACTCTCCCTCCCATTCAGCACATCTGCTCATCCCTAATCACCCTGTACCAAGAAGCCTCCTTTCCCTGTGTTCAATCACTTCCCCCTTCCTCCTGCACTGTCTTAACAGCACTTGACATGGCACCATTTTTAAAAACAATTTTTAAACAGGTACCATTTTTGAGAGCCAGCCAGTGGCCAGCACTTTTGCTAAGATTTACTTCAAGTATTTACTATAAAGAGACTGACACTGTATTTATTCTTTCAGGGAATAAATGAGCAGAGATTAACTGCACAATCAGAGAAGAAGTAAGAACAGGAAACACCGCAGCTCAGAAGCCTTGAGGACAAGCCTAGCCACAAACTAAAGAAGAGAAGAGAATCGTAGGCCTCCCTGCCACCCCAGCAGAGGTCAGTCTTTGTGGCATGATAGCTGGGCTTTGTGCTGCGTGCTTTGGTTAGTCCCAACCACTGGGTCTCTGCAGCCTGCTGCTATGTCTCTTCCTCACTGAAAGTTTGTTTGGAATGTTTTGGTTTTTCATTCCATCTCTGTTCAATTCTCTACCTGCCCTCCCCAAGCCCCCACCCTCCAGGCTCCTGAGCCCCTTCCTTTGGAACCCAGGGCAATGACGCACTTGCTCTCACAGCTTCAAAGCCTCTGTGATCTATCTTTGTGGTCTTTCATTTATAGGCAAGGTGTTAAGGATAGACATATACACCATGGACCAAGAGGCTGCTGACCAGCTTCCGCAATTAGACCTTTGTCTAACTTGGATTCCTGGTGCTTTCAGTAGGACTTATCCTTCCCTGTCTAGGCATTTTCCTGGGATCAAAGAGATTAAAGCTTGCTGCTATTTGTTATTTGCTTCCCCAACACCCCCCCCCAACCTGCTCTGGGTCCTTTATTTTTTATGACTCAGAGCAAGTGCATTCCTTACCGTACTCCTCGTAAGGAGTTGGAATCCAAGTGCCATCTGCTTCACGAAATTCAGAGAGCCTCACGGATCTTTGCAGAGCTGTATTTTGATTTTCTAGTCCACTAGCTGTCAACCTGGGAAAGTGCTTGGAATAGTCCGAGTAGTTTTAACAGATGCATGTAAATGCTTGGTTGGACCCCAGCCCCAGGGGCTCAGACTTAATTGGCTGGTGGTCTGGCCTGGGCTCCCCAGGTCAGAGTCTGATTCATTTTGTCTAGATTTCTAATCCCAGGAAGCTCTGACAACAACCCATACCACCTCCCACCCCACTCCCCCGGCCCAGTCCCGCTTTGTCTAAAGCTGCTTTTTATAGTGAGGGCTCCAAGAATCACACTACATCTATAAATATTCTCCAGCAATTCCCAGTTATTTGTAAAATCTGCTCTTTTAAAAAGCCAGCCAACTTATTTTATAGCAAAAAGTTATATTAAATTCATATAACCATGAGTTTAACAAATTTAAATAAAAACTAAAGCTTTAAATCAAGAAAAAAATCCATATTGGAAGCACAAGAATGTGAATAAAGCGCAGTGAATAAAACACACCCCCTTGGGATTTTGAATTATAAAGCCTGCCCCTCCCCCTGGCTCTCTGCCCTAGCTTGATATTCAATCTTGGGCACAGTCTCTTACCCTCGTGCTTCCTGATTTCTTCATTTTTAACATCAAAATGAGTAAGGGACAGGTGGGGCTAGGTAGGAAAAGACAGGTAGGGGGCCATGGGACCACAAAATTCCAAAATGGGGGAGATGAAAGGAAACCAGAGATAAGGGAACAAACCAGGTCTTGTTCTAACAGCTACTTGTGACCAGCCGAGAATGACCAGACCCTTAAAAAAAAGTCAGTCACTGAAGGTGTTACCACTAGTCCTGACTCAATTGTGGTATCAATAGAGATAGTAAAAGATTTAAGTTCCCTGGTTTGCTTTCTGTGAAAGACAATCCCCAAGAGCCCTCAGTGGCAACCTGGTCAGGACCCCTCTCACTCCTGAGAGCTTTTTTCCCCCCCCTGTATCGTTGCTTAATAAACTCCTATGGCTTTACTCACTCTCTGTGGTCCCCGAGACTCATTCTTCGACTCCATGAGACAAAAACCTGGCTCTCCCGCATCATTTTGGTGCTGAAACCACAGAACAGTCCCACCGAAGGGTGAGTAAGAGCTGACTCTTTTCTTTCTTGGGAGAAATCTCTCTCTTAGATGACCTCTTTTAACAAACAACAAAACCGGGCACCTTAAGTTAAAGGAGAATAGCAGGGCCCCTAGTCTTCCATCTCAGGTGATAGGTTTCTGGGGAAAGGTTTGGTCAATCCCCCTGCCACAGAAGACAGGAATATAGGCCTAACCCTACGTCGTTTTGCTTTCCGTTCACTGGCTTTTTTTTTTAAAAGATTTTACTTACTTATTTGACAGACTGAAATCACAAGTAGGCAGAGAGGCAGGCAGAGAGGCAGGCAGAGAGGCAGGCAGAGAGGCAGGCAGAGAGGCAGGCAGAGAGGCAGGCAGAGAGGCAGGAGGAAGCAGGCTCCCCATGGAGCAGAGAGCCCGACGTGGGGCTCCATCCCAGGACCCTCGGATCATGACCTGAGCCGAAGGCAGAGGCTTTAACCCACTGAGCCACCCAGGCGCCCCTCACTGGCTTTTCTTAAATGGCTTTCTCCCTGCAGGGACTTGGCCTCAGGTCTTTCCAGTCTCCAATCAGTACGCCGGCTCACAAGAGATCCATTTCGGGGACACCTTTATCCTCCACAATTCTTTCTCTAAGCACCTGGGAATTTTAGGAGTTCAGTGATCCCTCTGACTGGTCAGTAGGGGAAGAGTGTTGCCTATGTAGATATAAGGTTTTTTTCATTTAAAAATGTCTTTCATAGCATTTATTTCAGGATGGACAGGATAAGTGCCCAGGGGTAAAGCGAGGAAGCGAAATTGAAATTGGCTTATAATTGGCCTGATCAGGCACCCTGGGGATAGGAATGCAAGCGAATTTATATGCGCAAACAATGAGAGCTCAATCAAGAGAACTCTAAGACTGAGGTCATTAAGAGGATTCCCTGCTTTAAAGTTCATCTGGGGAACGCACAAAGGACTGGCAATCCAGCCCTCTGAGCCTGCCCTTTGGTTACCATGGGTGACCTTGGGGTCTTGGAGACACATAAAAGGATAGAGATTTGGCCCTGGGGGTCACACCCCAGAGAAGCCTCATCTATAAGCAGCACACGCCTCCCACTAAGAGAACCTACCCGTTTCGCTTGCATTCTTAGGCTTCTGAAAAGTATATCAACGTGTAAACTGTTAACCTCTCCAAACCCTCATGATTAGGCCAGATAGGGGTGGAGTCGCAATCTGGAGGAGAAGAGGAGGATTAGGTGACAGCGGGTAGGAGTGGCTACCCCAGCTGGCCTGAGTCTTCCTCAGCCCAGGATGTTAGGCCCGTCTCTCACCTTCAGTAGGAAACCATGGGATTCCTGGTTCAGGGGTGAGAGCTCCTGTGGAGGGACGCCTTCAGAGTCCCCTCTCTGTAACAGGTACAGCGTAACTCCTACTGGGATTGCAAAATGGGAAACAAACCATCCTCCCAGGAGACGCCTCTGGATTGGGTGCTCCAAAATTGGGTAATTTCCCCTTGTAAAACTTCTCTAGCGTTTTTCATGGGTTAAACATGGCGAGTTCTTCAAGACAAGGTAAAATAAGGCATGACTTTTGCAGTAAGGCCTCCCCTCTCTTCTTCAGTTTCCAAGGACTCTCCCTTGGGGTGCTTTTCAACCCCCTGGAGACCATTTGGATTGCAAATTTAGGAAAGGACTGAGCTCCTGTAATGCTTATTGCATGGCCACACTGGGGTCTCTCAGGTCTCTTCTGCAGGAAATGCTGCGAACAGACCAAGGTACCCTAAGTCCGTACAGACTTTCAGGGCTCTAAATCAGGACCCAGGCATGGGGGCCCTTTGCAGAACATGCGTGGAGGTAACCAGACCAGTAAACTCCCTCCTGACATACTGGATAATTGTCTAAATAGTAAACCCCAAGTAAACTTTACTATCTAGTAAATAGTGCACTAACCCTAACTCCAAGTAACCCCAGGTTGTTGGAGGAAACCCAGGCCCTCCCTAGCAAAGGGGATACTGACTCTCTCTGCTCCTTCTAATTGATGTGAAGTCTTCTCCCTCATTCCTTGCCCAGGTTAATGGCTATAATTAGGAGCCGACTGTGGTTAGTCTACCTTCTGGACCAGAACGTTAAGGAATATTCCCAAGCAGCTGCTGAAACTCCCTTTATTTCCGGGGAAATTCCCTGTCTTCTCTGGCCTGACTTCCACTTGTTGGTGGAAAACCATGGCATCTACTCCTCTGTCCCCGTGGATGAGCTTTAGAGGTAGGAATCCCTTTTCTCTGCCTTGTGGCAGCACTTTGTCTCTTCTGTCTCCCCCCCTCCTGTTTCTGCGCACGCTGGGTGTGGACTGCCTACAGCACACACCAGATTTCCCTACCAGTGTCTCAGGGAGAAACTGACAATGAAAAATAAATTGACTGACGTTTAAAAGTGGGCCCAGGTGAGATGTAATAAGTATTTAAACTAATTTAGGTTTCTTGGTTTAATTAAGATAGACATGTCTTCATAGGATAATTGCCCCTCTCTGACTTACTTCGCTTAGCATAATACCCTCTAGTACATCCACATCATTGCAAATGGCAAGATTTTGGGGGTTTTGATGGATGCATAGTATTCCATTATATATATAAACCACATCTTTATCCATTCATCTGTTGGTGGACATCTAGGTTCTTTCCATAGTTTGGCTACTGTGGACACTGCTGCTATAAACATTCAGGTGCACGTGCCCCTTTGGATCACTACGTTTGTATCTTTAGGGTAAATACCCAGTAGTGCAATTGCTGGGTCTAGGGTAGGTTCTATTTTCAACTTTTTGAGGAACCGCCCACCATACTGTTCTCCAGAGTGGCTGCACCAGCTTGCGTTCCCACCAATAGTAGAGGAGAGTTCCCTTGCTTAATAAACTTCTGTTGCTTTACTAAATCTCCTTTGTCTGCCAAATTCATTCTTTGACTCCGTGAGACAAGAACCTCGCCTTCCCACATCAAAAATGTAAATACTGGGGACGCTTGGGTGGCTCAGTGGATTAAAGCCTCTCCTTCGGCTCAGGTAGTGATCCCAGGGTTCTGAGATGGAGCCCCGTATCGGACTCTCTGCTCAGCGGGGAGCCTGCTTCCCCCTCTCTCTCCGCCTACTTGTGATATCTCTCTCTGTCAAATAAATAAATAGAATCTTTTAAAAAATGTAAATACTATGATTTCACACATAGGGAGAAAGTGGAATAGAGCTTGTGAATGTGTCTCAGAAAATTATTAAGAATAGAATGAAAATTATATTAGATCATAAAAAAGACAGTCTTTGCATTTCTTAACAGTGAAATAGCTTATGACTAGTAGAGCCCACAGACCCAAAAGGGAAGGGTCTTGAGACTCTGCTTGTTATAGAGAAATCACGTCTCAAACACAGGTGAGCCCCTGTTGCTGGATACCCCATGGTTACCACCATGCAGGCTCCAGAGACCACCTCCCCCACAGCCCCAGAAGGCTGAGAGGTGCTCACGACCTAGCAGAGTGGAGGCTGTGGAACATTGGCATTATTGAATCACACAATTACCCTTAAACTGGTATAGTTGTAGCTCTAAATCAGTGATTCTAAACATTTGGTTTCAAGATCACTTTATACGCTTACATATTGTTGAGAATCCTAACGAACTTCCACTTATGTGGGTTATATCTACCAATATTTATCACACTAACAGCTGAAAATTTTAAGTTTATGTATTATGTCATTTAAAAGCAACAATGAAAAACATAAAATATTAACTTGGGAAACACTGTATGAAAAAAAAAAACCCTACATTTTTCAAAACAAAAAAGAGAATTGCAGCATTGTTTAATGTTTTTGCAAGTAAAGGTCTGGTGTAATTGAAGACAGCTGAATTCTCACACCTGCTTCTTACTTTAGTTTGTTGATATAATACATCATGGAGCTTCTGAAAAACTCCAGGGCACATCATGAGAGAATGAGGTGGAAAAGGCAAATAAAGTCTTACTATTACTATAAAGTTAGCATTGACCTTACAGACCCCCTCTGCTTTATGGGAATTCCTGACGGTTCAAGGAACCACAGAAAGGCTGCATTAGACTGCACATAGTGAGCAAGGAAAAGAGGCATGGGGCAGAGGGACAGGGACTATGTATGGGAAGACCTGCAGTTTGTTCTCAGTACAATGGGAAAGGCTTCGAGTGCATCAGACATGATCCAACAGAAGTTCAGGGGTTCCAGGTATGAGCAAATCACATTTTGTTTAAAATGCTTCTTTTCACCTAACTGAAACACCTACATCCTAAAAGGGAACAAAAGAGCATTTTGCTTCTAGTATTCATAAAAATGTTCATTCTGGAACTTTCTCCTTGTATAAAAAGTAGTCACCAGAAAAAAAATTAAAGTAAAAGGTGGCAGTGCAAAAGCCCAAGGCTGCCCTTTGTCTGCTGCTTGTTCTAAATGAGTTCAGGAAAATGCAAAGAAACTCCATTCACGATCACAGGGTGTCCTCAGCTGGAAAGAAAGGGCCCCCACTTGTAACTCAACTTGACTACTCCCTCCTGAAACTTGCCTAAATGTTGCATCTAGGATAAATGAGGACGACATGTAACCTAGACCAGATCAAAGGAATTAAAAAATACGCATCTACACCTGTGTCCTCATTCTTAATCCCTGAAAATCTTTGGGCTTATTTGTTCAGGCAGCTGACTGTGTTCATGCCTCTGCAGGAGGCACTCTCGCCTGGGCAGCAAACAATAAGACAAAATTCTCTTCCCTCTGAGAGCTTACATTCTAATGACAGAAGGATCATAAACAAGTCAATTGAACCAATCACAAACCATATCAGAAAGGGATAAGAGCACGGAGAAAAACGAGTCAGGAAAGCGAGTTCGGGAGTGGGGTGGTTGCAATTTTAATAGGGTGGTCAGGGACATTATTGTCTGAGGAGGAGAGGGAGCAGGGTATCAGGGAACAGAGCAGAGACCAGGCACAGTTGTTTCAACAAAGTCTGAAGCATCTGACTAGGAGGATGGGAAGGACGTGGCGGAGATTCGTTCATCATCACATTTTAATTCATCGATGGATTCATTTTTCTTTCACAAATACAAAAATCTGTTCTTCCACAGAAAGAGGAAGAACAGGACTAGAAGAGGGAAGAGGAAAAAAGCCCCGAGCATCGTGAGAACCCAAGAGAAACCCCAGATGAAGCTTCCAGCCAACACTGCGAGTGTCCAGCTGATACTTTCTGAGAGACGAAGTGGGATAAGAGATATTTGCATTTCTGTTGGATGTACTTCCTATTCCACAGGCAAAGGAGGGCTGCAGTATGTTCCTTCTGATTCAGGTAGCTGACTTCACTTTAGAAAAACAAAACAGAAAGAAGACAGGCTAGGCCGTGTGCCATAAAAGGAACTGCTCCTCAGGAGACAGCAGAGCTGAACTAGGTTTACAAATACTATAAAACATTAATCAGTTTCGGTTCGAGGTCTGTTTTCAAATGTAGTCTATGCCAGTGGACAGGCGTGTTCCAAGAAGAGCTACTAACACGTTCCCAGTGTTCTCAGCATTTTCCCAGGAGACTGCGTTTAGCGTATGGCTGTGCAAAAATAAATAGTATCATCTAAGAAATGAAACACTTTTTATTGACATTAGTAACAATTCATAATTACACGAAGATGGTGGAATTCCCCTTAACATAGGAAAAGACAGGAGAGTTTATCACAGCTCTTAAAAAGTAATAATGATGTGAATTTCTGCCTGCATTTTATTTTGAATAGTACCAGGTATTTAGAAAGATTAAATTTAACACCTATATTCTAAAACCACTGTGGGAGACCTGTGTGTGTGTGTGTGTGTGTGTGTGTGTGTTAATTAATGACAAACTGGGAGCAGAGTCATAGGAGGTCTCTGGTCACATGCTGGGACACGGAGGGCTTCTCAGAGGAGCCACACACCCTTGGAGTTTATGAGTCTCAACGTGGAAATCAATGTTGCTGGTATTCAGATGACTAAAGAACAGGCAGGCTCTAAGTCAGCCTGTTAGATTGATCCAAAACAAACTGTCCGTTGCATGGTTTTTATGTAATTATGTGATTTCCTACCATTTCTGGTATCCTTTACATAGGCAGCGAAATAAATAAAAGTGTCACTTGCCACGGGGCCTCCATCAGCTGGAACCAGACTGGGGCCTTCTGCACAATCAGTTCTTGAAAGCATAATCTCCCCCTCCCTCCACCTCCTTCTGGCACCAGTATCGAATGCCATTCCCTTTAATAGATCTCAATTTATGAAACAATTCTAACAACAAAAATCCAGGAAGGAAATTCAATAAAAGCTAACACCACGAAACACCGCAAATCACTGGAGGAAATGGTCCCATGGATCAATTAGCAGGATATTGGCAAAAGCTCTTTAAAGCATTTGATTGAATAAAACTAAAGCCACCTGTCCTGGTTTTACATTGTTCTTTTCAACAGTGATTAGATTTGTTGCAGGGGGTGGGGGTGGTGTGTGTGTGTGTCGTGGGGGGGCGGTGGGCAGCAGGCTCGGGGTAGGGGAGAGAGAGAAATTATAAAGTTTAAGTAAATAGTGAAGGGAACTACACAGATTAAATTAATGACCAAGTTGCAAGGCAGCTCTGTAATTTGGTAAGATGCTCCCGACATCTACAGGCATTCTTCCTTTTGCCTTTTCAAAACATATATACTGGGGCGCCTGATTGGCTCAGTCATAAAGCATCTGCCTTCAGTTCAGGTCATGATCCCAGGGTCCTGACATCAAGCCCCACATTGGGCTCCCTGCTCAGCGGGAAGCCTGCTTCTCTCCCTCTCCCACTCTCCCCGCTTGTGTTCCCTCTCTTGCTCTCTCTCTCTCTCTCTGTCATATAAATAAACAAAATCTTTAAAAAACAAACAAACAAACAAGGGGCGCCTGGGTGGCTCAGTGGGTTAAGGCCTCTGCCTTCGACTCGGTTCATGATCCCGGGGTCCTGGGATGGAGCCCAGCATCTGGCTCTCTGCTTAGCAGGGAGCCTGCTTCCCCCTCTCTCTGTCTGCTTCTCTGCCTACTTGTGATCTCTCTGTCAAATAAATAAATAAAATATTTAAAACAAACAAACAAACAAACCAACTAAAAAAACCCTTAATATACCATTTCTAACTCATAGTTTCTAGGATCAAAACAATGCTACCTAATTAAAAATAGCTTATAAAATAAACAAAATCATACCGAGAAAAACCAAGAGCACCTCGAGCCCTATCACCTCAAGATCTGCACTGCTGAAATACCAGTGATTTCCTCTCCAACCATCTTTGAGGTACGCATATGCATTTTTCAGCCAAAAATCTTGTGCTGTGTACATTGTACTTCTATAACATGATGTCCTGGGCAATTTTAATTTTATTCTTAGGAGATTGGTTTTATAAAAGAGGCACACTATTCCATATAATGGTATTACTTTAAACATTTTAAGTCAGCTTGTTGAATTCTATAAGATAGTTCTCATTTTTCACTATTGTGAATGTATGCTGCAAATAAACTATAGCTTATTCTTTGTACCAATATCTGAGTATTTTGTTATTTCCTGAGGACCCTGGTAACACATTTATGCCTGCTGACAGCTAGCCAAAACCTGTGACTCACATCAACTCATTCTGCGTATTTTGAGTGCCTGTCCCAGTGCACATTTAACACTTTTTTTGGGGGGGGAGGTTTTATTTATTTATTTGACAGAGAGAGACACACAGCGAGAGCAGGAGTGGGAGAGGGAGAAGCTCGGCAGGAAGACTAATGTGGGGCTCATCCCAGGACCCTGGGATCATGATGTAAGCCGAAGCCAGACGCTTAATGACTGAGCCACCCAGGCACCCCAACATTTAACACATTTTTAAAATTGTAGTATCATTTAAAAAAATTTTTAGCTTGATAGGCAAAATGGAAGAGGGTTTTCCATTAATTTTTGTTTTGTGTTTTAGTATGGCTAAATATATTCTCGGTGGTTCAACAGTCTTTTACATGTATGACTCATACCTACCACAGAGTCTGGCACATCATAAATGCCCAATAAATATATATTGAATGGATAATCAATGGAGAGGCAGCTCATGTCTCTTCTATTTTGTCATAGGATTTTACTGCTTTATTTATCATAAAAACATATTTTACTACTTATCTATCAAGGACACCCACAGTTTTCCATTGATATGACAGAATTTGCTGATCTAATTTTGCTTACAGTGTTTTTTTTTTTTTTTTTTAATTACAGACAACATTTTATATTGGCAAATACCTGGGTTTCTTTTCCATTGTTATCATTCTGTTAGTTTATGCTAAAGAGATGCGCTGTCTTCAATTCAAGGTAATATTCATCCATATTTTCTTTTGTCTCTTTATGGTTTCACATTTTATATTTAATGCAAATCTATTAAGAACTGGTGTATGGTTAATGGATGAAATGATTACTTTTTCAAGTAGTTAATTGTATCTAATATTTATTGTGTAAGATATTTTGTACTCAGAGTCTTGTATTTCATCACTATTACTTACAAAATTTATGCTCAGGCCAATTTGTGGCCCATTTATATAGTTCCAATGATCTTCCATTATATTACTGTACTAATACCACACCAACTCAAATTACTTTAGAATATATTAATGTTAAACTGAAAATTCACACTTCTTTCCCTAAAGTTTCTTGCTTATGTTCATGTATTTATCTAGATTGTTTCTGGAATTGTTTAATAAAATACATACAAAGAAAACATATAGGAAATTATATTTATAATCCAATCTTTGATGTCCCTTTGTGAAATTTTATATTTTACTTCAAAGAGTTCCCATGAACTTCTTTTTGCAGCTAGCTCTACATACTTTATAACTGGATTTTCTTTCCCTCACATTTTCTAACTTTAATCACTAGTTTAGATGAAATCTACTGACATCTATTATATGTATCTATTTTGTTTCCTGTCACGTGAATTAACTTTTAATTCTAATATTCCAGTTGACCATTTTTTAATTTAGACAATTGAACACCTTTAGCCAGCCTCATAGAGGACTCCCAGTGATCCTAACCTCCTGGCGCTCACAGCATTACAAAGTGCCCTTTGCACTAAGTCAGAGCTGGTCTGGGTGACCAACACAAGCCAGCAGGAGTGACACTTCTCAGGCTAAGTCATAAAGGTCCTGTAGCTTCTACCTGTAGGTTTCTTAGTTTACCTGCTCTGGAGGAAGACAGCTGCTATGCTGTGCCAACACACACTCGCAAACACATACTTGCGTGCGCGCGCGCACACACACACAGACACACACACACGCACAGTACGTTTACTGTGTTTCTCAACCTGGTTTTGTATTTTAAGCAAGATGGTTCTTTACTATGGGGACTGTCTTGTGCACTGTAGGGTTCCTGGCTTGTACAAGTCAGACGCCAACAGCAGCCACCCAACTGTGAAAATCAAAATGCCTCCAGGCATTGCCAGTTGTCCTCTTAGGCCACCACCCCCTCCCCCAGTTGAAAACCACTGCTTTATATTCTTGGCTCCATTAGATCAAGTCTGTGTTACCAGACGTTTCAGACTTTGGGCAGCTATTACCAGTGCTCTAAAAATGCCCCACGAGGGGCGCCTGGGTGGCTCAATCAATTTCTAAAATGGTGTGGTTCTGGACACTTTAATAGGTACTCTCTGTCAAGTTTTATAATTTCTATCATAATTTTGGTATTTTGAAATTTTCTACTTTGCAAATATGGTAATTTTCCTCTTCTAAGAGATTAATCCAAGTCTTTACAATATAGTATTATAATTTTGAACATAATAACTTATATTTCTTTGAACTTTATGTAATTTTATATGGCTTTTCTGATTTTAATCATGGATATTTGTTTTCTTTTCATTAGCTCTGTCTTCTAGAATGTTGCATTCTCTCAAATAAATGCTTTTAGATTTATTTATCAATGCCATTGTTTTCCTGTATTTTATGTTTAGCACATCCATTTCTTCTTATGTTTTAATTATTTAACTTTTTTTTCTAAATTTAGGTTTTTGCTAATTTCTTCATCAGCATATTTAGTAATTTTCTTTTCTTTGATTTTAAGTAATAAAAATAATAATTGTGAATTTTCCCATATAGATAATTTTAGCAATATTTGACAGTTTCAATGTACAATAACCACATTGACATTATTTTCTTTTTTTTTTTTTTTTTTTTTTTTTAAAGATTTTATTTATTAATTTGACAGAGAGAAATCACAAGTAGACAGAGAGGCAGCCAGAGAGAGAGAGAGAGGGAAGCAGGCTCTCTGCCGAGCAGAGAGCCCGATGCGGGACTCGATCCCAGGACTCTGAGATCATGACCTGAGCCGAAGGCAGCGGCTTAACCCACTGAGCCACCCAGGCGCCGACATTATTTTCTAAATAGTCAAAATTATAACTTTAGTTTCTTCTTTGGCCAAAAACTATTTTTCAATTTTAAAAATTGTTGGGATTTTTTAAAACTTTATTGTCTAATTGTATTGTGAGCAGAACTGTAATTGTAATCATTATGGTTTCATTTATTTTCTCAACAAATGATCTGTTTAGTAAAAAGGCGAAAGATTTATGCGATCTGAAGAGAAACCAGAGTATTATCTGTTTAAAGTTTCATTGATTTCTGCCCTGATTCCTATTATTTATTTTCTTCTGCTTACTTTGGCTTTGACTTGCTGTTCTTTTTCTAGTTTCACAAGGTGGGAACTTAAATTATTGGTATTAGATTTTCTTTCTTTCCTAATAGATCCAATCAACGCTAAAAATTTCCTTCTAAGTACTGCTTTTGTTTCATTCCATGAATTTTGATAAGTTGGTTTTCAATTTCGATTAGTTAAAATATTTTAAAACCTCATCTTAAGATTTCTTCCATAACTTAGGGTGCCTGGGGTGGCTCAGTTGCCTAAGCATCTCACTCTTGATTTTGGCTCAGGTCATGATCTCAGGGTGGTGAGATCAAGCCCCTCGTGAAGCTCTTCCCTGGGAGTGGAGCCTGCTTGAGATTCTCTCTCTCCCTCTCCCTCTTCCCCTCTCTACCTAAAAACAAAGACTTTTCCCATGTGTTCTTTAGAAGTGCTTGTTTAATTGCCACACATTTGGTGGTTTTAAGTTTCTGTTAACTGATTTTTAGCTTCATTTCATTGTGGTCTGATAGCAGCTATTGTATTATTTCCATTATTTCTTAGATGTGTCTTAAGATGTGTTTTATGTCCCAGAATGTGGTCTATCTTGGTGAACGTTCCATGTTAAGAAGCATGCGTGTTCTGCTGTTGGATGAAGTCGTCTATAGATCTAAGTAGACTGTATCCAGTAGACTGATGGCATGTTGAGCTCAACTGTCCTTACTGATTTTCTGCCTGTTGGATCTGTCAATTTCTTTCTTTCTTTACATTTCTTTTCTTTTTTTTTTTTTTTTTTTTTTTTTTTTTATTTGATATTTTTAATGATATTTTTTTATTTTTTTTTTTTTATTTTTTTTTATTTTTTATTTTTTATTTTTTTTAAATTTTTTATTTTTTATAAACATATATTTTTATCCCCAGGGGTACAGGTCTGTGAATCACCAGGTTTACACACTTCACAGCACTCACCAAAGCACATACCCTCCCCAATGACCATAATCCCACCCCCTTCTCCCAAACCCCCTCCCCCCGGCAACCCTCAGTTTGTTTTGTGAGATTAAGAGTCACTTATGGTTTGTCTCCCTCCCAATCCCATCTTGTTTCATTTATTCTTCTTCTACCCACTTAAGCCTCCATGTTGCATCACCACTTCCTCATATCAGGGAGATCATATGATAGTTGTCTTTCTCTGCTTGACTTATTTCGCTAAGCATGATACGCTCTAGTTCCATCCATGTTGTTGCAAATGGCAAGATTTCATTTCTTTTGATGGCTGCATAGTATTCCATTGTGTATATATACCACATCTTCTTGATCCATTCATCTGTTGATGGACATCTAGGTTCTTTCCATAGTTTGGCTATTGTGGACATTGCTGCTATAAACATTCGGGTGCATGTGTCCCTTTGGATCACTACATTTGTATCTTTAGGGTAAATACCCAATAGTGCAATTGCTGGGTCATAGGGCAGTTCTATTTTCAACATTTTGAGGAACCTCCATGCTGTTTTCCAGAGTGGCTGCACCAGCTTGCATTCCCACCAACAGTGTAGGAGGGTTCCCCTTTCTCCGCATCCTCGCCAGCATCTGTCATTTCCTGACTTGTTGATTTTAGCCATTCTGACTGGTGTGAGGTGATATCTCATTGTGGTTTTGATTTGTATTTCCCTGATGCCGAGTGATATGGAGCACTTTTTCATGTGTCTGTTCGCCATCTGGATGTCTTCTTTGCAGAAATGTCTGTTCATGTCTTCTGCCCATTTCTTGATTGGATTATTTGTTCTTTGGGTGTTGAGTTTGCTAAGTTCTTTATAGATTCTGGACACTAGTCCTTTATCTGATATGTCGTTTGCAAATATCTTCTCCCATTCTGTCAGTTGTCTTTTGATTTTGTTAACTGTTTCCTTTGCTGTGCAAAAGCTTTTGATCTTGATGAAATCCCAGTAGTTCATTTTTTCCCTTTGCTTCCCTTGCCTTTTGCGTTGTTCCTAGGAAGATATTGCTGCGGCAGAGGTCGAAGAGGTTGCTGCCCGTGTTCTCCTCAAGGATTTTGATGGATTCCTTTCGTACATTGAGGTCCTTCATCCATTTTGAGTCTATTTTTGTGTGTGGTGTAAGGAAATGGTCCAATTTCATTTTTCTGCATGTGGCTGTCCAATTTTCCCAGCACCATTTATTGAAAAGGCTGTCTTTTTTCCATTGGACATTCTTTCCTGCTTTGTCGAAGATGAGTTGACCATAGATTTGAGGGTCTATTTCTGGGCTCTCTATTCTGTTCCATTGATCTATGTGTCTGTTTTTGTGCCAGTACCATGTTGTCTTGATGATGACAGCTTTGTAATAGAGCTTGAAGTCCGGAATTGTGATGCCACCAACGTTGGCTTTCTTTTTCAATATCCCTTTGGCTATTCGAGGTCTTTTCTGGTTCCATATAAATTTTAGAATTATTTGTTCCATTTCTTTGAAAAAGATGGATGGTACTTTGATAGGAATTGCATTAAATGTGTAGATTGCTTTAGGTAGCATAGACATTTTCACAATATTTATTCTTCCAATCCAGGAGCATGGAACATTTTTCCATTTCTTTGTGTCTTCCCTCAATTTCTTTCATGAGTACTTTATAGTTTTCTGAGTATAGATTCTGTGTCTCTTTGGTTAGGTTTATTCCTAGGTATCTTATGGTTTTGGATGCAATTGTAAATGGGATTGACTCCTTAATATCTCTTTCTTCTGTCTTGCTGTTGGTGTAGAGAAATGCAACTGATTTCTGTGCATTGATTTTATATCCTGACACTTTACTGAATTCCTGTATAAGTTCTAGCAGTTTTGGAGTGGAGTCTTTTGGGTTTTCCACATATAGTATCATATCATCTGCGAAGAGTGATAATTTGACTTCTTCTTTGCCGATTTGGATGCCTTTAATTTCCTTTTGTTGTCTGATTGCTGACGCTAGGACCTCTAGTACGATGTTGAATAGCAGTGGTGATAATGGACATCCCTGCCGTGTTCCTGACCTTAGCGGAAAAGCTTTCAGTTTTTCTCCATTGAGAATGATATTTGCGGTGGGTTTTTCATAGATAGCTTTGATGATATTGAGGTATGTGCCCTCTATCCCTACACTTTGAAGAGTTTTGATCAGGAAGGGATGTTGTACTTTGTCAAATGCTTTTTCAGCATCTATTGAGAGTATCATATGGTTCTTGTTCTTTCTTTTATTGATGTGTTGTATCACATTGACTGATTTGCGGATGTTGAACCAACCTTGCAGCCCTGGAATAAATCCCACTTGGTCGTGGTGAATAATCTTTTTAATGTACTGTTGAATCCTATTGGCTAGTATTTTGTTGAGTATTTTCGCATCTGTGTTCATCAAGGATATCGGTCTATAGCTCTCTTTTTTGGTGGGATCCTTGTCTGGTTTTGGGATCAAGGTGATGCTGGCCTCATAAAATGAGTTGGGAAGTTTTCCTTCCATTTCTATTTTTTGGAACAGTTTCAGGAGAATAGGAATTAGTTCTTCTTTAAATGTTTGGTAGAATTCCCCCGGGAAGCCGTCTGGCCCTGGGCTTTTGTTTGTTTGGAGATTTTTAATGACTGTTTCAATCTCCTTACTGGTTATGGGTCTGTTCAGGCTTTCTATTTCTTCCTGGTTCAGTTGTGGTAGTTTATATGTTTCTAGGAATGCATCCATTTCTTCCAGATTGTCAAATTTATTGCCGTAGAGTTGCTCATAGTATGTTCTTATAATAGTTTGTATTTCTTTGGTGTTAGTTGTGATCTCTCCTCTTTCATTCATGATTTTATTTATTTGGGTCCTTTCTCTTTTCTTTTTGATAAGTCGGGCAGGGGTTTATCAATTTTATTAATTCTTTCAAAGAACCAGCTCCTAGTTTCGTTGATTTGTTCTATTGTTTTTTTGGTTTCTATTTCATTGATTTCTGCTCTGATCTTTATGATTTCTCTTCTCCTGCTGGGCTTAGGGTTTTCTTTCTTGTTCTTTCTCCAGCTCCTTTAGGTGTAGGGTTAGGTTGTGTACCTGAGACCTTTCTTGTTTCTTGAGAAAGGCTTGTACCGCTATATATTTTCCTCTCAGGACTGCCTTTGTTGTGTCCCACAGATTTTGAACCGTTGTATTTTCATTATCATTTGTTTCCATGATTTTTTTCAATTCTTCTTTAATTTCCCGGTTGACCCATTCATTCTTTAGAAGGATACTGTTTAGTCTCCATGTATTTGGGTTCTTTCCAAACTTCCTTTTGTGGTTGAGTTCTAGCTTTAGAGCATTGTGGTCTGAAAATATGCAGGGAATGATCCCAATCTTTTGATACCGGTTGAGTCCTGATTTAGGACCGAGGATGTGATCTATTCTGGAGAATGTTCCATGTGCACTAGATTAGAATGTGTATTCTGTTGCTTTGGGATGAAATATTCTGAATATATCTGTGATGTCCATCTGGTCCAGTGTGTCATTTAAGGCCTTTATTTCCTTGCTGATCTTTTGCTTGGATGACCTGTCCATTTCAGTGAGGGGAGTGTTAAAGTCCCCTACTATCATTGTATTATTGTTGATGTGTTTCTTTGATTTTGTTATTAATTGGTTTATATAGTTGGCTGCTCCCACATTGGGGGCATAGATATTTAAAATTGTTAAATCTTCTTGTTGGACAGACCCTTTGAGTATGATATAGTGTCCTTCCTCATCTCTTATTATAGTCTTTGGCTTAAAATCTAATTGATCTGATATAAGGATTGCCACTCCTGCTTTCTTCTGATGTCCATTAGCATGGTAAATTCTTTTCCACCCCCTCACTTTAAATCTGGAGGTGTCTTCGGGCTTAAAATGTGTTTCTTGGAGGCAACATATAGATGGGTTTTGTTTTTTTATCCATTCTGATACCCTGTGTCTTTTGACAGGGGCATTTAGCCCATTCACATTCAGGGTAACTATTGAGAGATATGAATTTAGTGCCATTGTATTGCCTGTAAGGTGACTGTTACTGTATATGGTCTCTGTTCCTTTCTGATCTACCACTTGTAGGCTCTCTCTTAGCTTAGAGGACCCCTTTCAATATTTCCTGTAGAGCTGGTTTGGTATTTGCAAATTCTTTCAGTTGTTGTTTGTCCTGGAAGCTTTTAATCTCTCCTTCTATTTTCAATGATAGCCTAGCTGGATATAGTATTCTTGGCTGCATGTTTTTCTCGTTTAGTGCTCTGAAAATATCATGCCAGCTCTTTCTGGCCTGCCAGGTCTCTGTGGATAAGTCAGCTGCCAATCTAATATTTTTACCATTGTATGTTACAGACTTCTTTTCCCGGGCTGCTTTCAGGATTTTCTCTTTGTCATTGAGACTTGTAAATTTTACTATTAGGTGACGGGGTGTGGGCCTATTCTTATTGATTTTGAGGGGCATTCTCTGAACCTCCTGAATTTTGATACTCGTTCCCTTTGCCATATTGGGGAAATTCTCCCCAATAATTCTCTCTAGTATACCTTCTGCTCCCCTCTCACTTTCTTCTTCTTCTTCTGAATCCCAATTATTCTAATGTTGTTTCGTCTTATGGTGTCACTTATCTCTCGAATTCTCCCCTCATGGTCCAGTAGCTGTTTGTCCCTCTTTTGCTCAGCTTCTTTATTCTCTGTCATTTGGTCTTCTATATCACTAATTCTTTCTTCTGCCTCATTTATCCTAGCAGTTAGAGCCTCCATTTTTGATTGCACCTCATTAATAGCTTTTTTGATTTCACCTTGGTTAGATTTTAGTTCTTTTATTTCTCCAGAAAGGGCTTTTATATCTCTCGAGAGGGTTTCTCTAATAATATCTTCCATGCCTTTTTCGAGCCCGGCTAGAACCTTGAGAATTGTCATTCTGAACTCTAGATCTGACATATTACCGATGTCTGTATTGATTAGGTCCCTAGCCTTCGGTACTGCCTCTTGTTCTTTTTTTTGTGTTGAATTTTTATGTCTTGTCATTTTGTCCAGATAAGAGTAAATGAAGGGGCAAGTAAAATACTAAAAGGGTGGCAACAACCCCAGGAAAATATGCTTTAACCAAATTAGAAGAGATCCAAAATCGTGAGTGGGGAGAAAGGGGATAAAAAGAGGTTCAAAAAGGAAGAAAGAAAGAAAAAAAAAGAAAAAGAAAAAGAAAAAAAAAAAAAAAAAAAAAAAAAAAAAAAAAGAAAAGAAAAGAAAAGAATTTTTAAAAAAAAAAAAACACCTAAGAAAAATGTAAAAAATATATATATATATATATTAGATAAACTAGTAAAAAATCGTTAAAAAAAAGAAAAAGGTAACAGTTTAAAAAAAAAAATTTTACCCGAAGGTGAGAAAAAAAAAAATGAAAAAGAAAAAATTAAATTAACTGCAAGACTAAAAAAAAATCACAGGAAAAAAAAGCCATGAGTTCCGTGCTTGGCTTTCTCCTCCTCTGGAATTCTGCTGCTCTCCTTGGTATTGAAACCGCACTCCTTGGTAGGTGAACTTGGTCTCGGCTGGATTTCTTGTTGATCTTCTGGGGGAGGGGCCTGTTGTAGTGATTCTCAAGTGTCTTTGCCCCAGGCGGAATTACACCGCCCTTACCCGGGGCCGGGGTGAGTAATCCGCTCGGGTTTGCTTTCAGGAGCTTTTGTTCCCTGAGCGCTTTCCGTAGAGTTCCAGAGGATGGGAATACAAATGGCGGCCTCCTGGTCTCCGGCCCGGAGGAGCCGAGAGCCCCAGGGCCCCACTCCTCAGTGCGCCCTCAGAGAACAGCGCCCAGTTACTCCCGGCTGCCTGACCTCCGGCCGCGCTCCGAGCTCACCGAGCCTGCGACCGGTTCAAGGTAACACGGAGCTGCGAGCTTACTGTCGGCTCTGTCTCTGTAGCCGGCTTTCCCGTTTCAATACCCGCAAGCTCTGCGACACTCAGACACCCCCGATCCTTCTGTGACCCTGCGGGACCTGAGGCCACGCTGACCCCGCGTGGGCTTCGCCCCGGTTTAGCCTCTGGCGCGATGTCCCTCGGCGGAACAGACTTTTCAAAGTCCTGATTTTGTGCGCGGTTTCTCCGCCGCTTGCCGGGAGCCGGCCCCTCCCCCCGGGGTCTATCTTCCCGTCGCTTTGGATTCACTTCTCCGCCGGTCCTACCTTTCAGAAAGTGGTTGTTTTTCTGTTTCCAGAATTGCTGTTCTTCTTCTCTTCGATCTGCCGATGGATTTTCAGGTATTTGCAATCTTTAGATAAGCTATCTAGCTGATCTCCGGCTAGCTGAAGCAGTCTCAGCTTGCTACTTCTCCGCCATCTTGACTCCCTCTTTTTTTTTTTTTTAATTTCTTTTCAGCATTCCAGAATTCACCGTTTATGCATCACACCTAGTGCTCCATGCAATACGTGCCCTCCATAATACCCACCACCAGGCTCACCCAACCTCCTACTCCCCACCCCTCCAAAACCCTCAGATTGTTTGGATCTGTCCATTTCTGATACAAGTGTATTGAAAGATCCAGCTATGAGAATGCGCTCATTTATTTCTCTATGCAGTTTTTGTCTCATGTAGTTTAACATGATGTTTTAGGTGCATACACATTAGAGGACTGTCATGTTTTCTTGGAGAACTGACTCCTTTATCATTATGTAATACCCTTCTCTAGCTCTGATAAATGTCTTTGCTTTGAATTCCACTATCCAAAATTGATAAATGTCTTTGCTTTGAATTCCGCTATCCAAAATTAATATAGTTACTCTTCTGATTACTATTAGTAGGGCACATTTTTCTCCATCCATTTACTTTCAATCTATATATCCCTTTATATTTATATTTATATTTATATCTGTATTGGTTGCTTGTGGACAACATATATTTGGGCCCAGTTTTTTGATCCATTCTGATAATCTCTAACATTAAATAGGTACATTTAGACCACTGATCTTCAAAATGATTACTGATACACTTGTATTAGTATTTATCATATCATTTTTTTCTCCCCCATTAGGTGAGACAGGGTTGAGGTGGGCATTTCCCTCCTCCCCCGGCACCCTGGTCACTTAGGCTCTGATAATAATCTAACAAGTTAGACTCTGGTCAACTAATTTCCACTGAGGACAGGCTTTGTTAAGAAGAACAGAGTGCTCTGAGGTATGTCAAGATGTTCCCTTTCCCCTCCCTCTGCCAGAAGTATGAGGGTATTTCCCCCTGATATTTATTGTCAGAACCAGGTTGAGCTCCTGGAGGTTAAATCGTTCAAAATCATGGCAGCCCCCTAAGACTAGGTCCCTGGGGTTTCTGATTCTCTGAGTTGTCTGCACTGAGCCTCCAGCCGTCCATCAATTACAGCATAGGTTTTCTTCTTTCAGTGTGATTCCTGTGGCTGTTTCTTCTCATAAGTCTTCACTCGGGTAAGTCACAACTCCCTGTATTTGCCAGTCTGGCTCACCAGTCCTGGGGGGCAGCAGTGTGCGCTATGTCTTCCCCTCTCTTAACTACTCAGGAGGAGTTGGTGACTTTGCAGTGTGTTCAGCTTCCTGTTCATTAGGATGGAGTGGAAATTTCCCAGCTTCTTGCATGTGGAATCAGGACCCATCATGCAGCACCAAAAACTGGTATAATTTTTAACTTTATATATTATTTGGCTTCTGTGTAATAATATTTATGTCACATCTGTATGCCAAAGAATGAGTTAAAACTCTCAACAGATGTACATTTCTGCTCATTTCCTGCAGCTTTACCTACTTCAGTGCTACATTGTTAGGAAAAGCAGAGAGTTCATGGCTCTTTCACTGAAGACTATAGTTTTCATCAATATAGTATTATCATCCTTGTCACATTAAGAAAATTTTCCCAGAAAACAGTACTTGACTTGATAGTAAGCTGACTTTTATTGTTTTTATTTCTCATTTTTCTCTCTTAATCATTTACTTTATAGACATCTCCTTTAAATATGATATACATGGAACATGTGGGTGGCTCAGTTAGTTAAGTGTCTACCATGAGCTCAGGTCATAATCTCGGAGTCCTGGGATAGAGCCCTGCATAGGGCTCCCTGCTCAGCGAGAAGCCTGCTTCCCCCATTCTCTCTCTGCCTGCTGCTCCCCCAGCTTGTTCTCTCTCTCTCTTTCAAATAAATAAATAGATGATTGATTCAGTTTGAGAATTTTCTGTTCTTAGGAGATATGTATTTACATTTGTTCTTATAAGAGGTGTGTGGTTTCAGGTCTTATATTTGGTTTTTGTCCTCAGTTCTGGCACAGAGCTACGTAAACCCTTGGAATTTTCCTGAGTAATAAGATCATCTTTTCTTATTTGCATAAGCCCCTTTCAACCATGCCTGAATTTATGCTGATGAGGTGACTCTTCATGGGCTCTGAGCTTTAGGATGGGTCTGGTCACCAGAAAAACCAAACCTGCAATCATAACATTGGAACTTTCAGATCAGGTGCCAATGGCCAATCTATTAATCAATCGTGCCTACCTAATGAAGCCTCCATTAAAAACTCCTAATGACGGGGTTCAGGGGAGTTTCCAGGTTGGTGAATAAATCCATATATGCCAAGAGGCACCCCAGCTCTACAGAAACGGAGGCTCCTATGTGCCTATACCTTTTAGGATCTTGCTCTATGTCTCTCTGGCTGCTAACAGGAATGATTTATGATACACTACAATGTTAAGAATAGTGTTTTTCTGAGTTCTGTAAGTCTTTCCACTAAACTATTGATCACCAGGAGGAGTTACGGGAACCCTGGAATTTATACTTGGCTGGGAAGAATTTATAATTGGCCTGGGCACCCCATTTGTAGGTAGGGCCTAAAGAGAGGAGCAGTGTAATGGGGCTGAGTCCTTAAACTATAGGGTCTATGCTGATTCTGGGAGTTAGTGTCAGAAGTGAACTGAATCTCTGGACACCTGGTTAATGTCAGAGAATAGGAGAACCACATTTTTGTGTCAGAAAAAAGACAAGGCATTTTAACCTTATCACTGTGAGCCTTATGAAACTGCAGTTTCGTAGATCAAAATAGAATATTAGCAATTATATACATTGTAACATATACTTACATAAGGGTTCTCTTTCTTTCTTTGCAGTATTGTTATTGTAATTTCCATTTACATATGAAAAAAATTGAACTTTAGAGAGGTAAGGTAACTTGCCTTGGGTCATAGAAATCAGCAGTGGCAAAACATAGATACAAACCTAAAAAATCTGAAGCAAGAGCCTACAGACTTTATCCAGTCTGCCGAAATTCCTGACCTTATTGACCCTCAAAGCTTTGCTTTTACTATTAATGCTTAATATTATTAAAATTAGTAATGCAAATAAAATAAATTGCCATCAAGTTTGCTTGGTCTGTATGACTATGGTTTGTCCTGGTTTTCTACCTCTTCACCACTAGAGGTTTGCCACTGTCCCTCCATCCCAGAGAGAAGTCTGAGCAGATCCCCATGCTTCCTGCTAGGGGTCCTAATGGGCTCTGCTAATGTCTGCCTCCTTACCCGGAAGGCAGAATCCTGCTTAAATGTACAAATCCCAGGGCATAAGCAAGGAATCATGAGTCAGCGGATGATGTTTAAAAAAAAAATGTTACATTTCTGAATTTCCCTCTCACACACCTGAAACTCTCTGAGAGGTCCTGCAGTGAAGAAATCGAATGTTTGCCTCAATCCAGTGTATCTCTAGCTTACTTGACCACAAAAGTCTTTTATGAATGACTACTAACGTCTCCTCTTGGAATATCAACACACATGCCATATTTATCAAACATCTGTTTGTGTCTTGTCCATTTGGGGAACCCCACAGCTCTTACTATGGTAATCAGTTAAGGGTCACAGAATGAATGAACAATGGAAAGAATGAGCAAATGCCTAGTAGTAATACTGTAACACAAATTGTTAATTCTGGAACAGGAAAAGAGTCAACATTTTTCCTTTTTGTTTCCTGATTTCTGTACCAATTATACTAAAATATTTAGATCTCAGGTTGAAACTGAGCCTAACAGAGCATAAATAGAATCAAACGAATGATTGACAATACGTATCTATATCCATTTTTTTTTCCCTTGAAGGGGAGGGGAGGGGGAGCCATTACAGAGGAAGGAGATAAAGAGGAGAATGCGCTCTTCTAAGAAATAATGCTTTGAGGGCAGTAGATTTTACTTAACCAATTACTCCCTTGGCACACATTAGGATAATGCATTACTTATTAATTATTCCAGCATTTCACTATGGTATTAGTAATTGGGAGAAATTACTTAGGTGCTCATCTTTTACTCTGCTATATTTTTACTTGGCTTGAAATGTAATTCTTCCCTTTTATGGTGCTCAGTAGACCTCTTCTGTCATACACGGCTCTGTGACCAACATACTAACTCTGCAAATTTATTATTTCGGGTAGTTGGATAAAGTAGATAGCCAGTCATTATTCTTTCCTTGAAGACTCTCAAAATATTATGAGAGCCTACTACTGATCTAGAGTATGTGATAACATGAAGAACAATTGCCTAGAAATACAGGAGGTGGTTTGCAAGGTAAAGAGCAGTACACTTTAGATATTATGAAGATTGTTCTGGAAAAATGAACTAGAAAATATTAACTTGCTTTATTTTTCACACCCCTCCATGTTAAATAATGAGGTCATATTTTCTTGGAAGCAGATGACATTAGTTTTTATAATAAGAAAATCTCCCCTCCTTACCTCATTAACTATAATTCATATGTCAATTCCCCGGTAACCGTCCCTTCCTCAGGTACACTTCCTAAATCCCAGTTTAGGTAAATATCCCCCTTACATGCGTTCATAGAGCAATGTTCTTTTCCTTCTGAATGCCCATATGGGTTATGGTTTGAGTGAGTTTTCTCTTTCAGTAGACTCCATACAGCACAGCATCTGGCCCAGAGTGACCACTCTATAAATATTTATGAAGTAATGAATCTATAGTAAGAAAGTATCTGTAGCACCTCAGTTGTTTTCATTTCAAACTTCCTAGCTTGAAAGTAGGATTCCAGATGAGGAATCATCATAAATGGGTTAGCAATGTGGATTGCACTGGGCACACCTATTGGGCTTCTAGATGCCTAATTCTTTTTTTTTTTTTAAGATTTTATTTATTTATTTGACAGAGAGAGATCACAGGCAGACAGAGAGGCAGGCAGAGAGAGAGAGAGAGAGAGAGAGGGAAGCAGGCCCCCCACTGAGCAGATAGCCCAATGCAGGACTCGATCCCAGGACCCTGAGATCATGACCTGAGCCGAAGGCAGTGGCTTAACCCACTGAGCCACCCAGCCGCCCTACATGCCTAATTCTTAAATAATGTAGAATTGGGACACTAATTTTTAATCTATCATAACAATTAACCAAGACATTGTGCTCCCCTTCTTGACTTGCAATTACTCTTTTCACACACGGATGCTAAAAAAACAGAAATGGAATGAGTATACTGGACTGCCCAGTGAGTAATGAGAAAGTGACTTGAGAGAAAGTAATTCAAAATCCTTCCTCCTAGTGACACCACAGGGCCTTGGGGTGGACACAATTTTAGATAAAAGTTACAGTTGGTCCTGTGGTTTTCAAGAGAGTAGAGACTGGCCATTTCTCTGAGAGGTAGGACCAGCGCTGTCAGAGAGGGGAGGAGGGATGACAATTCAAAGCAGCTGGAGCTGAGAGGGCCCTGGGTCCCCACACACTCTCCTATATCATGTTCTGGCGAGCTGGAGGGGTGAACTCTCTGCCAAGGAAAAACAATGGTGGAGGAGGCAAGGAGCTTTTTGTCGAGGTTTCCAGGAGGGTGGTGTCAGTGGACTGTGTATTGACTTAATGTTTGATAGATATGCTCTCTAGTACATTCTGCAAAACTTCTTGACATAGCTTTCCAGTCGAAGTGTTTATTGGAGATTTCCAAGTGGGCTCGGAAAGTAGAAAAGTGCCACCTGGCAATACTTCATAAAACTAATTACCTTAGGGAATTCATGAAAAATTGCAGATACAAGTACTATAATATAGGGTTAGTGGACCATATCATATTTTCTTCTAATAATTACCAGAATCATGTTATTTTTCAGTTAAGTGGGCCTTTATTATTTTGCTCTCAGTGGTCATTGATTCTCCATTAAAAAAAAAAAAATCCTCTCTGGCCTCAGATTTGAAAAGACCTAAAAGTAAGACTAACTTAGCACTTGACTCAGGAAACAAAGATATTTCCCAGACAACTATTAATCTAACAACTGGTGGGGATTCATCAGCCCTCAACCAAAAAGATTTGCCAGGGAAACTTTCCTTAATATGAACTTTTAGGGACCCCTGGGTGGCTCAGTTGGCTAAGCTTCTGCCTTCGGCTCAGGTCATGATCCCAGAGTCCTGGGATTGAGCCCCGCATCAGACTCCCTGATCAGTGGGAAGCCTGCATCTCCCTCTCCCACTCTCCTTGCTTGTGTTCCCTCCCTCGCGGTCTCTCTCTCACTTTGTCAAATAAATAAATAAATCTTTAAAAAACAATGAGCTTTTAGTATAAAAACAGCAAACAGTTTCTATAGGGTTTGAAGGGTCCAAAGACCTGAGCCCCTTTGAGGTTGTGCAGTAAGCAGAGTTAAGCAAGCCCCTTGCTTCTCTGTGTCCTTATCCAGTGATGTTAAGATCACATGAGAGCTCTGTGCATCCCTTAAGATCAAACGGAATGTCAAGGGAGATGATGTACAGCAAAGCACCCGGAAAACTGAAAGTACAAGGTAAACATAAAACACCATCATTATTATTCCCTATGCTGTACTTTTTGCCCCCATGACTTGTTTATTTTATAACTGGAAGCTTGTTCCTCTTAGTATAATAGGTCAGCTATACTTCCATTAAAAATAAATGTAAAAACTTAAAATAGAACACCCAGAATTATTAAAAAGGAGGATTCATATCTGGTGCAGGCCTAGCAGACACCAGAATAAAATAATCCTATTTATTCTGACAATTTCTGTTACTGGGCTTCCACACTGATCCATATATAAAGTAAAGCTTCTATTTCAGAAAAAAGGATGCAGATCGGTGCCTATCCAGCAGGCCTGTAAGTGGAACCTACACCATCAACATCATCATCACCATCATCAGTGCTCCCACCACTGTCTTCCCCAGCACCTCGTTAAGAATCTATGATCCATCATCACTGTCATCCCCATCCCTATCATCACCCTCGCCATGATCACTACTTGTGTTGAACAGCTACTCTGTGTAAGGCATTTGACACAATCTTTGTCTTTGTGCTACCATTAAGTTCTCTAAAAAACCCACGTTACTGTCCTCCTTTGAGAAAAGGGGAGTTAGAGGCTCCATGAGGGGCCTGTGGTTCCCAAACTCAACTGGGCTTCAAAACGACCTGAAGATTTTTCAGAAATTAGATGCTTGCCTCTCAGCAGAAAGCTACTGAAGCAGTCTTCACTGGTGGATCCCAGGCAGCTGAAGATGTATTTCCAAGCCCTATGGAAGGTTCTATCTACTGAGCAGGGGAACTTGCAGAGGACCGGGCTGGTAACTTCCTCAAGGAACCTAGCTGTTGGCCACTGGACTCCCACGTCAGCTCTTAATCACTTTTCTGTCTCGCCTGACTGGTAATAACATCTTATTTAATTTAACAACCGTTTTTTAGGGACTTTAATTGCTTTTTCCACGTTCTACATCCTCCATTCAACTACACTGACAGATTGTTTTTTCCCTAATGACCATTAAGATGTTTTGATAAATACTTAGTTCCCAAGGACATTTTATATTGTGGTCAATGCTTAAAGGTCTACATGAATTTCCTGGGACACTTATTAAAATGGCAGATACTGAATTAGCATTTCCCGAATGGGCCTGGCAGTCTGCGTGTCTGAGCTTCCAGCTGATGCCAGAGTTGTTGGTTTCTGCATTGAGGCAGCTGCAACCCTGTGGTGGGTTCAAAGAGATCCACTCCCGAAAAATGAGCACAGGCCTGTGAGTGAGGGTCAAACTGCCCTTCACTGACAGGTATACTAACCAGGGCAAAATGTTGTAAAGGACACTCAGATGTGTGATTCTGACATGAGGAGGGACACGTGCAATAGGGGAGAGGGCATTGCCTAGCAAAGAATCTAGTATCCATCATGGATTTAAATGAAAATCACACATACTGATTGGGGGACCGCAAACATATGGTTATGACAATTATATACATTCAGAAATATCCAAACACTGGTTGAACCAGTTCAAACAAGGAGGAGGACACTCCTGAACGCTACCCTTCTTGGGAGGTGACATGAGGATCCCAGGGCATGTGACCCAGGAGCCTCAGGTCTAGCTCTTGGAATTCCTGTAGTCACACTCTGATGCCAGGTAACGAATGGCATCATACTATGGAAAGCCACACTGAAATGAAATAAATGGTAATTGGAACAAAGTAACATACTTGGGTTAATTGCATTTTGGAGAAGAGAAAGTCCGGGAAGGTTTCGGTGGACTGAATTGATAAAGGACAAAAGATGAAATAACAAAAGAATGGGCTTGAGTTTTAATTAGGCAGGAGTGTAATGGGACCCATAACTCCAAGAGCTTCTTAGTTACTTAGACCTGCAACTGTCATGAGTGAAAGAAGTGTAAATCATTGAGTCCCCTGCTCTGCCGGGCTATGTGAGATCCTGTGTGAAGGGTAAGATCCCCAGCACCCATCCAGGAAGCAAGGCTCCCTCGTAGTCCCTCGTATACCACCGCTCTGAGCATTGCACGACTGGCATCAAAATGGGCTGGAGCAGGGGTTGCCTTGAGAGGCCAGCAGGAGGTGAGCAAAGTGGAAACAATGACAATCTGAAGGTCATACGCCCCCTGATTTAACAGGGACTGCCTCCCTCAGCTCCCAACAATTGCTGCCAAGCACACGTGGACCAGATACTGTAAGAACTATTGATTTTTTTTTTCAAAAGAAGCTCAGACTTTGAATTTTTATATCAAATTGTCTGTTTTTTTCAATAAATTCATCAATAGAATCAAACCCTTCCTCAATAAAAAACCAACAACAACTATAAAAAAAAATGCAGCCCAATAAAATAATCTTGCGAGGAAGGATAGCAGTGATGACTTGATAACTTCTGGGTTAAATTTTTAAGCAAGTTCAGAGATAACATGAGTTTTTGGAGATGATACCCAAAGCTGGGGTACAATGGCAAAGCAGGCAATGCGAGGTGTCCCCGGGTCCTCTCTTCTCTACCTTCTCTACCCTTATCTACCTAACCTTACCCTGCTCTCTCTTTCTTCGTAGAACGTCCCAATTCCTGACATCATACTGTATACTTACTTTAATTTCTGAAAAACCCCCTCCCACAACTAGGTAGAAATCCCCATGAGGGCAGGAGCCTATTTGTTCACGACCATGTCTCCAACACAACTGTGTCTGGTACACAGTAGGTGCTCAATAAACAGTTGCCAAATTAATAATGCATGATGGGTCCATATCTCCATCTCCATCATCCAAATCAGAATGAGTCTGTGTCTTAGGACCCTTATCCTAGGGTCTGATATCTAACAACTAACAGTTCATGAGGCCAGAGTGACATGGGTAATTTATATCCAAAACTTTTACAGAGAATAAAATACTCCAAAATCCTATTTCTACTTTATGGGGGAAAAAACCCCAAAAATCTGCAAGAGACAAAAGAAAATAGATATCCTTTCTTGGTATAGTATATATTTGGCCGTGATCACTCACATACTGACTTATTGTTTGAAATCATGTAAAACACGACTCTTCGCTAAGAAAGCATAACTAAGCCAGACAGACCCAGAACCAACATCTGCTGACACACAGTGCTGGACTCAGACAGCAGCAGGATCCCAGCAATGCTGTGTTCTCTAAGAACTCGGCACGATGCAAATGGGCATAAGGGTATAAAAAAGCAGTATGAAGGGACTTCTAGTTCTTGCTGAAAAAGAAGATTCAGGTTCTAAATCCAGCACTTCCAAGAAGAGAGGCGTCTCATTTGGGGCTACATATAAAGCCGGCACTCCCTTGTTTGAACAAAACCACTCACTACACGCTACTTCAAAAGCAAAGCTCCAGACAATTAGCTACACACGCATGTTTCCAGCCACCTGCTGTCTGAGGAAAACAGCTCTGCAATGTGCATGCCCTAGTTTCAACCGATCTTTAAGTTGCACACAAAAGCGCTCTTCCCTTACCTGTCTCCTTTTCTCAAGCTGAGTCCACAAAAGAGCCTAGAAATAACTAGAAATACACTTCCCTTTAAGTGAGAGAAAAATATGTTTAAAGGACAGCCCAGACCTTGGATAAAAGCACTTACTTTGAAAGAACAGGACAGATCATGTATTCAAAACAAGACACCTTCTAAAGGGCAGACCAAGAGGATGTTCAATGCCACAGCCTTGCTCTGTGCTGGAGGCTCTGGTCCTGCTGGGCATGGTGGACAGAGTTGAGCCTGCGTGGCCCGTTCTGCTGGGACTGCTGCGTCAGATGACGCTCAGAACAATTATTGGGACAGGCTGTGAGCAAGTCAGCAGGAGAGTTTTATTTCTGGCCTGAGATTGCTGCTTCCTAATGAGAAAATACCGGTAGCAGAGCTCCTCCCTGGTATCAGAGCGAGCCAACGCTCCCCAGGTGATCTGGGTTCTGAGCGAGATGAGGAGGGGGTGCCCATCCTGTGTTGGGGGGCAGAGGGCAAGTAGCCCCTGAAGGAGACCTCCTCTGTCAGGTCAGAGCCCTTCTAGGTTCACCTAAGGATACTGGTCTCCTTGATGTAGTCCCTTGACTCTGCCAAGGGCATGACTCAGCTCACCCATTAGCAGTGCGAGATACACAATTTCTCTCTCATAGCCCAGTAAAGCTGAATTCAAGGCACTGAGTGGAGAACAGCTGTGGGGAAAGCCTGGTGGTCCCCAACTCAGTGAGGTCTAGAGTTTGTGGCTTCACGTGCAGGGAGCTTCAGAGCTTCTCTACTAGTTATTTCTATCCAGTGGCTCGGGGCTTCGGAACCTGCAGTCTATGAGGGGGAGAGGGATGGGAGAGGTGGAGGAGGAGGGGAAGGAGTGAGCGGTGGATCTTTCAGTTCAGTTCCCAAGCCAATAAATGAAGAGAATTCAAGATTCTCTTTGGCTGGTTTTCTACTGGTGTCAAGATGAACCATTGTGGGATGGACTTCAAGGCCTTTGATGACTGTCCATTTATGCCTGAATGACTATAACTGAAAAGCAAGACAGAGATATGGTGGCTATTTAGGGAAGCTGGCTGTGGGCTTCAGATGCCCAAGGATCCCCACCTCTGTCTACTAACACATTCTAGATACAGAACTCACCTCCAGGAAGTGATGGTGTGGGGAGAGGATGTAGGAAACTTTGGGATCATTTTCAGTTTGGAAGACTTTTTGACAAAAACACTAAAGTTAGGAAGACATACAATTTCTTTCTGTCATACAGAGATTGAGGTCAAGGAGGATGAAGAGACAAGGAACATTCTGTTTCAGGAGGGGTGTATGGTCTCGGGCAGACGTGAAGCTGGGTGGGGCAGAGGTTGACCCCATGGATCCCTTGAGTCCTACCCTCTGAATGATCTGGGATGGTGCACAACCTCTCTGGACTTCACTTCCTACATGAGGAGTTTTTAAGATCCCTCAAATCTTCATGCCCTGTTCTACCAAGCCCTGGCTTCTAGCACATGCCCTCACACAGAGAGAAGTCTAATGAGCCAAGTTTGTCTCCCTCTTTTTTCCGTTCCCCCCTCTCCCTCTACAGAAGACAGAGATTTCCTGCAAAGACCCCATCTTCATTCTGCCTCCAGCTGCTTCTGACCAAATTCTGAAAAGCCCAGAACCGATTTTTTATGAAGTCTCTGGAGTATGTGGCAAACAATGGCGCTAAGGACTCATTGTTTCCAGCTGCCAACTCCTCCAGGGACCCCACAGTTTACAGGGTGTGGTCGCGGTCTTCTTACAGTGCTCCGAGCTCAGTGGGGCTCCAAGTGCCTGGCCGTTCCCCACCCAACATGGGTGTTTCTGAACCCTCAGGCTTTGCTCCCAAGGGTCCCCCTGGGGTGGTGGAGACCGTCAGGCTGAAGGCCCCAACCAGTTTTCCTTCCTCTCTCCTTTCACAAGTGTTACTTCTCTCTTGCACAACCAGTATCTATGCCCTGGGGGACCCGACAGACACACAGAAGCTAATCATTGCAACACATAAACCCTAATGTTTGTTTGCTTTTCCAAAATGGACCTTTTACAGGCTTTAGGAAGCCTGTCTTTGAGCAACAAGATCCTCTCTCTAGCATGAAGATCTGCAGTATAGATTTAGGTTCTATTCTCATTCACAGACACAGAGAGGTTTAATTCCCATCAGTTTTGGCCACTAGTTCTTAACCAGGGGTGCATATAAGAATCACCCCCGAGACTTTTACAAATGCAGATGACTGGGCTCCACACACAAAGCTATACTTACTGATCTGAGACCTATCCCTGGTTGAGAATCCCTGGTCTCAGTATGAAATTCCCCCTTATTGGGGCTTCTTCTAGAGATTAGCATTCATCCTGCTCAGGATCATTCCAGAACCTGAAAAGTATATCTGCATAAAATGGTCAGATATCTGCATTAGTCTTCTCTCGTTCATCTCCAGATTTTTTTTTTTTTTTTAATAAATCCAGCTAGTAATGCAGACTTCTTCTGGACCATGGTGAATCTTCTGGGAAAGTATTACAGAAAGGCATAGGAAACCTTGGGATTATTTTCAGTTTTGAAGGTCTCAACAAAATACACATTAGTAATGGGGCTGTAACATTTCCTTTATGATGCAATTTGGGACAAGGAGTTTTGCACTGACTTTCCACAGAAACTGGGGATAAGGTTGTTTCTAGTGTCATTGTTGTGTAGGAAGTTGGGGTTATGCTTATATTTCACAAAGTAAGTGCTTTGGGAACATAAGTCTGATCTCTGTCTTCTCCCTCCTGTTAATCAGGTAGCGCTCACTTCCATGAATGTCAAGGGAGAATAGATGGACAGCGTGTTTCTTGGATTGCTGAATAAAATCCCTTGAGATTATCTGTGTACCCACTTAGCTTTGTAGTTGCAGTCAAGGCAAAGTTTGTAACTTTCCAAGATACCAGTCCTGAAAAGAGGCAAGTGAGAACATTCTTCCAGAAGGTTAAATGTATCCAAAAGGTATTTTTAAGTCCTCCTATTGTATCTTTCTAGCCAAAGAGAAAATTTCAAAAAGTCTCAGGGGAATGTAAACAGACAGGAGTGCTGTGTGTTGGGAAAAGCATTCTCCTAAAGAAAGTTGAACCTTCCCGGAGGGGGAAGTCTAGTGGATGCGTAGCGGAGCAAACTCAGAGAAATAAAGGGGCTGCTGACGGCACAACAAACTGGGAAACAGAGTAAGAAAAGAAAAGTTTAACATTTAAAGTAAAACATTTAAAGTCACTGCCCTCGGATTGTCCCTGCACATTTGGCAGCATGGGATTACCTACTAAGTTAATGCTTCCTGAACACAATACATAAAGTGCTCATTCCCTAAGCGCGTTACTCTGAACTTCCTAATTCAGACAGCTCCCTCGTGGGTGAGTTGGAGGCAGTGCTGGGGGTGGAAGAGGGACCCGAGTGTGAGGACTGCCTTCCTTCTGAGAGCTGATGAATGCCGAGATGCTCACTGAACATCTCAGGGCTCTGCTCTCCTTCCTGCAGGGCTAGTTCACGGATTAGCTGAATATGTACGTAGATATGCTTAGTACATTTGCAAAGTACTATGCAGATGGGAGCTTTTCATTTCTTTCAGACAAAAGCCTCATTTACAGGTTGCCACACTAGGGCCTGTGGGTGGAGATGCCAGCTCAGATAGGCAGGTCCCTCCCTGCTCCTCACTTACCCACCCAGAGACTCACCAGTGATACGGCCCTTCATGCCCAGTTCCCTCAAAAATAAGATGGGGATGACGGTCATACCTACCTCTTCAGATTGTTGTGGGGAGAGAGGATTCATGCAGCAAAAGATTCTAACACAGATCATGACACACAGCGTCCACTAATGTGAACTATGATTATTACAAACCAGGGCTGTCCCCGACAGCTGTAAAGCTGTGATATACAGGAAGCAGGAGACGTGGCAGGAAGTCTGCAGGGACCCGGGAAAAGCTCTTCCAGGGAAAGCCCCCCCCATCCCTAGCTACAAGAGACCCCCTCCAATGAACTAGCAACCTCCTGGTGGGTGGTCTGACCGAGTGAGCCAGAGAAACCGCGGCTCTAGTCTCCGTGTGAATTTCAGCGCATTCACATCAGCCGTAGGTAGTTCCCGACAGCCCCGCAGAGTTCTCTGCTATCATTTTGGAAGGGCCATCCCAGAGTGCTTGTTTCTAGGTATCAATTCACTTGTGACAACTGTAGGTTCACATCACACAAGGGAAACTTGACATGCAAAAAAACATCATCTCGAAATGGAGCACGGTCGATAGGGGTGGATGCAGGGGGCAGGGGAGGGACGGGTGATGGATCTCAGATGTCAGAGCTGCCCGTGGAGAACTCCTGGGCCGGGCGGCCATGGTGGGCGGTGGGCTGAGGCACATTCCATTATGAGCGGAGTGGGTTTATAATGGAATGACATGGATGGGTTCTTAGAATCAGAAAAACACACTGACCTTCACACTACACAGGTGCAGCAGCATAATGACCCACCACGTGTACGCGCATCAATTCCTGGGGAAAAGGCCAACGAGGTTAACTCAGCGTGTATCCCGAGCAAACAAAACCAGCGACATTACCCGAAAGAAGGACGTCGTGCCCGCCACCCCCATTGAGATATTTGGCTTGGGTGATCCCCAGGTGAATGGAAAAATCACACGAGGATCAAAATCATTCTCGTGATGTGGACCCAAGGTAGCAAGCCACGTTATTTTGCGGCATGGGTCATTTGATTTAGATTTTAAAATTTACAGTCAAGGAATAAGAATCATGGGACTAGGGGGAAATTTTTTTTTTTTTCTTTTCAGGAAACAAGGATTTGGTGTGGGGTTTGTGGGGAGGAGATGGGAAAACTTCCTAAATGCATCTTCAGACATGCCCCACTTACCAGATTCCCTCAAGCACAAAGGAACCAGAGCTACAGTTAAACTGCTGGAAATATCACTGACTCATCTCAGCGCACTCACTCAGATGTGAATACTGTCCTTTGCGTCGCCAGGAGAGTATTACCCCAAATAACAATCCCTGGCCACACCATCTGCATTTCAGTACAGCAAAACCAGGTCCAAAATTAGGAACTTAGAGGAGAGACACCAGACACGGGAAAATTGCTGGTGGTGTTTCCACCAGGGTCCTATTAATCCCTGTACCACTCTGGAGTTCATGAGTCTTTACTCTGGTAAAACTCCTCTTCCTTGGAAGTTGAAGTTGCTATGGAAGGAATCAATATGGTTGCACTCCAGAAAAAAGGGGTATATGATATCGGCTTTCCAAAAATCCCAGTGAAACCTGAAGCTTTGCTGACAGATGGGTTTGTGTAAGAAACAAGTTGCAAGCTTGCATTCTGAATGTACAGATGATATTCTCATCCCTGATCTGAGCAGATTTGCACAGGGGATGGAGAATTGAAGGTCCATGTGCTTGGCTCCTGCTTTGTGCCCTTCCTCCCCATTCTGGACACCATCTGTGGCATTCATATCTTTCCCTATGGTGGCCACTGTCTTCCCAGCTGCTCCTCAGGTTGCCCCAGCCCTGCCCCATATGCAGGCTCTTCCTCCCTCACCTTTTCCATGTTGGAGGGCTTCAGACCCTCCTATATTCCCATCCATGGCCTCAATTACTATCAGAGCACTGACAATTCCCAAATTCCCATGACAACTCAGAGCTCTCATCTGAACTCCAAACCAACATCCACTGGGGCTTCTTATGGCCCAAAGACAGTACAAAAAGAAGTTGGGATCTTTATCCTCGAACCCAAAGCCCAGAGTCAGTGACGGCTGTTTACCCACTGGGTCTCCCTGTCAGTAACTTTGTTTTCCCTGTTAGTACCTTTTGCTACTACTTTTTAACCATTCTAGAATCCATTGCTTCTCATCATTTCTACTCCTTCATCATGACCCAAGTGTCCTTCCTACCTAATCTCAGTTAACCCAAACCTATCTCCCCACCCTCTGTGTGCCCTATATATACTCTATACAACAGGTAGGATGCTTTTTATAAAAGGACATCAGACTGTGGCTCTTCTTTGTTTCCATAGCTGCACACTTCCTTTAGGCTAAAGCTGAAGACAGGTCGAGATATTTCATATGAGCGTGAAAAATGGATCTGGGCCTCCTGCCCGCCTCTTTACACCCCACATGTGACACCCCAGCCACTCGGGGAGCTATGCTGTCTTCAGAGACACTTGCTTCTCTTTTTCTTGGAGATGTCAGGACACGGCCCTCTCTGTCTGAAACATGCTTCCCTCAGTCCCCTTCCACAGCCTTTAGTCCCTGGTCTCCTGGGCTCCCCAGCCAGTGCAGGTGCTCCGGGACAACACCCACTACTTGTTTTTGGATTTTCCAAAATAATTCTAAAGAACTATTTGTTTAACATTTGTCTTGTGAAGCCAACACAAAGTTCTCTGGGAGCTCGGCTGCCATCCTCAGTACTAAGCACAGGTCTGGTCGAAGGGCTTAACTTAACCATGTTCAGTGAGAATTGGATGGATGAAAGAATTGCTGAATGACGAGGACTGACTGTTTATGTCCTTGAGCAACTCACGGTCTAGACTTTAGAAGATAGGAAAGAAGCCTCTTGGTACACCTGTCCCAAGCCAAATGTTGATCCAATTAATCAAACGTGCATATGCACGTTAGAAGAGTAAGCAGAACAGGAAAAAAGACCATTCAAATCACACATTCCTGATTTAGCAATTAACCTGGGAGAATACTGGTATATTTTACTTTACAGTTTACTTTCCTTTTTTTTGTTGTTAAACAATTTCTTCATAGTTTAGCTGTAAAACTTGACACTGGCCAAGAAGAATGAGAGCAGAATGGAGAGTTTATAAACAAAGTAGGGATTAAAAAGGATCCAGCTCTAGATTCCAAAATCTCATGCCACCCCACCAACCAGAACCTGGATGGCACCTCTTCCATCAGGAATAGGTTGAAACCCAAGGAAGTTAAGGAATGAAAAGAGGACCAGGTGCCTGTCTATAGGAACGCAACCGGAAAAGTGCCCTACCCTTTGCTTTTGGCCCATCTAAGCTTACAAATCCACCAGGCTCTTCAAAGTATTTAACTAGAGGAAACCCCAACAAGAAAGCGCAACTGGCAGTATTGGGGATCGACACAGTTGTACCTTGAAAGTAACCCGAGATTACACAATTCTTCCTTCAAATGCACGAGCATTTATATGCAGTTTTATCAATTTCTTCTACTGCACTTGAGGGGCTCTGATCCTTGGGGGGACTCTCAGAGCGCCCTGCACAGGGCAGTGGGGAAACTAAGCAGGAAGGATGCTTCTGGAGATCACTACAGCAGGGCCTGTGGTAGAAGTCCTAACAGCAGAGCAGGAAGGGCACAGCAAGCACAGTCCTCAACAAGGCCAATCCTTCCTGGTTCCCATGTCAGCTCCCTGAGGCCCCGACATCCATGCTCGTGCCCTGCAAACCAGCCGTCCAACAGCATCATTCTAGGGATCAAGGCTGAAAGGTGTCAACACTCTGCCCCTCCTACCAGGTCACCAGGGGAGAAGTTACCATTATTAAAAATCAAAAAAAGCAGATAAGATATCCATACAGGGCCAATATGGATCTGTCCCTACCCAAATGAGCTAAGATTAAACACTAATACACAAAGTATAACACAATGATTTATCATGTGCTAAAAAGGATTTTTGCTGTTTTGCTAGCCTCCTGTTCCCTTTGGTCTGGATGTTGGAAGTGAACAGTTTTGGAGGAAGACAGCTGTATCATTATTGGTGGAATGGATAAAAGGAGGCAATATAAAAGATGAAAAAGATGACAGATTTTTTTTTAAATCCTTTTTTGGTAATCATAGGGAAAAAATGTACATTTGCTGTTTAAAATGCCAAGCCATACAGGCAGTATGACAAGAAGTCACTCATAAACCCACCCCTGAAGAAATCTAGATATTCTGGTTGAGAGTGGGTTTCTTATTTCCAAGAAGTAGTTTCAGGGAAGCCTATTCAAAGTGCCACCTTCTGGACATTCTAGAAAAGCCCCAGAGATCCTGGCCTTCCCAGGAGGCCTGTGATACTGAAAAAGAATTTAGAGTTACTCTAAGCAGATGTGTCTCATAGCCTCAGAAAGCTGGTCAACTCGCACAATCACCCCCCATAAGAGACTTGCCATCATGACTATCAGTTATTCTTAGTTGTCCTCACAATGGATGATTGACAGTGAGGATCGACTGAATTCCAACAGGAGATGCCAAGTCCTACGTGGGCAATTCCAAATGCAACACAAGGGACCCGCCTGGAAGGACAAATTAAGCTCAACTGTTCGTGTTCGGAATGAGATTTTTAAAAGCTTATTTCTTCTTGGAGACCAGAATATTGGACTCGCTGATTGAATAAAACGATTCTTGTTGAGAGATCCCGGTCACAAGCTGTGTCACTAGAACTTCCCTCACGTTGCTGTCACAGCAAGGACTCCTCTACTAATGGCCAGTGGGACAAGGCACTCACACAAACGAGTCTGGTCCGATTTTCGATTTCATGACCATGAGCTTGTCAGCACGACTGGGGGTCTAACTCGTCTCATTTCATCCCGATCTCATTTCTTTTAGCCCCTTGACTTGATGCCATTTGCATTTTCAGGACACACAAGATTTACTATCACATAACCTTAATGGCACTACTGCCGCTGAATTCCTTTTTCTGGGAAGAGGTGCCTTTATGAGCCCCTACCACGAACATCAATTCATGCCATTAACAACTTACAATGCCTTCCAAATTCTCAGGCCCTACCATCATATAGATCATTGATCTTAAATTAAAAATTTTTAAAAAAAGGCTTTGACAAACTAGCAAGGCTTTTCTCACCAAATATGGACTTGGCAGCATACCCACAGAATTACTCATTTTTTTTTTTAAGATTTTATTTATTTATTTGCCAGAGACAGAAGGAGAGTGAGTGAGCACAGGCAGACAAAGAGGCAGGCAGAGGCAGAGGGAGAAGCAGGCTCCCTGCCAAGCAAGGAGCCCGATGTGGGACTCGATCCCAGGACCCCGGGATCATGACCTGAGCTGAAGGCAGCTGCTTAACCAACTGAGCCACCCAGGCATCCCGAATTACTCATTTTTTATCCTCATTTTATTAGTGTATTTTTGAATTTCATTTATTCATATACTTCTCCAGTTCTCTAGCATAACCATAACCAAAGCTCTATTGATCATGATACACAGAAGGAAAATAAAGATGTCCTGACTTTCAACTTCCAAGTTCACCAAACTTCCATGTGACATTTTCTTCCCAGCCCAATGACATGCTAATTCTAAGGAAGACCGGTTCCAAAGATGACCAGTTTGTCCTTACCGGGACAGGTCCAACTCCAAGAGCGAACAACGTAAATACGTGAGTGCAGCTTCCTCCTCCCAGTACCTTGTTCCTCAGACCCCAACTCTAAGCAGCAGCATGGAATTGCCAGGAGGAGGGGTGAGGCTGAGTCCTACAGCCAGGATTGTAAGGAACAGGGGAGGCAGCCCCCAGCAGCCATCCTGCGAGGGTCAGAGTTCATGGCATGAGCTGGGTCCCCAACCTACCACTTCCACCCTTCCCAGGGCCAAAATTTACCACTGCTCAGTCCACGGCTGCTCTTCCTCAACCTTCAGGATCCATCCACAGGACATCTGCGATGGGGAAACTCTCATAACAGAACTCATACTTGACTGACTCCACTACAAAGCTGTCTTCCAAGAATAATAGCCGATCCCAGGATGTTTTCATTAAAAACAGATTCCAGTGACAGACTAGCAAAACATTTTCCTTGTACAATAAGCAATAAGAAGGGGCAGAATTATGCAAAACATATGGACTTCTCACTGTCCTCAGCAGCTAGGAGCTCACTTACACTGTCTTCAGTATCTCATTTAAACTCATGGAAGATGGGTACGTGCAGGCTTCATCCTGCTCAGTGCTTTTCATGCTCCAAGTGGCCGAAGAAGAAGAAAGGCTGGTTGAGCTGAATTTCTGCTTCCATTTTCAAAATCTGTCACGCGTTGTCCCCGAGGGGGACAACTGAGGGGTTTGCCTGTATCCTTGGAGTGTCAGAGAGGGGCTAGTAGCAAAGCAGGCTCAGAGTCGTTCATTCGTTGACAGTTTACCACTTGCCTGGCGTCGTTTTCACACTGGAAAAACGCTGTGGTGAGAGCTAATATCTAGTATTTGTATAGCTTCTGATGCGTCAGGCCCCTTTCTAAGTGCTTCATGTAGAGGAACTCCCTAACCCTTGCAGCAGCGTTGCGAGATGGTGGCTACGACTGTCTATAGTTTACATGGGAGGAAGCTGAAGCGTGGGCTGGTTATGTCATTTGCCAAGCGCTGTACACAGAATGAGGAACAGACCTAGGCATCAGGCTCCAGAACGCAGACAGACCTGGCCCTGCCCTAAAGGAACCAATATAGACAGACCAGACCATCTGAATACAAAACCTGTCTTAGAGCACTGAATCCGAGAGCTGAGGAGTGTCCTGGCAGCTCCTGTTCAGTGATCAGAAAGTTATTTTGGTCAGTAATACCTTTAAGACAGTAATGGGGACGGGCCTTCTGGAACCCCAGTATGGTTCATTATATTTAACATCTGTTTCATTTTTGGTTTTTTGCCCCTACAAATAGTTTTCTAAGTGCTATTTGTTAAGCAATCATTTAATATATTAGAAATCAATAAATTTTTTATAAACTCACATATTTCAAGATCAATCTCTTCTACTGTTCCTTCTAGTCATACGTTGATACACAAAGTTTTCAGGTTTGTGTGTACGTGTGTATCCATATACACAGAGTAAAACATAAAAACCTATTTACTATATATTTATAAGAATGGATCACATTGGGTAGCAAAAACGCTCCCTTTATTAATTTTTGAAATCAATTCTTCTGCTTGCATTTTTATTTGTCTAGAATTTGGGCAAATAAAATGTGAACACAGGGGGATGTGTAAAGATGCCATAACAGAGCTATGTTTATCACAAGGCACTTATAGGGCAGGGGGCCAGAGTGCTGGCAACACCACACAGAAGACTCTGCCCAAGATTCAATGGAACGCAATCCTTACACTCAACTGACCACATTCTAGAACATAAAAATCCCATGGATCTTGTTAGTGGGATTAAGTTAAACTAGCAAACGAATAGGGTAAGGGTTTATACACTAAGTTATTCCAACCAGGAACATGATCTCTTCTCCACTTATTAAATTTGTTTTTTTTTTTTAAAGATTGTATTTATTTGAGAGAGAGTGAGGGAGCCCAAGCTGGGGGGAGGGGCAGAGGGAGAGGGGGAAGCAGACTCCCCGCTGAGCAGGGAGCCTGATGTGGGACTGGGTCAATCCCAGGACCTGAGCTGAAGGCAGATGCTTAACCGACTGAGCCACACAGGTGCCCCATTTTGATTTAAATGAATAGTCGTAACTTTCTTCACATAGGTCCCACAAAGTCCTTGCTGTCTGTAGCCGAGGTTTCTTTCTTAAGATTTCAAGATGGTTTCTAAAATTATCATGGGTGTGGGCCGAAGAATACCTTTCTTATTCTGGTTTTGTGTGTGTGTGTGAATAATGGCATTTTATTCCCTTCTGTTTCAGATTCTTTTTATTGGGCTAGTATTTGTGTTTGTTTGATCATATTTTACTACCATGCATGGTCAAATATTAACACGTTTGCTAAGTGCTATTTGTTAAGCAATCATTTAATATATCAGCACCAGCCAGAGAGGAAGACTCCCACCTACATCCCCCTGTAGGAAGGACCAAAGTTTCCTTCCCTGCACCCACTCCTGGAGTAGGGGCAAGAGGTTCTCTATGGGGTTCCTCAGTGGGGTGAGCTCCACCTTCCTTCAGAGTTTCAAAGGAACCCCTCGAGCAAGGTTCTGCCTGGCTCCAGGTGAGGGTTCCCCCTTATCCAGGCCTTCTCCCTACAGGTGTGCTAGAGTTGGGCCTCACAGGTACAAGGGTAGTCAGGACTTGGATTGGGACCATGGCTCTGGCAGGGGATTGGTCTGATTTGCTGGTCAATCTCAATTCAGTGAGATGAGACAGAGGAGGACTAGCAGGACCTTGCTTTGGGTCTGCTGTCTAAAACCCTCAGAGAGTCACAACATGACCTAACTTTGTTTGTTTTCATTTGCTGGACATATATCTCCCTCTAGGCCTTCATGGGGAAGAGTCTTTCCATTCAGTCATATATTCAACAAGGGTTCATTGAGGCTCAACTGCACACCAGGCACTGGAGATGAGGCAGTGTTTGTGAACACCACATACTATGAGGCCTGGCTGTGCAGCTCATGTTTGAGAGGAGACAGCAACTACAACAACAACAACAAAGAATCATAATAAATAAATGAAATACCCATGTTCAATGGTGGGAAATTTTAAGAACAAACAATAAATGAGAAATGAAATGTTAAGATGTAGATAGAAGGTGACATTTTAGATCGGGTTTTTCAAAGGAAAGAAGATTTTGAGTAAAGAACAGAAGGAAGAAAGGGAAGTGTCTAAGGAGATGTCTAGGGAAAGATGGCTCCAGTCAAAGAGAACAGCAGATGCAAAGGTCCTGAGGTGGAAAGTGCCTGGGCTTTATTTGAGAAACAGCAAAGAGGCTAATAGGGCCAGACAGAACGAAGAAAGCAGAGAGGAGAATAGCAGGAAATGAAGTTGAAGATGTAGCATGGGGCTGGATGGCTCCAGGCTTCCTACTTCAGTGGAAATGCTGGGGTCTCCACATGGAGTGAGGCAGGGAGTCATCAGAGGGCAGGGAAGTGACATGACCTGGTTGGCAATGAGCAGAGTGTCTTTCACTGCTGCTTTAAGAGCATACTGATGGGGAGACAAGGGAGAAAGTCGGGAGAGCTTGCAAGAATCCAGCATACACATGAAGGTGGCATGAACGGAGTGGGGGCAGTGGGAGTTCTGCAAATTTGGTCAGAATTACAGAGAGAAGAGTGCTGTCACAGGCAAGGCTGTTTTCCATTTAACTTAATGCCTCTAGTTAGGTTCGCTGTTGGTCTAGCAACGCGGAGCTCTTGCAGACCGAAGAGGTTCCTTGCTTCTCCTTACCTGTTCATCTACCCACAGAGAATCTTCTTGCTGGGTAGGATGAAGCAGTTCTTCTTTCCCTTGCCAGGAACTGTCCTCCGTTTCCCTGCCTCTCCCAGTTCTGCTTTTGCTTATTGGAGGCAGCACAGCTCCTATGCCCATTCTATCTCTATGTCCATTTCCAGCTGTGCCACATCTGGGGAGCGGAAGACCCCAGATGAAGACAGGAAGAGGGGAGAAATGGGAGGCTGGCCAGCAGGTAGGTTGGTGCTGGTCTGGCTCTGGTCTTCTGGGTGCCAGCCATACTCTGTACCATGGATATCAGTTCTGGAGACAGGTTTATCAATCACTGTTCCTAGGCCCCAGAGTGCTATCATTGTGCATCATTTTGGAAACTTTTCATAAAATTATTTCCATAGATGTTGTACGTGGGGGAGGGAGAGGTATCTAGTGACCTCTGTCACTACCAGTCCCTTTGGTAACTGGATATTACCGCTCTCTATTTCAGTCACACATTTTTCCACTGGATAAAATTTTAAGACTCTACAGACACATAGAAGAGTACTTCAGATACTGAAAAACAATAGCAGGTTTCTTTGAATGCATAATCCATAAAGATATCAAGAACATAGGCATCAGCTGACCCAGATACATGTGATTGCATGTGCTCAACACCCATCTTTTCTACAGTGGCATCTCAAAGGTCCTAAGGACTAAATGTAAAAAATTGTGCCACTCAATGCTAAAATATTGAGGGTTTACAAGGCAAGAAAAATTAGAATATCCAAGTGGTTTCATCAGAAACTTTATCTTTTCCACATTGATGGTATACAGAAACATGAAGAAGTTCCAGATATGACATTTAACCCAATAGTGTCAACCGGCTGGGACAGGGAGACAAGTGTGAGATTTTTCACTCTGGTCTCAGCATTTCCACTGGAGAATATTCACCTACCAAGGATCGTGAAGCAGACAGGTCCTCATTTTCACCTCTGAAAATGTGGGTCTGCTAAAATTTAATGACAACTTTAACAATCTTAAAAATCAGAACATCAAAATCACAAGTATCAGGATAAACAGCCTATGAATATTACACTTCTGGTGGTAAGGGGTTTCTGAGCAAAGAGCCCTGGAACCTGGGTTGGGGAGGGATTTATGGCCACCCTAAAGATAGAGACCTCTGGAAAGATGTCATCTCACCTGATCTGGAAGTATCTGTTTACTTGCTGGAGTGTAAGTCTTTTGCCTCCTCTGCTCAGAAAGGATTTCATCATTTTCCAGAACAAAGGTCTTTCTTCCTTTTTCCAGAGAGGAACATGGCCAGATGGGCCAGGAACTCCTATATAAGGGCCGAGTCATAATTTCAGGGTTTCTCTCCTGTGGCACAAAGCCCTGCCTTAGGGAACCCCTGGCTCCCATCGCTTCACCCCCAAGGGGAAACGATGGTAAGACTACACAGAAATCAGTCTTTTCTCTCATCCAAAGACCTCATGGTTTTGGTCTGAATAAATGAAGACAAGAGACTGTATCATTTCACATCGAAAGGATAGTTGGCTGTGATGGTGACACCATTCACATTCTCCTCCGCAGGGATCACACATCCTGCCTGCCATGCAACTTGCTCGTGCTATGTGTGGGAAGACCAGAGACACCCACCTCACACACTTTGGACTTGACCATGTGCTCTGGCCTGTTAAATGGGATGTTCACTTCAGAGCAAGAAGTTTTAAGAGAGATGAGTTTACACCACCCCTCTTGCTCCTAGCAACAGCATGTTCTAATTCTAGATTGGGCTATGCCTTCAGCCTACACCTCAAAAGGAAGAACACATATGCAGTCCAACCCACAAAGTGAAGGAGAACGGCAGCCGACCCCCAGCCTAAGTGTGATGGGAGGGAGAAATAAATGTTTTAGCGGGAGCCATGAAGTTATGGGGATGTTTATTTCACAGCCTACCCAGGAAAAGCAAACTGTGGGGATACTTGTTTCACAACATCACCAGCCAAAGCAGACTGACACGGCTGCAAAACAGCCTCCGTCCTACTCCTCTCTGCACTGGGCCCCACTGCCCACATCCTGATTCTTCCACCAACCAGCATTTGGTATTTCCCTAAACTGACCTTCTTTAAAAGAAAGGTCTTCTATTTCATGAGTGAGGAAGAGGTTTCAGAACCAATATAAACTTGTGAGATGGCCATGATCTAAGATACATCTTTCTTCTCTCCTGTCCCAGTCAAACCATCCCAATCAACCAAGTCCTCTACTTTTTATTTTTGTACTTGCTGTTTCCTCTCCTCCATTGAAACTCCAAGCTGTTTTGATCACTGTCCCCTAGGAACTGTCAACTCTCAGGTCAAATTTGTCTCAGTAGTCATTAGGTCAGGACATACCTTGTATCCTTCCCTCCTCAATATTTCCCACAAAGAACACATTCTTTGCTACAAGAGAGAAGATTGGATTCTATTCGGTGGCTGCAGTGCTGGGCTGCTGGTAAGGGATCATAGTTATATATTTGCATTTACTAAGTTTTTATCTCAAAACATAGAAAACCACGGGAAACCATCTCCTGCCCCATCAGAAGGTTGCATTTTCTGCTTCGATCTGCTGTCTCGAGTCCTTTTCAATCTCTTAGCTGGCAAACAGAAAGTCCCCTTTAGGGCATGAAAGCAATTACAAAATTGGAGTTTAACAGACTTAAACTGGGTCCTCCTGGAGGCATTTGCACTTTAGAATAAGAGCAGTCTCAGGTCATAGCGGCTGGGACAGGGAGAGAGTAGGCTGGAGAAGACCTGCCAGGAAAGGTTAGTGTCTGGTCTCTCTTCACTGTCTACCATGGCCAAAAGGGGCTTTGGACAAACCACAGCCAGAGTCTGTTAAAGGTTGCTCACTTGAAGTCAAAGAGCTTAGAAGGCCTCGAATTTACACTTAATGAATTCGGTCACTGCTTCATTTTGCCTATCCAGAATCTAATAGTTTAAGGAATAACACGGCAGAGTTCCATGTGATTTTAATGGAGGCACACCGAGCAAATGGGGTAACATAAGCCCGTACATATCAATTCAGGGAACCCACATGGTGTGCAAGAGCTGCGGGGATGCATTGAGAGTTGTAAATACCGTGACAAAAAGAGTTGCTTTGAAAGGCTTGTGATGGGAGAGACAGATGGTTCCCAGATGTAGAACAAGCAGGAGGGCAGGGGGAGGTGGAGAAGTCTGAGTTCAAGTCTGCTTCTGCAAATTCCAGCTCTGGGACCATGAGCAAGTTACTCAAGCTATCCAAACATCACTTGTAAATGAGGACTCTGAGTGTTTCTACTCCACAGTGCTATTAGTGCATTGAAGTAGGAAAATACATGGAAAGCACCAGATACACGGCACCTGCAGGACTGAGAGAGACACAGAGCTCAGTATCAAGGAAGGCGTGTTAAGTTCAGGAACTGAGGGGCCTTCCCACTCCAGCCAGAGCCTTAAAGAAGGACTAATGCTTGGCTGAGACTTCAACCGCCTGGCCCCTTTTCTGATTTATTTATTTATTTTTTTTAAAAAAATTTCGGCAAACTTCAAAAAGCTGTGAGACTATTACAATGAATTCCCTAATACATTTCACAAAGTTTCTCTAAATGTTAATATTTTGCTACATTTGTTTTTGCTTTCTCTCTCTCTGCTTGTGTGTATGCATACACACACACTCATGCATATAAACATATATAATTTATTTTTTTTTTAAAGATTTATTTATTTGACAGAGATCACAAGTAGGCAGAGAGGCAGGCAGAGAGAGAGGAAGGGAAGCAGAATCCCCGCTGAGTAGAGAGCCCAATGCAGGATCCTGGGATCAGACCTGAGCCAAAGGCAGAGCTTTAACCCACTGAGCCTACCCAGGCGCCCCTACATATATAATTTATATAATTATGCATATTGATATGTGTGCATGTCTGATTTTTTTTGAACCATTGAAAAGTGGTCTGTAGATACTCTTTACTGCTAAATACTTTGGTGTATATTTCCTAAAAGCGAGAAATTATTTTATATAACTACAGTGTGATTGTAAAAATTAGGACATGAGCATTGACACTATTCTGTTATGTAATCTTTAGACCTCATTCAGATTATGCCGATTTTTTTCAATAATGTCATTTATGGGAAAAGAAAAGCTCGAAGATCCCAGGGCATGTGTAGCATTCAGTTGTCATTCTTTGTATTCCGTGACATGGGTAGTCTTCTAGGCTGCAGACCAGTCATTTTGCGGAGTGTCTCTCACCTTAAATTTGGCTGATGTTTTCTCATCATCAGCACAGACTTTGTTTTTTGGGCCAGAACACCAAAGAAGCAAAGCTGAATTCTGTGGGCACCATGTTGGGTACATACACTATCACTCCCCATTTCTGATGCAGTTATCTTCGATTACTCAGTTAAGGTGATGTCTGCCAGGTTTCTCCGCTGTAAAGCTATTCAATCCTTTACAATTAGTAAGTATCTTATGGATACTTTGAGATTATGTAAATACATTATTACTTCTTAGACATTCACCTACTTCTTTTAGTACAATTAATTACTTTTGCCTCAATCAGTTATTATCTTGAGGGTCCTTTGCAATTAGTAAGTATCTTATGGTTATTTTGAGATTATATAAATACATTATTACTTCTTAGACATTCACCTACTTCTTTTAGCATCAGTTAATCATTTTTGCCTCAGTCAGTTATTATCTTGAGGGTCTTATCCCCTTTCTTAACAGAGGTTTTGAATTCTGGCTTTTGAGGAATATTTTCTACAGCAGTGAATTTTATAATGAGACTCACTAGCATTACTATACTATAAAGCATCTTTCCAAAATGGCTCCTGCCTGATGTCAGCTAGTTGCAAAGACTAATTTATGAAAGGTGGGCATAACCAACACTGGGAATATATTTTATTTGCCAGAAAGTGGATAAAAATTAAATTTCTCTTGACTTTAATTATAGTAGTCATTTCACATTTGGTTTCAACATAGTATTTCTCCCTCTCCTTCCTTCCTTCCTTCCTTATTTCCTTCCTCCCTCCCTCCCTTCCTCCCCCTTTTTTTCTTCCTCCCTTTCTTTTTTCTTTCTCTCTCCCTCCCCTTTTCTTCCTTCTCTCTCTCTCCCTTTGCTTCCCTCCCTCCCCCTCTACCTTCCTTTATGAAAGAAACTTGCTCTTATTGTGGAAAATCTGAAAGCAAACAAAAGCAGAAAACAAGAAAAAAGGACACCCATAACTCAGAATCTCAAGCTATAAAGCATTATTTTATATAAATACAGTACAAGTATAAAAATTAGGAAATTCCAATTACTCTTTTATTAACTGTCTGATCTTATTCTTTGCGTGTTTATCTACAGAAGCTTAGCATTGTTTTTTACTTAAGTATAGGAGTTCTATTCACCCCAAAATATTAAGCTATTGTCCAATGTGCTTGTTGCAAATATCTTCCTCTTGTGTTATTTGCCTTTAAATTTTGCATATTTGAGGTTTCATTTATTTATTTATTTTAGAGAGCGAGAGAGCATAAGATTAGGGTGGAGGCGAAGGGAGAAGCATACTCTCCAGTGAGCAGGAAGCCCGATGTGGGACTCAATCCCAGGACTCTGGGATCATGACCTGATCAGAGGGCAGACACTCAACTGACTGAGCCACCCAGACACCCTAATTTTATGTATTTGGATACAAGTGGAAGATTTCCAATTTTATGTAGTTAAGCTTTTTCTTTCTGATTCCTTCTCACACATGATCTTAGGAAGCCTTGTGCTCCTTTCTTTTGTACCCAACTAGCTGCTGTGGCACTACTGAAAATGTTGGTTCTCATGTCCATCTGTGGCTATTTGGGAGCATGTGAAAAACATCCCTCTTCCTTGCTGATACCTGCTGCCTCTGTTATGTAGCAGAATTTCCATGTGTTAGCATTTATTCTCATTCTGCAGTTCCAGAAACCTATCATTGTTTTCAGAGTCAAGACCACATTCCAGTCATTGCTGTAGCTTTGACTATGGTGATGTTAGCCTTATTTCATTCTTTCTCTTTTGTCCTCTTTAAATGTATCTCTTCTATGGACACTTGGGTGGCTTAGTCAGCTAAGCATCTGCTGGGGCTCAGGTCATGATTTTGGGGTACTGGGATCAACTCCTGCCTCAGACTCTCTGCTCAGCATAGTCTGCTTCTCCCTCTCCCTCTGTGCTCTCTTTCTCACTCTCACATTCTCTCTCAAGTTAATAAATAAAATCTTACATTGAGAAAAAAAATGTATCTCTCTGGCCTCCTTACACTTTCACGATATTTTAGAAAAATATTATCAAAAGAAGTTAATCAAAAATTTTAATAGGAAAATTGAGTACATTTTTATTATTACACTGTACCCTATATATGAGTTACCATGAAACAGATCCTCAACTTCACAATATTCAGTTTTCTCCTGAAAGAACATGGAACGTCTGTGGATTAATGTAAATCTTTTATGTTTCTTGGTAAAGCTTTGTAGTTTAATCTGCATACTGCTTGCATTTAATGATTACATACAGACATTTTATATTTTTATTAATGCTGTGAATAAGATGATTTTTAAATCACTTTACAATTTTATATTCTGAATAGCATTAGTTTTGTGAACTGCCTTAATTATTCAATTAACTAGCTATTTCTCTTCCATTTTACAAGTCTACAATCATATCCCTAGAAATGATTGCTGTGTTGTTGTTGTTGTTTTCTTAACTTTACAATGGCCACTCACACTGCTTTTGTTCTATATCTCCTTGCATTAACCAGAACTCCAGACCAGTGTTAAATAATTACTCAACATGGTGGTCAATTTCACATCATTTATGACAGTGACAGAAACATACTTAACATAAAGCAGGACACTGGCCATTACTTTGAAATAGGCATTAATTTCCATCTTGTATTATCTAGATGAATAGATGCTTTATTAAGTCATTTTACTGTGAATAATGGTAATCACAGTCATCAAACATAAAATATGATAAGGCATTCTCATGATATTGTGGCAGCCCTGAAAAGGTAAATCAGATTTTTTTTTCCTTTTTAATTTTTTATTTTTTATAGACATATATTTTTATCCCCAGGGGTACAGGTCTGTGAATCGCCAGGTTTACACACTTCACAGCACTTATCAAAGCACATACCCTCCCCAATGTCCATAACCCGACCCCTGTTCTCCCATCCCCCCTCCCTCTGAGCAACCCTCAGTTTGTTTTGTGAGATTAAGAGTCACTTATGCTTTGTCTCCCTCCCAGTCCCATCTTGTTTCATTGATTCTTCTCCTACCCACTTAAGCCCCCATGTTGCATCACCACTTCCTCATATCAAGGGAGATCATATGATAGTTGTCTTTCTCTGCTTGACTTACTTCGCTAAGCATGATACCCTCTAGTTCCATCCATGTTGTCACAAATGGCAAGATTTCATTTCTTTTGATGGCTGCATAGTATTCCATTGTGTATATATACCACTTCTTCTTTATCCATTCATCTGTTGATGGACATCTAGGTTCTTTCCATAGTTTGGCTATTGTGGACATTGCTGCTATAAACATTCGGGTGAATGTGCCCCTTTGGATCACTACGTTTGTATCTTTAGGGTAAATACCCAGTAGTGCAATTGCTGGGTCATAGGGCAGTTCTATTTTCAACATTTTGAGGAACCTCCATGCTGTTTTCCAGAGTGGTTGCACCAGCTTGCATTCCCACCAACAGTGTAGGAGGGTTCCCTTTTCTCCGCATCCTCGCCAGCATCTGTAATTTCCTGACTTCTTGATTTTAGCCATTCTGACTGGTGTGAGGTGATATCTCATTGTGGTTTTGATTGGTATTTCCCTGATGCCGAGTGATATGGAGCACTTTTTCATGTGTCTGTTGGTCATATGGATGTCTTCTTTGCAGAAATGTCTGTTCATGTCCTCTGCCCATTTCTTGATTGGATTATTTGTTCTTTGGGTGTTGAGATTGCTAAGTTCTTTATAGATTTTGGACACTAGTCCTTTATCAGATATGCCGTTTGCAAATATCTTCTCCCATTCTGTCAGATGTCTTTTGATTTTGTTAACTGTTTACTTTGCTGTGCAAAAGCTTTTGATCTTGATGAAATCCCAATAGTTCATTTTTGCCCTTGCTTCCCTTGCCTTTGGCGATGTTCCTAGGAAGATGTTGCTGCGGCTGAGGTCGAAGAGGTTGCTGCCTGTGTTCTCCTCAAGGATTCTGATGGATTCCTTTCGCACATTGAGGTCCTTCATCCATTTTGAGTCTATTTTTGTGTGTGGTGTAAGGAAATGGTCCAATTTCATTTTTCTGCATGTGGCTGTCCAATTTTCCCAACACCATTTATTGAAGAGGCTGTCTTTTTTCCATTGGACATTCTTTCCTGCTTTGTCGAAGATTAGTTGACCATAGAGTTGAGGGTCTATTTCTGGGATCTCTATTCTGTTCCATTGATCGATGTGTCTGTTTTTGTCCCAGTACCATGCTGTCTTGATGATGACAGCGTTGTAATAGAGCTTGAAGTCCGGAATTGTGATGCCACCAACTTCGGCTTTCTTTTTCAATATCCCTTTGGCTATTCGAGGTCTTTTCTGGTTCCATATAAATTTTAGAATTATTTGCTCCATTTCTTTGAAAAAGATGGATGGTACTTTGATAGGAATTACATTAAATGTGTAGATTGCTTTAGGTAGCATAGACATTTTCACAATATTTATTCTTCCAATCCGGGAGCATGGAACATTTTTCCATTTCTTTGTGTCTTCCTCAATTTCTTTCATGAGTACTTTATAGTTTTCTGAGTATAGATTCTGTGCCTCTTTGGTTAGGTTTATTCCTAGGTATCTTATGGTTTGGGGTGCAATTGTAAATGGGATGGACTCCTTAATTTCTCTTTCTTCTGTCTTGTTGTTGGTGTAGAGAAATGCAACTGATTTCTGTGCATTGATTTTATATCCTGACACTTTACTGAATTCCTGGACAAGTTCTAGCAGTTTTGGAGTGGAGTCTTTTGGGTTTTTGACATATAGTATCATATCATCTGCAAAGAGTGAAAATTTGACTTCTTCTTTGCCCGTTTGGATGCCTTTAATTTCCTTTTGTTGTCTGATTGCTGAGGCTAGGACTTCTAGTACTATGTTGAATAGCAGTGGTGATAATGGACATCCCTGCCGTGTTCCTGACCTTAGTGGAAAAGCTTTCCATTTTTCTCCATTGAGAATGATATTTGCGGTGGGTTTATCATAGATGGATTTGAAGATACTGAGGTATGTGCCCTCTATCCCTACACTTTGAAGAGTTTTGATCAGGAAGGGATGCTGTACTTTGTCAAATGCTTTTGCAGAATCTATTGAGAGTATCATATGGTTTTTGTTCTTTCTTTTATTGATGTGTTGTATCACGTTGACTGATTTGCGGATGTTAAACCAACTTTGCAGCCCTGGAATAAATCCCACTTGGTCGTGATGAATAATCCTTTTAATGTACTGTTGAATCCTATTGCCTAGTATTTTGGTGAGAATTTTCGCATCTGTGTTCATCAAGGATATTGGTCTATAGCTCTCTTTTTTGATGGGATCCTTGTCTGGTTTGGGGATCAAGGTGATGCTGGCCTCATAAAATGAGTTTGGAAGTTTTCCTTCCATTTCTACTTTTTGGAACAGTTTCAGGAGAATAGGAATTAGTTCTTCTTTAAGTGTTTGGTAGAATTCCCCCGGGAAGCCGTCTGACCCTGGGCTTTTGTTTGTTTGGAGATTTTTAATGACTGTTTCAATCTCCCTACTGGTTATGGGTCTGTTCAGGCTTTCTATCTTCCTCGTTCAGTTGTGGTAGTTTATATGTTTCTAGGAATGCATCCATTTCTTCCAGATTGTCAAATTTGTTGGCATAGAGTTGCTCATAGTATGTTCTTATAATAGTTTGTATTTCTTTGGTGTTAGTTGTGATCTCTCTTCTTTCATTCATGATTTTATTTATTTGGGTCCTTTCTCTTTTCTTTTTGATACGTCTGGCCAGGGGTTTATCAATTTTATTAATTCTTTCAAAGAACCAGCTCCTAGTTTCGTTGATTTGCTCTATTGTTTTTTTGGTTTCTATTTCATTGATTTCTTCTCTGATCTTTACGATTTCTCTTCTCCTGCTGGGCTTAGGGTTTCTTTCTTGTTCTTTCTCCAGCTCCTTTAGGTGTAGGGTTAGGTTGTGTACCTGAGACCTTTCTTGTTTCTTGAGAAAGGCTTGTATTGCTATATATTTTCCTCTCAGGACTTCCTTTGTTGTGTCCCACAGATTTTGAACCGTTGTATTTTCATTATCATTTGTTTCCATGATTTTTTTCAATTCTTCTTTAATTTCCCGGTTGACCCATTCATTCTTTAGAAGGATGCTGTTTAGTCTCCATGTATCTGGGTTCTTTCCAAACTTCCTCTTGTGGTTGAGTTCCAGCTTCAGAGCATTGTGGTCTGAAAATATGCAGGGAATGATCCCAATCTTTTGATACCGGCTGAGTCCTGATTTAGTTCCGAGGATGTGATCTATTCTGGAGAATGTTCCATGTGCGCTAGAGAAGAATGTGTATTCTGTTGCTTTGGGATGAAATGTTCTGAATATATCTGTGATTTCCATCTGGTCCAGTGTGTCATTTAAGGCCTTTATTTCCTTGTTGATCTTTTGCTTGGATGATCTGTCCATTTCAGTGAGGGGAGTGTTAAAGTCCCCTACTATTATTGTATTATTGTTGATGTGTTTCTTTGATTTTGTTATTAATTGGTTTATATAGTTGGCTGCTCCCACGTTGGGGGCATAGATATTTAAAATTGTTAGATCTTCTTGTTGGACAGACCCTTTGAGTATGATATAGTGTCCTTCCTCATCTCTTATTATAGTCTTTGGCTTAAAATCTAATTGATCTGATATAAGGATTGCCACTCCTGCTTTCTTCTGATGTCCATTAGCATGGTAAATTCTTTTCCATCCCCTCACTTTAAATCTGGAGGTGTCTTCGGGCTTAAAATGAGTTTCTTGGAGGCAACATATAGATGGGTTTTGTTTTTTTTAATCCATTCTGATACCCTGTGTCTTTTGATTGGGGCATTTAGCCCATTAACATTCAAGGTATCTATTGAGAGATATGAATTTAGTGCCATTGTATTGCCTGTAAGGTGACTGTGACTGTATATTGTCTCTGTTCCATACTGATCTACCACTTGTAAGCTCTCTCTTTGCTTAGAGGACCCCTTTCAATATTTCCTGTAGAGCTGGTTTAGTCTTTGCAAATTCTTTCAGTTTTTGTTTGTCCTGGAAGCTTTTAATCTCTCCTTCTATTTTCAATGATAGCCTAGCTGGTTATAGTGTTCTTGGCTGCATGTTTTTCTCATTTAGTGCTCTGAAAATATCATGCCAGCTCTTTCTGGCCTGCCAGGTCTCTGTGGATAAGTCAGCTGCCAATCTAATATTTTTACCATTGTATGTTACAGACTTCTTTTCCTGGGCTGCTTTCAGGATTTTCTCCTTGTCACTAAGACTTGTAAATTTTACTATTAGGTGACGGGGTGTGGGCCTATTCTTATTGATTCTGAGGGACATTCTCTGAACCTCCTGAATTTTGATGCTCGTTCCCTTTGCCATATTGGGGAAATTCTCCCCAATAATTCTCTCCAGTATACCTTCTGCTCCCCTCTCTCTTTCTTCTTCTTCTGGAATCCCAATTATTCTAATGTTGTTTCGTCTTATGGTGTCACTTATCTCTCGAATTCTCCCCTCGTGGTCCAGTAGCTGTTTGTCCCTCTTTTGCTCAGTTTCTTTATTCTCTGTCATTTGGTCTTCTATATCACTAATTCTTTCTTCTGCCTCATTTATCCTAGCAGTGAGAGCCTCCATTATTTATTGCACCTCATTAATAGCTTTTTTGATTTCAACTTGGTTAGATTTTAGTTCTTTTATTTCTCCAGAAAGGGCTCTAATATCTTCCATGCTTTTTTCGAGCCCAACTAGAACCTTGAGAATTGTCATTCTGAACTCTAGATCTGACATATTACCAATGTCTGTATTGATTAGGTCCCTAGCCTTCGGTACTGCCTCTTGTTCTTTTTTTTGTGTTGAATTTTTCCGTCTTGTCATTTTGTCCAGATAAGAGTATATGAAGGAGCAAGTAAAATACTAAAAGGGTGGCAACAGTCCCAGGAAAATATGCTTTAACCAAATCAGATGAGATCCCAAATCGTGAGGGGGGAAAACGGGGATAAAACGAGGTTCAAAAAGAAAGAAAGAAAAAAAAGTAGAAGAAGAAGAAGAAAAGAATTAAATAAAAAGAAAACGAATAAAGAAAAATATAAAAAAGAAAAAATATATATATTAGATAAACTAGTTAAAAAACATTAAAAAAGAAAAGGGTAAAAGTTGAAAAAAATTTTAGCAGAAGAAGAGAAAAAAAAAAAAAAGAAAAAATTAAATTAACTGCAAGACTAAAAAATCACAGGGAGAAAGCCATGAGTTCTGTGCTTTGCTTTCTCCTCCTCTGGAATTCTGCTGCTCTCCTTGGTATTGAAACTGCACTCCTTGGTAGGTGAACTTGGTCTTGGGTGGATTTCTTGTTGATCTTTTGGGGGAGGGGCCTGGTGTAGTGATTCTCAAGTGTCTTTGCCCCAGGCGGAATTGCACCGCCCTTACCAGGGGCCAGGCTGAGTAATCTGCTCGGGTTTGCTTTCAGGAGCTTTTTTTCCCTGAGCGCTTTCCGTAGAGTTCGGGAAGATGGGAATACAAATGGCGGCCTCCTGGTCTCCAGTCCGGAGGAGCCGAGAACCCAGGGCCCCACTCCTCAGTGTGCCCTCAGAGAACAGCGCCCAGTAACTCCGGTCTGCCTGACCTCTGGCCGCGCTCCGAGCTCACCGAGCCTGCGGCTGGCTCAAGGTAACACCGAGCTGTGATCTTACTGTCGGCTCTGTCTCTGTAGCCGGCTTTCCCGTTCCAATACCCGCAAGCTGTGCGACACTCAGACACCCCGATCCTTCTGTGACCCTGCGGGACCTGAGGCCACGCTGACCCGGTGTGGGCTTCACCCCGGTTTAGCCTCAGGAGCGATGTCCCTCAGCGGAACAGACTTTTAAAAGTCCTGATTTTGTGCTCCGTTGCTCCACCGCTTGCCGGGAGCCAGCCCCTCCCCCCGGGATCTATCTTCCTGTCGCTTTGGATTCACTTCTCTGCCGGTCCTACCTTTCAGAAAGTGGTTGTTTTTCTGTTTCCAGAATTGTTGTTGTTCTTCTCTTCGATCTGCCGATGGATTTGCAGGTGTTTGCAATCTTTAGATAAGCTATCTAGCTGATCTCCTGCTAGCTGAAGTAGTCTCAGCCTGCTACTTCTCCCCCATCTTGACTCCTCCCGGTAAATCAGATTTCTGACTGATGGAGACGTCCCCGAGCTGTGCTCAGGAGCCCATGACCCACCCCGGGTGGCTCCTGCCCAGGGCTGGGTGTCGCAAGGAAGCCCAGGTGGCCCCATTCCCAGGAGATGAGACGCTGTCCTGAAAGGCCTGGCAAGATCCACTCAAGCTTCTTCGCTCTCTTGACAACGATCAGCCCTGATGTGCTCTCTGCCTCACAGCCTTTCTAGCTCCCACGCCACCACCCCTTCCAGGGGTTTCTCCTAATGACACCTCACCCCCAAATGGCTAATCTCATCATGTACCTCCTGCTCAGAGGACATGAAGTAACACAGACATGAAGAGTTTGGGTCTGTGATAGAAAATTCAGGCTGTTTCACTGTCCTTTCAGATCTGCCAATTGAGTAACAATGTTATTTCAAAATATATTACTTCAGTAATATAAGAAGCTAAAGCCCATGGTCAGTGAGTTCATAGGGACCAGCTTTCCTCCACACAGTTTCACTTGGTCCTCCCCATCACACCACCAGTGTCAGAGCAGGGAAGCCTGTCCTCATTTTAAGGGGAATGACAAACAACAGAAGTCTCAGAAAGTTCTAGTGATCTGAGCAGCTCTAGAAATAAGGAAAGAACCAGGACCAGAGCTTACGTCTTTTTAATTTGTATTCAAAATGCTTTCCATTTTAACCCCCAATTCTCTAAATTCATATAGAACATACTAACGTTATTTGATTTACAAAAGTAGATATGGTATCTAGTGACATTTTGACTTTACAGGGAGATATCTAAATAATAATCTAATAATGCAAATCAAAGATCTCTTCAAGTAGTAATTATGTATCTTGTGCATATTCTACATTACAGAAATCTCACAGAAAATTTTCCATTATTTTCTACTATTAGGATTTTTAACCTTTTTTAGTGGCATGAACGAGTTCACGTTAGTTTATAAAAATGTTCTTCACATTCCAGAAATAGCAATGTTATGGTTGGGATATTTGCCTACATTAGCACATAATTCTAGACTTCTGGTTTATTCACTACAGTATTTCATCGCTGTGTTTTCCAAAATGTATTTATCTACTCTCTTATAAGTGAGAGTTTAGATTTTTTCCATTTTTTTTTCTTTTGCCATATAAGCATGTCACTTTTTTTTACCCACAACCCGTTACAACCCATTAGACACATATAGGAGAGGTTCCTGAGAGTGTGCACAGGTGTGGGTTTGTGCGAACAGTAAGACAACTGATCCTTCACTTTCCTGGGAGGGCACTGTGCTTGCCAAAGGGGCAGAACCCATTCATTTTCCACACCAGTGTGGTTCCCATGTTTCTACATTCTTTCCAATGTTCGTTATGGTCAGCCTCCTTTTTTGTGCTGAGGGGCATAAAATTGTATATCACTATGGGTTTAATTTCTATTTCTCTTATTATTAGTGCTTAAGATTTACTCCCCAGTCAGTGTTTTATTGTTAATTCTAGGCCACTCACCCTTTCATATCTCTGTGAGTTCCTTGACCCTCCTCACTGCGCTGCCAAGCCCTTGACCCATCTCCATTGTCACAGTGCTAGCTTTCATCCACCTTCATCCCTCCCTGAACTTTCACTAGGGGTATTTACCTGCCATCAGTTTAGTCTTGTTATTTCCTTGCTTAAAACACTGAATGGTCCCCCACTGCTTACAAGACCAAATCCAAACTCGCCAGTGCAGAAAACTCAGCCTCCATAGGTTGGTCTCATTACTCCTCTTTCCAGGATTATCCCAACCACTCCTACCCACATACCACACTGCGTCCTGCTGTTCAGTGGTTCTAAAAATACTTCTTGCCAGCGTCCCTTTTCATATGGTGCTGTCTCTGCCTAAGATGCTTTCCTTTTCTTTCCCTGGAGACTCCCACTCTTCACCTCATTCAATGCCACATCTCCTACCTCAGCCAGATTGTTGGCATCCCTCTGAACGCCCAGGGCTTTTGTTTTTTAGCTGCAAGCCCATGAATCACATTATACTGTGCTTGTTTGCACATCAGACCCTTGTAAGGCCTTGAGCTCAGAGATCCACAGATAATGTATTAGTGATACATGCTGCTGGCAGGGCCCCAGTGGGCACTCAGTGACAAACACATGATGTTTTATACTAAATGGGGTCCAGGAATCTTTGGAAGAGCCAATATACCCATTCATTCACTGTAGATGCCTTTTCTAGGCACGAGTAATACAAAAGCGGGTAAAACAGTTGAAATGTCTTTTTCTACCATCTTGGAGCATACATTTAGACTGAGAAGACGGATGATAAACAGAAGTGAATGAGTTATGTAGTGTACTGGAAAGGGATGTGAGCTTTGGGGAAAGCAGGGCTCAGACACAGGATGAGCACTGGGAGGCAGGAGGCTGTGAGGGACTGAGTTGTAAGAGGGGCAACAGGACAAAATGGATGTGGCGGAGGGAGGGAAGGACATATGTGGATATGTGGGGAAAGAGCTTACCAGGCAGAAGAATGGCAAAAGCCAAAACCTAAAGGAAGGGGCATGTCTGGCACAATGGAGGAAAGCAGGAACAGAGGCTGGGGAGGAAGGTAGAGATGTAGACGGGGAGGAAAGGAGGGCGGCCACCTAGGTACCACCTCCTTAAGTCCTAGTAAGGACTCTGATTTTGCTCCTAAGAGATAGGAAGCCACTGAAGGGATTTGAGCAGAGGTTTTAATGGGTTCTCCCAGGGTGTGAGGGTGACCAAGAGAAAAAGCAGGGAGACAAATTAGGAGTCTTTGCAATAATTCCAGTGAGAAATGTTGGTGGTTTGGACTAGGTTAGGGGTGAGAAGTTGTTGCTGGATTTTATTTACTTATTTATTTTTAAGATTTTATTTATTTGACCGAGAGGGAGAGAGATCACAAGTAGGCAGAGCAGCAGGCAGAGAGAGTGGGGGAAGCAGGCTGCCTGCTGAGCAGAGAGCCTGATGTGGGGCTTGATCCCAGGACCCTGAGATCATGACCTGAGTTGAAGACAGAGGCTTAACCTACTGAGCCACCCAGGTGCCCCGTTGCTGGATTTTAGACAAACATCAATGATAAAAGCAAAGTGCCTGCTGCTGCATTGGCTACAGAATGTGAGTGAAAGAGAAGGAAGACACCATTGTTTGACCTGAGCCACATGGAAGGATAGACTTGCCATGAACTGTGATAGGGAAGGGGTGGAGCAGAGCTTGGGGGAAAAACAGGAGTTCAGTTTTGGACAATTTATGTTTGGAAATGCTTCTGAGACATCCAGGGGGAGAAGGCAATACAAGTCTAGTATTCAAAGGAGAGATGTGAAGTGGAAATACAAATACAGAAGTCATCAGCACACAGGTGAAACTGAAAGTCTTCAGAATAGATGGAACCACACCAGGGAAGTGAGTGTAGAGAAGACAGAAGGCCAAAGGCCTGAGCCCCAGAGTGCAGGAAAAGGAAGAAGAATCTGCAAAAGGAGCACAGGCATCAAGATGGCCACAGAGGTCATTACGTGGCCAAGGGAAGATAAACTGAAGGACACAAACCTCATACATAACAGGTTTCCAGATTAATTTCATAAACCGAAGCATCTGTGCAAGTTGCCCCCTACTGAACTTGGCTCTTTATAAAAAGCAAACAATTTCTCTAGACTAATTCAGTGGTAGCAGCAGAAGAAAATATTAATAAAAGATCTGACCTTCCAAGTTTCTTGTAAGGTTCCTCAAAGTATTTCAAGCATTCTCTTTGAAGTCCACATTTTGAAAACAGCTGATCCTAGATTGAGCATGGCTCAAATGTAATCCCCTCTGACACAAAGTATCTCCCAGACATGAATATTCTATAATTTTGCAAGATGTGCAAGACACAGAGATGGAATCAGATTTTATTGTAAGGAAAGGTGAGTCAGTTTGTGACTCTGCCATCTGATTTTCACAGTGAAAAGCCAGATTGTCCAGCTACATGCAAAAGAATAAAACTGGACCACTTTCTTGCACCACACACAAAAATAAACTCAAAATGGATTAAAGACGTAAAAGTGAGAACTGAAACCATAAAAATCTGGAAGAGAGCACAGGCAATAATGTCTGTGATACTCGTTATAGGAACATTTTTCTACATATGTCTCCTGAGGCAAGGGAAACAAAAGCAAAAATAAACTACTGAGACTACATCAAGATAGAAAGCTTCTGCACAGCAAAAGAAACAATCAACAAAACTAAAAGGCAATGTACAGAATGGGAGGAAAAAATTTGCAAATGACATATCCCATAAAAGGTTAGTATCCAAGATATATAAAGAATGTATACAACTCAACACTGAAAACCGAATAATCCAGTTAAGAATGGGCAGAAGACATGAACAGACATTTCTCCAAAGAAGACATACACATGGTCAATACACACATGAAAAGATGCTCAACATGACTCATCATCAGGGAAATGCAGATCAAAAACCACAGTAAGGCATCACCTCACACCTGTCAGAATGACTAAAACCCAAAATACAAGAAACAGCAAGTGTTGGAAAGGATGTAGAGAAAAAAGAACACTTGTGCACTGTTGGTAGAAATGTCAATGGTTGCAGCCACTGTGGAAAATAGGATGGAGGTTCCTCAAAAAATTAAAAATAGAATTACCATTTGATCTGGTAAATGCCCAGTAGTGGGACCCTGGCAACCATCTATCTAAATACTCAATAGTGGGTATTTACAAAGAATACAAAAACACTAATTGAAAAAGATATATGTGCTCCTATGTTTATTAAAACATTATTTATAATAGCCAAAATATGGAAGCAACCCAGTATCCATCAATAGAGGAATGGATAAAGAAGATATGGCGCACGCACACACACACACACACACACACACACCACCCAATGGATTATTAGCCCCAAAAAGGAATGAAATATTGCCATTTGCTATGACATGGCTGGACCTAGAGGTTATAATGCATAGCAAAATAAGTCAGTGAGAGAAAGACAAATATCATATGATTTCATTCGCTTGTGGAGTTTAAGAAACAAAACACATGAGCGAAGAAAAGAGACAAAAAAACCACCACAGACTCTTAACAACAGAGAAAAAACTGATGGTTACCAGTGGGGAGGTAGGTGGAATATGTATGAAATAGGTGAAGGAGGGGTACTTGGGTGGCTCAGTGGCTTAAGCCTCTGCCTTTGACTCAGGTCATGATCTCAGGGTCTTGGGACTGAGCCCCATATCGGCCTCTCTGTTCAGTGGGGAGCCTACTTCCCCCGTCTCTCTGCCTGCCTCTCTGCCTACTTGTGATCTCTTTCTCTCTGTCAAATAAATAAAATCTTTAAAAAAAAAAATAGGTGAAGGGGATTCAGAGTATACTTATGATGAGCACTGAGTAATGTATAGAATTGTTGAATCATTGTATTGTACCCCTAAAACTAATATAACACTATGTGAATTTTACTAAAAGTAAAATAAAATTTAAGAATTAATGAGGAAAAATTAAAAAACCCACCCAGATTGTCCAAAATGACTGAAGCTGCTTCCTCTGGGAGTTACATGATTTTTCTTGGGAGTTTTGAAAAATACCAAAGCCTGGTTTTCACCCACCGGAAGTCTGATCTAATTGTTCTAGGATGCTAATTGCCGTTAGGCTTGAGAAACACGGTCCAGAGTGGGCTTCTTAAATCTAAATGCATCTGAATTTCCCACACCGTTAAGCATTCTGATTCAGCAGGAGCCTGAACTCAACACTGCTATCAATTTCCCAAGTGAGGGTGTGATTTAGTCTAAAGACCACAGTTGGAGTAGCAAGAATTTACGCTACATAATGACCTCTACAAAAGTTAACTAGCATTATTATCTGTGATAACAAAATGTAGTCAACTCAACTATTAAAAGCTAGTTCTCCAGACTTTTGTTTAGGAAGTATTTACTGAGCTATTAGGTGCATGCTTGGCATTAGAACCTTCAAGAGATCCAGATACTAAGAGGAAAAAAGTTACGGTTCTGAACAGCATTAGGGAAGGTGAAAGGGTCTTCAATTCAAGCATCTTGTCTAACTGAATGGTACGTGTGGCCTAAAGAGATCAAAATATAGAATAACCCTGGAAAGTCAGCATCAGAAGCCAGAGAGTCTCCACTAAGCTCTAAGGTGGTACCAGTTACCATCGCTTTCATCTAGTACACAATGAAATGGGACCCTGGCAACCATCTAGCTTAAATCCTTAGCTCCCTTAGCCTTAAATCCCAGGTGATCAACGCTAACTTCACTCTTTGATAAAGGACCTGTCAAACCGTGTTCAAAGTGCTTCCAGGCCTTAGAGGAAGGATTCATTTAAGACTTCAGCAAGCCCACAGAGTCTTGCCTGGGCGGACACCAAACGCTGTACCCTGCGTGTCCCTCTAGAGTAGCAGGACCTGACTATGAATGTGTGAATCAGTGCTTCCTTCTGGGACACCAGCTGCACCTGACAATGCACAGGGAAGCCTGTGAATTTCTGGCCCGGAGCTGCCCATTTCTAGAGCAAACATACCTCTTACCTTCTTGTTTGGAAAAAGCAGCCTGAGCTCTTGACGAGCCAAGAGCACGGCTCTCAAGGTGACCCCCAGCCACTGCATGAGGAAGAAGAACTGGGACCTGACTCCCCTTCTGTTCTCTCAGATCATGTTGCCACTTAGGAACAAAATTCAACCTGTGATCTAAAATACTTGAAGTTGAATGGGCCAGTGTTGTGATATTGATTTTTTAAGTTAAAAATACAGGATAGGGGCACCTGGGTGGCTCAGTGGGTTAAAGCCTCTGCCTTCAGCTCAGGTCATGGTCTCAGGGTCCTGGGATCGAGCCCCGTATCGGGCTCTCTGCTCACTGGGGAGCCTGCTTCCTTCCTCTCTCTCTCTGCCTGCCTCTCTGCCTACTTGTGATCTCTGTCTGTCAAATAAATAAATAAAACAAAAAAAAAAAAATACAGGATGAACTATCAGTTTTCACCTGGAAAATTCTGTCCCCAAAGCTTCAAAATCCTTTTCGACACAGACTATTGGGCCATTCATACAGGTTTCCTCCAGAGGGGAATGTAAAATGCCGGCTAACTCCTCAGTGATACCCTGCCCCTCTCCCTGTTCTGCACCACACAAACCTCACTGCCTGTCCTTCTGGCTCAGGATTTCCTCTTCTTGGAAATTCTTCCCTCTCCTGGCCCCACAAGGAGCAGGTGCTGGCGGCCAGGTTTGCCCTAGACAACACCACTCCCAGGCCAAAGCTGACTGCCAGAGATGGACATGGCATCAAGTGGAGCCAATTAACTGGCTGACCAGTGACCAAAAAGAGTTCCTTCCCTGATTGTTCTAAGAGATATGAGTGGTGGGTGTTAGTTCTGTGAGGTCATCCAAACCTCAGGCCATGGGAGGACACGGACAAGCAAAGGAATACAGTCCAAAAAGAGAAATCGAGAGAAACCTAAGCCCCTCGTGATTTTGCAAGCGAAGCTGTGTGTTGTAGGATTTTACAACCCTGCTCCTCTACAACTCCCCCTTTTTTGAATTAGCTCAAATAGGTTTCTTTTCCTTGCAAGAAGGATTCTGGACGGAATCAGACATACCTTCCTCTCTAGGACACCACGATTCATCTATAAATGTAAAGAAACTGCAACAGATCTCATTAGTTTGATATAGACATTCAACTATAATCCAACACGGACCCTATTTGACAGAATTCATGCATTTTAAGTAGAAAGAAATATGTTTCTTATTTCTTATCAGCATTCCCAGGAAGAGACTTCATTTAGCTGGAGCCAAGAATATAGTTTGCATATGTAGCTGATACTCAATTTTAATTTATAGTACCGGGTTCAGGATTAGAATTTAAGCATAAATTATCTACGAAGCAAAATATGGAGAGAAGATAAAAGTAAATGAGTCTCTAAATTTTTTCTAATACGGTGTAATTGGTAATAAGTGGCTGTCATTAAGAAGTGTGCCTCTGGCTCAAGTCATGATCTCCAGGTCCTGGCTTGGAGTCCCATGTCAGGCTCCCAGCTCAGCCGGGTGTCTGCTTCTCCTTCTCACTCTCCCTCTGTCTCTCCCCCCACCCCCCGCCGACCCTCGCTTGTGCTCTCTCTGCTTCTCTCTCTCAAATGAATAAATAAAAACTTAAAAAAAAAAAAAGAAGTGTGCATGGAACAGTGCTGGGACAAAAATGGGAAAGCATAATCAGAGAAGGAGTTTTTAAAATGATGCCACAAAGGACTCTAATTCCACTTATGACCAGATATTTCCTTGAGGGCTAGTTCAAGGATGCTTTAAGATCACACAGCCTTTGTCACTCTACTACAGGTGAGCAGGACCTGACTTAGGAGACTGATATCTCTGGGTAGACAAAGCATCTGGAGAGCAGGACAAGGCAACATCTCCAGCTTGCTGTGGCCCAGGAGAAATAGGATAAAGTCAACAGTGCGGAGAACTAAGCAGCATAGACTGCCTACTGCTATGGTTGAGATCTTAAAGGATTTAAAAACCTGTTTCATGTCACCAGCCTCAAACTTCCTCCCATAAAACCCAGATCACACAAGATGGCATTCAGACCCACGTGACTTCCACGTCCATCTCTGTGCCTCAGAGGGCCTAAGTCTACTCCCATGAAACACTGGGCAAATTATTTCTCCTTTGTGGGGAACTACAGTGATTTGTCTGCCCCCTCTTATATCCGGATTTCCACACACTGTCATTACATGTCCTGAGGTACATCTATGACCAGAACAAAGCTATTGAGGAAAGCCTTCAAGATCCTGACCATCGAAGAATAGATTTGGTTTCTAGTATTCATGAACCATTTACTGAAACTAGTTATACATGGACCACAAAGAAAAACTAGACAAATTACAAGATATGAAAAGAATATGGATAACATATTCTGACCACAAAGCAACTAAGCTAGATATTCATAATGCAAGTTTGAAGTTTAAAAATACCTTAGCCAATTTAAAACTAAGAGCCTAAATAACTTCTTGGTTAAAAGGAATTTTAAATCACAATTATGGCCTTAAGAAATCAATTATGATGAGAAGGCTAAAAAAGGAAGAGAAGCAAAACTATACTCAAAAGGAGAATCTATGGTATTGAAGTTCTGTTTAATACCATAGATTCTCCTTTTGAGTATAGTTTTGCTTCTGTTCCTTTTCCTGTTCTGTCCAGCCAGTATTCACTGGGTCAGCCATCTGAAGGTTAAAACATCCAAACACTTCTATATAGGATGGCAAATAGCACCACTCTCTCTCCTAGGAATGCCAACCCTCTCAATTACGATGGGTCAGATACTATACAAGACCAATAATTAAATATATACTTAACTGCTTTTGCTATGTAATAAGAGAAAAGGGAAATAAGAATTAAATTCTTACATTTTTCAAAATTAGGAAAAAAAGCAGAGTATTACTGATCTTGTTTTTCTATTTTACTCTCTTAATTTTACACATATAGGTACATATACATGAAAAAACAAAAAATATTTGAAAAATTTTAAAAAGACCATAAAATTTAGAAATATATATGAAAACCAAAGAAATATATACTCACACACAAATTTAGAAAAGAAAAACTAGAGAGAAAACGCAAATAAGCAGCATAATATGAAAGTTACATAACTACTAGTGGAAGGGAAAACAGTTTAAAGTATAAAAGAAAAGTATTTAAGAGTCTAACATAATAAATTCCCAACTCCTGATGAAATGTTTAATTTTTCTAAAAAATTGACTTTGTTTCTAAAATTTGATAACTGTAAATATGGAAGAAATTCACAACAATTTTGAGCCACCCAGGCCTACTTCATAACAATTTAAAAAGTGTGTTTTGCACAGACTTCCAGGAAAGATGGCAGAGTAGGAGGACCCTAGGCTTACCTCATACCACAGATACAACTAGACAACATTCACATCAGTGTAAATAATCCAGACAATAGTACAAAGACTGGCAGATCTAATTCCACAACTAAAGGCAGAAAAAAGGCCCCATCAAAGAGGGTAGGAAGGATGGAGAAGCATTTGGCAATTAACCGGACTGTGGGACTGTCCTGGAAGGGAGAGAATGCCCCCCTCATGGAGAGGGGAGAGAAAGAGACCCCCACACTGGGTAGTATACAGTGGAGACAAATCCCTTTGAAACCTTTTAGCTTTGAAAACCAGAAGGGTCAAATTTCTTCTGTACCTACAGCTGGCAGACTAAAAACCTGGAATTTAAAAAAAAAAAAAAAAGTAAGCTGGGATCTGGAGAGGATGTGGGCCACAGAAACAGTGTTCCCATCCTTAAAGAGAAAGCATGACAAATAGCTCAAGAAAATAAAGCATAAGCAGCAGTTTGGAAGGTGCCTAGAGCATATAGGAAGGAGAGTTACTCACTAATCTCAGAGCTTGTCCTGAAGGGGACTGAGATCACTAGGGAATGCCTACAGGAACAAAGGAACTGGAAGGTGCTATTTCCCTCCCTGCTCCCCAGTGCTAGTAGGACTCTACCAAACTTGCCAGCACTGCTGCCCTATTACTCCCGACTGCTCTCCCCAAATCTGCCCCCTGTTGTGCTTCCACCAATCCACCCAGGACAGCCTGTCTCAGTCCAAGGGCTTCAGGGCACTTTCCAAAGAGGACCAGCCACACGCAAAGCTTGGTAGCCTCACCCCACCCTGTGCTTCTGGTGGACTTGCCCTCTCCAATATTATCATGGTCAGAGCACATACAAGGCAGTGCCACAGTCTGGCAGTGTGCAAACAGACAATGCAGTGGCCAGCACCACTCCAAAGTGACTCCATACCAGCCAGACTGTAACCTCAACACTGGGCTGGGGGCAGATATATCCTCTGACTACAAGCCCTACCCACCAACAAAACCTCACCGGGGACAACACAGGGAAAATACTCTGCAGTTGGTGCCAATGCATCTCTGGCAAACACCTAATCCAACTCAGTTTGAACCCAAGGCATCCCTGGTCTGCCCACTAATACCACAGTTACAAAATACTGCCCATAACAGGCAAAAAGAAACAATGCAGATGACTAGACTAAAGGAAAAGTGGCTTAGTCACAAGAGCAGGACACACTCATCATATATAGGAGATACCCCAAAGTGCCAGGTTCTGGTGAACAGGGGGCACTAAAAAGCAGAGCTGTAAAGGACATCTGCCTAAAACCACTACTTTCCAGTGCTGGAGACACAGCTATTTCTCCTAACACAGAGAAACAGACACAGAGAATTAGACAAAATGAAGAGATCGGAAATATGTCCCAAATGAAAGAACAGGACAAAATCACAGCCAGAGACCTGAGTGAAATGGAGATAAGTAATATGCCTGACAGAGAATTTAAAGTAATGATTGTAAAGATAAAATGATCATAAAGATAGCCACTGGACTTGAGAAAACAGTGGCGGACATGTAACAATGAGATTAAAACAAAAGAGCCAATCAGGGACGAAGAACACAATAAATGAAATTTAAAATACAGTACATGGAATAAACAGTAGACTAGATGAAACAGAAGAACAAATTGGTGACCTGGAGAACAGAGCAATGAAAAATAATCAAGCTAAGAAGGTGAGAGAAAGAAAAATTATACAAGAGAATAGACTTAGGGAACTCAGCAATCTCATTAAGCAGAATAATATTAACATTAAAGGAACTCAGAAAGAGAAGGAAAAAAAAGAGAAGGCAGAACATCTATCTGCAGAAATAATATCTGAAAACTTCCTGAATCTGGGGAAGAGAATAGAAATCCAGACCCAGGAGGCACAGAAATTCCCCAACAAAATCAACCCCAAGAGGTCCATACCAAGACACATAGCAATGAAGATGGCAAAAAGAAGTGACAGAAAGTCTTAAAAGCAGCAAGAGAAAAGAAAGGAGTTACATAGAAGAGAAACTCCAGAAGGCTATGAGCTGATTTTTCAACAGAAATATTGCAGGCCAGAAGGGCCTGTCATGATATATTCAAAGTGCTGAAAGGGAAAAATCTGCAGCCAAGAATACTCTTATCCAGCAAGGCTATCAATCAGAATAAAAGAAGAGCTAAAGAGCTTCTCAGACAAATTAAAGTTAAAGGATTTCATGACCACTGGACCAGCCTTACAAGAAATATTAAAGGAGAATCTGAGTGGAAAGGAAGGACTATAAGCAAAAGCAAGGGAAGTAGGAAGCCCAAAAGCAATAAAAATAAATATATCTGTAAGAATCATACAAGGGACTGTCAGAATAAAAGGATGTAAAATATGACACCATATATCTAGAATGTGGGGAGAAGGGGAGTAAAGAATGGGCTCAAACTTAAGCAATCATCAACTTAATAGAAACTGCTATACGCAGAACATGTTATATACAAACCAAATGGTAACCACAAATCACAAAACCAGTAATGGATATGCAAAGAATAAAGAGAAATGAATCCAAGCATATTATTAAAGAAAGCCAGCAAACCATGAAAGAGAGGAAAAGAAGAAAGGATGAGAGAAAATCTACAAAAACAACCAAAAAAACAAGTAATAAAATGGTAATAAAGACATTATCTGCCAATAATTACTTTGAATGTAAAGGTACTAAATTTTCCAATCAAAAGACATAGAATGATAGAATAGACAAAACAAAAACAAAACAAAAACAACAAAACACCCAAACCAAAAAACAAACAAACAAAAACAAACCCATCTATACTGCCTACAAGTGTCTCATTTCAGACCTAAAAACACTTGCAGATTGAAATGAAGGGATGGAAAATAATTTATCATGTGAATGGAGGTAAATAGAAAGCTGGGGTAGTAATGCATATCCTGGACAAAATAGACATTCAAACAAAGACTGCAACAAGAAACAAAGGACCCTATATAATCATGAAAGGGACAATCCAACAAGAAGATATAACAATTGTAAATATTTATGTACCCAGCATAGGACCACCCAAATACTTAAAGTAGTTAATAACAAGCATAAAGGAAGTAATAAGTAGTAATACAATAATAGTGGGGTATTTTAACACCTCACTTAAATCAATGGACAGAAATCAATAAGGAACAGGGGCTTTGAATAACACTTCAGAACAACTTTAAAAATATATTCAGAATATTCCATTCTAAAACAGCAGAATACACATTCTTTTCAAGTACACATGGAATATTTTCCAGAATAGATCACATATTAAACAAAAAACACACCTCAACAAATTTTTAAAAACTGAAGTCATTTTATGCATATTTTTTTGACCATAATGCTATGAAATTAGAAATCGACCATAAGAAAGAAATCTGGACAGAGCACAAAATATAGAGGTTGAATAACATGCTACTTACTAGTGAATGGACCAAACAAGAAATCAAAGATGAAATAAAAAAATACGTAGAGATAAATGAAAATGAAAACCCAACAATCCAAAATCTTAGGGATGCAGCAATAGGGAAATTTATAGTCATACAGACCTACCTCAAGCAGCAAGAAAAATCTCAAATAAACAATCTAACTTCATACCTAAAGAAAGAAGAATGAACAGAACTTAAAACAAGTAGAAGGAAGAAAAAAATAGATTAGAGCAGAAATAAATGGAATAGAAACTAAAAAACAATAGAATGGATCAATGAAACTAAGAGCTAGTTCTTTTAAAAGATCAACAAAATTAAAAATCCTTTAGACAGATACCACAAAACAAAAAGAGAGAGAGAGAGAGAGGGCGGGGGGAGACAAACAAAATTAGAAATGTAAGAGGAGAAATAACAACTGACATCACAGATATACAAAGGATTGTAAGAGAGTATTGTGAAAAAGTATATGCCAGCAAACTGGACAACCTAGAAGAAATGGATAAATTTCTAGAGGGAAATAATCTCCCAAAATTGAATCAGGAAGAAAAAGAAAATTACCAGCAATAAAATGAGTCAGTATCATGAAATTGAATCAGTAATCAAAAAACTCCTAAGAAACAAAAACCAGGACCAGATGGCTTCACAGGAAATTTTACCATACATTTAAAGAAGATTTAATATCAGTCCTTCCTACACTCCTCCAAAAAAGAGAAGAGGAAAGCATATTTCTCAATTTACTCCATAAGGCCTGAATTATCCTGACACCAAAACCAGATAAAGACACCACAGGAGGGGAGGAGTTAAGATGGCGGAGAAGTAGGGTGGACCTAGGCTTGTCTCTTCCCTGGAACACAGCTAGAGAGTTGTCCAATCATTCTGAATATCTAAGGAATTCAACTGGAGGTCTGAGAGAAGAAATACTGCAAGTCTACAAGTAGAAAAGAGAAAACCTCTTGGAAGAAAAGGGGTGTAGAAAGTTGACTTGGGGGAGATGAAGCTGTGGATATGGTGGCAGAGAGGGAATCTGTGTAAGCAGGCTACCACAAAGTATTTATAAGCAGTGGAGCACAAAATCTGAACTTGTAGAAGTCTGCTACCTGTGGATGACATGCCTGGCTTAAAGGTGCTTAGGTGGAGAAACAAGGTGGAGTCCGAGGCATGATAGTCTGGTCAGAGGATCTGCTGGGTCTCAAGAACATGTGGCATGGAAGGACTGCACTGTTCCCAGGCAAAGGAGTGGGGAAGCCTACTGAGAGCAGCAAGGGTTGGTGCCCGCTTTGTCCTCTGTTTTGCCATAAACTGCTCCATGTCATAGAATGCTTTGCTGGCATGAGGAGCAAATGCCAAAAATATAGCAAGGTCCTCCCCCAGAGGAAGAGCTCAGGTCTGTGGGAGTCCCTAAAATTTGTAGTTTTAAAACTCAGTTGAGGGCCTGAGATTAAAAAAAAAAAAAAAAAAAAAAGGCTCACACACAAGCAGGGTAAATGAAGGATTCTGATGGAACACAAGAGCGTTGATTCCAGGAACACAAGAAAGGTGACTGTTTGCTCTTCTATATGGTCTCCTGCAGAGTGAGGGCAAGAAAACAGGGCACTGCTATATTCATCCCATCAGCACTGAAAGTCTTCAGGGAGCAAAACAGCACCACCTCCTAGATGACAGAGCTGCTTATGCCAAGCCCCACCACCCTCCTGCACCCTGGAGACCCAGTTCCACTGAAATAAGTCAGCCTGAGAACCAGGGAAGCAGACCCCTCCCCCCAAGACCAACATAAACAACTTGTTCGTAGCAAGTCTACTGATCATGGAGTGCCGCAAAGCTTCAGCTCTAGGGGAAAGAGGACCTAGTGTCCTAATTTTACTTTTATCATTTATTTGTTTATTATTATTTTTTCATTTATTTTCTTATTTTTTCAATTCACTTTTTAACTTTTTATTATTAACATTTAAAAAAAATTTTAATTTGGGGCACCTGGGTGGCTCAGTGGGTTAAAGCCTCTGCTTTCAGCTCAGGTCATGATCCCAGGGCCCTGGGATCGAGCCCCACGTTGGGCTCTCTGCTCAGCAGGGAGCCTGCTTCCTCCTCTCTCTCTGTCTGCCTCTCTGCCTACTTGTGATCTCTGTCTGTCAAATAAATAAATAAATCTTTTAAAAAAATTTTTTTAATTTACTTGTATTTTTATATAATTCTTGAATTTTTAAATTTTCAATTTGTTTTCTTAATTTTTGGAACTAGATTCTTTTTTTTTTTTTTTAAGATTTTATTTATTTATTTGACAGAGAGAGATCACAAGTAGGCAGAGAGGCAGGCAGAGAGAGAGAGAGGAGGAAACAGGCTCCCTGCTGAGCAGAGAGCCCGATGCGGGACTCCATCCGAGTACCCTGAGATCATGACCTGAGCCGAAGGCAGCGGCTTAACCCACTGAGCCACCAAGGCGCCCGGAACTAGATTCTTTTAAAAACAGACCAAAACACACCCAGGAACTAGTATTTTAGGTTTTTGTTTCTTTGTTTTTTTTCTTTCTTTTTTTTTTTCTTCTTTTCTTTTCTGGACAAAATGATGACATGGAGAAATCCACCTCAAAAGAAAGAGCAGGAAGTAGAAACAATGGCCAGGGATTTAATCAATACAAATGTACGTAAGATATCTGAACTAGAATATTAAAAAAAAAATTATAAGGATATTAGCTGGGTTTGAAAAAAAAAGCATAAAAGACACTAGAGAATCCCTTACTGCAGAGATAAAAGAACTAAAATCTAGTTAGGCCAAAATTTAAAATGCTATAATTGAGATGCAAACCCAAATGGATTTAATAAAAACTAGGATGGATGAAGCAGAGGAGCATATCAGTGATATAGAAGATAAAATTATGGACAATTAAGGAAACTGAAAAGAAGAGGGAAAGAAGAATAATGGACTACCAAGATAGACTTAGGGAACTAAGTAACTTATTAAAATGTAATAACATTTGTATCATAGGAGTCCCAGAGGAAGAGAGAGGAAAAGAGGCAGAAGGTTTATGTGAAAAATTATAGCTATAAACTTGCCTTATCTGGGGAAGGATACAGTTATCAAAATCCAGGAAGCACAGAAAGCTCCTATTAAATTCAATAAAAGCCAAACATTGCCAAGACATACCAAGGTCAAATTCAGAAAACACACAGACAAGGAAAGAATCCTGAAAGCAGCAAGGGAAAAAGAGCTTTTAACCTGCAAAGGAAGGCAGATCAGGTTGCCAGCAGAAATGTCCACAGAAACTTGGTAGGTCAGAAGAGAGTGGCAGGATATATTCAACATACTGAAAGGAAAAAATCTGCAGCCAAGAATATTCTTATCCAGCAAAGCTGTCATTCAAAAGGGACGGTGAGATGAAGATTTTCCCAGACAAACAAAAACTAAAGGAGTTCATGACCACTAAACCAGCCCTGCAAGAAATTTTAAGAACTCTTTGAGTGGAGGGGGAAAAAAGAAAAAAAAGATTGAAAGCAACAAAGACTGGAAAGGACCAGGGAACATCACCAGAAACATCAACTCGACAGGTAACACAATGGCACTAAATTCATATCTTTCAATAATCACTTTGAATGTAAATGAACTAAGTGTTCCAATCAAAAGACAGACTATCAGAATGGATTTAAAAAAAAAAAAAAAAGCAAGCTCCATCTATATGCTGCCTACATGAGACTCATGTTAGACCTAAAGACACATGCGGATTGAGAGTAAAGGGATGGAGAACCATCTATCATGCTAAAGGATGACAAAAGAAAGCTGGAGTAGCCATACTTATATCAGACAAACCAGATTTTAAAACAAAGACTGTAGTAAGAGATGAAGAAGTACATTATGTCATAATTAAGGGATCTATCCATCAAGAAGATCTAACTATTGTAAATATTTATGTCCCCAAATTAGGAGCACCCAAATACACAAACCAATTAATAATAAACATAAAGAAACTCATTGATAATAATGCAATAATAGTACAGGACTTTAACACCTTACTTACAGCAATAGACAGATCATCTAAGCAGAAAATCAACAAGGAAACAATGGCTTTGAATGACACATTAGATCAGATGGACTTAACAGATAGTCAAAACATTTCATCCTAAGCATCAGATTATACATTCTTTTCAAGGGCCCATGGAATAGTCTCCAGAATAGATCATATCCTGAGTCAGAAATCAGGTCTCAACAAGTAAAAAAAGGTTGAGCTCATACCATCCATGATTTCAGACCACAACACAAGAAAAAAATTAGAAAGACCTTGAATACATGGAGATTAAAGAAGATCATACTAAAGAATGAATGAATGGATTAACCAAGAAATTAAAGAACAACTGAAAAAAAAAAATACATGGGAGCAAATGAAAATGCAAACACAACAGTCCAAAACCTTAGGGATGCAGCAAAAGCAGTCTGAGAAGGCAAATATATTGCAATACAAGCCCACCTCAAGAAGCAAGAAGCATCTCAAACACACAACCTAACTTTAAACCTAAAGGAACTAGAAAAGGAACAGCAAATAAAGCCTAAAGCCAGCAGAAGAAGGGAAATAATAAAAATTAGAGCAGAAATAAATTATATAGAAACAAAAAAGAAAACAGTAGAACAGAGTAATGAACTAAAAGATGAATCTTTGAAAGAATTAATAAAATTGATAAACACCTAGACAGACTTATCAAAAAGAAAAGAGAAAGGGCCCAAATAGATGAAATCATGAATGAAAGAGGATAGATCATAAACACCACCACAGAAATACAATGATAAGAGAATACTATAAAAAATTATATGGCAACAAACTGGACAATCTGGAAGAAATGGACAAATCCTAGAAATTTACAAACTACCAAAATGAAAACAAGAAGAAATAGAAAATTTGAACAGACCCATCAACAGCAAAGAAATGGAATTAGTCATCAAAAGCCTCCCAACAAACAAAAGTCCTGGACCTGATGACTTCCCAGGGGAATTCTAGCAGACATTTAAAGAGTTAATACCTATTCTTCTCAAACTGTTCCAAAAGATAGAAATGGAAGGAAAACTTCCAAACTCATTCTATGAAGCCAACACTACCTTGATCCAAAAACCAGACAAAGACACCACCACAAAGAAGAACTATAGGCCAATATCCCTGATGAACATGGATGCAAAATTTCTCAATAAAATACTAGCAAATCAAATTCAACAGTATATTAAAAGAATTATTTGCCATGATCAAGTGGGATTTATTCCTTGACTGCAGGGGTGTTCAATATTTGCAAACCAATCAGCATGATACACCACATAATAGGAGAAATGATATGAATCATATAACCCTTCAATAGATACAAAAAATGATTTGATAAAATATAGCTTCCATTCTTGATATAAATCCTCAATACCATTTAGGGGTAGGTGGAACATATTTTAATATCATAAAGGCCATATCTGAAAGAGTTGCAGCTAATATCATTATCAATAGGGAAAAACTGACAGCCTTTCCCCTAAAGTCAGGAACAAGTCAAGGATTTCCACTCTCACCATTACTATTCAACACAGTACTAGAAGTCTTAGCCTCAGCAACCAGAAAACAAAAGGAAATAAGAAGTATCCAAATCAGCAAAGAAGAAGTCAAATTTTCACTATTTGTAGATGACAGGATATTCTACATAGAAAACCCAAAAGATTCTATCAAAAAATTGCTAGAACTAATACATGAATTCAGCAAAGTTAGAATATAAAATCAATGTGAGAAATCTGTTACATTTCTATGCACCAATAACCAAGCACCAGAAAGGGAAATCAAGGAATATATCCCACTTAAAACTGCGCTAAAACCCATAAACTATTTAGGAATAAACTTAACTAAAGAAGTAAAAGATCTGTACACTAAGAACTATAGAACACTTTTGAAAGAAACTGAAGAGGACACAAAGAAATAGAAAAACATACAATGCTCATGAATTGGATTGGACTGGATTGGAAGAACAAACATTGTTAAAATGACTATCCTACCCAAAACAATCAATACGTTTAATGCAATCCCTATCAAAATACAATGGCATTTTTCAGAGCTAGAACACACAATCCTAAAATTTGTACAGAGCCACAAAACACCCTGAATAGCCAAAGCAATCCTGAAAAAGAAAAAGCTAGAGGCAACAATTCCAGACTTCAAGCTATATTGTAAAGATCTAGTCATCAAGACAGTATGGTACTGGCACAAAACAGACACACGGGTCAATGGAATAGAATAGAAAACCCGGAAATGGACCCACAACTATATGGTCACCTAATCTTCAGCAAAACAGGAAAGAGTATCTGATGGGAAAAGACAGTCTTTTCAACAAATAGTGCTGGGCAAATTGGACAGCAACAAGAAGAAGAATGAACTGGACCACTTTCTTATACCATACATAAAAATAAATTCAAAATGGATGAATACCTAAATGTAAGACAGGAAACCATCACAATCCTAAAGGAGAACACAGACACAAACCTCTTTGATCACAGCCATAGCAGTTTCTTACTAGACACAATGCCAGAGGAAGGGAAAGAGAAGGAAAAACAAACTACTGGGAATTCAGCAATATAAAATGCTTCTGCACTGTGAAAGAAACAATCAACAAAACTGAAAAGCAGCCTATGGAACAGGAGCAGATATTTGCAAAGAACATATCTGACAAAGAGTTAGTATCGAAAATCTGTAAAGGACTTATCAAAATCTACACCCAAAAATCAAATATTCCAGTTAAGAAATGGGCAGAAGACATGAATAGACAATTTTCCAAGTAAGACATCCAGATGGCCAACAGATACATGAAAAGATGCACAACATCATTCATCATCAGGGAACTATTAAATCTAACCCACAATGACGTACCACCTCCCACCTGTCAGAATGGCTAAAATTAACAACACTAGAAACAACAGGTATTGGCAAGGATTGCACTGTTGGTGGGAATGAAAACTGGTGCAGCCATTTTGGAGAACAGTATGGAGGTTCCTCAAAAAGTTAAAAATAGAGCTACCTTCCTACAATCCAGTAATTGCAGTACTAGGTATTTACCCAAAGTACAGTTTCAAAAATACACTTTTGAAGGGGTACATGCACCCCGATGTTTATAGTAGCACTATCAACAATAGCCAAACTATGGAGAGAGCCCAAATATCAATCAACTGATGAAAGGATAAAGAAGACTTCTCTTCTTCAGCATCAAAAAGAATGAAATCTTGCCACTTGTAACAACTTGGGATAGACCTAGAGTATATTATGCTAAATGAAATAAGTCAGTCAGAGAATGACAAATACCATATGATCTCACTCATATGTGGAATTTAAGAAAGAAAGTAAGTGAACATATGGGAAGGAGGAAAAGCAAGAAAAGAGAGAGGGGAACAAAACACAAGAGACTCTTAATGATACAGAACAAACTAAGGGTTGATGGAGGGAGGTTGCTGGGGGATGGGCTAGATGGGTGATTGACATTAAAGAGGGTACTTGTTGTGATGAGCACTGGGTTTGTTTTATTTTAAGATTTATTTATTTATTTGTCAGACAGAGAGAGAGAGCACAAGCAGGTAGAGTGGCAGGCAGAGGCAGAGAGAAAAGTAGGCTCCCCACTGAGCAAGAAGCCCAATTCGGGACTCGATCCCAGGAGTCTAGGATCATGACATGAACCAAAAGCAGAGGCTTAACCAACTGAGCTACCCAGGTGTCCCTAGCACTGGGTGTTGTATATAAGTGATAAATCACTGAATTCTTCTCCAGAAACCAATATTTCCCTGTACGTTAACTAAAATTTAAATTTATAAAAGACACCGCAAAAAAGAGAGCTGTGAAACAAAAAACCTCAATAGAATATGAGCAAATCAAATCCAAGGATACATTAAAAATACTATTCAGCATGATGAAGTGGGATTTATTCCTGGGCTGCAAGGGTGATTCAATAGCATAGCATTCACTGCATAGCCAAAGCAATCTTGAAAAAGCAAAAGCAAAAGCAGAGGTATCACAATTCCAGATGTCAAGTTATACTACAAAGCTGTACTCATCAAGACAGGATGGTACTGGCACAAAAACAGACACATACGGTCAATTAATCTTTGACAAAGCAGGGAAGAATATCTAATGGGAAAAAGACTTCAACAAATGGTGGTGAGAAACTGGATAGCAACATGCAAAAGAATGAAACCCGACCATTTTGTTATACCATACACAAAAATAAATTCAAAATGGATATAATACCTAAATGTGAGACCTGAAACCATAAACATTCTAGATGAGAGCACAGGCAATACTTCTTTGACATAGGCCATCACAACATTTTTCCAGTTATGTCTCCTGAGACAAAGGAAACAAAAGCAAAAATAAACTTCTAGAACTACACAAAATAAAAAGATCCCACACAGCAAAGGAAACAACAAAACTACAAGGCCACCCATGGAATGGGAGAAGATGTTTGCAAATGACATATCTGACAAAGGGTCAGTATCCAAAACATATCAAGAACTTATAGAACGCAATGCCAAAAAACCCAAACACCCAATTAAGAAGGGGCAGAAGACATTAACAGACATTTCTTCAAAGAAGATACACAGATGGCCAACATACATGAAAAGATGCCAACATCACTCATCATCAGGGAAATGCAAATCAAAACCACACTGAGATATCATATCATACCTGTTAGAAGAACTAACATCAAACACTCAGGAAACAACAAGTGCTGGGGAGGATATAGAAAAAGGAACCTTTGTGCACTGTTGGTGGGAATGTAAATTGGTACAGCAATTGTGGAAAACAGTATGAAGGTTTCTCAAAAAATTAAAAATAGAACTACCCTCTGATCCAGTAATTACACTACTGGGTGTTTAACCAAAGAATACAAAAACACTAATTTGAAAGGATATATGCGTCCTTATGTTTAATGCAGCATTATCTATATTAGCCATATTATGGATGCATCCCAAGTGTCCATCGATAGATGAATGAATAAAGAAGTGGTATATGTAATGGAATATTATCCAGCCATAAAAAAGAATGACATCTTACCATTTGCAAGAACATGGATAGAGCTAGAAAGCATAATGCTAAGTGATATAAGCCAGTCAGAAAGAGACATATGATTTCACTCATGTGGAATTTAAGAAACAAAACAAAGCAACAAAAGAAAAAAGAAGAGATACAAACCAAGAAACAGACTCTGAACTACAGAAAACAAACTAATAGTTGCCAGAGGGGAGTGGGTAGGGTTGTATGAGTTAGACGAAAGGGATTAAGAGTATACTTATTATGAGAATATATAAATTGTGGGTGTTTTTTTTTTTTTAATTTCATTTGTTAGAGAGAAAGAGAGCAAGCATAAGTAGGGGGAATGGCAAGCAGAGAAGCAGGCTTCCTGCTGAGCAAGGAGATGCGCGACTCGATCGCAGGACACTGGGATCATGACCTGAGCCAAAGGCAGACACTTAACCGACTGAGCCACCCAGGCGTCCAAAGCAACATATAGAATTGTTGAATCACTACATTATATACCTGAAGCTAATATAACACTGTATGTTAGCAGTAGAATTAAAATTAAAAAGCTTAAATAAATAAAAAATAAATTATAATAGATAAAAATAAAAGCGTTTGTTGCTTAACAGAAAATTATTTCACAAATTCAAGGAACTGATAATTATTATATAATTTCCAACCTAATTTAACAAAGCAACACCTATGCTATGCTCCTTCCCCTCAAAAATTATAACCTACCCATTCTTAAGTAAATGATGCAAAAATTCTAAATCAAGATATAGAAAATGAATCTAGAAATATGTTTAAAGAATACTATATGAGTAGATGGGAATTTGGCACTTTTTCCCCAATGATGTTAGTAAGCTGGCTTTTCTGGAGTAGCAGGAGGCATTTGCTGATTTCTGTGGTATGAGTTCCCTCACCCTGGTCAACTTCAAGTTACCAATGGTTTAACATCAGGCTCATAAAATTCCTGAAATTGTAGCAATCACTCCTTGCCCGCCTATGCCAGAGAGGGCAGACTTCAGTACCCCAGTGCTATCTACTCAGCAATTACACTTCTAAGAAGTGAAGACACATCACCAGAATATGAAAATACAGATGCACAAGGATATCCATTGCAGCAACACTGCATTTTAAAAATACTATCTAGGAGCGCCTGGGTCGCTCAGTGGGTTAAAGCCTCTGCCTTCAGCTCAGTCATGATCCCAGGGTCCTGGGATCGAGCCCCATATCGGGCACTCTGCTCAGGGAAGCCTGCTTCCCCCCTCTCTCTCTACTTGCCGCTCTGCTTACTTGTGATCTCTGTCTGTAAATAAATAAATAAAATCTTTAAAAAAAAAATACTACCTAATGACCCAGCGTAGGATACTGATTGAATACACATTGCTTCCTCCATTACTTGCACATCCATAGTTCCCCCAAGCCCTCCTCTCTGGGCCCCATCTTCCACTGAGGTTGGCTCCGCCCCAACTCTTCTAGTCCTAGCTCAATTACTGGTGACTCCAGGAAGTTTTCATTTATCTACCTGAGATATGTGCCATATACTTACCATGCTTATTATTATATTAATGGAAACTTGTGATAATTGTTTTATTTCTATGTGAGCTCTATTATAGTTCTTTTCTTCTCTTCAAACATTTCTGTTACCATAACTACTAAATGTGCTTTTTGAAATACCATGTAATTGTATGTGTATTTTAAAATTGAAGTAGGAAATTTTCATCAAAAATTTCAATCACAGCAAAGGATGTTATTTCTATATTGTATATATTGACTTTTTAAAATTAAATGATTACATGGCTCTTTTAAATGTATCCAACAGACTCTAACATACTTCTGTGATGTTTACAACATACAAAGATCATCTTTTGTAATTCTCATTGCACTCATATTGCCATTTCAATTCCCTGATATAATTTTATCCTCATGTTATATACTTACGATGTAAACTCTTTTGTTAGTTATGCCTTTCTGTGACAAAATATATAGAGATTTAAGTGTAATTAAAAAAACATCAGGGCGCCTGGGTGACTCAGTGGGGTAAATCCTCTGCCTTCAGCTCACGTCATGATCTCCATGTCTTGGGATGGAGCCCCGCATTGGCTCTCTGCTCAGTGGGGAGCCTGCTCCTCCCTCTCCCTCTGCCTGCTACTCTACCTACTTGTGATCTCTCTCTATGTCAAATAAATAAATAAAATCTTTTAAAAAAATCAATGACCCCAGCTCTAAGTGTTAAACAACTTCTTCCGGTTGGGTAATCAATTGTTAATCCTGTTATTATTTATTTGATCCATATCAAATAAATTTCTTACAAATTTAGTTTTAAAAAATACTACTATAAAACATGATCAGAGGTGCATCTATCAACATATATAAGGGCTGTATCTCCTCAAGTAGCTTATGTAGCCATGATTAATACGACATTGCTAGAATGATTCAAGCATCTACGTTAGTGTAATTCCTGTTATTACTATTATTATTATAGAATTAAGCAGTAACATCTTAGTAACATAAATAAGTATACGTTAGTAGAAAAGATTTTATTATAGCAATATTATAATACAAATCTTTGAACTATTTCCAAGTTTTATAATCCAAATTCTATACTTACTCATCAATGAAATTATTATTATTATTATTTTTTAAGGCAGACTGCCACGTGCAGCGCCTCATTTGGATGTGTCTGGAGTCTTGGAAGCTTGACTACCCTACGTTCTCCTACAAATGGACCTTGAGAGCTTGTTTGGAGGTTCTAGCAGGGGAGTGCAGCTACTCGTATACCCTTGACCGAAGAATGGTCCTCTCCTCTATCGGGGAAGGTCATCCTCTTCGGCCAAGCGCGCAGCTTCGGGAGGGACGCACATGGAGCGGTGAGGGAGGAAGGGGACACCTGCCTAGCCAGCCAGATCAGCCGAATCAACCCTGGCGATCAATCGGGTGACAGATGTCGCAGCCAGATCGCCCTCACATCCTGAAATTATTTTTAATGGTCATGAGCCAGCAACTCTCTTAGGTCCTGTTTTAGTTTGGTGAAAGTAAAGAAATGGAAAACACCTGACTTAGAAAAGTGTGCTACTTGTCATCAGAGTCATTCACTTTGTGGGAAGTATGCAAAAAAGGGTTACTAAGATTTGTCAGATGATCAATATTCCTCTTTCACTTAGAAATACATTGATTAATTCATGAAAAGTTGGGAGAGTTACTTATTAATTTCATTACACTTTTACCAATATAATATTTGTAAATGTATTTTTGGCATAATCTTGGAGCTATATATTTAATCATCCTATTTATGGAAATATTTACCATTTGACATAAGTGGTAAAGCTATCTTCTCTGTCAAACCAAATAGCCAAGCAGATTTTTCTGTCAGAAGAAGTCTGCCTTTATTTTTAAGTTCAAATCAACGTGTTAATGTGTATTTCAAAACATAGATGTGAGTAGATATGAAGTAAAAGGTAATTTGTAAGTTAGATTACTAAAAATATTCCAGTAAGATTAAAATGACATGATCTAATATATTTACCCTTTTTATTTATTTATTTTTTTTATTTATTTGACAGACAGAGATCACAAGTAGGTGGAGAGGCAGGCAGAGAGAGGGAGGAAGGGAAGGAGACTCACTGCTGAGCAGAGAGCCCGATGTGGGGCTCAGGCTCTAACCCACTGAGCCACCCAGGCACCCCTATATTTACCCTTTTAAAGTAAATTATATGAATTAGATAATAAATTCTTCTCGTTATTTCATTTGTTCTATTGCAATGTAATTTGCAGCTAAAATTATCAGTTATTTGAGAAGAGTGGAGCATGACAATACCCTTGGCATTCCTTCCATAATTGTTTGTGTATGATTTGGTTTGAAGGTCAATTGAGTCTCATGTATAAAAATCTGAAATAACTCCAATAATTTTGCTAGACATAATTAACAAAACTTTTAAATCTACTTTAAAAAGTGAAAAGAATATATCGCTAAAGAGATTCGGTCTAGTAGCTAACATATAATTACAGTTTTATTTTGTATAAATAGTAGTAGGAAAGAAATATTGATTATTTTAAACATGACAAATGATTATAGAAAGAGTTCATGGTATGATTTGAAAAGCTAGGTTTTTAGTATCTCACTTAAGAATATACTGCTAATCTGGGACGCCTGGGTGGCTCAGTTGGTTAAGCAGCTGCCTTTGGCTCAGGTCATGATCCCAGCGTCCTGGGATAGAGTCCCACATCAGGCTCCTTACTTGGCGGGGAGCCTGCTTCTCCCTCTGCCTCTGCCTGCCATTCTGTCTGCCTGTGCTCGCTCTCTCCCCGTCCCCCTGATAAATAAATAAAAAATCTTAAAAAAAAAAAAAAGAATATACTGCTAATCTGAGAGAATTCAGGTAAAAGTTTTATTCGCACATTTTATTTAATAGCCTGCAAATGCTGGTAGTTCCAGGAAACATCCTGATTGCTTCTGCAGGAATCAATGGCCAGGAGGATGAGCACTGAAAATGTGTGTAAAGAGTTGCTCACATTGGGGTGCCTCGGTGGCTCAGTGGGTTAAGCCTCTGTCTTTGGCTCAGGTCATGGTCTCAGGGTCCTGGGATCGAGCCCTGCATGGGGCTCTCTGCTCAGTGGGGAGCCTGCTTCCCCCTCTCTCTCTGCCTGCCTCTCTGCCTACTTGTGCTGGCTCTCTCTGTCAAAAAAAGAAAAAGAAAGAGTTGCTCGCATTTATTTTATTTTTAAAGATTTATTTATTTATTTGACAGAGAGAGACACAGTGAGAGAGCGAACACAAGCAGGGGGAGTGGGAGAGGAAGAAGCAGGCTTCCCGCTGAGCAGGCAGCCATATGTGGGCTCGATCCCCTGACCCTGAGATCATGACCTGAGTCCAAGGCAGACATTTAAGGACTGAGCCACCCAGGTGCCCCGAGTTGCTTGCATTTAAATATGATGGCCTGTTCTCAGTATTCATTACTTCATACAGAAGCTCTCCTTGCTTTGCTCTCCTGTTTATCTCCCTTAAGAACTTCTCTCACTACAGGCAGAGAACGGAAGAGGCCAGGTCATTAAAATGAAACCTGCCATTTCTCTACATACCATACATGGAACATCACAAAATCAGAGGCCAACCATCCCCTTTCCAACACCACGCTTCACTCTTAAGAGAGCTACAGAAGACAGGAACAGAGGAGAAATTTCCAAAGGTTTCTGATGTCTTGATTTATTATTTACAAAAAGGTTTTCTCTCTCTCTGATGCCCTTGAAGTTTTGTCTGTGGGCAATGCATCAGGGTAAGATTTGAGATAGGTAAGGGGAATGCCTCCCTTTTATAAAAAATTATGGTGAGCACAGGTTCATCCAAACAAATTAATTTTAGAGAAGAATAGATAGAAGCCAAAGGTTTCCGAACAGAATTCTGTAAAATAGCCATGTTTGAGTACCCCTTGGCAAGTCCTTTGCCCCAGAGACTCACATCCACCACTTTGAGGACCACTGTCCCATGAAACTATGAGTTCCCAAGGATGAGACAGTTTACCTATCCCTGCATCTCTGCCCCTCCCATGGTGCCTGACATATAGCATTTCAAAAAAATACTGAACAAATTAGTTCATTCCTTTACAGAAGAGAAAGGTGCCATTTCAGAAGGGATTTAAAAGTGAGAACTGCATGAATAAGGCCAAAGTAAGTTGTAAAGTTTAGATTTTTTTTCATCCTGGTTTTTAGCATGCTTCCCTATCTCTCTCTTACACACACACACTTTCTACTTAACCCTTCCTGAGTCATGTTCCTCCAAGCACCCACATATTCTGTCTTCTAGAAGCCCTGAGTCCCTCTCTATAATTTTCTGCCAAAGCCCTCCATCCCAGGCCTCAACCTTTGAAAGTTTCCTCATACTCACTCTGATATGGACTGAAAGTTTTTATCTCCCCCAAATTCCCATGCTGAAGCCCTAATCCCTAATGTGATGGTATTTGAAGGTACAGCCTTTGGGAGGTGACTAGGTTGAGATGGGGTCATGATGGCGGAGCCTGCATGATGAGGTTAGTGTCCTCACAAGAAAAGGAAGAAATCAGAGTTCCCGTACTTTCTGTCACGTGAGGACACAGCAAGAAAGTGGTGTGAACCAAGGAGAGGGCTCTCCCCAGCCAGAACCTTGACCTTGGACTTTCCTGCCTCCAGAACTGTGATAAATAAGTATTTATTGTTTCAGTCACCTAGGCCAAGACACTTTGTTAAAACAGCTGACTAGAACACACCCCATCACAGTGGATATTCAAAGACCCATCCCCACAAGTTATTTTTGGGCAGTAGCAACAGACCCCTCTACTTCTACAAAGTTCCTCCACTAAAGGACTCACTGACTACCAAAATCTCCCAATCCAGGCAGGCTGACAGGCGGCAGGGTTTCTTGGCTTGAGGAAGGCCCTAGGTCAAAAATCAAGGACAGTGATTACAAATCCCTCTCAACTCTGCCCACCCTTTCGGAGAAGAACCCGAAGATAGAGCCATGGCACTATTCCTTTAGTTTCTAGTTCTCCCTCTGACATAGCCCAGTGCATTAACCTTACGTGCAGCCACTGTGGGACTGTGCATCTTGGCCACCCCACAATAGAATGCTATCCTGGTCCTTCCATGACTTTGTTCTCTTAGTTACTGTCCACTGTCCTGGTTCCTTCCTGTCAGCGCTCAGATAGACTCATTCCTCTCCCAGGTTCTTCTCACTCAAATAACCTCTTTATCTTCTCCCCTTTTCAGCAGCCTTGTGGAAAGACATTTATGGTCCTGGTTTCCCTTCTCCATGTATCCCACAGATCCTATCCAGTTGTATCCTGGCTACAAACTCACTCTTCCACTGAAACTTCTTTCACAGAGTAAAAAAATACATACATAAATAAATAAAAACAAAAAACAGGGTTGGGGGGCACCTTCTTGCAAATTCTAATCTGCAAGAGTCAAGAGACAGGGGAAGAAGAAGTCCCTTGCAAGTATTATTGGGATTTACAGAGGAGTCATGAGCCCTAAGAAAGAAAATAATCACCAGCCTGAAAGAGACAGAGAACCAGAATCCAGAATGATCTGCTCAGGAAGCAGAGTGATGCTTCTTGTGTCTGGAGGGTGTCACAGGTCCCCAGTCACTGACTGAGGACACCTGTGTGTGTGTGGGGGGGGGGTCACCTGCTTCTGAGTCAGCAAGAGTGACAGGGAAGCATGGATTATCTGTGGGTCAGTGTGACCAGTGACATCTCAAAACCACACATCACTGCAGCACTGTGGGCAAAGCTAGGAAGGGGCCTCAGCGGCTTTGCCGTCCATGCTATACTGGCTTCATGGAACATTTGGGGCCTCATGCAATAAGGCAAGCCAAGCTGACATGAAAGGCCTTTGCCTCCTACTCCTAGTGCTGCCCCACCTGCTTCAAATACAAAAAAATGCTAAATAGGAGATATTACTCTGTGTATATACCCAAGTTCAATACCAGAAGAGGTGCCAGGAATGAAAGGATAACTAGAAGCTGGAGGAGTTTGGCTAAAGCTGAAGCCATAGGCAGGCACAGGCAGGTCAGAGCTGCACACAGGCCTTAACCTCTGGAAGTGTGGCTTTTGATGAATGCAGATGCCGGGCTCCCTGCTGGAAGCCAGAAGCCCTGGAGGGCTGACTTGTCCTTTAGTGAAGAAGACAAAAACAGTGCCCACCAGCTCAGGGACACAATGGCTCCAAGGAGGCCAAGGGTGATAAGAATTATGTAAGAGAATAATGCCTCAGACCTAACCCATCAACAGAAATAAGAGAATTCACATACACGGGTAGTAAAGAGACATACAACACCTCCAGCCAAATACTGACATACAAGGTTGCCCTGAACTCATTAACTGCATGAGGTCCAGAGAGATAAATGTGAATGAACTGTTCCACTGGGAGGCAGTCATGGCCCAGGTCCATCGGACTCAGTGAGAAGAAACCACCATGAGACAGTCAGCCGGTAAGAAATGGGAGACTTTAAACTCTGAAAACCAAAAATAGTAATACCGTCTGAGATAACATTTTTTTTTAAGATTTTATTTATTTATTTGACACACAGAGAGAGATCACAAGTAGGCAGAGAGGCAGGCAGAGAGAGAAGGGGAAGCTGGCTCCCTGCCGAGCAGAGAGCCCGACGCAGGGCTCGATCCCAGCACCCCGAGACCATGACCCAAGTCGAAGGCAGAGGCCTAACCCCTGAGCCACCCAGGCGCCCCTGAGATAACATTTAAATTAAGACTGGCACCTTCAATTGCTCAAAGAGATGAAGGAAGAAATACGAGTCATAAGACAGGAGCCTAATGGAAAAAGAACAAGTGGATTTACAAAAGATGTAAATAAAGTTTTCATATGAAATATCGAGCCACTTTGAAATAGTGAAATCTACAGACTGGATGAAGACCAGACCTCAGAAATTAGCCTATTGGAAGAAAGACATGAGAAAATCATCTAGAGTGTACCGCCTGAGAGCAAAGATCTAGAAAGTACAAGACTTTACGTAACATGGAGAGAAAATGAAAACATCCACTATATAGAAACAGGAAGCATTGAATGGAGAAAATGGGGAAGGCCTGATGGTGGAGACATTTCCAGATGGGAAGAATGACACGATCCCTAAAACAGGCCACACAGCATATCTCAAAGAGAATAAGCAAATCTTTACACATACAGCACGGTGAATGTGCAGAACATAAAAATGCCTTAAAAATTGCCAAAAGGAAAGGAAAGATTATCTAAAAAGTAATAGCAATTAGACAAAAGCACATTTTCCCAAAGCAACAAAGGACTCCAGAAGATAACGTAATGATACATTCAAAGTGCCAAGGGAAAATAGAAGCGCTAGGCTAGAATTATATACTTAGTGAATTTGTAATTCAAGAGTAAGGGTTAGCTTTCAGACAGAACAAAGACCCAGAGATTTTCTCGCTCTAAATAGCTTAAAGATTATTTCAGCACACCGGAGATTAAATCTAGAAGTAAGTTGGACTTAAGACACAGTATGAAGCAAAGAAATGGACATGTTGGTTCATCTAAATGTGAACTGATTGTAAAAATGATAAATGACCAGATGGAAGTTCACAAAAGGAGGAAAGTAAAAGCAGTGCCAAATATGGGAGGCAGGGGAGGGAAACCTGCATTTTTTTTTTCCTTAAATATTTTATTTATTTATGTATTTGAGAGAGAGAGAGACAGACAGAGTGAGAGAGTGCATGAGAGGGGCAGTCAGAGGAAGAAGCAGACTCCCCATGCCGCTCGGAGCCCAATATGGGACTCAATCCCAGGACTCTGGGATCCTGACCTGAGTCAAAGGCAGTCCCTTGACCAAGGGAGCCACCCAGGCACCCTGGAAGCTTGCATTTTGAGGCCTTTGTGTTGCTGAGGACAACACAGAGATTACTGAGCTTTAATGTTTGTAAAGTTGACTACACCTCTTAGAAAGATAAAGTTAACCACTAAAAGAACTCAAATAGAACACATCATTTTGTGGAAGTCAGGGAGAAAGCTATAAAGAAAACATAAGTGATCCAATAAAAAGCAGAAGGGGGGAGAGGGGAGCATGGTAGATCTTTTTAGCCAAAGATCTCTTTGCACTGAATTTTGCACTGAATTTTGCTCTCTTCTGCCTGTCTACCTTTGTTTTCTGGAAGTTCCTCCTCAAAGGCTCCTTGCCCCTGCTGCAGACTGGCTGATGTGCACTAGTATCTGCTCCCAGAGCTCCCTTACTTCCCCCCAGAACCCTTAAATGGTATCCTTGTTAAGTGCCTCTGGCAGAGGCTTATCTAGATATATCAATCCATGTGTTTCCTATGCTCCTTGATTTACTCTTCTCACTGCAAAGAAGCAGAGACTGGAAAGACCCACAGCCTTAGGTGTCAGACAGTGTCTGCTTATAGAGATTTTAGTTCTTCAAAGAGAAGAGCAGTGACTGCAAAGAATGCTCTGGATATGGAAGGTTAAGTAAAAACCTTCTCTGTGTAAGATCAAAGGACAGGATGGAGGCAGTAGGGGCTATATTGTACTCAGTGCAAGGGTCCACCCACTCACTGTGGACCACAAATAGTCCAAGAGTCCCAAAGTCTCAAATGACAGTGAGGGACATAGACATCTTGGGTGGAGATAGGACAGGAGGGATCTTGCCCACTGACCAAGATGGAACGTAAGGGAAGCAACTGGAAATTCTTCTACCAGCCGAGGGAGCTGTGGCCATAAGACTGCACATGGCCATGCAGGCTACCCACCACACAACTCAGGTGTGGGTAGTCATCTACACAGCCTATGAAGTAAATGGCACTCCTAGAGTTGAACAGTGTGCAACCTGCACAGCTTTCCTGGCAGTGCAATAATAAGCCTCATTTTAATTGGTTGTGTCTTGACAAAGAATCTCTCCTTAACAGAACCTTTAGTCGGTAACCTGAGCCTGCTTCTCAATGAGGCCTCAACCTTGGCCTTTCAGAAGTACAACTTTCAGGATGAGAAGTATATGATCATTTTAATAGATGCAGGAAAAGCATTTGACAAAGTACAATATCATTTCACGATGAATAACCTCAACAAAGTAAGATTCAAGGGAACTAACTCAACATAATGAAGGCCATCTATGAAAAACCCACAGCTAACACCATCTTTGGGGGGGGATAACTGAGAGCTTTTCTTCCAGGTGCAGGAACAAGACAGGGATATCTGCTTTCACCACTGTTATTTAACATAGCCTGGAAGTCCCAGCCTTGGCAATCAGGTAACGAAAACAAATCAGCAAGGAAGAAGCTAAACTTCCCCTATTTGCAGATAATATGATACTCTGTGTAGAAGACCTGAAAGATTCTACCAAAAGACCACTAGAACTGATAAAAGAATTCAACAAAGTCCCAGGATATAAAATCAGTGTACAGAAATCTGTTGCATTTCTACACATCAATAATGAAGCATCAGAAAAAGAAATTAAGGAATCAATCCCATTTACAACTGCACCAAAAACCATAAGATATCTGGGGATGAACCTAACCAAAGAGGTGAAAGACCAGTACTCTAAAAACTAAAACACTGATGAGAGAGAAGATACAAAGAAATGGAAAGATATTTCACGCTTATGGATTGGAAGTACCTTGTTAAAATGTCTATACTACCCAAAGCAATCAACACATTTAATGCAATCCCTATCAAAGTACCACCAGCACTTTTCACAGAGCTAGAACAAACAATCCTAAAATCTGTACAGAACCACAAAAGATCCTAAATACCCAAAGCGACTTAAAATGAAAAGCAAAGCTGGAGGCATCACAGGTCTGGACTTCGAGTTATATTACAAAACTGTAATGATCAAAGAAGTATGCTCCTGGTACAAAAACAGATACAGTTACCAATGGAGCAGAATAAAAAAACCAGAAATGAGCCTATAACTATATGGTCAATTCATCTTTGACAAAGCAGGAAAGAATACCCAATGGGAAAGAGTCTGGTCTCTTCAACAAATGGTGTTGAGAAAACTGGACAGCAACATGCCAAAATATGAAACTGGACCACTTTCTTGCACCATAGACAGAAATAAATTCGAAATGGATCAAAGACGTAAATGTGAGACAGGAAACCATAAAATTTCTAGTAGAGAACACAGGCAATAAGTTCTTTGACATTGGCCATAGCAAATTTTTTTCTAGATAGTTCCCTAAGGCAAAGGAAAATAAAAGCAAAAATAAACTACTGGGACTACATCAAAATAAAAAGCTTCTGCACAGCAAAAGAAATCAGTCAACAAAACTAAAAGGCAAGGTACAGAAGGTGAGAAGATATTTGCAAATGACATATACAATGAAAGGTTTGTATCCAAAATATATAAAGAACTTATAAAATTCAACACCCAAAAAACAGGTAATCCACTTAGAAAATGGACAGAAGACATGAACAGATATCTTTCTAAAGAAGACATACAGATGGCCAACAGACAATGGAAAGATGTTCAACACTGGGACGCCTGGATGCCTGGGTTGGTTAAGCATCTACCTTCAGATCATGATCCTGGAGTCCTGGGATCAAGTCCCACATTTGGCTCCCTGCTCAGCAGGGAGTCTGCTTCTCCCTCTGCCTGCCACTTCCCTTGCTTGTGGTCTGTACCTCTCTCTGTCTCTTTGACAAATAAACACAATCTTAAAAGAAAAAAAAAAAAGATGTTCAACATGACTCATCTTTAGGGAAATACAAATCAAAACTATAATGAGATATCACATCACATGTGTCAGAATGGCTAAAATCAACAACACAAGAAACAAGAGGGGTTGGCAAGGATGTGGAGAAAGGGGAACCCTCCTGCGCTATTGGTGGGCATGAAGAATACAGTCTGGGACAAACTAACCCACAAAGAAAATGACTTAGGATCCTTGAATACATCTACTGCAAATGAAGAAATGGGAGTGGTCTCACTGTCTTAGATTACTTTTGTTTATTCAGTAAACTATACACAAATCATACAAAGTGGTCTTTCCTTGTAAGCTCTCTTCAGAGATTTCCAGGATAAGAATGAACTTGTAGGGCACCTGGGTGGCTCAGTCATTAAGCGTCCGCCTTTGGCTCAGGTCATGATCCCACTGTCCTGGGATGGTCCTGCTTGGCAGGAAGCCTGCTTCTCCCTCCCACACATCCCTGCTCGTGTTCCTCTCTTACTGTGTCTCTCTGTCAAATAAATAAATAATAATAATAAAAGGATGAACTTACATAATGACAGGGCAGCAAAATCAGCTGCTCCAACAGCTACTGTTGAAGAAAGCGAAAATATTTATTTATCGTGATACAGGGGTAGGCAAAACCATAATCTGCCAAGAATTGCAGGAATTACTCATCTCCTGAGCGAAATAGCCAAATTAGCCTTCTTGTAAAATAAAATTCCATTTGTTACTAATTACAACTTCAAAATACTTCCTTCAGAAAAGACAAAGAGAGTTCATTTATAATTCAGTTAGTACTTTTTCCCCAGCAACATACATCTAAACACAATGAATAAAAGATACTACTATGTAATAACCAGACTCATCTGCTAGCAAACAGAGGTAACTTAAGAAAGTGGGGGGTACACTTGCAAAGGATTGTAACACTAAAATACGCCCATCCTTGTGAGATTAGGAAGGAAAAGACTGCGTATCTCATTAGGAAAGTAATGCGACTTTAGGGGTACCTAAGTGGCTCCATTGGTTAAGCCTCCGACTCTATTATTTTTTTTAATATTTAATTAATTTATTTATTTGACAGAAAGCAAAAAAGACAGCCAGAGAGCACAAGCAGTGGGGAGGAAACAGCAGAGGGAGCAGGAGAAACAGGCTCCCCACTGAGCAGAGCACTAGATGCAGCACTCGATTCCAGGACCCTGCGATCATGATCTGAGTTGAAGGCAGACACTTAACTAACTGAAGGCCTCCAACTCTTGATTTCAGCTCAGGTCATGATCTCAAGGCCCTTAGGTGAAGTCTTAGGTCTGGCTCTGCACTCAGGAGTGAGTCTGCTTCTCTCTCTCTCCTTCTGCCCCTCTCACCTCTTCTCTTTCCTCTCTTCCTCTCAAATAAATAAATAAATCTTAAAAAAAAAGTCACTTTAGTTTTGTAACAAAAATGCTTTATCCTTTGTCTAGTAATCTCACTTTATCTTTGAGATTTATCTTTGGGATTTATCCTTGGGATTTATCTTTGGGAAATGGCCCAGAGGAATTAAATAATTTATGAGATGATCACTGCAATATTATGTGAAGTAACATACATAAAGGAAACCAAGAGAGGACTATCTCAATAAATTATGGAACATCAACTTATTGAAGCATTTTACAACTATTTGAATAATTATTATAAAGGCAATGTGGCAAAATAAAAATATTTTATAAATAAAATAAGTAGAAAAAGCAGGAAACAAATTTTGTCTATTTGATGACTATAATAGAATTATGAATACATATGGACCTGGAAAGGAACATGGAAAACATGGAAAAGGAAAATACTCTTCTTTTTATTCTATAATGATTGTCATTATTGCTATGGGGTTTACTGTGCACAAAACCCCAAAATACACATGCTACTTTTTTAAAAAATGAGGTAGCAATCCTGCAGGGTACAGATCCTGACCAAAACAGAGGGAGAAAGCTTCTAAAGCCATGTGCATTGTACAGACTGGAAAACCAGAATCAAATATTCAGAGTCTAACTTGGTATCCTTGCAAATTAATCGTCATGTGCCTTGATTTCCTCATCTATAAAATGGGAATCTTAACAGAAGCTACATATAGTTCTCAGAGTTACCGTGAGGATTAAAGAATGCTGAAAACAGTGTTTACTAGATATTTTTTAAAAGTTATCAAAAACCCCTCTTACATGGAGAAAAGGGAACCTCTTACACTGTTGGTGGGAATACAAACTGGTACAGCCACCCTGGAAAACAGTATGAAGATTCTTCAAAAAGTTACAAATAAAGCTACTCTATGACCCTGCAATTGCACTACTAGGTATTTGTCCAAATGATACAAACATAGTGAATCAAAAGGGCGTATGCACCCCAATGTTCATAGCAGCAATGTCCACAATAGCCAAACTATGGAAAGAGCCCAGAGATCCATCGACAGATGAATGGATAAAGAAGAGGCGGTATATATATACAATATAATATTACTCAGCAATCAGAAAAAAAATGAAATCTTAACCATTTTCAACAATGTGGATAGAACTAGAGGGTATTATGTTAAGTGAAATAAGTCAGAGAAAGACAAATACCATATGATTTCATTAATTTGTGGAATTTAAGAAACAAAACAGATGAACATGGGGAGGGGAAAAAATTAGATGAAATCAGAGAGGGAGACAAACTATAAGAGACTCAATTCTAGGAAACACACTAAGGGTTACTGGAGGGGAGGTGGGTAGGGGCATGGGGTAACTGGGCAATGGGCATAAGGAGGGCACGTGATATAATGAGTCCTGGGTGTTATATGCAACTGATGAATCACTAAATTCTACCTCTGAAACTAATAATATACTATATGTTAATTAAATTAATTTTAAATTTAAAAAAAGAAACTCTTTTCATTGAAGGCTCCTTGTAGCAAATTTCTCTGAAGTTTTCACAAAGCTACTACTCCCCAGTCATAGGTTACAACACTTCACAGAATCACAATTAACTTCTCCCTTAAACATATTCAGACATTCAAGTGTTTTCTTTTTGTTTTATATTTTAATGTTAATGACATCTTTGTACAAATAATTTTTTCCTTTAGTTGCAAGAATATAACAGACATTTCTCTCCACACCAGACCATTCTCTACACATACTTCATCCCAAATTCCCTAAGATTCTCAACTCTGAGGCCCAGCAGAACTGCTGAATTTCTTTTGCAACTTTGTGCGGGTAAAAAACGTGGCAAGTGTGAGTGTGAAGAAAATGTAACTTGAACCAATTATGGGTCACAAATCTACCATGAGAAGTGTAAAGATGAATTCACGCAGGCTGTTACTAGTTTTCTTACAGGATTCACCGGTACATGATGCACTTAATGCAGCCTAGAGAGGAAGACCATCACTTCGTGTCCACGGTGCTCAAGCTGGGTTTGCATGCAACTCCCCTCCTACAACTGCACTCCCCCCACTTTCCAAAACACAGGCATACCTCTTTCCTGCCATGAATCCCACCCCAACTCTGGATGTTAAAACCTTCTGGAAATCCACAAAGAGTTGATGTAAAAACCTCCTTCACGAAGCTTCTTTCAATCAAGGTGCTTTTGTAACGTTTCCTGTATTTCCAGTTTTACACTGTTTTTGTTAAGGGTTAAGCATGGAAACAGAATCAGAAAAGAACATTTTGGCCCAAGATGCTGTCTTCATTATGATATACGGTCAAATGGGGACGCAAAAGTGGTAAGGATGTTTAAAGACTCTGCTTCTTCTGTTTCCCAGTTCAAGCCAAAGCATGCATGCATGGCTCCTGAGGAAGCCTCCCACAAAAGCAAAGCAAAGGGCCTGGTACAAAATATTGGCGGCAAAAGAGCCTTAATTTATGGCAAGACGTGTGGGAGAGCTCCCGGATTTCTCTATGTAATTATCTTAGAAGGAGAATTCAGAAGTGAGCTGCTTGTCTCAGCAACATATATCAACACACACTGAATCTAAAAAACTAGGGAGATTATATTTTCTGGCAGAAAGCAAATCCGATTTGGCAATCTGATTTGCCAAAGAGCCCCCACTGGCTTTACAAATTTGGCTAAAGTGATCATTTTACTAATTACATGACCTACATGAGCTAAAATTGGCAACTCAATATTTGACAAAAATATTTTTAAATAGGTAGGGTTAAAAAATATTGCATTACATTGGAAAAGTGTACTAAGTTAACAACATTTCAATCTACCTTTTCTAACTATACAGACCAACTTAGAGAAGGTACCTCTAAGTTTAAGAGTAACAAGCAAAACTACTAGTCACTTAAGAAAGCCTTCCTGCTTTCTAACACTCCCAGAGATAAACTGAAAGAGAACCTAATCAATTTGTCAGATGATAGGACCTTAAAAATAATGGTTGTGATTTTTGTAATAGGCCTAGAAGGAGTTTAAAAAACTGCATGACTTCCTTTCAATGTTATCTACAGATTATTATCATAGTCACCCAAACCAACCAGAAGTAAAGCTAAAAGTTATCCTTAACTTTCAACTGTGAATTTTTTTTTTTAATGTACAGAATCAGTGCTGAAAACTGTCTCATTCTAGCAGTAAATCATATCCATCCATGGGTACATGAACATGAGAGAAATAAATACCCCTTCCCACTCAGGAAGAAATACAGATACTCATGAGATGTATGAGTGGTCCCGTCGGTTAAAGATCCAACTCATTATAGCTCAGGTCCTGATCTCAGGGTCGGGAGGTTGAGCCCTGTGTTGGGCTCAGGAGTCTGCGTGAGAGTCTCTATCCTCCCCTCCCCCCACCACACCCAGTGTACTCTCTCTCAAATAAATAAATCTTTTAAAAATAAATAAAATAAAATACACATGCCCAATGGACTCTAAATACTATAATACATTGATAGTCATTGTTATCAATTTATAAAATTCATGTAAAGCTTTTCTTTAACATGGAATGTTTGCATTTCTCTTTATCTCCCAGAACTCATATGTCTCACTGGCCCCACTGAATTTATATCCTGATATCCTCAAGGAGGTCTCATTGATCATTGTGTCATATTTTGCTGCAACAAAATATGCATGTAAGTGGGAATTAAGTTTTTTTAAATTTCTCGTGAACATAAGGTTTTTTTTTTAATAAAGATTTTATTTATTTATTTGAGAGAGAGACAGTGAGAGAGAGCATGAGCGAGGAAAAGGTCAGAGGGAGAAGCAGACTCCCCATGGAGCTGGGAGCCCGATGCAGGACTCGATCCCGGGACTCCGGGATCATGACCTGAGCCAAAGGCAGTCGTCCAACCAACTGAGCCACCCAGGCGTCCCCGTGAACATAAGGTTTTTCTGTATGTGAAAATATCTGAATGGATGAACTGTTACAATTGTGATTAGTGCACAAGAGATCTCAACCAAATGTGTTATAAATCTTTATGAGGGAAATTATTAAATTTTATTAGAAATCTCTCCCTGGAGGTGCCTGTTCACATGCCATAGCATTCATTTTGGCGCACGCCATATTGCAAGACTGAAGGGAAACACCCCCTGTAAGCCATAAGCTCCAGAAGTAATCACCATGCCATTAGTGATTCTTTTTTTTTTCTTCCCAAATAAGTAGAATTAGCAAAATGTGACAGTTACCTTCTGATCTTGTCATTTTCATAATCTGGGCATCCCTCTATCAAGAAAAAAAACTATGCCTATTGCAACGAGGAAGGGGAACACAGTAATTGCCAAACTTGTGGGGGGGGGGAATCTCTCTCATTATAAAATAGACTTGTTTGATTTTTTTTAATTTAAGATTTTATTTATTTATTTGACAGAGAGAGAGAGATCACAAGTAGGCAGAGAGGCAGGGAGAAGAAGGCCCCCCACTGAGCAGAGAGCCTGATGTGGGGCTTGATCCCAGGACCCTGGGATCATGACCTGAGCAGAAGGCAGAGGCTTTAACCCCCTGAGTCACTCAGGTGCCCCTTGTTTGCTTTTTAAATGTCTCCTCCAGAGACTAGCTCCTCATTGCGCTGCCTCACCTGGTTGTCATAACCCACCTTTTTGGCTCATGGATAACAGGTTACAACACTCTCTCCCCTCCTCTGTAGGAAGCATTTGCTACCTACAGAGCTTGGTCTCCAGAGAGAATTTTGAAAAGAGGATGTTAACTAAGCCAAGACCATCATCTCTGAATTTGACAAGGTTTTGTAGAAAAGAGGAAAGACACACACTAGGGTTTATGGTTTTCATGTACTGCATCTACTCAGAGAAGATGCCAACAGTATCCTAGATTCATACAGACGGAGAAAAAGCTCATGTTAGGTCAGCGTTTATCAAACAAGATTAAATTCCCACTAAGTACAGAAACTAAGCTATATACACAACAAAGCTTTCTAGCCTTAGAAAATATGACATAGGGGCACCTGGGTGGCTCACTGGGTTAAGCCTCTGCCTTCAGCTTGGGTCATGGTCTCAGTACGGTATGTGATCATTCAAAATATGTCCCCAAATTCTTGACACTACCGTTAAAAGGTGGAGCCTAATTATGCTCTCCTTGAGTGGGTTGAAAGTAGTGACTCACGTGTGAAGCATAGAATAAAGCTGAAGTGATGGTGTGTGATTTCTGAGAGGAGGTCATGAAAGCCTCGTGGTCTCCCACCTGCTCCATCTTGGATCTTTGGCTCTGGCGGAAGCAGCCACCATGTTGTGAGGATACTCAGGCAACCCTATGGAGAGGTCTGCATGGCAAAGGGAATGGCCACGTGAGGAGTCGTCCAAGACCAGTCAGGCCTTCAGACACTCTAATCTTGGCTGACACGTGGCCTCCTGAGAGACGGAGCCAGAACCTCCCATCTAAGCCACCCTCAGACACCAGACTCTCAGATGCTGTGTGAAAAAATAAATATGTGTTATGTTAAGCTACCAAGTTTTAGATCACCTGTAAAGCAGAAATAGATAACAAACACAAATTGCTAAAGTTACTTTAAAAATAAGTCAATGTATCATTCGTAGAGGTTAAAAAGGAGTCAAATAAGGTGTGTTCTACTGGAGCCCTTTCATTCGAGATAGAGGTGATCTCGAAGTATAAAACTCCCAGAGAAACTCTCAGGACCTTCTCACACTAGACTTTTGAGCAGGGAAGCCCCAGTGGCTGTCCCATATCTAGGACCTACAAATTAGAGGAGGCCTATCCTTTTCTGCAAACAGAACTCTTCAATCCATGACCTCACACATATGCTTGTACTGGCTTGTGGGAGAAGACTGCTATTCTCTCAAATTATGCATGCCAGTTGTTAACGAAAACCATGAAACCATTATGGAAAATTAAATGATATCAACTTAAAATTATATCAATCAATTACACTGGAGAATAAGGTAATAAACACTGAAGGCTCATCACATCCTAATTATTTTACTACATCATACTATTTTTTGTGCTTTTGAAGTAACTCCTTGGTACTGAATCTAGACGATGGAAATATTGTCCTGTGTATCTCTTCCCAAATGCGTGTTCAGTGGGAATCACACTGGGAACTGGAAATCATCCAGGGTGGGAGTAATCATATTCTGGGAACTGGAAAGGGCTAGAAATGAGGACTGGATTTTCTTTTTTCAAAAACTGTCTATTCTTTAGGAAGTGATAGGGAAAATGTTAGTAATGCAGATGAATTTTGCAGTATTCTGTCATTTCTGTAGCTGTTACTTGTTGAAGAGCACAAATCTTTGAGGAAACATTTCTTCCAGTTCATCATGGAAGAATGAGCGATGTTCTAATGTGTCTTCAATGGTTTACTTTATTTTTTTTCCCCCCAGAAAATGAAAAAGACGCAGGGGGCAGGTGTGGGGAGAGGAAGAGGTGGTGGGGGAAGGGAAGAGGAAGAAGCAGAAAGAGGTGCAGAGCCTGACACGAGGCTCGATCTCACAACCCCGAGATCATGATCTGAGCCCAAATCAAGAGCCTGACGCATAACCCACGGAGCCCCCCAGGAGCCCCTCTGCCGGTTCAATTTTACCTTACTAGTTAAGGTAAATGAAAATATGCAACAACATGCGATTTGAATCGCACTCCTCTGTCCATGGCAACTATAGGATGCAAAATACAAAAATCTGGCAGAAATTCACATAAACATTCTAGGAAAATCAACTGACTTTATGGAGCTTATAAGAAAAAAGATTGTATATTTTATTATTTGCAAAACTGTATGCTACCTATCCTTTATATCAGCAGAATTTTTAATAAATCTGTATGTGTGTATATAGACTTCATTTTCTTAAAATCACCAGTTTTGAAACATTTGCCGGTATACCCCTGATCCTAACTCATGCTGACTGTAACAGGTGAATTATTTTTCTTAAAATAAGCCAACATTGTGGATGGCAGGGACTGTGCTGAGGGGTGGGAGCAGGAGCGTTCAGAATAGGGCCGGAGAACCAGTGTGTTTCCCAGCCTGAAGCCACCCACCAGATCTACAGGATAGAGGATCAGGTAGCAAAAACTGGAAGTTTTCACAGGGGAAAGGTTTTGATTAATGTTACTTTGACATCTTTTATAATCTAAGTCATGAAGGCAAAGGCAAATGACAAGTGAGCCCCTGCACACAAAGACCTTATTTTATAAGATCTTTGCTCCCACAGCCTGGCACCCACCATTTCAGGGCCCTGAGCCTAGTAGATGCTCAGTAATTTGGCGAATGTTTGTATTAAAATAAGGATGATGTGAGAGCTGCTCTCACTTCATAATTGTATGCAATTGGTAAGGCTTTCCCATGTGTTCTTCCGGGATGCTTGGGAAGGTGCTGTTGGAAGTTAAAGCCAAATTTGCACTTAAATCACTGAAAATATACTGGAAGAATATACTGCACACAAAGGAGCCTAAGTCAGTTTGGACACTCAAAGTTGTTGGGTTCTTTAGATAACCTCTAACCATTAGGCAGCATGGGGACTGGAGGACCTCGTCTCAGGACAGTGCAGGGACAGTAAATCTCCTTGTTTGTCCTGAGCAAACAATCTTCATCAGCAGGCTCAAACACAGTCCTAGATAAGACTAAGGTCCTCAACCTTTTTCTGATTATTTTACCTTCTGCAGACAAATGCAAAGTTGCCTGCATAGCCTTCCTGGACAAATTCTACCAGTGAAAAATTACTTCTAGTATCCCTTGAGCTAATTAATGAACACTTTAGGACTAATTGGAATGTTGATAAATAAAGCTCAGCCACGCTCTGGATAGTGAAGTTTTGGTAGTTTTAGTGACCCAGCTCCTGAGATATGGCTCCTGACTAGAAATATTTGGTTCTCTAACTCGCCCTAGATATGAATAAGGCAGTCATAGTCTACGCTGCAGGATATAACACAGACTATATACAATACTACATAGATTAAAAACACATTTCTTTGTATTCAACTGTTCTTAAAGCTGGAAGTGTTGGGGCACCTGGGTGGTTCAGTCAGCTGTGTCTGACTCTTGATTTTTGGCTCAGGTCATGAGCTCAAGGTCATGGGATTGAGCCCTACATCCAGCTCTGTGCTGGGTATGAAGCCTGCTTGGGATTTTCTCTCTCTCTCTCTCCCTATTCCCCTGCCCACCCACGGTGCACTCGCACACAACACACAAGCATGTGCTCTCTCTCTAAAAAAAGATTTTTTTTTTTTAATTTTATATATTTATTTGACAGAGAGAAATTACAAGTACACTGAGAGGCAGGCAGAGAGAGAGAGAGAGAAGGAAGCAGGCTCCCTGCTGAGCAGAGAGCCCGATGCGGGACTCGATCCCAGGACCCTGAGATCATGACCCGAGCCGAAGGCAGTGGCTTAACCCACTGAGCCACCCAGGCGCCCCTAAAAAAAGATTTTTTTAAAGTGGAGTTGTAGGGCACCTGGGTGGCTCAGTTGGTTAAGCAACCGCCTTTGGCTCAGGTCATGGTCCCGGAGTCCCGGGATCGAGTCCCGCCTCAGGCTCCCAGCTCCATGGGGAGTCTGCGTCTCCCTCTGACCTTCTCGCCTCTCATGCTCTCTCTCACTGTCTCTCAAATAAATAAATAAAAATATTTTTTAAAAAAGTGGAGTTGTAATCTTTGCTTTTGAATATATTTGATCTCTCAAGCAAAATTGGAAAGAAGGAAGGAAGCAAGGGCTGGACTTCATTTTAATGGTGACCATAATCACAGTAAGGGATTTAGGTGCCAATAAAATATAAAGACTACTCAATTTTAATACCACATCTAGGCTCTTAATCACAAGGAACTTCTACTGAAGTACAGTACAACTCAAGCTAAGTTTGGCATTAATATTGTCCTTGGAATTCTCACTTAGGGGTAAGAACACTATACTACAATCTCCTTTGCTCAGTGCAGCAGATTTCAACTTCACCTTTGATGTGGCACAAATGACACAGCTTGATTCAAACTGGAGCCCTTGGGTAGAGCTGTCAGCTGCTCTCTCCAGCATCCTAGGATGGCTGTTTTCCATTTATTATTTCCCGTGGAAAGCAAGATTCTCTTTTGAGTGTCAACAACTTTGATGGTTTCTCACCACAGAAGAAAAGAGGATGAGTTACTCTGGAGAAAATGCTTTTTCCTTTCTTGGTGATATTTGTGAAGGCCCCGGCACTCCCAAGAAAGCCGCTGATATTCTCCAAGGCTTTGTCCTCTAGATAATATTATGTCCAGGGTTTTATTTAAATATTCTTTAAGTGATTTAAACACCTTATGGAAGTATTAGCCTCCACAAGGAAGATATTTTCAGGAAGAGCTCTGAAAATGTCATTTTGCAATTGCTTGCCCATGTCACCAAGCCCTCTCTAATTTATTTATTTTATTTTATTTTTTTAGATTTTATTTACTTATTTATTTGACAGAGAGAGAGAGAGACAGAGATCACAAGTAGGCAGAGAGGCAAGCAGAGACAGAGAGAGAAGTAGGCTCCCCACTGAGCAGAGAGCCTGATGCAGGGCTCAATCCCAGGACCCTGAGATCATGACCTGAGCTGAAGGCAGCGGCTTAACCCACTGAGCCACCCAGGCGTGCCAACCCTCTCTAATTTAAAGAATGGGCAGTGAAAGGACCTTTGTAAGATTTCAAAATCAGAGAGGGACAAGGGGCAACAATAGCACAGTTCTTAAGGCATGAGGTCCCATTGGCTGTACATCCTCTAACTGGGACCTTGGGTGTGTTTTCTTTACCTCTTTATTTTTTTTCCTAAAAATTTTATTTATTTGACAGGGAGAGAGCACAAGCAGGGGGAGTGGCAGGCAGAGGGAGACGGAGAAGTAGGCTCCCTCCAGAGCAGGGAGCCCGGCATGGGGCTCAATCCCAGGACCCCAGCATCATGACCTGAGCCAAAGGCAGACGCTTCACCAACTGAGCCATCCAGGCACCCCTAAAATTGACCATTTTAAATGGAAAAATTCAGTAGCGTTTAACATATTCACAATATTGTGTGACTACCCTCCTCTCCCCGCTTTCTTTACCTCTTTAAGACTCAAGATCTCACCTGTACATTGGGGGTGTTAGAGAACCCAAGTCAAAAGGCCATTTCAAGGGTTAGATCTGGGATACAGCTTCACACAGTGACTAGTGCATAATTAACTGCTAGCTATTATAGAGAGCAGAGACTTGGTATACAGCTGTCTGGAGGCTGAGTTGTGGAATCATTTGATATTTGATCATTTCCTCCATGTTACGAAGTGCCTTTTTTAACCCAGCAAATTCCTGGGTAATAAGAAAGACATACAAAATTCCTCTCTATTAGGAATAGCATTAAAACAAGCTTTTAGTTGAGCACCTTTTATGTGCAAGGAGGCTTTTGTCTGTGTCCATGAGGATAAGCAGACAGGAATCCTGTCTGCAGGGACAGGGTAGGTAAGACAGGTACATAAAAGTCCCACAAATCAGGGAGTGGCAAATGCCAAAGAAAGATAAAAATAAAATGTTACCCATATTGGAAGAGGGAGGGAGAAGTCCTCCTGTACGGGGAGTGATGGGAGACCCAAGGAAACTTCCAGGAAACGAAGCGGGAAGGCAGAGGGACAGGAGGAATGGTGCCAGCAGTTGAGCTCTTCTCTGCATTCCAGACACTGCACAGAGCTCCATGACTTGTTTAATTCTCCCAAAGTTTTGCTGAGTAGGTGTGATTATTCTTATATCATTAGGGATGAAATTGAGGCTCAAGGGGTTTAAGTCACTTGTCTAGAGTCACAGAGCTAACAAACAAGGGACAGTGCCAGGACTGGGCTTCAGATTTGACTCTGCAGACTTAAAAAAAATTTTTTTCTTTAAATTCAATTTAGTTAACTTATAGTATATTACTCGTTTCAGAGGTAGAGTTCAGTAATTCATCTGCTGTATATAAAACACCCAGTGCTCTATACATCATGTGCCCTCCTTAATGCCTATCACCAGGTTACCCTACCCTCTCATCCCCCTCCCCTCCAGCAACCCTGTTTGTTTCCTAGAATTGAGTTTCTTATGGTTTGCCACCCTCTGTTTTTACCTTATTTTTCCTTCCCTTCCCCTAGGCTCCTCTGTTTGGTTCCTTAAATGCCACATGAGTGAAATCATATGGCATTTGTTCTTCCCTGACTGACTTATTTTGCTTAACCTAATTCCCTCTCATTCCATCCATGTTGCAAATGGCCAGATTTCATTCTTACTGATGACTGAGTAATATTCCGTTGCATACATGCACCACATCTTCTTTATCCACTCAACTCTTGATGGACATCTAGGCTCTTTCCATAGTTTGGCTATTGTGGGCGTACCCTGCAGCCTTTCCTAACCACATTATTGGGGAGATGAAATGATGAGGGGCTCATCCTGGCTAGAAGATAACACAGGGAGGCTGACAGGAGGGAAATTAATGAAAACTTGGGGAGGGACTAATCCAGCCCATACTGCTTCTTATATCAGGCTATAAAGTCATTAAGTAGTGGGAGCACATGAAATTTTGGGTTGAGAGGTAACATGATCAGAACTAAGTACCAGAAGAATAATTGTTGAGATCCTCATCACTGATGGTCTAATGAGGGGAAAGCTGGGGCTTGCTTCCAACCTGTTCTCCCAGCCATCAAGCCTCTTTGGGTGCCATTTCCCACAGAAGCTGAGTCACTCAATCCCAAATTGTAAGACGGTAGGATTAATTCCTTCAGGACCCACGGATTCTGTTTTCTAGAGCAATAGTTCCAAATATTTTGACTGTCCTGGAAAAATGTTCATATGCAAGTCATAAAAATATTTGGATACAATTTCAGGAAATTCTAGAGAAGTGGCTCTCAAACTTTAATGTACTATAGAGAATAGCAAGAGAGCTTCTTTACAATCCAAATTCCCAAACTCTAGTCCCTAAAAGAGTCATCTAGGAGATCTAGGGATGAGGCCCAGGAACCTGCCTGTTAACAGATACCATCAAGGGATCCTAATGCAGGTGGTCTCTATACAAAGTCCAGAAACTCTAACCTAGGGGTCCCCTGAACCCAGGGGAAGAACCCCTGTTCTGGAGCATCACAGACACATACTGAAAAATGGCCCCCAAAATACAAAATCAGGATTGGTTCAGAGCCTCTCTCTACAGTTCCATTGTATAGTTCTGGTTGTAGCCTGTCTCTCTCTTTCTGAAAGAAATACAGCATAAAAAAAGAGAAGCTGGGGGCATCTTTTACACGAAGCACTCTCCCATGATGCACTCTGCATGCAGCAATGGACTCCAGAATTGAATCCAAGGGTGCAAAAAGTCCACCATACTTTATCAGTAATTGGCCATATTTACCACTCTTTATCTGTAAATACCAACTCCACCTGGTAATCTATTTTTCCTCCTCAAGGAATACCTACGAAATAGGTAAACATTATGCTAAGAAAATACCATGTGGCTCTCTGAGAAGAATTATCTAAAAGGTTACTCAGATGTGAGCAGGCCATTAACTGCTATGAACATTAAGAGGAAATGTGGTCTGGTGGGCAAGGGGGGGCGGAAAAACCTTGAGACATAATTAGCTATTGAAAAGGTAGCAGAACCAAGAGACTCTTCAAATAAGGTATGCCCTTCAGAAGGAAAAAGTGACTGAAATATTAAAAACATTCACCCATGAAAGGTCTGCATTTATCAAAGCAAGTAGTCCATTGAAAGGAAATAAGTAAAATGCCACCCCAGAGCCTCCGTGACTTCTTTGTTCCACAAAAAGCTCCATGTTCTTCCCAAAATATTTCGTCTTACTTGCACAGAAAAGATAGAGCAAATATTAGTGGATTTACTCTATCCTTCACATCAGTTGCATTTTGGCAATGATTTGTTGTGCTTGTAATGAGCCTTTCATCCGAGGATTCCCAGTCTGCATGGTGAAGGGACCTCCTCACCACCCACTTGAATAAGAATTAGCTAGCATTGACAGAGTACTAGGTGGCTGAAATTCTGTCTTCAACATTCAGAAGGAATTTTTACTTGAAATCTAATGGAAATGTTCACAGTGAAATTCTCTCAGCTTTGCTGTCCATTTGCAAATTTTCACAATAAATTCTATGGGAAATGATATCAAGAAAACAAGAAGATGGGTTTGGGAGGCTGGGCACATAGGCACGTGTCCCTTCTGCTGCTCTGATTCTTAAATTGTGAGATGGGTTTATTAATATGCCTCATCACTTACATAAACATAGAACATCTTTTTTTTTATCAGATACTATATGATAAAAATTTCAATTAAATCGAACAAAATGAGACATGAAATTAAGCGTATTCCCTTCAAGTTGCTTTGAGGGCAGAGCAAACGTCAACTATTCTAAATCATTCTTTGCTTGCTGTCCACTGACAGCACAAAAGACACATTTTGACAGTGTCCCCCATGTGTCAGTTAGTTGGTTGGAATAAAAACTTTGTGCATCCTGCAATTAAGAAACAAAATTCTCTAGATGTTCTTAGAATCTGACAAAAGAGAAAGTGACTTGGGACGGTGTGAAGTAGTGGCTGCGGTTCTTCTCAGCTCACACCAGAGCCTGAGCATCAGGGACCCTTGTCCTAGGCTGGGCTGGAGGGTTACTTCCTGGTCCAGTGTCCAGGCTGACACTGGGACAACACCTGGGAAGCAAAGTAGGAACTGGGGTCATCTCTGAGTTACAGTTTATTTTTTTAAGAGATTTTTATTTATTTATTTATTTGACAGAGAGATAGAGATCACAAGTAGGCAGAGGCAGGCAGAGGGGGAGGTGGAGGGGGAAGCAGGCTCCCTGCTGAGCAGAGAGCCCAATGTGGGGCTCAATTCCAGGACCCTAAGATCATGACCTGAGCCGAAGGCAGAGGCTTAACCCACTGAGCCACCCAGGCGCCCCTGAGTCACAGTTTAGAGCAAGAATAGAACAGCTGCTGAAGCTAAGGAAGAAAGTGCACTTGGTGGTTAGCTGGCAACAAGGGTACCAATCTGAAGCCACCTACCTAAGACCCAGGAAACCCAGACTGATAAGGTTCCAGCTTCCTCACAGGGGATTTCCATAGCCCCTCCACTGCAAGAATGATGGCTCAGAAACTGGGGTTTTGCCAGGCACTGGGTATGAACCCCTTCCTTGTGCTGGAGAATTTTTATGCCAGCTTCCCAATCTTATATGAAATTCCAGTTATCAAGATTCAACAAGGATTACAGGCACCCAGGTAGCAGTGGGTATACTGTGTGTCATCACACCCTCAGTAACTTTATTTAATCAGACTGTTTTCCTAAACACATAGTTAGGAACGGACATCTTCTGGAGGGCAGCCTATGGTCACCGGATGCCAAGGGAGCAACAACCCATTTCGACACTATACATTTGATGGTCCAGAAGTAGACCAATCCCTTCATTCCAGGAACCAGACAGCAAAACCTCTGTGCCCTGCTCAACATTCCAAATGGCCCTTTAATTTTCCTCCGGCTCTTTGTCTTTCCTTCATGCAGGGGTGGGAAGAGTTTGTTTTTATGTAATCCTTCAACCTAACCACCCTCTGCCTCTGCCCACCCTACCCCATCCTCTGGGAATGAGAAGACTGGTGTCTTCTTTCTTTCTCGGGTACCTCCACCCCATGCCTCACTTGCCACAGATCTGAGAATGCTTCCCAGGTGGCCCAGATATGGCTGGAACATTCTCAGGGTGGTCATTTACATCTGAAAGCTGGGGTTTGCTGTCTTTGTTAATGTTTTTCCCCAGAAAACCTGAGTTTCAGATTATATTTTACACAAAATCAAAATATATGGACAACCAGAGCAGCCCTAATGACAAAGGGATGAGAAATCTGAGCTCTCCTTTGAACCTGAGACTTCTGTGGACACAGCATGAGAACAAGAGCCTTGCAGGGAATGAGGGTTAGGAACCCAAAGCAGTGGGCACTTAAAGACACAGTGAGGGATTTGACAAGGGCAAATAAAACAACCCTGAGGGAGGGGGGTGGACTGGTCTAGCTGTTTGTGTCCTACAGGCTGCTTATCCATTCCAACCTGGGAGGAAAAGCATCCCTTTCAGTGAACACATGGCTTTCTATGAAGACACTGCTGTGTCCAAGGATTCCTTATAATGCGACCGAGAAAATAAGAGTATTTCCCAACACCTTGTATTCCTTTGAGCCTCTTATAAAGAGGGCAGACTTCTAATTGTCACATTGGTTCCCTGTAGGGATCTGTGCCAATTAAGAGCATTCTGAGTGCCGGGGGAAGGAATGGAGGGGAGGGGCAGGCACCAAAAGTCTCACGCCTCTTTTAATTATTTACTTTCCTCCAACCGAAAGCATGCTATTAAAAGTGATTTTGAACATGAAGGAACACATTACATTCAAGTGCACTTAATAATAGTTTAATTAGTACATAAGTATAATTTGACCTGTTAGACTGCATATAAATATTGCTTTAATTAGTACCCAAGTCAGATTTTACTTGTGTGTATGTATGTGTTTGTGTTTGATGTCAAACAGACATATATGAAAGGGTTTTTATGAAAAAAAAAAAAAATCTCAGAAGCTCTAAAGCCCAGTGGTAGAGTTGTAGAGTAGATTTTTTGTTTTTTTAACATAAGCATAAGTAACTCTCAGTGACTGAGAGTCTTTTATCTGCTTAAATATTCAACTCAGTGAAACTTAAAGCTCATCAGCACATAACATTAAACTAATCTCAAAAGCTGTCAGATGAAATACCAAAAAGCATTTTATTTTTATTATCTATAAGTGTCATCTTACTGAAAAGATTTCCTATAATGCAGCTGACAACAGGGAGAAGGGATAAGAATGCCCAACCTTTTGAGGGAGATTCTATATTAAACACTTTCAGGTCTGGTCGTTTATCATTCACAGGCAATTCTTCAAATTTCAGGACTGTAGACTTTTCTAGGATATGAGCTAAAACTCCCAGGATGGGGAAAAAGGATTTTCCTTCATTGCTTCTCATACATCTTCTTATATCATTGAATTATATTTTCTGAGACTGTCTTTTCCCACTAGATTGTCCATGCAGAGCTCCTAAGTGTCCTATCCCTGGAGCCTAGTGGATTTGCTGAAAGTGTGATGCCTGAAATCCAAATGTTCACTCAAGTTTTGAACAAGACCTAAACAAATTCCAGAAAGAGACACCAGGAAATAAAACCTGAGAATGAGATCTTATAAAACAACAGACCAGAACTTAAATGTGTGTGTGTTTGTGTGTTTGTGTGTGTAACTAGTGATTCTGAACAGCACAACACTTTGGTGGAATTACATTTCCCATCACTCACAATAGTTTTGGAATTCCTTGACTGTCAAGTTGGAATCTTCATTCCATGCAGAATAAAGTCGGGCACTTTATTCTTTTATAAATCTACACCCTTATCTTGTTTTTGTTTTAAAAATTAAAATGTGAGGGACAGAAGAATACCGCTCAAAGCACATGGGTTCTCCATGTTAGCCCTCTCCCATCTCACCCACCAGTGTGCCCCCATCGACTTTCTGTAAGAAGGCAAGACTGCACACCAAGCCACGCCAGCCTCGCCATCTCTAAGAGGACACTGGTTCCATTCATGTCCTGTAGCCACCTAACCTATAGTCTTTCTTCCCTGTGTGCAAAAGAACACTTGCCCTGCATACATCCTTCTCTGGTCCTACTTCCAGGTGAACCCATTGTCTGGTTCCCTTGGGACCAGTGCCCTTGCTCTATCTTCACTGTCACCCATTAGCTGGGCCACTTTCTCTCTCAGGGCTGTTGGAACCCACTTAATGGAGTCCTCCGAACTCTGCTCTTGCTCCCCAAACCAGCCTCCTGGCCTGGCTGCTCTGTGACCTAACGGCTCTTCTTTGGACAAAATAATGCTCCTTCCCCTAACACAGCTGACACAGCTGATTTAAAATTCAGGCCCTGTTACCCCTCCGAGGTTGTCTTCTGCCATCTAACCTCTGTATGTGTGCTCCCCGTTTGGGGCTTTTTTACAAGCTGTAATCTTCTGGTGGCTGACTCTTTTTTTTGGTCTAAACTAGTTGGTGTGGATTTCTGTTACAACCAAGGGCCCTAGTGCATCTATGATCAGAAACGAAGCGTGTCCCCTGGAATGAACTTCTGTCCAGAAAGTTCTGATGGTGTTCAACAAACAAAATTACTTTGTCTCCATAATCTCATGGCTCTGAGCTATCCTGGAGGATCAAAAGCCGCAATCTTGTCAGGCAGGGAGTTGCCCCTTCCTGGGCATGGGAAGTATATCTAGATGGGAAGATAAGAAAAAAACAGCAAAATGTAATTTTGTCAAGGAGTGTGTAAGAGTGGTGTAAGGAATAGCAAAGTACTAGCCCCTAATAATTAGGTCCCTAATTTTTTTCCTGCAGAAGTGGAAATTGGGCTTTGGAAGTAAGGAAGCCTAAATTCTTTTTCTGGGCTTTGCCTAGACTGGCGGTTCATCCTAACTCAGGAGGTGGGCAGAGGACGGGGTGCTTCTGACCATTCTCCATGGCACAGGACGACCCCTAACATCACAGAAGTGTTGACTCAGCCCAAAATAATAGTGCTCTTCATGAAAAACCCTGCTCTAAGTTCTATTTTCCCTCTTGACTAGTATTATCTTTATTTCCAGATTCTACATCACCAATCATTAAAATATGATGGAAAGGTAACAGAATTAGTAACGCACATCCTGAGTCTTTCTTCCTGCTGTGAAAGCAACAATGAGTAACACATGTCATGACTCCTTGTAATTACCCAGTAACGTAAAATGAGGGGGAGGCAATGATTTTTTTTTTATTAATTTTAAATATACAAGCGAGCCATGAATACATCCTCCTGCTAAAACAATGGAAACATCACAGATAAAAGTCAAGTTTCCCTAGCAACCACCCTCCTTTGCCCTCCGAAGTAGACTAGATTACTAGACTCTCAGTTTATTCTCCGCTTGGTTTGTATCTTTCTGTAGTGAACAAAGGGCCATTTCCTGCCCCCCTTAAACCACTTATTTCACCAATCTGGTGGGAGTAAAATAACATCCATTGTTGCTTACCTTGCATATTGTTAATTACAGGGGAAACGGAGGATCTCTTCATATGTTCACTGACAGTTTCTCGTTTCTCTAAGAATGGCCGGTTCATTTTCCTTGTCCGTCTGTGTCGGTATAGGAATTGATTAGGACCCCACTGAACAGGACCCTAAGTGCTTTGACAAGTATATCCAGATGTTGCAGGTGCATTCTCCCAGGTCCTCCTCGCCACTTGTGTTTGTTTTTATGTTAACCTCCTTTAGACGGAAGCTTTCAATGTTTTGCTAAGTGTCGAATTTGTCAAGTGTTTCCTGGAATGGTACTGCTTTTATTGTTTTGTTTAACATCTTCCCAACTCGGTGACTTCTAAATTCCAAATTGCAATTCCTTCTTTTAGAATAAAGGCTGCTGGGCGCCTGGGTGGCTCAGTGGGTTAAGCCGCTGCCTTCGGCTCAGGTCATGATCTCAGGGTCCTGAGATCGAGGCCCGCATCAGGCTCTCTGCTCAGCGGGGAGCCTGCTTCCTCCTCTCTCTCTGCCTGCCTCTCTGCCTGCTTGTGATCTCTCTGTCAAATAAATAAATAAAATCTTTAAAAAAAAAAAAAAAAAAAAAAAGAATAAAGGCTGCTGCCTGCCATTCAAACAGCTCCGACGAGGCCAGGTGCTCAGGATGTAGGTCCTAAAAACCCAGCCACTCTCAGACATCTGCACCCAGAGTCTAAAACCCACCAAGTCCCAAACAAATCATTGACTTCCCTCTGGCCACAGACTGCTCCCTAGTGACCACCCCCTCACCCTGCCAAGGTATCCCTGACTCCTCCCTTCCCTGACTTCTACATCTGCCACCAAGTTCTTTCTATCCAACTCTCCAGGGACCTCCACTTCTCACCCCTCTACACGGTATATTGACACTTATCAATATATAGAAAGCTGTCAGCCCCCTTCCCATTGCCCACCCTCTCCTCACAGATTCACAGCTGCCTCTCAACTGACACTCCTGCCTCCAGTCTCAGCCCCCCATAGCTCATCTCCCACCATGCTGCTGAAAAGCCATTCTCAGAACCTGAGTCTGATTCTTTAATTCTTCAACTCTTTAAAGCCTTTCAGTTGTTTCCTCTGAATGAAGGCCAAAGCACAACAGAAAGTGTTCTGATGGCTTTGCCACTGTCTACCTGCCCACGCTTATTGCTGGCCACCACCCTTCCCTCTTTCCCTGTCTCCAGCCATACTGAGCCACATGTGGAGCTTTCATCTCTGCCTAGAACTTTCCCAGGCCACCCCTACACACCCTCTCAGGTACACAAAGTTTAGGCCTCAGGTCCCAAAAGCTGCCTTACCTGACCCTATCCTCCACGCCCCTCCCAGTCTCAACGAAGTGTCCCTCTTAAGCTCCTCCCAAGGCCCTTATGCTCACCTCAATCTAGGCACAAATCAAAATATTCAATAATTGTGTTTCTTGTCTGTCTCTCACACAGGCTGGATTATCAGTGTGGTTTGAATTAGTAATATTCCCTTATCTGAGGAACACTCTGAAATGTGATCTTCATGCAACGTAAGGTGCAAAATATAGGGGGCACCATGCAAAAGCGAAAGGGGTCCAGATCTTGCTCTCCATACTTGCACACAATTCTGCTTACAAAGATAAACTAGTTAGAAATTGACAAAGGACAAAATAGAAATGTATCTCATGTAGTATGGCAGGGAGGGCAAAGGAGGAGGAGTAACTGACTGCTGGTAGGGGTGGAGCGGGGGCATGTGATGTGTGAGTATTCAGGAGTCCTGCCTTTGGAGTGTGGTTACCTGGTTTGAATCCTAACTCCGGCATTTCTTTACTGGCAGATAACTTGGCCTCTCCGAGACTCAGCTGTTTCATCTTTATAGTGGGATGGGAGTCGATCACCATAGTACCTGTTTCTGAAGACTGTCTAAGAATTAGATGAGATAATGGTAGTAACACGCTTAGCATACTAACAGTAACACTCTTAGTGCTAACCATAAAGATAAAAATACATGTTATGAGCCACTATTATAGAAGGAAGAGTGGCATATGAGTTAAGACTTAGGTCATGCAAATTTTATGGAGATTAGTTTTTTAACTCCATAACCCCTTAACCTTCTTACCGTTTCCTCCTAAGCATGTATTTCCTAAAAATTGTCTATCAGCCTCACTCTCCCCATGTACTCATTCCATCTCCTTGTGGGTGCCTGTTAGAATGTCTTCCCAGGTCCTTCTATAATCTGAGTATCTGGACCTCTCCAAGCCTGTCCCCATTTGTAGTTGGTCAATCGTGTGCTCTTAAAATTCCTATCTACCTGGAACCTCAGGGTGTGACCCTATTTGGAACTACAGTCTTTGCAGATGATATAACTAAAGATCTCAAGAAGAAATCAACCTGGATTTAGGGTGGACTCTAAACCCAGTGACTAGTGTCCTTATAAAAGAGGAGAGGCCACAGCAACACAGGGAAGAGGGTCATGTGAAGACAGAGGCAGAGACTGGAGAAATGCTGCCATAAACCGAGGAACACCTAGAGCCACCAGGAGCTGGGAAACAACAGAGGCAGATTCTCCCCTAGAGCCTTTAGAGGGAGCATGACCCTACCTTCACCTTAACGTGACATTTCTAGCCTCAGAATTAGGAGAGAATCAGTTCCTGTTGTGAAAAGCCACCAAATTTGTGATAATTTATTACTAGGAAATGAATCCACCATCCCATCAAAATGTAATAACACAGGGTCCTTCTGAAACATCCTACTCTGATCATGTCTCTTACCTGCCTAGCATCCTTCAGCAGTTGCCATAACCTCTGGGAGGAAATGCAAATAGTTCAGGCATGGCACACAGGGTCCTTCCCACTGGGCAATCTCTGAGCTCTTTAGGTGCTTCTGCCATCACACTTGGCCAGACGCTCCCTGGCCCAACACCCTTTGCTTGTGCTACTATTCCTGGCCCCACCGCCTAGCCTGGCATCTGGCAGGTCCTACGTCCCTCTAAGATCAAGAATTTAAATGGACCCTTCCACTCAATGACCAGAATGCTTGCAGAACAGTTAAGGTCATTCACTTTAATTCCTCATTCCTCTCGAATGCCCACAGATTCCTGTCACACTTTCTCTCAAGTCACTAATCATCTATAATAATCTATAAAGGGTAATCTGAAGTATAAGAGATGATCATATATTACAGTATGAATTAAGCAGTTACTAGCAATTTTTTTGATATAAGGAGGCTTTTAAACGTGACTAATCACTATTCTTTCTAAAAGGATCAATAATAATAGAAATTTGGCTCAGAGGTCAGCTTTTCCAGGCAGCCTTCCCCCACTCATCTCTGCCTTGCTGTTGATTAGGTGTTTCTTCTAGAACTAGATAACACTTTATCCAAGGCAGATTCTAACTTAACGTTTACCATATTAAATCCTTCTGATTTGTCAGTCTCCTTCACCAGACTGTAAGGGTTTTGACCATGTCCCACTCATCTTTTTGATGCAATGGATATAACTGCTTGAACCACGTGGGGGTGCTTATAAGCACCGGCTGAATAATTGAATGAATGAGTGAGTGAGAAAGGAGTTAGAAGGGAGGTCTCCCTCTGGAACCTAGAATCTCAGCACATGCCGATGCCTTGTAGCATGCTTTCTTACCTCTGGCGTGACTGATTGATGAACATAGCCTCTAACTTTATTTGTCTGACTATAAAGCTCATGGCATGTTTTCATAACTGCTGGCATGGCTGATTGATAGGGAGACCATTGCCAAAAAAGTTAAATAATTACACTGCATTCACAATGTCTGTCTATGGATAAAAAGCCCCAAAGAAATGCAAAGAAGGATACCCCTGTCCTTTTCAAATGCACAAAGAGTAAAAATAAAAACACTCTAATGTCCCCAAAGTAATCCAAACTTCACATAATGTCTTGCACTTTTTTTTAAGGGGTGTGTGTGTGCATGGAGTGGGGAGGGGCAAAAGGAGGGGGAGAGAGAAAGAGAGAATCTTAGGCAGGCTCACTCAGCCAGGAGTGAAGGTGGGGCTCAGTCTCAGGACCCTGCGATCAAGATCTGGGCCAAAGTCAAGAGCCAACCACTTAACTGACTGGGCCACCCAGGCACTCCCCAAACATCTTACACCTTTATGGATAATCTATTGAGTTGGTATTAATGACTTATGATGAGTGAAAGAAGACTGACTGTCAGAGGAGACCGTACCCACTCACACACACACCCGCAAAACCCATTTCCTTGACATTATTTTCTAATTTTCTAACTTTATGATATACACTCAAACGTAATTCACACAGAGTACACTATAACTAGAAATTTCAGTAAGGATGGGGCACCTACGTGGCTCAGTCGCTTAAGCTTAAGTGGCTGCCTCTGGCTCAGGTCATGAACCAGGATCCTGGGCTAGAGCCCCACATCGGGCTCCCTGTTCAGTGGGGAGTCTGCGTCTCCCTCTCCCTCTGCCTGCCACTCCCCCTGCTTGTGCTTTCTCAATCTCTGTTAAATGAATAAATAAAATCTTCAAAAAAAAAAAAAAAAGATTCTTTTTCTCCCTCTTCTTCTGCCCCACTCCTGCTCACCCTCTTTTCTCTCAAAAATAAATAAATAAACAAACAAATAAATAAATAAAAATAAAAGAAAGAAAGGAAAGGAAAGAAATTTCATATAAGTGGCTACTAATGTGTTTTAGAAAACTCCAGGTGTGGACACACAAACCTTTGAAAACATATATATATATACACAATAAACACAGATAGTTCCATAATGCACTGTAGTCACACGTGAAATACCTGCCAGTGAAAAACTAAAATTTTTCATTTTCATTATTCATTACTGAGGGACTGAAAAGCCCTTACCATTAAAACTGAACTTCCAGCTAAACGAAGTTATTAAGGCTTTTCTCAAAAAGTGGAAAGGTTCTAAGGGAGGGGAACAGTTAAGAATAAAGGCAGGTATATTCCCAGACTCACAGAGGGGAGGGACCTATTCTTCCTTCTGCCCACACCAGGGCTCCTCACTCCTAAGAGACTTCCCTGATCAATGAGCTGTTGTGATGACGTATGGCCTGTGTGACGATATTCTAAATAACATGCCAGTTAAGTGCTCTGCCACACTTGGCATCTCCTCTAATTCTGGAAAGAAGAGTCTGTGCCCACTTGCCCTGCGCTGCCCCTCCTTAGTCACTCCTGGAGACCTGAGCTAGGTCAAGATTGTAGCCATGGTGCATGGCAGGGGTGGGGCGGGGGGGGGGGAGGGTCCACGGCCCCCTCAGCTTAATCTGCCTCACAGAACTTCACCTCCAGTTCAAAAATGTATTTTCCTGGGGCGCCTGGGTGGCTCAGTGGGTTAAGCTGCTGCCTTCGGCTCAGGTCATGATCTCAGGGTCCTGGGATCGAGCTCCGCATTGGGCTCTCTGCTCAGCGGGGAGCCTGCTTCCCCCTCTCTCTCTGCCTGCCTCTCTGCCTACTTGTGATCTCTGTCTGTCAGATAAATAAATAAAATCTTTAAAAAAAATGTATTTTCCTGTTTTGTTGTTTATGTACCTTTTGTAAGCTGGCTTGGTTCTTTTTCTTAAGTAATTGAGGCATAAACAAATAAAAAAAAAAACAATAAATAACGAATGGCAATGGAGCAGCCTTCTTCCCATTCTTTCCCCCTGCTTCCGTGTCTCCTACCCACTGGGAAGAGATGCCGGCTCCCCCAGCCTGATTGTCATCGCCCAGCCTGATCCGCAGCCTCCCCTTCAGGGAGAAGGAGAAAGCCAGAAGCATGTGGGGGGTGTGGGTGACCCTGGCTGGTTCCCTGGGTAACTGGACTGTGGCCTGGACTTTCCAGTGGAAGTTCTGAAGCTTGGTCCTGGTGGTAGGAGGAACACAGACAGAAGCAGAACCTGCCTTCGACCCTACTCTTCACAGCACCTTCTTCTAGGCAGAACAAGGGAGGTGGCTGGCATACAGACAGGAACGGAGGATGTGTGTGTGTGTGCGTGTATGCATGGTGTAGTGGGCAGGCACACCCACGTGCAAGCTGATCAGCCCTAACCAGGTTCTCCTTTCCCTGCATGGTGTACGATCCTCCCCAAGAAGAAATGTGGTGGAGTTTGCATTCCCTTCTCCAGTAGCTTGGCAGTAGAGGGAAACTGTTCTGGAAACCAGGCTGGCTGTTTTCACTGGGAGCCGTTGGCACAGACAGGCACAGCAAAAGACTTCTGAGACTCGCTCCAACTCGTCTGTACCACTGCACTTCCAGTCCCCTCTCCTGCCTTTGCTGGTCAGGGTACAGGGGCTGAGGCTGGGTTGCTTCTGTTCAGTGAGCATAACAGTCATGGTTGCACACGTGGTAACACACATAAGTGACCCTTCCCCCTACAGCTTGTGTCACCTTAAGCAAGTTCCTTAACTCTCTAACACCCATTTTCTTCATCTGTAAAATAACAGGAATAGTTGCCTCCTCACAGACTTGTTGAAAAAATAAGCCAAGATGATCTTGTAAAGTCAGTTAGAATAGTGCCCAGAACATAATAAGTGCTCTATAAATTAGGGCTGCTACAACTATTTGTAATTATTATGGTGATATGGGACCTTTGTTTGTAGACAGCACTAACATAGCACACAGTGGCAGTGGTATCCCTGGGCTCTCCATGTGAGACCTTGCTCAGTCTTCTTTTCTCCCAATGACCTCCCCCGGCTTACTACTTGGAGTGGCGTGAATGGCTGCCCCTTCAAAAGAGATGTCCACATTCTAATCCATGGGATCTGTGAATGTGACTCTGGGAAATGGTTGCACATGTAAGTAAGTCAAAGATCTTGAGATGAGGCGATTATCCCGGACTGTCCAGGCAGGCCCTAAATCCAGTGACAAGTGCCCTTATAAGAAACAAATGGAGGAAAGACCCAGAGAGAAGAAGGCACACGACCATGGAGACACAGGTCAGATCTGTGAAGCCACCAGCCAACAAAGGCCTGGAGCCACCAGAAGCTAGAAGAGGGAAGGAACCAATTCTCCCAGAGCCTCTGGAGGGAGCACAGCTCTGCAACCTCTTGATTTCAGACTTCTGGCCTCCAGAATAAATTCCTGCCATATTAAGCTGCCAAGCCCCTGTTAATTTGTTATGACAGCCTTAGGAAACTAATATGCTTATAAATAAGTTTTAAATGATCTCCTACTTATTTTTTAATTTCTTTTTAAATTTCAGTTTGTTTGCTAAAGCAAAATGAGAGAAAGTGTAGCAACAAGTGATTCAATAGTCAGGTAAATGTCCTAATCTATAAATCTTGATGTTCGCTGAAGTGGAGATCCAACTGTTTATGGTATTAATAACATGCAATCATTTTTTTTCTTCCTCCATCATTTATGAAGAAAGAGAGATCACAGAGCAAGTGACAGATGTTTCCATGACATTTGCATATTTGAGAAAGACAAATGGGCTGCCAAAGGAGAAAGATGATGAAAAGCACCAGCATTTCCCAAGGAATTAACAGGAGATGGATTATAGCTGCACTCATAATTTCGAGGACACAAATGCATACAAGTAACATGACAGACAAACTAAGTGTAGAAACAAACAAAGGGAAATAGGGCAAGGAAAAAAATGAAAGGGAAAAAATTTAACACATAAGCTTAATTAGCCAAGAATAATAGAATCATTGAATCTTAGTGACACAGAGACCCCAGCCGTTGTCTAGTTCACCCTCCAACATAATCAAAGTGGTAATCACCTTCTCAGTACCCACTGACAGTTATTATTCAGCCTGTGCTTGAATACTTCCAGGAACAGGGAGTTTACTACCTCACAAGCCTGCATTACTGAAAGCTTTATTGAAATACCTTTCTTAGCCAGAGCAAAACAAAATATATCTCGCCACTAGTGTTCGTTCTTATTTAAGAGCTTGACACAACTCTTGCATTTCTTCTCTTGACAGTCTCCAGCTCTGTGCTATGAGCCAGGCCCTGTAGTGACAAGGATCTAGAAACCCAGGAGCGAGAATGCTCTGACAGCCGGGCCAGGCACACGTCACACGGTGGGAGGCAGGCAGTGAGCAGACAGGCCCTCTGCTGTGCGGCTCACAGGGTTACAATGTGATATCTGAGGAGGGGATTCACAAGGAGGGCTTTCTGGTAGGATGACCCATGAGCTGGGTCCTGAAAGCTGATTAAGTCTCAGCCTAAGGAAGGGTGGGGGGTGGGGGGGGGATGCAGGGAACATCCAGGAGGAAGGGGATCCAGGCTTTCAGTCATGAAGTCAAATATTTTTGAGCCCATCTAATAGGAGCCAAACATTGTTTTATTTGCACAGAGGAGGCACAGAGAAGGAAAGCTCAGCAACTTTCATTCTTGTAGAGGACACAAACAATAAACTATATCATTGACGACACGGCCAATATACAAAATAAATAAGAAAATATACAGTACATCAGTATGATATACTATCATCAGTATGATATACATCATCTGTATGTTGTACTATCATCTGTATGATGTACATCTGTACTGATGTACATCAGTACATCAGTATGATGCACTGATGACAGGTACAATGGAATAGAATGCTGTAAAGCAGGAAAGGGGTACAGAGAGTGCCTGGGGTGGATGGGCTGAATTTCAACAGGGCGTGCCCAGCTGAGCACAATGAACCAGGCAAAAGCCCAAGGAAAGGCAAGTGCTACCTGTTCTTTTCTTCACGCCCCCAACTTGACCTCAACACATCTGATGGTGTTGAACCTACCTTCTCTCCACCAGCCCTTCTCATTCACAGGTCAAGCCCAAAACTTAGGGATATGAATGTCATTAAACAGAATAAAGAGAAAATAATTCTATCAACAGCAATTTAAAAAAAAAGGTCATCTCAAAGTACAGTACCATTGGAACATGCCAAAGGGATTCCTTTCAGAAAAGTGACACTGAAATTATTCTGTCACTTATTCCCAGTCAGGACCCACAGATCCACCTGGACCTCACAAGAGAGACGTCTGCACTGGGCCTCACACAGTCACGGTCCTGCCAGTCCCTTCAGCCTAAGGACACACACACCCAGCAGCCACATCCCCTTGAGAAACCTGGTGATTCAGAGGGAGAAAGAAGGTATAGAAATGAAGGAGAGATAAGTTCTAAAAATTAAATAAGGTAATTAAATTGAGTAAGGGAAAAACAAAACAAATGAAATGGGAAAAGGGACAGAAAGGTGGGTCAGAACATTCCGAAGCACTGAAATTCATGGAAAAAATAGTTAAAGGTTGCTGATGTAAAATTTGACAAAATTTTATTGGTCTCTCTGAGGTAACCAGACAAAATGGCATCTTATGTGGAAGTAGCCATTATAATTGCTAAAGAAATTTGGGGGGAATTAAAGAAAATCAATGAGATGCATTAAAAGCATTTTAAATGTTCAGTAATTAACAGTGTTGTCCTGTACAGAGGTTGACAGATCAATGGAACAAAAAGAAGTCCTAAAAATAAACCCTAATAATACATGTAAGACTCTGTGATTGATAGAAGTGGTATTTCTGAATAATGGGGAATGGACAAATCCCTCAAGAGTTGTTCTAAGAGATTTATGGAGGAAAACTATAGCTTTATCTTACAAAATTAAAGTTTAAACACTGAAACATGAAAAAGAAATTCATTAAAGTAATACTAACGGGTAGAGAGTTACATCCTGTTGGGAGTAAAGGTGGCTTTTCTTTTTCTAACCATATGGGCTAAAACCTGAGACCATAAAGTGAGGGACTGAAGGCTCCGACTACAGAAAGAACAAGAAATGCTTTGTCTGAAAAATCATCATAAAATCCAAGAACCAACAACAAACTGGGGGAAATACTGAAAATGCATAAAAGACAAAAGTTGGTGTTGCTTACAAATAAAAAGTATCTCAGATTATAAAACAAACAAGTAGACCCGTAGACAATGGGCAAAGGTCTCCAAAACTCAGGAAGTGCAGACAGACAAAAGCATCTATGAAGCTGCTTCATCTTACCAGTTATCAAAATAGCTCAAAGGAAAACAACAGTTGCATTTTCTCATTTATAAATTGGCAAAGATTTTAATAAACGATAAAATGCGACACTACATTTGTAGAGATAACAGAAGTGCTGTTTTTCATATTTGTTGGAATTATAAATTTATAAAAACTTTCTAATGGAATTTCTAATTTAATTCTGGCAATAAAGATCAAAAACCTTAAAACTTTGCATATACATATACCCAAGTTCTACTTTTAGGAAATTTTTTGAATGAAACTAACAAATCTGTGTGTAATGATTTAGCTAGAAAGACATCAATGTCCAAGTTACTTGTGTAGGGAGAGATGGAAGGTTAAATAAACTATCACACTCATACAATGTAATGAACGTTTAAAGCACTGATTCTCAATGTATGGTCCTTAAACAAGCAGTTCCAACATCATCTGGGAACTTGTTAAGAACACAGACTCTCACCTTTCCCAGACTTACTGAATCACAAATTCCCCAAGGTCATGCCCAGCAATCTGTTTTAAGAAATGTTCCAGGTAGCTAACCATAAGGGACTCTCAACAACAAAGAACAAACTGAGGGTTTATGGAGGGAGGTGGCTGGGGGATGGGCTAGATGGGTGAAGGGCATTAAGGAGGGCACTTGTTATGATGAGCACTGGGTGTTATATGTAAGTGATGAATCACCGAATTCTACTCCTGAAAGCAATATATTACATTAAATATTAACTAACTAGAATTTAAATCAAAATTTGAAGAAAAAAAAAAAGGAAACATTCCAGGTGATTCTGATGCACACTATAGTGTGCATCTCATTTACTATATGAATCAGGGTCCTAGGAGGAAAGAGACAGGACACTCAAACTGAATGGTTTGAATAATTTTTAAAAAGGTAAGGTAATTTTATGAATTTTACAAAGGTAAGTAAACTACAAGGGTGGTACGGGATTCTCAGACTGTAACAGGGGGGGTGCATTATTATCCCAGGAAGGGACTGCCTGACCAGAGTCCCAAACCCCCCAGTAGTCCCACAGGGTAGCAGGAATAGAATAAATAACCTTGCCTAGCTCTGCTTCCCCTCTCTGGTCTCTTCTGGTGCTCCTCACTGAATGAACCCAGAGGGCAGGGGAGTCTCTTTTGTGCCCTGTAGCCCACTCCAGCCAAGCCCTGGGTACAGGCAGGATGAATGGGCAGGAAGGTTTGGAGGGGCAGAGGAATGTACACAGCACTTGTAGCCATAGAAAAAGAAAAAGATTATGGGGAATGATGTTCATATGCAAGGTGTTTATGAAATACCACATTTTGATTTTTAAAAAATGTTTAAGTTTACTTATTCATTTTTGGTAATCTCTACACCCAAAGTGGGGCTTGAGCTCATGAACCTGAGATCGGGTCTCATGTTCTTCCAATCGAGCCAGCCAGGTGCCCCAAGAAGGATCGTATTTTTAAAAAGCAGAATATAATCCCTTTTTCATTAAAAAGTATATATCATACAGAGTTTGTTTACATGCACACATATACAGATAAAAAACTACTTGCAGGACACCTACCAAAGTATTAATAGTAGTTACTTCTAGATTTTGAGATAATGGATAAGTTCTTATAACTTGGTTCTTTTTGCTTCTCTTTATTTGTTACTTGATTCTTTTGACTTACCTATATTTTCTAAAAGTTATTCAATAACCATGTAAGATGAAAAGTTAAGGAACCACTCACCAAATCATGAATAAAAGAATCTCAAAATTAGAAAACTGCTATATTTTCCTCATACCTTAACTGTTTATTTTTCATAATAATCACCCATATTGGGTACCTGGGTGGCTCAGTTGGTTGAGCAACTGCCTTCAGCTAGGGTCATGATCCTGGAGTTCCAGGATCAAGTCCTGTATTGAGCTCCATGCTCGGCAGGGGGTCTGCTTCTCCCTCTGACCTTCCCCTCTCATGCCTGCTCTCTTTCATTCTCTATCTCTCTCTCTCTCAAATAAGTAAATAAAATCTTTAAAAAAAATAATAATCACCCATGTTTGGTCAACATGTATTGCCTTTTAACTTTAAAACATTTTGGAAACAATGTAGCTAAAGAAGGGGTAAATGTAGTGGCTAACAATATAATTAATATTGCCTAATAAACATTTCTTAAGAGAACACTATGAATACAGCCCTGGCACAAAGCGCTTCCTAACTTAGTGCTCACAAGAAGCTTCAAAGATGAGAGTTCATTACTTCCACTGTATAGCTAAGAAAACTAAAGCTCTGGTACATGAAAGGTACTAGTCTCGGACTTCGTATCAGTGGGGGAGCAAAGACTCAGTGCAGACTAAGACCAAAATCTGAACTCTATATTTCTGCAGATGTGAATCAATTTGATTTTGAAAAGAACATATCAATTTAATCCCTAGAAAAATAAACCCTGTGACAGAAAGATTCACTGCACAATATCACACAGCAGGTTATTACCTAAGAGGGAAGCAATGGTCTCACATGAATTATTATTATTGACCTAATTATTGTAATTTCTTTAGAATAATATATTTAATAATAATTAAATGTATTATTATAAATTATAATTTAATAGTGTACTCAGAGAAGATTTGTATAGCAAATATGGAAACATTTTAAATACTCTAGTCTTAAATAATACAGCCAGAAGAATGAATCTGCTGATAAAGTATTTTCTGAGTGTTTGAGAAAAGCTACTGGAAAGAATTCATTTTTAACCATGAAATCGTTGGAGTTTATAGCTTTTTAATTCAAACCATTGTACCTGAAGCAATACCTCCCACAACTTTTAATCTATCCTATAAGTGTTTGACTTGTTATACTTTATTGTGTTTATTAAACTTATAGGCTGAGTGGTACTTTTTGTGCACCTGACCCTCTCATTTAGAGGGAAACTCCTCTGAAATAAAGATGCATATTTTATTAGTATTGGTTTCCACAATGACTAGAAAAATGCCCAGTTTCATGAATGGGAATGCGTCAGTCAGGACAGGCTAAATTAAACTGTGATAGCAAATAATCAGCCTAGATCTCATCGGCTTAATCCAACGAAAATTTCTTTTCTGAATCGCACTACCTCCCAAACCTTGGTCAGTAGTAGAGGTCTGTTTATCAGGAATAGACACTGATGGTAGTTTCAGCTTAACACATGCTGTCTGGATCACTTCTGTGTAGAAAGATAATGTGCTAAATAAATAGCCTCATAAATCTTAACCTAGAGAAAAGACATTTTTACTTGCACCCTTATTCCATTGTCCACTCGAAGTGACATGATCATGCCTAACTTCGACGTGCAGTAAAGTACAGTCCTTCCTATACCACCTAGAAGATGAAATACGATGGCCATCTGAAAGACTGCCATAAAAGGTTTAAAGAAGGAATCATATGGTTATTAGTACTCATTAGATATATTTCCTCACTGATGGTGGTCTGCTATGTCAGTTTCTTTTTCTTGAAAATAATTGAAAGAAACACAGAAAAAGATGGTTTTATACATCTCCTTGACATTACAGTTGTATCACTGTTGAAATATCTATTCATTTTATCTCCTATGTGTGGCAAATTCATACTTATTATATATTTTATTCATTAGTTTCACCTTTCCATAGGTACAAAGATGAAAGCAATAATCATTGATTAACAATGACCGAGAAGAAAGGTGAGAGAAGAAAGAATGGCTTAAAGACATCCCATAATTAATTCACTTGATTCAGTGAATATCTATGCAGGGCCTGCTCTGACCCAGTTTCCTAAGAGACTCTGGAAGCATGAAGATGACGAAGATATAGATTCTGGCCTCAGACTAAAAGAAAGTACACCAAAATGTTATAAGAGTGTTATAATGGGGTGGTATTATGGACATTGGGGAGGGTATGTGTTTTGGTGAGTGCTGTGAAGTGTGTAAACCTGGTGATTCACAGACCTGTACCCCTGGGGATAAAAATATATGTTTATAAAAAATAAAAAAAAAAGAGTGTTATAATGAATAATTTTTTCTTCATATGGTAGTTTTTCATATATTAGACTTTTGTTATCATGTGTTCCTTTTATAATTGTGCTAAAAGGTAATTTTTAAAAATCAGCTTTTTCATGAGAGTTCAGAATTGGTGTATTTTACGTTCCCTAATTAAATGTCCTTAGTACTTAACTGCAGCTGCTAATTTTCTTCCTGTCTAGCTGTCATAGGATTCCTTCTGGATTTACTGTTTTAAACACTTCAACAAGAAAGGGACAAGTGACATGGAGTTCCTTGCCACTTCAAGTGGCTTCATCCATGAATCAAAGACACTGAACATATGACTTTCCTGTTCATTCATAAATTCACTATTATACCTGTGAGACTGTGCTGGGCATACAAGGATGGCAGGGCCCATCTGAGCACAGCAAGCCAGTAAGAGCAAGAGTTTCTACCAAATGCACTCCATAAAATAGGCATCCTTGTATCCCATGATAAATGCCTGCCAGGTTTTTTAAATAATTTTTTAATTTTTTATAAACATATATTATTAGCTCCAGGGGTACAGGTCTGTGAATCACCAGGTTTACAGACTTCACAGCACTCACCATAACACATACCTCTCCAATGTCGATAACCCCACCACCCTCTCCCTCCCCATCTCCCCCTGGGCAACCTTCAGTTCGTTTTGTAAGATTAAGAGTCTCTTATAGTTTGTCTCCCTCCCGATCCCATCTTGTTTCATTTATTCTTTTCCTACCCCCCAAACACCCCATGTTGCATCTCCACTTCCTCATATCAGGAAGATCATATGATAGTTGTCTTTCTCCGACTGACTCATTTCGCTAAGCATAATACCTTCTAGTTCCATCCACATCATCGCAAATGGCAAGATTTCATTTCTTTTGATGGCTGCATAGTATTCCATTGTGTATATATACCACTTCTTCTTTATCCATTCATCTGTTGATGGACATCTAGGTTCTTTCCATAGTTTGGCTATTGTGGACACTGCTGCTATAAACATTCGGGTGCACGTGCCCCTTTGGATCACTACATTAGGGTAAATACCCAGTACTGCAATTGCTGGGTCCTCGGGTAGCTCTATTTTCAACTTTTTGAGGAACCTCCATGCTGTTTTCCAGAGCGGTTGCACCAGCCTGCATTCCCACCAACAGTGTAGGAGGGTTCCCCTTTCTCCGCCTCCTCACCAGCATCTGTCATTTCCTGACTTGTTAATTTTAGCCATTCTGACAGGTGTGAGGTGGTATCTCATTGTGGTTTTGATTTGTATTTTCCTGATGCTGAGTGATGTGGATCACTTTTTCATGTGTCTGTTGGCCATCTGAATGTCTTCTTTGCAGAAATGTCTGTTCATGTCCTCTGCCCATTTCTTGATGGGATTCTTTGTTCTTTGGGTGTTGAGTTTGCTAAGCTCTTTATAGATTTTGGATACTAGGGGCGCCTGGGTGGCTCAGTGGGTTAAGCCGCTGCCTTCGGCTCAGGTCATGATCTCAGAGTCCTGGGATCGAGTCCCACATCGGGCTCTCTGCTCAGCAGGGAGCCTGCTTCCTCCTCTCTCTCTGCCTGCCTCTCTGCCTAACTTGTGATCTCTCTCTCTGTCAAATAAATAAATCAATCTTTAAAAAAAAAAAAAAAAGATTTTGGATACTAGCCCTTTATCTAATGTTGTTTGCAAATATCTTCTCCTATTCTGTCAGTTGTCTTTTGGTTTTGTTAACTGTTTCCTTTGCTGCACAAAAGCTTTTCATCTTGATGAAATCCCAATAGTTCATTTTTGCCCTTGCTTCCCTTGCCTTTGGTGATATTCCTATGAAGAAGTTGCTGCGGCTGAGGTCAAAGAGGTCGCTGCCTGTGTTCTCCCCAAGGATTTTTGATGGATTCCTTTCTCACATTGAGGTCCTTCATCCATTTTGAGTCTATTTTTTTTTTAAGATTTTATTTATTTATTTGACAGACAGAGATCACAAGTAGGCAGAGAGGCAGGTGGGGGGCGGGAGGGTAGACAGGCTCCCCGCTGAGCGGAGAGCCCGATGTGGGGCTGGATCCCAGGACCCTGGGATCAGGACCTGAGCTGAAGGCAGAGGCTTTAACCCACTGAGCCACTCAGGCCCCCTTGCCAGTTTTTATTTAGAGGTGTTATAGTAGTGAAAGACCAAAACTACAATTTAATGCTTGCTGAATACAGGAATGTATATGTGGTTAAGTCTATCAAATAGCATGTTTAAATTGATCTTCACATGTTTACTATACAAAGTATTTAAAAATATATATTTATAATTCTTTTACCAAAGTAAACTTTAATTTCTATAAACACTGCATAGTCATTTTTAACAAGCTCATTTCTTTTTTTTTTAACTTTTTTAAAGAGTTTATTTATTTGTCAGAGAGAGACAGAGAGGGCACGAGTGGGGGGAGTGGCAGGAGAGGGAGAAGCAGGCTCTCCACTGAGCAAAGAGCCCAGTGAGGGACTCAATCCCAGGATCCTGGGATCATGACCTGAGCCTAAGGCAGACACCTAACCGACTGAGCCACCCAGGCATCTCCAAGCTCAAATTTCTTGTCATATACATTGCTTTTCCATTTTCACTAATTTCATTCTCTGCTTTTCTATGTGTGCTCTTCTTTTCATGCTTTATTCATCCAGAAAATGTGTCTGACAAGCTCTAAACCATTATTGTCCCCAAAGTCTCCTTTGTTCTTCCCACTTTGTTGCCATGGATCCTAACCCTCTTGGTGTGGGCTCTGTTTATTGTTTGTTTAAAACAATTTGACTTCCTCGAGGATATCTGAAAGAGTTGTTAAATTTGATAGCAGTATCTAGCATTTCCATAGAGACATTTACACTCATATGCAGTTTTATAATTTCTAAGGACTTTCCTATCTGTGATCTCATCTGGTAGAGCAAAGGACAGGTTTGTTATCTTGAAGGTTATGTTGCAAGGTAACCGGTCACCCACAGGCTGTTCTTCTAGAAGTGCATGGATCCAGAGGTGCCTGGGGGGCTCAGTTGGTTAAGTGGCTGCCTTTGGCTCAGGTCATGATTCCAGGGTCCTGGAACCAAGCCCTGCATTGGGATCCCTGCTCAGCAGAGGGCCTACTTCTCTCTTTCCCTCTGCCTGCCTCTCTGACTACTTGTGATCTCTGTCTGTCAAATAAATAAATAAAATCTTTTTTAAAAAAGGGGGGGGAGGGAAGAAGTACCTGGATTTACAGGATGCTTTGAAAGGAAAATGCAGACTCACTAAGTACTGCAAGGTACAAGCTGGGGGTACACTCTGTACCCTCTGCAGGTCATGTAAAATATAAACTTGAGGACTGGGGAGAAGTACCCAGGTGGATTCAGCATGGTCGGTAATGTTCTGGCTCTGAGGTCACATATCTTCTTTGCATGTATCACATGTTAATGCTTTTTAAAAGAAAATGAAAAGACAACCCCTAATATTTCTACAGAGAATTACTGTTATTTCACTATGTAAGAAACATTACTCCAAAAATGTACCTAGAACCTACCAATAACAGAAGCTGTAAGAACAGAGACCGCACTAGGACTGGCCTGGCCTCTGATTGAGCCTCAAGTAGGCTCACGGCTTGGGTTAAATACTCCTGCTTCCTGTCCTCCAATACAGAGAGTTCTTAAAATTTCCTCACTGATGGCAAACGCAAGAACTGCTTCTAAAAATACTATCAGAATTGAAATGTAATTCAACTTATATATCGGGATTAACGATACTTCTCCAAAGAGAAACTGCTTTTCTTAAAAACTATTAAAAGACCATGAAAATATTGAAAGTAAACATCTCATTTATCTTAACAGCAAAAAGCAAAATATATAGGGGTGTACCTGGAAATATCCTATGCTAATGAAACCGTAAATAAGGACCATTTTTTAAAAAAGATTTTATTTATTTATTTGACAGAGAGAGACACAGCAAGAGAAGGAACACAAGCAGGGGGAGTAGGAGAGGGAGAAGCAGGCTTCCTGCCAGCGGAGAGCCTGATGCGGGGCTCAATCCCAGGAAGCTGGGATCAAGACCCAAGCCAAAGTCAGACGCTTTAAAGATTGGGCCACCCAGGCACCCCTAGGACCATTATTTTTTTTATCTCAGTTTTCTGTGCTTTAAACAGACTCTAATTCTCACTACAATTCCAGGAGGTAGCTATTAATGTCCCATCTGGACCTGAGGAAAACGAGTTCAGGTAATGGAGTCAGCTCTACAATGCCACACTACCCCTAGCAGAGTCAGGCCAGCTACCTTTATTTTTCTCCAAAGCCCTCCCATGCCCCACTGTCCCTCAGTCAGCTGCTCAACCCGGGCAGAGAAAACTGAGATGCTGCCAAGGACATTTGATCAGAATGTCAAGTCATCTTCCTTCCCAGGTAGGAAAACTCAATATTAAAAAGAAATTCTTTTTTTTTTTTCCAAAGAAATGTACAGATTTAATGTAACTTCTGCCAAAATCCAAATGGGACTTTCTTTTTGGGAAAAGAGACCTTTTGTGGCAGTTTCCCCAAAGTTCACTGAAAAGCATAAAAAAGGAATGAATGCATGTGCTTACCTCTGCTCTCTCCTTTCAAGCAGATGAGATCGCAGAAGACTTTAGAAGCAATGAACTTACAAGAACAAGGAAATACAAGAGATAATGACAATGAATGAGAGATAATATACTCACCCATTTTTGAACAATGGATGGTAAAGGGGAACATGATTTAAAACAACAACAGATGTCAAAGAACTAGCCCAAAGAGACAGCAGTCAGCAGGAAACAAGCCAATTCACATCACAGAATCCCAGAAGGTTCCAGAATTACAGAGTAAAAAAGAGGGGGCCAAAAATAGGAGACAGTATCAATAGGGAAGGTTGGCTTCCACGTCCTCTTCCCCCACCCCACAGCAATATGTAGAAAGTTTACCTTCAGAAGGAAGTTTTTAAAAGAAGCTCCAGATTACAAGGCACCAAGTACAGAAGAGGGGAGAGGTATATCACTGAACTGAGTTATGCTGACCCCTGCCTGATAGAGCTCCCAGAACTCTAGCTGTCAAGCTCAAAACCACAGGCAGGAGTCTGGAGCTTTCTTTTCCAGGAGAAAATGACCAGCCCAAGGAAAAACACCTATAGATATGAGGATTGGAGGGCTCTTTCAAGGAAGTAAGGCCCACCAAATTGATAGACTAAACCTCATTCTTAAATATGACCAGACCACCAAGGATGACCATATATTTGCTGACAAGCTTGTAGGAGGAAATAAAGAGATTAAAATAAACAGACATGTTAAAAGAATTTGAAAGAAAAAGACATCAAGGAAAAAAGAAAACTAACAGCAAGGGGAAAAAAGTAATGTCATATGAGAGTTCATCCATGAAACCAGAACAGAAGTCTGTAAAGAAAAGCGAAAAAGAGTAACATAAAGCTCTTAAAATTAAAAATGAAATATTTACTTCACCACTATACAATTCTTTTTAAGCCAGTTGGAACTTTAGTTCCAGAATATTATGATACTGTTCATTTATGTCTCTTATTTTAGGCTGTCTTTTATCAGAGTTATATTAAAATTACTCCAAATATATGTTTTAAAACACATTTTGGCTTATCTAGGAGATTAGTAGCTTTGGCGTTTAATACTGTTCCGTGTATGCACTGACTTTCCTTTTGTTGGTTCTGCATTGTGATGGATTTTAATAAATAGTGTACTTCCTTAAACGTTTTTCCAGAAATACTGGATTGATAGAACATTCCATGATACTGACATGTCACAAAGTATATTCTTCTGTATGGCTGTGTAAATACTGCTTTGTCTACATGTCTACATGTCTACTCTTACCTCACAGTCCTGCTAATTGTTGTTCCTTTGTCACCAGGCAATTAGTGAAGCAAATGAGCTATTTGATAACACTATTGGTCTCTTCCATCTTTTTTAAAAATTTAAATGTTTCTGAATTGTTTTCTTTTCCTATGAAATTATAACATATTGTTAGGATATGTATATGTGTGTATCTTTTTCAATATTCTATATGGGCTCAATAGAACTTTTGTTCTTAAGGTTTTATTCATTTGTTTGAGAGAGAATAGAAAGAGAGAGAGGGCAAGATCGGGGGAAGGGCAGAGGGTGAGAGAGAAGAAGACTCCCTTGCTGAGCAGGGAGCCCAATGTGAGGCTCAATCCCAGGACCCTGGGATCACTACCTAACCTGAAGGAAGACGTTTAATGACTGAGCCACCCAGGCACCCCTCAGGAGGGACTTTTATACCAGAAACCTCAACTCTTTCTTTAGCATAGGTAATTTTTCTTCTAGATATCTTAAAATTTTTTCCTTCTATATATCTTTTTTCTCTTTTGAAAGATTTTGTTTATTTGACAGAGATTACAAGTAGGCAGAGAGGCAGTCAGAGAGAGGACGAAGCAGGCTCCCTGCTGAGCAGAGACCCCCCCCCCCCACATGTGGGGCTTGATCCCAGTACCCTGGGATCATGACCTGAGCCGAAGGCAGAGGCTTTAACTCACTGAGCCACCCAGGCGCCCCCCTTTTATTTATCTTTAAATGATGCTACTTCTCCACTTTCTTCAAGTTAAGAGTGAGTGAGAAGAATAAATGTATGTTGGATATGCTGTATGTTAGATCTAGCCTCTTAGTCATTTATTTTTTATAATGCCTACTTATTTACATTTTCACTCTATGTTCTGTGAAAATTCCTCGAATTAGATTCTAAATCCCCAACCCAATTCCTAGCAGTGCTTAATTGGTATTTATTGCCAGTATTGGTGGGGCTGTCAGCAAGCAAATTTTCAATTTCCTTCTTCATAGAAGCCTACTTTTTTGGCACAATATCCCCCTCAACTGTCCGTGAGATAGCTAATTGGAGTGTATTTATTTTTTTATTTTTTTTTTAAAGATTTTATTTATTTATCAGAGAGAGAGAGGGGGAGAGAGCGAACACAGGCAGACAGAATGGCAGGCAGAGGCAGAGGGAGAAGCAGGCTCCCTGCTGAGCAAGGAGCCCGATGTGGGACTCGATCCCGGGACGCTGGGATCATGACCTGAGCCGAAGGCAGCTGCTTAACCAACTGAGCCACCCAGGCGTCCCATTGGAGTGTATTTAAATGCCTCTTCTATTTTCTATAGGATTCATTCTACTTTACGCATTTTCCCTCAACATGTCACATCTTACCCCTGTTATGGGATCTCATCTGATAGAACAAAGTGTCTTCAGGTAGGAGTCTTCATTGTTTGCCCATATTTACCAAATGAAAATATAAATCAATTGTTTTTACAAGAACAGGTTTGACTAAGCACTTTTCTGTGTGCCAGGCACAGTGCTAAGTAATGTAATGTTCTCTCATATAAACCCTAAAATAATTCTGTGAGATAAACGTTATTACCCTGAGTGTCACCCAGGGGTGAAAGCACATAGGTGGCCCTACTGAGTTATGAATTCTGTCCAAATTATTGAGGTCTTTGGCCCTTCAACCCCACTTGGTCCTCCCAGCCTCTGCTTGAGACCAATGGGACATCTGTGTAGTCAGAGCTATGAGTGCCCAGAAGAAGTCTAGGAGGAACACCTGAACTGATTTTTCTTTCTCTTTTCTGTATTTGTTGTATTAGTACAGTCAGTGGAGACCTCCTTTACTTTGCCCAGATAGAAACCAGCTATAGCCCAAGCCCACTGGTTTGATTTCTTGGTCATTCTGATCTCTTTAAAATGTTGGTTCAATGATGGTACCCCCTTTGATGTTAAAAAATCTGACATCAGTTGTTATCATTACTGAGCAGAGTTATGGGCACTGTAACTAAAGGCTAAGGTTCCAAAGTTACAGAACCTTGGTTCAAATCCTGCTTTACAAATTACTCTGAATTTAAGTGAGATATTTTACTTCTCTAAATATTTGCTTTTCTATAAATTAGCAATAATAACAGGTTATTGGGCAGAATAAAGCATTTAGCGCAGTGCTTGGTTTGCAGTAAACACACTAAATGTTTGTTATCATTATTTTTTATTCTACCTCAGCAATCCTACCAGGGTATCTAAGACCACCACAATAATTTCGAATTACTTGAGTTCTAGCTTCTGTGGAGGAAAAAGAGGTATAAATAGTGGAAAAGTAAAAAACCATCATTATTGACATAACATGACGTATGAAGTCTAAAGTACTGTATTGTATATATGTTTCTACATATAAAAATGCAGAGCTCAGTTTCCCACCCAGGACCTGTTGGATCAACTCTGCATTTAGACTAAGATTCCTGATTTATGTGCTTCAAAGCTCATTTTAGCTCCGTATTTATTGATTTAACAACTGAAGACACACTTGGAGTTAGCAGCAGGGCCAGTCTACAATCTGTCTCCTGACTCCCAATTCATGTTCCTCTTCTTTCTTGATTCACTCCCAAAAGAAACCCAAGGCACACAGGCTAAAGTCAGAGCTGAATTTAATTTAAATATTTAACACTGTTTATATGAGATATATATATATATATATATATGTGTGTGTGTGTGTGTGTGTGTGTGTTTTCATCCTTTTTAAAAAATTCAAGTATAATTAACATAAAGTGTTATATTAGATTCAGGTGTATAATATAGTGATCTAAGAATTCCATACATTACTGAGTGCTCATCACAATGGATGTACTCCTAATCCCCTTCACCTACTTCATCCACCCCCCCTCCCGCCTCCCCTCTGGTAGCAGCTAGTTTGTCTTCTGTACTTAAGAGTCCGCATTTTCTCTTTTGTTCATTTGTTTTATTTCTTTAGTTCCACATATGAATGAAATCATTTGGTTATTTGTCTTTCTCTGACTGCCATATTTAACTTAGCATTATCCCCTCTAGGTCCATCCATGTTGTCCTGAATGGCAAGATTTCATCTTTTTTATTACTGAATAATATTCCATTGTGTATATACATCATATCTTCTTTATCCATTCATGTATTGGTTAATGCTTTAGCTGTTTCCATAACTCAGCTATACTAAGTAATGTTGCCATAAAGATAAGGGCGCATTAACTTTTTGAAACAGTGTTTTCAGAATCTATGGGTAAATACTCAGTAATGGAATTGATGGATCATATGATGATAATTCTTTTTTTTTTTTTTTTTGAGAACTGTCCATGTTTCCAGAGAAGCTGCACCAATTTACATTCCCACCAACGATGCACAAAGGTTCCTCTTTCTCCCCATCTTCACCAACACTTGTTATTTTCTGTATTTTTTTTTTAATTTTTGCCACTCTGACAGATATGTCAAGGGATATCTCATTGTGGTTTTAATTTGACTTTCTCTGATGATGACTGATGTTGAACATCATTTCATGTGCATTGCCATTCATAGGTCTTCTTTGGAAAAATGGCTATTGAGGTCTTTTGCCCTTTTTTAACTGGATTATTAGTTTGTATTACTTATTTGTTAACCTCTCTGAACTTCAGTTTCAACATGTGCAAATTGAAGGATATGTTAACCAACTTTAATGGTGAAGAATAACAGTGAAGACAAGAGATAGTACGTGGAAAGCCCTAGTGGAATAATGGACAAAACAATGTGTGCCGTCAAGTAAGACGGGCTGAAAACTAAACAAGATTGTGCATTTAACCAAAACACAGTTTTGGAAAGAGTACTATGGCCAGCGGGCGGTCCCTTCCCAGCCCAAACCCTCCTAATAATCACATCCTGAGACAGCTCCAACAAGGGCCACCACCGAGAAACTCTGGGTCAGCAGCAGGAGAGTCACACTTGCTTTCTGACAAAACAAAAAACAAGACACACCTGATTTTAAACTAAAGTAACTCATTGTTTTCTGAACGACTCTTTGCTTACCCTTGATATAAGTCCACAGGCAGATGTCAGCAAGCTGTGGAAACCCAAGTCATGAAGAATGTAGAACTGAGTTTTATAACCCTGCTTTTTAAAAATGCTTCTAAATATTTCTCCACACCTTTATTTCAGCTATTCTACAATAACAAAAGAAAAACTACATCATGCTTCCATTGCAAAGGAATGTGCCCTGAAAGCAAAATGAAAATCACATTTCTTCAAGCAAAGGCCAAAATGTGCTCTATGTCACTATCTCAATAGGCAGAAAACAGTGTAAAACTCAGTTATTTACTCTAAAGAAAGATGTTTTAGGCTGAGGTGTTGTTAAAGCACACAAACACACACAACACACTCTTGCATGATTAAATCCCTACTGCCATTAGAAAAATCAGAACAGACACATGAAAATGCTTGCCTGGGCACTGCCTATTATTCTTTAGCTCTGGCTTTGAAAGCTTAGTAAAGATTTCCTTGGAAGATAGACAACTTTAATCGCCTTTCACAGAATATTTTAAAAGTACAAAATGTCCATTGCCCACTGTGGGCCAGGGGCAAGTTGCTCAAGGCGTACACAATTGTACTAGCACATAACGCAGCCTTAAGATCGTCTTTAGAAACAATAAGGCCCCCCAAGGTGCCAAATAACCCAATTCTTAGGTCCCCATTTATGATCTCTATGATCTACTCATGTTCTTTGTCTTCATTTTCCATCTCCACATGTTCTGAATTATGAATGGTACCGTACCGGACAGTGGAAGCAGTGGAAAGCCTGCCTGCGTGCGGACATGGGGCTTGACCAGTGCCCTGCGAATGAAGGCAGCTGATACATCTCCCTTGTCTTGTTTGTCGTGGTGGAATGGGCGGACCCAAAGAAGGCTGGGCCATTACACACCCTCCATTTCTCTGCTTCAGAAACTTCTCTCTTTAAAAACATGACAACTTCCATGGACTAAATGCTGCTTTAGAATCACCAGGTGAATATACTTACAGGGGTTCAGACCAGTTGCAGTGATGGGCAACTCAGAAAGGCTCTAGGCTCTTTACATTAGGTCTATATGCAAATGTCCCACTCCCCATTTCTTTACCCACTAAGCCTTCTTCGTTTGCTATTTATTGTTAATTTAAAATGTTATACATTGCCATATAGCCAAAAATATTTTTGTGATGACTCTCATCCAAGGAGTGATTTTGCTTTCCAGGCGACATCTGGAAATGTCTGGAGAGATATTTGTCTGTTACAACTGGGCTTAAGAGGTGCTGCTACCAGTGGCACAAGCAGGGATGCTGGTAATATCCTACAAAGCATAGGGCAGATCCCCACAAGAAAGGATTATGTGGCCCAGAACATCAACAGTGCAGAGGTAGAGAAACCCTAAACACAAAACTGGAAAATTGAATGGAAAAGGAGATCAGGACAAAGCAAAAACTGGAAGCAGGATGGTATAATTCAGTAAGAGGCAAAGATTTTGCTGTAAGTGGCCTATGGATTTGCCTCTGAGCTTCCTATCACCCAAACCAAAGACAGAATACCATATGGTAGAGGAAACAGTGCCCACGAGATAAAAACTAACCACCAACCACCCTGGGGAAGTTTCTGCTGGCCGACAAATCTGGTGAGAATTCTTCCTAAGGCCAGCATAAAAGAGACACAGGGTGATGGAGAGAACCACGTCTTCTACCATGAAGGCCCCAAAGGATAAATCCAAGTGTGGTTTCAGGGCAGCTAGTTCTCATAGCAGCCCATAGTGTAAGGTTGGGACAAAACCCAACACGAGAACAAGTCTACAAAGGATCCAAACTGGTAGACCCAATTCACTTCTGTTCTGTTTTGCCCTGGTGGCAACATGTAAAGAGTACTGGACAGGCCATAGATTTTTCAGAAAATGTTTCATGTACTCTGTTTCTCATAGTCACACTCCAGTAACACTTGGGCAACAGAGAGTTTGAAGTTCTCTCCTGCTATTGGAACAGATAGGCTTTTCAATAAGGGACTTCCACAGAGGTATACTAAAAGCAAGCTCCATGGCCAAAGCAAGAAGCTAGACTTCCCAAACAAGAAGACATGCATCCACTGCCTCTAGAAACTGTTCATTAAGATATAAGAAAACAAGAGGGCAAAACAAGTCTGATTTTACCAGTGACATATCTCTCAGCCGTACTAGGGGACAATATGGACTAGACTGAGCTCACACAGCTTAACCCATAATCCAATTAATCCGTTATCACAAGATTCAAAGACCAAGAAAAGTTACTTAAAAAGTATAAAATGAATCCTATTGGATAGAACTAGTAATTTAGTTTGGAAAAATGTAAAACAGCTACTTGATACCATGTACCAAAAGTATAGCTTATAAATGTAAAAATTTAAATGTTAAAAAATATAACCAAGAAATAATTAAGAGGATATATGTTATTTGGTCTATTTACATCATCTAGCAATCTATTCTTAGAAAGGAGAAAGTATTTTAAGGTTACCCTTCTTGCAATGCAAGAAAATAGTGAGTAAAATATTGGTAATTTCACTTAATCAAGTTTAATGCCATGGGTTTTTGAACATCAAAAATGTCATAAAACCTAGGATCCAGAGTGTAGTGCCCAATTCCATTCTCCGATAAAGAAACCAGAGCTCCTTGGAGAAATGGCTGATTCTAGGACTGAAACAGGAAAGATACAAGATGGACCCATGTGCCTTTTGCAGTACCAGGAACTAAGGAAATGCTCAAACCAAACCAAAAAGTCCTGGATGATGATAACCCACATGGTGATGGTGTATGTCAAAAGAACAAGAGTCAACTGAGATAGCTCCCAATGCCCAAAGCTGGAAAAATTTGAGCAATGAGAAATGAATAATGTATCACTGGACAATAACTTGAAACATAAAATAAATATTCACGAGTCCATATCGACATAAATAAATGAATGAATAAACTATTAAGTGGAGGAAAAGAGACAAATCTCCTGTGGAGAAAAATTCCAAATAATTTATGTAGGTAGGTACTCTGCCCTCAAGGAAGTAGAGCAGAGTCCTGACCCCTTAAATGTGAACTGCATGTTGTGACTTCCTTCCAAAGAGCACCATGTGGGAAGTGGAGAGAGTGGAGTGGAGGAACCTGACAAACACACCTCGGACAGGTGATCAAGGTCAGCATCAACAGTGAGAAGTCCCTCAGACAGAATGTACCTTTGATACAAGGTGATGAAATGATGTTCTACCTCTATGGTCTTCCTAGTCAAAACACAGGACCCCAGGCTAATCATGAGAAGAAATTCCAACAGAAGGATGTGCTACAAACACCTGACTGGCACTCCTCAAAACAATCATCAAAAACAAGAAGCGTCAAAGAAGCTGTTACAGCCAAGAAAAGCCAAGATGACCAAATGTAAATAGCTATCCTGGGGGGATTCCTGTAACATAAAGGGGATGTTAGGAAATCTGGAAGTATGGCCTTTAGTTAATAACATATAAATACTGGCTTATTAATTGTAACAAATGTAACATTAATATTAGATATTAATAATAGGGACACTGTGTGTGAGGTATATAGAAATTTTCTCCCATCCAAGTACTAACCAGGCCCGACCCTGCTTAGCTTCCGAGATCAGACGAGATCGGGCGCGTTCAGGGTGGTATGGCCGTAGACTATTTTCTGTAATAACTTCTCCAATTTTTTTGTAAATCTGGAACTGTTATAAAATTAAGTCTATCTTTCAAATGCCATAAGCCTTCAAAAAGTTACATGTAGAATTACCAAAGAACCCAGCAATTCCACTCCTAAATTTATACCCAAAAGACGTGAAAAGAAACAAAGACATGTTAACGGTAGTATTATTTACAATAGCCAAAAGGTGGTAGAAACAGCCCAAATGTCCATCAGCTGAAGAATGGTTAAGCAAATTTGAATACACACAATGGAGATCATTCAGCTGAAAAAAATTAAGTTCAGACATGGGCCACGACTCAGAAGAGCCTCAGAAACATTATGCTAAGTGAAAGAAGCTGGACACAAAAGGTCATATATTTAAAACAGATCACACAGATTTATTTAGAAGGAAGATTATCTTATTAATAAAACAGTGAAAATTGGCAAGACCCTAAAGGCCCAGCCATAGGACTTTCATTAAACAAACTGGAGAGAGTCTATATCTAAAACCAGCTGAACAGTGTCAAAGTCATCTCGCATTATTTGATGATGTTATCACAATAAACTGGGGGAAAATGACTTGCAGAAGATTTAAATATATGTATTATGAGTGTATATTCATATGGTGATGGGAGAAAAACCTACATTTTCTATAATGAATATGGATCTCTATATAGAGAGAAAAAATTTTTAAAATAGCAAAAGGCTTAAACAATGTTATATTATCCAGACAGATTTTTTTCACCTAGTGATGAAAAACTTACTTAAGGCCTCCTGCTTCCACATCTGAGCTCTGATCACGGAGCTGGCTTGAAATTAAGAACTAAAGGGGAAAACAATTTCGGAGTAACAGATAGCCAGTTAACGGCTTGATAAAGGAATAGTGGACTTCCTTTTTGTTGTTGTTGTTGTTTTTTTTTTAGATTTTATTTATTTATCAGAAGTGGGGGGGGGGGAAGCACAGGCAGACAAAATGACAGGCAGAGGCAGAGGGAGAAGCAGACTCCCGGCTGAGCAAGGAGCCCGATGTGGGACTCGATCCCAGGACGCTGGGATCATGACCTGAAGCGAAGGCAGCTGCTTAACCAACTGAGCCACCCAGGCGTCCCTGGACTTCCTTTTAAAAAACGTTAGAGGCCACACTGTGGGTATGTAGCACTGGGACCCTGCCTGCTGGGTTGAGGATAGATGAAACCAACCTTCAGAGGGCACTTCCATTGGCAGAATGTCATCACATGACCCCCATCTACTTTGTAGATTAACCGGGTAGGTAAGGCAAAGTTATTAATACCTAACCAGAAAGAGCTGTGAGGCTTACAAAATTTAAATGAATAACTTAGCCCTTCAAATAGAAAGTTGGTGAAAATTCTTAAATTCAGAAGCATCTCCTTTGAGTCCCAAAACAGCAAGAAATAAAAAGTTAAACGGGCAACAGGATTCAGGCTGGCCCTGGCAGAGCCCCTGGTCTTAGCCAAACACTGCATCTCCCAAACGTGTGCATGCCTTCTGTTTTATTTATTTAAGTGACAGGACATTTTTAGAAAGATTTCAATTTGCTATTGGAACAATGGTCCCCTTTTCAAATTGATTTGCGTGTCCTGTTAGCAACCTGGTCCATGTTTTTTTGGGTGTGTGTGGGTGGGCGGGCAAGGATATAAGTGTGGTAAGTTCATTAATAATAGTTGTTTTCAAATTCAGAACTAGAAGATAAACCTCCAGGTGAAATCGTAAATCTCAATTTATTCAGAGATACAGGTGCAATCCCTGACTCAGGCTATAGAGGTCCTCAGAGAGCAGTGGGTCTCCCGCTGACTCACGCGCTTCCTTCTGCCTCCTCCCCCACCCCGTGCTGCACGGAGGCCGCTTCACGACCTCTGTGTAGAGGCAAAGAGTGGAGTTACCACTGGGTAGTAATAGTGCACAATTACTAAGACTTGCTAAGGGCACTCTGGTCCAGTCCCAGGTTAATCGTATTACACGTATGTCCTCATTTATGCCAGTAACACTCCTAGGAAATGAGCACACAATTTTTCCAGTTTCACAGATGGAGAGACCAAACCTTTCAACTTGCCCGTCGCCCACAGCTAAAAACGTCTGCGGAGTCCATTCTCTTGACCTCCACGTCAGTCCACACCACAAGATGCCCCACTCCCCTGTATGAGGTCACTGCGCAGGGCCAGGAGCCCTGAATAAAGTTTGAGGAAACCAGGGTGGAGCGAGGGAGCCGCGAAGGGGTGGATGGTCCCAAATCAGGTCACTTTGTCTTTGGATGAGTGAAAAAGTGCACATTGAGTAGGGGAGAGATTGGCGGGGAAGCAATGTCCCAAGTGCTGACACAGCATCCAGGCCCCAGCGAGGGAGGGAAAGCTGCAGCGCTGGGGAGGCCAGTGAAGGAGAGGAGCCAGCCCATTCCTCACACAGCCATGGCAGCAGGAAGGACAAACTCCCCAGTGTGTGTAGGAGAGGCTCTGTGCCCTTCCGCCACCACTTTTCCTCCCTGCAGGGCAGACAGTAGAGCTGCTAAGGGCAGGGTGGCTGCAGACAGAGGGGGCATGCAGGGCTGCGGCCTCCCTGAAGAACAACACCCCCAGTCAACAGAAACATCAGCTGGTCCTAGCAAAGATGCCTCACTTTTCCTGTGTGATCAGCACCGGAAACAGGTGGTAGGCTTGGAAAATCCACATGATGGGGGGATCTCAGTGTTTGTGGACAGTGCTCGTGTCCAGCCTGATGACAAGGGCAGCCAGAGGGTCTGTCTCAGAGCTACCCTCTCAATGTGGTGCCTCTCATCTTCATCCTGTTAGAAAGCCCCTCCTTGGGGTAGCAGGTCAGGCCAGAACTGAGGAGGTATGACACATACCAGAGAGTTTTCTGGGAATGTCAAAGTCAATGTTGGGGACAACACTGAGATATGGCAGGGGGTTTGGTTCTTCCAGATCCGGGTGGGGTTGAGGGTTTACAAGAAGGAAAGACTGAGACCCAGGGAAAACTCGATAATGAATTAGAGCCCTACATCTGAGTGCACACTGTGGAAGCATAATCCCACAGACTGCTCAGTTGCCAATGCACCCAAGAAAGCAGGCTGGGGCCAGGTGGGCCGTGGGGCGGGTATGACGAGATCTTGGCTAAAAACACTGCATGACATCCTGAAATCCTGCCTCGACCTGGAGACTCATACCCATTGATCTAAGCGTGAAGGATGTGGTAGTTTGTCTCTTAGGCTAAGAACGATGTGCGGCAAGGTGTTTGAGCAAGTCCTCCACAGTCCTCAGTGGGGAGAATGAGGTCATTCCATGTGCCAGGCTTTTGGGGACAGAACCAAAGCCTCCTTCTCCCCCAAGGGCATGCATACTGTCTTAGCCAGGAGTGTGCCCAGACTGAGGAATTATAAGGTAGAAAGTACACATCCAAGTGGACAGATAGAATAAATGGTGGTGGGCTATGTAAAACAGGAGCTCCTGGTGCCTCCAAGTCTTTTAAAAATTGGGGCAATGACAGAGGCAACTCATTCTGTTCTAGATGTGACTAGGAGGTAGAACCTGGAGCAGCTTATCCCAGACTACAGCCAACCAAAGGACTCTGGTCAAGTCTTTTTTTTCCCCTCCCCTTAAAGTATATACTTTTATTAAACTGCCTCACTGTCTCAGCCAATGCCCAGGGAGAACAAAAGTCTTCACACATTGAAAGTTTGGTGGCAAAAAAGGGGGTCATTATGACTGACCACTCAAAATAGTCCTAGCCACAGCAAACAGACAAAAAGAAATAAAAGGCATCCAGATCAGCAAGGAAGTCAAACTTTCACTATCTGCAGATGACATGCTGGTCTACATAGAAAATCCAAGACTCCACCAAAAAATTGCTAGAACTGATATATGAATTCAGTAAAGTTGTAGGATACAAAATGAATGTACAGAAATCTGTTGTATTTCTTTACACCAATAAGGAAGCAGCAGTAATAGAAATCAAGGAATCTATCCCATTTACAGTTGCACCAAAAATGGTAAGATACCTAGGAATAAACCTAGCCAAAGAGGTAAAAGATCTGTACTCTGAAAACTATAAAACATTAATGGAAGAAACTGCTCATGTGTTAGAAGAACGAACATTGTTAATGCAAATCCTATCAAAATATCAACAGCATTTTTCACAGAGTGTGAAAAAACCATCCTAAAATTTGTATGGGGCCACAAAAAAAAACCCAAATAGTCAAAGTGACTTGAAAACAAAAAGCAAAGATGGAGGCATCACGGTTTGACTTCAGGTTACATTAAAAAGCTGTAGTGATCAAGACAGAATGATACTGGCACAAAAAGACCCAGAGATCAATGGGACAGAAAAGGAAAGTCAGAAATGAACCCTTAACTGTATGGTCAATTAATCTCTGACAAAGCAGGAAAGAATATCCAATGAGGAAAAAAGCAGCCTCTGCAACAAATGGTGTTGGGAAAATTGGATGACACTGTGCAAAAAATGAAACTGGACCACTTTCTTATACCAAACAAAAAAATAAATTAAAAATGGATCAAAGAGCTAAAAGTGAGACAAGAAATCATTAAAATCCTAGAGGAGGACACAAGCAGTAACCTCTTTAACACTAGCCACAGCACCTTCTTTCTAGATACGTTTCCTGAGGCAAGGGAAACAAAAACAAAAATAAACTATTGGGACTTCATCCAAAAAAAAAAAAAAAAAAGAAAGAAAAAAAAAGCTGAACAGTGAAAGGAACAACCAACAGAACTAAAAGTCAGCCCATGGACCAGGAGAAAACAATTGCAAATGACATATCTGATAAAGGATTATTTTCTAAAATAGATAAAGAACTTTAAAAACTCACACAAAAAATATAATCTAACTAAAAAATGGGGAGAAGACGTGAATAGACTTTTTTCCCCTAGAAGACATACAGATGGCCAACAGATATGTGAAAAGATGTTCAACATCACTCATTGTCAGGCAAATACAGATCAAAACTACAATGAGATATCACCTCATACCTCTCAGAATGGCTAAAATTAACAACAGAAGAAAGCACATGCTGGTGAGGATGTGGAGAAAAGGGAACCCTCTTACACTGTTGGTGGGAATGCAAACTGGGGTAGCCACTCTGGAAAACAGTATGGAGTTTCCTCAAACAGTGAAAAATAGAACTACTCTATAATCCAGCAATTGTACTACTTGGCATTTACCCCAAAAATACAAAAACACTGATTTGAAGAGATACATGCATCCTGTGTTTATAGCAGCATTATCTACAATAGCCAAATTATGGAAACAGCCAAATATCCAACAAGTCACAAATGGATAAAGAAGATGTGGTATACATATGCAATGGAATATTACTCAGCCATTAAAAAGGATGAAATCTTGCTGTTTGCAATGATACTGATAGAGCTAAAAGCATTATGTTAAGTGAAATAAATCTCTCAGAGAAAGACAAATACCATATGCGTTCACTCATGTGTGGAATTTAAGAAACAAGTGAGCAAATGGAAAAAGGTGGGGGCAAACCAAGAAAAGACTCTTAAGTGTAGAAAACAAACTAATGGTTACCAGAGGAGAGGTGGGGGGTGGTTAAAAGGTGAAGAGGGTTAAGGAGTGCACTTGTGATGAGCACCGTGAGATGTGTGGAGTAGGTCAATCACTAAACTGGGCACCTGAAACTAACATTACACTGTATGTTAACCAACTGGAATTTAAATAAAAACTTCAAAAAAAGATGGTAGCTGAAAAAATTTTAAAAAATAGGTATTCAATTGGAAAAAAAAAAAAAGAACAAGCATTCGGGCAGAAAATGAAAAAAATAGACTACATAATTTCTATAAAAGCAATGCTATCACCCTCTCCTGAGTGGACTAGGCGAGGTCTGAGCCATTCTCCTTAGGGAGATGTGGGGAGGTGTTTGGGAAGGTGTGCATCTTCCTGGAACAATGCATCTCATGATGTTTGGAATGACTCAAAAAAAAAAGTATACAATCCAAACACTCAAGTCACACTGCAGAACTTTGGGGAATAGAATTCCAACTGACTACTGTCACCTTCACCATTCCAGTTTTTAAAAATCCTGAGTCAAGCAGCAAAAAATAAATTCAACCATGACAATGTCATCTCATTTTCTGCACAAGTGAGGGTTTGTCAAGAAAGAAGGTAACACGCTCTGTCTGCCTGGAAGCACTTGGTGGGGGGTAAGGTGGAGGGGCTGGACTTGTGGTTCTCCGGCTTGCTTGATCCACATCTACCAGAAGGTGGGCAGGGAGGCCAGAATGGAACCACGGATCCACAGAGATGCTTGTAGTCAGCATGATGATCTCAGCCTTGATCATGCTGGGAGTCAGTGAGGAGCTCCCTCTTCAGCCTATTGGCAAAGCCTTGGTAAAGGTGGTCCCACCAGATAGCACTGCATTGGTATAAGTGCCACATGTTGTGGACAGTCACACTTCACACTGGGGTTGCAGTTAGTTTCATGAATGTCTCAGGATGCCATGCCCAGGACAGAAGGCTAGAAGAACCCTAGGGCAGCAGAACATCTTGTCACCAGTGGTAAGAAGTTGACCTCCTCAGGCTCATAGCTCTTCTCCAAGGGGAGCTGGAGCTTGCTAGCCATCCCCTGCTCCAAGTCCAGGGCAAAACTGCAGGGCTTCTCCTTGAGGCTTCATACAGTTTCCTGCCAGGCATGGTGGTAAAGCTCCATGAGGATCTTCCACGGCAATCTGTCAGGTCCCAGACAGCTGGGTCCACACACGGGGTGGCATGCCTACACGGATGGGCTCAGTGTGAGTGAGCGCATTGCTGGAGTCCATCACATGCCTGCAGTATGGCCAGAAGGGTAAAGGACAGCATGACTAGCTAGGGTGCTAGAGGTCGTGAATGTGATCTGGGTGGTATTCTCCTGGCCTTAGGTTTGGGGGGTGGGTCTCAGTCAGCTCATAGGGTGCTCGCTCCTCAGAGGCCACATGCAACTTTCTATAGAATGTGGTGCTAGATCTCTTCCATCATCCCAGCTGATGACAATGCCATGTTTGGTGGGGTACTTCAGGCTCAGAGGTCCCCTCTTGTTATGGCACCTGGACTGGATCCTGATGGAAAAACCAGGTGGCACTCGGAGAACTTGGAGGATCGGAGGTTTACCACACACAGGAAACAGGGTAGGGAAGAAGAACCCAGAGAGGCTTTGAGACAGGGACTGGAATTCCTTTGCTGGTTTGGTCGGCGATCTTACAGTACAGTTTTTACTTTTCATTCCCCTCTTTGATGCCCCTTCAAACACCTAGTTTAGAAGGCATCATTATCATCTACTACAGGCCTACAAGGCTAGTATCTGAGCGGTGGCTCACCTGGTAACAGTGTTTTCTATAAACTTAGTAATCCATCCTAAGGGTCCTAAGGTTGCCCAATATGCAGTAAGTTTCTGGGAGAAATTCCAATCAGAAAGTGCAGCAACATAAAGTCTGACTCCTGAGGTGAAGGATATCACATCAATGATAGCCAGGGACCATGGCGAACAGATGTCCATCAGTTAGTGGGGTCTCACTGAAGGTGGTTCTGTAGGTTCTGGTTGGGCTTTCCACTGTTATGATTCCTCCTCCAACTGGTGAGCCTTCTTTACTCTGGAATGTTGGATCCAGGGAGTGATAGCTCCAACTCTAACAGCAGTGGGACTTGCCAGTATCACTGGATGGGGGCCTGTCCAGGTGGGTTGGAAAAGCTCTTTTTTAAATCTTTTACAAATATCATGTCCCCTGGTGGTTGGGGATGAGCCCAGTTACCCATGGGGATTGGGATCCTTTCTAAAGCTTCTCGGGAGATGCACCTTAGAGTTTTACCTGGTGCTTGGAGGTGTTGGGATACATCTAAGTTTCCAGTATGTTCAAGGTCTCCTCTAAGCCTGCTTATTATGAGAGATGGCCTTCCATAGAGCCTTTGAGGTGAATTATAGCTACAGGAATCTTTTAAATCCAATTTGACTAAAATAAACAAGATCAATCACCTCCAATATTTATGCTCTACAGAAGTAGATGTTCAGCTCCAGGGATGAGGATAGCTGGGTTTAAAGTCTGACAGGATTTAGGTATTATTTTTTAAAGCATTGCCTGGCTTTAATAAATCTGCCTCCCATCGTCTACTGGGGGCCACTGGTCTCTTGTCTAGCTTAGGTAAACATTATTCAAAGATAACCAGAACTAGAATTTAACATCCACAAAGTTATGTTATTGAAACATAATTTTTCTCTATAATAACCTTCATTTCCAGAGATAGCCAAATAAGACTAATTTGTGTGAAAAACAAGTCCAGATTTAGCAAACAGCATAATTATTTACATAAGCTCAGCGAGAATGATTGATCATATAGATCTTTTAGAATCCACTTTGCTGGAACTTTTATAAGGAATCTCTAGGTTGAACTTCTAGTAGCCTCTCCAGGCCAGAAGCCCAGCCAATTACTTGCCATCAGACATGCCTGCAATGTCTGGAGATTTGGGAGAATTCCTCTTCCTGAGGTCCCCAGAGTATTCTGAGGTTCCTGTACCTGCCAGGAACTGACATTCTTTACTCACCTGGTGAGGCTGCTGGGAACTCTGTAAGGAAGGTATCAGGCCAACAGTTCCAAGGGCTCCAGGTTTCATAAAGTCAACCTTAGTTCCTTTAACCTGTCTGGTCATATCTGAGTTTACATGTGTCTTTCTCAAATATACATTCTAGTCAAAACCTTGATAAAATAGCCAATTGTTTCCAATAGTGTCCAACAATGTTACAAGAAGAACAGATTCTTACTGAACTTATGCAAATGACTATGATTGCCACAGAAGAAAGAATACATACTGAGACCTCTGAATCTTAGAGGGTTCAGATAGAAAAGTTGAATGCTTCAATTTGTTCACAAATGAATACTTAAAGTTTTTCTTAGTTAGTCCCAGAAATTCTTATTCATTTCAGTTTTGATCTTGAAGATATTGAATACCTGTTTTTGTCCTACAAGTCCTTTACATTAACTTTCTTGAAGATGAAACTCATTTTGTAAGACAGTAAGAACAATTGTGAATGACAAAAACTCAGAAACAGACCCTGCCAATGGTACAACACAAGAGTTCACCATGATACAACTGACAAGGAAGCTTAGTTATTCTGTGACCCGCAACACTCCAATAGCCAGAACACTGAGCGATTATCTTGTTTAGTATATTAAAACTTTAGGAACTGAAAAAAACAAAAACAAACAACTTTAGGAACTACACATTACCTCCAGAGTAGTTAACAAGACCCTTCCAAATGTTACCAAGGGTTATCATTTGTTTAACAGTACTTCTGGAGTGACTTAGCCTATCAAATAAAAGGCCTAATAAGTTAAGAAGACTTCATTTACAACTTAAATCTTGGGAAGTTTGTTAAAACCTTAGAAAGTTTTAAAGCACAGGCCTAAATAGGATTAGGGATGGTAAAGACCTGATAAGGTCAACACACAGAAACTGGTTTTTCTGGGCAGGCAGAGAGAAAACAGCTATTTGCATTTTCTCATCAAGAGCAGAGCAACAACTGGAGAATACTTTGTCTTTTTGAACTGAGTGAAAGCAGACTTTCAATCTTATACCAGTGAACTTTAAAATCCATTCATTTCAATCTTGGCCCATCCCGACCACATCTAAAATTCTGTTCCAAAATTTTCCCTCCATAAACCTTCTACAACTTTCCTTTATGTTCAGCTTTTGTCCCAAGCCATTTCTTTCTAAACAACCATCTCATTTAGGACAAAATAACCTTCTTTTACCTTCGACAAAAATGCATTCCCATTCCTATCTTTCTTACATATTTCTTACTTTTCCACATACACAGTTGTTTTCCTTATTTCCATCAGTCTTAGTTACAGTTAATAGAATGTTTCATCTTTAGAAACCTTAGTCTCTAGTAAAGACTAAGGAGTAACCCACTGTGAACTGTTACACCAGAATTCTTTAGAGGGCAAATTTATGAATCAGTTAAGCACTAAACATGTTTACCAACAGATTTAAATATCCTTAGTTACTTTGTAATAAGAAGTTCAAAGCACAAACCTATGTCCAGTTATCAATGATTTAGCACTTTATCTTATTTGGAAAAGACCAAGATGTCTGACGAATTTAATTCCATTTATCATCCAAGCAAAACTTTAAGGTTTCAGGTTACCAAAGACTTTGAAATCTATCTTAATAATTACCCATGAAAACTTTGATGAGACAGACAATTAACCATCATTTTTGTCATCTTTTTGCTAACAAATTGCAACAGAGATAACACGAGGTTATTTGACTTTCAGTAAACCTTGACAGAATAAAAGATTCACATTTACTGCTGATAACTTAAAAGACCTGTCTATCTTAAACCAACAATCTTAACTTGGTTTAAATACTGAATTATGTTCCACCTGGATCCTCCCCATGGTCTATTTTTACCTGAGATGTGTGGGGAGATCTGGAGTGGGAGGTGTTAGGTCCAGGGGAAGCTCTTCTTGCTCCTTGACAGTGAAGGGAGAAGGAGCCACTGAGATACCGAAGCCAGTGATGCAGGCCACACCCAAGGTGGTGCAGAAAGGGGATGGGGGGAAGGGGAGAGAGAAGAGACAAAGTGTTGCCAGAGTGCAGAGAAAGGGTTCCCTGGTCAGGAGCTCATCTGCTCCAACCGAGGAACTTGTTTTGAAATGCTGATTTTAGGCACAGCAGGAGACAGTTTCCAGGGCCACATTCCTGGGAGCTCGGAATCTGCATTTTTAATTAGCCTCCCTCGAGGGCTTCTTATGTAGGATAGCCAAGTCACAGATTAAGAAACAAAAGCAGACATCCCACTCCTCAATCAGACCCCAGTGCTAGTCCATCCTGGTGTTCAGGTTCTCAGAGAAATCTGCCTCATAGAGTGTGTGCAACACAGAACAATATATAAATACAGAAGGCAGACCCAAGTCCACACATATTGTGAGCATTTTCTCAGGAGGAATAAAACATTGTAGTTAACTGCATTCAAAAGGCCAGAGACTAAAGTAGGACCAGAAGCAAAAATCCTGTGGTATGGATTTAGAGCCTGGCAGTGGTCCCTTGGGGGCTGACATAATTCAAGTGCTTAGTTCTCCTTACTGTCACCAAAGATTTTTATTTCCTCAGTTCCTTGCAAACTGCAAAATAAGTTTTCTAAAATCTAAATTTTTCACACGCATACAATAGTAAAACCCAAGAGAATTGTCAATGCTCTTGGCTGCATTCCAAGAAAAACACACTCCAAGGAAACCAGGGGCCCAAAAGGGCCCAGCCAATCGCCTCGTGTAGCTCAACTCCCAACTGTAAATGAAGCACTTTGATGGTCAGTGGGCCAAGGTGTCCTGCCTTTGGGCGATTCCTGGGCAGGTGACTTCAGCTGGATTCCAGAACGATGTGGGTGGTGCTCCCTAGTGAGCCAGTGGAATCAGGAGTTTCCTCAGGACTCCTCTCAGTGGACTCAGGCAAAGAGCAGCAGAGCCAAGGGGGTGCGCGGCTGGAGTAGGGGGTGGAGGTGGAAAACGTCCCCCACCCCCAGTGCTGGCAGACAGACAGGTCCCCAGCCAACTTTCTCCTTACTTAAGAGGGAAATGGCAAAACTATGTTGGGCTCTCCTGATCTATGGGAGAAAACTGAAAGAAATATATTGAATTGTTGTTATCATCTAAGCTTAGATGGATCATGACATTTCTAAGAAAATACCTTCCAGAAAATCACAAAAGACTTGACGGATGACGAAGGCCAGGGCGATGGACTTGAGAATTCTTCACAGTGGATGCACGCTGCAAGGGAACAGCAGCGTTCCACCGGCACTGGCATCTGCTCAGGAGGAATCCAGGACAAGAGCACAGTAGGATTCTTCTGGAGAACTGACATGAAAGGACACAGGAGCCTTCAGAGGGGCAGTCACTGGTGTGAAAGGAAAAGGTCTTGTAACCTGTGCTCTCCTCATTGGTACGAGGACCCTCCTAATTTCAGCTCAGCCTCATCCCTCTGCATGTAGCCAGATAAAGGGAAGCCTTAATAAAAATAACAACATTTGACAGAGTTAAAAAAAAATTAATGAAGAGATTATATACAAATTAAATATAATAAAAAAGGAATTTCAAAATCCTAAATTTCAAGGATTAGAGATGAATAGGAAGAAAAAAATAGATAGAATCATTGAAAATATCAAATAAGGGGTGCCTGGGTGGCTTAGTTGTTAAGTGTCTGCCTTCCCTTCAGCTCAGGTGATGATCCCAGGGAAATGGGATCGAGCCCCACAAGGGGCTCCCTGCTCAGCAGGAAGCGTGCTTCTCCCCCTTCCACTCCCCCTGCTTGTGTTCCTTCTCTCGCTATTTCTCTCTCTGTCAAATAAATAAATAAAATCTTTAAAAAAAAAGTATCAAATAAGTACAAATTCAACAACAAAGAGAAAGAACTTCAGATGCGTTTAGTATTCAAACTGACTCATCACTAACTGCATTTTACAGATCAGAAAACAGGCATATTGGGGTGCCTGGGTGGCTCAATGGGTTAAAGCCTTTGCCTTCGGCTCAGGTCATGGTCCCACAGTCCTGGGATCCAGCTACTCCGCAGGGAGCCTGCTTCCCCCTCTCTCTCTGCCTGCCTCCTGACTCCTTGGCGCCCAAAGGGCGGGGCCCATACTCCTTGGTAACCAGGGAGACAGTATGCATCCGCCCACTGATTGGATGCCTCCACCTGGCCTGACCCACCTTTGTATCTGGGCTTTGTTACCTGAAGCTGGTTTCTGGGACTTGTCTCCTAGTAAATCCCCTGGGGGAAGGGGAGCAGGGACAGTTTCTAAATAGGTCCTTACACTGATCATCCTCCTTCCCCCTGAAAGGCAATAATACCATTTCCTATGGAAGGGTACCCTCACTGCCCCAGGAGTTAGAGAGACGTTCTTAACCACCGGAGACAGGGAATTCAGGGCGAAGAAGGCTGTGTAAACAGACTCTGCTTGCTTTTTTTCACTAATCAGTAGCCAAGTAAGTTTCTTTGTCTGGACGGTTTTTCAGAAATTTATTGTTTCTCTGTCTATAGCTATAAAAACTGCCTTTGTTCACTTCTTTGGGTCTCATATTCTTATGGGGCTCTCATAGGTATGTAATTAAATTTGTTTTTTCTCCTCTTAATCTGTCCTCTGTTAATTTAATTATTAGACTAGCCAAGAGAACCTAAAGGGATGGGAGAAAATTTTCTATTCCCCAACAAAACCCTCAAAATTAATAATGAGAGAAAGCAATTAAGATAAAATTCAACCGAAGTTGAATTAAGGAAAGACTAGAAAGCTGAGAACAACAACAGCAAGTGGTGTGTTAAACTTCTAAATCAAAGAAAATTTAAAAAATAAAAAGGAGAAGAATTACCCAAAAAAGGAAGCTATTTTCATAAAATAGAGGAGGAAAGAAAAAGAAAGCAAATTAAAATGGCATATATGATGTGAAAAATAACTTATTAAAGCAATGCCAAAATGCCAAGTGTTCTCAAAGAGTGAACGGGGCACTAATAAAGTAGAAAACGGAGTTCCCACAGCACGCTCTCCCCCGTAGCATGAAGACCAACACCGGCATTTTCATCACACATAATGCTACAGAAGGGGTCTTTGAGCACTTTTAAGCCAGACTGGCAGAGAAACTCCAGCAAACCTCCAATTTTACCTTGATTATAGAGTTGACAACAGTCCAGGCTGTTTGACATGGTATTTCTCATAAAACACTTCTTCTAAAATATATTCCTAAAGCAATTAAAGAGCTTCATACCAGATGCTTCTGGGATGCCACTGGAATCTCCTCTGGGGTTATGTCATTGGACCCCTCCAAGAGGCACAGTTCACATCAGAACTGTGCAATGTACAGCCCCACAACCTTGTCCTGCTAGAGCTGTGTTGCAAACTACCATGCCAAAAGCCCTGAGAAGTCCTGCAACAAAGAAATCTGTTTCTCTTCGTCCGAGCTACCTTATTTGACCTTGAAAATCCCAAACTTTTTTCCATCAGTAAGCTCTATTTTTATCCTAAAGCAGTCTTAGGGGAAGGACTCTAGAAAATGTGGTCCTAACAATGGGTCCCTTGGTCTCAGACAGAGGGCGGGCTTGAATAAGGCATAACCACACCAATTTCAAAGCAAATGCTATAGACATGGTTAGGAAAAAGAAGCTTCTGTGGGGAGTGGTAAATGCATAATGCAGACAAATACATGTGCAGCCAGAAAAGTCAGGCCTTTTCTAACCAATTTAGGAACAAGAAATGTGGGGGAAAGGACACAAATGAACTCTACCAAGAAGACCCTGGAATTCTGCCTCCCAGAATAAAATCCACCTGGCAGTTCATGACTAATTTACTGGCAGTGCTAGAGGAGTCTGTGCTTTCGGAACCAAAACAAAATAACCAGAAACAAAACAAAACGAAACTCGTGTTTTCAGCAAAGAGATATTTAATCATCAGCAGAGATTAAGCCATTGACTCCATGTGCCAAGAAAGTAAAAAACCTAAATTGAGACCTTCACCTGGCATTCCAACAGACCATTTCAACATTCTCAGCTCCTTGGAGGAGGTCTCTTAGCGGCAGTGTGGTTGGGCTGGATTGCAAAACTGTGATCTGTTCAGAGGGTAACTGAGTTATGCCAACCTGACAGCGCAATTTCAACTACAGAAAAGCATGACATCTTCTTACATTCCCTCTCAAAGTCAGATGGCTATTATCCTGACTTTCAAAGCTGGGGAAAAAGAAGGCCTATTTATTGCTGTTCTTTAGGGAAATAGCATAAATAAGACCCTTAAATGAGTGATGTAAAAAAAAAGTTACATACAAATCCAGTAAAATTATTTCCAAATATAAAAAAAATCCTATTCCATTTATAATGGGCAAAATCATTCTTTAAAAAAGTGTTGGTCAGAACAATCTGACAACTGGATTTGAGCTGGTTTGGGGTAAAGGGTAGACTCTAAATTGGCAATAAAGAATGCAGAAGGCATTCCAAGCAGAGAAATAAACAGCATAGATAAGATTTTAAGAGCTGAGGATGAGAGCTGAATGGGTGTGTGAGATCTGCTAATGAGATGAGTATCCATCTTCAACAGCAGTGAGAATCAATACTGGGCAAATGAATGTGGAATCCAGCTATGGGAGGTCTCTGAACCCGATACTGCATATCAAAGGAAGGAGACAAGGTTCCTCCACAAAGTAGTCGCATGACTGCGCTTCTGTAGAAAGATGATGAAACTGGAATTGAGATGCTTGTTGAGAGGAAGGGAAAAGAGACCGGACGAAGGAGATGAGCAGGACTGCTCTTCTGCTGATCAAACATGAATTGAATCTTGTGCGAGAGTGGCAGCAGTGAGAACAGAAAAGATGGAAGTAGACTTCTGGAACAACCTGAAAGGTGTTTGGAAGGTGATACTTCTTATGTCCAGCTGCTTGCCTCCTACATGTTAACTTTGCATTACTACAAGTCTTAAGGGCTAGGAGAACTACAATATCATTACCACGAGAAGTCATAAATTTGGCTTTATATATATTAAACGTGACATAATAAAAGTATTTCTCAGATGAAATGCCTTGACATTTCAGTGGGCTCAGACTCAGGTCTGGAAAATCCTGAGCTTGACTTGGCCACCACCCAAACAGGTGTGAGTCGACTTCCAATGATGGTCATGCTCCCATAGCACAGCCCTGGGGATCAATAATGCCGTTCGATATTTTCAGCTCCCTGGAAGAAGTCTCCCTTAGGTGCAGTGTGGATGGGCTGGACTGCAAACCTGTGATCTGTTCAGAAGGTAACTTCGCAGAAAGCAGGAGGCATGGCACATCCTTCAATTTCAGAAATGAAGCAAGAGCCACATCCTTCCAGAATATGCACCTGACCCTTCCAGCACTCTGGAGGAAGAGCTTCCTCTGGTTATCTGCCTGTACAGAGATGAGAATGCCTCCCTGTGTTTCAACACAGCTGAGGATGGGGCGTCAAGCAGGGTTTGACTGGAATCAGCCTCCCTTGGGAGTGGAGAGGAAGCGTCTCACAAGTTCATCCCTTTTTACTTTGATCCAGGAGCCAATTTCCCTTAAGTGATCACAGAACCACATCCAACAATTGGGAAGCCAGATAAACCCCAGCAGATAAATGTCAAGGAGGCATTAAAGTCTGACTGCATCTAGGTGTTTCACCTTGCCTCCAGCTAATCCCGGACCCTCTGCTTTGGGCAGAACACACACAGAACCCAGGAGAACGGACAGGAGAATATGTGCCCCTGGAGAACATCAGCCTAGATGGTTATGCCATCCAAAGGTAAACAAACTGAAATGGAAAAAAGTGTGTAATACACAGACAAGTGGGGATTCAGGGAAAAGCATACTTGAGAGGTGGCACAGCATGTAGTAGAAGGGTCTAAACTGATTCTATTTTGTGCTCCAGATAAATGTCATAAATGCACAAAAGGCCTCGTGAACCCATACATCAGGTCAGGTAAAGAATAACTTGAGACCGTTTCAGAAGACACTTAAATTCAGAGCTCCAAAGAGAGACTGCATGAAATGTAAGTTGAAATTTAAAAAAAGATGTGGCCCAAATTGAGGACTAGATCAAGAAGAATTAAAAGGCAATAACAGAAATAAAGTCTGCTTTGGAGTGGAATTCAAATTAGAGATGTAGAAAAGCAATTAGAAGTTTCCTAAGAATACAAAAGAAAGGGTCAAAGGACAAAGCAACGTGTGAGAAGATGACAGCTGTAGACAGATAATTCACCTTTATGAAACAGGCATTTGTTTGTCAGAGAGACATTTGGTTCAAAGACACCAATTGAAACAAAACAAGTCACTAATGGTGGCTTAGCCAAGAAACAAGTTTGCTTTCTCTCCTGTGACAAGAAGTCCAGAGATGATATTTCTGGGATGGTAAGGCAGCCACCCTGCCAGGGACCTGGATTTATTTTTAGGCCTTCTTCTACCAGCTTTAGTGTGTGGCTTTCTTCTCCTGCTCACAAGATGGCTGCTGGCACTCCAGCCACCACGACCACATTCCAGATTAAACATGGAGGAAGAGTAAAGGCAAATGTGGTATGCCAGATGAATCAGCCCCCTTCAAAGAGCTATCCCAGAAGTCCCACCCAGTGACTTAGACCTACATCTCACTGAGCTCACATTGCAAGGAAGATTTGGAATTGAGCTCTTAAACTGGGACCATTCCAAAATTAAGTCAGAGTTTATGAGTCAGCTAAAAAGAGAAGGGAGATACTGGTAGATAAGTAGCCTAACAAAACTCCTGATATAAATACAGTGACAAAGGAGCAGGGCCAATACACACAAATATAACAGGTGATGATTTTCTTGTGCTGTAAACACAAATAAAAAAGAGTTTTGCATGTTTCTAGTAAGTTCCAATACAAACAACAACAGCAACAAAAGCCTATGTACCTTGATATATTGGTAAAATGCTCTAATTCCACACAAATTTTCTACAAAGAATTTAAATTTAGGTTCTCCTCAGACTTCTCCATGATTCCCAAAGACAGGGGATCATAAAATAATATATCAAGAGTCTTGGGGAAATACATAATAAACAAACATGATAATCACAGTCAAAACACTACTTATAAAACAGGAAAAAATCCTCCATACAGTGAAAGCATCAGAAAATAATCCCATAAAAACTAAATAAAATAGAAAATTTTCACCCAAATCTATGAATGAGAAACTCATCACATTCATGTTTAAGAATAAATTTAGTCTTAAAATTTACAAATGGGAAACCTGTGCTATAAAAGACCACAATCTGGGTAAATGTGAATCTGTTAGATAGGTCTAGTAGCCAACTGCATTTTCCAAAGGCCGACACAGCAGCATGTTCTCTCCTACATGTGACAACGTATGGCTTGGTGTTGAGAAAATCCTGAATCCAAATCTGGGCTCAGCAGGAAAGGATGACTGGTGTGGAATTTCCATCACAAGATGAAAATAAATAAATTAGCTTTGTACCCAAGACAGTGTAAAGAGAAAAGCAAAAGAAACTCACAAAGAAGGTATTATTAAAAATAGGCATATCTGGGGTGCCTGGGTGGCTCAGTGGGTTAAGCCGCTGCCTTCGGCTGGGTCATGATCTCAGGGTCCAAGGATCGAGTCCCATATTGGGCTCTCTGCTCAGCGGGGAGCCTGCTTCCCTCTCTCTCTCTGCCTGCCTCTCTGCCTACTTGTGATCTCTCTCTGTCAAATAAATAAATAAAATCTTTAAAAAAAAATAGGCGTATCTGTCTTTGGGGAGTATAACACAGGTGAGCTGAAAGGGACAACTTCTAGCTTCCATTTTATATTTTTTGAAAATTTTTTTGGTTTTGCTATGTTTCTATATTACTCTTGTAATTGAAGAAAGCTAGTGATTAATAAAACAAAATGTATGCAACAGAAAAAAAGAGACACATCAATAACAACATTAGATATAAGAAAGTGATAAAGTAAACATCAGCTCTAGTTCTTGGGTTAAAAATAACAAAATTCGAACAGATCTTATTTTGAAAAGGAAGGGAGAAACAGAGGGAGACAGGAAAAGAGGGACTGGGAAAATATGAAATTAAAAAAAAGAAAAAGACCACCGGTTAGGGTGCAATTAAAATTTACAAAAAAAAAATTAATTTCAATTTAGGCAAATAGATAACTTTCTAGGAAAAAAAATTATTTGTCTCAAGTAGAAGTAGAAACTCTAAATAAACCAATAACTATGAGATTAATGAGTTAATTTATCATGTTGCCTGAAAAAAGCATAAAGCTCAAGAAGATTTTCCAAATAAATCCTATCTGAATTCCAGGAAATAATATTCCTAACATCACATTCATTTTTGGGAGGACTAAAACAAAAGTTTCCTAATACATTTTTGCAAATTTCAAATATATAGCATAATAAAAATGTAGACTAATCTTATTGCTTCTTTTATACAGAGTTATATATAAATACATTTATATATAGTTTATATTTAGCTTTAAATAAAGATATTATTACGTGTATATATATATATAAAACTAAGCATACTGAATCAACACAATTAAAAAATAAAATACGTTCAGTTTGGGTGAATTTGAAGACAATACAAATAGTTAACTATTAGGAAATATAGTAACGCAATGGATCATTTCATTAGGTCAAAGGAGAAAATGCACTAGCTGACCTTTGTAAATTCCCCCAAATTCTGCGTTTACACCATGATTAAAACACATTCTAAATTAGGAATAGAGGAACACTAACTTCTTTTTTTAACTGAAATAAACAGCCTATACCATTTAATAGTGAAAAACGAAATCCAATTTAATTAAGGACAAGAATAAGATAAGAAGACTTCCGCTTACCATTTTTACTTAATACAGCTCTGGTTCTGGCCCATGTTATGAACACATCCCACTCCAATGAAAGGGAAGGAAGGGAGGGAAGAGGGAGGAATGGAGGAAGGAGGGAGAGGGAAGAAAGGAGGAGGGAGAAAAGCAGGGCAGGAAATAACAAAGAAATATAAGCATTCAATTTCTTGTGCTAGAAAAGCATAAAAGGCTCCCACTGGCCAAAACTGGGTTAATTCAAGCATAAAAAAATGACAACAATTGATTGTATCACAAAGAGTAAATGAAAATTTATGAGAACCCAGGGATTCCTCTCTTCCCCAAAAAAGAAGAGATCAGAAGAAAGAGAAAGCTCTTTCTCATGGAAGAATGACAACTAATAAATGTGGAAGGAATTATTTCATGGTAATGTCACCAATTTGCACTCCCCAATGTAACAATGGATCCAGGGAAAGATTTATTGGATGATCAAAGAATTAAGTGCAAGGTTATTGGGAAATAGGAATTTGCCCCCATTACAAACTGTGAAGACAAACTGTACCTTTTGATGGGGACCTCTAAAGATCACCACCTTAACCAATAGAGCATCATAAATAAAATTAGTAGACACATTATAACCACATCATATATGATAGAGTTAATATCTATGATATATAAAGACTGCATACAAGTTGGAAAGAGACCAAGACCTTGCCCAGGGAGGGTGTTGGCAAAACACGGGTACAGAGAATTTGCCAAATCAGAGCTTCACATCTCTTTGTCTTTTCATTGGCAAGTGTCAGAAACAGCCCTGGCTGGGGTTGTCTCTGCCTGCCTATCAGAAAACTAATAAATTGGGTGCTTTACTATATAGCGGTATTTTTCCCAAATAGTGCCCCAGGGTCTCAGGCCCTCAGGCCATCTTTCTCTCCTCCTGCCATTCTTAGCCTGAAGCTTCCCATCCTTGGTCCCAAGAAGCTGGAAGAAGTGGAAAGGGAAATATTGGTGGTAGTCGAGCCTGTCCTTTTTTATCCAGAAAACATCTTTCCCAGAAGTCACCATCAAAGGAGTCACTTGGCCACAGTTCCCTGCAAAGTGTCAGCCTCCAGTATCCCTCTTTGGATGATGAAAGGGCAAAAACAGAATGGCTAAATCATAGCACTCAGTAGGGAGCACCCTTATGGAGCATTAGTGTGTGGTATACATTGTTACAACTTTTCCAAAAGCAATTTGTCAGCCTATTAGGAAACCACAATGTAATTTCAGGATTGATCTTTTCTGCTTTGGGGAGCCGTTTCTAAGGAAGTGATGAGAAATTCAGTCAATGATTTGTATGCATTGGTATTCATCAAAGCAGTATTTCTAAGATATACCCTCCCTCACTAAACAAATAAACAAAATAAGGTAAATTTAAGTGCAATGCCCAGTAACAGGTGAATGGCTGAAAAGGCACGGTTGGGATAAGATAGGCTAGTGGTGTGAGCTGGTCAAGTCTCAGAAACACTTTCCACCTCAAGGTTCCCATCTGTAAAATGGAGTTAGTCATATTTCCTACATAAGTTTAGAAGGATTAAATAAAATTTTATATGGAAAGCATACTGCAAAGTACCACAATAAAAATGACCATAATAGATAGATACATAGGGATGGAAGGGTATATAGATTATTATACAGTCAATTAAAATAACACATATAAACATCAAAAACTGCAAAGAGAATGCATTCGAGATACTATTAAATGCACATGAATGTGTATTTATGGTGTGATTTTGGTATTACAGATGCCCAGAGGAAACGCATTAATATAACAATACGCGGTCATTGCATTAATGGTGGTTGTTATTTTATTCTTTATACCTGGTTTTATTCTCAAGCTATCTATCTGATTGAATCAAGAGTCAGGAAACCTTTTCTTAAAGGGCCAGTTAGTAAATATTTTAGGTTTTCTGGCCTTAGGGTCTCTGCCTTCGCTAATCAGCTACCACCACAGCTGGAAAGCAGCCCTAGATCACATGCAAATTACGGGTGTGACCATGTTCCAACAAAACTACAAAAACTGGAGGCAGGCTAACCCTAGTTCACAGGCCCTTGCATAATGATATATACATGCTGTATTTTCAAAATAAAATCTGTAAGGTGGTAGAGCAAAAATCAAGAAAAGAGGAATTTTCCTAAGTGGTGAAGAAGCCTTGCACAGGGCTTTATAGACAGGAGAAATCAGCAATTAGAGAGGAAGATGAGAAGTAATCCCTCAGTGGGAGAAGGAATCAAGCTGGTGGGGTTTTACTCAAAAAAGAAGAAAGTGAGAACAAATTACACCATTGACCCCTGAACGACACACGTAACCGTGCGGGTCCATTTATACCTGGATTTTTTCCCAGTAGATACAGTACAGTACTGTCAGTGTATTTTCTCTTATGATTTTCTTAATAATATTGTCTTTTCTCTAGCTTACTTTATTGTAAGAATACAGCATGTAATGCATATAATATACAGAATATGTGTTAATCGACCGTGTTCTTGGTAAGGCCTCTCGTCAACAGTAGGCTGTTAGTGCTTACATTTTTTGAAGAGTCAAAAGTTATACTTAGATTTTCAACTGCATGTCGGATTGGCTCCCCTCTCCCCCTACGCCGTGCAAGGGCCAACTGTATAGGGTTTCACCCTGACAGTTTTGGCCCTTCTCCCATGGTGCACTGAGGTGGTAGGAAGCTCCCAGGTAGGAAGCCAAACCAGGTAGGGCAGCCTTACAGCTCGTCATGGAGAGTGTAATGGAAGGTACAGCACCCCAGGCCTCCACCTAGCATCCCAACAAAGGGCCCAGTGCCCCTGCTCAGTGGGACACTGGCACACGGATGCCTCACTGTTTTCAAGTAATTCTCTTTCAGAAAATCCTTATTACTAATGAATCAAAATCTTCTGCCCACTTGTTCTCATTCTGGACTCAGAGCACCTCTATGAGTCATATTTCCGATTTCGGCTATTTGAAGCCATGCTCATGGGCCTTGCTTTCCATCCTAGAAATCCTCAAAGCACAGTTTCTCTAGAGCAAAAGTTGCAAATTAGAGGCTTTCAGTTATGCCAGTCTGGCTCACTGAGTATTGCCATATTATTAAATTGAGCAAATGGGAAAAAAAAATCTTAAAAAACTAAAATTCTCTTAAATATTCAGTCTTGTGGTTTTCTTAGAAAAATCAGAACTAGCAACACGTTCGCACATGTCAGCAATTGGCTTGAAACTAAGTAGCCACCAACACAGGCCCAGACTCACCATCCCCTGCCGGCAGCTTTCCTTCTCCCCCAACCCTGAAACCCATTATTTCCCTGGACTCCAAGGATATAAAAGCTTCCTGCCCAAACCTAAAGGGAGCTAGCAAATGGTGCTGCAAAGGGTCAAGCCAGGAGACCAGAGACAACTTCTCATCCTAGGTCTCACAAATGCAGAGGCTGTGACCCTGAGAGATGGCTGTCTTATTGTGGAGACCCTGAGAGGGTTAAGTGGGACATGGCTTGGGTGCCTTCCCTAGCCAGCATTCTATGAATCTATAAATGGCTTAGCTAATTTTCAAACCTCACTGAGCTCATTGCCTGAAAAATACCGGAAGTCATGAGTTCCACCTGCTAATGGCACTTGGGAAAAATAGATTTGAAAAATAAAATATGTGGATCCCTCAAAAGCCATCTGCAAATTCATACCAAGATGTGCTAAATGGAAAAAACAAAGCCATTCACTCTGCCTCTGAAATGGAATTTCAAAGGCAAGAGCTCTTACAATCATGAAAAAATTCCTGCCACGAAGTTTAAAGTTTTGATAGAAATAGTACATCGTTTACATGATTCAACTGAGACCAGTGAGCGCTTGAAACAGGGAGGGGTCAGGACCCCAGAATGACCTTCCTTTCCTTCTCTGGAAGTGTGACACTTCTGACACCTAATTCCTACCCTCCCCCATTACTCTCACAGCTTGGTTTAGATGTGTTTTATTTCTCTTGCTATAACCCCTCAACTTTCTCTAAATAGCTGAAATGGTTCATTCAATACTTTCTCTAGAAGCTAAAAAAAATACCCTAGGTTAGCACGATAAATGCCATTTAACCCAGAGCAGGATGCAGACCTCTGGAGAGGAGAATCTGACCATCTGTCCTCCTGCCTCCCTTCCCCACTCCCAGCAGTGGGAGGCCCCGCGTCGAGTGCGGTCTTCATCCCAGGCCTCCTCCACCTTCTAACAATGTGCACCAAACCTGGCCATTCACCTCGCCTGATCCTGGAAGCCTATGGGTCCTGAGCAGGTAGCTTGTCTGAGCTACAGAATATCCCTCGACACAGATGTTCATGGACGTCTCTATAAAATATTTAGATTAAAAAGTACCTCCTGTTCCCGAAGATTCTCTAGATCATTGGGGAAAAATACCATTTGTGACAAAGTTTTGAGTCACGAGGGAACAGGATTCTACAGCCCTGGGTTCTCAAGCAATGGACCTGAAGGTCCAGATCAAGGACAGAAGCATTTGATTTGGTAAGATTAAGTTTAACTGAAGAACAGCACAATGATTTCTAAGTCCCTGACAAGGGTGATGTTCTACGTAATGACCAAACCGTGAGGATATTCTCAGAAGCAAGATGGTGAACTTGAAGGCCTCACCCTCAGCTCTGTGACAAGGACTCTGGCATACCCATTCACCAGGATAACCTAGGCCCCAGCCCAGTGTCTGGTATATAACAGACGCTCCATTAGCTGTGTGGAAATAAAACAGTCACCCCTTGGGGGCCTGGTTCAGTCAGTGGAATATATAACTGTAAATCTCGGGGTTGTGAGTTCAAGCTCCATGGTGGGTATAAAGACTAATTAATTAAAAATTATAAATCTTTAAAAAAATTAAAACTCTTTTTAAAAATCACTCTTAAAAGATACAACTCTTTCGATTTGCTTTCTCAACCGAAATGTTTCTCCACTGCAGGGATTTTATTCTGCTGTATTTTTTGCACAATTTTGCCTGAAACTCAAGTAGATTTTTGTCTAGAGGTAAAAATCCCGCACAAAAACAAATGCTTGTCATATAATGGAAACTCAAGAAATGTCTTCTAGGTGAATAAAACAATTGAAAATTACTTGAAAATGATTAATCAGAACTTTAAAAGTTTATATACAGTATTTATACATTTTATATATATTTCCATATTATCTGTACATAGATGTGTGTGTATACATACACACAATGCATTTTTATTTTGGTTTGTGATCCAGTAGTCCCTAGGTCAAATTTTTCATTAGAAGCTTAAAGCCTTTTCAGTATATATATAGTGATATTTTTTCTTCTCTCCTGGGAAAAAAGCCGAAAATAGCAATTAGTGACTTCCAACTATTTCCCCAAGGATGTCACACCAGGACCTGAATGTATGTTTCCCAGACAGATGCCTTTTACTTACTTGTAACAAAAGGGTGGAGAATGTTTGCAAAGTTCTTGTGAGAGATATTTCATCAAAAATTGTGCTAGCTTGCTACTCAAAGTTGTCATGAAGACAGAGAACAGCATTGCAATAAAATTCCCTGGTGAAATTTAACCAGATACTTTATTGTGAATTGTTTTTGAATCAGAGTGGATTTAAGAAACACTGACTATCTCATTCTTTCAAGTAGACACCAGGTTTACACAAAGTCCCCAAACATGGCCCAGCAGAGCCAAGGGGCCAGATCTGTCAGGCATTTCCAAAAATGAATGCACCACACAAGCAGAATGGTAACATACAAATCTTGTTTCCTATTGCCTGGGGTCTGAGTCTTTTGACATTCTGCAATTTCTTCTCTATGGCTTCTTTCAGAAGATCTAAAAAGTCAGGTTTCTTCTGAAGAAGGAAGTCACTCAGACATTGGTAAGAAGGTAACACTGTGAACCTCCCTTTGGGGGGGCAGCGCCTGGGTGTTTCTGTTGTTAAGCATCTGCCTTCAGCTCAGGCCATGATCCAGGGGTCCTCGGATGGAGCCCCACAAAGGCTCGGCGGGAAGCCTGCTTTTCCCTCTCCCACTCCCCCTGCTTGTGTTCCCTCTCTCTCTGTCAAATAAATAAATACAATCTTAAAAAAAAAAAAAAAGTCCCTTTAGGAAAAGTTATCAGGCATTCTTCTGTTCATGGCTGGGCAGGACAGCAGGGAGAAGACAGGTTCCATGTCTTATACTGCGTGATCTTAGGAAAGTCTCACCTGTCCTCGGGCTTACTCTTTTATATACAAGGATATTAAAAATTGAAGATATGGTCCAGCTATAAACTGCATTCAGCCTTTAAATAGTGAGTTCTGTTCCTGGGCGCTATTCTCAGCACTTAGGAAAATCGATGAAAAAAGCAGGATAGAAATTCTTGTCCTTGTGGAGTTCACCTCTTCCAAATTTCCACTTAGTGTTATGATATGCATTTCATGGATGCATACATTGTGCAGAAAGCCATTCTAGAAGCAATACAATACAGACCTTCTCAACTCAGATTGTTCCTCGGGGCACTCATTCATTTAACATTCAGAGACATATCTGCAATGGCAGATACCAGGACAAGTATTTTCAGGATACTAAGATAAACAGGACATGGTCCGTAACCTTGGGGAGCCCATCATTGAGTAAGGAGGCTGAAATGCGGGAGAGTCAATAGCGAGCATACAGTGATCCCCATCGCATGGGAAGTCAGGGCAGGGAGAGTTCTATCCACTGGAAAACTCAGGACATAAGAGTTAAGCGAGATCTTAAAAACAGGTAAATTTATAGAGGGCTAGGGAAACTGAGATTAGAACACAGTGTAAGGAAGAAGGTACATCATTACAGGAAAATGGAAAGTATGTTTGGAGAAATGAAAAGAAGTTCCAGTGGGCTGCAGGAGAGGTCAACAGGAAATCCTGGGACATGGCTGGACACCACCCACAGACTTGCAAGACCAGCCTGGGGAATGGGCTCTTTCTTATGTAGACATTAGGGGCTCCTGATGGTTTTAAACACAGAAACAACATATGAGATGAAAAAAAAAAAAAAATCAGTGTGGACCAGAGGAGGCAGAGACCAGAGGGCAGAGAGTTTTATCTAGTCCTAATAACAACAAATAAAATACTCAAATTTGAGGACAATGGAGTGACCAACAGCTACTTGCCCCTGGGGTGAGGAGGAAGCAAAGACAAGCTTTAACCATGAGAGAATGCCAGCCTGGATTAGTAACACAGAAATTGAGTACCAACACAATACCCAGGCAGTATGGGGCACCTGGGTTAAAGCCTCTGCCTTCTGCTCAGGTCATGATCCCAGGGTCCTGGGATCGAGCCCCGCATCGGGGCTGAGCAGAGAGCCTTCTTCCCTTCCTGCCTCTCTGCCTAATTATGATCTCTGTCTGTCAAATAAATAAATAAAATCTTTTAAAAAAATACCCAGGCAGTAATGAAGAACTCAACTCCCACCTTTTGGAGTAGGGGAAATCATTTATGGAAATCAATTATTGGAGGATCCAGAGACCTGAAAATACCATCCAAACTCTAACCCCACAGATTCTGAAAAGATTTTATTCTGTGCCCAACGTCACTCAGAATACAAATCAAAACCACAAGGACACACCACTGCACATCAGTCAGAATGGCTAAAATCAACAAATCAGAAGACAACAGGTTTTGGCAAGGATGCAGAGAAAGGAGAACCCTCCTCCTACACTGTTGGTGGGAATGCAAGCTGGTGCAACCACTCTGGAAAACAGCATGGAGGTTCCTCAAAAATTTGAAAATAGAGCTACCCCATGACCCAGCAATTGCACCACTGGGTATTTACCCCAAAGATTCAGATGTAGTGAACCAAAGGGGCATTTTCACCCCAGTGTTTATAGCAGCAATGTCCACAATAGCCAAACTATGGAAAGAGCCCAGATGTCCATCGACAGATGAATTGATAAAGAAGATGTGATTCATATATACAATGGAATATTACTCAGCCACTAAAAAAGGATGAAATCTTACCATTTGCAACAATGTCGATGGAACTGGAGGGTATTATGCTAAGTGAAATAAGTCAATCAGAGAAAGATAATTATCATATGATTTTGCTCTATGTGGAATTTAAAAACAAAACATAGGGGAAGGGAGGGTAAAAATAAAAGACGAAATCAGAGAGGGAGACAAAGCATAAGAGACTCTTAACGCTAGGAAACAAATTGAGGGTTGCTGAAGGAGAAGTGAGTGGGGCATGGGATAACTGGGTGATGGTCATTAAGGAGGGCACATGAGGTAATGAGTACTGGATGTTATATACAACTGAAAAATTACTGACCTCTGCCTCTGAAACTAATATGAAGCATACATTAATTAACTGAATTTACATGAAATTCAATTAAATTTAAAAAAATAAAAGAGTGTGGCTACTATGTTCCAGGCACTGTTCCAGACACTGGACAAATAAACGAGTCCCTGGTCTAAGGCATTTACAAGACAGAATGGGAGACAAGACAATGGACGCATAAGGAAGCAAATACACCACAAATCAAGTGGTGTCAAGAAATGTGAAGAAAAAGAAAGCAGGGAGATGGAAGAGAAGGCAGTGTATACATGGGTGGTCAGGGAAAGCCTTTCTGAAGAAGTGATATGTCATCAACCGAGAGTCAAGCTTGCACATACCTGGGAGAAGCCTCCCCTCCCCCTGCACACGCATCCCTTCCAGGTTAAGGGAACAGCATGGGAGATGAGAGTGTGAGTGGCTTGGTTAAGGAAGGTTAAGGAGGTTGGGGACATGGGCCTGGTACAGCAGGAGTGGGAGCCCCATTTATAAAGGGGCTGTTGGCCAAACAGGAAGTTTGGATTTCATTTTCAGAGGGATGGAACCATCAAAGACTGTGGGCAAAAAAATAACAGAGATTTCTGACTGTTCTGTGTTGTATTTATGCTGCATGCCAGCACCTAAAATAATGCCTGACACATAGCAGACATTGAGTCAATATTTGGTGAACGAATGAATGATCATTTGGGCTGCCTTACAGAGAACAGATTGCAGATGGGCAGGGCACGCAGGAGACTGGTTGGGCATCCGTGCAGAAGCTGAGAGATCATGGTGGCTGAGATAAGTCTGGTTATGCTGGCCAGACGTGGTGAGAAGAAGGGACTGCCATTTGCAAAAAGCCGGATTAGAAGAGAAACACAAGTCAGGGGATCAAAGGCATTCGGCCTGAGCAACAGAAGAACAGAGGCGTCCCTTTACACAGATAGAGAGCTCCAAAGGGAAGGCAGCTTTGAGGAGTGAAAATTGGGGTTTGTGTTTTGCACAGACAAATTTTAGATTGCATGGCATTCAGGGAGATGCCAGTGGTAGCATTCTAAGGTGAGCCAGGACCACTGAGATAGACTTGATGATCATTGGCATAAAAGCTGTATTGAGACCAAAGGCAGAAATATAGGTAAGAAGAGATGTGAGAGCCAAGCTCTAGAGAATTCCATCATGTAGGGATAAAAAAATCAGGGACCATCAAGAGAGCCTAACAAAGAGATCCAGGGACACAGTAGGAAGCCAGGAGAATCTGGTGTCCTAGAAGCAAAGGTCTCAGGACAGAGAAAACGGACCCTAGGGTGTGATCAGCGGCACTCAGATGGGAGCTGGCCTGGTACTGGATAAGCAGACACTGACAGTGACCATCATGGGGACAGTGGGAAGGAAGGGTGGGGACCAGAGCTTGAATGGGTGCTCTGCGAGGTTGATAGAGAGACGAAGCAGGAGCACACATGGTGCTTCCAATGAACCCACAGTATTCTGGTCTCAGGCTACACGGCTGGCCGGTATTTTTTTTATTTTCTTCATAATTCACAGATATGTTAATCATCTTGTTAGCGTCAATTAAACATTACACAATAAAATACATTTTCACAGGCTCACACAGGGGGACTAAAGAAAGCCAGCGTGGACCACTTTATCCAGGTGTGTTCTGTAAGAGGGAACAGAACACTGACCAGCTGGGAGGGGTGTGGAGTCTGGAGAGGCATCTGAAATGTCCCCTATCACAGCATGTTTCTGTGTCAACTGTTTGTTCCCATCGGTCCCTTTACAAGCCAGTCCTTTGTCTTGTCAGGGACAGGGGTGACCCTCAAAACTACTTCTTTCTCAACTTCAGAAAGCTCATTTCCACAAAAATTACTTAGGCACAAAATAGAGGGGACGATTTTGTTAACTGAGTAGTCTTACATTTTGATGGTAAAAGGAATTAAGAATAACAACACTTTAAAAGAGAAGTTCTTTTAAGAGTAAACACCTATCGATCACATCCTGTGGTTTTCTGGCTGGTCAGTGTGTTGCAGGAGGGACCATGATGGACGGCTGCTGTGGCTGCAGACAGCAAGCAAGCGAGGTCTAATGTGTCCAACCCTAGTCTCCCCTTAACCTGAACCTCTGAATTGCAGGACTGAGACTTCTGTTTCTCAAACTGTCATGACTTAAACCCCGAAAGCAAAAGCAGGGAACATGTGTACAAGTTAAATGAGTGTCAGTTTAAGGACAAACTGATTGAATCACAATCACTGGCCATGGATGTGAATTCTGGTCTTCTTTTTTTCCCTTCCACACACATGATATTTCCCTGACATCTGTTCAATCCAAATAGATCTAGAAAGTGTGAAAGGGAAAATCTGCTCCACTAAATATATAAAAGGGACCCCGAGTGAAGTCTCCATGATGGCATTCGTCATTATGGGCACAGATGGCGTCCTTTTCCAGCACCCCCCACCCCAACAACACCAGCTTAAGTTCCATACACTGAATTCTCCCCCAAATACTGCAAGGCAACAGATACTGGGTAACACCAGAATAGCCTGTCTGTACAGTACATCCTTATTTATCAATCCTCTGTGTACATCAAGTTTTGGGCCAACAAATCAGGAAGAGTGTGAACAGGGCACAACTCCTGGTTGCTATGGGGAATCCAGAAGTCATTGTCTAGTGACCAGGGTGCTCAGTGGCCTTGGTGATACCCTGCCCATAAGCAGTGACATTATTGTCATCGTGCATGGACTGCTTATCATTTTCTCTACAATGCCCATGTCACAGAACATGACAACCACTTACCAATAAATGCCCATACATCCAAATATTATGATATGGGACATATAAATCACCAACATACTGCTTTGTTTCCTAAAGTGTTGAAGGAGGCTTTAGGACAAATGCCCAGTGATTAGAAAGTCCATGTTGATGTCCAACAAAATCATCAGATGAGCTAGTCTGCCTCTAAACCTCATTGTATCTTAACTTGAGAAGCAACAGTTATGAAGAAAATAGAGGGGCGCCTGGGTGGCTCAGTGGGTTAAGCCTCTTCCTTTGGCTGGGGTTATGATCCCAGAGTCCTAGGATGGAGCCCCTCATGGGGCTCTCTGCTCAGCGTGGGGGCCTGCTTCCCTCTCTCTCTCTCTCTGCTTGCCTCTCTGCCTACTTGTGGTCTCTGTCTGTCAAACAAATAAATAAAATCTTTTAAAAAAAGTTTAAGAAGATAGAAAGTGTTGAGACAGATGGAAGATTATGAGACGCCTGCATGCATCCAGTGGGATGGGGTAAGGGTAAGTGGGCAGAGCTACCAGCCCCCAATGTGTTATGGCTGAGGCAGGACATCAGCCGAACTCAAGAAGGGGCAGAAACACAAAACAGTAAGTAAATAAGTAAATAAATAAGAGCAAAGTGAGGGACCAGAAGGCAATGGGAACATTGTTAGATGAATCCCAGGGAACACTTCTGACCGCCATGGTTACTCAGCTGTGAAACACACTCCATGGTGAGAATAAAAACATTTTACTCTAGGTCCTCGAAACTTGACTATCAAACCATAAACTAACAGACATTTTATACAAAAGTTGGGGATCATCCACTTTTCTCCTCACTGGGAACAGAAATGCCACAGATTTTTTCCTTTCATATAGTAAATCTAATTTTACAAATAAGAAAGAACTGTGATAGCTACTTATGGACAATATGGTTAACAGAGATAACCCAGAGGCTAGCACACATAGCCTTAAGTGTTTCTAGTAGATATATTGCAAAGTTAGGTTTATAAATAAGTGTAAATATTAATATAATTATAATTAATACTAATCTTTGTCTCCCTCTAATTCAATTGAGTAAACCCACAAAAACCATCCCAGAATCACGGCGTTAGACATGACCTTTTGGATTACCTGGTTCAACTCCTTACTTTTAAAGAGGAGGAAATCAAACCTCAGAGAGGGAAAGTGACTTGAAAAAAGCTGCGTGGAACATTCCACACTGTTTTCTCTAAAAGTCCATGAGTGTCAAACATGCTTAGGGTTGCCTTACAGGAAGGCATGTGGATTTGAACTTCCTGGTTTCCTAATAGTAACCCGTCCTGCTTTTCAGGATGAAAAGGTAAGGAGGTGACTGGATGGAAGCAAGGGGTCTGTCTGTAAGTCACACCTGTTGGCGTAGAAATCCGACTGCGAGGAGACAGTCAGAGTGGGCTGGTGGCCCAGCAATGATGGTTGTCTCTGGTCTAGCTGCTGGCTCATTTCAGAGGTTAAATGTGATTCCAACAGAACAACTCTCCGCCAGGGGCATTCCCTAGATAAGTCCATCATCAGAGCAAGCTCCAATCTTAGAGAGGAAGTGGCAGAGTGGGGCTCACCCTCACCCGTCTAATTGTGGGCTGGAGTTCAGGGGCTGAATAAGTTCCCTTTTAAGGCCACAGCAAGACAGAACCAAGCAGCTATCAGATCAATTTTATCAAAAGATAACCCAGGTTTTTCAAGTAAGAAAGAACCCAAGCGGGCAGTCTTGCAATCTCCGTGATTTCTCCCTGAGAGCCGGGGGAAACTTTTCTCTGGGGCAGCATGAGGGAAGGCACAGATTTGAGTCCTGGCTCACCTGTTTCCTCAGAGGCTTACATAACCCCTCCGATCAGCCCATCTGACTCACAAAGGGAAGAATTCCCACCTACCTCCTGCCTAAAAGAGTAGAGGGCATTGTTATGACCTGAAATGCACTCAACCAACATTCCTGAGAACATACCCCTGTCCTGGGCGAAGTGCAATGTGCCAGAGAGATGAGAGATGAATTGAACAATGTCCTTGTCCTCAAAGTGCTCGCAGCACATTCAAGGAGGCTGTGGTCCTTTCACACCTCCTGCAACTGCAGTATGATAAGAGCTACCTCAGAGGTATGAAGGAGAAGGCTATGGAAACAGGAGAGGGGATACTTTATTGCGCCTGGCAGGTATCCTTAGTCCCGGATGTTATTATAATTGTAACTTTAAAACAATGAGCAGAGTACAGTGGAAAATTGAGTAGTTAAGCATAAATCGATGACCAAATACCCCAACCACTCCCAAACTGTAGAAATTACTACAAGCACCTGAAAATGCTTTGCTTGCCTTAGCATAATTGTTGCCTCATTTCTATAAAGAGCATCAGTGCTAGCAAGTTTTGTGAACAATATCAAATTCTGTCAGGGAAAGTAAATCAGACACTATTACCAATTGCCAATGAAACAACCACTTAGAGTCTTTCATTAAAAACAAACAAAAAAAATCAATCATTGGAAATAAGCTATATTGTCCATTACTTAACAAAAGATGAGACTGTAATAAAGAACTAATCCACAAACAAGGAGAAAATCTGTTACCCAGTATTCCTCTAGGTACCCCAGACCCTACCAAATCTTTTGCCCTAGGGAATAAAAGCAAACAAATTTGACCTGTTTGAGTCATTGGTTAATTTCATCTAGAAGAAAATGCAGATGCCAGAGTTAAAACAAACTGCAAGGTGTTAAAACAAACCATAGATTCTATAATCTGTCCCTTTGTTGTTTGTATAATTTGGGCTATAATTATTGGCCTTGATAAACTTGGTAACTTTTCTTACTCCTCTACCATTATCACACAATGCTCGAACTGGAAGGAGCCCCAGAAATCAGCCAGTCCAACTTCCTCACTTCACTGATAAGGAGGGGAGATGGCAGAGGCTTCTTCTCCCATAATCACATCTGTCCTTTTAGTCCTCCCTGCATTGATAATCATATCTGATGCAGGCATCACAGAGACTAACGCTTAAATGATCTTTTAAAAACACCCTTCTTTAAAAGCCAGAAGCGCAAAGGGAAGCAAATGACGGTACAGACACAAGTCACAGGCGTTGCAGTCTCTCTGTACTGATCCATTAATAGGCTGTGCCAGCTCAGCCTATTGGTGGTCTCCCAACCAAGTCAATAATGTCACAATCTAAACAAACTTGGGCAATTTGCCTTCATGAAATAACTACCTGAGACAAAATGAACTGTCATTCCACAAAGCTGCTAACCTGCCCTAGACTGGGACTCCAGAATTAGTCAGAACATGGTTTATTAAATGAAACACTCTGAAGTTCAATTTGCCTGTGGGTCTAGGAACTAAAATAGTCCTACTCCCCCCCCCCCCAATGCCACATTCCAGAGGAGGCGGCAAACAGAGGGAAGGGGCAGCAGGGAATTCTGCCACTCTCTTTTGCTCCAAGCACGCACACACATTCATACACACAGGGTAGGCATTTGGACTCTAATCCCTTCTTAGTGGAAAACACACATTTTCAAAATGAATCCCCGATCTAGAACGAATTACCGTAATAGCCACAGCCGGAGCGAGTCCGCTGATGAGAAATGCAGATCTGGCCACCTGCTTTGAGAGGCCTTGGACCGCGACACTGCCTGAGTCTTTAAAGTCTGGCGTTTTCAGGTAGGGCATCTGCCCTCCTAAATCGCGTTTAAATCCCAGGAAAAGAGAGAAGATGCCTCCCTTAGTCTTTGAACTAGGCTGCTCGTCCTGTTTACATTTCTGCTGAACACAGCCTTGTTATCTTTTCAAAGAGAAAAAAATAAAAACAAGGGGGAGAATTGTGCACCACTGCAGATCCCAAGAGAAGTAAGCACAAAACTATAGCAACGTCAAATATCTTCAGCAACTAGGAAAATCCCCACTTGCTATCTGGTGTCAGCTCAATGCAGACAGGGGCGCTCTGTGCCCGGAACCACAGGAAGCCGGGCATCTCCGCAGCCTGTGTCCCTGCCAGCTCCCCCCCACGCGCTCAAATTGGGCAGGGAAGTTATGGTCTCTGTGTGCAAGACAGAGAGACAGACCACGCACCCACACTCCGCAAATCTGCCAAGTGGCCGAGACGTCAAAACGGCAGAGCGATCACAAGGCACTGGCGGAGCGGGGATGGAGGGGCCACATTGTTCGAGCCCTCGGATTTTGCTGCATTGTCACGGCCCGGGAATGTAGGGGTAGAAGGAAGCGCACCTCTAGCTAAAAATGGACCGCGCGCATTTTTCCCAGTGGCTCCCTCCCCGCCTGCGTGCGGCTCGCAATACGGTAGGCGACGAAACGGGCTGCTCCCGCTAAAACTCAGGTGGCAGGCCCGGCTGAGCGGTGCCGCCGGCCGGGGACAGGGAGGCGCTGGAGCAGCACCCACACCGCGCATCCTGCCACCACCCAGGGGAGCACGGCCCCGACCTGCCCCGCGCCCCCTGAGAGAGCACTGGCAAGCTCGCGCGGGGCTGGGGACTCGCTCGGCTAACCACGGCATTGCATGGGACACAATTGTCTACGAGGGAACCCGAAGCAAAGCCCAAATTCGGAGCCTTGGTTCGCAAGGGGTGGGTGTGGGCTGGGAAGGGGGATTACGTAGGTCTCTCCGCCCCCTCCCCTGACACCTCCTAGCCGCTGGGAGGGCGCCGGGGGGCGGGGGAGGCGCCACCAACCCGCTTGGGGGCTTCTTTGTTTCTCTTCGTGCCCCGCAGGAGGGCCCGGTGTGCCTGCCGTACCCAAGCCGGGGTCGCCCCCCGGGATGCCTGCCCGGCCCGGGCGGCGGCACGTCCCACGCTGACAATTGAACCTCGCGGGAGAAGCGAGAGGGTGGGGAGGAGGGTGGATCCCGGGCCCTGGGGAGGGAGGGCGCTGCCGGGGCCTCGGGAGCGGCGGGGAAGCCGCCCAGAGAAGGGCGGGGGAAGGGGCTGCAGGCAGAGTCCCCGCAAGGCGCTCGCTTACCTTGGCAGCCCCGGCCTGGGCACAGATCATGCTCCTGTCAGCGCGCAGGTTAGAGCCGGGGGGCGCACGTGCCCTGCATGGCGCGCCGGGCACCTGCCGGGGACCGGGGCGCCCACCCGCTCTCGCAGCGCTCCAGCGGCTCGCGGCTTGCGGTAGCCGCCGCCAGGGCCACGGCGAGAGGCGCGCGCTGCTCGGTAGTGTACGCGCGAGGACTGGGCCGGCTCGGTCAGAGACCCACCGTATTCGGGCAGCCACAACGGCGCCTGACGCGCGGTAACGCAGCACACTTCATCGCTTTATCCTCCCGCCCGCATCCCCTCCCTCCCTGCTCCTCTGTGGGTACCAGACTTCCCGAACCAACCACAAGCCGGGCTTGCTCTCATTAGCGCTGCCCCGCCCTGCAGCCTCCGCGCACCCCCCCCCGCCCCCGCGGTAAATATATATTGATTCTTGTTACCGCCGGCCGCGTCCTTCCTACACCCAGCAGGCACACCGGGCATATCCAGCACCGGCCCCGGCCCACTGGCCCTTTTGTGTCGGAGCAAACATTATGTCCAGAAAGGATCTGGTAGAGACACCCTAGCAGATGACAAGTGTTCTTGGCCTCTGTCTTACACACTTTCCCCACCTACCCTATACACAGTTGTGAACACTCACACATGTCTAGGCACCATCCTGTGTCTGCACCGCAAAAACACAAAACAAACATTGTAATTACAAATGCAAAGGGTGAAAATACTACCCCCCCCCAATCTATTGTTGGGCAAGACCAGCTTTCAAACAGGGTTTGATACTGCTCGCAGTATCAGGATGCTAGAACTGGAAGGAAGCGAAGAATAAATCCCTCCTTGTACAGCCAACCAAGATGCATAGAGAACTGAAATGTTGGTCGCTGTTGGCTGCTGGCTGCCCTGTGTATGTAAATCTATGTGCTTTTGGTCGGGATCTGGCTTGATGTATTCACATAAGATGCAGTGGTTTTGAGCACGTGCTCTCCATCATCTGTAATCCCATGAACTGCATTCTTCAGAATGCTTATTTATTTATTCCGATTCTCCTGCCCAGCATCTCCTAAGTGAGACATTTTACACACCAGTAGAAATCTTTCCCATACCCCAAGCTCAGTCTTCCTTCCCACACCCCAAGCTCAGTCTTCCTCTAGAATAAACAAAGGGTGGCCCTGACTCCGGAACTCCTCACTCCTCATTGAAGTCAGTGCACAGACTTCTCTAGACCAAGACTTCTCCCCCAACCCTGTAAGATGGGATGTTTCTCAGTGACTCTTCCTTCACTGGCCCAAGTCTTGAGTTCTCTCTCACAACCAGAACTTTTCAGGAGTGGAAGAGTTGGAAAACCACAGTGAAGAAAATTCTTTACTTCAATTAATTGTCAAGAGGTTCACCTCTCTATTTTCAGGGTCACAGCATCAACCTGGCTCAGAGACACTTTTCTGTTCTCTCTGTCACCGAGATAACTGGACAAGTGAACATCTTTCGTAGGGTTTTTGAAGCAACAATCCTGAAGTGTGCTTTATTTTCCTCTGGGGAGTTTCCTTTTTCATACTGAAGGCAAAAGATAAGAAAGCAGAAGTACACCAACTTTCACCTTTTGGCACATGGAGTAAATTCTTTATGAAGCTGCTTCTCCACGTTGGAGGCAATGGCAGCACACACACTCACACACTTGTTGTCTGTTGTCCCCTGTATTCTCCACACTCACATCGTCATGTGAGTCATGCAGCTTGGGTAACAGCATCTTGTTTCCCAGAGAAGAAAACCAAGGAGACATGGGTTCTCCAGTGGCTTCAAGGTCTCATGGCCCGCAGAAGACTCAAGTCTAGAATTAACTGACTTTGGCTTCCCGAACCTTAAAGCGAGGCATATTGGGTGGAGAAATAATCAACTTCAAAGCCATCCATTTGTGAATCACATTTATGAAGCTTCTAATATTTTCCAAACAGTGTTATAAGTACCATAAAATCAAGTCCCAGTCCTAGTGCCCCTGACAGCACTAACCTTACATAAGAGGGCTAAGATGATGAAGCATATGCAAACACTGGGTCTTATCATGATAATGATGTCACCTTGTGTTGCCAACTTTTGTAACTCAGGGAGGGATTGGTACACATGTTCGACTCAGGCCACATGCAGATAAAGACAGACAAACAGTATCCTTTGTTATCAGCACCGGCAGTGCGGAGAAAACTGGTGACTTGAACCAACCAAGGGATCACACCTAGGAACAGACCTCCATCATAATGGCAGAAGAAGAAATCTGGTTTTTTTGGTTGTTTTTTTTTTTTTTAGACTTTATTTATATATTTGTCAAAAAAGGGAGAGAGAACAAGCAGGGGAAGCTGCAGGCAGGAAAAGAACCAGGCTCCCCAATGAGCAAGGAGCCTGATGCAGGACTCCATCCCAGGATCCTGTGATCATGACCTGAGCTAAAGGCAACCAGTTAACTGCCTGAGCCACCCAGAAGACCCAGAAGTCAACGTCTTATAGTGAAGTACCAAGCAGCTGAAACTGTGTTCATGCTGTCATGTCTGACATTGTCTCCATAAGACCAATGTATCCATGATACAGAATTCTCATTTGAGGACACCTAAGGCTAAGGATAGTAATTCAGAGGACAAGGTGTCCAATTTTGGTCAGCTGAACAAGCCACCTAGAGAAACCAGGCCTTCCTCTTATGAAGGAAAAAGGATTTTAATTAGTAAATGACTAGGGATTGACAGACTATCGTGGCAGCTATGAGAAACTTAAGGGGGTTGGGGATCAAGGGTGGGTCAAACAGAGACAGAGGTTACATGAAGGAACATAGAACTTTTCTTATATGAATTTATCTACTCATTCAACTATATTTTTAATGTGCTAATTTCTGGGGATATAACCTTGAAGAAGACAGAGTCTGACATCATGGAGATCAGAGTTAAGAGTACTAAAACCTCTAATTAAAGAAGTGAACGCTCTGTATTTGATAGATGAGGTGAGAGGTAAAATGGAAGGCCCGTCATCACCTATTACAAGGGCCACAAATTCAGACCCAGATGTGGGGAGTGAGAGTGAGGTTAAAGGACAAACTTCTTAGAATTAATGGTGCCTAAATTAAGAGTTAGTATTAAAGGATCAGGAGGAATTGGCAGGTGAAGGGGGGAAGGAGAAGGAGCCAGATTAACATGGCAAGGTGAGAAGATGGGCAGAGTGATGTATGCTATATTGAAGAAAATTTCAGTCTGATTAAGACAAAGACAAAGGTGTATAGCCGTGTCTTATTATGGTTTTAAATTGTATTTTCCTATTAATTAATGAAGGTGAGCTTTTTCTCATGCTATTTTTCATTTCTCTCTTATTTTCCATTTCTAGTGGAGAGTCTGTTCAAAATTTTTGCCCGCTTTTAAAATGGTTTGTTTCTTTCCTGTTGAGTTTTAGAGTTCTTTATGTGTTAGAAATGTGATTTCTAAATATTTCCTCCCAGTCTGTGATTTACCTTTGCATTCTCTTAGTTTCTTTCACAGAGCAAAGTTTCTAAGGTTGAAGGAGTTTACTTTACCAACTTTCTTTTATGAATCATATGACTAACCTGAGGTTACAAAGAGTTTGGTTGTTTTTTTGTTTGTTTGTTTGTTTTTTACAACTTTTGCATCTTACACTTAGGTCCTTGGCCCACTTGGAATTATATTATATTTTAGATGTGAGGTTTAAGTCATGGGGTCTATTTGCGTGTTTTTGCACATGGGTATTAAATTATTCCAACACTATATATTGAAAAGACTATCTTTTCTTAATTGAATTGCTTTTGTAACTTTTCAGAAATAAATATTGATAAAAGTCTCTTTCTGGATTCTCTGTTCTCTACCACTGACCTGTTTGTCAGTCCTTTTGCTAATATTACACTATCTTAATTACAAAGATTAATCCTAAGTCTTGAGATCAGGTAGAGGCCTCCAAACTTGTTTTTTTCCCAAGTCGTTTTGTTTATTCTCACGTATTTGCTTTTACGTAAAAATTTTAGAATCAACTTATCAATCCCTACAAGAAATTCCTGCTATGGTTTTAACTTAATTGTGTTAAATTTATGTAACAATTTCAGGAGAACTGACCTTTTAATAATCTTCCCGTTTCTTTCAGTGTTCCAGTCCATACGCTTACTGTACCTTTGTATTTCTTTAATTTATTTCATCAGTGTTTGAGGTTTTTAGCATACAGGTCATACACATGTTTTCTTAGGTATATACCTAAAAATTACAGTTTGGGGTCCTACTGTGAAAGGTATTAATTTTAATTTTGAATTCCACTATATATTAAAATGTACCTGGGATTCAGACATGTAGGCACAGAAATTATTGCCAAGAAGGAGAAAAGTTACAGATTTCTAGAAATAAAAAGTAGGACATGCCATGCAGAGTCGCATGGAAAGTAGCTGGATCAGTCAGGAGGCAGAAAGGACAAGGGGAAATCATAGCCCAGAGCCCTTACATTGTTCTCTGCAGGAAGGAATCAGGGGAGTAGGACAGGCCAGTTGGCACAAACTTAGAACTGGAGAGTTTGAATAATTTTAGTGGGCTCTGGGCTAGAGAGGTGGCCTCAAGTTGTACTGTACTTGGCCCTGGGGAATTATTCTCTTGGTGTATGGAAATTAGATAAAGGAGATAGTTAGGAGTCAGAATTAGCTGGCTTGTATGTGAAAGGTGTATTCACAGGAAGGTCATTCACTTCCCAGGCAGCAAGGCCTCCAAAATGTCAAAATAGAGTGAAATACAGAAAATTTAAAAACATGATTAATACAGACTTGGTCATTGCTAGAATGGAGAGAAAAAAATAAAGCTTTTTTCCCCTTTAGTATATTTATATTTTATCCTGTGATTTGCTAAACTCGTTTATTAATTCTAGCAGTTTTGTGTAAGTTACTTGGAATTCTCAATGAAGACAATTATGTTGTCTGTGAAAAGGGAGAATTTTATTTCTTCTTTTTCAGTTCATATATTTTTTAGTATTATCTCGCTATTTTTTCTACTTCTTACATATATATTAAAGTTATTAACTCAATAATTTATTATTCGTTGAGCTTCAGTGTAAGGATGAATAATACCTGAAGAGAATATGCATTTGGGGTCAAGTTAATATATAAATACCGTATGATGTTATGATGTAAGTGCTGGGACAGAGATGTGCTGTCAGTGTGACGGGACTGAGCTCGCTAATTATGGCTGGGAACTCTGAGAAGCCTCCAATAATAGGGCTTTAAGGGAACAATAGGAATTTGCTGAATGGCCAAAAGGTGAAATACAGCCTAAGAAAAAATAACAGTGCATATGAAAGTGCAGAAATACTAAAAGAATAGAATGTGCTCAGAAATGGTGAGGCATTCAATTTAGATGGAGCAAAAACAGAGGTGATCAAAGATAACAGGATAGAAAGGTTTGGGATAGATTGTGGTGAGCTGAGTATGCCGTACTCTAGATTTTAGATTTAATTCTGTAAGTAATGGAGAACCATAATGCTTTTAAAAGCCAGGAAGTAAAACAAGAAGATTTGTTGTTGAAATGTATAGTAAAGAAAAATTTAGAGTGTGCTTTTAAGTTTGTAATAATTTTAGATTATTAAGATGTATTGATAACAGAATTGTCAGGACAGGATGGCAGTGGGCTAATTTGCCTTCACCCACCTTTCCATCATGATACTTATTAAGGAGCATAAGACAAAGAATAGTGACAGACTGTTATGAACTATGAATGTTTATCAACAATTTATCACACTCTAGAAGGACTTTTCCCTGATCAAAGTTTGGCTTAGGCATTGAAACACAGCCAGACAGAAAAAACAAAATACAGAAACAGATATTGCTGTGTTCCCCTTTCTTGGAAATGCAAAGTCATCCTTTAGAAAAAGAAGGATAGTGGTAAACAATATGGACTCATATCAATGACTGGGTTTGAAAACATGGTTCTACTATTGCTTTATGTTGTTAAAAAAGTTACTTAAATTCATTTTTTAATCTATGAAATTGGCTTATTAATATTATTTACCTTAAAAATTGTTAAGGTTGAAGTGAGATGATAAATGTGACATTCGTAGCATTGAGCATGATGGCATTTGATATCCCTCAGCTTGTTCCATCAGTAATATTTTTAAAATAAATCCATTTGGGAATTTCAGCATACTGCAATGCATATACTGAGTTTAAAAGCATCTGGACAAAAGTTAGATGTTTAAAATATGCAAAATATTTTTCTTTTATTTAACTTTTTGAAAAAATTATTTATTTTTAAGAGAGAGAGCACACAAGCAGAGGGATTGGAAGAAGGAGAAGCAAACTCCCTGCCAAGTAAGGAGCCTGATGCTGGGCTTGATCTCAGGATCCCAGGATGGATCACAACCCAAGATGAAGGCAGATATCTAGTCAAATGAGCCACCCAGGTGCTCCTTAAAATAAGCAAAAGGTTTTTCAAAGAGATTTTTAAAAACCAGTTTATAGAAAAGAAAAGTGGGACAAAGTATGCTAAAAAATTATAGTGGATGATTTAAAATCAACAATGAAAGCATTAAAAACTTTTAATAGCCCTGTGAATCAAATAAATGCAAATTAAATTGAGAGAACATTTGCATTCATTAAGGTGCCCCCCCCAACACACATTAAAAAAAATACTAGTTGGGATGCAGTCCACTTCTGCTAGTGATAGCTAAATCATTCCAACATATCCGAAGTGCAATTTGTCACTTACTTATGGATCTCTAAATAGCTCATGTGCTAAATGTATCTACTTCAGTTAGTGTTGCTGCATAACAAACCATCCTCAAATCTAGCTGATTAGAACAACAACCATGTATTATTTCTCATCTGTCTGTAGGTTGGCTATAAATCGGTGATCTGTGCCAGACTAAGCTGATCTCAGCTGGGCTCATCCATATGGACTGCTGGCAGGTTTTCTGGGAGCTGGCTGATCTAGGACGACCTCCTCCAGGACTGCTTGGCCATCTTCCATATGACCACTCATCCTTCAGCAAACAGGCCAGGCTTGTTCTCATGGAAGCAGTTAGGGTTTGCAAGGGTGTGGAGGGTGAGAAGTATGTCAGGCCTCCAAGGTCTAGGCTCAGAATTGGCACACTGTCATTTCCACCATATTCCATTGGCCATAGCTTGTCATGACGCCAGCCCAGCTTCACGAGATGGGGAATAGACTCCACCTCTTGATGGGAGTAACTGTGCATTCACAGTGTTAAAGGGTCTGAACGCAGAGAAAGATAGAGAATTGGAGCCAAAAGTGGTGGTCGTATGAGAAGCAAGAGACAAGATTGCATTGACCAAAACCTGAGCAGGAGTCTCACAATTGCATCCTTGATATGAAGACTCAGAAGTACATTCCTGGATTACATATCACATGCTCTACCCTGCGGGATCTAGATGACTGACCATATGACACCAGAGAAATTTGAAGTACTTATGGTTAGAATAATGATGAAATAATGGTGAAAAATTCAATTAGTCGACATATTATCAATAGTTCTAAAAATCAAACATACATTTAATTGAATCAGTCATGAAACATCTATAAAAATGAACAAGGTTACAAAGTAAATATTCAGAACATCTAAAGTGAGACATTTTATACCCCATGTGTTGCAATAGATTAACAAATTAAAACATCTTTGCATTACCTCACATTTCCCTCTATAGGATAAATATTCCCTGTTTTTTTTTTTTTCCTTCCTAGTTCTTAACTGCAAAATCTCATATCTTGCTGGTGTAAATTAGCCAGGTCCTGCAGTTCTTCCAGTGTAAAACCTATTTCCTGCTGGAAGACAGACAGTAATCACCAGTACCTGACTCTAACTTAGCAGGATGGAAATAATGACAGGAGATGAAGGAAAAGCATCATCATGAAAGGTCTCTGCCTTAGGTGAACCTCTGTAAGGGCTAAAGCAAGGGAAGATTTCTCTCCTCTATCAAGAGAGAGAGAGCTGCAGGCTCGGGATGTTCCAGGAAGTCAACCAAATGTCCCATTCGCAGATCTCAGGGTTCCATTCTTATCAGAGACCTCACTTTGATCTAGATAGCCTATTTAAGGTATGCATTCAGTGCCCTGGAATCTGCTAAGATGTATTACAACCCAGGGTAGCAGGAATGTGTATGGATCAGAAGATGTTCTGTTGGACAAAGGAACCAACCCTGTGAAAATGTAAGGTGTTAGAGGACATCATATTCATCAGCAGACCTGTTGTTGAAAATGAATCCTTCAGCAGCAATCTCTTTCAACACAACCCCCGGCCTGGTTTTCAGTGGTGTCTTCCCTGCAGCTGAAAGATCTAAGGGTTTCCCCAAACCCTGTCTTAGAGATCTCTGGCTTGCATGGTGGACTCAGCAGGTGGATGGTTTGTTAAAGGATTCCAAAGCAATCAAGAAAACCCAGCCAGGATGTCAATCCTATGTACCTAAAAAATAGTTAAAATTTGTTTTGCTTTATTTTGAACAGCATGCACCAAAAAAGACAACCTTCTTCACTGACAAGATCTTTACCCAAATGTTCAATGCTTTTGTAACCTAGATGTCAGCTGGGACCACTCTACTCTGGGGTTAATAGTATCTTCACAATTGGCTCAAACTTCAATTCCACACTGTGTGGAAGTTTGAAACCTACTAAGATCTTCAAATTCCCAGTGTGCTTCTAGTTTCACAGCCACCTCTGCCCACGGATAACTTCCTCATTGTTTTTTGTAATGCACTGTGTTAACACAGATGTGATGCTTTTCTTCAGATATCCCTGTCAAAAGGGTGGGGGGGAGATAAAAAGAAAAAAAATTCCTTATAAAAGCATTTCTGGATGTTTGGAGGTAGGTTGTGAGGAGGGGAGGTAGCATTACAAATGATTCCTGACTCTGCATTTAACAATCTTATTAAAATTCTTTTGGGTCACCCTGCCACCCCATATCATGGACTCTTTTCTTTCCAGTGTTGCCTCACTTCCTCCCACCCAGACTGCCTTGAAATCCAAAAGACTTTTTGTTCTTACGGTTACAGAGAACTAAAGTTCAGCTTTCCTTTAATTCTTACTCCCGAACTTTCCCACACAAACCCTCAGTCCAGCAGGAAAGGGCTGCTGCTCCATGGAATTCACTTTCAGTATCAGCTATACAAATTATAAATATAAAATTTGCTTATCTCTAACACTTTCCTGCTCTTGTCATTGTTATCATCCAGTAGTCCCTTTTCACAAAGAAAGTCAAGGTTTCCTTACCCCAAGGTAAAGATGCCTATTCTGTCTTGTCCCCTCAACCTTGTCTTTCCCAGATCATTCCCAGAAGAGGGGATTGCATGCATTTAGATACATTTTTTCAGCCTCTTTGTCTCATTTTCTCGCATTTGAAAATGCAAATAATCATCATAATAATTTTTTTTTCAGGGCACCTGGGTGGCTTAGTTGGTTAAGCGACCGCCTTCGGCTCACATCATGGTCCTGGAGTCACAGGATCCAGTCCTGCATCGGGCTTCCTGTCCCTCGGACTCTGCTTCTCCCTCTGACCCTCCCCACTCTCATGCTCTCTCCTCCATTCTCTCTCTCCTCCATGCTCTCTCTCACAAATACATAAATAAAATCTTACAAAAAGTCCTTTTCATAAGTTTATTATGAAGATTGAATAAACAAATACACTTGGAACAATGTACCTAGCACAAAAAGGGTTCAATGTTGGTTATTCATTTTTATTTTGATTATGATTATCATTTCTGAATTCAAGAGTCTCCTCATTGCCAGAAAGAAGAAAGTAAAACAGCATAATGTCATTGAATGCCGACTAGGTGTTGGATAGGGGTTATTTTGAAAATGTCACTATAGAATTAAAATAGTACTCCCTATAAAGCACCCTCTCTCATTCTCCTCTTTTTCCCCTCATATCAAACTCTACTCCATGCCTCTCCAGCTAGAGACTACAAAATATGCTGAAGGCCATGTTCCCTACACATATACACACATGCATGCACACATACACACACGATGGAGGAAAAGAGAGGGCTACATACGGTCAGAGAGAGTGGGAAGAATATGCCTGTGACACCTTTTCTGGCCATGCTAACACCAGCTAGATTTCAGAACTTCCTCTTCGATAAAGCCCATCTGACACAATGTTGTTTCTGCGCATGCTCAACACTTTCTCTCTCTCTTGTTTTTTTTTAGATTTTTATTTATTTGAGAGGGAGAGAAAATGAGAGAGAGAGAGAGAGCATGAGAAGGGGGAGGGTCTGAGAGAGAGGCAGACTTCCCACCAACCGAGGAGCCTGATGTGGGACTCAGTCCCAGGACTCCAGGATCATGATCTGAGCCAAAGGCAGTTGCCTAACCAGCTGAACCACCCAGGTGCGCACATACTTTCTCTTTTAAGGAATGTTGGGATAATGTACTGCCAAAGTCCTGGCAGAGTCTCGCTGGGGGACTGTGCTCCTCTTTTTCTTTGGCCCCCTGTAGCAACTAACATTCAACATTTGCCTTTGTCAGATGGATAAGACCAGCAATGTCCCTTAAATAGCATTCTTATAATTAGAAATATGAATGCAAAGATTAATTTTGGAATTTGTGCCTTATTTTTTTCCTGAGAAGCATAATTTTCTAAAATTTGAGAAAAAGTAGTTTTATGTTTTTAGGTACCATTTTGAAAAAAGTCTCAAAGAGCCTTCTTGTTCCCTCCAATTTCATCTTGTGACCTGAATTGTATAAGTTGAGAATAAATATAAAATACAAATGGTAAGAAAAACTAAGAATATTGTTTTTTGTCACCCACATGATGGAGAAATCCATTATATTTAAAGAATAATTACAAATTAATGAGAAAAAGGAACAATCCATTAAAGGGGGGGGAAAAAGACGATCTCGTTAAGAAAGAACTACAAGTCACTAAGGAAACGAGATAATGTTCCACCTTAATAGTAATCTAAGATGGACGAATTTAAGAACAATAATGATGAGTCATTTTTACCTAAGAAATGTGCCAATACTAGTAATAAAAAGAAAAAAATCTGATTTGGGTTATGGTGACAATGAGGGCTCTCTCTTATTGTATAGAATAGGAGGATAAGTTGGTTCAAACTTTGTAGAAGGAAAAATTGTCAATGCTTTCAAGACCTTATTCTTTGTCCCCCAAATTTCCATTTATTTTTGAAATATATCTAAGATATACTTAAAAATGTATTCCTGGAGAGGCTTAATGGAGTATTTTTTTTTGTAATTAAAAAAGTTATAAACAACTTAAAAATCCAAAATAAAATATTTGTTAAATATTTTGTGTATATATATATATATATTTTTAAAGATTTTTTAATTTATTTTTGAGAGAAAGAAAGAAGAGAGAATGGAGGAGGGACAATGGGAGACAGATTGAGAGAGAATCTTCAAACAGACTCCCCGAGTGCCCAGGCTGACATGGGGTTGGATCCCAGGACCCTGAGATCATGACCTGAGCTGAAACCAAGGTTAACTGACTGAGCCACCCAGACACCCTTATAATATGATATACTCTTAAAATGGGCTATTATGCAAAAGTTTGAACATGCTGATGTAGGATGTTTAGGTATGATATGGAAAAAAAATTTATGGCATTTTAGGGGAAGACAAAGGTGAGAAAACTACCTCCTTAGTTATGCTTTCTTAAAACAATTCAAAACATCATCACTCTTCAAATTCCTTATTCAATACACTTTCTTCATTCACAGGTAAACCTCTCAACTCTTACTTTAATTAAAGGGAAAAAAATCTGCCAGATAGGACCCCTCTAAACCTCGATCATGACATCTACAAGTCTCCCGACTTACCCAGGGCCACTTTGTTCTCTCTTGTGAAAATGATTGAGGCATTCCCTCTTCTAGCCTCCAGCTCATTCTGCCACCTGGGCTTTCAGGAGCCATCTGTCCCCTGTATTACGTAAGGACTAGGGCAGACTTTAAATGTGGACCTGCATATCTGTGTCTAAACATTTTAAAGTTTAGAAGTCAAACCAACTCATGTGAAGTATGTTTCATTATCCCAATGAACAAATATGCCGCCCTAATATCTTGAAAACCAGATTGGAATCCAGATTCTTGGGAATTTCTGAGACAGAACAGGGTAGGTGCTGGGCGGGCCGGGCCTGGTGTCCTGTTCCTCCCACTTCAATCTTCATCCCACACTGTAAAGGGGCCTGGATTTTGATGCCTGTTTCTTTCCCCAAATTAGGGAAGTTCACCATATATTTTGGTCCTACATACCTTCTGCCCCCCTCTCTCTTTCTCCTTCTGGGATTCCAATTATTCTAATATTGTTTCATCTTTTTTTGTTTTTAAAGATTATTTATTTATTTATTTATTTGACAGAGAGAGATCACAAGTAGGCAGAGAGGCAGGTAGAGAGAGAGAGAGGAGGAAGCAGGCTCCCTGCTGAGCAGAGAGCCTGATGCGGGGCTCCATCCCAGGACCCTGAGGCCATGACCTGAGCCGAAGGCAGAGGCTTAACCCACTGAGCCACCCAGGCACCCCCTAATATTGTTTCATCTTATGGTATCACTTACCTCTTGAATTCTCCCCTTGTGATCCAGTAGTTGTTTGTCTCTCTTTTGCTGCTTTATTCTCCATCATTTGGTCTTCTGTATCACTAATTCTGTCTTCTGCCTCATTTATCCTAGCAGTAAGAGCCTCCATTTTTTTTAATTACACCTCATTAATAGCTTTTTTTATTGTGACTTGGTTAGATTTTAGTTCTTTTATTTCTCCAGCAAGGGATTCTCTAGTCTTTTCTATGCTTTCTTCAAGTCCAGCTAGTAATCTTTATAATCATTCAGATCTCTATTTCCAACATCTTACTAATGTCCATATTGATTAGGTCCCTGGCGGCTGGTACAACCCCTTGTGTTTTTTGTTGTTGTTTTTTTCTTCGACCAAAGAATAGATGAATGAGAGAACAAAATGCTGAAAGGGTAACAACAATTCCAGAAGAATATATACTAAACAAATCATAAGAGACCTGAAACTGAGGAGAAAGAGGGAAAAAAAAACTCAGGCTGGTGAATAGAACAGAGCCACACACTTGATTTTGGGTGTATTTTGGTCTGTTAGAAGAAATTGCCTCCAAAATGTTAAAGAAAGAAAAACATAAGTATATATATATATATATATATTACCCTTATTTCTGTGTATGTGCATATATATATGTTTTTCTTTCTTTAAAATTTTGGGAGGCAATTTCTCCCTCCCTATTCTGTATATGTATATATATATATATATATATATATATTTATTTATTTATATAGTAATATATATATATACAGAAATAAGGGTAAATACAATGAAGAGAAGGAATATGACTGTAAAGATGAAAATTAAAAATATTTTAAAAAAGGAATTGACGAGAAGTTCGTTGAAAAAAGAAAGAAAAAATATTTTAAGAAAGAGAGAGAATGTTATCAGACAGGAGACTAGAACAAAAATATACACTAGATTTAGGATATATTTGGTCTGTTAGAAGAAACTGTATCCCAAAATTTTAAAGGAAGAATAGTTATATATATATATATATATATATATATATATATATGGCCTTATTGTGTGTGTTTGTATATATAATATAGATATTATATATAAGAAAACATATAAAAAATAAAGTTAAATATAACTAAGGTATAGAATATGACTATAAAAATGAAAATTTAAAAAGATTTTTAAAAACATATTGCTAAAATAAGAAAAATAAGGAAAGAGGAAAAATTTAAAAAGTAGAAAAAAGAAAAAGAAAGAAAATGTTAAAAATGTAACTTTGAAAGACTGAGCACTGGAGTCTGCCATTCTCATTGATCAGTAAACTTGGTCTCAGCTGGATGTTCTTGCTGATCTTCTGGGGGAGGGGCCTGTTGTCACGATTCTCCAGTGTCTTTACCCGGAGGCGGAGTTGCCCCACCCTTGCCAGGGGCTGGGCTAAGTCATCCAGCCCCTTGGGTTCGCACTTGGGAGCTTTTGTTCCCTGAGCACTTTCTGTAGAGCTCTGAGGACCGGAATGAAGATCGCGGCCTCCTGGTCTCTGGCTGGAGGAGCTGAGAGCTCAGGGCCCCACTCCTCGGTGTGCCCTCAGAGAGAGGTAGTCAATCCCTCCCATCTCCCTGGTCTCTGGCCAACCTCCAAGCTCACCCGCCTGTGAACGAGCATTTCTAACTTTGGCGCACGAGGTTTTTTTGGAGTCTCCAAACCCAGCAGATTCCTGCACTGCTCTCCTGTGCCACTCTTCCTCCTGGAGGAAAGTGAGTGCCCCAGACCTGCCACTGTGGGGTCCCTGCTCAAAGAGCAGTGGCCCGACTGTATCTTGGATCATGGTTTACGGCAACCCTGAGCTGAGAGCTCACTCCTCGGCTCCCTCTCTGTATCCGGCTTCCCCACTCTGGTACCTGGGAGCTCTGTGACACTCAGACACCCCTGGTCTTTCTGTAACCCCGAGGGACCTGAGACCACACTGACCCAGCTAAGTTTCCACCCCCAACTTAGCCTCTGGAATGACGTCCCTTTCCAGAGCAGACTTCTAAAAGTTCTGATTTTTTGCTCCGCAGCTCTCTTACTTGCCGGTAAGTGGCTGATGGAGGCTCCTTCCCCACCAAGGTCTATATTCCCACATATTGCCTCGGATTCACTTCTCCACATGTCCTACCACCCAGAAAGTCGTCGCTTTTCTGTTCCTAGAATTGCTGCTCTTCTTTTCTTCATTTTCCTGTTGAGTTTGTAGGCGTTCTGAGTGGTTTGATAACTATTTAGCTGATTTCCTGGGACCAGATGAAGCTTAGGTCTCCTACTCCTCCCCTGTACTGCTTTGGAATTGTCACAGTCTTATACACACTTGACTCTGTTTCTGGAGTTCCTTTTCTATCCCATTATTTTTCTGTTTATTCCTTTTTCTCACTTTATAAGATGGTTTTATAACTCACAAAGTAAGGTGGGTTCCATGCAGTAATTATAGACAATTCTCTTGACTCTTATAAATTCACAGGTATGAACTTTAAAATAATTTTGTCAGACTTTCTAAAAAAAGCCTCACTAGACTTATGTTCTCAGTAGAATTGAAAATATAAATTAGTTTAGGAAGAAGTGATGTGTTTATAATATTAACTTTTTACATCTAGGAATAGGATACGTCTGTACATTTATTCAATTAAATTCTTTTATTTACTTATCTTTAATTAAAGTCAACATATAATATATTAATTTCAGGTGCACAACATAGTGATTTGACAATTATCTATGTTACAAAATGCCCGCCATGATAAATTTAGCTACTTTATATCACAAATTTATTACAATATTACTGAATATATATCCTATGTTGTACTTTTCATCCATGTGACTATTTTATAACTAGAAAGTTGTAGTTTTTGATCTCCTTTTGCCTGTCCCACCCAAGCCCATCCCCTCTGGCAGCTACCAGTTTGTTCTCTCAAGGAATTCGTTCCTGTTTTTGAAAGATTTTATTGATTTATTTGACAGAGAGAGAGAGAACACAAGTATACAGAGATGCAGGCAGGGAGAGAGGGAAGCAGGCTCCCTGCTGAGCAGAGACTTATGTTCTCAGTATAAAGCCTTACTTTATACAGTAAAGGCAGTGGATTAATAACTTATAAAACTAACATGAATCCTAAAGATGAAAGTGGTAATATCAATTATATCTACAAAAATTAATCAAGGGAATCACAAAATAAAAAGGCTCCCTGCTGAGCAGAGAGCCTGATGCGGGGCTCCATCCCAGGACCCTGAGGCCATGACCTGAGCCGAAGGCAGAGGCTTAACCCACTGAGTCACCCAGGCGCCCTTCTTCCTGTTTCTGTTTGTTTGTTTTAGATTCTACATATAAGTAAAATCATATAGTATTTGTCTTTAACCATCACTTTGTTGTTTTACTTGGCATAATACTGTCTAGATCTGTTCATGTTGTCATAAATGGCAAAATTTCTTTATTTTTATGGCTGAGTAATATTCAATTGTGTATATATACTATGTCTTCTTTATTCATTCATCTGCTGATGGATACTTCGGGTTGCTTCTGTATCTTGGCTATTATAAATAATGCTGCAATAGAGATCGGGGTGCATATGTTTTGGTGTTTCTGGATAGATGCCCATATGTGCAGTTACTAGGTTGTACAGTATTTCTATTTTTAATTTTTTGAAGAAACTCCATATTATTTTCCACAGTGGCTGCACCAATTTACACACTCACCAACAGCATTCAAAGGGTTCCTTTTTCTCAACACTTGCTATTTCTTGTCCTTTCGATACTAGCCATTCTAACTTATCTGAGGTAATGTCTTATTGTTTTGTGTATCTATGATAGGTTTTTCATCTGTGGTTATCCTGAGATTCATATATAATATCCTGTGTATATAGCATTCTATATTAAGCTGATAGTTGCTTAACTTTGGACACATTCTAAAAGCACTACATTTGTACTCCCTTATCCACTTTTTATGTATGTGTAAATTCATGCTTTGCATCTTTTTATTTTGTGATTCCCTTGATTAATTTTTGTAGATATAATTGATATTACCACTTTCATCTTTAGGATTCATGTTAGTTTTATAAGTTATTAATCCACTGCCTTTACTGTATAAATGTATAGTGAATTTTTTCCTTTCATAATTTTCTTAATTCTAGTTATGGCCTTTTCTTTTCCATTTAAAGAAGTCCTTTTAACATTTCTTGTAAGGACATTTTAGTGGTACTCTAACTTTTGTTTGTCTGGGAAACTTTGTCTCTCCTTCAATTCTGAATGATAAATCTGCCAGGTAAAGTATTCTCAATTGTAGTTTTCTCCTTTCAGTGCTCTGAATACATTGTCCTTTTCTCTTCTGACCTGCAAAGTTTCTGCTAAAAAATTAGCTAATGGTTTCCCTAGTGTGTAACTGTTTGATTTTCTTTTGCTGCTTTTAAGATTCTCTCTTTATCTTTAATTTTTGCCATTTTAACCATTATGTGTCTTGATATGGACTTTTTTGCATTCATCTTATTTGGGCCTCTCTGTGCTTCCTAGACCTGGATATCTGCTTCCTTCCCCATATTAGGAAAATTTTCAGTTATTTATTCTGATAAGTTCTCTGCTCCTTTCTCTCTCTCTCCTTCCACTGAGACCCATATAATGAGAATGTTATGCTTGATATTCTTTTAGGGATACCTTAATCTATCTTCGTTTTTGTTTTTTTCTTTTTTCTTTTTGCTCTTCAGTTTGGTTGCTTTCCGCTACCCCATCTTCCAAATTGCTGTTCATTTTTTGGCATCCTCTAATCTACTGTTGATTCATTCTAGTTGATTTTTCATTTCAGTTTTGTGTTCTTCAGTACTGACTGGTTCTTTTTTATATGTTGTCTTTATTGAAGTTCTCACTGAGTTCATCTACTTTTCTCTCAAGTCTGGTGAATATCTTGTGATAAACTTGAACCTTTCATTAAGTAGATCACTTATCTCTGTTTCATTTAGCTCTTTTTTTCTGGGGTTTTGTGGTGTTCTTCAGTTTGGATCATATTTTTCTTTCTCGTTTTGTCTCTCTGTATTTGTTAGTATGCATTAGGTAGGTCAGCTATGTCTCCTTGTCTTGAAAGTCGTGGCCTTACATAGAAAGTGTCCTGTGGTGACCAGTAGTGCAATCACCTGGTCACCCTAGTCATGCATTTTAGAGGTGTCCCCTGTGTGAGCTGCATGGAGCCCCTCTTGTGCCTGGGCATGACGGCTGTAAGTGCACTAGCAGGTGGGACCAGCCCCCAGCCTGGCTTTCACCAATGACTGGCTGCAACTACAGTGGGTGCACTGGTGGGCAGGGTTTGCCCCTGGTCTGGCTGAGGGGGTGGGGGCAGTTGTAGCCACTACAGGGATGCTGGTGAGTGGGCCTAGCTCCAGGATCAGTTGTAGCTACTGTGTTCACCCTGGCACAACTGCCCTGCTGCCCCAGAGGCGGGGCATGACTGCTGTTACTCACCCACTTCTTTGTTTACTTAGTTAAATTTCCATTCAAAGCCAGTGTCCGTGTGGTTGACCAATCCTAGGACTTGTACCCAAGCCCTGAATGCAGGAGAAGCTCGGAGAATGGATTTCATCTTTTACCTCACACCAACACCCACAAAGTTCAGGATTCTCCAAACATATGAAGATGCAAGGCAGTAGCCCACATGCAGTCAAAAAGATGGCCCATCCACTTTAATTAAGACTAATGAATGTGTTGTCTCCTTTAACCTATTAATGTGAAAAAGTAAACTAGAGTCCCTAATGTTGAATATCTGGAAAATTAATTCTACTTGGCTACATTATTCTTTATATATAGTTCTGTTTTCAATTTATTCATACTTACCTATATTTATCATTGAGAATGGTCAAGAATTTTCTTTCTTGTGCTAACTCTGTTAGGGTTTTCAGAGTTATATAAATTGTGTTGGAAAGACTTCCCATTTTATTTCTGCCCTTGAGAAATTCATATAAGAAGAGCATCATCTGTTCTTGAAAGGATTGGTCTAAATGATCAATAAAACAACCCAGTCTATTTGGGGACAGTTCTTTGACAACATTAAAAAATTTCTCATGATTGTTGATCTCTTCAGGTTTATATGTCTTCTGGAGTCAATGTCTTAGAAAATGTCAAGGGCTGAAGTTAGGATGTTAAAAGCTGTCAGATGCCAGAAAGAACTGGTTTGTAGTCCATGAACATGAGTGATAGAGATTGTAAATGCATTGTTTTTAGAAAGTGTGTAACAGAAACCCTTTCAGTTTGGCAAGGTAAGGTTGTCAGTAAGGCCGTCACACTGTTAAGTTACCTATGCTGTCTATATTGAGAAGCTGTCTGTCCAGAGATGAATACTGGAGGTGTTTGGTTTGAGGTGTTGAGTGGATTTCTTCTTCATTAAATTGATTCATCTCTGTTTGCTACAGTTCCTCAAAGTTCTAGGCCTTTGTACATATTCACATCATCTCCAGAATCCCTGAAAGAATTTATTTTTTTTTAATTTTTAAAAAAGATTTTATTTATTTATTTGACAGAGAGAGATCACACATAGGCCGAGAGGCAGGCAGAAAGAGAGAGGGAAGCAGGCTCCCTGCTGAGCAAAGAGCCAGATGTGGGACTCGATTCCAGGTCCCTGAGAGCATGACCTGAGCTGAAGGCCGAAGCTTAACCTTCTGAGCTATCCAGGCACCCCAGAATCCCTGAAAGAATTTAGTCTGTTTCCTTTTATGGCACCATGTTTTTATTACTTAATCTTTGAATATTATAATGATAATGCATGCATATTATGTAATCAGATAGACAGCACATTACAAATGTATATAATGCCAGAGCAAATCCTCTCCCTGCCCCCTCATGCATCCCCATGAGATAAACAGGATAAACAGCATATCCACCCTCTGCTCCCTCATTCATACACGTACCTTAAAATGTGCGTGCTTTTTTTGTGTCTTTGTTGCCTTTTACTAAGATGGAATCATAGTCTACCCAGTCTACAAATTATTTTTCTCTGAAGGCTTAATTGTAGGAAATCTCAAACATGTGGAAGTAGTATGAATTCTTACATACTGACCACAGAATTTCAACACTTATCACCTCATGCTTCATCTTGCTTCAAACTCTACCCTTACCTGTCCACATACCCCCATATCGTGTATTATTATTATTTTTAATCTATAGCATCTCTCCCCAACATTTGAGTTTTTCAAATATTCAAAGTTATAAAAAACGTTGGAAGGCTAGTTCAAAGAACAATTATCTACCCATCACCTGGATTTACCACTTCTTTGTCATCATGGAGAACATTTTATGAACATCTTCATATTGAGATATAACTTTACCTTCTTCCCCCTAATTCCTTGATACAAAAATGCACATATATATTGCTTTTTATAATTACTAATTTTTTCTAGAACACTATTGATGTGCAGAAGCAAGAGCTGGCTGAGATGCTTAAAACAAGGTGGCCTGTACCCCTGGGGATAAAAATATATGTTTATAAAAAATTAAAAAAAAAAAAAAAACAACAAGGTGGCCAAGTTCACCCACACAGAAGGATTTAACCAAAACAGTTGCCAAGAGTTTAAAAAAAAACCCAAAAACCGAAAAACTCTTTGCAACAGTGTAGGCAGGCAATTTTTCATGCTTTGCCGGGGAACTCCAAAAACCTCTTCTGCTAAAGTGCTCACTGACATTTAACTTGAGGCCCAGGCAGCCATCTGTGTAAAGCCATCACTTCTCAGGCATGTGGGAGCCCTGAGTCCCGGCCCTGGGCTCAGCAGACCTCTCCAATGACCAGTCTGCTAGCCAAAGTTTCCTTTATTAAACTGCTGGGATGGCAAGTAATTCCAAATCTAATTATTTATAGATCACTCCAATTGCCTTTTGAATTGGGCAAAGTTTACCACTAATTCTGTGTTTTTGTCAATTCTCATATTTCTAACAGTTTCTGTTTTATATATTTTTTCCAGGTATTATTAGGGATATCAAAGTCCATGGCATTCATTGCCTCATTTTGATTTTCAGTTTTTATAAAAGAAAAATGATCCAATTTGGTAATAACAAATGGTATATGTTTGCCTAACTTTCTGTGTAGCTGTCTCTCTTGTAGCAGCAGGAACTAAGTCTTCTGAGTCTGAGAAAACTCAGATACCAGCCCTTTTTCTCTATATACATTTCCCCATCTTGGACAATGATGAATTATACCACGAACCTAATGCCATTTAAGGTGGTGGCTAGATCTCCTTTCCAGATGTAGTTATGAAAGGGGTTTTCATATTCATAATTTAAGACTTGAAGTCTACATCAACTAATAGTAACATCACGAACCCAACAAACTGTTGTTTGCGTTTCCCTTCTTAATAGGTTTAACACTGTAACAGGTTTAACATATCATTTTATTTGAGGTTTGTTTGTTTTAACTTTGTATTTCTAAGCTATTATTGCATAACAAATCACCCAAAGTGTAGTAGCTTAAGCAGTAACAGTTTATTATGTCACAGTTTCAGTGTGTTGAGAATTCAAGAGTGGTTTACTTGGGGGGCTCTGGTTTATGGTCTCTCTTGAGGTGACAGATATGTCACCCAAGGAGACACTCACATGAAGAATAGGTGGGGGCTGAAAGTCCTGTTTTCAAGATGCCTCTCTCACATGTCTGCTGGTTGCTGACAGGAGCCCTCAGTTTTGCCACATGGACCTCCCTCTAATGATGTTTCAGTGTATCTTCATGACATGGCAACTGGCTTTCACCACAGCGATTGATCCAAAAGAGAGAGCAAGGAGGAAGCGACAATGCCTTTTGAAACCTTGTTTCAGAAGTTACATATCATCACTTCTGCCACATTCTATTCATTAGAAGCAAGTAGCTAAGTTCTCAGTTAAGAGGAGGGGAGTGGACTTTAGTAACATGTATATTAGGCAGCTTGACATTCTACTTAAGGCCACTGATATCTTATTTTTCTAAATCGTCTGCAGTGTCTAATTTACTATTAATCCCATCATATATATTTTTTTTAACTCTGATATTGATTTTTTCATCTTTGGAAGCTAAATTTGGGTCTTTTTTATGCCCTCCGTGTTTCTTCTTCACATACTGATTCTTTTCTCTACTACTTTGAATATCTGCGATAGAGTTGTTCCACTCTGAATGGTAAAAATACAAACCATTCTAGGCCCTGTGTGAATTCCCAGGACTGTTCCTTCTAATCCTCTTGGGAAGGTTTCTCATTAGCCTGAGATGTTTCTCACACACTTGCGATGATGAGTACTTAGTGGGAGATAGAAGAGGATCCCTCTAGAGAAACCCAGAGCTCTCTCTTTGGGCAGTTCTCTCCTCTCTAAGAAGTTCTCTACTCTGGTACTTTGTTCTAGCCTCTGTGGCCTACTGAGTTCTCTGTCTCCTTCACTTAGTGAGATTTTCAGGCTCCTTTTGGGTTTCCTTTCCCTGCATTATAGTCTAGAAACTCTTCAGGCAAGACAATCTTTGGGCTTATCTCATTTGTTCCTCTTCTCTTAGGTCTTGTGCTTCCTGTATCTAAGGTTTGAAAATCTCTCTCTGTGTGTATGTGTGGTTTTGTTTGTTTTGTCTGACTTTCCTCCATAACTAACCTCCATTATTTTGTTGTGTTTGGCAATAGAAGGCTCTCCAGAAAATGTCATTGAAATCAGCTTTCTATATAACTATCACTTTCTATATAACTGTTTCAGTTACCCGTTTACCAACTTTTGTACAATAACCTCCCCAAGAGGAAGAGAAAAGAGAAAGAAAGGGAAACACACCATAAGAGACTCTTAACGATAGAGAACAAACAGGGTTGATGGAAGGAGGTGGGTGGGGATGGGCTAGGTGGGTGGCGAGTATCAGGGAAGGCTCTTGTTATGCGGAGCACTGAGTATGATTTGTAACTGATGAATCATTGAATCCTACTCCTGAAATCAATATTGCACTGTGAGTTGATGAACTAGAATTTATTTATTTATTTATTAAAATATTTTATTTATTTGTTTGACAAAGAGAGAGAGAGTGAGAGCAGGAACACAAGCAGGGCAAGTGGGAGAGGGAGAAGCAGGCTTCCCACCAAGCAGGGAGCCCCATGCGGGGCTCAATCCCTGGACCCTGGGACAATGACCCAAGCAGAAGGCAGATGCCTAAAGATTGAGTCACCGGGTGCCCCCAATTAGAATTTAAGTACAAAATTGAAGAAAAAAAACCTTTCCAAAACGTGGTTTTAATATGGCACCATTTATTTGTCCACAATTCTATGTGTTGGTGATTTAAGATTCTTTCTTTCTTTCTTTTTTTTTTTTTTTTTAAGATTCTCTCTCTCTTTTTTTTAAAGACTTTATTTATTTATTTATTTTGAGTGAGAGAGAGCACATGAGAAAAGGGAGGATCAGAGGAAGAAGCAGACTCCACGCTGAGCAGGGAGCCGCAATGAGGGACTCGATCTTGGGCCTCCAGGATCGTGGCCTGAGCTGAAGGCTGTAGCTTAACCAACTGAGCCACCCAGGCGCCCTTAAGATGCTTTCAAGCCCAGATTTTTCACAATGCTTGAACAATGGGGTCAGCTGGGAAACTCTGCTCTTCATGGTATCAGCTGTGCTAACTCATGTGTTTGAATTTCGTTAGCAATTTGGCTGCTGGCTGGTCTAGGAAGACCTCGCTCCTATGTCTGGCTGTTAGTGCACATTTTGTCGGGGCTGTTGCCTCTTCAAAGCCTCTCACCCCTCCACTCAGTAGGTTAAACTAGGCTCTTTCACATGATTGTTGAGCATACTATTTTCTTTATCTTCCTTCTGTGGCTGTGTGGACCACACTTTCTTCATCTTTGTCTTCCCTAGCATTTGTTGTTAAGATTTTATTTATTTATTGGAGAGAGAGTGTGAGCAAAAGAGAGAAAGGAGCAGGGGTGGGGCAGAGGGAGAAGGAGAAAGCAGACTCCCCACTGAGCAGGGAGCCTGCCCTGGTAATTGATCCCAGGATGCTGGGATCACGACCTTTGCTGAAGGCAGATGCTTAACTGGTTGAGCCACCCAGACACCCCATTCTCTAGCATTTTGAAAACAAACATGTCCAGATTGATTATTGTGACAGAAAAGGCCAGTGTTCACCAATATCCAGTTCTACCCTCCTTCCTGGGCCCAAAGGTAACTACATGTCCCAGCAACTATCCCTTCCCCACCCCACATCTGGCTTTGACCTTGTGAGTGCCAGGTGGAAGCTCAGCCCCGGCCATGGGACGGTCTGAGCTTCCTCATGCATCCCCTCTTTTCCTCTGTATGGCTGGAGTGAATCTCTAGGATGGTGGAATCGTATGTGGGAAGAAGCCCCAATTCTTAATAAGAGCCATTCAAACAGAAAATTAGCACTGTACTTTGGATGAATGTGCTTTAGTAAAACCACTTGCTACAGTGACTAGTTGTATACTCAGACTAATACACTTACCATCAAGTTTCAAAAGTATTCTTTAAGTTTCTCTGATGTCATAGTGAAGAGCAAAATAGTATGGTTTTATCCACACCACTTAAGATGAGGACACCATAGTTTTCGAGTTGTCTTTCTTCCCTTTCCATGCAGTTCCATTTATTATATTTGTTAGTATAATCTCTGATATAATATTGTTATATAACTTATTAGTGATATATAATATATAATATAATATAATACAACTTAATATAATATGATTTTAGATCTAGGCCTAGATTATTGCTAAAACATCAATATTTTTATACCATATGTATACTTTTTAAAAAATAATTCTTTGTTGGGCACCTGGGTGGCTCAGTCGGTTAATCGACCTTCGCCTCAGGTCATGATCCCAGGGTCCTGGGCTCCCTGCTCAGCAGGGAGTCTGCTTCTCCCTCTGCCTGCTGCTCCCCCTACTTGTGCATGCTCTGTCAAATAAATAAATAAAATCTTAAAAATAAGAGATATTGTTTAAAAAAATAATTCTTCATCTCAACGTTCAGTTTTATGTTCAGAATGGCCACAGTTATGTAGTCTTGTGTTGGAATTTTATTTGTTCAGTGCTATTTACCGCAAGTCTTCTGGAACATGACTTTCTCGTCCTAGGTTCTTAATTTTATTTCCTTTTTCCAGTTAGCTATAGGACATTTGAACATATATTTTTCAGAATCCTTGAACATTTTTTCTTCTTTTGCCTATAAAATTTGTGTGTGTGTGTGTGTGTGTGTGTGTGTGTGTGTGTGATTCATATTTTTTGTTAGGAAGGGTCTCGATACAAGTTTCTTTTTTTGTTGATTTTTGTTTGGAATACTGTGAAGCTTTTCAATTTATACTTTTATGTTTTAACAGCTAAGGAAAAATTTTAAATGATGTCTTTAATTTTTGCTGCTTTCATTTGTCTTTGTGTCTTACTTCAGGGACTCTGTAATTGCTTGGTAGCACCCCTCTTCTCTGCATCTCTTAGATTCTACTGTCCCTTGTAACATATTTTTGCCCTTTTGTCCTGCTCTCTGGGAAACCTAACCAGATTTGTTCCTCATATTACTTACGCTGTGGTGACAAACTTTTCTTCATTTCTTGCCATAATGAGTGCTTTAACTCTTCTGTTGTATTCTGGGTTTCCTTGCATGATTTTCCTACTTTGACAAGTTTATTCTGCATCTTTAAACTTTGCTCAGCTTCTTCTCTCCTTTTGTATTTATTTCAGAGGTCATGTTTTCAACTTGATTTGGGGATACGGAAAAAAAAATCCTCTTGATCTGAAAGATACATGAGTAAAAGAGCTTCAATTATATGTCTTCCCTTTGATACCTTATGAACTTATTCCACTTGCCTGATTTTTCATACTTTTTTCTTAGCGTACTCATCCCTATGACACTTGTAACTCATGCTGCTGTAAGGGGCTATTTGTAGACCTGATGTTTTTTAATTTGCTGTATGGCCCTTTTCACTACCCACAATTTTTATTGCCAAATTTTCAAATAAAAGTAGCAGATAAAATATTTGTATGTTATACAGTCTATTCTTGTTGTTATACAGTCTATTCATGTTATTCATGATAGTTACGTTCTATAAAGTTGCCCTGGACACTGAGTTAGTCAATACAGAACCACTGCTCCTGGGGAAATTTGAGGTTAACTCCCTTTATACCTCTAGAAACAACATTTTGTCAATTGATTAAAATATAACCTTATTTTATGTGTCTCTGTTCAAAGGCAATGATTCATTAACATTGAACTTATGACCAACTGCACTGTAAGTCATGCCTGAATGAGACTGAGACTTACCTATATGCAGTTTTTTCTCCATAAGGCATATCATGGCCTTCTTGTACTTCGGACACCTAGATAGTACTTCAGCACTGCTCTTAAACCGAGAAATCACCATCAAGAAGAACAAACACATGAAAAATGCGTCACTAAATAGGCTGAGGCATGTGTATGCAAGTATATGCAGAAGGTGGAGTGTTAGCTTATCCAGCTGGGAACGTGTGGGGGGCAGCCCAAATTCTCCACTGCTCTGCACGTGCCCAGGAATGACTGTGAAAGGACTGTCAGTGTTGATCTGGAGGTTACAAATACATTGTAACGAGTAGGTAAATTCTAACTTTGAATTCACAAATAATAAAGAATGCTGTAGATGTTAAAAGATATTTGGGTCTTTCTGTTTTCATTACCACCATGTCAAATCCATCCAACCCAACAAACTATCTTAATGTAGCATAGATACGATCACATAATTTCCCTCCCTTTTCAGCATCTACTGATATCTATTTCTTACAGAATGCACACAGCAAATTATGTATTCAGTACTGCCCAAGTGCCAGGCAGGTTGAGGCCACTTGCCCTATCCAATGGACATTTTCCTGAGATTGGATTAAGCTATAATTTTCTCTAGTCTTTCTTGCTCTTAAGCTTTAAAACTATAAACAGGGTCTAATAAAATATTTTTATAACACTATAAAATATCTTGCAACATTTACCAAAGTGCATTTTAAATTTGTGGTATCTACACCTTCTTGACTGCAGTCTCCCACTATGGGCTACCTGTTACCTGTATTCTGATTTTCTGGTGTTTGTGATTTCTGAATGTATGTACAGTCTGGGAAACAGTATTCAGGTTGGAAGGGCTAATATTGAAAGAGCATCTCTGAGAGAGAGGGGAATGGAAGCCAGCTCTATTTCTGGTAACACCTAGAAGTCAGAGAGGGAAGCATTGCTCAGATTTTAGAAGGGAATGGCATGTAGGACCTTGGGAAGACGAATCATTAAACACCTATGTGCCCAGACTTCTGAAAGACCTTTTAGTGCCTCACTACTTTTAAGATATGGGGATTTGACAAAAACAACAACAACAACAACGACACAAAAAAAACCCAAAAACCAAAAAACAAAAACCACCCAAACCCCCCAAAATCTTGCCATTTGGTGACGTGGATGGAACTAGAGGCTATTACGCTAAGTAAAATAAGTCAATCAGAGAAAGGCAATTATCATATGGTCTCTCTGAAATGAGGCATTTGAGACAGGGCAGGGGGTTGTGGGGGGAAGGGAAGGAAAAATGAAACAAGAACGGATGGGGCGGGGGGAGTCGGGGGGGGGGAGAAACCAAAAGAGACTCAATCTCAGGAAACAAATAGGGTTGTTGGGGGCGGGGTTGGAGGGATAGGGTGGCTGGGCTATGGACACTGGGGAGGATACATGCTCGGTGAGTGCTGTGAATTGTGTAAGACTGATGAATCACAGACCTGTACCCTGAAACAAATAATACATTATATGTTAATTTAAAAAAAGATATCACGGGGAATAATACATTATATGTTAATTTAAAAAAAGATATCACGGGGATTTAAATAGTAGCTCATCTCCGGTTACTAGTGTGAATCAAAGGCCACAGGAATTGTATTGGACAGCACAATTTCCTCGGGACTTTTGTATGAAGACCAGCCAGGGATCCAGATTCAGCACTGCAATTAAATTTGATTTAGCAAATTAAAAAAAATATATTTATTACAATTGTATTTCATATATCCTATATGGTGGTACAAATTCAAAAGAGCAACTTACTAAAGCCATAAGCAACTTACTTTGCCTTTTTAATTTTCAACTTCCTTACTTGTAAAATGAGGGCAGTTATGTTTACCTTGTAAGATTGTTTTGGAGATTGGTTATTTTATGTGTAGGTCAACTAGTAGGTCTTAACACCTGATGCTCAGTCAGTGTTATACAGAGTTCTCTCCTTCCAGCTGTCCTCTGAGTTCTCTATCATTTTAAGGACATCCTTGCTGTCAAGCATTTATATTTGCCCATGTTCATTTTTATAGAAGTTTGCAACTATGCATTTATACAGATACACCAATATTTTGATAGGGTCATATCCTCATTTCATCCACCGATGAGTCTTGGGTCCCCTGGGTTGATGCTCTGCTATTCTGTTCTTCTCAATCATACTTGCAAGTCACTCTAGATCTGCCTGAGCAGGCACCCCCCCCCTTTCCTTAGGTAAAATAACTCTTTCAACTTTAATTATTTCTAGTTTCTTATTTAAATAGTATGTAAGTATAGGCATATAGGGTAGTTTATCAGTTATTTTATTCATTTGCCCCTGAAATCTTCTTACAAGGGGTTTAAGGACACTCACAAGTATAATATCAATTTAAAAATTACATTAAAACTAAGTAGGTAAAAAAAATATGGGCAAAAGAAAAACAAAACAGGAAATTGGGATACCAGATTGTTTCATTAAAAATACTGAACATGCTGGGAAAAATTGTATCAAACTATAAAAAGTACATTAATGTGTCAAATATATAAAAACTATATTAATTATATTGTTATGTTTTGTGTCTGATCAGGGAACTGTTTTTTATTTTTCTTTGCTACCCAAAAGACTTTTAAAAGTCCTCAAAGACAATGCAGTTTATGCTAACTTCCCACTCAATCTGTTACACTCATTGATCCATAGAGTAATAGTGACACTGAACTGAATCTTTATGCTTGTACTTATCACAGGAATTTAAAAAGAATATTAAACCAGATTTTGACAGATTTGGGCCAACAAGTAAATCTTTATTGGAAAAAAAAAAGGCTATTTTAAGAAAAGGGAAGCATAAGGGAAATAGTAATTGTGTCCCTAAAGCATCAAAATTTGCAAAAGAGACTATAGAAGAAAATTGTTCTCCACGATTTTAACAGAACACATTTACTTCTCTCTTAGAAAGAAGGCATCTCCCTGTAGCCCTCTGAAGTGCTCAGAGCACACTCTAACACAATTCCTAAAGAAAACCACCCCCACTCTCATGTGTACTGATAGCTTCAGAGGTAAAATTATTGACGATTTAAACAAGAAATTAGTTTTTATGCAAGGCAAATTTAAATTCATCTTCAAGTGTTTAACATTGATAACAAATATCTTGAAAAGCAAGGTATTTTAGAACAAAAACTAGTAAATTCTTTTTAAAGTTAGGCAACATAAAAAAATGTTTCTTACTGACTTCCTTTTGTCATATAATAGTTGAATTTTTGTAATATTTACTTAAGCTATAAACATAATAATGAAATAAACACCAGTGAGCCTTCTATTCAAATTATGAGTTAAGACCCTGCCAATGTCACGGAACTTTACCTCTGTGTTTTCATGCTCCCACCTTCTGCCTCCCTCCCCAGAGGTAGCTACTGCTCTGAAATCCTTGTAGTTTACCACATATTTGTGGATCTTTAAATGTAATGCTGTTCACCTTTACTTGGTTTTGAGCCTTAAAAAAAAGCTATAATTCTGAATGTACTATACATTAATATATTTTAATTCTTACTTTTAAAATACATTAATTATATTTAATATATAATTATTACATTTAATAACACATTAATTATACTAATGTATTATTGCAAGTATAATTTGTATTATTACAGTGTAATTTATAGTCTTATAAATGGAATAAATACATTTATAATTTGTAATACATTTGTAGTTTGTAGTACAATCTGTAATTTGTTTTGTTTTTACACAGCATTTCAAAGTGAATAATTATTGCTAAGATTCATCCATTTTGTTTTACTTAGCTGCAGACTTCTAGAATACATATACACTAGTGTATACCTGGGAATAGAATTTCTGGATTGCGGGAAACTCAAATGCTCAAGCTTTTAAAGTGATGCCGGTTCACATTCTCATCAACGGCATCTTTTGCTGTTTTCATTCTTCTACATCTTTCCTAACACTTGGTATTGTTAGAGCTCTTGTGTATTTATCCAATGAACACCCTGTGTTTTGTTTTTGGTATTTATCTGTGCTTCTTTTTAGCTATGTATTTCTTATCTATCCACCTATTTAAATTTTTATTCCTTTCCTATAAAATGCCTGTTTGGTGCTTTGCACAATTCCCATTGAATTGCTGATCTCTTTATTATTAAACCACAAAGATTCTTTATACTGATAGATTTTAGATTTTATTCTTTCATCAGTTATATGTGTTGTAAGTATCTTCTCTCAGATTGTGAATTATTTAAAATTTTTTATTATAGTGTCTTGAAAACCAGAAAGTCTTAATTTTAACTTCTTTAAATTTGTCAGTCTTTTATGTTAATAAGTTTTGGCTCTTGTTTAAGAAATACTGTTCTATCTTTAAGTAAGAAAGAGTGTCTAGCATTTCTTCTGAAAATTTAAAAGACTTTTATAGATATCTTTTATATTTAAGTCATTAATGTATTAAGTTTTGTGTGTGATATGAGAGAGAAATTAAACTTCATTTTTTCCCATGTGGATTAGCCAATTATTTCTGGATAGTTTACTGAAAAATCTTACTTCTCCCATGGTTGGACAATTCCATCTCTGTAGTATATAATTTTCTTATGTGCACTGGTCTATTTCTAGGCTTTTAATTTTGTTTCCTTGGTCAATATGTTCAATTCTGCATCAAAAAACTTATTTTAAAAATGACCATTCTGGAAAAGTTAAAACTATACAGAGAATTTAAAAAGAGGTTGCCAGCGGCTGGGAACTGGGGAAGGGACTGATGAGAAGGGGACAGGGAATTTGGGAGAAACGGTAATGGGGATTTCCTACATCTTGATTATGGTGATTATAGACTATATAGATTTGTCAAAACTCAAAACCGAACAATTAAAAAGACTGAGTTTTATTGGATATAAATTTTACTTCAGAAACTAATTTAGAAAAATTTCCAAAACATTAATTTGATATGTTGTTATTTTTCTTTAGGAATGACTTCCATTCTTACTGGGCTTCTGCTTTTCTGTATACATTTTAGAATCCTACTTTGAAAATTCCATCAAAACTAAACCTGTCAGGATTTTGATTGGAGCTACATTGAGCCAGTAGATAAATTTTGGGATGTTTTGTATTATCCATGAAAACAGTATATTTCTCCATTTAGTTACGTCTACCTTAATGTCATTTTGTAATTAAATATTCTAACATTCTGAGTACCTGAATATTAAATATTAAGATATCTTATACAAAAATAGGCTAGATTTTTAAGCTGTTGTCTCTTGTTCCAAGCCCATCCCTCCATATGCTGCTATGTGATACTGGGCTAGGTCTCTGCAAACTGTAGTTCTCCTTTGCCAAATGGTTTCTTTTTAAGTTCTGCAATAAAGGATACTGGAGGAAAGGTGGGAGACAAGAGGGGAAGAAGAACCTTCATCTAGGTTCTGTGGTGTTTGCCGGTATCACTCTGGCAATAGTTGTTTTTTTTTTTTTTTTTTTTTTTTTTATCATGGCAGGAGCTGTAGGTTCAGTTTCCAGCTTTCTTCCTCCCTCTCATACCCAAGTTAATTGTCTCCCCTTAGAGGTATAACCACCACCTGGGTAGGGCTCCTTCTCAGAAGGCTGAGCCCCATTCTGTGTGTCCCCTCTTCAAAGATTATGAGACACTAACACCAGTCAAGCAGCTCCCCTTGATTTCTGTATAGAAATTAACTTAGGTCTATGGATCTTATACCCAGAAACCTTGCTATATACTCTCTTATTTCTTATAATTTGTATGTACAGTCCTTTGAATTTTCTGTGTAGCAACCATATCATATACAAATAATGACAGTTTTGTTCTTTTCTATTCTTTATGACCTTTCTCTTCCCCCTGCCCTTACTTTGTTTGATAAGGTCTCCAGTATGATGAAGGATAAAAGTGGTCATAGTAGATACCCTGGTTTTATTCTTGGTTTTAAGAAGAAAATTCTAATGTTTCACCATTAATAATTATATTCTTGTAGGTTTTTTAATAGATACCATCTATATGTTAAGCAAATTCATTTATATTCATAATCTGCTAATATTTTTAGAGTCTACTTACTATTAATTGTTTATGATTTTGGCCGTATGTTTATAAATGATATTAGATTATGAATTTTTCTTTTTCATTGGTGCCACTTTTTGGACTTGGTATCAAAATTTCCTTTTCTAATTCACTGTCAACTTTATATAAGATTGAAAAGATCTGTTCCTTGAAGATTTTGTAGGATTTGACGAAACCGTCTGGGAGTGATGTTTTTGCGGGAAGATTTGTAGTCTCTTTAGTGGTTGTAGAAATATTCTAGCTTTGTATTTCACCCTTTGAGTTAGTTCTGGGTAAATCGTATTACTCAAGAATTTTGTTGATTTTGTCTACATTTTAAAATGTGTTGGCATTAATTTTTTCATGGTATTATTCCCCTTTCATTTTTCATTTATAATTTCATTTATTTGTATTCTCGCTCTTTTCTTCCCCTTCTTTTCTTGATCCATCTTGTCAGGAATTTGTCATTTTTATAGGGATGCAGTGACATTCAGCTTTGATCTCAGCATTTGGCCAAAATATGCTTAAATTTCTGCTTCTCTCAGGTCTCTAGAAACCTGAATAGCAAATCCTTATTCTTTGCAAATCCCTGAATTTGTGCATGATCAGTGATTATTTAATTGGATGGGCTAGTTACCAGAAGTGTAATGATAATAATAATATAACAAACACATATTAAGTCTTCATTGTTTTTTTCACTTTTTAAAGGGTAGATAAAGCACCTAAGTTGTTTTAGATGAATAGACGAAGCTTCCCAATTTTCAGCCAACAAAACCATTTCTACCATTACATTATCTATCTACTGAAACTTGGGAATTTACAAAGAACTGAAATTTCAGAGAACTTCCCAGACCTCAGATTGTTTAGTAAATTTGAGTTTCTAAAAATCTTTGCTTCTAATTCCATCATAAGTGGTATTTTTTTAGACATACTGGCCAGTTTTCTCTTTGCCTTAACTAGCACACTGATGCTTATTTTCAGAAGTTTTTCTATCTTTATAATGATAATAGTACCAGTAGTAATAATAATAAATGGGCTCTATCATACAGCACTTTCGATGTACTAGACATTATTCTAAGCACTTTGAATTTATTAAATTATTTAATTCTTACAATAGAACTCTGAAGTAGATGCTATTATTATCCCATTCCCAGATGAATAAATGGAGGCACAGAAAGATAAAAATAACCTACTCAAGGGTCACCTAGTGAATAAGTAATGGAGTCAGGATTTGAATCCAGTCTTCTGGAGTTCTTGCCCTTGATGGTATAGTGGATTAATTGCCCCTTGGCACCAGTCACCCAAGCACCTCTCGTACTTGGGGCCAATATGCCTGAGAAGGGCCAAGAATTTCTTGCACTGATTATATGCTTACAAACTATATTCTTATGCGAACATATAGGTGCTCTTGGTCAGAAATGAATTTTCATTCTTTCCAAGAGTCTCTATTGGAAAAAGGGAAAGTGGTTGAGATTACTCTGATGCATGTTTAACCTGTTTATAAATGGGATGTCTGCAGATGAACTCAAGGTGAATGGGGGTTTCAGATGACCAATTCCATCAAAGGATGCAAGAGAGAAGGGAAACTCTACTTAGGGTTCATAATTCTATAAAATCTCCTTGTAGAATAAATAGAACGAATAATGGTAAGGGATGGTATACAACGAGTTCCAAGAAGAACCCATGTGTCACTGAAATGCTAGATATTCTAAAGGAGCCTATAGTGATCTTCCAAGATTCTGTTTGAAGGAGAGCCGAACATGTGTATGCTGCCCCTTTCTTTCCCACAAAATTTTATAAGGCAAGCAGATTAAGTAGGAGACAAAGTCAATGACTTAAGGAGGTATTAGAAATCCACTGCTCTGGAGGGACTGGATGTCTTGAAATTTTTAATTGAAAATGTTTTGGGAGGAGCAGAGTGTGGAGAAGATAAGACTTTCGGGAAGGTAGAACCATACCACCTGGCCATTAAAGTTCTAGTCTTTTAGGAATTTAGGGGTCCCTCAGTTTGCAGACCTTCCTGAAAAACAAGAGCTCTTTTCCAGTTCCACAGGTCCACTCACTTTGGGAATGGAGAAGAATAGTTGGAATAGGGCATCTGGTTTTGACATCTGTCTATGTACATGCATGGGCGTGTACACACACACACACACACACACACACACATACACACACACACAGCCCTGTTTTCCTTAGTTTCAGCCAGGGACTTCCTCCTTTCTATGAAAAACCTGTCTTGCAGTTGGGATTCTTACATAAAAATATTGTCACAAAGAGAGGATGGCAAGCAGGGGCAAGTGGTGTTGTAGAAACCAAGAAAAGACAGAATTTTATCATTTGTAAGAGGTTATCCAAAAGTCCAAGGTAACCACATTTCTGCTGCATGTGTCCTGAATATAGGGCGCTGGATTTGGCAATAAGATGGTAGCTTCTCACACAGGTCCTTTAGGGGAGTACTAAGGGCAAAGCCAGAATGCTTTGGATTGGAGAAAAAGACAAATGCATCTACTGAGTGTAGGTTTCATTTAGTTCAGTCAAAATTGAGGGCAAATTTTATTAGGAAGGCAATAAGAAGGAAGAGAATTTCAACCCATGAACAAGGCATGAAGGCATTGGAGAACTTTTTCATTTTTATTTTTTAAAGTGAAGATCTTTTGTCAATGGCTTAATATGAATTTAATATTCTCTCTCTCAGGAAGAATCACTTTGTAAACCTTGGTTTTTAATTGTGAAACAAAGGGTAATTGGAAAAAAAAAGTTCTAGAGCCCCTGAAATTACTCTTTGTTGCTGGCCCTTATTCTGCTAACTCTGACTGTATGGGTATAAGAGGCATATCTTGGAGAGGTAGTGTAAGTTCAGGTCCAGACCACAGCAAAAAAAGTGAATATCATCATAAAACAAGTCAAGTGAATTTTTTGGCTTCCTAGTGCATGTAAAAGTTTCTTATACTGTACTGCAGTCTATTAAGGATGCAACAGCATTATGTCTGAAGAAACTGTGTACATACTTTATTTTTAAAAACACTTGATTACTAAAGAATGCTAACTATCATCTGAGCTTGCAGTGAGCAGTAATCTTTAGTGGGTGGAGGGTGTTGTCTTTTTTTTTTTTTTTTTAGATTTTATTTATTTATTTGACAGAGATCACAAGTAGGCAGAGAAGCAGGCAGAGAGAGAGAAGGAAGTAGGCTCCCTCTGAGCAGAGGGCCAGATATGGGGCTTGATCCCAGGACTCTGGGATCATGACCTGAGCGGAAGGCAGAGGCTTTAACCCATTGAACCACCCAGGCGCCCCTGGAGGGTGTTGTCTTGAGGTTGATGGCTGTTAACTGATCAAGGCGATGGCTGCTGAAGGTGGGGTACCTGTGGCAATTTTCTTAAAATAAGACAACAGTGATATTTGCTGCACTGATTGACTATTCCTTTGTCAAACAATTTCTCTGTAGCATGCCGTGCTGTTTGATAGCATTTACCCACAATAGGATTTCTTTCAAAATTGGAACTGATTCTCTCAAATCTGCCCTGCTTTATCAGTTATGTTTATGTAATATTCTACATCATTTGTTGTTATTTCAACCACCTTTTTTGGCATCTTCTGTAGGAATATATTCCATCTCAAGAAATCACTTTCTTTGCTCATCCATGAAAAGTAACTCTTCATCAGTGAAACTTTGTCATGAGATTGCAGACCTTCAGGCTCCACTTCTTATTCTAGTTCTGCTGTCTCTACCACATCTGCAGTTAGTGCCTCCACTGAAGCCTTGAAACCCTCACAGTTATCTACGAGGGCTGGAGTTCTTCTAAACGCCCGTTAATTTAGACGTCCCACAAATTACAAATGTTCTTAATGGCATCTAGTATGGTGAATCCTTTCCAGAAGGTTTTCATTTATTTTACCCAAATCCATCAGAAGAATCACTATGGCAGCTATAGACTTAAAAAATGTATTAATAAGAATTGAAAGTTGAAATTACTCCTCAATCCGTACATTGCAGAACTAATTTTATATTGGCAGGCATGAAAACAATAATCTCATTGTACATCTCCCTCAGAGTTCTTGGGTGACCAGGTGTATTATTCATGAACAATTATATTTTGAAAAAAATCTTTTTTTTTTCTTGAGCAGTAGGTCTCAACCATGGCTCAAAATATTCAGTAAACTGTTTTGCAAACAGAGGTGCTGTTGTCCAGGCTTTATTGTTCCATTTATAGAGCACAGGATGGATTTAGTATTATTCTTTTTTTTTTCCTTCTTATTTATTTGCCAGAGAGAGAGAGGGAGAGAGAGAGCGTGCACAAGCGAGCACAGGCAGACAGAGTGGCAGCAGAGGCAGAGGGAGAAGCAGGCTCCCTGCCCAGCAAGGAGCCTGATGTGGGACTCGATCCCAGGATGCCGGGATCATGACCTGAGCCGAAGGCAGCTGCCCAACCAACTGAGCCACCCAGGCATCCGGGATTTAGTATTATTCTTAAGGGCCCTAGGATTGTCAGAAATGTGAATGAATGAGCACTGGCTTCAACCTAAAGTCACCAACTGCATTAGCCTCTAACAAGAGAATCAGCCTGTCCTTTGCAACTTTGAAGCCAGCCAGATATTGACTTCTCCTCTCTAGCTATGGAAATCCTAAATGGCACCATCTTCCAATGGAAGCCTGTTTCATTGACACTGAAAATTTGTTAATTAGTGCAGCTACCTTCATTAATGATTTTAGTTAGACATCCTGGGAAACTTGCTGTGGCTTCTACATCAGCACTTGCTGCTTCACCTTGCACCTTTTTTTATTTTTTTTTTTTTAAGATTTTATTTATTTATGACAGAGAGAGATAGCAAGAGAGGGAACACAAGCACGGGGAGCTTGAGAGGTAGAAACAGGCTCCCCACTGAGCAGGGAGCTGGATATCTGTCTCCATCCCAGGACACCAGGGTCATGACCTGAGCCAAAGGCAGACCCTTAATGACTGAGCCACCCCGGGGCCTCTCACCTTGCTCTTCTGTATCATGATGACGGCTTCTTTCCTTAGACCTCATGAGACCACCTCTGCTAGTTTCAAACGCTTCTTCTGCAGCTTCCTCACCTCTTTCAACCTTCATAGAATTGAAGACAGTTAAGGCCTGGCTCTGGAACAGGCTTTGACTTAAGGGAATATTAAAGCCAGTTTGATTCAGACCACTAAAACTTTTTCCACATGAGCAATAAGTCTATTTTATGCTCTTATGATTCATGTGTTCACTGGATTAACGCTTTCAGTTTTCTTCAAGAGCTCTTCCTTTGCATTCACAACTTGGTTTTTTGGCTCAAGAGGCCTAGATTTTGATCTGTCTCATCTTTGACATGTCTTCCTCACTTCCTCACTTCCTTTCATTTAACATGTAGAGGACATTGTAGGGTCATTCATTAGCCCAATGTCAATATTGTTGTGTGTCAGGGAACAAGAAGGGATGAGGAGAGGGAAAGAGATGGGGGAAGGCCAGTTGGTGGAGCAGTCAGTACACACAACAGCTATCAGTGAAGCTTGCTGTCTTATATGGGTTCATGGCACCCCAGAACAATTACAACAGCTCAAAGATTGCTGTCTACAGGTCACTGTAATAAATACAATAATAATTTAAAAATTTGAGATATCATGAGAATTGCCAAAATGTGATCCAGAGACATGGAGTGAGAGAATGTTGTTGGAAAAAAATGACTTATCACGGGGTTGCTACAAACCTTCAATTTGTAAAAAACCACAATACCTGCAAAGTATAATAAAGCAAAGGCAATAAAATGAGGTATGGCTGTATTAAAAGTTATTGTATCATGACATATAGAAAAATATATTCTTCAGTAAAGGAATGGTTTTACTGTTAGCATTTAATAAAAGGAAACACTTATTCTATTTAGTCTCTCTCTCTTTTTTTTTTTCCTGGACTGTTTGGAGTTGGACTTCACTTGTGATCTATATTCCAGCTTTGTCCAAATAGCATTTCAGAGGGTAGAAAAGGAAAATGGGATGAAGTGTTAACTCCTTTGGCCACCTGTTCTCATTTCACACCCTTTTGGAAAAAGCAGTGGACAAGAAGAACTGTCAAAGTAGCAGGCTTCCTAAGTTGCCAGCAAAGACAGTCCACAAATGCCACCTTACCAGGAGAAGAGTGTCAGCGTCTTCCTGTGGGTTTCCTCCTGTGTATCAGCAGCCCCCAGGAGAAACCTGTGTGGTTGTTTGCCCTGGTTGTCTAAGTCAGTGGGATACACAGCAGACCTGCATTAGCAAGCCTCACTCCATGGTTTTTATTCATAACCCTGAGATCATTGCACAAACCCTTCCAAATTTGGTTTCCACCCTCTTCAAGGCTCTTTGTTTATGAATAGTTTTCCTGATGAAGCCAGAATCAGTAACGAAGACAGTAATGAGGGAGACATGTGGAGCTAAAATATTTGTAAAGAACTTTCCACCATTTATATGAATCCTGGCCATATCCTTAATTAGTTGTAAGTGTAACCGAGAATTTTTTCTTCTTTCTGTCAACCATACAATCTTTCTATTCCTCATGCCACCCAAGCAAGGTACTCAAACACTCCAAGTATATATATCTACAGAAGACATTCTCTCCCTTATAGTTTCTTAACAAATACAACTATAGCCTTTATGAGTATTTATACACTTCCCTATAAATTAGCATTGTTTTATTCTTACATAATAGCTTTCCTTTTAGAAGATGCCTTTTTGTTTTCTCATAAACTTTTCTCATTTTTTAGATCTAACACTTCCACAAAATGCCTGATTTAAATATTCAGTGGGAAAGTAGCACTGTTTAGCCCTTCTGGACCACCTCTGGGTCAGATTTCAGTGCACAGAGTCCCTAAAGTAGAGAGCCAAAGAGGTTAGACAATTGCTTGGTGTAATTCCTCAGAGACTGTGGGTTTCCATCCTTGCAAGGTGCAGCAGCCTCATTAACATGCTGAAAATACCTTCTCAACTCAAATTGTGCTTAAGACATTTGCAGATGACTTTCAGCTGCCCACCGGGAAGGCAAGGAGCTTGGGTCTTCTTTGAAAAAAAGTCTTGACATGATTGCTAAGTTGCAGAAAAAGCTTTCAATTTTATCACATTCTTTGACATCCTCCTTTAAAGAGATTGAAAAAAATGTGTTTTTGTTTTTGTTTTGTCTTCTTAGCCCCAAGAAGTGTTGGAATAAAAGCCTCAAAGCTTTGCAACTGAAAGAGTTAAAACAATCTGCATGGCAGAATATCAAATCCCACAGCTTCTTCCTGCCAAACAGAGAAAAAAAAAATCAAAGCAACAAGAAGGAAGAAGGAAAAGGGGAACATCCTTGTTAGTAAATCAATCAGTTTTTGTATAATAATCCTCTTAAATCCATCCCTCAAGGTGGGGAAAGCCCTCTTATCGGGGTCTTTGGTGAAATCTATACCAAGGTCTGTCAACTCTCTCATGGTTGACAGTCCACATTCAGTCCTATTTATCTGGATTTCAGGATCATCCTATGGAAATGATCCACTAGTACAATTATAGGAGTACTTAGTAATTTTATCCCTTTACTCATTAATATTAATTAGTGCTTGGAGGGGAAAGAGGACAAGGAACAGCTTCTTATATCCAAGCTAATTAACTTTGTCTAGCTTGTATGAAAGTGAGAAAGTACTTTATTAAAAACGATAAGATAAGCACACAAGGGACTTTTATTTTCTGCTTAGGCTAAACTGTGATAACATTTGGCTCTTCGTGCAGCATCCTAGAATTGCCAGCAAGAATAAAAGGATTGTTACTGGAAAGTAAAGGCTCCCGCACGGTTTCCAAGGCACCCACTCAGCTGGTGGTAACGTAGATTTGACGTTTTCATGCTATTTTAGAAAATGAAGGGTGGTTTCCAAGCCCCATATTTAGGACATATAACATTACAAATGACAGAAAAGTAAGGTAACAAGTATTTGTTGCTTCTTTTTCAGTAATATAGATTTATATGTTATCTAATTTATATTGACACAGTGAGTTGAAACCCTTTTAAATTTAATGCCTAAAATGTATTTGGTTTCCGGTTAGGATTAAGAACATTTTTTAAACCAAGCATCTCAATAGACATATTTCCTCTCCTCTATGAATAAAACACTGTAGGAAATATATAAGGTTAGTAGCATTAAAAGCTATGTATTCCACACATTATTTTTTAACCGTAATATTCACAGATTCACTTGTTCTTTTGGAAAATTTGATTGAAGAAACTATGTCGAGCTCTAAAACTTTAGAAATAAATGCAAAATTTAAAACAAGTCATTTTTCCTCATGTTTATACTTTGTGTTTGCCCATGACCTTTGAGAAGCAGACACTGAGACAAGATTCAACGTGAGAATTTTATTGGGTAATAAAATAGAAAATGAGGAGCTGGGAGCTGAGAAAAGCCTGGGGAGCCATCAGACTGTACTGCAAACCTGCCCCTGAATGGCGGGGAGAGGGAAGGGAGGCTGAGTGGGACACATTCCAGATCCCCAGGCAGCCAATAAGGAAGATGAAGCAAGACTGTTAGGGGGTCCTTGAGAAGCAGGTACCTCTCAGGAGACCCATGCCTCCCTAAACAGGCATGTGTTACTATCCCTGCTGCTCAGCTGATGGCTGGGAAAGGCTCTGAGAAACATGGCTTTGGTTAAACCATGGCAATGAATTGCAGAATAAGTAGCTGGGCTCGTGGTCATTATGCTTCTTGAACTTGGAGGCCATGAGATGCACTCATGGCTGCCGTAGGCTCTCTTCACATCTTCATTAAAACATTGCCTCTTTGAATTCATCTTCCTGACATTTTTTTTACTAACAGTAAAAATTGGAATCTTATTTATGCCCAAATCAGGAAATGTTGAGTTTTTTTTGGTAGAACTAGATTTTGGAAACGTTACTGTGAAATCCCTAAAATATCTAATTCTTTAGTCCAAAATCTAAACGTATTTGTGGTTTATATATTCAGTGCTTGATTCCAACCTAAAGGCAATGAAATGCATTTACCAAAAAAAGAGCAAAGCTTTAAAATCTTTCATAACAAAATAGCACACAAAATATAGAGTATAAAGGAAAGTATGAGCAATATCCTAATGTGACTCTTATTTCTTCTGAGAATCCTGAATTGGTATCTTTGAACTGATATCAAACTTGATGTCTTTCCACCATTGAAATCAAGGTCACTGTGAATTCAAGGTATTGTCCAGCCTTATTGATATCTTTCAAGTCAGGATATCAGTTTAATTTGAGGCCGTTGGGGCTTATTGGCCTTTTGCCAGTTTGAAACTTGAGTGTTTGTTTTTGCTCTTTGCTTGCCGTAATTCTCTATTTTCAGATGGCCTTACTGGCTTAATTATTTGTCTATATTTTTAGCATCTTTGCAAAGTTTTGAAGTTTTGTGTCATGTGACGCAGAGACCATGGTTTTTGAGGTCAAACAGACCTCAGTGCATCACATCTGCCACTTATTCATTGCATGAATCTAGACGGGCCAACGAACCTTTCTGAACGTGGCTCCTTCTCTATAATTTAGGAACAACAACTCCCACCTTGTAGGTGGAAATTGTGGGAAAGAAATGAGGCAGCTACACCATCTGAATCCCGAGGGTCCCCATCTGTACTGTTACGCTAACTGGCATTTTGTCTCCTCGCATAGGGTCACTAGAGATGCCCAGGTCCCAAGCTGGCCGGCCAGATCGCTCTGGTGCTGAGCACAGCCCCTCAGCAGCTGGTTGAGCAATGCCTGTGCTGACAACCTATGGCCTCCCATGGTTTGTGTTCCTGCAATCCATCCTTCAGCTCATGTGCCAACTGCTCTTCCATCCCCTCACGCCCAACACTGTCCCATGATTGTAACAGTGAGGGAGTGTTGTCTGAAAAATCCCAGGAGTGCAGGAAGCGTCACCCTCAAGGTCTTATTCATCTGGACCATGGACCAGTCTACGGGCCTGGGGGCCAGCAATCAGGCTTGTGTATATGGCATGGCCCCTCTTGCCTGGTTTCTCGCTCATCTCCTATAAACTCTTCCTCTACCAAGGCTCTCATCATCATCTTCTCCTGCTCTTTTTTAAATTAAATTTTTAATGATAATTCCAGAGTAGTTAACATACAGTGCTGTATTAGCATAGGGGTACAGTATAGTACAGTATAGTGATTCAACAATCTTATCCATTACTCAGAGCTCCTCACGACAAGTGCACTCTTAATTCCCATCCCCTAGTTCTCACATCCTCCTACCACTCTCCTTTCTGGTAACCGTCAGTTTTTTCTCCGTAGTTAAGAATCTATTTCTTCGTTTGTCTCCCTCTCTGTCTCTCTCACTTTCTCTCTCTTTTTTCCCTTTGCTCATTGGTTTTGTTTCTTAAGTTCCATATGAGTGAAGTCATATGTTTTCTGTCTTTCTGTGATTTATTTCTCTTAGTATAATATTCTCTAGCTCCATCCATGCCATGGCAAATGACAAGATTTCATTCTTTTTTTTTCTTTCCAAATTTTCATTTAAACTCTAGTTAGTTAAAATATAGTGTAATATTGGTTGCTGAAGTAGAATTTAGTGATTCTTCCCTTACATACAATACCCAGTGCTCATCATAACAAGTGCCCTCTTTAATACCTATCACCGATCTAGCCCATCTCCCATCTACCCTCCTCCAACAACCCTCAGTATGTTCTCCGTTGCTAAGAGTCTCTTATGGTTTGCTTCACTCTCTCTTTCTTTTTTTCCCCTTCCCATGTTCATCTGTTTAGTTCCCTAAATTCCACATATCAGTAAAATCATATGGTATTTTTCTTTCTCTGACTGACTTATTTCACTTAGCATAATACACTTTAGCTCCATCTACAACCTTACAAATGGCAAAATTTCATTCTTTTTCATGGTGGAGTAATTTTCCATTATAGATATAATAATACATATTTCATAATACATATCTGTATATACATAATACATATATCTCTCTCATATATATATCTCACATCTTCTTTATCCAATCATCAGTCAATAGACATTTGGGTTCTTTCCATAATTTGGCTATTGTTGCTAATGCTGCTATAAACATCAGGGTGCATGTACCCCTTCAAATCTGTAATTTTTGTACATTTTGGGTAAAGATCTAGTAGTGCAGTTGATGGATGGTAGTGCAGTTCTATTTTTAACTTTTTGATAAACCTCCATACTAGAGCTACATACTACAGCTACAGAGTAGCTGTTTGAATTCCCAATGTAAGAGGGTTCCCTTTTCTTCACATTCTTGCCAATATCTGTTGTTTCCTGTATTGTTAATTTTAGCCATTCTGACGGATGGGGGGTGGTATCTCATGGTGATTTTGATCTGTATTTCCCTGATGAGTAATGTTGAGCATCTCTGCTTGTGTTTGTTAGCCATGTGTATGTCTTCTTTGGAAAAATGTCTATTTTGTGTCTTTTGTGCATTTCTTAACTGGATGATTTGTTTTCTTGGGTGTTGAGTTTGATAAGTTCTTTATAGATTTTGGATACTAACCCCTTATCAGATATGTCATTTGAAAATATCTTCTTCTCCCTTTCCATAGAAACCTGATTGTTTTCTTTCACTGTAGAGAAGCTTCTTATCTTGATTAAGTCCAAAAGTTCACCTTTCCTTTTGTTCCCTTGTCTCCAACCACATTTCTAGTAAGAAGTTGTTGTGGCCAAGGTCACAGAGGTTGCTGCCTGTGTTCTCCTCTAGGGTTTTGATGGTCTCCTGTCTCACATTTATGTTTTGCCTCCATTTTGCGTTTATTTTTGTATATGACATAAGAAAGTGGTCCAGTTTCATTCTTTTGCATGCTGCTGTCCAGTTTTCCCAACACCATTTGTAGGTCCATTTCTGGGTTTTCTATTCTGTCCCATTGGTCTATGTGTCTTTTTTTCACCAGTACTATACTCGTTAGACCATAGCTTTGTAATACAGCTTAAAGTCTGGAATCATGAGGCCTCCAATGTTGCTTTTCTTTTCAAGATTGCTTTGGCTAGTAAGGGTCTTTTGTGGTTCCATATAAATTTTAGGATTGTTTGTTCTAGTCCTCTGAAAGGATTTAATTTTTCTTGATGGCTGAATACATCTTCTCCTGCTCTTAAATACTGTTTACCCGCCCTGAGTCAGGCTCTCTGCTCAGCAGGAGCCTGCTTCCCCCTTTCTCTGCCTGCCTCTCTGCCTACTTGTGACCTCTCTCTCTGTCAAATAAAGGAATAAAATCTTTAAAAAAAATACCATTTACCCTACACTCTTTACTACATTCACTAATTTCCTGCTTTGCCACATCTGAATTATATATCCTACCAGGGAAGGGGGTCCTAACAGTGTTAGGAATGTGCCTGATGGAACTCCTTAATGCCCTTTTACCTGGTTTCCTGCCTCTCAGAAGCAGCCATACAAACTAGATGACCTGACCTTGGAGCTCCTGCTTATCGCACACCCTGGGAGATTCTCTTACAAACTGTGTGGTCTTTGAGAAGTGGTTGGGTTGGACTTTCCTGACAGAGGCTGAAAGACAGAACTTTGGCTGAAGTTTTTTAAAAGGCCTTTTTGTTACACTTGCAGAGGGGCAGACTTGCTGTATGCTTACTTCATACATTTGCTTTTTTGTTCATGAAGTCATAGAAGGAAATAAGTGTTGAGCAAGGAGAAGCTTCCAGTCACACAGATTTCCTGATCTGTGGTGGAAGGGACTCTGTAGGGTAGGGCATTTGTTTTACATTTGCAGCTTACTTGGTTCCTTTAATTTCTTGTGTCAACTAGAACACACAGTCTCTGTGTTCACAGAGACTCAGTTGCAGTGAGGGGTCTTGTGAGTTCAGGGGTTCTGAAAGTGCTGGGGGAGGTGGGACATTCCCCATGGTCGGGATGACTTGCACAGCCCACAGTTTATCATGATGTGGGGATCCAGGGATAGACATTGTTGAATATTGGGTGCCACGACTAGGGTGAAGTAAGCAGGCATTCATCTTGGCCGTGAAATGTGTAAGTCATATTCTAATGCAATATTTTTGAAACGCAAACTGTGTGCAGAAAAAGATATCAAGATTTTAAATGAAAAAAAATTTTTTAAATGAAGAGAGGATCAGTAACGGTGTCATGTCAAGCCAGATGGGAGCTGGTAGCAAAAGGAAAAACCAATTATGCCAATTCTGTCTTTATTACATGTTTTTAATAAATAAATAAAAGTCTTAATTTCTTGATCATAGATTTTTTTTTAAAAAAGACTCTACCTATCCATTTGACAGACAGAGATCACAAGTAGGCAGAGAGGCAGACAGAGAGAGAGGAGGAAGCAGGCTCCCCGCCAAGCAGAGTCAGATGCGGGGCTCGATCCCAGGACCCTGAGATCATGACCTGAGCTGAAGGCAGAGGCTTTAACCCACTGAGCCACCCAGGCGCCCCGAGATCATAGATTTTTTGCATTCACTTGATTCTTCAAAGGACTGCATAAAGGACTTTTCTTTACTATTGAGTCTTTTAGCATTCTTAAACTTTGAGCCCAAGTCAAATCCTCACTCATCACACCCTAGTTCCAAACTTGCTGGTAGCCACTGGATTTGAAGAGCATTCCTTTGACTTTCATCTTTCATTTCCTTCCTTTCATCTTCTGCCTACTGGTTGAAGGTAGTTATGGCTCAAGGGCGACAAAAGTACCATATATCAGAAGTTGTATTGACAGTATTTAATACCAATCTGCATGTGATTTATTTTTGGCTTTGTAACTCATTCTGCTTCTCCACCAGAAATCCACCAGGGGAAGATTGAGCAGTACTAGAGTAAATTAATAATGGAAAAAAAAATGATTTTTAAAAATAGATTTTCAAACACTATAAACCTTCAGGCTGTTTTAAAATAAGAGCTTTATTTCTCACCCCAACACATTTTCTAAGTAGAGTGATAGTCCTCTTGTTTATGAGATTATTGCATGGTGGTATATCTAAGGCATATTTCAACCTTTCACCAATTGGGAGTCATCACTAGGAGGCCGCCTATGTGTATAGAGTGGTGGTAGGGAGCACGTGCTTTACGCTGTGCCTCACACTCATATCATAAGGTAGCATGACACAGAAGGAAGTGCACAGGATTGATCAAAAGGCATTGATTTCTCATTTGTCACTTATTACCAGGGTAAGCTTCAACGCTTGTAAGTCTTGATTAACTACATTCTTTCAATAGAAATAACCATAGATTCTTCCCAGGGTTGTCGGAAAGAACAAATTGAATCACAGAGGGAAACACTTTGAAAACTGCCAAAGGGCTCTGCAAATAAAACAAGTTCTTCCCTTGATCAATGTGCAACCATGGGGCTGATGAGGCTCTGCAGGGAGCTGAGGCTGACTTCTCTAGAAGCCCAGAGAATATCGAGGTTGCATTTTTAGTGGTAGCCTGTTATTCTAAAACACACTAACTATATAAAAAGATGGTGGAAGGAAATCCTTAGAGGTCTTCACTGAGAAGTTCTCCCTTATAAAATGCAAAATAATCGTAAAGAGTAGCTTGCAACAAAGCTTCTTGAGAAGGGTACATGGACCTCAAATGCAGCTAGCTAATTGTGCAAGAGTTTCATTGATGTAGCAGTGTCAAAATAACGAAGACATGGAAAATGCTCCATAGAGAAAATAATTATTTCTTTAGGATATGAAAGAGTTGCACCAATTCCTGGAACTAAAGAATCAATGTATCTTAACTAATTGGACTAGAAGTTGGTCATCTCTGTTTTAAAGATGTCCTAGCTATTGCAAACTGAAATAGTCCCTTAATATATCTGATGGGAAAACCAAAGAGATAAAAGCATCCTTTAAGATTTTCATCTGTCAGATAAACAGATGTCATTTTTTAAATAGTAATTAATTTAAAAAGCCCTTAATTTAGAGAATGCCAGTTGTATTGATTTCACTGCTCTCCTCTGGTCAGTGAGCAGGTGACATACAAAAGTCTTGTCTTTAGTTGAGCTGATGGCAATGGCTTGCGACAAAGGAAAAATATTCACTTTTTACTGGTTACACTGTAGGATGTGCTGTTTGAACACGACATTAGAGATGGATCAGCTCCTATCTGACAAGGTCCTTGGTTGGCATTAGTTTAATTAGTTTTCTCTGGAAAACCACATGCTCCGGAAGAAGCCTTCAAGGAAAATGTCACTGTCATGAAGGAGAAAGTAGACAGGTGCTTCTTATACTGTGCAGTTATCTCAGATCCCAAGAATGTAATTTCTTGCAGTGAAGGATTTATTTGGTCTAACATAGTGGTCAGGTCTCCTAAAATATTTTCCATTTGTAAACTAAAATATCTCAGTAGGTGAGGCTATTTTTAAGTGTCAGGGCTTATCAGGCAGCATTTTAGAAACTTGAGCATTATATAAAACCCATTTTAGAAAAGTAGCAGACACTTGCTATTAATTTAGATTATTTTTATTATACTGTTACTTAAAATACAACAAACGCTGTGTTGCACTGAGCAGAATCACCATGTGCACACACTGGGTTGCCTGGGCAATAAGCAAGAAAGGACCAGGAGATTCATCTTCTCCCCCTGCCATCAGCAGCTCCCTTCTTCTGACACAAGACCTGGAATGCCTTTTGCAGACTACTCCCGAGATTGCTGGTGCCCACATCCCCAGTGTTGCTCCAGTTACCCCCATGGACAACTTTATTCACATACCTGCCCAGTAAAGGGGACACCCACATGGGGAAGCTCCCCTACATGTCCATCAAATTACACTGGCCTTGGCTTTCCTCTCCATGGGGTGATGGAAAAAGGGTGATCCTGTGCTTTCCCTTATATTAATCTGGCCTCTTTAGTTTTTTCTTTGCTCGATATGCCCTATCTTTTATCATTTTCCGTATGGAATTTGTCCCAAACAATGATGGAGAGTGTTGGGAGCTAGTTTCTATGACAAACATGAAATTAGGTGAAAATGCCCTGAGTTTGGCTCTTCTACAACCAGGAAACTAAATTTTTAAAATTGAGTACAAGTATAAAAAAGTCATACCAACAACATTAATGTCATGTAATAATCAATTGTTGTTTGGGTGAAACCAAAGCATCCAAATTGAGTTTAATACAAGAAAAGAGTAGCCTTAATTTCGCTAGTATGTTAGTCTACTTCTGTATTGTAACTGGAAAGATATTAATTTTAGAGAATGCCTGTTTGGAGAAGTTCAATGGGAAAAGTGTTATTCATAACTTTAAGGCCTTTTTAGTACGTAGACCTCCTATTTAACCAAAATTATGCAAGCAAGTAATTGTTGAGTGCATATTTTGAAGAGATGCCACATGGTGGCATAAACTAGTCAGAGATGACTAGTTCATCTTAAAATAAGGTCAGCATTGCGATGTTATTGAATCTATAATAAACAGGTGCTTAATCCATTTATTCCCAGCATTGCAAAAAGAAAAAGTGTTCATTGTAATTCCAGGAGTTGCTGCTAGTGAATTGTTCATTAGTACAGAGCAAGATAGGTTAAACTGTATGTCATGTACATGCCTGAAATGAGAAGAGAAGGCCGATTGTCCACTTGGTGTGGACTCTTTGAGTTTTATGAACTCTGTACCATGAGCTGTGTGAAAACCTACATCTTCCACCACTGTTTTCTAAAACATGAAAAGATATAAAACTTATGTGTGATCTGGCCATTGTTTCATTCATTCATTCACCCAAAACACTGAGCACATATCATGTGACAGGCACTGTTCTAAGCAATTGTGCACCTCACTGAACAAAACAGGCAAGATACTGGTCTTCATGGAGCTCATACTTTAGCAGGGATAGACAGAAAATAAGAGATATATGACAGAGTTAGTTTTATAGTGTGTTGGAAAACGATAAATGCACTTTGCAAAGAAAAGTAGAATGGGGTCAGGGCAAATCCTCCAGATGGGAATGTGCCTTGTGGGTTCAGGAAACAGTCAGTGTGGCTACACATGAGTGAGTTAGGGTAGAAGAGGAGGGTGGTGAAATGAGGGCAAGGCTGTGTAAATGCTGAGAAACCACAGCAGCCACATGGGCTGTTACTCTGAGAGGAAAGGAAAGCCACTGCGGCTTTTTGAGTGGAGGCACCATGTGATCTGACTTGCATTTTGGAAGGGTCACCCTGAAAGGATAGAGGTGCCTTCAACCAAGGGGGGAAGCGGCAGGTGGGGCAGGTATGGGGGTGAAGTGAGATAAGGAGTTCAGTCCTGATCTGATTAACTTGGGAACCTCTGGTAGGCATCCAAGTGGAGGAGTAGTTGGACACAAGGGTCTGGGACTTGAGAGAGAGGTCTGTGCCAGAGATAAAGATTTAGGAGTCAATGAGTGTACAGATGGCATTAAAGCCAAGGGACTGAATGAAGGAGACACAGGGAGTAGATGAAGCTAGAGGGAAAGAAAGAGGACAAAGGTCACAACCGGGATTCCCCCATAACCTGGAGGATGTATTTCCTGAAACTTGCAGGAGGTCTCAGAGTAGCAATCAGATGGTCCAGACGACACAATAACTGCATTGTTCCAAATTATCATTAGAGTGAAAACACAATTTATATGTCATGCCAGAGGACTCAGAGCCCCTGATCATCATCTATGGATCCTCATTTGAGAAATCTTGTCCCACCAACTCAACCATGAGCAACTTCAAACTGAGATGGATTAATGTGACTCTATAATCATGCTTATGACTGATTTGCTCCAGAGAATGATTTTCACATTGATGCCTTGTTCTACTTTATGACTGTATCTGAAAAAAAAAAATACTGAAAATATTCTACACCATAGAAAATGTAGCAAAACTAGAAATGGGTGTTTAAAAAATAAAGAGTTATGATATTGTCCTGCCACAGCCCAGTGGGATATATTCCACTTGCCTTGGGGATGCTTAGCCTAGAGCAGTGTTGTTGATAGGGGTTCATGTGTCCTGGGCTTCAGTCTTCAGGTCTTGAGGATCTTAAAACTCTTCGTCAGCACTGAAAGGTCTGGAACTCACCTGCAGCAACAACACTTTCTCTCATCCCTGTCAGCATATCCTTTCATGCACCGTACAAAAGATGTACCCATCTGGAATCTGATTCTGGTACAGTGGCTCAAGGTGTTGAAATCTCTAGGGCTTCTTTTAAAAAATACAAAGATCAAAGGAGAACCTGATCCCAAGCGGCTTCTACCTCTTGACATGGAAACACTGCTAATAATGTAGGGATATATGAAAAAGAAGCACGGAACCCGTATATTCGGTGAAGGAGGGGTATGACAGAAAATCAGCCTTGCCTGGGAAACCATTCCCACCTTCCCAGGTCTTGCCCACTGGCACCCACGAGAGGTGCAGTCAGAGTGCCCTCTCCCCCTGCTGGCATATGTGGAACATGTGTGGACCAGTCATCCTGAGTAAATCTTCCAGCACATTCTTCTGCAGAAATGTCCTGAAACAAGTTCTCATTCATGCACTGACAGGGTTCAGTTAACTGAGCTTCTGGAGCTTTCCTGGATGTATTTTAATTAGAAAGTTCACATTGCACATTACGATGAACTCAGAATACCATAAATTGTAACAAAAGATTTATTCATTTCTTCTAATTTGTCATAATTTATAATCTGGAATTGTGTATCAATATTTTTCCTGTATTATTTTTTATATGTTAGTAGTTTGCACCTAAAACACTTTGAAAGTTGTATTCATTGCATGTACAATTATATAGTATATAATGAAGATATTCTTTGCATATATATTTTTCCAGTTTATCAGTTCCTTTATGTAGAAAAAGTATGGTCTTGAAATGCTGAATATTTTTCAAAGAGTGTTGTACTAGGCCCAGCAATTCAAGGTGCATTTCATGGAAAAAGAATAGAGAAGCAGAAGATCACATTGATTTCAGCTTTGCTTTCTAAAAGAGACCAATTACAGCACCAAAAATGCCAGTTCATAACTATATTACACAAAACAACAGAATCTTAACATTATAAGTAGCCAAAATATTTCTTCTGTGATTGCAGGGAAGAGAATTTTCCTATCTTATATTCCAAAAGTGTAATCTGATGCCTGGAATTTAATGCTTGCAAATAAAGCTAAAATGCACTATTTCTTTCTTTGAATTATTTCTAAACTTTTCATCAACAAGAACCACAATGATGTTTTCAACAGATAGGCTCACAATTTAAATATGGTTGGAAGTGTGTTTCTATCAATTCGTTTATATATATATACTTTTTCTCCTAACAAAAATTTTACTTGCTATTGTAGAAAATTAAGAAAATTCAGGTAAAGGATAATGCTGCTTATTATATAGAGAGAATGCTTTTCTTTTCAATTAATGAACTATTTATATCAATTACTCAGGTCACAATCTTTGAGTATAGTAGATAGACTCGAATTCATTTTAAAAATAAAATGAGGGGAGAATTAAAACTAGATACTCCTGGGATGCCTGGGTGGCTCAGTTGGTTAAGCAGCTGCCTTCTGCTCAGGTCATGATCCCCGCGTCCTGGGATCAAGTCCCACATCAGGCTCCTTGCTGGGCAGGGAGCCTGCTTCTCCCTCTGCCTCTGCTGCCACTCTGCCTACCTGTGCTCTCTCTTTCTCTCTCTGACAAATAAATAAAATCTTAAAAAAAAAAAAAAACCCTTGATACTTCTAAATAAGTCTTAAGTGAAAAAGAAAGTTAAAATCAAACCACAGACTATTAGATAAGACATTATATTAGATGAAATAATGAGATTGGGTTAAAAGAAAATCATTAGCTTTATTTATCTTTTTTTGTGTGTGTGTGCACATACACAATTATTTTATGTACAACAAAGGAGTGGGGAAGAGGAAAATGAAAGGACAGAGAAAACTGTTTTGTAGTAGTCAGGATGTGGTGGAACCAAATTGTGGTTTTGTGATTGAGACTGTCTTCTTGGTCTGGAGGAACAGAGTTCTGGAGTCAAGTAGCAGGTTCCCTTTTCAGTAGACACCTCTGTCTGCTGCTGGGACACATCACCTGTATCCTCACCCTCCATTTCCAGCTGTGCAGGTGTCTGTTTCATTGACTGGCCGCCCATCAAATCAGAATCTGCCTTATCGACAAACCCTGTTGCAGTCATTAGGCTTTCCTCAGTTTACTAATTGGTATTCGTCTCTTAATCCTACACCGCACCACAGAACCACCCCGCCTCTCCACCTTCACAGTAACCCGATTCTTGTTCTCGGTCTTGACTCCATCCTTGGGCTTTTCGTTGGCCATGGCCACCGCTGGAGTCACCTGTGGTGCTGCTTCACGTAAGGGGTGATAGGTCCACACCCAGCGAGGCAGCCCCAGGAAGAGGTGGTGGCCTCAGTGGAGAGGGAAAAGCCTTGGCTTTAATATGATTATTCAACAAGAAACAATATGTGGTTAAGCATTCAATAGAATAATCTGGGCAACACAAATAAATAAAAGACACCGTAAAGAAAAAATAGGATTAAGCATTAATAACTTCTTAAACAAGCCCACAAAGAATAGAATCGTTTATTTAAGAGCAGTTAATCCCCCACTGTTTTTAGTTTTGCTCACTGGAGGAGAATCCCTAAGAGAATTGGATCTGTAATTTATAGTGCTGTTTTCATTGGTCTCTTCATTATTCACGGCAATTACAGCTTTGTTTTAGATTCTGCTTTTGATTTATGAAATGGGCCCTCCTTATTCAAGTGATTCCTTCTTTTCATTCTAGTTGGTCCTGTATTAGTAGTCACTTCTGCTCCATATTTGCGCTCATCTGGTGTGTCCTGGTCCATCTCTGTGAAAAATAAGCTTTGCTTCAATTTGGTTTACATGTTTTTCTGAAGCAACACTTAGCTACTTTGGTTTGCCCAAACTGGTTTGAAAACTGTTCTCTTCTGAAGATGGAATTTGCACCACTTGTTCTTATCTTAGTTAATGCAATTGTGTTTCATGCTTGTTTGGTTTATCGTTCACTTTTTTGGTGCTTTCATGGGTTTTATTTATTTATTTTTCTGATGTGTTGTATTTTGTCTTGCTACTGATTTGGAAAACATAGTCTGTTTGAGAATATCTTTCACTAAAAATAGGGAAACATTTATTGTCCTGTCATCTTAATATTATCAATAAAGCCTCAGTGCCTGGCATAAGGTGAAGAATTTCGATTGCTTTAATTTTTTTCTCTGCTTCTCCGGTTGTGTGAGAATGATCTCAGATTTTAAAACCATTTTTGACCTTTTAATTACATATAATCAACTAAACAATAATCATTCACTAAGACCTTATTTTGTCTTGTTGTTATCCCTATTGCTCCCCTCACGTACCTTTTTGAGTATTTTTAACATGGCGTGCGTGTTTTGCTCTCTGAATACTTACCTACATCAGAGTATGGTTATCATCTCCTACGTTGTGATGATAAATTGTTATAATTGGGAATCCCTGGCCACATTCTTTTCCCTGAAAAATTCTGTGGATATTGTTCCACTGTCTTGGCATAATTCCATTGCAGAGAAGATGAGCCTAAGTCTGTAGTTAACATGATTTTACTGCTTTTGTCCTTTATGTTTGAAATTCTGAAGTTTTATCAGGATAAGTTTAGGTGCGATACTCTTGTTTTCAAGGTAAAAACCTAAACAAACCCTGATATTCTGAAAGCTTCTTCAGTCTGAAGTTTCAAGAATTTCTTCTATTATTTATTTAATTGTGTGGATATTTTCTCCCTCGATTGCTCTATTTCTTCACTGTGAATTTTCTTATTCCATAACCTCAATTCCACTGTCCCTTCACCAGTATTTTAAATCCTTTTCTTTTTTTCTTTTTTAGATTTTATTCATTTATTTGACAGAGAGAGATCACAAGTAGGCAGAGAGAGGGAAGGGGGAAGCAGGCTCCCCACTGAGCAGAGAGCACAATGTGAGTCTCAATCCCAGGACCCTGAGAACACAACCTGAGCCGAAGGCAGAGGCTTAACCCACTGAGCCACCCAGGTGCCCTGGTATTTTAGTTTCTATTTAAATCTCTTCTCCAGCACATTTGGAAGGCTGTAAGGTTGAGAAGGAGGCGGGGAGAAATAGAGATGGCTTCAGCTGTCTTGCAAATTAGCATCACTGGGGGGGGGGCGGTGGCCTCCCCAGACTTCGGAGATGGTGCTTGAGGAGTCTGGATTCCCAGCACCTGCATCTCCAGCACTCTTGGGCTGCCTCTGGCCTCTCCAGATCCATCTTTCTATGGCACCTGAAGTTCTGTGTCATAAATCTTCCACTTAGTAAGTGAGATCAAGCTGCTGGCATTAGCCTGCTGTACACACAACGCTCAGAACTTTCAATCATTATCTTCGGCAATTTCTTTTTCTTTCTTTCCCAGAAATGCATTCTATGAAGGAATATATCTAGCTGCCTTTGCAGAGTTCTGACCCACAGTGGGGCTCCCTCTGCCATTCCATCTCTCACTTTAATTCTGTATGCCTCTGGTCAGAACTTTTTCACTTTGAAGCTTTTGTTATGGTTGTTTCCTTCCCTCTTCCCACCCAAAATCCCAATGAAATGTTTGCAGGTTTTGACCAGGGATTCCTACTTCAGGTGATATGAAAATTGGAAGGGGTCATGTTGTTGACTTTAGGGTTGTTTGTTTTAACTTTTTAGCCAGTAAGTCCATAAATGGTCTTTGCATATGGCCTCCAAAATGCCCTAAATAGCTTAAAGAAACAGAAATGATATTCCCATTCATGACCCGTGTTCAGAAATAATCCAAAGTGAAGAAAATGGGTTTCCATTTATTTCCACTATGAATCAGATCCTGCTTTTCCCAGATGTAGGAGTCCTTTAGTCCTGCGGCTCTGTTCTTTCCAGAATGTTGTGAGAAGCAAAATGCTAAAAGATAGTCACATATTTATTAATTCCTGTGGAGATCAAAGTGTTGGTGTCCAAGCACCATCTTTTAATCTCTCGTATTTTGCTTCTGATTCCTCTGCCTCCCTACCCTCAGTTATCCTCTTTTAGGAATGATTTGATACATCTGACCCCAAATTCAGTTTAAGGAGTACCTTTCTTCTGCCAGCTAACTAAGCTTAGGGGTTAAAGGTCCTTTTATGTTTATAGGTAATTTCTCCAAGACATCTTAATTGAGTCCCTTCCTTTAGTTGCCTACATTTTCACCACGAGTCTCCAGTAGCTCTACCAAGAGATAAGTACTTACCTGGGATGGCCAAATTCTACCACGGAATCTAGAAACCTTCTCAGGCTTCTGTCCTTTCATTGGCATCACAGTATGCAGCTGAATCCTACCTCTTAGTTGTGCAAAACTGATGTCTGGTTTGTATTAACTAATTACTTGCCAGAACAGCAATTGTTAGCACGGGAGTACTGCTGGACAGCCACCAGGGCCGGGAACACTTATATTCTTTTTTCCTCTGACCTCAATTATTTCCTCAGAGGAAGACTCTGTTCTTCCTCTTGTCACGAAAATGACCTTCTGTCTTCCTCTCCCTATCAGGAAGCCAGTTAGGACTGGAAACCCTGAAGTCAGGTAATTAAGGATTTGCCATAATTGAATGATTTTTTTTTTTTTTTTTTTTTTTTTTACCAACCTCTGTAGTCTCCAGAGACTCCCACTTTTGCACTGATAGTCCACAATGCTAAACTGCGGATTTGCCTTTCTTCTTTGGAAGTGTTTCGAGAAAAACCCAGGCAGGTATCAGCAAATGCAGCTAAATGAATCCAATGTGACGGCCAGTTGCCATGGAGTAAGCCTAGTTCTTTAACTCTAGTTGCTGAATTCCCTTGGGAAAAGAGAATGATAGTAAAAATTTCTCTTCCCAGGAGATTTCATTTAGCTGTCTCTGTCTTATTTTCATGCAGGATTTCCCAGCACCAGGCATAGTGCTTTTTCCTCTTACCACTCTCCATAGGCTAAGGTAGTCTAATTAAAGCAATGGATCATTCACACTGCTTCTCAGAGAGCTATAGCGAACAGGGTACCGGCATTTCAAAATGGGTTTTTATGCACTGCATCCTAATTATACATGAATACTGCACAATTATATCGAGACATTTATTAGACATTTATTTCTTTTCCTCTTCAAAGAAAGAACAAACATTTGGTGAGCCATAGCATGACTTAGGAGATAAACATTTTATGTAAATTTTTAAAAATCTCTAGTAACAAGCACCATTCTTGTTCATGTCAATTTTCTTAATTTTGTACAATAAGCATGTACTATTTTTAAGAGACAAGGGATATGAGCATTAATTGGCATAAAAATCCTTGCAGCTATTGTAAAGTCATGAGTCTGATTGAAAGTAGCACTAGAGTTCTTTGCTTATTGATGGAAAAGATTAGATATATTTCAGTGAGAGAAATAGTGCATTATAGTTTTGAACTTTGAAGAATGGAGACAACCTGGAGTGCTACGGAAAGGAATCTGAATTCTGAGATGCATATTACAAAGGGGAAACAACGCAAGACTTGGAAAAATATTCTAATTATGTAACCTAATTATTAATACAAGACATGCTTTTAGGTAATCTTTTTCATTGAACTCATTTTCAGTGAGATAACTTGCTTAAAAGTCTTAATTTTTACAGTAAAAGCACTGCAAAAAGTAGCTACATATCTATATCATTAAAATAGTTATTTGCAATGAATCTTGGAACACTGAAAAAATAAAATAAATTTTTTTAAAAAGGAAAAAAATAGTTACTTGACTTGTTATGGTTAACATTTTGGGACTTCCAGCAAACACTGTGATTCTGAGCATCTCTCCGCTGGGACATGAGGGAGAAGACATCAGTTAGGATGACAGAATGAGATGAAATCATATTCCAGAACTACAATTAGCACATTGTGAGTGCAGACCCAATCCAGGCTGCCTGCACAGACCTCTCTCACTGCTGGCTGTCTCTGGGTGGAAATCCTGGGAGACTCTCTGGGCTCTCAGAGCTCAGTTGTTCCTTTGGAAGAATGGGGAGCAGGAACACATCAGATATGTTCTAATGCTCTTCTGTCTTTAAGTCTGTGATTCTGTTACTGTGACACTCACAGATACTTCTAAATGACCAGAATTCCACAAAGATCCAAGGCCTATTTTTCAAGACAAGCATCCTCCAGAGTTCTCAGACCTTGCCTGGGGCCCTGTCCCTCCCTCCCTCTCTCTCTTTCTCTGTCTCTCTTTCTCTCTCTCACACACACACACCCCTACACACACACACACACACACACACACACGTGTTGTCTTCAGCATCTCCTGCATGCTTTGAGTTCTGATCACACCCATTGGGTAACTTAAGTGCTCTGACATGACTTTAACTGGCAAGGGGTAAGAAAGAGGAATGGGGGAGAGGACAGAAGATTCATCTCCCTCCTTGACCCTTTCCTAGCACCCCTGCAACACCACTTAGTCACCTACCTTCCAGGGAGCTCATATCACCACAGAATGTGGATGTTTCCTGACTTTGTCTTATGACAGTCAAATAAATGGCATAAATACTATCTAAGGTCCTATAATTTGCCATATGGTCACAGGATAAAAATCTAGGGCTACAAAGATGAGTCCTTAGACTTTGTCCTCGGAGTCTTAATCAGGTGTGGAAAGAGAAATAAACCAGATCAGCAGGAGCACAGTATTGATCGTACCGAGGTCAAGGTGGGGAGCTCTGCGGGGAGCCCTTGGGCTGAGGACTGAGGGCCAGTGGGGTTCTGTCAGACTGACCAGGCAGAGGTAAGTAGGAAGACATAGAAACACATCTGAGTGTGGAATGTTTAGGGGAGGACAGGCTGCTCCCTGTGCCTGGCTGTAAAGTGCTTGTTGGGCAGGGACCAGAGAGATGAGTCTGAGAAGACAGATGAACTTGAAATAAAGAGCTCTGGATGACGAGCTAAGTCCAGAATTCATCCTCGGCAGCAGTGATTCTCAACCTTGTCAGAGCCAGAGCCCCTTCTTATAACAAATTCTGTGTAGTGTCTCCTGTACAGCGCAGTCTGAAATGAAATTCATATTACTATAAACTATTTACATACATAATAAAAAATTACATAAAAAAACAAAGACCCTTACTGCCCTAGCTATGACATGAAGGAGAACATAATGGAAAATACGTTTTCAATATGTAAATGCCTGGACCTCACTAAAATAGAAGACAAAATGAAGTGGCTGGATGTTTGAACCTATACACAGAATCACTAAGGATGTAACAGCTACAGATACACACGATACGGCGTGACTCACGGACCTCATCGTCATCAGTGATGGAATGTAAAAAAAAAAACCCCAACTCTTGAAAAAGTGCTGTACGCGAAGGACAATATTCCCTTGATTTCCTAAATGTTTTCACTTCTGGAAAATCAGAGTATATGAAAACCATGCAAAAATATTTTGTGTGTCTTTGTAAATTGGAAGTGGTCCCAAGTTTATATAATTATAAATAGCTTTTTCAATTATAGGAATGCTTGGTAAGACATCCAAAAGTCACACTGCAGGGGGAAGGAACTATTATTTCTTAGAAAGGACAGTTTTGTGTGTATCTTCAGGACCTAAGTATGTACTTTTGGGGCCCAGGTGAGGGGACTTGTGAGTGGCTGTGAAAGTGAGACTCCCAGCCAGGGGGAGTTAAAGCTGCAACACTCCAGCAGAGGAGTTGGAAATCTGCAAGTGTCCTACAGAAAGAGGCAGTTTGAAACGACTGCCCTGGCCTGAGGAAACCAACAACAGATTATATGGGTTATACTGGAGACAGCCAGGTCAAAGTTCTTCTGTCCCTGAGCTCTCTTCCCTGGCTATGCTTTAACACTGGAGGAGCCTCATGAGTAGGGGGAGGAGATGCAGAAACATTTTCTAACACACCGAAGTGTTAGAAAAATTCATTATCCCCTTGGGAAAAAAGTAAAGTGTTAGACTGCTTCATCATACCACATATAAAATTAATTCCTAGAGGAAATAAAATCTACAAATAAAAAATAAAATTGTAAAAGAACCAGTAGAAAATATTGATAATATTTTCAAAATTTTGGCTTAGATAAAGTCTTCTTCATATCTAGAAGTCACGAAAATGGACAGAGTTGGCTACGTGAACCTTTAAAATTTCTCTGTGTTGTGAGATATCAAAACCAAAGACAAATGACTGCATAGAAGAAACTAATTACAAAATGTATTACAAATAAAAGTATCTTGAAAATATGATGATGGTTTCTGGACAGCATTGATAAGAAACAGAAAAATAAATCCTTACAAAAATCTAAAGAAAATGAACAGGCAATTCTTCAAAGGAAAGATACAAACAGAAGCCTTGGCAGAGGTATTGCTACAAATTAGTGAGAAAAGAAGGTCTCTTCGTTCCTGCTGTTAGGTCAATTGTCTATGCACATGGGCAAAATGAAATTAGATTGCTAACACATATTACAACAAAAACTAATTTCCAAGTGAGTAACTCCTTACATTAAAAAAAAAGAAAATGTTAAAACACAAAATATTTTTAAAATTTTAATTCAACTAATTAACATATAATGTCTTAATAGTTTCAGAGGTAGACTTCAGTGATTCATCAGTCTTATATAACACTCAGTGCCATTACATCACATACCCTTCTTAATGCCCATCGCCCCCACCCCACTCTCCTCCAACAACACTGTTTTTTCCTATGTTAAAGAGTTTCTTATGGTTTGTCTTCCTCTCTGATTTCATTTTGTTTTATTTTTCCCTCCCTTCCCCTATGCTCCTCTGTTTTGTTTCTTAAATTCCACATATGAATGAAATCATATGATAATTGTCTTTGTCTGATTGACTTATTTTGTTTAGCACAATACCCCCCTAGTTCCATCTACATCACTGAAAGCGGCATGATTTCTTTTTTTTTTTTTTTTTGATGGCTGAGTAATATTCCTGTGTGTGTGTGTGTACAACATCATCTTTAACCATTCATCTGTCGATGGACATCTAGTCTCTTTCCATAGTTTGACTATTGTAGACATTGTTGTTATGAACATTGGGGTGCATGAGCTCCTTCAGGTCACTTCATTTGTATCTTTGGGATAAATACCTAGTCGTGTAATTTCTGAGTCCTAGGATAGCTCTATTTTAACTTTTTGAGGAACCTCCGCATTGTTTTCCAAAGTGTCTATACCAGCTTGCCTTCCTACCTGCAAGGGTGAGAAAGTTCCCCTTTCTCCACATCCTTGCCAACATCTGTCCTTTCCTGAGTGGTTAATTTTAGCCATTCTGACTGACTGTGGTTTTGATTTGTATCTCCCTGATGCCGAGTGATGTGGAGCATCTTTTCATGTATCTGTTGGCCGTTTGGATGTCTTTGCAGAAATGTCTGTTCAAGTCTTCTACCCATTCCTTGATTGGATTATTTGTTCTGTGGGTATTGGGTTTAAGAAGTTCTTTATAGACTGGATACTAGCCCTTTATCTGATAAGACATTTACAAATATCTTCTCCCTTTCTGTTGGTTGTCTTTTGTTTTTGTCAACTGTTTCCTTTGCTATGCAAAGCTTTTTATCTTGATGAAGTCAAAGTAGTTCATTTTTGCTGTTTCCCTTGCCTTTGGAGAGGTATCTAGAAAGAGGTTTCTGTGACTGAGATCAAAGAGGTTGCTGTCTATGTTCTCTTCTAGGATTTTGATAGATTCCTGTCTCACATCGAGGTCTTTCATCCATGTTGAGTTTACTTTGTGCATGGTGTAAGAGAATGATGCAATTTCATTCTTCTGCATGTGGCTGTCCAATTTTCCCAACAGCATTTATTGAAGAGACTCTTTTTTCCATGGAATATTCTTTCCTGCTTTGTTGAAGATTAGTTGACTATAGAGTTGAGTGATGTCTATTTCTTGGTTCTCTATTCTATTCCATTGATCTATGGGTCTGTTTTGTGCCAGTACCCTACTGTCTTGATTATTACAGCTTTGTAATAGAGCTGGAAGTCTAGAATTGTGATACTACCAGCTTTGTTTTTTTCTTTTTCAACATTCCTTTGGCTATTTGGGGTCCTTTCTGATTCCATACAAATTTTTAGGATTATTTGTTCCAGTTCTGTGAAAAAAGGTGATGGTGATTTTTTGTTTGGTTTTTTTTTTTTTAAAGATTTTATTTATTTATTTGACAGAGAGAAACCATAACTACACTGAGAGGCAGGCAGAGAGAGAGAGAGAAGGAAGCAGGCTCCCTGCTGAGCAGAGAGCCCGACGCGGGACTCGATCCCAGGACCCTGAGATCATGACCTGAGCCGAAGGCAGCGGCTTAACCCACTGAGCCACCCAGGCGCCCCGGTGATGGTGTTTTGATAGGGATGGCTTTGAATGTATAAATTACTCTAGGTAGCATAAACGTTTTAACAATATTTGTTCCCCCAATCCATGAGCATGGAATATTTTTTCCATTTCTTTTGTCTTCCTCAATTTCTTTCAGGAGTATAGTTTTCAGAGTATAGATCTTTTGCCTCTTTGGTTAGGTTTATTCCTAGGTATGTTATGCTTTTGATGCAATTATAAATGGGATCAACTTAATTTCTCTTTCTTCTGTCTCATTGTTAGTGTACAGAAACGCAACTGAGGGGCACCTGGGTGGCTCAGTGGGTGAGGCCTCTGCCTTCAGCTCAGATCATGGTCTCAGGGTTCTGGGATTGAGCCCCACATTGGGTTCTCTGCTCATCAGAGAGCCTGCTTCCCCTTCTCGCTACCTGCCTCTCTGCCTACTTGTGATCTCCCTCTCTGTCAAATAAATAAATAAGAAAATCTTTTAAAAAATGAAACTTAAGGACGCCTGGGTGACTCAGTTGGTTAAGCAGCTGCCTTCGGCTCAGGTCATGATCCCAGCATCCTGGGATCTAGTCCCACATCGGGATCCTTGCTCTGCAGGGAGCCTGCTTCTCCCTCTGACTCTGCCTTCCACTCTGTCTGCCTGTGCTCGCTCTCGCTCACTCTCTCTCTGACAAATAAATAAATAAAATAAAAAAAATGCAACTTATTTCTGTGCATTGATTTTATATCTTGCCACTTTGCTAAATTCCTCTGTGAGTTCTAACAATTTTGGGGTGGAGTCTTGGGATTTCCAAATATAGTATGTCATCTGCAAAGAGTGAGTTTGACTTCCTCTTTGCCAATTCTGATGACTTTTATTTTTGTTGTTGTTGTTGTCTAATTGTTGAGGCTAGGACTTCTAGTACTATGTTGAACAACAGCAGTGTTAGTGGGCATTCCTGCCATGTTCCTGACCTTAGGGGAAAAGCTCACAGCTCTCAGCTTTTCCCCATTGAGAGTGATGGGCTTTTCATAGATGGCTTCTATGATATTGAGGTATGTTCCCTCTAGCCCTACACTGTGGAGAGTTTTGATGAAGAAAGAATGCTATACTTTGTCAAATGTTTTTCTGCATCATTTGAGAGGCTCATAAGGTTCTTCTCCTTTGTTTAATAATGTAGTGTATCACACTGATTGATTTGTGGTTGTTGAACCACCCTCACAGTCCAGGAATAAATCCCACTTGGTCATGTGAATAATCCTTTTAATGTACTGTTGGATCCTATTCATTAGTATCTTGGTGAGAATTTTTGCATCCATGTTCATCACAGATATTGGTCAGTAATTCTCCTTTTTGGTGGGATCTCTGTCCGGTTTTGGGATCAAAGTAATCCTGGCCTCTAGAGTGAGTTTGGAAGTTTCCATTCCATTTCCATTTTTTGAAACAGCTTCAGAAGGGTAGGCCGCTAGTGAATGGAGTAGGGGATCTATAGATCACCCAAGCGACTTATGCAAACCTCCTTGTTTTAGTAGTCCCCTTTGCCTCATGAGCCAGAGATTTAGTGCCAGTAGTTCTCAAAACTTTTGAGGATTCTGCACTGTAAGTCAAGGTGACTGTCAGCAGGATCCCAAACAATACATATGAGTGTATGAAAGAGTGTCATTCTAGACAAAGGCAGTTACATAAATCTGGGCAGACATATCTGCATGCTGGGGTGCATTGCTTGACTGGAGAGATGTGGCCAGGATTTCAGCTCCAGCTCAGCTGATTGGGTGCAATTATGCAATGAATAAGCCACACAAAATTGCCCTATTTCTCAGCTTCCTTTATGACCGTTTTGAGTCCACCTAATTGATTTCTTTGCATCCATTTTCCGGAAATGTGTTGCTATTGTCTTTTCCCTGTTCTTCCTGTTGTTGTGGATTTATGTGTTCTTCGTAAATGTCCTTTTAAATGTGATTTTTAGCATGGTTTGGGGAAGGAATAAAATTAAGAGAATGTATTTATCCATTATTTAATCAGGACTTTATTCCTTCTTTTGAACTACTACATTTTTCCAGGTCTTTAAATTTCCTGTTTGTTCATCATTACATTGAAGGTATTTGTGTTTGTTTCATACTGGGAATTGACCTGGGACCTGCCAAAATGGTATCAAAAATGTTTGAACATATATCAAGCCGAAACGAAGCAAGGAGTAGAAGTTTATGCTTCTTGCTATTAAAATGAATTCCCTATGACCATCTTTGAAGGTGCCTATTCTATTTAATTTTTAGCCTTCAAATTATCTTTTAATAAGAATATCCAATACACTTATACTTCTTGGTCATGATCGTATGAATAACTTCATGTTGTTGGCCTTGGTTTTGTTTTCTCTTTTTTTTATCTTCCTTCTCCATATTATTTTTTTCTCCATTTTGTGTTATGGATTTACTTTATTTTCTTTAGATATTTTTTGCTTATAAGAATGACTTTGGTATATGCACTAGTTTTAAATTCTATATTTATTTGTTAATGTTATGTATGCAACATTTATATGAACTTGGAATTTGTTTATACCACAATTTTCCTATTCTTTTATTAGTTTCTCATTTAACTGGGATTTTTTGATAAATATTTATAGGAAAGTTACATATGAGGTTTATTTTGAAATTGGTTCCTATGTGACCATTTTTCTCTTGCCATATTTTGGCCCTCTTGTTTTATATTCTGTAATATTGTGAAGGTGAAATCTAAAGCAAGCTTGATTTTCCTTCTATGGATGAGTGAGGTGGAAATTTTTTCCTATGCTGAAGTAGAATATTTTTATATGTGGGGTTCTTTTGTATATGTGTATGTGTGAGTGTCTGAATGATCTGCTAAATTCTTTAATTTTGAAAATTCACCATTTCACTACAATTTGTTGAGGTATCTTTTGATCAATGCTTGGAGTGGAAATACAGATGACTTTTTTTTTTTTAAAGATTGTATTAATTTATTTGACAGAGAGAATGGGTGGGGGAGAGGACAAGCAGGGGAAGTGGCAAGCAGAAGGAGAGGGAGAAGCAGGCTCCTCACTGAGCAAGGAGCCCAATGTGAGGCTCAAACTCATGGCCCTGGGATCATGACCTGAGCTGAAGGCAAATGCTTAACTGAATGAGCCACCCAGGCACCCCAATACAAATGACACTTTTAAGAAAAACTTAATTATTATTGTGTTCAGTTGGCCAACATATAGTATATCATTAGCCTATGATGCAAGGTTCAACAATTCATTAGTTGCATATAACACCCAGTGCTCATCACAACATATGCCCTCCCTAATACCCATCAGCTGTTTATCCCAACCCTTCAACCCCTTCCCCCTTCTATAACCCTCAGTTTGGTTCCTGGAGTCCAGAGTCTCTCCTGGTTTGTCTCCTGCTCTAATTTCTTCCCATTCAGTTTTCACTCCCTTCCCCTATGGTTCTCCATACTATGCCTTAAGTTCCACATATGGATGAAACCATATGATAATTGTCTGCTTGACTTATTTCACTTAGCATAATCCCTTTCAGTTCCATCCATGTTGATGCAAATGGTAGGTATTCATCCTTTCTGATGGCTGAGTAATATTCCATTGTATATGTGAACCACATCTTCTTTATCCATTCATCTCTTGAAGGACATCTTATCTTCTTCCACAGGTTGGCTATTGTAGACATTGCTGCTATGAACATTGGTGTGCAAGTGCCCCTTAGATCTGTATCTTTGGGGTAAATACCTAGTACTACCATTGGTGGGCTGTAACATAGCTCTATTTTTAATGTTTAAGGAAGCTCCATACTGTTTTCCAGAGTGGTTTCCCCAGCTTGCATTCCTACCAATAGTGTAAAAGGATTGTTTCCCCTTCCCCACATCCTTGCCTATATTTGTTGTTTCCTGTCTTATTAATTTTGGCATTTTAACTGGTATAAGGTGATACCTCATTTTGCTTTTGATTTGTATTTCCCTGATGGCTAGTATGTTGAACATTTTTTCATGTGTCTGTTAACCATTTGTATGTCTTTTTTTGAGAAGTGTCTGTTCATGTCTTCAGCCCATTTCTTGATTACATTATTTGTTTTGGGCGTGTTGAGTTTGAGAAGTTCTTTATAGATCTTGGGTATTAGCCCTTTATTTGATATGTCATTTGCAAATATCTTCTCCCATTCTGTTGGTTGCCTCTTAGTTTTTTTGACTGTTTCCTTTGCTGTGCAGAAGTTTTTTATCTTGATGAATTCCCAAAAGTTCACTTCACTTTTGCTTTTGTTTCCCTTGTTTTTAGAGATGTGTCTTGAAAAAGTTGCTGTGGCCAAGGTCAAAGAGATTACTGCCTATGTTCTCCTCTGGTATTTTGATAGATTTCTGTCTCACATTGAGATCTTTCATCCATTTTGAGTTTATCTTTGTGTATGATGTAATGGAATGGTCAAATTTCACTCTTCTGCATGTAGCTGTCCAATTTCCCCAACAGCGTTTATTGAAGAGACTATCTTTTTCCATGGCATATTCTTTCCTGATTTGTTGAATATTAGTAGGTCATAGAGCTGAGAGTCCATTCCTGGGGTCTTTATTCTGTTCCATTGGTATATGTCTATTTTTGTGCCAATATCATACTGTCTTAATGATTACAGTTTTGTAATGTAACTTGAAGTCAGGCATTGTGATACTCCCATCTTTGGTTTTCTTTTTCAACATTCCCCATTCCCAATTTTTTTTTTTCTGGTTCCATACAAATATTAGGGTTTTTTCTTCCAGCTCTGTAAAAGTGTCGATGGTATTTTGATAAGGATTGCACTGAAAGTGTAGATTGCTCTGGGCAGCATAGACATTTAACAATATTTATTCTTCCAATCCATTGGTTCTGAATGTTTTTCTATCTCTTTGTGTCTTCCTCAGTTTCTTTCAAAGTGTTCTGTAGTTCTAGAGTACAAATCCTTTACCTCTTTGGTTAGGTTCATTGCTAGGTATCTTAAGCTTCTGGTGCAATTAATTGTAAGTGGGATCAACTCCTTAATTTCTCTTTCTTCTGTCTCATTTTTAGTGTATATAAATGCAACTGATTTCTGTGCATTGATTTTGTACCCTGCCATGTTGCTGAACTCCTGTATGAGTTCTAGTCTTCTGGGTTTTCTATGTAAATTATCATGCCTTCTGTGAAGAGAGAGAGTTTGACTTCTTCTTTGCCAATGTGAATGCCTTTTATTTCTTTTTGTTGTCTTATTTCTGAGGCTAGGACTTCTAGTATTGTGTTAAACAATAATGGTGAGAGTAGGCATCCCTGACCTTATGGGAAAAACTCTCAGTTTTTCCCCCAATGGAATGATATTCTCTGTGGGCTTCTCATAGATGACTTTTATGACATTGAGGTATGTTCCCACTATCCCTATACCTCGAAGAGTTTAAATCAGAAAAGGATCCTGTACTTTGTAAAATGCTTTTTCTACATCAGTTGAGAGGATCATACAGTCCTTGTCTTTTCTTTATTCCAAAGGTTGACCCACCCTTTCATCCCCAGGATAAATCCCACCTGGTCATGATGACTAATCCCAAAATACCAACCATGATCCAAACAAAATCCAGAGTAGTCAGAAGCCACCACTGAAAAACAAAGCCAAAATGGAACATAAGAATTCAATTTAAAAAGAAAAAAAAAAAAAAAGGAAAAAAGGGGGAGGGGAATGGGGACTCTAATCTCTCAGTGTGGATAAAGCAGGGTGTTAGAGGACACTATGTCCCAAAATTACAAGAAACTAAAACAAATATATATATATATATATGCAAGGTAAAATTGAATAGAATGAAATTATAGCTATAAAAATATAGATGTGAAAAAAAGCGACTATGAAATATAAATTGATGTAATAAACATCCAGTTGAAATGCAGAAAAGGTAAAAAGAAAAAAAAAGAAAGCATAAGAAAAAGAAAAGGAGTATTTTATCTGAAAAATGAACAAGTTGTGTGCTCATACCTGGAGCGCGAGATACTGTCTTCTTTTTTTTTTTTTAGATTTTATTTATTTATTTGACAGGCAGAGATCACAAGTAGGCAGAGAGGCAGGCAGAGAGAGAAGAGGAAGCAGGGTCCCTGCTGAGCAGAAAGCCTGATGCGGGGCTCGATCCCAGGGTCCTGGGATCATGACCTGAGCCGAAGGCAGAGGCTTTAACCCACTGTGAGCCACCCAGGCGCCCCAAGATACTGTCTTCTCCTGGCATTGAGATTCTACAGTCTGACGGGATCCATAGGGTTGCCATCCACCTGTTCTTCCAGTCTGTCTTCTGCAGGAGGAGCTTGCTGGCTGTTTCTCAGGTAACCCTGCCTAGACGGAGTTGCCCTGCTCCCTGTCAGGGGGTGGAGCTCGGTGGAAACTGGTCCTCTGTGTGGTTTTCCTTCCCTGGAGGCTTTCTGCTTCTCTTCTGATGATCAAAGCAAACATGGCTGCACCCAGAGCAGAAAGATTGCAGTCTGCCCTCTTTAATAAACCCTCTAGGACAAACAGTCTCCAGCTTCGTATGCAACGAAAAATGTAGCCTCCCATTGGAGGCTTCCAGTGCAACTCAGAGGTAGTCCCAGGGGCCTGCTCTTCATAATTCTAAAACCTCTAGCCGCCAGGGACTCATTTTTGCAGCCATAGCTCGTGGATCATGTCTGGCTGCTGCTGTAATGCCCTTCTCAGGCCGCTACCCTACTTGCAAGTTTTTGCCCATTCGTGGGCATAGGTTCCCATTTTTTTTTCAGGCTGGTCAGGAAAAAAGCAATTATAGACTGGCCCAGTTTGGGGTTTATGGTGATCCGAGCTGAGAGTCCCTTCCAGGGCTCAGTGACCATAACCTGCTTCCTGGTTCCACTGCTCAGGCAGGTTCAGGGTCCCCCTTTTGCTTTGTAGTCCCTCAGATCCCGAGACCACATTTGGTCTTTTCATTTCCAAACCCTAGAATTGTATCTTTTCATTTCCAGAGCCTCTTTCAGAGAGGGATGTCTCTCCCTAGAGCAGAATTCTAAGGGTTCTGATTTTGCAATCGGGTGTGATATGACTTTCCAGGAGCCAACTTATCAAGGCTCCCTCCCCCTTTTGTTTATCTTCTGGTATCTCCCCACAGACTCATAACTACATGTCCTACCTTGCAAGAAGCGGTCACTTTTCTGCTTGTAGAGATCCAGAAATATATTGTTGCATCTCATGTTGATCTCATGGGTGTTCAAAATGGTTCGATACATATCCAGTTAAATTCAGGGAACCAGGTGAAAGGGGATCCCCTACTCCTCTGCCATACTGCTTCCTTTCTTAAGAAGAACCAAAAAGGTGCTCAGTCCTGGGGTTGTTGGGGGAAGCTAAGTTATCTTCACTACTAGGGAGCATGTAAATTTATGCAGATGTTCATAGAGCAGTTAGATAACGCCATGCCCTTATTGTCTCAGTCTTCCTTTTCCATTGTTCATTTCTGACTCTCCTTGTCCTCTTTAATAAAGGTTGATTTGTGTTTCCTCTTACCTAATTATGATTCAGCCGGCCAACCAACATCTACTATTGCATTTCCTGATAAAATAAGCTTGCTCTGAGAAATGACTGTTAATGTTGACCTAAAGTGCCTCTCATGTGCGATTCTGAGGTCCCTTCCAAATGTACCTGGCTCAAAATAGCTTTCCCAATGCTGCCCTGTCCTTTCAGTCATCCCCAATTCTATTCATTATTTCCCTGATGAAAGTTGAAATTTCTGCCAATTGGAAGTGCACTTAAAGCACCCCACAAATGAAAAAAATGGAAATAATATCTGTGAAGCATCTCCTACAACATTTAGGTTAGAGTATGTGGTCAAAAATGTGTTTCCTATCTTTCCCTGTTGTTAAAAAAGCCTCACTTGCCCTCAAAACAGTTCTGAACATTATGAAAACCCAGACAGGGGCACTTGCACAAAGTGTAAGAAGCCTTGTCTCTTTCAGAGAAATGTTCATTGGTGGGCCGAAATTTTTAAATAATATTTTTGCTTATGTTTTGACAGTGATAAAAATACAATCTGTAAAATTATAATTTCTCACAGATTAATTATACTAAGCTGTTTCCAACTAGTGAAATTCTTGTGGTGTTTCATGCTTAGATAAGCAAAGTGGTAGGCACAGAGAGCACGCCACACAAAGCATGTAGACATGACACAAAGGATGCATCCCATACAAGGGCAGGGGAATAACTGTCCTGAGTCAAAGTCAGAACCCCTCCCACTGCAGGGCCTGCTGGGTTATACCAGGTATTTCAGTGTGGTGGCGTTGAGCCAGATTCTTCCCATTTCCATACTGCGCTGATGACATGGCTTCCTGTAGCTCACTGTGGCTTAATTTGTTGGACTTACCCAAATTACACTACAATGCCCTAGACAATATTTATTCTGATAGTGGCCTAGTTTTCCTGCGTCTAGAGAAATAGATAAGAAGGCTGAGAAATTGACACTTTTCTTCAAAAATGAGCTGCTGAGAAATTTAAAGAAGTAGTTGTAAATTCCATGAAATCATCATGAGTAGTTTATAGACAGCAAAATAAAATGCTATCCTGTATTCGGAGAAGACTCTTTTCCCTCTATAGTTTAAGTGAACACTTGAAGCATTCATACAGCTTTTATTTGAGCTATCTTTTATTCCCTGATTGAAAGGGATTTGCACTAAACTCCTTCATCTGCCTCTTGCTCCCACATGGCCAGTGGCACAGAGCTTTTAATTTATTTAACGTGTTTATTTACTTATTACCAAATATGTAGAGACTATTCTGCAAATAAACAGCCTTTTCAAATACTCCATCCTTAATCGTGGTCTCACTAGTATTCCTGCCCCCCGGAGACACCAACGTCTCACTAGTATTCCTGCCCCCCGGAGACACCAACATCTTGGAAGTATGCAAAGTTTTTTTCATTTAGTCACAGATAATCCCCCAGTCTTTGAGTTTCACCAGCCGTGATATGTTTCACTATCATCAAGAAAGTTAGTTGAATGTGTTTTTGGCCCTTGATCTTCCAAAACTCTCAAACACTGTTTGTATAACTATGGGGACAATAATAGGAGTCTATGATTAATTAGAACTTAAGGGAAATGGAGAGTACAATTTGGAGACAACTATTCTTTTTTTTTTTTTAAGATTTTATTTATTTATTTGACAGACAGAGATCACAAGTCGGCAGAGAGGCAGGCAGAGAGAGAGGAGGAAGCAGGCTCCCTGCTAAGCAGAGAGTCCGATGCGGGGCTGGATCCCAGGACCCTGAGATCATGACCTGAGCCGAAGGCAGTGGCTTAACCCACTGAGCCACCCAGGCGCCCCACAACTATTCTTTTTCTAACTTCTATTTCCTGTCCCCAAGTCATTGCCATGTCCTGCAGCTCTGTTCAAGGACATCTGCTTGTCTGTCACTGTACTTGGCTCTACAAAGACCTTGTTCACTTTCTTGTTTTCTGTGGAAGGGGTTCAGGACAAGCCACCCCCAAATGTGCCACTTTGGTGTATTGATTACTTCGAACTGAAGACACTTGAAAAACAGCAAATGCACAAGGAGGCTTTCTTTTTTTGAGCTTCCTTATCTACCTAAAGACACGTCCTCTAAAAGGAACTCAATAGTCATAAATCCCTTTCCCAGAAGTTTCATCAACCAGGAAGATGGACTGGTCACAGGAGAGGAGACTAGAGGTCAACAGCACACCCAGAAACACATGGTCACACATTATCACAACTCCCGTCTCTTCTTTTAAGGGCCCATTCATCTCTCCTAAAAATTACTTGCTTTCCAGATTGTCTACATGCCCTCTGCTCCCATTCTCCTATTAAGATGGGTTTATACAAGCTCTCAAATCTCACTACTTTTGGGGGTATTCATTTTTTCTCCACCCTATGTGTGTAATGTTAAAAATTAATAAATTTGTATAGTTTTTCTCTTGCTAATCTGTTCATTGTCAGTTTATTTCATTGAGCCAGCTATAGAACCTAAAAAGGTAGGGTTTTCTTTTCCCTGAACTATGGTCCCTATATCCTGACTAGCACCTAGATAGTACGCATATCCTTGTGTCCTCCAGTTTTCTGTTTTCAGCTGTTTCTAGGATATCGCCATTCATGTGATCCCAACACACTCAGAACTAAGCTGCTTATCTCTTCCTGCCTCCCACTTTGTATCCTTCCAAGATGTTGGTTGTCTCCAAGGGGCAGGAGTACTAATGGGACCACAATTAATAACAACAACAACAACAAACAAAATAAAACCCAACAACCTTCACTTTGAAAATCTTCAAACTTTCTTCTAAATGTAATGTTTCTGTGTACATAATTATGTTGTGCAATACACAATTACTGAGACTGGATATAGCCTAAATTCTTCAAAGGCATTTTATTCTAAAGAGTAGGTCTTCAGAGAATCTAACCTATAGTGGTACAAGAACTCTTTACTTTGATGCAAGAAAAACCTCAGCAGAGGCTTACCAAGAAGTACATGAGATTAACACCCCTCTCCCTCCTCTAAGAATTACCCTGGAGTCCTCGATAATTAATCAACTCTTCAAAAAATTCTTTCCAGCTTTCTGAACTAACTCTGTTGCCACACAGGACTGAAAGATAGGCTGCAGGATTAAGGGCTTTGCTATCAGACAACAATGGCTTGAATACCTTGGATGACTTTGTTAGAAAGATGCCACAACTCCCCGGTGTGCTGTCTTTAATGGAACTGATAAAATGAGAACTGCTTTGGAAAATGACTCCCTTTTCAAATGATGGTTGTGAAAGCTATTTACAATATCCTTTATTTAATGTCTTCCTGCTTACTGTGTTTTCTTTTTCTAATCCTGGAACTAACAATTAAACGTGTTTTGGTGGGTATCATCTAACATTTTTTTTTTCACTAAAACATGTCCCATCTCTAACAGTAATGAAAACTCTATGAATAAGTCTACTTGATGAAAACAGCACGGTTATCATTGCCCTGACAGTGTTGTGTAGATCTAGGTCATGCATTCATTTAATTAAACATTTGCTGCCACTACTACTACTACTATTATTATTAAGTTATTATTGAGCACTCATTGTACAAGAAGCAATGCTTATGTTGAGAGGGATGGAAGATGTATACTTTCTTAAGTATACAAGGAGTTTAGATTCTATATGTGCTGCCAAAGCAAGCACTGGAGAGTTTAGATTTTAATAACAGAATAGAATAGGTAGCCTGAATAGCCACAATAAAAACAGAGAATTGGAAATGTCACCCACCTGCCTACTCACTTTGCAGTGCTGGGCCTCCCATATTCTATTCCCAGCATTCAACACTGTCCATTCTAGCCACCACCACTCTGCACATGAGAGTTTCCCTCCTCACCAGGCTCCCCAGCACCTGAATCTAGACCTCATTTCCTGTTAGAAGAGTGGTGCTTTTCAAAGTCTTTGTGTCCAAGACACAAGCCCTTAGTCCTCTGTGTTTTATACCTTCACTCATACATGCGTTGTAGAGGTGGGTCATTTCTAATGAAGCAGCCATCATGCTTCCTCAGTCAGGCTATATAAGGGGTTGACTTTCTTCTCCATGTCAGCACTGAGCTGTAGCGATTCATTGCACTTTCTACCCAGAACACACCATTCCACAGCAACCATGCCCTCTCCCACTTCTTGTAGCATTCTTTTTTTTTTTTTTTAATTTATTTGACAGATCACAAGTAGGCAGAGAGGCTCGCAGAGAGAGAGAGAGAGAGGAGGAAGCAGGCTCCCCACTGAGCAGAGAGCCCAATGCGGGGCTTGATCCCAGGACCCTGGGATCATGACCCGAGCCAAAGGCAGAGGCTTTAACCCACTGAGCCACCCAGGTGCCCTTCTTGTAGCATTCTTGATCACCAACATGACACTCTCGCACAGACCGAGGTACAACAAACACAAAACAAATGCAAACAGGTGAAGGGTTCAGGGGAGACAGTCTGGCTATCTAGCAGCATCGTAAGATTCAACCCCTTTTCGCTCAGGTCTCTCTAGAACCATCCACAAAAGGGCCCAATGTGAAACCTCAATGACACAGAAGAGAAGAATAATTGAGCACAAGGAGGAAGAAGAAGAGACTCTGGCCAGCATCACACTCAGTTCTACTGTGAGTGATGACAGAAAAGATGTGGGCTGGAAAAACTGTTACTGAATCTTCCCACCATCTCAAGAATGGCCTGAAAGACACCAAAGCAGTCCACTGGATAATCCCCAGCCCTGAGGAAATTTGTGAGGGGAGGAGGTAGTGATGTCATCTGCTCTATCAAGGACACTTATTGAGGATTTAACAAATTATTCATTTCTTGCTTTGCCCACCCTACATCTTCCCCAGACCTGACAGTTCTGATTCTCCTGTCCTTGGTAGTTTCAACAGCTTGATTCTAAACTCCACAGAGGACCTGGGTACTTACAGTTTAATAGCTCTTTCTGCATCATTTCCAACTTCTACAAATAGCTTTTCAATTATTCCTGGAGGTCCTTGCACTAGAGTCTTTGAACTCATGCTGACTCAGAGGAAGATCCCCAGCTCTGATTCCTGTTTCCCCAAAGCCATCTGCCCTTTTAGGGTTATGAAATTCAGACAAAGAGCAGGTAATGAGGAGCTTGTCAATTGAAAGTTTTAGAACAGAATTGTTGAGTCAAGGCAGTACTAGACAAGTTGAACTAAGATATATTAGCTTTTGCAACAGTGACAAACAACCCCAAGAAATCCAGTGGCTTGCAAAACAACAAAAATATTTTTTGCTTAGGTTACAAAAGGAGGACTGCAGATTTGCTTCAGTTCTGCCAGTATGGGTAAGTTTTTCTGACCTCTGCTCAGTTCTGGCTCCCAGAGAAAGAGAAGTTTCTATATGAGACCTGTTATTCTCACAGCAGAGGACATGAATGCAGTAGAGCCCGGGGCCAATCCACACAATGTAAAACTTCTAGTTAAATAAAGCTAATTGCATGGACTTTTGCAACTCATTAGCTAAAGCACAGTGGGCCAAGTCCTGATCACTTTATCCTCTTTCCCCACGAAGTGGGTCGGATCACTTAACACAGGGTGGAGACACATAATCCTATTTCAAAGAGATAGCAAATATTTGTAAACAGTATCGTGAGGACTATAGGTTAAGAGAGGAGAGAAGGTGACAGGATCTCAGTGACTAGAATGGGGTACAAAGCAGGGTTTGGTCCACAAGAGATGGGCAGTAAGTCAGTTACTAATTTCCATAGTATAATTTTTTTTATGATAAACAATAGACATCTAACTCAAATTAGCTCCATTGAAAATGACCTAATGTGTTGGCATCTCCAGATGGAGTTGAAGGATGCAAGCTCTATGCTCACAAATAATTTCCCCAGGAATCACTTCCTGTTTCGGCCTCTTCTACACAGTTTCAAGATGACTTCTGAAAGCTCTAGGCTTACAGTTTATCAGCTTAACCCCAGTGGAAAGAAAAATGCCTGTTGACCAATAACTCTAATGACAACGACATTCATTGCTTCTGAATGTCTCACTTGTTTCACATTCCTAAAACTAGTTCATGTGTCAGAGGAATGTGATAGTTGCCTAGACCTGGGTCACATGGTCACAGCTAGAAATGGAAGTGCAGTCAGCCACACCTGAAACATTTGGGTGAAAACTATGGAGTAGTTCTCCAAGGAATTTTGAGGTCTTCTTACCAAATGGGAATGCTAAGAGCCCCACAAAACCACTAAGGAGAATTGTTGGTTAAATTAAATTTATTCATGCTGGGTGAAGGAAAACAAATTCTCACCAACAGGGAAAGTTATGGCAGGATTTTGAGAAGAGTAGGGCTGAAAAGGTCAGGCGGAATTCTGGTGATGTTGGGCAGGGTTTTGGAAGTGAGGAAAGAGTAGGACAGGTGGATGACACTACCAATAGGTGGGAAGACATGAAGTGGGGATTTTCCCATGAACTGTTTAATGTAACATCTCTGTCCTCCCCTGAGACTCGCTTTTCCAGAGCAATTGTAACCACTAGCTTGGGTCTTGACTGACTGTAGGTTGCATTAGGTTGCATTCTTGGTAAGTATCTGTTTTATAGTGAGGGGATAGGTGTGGCTGATAAAAAGAGAAGATGCCCCCAAGATGGGTCATCGTACTAGCCCAAGGATAGCCATTGGGTTTACTTGCTGTGGAGTCACTTGAATGACTAATCCAATGCCCTTTTGATCCCTCTTGTCTGAGTACAGGATTAGATCAAGAGCTAGGTGAGCATTAAGAATTTTGAGCTGTGGTTTTTGGCTCTCCAGTATTGGTTGGGAGGCAGTGGTGGAGCATGAGTGACATTTCTTGGAGTTCTCTACTGGTCATTGGAATATCCCTACAAGCTTCAGTTCCTCTTTCCATTCCTGAAAGCTAGAGGCAGCATTGTTCTTCAGGGAACCAGGAAGAAGGCTTAGGATAATGGAGAATAGGACAGAGAGTGCAAAGTGGTGGACAGGGAAGGGAAGAGAATCTGTGATCAAGAAGAAAGTCAAACTTTTCCTTTTAAAATGATGGGGGTCACTATATGAAAAAAGCTGAGTCAGCCCATTTAAATGAAATACCACAGCCACTTTTTGATCAACAAGCACCAATAATTTCTTCCTCCCTTGCTTATACTGAAGACTCTTTTTCCCTAAGGAGACTCATAAATGGGGTTTAAAAAACTTTGTAAGTGATCATTAATTCCTGTGAGTTCAGAAAAATTCCCGATTTCAGTGCTCAGTGTTGCATCCCCTAATAATTTTTGTCTCATGAAAAAAAGTAATTTTTCTTTCTTCTCTGACTGCCAGAAAATCTAACAAAAAGTGCTAAAGAAATAAGAATCAGGCCACCCCTGTGTGGTAGTAAGGACCTCGACAGTCCCATGTTGTCAGAGGTACCCTTCTCTGTGCAGGGTCTTGGACCTCACTTCCAAACTCCTTTGTTTCCTAAATTGTTCCTTTCTTTCCCATGCTTTTCAAAAACAACGAACACAATCAAATTAAGGGACTAATGGCAGAAGCAATGAGACTCTTTTCTCTATTTTTCCAATGTCTCTCTAAGAAGGGGCCCTCATGTAGGGCAATCACATGTCTTGATTTTTGACAGTAATGATTGGGTGAACTATTCCAGAAAGGCCAATTCAGAATTAAAAGCATTCTTATAAAGAAATATGAAGTTTTAAAAGGTGTTTTCTTGATGTTTAATGATAGGGTTATGTATGTGTAAGTAAATTGGGTCCAAATCACAAAACGAAACATATCTATACATACTGCTTCACGGTTCTGATCTTTATAGGAGCCATTGTAATGGTCCTGTCCTTACTCTGCTGCTCTCAGCACAACAGATTGAGCCAGCAACTTGTATTTATTGTAATTGGCACCTGCTCACTTTCTAATAAGGACAAAATGAGAAGTTTAGTTCCTCTCCTATGCACTGTGCACAGCATATCATGCATGGAGAGGCAGAGTTGGGGCCACTGCTTCTTTCCCCATCCACAACTGACCAAAGAAATCATACCACTTTTCACTGTGGTCATCAATAAGATTCGTTGTTTTTCAAAGATAAAAGGTGAATGAGCATCTGTTGAAAGAATGAACAAGATTTTATTTTTCAGCAAAAACAGAAGTGTCAATGTTGAAAAGCAAGACAAATATTTGGTTTGGGATATCATTAAGATGGCCTTTTTGTTTTGTGCCCTCCCAACAAGTATCTATTGCACATCCAACCCTTAGATTGTGCACGTGTCTCTTCTATAACTTTTGGGATGCACTGGAAACCCAATTGCCTAGCCTCTGGCCAAGGGACATATGAAAGGATAAGAGAAAATCAATGAAAAGTTAAGTAAGGACTTACCACGTACTAGATATATTTTATGTGCTATACATATAATAAGTCCACTGTAAATATTAGAAAATACTTTGATTGGCTATGGGTCGTATTAGGGAAGGTTTTCCAGAATGGATTATAAAATGTTGAAGTTGACCAGATGTCTTAACCCCACAAGGGAGCCATAGCTGTTTCTCTCCTCCCTTTCCAGAGAGAGAGGGATGAATGCCTGAAGGTGGGTGGTTGAGTCTAAGAGTCACAAGAAAGCAAAATGTATCACTCTCAGTCTAAACATTACTTGCCTTAGCCCAAGCCTCACTAGCAGGAAAGCCAACCACCCCTTAAATGACATTGTCAGAACACAGGCAAGGGATATTTTTCTGTAAGCCTGGGTTTCCTCCTCTATCAAATGAGCTAATTCTCCCAGTCGATCTCTAAAGCCCCTTCTAGTTCTAAAATTTGATTATTCTTTTTATCCAGACTTGCCCTCTCAAATAGCTCGTGAGACAATTATTTTTAACACCCCATGAGAAATGAGAGACAACTATTCTTAACCCTCCTTAAGGATGATTAAAGAAAGAAAGAGGAATTAATTTTGTTCTTTACACATAATAACGTAACATTAATGAAATAACCAGAAATAGAATACAAATCCACAGATGGCTTGACTTGTGTAAAGTGCGTGCTATAAAGAGTAAGAATAGACTTTGGAACAAAGAAAACAGGAATCTGAATTCCAGCTCCATTTCCACATGACCCCAAGTTTCTTTCTTCCTTGTTGAGGAGGTGGAAGACTGCGCACAGCTCAGAGTGGTTGCAGGACTGAAATGACTAAGCCGTGTGACTAGTGTGGTGTCTGGTGTACAGAAGACCTCAGTGAATCTTTGTTTCTCTCACAGCCACCCTCTGTTCTTTCTATCTTCATTTCATTAGCCTTTCTAGGGGCCTATTCAGTTAAGCCTTTGAACCACAGTTGTATTGTAATAAACTTTACCTGTAATTACATTCTGTATTTATTGTAATTGGCACCTGCTCACTTTCTAATAAGGACAAAATGAGAAGTTTAGTTCCTCTCCTATGCACTGTGCACAGCATATCATGCATGGAGAGGCAGAGTTGGGGCCACTGCTTCTTTCCCCATCCACAACTGACCAAAGAAATCATACCACTTTTCACTGTGGTCATCAATAAGATTCGTTGTTTTTCAAAGATAAAAGGTGAATGAGCATCTGTTGAAAGAATGAACAAGATTTGTAATATTTACAAAAACTCCATGAGGTAGACACTATTCTTACTGCCCATATTTTCTAAATAAGGAACTTTTGTGTTTAGAGACGTATAATTCTCCAAGATCACATAACTAGTGGGCCCCCATATTTGAGCAAAGCGTAGTTAAGTACTAAAGTCCATGCAATCAGCCAACACTCTATAATGTCTTCTTCTTTTTAAAAAGATTTTTTAAAATGGGATGCCTGGGTGGCTCAGTTGGTTAAGCAGCTGCCTTCGGCTCAGGTCATGATCCCAGCATCCTGGGATCGAGTCCCACATCGGGCTCCTTGCTCGGCAGGGAGCCTGCTTCTCCCTCTGCCTCTGCCTGCCATTCTGTCTGCCTGTGCTCACTTTCTCTCCCTCTCTCTCTCTCTGATGAATAAATAAAATCTTTAAAAAAAAATTTATTTGACAGACAGAGAGGCAGGCAGAGAGAGAGGAAGGGAAGCAGGCTCCCCGGGGAGCAGAGAGCTGAATGCGGGGCTTGATCCCAGGACCCTGAGATCATGACCCAAGCTGAAGGCAGAGGCTTTAACCCACTGAGCCACTCAGGTGCCCCACTCTATAACTTCTAATTTACTATCACAGAAGGCATAGAATAAAAGGACAACATTCTTTTTCCTAGTGTAAAAATATCAAAACCAAGAAGGTAGAATTTAGGCAATGGGTTTTCATAGATAACAGATGTCCACATAATCTTCTGGTTCTTGCCAGGGGTTGTTGTCACTGGCAAAATGCATACATCCCAAGGGTTAATTGTTGCTATTTTGTCTCCTGAAGTCACATTGACTAGAAGAAATATACATCAGGGAGAGAGATTCCAATATAATAAATTATTATGTAAGATAATAAATCTTTGAAGATTCATATTAAGTTTACTAAACAGATACATACTTCCCATTATCGCTATTGTGTTGAATACTAATGCAGCAATAAATATGTACAATACATGTAATCTGAAAGATTTTTTCTGAGATGTGCATCATTACTTGAAGATTTTGGAGTAAGATTCCTTCTTTTTATCAGGAAAACAAAATTTAAAAATTTCAATTTTTGTCTAGAGCTGGCTCTATCCTAAATTAATGGCTCTATCCTAAATTAATGGATGTATTTTATTTATATGCAAACATTAATTAGAGGAGGAGTTTCATAAGTACAGTCTTGTCATGGTATGGCATGATGACATATGCTTCAGTGTTAGGACAGATCTGTGTTCCAAATATAGCTTTACTCTCTACTAATTGAGCGATTATTAAATTCCATATACAAAATTAGTACAATTATTCTTTGTGTTCTTGAGGAACTAAATGAGCTTCAGGTTAAACATGAGGGCTCAAACACATATTATTACCACTACTCTCTCATAAAAATGAAAGCAATAGAGTAAAATGCATATACATCCTAAAGGGAAAACAGAACAGGAAAGAAAAGGATAGCAGATGAAGGATAGCAACACAGTTTCTGGAAGATGAAAAGTGGAAGAGAGGGGCGCCTGGGTGGCTCAGTGGGTTAAACCTCTGCCTTTGGCTCAGGTGATGATCTCAGGGTCCTGGGATTGAGCCCTGCATCAGGCTCTCTGCTCAGTGGGAGCCTGCTTCCCTCCTCTTTCTGCCTGCCTTTCTGTCTACTTGTGATCTCTCTCTATATATATCAAATAAATAAATAAAATCTTTAAAAAAAGAAAAGAAAGTGGGGCGTCTGGGTGGCTCAGTGGGTTAAGCCGCTGCCTTCGGCTCAGGTCATGATCTCAGGGTCCTGGGATTGAGTCCCACATCGGGCTCTCTGCTCTGTGGGGAGCCTGCTTCCCTCTCTCTCTCTGCCTGCCTCTCTACCTACTTGTGATCTCTCTCTGTCAAATAGATAAATAAAATCTTAAAAAAAAAAAAAAAAAGAAAAGAAAGTAAAATTGGAAGAAAAAATGGCAACTTACCTAACACAAAAAGTTAAATCCAATGTGATTAAAGAAGAGGTAACCAAAAAGAAATAGCCAGCTTTGTTGCAAAACTTCAAAAATATCCAGAAACAGGAGGCATGGTGGAGAGTGGATTAGACATGGGAGGGATTTATGATAAACTTTAATGAGGAATACCTAGACCCATAAATCTACTCCTATTCTGACACAGCCAGGTGACTACCTCTCTCCTACTTCACATGAGTAGGGAAATGTATCTTCTGAAGGAATTATGGACTGGTAGAACAGAACTCAGAGGTAACAGGTACAGCAGAAGGTAAATGTGAAGGGCACACTAAAGCAAGAGGATTAAGTGGAAGTCTACTCACTGAATGGTGATATTAATAAAATTGATATAAAGAGAGAGACATATTTAAATTTCATTAATGGAAAGTGAAAAATTAGAGAGAAAGTTACATGAGGAGAAAAAAATATAGCATGAACCCAGATGGACATGAAAGATTCTTGGGCCTCCTAAGTGTTCTATAAAAGATACAGCTGACATTATCATTTGTCATGCATGAGGTGAGGATCTGCCAAACTGAGGATGTCACCATTTGCTTTCTCCTTCAGTGTTCTGCAAACTGCTTATAAGTCCACACAATCACCAGGTAGAAGTCAATACTACAAAGCAACCCCAAAATATTCTTAAATTTTACTACAAATCTGGATGTATTGAAGGTCAACTGTCAAGTCATAATGAACCTCAGAATCCAAGGTTCTTTCTGAAGTCACCTTCCAAAAAACTGCAAGTTTCCCTCCAGATTACTCCACTTAGAAACTCACAAAGGACAATATTTGAGCACATAAAAGGATTGTGATCAATTTTCATGTGTATCACTCTTAACAATGTATTGTTAATGAAATTTTATCTAAATAAAAATAGAGACAAACCCAAACAGAAAAAGAAATTGTGACAGGAAAAAGATCATGAGAAAATTACATATGTGTGTGTGTGTGTGTGTGTGTGCAAATATGTGTGTGTGTTCTATGCAGAGATTTAATAAAATATTATAAAACACCAGTAAGGTGTTATATAAAAAAGGAAAAATTCCAGGTAGTTCAGACAAATTCTTATACTAAATAGAATTAAAATGTTGGGGAAAAAATCTGCTTACTGAACCAAGGAGATGAAAGACTTATACACTGAAAACCACAAAACATTGCTGAAAGAAATTAAAGATAAATAAATGGAAATGCATCCCATGTTCATGGATTGGAAATCTTAACGTTACTAAAATGCCAATACTACCAAAGCAATCTACAGATTCAGAGCAATACCTATCAAAATCTCGATGACTTTTATTTTTTTTTTTTTGCAGAAATGGGAAAGTCCATCCTAAAATTTATATGGAATCTCAAAGGACCCTGAATAGCAAAAATTATCTTGAAAATGAAGAACAAGCTGGAGAGCTCACACTTGCTGATTTCAAAATTTACTACAAAGCTTCAATAATCAAAACAGTGTGGTACTGGGATAAAGACCAATGGAATAACAGAGACACCCCTCCCCCACAATAAACCCTCACATATGTGGTTTTCTACAAGGGTGCTAAGACCATTCAATGGGAAAAGGCTATCTTTTCACCAAGTGGTATTGGCAAAACTTGGTATCTAGATGCAGAAGAATGAAGTTGGATCTTTACATTGTACCATATTCAAAATGGATCAAAGATCTACAGAAGTAGCTAAAATTGTAAAACTCTTAGAAGAACATATAAGAGAAAAACCTTACGACATTGAATTTGGCGATGATTTCTTGGATATGACACTGAAAGCACAGGCAACAAAAGGAAGAATAGAAAAATCAGACTTGATCAAAACTAAAACCTTCTATGCATCAAAGGGCACTATCAACAGAATAAAAAGGCAATGCACAGAATGAAATTAATATTTACAAGTCACCTATATAATAAAAAACTAATATCCAAAATATATTTTAAAAAATCCAAAAGAAGGATTTTTATCTTATCCAAAGAAGATATACGAATGGCCAATAAGCATATGAAAAAATACCCAACATCACTAATCATTAGAGAAATGCAAATGAGAACCACAATGAGATGTAAATTGATACCTATTAGGATGGCTATTATTAGAAAGTAAGAAAGAAACAAAGAAGAAGAAAGAAAGAAAAGCTTTGGAAGGATGTGGAGAAATTGAAATTCTTGTGCAATGCTGGTGGGAATGTAAAATGGTGCAGCTCTTGTGGAACACAATATAGAGGTTATTCAAAAAATTAACAGAAAACTACCAGTAATTCCACTTCTGGGTATAATCCCATAAGAATTAAAAGCACAATCTCAAAGAGACATTTGCACACTTATGTTCATAGCAGCATTATTCATAATAGTCAAAGGTATAAGGAACCCAAATATCCATTAATGCATGAATAAACAAAATGTGGTGTATACATGCAGTGGAGAATTATTCAGTTTTAAAAAGGAATGAAATTCTGACACAAGCTACAACATGGATAAACCTTGAAGACATTATGCTAAGTGAAATAAATCTGACATAAAAGGACAAATACCATATGATTCCACTTACATGAAGAATCAAGCCTAGTTAAATTCATAGAGATAGAAAGTAAAATGGTGATTACCAGATGCTGGGGTGGGAAGAGGGAACAGGAAATTATTATCTAATGGTTCCAGAGTTTCAGTTTGGGGTGATGAAAATTTTCTGGAAATGAATAGTGGTGATGATTGCACATCAGCCTGAATGTTCTTTATGCCACTGAACTTAAAAGTGGTTAAAATAGTAAGTTTTGTGTTATATACAAATAAATCTGCTGGAAGTTATCAGAGGCCTGACCAGAAGGTGAAGATTACTTGGTTAAGTCTGAGAAAAGGCAACCAAAGGCAAAACTAAAACAAACAAAACACTGAAACAAAACAAAACAACAACGATGAAAACAAACAAAACAAAAAACCCAGAAGATAATCCTAACACTTTGGACACTTTTTGCCCAGGAACAATTGTCAGCCCAGAAGATGTAGCTGACAGCTACAGCCTTGTGAGATATAAGAAAATATAAGAAAATGAGAATTTAAGACCATTGAAGAAGATGAGGCCTCTGGTAGACTCAATGTGCTCTAGGTTTGGGTCCTAAAAGATTGGTATCTTAGGAGTAAGGGGAAATTAGAGGTAAACTAGCACTCATTCAGATTGAATCCCAGCTTCAAATCATCTGAGTGACCCAGTGGAATAACATAAGCCTGTATTTCTAGGACTCCCCAGGAATGTGACAAGAGCACATGAAATTGTCTTTGGAGGAAAATTACATGTCTCTATGCTTTAAATGATTTCTACAAATTTCAAATACAATTCTTGGGACCCTCCCACCCCACAGAAAGAAAGACTTAAATCAGAGTAGGAGTCAGTACTACATGAAGGAGAACCAGCAGAAATAACACGCAGTGTTTAGAACAGATCTACATAGCTCAAGACACTGGAATTATTAGACAGAATTTAAGGTAAGTCTTCTTAATATGGTCAAGGAACTAAAACACAAGATTGAATATTTCTGCATAAAACTAGAAAAAAAATTCATGTTAAAAATAAAATATGGGGGCATCTGTTTAGTTCAGCCAGCAGAGCATGCAATTCCTGATCTAGGGGTCATGAGTTTGAGCCAGCATTGGGCTTAGAGATTACTTAAAAAAAATAAAATAAAATGTAATTATAGAAATAAAAAATATAATAACTAAAGTTAAAAACTCAAGGTTTATAGAATATTAGAGACATTTGAAGAGAAAATTAGTGAAATAGATAAAATAGCAGGAGAAAAATATCTAGAAGAAAGCATAAAATAAAAGGATGAAAAACACAGAGGAGAGGGTAAGAAGCCTAGGGGATACAGTTATAATTCCTAACATATGTAATGGCTTTTAACTTTATAAGACTAATGACAAGCATAGATGCACAGAGTCAAGAATTCCAAAAAATACCCAGGACAGAATATAAAGATAAATTGAAAAAAAAAATCCAAGTAAAATGGAAGTGAGAGGAATATGGAAGAAAAGAGAGAAAAGAAGCAAAAAAAAAAAAAATCACAAAAGCAGTCAAAGATTACTTTCAAAAGAGTAATAAAGCCTAAAGTTAGTGGGATACTATCTTTAATATTTTGAACCCTACTTTGCAGCAAAAATGCCCTTCAAAAAGGAAGGTGAATTAAAAACGTGTTTTCAGCAAACAAAAGCTGAAATAGTTCAGCAGATCTGACCTATAGGAAAAACTTAAAGCTATTCTTCAGTCAGAAGAAAACTTATCCTAAGTAGAAAATTTGAGATGCAGGAGGAATGAAAGTGATGACTATAGAGATTAACCAAAGTAAATATTGACCATCAATTATTATTTTCATAAGGTTTATATTGTAGGCAGAGTTAAAACTGCAAGACATGAGGAGAATAAACTGAATTAAATTGTTCTAACGTCCCTTCATTGCCCAGGAAGAAGGTGGACGTGTAATGTTCAACTCTGATGAGTCAGGATGCATGCTGTGACCTCAGGAACAATTGCTGGAAGAATCATAGCATGCACTATGCTTATTTTCCAAACTGCCAATAAGTGAAATCATAGTTAAGAGAGGAGCAACAAAAGAATACAGAAAAGCAAGAAAAATAGAGACTATATACTAGGGTTTTAGATTGAATTCAAATGTACAGATATATTGAATATAAAGGAATGATAACTCAAAAGACAAAGCTTCTAAGACTGATAGAACACATATGCAATTTAGGAGAGATATATCTAAAACACAAGAAGACAGATCAAAAATACATGAATAGAAAAAGTATTTCTTAAACACAAACCAAAATAAAATTGAAATGGCAGTTTTGATATCAAAGTAGATGTCAAGGAAAAAAATTACTAAATGAGGAAAGTTGCCTCAAAATGATAAAATATTTGATTTGCCTGGAACATATAACAATTTTAAATATGTGTGTATCTAAAAAAATCTTATATATAAGAAAAGGCAGAGGAATATAGGGATAAATCAGCAATTAGCAGCAAATGACAAAACAAATTGGCAAAATATCGGTAATGATGTAGATTTGAATTACACAATCAGCAAATCAGACTGAAAGGACATACATAGACTACTGCATCCAACAACTGAGGAAAAAGCACTATTTTCAATGGCAAGTGGACCTCTTGCGAATACTGATCATATTTTGAGTCATAAAGCAAATCCCTACAAATTACAAATGATTAAAAGCATAAAGTATCTTCTCTGATCATAAGGCAATTAGGCTAAATATAAATTCTAAGATACAGTCAGCAAAACATTTGGAAAATAAGAAAACATTTATAAGTAATCTAAAGCTAAGAAATGTAATAATAATTTAAAATTAAATTGAAATTAAAGAGAAAATGTAATGAAAACCAGAAAATCTTTTTTTTTTAAGATTTTATTTATTTATCAGAGAGAGAGAGGGAGAGAGAGCAAGCACAGGCAGACAGAGAGGCAGGCAGAGGCAGAGGGAGAAGCAGGCTCCCTGCCGAGCAAGGAGCCCGATGTGGGACTCGATCCCAGGACGCTGGGATCATGACCTGAGCCGAAGGCAGCTGCTTAACCAACTGAGCCACCCAGGTGTCCCAAAATCAGAAAATCTTTCAACCTAAATGTCAATATTTCATATCGAAAACCAGGGAAAATTTTTTCTATACATGAACTCGTCTACCTTACTACCACCTTATGAACTGGGTGCTATTATTAGCCTTGTTTTTACAGATAAGCCTGGATTTAAAATAGCTTGTGCATATCACACAGCTAGTAAATGACAGAGCCTGGAGAGTGCCCTGGGCCATCCTAAGCCCTAAGACACACCCCAACTCGCAAATATACTACTCACCTAGTTACCAGTAGAACTCAGACAAGGAACCCAGATTTTCTCACTAATTATCAAGAGCTTTGATTATGTTAGTGAAATGAATGAATTGTGAAAATCTCAACGGGCTTTTTTTTTTTTTTTTTTTGCAGAGATTAACACGATGATTCTAAAATCATTATGGAAACCTAGACATAGGACATCCACAGCCATCTTGAAAAAGAACAAAAGTAGAGGACTTCCACTACCTGATATCATGAATTACTATAAAGTTAGTCATCAAGAGAGTATGGATTTGGCACAGCTTAAATTAAAAGTCAGAATAAAAGCCAAGAAATAATTTGTACTAACAGATTCAGGATCTTCCATATTTTCCAAAAGTTCCCCTTAAGGGCGTCTTTCTCTCTAAGGGGAATGCTGTTCACCAGGAATTTCATGCTGCTAATTTAGACAGCATGGATATAAGAGAAAGCAAACCCAAGACAAGCAGAAGTAGGAGCCGAGCCTGCCAGGAGGCCTGCAGAGAAACACAGTTCTTGGACCATGGACAGCGACCGTCCTGAAGCCTTGGGAAGTGGGGAGGCCCAAGGGGTCCCTTTACAAACAGCAGGGAACGAGCTCCGAATTCCTTGTGCCCTGACAGTGAGAAAAGTGGTGGCTTTAGAAAAAGCTCTTGCATATTTCAAGTGATGCTTCAAAAACTTAATGAGTTTGGCCTTTATTAATTTCAAAATCAGATGTTTAAATAAGAGTCCTGATGACATCCAAGCTAACTGTATTAGTAAAGGGGAACAGATACAAAATAAAACAAAGATAAGGAAGTGAAGTTCTCTGAGCAGAATCCACCATCGTGGCAGCCCGGTGCGCACTCATTTTCAGAAATCTATGTCTAAAATAAATATATCTTTTGGGTAACTTACGCTGAGAATGAAAGGGTTAGAAATATTTTAAAGCCCCAGAACTATAGACTGGATGTTTCTGAAATCGCTTCCCATGGTACCAATAAATTTAATAGAAGTAGGGGAAGCCAGTGTTCCTGAGAAATTACTTTTCCTTTTCATCCTCCTTTGTCATCAAGGTTGAAGTCACCTGCAAGACGGTTCCCCTGCAGGCTCTGGTGGTTCAGGGTTCTCTCCTTCTCCTACTCCCACCCAGGAATACCTGGGCAGAAATCCAGACTCCAGTGGGAGAGTTCCTCTCCCACTCTATTCCAGCTGGTGAAGTTCACAACTCTACTGTAATATCATACCCAGGAGTGGAACAGAAAACTCCTGGACACAATGGACATTTACTACCCTGAGAGTGATCTGCTCTTTCTTTAATTGCCTAGTGGTAAACAAGGAGGTGATGGTGGCTGAACCTTAGCACAGAGCAGTGAGACTCCCTCTCTCTTTCTTTTTTTTTTTTCTTCTTAAAGAAAAAAAAAGAAAAGAGAAAAAATTCTTTTCTGGGAAAATTTTCCAGTAAGTCACAGAACAGTAGAACATTCAGGGGGTTGATTAGATGAACTAGAAAGAAAAAAAAAGACATTCCAAGTCACTAATATGAAACTGACAATATTTAAAATGTGGGAAACGGGGCACCTGGGTGGCTTAGTTGGTTAAGCACTGGCCTCTGGGTTTCTGCTCTGGTCATGATCTTGGGGTCCTGGGATCTAGCCCAATGTAGGGCTGGGGCTCAGTGTGTGGGGGGGTGTCTGCTTATCCCTCTTCCTCTGCTCCTCCCCTTGCTTGCTTGTGTATTCCCTCTCTCCTAAATAGATGAATAAAATATTTTAAAATATTTAAATAAATAAGATGTAGGAAATATAAAATAGAACAAAAGGAAAACTGGCATGGATCCAGTTATATCTGTATTGTCAAATCTACAGAATAGGGGAAATCTAAATATAAAACTAAACAGTGGAATATTACTCAGCCATCAAAAATGAAATCTTGCATTTGCAATGACCTGGATGGAACTAGAGGGTATTATGCTAAGTGAAATAACTCAATTGGAGAAAGACAATTATCATATGATTTTACTCACATGTGGAATTTAAGAAATAAGACAGAGGACCATAGAGGAAGGGAGGGAAAATAAAACAAGAAATAAAACAAATTGAAAAACAAAATAAATCAGAGAGACAAACCATAAGAGATTCCTGGACAGGAAGTGGGTGGGGGAAGGGGTAACTGGGTGATGGGCATGAAGAAGGGCACACGATGTAATGGGCAGTTAGTGTTATAGAGGACTGATGGATCACTGAACTTCACCTCTGAAACTAATAATATACTATATGTTAATTAGTTGAGTTTAATTAAAATTAAATTAAATTTTAAAAACCTGAAAGTGTTAAAAAAACTAAACAGTATTGTGTTTATTAAAGATAGAAGGAGGTAAAAGATAAAGAAATAAGTAGGTTTACCAAGAGACTATCCCACTTTGCAGGTGAATTTTGATTTGGACATAGAAATTAATAGTTGTATAAGCAGAACACCCTGATCCAAGCCATTCTTAATATTTCCTTATTCCAGAATGTCACCCTGTAGCTTTTCTTTTAAAAGAAGGAGGACAAGGTTTTCTTCTGGAAATAGCCTGTATGTCTTTTTAAATAGAATTTCTCAGTTGAATACCTGAGTTGCCATCTGGGCTTACTGCACATGAATCTCAATGTTGGAGTAGAAGCCTCCTTAAATTCTTTTAATTCCAGAGGTGATTTACAGAATCCTTCCAGTAGCATTATTCCAAGCTTGGCTGAGGACGACCTAATGACTGTATGTAGCGTTCAAATTCTAAAAATCTGTTTTGTTTTTAGACAATTCATCCTCCCCCACTCCAAGTTATAAAAGGAATCAGATTTTCATTCTCATATTTCATCTGGATGTTTTCAAAAGCAAAAGAACTCAGAAGCACAGGAGGACCTGAGGGAGGAGAAAGGTTAGTGAATGGGTTTTGTGAACCTTGTTAATGTCAAAGTAAATTCTAAGTAAGATTTCGGGGGGAGAAGAAAAACATTCCCTGTCATGCTAAAGCACTGTAAGTAGACATTTCCACCCAGATCATTGTAAATTCAGGTTGCATCTTTTGATGATTCTTTTAAAAATAACAAAGTAATAAAGAAATAAAGAAGAGGGAAGCCACATTAGTCATGTATCTTGACTCAGCCCACTGTACAATAAAAGGTAGAACATTGAAGGAAAGCACACTGAGGCTGGAAACCTATTACTAATTCAGGAGCAAATGCATTAGGAGAGCTTCAGAGCAGCAGCCTGTCAGATGCTATTAAAGAACTGTACTTAGAGACAGACTCTTCATAATTCATGGCACAATCTCACTTTCTTTGGGGGGAGAAGATTTCCTATCAATAGAAATTTCTCCTTGTGAGTGAATTGTTAGGAATACCAATTATGTACTTGACTATTTAATTCTAATGCTACTCTTAGAGAAGTCATGAAGGTGTGCATGTAGTTGGTCAAAATCAGATTTCAGCATCTTTTTACAGTGTTGTTTTTCAATAGCTCCAGTCTGGTTCAATATGAGCTGATACAAAATAAAGTTTATTAGGAACTTCTTTGATGTTCAAAATAGCTCGAAGACTGGAAAAAGAGGAAGGAAAAAAAAGCAATCATTGAAGTATCACCGCTCCAGCTACTCCCTCATCCTAAAATGCTTCTAACTTTGATGCAAGTAACATTATTATAATAAAGTAACATTATCAAATATAACATTTTTAAATAAAGTAACATTATTTTTTATTCAATGTTTAATGTTCTTGACTTGCTATAAAGAAAAATGTCCAGATAACACTACAAATGTAAATGAGTGGCTTCACTTAAAATCAGTTCTTATGTATTTAAAGATGTTAGAAAGGAAAAGGAGTTGTGGTTTAGATTATGATCTCTTATCCCTATGGGAAAAAATTCCCATCTAATACTAAGAGTTACTGTGTTTTAAGTGTGTATTTATTTGCTGGAATTCAGCCCAGTTCCTGTAGCATTTGAGTACATATTCTCACATAACATTAGTACAGCTCACAACTATATGGGGCAAAAAAAAAAAAAAAAGTAAACATTTTAAGTGGCAAACAATGAAAGGTATACTTAATGTCTGAGATTAGAAAAACCATAAATATTAGATCTGGCACCAATTATGACATAAAGGGACAAGTTCTTTTTCTCCATGTAGGAATAATCTTAGGAAATCAAAAGGAACTTTGAAAAGAAGATGCTTAGAGAAAAGAACTCTGTCTTCAAAAAATGTATATTTGGGACTATTTCACTGGAACATGAACAAATGCCCTTTGCTTTTTCCCCCCAAGACTATATGTTTTAGTATTCTGTTTTTGAAACAGACATGAAAATCAATGAATGCAACACAACCACTGGAATGTTGAGTGATCTATAAGATTTATTTATATGCCAGAAATTCAAAAGTAGGCATTAAAGAGTCATAGGGACTTTGGGCAATGGCTTTTCCCTGGGAGGTCTGAGTGGTGTCACCTAGCATAGCAATAGATCTATGGATTTATGGTAAAGAAGACCTCCCAAGTGGACTGAAATTATCAGTGCCTCCCTTTCTACCAAAAATGGTAAAGAAATCCAGATTTTGATGTTCTGAAAGAGGGCAGTTATCAACATCTAGGGGAGAAACAATGGTTTTAGCAAGAGACCCTAATGCCAGACATTGAGCTTGGTGTGCCATCCAAGTTCAGGAGGTGATTGATCTGATGGTAGAACCGTAGTAGTAGATTAACGCCTAGGTTGGGACGCTTTGGTGAGAGGAGCTGAGATACAAGACTTAGAATTGGGGTATAGTCAGTTTGAGCGTCAGAGCCAGGCTTCTCCATTGCTTTTAATTCAACATGCATTTGACTGTCAGTATAGAGATTTATTTACAAAGTTGAACTGTTTTCTTAATATTCGGTATGGAGAATCCGCAAGGGGTTATGTTAATCATGGAGTTTTTCTAGACTCAAAAAACACAACCAGCGTTTCACACATACTCCCACAGCGTGTGCACAGTAGTAAATAATTTAACACTGTTCAGCCACACAGTGTTTTTTCCCTCTATTCATGACCACATCCAGGGATGAGCAGCAATTTCTACTGCTCACAAGTCTTGAGAATAGAATTAATTTTTGAACTTGAAACAGTTGAAAGGTTGTTGACTTGATATGGCTTAGCATGTTTGAGCTGTAATAATATTGGTTCCTCCAAAAGACATTTTCAGCATTCAACTGAAGATTAACTCATGCCTCAGCTAACTTTACCAGATCCTAATAGAATGCCTTTTTAAAATCTGAAACACTCAAAGGACCATGATGATTTCAAATCAGGTAAGCCTTAGTTATAGAAATGAAACTCATTCAAGTCTCTAATATGGTATTTACACTCATATGGTTACAGCGGTGTGTGCAAAGATAAGTTCATGATTTGGGGATGGGACCCTGTCTCTCCCTCTATTTTACCTAGAATTTCTACTCGCTTCTACCTAACCACAGGAAGAGATTACCCTGAAGCAAGTATGGTAGTGGGGCCAACTGCCCAGAGTGAGGTTGGGTCTCTCAGACTGGGGGCTGGGGACAGGAAAATGCCACCTAAGAGGAAGGGAGAAACCAGAGAATGGAGCAATCGGATAATCCAGGGCCCATAAAGGAAATTTAAGGACCAAATACTTGGAGAAGTGAAGATAGAGTGGGATCAGGGACAAAGGCTGAAGAGGACTTTAGGAAGCAAAAGAAGGTGAATGGGAACTGAGCTACACTCTGGGATATTATTTTCTGGAAGGCTTCTGTGGTTCTTCTAGCTATTGTCTCCAGCTTTAAATTTCCCTATTAGTGACTTTTTAATGGCACAACTAGTGATGTGCTTTATGATCTCTTGGGGGGTATATTCACCTTACTAAATCCTTAAGGTCTTTCCTTCTGTACCTAAGTGAAGGTAACAGGGAGATAAGAAAGCTGGCATTTACTGAGCACCTGCTAGGTAGTGTGCATCAGTTTAAAGCATATTTATACATTATTTAGTTGTGCATGCTTGACAGAAGAGGAAACTGAGGCTCATACTGCTGATCTCACAAACAAGGGAGGGAGGCAGGACCCAGTTCACCCCCTCCCCCTGTCCCAACCGTTTACTTCTCAGAGCATCACCAGCCTGCTGTCCATCCAGGTCTGGAAGAGTGAGTCCTGCAGGCAGATCCTCTCTGTTTTTGCTCTGCAAACAGGAGGAAACCCAGGGACCAAAGCTAACTCCCGATTTCTGTGAAGTAGATGCTTCAGCCTGTGCTTTATTCAGGCTTGATTTCTTCCTTTGCCTGTCCTCAGGGTTTTGATCATTTTACTCATTCTTTCATAAGACTGTTAGCCAGGAAAGCTGAGGTAGGACCAAGGAGAACTCTGGTGTGGGATTTTGTTGGATGCTCTGGAGAAATGTTGTAGACAGAAATTATTTGCTTGAGTTGGTTTTATGGAGTAAACTTCTGACTTCATAGAAACTTAAAATCTTCTATTTTGAAGGAATCTAAGAAACCACCCATACTATCTGTTCTTCTCCTATTTCTCATTACAGATAAAAGTGACTTGGGAGACACACGTTGGGTTGGAGGCCTGCTGTTATCTATTTTAAAGAATGTCCTGTGATTATTTTTTAAACATCTGTCTCATTTTAATAAGGAAGGAGAAAAGGCTAATTATCTAGTGTATCTTCCCTTTGGGCAGTAGAACCCTGGGAGGTAGATATTTAGCAGGAACTCTCCCAAACTGAAGACTAATTCCCTCCAACTTTGGTTAAATTTCTGATCCCTCTGCCAAAGCCTCCAAAATGCACCATCCTAGGGAACATTCCTTTCTCCCTGTGAGAGCTGCGGGGTGCAATGCACACAGCTGTATTGTTAAAGGGCCCATTTGCAAGATTTACAGCATCATGTAGAACCCTTCTGAACCTCTCATTCTAAAAGATAGGTTCTCTTTATGGCCTCTTCTCTGCTTTTGTTATTACAATTTGATCACAGGCCCTCTCTCCTTTGCAACCTCTCAGACAAGTGAAAACTGTACTGTTGTCTTTGAGTGGCAGAAAGCAAAATGAAAAGTAATGAGAAGGCTCTGCCAGAGAGATTTGTGTTGCTTTCTTCCTTTTATGCATTGATCAGCTTTTATCATCTTGATTTAAAAACCTTACATCACTATTATGAGGTAAAACATAAAGGCCTAGATTTAAATGGTGCCAATCATGCCCTCTCCGTTTCACTCTTTTCTCTGTTTCACCAGAAATGAAATCCCTTTGATTTCTTTTCCTCATTCCATGTAATGGTGTATAGATCTGCCAGTGGAGAGAACGTGCCGTTGAGTCTCTTGTATTTAGTTAATATACCCTTTTCTGCGTTAACTCCAACCCCCCAGCTCTACGTTTGTGTCATTACATGCCTGGTTTGCACACATTCAGTTAGATGCACAATGTGCACCTCATAGTTTATTGAGTTGATTATGATAAGAATTATGATAAATGACATTCAGTAGCTTTAATTTATCATCCAGAAACTTTCATTCTCCAATGTGAGTCGGGGAATTAAGAGTAGCTATTAAGCTGACCTAATGTGAGTCTTTTGCTTCACTTCACATTTGTTACGGCTCACAGTCCAGAATGATGACACTCATTCATTCAAACAAGGACCAGATACCAGTTGAGGCACAGGGGACATTAGTGAGATAACAGGCAACAAAATCCTTGTTCTCAGGGGGCTAACAAGCAAGGAGCAAAAAGGATTACAGATCAACCATCTACTGATGAGATATCCAGGGGGACAAACTGGAAGGGGCAAAGGGTTCATGAGGGGAGGAAGGGAACCGAGGTCACAGTGGAGAGAGAAGGCCACTCCAGAAAGCTGACCTGAATGAAGCTGGGCACTGCAGTTGCTGGGTAGCCTTCCAAACCCAGGGAACAGCCCATGTCAAGGACCCAAGGATGGAGCGGGGGTGGCATGTCGGAGGAACAGAGAGGACACAAGATCTGGAGCACACGGAGTGTTGGGGAAGTGGCTGAGAACAGCTGATGGACAGATTCATGGAAGGCCTTGTGGACCAAAAAGGCAACTTAAATTCCATTCTGATAAAGTTGGGATGCCACTGGAGGGTCTTGAGCAAGGAGACATAATCTGACCTTTGTTTTATAGAGTCACTGCAGCTGTAAAGAGGAGAATGCGCTATAGGAGTAAGAGTTGAAGCCAGGAAGGAGATACACAATGACCCCATGAATGGTAACGGGGGCTGGACCAGGAAGGGGTTGGAAAGGGAAGGCAGACAGGATGAGGTTCAAGCAGGGTTCCGAAGGTGAAGCCAACAGGCTTTGCTGGAAGGTTGGGAGACAGAAGAACTCCAAGGGCTGTGGATGCAGAGCTACATGGGTAATGTTGGTGTTTACTGCAAGAGAGAAACCTGAAGGAAGAGAGATGGAGGAAGAAATCAAAGGCTCTCTTTTGGACATATTAACCTAGAGGGTTGTTGGACATGAGGGTGCAGATGAAGTTCAGAGCTGAGGTTAGGATGAACTGTGAGCCAAGCCTCTCTGAGCGTCTACAGATCTTACATTTGAATCTATTTATATAGGAAGTTTGTCTCAGTTTTTTCTCTCCCCTTATTCCCACCCCTAAGAATATACCTTATGAACTCTCCTGCCCCAAACCTGCAAACCAGGAATTCCTAGAACACTATGTGGGCACTAGAAAACTGTTTTGGGAAAAAGCAAATTCTTCCTCTCTAGAGTGTGTCTGGATTACTCTTCATATGCTTCATATGCAGTATGACTGAGAGCCTTTACATTCTGAGCAATGAGAGAGATTCCTATTGAGAAAAATAATTGCCTATGGAATGAAGGCTGAGTTTGTCAGGCTGGCATTTAAGTTTCTGAGTAATCTGACTCCATCCCACTTCTTCAAGGCTCCATATGTTCAACTTCAGAGGGCACCTCTATGAATCCAAGAGCTGGTCTGATCATCACTCAGTGGGAGGAGGCCATTCCTCCTGGGCACCCAGGGAGAGCAGGTGGAGGCAACATCAAAGGAGGAAACACATGGACAGAAGTTCAGTCCTGGGGGAAATTGACTTGAAGAACACAGGGAGTCTAGTCCCTGAAGAGGTGACCTCGGTGCAGGGAAGAGCAACCTGACCACTGCTCAGACTTGGGACCAGCTTCCATGTTACTCAGTGAACCGGCAGGATCTTGTTTCTGAGAAAAGGAGTGCCTTAAATTGCAGAAGTATCTGTATTACTTGAAATGGGGCTCCCCACCTCACAATAATCACTGATTAATACATTGGCATTCTTCCTACAGATTAATCCTGTTTGCTACATAAAGCTGCGGTTGAGTGTAGTCTCTGGAGCCTGCCCGCCTGACTTTGGAACCCACCCATACTTGGTTTGTGATGTGGAAGAAACTATTTAACTTTTTTTTTCTTCAAGATTTTATTTATTTATTTGACAGAGAGAGAGAGAGCATAAGCAGTGGGAGAGGGAGAAGCAGCCTCCCTGCTGAGCAGGGACCCAGATGCAGGACTCGAAACCATGACCCTGAGATCATGACTTGAGCCGAAGGCAGACGCTTAACTGACAGAGCCACTCAACCATCCCCTACTTAACTTTTTGTAACTCAGTTTCCGTACCTATAAAACCTCCTCCAGAAGGTTGTGGCGAAGACTAAATGTCTTCATGTGAACAAAGTGCTTAGAATGATGTTGAGTATGAAGCAAATGCTTATGAGGGCGAGCTGTCATTGTCGTCGTCCGTCTGCCAGTCCTGAGATCATCATAACATCTCTGGGTTAGAGAGAAAATGCAATCTAAGGAGCTGAGAGGCTGCAGGGAAATCTTGACTTAGAAATGGACTCAGCGGGGCGCCTGGGTGGCTCAGTGGGTTAAAGCCTCTGCCTTCAGCTCAGGTCATGATCCCAGGGTCGTGGGATTGAGCCCCGCATCGGGCTCTCTGCTCAGCGGGGAGCCTGCTTCCCCTCTCTCTCTGCCTGCCTCTCTGTCTACTTGTGATTTCTGTCTGTCAAATAAATAAATAAAATCTTAAAAAAAAAAAAAGAAAGAAATGGACTCAGCCATGTGGTATTCTGGGGGGCTCTGCTGGTGAAATGTCACCTCTCAGTACCCCTCTCCTCTGGGACCCTGGGATGACTCCATCAGGTGGACCCATATTCTTTCTTTATGTCTCCCTGAAAACACTAGTTCATTGGTGTATTAGTTATCAAATTCCTAATTATGCAAATTTCTCCAAAACTTTGTGGCATAAAACAATAGGCATTTAATATCTCACAGGGCTCAGAATCTGGGAGCACTTACCTGGGAGGTTCTGGCTCAGGGTCCCTCCTGAGGGTGTGGTCAAATGGTGACCAGTCATCCTCAGGGTTGGCCACAGGCTCACCTCCGTAATGGCTCTCTCGGGTAGCTGTTGGTGGGAGGCCTAAGTTTTACACTCACAGAACTCTCCATAGGGTTGCCTCCCTAGAGTGGGTGATTCAGGAGAGCAAGGTTGAAGCCATTATATCCTTTACAGTTAGTGTCAGAAGTCACCTGCTGTCAAATCTGTCAAATCCCATTTGTTAGATTTAAGTCTCTATGTCCCACTCATATGCAAGGAAAGAGAAATTGAACTCCACTTTTTGAGGGAGAGGCTGATAAAGAATTGTAGATACTGTTAAATGGCCTCAAGTAGTGACTGAGACTTGAGCCAGTAAGTTCTAATATTTAGGACAGTATCAACTCTGCCTCTGTCATCTTGAAACCTCACTAATCTTGGCCTATCTACCAGGATAGTCACCCAAAACTCTGAGAACCCCAAATCAAGTCCTGTTGAGAAATCTGACCACATACAAGTCCTCAAAAGCATACATGACAAAGGGACCTATCGGGGATGCCAAGGAGAACAGATGTGTCCCTGTGAGTGGCTGACTACCTGATCACTATTGCTCAGTTACAATGAAACCCACTTCTTGGAACTCTTGATATTGAAAAGTTTTTGTTTTTGTTTTATTCTTTTCAGTCATGAGACTAAATGCTGTTAAGATAAGTTTTGACATCAGTGGAGAGTTGCCTTCAGGATTTTTAGTTCCTTCATATACACATGATCTCAAAAGCATGATATAGTAAGTAAATTATAAGAAAGTGATGGAACACACTTGTCACAGTATCATCCACAGAAATTATAGAAGGATCCTCACTAACAAGAAAAGATGTTTATAACATTAGAAGTGAAACAAGCAATATAAAATAATATACAAACCTGATCCCTTGTTAGTTTAAAAATTTATTGTGGGGGGCACCTGGATGTCCCAGTTGGTTAAGTGACTGCTTTCAGCTAGGTCATGATCCCAGGGTCCTGAGATTGAGCCCCGCATCGGGCTCCCTGTTCTTGGGGGAAGTCTGCTTCTCCCTCTCCCTCTGCCTGCCATTCCCCTGCTTGTGCTCTCTTTTTCTGTAAAATAAATAAAACCTTAAAACAATTTACTGTGGGTTTATATCAGTATGTGTAGATCTCTATCAACAGATTTATATTTTGAAGCATATACACCAAAATATTGGTTAACAATGGTTATTTCTGTTAAAAATACAGCTTCCCTATGACCTGCAATTGCACTACTGGGTATTTACCCCAAAGACACAGATGTAGTGAAAAGAAGGACCATCTATACCCCAATGTTCATAGCAGCAATGGCCACAGTCACTAAACTGTGGAAAGAACCAAGACACCCTTCACCGGACAAATGGATAAAGAAGATGTGGTCCATATGTACAATGGAGTATTATATCTCCAACAGAAAGGATGAATACCCAACTTCTGTATCAACATGGATGGGACTGAAGGAGATTATGCTGAGTGAAATAAGTCAAGCAGAGAGAGTCAATTATCATATGGTTTCCCTTACTTGTGGAGCATAAGGAATAACACAGAGGACGTTGGGAGATGGAGAGGAGAAGTGAATTGAGGGAAATTGGAGGGGAAGACGAACCATGAGAGACTGTGGACTCTGAGAAACAAACTGAGAGTTTTGGTGGGGAGGGGGTGGGGAGATGGGTGAGCCTGGTGGTGGATATTATGGAGGGCACATATTGTATGAGGCACTGGGTGTGGTGCATAAACACTGAATTCTGGAACACTGAAAAGAAATGAAATAAAATAAAGGTTATTTCTGAATGATAGGATTAGAGGCACTTATGTTTTACCTTTTGCTTATTGCTTTTTTCCTAATTTCTCAGTGATAAATACATATTGTTCATTTTATAGCATAGTTATTTCTTAAGGAAGAAAGTCTGGGGACAGCAGAAATAATATACACTGGAAAGTATAGTTAATTAAGCTATTGTGTTAGTGTCAAATGACAAAACTAAAACAATTCATAATGAGTTTGATGTTCTTTATTTAAGGAAAGACAACCCATGGATGGGGGAAAGTCGTGTCTCACAGACAGTGGAACCCTCTCCCCAAGAGATTTAGGGTGAGAGCAAGTTGTACACAGTTAGAAGAGGTAATGCAGAAATAGTTGCCTAGGAGGTACTATTTTTTAGGATAGCGTAAACTAGCCAAAGCTAAGTTGGAGGATTTCACTAGTGTAGGTTAGGTTTCCTTGACGATGAGGCATTTCCTGTAAGTGCTGCAGCTTACTTAGGTTTAGATTTGTAACTTGCGTCAGTAGACTGGGATGGCCTCTATTTTGTGGGTACTAATGCAAAATTAATTTTATCACTAGAAACTTTAAAATCACCTAAAGACTGGGTTCAGAACCTTGTTTGGATCCTGATGTGAGCTGAAAAACCAGCATGATATTGCAATTTACAAAAAGAATTATATATATTTGGTTTTCCTCCCCATTTCTGGCATAAAGCTTCTAAAACCATTGGAATTTCCTAAGTGATTAAAGCAATACAGATGTCTTTTGTATGTTAATGAGGCAATCTGGGAGAAGCCCCTATTAAAAAAACCCAAGGATGGTATGGTTGCCAGGGAAGCCAACCATGCGATTAGAGGACCGGAACTTTTGGTCCCAACTCCAATCTCTGGGGAAGGAAAAGGGGAGGCAGATTGAGTTCAGTAACCAATGGGCAATGACTTTTTCAATCATGCCTATGTAGTAAAGCCTCCATAAAAACCTAAAGGACAGGGTTCGGAGAGCTTCCAGGTTGGTAAACGCCTGGAAATTTGGGGAGAATGGAGCACTTGGAGAGGACACAGAAGCTTTTGTGCCTTGCACTTATGTATCTCTTCCATCTGGCTATTCTTGAGTTGTATGCTTTTATAATAAACCAACAACCTAGGGAGAAAACTTGTTTCTTGAGTTCTGTGAACTGCTCTAGCAAATTACTTAAGGGAATCATCGGAACCTACAATCTAAAACCAGTTGGTCAAGAGCACAGGTAACAACATAGACTTGTAATTGTCAAGTGGAGGTCAGCCTTGTGGGACTGAGCCTTTAGCCTTGGAATCTGAGACTACCTCTGGGCCTCTAGTGTCAGAATTGAGTAGAATTGTAAGACACGCAGCTGGTGTTCCAGAATTGGTTGGTGGTGTGGGAAAACCCCCATGAGAATTGGTGTTAGAATTGTTAAATAGTAAAAAGACATTTTGGAGGCAATCTGGGAAATTTGATTATGGACTGGATATTAGATTGGATTTTGCAAACTATGGTCTGATGCTTGTTTTTGTAAATAAAGTTTAGTAGAACACAGCCACATTCCTTCATTTGTGTATTGTCTAAGGCTGCTTTCTCTTGATAGCATAGTAGTGGTTGAGTAATTACAATAAAGAACATAGTGCTCACAACGTCAACAAAGTTACTATCTGGCCCTTTATGGGAAAAAAAAATTGTTCATCCATTGATGCTATTTGAAAAACATCCATAACTTTTGGAAGTGTAAACTGAGTAATCCCTATGTTCTTTATTATGCATGTCTACAACTTGCCTTAAAATACTTTAGCAAAGGAGGGGTGCCTGGGTGGCTCAGTTGGTTAAGCGACTGCCTTCAGCTCAGGTCATGATCCTGGAGATCAGGGATCAAGTCCCGCATCGGGCTCCCAGCTCCATGGGGAGTCTGCTTCTCCCTCTGACCTCTTCCCCTCTCATGCTCTCTCTCACTCTCTCTCAAATAAATAAATAAAATATTAAAAAAAAAAAAACTTTAGCAAAGGAAAAAAAAACCAGTTTTGATGAAACAAATCTTAATGATTGTTGAAGCTAAGTGAAGACAATACAAGGAATCATCGTATTACTCTTGCTACATTTGTTTGAATTTTTTTTGTACAAAGGATACAGAACTGTGTTTAATTTGAATCAATTAACATGTGTGATAGATTGTTTGCCAAAATGGCTGCCATTAGTTTCCTCCTTGTCCTCCTGCTGGGGACCAGATGAACAACGGCTGTACATCCATACACTGGCATAGTATTCAGCAATGGAAAGGAAGACCTACGGATACACTCAGCAACACGTAGGAATCTCCACTGCAAATTGTTAAGTGAACGAAGCCTAGATTCCAGACTACATATTGTATGATTCCATGTATATGGCTTTTTGGAAAAGGCGAACTAGAGGTATAAAGAAGCCATCAACATCACTGTTAGGGCTTAAGGGTTAGGAGTGGGGTTGACTGCAAAGGGGTTATTTTGAGGCATATGGAGACTTTGCAGTGTCCTCAGCATGGTGTGTCATGATTTTACACCTACTTTCAGATGGTTCTAGTTTTGTCCTTTACTATATTCTCTTTGTTGAGGTCCCCTGCCCCCATAAAAACTGTCCATACGAGATTTCCTCTGATAGCCCCCTCTCATCTGAATGCTTACTTCCCTTTGCATAACCTTTGTCCCGGGACTAGAAAGAGCTTCGTATGCAGAAACTTAGATTGTCACTTAGGTGTCTTTGGACAAGCTGCTGAGGATTTGGGTCTAGTTCTTAAGGAAAAGGTGACTGAAATAAGCTGAGCAAGTTAAGTGAAGGAGCTGTACCCCAGAGGGAAATGTCAGAAAACTAAAGACCTGCCCTGCTTTATAGTCTAACAACCACCACAACAAGTATGTTTACCCTGGGAACTTTGGAGTGTAAGAGAGCCTAGTCCCACATAAGGAGGAGTTCTGATAAGTGAACAAGCCAGATGATGTGGATGGTGACTTAAGTGAGGCCACCAGGGAACCTTCTGGGGACAGCAACCATGACAAGTAGAACCACTGGGGTGTCTGTGGAGCACAAAGAGGTCACAAGAGCACAAAAGGGTTGCTCTGTTGATGTCATGGCAAAATGTAAGCTGCTCTAGGATATTGCTGTAAGGAAAGATGAGGTAGAGAGCTGAGAGGTATTCAGGTAGAGGATTCTGTGATGATGAAAATCACTTCTTAATTGTATCCTCTACCACAGAACCAGGAAATGCAGTCTCATGACCAGCTTTTTTGTAGATGTGTATGATATGTGGGACACTCTTAGACACCATCCCACACAGGATCATTCCTGCCCTGCTTTCTAAGGAGGGGAGGTGAGGCTCCTTACTACCATACGCAACCTTAAATGCCAGCCCCATGGGGAATAAAGCCTTATCACCTTTCCTGAGAGAAGATGTTTGTTCCACCTCCACTTGTTCAGAATCCCACCTGCCTTTGGCCATCAGTTGCCCACAATGAAAACCTCTCTTATCATCTAAACTGTCATTCACTATTCTGTATCTTCTCCATAATTTTCCTAATTAGGACCTTCATTTGACCCATCATCATCTGAATCCTTCATTCCATCCCAATAAACTTTCCTTCATCTTCAGCTTCTTCAAAGAATATTCTCTCCACATCCAGGCCTGCACACATCATCCCATCTCTGCATTGCGACTTCCTCTTCCTCCAGAGGCTGAACCTCCTCCGCCTTTGAGTCTGTCACTTAACCCCATCTTCCTGCCACAGATTCTTGGTCATTCTCCCTCATTCACTGAGGACTAAGGCACCTGAATCTTCCATCTCAAGGCTGGTTATCATTGAAAACTTCAGCATTCATTTGTTCTCTGAACTCTGTGTTGTCTTCATTACCATTTCTCATTAGCCACCATTCCTACGATCATATCCTGCATTGGGGATGGCAACGATGTGGCACTATTGCCAAAATTCCCGTAGCCTGAGACCTTTGAGATGTCCTATCATTCTTTCCTTTGACCTGGAAAGGGCAACACAGTGCTTCTTAGGGGAATCTTAGCCACATTCCTGGACTAAATGATTACCCAGAATTTCACAATGCCTGAGATCTTAAATTCCAGGAAACTGTTCTCACTCTCCTTCCACCTACTCTTCCAAGTCCCCGAGAGCATCATTACTTCATCTACCTCTTTCTAGGCCACTTGACATCTAGTAGCCTTATTCTTTTGGCAACTATTCCATGTGCCAAACCCAGGACCAAACAAACCATCCCTGGTCTATGTTTCCACTTGTCTTTGCTCAGCAAATCACAGCTGGGAGTGATTTCACAATCATGCTAAAACAAAAGCATGGCCTCATAAAGGATCAAGTGGTTCTTCAGTGCCATTTCAAAACTTTTTATGTGATACTTTCCTGCCTGGCACATTTTAAATGCCTTTCTAATAGTTGGAGAATTTAAAAATTTACATCCTCCTTTTCCTGGCCCTCGTTTACAATTAAACCACAGACCTATGATTTAGGTGCTCCCAGTTCAGCTTATCCATGTCAGATCTTAATTTGAAAGTCAACAATGAAAAGAAATGGGCTCCTGTGAGTTATCAGTTTGACTGGTGAGGGCAGCAGCAAAAATAATCCAAATGTTAAGTTGGCAGTGGCTACAAGATTGAGGGGACAGAAAGTCCTGTCACTGTGGGCCAAGATAGAGACATCAGGGCAATGGGAAGACATTTCCCATATTGCAATGCAGTAAGTTCCTTGATTGTCCATAATTTACCTTTGCAACCTCCATTGGTATGTGCTTGGCTCACAGTAGGTGCTTAATAAACTTTTAGTACTGATGGCTTGCTCAAATCATTCAAGGTAAAGAAGCCAATGCCAAATTCATTCTTTCAATTCTAAAGCCACTAATCTTTCCCAGACATAGCTGGAAGAACTATTTTCTGTATCTGACTCCCACCATTAGGCCTGGGATAAATAAAGATGGTGCTTACAATGAAGTGCGCACATCCTCTGGCCTTCCTGTGCTTCTGGCTTGGCAGCAGTCATGGTAGGAGAGTTGCAGAGGGCATAGTGCATTCTATATTTGCTAAGGGAGATGATTTACTGTACATTCTAAAAGAAATAGCTACACTTGTGTCTGGTGAGACACAACCTTGAGGAAAGGGTGAACAGCACTGTGGGAAGTCTGACTGGTGAGAAATGACCAATGGCGTGGAGGTCTTCCCAGTGCCAGAGAGAGAGGCAGGGCAAACATTGAGGGTTAAAGGAAAACATTTCTCTTCCACCTTTAAATGAAAGAACTGTAAAAGTTTGAAATGCACACAACTGACTCTTCAGTTGTTTCAAAGTATTTTTTTAAGACTATATTTATTTACTGAGAGAGAGCGAGTGAGAGCATGAGCAGGAGGAGTGGGAGAAGGAGAAGAAGACTCCCTGCTGAGCAGGGAGCCCTATGTGGGGCTCGATCCTGGGACTCCAGGATCATGACCTGAGACGAAGACAGATGCTTAACTGACTGACCCACCCAGGTGCCCCTCAAAAGTATTTTTACAATAGTGTTCCTCAAGATTCTGCATATGTTGCACTGTGAAACATGTGGCAGAGACAGTGCTGTGTGTTGGCCCATCCGCTTCCTTTCTCTTTTAGTACCAAAAAACCACATGTCCCAGAGAGTGCTTTGTCTTCCACAGGAGGTCCACATACTACTGCTGGTGCTACTGCTTGTCTCTGGTGATCTCTGAGAAGCTCCAGTGCATTGGTGAGCATTCCATACCAACATCAATGGGTGGTGGAAAATAGCCTTTGCCACCATGGTAGTTGAGAGTATGGGGCCAGATATGTTCCTGTGGTGTTGAGGAAAGCAGAGGTCAACCTCATCAACACTTCAAGATGCAGTGGAACGTATGATCGGCATTATGCAGAATCCATACTCGTACAAGATCTAAGACTCGTCCTTGAACAGTTAGGGAGTGACAGATGGAAAGTACAGCCAGCTCAGGTCAATGGTCTAGATGACAAGCTCTGTCAAGAAATGGATTGACAGAAGATTTGGGCCATGAGGGCTGCACTACTTCCCATACTGTATCCCCATATTGTAGTATGGGGATTCTTTCTTTCTTTCTTTCTTTCTTAAAGATTGTATTTATTTATTAGAGAAAGAGAGAGAGAGCACAGGTGGGGCTAGGGGGTGGCAGGCAGAGGGAGAGGGAGAAGCAGACTCCCAGCTGAGCAGGAAGTGCAATGCGGGAATCTATCCCAGGACCCTGGGACCTGAGCCGAAGGCAGACGCTTAACCAACTGAACCACTTGGGCGCCCCTGCAGTAATTTTCTTAATTGTCCATAATTTACCTTTACAACCTTGGACTTTGTGTCAAAGGCCAGCACACAAAGATCATAGGCTGCTGTGGCTGCACCATAGATATGCCCAAGAAGAAGAAATAAAACTGCAGGACTTTTCTATTAATAAATAGTTTTTACACCTATAAAAGAAATGGGGTCATGTGACTTCTAGCCAATGGAATGTAGAGGAAAGTAATGTAACCACCTTTCTTACCTCCAAAAACCTATGAGATCTTCCAATTGTCCTCTGCCCATGGCTGGAATCTAAAGTCCACATGGTAGAAGGAGCCAGAAAGCTACTTGGAGAAGAGGCTCCTGAGAAACCACCCTGGAGACCTAACTAAACTCTTCATTAGGTTGTAATGTGCATGAGATATAACTGTTTTATCGAGATATGGCAGACACATTATCGACTGATTCGCATTAATCATCCTAACATAGACCATGACTAAGATTTTCATCTACTTCTTAAAAAAAAACAGTGGATGGTATCCTTTAAAATAAAGTTTATATAAGGGCAATTCAGTTTGGAAAATATTAATTGTTTATACTCTAAGTTCCTTTTTACCTTGGGAAACTCCTATTTGCCCTCTGCATGGAATTTTCTTCTGCTCATGGCCCACCTCTCACTCCCCTTCAACTCAGCTTACCCCCCCATGCCCACAGAGAAGCTTTTTCCAAAAGCAGGCTCCATCACCATTTTCTCTCATAACACTCTGTTGGTTTCCTTACATAACACTAACTACAATTTCATTTTTTAAAGATTTATTTATTTATTTTAGAGAGACAGAGCACACAGCAAAAGGAGAGGGAGAGAATCTCAGGCAGACTCCCTACTGAGTGTGAAGCCCAACATGGCGCTTGATCTCACGACCCTGTGATCATGACTTGAGCCAAAATCAACAGTTGACTGCTTAGCTGACTGAGCCACCCAGGTACCACTACAATTTCTAAAAGTACATATTTCTGTGTGTGTTTATTCTCCATTAGAGAGTAAGCTCTGTGAGACTGAAGCTAATCACTGCAGAGTCCTTACTCATGGAATGTAGCACATGGTGGGAGACAGCTGTATTAATGATTAGATGAATGAATACATACATGCTTTGGTCATTAGCACTGCGGAGAACCTCACAGCTTGGGTGCAGGTATGTTTAGTGATTGCTTCCAAAAAGCAGAGTAAGGAAAGAGGGGGGAAAGTAGCCTGACAGTGGAGGAACTCGGCAAAAATTACCTCAGCTAGGTATTTTGTTATCGCAGTCTGAAGATAACTAAGCCTAGAGATGTGTATATATGTGTCCACGCACATGCACACACACTCACACACATATATGAATTAATGATAAAGAATTGGCTCTTGAAATTATGAAGACTGGCAAGTCCAAGATCTGCAGAGCCACTATATGTCCCAGTTCAAGTCCAAAGTCTGGCATGGCAGATTGCTGTAGAGCCAGGAAGAAATTCTGTGTCACTTGGGGTAGGGTCATCCTTTTGGTATATTTAAGCTTTCAGCTGATTAGATGAGACCCACCACAGTGTGAGGGTGATTTGCTTTACTGAGTCTACTGATTTAAATATTATTCTCATCTAAAAACATCCTCAAAGAAACACCCAGTTGGTTTGCTCTGGGTTTCAGTGCAGAAAACAAACAAGTAAACAAACAAAGAGAAAAGCAAAAATAAAACCATCCAAACAAACAAAAATACCCAGAATAATGTTTGACCATCAAATTAACCATAACAGAACCTAGGGAAATATGATGAATAAATGTAATGTGGTTTCCTAAATAGGATCTTGGAACAGAAAAGAACATCAGGCAAAATAAGGAAATCTGAGCACAGACTTTGTTTAATAACAATGTGTCGGGGCGCCTGGGTGGCTCAGTGGGTTAAGCCTCAGCCTTCAGCTCAGGTCATGATCTTGGGGTCCTGGGATCGAGCCCCATATCGGGCTCTCTGCTCAGCAGGGAGCCTGCTTCCCCCTCTCTCTCCGCCTGCCTCTCTGTCTGACTGTAATCTCTGTCTGTCAAATAAATAAATCTTTAAGAAAAAATAACAATGTGTCAATATTGGCTTATTGAGGGACAAATGCACTATACTAATGTAAATTGCTACTAATAGAGGAAAATGTGTGAGGGGTATATGGGAACGCTCTGTACTAATTTTGAAATCTTCCTGGAAATCTAAAACTATTTTAAAATTAAAAAAAATTTTTTTTAAATGAGATAGAGGGGTATGTGTATAGGAAATGCCACATCTGTGGAGGAAGTGTCAAAAAAGACTTCCTGGACAAGGTGGTTTTTGGAATATCTATTTCAAATGCAGGTGCGCCCCAGAATGTGGAAGCCCTTCAATGTCAGGCTGGAAAGTTTTTATGTAAATGTCTTGGTTGGAGCACTAGATATTAAAAATTAGATCAGAGAAAAAGTGGGGAAAGGGAAGCCAAACAAGTTATTGCTGGGTTCAGGGGAAAGTAAAGAGGGACCCAATAGGGTGCCAACTGTGGAAACAGAAAGAAACCAGTGGATCTTAGAGACACCAAGGAGTGAATTGATGAGATTTAGGAGCAGACTGGATATAATGAAAGACCCAAAGGATTTAATAGGATTTTTCAGGGATTTTAGCTCAAGAGACCTAAAGAATGGTAGTGACCAAAATGAAGGTGAGATAAGGTCAAGAGCAGATTTAGAGAAGAATGAGATTTTACACTTGCGTTATCCTCCAACTAGTCTGGACAGGACATCTGGAAAGCCTTGGAAAATATACATGTGGTATTTGGGACAGTGCATCTGATTAGAGATCGAGGTATTAGAGTTCTTGTCAGAGGTGGAAAATGGCTGGAGTCCTGGACGTAGAAGATACTGACCAAAAGAGAAGGAAGGAAGAAGGTGGAGGACACAGTGTTGGAAGACATGGGTGTATGAGGGGAAATAACATAGAAACCAGAGGACTTAAAGAGGTTGGAGGAGAAACAGTGATATGACTGAAGCTTGGTATAACCTACCTGCCCTCTCCTTGAAGAAATAAAGCAAAAGAAAACCAATAGCCCTGTAAAATACACCGCAATTGATCTATCTAAAAAATGAAGAAAGGAGAAGTTATAACTTACTGGGAAGTCTTTTACTATTAAGTAAAAATGACCATTGAAGGTGTGGTTAACAAATTGAATGCAAAGGCAAAAAAAAAAAAAAAAGAAAAGAAAAGATAAGATTTGGGGGAATGGGCAGTTGTTGGTATAAATATGGGGACATTACAGTAGTAATCTAGACCTGTAAGTTAGAAATAAAATAAAGAGTGAATCACAGAATTAAAAGTATCTTTACATTTAAAGAATAAGCAAAAGTTATTATATTATCCTGATATAGTTTATTATTTACTTGATACTCTTAAGAGCAAATGGTATTCAACTAATGGTTTAAAGCATGATTTCTAATATCTGTGACTTCAAGAGAGAAAAATAAATGAAAATATATATCAGAACACAAATCATACAGCAAAAGAAGAATAAAAAGGAGGAAACAATGTTTTAATATGCTTTAATAGGTACTGGAAATATAGACAATTTACTAATTTGACTCTAAGTGCAAGTCAGTTAATCAGCACTATTAAAATGCAAAAATACCAGATTGGGCTAAAAATGCTAGTTCTAAAGAAAACAGGATATCGTAACAGAAAAGTTAAAAAATAGGTACACCAGCAAAAATGTTAAAGGTAAACTGACTTGTACGCAAGGTTTTTCATCATGACATTAGTAATACCAAAGCAATACAAACACCCAATGTCTACCACTATGACATTTGTTGGATGAACTTGGCACATCCACATAGTGTGGAGCTGTGTGCCCTGCAGGCCTTTACTGGTCTAAAGATAGTATCTCTATTCTGCTGTGGAGAGGCCTCCAGGACACATGGCCGTGGGAGTCATTTAGCTCATTTATACACTCTCTCCCCAGATGGGCACAGGAGCGCACTTCCATGGCCACTTGGATTTTGCCTTGGCCAATCCAGTGTGAGTGGAAGAGTTATGACTCACCTCTGTGTGGAGCTGTTGTAAGGTGGTGTGCGACTGGACTTTTTCTTTTCCTTTTGCTGAGCCCACACAGTTCTTCAGATAGCAGGTGCTCCTTCGGCTTGGGTCCCAAAGTCAGGATGGCTGTGACACAAAATGGTGCTCCTAGCCGATTGGCAAGGGGCACATAACATGAATGAGACACAGACTTTCGCTGAATAAAAGCCACTGAGATTTCGTGTCAGTTTGTTGCTATACCTTAACATAATATCTTAGCAGATACATAAACTTGTGACCAGAAGTAGGGAGCAGTGGTTAAAATTGAACAAAACAAAAAAAAAAGTGGGATAGGATATTGTCTAAGGCCCAGCAGTAGGGGTTTGAAAACTTAGTGGAAGCTGGAAGGATGGTGATTCCTGCTCTGCAGTGGTAAAACATCTGGTCACATTTGATCCAAGAAGATAATGGGTAGAGAAGGACCTTCCTGAGATCCAGAGAGTCATAAAAAGAATAGCCTAGGAGCCCCTGCAGAGAAAGAGCTGTCCTGCTCAAGAAACAGCCCCTCTGTAGAGGGTCTTCATGACTGCTGCACAGTAGGATCCCAGAGCTGCTACAGAGATTGCTCTGTGCCCCCCATTAATCCATTTTCCAAATGAGGATGTCCACCATGACAGTCTTCCTCCAGCCCTTCAGGGTATGTTGGTGGGAGTATGAATGTGCGTGGTGGGTGAATGTTCAGATAACTTGTCCTTTTGGCTTGTAAGTCTCTGGGTCCAGGAATCATATCAAATGTGAAGAGATACAACCATCTTAGAGAACTATTTAATAGGTAAATATTACTATGGCATGAGTTACTACAAATAAAATATATTTCTGTCCCATAGCCCAGCAATTTCACTCCGAGATAAAAACCCAAGAATGTACATAACCACTAAAAGATGATACGGCATCTTTATCCAAGATAATCCAAAATAAGAAACTGTTGAAATGTCCATCAATAGTAGAATAAATAAATAAATTGTCATATTTTTATAATAGAATAGAATTGAACAATATACAGGAATGAACACTTCCTACATAACAACATATCATGGATATGATGTTGTGTGAAAGGAGTCAAACATAAAAGAGTATATACTGTATGATTCTATTTATATGAAATTCAAGAACAGCCAAACTATATTGGTAGAAATCAGCGTAGTAGCTATCTCTGTATTGGGAAAAAGGCACAAAGAAATCTTCCAGGGCTCTAGAGTGTTCTGTTATACCTCAGCCACAAAATTTCAAATAAAATAAAATATAAACAAAATAAGAAAAGCCGGAGGAGTCAAGATGGCGGAGAAGTAGCAGGCTGAGACTACTTTAGCTAGCAGGAGATCAGCTAGATAGCTTATCTAAAGATTGCGAACACCTACAAATCCAACGGGGAGATCGAAGAGAAGAAGAATAGCAATTCTAGAAACAAAAAACAACCACTTTCTGAAAGGTAGGACTGGCAGAGAAGTGAATCCAAAGCGACGGGAAGATAGACCCCCGGGGGAGGGGCTGGTTCCCGGCAAGCGGCAGAGCAACAGAGCACAAAATCAGGACTTTTAAAAGTCCGTTCCACTGAGGGACATTGTTCCAGAGGCTAAACAGGGGTGAAGCCCACGCGGGGACAGCATGGCCTCAGGTCCCGCAGGGTCACAGAAGGATCGGGGGTGTCTGAGTGTCGCAGAGCTTGCAGTATTAGAACGGGGAAGCCGGCTACAGAGACAGAGCCAACAGTGAGCTCACAGTTCGGGGTTACCTTGAACCGGTCATAGTCTCGGTGAGCTTGGAGCGCTGCCGGAGGTCAGGCAGACGGGAGTTACTGGGCACTGTTCTCTGAGTGGCGCCCCAGGCTCTCGGCTCCTCCAGGCTGGAGACCAGGAGGCCGCCATTTGTATTCCCGTCCTCTGGATCTCTACGGAAAGCGCTCAGGGAACAAAAGCTCCTGAAAGCAAAGCACAGCAGATTACTCAGCCCGGCTCCTGGTAAGGGCGCTGCAATTCCGCCTGGGGCAAAGACACTTGAGAACCACTAAAACAGGCCCCTCCCCCAGAAGATCAACAAGAAATCCAGCCAGGACCAAGTTCATCTACCAAGGAGTGCAGTTTCAATACCAAGGAGAGCAGCAGAATCCCAGAGGAGGAGAAAGCAAAGCACGGAACTCATGGCTTTCTCCCTATGATTCTTTAGTCTTGCAGTTAATTTAATTTTTTTTCATTTTTTTCTCTTCTTCTGCTAAAATTTTTTAAACTTTTACCCTTTTCTTTTTTAACTAGTTTATCTAATATATATATATGTATATATATATTTCTTTTTTATACTTTTCTGTATTCATTTTCTTTTTTAAATTCTTTTATTTTTTTTTTCCCTTTCTTTCTGAACCTCTTTTTATCCCCTTTCTCCCACCTCACAATTTGGGAACTCTTCTGATTTGGTTAAAGCCTATTTTCCTGGGGTTGTTGCCACCCATTTAGTATTTTACTTGCTCCTTCATATACTCTTATTTGAACAAAATGACAAGGCAGAAAAATTCACCACAAAAAAAAGAACAAGAGGTAGTACCAAAGGCTAGGGACCTAATCAATACAGACATTGGTAATATGTCAGATCTAGAGTTCAGAATGACAATTCTCAAGGTTCTAGCCGGGCTCGGAAAAGGCATGGAAGATATTAGAGAAACCCTCTCAGGAGATATAAAAGCCCTTTCTGGAGAAATAAAAGAACTAAAATCTAACCAAGTTGAAATACAAAAAGCTATTAATGAGGTTCAATCAAAAATGGAGGCTCTCACTGCTAGGCTAAATGAGGCAGAAGAAAGAATTAGCGATATAGAAGACCAAATGACAGAGAATAAAGAAGCTGAGCAAAAGAGGAACAAATAGCTACTGGACCACGAGGGGAGAATTCGAGAGATAAGTGACACCATAAGATGAAACAACATTAGAATAATTGGGATTCCAGAAGAAGAAGAAAGAGAGAGGGGAGCAGAAAGGATAATGGAGAGAATTATTGGGGAGAATTTCCATAATATGGCAAAGGGAACAAACATCAAGTTCAGGATGTGCAGAGAACGCCCCTCCAAATCAATAAGAATAGGCCCACACCCCGTCACCTAATAGTAAAATTTACAAGTCTTACTGACAAAGAGAAAATCCTGAAGGCAGCCTGGGAAAAGAAGTCTGTAACATACAATGGTAAAAATATTAGATTAGCAGCAGACTTATCCACAGAGACCTGGCAGGCCAGAAAGAGCTGGCATGATATATTCAGAGCACTAAACGAGAAAAACATGCAACCAAGAATACTATATCCAGCTAGGCTATCATTGAAAATAGAAGGAGAGATTAAATCTTCCAGGACAAACAAAAACTGAAAGAATTTGCAAAGACCAAACCAGCTCTACAGGAAATATTGAAAGGGGTCCTCTAAGCAAAGAGAGAACCTACAAGTGGTAGATCAGAAAGCAATAGAGACAATATACAGTAACAGTCACCTTACAGGCAATACAATGGCACTAAATTCATATCTCTCAATAGTTACCCTGAATGTTAATGGGCTCAATGTCCCATTCAAAAGACACAGGGTATCAGAATGGATAAAAAACGAAAACCCATCTATATGTTGCCTTCAAGACATTCATTTTAAGCCCGAGGACACCTCCAGATTTAAAGTGAGGGGGTGGAAAAGAATTTACCATGCTAATGGACATCAGAAGAAAGCAGGAGTGGCAATCCTTATATCAGATCAATTAGATTTTAAGCCAAAGACTATAATAAGAGATGAGGAAGGACACTATATCATACTCAAAGGGTCTGTCCAACAAGAAGATCTAACAATTTTAAATATCTATGCCCCCAACGTGGGAGCAGCCAACTATATAAACCAATTAATAACAAAATCAAAGAAACACATCAACAATAATACAATAATAGTAGGGGACTTTAACACTCCCCTCACTGAAATGGACAGATAGATCATCCAAGCAAAAGATCAACAAGGAAATAAAGGCCTTAAATGACACCTTGGACCAGATGGATATCACAGATATATTCAGAACATTTCATCCCAAAGCAACAGAATACAAATTCTTCTCTAGCACACATGGAACATTCTCCAGAATAGATCATATCCTCGGTCCTAAATCAGGATTCAAATGGTATCAAAAGATTGGAATCATAACCTGCATATTTTCAGACCACAATGCTCTGAAGCTAGAACTCAACCACAAGAGGAAGTTTGGAAAGAACCCAAATACGTGGAGACTAAATAGCATCCTTCTAAAGAATGAATGGGTCAACCAGGAAATTAAAGAAGAATTGAAAAAGATCATGGAAACAAATGATAATGAAAACACAACCTTTAGGGGCGCCTGGGTGGCTCAGTGGGTTAAAGCCTCTGCCTTCAGCTCAGGTCATCATCTCAGGGTTCTGGGATCGAGCCCCACGTCGGGCTCTCTGCTCAGCAGGGCACCTTCCTCCTCCTCTCTCTCTCTGCCTGCCTCTCTGCCTACTTGTGATCTCTGTCTGTCAAATAAATAAATAAAAATATTTAAAAAAAAAAAAGAAAGAAAGAAAACAACGGTTCAAAATCTGTGGTACACAACAAAGGCAGTCCTGAGAGGAAAATATATATCGGTAAAAGCCTTTCTCAAGAAACAAGAAAGGTCTCAGGTACACAATCTAACCCTGCACCTAAAGGAGTTGGAGAAAGAACAAGAAAGAAACCCTAAAACCAGCAGGAGAAGAGAAATCATAAAGATCAGAGCAGAAATCAATGAAATAGAAACCAAAAAAAACAATAGAACAAATCAACGAAACTAGGAGCTGGTTCTTTGAAAGAATTAATAAAATTGATAAACCCCTGGCCAGACTTATCAAAAAGAAAAGAGAAAGGACCCAAATAAATAAAATCATGAATGAAAGAGGAGAGATCACAACTAACTCCAAAGAAATACAAACAATTATAAGAACATACTATGAGCAATTCTACGCCAACAAATTTGACAATCTGGAAGAAATGGATGCATTCGTAGAAACATATAAACTACCACAACTGAACCAGGAAGAAATAGAAAGCCTGAACAGACCCATAAACAGTAAGGAGATTGAAACAGCCATTAAAAATCTCCAAACAAACAAAAGCCCAGGGCCAGACGGCTTCCCGGGGGAATTCTACCAAACATTTAAAGAAGAACTAATTCCTATTCTCCTGAAACTGTTCCAAAAAATAGAAATGGATGGAAAACTTCCAAACTCATTTTATGAGGCCAGCATCACCTTGATGCCCAAACCAGACAAGGATCTCATCAAAAAAGAGAGCTATAGACCAATATTCTTGATGAACACAGATGCGAAAATTCTCACCAAAATACTAGCCAATAGGATTCAACAGTACATTAAAAGGATTATTCACCACAACCAAGTGGGATTTATTCCAGGGCTGCAAGGTCTGCAAATCAATCAATGTGATACAACACATCAATAAAAGAAAGAACAAGAACCATATGATACTCTCAATAGATGCTGAAAAAGCATTTGACAAAGTACAGCATCCCTTCCTGATCAAAACTCTTCAAAGTGTAGGGATAGAGGGCACATACCTCAATATCATCAAAGCCATTTATGAAAAACCCACCACAAATATCATTCTCAATGGAGAAAAACTGAAAGCTCTTCCGCTAAGGTCAGGAACAAGGCAGGGATGTCCATTATCACCACTGCTATTCAACATAGTACTAGAAGTCCTAGCCTCAGCAATCAGACAACAAAAGGAAATTAAAGGCATCCAAATCGGCAAAGAAGTCAAATTCTCACTCTTTGCAGATGATATGATACTATATGTGGAAAACCCAAAAGACTCCACTCCAAAACTGCTAGAACTTGTATAGGAATTCAGTAAATTATCAGGATATAAAATCAATGCACAGAAATCAGTTGCAAGAGAAATTAAGGAGTCAATCCCATTTACAATTGCACCCCAAACCATAAGATACCTAGGAATAAACCTAACCAAAGAGGCACAGAATCTATACTCAGAAAACTGTAAAGTACTCATGAAAGAAATTGAGGAGGACACAAAGAAATGGAAAAATGTTCCATGCTCCTGGATTGGAAGAATAAATATTGTGAAAATGTCTATGCTACCTAAAGCAATCTACACACTTAATGCAATTTCTATCAAAGCACTATCCATCTTTTTCAAAGAAATGGAACAAATAATCCTAAAATTTATATGGAACCAGAAAAGACCTCGAGTAGCCAAAGGAATATTGAAAAAGAAAGCCAAAGTTGGTGGCATCACAATTCCGGACTTCAAGCTCTATTACAAAGCTGTCATCATCAAGACAGCATGATACTGGCACAAAAACAGACACATAGATCAATGGAACAGAATAGAAATCCCAGAAATAGACCCTCAACTCTATGGTCAACTAATCTTCAACAAAGCAGGAAAGAATGTCCAATGGAAAAAAAACCAGCTTCTTCAATAAATGGTGTTGGGAAAATTGGACAGCCACATGTAGAAAAATGAAATTGGACCATTTCCTTATACCACACATGAAAATAGACTCAAAATGGATGAAGGACCTCAATGTAAGAAAGGAATCCATCAAAATCCTTGAGGAGAACACAGGCAGCAACCTCTTCGACCTCAGCCGCAGCAACATCTTCCTAGGAATATCACCAAAGGCAAGGGAAGCAAGGGCAAAAATGAACTATTGGGATTTTACCAAGATCAAAAGCTTTTGCACAGCAAAGGAAACAGTTAACAAGACCAAAAGACAACTGACAGAATGGGAGAAGATATTTGCAAATGACACATCAGATAAAGGACTAGTGTCCAGAATCTATAAAGAACTTAGCAAATTCAACACCCAAAGAACCAATAATCCAATCAAGAAATGGGCAGAAGACATGAACAGACATTTTTGCAAAGAAGACAACCAGATGGCCAACTGACATATGAAAAAGTGCTCCATATCACTCGGCATCAGGGAAATACAAATCAAAAACACAATGAGATATCACCTCACACCAGTCAGAATGGTTAAAATTAACAAGTCAGGAAATGACAGATGCTGGTGAGGATGCGGAGAAAGGGGAACCCCGCTACACTGTTGATGGGAATGCAAGCTGGTGCAACCACTCTGGAAAACAGCATGGAGGTTCCTCAAAATGTTGAAAATAGAACTGCCCTATGACCCCGCAATTGCACTACTGGGTATTTACCCTAAAGATACAATCCTAGTGATCCGAAGGGGCACATGCACCCGAATGTTTATAGCAGCAATGTCCACAATAGCCAAACTATGGAAAGAACCTAGATGTCCATCAACAGATGAATGGATAAAGAAGTGGTATATATACACAATGGAATACTATGCAGCCATCAAAAGAAATGAAATCTTGCCATTTGCCACGATGTGGATGGAACTAGAGGGTATCATGCTTAGCGACGTAAGTCAAGCGGAGAAAGACAACTATCATATATGATCTTCCTGATATGAGGAAGTGGTGATGCAACAAGGGGGTTTAAGGGAGTAGGAGAAGAATAAATGAAACAAGATGGGATTGGGAGGGAGACAAACCATAAGTGACTCTTAATCTCACAAAACAAACTGAGGGTTGCTGGGGGGATGGGGGTTGATAGAAGGGGGGTGGGGTTATGGACATTGGGGAGGGTATGTGCTTTGTTTAGTGCTGTGACGTGTGTAAACCTGGCGATTCAAAGACCTGTACCCCTGGGGATAACAGTATATTATATGTTTATAAAAAATAAAAAATTTTTTAAAAAAATAAGAAAAGCCACGTCTGTATTCAGTGTAGAGACATACACCTGTAGGGGGCACCACCAATCATCCGAAGAATCTGGACTTGGAGACTAATGCCAGGAATGGGTTAGCATCCTGAGGTCAGACAAGTGTAGTTGTATGCAGGAAAGAATCTGAAGCAAATATTTACTGCCAGGAAAAGTGGGCTGTGATAGTACTGTGGCTGTTCCCAGGTGGGCTGGCCTTCTCTCTTCCCAAGCACATAATAAAGTTACACTTCTCGAAAACAGCTATGGCCATACTTTCTACACCCAGCGAGATGGGAGTAAAACGTGGTGAGTCCCTTGGAAAGCAGAGCAGCCCATGCCACATTCCCTTCCCTCTGCAACGTACCAGGTAGACCTATTCCCTCTGCTCTGGGCCAGAGGGAGCACAATGGTGGCAGCAGAGCCCCAGCCACCTGAGAGGGACATGGACTCTGAGATGACAAGTGGACTCGTGTTTCAAACTACTGAGGTTTCAGTGTTGGAGGTGAACAGTACACACACAGGCAGACGCCAGTCTATCTTGATAGCTTGCAATCCTTAAGTAGAAAAGGCAAGTGGTAAGAAAACTGTATTTTTTAATGTATCCTTTTATGAAAGGGAGAGGAGTATGAATAGATATGTATATTTGCTGGAAGAAACAGTGGAAGAAAGAAATAGTAGAATAACACCACAAAGACTAGTTTTTAAAAAATTACTGATGAGGGACAAGAAGAAAGAGTTAAGAGGACACAGAGAGAAGCCAGACTCCTCTGACTACACCTTAACGTACGGTTCTCACTTTTGAATCATGTAATGATCTCCCATATTGAAAATACAGAAGTAAATCAAAAGAAGGGTCCTTGTGGGGATGGAGCTGTTTAGTATCTTGACGGCAACAAAATTATTTAGAGCTACGCACACACACACACACACACTTACACACGAGTCTAACTAAAACCGGCAAAATCTGAACAAGATCAGTGGATTGAACAATATTGGTATCTGGCTGTGCTATTATACTACAGTTTTACAGGTGTTACTGTTGGGGGAAACTGAGTGAGGGATGTGCATCTTATAACTGGATGCAAATCTATGACTATTTCATTAAATATCAGAGTAAGTCAAGAAGAATAAAAGTCATTCCCTAAGTATGAAAGCAAATTGTACAAAATGATTCAATTGTATTTCAAGTTAGTGACATAATCATATGAAGAACAAAATTATTTCAAATAACTTTAGAACAAATATTTTGATTGCACATCCTTAGTGAAATATATTATAGAGGCATATTAAGCAATGAAGAAATCTTTTTTTTTTTTTTGTAAGATTTTGCTTTTCAGTCATCTCTACACTCAATGTGGGGCTCAAACTTATAACCCTGAGATCAAGAGTCACATGCTCTACTGACTGAGCCAGCCAGATGCTCTAGCAATGAAGAAATCTTAAACTGTATTTCTTACCATCCTTAGGAATAGCGGTATGGTTATATAATACATTTTTTAAAATTGTAAGTTAATACAAATAAATGCTTATGTTAATACTGTTAGGAACTAAAATTCTCAGCATTCTGCAACAACGCTGCACATGTAAAATCAAAGAAATGAAAGTCCCACAACACGGCATTTAAAATGAAAATAACAGTATAAAGTCGTTATTATTTTCCTTTTAAAAAGCAATATATTTCTTTTTTTTCCATTTAAAAATCCTGAAGGCAGTGACAACCTGAGAGCAACCAGCACTCCCAGCAAAAAGATCAGAAGCTCTAAGTATTACTCTGGGGACAGACAGCTTGCAGTAACCGTCACAACCATTCCCCTGGTGTTCATACGCTCACGTGTTTTTGTTGGAGGCTAGACTTGGTCATGTGACTTGCTTTGGCCAATAGGACATTAGCAAATGTGATGCAAGCAGAGACTTGAAAGCACTTTCTCCTTGAGATTTATTCTCAGGGCTGCTCCTGGCGACTTGTTAAAACTGTCAATATGTGAAGAACCCCCATAAACTGACTGGATAAAAGAAATACAGCCTATTTGCCCGTGGTGTTCTAGCCTACGGCCCACCAAAGTTTTGCCATGTGAGCAAGACCATCTACATAAGTTAGAGAAAGACAATTATCATATGATCTCACTGATACATGGAATTTAAGTAACAAGGCAGAGGACATCAGGGGAAGAGTAGAAAAATTGAAACAAGACAAAACCAGAGAGGGAGTCAGACCACAAGAAACTCTTAATCTCAGGAAACAAACTGAGGGTTGCTGGAGTGGAGGGGGTTGGGGGCATAGGGTGGCTGGGTGATGGACATTGGGGAGGATATGTGCTGTGGTGAGTGCTGTGAATTGTGTAAGACTGATGAATCACAGACCCGTGCCCCTGAAACAGATAATACATTATATGTTATTTAAAAATTAATTAAAAAGGAATACAAATTTAAAAAAATTTAAAGACCATCTTCATAAATATCAGGGTTAATACAAAGTGAAAATATGGGGTCCTTTGTTTAGAATATTGTATGGAGAGCATTTGTTATAATGAGCGCTGGGAGTTGTATGTAAGTGATGAATCACCGAATCCTACTCCAGAAACCAATATTGCACCATATGTTAACTACTTAAAATTTAAATTAAAAAAGAAAGAAAGAAAGAAACAACAACAACAAAACCAGAACAGCAGAGCCCTGTGGCCAAGCATAAGGCCCTTCAGAGCATGAGGCTCTGTGTGCCGGAAATGGTGACAGACCTGCCCTGCATGCGCATAAGACTATCTTGGATCGTCTCGGTACCTGCATTGTTTATGACAGACGTGTGAGTTCACAGAGACAAGGTGAGCAGTCTCCAACAACCTGCAGAATCACGAGCTAATCAGCTCGTTAGTTTCAGCCACTAGGTTTTGGGACATTTGCAGGAGAAGCTACCTGACCTGTACCAATGTCTAAAATATTATGAACTACTGACTAAAGAACATCAGAAAAAAATTATAAATAAATATTGAAATCCAGTTAATAATATCCACAATGAAGTATTTAAGGGGAAGTGTACTGATTTCTGCAACTTACTTTGAAATTCGCTAGAAAAATAGCCAGGATTAGTGCATCAGTACAGCACGGATAGACGGATACATGTGAGAAAAGTATATTGAAATGCTAATGACTGAATCTAGTAGATGAGCACTGTGAATTGTGTAAGACTGATGAAACACAGACCTGTAGCCCTGAAACAAATAATACATTATATGTTAATTAAAAAAAAAAAAGAAACCCATCATTTTCCAAATCCTAATAAACTAATTGATTCTGGCAAAGCTCCACCAATAGATGAAACCCTTAGATGAAAAGTTAATGGGGAACTTGACAGTGGAAGAATCAGACTGTTGCCAGCTGAGCCCACTGATCACATCACTGAGAGTGGGTCAAACACACATTATGTGCCTTCTGATGTAATAGATCAAGGACACAGAACTAGCTATGTATGAATTGTCTCAAATACAATTGAGTAGTGCCTGGGTGGCTCAGTGGTTAAGCATCTGCCTTCGGCTCAGGGCGTGGTCCCAGGGTCCTGGAGTCAAGCCCTGCATTGGGCTCCCTACTCAGGGGGGAGTCTGCTTCTCCCTCTCCCACTCTCCCTGCTTGTGTTCTCTCTCTCACTGTGTCTCTCTCTCTCTCTAAATAAATAAGATCTTTTTAAAAAGCACAATTGAGTTTGCATCCAATCAATCATTAAGGCTAACTTCCTGTTTACATGGAAGGGGACAGAAGAAAAAGAACATAAGGAAGTAAACATAAAAATTCAAAATGTGAAACATTCCACAGAACAATAAACCAAAGCGTGACAAAGATGGGGTTGGGAACCACAATAGATTAGCAACATGTAAGAGAGCTAATGATCAAATGTAGTGAGTGGATTTCTTTGCTTCCTAACTCAAACAACCCACCTATAAAAATGATACATTTTTAAATTAATTTATTCTTTTTAAGCTGTGTATGGAGCCCGATGTGGGGCTTCAACTCATGACCCTGAAATCAAGACCAGAGCTGAAATCAAGAGTTGGACTCTTAACTAAGCCACCCAGTAAAAATGTTAAGATCTTTATTTTATCAAGAAGAGTCAATTCTTCAACTGATTTTTATTCAAAAACAAAGTTTACTTCTGTAGTTTTGTTTGTTTTAGTGATAATCTTTGGATAGTCACTATGAATTGAATACTAGTTGAATACCAGATTACTAGTTTATAATTATTTCTTAGACACTAAGAAAACTGTGAAAATTTTTGTGATAGGTATATAAATGACATAAATAAAAAGACAATCTGAGAAACAGATGGGCATAGGGTGAGGGGTGGCAGAGAAAGACACGGTGACACAGAGTGACAGATACACAGAGGAAAGCGTGAGCCGTAGCATGCTAGGCCTCACATCTGCAAACAAGGGAGGAGAGGAAAGAGATCTCCCCTGCAAGATATCCCAAAGAGCTGGCCCTTCTTTCCAGAAGACTTCTGAAAACCTATCCTTACCCCTCACTGGGTGACGTGCAGAATCTCTAACCAGGAGATTGCCATGATCTGACGGGCATTCCTGAGCCAATTTCACCTTTCAGGATGAGGAGGAAAACTTCAAGCTCCCAAACTTATCAGAGCCCAGCCCCACGTGGATGTGAACAGAATGGCTGCTTCTTCATGGGGTCTGGGTGCCATGGATGTTTGGAAGGTAGGGTGATAGCTAGGGCTGGCCTGGGACAGTCCCTATGTAGGCCCGTTGTGCCAGTGTAATGATTTATATATCCCTCCATTTCATTTCAAAAGCAACTTGGTTTAGAGGACATGGTAATCCTACTATCAGGAGAAATCCACAAGGTCTATTACACTTACTACTTTTTGTATAAATTGGTACTAACTCTGAGAGAAGTATTGTTACTTCTGGAAGTTACAGTGAGAATGTGTGATTATCTCAATTTTCAGTGAATCTTGGTATTTATAATGTTAAAGAATTAACACTTAAGGGACACCTGGGTGGTTCAGTCAGTTAAGTGTCTGCCTTCAGCTCAGGTCATGATCCCAGGGTCCTGGGATCGAGTCCCGCACCGGGCTCCTTGCTCAGTGGGGAGCCTGCTTCTCTCTCTACCTCTGTCTGCCGCTCCCCCCTGCTTGTGCATTCTCTCTCTCTCTGACAAATAAATAAAATTTTAAAACAAAATAAACATTTAAAAAAATCAAGTATAGCTGGATTGTGGTCCGAGTGGATAGTTCAAAACCCACCTCTAACATTCACCAGCTTTGTGATCTTGGTCTAGGCTTAAATTTCCTGAGCTCCAAAATGAAGCCACTGGACTATATCATTTTCTTTCAAACTCTAACAACCTATTCTACTATAAATATCCATATGCCGTCTGGGAGGCTGGCCAACATTTGTTCTATAGAATTAAAAAGTACAGCTTTTAGATTAGCACGTGCCGACACCGGGCAGGCAATGAGGCACAAGGGAGAGCCAGGGCTGGCTTGGGCGACAGGCTCCCCTCCAGAAGCTCCAGGTTGGAGGTGAGTTTGCCTCCTATTTGCCATCCATAAATCCCCAGGCAGTCTACCATAGTGAGAGAGCCCCGAGGATTGAAGATTTAGAATTGGTTTAATCTCAAACCTTAGCCTTTTTGCTGGTCTGACAATGGCAAGGCATTGCTCATGTGCCTAAGTCTACCTCACAGCGTGGCTTAATTTCTATGGTGAGGATCCATTCTACCAGGTGATAGACACACCCGCCAATTCAAGGTGAACAGATCCCACCATATACATCCATGCAACCCGGAGAATCATCCTTGGTTCCTGTCTGCCAGACCCCGTCAGGACCAGACTCTGGTCCTCCTTCCAGGAGTAGAGTTTGACGGGGGATGGGCGGGATAGGCAGGGCCCAGAAAACGTTCTTAGAGTCCTCACCTCTGCTTCTCTGGCCCAGAGATATTTCACTGGCTCCCTGGAGCAGGGCAGCCAACCTACTAAATAAATATGTACCTTCCCCAATCATTTTCCTGGATTTAATCCTTTGCTTTCTCCCCTAAAGACCAAGCATTTGAAAAAAAACGTTTTTTTCCCCCTCTCTTTCTGCTTATCCTTCCTTGAGAAAGTCAATACAATATTCTGGTTCCCCGAATCAGATAAAGGCCAAAAGATACAGGAAGCACCACAGAAAAAGCATTAAATTTTTACAGCAATATATGCTCTAAAATTTTAATTAGTAGTCTATATAAAACGTTCAGCACCATGCCTTGTGCACTGTACACACTCAGCTGTAATTAGCAGTATCTGGTCTGCAATGTTAAAGCATATTTATAACATATGCAAAATGCCTGACATGTTCAATAAATATCACTCATATGGAAGAAAAACGATTTTGAGATTAATACAAAGACTAAAATTGTTTTTGGAAGAGGAAGTTAACTGGAAATAGTAATTCTTTAAGAGCTTTGAGAATTTGTCTTTCCTATTGCTCACTTTATCTCCTATAAGCCACATCCTTATGCTAACTCCAAGTGTACAATTAGATGTCCCTGGCCTTCATGTTCTGGAAAACAGTATCAGCAAAAAGGCCCATTAAGCCTCCCAAATGACACCTGACTTATAACACTGGCATTAAATCATCAATACACTAGACTGAACGGAATTATTTGCTTTACCTAAATCTAATGGCAGGAAAACGGGAAAAGCAAAAATATAGATTAGGCTGTGGCGAGAACAGATTCAGAGACCTAGGCTTCTAATCATATTCGAGAAAAGTATGAAAATGCATCAGGCTTCTCAGATTTCTTCCAGCTCCTGGGGCTACTTCAGTAAACAAAACGTGTCTGAGGGAGGTGAAAGTCATTCTGGCTAACGAGCAGGACACAATCTATCTCCACGGCCAATGGTTTGAGTCAAGGGCACTGGGGTGGCTCTTGCAGTGAATGTGTGGGACTAGGTGAGGAAGACCAAAGAACCTTCACTAAGGCTAGGAAATAAGGTTGGAATTAATAAAGGAAACTATCACACTGTTGTGTGGAAAGACTATGTTAAATTCATTAAGTTTTAGGGTTAACATCTCGTGCAAAGTCTCAAAGAATACAGAACTGGAGCTCTGTCTGTCATTTCATCACCAGTCTCCTTACTAGATAGTGCCCTTGAGCGTAAACATGTTTGAGCTCTACGTTTGCAGCACACACCTGTGGGCAGACACCCACCCCGTCATGCCCTGTCCTCCTCTAGCTTTACCTCACTTCTCTGATCCCTTGCAGAGGAAAGCTTTTGGAAAGAACCATCCAGGAACACCGCTGTAGGAACACTTCTTCTTCAGTCCACTTCAATCTGGCTTCTGCTGCCAACTCTCGATGAAACGGATTTTGCGAGGTCATAGTGAGATCTGTCATGATCACGTGTCCTCTCCTAGCCTCATTTGGGCCTCATTGGACACAATGGGAGCTCCCTCTTCTTGACATGCTTTCCTCTCTTGGGATCCGTGGCTGGACAACCTCCTGATTTCCTCCCCGGTTTAGGGTTCTCCCCTCTCTCTTGAGTGCATGCCCTGGATAGTCTCATTCACTTCCATGCCTTAAATATATGGGTTTGGTAGAAACAGACGAAATGTCTTCGGCCTTGCAGGACCTGGCAGGATGTTGTTTCTCTGGAGAGGAGGCAATGCAGTTCACCTGCTGCCCCCTAGTGAGGCGGCTCGGGATGCCCGCTGAACTGTGGCACTTCAGGGGAACATTCCTTCAGTATCCAGGCTGAAACTGTCAAGCTGGTTCTGAGCTTCTGTAACAGGGACCAGGAGACCAGATCATGATGGCTTTCCTCCTGACCTGGCTCCAAAGTGCATCCCTAACACTCACTAGCAACTTCACGATCATGGAGAAGGGAAAGGCAAAGGAAGTCGACGGGACAGGAGAGGAGCGGGGTGACACAGGGGCATGGCCACCTCAGTAAGTGTTTCCAATACCTGATAAATTAGCCCCGGGCGCCAGAACACCCTCTCTGTTGCCCTCTGCTGTAGAGACGAGTGAAGACAGCAGCGGGGAGAGACACCACTCGAATCAGAGGCACAGACTGAAAAAGGAATGTGATGCAGGCCACAGGGTGACCCCGCTCCTTGTGGGCTGCAGGAAAGGCAGAGGAGGTATTTTTGTGGTTTGCCAGGGAACGAAACACTCACCATGGGTAGCAGAGGTCCTGAGCACAGATTCAGAAATTTTTGTACATCATAGAAGAAATCTTGAATTTGTAAGTCATACATCTTGAATTTACAAATTGTGAAAAAAATCATTTTTTAATAGATTTATCATAATTTCTTTAAGTGGGAGTCATCCATAGTCCACCTAAATATTTATCAAAACAGTTAACCCATGACAAATACATATATTACATAATGCAAAAGTCTTCACATGTGTATCTGCGTGTTTCACTAGAGTTGAGTTTTGAGTAAGGAAATCTGAGAAGAGCCAGAACTTGCCCTGTTTTGAAACGATTCTGGGTGCTGCATAGGGAACAGAATATAGGAGACCAAGGTGGCAGCAAACACAGCAGTTAGTGGGAGACTTTGCTATTCTAGACAAGATAATGGGGGCTCTGACTGGGGTGGCAGCAGTGCAGATGGTGGTGAGAGGTCAGATTCTAAGTATATTCTTAAATATAGAACCAGTGGGATTTACCGATTTGCTCAAATTGAATGTGAGAGAGGAAGAGACCGACTTATCTCCAGAGTCAGGGATCACTGGGGTGGTTTTGGAACTGAGCAACTAGGAGAATGGCGTTGCCATTAGCTGGGATGGAAAGGTCCAGGGAGGAGGGGAAGTAGGACTGGGAGAGAAGGGATTCCGAGTTGCAGATGCTCAGTTTAAGATATCTGCTGGGCATGTGATGGGAGATGCCATGTGGCAATGGAACATGAGTCTGGAGATCGGGGGAGAGGCCCCTGCTGGAAACACCAGATTGGAAGGAGTCAACATACCGTGTTATTTAAGGCCATGACAGGATGCGTTCCCCAAGGATGGAGCCTTGGGCACTCTGAAGGCTAGGGAGAAGAGGAGGAACAGTAAGCGAGTCTGAAGGACACTGAGGTGGAAGAGAGACAGTGAAGCCAGTGAAGCCTGAGAGAGGAGTGAAGCCTGCCGAGGTGGGGTGTCAACAAACAGCTCTGGGTGGTTGATTCCAACAATCTGAGCAAGGGACGGGGAGGGAGCAGGCACAAAGACTTGGACACACTATGAAGGCAAAGTGTGAGGGTTTAATGAAGACTCTGGTTTTGACCAGGGGAGTGATACAATCACAATGTGCTTTACACTACCTTGGGGCCGTCCCATCTAGAGGCCATGTATACCCCGTAGTGTGATATCAGGTGTAGTGGCAGAGAACGGATTCCTAATTTTTGCTTATATACTTTGCATTGTTTCATTAACTACAATCACGTGTCCCTTTTGTAATTTAAAAGCTATTAAAGAAAATTAATTAGAAATATGAGAAGACTAGAAACTAGTAATTGGAAAGTGCAGAGTAACAACAACACAGGAGAGACATGACAGGGTTAGAATGAGGACACTGGCAGGGAGACGGAATGAAGTCAGACACCAGATTTTCAGAATCTGATGATCTGCTAGGACGCAGTTAAAGAGGAGGCAGGAAGCTGGAGGGGAGTGCTAGTATGCTCAGAGGGGACACACGCCTCATCACCAGCCTCTCCCAACCACAATATACTGTGAACCCTCCTGGAGACTTACTCTCTGAAAGTACTTGGTAAAATGTCTTCATGTCTTGAGGGCAGGGGACAAGCAGGGAGGGGGATCATTTCCAATATTCAGAAAAATTAACTAATCAGTTACACGAGTGATTTAATTCCAACTCATAATGCTTTTTTCCCCCCGACAATAAAAAACTGGTGGTATGAACTAATAAAATGTATTTCAAAGAGGACTTTGAGGGGACAACCTTTTCAAAAAAAAAAAAAGTAACACTCTTTTAGGATGCTGTTTCCTAACAGAAACTAGGTATTTGGTTTTGCCACCTACTTTGGCGATCTATTTTATATGACATTTAGCAGTCCAGGCGAGAAGTGACCCTGGCCACATATGCTCCCCGGTTCTCCCTGCATGAAGAGCGCACTGCTGAGTCAAAGGACACGGTGTCAGCTGGGACGCACGATACACCTACGCTCAGTAGGCAGTGCAAGACCCGGGGTGTGCGGACTTGGCCTCAGATTTCATGATTCACAGTTCCTACCTGAAGTATAAAAAGTCTGATGCATAGCACTTCTAAAGCTTATTCAGAGTTTAAGAAATCATCACCTACAGGTAATCCACCTTAGTGTGAATACCCAGATAATCGGTTCCTCTAGAATCTCAATTTCAGGCTTAGATAGAGCCAAACCTTGAAGAATTATCTATCAGGACTCCAACACTTTGGAAGTTTTAAGGATTTTTTATGACATTGTTCTTCAGTACAGTACCGGTCTATACTATACCGATGGAACTGATTCATTTTACTTCTAGGAATACTAACATGGGTTACTCCATCACAGAATCATCACTATGAAGTCCCACGGGAGAAATGGCCCTCAGGTTTTAGTACCAGGATAGTCGTGTATTTCCGGAACATGGGTCTTACCTTGCGAAGATTTATTCTAAAGGTTCTTTCAAAGGAAAGAACACTTGAGTTGAAGTCACTGCCTGTTTCCAAAAAGTATTCAGGCTAATGTGGCATGCATTTTACTTAAATCTATCTCTAGGTTTTATATTATTTTACCTACTACTGATTTTCCATTTAACTGTAATTCCCTTACTCATCTCAGAGTATGTGTGGTTTTTTTTTTTTAAAGATTTATTTGTTTTAGAGAAACAGTGGACATGCACAAGTGGGGGGGAGGGGCACAGGGAGAGAATCTTAAGTAGATGCCCCACTGAGCAGGGAGCCTGATGTGGGGCTCCATCTCAGGACCCTGAGATCCTGACCTGCGCCTAAACCAAGACTCAGATGCTTGACCGACTGCGCCACCTAGGTACCCCTCACAGTGTGTTTTAATAACTTATCTCACTTTTTAATTTTTTTTTAAATGTGGCAGGAAACACATAAAATAGCAAACTTCGGTTCAGGACAGATACATGAAGGGGGCAGGGAAAGGGAAATTTGAAATGAATTATATTAAGTTAAAAAGGCCATTGCTATAAAGAGATAAGATGACAGAATGAAAAATAAAGTAAAAGGTATGTACATGTTCTGTATACCAGTGAATTTACTCACATCTCCTTCTAAAAATCTCTCCCCAAACTATAAAATACAAATCCCATGAGCCATCTAAGGAATTCTCAAAGTCATTTTGATTTAGTGTAAAATGTGAAGAGCTATTTCTAAGTAAATTAACATCACACATCCCATATAAAATGGATTTCACCAAAGGCAATTTTAATTTGCTAAAACAAAATAAAACTGAACAGAACAAACCTCCTCTTACTGCCATCTTAGAAAAACAATACCCAAAATTCAAGTAACCTATTTCCAGGTGTTACTTAAATGAAAGTATCTGTGTGTTTTTGTGTAAGAAAAACCGCTGGCAAACAAACAAAATCAGAAACAAAACACATAATTCTTGCAAGGAATTTCGAATCATTTGTTTTTATTTTCCTGTACTGGAAATTTTACGTTTAGTTAAAACCTTACAGTATAACAGAAACAGACATGTTAGTCCATTGTGCCTCTGTATAAACAAATATTTTCAGAGTTTACTCCTGGTATTTTCTTCAAATTGCCCACACAAAACTAACTGCTTTGAGAGAACGTTTTAAACTAGACTGGTAATTTAAAAACAAGTGAAAACAAAGAATTTTCCTCTCTTTCAGGACAAATGTTTTATATGAAGTTATCCTCTTCCAACACCTTTGGTCTTAATTCTGGGTGAACCAGGACGGTCGCTTCCTGTCTCGTTCAATGATTCTCTTACCAAGATCTTGTTCAGAGGGTACCTCTCCTGCGTACAGCACCACAGTCTCCACAGAAGGAGCCTTAAAAGGGCCCCCTTCTTGTTTCCCCATCTGTCTTCTGATTTCTGCAGTCTCCTTGCACACCTTCTCATAGCAATAGCCACAAAGGACGTGTTTCAGTTTCAGGTGACCACATTCAGGACAAACATCAATATTGTTCTTAAAAAAAAACAACAACAACAGAAACATATTTTGAGAAGAGGCCTAATACTGCATATGCAATCAGACAGGAATGATGCTTACACTTGAACTCTATTGGACTGTTCATGTCGCATAAGGTCATAGACCAGTTCAACCTCACTTTAATTTTTTTTTTTTTTAAGTAGGCTCCATGCACATTGCAGAGCCCAACATGCGGCTTGAACTCATGGCCCCGAGACCAAGACCTGAGATGAGAAGAACTGGACATGCAACTGAGCCACCCAGGTGCCCCTCAATGCCACTTTAATAGGGGAATTGAGGATAAACAAGTTTAAATTAATAGAGAAAGTGGGACTAGAACTCAGGTCTACCAACTATGAAACTGGTACATTTTCACTTAAACACAGCAGCCATATTATGTAAAATGATACTCTATTCCCCCCACCTTCAAATACTGAACATCTAATAAGGAGTCCTTCAACACAATGGGGGACCCTGACAGGCACCATTGTAATAAGAGACCATAGGAAAGGGAACTCATTTTTTGCCCCCCTGGGGAAAACAAGATGACAAACATTACAGTTGGCTTCCCCTAATGTATCAGTGTAACTTAAATTTCTGTATGAAGCCTCTGGTGTACTACAGTACATGGTGTAACAGTTGGTATATAATGTAATTTTTCCTTTTATGAATAACACTGATTATTCCTTAATGTAAAACTCCCTTCTTATGCTACAATTTGATAATGAGCTTTTACACTCACTTCAATAAGACAATTATAACCTCTTGAAGAAATGTTTTCAATGTGCTCTAAAGGTAGATTTGCAGTAGAAAAGAAAAATTGTAAATAGGAGCATCAAAGCAATTCCAAGCACTTCATAAAATTAACATAGAAAGGTTTGTGAGGCAATGACAAAGAAGAGTTTCACCTTCTGAAAGGAGTAAAGAATCTTGCAAATGACCTGCCTCACCAACTTCTCATTTTCCTTGCTACACTGGACGCTGGATTGCATGTCTAATTGGAGGTATGGGAGCAATACCCAGTCGGAGCTCTCTTCCTGATCAAAGTACCGGCATAATATACTAACTACGTGTAGCCAGAAGCAATTCAGTGAAAAAAAACGAGTCCACAGGGGGCTAGTCTTTTCCCTCAGAATAAATGCAGTGAGGGAATTCATGGAACAGCTTAATCTCATTCCAAAATTATAAATTCTCTCAATCAAACTGTATGTATTATTGCTTTAATGACATACTTTTCAGCCCCAGACTTTAAGTCCAGTTCCAAACGTGACTCAGTAATACTTTTTGGCTTAAGTTCTAAGGGCATGGTTTAATAGTGAATGTTGGAAGTTTATGAAAGTCAACTCTGTTCTTGAGTTTCATCTGCCCTGTGCTCCTGCTGTGGAAGGTCATGGAGCAAACAGTAACTCAGATCATGACTGTTAAAAGCATGAGTTAACAAATCAAAGGTTACAATGTAATTCTTGTTTACTAGATCAATGAAGAGTATATCCACAGGGGCAGGGAGAAGGGGGAATGGGTATGGCCACCTGGAATTGTCTGAGGACAGGAACACACCAGAAAGATTCAAGAGAAGAATGTGAGTTAAAAAAAATCAGAATTTGGGGCACCTGAGTGGCTCAGTGGGTAAGACTCTGCCTTCGGCTCAGGTCATGATCTCAGAGTCCCGGGTTTGAGCCCCGCATCAGACTCTGTGCTCAGCAAGGAGCCTGCTTCCCCCCTCTCTCTGCCTACTTGTGATCTCTTCCTCTCTCTGTCAAATAAATAAAATCTTAAAAAAAAAAAAAGAAAAGAAAAAAAGATTCAGACTGCCTAGGCTTACATCCTGGCACTACTACTTAATAGTTGTTTGTGACTAAAAGCAAATTCTTTTTGCCTCAGTTTCTTCAATCCTAAAAATAAGCAAAGCTATATATACTTTGTAGGGCTATTGTGAGGATTTGGTAAGATAATTCACATAAAGCACTTAGACACTTCAAGGGCACTAAATAGATAAAATCCATTTTATGGATAGATAAAATCCATTTTTATGACCAACCTAAGGATTATCTTTCACAGTATTTTATTTGTCACAGTGAAGGACAGAATAAACATGTAAGGCTTAGTAAAACTTGAGATCCAATATACCTACTGCTTCTGAATTTAATTTTAGACTCTGCTATGATTAAGATGTTTACCAACATATGACTCCAAATCACCAGCTCCTAACAAAAGTCACATAGGTTTTTCATAACCCAGTCCTTAATCCAGACTCCAAACTCTCTCCTTGACTGTGGTCCTAACATTTAGGCTACAGGACAGTAGACATATAGACATACACAATGAGAAAGCTGTATTTTATTTAGGCCAGAGGAAAGTACATGTATAAGCTCTAAGAATGATTTACTCATAGGCCATATAAGTACTAAGAGGAGATGCAGTGGTGAATGGGAGAGAAAGCACACCCACAAAAATCAACACATTACCTTAACTTTAATAAGCTTCTGAGGGTTTCTTCTCCTACAGCGGTTAACTTCAATGCTGCGTCTATTCTTCGGAGCTGCCATCCAAAAGATACTATCTGAAAGGCTGGGAATCTCCTTACTTCCATTGGTGTCATTTGCTGGTTCTGTAAATACAGCTGGACCTTGGATTGCTAATGCTGGCCCTACAAAAACAAAACGTGGAAACAAAGAATAGATTTCTAGTTTCTAAATGACTCTCTACATATCATTCTCTTAACAACAGTGATATGGCAAGAGACATACATAAAATTTAGAACACTACAAATCAACAGACATTAAACAGAAGCCTTAGCTATTGAAATACACTGAAATTCAAACAATGCAATTTTAAACAACGTGAATATAATTTTTTCTTAGAGGCATCTGCTGAAATGAATCAGTAAAATTTTACCAAGAATTTTTCACTTTCTGAAATATGTGAACTCAGGTGTTTAGTAGTAAACATGAATGAATCACTCAAAATGTCCACATTCTACTTGGTAAGCAGTTCCTATTTTACAAGTAAATCTAAGCCTGAGGTTCCCCAAATAGATTTCTAACTTGCATTCAAATAACTGCATCATGGCCCCTTTTTATTATATTCCAACTGAGTTACTTCCTTTGCCATATAATTTGGTAGGCCCTTTAAGTCACTTAGTTCTTCATAGTATGTGATTACTGTTTGTTCTCTAAAGAAAAGAACTAGCTCACCATTCTGCATGATATTTACTTATACTACTATCAACGTTTCAGTTGTTTTTCTACATTGCTTATAAAATCAAAGAGATTCCTTTATCCTTTCCCTGCTATTCCTCAGACCTGGAAGATGTCTTTTGGTTTCAGGAACTCTTAAAAATATACAAAGCTAGCATTTAGCAACTGGTATTCCATTCTAACAGATCTGAAAGAATTGCGAGCCAGAGCTCAGTGGTTAGCAGCACAGGCTCGGCCCGCCCGTGTGACCTTGGGACTTTCAGGAGCCTGCTTCTTCCGCTAAAAAGGGGTGATACCTAACGGGATGGTGTGGAGATTTCCCAGGAAGCACCGGTAGGCTTTGGCTTAGGGTGGGCTCTCCGTTCAGACTCCCTAGACAATATGTTCGGGACACCTTAGAAATAAGCGTAGAATGTAAATGAGAAAGTAATGAGAATTTTAACCTCCAAGATACTTCTAACTAAAATTCGTTGCCGAGGAAAACACAGAGACCAGGAGGATTCAGCGGCAGAGCTCAGACACCACAAAGGAGGACAAACTGCTTTAGGGGGTTGGAGTACTGAGATGGAAACAGGATCTAGATAGCGGCGACCCCGATCTAAGCGAACAAACTTCGATTACATTCTGTGTATGAATGGGACAATCAGACGATTTTTTCTGTTTTTCGGGGTTGGAGGAGGCAAAACCAACTTCTACTTTCCAAGTAAGGAATTATCCCGGACAACGTCTCCTACTGGCCGCGACGGATCAAAACGCAGGAGGAGAGCGAAATACAAGCTGTGCCCACAAAGCTGCCTGGGGTCCCCTCATCCGATCTCTCCTCCACGGCGGCCTTCCTTACGTACCCCACGGAGGACTGGGTAAACCTGGCCCGGTCTGCTGAAGTTTCCGCTGTAGTAGGTCCCAACAGCTCCGGAGGAGTCCCCGGGCGGCCGGCCACCGCGGAAAGACGAGGACCAGCATGGTCGACGCCATCTTCCTCGCCGCCCGAAGACCACGCCCACCTGGCTGCTGCGTTCCGCGCCGCCTCGAGCATGCGTACAGACGGAGAGTCCGGCAAACCTGGCTGCTAGAACTACATCGCCCAGCACGTCCCTGGAGCAGCTCTGACTCTCCTCCAATCAGAGAGAGAGAAAGGAAGGAGCGGGGAGGGGAAATGAAAAGAAACTGGTTCCAGTGCGCATGTGTGGGGATGTGCTTTGGCACTCCAGGTAAAGATGGCGGAGCGCGGTTACAGCTTCTCGCTGACTACGTTCAGGTATGAAAGGGGCTCCCAAAGTCCTCCGCGGAGCCGGGGTTGTAGGAGTTCCCTCTGTCCGGATTTTTACGTCCTAGTCTCTGGGTTGATGCTTCCAGGGGGCCCAGTGGCAAATAGGGATGGAAATGCGACTTTGCAAAGTCATTTTCTTGGCCCGCCCGCGGCCTGGGAGCAGCGGTGCCGGGAAGCCGCGGGAACGCGGGTTTGGGGATCGAGGGCGACCTTGGGGCTGCGGGCGGCTGAGGTCCTCAACCAGGGATTTACTTTCACTTTTAAGACTGGCGAATAAGGCAGTTTTGGATTAGCTGCCTCCCGGTGTCCCGTTCGGAACTCAGGATTTCCTTCCTGACCCAAGTAGGCCTGATTGGGGAGCTTCTGGACCTTGGAATCTTGTCGAGTCTTTGGGGTCCTTTTTCTTTTCGGAAAACCTCATCGTTACAGTTTGGTCTGAGTATTAGTCTCCGTTTGTTACTTCGAAATCTCTTCCCGCTTTCGGTTTCTTTCCTGCCCCGGTTAGAAGTTTAAGGACTAAAAATGAAAGTGCGAATCTTTCTGCCCCCCAATGTTCGTGGGCCCCAGGCTAGTAGGCTGCATTTCCGTTTTGGCGATTTTGGGGGTGGGGGGAGGATATGTATACTTTACAAAAAATTGTAGGCTTTTCTATTTTAGGACAAAGGATTAATAATAATATATTTTTCAAAAATATAGTTGAGATAAACTATTGTTCCAGATGTAAGAAAACCATCAGCCAAGAGTTTAATAAATCGACCCGGGAATGACTTAGTTTGACCATTTTCTTAGGGATCAGTAATGTGCCATTTAGTTGAAATGTTCTATCTGACAGCTAGGGAAGGCAAGCGGGATCCAACTTGTTGAGTACTTTCTGTGTAGGTGCAATTTAACCTACTCCACTTCTTTCTACTACCATGTGTGATAAATGTTATTTCAACATCTTACTGATGAACTAACCACAGGTCGAGCAAATCAAAACTTGTCTGAGGTCATAGATGAGTAGCTGAGTTCACGTTAAAACTGGGTTCTTTCCAATGACAAAATTAATACAGTTTCTATTACTGTATGGTGTCTTTTTAAAATACTAAAATACTTTCCATATCCTTGGTAGTTTTCAATAATAAATGATTTTTTTAAGCCTTTGTAACCATATACAATGATAGAGAACAGTACTTGCTAAATAATCACTGTTCATATTTGTGAACAAAGCAAACTTGGTTCTTTAAAAAAGTATAATCTTTTCTTTAGAATAAGTGGAGCTGAAACATCATCAGGGGCTGGATCCATCTGTAATAATTTATTAAAATAAACTTGTTTTTTAACGTAATAGTTCAACTCTTAGATTGGAATTTTTGTTTCTAGGCTGTTTTACTCAGAATTAAACTATTAATGGTGGAAGTTATGAGGCTATAATATAGGATGAAAAGGTGTTCTTGTGGATTACATTCAGTTGAGAATATTGACAATGAGTAAACAGTGTGTCTACTAATTAGTGTCTGCTAATGCATTTTGAATAAAGTTTTTCTCTTTACTCAGAAATTTTTATTAAAAGAGAGTAAAAAAAGAAACATAACTGTAGATTGGATAGTCGGGACAAGGCCCTGCGTGTGGGGGTGAATTGTTAGACCATAGGTGAGAAAAGCCAACTGTTTGAAGATGTAGGGGTAGAGAGACCCATGGACAGAGGAAAGAGGATATGTGAAAGTCCTGAAGTTGGGGAAAAACTTGAACTACAGGAATTGAAACTAAGGCCAGTGTGCTAGAGTATGGTGGGCAATGAGTTAGCGTGTGTAGGGCCACTGTAGGCCAGAATAAGAAGTTTGTATTTTAAATGAACCAGGAAGTTGCAGAACTGAAGTGAGAGGTAATGTACAATGGTATCTCTGGCTTGGGAGATTGAAGTAAGGGTAGAAAAGAGGAAAAACTAGGTAGAAGTCAGTTATCCCAGGTAAAGATGCTGGTAGTTTGGAATGGGCCAGTGGCATGACTGACTAAAAAGATGGTTGATGGCTCAGTGAGCTCATAGACTGGTAAGCTTTCATATAGGAAGATGCAATGTTAGATGTGTATGCAGGTGACTGTGGGAACAGAGAGAAGGTTTATTTAAGTTTACGTGAGGCTTTAAAATGTTCTCCGGGAGTATTTGAGCTAGATCTCGGACAATTGAAAACTGGGTGGATCCAGTGAGTCATGATGTGTTTATTGAAATAGTGACTAATAAAGTAAAACATGTACAGCCTAATTTTAAAAATTTGAATACCTATTGATGTTATTTCACTCAGGTTAGCTAGTTTTGTCATTTAAGAGTTTTTAAATTGCCACAGCTAGGCTTATTCCGTACTTAGGTTTAGTTGTGTCTCTGCCAGCCAAATGATTGTGACTCCTGGTACTAGGTTATATGTTAGCATACTGACTGAACTCAGTTTCTTCACACTTTGTTGAGGAAGACAAACATTGTAAGAATAATTTAAGCATGATGACTCCTAGCCAGAGGGGAAGTATGGGACATCATAGGCATATGTGTATGTGACTCAACCTAGTCTGAATGGTCAGGATAGCTTCTCTAAGAACATGGCATTTCTACTGAAGATTGAAGGGTGACCAGGAGAGAGTTCACCAGAGGAAGGTGAAATGCATTCCAGGCAGAGATGTTAGCTTGTCAAAGGGGTTTTTGAGTTCTAAGAGTAGTCTGTGTGTCTGGAACAAAGTTGAGAATTGAGTGATAGAGTATCCATAATTTTATGAAGATGAAATAAAAGACCTTCTGAAACTCAAGGTTTTATTTTCATTAGTAGACCGGAGATATGGACCAAGCTGTGCCATTCTAGACAAATTACTTTCACTCAAAACCTTTTTCTTTATCTGTAAAATTAGGTTAGTCTGGGAATTTGTGATGTTTTAACTCATCAGCGGGATTGAAACAAAGTATATTAAAAGCCAGTTCAGGGCTAGTATTTGGCTGTGAAACCCATGGACTCAGATATGTTATATATCATCAGCTCATAGCTTCGTGAAATAGCCTTATATAGAAAATATTTTGTCATGGGTGATAACTAGGTCTTACATCTTAGGCCATGCCTACCTTATAAAATGTGTAACTCTACCCATACAAAATATATGCTGTTGTATGGTATTTAACAAACACACAGATGTTCTAATTACATTACTATTTGGTATTTACTTATTGCTAATTTTGTGCCAGGAACAAAAGGCATCACTTCATTTAATCTTCACAACAATCTTTTGAAATTGTCCTATTATCCCCACTTTATGGATGTGAAAACTGAGACACAGTGGGGTTAAGTAATTTGAAGTAATTTTAAGTAATTTGAAGTCACAAGGTTGGGAAGTGGTAAAAGGCAACAGTAATGATGGCTGCTGCTTTGAGAGGCGGACTGCGGGGGGCGGGGAGGAAAAATAAGTGCTTAACTATGAATAAGTTCAAGTTTCTGTACAGCTTTATAATGTGAAAACTCAGCTGTTCTTTGGTATTTGGTTAATGGATTTGTCTTACATATCTGCCCTCTCTCAGAGATGTTTATATTATACATATTTGAGGATATGTGAATTTAGCAAATATCTTTGTTTCTTTTTAAGCCCATCTGGTAAACTTGTCCAGATTGAATATGCCTTGGCTGCTGTAGCTGGAGGAGCCCCTTCAGTAGGAATTAAAGGTAATTAAATGTTTCATTCTTTTCAGATGCCTTTTAATAGTTATTCTAAAGTTTTTTTGGAATTAATTAGTAATAATACAAATAAATAGCTAGGGAAGCATAATTTTTAAGTTCTTTCTGTTGATTTACAGTATTTTGAAGTTTAAAAAAACTAAGCCCAGTAAGTCTAAGAAGATGATTAAAATATTTTTTTTTTTCAAAATAAATGTAGCTCCTTTATCTCTCAGTTGTAATAACCCACAAATGGTCTTTCCCATTGAGAAAACTGAATATTCTTTTGCTTTTCCACTAATTACATACAGTTTTTATCCTTTCAGTTATTTAGAAAACGTTAATGATAAAACTTAATCTAAAGATATCCTTTTTTTCTTTTAAAACCTGTATCATTGATTAAATTTCAAATTCTAAGAACAGTAGCCAAGTAGGCAGAAGTCCGTTATTTTAAAATGTGTGGACCCTTAGGTGTCCTGGAATACTTTAAGAGATGTTGGGTAATGCATTTAGCTGTAGGAATTCCTTATACAGTATAGATGACCAGTGAGGGAAAATTGGATTTATCATTTCTTAGGTAATTTTAATATAGAAGAGGTTTTACAAATAAAAGGAAATAAAGGAGTTTGGGTGAATTGCATCCATAATTAGAAAACTACTGAAGCAGAGTCTTTAAGTGATTAAACCTTTAACGCCTTTTTTTTTTTTTTTTTTTTTAAAGCTGCAAATGGTGTGGTATTAGCAACTGAGAAGAAACAGAAATCCATTCTGTATGATGAGCGAAGTGTACACAAAGTGGAACCAATTACCAAGCATATAGGCCTGGTGTATAGTGGCATGGGCCCAGATTACAGGTACTTTTACGCAGTTGTTTATTTCACCATTTTACGAACTGTTTGTAATTTCTACCTTGAGAAAAATCATGGGATGTTTTTCCTTTAACCTCCCAACCCTTTATTTTTGTACTTTGTTTAGCATCGTTGGCAGCTGACTTTAGCTTGCCTGCAGGGACTGTGTTACTTAATCTGTTAGTGCTGACCTGACTGGTACCCCTTGTCCCTAATTTTCTTCCCTTTGTCTTATCCTTGTTCCATTTCCTGTGGTTCAGCTCCTCTGTGTTGCTCTGGTTTCTTCTCACAAATTAACTGGGATCAGATGTCAAAGCAAGACTAACTTGGAGCTGCTTGTTACTGTTACACAGCTACATGTTAGACTTGCACTGTAGGTATATGCCTGTAGGAGAAGAGTCATTAAATAGCCGAGTGTTAACTAAATCTTCCTTCTTCCTTGTTTGTTAGAGTGCTGGTGCACAGAGCCCGGAAACTAGCTCAGCAATACTATCTCGTTTACCAAGAACCCATCCCCACAGCTCAGCTGGTGCAGAGAGTCGCTTCAGTGATGCAAGAATACACTCAGTCAGGGTGAGTTGATTTTATACTTTGAAATGTGTCATGAATTAGAAAAAAAGAAACCATTTTAGAGGAGTGCATGTATTTAAGAAGAGGATTTACTATTCTTGTATTTATTTAATAGAGAATCACTATGATGGATATTTTGAATTTTTAATTGGGTGATCTAGAACATTAAGGAAAACAATAGAGTGGTTTCTTGCTGTTGATATAATTGTAGAAAGCAAATTCTAGATAATGTCTTTTGCCAGTGATTAAAATGCTTCTTTATGGGCAGCCAATTATTGCTGCTTCCAAATTTATCTTTGCAGCCACAAACGATTGTAAGCACATGATGAAAGCAATAACTCTTAACACATCCATATTATTTTAATTCTCTGGAGTCTGGGTGTGCATGGGGATGAGGTAATATAAAGGTAGTTGCTGAAAATGTAAAGCTAGTGGAAAAGCTGCGTTTTTTGAAAGTTCTCATTTTGTTAAGACCCAAAATGTTACTCCACAGTTACCCCCAATATTTGTTTCTCTATTTACCTAAATGATGTGGTTAGTGTTCCTTAGTACCATAAAGAGAATTTGTTTTGAATTGATTTGTTCAGAAGGGTATGAAGTACTTTTTAAGGAACTTAAAAGTCTAATTCATTTTACCCCATGATATGCTTTATTAATACTTAAGAGTATTAATAAATCCTTACTTTAGGTCGACTTTAACACCATGAAGATGCCAAGTAATTTCGTTTTTCTTTTCTTCAGTGGCGTTCGTCCATTTGGAGTTTCCCTACTAATTTGTGGTTGGAATGAGGGGCGACCATATTTATTTCAGTCCGATCCGTCTGTAAGTATGATACATATTGGAGGGATTTGTTAAAGTACTCCTTGAACATCTAATAAAAACAATAACCACAAAAAGTTTAAAATTTAGCAGGATATCCTTTTTTCTTTCGCACTGGGGCTTTAGAATACGTGGAGTAGTGTATATGCATTTGCACGTTTAAAATGTTGGTGATGCAGTCTTCTGATGAAGAGGGTCTGCCCTCTGTTTTCCTGCCTTCTCTTACTCATGAACTCCACATACTTGAAAAGATTGATTGAAATAGTAGTTACCAGATCTCTTCAAGTCAGTGGAATTTTGCTGCTTTGACAAATATGATGAAAGGTTCGTGTCTAGAGGCCAGTGCTGTACTCCTTGCCATCTGCTTAATCCTGGGGCTGACTTGAATGTGACTTTTCCTGCATAAACACAGATGTAACTCTTGAAGCCATTGTTCTGTAAAGTGGGTAAGTTTGTCTCCTGGAAAGCAGAAGACTGGTATGTGAGTTAGGAGGGGTTTGTAGATGCTACTGCTACTCCATGGCCATCTCATTTGCTGTGAGGAAAACCGGAAGAAAAAAAATTCATGATGAGGAATGGATCTTTCCAAGTGTGTGGCTCATTAAATAATTGCAGGTTCACTCCGTGTCAGTCTTACACTCTAACCTTGTAATCTGAAGAAGCAAAAGAAAACTATTTTGGTTGGTTGTTATTTAATTGAGGAAACTTAAGTATTTTGAGATGTCACAGTGTCTGTTACCCCATCTCTGAGCTGCTGAGGCTAAATGACAAGCCCTCTTCCTTCCATTGGGGTAGCAGAAGCCACCATCGCTTGGATCCAGGTTTCATTTTTTGCTCTTTTCTTCCCTGTTTTATCTAGAAAGCAGTTGTTTCTTTTAAAGTATGTTTGGTATGTTTCTTTTAGTATTTTTCTTGTGTGTGTGCATGGTTTTTTTTTTTTCCCAACAGATGAGACCATATTATATACAATATATTGCTGCTTTCATTTAACATTAGATTATGAAATACCAAAACTAGGAAAATTTTTTTTAAACTATGAAATATTTTTAACGAGATACTGTCTCTTTTAAATTTATTTGGCAATAATAATAAAGACTTGCTCACCGTTTTTTGTACATGTATGACAGATTTTTAGAGCCCTTCAATCCCAGTAAGCTTAATAATACTTTTGCTTATTTGCCTTAAGTTAATGTTTCCTTTAACCAACTTCTTCACATAAATTGTATACCGTAGATGACACCTGTTCAAAGTGTACGATTTGATGAGCTTTGACAGATGTAGATATCTGAGAAAGCTGTCACCACAATCAAAATACTGACCCTCTCCATAACCTCCAGAAGTGCCTTCATGCCTCTTTGTTACTTACCTTTTGTAAAAGTAGACTATTTTGTGACATATTCCATTGCATTCCAATATTCTGTGAACTTAGAAGTCAGAGACAGATTTATACAACTAAAAAAGAAATGGAGGGTGATATAATAAGATTAATGATTTAAAATATGGTTTATCCTCTTCCTCATTAGGGAGCTTACTTTGCCTGGAAAGCCACAGCAATGGGAAAGAACTATGTGAATGGGAAGACTTTCCTCGAGAAAAGGTAGGCTAACTATAGCTAGATTTAGCAAGCTTACTTCATCGTTCTCCACTCTGTTTAAATCACTAACATTATACAAATACTCATTTGTGTAGCCTAATTACAAATAAACAAAAGTTTCTCTTCACCCTGGCTTCCTAGTCTTCAGTATATTAACTGGTAATATTATGTATTTCTTATGAACTTTTTTTCTTACATTCTTACAGTTGTTTCCTAAATGTTGTTTCTATTTTTTATCTTGTTTCTCCTTCTACTTTATTTGTTTCTAAAAAAAATTAAAAACTCTTGGAATTGGAGTAAGAAATTTGGGAGGAAAGTTTAAAGGAGTTAGTGGTAACAGTTTACATTATAACAATTACAGAAATTGTGAAGCCAAATACTTGGTAGTAATGGTAGATTAAATATATGATATGTGTGCTTGATGAAAAGTGGAGTACTATGTAAAAATCAACAACCTAGCACAACAACCTGCTCTTATTTCCAGCCGTATTCCGGCTCGAGCATTAGTCCCCCAAAGTGTGTCCTGCGTTTTGAATGGTAGAAATTTGTAACTGACCAGAACCAACAGATGGACCTTCTCAGTACATTTTTCACATAATGTTAAGATGACTAAAAATCTTAAACCTGGGATTAATTGGTAAACTTAAATAATTTTAAGATCTTTCTTAAAGCATTTTCCTTTTACATATTAATAGTCTTCAAACATTTCACATGAAGTTAAAACTTAGGAAAACAAACATAGGAAATTTTAGCAAAGGTCTGACTTCTTTATTTAAAAAATTATAATATTACTACCATATTCTGGGTATATTAAAATATTTATACTCCTGTTAGGTTTTCAAGCTCCATGATACTAGGATTGAATGCCAAACAATTCTTATTTGGGGACAGCTATTGCAATGAGTGGACTAAAAGAATCTGTAGCTTAGTATTTTTAGGAGTGTTTTAGATTTTTAAAAATTCTTAAGCTGCTGCTGTCAGGTTTAAATCATAATGTAAATCGTGCCATAAATCATTGTTTTTTCAAAAAATTCTTTAGATACAATGAAGACCTGGAACTTGAAGATGCTATTCATACAGCCATATTAACCCTAAAGGTTAGCATAATTTCTAAAAATGGGATTTATAATGAGTTTATAATTCAGTGCTTGGAAAATTGACCTTTTGCCCTCCCTCTTCAATAGGAAAGCTTTGAAGGACAGATGACAGAAGACAACATAGAGGTTGGAATCTGCAATGAAGCCGGATTCAGGAGGCTCACTCCGACTGAAGTTAAGGATTACTTGGCAGCCATAGCATAATAACTGAGTGACTGAAAAATCTGGAATCTCAGATAATCCCTCTACTCAAACATGTTTAAAGTATGTTTTGTTTTGCAGACTTTTTGCATACTTATTTCTACATGGTTTAATGGACTGATGTTTTTAAAATGACACTTATAAATCATAATAAACTGTTAAATCTAACTTCTAGCTTTTTAGGAGCTAGTGAAATTTTAAAATAGTTATTTCCTGCTTTTTATCACAGTTGACTTCTGGAAACTACACTGCAAAGCAGAATGGTGAAATCACTCATTAGTCTTCATGCAGTTTTGGTTCAGTCAAACCTTGTTACACTCTCTGCTGTCAGATGTTGTCTGTGTGTGTCAGTAAAGCAAAATGCTGATTTTGGTAAACATCACTGCATTCAGAGCTTGGAGAATCTGCAGGCTTTCATGGATTTGTGAGATGATAGGAAGTATAGGTGTTTTGTGGGCACCGTTAGGTGTACATCAGTGAAACCCTAGGACACTGAGGTTGCACTGTGGCTGTGAAGGGTGCTAGGTCGAAGAATGTCCTATAGGAAATCTGTGATGCAAATAAATAAAAAGTGGTGGACTCGTTCCTGTTGGTTTCTCCATCACAAGTAGGTAAATGTATTTAAAGGAGTCCCTTAGATTCTCCTAGACGTTTTAAACTCAAGGATGAACATAAGTGCTAGAAATAAAATACTTAATACTTAAACATCAATGCTATGGCTTAAGGGTCTCCCTCATTCATGTAATCTCAACCTTGGCTGTCAATTAAGACTTACATAAGTAGGCAAATAATGTGACCTCTGTTTTCATTATACAGGAAGACATACTGCTTAATTTTGTTGTTTTTAAGACATTTTTAGGATAAGAGAAATCATTAGTGTGGCCCATAGAACAGAGTTTATGAATATCATTTTTTTTTAAGATTTATTTATTTGAGAGAGAAAATATAAGTGGGGTGAAGAGCAGAGGGAGAAGCTGGGCTTGATCCTGGGACCCCTGGACCATGACCTGAGCCAAAGGCAGACACCCAACTGACGGAGCCACCCAGGCACCGCTAAATATCATCGTTTCTTACTAACAGACGTAATAGGCAGTTCCATGATTCAAATGTGGCTCAAAAGTTTTTTAAGATTTAGCTGAGTGTAGCAGAACAGAGTCTTACCTTGAAGTGTTTTGGTTCGGATTCCCAGTTCTGCTCCCCACCATCATGATAGCTCTGTATCTTCATGTAGGTGGCAGTAGACACCTACTGGGATGGGAGGTGGCAGCTTGATCTCTGATGTCAGCATGTTTGTTTTGAAAATCGTATCTAATCTCTTGGTGTATTGAAACTCCATCAGCACCCTAGAAAGAGAACATAGTAGTAGAAAGGAATGGTTTTTGGGTCAGGTCTTAACTCTTTTACTTACTGGCTCAGAGGGTTTTCTGAGGACAGAATTTGATGATGCAGATGAAAGGTCTGCAGGGCTCATGCTCAAGTATTCTGTAAGGTTTAGCTGCCTTTGGATTTGTTCAGGCCCTCTCTAACGTCCAATGTTCAAAAACCAGAGGAATTTCAAAATTCTACAAGTCAAAGAATGGAAAGTAAAGGCAGGCATGTTAAGGAGAAAAGTGTTAATTCCTACTGAAGGCTCACAGAGTAAGTCCACAGAATAAAAGGAGGAAAAATTCATAGAAGCAAATCTGTGTCCATATTCTGTTCTCTGATTCTTCCCCCATTAAATGCAAAGTGTCGTTCAGTTGATGCTGCCTAGAACACTTTTACCTTTGTTTTCAGTTCCTTCTTTTCATTGACCAGAAAAGCCATTCCTTTTGCTCCCAGTTCTTGGGGAATTCAATTGCGACCCCATCCCTAAATGTCTCACAACTCTTCAGTCATTCCAGCTTGTGGAATTGAGCTGGTTTAAACCTCCTTAAGCATCACAGTGCTCCTAATGTTCACAGCCCCTCTCTGATCTTGGTTCATTTTTTATCTTCCCACTCCTAAAGGCTTTGCCTCCACTTGTTCTGTCCTTTCTCTTTTCTAATTCCTCAGTGAACCACAAACTTAAGTTTGCAAAATAATTATTAGTTACAAAACATGGAAAATGTTTAAATTTATATATTGATCTTTGTGATTACTGAGTACTGGTTCACTGGGCTCTGACTGGGTGATAAGGAGGGTCAAAGGAGTTTTCATCTGTTCATTGATGTTCCTGGATGAAAACTGCCAGCCTAGTCCTTAAAGTCCCCATCTTTATCAGATACCAGGTGAGTGATAATCAGCTTCCTAATAAGCACGAGTGTATTTTAAAAAGTTAGATAATTTTAACACTTCATTTGAGGCGATGCCCCTGAGTTTCATTACTTTTCACTTTTTTAGGTATTCCAGCAAGTACTGTCCTCCATATTTTAAATAGTAGGCTTATGCAGTTCTCTGGATTCCTGGAGGTTAGCCACTATGTAGACTTTATATTCTGCAAGGTGAGAATTTAGAACTCGTATGCTATCCTCACTTTGTCTCTGCCTCAGTTTAATTAGATCACAATGTTCAGTGTAAACGCTTTTATTAATGGCTTTGCAAGTAAACTGTTACTATATTTCCTAAATAAATTTCCTGGAGGTGATAATTGCTTCACTTTTTTGTATTCTGTGTAGCTGTCACCAATTCTGAGATTCCCCCAACAGGATTGTAAAACCTTTTACAAACTGTTTCCCTCAGTATATCGTGTCAAGTGATCTTCACTGTTCTCTCCCTAATCCTCCGGCACCCTTCTTCCCCTCCAGACACCTCCAGAAGTTTCTCTCTCGGAACCCTCTTTCTGCTCTGCTCCAGGCTAGTTGCAGGTTTGAAACTATATTCTGTCTCGGTTGGCTGGGTTTAAAAATTCTAGGTTAGAAATGATCTCCGTGTTTTATAGGCATTCCTCCTAGATTCCATTGTTGCTGATCAGAAACCTAATGCTGTTGTGTATGTGTTCCAGATCCTTTCTTTATAACTTTTTTTCCCTTCCGCAGTTACAACCTTTTATTTGCAACATTGTGAAATTTCACACTGACATGTCCCTTTCTGTGGGTTTCTTAACATTGTGTTGAGAATTCGGTAGGCCCTTTGACTGTAGAAACTAAAATCTTTCAGTTCTGGGTCAATTTCCTAGTGTTTGAGAAATGTCCTTTTTTTCCTGTATTTTTTACTTGTCTTTATTGTACATTCTAGTACAGTTTTACCCACCTTTTCCTACTCCTAATTGGTATTTTAAAACTGGGGATACCATTTTTAATTTTGAAAAATTCTTTCTTACACTCTCACCTCCCTTTAAAAAAGTCCTAAAGTCCTCATGTTTCCTGAATGAATTACCTTTTATCTGAGGAGGCTAGTTATAGAATTCTTTCAAAAACCATTTTGTTCTACTTTCTGGTTTACTTGAAATTCCAAACAGAAAAATGTTTGGAAGTGCTGTGTTTGTGAGTTCCAAACCTACTTACTGGGGGTTGTTGCTGTAAACCATTTTTCAGTGGTCTTCCATTTGCTCAATTTCTCCAGAAAAAAATAGGGCGTAGGAAGAGGAGTGTCAGCATCTTGGGAGAGGCAGAGAAGGAACTAACAGTATTTCATATTCCACAGAAAAGTGTCCTCCTTCATGTGTCTGGAAGCCCTCTGACTCCCTGCCGTCAGCATGGTAGTTTTTTGCCAGGAGAAGGATGGCTAAATGCCCAGCTGCACTGGACTTGAGAGAGAACTTGAATATTTGTTTTTAAAGGGTTATAAGCAGTGCCCATTTACAGTCCAACCACACTGCTCCCCTCCCTTCTACCCTCTTGGCACCTGCAGTTCCACGGCCTTTCTGGGGTTCTGCTTTGTGAGTCACTTGCTGCAGACACTGCTCCACTGTGCAAACTTCTCTGCTTATAAAGAGGCTGCCTGGGTTAGATGACCTCTTTGTGGTGGTTAGCTTTAAAATATATCTACCTTAGGGACGCCTAGGTGGCTCAGTGGGTAAAAGCCTTTGCCTTGGGCTCTGGTCATGATCCCAGAGTCCTGGGATTGAACCCCACATCTGGCTCTGCTCAGCAGGGAGCCTGCTTCCTCCCCTCTCTCTGCTGCCTCTCTGCTTACTTGTGATCTGTCAAATAAATAAATAGAACCTTTAAAAAAATAAATAAAATATATCTACCTTTTACTTTGTGAAGAGGATTAAATAAGTTAATATGTGAAAAGCATTTAGAATAACACCTGCCATAAAATAAGCATTGAATTAGTGTTATTATTGGTCTTTGTCGTCTAAAAATGTATAGATATTTCATGTGCAGTCATTTTCTTGTTCTTGTTACTTTTGTGGGTTTATTCCTTTTCCTTTCCTAAGGGTGGCAAATAAGGTTTGGGAGGAGACATACATAGAACTAACGTTAATTTGAAGTCCTTTTAAGAATTTTTTAAAATTAGCTTTACTATATCAAAAGTCCTAAGCCTGTGGTTGACTTTGGACACTCTTACTAGGCTAATACAAGTTTCTTCCTCTCCGAAGTCATTGGATCATATGTCCTCCAGAAAGGTAGCACACACATCTCTGTTATCACACTTTTCTCTGGAGAGCTCCGAATCGCGCAGAAGAAAGTGCTTTGGCTTGGAATCAAGAGTCCTAGCTCTAGCACTTAACACTTGAGTGAAACCTTTGAAAACGCTGTTTTCTCTTGTATTAAAATGAGCCGAAAATTCTTCCACTGCCTGCCACTTGGTAAGGGGTTTGAGCTTGACGGCAGAAATACAGTCATTGGGCACAACCGGGAGATAGTCTCCGCCAAAATGCACGACTTCTGCCCCCGGAAAAGTCCAAACCGAGCTAAAGGGTTTAAGCGCGGGGTCAGCCTGCGAGACCGAGAGGCCGGCGCCCTACTGGGAGTGCTGCCTGGCCCCGAGAGCTCCACCTCTGCTTCCCCGGGGCGAGATTGCCGCGAACTCGCGATCTCTTCCTGATACCAGAGTGGGAGAAGCCGGGTGCCCTCAACAAACATGGCGGCCGCGTTAGCGTCATTCTCGCCCGGGAGGCCACGCTCCCGCCTGGGACTCGCGGACTGGGCGTCACCCGGCGCGGGACCACGTGACTCAGGAGGCTCCCGAGGCGGCGGCGCTCGCGCGGCCTCAGCTGCTAGGAGTGGGGTGGGGTCTGCCGGGCGAGCATTCCCGGCGGGTCCCGGCCTCGCGCGCGCACGTGTCTGCCTACTCGCGCACGCGGTCCTGGCGCAGCCGGTGAGGAGCCGGGGAGGTGGAGGGAGGGAGCGGGGCGCCACTTGCCCGGCCGGGAGGGGTTGGCCGGTCGGCGAGGCCGGGAGGGGCGGACTCCGGGCCGCCGCGCGCCTCCCATCCTGCCCTCCACGCCCAGCGCTGGCTTCGGGGGCTGCTTGAGCCCGAGTCAGCGTGGCCTGGCTGAGCTGTGCGGGCGGACCCGGTACGGCTGCAGGGCCCGATGCCCGCCCGGAAGGCCCCGCCGACCTCCGTGTCGCCGCGGGCTGCACTCTCGGGGTCTAGTTTATCTTCGGGCTTTTCCTTCCTGGGAGCCAGAACCCAGTTGGTGGGTCCCTTCCGTCTTTTAAAATGTACTGGGTTGACGTCAGATGCAAGAACGAGGCAGTCGTGATTCCGTGGCGGGTGTACCGTGTGCCCGTGGGATAGCACGAGGCAGTCGGGTAGAGGGGACCCACTCGCGAGAGAGGGAAAGGCCAGAGGGCTTAGAGTGGTCATTTTGGGAGACATTTTTGGTTTGGACCATTTGCTAGCCAGCTAGTCTGTGTGGATATTTTTAATTTAATCACGCTCTCTTCACTTTCCGAGCCTTTTATAAAAATTGTTCTCCAAGCAAACAGTAAAGCTGCTGATCAGGGAGCTCCTTATGTAGCAGCTTGCCGAACTCCTGCATTTTACCCTGACCCGGGACATGCTGAACGTGGCCTTCAGACTGAAGAAATAAAGGTCTAAAAAAGCGTGTCAGAATCCAACATACCAAAAGAAGAGTTTGGAAATATAGGTATCCTTTCCTTAGTTGTCACAGGAGGAAGTCACTCCAAAATCAGCCATGCAGAAGAAGATTCAGCCTCCATAAGCTTTGTTGCTAGATTGAAGTTGTATAATCCTCAGTGAAGAATTGATTGCCATCATTTCTTAGGACTGTTTCGAATTTGCCTTGTTTCTTTTCTTTCCATAGGAAAGGAATAATGCTGTCAGCATGTCTGCACACTCCATGCTCTGTGAACGAATCGCCATCGCCAAGGAACTGATCAAGAGAGCAGAATCACTGTCTAGATCAAGAAAAGGCGGCATAGAAGGTGGCGCAAAGCTGTGCAGCAAATTGAAGGCAGAGTTAAAATTCTTACAGAAAATAGAAGCCGGGAAAGTAGCGATTAAGGAATCCCATCTGCAGAGCACTAACCTAACACACCTAAGAGCCATCGTGGAATCAGCAGAAAACTTGGAAGAAGTTGTTAGTGTTCTTCATGTCTTTGGTTACACAGATACCATGGGAGAAAAGCAGACCCTAGTGGTGGATGTGGTTGCCAATGGTGGTCATACGTGGGTGAAAGCCATTGGCCGAAAGGCTGAAGCTCTTCATAACATCTGGCTGGGCAGGGGCCAGTATGGTGACAAAAGTATCATTGAGCAGGCTGAAGACTTCCTCCAGGCCAGTCACCAGCAGCCAGTGCAGTACAGCAACCCTCACATCATCTTTGCATTTTACAACAGCGTCTCCAGCCCCATGGCAGAGAAGCTCAAAGAAATGGGCATTTCTGTGAGAGGAGACATAGTAGCCGTTAACTCTCTGTTAGATCACCCAGAAGAGCTCCAGCCCAGTGAGAGTGAGTCAGATGATGAGGGCCCTGAATTTTTGCAGGTGACCCAAGTGGACCGAGAAAATATTCTAGCAAGTGTTGCCTTTCCAACAGAAATTAAGGTCGATGTATGCAAAAGAGTGAATCTGGACATTACGACTTTAATTACATACGTATCTGCCCTCAGCTATGGAGGCTGCCACTTTGTCTTCAAAGAGAAAGTGCTTACGGAACAAGCAGAGCAAGAGAGGAAGGAGCAGGTTTTGCCACAGCTGGAGGCGTTTATGAAGGACAAGGAGTTGTTTGCCTGTCATTCTGCTGTCAAAGACTTTCAGTCTATTCTAGATACCTTAGGAGGACCTGGGGAGAGAGAGAGGGCCACTATGCTGATTAAGCAAATTAATGTGGTACCTGACCAGCCTTCTGAGCGTGCCTTGAGACTAGTGGCCAGTTCAAAAATCAATAGCCGCTCGCTAACAATTTTTGGGACAGGAGACACTCTAAAAGCCATCACGATGACTGCCAATAGTGGTTTTGTCAGAGCTGCCAACAATCAGGGTGTTAAATTTAGTGTGTTTATCCATCAGCCTAGAGCACTTACTGAGAGCAAAGAGGCTCTCGCCACTCCTTTACCAAAAGACCACACAACCGCAATGAACACTGATGATACCCTTTAAATATTTTCATGGAAATAAGTTATTGATACCAAAGGCTGGGTATTCCCATCTTAAATGGGAAGGAAGAAAAGGTCTATAGTAAAAATAATACTTAGCACTCTTAACCTGTAGAGTTGATTGTGTGTGTCATCTATAAAATACATAACCCAAAGTAGAAAAAGTACAAGAGACAAACGATTTACCAAACTGCCTACGTTTTAGCAACCAAGAAAATACATCTATATAAAGCTTTTAGCTGTGTGACAGTACTTTTATTTGATCGAGTAGGGCAACATCCCCCTAGTGGCAATTGGCATTTCATGGGATGTGGCTACCCTGCATCTCGCATAAAATACCTGGAGAAAACTGAAGCTTGTTTTTTGTTATGTTGGTTCATCATTCATGTGGGTTGAGGCTGGGAAGTTTATAATTAGTTTTTGATTATGAAGTTATGGCCATTATGAATGAAAAGAAACTTCTTGACTGCGCATGTCAGGCATACTCTGGTGCGTGCATTTACAAAGAGTACATTAATACAGAAGAAAATAAAGTGAATACTGGGCGTGTGAAACCCATGAACCGATGTATACACCTTTGTGAAAAGAAAGGTAAGTCCCACTACTGTATACCTGGGACATTTCATGCAAAATACTAATTTGAGGAAATTGTAGAAGAATTACCAAAACATTTTAGAAGAATCCAAATTTTCTTTTAAGTACCAAGACTTCCCATATTGCAAGTATTTGACTTATAAATACTGCCTTTCCTCTCTCTTTTGCAAGTGGCAAGTGACAGCTGCATTACTTCACTCTTGTGAAATGGTGGTAGGCGATCCCATGCCTGTTGCATGACACAAGTTGTAATTAAAAATAAATTTTTACGTCCACATGGCCCTAGGTGCTTTATTTGCAACAAAGCAAAGTAGCTTAGCAAAGGAGATACGTATTGACTGTATTTTAAAAATTGGGACATTAAGTCTTAGAGCTTAAGTATTAAGGCAAGCTAAGTGTGGGAGCCTGTATTAGAACACATTGCCACAGCCTGACCTCATTCTTTTGTGCCATCTTCGCTGTTTTGTGAGATGGGAACTCAGTTTCCAGGCCCAGTGTTTGTTGTTGGGGGCGGGGGTTGAATTTGTTTATAGGATGTCCATGAACACTGCAGAGAAATGCGAAAGTAAACTTGGGAATGTTTCTCTTGGGAGCGATTCCATTACTATCCCAGAACACATTTCCTAGGGGAAAAGTTTGTGATTGGGATTCTGATTTAGAATAGAGAGGTGGATTTAACTTGCATTGCAACTGAAATTGTATAGTGTTAAAAATTGGGGTTAGGCCTTTTTGAGTACCTATTAAGGTACTAAGGTGCTTGGTACTGAGCATTTAAAAATTTTGTCTAAAAAAAAAAAATGAGGAATTGGTTTTTGCTACAAGGAATTCTTAGTCTGAAATGGAGTTGAGTAACTGAAGTGTAGTTACTTTATTGAGTGCTGTCGTGTGCCAGCCACAGCACGAACGGCTGAGCTTTCAGGGAGTAGCAGGAAGAAGGTAGATTTCTATCCCTTTCTTTCCATGATGCATTAATACCGAAGAACTTGAATCTTTGCCAACCGGAATATATACAGCCACAGCACTCATGGAAGAAGCTGATTTCTGAAGTGGCCATAGCTGTGGTTCTCCCATGATCATTTTCCTTTCCTGGACATTCAGTGATTACAGTTCCTAATGACGTAATAATGGAAGCAGCAGATACGGACACGTGGTGGGGCACTGGATCCTGGAATATAAAGTAAGAAGCAGTGCCTTCTCTAGGAACACACACACACAAACGACGACATTCGTGTATTAACCTGCCACAGCTGTCCAAAATTATATCTGCAAAGGTGAAAAATAAATAATAAAAGAATGAGCAAAGTTGTGCTTGCTTTGGCAGCACATATATTAAAATTGGAATGGCACAGAGAAGGTTAGCATGGCCCCTGGGCAAGGATGACATGATATTAAAAGAAAAAAGAAGAATGAGCAAAATTGAAAGAATGTTGTTAAATACCAGTTAAAAACTGTCAAGTTCAAAGAATCATATGGCTATAAAGCAAAGCGAATGTCCAAAAGATTATTTTTTTAAAAGATTTTATTTATTTATTTGACAGAGATCACAAGTAGGCAGAGAGGCAAGCGGAGAGAGAGGGAGTAGCAGACTCCCTGCTGAGCAGAGATCCTGATGTAGGACTCGATCCCAGGACCCTGAGATCATGACCTGAGCCGAAGGCAGAAGCTTTAACCCACTGAGCCACCTGTCCAAAGGTTTATGAACATGAAGATGTATAATGTAAAATCTATGGTGAAGTGGTGTGTGAAAGAAAAAGCATGTTAAATCCTCATCTCATTTAGAAGGGACTCAACAAACAGCAACTCTGATTGTTGCCATTAAAAAATAGCACAGGGGATGCCTGGGTGGCTCAGTCGGTTAAGCGTCTGCCTTTGGCTTAGGTCGCCATTCCAGGGTCCTGGGATCAAGCCCTGCGTCCGGCTCCCTGCTTGGCGGGAGGCCTCCTCCCTCCCCCACTTCCCCTGCTTGTGTTCCCTCTTTCACTCCTCTCTTTGTCAAATAGATAAATAAATAGCACAATATAATTTGAATTGTCAAACAGGAAATGTGACTGATGGTACAAGTTAAACCAAGCTGACTCGCTTTCCAATGAAGGGTGAGTTTGGAGAATAAATGCAGATCATATATGGAAAGACAAGGCGTTCCCAAGGAAGCATAAAACCCAGAAAGCATAAAATGAGAGACATATAAGGCCAAAAAGGATAAGCCGGGGGAGAAGATAAATTATTGCAGGGAAATATACTGTATCTGTACATTGTTTGGATAAATTTGGAAAACTCAAATGAAATAGGAATTAGACTTGAAGAAGTAGAAAACCTAAATAACCAATAGCCATTGAAAAAAATTGTTAAACTTACTAAGTAATGACTTCCAAAAAATGTCCAGGTTCAGTTAGCTTCATTAGATAAGTGTTTGCTTACTTTTTTTTTTTTAAGATTTTATTTTTATTTATTTGACAGAGATCACAAGTAGACAGAGAGGCAGGCAGAGAGAGGAGGAAGCAGGCTCCCCGCTGAGCAGAGGGCCCGATGCAGGGCTCGATCCCAGGACCCTGAGATCATGACCTGAGCCGAAGGCAGGGGCTTTAACCCACTGAACCACCTGGGCACCCCAAGTGTTTTGCTTACTTTTAAATATCAGATAATGCTCTTGTTCTAAAAAGTAATATGGAGCACAACACCGTAAACGGGGTGGACAGTATTCAACACAGCAGCCACGGTGTCCTTACCACCCGGCCCCTTTCCTAAGAGGGGAACTCGGGTTTGCTCCTGCTTGACCATGGAGCCTTGGTGGAGGACTGGAGCCCATCTGTGCCATCTCGGCCGGTCATCTCAGATCATCACCATATCCGGAATGTTTTCAAATTCATTTTGTGGAATATAAGCATAATTCTGATACTAAAACATGACATAGTGTCCTAAAAAAAAACTGCAGCAAAATTTTGGTTTAGGTCAAATAAATAAAATCTTAAAAACAAAAAAAGAATATATGCACAAACATGGGACGTCTGCATGGCCCAGTTGGTTAACGGATTGCCTTCGGCTCAGGTCATGATGCTTGAGTCTTGGGATCAAGTCCTGCCTCAGGCTTCCTGCTCAGCAGGGAGCCTGCTTCTCCCTCTGACCCTCCCCTTCTTGTGTTGTCTCTCTCTCTCTCTCATTCTCTCTTTCAAATAAAATATCTGCATATATAGAGAGATATATTGATATTGATATATTGATCAATTGCAGGGCCCGATGCCCATCTGGAAGGCCTCGCAGACTTTCTGGTCGCCCCAGGCTGCATTCTCAGGGTCTGGTTTATCTTTGGGATTTTCCTTCCCACGAGCAGATGCTGAGTTGGTGGGCCCCTTTCCTCTTTTTTAAAATGTGCTGGGCCCCTTCCCACGTTTAAAAATCTTTCCTTTTCTACAGCTCAGCAGAGCTCCCTGCTGTTGCTAGATGGGATCTTTCACAATCATGAATCATTGAATAAAGCCAGTTCGATTTTTAAATTCACTCAGGTGGATTTTTGTTTTTTAACCATGGTGAGCAGCATCTACCTTCTTACCTCCATTCTTTGGTGATTTGAGCAAGAAATAAATACTGATAATCCACTGATAAATATACACTTTGCCCGAATTAATGGTACTTCTTTTGTCTTGGAGATGTTTTGCATTTCATACAATAAAATTACTAGTCTCTCTTCCCTCCTGGTTTCTGCATCAGACTCAGAAGTCCTATTGTCATATTGCCATTTCCATTTCCATACTTTTTTTTTTTTTAAGATTTTATTTATTACTTGACAGACAGAGATCACAAGCAGGCAGAGAGGCAGGCAAAGAGAGAGAAGGGAGGCAGGCTCCCTGCCAAGCAGAGAGCCCAATGCGGGGCTCGATCCCAGGACCCTGGGATCATGACCTGAGCCGAAGGCAGAGGCTTTAACCCACTGAGCCACCCAGGCGCCCCCGCCATTTCCATACTTTTTTTTTTAAGATTTTATTTATTTATTTGACAGACAGAGATCACAAGCAGTCAGAGAGGCAGGCAGAGAGAGAGGAGGAAGCAGACTCCCTGCTGAGCAGAGAGCCCGATACGGGGCTCGATCCCAGGACCCTGAGATCATGACCTGAGCCGAAGGCAAGGGCTTTAACCCACTGAGCCACCCAGGCGCCCCCCATTTCCATAAATAATAGATGGCAGTGCTTAACTCCCTATAGCCTTACCAGAATTGCGCTTCTTTTATTTTTTCAGTTGTCAAAAAAAAAAACAAAAAACTTAATTTATTTGATTACCAGTGAATCTGGGATTCTTAAATATGTTTAATGGTCATTGTATTTCTGCCATAAATTGCTTATTAATATCTTCTTTTCTCAATTGATTGATTTTATCAGTCTTTTCCTTGATTTATAAAATCTTTACATAAATTAAGGATTAGACCAGTTATCTATAGTTCTATAACAAAGCAGTCCACAATTTAGTGGCTTAACATAATCAACATAATATTGTTGGGGCTCCTGGGTGGCTCAGTGGGTTAGAGCCTCTGCCTTCAGCTCAGGTCATGATTCCAAGTTCCTGGGATCGAGCCCTGTGTCAGGCTCTCTGCTCAGCGGGGAGCCTGCTTCCTTCCCTTCCTCTCTCTCCCCGCCTGCCTCTCTGCCTACTTGTGTCTACTACTACTGTCTGTCCAATGGATAAATAAAATCTTTAAAAAAAATTAACACAGTATTGTATTTCATGATTTTATGGGTTAGGAATTCAAGCAGGGCTTGCCTCTGTGATTCTTCTATTCCAAATAGCATTGCCTGGGGTCACTCAGGTGTTTAGCTAGTGGACATTCTGCTCACAAGGCTGTCACATGGTGGGGATGACAGGAAGACCCTGCTCAGCAGGTCCCGCTCCTCCTCACGTTGGCTTTCCATGAGGGTGGTTGGACTTTTTATGTTGCAACTTAGGGATGGAAGCGGGAGTGTTCCACGAGGAACAGGAAGTGAAAGCCTATGGTTCTTTAAGGCCCAGTGAAGCCCAGAAACCCTACTCTATCAGTTAAAATAGCGCCAGCGGCTCACTTCAGTGGGAGAGGAAATAGGGCCCAGCACTTGATGGAAAGCCTGTTGTAAAATTTGTGGGCATTTAAAATCCATCATGAGGATTCAAACCTTTTCCCCTTAAATACATTGCAGATATCTTTTCCTGATTTTTTTTTTTTTTTTTTTTTGGTCTTTCAATGTTGTGGGTTTTTTTTGTTACACAGATACATTAGATTTTTATGTGATAAAATATGTTGGTTTTTATTTTTCATTATGACTTCTGGATTTTGTGCCATGTTGAGAAAGGCCTTCTCCACCCAGAATTATTTTTTAAAAATTCCCCTATACATCTTTCTGTTATTCAGTTTTATTTCAGTGTGCATATGTTTGATATTTATGTAACTTACATATGAAGTCAGAACCTATAAAATATTTTCCAAAATAAGAAAGTGAGTATCACTCTTTTAGCTCCTTTTATTCAATTATATTATTGCTCTGTCAACAAAATTTGATTTTTTGCTTCCATATTATACTAATAAAATAGCATTTTAGATGCCCCTTAACATAATTTTGAGGACCAGCCCAATATAAATGAGCTCTACTCATAGATGTTTAAAATTTATATTCTGCTAAACCTTAAAAACTATTTTTAAAAAAGATTTTATTTATTTGAGATAGAACGAAAGTGAAAAAAAGAGAAAGCACTACTCCGGGGTGGGGGTGGGGAGGGGCAGAAGGAGAGGGAGAAGCAGTCTCTTCACGGAGCGGGGAGCCCGACACGGGGCTCGATCCCAGGATTGGATGCAAAGGCAGTTATTTCACCGGCTGAACTACCCAGGTGCCCCTAAACGATTGAAAACTATTTTAAGAGCATTTCCACGGGGTCTAACTGAATTGTGCTTCCATTTTTTCTCCATTTTGAGCTCCAGGCAGTTTTTAGGGATATTATCATCGCACTTGATTGTATGTTGAAAGGTTCTTTGGATGTGATCTGTTCTTTTCTCTCTTTCCAGAGTTTTGGCTGATTGTTTGGGTCATCCTAAGAAGAAAGCAATTGCAGATATCACTCTGAGAGATTTCCCAGCTTGGATGTTAGGATTAGCCCAGGAGATGAACCCTTTTACCACAAAACATTTCATTTTAGGAAAGAAATTTTTTTTGCACCTCCAACTATAAAGGTATAGAAACAGAAGAGCCATACAAAATGATAGATCTAAATTAAATATAGATCCAAACTAAAATTAATTTCAAATTGAACATTTCTGTCCTTTTTTTTTTCCTTTGGTGGACAACTACATAGACTAGTGAACTATAGAGCAAACACCCACAATACAGACAGAGGCAGTTATGTCCGTACACACACGTGTGTATCTATTTTGCATAGTTTTCTCTCTTTACATTAAAAAAATGAAAATTTTTTCCTACGAAAGTTTCTTCAAAAAATCTCTGCTAAAGAAAATAGTTGTCCATAATTTATGAATTAAGGGTGGAATTGTTTTGGAGTGGGGTGTGTGTGTGTGTGTGTGTGTGTGCGCGCGTGCACACACAGGGAGCGGTCAAGGGGGACGGAGGGTCATGGTTCCTAAATCTTTGGCTTAGAAGACAAAGCACAGAGCTTTTGAGGCCTTATCCTGGGATATTTTGCAGTGGATGAAGAAAGAATTCTCAGCCAGAAGGACTCCCTTAGAAGATGAAGATAGGGCTAATAGCTACAATTTTACTAACAACAGCAATATCAATGACAATAAAAATGTCCTCTCTGGGCCTAACCCAGTCACAGAGTGAACTAAATAAATTATTATTATTATTTTTAAAGATTTTATTCATTCATTTGACAGACAGAGATCACAACCAGGCAGAGAGGCAGGCAGAGAGAGAGAGGAGGAAGCAGGCTCCCCGCTGAGAAGAAAGCCTGATGTGGGGCTCGATCCCAGGACCCTGAGATCATGACCTGAGCGGAAGGCAGAGGCCTTAACCCACTGAGCCACCCAGGCGCCCTAAATAAATTATTTTTAATTTCAATTCTAACTCCATTGTTTTCAATTTTTCTTTTTCAAAGAAAAAATAAAAAAGAAAAAAAGAGTGAGCACAGAGGTGGTTGAAGGCTTAATAATCTCACATTAATCTCATGACATGAATCATTCAGGAGCCCCTCTGGTGTGAAAGACACTGTACTTCATGCCAGGAATACAAAGGTGAATGAGGTCATCTTGGTTCTGGCCCTCAGGGAGCTTTATGTATATCCCAATAATTATATTCTCAGGACTAATGTGCAAAACACACTGATTAGCCTTAATATGGAATTTATAAATTTAAGTGGAATGAATTGTCATTAACTTGGTCAGAAAGTCAGGATGCTTAAGAATCCATTTGCGGGGCTCCTGGGTGGCTCAATGGGTTAAGCCTCTGCCTTCAGCTCAGGTCATGATCACAGAGTCCTAGGATCTAGCCCTGCATCGGCTCTCTGCTCAACGGGGAGCCTGCTTTCCTTCCTCTCTCTGCCTACTTGTGATCTCTGTCAAATAAATAAATAAAACCTTAAAAAAAAAAAAAAGAATCCATTGCTACGTGAACATGTTTTCCTATCTCTGGTGCAAGTAAGAATGTTGGAAATAAAAAGGGCTTTGGGGATCATGTTCCCCCAGCCTATCTCTGAGGTGAAAACGGAGTTCTGGGAAAGGAAGAGGAAGAGAGCCAGAATTCTTGTTTGCTAATTACCAGCTCCTCCCACTGGGGGGCAGCACCACGTAATGGTGAGACCTTAGGAGTCACACAGGCCTGGAGTTCCTTCAGTTTGCAGCTTACCTTTACCTGAGCAAAGGACTTCACCTCACCAAGCTTTAGTTTCCTTATCTGCAAAATAAGAAGAGTATTTATTTTATAGGATTGTTATGAGGATTTAAATGAAATAAGATACTGTAGGTACAGTATTTTAAACAGAGTCTGGGGCCTAGTAACCATCAGTTCTTAGGATCATGCTTCCTATACCTTTTATATGTAATTGCCTTTAATTTTTGTGCTATTTACAGGTGGCCGGTCCCCCTAGGCCCTGGCTATGTTCAAGGGTCAACTGTACTCCCCTTTCTTTCTTCTTTTTTTTTTTTTAAAGATTTATTTATTTGATAGACAGAGATCACAAGTAGGCAGAGAGACAGGCAGAGAGAGAGGGGGAAGCAGACTCCCTGCTGAGCAGAGAGCCCAACGTGGGGCTCAATCCCAGGACCCTGGGATCATGACCTGAGCCAAAGGCAGAGACTTAACCCACTGAGCCACCAAGGCGCCCCTATACTCCCCTTTCTTTAACTCCTGGTAGTGAGTGCTTCTAGTGATAATTCAGACATGGCCAGGGGACGAGCTTGTGAGGGTTGAGACTGGCACTCCATAACCCCACAGCAAACAGGGTCCTAATAAGTCTTTTTTTTTTTTTTTTTTTTAGATTTAATTTATTTGACAGAGAGAGATACAGTGAGAGAGGGAACACAGGGGTAGTGAGAGAGGGAGAGGCAGGCTTCCTGCTGAGCAGGGAGCCTGATGCAGGGCTCCATCCCAGGACCCTGGGATCATGACCTGAGCCGAAAGGCAGACGCTTAACGACTGAGCCACCCAGGCGCCCCCTAACAAGTTTTCATGAGGGCTAGTATCCTTTTCTGTGAGGAGGAGCACACTGGCGTGGGATCTTTTCTGTACATCTGGTGTCTTCGGGCCTTAAAAGGGTATGGAGTGGAGGGGAGGATGAGGCCTTTGTGGGCAGGTAACAGTATGTGGGGGGCGTTTCAATGGTGGTGGCAAACAATTCAAAGACTCCAAGTTCTACAAATCGATAGTGTTCCCCAGATTCAAGACCACTCATTTCCACGTGTGCTATTGGCTAGCTGTTCGACCAGTTCTGGGTTTATCTCTGTCTACCATCGGACACGAGCCCTCCGGTAGGCCTGGTGGGAAAGAGGACGCAGCCCCTTCTCAGCCATGCGCACTGACGCCACCTAGCGGAAGCACGAAGAGCTACACGGCATCCAGTTAACAGGAGCTCCCGCTGTTTCTCATTCAAGTTCTTTGTTAATCATTCGTCCTTCTCAACTAGTGAACGGCCTAAAATCCCTTTTTTGAATCAAAGTGGTGACACAAGTGAAATAAGCTCCTACTAAATATTCTTTGATTTTAAGACGCATCAATTTATTATTCAAAGACACGTATGACCACAGTATGGTCCGCAGAGCATTTTGACACATGACGTGCGATTCCATGTTCCGTATTTTACCATGAACAGTACGAACGAAATGAAAATATTTGGCAAGGAGGCCAATTTTGGATGGAGGGAGGCGCCTCACTGTACTTATATTCTTGGTATCATTTTCTGACTTTGTCATCATTCTCTTTGCTCCATTATTAATACCAACGTCTGGTGAGATTCGAGCCCTCTTGGCCTTTCTTCTGTTGAAGATGATTGTGATCTTCGTCTATAAATGCAAAACAAATGGGTAACGTGTGAGCGGGGACCCAAAAGTAAGTTTAGTTCTGACTCCTTAAGAGGGTGCATTTTCTGCTGTGCCTCTCTCTCTCAATTTTGTGCAATGCATATTGAACTAAGGGAACTTACTCTTCCTGCATGATGAACATTGGTTCAAAAGAAAAAAAAATGTGACAGTAGGACAAGGTTACAATCCTGAAGAAAATCCTGCTGGAAGGAAATCATATGGGACATGCTAATAGATCCTATTCATTTTTTAATTTCTAAGAACTGAGGCAGGCTATAGCTTGACTCCCACGAAGGGGTTGCTCTTATTGCCATGTTTATCAAGGGTGATAGGGTGGGAGCCAAGCAGAGTGGTGGAGGATAAAAGGTCCTCGAGTGAAAAAGGAAAATAACAAAAATAGGCTAATCCAAATGAAAGAAGATTCGAAGTGGAAAGTCAACCAGGTGTCTCTGAGTCAAGTGTGGGAGCAGAATGTTCTTACAGGAGATGGAATTCGCACGTAGGTCTGTGGTTGGTGTTCCCTCAGTGGACTCTGACAGCTGTCACCACCCTCCTCAGTGACGCAGCTGGCACCTGGTGCCTGGATTGTTGTTTGGTCTCCTCAGGAGAGGTGACAAAGAGTCCCTCTGTGGCTGCTTTGTTTTCCAGTGGCTCTGTAACCACAGCCTCGTCATCCATTGAGCCTTGGCTGGCTGAGTGGTCATTTCTTCTGTAAGCAGTGGACTTAACGGTCTCAGGTGGCCAAGGTTAACATAACTGAAAAATAACAATGACAATAACCTTAAGGCCAACGAATGAAATGTGGCTCTATATTTGATTGTTTCCTCCATTCTGCTGAGTTTGTCCTATTTTTAGATCAAGGCAATTAGATAATAGAAAGGGGACAATGACAAAGTATTTTATGAAAAGTTTGCTTTCACTTCAGAATCCTGCCTGCATCACAATTGGTCCAGTTAATGTAAGCTCTTCTCCACTTGCTTTCATAAAGATCGTTCTTGGCCTCTAACTGTTGGTACAAGTGATCAGATCACCAGGTCTGGAAATAATGAATTTACCAGATTTGTACCTCGTAAGGCATTTTCTATGATAAATCAAGGAAGGCATTGTCTGTCCATAAAATCAGCCATTGTATTGGAATGTGTCCTAGGAAGGGAAATACTCTTTTCTATACCTAGAAATCAATAGAAACACACAACAACCAACCCAACATAGTTAATTCCCAAAATAGTTTTCCCCACCACTCTTGCTTTTCCTGGTTCAAATCTATTCAGACTGTGGTTTAGGTGACTGGAGTGTTCTATGGTTAGCCATCAGTGGGGCTGTGGCAAGCCAGTAACCTGGAGAAGAGACCTTTCATTCAGGAAGAAACAAAGTCCTATTGAGCATATTTTCTTTTAAATTTTTTTTAAAGATTTTATTTATTTATTTGACAGACAGGCAGAGAGAGAGGGGGAAGCAGGCTCCCTGCTGAGCAGAGAGCCAGATGCCGACCGATCCCAGGACCCTGAGATCATGACCTGAGCTGAAGGCAGAGACTTAACCCATTGAGCCACCCAGGCACCCCTCGAGCATATTTTCTTATTAACAAACTCCTAAACAGAAAACTGTAGAACAGCAGGAAGTTTTCAGCCTCAGAACTGACATAGCAAAATACAAGCCAGAGAAGAGAAATAAAAATTACATCCACCTCGCATCTTTTACTGATCCCATTCAAATCAGAATTGTTGAACACAAAAAGCTCAAAATGCTTCAATATTTGGGCCAGTTTTTGGGAAAGTGCGAGTAGTAGGAGAAACCTGAGGCCCATGGCTGCTGGTTCATATTGGTCACCTTGAGCGAGACTCCTGTCCTTCGATATTTTGAAATCTTGCTGCACCCGTGACTACACTTTGTAAGTAAAAGTGCACATTCCTCCAGTCCCATCACCACTGAAAAATCTAGAAGTTTCAGTGCGTTTGCATCCGGAGGGGCCCAAGCCTGAGGTGGGAAGGTGTCCAAGAAAGGAGCACAGGCATGATCTGCAGTTACAGAAGAGGCCAGCAGGTGGGGCTGGCCGGCGGGCTGCGCATGCTTCCCACCCTGGATGAGGGAGGCCGAGCTTCTGGAACGTCCGCACCGCCTGCTGAGACACGGGCCAGTCTGCGCATTTCAGCGAGCCGGGTAGCCTCTACCTGGCTGTCGAGCGTTAATACAGACCCGAACACTTTAAAACTGCCTGTAATTCTAAAATGCGCACGCGCCTTTTATCGCACTGCCCCTGGGGGTGGGGGATAGGTTTGCAGAGCAAACTCGGAACGTGAAAGGGGGGAAAGCGAACAGGACGTGCTGGGCATCGTGCCAGACACTCTTCTGTCTCATTTGCTCCAGACAAAAGCTCGGTGAATTGTTACCCTGATCCATTTTTCACAGATGACTAAGCTGAGGCTCAGAGAGGCAACTTACTTGCCTAGTGGACCCCGAAGCCCACGTTCTCTAAGTACAAGCCCCAAATCTAACATTTTAAGAATTAAGGTCAGTCATCTGTTTTGAGTCACTGCCAGCAGTCTCTACCTGATCACGCAGGAGGTGCTCGTCACAATGTTTTAAAAAATGGTCCAAAGAATGCGGAGATGTCTGGCCGCCCAAAGTCAACTAGAGGGTAGAAGCACTACGTTTTGTAAAGGACTCCGGCATAAATTCATTTGTTCTGAAAATCGGAGCCTCGCTAAAGGGTTCACTAAAGGAAATTGAAAATTCAAGTTTAAATTTGGGAGGGACCAAACTCAGGTGCCGGGCTAGAGACATTCAACCCCCAAATGTAGGTGACAGGGATGACCTTGCCCAGCAGCGGATGATTAGCTCTGAGTTTGGATGACAATGTCTGTGACTTCTGTCAGCCCCCGCATTGATCAGCCGTCCTCCTTTCCTTGGTGGGGCATGGGCAACCCCCTCCAGATGCATCCTGGGAGGATGTGTCCGGAAGGCCAAGGTATGAGGGGGATGGATGAGGTGTTACCGTCTGAGCTCACCCTCCATCCCCACTGCTTCTCCACACTGGGTATTTCTTCTCCGATCTAGTTAATAATTCCTCCTGCCTTAGTACCATTCCTGAGGCCACCTGGGTCAGGGCCTTGTCCAGGGCTTAGAGTGTTTTCGGATCTGCAGCACCGAGGCGGCCTCCCAGGACCTTGCTCTCCCCTCCTGTGTGCCACGCCCCTGTGCCCTTCCTGGGTCCTTGTGGGACTTGTCGCCTCTGTGACCTGAGTGGTCCAGTGGGCCAGGCTCAGGGGCACGCCACGCTTTAGGAACAGCGGGCAGAAGTCATGAGCGAAGACATGGAGGGGGTTCAGAGTTTCAACCCCAGAAGTACTTGGAATATCCCGTTAGGACCCTTCCTGTTTTACCTCAACCCCCCAAGGACAGACTCATTTTCCAGGCACCACCTTTATCTTCCTCTTCCGCCATTTCTCCGCACCCACCCCCCATTCTTTCCTGGTCCCACCCTCTTTCTCTGTGTGATCGTCCTCTTCCAGCTGCCTTCCCCAGGAACTGGTCTTGGGGGGCAGAGCTTTCCTGCTTAGCTGAGTGGCATCTGGTCAGAGTGCGGCGGGACCAGAGGCTGACAAGCACATGACTCTCTGAGGCAGGCAAGAGGCGAGCATACTGTGAACGTTCCCTCCCACCCCCGCTGGGCTAATGAATTCATTAACAAAGGCTTGTTGGCAAACCAGTTTTGCTCCTTTCCTAGCTTGACTTTGCCTTCACCCAGTGGCTGTCCTGCCATCCTGCTGAGTGAACCCTAGTCAGGGTAGGGCTGGGAAGCAGAGGTATGGAGCCCGCCATCTTGCCCCCTCTGTACCTCCACACAGGGCCAAGCCTTTTGTAGTGTAAATGGTTATTGGGCAGCTTTTCTCTGCTAGTTTCACTGGTGTGGGCAAATATGTACTTTGAAATGAGACTATCAAAATAACCTACTTCCAGTACCCATAGCGTAGAGCACCTCAGAGTAAATCCAACTTTTTATTCTGATCGCAAAAGCTTAAAAATGGCAGCTTCATGGAAATAGGTAACATAAGACCTTGAAAGCTCTTTGTCAACCATTTGGTTACATACCCACCCCCAAATGCTTCGTCATCGTTATGAATGAGGGGAATACTACCGATATCGCTGGGAAATTTGCTCCCCCTCCCAACCCCCAGTGAATATGCATATATCTTGGGCATTAATATGTCAGTTCCAAAAACCTGTCTTTAGCCACCCCAGGGCAAAGGGCCAATTTTTTCACAAGGACAAAAATGTTCTGCTTTATTTTGTTTCTGTAGAAATGCACCTTTTCTCTTTCTAGATTAGGTTTTTGCATTATCTAAATAGAATAGTTTTTGGAGGAATTCACCATTGTGCATTGCTAACTAAAGACCCTGTGTCTCTCTCTTTGATCTCTAAGATAAAGAGGCCGGAACAAGGATAAAGCAAGAGCCTTTCTAAAGACGGAGCCTACCACCTCCCCTAGACCAGGCCTGCACATTTCTGTAAGTTTTATTCGTTTTTGTTCCTTGAAATTTCAGGATGCCATTAAGGATTTAGAAACATTGTGGGCCCATCTTAAAGTAGCAATACATTTCCATGAAATCTATAATATTAATAAATAGACATCAGACAAGAAGCTAAAATCCCAGACTGTCTGGTTTGTCACATACATGCCAAGAAATCCATGAGACTTCTAAATTGAGAAATCCTTGTCCTACCAAAATAATTTTTGGTCTCTTTGCTGAAACCTCTGTTATCTGTTGCCCTCAGTGTTTCTGTCACAGCCCGTGAGATGGTTCCTGACCCTGTAGTTTCTGTCAGAGAAATCTCCTCCTTATGCAGATTATTCAAGACGTTTTTAAATAAACAAAAGGAAAGTCAGAAGGGCCTGAAGACAGGAGATGGAGAAGGGAGATGGCTCGCTGATTAACTATCACGGTTAGATGTTCAGGAAATGTGAGTGCAGACATTTGGTTTATGGGCACTTTATTTTTCCTTTGAAAGATTATTGTTGACTTTTGCCGGCCCTAATGTGCCCCTGGTCCCTCTACACGGTCTCAATCGCTGGAGGGTTTGTCCTCCTTCGTAACCTCTTAACCCTCTGATTGGAGATGTCCCTGCTCTGCTCAGCTTGGTGGGTTTCATATTTCTCTTCCTCTTAGGCCCAACCAGCATCTGGGAAAATACACACAACCTACATCCCGGAGCATCCTACCAACAGCTTTCTTGTCACAATGTTTTAGTGAGGTGTCCGAGGAACGAGACGCAGCAGCCCCACATGCTCACCTACCGGTGAACGGGAGACACTCACCGTGGCCCCTGGCCCCTCAGGCCCCCTCCTGTCTGAGTCATGAAGCAGAGCTGGGCCAAATGGCTGAGTGGCCTCTGTGAGCACTTCACCAGGGAGCCGGCTGCCCACTGTCTGTCCTTGTTGTCCCCAAGGACAGACAGTGTGTCACAGGTCTTCATGGGGACTGCTTTGGGAAATGTTGTCACTTTGTTCCTTCAGCTGCCGCTTGCTTTGGGGAAGGAGACGAACAAATGTTCCTCCAGTGCCTCTTTTCTTTCTCCGTTCTGTCGTCTGCCTTTGTCAGGTCTCTTGTGCCACAGGACATTGTTACGCCCTGGTGCTCCTCTTTTTTGGGGCTCTGAAGTGTCTTCCCAAAGTTCCTGGAGAGTACTGTCTGCTTCCCAGGGGCTGTGCACCCGTTTCCCCGGACTTGGTTCACTTCTGAGCGAGAGGGACAGAGAAGGACGGCCACACTAGATGTTGGGGACAGTGGTGTTAGCAGGCGTGATCCACATGGCCGCACGCCGAGGTGCTCAGTGCTGTGGAACCCAGTCTTGGTGAGGAAGCGGCAGCTCTGGGCTGCTGAGTGACAAACCCAAAGGGATGGGGTCCTTATGACACTGCTGGGACGGAGCGGGGTGGCAGCTTTCCTAATCCCTGCCCACTTCCGCTCCTGCTGTCTGCGAAGACAGTTCTGCTGGAAACAGACACAACAGGCAGGATAGAAATATGAGTGTTACAGAGAAATCTGAGTTAAAAACACGTTTATGCTTCAGAAATGATGAAAATATTAGATCAAGAAATCCTCCGAGAAAGTAACAGTTCACCAACTGAGGGACTTTTTATGACTCGAGAAACGTATCTGCACAAGGGTTTGTTTTCCCAAGAATGAGCTAGAGTTTGTTTCTGCCACAGATAATCCCTGGGAAGATAACTTTTCTAGAGTCTCTTAATTATAGGCTTCTACTGCTCTAACAATTTCTAAATTCCTGTCATATTTTAAAGCATTGTAATAGATAGTCCTATTTTTGAAAATCCAAATTTGGAGCGTTGGCTCTAAAACTGCCCTTGTTTTGCTTGTTTTAGCCAGCTTTTGTAGATAACAGGCATTAGCGTATTAAAATATAGAATTACACTTATTTTTATTTTTCCAGTTATAAAAGTAGTATGTGTTGTAAGAAGAAATCTGGGAGCCATAGAAAGTAGGAAAGTAGGAATTTTAAAGTATCCCATAATTCCAGTCCCATAGTTAACATTTAAGTACTTTATTCCAGTCTTTTTTTTTTTTGCCTTTTTTTTTTGGTGATGTTTAATATTATACACGTGTAAAATCTATATTGTATGTAATAAATTATATGTAATTTCTTATAGTAATTTCATACATATGAGGATCACTGTATATAAATACATACGGTAATTTGTACATTTGTTATAGCAACACTAATAAAGATTATTCAAATGTTATAAAAATATAAAATATAAATATAATATAAATATAAAATTTTATAAAAATAAAAATAAAAATAAAAATATAGATAGTAGGGGCGCCTTGCCTTCACTTTGGAAACGTTTTTGCCTTTGCCGTTGTTTCTGTGACTTTCCCTCTGGCTGAAGGTGGAGGTAAATCATGTGAGCGGTGACTGCGCCTGAGTCATTTTGTTTTAATGATGGCACCTGGAAAGACGACAGCAGCAAGCCGGCCTCACGACGCCACAGAGCCCGTCCGCCGTTAGATCGCGAACAAACCCGTCACTGTGGTCTCAGAAAGCCAACTCTGAAAGGAAAAGAGAAATAAAAAAAAAAGGGCTCAGTAGGTGACCTCTGCCTTCGGCTCAGGTCATGATCCCAAGGTCCTGGGATCAAGCCCCGCATCGCATAGGGCTCTCTGCTCAGCAGGGAGCCTGCTTCCTCTTCTCTCTGTCTGCCCCTCTGCCTACTTGTGATTTCTATCGGATAAACAAATAAAATCTTTGAAAAAAAAAAAAGAAGAAAAAATATAGATAATAAAGACAGTTGGTTTTTAAAATAACGAATAGGGTTAAAACGATGGAACTTGCCTGCATATATAAATAATTACACTAAATGTCTGAAACAGCTATATTTAATAGATTGTCAGAAAATGGTTTTGCTTAGTATGAAATATAAATACATGTATCCTTGAACGTAAGGTGGAATTTAAATAGTATCTGTTTACAAAGCACTGTGTTCTGAAAGGTCATTCGTAGATTGTGCTGGGAGCTGGGAATTGGGAAGCAGAGAATCCCTCCTCTGTAAGTCCCTCCATGTCCACTCGCTGGCTGAGGGTCCCGGGCTGGGCTGGGCAGGCTCTCAGGTGGAGGCGAGGGCAGGCAGAGGGAGGGGAAGAATAGAATGGGGTTCCAGGGTCCGTTTTCTCTGTGGCTGCTTCTCTCTTTCCTTTTGTCTTCCCGCCCCTCCCCCATCTCCTCCAGGCCACTACCCAGGGCAGCCCTGGAGTGAAAGAGAGTTAGGAAAGGGAGATCGCGGGCGGTTTCCCTTCCCTTTCTTTCACTGCCTTCTGGCTTTCTTCTTCCCTTTTTCTACCCAATCTGCCTCCAGGAGACTAGAAGTGCTGGGTCTTAAGACCCAGGACAGTGGACACAGAGGAGTGAGTAAGGCGAGGGAGGCTTGAGTCTGTACTGGGTAGCGGGTGGGGCACACACAGGAGACGCTCAGCTTCTGAGAGAGAACAGCCATATGCAGGTCGGCAAACAGCCACTGTTGTGGTAGGGGCTCAGTGATTTGTGGATCCAACAAATCACTTTGATTAAAATCACTTCGACCAAAGACTGAATCGCTTTGATGAAATCCAACTGAATCAGTTTGATTAAAATTCTGGTCACATCAGTCAGTAGCTATACGCCCAGCTCTACGTGGTGAAAAGAAAAAAGCTAAATTCTACGAAGTACAGGGAATTGAGATATGCTTTGTTTTGTTAAATTGAAAAGTTAGCGCACAGTATTAAATTAGTTTCAGCTGTACAATATAACGATTCAACAATTCTACACCTGATTCGAGGCTCATCAAGGTCAGTGTACTCTTTTTTTTTTTTTTAAAGTTTTATTTATTTGGTAGAAAGAGTTCACAAGTAGGCAGAGAGGCAGTCAGAGAGAGAAGGGGAAGCAGGCTCCCTGCTGAGCAGAGAACCCGATGCAGGGCTCTATCCCAGGACCCTGAGATCATGACCTGAGGCAGAGGCTTACTTAACCCACTGAGCCACCCAAGCGCCCCACAGTCAGTGTACTCTTTTTTTTTTTTTTAAAGATTTTATTTATTTATTTGACAGAGAGAAATCACAGGTAAGCAGAGAGGCAGGCAGAGAGAGGAGGAAGCAGGCTCCTCACGGAGCAGAGAGCCTGATGCGGGGCTTGATCCCAGGACCCTGGGATCATGACCCGAGCCGAAGGCAGAGGCTTTAACCCACTGAGCCACCCAGCCGCCCCAGTCAGTATACTCTTAATGTCCTTCACCTTTTTCACCCATCCCCCAGTCACTTCCTTTCTGGTAACCACCAGCTTGTTCTCTGTATTTAAGACTCTGTTTTTGTGTTTGTTTCTTTTTTCTTTGCTCATTTGTTTAGTTTCTTAGCTTCCACATATGAGTGAAATCATATGGTATTTGTCATATTATGACTGACTTATTTCACTGAGCATTATATCCTTTAGATCCATCCATTTTGTTACAAAAGGGCAAACCTCATTCTTTTTTATGGCCGAGTAATACTCCATTGTGTATATGTACCATAGCCTCTTCATCTGTTCATCTATTGTTGAACACTGAATTGCTTCCTTATCTTGTCTATTGTAAATAATGCTTCAGTAAACATAAGGGGGCATATATCTTTCCAAATTAGTGTTTTCATTTTCTTTGGGTAAATACCCAGTGTCGGAATTCCTGGATCATAGGGTAGCTCTATTTTTAACTTCTTAAGGAAACTCCATACTGTTTTCCAGAGTGGCTGACCCTGTTTGCATTCCTACCAACGGAGCAAGAGGGCTCCCTTTTCTCCACATCTTCGCCAACACCTGTTATTTTTTGTCTTTTTGAGTCTAGCCGTTCTGAGAGGTGTAAGGTGATACCTCCTTCTGGTTTTGATTTGTATTTCCCTGATGATGAGTCATGTTGAGAATCTTTTCATGGGTCATCTCTATGTCTTCTTTGGAGAAATGGCTATTTAGGTCCTCTGCCCATTTTAATAGGATTATTTGTTTTTTTGATGCTGAGTTTTAAAGTTTTTTTTTAAAATATATTTTAGATACTAACTCCTTATCCATATGTCATTTGCAATTATCTTTTTCCATTTAGTAGGTTGCATTCTAGTTTCATTGATGATTTCCTCCATGGTGCAAAAGCATTTTATTTTGGTGTAGTTGCGATAGTTCATTTTTATTTTGCTTTTCCTTACCTAATGAGACATATCTAGAAAAACTTAATAGCTGATGTCAAGGAGATTTTTTTGTTTGTTTTCTTCTAGGAGTTTAATGGTTTGAGGTCTCACATTTAGGTCTTTAATCCACTTTTTAGTTTATTTTTGTGTGTGGTGTAAGAAAGTGGTCTAGTTCCTTTCTTGTGTGTTTTTTTTGTTTGTTTGTTTGTTTTAAGATTTATTCTTTATTTATTTATTTGACAGAGAGAGTGTGAGTTGGGGGGGGGAGGGGGAGTTGGACAGGGAAAAAGAGAATCCCAAGCAGACTCCACAGTGACTGGGGAGCCCACCATGGGGCTCAGTTTCACTACCATGGGATCATGACCTAAGCTGGAACCAACAGTTGGATACTTAATTGACTGAGCCACCTGGGCGCCCCTAGTTCCATTCTCTGGCATGTAGCCATTCAGTTTCACCAGCACGATTTGCTAAGGACACTATTTTCTCCCCCGTTGTATATTTTTGCATCCTTTGTCATGGATTAGTTGACCGTATAGATATGGGTTGATTTCTGGTTTCTCTGTTCTCTTCTATTGGTCTATGTGTCTTTCTTTTGGTGCCAGTACCATACTGTTTTCATTGTTATAGTTTTGTAGTAATATGTTGAAATCTGGGATTGTGATACTTCCAGCTCTGTTCTTTTTTTTTTTTTTTTAAGATTGTGTTGGCTATTTGGGGTCTTTTGGGGTTCCATACAAACTTTAGTGTTATTCTATTTCTGTGAAAATGCTGTTGGGGGAATTGAGAAATTCAAACAGTGAAGAACAAATTGGAATGTTCACCAATTTAGAAGAAAGTGTCTCAGACCATACACATTGACTTGGGAAATTTTAACATTGCTTCTTCCTCATGTTCATAGGCTCTCAACCTGAATGCCATTTTCTTTTAAGAGATTCTGGTGTGTGTCACTTCCCTATTCACAGATGCTTCTTGTCATGTCTGGCTAGGTGACACCAAGTAACTAAATGTATCCAGACTCATTCTCCAACACCATTGAGGCCTTAGGTGGTCAGCCCTTCCGCTGTGCTACCAAGCATCAGAAAACAAATTATAGTGGTATAATTGGGGGAGGAAAAGTTATACAAAGCATGATGTTATTTCCTGATTATCCTGAGGGTGGAAGGAAGGCAGGGAACAAGCGATGATGTGGCTGAGCAGTGAACATTCCAGAGCTTTTGGGGAAGAGGTTCACTTGCAAAGTTGAATTGGGACAGACCCAGAAAATCTGAAAATAATCAACATCAGGCATCAACAGCCAATAACTCTTTATTAAGTGCCTACAAGATGTTTAATATTGTTCCAAAGATATGATAGAAAGGGTGAAGAAACTGTCCTAACTGAGTCTTTCTAAATGATTCCGTTGGTTTCACAGTGCTGGGAAGAAAAAAGGCCTGGCGTCTGTGCTGATTCTCCATTCTGAGGCAAGCGGATTTTGTCCTTGGCCAGAAAACGGGAGTGATTAAGTCAAGTCTAAAACAGAACTTGAGAAAGCTCTGGCAAGTGCCCAAAAAGATGGGCTGTCCCCGATGCGAGTGGAGCGGGCAGCCTGGCCCTAGGGAGCGGTTGCCACAGCGAACCACCGGGTCTGGGCTTCAACTTTTTACATCTGTGAATTGGGTCTCATCCATGTCAGGGGCCAGAGCAAAGGCAGAATGGCCAAAACAAAACCCACAGGGAAATGATGACAGCCAGACATGCTCATGCGTTAGTCTTTATGGAAGACTGACTGTCCAGCCGGCCACAACGCTCTTGCACCTGGTTCATCACATGGTGTTGGGGAGGTGGTGGCACCCACAAGGCCCACCATGTTCCCCTACAAGTGGCCCAGGAGCCAGGACACCCTGGTTAACCCAAGGGATGCAGGAGGCAATGCTGGTGTCTTGATGTGCTTTTCTGCCTCTCATCCCTTTAGTCCATACCATACTGCCTTTCTTCACGTGAACAAGAGTCTGCTTGCTCTTCTGCTCCGACATCTCTTCCATGTCTTAGCCTGGCTTCTCCCAGATCATGTTTGAGAGCTGCTGGACTTTTCAAAAGTTCAGATGACACTCTTGAACAGGTCAGTGTTATTTTACTAGTGAACTCTCAGATCAGGGCTGGGTGTGCTGAGTCACGAGCACTGGGTACTGACGACAGGGAGCACAGTTACGCAGAATGTGTCCTCTGCAAGGACAGGGAGGCGGACTGAGCAGACTCAGGGGTGCTGCCTCAGAGCCTGGCCTCCCTTTGCCCCCCACGATGCAATCGCTTGATTGTTCTGAGAAGGCCAGAGTGGAGGGCAGTGGGCTGCTCTTCGTTGGGTGGGGAGAAAGTGCTTTCTACTAAGGAAAGTCGAGGGAAGCTCTGGGAAAATGGCGGGCAAGCTCTAGTACCCTAGTTTCTTGCTGGAGACTCAGCCGGAAGAAGTGAACAAATAGGGATCACTGACAGGTGTGCAAACCACATTTGGGGAATCCACATACCACGAGGTAGCTGGGCGGCAGGGGCTCCTGAAGGCACAGCCGCAGGTGGATGTTTCCATAGATGGGGGCCCCAGAGACGAGGAGAGCCATAAAGAAGAGCTGCAGTTTGGTGAGAAATCATACAGTAATATACTCTATTATCTTGCTAGAATATTCCACACAATCCCAAACTTCAAATCTTTGCAGTCAGATGTATTTTGGATTTCAGAATATTTTGGGTTTTAGGAAAAAGCATTATAGCATGTACTATGTACCTTCTAGTAGCGTCGGGGACAGCACTCGGTTAAAAAACCACATTAATATTTCAGCAGTGAAATATACATATATATAATTAGTCACATTAAATAGGATAGGTAAAGATATATATCTTTGTGTGCTTTAAGGGCTTTGTGGGTCTCAGGATTTCAGATAAGGGCCTGTGGACCATTTACGGTTTATGTACCATTTGGACATATTTCTTATCAATAATGAGCTACAAAATTAATATTTTCAAACATTTGCCTGAAAAAATCCCGGAGTGTTTAATTCCAGGGTGTTTCTCTTTTTCTCATGCTATCACATTAATTCCCGAAGTACACAGCCCATGAAAGTCATCTCGGGAGTTGGTTGACCATGTTTATTCCTTGGCTTCATATACTCAGGAATGGGCCGTTAAAAATACATTCATATGGCGCTGCTGCACGTTTGCACTGGGCCTAGAAAGAGGCATCTTTGCTATTCTTTGCTCTGAGGGGCAGTCTGGAAGCCTGGAGCAAAGGGCCATGCTGCAAGGTCATGCCATTTCAGTGACAGTGGATGTCATCTGTACGTATCAAAGCCCACCCACTCCCAGGCATAGACCAGAACTGCAGGAGCTCATCCCGAGTCTCCCTGGGTAGGTTAGGCAGGCAGAAGCCAGGAGCCAGGAGCCAGGAGCATGAGGTGGGGACCTGGTCTCAGAAAAGGAGACAAAGGAACCAACCCTAGACCCCTACCATGGGCCAGATGCTTTTCAGCGGCAGAGTCCCTGAACACCCCCAACAGTGATGTCCAGGGCCATGTCTCCACTCTTGCTGGACAGACAAGATCAGAGAGCTTGAGTGAGATGCCATCTCACAGAGGTGAGAGTCAAGTGTGTTGGTGTCCAACCCCCCTACCCTTGCTTCTCTCCATTCTCTCTTCCCTTCCTTCCAACTGTACATACGGAGTCTTGTGTTAAACATATTCCTTAATTCATGCCCATCCTTGGTCCATGTGGGGCCCTTTTCTGCTTTTATTTCAGTTAATTAATTAATATCTTCTTTTTCCCCATCATCCTTCATCTCCCCCATCAACTCTCTGGGTGAACTTGATGTACTGGATAGTTTGAGAACCAGTGTTACAGACTGTGAAGAAGAGAAACAGATTAAAATAATAAGATTTGGGTTTTTTAATGCAAATTTTTGAAAATATTAATGTTGGAGCTCTTTATGGATAACAAATATATTCTTCCTGTGTAACTACTTTAATGGTCTCATGTGTCTTTCCGAACTTTATTGTGCTCTGGTGTGGGTATAAATTTCTAGGAAATATGAACCCAACTGTGCTATAAAGCTCTCGTTTATAAAGCTCTTCTATTATTTCCACTGAGTGATTCTGCACTCAGTACTCTTTTGGTCAGCCATTCATGCTGCTTTATTCTCATTTAGGTTATGACTTCTAATTGCACCTTTCATCTGTTGTATTTATTTATCAGTTCTCCTACAACGGAGCTTTCTGCCGCCTCCAACTTTCCATGAGTCCAGAGAACTCTGGGAGGAGAAGATTGGTGTGCAGGAGAGTTCCTTGGGGTACATCCCAAGGAGTGGGATTTCTGGGTTCTGGGAAAAGAGCATACTTAATCTCCAGAGTGACTGTTCCCTTCTACACTCCCTAGTTACATCTACCTATGTTCTCCAAAAGCTCATTTTTCTACACTGTATCCTGCGATCTTCTGGAATAATGTGGAAACCCCCTTTCTAGATTGGAGCTCAAGTTGTCTTTTGGCTGGCAGTTCAGAGTCTGTAGGTGGGGCCTCAGCTCCAGAAAGCCATGTGCTTGGGACAGTTTTCTAAGTGCTGTCCGGGGACCACTGTATCACCCCGGGCTGTCTTAGAGCCACTGAAAGACACTCGACACCCACCCACCTCCCCTCCACCTGCTCTGAATCAGAGCTTGGGAACAACTAAGCTGGGTTAAGGTTTGAAAGAACAGCAATAGTTAACCTAATGGGTGGGACATTAAGCCACTAACTTTCATTCATTCATCATCATCATCATCATCATCATCATGGTCACATTCAACATCAACACCATGATAATAGGACAAGAACAAAATGTTACCGAGCTGTCTGTACTATGGGCCTGTTTAATTCCTATGAGAGGCCTGTACCTGAGGATCCCTCCCACTGTGGAGATGCAGACCCCTCCCTGCCCAAGGGGCTAAAGGTCTCAAACATACAACTAATAGACTGGGCTCCTGGGACCCCCAGACCTGACTCTTCTTCTCTTGGGGTTGTCTTTAATGAGCTGCTTCTGAGATGGAGGTTTGTGTGTCTGAGGAGGTCTACTGGGGTATATCCTTGACCCTAGGTCATGACTCCCCCACCGTGAGGAGTAAAGGAGTTAAGACTGGGCATGGGGGGGGCACCCGGGTAGCTCAGTGGGTTAAAGCCTCTGCCTTTGGCTCGGGTTGTGATCCCAGGGTCCTGGGATTGAGCCCCACATCGGGCTCTCTGCTCTGCAGGGAGCCTGCTTCTTCCTCTCTCTCTCTCTCTCTCTCTCTCTCTCTTTGCCTGCCTCTCTGCTTACTTGTGATCTCTTCCAAATAAATAAATAAAGTCTTTATAAAGAGAAAAGACTGGGCAAAGGGATCAGTTAAAACTTGATAAGCCACAGAGGAGGCTCAGGGAGCCAGGAGCGGGGGCAGCCCCTTCTACGGGACAGCAGGTTCTGGTCTCTGTACCCCTCCTTGAATCACTGGGTGTGAATGGCTCCCAAGTGGGGGTGTCCCTCTTGGCAAGGAGACTCCTCTGGCCCAGAGTAATTTGAGGACGGGCCTCATATCAAAGAAAAGCCAGAGCTGGACAGTAAAGTAGTAAAAACAAATTTTATTCAGGACTATAACAATAGAAGAAAAGAAACCTCAGTTTAAAACTATGCTTGATTCTGCATATTGCATGGGTGGGGTGAGTGGATAGAAAATTACTAAAAGGAGACATTAGAAGTGGGGGTGGGTTCTGGCTAAACGATCCTAGCAGGGTCTTTTCTGAAGGTAGGCTGGGGTCAGCCATCTCTGGGGAATGGTGAAGGGCGAGGACCTGATCCCATGTTAAGAGTAGGGGTTCTTGCTGAAGTGTATCGATGGGCCTACAAGAAAGCTCAGAAGCCTGACTAAAGTTTGGTCTAGCCAAGAGCCTTGGACTCTACAAACATTAGAAGAGTGATAAGGGCTTTACTTTGGAACAGAATGATCGTAAGCCCAGTGCCCTCATTTTGCAGGAAAGGAAAGGCAGCCATGACTTCCTGAGGCCTCACGGAAAAAGGGAACTCCTGGGGGAATCGTGCTGTGGGAAGAGCCAGCCTGGGGTGAGGAAGGCCTGGTCTTGGGGGTTCACTCTGCTGTGTCTTCCTGGGCGGGTCAGGCCCTCGGCCTCACGAAGTCAGGCACATGGTCCCTCCGGAGCTGCCCTGAGGACAGAGAACAGAGCTGTCACTCCCTCTTTCCTGTTCTAATTCCAGGGAGTTATAGGAAGTCAGCGCTCTCAGAGAAAGTCAGATTTTTGACATTCTCACTTTTTGGGGTTGTTCTTTCTCCACTTGGACGCATTAATAATTTGTTATGAAGCAGAACAAAGTGTCTCCAGCCTTTTACTTGCCAGAGGTTGGGGAAATCACCTAAAACATTTGTGAAAACGGGCACCTAAGACCATAAACACATATCACATGTCTAACCCTCTTAGGACTGTTATTATTGAAGAGTTTTTGATTGTTGTGCTCTGAAAAGGGAAATTTATTTCTTTGAAAAATCTGTTTTATTACTGTTAGGGTGGGAGGGCTGGATTAACATTCCGGAGTGTATCAGGCCTGGAAAGCCAGCGCTCTTCTGACATCTCGGGTTTGTTTTAACCCGAATTGGCCACACGGGGGAGCTCTCGGCCTTTTCTGCTTAGCCCTGCCGTCTGGATGTTAATGGGGTGGGCACCAGAGCCACAGCCACATTTAGACCAAATGGGTAATTCCTCTTCTGGCAGGACCACCAAATCTGGTCATCCGAGGTGGCCTTGTCACTAAAATTAGTGTCAATTTAAAGTTATGTAGGAACACAGTGCAGGCATTTTGTTCCCTTGTGGGAATGGCTTGTGCGTAACTTGTCATCTTTGTAGCCAAAGACAGATTTAAGTTTATATAATTAATAATTATATAAATGTATATATATTATTTAAATTTACATAAGTTCCAATGACTTAAAAAAGACAAGACACATGGTTGAGGCTTTCTTTTTATTTGCCAGTTGTCTCAAGTGTGTTGATTCCCTAGCATCTACTAATGGTGATCAATAAGGATTTTGTTATTGTATCATTAGGAATTCACGGGTTTGAACACATTTGATGTGTTTCAACACCTTGCAATTATTCTGCAGTCTTCCCAGTGGGGGCTTATTCGTGTTGACTTCGGAGCCCCTTTGTGATGATCCTAGTCCCTTTGGTGAGATGGTGTTTACAGACCACAAGCTGGGTGTACCACACATTTTTGGGAAGAGAAGCTATTTTTTCATCTCCTTGCAGTCATAAAGAGAAGGGGACTGGCATCATCAACCACGTGTAGACTTCCTGGTAAGGTCGAGCGACCGCGTGCCTTTTGCTGTCCTTCCATTTCTTTCTTTGTGTAGCTAGCCAATAGCACTGACATGGTGCAGTCAATGAGGGATGGGGGAGGGCTGCTGCTCAGCTCTGCCCAAGACATTGGGTACACTTGTCTCTTCCTGGAAGCTAGGCCAAGTCAGCTGTAGACAGTAGCAGGACATGGTGGGAAGAGCGAGAGCCACTGGGCTCACTAACATGTAAATCCAGATCATGGCCAGCCACTTACTAGCTCTGCATTGTGGCCACGTTGTGTAAGCTCTCTGGGTCTCAGTTTCTTAGTCTATAAAATGGCATTAATAGCATCTCTCTAATACATTTTTTATGGGGATTAAAATAGATGATCCTTTCTAGCTTAATGAATTTAACCTGGCAGGAACCTGGACACACATTGTTTAAGGCTTTTTACCTCACACCTCAAATAGTAACTTGGGAATGATTATCTTAGTCTTAAATAGGAATCAGGTACTGTACTCCAAACAAAATCAAGCATAGTGTGGTTGTGAAAGCAAACAAATAATGAAGAAGTCTGGACAAGGAAGCAGGCAAGCCGTGGACTGGTCTGGTGTTAACCATTAGAAAAGTTCTAAAACATTTTCTGTCTTTGAGAAATTTGTTGAGGGGTACCTTCCCATTTCTCATCTCCCCAAAATTAGTGGCAAATGTATACTACACCTTCAATTTATGAAATCAGGCAGGAGTCTATTGCATAAATATTAAGCTAAAAAGGCCATGTCTGAAGGGAAGGGCACCAGAGACCCCCCCAGGTCTCCTAGACTCTCTGACCTGGCACCGTCTCTGTTCTGGTTCAGTGATCTGGGAAGCCACCTTCTTCCACCCCTGCTTTACCTCTGCCCAGGGACAGCAATTCCTTACTTTCCAGTCTTATTCTTCGACCCTATTTCTCATATTCAGAAAAATACCGAGAAATTGGGCTGAGACCATTGCCCAAGTCAATATCTCTATGTGAAATCAAGCCAGTGACTAGCTCTCTTATGCCTTTTGGGTAAAAAAAAAATCATTAGACATAATGCAGATAGAAGTATTCTTGTGTGTTGATGATTCAACGTGCAGAAAATCTCTTCCGAGACTCATTATTATTTATTACAACATCCTTACAATTGTCAGAAGCACTCCCCTCAGTGGCGAGTCCCCACATATGTCCCTATACCCTGCACACATCTGTTCCCTCACTGTATCCTTTGTTCAGTTGACTGAGGGTAAAGACAATTTTTCTCTTAATGTTAAGTGCCGAGGGTAGTGGCTGTTACATGCAAGTTTAGAGATACTTGTTTAATGGCAACCACTAGTTTTAAGATTCCTTCAAAAAGACTTGGTTTCATTTTAAAATACCATTCAAACTACTCAAAATTTAGAAATAGGACAAGAAAATATAAATTATCATCTTGTCACCTATGTAACTATTGTGTGCTTTTTGCCATCTTTCTCTACATAATGACATTTTAGAAAGTATAGTTTGCACATTTTTTAGAAGGGGGAGGGGCCGTGGGAGAGGGAGAGAGAGAATCCCAAGCAGGGTCCATGCCCAGGACAGAGCCTGATACGGGGCTCGATCCATGACCCTGAGATCATGACCTGAACCGAAATCAAGAGTCGCATGCCCAGCCGACTTAGTCACCCACGTACCCCTAGTGTGCACATTTTATCTATTATATTTTTCTTAATCTAACATGATGTCATAAGCATTATGTTATTATATAGTATTATAATCATTTAATTCCACTATTTTGAACATTTAGATTGTTTTCATTTTTCTGATATAATAAATAGCACTATAGTAAATATGTGGGTACATAGAATTGTTAAATGAATTTCAAATTAGTTCTCTATGAGAAAGTTAAAGATATGGCATATCTATATAAAAGGATATTAATATTCTTATGGATTGTGACGCCTATTATGCACTTACTCTGAAAAACATGGTATATCATCTTATAACCCTATCACACATAAGCATGACTAACTTTTTATCACACCTTAATGAGACGTGGGTATTTAAAAAATGTTAAAAAAATTTTTTTATTTTATAAATAAAAATGTATTTAAAAATACTTTTTATTGGGGCACCTGGGTGGCTCAGTTGGTTCAGGTCATGATCCCGGAGTCCTGGGCTCTAGCCCCACATTGGATTCTCTTTTTCAACAGGGAGTCTGCTTCTCCCCCTGCCCCACACCCTGCTCATGTTCTCTCTCACTCTCTCTCTCTCAAATAAAAAAATGCTTTTTATAATAATATCGTGAGAAAAATGAAATTGTGTTTGATTATTGTTGAGGGCAAGCATTTTTCCAAATTTCATTACTATTTGCGTTTCTGTAGGTTATGTGTAGCATAATGAATCTTGACTAGATCTTGGCAATCTGATCCAGTGTTCTTCAAATTTGTTTTTTGCATTTTTCAAATGAAATTTTACACACTCTAATTTCTAGAACAGATACAAATACAAGTTATCTGGTTCGAGTGGGAATGGAGCGTCCCTTGAGCCCTACAACTCAATTTTCCCTCTGTCCATGAGACGGCTCAACAGAACCCTAGTCCTCTGTGAAATGGTCTGCAAACCACCCATTTGCCTCTGGTGGGGTCTCACCCTCTTGGCAGATATCCCTGCTGAATCCCTGTGAGGAATCATAGTGATGGGTAGAGCCACGTCTGTACGTGGTCTGGGAGGGACCAAAGTGTTATGTGGACACCCAAGCGCCATCCACAAAATCCTTGTGGATGTGCGTGCAGGGGTGTGTGCTGGGAATATTTCTGCTGAGAAGGTATGACTTTCTCTAATAGGATAGCCTTCTACATGACTGAGCAGTATACCTAACAGAAGGAGCGAAACATCTCTCTCACAAGTGACACAAATAAAGGGTGTAATGACTCACATTATAAAAGGACCATAGGGTCTCTTTATGTGCGATCTTCTCAGGAGCTTATTTGCAGATCGTTAAATTCTTAATAGAGGGAGAAAGAAATAATTGATGTGTTCTGGGCTGCTGGTGTTTAAGTAGCGATCAGATATGAAAACAAAGCAGATCTGAAGTTACACTGATGTATGCGTCTGATTTGGGAATTTTGCTTTTTACTGGCCAGGGAGCTAAGGGATGAAACCAGGCAACTCAATATGTAGGAGTTACCAATTAAAAGTTGTCTCTCCAATCCACACGTGTGTGCTGGTTTTGCCTGTGCAGTGCACACTAGTCTCCTGGGGATCTTGTTAGACCGTGTATTCTGATTCAAAGGCTCTGGGCTGGGAGTGGGACATTTTCACTTCTTACGAACTCCCAGTGCTGCCATTGGCGTTGGTTTTCAGACCACACTTCAAGCAGTGAGGGTCTAGGGAACATTTCAACAAATTAGTGAGAGAGTCAAAATTTCCTCCATCTTTCCTCTTTTAGAACAAAAGAGGACTACTTCCCCCCTCCCCATACAGAGAATAGCATTCAGAAATTAGAATCACTTGCTCCAGTTAAAGGGAGAGATACCGCTGACCAACTAATCAAGACACCAGCCAAAAACCGACATCCCGGGAAGCCTTTGCGCACCTTGGAACGCTCTCGTGCTCGTCTCCCCGTCCCTTCCGACTTGTTACCTCTTCACCTCGAGGTGGAAGAAAAGCAACTCACAGTCAGCAGATAGGAGCACCTTATGTGCTTCTGGGGTTTCTTGACCTTGGCACCACTGGTGTTTTGGACCAGATCAATAAATCTCAGCTGTGGAAGGACATCGTGTAGGATGTTGAAGAGCCTCTCTGGTCTCGACTCACCAGATGGCAGTCACAGTCCACCGGTACCTCTGCTTCTCCTGCGACATGCTGGCTCCTGACCGTCAAAAATGTCTCCAGGTACTAACAACTGTTGGCTGGGGAATCACCCCTGATTGAGAACCGCTATTTTAGGCTGTGCAGGGCTTGGGAAACAAACAGAAGAAACTCTGGACTAGAGCAAGGAAGAAAGCAACGTTTTTTGATTGCTGATTCTCAACAACAAAGTCAGGGACTGGGCACAGGGAGCCCTGCTTCAGCCTCGGCGGGGAAAGGGCTACCACACTCCGGCTCTTCACTGGCAGGTTCCAAACTTCGCATGCGTGCATCCAGTGGAACCAAATCACTGCTGAACCCTAGTTATAAGGGCGTTCAGGTAATGTGGGGGTTAGATTTCCCCTCTGCAGTGAAGGAAGTCTCTCTAGGCACATGTGGCTTGGACGTAGGGTGTGCGGTTCCACTGGTTCACCTCCCTCCTGAGCCTCAGACTTCTCCATAGTGACCAAGTCCGGAGAAACTGAGCTTTGGCTAAGAGAAAGCCTCATTAAAGCTTTTTATAAATAGGAGGTCTGGGGCTCCTGGTTGGCTCATTTGGCTAAGCGTCTGCCCTCAGCTCAGGTTATGACCCCAGGGTCCTGGGATAGAGCCCTGCACTGTGCTTCTTGCTGGGGAGGGAGGCTGCTTCTCCTTTTCCTCCCCACTTGTGCTCTCTGTCGCTATCTCTCTCTCTCTCAAATAAATAAATAAAATCATTTTACAAAAATAAATAAAATAAACAGCAGGGAAAGTCTCCTGAAAAGCTTTAACATGATTATTTTCTTTTCTACAAAAATAATTACAGCTCAGTAAGATTAGAATTAGTAGAGAACTATAGAAGCCTTCCCTCACCAGGTCCATCTTATGGCTGATTCTCTTGATTACAAGACAGGCAGACGTCCCATCAATAAAATAATCTTCCTCATGAAAGATTAATGGTCATTGTTAATGTTTATAGAATTCTTCTTATGTGCCAGGAGCTTTTAAGAGCTTTTTCCAGATCAACTTAGATAAACCCCATAATAATCCCCAAATTATAACTTTTACAGATAAGAAAGTGAGGCTCTCCCTGAGAACTGAAGTGTTCTACCCAGGTCACCCAACCATGCAGTGGTAGGGCTGGAACTCCAAATCATGGAAATCTGGTTGCCAAGTCTGTTTTTGGTAACTAGGATTCAGTTGGACATCATCTCATTTTTTTAAAAAAAGATTTTATTTATTTATTTGACACAGAGAGAGAGATCACAAGTAGGCAGAGAAAAAAGGGGAAGCATATTCCCTGCTGAGCAGACAGCATGATGTGGGGCTCCATCCCAGGACCCCAAGATCATGACCTGAGCCTAAGGCAGAGGGCCAACCCACTGAGCCACCCAGGTGCCCAGACATCATCTCATTTTTTATAAAGGTTATGTGGTCCTATCAGGGAGAATATGAAAAAAAAATGTAAATGTGTCAAGTTCAAGGTCTTTACATTTGTGAAGAGACATTTAAATAGTTGTATGAAAGAAATCAATGGGAAATCCAGCTAAGTGATACAGCGACATGAATGAAGGTAGCAGATTTTCATACAGAATTCTGTTGGATACAACTTGAACTTGAGAGACGTGGGCTCTCTGTGATGCCAACCCATTCACCATGTTTTGGAGCCCCCGTGGCAATCTGTATGATGGTGGAAGGGAGACTTTTGGTGTCCTTAACTAGACTTTAATCAGCTTCTTGCCTGATAACTCTAGCTTCAAGAACTGCTAGTTATCCCCTAAATTTTGGAGAATGATATAATTAAATTTTAGTTGGTTAGCATGTTTTAACCTCAAAAAGACTGAGATTAAATTTAAAAATATTAACAGAATTAAGATGATTGAGTTAATATTTTTATATTAAGAGAATACGTTTATAAGAGTTGGTCTGTTAGAATAGTAGCCAGCCTTGTTAATAAATTAAAAATGTGTGATTGACTAACTAATTTAGGTGCTTAATTTCTAGGTTGAAATTGTTCTAAGATTGTAAGTGATATTAGATCAGTTAAGATTTAAGTTTAAGATTAAGATTAAAGATTTAAAATCATTTAAGATTTAAGTTTAAGATTTAAGGTTTAAGTTTAAGATTTAAATTCCCATTTATAAGTTTAATTTATTAAATACATACTCCTATATTTATACAGTAAGGAAAAGGTTGGGGGCATAGATATTTACAATTGTTACATCTTCTTGTTGGATGGTTTACTTAAGTATGATATAGTGTCCCTTTATATTTCTTCCCACAGTCTTTCATTTAGAATCTGATTTGTCTGATATGAGAATTGCTACCCCAGATTTCTTTTGAGGTCTGATGACACAGTGAATGTTTCTCCATCCCCTCACTTTCTTTCATTTTTAAAATATTTTGTTTATTTATTTGACAGACAGAGATCACAAGTAGGCAGAGAGGCAGGCAGAGAGAGGGGGAAGCAGTCTCCCTGCTGAGCAGAGAGGCTGATGTGGTGCTCGATCCTAGGACCCTGAGACCATGACCTGAGCTGAAGGCAGAGGCTTAACCCACTGAGCTACCCAGGTACCCCTCCATCCCCTCACTTTCAATTCAGAGGTGTCTTTAGGTTCAAAATGAGTCTTTTGTGGACAGCATATGGATGGGTCCTGCTTTTTGATCCAGTCTGAAACCCTGTGTCTCTTTATGGGAACATTCAGCCCTTTCACATTGAGAGTAACTATTGAAAGTTATGAATTTAGTGCCATCATATTGCCTGTAAAGTCCCTGTTTCTATAGATTGTCTCTCTCTTTTTTTTTAAATTTTTAATTTTTTATAAACATATATTTTTATCCCCAGGGGTACAGGTCTGTGAATCACCAGGTTTACACACTTCACAGCACTCACCAAAGCACATACCCTCACCAATGTCCATAATCCCACCCCCTTCTCCCAAAACCCCTCCCCCCAGCAACCCTCAATTTGTTTTGTGAGATTAAGAGTCACTTATGGTTTGTCTCCCTCCCAATCCCATCTTGTTTCATTTATTCTTCTCCTACCCACTTAAGCCCCCATGTTGCATCACCACTTCCTCATATCAGGGAGATCATATGATAGTTGTCTTTCTCTGCTTGACTTATTTCGCTAAGCATGATACGCTCTAGTTCCATCCATGTTGTCGCAAATGGCAAGATTTCATTTCTTTTGATGGCTGCATAGTATTCCATTGTGTATATATACCACATCTTCTTGATCCATTCATCTGTTGATGGACATCTAGGTTCTTTCCATAGTTTGGCTATTGTGTACATTGCTGCTATAAACATTCGGGTGCATGTGCCCCTTTGGATCACTACATTTGTATCTTTAGGGTAAATACCCAATAGTGCAATTGCTGGGTCATAGGGCAGTTCTATTTTCAACATTTTGAGGAACCTCCATGCTGTTTTCCAGAGTGGCTGCACCAGGTTGCATTCCCACCAACAGTGTAGGAGGGTTCCCCTTTCTCCGCATCCTCGCCAGCATCTGTCATTTCCTGACTTGTTGATTTTAGCCATTCTGACTGGTGTGAGGTGATATCTCATTGTGGTTTTGATTTGTATTTCCCTGATGCCGAGTGATATGGAGCACTTTTTCATGTGTCTGTTGGCCATCTGGATGTCTTCTTGGCAGAAATGTCTGTTCATGTCCTCTGCCCATTTCTTGATTGGATTATTTGTTCTTTGGGTGTTGAGTTTGCTAAGTTCTTTATAGATTCTGGACACTAGTCCTTTATCTGATATGTCGTTTGCAAATATCTTCTCCCATTCTGTCAGTTGTCTTTTGATTTTGTTAATTGTTTCCTTTGCTGTGCAAAAGCTTTTGATCTTGATGAAATCCCAATAGTTCATTTTTGCCCTTGCTTCCCTTGCCTTTTGCGTTGTTCTTAGGAAGATGTTGCTGCGGCAGAGGTTGAAGAGGTTGCTGCCTGTGTTCTCCTCAAGGATTTTGATGGATTCCTTTCTCACATTGAGGTCCTTCATCCATTTTGAGTCTATTTTTGTGTGTGGTGTAAGGAAATGGTCCAATTTCATTTTTCTGCATGTGGCTGTCCAATTTTCCCGACACCATGCATTGAAGAGGCTATCTCTTTTTCCATTGGACATTCTTTCCTGCTTTGTCGAAGATTAGTTGACCATAGAGTTGAGGGTCTATTTCTGGGCTCTCTATTCTGTTCCATTGATCTATTTTGTCTGTTTTTGTGCCAGTACCATGCTGTCATGATGATGACAGCTTTGTAATAGAGCTTGAAGTCCAGAATTGTGATGCCACTAACGTTGGCTTTCTTTTTCAATATCCCTTTGGCTATTCAAGGTCTTCTCTGGTTCCATATAAATTTTAGAATTATTTGTTCCATTTCTTTGAAAAAGATGGATGGTACTTTGATAGGAATTGCATTAAACGTGTAGATTGCTTTAGGTAGCATAGACATTTTCACAATATTTATTCTTCCAATCCAGGAGCATGGAACATTTTTCCATTTCTCTGTGTCTTCCTCAATTTCTTTCATGAGTACTTTATAGTTTTCTGAGTATAGATTCTGTGCCTCTTTGGTTAGGTTTATTCCTAGGTATCTTATGGTTTGGGGTGCAATTGTAAATGGGATGGACTCCTTAATTTCTCTTTCTTCTGTCTTGCTGTTGGTGTAGAGAAATGCAACTGATTTCTGTGCATTGATTTTATATCCTGACACTTTACTGAATTCCTGTATAAGTTCTAGCAGTTTTGGAGTGGAGTCTTTTGGGTTTTCCACATATAGTATCATATCATCTGCGAAGAGTGATAATTTGACTTCTTCTTTGCCGATTTGGATGCCTTTAATTTCCTTTTGTTGTCTGATTGCTGAGGCTAGGACCTCTAGTACTATGTTGAATAGCAGTGGTGATCATGGACATCCCTGCCGTGTTCCTGACCTTAGTGGAAAAGCTTTCAGTTTTTCTCCATTGAGAATGATATTTGCGGTGGGTTTTTCATAGATGGCTTTGATGATATTGAGGTATGTGCCCTCTATCCCTACACTTTGAAGAGTTTTGATCAGGAAGGGATGCTGTACTTTGTCAAATGCTTTTTCAGCATCTATGGAGAGTATCATATGGTTCTTGTTCTTTCTTTTATTGATGTGTTGTATCACATTGACTGATATGTGGATGTTGAACCAACCTTGCAGCCCTGGAATAAATCCCACTTGGTCGTGGTGAATAATCTTTTTAATGTACTGTTGAATTCTATTGGCTAGTAATTTGTTGAGTATTTTCGCATCTGTGTTCATCAAGGATATTGGTCTATAGCTCTCTTTTTTGATGGGATCCTTGTCTGGTTTTGGGATCAAGGTGATGCTGGCCTCATAAAATGAGTTTGGAAGTTTTCCTTCCATTTCAATTTTTTGGAACAGTTTCAGGAGAATAGGAATTAGTTCTTCTTTAAATGTTTTGTAGAATTCCCCTGGGAAGCCGTCTGGCCCTGGGCTTTTGTTTGTTTGAAGATTTTTAATGACTGTTTCAATCTCCTTACTGGTTATGGGTCTGTTCAGGCTTTCTATTTCTTCCTGGTTCAGTTGTGGTAGTTTATATGTTTCTAGGAATGCATCCATTTCTTCCAGATTGTCAAATTTATTGGCGTAGAGTTGCTCATAGTATGTTCTTATAAGAGTTTGTATTTCTTTGGTGTTAGTTGTGATCTCTCCTCTTTCGTTCATGATTTTATTTATTTGGGTCCTTTCTCTTTTCTTTTTGATAAGTCGGGCCAGGGGTTGATCAATTTTATTAATTCTTTCAAAGAACCAGCTCCTAGTTTCGTTGATTTGTTCTATTGTTTTTTTGGTTTCTATTTCATTGATTTCTGCTCTGATCTTTATGATTTCTCTTCTCCTGCTGGGCTTAGGGTTTCTTCCTTGTTCTTTCTCCAGCTCCTTTAGGTGTAGGGTTAGGTTGTGTACCTGAGACCTTTCTTGTTTCTTGAGAAAGGCTTGTACCGCTATATATTTTCCTCTCAGGACTGCCTTTGTTGTGTCCCACATATTTTGAACCGTTGTATTTTCATTATCATTTGTTTCCATGATTCTTTTCAATTCTTCTTTAATTTCCCGGTTGACCCATTCATTCTTTAAGGATGCTGTTTAGTCTCCATGTATTTGGGTTCTTTTCAAACTTCCTTTTGTGGTTGAGTTCTAGCTTTAGAGCATTGTGGTCTGAAAATATGCAGGGAATGATCCCAATCTTTTGATACCGGTTGAGTCCTGATTTAGGACCGAGGATGTGATCTATTCTGGAGAATGTTCCATGTGCATTAGAGAAGAATGTGTATTCTGTTGCTTTGGGATGAAATCTTCTGAATATATCTGTGATGTCCATCTGGTCTAGTGTGTCATTTAAGGCCTTTATTTCCTTGCTGATCTTTGCTTGGATGATCTGTCCATTTCAGTGAGGGGAGTGTTAAAGTCCCCTACTATTATTGTATTATTGTTGATGTGTTTCTTTGATTTTGTTATTAATTGGTTTATATAGTTGGCTGCTCCCACGTTGGGGGCATAGATATTTAAAATTGTTAGATCTTCTTGTTGGACAGACCCTTTGAGTATGATATAGTGTCCTTCCTCATCTCTTATTATAGTCTTTGGCTTAAAATCTAATTGATCTGATATAAGGATTGCCACTCCTGCTTTCTTCTGATGTCCATTAGCATGGTAAATTCTTTTCCACCCCCTCACTTTAAATCTGGAGGTGTCTTCAGGCTTAAAATGAGTTTCTTGGAGGCAACATATAGATGGGTTTTGTTTTTTTATCCATTCTGATAGCCTGTGTCTTTTGACAGGGGCATTTAGCCCATTCACATTCAGGGTAACTATTGAGAGATATGAATTTAGTGCCATTGTATTGCCTGTAGGTTGACTGTTACTGTATACGGTCTCTGTTCCTTTCTGATCTATCACTTGTAGGCTCTCTCTTTGCTTAGAGGACCCCTTTCAATATTTCCTGTAGAGCTGGTTTGGTGTTTGCAAATTCTTTCAGTTTTTGTTTGTCCTGGAAGCTTTTAATCTCTCCTTCTATTTTCAATGATAGCCTAGCTGGATATAGTATTCTTGGCTGCATGTTTTTCTCGTTTAGTGCTCTGAAAATATCATGCCAGCTCTTTCTGGCCTGCCAGGTCTCTGTGGATAAGTCAGCTGCCAATCTAATATTTTTACCATTGTATGTTACAGACTTCTTTTCCCGGGCTGCTTTCAGGATTTTCTCTTTGTCACTGAGACTTGTAAATTTTACTATTAGGTGACGGGGTGTGGGCCTATTCTTATTGATTTGGAGGGGCGTTCTCTGCACATCCTGAATTTTGATGCTCGTTCCCTTTGCCATATTGGGGAAATTCTCCCCAATAATTCTCTCCAGTATACCTTCTGCTCCCCTCTCTCTTTCTTCTTCTTCTGGAATCCCAATTATTCTAATGTTGTTTCGTCTTAAAGTGTCACTTATCTCTCGAATTCTCCCCTCGTGGTCCAGGAGCTGTTTGTCCCTCTTTTGCTCAGCTTCTTTATTCTCTGTCATTTGGTCTTCTATATCGCTAATTCTTTCTTCTGCCTCATTTATCCTAGCAGTGAGAGCCTCCATTTTTGATTGCACCTCATTAATAGCTTTTTTGATTTCAACTTGGTTAGATTTTAGTTCTTTTATTTCTCCAGAAAGGGCTTTTATATCTCCTGAGAGGGTTTCTCTAATATCTTCCATGCCTTTTCCGAGCCCGGCTAGAACCTTGAGAATTGTCATTCTGAACTCTAGATCTGACATATTACCAATGTCTGTATTGATTAGGTCCCTAGCCTTCGGTACTGCCTCTTGTTCTTTTTTTTTGTGTTGAATTTTTCCATCTTGTCATTTTGTCCAGATAAGAGTATATGAAGGGGCAAGTAAAATACTAAAAGGGTGGCAACAACTCCAGGAAAATATGCTTTAACCAAATTAGAAGAGATCCAAAATTGTGAGGGGGGAGAAAGGGGATAAAAAGAGGTTCAAAAAGGAAGAAAGAAAAAAAAAAAGAGAAAAGAAAAAAAAAGAAAAGAATAAAAAAAGAAAACACCTAAGAAAAATATAAAAAAGAAAAAATATATATATTAGATAAACTAGTAATAAATCGTTAAAAAAAGAAAAAGGTAACAATTAAAAAAAAATTTTCCCGAAGGCGAGAACAAAAGCAAAAAATGAAAAAGAAAAAAATTAAATTAACTGCAAGACTAAAAAAAATCACAGTGAAAAAGCCATGAGTTACATGCTTGGCTTTCTCCTCCTCTGGATTTCTGCTGCTCTCCTTGGTATTGAAACCGCACTCCTTGGTAGGTGACCTTGGTCTCGGCTGGATTTCTTGTTGATCTTCTGGGGGAAGGGCCTGTTGTAGTGATTCTCAAGTGTCTTTACCCCAGGCGGAATTGCACCGCCCTTACCCAGGGCCGGGGTGAGTAATCCGCTCAGGTTTGCTTTCAGGAGCTTTTGTTTCCTGAGCGCTTTCCGTAGAGTTCCGGAGGACGGGAATACAAATGGCGGCCTCCTGGTCTCCGGCCCGGAGGAGCTGAGAGCCCAGGACCCCACTCCCCAATGCACCCTCAGAGAACAGGGCCCAGTTACTCCCGTCTGCCTGACCTCTGGCAGCGCTCCGAGCTCACTGAGCCTGCGACCGGTTCAAGGTCACCCCGAGCTGCGAGCTTACTGTCGGCTCTGTCTCTGTAGTGGGCTTTCCCGTTCCAATACCCGCAAGCTCTGTGACACTCAGACACCCCCGATCCTTCTGTGACCCTGCGGGACCTGAGGCCACGCTGACCCCGTGAGGGCTTTGCCCCGGGTAGCCTCTGGAGCGATGTCCCTCAGTGGAACAGACTTTTAAAAGTCCTGATTTTGTGTGCGGTTCTCCGCCGCTTGCCGGGAGCCGCCCCCTCCCCCCAGGGTCTATCTTCCCGTCGCTTTGGATTCACTTCTCCGCCGGTCCTACCTTTCAGAAAGTGGTTGTTTTTCTGTTTCCAGAATTGCTGTTCTTCTTCTCTTCGATCTGCGGATGGATTTTCAGGTGTTTGCAATCTTTAGATAAGCTATGTAGCTGATCTCCGGCTAGCTGAAGTAGTCTCAGCCTGCTACTTCTCCACCATCTTGACTCCTCCCCCCCTATAGATTGTCTCTTAATTTCTGGTCTTTGTTGCTCTCCAGGAACCTAACTGAGGATTACAGAAGGGAGGAGAGTGGGAGGGTGGGGTAACTGGGTGATGGGTATTAAAGAGAGCACAGGATGCAATGAGCACTGGTTTTGTACACAACCAATGAATCATTGAACACTACATCAGGAACTAAGGATGTTGGCTGATTAAACATAATAAAAAATATTTAAAAAGGGAAGTGTTGTTTGTTCAATGAGACAATTGATTTAAAAGGGACTCACTTGTCTGAAATTCATAAATGCCGATGCACATATTTGAAGTTTAAAAATTAAGTTTGTAACTAAAAGCAAATATGAACCAAAGACCCCTTAAAAGTGATTGTTGAAGTGTTGGTGAGGATGTGGAGAAAAGGGAACTCTCACGTTCTGTTTGTGGGAATGTGAAGTGGTACAAATACTGTGAAAAACAGTGTGGAGGCACCTAAAAAAATTAAAAATATAAATAACATATGACCCAGTAACCCCACTACTGGGTATTTACCGAAAGAAAATGAGAAGACTTGGGACACCTGGGTGGCTCAGTTGGTTAAGCAGCTGCCTTCGGCTCAGGTCATGATCCCAGCGTCCTGGGATTGAGTCCCACATCAGGCTCCTTGCTCGGCAGGGAGCCTGCTTCTCCCTCTGCCTCTGCCTGCCATTCTGTCTGTCTGTGCTTGCTCTCTCTCCCTCTCTCTCTCTGATAAATAAATAAAATCTTAAAAAAAAAAGAAAATGAGAAGACTTAATAAAAAAGGTATATACACCTTTATGTTATTGCAGCATTATTTATAATCATCAAGAGAAGGAGGCAACCTAACTGTCCATCAGGAGACAAATGGGCAAAGATGTGATAACACACACACACACCCACAATGGAATATTACTCAGCCATAAAAAATAATGCGATCTTGGCATCTTGTAAAACGTGGATGGACCTAGAGGGTATTATGCTAAGTGAAATAAGTGAGACTGAGAAAGACAAATGCTATATGGCTGTACTTATTGTATGTGGAATCTAAAAAACAAAACAAATGAACAAGCAAACAAAAAATCAGACTCTTTAATACAGAGAGCAAACTGGTAGTTGCCAGAAAGCAGGTGTATGGGTGGGGATGGGTGAAACAGATAAAGGGTATGAAGATTACAAGCTTCTTATAAAATAAATAAGTCATGGAGATGAAGAGCACAGCATAGGGAATATAGTCAATAATATTGAAACAGTGTTTTGTGGTGACAGACGGTGACTATTAATGTGGTGAACAGTGAGTAATGTATAGAATGGTTGAATCCATTCAATAATTTTTGTACACCTGAATCTAACAGCATTCTATGTCAATTACACTTCTATAATTTAAAAAAAGGTGATTGTTAAAACTTCTGAGGCCTACATAGTGAATAAGATGCATAGGTTGAACTTGAAATTTGAAGGAAGACCTAAATGTTTTGAGTTGGTGACTTTAACAACTTGAATATTGATTTTTAAATACCAAAATCAACCTCTGAATAATCCTCTCTCTCTCAGGCTCTCTTCTTGAAAACTTTATACCCCGACCCCCTACCAGTCCCCGACGAAACCTCAAATGCAAAGTCACTGAAATATCAGCAAAAAGTTTCTCAGGGTAACCAACAGGAAGGCAGATGAATTTAGCAAAGGACAAGACAAACATTCTCTAATTTAGGAGTCCAAGGTTTCGATACGAAAGAGAAAAATCATATGGAATATTTTGATCCGTAAAGTATTTCAACACTTTTGCATTTCATATTCTGTGCTCTTCTTTTAGAAATATCTGAACGCGTTTCACCATTCAAAGATCAAAACAGTGAAGCAACTCTTAATAGCAATTAGGAAGCGAGTATATTTCACAACAGACTCTTCAGTGCTGGCTGCAAGTGCTTTTCAGATTATTTCCTAATCTACTCATGCAAAGCAAGGCCTTCTACTTTGAAAACTTAAGTCTGGAGGATGGGGATAAATCAATATATTACTCATGAAAAATTCAGAGTCCGATTTGATCCATTTGATCCTTTGGCTTACAATAGAATTGTTTTATTATAATTGACCCATATCTATTTTATAGATTCTGTAAACTTCTAACTATAGAGCTGGTTTTCATTACCCAAATTAGCAAATGTGCTCAGTGAAAAAACTGAACAATATAATGAAAATGTCAATATATGAATATTGTTCAGTTATATGAATTACTGTAATTATAGACACACTTGTACCTAGTTCCTCACTGAAATTGTAGGAGCTCATGTCTTTAATGCATGTGCATTTTGGTTTCTTTTCTAGAATCAGGACTGGCTCTTGGTCCAGCCTTCATAAGAGGTGGGGTGGGCTGGTGCATCAGACGAGGGCTTCATTTTCTTTTTCTTTTTTAAAGATTTACTTATTTATTTATTTGATAGAGACAGGGAGAGAGATCACAAGTAGGCAGAGAGGCAGGCAGAGAGAGAGGGGGAAGCAGGCTCCCTGCAGAAGAGAGAGACGGATGTGCGGCTCGATCCCAGGATCCTGAGATCATGACCTAAACCCAAGGCAAAGGCTTAACCCACTGAGCCACACAGGCGCCCCCAGATGAGGGCTTCAGATTCATCATCTTTGAAGGGAGAGGATTTGAGATGATCCAGGAGGGGGTCTTCCACCCATAGGGTATTGCTTTGGGCTTTAAAATCTGATTTGCTGTTCAGAAATAGTTTGGTGGCAAAAGTAGTGGAAAAAATTATAACCACTCCATTTCTGGTCATTTCAGTAGCTCGCATGAAGGGCATTTAGAAGGCACAGGCTTTTCCCAGAGCAAAGCTACTTAGTCCCGGGTAAGATGCCCACCTTGTTTTCTATTTGTGAGATGGCAGGGTTCATCGCTCCTCACACGGTTCAGTGATTGGGAACTTAGCTCACTGGCTGACTCACGGGAAAGAAGTGCCACCACTAGTTGTCATTAACAGAACACCATGTTCCTGCTCAGCAAGACTGTAAGACCCTCCTTTCCAGAAATCTCCCACTTGCTGTTGTCACCCCTCCCCCAACTCCTCTTTACATTAGATGCCCAATATCTTAAGGCTCATTCCTTCCCTTGTCCCCCCTCCCTCCTCTCTCTCTTAAGAGTCTCATAGTTTTGTCCTTTGCTCTAAGGGACTAAACTAAACTATTTTTAGCTATAGGCCCGTAACAGATTCATCTAGGGTACTTAAGAAATTGAGACACCTCTGCCTCAGCTAACACTTGGGTCAGGTTCTTAATTTTGAAAAACACTTGAGCTTTTTTTTTTTTTGTGCCCCAAACTTTGAGATTTCATTCGGTAGGTATGAAGGATTCACTACTTAAAATATAAAAAACTGCTTAAGAGGGATACATGGCTTTAGGCCAAAAAGAGTGGAGCTTAAATTCTGCATTTCAGGCATTAGGAAGGGTGTTTGAAACATGTGTCCGGACTTTGGAAAATCGCACCCAAGTCATTATTCACCGTTGCTGCCACCTTGCAAAATCGGCCTCACCCGACCAAGCGATTTCTGGCACCTTTCTGCCTCCAGGACCCATTTCTGAGGTTAGAGTGAGCTCCTGGGGGATGAGTTACTCAGTAATGACACTCTTTCTCGGGAGGCATAATTCAAAATCTTCAGGCAAGGGCAGGGTGTGGAGTAATTACCAAACCGAATCCTAATTTAAAAAAAAATATTTTAGCATGGAGGACATAGGGAGTTAGAGAGGAGAAGGGAGTTGGGGGAAATTGGAAGGGGAAGTGAACCATGAGAGACTATGGACTCTGAAAAACAATCTGAGGATTTTGAAGGGGCGGGGGGCGGGAGGTCGGGGTACCAGGTGGTGGGTGTTATAGAGGGCATGGATTGCATGGAGCACTGGGTGTGGTGCAAAAATAATGAATACTGTTATGCTGAAAATAAATTTTAAAAAAAGAAAAAATATTTTATTTATTTATTTTTGTGTGTATGTTCATCAGGGATATCGGCTTGTAGTTTTCACGTGTTTTGGAGTCCCTCCTATTTTTTGGAAGAGTTTGAGAAGAATTATTTATTTTTCATTAAATGTTTGGTAGATATTCCATGGAATCTATTTGGTCCTGGACTTTTGTTTGTTAGGAGATTCTTTCTTACTGGTTCAGTCTCCTTATTAGTAATCTGTTCAAATGTTGTGTTTCTTCATGATTTAGTCTTGGTAGGTTATACCTTTCTAGGAATTATTCATTTTTTCTAGGTTGTCCAAATTTTTGGTGTATAATTGTTCATAGGAATCTCTTACAATCCCATGTATTTCTGTGGTATCATTTGTAATGTTTCCTCTTTCCTTTCTGATTTTATTTGAGTCCTCTATTTTTTTCTGGGAGACTCTAGCTAAAGTATGCATGTTTTGTTTATCTTAAACACACACACACACACACACCTCTTAGTTTCATTGATCTTTTCTGTCTCTATTTCACTTATTTCCATTCTGGGTTTTTTTTTTTTTTTTTAATTTTCTTCTTTCTATTAACTTTGGGCTTAGTTTGTTCTTCTTTTTTCTAGTCCCCTAAGGTGTAAAGTTATATTGTTCATTTGAGATGTTTTTTGTTTCTTAACATAGACATTTATCATGATGCAATTCCCTCTCAGAACTGCTTTTGCTACATCCCATAAATTTTGCCATGCTGCATTTTCATTTTCATTTGTCTAAAGGTGTTTTTTTTTTTAATTTCTGTTTTTATTTGACTAATGGGTTGTTCAGTAGCATGTTGTTTAACTTGCACATACTTGTGAATTTTCCATTTGTCTCCTTGTAATTGATCTCTAGTTTCATACCTATGTGGTCAGAAAAGATGTTTGATATGATGTCAGTTTTCTTAAATTTATTAAAACTTTTTTTCTGGCCTAACATATAATCTATCTTCAAGAATGTTTTGTGTCTGCTTGAGAAGAATGTATATTTTGTGTCTTTTGAATGGAATGTCTTATAAATGTCTAAATCCATCTGGTCTAATGTGTCATTTAAGGCCAATATTTCTTAATGATTTTCTGTTTGGATGATATATCTATTGATGAAAGGGGGGTATTAAGTTCCCTACAATTATTGTATTCTTGTTTATTTCTCCTTTTAGATCTATTAATGTTTGCTTCTTAGGTGTTCTTAGGTGAGATGCATAAATATTTATAATTGTTATATCTCTTATGGATTGACCACTTCATTTTTATATAATGACCTACTTTTTCTTTTACTATAGTCTTTGTCTTAGAATCTGTTTTGTCTGATGTTAAGTGTAGATACTCCAGCTTTCTTGTCATTTACATAAAATATTTTTTTCAATCCCTTCACTTTCAGTCTGTGTGTATCCTTACCTCTGAAATGAGTTTCTTGCAGGTAGCTTTAATTGGCTCCTGTTTTTTCATTTATTCAGCCATTTTATGTATTTTGACTGGAGAATTTAATCCATTTATATGTAAAGTAATTATTGAAAAGTATGTACTTACTGAAATTTTGTTAATTTTTGGGGGGGGCCATTTTGTAATTCCTTTGAAGAAAGGATTCTTCTTTTCTTGCTCCCTTCCTTTGTGATTTGATGATTTTCGGTAGTGGCATGCTTAGATTACTTTCTCTTTATCTTTTGTGTATCTATTATAGGTTTTCGCTTTGTGATTACCATGAGGCTTATACAAAGCAACTTATATTTATGGCAGTTTATCTTAAGTTGATAACAATTTAGGCTTGAATGCATTCTAAAACTACATTTTAATCCCCTCTATTATATTTTATGTTTTTGATGTCACAATTTATATGTTTTTATCATATATATTAGGTAGTTACAGTATTATGTTTTTACTAATTTTGTCTTTTAATCTTTCTGCTAACTTTGTAACTGATTAAATCATCACCTTTACATTAGAGTATTCATAGATCTACATAATTCATAAATATATATTACCAGTGAGATTTATACTTTCATGTTTTTCTAGTACTAGTCAATGTCCTTTTGTTTCAAGTTAAAGAGCGCCTTTAACATTTCTTGTAAGAGCTGTCTAGTGATGATGATGAACACCTTTAGCTTTTGTTTGTCTGGAAATTTTCTTTTCTTTTCTTTTCTTTTTTTTTTTTTTTTAAGCTCTGTTTCAATTCTGGATGGCAGTTTTGTTGGTTAGAGTATTCTTGGTTGGCAGTTTTTTTTCTTTGAACACTTTGACTATACCATGTTTCTTTCTTTTGGCCTGAAAAGTTTTTACTGACAAATATGCTGACAATTTTATGGGGGTTTCTTTGTACATAACACATTATTTTTAAACCTCTCTCCCTGCCTTTAACGTTCTCTTCTTGTCTTTAAAGTTTAACATTTTAATTATAATGTATCTTGGCGTGGAGCTCTCTGGGTTTCTCTTATTTGGAACTCTCTGGGCTTCTGTATGGATCTATATGTTTTTTCCTTTTTCAGGTTATGGAGGTTTTTAGCCATTAGTTTTTCAAATAAGTTTTATGTCCCTTTCTTTCTCTCTTCTCTTTTTGGGACCCCTATAATGTGAATGTTGGTCTGCTTGTTCCATAAGTCCCTTTAGATCTCTTCACTCCTTTTTATTATTTTTTTCTTTTTGCTATTCTTATTGGATAAGTTCTACTGTCCTCTCTTTGAGTTCACTTATTCTTTCTTCTGTTTCATTTAGTATGCTTTGAGACATTCTGGTTTTTTGTTTTTTTTTTTGTTTTTTCCAAAGATTTTATTTATTTATCAGAGAGAGAGATGGGGAGAGAGCGAGCACAGGCAGACAGAATGGCAGGCAGAGGCAGAGGGAGAAGCAGGCTCCCTGCTGAGCAAGGAGCCCGATGTGGGACTCGATCCCAGGATGCTGGGATCATGACCTGAGCCGAAGGCAGCTGCTTAACCAACTGAGCCACTCAGGCGTCCCGACATTCTGGTTTTTTGTTTTTTGTTTTTTCAGTTCAGTTATTGTACTGTTCAGCTTTGTGACTGTTTGGTACTTTCTTATATTTTTTATTTATCAAAATTCTCACTTTCTTCATGTATTGTTCTCCTGTGCTTGGTGAACATCTCTATGGCTGTTATTTTGCACTCTTTAGAAGTCTCTCATTTCTGTTTCATTAAAGCCTTTTTTCCTGTAGTTTTAACTTGTTCTTTCTTTAAGAATGTATTTCTCTTTCTTTATTTAACTTGATTCTTGGTAATGGTTTCTATGCATTGCATAAAATAGCCACTTCTCACAGTCTTGCAGGACTGGCCTTTGTAGAAGATGAAACTTATTTTTTAACCCTGCTTCAGCTCTTGTTTATCTCTTAAACTTTTGTGACTATCCAAACAGTCTACTTTATTCTTAGTGGCTCCTCGTAGTTGAGGGTGTCTAAGACCTGTCTTTTCTCAAAAAGGAGGGTCTCAGTTAGCTCCTAGATTCAGACTGATTTGAAGCCATGCCTTCAGGCAGCAGCTTTTAAGGTTTGCAAATGTACCTCTTTTGGGGAGGTTCTTTTTGTCCTGAGCCCTGGGGTGACAGCCAGTTGAGAACTGCTTCTTTGTTTACTACTGTCTCAAACAGCCCATCAACAGAAACTCCACAAGACAACTAGAGCCAGGCTACCAAGGGATGTGTCCTCTGGGCCACAGCCACAAAAGCTGGGGTATCAAGCATGTATTCAAGCTCCTTTCTCAGAAACACTGGGGGACCAGAGATGGGACAGAAGGAGAATGTGGAGGCAACACCTTCTGGCCTCCCTGGTCTCTGCAGAGAATTGTAGTCAGCCCCTAAATGTGTGTTTAATTAGAATTCTGTCTTTGGCCCACAGCTGGGCAGAAAAACTAATAAGCACCTTCCACAGAAAGACTAGGGGTATGTTTCAGTCCACTCTCTCTGGGCTGTGCCAAAGTGCAGGGTAGCCAGTTAAGATCTGTTTCTCTATTTGTTACAGTCCTATAGCACCCAGGAATATAATAACCCCATTGGCCACTAGGGCCAGAAAGGAAGTCAAGAAGCATCCCTGGGCAACAAATACAAAAACAAGAGTACCAGATATATGCACAAACTCCTTTTTAAGAAGTGACGTAGAGGGGGATGACAATGATAGCATCTACTCTCTGAGGTCTCTGTGGAGAAGCTTACCATGTGCCTTTAGTTGTGTATTCTATCAGAAGCTGCCTCTCAAGTTGCAACTGTGAATAAAAACTAATAAGCCTCTTTCACAGAAAGACGGGGAGTTTCAGTCTGCTGTCTTTCCATTGTTCCCTGGGGTGTAGGCAGTTAAGAATGCTTTTTCCATTTGTTAAGTCTTATGAGACCCACAAATGTAAGCCTGCTGACCACCAAAGCCAGGAGGTCAGGGGTGGTAGCTGCAAAAACTGGGTGCCAAACTTTTACACAACCTAGGTGATATAGGACCTGGAGTGAAGTAGAGAGAGAACACCAAGGTAATGCCTGCTGGCCTCTGTTTTCAGAGAGTATTTCAGGAGTCCCTCAGCTGTGTGTTAAATTAGATGTCTGGCCATCAGGCCAAAGATTTAAGATAAGCTAGCAAGTCTCTTTCACAGAAAGACTGGGGTTATTTTCAATTGGCTGCCTCTGTACTGGGCCACAGGGTGAGTGAGTCCATATGAGCCCTCTAGGAACAGACCCCCTTGTGGGTCTCTTGGATATAAGCCTTGTTGGCTTTCAAAGCCAGATGCTTACAGTTTTGTCTCTCAGGAGCAGGTCTTAGAATGTGAGATGTCAGATGTGGGTTTCAAACTCCCCTGCTTAGGAAGAAACTGGAATTCTGAGTTCCCTCCAAATTGTGGGTTGTTGCACTGGGGGTGGGGTTTATGGCAAAATTGTGCCTTGGCTTCTCTTACCTATTTCATATGAGGATTTTTTGTTCACTTATTGTGTAGGAGTCACTTAGCTAGTTTTTGGATTATTATTATTTTTTTTTCAGAAGAAATGACTCTGGGTATAGTTGTAGACTAGGTTTTTCTATGGGAAGAGGTGAGTTCAGGATCTTTTTACATCACCTTCTTCAATCAGGATTTCTAGTTTTTTTTTTCTATATAATTTATATTCTGGAACAGATCCACTCTTTCCTAAAGAGTGATGTATATTTTCCTCTTTTTGTCTTGTTTTTCTCTTTTTTTTATTCTTATGCATCTTCTGTTAAATTCTTTTTTACAAAGAATTTGTTTATTTATTTATTTGAGAGAGAGAGAGAGCGAGCGAGAAAGAGAGCACAAGGCGGAGGGAGAGGTAGAGGGAGAAGCAAACTCTCACTGAGCAGGGACCTTAATGTGGGACTCGATCCCACAACCCTGGGATCATGCCCTGAGCCAAATGAGCCACCCAGGCACTGGCCACCTTCTGTTAAATTCTTGAGGGGAACTTTGAAAGACCTTAATATCACTTATAGTTCATTCTTGTAGACAACAGAAACTTACTTTTTGTATCTTAAAAATAAAAGAATAAATCTATTGGGATCTCAGAGAATTTATGACTGTCTAGGAGTAAAACAAGAAAGCAGGAATCAGGGAACATAGCAACTGTCTCCCTAGGAGGAACAACTTGGGTAGGATCCCATTGATATTTACTGTTCCTGACACGACTGGGAAGAAAATGAGCTCCAAGAGTTTGCTTAGTCTTTGTGTCCATGATTCAATGAGGAGTCATTTTAGTTGACTAGACCATGGACCTATTCTATAGCATATACCATGTGGCAATTACAGGAAGGATTATCCCTCAGATTTTTTTCTTAACCCCAAAATATCTTCTGTTTAATTTTTAAATATAATGATGTTATATCCAATAGTATATGCATAAAAAACAACAAAGTATTTTCATTAGTTAAAAATTTACTTATCAATAGAATACATAATAAAGTATAATTTGTAGCATAAATACAAATTAGCCAATTTATCTCCATTACTTATGTTATCATTTATCTTCATTTTATGGTTATAGTGTTGCAGATCATCAAAAGATGTAGAAATAGGTGATATATTTACAGGGTATTCTAAAAATAAAAATTCCATTCATTTGTTACTATAATACTTTCTCAACATTTAGTCTGTAATCTGAATCCAACATCAGGAGATAGACTTACTCTTGGATGGCTGTTCAGAAGTAATAATATTTGTGAAGTGTTTTTGATAGATGGATTTTTGCAAATGATTTCCTGAACATTTCATATAAATGGTACGAAGCAGTGTTTGTCCTCTGTCACTGGCCTATTCATTTACTTTAATGTCCTTAGGGATTACCCATATTATCACATATGGCAGAATTTCTCTTTTTAATGCTGCATGGTATTCAATTGTATATATAAACCACAGTTTCTTTTTCTATTCATTCAGTGATAGACACTTAGGTGTTTCCACATGTTAGTTATTATGAATAAGTTGCAATGAACATAGGAATGCAAATATCTCTTTGAGCTCCTGATTTCAATTCTGCATAGACACCCAGAAGTGGGATTGCTGGATCACAGGGTAGTTCTATTTTTAATTTTTGAGAAATCTTCTTATTGTTTTCCATGATCCTGTGCCATCTTGCATTCTCACCAAGGAGTACAAGGGCTCTAATTTCTCCAGATCTTTGTTAACATTTGTTATCTTTAGTTTTTTTAACAATAGCCATCTTAACAATAGCAGGTATTATGTCATTGTGGTTTTGATTTGCATTTCCCTGATGATGAGTGATGTTGAGCATCTTTTCATGTGTCTCTTGGCCATTTATATGTCTTCTTTAGAGGAGCCCCTAGACATTAGTAACAGTGAGTAAGTAGTGAGGGATAGAAGTCAGGAATTTCCTCCTATTAAGATTACATGTAACAGGAGAAAGGTAAAGTTCTGTAGGGATACTGAGATCCTATTTGGAAGAAAGTCGAGTGCTGGGCAGTCCAAATCTGACAAACCCAGTAACCACTACATGGTCTATTCTTTACTCATACTTAATTGACTGTCTTGAAGGCTGAGGATGACTTGTGGAAGGCATTGATCCATCATCTGTTGACACTCAGTGTGCTGCTGAGAAGCCTAACATTTGTTCCTTGGTGGATGAGGTTTTATTTTTTAAACTCTAGGGAAGTTTATATATCCTCTTCTTTCTCTTCAGTTGTTCTGAGATTTCGCACCATGTGTCTAGGTTAGCACCTCTATTCATTTACTGTCTTGAGCACTTAGGTCTTTCAATCTAAAGATCTTTACCTCTGAAGAATTCTCTTCTCTTATTATTTGATAGTTTCATTTCTCTCCATTCTTTGACTCTTTCAGAAACATTTATCAGGAGAATGTTGGACTTGCTAGATTTCTTCTCTGTGTCCTTTGTTTTCTCCCCCTTTTCTCCTGATTTAGTGATTATTTTTAGTGGGTTTACTTTATTTCACACCACACCTTATCTCTTAAATTGTTTCAGCCTCTTAATGTCTTATACTTATTTCATGGATAAATAAATTTTCACTTTTTGAGAATACTAATTAGACTAGTTTAAACTATGTGTCATATCATTCCTTGGATATCTCTTTTTTTTTTTTTTTTTTTTTTTTGGCCACTTTTTGTATCTCAGAATGAGCATTAGTTGAAAAAAAAAATCATTCTGTCTTTTTAACAGCTTTCTCAAGATATAATTCTCATACCATGCAATTCATCCATTTAAAGTACATAAGTACATGGTTTAAATTTATTGACAAATGTGTGCAATCATCAGCACAATCAATTTTAGGACATTTTCATCACCTGAAAAAGAAACTCCATACCAGTTAGCTATCAGTCCACTGCTTTCCACCTCCTCCAGCCCTGAGCAACCACTAATCTGCTTTGCATCTCTCTGTATTTCTCTATTCTGAACATTTCATATAATAGAGTCATATAATATGTAGTCTTTTGTGACTGGCTTCTTCCCTTTTGCATGTTTTCAAGGTTAACTCATGTTGTAGAATGTATTCATATTTCATTTCTTTTTAAGACTGAATAATGTTCCATTGTATGGGTATACTATACATTGCTCATCTATACATCAGTTGATGGACATTTTAATTTTTTTCCACATTTGATTATTATGAATAATGCTGCAATACACATTGATGTAAAATTTTTTTTGTGTATTTTTATTTCTCTTGGGCATATACCTGGGAATAGAGTGTGTGAATTATACGCCAACTTTATGTTTAATTATTTGAGGAATTTCTAGACTGTTTTCCAAAACAGTTACACCATTTTACATTCCTATCAGCAGGGCATAAGTATCTCAATTTCTCCATACCCTCCTTAACATTTGTTATAATCTGGTTCTTGATTCTAGTCATCTCTACTGCAATTGGACTGGTATTTCACTGTGTTTTTGACTTACATTTGTCTGATAACTAATAACATAGAACACCTTTTATGTATCTATTGGCCATTTGTACTATTTCCCTGAACATCTATCCAGAATCTTTTTATTTTTTTGAATGGGTTATTTGTCTTTTTATTATTGAGTGCAAGATTCTTTACATATTCCATATGTAATTTCCTTATCAGATATCAGATACATATCCTTATCAGATATCAGATACATATTCCATATGTAATTTCCTTAGCAGATATATAATTCATGAATATTTTTCCCCATTCTTTGCATTATCTTTTCACTTTCTTGGTTGTGTCTTTTGAAGTACAAAGATTTTTAGTTTTGATGTAGTCCAAATTGTATAGTTTTCCTTTTGTTGTTCATGGTTTTGATGTATCTAAGAATCTTTTGCCATGTCTGAGGTGTTGGAGATTTATTTGCCCCTCTGTTTTCTTTTAAGAGTTTTATAGTTTGAGTTTTTATGTTTTGGTCTTTGATCTATTTTAAGTTAATTTTTGTACATGGTGTAAAGTAACCATTCAAATTCATACTTTCTAGTTGTTTGAGCATATTTTGTTGAAAAGACTACTCTTTCCCCATTTAATGATTTGGCACTCTCAACTCTATTCCATTGATCTGTATGTCTATCTGGGTGTCAGTAGCATACTGTTGGGTATTATTGTTTTATAGAACGTTTTTGAGAACTCATCACCCACAGTAACTTCCCTAATTTTTCTGAGAAATTTCATTAAAAAAAAAAACACAACTTTTTTTGTAGAAAAAAACACAGACCTAAAAAACCATATAAAGTAAACGTATATCGTAAGTAGTGAAAAAGCAAATGCTCTTGCAACTACCACTCAGTAAGGGAATAAAACTTTACTAATCACATGGAAGTCCCTTCATGTGTGGTTGGAAATTACATCCTTCTACCCACAGTAACTAACTATTATCCTGCCTTTACATTAATCACTTCCTTACTTTTCCTCATAGTTACATTACACTCATATGCAACCCTGGGAATTACCACACAGCATTGCATTAAATAAATGGATATGTCTTTAAGTCTTCTTTTAATCCCAAGTCACTCCTCTATCCCTTTATTTTCCTTACAATTTGTCTCTTGAACCATGAGAGTATTTAATAGAAGAGTTTGTCACTGATTGTATTCGCTAATTGTATTCTCTTGATGCAGGTTAAAAGGCTCCTCTGTTCTATTTCTCCTAAATTGGAAATTGGATCCAGAGTCTTGATCATCTTCAAGCTTGATCCCTTTGGCAACACAGTAGGTATTATTGTGTATTTTCACCATGAGGCACAGAATATGTTGTTGTTTCTCTTTTTCTGACGTTAGTAACTATTGGTGTTCAGTGCCTAACTTCATTAATTCACTGGATAGTACAAAATGGTGATATTCTAATTCTATCACTATTTGTTATTATTTGAATAGCTTTATAAATAAGATGAAAATAGAGAGGTAGGCAATAAGAGATATTGAACTCTAGGAAACAAACAGGGTTGCTGGAGGGGAGGTGGTTGGGGGATGAGGGGCATTAAAGGGGGTGCTTGAGGTAATGAACACTGGGTTTATATGTAACTGAACTCTACCTCTGAAACTAATGATACACCATATTTAACTAAATTGAATTTAAAGAATTTAAAAGAAAAAGAATATATATGCTCTATAAAGAGTAAACTACTCTAACTCTATATAGAGTATGCTCTATAAAGAGTATACTACTGCATCTACTATTTTGCTACTCTGATATAATTCTTAGGGAGAAGAAAGGATAAAATGCTAGGTTTTTTCCCCTTTGTTTTTATTTATTTATTTATTTTTTACAAATTTTTAAAATATTGAATTTATTCCTTATCTTCTTCTAAGGAAACTACTTTGATTATCTTATTATTGTAATAATATTATGATAAGCTTACAGATTTAATCATATTCTCCATTTCAACCAACCGTAATTGTCCTTTTTGAAATATTTCCATGTTTTGCTTGGGAGAACCTCTTCAAGCTGATTTCTAAGTATGTTTAATGACCCTAATGATCTTTAATAACTTGTTCACTGTCTGGTATGACAAGATGTTTGAGGGCTGTCTTGTACATTTCCTTCCCTAACATGGAATCAGCCAAAAAGTTCTGCTTTCTTTTAGTGGGAAGTGTTATTTTAAGACAAAATGTGAATTCTATGAAGAATCACTGCTTTTTGGTTGGTCAGTGTATTGTGGCCTCTTTGATAGAAAGGACTAAAAAGCTTTTATTCTCTGTGTGAGCATGTGTCAAAGGTAAACTTAGAATTACTTCTATAAGAAACTGTATATTTAATGTTCCCACCAATCCTCATGTCAATGTCTTTCTAGTATTTGGTCTTCTGAAACTTATACTCAGTGGATTTCTCAAAGGGATCTTGGGAACATTTTCCTTGAGTACTTATATTTTGATAAAAGCTTGCATGTGCCCTTTAAACTTGAAAGTGAGGTTTTGGGAGATCCTTGACTCATGTTTTTTTCTTCTCGACTATTCTAAGTATATTACTCAATTTTCTCTGTCATAAAATATTACTTTTGAAAAAATCTGATAATAATCTAATTCTTCATTTATTAGGCCCTTGCTTTGTGGCCTACCTGTCCAAAAGATTTTTTGTTCTTTTAAAAGTACAGTTATTTTACTAGACTTTCTTGGTTTTGGGCATTCTGGGTCAGTATTCTTAGTAGTCTCAGTGATCTGCTCTTTTGTATGTAGTTTCAAATAACTTAAGTTCAGAAGAGTTTTCTTGATTTAGACATTTTGTTGTTTGCTCTTTTCTCTTGATTTGGTTTTCTTCTTCAGGGACACATATTATCTGTGTGCTGATTCTTCTGTGCCTTTAATATTTGTCACTTAAAAAATCCTGTTGTTCTTTTTATTTTTATTTTTTATTTTTAATTTTTTCTCCCTACTCTTTACTTCTCTTGAGGAATGGTCTGTATGTTTTCAATTATGGTATGATCCTTTTCTATCCTGAATTCTGTTTCTGAATTTTAAGTAATTCTAATTCTGATTTATGTTGCTTTACTTCTCATCTAGATGCCAGGAATACAAATATGAAAAGAGATAGTCCTTGCCTTTAATAAGTCCACCCTTATCAGAGTGTAATACATGCAATACACAGACAGAGTATACAAATAGTACAAAAAAAGGGATGAGTAATTCAAAGAAATTTAAGTTTTTGAGTCCTATGTTTAAATCACTAAAATATAGTGTTTTATACTCTGTATAACAAATTACAACCAGGTTAAATTGTCCTTATTATCTCTCAATAATCCATTTCAGCATAAAGCTATTAGTATATTTACTGTGTTTTGCTTTAAATGGTGTTTCAAAATATAAATATACAAATTTTGGCTTGAGCACCAAGATTCAATAAATGCCACAGCTCATTGATATGTAATGCTATTGTTATTGTTTTTGTTCTCCAGGAAGTTAACTTTGACCTAGAGGTTAGTCGTGTTCAGGATATTGTTAAGAAGTGCCCTTAACATCAATGTCTATAAAAGATAGAAGGAAAAAGCAGGATTGGGCACAGGAAGAAGCTGAGCTCTGATGCAGGCCTAAAAACCTCAGCTAGCCTCATGGGGAATTGAAATGGCCTATCAAAGTTGTCTATGTTATGTCAAATTGGTCTCCTTGATATCTCTGTCTCAATTAGTCATTGGATGTTGGCTGTCCACAGAAAAGTGTGACCAGGGGCGAGACAGTTTTCTGTTGCTGAATTATTCCTGAAGGGGCTGTGGACCTACAAAACTCCCAGAAACTGGAGAAGTATGTTCCATCTTGAAGGGGAATGTGGGTGGCACAATTCCACGTGAACACACAGCACCACAAAGGACTTACCAAGGGGGCAATCTTCATATGATCTTGTGTCTCTTACATATCCACCATATCAAGGGTATAAAACAGTTGAAAATGAAAGATTATGAGTTCCATGTTCCATTACAGATACAGTGAATTTTTGCTCACATCCTCATGGACAATCTATATGTTGAGATATGAGCCAACAAGTCAGTTTAATGGCTTCTGTGGGTAATCTGAACTGAGAGTGACTGGGAAAGTGTTTCCCAGTTATGGGATGACTGTAATGGAGAGTCAGTGTGGGCTTTCTAAAGATTTTCATGAGGAACAACTCATGAAAGTTGACTTGTCTGCTAGGAGAAAAAGAGAACTTAGCAGAAAGAAGTTCCATTTTGGCTAAAGAAGGAGATATATGTGACTAACTGGGGAAAATATACCCACATCTCAGAAATAGCTGATTAAGGATTTCCATGGAAAGCCCCATGTAAACCCATGTAAAGCCTGGTTTAGGCACCTGCAAAGACAAGACAATAGGAAATAAATAGCCACTGTGATAGTTAAGTAAAAACTTCCTTTTCCTCTCTTTTCCTTTCTTCCTCTGCTCCAAAGCTGGAGAGGCCATAATTGAGCTTAACAGTTGGGCGGAAAATACATGACATGGTGTAGAAAATGTATACTAGGAAACAGTGAGTATCTCAACAGCCAGCTTTCTTGACTTTTGGACTTTATCTGCAATTGTCCTGAGCTTGAGGAAGGAGGGAAGATTTAATTTAACTCCAAAATAAGATCACTTCCTATTTATGGAGCTGGAAAATTTAAATTACTAAGATAAGACTTTTTTAAAATTGAAAGATACTGGTGACTCTGTTGGTTGGGTGCTAGACTCTTGATTTCTGTCAAGTTGTGATCTCAGGGTTGTGAGATGGAGCCCCATGTCAAGCTTCATAGCGAGCCCTATGTCAGGCTTTGCATTCAGCATGGAGTCTATTTGTCCTTCTCCCTCTGCTCCTCCCCTGCTCATGCTTACTCTCTTTCTCATAAATGAATAAATAAAATATTTAAAAAATATATATAAAATTGAAAGTTACCTAAGATTCATCCAAGTGAAGACCTGGACCCAGAAAAAAAAAATTAAAGTTATAATGGAAAATAATAAAACTGCCTTATCTATATATCCCATAGTATACATTCCTAGCTAAATTTGTTGACTCTTTAGAGTTGTTTCTAACAACTAAGTTGTTGTTTTAATTTTTTTATTATCTAATTTATATAATGTATTATTAGCCCCAGGGGTACAAGTCTGTGAATCGCCAGGTTTACACACTTCACTGCACTCACCATACCACATATCCTCCCCAATGTCCATAACACACTCTCCCTACCCTCCTCCTCCAGCCATCCTCAGTTTGTTTTGTGAGATTAAGAGTCTCTTATGGTTTGTCTCCCTCCTGATCCCATCTTGTTTCATTTATTCTTCTCCTACCCCCAAACCCCCCACACTGCATCTCCATCTCCTCATATCAGGGAGATCATATGATAGTTGTCTTTCTCCGATTGACTTATTTTGCTCAGCATAATACCCTCTAGTTCCATCCACGTCATCGCAAATGGCAATATTTCATTTCTTTTGATGGCTGCATAGTATTCCATTGTATTTTTTTAGGTAAATTCAATTCAAGGGCTTTCTGAATCCTCAAAGAAAAATTACATGCTATTTGATACAATTAATTGGAATAGACTTTCATATTTTTTTAGGGAAGCCCAGTTTCATTTTATTCTCTCATTTTCTGAATGTGCCATAATATTGAGTGTTAGTTCATCTTGGAAGCAGGACAATTCTAGGCCAGAAATTTCCTCAATGTTACAGAAATGAAAAAAGATGTTGGAAAAAGCTCCAAAAAAGTTGGGTCTGGAAATGTCACTAAACATTCAGGACTGTAAGCTGTCATGGGTTTATCTTTCCTGGAAAACACATATAACCTGGTAATATCAATTACCAACAATCTACTGTCACTTGTTACCATATTTTAGGGTTCAATTTAAATTATATCTTGGCTTCTGAAGCCCAGACATGTCAGGCATGCTCTGATTTTTCTTCTATTGAATAATCCCATTATGTAGTACTTATATAACCCTTAACATAGATGGAGGTACACTTAAAGTTAGAATTTTAAGTTAAACCTTATTTTTAAAGTCAAAGTATACATGTATATAGTTTAAAGAGTCAAACAACACTATAATGCTAATAATAAAAACATTCTTTTGCTCCATCTTTTCCAACATTTTGCATCCCTGAATACCTCTCCCCAGATATAAACACGTTCATTTCTTTTTAAAAAAATTTTTATTTATTTATTTGACAGAGAAAGAGAGAGGGAACACACAGTAGAGGGAGAGGGAGAAGCAGACTCCCCACTGAGCAGGGAGCCCGATGTGGGACTCCCTGTGGGACTCGATCCCAGGCCCCTGGGATCATGACCTGAGCCGAAGGCAGACACTTAATGACTGAGCCACCCCGGTACCCCAACAATTTCTGTTCTTTTAAATGTTTTCTCTTGTGGTTATTTTCATATTTGTATGTAATATATATATAAGGTTATTTTTGGATTTTTTCAATGTTAGACTATAATTTGACTTCCTACTATGGAAGATGGGGATTTAGCTTTCATACTAACATCACACCTTACCTCTAATCTAATCTAATCTAATCTAAGACTTCCTCCCATCCTACCTATATAGCATGTATATAAGACTTTCTGCTAAATAAATATTCAAATATTCAGTGTTTACTTAATATGACCTTGTAAGTATTGTTTGTAGCTATAGTTGCAAAGTATTATTCAGGAGAGAAGAAGCTGTTCTAGGTTTTTTTTTAAATAGAAAAAGTGTAATCTAGAAAGATAAAGAAATAAAAAAAAAATCATTGGAAATGTATGTACTGCAGAAATTCTGCTTCCAATTAGCTGCCTGCAGTTCCTGAAGTTGATGATTCTTAGAGAACACCTCTCTGGAAGTTGCTGCTGCTGCTGCTGCCAACAGTTGTAGATGTGTATACACTTAGTAGTTCCAGAATACACAAGACAGAAATTGACAGATCCAATAGGAGAAATAGACAATTCCACAATCATAGCTGGAAATTAAAACATCCCTTTCTTAACAATTGAAAAAATTATGCAAGGATGCAGCAAAGACAGAAGATCTGAACAACTATCAACTGTCTTGACTTCGTTGATATTTATAGGATACTACACTAACAGAAAGCACAACTTTTTGTCATTAGACTGATCAAATAAGAAAGAGAGAAGACAGAAATTATTCATATCATCAGTGGAAGAGTGGACATCATTACAGAATTTATAGATAATGAAAGAATAAAAGGAAATATCAACAACTTAATGCCAGTAAATATAACAATATAGAAGAAAAGGATACATTCTTTAAAAAAACTAAATTATTATAAAAGAATTAGAAATAAGAAAGATGAATTACCAAATAGGAGTAGCTCTCTCTACATATTACAGTATATATATATTTGAATATATGTATATTCAAAACTTGAATAACTCAATTAAAGAAACAGAATTTATAATTTAAATTGCCCACATAGAAAACTCTAGTCCTAAATGCCTCTTGTCAAATACTTAAAAGAAGAAAATGGAGTTACTTTTAATAAAACTTTTTCAGAAATTAGAGGAGTAAAAAGTTCTTTTCAACTTATTTTATGAAGCCAGTATTACCCTATTACAGAAAGCAGATAAAAATGTCATAAAAGAGAAAACTGTAGAGAAGTATTCCTCATGAACATAGACCAAGAGTCCTTCACAAAATTAGTAAATTGATTATAATAGTACTTCCATCTCAGGAATGCAAGATCGCTTTAATATTTGAAAGTCAATATAATTCACCATCTTAATAGAAAACAAGGAGAAGAAAACAGGCAATCACTTCAAAAGTGAAGAAAAGTATTTGATAAAGTGTAACACTTATTCATGCTTTAAAGAAATCTCAACAAATGATGACTAGAAAGATAATTTCTCAACCTGATTAAGACTATCTTCAAAAAAAAAAAAAAAAAGCTACTGCAAACATCATATGCAATGATGAAAGGTTTTCTACCTAAGATCAAACATAGGCAAGCAATTCTCTTTCAACAGTTCTGTTTATCACCAATTCCAATCATGTAAAATATATTCAGTGATGATTCATTTAGCTTTTCTTCACTCACCAGCATGTATTCGTGGAGAACATACTGTGGTTGGGTGCTAGATCAGGCATAGAGGATGCAAGTGTGAATAAGACATGAACTTGGCCCTCAATCACACACAGACCCTTATGTAAACACAAAATCACTATATGCAGTGGGATAAAGATGCACATAAAGTTGTATGCATGTTTCAGTAGTGGCACAGGGGAGGAGTGGCTAGCTTGGTGTGAGTAGAATGTTGGGTTTTCAGACGGCTTGATTTTGAACCATGTTCCAGGTGGTCTGGCAGAGGAAGAAATGTCCAGCATGGGGGTTGACATATCTCAAAGCAGAGAGTTATACCAGTAGCCTGGTTTGTTCTAAACTGGTGATACCTAGTATGGCTGAAGTAAGGTAGAGGTCGTCATTGGCACGATATGAAACCAGAGCATCAGCAAGAGAGTACTACTCTAAAAGATTAAATATACTTTTCAAGGTAATGAAGATTTTAGAATAGGAAAATAACAAGGTCATATTTGTGTTTTATTAAGACACTTTGGGATATGGTGTTGAAGATGGATTGCAGAGGGAGAGATATTGGAACCTTCTGCAGGAGCCCCAGGGTGATGGAGAAGAGCATATTTGGAAGAGTGGGGAAGGAGAGGCGGGGATGCATTCATTTGGCAGGACCTCTGGAAACATGAAATTTAGCAAGTAGGAAGAAAAAGCATTAAATGTTGGCTCCTAGACTTTTGACTTGGGTCACCAGATGGATAATGGACCCATTAACCAACATTGGGTATACAGGAGAACATCTGGTTAGATGGATGACAGAGATGCTGAGTTAAGTTTTAGAAATGTTGAATTTGAGTTGCCCATGGGGCATCCAGAGAAAAATACCCAGAATGCCAATAAAAATACTGGTCCCTCACGCAAGAACAAAATCATGACCGGGGATATCTTTTTTAAAAGTCATCATCATATACGTAGTGCTTAAAATTACTGAATCAGATGAATAGGTCCAGTGTGAGCATGAGAAGTGAGAGGTTCAGTGCATAGAAATGGAACTGTGAGTAGTAACATGCAGAGTCGATACAGAGCTTCTGTGCACAGTCCTGCAGTCTGTACGTGGCACAGTTCTAGGCACTGATCATATCAATGTCTAGGTAAAGGGCAAACTCCAGAGTTGTGCAGTGCACAGCCGATGTGGCTGTATGTGGCTACTGGTTGAGGAGAATACTGTGTAAGGCTAAGCAAGTATTGAAGACAGGAGTAGAACGAGGAAGAATGTGACACAGAAACTGCAGGTGCAGAAACATTTCTCTAGGAGGAGGGAGCAAGAAACTGTCTGAAAGCTCTGAAGAAATCTAGTGGTTTTGTCTTCAGGGTTTTCTTGATAGGAGCTCTTTGGTGACTGTAGGGAGAGAAGTTTTCATGCACTGGTGGGGATGAAAGTTCTGAGTCCACGGGTGGCCATGTGGTTGAGGGCGTGACCATGGAGATCAAGATGCAGGTCAGTTAATGGTGTAGAGTCTGAGAAAGAGAGGGGTGAGAACCCAGCACCAAGGGAGGCTTTTTTCTGTCTTGGTTGTAATTTAGAATGTACCACAAGAGGAGCCAAGGTCAGGGGACTGCTTGGTAAGAAAGGAAGAAGGGTACTTTGGCAGGAAAACTGAGAAGGATGGAGGAGAATTGAGGTACAAACAAAAAACTAATGGAAACACCATCACCACCATAATCCCAAATAAGGTCTTTTCCCTCTAACCCTAGGAAGTTGGGGAAGGCTGGCTTATTTCAATGGCATATGTAGAGTGTGTGTGTGTGTGTGTGTGTGTGTTTAGCCCGTTGTGGTGTGGGCAGAATACCTTACATGTCAGCCTTGACAAGCAGCTGACCCAGGAGAGCACTGCTGACCACATGTGAGAAGCAGGCCCCCCATAGCAAATAAGTGGTCTACAGGGCTCTCCTGCCTCTAAGACTTTGTCATCTAGTTCCACATCAGTTCCCACCTACCCTGTCCCCTCCCTCCACTGTGCCCTCCTTGCTTGTATGCTGGAGCCCTACGGCTCTCTGGCTGGGAGTCCACAGTTTGTCAAGAATTTCTGAAGTACCCATCTTACAGGCATGACTCTAGGCCCTGGGGTTACCTCCAGAATACAGGAGACAATGTTCCTTCTCATATTCTAGAGAGAGTTGGCTCTTGGTAACACCAGTATAAAGTGTGGCAGGTAGTGATAAGAGCTAGGAACAAAATACAGTAAAAGGAGGTGGGAGGGATAGAGGAATGTGGGGGTGGGGGGTGGGCTTCTCTGATTGGTGACATTTGAACAGTGACCTGGGAAGGAATAAAGTGAACCAAGAGGAAATGGGCCCACACAGAGGACACAGGAAGTGCAAAGGCCGTGGGGCGCACACCTGTTTGGACTTGAGGGAAAGACCAGCAGCTCCTCAGTGGCTGGTCAGTGTTGGGGGCTTGAGTGAGGAGTATGGATTTGACCCAGATGGTTGGGAAGCCGTTAGAGGGGGTTTTCTTTAACGGCTGTCTGTGCTGTGAAAGTAGCCTGACCAGTTACCATTGACAGCAAGCAAAAAGCCATTATTTGTTTAATTCCCTCACTGTAGCCCTCCTGCTTTGGCTCAGCACTTTGTTAATGTAAGATTTTAAGTTTATTTTTACATTTTTTTCTGTCTGTGGTCAAGAGGTACTGAAGTTATCTGGCAGTATCCAAAAGTGCTTCATGAGGGAAGATTAGAACTCAGGACTCTACTGGAAGAAACCAGTAGGGAATATGACACCAGGTTATAACATGAAGATTAAAATCTTGCTTCCAAAGCAGTGATGAGTGCAAAGAGCAAAGCTCGAAATAATTTAAATGCTAACAAAGCTTAATACTCCCTCAGACTATCTGACTGAAATTCAGTCTGCATCTCTGGTTTGACGTACAAAAATACAGGATTTCAACTATTGCATGTTACAAAGTACATATGTTAAAAAATATTCATTGTTTATCTCAAATTCAAATGCAACTGGGAATCCTCTTATTTCTGGAGATAAAGTTGAATCAGGTGACCTTATCTCCAGAAGTAGGAACCCCAAGAGGGATAGTAATCTTCTGGGGGGTAAGGGAGCATATTTTTTTTAGACAAAACTCTCTTTTGCATTGGAGATTAGTGTAATGCTTTCAGAGAAAGAAGAGCTAACTTTTGGTAATGTTTCCTTAGGCCTGCCTGAAAAGATATTTGTTGCTTCAAAATCTCACATTTCCGATCAAACAGGGTTATGGTGACACCATCTCTTTCTAGCTGGTTGCCCTTGAATATGTCAGTTTTCTCAGCTCTAACTGCTTTGAGGCCTGAATTGTGATTTATAAAGGAAAGTACTTCATAAAATTGCAAAATGTTCTACAGATACAAATTATTATTATTTCTTTACTATTTTTTTTTATCTCTTCTTCTCCCAGAATGATAAAACATGCTGTATTTTTAATCTACTATAACCCTCCAGATTTTTCAGAAAAATGTTGTATTCTTTCACAAGAAAAGATGTCCCACTGGGCACCACTTACCACGTGTTCCAAATTTACTTGCCTCCAGGAAGTCCTATCTCCCATTCCCCCGAAAAATCACAGACATTTGGGCTTCAGATAAACACAGAAAACGCTTCCAAAACATTTCTTACTCCTCTGACCCAAGTGCAAAACTGCATGAATTTTCCAGGCCCCACTATTTCCTATTGACCTCACACTCCAGAACGCCAGCTGGCTATCTAACATGGCTTCATCAACACTTTGTGGAGGGCAAACAGTCAGCAGATTGAGGGGTCCCTGTAAATCTTCTCTTTAAGCTGTCAGCCAGTAGACTATGGCCAACCCCAACCTCACCAAGATCTTCCATCACCCCTTTCAAACAAAAACCTGAAGAACATTGTGGGTTAAATGTAGAAGTTGTTCAAAATGCAAAAAAGTATGATTAAGGACTTAAAAGTAATCCTCAAACTCACTCCCCAAACTGGTGGCCTATTGATATAGTTATAAAAATTGTTAGAGAGCTGGGATCATACACTACAGAGTCGAATTTTGAGTCGTACTTTCCCCCCATACCATCTTAATGATTTTCTAGACTGTTCCATAGCCTTCAAAATGGGGAAGTGAAATGAAATAAGTGAAATTATCTTCATACTGCCCCATCGTATGGATGACTATGACTTAGTCAAGAATTTTCTGTATTGTAAGGCATTTTAAAGTGTAGTACATTCGTTAAGTAGGTACTATTCTGGGGATGTAATCCTAGGACACATTTATTTTTGTGTCTCAAGTCTTTCCCTGCCATATGGCAGGACCCATGACTTCTCTGTTATCGCCTAGGTGATTGAAGGTCCTCAGACTTTCCATTTGATAATTACTATGCTTAGCCAGGTAGATATTTCAGTACCCTTGCATTGGACTTAAGAGTTAAATCTCCTTTACCAGCTGATTGCTGGCAAAAACCACAGTGTGGAAAGTGAGGGTGGCATCTCCTTGTCATATGTTGTGGGCCTGGCTATTGTTGAAAGCTGGTGATTTTCCTCAGGAGCACTTCTCGGTGTCATCAGAAGGTACCTGCTCTGCAGGGTCTTTCTGAGTCTGCCCTGCAATTTGAATCTGTGCCCTGCCATGCCCCCTCCCACCTAGACTTTCTTCATCCTCTCATCCTGTGACAGGTGTCCTCCTGGGCAGGATCCCCAGGTCCACAGTCCTTTTCAGGATGCCACATTTGAACTTTGGGCCTCCAACAGCTCAGATGAGATATCACTCCCTGTTCAAGTCTTTGCATTGCATGCACTCAGCTCTCACTGGAAAATACTTAGCAAGGGAACCCTGGGTTCGTTCAATTTTACATTCCCACCAGACGTGGAGGAGAGTTTACTGTTAATCTGTCTACCTGCCAACACTTGCTGTGGTGTCTTTTTAATTTTGATCATTCTAATAGATATGTAATAGTATCACACTGTGATTTTTAATTTTCATTTCCCTAATGAATAATGATGTGGCAATTTTTTGTTACAGCCATTGGGCAGATGGTTAGGGTTGCAGAAGCTTTGTGTGTGTCTTCTTTAGGACAAGAGGGGCACAGAAGTTCTGAAGGAGCTTCATCATATTTTATTTTTCCCTCCCTTTCTCTGTGAAATATATATATATATATATATATATATATATATATATGAAGGAATATTACTCAGCCATCAAAAATGAAATCTTGCCAATTGCAATGATGTGGATGAAACTAGAGGGTATTATGCTCAGTGAAATAAGTCAGCTAGAGAAAGACAATTATCATATGATTTTACTCATACGTGGAATTTAAGAAACAAAACAGAGGATCATAGGGGAAGGGAGGGGGAAAATAAAACAAGATAAAATCAGAGAGGGAGACAAACTGTAAGAGACTTTTAACTATAGGAAACAAACAGGGTTGCTGGAGGAAAGGTGGGTGGGTGGATGGGGTAACTGAGTGATGGGCATTGAGCAGGGCACGTGATGTGATGAGCATTGGGTGTTAAATGCAGCTGAAGAGTCACTAAATTCTACCCCTGGAAACTAATAATACACTATATGTTAACTAAATTGAATTTAAGTGAATAATTTTTAAACATTATTAAGAATTTCAAAATGGCGAGAGCAGAGTGTTAAACCAAGTGTGGGCTATTCTGATTTTGGAAGCCTGTGTGACTGAGCAGGTTGGAGACCATAGAGCAGACCCCTAATGTGTACACAGTGTTGCAAACTCAGTGATTCTTCAACTGGTGGCATCAGAATAAATTGGAGAGGCTGCTAACACATACACTGCTGAGCCTTGCCTTCAGTTTCTGATTCAGTGGGTCTGGGGCCGAGCCCTAAATTCTGAATTTCTAATAAGATTGCTAGTGATGCTGCTGCTGCTACTCTAAGAACCACACCCAGAGAACCACTGACCCAACAGATGAAGTCCTTGCATGGCCTGAGTTGTCTTTACCATCTAACCTTGGCCATAGCGTAAGCCATGTAGAGCTCCTCACCACTGCTCAGTTTTCTCAGGCTTTTGTAGGCCTCCATGCAAGAGCTCTAGTGCTTGTGTCTGCAGGAAAATTTCTGATTCTCCCTTCAAGATTCCTTTTACCAGTCCCTCTCACCCTGTTCTCAAGCAGAGAGGCTCTGCTGTACATCAGCAATCATTCTGCTGACGGGTCACTTGGCTGCATCTTGGAGAGCAGATGACTGTCTTTCATCTGTGTCTTCTCAGGGCCTAGCACACTGTGAACATCCAACAGTCTGTTGAGAGAATACATTCATTATTCATTCTGAATAAACACATGATTGTTCATCATGATTACTATTATCTGGATAGAGTTTCAGAATGAGTGAAGGAGGTTTTCTTCCAACCCCTACAAGATGTCTTAAAAATGCATGCTGTTGGTCCCACAGAGAACAGGGCTAGAGACAGAGATAAATCATTGTAGATCAGTTCCTGCAGCTGGAAAAACAACTCAAAACATTCTCTCCTGAGTCAGCATTTTGATTTTTGCCTTTAGTGAACCACTCTTTCAGGGACATTTTCTGTGCTAAAACTAGTACCATTATTTTTCTATGGAATGAGAGAGCCTTTTGCAAACAGCAATGGTAGCTTAAGAAAAAGGTCCATCAGTATTTGCTACTTTGTTTTTCCACTTGATTGCATATGATCGAACCCTAAATGGATTGGAAAAATGATGTGAAAATAAGAATATAAACATATATGTGTAGGTGAAAGATTAATGAATAAATATCCAAAGTTTCTGACCCTTTGTTGGTCCACAGAGACCTGCTTTGGAGTGAGTGTGTGTGTTGTGTGTGCGTGTGTGCTGCATTATGGGGCTGTGTGTGTGTGGGGGGTATGGTGCATGTATGTGGGTGGTATGGGGGGCTGTGTGTGTGGGGTGTGGAGCTGTGTGTAAGGCTGTGTGTGGTGTGTGGTGCTTGTGTGTAGGGGGTGTGTGTGTGGGGGGGAGGTGGTGAGCAGAGTACAGGTTCCTTGAGGTTTCTCCCTTGAGGGATCACGCACACCCACATAAAATCCAAATATAATAAATTTTGGAATGCAAGCACAAATTATCCATCTAACTGCAGAGGTGGAAGGCTGCCTTCAGACATGGAAAATGACAGATAATTATCCAGTCTTTTGACAGCAAGTCTGCTACCTAATAATTCAAACTACTGGTATGAAGAAGAAAGCCAAGAATCTTGACGAAGTTGGAAGAGACACCTAACAATCGGCTTCTACCTCCTACCCTGGGGTCAATTCTTCTATATTCAGCTGCAGGAGGGGTACAAGGTGGTCAGAGTGGCAGAGAAAAGCACGAGACTCAAGGGAGCTGGGCTTTATCTTTTGGTTCATGTGCAGGCCCCTTTCCTGAAAGTGGTAAGACACGGTGTAATTCCAGGGGGAAAAAAAAAAAAACAAAAAAACTGAACAATAACCCCTTGCATTTGCAGAGTGCTTCCAAAATTAAAAGAGATCTCATTTATTTCTTAGAACAATCCTGTAGGGGAGGTGGGATGGGCATCATTGTTCTGTCTTTATAGGCGAGGACCTACAAGGCATGGCTAGTGCAGTCCACATCTCTGGTTTCCTGTCCACATATTCCATCTTCAGATTAAAATGAAGTGCTACTTTCATATTCATGGGGTTGGGTTTTTAATAAGGGCCCTTAAAACAGTGCCCGAACAATTTTATTTGGAATTTAACTTGATCAGTGTAGATTGATTTCACCAATTCCCTTTCAACAAAAGGAATATTTAAAGAGAGAATTACGTGGGTAGTTGTCTCAAAACTTCACTTGATTTTGCTTCCATTTACTCACACATTTTTATTACCTTCCTTTCCTGCATATGAATTGCTTTAACAAAGTTTGAGTGATACATAAGCTCCTGCAAACCATCCAGGGGGCACAGATCAATTGTGACATTCTTTTTTCTTTAGCAACCTGATTTATCTACATCTCCAGAAAGAAATTTATCATGAGATTGTAGGATAAACATTGTTCAAATGTATTTTCCCTAATTGTTAAAGCTCTCTCTCTCTCACACACACACGTGTGTGGGTGTGCGTGCACAGACACCACACACACACACACACATTTCCGAGTTACTTAAGGTGTAATCAGTTGGTACCTATACCAGGTTTCACAATACAGGAAAACTTTACAAAATGATTTCCTGGGTCCCAAGTGAACCTAACTGAAGGGTGATATGTAATTAATTAAACTCATGCCTTCTATTTTCTCTAACAGGAAAATCAAGTAATTATTTAAGAAATCAGGAAGGATTTATTATAATTACTTAGAAACTATTTTCATTTTCACCTTTTTTATTGAAATAGTGTGAGGACTTTCTACCACAATTTTGGCAGAAATGAATATAATAATAATTCCCAAGTGGATTTCTCTTTTCTTGTATTTGATGACACTGGCATTAATGTCTCTGGGGCAGATGGAAAGAAAGCACTTGGCTGAATTCTTCTCTACATTGTTCCCTTTAAGCCAGGTTTGAATTAGCTCACACGGGTGTTCTTGAGCTTTGAGAAATAGCAGAGATTTTTGGTAAAGCCATTAGGCGTCGCTGCTGGGGTTGCGGCTGTGTCTTGGGAGTCCCGGTCAGCCTCTCTGGGCCCATCATTCTTTGGAGGTGAAACCAGTGCAGAAAGGGGGTTCCCTTTTATCTTTCCTTTTCCAGGACACGAGGACAGAGAGCTCTCAGCAACTCTGTGCACTCACACAGTTCTAAGATCACCCCACCAGTGTCCAGTAGTACAGCGATCCTGGAGAAAAATGAGGGTTTCAGGAGGGCAAAGCAAAGCAGGATCATGTACCCACAATGGTGACCATGGTCTAAATGGGCTTGGCTCTTTCTTTCCTTCATGCTTTTTGGCTTATCTCTCTGAAATTCCATTCTTCTCAACCTTCCTCTGAGAGGCAGCTTGTGATATTCCCTTCACAGGTCCTGCTGACTAAACATTATCTTCATTCACACATCTGGGAAATGGTTTTCCCACGGGACCATTAATAGCTTATTCCGGTTGGAACCAGGGCAAAGGCCAATCTGCTATAACCATCATTTAATGAGACAAACTGAGGCCTATAGGGGCACCAACTTCTCTCAACCCCAAATTCCATTTGGAAGTGCAATCCAGTAAATCCTGCAGACCCCAAATCCTGTCAGACTTGGCCTCTGCTCTGAAGACCCACTGATCATTTAGCTTCTCCTAATGCTCTAGACTCCCTTTCAAATCCTGTCTCTCATTCTCTCCTTGCCTCCAAACTCTCCCTGGTCCCATCTATCCACCCCCTCCTACCCCTGTTCTAATAGAATTAAATTCCCTTGCTGTCTGCTGACTCTTCATAGGACATCAACCATTATCCTCATTGCAATCTTGCTCTCCCAGAGGACATTTGCAGGAGGTCTCACTTTCCCACACCTAGTGCAGTAAAAGGTCAGTAGAGAGATGTTATAGATCTCCTTCTGCTCTTGAAGCTGTAATGTATCCCTGTAGATTCCTCCCTCTTCTCTCTCAACTAATGGCTTGGTCATCCACCCTCCATCGTGAACACTGTCCTCAGTCAGGGCAACTCCAAAGGTCAGTGGGTGACCTCAGCAACCACCTAGCCTCAGAGTACCTTAACTAAGGTGGCTGTGTTGAACTTTGCCTCTCCATTTTGGCAACCCATAACCATGACCTTGTCCTGGGACTTGGGCAGCATATAAATCTTTAATATTAAGAATCCACACTTAGGACACAGTGTCTTAATTTTAAAACTCTCCCTGCTGCCTAATTCCCATCATCTCCCTGGGACAACTTCATGAGCAATTCCCCTTTAATCCTGCTTTTCTTAAACTTTAATGAATCTGATAATCACTTTGAGGGGTGTGAAAAATGCAGGCTCCTAAAGCCTTACTCAGAGATTCTAATCATCTACATATGAAGGCAGTGCCTGGAAATCTGCCTTTCACAAACATCCTCGGTGACTCTAGGGCATGTTCTGCAGACAACTCTGAGAAACTGTTCTTGAGTTTCTTGAGCCTTTCATTGTTCCCCTCGGGGTGTCAGGCTTCTCCTGCTGTATTTTTACTTGTGATCAGTGTAGGCTTTTATCTATAATATGAATCACTCTCTTTCTATCACCATTGTAATGGTTAATTTATCAACTTGGGTAGGTCACATATCAGATATTTGGTCCAACAATAGACAGGATGTTGTTGTGAAGGTATTTTTTTTAGATGATATTAACATTTAAATTAGTCATGGACTTTGAGTAAAGCACATTACTCTCCATAATGAGGGTGGGTCTCACTCAATCAGTTGAAGGTCTTAAGAGAAAAAGACCGAGGTCCCCAAAGGAAGAGGGAATTTTGCCTCCAGCTTGCCTTCAGACTCAAGTTACAACATTAACTTTTCCCTGGGTCTCTAGTCTGCTAGCTTATCCTACAGAATTTGGACCCTACATAAACATGTACACACATGTACACACACGTACACACACATACACACTATTGACTCTGTTTCTCTGGAGAACCCTGAGTAGCATAACCATATAGTTCTAGGTCTATTTGAATAAACACAGTGTTTAGGCTTCTAGGCTTCTGTCTCTAAGCTGCTGAACCACACCTCAGGGACTAAGCACACCACAGCATCGTCTTCTTCAGTTTTGCAGGGGCCTCCATATTCCCTGGCCATCCTTCTATGTGTCTGTACATTCCACAGCACTGAGTTCCACAGCTGCTTTTTCAAACCTCACCACTGTCCTCAAAGCTCCATTCCTTCTCATCTCGGCTATCGATATTGACTAATGACTGGTCTCCTGCTTTACAGAGAAAATAGAAGTCAAGTTAGGAACTTTCTCTATTTCTTACTTACCGTAAAGTTTTTCACTGTACATTTATCACTGGCCTGTTTTTTTGTGGACAAGGTAAGCCAAGATGGATGGCTTCCACTTGGGATTCTATCCTTTCAGTCTTCCTCCAAGGTCTTTTCAACTCTATGACTTGCCCATACTTCTCTACTGGCACCATTTCTACTGCCCATTTCTTCAGCACACTCAGTCCATGCCATCTTCAACAAATTATAAAACCTCCCTCCTTGTTCCATGTTCTTTTCAGCTACTACCATTTCTCCTCCATTTATCACCGCCTCCTCTTTTCTACTCACAATCACATAACAGCTCCTAAAATTTGACTACTACTCCCACCATTTCACTGAAAATGTTCTTGTCAAAGTCATCTTCTAGCTGCTAAATTCAGAGAAATATTTCCAGTCCTTATCTGGCTCACTATCTCTGCACTGTTTTGCACTGTTGGTCAATTTCTTCAAGAAATTCTCTCCTTCCTCTTGATTTTCCCCCAAGACATCAGACTGTTTTGATTTTCTCCTACCTTGCTGCTCTTTCCTTCTATCTTAGTTTAGTTTTCTCCTCCAAGACTCTGACAGGTAAATTTTGGTAGTGGTGGTGGTGGTGGGAGGGGGTGGGGACAGGGAATACAGGTAATTTATTTGGGAAGTGATCTGGGAAGAGCAAAGAAATGGGAAGAGTGAAATAGGGATAGGAAAACAATATGATAAAGGGCAAATTAAAGGTAATGTGAGTGTGGTAGATGCTCTGGGAATTCTGATGACCCCTGTACCAGACACCCCAGAATTGACCCACTAAGGATGGGGAGCTGTATTATTTCTCTGACTGAACTCACTAAATTCTCAGTACCTGTGGGATACCCTTTTGCTTGCTGAATAGGTTCCCTTGGCACCAGAGAAAGTCCTCAGACAACGAAGCAGAGAGGAGGGAAGTTGTCAAGTTTCCAGAAAAGTCTCCAGCACAGTTGCCAATGAACCCAGTGTCGGCCAGGTCAGGGGAAGAGCTGGCATCTACAGTCTCAGAATCCTTTATCAGATATTCTCTCTTCCCTTCCTTTTAATGCTGGTTTCTCAGTGTTTTGTCCTTGCTCCATTTTTCTCTGTGTCTACATGTACTTCCCAGGAGTGCTTACCTACATTCATGTCTTCAATTAGGACTTGATTATGAAGTGTATATTTTCTATCCAAATCAGCCTTCCAAGTTCTAAGCATATACATCCAGTTGGGTGTGGTACTCTCCTCCTTTGTGTCCCATGGGCATCTCAACCTATACTAAGTTGAATCTACCTGTCCATGAGAAGCTCCCTCCCTGTTCCTAGACTCCCGATTCACTCCTGCTCCACGGTTCTCTCTTGGAGAGTGGTGCAACCAGGTACCCAGCAACCACAGTGGGAAAACCCAGAGAGGTGTTACCCATGAAGCCATGCTCTCCATTAGCATCATATCAATTGCTGAATTTGCATCGAGGTTGGCTCTCTTTAGCCTGACTGCTCCTCATCTCTTCCATTAGTTCAGGCTCTCATCAATAATGCCCCAAGGCTCCCTCCTGCAGTCTTACTTACTCCTTACATAAGTATGACTTATTTCCCAGGCAAAGTATAATAGGCTTCATAGTAGAGACCAGGTATTAACTGACCCTCACCCATATAGGACATTTTGCAAGGTTAAAATATTTTCAATTCCCTTTTCCTCTTCCCCTCCTCCATGCTGCCAATGATCAGGTCCAGAGTTATTTAGCAAAGACTGCATTCGTGAAGTTGAACTTCAGAACCTAGATTCTATTGTCCTATTACAATGTCAGATGATCTGACCCCAAATATGGAAAGAGCACATTTACTAAATCCTCGAATAGTTTGAAGATTGTTTACTCTTGTCTTGATTCCAAAAAGGGTTTGAGGACAAGTATGGATTTTTTTTTTTTTGTAGAAGAGCAATAAATAGCAAATGTTAAAAGATAATATACAGAGTCTTGTGACTGATCTCCCAAGATTAAATGAATAAGTAACATGAGCATTGTTGGTTATGGACAGAGCACGCCACTCCATGCATTATCAATATTTGTTTCCTATCTTAATAAGTAGCTTAACATTTATAAAATGAAATAGAAAACAGACTAAGTCCATAAATCCAGGTGAGCCAAATGAATTCCTAGGAGGCAGTGCACTCCACTTGTAAATAATTCTCATTTAAATCTTGTAACTTGGAAAGGCTGAAGCCCACAATCATTAAAATGACATTTCCTGTATTTTTATCGTTTTAGTAGGAATGTCAGTAATCACCATATTAAAGGTCTCTAGGGAAGAGGATTAGTAGGAGGATTGACAGATCCTAAAATATTCAGGAAGCATAAATCCAAAATGCAGCTTTATATCCTTGGATTTGTTAAGGAGAATACTTTTTGGAAAACTCAGTTTCATGTTCAGTTGTTTTGAGAAATTTGACAAGACTCTCACTACATATATAAAATTTAACTAATGTTAAAACAAATGAATAAACCTGAAAACATTGTTAGAACAGGGCATCTAATTTTTCTCCCCCCCCAAAAATTCCAAAGGTTTTCACTGATCATTAGGCACAGTTTTGCATTCAGTAAACAGTAACTGCCTTAACATTCTTCCTATCAGATATGAGGTGGTCAGTAAATGTCTGCTCACTGAATACACAGTTTTTCCACACTAAAATTTCCAAAGCACTTCCCTAATTATATTGGTTCCTTGCTCAGAAATCTTTCATGACTCCCTCTTGTTTGGAGCTGTGCTGTAAATATGGTAGCCAAAAGCCACATGTGCTTATGAGTACCTGAAATGCGGCTGGTCCAAAATGAAGGGTGTTATAAATGTCAAACATACACTGGAAGGGGGGTGGGGTTATGGACATTGGGGAGGGTATGTGCTATGGTGAGTGCTGTGAAGTGTGTAAACCTGGCGATTCACAGACCTGTACCCCTGGGGATAAAAATACATTATATGTTTATAAAAAAAAATTTAATTAAAAAAAACACACACTGAAATTTGAAGACTTAGTCTAAGAAAAAGAATGTAAAATAGTTTAGTATCTGTTATATCATCATTTAAAATATTTTACATATCCTGAAATAAAATACTTCATTTGTCTGTGTCACTTTACTTTTTGTTTTAAATGTGCCTATTAGATAATTTAAGACTACTTTCATTGCTTGAATTTGTGGCTCACTGTCAATTTTCAGTGGGCAGTGCTGGTATAGAGACCAGATTCTGAGTTTTTTGGTTTGTATACTTAACTTCCAAACCTTATTTCTTATTATATTTTCTTTATTGCTTTTCTCTTGTTGCTCCCTCTTCTTAGAATGCTATTCCTATAAAGAATTACCACTCTTTAGGATCTAGTTAACATCCTCCTTTCTCTAGGAAGACTTTCTGGTTCTCCAAGCCAGAAGCACTTTTTCCTCTTCTAAATTCCTAAAACCAATTATGTATACCTTTTTTATAGCCCATTTGATATCTGTATTATAGCTGTTTGTAAATATGTAGTATTACCTCACTGAGTTGTGAGTCTTTGAAGGAAAGAAGAATTTTTAGTTCTGTTTCAAATCCCTTAAACTGGGCAAATCTATTGGCGTATGAGTCAGAAGCCACCCTAGTTGTTTTAGCAGAAACTGTTTCATATAGGGAACTGGTTAAATGGGTATGGGAGGCTGGAGAAGTAAAAAAAAGAGTACCAAGGTAACATAGAGTTAGCTACAAGAAGCAGTTCCCACACTTAGGGCAGCAGGATCCCAGAGAAATAGTGCAACGATTAGGCATGAGGGGCTGGGAGAAAGTTCTGTAAAAGCCTCTGAAGAGGCTGCTCTCAGGCTGGTGAGTGTGGGAGGGTCCTCGTGGAGTTGCATGCCAGGCTCCTGCTGGCGTTGCTGTCTCTGAGGAGGTGTGATGAGACTGGCTCTGGGAATGTGGAAAGTTCTGGAGACTGTTAACTAACTGCTACTCTTTCCAACTTCTACTTCCAAATGAAGAACCGTAACAGGAGTGACACTAATAGGAATAGTGGGAGATACAGAATGCCAGGTTCTCTCCCTCTTCCTGCCTTCTGACTTCCTCTAGGGCCTTATATTGATGGACTTCGACAGAAACCAACTGAGGATGAGTAAGTGTAGATTCCCACCATCCTGGTTTTCCTCCCCTTGAGCACGGGCCAGACCTGGTGACTTGCTAGAATATGGCAAAAGTTAAAAGATCTCATTTCTGTGTGACATATTCCATCTATTGTCTTGGTGTTTGTGCATCGATGAAAGCGAACTATCATTTGGAGAAATCCAGATGTCAAGTATCTGTGAGTGGTTTCCAGCCAAGAGCAGGTGAGGACCTGAGATCTGTAGTTCAATAGCCTATGAGGAAGAGAATCCTGTCAAATGCCACTGACTGAACTTGGAAGTGGATCCTTCCCCAACTGATCCTTAAGATGAGACCACAGACCCTGAGTTGGACACAGTGATTATAGTTTTGTGAGAGGCTCTGAAGCAAGGGAGATAGCTAAGCTATGCCTGGATTTTTGGTCCATAAAAATTGGGAGATAATGGATGTGTGTTGTTTAAAATGGCTAAATCTTCCAAGTGATTTGTTACATGTGAATAGCTAACTAATACATAGCTTTAAAGTCACAGACCAAGATAGAGGAAGATGGATTTAAAAATAAGAGATAATAGCTTAATAATGGGTAAATCTAGCATCTAGAATGAATATGTATATCTATCAAGATATTTGTATCTATCTATCCATCTATCAATCAATCATCTGTCTTGCCTATGAATTAATTAGTAGTAAGTACCAACAACTCAAGAGAAAAATAAAAGATTGAACAAACCCTTAACAAAAGAGGAAATATTTGACCAATAAATATATGACAAGAAACCCTATGTCATTAGTAATCAGACAAATGAAAATTAAAACCAAAATCAGAGGATTAGATAAATTGTACTCTTTCCAGATAATGGAATAAATATGACAACAAAAATGAATGAATATGCATTGGTGGTATAGTGGTGAGCATAGCTGCCTTCCAAAAATGAATGAATACAACTATACATATAAATAAAATAAAAATCTTAGAAATATAAGACTGAGCAAAAGAAGCAATAGTATAACTCTTTGTACATAATATCCAAATCAGGCAAACCTAAACAACTAATGTTTCAGGATGCTTCCCTATACAGTAAAAGTACTAAGCACAGCAAGAAAATTATTATTGTGCAGATAATTGAGAGGAAGTGAGTGTGATCTGGGAAGACCCATGGAGAGTTTTTAATTTCCAAACCTGGGTGATATCACATGGACATCTATATTAATTCTTTTAAACATAAGATTAATTTTATACATTTCAGTTTCAAAAATTTCTCTGAGACTCAGCAATTCCTTTAGATCATTTTAGTTCCCCTGTTTTCTGTTAAATTTGAGGAAATTAAATAAAATATCACACACACATGAAAATAGCCTGTGATTTGGTCATTATTTCCTTCTTTTATTCATCCATCCATTTACCTTTGGCAGGTATCTAGAAGGATGCTCACCGTTTTTTTATTAGCATAAAATTATTTTAGTACAATTAAAAACATTTTGATATTACTAGATTGATCAAGGGTAACAATAAAATGTTAATATTTAGATGTTATGATTGCAAGTTTCTGTCATAGAGTATTTTAATATTCACAGTTGAGGGGGTTAGAAACTGTTGAGAAGATTTGACCTCACACAAGATGGCTAAAGAAATTACACTACTTTCAACCACTCACCCCCAGTCTCAAGGTGTCCTTTACTCATTAGACAGTGACAGCAGAAGTAACTTCACTCCTTAGTCTTTGGAAAATCAAGTTAATTTATATACACGAGAACAGGTAGATATCTCTAAGTTGTGTTTATTAAACGGCAGTTCTAAAAAAATTGAAAAATCTTTAAAAAGTGAAATTTGAATCAAATATTTGTGAAAGTCCTTCAGCGGAAATTCAGGCTTGGCAGGGGCACTACTTTTACTGGGTATTGTGTCAGATTTTCCTCTCTCTTCTTCATGTAAGATAGCGATTAAGCAATCCCTTTGTGAACTTTATCAATATGGAACAGCCAATTAGATGAAAGCAAATGTATTGTGTTTTTCTCTGGGCAATTAATTTAGTAATTAATAATTTAAATGGGTGAGTGAAAACTTTAAACTGTTAGTATAGGCATAGAATATTCACAGAATTTTAACAGATTATTTTTATACAATAACAATTTGGGTCATATGTTGCTTTACTTTTCAAGTTTTCTACATTGCTTGAGATGTATGGAACAAGCCTGCATAATTTTACACAAATAATAATGTTTTATGTATTTAGTAAAAACTAAGAAAAAAAAAGTGGTTTCCTTCATTGCCTAAGTACAACCTCAGGATAACCATATGAAAATGGCACTAGATAAGCTAACTTGCCCAAGGTCATGCATTTAGAAACTAGCAGAATTAGAGGGCAGATCTGGAATTTCTTTGGTCAGATACCTGAGCTCTATCTAGTGCTGACATTATGTAGTTTGATGTCCTGCCCATGAGCCTTACTCGCGAAAAGCTCAGAACCCTTCCATCCCCCAAAGTCCCTGATGTAAGGCAGCCGCTCTGCTAGTCATTTGCTTCCTACCTTGACGTTTACGGAACACTCCATAAACATTTAATGCTATGGCCGAGCACACGTGCACCAATTACTTCTCTGTCTGATCATTTCTTCCATTCCATCATGCAGTGACGGGGCTTTGTGAAACCCGCAGCTCAGCCCTCTTAATGAATGATGTAATGGAAGCAGGACGCACAAGCCTTCTCATTTGACTTGAATAAACCCCTCTCTTCCCTCCATCCCTTGCAGGTGTCTCAACTCTCACAAGTGAGATCAGATTTTCCATGTTTGGACCAGATTTCTCAAGTTTCTTACTGGCAGGGAGTAAAGCTCTAATTAGTTCACGTGTGCCAGCTAATTAGGTAAGAAATTATTTTGCTACGAATCTCCTGCAAGCCTTAACTGGGGTCAGCCTGACTGTATTTGAATGAGAGGTGACGTATTCATGTCCCTGCTCTATAGACAAAGTGAGGAAATGATAATTTACTTTAGAAAGAAGAGACAAATGGAGAGTATGATTTTCTCTATGATTCAAAGAACCCTCAGGCAAAACTCTGCCAAGGCCAAGTTTTTTCCCAGGTCACTCCAGTATACTCCATGCCCTCCCCTGTGGGCTTTTCTCTGACCCGGAAAGTTCTCTCTTGATTTTTTTCTCTCTAGAGTTTCTCTTAGCAAATGACTGTTTATCTTATTCATTCTCATGGGGATATATTTACTTCGTAATGGCATGAATTCTTGAGCCAAATAGATCTTTTTCTAATAATGATTTCAGATTTGAGCCAAATTTATAAGATGAAATTAATTTCTAGGTAATCTTTTGTGAATTTCATGTGTTTCCATATTATCCGTTTCTATATGAAGGACAATAAGAACATCCCACTCACTTTCTTACACAGGAAACACTTAGACAAATATTTTTACACCAACATCTAAGATGGCTTAATTGACCACAGACTCAGTTAATTTTGTCTCTGTCCTTATTAAGAACTAATTAATCACATGTGCATACAATTATCTAAACAACCACAGATCATTAGCTCCAGAGGTGTTATTCATGGCTCTTCCTCTGTATCTTAAGAGAGGAAGAAACTGATGTCCAGAAAAGCAAACGTGACAAGCCCCAGAACACAGCTGGCTAGTGGTCCAACAGGCACTAGAACTCAGCTCAGCCAGTCAACAGCTAAAAGAAGGAGATGGATGCCCAGCCTCCCCTTACACACAGAGGGGGGGTCTTCATGTGTACCCCGTCTGAGCTCTTCAGTAATGAGCCAAAGGAGAGGAGCCCCAGTTCAGAGGGGAACTGGATGTCTTCAACGATTGAAAAGATTATTTCATATCCATTGTAGAAGTCTGACCCTGATACTGAGCATCTAATGCTAAAAGACGAAGTGACACACACATTTGAAATGTACTATTACCCTGGGCTCCAGCCAAAGTTGAAAGGAGCCGCGTTGCTATTTATTCTGTCCAAAAGTGCGTGCATCAGAGGCGACCACTGTTTTTTCCTCTGTTTTTTTTTTTTTTTTCTAGTGCAAATAGAAGTCACTCGTTGGCCACACAAAGCTGATCTCAGATCCCTATGATTTCAGAGAAACACAAGAAAGATTTCCAGAAGAACAGCAATTTTCCCGATCTACAAGGGATATTTTTCCTTTTCCTGGCTTCACATTTTGGTGGCCATTGAAAGAAGAGAGAAGGGTAACCGTTATTCACATAACTTTTCTTTAAATAAGTCTTTACTGTTTGGGAAGTATTATCATGTGCCATCTTGTCTGGAGTATAAAAGAAAGTTGTGCACACTAAAACTAGTGAGATGAGCTCTTTATTCCAAAATGATGTGTAGATTTGAGACATCTACCTTTTCATAAAATCCCGTGCAAGAATAAACTTACAGCAGGCTGAGAGAGCTCAGGCTTGTTTCTCTGATCTGTGGTCATTTCTTACGTTATATAGGATACTACTTTCTGTGATTGTGAGTGGGCAATAAGTGGTGATACGTGTAAGCCTTGTTTTCCTATTTCCTGGACTTTTGAGGTACACACTTTGTAATCTTTTGAGGAAGGCTATTTCTGTGAATTTCAGAACTTCGGGTACTAAAAAAAAAGCTGCAATGTCTCCATCTAACGTGCGTAAAGTACATTAATACTCATTTTAGGAAGGCATAAACATTTTAAAAGTAAATATTAAAATTGGAACGATGGTGTTAGTCAATGCCCCATACAAGGCTGTACTTGAGATTTAAACTCTTGGCATTGGAATGTAGTGAGGGTCTTTGCCTGGTCAGAGTTAATGACAAGGGTCAAGGATGCCAGGCATCCTGGCAGTTCCTCATACTGAGGGTGACAATTGTTATTAACAAAAGTCATCTGCAGAAAGTCCTCTCCTCTGCTGCAAGAACACAGAGCGGATGTGTGTGGGGAGTGGGTCATAGGGACTGAGTTCTGGAATTCATTCTCCTTAGAAATAGGTCAATTCTGTTTTTCCTAGGAAGTCCCCTGGGCAAAGACCCCATCTCCTGCACTCTTTCGAATATAAATTGACCCTGACAGTGAAACAACCTCCAACTTTTGCTACTCCCTTTGGGGAAGAGCTTTAAATACAAGTTCAGAAATGACCTTGGGGCTCTGGGGAGCTTGGGCTCAAGGTCGTAACCTCCCTTCGGCCCTGGGGCTTAGAAATCCAGAGGCCAAAAGACCCAAGAAAGTATGCTCCCTGGCTTGCATTTCCTTTACTAAAAGGGTTGAAAGCGAACAATTTTTTTGCACCCTGCAGAGTCTTTTCCTTCCATGGGCCTAGAGTTTTGCATACCTGATGATATCCAGACAGTGCTAACCTCTGGACTCCATGAGAAGCCTTTTAGCTAATCATTCCACCCTTCATAGTCAAAGCTGCCCAGAAGATGCAGATTGAACTGATGTGAGTGACTTTGGTTTGGGTTTCTTTGAGGCTTTTTTTGTTGTTGTCCCTTTGAGGAAAATTGAGCTCTTCTAAATAGATTTTCCTTTATTGTTGAGAATTATGGGGACGGGGAAGAGAAAGAAATAATTCATCCTTATGTTGATGAAGGAACATGCTCAGAATCTCAGAAACAAGAATGCACTGTTGGAAAATATTACTTAATAAATGCAAATTGTCTCCTTATAACAGAAACTTGCCTCACTCCACACTTCACAGTTGTGGTTAAAAGACACACTATGTTCAAATTTGATTATTTACAGAATCAAAGGACACATGTCCAATTCACATTGGGCAAAGGCCCTGCTGTTTGTGTTTTTAAACCAGATCAAAGGGGCCCTTTATTTAAAACAATGACTGTAATGCTCAGCTTGCATCCAGACACTAGTGATCCAGCCTCTTGGGAAGGGAGAAAGAAATGGTCTTTAAACCCTCTGGTCTGCTTTGCAGCCTTTTTTTTTTTTTTTTAAACAGATAAAGGGAGACTCATTTGCATGGTTCTGACAGCCCGGTGAGGTTAGGGCTAATTCTCCAGGCCTGTCTCAGAGGGGATTTTGGGTGGGTGAGAGAATGTCTTCTGAGCTTACCCCTTTTCTTTGGCTGGCCTGGGTCTATATACAATAGAGAATCTGCGTACATATAAAAGCCAAGAAAAATTGCTAAGATGCTTATTTTAAAAAATTACCATTACTACTGTTCAAAAGATTGTATTAAGACCCTCTCTCTACTGATCAAGTTGAAAGCCATAATCCTTGCCTTAAAAACATCTTACTATCTAAATATACAATATTGGCAGAGTCAAAAACAGAACTAAAAAAAAAAAGAAAGAAAATATACAGAGACCTACAAAATGAGTTTAGTAATGGGATGACCATGGATGAATTTTGGCGAAAGTCTTAGTAAAGGCCAAACTAAATATATCTTAGAGATTTTTGGATTTAAGGGAAGTAGGTGCATTTATCTCTTCCACATTTTCTAGCAGAAATGTTGAAAAGGATTCCGGGATTCACTCCTAGGCCCTTGGGGTCCCAGGATTCATTCCCTTATTTGATTTGACAATATTGATTGAGAACTTGTTATGTGCCAGGCACTGTACTAAGTACTTGTGAACCACACACTAATTCCCTGTTCTGGTGGAGCTTATATTCCAGTGAATATGGTGGGCCAGATAATAAAATAAATACATAGTATGTTGGAAGAGGATGAGAACCATGAAGAACACTGAATGGGGAAATGGGAATGTGGAGTGCAAGACTGTGGGGTGGGGGGTAGAATGTGCCAGGGCAACCCTCACCGAGAGGGTGACAACAGAGCAAAGACTTGAAGAGGGGAAATTAGCCATGCAGATATCCAGACATTTTAGGAGGAAGGAACAGCCAGCGCAAAGGCCCTAAAGTCGGGGGTGGAGAGGTAAGAAGAGGGGTAAGGTTGGCGACATAATATGGGTGAGCAGACGTGAAGGGCTTTGGAGGCCAAGGTGAGAATATTGACTCTGAAGCTCACTCACTCTGAGTGCAGTGGGACAAGTCACCATTTGACCCATATCTAACACGATTACTCTGACCGGTTTGGAGATGAGATTATGATGGAGCAAGGAGGAAGCAACAAAACTAGTAAGGAATCTGTTGTCATCCTTAAGCCCAGCCATGGTGGATGCTGGGACCACCATGGAAGCCATAGAGGTGGTGGTAAGTAGTTACATTTGCAATATTTTAAAGGCAGTGCTCGCTTCGGCAGCACATATACTAAAATTGCAATATTTTAAAGGCAGAGAGAAGAGACTTTCCTAGGTGGGTGGATATGCAGTATCAGCAGGGTTGGGTCTAGGATTTAAAGGGCCAGAGTTTATATAATTTGAGGGCAGAGACCGTCGAGATGTTTAATCATTGCTCTCTCCTTCTTGAGTATACAGAAAGATTCAGTTTCCCACCTTTTCTTGCAGTTCTATTGGACAATGTGGCTGAGTTAGGCCAATGGGGTATGCGCCCAAGTGGGGAGCTATTTCAGGTCTCCGGTCATTAAGAGCTCGTGTGTATTCTCTGCCCTCTTTCTCACCAGTGTGGCTGCAAGTGAAGGACTCTAAGATCGCTGAATAATAAAAAGGAAACAACCTGAGCAGCTGAATTGCCACTTGGGGGTAAGCAGGGTAGAAAGCCACCAGGGCAACAACAGACTGTGGTGTGAAAAAGAAGCAAACTTTTGTCATTAAGCCCTTGAGATTTAGGGATTTATTCATTGTTGTGGAACGGTATAATGCTATCCTTACTGATATGGTCTAAATCTGAAAAGATGTAGCACAGTCTAATAAGGAGGAAATACATATGCCTAATATGTGTATCTCCATGACCTGAGTAGTTCATGACCAACACGGAGGGATATTTTTGATACTAGCAACCTGGCATCCCACAAATATTTCCAGTTTGGGTCCCTGGAGGTCATGAGAAAGTTAATATTGAGGCCAAAAGAACAAAGATAGTTTAAAAAGATCTAAAGTTGATGTAATTAAGGTTGACCTAAAATGCTCAAATTATTGGAAGGAATTGTTTTTCTAGTCTGGAAATTGCAGGATATAGGTATAGGATCAGTAATGAGAGAGAATAGAGCATTGGGCTTGAGTATGGACAGGGAGAGAGGTAATAATAACTTCTGAGCCAGCATATCAGCCACTCCAAGAGATGGAGGGATCAGAATGTTTTGGAATCTCAGTTATGCCATGCATAACAGAGCACCTGTATAAGATGGTGGCCACAGATGAGTCCAGAACCATCCATTGCCTTATAGGTTCCATAGGTCTCCACAGCTCAAATGGACATAGGCAACTGGTTAATGGAAGGATCACATCATCTAACAGTGTTATAGCACAGTGAGCACAAGCTTTGGAATTAGGTCACCAGGTTAATTATCTTTCCAGCTCTAAGTCTCAGTTTCAGTTTCTGTAACAGGAGGTTAATACTTAGAACATGGGCTGGCTCATAGTATATGGTCAATAATTATAGCTACTGTTGTTATCATCGTCTTCTTGCCATTATTGTCATTTTTCATATAGTGAGAGCTGGAAGTATTAATGTGACAGGTCTGCCCCATGGAGTGTTGGCGAGCATGTTGTGATGTGCTAGGGAACCCACACAGGAGTACTGATCAATCAGCTCTGCTAAGTACCCTGCGATTGAGGGTGCAGCGTAGGTGGATCTTGGGAGGACTTTGAGCTGGGAACTCCACTGCAGTCTTTCTAAGGTCCATCTGCACAGCCGTGGTGTAGTCCTTCAGGGCTAGCTGAGGGGTCCATCTTTCTCACTTCTGGATATCACTCTACAGTATCTTCTCCCACCATGATTTAACTCCAAGAGGTCTCTGAACTGATCTGTTCTGCCAGAGCTTTTTACTTATGAAGAATTCCCTTTACTGCTCTGGAGCTGTTTCCTCACATATAAAATGAGAGCATTGCTCTGTACTATTCCACTGGCACTGGCTGATATGACAAAAGCTTATAAACTCAGGGGTATCTAGGTTCCATGACACTGCATTGGCACATATGCTCTTCACAATCATCGCTGATGATGTAGCTGAAAAGAAACCTGATATTTATTGCCACAGTCAGAGAGAGTCCAACTTATGACTGGAATGGAGTTAGCCTTTCTGTGATCCTCAGAATGGCCAACATGGAGAAACAATTTTAGAACTTATTCTTGGCTTGCAAAGAAATCTAACTTGTCGCGTTGGTAGAAGCATGGGGAGCAGGATGTTTTCTGAACATTTTAGCCTGTGATCTGTCATAGAGATCACAATTTCACCATGAGAAGACCATCCCTTTTGGGGCACCTGGGTGGCTCAGTTGGTTAAGCATCTGTCTTTGGCTCAGGTCATGTTCTCGGGCTCCCTGCTCACTGGGGAGTCTGCTTCTCCCTTTCCCTCTGTTCCTCCCTCCTGCTCATAATCTGTCTCTCAAATAAATTAAAAATCTTAAAAAAAGATTTTCTTTTGAAGCCTTTCTAGCCTTTAAGAGAGTCTTTACAAAAACTCAGCACAGCAAAGAATGGCATTGGAGTCATGGGAAAGGAAAGACACTGGAGAGAGTTAGATTGTTTAAGACATTCATATTTGTTGTTCCATAAGGGGAAACTGCTTCTGCGTAATACTCTGTGTTTTGTGAAGTCCCTCCTCTTGACCATGGAGATGGATGATACGAAGGTTGCATTAAATCATCAATTGGTAGAAACACCTGCTCAGTCTTTTTCCATTCCTGATGGTACCATCTGATGCCTGCCTGATCTAGGTTCTGTGCCCCAGATCTTTTGGACTATGTAATTTCCACAGCTCCTGATTTGCATTATTACCTCTCCGTGCCTCTCCTCCTGTGCACTAGGGAGATCTCTTCAGTAGGGCTCTGAGGGTTGATATTTGACAAAAGTCAAAGGGGTCCTCTACTTTGATTTTCCCTCTCTGACTCAGAGTAGATGACTCTCCAAACTTAGAAAATTGTGGTTAATTTTTGAGAGTGATTAGAACGAAGGTAAATTTGCTGGCTGCCAACAGTCCAGGGTCAGATCTGTTAATCCTAGGGTAAAGTGAATGGAATAAAATCTGCGTAGCTTTTATTCATGGCTTTTATTCAGCAGAGATGTTTTTAAAAAATGATAAAATAAGAGCAAATGAACTAGAAATATAAAAATGAAAAGTAACAGAATAAAATAATAACATATTCCAGTGTGGGATTTGGAAGCAAGCTCATATAAAATATTGTACGGTACAATAAAATAATAAAATAAAATATTAATTTCTATGAAGGTCTTATCTTGGTATGCAGGGTCATCCTTAGGTGTTTAGGAAAGATGTCTTTCAGTTCTTTGACTCCCACTTACTATTTACATCACAGTCAATAAACTTTTATTCTGTCCTCTGCCTCTCTACTTCTCTCAGCTTTCAGTTAATTATTTCTACTTTGTCAAAACATGTAATGTTTACATAAAATTTTTCCACTCTTCTTCTCCATCTTTGTTTTGTTCTAAGCTCCACTAAATATATTGTGCTCTTAGCGCTAGACTCTTTGCCAGTTTCTCCAGTCATCTCTCAGTTGGAAGAAACTTATCTGTTAGTAGGTTGTCAGGAAGGGACTATAAGTGCTGTATTCTCTTGAGTTCTTGCAGATTAAAACTGTTTTTCTGTACCATTGGTGTTTGAAGGAAAGCTTGCATAGGTATAAGATCATGCCACTTACGCTTTCTCACCTTGAATTTTCAAAACTGTTGCTGCGGTGTTGTGTTATGTACACATGCTGTCAAGAATTCTGAGACCCCCCTGATCTTCTTTCCTTTGTAAGTGATGGGACCTTTTCTTCCTGAAGGTTTTTTTTTTTTTTAATAAATAAATTGTTCAATAAAAAATAGAGTTCAAAGTCTTATTTTGCAAAAATATGCTTTGTAGTTGGCAATAATGTAGGCATTTTCAATATGTAGAGTCAAGCCTTTTATTTTTAGAAAGTAGTTTTAGATGTGATTTCAAGTATGTTCAAATTAAATATATGTTGAATTTTCTTTGTAATTTTCTCTCTCAATTTTTAAAATCTCTTTATACACTTTATACACTTTCTTCACCATTCCTCTCTTCGATGTCTCTAACTACATTTTCATCCAAATGTCTTTTCCTTTGGGAAACTTGTAATTTAGCATTCATTTCTGAGATGAATTCTTTTTTTTAAAAAAATTCAATTGCTTTATCAAGTTCAATCAACTGGTTTCATTTTGTTGTTGTTCATTTCTTTTGTTGTTGTTTTCATTTTGTTGTTGTTCATTTCTTCACTGAGTTTTGAATCTCTGACTTGAGATATCCCTTCGTTAAACATACTATTAAAAATTGTATTTAATTCATGTTGGGATGTAATGTTAAATTTTTAATATTTTTTAATATTTTTCCTGTTTAGTTATTACACATATTTGTAGTAGGCAGGGGAGCAGGAACTGGGTAGTTTACTAAGTTTCTTAGTCTAAAAGCCTGTTAGTGGAGGAAGGGGATATTTCTTGAAGAAATGATGCCTTTTGGGGTGAGGGGGTGGGATATTTGGTGTGTGTCTTTGTTTTGATTTTTGATTTTTCTTTTCTTTCTTCTTATCCTTCTCCACCATTCCCCCAAGGGCTGCCTCTCCCATCCAGGTCTTCCTCCCTCCCAGAATCTTTTCCTTTCCACGACCACCCTCTCTGGTCAAGCACTCCTGTAAGTGGCCTCCTTTCAGACTGTTAATATCCACATCTTGGCTTTACCACCAGTGATCGATCTGTTTTCATTATTTTTCAGGGTGGACTATTTTGGGGGTGATTGTGTCTATATGCTCTTTTCTTCTGTTATGGACTGAATGTCTGTGTCCTCCCCAACTTCATGTCTTCAAGTCCTCACCTCCAATGTATTTAGAGGTGGGGCTTTTGGGGGATGATTAGGTCCTTAAGGTGGAGACTTCATGAATGGAATTCATGTCCTTTTGGAAGAGATTTCTGAGAGCTCCCTTGCCCCTTCCTCATTGTGAGGACAGAGTCATCTGTGAACCAGGAGCAGACAGACATCTGCAAACCAGGAAGCAGTTCCCATCAGATGATGAATCTGCTGATGCCTTGATCTTGGACATCTCAGCCTCCGGAACTGTGGAAAATAAATTTCTGTTGTTTATAAACCAACTGATCTGTGCTTTTTTGCTACAAAGGTCCACATGGACTCAGACACTCCCTGTCCTGCTTTCTGCAGGAGTCCCAGTCAGTCCTTGCTTGCCTCTCCATTCCAGTGTGGGATTTAGAAGCAAGCTCATTTAGCCTGGAGTATCTATGACTCCACTGTCATGAAAGTAAAATCTGTAGTAGCCTTGGTCTTTGGGCATGGCAGAGAAGTAAGGCTAGGTAACTTGACTTGTATGGTAACTCTTTTTTGACCTCACTAATTTTGTAGTGCCATAAGAATTTTCTCTAGAGAGCCTCCATTATCCCATGGGAACTTGGCTGCCCAAGGATGGCCTTGGCTCTAAAGGTTTTTATTAAACTGGGAAAAGGCAGAGAGTAATGGATACTGCTATTTAGCACCTACTGTGTCTGTCATTTAATCCCACATTTCCAAATGTCTTGAGTGCAATCTGGTTCATGCTGGATGTTTATTAAATACCAATGAGTTAAAGTGAAACAGTTTATGTATGTATTCTATCTGATCTCACCTGGTAGGTACTAGTATCACCAGTGGATAGAGGAGGAAGCAAGGCTAAGGAAAGGTGAATGCTCTCTTCTTGGTTACACAGTTAGTAAGTACCAGAGCGAGTCAGAGCCCAATTCCGTCTGCCCCACCATACACATTTTTTCATTCTTACTAGGCTGCCCTGGACTCCTTAAGAAAGAAGTGCTGAAAGGAAATGAGGAAGAGGTGCGTGGGAGTGCAGAGAAAGGAGCAGAAGAAAAGGAAGGAGCAAGAGTCATCAAGAGAACAACACAGATAAAATTTAATCAGGAGGTAATTTCTCTTTTCTTCATCTTCTTCTTAATTATGCCAGGAAAGGGGACTCTGCAGAAAGAGTGGAGTTACTACATTATGCGTTGATGTTGTCAAATCTTAAGTTAATCTCATCAAAGTCTGTAAACTCCTAGATTGCACCATCATATAGTACTGAAGGAAAATCATTCTTCTGGAGACCATATTGAAAGGAGAGCAAGGACAAGAGGGAGGGGAATGAGGACTGCAGATGCAGAAAGTGATCAAACTTGAACCTGAACTTGCAATTGCAGTGTCTTGTCTTTGCTACATGCTTTACAGTGTACAAAACACCTTCCCATAAGTCATTGCTATAGGACCAATGTTATTAGCATAATTTTAAATACAGGGAGACTAAAGTTTAGAGAAGTGAGGGGCGACCTAAAAGTCGCAAAGTAGAAAGCAATGCTGGGGCTAGAATTTAGATATTCTGATCCCTTCAGCAGGACTTTTTCCTTAGAGATATATTCAAATACAGACTGAAATGGGCAATGAAGGATCTATCATCTCTTTAGTAATAAACTTGATTTTTCAAAAATTTGGTGGGTCTATTTGACCCTTTCCTTTAGCTAAACATTCATCCCTCTTGCTTGAGAGAGACTTGATCTCTCTTTGTATTTTATAAGATCAATCAGTTCCTGAAATAAGACAAAAAGTATTTTCTACAAGAATGACAGTAAATAGGTGAATTTTATTTTCACTCTTGAAGCTGATTAATGTCAATATTTGATTTATTCATTTTATTATGAACACTGTGATCTCCAGGATAATAAAAAGAGCAAATCTAAACATGTGAAATTTGATTCATGGTGATCTGGGTGGTATCCAGCTGTTTGCCTCGATTATAAAGACCAATCATTATTCTAGAACACAAGACACAATTGGCTAAATAGGGGTCATAATAACAGCACCGGGTGGTCTGTTTCTGTGGCTTTCGCCTAATCTGCTATTGTAGAACTTTACTATGCCCTTGTAAGTAAGTCCAGACTCCATATTCCTTATAGTCTTGACACTACCTTGGATGTACCCACCAATGCATCCTTTTAGCTATCACTTAGAAGACATCATTTTCTTCCTGCTTTTCTGAGATCTATACTTAAGGCTCTGAGCCCTGTGAAGCAGCCAATGTCCACCAGGGGCGCTAGACTTTGGGTACTAGACAAAGGTGTCCCTGTTCTCTGTCATACTCAATGGGTATCTGAGTTTGGTGACTGATACTTGCTGTCCAGGGCACTGGTGCCTGCCCAATGGGGTTACCAAGAACTCCAAGGGGGCACAACAAGCCCACAGTGTCTCAGTCTCTCTCTGACCTTTCTGCTATAAGATTCCAAAGCAGAACTTCATGATGCCTCCAAAGTCTTCTAGACCCTCAGGTGACATACTTGTCCCTGTTATCACTCCTGGGGGGGGGGGCAAGAAATGAGTCCTTGGGGAGTGGGCCAGACACATACCCATGTGTGCCCTAATCGCCCCTCCTCCCCCCTGGGGAGACACTGCTCTCACCCATGTTCTCTCTGTTCTCTGCCGGGAAGCTTCTCAGGTCCTCAGGCAAATACCCTCCCCGAGCCCCACTTCCTCAGCCTGACTCTGTGTCTTTTCTCTTCGAGCCTTTGAATCGAAACATTTTTATAAAGTCAAATTTGTACCAATGTCTGCTCCTTTTCAGTCACTTCCTGTTAACCGCGATCAAGTTATCAGCATTGTCCATATTTATCCCCCACCGTTGTTAAAAAAAATTAAGTTTTTACTACCCCTGAGATCGCAGCCTAGGGAGTTCAGTGGTTAGTGTACGACTCCTCTGGGGGAACAAAAGGCTCCTTTCCAATTAAAGTTAATAGTGGGATAACTTCAGACACACAAAGGGAGAGAAAGGCACTTACGAGTCATGGTGAGTTCAAAAGGAAAGCGTTAAGGTGGAATCAGAGCATCACGGGAAGGGCTATTCAAGCCACCACGTCAAAAAGGCTGATTAACAGCCGTTCCCAGTCGGCCTGATCACCAGGGAGTCTTACTGATAAAATTATTTCCCCTCCAGAGAGAATCTCCCCGAACCGAATAAACGGTTCACTTCTGAATAGGATTCATGAAAAGGCAGGGGGGATGGGGGCGGCGAGAATAAAGACCCGTGTTCACTGAGCGATTTGCAGTGTGGAACCGGATCTTGTGTATCAGTCCCCCCCCCCCCCAGTGGAGTCGAGATCTATACTTCGTCTCAAGTCATTAGAGTGCCGCGTTTCAAGTGACTTTTTGCTACAACAAACTTAATAATGCTCGAATGTAGGGAAAGGTCCTTCCAGATTATTTAAAAATATTAGTTGATTGTCTCACAACTTTCGAGTTAACATTTTAAATGACACGTTGCTAAATCCTGCTATGTATGAAGGTTTCAACAGCTGAATGTTTGTAGTAACTTCAAACGTTTTGAAAGTCCTATTGTAAATATTCCCTCTTCCTTGGATCCTCTTGTTTTAAGACGTTTATATTGCCTTATTTCTTTTAAACATGCTCTCATTTCTTTTCTCTGTGAGAAACATGCAAACGGCACGCAGCATATATAGGAAATGATGCAAACCATAAGGCAAAAACTGCACAGGGAGGAAAAATGGCATTTTGTGCCACATAAGAGCACATTATTTAAAGGGGCTGTGTGCTATTCCCAAGTCCTATAAATATGTCAGCACTCTAATGAAATGATCCTGAAGTATTTGTGACTGCGTATTTGTTACCCAGGCAACAAACCATGACATCATAAGCTCACATGTTGGACAGAATTGTGGGCAGCAGCTGGACAAAGAAGGAAGGAATCTCATACATACCTATTTCTGACCACAACAGCTGAAATAACTCCTCCTAAAATTAAATCAAGAAAATGACATAGAAGAAAATACAATGATAGTAGATGGTTGCAGGTGAAGCAAAGGACTTCGCAAATCTTTACCTCATATGGAATCCCTTTCCGAAGAAGTGCTTTAACAGACTTTTTTTTTTTTTTGCCAAGAAGTCCAATTAAAAACCTGCAAATAAATGACCTGGGGGGACACCTGTGTTTAGGGACTGTCCAGAGAAGGAATTGGGGAATTTGAGCAGGAGCCTGGAAGGTAGATGTGAGAGAGATCGGCGGCTGTGGGTCTCAGCCGGCAAGGCCAGGAGCACTGTAGGTTGTCTTGGGATGGCTAGCGTGGCTCCGTCCTGCTCAGAGAAGTCAATGGAGAAAGACAGTAGAACCTGGCTAGAGAGTGGGAACGCTGCGGAAGGGCGGCAGTAGAGGGAAAAGAGCCACAGCACAAGAGGGTGGAAAGGATGTGGATGTAGACCTCTGCTAAGAGTTCATTTTGAACACTGATATTTGTTTTTTTTATTTTTTTTTTAAAGATTTTATTTATTTGACAGAGAGAAATCACAAGTAGATGGAGAGGCAGGCAGAGAGAGAGAGAGAGGGAAGCAGGCTCCCTGCTGAGCAGAGAGCCCGATGTGGGACTCGATCCCAGGACCCTGAGACCATGACCTGAGCCGAAGGCAGCGGCTTAACCCACTGAGCCACCCAGGCGCCCTGAACACTGATATTTGAATTTTCTAGATTGTTACTCTTCTTCCTCGGTGCAAGTTCTTCCTGCCTCTCCTCAAAATCTTCACCAGGTGTTTCTCTGAGCCGCAGAGAGGAGTGTCACCTGGGCTCAGAAATAATTGTGTTCCCATTCTTCTTGAAGCCCCTGATTGCTTGCAGCATTTCCTATCTGCAAATTATTGGAGGGAAGGACGTCGACAGCAAGTCTGGCTGTGATCGGGGCTCCCGCCAGCACTTGCACTCGCCACAGGGCATGTGGGCTTGCCACACGTGTTTCCCACTGTGCATGGCAGAGCTATGGGGTGGGGAGGAAAGTGGCCTCCCCTCTGCTCTGGATCTCACAAAGTCTCTCAAGAAAATGATCTCCAGGGGCGCCTGGGTTAAGCCGCTGCCTTCGGCTCAGGTCATGATCTCAGGGTTCCTGGATCGAGTCCCGCATCGGGCTCTCTGCTCAGCAGGGAGCCTGCTTCCTCCTCTCTCTCTGCCTGCCTCTCTGCCTACTTGTGATCTCTCTCTGTCAAATAAATAAAATCTAAAAAAAAAAAAAAGAAAATGATTTCCATCTTACCAAGGTGTTCAGTACAGTACAAAGTTGGGACAGACAGTGGGTCACCTTACATTACACTTCTCTCTTCTACCTGTCTCTCAAGTACCACATACAGACTTCTTTCCATGTCATCTAGGCAAAAAAAAAAAAAAAAAAAAAAAAAAATCCATCATACATATCGACTGTATGTAGAGACCTGGGGGTGTGTGGACAGAAGGCCATGGGGGACTGGCCCCTTAACCCATAAACTCAATTTCCATTTAAACATAGCTTTCCCCGTGACTGCTTCCATATTTCAAGCTTCATCATCAAAGCAGCTGATTTCTTCCCTAGTTCAAATCCTCACTTGAAATTTGCCATTAATTCTCTCGAATTCTATCCCCAGTCTCTGTCCAAAGAAACTGTTGTTCATCTCTGGAAAGCACCACACTTTTCTTCCTTGGTCCTAGAGTTAGTAAGTAAGGCAGCCACATGGACAGTGGATCCCCTGCTGTCTCCGCACGGTGCTTTCTGATAGCTTGGGAAATTACTTTCTCCTAATTTGGAAGGCAGAATAACCACAGAATTTCTTTCCTCAGCCAATAATCATGATTAGGTTGAACCAATGGCCATTTAAAGTGTACTTAGAAAAATTTTAGTAACCATCAGAATTCTACTCATTAGTTTGAAACAGATTTGTCAGTTTTCTCCAGACAGTAGACCCTATGCCCAGACAAAGTTTATGGAGTCTCCCATTCTTTGGTGAGCTGATTTTGTTTGTGGATGTCTTTTTCTTAATTGATTCATTGAAGAGAGCACAAGTTTGCCTTACTAAAGGCAAACTGATTTCCTTAAAAAAAAAAAAAAATCCTCTACCCTAAACCCGATGCTCTCACAGATTTCTTCATTTTACCTCAGAGCTCCCAGCTTCCTAAGGATTACTCAACTCACCTCTTCATTTTTAAAAGCCACCTACCTCAACCTTCATGTTAGGCATGTAGGCTGGGCTTCGAACATGAGACTAATGTGTCCCTCCCCTGTGGGAGGCATACATTCCAGTTCCCACCCCCCATTATCTGTTTTAAAGTCATAGTGACGGGGTGGGGGGAATTCGTCTGATATGTGACAGTTGACCTCTTCACCTCCACGGGCTACCTTCAAATGGGTGTTATCTTTGGAAGGCTTTGCCCTTTTCTCAAGTTCTTCCTAGACAAAGAATTTTTTGTATTGATTTCATAGATTTGCTTAAAGTCATAGACTTCTTTGAGAATTATGACTTATTTCTTCAGAAAAACACACGTATTCTCATATTCTTATAATACAGCATTGGATTTGACAACCCCCTGAAGCCCCTTCTTGGGATACACATTAATCATCCCCAGAACTGGATTTGGAGTTTAAATTAGGTTGCTGATCAAAATCACTGCTTCCCCAAGAAGAGTGGTGAGTGCTGGGTTAGACCCTCCTTTACACGTATTAGGTAAAGTAAATACCACTGGAGCAAATATTTGCAAAAAGAAAGAAAAATTACCAAGTTGATACACTGGATTCTCTTAATGTTGTAGCAGATAATAACTTAGGTTGCATAACAGAGCTTGCCTTGGGTAAAACTTTCAGTGATAATGAGTAAATAGAAATGGGGCTGAATTTCTGGAAGTTTAAATTTCAAACACATGGCTAAGTAGAAACAAGGTTCAAATAGCATTTTCACATGCTGATAATTTAGCAAGATCTTAGACTCAGTACAAACATTAGGGTAAATGTGGAATTATAATTTATGAATTTGCCAGTTCTCCTTCCTTACTGGGAGGCTCGGGTATCTTTTCTGGTTCAGGACCTGGAGCCAACTTGTGTTCTTGTTGCAGAATCATTGAACATGTGTATTCAATGTAGTCAAATCCTAGCATGTACTGAATCTCCCACTGTGAACCCCACTGGGCTTGGTTTGTGAATTCTGGCCCAAACAGTAACGTGTACTCAACCAGAATGGACTGAAGAAAAGTGCAGTGCGATAGTCCTCCTTTCTGAGTCGTTTCTGGGATTAATGTCTAAAATTGATTTAACGTCTTTATCCCAGAAAACAATTCAAGAAGAATCTTTTAGCCTGAAATAATGACCTTTGTTAGTTTGGGGAAGAAGTCTACTTCTATGTGGGTTTAAAATTTCCCTTAGAAATGCATATAGTATAGGAAAAGACTATTGTTCTCTCTCAGGGTCCCTACAGATTAAAAAGGCAATGGCCCAGCTATCAAAGTCATCTTCTCCAGAGGCCTCAATTCAAGGCTGGCTTCTTCTAGCTTGAGACTTTGGGGTAGAAGTTTCAAGAATTTCTTACTGTTTGCCCTGCTCTTTGCACCTAGTAGACTGGGTCTCTTGGAAGCTCAGCTTTTTGAGTGGATTCTTTCAACATTGTTGTCCAACTCTTTTCTTCTTTTTTAAAGATTTTGTTTATTTATTTGACAGAGATCACAAGTAGGCAGAGAGGCAGGCAGAGAGAGCAAGAGGAAGTAGGATCCCTGCTGAGCAGAGAGCCCAATGTGGGGCTCGATCCCAGGAACCTGGGATCATGACTTGAGCCTAAGGCAGAGGCTTTAACCCACTGAGCCACCCAGGCACTCCTCCAACTCTCTTCTTACAGCTGAGAAAACAGTCTCAGTGCCTCGTTCTGACTGAATCTCTACCTTCTTAGCTTCTCTTTTATTCCTCTTCTCTGGCTGTACTCATCATCCCCCCCAACCCCCAACCAGCACACACAAACAGATCAAAACTTACTTTCCTTTGAATACTTTCTCCCCCTCCCCCCTACCCCCCAGCAAGAGTAGAGTATTTATAACAAAAAATTTACTCCACTGGTGCATAGCAAAGATATTCTCCAGTAAGCTAAATATATAGTTTATCTGAAATTTTTGTTGTTATTTTTCTGTTTGTGAAAGGGTGGGAATCAGTGGAATGGTCACTTTAAGGAGCCAAGTTAAGAATATTTAAAAAACAACCAAATAAAACATTTTAAAAAATCAAGTTTTTCAGCCATTGACATTATTTAAAAAAAATCAATATGCAGAGTCTTGTGAATAATTACATCGTGTCTCGAGGTTAACTAAGTGTTAGATGACCAAAGTCACCAAAAAAAAAAAAAAAAAATGCTTTCACCAGCTGCCAAAGTCAGCAAGGGCACCAGCGGGCATATGTGGCTCTGTCCTTTGGAAAATATGTTTCAGACAGTGATGAAAACGTAAACCACATAAACCACTCCGTTTCTAAGAGAACAAGTTTTGGGAAACCATGTTTTGGAATAGAGCCTCAATTTTCCATTTCACAACAAAACTCTCCAAAGAAATGTTTTTAAATTATAAGGGACACAGAGGAGAACATGCCTAAAGAAGCCTTAAAAAAAAGAAAAAGAAAAAGAAAATACAAGCCTTGGTTAATCACGAAAGGCTCAATTGCCCACCCAACAGAACTGGTGTTATAAAGTCCCTCTCTCCTACCACACAAAACCCCAACAGCCAGCCATCACTTTCAGCCCAAAGCTCTCTGAAATTTCATTCTTAGAGATGAAGCTCCAGAATTTCATTAAAAGCTGAAATCCTGGTGGAAGAAGAAACACTGGGATGTATGCTAATACTTACTGAGTTTTAAGCAGAGTTGTTGCTAAGAAATTAGTGTGGGAGGTGAGGACACTCAGAAGAGTCAAAGGGAAAAGTTACAGAACAGAGAGCTTGGAGGCCTGGGAACATTTTGCCCATTTGAGCAGGACCTGTGAGATTACTGGGGTCACCCCACCTCCATCCTTCCTACTGCAAGGACCGGGTGGGGAACAGAGTGGAAACTGGGACTCTGAGCAACCACAGAACAACCCTGGTCAAAGCACGTAGCTTCTCAGTTTCTTTCTATGTAAAGTGAAGTTATACTTGTCTTCAACCTAAAAGCATTATTAGGAGTCACAGACATGTAAGAAATGGGAACATGCTCTTAATAAATTATTAAGTGCTATTCAGTCTCAAGGATGAGCTTACACACAATTTTGTTCTTTGCGCTTTGTAAATAGAATTTATATTTTGAAAGATTAAAAAAAACAGAATGAGCTGTAAGTGGTTTGTATGTACTCCTTTGCAGCAGTTAAATGCTTTTCTCTTGTGTTATTTTAAATAGACAGTGAATCACTAGAAGGGATTGAAACTCAGTATCTCTTCAATGTTAATATATAAAAGCGATGTAGAGGAAAATCTGAAAGTTCATCCCGAAATGTGACAATGAAACAAAAGGTCATTACTTTAAAAGTGTTACAATGAAGTGTAGTTACAGTGCTCTGTGTGTGTGTGTGTGTTCACATTAACTTGATTACCATCAAATTTGAAAACAAATCACTCAGGCATACAACAGATCCATTTCATAGCATTTGTTCAAGTGTGCACGAACTTTTCCCCCTGTAAATGCAAATATACAGTAGAAGACATGGGAGTACATGCTCAGCTCAGAGGACATACACTAAGCTGTCCCCTGTATGGATTGGTAACCTCCCCAAATTCTGCAGTATATGCTCCTCTAAATAGCATGGGTATGATTCGCGGGGTCGAAAGCCAAATTTCGTCATGCTCTCTTGCCCAGACCAACACTTGTGTAGGCAGAAGACAACTGATAGAGAGGATTTGGGGCACATGCATGTACATGAACGACAAAGAAGGGATCTGATTGTTTCATAACACACATCCCCAGAGCAAAGCCAAAGGACTATGGACGGCAGAACCTGATTCTGTCTCATATTGTGCTTCTATCCCCTCCCCCCGCCAGTTCTGATTTCCCAGGGGTGAACTTCTATCTTGAACCACAGTCATTTGCAAACTGAGAGCCTGTCCGAGCATGTTCAAATCTACCTCAAGGATTCCCAGGAAATTCTGTGAGTCACAAGTTTTCCTAAGGTCAAGAACTCATCCCCAAGGTCAAGAACATTTGCAGTCTGGCACACTTGATCAATTTTTCCAAATTCTCTGTGGTTGATTAAGGTCTGCTTTAGTCAGTTCTCGGTTTTCTCTGGTTAGTGTCCCAGGTCAATTGCAGGCAGTGTTCATGATAATTACAGCCTTCCATTCAATAATTCGTTTTTGTTTCCTGAGACTTTCTGTAAGTGAACTGTGTGTTGACATTTAAAATTTGAGTTGGGGAGAAGTGGATATTTGCAGCTGTCCCCTGCTTTGGTGTAGATTTCTTTTATGAAATGTTTAAGGAAAGGCACAACCATCGCCAGGGTGCGTGTCCTAAAAACCCATGAAAAGCAGTGCGTCTGAAGTGGAGCAATTTTAGAGTTTATTTGGTCCAACTTCTCAGATTGGAAATGGAGCTCAGACAAGTGTTTGGCTCAAGAATTCAATGCTGTGTGGTAAATAAAGGTCATGAACCCAGATTGCCAGTTCTTGGTCCTATAATTCTATTATACCCCTCCTAACAGGAGGATGAAGAATTCATCTATTGCTTCATCTTGACTCTGAAATACTAAATTGTTTCTTTGTGTGAGAGGTGCTGTTGGTAGCTCACCAAGATTTCTTCAGTAATCATGTTTCACAGGCTTGCTGGGCTATCACTTTGTTCTAGAAGCTTCTTCTTCCCCTTTTTTTTTTTTTTTTAAAGAGAGAGAGAGAATATGAATATGAGCAGTGGGGAAGGGGCAGAGGGCCAGGGAGAGACAGAATCTTAAGCAGGCTCCACACTCATTGTGGAGCCTGACTTGAAGCTCAATCTCATGACCCTGAGATCATGACCTGAGTCAAAATAAAGAGTCAGACACTTAACTGACTGAGCCACCCAGGCACCCCCCCTCCCGGGAGCTTCTAGGATTCTTGACATGAGGACTTCCAGGAAATGCCCTCAGCAGCAGTCCCTCAGCCAATGGTAGACTGAAGTCCTTCAGATTAGGACAACTCTGAGGGGAGTTCTAAACCATCTCCCAGATGATTCCAGTGGGATGGATCCCCAGGGACCTGGTCATAGATGCACTCTGTAGGCTTTTTTTTGCTGTCTCGCTCCGTGCTATCTGTGGTAGGTAAGACGCTCCCTGGTGGTCTAGTGGTTAGGATTCGGCGCTCTTACCTGTGGTAGCTAAGAATAATGGCCCCAAAGAAATCCACACCCTACTCCCTAGAACCTGTGAGTGCGTTACTTTATGGGGCAGAGGGGACTGTGTAGATGAGGTCCAGCTTTTGGGACTTAAAATGGAGAGATAAAGCCAGATTATCTAGGTAGGCTTGATCTGATGGCATGAGCCTTCAAAAGCTGAGAACGTTTCCCAACTGTAGTGAGAGAGAAGGATGACAGAGGGAGGTCAGAGACATGAGATATTCTGGCTTTGAAGATGGGGGTCACCATCTCCGACTGGAAGAAGGGGGCCATGAACCAGAGAACACAAGTGGTCTCTAGGACCTGCAAAAGGCAAGGGCTGCTGACACCTTGATTTTAGCCTAGTGAGATCTGTGTCAGACTTCTGACCTACAGAATGATGAAATAAGAAATTTGTGTTGTTCTAAACCACCACATATGTGGTAATTTATTATGGCAGTAATGGAAAGCTAATTCATTCCTGTACTCATTCCAGAATTAGCTCTGAAATAAATCTCTTGAATTTAAACCCCTGTCTCAGGGTCTCTTTCTTGGGGTGATCCCCTCTGCAAGGTGCCATATGGAGTTTACTACCTAAGAATATGACCTATTCTTTTTATCATAGTTCTCCAGTTAGGAATTAGATTTCTGTGTTTCTTAATGTACCTCTTATGACTTTGTGTAATGTCTAGCAGTGAACAAATGTTCCATCAATATGTGTTGGTTCAATTGACGGAACAAAAACATCCACTAATGAAGTTCACCAGCTATCTATGCAGTCACATGCTGGACTAGAAGCAGATTCTTAGGGCAATTCCATCTCAAATGCTGTAGCAGTGGCATTTGCATTTCTGGTCTGGTCATGGCAACACTTATAGTTTCTAGCACTAAGTCAGACATTTCTAGTACTAAATGTAGTACTAGGGACCAACCAAAGAGGCAACTGGTTCCGACTCAGACAGCAAGGACAACTGTAATTAGCTTAAACATGTATCTTGTATGTTGAGTTTGAATTCATAGCTTCATTTGAAATAATAAGTACTCAGTAATTTTTCTTTTAGTGGAAATATGCAGTAAATAGTCTTGATCTCATTTGAAACCACAACTCTTGCAGCTTTCAGAGTAACACTGACAGAGCAGGTTCCAACTATGGCAGAGACCCCGAGTTAGGCAATCTGAGCACTGGCCAGTATCTTGTTCTCCCCTTCTGAGCTCACAGAAGGCTACACTTCGCAATCCCTGTGGTTGGACCACATTAGGGGATTAGTTCTGGGTCAATGTCACCCTCTGGTTTGAAGCGCTTAATTGCCAGTAGGATACCCTCTCCTCACTTGCTTTTTTTTTTAAACAATCATCAAGGTGGCTGTGTGTTCCAGATGTTGTAGCTTCAGATTATGGAACTGCCTTCAGTCTGGACTAGGTAGAGAGGATAATTGCTCTGAAGATTAGGCTGGGTTTGCAGTGGGCTTTGCACCCAAAAGAAATAAGCCATTGATGTGCTAAACTGCTGAGATTTTGAGGTTGTTCCTCAGCATTACCTAGCTTCTAGAGGCCCCTCCTTGAGTTACTATAAATATAGGCCATGGCTCTTGGAAAGATCAGGGAAGGCAATGCAGTCTGTGGGAATAGTGTCCCCATGCCTGTGGCCTTCGATGTGTATAAATCAGTAAATATCACTCAAGTTGAAGAAGTAAAATCTGGGTGAGGGGGAATATATACATTTTGTCAGATACCACGTATTTCACATTAACAGAGATGGTATAAGTCTACCTAAAGTTTATAGCATCAAAATCAGATTACTGGAGAGCCCACATAAACTTTGCTGAGCTACAAACACAGAGATCAGAACCTCACTGTAGTGAAGTTGTTGACAAAGTTCTCCACTTTTTCACAAAATGCATGTGATGCCCATGTGTCCAGGTAAGGAAAAATAACTCAGTGTGTGTCAGTCCGAATGAGAACCTTCCATTGACTGGAAAGTGGAATTTTTATATATTGATTTTATCAGCTATTCTACTGATCAATTTTGCCCATTTTCGGAGCGATTCTCTTTTAAGTGAAACTATACTGTGTCAGTTGTATTGTATACTCAACTGAAGCCAAGTGAGTCCTTGCTGGGCATTTGTTCTGGGTTCCAAAAGATCCCAGTGCTCGAGAGATCCTGAAGCAATGAATTTGCAGTGCACTTAAGCAACTAGATAAGGGTTTTTCCACTTGGTCTTGTTGGCATTTTTGGCCAGATAGTTCTTCATTATAGAGGACTGTCCTGTGAATTGTGGGCTTCTTAGCAGCATCTCTGGTCTCTACCCACTAGATGCCAGTAGCTCCCTTAGTTGTGATGGTCAAAAACATCTCCAGATACTGCCCCATGTCTCCTGAGGAGGCAAAATCACCCCGGGTGAGGATCACTGGCTTAGTGAGAAGACACATAGGGACAAGGAATTACTTGCTGCAGTACATACTATATCCTAAATAAGATATACACTGAAGTTATATTCAAATCAAATGGTACCAATAATTGTAATAAAGTGACAGGAAAGGTAACTGGAGTGCTTCATGGAGGAGAAAGGGAAGGACCTCTGCTCTACAGTAAGCAGAACCTTGAGAGCTTCAATTAGTGTTTATAGAGCCCTTATTACTAAAATATTTTTTTGGAATCAACTCTTATGTTTGCATAAACATACACTGATATCATTATCATCTCTGGAGGCAAATTGGGAATAAAGTATGGTGGTTCCTTATTTCCCTTTTGGTTATGTATTTCACTGTCCCTAATTCTCATGTTCATCTTAATCTTTCACTCCCTCTTCTTCTCTACTGACCCCTTGCCTTCCTCTTGTGCCTCCTACTTTCTCCTCTCATTCATCAAGACATGAGGAGAAGGGAAGTGGTGACAATAGTGGGTATTTTTTGGTTAGTCATCTGTCATTCACTTTCCTCTTCCCCCTTCCTAATGGCTCCCAGATTTTCTTTTTGTAGTTTAGCAGCCATTAGTTTGGGTAGGATCTACTCCAGTGGTCCGCTCCCTGGGTGAGCTTGGGCCACTCCTAGTCAGACAAATTTCATTGCAATAGCTCCAGGTACTGGTTCAGGGATTGGTGTATAACCCATAATAAGCCAGTCTGTGATCGGCTTTCTCCAGGTCAAAGTGATTTACTCAGAAGTAGGCGGTGAATGGAGGAGAACCAAATACAATGAAGGCCAGAAACTTTGACTGTTGTTTGGAAGAAGACAAGGTCTGTCTGCTGGAGAATGTGGTATGAGGTGGCATAATTTCTGTAGTTCTCTCTGCTAATGTTTTTACAGTTCTTAGATAAGGAAACAAAAAATTTGAGAGGCAAGTTACTCACAGCCACAAAACTGTGATCTCAGTCCAGATCTGTCTGACTCCACAGCCTGTGCTCTTCTCATGGTTCCTTGTGATCTCTCAGCTGCATGGGATAAATGACTCCTGGGAAGGAGTTTGGGTCTACTTGGAGGCTTCTGTATCCCAGCTGCGACTGCCCCTTTGGAGCTGATTTGTTCTGCAAATCTGGCACATTCATTCCAATATAACTGGATTACACCTACTTCTCTCCACTGGCTCCTATAGCCTTCTCCAAGCCTTACTTCTCCCCATAGCACTTATCACCTACTACCATCTTCATTTACATTGTTCTGTTATTTCACTGGCTCTCCACACCCTCATCCCTTCTCTTCCCCACTGGACTACAAGATTAGGATGTTAAGAGGGAGGAGTCAAGATGGCGGAGAAGTAGCAGACTGAGACTATCCATCGGCAGATCGAAGAGAAGAACAGCAATTCTGGAAACAGAAAAACAACCACTTTCTGAAAGGTAGGACCGGCGGAGAAGTGAATCCAAAACAACGGGAAGATAGACCCCGGGGGGAGGGGCCAGCTCCTGGCAAGCGGGGGAGCAACGGCGCACAAAATCAGGACTTTTAAAAGTCTGTTCTGCTGAGGGACATCGCTCCAGAGGCTACCCGGAGCAAAGCCCACGCGGGGTCAGCGTGGCCTCAGGTCCCGCAGGGTCACAGAAGGATCGGGGGTGTCTGAGTGTCACAGAGCTTGCGGGTATTGGAACGGGAAAGCCGGCTACAGAGACAGAGCCAACAGTAAGCTCGCAGCTCAGTGTTACCTTGAACCAGTCGCAGGCTCGGTGAGCTCGGAGCGCAGCGGGAGGTCAGGCAGACGGGAGTGACTGAGCGCTGTTCTCTGAGGGCGCACTGGGGAGTGGGGCCCTGGGCTCTCGGCTCCTCCGGGCCGGAGACCAGGAGGCCGCCATTTGTATTCCCGTCCTCTGGAACTCTACGGAAAGTGCTCAGGGAACAAAAGCTCCTGAAAGCAAACCCGAGCGGATTACTAACCCCGGTCCCTGATAAGGGCGGTGCAATTCTGCCTGGGGCAAAGACACTTGAGAATCACTACAACAGGCCCCTCCCACAGAAGATCAACAAGAAATCCAGCGGAGACCAAGTTCACCTACCAAGGAGTGTGGTTTCAATACCAAGGAGAGCAGCAGAATTCCAGAGGAGGAGAAAGCAAAGCACGGAACTCATGGCCTTTTCCCTGTGATTTTTTTTTAGTCTTGCAGTTAATTTAATTTTTTTCTTTTTCATTTATTGTTTTTTTTCTCGCCTTCTGGTAAAATTTTTTTTTAACTTTTACCTTTTTCTTTTTTAACGTTTTTTAACTAGTTTATGGAATATATATATTTTTTCTTTTTTATATTTTTCTTATTTGTTTTCTTTTTTTAAAATTCTTTTATTTTCTTTTTTTTTCTGTTTTCTTATTTTTTTCTTTCTTCGTTTTTGAACCTCTTTTTATACCCTTTCTCCCCCCTAACGATTTGGGATCTCTACTAATTTGGTTAAAGCATATTTTCCTAGGGTTGTTGCCACCCCTTTAGTATTTTACTTGCTCCTTCATATACTCTTATCTGGACAAAATGACAAGATGGAAAAATTCAACACAAAAAAAAGAACAAGAGGCAGTACCGAAGGCTAGGGACCTAATCAATACAGACATTGGTAATATGTCAGATCTAGAGTTCAGAATGACAATTCTCAAGGTTTTAGCCGGGCTCGAAAAAGGCATGAAAGATATTAGAGAAACCCTCTCGAGAGATGTAAAAGCCCTTTCTGGAGAAATAAAAGAACTAAAATCTAACCAAGTTGAAATACAAAAAGCTATTAATGAGGTGCAATCAAAAATGGAGGCTCTCACTGCTAGGATAAATGAGGCAGAAGAAAGAATTAGTGATATAGAAGACCAAATGACAGAGAATAAAGAAGCTGAGCAAAAGAGGGACAAACAGCTCCTGGACCACGAGGGGAGAATTCGAGAGATAAGTGACACCATAAGACGAAACAACATTAGAATAATTGGGATTCCAGAAGAAGAAGAAAGAGAGAGGGGAGCAGAAGGTATACTGGAGAGAATTATTGGGGAGAATTTCCCCAATATGGCAAAGGGAACAAGCATCAAAATTCAGGAGGTTCAGAGAACGCCCCTCCAAATCAATAAGAATAGGCCCACACCCCGTCACCTAATAGTAAAATTTACAAGTCTCAGTGACAAAGAGAAAATCCTGAAAGCAGCCCGGGAAAAGAAGTCTGTAACATACAATGGTAAAAATATTAGATTGGCAGCTGACTTATCCACAGAGACCTGGCAGGCCAGAAAGAGTTGGCATGATATTTTCAGAGCACTAAACGAGAAAAACATGCAGCCAAGAATACTATATCCAGCTAGGCTATCATTGAAAATAGAAGGAGAGATTAAAAGCTTCCAGGACAAACAAAAACTGAAAGAATTTGCAAACACCAAACGAGCTCTACAGGAAATATTGAAAGGGGTCCTCTAAGCAAAGAGAGAGCCTACAAGTGGTAGATCAGAAAGGAACAGAGACCATATACAGTAACAGTCACCTTACAGGCAATACAATGGCACTAAATTCATATCTCTCAATAGTTACCCTGAATGTTAATGGGCTAAATGCCCCTGTCAAAAAAAACAGGCTATCAGAATGGATAAAAAAACAAAACCCATCTATATGTTGCCTCCAAGAAACTCATTTTAAGCCCGAAGACACCTCCAGATTTAAAGTGAGGGGGTGGAAAGAATTTGCCATGCTAATCGACATCAGAAGAAAGCAGGAGTGGCAATCCTTATATCAGATCAATTAGATTTTAAGCCAAAGACTATAATAAGAGATGAGGAAGGACACTATATCATACTCAAAGGGTCTGTCCAACAAGAAGATCTAACAATTTTAAATATCTCTGCCCCCAACGTGGGAGCAGCCAACTATATAAACCAATTAATAACAAAATCAAAGAAACACATCAACAATAATACAATAATAGTAGGGGACTTTAACACTCCCCTCACTGAAATGGACAGATAGATCATCCAAGCAAAAGATCAACAAGGAAATAAAGGCCTTAAACGACACACTGGACCAGATGGACATCACAGATATATTCAGAACATTTCATCCCAAAGCAACAGAATACACATTCTTCTCTAGTGCACATGGAACATTCTCCAGAATAGATCACATCCTCGGTCCTAAATCAGGACTCAACCGGTATCAAAAGGTTGGGATCATTCCCTGCATATTTTCAGACCACAATGCTCTAAAGCTAGAACTCAACCACAAAAGGAAGTTTGGAAAGAACCCAAATACATGGAGACTAAACAGCATCCTTCTAAAGAATGAATGGGTCAACCGGGAAATTAAAGAAGAATTGAAAAAAATTATGGAAACAAATGATAATGAAAATACAACTGTTCACAATCTGTGGGACACAACAAAGGCAGTCCTGAGAGGAAAATATATAGCGGTACAAGCCTTTCTCAAGAAACAAGAAAGGTCTCAAGTACACAACCTAACCCTACACCTAAAGGAGCTGGAGAAAGAACAAGAAAGAAACCCCAAACACAGCAGGAGAAGAGAAATCATAAAGATCAGAGCAGAAATCAATGAAATAGAAACAAACAAACAAACAAAAAAACACAATAGAACAAATCAAGGAGCTGGTTCTTTGAAAGAATTAATAAAATTAATCAACCCCTGGCCCGACTTATCAAAAAGAAAAGAGAAAGGACCCAAATAAATAAAATCATGAATGAAAGAGGAGAGATCACAACTAACACCAAAGAAATACAAACTATTATAAGAACATACTATGAGCAACTCTACGCCAACAAATTTGACAATCTGGAAGAAATGGATGCATTCCTAGAAACATATAAACTACCACAACTGAACCAGGAAGAATTAGAAAGCCTAAACAGACCCATAACCAGTAAGGAGATTGAAACAGTCATTAAAAATCTCCAAACAAACAAAAGCCCAGGGCCATACGGCTTCCCGGGGTTATTCTACGAAACATTTAAAGAAGAACTAATTCCTATTCTCCTGAAACTGTTCCAAAAAATTGAAATGGAAGGAAAACTTCCAAACTCATTTTATGAGGCCAGCATCACCTTGATCCCCAAACCAGACAAGGATCCCATCAAAAAAGAGAGCTATAGACCAATATCCTTGATGAACACAGATGCGAAAATACTCAACAAATTACTAGCCAATAGGATTCAACAGTACATTAAAAGGATTATTCACCACAACCAAGTGGGATTTATTCCAGGGCTGCAAGGTTGGTTCAACATCCGCAAATCAGTCAATGTGATACAACACATCAATAAAAGAAAGAACAAGAACCATATGATACTCTCAATAGATGCTGCAAAAGCATTTGACAAAGTACAGCATCCCTTCCTGATCAAAACTCTTCAAAGTGTAGGAATAGAGGGCACATACCTCAATATCATCAAAGCCATCTATGAAAAACCCACCGCAAATATCATTCTCAATGGAGAAAAACTGAAAGCTTTTCCACTAAGGTCAGGAACACGGCAGGGATGTCCATGATCACCACTGCTATTCAACATAGTACTAGAGGTCCTAGCCTCAGCAATCAGACAACAAAAGGAAATTAAAGGCATCCAAATTGGCAAAGAAGAAGTCAAATTATCACTCTTCGCAGATGATATGATACTATATGTGGAAAGCCCAAAAGACTCCACTCCAAAACTGCTAGAACTTATACAGGAATTCAGTAAAGTGTCAGGATATAAAATCAATGCACAGAAATCAGTTGCATTTCTCTATACCAACAGCAAGACAGAAGAAAGAGAAATTAAGGAGTCCATCCCATTTACAATTGCACCCCAAACCATAAGATACCTAGGAATAAACCTAACCAAAGAGGCACAGAATCTATACTCAGAAAACTATAAAGTACTCATGAAAGAAATTGAGGAAGACACAGAGAAATGGAAAAATGTTCCATGCTCCTGGATTGGAAGAATAAATATTGTGAAAATGTCTATGCTACCTAAAGCAATCTACACATTTAATGCAATTCCTATCAAAGTACCATCCATCTTTTTCAAAGAAATGGAACAAATAATTCTAAAATTTATATGGAACCAGAAAAGACCTCGAATAGCCAAAGGGATATTGAAAAAGAAAGCCAACGTTGGTGGCATCACAATTCTGGACTTCAAGCTCTATCACAAAGCTGTCATCATCAAGACAGCATGGTACTGGCACAAAAACAGACACACAGATCAATGGAACAGAATAGAGAGCCCAGAAATAGACCCTCAACTCTATGGTCAACTAATCTTCGACAAAGCAGGAAAGAATGTCCAATGGAAAAAAGACAGCCTCTTCAATAAATGGTGCTGGGAAAATTGGACAGCCACATGCAGAAAAATGAAATTGGACCATTTCCTTACACCACACACAAAAATAGACTCAAAATGGATGAAGGACCTCAATGTGCGAAAGGAATCCATCAAAATCCTTGAGGAGAACACAGGCAGCAACCTCTTCGACCTCAGCCGCAGCAACATCTTCCTAGGAACAACGCCAAAGGCAAGGGAAGCAAGGGCAAAAATGAACTAGTGGGATTTCATCAAGATCAAAAGCTTTTGCACAGCAAAGGAAACAGTTAACAAAATCAAAAGACAACTGACAGAATGGGAGAAGATATTTGCAAACGACATATCAGATAAAGGACTAGTGTCCAGAATCTATAAAGAACTTAGCAAACTCAACACCCAAAGAACAAATAATCCAATCAAGAAATGGGCAGAGGACATGAAGAGACATTTCTGCCAAGAAGATATCCAGATGGCCAACAGACACATGAAAAAGTGCTCCATATCCCTCGGCATCAGGGAAATACAAATCAAAACCACAATGAGATATCACCTCACACCAGTCAGAATGGCTAAAATCAACAAGTCAGGAAATGACAGATGCTGGTGAGGATGCGGAGAAAGGGGAACCCTCCTACACTGTTGGTGGGAATGCAAGCTGGTGCAGCCACTCTGGAAAACAGCATGGAGGTTCCTCAAAATGTTGAAAATAGAACTGCCCTATGACCCAGCAATTGCACTATTGGGTATTTACCCTAAAGATACAAACGTAGTGATCCAAAGGGGCACGTGTACCCGAATGTTTATAGCAGCAATGTCCACAATAGCCAAACTATGGAAAGAACCTAGATGTCCATCAACAGATGAATGGATCAAGAAGATGTGGTATATATACACAATGGAATACTATGCAGCCATCAAAAGAAATGAAATCTTGCCATTTGCGACAACATGGATGGAACTAGAGCGTATCATGCTTAGCGAAATAAGTCAAGCAGAGAAAGACACTATCATATGATCTCCCTGATATGAGGAAGTGGTGATGCAACATGGGGGCTTAAGTGGGTAGGAGAAGAATAAATGAAACAAGATGGGATGGGAGGGAGACAAACCATAAGTGACTCTTAATCTCACAAAACAAACTGAGGGTTGCTGGGGGGAGGGGGTTTGGGAGAAGGAGGTGGGATTATGGACATTGGGGAGGGTATGTGCTTTGGTGAGTGCTGTGAAGTGTGTAAACCTGGTGATTCACAGACCTGTACCCCTGGGGATAAAAATATATGTTTATAAAAAAAAAAAAAGAAGAAGGGAATCTTTCTGCCCTTCAACAGATGAATGGATAAGGAAAATGTGGTCCATATACACTATGGAGTATTATGTCTCCATCAGAAAGGATGAATATCGACTTTTGTAGCAACATGAATGGGACTGGAAAAGATTATGCTGAGTGAAATAAGTCAAGGAGAGAGAGTCAATTATCACATGGTTTCACTTACTTGTGGAGTATAACAAATATCATGGAGGACATGGGGAGTTGGAGAGGAGAAGGGAGTTGGGGGAAATTGGAAGGGGAGGTGAACCATGAGAGACTATGGACTCTGAAAAACAATCTGAGGGGAATGAAGTGGTGGGGGGGGTGGGAGGTTGGGGTACCAGGTGCTGGGTATTATAGAGGGCACAGATTGCATGGAGCACTGGGTGTGGTGCAAAAATAATGAATACTGTTATGCTGAAAATAAATAAATTTAATTAAAAAAAAGATTAGGATGTTACAAAAATTGATAGAATTTATATTTTAGAGTAGTTTTAGGTTTATAAAAATATTAGCAAGTGCAGAGTTCTCATATTCTCCATCATCCTCTTCTTTTTTCTCTCTATACTTCCCTCCCGGCCTCCTCTCCAATCCAACCCCTGGCAGCCATTGACCTTTTTACTGTCTGTAGTATTGCCTTTTAGAATCTCATACTGTTGGTATCATTATAATAGGTAGCTTTTTTTACTTCCTTCACTTAACAATATGCATCTATGTTTCCTTCTGTCTTTTCATGGCTTGTTAGTTCATTTATTTTTATTGCAAAATAATATTCCATTGCAGGGATATATTATGTTTTGTCATTCACCTATTGAAGGACATCTTGTTGCTTCTAAGTTTTGGCCATTATGAATAATGCTGTTGTAAGTATTCATGTACACATTTATCTATGGACCTATGTTTGGACTCATTTGGATAAATTGGATCTTATGGTAAGAATATGTGTGGTTTTAGAAGAAACACAAACTGTATTCCAAAATGCCTATACCATTTTGCATTCCCACCAGCAGTGAATGGGAGTTCCAATTGCTCCACATCCTCACCAGTGTTTGTTATCAGTATTTTGGATTTTGTACATTCTTGTAGATGTGTAGGGGTATCTTACTAGGGTTTTACTTTGCATTTGCCTGACGATATATGATGTTCAGTATCTTCTTGTGCTTATTTGCCATCTATGTATCTTCTTTGCTGAGGTACTTGTTCAGATATTTTGTCTATTTTGTTTAGTTAGGCTGTTTCCTTATTGTTGAGTTTTAAGAGTTCTTTGTATATTTTGGATCACTATCTTTTAAGGGTATGTGTTTTTGTAAAATTTTCTGCCAATCTGTGACTTGTTTTTTCATTCTCTTAATAATGTCATTCACAGAAGTTTTCAGTTATAGTGAAGTCCAATCTCATTCAGATTTTTTCTTTCATGAATTGTGCTTTTGGTATAAGAATAGGGTTTTTTTCACCTGTTTTTTTTTTTTCATTGTTTTATCCTTAGCTCATAAAACATTTCTTGGTGCATAGTAAGGACTCAATAAATATTTGTTGAAAGACCAAGTGTTGTTACCTTGGGGAATGATACTCTTTGCTTCCTTCCTTCCTTCCTTCCTTCTCTTTTTTCTCTGGAGAAAAGAAGTTAATAAACTTTGATTATATATTCTGGAGATAAATGGGAAAAAATGACCCATAAAAATATGTAGATGGAGGAAGGGTCTGTAACATAGGTGGAGAGTGATAGGAATAAAAAAATATTTCTGAATTTATTATTCTTGACCAAGATGTGAGGGAGGGAAGTGCAGTGTAATCTTTTAGAGAGAGAGACAGGTCACAAGAAGCAGCCTGATAAACTTCCATCATTGTTCTCCATCAGAGGATTCTGAAAACTTTGGGTGCATTGCACTGCTCTGGTGCTACAGTTTTAACTGGATTTTGGGATTTTTTTTTTTTTTTTTTTTTTAAGGAGAAGATTCCTCTGCTCTAAGTATAAAAGAGTCTTTGGCTTTTCAGTATCTCCCACCTCATCAATGAACAGATGCACTGGGAGTCCTAGGAGGTACTAGGATAAGACATTGGAAAGGAAATATCCTTCCATGAACAGTTATGATTTTTTGTTATAAAGAGACAAAGCTGAAGCTAAAAGCAGTCCATGCTGGCCTCTATAGCTTCTAAGGGAGTACCTGTGTTTATGGCAGCTCTGGAAGTTGTAGGCTGGGGACCTCTGAAGAAAGAACTTGCTATTCATCTGCAAGGTAGGTAACATCTTCCAGCTGCTGGCACCTTGGGGACCGACCTCCTTCTCCTGCCAGGACCATTCTTCCGAGGTAGCCCCTCGAAAAGCTGTGTCCCAGAGCTCCCATTGGATCGGTCATGGTGTTATCAGATTTGCATTTGGGTCTAAAGCCCCCTTGCCTAATCCTGATTCCTCCTCCCTCCCTGGCACTGGGGAGAGATCTGTCTGGTTGCCTGAAGTCTCGCTGCTCAGTTCCAGTCTGTTCCCCTCTTATGTTATAGCAGCCGCACCCACAGCAGCAGACCACTTGCCTTCCTGATGTCTCTGTGTCTGCTTCTCAGAGGACCTCGCTGGTCCAGGATCTTATTCATTTCTAAATGAAATCCTGAAAAACAAAACAAAAAAAAGCAAAAACAAAAAACTCTGTCTATATAAATCAAGTTTATATATAAAGTTTATTATAAAAAGTAGTCTGCAGTATACAGTATAGAGGTAGACACGGTATAGAGATATTTATATCTAATGAGCGGTGGGTAACTCCTCCTCCCCCATTCTATCCATTTCAATTCTACTCCTCATAGGAGTGGTAGATTTGGTGTACATCTTTGTCCACATTTTTCTAGGCATATACATATACTGACAGCTTTGTATTACACAAGGAACTCCATAATGCATGCATTGTTTTGCACCTGGAATTTTTTTTTTTTAGTAGTATGTTTTAGGGATTTTTCCATGTGAGGACAATAAACCTGCCTCCATCCTGTAGACAGCTGCATAGTATTCTATTGTAGACATTCATGAATGTTTCTTTTTCTTTCTGTCCTATTTCCTTGTTTTTCATTCTTCCTTTTTTCCCTCTAAATGAAAAAAAAATAGACATTGCTCACAGTAACAAAAATTCCAACTATGTACAATGAGAAATAAATGTTATCCTTCTGCATCTCTGCATGTGAACCCCATTTCCAAGAGATCACACTGCTAGCACTGATTTGTTTTGTTTTGATGGTTTCCATGATAACTATGAGTGTTCTATTTCTTTTTTAAATTTCTATCAAAATAATAGTTTCCATAGCTAAAAAAAGGAAACAGAAATAAAGACTTGCAAAGAGTAACATCGTTTAAATGGGCTCATAGGACAGACTGAAGGCATGGACATGTGCTTGGTTCAGCATCTTGAACCCAAGTCTGATCACATGGGAGAAATGTTGGTTATTATTCAAAAGGCAGTCTTAGTTCTAATCCTGCTCCGTCACTTCCTGGCTGTGTAGACTTGGGCTTTATGTGCCTCATTTTCCTTATCTTTAAAATTAGAATACAATAGTACCTAGCTGGTAGGGTTTCCATGAATTGGAAAGAAAGGCCTGTACTGTATATGTCAGGATTTGGGTTGCACTTGTGGCACGTACTGACAACACGATGACCTTGTCATCCTTCTCAGGTTACAGTCTCATTAGTAAAAATGGGACTGGTCAGAGTTCCCTCCTGAAGTTACATGAGGACTCAATTAGTGAAATAGTAATGTAAAAGTATATAAAAATAAAGTAAAAATATATAAATATATAAAAAAAATAAAAAATAGGGGTGCTTGGGTGGCTCAGTGGGTTAAGCCTCTGCCTTCAACTCAGGTCATGATCTCAGAGTCCTGGGATCGAGCCCCACATCGGGCTCTCTGCTCAGCAGGGAGCCTGCTTCCCCCCTCTCTCTGCCTGCCTCTCTGCCTACTTGTGATCTCTGTCTATCAAATAAATAAATAAAATCTTAAAAAAATAAAAAATATATATTAATTAAAAAAAAAGTATAAAAAAGATACCAAAGGCACTCCATAAATGCTAGTTTCTCTCTTTCAGTCCTGTTAGGAATGGATGATTGCCCTAGATCTGAGAATCTTATGTAGTTTCCCATGGGATCACTGGTAGATCATAAGCTTCTCAGTTGCTTAAGAAATGTCTGTGGGTTCTACAATTCTTTCATGAGCCTGAAAACTTAACTATTAGATAAAGAAAAAACATTTCTAACACTGACAGAAATGTAGGAGAACACAAATTTTGTCTGTTTCAAACTAATGTCTGCTAATGTCAAGGCTCTGCACATTTTTATTGATTATTGGAAGGAGAAATGTCATTTTATTTAATTTTCATTGACATTGCTATTTTCTTGGTGATTTGCTGTTTCCAGTACTAAAATTAATTATAGTTGACTTTCTTCAGGTCACATATATTTATGATTTTAATTAATTTGAAAAACATTCTAAATATGAAGAATCATGAAGATTTAGTATAATGTTTGCTTAGTTACCAATCGTTCTCACATATTCATCGGGATTAATACTAAACTTAAGAAATTTCCAATTATATTTTTGTAATAAAAGATTATCTGTGGCAGCTTCTAACATTTATGAAGCAGTGCAAGAGGACATTCTAAATTTCTAGTTGTTTTTCCAAAGTAAATAGGTTGGTTGATCTTGAGTGCATTGCCCATTTCATGGAAGAATTATAGCTAAAGGGAAATATCAGCAGCAATACCATAGAACACTAAGAAGTCTGTGTGTTTAGAAAAGTGGTCATAGTGTGGAAAGAAGAATCTTGAAGACAAAGGCATATCTGATGTTGGTACTATTTGTATTATTTTCTTTCATTTCTCTAGCTGGCTAAATTTGAACGAGAGTTGGTATACCAAGTATCTTAGTATTAGTATCTTAGTATCTTAGTATTCTGGTTTCCCAGAAGTCAATCCTAAGTCAAGGATGTCAGTATGGTCAATTTATTAAGAACATGGTCCCTTGGGATGCCTGGGTGGCTCGGTGGGTTAAAGCCTCCGCCTTCAGCTGAGGTCATTGTCCTGGGGTCCTGGGATGGAGCCCCACATCGGGCTGTCTGCTCAGCAGGGAGCCTGCTTCCTCCTCTCGCTCTCTGCCTGCCTCTCTGCCTGCTTGTGATCTCTGTCTGTCAAATAAATAAATAAAATCTTAAAAAAAAAAAAAAGAACATGGTCTCAGGAGAAACTGGTAAGGAAGTAGATGAAGCACGACAGGGAGTGGGAGGGTGCCGAGCCAGGGAACACTTTTAGCCTAGTTCCTAGTGTGCTTCCACAGTGGAACTCCCTAAACTGCACTCCAGAAAAAGTCCTGTCATGAGAATAAAGGGTTTTCATATTTTCTTTTCAGTCAGTCCCTGGATCTGTGAATGCCCAGATACTTCTGGCTATAGAGACAGCAAATCTGATGGTTTAAAGACAGTTCCCTCCAGAATGTCATGGGTGTGAGCAGTGGGCATCAAAGCACACAGTGCCTAGGGGAGGGTGCACAGAACTGGTCCCAGGAACCAGGGAATCTGGACCAGGGATAATGTCTACATGGAGCAAAATTCTTTAAATTAGAACTTGAATTCCAAGTCTATATAGGCCAATCAATGGTATTGGGGAAGAAAACTAGGGATGTTTCTGGTAATACATTCAGAGCAGGAAACAACAACAACAACAACAACAACAAAAATAGCTTGGAGATGAATGCAGATTCCTTGTGAAAATTTTATCTATTAACATTTTGAAGTTCAGAATTCAATAGCATCTGAGAAAATGATAATATAGAAGAATTCTTGGAACCAGTGTGGCCTGGATTTCCTTTTTCCAAAATGATTTATCACTTAGTGGGCCAGCCATTTCTGTTTATTGAGGTAGATTTTAATTTACACCAGGAGTATTCATGGAAAATCTAACTATGTGTCCTGTATTCTGCTGGGGACTCTGAGAAATATAAGTACAGTCCCATTTCAGCATTCAGTTTGATTTCTAAGATGATCAAGTCTGGGGAAACAAAGTCCTTGTAATATGCTCTATTGTGGGCCAAAAGGGAGTGGAGGGGGAATAGCAAAGAGGGAGAAGGACATTCACAGCTACTTGATGCTTCAGTTAAAGGTCTGAATTATGACTACATGAGAGATGTCTCCAGTAAGCACAAGTCCTATATATCTGTTCACGTGTCTCAGCTGTTACCCATCTGGGACACTGTTTTTCAAACTCAAAGCTCATGGAGGGCTTGCAAAACACTGATTTTTCTAGATCTCACGCTCAGAGATTTTGATTCAGGGTATCTTAGAAGGGTCTGAGAATTTGCATTGCTGACAAGTTCCCAGCTGTTGCAGACCCTTGGTCTTTGGACACATTTAGACTATATCGTTGATGTAGAAGCTCTTGCTAATGTTTGCAGACTTTTGGATTGGTTTTCAGTGGAAACGACAGTGGGCAGTGGCACATCAGAGTCATGTTTCTGAAGTTGGCAAATTGATATATTAGTTTTGCTTTTCCTTCTTTATCCTAAGGTCACTATTTTGAGGTGATTCTTTTAATAAAGCAAGGATGTGACTTCATTGCGTCTTTCTGCTTATTACACAGATGTCAGCCTATGCATATTTAATTGAGTACTGAGGGATCTTGGGAGCAAGAATCATATTACAACTACCTTACTGATCACTCTTGGTCAAACAACAATGCATCCGTTTTTGTTTCTTTGCTTTCAATAACATAGGCTTCTCTTACTCACATGAAGTAGAAAACCTAGTAATTTTAAATCGGTTTTAGGGTGCCATTAGATCTATCTAGAGCAGTCCAAATATATTCTTTATTTGGTTAGATCTTAGGCTAAACTATTAACTGGCTAGACATTCTAAACTCGAGAAGGAGCCTCTGAGTTTCTTAATTTCACTGGCCGTTTCATTCCCATTGCTGATCAACACTTTCAGGTGAGAAGACTTCCTGTAGGAGTCAAGGAACACCTAAGTTTCTGGGTCACAACAAGAAAATATATTTCACAGGAAAACAGATTTTCTAGAACAGGAATAGTAAGACAGCAAAGAGAACCAAACCAGGGAAAAGAAAAGACCGTGGTGCTTCTTATACTGGATGCTTCTGGGGTTCAGCAAAATGCACTTTAAAATAATCACGTTGCCTTTAAAATTAAATCACTTACATAATGATTTTGTGCTAGTAAATTTGTACATATAAGCAGTGCAGGGACATGACAGAGTGGCAATATTTGCAAAATGATTAGCAAGCAAATTTAGAATATGCTTATTTTAGGTTACAAATGACATAAAAATAAAATTAAAGGATCACTCTTCTGAAATACTTCTAGATATCTGATGACAAAAATATAGACCTCCATAATCCCATCTGAGAGTCATACTCTGGTGGATCTTTTGGATTATGTTCCCTCTTTGGAGTGATTCTCCATTTCCCCACCATGGGGTTGTTATAATAAGACGGGTCTTTCTCTCTTCTAAAGGAGGCATATCTTTGCCTTGACTCGCTCTTCCCCACTTTAGAAAGCCATTTAGGGATGTGCTTAGAGGAAACAGATAGGGAAGCTCTTTTCTAAGTGTTAGGGAGAAACAAGTTTATCTTTTCAAGCCTTTTACCAATTTAAGCTGATTGAAGGCTACAATGAGACTATAAGCAAAGGGCAATGTCTAAGCAGATTGCTCTACTTTTATTTTTTTGAACCACTTTATTGAGGTGTGATTGACATGTGAAAGGCTGTATATATTTAATGTAACAGCCTGATGAATTTAGGGATAAGCATAAAAATAAAAGTCATAAATCATCACATAGACATACCCCAAATTTTCCAAAGTCTCCTTCTACCCCCACTATTATTATTGTTGTTGTTAATGTATTGGTATGTGTGCATGTTGCATGTGTGTGTGTGTGTGTGTGTGTGTGTGTGTGTTATAAAAACACAAAACATAAGATCTGCCCTTTTGGAAAAATTTAAGTATCAATATAGTGTTGTTAGGTACAGATGCTATAATGTAGCTCTTCAGAACTTATTTATCTTATGTAAAACTTTGTACTCTTTGACAATTACCTCCCTATTTTCCTTCCCCCCAGCTCTTAGTAACCATCTTTCTGCTTCTGTGAATTTGAATATTTTAGATTTCACATATAAGTGAGACCAAAGAGTATTTGTCTTTTTGTGTCTAGCTATTTTCCTTAGCACAATGTTCTCTAGGTCCACTTATGTTGTAAACAGCAGGATTTCATTCTTTTTGAAGGCTGAATTATATTCCATTATATATATATATATATATATATATGAATATACATTCATCTGCTGATGGACACTGAGTTTGTTTCCATATCTTGTCTTTTGTGTCCAACTATTTCAAGTTCGGGCAAAAAGAGTCTTCAAATCTTACCCAGGAGCCAACTCTCATCACAAAGTTATGAGAATAGAGTGGGATTTGGACCAAGAATTAGTGTGTATGTGTGGGTGGGTATGTTAGCTAAAGATACTATTTAGACATCTAGGGTGATGAAACGAGCCAAAGGATCTTGGTGAAACATCATGGCAAATAAGATACACAGATCTCTTTAATGAGTCTGGTTTCCTGCCACAGAGCCATTGTGAAAATAGATTCTCCTCTTACAGAAGCATCATGGTAGCGTTGTCCACTTCATGGACATGCAAAATTCAAACTTCTGGCATTAGCTTGATTTGCTGACAGGTCAGCTCGTTTCCCAAGTTTTTCATTTTATAGGAGCTGAACTTTTATTCTATATGGGTTGAACGTGGAGTTAGTGAATATTCTGGAGGAGTGCTCTAAGACAAGGAAATTTGGTCAGGAGGAAAGAGAGCTGTTGAAACCATGGGCTTCGTTTCAACTTGACACTACAATTACAGAAATATAAAATTGCTAAATCATAGTATCAGTACCAACCTCAAAGAATATTCAGTGGATGCTTGAATATTATTTAGGATGCCAACTCACCTCTACAACATATCACCTAAAAGTCTGAAATCATTGGAGATTTCCTGATGTAGTTATTGCAATTTTATTTTTTGGAATCTTCTTGCTTCTTACTTGGATTATTTACAATTGTTTTTTAGAGAACAATTGTTTTGTTTTTAGAGTAGATTATTTACAATTGTTTTTAGAGTTTTTTAAAGTACAGTTGTTTTTAGAGTGGTTTTTAATACCACTCAGGTATTAAGTACTACTTAAATTCTAGAGTCTTCTATAATGGAATCATGAATTGAAAATTATCAGTCCCATTTTCCTAATGTTGATGATCCCAATGACCTTTCCCTGATTTTCAAAAGGTGATAAGGCCACTTTCTGCCTACCTCTTCATCAGCGTATTTCTAGATACAGGTCAGAACTAGGTTTCTAGCATTTGTTCCTTAAGTAGTTTCCATTGTCAAGAGATTGCTTTTCACTTTTGGTTTTTCAGTAAAACTTCTTTGAGAGTTGTTACAATTTCTTTGGAGATTTGTTTTTTCAGTTATCCATACTGAAACTCTAGGGAGTCTAGGGAGGCAATTAGAGTCATTCTTTGGGTGTGGTAATAAATGAATATTAATTCCAAATTAAATAATAGCCTCTATATCTTTCAAAGAGGAGGGAAGCTTACCAGATTTTCTTCAGGAATTTTACAGAGGAGGATTCGAGGCACGCAAGTAATGATTATATTGTCACCAAAGTTTTTTAATTTATTTTATTTTATTTTATTTTTAAGATTTTATTTATTTACTTGAGAGAGAATGAGTGAGAGAGAGCATGAGAGAGGAGAAGGTCAGAGGGAGAAGCAGACTCCTCAAGGAGCTGGGAGCCCGATGCGGGACTCAATCCTGGAAGTCCGGGATCATGACCTGAGCAGTCGCTCCACCAAATAAGCCACCCAGGCTCCTCGTCACCAAAGTTTATGCAAGACTATATACAGATGTAGACACCAGGAAACATATGTCTATTTTAATTTGTGAACTTTACATAAGAGGTAGAATTATATGCTACCTAAATCCAGGTAAAAGCTGGTTTTAAATTGCACGTGTGCTCAGAATTGGCAGCTTTAATGGGTGCACCATAAGCTGTTGGGGATGGGGTGAGTGCTTTCAAAACATTTATGGGTGAAAAATGCAGAATGTTACCCTAAGATTTACAAAAAGTTATAGATCTGGTAGGACCCTTTATAGTAAAATAGTAATTTGAGAGGGGAATTTGCCTCCTTTAGCCAATTTGGCAGTGCGAATGTCACCCTGCCTTTTCCAGAATTGTGTCATTTATTACAAATTTAGGAATCAAATGATTTTTAAATTAATGTGCTAGTGTAATTTTTTCCAGAAACTGGGCAAAATTAAAGTAGAGCTCCCAGTCCTGGTAGTCCTCAGGCTCACCTGACTTGTCTGCTTGTGGCAATCTGTGGCAATGGCCCACATCTGCCGTCATCTCGGAAAGAGTCAAAGAGCAAAATTGCTCTTTGAGGAGACAAGCCTCAATCACATTCCTCCAACATTCTCCCCCCAAAACGTGCTCTAGGTTCATTTTGAGAAATAGAGAAATCAGGCCCAGCCTCCCACACTCCCGATTTGGGTTCTAAAATGCCAAAATGGATGAGGATAAAGGGGCTCCCAGCACATCTCTCAGTCACAGACACTGACCTGTCACGCATCTGTGGCCGTCACAATCAGCCCAGGGACTTCATATCTTTGAGGTAATAGAGAATTTCTCTTTCAGGTGGACTTAAAGAAATGAATTAAGGCTTGTCAGGGTGATTTTAAACAGACATATCTCCGATTTAAACCTTCTCCCTGGAAGATAGGTGGATATCCCAAATCATACGTTCAGGAAGAAGTATTCATTGGTTATAAGAGCCGATGAGATAGAAAAAAATGATAAAAGAGCTCCAGGGGACATCTACCGATCGGCTTGGTCTTTGAAACTCTCTCCCTCTGCGTGATCTGGAGACTTGGTCAAAGCCGGGGCGCCTGGTACCATCCTTGTCTTTCCTGTCTCTCCCTCCTCCGGAGCTACACGCTTGCCCAGTGGTCCAGAAAAGACTCCCGCGCACATGCTACTGTTTGGATGTCTGTTCTAATTAAAATTATATGATGTTCTGGGTTTCCCCCAGTGGGCAGAGGGGCTCTACTTCTGCATCGGTACCATGACAATGACAAACCCTGAGGACGGAACGGCTTGTACTAGAAATACAATGCGCTTCATGCAACCCTTCCTCTGAGTTTTCCTGACCACCTGGTCGGGTCAGGCCAGGTCATAGAATAGGAAACCCAGCAGCAGAGAGGAGCTGTGGCTGGGGGAGTGATGTCTCACAATATCTGGAGGAATGATGTAATCCATGACTTTATGAAAAAGAAAATACATAAATTAGTCAATGGGAATGCACAGCAGAATGAGAATTAAGTATGTTTTATAATGAAGAGACCCCCAAAATACATGAACGTCAAGGATGATAAAAACAGATTCTCCTCATGAAGAAAAACCCTAATAGACCTAAAAATGTAGGGGAGCTTTCACTCCTCCACTCTCCACAAACAAATGTTGAGGGAGAAGGTTTGACAAGACAGGCAAAGCAAAAAAGAGTTCAAAAAGTAGTAAATTTTTACAAAGACACATGTGAAGGATGAGGTCGGTTGGAAGGTGACAATGAAACATTAAAAAAAAAAAAATCTCCTGGGAGATTCTTCCCACGGTAGTTCATCTCTGAAGCTTGGAGTTCCTTTGGGATAGTGAGTGACCTTTGGCCATCCCACCAATCTGGAGGCCTTTGCTCTCTGGGCACCACCAAGCAGCTCTCTTGGGGCAATGTCCTGATAGTTCTTGTAAACCAGCAGACGCTCTTCATTTGAGCTGCATGCCTACAGCCCACGGCCCCACACTCCATGCTGACCCTGTGCTCTGAGAACTTACACTCTGTGCAGCCTAGCTGGGACCCCATGGCCTCTCTCCAGCCGATCATCTGTCTTGGTCTGTGGGTACATCACGAGCCTCTGTGCCATTTTGGAGTCAACACAAGACGGGGGTCTTTCTCGTGGCTATTCTACTGATCATGCCTTTATTTATTTTTTTTAAAGATTTTATTTATTTATTTGACAGACAGAGATCACAAGTAGGCAGAAAGGCAGGCAGAAATGCAAGCTCCCTGCTGAGCAGAGAGCGGGATGTGGGGCTCCATCCCAGGACCCTGAGATCATGACCTGAGGTGAAGGCAGAGGCTTAACCCACTGAGCCACCCAGGTGCCCCACTGATTATGCTTTTTGTTGCTACATCCCTGGCAGGGAGTTCCTTAGTAAGGAACTAAAAGCAGCATAAGATGCTTGTGGAGGACAGTGATGACTTCTGGAGGGCTTCCACGGCCTGGCATGTTTCCCAAGACACTGGGGTGCATTTCCATGCCCGCCACTCCCTGGAGAGGGCAGGAAGATGGGGAGCCTCCCGTCGCATTTCCCAGCTCTGCTGGATCCCAGTGGTCTGGTTCTCACAGGTGCATCCTGTAGGATAAGGGACAGATGACCAGGACCTTCACCTGTTCCTCACCATTTGCACGTGACCCTGTGGCATTTGTTGATGGTGATGGTACCTTTGGTGTTAAGCTGCAGAAACAGTAAAGTACCTCAAGCATTTGGGTGCAGGTAGTTTATTTCAGAGGTCCCCAGCAAACACGGGTACTTAATCCCACTGGGGAGCTCTGGGAAGCCCCTGTAGATGCTGCAGTTCAGAATGACCCCATCTGAGGGTGAGAGTTAAGGTGTTTCTACTCTCAGTCACTGGCGGAGGTCTGCTGGCTTGGACGAGCGGGTGCTTCCAGCCCACCTCCAGTGTGGGCCAAGTGGGCTCTGGAAGCCAGAGGAAGCCTGGGCAGCCGCAGGCAGAGGCTGACAGTTAGATGTCAGGCTGGCCTGCGTGCATGGGATGGAGAGGAGCAGCCTCTGGAGTTTTCCATTCTCTCTCTCTCGGGCTCTACCCATCGCAGTCTCCGGGGAGCACTGCTTCCATAACCAGCAGTTCTGGACTTGGCCCAGTCACCCTAGACCTGGTGGCCTGGGAAGGTGAGGCCTCAAAGAACAGGACTGCCGCTGGCTTCGCTGGGACACAGCCCTGGGAGGCATTTGTCATGTTAGCCACTTAACGAGGCCCAGGACGATTCAGCTTGGCGGAGGTTGTTATAGGCCAAGTGATGATTTTACCAGGCCACACGGGCATGTCCTGCGACTAAAACCATATACCTAACATCCCAAATCTGCCTCTGCTCTTTCCTCATCACAGATCCTGGGATTTTTGGTATTTCCTTGCTATTCCTGGGAGCCTCTGTGACCAGTCCTCACAGATGACCCTGGGCATGTCTGCTCATCAGGTTCATTTCCAGCGTGGGGCTCTGAGCTTTGTTCAGCAGAGTCTCGACGCATGGAGCTTGAGTATCTTGGTGGAGAATGAAGGCAGGAAGATGAGTCTGGGCCTGCAAGAGGGTCAGAGGGAGGTGCAAGGTTCTCAGTCCCCAGTGCCCAGTAGACGTCCTTTGGTCTTGAACAAGGGGGCCCTTTGGAAGGGCTGTCACACAAAGATGGCACCTGAAGTCTTAGCTCGTGAGATGATGGCTTCTAAGAAATCAGGAAAACCATGCCCCCTTCCCATTTCAGCCTCTGAAGCCTCAAGACAAAGAATTTTGTACTTAATAGATCAATCAGCCAAGTAACAATAGTTAATTAGGCAACGGCTGCTGGCCAACCAAAGTGGCCAAGGCTGAAGGAAACTCCCAGATGTCAGAAGGGGATCTCGCCTTTGGCAAGTTTACAACCTAAATGAGGAGACCAAACTTATAATGGGGGGGCTCCAAGGTAGCATGACTTAATTTTTTAGAACAAACATGCCAGAATTTTTACATGGCTAGTTCCCCCTCATGCATTCCTCTATTAAAATATTATTGTTTCTAATTATGTAATGCTCATTATCTGCACTGCAATGTGCTTGTGGTAACTCTGTTGGACAGCAGAACTGTGAAAATGAGATGATTTTTCTCAGCCACCCATAACCCGAGGTTACTCTTCTTCATCCCGCAACCATGATGCAACATTTTTATTGACTATGCCCGGGGCTTGGAGATGCGGTTAGAGAAAACGCTGATGGGGCTGGACCAGCACCAGGGCAGGGAGGCGAATCTGTCTCACCATGGTTGGATGCCACAATTGGAGCTTGTATAGAACAGGGGATTTGACTTCTAAAAGCCTAGTTTATGGTGATCCTTTCTGTCCAGGGAAGAGGGCTGATTTCTAGAGACACAAAGTACCGAGCTCCTACTGCGAGCCTAGTGATTTATACATATTTTAGCCTCACACTCTCCAATTAGGGAAATCGTATTTTCCTCCACTCCTCCACTTGCCAGATGAGGAAAATGGCCCAGGGAGCTTGGAAAAGTCACACTCCAACAGGCTCCTAGAGGTCAAGGCGGGTGTGACTGGTCTGTGGGACTTCATAGTTAGTGTAATGTACGGCCTGGGGAGAGGTCTTTCTCAGCAGCGGCTGGGATGAATGGAGGACTCGTCTCTTCATTTCAGTGGAGAGGAGTGTGGCCAGAAGCCCTGGCAGGGTTTTGTTTCCAGGATAACTGCAGTGGATGCCTGCCTGGGGCTGAGCGGGGACGCTACGGCAGCGGCCACACGTTTGCTCTCCCATTGTCCAGACACAGAGGAGGCTGCAGTGATGTTATCTTTGAGACTAACAACCAGATCTGTGCTATCCACGTCGACTCAAACACCCAACTCTAATTCTTGGGGTGAGAGGTACAGAGCAAGGGAAAGGAGGAGAGATGTCCTAATAAAAGAAGCAGCGCGGTGCGAATTCCATTTCTTAGAAAGAATCTTAAGAAGTTCTTTCTTTTGTCTGCATTGTCATCAACTCTCTGCCCGCTGTGCTTGCTTTCTTTCTGCTCCCCCTTCCCCTCAATATGCATCGAAACTTCTTTCTCCTCTTTTGTTCAGTTTAGCTGGAAAGATCTTTGGAGCGGAAGGAATGGGCGCCTTTAGCAAGCTCAGATATCAAATAATTTTTTCACCTCCCTGTAATTGAAATCACAGGATCAGGATTTGCTTCCCTTCTGGCCAGCTCCTCTCTTGTTCTCTGGGATCACAGATGGAGTGGGGTGAGGGTGCTGTTGACTCCCCACGGCTTGTCATCTGACAGACGGACACCCCAGCCAGGAAGGGGTCTGACTCTTAGATGAATTCTTTTATCCTCAAAGGGGCTTCCTGCAAAGGAAACCATTAGTGTTTTGCTATTGGGTTTCTACTCCCCATGGTGTCTAAGAAACCATTCATTTAATTTTGTGACATTTTGAGTGGATTTGGAGAGCTAAGCCCATTTGAAAAAGGCCTGTTCTTGTCGGGGAGGACAGAGGGAATGCAAATCGAATCCAAATGGTCAAACCACCGGCAGGCTGAGTGTGGGCCTGCCTGGCCCTGGGGACATTTCTGCTTCTCTTTTCAGCCTTTGAGACACATGTCATGGGTTATGTTCCTCATAATCGGTGATGTGGCACCCATCCTTTCCCTCGTCGTGGCTCGGAACTAACCCCAGGACCCGAGAAGAGTGGCTCGGAATTCCACAGGCAAGACAGCTTAAGAAGTCTCCTGCACTAAGGAAAATGACACTGTACATGTTTCTTCCTAATCTTGATCTGGCGGATGATGGTGAGGGGGTATCAAGGTCAAGGGCACCTGATCCAGGGTTTGCAAACCTGGTGGGAGGGCTGGCTCTGTCCCGGATGGCTGCGTTGCCTCGGTACAGTCACGGTAATGCTGTTGACAAAATGTCGGTGATACCTGCCTGTGGGTTGTTCTGAGCCGAAGATGAGATAACTTATGTACAATATTTAGCATGGTATTGGTACCCGGTAAAATCATAATCACAGTAAATATTGCCTCTCACTAATATTGTGTTTGATATTGCTTTTACTTTTATGCTAAATGTATATATCCCTTCTTTTATGAGACCAGCACTGTCCAATAAAAGTATAATGCGAAAATTACATATGTAATTTTACATTCTTTAGTAACCACATTAAGAAAATAAAAAGAAACAGGTAAAATTAATTTTAATCATATATTTAAACTCTGCAAATAAAAAAATTATCATTTCAACATGTGACCAATATAAATGTTTTCTTAAAAATTTTTTTTTGAAATATTTTATTTATTTATTGGAAAGAGAGAGTTCACAAGCAGGGTGAGGGGCAGAGGGACAAGCAGACTCCCTGCTGAGCAGGGAGCCTCAATATGGGGCTTGATCCCAGGACCCTGAGATCATGACTTGAGCTGAAGGCAGATGCTTAAATAACTGAACCACCCAGATGCCCCTCAATATAAACATTTTTAATGAGACATTTTATATTCTTTTAAAAAAAATCCCTGGTCTTTGGAATCTGTGTACTTAAATGTGCAGATCGTCTTAATTCATATGAAGCATATTTTAAGTCCTCGATGGCCACACAGAGCTCATGGTTGTCCTACTGGATGGTGCTGGCCAGATTCTGTAATTTATAAGCACTATGTACTCCTTGGCATTTGGGGGGAAAAAAAGCAACTCAAGGCAATTCTTTGATGATTTCATTTTAATTTAGTTTTTTTTTTTAAGTCAATGTCAATAACTTATGTTTTTCTAGATATTAGTCTATTCTATTAAGATCTTTAAGTGTAAAAATGTTTAAGACTTGATTCTCTTTTGAACTAAAAACTTCCATGCTTATGGTTATATCCTATTTTCCATTCCTAATTTCATGAGACAAAGATATCATATCTGTTTACTTTAGCAAAGAATACAGTTACTCTCTTTTTGGGCAATCTTAATGAATTTCCATTTTAACACAGCTGGGCAGTGTCTTTGCATTTAGAGCCAAGAGGTCATGAATGGCCCTGGTTAGAGCCGATCTGGAAGCAGAGCTAAAATAGAAGCCATATGACTGTGGGCTGAAGGGAAGAAAGGAGCCAAGAATGTAGAAATGCAGACTATTTAAAAAGAGGTCCAAATAAGAAATGTATGGGCAGTGGGGCTGAGGGAGAGGTGGGGCTCAAAATTAAGAAATGACCAGCTACTAAGCAGTTGGGCCAGCAGACGTCCTTGAATTGTCTACCCAAACCCATGCTCTCAGAGAGCAACCTCTCTTCGCCCAGGACCCAGGAGCTGTTCCCTGATAGAAGTACAGCTTGTGCTTCTTTTCAATTTCTTTTACTATTTCTCATGGTGAACTCATTTTGTATTCACTATACATCATCCCTCTCATTCGCTAGACCCTAAGCTTCTTGAAGAGGAAGGTCACGTCTACCTTGTTTGCCAACAAATTTCTTGTACCCGCCATAGTGGATGATAACTATTAGGCTCCCAGGAAATATTTCTTGAGCAAAAAAATGCAATACTGACTTTCAGCTTTGATTTTGTGTTAGAGAGGAGAGAGAGTGATAGGATGTGGGGAAATTACCATCAGCTATGAAGAAGTTGAAGCTATGTGAGAGAGAGAGAGAGAGAGTAATAACAGCATCCTTCACAAAACAGGATTAAATGAGACCAAGATCAAATACAGAAGGATAATTATTGAGAAGGAAGAAGAAAAGAGACACCCTCTTTTAAAGATTGAAATATTGCCATATGGGTTTGTAGGTGAGATCCAGAAATTTGGAGCTACTAGCTCCTAATAATCCTGTCTTGATGACATGAGATGGGAACTGATGTTCTCAGAGGTGCCCAAGGGAAGTTGTGAGGGCCAGTTGCTGAAGGGGGAATAGAAACAAAGTGGAAAAGGACGAGTGAGGGACCAACAATGGACATTGGGATTCAATGAAAGATGGAGCAAATGGGCTGGGTTGTCTCCAGCCCATCAGCAGCTCAGCTGGAAGAGAAGGGATGGTTTCAGTGGAAGTCAATCATGCTGTGGAGCTGGTAAGGGGGTTTAGGGGCCTAGTCCTGGGGTGTGGACTGGAGTAAGAAAGTACAACCAAGAGGCTGTAAATATAGAAAGCATCAAGGAACAGGAGGATGTGGGTCGTAGAAGTGGAGATTAGAGTTCAAATTTTCACAAGGGGAGTTATCAGTGATGGCTAGGTCCCTGGAGTGACCACAGAGTAGGCAGCTGAAGCCAATGGATGTGAGATGGGGTTTCATATGGTTATTATCTTGACCATTGGTACACAACCCTCATGCCTTTAGGCCATGTGTTGGAGAGAAAGATTCAGGTTTCATTTCTCGATGACCAGGGCAGTAGGGAAAGGTAGTTGATAGATGACAGAAGCAAGTAAGGGTATAGCTGGCGGGGAGGGTCAGTCTCAAACCTGGAGGCCTTTGTATGAGGATGAAGAATAAGAAGATGACGCGGCTTTGACAAACTACGGAAATGCAGATCCTGGCTCTTAGGCCAGTGTCTGGAACATCATTAAGACTTTTTTCAGTGCCCTCTGAGTTATTGTGGTGGTGCTCAGGTGGTGAGCTTCTATGGTCCTGACATCCACACTTTCTTGGACACTAGAAACCATCCTTTCATCTCTCTCACACCTCAGCCAGTCAGGCAGCTATACTGAGATTTATTAACCCAGAGAGTCTCTAATGTTTGAGTAAGGACCAGAGATACTCCAAGCCCAGAAAACTAAGACGTTGAATGGAAACACGGAAAAAAATAGCCAGAACTGACTCCTTGAAGTTACTGCCAACAACCAATGTGCTAAGGACTTCATAGTCAAAACGCCCACATCATTTCTCCATCTGAGGAAAATTTGTGTAAATAAAACAGTTTGTTCTCATCAGTGTTCTCATCAGCTCCAGGGGGATCATCCCTCATCATAGATTTTGTGTTAATAACACCAGGACATTCAGGATAATAAAGTGTACCCATGCTACTTAGAAAACATTCGAAGTCAGCATTTTCCCACATCTCTCCTTCTCTCCAAGAACATTTGTGAGCCAGATCTTGTCCTTTTCTCCACTTGCTGTCTGTCAACTTCCCATCAGTGACCCCAGACCACAAACCTTGTATGTGAGGCCTGGGCATGAAGGTCTGCAGGGAAACTGATGTCTGTCCTTCAATTACCTGCTCACTGTTGGGAAAGTAAAAGAACTTTGCAAGCTTAGCAAACTTTCAAACTTACCCAAGCGTGATAAAAATCTTAAGGGAAAAACTATTTGGGATGTAGGTTAACATATCTTCAGATTAATCAGATATTCACCAGAGGTGTGGACAGCTGTCAGCAAATGACTGAGAGGTATGAAAGATCCATAGGAGCTTTGGAGAAGAGTGAGGGACTTGACAGACACAATCTGCTCCTCTGAAGGTACTGGTTTTAGGACTGCTGACCCATTTCTCCAGGGAGTGTGTGATTCTGCTGACTATTTAATGAACACAAGAGAAAGGAGGGATCCACTGGAATCTGGCATGGGTTCTAGTCCTGCCGTTACTTGGCAAGCCCCTTGACATTCTGACCTGAGTTTCCTCATCTGGAAAATGGAGCTGGTGGTCAAGATTAATGCAAAAAGTGTTCCAGTTTGAAAACCTAGGGAGTGTCTCAGAATACCATATGCCTCTTGTTCTCATCTCTTTGGCTTTCAAATTCTTTGATCTAATGGCCCTAGCTTTGACACCTATTTTTGGTGACTCATTTGAATCCCTGTCTTGGTTTTTGGCTCTTGTCTCAATACACAGCTCTTACCTAGATTCATTCTTCCAACATAAGGATTCTGACCAGCCTCCAGAAATTGGATACCTCTTCATGTTCCAAAGGGAACTTAGACATCTACCATCAGAACAGCTCTGAGTCTCTGGAGGGGTACCTAGCTGGAACCTGAATATCACATCTACCATACCCAGTCCTCACTTTGTCACTAGTACACCCCTGGAACAGATCCTTCCTTGAGGCTGTTGAGGAAAGAGTGCACAGTGTTTTAGGAAGACAGAGCATTGAATCTGTGAAGCTGGACCCCACCGATGGCTTAGAGACACTACTTCATTGTGACAACATGGTCTGATTACTGACACCTGAAATTCAGTGACAGGTGATGTGGGCCATGTCCTTTAGATGGCTCAACTTTGACATTATCAATGACCTGGAATCCCACACTGCTGATCAGGTAATTCATAACATGTGTCAAAGTACCAAAGATGAATTCAGAATCCCAAGAAACCCCAGGGACCAGGAAAATTCCGCCCCACCCCCATGACTCTGTAACAGTTGATGGCAGGGATTGAGTGAGAGCAGCAGATGAATGTTTCCTCACAGCAGCTCTCAGCTAAGATCCATATAGTGGTAGAACCCTGAGGTCTCCATCCCCCTGGAGGAAAGGCTTTATCCAAGGACTGTGGTTGTGCCTCAGTTGATGCATGGAAGTTTTACTCAACCTATTTCAGACAGGGCAACTTTGGGTTCTGTTCTTCACATTGTTATAGGAAAATAGAGATTTTCATCTGTTTGTATACTCATTTGTCCCAAGGCCTGGGACACAGTGAATACTCAATAAAAATTTGTTGGATGAATGTCTGATTATTCAGTAATAGGACAGTGATGAGTCCTGGACTCTTTTACCTATTTTTGTCTTTTGACCATTCTGACCATTACAGTGCACTCTCTTGAGGATCTATCCCTCCCATAACAGAGATAATTTTAATCTATCCTTGAACACTGGTGATGTATCTGTATCGATTTTAATTTCTCTGTTCATTATAGAGATTGAGTACACAGACAAGTCAGACTCTTGATCTAAAACCATAAATACTCCGTAATTTTTCTTCTTTCTCTCTTCTTTCTTCCTACCCCTCTTCCTTCCTTTCTTCCTTCTTCCCTCCCTCGCTCCTCCCCTTATTTCTTTCTTTTTTCCTTCTTTCCCTTTCTTTCTTTCTCTCTCTCTTCCCTCCCTTCCTTTTTTCTTTCCTTCCTTCCTTCATCCCTCTCTCCCTCCCTTTTGCCAGCCAGCCTTCCTTCCTTCCTTCCTTCCTTCCTTCCTCTCTCTCTCTATACAAAGCTATTCACCCCTGGACTCATTGGTCCACTTCCCAATGTCATATGGAGTCTATCAACAGGTCCCTTAATATATCTCCAAATAACATCAGGCCAGGCCTCAGCCACTAAAGACATAGTCCACAGAAGTTCATTTTTACACTGGCAATATGTTGATCCCTAGTCGGTCCCTAAAGATATCTAGGTCCTAATTCCTGGAACCAGTGAATGTTGCCTTATATGGCAGAAAGGACTTTGCAGATGTGATTAAATTAGGCTCTTGAGACCGGAGAATATTCTTCATAATTTGGAAGGGTCCAGGGTCATGACAAGTGTCCTCTTAAGAGAGAAGTCGTGGGAGAAGTCCAGAAGAGGAGAAGGCCATGTGATGACAGAAGCAGAGACTGTAGTGACACAGCTACAAACCAAGGAATGCCAGCAACCACCAAAAACTGGAAGAGGCATCAGATTCTCCCCTAGTGCCTCCAGAAAGAAACAGCCTTGTCAACACTTTTTTAGCCTCATAAGACCCATTTTAGCCTCATAAGACTCATAAGAGAGTAGCTTTTTGTTGTTTTACATTACTAAGTTTATGGTAATCTGTTACATGAGCAATGAGAAACTAATATAACCTCACCATGAATGTACTTGTTCCCTTTTGAGATGATAACAGGTATATCATAGCACTTCTGAGAATGTCATTATGCAATCAGCCATACAGTTCCTAGAGGACTATAAACAGCTCAAAAGATTTATAAATACCCTCTGACCTCTCAGATAGGATCATCATTCGCAGGAAGGTTCCAGCCAGAAACCCATGTCTGCAACTCCACCATTCAGACCAATCTTTGGCCAACCTTTGGTACCAGTTAGGTTTCCAACAGGCCTGCCCACCTCCAACCTTATAAGATCGTGTGTATCTGTGGCTTGAAAATGAAGAGTTCTCTGCCAAACAAAACCTAGCTTCCTTGCCTTCCTCCAGGACCAATTAGTTTCCCTACTGAAGAGTCTGCATCTTGTGGTTGATCTTTTCCTTCTCTGCATGACTTTGAAGCATTTCCCTATTTACTACCATCTCTTCTGTGAGGCAAAGAGAAAATAAGATAGGGTCATAAACTTGCAACTGGAGAGCTCATGCGCAGCATAATGATTATAGTCAACAATACTGTATTACATACTTCAAAGTTGCTAAGAAACCAGCTCTTATATGTTCTCACCACAAGAAAAGAAATGATCATTATGTGGATTTAACTAATGCTACAGAGATAATCATATTACAATATATAAATGAATCCAGTCAGCAAGCACACCTTAAACTTACACAATGTTCTAGGTCACCTATATCTCAATAAAAATAAAGATTTTATTCTATTTTTTAATTATTTATTTATTTATTTTAAGATTTTATTCTACACTAGTATTTATATTATGTTAATAGAAGACAGTTTATATTAGGGCAGGAATAAAAGGGACTTAGGATTGTTTCTTTGTGTCGGACTGTTTCCCTACTTTGACTGCATGTTTTTTTCCAGCATATCCAGGATGACATTCATACTTGTTTGGTCTGATATAGTTACCATGTTTACATTGTGTTTGGCACACAGCTATGAAAAGAGGATATCATGCATTATTTCTAGGTCAGCAGAAAAAAAAAAAAAAAGGAGAGAAAAACATTCAATATGTTCACTGGTCTGTTAGTAAGCCAGTAGGTAGTTTGTGGGGAACAAGGCCTCAACTTGACAGCCTTGTCAATTTTGACAATTTTTGTGCTCTATATGATTCTTACTTCCTTTTCACTTAGTTGAAGTCTTTCTGGAAGAGTTATATATATATATATATAATATAACTATAGTATGTTTTTATATATAACATATATAATTAATATATATTATGTATTTATGTTATAAACATTATATATAAAATACATAATATATGCTATGATTATAACATATATATGTGTATATATACATGTATACAGCATATTGCATATGATATATATTGTATACAGTATATTACATATAATAATATAATACAATAATAAAATAATATGTAATACAATATAACAATATACAATGTATACTAGATATAGTATATATATACAATGTATATAATACATACAATGTATACACAATGTGTATAATTTACAATATGCAATTTACACAATATATATAACTGTATACTATATATAATATGTGTATATAGCTTAGACATATGTGTGTATATACATATATATACATGTATATAGGTATATATATGTATATACCTATATATATACATGTATATAGGTATATATATGTGTATATATAATTAAGGGAGTAGAGCCTATGGATATTTATTCAGGAAAAAGAGCATTTAAACTGTTTAGCCAGGTACAACTTATTGAAACCAATTCTGTGTCAGGCACTATGCTACTCCCTTTGGGAATAAACAGTGACATATAAATCCTACAATAAATTTGTTGATGTTTTCAAACTTGTTTGACCAAAGAATCCCATACTATATATTATCTATCAATCTCCCTTAAAACCTGTGTTCTCTAGCACTTTCCTTGGGAAAGGCTGGGGAGTGAGCAACTCAGAGAATACAGCCTAGGACCAGAGGCCTGATGGTCCCAAAGCCACTGCATGCTGATCTTGGCTGGGTGTAAGACACACTGAAAAAGTGGAACTTGGCAATTGCACAGGTGATTTGATCCACAAACTCAACCGTCTCGCATCACTCTGAGCCCTATCAGTGTGTGTTACTTGGGTGTGCTGTCCACACAGATCATGTTAACCAGATGACTGCCGAATATGTCCCTCCATAGAGCTATAATGGGGTAAATGGAATAAGTCCTTTGATTTAGGCTACCTAAACTTCACCATCTATAAAATGGGACCTAAACTTGTGTTTCTCAGAGGTGGAGTGAAGATGAGGTGAAAGGTTCTCTGAAATCTCCAGAATGGGGGGCATTATCTTAGTGCTGAGTACGACTCTTAGAGATAATGACTGCTATTAGCTCCGTGAAGGAGGTGAAGTACATTTAATGCAAAGGAAAGTGATGCTATTTTGAACAAAGTTCACGCAAGGGTGCATGCTATATGCATTTAGCTTGAAGATAGAGTAACAAGGACGGAGGAAGTAAAATGATTCTACCAGTGGGCTGAAGTACTCCATGCCTGTGTTCATGTGTTATATGAAGATTCGGTGATAGTAAGAATTTCATTCTTGAGAAATCATAATGCCTCTACATTTTCAGTATTGAATATTTAGGAAAATAAATGAATATCAGTGACTTGGCTTCATTATCCCCCTCCACTCCAACCCAAATAAGCCCTTTCCTCTTTTGGGATATTAGTATGCATTTAGTCCACTTTTTTGTACACTTTGTACATTTATTGATTTATATATTTATTCTGCTGTACAATGGGAATTTATATTCAGAGATGCACAAGATCTTTAATCTATCAAAAATATTATATCTCCAGGGTACCCATGGGAAACATAGATAAGCACTTATTTGTCCATTTTACTTAATTATATCCCGCCTCATTCCCCAAAGAATTTATAGGAGTTTATAATGAGACACATAATGAGAACTATTTAAAATAAATTTAAATTCAGGTAAAAAGAAAATAGGGCTGAAAAATAAGACCAGGCCATAAATTATGTTAGTAAAAGCAATTTCAATGTAATTAACTACAGTTTTATTTAAAACCTAAGGAAGATTTCATGGAATTTGACAAGCTGAATCTAAAAGACATATAGAATAGTAAAGACACATGTAAATCTAAAAGACACATTGAAATGAAAGGAAATTTGGCTGCAAATTGCCAAAGCAACATTTTCAAACAAGAACATTATGAGTGAAAATTTGCCCTTCTGGATAGAAGGTCATAGGAAGCTGGAGCACTTTGGGCAGTATAATATTGTGTAGGATCAAGTAGCACACTCCAGAGTCAACTAACGTGGAAACTGACGTGTGTGGAAACCTAGTCCATGGTAAAGCTTAACAAAGCAGTAGGAAAGATGATTTATTGGATAAATGGTATGGGCAGAACTGGCTATCCATTTGTAAAAGATAAAATAGATTCAGCCCTCTCTGTCATACAAAGCCCCCAAATCAATTCCAGGTGGAACATTGACCTAAGGATAGACTGAGGCACTGGATAAATCTTAGCAAAAAAGATAGGAGAATGCCTTCAGGATGTTAGCCCAAGATAGGAAACCTCAAACAAAGACAGAAAAAAATAAAAAAGGAAAAAATATAAATGTCATTGCATTCAAGCTACACATTTTGTATAAAAAGGAAAAAGGAAGGGAGGAAGGAAAGGAGGAAGAGGAAACTGTAGACTAGACTCAAAACTCAAAAGACTTAAAACTTACAGACTTACAACCTACCCAACACAGATTAATTTCAATAACATATAATAAATCATATATACATTGAAAATACATGTAACATATATAAAATATATATAATGACATATGTATGAATGTATATGTAATGAATAGTATGTAATTAATTAGAAAAATTAATTAGAAAAATAAACTTAAATAGAAAAATGAAATGGAGAAAGGATGAACCAGAGATTTTTGGTAGAGGAATCCAAACATCTGAAAAAAATGTCTAAACTCACTAATATGGTAATAGAAATACACATGAAAAGTATAGGGGTGCCTGGGTGGCTCAGTTAGTTAAGCATCTGACTCTTGGTTTAGGCTCAGGTCCTGATCTTAGGGTCATGGGATTGAGCCCTAGGCTGAACTCTGCACTCAGGAGGGAGTCTGTTTCTCTTCCTTTGCCCCTCCCCCTGCTTGCACACGTGTACACACACTCTCTCTCAAATCAATCAATCTTTAAAGAAAAAAAAGAAATACACAGGAAAAGTACATTGATATACTACATCACTCACATCAGATGGGGAGAAAAGTCTACTAAATACGTCAATTGTTAGAAAAAATATGGAGCAATAGGAATCATCATACAATCAGTACAATTAATTGGTGATGACTGCTATGAAGGAAGATGGGCTTATCCATGATTCAGCAATTCCACTTTTAGGAATATACAAAAACTTTCTCACATGTGCACAAGGAGGCCCGTATAAATCAATTGGTGAAACTTAAAAGTTCCTTAATGGGACTATGCGTACATAACATTATGGAATGGAACATACTATATGCCAATTAAAAGGCAAAAGGAGTACTTCAACTATCAGAGTGGATACATCTCATGAATATAATGTTGAGTGAATAAAGTAAGTTTTACAAAGATTAATAAATAAGATAACATGTATCTAAAGTTAAAATAATAAAATCGTTTGTTAAAATCGTACTTTGTATGAGAAACATGGTAAATCAATAAAAATTTATGAGAAAAATAAGCACTAAGTTAATGGTAATGGTTTCCTTTAAGGAGGGAAGGAGGCAATGCCGAGAGGGCCTCAGTTTTATCTATAATTTGTGTTTTATATAAAAAATTAAAAAAACAATGAGCAAGCCAACAGAAGATGTGCAAAATACACAAGCAAGTGTTTAATAGGGAACACAGACAATCAATAGACATATGAAGAGACACTCCACTTCATTAGTAACCACAGGAATTAAAGTCAAGACCAGAATGACTTAGTTTTACACCTATTTTTTACACCTATTTTTTGTGGCTTTACACCTATTTTATTGGGAAAAATGAAGAAATCTGACTTACTACGTGTTGAAGATTCAAGACCTTGTTGGTAGGAGAACATGTCTTGGCAGTATGTAACAGTATATTACAATGAGTCACAACATATCTTAATACATAACAGTATATCAGAATGAGCCACAGTCTATCACAATGGGTTAGAGTATCTACAGTACGTCATAGTATACACCCAAGTATACCACAACGTAGAGGTGGATGTTATTATAGACTGTCCGAGCAACCCCACGACTAAGAGTACACTCCAAAGCACCAAAAGATCCCTGGGAGAATGTTCATCACTAGTTCTTGTAATAATAAGAAAACTGCAAATGAACCAAAATCATGCAAAATTGAGGCATGTCCTCCAAATGGAACAAGTCAGCGGTGAGTGAACACACAGGTGAATTTGGTAATATATTATTAAGTGCCTGGAACATCTCAGAAAACGTCGTGCATCATGATATTCATTTAAGGATGGTCAAAACCAAGGAAAACATATATCACTTGAAAACCACATACCAACCTGGTGCATGTGTGTGTGTAATTCATAAGAATGATTAGTCTACATGGAGATGGAGCATACTTGGTAGCCAGATCAATTCAACTCAGTTCATTCAATATTTATTGAGAACTTGTTATGTACAAGGCACTGTGCTAAGTGCTTGGGATACAGAGGTCAATGTGTCCTACGGAGAGAGTTTATGCCCTCATGGGGTTTCCTGGTGTGTAAATTGTATCACTTAGCACAACTCTTGAGCTTTTTGGTTTGACTCTTGGTTATTTCTTCAATATTTGTAAATAACTTTTATATGTCAACAGGATTCTTGGTATCATGTGAGGATGACTATAACACCTGGCACATTTTTATATGCACAAGTACCCACCCACTTTTCTTCAATAACACTCCTTCACATTTACTGATATGCTAAGTACTGGGCATCGTCCCAGGTGACAGAGTCCATTGCCTTTGGGCAGAAGGCTAAAGTACTCGTGTGAACGTTTTTCACATTATTCTAGTTAGTTAATCTGGTGACTCATATTGAAAGCTCAAGGAAACAGCATGTGGACCTACATTTCTATTTCTTCTTTCCTAACTGTACTCAGCACAGCTGTGGGTGAGCTTTGTGTTAGTTCCAATTCGGGGGCTGCTCAGAGTAGAAACTTATTCATGCTACCTCAAGCAGTGGGGTTCCATTTCAGGACAGAGATGACCCCAAGGGAAACAGACTCTCAGGGGATGAGTAGAAGATGCATCTGGGTCAGGGCATGTAGAGAAGTGATTTATATGGTTCTGTGGCATTCAAGTGACTGAAGGGCCTGTGGTCCCATTCTGCCTTCTCATTTACTGTCTGTGGCCACTGCCACATGACATCATGAGTCCTCTCTCTCACCGTTGAGGAACTACTCAAGAAGGATTAATACTTTCTTCACGGGCCCATTGCTAGCATTGAATGGGCCGATGGATACAAAATTCATTAAAATAGAGCCTGGCATTTCGTAGACACTGTGAATTCGTGTTTATTATTGTTGTGGCTGTCTCAAAGTTTCAGTTAACTCACACCCTGAGTTTATCCATCGCTTAAACTTATTTGGTGTTTCCACAGCTTTCCTTCTTACCACGCTTTTATCTTCTGCTCAGACTCTAAGTGTCAATGAGGCCCTCCAACTGGTACTGGTACGGGTTTGGGTTTTTGTCCCTGTTTTTGTTTTTTGCCAGGCCCCATCAGGGTCTGCTGGCTACCTTGATGATAGGCCTTTGAGACTGCCTACCCAATTAGGAAGTCTAGAGCCTTCTGGAACAGTGGATGGCACCCAGCTCATGGAGCAACCTAGGGACTGTGGCCTTGGCAGTTCCTCAGAAGGGACCATGGCAGGTGTGGAAATCTGTTTGAACACACATAGTTTCCCTTGTACACATCATCTGTCTACAAAATTAGCTTAGTGGAGCCACACTAATCCCCAAACACAAAATCAGTGATATGGATTTGGAGTCACTATACCCATCTACCAAAGAAGTTTTGTGAGAACATCTGTTTTGGCTCTGGAGTCTTTCTACACAGGTGGAAATTGTGCCTCAATCCACTTTAGAATCAAGTATAAGTCAGAACAAAATAATCTTTAATAAATTTTGGATTTGCCCAGATAAATTTATGACTAACGCCAACCAAAATGAATTGATCTAACACTTGTTTTTCAATGTCTACATACATTGTAAATATCTGAAAGTCAGTGTATATTGGAAATAAGTATGGATCTTGGAGTCAAAGAATCCAGGTTGAATCCTGACACAGCCACTCAATATAGATAGATGACTTTCTGCAAAGCAATTTAACTTCTCTGAGACGAATTCCCTTAGTTTTGGAATTTTCAATATTATCATCACAGCCATGTTCTAGAAACACAAAATAACACATTAAAAAAAGAGAGCTTCCAAGTCAAATCCCAGAGATAGAGTAGACTAAAATAGATGTAAAATAACACTGGAAATTCCTTATTACTCATGTTACTGATTTGTTTTCTTTCTCAGAATATGATCTATTCTGTGAGGATAAAAGTATAGGAATATAACTAAAACATCTATCAACCAAACAAAACACAACATAAGGCTTTTCTACTGACCGACTTAATCAGTGCAGGTTAGATATTTGTTTTTTGTAAGCAGAATGACTAACTGGGTATTAAAAGATTACTTTTATATCTACTTTCTCCAATTATACTGACGGGTAAAACGAGGATGTGCGAAAAATAGGTGTGTAAAGAATTCCTGATCTGACTGAAGTGTCTTATAGACCAGAGTTTTTGTTTGCACCAGGGTAGCTATGACTCTTTCCCAATGTTACTATGTGGTTTTTAAGTTGTATTTTTAAACATCAGTGTGATTTGGAAGTAAGCGCTCTCTGGAGCTGCTCATGATATTACCTAGTACATTTGAATGAACTTTTTGGATAGCGAGTATAAGGTACACAACGCTGTGGCACTAAGGCCGCCTTTACAGTTGACGCAGGTGAGGAGGGGGAGGGGTGGGAGTGTGCTGCTTAACCAGCGGCCTCCCCACCTGGGCCTGGCCCTCCTGTGCTCATGAGGGAGGGGCCCAGTGCCAGCAACAGCCAATGAACAGGCAGTGGGAAATCCAGGTGGGATACAGCAATTTCTGTGTTCCATCAGCACAGCCTCAGAACAGCAATTATCGATGGAATCAGAGTCTGGAAAGCCTCACTAATGGGGATCCAGCAATTGTAATGGTTGTGATTTTTTACAACCTGAATAGGAATGTCTCTCTTCTCTCCTCCACCTGTCCCTCAGCGTTCCCTGGTCAGGCCTCTGGGGCCAGGCATCCCCCTTTGCGTCGCCTCTGGGACTTCTGCCTTCAACCTGCCCAGAAATTATAATAGCTCTATACTGAAAAGTATGTATGTATAATATGTATTGTTATAGGAATTATAAATAAAAAATATTTAATTCCCACAGCAATCTCACAAATATTTACTGTGAAACGTATTTTACAGATGGAAAAAAAAAATATGAGGTTTAGAGAATTAGTTGGCCAAGGTTGCACAGTTAGTTACTAACTTGGGAGTCCAACTCAGGCCCTTCTGCTTCCAGAGTCCCAGTCTGGTGATGCTGCTCTGAGTGGGCAGGGGGCAAGTGGGACCGCCCAGAGAGAGAAGGAAGAGGGCACCTCTAGGTGCCAGGGAGTGTGTCTCCGTGTTGGGAGTGAAGAGCTCCCGAACCTCTAATCTCACACTTGCAAATCTGTATTTATTTCCCCCTTGTTCAGAGTTTGCCTACACTTGGGGTGTCAGCAAACCAGAGTGGACTCTTGGGGTGAATATTTTTGATTACATGGCTAGCCTTTCCAATAACACAGATAAGTGTGAGAGAAAATGGCATGTCTTGTCTTATTATGGTTGTCAGAATGTGAAAAACAAACAAAATTTTTCTTTAGTTAAACAACCAAGAATCAACATTACCCAGTATTGCTAATTTCAGCAGACAGTTTCCAGCTTGGAAACATGTTACCATTTAAAACTCATTTTCAGGTTGGCTGTTTAAAATTCAGACCACATTTTCAGAAATAGTATTATAAATGGCAATTTGGTTTCCAGGCTACCTTATAAAAACCTATTTAACCCATAACATAGCTCAAATGTTTTGTGTTCCTAATAAAAATAGTAGAGAATAATGCTATTATAATACTGCCCATTAAAATAAATAATATTCACGAGCTAATTAACTTTTACATAATTTGCATGACCTATAGCTTTAGGAAACCACGTTTAGTCTAAGAGCTAAGAAAGAATTTGCCCTGGCGTCAGAAAGTCTGGTTCAAATATTAGCTCTATGGACTGACTACTGACTGTGTGACCACAGGACAAGGTGTGACTCACTAAACCTCAGTTTACTTAACTGTAAAATGGGGCTAAAAACTTCCTAAGCTTGATGTGAGGATTCCATGAGGTAGTGTGTGCACAGGACAAGTGGCATGGGGTTTAATACTTATAGATCTCCCAGAGAGTCACAGCTGTGGTGGACAGGACCGATACCTGCTGAGTATCAAGCCCTTCCCACTGGACAGACACTATGCCAAGGATTTTGCATATAATTTAAACCTAGTAGCCCAGAGAGTAAGCAGTTCCACTTTTAATACAAAGGTATACTTGAGGCTCTCCTAGATTAAAGAACTTTATCCAAAGTCACATAGAAATATGTCAGTTTGGGTCACCTGGGTGGCTCAGTCGGTTAAGCATCTGCTTTTAGCCCAGGTCATGATCCCAGAGTCTTAGGATTGAGCCCCATAAGGGGCTCCCTGCTCAGTGGGGAGTCTGCTTCTCCCTCTTTCTCTATCCCTGCCTGCCTTCCCATGCTCAACTCCCCGGTTTTGTGCTCTCTCTCTCTCACTCTTTCTCAAATAAATAAAATCCTTAAAACAAAAAACAAAAACCCAACCAACCAACCAAAGAAAGAAATGTGTTGTCTTGAATGGACCACAGGGTGCTCAGATTTTTGGTCAAACCTTACTCTGGATGTGTCTATGAGGGTGTTTCTGGATGAGATTAACATTTGAATTGGTAGACTGAGTAAAGCGATTGACCTTCCCCAGTGTGGGTGGGCTGTATCTAATCTGTTGAAGGCCTGAATAGTACAAAAAGGCTGAGTAAGAGAGAATTCTCTCTCTTTCTCTCTCTCTTGCCTGACTTTGTTTGAGCTGGGACATTGGTTTTCTTTTATCTTGAGATTCAGACTCACACAATTGGCTCTTTTGATTCTCAGGCCCTTGGATGATGACTGGAAGTAGATCCTTGGCTCTCCTGGGTTTCCATCTTCCAAACTGCAGCATGTCTTAGGGTTTCTCAGCTTCCAAGATCATGTGAACCAATTCCTTGTAATTGGTCAGTCTATATGTGTGTGTGTATCTCTATCTCTTCCTGTCTCTCACCTGTATTGGAGAATACATATATACATATGAGAGTGACATATATACATATGAGAGTGAGAGGGAGAGAGATGTGTGTGTGTGTGTGTGTGTGTGTGTGTATATGTATATATATATATATATATATATATATATATATATATCCCTTATTTGTTCTGTTTCTCTGGAGAACCCTGACTGACATAGTCACAAAGATGGAAGCCCTAGGTCTAGAGCCCAGGTCTGTAGTTTTGAAAGCTGAGACTCCTTGGAGGTCAGGCTAGGACTCCCTTTGGGCCCATGGTTTGGACTGCCCAGTTCTTGCCTGGAGCAGGGCTGCAATGCCCAGGGCAGGGATGGGAACCATTGGGGTTATCTGGCCAGGAGCAGGGAGGAGAAATGGTGGGGAAGAACATTCCAAGCTGGGCAACTGTGTGAGCCAAGTCAGAAATGGATCCCCAACTCTTATCAGTTGTTGCCTAGTTTAACTTTGGAGTTCTGCCCAGGCTTACTTTGTCTGGAGACTTCTAACTTAGCTCCACTACTCTGTACTCGGAGCCCAAAGTCCTCCCAAATCCACATGACTGGAGGGCCTCTGACCCCACACCTGGTGTTGTGTGATGAACCTCATTAACTCTGACTTTGCTCTTGTCACACTTACATCTTTTTTTTTTTTTTTTTTTTTTTTCCTGGCTGCTGCTTTCAATGAGTTTAACTTCCTTGGGAGTGGATCATAAAGCCTTTGCTTACTGGAGGTTTCCTAACCAGCAGAGTGCCAATGTTCACCTCCACACTTCCAAGTGACTCCCTGTGTGAGGAACGGAGGAAAGATGTAGATTTGTTTAACTACAGGTGCCAAGAGAGAAATTAAAAAATGCACATACTCACACTCTGCACCCAAACCCGTAACTTTACACTTCTCCTGAATGGAAAGAGGTCCTGTCCAACTTGGTTTCAGGCTTCTCCATTTCAGGAATTGATTCTTGACAGATGGTTTCATTATCTTCAATACGATGATCATCTTTATTTATTTCAATGTCCCTGATGCGTCCACTTGTGAGCTTGGTTTTACTTCTCTCTCTTTTTACTCACTCTAAATTCTTTAGAATACAGTTGGCCTCTGAAAAACATGGGTCTGAACTGTGTGGGTCCACCTATATGCAGATATTTTTCAACAAACACGGTACTCATGAATAAGTACAGTACTGTAAATATATTTTCTCTTTCTTAGTATTTTCTTTTCTCCATCTTACCTTATTTTAAGAATATAGTATGCAAAGCACAGAACATACAGAATATGTATTAATTGACCAATTATGTTATTGTTCAGCCTTCCATTCAATAGTAAGTTATTAGTCATTAAGTTTTGGGGAAGTCAAAAGTTATACATGAATTTTCAGCTGCCTGGGGATTCTTGTCCCTAACTCTTGCATGCTTCAAGGGTTGATGGTACAATATGTACAATTTAAGCCTAACAGAAAGGACCTAATCACATTGAAACATGGGCAAAGTTAACAAAATGCAGACTAATACATAAAATCCACCCCAAAATTAAATATCTGTGGACTAAGAGAAAGAAAGCCATCCTAAAAAAATCTGGGGAACACAAAAAAAGTACAAAGCAGATAAAGCTTTTCAAGTAGGACTAGCTAGAGACAACACCTCTGCATCCCAGAGAAACCCTGGGCTTTTCCCTCTGTGTTTCTCTTCGGTGGGTTGGTCTGGCTTTTCTCTTTGGCAACTTTATTTACAATGAAGTAAAAGTGATTCGGGTTCAAGGCAGAAGTGCCCTCTGTGACAGTCCCCTTCCTGCCTTCTCCTTGGCCACCGCCTTGTCCAGTTCTGCAGGTGTCGAGGGGGCCCCTGTGGCAGAGGGGACGCTGGCTGGGGTTCCCTATCCCGGTCATCACCATGCATCCTGGTCAGGAAAATCCTAGAAAATCCAGGGTGCTGAAAGGCCCAACTCAGGGTTTCTCCGCTGGAACTCATTAGTTTCATGCTGTTCCCCAGACTTCCCGACTGGTTGAGGTCAGTCTTGAAAAGGTGACAACATTATCTACTCGGGGACCAGCTGCCGTGTTCTTTTTCCCTTCCATGTGCTTTTTCTCTCTACAGAACTTTTGACACTGAAGTAGATATTTGTACATGAAAATGATACACAGAATTCTGAGAGAGCCTGGAATCTGTCCCCTTATCTACCTCCATGTGGCTGTTGACAACAGAGATATATAACTCCTGGGGTCCATCCAACACGAAAGGATGGAACATCCATATATCACCCACTTCTTTCTCTCAAGAATAGTTTCCTAATTTTTGCAATCACTTGGCAGGTCTATATTTCACTGTTTTATCCGCTTTCTTCCCATCACTGATTGCCAGTATATATGTGGGTAGCAAAGAATCACTCCTAAGACTTTTTCTTGGGCTTTAGAATCACTACCAATTGCTTTGACATAAAAACTACAAATGAAAATATGCTCCCCAACGAATGGAGTAAACAGGGGACTTTTAGAACCCAATAAATTGGTGTCTAGAAATAGGTTTTCCATCTGTGTGGAGCCTCTTGGCAAAACATGTGCATTTTCACTAACCTATGTGCTAAATTACTGTGTTTTACTACATTTTAAATTATTTCATATCCAACCCGTAGTTACAGAGATATGTGGCAATCTTCCAACTTTTTTTTTTTTTTTTTTTTTTTTGCTTAAGTTTTACTCTTCTGTGGATTAGGACAGAAGCAGACTTAAAGCAGAGCTTTACTGGTCAAAATCTGCACTCCGCCCAGGCCAACTGCAAATATAATACTTTAGTGTTTGACAGTTGCCTAGTGAAATTGCCAAAAAAAATGTTTAGGACAATTCTTTACCCCCATTAATGAACGACTCCCAGGGGAAGAAAATAATGTAAAACTCAACATATGCCAACAGCTGTTGTGAATATGAATAGTCGTTCGGGCTTGATTAAAGTCATCAAATCTTTCCCCCCTTCTACCACGCACTCAGGGTAGGGCAGGGTATGAGGTGTGACTAATGGCAAAGACAGTGACTTTAAAAACAAAGTAAACATCTAGACAAAAGTCATCTGTCAAAGAAATTGACTTGAACTGCTGTACACACATTCCAGTGACCATACCACTTCCTCAGCTTCTCTCAAATTCTTCTTCTGAGTCAGTTGGAGCCATACAGAAAAACCATGCATGTTCCATTATGATAATTAAGTCTAGTCCTAGGGACAAAGATCCATTGTCATTGATTATTTTCTCAAAACTGGATGTAGGGATGCCTGGGTGGCTCAGTTGGTTAGGTGTCTGACTTCAGCTCAGGTCGTGATCCCGGGGTCCTAGGATCAAGTCCCGCATCAGGCTCTCTGTTCGGCAGGGAGCCTGGCTCTTCCTCTCTCCATGTGCCTCCTCCAGCTCATACTCTCTGTCTCTCAAACAAATAAATAAAATCTTAAAAAAACAAAACAAAACAAAACTACAACTGGATCTATTTGTGGGTTACAAACAGGTCTGCTAAAAACAAACTCATGTAACCATTGACTGCTTTGATTATTGCCTGTAGATATATGTTAATCTATACCACACAAGTCCCACGTTGAACCCTGGGAGTTCAACAAAATGTCCAGGCACTTGTGGAGGGGTTGTACGGAAGGTTTGCCACGGTTCCATTTGCACTGAAACAAACAGCCACCAAGGAAATAGGACCCTTGGGAAGCCTACCTGTTTCAGCCAGTCTAAGGACAAGGCATCAGTGCTACAAGTGACACTTCAAAGTATCCTGAGGTATCCATCACTTATATAAATTTTGGGGGAGGAGGGAGACAAGGCTGCAATTAAAATTAAACATGCTGTCCCCTGGGGATAAAAATATATTATATGTTTATAAAAAATTAAAAATTAAAAAAAGGGGGAAAAAAAAGAAAAAAAATTAAACATGCTGCTTCACTAAGCGTTCCAAGTCCTCAGTAGTAGAGTGCGGGGTAGTGACAGATGGAGAAGGACCGTTTCCATTGTTACTGTGGATCAGCACCATGTTTACACAGCTCAAAAGGCCTAGTTCTTCAATGTTTGTAACAATAGTTCACAAAACCTTCCAAGAAATCCTTCTGTAATACTCATCTGGAGAGTATAAATTACAAGAGTTTTTTTTTTTAAAGATTTTTATTTATTTGACACAGAGAGAGAGAGAGAGAGAGAGAGAGATCATAAATAGGCAGAGGGGCAGGCAGGGAGAGAGAGGGGGGAAGCAGACTCCACCGGATGCGGAGCTCGATCCCAGGACCCTGAGATCATGATTTGAGCCAAAGGCAGAGGCCTAGCTTACTGAGCCACCCAGGCATCCAAGAGATTTTTTTTTTAAAAGGTTTTATTTATTTATTTGAGAGAGAGAGTGAGCGAGAGAGAGATCATGAGCAGGGGTGGTGGGGGAAGATGGCAGAGGGAGAGGGAGAAGCAGGCTTCCTGCTGAGCAGGGAGCCTGACTCGGTGCTTGATCCCAGGACTCTGAGATCATGACCTGAGCTGAAGGCAGATGCTTAACTGACTGAGCCAACCAGGCACCCCAAGAGCTTTTTTTTTGGCTTTTTATTGTTGTTGTTTTTATTTATTTATTTTTTTAACAAAAGCACTATGAAGTAGTAGCTATGCACACAGACTTTGAAATGAAGCTGGCGTAAGTCTGAATCCCAACCCCACTACTCACTAGATAGGTGAACTCAGGTTGGTCACTTGCCCACCCGAAGGCCCAGTTTTCTAGTCTATACCAGAAAGAATGTTGATTAAATATGTACATTATCTGATCACAGATTTCTGGATTGCTTAACACAAGTCCTGGGGAATTAAACCTGCCTCCACTTTTCTAGTCAATTTGCCAGCTACTGAAGAAAGTCTCCCATTGGTCTGATAACTACTGTTAATATCCCTGTAACTTAAAATTGGCCAGGATTTTTTTTTTAATTGACCCTTCAAAGTAGTGTCCTGTGTTTCTTTGGTTCTTTGCTTGTGACCTGCTGTCCTGTGGCTCCTCTGGGAGCAGAATTTGTGGTCTGAAGTGGTGATGGTTCTTATTAGATCCAATTTCACTTAACCCTCTAGTCTCTAAATCTCATCCAGAAATTATTCTTTTTCTTCTATGAACTCTATGATCTTTCTCACTGATTTGTGATTTGTTCTGGACACTGTGTTTAACATTCTACTCCTTCAACCTTTTTCTGTTACTGGGCTGAAGCATCACCCACATTTTGGAAATGTTCTAGACAGACTGAAAAGAGTAGAGTCAACTCTTCGCTTCATCCTCTCTTCCCAAGAAATCTCTCCTCTGATCTCCTTGCCTCTAACCTTGTGGTTCTTCCAACTAGGGCAGGAATCATTTTTCTAGAGACAAAAACGACAATTTCTCTTGTGTCATCCCTTCTCCTTTACATAGCTCCAGGCCCTTCAAGATGAAGGCTAACCATCCTTGCGTGGCCTATATGATTGAGTCCTGGCAGCCTAGTTCCTGCCCCTTCTTGACTGGCTTTCCCCATGCAGTGGCTTCTGTGTGTCCTTCGCCTGGCCATGCTCCATCTTGCATTGGTGTCTTTGCTCACACAGGTGTACCGACCTCCAGAGTGCTTTCCCCTTTCCTGCTCCTCATCCTGACCCCCACCCCCACTCCCTGCAGTTCCATCAGGTACCTGTCCTGTATATAATCTGAACGATTTATGATGCAGATTAATGGAGATAAAGCATGTGGAAATACACAACACGTGCTGGGCTTTCAATAAATGTTCATTTTCTTCTTGTGAACACTACCTAGCCTGTTTCTGGTTTGCCTTTGGGAGTTTCTCCAAAAAGTTATCCCTTCTTTCTTGAACTTGGTGCTTTCCCATTTCTTGTTGCAAACATACTGAGAGCATCTTGTTGGCTGTATGAATTATTATTCAACTGAAATGTATTTTCTGAAACATTCTTATCAGCCCTTTATTCTGGGATAAATGTAGCCTTATCTATCCCCTACATAGATAATGTTCTGAAGATCTTTCTAAAGGCCTCTTCCAGCTCTAACATTCTTTGATTGTAAGATTTATTTTTGCAAAACTCCTTAACACAGATGAAGTCAAATTTCTGGAACCCAATTATACAATTTAAAGATTATCTGGGGCCTTGGTTCCTCCTTCTCCTCCTTCTCCCCCTCCTCCCTTCCGCGGCCTGCCCTTTCACCATTCTTCCTACTCACAAACTCCTTCAGGCAGAGAGGCAGAAAGGAGAGGCGATGCTTACACAGCAGCTTTAGTAAAATGCATGACGGGAGAGGTTGAAACAGTTGGAAAAGATTTCTCAGATTCATCCTCTCTCCACTTCTTTTAGCCTGACCAAAGATAAGGTAGCTGGACGATTATTCTGCTTCCTTCAATTTTTTTAAAAAATCACAGTGTTTGGTCCTCATCACTGCTCAGCTCCCCGCTGTGGTCCTCTCCGGTGAGCTCAACCTCAGTGTCTCCTTGGTAACACTCTCTTCCCTTCTCTTGCTGGGGGGTTGACTTTCCTGCTTCTCCCTCCCTCCTCATCACATTCACATCTCTCTATTTTGATGAAATATGGAATGAAGGCCGTGAGGACCTGAAGGCTTGGAACATTTAGCTGTTTCAACCTGGCATCTTCTATTCCACTAAGGAAACCTTCCTGAAATTACCAGTGATTGCTATAAAGAGCTCTCCTAGTTGTAATGTCTGAAACTGACCTGGGGATTTTATGTAGAACTCTGCCATGTCAGCAGCTGCTTAGCCCCACATATTCCACTCACAACCCCTTTTATAGCTTTGACTTAGAGCCAACTTCTGTTTCCAGCTCCAGTGCCAAGAGCCAATGGCTGCTCAGGTTCAGGACAGCTTATTCTGCCCTAGAACTTTTTTTTCCCCCCACTCAATTCAGCTGACAGAGGCAGAGCCCTGGGGTCCTTAATTATTCCAGGGAATATCATGACACTGCTTGCAGAATGAAGAGTGGGTCCTGGGAGTGAGGCTGAATGCTTCTGTTATTATGGCTTTGCTGCCCTGGGTCTACAGTTTGTCCCAGGTGTCTTGCACAAGCTCTGGGTTCCCCCCAGGCAAACTAGTGAGCTCTGTTCTGGTTTGAGTTTAATCATTACTGACTTGTTTTCTTTCTTCTCCTTATCCATGGGTGTTTTGGCAAAGTTGACCAGACTTGAATTGGGGTGGGGTAGGGGAGCGGGGACATATGTATGGTGTATGATCAAAACCTTTTCTAAACTGTTTGACACCTTATGTCACTTCATAATACAGTAGCTCCCAGGAATTGGTCTTGGTCCCAGTCCATGAATTCTGAGAGAAGTCAGGTAGAGGGCCCACGGTCATGAGAATTGGGATCTGGGCACATTGTGGAACCATGTCTTTCATTAAGGTAGCTACCCTCCTTTTGAGTGGTGATAGCACACACTATTTCTTAACTGTGTTCTGTATGTGTGTATTACTTTATGTAACTGTCACAAATGGCATGATTCATTTTGTAATAGTCTTATCCCTGTTTCATAAATGAAGGGGGGAAAAAGTGGTTACACGATTTCTCTAGGGTCTTAGAGCTGGTAGGAGGTAAGACTGGACATTGTACCACAAAGATTTGCTTTCTTAGCCAACATCAATACCAGTATTTCATACTGTTGCCTCTCTTTTGATTACTTCTCCAAGTTATGGTTTTCCTCTTCAAGTATAAAGGAGTAACTAGGCTTTGGATAAAACCTGCAGGACATAGCTACCTTCAGCTGGAGGTGTGGTGGCTGGGTCACTTCTGTCTTTAATTCAGCAAATGTTCACCAAGTGTCTTACCAAAGCCTGGCACTTAGTTAGCCCTCCTGGCCATGGTCTTACGAGGGACACAGGCTCTGCCCAAGTTTTTATAGATGGGTGCTCTAGAAAGGAATTGATCAGGTGACATTGTAGGTCATGATAAGATCTCAAGCCTGAGGATCACCTGGAAACAGAAGGCTGAATAGGAGTTGGTCTGCAGTGAGCTTGGCAAAGAGTGTGCTAGGTGAAGAAGAGTGTTTACAAAGCCTAGAGGCCAACTAGACACAGTTACTCAAGGTTCTTTGGTTCCCTAGAAATCACACCGGAGCCAAAGCCCCCAGTTGTGATCTCTGAGCTGCATGTGAGGAAGGTGTTTGCCCACCAGCCTGGGACCCCAAGGCAGATCAGCTTTGAGTGCCACCCCTGGCCAACTTCCTGCCCAGCCCAGTCTGGGGAGATACAAGGAAGCATGGGGGCCTCTTTCGGAGTTCTAGTTGCTCCAGGGAATCCTGTGGGTGTATCAGGGCAAAGTGAGTGCAAAACCCTGGGAATAAGCACAGAATCTTCAGCAGTGTGAGGTCAGGATGAATTCTAACATGAGCACAAAATAAATCCACCCAGCTCACTAGTTAAGGAAAGAAGCCCAGTCTTCCAAAGGGAAGTGACCATGTGTTGTTGACACTGTTGTTTTCCATATATTTTTTCAGAGTCCGTGATTCACTAATATTTGAAATCTTGGGGTAGAGACTGCTATAGGAAGGACCAGGTCTGTCCACGAGGAATACACAGGAATGATCCTGATGCATTTTGTTTCCGGGGACTTGGTGATACCTGATTCACCAACTTCTTGCTGTCGCGGTGTCCTTCGTGGAATGACATCTCGGTGAATAGCCTTGATCTGGTAACACATTAAGCTCTTCATTGATGAAAGTTCTGTGCAGACTCATTCTTACTGGAGTTAAGAACTGGGCTAGATGGGTAGAGGGATGAGGGCAACTGTCCTGTGAATCAGGAAAGGAAGGGGAATGACTTAGCCCAGCACCCACTGATATGTGAGTGCCTACCACATCCCAGGTACAGTACTGGGCACATGCAGGAGGCTGTCGGTGGGCCATGGTTTCTGGAGGGGAAAGTCCAGGGGAAAGGAGAAGAGTTGTAAAAAAACCAGAATGAGCTCGGGGAAGGCTGAGGACGAAGTTCACCTGCTTTCCAGGTGTCCGCACTGGGCACACAGGGCCAAGAGCTCAGGCACTGAGGAGGAAGCGCTGACAGAAGGAAGATAATAAATGTTCTGAGATTTCATCACCATCGAAGAGTTCTGACACACTACTGCGAGGGCTTAGCTCTTTCTGATTCACATTTTTCCTCTGCTATGGGATCATTTGGTTTTTGAGCGTGTAGAATTACTGACTGATTTCTTTCTGGTCAGATTCTTTTTAGCTACACACAGACCCTTCTTGTAATGAAAACCAGGTTTCCTGTTACAGTTAGCTTTACATTCAGGTACCATGTTGCTGTCTGGAATGAGCAAGTGTCGAGTTTGAGTCATATTTTCCACACGGATGCTAAGCCTCCATTCTTCCTGTGTCTGGCGTTGAAGGAGAGTCTAGAAAACACCGTTGCTAGGTCAGAAAATTTATTTTCCATCCCAAGGGTTAATTGGCTTTTCCAAAAAGATGGGGCTCCTGAGGCTGCTTTCCTAAGCAGAGTGCATGTGAAAGCCTTCTAGGACACCATCAGTGAATGCTCTGTGAGAAGCTGGCCTCCGCGGACAGTGGGGTCCTTCTCTTGGAAGCCTGAACAAGCCATCTGATGTTCAGAGAACCTTATTTTGAGCTGCCTTCAAAGACTCACTGAAGATCTTTAGATCTTGCATGCAAAGGGTCAAATTGGGAAGAAAAATGTTACTGGAAACTGTTCTTCTCAGGGGCCATGTGTAAGTAGGAACAAGTGTTTGGCTAACAAGTCCAATAATTGGCACATGGCAAAGTTCCATGTTAATGTGAAAAGTATTTGTGCACACAGTAACCAGAGTTTTTTGTTGTTAGTGAAAAGACTGGATAAACATTAAAAATAGTTATTGGGGGCACCTCAGTGCTCGGTTGGTTGAGCATCCAACTCTTGGTTTCAGCTCAGGTCAGGATCTCAGGATCGTGAGGTCGAGCCCAGCATCCGCTCTGTGCTCAGCGAGGTGTCTGCTTGAGATCCTCTCTCTCCCTCTCCCTCTGCCCCTCCCCAACTTGTGCGTTCTCTCTCTCTCTCTCTGAAATAAATAAATAAATCTTTAAAAAGTAGTTATTGGTACTAATGTCTGAAAGGTAGAATATATACACACACATGTATATTTACACACATACGTAAGAAGGGCAGGACCAAAAGAATTATTGAAAAAGTGTGGCAGTACTTTGAATCTACCTGCTTAGCACAAAGTCAAAATTACTTTTTAGTGAGGAACACACCTTAAGGTCAAAACAAAAGAGCAACAACAACAAAAGCAAGGCCACTTGGGTGAGCTTAGATAGGAAAGAGTATCACAGGAATTTGGTGATCCCAATAGCCCCAGAAAGCTTGAGAGGGGATAAGCCTGGGGGGGGGGGGCTGGTAGGACATGGTGCTGAGTGGCCTACCGGAGAAGTGAATTTGAAGTTATTTCTTAACTGGTCCCATAGCTATTCTCAGCTACCCCAAATCTTTATGGTTCAGTTCTCTGGTATCAGATCTTTGGAGGATGGAGGAAGAAGGGACGAAAACGAGCAAGAAAGACGTCATGACCCAGAAGCGAAGACAGAGGGCGTGACAGGCTGCACGCCTGGATGGTACAGTGGAAAGGGGAACAGGCTCATTTCCCCCAGGTGTATTTGTAAATGACCCCAGAAAGTGGGAGCGGAACAGGGAAGGGAAGGGCAGGCAGTGGGGTTCCCCCTGCTCTCATGCCCTCTTTGGAATCCTAAGAGTATTTCCAGCAGTCACCAGGTTACTGTGTCACCTCCCACAGGCTTCTGAAAGGTAAACCAACGTCGTCCTAGAGCTTGAGTCTGTTACGTCGTCCTAGAGCTTGAGTCTGTTGGTTGGGTGTGCAAAGTCTGAGTATTTGTGTGGTTGCTACGTGGAGTTTGACCCCTAGGGGGTGATCATACCATATGGTAAAGGGGCAGGCGCCGGCCTGGCAAAAACAAAGATAAGCAAACAGTCCTCGGTTCCCACTTTTCAGTCCCAGCTGCTGGGTAATGACACAGAAAAGACCCACATGGGTAAAATGGCATCTGTCCAGTTACAGCCCCTGATGGCAGGTGCCTTCTTCCCTTCCCTCAGACCCTGAGTCTGAGGCTTCCCTGAGGCCAGAAGCACAGGAGGGGTGAGCCGGCCCCTCTGTCACTCCTGTGAGGTTTAGGAATGGGGGGGGGGATGGGATGCCTATTTCTGCAGCAGGAGCCCCCGTCCCCGGGGAGACACTGTGACTACATCCGGGCAGACCCTACCTGGGATGGGGAAGTAGACACTACCCCCCACATAGAGGAGTGACATAGAGAACGAGGAACTGGAGGAGGTAAAAGAACACAAGTTCACCCAGACACGACTGATTCTCAGCTGGGCTGACTCCAGCTTTGTACAGCTCTCCCGGGCCATTCCTGGCCCAGAGCTGAAAATGGACTTGGGAATAGCTCCAACTCTTCAGTTTCTGTTTCTCCTTTGGCCCCTTCTGGTTGGAGGAAATAGGATGATGAAGCTGGCTTCTCTTCCGCTTAGCTGCTTGCAGAGCCTGTGGGTTTGGGAGCTCTCTTCTCAGCCCCAGAGGCTGCCCCAAGCTCCCAGTGCTCCCAGCGGGGATCATGCAGGCCAGGGTGCACAGACTGATGGACTGGAAATGCTTACTAATCAGTTTGTTCTTAAAAAAAAAAAAAAAACAAACCAAAACATGTTAAGTATACATAACATGTATACTTTTCAACGAATGATACACGTATAATAACCATCACAGTCAAGATAGAGAGCAATTCTCTCCCCCAAGGAAGCTTGCTGGTGCTCCTTCCCAGTCCGTCTCCCTAGTAACCCCCCCAACCCCAGCCCAGACAAGCCCTCTGACCCTGTGGGTGCCTTCATTGCTGTGCACGTGGAGTCATCTGCAGGCACTCCTGGGTCACTTCTTGCACTCAGGATGCTTTGAAACTCATCCCTTGTGTTCCACTGTGTGGATGTGCCTCAGTTTCTCCGCTGATGGGAACTGGATTGATTCCAGATGTAGACGGTTATGAATAAAGCTGTTATAAGCAGTCATGTGGAAGCCTTTGTATAGACTACTGTTGTCATTTCTCTTGGGTCAATAACTAGGTATGGGATTGGTGTTTGTGGGCAAACTGCCTGTTCTACTACCATCAAGAACCATCACATGATTTTCCTATTGCTTGTGCCAATTTGCATTCTGACGAAAAAAACATGCAGCATTCCAGTGGCTCCTTATCTTCCCCAATACTTGGGACCGTCAGTCTGTTTTATGGGGCCATTCTAAGAGGCGTGAAGTGGTATTGCATTGTGGCTACTGGTGTTGCACATCTCATCCTGTGTTTATTAGTGATTTGAGTCTCTTCTCTAGTGTAGTGACTGTTTAAATAATTATCTTTATTTTTTATGATGTTGTCATTATTACATCATAATGTAAGAGTTGTGTTTTTTTTTTTTTTAAGGATTTTATTTATTTATTTGAGCGACAGAAATAGCGAGAGAGCACAGGCAGGGGGAGCAGCAGACAGAGGGAGAAGCAGGGAGGCAGATGTCGAGCTTGATCCAGGACCCTGGGAGCTGAAGGCAGACGCTTAACCAACTGAGCCACCCAGGCACCCCCTCACTGTAAGAGGTTTTTTTGTTTTTGTTTTTGTTTTTTAAAGATTTTAAAGATTTTTTTTAAAGATTTTAAGAGAGAGATCACAAGCAGGCAGAGAGGCAGGCAGAGAGAGAGGGAAGCAAGCCCCCTGCTGAGCAGAGAGCCCGATGAGGGACTTGATCCCAGGACCCTGCGATCATGACCTGAGCCAAAGACAGAGGCTTAACCCACTGAGACACCCAGGCACCTTACACTGTAAGAGTTTTTAAAACAATATCTTTGTCTCTCCTTTTAATTTTCTTTAACAGTGTTTTCAAGAAGCAAAAATTTTAAAATTTAATTTTTCATTATTTAATGGTCGGTGACTTTATAGCTTAAGAACTATTTGATGATCTTGAGATGATAGTAATTTTCTCCTGGATTTTCTTCTATCATTTATAAACTTTTAGTTAGGTTTATGAGTTAAAGTTTATGTTAAATTTAAATTTTAGAGTTAAATTTTATGTACGACCTGAAGTAAGGATTGGGATTCTTTTTTAAAGGAATATATAGTTATTCCCATGTTATTTTTTGAAAAACTATAATTTTTTTTCAATGAGTTACATGGCATGTTTGTTGAAAACCAGTCCTATGTGTGTGTTTATTCATGAACTCTTGATTTTGTTCCATTGATCTAGAATGTCTATTTTTTTCACTCACTTTATAGAAAGTCTTGAAATCAGGTAGTGCAAGTCCTTTATTTATTTATTTATTTATTTTTAAAGATTTTATTTATCCATTTGACAGACAGAGATCACAAGTAGGTAAAGTGGCAGGCAGAGAGAGAGGAAGGGAAGCAGGCTCCCTGCTGAGCAGAGAGCCCGATTCGGGGCTCCATCCCAGGACCCTGAGATCATGGCTGCTGAGCCGAGGGCAGAGGCTTTAACCCACTGAGCCACCCAGGCGCCCCAGTGTAAGTCCTTTAACTCTGTACTTCTTTTTCCAAATTGTTTGGTTGTTCCATATCCTTTACATATGAACATAAATTTTAAAATTCACATGTTATTTTCTACAAATAACCTACTGTAATTTAGACTGGAATTGCCTTAAATTTATAGATCAACTTGGGTAGAATTTACATCTTCTGTAAAAGAAGACTTTGGGTAGTATCAAATATTCTGGTTCATAGACATGGTATGAGTATCCATTGACCTAGGTCTTGTTGAATTTCTCTTGGTAATGTTTTTGTTTTTGTTTTTTGAAAGATTTTATTTATTTATTTGACAGAGAGAGATACAGAGAGAGAGAGAGAGAGGGAACACAAGCAGGAGGAGCGGGAGAGGGAGAAGCAATCTTCCCTCTGAGTTGGGAACCCACTGTGGGGCTTGATCCCAGGACCTGGGATCATGACCCGAGCCGAAGGCAGACACCTAAAGACTGAGGCACCCAGGCACCCCGTCTCCTGGTAATGTTTTAGAGATTTCAGTGCACTCATCTTACACCTACTTTGCTAAATTTATGACTAAGTATTTTATTTTTCATTACTGTAAGTGGTATTTTATTTCAATTTCTGCTTGCTTGTTGCTTAGCATGTAGAAATAAAACTTTTTTATATTGACCTTGTATTTGTCTCTTTACTAAACTCACTGATTTATTCTAGTAGCTTTTTGGGTGTATTTCTTAAGAAGGATTTTCTAAAGTTATGATCACATGTCTTTACATAAAGTAAGTGTTGCTTCTTTTTCTCTAATGTGTGCATCTATTATCCCTATTTCTTGCTTTATTGCACTAACTAGAAACTCAGTACGATACTGAGTAGAGATTGTGAAAGTGGACATCCTTGCTATATTCCTGAAACCAGTAACTATGTTAGCTGTTAAGTCTTTTGTGGATACCCCTTATTAATTTGGGAAAATCCTCCTACTCTTACTGTTTTGTCATAAATTGGCATTAAATTTGGTCAAATGCTTTTCCTACATCTATTAAGGTGATCATATCCATGTTCATTTTTAGGGCATGTTGCACGGTTGGTGGATCCCAAATTTCCTACTGTCTTTCGTTAGTGTTCTTCCTGCATTTTACTTTTTTAAAATAACTCTCCTTGAGCTCTGGATCTCTCTCTTCTTACTTGTCACACCCCACCAGACAGAGTCACCGCTGAGACCCGGCTTTAAGAGGGGGAGGGGGAGGGGCAGAGGATTCAAGGCAGTAAGACTGGACTATGTTCCAGGTCATTTCTCACTAACGGATCTAATTAAGATATTAGTACCTCTATCACTCCTTCCTCTGCGTATGAAATGGGAATACTGTCTGCGGCACTCAAACATATCATTGAATGAGACGACTTGTCCCGAGAGTTACATACATGAGATATCTGTAACCCAGTGGAATCATGACTGATCTCAAAATGGTTTTCTTAAGGGAAACTTGAAAGGAGGCAATAACACAAGAAAGGGGGAAAAAAAAGAAAAATTCTGGAAATATTACATGTACTGGAAAAGTTCTCATACATTGTTAACCCCAGTCTTCTTGCTTCTACCTCCTTGCAGCCCATTCATACCCGGCTGTATAGGGAAATTAACGCTAGCATGAGACGCATCAGCTATGTAGGTGGTAAAAGGCAAAAAGCCAGGCTACATCCCCAAAGCAAGCAAGCAAATAAAACTATCGCCACTTACATGATTGCAGATGAATTATATATAAAATTACTTCAAGAGTCCAGGAAGAAAATCAGAGCTACCAAAATAGAAAAGCAGATACGTGACTCACTTTTCTCGGAAATCTCTGATAATGGATTTCTTCACCTGCTGGACTCCGCTGACATTTTGCAAGCATATTGTAAAGTATGATAAAACTTTACTGAATATGTATAGATTTTGTTTGTTTTATATTGTCTTATTTTGGGTCAGATTGCTGTTTAAACCTAAAAGCCAACCAATATGCTAAATACACAATGATACCATCATGAACAATTACATGGATGCCTACTAGCTTTTCTTGGGACACCTTTGTTCATGCCAAGAGCTGTCACTGTGTGGATGTAGATGAATTATTTTCTGGGAGTAAAAAGTGAAGAAAAAGCAAAGGACATCTCCCTCATTGCTTTAACCTTGGGGGAACAGGATAAATCTGGTTTTGGCATCTCTCCGAGGAAAAGAGTATCTTGACACTTACATAGAGCTCTTGGAGAAAGCCCAGTATCCACTGGCAAGAAAGGGCGAGATTCTGAATACATCTAAATAATGGGCAGGGCATTGAAATGCCTGGCTATGGTAGACCACTCACCAGGATATAAATCATGCTGTTTGCCATGTGCGACACGTCAGACGAGAGTGTGACTCCAGCTCATGTAATGAAATGGCTTTTCATGAAGTTTGTGCAGATAAATTAAGCAGCGTATAAATTCATAATTTATAAGAATTGTGTTTATAATCCAATTTCGAGCACGAAGGGGAAAGACACTTGCTATGTCTATAACAAACACAAAGAAAACTGTTTCTTTGTTGAGATGCAGGCAGGCCAGCCCACTGATCAAAGAATTGAGCCCTCCCAGAATTCTACATTCTCCTCCATAAAGTCAGGGGTGACTGGTGTGAATTTTGGCATCCACTCGAACCACCAAAATTTGTTCTTAGTTTGTTCTTGGACCACAAGGTACAAGATCCTCTTGGGGACAATGACTGCAAGGACACCGCCTATCCTGGGGAGGAATTTTGCCTCCAGGGTCCTCGTCCCCCCACCCCCAACTAGGGGATTGTATTATGTTAAAATACGTCTAATGTTAAAATTAAGATTCCTTTGATATTCCACCTCCCGGACTTTTTTCTTGAAAAAAATTAAGACAAAAATCAGGCAAGACAAACCATAAGAGACTCTTAATCTCACAAAACAAACTGAGGGTTGCTGGGGGGAGGTGGGTAGGGAGAGGGTGGTTGGGTTATGGACATTGGGGAGGGTATGTGCTATGGTGAGTGCTGTGAAGTGTGTAAACCTGGCGATTCACAGGACCTGTACCCCTGGGGCTAATAATACATTATATGTTAATTAAAAAATCAAAAAATTTTTAAAAAATCAGGCAAAGGGCATCTTATTCTTCTCTTATTTGTGTAATCTGGAGGGTGATTTTCTGTGCTTCTCTCCAACTGGGTCTGGCTCAGAACCCCAGAAAAAGGATCCTTCTCTTCCTAGGAACCTGCTATGGCCAAGACAGCTAGGACCTGTGGGACGGAACAGGCTCGTGGAAAATCCTCCCAGTTACCTGTCCGGTTGGTTCAGCTGCATTCTATCTGATCTGATATTTTTCCTTAGTGATGTTATTCAAGGGTCAAATTCCTGGTTTCCTTGGTGTAAATAAATCGACTGTGTATAGCTAGTCTGCAACAGAAGGCACATCACCGTATATAGAGTGTAAGAGAGATTTCCCTTTGACGAAGAAAGAAAGTTAAATGTTTATAAGAGTTTCTGCAGGTCTGGATACCATTAACTTTAAACAATTAATAAAAGTGACACCAGGACACAATAAATTCTAGTTTTCAAAGAAACAATTTGACTTTATACATTGTTTCTGCCTCACTGGTGTTTGAGATGAAAGGGACAGTAATTGAAATGAAACTCATCAGCATTAGAGAAGGCCTCATGGAGAGAAGCAGAGGGGGGTGGTGGTTAGAAAGACTAGAATCTTGCAAAATAGGCAGGGGGTGGGGGGGTGGGGGGGAGCTTAGGGATCAGAAGGAGAAGGCCATGGGGACACACAGTCATGTATGAGCCAGCCCAGGGCCCAGAGAAAATACTTTACGTTTTAAAAAGATAAGAGAATAAGCAAGGGGTGAATTAAATACATATTTGCTTCTTACCTTCTTTTGTTCCAGTTCTGGGATTGGAAAAAAAAAAAAAAACCCTCAAGTTCGACAAAAGAGGATTCTATAAACTGAGTCTAGAAGCCAATGGAAAAATAGTACTTTATACAAATAAACACAAATATGTAATCTAAGTGGTCCTAAGTTCCCCACGCTACTGGGGTTCCCCTTCTTCTGAAATCTAAATAGTTCTAACTGCTAACATTTGGCATATGCTATGTGCTGATCCTTTATCAATCCATCTTTACTGGGACCACATCTAATCATTTTTTTTCTTTTTTAAAGATTATATTTATTTGTTTGACAGAAATCACAAGTAGGCAGAGCGGCAGGCAGAGAGAGAGAGGGAAGCAGGCTCCCCACTGAGCAGAGAGCCCGATGTGTGGCTCGATCCCAGAACCCTGAGATCACGACCTAAGCTGAAGGCAGAGGGCTAACACACTGAGGCACCCAGGCGCCCCATAAAATTTTTCTTTCTTTCTTTTTTTTTTGTTAACAGGGAGAATCTTGAAAGTTAAGTCAATCTTGCTTTTCTGTGATAAACCACACTGAGTTTATCCAATTTTTATTGATTTGTTAAAAGTTTGCTTAGAATTTTTGCATCAGTCTTCATGAAGGATATTGGTCTATACTTGTCTTTTCTTGAAATATCATTGCTCTTTTTTTTTTTTTTAAATTAACATATAATGTATTATTAGCCCCATGGAACCACATCTAATCTTATCTTGCACATACTGTGCTCTCTCTCATTTTGGGGTGCTGGCCTTTCAGTTAGTCAAGAACTCACACCACCTCCTGCCACAGAATCCTTGCCCATGCTGGGCGCTTTTCCTTGCTTGTTGTGATTAATTCCACATATGTCTCAAATCTCAGCTCAGACGCCATGTCCTAGAGAAGAACATCCCGACTCCCAAGTTAGCTGAGGCCCCATATCAGAGTATCTCCTAGCACACTTCTCTCTCTTTTGTGTCCTTATCATTGTTGTAATTAGCCACTTGAGGGTGAGGCTTGGGTTCCACTAGACTGGGAGGTCTGTGTGGGCAAGTGTCACCTCTACTTTTGTTTTCCAGAGTTTCTCTCAGCTTCTAGTCAATGCCTGGCACAGAAAAGGTACTCGATACATACTCACTGAATGAGTGGTGGATGGAAGTTGAATGACATCAAAGACCAACCTGGCTTGCCTCAACTAGGGATTCATATTATCCATGGAACCCAACAGTTTCCATGGGAAGAAGCCATGTGCCGCATCAAACTGATTTCCTCTAAAGAGGCCACATTTTTATTGTCATTGTTGGGTTCTTTGGGGCTCTAGACCCAATTAATATAAGCCTTCATTTTCTACTGTTGAAAATGGCTTTCCTGATCCTGTCAGTTGGTGAGAGGTCTGGAGTTACTTATAGCCTGTGTTCCACAGGCGACATCATACTCAACGTTTATATTTGCCCCAAGCCCTTACTACCTCCAAAATATCCCATTGTCCCTCTATTTTAGCAACCTGTCTTTGCTACAATTTTGTTCCCCTATATTTTTATGAAAAATACCCTCTATCTGAAGCTCATGTTTGACCTCAACTACTTTTTTGTCTCTTGGTTACAGCCTCACAGTCTTTGAAGATGTAGGTGCTTAAGTCATGGTCTTCCTCTTTAACTTAATTCCCTGTATTCTCTGGGGAGTCCAGTGTCTGTGAAGCTAAGTCATGCCAAGAACTGTTCTTAGAGCCTCCTTCATGTGCCTGCAACGGAAGCCACGTCTAGACTCACGCGGAGTCTCAAGGCAGCCCCCACTCGCATTCCCTCACATCTCTTCTGTCTCACATTCACTCCTAATGCAACAGCCTTTCCACCACACATAGTACCCACAGTTCCTCCATTTCTAGCAGTCAGCACCTAGAACCCTCTCCCTCTAGAAACTCTGCCCTGAAAATCTCCAACTGTGAAGCCATCACAAAATATACCATCTCCACTCCTGTGTCTGAGCTCAGCCGGGCAGGTCGGTACCATGGCCCACTGGGGGTCTACAATGGCAGCTGAGCCCACAGGTCGTTCTTCTGTCCTCAGTAGCACCCTGTCGCCAACCTGTACCCAACCCTCACCAACATTCCACGAGAATGATGTAGCCTCCACCTGGACCAAGGAAGGGACAGGGAAGGAAGAGGAAAGGCTTCATCTTACGTTGTTCTTCCACCTTCAAACATCTGTGCAAGCACATGGATCCCTCTCCCTGTGCCATCCATAGAATGACAGGACGGCCCCTTCCACCTCTGCTTTTGTTTAGACCTCCTCCTACTTTCCCACTCTCCCTCCTCCTTCCTCTTAGCACACTGCCAGGCTAAACTAGACCCTGTTCCCTTGGCTCAGCTTCTGTGAACATGTAAATTGGCAGCCATGCCCACAGGGCCTCTCACCCTCCAGGAGGCCCCCAGCCTCACCTTCCCTCGGCCTCCGTCTCCAGTCCGTGGCTTCTTTACCCTGTTCTTCATGGAGGCACTCTGATACAGCTGAATTATTTTCACTTTGCTGTTTCTCTTCCCTTGTATTGTTTTAGGGCACTACTTCCCAGAATCCACGCTTTAGTTCTACCTACAGTCTCCTCAGATGCTGGGAGTCTGTTGAAGGTGCGGATATCCTGGGAACTGGCCTTGCTAGCTACAGGCTTTTGAGCTTCCTCCTCCTCAAATTAAAAAGAAAGAATGTTCGATGAGACAAGAACATTGGACAGGTGCTCTCTTCTCTTTGAATACTGTCCTCTCTTCTCATGCAGATTTTGAAGGGGCTGGGGGGAGTAAACATATGAATAAAGGAAGAAATAGATAGTTAAGAATCAACACTTGGACGCAAGGAGATGATATGGAGACTACGGTTTACTACTTTCATTTTCTAGGTACATAGGTAAAATCAAAAACAAATTCCAGAACACGAACATTTGTGCATTAAGCCTTGCCGAAGAGGCTGAGATAAAAGAACTATGTTCGTAAGTCAGTCTCCTGAAAAAAAATACAAGCTTGGCAAGTAAGGGAAGTGGCGTGCTTTGAGTGAAGGAGACTTAGAGGCAAAGCGTTGTCATACAATGAGCCGGATATCCTGGTTTATTATGGAATCCATAACTGCTGTAGTTTCTCATCGGAGTGTTGCATCCATGAAAGAACACTGGGCTATGCATTTCCAAGATCTATTCAAGACTTAAATCCACTCTTACCTCCATTCATCTTAGAAAGTACTTGCCTAACTTGGAATTTCGAATGCATTTTAGGTTAATGTAGAATAAACTTTTGATGTCTCTTGAAGGGTCAGATAAATTACAAGAAAGGGGAAACTTGTTAGAAAAATAATTTGTCCGAGGAGCCAATTCCCGATCAGAAATCTCATCCTCATTTCATTTCATCGCACGGGCTTGTGATCGTGTGAGCACTGGACCTCCTGAGAGAATAGATCTAGCTGTGGGGCCATCAGATTCTACCCCAGCACAGCCTGCTTTCCAAAGATGGAGTTAAAGCCTTCTCATCATACCACAGTGTCTTCTTTTCTCTGTGCAGCTAAAATTTCAGACTCCTCTCTTGCTCCATAAGGATAATTTGGAAATCTGGAGTGGAGACTGAAAACACTGCAGAGTGGGCTGACCTCAGGTCTTCAGCTGGCCCCGGTGTTCAACCTCTAGACCCTCCACGTTGGGAGAGAGATGGGCCCTGTCTGCAGACTTTTGCACAGTTCTTCTGCTTCCTGACTTGAGGAAAGCTCTACGTGATTTTTTAAAAAGTTCTAGGGGATGGAGTTTATGTTTTTGTTTTGTTTTGTTTTGTTTCTTTTCTTAATCCCTTAAATATGTTTCTAGAGAATTTGTTTCCAGACACTCAGAAATAGTTTTTTTTTCCCCCCTAAATTGAGGACATAGTTTATTCTGGTACAACATATTTTGAAAAAAATTCCTCACCTCAAAACTACTATTTCAGATTATCATTGCTTCATTTTAAATAGGACATTCTACCACTGAAGATATAAAGTGGAAAGACAGTCTCACAGCACAGAACAATCTTTACCACAGGCAATGGGAACCTTACGTGGATGTATCCAAAAACACAAGACTATCTTTATTTTTCTCATTTTGTCTTAAACCAGTTAACACTCTGCCACAAATCAGCACCAGCGTGTTTTGGATTTACTCATTCAGATGAGTAAAAACCTAGATTAAAAAAAAAAATGATGGCTCTTTCATATACATTTTAAGTATTAGCAAACTTCACAGGCAGAAGAGCTCTCTCTTTTTCTTACAATGTTTGTGTTTCTCATATTTTAACATGGCACATGCTACATTGCACTGTGTGTGTCTTTCTCTCATACACATGGGTTTTTTCTCTTGTGCAAAGAAGCAAGATGGGCTGGGTGTCATTGGGTGCCGGTCTTTTGTTCATTGAGAAGGACCCATTGTCCAAATGTGTGTCCACAGACCATGGCTCTTTTTTCCAGTCATTACCCTCAATGGGAACTGGAAAAAAAATTTTATCTAAACATTTTTGAGCATAGAAATTATTTTTCCCAAGTTAAGTGGATGGACTTTTTAGAATAAATCTAAGAATGGTCATTTGAAACGGAGGCCATCCACATTCTGTTTCTGATTTCTATTGAGAATAGATATATTACAAGATTTATGTAGTTTTTAAAAAATTCAATGATTTAAAAACTAATGCAGTGGATGGGAGTTGGGAAACAGTTTGGCTGGCAGCATGATTGATGGTGGTTGAGTTTGGGCAGGAAAAGAGACCCTAGGCCTTGGCCTAGAGGAGCTGTGAGACAAAGAAAATTAAATTGGCCTGCCCAATAAAACAAGAATTCACAATTTTTATGGCAGCTTAAGAGGGAGGCTATGAGAGGGCTTGCGGATGAATTGGGGAGTGGGTCCAGCTGCATGGAGGGAGGTCAGAGGCAGGGGTCAGCCAGGGAGATGTTCCCTCTGGGAGAAATGGCTAGGAGATTGCCAGGGATGGGGGAGGGGTCTCCTCATAGGCACTACTAGGCAGTTTCCAGCCACCTGTTGTATAACTATGGAGTACCTTCCCTTACTTCTAACTCCTTAGGCAACTTCATTAAAACTACAGTCTCGTATGAGTGATACCTCAGAAAAATCATGGAAGAGTATCCATCTTTCCATGTTTGGTTTGACGTAGAGTGGAGACAGGAAGCAGATGTAAGAGATGAGAATCTAAGTGAAACATAATTGAACAGAAGGAAGATATTAGTGCAGGGAGGAACTGTAAGAAATGGAAAGTCCCTGAGATTCCTGAGAAATGCAGGGAGTCAGCTAACTGAGGGATGGGGGATAAACTCACTTTTATTTTGATATTAAAGGAGAGGAGGATGCTTTCACAGACAGAAGGCTTGGAAACACCCACACAGCTGATTCTGGGGCTGTGCCTGTAATTTGTCTGATGTTTTTCTTAAATGGCAGCTTCTCCTGACTTGTCGCTGACCAGTTGAGCAACATCTTCAACTTTATGGTGTAAACAGAACCGGGAATCTTGCCTATGACACCCAACATCCTCACGTTGTGGGAGGAACCTCCTCGCCTTTTTCTCAGCACCCAGAACTTTTCCTAGGAAGATGGTTATAATGGCAACACTTCAAAAATGAACCCATAAAGCTGCACTACAATAAGAGATTTTTTTGCCCCAAATTATTTTTATTATTATTATTTTCTTTTTTTCAGAAAACAACATCAAACAAATTTCTGAGATCAAGAACAGGAAATGAGTGATTCAGCAAACTGGATTTCACCCAAGGAGCTGTCTCCACAGCTGTAGAGAATAGTTGAGAAAAGTTCCAGGGGACTCGCCTGGTACTGCTTGAAAGCAGTCAGGCTGAGAACCACAGAAAACTCTCCAGAATGTGATGGAGGACAGTTGCAAAGCCCAGCTTTGCATCAGAAGGATGTCAGCCCGGTTCCTCTGCTCCACTGACTCTCCTTTAACTCTCCTGAACCCACATTTGAAGGGGGTCCTGCATGACTAGGGATCCTAGAGGGAAAGAGCATCTTCCCAGATAGGAGCGTCCAGGTGTTTGTTGTTCTCTGAGAAGCTGAACAGATGGTTTACCCCAGCAGCTGGCATCACTATGCTGTTTTCCAAAATCTAATATAGGGCTGGTTATGGGGCTAGAACTGCCCTTTGGGCAAGGCGGGGGGAGCTCAAGGAGCAATGATTCATTTGCTGACTCTCTCTATCATCTTAAAGAGCGCTCAGCAAACACCCAGCTTGGCCTGTTATTATCTAATGAGTCTATGTGCCTAGCTCTGTTGGGTCCATGGAGAACCATTTGGAGGGACTTTCCCAGAGACCGAGCCTCGAAGGCCTGCATTGAAAAGAAGAGTAGTCCTCAAATGTGCTTTGTTTTGAACACATCAAAACAACGCCCTTCTACCCTTGTAGATGTTTCATACTTCATTAGCCCCCCCCCCCAGTCCCCCACATTCTTCTGCCTCCACAGCCAGCAGCACACCTGTGCCAGGTCCTTTTCACTGCACAACTAGATATCTGTAACAGACCTTTTTAGTTGTTCTCCCTGTCCCCAGGCTTGTCACACTTCCACCCAGCCCTTGCACCACCCTCAGTCTAATATTTCTTTTTTAAAAAGTGTTTGAATATTTTACATATTAATTTGACACAGAGAGAGAGCACAAGCAGGCAGAATGGCAGCAGAGGAAGAAGCAGTCTCCCTGCAGAGCAGAGAACCCAATGCGGGACTCGATTCCAGGACCCTGCGATCATGACCTGAGCCGAAGGCAGATGCTTAACCAACTGAGCCACCCAGGTGCTCCCCTCAGTTTAATCTTTCTAAAACATTATTTCCATCATGTCACTCTCTTGTTCAAAAATCACAGATATACCTTTAGCATCTTTATGGTATCAGACGGATTTTTTCTGGATCTCACCTGTGTTTTAAGTTGTATTGTATGCATTTCTGAAGCTGCATGCAACCTTTTCGAAGTGAGATGCAGTCTAAACACAGGGACACTTACATGTATCATAACAACAAAATATTGATTGGACTTTTCCTGTCATTGAATACTTCTGTCAAAAGGCACTGAGCCAAGGGTAAGGCTTGAAAAGTACCCCCAAATTTTTACAAGTGCCTGGATTGCCTCTAGGAAATAGTAAGAGGTAGCCAAATTGGTCTTCCAAGTGCCTGTCCCAATCCCCAAATATTTATAACAAGAGAAGACAAGAAATTTGAGGGGAGTTCAATGTAGTAGCCAAATTCTAGAAGTCTCAGTGCTGCATACTGTTGGCTAAGTGGGGAGCTTTAGGCATTTTCCCGCTCTCAGGCCAGCTGACAGAGACTCTAGGATAGCCATGGGTGAAAATGGGGGGGACCGAAAGGAGGGAAAGCTGGTGTTTACCTCCTCAGAGAGATGTTTGCTGTGGTATCTCCAAGGCCTTCTCTAGGGCCACCAGCCCCCGAGAGGGAAGCTGGATGGGAGTGTTCTAGGGATAATTCTGTGTGTCTCTGAGAGCACATGGTGCTGGTGAATGTGGGTAGGGATGCTTGCTTCTCTCTAGAGAATCCTGAAGGCAGGAGACTGGATTGAACAGCCTAGAGATGAAGGCTGAGGACAGAGATCAGCAGCATGGTAAGGATGCTTGAATTTTTCCAGGTACCCAGACACAGAAGAATATAGACTTGAGACTTCTCAAAGGTGCCTCTATGAAAAGGACCACCTTCTTCATGCCTGCCGATGGGTCTCATGCCTGGTGTAAGAGTCTCTGTGGGCTGTGCTCTTAGGGACAGGAGCTGGAGGTGGTCAAGAAGAAAGGAGAGGAGAGCTGCCAGCACAGTATCCCCATCAGAGAGCTGTGAGGTGCTAAAGTCTGCAGAGGACTTCTAGAGAAATCATGCACACTTTCCAAGAGCAACGTAGCCATGGGCTGGCCCACACTGAACAAAACCATCAGCAAGAACAGTTCAGTGAAACAAAGGTTTTTTTTTTTTTTTTTTTTGTAACATTCTCAATACTTGGGAGGGACTCCAGCATCTGCCCAGATGTTGGTAAGTGAGGGAGAGCTGGTACAGGCTGTCTAAGGCAGTGGATGGACAAAATAATCCTGTTTGTTATTTTTATTCTAATGACTTTAGACCATACAATAAATATTTCACTTATATACACATGTACAAAATATAGCCAGAAGCTTTACTATTTAAAAAATTTCCAATTTCCAATAAGCATTTCGCAGATCTGTGACATCTGAGCAGTAGAGGCATGTAACTTGTGATACAGGAAGAAATAAAGGTTCTTTCCAAGGAATGCATATGAGACAGGTCATCACAAAAACACGTAAGCAGAAATTTAGTTCCTTTCTGTATACAGGTTTGAATACGGAGTAATAGGAATGCAGGGGAAGGAGCATTCGGGGGGTGGGAATTCCTAGCTCCCGTGACTTGGCCACAACAGAACTGGTCAATTTCATTGGTCACTTCCCCTTCAAAAATTCTACTACTTCGTTTTTTCCTAGAACAAAACCTGAGCTTCCCTTTCCCTGTTCCTCATTGACTTATTTCCATCTAAAACGCCCTGCTTTTCATTTCAGTGCTTGGAAAACACGACTTATCTTTACGTTCCTGCTCAGGTCTTGCCTTCTTTCATAACCACCGTCTGCCCCTAAGTCTAAGATATTTCTATTTCTCCTCCATGCTTAATCATACTCTAACTTGTTGCATCTCCTGACTGATGTTTAACTTTAAACTTGCAATACTGTTCTTTGCTTATCACTTTAAGTTCAGATGCATGATTTTCTAGTTTTCTTCTCTTCTGACTGGTACTCAACCCTGCTCACTGAGGCTTCATGGGAAATATGCTGGGAGCATCTCACAATTGAAAAAGTCCCTCTGGGTCTCCCTCCAGACATCATTCTGTCTGTATGTCATGGGACAACGGTCCATGCATTAGGCGGGATGCATCGCTCAGGGCCCAGGCAGGAGACACTTATTAGACCAGGAAAGTTTAATAGAAAGGATGGTTAAGTCAACAGGGAAATAATCCATAAAGGGTATGGAGAACTCTAAGATTACAAGATGAGCAGATGCGAGGAGCAGCCAGTACTTCTGAAACAGAGGCAGAGTGTTTAAGGAAGGAACAAATCAGAAAGGGAGTCCAACAGCCCCCAGACTGACTGAGATTCATACCTCCCGAGAGTGTGGCTGTGCGCACCGCCCTGCCCCAACCCAGTGGAGAGGTTAACTGCGGTGTCCCAGGGCAGCACGGGCAAGCAGGAAACTGCCCATCGGCATGCTGGCAAACCGTTCTAGGAAAGCACCAGGTTTGCAGGGTAGTGGTATAGGAGCGAGGTGCCGGCGGAACTCTCTGGATAACTGCTCTCTTGGATGTTGCTGAAACTCACCGGGAATCTGCCAGCCAGGGCCCCAGTGACACCGGGAAGCCGGCTGGGCCTGGGCAGGATGCACTGGGAGGGGAGTGCACCCTCTGGAGTGGGGGTGAACCCTCCGGAGTGGGGATGAGCCCCGCAGGATGCCTCCTGCACCGCAAGCCACCGCGTGCCGCAGGAGCCAGCGGGGCATTGCTGGCTGCAACCGGGAAGGGGCGCCCCCTCCCCTGGAGCACCCTCTTTGGAGAAAGCTTACCATATTGTGCCTTCTGAGCACAGAGTCCAGCGCCAGCATCGCGAAGCAGAGCAAAGACGAGTGAATTTGAAACTGGTGCTGTAAAGGGATCGCAGGAGCCGACAAACCAGAACAGGGTGCAGGAGGGCGCCCTGGGACCATCCGTCTGAGCCTCCACCCACTCGGCTCCCAGACTCCTGTTTATGGGAAACCGTGCATTGCTTAATTTTTGTATACTGCTTTCAGGTGGAAATTCTGTTACCTGCAGCTCCAAGTATTTTATCTGATACAAATTTTACTTGCTTTGTTTTTATCAAAATGCAAAATATCAAAAATACTACCCTGGCTTTGTAAAGGCACATGATTAACAAACCCGAAGAACACAGAGTTTTAATAAAATACAGCAGTCTCATACCCACTTCTTGCTATCTCAGAGTCGATCAATGCAACCAGTTCTCTCTCTCTCTATGGAAAAAAACTTAATTGCAGCAAGATACACTAACAGGAAAGTTAGCATCTCATCCATTCTCAAGTGCATGGTATGGAGCAGCGTGAAGTACTCCATCCTCACTCACTATGGCACAACTGGTTCTGTGTTTTGATTTTACTTTTGGTGGCCTCCGGGTTGCTGAAATATTTGCTTCACAAAATGCTGGTGTGTGTTTGTCAGTGACGAAGTCATCTTTTTAGATCCTTCTATTATACCTGCTAAGTCCTCTTACTGGGCATCTCCTTCTTTAACCCAAAGAGCTATGTAACCATTTCATATGTGACCCGTGTCATTGTTTTAGGAACTTAGCATGTAAATAGCCATTTCTCTAAATTGGAGGGACCATCTTTCTCACCTTCTCTTTGAAAAATACAATATTTTCTCATTTTCCAAAGTTAAAAAGGGGAGTCATAAAAACCAGTTTATTTGCCTAACAACTATGTAATGACTGAGTGAAGCTTTGGATCTATTCGCCAGAATCCCAAGTGATCCAAGGTTATGGGCAGGAGATCAAATTTCTGTGCTTTTTTCCCGACTTAACTTTCTAAAGTTTTCTAAATCACGTCTGTCCTTCCCAGTGGTGTCACTTTTTTCTTTTTCTTTCTTTCTTTTTTCCTTTCCTTTTCTTTCTTTCTTTCTTTTTTTTATTTTTTTATTTTATTTTATTTTATTTTTTAAGGGAGAGCGAGCAAGACCGAGCACAAGCAGTGAAAAGCAAACTCCTCACTGAACAGGGAGCTCGACATGGGATTTGATCCCAGGACTCTAGGGTCATGACCCAAGCCGAAGGCAGACACTTAACCGACTGAGCCACCCAGGCACCTCCAGTGGTGTCACTTTTGTCAGGGAGTTCCAGGCATTAGAAATGCCATATGTGCTGCTGATAGAAACTGATGGCTGGGTAATTCTAGTATATTTGGGTCATCCTTTGGGGAAGTTTGGTGGCATTTGCAACTGTGTTCCTGAAACAGAGTTCCCTGTGCAGGCCCCTGCTATGGGGCCTGACTTCTGCGTTGCATTCCTGGATTCCTAGATTTAATGTTCTCCCGTTTTGGGTGGTTGAATCCTTCATGGTCCTAAGGTACATTCTTTAGTAGCTTTTAAGGAAGAGGTACATTTCTGAATTCTTGCACACCTGAATTGTTTTTACTTTGCATGTTCACTTAATGGATAGTTTGGGTATTTTATTTTTGTTGAATATAATTCATATAACATAAAATTCATCCCTTGAATTATACAATTCAGTGGGTTTTAGCATATTAACAAAGTCATGCAATCATCACTATATTATTCTAGGACTTTTTTATTATTGACTTGATATTTAATTTTTGTGTATTTCTACATCCAAACTCCTACAAAAAATTTTCAGAGCAAGGACCATATATCATACACCTGGTGCTAGGCTAAAGAAGAATTGAGTAAGAGGAAAGGTAAATGAAAATCCAGAGACTTCCATTGCTGCCTTGGTGAAGTCAGTGGCCATGTTGGATACGCCCATGTGGTAGAGATCTGTGTTCAGCCTTTGGGATCTGAGGGCAACCTCTAGGAGCTGAGCACAACCTCCAACCAACAGCCAGCAAGAAGCTGAGGCCGTCAGTCTTACAACGGCCAAGAAAAGAATTCTGCCAATGACATGAGCAAGTAAAGAGGGATCTTCCCCATTAAAGCCTCCGGAGGAGAGCACAACCCAGGAAACATCTTGACTGCAGCCTTGGGAGATCCTGAGCAGAAGACAGCCAAGCCATGTGTGAAACTGTGACCCACAGATAGTGTTAGGTAATAAATGTGTGTCTTCTTAAAGCTGCTAAGTCTGGTATTGTGTAGCACAGGAATAGAAAACACGTGTCCTCAGCATCTTCCACTGATCATTCCCTGGAGAGCTCCAGCGTCCCGTGCATGGGGAAGCAACCTTCTCGCTGTGTTGTCAGCATCAAGAATGGGACCTTATAAATTGAAGAGAAGTCACCAAGATGTTGGTACAAATTTTAATCCAACTTCTGAAGGAATCATTACCCTCCATATTCTTTTGAAAAACAATAGTCTAAAAGCACAGTTGTAAGGTCAAGATATGCTGAATGTTTTCAGGAATTTTTCCTACCACATGAAAAAGGCCAAGGGATACAGAATCGATATTAATAGTGCCATTGTTAAGGCTAAAAATACGAAGAAAGAAGATATCCTCTTTTTTGGTGGGGGGATGGCTAAAGAGAATGTGCGCCCAGAGAAATGATAGGAAACAGCTTAGTGGGGTGCACAGAGAATCGGATATGGAATCAGATATTCAAATCCTTCATTTGAAATCCTGATTTCAAAAAAACTATTTGCTCTCTCTGATGAAGCCATGTCATATGAGAAAAATGCAGCCAAAATTCTCCCTAAATTTTTCTTGTGATGAGTATTGAATAACACATAAAGCATTTAGGATAGATCAGTACCTGGCCACATAGTTATACTACCTAGAGGTAACACTATTCAAAATATCTAAATTTTTTTAAAGATTGATTTTATTATTTATTTGAGAGAAAGAGAAAGAGAGCACAAGCAGGAGGGACAAAAGAAGAGAGGGAGAATTTCAACCAGACTCCCTGCTGAGCACAGAGACCAATGCAGGGCTCAGATCTCATTACCCTGAGATCATGACCTGAGCTGAGATCAAGAGTCGGATGCTTAGCCAATTGGGCCACTCAGGCACCCCCAAAATGTTTTAATTTTTAATTTAATAATTTTAATTTTTAATATCTAACTTAACTTTTAAGTTTATGGTAAGTTTTAACTTTTACACCTTAATTATTGCAGTGCCTCTCCAGGAAGATCCTGGCCCAGCCATGACCAAGGCTTTAGTGTGGCATAGCCCACAGTACGTTGACAGAAGGTTGACAATCCACGAGACTTCGGAGCACAATCTGTTCCCTGAGCTTTGCAGCTAAGCTGGAAACAAATAGTCAAAGGGACAAAATGTTGGACTCTACCTATTGGGATTTGCTTTTCTACATTAATGCCTGCTACTTTCATTCTCCCAGGAATCTCCCAGGGAGCATGACATTTTGCACTTGTCCAAATGCCCATGACTTCTTATGGCTCTCAAACTCGTTAAACTGGGTGGAACATAGTGGTAAACACTGAAGGACAGTGTCTTCATTACCTGTGCTAGACCTTGTTTGAAGGGGATTTGTGTTCCTTCCCAGGGACACGTTATCCTCAATCTTCATCACCAAGGTTTCCAGGCAGAGGGATGGCCGATGAAGCACTGAAGTGGGGAAATATTAGGAGCATTTGAGGAACTCCAAGAAGGCCAGTGTGTTTAGGAAATGATAAATAAATGTTAGAGTGGCAGCAGATGAAACTGTAGAAGTAGAAAGGAGCCAAGATAAATAAATCTCCGCAGATTAGGGTAAAGAGTTTGATTTTTTTCCCAATTGTAATGAGGCTTTTACTTATTTTTTTAAACAATTTAATTAAAGAAACAACCAAGCTTAAGGAACAGAGCATCACTAATCGTGCCGAATTCTCTCTGTTCCCATGGCTGCTTCTGACCATCCACTCTCAGGAAGCCCACAGTTACCAACCACTATTGTCCACCATGGTTGCGCCTCAGAAAAGATGCTTTCCCGAACAAGGATATTGTTATATTGTGTACAGTGTTAACTTTTTTGAAAACCGAGTAATAATACATGTCTTCTTCGGCAGTTGTTTTTGGTATCTCAGCTTTTCGTTTTCTAGATTCATCCATGTGTATGTGTGTAGTTGTCCTACTCACATGTCTAGTGTTCCTCGGTAGGGCTCTTCTTATGGCTCTTCTTTGGGTCGCTTCCCATTTTTATTATAGCAGATATGATGCTGGGCACATTTGTAAACATGTCCTATTGGGCCTGTCTGCAAGAGTTTCTCTGGTACGTAGAAATAGGAGTAGGATGACCAAGTCATACGTTGTATACTCTTGAAGTCTATACGAGAAAATGTCCAATTATCTTCCAATATGGTCACCAATTTACATTATTCAACAGATTATGAATTCTCATTGTTGTACATGTTCACCAACATAAAATGTATTCCAATTTAAAACACTTTTGCTAGTCTTTTGGGCAAAATTGTGTCTCATGATTTTATTTTGCCTTTGGCTCATTACTAATGAGGATGAGCATTGTTAATTTGTTAATTTGTTTCCATGTTTCTTTTTCTCTGAAATACCTCTATATATTTTTTGCTTGCTTAAAAAATTAAGTTCTTTATCTCTTACTGAGTTATATAACTTCTTCCATGTTAGATAATAATCCTTTTTTGGTTTTATGCATTAAAAGTGTCTTTGCCTAATTTGTGACCTGGCTTTTCATTTACTGATAATGTTCTTTCAAAACAGATGTTTGTAATATAGTTACTAAAACTGATTTTCTTTTATGGCTTTTGCTTTTTGTATTTTGTTAACTGATTTTTTCTTTTCTTTTTTAAAAGATTTTATTTATTTATTTGACAGAGAGAGAGAGAGAGAGAGAGATCATAAGGAGGCAGAGAGGCAGGCAGAGGGAGAAGGGAGAAGCAGGCTCCCTGCTAAGCAGAAAGCCTGATGTGGAACTTGATCCCAGGACCCTGAGATCATGACCTGAGCTAAAGGCAGAGGCTTAACCTACTGAGCCACCCAGGCACCCCTGAATTTTTCTTACCTTGAAGTAATAAAGATATTCACATTCCCATCTAAAGTTATAAAGTTTTGCTTTTTGGAATTAATTTTTCAATTTGGTGGAGAGGTATGAGAACTTATTTATTTTTTCTGTAAGTTTAATCCATTGTCAGAACACCATTAACACCATTAGTAATTCATCTTTTCTCCATTGACTAGCTGTGCCTCTTTTGTATATGGTATTTATAACATGTGAAGTCTTTCTGGATACCTTTCTATCATCCCCTTTTCTTAGATGTTTGTTTAATAATTCTCTACACAATTTCAGGGGCATGGTGGTTTTTTGTTGTTATTGTTTAGTTTAGTTTTGTTTTTATGGGGGTGCTTAGTGTTTTTTAAGAAGAGATTTTTAAATCTCTTTAAAATTTTAAATTTTTTTCAGCCAGAAGCTTAGTCCGGAGAGCTGGTCCTCGCTACTTGACATCTGTAGGTTATCTAGCTTTAAACCACTTTTACATTTTTAGGGTAAACTCACTTTAGCCACTGCATGTTATCTCTGTTATTTATTTATTTATTTTTTACCCTGCTAGATTTGTATTGTCAATTTTAAAAGGATTTTTACACTCATGTTTACGACTGAGATTGGCCTGTGTTTTCTTATTCAAACTGTTCTTCTCTAGTTATTGTGCCGTAGTCATCCTAGGTTCATAGAATGAGAGTAGCTCCCCCCATTTATACTCTGGGGAGAGTTTTGTGAGATTAGAAGGATTCGTCATTTGAAAGTTTGGTAGAATTTTTCTATGAAATATTCTGGGCCAGATGTTTTCTTTCTGGGAAGATTTTAACATATTGATTTAATTTCTTAATGTTATAGGGTTATTTTGGCATTCTGTTTCTCCTTGAGTCATTTTTGGTAAGTTATATTTTGTGAAAATGTGTCCACTTGCCAAGTATTTAAGTATATTGGCTTGAGGCTGATATTTAAAAGCATTTTCTTTGCTAATGTTCATTTATACCTTCCTTTCTTTTTGTCCTGAGCAATCTCATTAGCACTTTATCTCATTATTCTTTTCAACCAGCTTTATGCTTTGTTTAGCTTCTCTAATATATTTTTTATATCTTTAATATATGATGTATTTATTATTTCTTTCATCTACTCTCCTAGAGTTTATTTTGAGATTCTTTTTGCAATCTCTTTATCTGGAAGGTTCTTTCTTTTGATTTATGTATTTATTTTTATTTTCTTTAAAAGATTTCATTTATTTATTTGAGAGAGAGAGAGAGAAGGAGGAAGAGCAGAGGGAAGGACAAGCAGACCCTGTACTGAGCATGGAGCCCAGGCAGGTCTTGATCCCTGGACCATGAGATTGTGACCTGAGCGAAAATCAAGAGCAGGTCACTTAACTGACTGAGCCAGCAAGGCGCCCCTATCCTTCCTTATCTCTAATAAAATGTTTATAGCTAAAAATTTTCTCTAAGAAATGTTTTGGATTTATTCAACAAGTTTTTTTTTTTTTTTAAAGATTTTATTTATTTATCAGTGAGAGAGAGAGGGAGAGCGAGCAAGCACAGGCAGACAGAATGGCAGGCAGAGGCAGAGGGAGAAGCAGGCTCCCTGCTGAGCAAGGAGCCTGATGTGGGACTCGATCCCAGGACGCTGGGATCATGACCTGAGCCGAAGGCAGCTGCTTAACCAACTGAGCCACCCAGGCGTCCCTATTCAACAAGTTTTAAAGTGTTTGTATTAAGTTTAAAATTCTAAATGTGTATTTTATTTTTTTTTTTTTTTTTTTTTTTTTTTTTTTTTTTTTTTTTTTTTTTTTTTTTTTATTTTTTTTATTTATTTGACAGATAGAGATCACAAATAGGCAGAAAGGCAGGCAGGGAAAGAGAGGAGGAAGCAGGCTCCCTGCTGAGCAGAGAGCCCAATGTGGGGCTCGATCCCAGAACCCTGAGATCATGACCTGAGCTGAAGGCAGAGGCTTAACCCACTGAGCCACCCAGGTGCCCCTAAATGTGTATTTTAAATATTATTCAGTTTGTACTTTACAATATGATCTCTACATTTACATATGCATTATTTGGAAGCACATTAAAAAATTTCCATATGAATAGTTTTTTCTTAGTTTTATTTTTAATTTGTAAATTAATGGCATTTCTGTCAAGAAACATAATCTGGGGCTTGAAGCTCGGCCGCCATCATGAACAACACAGTAACTCTCCAGACCAGGAAGTTCATGACCAACCGACTACTTTGGTGAAAACAAATGGTCATTGATGTCCTTCATCCTGGAAAGACAACAGTACCTAAGATGGAAATTCAAGAAAAACTAGCCAAAATGTACAAGACCACACCAGATGTCATATTTGTATTTGGGTTCAGAACCCATTTTGGTGGTGGCAAGACAACTGGCTTTAGCATGATTTATGATTCCTTGGATTATGCAAAGAAAAATGAACCCAAACATAGACTTGCAAGACATGGTCTGTATGAGAAGAAAAAGACCTCAAGAAAACAGTGAAAAGAATGCAAGAACAGAATGAAGAAAGTCAGGGGGACTGCAAAGCCAATGCTGGTGCTGGCAAAAAGTGAGCTGCAGATTGGACAACAAAAGGAGTAAAGATGCTGCCGTGGCTCTATCTGTGGGGATTGTGCAGATTTTTCATGAGGGGATTAATAAACTAAGAATGTTAAAAAAAAAAAAAGAAACATAATCTGGATATAGCAAATCTGTTTACATTTTCTTAAGAGCTTTGTATATAATACTTTAAAAAATGCTCTGATGTATATAGAGTATACAGAAAATGTATACTTTAATTATTAAGTACCCAGTTTCTATCTATTTGTCTATTAATTTATTTACCTCAAGCCTGTAAACTGTGTTGTTTAAATTCTTTGTGTTTTTACTATTTGGGGGTCATGTCAAGTTTTTCCCACCATGATAGTGAATATGTCTGTTTCTCTTCATATATTTTTACAATTTAAACTTTTATATTTGAGGTAGTAGGGGACAGAAAATTTGGTAATTTGAAATTTTTTATCACCAGGAAGCAACTCTTTCATTCTCCAATAAATAATCTTATGTAAGCATTGATTTTATTTGAAATTAATATAACGACACCTGCTTTCTTTTGGTTACTGGTTTAGTATTTTCCCCCTTTTTTTATATTATTAATACACAATGTATTGTTTGTTCCAAGGGTACAGGTCTGTGAATCATCAGTCTTAAAAAGTTCACAGCACTCACTATAGCATATACCCTCCCCAATGTCCATCACCCAGCCACCCCATCCTTCCCACTTCTTCTCCTCCAGCAATCCTCAGTTTGTTTCCTAAGATTAAGAGTCTCTAATGGTTTGTCTTCTCTGGTTTCCTCGTTTCATTTTTCCCTCCCTTCCACTGTGATCCTCTGTCTTGTTTCTCAATTCTTCATATCAGTGAGATCATATGATAATTGTCTGTCTCTGATTGACTTATTTGCTTGGCCTAACACCGTCTAGTTCCATTCACGTCATTGCAAATGGCAAGATTTCATTTCTTTTGATGGCTGCATAGTATTCCATTGTATATATATACCACTTCTTATTTATCCATTCATCTGTTGATGGGCATCTAGGCTATTTCCATTGTTTGGCTATTGTAGACATTGCTGCTATAAACATTCAGGTGCATGTGCCCCTTCGGATCACTACATTTGTATCTTTAGGGTAAATACCCAGTAGTGCAATTGCTGGGTCATAGGATAGCTCTATTTTCAACTTTTTGAGGAATCCCCATACTGTTTTCCAGAGTGGCTGCACCTTGCTTGCATTCCCACGAGCAGTGTAAGAGGGTTCCCCTTTCTCCACATCCTCACCAACACTTGTCATTTCCTGACTGGTTAATTTTAGCCATTCTGACTGGTGTGAGGTGGTATCTCACCTGTGGTTTTGATTTGTATTTCCCTGATGCCGAGTGCAGTGAAGCACTTTTTCATGAGTCTGTTGGCCATCTGGATGTCTTCTTTGCAGAAATATCTGTTCATCTGCCCACTTCTTGACTAGATTATTTATTCTTTGGGTGTTGAGTTTGATAAGTTCTTTATAGATTTTGGATACTAACCCTTTATCTGATATGTCATTTGCAAACATCTTCTCCCATTCTGTTGATTGTCTTTTGGTTTTGTTGACTGTATCCTTTGCTGTGCAAAAGCATTTGATCTTGATGAAGTCTCAATAGTTCATTTTTGCCTTGCTTCCTTTGCCTTTGGGGATGTTTCTAGGAAGAAGTTGCCACAGATGAGGTAAAAGAGGTTGCATCCTGAGTTTCTCCTCAAGAATTTTGATGGATTTCTCCCTCACATTGAGGTCTTTCATCCATTTTGAGTCTATTTTCATGTGTGATGTAAGGAAATGGTCCAGTTTCATTCTTCTGCATGTGGCTGTCCAATTTTCCCAACACCATTTGTTGAAGAGACTTATCTTTTTTCCACTGGACATTCTTTCCTGCGTTGTTGAAGATTAGTTGACCATAGAGTTGAGGGTCTATTTCTGGGCTCTCTATTCTGTTCCATTGATCTATGTATCTGTTTTTGTGCTAGTACCATACCGTCTTGATGATTACAGCTTTAATAGAACTTGAAGTCTAGAATTGTGATGCCACCAACTTTGGCTTTCTTTTTCAACATTCCTCTGCTATTTCGGTTTTTTTCTGGTTCCATATAAATTTTAGGATTAATTGTTCCATTTCTTTGAAAAAAGTTGATGGTATTTTGATAGGGATTGCATTAAATGTATAGATTGCTTTAGGTAGCATAGACATTTTCAAAATATTTGTTTTTCCAGTCCATGAGCATAGAACATTTTTCCATTTCTTTGGGTCTTCTTCAATTTCTTTAATGAGTACTCTATAGTTTTCTGAGTACAGAAACTTTGCCTCTTTGGTTAGATTTATTTCTAGGTAACTTATGGTTTTGGGATCAACTTCTTAATTTCCCTTTCTTCTGTCTTGTTGTTGGTATATAGAAATGCAACTCGAGGTGCCTGGGTGGCTCAGTGGGTTAAGCCTCTGCCTTCAGAACCTGGGCTTTTGGGATCGAGCCCTGCATCAGTCTCTCTGCTCAGCAGGGAGCCTGCTTCCCTTCCTCTCTCTTTGTCTGCCTCTCTGCCTTCTTGTGATCTCTGTCTGTCAAATAAATAAATAAACTTAAAAAAAAAAAAGAAATGCAACTGATTTCTGTGCACTGATTTTATATTCTGATGCTTTACTGAATTCCTGGATGAGTTCTAGCAGTTTTGGAGTGGAGTCTTTGGGTTTTCCACATAAAGTATCATATCATCTGCAAAGAGTGAGAGTTTGACTTCTTTTTTGCAGATTCAGATGACTTTTATTTGTTTTTGTTGTCTACTTGCTGAGCCTAGGACTTCTAGTACTATACTGAATAGCAGTGGTGATAGTGGACAGCACTACCGTCTTCCTGACCTTAGAGGAAAAGCTCTCAGTTTTTCCCCATTGAGAATGATATTTGCTGTGGGTTTTTCACAGATGGCTTTTATGATACTGAGTGATGTACCTTTATCCCTACATTGTGAAGAGTTTTGATCACAAAAGAATGCTCTACTTTTTCAAATGCTTTTTCAGTGTCTATTGAGAGTATCATATGGTTTTTATTCTTTCTTTTATTAATGTATTGTATCACAATGATTTGCGGATGTTGAACCAATCTTGCAGCCCAGGAATAAATCCCACTTGATCGTGGTGAATAATCCTTTTAATGTACTGTTGAATCTTATTGGCTAGTATTTTGGTGAAGATTTTTGCATCCATGTTCATCAGGGATATTGGTCTGTAATTCTCCTTTTTGATGGGGTCTTTGTCTGGTTTAGGGATCAAGGTAATGCTGGCCTCATAAAATGAGTTTGGAAGTTTTCTTTCCATTTCTATTTCTTGGAAAAGTTTCAGGAGAATAGGTATTAATTCTTCTTTAAATGTCCGGTAGAATTCCTTTGAGATTCCATCTGGTCCAGGACTCTTGGTTTTTTTTTGGGGGGGGTGGGGTAGATTTTTGATTACTGCTTCAATCTCCTTACTGGTTGTGGGTCTGTTCAGGTTTTCCATTTCTTCCTGGTTCAGTTTTGGTAGTGTATATGTCTCTAGGAATGCATCCATTTATTCCAGATTGTCAAATTTGCTGGAATATGATTGCTCATAATATGTTCCTATAATTATTTGTATTTCTTTGGTGTTGGTTGTGATCTCTTCTCTTTCATTCCTGATTTTATTAATTTGGGTCATTTCTCTTTTCTATTTGCTAACTCTGGCCAGGGGCTTATCAATCTTATTAATTCTTTCAAAGAACCAGTTCCTAGTTTTGTTTATCTGTTCTACTGTTCTTTTGGCTTCTATTTCATTGATTTCTGCTCTGATCTTTATTATTTCTCTTCTCCCACTGGGGTTAACCTTTATTTGCTGTACTTTCTCCAGCTCCTTTAGGTGTGGGGTTAGGTTGTGTATTTGAGACCTTTCTTATTTCTTGAGGAAGGCTTGTATTGTTATATGCTTTCCTCTCAGGACCACCTTTGCTGCATCCCAAAGATTATGAGAAGTTGTGTTTTCATTTTCATTTGTTTCCATGAATTTTTAAAATTCTTTAATTTCTGGTTGACTCATTCATTCTATAATGGTCATTAGCCTCCATGTATTTGAGTTCTTTCTAAAGTTCCTCTTGTGGTTGAGTTCTAGTTTCAAAGCATTGTGGTCTGAAAATATGCACGGAATGATCCCAATCTTTTGATACTGGCCAAGACTGGATTTGTGACCCAGGATATGATCTATTCTGGAGAATGTTCCATGTGAACTAAGGAATGTGTATTCTGTTGTGTTGGGATGGAATGTTCTGAATATATCTGTGATGCCCATCTGGCCCAGTGTGTCATTTAAAATCTTTATTTCCTTTTTAATCTTTTGCTTAGGTGATCTGTCCATTTTCATGAGGGGGGGTCTTAAAGTCCCTTACTATCATTGTATTATTGTTGATGTGTTTCTTTGATTTTTGTTATTAGTTGATTTATATGGTTGGCTACTCCCATGTTAGGGGTATAGATATTTAAAATTGTTAGTTCTTCTTGTTGGACAGACCCTTTAAATATGATATGGTGTCCTTCCTCATCTCTTATTATAGTATTTGGCTTAAAATCTAGTTTGTCTTATTTAAGGATTGGCACCTTACCTTTCTTTTGATGTCCATTAGCATGGTAAATTATTTTCCACCCCTTTCTTTAAATCTGGAGGTGTCCGTGGGTCTAAAATGAGTTTCTTGTAGACAATGTATCAATGGGTCTTGGGTTTTTTTTTTTTTTAAATCCATTCTGATATGTGTCTTTTTATTGGGACATTTAGCCCATTTATGTTCAGGGTAACTATTGAAAGAGATGAATTTAGTGCCATTGTATTGCCTGTAAGGCGACTGTTACTGTATATTGTCTCTGTTCCCAAAAGTCTATGCAATCTATGTTTCTTTTAGTCTCTCTCTTTGCTTAAAGGGTCCCTTTCAATATTTCCTGTAGGGATGGTTTGGTGTTTGCAAATTCATTTAGTTTTTGTTTGTCCTGAAAGCCTTCTATTTCTCCTTTTATTTTCAATGACAGCCTAGCTAGTATTCTTGGTTGCATATTTTTCTCACTTAGTGCTCTGAATGCATCATGCCAGTTCTTTCTGGCCTACCAGGTCTCTATAGTTAGGTCTGCTGCAAATCCAATATTCCTACCATTGTAGGTTACAGACCTCTTGTACGGAGATGCTTTCAGGATTGTATCTTTGTCTCTGAGACTTACAAGTTTTACTATTAGTTGACGGGGTGTTGACCTATTTTTATTGATTTTGAGGGGAGTTGTCTGTGCATCTTGGATTTTGATGCCTGTTTTCTTCTCAAATTAGGTAAGTTCTCTGCTATAATTTGCTCCAGTATTCCTTCTGCCCCTCTCTTTCTTTTTCTGGGATTTCAATTATTCTATATTGTTTCATCTTATGGTATCATTTATCTCCTGAATTCTCCCCCCGTGATTCAGTAGTTGCTTATCTCTCTTTTTCTCAGCTTCTTTATCTTCATCATTTGGTTTTCCATACCACTTATTCTCTACTCTGCCTCATTTATCCTAGCAATAGGAGCCTCCATTTTTTATTGCATCTCATTAATAGCTTTTTTGATTTCAAGTTGGTTAGATTTTAGTTATTTTATTTCTCCAGAAAACAGTTCTCTAGTATCTTCTGTGGTTTTTTTGAAGCCCAGCTAGCATCTTTCTAATAGTCATTCTGAACTCCAGTTCTGACATAGTTCTAGTGTCCATATTGATTAGGTCCCAAGCAATTAATACTTCCTCTTGTTCTTTTTTGGAGAGTGAGTTTTTATGCCTTGTCATTTTGTCCAGAGAAGAATAGATGAATGAGAGAACAAGATGTTAAAATGGTTTAACGATGACTCCAGAAAAATATACACTAACAAAATCAGAAGAGACCTGAAACAGGGTGTGGGGAGAAGAAAGGGGGAAAGAAAAAGTATGATTAGACTGGTGAATAAAGAGGCAAGGGAGAGTCATGACCATTCCGTACCAGCCCATGTCGGCCAGCTCTCCAGTCATCTGCCCGGGCGGCCAAGATCGGTGCAGCGACGCTGCGGGCTACCCCCATGCCACCCATGACCTGGAGGGACCACCTCTAGATGCCTACTCGATTCAAGGACAACACACCATTTCTCCGCTCGATCTGGCCAAGCTGAACCAGGTGGCAAGACAACAGTCTCACTTTGCCATGATGCACGGTGGGACCGGATTCGCCGGAATTGACTCCAGCTCTCCAGAGGTGAAAGGCAAGTTTGGATGCATCTACTCAAACCACCTATGAACTCACCATTCCAAATAACTTAATTGACTGCATAATCGGGTGCCAAGGCGCCAACATTAATGAGATCTGCCAGATGTCCAGGGCCCAGATCAAAATTGCCAATCCCGTGGAAGGCTCCTCTGGTAGGCAGGTTATTATCACTGGTTCTGCTGCCAGTATTAGTCTGGCCTAGTGTCTAATCAATGCCAGGCTTTCCTCCGAGAAGGGCATGGGGTGCAGCTAGAACAGTGTAGGTTCACTTAAAACCCCTTTCTGCTGTTTTCCCATGATCCAACTGTGTAATTTCTGGTCAGTGATTCCAGGTTTTAAATAATTTGTAAGTGTTCAGTTTCTACACAACTTTATCATCCATTAAGAATTTAAAAATCACATTCTCTGTTCAGCTGTTGATGCTGGGATCCATATTTAGTTTTATAAGCTTTTTCCTGTTTTTAGTTTTGTTTGGGTTTTTGGCTCATGAATTTTATTTCTGTTTGTCGATAAGAAATGTAAGAGTGGAATGTTAATAAATTTCAGTTTAGTTCTGTAAAAATTAAAAAATGGATTGGTTAAAAAATGCTTCATATTTGAAAAAGCTGGGACTACTATCTTAAACTCTTTGTTGGTGGTTTTTTTCCCCTTCCCTTTTAGTATTAGGCCTTTGTAGGAAGAAGGGTGGGCCCATCCTTGGTGTTCTCTAGCCATTTTCACCTATTGGTAAGATTCCATTCCCTTTCTGTCCCAACAAAGGAACACGGCAGGCTGGGCCTGCTTTGGGGTATTAAAAAAAACAAAAAACAACAACAACAACAACAAAAAAAACATGGTGAAAGGTGAAGGACGTAAAGATGAAAATTTAAAAAAGGAATTGAGAAGATAAGAAGTTGGTTGAAAAAGAAAATAAAAAGGAGAGAAGGTGAACAGGCTGGAGACTAGAATAAAGCCGAAAGCTAGATTTATGGTACATTTTGGTTTGTTAGAGGAAACTGTATCCCAGAATTTTAAAGAAAGAATAACTTATATGTATACAAAAAGTAAGTTTAAATACAATGAAGGGATAGAATAGATTTTGAAATAGGTATTGATAAGATAAAATAGTTAAAATAGGAAATAGGAAAAATTAAAAAAATAGAACAAGTAAAAAATAATGAAAAATTTAAAAATTTAACTGTGAAAGACTAAAGAATGATGGGGAAAAAAGCTGCGAATTCTATGTGCTGTATTCCCCTAGCTTTGAAGTTTTGCAGTTCTCATTGATCAGTAAACTTGGTCTTGGCTGCATGTTCTTGCTGATCTTCTGGGGGAGGGGCTGTTGCAGGGATTCTCAAATGCCTTTGCCAGAGGCGGAATCGCAATGCCTTTGCTAGGGGCCAGGCTAAGTAATCTGCATGGTTTTGGTCTCTGGAGCTTTTGTTCCCTGAATGCTTTCCATAGAGCTTTGGAGGATGGCAATGAAGATGGTGGCCTCCCAATCTCCCGCTCAGAGGAGCTGAAATCTTGGGGCCCAATCCTCATTGTGCCCTCAGAGAAAAGCAGTCAATCCCTCTCGTCTCCCTGGTCTTTGGCCGCACTCTGAGCTCACCCAGCCTGTTACCATGCATTTCTATTTCTGGTGCATGCCCCGGTTTGGAGTCTCCAAACCCAACAGATTCCTGCCACATTGCTTCTCCCAGAGGAAGAAGGTGAGTCTCCTGGACCTGCCACTTGTGGGGTCCCTGCTCAAAGAATAGTGGTCCAACTGTGTCTTGAATCATGGTTTAAGGTAACCCCAAGCTGAGAGTTCACTCCTTGGTTCTGTCTCCACAGCCAGCTTCCCTGCTCTGATACCTGGGAGCTCTGCCACTTCAGACACCCCTGGTCTTTCTGTGACATGAAGGGTCCTGAGACCGTACTGTTGCCATGAGGAGTCCACCCTCCCCTTAGCCACTGGAGCAACGTCCCTTCTTGGAGCAAACTTTTAGAAGTTCCAATTTTGTGCTCTGCTGCTCTCTCACTTGCCAGGAGCCTGCCCCACCCCTGCAGTCTATCTTCCCATATATTGCCTCAGATTCACTTCTCAACACGTCCTACCTTCCAGAAAGTGGTTGTGTTTCTGTTCATAGAATTGCTGCTCTTCTTCTCTTCAAACTTCTGTTGAGTTTGTAGGCGTTCAGAATGGTTTGATAACTACTTAGCTGAATTCCTGGGACCAGATAAAATTTAGGTCTCATACTCCCCTGCCATCTTGTTCCTCTCCCCACTACTTTTTTTCTATCCTTTTGCATTTGTTATGTAGTACACTAGGATTTCTTCCCATGATCTTTCAGATGTCTATTTTCCCTAAAGTCAACAGTTATCTTTAAAAAATTTTTGTTTGGTTTAATACAATGTGTCATTTGCACACAACTCAACTCTCACAATTAACCAAATCACCTGTAAACAGATTAGACACACATTTCCCACTTTTTGGAGCCCTGTTTTAGAATGTGCTGATTACCCTCCCGGTCCACTCCTGTCATTGAAAGTTTAGGACCTTCTTTCACCATCATCTTGTGAATTTCTTTTGCTTCTTTCTTAAGTTAGAAACTGTTTCATGGATTCAATTTCTGCCTAGCTTTTGACAATCCTCATTGATTTTGAGATAAAAGGGGAGATGATTGAATTTGCCCCTAGAGATTCACTCTCCATACTTTTCTACTCTACTTTGGCCCTAGGAGGCTACTTTCATGCACTGCATCAACTTCTTGCCCTCTGGTTTCTAAATGGTATATGCTAGTGGGAAGCATGAGCAGGAGCTCAGAGGGGAATAATGTCAAAGCTGGCTTCCTTTCTTCCTAATCTCCATTGGTTGCCTATGTTCCTTTACTGAAGTTCATAAGCTCCTCTCCACAGCCTTTACCAAAGTTAAAGCTATTCTTTTGGAGTTCTAGTAAACACTGCCTCCCATGGTCATTAGGGCAAAGGGGCTGGTAACTGTTCTGTATCATTTTTAGGATAGGAATGCTTCACTACATCTAGCTGCATGCCTGCCTGAGACATGATTTCACTACTTTTCAGTGTTCCTGCTGGCAAACTGATGGATGATATAGGCTTTACTGGTTTCCTGAGAAAGTGTGCATGGGAAGTAAACATTTTACATACTGAATGTTTAAAATATTTTATCCTACCCTCACAGTAGAATAATAGTTTGATTTTTACATAATTCTGGGTTTCAGTTTTTCTTCAGAATATTGAAAACTTATTTCACTGTTTTCTTGGTTTCAATATTTCTTTTAAGAGGTAAATTCTTAAGATCTCCATCCTCCATGTATAGAAATTTCATAATGTGAGGTATTGCTGTCAATCTTCATTTTTTTGGATGGTGACTTTCAATTGCAGAATTAGAATTTTAATTCTGAAAATTTTAAATTCTCTGTTTACTCTGGATTAGCTTCTCTGAGTTTTATTTTTATCTTTGCTCTGTTATTTTTCATGTTGTCCTTCCACTCAATTTTCTGGTAGGTTGCCTCATTTATCTTCCAAGCATTTCATTTCTGTTATCATGATTTTAATTTCCAAGAGCTCTTTCTGATGCTCTCCATGAGCTCTTTCCGATTTTGTCACTATTCTTTTTCATAGCATCCAGTTCTTGTCTCATGGATGCGATATAGTTTCTTGTCTTTCTGAGAATAGTAGGTTTTTAAAACACTCATTATCTTGCATTATCTGTTTTTTCCAAGTTGTTTTTATTTCTGCTTTTGGAGGACTCTGTCTTTCCTGCTTGAGACCTTTGTGCTCTAGTGATCTTGAACATGACAGCTAGTTGTTAATCCTAAGTATGGAACACTATGTTGTTGATTGGAAGCTCTAATCACATGGCTGGAATTTGTTGACTGGGAGTTTTCCTGTAGAATTGACTAGTCTTGCCACTTCTCTGAAAGTCTCCCTAGGTTCTTTTGTTATTTCGTTAAGATTCTATAAAGAATAACTTGTAAACATGCTATCTTCTGTGTCTTACTCTTTTTTCTGTGTTCATGTTTTCCATTTCCATTTCTCTTTATGTTGCATACCAAGTAAATTTATACAGTTCAGATAAGTTTACTATTGTTTCAGTTTTTAATCCACTGAGTGTTTTTTCTTTCAATAAAATAATTATATCTAGTTCCAAAAGATTTAAAGAAGTCTGCCTGATCATTTTCTTAGTTTTGTATTCCTTACTAGCTTTATAGTCTGTATTCATTTTGAAATATTTCATAAATTTTGATTTTGCATTCTGAATTTTATAATTTTAAGATTAGTGGTCCTTGAGGGGCTCTGATTTTTGTCCTTTCTTTGCTTACTTTTCCTTGAATGTATGGAAATTTATTACTGAATTTTGGTTGAACATGAGCTGTGGAAACATTGGGGATAATTTTCTTCAGAAAACAGGTGAGTTTTACACAAACAACCTGTTAACATTTTAATTACAGTTTGTGAGCTTAGATTTCCCAGAATGCAGGTTGTGTTGTATTTGAAGTCTAGATCTGTAGGAGAGCAGACTTATGATTGTAAATTTATAGTGAGAATCATTATTATTTTATCTCATTGCAGCAGAAGGAAAAAGACATGTTTCTTTGTAGGCAACTTTGTCAGTCAGAATAGGGTAATTAATACTGGGTACCAAACAACTCCAACAAACAGCTACCAGTGACTTACACCACACTCTCAGTGACTTAAACTATAAAAGTGTTTTTTTGTTTTTGTTTTTTGTTTTTTTTAATGTAAAGTCTGATATGGATTCAAGAAGCTCTTCAGGGGGAATTGTCTTCCATACAATGGCTTAGATCATATACTACTTCAATTCTGTAGTATTTCCAACTTAATATGATGCATTAGAATTAATGCTTTAGAATTTACCACAGCAGAGGAAGAGAGTTTGTGGAATTAAGCGCGAGAGTTTTACGTGAAAATGACATGTGTCACTTTCACTCCTAGACTATTGGCCTAAGCTGTTTTCAACCACCAACAAGAGACCAAGGGAAACTTGGTCCAACACAGGGAGGAGAGCTAGAAGTATTTGTGAGTACCAGTAATAACTGTCACACAGTCCTTTAACTGGCACTGCATTCTTTTTCATCTCTTTTGATTGTTCTAGCTTAATGCTGAGGGCTGAGGTCTCGGATTTAGCTCCCTGACCCTGTATAGGCCTATAGCTTAATCTCCTGTTTGTGGCATGCAAATGTTAATCCCCTAAATTCTATGTTGTTCGTATCAGTATTTGGCCCAGGGCTGCTTTTGGTTTTATATTCATTTATTGCTCACTCCTTTGTGTTTCGATTCACTACTTTTTTCTTTGGGGATTGGGGATTGAGGGAAATCTTTGGGGAGTTCCTTTATCTTCCTGCTAGCTCCACAATTAATTTAAAAATATGCTCATGGTTATTTATCCAGAATGTATTTGAGTTTTGTCAGGGGCACTTTTGAGAATATCTACTTTGTATTACTTCAAGAAGCAGTTCAAAAAAATTATTTCCAACTGAAAAATGACAAAAGCATTTGAGACCAGTAGCAGGTTTCTAATTTTGTAAGTTAATGAGGACCCTGACATTGCTCTCTGGTTATACATAACGTGCTGTTGGAGTAATTGGGTTTCTCTTAGATTGACTTTTGTATCATGTAGTATTATGTTCTATGTTTAGTTTTAATGTGATATATTTTTTTATTGAGTATAAAAATACAGTCATGACAAAGCACTTATAAGGAGCTGGGAAGAACATGTCATTCTACACGTGCAATCTTTAGGTTTTGGAACTGTCTTGTAAAAACAAACAAACAAACAAACAAACAAAAAAACTCGTCAAAAAATCAAAGATCAACTTGTATCGGAGAAACTTAAAATCAAGGAGCCAATATTTACATGTTCAATAAAGCTTTGATTTTGCTAATACTGCTTCCACTGCTCAGCTGGGACAAAATAGATTCACAGGGGAATCGGATAGAGGTCTTTCTGTGGCAGACTCAGGTCACCCACTGGCTCTTCCTTCGTCAAAGCAGAACCCATGTTCTCACCCACATCTCTCGACTTTGATGGTAGCCACTCTTTCTCCATTCTGTGTCAGTTATTGTCCCCTTCTCCCAATCCTGCCCCAGGATGGAGACAGCACATTCTCTGGCACTTCTTTTCGTTTCCGCTCCCATATGAGAGTTCATGTGTCCTTTCTCATATAAATGGCTTTATGGAGGGAAGAGAAATGTAAGTAGACATAGAGACATTCAAAAAACTTTATAATCCAACGTTCTGATTGTTTTGGTCACTGACATCCTTTCTGAGCAGGGAATTGTGTTCTAGAGAGTTCTCTCTGTCCATCTGTTAGGGAAGCACTTACCAATGTAGCTTTCCTTTGGACGTGATATAATCTTTCTCCCTGGAATATCCCCCGCTTCCTGGAAAGTGTGCCCAAAGCTGCCAGCAAAGTTTAGTTGATATATTCACATTTCTGAAGGTCAGAAAATTAATTGGGAGTCATATCCATTCCACAGGAGCTCTTTCCCTTAAATAGTTTTTTTGGGGGGTCCCGGGGCAGGGAGCGAGGGAGATGTTTGGAAAGCCCAAAGGCATAGCACTAAAAAACAGGACAAGTTACCTCAGGCTCTGAATGGGGCTTAGAAATTGACCATACACACAAGCAAAAAATAAGGAAAACATCTGGGAAATACTGCAACATGGGGAATTGATAATTAGCAGCCTATATCTTGAATAATTATTTAACAAATATAAAGGCAACGTGATCTGCCAGTCTTAGCACCATATCAGGCCATAAGAACACAAAAGTAAATATATACATGGTCACTGCTCATGGAGATTATACCCTCACAAGTAAGACAAAGGTTAAACCAGTTATTTAAGTACATGGTTAATGAGAGTAGTTTAAGTAGTAGGAATAAACACCACTATCTTTTCCTCTCCTGTGCCTTTTGTGGTCCTCAGATTTTCATTTGTTTATTGAAATCTTTTCCAGTCTCACGGGGGGTTTTCCTTTCTAAATGGTGTGATTGCTTTGATAGAATTCAAGGTCATGTTTGGTGCATGTATTTATGTAATAAATATGTAACAGCCCTGTACCTAGTATTACTTCAATCCTGTCCCATACCAGAGATGTCTATCCCTGTGTCCCTAAGGGAAAAATATACATGCAGGAAAATGACTAACAAGTGGAACAAGAAGAAAATTTGTTTTTTAGCTGGGACTTTGGTCCCAAGCCAGAGTGTATAACTTCACAAAACTGACCTGAACCACATATCTTGTCACCCTCCTGGGCATAAAACTATGCAACTTGGGGGAAATGTCTGGGTATTGATTGCATCACAGTCAAAACACCCTGATTCAAAAAACCCTTGAAAAATAATGTAAGGTTCTGCTGAAGGTTCTAAAAGACATAGGAAAAGGTTGAATTACCTCAACTCATGCAGTGTCCTAAGATTCCTCACCTCTCTATCTCACTCCAGTTCTTTATAGTGGGTAAGCAGCCCTATTCTTGCTTCTCCCTCTTCTCATTTATTTCTAACCCTTTAGAACTATGAAGCCTGACTGCAATGGCCCAAGTCCTCCCTCCTTTTCCTCCTTTTCCTCTCTGCCCATCTAGATGAACTCTTTTGCCCTTCTTTGTATAAACCCATTTAGCAATTTAACATTTCTCTGTCAGCATGGCTCAGGTAATATTGGTCTGGTGCCCCTGCCAGGCTTTTCCACAATCTCTTTGCAAAGTCAGGCTTAGTCTTCCAGCTATTGGCTCTTGCATAAGATCTAGGAGACAAATGAGAAGGATGGGCTGCTATTCTGGAAGAACAGTGGTAGCTGCAGGTAGTTGGATAAGCAGAGGCAAGTTCTTAGCAACCACACACTTTGACAGCTGAACTCACTGGTGGTCACTTGCCCAGTAATTGCTGAGATTTGCTACAGCTTTCTGGGCCAGGCCCAGCAGCCCTGAACCTAATCTTTGCTCTCCCAGCCCCTCTGGTGGAAGTGAAACCTTAGTTCTCTCTATGAAAGCTCTCCTTACTTGAAATTTCTGGAGTGAGGCGCTGTGACATCTGGTTTACATGGACAGTCCCATTTATATCCTCGATACTCACTAAAATTAATGTCTCTGTTTGCTCTTAAAGTGTTCCAGAGCGAGTAATAATTATGTGATGGCTTTGCCTAGCAAGGTTCCTGTTTCTCTGATGGAATCCTGTCCACTGCACCAGCCTTGTATAATTCTCTCTTGCCATTGACTTGAGATATGACAAAGAGGCTAGTCCTATGGAGGGCAAGTCTGTGGATGCTTCCTTATGGTCTCTATCATACTTCAAATGAGGTATCCCCAAATGGAAACCTGAAGCATCCTCTGGGTACAGCCCACTTTTGCCTCTGGCCCTGGGTCTTTCCTGGGTGCAACAGGGGCCACCCCTCAAAGAAATGCCACAGAGCCTTTTTATCAGAGAAAGAGAGAGCCCACACCCATGTATGCTTGAAAACTGCGGTGTTCCTTCTACTGCTAGAAAACAAGGCTCAGTGACAGGTCTTTGAACTTGAGATCAGATCAGATCTCCCTTTTGTAGAGAGGAATGAGTTAGATGAATGAGATGGTCTTCCCTCAAGTATAGTTTCATGTGGAACTGTTTCCCTCTTTGCTCACAAGCAATGAAATAGCAGCAGGATACTCCTGTTTGGCACAATAATTTCAGTGTTGAATGATGTGCTCTAGATGCTATGTGCTATGAAGCTCCTCATTTGTAAGCAAGGAAGAGAAAATTAAGGGACCGTCCTCACAGCTACTCTTAATCTTCAAGACCTCTTTGAACTAGATTTTAGGGAGAGACAAAGAGAGAAGGAAGACACTGAAAAATAACACCAAAGGAAAAACATGGCTTCATTGTGAAGCCAGGGCACCACAGCTGGCCCAGTGGGGTTCTCTGGAGAGCCCTTGGCCTCAGGAGTCACAGCTGGTCTGCATGCTAGATGACAAGAAGAGGGTCTTGGCTCTGTAGCAGATATATGTGTACAAGATAGGTTTTCCCCTTGGACCCCCAAATGCTTCATTCATAGTAAATGAGCACTTTGCCATTCTCCTGAGCTTATCCTCCACAACCTCTGCTTCCAAGTCTTGAAACATAGAGACCAAATGAATATGAGTATTAGAGGCTGTGGAGTGTGTCTACTGAAATAGCACTATTTCATTTCCTCAACAAGAGAACAGCATTTAATGGGAAAAACAGAAATGACAAGGAAAACAATGATTATAAAAGGAAGGCAGCAGAAGGAACATTCTAGGATGTGCAGTAAGAGAGCCTTCCCTTGTTTGGAACAATGGGAACCTGGTCGAGGATAGGATTTGTCATAAAGAGCGATACCGTCATTTTTTCTTTACACAGAGCTGTATGTTCCTGTCACTTTTGGGAACAGTAGTACTGAAAGGTTCATATTTCCCCACCACAGAAGGAAAATAACTTTTGTATGTTGCTGTTTTTAATTCTCAGTTAATTCTGAGTCTACTCAGTTCAGATTGAGGGGAAGCTGGGAAGTGAGCTAAATCAGCACCAAGGCTAGTTTGGGTAACTCAGGGTCCCAGTCTTGACTGTCTTTCATTAACTGGGTATTGCACGTTAAACCACAGCATATCCCTCATACGCTTTGAAATATTTATTGTGATGGTTGCATAGTTATACTAAATATCATTGGCTTATCAAAAATATTTATCGCGATGGTTGCATAGTTATACTAAATATCATTGGTTTATACACTTTGAATAGGTGGACTATACAGTATCTGAATACTGAGTTATATCTCAATAAGATTGTGATAAAAATCAACAGCTTTATTGAGTGCCCAATATATGGCCAGCAGGTTTCATTCACGTGTCTCACATTTGTGAGAAAAATTTAAATTCCTGAAAAAGCTGTGTGATATTTATCCCCATTTCTCAGATGAGGAAATGGAAGTAAAGTGGGGTTAAGCAAATTTCCCAGTCACCAGGTCGTAAACTGGGAAGCTGATATTTGAACCCACATCTGTTTGAAATGAAATCCTGTGCCTTTTATCACTCTGTACTCATGCCTCCCATTAAGGCCATTTGTGAAAGTCAATACAAGATTCAAATTCAGTGACCAAGTCATCAGATTACTGTGGTTGTGTGTGTGTGTGTGTGTGTGTGTGTGTGTTTAACCACCTAGCCAGACAGTCATAAAAAAGGAGTTGCTCTTTAGCTTATGATCTTGGCCAGGGTTTGGATGCACATTGTGAAGTAGTTGCCTTACTTGGGGGAGTCCTTCCATCTTCAGCAAGAAACAAGCACTTTTTATAAAGGGTGACTCACTTAAATTCCCTCTCGTAGAGTAAAGATAGAGGCAACAGGTTCTAAGTTAGCCTGTCTGGAAAAAGTGGTAGAAGACTGATCTTTAAAAACCAAAGCTCTTCTCTTTAGGGACAGATATAGTTAGTGGCTAGTGGTAACTACCAAGAATCAAAGCAAACTGAACTACGAGTCAGGGGCATCCCAGGCAAAAGAAGAGCATGTGCAAAGACCCAGGCATGTAAAGGTAGGTACTTGGTCGTGTGTTGAGTGTGGAAACACAGCCCAGATGAACCAGAATGTCCTCAGTGGGCTCTAACATGCTTACAGTTGGGCTTGGAGGTTTGGGATTCTGGGCAGGTGTAGTGGGACATGAGCCCGAAAAGGAAAGCTTGAACAGGATTAAGAAAAACCTTGTATATGCACAACCTATTTGGGAGATTCATTTGAGGTAACAAAGAGCAATTGGAACTTTTTATTTTTCTTTTAAAAATTTTTATTGTGGCCAAATACACAGAAAATAAATGTACCACTTTAATGACTTTTAAGTGGTCAATGAATAACATTAAATACAGTCATAATGTTTTGAAACCATCACCACTGTCTGTATGCAGGGCTCCTTTAATCTTGTAAAACTGAAACTCCACATCCTTTAAACACTAACTGCCATTTTGAATGTCTCCCCAGTCCCTGGCAACCACAATTCTACTTTCTGTCTCCATGATTTTGACTATTCTCAGTACCTCATGTAAGTGAAATCATACAATATTCATCTTTTCATGACTGGCTTATTTCACTTGGCATAAAGTCCTCAGGATGTTTCAGCAAATGTCAAAATTTCCTCAATTTTTTAAAGGCTGACTCATATTTACTTCATCATATGTAGATGCCGTGTTTTGCTTAGCCATTCATCCATTGATGGACACTTGGGTTGCTTCCATGCTTTAGCTATTGTGAATAATACTGCTGTAAACAGGTATTCAAAGATGTCTTTGGGACTCTGCTTTTAATTATTTTGGGTATATACAAAGAAGTGAACCTGCTGGATCATGTGTAATTCTATTTTTAATGTTTGGAGGAATGACCATGCTGTTTTCTACAACAGCTACATCACTTTATGTTCCCACCAACAGTGCACAAGGCTCCGGCTTCTCCAGATCCTTGTTATTGCTATTTCTGGGTGGTGGTGGTGGGGGGTGTTGATGGTAGCTTTCTTTGTGAGCTTGTAGCACACTGTACCTTTGATTTGCATTTCTTTACTGATTCATGATGTCGAGCATCTTCTCACGTATTTCATTCTCACACATATTATTCGTATATCTTCTTTGGAGAAATGTCTATTCCAGTTCTTTGCCCAGTTTTGCATCAGATTTTGATGTTTTTGTTGATAATGAGCTTTGAGAGTTCTCTCTATATTCTGAATATCAGTCCCTTGTAAGATATATAATTTGCAGGGGTGCCTGGGTGGCTCAGTGAGTTAAAGCCTCTGCCTTCGGCTCAGGTCATGATCTTAGGATCCTGGGATCAAGCCCCGCATCGGGCTTTCTGCTTGGCAGGGAGCCTGCTTCCTCCTCTCTCTCTGCCTGCCTGTCTGCCTACTTGTGATCTCTGTCAAGTAAACAAATTAAAAAAATATATATATATGTATATATATATATGATTTGCAGACATTTTCTTCCATTCCGTAGGATGTATTTTTACTCTGTTGATACTGTCTCATAATGCATAAAATGTTGAAATTTTCATGAAATCTGATACAGGTCTAGCCTTTGGTATCATATCTAAGAAATCATTACCACATCCAATGTCATGAAGAATTTTCCCTGTTTTCCTGCAAGAATTTTATAATTTTGGCTTTACATTTAAGTCTCTGTTCTATTTTTAGTTATTTATTTTTTTTACAGTGTTAGGTAAGGGTCCAATTTTATTCTTTCACATGTGGATATTCAGCATCATTTAATAAGAAGATTTTTGGGATGCCTGGGTGGCTCAGTTGGTTAAGCAACTGCCTTCGGCTCAGGTCATGATCCTGGTGTCCTGGGAATAAGTCCCACATCGGGCTCCTTGCTCAGCAGGGAGCCTGCTTCTCCCTCTGCCTCTGCCTGCCATTCTGTCTGCCTGTGCTCGCTCTCTCTCCCTCTCTCTCTCTGACAAATAAATAAATAAAATCTTTTATTAAAAAAAAAGAAGAAGGAAGAAGAAGAAGATTTCCATTCCCCACTGAATAGACTTGACACCCTTGTGGAAAATCATTTGGCTATAGATGTGAGGGTTTACTTCTGGGCTCTCTATTCTAGTCCATTGACCTCTATGTCTGTACACTTATGTTAGTATGATAACTTTCATTACATTCTGTAGCTTTCTAGTAAGTCTTGACAGGAAATGTGAGTCTTCTAGCTTTGTTCTTCTCTTTCAAAAATATTTTGGTCCTCTAGGTTCTCTTGAGCTTTCCTATGAATTTTGCAATGGGTTTTGGTATTTCTGCAAATATGTCATTGGGATTTTGATAAAGATTGCATCAAATTCATAAGTTACTTAGGGAAGTATTGATGTCTTAATAATACTACACCTTCCAATCCATGAACTTGAGATGTGTTTCCATTTGTTTATGCCCTTTAAAACTCTTTCAGCAACGTTTTGCAGTTTGTTTGTTTGTTTGTTTGTTTGTTTTGGTGTTCTTTTTAATTTTTTTACTATGTTCAGTTAGCCACTGTCAAGTACATCATTATTTTTTGATATAGTGTTTAATGATTCATTAGTTGCATATAACACCTAGTATTCATCACAACATGTGCCCTCCTCAATACCTACCACCTGGTTACCTCATCCCCCAACTCTACTCCCCTCTGAAGCCCTCAGTTTGTTTCCCAGAATCCATAGTCTCTCATGGTTCATCTCCCTCTCTGATTTCTCCCCCTTCCGTTTTCCCTCCCTTCCCCTATGGTCCTCCGTGCTATTCCTCATGTTTCACATATGAGTGAACCCATATGACAACTGACTTCCTCTGCTTGACTTAATTCACTTAGCACAATTTCCTCCAGTTCCATCCATGTCAAGTCTTTCACTTCCTTAGTTAAATTAATTCCTCAGTGTTTTATTATTTTTGATGTGGTTCTAACTGGAATTGTTTCCATCACTTCCTTTTCAGAATGGTTATTGTTTGTATACTGCAACTGGTTTCTGTGTGTTGACTTTGTATCCTGCTCCTTTGCTAAATTCATTTATTGGCTCTAACAGTTCTTTTTCTGTATGTACTATCTTTTTTGTTTTCTACATATGAGATTATATCATCTGCCAACAGAGATAACTTTACTTCTCTCTTTCTAGTTTGGATGCCTTTTATTGCTTTTTTCTGCCTAACCATTCTGGCTGGAATTTCTAGGATTAAATCGAATAGAAGTGGTGAGAGTGGGCATCCTTGTCTTGCCTAGGACCAAGGGGAAAAGCTTGGAGGAAAAGCTTTCAGTCTTTCACTGTTGTGTATATGTTTGCTATAGGTTTTTCATATTTGGCTTTTATTTTGTAAAGGTAGTTTCCTTCTCTTCCTAGTTTGTGAAGTGTTTTGTTTGTTTGTTTTTATCATGAGAGCATGTTGAATTTTGTCAGGTGCTTTTTCTGCATCCATTGAGATAATCGTGTGGTTCCTTTCCTTCACCCTGTCAATGTGGTGCATTGCGATTGATTTCTGTATGCCGAACCATCCTTGAATTCCAGAAATAAATACTGCTTGATCATGATATAATCCTTTTAATATGCTGCTGTAATTGGTTTGCTAGTAATTTGTTGGGGACTTCTGATGAATGTCTGTAAGGGACCCTGATCTGCACTTTTGTTTTTTTGTAGGGTCTCTGTCTGGCTTTGATGCTGTAATTCTGGGCTCATAAAATGAGTTAAGATGTGCTTCCTCCTCTTCAATTATTTTGAAAAATTTGGAGAAATAATGGTTATGAATTCTTTTTTTTTTTTTAAGATTTTTTTATTTATTTGTCAGAGACAGAGGGAGAGAGAGCAAGCGAGCACAGGCAGACAAAGAGGCAGGCAGGCAGAGGCAGAGGGAGAAGCAGGCTCCCTGCCGAGCAAGGAGCCCGATGTGGGACTCGATCCCAGGACCCTGGGATCATGACCTGAGCTGAAGGCAGCTGCTTAACCAACTGAGCCACCCAGGCATCCCTGAATTCTTTTTTAAATGGTAGAATTCATCAATGAAGCCATCGGGTCTAGGCTTTGTTTTGTCAGGAGACTTTTATTACTGATTCCATTACTAGTTACAGGTTTATTCAGATTTCTTATTTCTTGTGATTTTTATCTTGGTAGATTTTGTTTTCTAGGAATGTTTCCTTTTTCATCTAGGTAATCTGTTTGTTGGTGTACTGATATTCATAGTTCTTTCTAATAATTCTTTTTATTTGTGCCAAATGAGTAGTAATATCCCCATTTTCATTTTGGATTTTAGTTATGTGAATCTTCTTTTTTTTTTTTTTTTTGCTCTATAGACCTAGAGGTTTGTCAATTTTGCTTATCTTTGCAAAGCCCTGACTTTTTGTTTTGATTTTCTGTATTTTTTAAAAATTCTCTATTTCATTTCTCTCTATGTTAATTTTCTATTATTTATTTCCTTCCTCTAGCTTTGGGTTTAGTTTGTTTTTCTTTTTCTAGATCCCCAACTTGTAAAGTTGTGTTGTTGAAATAAGAAATTTTTAGTTTTCTTAAAAAATGTAAGCCCTTAAACCTATAAATGTCCCTTTATATGCCTCTTAAGTTTTGGTATATTACATTTTTGTTTTCATTTGTGTTTAAGTATGTCTAACTTTCTTTGTGATTTCTCCTTTGATCAATTGGTTGTTTAAAAGTGTGCTATTTAATTTTCAGAAGTTTTTGGATTTTCCAGTTTTACTTCTATTGTTGCTTTTTAACTTCATTTCTCTTATAGTCAAAGAAGATGCTTTGCATAATATCTATCTATTAGAATCTAATGAGACTTATTTAGTAACCCAATAGATGATCTAGTTTGGAAACTACTACCCTAAAATGGTTTATTAAAGAAATTCTTGAAAGCCCATGGAATGGTCTGGAATAGTCATCATCCTCACTTGTCTCCACGGCATTCGATGGTGCTGATCCCTTTCTTTCTTCTAATCCTCTCCTTGCTGTTGCTGACAGTATACATTTCCTAGGGTAGCAAGGGGGAAATGCCATTTTGACAAAAACTCTGCCTTTAACATTCAGTGAGTGAGATGTAACATATATTCCATTAGGAACACAGTGTTGATACTATTCTTGTCCAGTTATAGATATTGGTGGGAAAAAGCAGAGAGGGGATTTCAAAGCTTTTGCCAGTTCTTCCATATTGCTGAAAAGTAATTTAGTAGACATTTTGTTTAGCAGAGTATATTTATGAGTCTTTAAATATGTAAATACAGGCCCAAAGCCAAGGAAAAGGTGAGGAACAAAATTAATCTGAATAATAAAGTGAAGGGAATTACATTTAGCAGGGAAGGAGGACGGAAGGGAAACTCAAGAAAGAAACACAGAGAGGCTGGCAGGAACTTGAAGGAGAGGGAGGCAAGCCAAAATAACTCAAGACTCGACACTATGTAAATAGTGGTTAGTGAGAATCTTCCTGTGGATTATTGGCTTGTCTTAGGCGCTTATGTGGGTCTGGGGGCAGGATGAGGCTAGCCATAGATCGAGTTTCTGGGGGCTGAAGAAAGATCAACATACTATTGAAGGCTTCAGATGGCAAACTTATTCAACTGGAAATCTATCAGAAAGCAGTCAGAACTCTTTGGCAAGATTCACATTGTCCACACAGCCTCAATCAAATTCCTTAGATTCACATTGTCCACATAACCTCAATCAAATTCCTTAAACAAAACAACAGTAAGAAGGAAATCTTATTCTAGGAACAACCACAGATAGTGTTACCCTGAACCTCAACAGAAATTTTCATCTAAACCAGTTCAAAGCAATAGAACTTTCTGCAATGATGGGAATATTCTCTAACTGCATTTTTCAGTATGGTGGGTTTTTGTCACATGTAACCAATCACTGATCACTTAAAATGTGGCTAATGTGACTGAGAAAAGAAGCTTTTCTTTTCATTAAGGTTAAGTTTTTTTTTTAATATATTTTATTTATTTACTTGAGATAGAGTGAGAGAGATAGCATAAGTGGGGGTGGGGAGGAGTAACAGAGGGAGAAGGAGAAGCAGTCTCCACCATGAGCAAGAAGCCCCACACAGGGCTTGATCCCAGAACCCTGGGATCATGACCCAAGCTGAAGGCAGATGCTTAACTGACTGAGCCACCCAGGCTCCCCTAATTAAGTTTCAATAGCACAAATGGCCAATGGCTCTGCCAACTTTTTCTGTGAAGGGCTTTGTGGGCCTTTATGGTCTTCTCTGTTGCATTTTCTTTGTTTTTGTTTGTTTTGTTTTCATAGCTCTTTAAAAACATAAATCATTTTCAGCTGGAGGGCCATACCAAAACAGGCCATAGGCCAGGTTTGGCTTGTGGGTCATAGTGCGCTTACCCCTGTCCTAATCTCTCAATGCTTTTGAAAATGTTTATGTTTTTAATATTACGAAGAGTAATTGTTACTCTCACTCCAGTTTTAGATGGGTAAGTGGTTTTTTAATTGCTGTAATAGAGGGTTCTGCAAAGCATGTTCCATGGTACCCCTGGTCATTTTAGGCACTCTCCACAAAGAAGTAGCTCTGTGTTTGAGTAGATTGGGAAACACTGCATGCTAATACCCAATTTCTAAAGATTGATAATGCATATTAGAATACCAAAGTCTCTGGTGAGCTGATGCAAAATATTGGTTTTACACGGATTAGGTTTCTCAATACTTTCTTGACCACCATCCATTCAGTGTGCAGCATATGTGTGTGTACAAGTGGATGAGTGTGTATATCGCATGCAGTGTGCAACAGCTGCATGGCATGTACTGTAGATGTGTGCAAGCAGGCTGTGAGTGCAGCATGTGCTCCTATCAGTTTTCTGTAGAATGAGTGTCCCACAGAACCCACTCTGAGAAACACCGGCTGAACACCCTGAGGATAAAAATCTTTCAGGGACTTGGAGCAGAGGCACAGGTAGTGATTAAGTGGTATTCAGGAGTGGGAGGATTTATTCCTGTCCAACTCGTTCAGAAAAGCCCTCATTAATACTTTTCCAGAAGAGCCGGAGAGGTCAGCTCGTGCCAGCATGTTCACAGGTGCAAGGCACTAGTAGAAGAGATGGACCTAGAAGAAAGCCCCAGGTCCAGCAGAGTCAGCTCTGGTGGCTACAACAGGGACAACAGGACCTCGGGAACCCTTGCAAGACCAAATAAAAGTCACAACACCCCTGTGAGGAAAGGAGAACGTTCCCGGCCCACTGTAATTGAGGAAATGGAGGTCGGCTGGCTTGAATTCCGTGGAGACTGAAGCACAGATTTTGATGATCACACTCAGGAAACTCTAGCTGTTTAATACGGAGGGAATACTACCCCGACGACCGGAAAACTGAGTGGCCCCATTGCTCTGCTAAACTTTGGAGAAGCAAAACTCAGTACAGAAAAGGGACTCAGTTCAGGGGCCTTCAAGGAACCCCGTTAGCTTCTCGGAGAGAACAAAACCCCTAGACCCTGTTTGGGTATCACTTGTTTTTGTTTTCTGAGATGCTAAGGAGTCAGGACCGAAGTGTAGCTGACCTAGAAAATGCCGGGGTCTGTCTGGTGATAGGCACGGGCCCAGAGCATGCGCCGCAAAGCCCCTCGTCCCTAGCGCGTCTGCGAGCTGAGGCGCTGCTTTCTGAGGCTCTGACTTCCCATAGTCACCTTCTGTTAAAGCCATTTGCAGGTCAGCTGCTTAGCCAGGGACGCTGGTGTTTGAGCTCCGCAGATGTTTGCAACCACGTTCTGTCTCTACAGTGGTGCAGTTTTATGTTCCATTATTTCTGTTCTTCATAGCTTTTAACAGCATTTGAGGCCAGTAGAGGGTGAATGAACAACTTTCCTTCCCCGGCCCAGGACAGACCGCAGCGACTGAACTCAGCGAACGCCTCTGCTCCGCGGCTGCTCGTGCCACGGCTGAGCTGCGCATGCGCCCCGTGCTCCAGCTGGCTCCGTGGCTGAGCGCATGCGCCTCGCCTGCGCGGCCCCGTGGTGGGCTTCGGTCCGAGGCGGTGGGGTCACCTCGGCTACACCGGCAAGAGTTGGGTGTGTGATACTAGCGCACGTTCCTTCTCCGCACGGGCAGCTGCTTGACCTTTCCTGGGACAATTCAGAGACGTCTACGGAAGCTAGAACGTTTTTGATTTGCAAAGGGACACATCTCTGGTGATGAAATCTCATGTTTCTTGCCTTGGGACACTCATCCAAGGGCCTCACAGATGGGGCCACCTGAGCTCCCGAGCCTGCGGGCCGGAGCGGAAGAGGATGCTGGCTGGCAGGGGTCAAAGCCTGCTCGCCTTCCGTAGCGGTGGGCCGCAGTGACAGCTGAGCCACCCGCACGGTCGTGGGGGCAGCGGCCGCAAGCGGGGTGCGGCCAGCGCCGCCTGGGCTCGAGCTGAACAAAGAACACAGGACCGCGCGCTGCTGGCTGCCTCCCAGTCCCCACTCCGCCGGCGGGACAATCTTCTTGCTGTTGCTCAGTTTTATGACTATGATGTCATTGAGGGCTGCCGACAACAGAGCTGTTATATCACCAATGAAAGGGCCTTAAAACTAAGTGAGGGACCCCATTATGCCAAGACTCGGGCTTGTCAAAAAATCATCGGTCATTGATGTCTCCGAGCTTCTGAGTCGAGCCTAGAGGGAAAAGAACTGTGAAATTTGGGTTCAATTCCGTTGTTTTGATCTGGACCTCTTTATGAGGAGAAAGAATTCCGTTGGCCATATGTAACCTTGTATTTCAAGGAAATCCAATCATTCAAACAAGATAATTTAGCCTCTTGTCCAACAATTTCTCCTTTTCTCTTCAACACCAGGGGAACGGACTGGGGCTCTGTCTGGCTACTTTTTACTAGAGTTTAGAAAATTGGATAAGCATTGTTTCTCTAGTTAGAGGCCCAAAGTGCATTGCAGACTTCCTCAATTGAAATAGGTCCCTGCCCTTAATATGCTGTGGGAATGAAGGATTTTTCTCATCCCTCAAACTGAGCTACCGGAGGGAACAGCTCTGCCGCAGGCCAAGCCGTGACAGTGGCATTACTGCTGTCTTTGTCCGGCTTTCCAATCTGTTCACCTGACAGACACTCGCTGAGCCTCAGCTACATGTCAGGCAGTCTCACGGGGTGCTGGAAGTAAAATGAAGTACTAGACAGCCGTGTCATTCCTGCCCTTAAAGAACTTTGAGTTGCCGATAGGAAATATGCTTTCCTTTTGTTTCTTTACCTCCAGATTAAATCACTTCATGATTTAATGCATGTCACAATGTCCAGCCATTTAGTAACAGAAAATACTATCCTGAAAAGTGATACTAACAGAAGCTCATCTTAAATTAAAACAAACAAACAAAAAAACAATGCTCAAAAAAAAAAAAAAAAACAATGCTCATGCAATTCTACATAGTATTTTAAGTAAATACACGAACACACAAAATACTACTCTGTGTAATAGATGGGGAGCTCTTCTGAACACCCTGGTTGCTGATAATGTTCTGCTCTGTGTGTGGGGAGGAAATGAAATCTGAAAGCAGGGAGGGAGACGGGAGATTTCAGCGAATTTTTAGTGTGCAATTTTTTAGCTGGGTACTGGGTACACAGGTGTTCGTATTATATAATACATATACGTACTGTGTATATAATACATATACACATATATACAGTACATGTAGTAGAATGTACTTAAAATTCTATTCAGTTAGCGGTGCCTCGGGGGCTCAGTTGGTTAAGCGTCTGCCTTAGGCTCAGGTTATAATCACAGGGTCTTAAGATTTGAGTCCAGCATCGGGCTCCCTACTCAATGGGGAGTTTACTTCTTCCTCTCTCTCTGCCCCTCCCCCCTGCTTGTGTTCTCTCTCTTTTTCACTGTCTGTCTCAAATAAATAAATAAATAAAATCTTAAAAAAAAATACTTACAATTAAAAAGCTACAGCTGATGGACGTGTGGGTGGCTCAGTTGGTTAAGTGTCTGCCTTTGGCTCAGGTCATGATCCTGGAGTTCTAGGCTCCCTGCTTGGTGGGGAGTCTGCTTCTTCCTCTCTCCCTGCCCATGTTCTTTCGTTCACTCACTCTCTCAAATAAATAAAATCTTAAAGAAAGGAAAAAAGCTATGGCTGAACAATTGCATCCCAGAAAACTAGATACAGCACTGAGTCCTGACAGGACTCGCCTGTGTCCTCTCTTTAACCACACCTTCACGCCCAGAGGTATGTCTCGTGGCCCGCCTGTCCATTTCTTCAACATCTCAATGTTTCCTGTAAGTCCCTGAGCCCTCCCTTCCCTGGGTCTGCATGTCTACATAGGACCCTTAGTTCAAAATCCCCCTGGCAAGAGAGAGAAACTTTAGGGGAAGCAGCGGTGAGTAAAACTAACCCATTATTTTTGCTCCCTTATCACATTTAAGGGAGTAGGAGCAGAAGGATGATAAGGAATCTGATAGCCTCCTTATAAAGTACTCAATTCAAAGTACACAAAAGGGTATAGGGGCTGAACTACAACAGAGAACTGACATTATCTGAGGGCCAGAGTGAACTTTATGTAACTCTTTGGGATTTCTCAACTAGAAGATTCCCATGAAATTTTATGTTGGATTACCCCGAGGGGGAAATTAAGTTGTTTTAATTACTGCTGCCATTTGGTGTTTTATGAATTTTAATTAGTTTTAGTATTTGTACTTCGCTCTGAGTCAGTTCCACCAAAGGCGCAATTTTGAAAATAATAATGATAAAGACATATCAATTTTTCTAGTAAATGTTGATTACAGGTTCATCACAACAGTGAAGAAATCTGATAGGGCCAGACCATGATACACAAAGTTCTGTCTGTTTTATGACTGTGTGAATTCAGAAAGTCTGAGCTGTGCAGGACAAACACCATGTTTGTCCAGGCTTTAGACCTATCTTGACTTTAAGGGACTTTCACACAGCCATTCACTCCAGAACACCATGCATCCAACCTTGGTATTTTGAAGGTTGATCTGAAATGCCAGAGTAGGGTGTACAAAATATTAACTGGTGGGTAAGGAATGGAGGGCTAAGGAAGGCAGCATGGAAATGAAAAACAAATAAATTTCCTAAGTTAATTTCATTTGGGGTCTGGGGCTCATCATGGAGATGATACACTTGCCCAAGTACAGGCTTTGCTTAAAAGACTTCGAGAAGCATACATTGCCACTGACCAGTATGTGATTTAGCCCTTCTGTGTTCCTAGCCCAGACATTTTCTGCCTCCTGAGGCTAAGGCAACAACATAATGTGTTTGCGTATGTGAGGAAGCAGGAGCTTGTGGTCACAGGGTTACTTACGGTGACAGTGGGAAAGAACACTTGAAGTCCAGACTATTCCAGAAATCTACTCACCATAATTATACTTTGAACAGATTGATTATCCAAATCTGAAAATAAAAAAAAAAAGGTATGGCATTAGAAGAAGATCTTTCATATTCAAGATTTGAAAAATCAGTAGGAGGTGTTCACAAATAACTATTACTTGAGTCTGACAGTGACTGTGACACCCCGGCAGCTATGCAGGCCCCAGACTGGGGGATGGTTTAGCCGTGGATGATGGGAACAAATGGTCAGCGAGCTGGCAATGCCCCAGCACTTCACAATGACTCTGGAGGAGGTGCTCCCACTGTTATTGTTTGAGAGATGAGGAGGGCTGAGTAAAGATTGCATGTTAGTAAGAAGTATAGTTGGTATTTAAACTCAGAAAATAAGATTTAAAAGTTCAGGTGCGACTGGGTGGCTCAGTCAGTTGAGCATCTGCCTTCGGCTCAGGTCACGATCCCAGAGTCCTGGGTCCGAGCCCTGCCTTGGGCTCCCTGCCCAGCTGAGAGTTTGCTTCTCCCTCTTACTCTCCTACTGTGGTGTGTGTGTGTGTGTGTGTGTGTGTGTGTGTGTGTCTTAAATAAGTAAATAAAATCTTTGAAAAAAAAAAGACTTAAAAGTCCATTCTTTTCTATTATTAAGGTTATAGTTTTTTCTTACATGAAACTTTCTTTTTGCTATTTCTCCTTTCCTCTGCCCCTCATCGCTGTTTGCTCCTTGTTCTATTTTTTTTCTTTTCCTACTTCTTCCAGAACCTCCTCTGGTTCCTCTCCCTACCTTGGCTTCTTTTCTCTGTCTTTATTTTCCATTTCCTCTATTAATTCTTTTTTGCCTGGAATTTGTTTCTCCCTGTCTCTGTTTATGTCTCTTTCTCCTTTCATTGTCTTTGCCACTACATATTCATGGGCATGCCTTCTGCTTCTGTGTCCCTAATATTTCTCTTCTGTAAAATAAGGCGGGAGGGGCATGGTACATAGTCAATAAGGTTTTTTATCGACATAGCGTTATTAATATAGTATACACACAAAATACTACACTATATAGATTTAGTATTCTTTGATTTAACTTAAAATAAGGCACTATAAATGTCTTCTACTGTTAAAAATTAATGCAACTATGGATCACTATATGATACTTTACAGTTATATCACCCTACTATTTTTCCCATTTTCCTTTATAAATAAAGGAAAGAGAAGAAAAGAATTCTCATCCATAAACTAGAATTGATTTGGAAATCTAAGTATAGGTTTTATTTGATGAAAGAGGATTTCTCCTTGTGAGATCGTGATGGGGTATGTGCTTTTTACAAGAGTGAAGAACCACTTCTGCCCAGGAGGAAAAAAGCACAAATGTGTTCAGAAGAGCCATATGACCAGGTAACCTTGAAAAGCTCCCTTAAATATGAGGTTCTATGAATCTAGCCAAAACAACCTAGTAGTGTAGGAAGAGTAGCATTTAGTTAGCCTTTCCCAGAACTGACTCCCAAATAGACTGGTTCTAAATAAACCCACCTACGTAAGTCCCGAAAGACAACTGGAAAGACTGTCATTCTTATCTATTGCATTGGATTCGAATTCATTTCCACAAGCATTCACAAGTGCCGGCCGCAGGGAGGAAGTGGGTTGAGCACTGTGGCTACGAGGAAAGTGAGGCCAGATCCCTGGCACGGAAGAGCCCACAGTCAGGGGGCAGAGTCAGATCCCTGAGGTCCCCCAAGGAAGAGACAGTGAGGCTATGTTGCCTGCTGAGCTGTCCACCCCGCAATTACAAGGGCATGAGAAGCCTGCATATTGACAACCGCAAGAAAGCCATCACTGTGAGTCATCTGCAAATACATCCAACTTTATGTCAGCATCTTGCTTCAGCAGGTGGATCATTTATATTTTCCCTGGAAGCCATCTGCTGGTCTGAATGTTGGGTTGACTTGTTTTTCTGTTGAGGGAAGAAGGTGGCTTTCCCAGAAGTTACCAGAATATGCCTGGACTTTGGCAGAGGCCCAGGAACAAGGAGAAGGATAATGAACTTTTGAAATCTCTCTCCTACTGGAGGCAAATTTTCTTGAGCAGCTAAAAGCCTGCTCATCTTCCAAACATTCCAACCCTGAGAGAAATGGGCAGCTCACAGTGGGATCACCACATGGATGTCTTTGTTGGCTGTCATCAGTTCTTTATTGGCTGGGCAAGCACGAGGGCCGCCCATCTTGCCCTGCCTAGTGCTCTGGCCCACGAGGGCCTTGAGGTAATAGCTCCCAGCTCCTGTCCTCCTGTCATAGTTTGTGTCTTCCTTCCCTGGCGTCTCCAACCCCACCCTCATCAGTTCTGCTGCTAGCTGGCCATGAAAACTCAGAACATAGCTAAGAGAGGTGGATTCACAATGCATCTGATTAATCGCTCTCCCATCTAATGTTTAATTGGAAAACATCTCAATGGTTATCTAAACATCTCAATGGTTATCTAAAGTAGAAGCCATTAACTATTGCCATGCATGTCTCAGCCTGGGAAAGAGAGATTCTGATATGACAAATCAAAGGAAATAAAAAGTTGAAAATGTGAATACAAGGGTGGGGAGACTTAAGGGTAGGTGTCCCTTATCTAATTGAACACAAGTGTTCCAGTGCTATGTCAAAATGGGATTTCTCATGTATTCATTTTCTCTTAGCGTTGGAGTCATATTTTCCTGGAAAGCTCTACAGAATCTGGGCGTCATGAAATAATAATTAATATTACAGTGGGCTTAAAAATCATAAATATAAAGGAAAGTGAATTTTCTGGTTAATTACAATGACTACACTAGCAATGATGCTATATTATTTTCACAGATGGAAAAATACATATTGTAAGGGAAAAAAGGAACTGTCTTGGCAGAGGGATTACCTACTTCAGCTAACATCTCACTCCCAGGTTGTGATTGCAACGCTTGGCACATTCAAACTTTTGTGATCTGGAGCCTGTTTTCACTGTGGCAAGAGGACAAAACTGCTGGCCTTAAATCAAGCCTCACACAATTCTGCATGGCGGAGCCTAACCCCTGCTGCCTTCTGGAGGTCCCTAAGATGTTTGTAAACAGCCACGTTATCGATCCTACATTCTTTCTTCTCCAGGCACAACTTCCTGAAGAGCTCACGCAGCTTGGCGTTTCCTGGAACGTCATTACTCTTCGTTGGCAACCTGCAGTGCTGGCTGCCAGCAAAACCCAAAATTCACGAAGTCTTGGGGACTTCAATGAGCAGCAGTTTGTGGAGTAAGGGAACGGGTGATGGGGTAGGAAGAAAGAAGCTTCCCACTGAGCTGCTGCAGAAGACATGAGTGACTAGAGAGTTGCCTTTTCTCTGGCCAGCAGTGGGAAGAAATGACAATCCCTCTCGGCTGGCCTCAATTTATAACCAGTCTTTTCTGCCTTTTGCTTCAGTGAAAGTGGTTCCCAGGTCATAAACCACTGACTTGGGCCGAATTTTCTGATAAAGGCCCACTTTCAAGTGTCTGCCCAGCACTTGGCACCATTCTAAGAGCCAACTTTCCATTGCTGATCATTCTTTCCTCTTCTGTGCTTGCCGGTTATGCTGTGAGCAGCAGACATGTACAGAAAAGGGATCACCAAGTGTGGGTTTATCCAACAGTAAGGAGTAAATCTGTGGTCTGCCTGTGAAGTTGGGGGACAAACACTGGTCATGTGTGTGTGATCATGTGTGTGAGATGGGCCTTTGCTCCCCAGGATCTTGTCCCTGCTTCTTAACCCTTACTGGGACTGGCCATTAAATAAACACATGAAAGCCCTCCATTATCAGACTAAATGTCAGCTCATAAATATCGAACTGGGCTGGACTCTTTCTGTGACTCTAGGTATGAATGCGCCCATTACTCAGCAGATACGGCTGCTGCAATTTAGGAAAAATACCTCTCTTTTCCAGAAGTGGAAAAGTCATAACTCATGTCCAAAGGCCTCTGATGGCCTGAAAAACTGGGATCCAAGCCCCACAGCCCCTTCATGGATCTGAATGCAGATACTCACAAGTGTCAAGCTGATTATACATTGCAGGCTCTTGATGTCGTTTTGTTTTGTGACAAAGGAAATCAAAACTTCTTGTAGCAGTAGGTTTAGTGTGGACACAATGGATAAGTGGGAAATGGGGAGCTTTAGCATAAAAATGTGAGTGTAGGACTCTTGAAGTTTATTTAGGTAAATATGACCTTATTCAAATATAGGTTTTTAAGTCCCATTCTAGAACTGATTTAATCCCACTTTTTGGTGGGGAAGTCACAAAAGTCAGGTTATCTATACCAGGGCTGTGGTTTTGAAGAATTCCTGCAGTATCTCATGTATGAGAAGACCACAAGGATAAAGACTTTGTCCCACAGCCAGTGTGAGCTAAATTAGGGAAATGGAAGGGTGCCTGGTCTGCAAGATGTCAGGGTCAGTACTGCTCTATGGCAAGCATGGTGGAGTTCCAGGCTCTCTACTTGTTTTGTGGCTCCTAACTTGCTTTGTTATTTCGTGTGAGTTTTCTGGACCTCATAGTTGTTCATCATATGCCTTTATGATGAGGGTATTGTGCCAGAGAAACTGCAAAGTAACTTCACAAATTTGAGGGTTTAGTCTCTGTGGTCCTCAGGCAGACATGTGGAAAAAGGATGACCACAGATAGTCCTCTTTCTGCTTTTCTTTTTTTCTCACCAGAGACACTTCTACTGGCTGTAATGCAGGGTAGGTAGTCTAGGAAACAATGATCTTCTCAGGCTTCTGAAACTCTTCTGTTTAGTCTCCAGAAATACTGGGGCATGTTTTTCTGGGCCTGCTTCCTATCGGAAGGGGATACCAAAGGAGCCTAGATTATCTGGTGGAGAACCATGCCACTGGGTGTACATTAGGGACCATTTTTTAGTGGGCTCTTCCTCAGGCTGGTCTGCATACCTTGCTCAACAGACAGGAGCCTCCTCTTTCCTTATGCCCCATCAACACCAGCCTTCTTTCTTCTCCTTGGGAAAAGCTCCTTCTGGTCCTAAAATCTTCAGCCCATGGGAATACATCTGCCAGGAATGCTCCTCCTCACTCCTTTTCACCTGTGAAAGTCCTACTTACCTTCAGGCCTTGTCTTGAAGGCCACTTCCTTAGGGACACTTTCCATAGTGCTCTATCCTGGCCACAGTCCCGGGCTAGGGACTCTGTGACAGAGTATTTCGTTTATAGTGCTTACTTCAAACATAATGGTCTGGTTTTGTGTGTGTGTATACATGTGTGTGTATGATCACTTCTTTATTTAAAGTCTGTTTATCCCTGACTATTTCATGATAGAAGAACTAAGTCCGCCTTACTCAGTATGGTTTCCCAGCACTTAGCAAAATATCTGCCACAGAGAAGGTACTTAATATTAATTATATGGATTTTTTTCTTTTCCATCAAACTTCTAGACCAGCCAATATCTGATGTATATATGATGCAAACAACAAAAATGAGCCACATGTATAATTTAAAATTCTTTAGCAAGTAACACTAAATAAGGTAAAAAGAATAGGTAGGTGGAAGGTCCCTGTTCTGAGTGAGATGAAATAAGCACATCCCACCTTTCTGCCCAAGTGATTACAACTATAAAACCTGGACAGAACGCATGGGCCAGCTGTCTAAGGACCCTGAGAAGAAAAGAGCTGTGGAAAGATTGGCAAAGAGCCCGGATTTGAAGTGCCATTCTTCTGGCAGTGAGCTTACTGTTTATCCACCAGTATGTCCTCACCCATGTTCATCACATCCCTGGAAACTGACTTCAAGTCACAACCATAAGAGAAGCCCTACGGCTCTGGCTCAAGCAGCTGGGACATGAACTCCTAATGCACAGAGTGGGGAAAATCCTTCATTTTATTTATTTTTCTTTTCTCTATTCTCTCCTTACCCAGCCCCCAAGAAGTCCTCTTGCAGCTGGGAAGTAGCTGGTAATAGGAAGCTGAAGGAGCCGAAACGTTGAGGAGGTATAATTTGCGATTACCATGGGTATTTTTTATTTTGTTATGAATGTGTGTGTGTGTGTTTGAATCAAGAGAATATCTTTTTTTCTTCTCTCTCCTATGCTTTTATTATATAACATAAGAGATATTAACTTTGCCTCAGGGTATTTAAGTATTGTTAACTTTACATTATAAGATTTAAGTTATAGGATGTTAAGAAGAATGACCATCACCCAAGTACTTTGTATCCTGTTGTGGAGAAAAAGTTAGTATATCCTCAGTTTTACCAGGAGAGTTATACTGTTAGGTAAGAGTATGGTTTTGTTATTTTATTTGGTTATTATTTATTAAGTGTGGTTTAAAAAGATGTATATGGGTGTCAAGTTGACAAAAGGTGGACTTGTGGTGATTAATTTTATTAACAAGACCACATTATCCAGGCGCCTGGTCAAATATCACTCTAGATGTCACCATAAAGGTAATTTTTAGATGAGATTAACATTTAAATCATTCGACTTGAGTAAAGCAGACTATCCTCCATACTGTGAATAAGCCTCACCCAATCAGTTGAAGGACTTAAAAAAAAATAGACTGAGGTCCCTCAGGAAGAAGGATTTCACCTTTTTTGAGGGAATGCTGCCTTCAGATTTGAGCTGTAACCTTAACTTTCCTGACTTTCTAAGCTGCTGGCCTGCCCTGCAGATTTTATTTTATTTTATTTTTTAAAGATTTTATTTATTTATTTGACAGAGAGAGATCACAAGTAGGCAGAGAGGCAGGCAGAGAGAGAGGAAGGGAAGCAGGCCCCCTGCTGAGCAGAGAGCCCGATGTGGGACTCGATCCCAGGATCCTGAGATCATGACCCGAGCCGAAGGCAGCAGCTTAACCCCCTGAGCCACCCAGGCGCCCCCTGCCCTGCAGATTTTAGACTTACCAGCCCCAACAGTCATGTGAGCCACTTCCTGAAAATAAAGTTCTCTCTTTCTCTGTTTCTATGTACATGTGAGAACGTGTGTGTGTGTGTGTGTGTGTGTGTGTGTGTGTGTTTGTCTCCCTTTATCCTTCCCTCTGTTTCTCTGGAGGACCCTGACTAATAACAGATAAAAACCTATCTCTCCATTCAGTGGAGCAAGAATTCCCATAGAGAGACGCAAATTCCCATTGCTTTCACCCTTTCTGTCCTCCCATGGCTTGGCCATTTTTTGGTAGAACCGTGGAAGTATGCAGAATAGAGTGATAATAGAATATCAAGTTTCTGGCCAGAGGAGTGAAAACAAGATGCTCTTGGAAACTGAATGTACCAAAGAGACCATGATGAAGACGGAGCTCAGGAAAGCTGCCCATAAAGTTGTTTATGAACCCCTGTGCTGCACGCATGTGAATGCAATTCTAATTACGATACCAAATAGTTTGAGAACTAAGCTGACAGACCACTGTTCATGCCCCAGATTGGCCATTGGGTGGCATTCACTGTGACAGATCTACAGAACTGTACAAAGGATTTAAAAACTGAACTGACATTGGAACCACAGCAACAAAATGTGGGTTGGAACTTACAGCCTGAACTTAGCCCTTTCAATTGCTTTCTATAACTAAAATAACATTTCCCATGAAACTGAAGGAAGATCAACAGTCTTGTAACTTAATATCAAAATGTCCAGGATATAAAATTACTCAGCACATAACAACTCACATGGAAAATGACAATCTGCAGAAGCAAACACTGAGATTATACAGAGGTTGGAAAATACTTTTAACAGTAACTATAAAATTGTTCAAATTAGCATTTGTGAACACTGCTAGAAAAATGTTTAAATTAAAACTCTCAACAAAGAAATAGAAGATATAAAGGAGAACATTTCAGAACTGAAAAACATAAGTAAGAAACTCAATGATGGGTTCAAAAACCACAACGGTATGACAAGAAGAGAGGACAAGAGAAATGACCCAATCTGAGTAACAAAGTGCAAAAACACTGAAGACGACTGAAGAGAACATCAGGAGACAATAACAAAAGGTATAACATGTTTCTCGAAATTTCAGGGTAAGAGAAGAAAGAATATGATGCTGAAAGAATGCATTAAGATATAATGGCTGAAAACTCCAAGTTTGGTGAAAAACCCAAACCTACAATTTTTTAAAATAAATGTTTTTCATTTATATTGAAATATGATTGATAAATAAAAATTTATCTGGGTTGTACAATGAGATTTTTTTGAAGGCATACAATGTGATGATTTAATATACATACACATTGGGAGATTAACACCACAATCAAGTTAATTAACACATCTACCACTTTGTATGATTACAATTTTTTGAGTGTGGTAAGAACACTTCAGCAAATTTCATGTATATATTGCAGTGTTATTAACTATAATTAACATCCTGTACATCAGATCACCAGAATTTATTCATATTACAACTACAAGTTTGTACTCTTTGGCAAACATCCCCATTTCTTCTATCCCCTGTCCCTGGGAAATCACCCTTCCACTCTGTGAGTTTATTTTTTCTAGATTCCACATAAAAGTGAGATTAAACAGTGTTTGTCTTTCTGTCTTGATTTATTTCATTTAGCATAATGTCTTCCAGGTTCACCCATTGTTGTCCCAATGACAGGATGTCCTTCTCTTTGTGGCTGAATAATATTCCATTGTATGTATATGCTTCATTTTCTTTATTTATTCATATGCCAATGGGCACATAGTTTGTTTCCATGTCTTAACTATTATGAATAATGCTACAGTGAACATAAGAGTACAAATAGCTCTGAGATTCTGATTTTATTTCCTATGTCTATATATCAAGAAGTAGGATTGTTGAATCTTATGGTAGTTCTATTTTAAATTTTTTTGAGGAAGCTCCATATTGTTTTCCATAACGTCTGTACCAACTTATACTCCTACCAACAGTATACAAGGGCTCCCCTTTCTCCATATCCTGGCTTATACTTGTTATCTCTTGTCTTTTTGTTACTATCTTAACCATGCAATTGTCATTTTGATTTACATTTCCTTGATATTTAGTGATGCTGAACATCTTTTCATATACCTGTTGGCCATTGGTATGTCTTCTTTGGAAAAAGATTTGTTCAGATCCTTTGCCCATTTTTAAATCCAGTTACTTATTGTTCTATTATCGAGTCAAATGAGTTCGCTATATATTTTGGATATTAACTTCTCTGATATATGGTTTGCAAATATTTTCTCCTATTCCATAAGTTTTCTTCTTGTTTTGTTGATTATTTCTTTTCCTGTAAAGAAGCTTCTTCCTTTGATGCAATCACACTGGTTTATTTTTGTTTTTATTGCCTGTGCTTTTGGTGTCATATCTAAAAATCATTGCCAAGATCAAGGTCAAAGAACTTTTTCCCTATGTTTTCTTCCAGGACTTCTACGGTTTCAATTTTTATGTTTAAGCCTGTAATTCATTTCAAGTTAAGTTTTGTGTATGGTGTGAGATAAGGGTCTAAGTTCATTCTTTTGCATGTGGATATGTAGCTTTCCCAACATCATTTATTGAAGAGACTATCCTGTCTTTGTTGTGTATTCTTGGCACTCTTATCAAAGATTGGGTGTGTGGATTTATGTCTGGGTTCTCTATTCTTCTTCGTTGGTCTGAGTGTCTATTTTTTGCTGGTGTCATACTGTTTTGATTTCTATAGCTTCATAATATAGTTTAAATGGATAAATGTGATGCCTCTAGCTGTGTTCTTCTTTCTCAGGATTGCTTTGGTTCTTCATAGTCTTTTATGGTTCCATACAAATTTGAGGATTATTCTATTTTTGTGAAAAATGCCGCTGGGATTTTGGTAAGGATTTCATTGACTCTATAGATAGTTTTGGGTAGTATAGATGTTTCAAGAATATTAATTTCAACCAACCAGGAACACGGAATATTTTTCCATTCATTTGTGTTTTGCCCACTTTATTTAATCAATGTTTTATAGTTTTCAAGGTACAGATCTTCTACCTCCTTGGTTAAATTTATTCCTAAATATTAAAAATTTTTTGATGATCCCATCATCACTGAGCCTGGGTGTCACAGTCAGTTAAGTGTCTGGCTTTGGCTCAGATCATGATCCCAGGGTCCTGGGATCCAGCCCCGCATCTGGCTCCCTCTCAGGTTCCTGCTCAGTCTGCTTCTCCCTCTCCTTCCCTCACTCCCCGCTCATGCTTTCTCTCACTCTCTCTCAAAGAAAGTCTTTAAAAAAATAAACAAAAATTTTTGATGCTGTTGTATATGAGATGGTTTCTTAAGTTCTTTTTCCAATAGTTTGTTGTTAGTGTATAGATATCCCACTGATTTTCATATTGATTTTGTATCCTGAAACATTACTGATGGTTTTTTGTTTTGTTTTGTTTTTATTAGTTCTGAAGTTTTCTGGTGGAGTCTTTAGGGTTTTCTATATATAAGATCATGTCATTTGCAAACAGACACTTTCAACTCTTCTTTTCTGATTTGGATACATTTTACTTCTCTTTCTTCTCTGATTCCTCTGGCTTGGACTTCCAATATTGTGTTGAAGAAAGATGGTGAGAGTGGAAAATCTTGTCTTGTACCTGATCTTAGAGGAAAAGCTTTCAACTTTTTCACCTTTGTGTAGGATATTAGCCATGGGCTTATCATATATGGCCACTATTATGTTGCAGTACATCTCTTCTATACTTTATTTGTTGAGAATTTATCATGAAAGGGTGTTGAATTTTGTCAAATGCTCTTCCATATGGTTATATCATGTGGTTTTTAGCTTTCATTTTGTTAATGTGGTGAATCACATTTATTGATTTGAATCAACCTTGTATCCCAAGCCAGAAACTTAACTGATCATGGTTGATGATCCTTTTAATACACTGCTGAGTTTGGTTTGCTAATATTTTTTGGAGTATTTTTTGTATGAATGTTCATCAGGGATATTGACCTATAATTTTATTTTCTTGTAGTGCTTATCTAACTTTGTGATGAGGGTAATTCATGCCTTGTAAATGAGATTGAGAATATTCCTTCATCTTCATTTTTTTTGAAGATTTTGAGAAAGATTGGCATTAATTCTTCTTTAAATGTTTGGCAGAATTCACCTGTAAAGCCATCTGCTTCTGGAATTTTCTTTGTCGGGAATTTTTTTATTATTGTTTTGATATCCTTATTTATTATTGGTCTGTTCAGATTTTCTATGTCTTTTTGGTTCATTCTTGTTGGGTTTTACGTTTCTAGGTATTTAGTCATTTCTGCTAGGTTATCTAATTTTTTAGAATACAATTATTGATGGTAGTCTCTTATAATCTTTTGTGCTTATTAGTATCAGTTGTAATGTTTCATTTCTCATTAGTAATTTTATTTATTTGAGGCCTGTCTCTTTTTTTCTTGGTTAGTTTAACAAATGTCTGTCAGTTTTGTGTATGTTTCCATAGAAACTCTCTTTCATTGATCTTTTCTATTGTCTGTATGTTGAGTCTTTATTTCATTATTTCTGCTTTGATATTTATTATTTTGTTATTTCCTTTTTAACACTAACTTTAGGCTTAGTGTTTTTTGTTTGTTTGTTTGTTTGTTTTTTTAGTTCTTCAAGATGTAAAGTTAGGTTTTTTATTTCAGATTCCTTTTTCTTAATGTAAGCATTTATTAATGTAAGCCCTCCTTCTTAAGACCCTTTTTGCTGCATTCCATAAGATTTGGTATGCTGTGTTTTCATTTTCATTTGTCTCAAAATACTTTTTGTATCTTTTGATTGTTCAGGAGTGTGTTGTATGATTTCTACATACTTATTAATTTTATGGCCCAACATATTATCTGTTTTAGAAAATGTTCCATGTGCATTTAAGAAGAATGTGTATTCTGTTGCTGTTGGATAATATGATCTGTAAATGTCTGTTAGGTCCATTTGGTCTGCAGTATTATTCAAGTCAGCCATTTCCTTATTGATTTGTTTTGTCTGGATGATCTATCCAATGATGAAAGTGGAGTATTAAAATCCCCTACTACTATTGTATTGCTATCTAGGTTTCCCTTTAGTTAATATTTGCTTTCTATGTTTAAGTGCTCCAATGTTGGGCACATATATATATTACATTACATTTGTTTTATCCTTTTAGTGAATTGACCACTTTATCATTATACACTGACCTTTGTCTCTTGTGACCAGATTTGACTAATAGTTTTTTTTCTGATGTAAATATAGCCATCCGTGTTCTTTTTGGATTAACATGCAGTATCTTTTTCTATCTCTTTACCTTCAGTCTTGTGTCCTTAAAGTTAAAAAAAATGAGTTTCTTATAGGCAGTATATTGCTGAATTCTCTCTTCCTTTCTATATTCTGTGTTGAATTCACACTCCGTTTCTATTTTTAATCTATTCAGCCACTCTGTTCTTGATTGGGGAATTTAACCCATTTACATTTAAAGTAATTACTCAGGGCACCTGGGTGGCTCAGTTGGCTAAGCAACTGCCTTTGGTTCAGGTCACAATCTTGGAATCCCAGGATCAAGTCCTCATTGGGGTACCTGCCTGCAGGGGAGTCTGCTTCTGCTTCTGCCCTTCCCCCATCTTGTTCTCTCTCTCAAATAAATAAAGAAAATCTTTTAAAAAAGTAATTACTTCATAGATAAGCGCTTACTGTTGTTTTATTGTTAATTGTCCAGTCTCAACTCACTTATTCAGCATTGCCGTAGAAGTGTTAGAGTAATAAGGCAAAAAAGAAGAAAAGAAAGAAAGAAAAGGCATACAGATGGAAAAAAAATGGGATTATCTTTATAGACAATCCTAAGGAATTAAAAAAAACCCTTCTAGAACAAAAGTGAGTCTAGCAAGGTTGTAGGATATAAGCACAACACACACACAAAATTATACTGTATTATATAAGAAATGTCTTTCTACACATTAGCAAGGTACATGCAAATAAAAAATTTAAAAATTATATGTATATAAAACAGGTTCAGAAATAAAATATTTAGAGAAATTTATGAGACTGACACGCTACCTACTGCGCTAACGAGGCACCTTATTTAGAGAAATTTAATGAAACATATATGGATGCTGTAATCTGGAAACTATGAACTGATAATGAAAGAAGTCAAGTAAGAACAAAATAATTAGAGAGAATAGGTCATGTTTATGGATTGGAAGACTCCACATAGTAGAGATGACAATTTTCTCAAAATTGATTTAATACATGCCCAGTTAAAATCCCAGAAGGATTTTCTTCTGCAGATTTAGACAAATTCTAGAATTTATGTAAAACCAAAGGAACTTAGACAGCTAAAACAATTTTGAAAAAGAAGATAAAGTTTGAGAAATTATAGGATTTTAAGGTTTTACTGCAAAGCTACAAGAAATCAAGATAGTGTGCTCTTGGCAAAGAGATTGCCTCATAATGAATCATCACAGCAGCCCTGGGGTGGTCATGATTAATAAGCCTGCTGGTTTGCCAATTGGCATCTTCCTTTTGTTTGAGGTGGTCCTCATGAATGAACATTTTGCCATAAAAGCATTTCCTTAGGTGGGTGGTGCATTTTGTCTTTCACAAGACCCAAATCTAAGTTAAGTATGGAAACTCAAAGTGGAGGAAAAATAACCAGTGGTTCAGCTCTGGAATAACAAGTTAGTTCTGGGGTCTTTAGATTCTGGAGCTGGTGAGGTGAGTATTCTAAATTCCAGCACATGAGATATATCCTGCAGCACTCAGGATTTTCTTTCATAATAATGAGCATTATGTGGTGATTGCCAAACTTGAGCATGCATCAAAGTCAATTAAAACACTATGAGTTTCGCTAAGCATGATATGCTCTAGTTCCATCCATGTTGTCGCAAATGGCAAGATTTCATTTCTTTTGATGGCTGCATAGTATTCCATTGTGTATCATGCTTAGCGAAATAAGTCAAGCAGAGAAAGACAACTATCATATGATCTCCCTGATATGAGGAAGTGGTGATGCAACATGGGGGCTTAAGTGGGTAGGAGAAGAATAAATGAAACAAGATGGGATTGGGAGGGAGACAAACCATAAGTGACTCTTAATCTCACAAAACAAACTGAGGGTTGCTGGGGGGAGGGGGTTTGGGAGAAGGGGGTGGGATTATGGACATTGGGGAGGGTATGTGCTTTGGTGAGTGCTGTGAAGTGTGTAAACCTGGTGATTCACAGACCTGTACCCCTGGGGATAAAAATATATGTTTATAAAAAATAAAAAATTAAAAAAAAAACACTATGAGTTTCTGATTCAGTGGGTGGGGTGGGAGACAAGAATTTGCCTTTCTAACAAGTGCCCAAGTGATGCTGATGCTGCTGGTCCAGAGACCATACTTGGAGAAGAGCTGGAGTACTGCCTACTAGTAAATCTGTAGATGAAAATGCAGACAATACAAAAATAAAGAACATGAGCTAATTATCAGTAAAATGAGAATGCCTTTAGCATTCACTTCAGAGGATTACTATAAAGCCCACAGGCACAGATAATGCACATATACTTATCTATATAAATTATCAAGTGCCACAGAAATAAAAAGTGTTTTTATATTACCTTAAAAATACAGGATTCTTTTGTATACCCCTGTACCACAGTCCTTCATTGTAAACACCATAGTAATATTTGTTAATGTAAGTCATTCGACTTAGGAAGTACCAGCTAGGTGAGGAGTAGTTGGCATTTAGGATTAATCAAAGGTATATTTCATGGTGGAGTAGATGACATACTTGATCTTCTTTCAGTTTCTAGGCTACAGCAGCATCATGAAACCTCTGCAATTGATGTTGAAAGAGTCCCAGATTTATGATTCAGCTGTTCAGTATTGACTGTGTTGAGTTTCACATTCACGCAGAATGGCCGTCCCGTATGGGGCATTCTTGTATTACTTCTATTCCACAGCTGCTGTTCTGAACATGTGGCTGTTCCCATGCTCTGCTTCTTTATTCAACATCTCTTTGAAGCTCCCTTTGCTGGTTTCAGTGTCTTTTGGGTAAAGGTCTAGCCAGCAGCTTTTAACTTGTACCTTGTCAGAGGGAGACTTTGCTGGAGCCTCTTACCTGCAGCTACTGGGGAATCTGGCTTATCTTCCTTTGTCTACAACTCCCACCCTCCCATTTCTTTCTTAGAAAATAGAAATCAGGGGCGCCTGGGTGGCTCAGTGGGTTAAGCCTCTGCCTTTGGCTCAGGTCATGATCTCAGGGTCCTGGGATCGAACCCCGCATTAGGCTCTCTGCTCATCAGGGAGCCTGCTTCCTCCTCTCTCTCTGCCTGCCTCTCTGCCTCCTTGTGCTCTCTGACTGTCAAATAAATAAATAAATAAATAAATAAAATGTTTAAAAAAAAAGAAAACAGATATCACTCTACTTATTTTACAACCCCAAAGACAAAAAATAACAACATGAGGCTGTCACGTTGTTATTTTTGAGGCCTCTATCTATATGTGAAAGTTACTTCCCCAAATTGCCAAGTAGCTAGGCCCCAACCATTCTGTTCCCTGTAAGCCTCTTCCTAAAAGTTTTACCTTCTTTTTCTATAGAAGACTTAGTACCTATAGTAGAGAATAGGAATTTCTCCCCGCTTAGAACTACCTGGGACAGACTGATCCTTGGTGCTGTCTGCCCTCAGTTCTTTTCCGTCTCCACTCTAGGCTTCAGACAAGAGGAAAGAAGAAGGTTTGACCCCAAGTCCCTGTCCAGGAAACCCAGAACTTGCTGGTCAATGTGGATATCCAAATCCAGCAGCTCTAGCATGAAGAAAGGTATAACCACACTAGGTTGTTAGCAACCCTTCCCTCCCTCATCGCCACCACCAAGCACATGACATCATGAGAAGAGAGGTATTCGCTCTCTTAAATGTTTCAGGAGACCCCATGAGCACACTTTTCCTGTGAAGAACTGTACTGTTGAGAAGGCTTTTTTTTTTTTATCAGTGACATGGGCAGATTATAGATTGATTCATAAATATCCTGAAGGCAATCCTTGTTTAATTTCATACCTATTACATTTACTGAAATGTATGGTTTACACAAGTGTTAACTTTTTGAGGCCTCATTTCTCTAACACAGAAATTAAGGGGCTGGGCTAGATATTTAAAAAAAAAATGTTTTTTGGTTCTTTAAAAATTTCCTATGAGAAAAATAATGCATGAATTTGAGCTTCATATCAATGATTCTGGACCCAACTTAGTTTTTTGCTTTGTTTTGTTTTGTTTCAATGACTATATAGTTTATAATGGGACATTTATCAGATTGATTCATATGAAATTGGAATTTTATGTCAAAAATCGTTGAATATTTGCCACAGTTCAAGCTAATATATTCTAGTAAAGATAATAAAAAGCCTCACTTTAAGTGGGCTTAATTTTTTTTTTTTTTTTTTTTACCGAATACTATAGACTCAGGTTTTATTTTTTTTTTTATTTTTTTTTTTTTAAGATTTTTATTTATTTATTTGACAGACAGAGATCACATGTAGGCAGAGAGGCAGGCAGAGAGAGAGGAAGGGAAGCAGGCTCCCTGCCAAGCAGAGAGCCCAATGTGAGGCTTGATCCCAGGACCCTGAGATCATGACCTGAGCCGAAGGCAGAGGCTTAACCCACTGAGCCACCCAGGCGCCCCTAGACTCAGGTTTTAAATTGAACACAATCCGTTAAGATCTAAGAAATTTTTTACCCTCGAATTTAATGTCAAAGAAATCTCTTTGTCAGAAGGAAAGTGATATATTTCTTTTTCTTCCTTTCCATCCTTCTTTCCTTCTGGGAAACCAGCTCCCAGCTCCTTTAGCTTGAGCTGATGGCCTGAAGGATCTAAGCCTGGGGATCTCAGACAGCACCTGGCTTACAGGTGCATGGAACATTATAAAACATCTTTTGCAGGAAAGTTCAACCAACAGAAATACTCATAATTTTCTTTTTTCAGAAGTCATACCACTTTAGCGTGCGCGCGCACACACACACACACACACAAAAGAAAAGAACAGGAACTGACCAGAAGTTGTAATAGCATTGGGCTCAGCTTTCTCTTTTGCTAGCTGTCTGCTTCTCCCTCTCCTCATGTCTTCACCAGAATGCGCATGTCCTGGGGAGCTGAGATTCATGCATAGCCTCCTCCCTCCCAGCCAACTCATGTTCTCTTTGGCCCCTTTGGCTTCCTTCCCTTCTGCCAGAAGGATTTGTTTTGAAGTTTGCTCTGATCTACGGAAAGGGAAAGTAGGGCCTATTGTATAGGGTGTGGTGATGAATGCCTGATCCAACTACCAGAGGATATAAAGTGTCGAAGCCAAGTGGGACCCACAGTATTGGGCACTGGAAAGGATACAATCTCTGTTTTTTGGGGATTCCTCTTGGAGTTGCTCCTCAGCTACAGAATTTGAAGGAATATTTCATACTGATTTATTAGTATCTCTATTTTATTGGCATTTTGAGAGGAATAGTGTGACATCCTTGGACTATTTCAACCAGAAATCTCAGCTCTTACATTGCTCAAATCTGTTCCAACTGTTTTTTTTTTTTAAAGAAATTTTGAGAGTACTCCCCTATCACTGGTTTCTCTTTTTGTTAATTATTTTTATTAACATATAATGTATTATTTGCCCCAGGGACTGGTTTCTTTTTGGTTCCTGCCATGTCCTGTGTACTCTAGTTTCCGGACCAGTGCTGGGTGGAAGGGTTGATCTTAACCAAGAATTATTTTCTCTAGCAATTAAAAGGAGTTAGGGACTTTGCAGAATAAAACCAACTGAAATTACACACAGCAAAACAGGTGCTCGCATAGAACCAGGTACTCACTCAGAAGAAAGGTATGAAAAGACAGGCTGTCACCTGCAAGGCAGTGCTCAGGGGCCTGGAACTTGAACAACCACTCTGCCTCTTGGCCAGATGCACCCTCAGATGTCCAGACCCTGGCAGCCCATACCTCCCTCCGCAGGTAATCTTCTCCAGGGACCCATACTTCTTATTGCACAGCCTACAGCCCTGTACTGACTCCCCTCTCCAAGTGGCAAAAAGCACTAACATGCCTTCTAGAAATAAACACTCTTGTGGATGCTTCTTCTCACTTCTTGTCTAGTTGTTGTTGTTGTTTTCCACTTTCACCAGCTTAGATTATCCCTATTCTTATTTTAGACTCCATAGGATCTATCCTACTCTGTCTCCTACAGAGAATGTTTTAATTCACTGGGGTCCCATCCCCAAGTCTCTACTTCTATTCTGCACCTCCTGCCCTTCCACTGACATGAAGAGTGAATGACCCCAGTCTGGCCACATTTTTTTTATGTTAGGGTCCAAAGGTTAACTGTTCCACTTGTCCATCAAGAATCTGGAGCACATGAAACTCTCTGTTTATAGATGAATACCCACTTTGGGAACAATTCAGGAAATGGACCTCAGAGAGCTCCTGCTAAAAATATTGCAGAAACTGCTAGTATTTAGTAGGAATCACTTAGCACTTACACCCTCCTTCTGTTTTTAGCACGTTCTCTACCCACAGTTGAGTTAAGTTACCAAAAACCAGTGGACCTGGCTAGCCCTCTCAAGAAGGCTTTCTCAGAGACACATTGTTACAGTTGCATTCAATTGAAGAACTCTGTGAGATCAGTATCTGAAGAAGGTGTCTGGGAATCCTGCAAAACTCCAGCTGAAGATAGTGCTCATTGTTCCTCCCCAGGTGTTACAGAACGACTGTGTTGGACAACTTCCTGGCGCACAAACGCTTTGTGCACAAGGAGTGCTGCTGACTCTAGTTTGGCTTCTTCCTCTTATTTTTACTTATTTATTCTTCACCCACTTCTCACCTAATTACCTTGCTGTCTTTTTTTTTTTTAATGATTTATTTATTTATTTATTTGAGAGAGAGAGAGAGAGAGAGAAAAGGGGCAAAGGGAGAGGGAGGGAGCAAACCCCTAACAGCTTCACACCCAGCAGAGCCTGACACGGGGCTCCATCTCCCAACCCTGAGATCATGACCTGAGCTGAAATCAAGAGTTGGATGCTCAACTGACTGAGCCACCCAAAGGTCCCTACCTTGCCCACCTTTAAGTATAATTATAAGCCATCTTAAATTCCTTCTGAAAAATAGTGGGTTACAGGTAAGTACCCCAGACTGACTGCAGGTTGAGAACATCAAAAGACAGAAAAGGAAGCAGCCAAATGTCGAAAATATTCCTGTAGCACTGATCAGAGCTGACACCTCCCTGACTCAGCACTGCTCTTGATGCCCTGAGTTTTCTTGCCTAATAATCAGCTGTGCATGTGTCCTGTTTCGCGCACAGTTTCCACATGGTGCCCACACCTCCCCGGACTTCTTGCTTGTTTTGACCTCCGTGGTTTACTTCATTTTCAGTTCAGGTGTGTTCCGAATTCCCTCTCAACCTGACTTCCAAGCTTCAGTTTATTTGAACCACCTGAATCTGGGGAAGGACCTTTTTCTAATGCAGGACTTTTCAGATTTCAGTCCGCTGCATTTTTCTGCACACCTGCACCATGATTTTGCTCAGAATCTTCCTTTCGATGCCCTCGTTTTTCCTGTTGGACGTCCAAAGCATGGATCTGAGTTCATCATGATATTGGGCTGCTGGTAGACTCTCATTATTACCCCACTCAAAGTTTACTTTCCCTCTTATTGTTATTTACTTAATTAATTACTTTGAATAATGTAACAAGTGTCTGTACCGCCAACACCCTCAGCGAAAGCCAGCACTTGGCAATCACCTAAATCCAGCCACGTGACCCCTTCTGCAAACCATCTTCCTACAACCTGTCACCTCAAAATCATCTTGAAGCTTATGTTTATCATTCTGTTGCTTCCTTTTCTAAATAGTCTCATTTCATCAATATGTATATTTAAAAACATGCATTTTCACTTCAGGTGTTTTGAACCTTAAGAAGAGAATCTGTGTGGGGGCACCTGGATGGCTCAGTGGGTTAACCTCTGCCTTCGACTCAGGTCATGATCTCAGTCAGGGTCCTGGGGTCGAGCCCCACATCAGGCTCTCTGCTCATTGGGGAGCCTGCTTCCTCCTCCTCTCTCTTTCTCTCTGCCTGCCTTTCCACCTACTTGAGATTGAAATCAATAATATCTTTAAAAAAAGAAAGAAGAGAATCTGTGTGTTATATTTTGAGTATTGCTTTCTTCACTTTACATTATATTTTATATTATTTAAATTCATCCTTGTTCAGTACGGTTGTAGATTCATTTTGACAGTCATGCAATATTTCGTTCTGTGAATTCATCAGAGTTTTTTCATTTCCTTTCCTACCAACATTGGGTATGGAGGTGATTTTCATGATTTTGTTATTGTTCAGAGGGCTCCTATGAACTTTTGCTGCATATGACCTGCTACTCAAGTGCAAAAATGCGTCCTGGGCATGGACATACCAGTGAGACAGAGGCTTATGGGGGCAGGCAATGTTCAATTGTCTTCGAGAGTGGTCACACCGACTTGTTCTATCTGCCACCAGTCACATGCGGGCGTCTAACAGACCCACACCCTCCTCAGTTCTTGCCACTGTTATATTTCTGAGTCTAGACCACTAGGATTGGTAAAAGCCTGCATAGAAAAATAAATTTATTCTATGGAGAAATAGCTGAAAACTAGTCCCACTTGTTATAAATAGAAAGAAACCATGAAAATAAATTAATGAATAAATAAATAAATAAAAAATGAAAAACAAAACCACATTTTTAAAAAAGATTTTATTTATTTATTTGAGAGAGAGAGAATGAGAGAGAGAGAGAGAGAGCGTGAGAGGGGAGAGGCCAGAGGGAGAAGCAGACTCCCTGCTGAGCAGGGAGCCAGATGTGGGGCTCCATCCCAGGACTCCAGAATCATGACCTGAGCTGAAGGCAGTTGCTTAACCAACTGAGCCACCCAGGTGCCCCCAAAACCACATTTTAAATTGTCACTTAAAACTCTCACCTAGAGAACGCATTTGGCCGCAGGTCACTGTTCCCTTTATTAAAAGGGAAAGCTTGCAGATTTAGAGAGCATTGGAGCCAATGACTTAGCAACCATCAGAGACAGTCTGATCAAAAGACCACTGAAGAAGCAGTGCCTTTCTCACTCTGTGACTGGCTGGATTTAATTTTGGAAGCTTGTCATTCTTAAAATCCCCCACATTGCCACTCACACACTTGTCCTACAGATCTCTATAGTTCTTCCTCAAATAACCTCTGTACTTAGAGCCAATTCCTGGGTGACCCTCTGAGGCTCTGATGCATATGGCATCTATTTGAATAAACTCCATTTCGTATCTGGAAAGAATGTGTTCCTCAGGCAGAACTGAAGAGCACAGCAAAGTCCATTTGGGTCTTACACTTCGCTTCAATATTTAGAAGTTCCTGTTGCATGCTAAGTCTCCTGTTTGAATGTTCTTGTCCGTCTGAACTGTCTCTGGTCTTCTGGTCTTGCTTTAAATGTTTTGTGTCTTGGGGGTTTTAACACTGTAAGCTACCTCAAATGGTTCGGAAGTGTGTTTTGGTAAATTATGCTTTAGGAAGTTGAGCTTTTATTGACTGTGAATGACAGAAGGAATGAATGAATGGAGACAGTGGTCAATACTACTTTGCATCATTATTAAACAATTGTATGGGAGTCCCTCGTGACTTTCCACCCAGATCACAATTACCTCATATTTCATGTGTATATTTATCGGTCCTTAGCAAAACGTTGGATGGTAGACACTGAGGGAACATTCACAAGGAAGTGTATTTTTGTGGGAACACCCTCTACAGTAAGGACAGAAGAACTGGAAGGGACAACGATCTCAGTGGGATTTGCCAACCTTTGCTTAAGTCTCAAAATTGAAACTCAAGGCATTATACAAGTTGAGGGAGATAACCGTGTCATCAGGGGAACCTGGGTTCTAGTTCAAGTTTGCCAGTCATCAGCTATGCAATCTTGGGTATGTTCCTTAATTTTCCTGTTTTCAGTGGTTACTCCATAAAATGCGATTCATGATTCCTTCCAGATTTAATTAGGTTTAATAAAGGCAAGGCATGGGCCATAGAACAGATCTTAAATATTGCAAATTCCCCTCCCTCAACTTCTCCAAAGGTGCTGTTCCCCATGTGGAATTGAAACTCACTTAGAGCTCCTGCTCATACATAATAATTAGCATTAATTTTAGCGACAGCTAGATTACGTACAATGGATTCATGTGTTGAGTCTTCATTGCCTTGATATATGACATTAGTCAAGTATTGTCTTATGTCAGCTATCCTTAAACGACATTGGAGTTATCTGTCATTCTCCTGAGATCATTCCTCTAAAAAAGAATGAGAAAATCTCTCTAAAATCATGTTGCCTTCCCATGCGGTAGACTACTATAATACTGTTCTTCTTTGTAAAACCAGTCTGATGGTTTGATGAGTGATAATTCTGCTTCAGCTCTGAACATTAAATGTTCTTTCACCTCATACATAATCAAAAGGAAAGATATTCCGGGTTGTGTAGACACTAGATCTCTCTCGAAGGATTTTACTGACCCTGAAGAGTGTGTGCTAGAAACGAGGGATAACATTTGTGTTCTGCGTGGGATAGGGCCTGTGTACTCCAAGACACCCCGATGGGAAGGCTGGAGAATGTTATTCACAAGAGGCCAGCATCAGATTCTGGGCAAATCAACAGGGGTGCTTGTAAGATATGAATCACGTCCATTATCTGGCCCACACTTAAGATTCTGAGTCTGTCAATGAAGTTGGTCAAAATTGGCAAAAATGTCCGTTCTGGTCTCCATGAACACTGGAGAGCTATAAAATTGCTCTGAGTGGAAAATTCAACTCTAGCAGAAATTACAAGTCTGCAGCCAACACCACCAAGCAAACTGAAAACCAACCAGAATATTAAAAAAACAAACGACCACAAACCATACAAAATGTTCAGGTCTGTGGTATAAAGAAAAATACTCCAAGGACTCCAAAGGTCTGATTTATTAAAGACCTGAGTTCTTGCAAATGCATAAAATTGCACAATTACTCATAGAAAATCAGTCCTCAATGCATTTTGCACCAGGTAGAAGATATATGAAGAAAAACCCCATTTATATAAGAAGCCCATGATCGCTATGATTTATTAGGCAATTTCCCCATGTGCAATTCTGTGTGAGCACCAGGCCCAGCATGGAACCCTAACCAGGAGGAGAAATCAAGATGTGGCCAGAGGGCCCGGAAAACGTCCGGATTAAAGGGCATGTTTGTGTGCAACTTGGCAGTAATGAGACCAAGTAGGGAGGCTGGAAATCTTAAAGAAAGAAAAACATAGCCCTTGGGCTCCAGCAACGAAAGAAGGAAGGTTTTCCCTGAGGAGAGTCATTCCCTCCCGGCTCACTTTCCTCTCTTCACAGGACAGTAGGGCCTGATGAGGGAAGAGACCCCACTCCACCTCCAAGAAGGCAGGGGTGGCCGGATCCACAGTGGACTGGCTCCCATGCCCCCCTCCCCTGGGGGCTGCTTCTATTGTGCTAGTCCAGAATGTTCAATTTTGCACTGAGCTGCACAGAATTATTATGCCTTAGGGATGCAAGGCAGGGAAGAGGATACTGGATGATAATCTCGAAGTCCTGTTTGTTGCTGAGAACAAAGTGTATATTTTAGTCTAAAAATGCCTCAGACTGCTCTCTCTGCGATCCTGGCTGCTACATCTAAAACAGATTGTTTGGGAGGCTGGAAGTCTTAGGGAAAGTTGATTTAAACAGATGACTAGGAATGAGACTGAATCTCTTCCATGCTTCCAAGTCATGAATTCCCCCAGGTAGGGTCATGGAATATTGCCATGTGGCATATTTCCGTCTTCAGCTACTCACAGAATATTGAAATGACACAGCTGGAACCCAACATGAGATTATATTAAAAAGTTTAATTAGAAAATTCATATACACATGTCAAATGATGCATTTGTGGAACATGTACATATATGTATGTATGTGTGTGTGTGTGTACACACATACATATTTTAAATATTTGTCCATATTCCACAGACACAGAATTCCAAGGAAAACTTTGATCTGGAAAACCCATTCCCTTTCTTTTAAGAAAGCTCAAGGCATATGCAGCCTTCGTTCAGGCAGCTGGAGTGTTGGGGAATTCAGTCTAATGTGTGCACTTGACCTGAAGAAGCTGGTGGCCCTCTGCCTCTCTTCCTGCACATCCAGCCTGCCCCGAGTTGGTGCGGGAGCTGCTCTGGGGCCATCTTTGGGAATGAATGGCCTTAGCCTCAGGCTCTACTCTGTGTTTTATTTTTTAACTCATGGCTCCAGCCAGCATCCAGGCTCCTTCTGGGAGCCGGGATGGGGGAAAGGGAAAGAAAACTCAACTGTTGTAGCTGGGGTCACACCATCCTTTCTTTTCTTCAACAAGATACCCTCTTCTGAAGAGGGTTTTTACCTAATTTCTTGGGTTCTCTTTTTCCCCGATTTGCTTACTCAGCTCTCTGAATGCATTAAGGAAAACAAACCGAGCAAACAACTTATCAAAGCATCCCTGTGAATTCATAGAGATGCAGGTTCCAATCTCAGCTTCACAATTTGCCAACATTTAATCAATCTGCCTGCACCTCTGTTTCCTTCTTTACCAAATGAGGATAATAATTAACCCAACCCAAAATATAAGCTTATAACCTAGGGCCTGGTTCTTATAAAGTGCTTAATAAAAGGTTAAAATCATCATCGTTAATATTAAGAGTTGCTTGATGAGGTCAATAAATCATTAGCAGTTCAAATTCAGACATATTTTTTTTCATACGTGCGTGCTTGTGTAGATATATGCCTGATGTAGCCTTGGGCATCCTCACAAGTCCATCTGGGATGCTGACACGGAAAATCCACCAAATGAGCCCTTCCCTGCCAAGTCCCTCATCATCCATGTTCCTTACTTGGCCTCTTGCTTATACCTAAAATGTATACATTATTTCTTATTCTTACACAGCTCTCTGTGTGTCGTAACTCTTTGCGGCATGATTTTTTAACTCTCTTTGGGAACAGACCGAAGGTCATGGTCCTCACACACTTGGTATAGCACAGTGCTCTTTGAAGACATCGTAGATAATCCAGAAGGCAGAGGGCTCATCATATTTAAAGAGCTTTTCTGTACATTCTGTGTTGTTGAAAATGTTCATGTTCCTCCTTCACACAAGCCTATTTCCAGTGAACATTGTCTTCAGAAGCAAACCCTTAGCAAGTCATGGTTTCAAGAGGGAAACTCACCAAAGGGAAATTTAAGTTACAGAGAGTATTCATAAACACTGTTCAAGGAAATGACCAAAAAGTTAAAGGCAACACTGTGTCTTGTTAACCATACTTTAAAACAGATCAGTGCATCAAAAATTAAATAAATAAATAAGTTCATTAATTAATTCAAATTGATAAGAGGAGCTGTTCTGGTGTCAGAATGTGGTTGGAATGATGGTGGTAAAACCACCCTTGACCAGCTGACCAGGCTACCGCATACAAGGGTCACTGGTTCAAGCAGGCTCTTCTATGGGAGCCTAAGGGATACGGGAGTGTTATCAGCACCCTCCAAGTGAAGGTGGCTGCTTTTCAGTTGCCTGACGGGTGACGTCTTTCCAGTGATGACTATAAACGGACCGTGTTAGGTGTTATCACACTGCATTTTCAGATCCTCATGAAGTTCAAATCTCAAAAGGTAAATTTATAAATCTTCACAGTTGGATGTGAAAAATACAACCCAGCTTGAAAATAAAGTTATATTTATTGGGCACTGCAGTTTCAAGTGTTATATTTTAAGGAGATAAATTGAATAATTACTCAAGTTAGTTAAGGAGCCATGGGTACTAAATGCCTCACTTCCACGATTCTTGAGTGAGACTCTAAAATACAGGTGGTCTTTGGCAGGGAAGGGAAAGAGAACATTGTTAAAAAAAATCCCCAAGGGGTGCCCCCCCAATATATTTACATCCCATTTTGTTTTACCAGTGAAACTTGTCATGACTAAGTGGTTAATTGCAGGATAGATAGAATACTCTGCTCATTCTATTTTTTCAGTAAACTAAATGATGGAAAATGAGGATGAAGTGTAAAGAATGAATGGCACTTCATGGTCGAAAAGAATCGATGAACTTATGGTCTAACATGAGTGGAACCATGCGGAAGTTTGGCATGTTTTTTTTTTTTTTTTTCTTGTTTTGGGGCCCAACCCGATTCACTACTAATATGTTTTTAAAAATCGAGGAGGAACTTGTCCAAACCTCAGTTCATAGGAATGGAATTAATATTGCTGTAAAAACAAGAGTGGGGGTAATAACTCTGGCACTCTGGCTAATAGGAACCACTGAGTTCAGCAGCCATGTGGACAGTGTGACTCATTCTGGGAACAAGCTCCCCTCTGCTGCTCTCCGATGGGGACTCTGCCCCTTCCAGTCGCCGTTAGCTCAGCTCGGGAAATGAAGCTTATTAAGACCCAAGGTTGCCTAAAAAAAGGTGTGTGCGATGCATCATCATCAATGCACTTGAAGACACTGACCAGGATTGTGAGAGAGATGTTCTGATTTTTTTTCCTTTTCATAACCTTTCTTGTAAAGTTAAAAAAAAAAAAAAAACCTGGAAAAATAAAGTTTTGTGGAAAAATTTCAGAGTTCCGTTCAAATGAAAAACATTATGGGGAACTATTTATTTATTTAAATTTCCCCCCAACTGGTCTTGTTTTCCAAAAATATGACACATGCCATTTAAAAACTTCAAGATGGGAGAAGAAAAAGTCACACGCTTTTAATTAAAGTAGGTTCTTTGAGTCTCCCCAAGAGTATTTAAGTATTCCGTGGGAGCCTGAGGAATAAACGCAGTTTTAGGCTTTCTTTGGAAGGGGGAGGCTGCCTTTTCTCCCAAACCCCTGCCCGGTGGTCTGGCCTTGAGCAAATTTCCCAATTCGCTTAGAAAAGAAAGATTACTTACCACCTGGTTGAAACAAGTTTCTCTTCTACATATTTTATCAGATTATGCCACAGTGATGAAACTTCCCGTCTCAGTGGCACAAGCTACCACGTTCTCTTTCTCAGGTACATTTTGCGACTCCATATCTGTGGGGACTCGGTGACCCAGCGGCCAAGCGTCATGCCAGGTGGAAAGAGAATGCTGGCAGGTCTCGTATTAGCATTCAGGGCTTGGCTCAGAATAGACCCCCATCAGCTAGGGCCAGAACTAGTCACATGACACCCATCCAACCGCAAGGCAGCCGGAAGTTCTGCGTGCCAGAAATATTGGATGGGCCGCATTAAACACAACCACACATTAATGATCATGGAGCTTGGCCTCCAATTATCCCTTCTTGGCAAGGAGGGTCTATGACTTCCAGATTGACTTGCAGCTCACGTAAGTTACCCTCTCTCTGCTCTCCTCGTTTCTTTTGTCAGCTCCTATCAGTTTAGGTGAAACTGATAGGACTGATACTGACTGTTTTGAGTACAGTTACCATCAAGCTAGAAGTTGAACATATGTTTACCTTAAATTTCCCCATATATCCTTAAGCCAGAGAATTCACCAGTTATCACCCAGTTGAGAATTTGTGTTCTCTTCTTCATTTATATGAGACTTGATATTTTCCTATTACAACACAGCAGAGAAATCACTAATTGGAAACTGCCTCCCCTCCAGGAATCCAGAAACTATGACTCAGCTTTCTGATTAGGAACGCAGTGATGTTTTCAAAAATTAATTTTAATGGTTGACACTCAATGAATATTTTGAATATAGCTTGAGGATTTTGCAGCTATTTTGGAGAGTAATGGTAAGATTATGACTAATTCCATTTGTAGTCTAGCATCTAGTATGTGCAGACATCTGGCAAATGCTTTGAAATTATATTGTTTTGAATCCCTAATTAAAAGACATTAATCATGAGAAATTGAGAGGCTGTTATAATGAGATACTGTTCTAGGAAAAATAATAAATAAGGGAGTTAAAGCAACTCTTGAGAGATCAAGTGCAGTGGTCCTGAAAACTATTCACTCCTCCAAATAAAACTTTATTCCAGACTTTAAAATAGTGAAAGATAAGAGCAGGTCTGCTTTCTGGACACAGAGCTGCTGTGGGCAGTGGGGGACCGGCTGGGGAGGAGGGTAGCTGGAGGCAGACCTGTGGGGGAGGGCTTTCTGCCATGACAGGCCTTTCTCCTCTACTCACGATGGCTTTGGGGCACTTTCATTCTGGGGTGGGGCGCCTGCGTGGCTCCGTGGGATAAAGCCTCTGTCTTCAGCTCAGGTCATGATCCCGGGGTCCTGGGATCCGCATTGGGCTCTCTGCTCAGCAGGGAGACTGCTTCTCCCTCTCTCTCTGTCTGCTTCTCTGCCTACTTGTGATCTCTGTCTGTCAAATAAATAAATAAAATCTTTAAAAAAAGAAAGAAAGAAAGAAAGAAAGAAAGAAAGAAAGAAAGAAAGAAAGAAAGAAAGAAAGAAATAAATCTCTGGGGCTCCACGGAGCCCAGGGTCCAACTTACCTACTTCATAGATGAGGCACCTCAGGTACAGAGAGATCAACCACTGACCTAAGGGGCCCGGCTAATTAAAAAGCCAGGTGTCTAGAAGTAAAGACTGAGGTTTGGGGCTCCAAAGAAAGTATTTTATCGACAGACCCCAAACCTGAATTCAGGCAATGCTTGCTAAATCCGTGTATAAACTTCAACCACTGTGTGTTTATTATATCTCTGCTTATTTACTGAGTAGGACAATATATTCTAGGTGCCAGGGGAATAAAAAAAAGAAGCCCCATTTCTGGCCCCCAAGGAACTTGGTGTCTAGTTTGAAGCAGCAAATTTTTTAAATCTATTTTTCTGAACCTAGCATCCATCCATCTCTGCATTCCATGAGTACTCACTCAATAAATATTTAACAAGCATCTTATTTATCAGACACGCTCGATGTCAGTTTCCACCTGCCTCTGTTACCTCTTCTGTATTCTCTCCCACTTCACAGCCCATCCCTTTTCCTCTCCTGCTTTCTGATTTCTCCCTCCTTTTCTCTCTTCTCATCCCCACCTGGTACCACCACCTTCTAAAATCGCTGTAAGCTAGTGAAAGCCTGGAATTTCTTTTAGCATAGAAAATAGCCTTTTATTCCACATTGGAAGATAAAAGGATTAAATGCAAATGAAGGGTTGAAAGCACAGGTGATACTTGTGTGACTGGATTTCAGTTAAAGTGCAATTAATCAATCCATCATCAAGCATAAGTGACTGATAACAGCGTCTTTCCTGTTTTCTTAGGTGCGTTGGGTGGGAAGCCGGAGGGAAGGCAGTGAGAGGCCTTGGGCACTGGCGGGGGTGGGGGAGAGGTACCTGCTAGGAGCTATGGGGTCCGGGACTGCTCTGGTAGTTTTGCCCGGGACAGATAGAAGCATTCCCCTCAAGGATCTGCGGAGTACAGCTGCGACACCACAGCAGCTCTGTGTGATTTATGAAAGGGTTCACAAGATTTATGAAGACTTAAAAAAACATCAGCACACAGCTGACTTTCTATAAAGGAGCTCCTTTCCCCAGGGATTCGGGGAGCTTGGAATTTAATGAGGGAAACGGAATCTACAATGAGAGACGATAAGGAAATGAGACTGTTTCTCACACAGACATACCAGAATTTATGTATGCTGGTACTCTGGCCTTCACAGGCCTCAGCCAAAGCTGGCTACTCCTGGTTCCCCAGGAAGCCTGGTGGAACCCTTCCCCTCTGCCCCTGACCCTGACGCTCTTTCTATTGTGATCATCCCCCAGGGATCCTCTTAGAACCTTAGTTTGCTGATGCCTGTTCCCCACCCTCCCCCCCACCAACTGCTGTGGCAAACCTGCCCATCCTTCACCTCCTAATCTGAATGTCATGTAGGATCTCTCTTTCCTCCAAAGTTTTAGAGCACTCTGCTTTCAGCCATAGCATGTATTATATTTTACTTCGCTATTGGCAAACATATTTTTTTCAGGTCTGTTTTATAAAAAGACAAAAACATAAAATTAAAGGCAAAAAGAAAAACAAGGAGATGTGTATGCCTGCAGCAGGATATATATGGCTGACAGAGAACCATGGAATCCCCGAATCCTAGATTACTTCCAGAGAGAATGGGATATTCCCATCACCTGGCTGAGGCTGGCCAGAGACAGGGCAGAGTGGGGAGCGGCAGGGGAGGGGTGGTGTGGAGGGGCCTGGGTTTGGCTCCTTACTTGACTCCCATCTGCGCAGATGCAACGATTGGTCTCAGACTCTGGCAGGTGTCTCAAGTCCAGCCAAGCAGAATTCTTGCCCAAGATCTCTTCATTTAAAATTAGAATTGAGCTTGGACTTGGGGCTGCTGATGTCTGTTGCCAGTGAGAGAGCATGAAGTCAGATAGATGCACGAACACGGAAGAGATGGAGGGAGAGAGGCCAGTTCCCATCCCCAAGCCTATGGTTCCTTAGGTCTTTTGCTTCTGTATATACCCTGTCTTCTTTTTGGTTAGCTCACTTTAAAAAAAAAAAAAAAAAAAGATTATTTTTTGAGAGAGAGAGAAGGAGAGAGAGCAAGGGGAGGGGCAGAGGCAGAGGGAGAGGGAGAAGCAGACTCCCCACTGAGCAGGGAGCCCAATGTGATGTGGGATCCCAGGGATGAGCCCATCCCAGGTGGGATTATGATCTGAGACAAAGGCAGACACTCAACAGACTGAGCCACCCAGGCGCCCCTTGGTTGGCTCATTTAAATTGGGTTTCTGTCGCTACATTGATCTCAATTAAAGGAAATGATCTTAAGAGCCAAATGGGGAGGGGCACCTGGATGGCACAGTCATTACGCGTGTGCCTTGGGCTCAGGTCATGATCCCAGGGTCCTGGGATGGAGCCCCGCATCACATCGGGCTCCCTGCTCCACAGGAAGCCTGTTTCTCCCTCTCCCACACCCCCTGCTTGTGTTCCCTCTCTCGCTGTGTCTTTCTGTCAAATAAATAAATAAAATCTTTTTAAAAAAAGACCCAAGTGGATACAATAGTGAAATTTTAAAATTGGTACAAGTGAAATTTTAAAAAATGCCAAAATATAATCACTTAGTGGGTGAAGTAATTCTAATAGAACATCTTGGGGGGGGTTGTTTTTTTTCTTAATTTTAAAAAAGATTTTGTTTATTTATTTGACAGAGAGGGATCACAAGTAGGCAGAGAAGCAGGGATAAGCAGGCTCTCTACTGAGCAGAGAGCCCGATGCAGGGCTCTATCCCAGGACCCTGGGATCATGACCTGAGCTGAAGGCAGAGGCTTTAACCCACTGAGCCATCCAGGTGCCCCAGAACATCTTCTCTTTTTACAAAATAGTTTTTATGTCCTGGCCTCAGCACAGGTGCCTCTTGTCTATGCTTAAAGAAGAAAAACTAGAGCATAAAGAGATCTAGATACTAGCAAAGATTCAAAAAAGGAAAAAAGGAAATACCACGGAGAGACGGCCAGCTACCCCCAAAGCTAATGTTGCCCATGCATAACCTAGAGTTGAGCTGGGGAGAGGCTGGGACAACTTCCTGTTTGATAGAGCCTGTGTCTGCCTAAGAGGCAGGTGGACCTTCTCCACCTTCTCTTTTCCTTCCAAAGACTTCCACATGACAGCCACGAGTCATTAAAGCCCTAAAACCCCCGATCTGGAAGTTGTAAGAATCATGATCGACTCTGAGACTCTTACTGCGTTAATCCCACTAAGACCGTGGAGATCACCTGTTATAGAAATGAGCGGTACCCAGTACCCAGTATCGGTACCCAGTACAGAGGCGCTTCTCAAACTCAGGCCCGAGAGCAGCTGCTGACTCCTGGAAAACTTCGGTGCCAAATCTTATACATTAGAAAGGGAGGCAAGCACCAACGAATAAGTTAGGTCAGACTCACCTCAGCATTTGTTGAAGTAACTGGTGAATGAGAAGCACAGTGAGAGGTATGAGTGCATCTGGTATACCGCATGCAAGCGAGATAATTGACGTGGCTTTCCTGATACCCTTAAACACAGGTCATGTTATGAACACTGAACTAGAGGAGTTGCCCTACATGGATTATTAGATTGAGATTACCTGGAGGATGGCCCTAAGGTTATATGTTATCCTTAACCGTGTCCGGTCTGTATACATTTTTCAAGATTTTGTAAAAGATGGAAAATGTCATCCCTATCATCCCTATGGAGCCCTTGTTAAGAAGGATGTATTGTTCTATGACCAACAACAGAATTAAAATTTAGCCCAGGGTTTGGCAAGCTTTCCTGTAAGTGGCCGCACAGTAAATATTTTAGGTTTTGCAGGCCAAGAGGTCAAATTAAGGACAGTATGTAAATATGCTATATATATTATTTTCATGTGTCATTAACACATTTTCATTTTGATATTTTCCAATGATTTATGAATATGGAAACAATTCTTAGAAGGTAGACAGTCCCAAAGCAGCTGGTGGGTCAGATTTGACCCAGAGGCTGCTGCCTGTCCAACCCCTGATCTAGAACGAAATATTGGAGTGAATATGAAAAGATGAAGTTATTATAAATTAAAAACAAGATGGTGGCATCAGACCTAAAGAATCAGCCTTCCACATGCAGGAGGACAGACCGGGCTTAGGTGTAAAAAGAGTCTTGGAGACTTCAAAACATTCTTCGATGGACAGCACCTCAGAGGAATGCTTGAAGGCTCGAGAGACAGCGCATGGCAAGACAGAGGACTTTAGACTTGGGATATTAGAAGAAGTGCTCCCTGGAGAAGGAAACAAGCCTTTAGGGCATAGTGAGTCACAGAGGTGTTTGTCTTAGGCTCTAAATCTGCCCTATAAGGAGACAGCCCAGGACACCTGGGCTCACAGGGATGGCCGACCGAGATGACCCTTCTCCCCTTTCCAATCCAGAGAGTCTGCTTTTCTTTTTCTTTTTTTTCTCTCTTACAATCAGGCTTCTTAAAGACATGGGAGGTATCTGTTTCATGATTCTATCTCTCACCGTAAATGTTCCATGAATATTTACCAGTGAGTGACCTTACTAGAATTTGCAAATTGCTTTGATATATGAGACAAAGAAAAATAAATTCTCCAAGCAGAGGGAGGTGGGCTGAGTGCGGGGCTTGGTGGTATGAAATACTCGGGGGTTACTGGACTCGAGGCAGAGTTTGGCTTCAGTTCTTTTTAACCTTGGCCTTGAGGAGCACAAGCAGCTCTGGGGTTTTAGTCCCATTCTCAGACTGCATTACATTTGTGCTTTCAACACCAGAACAAACGCTCCTCCGGCTTTCAGGCCAAGCTAATCCCGGTTGCCCTCCAACACCCACCCACATATCACAGGCGGGAATTGTCCCCGAGAAAGGCTGAGTTTTCAAGCTTGGCTCATCCCTGGGCAGTACACACATCTTGGAAACCCATTTAACACGCATCATCTAGGACTTACCAGCTGGCTGCAAAAATAGAGAGAGCTCAGGAAAACACCCAGTTGTTGCAGAGCTCCTGGAAACAGAATGCAGGGGCAGGCACCAGGGATCTCTAGTGAAAGTAATTTCCAGAGCTCAGTTCAGCGCCCCGCACTCTGATAAGCATTTACAAGGGGTCCTATTACTCCTGCAAAAGAACAGGCAGCTGCCTGGCTGTGATTTTGCCCCAAGGGGGTGAGGTCAGCTGAAGGTCAAGCCAGCAAACCACTGGGACAGGGGACAGGGGACGGGGGTGCCTAGCCTGGGGGCACCGCTGGGCATGGGGACCAAGATAAGCAGGTTATTTCTGGGACTCCTTGCTAGCCGCAACCCAGTGGGGCCAGGCCAGAGTCCTGAACCAGCAGCCCACATGTGCCACCTCCTTGAATCTCTGTCAGATTCAGGATGTGTAACCGGCTCTTTCTTTCTGTGGATCAAGTCTAGTGGTCTTCAAACAGAGCCCAGGAAGCTTGCTGTTTTAAGGAGAAGCTTTCCTAAGAGACAAGCCCCACCTGTACCTTCTGCTCCCACGGGGCTGTTCCTTTACTCAACAATCCAGTCACTTCCCTGGGAAGATCATCGGGAAGGCAGAGATTCAGCCACTCAGCGGGCGGGTAGGAGGGGGACAGCCGCAGGCAGGACCCCAGAGGCTCCACGTGGCCTCTTTGCTCTGGGCCCTGGACAGGGATATTCCAGGAAGAGCTCCAGTTTCAGGCTCCCTGCCCAGGTTTCTGAGACCCCAAGGAGGGTCGGACACGGCCATAGGCATGGGTGAGATTTGGCAAAGAGCAAAAAATACATTTATTTCTAGGTCATTCCCTGTGGTCCTTAGTGAGTTCTCTGTATCACCACTGCCCCTCCCCTAAGGAATGGTAAGAAAATTAAGAACGCGCCATAGGCTGACATTCTTTGTGACTTGGGGGGCATCTGGGCCAAATGGGTAGACAAGAGAGGGTGTTCACAGAACAAGGAGCTCTGGACTCTACTGCGCACTGGCCGTCAGGACAGGACGGGGCCGTGGTGGCTCTGTGCCCCCTGGCTCCCGCCCCGCAAGTGCAGGAAAAACGCCTGTTCCCCAGCTGGCTCCGTGGGGCAGGCGGCCCCGTGACCAGCTCTGCTCCGAGACTCACCTCCGCTTGGATCATGTCCGTATGAAAAACCCTTCAGATTAAAGTGTTGAGTTCTTAGGGCGATGTCGAAGGTGCTTCTGGGCCCTCCTCCACCTCCTGAAGCTCCTACAGATGCAGCATCCCCCTGGGCCTCTCCTACTGCTCTGCACCCCCAAGTTGCCTCCAGCTCTCCCCTCTTCCTCTGGCCCTCACCATCTCACCACGCCATCTCCCGTCTGCCTCTAACACACCAGGCACACACACACACCATCTGGCCAGCACCTCCTCACCCCTTACATATCAGCATCGATGTCACCACCCTTAGGAAGCTCTCCCTGATATCACCCCATGCCAAAGTGTGTTAGATGTTTTCCTAAGTCCTCTCTGAAACCTTTTTCTTCCCTTCAGAGTTCAAGGGTCCCACCATATTAGTGTGTCACCCATTAGGCAAAAGGTCTGTGGAGGTAGGGCCACATCTGTTTTATTTTGTTCTGTTTTTTTTTTTTTTTTTTCCAGGCACCTAGCCCAGAGCCCAGAACTTAACAGAAGCACAGTGAAAACTGGTTCATTAAATGAAAGGAAGAAGGAAGGAATGGGCTCTCCTGTTGCTTTCTTTCATTGGCTGGCCAAGATTGCATCCTAGCATCTGTACCTGCTACCTGTCTAGACCCAGGGAGCCAAGCGGACTGAGCACTGGCAGCTACACCCGTATGGGCAACAGATTCCAATACAACACCTGCCCTCATCCCCTGGGGAGCTTGGACACCGGGCCCTGGCCTCCCCATTTTGCTCCCTTTGGTTACAGTTGACTAGAACTTTCCATGGGGTACTTGTAGACTTCCCAACGCGGAGCTCGCTATGTTGAGAAGCAGCCTGAGAATTTGTCACCGGCACATTCTGGGTGATTCTGCCATGGAGCATCAGGGAAAGCCAGTGCTTGTGGATACATTTCCTCCACCACTGTCTCGAGAAGGGGGTGCAGCGGCCTATCCTTAGGGACACGTGTCATACCCAAGCCATTGAACCAAACCCAGTTCATCCCAGAAAATGGACAGAGGTAATTTGGGGGAGAAACAAGACAAGTGAGGAAAGACTGGATCAGTCAAGTGGGAGGTTAGAGAGGGGTGGAGAAGTGATATGGGGGAGCTCCCTTCAAATACTTGAAGATTTTCACCTAAAAGACAAAGGCGGCCCTATGAGGGTCATGGACGTGTTTTGCTGGGAGGGGGCAGACCCATGAACTCCATGAATTAGAAGCAAAACTTGGAACTGCGTGTAGAGTTTTCTTCCTGGAGAGGAACTCCATAGTTTTATTTTGTTTCTCAAAGGGAGTCCCAAAATACTAAAAACCAAAATAGGATTGAAAACCCAACATGGATTCAAAGCACTGAAATATATTCTCAAGCAGAGCTGAAGACCAGTGAAAGGCCCGAGCAAATAAGAAATGAATATGTCCAGGAGGCGAAGGGGCAAGAGAAAGGACGGGATGAGAAGGAAAACTCCACATTGGTTATGGTAAGTGTTTCTAAGAACACCCTTGAGGTGACTTTTCCAGATGAAGTTTCGCCAAAGCCTGACCACTTCTGCACTTCGGCTCGGTGGTTTCCTTTAGCTGATCTTAAAGGTGAGATTTCCCAGCATCTGACTCTGCTAGTATAGTACAAACCTTTACTATGATGACGTTTGGTTTCCTTCTAGAATTTCTTTAGTTGTGTGCCGTTGCTACACAGTGCTAGAGAGCAATCAGCCCCAGCAATAGCTCCTGGAACAGTCTTGACTCGGGATGCTCTCTGTGTAGGCTTCCGGAATCTTCAATCCTCCTTGCACCACAAGAAGCCGCCAACACGCGCACGTGTGTGTGTGTGTGTGTGTGTGTGACTCCCCAAAAGAAGGGGCAAAAGGCTTTAGCCTTCCCTCATGGGGCAGACTCAGGAGAGAGCAGGGTGAGGGTCTCCCTCTCCCTCTCCAGAGCTCCAAGAGTGGCCGTGCTTCCAGGAGCATGACAGAGTTGAGTATTAATTACTTGCTGAATTTCATGCCGAATAAAACCACATGTGTCTTTCAGCTGTGGTTTGGAAACATTTCCACCCTGGATATTATCTGTGAAAATTGGATAGGATTACATCACCTTGCTGCTGGTTTGTGCGTGTTCAGATTTTGTGTCAGCAGGGAAGAGAAGGCGCTTCTGTGTGCTTCTCCTGGAGGGCCTCACCGAGAGGCCGCTGATGGCCTGAGGCAGGGCGGGCTGCGTCTGCCATCTTGGGAGCCTGGAGAGGACTCTACGGGCACCAGAGACCCATGACACATTTGTCACAGGACACTGGACAGAGAGGGGATGCGGGATCTCAGATGAATTCCAGGTTCTGGCCTAAGTGACTACGGCATGGGGGAAGCACGGGAGACAAAGTTAGGGATTTCAGGGAATAGGTTTTGGAGGATGATAGTGGCTCAGGCGGGGGGGCCCTTTGAGCTGTGAAATAGGGACAACTAAGTGTACACATTTCAGGGGACAAGTTGAAATATGAATTTGATGTGTTCATGAAAAGTGAAGGTGACAGTTTGGGGTCACTGTTGCATAGGGGACAATGACCAGCAGCAGAGGTGGGCTCGCCCTGGGCCAGCGGTCAAGTGAGGACCCTCCCAAGGCATGCTGGGAGTCTTGGGAACACCAATGTTCCCCTGAAGGAGATTGAAAAGAAATGCTTGGATCTGGGAAAGGCGTTTCGGGTAGAGGTGAAGAGGGAGGAAAAGGAGTGGACTTGGAGGGATATGGAAAACCAGGAGACAGTGGTTACCAGAATCCAGGCATGCACAGAATTCCAAGAAATCTGATAGTAAATGCATCAAATTATGCAGAAGATCAAGGAAGTGATAACGAAACCTAATTTCTCTTGAAATGTCAATAGGGTGATTTTTTTCTGGAGCAGTCTCAGGGGAGTAGTGAAGATAGAAACTACATTATGAGGCTTCGTGAAAAAATGTACAGGAAAAATGTATTTTACTCTTTCAGGATCCTGGTCTTAGAAGAAGAGGGATAGGTCAAGGGTAAAGAGGTGTGAAGACCACCCAAACGGGAGGAAGCCTTGCAACAGGAGAGTAGGGATCACTGATTGTCTTTCTGCTATAAACAGGCAATAAAGTGAGAATTCCATTCCCTGATCAGGTACCGACCCCACACTGATGAGATTATGGTAGAAGCTGCAGATAAGAAGAAGTACATCCAACCTTGCCCAGTTCAATGCCACTACTACTATTACTACTTTGTTAGAAAATAAAAAATCCAGGACAAGCGGGATTCCAAGATAAGGGGCATAAACCAGGAGTCTTGAGGCAAATCAGAAAGTATGCTCTCCCAAGGTGGATGGATGAACAAGACATCCTCAGGGAAGGGGTTTCATGCACAGTTGGGAGCATGCACAGGTCTGGCTTCGGGCAGCTGTCCTCAAGCCTGTTTCCCACAAGGCGGGTAAGTTTCCTCCCTCAGAAGCAGCTACCGATGCCGGTGGGGCCAGGCGGCGTTGAGCCGGCTGAGGGGGCCGGGTCCGCATCACGGCCTCCGCTGGGTTGACTACTCGGCTTTTTCAGCGGCAGCAGCTCAGAAATAGTTTTCTGCTGCGAAGATTCGCTTTCATCTTTGAATTGTGGTTTCTGGTTTGGAGGCCACAGGGATAAAGCTATAAAGTCTCCTTCCTGCTGTCAGAGGTCCCCTCACTTAGAAGAAAAAAACCTCCGAGTGCACGGGGGCGGGGCTTGCTCACTGCAGGCAAACCAGGGTAATGCCCACCTGATGGCGGGTAAAACAGCCTCCCCAGATCTCCCCCACGGTGTCCTCCCTGTGGCTGAACTTTACCCTTACCGTTAGCCTTGTAAAAATGTAGACAGCCTCCGGAAATAGAGCATAATCCCTTCTTTACCACATTTCACTGTGAATCTTTTTATCAGATGCCTTTTCATCATGCAGGGAGAAATCTGGATGAAGCATGGGGCAGGGGTTGGGGCTACAGATGGAAAGGGCAAACAGGTGAATGTGGGGCGGGGGGTGACAGCTGGGAAGAGCCGAGCCAGTGACGGTTTACTGGCTGCCTAACTTTGCTGGGAGCAGATCTGGAGGAGGGGAAATCCGGCTGACCAGGCACGTCTTTGGTTTTGCTTTTTGAATTTTGGTCTTACAAACAGACTTCAGGGGAACTTACTTGACAGAGTCCATATCTGTTATGCCTGTGTCTGGTCTGGACTTGGCAGCGAATGCAGAAAGAGAGAGGTGTTTGAGAAATGACTTTCACTCTAGCCTCTCTGGAAATATTTAATGTCTAAAATATTTGGATAGTTAGGATTTACAACTCTAAGGGACCTGCAAAGAGGTAACAGCAACTACCCAACTACTGAATCTGATCTTTCCAAGTTTTATTTTCATTTGTTTTATTGTGAAATAAAACAGATGCACGGAAAAGTATATAAAATACATATATGTCTGATTTAAAAATAATAAAGCAGGGAATGAAAAAACTATTTATGCATCCAACAACACGGGTCAATTTCACAAATAAAATATTGGGGAAAAGCAACTCTACTAAAAAAGGAAAAAAGAAAAAAGAATATATACTACATAATTCCAATTATATAAAGTTCAAAACAGGCAATACTGATTGATAGTGTCAGAAACCAGAATAGAGTTACCTTTGAGAAAAGGGTAGGGACATGCCATTCCTTATTTTGTACATTTTTTGTTTATTTTATTTTATTTTTTCCCCATTAGGACAGCTAGTGATTCAGATGTAGTGGAGTTGGGTGATGGCATGTTGGGAATTTTAGCTACTTTCATTGATCTGTGTTCTTGTTTCTGCACTTTTGTGTATATATTTTATAGCTAAACAGTTTGCTAAAAATAATAATGCAGAAAATACCCAAGAACTCAACACACCCATATAAAGAAATAGAATGTGCCATTTTCTTAAGATACCCATTCTGTGCCTCCCCGCTCTCTCTCCACAAAATGTAAGCAGTATCCTGGCTTCTGAGACTTTTGGATGTATCCAGATACATATTTTCCATTCCTTTACTTTTAGTCTTTCATTTACTTATTACTGGGAAATGCCTTGAGCTGGCATTTTAAAAACTTGGCCTGACAACCTTAGCATTTTAATTGAATTATTTAATTTCCTTACATTTGCTGTAATGTCTAATATACTGTATTTTGGTTTGTATCTACTTTTTTTTTCAGTTGTCTCATGTGTGCTTATTTTTTCATTTTTGGACTTTTGGGCATTTGGTTTTTTTATCCACCTTTTTCCTCCTCTACTTTGGATATTGTATATTTAGTTCCTATTCTCTTGCTGTTTACCTAAGAAATTCTGACATGCACATTTATCAACATTAAATTTCATTAGTATCTTCATCCTTGTCCCAGAAATATAAGGATCTGAGAACGCCCTGGCTCCATTCACCTCCTTCCCAAGTCATATGCTATTTTTATGGTATATATTATTTCTCCATATGTTAGAAGAGTTATTATGGATTTATTCAGTCATTGGTCATTACATATTACACCATGTTATTATTTTGTTTGCTCTTTGTTTTTCCTGGCATTCCAAATCTTTACCTGGAAATTACCTTCCCTTGAGCTGAAGGACATACTCTAGTATCTTCTTTAGTGAGTTCTATGAGCAACAAAACCTATCAATTCTTCGTTTCTCTAAAAATATCCAGTCTCATTTCTGGAAAAAAAAACACTTCTTGGGCTCTGAGGTTGAATAAAATACCTTAGGCTCTGAGGTTGAAAAGGTTCTAGGTTTAGTTAGTTTGTTTGCTTGTGTTCCTCTTAATACAATGAAAATTCGAGTGCCCTATCTTCTAGTTTCCATGTGACTTTTGAGAAGTCTTCTGTCAGTCTGACACACTTTTGAAGGCAAATTGCCTCTCATCTCTTGCTTCCTTTAGTACCTCTGCTTTGGCATTCATGTTTCCCAGTATTAAAATGATGTATGATCATATTTCAGGTCTTGAATCTCTTGCTTTAATAATTCTCAGAATTTTCTCTTCAAACATTGCCTTTGCCACATTCTTTCTCTCTTCTACTTCCGGAACAGCAACTAAGAATAAATTAGATCTTTTCAGTCTGTCTTTCATGTCTCTTAACTCTCTTTTATAATTACTGTTTCTTTGTCTTTTTGTGCTACATTCTGGATAAATCCTTCAGCTCAATCTTCCAATTCACCTTTTGATTTCCAGCTTTGTTTGATCTTTTTTCAAACACACACACGGAGTTTTTAAATTTTCATCATTATATGTTCCCTTTCTAAAAGTATTGATTCTTCTTTCAAACCTGCTTTGTTTTTCTTACAATATTTTATTCTGTCTATGCAAACTTATAACATAGATTCTATTTACTTAAACTTCGCAAACATAGTTGCTTTGTTTCCATGTCTACAGTTTCATAGTGTTCAACCCTGCTGTTTCTCACTCGAAGATATCTTGTTTCTTCATCTATTAAGTCATTTTAACAACATGAGCTGCTAATTTTCCTATGTGATTTGCATGTGTGTGTAAATCTTGTAAGAACAGAGACAAATGTATATACTTCTTAAAAGGATTATTGCTTTCCTCTGCCAGGTGGCATCCAATCTAGGATTATTTAAACAATTCCATCTGAAGTTTTTGGGACCATCCAGATGCTATGAAATTAGGGCAGCAAATCCACATGAGAGCTAGCTTGTAAATATAATTTCTCAGTCCTGTCTTTTCTTCTGCTCAGTGCCAAGATTTGAGACAGGCAATTTTCTTTCTCTTTTTCTTTTCTTTTTTTTTTTTTTATTTTCCTTTTTTACTATTTTCTGGTAGGAAGCTGACAGAGAGTTCATTTCTAGTTTATTCTCATACTGAAGATAGAGTCTCTTGGTGTTCCCACTTTATGGGGTAGGTTTCCCATTCGAGTCTTACTTGGAAGGGACCCATGCTCTCCTTTCTAGCCTCTGTACCACACAGGATCATAAAATGGTCAGCTTCTCCAAATCTTCTCAAGGTACAAATACTGGGTGAAATGCTATACTTACCTCTCTAGGTTTTCATGCTCACTTAGATTTTGGCCCAAGTTCATTATTTCCTTGCTAGCTCACCAAAGCAATCATTCAACACATAGTTATGGAGTGCCTGTGATAGACCAGCTCCTTCCCTATGCATGTGCTGGGGACAAACAGCGTAAGAAAGAGACAACAGTTCCCTCCCCTCAAGGCATTTATAGCATGACCACTGAGTGGCTGTTTTAACAAGATTTTAAAAAAATATTTCATCTAGCTTTTTTGTTTCTGTTCAGCACATGAATCTAGTACCGAGTCTGACATATATCAGAAACAGACCGTCTTTCTTTCCATCAGGCCTTGTAAAATGTAGGATAGTAACACTTTTCTGGGTCCTCTGTCTTTCTCTCTTTTTAAGGTGCCTTGGATTTTAGTGCTTTGAAATGAGCACAGGACTGAGAAATGGGAAGACTGGCTGTTAGGCCCATTTTACAACATAGCAAGTACAAACGGCAGACCTTACTTTTCTTCCTGGGTTAAATGGGTTGGTCACATCTCTACCACTGGGTAACCAAGAGGCATTAATGATACAACGTAAGTGAAGTCACACTGTGGAGACTAATATTCAGATGCCAATGTTGTGTTGTTTTCGACCTAGAGAAATAGTCCTAAGCAAGTGGAGTACCATGTCCAAAGTCTTACTGTAATAACGCACTGTTCAAATCCAGATCGGTCTCTTCTGACGGGAAGGTAAGTTGAGAGTGGGAGAGTGTAGTTCTTTCAGTGAGCAGGGTTCACACTCAACAACAGGCTATTATATTTTATTTTATTTATCTGACAGAGAGATCACAAGTAGGCAGAGAGGCAAGCAGAGAGAGAGGAAGGGAAGCAGGCTCCCCGCTGAGCAGAAAGCCCCATGCGCGGCTCGATCCCAGGACCCTGAGATCATGACCTGAGCCGAAAGCAGAGGCTTTAACCCACTGAGCCACCCAGGCGTCCCACAAAAACAGACTCTTAATTTTTCCCACTTTCAGGGAGAAATAACCTTCCTGAATTCACAGGACCACCCCATCATGCCTTACCCCCATTAAGGGGGATGTAAGCAGTAGCAGTGGGGTCGCTCTGAAGGGCAGTCCTCAACGTACATGCTGTACATTCCTGAGAGCAGAAGGAAAGAGAAAGATGGAGGATGTGTGGCATGGGGATCCAAACCCTCTTTACCATCCTATTTTCTCATATCCACAGCCCCTTAAAGGTCTGTCTCATCTGGGTCTCCTTTATTCGCCTGATAATAGTGAACACTCACCCTGAGCTGGCCGGAAGGCAGAGTGACTGTCTCCTGTGTTCTGATAACTAGCGAAATGCTGACTGAGGCATGTTTGTCGGCACATCTACAGGTCAGGAAAATCAAGACCGTGTTCTGCAGAGCAGCTGGATCAGGGCTCCCCAGGAAGAGGCAAAAGCCTGCAATGCACTAGCTCATTATGTGTTTCTTTATGTGTGTTCACTGATGGGTTCTAGAGAGATTCAGAATACGCTTTGTGCTTCTGGCGCCCAGTGCTCGATTTGCTCTGGAAACCCAAGTCCACGGACTCATGGAATTCACAATCATACCTGGACAAAGTGTTTATTTATAATAAAAAAGAGAATCTTTCTAATAAAGAGGAGCAGATGTTAGCCATCTTGATTCATTTCAAATGTGCTCAGCCTCATTCAACGAGCTTCACGTGGAGGCTCTATTTTCCTTCTATCCTTTAGGGTCACATTAAAGCCATGTTGTGCTTTCCGACAGATCAGAAACAGGCCACTCCAGGTAGGCCAACAGTTTTGAGATGCAACTTTTCTGCGTCGAGTGTGAAACCTCTCCGTTTTGCTTTCGTGGCTACAACGAAGAGTTGTTATCTAGGCTAAATGCCTTTTTATGCAAAGTCTCAGATGCGCAGGGAGGCTGTTTAGCGGGCGATCATCTCCCAATCTATGTGTTCATCATTAAATGCTAAACGGTATCAAGGTAAGCAAAATCCAGGGATGTGAAGAGACACGTTTGTAATTTTCTAACAATAGAAATACACGTCTCGCCCACAGAAAAGACAGCGCTCCGTGTATAGGACTCCCCTAATCCGAGGGATGATGTTTCCTTCTGTTTGAGAAGTTTACCTTTGCCTTAAATAAAGTGAAGCTGGTAAACATTAAGGTCCCATGCAGCTCAGCTGATTCGCAAGTTGCTTTAGTGCAAACGGAGAGGCCCAGATATTTGGGCCTTACCATTTTTCACTGAAGTCTTTCACTAAACCTGACCACAGCTGTCCTTGAGGCCAGATGTTTGCTGTAAAATTCAGCGAATTTAATATACCATGCAAGCTCCCTGCCTTTTTAGACCAGCTGAAGCCCCCAGCGTCTGCGTGTGTTAGCTTTACATAGCTCTGCCTGCGGGGTCCAGATGCCTATTATCCTCCAGGGGGTTGGCGGTGGCTCAGCCCGCTGCCCAGCTTGCCCACAACTACCGCATGCAGAACCCCCTGCCTCCACTGGGGTGAAGGAACCCAACAGATGCGATACGGGCTGATCACGAAAGTACTGGTAGAAGTCAAATACCTTCCCTTTTTATTGCTGTTAAGCTGCCCAAGCCCAGTGAATTGCGGCCTCCCCGAAAGTGCTTTTCCTGGGGGGGTCGCAGGACTACCCCTCCGGCCCCCCTGCACGCCTTGTGGGAGAGTGAGCCTTCCTCTGCCAAGTGCAGAATGGCCGGGCTCCTCCTCCATCCCCACCTCCCACCGCTACATTTTCTGGTCCCTTAATTAGAAACTCAGGACCCTGCAGATGCCTGTCTGTAACTCCTCAGGGCGAATTCACAAAGCCTGGAGAGCAGTGATGCAATGGAAAGAAAGACCCAGGCTTAAATCAAGCAACACCACTGAATTCCCTGAATGCCCGTTGATTCCTGCCTAAGCCCTACTCCTCCCGACTTAAGGCGGTCATTTTCAAGCCCGGCTCAGGACTGCTTCAGGGTCTGCAAATGTCTGAGTGCCTTTTTAAAAGACACATTAAACACTTTTAATAAAATCGTAATTAAAAAGCAGAGACACTCAAGTGCATCAGGTAGCTAACCGGCCCCATTGTTCCTACCGACCGCCCTTACAAATGTGAGTCCTACTTTAATCTGCTCTGTATGTGGGAATCCCAGGTAACTTTTCTAGGAGAAGAAGGCCTCTAGTATTTAAAATATCTGAAAGCCTCTGCTTCACAGTGTGATTCCAACCCTTCCAAAGTGTTCCTCCTCTCCCGGGGATTTGGGAGTTCCACATCACCCAGGAAATGCGGCTGTTTCAAGGTCCTTAACTTTCAGAGCTCTCTCTCATCCTTCCCTTTAGAGGTTTGAAAAATGACAGGGATGTGAGGCCTATTTGGTGGAGCACATCGCTTGTGCTGGCTCAGGATTAGATCTCAGCGAGCCTGGGCACGGTGGGCGGAGAAGTCTTGGGGATTCCATGGTTGGGGGCAGCAGGGCGGGCTTTCCACAGAGGGAGCCGCCCTAGAGAACGTGGAGGCCAGCAGGGCATTAGGAAATTGGAACTTGCTGGGTGTCCTGGCAGGAACGTGAGGATGAGAGGGAGGAGCGCATGCGGAACACTAGGCGGTGGAGCAAATAATGCAGACTTTTGTACGGAAATTTGTTTGATTTTATCCAGTAAGAACTCAGTAAGCCAGGAAGTTTATGTATATGTGGTCGGCACACACAATGGTACATCAGTTTCTCCTGCACAGTATAGTGATTTGACAATGCTGTGCGTTCTGCTCTGCTCACAAAGCTGGCTGATTTTCTTTTAAAAGAAAGACATTTGGAAACTTCCCCATGTGTCTTTTGTATTTTCCCAATGGTGATGTTACTCTTCCCCTTTTTAGCTCAGATAGTTAAATTATATACTTTTTTTTTTTCTTGCATCGGATAGGTCAAATAGAGCTGTTCAGGTTTTGACTAGCCCTTGTCACTTGTCACTTCCTAGTGTGACTTTGGCCACGTCCTTAAACATCTGAACGGCATTTCCCAGATATGGAACAATTTCCTTGAAGCAGATTTTAGCTCATATTAAGGGAAAAGCTCATTTGCACATGTTCTTTCTTCCCAAGACGTTGTTTTGACTTCCTCGCACCCTGAAAGTTCTCTTTAGAAGATTGGGCTTTCCCCAGGTTCTCAGACTGGATCAGGTCTCTGAGATACTTCCCAGGAGCACCTTGGACTAGACTGTAACAGTTGTCGTGCTTGTGATGATTTACTGTTGTTTATTTTTCTTTTAAAGAAATTATCTTAGATACCTCTGAGTAAGTCCATTAACTATCTTCATAAAAGCACGAAGTAGATAAAGTCACATGGCCATGGAGAAATCTGAGGTTAGCTTGATTTTTTTCCCCCCACCTTTCTTGCTTTTTATGCTTGGATGGCTGAGCCACTAATTTTTAGAGTTTTATTGAAATATAACTTACATGAAATAGAATATACATGATTATAGTGTACAATTTGATAAGTTTCAAAATATGTATATTACTGGTTAAGATAATAATAGTATTCACCATCTCCAAATGTATCCTTGTGCCCCTTTGTAATCATTTCATCCTGTCCCCACCTCCTCTCTCCAAGAAAATGTTGACTGGCTTGCGCCATGGCCCATTCGCTAGCGTATTCTGGAATTATATATAAGTGGAATCATACGCTATGTACCCCCCTTTTTGGGTCTGACTTCTTTTACTGAGCATAATTACTTTAAGATTCATCCAAGTTGTTGAATATGTGAACAGTTCATTCATATATTTATATAGTTCATTACTGAGTAGTAACATACCAATGTATGAATACACCAAAATTTATTTATCCATTCACCTGTTGATGACATTTGCATTATATCCAGGTTTTTGGTATTGCAAATAAAGTGGCTATGAATGTGTGTGTGTGTGTGTTTGTGACTTGATACATGGGAATTTATCAAAATAAGAACTTTGCTCTTTAAGTGACACTGTTTAGTGAATGAAAATACAAACCACACTTTGGGAGAAATCATTTATAAACCACATGTCTGAAATTGTCTTGTAGCTAGAATATATGTATTGTGTATTTTGATCTTCAAAGTTCTCATCACAAGAAAAAAAGAAATTGTAGCTATGTGAATTGATAGATGTTAACTCATCATTTTGCAATATATATATGTACATCAAATAATTACATTATATCTCAATAAAACTGGAAAAATATATAAATAACTTAAAATTCAATAATAGAAAAAAAAATCTAATTGAAAAGGGGGGAAAAAACGGGCAAAAGATTGGGTCAGACATGTCACCAAAGGAATCATTTAGAAACATTTAACTCATTGAGAACATTTTGGGTCTTGTGTCCAAGCTCTGTTAGACTGGCCCAGAGCAGCATTTGGTCTACAGCTAATTCTTTTCCTATGATTGAGGCGACTGAGTCCCCCGGGCAGCTCTCTCTTCTCTGGCCCTCTGCCTTGCCTACTCCAGGCGCCTGGCCTCAGGGGAAGCCCATTTCCATCTCTTCAACTTGGGAAAACCATTGGCTCTGCCTGGGGGCCCTTTGCCTACCCTGTGGCATAGAAACTCTCCCCAGGAAGAAAAACTGGGCAGCTGTTTGCACATCTCATTGTTTCTAGTCTTCCAGAGATCACTGCCTGGAAGGGGGAGGGTGGGTCTTTTGTCTTGGAAGCCTCTATTGCCTACAGCAGGTCCAATGGTTTAGTTTAGGAGGAGAGTTAAGTCCAGCCACGGGTTCCTTCATGTCAGCCAGCATGGAGCTCTGAATGATTGTTTTCAACCTAACAGTCACTGAACACCCTTCCTGACAGTTCCTGGTCCTCAGGAAACCCCTCTGAGATACAGACACTTTGGTCCCCAGAGAGGTAGCCCAGATCACTGGGGAGAACACAGTCGGAAACTGAAAGGGTGTGATCTGAGCTCTGGAAGTCTTACTGCCAGCTCCACATGCTTAAATAACACACTATCCAGCCCATTCTTGAAATGTGATACCTCAATCAGCATTTCTTCTGTGTCCAAATTCTATGTATATATTTTTCTGGAACACAGTATACCTTATTAAGTGAATTTTTGTCCTTACAATTTGAATACATTTTCAAGAATCGTTCTTTGATTTTTTTTTTTTTTTAATCAGGTACATCTGCCATTTATGTGTTGGGTTATCCTTGAAACAAATACTTACTGAGAGCAGAATGGCCCGATGCCATGTTTTCTTACCAAGCGGTAGCCATCACGATTGTATGATGCTGTGTTATGCTGTATTACGGAGACATTAGATGGATAACCACAGACTTCAACAACACTGAGCTGAAAACTGACTGAGGACAACTGGGCACAATGTAAGGAACTAGGAATGTCTTAACTAATTCATCTTGTTATAAATCTTGACAGTGTGTCCCTTTTGTATGTGGCAGAACCATGCCTGATATAAAACAATCTGTGTCTATGATTAAAGGAGCCCCATCAGTAAATATGAAAATGCCAAGAAACAAGACAGCATTGGGCCATGGTGTTATTGGCAGTGCTTTTCCCCTTTTCGAGGGGTACATAAAATAACAATGTGTCTTAAAGTTGATGGTGTTTTGATTTAATGAAATAATGGTGTTATCTATCTGTTTTAAATTTTTTTTTCCATTTCCCTTCTGCACCAACGCTTATCTAAAGCCTTTATTTCAATAATGAAATTTCAGACATGGTGTTTTATTTTAGTGCCTAATGTATGTGTTTCCAATATTGCTGTTTTGTTCTTATTTTGTTTCTTTAACTGCAAAATCTTTTTTTTTTTTTCCAATTCATTCTGTTGTTTTTTACTATTCCTTTCTCTGAGCTCTTTCTTCGAAAATGAGTTTTATTAAGTTTTATGGTGGTAAGGGAATTTCTTTCATTTCCTTGGACTGAGTTCTTGCCTATGGAATTAATTTCCCAGAAGGAATTTCTCACTTTATTTTTTCTACTTAAGCTTCAGCCAGATTGCAAACACCCCCCCCCCCCCATCCATCCTGTCCTTCCTCCTGTGGGGCCCTGCCCTGGCCTGCCCCTGTAACTTCAGCCTGTCAGATTCCCACCAGTTCTTCGTCTGTCTGTCTCAACTACTTCTTTAATAATGCTTTTCATGATTTTGTGGAAGTGATAAGACTTCCCTCTTTCTTCCACCCCTCATGGCACCCTTGTCATCTCTTATAGATCTTACCCTTGGAATTTTGTTATTAGGGTCACTTTGCAATAGGGTTTTTGTTTTGCATTTAGCATATCTTTGTCTCCCCCAGTCCGAGGAAGGTGGGTTGTATATAATAGATTTTTGACAAATATTGGTTGATTTGAATTAAGCTGATAGACCTAAGTTATATGAAAAAACTCCACATATGAACTGTTAATTACTTAACATGATTTTAAAATCATTGAGGAGTCCTTAATACATCTCAAATGGTTCTCTACCTTTAGGACATGTGAGAATCACCTGTGTAAATAGTTTTTGTTTGTTTTAAACAGCAATCCTGGTTCCTGCCAAATCTGCTAAAACTGTAATCGAGAATTTTGCTCACAGAAGGTTAAAATACTGGTTTGAGAATATCAAAGGATTTTCTTCTGAGCTTATGTAGATTTGGGGACCCTTCTTAGATATCCTAATAACTGAGCATGTGTCCTAATAAAGCAAAATGGTGCATGGGCCACAATCACCAAAAATCTATTTTTCCCAGGAAGGAAGGGAAAAAAAGGTAGATAAGCCTTTTCTTTACAGATTCAACATATATGTTGATGTAAAAATAATATAACTCTGACTTCCATAAATACGGTAGCACAAAAGAGAGGAACATGTAATTATCTTGTGCCCCTGCAATACATAGGCTCCAATGTAAGACTATATATTCTGTTGACTGAAAATAAAGCCCTTTTTTGTTTTTTTTAAATTTTAATTATTTTATTTTATTTTTTACTTTTTAATTTTTTGGCAGTGTCTGCTCTATTTTGTGTAAACAGTCTGGAAACATGGTTTTCAGCATGACTAGCAAAGCATGTATGGACAAGTTTGTAAGTGCAGATTTACACACCACCCCAGGTAAGTCATCAATCAGGTAATGTGCACAGTTCTCTACTATGTACTGAGTTCCCTGTGTTAATCATCCTAGAGCATTAGAGTCTTTATTAAGAATTAATGTGTTGAAGTTAGTATCTGTACAAATTTCAAAGTAGCCTCTAGGGTTCCCATCCTCCAGAAATTTAGAACCTTATGTGGAGGAGAGAATGTGGATATAAGTGAATTTATTTAAGTGACACGGAATTGCTAGATAAGTATTTTTTTCTCCCACTGGTTGTAAATAGGCTTGTCTTTGTGGATCTGAGACTACTAATGAATTTGTACAAACCATGCAGCAGACACACAATGAATCTTCTATAAATATACAAACATCTGAAATGCCAAGCTTTGGAAACAACAGGATTGCAACCTCTCAGTTTTAGGAAAGAGAGTGAGTCTGGACTTAAATCACCCATATTTTCTATTGTGACATCACTTGGACATAAATGTGTGGCTTACTTGTGAGCAGTCCAAAGTTAACTGGTGTTCACATAGGTAGAGAACTCCTTTTGAATTAGTTGAGTTAGAGATTCTACACTCAGTGCTAGCTGCTTTTTGAGCCCCTAAATCATATGCTTTTGGGCAGCAGAGTCTGGAGAAGATGTTTTTGTGTAATCTGTTACTAGGATGTAAGGTTCTAAGGCATTTATACCCTGGTGCAGCCCAAACACCAAGAGCAGTGCAAGACCCATCATATATGCTCAGTAAATATTCTATGCAATGCCTTCAATTTAAAATTTTCTGTGTTTTTGTTTTAATACTTAATTCCTATTTGTAAAATGAATCGGTTCATTATAGAAATTTGGAAAAATTTTTAAACCTAAAGGAGAATATAAAAATTATTGATGATACTGTTAACTAGAGGTAATCATCAAAAACTTTTTTCATTAATGTGTGAGTTTCTAAAAGTGGTTTGGTGCATGTGTGTGCATGCATGGGTACACATGAGAATCACTGAACTTGTATGCATAAAGTTTTTGGCAACATATCATGAATGTTTTTGCATATGATTAAATTCTTTGATTTAAAATCATATTATACCATGATTATTAGTGGTTACATAATTTTCAAGCATATAGATTTACCATAATTTGATGGACTCATACCCTATTTGGGACCATTAAGTCTGCTTTGTTTAGTCATTTTTGATAAAATAAATAATTCAACTATGAAATTCCTTATATAGTAGTCTTTTCGACATCACTAATTATCCCCTAGGGATAACTTGTCTTTGAAATGTTTATAGAAATTTATAGCAAAACAAAAATTTTCGGGACTGTCCCTTTACTTCATTCTCAATAACATCAATTATTGCTCTTTTCCATTGTTTCCAACTATGTAAAAAGTAGTATCTCATTATGTGTGAATTTGAACTTAATTTTTTATTTGTGCATAACAGCATGATTTCACAAATGGATATTTTAATAAATTAATTGTATGTGTTATTTATGTTTTTGGTTATCTTTTTCTTAGTGACTTACAAGAGCACTTTATATATTACAGATAAGAAGCATTTATCTGCTGTACAAATTTTTCCCCTTTGCAATTTCATCTTAAATGTTATAATGCTTTTGATATACAGAAGATTTACATTTTTCTATATTTCAACACTTTAATTTGTGGTTTGTTTTCTAGCTTTCATTCCTACAATGGTCTTTGTTAACTGACATCACCTACTAAGTAATCATTTCATTTTAGTCCTTCTGTGGCTTTATATTTCAGGTAGGTTGAATTTTTTAACCAATCTGTAATTGGTTTCAGTGTGATTTGTGAGACAGAAATTAAATTTTGTCTTTTACCAATTGTCTTGTTATAATTTATTCAATAGTGGTTTCTCTCCCCCAATTATTTTGTATACAAATTTTATGATATATTAAATTTTGTTCCTGATTTCTTCATTTAGAATATCCGCTACTTCATACCTCACAGGTACTGAAGCTTGATAGTACTGTATAGGTATTAGAGTAAATCTCTCCTCTTTATTCTTATTATTTTTTTTAATCTCAAGGCAACTCTCAGTAATCTTAAATTTCAAGTAAACTTTAGAATCCTATTAACAAGTATAAAGAGGGGGAAAGGTAAGATTTCCTCCAAAAGTAAATAATTAAGATTTTTAAATAACTCAAGAAGAAATCTGTTGATAATACTGAGTTCTCCAACACATTCTGTGCCCACACAGCACAAAATTATGTTTACACAAATATAGATCTCTTTTTTCAATAAAATAAAATCTTTTATATCTCTCATCAAAGTTGTAACACTTTCTTTGCATAGATTAAGCACATTTCATGTCATATTTATCCATGTGTATTTTAACAGTCATTGGCCATATGGGTTGTTTTCACTTTTTGGCTGTTACGTTTAATGCATCTATGAACATTTGTGTGGAAGTGTTTGTGTAGACATAGGTCTTCATTTCTCTCATGCTGACGTCAAAGACTGGAATTTCTTGTTCACGGGGTAACTCTATACTTCAGCCTTTGAGTAACTGCTGGACGGTCTTCCACAACAGCTGTGCCATTTTGCACTTTTACCCATAGTGTATGGGGGTTCTAATTTCTCCATCCTTGTCAACACTTCTTGTTATCTGCTTCTTTTATTCTAGCAATCCTAGTGGGTATGAAGTGGTATCTCACTGTGGTTTTAAATTAAGATTTTTTAGGACTCCTTTCAACCAGTTATTGTGGTTATAAAACAAAGATACAGTAACTCTCATAACAGATTTCCTAAGACCTCTTGCCGCTGCACCTCTATCAGACATATTGGCTGATGTATTGTGCACAGTGAACACTAGTGGCCTCTCTGTTCTCCAGCATCCACATGGGAGAGTTAGGGACTGAGTGCTCAGACTGCCTGGACTCAGATCTCAGCTCTGCAGTGTACCTGCTGGTCTGACCTGGGAAAGTTTTATCTATCAGGTCACAGATGTCCCCGGATTTTTGGTATTAAGAGATATGATTTATGCAAGAAAAACAAAAGGGAATTTTAACAAGTGTACACACTGAGAGACATAGCCTGTTTTATAACCCCTCAAAGCAAGTTGTTGGCAAGTTGTCATAAACATTTAATTGAAATCATTTATTTTCAGGCATATATTTGTATAATGTTAATGATTCTCCACTTTAATAAGTTGTTTTCGATAAGCAAATCAAATACTGCTATCAATTTTGTGAAATAAAATATTTCTGTATTATTTTTGTATTTATTTTATATATAATTATCTTTTTCAATGAATTCTAATTGATTTTTAGGAAATAAGTGTTATCTACAAGTAGTAATGTACTAGTAAATGTTTAATAATTGGCCCTGGAAAATATATGTATAGCCATATATAATATGTGTGGATATACATACACAGGCTTATAAATTTTACTGACATAAGGAATGGTAACACACAATTAAAAAATACAATTTACATTACTTTTTATTGAAAGTCCTGTATAGTCCATTGCTTCTCACAGAATGGTTTCACCAATTTTTGCCAAACTCCTCTATTTGAAACAACCATGATTGCTCCCCAACCATGAATTGGAAAGTAGAATTGTAACCCAATTTACTTTTCCCAAAAAATGTACTGTGAACAGATTAGGTGCATGATCTACAGGTGAACTCTTTCTCACCCTTGATCAACGACATTAATCCGTAGCATGCAGACCTTCCCTGCCGCCAGGGTCTGGCTGTTCAGGAGAGAGCCCGGACTGTTGTCTGTGGTTGGAGCATATTCATCCCTTCTGTTCCATTTATCGCAAAATGAGCTGCTGAATTACTCAACAGGACAGAGTTTGTTCAGTAACAGCTAAGGCACTCTTCAGATTTATCAGCCAACTGTAGTATTGGCAATTGCTATGGAAAAGTAAATTTTATTTATTATTTTCCTCTTTTCATCTTTTCCATGTAACTTCTAAATTTCTCATACATGTCTACTATTTTTCCAAAGTGATTTTTACAAAAGCTGATTTATCACACTCTACTTGTTTTGTTTATAACCCTTCAACCAGCCAGTGTATATTTTTATTCTTGATGCAGACTCCCCTGAGCCCTATTCGTGACTGCTCAAATTTGTTTCAAAGATAAAATGTCCTATTCAATCATTTAGAATTGAACATGAGAGATTCTCTAAATTTTCCTCCTGTTCAGGCAGCAAGTTACTGTGCTGTTCTAGAGAACTTCTTTTTTTCATTGACATGCAATATTTTTTAAGAGACTTGACCATTTTTCTCTTTTTGCTCATCTTTACATATTGATTTATAGTTAAATATGAGTTATAACCATCCCAAGAATGGAATAAACACCTTCCCGAGATTTCTGAATGCCAATGAAAGAAAAAATGACATTTACTGTACTTCTGCATTGGTTTACAGAGACCCAGCAGACCTACGCAGCCACTTGGTAATCCCAGAGTACTTGGATGCTGCTATTTCTTTACTGTGTTCGAGAAAACACAAGAGTGGATGCAAGGTCTGCTGGTGATCGACTTTCACTTGAGCAAAGCCCAAACTCCACATATATGCAGTGGCAGGAGACCGTGCCCTTTTTTGGGTCTCCCTTCAGGCCCTAGCCACCCAAACACTTTGGGCTCCAGTGCATTGGCAACTTGCTGAGGCAGAAGGCCCCAAAAGCCCTGGGGTCTTTACTTCCCTCTGGGTCTTATTTACCTAGATTGGGAGACCTTACAGCGTTTTGTTAGCATCGTCGCTGATTACTTCCTAGGCAGCTGCTCCTTCTCAGGAATGGAATCTGACTGACATTACTTCCTGCTAACTATATTCCCTGACTTTCCAGCTGGAACCTGAAAAGCTGACCTGAAGTTCCAGCTGGCCTTGGGGATTTCACAAAATGATCTTCTTTCTCTGCTTTCCTCTTCTTTCCCTCCCTCCCCACCTATTCCATCCATCATCTCTCCCACAGTTTTCTGATGAGCTTTTGTCCAAGCAAATTATTGTGATGCATGCAGTCAATTTCGTAAGCCACCACGAGTCCCTCATGTAACCAAAAACTTAACATATTAGTTCTCTATTTATGCTGTAACAAATTACCATATATTTAGTGGCTTAAAAAACACAAATTCATGAACTGTATTATAGTTCTGGTGTTCAGAAGCCCAAAAACCATGTGAAGATGCTAAAATCAAGGCTTACATTCCTTCTAGAGGCCTTTCTGTGGGTGGCCCATGTCCCTTAGCTTACGGCTAGGTCACTCAAACTCTGCTTCCATTAGCACATTTCCTTCTCCGAGTCTTCCATCTTCTTCTCTCCTTATTAAAAAAACTTGTAATTACTTTGGATCCACCTGGATACACCAGGATAATCTCCCCATCTCAAAATCCTTAACTTAAATACTCCTGAAAAGTCTCTTTTGTCATGTAAGGTAACATATTCACAAGTAACCAAAGATTAGGACATGAACATCTCTGGGGGACTGTTATTCTGTCTACCACACTTACTCTCAATTTTGCATATCTTATGCTGCCATTTCTGTGTCTGTGTGTTTATTTTTGCAAACTGAGTTGCCATGAGAAAAAGACTTCTTTAATTTTGTATCCATATGCAGTGATTTCTGGAGTGGAGCAAAATATGAAAACGGAGGATTGATCAACTGTTTACTTTAATGTACACAGTATCAAGAAAATCCAAGCATTCAAATATCTTGTTATAAGAAAAATCTGAGGTTTTGCTTATGAATATAGTCAGTCTTATTCTTGAGCCAAATAAATGCAAAAATTATCCTGACACTTGATTGGAATCTGGGAAAGAGCTCAAAATCTTGGATGTAAAATGGAACATTCATTATGTTTAACAGAAGGGATTCTAATGCTTATGGATTGGTTATAATTTTACATAATAATATAGGGACCCCATGGGACTATTAATTCAATGGAGGATCTACTCTTGTATTTCATGGTATTGGAAGACAAACTGCAAATTACTGTTGGCTCTTCTGATCAGTCTACATCAGTCCTTTGTAAGACTGACTACGAATCCCATATGGGACCTCATATTGACCACATATTATTAATGTCTTCTGTGGAATACTAACCCTTCTCTCGTCTTCTACTTTTCATTCAAACTGGTCCTGTAAATAGTGGAATTGTCACGTTATTTAAAATTTGATACTTCTTCTTGAACATGGTTATACAATATAGTCATCTATTTAAACTACATTTTCTGTAAGTTCTTTATGTCCTGAGGCAGTTTTGAATTCTAGAGACTTGATATTGAATCTGTCTGTCGTGATGAGGAAAAAAAAGTTGTAATTTCAGTTAGTGAAATTCACCAAAGACTTTAGATTGAATTTAATCAGATCAGGTCAAACATACAACATAATAGCTTTATACTGGTGGTGAAATAAAATGTTCTCAGGAGAGAGTAAAGCGATACATGAGGTTATACAATTTGAGATGTTTTCTTATGCAACAGGAAAAAAGTTGACTATTAAACAGTACCCTATCCATAACTTCTGACTCCAGTCTGGGTGGAGTGAACACACTCTACCCTGTGACAGTCACAATGAGCAAAATATAAACTCTGGACAGAATGCACATGATAGCTATGACTCTGAAAAATAGATGATAACAGTGGATTAGGAAAAGAGCCCACAGTTTGATGTAATATGACACTGGCAGGAGTTTCTCATGTCTTCCCCTCCAGAATTGTTCTACACAGACTCAAAAATGGTCAAAAACCCAGAGGTATACAGTGGGGGGATGTGGGAATGACTCCAATGGGAGTCTTCTCTTATAGGTCCAAAAGCAGGAAACAAGACTCCAAGTGTCACAAAGAGTAAGAGGAAATCCCTCCTTTGTTTTCTTCTTTTTCAGGGTGGTCCCCAGACACTACCATGATGGCATATTAGGGGCACAGATGGTGGCAGCAGTGGTTCCAAGGAAAGCACTCTGAGGGAAGAAAATTCTCTCTGACAAGAGAAGCTATAGTCACAAGACTGTTCAGGAATTGTGGGGCAATTCCTACTGCCAGTTTGGGCTTTGTGGCTGAAGTATTGGGAAAGGTAGAGAGGGGTGGCAGATCACGGAAACGTTAGTGATATTGTGGAGGGGAGGAAGATGAAGAGATCAATTCCATAATGTTGCTTATGATCTCCCAGTTTCATCCGAGGGCCTTATGAGTGAATCTAGTCTTAAATATAATACCCTAATCTTTGAAGACTTCAATAAAAGAGAACAGCACATCTCAACTGGCCACCAGTGCTGTTCATGTGGAACAGACCTAATTGGTATTGAAAAGGCCTAGGAAAATGAATGAATATTGAACCCACAGCTAAAAAACATAGATGAGAAGCATGGACTAAAACTCCTGACTCAGCTAAGGTGTTGGTCTCAAAGTCATGAGTTCCAGGAGTCAAGATGGCGGAGAAGTAGCAGGCTGAGACTACTTCAGCTAGCCGGAGATCAGCTAGATAGCTTATCTAAAGATTGCAAACACCTGCAAATCCATCGGCAGATCGAAGAGAAGAAGAACAGCAATTCTGGAAACAGAAAAACAACCACTTTCTGAAAGGTAGGACTGGCGGAGAAGTGAATCCAAAGCGACGGGAAGATAGACCCTGGGGGGAGGGGCCGGCTTCCGGCAAGCGGTGGAGCAACGGCGCACAAAATCAGGACTTTTAAAAGTCTGTTCCGCTGAGGGACATCGCTCCAGAGGCTAAACCGGGGCGAAGCCCACGCGGGGTCAGCGCGGCCTCAGGTCCCGCAGGGTCACAGAAGGATCGAGGGTGTCTGAGTGTCGCAGAGCTTGCGGGTATTGGAACGGAAAAGCCAGCTACAGAGACAGAGCCGACAGTAAGCTCACAGCTCAGTGTTACCTTGAACAGGTCGCAGGCTCGGTGAGCTCGGAGCGCGGCCGGAGGTCAGGCAGACGGGAGTAACTGGGCGCTGGTCTCTGAGGGTGCACTGAGGAGTGGGGCCCTGGGCTCTCAGCTCCTCCCGGCCGGAGACCAGGAGGCCGCCATTTGTACTCCCGTCCTCTGGAACTCTACGGAAAGCGCTCAGGGAACAAAAGCTCCTGAAAGCAAACCCCAGCGGATTACTCAGCCCAGCCCCTGGTAAGGGAGGTGCAATTCCGCCTGGGGCAAAGACACTTGAGAATCACTACACCAGGCCCCTCCCCCAGAAGATCAACAAGAAATCCAGCCAGGACCAAGTTCACCTACCAAGGAGTGCGGTTTCAATACCAAGGAGAGCAGCAGAATTCCAGAGGAGGAGAAAGCAAAGCACGGAACTCATGGCTTTTTCCCTGTGATTTTTTAGTCTTACAGTTAATTTAATTTTTTTCTTTTTCATTTTTTTTCTCTTCTTCTGCTAAATTTCTTTTAACTTTTACCCTTTTCTTTTTTAACGTTTTTAAACTAGTTTATCTAATATATATATTTTTTCTTATTTATACTTTTCTTTATTTGTTTTCTTTTTTTAATTCTTTTTTCTTTTTTTTTCTTCTTTCTTTCTTTTTGAACCTCTTTTTATTATCCCCTTTCTCCTCCCTAACGATTTGGGATCTCTTCTAATTTGGTTAAAGCATATTTTCCTGGGGTTGTTGCCACCCTTTTAGTATTTTACTTGCTCCTTCATATACTCTTATTTGGACAAAATGACAAGGCAGAAAAATTCACCACAAAAAAAAAAAGAACAAGAGGCAGTACCGAAGGCTAGGGACCTAATCAATACAGACATTGGTAATATGTCAGATTTAGAGTTCAGAATGACATTTCTCAAGGTTCTAGCCAGGCTCGAAAAAGGCATGGAAGATATTAGAGAAACCCTCTCGGGAGATATAAAAGCCCTTTCTGGAGAAATAAAAGAACTAAAATCTAACCAAGTTGAAATCAAAAAAGCTATTAATAAGGTGCAATAAAGAAATGGAGGCTCTCACTGCTAGGATAAATGAGGCAGAAGAAAGAATTAGCGATATAGAAGACCAAATGACAGAGAATAAAGAAGCTGATCAAAAGAGGGACAAACAGCTCCTGGACCACGAGGGGAGAATTCGAGAGATAAGTGACACCATAAGACGAAACAACATTAGAATAATTGGGATTCCAGAAGAAGAAGAAAGAGAGAGGGGAGCAGAAGGTATACTGGAGAGAATTATTGGGGAGAATTTCCCCAATATGGCAAAGGGAACAAACATCAAAGTTCAGGATGTGCAGAGAACACCCCTCAAAATCAATAAGAATAGGCCCACACCCCATCACCTAATAGTAAAATTTACAAGTCTTAGTGACAAAGAGAAAATCCTGAAAGCAGCCTAGGAAAAGAAGTCTGTAACATACAATGGTAAAAATATTAGATTGGCAGCTGACTTATCCACAGAGACCTGGCAGGCCAGAAAGAGTTGGCATGATATTTTCAGAGCACTAAACGAGAAAAACATGCAGCCAAGAATACTATATCCAGCTAGGCTATCATTGAAAATAGAAGGAGAGATTAAAAGCTTCCAGGACAAACAAAAACTGAAAGAATTTGCAAGCACCAAACCAGCTCTACAGGAAATATTGAAAGGGGTCCTCTAAGCAAAGAGAGAGCCTACAAGTGGTAGATCAGAAAGGAACAGAGACCATATACAGTAACAGTCACCTTACAGGCAATACAATGGCACTAAATTCATATCTCTCAATAGTTACCCTGAATGTTAATGGGCTAAATGCCCCAATCAAAAGACACAGGGTATCAGAATGGATAAAAAAACAAAACCCATCTATATGTTGCCTCCAAGAAACACATTTTAAGCCCGAAGACACCTCCAGATTTAAAGTGAGGGGGTGGAAAAGAATTTACCATGCTAATGGACATCAGAAGAAAGCAGGAGTGGCCATCCTTATATCAGATCAATTAGATTTTAAGCCAAAGACTATAATAAGAGATGAGGAAGGACACTATATCATACTCAAAGGGTCTGTCCAACAAGAAGATCTAACAATTTTAAATATCTATGCCCCCAACATGGGAGCAGCCAACTATATAAACCAATTAATAACAAAATCAAAGAAACACATCAATAATAATACAATAATAGTAGGGGACTTTAACACTCCCCTCACTGAAATGGACAGATCATCCAAGCAAAAGATCAGCAATGAAATAAAGGCCTTAAACGACACACTGGACCAGATGGACATCACAGATATATTCAGAACATTTCATCCTAAAGCAACAGAATACTCTTTTTTCTCTAGTGCACTGGAACATTCTCCAGAATAGATCAAAGTCATGAGTTCCAGCTCCACATTGGGTTCATGGAGCCTACTTAAAAAAATAAAAATAAAAATAACCAGGGAAATTGCCTGCTGGAACAAACAAACAAAAAGTCAACATTTTCAAGATTTAAACAAGACCCACAGTCTCATGATACAATATCCAACATATCCAGGATATGATCCAAAATTGCTCAGCAAATGAAAAGCCAGGTAAATCTCAATTTATAATGGGAAAGGCAATCATAAGCAGCTATTACAACCATGTTCAGAGAAGTAAGGCTGAAACTTTTTTTTTAAAGATTTATTTATTTGACAGATCATAAGTAGGCAGAGAGTCATGCAGAGAGAGAGGGGAAAGCAGGCTCCCCACTGAGCAGAGAGCCCGATGCCGGGATCCATCCCAGGACCCTGAAATCATGACCTGAGCTGAAGGCAGCGGCTTAATCCACTGAGCCACCCAGGCGCCCCAAGGCTGAAACATTTTTGAAACAAATAGTAAAACAGGAAGTCTCAGCATAGATATAAGAAAAATATTTTTAAAAGGACCAAATAAAAATTTGAGAACTAAAAATATATAAAAATCAACGTAAATAATCCAGTAGATGGGGCAAATAAAAGAATGAAAATGGCAGAACAAAGAGTCAATGGTTATGAAGAAGGACATTATACCTTCTGAACAGCAGAGAGAAAAAGATGAAATGAAAATGAAAAGACTTCTGGAAAAGTTCAAAGGCATAACATTTATGTCATTAGACTCCCAGAGGGAGAAGAGAAAGCATAACCCAGAAAACTTGCTTGAGAGAGGAAAAAAAAAGTCTGAAAACTCCCTAAAATTGAGCAAAAGACAAACTTACAGATCAAAAAAGTATAGCAAATCTAAAAAAGTGCAAACTTAGAAAAATCCATGCCCTGAGGCATGATAACCTAGCAAGCTATACATGAATGCAATGGAAAGAATTTGAAAGCATTCAGAGAAAAAAACAATGCACGAAGCATTAGGAAATAGCAGTTGAAATGACTGTGTTTTAAGTGGATGGGTTGGGCAATAACATCATAAAAGAACTGAAAGGAAAAAAAAGTATAAATTGAAAATTGCATAGTTAGCAAAAATATTCTTTAGGAAGAAAGATGAAACAAAAACATTCTCAGATAAAAGGAAAGTAAGAATCTGTTGTTAGTAGGCTGCTATATAAAAAAAATCCTGGGGCGCCTGGGTGGCTCAGTGGGTTAAGCTGCTGCCTTCGGCTCAGGTCATGATCTCAGGATCCTGGGATTGAGTCCCGCATCGGGCTCTCTGCTCAGCAGGGAGCCTGCTTCCCTCTCTCTCTCTCTCTCTGCCTGCCTCTCCATCCACTTGTGATTTCTCTCTGTCAAATAAATAAATAAAATCTTTAAAAAAAATTCTTGAAGTGAGAACTTCAGGCTTCTGCATCACAGGGAACATGGAAACATCAGAAATAAAGGAAGCATGAAAGAAACTGTAACTATATAGATAAATAAAATGGGCTATTCTCTTCTTATGTTGTGTGAAATATATATGCAGGTGAGGGGTAATGTTACAGCATTGTCTACAGCAATGGGTTTTGAGTGTATAGAGGTAATACACGACAGCTACCATGATGGGGAAAATAAAGACACACCTATGTGATGGGAAGTTTTCAACATTCCACTTGAGATGGCAAAATATCAGTCCCAAGTAGAGCATGAAAAGTTAGGTTTGTATATTGCAATCCTTACAGCAACTATTAAAAAATTATCCAAGGAAAAATAGTTGAAATTCATAGAAAATTTAAAGTGAATTGCTCAAAATTCATAGAAAATTTAAAGTGAATTCAAAAGAAAGCATCAAAGGAGAAAAGAAGTAATGAAAAGGAGAGGTAACAAAGCAAAAAGCAAAATGCTAGACCAAATCCAAATATCAAAAATAATTACATGAAGCATAAATGACCCCAGCACATGAATTAAAAGACAGATTGTCATGATGGATAAAAAGAAGATCCAACCATATACTATCTAAAAGCAGTCCACTGTAAAACTGGGAACTATCAAGGTAAAAGGATGGACAAGATTTCCCATGAAAAAGGTAATGGAAAGAAAACTTATGCAGCCATATAAATATCACATAAAGTATACATCAAAGCAAGGAAAATTGCTTAAAATAAAGACATTGAATAATGATAAAACTCAGTGAACATAACAACCTAAGTGTTTATGTATCTAACAACAAACCTTTTTTTTTTTTTTTTTTAAGATTTTATATATTAGAGAGACAGACTGAGTGAGAGAGAGCAAGTATGGATGGGCTGGAGCAGAGAGAGAAGCAGACTCCCCACTGAGCAAGGAGTCTGATGTTGGACTTGAGCCAGAGACATGATCCCAGAATTTTATGCTGGGACTCCAGGATCATGACCTGAGCTAAACGCAGATGCTTAACCGACTGAGCCACCCAGGCACCCCATAGCAATAAAACTTTGAAGTATAGGGAAAAAAGTGACAGAAATAAAAGGAGAACTACAGGTGGAGACTTCAAATTGTCTCTCTCAGTAATCAATGAACAGCTCAGAACAAAATCAGAACAGGAGACAAAGCAAAATAACCCCACAGCCAAATGTATCTAATTGACATTTACAGAATGTTCTTCTAACAACAGCCAAATATGCATTATTTTTAAGTGCACGTGGCAAAAGTCCATACACATAGACCATATTCTGGGTCATAACACAAACTTCATGATTTAAAAGATATAAAATCATTACAAATATATTTCCTGATCATAATGGAATTAAACTAAAAATCAGTAACTGGAAAGTCTTAGAAAATAATAGAAACTCTTCCTCCGAACTCTTGAAAAGTAACATACATCAGTAATCAATTGATTAAAGAAAGAGTCTCAAGGGAACTTAAGAAAAGAGTTTGATAAGTTACAGATATCAAAATCTATGGGATACAGCAAAAACAGTGCTTACAGGGAGATGTATCACATTAAACGACCATGCCAGGGCAGAGATGCCTAGGAACATTTCTGGTTGAAGGACTGCTGGGCCAGATGGATAAGTTCTAGAGCAGAGGTTTGGAGGCTGCCAAGTTGTGTGTTCAGGCTCTGTCAGGTCTCAAGGATTGGGTAGAAGCTTAAGGAACCTCAGGTAGTGAGAGTTTATGGGAAGACTGTACAGAAGATAGAAAAGAAAGCAAAAATCAGTTTTAAACATTTTTTAGCAAATACATGCATGCCTCATGAGAAACTGACCTGTGTTTACCATTTTTCAGGGTATAACAAATGCATGGGTTTGGACTTATTTAGGTTCAGCTCCGGGATCTGCAATTTATTAGTTAGATGATCCTTGACACACAGCAAGTCCTCAATAAATGGTAGGTGTTGTGGGGCTGGTGATAGTGAAAGCAAGGAAGCAGCTTTAGAGATGCAGCAGGATCCCCACAATCTGTATGTTACTGACTCAGTTCCTCTACTTCTGCCTCTTACTCCTTTCTTCTCCTTTGCCATTTAATTTCCCTCTCTTCAGACCTTTCTTCAGGGTCCTCCAGGATCCTGGATTAAGATTTGCTTATTTGGATGACATGATTCTAGAAAACCCTAAAGACACCATTAAAAAAAAATAATAACTGGAACTGATAAAGGAATTCAGTAAGGTCACAGGATATAAAATCAATATACAGAAATCCATTGTCTTTCTATACACTATGCTAAGAGAAATTAAGAAAACAATCCCATTTACAATTGCATCAAAAAGCATAAAATACCCAGGAATAAATGTAACCAAGGAGGTGAAAGATCTGTACTATACAAAGTATGAAACACTGATAAAAAAAAATTGAAGATGACAGAAACAAGTGGAAAGATATTCCATGCTAATGGATTGGGAAAACAAACATTGTTAAAATGTCCATACTACCCAAAGCAATCTCCAGATTTAATGCAATCCCTATCAAAATACCAACAGCATTTTTCACAGAACTAGAAGAAATAACCCTAGAATTTCTATGGATTAACAAAAGACCTCAAACAGCCAAATAAATCTTCAAAAAACCAAAACTGGATATATCACATTCCCACATTTCAAGATATACTACAAAGCTGTAGTAAACAAAACAGTATGGTACTACCACAAAAAAAGACACATAGATCAATAAAACAGAATAGAGATCCCAGAAATAAATCTACAATTATATGGTCAATTAATCTTTGATAATGGAGGCAAGAATATGCAATGGGAAAAAGTCTCTTCAACAAATCATGTTGGGAAAACTGGATAGCTACATGCAAAAGAATGAAACTGGACCACTTTCTTAACCATACACAAAAATGAAATTCAAAAGTGGATAAAGGGACTAAATATGAGATCTGAAATCATAAAAATCCTAAAAGAGAGCACAGAAAGTAATAATGTCTCTGACATACACTATAGCAATATTTTTCCTGACATACACTATAGCAATATTTTTCTAGATGTGTCTCATGAAGCAAGGAAAATAAAAGCACAAATAAACTACTGGGACTACATCAAAATAAAAGTCATCTGCACAGCAAAGGAAACAGTCAACAAAACTAAAAGACAACCTATTGAATGGGAGAAGATACTTCCAAATGACATATCTAGTAAAGGGTTGGTATTCAAAATATATAAAGAACTTTACAACTCTACACCAAAAAGCAAATAATCTAATTAAAAATGGGCAGAAGGGGCACCTGGGTGGCTCAGTGGGTTAAAGCCTCTGCCCTCGGCTTAGGTCATGATCTCAGGGTCCTAGGATAGAGCCCCACATCGGGCTTTCTGCTCAGCAGGGAACCTGTTTCTTCCTCTCTTTCTGCCTGACTCTCTGCCTACTTGTGATCTCTGTCTATCAAATAAATAAATAAAATCTTTTAAAAAAATAAAAATAAAAATGGGCAGAAGACATGAACAGACATTTCTCCAAAGAAGACATACAGATGGCCAACAGACATAAGATGCTCAACATCACTCATTGTCAGAGATATGCAAATCAGAACCATAGTGAACTCAAATAAAAAACAGAAGAAAACAAGTGTTGGTGAGGATGTAGAGAAAAAAAGTCTTCTTGCACTATTGGTGGGAATGCAAACTCACACAGCCACTTTGGAAAACAATATGGAGATTCCTTAGAAACACTAAAAATAGAATTACCTTATGATCCAGTAATTCCACACTTACTCAAAGAATATGAAAACATTAATTCAAGAAGATATGTGCACTCCTGTGATTATTGCAGCATTATTTACAATAGCCAAATTATGGAAGCAACCCAAGTGTCCATCAATAAATGAATGTATAAAGTGATACACACACACTCACACACACACACGGAATTAAGAGTATACTTACTGTGATGAGCACTGAGTAATGTATAGAATTGTTGAGTCACTATTTTGTGCACCTGCAACTAATAGAACATTGTGTATTAACTATACTGGAATTAAAATACAATACAGACTTGTGTGGGGCATGAACCCGGCTTCCATGCTTTAGCAACCCTAGTAACAGGGAGATAGCACTCCATGCTGAGGATTCAGTAGCCCATTCCCTTCTCACCAGGACCCCATATTGTAATAGTTTCATCTCTGTTATGAGCAGCGGTTCCGTGTGTAAAAGAATGATCAGTCTGACCAACCATCAGTCTGTCTTTCCCACATCACACTGCTGCTGGGAATGGCATTCCCCTTACTGAAGTTTATGAAGTAAGTTCTGGTCCCTCTGAATTTTAGGATGCTGCCTCCTGTAGCAGAGCTAATGTATAGCAGAACTGGCTTGGGTTTTTCCCTTCAGTTTTCATCCATAGTTAACAGTCGGTGGAAGTTCCAAGAGGCGATGGAATGATTAAAAGCAGGTAGAAAAATCCACCAACCAGAACATTCCTTATTAAACAATCAAGAGTAGACTGATTTCTTGCTCATTTGGATTGTCAGGAAGTCTCGGGGGAAACTTCACAGGATTACTGAAACCTTAGAAGCTCTGTTGGCCTCATTCCCTGAAGCACTCAATGCTCTGGCAATCTGTGCATTAGAAACTGTTATACATCTGTTTCCTTGGATGGAGTTTGCAGTAGATATCCTGGACTATCTCAGGGATGTGAGAAAAGTTCTCAATGCAACAGGCACCATCTTGGAGGCAGCTTCCTCTGGAGAAGGGCCTGCTTGGCCTCCTGCTTTAATCCATTCTGGTGTCTGCAACTCAGGACATTCCTGTCAGAAAGGATTTTCTCACACTGACCTGCACCCCCGGGGTAGCTACTTAAGCCCACTTCTTCTGAGAGTGGGAGAACAGCTGGTCACCTTCAGGAGAGCACACCCCCGCTGCTGGCATTTTTAATACACATTGAGATTACTGAAACTGCCAAGATAAATAGTTGAAGAGTGTGTACATCTTTACCTTCTATATTCCAAGATGACACTGAGAAGAGTTGTTCTCCATGTGGGGCAGGAGGGCTGAAAAACCGACTGAGACCTTGGACAACATATATGTGAATATGATCCTTTTCCTGACTATAGAGCCTGTTGCTGCTTAGAGCTCTGTCTCCTGACCTTGCAAGATTACGTAGTGCCGTCACTCAAATACCCTCTTGTCCTCTGCCCTGTCCCCCTCGTGATATGTCCCAACACCCTGCCTCTGCCTTCCTTGGTACCCCAGTGTTGCTCAGTCATGCTGCATTATCTGAAAGGATTTCCATAGTCTTCATCATATTTTATTAGCCAGCCAGGCTTGAGTTCTTTCTAGAGCAGCTGCTTGTGAATCTGGGGGTCACTCATTTTCCCATGTGTTCAAGTTCGTGGGCTGTTCTTGAATGATGGCAGTTGTCTCCACAATGTTGAAATCTAAATACCAGTGTTACCTTAAATATTTTTCTCTTTTCAAACAGCGGTCCTCCAACTTGAGTATGCACTTGGATTCCTTGTAGAATTCTGGTAAAATACAGACAAATAAATACTACCCCAGACCTGCTGAATGAAAATGGTCAGAGAAGAGCTATTCACTTGGGTCTATTAAGAAAAATCTCCTCATCGCACCCGCCTCGAGGATCTGATGTGACCAACAGTTACATGGTTTTTAACCATCTCTAGGGAGCAGTGGTTTTCAGACTGCAGTACACTTCAAGATCCCCAGTAGAGTTTGAAGAAACAGGAATCTTTTTATTGTTTGGGTTATGGCGTTAATCATCTGTACAAGGGAAAGGAGAATATAGGAGTCGGGGAAATCTTTCCTTCCAGGCGAAGATACCAGGTCAATATGACCACTCACAGAGGAACTCAAGATGGTGGCTGTGGCACAAGGTCTAAACAAGCAAAAAGCCGAAACAAGGAGGTACACCCTCAGATGCTGCGATATGTAAAAAATCAGTGGGCATCTGTTGATTTTTTTGCCTGCCCGGCATCTTCTCTCCTGTCTTGTGTTAAAAGAATTCTCTTATCAAGAACTTCTCCGGTGTTGTTGAAGTGGAAATGACGCATCCTCCTTTGCTTCCCTCACAGGGTGGACCCATGACCTAGACCTGGCCCACCATAATTCTGCATTCTCCTGTCCACAGTGTTTGGATTACAGATAAATGTAGCATCCAAGCTGGCCAATGAGTGCTCGCTCTGGATTGTGCTAGGGTTCTCAGAAAATAGGAATTCTTTCCTTCTGATATCACAGATCTGCCACTTTATAGAAAGAAGAAGGGGGGAGGAGGGAAGCAGGGCTGAATCGCGGAAAGAGCAAGGTCAAGAAAGAACTAGGGAGGAAGTCCTCCAACTGAACACCTACTCAGGCTTGCTTGAAGATGCCTTCTAATGCTTCTGCTTCTTAACTAGGCAGTCGGTGGGTTTTGTTTTTACTCAATTTGTTTTTGCATTAACTTTTTATGATCTCCATCCTTAAGAGTTCTGCCTAATATAGTGCATCCTCCCAAATGTCTATCATCTTATACAAATTCCCCTGCTGTAAAAAATGGGGATTTTATAACACACAAAGACTGAATGTGCTTTGTGTAATATTCTGTTACACAAAAGGGTCACACTGATCAAATACTTTTGGGTAATACACCAGATTATGTTCTTCTCCTGGGAATACATTTCACACATCAGCCTATTTAAGAACCTGAGAAGTTATGAACTATAATTAACCATTTCAGTCTTGTAACTCAACATTTCCCAATATATTTGATCACAGACTTTTTGTGTGTATGTGTGGAACTTGCTATCCAACATCCATGGTTTTTTGTTTTACTTCTGTGATGAATTTCAGGTCATTTTGTATGGTCCATAGATGAAGTGTTACTCTTAGGTATAAACCATTCCTCCAAAACACACATTATGTCTGTTACAGAACAAATACTACATGAAATTAAAAGGCTTGTGGCCTCCTTCCCGGAAGGATCTCTCTATAAATAGCACTCTGGTTTGGCTTTGACTATGAAAGATTAAGTGGTATGATCAAAGTTAGGAGTAAAATAAGACTTTCTTTGATTTGGGAAGAGGTCTATATTTATTTAGCACCGGCCTTTCTTTCTGATAACAATTTTGGACCTTGGCCTCAAAATCTCCCTGGTAGGGTAAAGGGGCTCCATGAGGACAGGGTCTCCGAAAGCTCACAAAGATGGCACATGGTCTAAAGGTCATCACTTTTTAGTTAAAGAGCAAACATGTGAAGTGAGTTAGGAGGAGGAGTCAACCAGATACACATCCTCTCCTCACATCCCTGCAGGTCCAAGGCCAACCTTCTGATTCCCATGCACTCTGATACTGTCAGCTACTTTTAAAACAAACAGAAAACTAATTCAGATAAGAAAATATACTCCCGGTTCCACTCCCGTGTGGTTAGGCTTTGTCTTTTGGGAATTTGTACGAAGTTCTGCCAAGACTGGATTTCTAAGTGATGGTATCTAACCATTATGCAGATCTGCCAGCTTCCCCAGGTTCCCGGGGCTACTAGCAGACACTAGAATGTCCTCCTCTACACTTCTTCTCCTGTGGCCTCCACCAAGCTCCAAGGACTGGCACTTCTGCTCAATCTTTTTGCTCAAACAAGCTTCTCCAAACAGACCCTCCTACTGTCACTGCTTCCGCCATCTTGGCTGCTGCCTCCCTGAACACAAACACCTGACGGGACCAGAGTCCCCTTCGTTGTCAAAACCTCATGACGTGACATGGCACTGAGAGGGGAGATGTCCCTCTCCCTTTCATTCCTGTGGCTTTGCCCTGCCCCCTTCAAGCTCCCAGAGCAACACTGCATTGACTGATCTCTTAAACAGATGGTGGTCAGGTAACTCAGAAGAAGAATTTTCATCCCGGATTTCATTAGGATGGAGTGAGTCCTGTGGAGTTGTGATTGGAGGACATAGTCATTACTGAAATTGAGCCGTGTGAAGAATGCCCTTCTGAGGCAGTCAATGCCTTCTTCCTGGGGCCCAGGTTTCCTGACTCTGTCTTGCTTCAACCTGGAGTTTTCCAAAGATATTCTTCAATCCCCATAAAAATTTACAAACCATATACTGTGTCAGAACTACTCTGCTCTACTCTTGTAGCCTCAAAGCTAAAAGACAAAGACAATATGTAAGTGAATGAATAAGACTGTTCCAATAAAACTTTTAGAAAAGCAGGAGCAGGCTGGATTTGTGGGCTACAGTTTGTCAACCTCTATTCTATGTGATAAAAATATTTCAAGATCTTCCTTCTTTCAAGTGCTAATAAAATGCTTATAAATTCATTTTCTTAAAATACATATTGAAATAAAGCATTTAATTGATATTTTCTTTTGTTGTTGTTGTTATTTTTGGTCTTCCATTAAAATGTTCAATACTTTATAATTAGGAGCTGTTGAGACATGCCTTTAAGGTCTCACACTAGAGGTAATTTGGAAGCCTGAAATACAAACTGTCCGGGAAGTGTTTATTTAACTCAGTCAGATTGCCAGAGCGGAGTAGGTATTTCTCAGCCTCTCTCCCAAATATGGAAGATAAATACAGCCTCAGATCCGCTTCGTGTGCACACGAGCAGGCAGCAGAAGAACCTGATTCCTTCAGGTCTGAAATGCCTGTTTGCTGCCTCACCCCAGCCCATCACAGAAGCACAGTTTTAAGGCCCAAGTTTTCTTTGTGTCCGCTTCTTACAGGGGACCCAAGACGGCACTGTAAAATCGCCTGTTCCCACGTTGCCTGCTGCTCTGTCTCCTTCTCTCTTCCACCCCCTCACCGCACCCTTTTCTAACTACCCCTTAGGAATGTAGCTAACTATCTGGGCCAATTCAAATTTAACTTATCTTAGTTTAGAAAAAAGACACGCAGAAGTAAATGAAGGTACACTACAGAGTCGTAGGAGACGATCTCAAGGTTGGAGAAATATTTCGTCTTCTATTTCAAGAATTAGTTCCGCATCTTTCCCATTATCCAACAAGCAGGTATGGAATACCCAGCATGTGTCAGGCCTGAGCTCTGCGTTCCAGGCCGGATAGCTCACTTAGACAATCTAGCTTTTGCGGCTTAAGGAACCACCCACAGTTTTGTGAATTAGAACAACAGACATCGTTTTCATTACTTTATGCATGATTAAAAGGCCAGATAGGCGTGTAAGCAAACACAGCCCACTGGTAATGCTGCTTGGGAAACCACAAGAAGGAAAAGTGAAAACCATCACCAAGAAATTAGGAATGTAGTTTCACCTAGCAGTGATAGTAAACAGTATTTTTTGTTTCCCCAAATATATACTGAAAGGAAGAGAAGCTGGAAAGGGGCAGGAAAAACATCCTGGAGGGCTCCTGTTGCAGTTCTCCAGGGGCAAGGCTGGCCAGTTCTCCAGGGGCAAGCTGCTATCTGTTCCTCACCCTGCAGACACCAGCCTGGGTGTGCTCATGGGGACAGAGGGGTCCGCCAGCAGGAGAGCAAGTCCCAGAGCGCAGGTGCTTTCCGAATCTGTTTGCATCACTTGTGCACTTGTTGCATCCACCAAAGCCCTGGCCAAGGGGTGGGAAAATCGACCTCCTCTCTTGCGGGCCAAGTCCCATTGAGAGCTGGTGGCACAGACCGGGGGCGGGGGCATGAGCACAGGGGGGCTGTTGTCAGAATGATCTATCCCAGCCAATGAGCTCTCTTCTGCAAGCCACTGAGTGCACATCCTCCCCTCCTTGTTTTATTTCCTCCTGAAAAAGTATGAGACCAGCCTCTGCTGGCCTATGAATCCTGAGTACTTCTGATGGGTGTAAAAGAGAGGGCCGGCTGCTGACATGCCAGCTCGTGGGTGATATAACCCGGAGTCCTTACAGAACGGTTTGGGGGAGTATATTTGGGTGAAATTATAGGTTTTTACATCGTAGAGTTGTTGCATGGGGAAAAACAAGGAATGAAAAGTTCTGGAAAGAACAAACCCTTCCCTGCCCTTACTGTGAGCTCCAGAGCCATCCTGGGTCTTACAGATGAACCCACTATTTGGAGAATGCCTTTTCTTCCTTCTGGATGTTGGTTATAATGGGAGGAAAAAAATCACCCTTCTGTCTGGACCTGGTGGAAATCAGCACGCCGCAAAGTCAAATGCACACAATTTTTAAGATAACATTGTGAAAATGAGGTCATTAATCCTCTGTGTATTTTTTTTTTTTAACAGACATGCTGCATCCCTGAGACCCAAGAGCCACAGAAGGAACAGCCATGCGCGTCTCCCCTGGTGTGAGGGTCAAGTGGAGACTGCGCAGTACAGCAGGTCAACACTGAACTTGCAAAGCTAGAAACCTGGTGGCTGTTTTCATTACAATGATGAAGTTCAGAAAACCCCTTCTGAAAACCAGGATTTTCACATTTTGCTGGAACCAGCCCTTCCAGTTAGGTTTCTAGAACTACTTGCTCCTAGTAAGTATAGGCAGGAGACCACAGAACAAAACAAAGTAGACAAGTCATGTTTGGGGGTTTAGGGAAGGGAGAGAGAGTGAGAAGGGCTGTCACACCCCTTTGTCAGTCCTGGTCTGTCCAGAAAAGAAGAAGCCACTTCCAGTCTGTCACACAGAGGGGCTCACGCATGGAGCTGGTTCCACAAGCAGCGGAAAAGCCGAGAGGCCGGCCAGAGGAAGACGCTGCAGTCAGAGGTTCACAACAGGCAGGGGCTGCTCGCACCCCAGCGTTGGAGAGCACTTCAGAGAAGGCAGGCCAGCAGCTAGGAGCCCCGGGAGCTGCCCTCACAAGGCCTGGCTGTGCGGGGGCTGGAGTTGCACAGCTGTGGGACTGAGGTGCTGTGTTCTCCTGTCCCCCAGCCAATGCCCCATGTGGCGGTCCCGGGGGGAGCTGCTGCCAGGAGCCCCCTGCTGCTGACCTTCAGAACCCCCCTGTCCCCAGGCCGCAGGGCTCTCCAGGGTGGGTCATTCATGCCTGATGCAGGACTCCTGGTGGGCTCTCCACCAGCCAAGACGCTCAGACTCACTTAGCTTCCTTTCTACTTGCCCCTCTTCCGATGTGTGTCAGACTGACTGCAGTCAAAGCTCTCTCTATACCCTTGCTCTCTCCGGCCTTTATCCATCACTACCATTTCCACGCTCCCCTCCCCATAAATAAACCTCTGGCATGTCTGATTCCATCTTGGTGTCTACTTCTCAGGCGACAGAAGCTGATAAGCCCTCCCCGTCTCTCTCGTGGTGGAAGAGGAGGCACAGCTGCTCCTTCCACAGACATGGCCATGAACACTGCTTTCTCCTCGCATCCGACAAGGCGAATCTCTCTCCTTCTCAAGTCCTTCCACTGCCCTTGGAAGCCCTGATCTCCCTCCTTTCTCCATCACTTTATCCTTCTCTCTCACATATCCCCAGTCCCACCCTCTCTGGTTCTTCCCCAGTGAAGCCCCATCCATCCCCAAGTCCCTTCTCTCAGTCCCCTGTCCCTTTCCTGCTTTCTTGCCAGGAGCCTCAGGTGGGCACTGGGCACACTAACCACTTCCATCTATGTGGCAAGGTGCTCACTGCACCGAGGGGAAAAAAACCAACAACAACCCACATCTGGGTACCTGCGGGCCCCTAGTCAGTAAGTCCAAGGTAAGCATATGTTACCTCAGACTCCTTATATTTCTGGCCTTACATTACTTCCACACATCTAACCTCTTTGGAGCATTAGGCAACTCTTAGCTGTGCCTTCCTTTGCTGGAAACTCCTTTTTCTCTTCATCTGGGGGCACATTTTTCTTTAGTTCTAGAACTAGTCTCTCCTAGACTTTTGGCTATTCCTCTTACTTTGGTCTTTCCCTAGAGACTCTTATTTTTTTTTTAAAGATTTTTTTTAAAAAGATTTTATTTATCTATTTGACAGAGATCACAAGTAGGCAGAGAGGCAGGCAGAGAGAGAGGAGGAAGCAGGCTCCCTGCTGAGCAGAGAGCCCGAAGTGGGACTCGATCCCAGGACTCTGAGATCATGACCTGAGCCGAAGGCAGCGGCTTAACCCACTGAGCCACCCAGGTGCCCCTAAAGATTTTTTTTTTAAGATTTTATTTATTTGACAGACAGATCACACGTAGGCAGAGAGGCAGGCAGAGACAGAGGAGGAAGCAGGCTCTCCGCTGAGCAGAGAGCCCGATGCGGGGCTCGATCCCAGGACCCTGAGATCATGACCTGAGCCGAAGGCAGAGGCTTAACCCACTGAGCTCTTCATTGGGTCCCTCATCATCTCACTTTTCATACTCTTCCTGGGTAATGAGATCCACACATGGGGCTTTAACATCTAAGCTCTAACTCTATCCTAAAACTCTCTCCGGGTCTTTGGATTTTTGTATCTGCACTGCTACTATGTATTTTGACTCCTATGTTGCCCAGTGCACGTCAGACCCACCATGGGTCACTTGAGCAGCACCATGACCCACTTGAGCAGCTAAATCCCACACACCCATCCCGTCACCTGTCCCTCTTACCTCTGTAACTTGTTAAGATGGTTGATCTGCTTCCATGAATACCTCCTTTTATAGTCTTACACATTGTACTATAATTGCCTATTCTGTGATTTTCCACCAAGAACAGCTCCTTGAGGGTATAGCTATGTCTTCTTCCCAAGACAAAGCAAAGGGCCTGACAGAAGGAATTTTTATTGAGTTAATAAATAAGCTATTCTGCTTTAAACCTATTAAATGTCTGCCTATATGTAATGATACTATTTTTTGTTCAGGACATCACATTCTTGAAGATAATTATTGACCATTTATAATGAATATATTTTTAGTATAGACATTTAGTTTTATAATTGGAATTGTGCATCTTAATTCTTAGGCTTGCTAAAAAACTGTCCAATTAATCCTCAAGGCATAGACCTAAGATTAATGAATAGAAGATATAAATAAATTATATCTTCCTATGAATGGAGCCTATCCCCATAAGGAATGGGATGAGGGGTGGTTCCCACCACTACAGTTATCTGGGTGTAAATTAGATTAAAACATCATATTTGGAGTAGACTCCTCAGTTGATATTTAAGGCTATTTCTGAAACAGCAGTAAAATTTTGATTCTGATGATTTATAGGCTTACATCTCATAAACATATAATTTTAGGCCTGAAAAATGTCTTAGGAGTTAATGCAGAATCTCAAGGTTGAAACCTTGAGGATATTCATCTATGAGCTCTTTGGTATGTTTGGTTAAATAGCTACAATTTTATTATTTTAAGAGAAAGTAGATTTTTTTATGGATATTAAGTTGTTTTCCATTTAGGATATTTTTAAATGATTATCTTTGAATAATAAATTTCTAGCAGATTAAAGATTGAAGTAGCTTTGCATGAACCTCAACTAGTTTTGCTGACAGCTCTTGACTGAATGTCCAGTAGGCAATTAATGGTATATGCCCTTGGGTTGTTGTCCAGCCATATCAAAACCATAAAGATGCAAAGTTCATCTTCGGTTCCCTCTTCCTGCCCAAGCCCTCTGCCCCCTTCCTTTTCCAGTAATTGCTTTGACCCCCTGACATCTCCCCTTGGATGCCTGGTCTGGAACCACTCTTCGGTTGGGAGGGGGCAAGCCAAGGGGCATATGCCATGCCACCTGTTTCTGCAACAGACTAGACTGGTCTGCGGAGACAGATCTTAGACAACACATGTGTACCTTTAGGTACAGGTGTCACTTCTGAACAGTCTTCTCCCACATTCGCCATTTCTGGAGAATAATTCCTGACAGTCTTTTTCCTGTCTTCCTTCCTTTCCCTTCTTTTCCCTTCCCTTCCCTTTCCTTTTCTCTCTCTCTCTCTCTCTTTCTTCTTTATAATTTATAACACTGGGGCTCTGGGAAATAATGATGGGACCCTTTCAATTTCTGTTGAGCCATCCTTTCCTGATTTTGTTCTTCCATAGTATGTTAGCTTCAGGTTTATCCCGTGGATAGATAAAAAGTACATAAGCAAAAACAAAACAAACCAAAAAAAGGAACAGATGGTGAAGGTTGGAGAAATTGACCAATGATACGTCGGGAAATAAATTAATTCTCCATCAGCTAAAATCACCTCTTACAGCCTCAATATTCCGGATCTTGTTCATCACTCCTCTCTTATCTAAACTACCTGCTATATTCCCATTTCCTCAGGGCTCTACTAAATGAACTGTTATCTAATTTCTGAGAAATCATTTCATTAGAGTATTAATGCTCTCCATTATTGAACATATTATCCTCTGGCAGATAATATTTGCATTTTGAGAGGCACCTTCTGTGCCTTAATCAGAATACTGAGCAATATGTTAATTTTAGGTGCCACGTCAAATCTTCCAAAGACATATATCTGCCCATTAAACCTTAAAGGGAGCCACCCATGTTTAGTGCTGTGCCAATTTATGGTTTCAGTCCCCGGGGAGTTTTTAACTATCGCTGGGCAAAAGATTCCAGAAAGGTTAAATTCTAGATACAGTTGATGGAAGGTGCTTAGTGAGGGACCTGTTTTGCATTCAGTGGCCACAATTCAGTTTTTTTTTCCCCACAATTTAGTTTTTTTTATGTCATACTTAATGGCTGTGTAACCTTAGGCATATTATTATCTCTGTTTCTTTCTCTAAAATGTTTGTTATCCTGACAAAATAAAATATAAAATAATATAAAATAAAACCCCACCACCATTAGAATTCACCACAAATTAATTCTTACTGGTTGAAAATGCTCCAATGAGAAACACTATAAATCTGAAATATTTCTTTACTGAGAAATACCTATAATTTTCAGCTATGCATTATGGTGGGATTTGGAAAAGTTGTTCTTTTGTCGATAACGCAAAAGTGGCACATAGAATGCCTAATGACAAGCACACTGAGGGCCGGACACTGGAGGGCTGGCCTGCTTTGTTACTGGACATGTCCTCCTTTCCCCTAACTAGTTGATTCGTCTTTTGTTTACAGAATTCTGAGCCTTTGTTTATACTTTAATGGCCACAGATTTTTATTTAGTTCCCAAGGCAATAGTGCCAAGAGGAAAATGAGAAGAAGGTACCCTGAAGGTGGCAGTCCAGCTTTAAAAGGCAGACCAGACCTTCTCAGTGCCTTAGAGGATGAACTCTCAGCAGATTATTTTAAAGAGGGCAGCATTGTGTACTTTGCCCCAACCTAGAAAACAGCAAGTTATTTGCTTTCCAAGGGTGACCATTTTTTTCCTAAACAAATAGAGATAATTGTCTATTTCATTTATGACCTAGGGCAAGTCACTTATTGCCTGAAAATATTCATTGGAAGAGCCTGGTATTTTTAAATTAAAATACACTGTAATTTGGGTTACAATCCATCATTTCTTTTTAATCCAATCATCTTCTTTCATTTTTATATAAACAATTTTGATGGAAAATATATATTTAAGAAAAAACAGCTCCTTTCTCAACTTCCTTCTAAATGACCTATTGCAGACCCAGAAAAACATAAACACTCATAACAGCAGAGAAAACTGGAAGTTGCAAACAGCTAATTGCCAGAATCTGGGAGAAATGTGTGCTAATTATGAGGATATGATAAGTAGTTTCAAGGAAGGGGCACTTGATTGGGCTACCGGCCAACTGGTGAGTGTCTGAGATTGGGTTCCCTGAGGCTGGAAGCAGGAAGAAGAGAAAACCCCAATTAAAGCAACATAAGACATCATGAAATGGAGAAACATTCCAAATCAGAGCCTTCTAAGAAAAAATAAGGTTTCTATACTTGTAACAACTGGTTTTGAATTAACAAGCACATTCACCAGATTTCTTACACAAAACACAAAAACGTTGAAAATAAAATAAAATAAATTGATAATCTGGACTTCATGAAAACTAAAGTTTTTGCTCATCACATTAGAAGATGCCATGAAAATATAAAAATACAAGTTGTATTTTTTGTTTATATGTTTATATGTCTATATAAAAATACATATAGACATATGTATATAAGGGAATATTTTCTTCAGTCTGTAACAGTCTGTATACATATATATATGTATATATACATATATACATATGTCTATATGTATATATGTATATATATGTATATGTCTATAAATATAAATATATATATATGGACAAAAATCTGAACAATTACTTTGCAACCTAAGATAGACAAATGGCTACTATACATGCTCATTAGTCAGCAGGGAAATGCAAATTAAAACCACAATGAAATACAATTCCACATCATTTGGAATAGCTAATTTTTTTTTTTTTTGGAATAGCTAATATTAAAAAGAATGACCACACTAAATGTTGGTGAGGATGTGGAGTAACTGGAAACTACTTTAAAAAGCCTCTATGTCCTTTTTTTTTTTTTTGAAAGCCTATATGTCTTTACAAAATTTAAATGTTGTATCTACCCTATGCTCCAGCAGTTTCATTTCTAGGTATTTGTCCAACAGAACAAGAAATGCTTTAAAAGACTCATACAGTAGATAAACAAGTATAGAATATTCACTTGTACAGTGAAGAGGAAAACAATTATTTTTTCTCATGAAAGGTTGCATGAATCTCCCAGATGTCATATTAGAAGAAAGAGAGAAGACACAAGAATATGTACCACTGGGCATAAAAGTGTGGGCTTTCCTAACTTCTACCGTCATAGTTGAATTTTGGTTATAAGAGGACATTCTGGTATGCTAGATATTCTCTATCTTAGTTGGTGTGTAGATTACACAGGTGCATGCACTTGCCAAAAATCCTCAAAATGTAGTCTTAAAATATTTGATTGCATTGTATTTAAATTAACTTCCTTTTTTTTGAAAAAAGTAAAGCATTAAATATAATTATTATGTTCAAGGAATTAAAAGGGAAGATGAATTTTGCAAGAATACTTACAACTTGTTTTGATTTGGGTTCCCTCAAAAGTACATTTTGAGACAGAGATTCAATTATAGGTAGTTTGTGTGGCAAGTTCAGGGAACACTGTGAGAGCTGGGAAATGAAACAGAGAAAGAAAGTCAGCCAGTTGTGGGTATGTTTTGAAACAGATTCCACATTGGACAACTAGAGCTTAAAATTCTGGAAACACCTAGGGAAGAGTGTAAACTGCAGGCAACAGCATTACTCTCCTGAGGGGAAAGAAGCAAGTGCTTACATACCTACTCAAAATAGTTTTAGGTTGAGGCTATTCACACAGGTTGTTAATTTCTGGATATTCCCAGCAGGCTAAGTGAGTAAAAAGAGATATAATCTGTGATTCCATAAAAATCTGTAGGCACAAAAATACAGATACTAATGGTTAGAATTGATTTGTATCACACTAAATGATAATGTCCTAGGGTTATGTAGGTTTATTGGTAGCATCTGCTAAAAACTTTTTAAAAATAATCAGGTGGAGAAGATTGGCCTCAGGTTAATGCATAGGTGATATTAGACTGCCCCACTGTCAAGAAAAACAGTAAATGATGAGAAGACTAAAAAGAACAAGAAGGAAGAGGAAGAGGAAGAGGAGGAGGAAGAAGGGAGAAGGAGGAGAAGAAAAGAAGGAGAGAAGGAAGAAAACATCTGTTCAATGGCACTGGAGAGCAACCAAGGCAGTCAGAATTTGAAGGGCTAAAATTCTTGAAAAAAGGGCAGCATGTTGAAGTAAGCCCTACATGTGAAGTCACTTTACTCCTTTGGGACAATTGCCAATTCGCAGTATGGGGCATGGAAGCCGAACAGAAAACAGTAATTTAGAACAGGGCTGTCCAATAGGAATATAATGTGAGCCACATAATCTTAAGTGATCTGGTAACTACATTAAAACAGGTTAAAAGAAACAGGCAAAACTAATTTTAATAATATATTTTATTTAATCCAATAGATTAAAAAATACCATTTCAACATGTATTTGATGTAAAGAAAATTAATGCAACATTTTACATTTTTTGTACTACAACTTCAAAATCTGGTGTGTATTTTACACTTACAGCACATGCCAATTCAGATTAGCCATATTTAATGTGCCCAGTGGCCACATATGGCCAATGAGAGCCATATTGAACAGTACCAGACTAAAGTTTATAGCAGTCTCACTGGGCTGTGATGACTATAAAGACATCTGAGTGAGACATCAGGATCCTGCAGAAAAAAACTGTGGATGGGGCGCCTGGGTGGCTCAGTGGTTTAAGCCTCTGCCTTCAGCTCAGGTCATGATCTCAGGGTCCTGGGATCGAGCCCCACATCGGGCTCTCTGCTCAGCGGCGAGTCTGCTTCCCCCTGCCTCTCTGCCTACTTCTGATCTCTCTCTATCAAAAAAAAAAAAAAAATGTGGATGAAAGGGCCAGATATTCTGTATGCAACTTTTCCTCTAAACATTTGCTAAATCCAACAGTGTGCAAATCCAGAGACTCTAAAAACTAAGAGGAATATAGGTGTGAAGATCATTAAATATTACAGCATTTTCAAGGGGCCAAGAAAGCAAACTTGCAGTTCAGAACCTCCCAAGCTGGCAGGACTTAGACCAACAATGCAAGGTGTAAAGAGTTGCAACAGAGAAGAAATGCCAGAAATGGAGCAGTATCAAGGAGATTCAGTTGAGTTGCTCAGACTGTATCCCTGATAATAAAAATTAAATTCCCTATAGAAGAAATATCATTATGCAACATCTCTGTAGTGTCTCATTAAAAATATCTGATACTCGAGGCACCTGGGTGGCTCAGTCTGTTGAGCATCTGCCTTTGGCTCAGGTCATGATCCTGGAGTCTTGGAATTGAGCCCTAAATCTGGCTCCCTGCTCAGCAGGGAGTCTGCTTCTCCCTCTCCCTCTCTACCCTCACTCTCTCTCTTTCTCCCCCTCTCAAGTAAATAAATAAAATATATTTTTTTAAAAGTCTGATACTCAATAAAAAATTACCACACCTTTTAAGAAGCAGGACCAAATGGCCAAGTCCAAGAAGAAAAACAGACAACTGGAACATACCCGTGTAATTCATATGTTTGGAGTTATCAGATATGAACTTAAAAGTTATTCGGACGAAAGTATTAAACAAAAGAGGTAAGGTATGGATAATAATATTATCTGCCAACTAAGATCAATTAAAATCATGTAATATAAATCTTAGCACTGAAAAAATAGAATAAGTCAAATGAAGTACTGAACAGATGTGTTTAATAACAGACTGACGGAGAAAAGAAGGTGATTTGTAAACGGGTCGGTAGGTAAACAAAAGACGTACTTAAATACAAGGAGAAAAAGATGAAAAATGCAGTCAAGGGTGTGAGAGCCACATGTAGTTCAATGGAAAGTTCTAATGTGTAGGTAATCAGAGACTCAGGAAGAGAAAAAGAATAGGTCAGAAGTAGTCATTGAAGACATGCCAAATGGCTGTGACACGCCAAAAGTTTCAAAAGACATCACAGACTCAAAGAATTTTACAAATTCCAAGACTGGAAAAAAAAAACCTACAATATATTATATTAAAATAAACCACCAAAAGGCAAAATCAAAGAGGATATCATAAAAGTAGCCAGAGGAAAAAATAATATGTACTTTGAAAAGAGCAACAGTAAAACTGATGAGAGAATTCTTTTTTTTTTTTTTTTAAGATTTTATTTATTTATTTGATAGAGAGATCACAAGCAGGCAGAGAGAGAGGGGGAAGCAGTCCTCTGCCGAGCAGAGAGCCCGATTCGGGGCTTGATCCCAGGACTCTGAAACCATGACCTGTGCCGAAGGCAGAGGATTAACCCACTGAGCCACCCAGGTACCCTGATGAGAGAATTCTTACTAGAAACAAAGGATCCTGGGAGAAAATGGAATGACATTTTTAAAGTTGTTCTGAGTTAACTTGTGTCTAATCTCCTCTGGATTCATATGATCAAGTCTTAACACCCAGGACCCCAGAATATGATCTTACTTGGAAATAGGGCCTTTACAGATATAATCATGTTCTATTTATCCAAAGACATATATAAGAAAGTAAAAATATGAGCCCCAGATTGCAGAAGCTATTTGTAAAACATTTATTTGACAAAGGACTCATTGCCAAGATATATATGGAACTCCTACAAATCAATAAGAGAAACCTGATAATCCAATTTAAAGATAGTAAAAGGACCTCCACAATCATATCACAAAATAAAATACCCAAATTACCAATAAGAATACGAGGTGCGCTTATCTTACATGTCATTAGGGAACAGCAATTAAAACCACAGTGAGGGGGTACCTGGGTGGCTCAGTGGTTAAAGCCTCTACCTTCAGCTCAGGTCATGATCCCAGGGGGTCCCTGCATCGGGCTCTCTGCTCAGCGAGGAGCCTGCTTCCTCCTCTCTCTCTGCCTGCCTTTCTGCCGGCTTGTGATCTCTGTCTGTCAAATTAAAAAAAAAATAATTATAAAACCACAGTGAGAACCACTACTTATCCATCGAAATGACCAAATTTAAAAAACTGACCTTAGCACCTTAGCAAGTGTTAGCAAGTGAAGCAATGAAAATTACTCTGATACTGATTGTAGGAATATAAGTTGGTACAACCACTTGGGAAAACTTGTTGAATTTATAAATATCAAATAATATAGATAATTCACTCCTGGATATATATCTCCCCCCACAGCGTGAAAATTCACTAAAAATGCTTATAGTAGCATTATTTATAATTATTAAAAACTTAAAACTATCCAGAAGTCTATAAAAAGAACAACTGAATAAGTATATTGTGTTCTGTCCATGTAATGGACTACTTAGCCATGGGAATAAATAAACTATTGCTGTGCATACACACTCAAAGAATAATATGCGAATCCCATAAACATAATGTTAAGTGACATATGCCAGAAAATAAAGATCATATTCCATTTTTACAAAATTCTGTTGGCAGGCAGAATGACCCATATGATAAAAGTTAAGAGCACCAGAATTGGGATAAATTTCATTGGGTGCCTTCTGAAACCATGCACTTGGAAGGTAAAAAGAAGACAGCATCACTTCTGTGATAATCTCTCATTATCCATATGTGGGAGTTACTATGGAATAAACTGGCTGCCATGACTATGGAGACTGAGAAGTCCCACAGTATCTGCAAGGGGGACACCAGAGAAAGCTGGTGGTGCAGTTTGAAGGCCTAGAAACTGGAGAACGAAAGTCTGAAGGCCCTCCAAAATCAGGAATGTCAAAGGAACAATGTCCTCAGTCAGGTAAAGAGAGAAAATGGGAGTCCTCCCTTCCTCCATGTTTTTGTTCTATTCAGGCCCTTAATAGATTGGATGACACCCATGCGCACAGAGGAGAGATAGAAGCTACAAATGCAGATGCTAATCTTCTCTGGAAATATCCCCATGGACACACCCCACAATAAAGTTTACGCAGGTCTCTGGGTACCCCATGACCCGATCATGGGGTGACACATAAATTTAACTAATATTTTATGTTGACCCATAAAGTTAACTCTCACAGATGTATAACCTGAACCTAATCATGAGGAATCATCAGATAATCCCACCTTGAGGAACAGTCTACAAATAACTTCTCTATCAAGGTTACCAGGGACAGACTGAGAAACCATCCCCATTTAAAGGAGACTAGAGAGACACAAAAACCAAACGCAAATGTTGGATCAATCTTTGATCCTGGAAGGCATCCAGAACTGGTAAGGAGGACTATCCACACATGTGTGCTGATGGACACACACACATGCTCTAAATATGAGTGACTGGATATATATGGATTAGGTTCCCATATTAGATAATAGAATAATACTGATAATTTCTTGATTTTAATAGTTATACTATGTTTATGTAAGCAAATGTCCTCATTCGTAGGAAATACACATGGCAGATTTAGGAGTAGAGAGGCATAGTATCTGTAGTTTACTTTTCAGAAAAAAAATCATATGAGATTACTTTCAAATTATCACAGAGAAAATGAGAAAGCATATGTGATTAAGAATTAATAATTGAAAATCTATGAAGAGTGAATAGGGATTCATTTTTTTTTAATTCTGGCTACTGTTCTGTAAGTGTGAAATTATTTGAAAGTTAAGTTAGAAAAAAATTATTAAAAAATCCCAGTGAAGATATAAAACTTGAGAGAGCTAGATTAAAATATATACTTAGTGGTTCTTCAATCCTAAATCTATCTGAAATTTGACAGAAAGAAACTGTATTTTTGTTCCCCAATTCAGAATGTTTCCGAACCTGGACTGGATTGCTCGATGGAAGAACCAAGCAGCATTTGGACATCTTATGAGGATAGGAGGTTTATTTGACACTGATGGGCTCACAGAAGACTGTTCTCCAAAAGTGTGAGCCCTGAGCACAAGCTGGGGGGGGGGTGTGATTTATACACTTCTACTTCCATATACATGGTACTCTGGATGTGAGTGGCAAGCGGGGTAGGAAGAAGAACCCGGAAGGGCCTTGGGGCAGGGACTGGGATTCCCCTGCTGGCTTGGTCAGCCATCTGAGAACACAGATTTTCCTTATCAAGAACACACAATCATGACCACCTTAAAACTACTGTTCTGTTCCCCCACCCTATCCCCATTACCTGTCTTTTGGTACCCAGAAGATCCTACAATTCCATGTCAATTGTAACTAGAAAGACACAGGGAGAGAGACAAAGTCTATCTATATATATTCATAAAAGTATCTTTTTCACATCACAGTTAGACATGAGTCAAGATGCTCTTCTAGAAGACTATTTCGAGTGGTAATTCAGGGATCCATGCTTCTTTCATTGCATAGCCCCACCATTTTATCCTCTAGCTCCCAGACGTGTGTGTGTGGGGGGGAGAGATCCTAGACACAAGCATGGGGTCACCAGAGTGTTGCATATCATTCCGTGTGCCCAGAACTCAATAACATCATCTCTGTAATTACCAGGGCAGCTAAGAAATGTGGTGGGGGGATGGGCATTAGTGATCACTAACAATTCTGCCACACCAGTTCAGATGTACTGGACAGTAGGAATGAACCAGGTAATGTGCCCCCCCTTCCCCTAGCATTCAACATAACAACTCACCTGTTCTGCCTATTTTTGGGTTACTGGTCGAATCCAGTCTGCTTAAATGCAAGCATCACAACATGCAATGAACTTGAACTAATTCTGTCAAACCACAGAAAAGAAACATTATTCTGGGAACTCAGAAGCACAGACTTCTAAAACCCCTTTATTACTGAAACCAGGGGAAAATTTTAGAAACCTATTTGGCTCCATGACACAGGAGGAGTCAAGAAGAAAGATATTGCTGAGATGCTAAGACAAAAAAGGAAAATGTATAATAATATCGAGCAATTAAAAGTGAAATTACAGAAATATAATTTTTATTGGGGCAGAGTGGGCCCCAATGAGTGTCTTTCTTCAAGTTTTTTTTTTTTTTACAAAAAAATCAGAAGACAATGGAGAATAATTTTATAAAGTTTTGAGGAAAGGGGAAAGTAGCCTAAGAATTTAAATAGTTTTTGTGATTTGCCCTTGAAGAAAGACACTAAACCCAAAAATATCATCATGAGAGACATTTTTCTTTCTTATGAGAAATGAAGTGAGTTTATATATAACACTATTGTTTTAAACCAGTCACACCAATATCTGTGTGCTTTTTCTCCAGAATATTAGCTACAGGTTGCAGCAAAATGGAGAAGAATGAAGAACAACACAATGCTTGCAACTTTCCTGTTAAAAACCCATCTTTGTTTTTTAATTTGCTAGCCTGCTTCATTTTAGAGGATAAAGGGAATCTTGCCCTTCAATGCCCCAAATAATGTGAAAGTATAGTGACACGTGTCTCTACTGAACTTTCCCAAAGTACTGTTTCAAACAGGGTGGTCAGGGAAAACTTCATTTATAAGGTATAATTTAAGCAAAGACTTGAAATGAGGGAGTCAGACTTGTAGATTGCTGGTGAAAGTGATCCAGGCAGAAGAAAGATCAAGTGCAAATGCCCTGAGGCAGGTGGTATGAGGATAGCAAAGAGACCAACTTGGCTGAGGAAGGAGAAGAGCAGGAGATGAAGGTCATGGAGGCCAGGGAGTTTACAGTTCATGTGGGGCTTGTAGATCATCATAAGGACTTTGATCTTCACTCTGACACAATTTCTGGAAGGTTTTGGGCAACAGAAATTATCTCCTTTATTTTTAAAAGAAGTTGCTCTAGACATTGTATGGAAAATAACCTTGAGATGGAGTATGGGCAGAGGAGGGTGGGGTCGAGAGTGGTTGTAGAAAGCTCAGCAATGAGGCTACTATGACAGCCAAGGCATGCATGATCACAGTGTGGGTCCAGATGATCATCTTGAAGATCCAGAGAAGTGCTCAGAGTCTGCATATATTAGGAAGGTCAAATGCATAGCACTTGCTGGTGGCGTGGATGTGGAGAATTAGAGAAAGAGAAGTAAAAGGAAAGCACTCTATCTCAATTCAACAACTCTGTCAAGTTCAACAATACAATGATCCTACAACCTTTTAAAACTCACAACTCCCTTAAAGCATTTTTCCTTCTCTCACAACAGCCACTCCATTCCCATCACGACAAACTCTCCTTTGCATATACCTCATCGCCCTTGTCTCACTTCCTCTCCATCGTTCTTACCTGGTGCTCACCTGCCTTGTTAATTCACCTCTGCCTAGAGCACACCTGCATCAGGAACTAGACATAGTCAGAGAAGCAGACATAGCAATACTTTCTGAACTCATTGTAAACTCACTGTTAACAGCTACAAGGCAGATGTTAGAGTTGTTGGTGATATGAGAAATATTAGAGTCTCACAATTCCCTCATCTGGTCACTCATCCCCCCCCCCGTTTTTTCCTAGATTTCACAACTTCCTTCTCAAAACTCTAATTCCTTTCCACTCACTCATATTAATATTCTCTGCTTTTTTTCCTATCACTACAAATAAATCATCCAAGTCCCTATCCAAATCCAACCCTTACCATTGAGTACTGACTCCCATCTTGTCATGTCTATTCCAAGATACTTCATTTTCCCCATATCATCAAATTTCCTTTATCAGATCAATCCCATCAGTTTATAGATAAATATTTCCTCTTCTACTAAAATTCAATTTCTCTGCTCCCATTTGTAGCAAATCTCTTAAAAACTGTCTTTCTTCTTTGCTTCTATTTCTTCTTACTCTATTCCTCTTGAACTCATTCCAGGAAAGCTTTTCCATACATTACTTCACTGAGATAGCTCTTTATGAGATATTCCTTGACTGCTCCCCCCCATTGTCAGATACAGTAGCTAGATATCAGTCCAATTCCTAATCCTACTTGAACTAGTACTGGCGTTTGACAGCCTGGAATACGTTTTTCTTCTTGAAACAGCTTTCCAATACGCAGCTTAGGGGTTACATTTCCTTCCAGTCTCCACACACTTCACTGACAGCACATTCTTTCTCCATCTTCTTTACTGGGTCCTCATCCCTCTGACCTTTTAAATACTGGCCTTCTCGGGACTCCCGTAACTTTCTTGGTGACCTCATCCGGTTTCACAGCAGTCAATACCTCCAGTACCCTGGTGCCTCCAAATTTATGTCTCCTCAGAACTTCCTATTTCTTTATCTAACTGTATAACTATAAACCTATGTTTCCTTCGGATGACTAATTGGATTCTCACATTAACTCCAGATTGTTGATACCCTCTGTGCCACCAAACCTGACTCTCCCACATTCTTGTCCATTTCAATAAATGAAAATAGTATTCTTCCTACTGCTATGACAACAAATTTGGAGTTCACCTTAGTTTTTCCTCTAGACCTTACAACTCCAGACTTCTGAGAAGCTCCTGTCAGATTTATCATTAACTAATATCCAGAGTCGGGAAATTTCACCGGCTCCACAACGAGCACTGCAATTCTAGTCATCTAGACTCCTGAAACAGCCTCTGAACTAGTCATTCCCATTCTGTTCTGAGCCTCCTTCAGGCTGTATTTCACATAAAAGCTAGAATGATCTTCTAAAAATGTACCTTGTCTTCAGTTCAGAATCTTCCCAAAACTTCCCATTTGGAGTAAATACTAAGTCCTTACGATGGCCTAAAAAGTCTTTCCAGTTCTTCTTTGACTTCCTTTATCCATCTTCTCTTTCAAGTAGCTAAACACCCAGTCTCTCACATCCCCATTGATTAGTTAGAGTTCTCCCAAATCTCCAACTTTATGTTATGTATGTGTATATTTTATTATAAGGGAAGACTTATGTGATTGTGGAGGCTGAAAACATCAAAATATGCAGACCCCAAGTCCCTATTTGAGTCCAAAGGCTAGCACACTACTTAATGTAGAACTAGGAAGAGGTGGTGCTTCAACTGAGAGGTCATCAGACAGGAAGAGCTAATATTTTGGTTCATAGACTATCAGAATTCTCTCCCACTCTTGAGATGGTCAGACTTTGTTCTATTCAGGTCTTCAACCAACTGGATGAGGCCCACCAGTGTCAGAAAGAACAACCTGTTTCACTTGGTCTACCAAATTAAATGTTAATTTCAGTCCGAAACACTCTCACAGAAATACCCAGAATAAAGTATAGCCAAATATGTGGGCACTCCTTGGTCCAGTCAGGCTAACACCATAAAATTAACCATTATATCCACAGGGACCTCAGCATTTACTGTTTCTTCTTAGAATACTCCCTCCCTAGGTATCCACATAACTTTCTTGTTCACTTTCTTCAGGTCTCTTCTCAAGGGTTATATTAACAGGGGGGGTAATACTCTGACCCCTCACCCATTTTATATGAGCACTCTCAGCTCTTTCTTGCCTATTATTTTTTTCTCTCTTAACATGTTATAGTACATGTTTGTTTGTTTATTGATTCTTCTCCCTCTCAGTTTTCAGGAGCCTGTAAACTCAATGAGGGAAAGAATTTTTTCTGTTTTGTTCACTGCTGAATCCTCACAGCCTGCCATACAGTAGTCCATCAGTAAATATGTGTTGCATAAACTAATTCTTGATTGTAACCATAAAATAACATCACCCATACATAAAAAAATAAAGATAAATGAGTGAAATTTACAGATGCCAAAATGATAATGTAAAACTCCCTTGAGAGTTAGTATTTTAAGGAATTTCTCTTTTTTATTTATTTCCTTTAAAAAAAAAAAACACATTTTATTTAAAGTCTGTCCACCAAGAAGAGTAGAGTTGGAGGAATGATGCTACCCAACCTCAGACTAATTATAAAGCTGTAGTAATCAAGACAATGTAACATTGATGAAGGAATAGACAAATAGATCAATGGAACTGAACAGAGAGTCCAGAATAAACCCCCATAAATACAGTCAACTGATCTTTAACAAAGAAGCAAGGGCAATACAACAGAGAAAGAATGGTCTCTTTGGTGAATTATGGGGGAATAACTGGGCATACACATACAAAATAATGAATCTGGACACAGATCTTACAGCCTTCACAAAAACCACAGACCTAAATGTAAAATGCAAAACTATAAAACTGATAATATAGGAGAAAACCTAGAAGACCTTGGGTATAATGATAACCCTTTAGATAAAACGCAAATGAGATGATCTAGGACAAAAATAACTGGTAAACTAGAATTCATTAAAATTAAAAACTTCTGCTCTGCAAAGGACAAAATCAAAAGAAGTAGAAGACAAGCCATAGACTGGAACAAAATATTTGCAAAACATGCATCTCATAAAGGATTGTTTCCAAAATATACAAGGAACTCTTAATATTTAATAAGGAAACAAACAACCTAATTTAAAAATGAGCTAAAGACCTTAACAGACACCTCACCAAAGCTGATATACAGATGGCAAATAAGCATACGAAAACATGTTGCACATCATGTCTTCAGGGAAATGTAAATTTTAAAAAAAAACTGTACATTACCACTTTATACTTATTAAAATGGCCAAGATCTGGAATATTGACAACCTCAAATGCTGGTGAGGATGTGGGTAACAAGAACATTTCTACACTGCTGGTCGGAATACAAAATGGCACACCTACTTCTGAAGATGGTTTGGTGATTTCTTGTAAAGCTAAACATACTCTGATCATAGGACCCAGCAATCACACTACTTAGTATTTATCCAAAGGAGTTAAAAATTTTTGTTCACACAAAAACCTAAGCAAAGATATAACAGGTTTATTCATCATTGATCAAACTTAGAAGCAAGCAAGATACCTTTCAGTAGATGAATGGATAAACTGTGGTAGACTTGGGCAACAGAATATTATCCAGCACTGAAAAAGAAATGAACTATCAAGGCATGAAAGAAATGGAGGAACCTGAATGAAAGAATCCAAAGAATCCAGTCTGAAAGGCTACAGTCTGTCTACATGATTCCAAATATATGACACCCTAGAAAAGACAAAACTGTGGAAACAATAAAATTATCAGTTATGGTCAGAGGTTGGGAGTCAGGGGAGAGATGAGTAGGTGGAGTACAGAGGATTTTTAGAGCACGAAATACCCTGGATTATATGATAATGGTGAATATAAATCATTAAACATTTTCCAAACCCATAAAATTAAAGAGTGATACATAGAGTGATACAACACTAAGAGTGATAGCCTTTGGGAAATTACAATATGTCAGAGTAGGTAAAAATGAACCACACATGTGTGGGGGTAAGGGGTGTATAGAAATCTCTGTATCTACCTCTCAATTTTTCTGTATAGTTAAAACTACTCTAAAAAAATTAAGTGTAAAAAAAAGTCCTATCAGTCTACACCCTATTATTACTGATTCTGCTGGTGTTTGAAGTGCAGAGAAAGGAACTGGAAATCGGAATTCAAATCTTTATTTTGTTCTTCAAAAATTTTTTTTTAAAGATTTTATTTATTTATTTGACAAAGAGATAGAGAGCACAAGTAGGCAGAGCAGCAGGCAGAGGCAGAGGGAGAAGCAGGCTCTCTGCTGAGCAGGGAGCCCGATATGGGACTCCATCCCAGGACCCTAGGATTGTGACCTGAGCTAAAGGGAGTCGCTTAACCAACTGAGCCACCCTGGTGCCCCCCAAAATTTTTAAAAAATTTTACATGGCTCAAATTTTTCTTTGATACCTTTGCTTTAAAAATAATGTGCTAGTTGTTCATTTAAGTGAAGGAGACCTATCATGCGAATTTCTTCATATACTGGTATAGAAATCTGTTGTTTTCACCAACAAGATAAGGTTAAGGTAAGAGTATTAATTTATTTCTTACATATGCCTCAAAACATTTTAATAAATGCTTGGTGAGCACTAATATACATCAGGTACTCTAACAGAAAGTTGTTACCTTCTTTGTTGTTATAAGCCCAGGGCTGGCAAACTATGTGTCCAGGTCACATCTAGCCCACTGCCCACTTTTATAACACAGTGTACTGGACCACAGCCATATTTGCTCACTTCTGTATTGTTGAGAGCTGATTTTGCTTCACAGTGGTAGAGGTGAAGAGTCGCAATAGAGACTCTGGTTCACAATCAAATTATTTAATAGCTTGTCCTTTACAAGGGAGGTTTTCTGACCCCTGCCCTGAGGAATATGCCATGATATAAAGGCATTGGCTCCTGACAGGAATATATAAAAGGGTTTAAGAAGAATGAGAGGAAGGATACCCTGGGTGGGCCAGTGAGGCAAGGTGGGTGAGGAGGTAAGACTGACATCGGGGGAAATCCGGTCATGTGTGCAGGAAACCAGAATGATTGGCAGTGAAAGTTCCATCTCCAAGGGAGATGGTGACTAGGGATAGGCTACTGCAGTGTTGCAAATAAGCTGTGGCTGTTGGAGTGGAGGCAGCCAGGACAGTCTGCTTATAAATCATGTGGAAATCCTTGACAGAAAGAGACCTGCAAAGGAACAAGAATGATACTGTGGCTGCAGAAAAATGTTTAGTAGAAGAGGAAACTAGAAATGCCTCATTTTTCTTACGCTTGAGAAGAAAAACACGTTGTTGGTAGCACTGTGATTGGAGAGACCTAACTGAAACCACAGCCTCTTGCCTTTCTGCTAGAGCCTGCTGCTGTTCTCTCCACCGAAATCTCAAAGCAAACATACATGTTCATACTGGTCATAAGTAGAGCTGACTCTTTTGGGGATTATCTACTGGAGAAATACTGTTTGAGCAGAGGAAGGTGGTATTAGAGCAAAGCTATTTCAGGTGTAGATGGGTAGCGTTCAACAGGTTTTGAAATGAGAAGAAATATACACCTTTCAGACAGCAGTTCCAGGGACAAGGCAGACAGAGAAAATGTCACTGAGGCAGAAGGTATCCCACCTGTAGCCCATTATTCACCACAGCCTGAGGGCCTTCTCTGGCCGCTGGATCCCACTCAGTCCAAGGGCTCAGAAAGCTGGAAGATCTAGAAAATACCACTCACGCCCAGCAGCATGGGCTACAAATGGCTAAAGGGAGTGGGCAAAATAAATCCCCAATTCTCGTCATCTCTCAGAGTTTCCTTGTGGGGCTGAGCTCCCCATCGACTATAGTAATCCTGGCTTGAGAACATACCCTTTCCTGTCTTACTTCCCTACTCCTCTACTGGTCCTGGGATCACCTCAAATCATTGTCCCCAAGTCTCCTTCTGGGAGAACCCAAATTAAGCCTATTAATTAATTAACCCAAATCAAGTTCTATACATTAAGACAAGAGGTGGCATGAAACAGGTCACCTCATGAGGATATGTCTGAATTGTAGTCAAAGAAGAATATTGAGCTTGTACTAAGAAAAACAGGTTCAAGTTTCTGGTTTGAGGAGCAAGATGAAGCCTTAAATGCAAGAACAAAACTTAGGAGTTTTCAGTCTTAAGAGCATCTAAAGTATTAATATGGGTCAGAAAAAGCTGGACGTATGTATATACCATGTTAAGATCTCGGGGCTTCAAAGTTGAGTAACCAAAGTTTCCTACGCTCCCATGACACGATGACACATGAGACTTCAGGGTTGTCAGCGTCTTTTCACGGTCACGGCCGTGTCTCATCCTGGATGCATCTCTGTGGGAATCCAGCATATATATACACTGGCCTCCTGAAAAGGTGAAAGGTCAAGAGTGGTTGATAGTTCCGAAGATTGTAAATGGGAGAGGTGGACCGAGAGTCCAGGACTTCTGAGAACTGGGTGAGCTCTTTATTATTTTCTTTTTTTTTTCCTTTCTTCCTACCGCTCTGCTCCTTTGCTATTATAATGTTAATTAGAGGATTAGAATTGTACAGACCACAAAAGGCAAGAATTTTCTCTGTCTACTCAATTGTGTGTAGCAATCTAATACCATTCCATCCAACATGTATTTGTAGGGCATTTAATAAGAAAAAGGAATAGTTTCTACTGTAGGTGAGATAAAGGACACACATTTGTCAGAATATAAGGAAACAAGTTAGCAGTGTTTGTTGCATTTTATAGAGAGAGCCATGACAAATACTGATGTGATAAATTATGTGATTCAGACAAGGCCAGTACTGATGCTAAGGTACGGAGTCTTCAGGGGAAGCTGACTAAAAGGTCAGCATTTGAACAGACATTGCGGGACGGATGGAATATGGTGCTGGAGAAGAGAGATCACTCTCCAGAAGGATGGCAAGGGGGAAGGCATCATCATGGAGAAGAACACGATTTGGATGGAAGATAGTGAGCAGTAGGAGAGCATTTTTACAGCTTTTTGACGGGTTTTCTAGGTTTTTTCATGGCCTGTGACAAAAAATATAATTATGGTGATGATGATGATGATGATACTAATTTGATGCACCATAATTTATGCAACTTTCCTTGATCTTTATACCATATTTAATTCTCAGCCCTCTCTCTTCCTTAACTCATTCCTCACCTTTGTCTCATCCTTATCCCTTCCTCCAAGCATATCCCATTCTTCCTCACACCTCTGAACTCCAGCCTATGCATGAGACAAATCTCCTTTTTTACCCTCCAAGAGATTTAAACCATTAAATTAGTTTAATGGTAAACTCATTTCCAATCCATTGGTAATTAGCCACTCATTAGTTTAATTAATCAATTAATTAATAGCAATAAGAAAGCTAATTATTTTAAGTAATAATGAATTATTAAACAATAAAACTGTCTAACTAGTTAGTTAATTGGTTATTAAGCTGATTAGTTGGTGATTTTTTTAAAAGCTGAAATTTTAACTGTTGGGTTTTGGCTGTATTAAAAAGTTCCTGTATTAAATAGCTACATAAAAATGCTGTGTTTCTTTATATGAGCTTGGTGACATAGCAGGTAGATTACAACATAGTATTTACATATCATTGCTAAAATCAAATTCAGTTGGAATAAATTTTGCTGTCCTCAGTCAGTATGTGTTTACACAGCCATGGATCCCACACTTCTACCCAAGTACATCCATCCTAATAGGCATATAATATTTTGACGTGGCTTTTAATTTTGTGTTTCCCAGAGGCTTTTAGATATCATTAGAAAGTGAACCAACAGTAAAATTCACAGTGGGGGTGGAGATAGATGGATGAGTATAGGGGACCCAGCAGGAAAAGGAGAGCAAAACTTGTCCCAGGACTAGGCAATGGACTAAGTGTTTGACTCAGAGTTAGGAGAGTAATAGATTTTAATATTGGATGAATAGAGGACTCAGCTTTCTAGTAGGGAACTCTACTTACATGGATCATTTTAGGATAGATAAATTAAATACCATAGTTATTCCTTAAGGCTGATCAAACTTAATAGCTATGGTGGATTAAAAATGTCCACAGTTTTTTGCCACTCCTTCCACCAAGGGATGGCATCTGTATCCTTTCTCATGTGAGCTCTGAGCTGTCCCTATGACTTGCTTTGACCAACAGAATATCCTAGAATGGCATTATACCAGTACTGCAGCATAGGTCCTCAGGATCCTTGCCCTCTTAGAAGCCAGTTGCCATCTACACTCCTGGAGAATAGCCATGTGCAGGAAGACTCTGGAGAATGAGAGATTACGAAAGAAGAGAAGACCAATGAGACACAGCCATCCTAGAAACCCAGCGGAGGCATCAAACATGAGAGGGAAGCCATCTTGCGTCTTCCACAATTGTGAGAGACCCAGGTCAGTACTACTACAGAGAGCAGAGATAATCCAACCCTGCCAAATCATACACTGACTGCAAATCATGAACAAATAAATGGTGGTTGTTCTAAGTCACTAGGTTATGGGGCAGAGATAGGTAACAGCAGTAATTGGTACTTGCAATAAGTGTACTTCTGTTCAATAATTTAAAAATAAATAAATAGAAGCCTGAGACTGCAGCATCAGTGTTGGGAATGAACTGATGGTGGGGTGACAAGGAAATTGTTGGTGAGCTAGGAAAAGCAATGAGGAAATTACTAATGGAAGCTGGATATGGGACAATACCTGCTATGTAGAGGTAAATTTTTGGCAATACCACTGCTTGTGGTAATGACAAATTGTAGAAAATGTACCTAATGAATTTATAGATTTGCACAAGATTACTAGGCAGAATGCTTAAAGTGCTCTTTGACTTTATTCAGCAGCATGTCAGAAGGTATTGTGATGGAGATGAGCTAAAGAAAGAAATATTAGCTATGCAAGCAAAAATGTAGGGGAAGCATCGAGGGCTCTGGATAGCTTTCCAGACAGCAAAAGATTTTCAAAATGAGAAAATGCCTCATGGCAAAGATCAAGTCCAGGTTACACTGAATAAAATATGATCTCAAGGTAAAAAGCAGACAAAAGATGTGGCTGAAAGATGCTTGTTAAGGTTTCTGAAAGATTTACGACAGTCTCCTATCCCCTCTCAGCAAGACCAAATGACTTCTAAATTCTTAAGGATTTTGCCGTATATTAGTTTGACACACTCAAAGTAGGCAAAAGTTTGTTCAGCAGGAACTACAAATAGGGCTTTTAGTGCACAGAATAAAGCTCCGAAATATTCATAGAAAACCCAAAAAGTTTTTAAGAGAATGACTTTTGACAAAGCATCACCAGCTTGGGACTAAAATGGACAAGAACAGTTCAAAATGAAAAGAGGTCTGTGGGCTCTCAATTTTCTGTGTACAAGAAGCAGGTTGAGTGAGCTATTTTTAGCTGCAAGTAAAACCATCTGTTCCAGGAAGTGAAGGGCTTCTCAGAGGATATAAACAAAAAAGTAGAAGGCAAAATCGAGATCTGCAGACAGCAATGGATGAAAGAGCAAAAGGAGGCCTCATCAGGGAACATTCTCTGTCCAGTGGACCTGGCTGGATCCTAAGCAAACGAATACATTATTGTTCTTTTAAGTCTGTGTGTTTTAAAATGACTTGTTCTACCCATGTAGCAGATAACTGTAATAGTCTTGACTTGTGCATTACAACAAACTTGGAAAAGATTAATTTGGTCCCTCATTCTCATATAGGTCTATGAATATAATAAATTTTAAAATGGGGGCACAATTACAAAAGCAATTTCTGAAGAGAGATCACAACAGATAACTGTCAGTTAAAAGCCTCTCCATCCAAGTGAGCCATGGTCCTTGAAGGATGCAATGTACCCTGGAGATGTTTGGACAAAGTATCTCAAAATGCTACAGTGTCGACCTAATATTTTAAACACATTTTCCTTATCATCTAATGAAAGCCAAGTCATACTAAATTCCAGTATATATCCAAAGGAAGTTAGAATCATTTGTGTTCCCCATTACTTTTTTGTACCTTCACAAATATTTTCTCCCAGTGTTTTAACTGAAAGGCAACAAAACCCAATACTTATTCATAGAAATCACAGCATTCATCCCACGTAATTTAAATATAATAATATTGGTAACAATTTTTGGAAGAGGAGTGGAAGATACAGGCTTCCAGCTAGGGAATGAGGAAGTCACAGGAATAAAAGACACAACATAAGGAATATGGTCAATGATAGTCTGATAGCATTGTATGGTGACAGATGGTAGTACACCTGTGGTGAGCATAACATAATGTATAAACTTGCCAAATCACTATGCTGTATTCCCCAAATTAATGTGGCATTGTGTGTCAACTATGCTGAAATTAGAAATTAAAACAAGTAAATAAGTAAGAAGTATATTCTGAACTTAGAATCATGTTTGTGCAGGTGAATTTTCAGGATAGATTCTTTGATGTGGGATTGTTAAGCCAAAGGGTAAATGTATACATAATATTGTTAATGATTGCCGTATTACATCAATAAAGCATACACCACACCCTGCTCTCCCATGAGCAATGCATCAGACTGCCACCCTCTCATCAGAGTGTCTGGTAAAAGCTACTGAAGTTTTGCCTGGCTGATGTGTGATAAATGGTTTCTCAATGTAGTTTTAATTTACATTCCTCTCGATATGGGTAAGCTGAAAACATCTCTTTGTATGTTTAATGGCCATTAGTACATCATTTTTTTTTTTAATTTTTTATTTTTATAAACATATATTTTTATCCCCAGGGGTACAGGTCTGTGAATCACCAGGTTTACACACTTCACAGCACTCACCAAATCACATACCCTCCCCAATGTCCATAATCCCACCCCCTTCTCCCAAACCCCCTCCCCCCGGCACCCCTCAGTTTGTTTTGTGAGATTAAGAGTCACTTATGGTTTGTCTTCCTCCCAATCCCATCTTGTTTCATTTATTCTTCTACCCACTTAAGCCTCCATGTTGCATCACCACTTCCTCATATCAGGGATATCATATGATAGTTGTCTTTCTCTGCTTGACTTATTTCGCTAAGCATGATACGCTCTAGTTCCATCCATGTTGTCGCAAATGGCAAGATTTCATTTCTTTTGATGGCTGCATAGTATTCCATTGTGTATATATACCACATCTTCTTGATCCATTCATCTGTTGATGGACATCTAGGTTCTTTCCATAGTTTGGCTATTGTGGACATTGCTGCTATAAACATTCGGGTGCATGTGTCCCTTTGGATCACTACATTTGTATCTTTAGGGTAAATACCCAATAGTGCAATTGCTGGGTCATAGGGCAGTTCTATTTTCAACATTTTGAGGAACCTCCATGCTGTTTTCCAGAGTGGCTGCACCAGCTTGCATTCCCACCAACAGTGTAGGAGGGTTCCCCTTTCTCCGCATCCTCGCCAGCATCTGTCATTTCCTGACTTGTTGATTTTAGCCATTCTGACTGGTGTGAGGTGATATCTCATTGTGGTTTTGATTTGTATTTCCCTGATGCCGAGTGATATGGAGCACTTTTTCATGTGTCTGTTGGCCATCTGGATGTCTTCTTTGCAGAAATGTCTGTTCATGTCTTCTGCCCATTTCTTGATTGGATTATTTGTTCTTTGGGTGTTGAGTTTGCTAAGTTCTTTATAGATTCTGGACACTAGTCCTTTATCTGATATGTCATTTGCAAATATCTTCTCCCATTCTGTCAGTTGTCTTGTGATTTTGTTAACTGTTTCCTTTGCTGTGCAAAAGCTTTTGATCTTGATGAAATCCCAGTAGTTCATTTTTTCCCTTGCTTCCCTTGCCTTTTGCGTTGTTCCTAGGAAGATGTTGCTGCGGCAGAGGTCGAAGAGGTTGCTGCCCGTGTTCTCAAGGATTTTGATGGATTCCTTTCGTACATTGAGGTCCTTGATCCATTTTGAGTCTATTTTTGTGTGTGGTGTAAGGAAATGGTCCAATTTCATTTTTCTGCATGTGGCTGTCCAATTTTCCCAGCACCATTTATTGAAGAGGCTGTCTTTTTTCCATTGGACATTCTTTCCTGCTTTGTCGAAGATTAGTTGACCATAGATTTGAGGGTCTATTTCTGGGCTCTCTATTCTGTTCCATTGATCTATGTGTCTGTTTTTGTGCCAGTACCATGCTGTCTTGATGATGACAGCTTTGTAATAGAGCTTGAAGTCCAGAATTGTGATGCCACCAACGTTGGCTTTCTTTTTCAATATCCCTTTGGCTATTCGAGGTCTTTTCTGGTTCCATATAAATTTTAGAATTATTTGTTCCATTTCTTTGAAAAAGATGGATGGTACTTTGATAGGAATTGCATTAAATGTGTAGATTGCTTTAGGTAGCATAGACATTTTCACAATATTTATTCTTCCAATCCAGGAGCATGGAACATTTTTCCATTTCTTTGTGTCTTCCTCAATTTCTTTCATGAGTACTTTATAGTTTTCTGAGTATAGATTCTGTGTCTCTATGGTTAGGTTTATTCCTAGGTATCTTATGGTTTTGGATGCAATTGTAAATGGGATTGACTCCTTAATATCTCTTTCTTCTGTCTTGCTGTTGGTGTAGAGAAATGCAACTGATTTCTGTGCATTGATTTTATATCCTGACACTTTACTGAATTCCTGTATAAGTTCTAGCAGTTTTGGAGTGCATTCTTTTGGGTTTTCCACATATAGTATCATATCATCTGCGAAGAGTGATAATTTGACTTCTTCTTTGCCGATTTGGATGCCTTTAATTTCCTTTTGTTGTCTGATTGCTGAGGCTAGGACCTCTAGTACGATGTTGAATAGCAGTGGTGATAATGGACATCCCTGCCGTGTTCCTGACCTTAGCGGAAAAGCTTTCAGTTTTTCTCCATTGAGAATGATATTTGCGGTGGGTTTTTCATAGATGGCTTTGATGATATTGAGGTATGTGCCCTCTATCCCTACACTTTGAAGAGTTTTGATCAGGAAGGGATGTTGTACTTTGTCAAATGCTTTTTCAGCATCTATTGAGAGTATCATATGGTTCTTGTTCTTTCTTTTATTGATGTGTTGTATCACATTGACTGATTTGCGGATGTTGAACCAACCTTGCAGCCCTGGAATAAATCCCACTTGGTCGTGGTGAATAATCTTTTTAATGTACTGTTGAATCCTATTGGCTAGTATTTTGTTGAGTATTTTCGCATCTGTGTTCATCAAGGATATCGGTCTATAGCTCTCTTTTTTGGTGGGATCCTTGTCTGGTTTTGGGATCAAGGTGATGCTGGCCTCATAAAATGAGTTTGGAAGTTTTCCTTCCATTTCTATTTTTTGGAACAGTTTCAGGAGAATAGGAATTAGTTCTTCTTTAAATGTTTGGTAGAATTCCCCCGGGAAGCCGTCTGGCCCTGGGCTTTTGTTTGTTTGGAGATTTTTAATGACTGTTTTCAATCTCCTTACTGGTTATGGGTCTGTTCAGGCTTTCTATTTCTTCCTGGTTCAGTTGTGGTAGTTTATATGTCTCTAGGAATGCATCCATTTCTTCCAGATTGTCAAATTTATTGCCGTAGAGTTGCTCATAGTATGTTCTTATAATAGTTTTTGTATTTCTTGGTGTGTTAGTTGTGATCTCTCCTCTTTCATTCATGATTTTATTTTATTTGGGTCCTTTCTCTTTTCTTTTTGATAAGTCGGGCCAGGGGTTTATCAATTTTATTAATTCTTTCAAAGAACCAGCTCCTAGTTTCGTTGATTTGTTCTATTGTTTTTTTTGGTTTCTATTTCATTGATTTCTGCTCTGATCTTTATGATTTCTCTTCTCCTGCTGGGCTTAGGGTTTCTTTCTTGTTCTTTCTCCAGCTCCTTTAGGTGTAGGGTTAGGTTGTGTACCTGAGACCTTTCTTGTTTCTTGAGAAAGGCTTGTACCGCTATATATTTTCCTCTCAGGACTGCCTTTGTTGTGTCCCACAGATTTTGAACCGTTGTGTTTTTTCATTATCATTTGTTTCCATGATTTTTTTTTTTCAATTCTTCTTTAATTTCCGGTTGACCCATTCATTCTTTAGAAGGATACTGTTTAGTCTCCATGTATTTGGGTTCTTTCCAAACTTCCTTTTGTGGTTGAGTTCTAGCTTTAGAGCATTGTGGTCTGAAAATATGCAGGGAATGATCCCAATCTTTTGATACCGGTTGAGTCCTGATTTAGGACCGAGGATGTGATCTATTCTGGAGAATGTTCCATGTGCACTAGAGAAGAATGTGTATTCTGTTGCTTTGGGATGAAATATTCTGAATATATCTGTGATGTCCATCTGGTCCAGTGTGTCATTTAAGGCCTTTATATCCTTGCTGATCTTTTGCTTGGATGACCTGTCCATTTCAGTGAGGGGAGTGTTAAAGTCCCCTACTATCATTGTATTATTGTTGATGTGTTTCTTTGATTTTGTTATTAATTGGTTTATATAGTTGGCTGCTCCCACATTGGGGGCATAGATATTTTAAAATTGTTAAATCTTCTTGTTGGACAGACCCTTTGAGTATGATATAGTGTCCTTCCTCATCTCTTATTATAGTCTTTGGCTTAAAATCTAATTGATCTGATATAAGGATTGCCACTCCTGCTTTCTTCTGATGTCCATTAGCATGGTAAATTCTTTTCCACCCCCTCACTTTAAATCTGGAGGTGTCTTCGGGCTTAAAATGTGTTTCTTGGAGGCAACATATAGATGGGTTTTGTTTTTTATCCATTCTGATACCCTGTGTCTTTTGACAGGGGCATTTAGCCCATTCACATTCAGGGTAACTATTGAGAGATATGAATTTAGTGCCATTGTATTGCCTGTAAGGTGACTGTTACTGTATATGGTCTCTGTTCCTTTCTGATCTACCACTTGTAGGCTCTCTCTTTGCTTAGAGGACCCCTTTCAAGATTTCCTGTAGAGCTGGTTTGGTATTTGCAAATTCTTTCAGTTGTTGTTTGTCCTGGAAGCTTTTAATCTCTCCTTCTATTTTCAGTGATAGCCTAGCTGGATATAGTATTCTTGGCTGCATGTTTTCTCGTTTAGTGCTCTGAAAATATCATGCCAGCTCTTTCTGGCCTGCCAGGTCTCTGTGGATAAGTCAGCTGCCAATCTAATATTTTACCATTGTATGTTACAGACTTCTTTTTCCCGGGCTGCTTTCAGGATTTTCTCTTTGTCATTGAGACTTGTAAATTTTACTATTAGGTGACGGGGTGTGGGCCTATTCTTATTGATTTTGAGGGGCATTCTCTGAACCTCCTGAATTTTGATGCTCGTTCCCTTTGCCATATTGGGGAAATTCTCCCCAATAATTCTCTCCAGTATACCTTCTTCTCCCCCCTCTCACTTTCTTCTTCTTCTGGAATCCCAATTATTCTAATGTTGTTTCGTCTTATGGTGTCACTTATCTCTCGAATTCTCCCCCGTGGTCCAGTAGCTGTTTGTCCCTCTTTTGATCAGCTTCTTTATTCTCTGTCATTTGGTCTTCTATATCACTAATTCTTTCTTCTGCCTCATTTATCCTAGCAGTGAGAGCCTCCATTTTTGATTGCACCTCATTAATAGCTTTTTTGATTTCAACTTGGTTAGATTTTAGTTCTTTTATTTCTCCAGAGAGGGCTTTTATATCTCTCGAGAGGGTTTCTCTAATATCTTCCATGCCTTTTTCGAGCCCGGCTAGAACCTTGAGAATTGTCATTCTGAACTCTAGATCTGACATATTACCGATGTCTGTATTGATTAGGTCCCTAGCCTTCGGTACTGCCTCTTGTTCTTTTTTTTTGTGTTGAATTTTTACGTCTTGTCATTTTGTCCAGATAAGAGTAAATGAAGGGGCAAGTAAAATACTAAAAGGGTGGCAACAACCCCAGGAAAATATGCTTTAACCAAATTAGAAGAGATCCAAAATCGTGAGTGGGGAGAAAGGGGATAAAAAGAGGTTCAAAAAGGAAGAAAGAAAAAAAAAAAAAAAGAAAAAAAGAAAAAGAAAAAAAAAAAAAAAAAAAAAGAAAAAGAATTTTTTAAAAAAAAGAGAAAACACCTAAGAAAAATGTAAAAAAGAAAAAAATATATATATTAGATAAACTAGTATAAAATCGTTAAAAAAAAAAAAAAAAGGTAACAGTTAAAAAAAATTTTACCCGAAGGCGAGAAAAAAAAAAAATGAAAAAGAAAAAATTAAATTAACTGCAAGACTAAAAAAAATCACAGGAAAAAAGCCATGAGTTCCGTGCTTGGCTTTCTCCTCCTCTGGAATTCTGCTGCTCTCCTTGGTATTGAAACCGCACTCCTTGGTAGGTGAACTTGGTCTCGGCTGGATTTCTTGTTGATTTTCTGGGGGAGGGGCCTGTTGTAGTGATTCTCAAGTGTCTTTGCCCCAGGCGGAATTACACCGCCCTTACCAGGGGCCGGGGTGAGTAATCCGCTCGGGTTTGCTTTCAGGAGCTTTTGTTCCCTGAGCGCTTTCCGTAGAGTTCCAGAGGACGGGAATACAAATGGCGGCCTCCTGGTCTCCGGCCCGGAGGAGCCGAGAGCCCAGGGCCCCACTCCTCAGTGCGCCCTCAGAGAACAGCGCCCAGTTACTCCCGTCTGCCTGACCTCCGGCCGCGCTCCGAGCTCACCGAGCCTGCGACCGGTTCAAGGTAACACGGAGCTGCGAGCTTACTGTCGGCTCTGTCTCTGTAGCCGGCTTTCCCGTTCCAATACCCGCAAGCTCTGCGACACTCAGACACCCCCGATCCTTCTGTGACCCTGCGGGACCTGAGGCCACGCTGACCCCGCGTGGGCTTCGCCCCGGTTTAGCCTCTGGAGCGATGTCCCTCAGCGGAACAGACTTTTAAAAGTCCTGATTTTGTGCGCGGTTGCTCCGCCGCTTGCCGGGAGCCGGCCCCTCCCCCCGGGGTCTATCTTCCCGTCGCTTTGGATTCACTTCTCCGCCGGTCCTACCTTTCAGAAAGTGGCTGATTTTCTGTTTCCAGAATTGCTGTTCTTCTTCTCTTCGATCTGCCGATGGATTTTCAGGTGTTTGCAATCTTTAGATAAGCTATCTAGCTGATCTCCGGCTAGCTGAAGCAGTCTCAGCTTGCTACTTCTCCGCCATCTTGACTCCTCAGTACATCATTTTCTATGAACTGTCTTTTTGTGCCTTTTGATCATTTTTCTATTTGATGCTAGTCCTTTCTCCCTTAAATGATAAGACTCAGTTATACAACAGAGAAATTAGCTTCCTATGTGTGATATAGATTGTACATAACTTTCTCCAAATTTATCTTCTCTCATTGGTCTTTGTTCATTTTTTTTGGCATGCTAAAGTTTTTAATTTTATTTCTACATTGGTGAATGTATATTTCATTTACTGTTAATGGATTTTTAGTCATTAGTAAAAGACTGTACACACATTATACAATATTATTTATTATAGTGTTATTTGTAATCACAAAATATTGGAAATACCCTAAATGTCTATCCTTATGAGACTGCCTAAATAAATGTTGTATCTAAACAAAGAAGTACCATATATTCATAAGGAAAATCTCTATGCACTTTTATGAAATAATGAGAAAGATGTATTGTAAAAGTAAAAAAAATTCAATATGTAAGAGAATATATATAATATGCCATCTTTTATGAAAGAAGAGTAAAGGTATAATACATTATATATTTAAAAAATTCTTTTTCTAAATTATGAAACCATAGAAAGCTAACAAATATTTAAATGTTTAGAAGCAGCTTCTGAAAATGTAATGTGGATTTCTTAAGTTGACACAATTAGACCATTACATATAAGTCACAGTATTTCAAAAGAAGGTTGGGGGACTCTTGGAAGCCCAGAGATATATTCTTGTGGGTTTGCAAGTTTTCTATAAACAACAGCAAAAAATTTATTTTGGGTTTTTTTTTTTTTCATTTTAATGATGATCTATAAAAACAAGGTAAATCAAATTCTGGATCAACTGCATTGATACTCTGGAACTTGCCTTGTCATGCAATATTATTAAGTGTATGATTTTTTTCAGTTTTACTGAGAAATAACTAACATATACCATTGTATAAGTTAAAGGCATACAGCATGATGGTTTGATTTACGTATACTGTGAAATGATTACCACAATAGTTTCAGCTAATATCCATCTTCTCATATAAATACAACTTAAAAAAAAAAGATGGGAAGAATAAAGAAAAAAGAAATAAAGATAAAAATAAAGAAAATAAAGAAAAAGAATAAAGAAATGAAAAAAAAACTAGACACATAAAAGGATATACACAGTATCCTGTCTTTAATGAAAGAAAGATTAAAGGTATATGTTTTATGTATTTTAACACATTTTACATAAATATAAATGTGTAAATATAAATTTGAGACATATACATATCTTTGCCAAAGAACCATGCAAAGGATAAAGCAGAAACTAACACAAATGCTTACCAAAGGAGGTGGGTAGAAATCAAGTAAAAGAGAAGGGATGAGTATGAGACTTTGTAGTATACTTTTAAGGTAATTTTGAATTTGAATCACTTAAAATTTTAGATATTTAAAAATATAATTAAATTATTAAAAGAGTAAATTCTACAGAATAAGATCAACTCAATATCAAATGGAAAAACAGAGGTGTCTGGGTTGCTCAGTTGGTTAAGTGTTTGCCTTTGGCTCCAGTCATGATCCTGAGGTCCTTGAATTGAGCCCTGGATCAGGTTCTCTGCTCTGTGGGGAGGCAGCCTCTCCCTCTCTCACTGCCTGCCCCTTCCCCTGCTTATGCCCTTTCTCTCTCCAATAAATAAAAATATTTTTAAAAAATGGAAAACCAAACCACACAGAATAAATAATTAATTCATATAATTTCTACACTCATGGTGGTCTCATTCTACACCTTCAGTTGGATATATTTTAGGTACAAAAAAGAAATCTAGAAGTTTGCATGTAGGTTTTTGTTGTTGTTGTTGTTGTTGTTGTTGCTGGGAAGGAAGGAAGGGGAAAGAAAAGAAAAGAAGAAAAGAAAAGACAAGAAAGAGGGAGGGAAGGAGGCAGGAAGGCAATAAAGATACATTTTGAAAGTAATTACAGAATTTTAATATGGGCTCTATTAAATAATATCTGTTAAAACTAAACTTGATGGGTGTGACCCTTTAACTAGACAATGGGAAAAAAAGAAAGACTCAAATAAAATCAGAAATGAAGGAGGAGACACTGCAGCTGATACTACAGAAATACATAGCATCGTAAGAGACTACACAAACAAAATGGACGACCTAGAAGAAATGGATAAATTTCTAGCAACATACAATCTACCAAGACTGAATCATGAAGAAATAGAAAATAGGAACAGATTGGAGAAGCTAAGATGGTGGAGAAATAGGAGAACGCTAGGCTTGTCTCCTCCCTTGCACACAGCTAGATAAATATCAAATCATTCTGGATACTCGTGAAATTGACCTGAGCACTGACAGAACAAACTGCACAACTAGAGGGACAGAAGTGCTGCACCAAGGAAGGTAAGGGGTATGGAGATATACTTTGGGGGAGAAAGAGATCATGGGTGCTGTGAAAGGGAGGTAGCCCTGGTCACACAGGGAGGTGAGAGAGAGGGAGCAGGACACAGGGGATTGCACAAGGAAAACACTTCCCCAAAGCCATTGACCAAGAAAATGAGAGGGGTTGATTTTTATGAGTTTTTACAAGTGGTGCTCAAACACTAGAGTTTTAGAGGCATGGCCGGTGTGGGGCCCTACAGACACTGTAGTGCTCCTGAAGAGAAGGAGTACAGATAGCTCCAGGGCAGACAGTGTGATCTGAGGATCCGCTGGGACACACTGGGAGAGACGGTTCCCCCTTCCTGGTGCACATCTGAGAGAGGTGGCATGGCTAGTGCATGCCATTACTCCCATGTCCCACCTGTTAGCATGGGCACAGAGACACCCACCGAAGACAGTTAATCTAGACACCGGCTCCTTGCTGCAGTTTACTCCAAACTCCCATACCTCTGCACTTTGTTGTGACTGCCCTTCTGGGACAAGCCTGCATCAATCCCAGCATATCAAGACCCTCCCCAAGGAAGCATGAATACCCACCATGCCAGATATCTAGTTTGGACTTTTAAGATTCAGCTGGCCTAACACCTGGGTTAGAACACAGTTATACTACAGTGCTGGGTGGGCAGATGGCCTAGACACACATAGGGTAAAGGCAGGGAGGGATCTAAGGGACACCTGGGACACACAAGGGGAGACTGTCCTTCTGAGAGGGCTTCCTGGACAGCAATGGGGTGATCTTCCCTCTCCGAGGACAAGCAAAGGGGCTGGTACCATTTCTTCCCCCACCACTCACCATAAACAAATTTCAATGAGCAACAGAGCACCATTTCCACCAAGGCCTACTGCCTGCACTCTGCAGGTGCTGCTTTTCTCTGGCAAATGTGCCTGAGAACCAGAGCAGTGGGCCCCTCCCTCAGAAGAATCAGTACGAAACTCCTGAACACACCAGGTCCACTGATCACGAAGTTCTGCAAAGCTTCAGCTCTAGTGGAAATAGCATCAGGTCTCTTTTAACAAGCAGACCACAATACATCTAGTTAAAACTTGCCATACTCAAGTGCCTGGATGGCTCTGTTGGTTGAGTGTTCAACTTCTGGTCTCGACTCAAGTCATGATCTCATAGGTCATGGGATCAATCCCTGTGTTGGTTCCATGCTCCCCAGCAGACTGGGAAGTCTTTCCCTCTGCCTCTCCCCTCATTCACACATGTGTATGTTCTCTTTGCACAACTCTTTGGATATCAAAAGAAAGTCAGAGTAGTCATACCGATACCAAAAAAACTAGATTTTAAAATAAAGACTATAACAAGAGATGATGAAAGACACTATATAATAATAAAGGGGTCTATCCAACAAGAATATCTAACAATTATAAATATTTATGTTCCCAACTTGGGAGTACCCAAATAGATAAAACAACTGATAACAAACACAAACTCATTGATAATAATACAATTATTATATTATTATAATAATATAACATTATTATAGTATATTAATTATAAAGGGGACTTTAACACCCTATTTAACAACAATGGAAAGATCATCCAAGCAGAAGGTCAATAAGGAAACAATGGCTTTGAATGACACACTGGACCAGATGGACTTAACAGATATATTTAGAACATTTCATCCTAAAGCAGCAATATATACATTCTTTTCAGGTGTACATGGGACATTCTTCAAATTAGATCACAAACAAATCAGGCCTTGACAAGTATACAAAGATTGAGGCCATACCATGCATATTTTCTGACCACAACACTACAAAACTTGAAGTTAACCATAACAAAAAAAAAAATCTGAAAGACCACAAATACATGGGGGTTAAAGGACATCCTACTAAGGAATGAATGGCTCAACCAGGAAATTTTAAAAGAAATTGAAAAGTACATGGAAACAAATAATAATGAAAACACTGTGGCGTAAAACCTGTAGGATACAGCCAAAGTGGTCACAAGAATATAATAATGAATCTAATAAGAATAAACAAAGAATATAATAATGGTCACATGTATATAATAATATAGGCCTATGTCAAGAAGCATGAAAAATCTCAAATATGTAAGCTAAACTTACACTAAAGGATAAAAGAACAACAAATGAAGTCTAAAGCCAGTAGAAGAAGGGAAATAATAAAGATTAGAGCAGAAATAAATGTTACAGAAACAACAAAAACAAAAAGCAGTAGAACAGATCAATGAAACCAGGAGCTGGTTCCTCAAAAAAATTTTAAAAACTGATAAAACCCTGGGGCAACCTGGGTAGCTCAGTCAGTTAAGTGTCTGGCTCCTGATTTCAGCTCAGGTTATAATCTCAGATTATGAGATCAAGCCCTGCATCAGCTCCACACCAAGTGTGGAGCTCACTTGAGATTAATTTTCCCCTCTCTCTCTGTCCCTCTCCCTCATACTCTTTCTCTCTAAAAATAAATAAATAAAATAAATAAAATAAATACAAATAAATACAAATAAATAAAATAAAAACTGATAGATAAACCCCTCATCAGACTTATCAAAAAGAAAAGACAAATGATCCATATAAATAAAATCATGAATGAGAGAGGAGAGATCACAGCCAACACCACAGAAATATAAACAATTTTAAAAGAATATTACAAAAAATATCATGCCAACAAATTGGGTAACCTGGAAGAAATGGACAAATTCCTAGAAACATATAAACTACCAAAACTGAAACAGGAAGAACAGCAAAGAAATTGAATCAGTAGTCAAAAATATCCTAACAAACAAAATCCAGTCAGATATTTTCCCAAGAGAATTCAATCAAGTGTTTAAAGGAGAGTTAATACCTATTCTTCTGAAACCATTCCAAAAAATAGAAATGAAAGGAAAACTCCCAAAGACCTGACTAAAAAAGAGAATTACAGGTCAATATCTTTGATGAACATGGATGTAAGAATTCTCAACAAAATACTAGCATATTGAATCTCATGGTACTACATTAAAAGAATCATTCACCACAATCAAGTGGGATTTATTCCTGGGCTGCAGGGCATGGTTCAATATTTTCAAATCAATCAATGTGATACACCACATTAATAAAAGAAAAAAAAAAAGAACCATAGGATCTTCTCAATATATACTGAAAAAACATTTGACAAACTACACCATCCATTCTTAATAAAAGCCCTCAACAAAATAGGGATAGAGGGAACATAATCTCAACACCATAAAGGCCATATACAAAAGAACCTACAGCTAGTATCAATCTCGATGGGGAAAAACTAAGAGCTTTCCCTCTATAGTCAAGAACAAGACAGGTATGTCCACTCTCACCATTGTTATTTAACATGGTACTGGAACTACTAGCTTCAGCAATCAGACAACAAAAAGAAATAAAAGACATCCAAACTGGCAAGGAAGAAGTCAAACTTTCAATGTTTGCTGATGAAATGAGATCCCATGGAGAGAACCCAAAAGGCTCCACCAAAAAAAAAAAAAAAAAAAAAAAAAGCTAGAACTGATAAATGAATTCAGTAAAGTCATCGGATAGAAAAATCAAAGTACAGAAATTTGTTGCATTTCTTTACACCAATAGTGAAGCAGCAGAAAGCGAAACAAAGGAATCAATCCCATTTAAAATTACATCAAAACCCATATGATACCTAGGAATAAACCTAGCCGAAGAGGTAAAAGATATGTACTCTGAAAACTATAGAACACTTATGTAAGAAACTGAAGATGACACAAAGAAATAGGAAAACATTCCATACTCATGGATTAGAAGAACAAATGTTCTTGTTAAAATGTCTACACTACTTAAAGCAATCTACATATTTAATGCAATCTCTACCCAAATAACAACAGCATTTTCCACAGAGTTAGACCAAATAAGCCTCATACAGACAAATTTATACAGAACCACAAAATTCTTTTCCTTGAAAAAGAAAAGCAATGTGGAAGGCATTACAATTCCAGACTTCAAGTTATATTACAAAATTATAGTGATCAAAACAGTATAATACTGGCACAAAAACAGAAACATAAATCAGTGAACCAGAATAGAAAAGCTAGAAATCAACCCACATCTATATGATCAACTAAACTTTGACAAAGAGGGAAGAAAATCCAATAAGAAAAAGGCAGTCTCTTTCAACAAATGGGTTGGGGAAACTGGACAGCAACATGCAAGAGAAGAAACTGGACCACTTTCTCACAGCACCCACAAAAATAAATTCAAAATGGATGGAAGACCTAAATGTGAGACACAAAACCATCAAAATCCTAGAGAAGAAAACAGGCAGCAACCTCTTTGACCTTGGCTTTAGCAATCTCTTACTAGATACATCTCCAGACTCAAGGGAAACAAAAGCAAATATGAACTATTGGGACTTCATCAAGATAAAACTTTTGCAGAGTGAAGGAAACAATCAATAAATCTAAAAGGCAACCTTTAGAATAGAAGGTATTTGCAAATGACACATCAGATTAAGGGTTATGATCTAAAATCTATAAAGAACTTACCAAACTCAATACTAAAAAACACAAATAACCCAGTTAAGAAATGGACTGAAGACATGAATAGACAGTTTTCCAAAGAAGACATCCAAATGACTAACAGACAATTGAAAAATGCTCAACTTCATTCATCATCAGGGAAATGCAAACCAAAACTACAATGAGGTATCACCTCACACATCTCAGAATAGCTAAAATTAACAACTCAGGAAACAATAGATGTTGGCAAGGATGACGAGAAGGGGGAACCCTGTTACACCATTAGTGGGAATGCATATTGGTGTAACCACTCTGGAAAACAGTATTAAGGTTCCTCAAAAAAGTTAAAAATAGAGCTTCCCTACAATCCTGCAATTGCACTGCTAGGTATTTACCCAAAGGTTACAAAAATACTGATTTGAAGTGACACATGCACCCCAATATTTATAGCATTATCAACAATAGCCAAATTATAGAAAGACCCCAAATGTCTATTAACTGATGAATGGATAAAGATTTGAGATATATATATACATATATATGTATATATATATCTTGATATATGTATATTGATATATATCGATATATACACACACACATATATATATGTGTATATATGTGTGTTTTATACAATATAATGTGTACAAATTTTATGATATTTTTTTCTGACATTCCTTCATGATAAAAAAAAAATCCCTCAATAAATTCGGTATAGAAGGAACATATTTGAAGATAATAAAGGCCACACACAACAAACCCAAAACTAACAATAGACTCAATAGTGAAAGATTGAAATCTTACTCCTCTAAGATCAGGATGTGACCAGGATGCCTATTCTCTTCACTCCTATTCAACATAGTACTGGAAGTCCTAGCTAGAGCAAGGAGGAAAGACAAAATAATAAAAAGCATCCAAATTAGACAGGAAGATGCAAAATTATCAATTATTTGCAGGTGATATGATTGTGTATACAAAAATATCCCAAAGAATGGGGTGCCTGGATGGCTCAGTGGGTTAAAGCCTCTGCCTTCAGCTCAGGTCATGATCCCAGGGTCCTGGGATTGAGCCCTACTTTGGGCTCTCTGCTCAGCAGAGAGCCTGCTTCCTCTTATCTCTCTCTCTCTCTCTCTCTCTCTGCCTGCCTCTCTGCCTACTTGTGATTTCTATCTGTCAAATAAATAAATAAAATCTTTAAAAAAAATAAAAATAAAAATATCCCAAAGACTCAACCAGAAACTAATGGAACCAGCCTGCAAATTCACTAAAGTTCCAAGATATACATATGATCTCCCTGATATGAGGAATTTGAGAGGGAGAGTGGGGGGTTTGGGGAGTAAGGAAGGAAAAAATGAAACAAGGTGGGATTGAGAGGGAGACAAACCATAACAGACTTTTAATGAGGGTTGCCAGGGTGGGGGTAGGGAGAGGGTGGTTGGGTTATGGACATTGGGGAATGTATGTGCCTTGGTGAGTGCTGTGAAGTGTGTAAGCCTGATGATTCACAGACCTGTACTCCTGGGGCTAATAATATATTATATATTAATAAAAAAAAAATTTTTTAAGTTGCAAGATATAAAACCAGCATAGAGAAATTGGTTGCATCTCTATCCACTAATAATGAAATATCTGAAAAAGAAATAAAGAAAACTATCCCATTTACAATAGCATCAAAACTAATAAAATACTCCTGAATAAATTTAAACAGAGAAGTGAAAGATCTACACAATGAAAACTATAAGAGTTAATGAAAAAAAATGATGATACAAGCAAATGGAAAGATATCCCATGTTCATGGATCAGAAGAATTAATATTATTAAAATGTCCATACTACCTAAAGCCATCTGTAGATTTAATACATTCCCTGTCCAAATTCCAATAACATTTTTCAGAGAAATAAAAAAATAATTCTAAAATTTGTATTTATTGGACAAAGACCCTGAAGAGCCAGAGCAATCTTAAGAAAGACCAAAGCTGGAGGTATCACACTTCCCGATGTCAAACAATACTACAAAGCTATAATAATTACAACAATTACAACAATATGGTACTAACATAAAAATAGAACACATAGATCAATGGAACAGAATAGAAAGCCCAGAAATAAATCCCCCCAAATACAGCCAATCAATATAAGGAAGTCAAGAACACTGAAAGAAAAAAGGATAGTGTCTTCAACAAATGTTCTGGGATACTGAATAACTGAATGTGGAGAAATAAAACTATCTTATTCTACACACAAAAAGACTCAAAAGAGAAAAAATGAAACATAAGGCCTGCTACGGTGAAACTCCTTAAAACAAAACAAAACAAAACATACAGAAGCTCCTTGTCTTTGGTCTTGGCAATGATTTTTTAATTTTTTTGTATGTGACACCAAAAGCATAGGCCATGAAATTAAAAAAAATAAATAAGTGGGACTACATCAAAATAAAAAAAGATTTTGCACAGCAGAAGAAACAATGAACACAGTGAAAAGGCAGCCTAGAAGATTGGAGAAAATATTTGTAAACTATATATCAAATCAGGGGTTTATATCCAAAATATATAAAGAACTCCTACAACTCCAAACAAGAACTATGAAACAATCCTATTAAGAATTGGGCAGAGGGCCAGAATAGACATTTTTCCAAAGATGATATCCAAATGACCAACTGGCATATAAAAGATGCTCGACGTCACTAATCATCAGGGTAAGTCAAACTGAAACCAGAGAGAAAAGTCACCTCAATCATCAAGAAGGGAAAAGATAACAAATGCTGCCAAGGATGTGGAGAAAAGGGAGCCCTGTGCACTGTTGGTGGGAATGCCAATCGGTTCAGCCACAATGGAAACAGTATGGATGTTTCTAAAAAAAAAAAAAAAAAAAAGAAAGACTAAAAATTAAACTACCATATAATCTCATTTCTGAGTATACATCCAAAGGAAATGAAAACCAGATATGGTAGAGCTATTTGCACTCTCATATTTGTTGCAGCTTATTCACAATATATGGAAACAGCCTAGTTGTCAATCAGTGGATGAATGGGTAAAAAGATGTATGTGTATGTGTATGTGTATGTGTATGTGTATGAGCTTGTGTGTGTGTCAAAGAAAAAAAAAGGAGTATAATTCAGCCATGAGAAAGAAGGGTACCCTGCCAGTGCATCAACATGGACGGACCTTGAGGGCATGTGCTAAGTAAAGTAAATCAGACACAGACAGACAAATCCTGTATGATGTCGCTCGTATGGAATCTAAAAAAGCCAAACTCATGAAAACAGAGTAGAATGGTGGTTCCCAGGGCTGGAGGGCGAGGGAATTGGGAAATGTTGCTTAAGCACACAAACTAGCAACTAGTAGATAAGTAAGTTCTGGAAACCTAATGCACAGTGTAATGACTATAGTCCTCAATACTGTATTATAAACTCCAAAGTGGTTAAGAGACTAGATCTTAATTGTTCCCATCACAAAAAAATAATAATTATGTGATGTGATAGAAGTGCTAGGTTTTAGCTAATGCTTCAAATGGTAATCATATGCAATAGACAAATGTATCAACTCAACATGTTATACAATTAAAATTTATACAACCATGTGTCAATTACACCTCCATAAAAATTTTTTTACCAGGTGTGAGAATAATACTGTGGTTATGTAGAATGTTCCTTTCAAAAAACAAACAAACAAAACAAAATAATTAAGACATGAGTTACTTTTCGTATATGCAACTTAATTCTACTTGTGCTTGACAAAGCATCTTAAAATTGTAGATTTTATTCATCTTAGTCTTCATTTATAAATCTGTGCTTCAGAAAACAAAAGCTAAGTTACCACAAAATCCTCTTTTAAAGGCCTGTGATTTGCTAATGTGTGCTTTCCGCACCAGGAAATCAGTTTATGAGTCTTCACACCGAGATAAAATTTCCAAGTTTCTTTAAAAGATTTTAAGTAGATTTACTCTAATTTTCTGCACAGGATAATCCTCATGACATAGAAAATATAAATTATTTTCCTTTAGAGAACTTTGTTTTAATAGCTTTTTTTCCTAATTCTTAAATCTCTGCAGCTCATTCTTGTCTTCTACAAAAACGTTCTATCCTTGGTATCCTTTTGCCTTTGTCTATATCTTTACCTCCCACACAATTTCTTGGTTTTCCCCAAAGTTCTCTCTGGCCCACTCTCCTATGAAATGATTTATTTACTTGATGGCCACAAGGAAAGAAGGACCAATCTTTCTTTCCAAAACTGCCCCCACATACACACATACACACACTCTACTATAAAAATCCTAATAATTTCTAATAATCAGAATTTCTAATAATTACCTTTCACCATGAAGATTTCTCAGTTTTCAATTCTTTTATCTTTTCCTGTCCATTTGCAGTTTAGAGAAGAGGATTTTACTTAATTCAGTAATTTATATTAAAATAGGATTATTTTAAATTCTTCCAATCATAATTTTTCTCCGTGTTCTCAGATACAGATAGTCTCAGTCATAGTCCTAACTACATTTATTTGTTTAGGCTTTGAGTACTTCAGAACAGAAAGGGGAGAAGTCACTTAATTGGAATCATTGAAGCTTAAGACAGAGGAAACAGCCTACCTGAACAGAATGTTGGATACTGTCAAATGTGTTTTATAACTATACTGAATTTTGAGTTTATTGTTCCCTTGCTTTTCTGAAGTCAGGTATATTGAGGTATAATATATAACCAACAAAATTCACTCATTTTAAGTGTACATTTGATAAATTTTGACAAATGTGTAGTGTCATGTAACCAGCACCAAAATCAAGATATAGAACATTTCCACCACTTCAGAAAAGTTCCCTCATGAGCCACGACCCTCTGTAGATACTCCTTTTTCTCCACTCCCTGCCCTTGATCAATTTCTGTTCCAATAGTTTCACATTTTGCAGAGTGTCAAAATAATGGACTCAGACCATCCAAATACTTTGTGTCTGGATTCTTTCACTTAGCATATTCATCTCTGTTTTCACATATATCACTAGTTTTTTTTTTCTATTTTAATGAATAGTATTCCATTATATGGATGAACAACAGTTTAATTCACCATTTAATGGCCAGTGAGTTCTTTCTAGATTTTTATTACAAAAAGCTGCTGTAAACATTCACATACAGGTCTTTGTGTGGACATGTGTTTTCAGTTCTCTTGGATAGATACCTAGGAACAAAATGGTTTTTCTGTGGTAAGTGAATATTTAATTTTTATAAGAAAACAACAAACTTGTTTTTGCAAAGTGACGCAGCATTTTGCACTCCCACCAGCAATGTGCAGATTTTCAGTTGTACCATAAACTTAGTAAAACTCAGTGATATCAATGGCATTGTTTCTGTTCTAATAGGCGTGTAGTGGTATATCATTATAGTTTTATTTTGTATTTTTCTAGTGACTAGGAGTTTTGATTAATATCTCATGTGCTTATTTGCCATCCACATATCAATTTTGTTTAAATGACTATTTCTATCTTCCGCCCATGTAAAGAAATCTGACCATTTGTCTTCCTATTGCATTGTAAGAATTCTTTATAGATTTTTAATACAACCCCTTTAACAAATTTGTTTGTGACTTATCTTTTATATGTTTGCAAAATTGCCTGCTAATATCTTTTACTGGGGATCATTTTGAATCTATAAATTATATGGAGGGAGAATTGCCACCTAAGGCATAAGACTTTCAAACTATAACATATCATACAACTCCAGTTACTTGCATCTTCTTTAGTTTTCTTCAGCAATGGTTTTGTAGTTTTAAGTGTAGAAATGTTGCATATATTTTGTTAAATTAATTCCTAAGTATTACAAGTTTTGAACACTATTTTAAATGAACTTGCCTCCTAAAATAATTTTTTATTTGTTTGCTGCAGCTACAGGGAGATACAACAGAGTTCTAGTACATAAATCTTGCTAAATTCAGTTATTATTAACATGAGCTAGGTTTTTTGATAGACTTATTCATATTTTCTATGTACATGATCATATCATATGCAAGTAAGAATAATTTGCCTCAGGGTACCTGGGTGGCTCAGTGGGTCAAAGCCTCTGCCTTCGGCTCAGGTCATGATCTCAGGGTCCTGGAATTGAGTCCCACATCAGGCTCTGCTCAGCAAGGAGCCTGCTTCCCCTGCTCTCTCTGCCTGCCTCTCTGCCTACTTGTGATCTCTCTCTCTCTCTGTCAAATAAATAAATAAATAAATATAAAAAAAAAAAAAGAATAATTTGCCTCTTCCTTTCAAATATACATGTCTTTTTTGTTTTTCTACTTACCTTCTTGCATTGGGTAGAACCTCAAGAAAAATGTTAGGTAGGAATGATGCGAGCATATATCTTTGTCTTGTTGCTTGTCTTAGAAGGACAGCATATATTCCCTTGCCATAAAATATAAAATAAGAAATATTTTACAGAAGTTCTTTATCAGATTGAATACATTTCTTTCTGTTTCTAGTTAGAATCTGTAGTTTTCAGAAGTGGATGTTGAAAGATCTTGTACTAATTCACTATTCAATGTGATATATATGTATTACATATATAATATATATGTATGTAAGTATATATAGCTAATGTTATGAATTATAAAAATTTGTTTTTGAATGTTTCTGAATGTCAAACCAATCTTAACATTTTTTGGCTAATCCCCTCTTGGGGGAATTATCCATCCTTCCTTCCTTTCCTCCTTCTCCTCCTCCCCCTCCCTCCTCTTCCTCCCCCTTTTCCCTGCTCCTCCTCCTCCTTCTTCTTTTTTTTTGGGGGGGGGCGGAGGCAGAAGGAGAGGGACAGAGAGAATCTTAAACAGGCTCTACCCCCAGCACAGAGCCTGATGCGGGATGAGAGTCAGATGCTTATCTAACTGAACTGCCCAGGCACCCTTCATTATGCTTTCATTATACTTTCTATAAAAGTGCTGAATTCAATTTGCTTGTGTTTAGCTAAGAATTTTTGCATCTGTGTTCATGAGAGATATTGGTGTGTAGCTTTAGTTTCTTGAGATATATATATATATTTAAAGATTTTATTTATTTATTTGTCAGAGAGCGTGAGCACAGGCAGACAGAATGGCAGGCAGAGGCAGAGGGAGAAGCAGGCTCCCTGCCGAGCAAGGAGCCCGATGTGGGACCCGATCTCAGGACGCTGGGATCATGACCTGAGCTGAAGGCAGCTGCTTAACCAACTGAGCCACCCAGGCGTCCCGAATTCCTTGAGATATTTTTATCTAGTTTTGGTACCATTATAATGTGACTTCACAAAATAATGGGGGGAAGTTTGATCTTTTTAATTATCTAGGAAAAAATTGTATAGATCAATATTACTTCTTCAGTAAGTGTTTTGTAAACATCACCACTGTAGCTATCTCAGCCTGAGGTTTTAATTTTGCCTATCTATCTACCTATTTATCTGTCTAGCTTCTTATCCAGTTATCTGGTAGGAAGACTTTTAACTACATATTTAATTTTTAACTGTAAGAGTATTCAATTATCTATTTCTTCTTGAGCAGGCTTTGGTATGCTATGTCTCTCAAGGAATTTGTCATATTTATTGCCAAAATGTTACTTAAAATATTCCATTAATATCTATTCATCATTGTAATAACTGTAGTGATGCTCCCTCTTTTATTTCTGACATTAGTTATTTGTGCCTTTTCTCTTTTTTGGTAGGTCTGGCTACAAGTTTAACAATTTTCTTGACACTGAAAGCTTTCACTTTTGTTAATTTTCTTTTCTGGAATTCTGTTTTCAATTTCACTTATGTCTGCACTTATTTTTATTTTTGCATTCTTACTGCTTGCTTTGTTTTTAATTTGCTTTTTTTTTTAGAGTATGAAAGCAGGCACACATCATAGATTTGAATCCTTGCTTTTTTTAAAAAAAAAAAAAGCAGATAAGGTTGCAAATATCCCTTCAACCACAGCTTCCATGGAGTTCTATGTATTTTGATATGTTGTGTTTCATTTTCGTTCAACTAACAGCATTTTCTTATTCCCATTGTGATTTCATGTTTTATTTATGGGGTATTGTGGTAAAATAATAAAATGGCCCTTTAAAGATCTTATTCATTGGAACACGGGGAATATATTACCCTCATGACAAAAGGGACTTTGTAGATGTAATTAAGTATCTTGAGAAAGATGAACAATCCTGGATTATTTAGATGTGCCCAACATAATCACTAAGGTCCTTAAAAGGGAAAGAGGGAAGCAAGGGAGTCAGAGAAGATAGGGCAACACAAGCAGAGGCTAGAGAGATGTAGCCAGTAGCCAAGGGGTGTGGGGCTGGGGGAGATGGGAGAGGGAATGGCCTAGGGCCTCCTAAAGACATCAGCCCTGCTAACTACTTGAATTCAACCCAGTGAAATCCATTTTGGATTTCTGACTTCTACAACTATAAGAAAATAAACTTGTGTTGTTTTAAGCCACTACCTTTGTGGTAATTTGTTGTAGCAACAGTAGAAAGCTAAGACAGTTATACGGAATTACTTTAGACTAAATACGTAGACGAGCAGGATGACTAGTTTCAAAGAAATCTGTCTCCCACAGACACATGCATGATGGATTTTCATCACACTCATGTAACCCCTGTCCAGATAAAGATACAAAACATAGCCTTTTAATATACAAATTTGGGGAGACACAAACATTCAAACCATAGAAAAGTTGAAATCCTGTCCCCCAAGATGATAGTATTGGGTGGGACCTTGGGAGGTGATTAGGTCATGAGGACTGAGTTCTAATGAACGGGATTAATGCTAATATAAAAGAAACTCCACAGAGCTCCCTTGCTCCTTAACAAGAAGATGGGACCCCAAAGTGGGCTCTCACAAGTCCACTCTGACACTCTCAGCTCAGGCTTCCAGCCTCAGAATTGTGAGCTGTTACCTAAACCATGTTGCCTAGTGTTTTGTTATACTATACTTTATTATACTGACTCCCAGTGCTCGCTTTGGCAGCACATATATTATACTACTCCCAAATGGAGTCTGACAAATATATTACAAATTTGTTACTAAATGTACAGAAAAAACTTTCAGTTAGAACTTGCAGTTATAAACTGCACCAAAAACATAGAGTATATATATCTTTTCGTTTTCCTTGCTCTTTTTTTGAAATGCATATTTGTATGGAGAATTATTACCTTTTTTTTTTGCGTTTTAGAAATTTTTAGTTTCTGAAGGTTCAAATTATGTAAAAGATTGCTTTTATTATTACTCATAAGTAATAATTTGATATCATGCATATTTCTGTAACATAGAAAGGCTAATTAACTGTAGAATGATCATTTGATTTTAGCATGTCACTTTGTTTCATTTTTTATAATATAAAAATTATATTTTAAAACATGAATTACATTTATTGAAAGAGTTTTGAACACTTTAAATGAACTAATTGAAGAGGTCCTAATCCAGAAATTCCTGAAAACCTATAGCTTTTATAGTTTAATCAGTAACACTTAACAGAGTAAAATAGAAATATATCTAGTGAGAATCAAAAGTTTTCTTCATTGTGAAATAAAATGTGGGACTTTCTGTGGAAAAAACTATCTTGGGATTCTAATAATTGGTAAGGAGAATAACAAGCAATAATCTTCTCATCTGACTTACTGCTACCAGGATATATTGACAGAAAAAAAAAAAGAAAGAAAGAAAAAAAAAAGAGAGATCTTGGAAGGAAAGTTTCTAGTTTCTCTGTTTCTTTCTTTCTTTTTTTTTTTATTAAATTGATTTATTTATTTTCAGAGAAATAGTATTCATTATTTTTTCACCACACCCAGTGCTCCATGCAATACGTGCCCTCTATAATACCCACCACCTGGTACCCCAACCCCCCAACCCCCTGCCACTTCAAACCCCTCAGATTGTTTTTCAGAGTCCATAGTCTCTCATGATTCACCTCCCCTTCCAATTTACCCCAACTCCCTTCTCCTCTCTAACACCCCTTGTCCTCCATGATATTTGTTATGCTCCACAAATAAGTGAAACCATATGATAATTGACTCTCTCTGCTTGACTTATTTCACTCAGCATAATCTCTTCCAGTCCCATCCATGTTGCTACAAAAGTTGGGTATTCATCCTTTCTGATGGAGGCATAATACTCCATAGTGTATATGGACCACATCTTCCTTATCCATTCATCCGTTGAAGGGCATCTTGGTTCTTTCCATAGTTTGGCAACCATGGCAATTGCTGCTATAAACGTTGGGGTACAGATGGCCCTTCTTTTCACGACATCTGTATCTTTGGGGTAAATACCCAGGAGTGCAATGGCAGGGTCATAGGGAAGTTCTATTTTTAATTTCTTGAGGAATCTCCACACTGTTCTCCAAAGAGGCTGCACCAACTTGCATTCTCACCAACAGCGTAAGAGGGTTCCCCTCTCTCCACATCCTCTCCAACACATGTTGTTTCCTGTTTTGTTAATTTTGGCCACTCTAACTGGTGTAAGGTGATATCTCAATGTGGTTTTAATTTGAATCTCCCTGAGGGCTAGTGATGATGAACATTTTTTCATGTGTCTGATAGCCATTTGTATGTCTTGATTGGAGAAGTGTCTGTTCATATCTTCTGCCCATTTTTTGATATGTTTGCCTGTTTCGTGTGTGTTGAGTTTGAGGAGTTCATTATAGATCCTGGATATCAACCTTTTGTCTGTACTGTCATTTGCAAATATCTTCTCCCATTCCGTGGGTTGCCTCTTTGTTTTGTTGACTGTTTCCTTTGCTGTGCAGAAGCTTTTGATTTTGATGAAGTCCCAAAAGTTTATTTTCACTTTTGTTTCCTTTGCCTTTGGAGACATATCTTGAAAGAAGTTGCTGTGGCTGATATTGAAGAGATTACAGCCTATGTTCTCCTCTAGGAGTCTGATGGATTCCTGTCTCACGTTGAGGTCTTTTATCCATTTTGAGTTTATCTTTGTGTACGGTGTAAGAGAATGGTCGAATTTCATTCTTCTACATATAGCTGTCCAGTTTTCCCAGCACCATTTATTGAAGAGACTGTCTTTTTTCCACTGTATATTTTTTCCTGTTTTGTCAAAGATTAATTGACCATAGAGTTGAGGGTCCATATCTGGGCTCTCTACTCTGTTCCACTGGTCTATGTGTCTGTTTTTATGCCAGTACCATGCTGTAACATTAATTTATTTTAGTGGATACAGGTTGTTTATACCTTTGTCAAAACCTACAGAATGTATAACACAAAGAGTGAGCTCTAAAGTAAACCACAGACTCCAGTTAATAATAATTTGTCAATATTAACTCATCAGTTATAATAACAATAACACATTAATGCACGATGTTAATAATAGGGGAGACTGGAGGGGGTTGGAGAGCTATCTGAGAATTCTACTCTCTGCTTAGTCTTGTTATAAAACCTTTCTTTAAAAGGGTTATCAATTTTAAAAAGTTGTATTTATTTAATTTGTATAAAAGATCTCAATAAATTGGAAAATATCTCACCAATCTAAGTTCATGTTATTATTATTTTAATTACTTATGGTCAGGAGATGTTTAGAGTTGGAGGATTTCAAAACAGCCAAATTTAGTTCTTTGGGCATTTGAGCTTTCTCCCTATCTTAAAGAATTTTTATTTGATGTTTATTCTAATAGCTATAGCTTAATATCTTTTGTTTTCTGGGGATATATTCTGTTTTCTTCTTAACTTAAAAGGCCAAATAATGTGTGGAGAATTAAAGCAGACCATACTACGGAAACCATTACTAAAAGTTGGAAAGATATACATTCATTATGAACACTGATAAAATGTCTTCCTATTATAACTCAATAAGTAGAATAGGTATTGGCTTAACTTGTATTCTACTGTAAAAAGTAGAAAACAGAATGTAGTGAGACACTGTCAGCTTTGTCTGGTCTTGGGTTGGCTGCCATTAAGTCAGGTGAACAAAGACAGAGCAGATTGGAGAACCATACCCTCAAGAATGATAAGTGTATTACTGGCATATGAAATTGACCAGAAGCATATAGATCAAGAGCTTTTCAAGTTTTCTAGTGAATTGAATTGTCAAATATACCACAAGCCTGGATTACAGATGGCTTTCACTGTTTGAATTTCAAATCAATCCTTGCTCCTAACTCCAATCTTCCTGAGCAAGGGGCATCTTCAAGGTCTACTTATCTCCCCAGGAGGGCATTCTCCATGAGCCCCACCTCAGACACAACAAAGGAAAACCCTGGGAAAGCAGCAAACTCCCAAGGGTAGAGGAAGGAACCATGGAGAACAACTTGAGATATCCCATATTCATAGGTCAGAAGAATTAATATTGTTAAAATGCCCATACCACCCAAAGGCATCTATAGATTTAACACAATCCCCATCAAAATCCCAAGAACATTCCTCACAGAAATAGAAGAAACAATCCTAAATTTTGTCTGGCACTGCAAAAGACCTTGAAGAGCCAAAGCAATCCTGAGTAAAAAGAACAAAGCCAGAGGTATCATACTCCCTGATTTTAAGCTTTACTACAAAGCCATGGTAATAAAAACATCATGATACTGGCACAGATACAGACACATAGACCAATGGAACAGAATAGAGAGCCCAGCATTACCTCCCGAGTACATGGCCATCTAATAATTGACAAGGGAGCTGAAAACACCCAGTGGGGAAATACAGTCTTTTCAACAAACATGTTGGAAAAACTGGAGAAACACATACAGAACAATGAAACTGCACCCCTATCTCACAACAGCCAGAAAAATTAACTCAAAATGGGCCAAAGAATTCAATATAAAACCTGAAGTCATAAAACTCCTGGAAGAAAATTTAGGGAAGAAGCTCCCCAGCATTGGTCTTGGTGATGTTGTTTTGGATATGATGCCAAGAGCACCAACAGCAAAAGCAAAACTCAAAAAATGGGACCACATCAAACTTAAAAGCTTCTGCACAGCAAAAGAAACAAATTAGCAAAATGAAAAGGCAACCTACAAAGTGGGAGAAAATTTTTTCAAGCCATTTACCAGATAAGGGGTTAATATCTCATTAAACTCTAACAAAAATGAACTGATTAAAAAAGAACCACATAGACATTTTTCTAAAGAGCACATGAAAATGTCCAATAAGTACATGAAAAGATGCTCAATATCGCTTATCACCAAAGAAATGCAAATCAAACCACAATGAGATAGCATCTCATACTTGTTAGAATGGCTACTGTTGAGAAGACAGGAGCCAACAGGTCTGGTAAAGATGTGGAGAAAACTGACTCTCTATACATTACTATGGGAATGTAAATTTGTCCAAACACTATGGAAAACAATATGGAGGGTCCTCAAAAAATTAAAACTAGATTTACCAAAGATCCAGCAATTATACTTCTGGATACACATCCATAGGAAATGAAAGCAGGAGTTTTTTTTGTTTTTTTTTTTTTAAGATTTATTTATTTATTTGAGAGAGAGAGGGCAGGGGAAAAGGCAGAGGGAGAGAGAGAATCTCCAGCAGACTCTCCACTGATTGTGGAGCTTGATGCAGGGCTTAATCCCACCACCCTGAGATCATGACCTGAGTTGAAATCAAGAGTTGGAGGCTTAACCAACTGAGCCACCTAAGTACCCCTGTAAACGGGATTTTGAAGAGCTATCTGCGCTCTCATGTTTATTGGAGCCTTGTCTGCAATAGCTAAGATATTGAAACAACGTAAATACCCATTGATGGATGAATAAATATAGAAGATGTGGTGTGTATACATATTATTCAGCCATAAGGAAGGAAGACATCCTGCCATTCACAACAACATGAATGGACTCTGAGTGCATTTTGCTAATTAAGATAAGTCAGAGAGACAAGTACTCTTTGATATTATTTATATGTGAAATCCAAAAACACCAAACTTGTAAGAACAGAGAGTAAAATGGTAGTTCCTTGGGGATGGGGAATGGAGAATAAGGTAGATGTTTAAGTGCACAAACTTGCAACAAGTAGTAAATAAGCCATAGAGATCTAATGCACTGTACAATGAATATAGAGAATAATATTGTATTATCATCAAACTTGCTAAGAGACTAGAACTTAATTATTCCAACTACTAGAAAAAAGGGATAACTATATAACATCATAAAGGTGCTAACTATTGCTACAATGGCATCATATTACTATATATAAATGTATCAAATTAATATGCTGTATACCTTCAATTTATGCAATGCTATATGTTAATACACTAATTTAAAAAAGTATCTGGAGAAAATTTGGGGTTGGAAGTAGTGATATAGGCAATATCTGTGGGTGCATATAAGAGCCCCCGAAGAGAGGGGATAAATGAATAGAGAAAAAGGTGCAGGATAGAACTCTGAATTATACCTAAATGTAAAGTGAACCCTATCTGCCTATAAATTTTCTTGAAGCTCCTATTCTAGACTCATTTCCCTAACTAAACTGTAATTCCTTTGACAGAAAAATAAAACAAAACACAACAAAAAATTGATTTTGTTTGCTTCAGAGTACATAATACGTAGACACATGATGGGTGCTAAATGCTGGGTCAGGAGACAGAATACAGGCATGGAAATGACTCCATGAATCCAGTGAGAACAGAACATACAAGAAGATAAAATAATTGGAAGTTAACCTTATAATTAGATCAAAACCATAAAAAGCAGAATATCTCCAAACATGCAATTATTAAGTAACTTATATTTACAGCATTATTCACTTTTCTTTGGCTCAGAAGCTTTGTTTTCACATGAAGTGGACTTTGACTGAAATTAAGTTGAAACTCTTACTTTTGCCCGGGTAGAGATAACTTAAGTACTAATGAACTTTTATATGGTTCTGCTTCTAAAATATCATGCCAAATGTTTTTAAGGTACTACTAGCATATCGGAATCACTTGGGAAATGAATATCCGACTTGGTCCCAGCCCCCAGCCATGCTGGGCTCACCTTCCATTCCAGTTGACTCGGAGCTGGAGGGGGGCAGTGCTTGGCCTCCAACCAGGAGCCTCTCCCAGCCCGAATCCCTCCTGTGGGACCACCAAACAGGGACATCCTAAAATTCCCCAGATTCCTCTGCAGATCAGCCACCACCTGGGTTTCAGTTCTTTTCAAAGCAGACGGACACAAGGTTTGTCTGCACCATCCCTGGGGGTGAGGGTCATTTTTTTCTTAGATAAGAGGTCAAGCGAAGAAAGTAGAACATATTTGTTCCTCTTGAAGCTAAGGACAAAGGGGTCAAAGAAAATGCTTTGGCAGCTCTGTTTAGCCACTCTATTTTGTTATGAGAAAGTTGTTTTAAGCCTGCCTCTGCTCCATCCAAATCCCTGTTTAGATATCAGAGTCATATCTCCCTGATCCGGCTACTCCCAGCTTGCATTAGCTTTACCCTCCACTGGTGTCTTGTGGTTGGGAAATGCATCAGTCAGACTCATGCCATTTTGACAGAGAGCTTAAAGGCAGCTCAGCCGGACGAGGGGTGTGAGGGCACCCCGGGTCTGCCACGCTGCACTCAGGCCTGTGCAGCTGAGCTGCTTAATTGGGTTCTTGCTCTTCACAAGCCTCCACATAGCTGTTCGAGTCCCAGAATCGGTATTGGAATTTTTTTTTTCATCTGGCTAATAAGATTTTCCAAGTCACCAAAGCCAGAGGGGTTTGGGAAAGAAAGCCTCCTTTGTTAAACAAAGCAAGTTCGACAGGACTTTCTGCCTTTGAATTTAGGGAGACCGTCCCAATTAAAGTGTGAAATGATTGTGAATATTGAGGGATCTCAGCGCAAAAGGCAGCCTCTGACCCTGATGAGCATGGACTAGGAATATTAGTTTTAGTGCAAATCCCTTCTTTGAAAGATCCGGAGGCTAGGACTTTGTTCCAAAGAATTTAGAGAAATATCACAGAGTCAAAGGCAGCAATAGACTCTCTATAGAGTCTAAGAATTTTAAATACGTTTGTTTTTTCAGCCATCACGCTACAGATGCCATTTTTATAGAAACTCGGGAAGTAGTCAGCATTGGCAGTTGAAATAAATGCTGTGAAATTGACTCTCAAACTCCCTAGTGAGGTATTATATCAGGTCATAGTTCACACCTCTAAGCCAAGGTAAGGACCTTGGGATATTATTTTCACTTAGAATAATGTTTTCTGTACATTTATAGTAAGCTTGATTTCCTGCAAATATCTCCCTAATTTAAGACTTTGTTATATTGTGTTGTGCATAGATAGCAAACACAATAGGAAATAGCCTTCATTGATTCTTCATTCCAAGGCCTTTCAATGAAGGGCAGTAAGGGAGAAAGAGTAGTAAGTGATCAACTGCCTAACTCCAAAAACATTTTGAACGAATGTGAGATTTGAATATGAGTGTGTCTGATTTCTTGATAATCTGTGGAGCCTGAGAGAAAGCAGAAGTGAGAGGAGGAACATGACTGTCTAAGGTGGATAGCCACCGCTTCATCTCCAGCAGAGGGCTGCCAGGTGGCAAAGCTGGCCCATGGTGCAAGCTATTCTGATTTTTTCAAAAGAAGCTAGAAATCCAGATTTATACGTGAAACCTCCCAAAAGAACATAGTGGCATCTAATTTTAAAAATGTGAAAATTTGCATTTGGCAAATGAGTTTCTGACATCTCCTAGGGAGGAGTAAGGATCTGGCTACCAAAAGTAGTGATGTGTCTGCACGTAAAGGTCTCACATGGAACCGAAAGACACCTCTTATTGGGATCACAAGATCAAAGGGCAATGGTTCTAGAGCAGTAGTTCTCAGAGAGGGGTCAAAGAATTAGCCCCATTAGGACATCACCTGGGACCTAATAAAAGTACAGATTCTTGGGCCTTATCCCAGTCCTAGCATATCTGAAAATTTAGGAGTAGAGCCCAGGATCCTGTGTTTTAACAAGGCTGCCAGTGAATTCAATACAACTAAAGTTCAAGAACCACTGTTCTAGGTCATATTTTCTTTAGCTTCAGGATTCATTTTGTTGTTATTGTTGCTGTTTTTCAGATGTTTTAAGGGGAGTAAATATTTATTCCCATTTTATTTGATCTATTACTAAGTAAGGTACAAACCAGAGCTTGCTTCCGTGGAGCTGGGGAGCCCCATGCTTTCAGCTTCTTTTTTGTCTGTTCTCTCCTGAGGCTCCAACACCCACCCAAACTCAAGTGGTTCCATAGAGCAGCTGCCAACCATTTGTCAACCCCTCTCAGCTTTCTCTCTGGAAAGGAGGAGAAACACTAAACTGATAACCTCTTATCTCAGAGGGAACATTTGCTAAGAACAGGATCTTATAATTTGTCAGCTTAGAAAAGTGTAGTCAAAGATTTGGAAGACAGTACTAAAGAGGACCCAATAAAAGTGTAACTTGAAAGCTCATCATGAAATGGGCACGGGTCTCTCTGCATAGCAAAGCTATTGTAATACCCCAATAAGAAAATGCCACTTGGGATGAAGAACTAAGGAGCCAGAAGCACGTACTTGCTCCTATCCCGCTTCAGCTAGGGCTTCTCTGTTAAAATCAGGGACATCATTGGGAAAGTCTTCTTGGAACACAACCTCAGATGAACGGACTGTATCACACCTCCTTCTTCTGCTTTTCATACATTCCTTGTTTGGGGAAAATGTGATGATTGGTATTTTGATGTAAAGTTTTGTTGGATGCTGGGCTTGTTGGGAAAGTGCATGTGAGCAAGAGCTGATTAATTTCTTCAGTACATGATTTTATCACCTAATCTGCTCAGAGCCTCAAATGCATGCCCTCTTCAGAGTATACCATCTCTTTTTATTTTTTTTTTAAGATTTTATTTATTTATTTGACAGAGAGAGATCACAAGTAGGCAGAGAGGCAGACAGAGAGAGAGAGGAGGAAGCAGGCTCCCTGCAGAGCAGAGAGCCCGATGCGGTACTCGATCCCAGGATCCCGAGATCATGACCTGAGCCGAAGGCAGCGGCTTAACCCACTGAGCCACCCAGGTGCCCCAAGTGTATACCATCTCTTAATAAATGTTTCTGGAATAAATGAATCAATGACCCATCACAATGGACTGATTCTCCCATGAGCTTGTTGATGGGCAAGAAGTAGATGGGGTCTTGAGGTCTTGCTCTAGCTCCTTTATTAAGACTTGTTCTGATTCAGAATTGACAACTTTTGGAAGCAAAATGCATCTCCACTTTGGAAAGTGGAAATTCAGGGAATACAGAGGAGGGTGAGAGCTGGCAGTTATTCTCTAACTGAGATCATGTGTCTTCCATCTCCAGTGCCAACTCCAAACTGTCTGCCTGCAGCCACATGTAGAAAATCCATCTCAGACAGGCACACCGAAGATGATGATTGAGTAAATTTAGGATGAGTCCTGAGAAATTTTATTACTTTTTAAATCCTCATAAGTGATTCTGGTGCTCAGAGGTAAGAATCACAGCTCTAAGCACATGTCCAGATTCTGGAGGAAGATGTGCTGAAATGAATTAGTGATGTCTGCCTGGAGTGTCAGAAGGCAAAGCAGAAGTATATGTCCTCCCTTTTCTGACCTTGTTTTACAGACTTCTCATTTTCTTATAAGACACAACCTTTCAAGCCTTTATTATTGTTGACCTATCAGAAAGGATCAGAGGATAGAGGAAGAAACGACCCAAAAGAAAAGTGTGCTAACAGGGAAGAAAACCCATAAAAACAAAAGTTCCCTGATCTTTGCATTTCTTGAAGACTTACGCTTCTCTCCCAAGTAAAGCTGTTGAACCACCAAAAACTAACCTCATATATGTAAGCTAAGGAATCTATCAGAGAGTCTATCAAAGTCTATTGGTTGGACCCAACTGTTGAAAATAAAACAACTTATAGCATCAAACATATGGCATCAAAATCAGGACCAAATTTATAACATCAAAATTAGGAGAGCCCCAAATCAAAGAGAAGCTTATCTAAGAAAAACATGATATCAATAAGATTTCATAGACACAAACACATGCACATATACACATATATGTATATGTGTGAGTATATACATATATATGTACACATATATATTGTGTACATATATGTTTTTTCAATTCCTAGAGTCATATGTCTACCATGTTAGAATCAGAAAAATAATTACTGATGTAAAACAAGTCTGAAGCCATATTGGGGGCATCTAGGCTAACCCCCAAACTTACAAACAAACCAAGGTCCAATCTGATTGATAAGTATCCTATCGACTTCCAAATTTTCCCCTCAGAAATTCTCATTTTCCCTATTCCCTTACTCATAGAGACCTTGACTCTTAACTCTCTACTTTCTCGGGGTGCCTGGGTGGCTCAGTGGGTTAAAGCCTCTGTCTTCAGCTCAGGTCGTGATCCCAGGGTACTGGGATGGAGCGCTGCATGGGGCTCTCCGCTGGGGAGGGAGCCTGCTTCCCTTCCTCTCTCTCTGCCTGCCTCTCTACCTACGTGTGATCTCTGTCTGTCAAATAAATAAATAAAAATCCTGTTTAAAAAAAAAAAAAACTCTCTACTTTCTCTGTGCCCGTCACTCTCTCCTTACATTCATTTCTGTCACTATCCAGTTTACCTTCCATGGTCCAATACTCTACTCACTCCCTTGTCAATATCATCAGCTTCCCTTTGCCTTAAACCGTACTTTGAACCCCTTTCAAAACTCCAACCCAAGATCTTTTTAGCTGTCCATGTTCTCCTATCCGGGCTGACATATTTAGTTAGATAAAATAACACAACACAATATGAACTCATATTCTCATTTCACTGGCCTCTGGCCTCTGTCCCCTAAACTCCAAAAAAATTATTTTCATTGAAGTTGTCAATGACACATTTGCTGCCAAAAGCAGGCTACTTTTCAGATTTAAGTATATTTCTCAGCCTCATCTGCCCTCATGGATCACATCTTTCTTACTGAAATCTTCTTCCCCTTGGCCTCAGTGGAATTTATTCCTTTACTTCTCTGACCACTCCTTGTCAGTCTCTTTAATGGGATTTTCTTTCTCTTCTTGGTCCCTAATAGTGTCCTTAAGTGTTCTAATTTGAGGCCTGTTATCCTTTCACTTTCTACCCTCACCCATGTTCATGGATTGGTACAACCCATATCAGTGCTTCTCAGCTAGGAGCAATTTTGTCCCATGGGGACATTTGCCAATATCTGGTAACATATCCCATTCAGTAAGTAGAGGCCAAGGATATTGGTAAATATCCTGCAGTGTATAAATTGCTCCTCATTGCAAAGAATTACCTGGACCCAAATGTCAGTGGTGTCCAAGTTGTAAAACCCTAGTGTATATGATGATAAATCACAAATTTGTTTCTATGGGGGGTGCTTCTGAGAATCAGAGTCGTATATCTAACTGCCTACTAGGCCTTTCTACTTGATATTCCACTGGCATTTCAAACCCAGAAATCCAACCCAATTGTGTTTTCTTTCTTGAAAACCTTGCCTCCTAGGTTCATTTTTTAAAGTAAAGAGCACCACCATTTGCTCACATCAGCACCCAAAGAGCCATCTTTGATTCATCCTTTCCCACAACATTGAAACCTTATCTTTAATAAAATTGTGAAATATACCTCTTGAACATTTCTTGAATCATCTATCATACTTCATTTTTTGACTTCTACTTTTCCAGTCTTCTTGCCATTCCTGTCCTCTGTCTCCCTCCTATAACAGACACACCAGAAATAAGTCTTTATTTTAATTTTAGTTGTACTAAAATTAAATACAGTACAACTGGAATGTCCCATGCTTCTACTGGCCACACAGCCCTCACATATTCTATTCTCTTTGTTTGCAATGCCTATGATCCTTTTCCCCATGGACACATACCTACACATGTACATACCCTTCACCTGATGAATTTGTTCAGGTTTTGGTGTAGATGTCATTTCCCCCAGGAAGCTTTCTATAATATTTAGAGCCTGGGCACCTCTCCAGTGCTCTTCCCTAGCATCCCATCTTTCCCAAACACTGCGGGGATAGCTCATCTACTAGACTGGAATTTCCATTTTCTCTTTGTAACACTGAGGCTTACCACATTTCTTGCACCTAGCAAGCACCTGATACATGTCTGTATGTAAATGATAAACAGATGATCCATTGCTCACTAGTTAGTACTGAATTTAGGAATTCATGAATGTTTTTTCTCAAACAAAATTTAATAAAAACCTGGCCACCATGAAAATTTTTGTATTAAAGCAATTTAAATCAAGACAAAGGAAACTAGGAACCATATCACACTAACTTTATGTATTTATTTATAGTATGTAATATCCAAAGATTTTGTGAAGAATGGAGTTTACACATGAATTGAATAAATCCAACAGAGCTTTCATTTCAATCCTTTCGTAACAAGTCATTCCCAATTTTGTGTAGAGCATATGTGCACTATCTGAACTTCTGCGAACTGTTGGATGATAAAAAGTTAACTCTACACATTTCTCTGATCTTTTAGCTCAAATAAGCACACACACTGTTTACCAGCACCTGAATTTTATCCTCATTTTTTAAACGTTCAACACTGCTTACACTTGGCCTTCCAAAAAGGATCATTCTAAAGCCATCCCAGTTGGGCTTTCTTTGCAACTGTGCTTAAGTGTTATATTTACACGCAAGTGCTAAGCCTAAGTAACTTTTACAGATGAAAGAAAGTAGAAGATGAAGAGTTAACATGAATCCCCTGTGCTGCAACCATAGTCTTTGGATCACAGATATTGCAACATCCTCACCACACAAAAGAAGAGATTACTGAAGAGTTTCATTCTCCTCCTGTATTAGGTTATACTCTGAAAAACAAATCTACCTCCAGATGTGGAGGACAGAGGGAGTAGAGGAAATGAGAATCTCCATGGTTTGGGCGCCTCAGTGGATTTTAGTTTAATTTTCTTATCATATAGATATGTGAACTTAGATCTCAGTCATTATTTGAAATTTTGTGGAATGAAAATTCCTTTACTATAAACATGAACTTCCTGAGATATAAGAGCAAGTAAAACACTTTTTCTTACATCTTTACATAGTGAATCAGCAGAACATCAAATTATTTCTCTTCTTGGGCTTAATACATTTCTCAGTCCTGGACCATTTGGTGGAGCTTCTTCTACCCGGCCTGCTGTCAAACTATAACATGCTCTGTGCTACATTAGAAACTAATATTAAAAAGGAAGCTGTGGAATTCAGTTGGTATGTACCTTCATTCTCTTTCCTTCTTCAGAAAATGTCCCAAAATGTTACATCTCCTTAGTCTTCCAGTGCAAGGGAAAATTCAGGGAAGAGGAATAGTCTTCATTAATGGGTCCCTCATATGGCATTCTTGTAGGTTATCTGTAAGCCATTTCAAAACTGAAAAAAAAAAATTACTCATTTGTAGAACTTAAGCCATACTGTAGGTCAGGCTCTATACAAAGCTTAGGGTACCTACATAAATATAAGAATTCAAAGTCTAGAAGAGAAAGTAGGCATGTAAAAATTAATTTCAATATAATATAACAAACACTGTATTAAGAGTCAACATTTGTGGAGGCCTTATCACCTACCCAATGCTATTCTAAATGCATGGAATGGATAAACCCATTCATTCTCTGTAATGGCCCTATGATGTAGATTGATTCTACTGTTATGCTCCCCTGACTCCCTTTATAAGTACAATGGACTTTTGATGTGTCATCTCTGCAAGGCTACAGTCCTCAGTTATCCAGTCAAACACTAATCTAGGCGGGTGCCATGGTGATATTCTGCAGATATGATTAAAGCCCTTAATCAGTTGACAGAACATATATTATCCTAGATAAACTTGGTGGACCAGCTTCCTTCAGTTTGAGAGGCCTTAAGAGCAGAGCTGAGGCTTCCCTGATGAAGAAGAAATTCTAACTTTGGACAACAGCTTTATCTGATACCCCAGAGTTTCAGCCTGCCCTTCCTGATGGACTTGCCTGATGGATTTTAGACTTGGGTAACCAGCTCTCGCAACCCCATAAACCAATTCCTTGCAATAAATCTCTTAATATGTATCTCATACTGGCTCTGCTTTTCTGGTTGAACCCCGGCTGATACAATAAGAGAGTAAACAAAGCCAGGGAGGTTAAGTAACTTGCCCAAGGTCATAGGGGAGGAAGATCAAAACTCAGGGAGTTTGAGTGCAAAGCCCCTGCGCTGAACAACTATATTCACCTATCTGTTAGAAATTCCAGTTCAAGAGAGGTTCAAAGGAAGCAATCTTTAATTCTGATTGAAAGGATTGGTGGCAAAGTAGGAAGCCCTCTCATGGGAAGACTTAAGGTAGAGAAAATGCTTGGACTGGCTTTTGAGGGATAAGCTGAACTTCAGTAGTGACTACTGTGTGAAGGGCACACCAGTGCAGAAGCTACACTAGGGCATAGAAACAGACACACGTACATAAATAGGGCAATTCTTGTCACCACTGAGAATGTTTCCCTCCAGTTTCTCATCTGTGAGAAGCTGGATTAGATGACCTCTAAAGGTTGTTGTGAAGAATAAAAAGACAGGATGTGTAAAGCATTTTGCAAGCTTCCTGGCACATTAGATTTCCTATCAAAATCACTTCCCTCTCTCCACACCAACTCCTCTCTCTCCCCCAGTCTCCTCAAAGTGCTGTATGCCTGATCCTGATGACAAATTAGCACTCAGGAGAGACACTCCATTCTATTCAACCCCTTTTCCTGTGGAGTGGAACAGAGTATACCCACAAGTGCCAGGAACAATGAAAAGAACAGGCACCATCTCTAACTTCAAATTGTTTACAGTGGTCAGAATGGCATGATTTTAAGTGGGCTATGATACAAGTGGGATATGAAGAGGAAAACGGTGTGGCAAAGAGCAAATAGGAAGGGTTTAAGCAAACTACTCAAATTGTGATTGGCAGGGAAGACTTCCTGGAAGAAGGGTCATCTCAGCTGGAACCTGAAAGATGAGTAGGAATCACCTAAATGACTCACGTTCAAGTTAGTCAACACAGTCTTGATATAAGAGCAGGTCTAAATGACCCTTGCCATTTTTTACTGTTAAAAGATGGATGGTGTAAAGAATTCCTAAAGTACCCCTTACCTGTGCGCCCCTCAAAGAGTGTCTGTGGACTTGACAAGTTAGTGTGACTGACCTTCTGGCGGAGGTTCTACCTATACTCAGGCAATGAGAAGGAGCCATGTATGGAATTTCTACCTTGTACAAACCAAAAGTCCAAATAAATATGCCTGAACTCAAGTTCATTTCACATTTGCCTTTGCTTCTCCTGAAGCTTAGAATATTTACTCACTTGGTATTTCAACCAGACTCTGGTTTCTGCCTAGTTGGCTAGCGTCCAGTGATAATTTGATGCCATGTGGTGTGACAACAATAATTTAGCTTCTGTAGTAAAATGGAAGGTAATAATTAGAGTGGGTGGGGAAAGTGCAGTGATTCTCCTGTGGAATTATAGAAGCTTTGCTAGCCACATGGATCAATTTTCATTTTGAGTTTTTCTTCCTTTACAGGCCTTCTATTTTTTTCTTGTTATGCAAAAACATTTAATGAGGAAACTCACATTATTTATATGTTCTATGAACTAGAGTTGTACCAGATATTTACCTGAACTCCATTTATGTGTGGTATCTTAGGACAAGATCATATGTAAACAGTACTGATAGGACTAAATACACCAACCCTTCAGAGAAAAGAGCAGAGGAAGGTCATAATCAGATACCTAAGTTTCATTTAAAAATGGGGCTCAGGCCTCAGGAAGAGCTATAGCAAATGCTTTAGAAAAAGGACTTCAAGGATTTTAACTTAGCAAACTGAGCCTTACCTGAGTAAATATGCTTGTGCCCCACTCCATGCACACAGAGGAAGGGGCTAACATTTCCCAGGGTGTTGCTGAGGGAGCCTTAGACTCAGTTCTCTCACTTGGATAGTTGAAAGTTGGTATGGGGACACTCCTTGAAAGTCCCAGGAGTTTGTGACATTGCATCAGATTGGGTGAACATGTAAACACAATGACCTTAAGTTACTTGTCTAAAGGAGCCATTATTCCCTGGTGAAGTCCAGTCACCTCTGGGGCCAGTATTAGTAGGACCAGAAAGAATAGGGACTGGGTAGAGCTACACATAAGGAAGCATCAAGCAAGGAAAAGCAAGGACCAGCACTGGCTAGTGAGGAAGAAATCAGAGCTAAAGATAATGGGAGGAGAACTTCATTCATCTGCAATGAAGGGGCCCAGAACCTGCATGCCAAGTGCCCTTGCCTTTGTTTGGGGCTGAGGGAACACAGAGAACATCTGGGTCTACCATTACAACAGAGACAGATGAGGCTCCTTCAGGCAGGAACAAGAGCCTGAGTGTCAAGGCTCCGAGGAAAGGGAAGGGTGTTTGCTCTCCTTTGTCAGAGATCATGCTGTCTCCCTTGAGCCTGAACCACTGCAGGATAAAATCCATCTAGTGATGGGAGAGGCATTTCCTGGTAAGGCTACATCCCTGCTCTGATCATATCTTGCCACAGAAGCAAGGCCTAAGAAACTATGAGGAGGAGTCCGCTTCTAAGAAAAGAAGGAGAGAGAGACAGAAAGACAAAGATAAAGAAACAGAGAAGCAGAGAGATTGAGAGATCCTCTTCTATTTGGATAAACCAGAATCACTAAAAATGGACAGTCTTGTCTGAAGTTCTGAATCTCAGTACCTCTCCTATTCCTGCCTTAACCAGGTCTTTTCTTGTTCCAAAGGACAAAGTAAGGCTCTCATGACATCTTTGGTGACAGGATGTAGGGCAATCAAGCTAGAAAATATATAAAAGCAATAGATTTAGAGCTGGGTCTAAATAGTAGTAGAAACATGGACAGAGTAGTAGAAACATGGACAATTGGAAATCAGGCCTTCTAGAAAAGTAGAACACATTTAAGGGGTCACTAGCTCCAGCAAACTGGTTCTCCAGCTGTCTTTTTTTATAACTGACAGTTATGGCTGCCCTATGCCTTTCTGTTCCAGCTTGCAACTATTTGATGATCAGTCCATCCGAACTAATTTCTGCTCACCTCAGGGCTTCTCCTTATTATCTTCTCTATCACTTGTCCCACAACTGTCTTCTAGAGTCTATCATGTAAGCTCCCTTAAAGTTGGGATCTGTACACTCAGGTTTAGAGCCACTGGCAGCTAATCCTGCCATTCAGCTGTGGCCACCCCTACTGTAATGAAATTCTTGAGGTTCTTGCTTTGTCTGCAGGAGACCATGGGCATGTCAGACACTTAGAGTGGCATAGCCCTTCTGTTACAAAGACAGTATAACATACGGGAATATAGAGGCCATAGAAAACAAGTAGATAGATGCAACATGATGAAGAAACCTGTATTTTTCTATAATGCACATGTGCACACACATACATACACACACGTGATAATAGAAGGTGGTATTCCAAGGGATCCTCGTGTGGTTAGAACATCTGTGGATATCACAGACAGGAGAAATTTTTTGGTGCTTCCAACGACAGGAGAACAGAGAAAGGAGGAGAAATAGGAGAGGTGAATAATATTACCAACTTTACAAAATATTTAATGTGAGTAGAATTTTGTGAAACCAGTGATAGGACAGGGTTCACATCTGGGTTGATGAAAAGTAGCAAAATAGTAAGTATAGTTGCCGAAAGGACAGAAAGGAAGTATTTTGAAGAAAACAGTGTTTAACACCCAGTGCTCCCTGCAATACGTGCCCTCCTTAATATGCAAACAATGAATCATGGAACACACATAAAAAACTAATGAAGTGCTATATGGCGACTAACATAATAAAAAATACACTAATTAAAAAAAGTTTTATTTCACAATTTGAGAAAGTAAAAGGCAGGAATTTTGTAAACTACATACTGACTACTCAATTCCTTTAATCCCCTGGGAAATACTTTATACTCCTTGTCATAGGTAATTCAGTAATTCTCTTAATCCCATAAATCTCTTAATTTACAGCAGAAGAAACTTGGGCTCAGAGCAGTTATGAAACTTGCACGAGGGGGAGTGCCTGAGTGGTTCAGTAGGTTAAGCATCTGACTCTTGACTTCAGCTCAAGTCAAGATCCCAGGTGTAGGAGATTGAGTCCTGTGTTGGGCTCTGCACTGGTGAGCATGGAGCCTGCTTGAGCCTTTCTCTCCCTCCCTCTCTCTGTCTCCTGCTCTACTCTCTCTCAAAAAAATTAAAAAATAAAAATAATTTTGAAAAGCTTGCATGAGGTCACACAACTAGTAAGTGTCCTTGGTATGTCTTCATTTGTGGCAAAATTCTTTCGTGTGACTACTCACTCTGACATTATTTTATTTTATATTTGATTTTGACTTTTGTTTTTAATAATGGGAAATTTACTTTGAGTGAAATACAGAAATACCAAGTGAACACTTCCAACGAGATTTGAGTAACGTGTAAACCATTGTATCTACCACCACAGCCAAGATACAGAACATTTCTAGCAACTCAGAAAGTTCCCTCGTGGCCTTGCCAGGCAATCCTCACTTCCCACTGTGACCACAGTTGTGAACATCTGTCATGTTAGTTTTACCTATGCTTGACCTTAACATAAATGAACTTGTACACTACGGATTCTTGTGTGCCTGGCTTCCCTCAGTCTATAGCATGTAAGTTTTATCTGTGAGGTATGTGTCAGGAGTTCATCCCTCTCAATTGCCCAGTCATATTCCATTCTCTGAACATACCACAGCTGTGTATTCACTTTCTCATGAAGACACATTCCGGTTATTTCTAATCTGGGTCCTTTATGATTAAAGGGTACATAAAAGTCTCTTGAAGACATATATTTTCACTTCTCCCGGGTAAATATTTTAGAGTGAAATTTTTTTTAATGTAGGTGTATGTTTAACCTTACAAGAAGAGCCAAACAATTTTCCAAAGTGGTTGTACCATTTCACACTCTCAACAATTGTAGTCAGTATTCTTAATTTGAGCTGCTGTGGTAGATGTAAAGTAAAGCCTCATTAATTGTATTAATTTGTATTTCTGAGACTAATGATATTGAGCAAATTTCATGTGCTTAGTGGCTATTCTTACACCTTCTTTTGTGGCTTGCTCAATTATTTTGTCCATCTATAATTGAGATATTTGTCTTTTGTTATTTTCCTTATAAATTCTGGATTTAAGACTGTTGTCAGCTATTGTGTGTGTGTGTGTGTATATGTGTATATATATATATATATATATATATATATATATAAAGAGAGAGAGAGATAAATATAGATAAAGGTGAATATTTTGTCTGTGACTTGTTTATTCATCTTCTTAATTCTGTATTTTACAGAGCAGAAATGTTTAATTTTCATGAAGTCCAGTTTATCATATTTTTAAATATTTACTGCATTTCAAGTCCTCTTAAATATATCTTTGCCATCCTTAAGGTCACTGAATTATTCTCCTATGGTTTCTTCCAGAGGCTTTGTAATTCTAGCTTTTATATATATGTCTCTGATCCATCTTGAATGAAATTTTAGGTGAGGCATGAGCTTTGTGTCATGTTCATTTTTCCCTCTACATTTAACCAGTTGTTCCAATACCACTGTTGTAAAGACTTTCCTTACCACATAGAAATTACCTAGTGCCTTGTCACAAATGATTTGAAATGTACAGTTCTATTTCTGGATTCTCTCTTATACCATTGACTCATCTGTCTATCCTTAGGTTATCAGCATACTATCTTAGTATTCTCATCTTATATTAAGTGTGAAGTCAAAAATCAGGTAGAATGAATCCTCTAATTCTGCCATTGTTTAGCAAAATATTCTAGGTCCTTTGCCTTTCCATATAAATTCTAGAAGTAACTTGTTAACTTCCCCCCCCACCCCCACAAAAGGGTTGAGATTTGGATTGCTAATGCATTAAATCTATACATCAGTTGGGGGAAATTGACTTTTTTTTTTTTAAGATTTTATTTATTTATTTGACAGAGACACTGCGAGAGAGGGAACACAAGCAGGGGGAGTGGGAGACAGAGAGGGAGAAGTAGGCTCCCTGCTGAGCAGAGCGCCCAATGTGGGGCTCAATCCCAGGACCCTGGCATCATGACTTGAACCAAAGGCAGACACTTAACTGAGCCACTTAGGTGCCCCTAGGGGGAAAATGACATCTTAACAAGTTTCCCAGTACAAGGATATTATAAGTCACTCCATTATCTAGTTCTTATTTAATTTCTCTTAGGAATGTTTTATAATTTTCTGCAGATAGTTCTTAAAAGTCTTTTGTTAAACTTGTTCTAAGCATTTTGTATTTTTCATGATATTTTAAGTTGAATTCTTTAAGTTTCATTTTCAAAATGTTTGCTTCTATTATACAGATAAATAGCTGATTTTTATATATTGGCCTTGATTTTGAATATTTCTTAAGAGTATTCCATGTGAAAAATCATTCAATCCCTGGATAAAGTCAATTTACAATTTCTTTTGCAATTAAAGTGTTTTTAACTCTTTGTATTGCTTTTTTGCACTGAGAGTACTTCAGTAAAATGTTAAGTAGAAGTAATGAGAGTAAATATTCATACTTTGTTTCTGAAGATAAGAAGAAAATGTTCAATATTCATCTTTATGTATGATGTAAGGAAATCTGTATAAATCCAAATTTACAAGGGTATTCTTTAAGGGAGAAAAAAAAAAAAAGAACAAATAAAACTTCTGAAAGCCTACCCTGATGATAAGAAAAAAAGAAAGGGAACATCAAAACTTCAAATTACCTGTAAATAGAAACACAAACACCAATCTCTATAAGCTATTTTTAACATTCCCGCCGTGAGCCTCACTGGAGAGCAAGGGCTGTTTGGGAAAAACTGTGCAGAAAAAAATAGAAGAGATGTTGGGAAGCCCAGAACTGGCATAAAATCACTGACAGAAGAGAAAGCACACCCTAAGGGTGTTAAGATTGAACAGGAATCCTGATGGATAAGTACAGATTACAGGCAAAGAGCCTTATAAATCTCAAGGAAGCAGTTCTCCAAAGGCAATACTTCAGAACAGAAAATGGTAAAACGGAAACTATTGTGGCTCTTTGGAAACTTGTGGTGAAAGAAAAAAAGAGGTAAGAGAGGCATATTTAGGACTCTGTAAAACAAAATGATACTGAAATATCCAAGGACATGGGACTATTCCATTTTTCCACCCAGCGAGTCATTAGGTAAATAAACCATATTTTCCTATTCTGATAAAAGAGAGAATCTTGAACTAGCAATCACATAAATCACTCCATACCCACAGACCTGGCCTGAAAATGTACAAATACAAGCAATATTCATCTATACATAATAAACATAAAAAGAAAATAGAAAAATAGAATGAAAACTGAGAACAAAATGTAATAAAAATGAGAATCAAAAATTTCCAGCTGGTGAACCATGCCTCCCTCCAAGAAAAGTAGTAATAAAGTAGGAGAAAACCGTAACACAACACTTCAAACTGCATTAAATACTTTCCAACGGGCACTTGAGAATATGAAAAAAAAATTCTACCTTCAACTGAAAATGTAAAAACCAAGCAAATAAGTAGAAGCATCAAGAAAGGAAATGAGATTTAATTAAAATCATGAAATACATAGAAGATAAAAACAAAATGTCAAATAATAAAGAAAAAATTATAAACTGTCTGAGTAAGAATGGATTTTGTTGAAAACTACAAGAGACATTGAAACATAACCAAGAATGAACACAAAATAGGGAATTTAAAAAGGTTCGGAGAGAAAGCATCTGTAGTAGAAGAGAAAAAGCATCCAATTTTTGTATAATTCAAGACATCAAAGAGGGAAAACAAAACAATGGAAAAAAGTAATATTTAAAAGTATAATACAGGAAAATATTACAGAAATAAAAGAATACATATCCCAATACATTAGAAAAACCTATCATGTACCCTGAAAACTTGGCTCACAAAGTAAAATTCCTAGTTTCATCCTAGTAAAGCCATTAGATCTTAAATACAATAATAATAATAATAACAATAATAATAATCATTATAAACCCTCAAAGATTCCCTCTCATAAAAAATACAAAAATAAGGAAAACAGTGACAATACAAAAAAAAAAATCAAGAATTAGGAATTTTATATCCAGTCAAGGGATATTAACTATCAGTCTGAATAAACAGTTTTAAATATACCGGTGAACTTGATGAATTCTGCAATTGTGAGCCTTTCTGAAACAATACACTAGAGAATGAACTTCATCTAGCAAAGAGATTGTAGAAGATGACTTAAAAAATTAATGTGAGCATTTAATAGAACTAGTAATAGATCCAAAACTAAAGATACAAGTGAGAGAATGATATATGTTGTATATTATGTGTTACATGCTCTAACAATATGTATCAATAAATGAATGATCTTTAAACACTTGAGAGAAAAAGATTACAACATGATTCACAAAACATGATCTATGTGATGTACACACATTAATCATTTAAACAAAGTTTTTGAGAAAGTCTAAAAATGAAGAGATAAGCTTCCCCCACTGCCACCTATCACTAAAGCTGAAACTGCCACATCTCTCACAATGGGGGGTGAGAGGGTAAGTGCTGCAGCCCAACCGTTGATGGTCTACCTCACCAATGTCTGGAGGGAGAAAGAAGGGGTAACAAAATAAAACGGGCATTTTTTTTCAGGGTAACTCAGAGTAAGCACACTGCACCCTGTCTCATACAAGGAATGCAGCTCTAGAAACCCGAACTAGCAGTGAGTTTAACAGATTTTTTTCCTTTAGTATCCCACAATCTCAACACAATCTCAAATTTAAAAGTGGTACCAAGGAGGTGGGTATGTGGCACACATTGAAAAAACTCAAGGAGAAGCCTTCTGGTTCTGCTTTGAGAAGTGAAAAGGGAACTTCTAACACATAGAGAATATGGAAGAAAACTGTTTTTCTTTCAAGGTCTTTCCCACCCCCTCCCCCCAGCCTTTCAGAGTCTAGTCATCCTACAGTAATGGTGGCAACAACAGCAATAGCCCTGGAGTCCCATGGACCCTACATCTCTGAAGGAGAGTAAGTTTCCTCTATGATCAGATAAGTTAGATTCCAAGAGGATCAGGCAAATCCATGGGTATTTTTCTCCCTATGTCTTCCTGCTTCTTGGCCCTGGGTAGGAGTGTGATCGAAAGAAGTGGATATAAGCCATGAAACTAAAATCTCAGCTTTTTGTTTGGAAGACCGAAAGAGGGAGCCTCAGGAAAACAGAAAGTACCAGGGGATAGTGGAGAAGGAGGACGGGCATCACTCCAGAACTGTACGCACCTCTGTGGATCTGCTATTAAAGAGCATACCATATGTTGAATACCAAAGTAAGGGATATGTCAGAACATAAGTTCCAAACTAATAATGAGTGGTGCACATGAGGGATAGTGATGACTCTAAAGCCACAATCTATAGAAGTCTGGTTATAAAATGCAGTCTGAACTACACAAACTTGATTGACTGAAAAAAAGAATTTTCCATAAAATTAAAATAAAGCCCAGAACCTCATTAACATAATATTCAAGATATGCAGGATATAATCTAAAATTACTCATCATAAGATAATCAGGAAAATCTCAACTTATATGGTAAAAGACATCAAAAGACAACAATACTGGGGTGCCTGGGTGGCTCAGTGGGTTAAGCCTCTGCCTTCGGCTCAGGTCATGATCTCAGGGTCCTGGGATCAAGCCCCACGTTGGTCTCTCTGCTCTGCAGGGAGCATGCTTCCACCTCTCTCTCTGCCTGCCTCTCTGCCTACTTGGGATCTCTGTCTGTCAAATAAATAAATAAAATCTTTTTTTAAAAAAGAGAGAGAGAGACAAAAACACTGAAGAGGACACAGATGTTGATATTATGTAGCAAGGACTTTAAATGAGCTTTTATAGAAATGTTCAAAGAAGTTACAAAATAAATGGAAAGATTAAAAAGTTCCAGCAAAGACACAGAAGATACAAATAAGAACCAAAACAAATACTAACAAAAAATACAATAATGAAAATTAAAAACTTATTTGATGGAATGGAGATGATAGAAGAAAAGTAATAAACTTGAAGATAGATCAATAGAAATTATCCAATCTGAATAACATAGAGAACTAAAGAATGGGGGTGGTGGTGGGAATGAACAGTCAGAAGGAGCTTTGGGAAAACACCAAAAGTCTTAACATTTGTTGTACTAGAGTTCCAGAAAGAGAAGAGAAAGAACACAGTACAGGAAAATAAAAGAAATAATGACTAAAAACTTTCCCAGTTTTTTGAAAGATGTAAACACAAAGATTCAGGAAGCTGAATGAACCCTAAATAGGATAAACCACACACATATAATAAAATAATAATAATAATGCTCACACGTATCATAACCACATCAATTAAAATTAAGGAAAAAGAATATGTCTTGAAAATAGCTAAAGAAAAATAATGTATTACTTATAGGACAATAATTTGAAAGACTATGATTTCTCATAAGAAACAATAGAGTACAAAAAGATTTGGAATAATATGTTTAGTGTTTAAAGAACAGAAATACCAACCCAGAATTCTATATCCAGCAAAAATATTCTTCAGAAAAAAAAAATATTCTTCAGAAATTAAGGTGAAATAAAGTGAGGTAGACTGTGAATTCATTACTGGCAGTTTTGTTTTAAAAGAATTACTAAAGAAACATCTTCAGATAAAGGAGAAATTATACCAGAACATTAGTAATAAAGGAAGAGGAACAAAATGGTAAATATATACATAAACATAAGTGACTATTATTTTCTTCTAGGGATTGTTAAAGTAGTTTTGAATGATGACAACAGGAGTTAAAAGTGTCTGATAGAGTTTTCAGTGTATGTAAATATAATACATAAGAAAATTTAAAACGAAATGAAGAGGGTACAGAGAACCTACATATGGTTGTCAAAATGGCTACATTCCATTTGAAGTAATAAAAATTGATTCTAAGGAGCCTGTGAAAAGTTAAAATATATATTGCATTTTCTATAACAACCACTAGAAAATTATACAAAGAAAAAGAGTAAAAATATTCGTAAGTTTTTAAATGGAGTACTAAAAATATCAAAGTAATTCAGAAAAAAGCAGAAGGTAGCAGAGAAACCAAGGAAAGAAAGAAAGAAAGAAAGAAAGAAAGAAAGAAAGAAAGAAAGAGAACAAACAGAAAGTAAATATTACAGCAGTAGTCACGGATCTAAGTTAATAATTACATTAAATGTGAACGTAAAAACATACCACTTAGGGACACCTGGCTGGCTCAGTCATTTTAAAGCATGTGACTTTTAACCTTAGGGTTTGTTTTTCCGTTTTTGTTTTTGTTTTCACCTCAGGGTTATAAGTTCAAGTCGGACACTGAGTGTCGAGATTACTTAAAATCTTTAAAAGAAAACATACCACTTAAAAGACAGATTGTCAGAATGACCACATGCTCTTGAGAAACTCATTTCACATATAGTGATATGAGTAGGATAAAAGTTAAATAACCAGTAAAGTTATACTCTGCAAGCACAACCAAAAGAAAACTGGATTGGATCTACAAATGGATCAGACAAAGTGGTCTTTAGAGCAAAAATAATGATAAAAAATAGAGACCTTAGAATTGATAATAGGGCCAATTTACCAAGATGACATAAAATGCTAAATATGTATGTAGCTAGCAACAGAGCATTCAAAGAAAATGAAACAAAAAGGTTAAAGAACTTCAAGAGAACAGAAAAATACACATATTATATAGGAGACTTCAAAACTCCTCTTTCGAAGTGCTTGATGGAACTAGTGGGCAGAAAATCAGAAGGGTTATAGTAGAAAAACCACCCTCCAACTGGAGCTTTTGATGTTTATAGAACAGTCCCCCAATAACAACAGAATACACATTCTTTTTTTTTTTTTTTAAGATTTTATTTATTTATTTGACAGAGAGAAATCACAAGTACACTGAGAGGCAGGCAGAGAGAGAGAGAAGGAAGCAGGCTCCCTGCTGAGCAGAGAGCCCGATGCGGGACTCGATCCCAGGACCCTGAGATCATGACCCGAGCTGAAGTCAGCAGCTTAACCCACTGAGCCACCCAGGCGCCCACTGGGCCTCTACCAATGTGCGCCCACATTCTTTTTAAGTGCACATGTATCTTTTACCAGGACAGATGATGCTTAACAAGTTCAGTTAAAGAACTGAACTCATAAAAAGTGTATTATATGACTTTAAATGATTTAAACAAGAAATCAATAATGGAAAGATAAAAGGAAAATTTTCAAATACATGGAAATAAACAACACTTCTCAATAATCTGTGGGTCTAAAGAAGAGCACAAGGGAAATCTGAAAATATTTTGAAAGTGAAAAAAAATTAAGATAAACATATCAAAATTTGTGAGATGCAGTTAACCAATGTCTAGAGGAAGATCTATCACCTTGAAAACTCACATCAGAAAACCTAACCAGTAAATGTGGACCACTGTTTGAAACGCTTCCATAAAGTTTCACAGTTCTTTAGTAAAAGAGATAAAAGGAATAAACATTAGTTTATTTGACCCAGATAGTTACCTGCTTACTAAATATTTTCTCATGCTCTCTTATTTTGCCATCATAACAAACCTAGAATGTAAATACTCTCATTTTACAAATGAGACAACTGAGGTTCAGGGTCGTTAACCTCCCCCAAATCACACAAATCCATTGTCAGGACTTTTTAGATACCCAAAGAAACAATCAATGTGTCAAAGGAGAGACGGGTGAATAGATGAAGCAACAAATACAAAGATGATTGGTAAAGTAATTTTTTAAAAAATCTCATCGAGCCACGACTCAAATGCACTATATGTAAAATCTATGAAAAAAAAAAAAAAATCACAGTCCTCCCTCTATACAGGTGCTTCCAAAACTGAACACATCAATTATTATCTAGAATGCCTGTTAGAGTCATGTATGCCCAGCTTCCTTCTTAGAAGAGCCTAGTTTGATGGCTCTATGGAGGAAAATGGGCCTCTACCAAGCTACACAGTGACATCCATGCCAAGGAAAATTGTGGAGGGGCTATCACATACCATATTGGCAATAAAGATGAAGTGATGTAAGAGGGGGATTTTTGCAGTTCACAACAGTACAAAAATGCATCAAACCTTAGACAGCAGAAATTATGTTACATGATTAATGTAGCAACACCTCGTACGAATGGGAGTGGTGATCACCAGCAATCAACAGATAAACTGTGCTATGTCTGTAAGGGTGTGAATCACTGCCAAGATGGTGAATCAGCTATGGGAAGGGAGAGGTCAGGGCAAGGTCAACTCTTTGGGTTTTATATTTTATTATTTCATTTAACAAATATTTCTGGAACTGTAATAATTTAAATTTTCCTGAGGCATGGATTTGAATCTTTTTTGGTGGTCATACAGAGTGAGCATTACTCTCAGAAGTAACCCAATAAACCATCAAGAATGTGCCCTACTTCACCCTTTACTTACATCATGAATTTTGTGGAAAATACTAGTTTTGTGCCATGATATGATTCCCTCCCCAGAAATTCTATCATCAAAGTTAAAATGTGGTTTACTTACACTATGAGAATATGAGCAAAAATCTCATGAAGTGACATGGAAACAAACACAAAAAAAGATTTGTATTGGTTTCCAAACTATTTATTTCCAAATCACAAATTTCCTTATTTGCTAAGAGTCATGAGTTTAGTCCCTCAGGAATATTGAAGGTCTATAGAATATTACTTCATTATGCTTATTATTATACCTAACATGATACATGTAAATAGATATACATAAACATATCACCTAGAATTTGAAGGAAAATCCGTGATTATTTAGTAAGTATATTTTTAAAAAACTTAATTATTAAAACTGCATTAACTTTACTAGTTTTACTTGATTACCTCCCACTTACCTTTGATTAAGATGGTCCAGCTTCATTCAGTCTGGGAGTGTAATAAGCATTGTGTTCAACAGAGAAAATTTGCTTTGATCTAATAGGAAGGGCTAATACGCAGCATCAAGAGATAATGAGTAACTGCATTACATTATGCTCTCCAGTGAGTGTTCTGACAATGGCAGGGGTCATTCTTCACTCATTTATTAATGATTCAATTTCTGCAATACAGACTATATCCCTGAGATGTTCATTAACTAATCCAACAAGTTGTCATGGATTTAGAGCCGATTCTGTGCTTTCATATACTAGGAGAACAGATTGCATTATGACACCTAGAAATTTGTTAGCGGCACTCTTTAATCTCAGGGCAATAAACACTTTGTATGTATTCCAAAGTTTTTCCTTTTGAGCTGATGAAATACATTGTTAATTAATCGTATCTTTCTTTCCAATGCTTACTCCAGGAAGTCACTATTAATCCAAGAAAATCGTCAGGGAAGAATGCCATTTGCCAAACTGATGAACTTTGGGGATGAAAAGGGTGAGAAGGAGGAGTCATGATATAGATTAAGGACAAAAGAGAAAAAATACTGCTATATTACTACTAGAATATTTAAAATGAAGAAGACTAAAACTACTAATGTTGGCAGCAATGTGAAACAGTTAGAATTCTGATTCATTGATGGTAGAATATAAACTGGTTCTAACACTTTGGAAAACTAGCAATAGAAACTAAACATACATTTATCCTATGTCCAAAAATTCCATTTGTAGGTATGTATAGTAGAGAAATTATCATATATGACTAGTTTAAAAAAAAAAAAGACTTGTACATAAATACTCAGAACAATTTTATTCATGGGGCACCTGGGTGGCCCAGTCGATTAAGCAAGGCCTTCAGCTCAAGTCATGTTCCTAAAGGTCCCAGGATAGGGTCCCACATCAGGTTCCTTGCTCAGTGAGGAGTCTTCCCTCTCCCTCTCCTTCTGTCCCTACCCCCCAGTCATGCTCTCATGCTCTCCCACTTGCTCTTGCTCTATCTCAAATAAATAAATAAATAAAATCTTTAAAAAGAAAAAAAAGAACAACTTTGTTCATAATAGCCACATATACAAAATGTGGAAGAACAGACAATTTGCAGTAGTTCACATTGTAGAAGACTACATACCCTACAAAGTTATAAGAAACTACTGACACATGCAACGACAGAGAAGAAATTTCAAATGATTCCATACCGTGGGATTCCATTTACATGAAGTTCAGGGAACTTTCTGGAGTGATGATAATTTTCTAAGTCTTGATCTGGGGTGGTGGTTACATTGTTGTGTACATACATAAAAATTCACCAAGCTGTGCTCTTAATATTAGTACACCTTGTGATTGTTATTCCTCAATAGAAAATAAAATGATAACACAAAATAACATATCATACAACAGAGAGGAGTAGGATGTGTTCAAGGGTTAGAGATTACTCATAGGAAGTTCAAAAATGTAAAAATCTTTTCTTCCTCAAAGTTCCCTTTGTTGCTCACTCCTGTAGCTCTAAGTAGCTGTATATTAAGGAACTGGCACTCCTTTCTTAGAAAAGAGTATCCTGTCCTAACAGAACTAATTTGGGGCCAGTGGAAAGGGATTAGAGAAAGTAAATGAATCAGCCTCTTGAGGTACAAAAGTAGCCCAACCTAGACAACAAAGGAAGAGTATCACTTAGGTCAAGGTCAATGCTCTGATTTTTATTAAGGCGTCCCTGGAGGAATCTCTTCGAGCCGGTCTCAGGGACCTGGTGTGGTAGTTTTTAACCACAAATAGCAGCTGGTAAGAATCTGGGGATTTGAGGTTCCAGTAATCTCCTTTTTTATCAAAAATACAACCAACAGAATTATTCTTCTCAAGGCTTCGTTTGGATTTTTGATTGGGGAGGGGAAGTTCACTGTAAAGAACACACACTAGCTCAGGCGAAAAGGAAGATTATTGAATGAACGTCAAGGAATCATACAGGATCTAAACAGGAAGTATGACAGGACACCCAAGGAAAGGAGGCAGAAAGCTAATAAAAAATTGAAAACAGAGATGCCTTCTCTGTTCCTTTCTCTCTTTGTCTTGCTTCTTTTTGTATGTCTGAGACTCTTCCCCTACAGAGCTGTCTTGTCTACACACAGGTCTGTTTGCTCAACCCCACCACGCTTCAATGGGTGGCAACATGGTAACATGAGCCCCTGGAGGGAGTTCTCCACATCTGAGCAGTTTCCTCTGCCAATTAGTTATGGACCATGAAACACTTCAAGCTTTCAGGATCTGGTTGTTGGGTTAATTCTCAGGGGCTTCTGTACCAAGATGCTAGATTAAACCCAGGATTAAATTTCATAGAAACATACAAATACTATTAAAGCAAATATCTGCCTATCTACATTTCATAAGTATGACAGACAACAACCTGAACACAAATGTTTACGGCAGCTGTACTCATAACTGCCAAAAACTGGAAGGAACCAAGATATCCTTCAACAGGTGGACAGAAAACAATTGTAGTGCATCATGCCACAGAATAATGTTCAGTGATAAAGAGGATTCTTTAAAAACTGGTGGATCAAGCAACCTTGATTGATGAATCAATCAAGGATGGATGAATCTTGAACACATTTTTTTTTTCTTCTTAAGTAGGCTCCATGAGTGGAGCCCAACACAGGGCTTGAACTCAGAACCCTGAGACCAAGCCCTGAACTGAGATCATGAGTCAGACGTTTAACTGAGAAGCCGCCTGGGTGTCCCTTGAACACATATTATTAAGTGAAAGAAACTAGTCTGAGGAGGCTACATACTGTGTAATTCCATTTACATGACATTTTGGAAAACTGTAGTCAGTAAACAGATCAGTGGTTGCCAGGAACTTGGATGGAAGAGAGGGTTGAAGCCAGCCTTGCTCAGCGGGAAGCCTGCTTCTTTCTCTGCCTGCTCTGCCTGCCGCTCCCCTGCTTGTGTTCGTGGTCACGCTCTCTTTCTGACAAATAAATTTTAAAAATCTTAAAAAAAGAAGAAGAAGAAGGCTGAAGCCCAGCTGAAGGTTGAAGGAGTTCTTTAGAATGGTGAAAATATTCTGTCTGTCATTACAATGGTGGCTACGTGACTATGAATTTGTCAAAACCTATAGAACTTCACAGCACTAAGAGTGAACCCTCATGTACACAAATTTAAAAAATCTTTTAGGAGCTCTGAGATCTCAGGAATGGAATACAGACTGTGAAAAAGAAATCTAACTCTATTATAACTGTATGAAGGAATGTCTTTGAAGGGGATGGGTAAGCAACTTTATAAATGAGTGGCGGGGCACCCTGGTGACTCAGTCAACTGAGTGTCCAACACTTGGTTTCAGCTCATGTCATGATCTCATGGTCATGGGATCGAGCCCAGCATAGACTCTGCACTTAGTGTGGAGTCCGCCTGAGAGTCCCTCTCTCCCTCTGTGCCCCTCTCTCACAAATAAATAAATAAAATCTTTTTTAAAAAAGACATGAGTGGAGTCTATAAGACCAAAAACGAAGGGAACTGTACATATGCGTTGCACTCTGGTTCATAAAGTTATTTCCCATGGGACACAGGTTAGTAACTCTGAAACCACTATACCCATATCCTGGAATTGTACAATTAAGTTAATGGATGGTGGATGGCAGGAATCAGACAGGAGACACAGACATGCAAGAGACTAGAAGGATCCACGCAGCAAGGGACTGGAGTTTGAGTCATCCAATATGGGCTCCTCTTTAGCCTGTACAGATCGAAATGGCTACATATAGAAATGTGTATATACATAGATATATACACGTGTATCACCTTGCTCTGTCAGCTGGGAGGGCCTAGAAGAAACAAACCCAGTAATAACAAGCACATCGAGCAACCCAGATCTAGTACCATTCTCCAGCAAAAGACACCAGGAATCCCTGGAGACATGGCTTATTCTAGGACCAAGACAGAATATACAGAATGAGCCTGGAGCATCTTGTGCCCAAAAGTAGGTAAATAATTAAAAAAAAAAAGCAAAAAGTGTCCAAGAGATACAGGAGCCAACTGAAAGAGTTCCCAACAGCCAAAGCTGTTGTATTTTGAGCAACAAAATAAGTAACACGGTATTGGATTATCGACCAAAGTATAAGATAAATATTCAGGAGTCCATACTGATATAAACAAATGATTGAATTAATTAATTATTTGATTAATTAGGGAAGAACACACAAAATTTTCTATGTGAAAGAATTCCAAATAATTCAAGCAGCTGTTCCCCACTTCATCGTGTTCACACCACATAACTCCCCACTTTTTAATTTTTTTTTTTTGTTAAGATTTTAATTATTTGAGAGAGAGAGAGAGCATGAGCAGGAGATGGGAAGAGGGACAGGGGGACAGAGACAAGCAGACTGTTTTGAGCACAGCGTGCAGAAACGAGCATGGGGTTCCATCCCACAGCCCATGAGATCACAACATGAATTCAAAGCAAGAGTCTGCTTCTCAACCAACTGTACCACCCAGACACTTCTTACAACTCCCCACTTGTGAAGCGTTTGCTGAGTATTACAACTTCCTTCCCAAAAGGCCAATATGCTCAGGGGAAAACAGAGTAATTTTACAGTGAGGAAACCGTGCAGACACTACCTCAGCCAGGAGATCAAGGTCAACATCAATACTGATATGTCATCTTGACAGTGCATATCCCTGATATGATGTGATGAGAACGTCTCTTCTGTCTCTGTGGTCTTCCATCCAAACACCCATAACCCCATCTAGTTATGAAACAAGCGTTATTCACCAAGTTGAAGGAAATTCTATAAGCATATCTGACTAGTACTCTTTAAAACTGTCCAGGTCCTCAAAAACAAGAAATGTCTGGTGAATTGTCACAGCCAAGAGCCTAAGGAGACATGACTGAATATAATATGGTATTTTGGATGGGATCCTGGAAAAGAAAAAGGACACGGGTAAAAAATAAGGAAATCCAAATAAAATATGGATTTTTAACTATCTAATAATGTATCGATATTAGTTCATCAGTTTTAACAAATGCATCAAACTAACATGAAATGATAACAATAGGGGAACCTAAGAACAAGCTACATGGAACTCTCTGGACTATCTTTGGAATTTTTTCCTAAATCTAAAACTGTAATAAAACAAAAATTTTATGAAGAAAAAACACATAGAGTAAGAGAAGGAAATCTCCTTGTGAGAGACATGGAGAAGAAATCCACAGGGGTACATTGGAGCTGAAGATGTGTGTCCGGAGTGATGCCCAGAAACTGGACACAGCAGTCCCATTAGGAATATCCAACAAAAAGCCAGAACTGGGCTCCCCATGTGAACTGAAACTCAGAATTAGAAGTTCACAAATGAAAACACAGCTATCCTTACCCTTCAGACTGGGAATTAACCTCTTGCCTTAGGTAATGATGTGAAATGGGTCACTTGTGTAAGCTCAGAACACTTAAGGCTATGGGTGACTATACACAGACCCTAAATTTGAACTATAAACTCAATATAAGCCCAAGAAAATACACTTACATAAAAACTGACATGGAGCCAGTGAGATCCACAGAACCAAGCACAGGCAAGCCTGAAAACACCCCCATGAGGAGCTCCTCATACCCCAAGGCATGAGGTCTGAGATGAACTCACAGTCAAAAATGACAAAGCTTGTGAGAAAGTTCAATACCATGACAGACAGTAACCAGAATCAACCAGTGGGGGAATTCACATTTTAGGAGTTATAGATAATGGAACAATGTAAAAGAGACTCAAATTGTGATGTTTAAAAATGTTCTAAGGAAGGAATGTTATTTGCAAACCAAGACCAGGGGTGAAGACATAAATCTAGTGTATTAAGAAAGAAAGAATGAGAAATCTTGGGTGTGAGAAATATGGTCACTGAGAAAAAATATCCGCCCCCCCAACCCCGCCAAAAAAAAAAAAAAAAATGTTTTCCTTGACGGATCTTAACTCTGGTTACCATAATCACCTTCAGGCTTCATAAAATACTGATGTCCTTGTCCTGACCCATACCCAATAAACTAGAAACTCTCGGGGCAGGACTCGGTATTGATGTATTTTTAATCTGCAGGATGATTCTAAGATGTAGCCAGTACTATGATGTACTTTGTTAAAGAAAGTACTAGAAACAGCTGGAGAGAGAAATAACTAATAATAACAAAGATAACAATGACAAAAACCCAAGTAAACATAGTTTGAAACAGAGAAGCAGAGAAGCAAGAGGATGAAATAGTAAGATTACAAGAGGAGCTCACGAACGTGAAGGATACAGAGACAAGTCTGTCATTTTATTTTGCGAATGTCCCAGAAGGAAAGAATAGGGAAAACCTGGAGAAGAAATAGTCAAAGAGAAAGTTGTTAAAGAGGAAATATATGGAAAGCCCTTTCGGATGAGTAGATAAAAAGAATCCAGACCTAGACATATCACAGAGAAATGTAAGGAGAAAATGCCAGAAGCAGATGTGGATGGAGGGTGCCCAGGCATCTCTAGTGCTGTTGTGCTTGCTACAAGAAAAAGTTGGAAGGGGCGGGGGTTGGGGGGTAAGGTTGGGTGAGCCTGGTGGTGTGTATTATGGAAGGAACCTACCGCATGGAGCACTGGGTGTGGTGCCTAAACAATGAATTCTGGTACACTGAAAAGAAATTTAAAAAATAAAAAAAATTTTTTTTAAATGTTTAGATGCCTGTTCTCCATACAGCTGTGCTCAAACAAATACAAGGTTACTTACACGCATGTCTGGGGGCTGGCAGACAGCAAGATGAACAAGGTGCAGAGAAAGAACTCCAGGGGAAAGGGGACAGCCACCTACTCCTACGGCTGTGGTAGGTTAATGGATAGATCCTACCACAGTGCTCCCCATCTCTACTCATTTTGTCTTGTAAGTTGACAATTATTTTCAAACTTTATTTCCCAGTGCCTTAAAAACCGGGGGTGACTTTGAGACTTTCTTTGGCCACTAGAATTCTTTGGACTTGACCCTGTTCTAAGCCTAGGCCTGCAGAGGCTGCGAGTCTCTGCTGCACCGGTGCCTTCACTTTGCTAACAGGCCCAGGCTAGCCTGGGGAGAAGAGGTATGGTGAGCAGAGCTGAGCCACTCCAGCCAAGAATGTGACAGACCCCAGCAGAGCTGACCACCCTAGCTGCGCGACAGTGATTATTCCTGCAGGCCACACAAATGCCACTGTTAACAGCTCCTCGCTTTCCAACTGGGACACAGACCATATCAGCAAGAAAACAGCTCCAAATTCTAAAAGCTTTCTCCTGTGCCATATTAAAGGGGTCTCCTTGGCTTCCCGAAGTTCCAGCTAATTCTGTCTGGCAAACGTGTTGGTGGCAAAAGCTGTGAAGGGCGGTGGCAGCTGAAATCTCTTGCCCTTAAATAGTTGTCAGCTCGAACTATAAACAGTAAATACTGTGAAGTCTGTCTTCAGCCGCAGCCCAAGGGAGCCGCAGAATTGGATGCCTCACAGAAATGATCTTTAAGTAAAGGTTGGATGCACCGGCCTTGGGGATAGCTTCAAACGGTGGCTCAAGACAGACTCATCTGCTGGGAAGGGCTGCCCGTCCGGTTCTCCTGCTCCGAGCCTCATCACGGGAAACGGAGTTCGGAGTTCATCTCAGCGCTCGCAGGGCCTGGGAAACCCACAGGATTTGAAAATGTCCAGGTAAAGCCTCTGCTTGCGGTTGCATTCACCAGACTTGAAAAGATAACAGACCAAGGGAAGGGCTGAACTTTTTTCTCGAAGCTTCCACGCGTCGCGCCGGCCGGCCGCACGCCCCTCTCCGGCAACCGCGGGCTTGCGGGGACGGATGCTGAAGGCGAGCTCGGGCGCCCGACAGCTGGGGTGGCCCTGACTCTGCAAGAGGGCAGGAGGCCCTGGCGAGGGGCCTGGGGCCGGAGACCCGGAGGGGCCGGGGGACCGGAGGGAGGCGTCCCGCAGCCCGGCGGAGAGCGACGGCCGCTGCGCTCCCCCGGGGCTGGACCACCGGACGGGGTCAGCGCCTGCGGTCGGAGCCAGCCGGGGCGCGCCCGGAGATGAGCTTTCCGTAAAGGCGGCTCCGGCTCGAAGCCCCGCGGGACGGCCGGCCCGGGGCGGACATTCCTAGAAGCGGCGGGACGCGGCTCGCGCCAGGCCCCGCCCCGGCCGCCGGGCAGCGCCACCGCAGACCCGGGTTTTGCTCCTCCCCGGAGCGACCCGGGTGCGAGCTCAGCCCAGCCCCCACCCCTTTCCCGCCAGCCCCGCCCCCCGCCCAGTGCCGGGCCGTGGCCGCAGGCGGGCCCCTCCGCTCACCTGTGCCCGCGCCCGCGCGCCCTCCGCGGCGCCTTCGTGGGCCTCAGACGGCGCCATCAGTTTCTTTGCCTTCGCCTCCTGGGAGCAGCTGCCGCCGCCGCACTCAGGCGCCCGCGGATCGCCGACCCTGCGGGAGGGGAGAGGGGAGGGGGGCTCGCCTTACCCCGCGGAAGCGCAGCCAAGGCGAGTCCTCAGCATCCACCCGCCTGGGCGCTTATGGGTTAGGTTAAGGGACCATCAGGCTGACACTTCCTGATGTGAAACTGTCCCGTTTCTCGTGAAAATGCTCCAGATCACTCACAAAATACTCCCACTTTGTTATCCCACTGACAGGCTGCAGGTTCTGTCCCGTGGCCCTTGGGCCCTGGGACCTGCCTGTGGAGAGACAGGGTCTCCAACCCGCACAGCTGTGAAGCGGCCTCCTGCTCAGAGCGGTTCATGCCTCAAGTTTTGTCATGTGTGCAAAGTGCCTGTTAATAGTACTTGTTTTCATTAATAGTACTTGTTTTCAGAGTACCTGGTTTTCCTTTTATTTATTTTTTTAAAGATTTTATTTATTTATTTGACAGACACAGATCACAAGTAGGCAGAGAGAGGAGGAAGCAGGCTCCCCGCTGAGCAGAGAGCCCAAATGCAGGGCTTGATTCCAGCACTCTGGGATCATAACCTAAGCAGAAGGCAGAGGCTTTAACCCACTGAGCCACCCAGGCGCCTTCTGCTTTTCCTTTTAAAAATGAAAACCTATATTAAGTGCTTAGCTCCTGGCTGGGCACAAAGTAAATAGTTAATGTTAGTTACCTATTACTCTAACTATTTCATCTATAAATACTGTGTCACTGTTACCATCTTTCTTTTGAGTTAGCTCTTAATAGGGGAGCTACACGAAACCTTTTCAGAGATAAAGTACCTTATGAGCTTAGCCTTTTGGCTTTCATATTTTTCTGACAAAATACAAGAGAAACTGACAAAGACGAACTGAGGAATTAAAGAAAAGATACTCAGTAACAGAAAAACAAAGGCAGGATGATCAATTTTAATGTCGAGTAGGGCATAGATATTAAGGGAAGACCGTCATTTTTTGTGTTCATTAAAGACAACACTAAATTAAAGTCTAACAATAGAAAACAGAGATGGTAACTACTTTATGTTACAAATTTTGTAAACATTTTCTTAAAAATGATTCTCAAAATTGTACGAAATTCCAGGTTCCCAAACCAGAGTGTGCCTATGAAAACAAAGAAAAACTGTTAGAACTATAAGGAAGTTATATAAATTAAGCTTTCAGATATTTGACTAGAAATAGGTATAAGCAATATTTAACAACACAGCAAGATGGACATGATATGGTACCTAGGAAGAAATAACACAAACACGGTTTCTAATGTAAGTGTATGTCCTGAGGTCATATAAGTTTGAAAAACACTCAGACCAGTTCTCCTTGGAGATTCACCTTTAAAATATCAATCAGCATATTAAATAAAGGTTCTGAGAAATCCAATGACCGAGTTTAACTCTTAAACCTAGTTTTTCCACCACTTTTATTTGAGCATGGAATATTCTTTTTCACAACACCCGTATTAAATTTCTATCAAACAATTTCATAGACACATTTTGGGATACGCTAACCTAAAAACACTCCCATCAAAATCAGATAAATAATGAGGAAAGATAATATTAGCCATATAATATACATTATCTAACTATGTAAATACTACATAAAAGGCTACTGGAAGAACACCGAGTATTTTCATAGATGGCACTTTTCTTTTTGGATTACTAAAGACCATCACTGGGAAAAAAAAAATAGGACTACTGTAATTTTTTAGCATCTATAAAAGGTAAATATATTAAAAACCAACATTTCATATATGGTATCTCCAACACCTTTGAAAATGTTATGAATAAAAATACTTTATTCACAGTAATGAAAGACTTAACTACCTAAAAATGACCTTTCGACTTGGTTCACGTTACCTCCTCTGGAAGACCTTGCCTGACCTGCTTTTCCCTGAGCCCCAGTCACCTTCCATCCTCTCTCTCTAACAGAACTCATCTCACTGGACCACAGTCATCTGCCTCCTGGCTTTTCCCCACCACACCCACATACCTCAGCCCCTCCTGAGCAGGGGTTAAGTTTACTAAGTTTAGCCATTATGTAGTACAGTGGCTGGTAAAGAGGTGCTCAAGGAGTGTGAATCTGTTTCATTAACCTGCTACTTGAGCCTCACCAGAATGTAAACATCCATCTCTTTCAGGTCAAATTCTTTGACAGTCTTTTTATCTGTTACCTATCTATACTGCTACAATTTTTACATTTAAAAGACTCTTCCTTTAGGGGCCCCTGGATGGCTCAGAAGGTAAGCCTCTGCCTTCTGCTTAGGTCATAACCCGAGGGTCCTTTGATCGAGCCCCTCACATTGGGCTCCCTGCTCAGCAGAGTCTGCTTCTCTCTTTCATTCTCCCTCTGTCTCTCGCCCAGTTCCTGCTTGCTCCCTCTCTCTCTCAAATAAATAAAATCTTAAAAAAAAAAAAAATTCTTTAAAGCTACAAGGGGTTGGATTTTAGATTGAATGGAAATTACTGCCTAATTCTTGAATATTAGAGACTTTAAAAAATCACTTAAAAATGAGCAATATGGATATATCTGATAAGATGAGAACCCCTCAAAATTGTATGCATCACAATGGAGCAGGGCTCACCCAGGTTGGTTGGAAATGCTCTGGGGCTGGAGATCCGGTCTCCGGGTCTCCAGGTCTGCCAGGGGAAGGGCTGCACCCAATCAGTTTCCATCAGGCCCTGGGTCTTTCATGGCTCCAGACTAGGGTCGTTTGGTATTTCTCAGCCTCCCCCAAAGCAGCTGGCATCTGGCTTCAGATTGCCTGATGTCCAAGCCCACACATTAATCCTCTGCCCACCAGGTCATGCTCACCGTCATTCTACATTAAAGAGAAAGCAGCAAGGCAATCAGGGTCCCCCTTCTGAAGCAGGGTCCCCCTTCTGAAGCAGAGCCCCCTTCTGGAACCCAAACATGTGATGACAGGGACTCAGGACCGGCTGCTGGTCTTCTGCCCAAGTCCCAGCCTGCCCACATGACCCTGTCCAGTGTCCGCCAAAGGCTTTGGCTCAACAGACACAAACAATCAGCAGACCTGTGTCTTCTGCTTGCTGCTGGAGTGGGACTGTGGAAGTAAGTTAATTTTAATTCAGCAAAATTCCTTGCATACTTTAACACATGATGCCACCCCCCAGAAAATTAAACTTTACTTCTGAGGTATCCTGAACTCAAAAGGCTTGTCTTGTTTTGTTTTATTTTGGGGGGTAGGTTTGTTGTTGTTGTTTTAAGATTTTATTTATTTATTCGACATAGAGAGAGTGAGACAGGGAACACAGGCAGGGGGAGTGGCAGAGGGAGAAGCAGGCTTCCTGCTGAGCAGGGAGCCCAATGTGGAGCTCCATCGCAAGACCCCAGGATCATGACCCAAGCCAATGACAGACGCTTAACAACTGAGCCACCCAGGCGCCCCTTGTTTGGGTAGGTATTTTGCACTGACTCAGTACTTCTGTCTGAGAATTCCAAAGGGATTTAAAAATGATGGCAACCATATTGTTCCCATTTTGTAGAAGGGAAAGTAGACTCACTTCAGGGCACTGCATTCAGACATCAGTCACTAGTAACTGAGCTAGACACCTCTCCATTGTGCATTCTAAATTCTCTCTTGCAATTTATTTCAGAGGTGAACAAGGTACAGAACATTGGGGCAGAGTCTTCCTTGATAAATCAGCAAGTAGAACATATTAAGAAATTATGGGGATACCTGAGGGGCTCAATCAGTTAAGCGTCTGCCTTTGGCTCAGGTCATGATCTCGGGGTCCTGGGATTGAGCCCGGCATCGGGCTCTCTGCTCAGCAGGGAGTCTTCTTCTCCCTCTAGTGCTCTCTGTCTCTCAAATAAATAAATAAAATCCTTTTAAAAAATATTAAGAAATTACTTGTGTCCCAAAGGTCATGTCTTCCATTCTTACCATGAGCTTTAATCCCTAATAAGTATACAATTAAAGGCAAAAAAATAAAATAAATAAAAAATAAAAATAAAATTAAGTTTTTTTTTGTTTTTGTTTTTGTTTTTTTTGAAAGATGTTTTTTGTGAGATAATACACCCATGGACAGTCATTTATTAAGCACCATGTTTAGGGAGCTAATAAGTTCATTTTGACTATAAATAATTTGAAAACCAATTTAGTTGTTTGCATGAATTTGGTGATTCTCCATGGACTTTTGGAATACCTATTTTAACAAGAACATGGCATATCCTTTATGTGTGAAGGGCCACATATTGACCAAATGGCTCACAGGTTTTACCTATTACTTCTCGCTTGCCTGGTTACGTGATTCATTCCTTGAGAATATTGTAGGTGCCTAATTAGAGCTTATTGAATGAATGAAAGATATTGGAAGTTCAGGGAGATCAGAGCATCCAGTTACAGGGCCAAAAGTGGCAAAAACACACAATTGAAAGAAAATGAGGGCGGAATTAGATGCTCTCACCTATGGATCAGGGACGTTTCCCTGGCTTGGGCACGGAGAGGGGCTTGACGGTGAGATGTTGAGAGCACAAGGTCAAGCTCTTTGCTCTCTCAGAGGGTGAATCAGTGCAGATCCCCAGAGGGCATTTGCCAGCTCTCCCCTTACTCATTTCCAGGACACCATAATTGGCCCAGGGGCTGCTAGGAAAAAAAAAAAAAAGCCCTCAGAACAGTTAGAATTGATAAAAAAAAAATTTCAGGCAGAAAGAACCCTGAATAGAGTTTTCTTTTATTCTGCCTTACATTTAGTGTCTTAGAAAGAACTGGGAGATGATACTATTTCTGGCAAGTCAGGATTTAGCTCATTTTTTGTTTTGTTTTGTTTTTTGAGGTTTTTTTAGGCAAGTAATTATCAAGAGAGCATAGCCTTTTTATTGTTCTAAATCCAATGAAGCAGATGCCCGTAATATGACCTCTGGCGGCCCCACCAGCTGAGGCCCAGCGTAGCAAATCCCAGTGAATCCTCCATTGTCATAACCTCTGCCTGTCCCTCAGTCCCTCTCCTACTTCCTGGCCCTTTACCCTCTCGCACACATGCACACTCCTAAACCAGTTTCTGACATAGCCCCTGCCACTGAACAGGACGCTTATCTAAACTAAGACACCAAGATCTTGTCTTGCATTCCTTCCCGGCGAGAAAGTTCCAAACCTTTTTTAGGAAGGCAGAGTGCGTATCATATTCAGACGTACGTACGTCTACATAGATGGATACCAGCCACTTGATACCTTGTGGCTTGCCGGGACTTCCTATAATGTCTTTCCTCTTTATTTTTTTTCCTTTTTGGAGCTGTGTTTGATGAAAATGTTTGCATAATCCCTTAACATGACTGCCAAACAGATACTTGAGAAATAATTAAAGATTCTTGAAATTATCTACCTCATATATAAAATACATATATACAGTACCCTTGGGGCTAATAATACATTATATGCTAATAAAAAATAAAATTTTTTTAAAAAAGAACATAAAAAATACATATATACGTATATACCCACACATGCACAGATCTTAAAGTTATACATAAAGCTTTAAAAAGAACCACTTGGAAATGCTTTCTTTGCTTGAGAAACGGTTCGTACAAGAACACACCATTGTACAGGGAATTTACCCAACAGAATCACGTAAGAATTTGGATGATGGAGTACATGAAGATAAAGTTGACATTTACTATCTAGAATTCCTACCCCAAGTACACTCAGGGCAGCCTCACTACCCTTCGGTCTCTGACTGTCAGTTGAAGGGGGATCAACAAAGGACCATTCTGTGGAGAATGTCAAAGTGTAGAAAAGAAGGGCATCCCATAGCTCTTATAATATTGATTTCAAAGGGTGGGCTTAAGTCTGGGGGTCAAGGGGTAAGAACAAGCCAATGTCCATCGCCATCTTGGCAGGTAGGGTTTATAGTGGCAACCCAAGTGGGGGGCGGGCATTCCAGCTGGGTGAACAATCATTCCAGCAGGATCCCAGGACTCAGAGCAGCCAGGTCAGATAAGCCAAGAATATAAGGAACCAGAAGGTGAGTGTAAGGCATGTCCCAAGGATCGCCAAGAGTGGCTGCTTCTGCATCAAGTCCAAAGGCAAAGGTGGATGCAAAAGGATGATGAGACCAGGAGGCATGGAGGCTAGGGTGTTGCAGAGGCCAAGCAGGAGGTAAGGAGCAAACGAGAGGCTAGAGAGAGACTCAGACACAGCAGCATTAATACGTAGGCATCTGAAGCCAGCACTTGGGGCAGGAGTGATTCGGGCTGGTTTAAAGTCATGGTGTCATGGCAAACCGTGGTCAAGCAATCTCCATTTGGAATTTTCATCTGTCCTTCTTGCCCAACTCTTGCCACATAGGAGGGTGGTGCCTTTCTCATGTTAAGGATGACCTTAGAATTGTAAAGGGAAAGCAGGCTTTGGGTTGTGGTCAAAAGTCTGATGTCAGCCAAAAAGCTGCTGATATAAAATCCAAGCAAGTGAGAGAGAAAGAAACAAAGGTCCAGCATGAGATATGGAATAAGGAGGGAAAGAGGACTTGGGCAAAGTCACGTGGTTAATGTTGCAGCTGGCCTGGGTTCTAGAGGAGAATTAGGAAACCTCCCTTTCCCTGATATTGTTGACTACCCTTTCCTCTTGAAACTTGTTCTTTGGGTTAGCAGGTGACACTCTTGCTGGCTGGTGCTGCCTTTCAAATGTCCTCTATCACTTTGCTTTGTGGATTCCAGGTTCTCTACCTGAGCCTTGCTTGACTTTCTCCAGAGCTCACAACTACATACTCTTCTCACTCTAAAGCGAGTGCTTTCATCCTTGCATCCATCTCGCATGCCCAGGGCCTTTCACACTTGCATCTTCAGCCAGACCACTGTACCCAATTCTGCAGTGGCATATCCATCTACTAGGGATTCATAGTTAACAAAGTCTCAATTAAGCCCATCAATCTCTCCTCTGCAACTTTATCCCTTTATATTCCCCATCTCAGGTGACCACATCCCAATCCATTCATTTGTTCAAGTCAGAAATCTAGCACTCATTCTCTCTTTCTCCCCACTCACTAACTCCTAGATCCAACCAGCCTTTGTCTCCTTCCATTGTTTCTATGACCTTGCACCTTCATCCTGTGTCTCCTAAAAATCCCCTCTACTACCATCCAGTTTCTGTTTCCAAGGAATTTTTACTAGTCTACCTACCTCTTAGGCTGACCTTCTACAATTAATCTCCATCTGCTACATAAATGACCATGCAGGTTCATAAATGTCATCTTGCTACTCCTCTGGTCAAAGTTTTGAATGATTTTATATTACCCATGAGATAAAAATCCAGATTCTTTCAACAAACTCAAGACCCTTCAGGATCCAGGCCTTACAACTTGCTTTACTTTATCTTCCCATACATCCCTGCCCCACCCCTACATGTAATATTGTCAAGCTGTATGACTCTTGGTAGACTTTACATTTCCTGTTCTTTCAGATCCACGTCTTTTACTGTGCTACACCCTTTGTTTGGAATGCCTTCCCTCATTTCATCACCAGATGAAGCCCTCAGCCAGGACCAGCTACATAATTTGCAAGGTCCAGAATAAAATGAAAATATGGGCTTCTTGTTAAAAAACAATCAAGAATTTCAAAATGGCAATATCTGGTAGACCACTAAACCAAACACAGAGACCTTCTAAGCATGGGGCCTGGGTAACATCCTCGTGCCCCTTAAGGCAGTCCTATCCTCAGCTTCATTCTCCCTTCCTCTGAATTTCTTCCTATTTTCTCCATAGGATTTGGATTTCTTGTCTTTTCCCACTACACCCCACAGACATATCCATTCTGCTGCTCCTCCTGTGGTGTCCATGTTTCCTTACTAGGCTATAATGTCCCAAGGCAGAAACTGGCCTTAGATAATGTTGTATATTGAGCCTCCAGCAAAGCACATGGTGCACAGTAGGTCATCGTGATGGATTTGTTGACTGATCACACTCATTGATCACTGAGCTACCCCATCTTCTGCTTTCTGAGGGATGGTGTTGTTATCTCTTCACTTTGTTTCATTGAATATTCACTGATCTAGTTGTTTAGTTGGTTGCTTGCTTGCTTGGTTTAAGAACAGTTCTAAAAGACCAGGAGTACCACAAGTATCTCTAGTATCTCTAGAATTTCTAGAGGTCTGTCCTTAAAAGGGCCCCTATCTATAACATGGGATATCTTTTAACATCATTTAAACATGAGCAACGGAAAGAAAATTGAATGATGGGTAACAAATCTTCTTTCCTTTATATTTCCCTTTATGGATTTTGACACCCGCATTATAAGTTATATTTTTCAGATAGTCTGAAAATGTGCTGTGTTTCCAAGTCATGCTACTACAATACAATTCAGAAAAAGGCTAAACTTTTTCAGCTTCTCTCTTGTAAATTTATATTATGCTTAAGAGTGACACTCTTGAATTTTTCCCTACCCCACCCTCCAAGTTCCATTCTTCAAAAGACAGTTTATCCAGAGAGCAAATATAAAGAGAGATGCAGAGTCCTCTTGTTGAAGCACAGGTGGGATTGGGGAGGACAGAGCATTTGCTTCTCCATTCTGTATTTCCCCATCTTCTGTCAAGCAGGTGGTCTTAAAGAGAGAAGGAGGGTTTGTTGTTGTTGTTGTTTGTTTTTTTGGTTTTTTATTTTTTTAATATTTTATTTATTTATTTGACAGAGTGAGATCACAATTAGGCAGAGAGGCAGGCAGAGAGGTGGGGAGCAGGCTCCCCTCTGAGCAGAGAGCCTGATGTGGGGCTCAATTCCAGGACCTTGGGATCATGACCTGAGTTGAAGGCAGAGGCTTTAACTCACTGAGCCACCCAGGTGCCCCAGTTTTTTATTTTTAAAATTTTAATTTATTTAAGACATAGAGATAGAGAGAGAAAGTCAGAGGGAGAAGCAGACTCCCCAAGGAGCTGGAAGCCCAATGTGGGACTCAATCCCAGAAGTCCAGGATCATGACCCCAGCCAAAGGCAGTCACTCAACCAACTGAGCCAAGCAGGTGCCCAAGAGAAGGGAGTATTTTATACACACACACCACATACACATGTATGTTATATGTGTATACGCTTTTGATACTTTTTTTTTTTTTAACTTTTAATAGAAGTCCAATTCAGGACCCAACACCAGTATAATCCACCAACTTGAGTTTAGCTAAGACTACTCATCTAGACAGACTTCCTGAGTAGGATATCAGGTTATGACTGTGTAACATTTCTAGACCATGGAGTTAGGTAGGCACGAAGAAGGCTTAGTCATCAGGGGATCTGACATCCAGGTGTCATGACATTTATGTGGCTATTGAATTTTCATGATAGTCGATGGAGTCTGTAGAGGACAGGCTGCTTAATCTCTAAAGTTTCTAAGTTTGAAAAAAGCCTTTGAAGGGTCCTACAAATGCCAAAGAAAACTCTTTCCCAGTGATTGCACATTCAGAAATCCATCTGAAAACAATCATCCCAAACATGGACTAAATATCCATTACATAATTATTTATATTAGCCTAATATTGTAAACAAATGTTCAACACTGCAGAATTATTAGCTGTACTGCAAGTGATGAAATCACATTTGATGGGCTATCGCGCAGTTATTAAAACTGGTGTTTACAAAGAGCTTTTTAAAACTTGGGAAGATATTTACATTACAACACTAAGTGACTTATAAAGCTTTCACAATGTATGTTCCATATGATCTCAATTATTTCTTACATGTACAAACAAATGAAGATGAAACAAACAAATTTTACTGTGATTTTTTTCTCTGAGATTATAGGTGATTTTTTTTCTTTACTCTTCTGTTCTATTTTTTTCCAATAAACACATACTTTTTTAAATAAGAAAAATAGAAGACCTACCTTTTTTGACTTCACTATGGTCTTCCCAGGCATGAACCAACATGACATTGAGGGCACAAAGCCATTGTAACAAGATGGGTGGGTCAGGGTGCCTGGGTGGCTCAGTTGGTTAAGGGTCTATCTTCAGCTCACATCATGATCCCGGGGTCCTGAGATCAAGCCTGCTGGGATCCTGGGAGCCTGCTTCTCCCTCTTCCTCTTCTTCTCCCCCTGCTTGTGCTCTTTTGCACTCTCTCTCTCTGTCTCTCTCTCAAATACATAAATAAAATCTGAAAAAAAAAAAAAAAGGATGGGTGGGTCAACTAGAACAAGAGCTGACAAAATTCACAGAGTTGGCTAATTGAACATTAAAAAAAAAAAAAATTCAGAGAGCCCAATTTTCAGAAGAACAGTAAAACAGAGATTACTCTTCATGAAAAGTGAAAAAAAAGTCTTGGTAGATTACCAGTTACAATTTTGTTATGGTACATTCTAGAAGTCAAGAGAAGCATCCTTCTTTGTTTAACAGAAAGGGGGTGAGGAGAAGCTCAGAGGATAAATCTATGATGAAATGTCATATTTGAATGTGGCAAACACAGCAAAGAGCCGAAATACAGCTAACTTACTTGGTTTTAAGTTTTAGAGACTCACTCAGTTACTAAAAGGACTATTTATTAAGGACACACATGGAGTGAAAGGGGATGCAGAAGCTCATGGAGCGCAAAAGAGGGAGAGTGGGTATAAAGGTCCATAATTAAAGCAAATTCATGGACACTGGACCAGAAGGGGGCTTTGGGTCTAAGTATTTTCTAAAGACAGCAGTAGCAAGAGACCACATCTCGGCATAGGTGTTCCTGTATTCATACAACTCACACACTCTGGACATCTGGGTTTTTGTTTATTTGTTTTTTCCTATTCTGGTATCAGCTTGTATCTATACCTTATATCCTATATGTTTTCTGAGTGGCATGTCTTCTGCTTCTGTCTCTGGCCAGTTGAGTTCGCAAATGTTTCATGATGGCCATCCCAGATTTCTGTGACTACAGGGCATTCTGAAAGCTTCAGCTCTCATGGAAGAGAAGCCAAGTGCCTCACTCTGTCTGTGTTCCTAGTTGAAGAAGGAGTTGCAGTACCCCAGCCCTTCTATTTACAGTAACCGACTTTATAAGTCCCTGATATGCCTGTTCATGTGTTCTCTCCTTGTCCATGAGACAAATCTACCTGTGACTGGCCATCAGGAAGCACTCTTGGGCTGAGCAGTTTCACTCAGGAGAGAGGGGAGGAGGAAGGTTATAACATGGGGATGGCACCCAAAACTTTATGCCTAAAATCCTGTGAATATCCATTGAATGAGGAGGGTATCTATTTGCCTGATGTACATTTAGGGTAAACAATACTTTTTCTGGAAGGTTGGCGTGTCTGCCTTGAGTCAAATCAATATCATCAAGCCTACAGAACAGGATGGCTGTATAAGCTAGTTTGTACATATTTTCTAATAAAAGTTGAGTGAATATTTTTATGTACACAAGAAAATAGATACAGGGTTTCCATATTTAGCTAGAAAGCAGAACACATTCATGTTCCTTTATTGTGTTTCATACATATTATTCCTTATATGATCAGGTTAACAACAGGATTGGTGGCATTTCACCTACAATAGATTTCTTAAGTACAATTTTGCCTAAACACTAGTTACCTGAGTTACTCAAGCCATTGATGCCCACTTATTCAGAACCTGAAATAAAATGATGAGTTTCTTCCTTCTCCTCCTGGCTACTGTTTAGATTGCTTTGGGCAAAGTTACAAGCAAAAAAAGAGTAGTAGATGTCTATGTTGAACTGAGAGTCTGAGCTGAAAACAGTTGAGAGGAAAATATGGCCTTAATGGGAAAGCCAGTGTCAATTTTGCAAGAGAAATATTCCCTGATGGCCCTTTCCATGGCAGGATCAACCTGGCCTCAATGCCCTGTAGGTCCTATGAGTCCATTAATTTCATGGCTTGACAAGAAATATTCATATCACAGTTCGATGCTTCAGGATTGGAGGGAAGGGAAGTAACATTTATCAAGCACATGCTACAATAGTAGGTCTCAATCATTATCTCATTGAAACCCCATAAAAATGCTGGAAGTTGGGTTTCTCCATGAGACATGTCCATGTCTCAGGAAACCCAGCCTTAGGAGGCTAGCCTTAAAAAAGCCTAATCAGGCAAGATGGGTTTACTCTTCCTTGCCCCGTCCTGATCACCAAAGGTTCATTGGAATTATCTAAATTAATACTAAATATTACAATTCTCACAAACACAATAGAGTGGGCATCGAGCTATTCTGAATACGTGGCCTGTGGATAATGTGCTGATAGGACTGGACCTACCTAGTGAAGGCGAGGAAGGCAGAGCCTGCTGAGAAGCTGGGAGGGCGCTCAACACTGCAGATGACCAGAGCAGGGATTTCCCAGTTGGCTACACATTCAAACAGCAATAGGCCTTACTCTGAAGCAGGGGATCCAAGTGTCCCCTTTACCCTGCCCTCTCTGTACAGGCCCCAGTCTATTTCTGGCCTTGATTGCCAGTTTGATTCCAGTCTTCAACACGTATTTTTTTCAGAAACCCAAATAAAGTAATAAACATCCTAGTGTACTTCATTAATGAATGACCAGGGACGGGGGGCGGGATGTAATTCCTTCCACTGCGGCTGTTCTCTGTCAAATGTCTGCTGAGGAAAAAAATGAAGGCTTCTTTGCATTTATGTGGTAGAAAAGGTCTTATAAATATCCTTGGTTTGGGGCAGGGAAGAGCCAACTTCAAGGCTGAGAGAGACTTCACTTTCCCGAATCTTCAGAAACTCTTCATTCTCCTGTGGTTTCCTGCACCCCTGGCGAAATGCTCCCTGCCCGGAGAAGACAAAGCTCACGTTTTTGTACTCACTGCCTTGTTGGAATTTTGCTGCTGATTGTCCCAGAGACACTCCTGTGGAAGTTCCCTGACTGTTTCTACCTCTCTGTTAAAGTTCAAAATGACAGGGATGGTGAGTAATAATCATGTGAATCAGCAGGGCCACCGGCAAATGAATTAATGGCAAGTGTGAGCGAAGAAATGAAGAACTCGCTTGATGTCTTACTAATGTGTAAGCTGAAGGAAAAAAGCAAGTTTCTGGGTCCAACAAGATATTTAAAGGTCAGTGTCCAATCACATGCGCCACGCAGAAGGGGGTACATGGCCCCCGGAGAATGAAAAGGAGGCAAATGAGACTCAAGACCGAGCAAGAAAGTACAAAGAGACTTACAACCTGGGCCTTGTACATCAAAGTTCAAACTAAGCAGAAAAAAATCAAAAGGGAATTTTCGTGGATGGCCTACACTGGCACATAGCATATGGCTTGGCAAGTTGTTCTCAGACTTGAGCATGCCTCAGAGTCCACTAAAAGACTCAGTAAAACACAGAATGCTGAGCACTTCCCTGGGCATGTTGGTTCAGTAGATCTTAGAGGGACCTGAGAACCAACTGAGAATTTACTACAAATTCTCAGTTGATGCTGATGTTCCTGGTCTGGCGACCAACTTTGAGAACCATAGTGTCAGTGGATTGACCAAACAACATCATTGGAAGATGCCTGTTATCCATGAATCCTCTTGATGTAGGCTTCCTCTTGCCGTGGGCACAGGTGTGCAGATGGCCAAGGCTGCCCAGATGCCCTGCTTCTGATTTGGTAGACTTGGTTTTTTTAGGTGAGCTCAAGGCAAGTAGATCATTTTTACTTTATGTCTCTGTTGCCTCCAGTTAAAAAAAAAAATAAGAAACCTTACAATAAATGACATACATATTTAAGACATAAAGTGGGAAATAAGAGAAAACATAGAAAAAAGAAAGCAAACATATCAAGCAAAAACTACCAGGGAATCTAAAAATAAGTATTAATTTTGGCCCTGAATTTTTAAGCCAGGAAGGTCAGAATGGGAAATATGACGGGTTACATAATTCTGAACATTTGTTATATATTTGTAAAACAATTCCTCAAGAAAAACCCATTTAGTTGGGATTTTTTAATCATAAGGAAGAAAGTGAAGGGCAATTTAGGAGGGTCGTGTCACATGAACAATTTTCTTAAAGGTTGAAGGTGGAGGGAGGAGGGTGAGTGAGCTAATTTGTGGATGGGTGAGTGAGAGTCTCAACACCTACTGGGGAGCCCCAGTGCCGTAATACTTTGGTTCTAGAGGCCTCAGGCTTTCGTGCTCTTTGCAGAACCAGACCCTGGTTCCCAGAGCCAAGGAGAAAGCAAAGACTCTTGAATTCCTGCTGCTCACAGGGAAAACCAGACCCATTCCTGTGAGGTCTGGCATCAGACGGCTTGTGTGAAAGCAACAGCTGAACACCAAAGAGAGGAGCAGTCACAGGTCTAGAAAAAGGACAAAGGGTATTCTCCTGGATCTCACACAAGGTCACCCAACAATAAACAAGCACCAAGGCGCTTGTAAAACACCCAAGTAACACAAGAATCCAAGCCTCTTCCTCTGCCCACAGGGTGTCTCATGGCTCCCATTCAAATTCCTGTCATATCGTCAGAGTTTCCAGACGACCGGGATATTTGGCTCAGGCCGGCCGGTACATCTTCTGTCGAGGGACTCTCTCCTGCCAGGAAGGGTGGAGTGGCTGGAATGGAATAGTCCAATCGGGCCTTTTCCATTCCCACTTCTGTGGTCTCTCCTGGACTCTCATCTCATCATCACATGAATCAAAGTGATCTGAAGACACGTGGCCATGCTGATGTCCCAACATGCCTGTTGTCCCTAGTGGCATCTTTGTCATGGAAGAAAGACACAAAAATAAAGGCCCCCAAATAAACACCATTTGCTTTGGAGTCATCGGGAAAGAGAAGGCAACTGAGTGATTTCTACCCTTCTCCACAGTCATGTGGCACTTTGTTTATACTACACTATTAGGATAAGCATGAAGAGTAAAGGTATGTGAATCTTAACTTTTTCTGGCCTGGGCTATTGTTTACTTCTGCCTTATTGTCAAAATCCATCATAAGCTTCTCTTATTATCTTTCCCGTAAATATACCAGACTTGGTGGAAAGGAGAACATTCCTCTGGGCTGCCTAACAAGCAAATTATTTTTCAAGTGCTTCATCCCCTTCCTCCCCGCCCTCGTTGAATAAACATTTGGGAGACACAATCCTGTGGCCTGGCAATGCGCAAAGACTGTCTTTGTCCTCACAAAGGCAAAACAAGATGGACGAGGTTAATGGAGGATATGAGTTATCTTGGATAATCAGTTGAAATATCCACATCTCTAATTCAAGGCTTCCTTTGATTTATCAATGTCATACTTCACATTAAGGCCCCCAACGTCCATGTTCTTCATTTCCTTTCTAATTATTGCTTCCCAACCCAATAATTTGCTGTTCTATAGTTTCTGAAGTCTTGCATCTAGTTTGGTCAGCATCTTGGAATATAATGAGGAAAGTAGGCTCTCTGTTAGAAAGACCATACGGACTTTTCATTCCTTTCTTGCCTCTTCTTACCCTTCCTTATCGATAAGTATATCCAGGCCCATGGATCTCATGGGCATGCCTGTCTGAGATCATCCGGGGGAGGCTCAGGAAAAATCGAGGCTCGGGACCCAGGTTTACACCCTTAATGGGGGCAGAAGCTTGTACCAGCTCCTTAACCTATAAAATTCAGACATTTCAAACTCCCAATAAAACCTCTAAGGATTAAAAATAAGAATCACCCTGTGTGGTTTTTAGAGAATCAGAGAACATATACCATTTCCCACCACTCCCCTCCACTGCTGCTGCCCAGGGACACACCATCATTGTCATCTCTCACTTGGATTGTGGAAACAGCCTCCACTTCTACTCTTACCCCAACCCAAGGGCATTATCAGCACAACATGAATTAGACCATGGACACTGCATCTCTCAGACTAAAAGCAGCGTCTTCCCATAGGATGGTCTCCGTTGCCTCTCTGACTGCAAATCATATTACTCTCTTCCTTGCTTGCTCCATTCAGCCACACTAGCCTTCTGGTGTTCTTTGAATGCCTCAGGGATGCCCTAACCTCAGGGCCTTTTCATTGGCTGTTTGCTCTGCCTGGAATACTCTATACCATGCCCCATGCCTTCAGCCCCCCTGACCTCACAGCTCTGATGGGCTGTTCCAAATGTATCACTAGTCCGTTCATGGTGGGTACCTCTACAACCCCCTGCCTGGTTACCACAGAATTTTTTCTGAAACCCCAGAGAGTCCAAGTGCAGAGCAACTTGGTCCCACAGGAAAATTAATGGGCCAGAGGCATTCCTACCTAAAGGGATTTGGTGAATAAATGCCCAACCTCCCATCATCTGGTTGGATTCTCCATGGGTCCTCAGAGAGGCCCTGAGGAATTATGCCCTAGTCACGCACAATAGTAAGCAGTCATGGACACACCCTTGAGTGCCTGTTTCTCCTCCCTACTCCCTCACTTCTGCTTCCTGGGATCATCTTTCCAATCCCCAATCTCAAAGCTGTATTTTTTTCTGACATTGGAAGAAGAAAAGCCTAGAGAAGGGAGCTTCTGAATTCCCTGAAGTCAGACAAAAAACTCACCTACCCTCCTCCCAAAGTTGCTAGTTCCGGGAGTGGACGGCCACCGATAGCTCTGTCCTGAGGGGTAACAGATAGACCTTTCTAAAAGTATTCATGAAATTCCTTTCCGTTCCCGTTAATTTTAAAACCAGGCAACACTGTTCCCAAGTCAGAAAGTGCTTGCTGGGGCTCACCTCTTGCTGGGTCCTGGCTCATGTATACAGTCCCCAGGAATGCTCAGCTCATTCTGTGCACTGTCACAGGCAACAAGGAGACCAACGGCTCCTCTTGGCATCTCAGAGATGGTCTGGAAAGGAGAGATAGTGTTGGTATCATCATGGTGTAGAATGGTTTTTGTTTTTGTTTTTTTCCTCTGAGAAGAAAATCTCTTTTAGGTTCTAACAGAGGAGGAGGATGAAGGGGTATATTAGTTTTCTCGGGCTGCCATAACACAATACCCAAGACTGGCTGCTTGAACAACAGATGTTGATTTTCCCACGGTTCTGGACCCTGGAAATCTGCAACTGACATGTCTATAAGTCGGCAGGGTTTGCACTCCTCTGAGGTCTCTGTCCTTCACCTGCAGATGGCCGCCTTCACACTATGTCCCCACGTGGTCTTCCTCTGTGTACACACCCTTGTGTCTCTCTGTGTGTCCGACCTTCCTCTTCTTATAAGAACACCAGTCAGAGAGGCTCAGGGCCACTCTGATGATCTCATTTTCCTCTTTAAAATCTCTATCTCCAGAGGTGGTCACCTTCTGAGGTACTGGGGGGTCAGGCTTCAACTAGTACCTTTGAGGGCTACCATTCAGCTGTAGCAAGTGGGGATGGACAGAGTTGTTTAGTGAGACATAGTTACTCCCAACTCACTCTCATTCACTCCCTACTTTACACTTTGCCCCAAGTCTTATTTTTTTCTAGAAACCTGTCTCAGGATCACCATGGTCGCTAAACTAACCTTCAGTCGTGGTGAGGGGTTGGCCATCTCCTTCGTCTCCTGTTCTGATTCAGCTCCATTTGGGTCAGGCCCATCATAGGCTGGCATGTGGGCACATTCTCACTGCCCCTGGTGCTCCTTCCTGCGAATCACCCCTCCCTCCCAGCTCTGTACCCATAACACTATGCCAAGGCCACTCTGCTGGACTGGGCAGATTCCTTGCCCTTTGGTGCTACACCCTGATGTGCTGGCCCTCACATCTCACAGAGATGTCTCTAACGGTGCTCCCTTTCACAGACCCTGGAAACAGACATTATACTATTTCCAAAAACCCTTGCCTCAAGGGCACAAAGGTCCCTTCACCAAAAATCCCCTCTTTTCCCTCCTTCCATCACCCACAGAACCCCTGTGGTTCTATAACCCACCCTCCTCGAAATTTCTTCTCACATGAAAGCACCATTATTTGCAAGGTCCAGATCAAGTAGTATTTCAAGAGGGACTCCTTGAGGTAGCTTCCAAATATAACCCTTTTGAAAACTAAAAAAAAAAAAAAAATTATATAGCATTTTCAAGTCCATCAAGAACATTTGTATATACATTAAATCATTTGATTTTTCAGCAGGCCCAGAAGGAGGGCATTTCCTCCTCTCCATAGGTAAACTGAGAGCTGGAAGTTTGCCTGATACAGCCACTATCATATCTCATCTTTTGGGGGGATACAATTCAACCCACAACAGGTATGGTGCACCCCACACCATTTCTTTCTAAGGATTACACCAACTTCCTGTTAGGAAACATTGGGCAGTTATACTTCAAAAGTCTCTTTTAAGAGATGATATTGATTGTGTCGTGCTCAACCTCTGCACAGGGAATAAATACTCCTATTATAAATATAATGATATTATTATATAGTAAAAATAATGTTGGGGCGCCTGGGTGGCTCAGTGGGTTAAAGCCTCTGCCTTGGGCTCAGGTCATGATCCCAGAGTCCTGGGATCGAGCCCTGCATCGGGCTTTCTGCTCAGCGGGGAGCCTGCTTCCTCCTCTCTCTGCCTGCCTCTCTGCCTACTTGTGATCTCTGTCTGTCAAATAAATAAATAAAATCTTTAAAAAAATTAAAAAAAATAAAACCAAGGTCAGAATAGACCCAGATCATTTAATTCTACCTTATGCTCATCTGCCTCCCTATCTTGCCTCCCTGGTCCCAACTCCTCAGCCTGGCTTCCTGGGTCTCTGTGGTTGGTCTCCCCACACTGTCTGACACTGTCTCCACCCACCATCCAGTCTTCCCTACTCGGCCCACCTCCCCATTCCCCACTATGTCCTCCCACTCCCAACAACCATCGTTGCCCTTCCTGATCTTCCAAATATATCCCACTTGGGCCCTTGGCATCCACTGCTGTTGCATGTTGTCATTATTTCTGAGCAAGGACAAGGCTTTATTCCCACCACAAGTCCTATTAGGAGGGTATTAAGGGCAGAGTGACCATACTCAAGAGGAATGAAGGCATCCCGTCCCGGAAATGGCACCTTTGCTCACAAGTGAAACCCTGTATTAAGAATCGAGAGTCTTGCTTTCCATTCTTGACTCTGTTACTCCTTAGAATTATGCCTGGACATGTCAGCTCATCTCCCTGGCCTGTACAAAGCAGGGCTGGGTTACGAAGTTTCTGAAATTCCATCCAGGTCTGACACTCTCTAAATCTAAGCACTAATTCTTCCAGGAAGACACTCCTATAACTTTAGCCAAAGCGGATCGCTTCTGTTCTTAATCAAGTCCATGTTTCAGTCCCAAAACTCAGAACGCAATTTGACAGAAATATTTTGTACTACTTCTGGATATGGGAAACAATGAAATGGTAGCTTGAGAGCCAAAAATGCTGCCATCCTTGGGATATTTTTGTAGGAACAAAGGGGCAGAGTATTTCTGAAAACAAGAGTGTCCCCCAAAATACAGAATATGTTTAATCTTCAGAGCATATACATTTTTGCTTCTTATTGAGTGACTTCTTTGTACTTTTTTCATTATTTTCTATATTCTCTATTTGCAGTGTTTATGGATCTTAGCTCCTTCCCAGAGAAATTCCTTGAGTGAAACACTCTCTGGTATAATTCTGGAATTCCCACAGCTTTTCCCCAGTGCAGCCTCATAGCAGGAGCACAGTACACACACATAGTCTTTGAAAACAACCGAGCTAAAAATATCACACAAAGGATATGGATTATGCATAACATAGTTACTACGGTCAGTAGGCTAGAACTGCAAGGAAGGAGGTAATTTCAATCTGATTGTTTGGAAAGAGTTGACAGAAAGGGAGAGCAAATGTTTCACGGGAGGTTTTCCACAGAGTCATTCATTGCCATGGAGAGCTGGCTGTGACTTTGCCCAGATCATCAGATCTAACCAAAATTTTATAATTCAATTCATCTTTTTCTTTCTTGGTGGTCATGAGAGACTTGCGTCCAAACTGAAAGGAATCAGAGGGGATGCGAGAACTACCTGTTTCTTGCCACAGATGCACAGGTTCGGAGAAGGCTCCTCTTGTGTTAAGGGACAGAAAAAACGATCAGGTTCTAAACTTTGAAAATTAAAAGAACCCTTAGAAATTACCAGGTTTGCTTTCCTCCTGTTGCTGATTGAGGAGGGAGGCCGAATTCCCCAAGACTCCAGAGTTAAGTCTGGAGTGGAGGCACAGGTGGAAGGAAGTCCCCTGACTTCCAGACTGCCGTCTCTTCTACAAGATACTGGAAACTTCCTTGTCAATTATACCATAAGGCTCTGTATTTGACTGGAGTCATTTTTCCTCTGACCCTTAGCTCCCGTTCAGGTTTAGAACCAAGGTAGATCCCCTAAAGGAAGGTCAGTGGTTTATCCCGGAACAGGGTGGTCGGCATGTCTGGCCCAGGACTTTCTAGGTTTAGCACTGACATTCTCCCATTCCAGGAGCTTCTTCAGTTCCTGACAAACCAGGACGTGGCATGTCCCCCAAACAGTACAGCTTTCCGTCTTTCATTCATGGGAACTCTCTCGGCCCTTGAGCTGCCGTAAGAAGGGCTCTGTCAGCCCCCACTGTTTTGGTCTGTTTGGCATACGAGTCTTAAGAATGTCACCTGGATGCCCGTTCCATGTAAAGAGGTCTGCGTTCTGTTCCTGTCTCATAGAACTGGGGTATCTTGTACCAGGAGTTGAGTGCACCCGTGCCTCCGTCTCTTCTTCCAGAAACATGGGGATAATAATAACACTTACCCTGTAGAGGTAGTTGTGACGATTGGCAAGATACTTAAACAGTCACTACATGATAGGAAGTACTCAGGAGGTGTTAGCTCTTGTGATATCCTTTGCTTCCTTCTGCCTGAGGACTCAGTTTCTCCCCTCTGGCAGAGCCTGCTGGTTGCTTACCCTGTACTTTCCCTCCCTTCTTCCTCACTTTTGGAATCTTTTTTGTCCAGGACCCCAGTGAGGCTGGTCAAAGATATTGAGGGTCCCAGAGTCACCTGTGGCCAAAGAAGCTCACGTGACTCTCGTGCAGCCAATGGTATGTGAGCTCAGCCCCTGGCTAGAGCTGCAGAAGCTCGGTGTAGGGGTTGGACTCAGCTCTGTGTCTTTTCAGGTCTTCGCCTTCTGTCTTCCACTGGGGTTGCCAGAGAAAATATGGGGTTTGTACTAAAAAATTATTCATTGTCTATCTGAAATCCAGATTTGACTGGGTGTCTGGCAACCCTCCACCCTTCTGGCCTGGAATGTGGACACTGTGTCTGGAGGTCCGGGGACTGCCTCGAGGCCACGCGCCACAAGCTAAGGGTGGCGATAGGAAAGGTGGAGGGAACATGGACCACTGACGTCATCGTGGGGCCTCTCCAGCAGCCTGGGCTCATTGGGGTAGCTGTTAGATGTCCCTGAGTGCAGGCCCTACCTAATGCCCTTCCATGGGCACAGAACTTGTCACCTGTCCCTACTTGATTTTTGTATCCTTTTCCTCTGGGAATACTTGATTTGGTTGTAATGATTGCTTTCAGGCTAAGGCCTCACAAAAACTACATTTTTCTGCTTACTTCTCATTTTTTCTATCGCCGTAATACAATGTAAGCTGAGTGTATTATAACCCCTGAATCCATGCCAAATTTGCTGACCTACTCTTCAAGAATTGGGGTGTGAGACCCTCAACACGTTCTAAGCACAACTCTGTAAATCTATCCATGCACTTATCTTTAATAAATAAAGATGACTGAAGTATTTGATTATGAGTGACATAAAAGCCAAAATAATGATAATTTTCAATAAGTTCACTTTGTATTTGGTACAGTTCGCCTGGTAAAATTCCTTGTTTTGAACTTAAAATGCTGTTTTTAAGATTTCAGGAAAATCAGTTTATTTCTGTTCCCTTCCTCCCCACACTAATTAAAAGCTAAAACAAATGTGAAGTGTCCGTGTGAAGGGGTGTTCAACTTCTAGCACAAAGAAGGATCCCCCTTTCCAAGTCCTGATCCCTGCACTCAGCTTCCAGCGATGTCCCCCCACGAATGTGGTCTCCACTGTGCATCAAGAAATATTCAAAGAAAACTCATGTCAGAAGACCACTGCCTGGCTCAGAAACCTCCCTGGTTTGCCCAAGAGACCCCCAACGTCTGGCTTCCCAACTCCTGAGCCGCAGCTCTGTGACTTGGCTGGAACCAACAAGGATACCTTTTTGCCGCTCAGCTTTGTTCGGGAGGTCTTGTCCGTGCCCGCGTTAATTTCTCGTAGAACATCCTCTCCGCCTTCTCCCTGTTGTTTTGCACTCTACTGTCCACCTGATCTGGCTTTCTGCGCTGCTCCAGCTGCAGTCCCCCACCCTGCCCCCGCTCTTAAATCTTTTTTTTTTTTTTTAACTTAAATTCAATTAGCCTACGTATAGTCCATCATTAGTCTCAGACGTAATGTGTAACAATGCATCCCTTGCGTAGAACACCCCACGCTTCTGCTGTTAAATCTTATTCAGCCTGAACTTGGCACACAACTTGCCAGATTTCTTTGTATTCATTGTATTTCCAACGAGTTGGGGCAGGGGGAGGCTGCACGGAACCCAGTGGGATTGGCAGAGGCCATGCCCGTGAAGGTCTTATGCAGTGATCATTTTTGAGCCCCAGATTCATATGACACACGGAGAACAGAGAGTGCCTGTTTGCAGAGCCATAGTTCTATTTGCAGAAGCTCTTACTCTTATTGTGAGGGGGGAAAGAAAAACTTCATCGATTGTCTACTTCCAAAAATCTTCAGTTGCCCACTTGGAGCTGCTGCTCTGCCCTGCTGAAATGCAATGGCAGCCAACAGTCCAAAAGTTCCAGAACTGCAGAGCATCCGCGTTGTCCCACAGAACAACGCGGATGGTCCCACACCGTCACAACCCCAGTGCACACCCTCCATCCGCCACTGCAGCAGTGTTTTTCCTCAATCACTGATATTCACTCTGCTCCTTGCTTTAGAATCTCCCCTGCAGATCAGGGGTTCTGCACCACAGTCTGTGGACCAAATCCAGTCCTGTAAGCTGTTTTCACAAGTAGGGTTGGCACGCAGCCAGACTCATTTTTTTACGTATAGGTCTCTGACTTGTCTCATGCTACAATGGCAAAACTAAGTAGTTGCTGTGTCTGAGAACACATGACCTGAAAAGCCTAAAATATCTCCAATCTGAGCTCTTTACAGAAATTTGCTGACCCCTGAGCTAGACGCCCGTGGTCATGGAAGAAACATCCATCGCTAGCAGAATATTCCATCTCCGTTACCAAATCTATGAACATGGCTTTTGAATTAATGGTTGGTGCCTTATTTATTCTTCTTGCCAGCAATACTGAGATATACAAATGATCATTTGTGCCTAGTTTGGGGCAAGAAAGGCAGAAGAAATGTTTACAAAGTTAAGTCAAGAGTGAAATGGAAAATGAGAGGCAGAAGGGGAACGGATACCTCTGGTGAGCACTTCTGCAGAAAGCTAGCCTTCCTGGTCGGCCTGGATTGGGAGGTGACAAAGCCCGGCGAGGAACAGCCACAAGGTTATTTGCAGCTTGTGTAGAACCAGTGGACGGTCACTGGCAACAGAACAGCCCAGCTAACTCCCTTAGGCTGCAGTAAAATGATTCAGTGTAATGAGATGCAGTCAATATCCCAACAGAAGGAGCTCCCACGGGCACCTGAGTCTCTTAAAGGGCCAGGCAGCATACAAAATAAAGATGACACACTTTTAAAAAAAATCCGTGGCTTAAATAAGACAGACATTATTTATTTCAGTCTCATGCAAAAGTCCAAAGGAAGGACCGGTTTGGGGGTCTTCAGGGGCCTTAACACCTGTGTTCAGCTTTATCAACCTAAACGTGTTTGCCAGGCTCAGTGGCCCAAGATAGACGTTGTCACCTCAGCCCTTGGGTCCCTCCTGCAGGCTCGAAAAAGAAGGAAAGCTCACCTGGCAGAAAGGGCATTTCCCAGTCATCTACTCCCATAGGAAGCTTCTGGAGTAGGCCTCTGTTTAGGTCTCACTGGCCAGGACGTAGGCAGGGGGCCACGCCCAGTTATAGGGGTCCATGGCCTTGGTAGACTCTGGCTGGAATTCTGCACGGAAGACCGAGGCGGGAGAATTAGCCATCTCTGCCTCCTGTTCACCCATAAAACTGAAGATGAAGTTCACTGTCCTGTCCTAGCTTTCCTTTAAGAAAAGTTTACTCTGATTTGTGCACTCTGTCTGCAGAGAATGGGGCAGGGGCGGGGGGTGGGGCATAAAAATGCTAGTACTTACAGGTAAAGTGCCTGCCATTTTGCCACAGTTTTTTCCTCCGGGTCTGACACCTAAAAGAATTAAATCGATGCCAGTGAGAGAAGGGATTGCTGCCTGCCTGCCTGGATTTCATGCTCCAGAGAGAGGAAAGTCTAAAAGTCTGGAAAGCCAGAGGCACAAACATGTAGGGATAGCCTCCCCCTACCCTATGATACTTTCAGCCTCCGTTGAACCCATGGGAGAGAGGAGTGAGTCCCCGGTTGGGACCCTGGACGCACGTGCAGGAGTCCTCAGCTCCTCCCTCCTCCTGGCAAAAAGCCACCCAGAGGAATGTGCTCGCAGATCCTCCCCGAGGACCAGACACTTGCTGTGTAAATAAGGAGCTGAAATAGATCCCTGCCAGGTTGAGGGGTGTTATAAGCGGAGGAAGCCAGAGAGAAGGGTCGGCTGTTCTGAAGGGAACGGAGAGCAAGTGGGCAAACACCTGCGTGTTATTCCTGGTGCTAGTTCTGCCTCCTCCCCCCGCTTTAGGAACAGCCCCGTGCCATTTTTATCCCCCACCCCAAATGAATAAGGACGTGCAAGCCCCCGACCCCTCTCCCACCTAGTCATAAGATGCAGGGAGAAGCCAGGAGCTGGAGAGGATGGAAGCCATACAGGGCTAACCAGTGAGGCCCCGACTGCTTCAGGAGGCAGCAAGCTCCACAGAGACAGCTCGATAGACCACAAAAAGGAGCCCTGGGGGCCATGGGCTCACCCCACCCCTCACCAACCCCCCCACCTTCAGCTCCCATACCTCCGACTAGTTGGGGCCTTTTGGAGAAGTGGGGGGGGGGGTGTTCCTTGACCAGCCACCCTGCTGCAGGTGAGCTGGGTGAAGCGCTCATGGAACTGGGAGTCTGGCCAGAGCTGCCTCTCAGCGTCCCTAAGCCAGTGTGACTGCATGGCTTTCCGTCACTGTGCTGTGCTATCTGACTTTTCTGCCCATGTTCTAAGAATTCAGACAGAACTGGAGGAAGCTATCCAAAGTCCTCCCCAGCCAGGCCAGAGGTCACTTCTCAGGGAGGCTGAGTTTTCTGCCCAGATGGGCTCCTGGGCCCCATGAGAACTAACCCTTTCCCAGGGGGCCGGCCGCTGGGGGTCCAGCACACAGTTCCCCCAGTTAGAAGCCGTGTCACAGCACGCTGACAGGAAACACTACATCAAGGCCCTCTAGGTCCCCAGCCCAAAACCTTGCAGAATTTGAAGCCGTTTTTCTGATGTGTGTCATATTTTTGCCAAATGGTCCGTGCTCCCCGGTTCTCCTGTCACCCTGAGGAATTGACGCACTGAGGAACTGACCCATCCGGGCTGGCATCTGGGGAGATGCAGTCTTGGCCATGACCACGGGAGCACTGAGCCACGCTCTCAGAGTGCCGCACCACACTCTCCAAGGCCCCATAGGTTCTGATGGAAGGAGCGCAAGAACCAGTTCTGCACCCCGGGTCCTCTCCGCAGCAGGTTCTAAGCCATTAGCAAGCAAGCAGTATGGGGCCGTTCCCTGATGCGCTGTTCTGTCCTAATGGCTCAGTCCTCCCAGAGGAGAGAATTTAAACCCTAAACAAGTCTCAACCCCACTCCAGTGATGTCGGCCACAGGCGGTTAGAACAGACACGAGCTCCATCTGATGTTTACCTCCTCCTGAGTAGGCATTCAGAGCACTGATCTTACCAGTAAGTAAATTGCTTGCAGTTTGGATTATAATTGAACTGTTTTGCTTCAAGCGCTGTGCTTGGAAAATTACAGTTCTATTGCAATAAGGAGCCGGAAAGAGTTAATTTACCTCCAAAGGGAACACAGTTCTCTTCTTCCTCCCCGGAAGGATCAGATCAAGAGGTAATTATAAATGACTGATAATCTTATTTATATTTTTATTGGGCTATAATTAAACAGTGTAGTATTCATCCTCATTATTCTAACTATTCCACACTGGCTATGTCCTCAGAAAGAGAATTGGGAAGTAAAAGACCAGAATCTTCTCCCTTATGAAACTTAGCATCTTGTTTTTTTTTTTTTTTAATTAACATATAATGTATTATTTGCTTCAGGGGTACAGGCCTCTGAATCATCAGTCTTACACAATTCACAATTTAGCATCATTTTAAGGACAAGTTCTATTACCAAGGGTCAAAAATCTCATCTCAATTAGCAAGACCTGCTCACAGAGTACATGTGGGTTCCAGTCATTGCCTGCTGATCCTCAAGAGAAAGAAGGGGCCAGGAGAGAGCTCACGGCTGCCCAGTGGTCTCTCCTCAGTGGCCAGGAGCCCAGAGCCCCCTGCACGGCCTTTGATCTGTCTTGAAGCAGATAACAAAAAGCAGATCCAAACACTAGACAGGATATTTAACTTCACATTTAAGAACTTCCAAACAATGAGGATCTATGGAAAAGTGCTGAGTAGTCACAAGCACATAAAACAGATATATGCCTTGCCCTTGTATAGTTTAGTTTGGGGAGAAGAGAATAATAATTACATTTAAAACTACATAAATCCTGTTTTCCAATTATGGCAAGTGGCACGAGGGAAGGAACGTGGCATGGGAATGGAGAATAAAGAGAGATGGTGCATATGCTGGAAAAGGTAGTCAGGGATAGCTTCTGTAGGAAGTAACCGTTCATCCAGACCATTTATCCAGACCATGGGGAAAGGACACGGCGGGTGAAAGCCTAGGGCAGACAAAGAGCTTCACTAGCTCCTGAACCTTCTAGAGCAGACTGACTAAGGAAGAGAGTCCCAGGAATTGAGGTTGGAGAAACATGTTTCTAAGTAGCGATGGCTTCTTGATCTTTGGGCTAAGATCAGGGGTCAGTCGCTACTGGTCAACCCCTTGTTGGAAATGTAGTGGGAGTGTGAGCAGAGAAGGCAGAAGGAACCATTCGGGAACTTTCCAGTTGGAGACTGCTGATTTTGCCATTCAAGGGAGTTCACCCGATGGCACATCACGCTCTGACCCAGTCGGTGAGAGAATTAGGAAGCCTGCTGTGTGTGTGCTCGCAGGGAAGAGAGCCTGGGTTCAGAAGCTCATCATGTCAGCCCCGGCTTCTCTCCCCAGCCACCCCGACTCCCATCTCTCCATTCTCTACACCCCGCCCTCAACAAGTCTTTCTAAAACCCAGTCTGATTAGATCCCTTTCATCAAGGACGCCCTACTCCCCACAGGACAACGGACAAGCAAATGAACGAATTCTTGTTATTTATCGTTTCTCACCTCCTTCTTGGCCTCACTTCTTGCTGGTTTGCGCTCTGATCATCGAAACTCTGCCTCATTTTCTAAACTCCATTTCACCGGCTCTGCTTGTGTCAATGATTTTGCGGATACACCTACCTCCAGCCAACCTTGCCATCCTCGAAAGATGTCCAGCGTCTGGCCTGTGTCTGACTGTCCCCAGACTCTTCCCTCCCTCCACTGTGAGATGATCCTACCATACTTTCTCAGTCACCCTCCTCAGACATATGAATTCCATTCCTAATGGTTCCAGGGGCCACAGCTGCAAAGCTCACCACTTCCCCTCACGGGCGCTCTCAGGCAGCACGAGGCTCTGGGCCTGTGTTTCCAATATTTGCACACAGACATCCACTTCAGAACACCAACAGTCACTTAAAAAATGAGATTGGTTCTGTTAAAATGACAATGACAACAAACACTCTCATGTTACCTAAACCAGCCACTGGGACATTCAGCTCCCATCAGGATGGGTTCAGCCTGCAAGGATTATGTTGAATGAGACAGAAATAAGCAGGGATATATGGAACAGAAAAAAATGCAGAATTCGCTGCATACCATAATAATATGAATAATGACTGACATTTCTACTTGTGTAAGACTTTTTGTCTAAGCTGATTACATCATAGGTGCAAATAACCATTTAATTGCTCTAATGTGAGTCTAGTATTAATCACAATACCAAGGTTTGATCTTGAACAATTCACCATGCCATTATCCAAGAACGGACTTATAAAATGGTAAATGGGACCAGGAGAACCCATTTACCCTCAGTCACGGGCAATAAAAGTCGGGTTTCAAGACACGAAGAAGGCTGGAAATCCTTCCTACGCCAAGTTTCATCAGCCTAATTTCCGGGGTATGGAATATTGTGAGCATCAAAGAAAATGGTGTTCAATCTTGATTTTTGACTGTCCCCATCAACTGAGTGAGAAAGGAAAACAGACGTTATGTTGTGGCGATGGAACAAATCGTTTCCTCAAAACTTGGGATATTGTCTAAGCAGGCCCCCCCCCTTGACTTCTGTTTTAGTTTTATTTTTGTGTATTTCTATTTCCTTTTCCTCATGATGCCTCCTGAAACTGTGTCTATATTTGAACATAATCTGCTTACATTAATTGTACTTAATAATGCGGAGTATTTCTACCATTGTCTCCTTTCATGCTCTCTTTGGGTTGTAATTAATTCATGACTGCTTCTTTTTTGTTTTCCAGTTTCTTCCTAAATGAGAAAGGTTTTCTAAACATTTTGCAATCTGATAATTTTCAAGATGCATATTCTGGTTTTAGTTATACTGGTGGCTAATTTAAGTGTAAATTTTAAAATAAGTATCACTGTTACATACGTTTATTTATATTCTCTCTTTTTATTAACATTTCCATTCAATTTTCTAATCACAATGACAACAGTCATTTAGACTTAACTCAGTATTTACCTGGTTCCCATAATACCACTACTCGCCTGCTTTCAGCTATTTAATTTCAATTCATTTATGGGGTAGTTGCCATACATCTTTGAGTATTTTACAGAATGAGTGTACAGGTGATTGACCTGACAAATGTTTCCTGACTGGATCCTGATTCAGAATTCCATCTACCTTCTGCAACTTGACATTAATGATACATTTCTTTTATTTTTCCATTTGCCCTATGAGGGATTTTTTTCCCATTTACTCCTTCCTGAAGGATCAGAGGGCAGCTCTCAGTGTCGGATGTTTGCCGATATTTACAAATGCAGGGAGTCACCTGGTTCCAATAGGAACCATAAGAACATCATCAGGACCTTCTTCCCAGCCCCCAAACTGGAAGGCTGCTTTACTGTAGAATTCCAATGAAATGTACAGTCTTTAAAAGTCAGTGATCATATACCAGGAAACACGACTTATTCCTGGATACTTTGAGAGCCTGTAGGTCTTTCCTTCTCAGATGCAAGCTTGGAATGCAATTCATACAGCATGTTCTCACTGTTTTCCTGTTCCCTCCATTTATGATTCTCTGTCCAGTACCTGAACTGACTATTTCTGACCTGACCCTCTTGTATTACCGATGGTACTCCCCAAGTGGGCTATCAAAAAAGAAGTGCCAATGATAGAGTTTGGTCAGATAAAATGACCTTAGCTAAGACAGAAAGCAGTTGTTTCATTATTTAATTGGCTCCCTCTCCGGAATTCGAGGATACATAATAACTCAGTAAGATGGGGTGGAAATTTCTCAATGTCTTTCTGCTTGATCTGGCTTGTCTACCTCGGGCACCATCTAAGCCTTAGTTGGTAGAAATACCCCCCCGGCGTCTAGCAAATCATTAGTCTGTATTCCTAATTTCCAATACCTTGGAAGCTTTTATCTCTCACTCAATTTCCATAATTATTTCAATGGGAATTTGGGAAGACAAATAACATGGCCCTAACTGGCTGCCATCTTCTCTGGGAAGTTCATCCTCAGAGGGATTTTAATGGGAACAGGGAGAAGGAATGTCAACTGAACAACATCATGAAAGAAAGTCTGCCCCTCGTCTTGCATTACCATGGAGACAGCCCATGTAAAAGTAAAATTAAAAAAATTGCTAGACAAAAATGGAACACTGATTCTATGATCTTGATCCTTTCCATTGACTTAGAGGAAGCCATCATCTTTCATGGTGTTTCTCAACATAGAAGAATTGACCAAAGCAGCAGTTGGTCAAACCAACCCCGGCTGCTGAGGAAAACTCACGGGCTCCCAGAAGAGACCTTTGTCTAGGAAGGAATGCCTGTGCTGATGAGAGGTTATAGAGTGGAGTTTAAGACACAGGGTCTGTGACTGTTTCTTACCTTAACAGGCTCTGTGACTGTTTCTCTGACTGCTTGTTTCCAAATCCTGGTTCTCCCGGCAGATCAGCATAGGTCCTTAGGCAAGGTAACCTATCTACACTTCTGGTCCTTTACTGCAAAGATAGTACCTACCTCAATGGATAGCTAAAAGAAGAAATAGCATTACTGATGCAAAATTCTTCAGATAGTACCTGGCCTATGGTGAGGGCACTGGTGTTCACTATTGTTATCATTCTTGCTTTCCTTTCTTAAACAGAGAGCGATCAGATAGAGACAGTAAGAGCTGGCTAGCAGACATGTCCTTGTGCCACACATACAGATGAGAGATAGAGATTCATTCTAGAACATTCTAGTGGCTGAAGGGGGAGGGTGATGGGGGGAGAGGCTGACTGCTGAGGTCCAGAGACAGCAAGCCTCCAGTCAGAAGTTGCTGGCCCGTGTACTCCCCGAAGACAGGAACAGGGCCTCATTTTCCTTGCAATAGCTGTATTTTCTGTATTTAGCTTAGAGACCTATATTTAACAGACGTTTAAAAAATATTTGAGAAAGGAATGAATTTGTTTATTGAATGCATTAGGATGGAGACAAGCTTAGACCGGTCAGGGCAGACCAGAGGCAGCATGGAAACAGACACAAGGTCTGAGCAGATCGTCGTAACATGAGAGTCCAAGATAACAGGTTAGGTTTTTCATTCACTGACTCAAATAGTCCAGGGAAGCCACTTCATATATATTCCTTCATTTTCCATTCCTACCAATATTTCCATTTTTGAAATGAAGGAACTGAAGAGTAGAGGAGGTAATAACTTGGTGAGCCTGTCTGCTTGCCTGGGTCTCAGCCACACCAGGGACTTGTGGGCCGTGTTCCTTCCCTGACCACAGGATGGCTAGAGTCCCTGGTGGGAGCAAAGTGCCCTGGGCCCCAGGGAAGAGCACATGCCTGGTGAGGCCAATGGTCACCTCAGAGCGTATGCTTGAGGGAGAAGGAGAGCAAGAACACAGAGGGGTCTGTCCTGAGGATTTGTCCCAGAGGTACAAGAAAGAATGAATGGCGGCTTGAGATGCTGCTGAATCAACATGGGCTCTGGCTGGGCCAAGCCTCATGCTCTTTTGCTCGTTTCTAAACCCTTCCTAGGAGTTGAAACTATATAATGGTCAGCTCTTCTGCTTGCCTTTTTATTAGCTGGCTGCAGCATCCAAAGGGACAATGACAATGACAGTTACCAGGAAAAACCTGACTTTAGATATTGTTGGATTCTTGCAAGGAAAGAGCTGAGAGACCATCTGAATGGGACTATTAGTATATGATTTTAATTTGTTCCAGATAGAAAGTCATATATTTAAAAAGAAAAGGAAAATAAAACCACATGTAACTGTTGCAATGGAACATACATTATACATCCTAAATTAATAATCTCCCATTTCCACCTCCAAAGTGACCATGCGGGAGCTGCTACGTGTCTCCATGAACTGAAGCATACTTGCATTTTGAAGGAAGTCTGGTGTTGCTTGGAATGTCCTAGAAGCTCTCTAAGAGGGTAGAGGTACACAGAAAAGCATGGTCCTGTGGGCTCTCCCATCCCTCCCCGGCACTAGCCTGGCAACAGTCAACGTGCTTCCGTGTGGACCACAAGGGGATGTCTGTGGGGACACCATGGCCAGTGGAGTCATCTGTACCCTGTGGCCACCAGAGTTCCCACAACAGCTCCACAGAAGGGGAGACTTGCCACTGGCCAGAATCCCTGGAAGAGACACCTTGCATGTCACAACAGTTGGCCGAGAAACTATCACCACTTGGAGAAGAATCTTGCTGCCCTACTTTCCTCCAGGAGAGAACACAGGGGCAGAGCTGGTGATGCCTGGGCTATAGAGTAAGGGGCAACTCCTAGTTCTTCATCTGTCCCTTGATGGATGGGAGTGGAGTCTTTCTCCGGCTAAGGGTTGAAAATGACCAGGATCTCACCCGCTGCCCAATGGGTGGCAGGTGGGAGGAATGAGAGGGGGTTCAGAGAAGATTAGACCCTAATGTACTTACTTGGATCCACTGACTTTCATAGGACACGGGGGGACTAGAGCAACCTGGAAATAGCATCTCACCAAGCAGGGTCTGAAGCCAAGAATTTGTGTTGGCAGGGACAGAGGATGCTAACACACATGGCACATCAAGTCTTAGGTATCTGGAGTTCCCTGGTTCAAACACTGAGACTTGAAGGGGTCAGAGCATGTCAGAGGCCAGAAGGAGCTCTCCAGCCTGGCCACCTCTGGAACAGGGCTCTTGGGCAGGAGAACAAGGCCAAGCCAGCTCAGGCGGAAGGGTACCAGAGAGACCAGATGACTAGCTAGCTCAGGTCAGAGTTCCAGCCTCGGAAAATACCAAAGTGTGGTTCAAGAACCAACACAGTAAGATTTGCCCGAGAAAGTATGTGTTAGACATGCTGATTCTTGAGTCCCAACCTAGACCCGTGAACACGATCTGTGGAAGTTAGCCTGGCTTGAAGAGCGAGGGCCAGAGAAAGAAGGAAACATTTCCCCTGTTTTCCCAGCCTCTGCCCAGGCTCCTGCCTCTAAGACTCTCCCAGGGGGCCAAGAGGACATGGGACAGAATGATTTCAAAACTAAGAGCTCACTCAGTCTAACAAAAGGCTCATTACCCCTGGGACTAATCCGCAGCACCCTACTGTGCTATGGGGCCCTCATTATTAGTCTGCTCCCCCAAGGTCACAAGCTCGGGGCTCGTAGCTCCCACCAGAGAGCTAAGCCAAGCGCCCCCACCTCCCCAGCCCGTCTTTCCTGGCTCCCTGGGGCCAAGGCTGCTGCAAGGCCCAAGTGCGGGCTGCACTGGGGCCAGTTAGGGAATCAAGTACAGGCCAGGGCAACTTCAAGTTCTCAGCACTCCTGACGGGATCACAGAAATTACCTGCAGAAAGCCAGCGTGGCTCAGAATTAACATATTCCGCAATACACCCGGCCTCTCTTGGCTGTGGGGCCTGCCCCGCCAGGCACGTTGTGAACAATCAAAAGGCATTTAAAGCAGCAACAGTTGTGACATTCCAAGTCACAGACCGCCTCGCCCCATCACCCAGCAGCGACCCAGGCAGTAGGTAAATGAATGAGTTTAGGTGTATTCCAATAAAACGCTCATTACAAAAACAAGCCATGATCTGGACCTGGCCCACGGGCCCGGGTTTGCCAACCCCTGGCATAGAGGTTGAAAGGGAAGGCTTTCAAGACAGATGTCGGTTTCAAACATGAACTCCAACAGTTTGCTCTCTGTGCAGCCTCAGGCAAATTACTTGACTTCTCCAAGATGTATCACGAGGATTGTCAGCATGGCCTTCTTGTAAGACTTCAGTGAGATTCAGGCACACCTCGTGCTGCAGAGGGTTTCCAAGAGCGTAAACAAGCATCACCTGGTGACTCTCTGGTGACTCTCACCCTGACTCTTCCAGGCAGTGACAATCCCGCCCGACTTTTCTAGCAGGTGGCTGCTGCCTGCCTGGCTGCCCGAGGGACCCGTGCGCTTATCCCTGCCCAGCTCACACCTGGCTTTGCTCGGCTCTCTAGTCTTCTTGATTGGTCGGCTGTCCCAAGTGGAGACTTGAGCCCCTCCCCTGTGCTACTGAGCGGGGCTCCTCCCGGATCCCCGAGTCCTCCACCTGCCCCAGGGGTCCACCTGGTCCCAGGGCGCCTCAAGCAGCAGCCTCTGCACTTCTGACATCGTGGAGGAGAGAAATCTGGGCCAGCTCATCATCTTCTCATCCCAGGGCTTGCCAGGAGCACTCTGCAGACCAGCCGTTCTGTGGGACAGTCACAAGTGCCTGCAGAAGGGAAAACTGTCCCAGTTAGGAGTTGGGAACACAGGGGTGAAGACAATTGAAAATATTGGTTTCCTACAGAACTTTAATAAGCTAATATGCATTGTTGATATTCCAGAGAGGATTCAAGCGGTCTGGTATTTTGGAGATTTACTTCAATATCGAACAGTTCTCAAGGCCATCGCCCACAGTTCTGAGGGACACAGCTTGGGAAATGGCAGCTGTAAAGAAAGGGCCTTGTCGCTCTGCTCTGGGAGTGGACTGATGGCAAAGGTTAGCAGAGTGTGCATGGTACCAAGATCTTTAAAATCCTTCCTGTTTGTTTTACTTGTCTTCCTGTCTCATCACAACTTCACTCGGTCCGTCTGTTCTGTGGGTGCTGCCTGCCTGGCTCGAGGAGGTGGGTTTCCAGGCATGAGGCTTTGCTCCCTCTGTCCACCAGAGCTGCCGGATCTATAAAGAATTTTCTTAGTTCTGAAAATCCAATGCCCCTTCCTTCCTGAGGACGCCCCAGTCACCCCAGCCAATCTGTATCTGACTAAATGTTCTCCTCTTTGACTCTTAAAACAAGTTCAAAGTGGTCCACAATTCATGTCAAACGGACCAGCCTGCAGTTTCCTAGTTTGTCCCCATGGGCTCCTTTATCAAACCACTCGTTTATTGGCCTGAGTCATCTCCTCTCCTCTGGGGCCTTTTCTGAACTCAGCAAAATTGTTTAAACATCCTGGACCTTCTCCTGTTTCCCTCGGCCTCCGTTCTGCGCGCCCAGAGCCTGGTGGCGCTGACCCGAGGAGGCACGGGGCACAGGCTAAGTCTTTCTAGCAATTCCCAGCACTGCTGTTTGCATTCTTCGCCCCCGTCTGTGCCCACGCGGCCTGGGGCAGCCCCAGCCTTGCCCTTTGTCTGGGGGAGCGGAACCAGACCCTTCTCCTCGAAGCAGCCGCGCTCCTGCTGTTGGGCTAAGACCGGCTCCTTGACAAGACACTCCTCCTTTATTCTTCATTTTCTTTATTGCAAATCCGCGGTAAAAGAGTTTACAATCCAGCAGTGCCTGGGAAGTACCTTGAAGTCTCCTGATGAAAGGCGCTATGGAGGGACCACATATTATTATTTCAGCAAACAAGGGAAATAATAGCTTGTTGCTTCATCTAATTCCCCTGAGTGGGCCCGGGCTCTATAATTACCCAGGTTATGGGGCCCTGGCTCAGAAGGCTACGTCCGCAGGCACAGGTGGGCGCAGGGCCCGGTGGGGTTTCACCACGTGCCCCCTGCACGCTCGTCACAGGCAGAGCTGCTATGGGGCCAGCTTTGCATGGGAGGCCTGGGCCGGGATTGTGGTATGTGGAAATCGTCTTTAATGGAAGGATCTACAAACCCGTGAGGCAAGTTTGTGCCGGTTCTTCCCTGTGGTCCCAGCACTCATGCAGAGGAAACAGACCTCTGCCTTTCCCAGGCCAGGGCCAAGGTGCTGGGGGCATATCTAGGAGGTCCCCAGGAGTTCTCCCCAGCGCAGGGTCAAAGTTGGCCTCTAAGTTATGTCTCTTCCCTTTTCTTGGCAAAGCTGCTTCAGCCCCAACACTTTCAAAATGAAAGAGCTGGTGAAGGCTGTGGTTTCCAGACCCCTTCCTCCTGGCATCACACTCTGTGGGGGATGTTTGTGACTACTCTGTGGGCCAGGAAGAAGCAGCCAGGCCTCGAGTCTGGGGTCTGACCGAAAAATCATGTCCACTCTCCTATTTTCCATTTGTTGTTCCCCATGAGATTCTGGGGTGGGGGGTGGGGTTGGGGCACAGGTGGGGGAAGTAGGACGAAAGCTTTCTCCTGTCTGAAAACGATCAGTGAAAACCTTGCTAATCTTTTGTCCTTCATGTCCTTTTTACTCATAATTCCTTTGATTCCCCATTCCAAGCACCTCCCAAATGTTTCTCTCATCTCTACCCAACTTTCAGTGAAAATTATTAGGATGTATTTGTGGGAAAGGTGTGTAGGGGTTTTGTTTAATCTAGTTATCTGGTGGAAAAAGAGTCCCATCTTTTGGTGGTGTGGGCTGTCGGGATCATTTGTTGAAACGTTTTCCCTCCTATTGCCTCCCTCAGTTCCTCTCTCTTTCCGGGCCAATCCCTGCAGGTCACCAAGGATTTTGACAGCTCGTCCAGCCTCCAGCAGACATCGCTGACCTCACAGACCTGCCATGCCTATTCTGAAAGCCATTTGCTAGTGAGTTCCATCTTTCGGGGGGTTCCCCGCGTACATGGCCTGTAGCCAGAAGCACACCTTCCCCCTTCTTCCTTCTCTGGCCAGGCCGGTCCCGCGCGCCCCCTCTCGTGTGCACTGGCTTTCTGGGAGGCTCATTCTCTGGCTCGATTTCAGGTCCTCTCCTCGTTGCTGAACCTCCAGTCCTCCTTCTGAGCAGACCTGCCGGGCTCCCCCTTCCCTCCAAGGAGCCTGCTCACCTCTGCCCGCCTGACTGCACGTCACAACTCCCGCAAGGACCGCACAGCCTCTGGTGGGTGTCTCCTTCCCAGTCAGAAGGACTTTGGGGATGCTCATGGGGTGCTCTTGAAAAGGACAAGAAGGGGACGCTTTCACCAAGGACTCCTCCTCTCCTGCCAGAGGCCACCTTGGACCCTGATACTGAACCTCTGACCTAGAAATTCCCTGGCCACAAAATCCCTCCGCACTAGTCTTTTCCTCTGAGGCCATAAGGGAGCACGAGGGGGCTGGCACCCATCCCTGCTGCCCCTTGCCTTTTCTTCCCTGGGCCAGGCCACCCCCAGCCAGCAGGCGCACAGGCAGGCAGAACGCAGACAGACCTCCGGCCGGTCAGGGAGGGATAGAAGATGACACGAGGCTGTTCCCTGCTCCCTGAGAAGCTCTCTCCCTCTGGTCTTTGTCCCCTGCCTGAAACAGCACTGCCAGCTCCCACTCACTACAGGCACCCCCCCACCCCCACCCTGACCTCTGCTGGGCCACATCTGACCGGGCCCTTGGAGAATGACATCCTTTTCCAACGTGCCTCTCCAATCTCATCTCTGCTGGGACCCCCCCCACAGCTCATGGGCTGCTCCCTCCCCGAGGGCAGTCCAGGAGGCTCTGAGTGGAGATGTTCCCGTGCTGCAGTCTGACCCCACATTTTCTTCCCATTTCCTTGCCTTCCTCTCTTCCCGCCAGCGCCAGGCCTCCCACGCATAGATTTCTCATCGGGGCGGGGGTTTGAGAGCAACAGCTTTCCTCTGACTCCTCTCGGCTGCGGAGAGTCTGAGCAGCATCTGGCCTGGGCCGGTCTGGAGAGAGCAGGAATCCAAACAGTCTTTAAAGAGTTATGACTCCACGAACCGTGGATGGCAACGTCTTCTATTATTAACAGTTTCAGCTTTCCCATCTGGCTGTTTGCAGAAGGAAAGCTGGAGATTACTGTCAGCATTAATTACAATCAGGTGTACTCCCCCCCCTTTTCCATTTTGCCCCAATAATTTCTCACACAGCGAGAAATCCTTAAAATGCGTGTCCTTTGCAATGCGGCACATAAATCCTTGCTGCTGGTGAGAGCTGCTGTCAGCCGGCCCGCCTCTCCCCGGGTCTGGTGAACTTGGTGAAGTTCACCAAGCTTCCTCAGGTTTAAAGGTGAGCCTGAGCTCCTTGAATCTTGAGGGCAGGAAACGTCAAGAGAATCTGCTTCCCCCGCGCGATTTCTGGCACTTCCTGCTTCTAGACTAACCAGAGCTACCTTCAAGAACAGTTTCTGGAATGTCTGTCTTCAGCTGAAGAACGGCCCTACCAGGGAAGGCTGGAGCTGCCACGGAAGAAAGTCGCGCTCCCTGTGATTTCTGCCCAACCTGATTCCTCCTCCTGCCTCCCCTGTCAGGTCTTCTGCCCCGAACCCTTGCCCTGGTTATGGTCGGTGTTTGAAAACCATGATCTCATTTGGTAATATTTTCTTTCCCTCCATCTTCGTCTCTACATGCATATTCATGTAGAGACAGCCCGCTTCTCTGGTATTTTCTGAAAGCTTCTTTGCATTTCTCTCCTCTGGTTTATTTTTCTCTACAGACTCTGCAAATGTTAATCTTCAGGATTATTAAACATCGGGCCCACCATCCTTTTGCAAAGACATTCGAATTTAACTCAGATGGGCCATTCCAGCATTTTACTTCTTTTTTTTTTTTTGAAGATTTTATTTATTTATTAGACAGAGATCACAAGTAGAGAGAGGAGGAAGCAGGCTCCCTGCTGAGCAGAGAGCCCGTTGCAGGGCTCCATCCCAGGACCCTGGGATCATGACCTGAGCCAAAGGCAGAGGCTTAACCCACTGAGCCACCCAGGCACCCCTTTATTTCTTCTTTTTAATAGGTCTGCAGTTTACACTCCATCTTTCCCAACAGATGGCCGTAGGGAAACTGCTTAAACCTACCGAGTTGTTGTATCCTCATCTGCAAAATGGGCATACCATGTCTTCACGGCATTCCTAAGTGGGTTAGGGAACGTGACAACTCAGACTTGGCAAGGGGCAGATATTAGCTGCTTGCCTGGGGCTGTGTAAGAAGGAACAGAGGCCTGAGTCTTGAACACTCATGGGAAGATAATTCATTTTTCCCTTGGAGGGGAAGAGGAGGGTGCTGTTGTGAGGAGACTACAAGTGCATACGCAGTGTAAAACACCACTGTTTTTAATACCCCCCATTTTTCTTCATCATGGAACCCAATCTTCACGGGGTCCTTTTGCCCCATGTGGCTCATCCTATTTTCGAATGGAATGAACCACCTCGCCCAGTAGATCTGTGGTTTTTGTCCTTCAACAACTGCAATTTCAAGTTCCAGGGTTTGAAAAAGAAATTCATTAACTGAGAACCTTCGCCCCATCCCCGACTTCCTCTGACACCACCCACAAAATAATAATCTTGGGGAAAAATTAGGGAAGAGAGTTGACAACTTTGAAAAAACAGGGTGGAGCATGATTTCCTTCATCAATAAAAACTGAGCAGAGGAATTTAACCACAACCACACTGGTGGTGCTGCTAATTTGGCCCCACCAGAGCTTGCCCTAGTTTGCTCCCCACCCCCCCGAAGCTCTAGAAGCTTCTAGAGGCTTCTCCTGCTCTGTAGTCATAGCAGCAGGCGGCCTGGGTCACATCTGTTCATCCGAGGTTGCCCTCAACTGCCTGGGGCCCTTCTGTGGTGGGCGTCAACCACAACTCCCTCCAAGCTCCTGCAGCCCTCTTTCAGACAAATTCCCCGGCCGCATTTCATAATCTCGGGAGAATAAATGAAGTTTTTGACAGTTCATTTATTTCTTTGATATATTTCAGATGTGTCTTCAGACAAAGCGCCGGGTTAGTCGTGTTGGTTGTCTTGAATCGGATATTAGGTGAGAATACTTCCTTGACACCATTACTGAGATGGGCATTAATTGTATTTGCACACAGTCATAACGCTCGATGACCTCCTGAGCTCCTAATTTTTCTACCTCATTACACTCAGTGGGTTTGCTGAGATTCATAAATGAGACAGTTATGAATGTGGCCACAGCCACGTGGGTCTGCTTAAAATCAGTATCGCATCCCTGTGCTCAAGAAGGTACAGAAATCATCCATTATGAGCAAAATTAAGGGAAATATGGTAGACAAATGCTTTAGTCAAACCCTCCCTTTTCCAAATCTCAAATGTTTTCCTAAAAGTGCTTTTTATTGTCAAGTGGCCAAGTCCCATTTCATCCCCTATGATCTGAACTTCCAAAGGAGGTGTCTCCATTTCAGCCCCTTTCCTGGGCACAGACCTCAGGAGATGGTGGAGTCCATCACAGACACCCCGCGGCCAGCAGGACTCAGAGGAGAGGCTGCATGTTGAATGGACACAAAACTCTGCATCTGGCTATTCTCATTTCCTGGTTCCCAAACCAGGTCATAGGGGGCTCATCCACAGTCATCACTGGGAGATCATTGTTACCGGGGAAGCCCTGGATCACCCCAAATGTGGTGCCACCTTCTTCTCAGGGTAGTAACCCTGCACCAGTGACTCGGGTGCAACTTTTGAAGTCAGCCCAGCATGCATTTCATACGTGGTCCTGTTGCTTACTAACTCGGGGACATCAGAATGGTGCCTAACCTCCAGGGACCTCTATTTCTTTATATGTACAATGGGCTGATAGCTACGTCAAGGACTCAGTGAGTATGAAACTTTCAGGACAGTTCTGATGCCTGATACACAGAACATGCTTCATAAATAGTAATGTTACTATTACAGAACAACAGACATGACCTACTGGGGGTCCACTGACTTTTCTCTTTGCCAAAGGTTACCTCTGCTTAGTCCAGTCTCTGGACTATACTATTGTATTCATTTTCTCTGCTCTATTACAAATGACCAAAAACAGAATAGCATTCATTCCCTCATTGTTTATATGGACCAGGAGTCTGGGCACAGCTTTACTGGTCTTCTGCTTAGTCTTCTGTAGCCAGGGTGTTAGCTAGGCTGTGTTCTCATCTGGAGGCTCAGTTGGAAACTAATGCACATCCAAGTTCACTCAGTGTTGGCAGATGTCAATGCCTTGCAGCTGAAATCCTGAGGGCCCTGACTTCCTGTTGTATGTCAGCTCCTGGAGGTCACACTCAGCTCCTGGAGGCCACCCCAGCTCCTAGAGGCCACCCCAGCTCCTAGAGGCCACCTTCAGCTCCTTGCCATGTGGCCCTCTCCACAGGCTTTCTCACAACATGGCAACTCGCTTCTGAGACAGCAACCGAGAAAAGAGCAAATTTGCTAGCAAGACAGAGTCTATTATAATAAAAATCACAGACATGACATCCCATCACTTTGCCATGTTCTTCTGGTTAGGAAACAAGATGCGGGTTCTGCCTGCAGTCAGTGAGAAGGATACAAGTATAAGAGGATACCAGGAGGTTGGGATATTGTGGGCTGTCCAAAATGTTGTCTACCACAACTAGAAAAGGCCTCAGAAAGTCAGAGGTACAAGTAGAATCACATCTGTGTTTCTCAAAGTCTGATCCCTTTTCCAGCAAAATCACTGACCACACTCCAGCCCTCCTGCATTAGTAACAAAGTACCACAAACTTAGTGGATTAAAAAAAAAGAAAACATAAATTTATTATCTTACAGTCTTGAGGTCAAACTGTCTGAAATGAGTCTCACTGGGCTAAAATCAAGGGATCAGGAGAGCTACATTTCTTTTGGAGGTTCTTGGTGAGAATTTGTCTTCTTGGTCTTAAGAGCTTCTAGACCTTTCCCACCATCTCTGGCTCCCAGCCAATCACTGTCTTCAAAGCCAGCAATAGTGAGTTCTTCTCATTTTAAATCATCCTGACCTCTTCAGCATCCCTTTACACATTTAAGGATCTTTGCAATTACATTTGGCCATGTGGATAACTCAGGATAATCTTCTTATTTTATTTATGTATTTATTTATACAGAGAGGGAGAGAGAATCCCAAGCAAGCTCTATACCCAGGGTAGAGCCTGATGTGGGGCTCAATCTCACAACCCTGAGATCAGGATCTGAGCCAAAATCAAGAGTCAGATGCTTCACTGACTGAGCCACCCAGTGCCCCTCTCTATGTTAAGATCAGCTCCTTAGTGACTTATTTTTCCTTCTTCACCCACGTTTCCATCTACCTCTCTGATAACCATCAGTTTGTTCTCTCTAAAAGTCTGTCTCTTGGTGTGTCTCTTTTTATTTTTTGCTCCTTTGTTTTGTTTGTTAAATCCATGTGTGAGTTAGACCATACCTGGTATTTGTTTTTCTTTGACTAACTCATTTCACTTACCATTTTACTCTCTAGCGTCATTCATTTTTGTGAATGGCAAGATTTCATTGTTTTTTATGGCTGAATAATATTCATATTATGTATATGTATATATAATTATAAGACATGAGAGATACATACATATATCTCTCATATATATATGAGATATATATAGATATATGAGATATATATAGATATATGTATGTATCTCTCACGTCTTCTTTATTCCCTCCTCAGTCGATGGACGCTGGAGCTGCTTCCATAGTTTGGCTATTGTAAATAATGCCACAATAAATATAGGGGTGTATGTATCTCTTTGAGTTAGTGTTTTTGTATTTTGGGGGGTAAATACCCAGTAGCACAACTACTGGACTGTAAGGCAGTTTTATTCTTAACTTTTTTGGGGAATCTCCATACCATTTTCCAGAGTGGCTGGACCAGTTGACATTCCCACCAACAACGCACAACATTTCCTTTTCTCCACATCCTCGCCGACACTAGTTGTTTCTTGTGTTTTTTTAGTTTAGCCATTCTAACAGGTGTGAAGTGATACCTCACTGTGGCTTTGATTTGCACTTTCCTGGTGATGAGAGATGTGGAACATCTTTTCATGTGTCTGTTGGCCAGCTGAATGTCTTCTTTGGAGAAATAGAATTCTTTTTTTTTTTTTTAAGATTTTATTTATTTATTTCACAGAGAAAGAGAGAGATAATAAGCAGGGGGAGCAAGGGAGGGAGAAGCAGGCTCCTCGCTGAGCAGGGAGCCGGATGCGGGGCTCGATCCCAGGACCTTGGGATCATGACCTGAGCCCTGAAGGCAGATGTTCAACCAACTGAGCCACCAAGGTGCCCCACAACAGGAATCCTTCTGATTAGAGCTTCTGAAATCTGTACTCTGTCCACAAGAAAGTTGGGAACAAGAAGCCCCCATTTCCCATGTCAGTGAAGTGTGAAGAAATCCTCCAAGGGCAGGGACTCAGGACATGAGTCACAGCCCCAGGTGCTTCTCAGAGGTGGTGCAGAGGAGGAAGGCAAACCCGACTGTGCTATTGAGGAGGATATAAGCCATGAGTCACTGTAGGTGAAACATCTCAGAATCCTTTGCAATTAGTAATAAATCCCACAGGCAGAAATGAGGGGATGATTCCAACTATGCGAATCCAGACAGTGTAAGCACAGGCGCTGCACATGGCAGAAGAATTCACGTTCGTGGTGCTGGACCAGATTGTTACCAAGCATGTTCTGACGATGTGATATGCATGCAGGTCACATGGTATGCTACATGTGGTTTGCTGTGTGCTCTAAGGGCTGAGCACATGGAAAACAAAACAAAACAACAATGAATGTGCTTTTCTTTTTTCCTTCTTAAGATTATGCCTTTCTTACTCTGGCCCAGAGCAGCTTTGCTTGGGGGAATGAGCAAAGAGTAGGGAGAAGAGAAAGGTTAGGATTTGACAGAGCGAATTCAAAGTTTGAGCTCTTGCCCTCCTAATATAGATTGTCCAATATAGTTTTCTCACCCCTTTTCCCATGTCAAGGGCTAACCACGGAGGATTCATCAGAAATCCTTCTTTACGGGGGTAAGAATTACCTGTTTTCTATTAGAGCAGAGCCATGATGGATTCAGGAAGAAGGGGTGACCTTTGTCAGTTGTTCTCAGACATCAGCTGCATCAGAGTCAACTGGAGAGCTAGGAAAATGATAGAGCCCCGGGCCTCACCCCAGAAATTCTGGCTCAGGAGAGGAAAATTGGCAGCTTCTTCTCCCTGCTGTTTTAAGAAAGAAGAAGAAAAGAACTAAAAAATGATAGGGCAGAGAGATTTGTCCCAATATTTGTCTTTCCCAGGTTCCACCCAGAGAAGCTAAAAAATATTAAATAGATTAGGACAATTCAGAGAGCAGAGGGAGGCATTCTGTCCCCAGATTCCCCATTTATGATTCTTGAAGATCAGTGCTTACAGCCCAGTGCCAATATGGTATGATCTCGCCCACCTAAGAGAGTAGAACAGCAAGGCCAGATAGAATCTTAGTTTGTACCTTTGAGCTTCCCAGAGCCTGCAGCAGAGCCAGTATGGGACCACACCATGGTAGATGCTGGATATGGGACTGGGTTAGGTATGTGACAGAGCCACCGGAAGCACAGAAGAGGTCATATCAGCCAGTGGGAGACAGTCACAGACTTCATACTTGGCTGCCAAAACAGATATAATACAAATATCCAAAGAGTATTGAACAGTGGGGCACCTGGGTGGCTCAGTCAGGTAAGTGTCACTCTCTTGGTTTCAGCTCTGGTCATGATCTCAAGGTCGTGAGATCGAGCCCCATGTCAGGCCACATACTCAGCAGGGGGTCTGCTGTCTGCTTGAGGTTCTCTCCCTCTGCCGCCCTCACCCCTCCCTCAATAAATAAATAAATCTTTTTTTAAAAAGAATATTGGACTGTAGATGGAGGGGGCTTCCAAAGACCTTCACTCACGTAGTCACATAAGCCAGCCCACGTCCCCAACACCCAGACACCTCTTGGAGAGCAGCCAGTGGAAGGAGGAAACAGAACACTAAGGATCAAGAATCCAGGCCAAGCATTACCGAAAGAACAACTCAAGTCGTTGATTTGCACTAACTTTAAAACAATTAATTCTAGAAAGCCAAGTTATTGACAGTCAGCCAAACTTTATTCTGAATGCATATGACGGTGAAATAGGTGGTCAGCTTATGCCAATGCCAATGGAACAGTGGCTGCCTGATGTGCTGTATTGAGGGCTTGGAAGTTTCTAGAGGACCTGGTCATTTAGCAGTGACTCTTCTGACTGAGGGACAGTCAGGAGTTTGCCCTCACAAGTATATGTTACCTTCTGATTTTAGTGAATCCATATAAGCACTAATCCAGAAAGATGGGTTTAGAGACACAAAGAATCATCTTCTCTCTGGCCCTGGAAATCACTTTTTTAAAAAAGATTTTTAAAAATTTACTATTTGAGACAGAGAAAAAGAGAGCAGGGGGAGGGGTGGGGGGATGTCCAGAAGACTCCCTGCTGAGCCTGACACCAGGTTCGATCTCATGACCCTGACATCGTGACCTTAGCCAAAACCAAAAGTCAGGGACTTAACTGACTGTACCACCCAGGCGCCGCCAGAAATGTGTCTTTTAACAGAAACAGTGCAAAACATGTATTTTAACTGGAGTCTTTAACAGTTGGACCAAGTATCTATCATTATCCTCTGGGACCCAGGCTAACGCAATGTCCGTCCTTTCTTTCTGTGCCTCGTGGACATGGACAGTGGAGTGAGCAAATTTGCAGCAGAAGTTGCCTGAGTACTCTTCGTATTTAAGATTGTGTTGCTGGCTTCTACAGGTAACACAAAAACGAGTAGGACATTGACATTCTCAAGGGAAAGAGTTGTGTTACCTGAAGGAGCAAGCTTTTGAACTGTGGGTGGCTTATGTGTTTGCTAGACAGGTTAAAATAAGAGAGCCGTGGTGAAATGCTTTCTGTTCCCCATCGTGATAGAAATTCAAAATCTCTACAGGAACTGCACCTCTCCCACGCACCGTTTGGAAAGCAGAGAATAATTATAAGGCAGGGAGCAGCAGGTGCCCTGGGTCTCCTAACCAAAAGCGTCGCGAACTTCCAGCAAGTTGCAAGGAGAAATATGATTGGCAATAAGAGTAATTTGTTAAGGCCACTTATTTAACCTACTGAATCATCCCAATTATAGCTCAAAGCCCCAAGCACTGATGAAGTCTAGGGTGTGTGGAAAAGGGTTTTCCTGCTGGTCACACCCGGTGTGAACACTGCACAATATTTTTTCCCATTAGCAACCGTCCAGTGGGAAAGGATTTCTTCTGGTGCATTTCTCCCCCTTGTTGGGGATTTTTCTAATAATCCCCAAGCTTCAGATCTAAAAGAAATTGCCCAAAATATGTTGCTGTGAAGGAAGTAGAGTTTGCTGAAATAGGCATGACATAATCTAGAACGATTAAAAAAAATCATTTCTGTCTGACTTGTTCATCAAATGTTTTCTGGGGCTATTTTTGTCTTTGAGATGCACACAACATCTATTATTAAGTTGTGTTGCAAAGAATTTTAGAGATCACTTACAAGTAATTCTGTTAATGCCATGGTTTAATTTAAACACGTGTAACCCTTATGTATCTTTAAATGTTTGGTTACAAAGCGATTAGAAAAGTTGTGGCAACAGGACTTCATTTGGTCTTGCAGTATTTTGAAGAGGCTGTTCCTTCTGACTGTGTAGCCCTCTTTAGCTAGAATCCACATCTCATGTGAGCCTGCTAGGGGATTCAGTAAATGCCACATAATTACAATTTTCACTTTTAATGTTAGCATACCAGAATCTAATGACTGTACAGCAGAACATCAATTAATCAAAATGCTGGGTAGCGGGATGTTCCTTCCAGTTAATTGAATTTACTGGTAAATTCAGGCTTCGACAGCAAGTCCTTTTCTTTTCACCCCTGTGAAAAATCCTCCCCAAATGTATTAGCTCCATTAGCAACTGCAGTGTACCAAGATTGACATTTGATATTCACAAAGGATTGGTCCTTTTTGTGCCTCTTTTTATCAGTCTAAACCCCAGTTCTCCTTTCAGAGTATTGGAAATGTGCTGGTGGCTATTGCCTTGAGCCTGGAGTAGGGAATTTGCCCCTTTCTCCTCAATAATGAACTACACAACATTTCTCAGTTAAGTGGATGCCTTCCCTCATCGGGGTTCTCTTGAACATCTTTCGCTAAAATAGTTTCTGCAAGTTCAAAATTGTAAAACAGGCATTTCTCTTTGTAACAGAAAGGAAATTTTCAGGTAGAAGCATTGTGCCTTATGAACTCAAAGCAGGCACGTCTGTCAGGGGAGAGCCTCATTCTTTAGGCTTTACGGCCAAGGCTAGGGTTACAGCCAGTGAGAATGTGAGCCTCAGACTAGGGCAGGTGTTTCCATTCTTTTCAGATGCTTATCTTAACATGGAGTAAAGTCGAGTCTATAAAACCGGGGTGGGAATTTCACTGGGGCAGATTCAGGCTGGACCATAAAATGCCCCAGCTCTGTGTCTGTACTGCCTTTTGCTATAGCCCTTTAGAAAACCTTCTAGAAATGTAACCAAGGACTTCAGGCCTCTGTTTCATGTGTGATGTGTGTGGATGTGTGTGTCTTTAATATATTGTAATGGGTTAAAATTTGTGAAGAATTACTGAACACATATCTTATGCTTTCACTGTCTTATCAAAGGCTGAAAGGATTTCAGAACAGTGGACCCAGAGACATTACAGTGTTTGGGGTTAAAGCAAGTGGGTAATGTAAAATAGCCAAGTAACATTTAACTGCTGGAAATGCATGTCTAGGAGAAGTGCTCCCAGATTTACAGAAGCAGAGGCTAGGAGATTACTCACTGTCTGTGTAGCTAACTAAGAAAAGTGATGTTTTTAAATGCATATGGCCTCACAGAACTTCCCTGCACGAAACCTTCCGGAGACCCGTCTTCCATTTCAGATCAACTGTGGATTCTATATGATTCCACATGTTTTTCCGTGGACCCCTAAGGGCCCCCTCCTCACAACCCCATTCCCTGGCTCCCTCCACAATGGCCTTTAAAAAAAAAGAAAAAAATCTTGTGAAAACTCACTTTTTCTTGCTTTGGAATCTTCTCAAAAACGCTTCACCTCAAAAACTTTCCATGCTATTCGCCTTGTCACCTTCTCCGTTCAAGTGTTACAGAAAATGTCACCTCTCCCCAAATCCTTCTTCACCTTCCCCCTTCTTCCGTCCAATTACGCAGCCTGTTTGATCCATAAACTCTTTCTTCATTAAGCCTCTAAGAATTTGTAACTAAATATATGCTTGGATATTTAGGGCTTTTTGTTCCCATTAGATTACATGATCCAGGAAAAGAAAAACCACGTCTTTTTGGTTTATTTCTCTATTCCTCGTGTCTCATGCAGTTCCCAAGCATGGGAAGCACTCAATAAATATTCCTGAAGGAAGGAAGGAAGGAAGGAAGGAAGGAAGGAAAGAATACACAGAATAACACAAAATCGGTATATATGATGTGTGCCCTCGGTTATATCGTTAGCACTAAACGTCATCAGTAAGTGACTCCTGTCCCGTGTTTATCTCTTCATGACATATTTACTGCCTGCCTGGTTAGTGTCCCCAGCATAGAGAATTTATCACCCCACACAGCGGAGTTCTGGAGCTTTAAATTCTCGTTCCACCCATTGTTAATCGTGTGGCTTTGCTCACTTGAATACTACAGACCTGAGTTTCCTCACATGCAAACACAGATAATAATACCTGCCTTTTATGTTGTTGTGAGGCATTCCCAAGTTAATACATGTAAGGGGACTAGAACCGTGATGAGCCCACAGTATGTGCTGTGTGGCAGGCGCTCTTGGTGAACAAAGTTACTATATGTAGGACCACAGTACTGGGATGGTTGATATGTGTCAGCTTGACTGGGGTGGTCATTTCTGGGGGCATCTGGGTGGCTCAGTGTGTTAAGCGTCTGCCTTCGGCTCAGGTCATGATCTCAGAGTCCTGGGATCAAGCCCCATGTTGGGCTCTCTGCTCAGCAGGGAGCCTGCTTCCTCCTCTCTCTCTGCCTGCCTCTCTGCCTACTTGTGATCTCTGTCTGTCAAATAAATAAATAAAATCTTAAACAAACAAACAAACAAACAAAAAGCCACCCATCATCTCTGGGTGTGTCCGGGAGGGTGTTTCAGGAGGAGGTTAGCGTTTAGACCTGCAGACTAAATGAAGAAGATGTACTTACCAAGGTGGGTGGATATCATCCAATCTTTTGGGGCTCTGAGATCAGAAAGGAGGACGAAAGATGAATTTGCTCTCTCTGCTTGCACTGGGACGTCCATTTTCTCCTTACCTTTGGACATCCATGCTCCTGAGTCTTGGCCTTTAGACTTGAACTGGAACTTACCAGTACCATGGGCCCCCTGGGTTCTCGGGCCCTCATGTTTGGACTAGAAAACTCTGCCACCTGTTTTCCTGGGTTTCCAGATAGCAATGGCAGATCATGGGGCCTCTCAGCCTTCCCACTTACATGAACCGATCCTCAAAAGAAACATTTCTGAGGCACCTGGGTGAATCAGTCAGTCAAGCTCTACCTTCGGCTCAGGTCAAGATCTCAGGGTCCTGGGATCAAGCCCCACATCAGGCTCCCTGCTCGGTGGGGAGTCTGCTTCTCCCTCTCATTCTCTGGGCTCTCTCTCTCAAATAAATACATAAAGTATTTTTAAAAAATAAAAAATAGACATTTCTCCATATATCTATCTCTGATACATAGTCAGAGATTTACCCTATTGGCGCTGTTTCTCTGGAGAGCCCTGGTAATACAGTGTTGATGTTGGAACAGCAGTCCAAGAGTCAACCAACCTATGCTTTAGTTCTCCTTTGATCAGATGCTGGGACAGGGGCTCAGTTTCCTCAACCACGAGCTGGGGAGCATTCCACCTACCGTAACTGTGACACCTAGGGTTGTCCTGTGATCACATGCTAGCGCATGTGCTAGTGCAAACTATTCTTATTCCTCATTAGGAGACTCCTTTATATGCCTTGGCTGGTACAAAAAACTCAACAGTGTTGTGCTATCATTCATTCATTCTACTTTATCTGATGGTTTTATACTTTGTAGGTTGTACTGGGGCCCCTTCCATCTTTTTCCAGTGTTTGTTTTTCATTTTCTGTGGGAATCTACACAAGAATTGATATGCTATCTGTATTATTAAATATTACAATATTTTGAGCTTGAAAAAGGAGAGCCGAGCCAGATTTTTAATAAAGTATGTCGGTTTTCTCAGCATTTTTTAAACACGTGTGCTATATTGATAATAACAGCGGTCTTCTTTTCTAAAATTGGGAAATGGGAACATGTTTCTGAACACTTGGACAGAATTTTCAAGGAAAATAGATTGTTGCTACCCATTTCTCAAATAAATTAAAATTCAGAAGTCTGTATTATCCCACATTGGTCATGGGGAAAAAATGCAATTTCCCAGGAGGGTGCAGAAGGTGGGAGATGGCGCAGTATTGGAGTAAACAGCCTCATGTTCTAGATGCCCCTTTGAGATGTGAAAGTGAACACTTCCGACTAGCTTCAGATCCTTGCATCTTTCATCAGGAAGAATAGAGTTCATAAATAGATATGATAAATGAATGTGATAGTTTTAAAACTTCCTGCCCTTTGGCTTTACCTGTCAGAGTTTTGTTCAGCTATTCATCCTTTATTCCCCTGCATTCTAGACTAAAATCTCTATTTTTAAGTATTCTCACCTATAAAGTAGTCTTACCTGCTCAAAAAAGCAGAAATCGGTTGTTATATTATTGTTGGCATCATTGTTATTATTTATAATCATCATCTTAGGAAAGAACTTGCCATTTCTGGATAGTCCATAATCCCCAAATAATAATCATAGCAACCGCCATAATAACGAGCAATATAAGCACCACTCATTAAGACAGTGATTCATAATCCTAACTATTATCATATTATGTTTAATTATGATGACAGTGGTGAAAATTACTATTTCCTATTGAGTATATGAAGAATTTCAGAACTCAAGGGAGAAAAATGGCAACAAAGTTTTGATGAGATTTTTTTTTTCCCAAAGAATATCTATTTAAAAATAAAGGTAAAAACTCAAAGTCTATCTCTATTTAACTTACATTCATTTGTCTGGGATTGGATAGACCAATATGTATGTTTTCAAGTTGTGAGAAGCTTGTTTGTGTGACTTCCTCCTAATTTCCACCAAAACATTTTTAAAAGATTTTGTTTATTTATTTGAGAGAGAGAGAGAGAGAGCACAAGCAGGGGGAGTAGCAGGCAGAAGAAGAAGCGACTTCCCGCCAAGCAAGGAGCCCAATTCGTGACTCAATCCCAGGACCCTGGGATCAGGACCTGAGCTGAAGGCAGACACTTAACCAACTGAGGCACAGAGGCACCCCTCTGCCAAAAAACATTTTTGTTCAATTCTAGACTAAAAGAAATCAGGAGCAATCCCAACAGGAGGTTGTGCTTGATTTCTGAAAGTCATGGAGAGTGTGACAAGGTTGGAGAGTTGCTATTCTAGGAAGCAAGGCATCGTGATGTGGGCATGGCACGCGAAGAAGGGAAAATGGGCTTCTGGCTCCTTGGCTTTTTGTCATAGTTCTGCGCAAGTGACTCGCATGCACTCAACCGTCTGGTCTGAGAAGAAAAAAAACAGGGGAACGTTTTACATTCTTGGATGCTGAGCCTTTTTAAGCATGACGTGAAAAGCACAATCACAAAGGAAAACACTGACAGGTTTGACTATTGGAAAACTTTAAATTCCTGTAACAGGGAGGCCATGATAAATCAAGCTTAAAAACTATTTTTTAAACTAATGAAAATATTTGAAAAATATAACAGACAATGGGTTATAATTCATAACACATAAGCATTTTTAAATTACTGTAGAAAGTCGATAGGCCAATGGGAAAGAGCATACCACTAGGTAAGCACAAGCAATTCAGGTAGAAAAATGTAAGTGACAAAGACAGTGAAATAGAGTCAAACTACTAATATCTAAATAAATGAAAAAGAATGTTCTAAAACACGATTTTCACTTACGTTTGAAAATTTCAACTGATAATTTAGTACACACACACTTTTTTGGTGAAATATGAAATAATCCAGCTTCTTCAAGTGCACTTTGGAAAGTCTCACTTCTGAGAACTCAGTCCATAGAAATATTCACATAATACAAAGATATGTGCGTAAAAATATTCTTTGCTGTTTTCCTTGTAATAGTTCATCAGAAATTGTCTACAGATACATCAGTAGACAACTAGTAAATTTATACATACAGTGGAATAAAGCCAAAGGAATACTGAACAGCTCTTTTTTAAAAAGAGAATCTATGCCACTGGTATAAGAAAAGAATCACAGATGTATTATTGTGCGAAAAGCAAATTTCAGAACACCATATATTATGATTGCATTATTTAAAATACGTGACTGCCATACATATGCAATACATGTATCTATTGTTGTATTTACAACTAGTACATTTTCCTTATTTAATAATGACGAACATTCCAGAAATTATAGAATCTGGTGACGCATCCCTGCTCCTAGCCCAGGCCCCAGGTCCACCTTTCTCCTCCAGGCAGAAGGTGAGAGCAGCCAGGTTCCCTTCAGCACCAAGCATTTTGAAAGGTGGAAAGGGCTTATGTAAGCAAAAGTATCATGGCCAGAGCAGACATCTCAAGGCAAAAGCAAGAGGTATGCTTGGAGGGGGCTCAGGAATGCCTCCATTAAAGGACCTTCTAAGCCACGCAAATGAGTTTTAATTTTATCCTCAGTGCAATAGAAAAATCCAAGAAGGATTCACACAGGTTTGTTTACACAAGGGAAAGATATGATCAGATTTGTGTTTCTGAGGCTACACAACTCTGGCCACAGTGAACAATGAAGCCGACTTCCTTTTCAGGTGGGATGGCTGACTGGAGACCGTGGGGGCAAACCGAGCAGGTTTTTTGTTTGTTTGTTTTGTTTTGTTTCAGATGTAGAATTTAGTGATTCATCAGTTGCATATAATGCCCATCACCGAGTTACCCCATCCCCCAGCCACCACCCTCCAGCAACCCCCAGTTTGTTCCCGGCAGTTAAAAGTCTCTTATGGTTTGTCTCCCTCTCTGATTTCATCCGATTTTATTTTTCCATCCCTTCCTCTTTGTTCATCTGTTTTGTTTCTTAAATTCCACATATGAGCGGAATCCTATGATATTAAAACAAGTAGATCTTGCATTAAAAATAGAGGTGTGTGTGTGCGTGCGTGCGTGTGTGCGTGTGTGTGTGTGTGTGTTGTTTTAATCGCTGGACTTTCAGAAAGTGTAGGAAAGGGAAAACAAAACATAATATTTCAGATCAGTGGTTCTCAAAATATGGCTCCGAGCTTCTAGGATTCCCCAAGAATCTTTTGGGGGGCCTGAGAGGCCAAACCATTTTCATCGTAAGCTGTTACTTATTCTTCTCACCATGTTCACATTTGCTCTGTGCACAAGCAACAGTGGTGAAACCGGGTCCAGAGGGGCACACACCAGTCATCCCTTCCCCTCTGTCCGCTTGCAATTTTAAAAAATGCCAGTTTCACAGAAGGATGTCCTTGATGAGGGAGTAGAAATGATTGATGTCGTTAATCGCAACCCTGGTGAGTCCGTCTTTTTAATATTCTCTGTGATGATGTGGGAAGTGTGCATAAAGCACTCCGGCAGCCCACAGAAGCGGGAGGATTGTCTCAGGCAAAAACCCCTGCATGCCTGTTTCAACTGGGAGCTGGGAGCTTGTTTCAGCTGAGAGCCACTGTTTCCGTGAAACACTATTTTTACTTGAAAGAACAAGTCAGAAAAAACTGTAATTACCCAGATTTGGGGATTCATCGAACTTTCCTTTAAAATGAATGAGGTGAGGGGCACGTGGGTGGTTCAGTGGGTTAAGCCTCTGCCTTCGGCTCAGGTCATGATCTCAGGGTTCTGGGATCAAGCCCCGCATCGGGCACTCTGCTCAGCGGGGAGCCTGCTTCCCCCTCTCTTGCCTGCCTCTCTGCCTACTTGTGATGTCTCTCTGTCAAATAAATAAATAAAAATATTAAAAATAAAATAAAATGAATGAGGTGAGACTGTCGCTTTGAGAAAAACATCTGACAGTACTTGTTGCCAATGATTTAACTGAAGTGTTCGAAGAAAAATTAAAATTTTGGAAAACTTGTACCCACCACGTGAAAGCTTCCCAATAATGAAAGATTTTTCTGTTGCAATCCATGGATTTTTAATAAATGTCCTTTTGTGATACTGTGTAAAGAAATGTGCCAATATTTGAAAGATCTGCACAATTCCATGAGTCAATATTGCCCAAGTGACCAGTACATGACCTTAAAAAAATCACACATGGGTGAGAAAGATCCATCCAAATTGTAAGATAGACTGCATGGATTTTAACATAAAATAGAGAACAAAAATTTCATTGTTAAAAGGGCAGATTCCACATTAGAACTACCCTTTCAGAAACCACCACTTGCCAAGTTTTGGTGTTCTACCAAAGAAGAATATTTACAGATCTCTGAAAACACTATTAAATACCCTTCGTTTTTCCAGTGACATATCGTCTGTAAGGCTGGGGTTTTTGAGATACTTGAACTAAAACAGCCGTATCACCAAGACTGAACTCAGCAGTAGCCACAGACTCTTGCTGTGTCTTCTTTAGCTCGCTGGTAAAGAGATTTGAAAAACGTGAGACGAGGGGGCATCTGGGTGGCTCAGTTGGTTAAGCGACTCCCTTTGGCTCAGGTCATGATCCCAGAGTTCTGGGATTGAGTCCAGCATCCCGCTCCCAGCTTCATGGGGAGTCGCTTCTCCCTCTGACCTTCTCCCCTTTCATGCTCTCTCTCTCTCACTCTCTCTCTATCAAAAGAATAAATAAAACCTTTTAAAAAAACAAAAACAAAACAAAACATGTGAAACAAGGCCAGCACCTCTTTTACCAATTGTTCGTTCTGCTTTGGAATATGTAGTTTCTTTATGAAAATGTCATTTATATGAACATGGGATAGATTTACTAATGTTATTCTTAATGAATTTATAAATAAAAGTAAACATTTCAAGCTTTCAGTTGATCAATAGATAAACCCATATTAAGAAGCCCTTGCAAGGGTTTTTAAGAGTCAAAAGGGGCCTTGAGACCAAACACTTTGAGAATTGCTGTGTTGCACGATGCGATTGCCACTGAATAAAAACTATTACGGTTCAAGCTATGGCTTAGTCTGAAGGCGGAGCCCAGAGTAAGGATTTGTGTGCAGGTAGTTTAACTGTCAATGAGATCTGGGGAATGCAGGGAGCATACACAGGGAAAGGGAAAGAAAACCACTGCGCTCCCAAGCCAAGCCCTCCTGTGGGCTCGATAACGGTGCTCAGCCGCCGCAGTCAGTCCGCCGGCTGCCTTGTCTCGCTGGTCCGAGTCTTCTCTGCACACTTGGCCTGGCCGCGGGTCCTGGTTGTCGTAAGTAGAGCCTGCGCCCTACTCAGTTTCCCGGAGCAGGATGTGAGAGCTGCATGGCCGGTATCCCCAGGCGTGGGTTGAGATTGCCCCCGGGTCAGGTTGGTTAGAGCCTGTGTGTGCCTGGTTGGCTACGGTTGGTGAACAGGGGAAGAGGGTAGGAAGCAATGCACCAGGGGTGTCGCGTAATCACCCCTTGCATTCCTCAGATCTCTTTACGCCTTCCAATAAATTCATTCAATTATGGAATCCCCTTCCCGGTGGTGGCCCAATTAATTCTCTCAAAAACTGGTTTACCAGGAGCCAGTGGAATAAGTTGTGGGCTGCAGTCCCTCCGCTGCATCTGGGTCCCAAGGCCACAATCGCTATTCACCTTTTCCCTCATCTACCTCCTACTCTACATTTCTCTCACTCTTGCCCAGCACTTGAACTCATCTAGGAAGCTAACTGGATAGGATAATCCAGACTTTTGTCACTAGGACCCAGATCTGGTGCCCTAAGTTGCCTTGACCTTGCCAGGCTATGGTTGCTGTGAATGTTTACGCATTAGATAACTGGGCAGGAGAGTAACTAAACATCCCGGTGACTATCCCTGCTCCATTGCAGCAGAAACCTTAGCTCCACATGAAGATCATAGTCAACTACTCCCAGCCCAGAGTGACCCAGTGGCAGACATGGCTTCGAGTTCAAAGGAGCCCCATAGTTTGTATCCTGGTGGAAGTGTCCATCCTCCTCCTCCAACCAAGGGATCTAGGATATTTAATGTCGTAAGGCGATATTCCTAGACTTAGGATTCTAGCTAATAGAGTTACAACACCTTAGATGAGCCATTGGTTTACTGTGCATTACTGCAGACTGGAGGACGGTGTCCAATCTCCAGGGTACTGTCCTCAAGAAGACCCATTAGCTGAACCTTTAACATGCTACTCCAACACTCTGGTAGTCTTGTTGTATCTGGGGATACAATGTGTGGATCCTATGGCCCTATAACGGTTTTGGGAACTCCTGTATTATAAAATCGGTCTCTGGGTCCAGGGATTGTGTGGGATCCCATGTTGACATTTTGTATTCTGTGTTGTATTCTGGCCTTCTTCAAGCCATTGAATTTCAGTGACTGTAGAGGCAAAGGAAACACGTCCACACCAGGGGTAGGAGACACACCCACATCGCTGGTAGAAGGGATTTAATGGAATCAACTTACCACCAAGAGGCTGGCTGAACTCCTTAAGGGACTGCGAGGCCTCTGGCTCCGCCGAGGTCTTTGCAAGGTGAGAGTTGTCTTTTCCAGCGAGGAAAAAGACATCTGCCAACTAGAAGAGTCTATGGGCAAGTTTGGGATTCAAGGTTCTCAGCCTCCTTCACTCAAAGGGTCCATGCCAAGTCTCCACGCCCTGCTCATTTCGTAGCAGGGTCCTGATGCTGACAAAGAAAACTGTGAAACTATATAATTTTGTTATTGTGCTTAATTGTGGCATCTAAACAAATAAGGCTTGCTACTAGAACTCTTGTATTTAAATTTTGTCTTTTCTTAGAACATTTTTTAGTCTTCTATATTTGTTTCATTTATTCTATATATGAGGGTTTTTGTAATTTATAGGTATAGCTTCTAAAGTTTAATAGTAGTAGTAGTAATCTTTTCAAGAATATATAGGGGGTTATATTTATCCAGTTTGCCAAGTGAAAAACTGATACATATTTTCATTCTTTCCCTAGGATGATGGATAAATTCAATACACCATTAATTCCTTATTCACCCACTTTATGGTGTTTGTCCTCATAAGCTCAGGTATCAGGAACAGGATTATGATTATTTCTGGTATTTCCATCATGACAGTCACTTACCAACATCGAGTTGTATCTAATTTGTATCTTTATTTAAAATCCATATTTAAACTTGTTTATATGTTTATATGTTTAACAGATTTCAGTGCTCAATATCACATTATTCATATATGATTTGTACATTTTAAATTCTGAATATTATTTTTTCTCAATTATATTGAGATTGTTTATAAGATGCAATGTTTCTGTTTGTTTCTTTTTCCTATATGTATTTTATACTTCCTAAAACTGTTAATCTTGAATTAGCCTGTTGCTTTCAAACATAACAACTCTTGGATTGAATATATAATTTAGGGGCACACACTCTCCCCTAATCCACTATAATCATCGTTTCCATATGTTCTGGCATTGAAAGTTACAAATAAGTCTAAGATCAGCTTAACTATAATTCCTAGAAAAAAGTAAACCACTTTGTTTTTTTCTTTGTAATTGAAGCATTTTTGCCATTATTTATATAATTTTCTTCTATTATCTATATAATTACTTCTAAACTTTTCTTCTATTAGGTGTATGTGTATGTAATTACTACATTTCCTTATTTTTTCTAGTTTCTCAAGAGATTACTACTATTCATGTATCATATGTAATGGAGAGGAAAACTAAACCCATTCCTCTTTCCCTTTTGCTTCTACAACTTGAGGGAACTCCAGTTTATCCTCAAAAACTGTCTTTATTTATTTTTTGCATTGTTTGTTCTTTTCTGTATTGCTTCCAATCTTAATCTTCACGTAGCTGCACCATTTTTGGTTTCCCAGAAGTCTTTCCTCTTCTCGACAGCTGCCTCTTTCATTTTACACTTAAATTTTCAGCCTGTTGCCTTTCTAACTCATCCTGTTCTTTTGGAATCTTTTTCCTGATCCTCCCCAGCTTTTTAAAGATTTTATTTATTTACTTGAGAGGGAGCAAGAGAGTACTGAGGGAGAGAGAGAAGCAAACTCCCTTCTGAGCAGGAAGCCTGATGTGGGGCTCAATCCCAGGACCCTGAGATCATGATCTGAGCGGAAGGCAGAAGCTTAACTGACTAGGCCACCCAGGTGCCCCCCTACATTAAATCATTTTAGGGATCTACCGTTCCCCTGAATCTTCAGAATAATTCTTCCTGTCTTTATTACCTCAATATGCTTACTCAGAACTCATTCTGGCTATAACAGCCAAATGCCCAAAATAGTGCAGAAATACAGAGAAGGGACAGCCAACAACCACAAGGGTCCAGGGAGGGTCTGAAGGCACAAGGCGGGGTGGGAGGTGGGGTCTGCTGAGCCATAAACAGTGAGACTCAGTGACCCTGGGAAGACAGAGCTATTTTAAGAAAGAGCCTCACTTGTTCTTACTTATGTTCCCGATGGATAACCCCAGCACTGATGTGGAGGAAATGCTCAGATCCAGAAGCTGCTGAAATAGGCAGCAGAGGGGCGATGAGGCCTTCAGCAAGGCCAGTGGAAGCATGTCTGAGCAGACCACAGCCTCCAAAGGCGTGTTAAATGTTTGAGTCACCAAACCTGATGTCTGACTATATGTGTCGTGGAGGAAGAGAGAAGACTCTCATGTGCCCAGAAGAGGAAAGGTCTTAGGGAAGATGACGTGCTCTGGTTTTATATGTTGCAATATATTGCACTTGCTATTTGCGTGGGATCTCCAAGTGGAGAGGTCTGGGTCAAGCCTGATGCAAGGAGAGGCAGGCCTAAAGAAGGAAACTGTGAAGGACTTTGGACTACTGATCCCCTATCTGTAAAACAAGGCTAAACATGCCTCACTCACAGTGTCCCTCCCGATCCCAGACCGACTCTGCCCATGGCCTTCCAGACAGGATGCCTTCAGCTCTTCTTCCTCCACTCATGCTAGGATGGGAAGTCGTTAAAGCATCACTTCTGGAAGATTAATATGATCGCTAGTGAACAGCTGTTTCATATGCAATTACATACTGCAGATGCCCTTTGCTGACACTGGGGGCATGTCCCAAAATAGCCACATGGCATTCTGACACTCTACCTGGATATGTAGAAAATAACTTGGGTATTTTCCATTGCATCATTTTGTTGAAAATGTTATGTTTGAGCTACAGGAGAAAATATAAATGTTCTTCTGTATTCCTATATTCTGTGACTTGGGAGGGTATGAAAAATCAAAAGGATTTCTACAGGGAAAACATTACACATTCTATAAATGCAGAATAAGCATTCTTTGGTGAAGAGCACAAACAATACAGGAATTAAATAGTAAAGGTACACCGAGTGTGAAAATGGAACTGATTCACCAGATGCAGTAATGAAAGAGTAAACTAGGAAATAGGGTAAAGTTAACGGGTTAATTTCTTCGAGAAGAGGATAGAGATATTGAACAAACATGGACTTTGTTATAAAATTTAAGATGTAAAAAGAATAATAAAATAAAATTTTATATGTATTTGTTTATTTATTTATTTTAGTGTTCTTTGATTCACTGTTTGTGTATAGCACCCAGTGCTCCATGCAATCCGTGCCCTCCTTAATACCCATCACGGGGCTCATACATCCCCCTATTCCCCTCCCCTCTAAAACCCTCAGTTTGTTTCCCGAAGTCCATAGTCTCTCAGTTCATCTCCCACTCTGATATCCTCCCCTTTCATTTTCCCCTTCCTTCTCCCAATGTCCTCTATGTTATTCCTTATGTTCCACAAATAAGTGAAATGTATAATAATTGACTTTCTCTGCTTGACTTATTTCACTCAGCATAATCTCCTCCAGTCCCATCCATGTTGCTACAAAAGTTGGGTAGTCATCTTTTCCAATGGCTGAGTAGTATTCTATTGTGTATATGGACCACATCTTCTTTATCCATTCATTTGTTGAAAGACATCTTGTCTCTTTCCACAGTTTGGTGATTGTGGTCATTGCTGCTATGAACGTTGGGGTGCACATGGCCCTTCTTTTCACTACATCTGTATCTTTGAGGTACATACCCAGTAGTGCAATTGTAGGGTTACAGGGTAGCTCTATTTTTAATTTTTTGAGGAAGCTTTACACTGTTTTCCAAAGTGGTTGCACCAGCTTGCATTCCCATCAACAGTGTAAGAGGGTTCTCCTTTCTCCACAACTTCTCCAACATTCATTGTTTCTTGCCTTGGCAATTTTTGCTGCATTCTGACTGGTTTAAGGTGATATCTCAATATGGTTTTGATTCGAATTTCTCTGATGGCTAATGATGAACATTTTTTCATGTGTCTATTAGACATTTGTATGTCTTCTTTGGAGAAGTGTCTATTCATCTTTTGACCTGATTATTCGTTTTTTGGGTGCTGAGTTTGAGAAGTTCTTTATAGCTCTCAGATATCAGTCCTTTGTCTGTAGTCATTTACAAATATCTTCTCCCATTGTGTGGGTTACCTCTTTGTTTTGTTGACTGTATCCTTTGCTATGCAGAAGCTTTTTATCTTGATGAAGTCCCAAAAGTTCATTTTCACTTTTGTTTCCTGTGCCTCTGGAAAAGTGTTTTAAAAGAAGTTGCTTTGGAGATGACAGGATTCCATCAAAATTCTAGAGGAGAACATGGGCAGTAACCTCTTTGACATTGGCTAAAATAAAATTTTAATTGTAAGCAACAATTTAAAAATTTAAGATCAATCCTAAAAAAAAAATCAAATTAAATTTACAACCTCTAAATTAGTAACAAAAAAATGGATAGAGTATGTCTTCAATCTGTAAGAAGGCATTAAAGGAAAAAGAGGCAAAGAGAAAGCATGACAAAGAGTGACAAACAGGCCATGCATATTCATATGGCAGAAATATTTTCAAACATTGGGAAACATAATAAATATAAAAATAACAAATAAAAATTGGCTATTTTAAGACTGAGAAAATTCAATAAGAATAAAACAATGGCTACAACAAAATCCAGCTATATTTTTACATAATAAGAGCATTGGTGTACAGACAGATTGAAGAAAAAATGAGCAATTAAAAAGATGGGTAAATTACAGATCAGTGTTTTCTATAAGCCACACACTATAAATATTATATTAAAATATTAGCAAATCAAATCCAATAGGACAAAGGAAAAGAATATATTAGGACCAAACAGAGTTTATCCAAGGAATGCAAAGCAGCTTCAACATTAAGAAATCTGTTAATATAATTTACCTCATTAAAATTTTTAAATCTTTATGTTTATTTCAGTATACATAATTTTTTAATTAATGCAAACACTATTTTTTAAATTAGAAAACTATAAGTAAAAGAAAACTTTTAAAAAACAAATGTTAGTCATTCATGGCCAAGTATACTCCAGACCTGATGATACAATAAAAATAAAATGCTGGGGGAAAAAAATGCTGAAGAATGTAAGAAATGACTTGGAGGAGAAATTTCTTATATGATAAGAGAGTAACCTTGGGTCTGATGTGATCCCTCCCCTGTTTCATTTGTATAAAAGATTGATGGTTCGTAGCTCCTTTGGCATGAGGGTTCCTCACGCCTCACAGCTGCAATTAACTACTATTTAGGGCAGGATCTGAGTCATAATGAAGTCATTGAAATCTGCATCCATTTAATTAGGTTACTTGTCTCCTTGGTAGGCTTGTTTTCTGGTTAGAAAGGAAACTAAAGTGAAAGAAAGCTTGAACTGAGTCTGATTATTTATGATCTTGGTGAGACTATACATTCAGTCTCTCCAAATTGAGGAAAACTTACACTCTGCAACTACGAGCCGATGTGACAAGAAAAGAAATAAACACAAGAGGTATAAGATTTGAAAAGAAGCCACAAGATTGTCATTATTGACAGACACATGGTTCTCTACATAGAAAGATTACAAATGTATCAAACATCCATTTATTAAAATCATTAAATTTAAAATTAAACTAAATAGAAACTATTATAATGGAGATTTTTAAGTTTCTGATTTTAATAGTCACATCACAAATCTACAACATTTTTATATAGTAGAACTAAGCAATTAAAATGTGGGGAAGGCAAAAAAAATCCTGTTCACAATAACAGCAAAAGCTAAACGATACTTAGAGAAAAAAAAAACCACTTGTTTTATTGTATACAAGACCGTACGGTAAGTATTATAGAACATTAAAGAACACAGATGAGAATATTCATGGGTAGAGAAAAATCAATATTGCATGGATAATAATTGCTCCAAATTCATGTATGACCTCAGTACAATTCCAGTCAAAATTCCACAAACATAGTTGTGTGACATTTACATAACACTGTTAAGTTTATATGGAAGAAGAAGAAACAGCCAAGTAGAACAAAGAAATTCTGGAAAAAAGACAATGCCTTGTGCCCATTTGTAATCTCTCTATCTCCTCTGTGCATTCATTCAACTCCTGTCATTCTTAGACAACCACTGATCTGCTTTTTGTCACTATAGATTCATTTGCGTTTTCCAGAATTTTATATAAATTGAATTATACAGATTGTATGTGGGTGATGGGGTGATGAATATGTTTACTATTTTGACTTGGGCGGTGATGGTTTCATGTGGATGTACATTTGAAAAAACTTACTGAATTTACACTTCAAAATATTTAAAATATTTGGCATCTTATTTAATGCCATTAAAGGTGAAAAATATGCAAAGAATAAGAATGGATATTTTTTGGTGGAAGAACACAAAATGGTCTGTAAACATTTACCATCAAATGCAATTAAGGACCGGCACACTAAAGCAACAGTGATATACTACTTCATACACTTAGGTTTGACAAAAGTAGAAATGTTTGAAAATTCCAAATATTAGAAGGATTTAGAAAAATTAGTAGTTATTCATTACCTGTTTGCAAAACTACTACTTTGGAGAGTGCTCTAACAGGGTCCATTTAAGATACCCTAATACATAACATTGCATATTTCTAGCTATACATAACAGAAAAAATTTTCACATAATTACTCAAGGAGGTGGGCATAGGGAGTTTAGCATTTTTGTAAGAATAAAAAATTAGGAACAACCTAAGAGAAATGAATAAACAAAGGTCATACTTACATTTTGGACTCTATGAGGAAGTTAAAGATGAATGAACTAAAGCTGTACATATTAACATGGATTGAAATAGTCATTTACATTAATCTAAATTTAGAATATAGTAACTAGACCAGTTCCAATGATGGGAAAATAGGGAGCTATTTGGACGATAAATTGTTAGGAGACCATTTGGTCCCAAATTGAAAAAAAAATGAAAATCCCTAACTTAAAACCACACACACCAATAAATTTCACATTGATTCAGAAACTAAACATAAATACATACTGTTGCATGTATAATAAAATTTCTAAACAGAGAATATCAATCGTATTACACAATATTTTGGTGGGAAAGATTTTCCTAAACAAAATATTCAGAATCAAAGTAATATTGTTAAATCCGACAACATGAAAACAAAAGTGTATGGTATCTTTTGTCAGATAAAATTAAAGTGACCGAGAAATGTTGACAACAGGTATCAAATACATATTGTTTCCATAGGATAAAAACACCACACACAACTCCATAAGAAAAAAATATAAACAATGTATTGGAAAATATGTGAACAAAAATTTAAGAAAATAAACTAGAAATAGCCAACCTATGAAAACATATTCAAGTTCACTAATAAATTGAAGCAATTTATCACTTGTCACATTGTTAGGGCAATTTCCAAGATGAACATTGTTCAGTGTTGGAGAAGACAAGGGGAGACAAGTGTCCTCCTACTTTGTTGTAAAGGGAGACACAGACTGTGGAGGGATGACTTTGCAGTGTCATCCAAATATCTAAATACACATTCCTTCAGGCACATTGAAAATGTAAAGGTGGATATTTTTCATTTAATTATAAATACTTTTTAGGTCCCCATATCATGCTAAGTCCATATTAATCCCACAGACTCTAATTAATATAGACAGTGTAAAAATATACAAATACTGCAAATCTCTTGGCTTCATTATGAGCTTAATAGAGAATGATGTAAGCTCTGTTAGGTATTGATTTGTGACTGTGTTCTCTCAAAACTCTAAATGATATTTCGTTCTTTCAAAGTAAAACAAGTTTCAACATTCAGTGTTTTCCAGCTATTCTCTGCAGAAATATGTTATTTGAGATGTTTAATCTAGACACTGAAACATAGCAAGGTAAGACAGAAGTAAGAAGAATGCCATAAGGGAAAAATTTTGAAGACTAAATTATGAAGTGAAAAACAGGAATTCAGCCAATGTGAAAAAATACATACCATGTCAATTTACATCCTCACTAAAACTGGGACATCTAGCTTGATCATGACCAAGTTAAAACTAGGACACAGGAGAAGTCACATCATTCACAGTGTTCTTAGAGTAAGGACAAACCAGTCTCTCATGGAACCCCCCAGCCTGCCCTTACACTGAAGCTCAAAACAAATTTCCTCCCAGTCCTCTAGAACTAGAGGCCCTTTACAACAAGGGATGCCCCATAACACATTTACAACAAACAGAGTGTCTCGTGTTACTGGGGCTCTTCTTGTAACCTCTCTTAATGTAAGCAAAGTCCACAATTTTTTTTTATTTTTTTATTTTTTTATTTTTTTATTTTTACTTTTTAAAAAGGTTTTATTTATTTATTTGACACAGAGATATCACAAGTAGGCAGAGAGGCAGGCAGAAAGAGAGGGGGAAGCAGGCTCCCTGCTGAGCAGAGAGCCCGACACGGGGCTCTAGCCCAGGACCCTGAGACCATGACTCGAGTTGAAGGCAGAGGCTTAATCCTCTGAGCCAGCCAGGTGTCCTTCACAATTTTTTTTTTTAACTACTAAATGAAGGGACAATTCAGTGTAGTCCAGGACCATGGATCTCTAATAAACTGGCTGCAACCAAGAAAAGAGTCTTGACGCAGATGCAAACAGGCTACCCTTGAGCTAAAATTTGGCCCGAAATATATTTGGTTTGGCTGCAATAGTTGGGGGGGAATTTAATTGAGCAAATATAAAAATTCAGCAATTGCATGTAAAAATTCAGACATTTCAGTATTCCTCAAAGAACTGAAAGTTTTGGCAACCCTAGATTTACATGGCCAAGACTAGTGCAGAATAGCAGCTTCCCCTGTGGACAGGGGTTAGGCAGTCGATTTTTCCATATCTCTCACTAGTCTGGTTAATTCATCTATGTTCTTTGCTTGGCCCCCTTGGGCATTTTGGTTTCTGTTCAATTTTTGTCCTGCTGTGTAGTCACTCAATACTGGTTCAGCAGCCTCTATACCTGGGGAGGGTTCCAACCATGCAGATATCTGGGTCCCACTCTAGACCTGCTCCCAATGAGTGAGGCTCAGACATTTGTATTATTTATAAATTCCTAAACAATCCAACACCTAGCCAAGTTCGAGAACTATGAGTCTAAAGAAATGAATTTCTAAGACAGCTTTCCATATCTGTTTCTCTCAACTGAATTTCTAATGGTTATTGAAAATCCATGAGTTTGAGGTTAAGACTCCAGGACAATTTTTTAAAAATTTATTATTGATATACAGTTGACATACAATGTTACATCACTTTCAGCTGTACAAGATAGTGATTCCACAATTCTATATATTACTCAGTGCTCACCATGATAAGTGGAGTCACTGTACAATATTATTACAATACTATCGACTATTCCTTATGATGTATTTTTCATCTCCATGACTTATTTATTTTGTAACCCCAAGATTGTACTTGTTAACCCCCTTCACCAGGTTCACCAGGACAATTGTATTTTGGTGTCTCATAAACTATCACAGTCAGCTAGGCTTGGAACAGGGTTGATATCTGTCAATACATCTCTAAGAAGAATGCAATGCTGTATTTTTAGGAATCCTAAAAAGCACCTTTAAGGGTCAGAATTCTCTAAGACATAATTTGGAGCTACATCCAAGTAGGGGGCATGAGGAAGATATTTCCCCATCCTACCCCTACAAGGAATATGAAGACATTCCAACATCAGGGCTCTGTTGACTTGGCAAGCATTTGGCCCAAGGAGGACTCCCTGGAGCCATGCTTTCTCCGCCCTCATAGCCACACTGGCAGGCAACTCCATCAGAATCGTCATTCCCAAAGTTCTCTAGGTGGAGTGATTTTTCTCTCCTCCCTTTCCTGGTGCCCTCATTCCCTTCCATCACCTATTTACTATGGAATTTAAGACCTCAACATGGTATGGGGACCAGGGTGCTCCAGGAGACACCATCAGCCCTGTCTAGGCTGTACAAGAAAAGCAGAACTACACCAGGAGAAACAATATCCTGCTAGTAAGACGTACAACTTTAGTACTTCATTCAATACAGCTGTTGAGCATCTGTGTCCTAGGCAGAGTGTGGCACTGGTGACACAACAATGAACAAAGAAGGAGGAAATCTCTGCCTTCCCGGTGTGAATGTTCTAGCGGGAGGGAAAGATGAAAAGTAAGATAAATGAGATAAATGAGAAAAACAGATAATATCCCATATGATGAGGAGTCATCAAGAAGAAATGAAAGGGAGAAGAGATCCACAGGGGGTGTTGGACAGGAAGGCAGCGTTAGATGATGTGGTCAAGGCCGGCCTCCACAAGAAGATGTTTTAGTAAAGATGTCAGAGAGTAATGGGAGGAATGTTCCAGGCCACAAGCAGAGGGACCTGGGAGGTGCAAGGACGGCCAAGGAGGCACTTGAAACTGGCAAGAGGGTTAGTGTTGGAAAGAGGACGTCTGGAGACTGAGGCACCTACATGTGACCCAAACTAGGGCACAAGGTATGAAGGGTCCCGTGTTCCCCTCTCACTTTCAAAAAACAGCTTACACCTCCCATCCTCGGGACCAAGTTTCACAAACGATTTGGGGAAAATCTTGGAAAAAAACCTTTAGGCAATCCTGCAAGGCTAGATGTTTATCATAGAAACTTAGGTTAAGTGACTCCGCTTCCTTCTAAAGTAACAGCAGTGGAAACACATCTGGAGAGAATCTTGCAAAATTTCACCCTACCTGGAGTTTGCAACTGGACTAGAAAACCTCAGTAAAAGTTAGGTACCCTTAGTTTCATCATAGTGAGAATTTAGACATATACAACTTCCCCTATAAATCTTTTGCCTCAAAATTGAACACATTTTTCTGATTTTAACCTTCAGATTATATTTATTTGAATTTGGTCTTTTTCCCTCATACCTGGCATGATTCATTATTTTTCAGGTCTCAGTCATTCTGAGGGACCCTCACAATATGCCCGTAGGTGACAACACCTGGTCTGCACCCCAAGGGTCTGCTCCATCTCAGAGACACTGCTGACCATGTCTTAACCCAAGAGTCTGCTCTGACAACCAGGAGCAAAGTTTCTATACGTCCCTTCAACTCATGTGAGACCCTTGGTGACCCCAGGTCTACTATAATGTGCCCTGGAATCTTCCAGTTTGTGAGATGGGACCCCACACTGAGAACTGACCTCAGGAATTTGAAGCCTTCTCTGTTCCTGAGGACACCACCACACCAATAGCATGACAATGTTCTTTAAAATTAGTCTCAGGAACACCTGGGTGGCTCAGTTGTTAAGCATCGGACTTCAGCTCAGGTCATGATCCCAGGGTCCTGGGATCAAGCCCCATATTGAGCTCCCTGCTCAGTGTGAAGCCTGCTTCTCTCCCTCTCCCATTCCCCCTGCTTGTGTTCCCTCTCTCACTATCTCTCTCTGTCAAATAAGTAAATAAAAATAAATCTTTAAAAATTTAAAAAAAAATAAAGTTAGCTTCAGGACCCTGTCACACACTTAAAACAAAAAGAGCTTTTGTTCATGTGGGTAACAGCTGCCAATATTTACTGTATTAACAATGAAAACTGGAAAAGTTTTAAATGTTCATTAATTCATTTACAAGTAATAATAATAAACCCGTTACGTTTTAATGTGAATAACATATTCATATGAAAAATGGCTGTTCAAATAAAATTCTCAGTGAGAAGATTTATGTTGTTTTATATATTTGCTAATCTCTCTAGATCTGAATGGATAGAAGACAGATGGATTCTCAGGCAGGCTTTCGCACCAATCTGTTGTGATGTATTGTTTTAACGGCTGCATATGAAGAAAATCTGGCCTCCCACAGGCTTGCCTTTGGAAAAGTGAGGACCTTACAGCCGAGGTGCTCGGCGGCTACATGGAGTTTGCAGACCCCGCGATGAATGTTGCTGTTCCAGGTGACGGGGCTGAAGGTGAGACGGCACTGTGTGTACCGACATGGAAAGTTGTACAGTGTGCTTCAGTTAAGGAGGGCACGTATTACATAGAGCACTGGGTGTGGTACATAAACAATGAATCTTGGAACACTGAAAAAATAAAGTAAAATTAAGGTGTTAAAATAATGATAATAAGTAACAAATAATATTAAAATAAGTAATAATAAATAATAAAATAAGTAATTAAAAAAATCAGCTCCCACCATTAAGAGCTGACTGTAATGACCCAGTCGCAGAAATTCTCTGAAAATTTAACGGTGGTTCACAGGAGCCGGTAGGAGCAGCTTCAGCACATTGCTGGGGCGCACTGAGGTCCAGATTTTATACCTGAACATTCTGTGTTGTTACTGCAAGCAACAGGAATAAAGAAATGGGGGAGATTATTGGAAGCACATTGGTTATGATAAGTTGACAAAAGGCTGAGCACCCAGGATTGGAAAATGGGCAGGTCCAGAAGCAGAAAATGCAATCATCCTTTAAGAAAAATAAAAAAGGGGGGGGCACCTGGGTGGCTCAGTGGGTTAAGCCGCTGCCTTCGGCTCAGGTCCTGATCTCAGGGTGCTGGGATCGAGTCCCGCATCGGGCTCTCTGCTCAGCGGGGAGCCTGCTTCCCTCTGTCTCTCTCTGCCTGCCTCTCCATCTACTTGTGATTTCTCTCTGTCAAATAAATAAATAAAATCTTTAAAAAAAAAAAAAAGAAAAGAAAAATAAAAAAGGGGGAGGGCAGGACAGTATGATACAAGGAAAGGATCATTTCCTTGAATGAAACAATATGGGACATAGATACGGAAAGTGGAAGGGATTCTCAAATGACATTAAGCTAGATAATGACAGAAAGAGGATTCACGGGACAGAGGAATTTCCCAAGCCCCAACAAATTAAAGATTTCACCTGTGCTTCAGTGAGAGACTGCTCCTTATTAACACCAGAATTGTTCTTTGTTTTATGAGTTAATTCTTTTTAGCTGGAAAATATCTGTTGTGTATATTGCAAAAGCAAATGTCTCAGTAAACCGCACGCCGTTCATTCCACAGAATGAATTTATTATTTCCCAACTCCTTCTCTGGTGTTGCTAGGAATCCAAACTAACGTTTGGGTAGTGTTCAAGGAATGTCTATTGAATATTGCGTGAATATAGTTCTTTTCTCATCAGTGGGATCACAATCATACTAAGAATAAAAAGAAATAATAAGTGCTTGGTTGGGGCCAAAAATTAAAGTGAAATTTGGGGGATATAATTTGAGTGACTTTTTCTAGTCTCTGTGCTTTGGACTTCCTTAAGTCTTAGATGTCCTCTGTGACAGGAAGAAAGGAATATTTTTCTTCTGAGGACCATTCACAGGGAAATAATCAAACTACTGCTAATAATTAAGGGCTACACCAAAACCAAATAATTTCATTCTGGAATTTTATTTATAATACTTTCAGTTGTGTATTTATAATACTTTCAGTCCCCCCCGCTTTTCTAGGGTTAAGAATGGATAACGCTTCCCCCCCCCCCAATGTAGAAGCGAATAGTATATAAATACTTCAGTTTCGGATGTTTACCATCGAGGGGATGGGGAAAACCCAAGAGGTAGGAGAATCAAGTACAAAAGCAGACCAAGATCTCTGGGGACGGAAAGAGAGCTGCAGAGATGGAGAAAGGCAAGAACATAAGGAGGCTTGAGGGAGAGAATTCCAGGCTCTTCAAGACCAAAGTGGAGAACGGTCTGGGAACAACACAGAAGAACACGGGACAAACCTGGACTCTTACCTCCCCGGCATTTCAGATCTGCTTCCACAGGGGCTTTGCGCTCTGGGGTGCGTGGTTCCACGCGGAAGAGTAAATGTACTGTGAAACAGAAATTCCTACACGCAAGCTAAAGCGGCCAGAGCTTTGGGCTTTATTTTTTTGGCTTTATTTATTTATTTAGTTAGTTAGTTAGTTATCCGTCTTGCCTGGAGAAAACGGCGTGCTTCCTTCCACCGGCATTTCTTCCCGTCTCAAGTACTTCTCTGTGTGCAGAGGATTTGCGGTAATTGGCCAGGGAGGGCATTTCCTGACTTTCTTGGCACATAGCCCTTCCTACACCTGCTCTGAGCTCTGCCGCTCTGCATGGAAACTTCGCATAAAGTCTTTCCATAGTTCAATCTATAAATCACCCCGCATAGCAATACTAATCTTTAAAAAATCAGCTTCCCACATAGGCGTGCTGTTCGGATGATGCTGGCCCATGTTCTTTCTCTAGCTGTAGAGGAGGGTTTACCCCCTCTCTTTGCAATGTTAAACTAAAGGTAACAGTTAATGGCTCTTTTATGCCCTAATCCCTGAGTGGTCCATTTCACCACTGCTGTCAGGCAAAGTTAGGACTTTCTGCAAATAGATTGTTATGGCATCTTGTACCCTTCATAGCTGTGGTCTCCAGATTGAGTGATTAACTATACAGGGTGCTGAGGGACCTCTCTAGAAAAGATCTTGTGTGTAGCCCGTCTGTCCACACATGTGCAAATGGCACGTGAAGACAGTAGCAAACAGGCCTGATCTACTAGGAGGGAGAAAGGACTCTCAGTACTATATTGAGCCCTGGAGAGGCAAAGGTCCGGGGGCTGCAGCCGCTGGGAGAAGAGGGTCTGCTTTGGTGTGTCCTAAGCAAGCACCAGGTGGAATTCAGCTTCCTGACCCTCCCCAGGAAGAGTCCTGGCCTGCCCTTCGGGGGATGAGGGAGGACGCAGCTCACCACACCCTTGTGCCTCCCTGGGTGGAGGGAAGCCAGATGTGGAAGGGGTAATATCTCACTGACCCTTCTTCCCATCCATGCAGCACCTCTGAGAGCAGTTTCCTCTTCGAAGCGCTGTCTGAATTAGGAAAAGTATAAAATAGTTGGGAAAAGGCCGTAGAAGACAACCTATAAATTACATATCTTGCTTTCAAGACTTCTCTTGGTTTAGCTAAGCAGAATCAGCTCTGTGGTAATATATTATGTTCTCAGAGGCCCCAAGGGGTGTTTATAACTGCTATTTGCATAGGTGCATTTCAGTTTCCAAGTCCCTTTTAAATATATCAATCATCTCAATTAATCCTCCTGCCAAGACAACCCTGGGGGAAGGGTACCTGTTCCTTCCACAGATAAAGAAACTTGAGGTTCATGGATATAGGTAGTACTTAGTAAACACTTCTGCAGGACTCAAACAATAGCATTCAGCCTCCAAAACCCAGCACAGTGCCCTTCCGGTGGTGGTTCTTCTGCTCCTTTCATGCTTGTGGGGACTGACCCAGTTCTAGTGACCCAGTCTAGGGCTCCTTTTCAAGCCCCAAGGGGGCAACTCACTGCAGTCAATCTGCAGAATGGGGGTAAGTACTTAAAAGCTGTATTAAATATCAACCATTATCATTTGAGTATGAATTATTAGTTCACAGATTTGCGGGGGAAAGATAAACAGTAGGGTCTGTTAATGATGCATTCCCTACCTCTTCCATTTCCCGTTTTACAGGAAAATAGAACACAGACTCAGAGAAATAGCTAATCTAAAGGTAGGACCTACAAGTTTTCAGACGTATACATGCTCCGTGGACTCTAACAGCCTGCGTCTGAAGGAAGGAACGAGGAAGCCCAGGGGTGAGAGCAGAGGATGGGAAAGGGGCAGAGTCCTCGAGGGGAGGAAAAGGAGATGCTCATCGCAAAAGGCTCAGGAAGCCAAGGGAAGGGACTCAGAGCCCAGCTACACTTCAGGTTTGGACAAGACTGAAGAGAGGCTGAGGGCTTTGGACAATTGTTTGGCAGGGTGGAAATGGAGAGGAAGAGCTCCCTCCTTGCCCAGGTCATAGCCAAATGAAAGCTGGTGCTGCCCACCCCAACGCTGACAGCCACAGAGGGTGCAATCAGGAAGGCAGCACAAGCATATTTCTAGCAGTGGGTGGGTGCAAACCCCAGGTGTGAAATGCAGCCCTGAGAACCAAACCATAGGGCAGACGTGAGCAGCCTGAAGACGAAGACCTCCGTCTTTACAGAGGGCTGCCGGAAGGTGGGAGAGGATAGGGAAAAACCAGAGGCAGGGCTGGCCCCTTTCCCATCAGTCAACACACAGAGCTCCCTGCGTGTCCATCCGAGTAGAAAATACAAGAAAGGTCCGTGCTGCCAGCCCAGAGTCAGAGTTGGCCTGGTGGAGGGCAAGGCGACCTTCCTTTCCCCTCCCTGTGGCTGTTCCTCTATGGGCATGATACAAATAATGACAACCACCAATAAAACGAACAGGGACACTCTAGGGAAGGGAAGCTAGCCTGTAGTTCTGGCCGGGCCAGGCCTCCACTATAAGGTGGACCTGCCATTCTGCAGGGAAAAGGTGAAAGAGAGTCTTAGGGGAGGGATGGGACCAGAAGCCTGTTCCCAGCATAGGGCTCCATCAGGACTGTGAGTGTCATGGAGATGCCACGGGGTTAACCATCAGGGGCACTAACTGAGCAGGTGACAGTGGGGTGAAGTCAGAAGGGGATCTCCTATGCAAAGAGAAGGTGCTCTTGCAGCAACCCCACACCCCAGGCAGTTGTGCCCAGGAGAACCAGTGGTTGGATAGCCACCTGCTGCCCAGAGGGCAGGATGCTTGCGAAGGTTGACACACAAGTGGGGACCCAGAAGCAGAAACACCCAAGAGAGGATGTGACCCTTTCCCCCTAAACTCTCTTCTTTACCCCATCACCAGAAGATCTGGAAATGACAGAAAGATCTGGAAGGGAAGAGGATGGGGAAAGAACAGCAGAACACAGCCCCTCCATGCATCCGGGGTTCACAGAAGCCTACACTGGGAGGACAGGGCATACATGTCCGGTCAGACAAGATCCTAAAGGAGTTTTTCCCTCGCCAATGGTTTTCTTCATTATAAAATTTTTATGTATTGTAATTTAGTGTGCATATATAATTAGGGAATAATTAAAGAACGTTTTAAGCTTCTGTTAAAGACATTTTCAGACATATACAAAATAGAAACCATGTAACAACACCCATATACCCATCATCCAGCTTCAACTATTACCTGGCAGTCCTGCTTCATTTAGAACCTCACCCAATACCCTCCCCCAACATCATTACTCCCTTGTGTGACTCTTAACAAAAACCCAGACATACTTTCATTTTGCTGTAAACAGTACATGTCTCGAAAAGATAGGGAATCTAGACTAAATATCTTTATTGGTCTGGACTGGACTGGACTCCATGGGATTCGCCTGAGGCATAGACATAGACTCAGAAAGGGAATTTCTGTCGATTATGGCCAAAGACCATGGTTTAAATAACACAAAACCATTTAACAATATTCATACCCTGCTAAGTGTTGGACTATTCAATAAAATTATTAAAACTTGAGTTTGAACTACTTTCTAGGATTCACACAATGAGTTGATTCAAAAGCAAGAAGCTGGGTACCTGAGATGCCATGCGAGGGCAACATGGCCTTGACCTCCAGCACGATGGTGCCCGTGGTGGAAATGGTGGGAGTCTCAGAGCAGAGGGAAGGTGGTCAAGATGGTCATGCCCACCTGCAAGAGGATAGTGGCATATCTGGTTTAGGTCCTAAAATTTTTATAGATTTATCAGAGTGACCCTGTGGTCACCACATCAGAGATGAGGCAAACAGATGAATAAGTCAGGAGAATGAATCGTACAGCATAGGGAACGAGGGCATTGGTCCCATAACAGCATTTTGCGTGACAGACGATAACTCTACTGGTGGCAAGCATAGAATATAGAGCTGTCAAAGTACTCCGTTCACCCCAGGAATCAAAGTAACATTGAGTGTCAACGATACTTTGAAAAGAATTTGAAAAAAAAAGAAAAGGAGAAACCAGATATGTCTACCATCCCTAGGGAATTTACGTGAAAGAAATGAATGAAGATTGGGGGAAAATACAGTCTTACAAATAGTGAAGAAACAACCAAGTGCCATGGAAAACGACAGGGAGAGGGTCCACTCAAGATCATTACCTGCGGACCACCAGTTCCCAAAGATAAGCACACAGATCCTTTCTGTTGTTTGTTCAAAGCTTTTGTTGTTAATCGCTGGGGAGAATGGGGAAGGAAAAAAAAAAAAAAAAGATAGCATGAAAGTCTAAGAAACATTAAACACAAAAAAATCTTAAAAAAAAAAAAAGGGAAATGGAAACTTTCTTCCATGTGTAGTGTGTACTCAGGATGAAGAGTTTGCTGTATCCAAAGGATTTCCTAAAAATTTCAGAAATCTAAGATTGTGTCCCGTTGCTGACTCAGCTGTTAAGCACCACTTACATGACCCCTTCCCCCAACTCAGCTAACAGCTGGGGAAGGGAAGGGCTGAGATTCTGACCAAAAATTCCTTCAGAATGTAATTCTCCACCACAGGCCTTGGACCACTGAGAAATCTGGGAAGTAGTGAATAGAGACCGCCAAGCCACATCACACAAGCACCGTCATTTGGGCTCTTATTTAACTCCAATAAAATACACAGCGTGGATAATGAGTATTGTGTGTAAAACACCACCACCTATTGTTTTAAATGGATGCTTTAGTGTTATTAGTAACAATCATATACTGTAAAGACTGAATAAATTATGTCCTCTCTCATAGTCCTGTCAATTCTAACTTATTCAGTGAGAGCTTTGATTCGTTTTAAAAATCATGTTAGGAGCACCTGGGTGGCTCAGTGGGTTAATCCTCTGCCTTCCTCTCAGTTCTCAGGGTCCTGGGATTGAGCCCCGTACCAGGCTCTCTGCTCAGCGGGAAGCCTGCTTCTCCCCTTCTCAGCCTGCCTCTCTGCCTACTTGTGATCTCTCTCTCTGTGTCAAATAAATAAATAAAATCTTTTTAAAAAATCATGTTAAAGATATCAGCGGTCCATAGAACTCTCTCAGTGAGTGTTTACTTAAAAAAAAAAAAAAAAACAGTGGCACCATATGATGGTCAATGAGACTTTCTGATGTTTAAAGAAGATTCTCAGGTCAAAAAATGGGGGAAGCACAGAAGTTCTCATTTTATGCATCAGCTCACAGGGGGAAATGCCTGTACTTCAAAGTTCTTCATCACCAGAAAGCTGGAAAGTAGAGAGAAAATAGAAAGCCTGTGTGTGTGTATATATGTGTGTATACATGTATACAGACGGATACACAAAAATATATACCAACGTCAAGCACAGGTGCATAATATGTTCACACCTATATGCTTCTTTGTATTGTTATTTATGTCTCTACCACTGTATGTGCACATGTATACACACGCACGTATGCAACGGTTAGGCACATGCTTCTAAATGTGACACCGACCAGGAAAAAAAAAGAAGGGGCAAACACCTGGGTTTTCTGCTGGAACAGATCTTAGAAGCAGGAGCTCGGAAAGCTCGTATCACTTGGGAGATCCGAGGCCCCCACTCAGAGCAAACGAGGGAGTGAGAAGTTCCAATGTTTAAAAGTGTCATCTAAGTACTAACAGGGGTTCCCATGAGGAGGGCGGTGAGGCTATCCAGCCGTGTTTATTGGCTTTTTTGATCTTCCGTTCTCATTCTCCAATCAGCATGCATCGTTTAGGTAATCAGAAAAATCAATACTTCTAGTTTGATTTTGAAAAATAGTAAAGGCTCTGTGGCACGTGGCTGTGTCCTTGTGCTGCAAGGAAGCTGGGGCGTGTGGGGCTGCGTGAGCGGCTGGATCTCCAAGACTAAGCAAGACAGAAGGAAACTCACACAGGCTAGGGCCTCTGACTTACGCCTCAAGATCTCACAGATGTTTAAAGTAGATTAGATACAAACATTATAACTTGGTTAGGATGAAATCTTCAAAAAGTTGCTTTTCCAAAAATATTTATTTATTTACTTGTTTGTTTGAGAGAGAGCGCGCACGCGCACAAGTGGGAGCGGTGGAGGGAAGGGGAGAGCACGTCAAGCCGACTCAGGGCTCAGATACTCAGCGCAGAGTCAGATGTGGGGCTCCGTCCGGGGACCCTTACATCGTAACCTGAGCTGAAACCAAGAGTCTGCTGTCCAGCGGACTGTGCCACCCAGGCACCCCAGAAGTTATTTTTTTTAATGTGCTTTCTGATATCTTTGAAATCTTTTGAACGCTTTCCTTAAAATGGTTTTTCCTTTCCACTGACAACTGGAGGTAAACAAGCTTTAGCACCATACACTGCCAACCACAACATAAACTTCTTTTTTTTTCTTTTTGGTTGTGAATTTCAGCATTTTCTCTCGTTTCATAAGGTGCCACTGAGAAGTACATCAGGCCACTGAAAAGGCACGGGGATCTAGAGGAGCATGACAGAGTCAAGTTCTGGATTCATCAGTATGGCCATGTTCCTGTCCTTGAATCTCGGGACCCTCAGATGTGAACATAATTATGTCGGAGTGCCATGAGGATCAGGAGCTCTGTTTGTGACGGTGCTGGGGACAGAAGAAAGTCTCTGCACTGCTTAGGATGCTGTCAGCTGCAAAAGCCACATGCCAACCCAAACTGGCTTACACAAATAAAGCAATTTGTTGACCATCCTGCCTGGAAATGGAGGTGAAAGGACCTCATTGGGCCTTCACTTCTGTCTCTCCAGCTCCTGACAAGTAGGATTTCATTATGGTGACCCATGGTGTTTCCAGCCTCACTTACCCCCAACTTAGTGTGATTCCCCTTTTCTGAAAGTGCCAAGAACCAAGTTCTGGGCTGGGGCCCACCCTGTGGTTTGGGGTGCGGTTCTGGGGACGTGGGGAGGTGGTACTCGCATTGGTTGGCCCACCCAGTCTGCCAGGTGTGAGTTTACAGGAACCAGGAGCGGGGACGCCCCCGAGGACAATCAACGTGTATTACCAGAGGGGAAAAAAGAGCCGTTAAGCAGATCGGAACATTAAAACACATCGCGGTCTGTACAAGAATTGTTTTATCATTTTAAACACCAGATTCCAGGAAGCTGATGGAAGTTAGAAAACCACTATTATTGAAAATTTGTGTAATATGGTTTAGTACTCCTTGCGGTGAGATGCCCAGGGCTATAGAGTGCATGTCTTATCTTTGAGAACTGAGTAACCAAGAGCGATGGCCCATCTCCATGTCCTGAGGATGGAGACAGGCAGATGGAGGCTTGCACGTCCAAAGCTTTTTCAGGCATGAGTTCAGGCTCAACACCAGTAGGGAGTGACAGGAACAGGATTGGTTTCAAGCAGGGGTCAGCAAACTTTTGCTATAAAGGGTCAGATAGTAATTGCTTTTGGCTTTGTGGGCCATATGGTCTCTGAGTGTTGTAGGGTAAAAGCAGTCACAGAAAATACATAAACAGATGAGCTTGGCTGGATTTCACTTACGAACACTGAAATTTTCATTTCATATGATTTTTACATATCACAGAATATCTTCTCCTCTTGATTTTTTTTTTTTCAGTTATCTAAAAATGTAAAAACCATTCTTAGCTCATGGGTCATACAAAAACAGGCAGCAAAGACAGATCTGGCCAATGAGCTGTCATTGTTGACCCTGGTTTAGAGGAAGAAGTTGCAATAAGATGTGGTCACAGCAGGGTCTCTGCCTGTCCCCTGTGGGGTCCCAGAGCTGGGATGGCCCTGCAGAGTTTCCTTGAATGAGGAAGAGATTACCCTGCAGGGCAATGTTGGCTGCTACATATTCCTGGGAAGGGAAATGCTTTGGGCTGAGGTGGCTGTCTTCAGCACAGAGAGGGACACAGCTAGGAGCTGTCATCTGTAATGCTCTCAGCAGTGGGGTAATGAACACCTCCTGCCTAGAGGGGCACAGACCATGTATTCCAGTGACCAGACTAGACCCACTGTAACAGATTCCATGGTGATCCACACTTTGACTACAAGGAAATCCCACTGCTATTTCCATCATGCCATCCCTGGAAGTTACAGTCAAATGAAGCCCAATTCTCTATAGCACACTAAAAAATGAAGACAGTTCCTTGGGCCTGCCATCCTTTCAAGTCTTAACTTTAACTCGGGTCAGGTGGTATTAGGGTTGGCACATATTCTGAGGACAAAGACTGGATTTGAAGTCTAGTCCTTGAAACAAGTCTATTGAGAAATCAAAGCCTGCAAGCTTAATTTCTTCTACATGCTATCCTATTTCTCCCACCAAATCCTCCTTTCTTGACCCTTTTAAAGATAGCTTGGCCCAGCTCTATGTTGCCTGGCCACCATCAGTTATTGGAACAATGCTCAGTTTGGGAATTCAATGCTCTTCTCATCTTGCCTTAATGAAGGCTGGAGCTGTGGTTGGGGTGGGCAGAGGACCAGGTTCTCCCTCAGTCTTTTCTGGGCACAAGCTCCTCATTGTAGGCAGAAGAAGAGGGAGAGAGGGAGGAGGGTTTGTCCCTCATTTGTGCTGGAGGACATGGTGGTGGCCCCAAGAGACCCCACTGACAAAGGGTTCACTCACATGCAGTGAGCATCCTGGTGATGGAGCATCTCAGTGGGGACACCACAGCATGCCTGGGAATCCCCAAATCCCAGACTCTTCCACCATCTGCTGCTTCTTTAAAGGAGATCCAGCTTCTGTAACTCTTGAGACCTGGCGTAGTTATGGCATTCTCTGAGTATGCGCGTCTATCCAAACATCTCTCAATTTCTTTGAGGTTCTCAAAGCCTTAGTCATCCAGAGTCAGAACAGGAAGTACACTAGCTAAGTGGTCCGACCAGGGGTGAATGTCCTGTCGCTTCATGTTTCAGGAACTCTCTTTCTGAGCAATTCTTATCCTTATTCCTCCCAAGCCTACAGGAGAGGAATTAGCTGCAAGTCAAGTGCCATTTCCAAGACAAGGTTGAGAACAGAAAATCATCTCTCCTCCCAGGCTCCGTGTTCCCCGACAGCCCCTTCTTCAAGGGCCCCTAGAGTGATGGTTGTGTTAGATGGAAGCTATACTCGAGCAGTGGAAGCAGAGTCCTAAGCCCTCCAGGGGAATGATAGAGATAGGAGCTGGCGGCAAGGATGGGGATATAGTTACACATGGAAAGCCCAGAAACTCAATATCCTGACCTTGTGGCTTCTAAGACCTTGGGGCTGGCAGACCAAAGAGCCACAGATGAGGAACATGAGCTCTCCTCCTCCACTTCTTCCCCAGAGGAACCCCTGGCTTATTGTAATGCATTCATGGTGCAGTGATGACCCCCTCCATGGAGAAAGGCTGCCAAGACAGTTCATACAAACTTTGTAGGGTCAAAAATACCCCTTCTCAAGCTGACGGGGGAGTTTCCCAAATGATTGGAACAAGGGTCCATTACAGGCCACCGCACTGTTTGTCACAGCTCCTCCCAGCCCAGAGAGACACAACAAATATCCAATCACCAAACCAACTAGGAGCCTGTTCTTACCTGGGACCCTGCCTACTCTCCCACCTTGAAAATTTACTTTGGCTTTAATAAACTGCTTCGGGCTTGCTACTTTCCCTTTTGCTGTCTTTATTCTGAGTAGGGCTCACCACATAAATCTTCTTGTGGAGACTCCAAGGACCAAGACCTCCATTCACACAAGGCAGACTCTCTCAACCACGGAGGCTGGAGTTGATGGTAGGACCGCATCTCTCCTGCCAAGTGTCTGGAAGCCTTCTGGTGAGATGGCTAGCCAGAACTCCTCGCATCACTCTGATACAGAGTTTCAGGAACTTAGTACCATTTGCCAATAATTTGGGGCTTTAACTGCAAGTCCCACCAATAGGAAAGATCCCGTCCAACATGCTCTGATACAATTTTGTTTTGTTTGGGTTGGGTTGGGTTGGTTTTATTGTTTTGTGCTCTTTTGCCTTAGCAAGTAACCCATTGCCCTGGAAACTCATCTTTGCTTTTTTATCTCTTCAAGGCAAGTGCTCAAGGTTGTATTTAATGGCTATGTTCATTGCGCATGTCTTTGGAAAGAGCAAGGGCATATCTACATAGCTGATAGCCATCTTTCAAAGCTTCTTATTTCACTTGATTTTAAACTTAGAATCAAGCCCTTGGACATAAGGAAACAGAGTATTCAGAGAGAATTTTCTTAGAATTCTACATGCTCTTCTACTCCCGAAATCAGCCATTGCAGAAATGCTTGCATGCCCAATGAGACAGTCCCAGTTATGAACTATACACAAATATCTACTAGCTGCATGCCCATGAACATGAATCTGCACATACATGACTTCTATCAGAGCTCCCACTGTTAGACTGGGCTGGAGGTGGGAGAGAGCTTTCAGTGGGTTACCAGCACCTGTGAGGCAGGAGTTGGATAGAAGCAGAACTCAGCCAGGTTGCTCCAGGGGCAGTTTTCCAAGAAGAGATCTGTAGACTCAAACACACAGATTGAAACTGCACTTAGAATTCAGACTGTCTTTAGAAGAGTTTGATACAAAGAGGACCTGCCACATAGGAAGAGAAAGCTTGTGATCTTCCGCTGCCTGGATGTGTGAACAAGCAGAAACCAAAGCAGATGGCATTCTTCTTCACCTCACCATGGAAAAAAGAGGGAAGTCAGCCCTTTTCATCCCTCAACTTTTCAATGACATTCCACTTTGTAAAAGAGAAATAGCTTTTATGTTGGATTTTTTTTTTGAAAAAATAATTACAAATAGGTGAAGCACAGATAGTTTTTCAAGGCAGCCAAACAACACTGTACGATTTCACAATGGTGGGAACATGCCTTTATGCATCTGTCCCATCCCATACCATGTATAATACCAAAAATGAACCCTAATATTGAGTACAGACTCTGGGTGATAATGACATGACCATGTAGGTCCATCTGTTGTAACAAATGCATGCTGTGATTGGGGATGTTGATAACAGGAAAGGCTATGCCTGTGTGGGACAGGGGGTCCATGGGAAATGTCTGTACCTTCCATTCAATTTTGCTGTGAACCTAAAAGTGCTCTAAGAAAACTAAAGTCTATTAAAAACTATTACTTGGACTTTGGTCTTTTTAACGTTGGGAAAAGCAAAGCCGCATTGGATTCCATTCAACCTACACTTAGAGCAAAAAGTCCTGATTAAGAGTGGCTTTTGCCAGTGCGACCTGGGCTCTCTCCAGAGGCTGCTCTCCTTTCCCCTGTGATGCCTGATGCCTGTAATTCTAATCTAGCCCAGAGATCTAAGAGGATGCTGATCCCAGCCAAGCAAGACAAGTAGGGGGCATGTGAATAAGTCCTAACCTTGGCTTTCTCCTGGAGTAAGTCTTTTCCTCTGGCCACCATATGGACTTTATTCACCCCCTGAAGAGAAGGGCTGCTGTTCCTGTCCTGAAATTACTGGGAATTTTATGCCCAATAAAGGCTTCATTAACACACAAGTGTAATCACTCCTCGGGTTTAATGGCTGGGAGGTCTAGAGGTTTGGTATATTTTATATTAAAATGTGCACTTTCTTCCATCTGTGCTTTTCTAGAAACAGGGGGAAATAATGAAAATGTGTCATTTTCTGATGACTAGTCTTCTAGCACGTCCTTGTAAATGAGGTACAATATTGAAGGCATCTTATGCAGAGATGGGAGTATTTTTCATGAACAATAATAAAATAATTAAGTGTGAAGTTTTGTTAGTATGGGCCCCCTCTTCCTCCCCAAATAGTCCTTGATGTTGACAGTGGATTCTGGAGAGGTGGGTTGTCCCAAGACACAATTTACACATTGCCAGCTGCACCTTAACAAGATTTTCAGATGACCTTAAGAGATTTAAAAGATATCGAGATGGCCCCAGCGGTGATTTCATTTTTGGTCCCACGGATCACTCCCATTACCATGGCTAAAGCCTACACGTTGGTTTCCTTGAATGGTTGCCTCTTAGGTTCAGAAAGAGGATTCTTTCCCATCCGCGTCCTCTCCCACCTCCTCATTAACCCTTCAACTTGGAAATAAAAGAAAAATTGGCAATCTCTGAAAACACTCTGTTTGGGCTTTTGTGTGGTACTTACAGGATGTCTAAATTAGCTCAGAGGATTCTTGGCTGGCAATCCTTCTTACAGCTCTTGTTAACTCATCAGTGGGCCAAAACTGCCTAAACCAAGGTTTCCACTCAATCATTAGCCAGTGGTTTCATTTGCTGGTTTCTTCCATCAGCTAATTATAGCCTTCAAAAGAATGATATCACCGCCTGGCTAGAAGAAAAGTTAAGCTAATCAAAACCATTTTCATTGATGAATGACAAGAGAGAAAACAAATTTAGGATAAAGAAATCAGGCTCAGACGTGAAAGCCAGTGAGTCTATAGCCCAGAACTCTAAAATTATTCTGAAACACTGTGCTTTCTTGGCTAAGTTGGGAAAATATGAAGTTAGGGATATCAATAACCTAGAAGGTCCACGAGTGATCTTCCCAACTTCTCAGCTTACAAATGAATAAGTGAAGCTGGAGATTGAAATCACTTGCCCCAAATCTCAGAACAGAATTGAAACTACAACTTTGCTCTAAGATACTCCAACACTGTTAGTAAAAATTTCCATGTACCAATAAAATGAAACAAAGTGTGGAGAAAGAATAATCTTACACTTATTTGAATGTATTCACAACAATTTTTAAAGCGTAATAGTCCTTGATGGGCAGGAGTTGGCAGAGGATGGTCAGATTATGGTAAATTGCAAAGAGCCAAACAAGAATTTCTGTGTCTTCATATACTTTATGGTTTCTGTGGCACCCATCATCTGTGCAAACAGACTGTGTGCTTGGACCATGCAGAATTTACACTCACTGTCACTCACTAGCCATTGATACTTCAAGGTGGTAGCTGCTTGGGCTACCAGGAATTTAAGCCTCCCATGAGCCAGAGCTCTCTGCCAAGCCTCAAGGGAAGTGTAGCATGATCCAAAAATATACCTTTGTCTTCTAAACCTTGAGTTCGGGGGATTATTTGATACATGCTAAAAATGTTCCAATCTTTTCTTTGTATTTTTGCTCTTTGTACATTATTAATAAATCATTAAAATATTCTCCTACATTTTATTTTTTAAAGCTTTGTTGTTTTACTCAATTTAGATTTGCTTTTATTTTTATTTCCATAGAAAGCCCAGTATTTTATGAGTTAATTGATATTTTTTTTCCTTTCCTTTTTATAACAGGATTTCCTGCATCGACTTCTCAAATAAGCATACGTGGGGTGTTACTGGGCTCTTTACCTTAATCCATTGGCCCACTGGTCTATCAACTGATACAACATTGTCTTAATTTACCATTTCTTTATAATAAGTTTTCATAGCTAGTAAGATGTGTTCCTCTTTATTTTGACTATTCTTCGAAGCTGTCCTAAAAAAATATTTGACCGTGTAATAGTTACATGAATTTCAACATCAACTTGTAAAGTGAAAAGTCTTGTTAGAACATTATCTTGAATTAAATTAAATTTATATATTTATTTGGGAAGAATTTCCATTGAGTCTTTCTTTCCCTGAAAATAAAACATGACAATGCTCTCCACTTATTTAAGTTTCCTTTTTTATTTTTTTCTTTAAAATTTTCTTTCATTCCTAGTTACCTTATTGTTTTCATTGCCATGTTAATTCTTTTTATTTGCATTTTAATTATTTGTCACTGAAATATAAGCATACAGTTGTTTCTGCATGTAGATTTTGTGTCTATACCGTTGATGAACTGCTTTATTACTTCAAATAATTTGTCTGTGAGAAAAGGTAACTTTGTTTCTTTCCTCTTTTATTTATTTATTTATTTATTCATTTATTTTTTAAAGATCTTTTTTATTTATTTATCTGACAGACAGAGATCACAAGTAGGCAGAGCAGCAGGCAGAGAGAGAGGAAGGGCAGCAGGCTCCCTGCTGAGCATGGAGCCTGATGCAGGGCTCTATCCCAGGACTCCAGAATCATGACCTGAGCCACCCTGGCGCCCCACCTCTTTTATTTAAATTGGTCCTTGCACACTGCCCGAGACACCAGTTCAGTGAAGAAGCAGCAGAGATAAATGGGTACACTTGACCTTTTCCTGACATTTAAGGAATTGTTTCTAAGGTGTCATATTTATGTGTACTTGTAAGTGTTCATTTTTTGAAAGTTTCTATCAAATTAAGGAAATTCCCTTCCCATCACAGTTGTTAGAAAAAGAAGGGAAATCGTCTATAAACATTCAATTTACCAAAATTTGGTTTGCCCCAGGCCATTTTGGATCTCATGGAGAATTAGTTACTAAAAAACTTCACTGAAGAAGTTCTGCATTTACTTTTTCTACGTGTCCCGTAAGCATCAACCACTCTTAACCAATTCTTATATTAATGCCTTGCTTATGATTTTTCACCTCTTGACAATCAGGATTACAGTTCAAGTTTAGGCCCAGGGAGTCAACTTCTCATAGGAATTTGTTTTTCCTTGTCAGATTCATGGCATGAATGAACTTCCTTGTCATCTCACAATCCTATAAGTAGGGTTGTTCATTCTCCTTTCTCCAAAACTATAGATCTTCTAAAGTCTTAATTTCAGGCAAGGACCTCCCATCCAACTCCCTTATATGTGGGAACAAAGAACAGAAACTCTGTTTGGGCATTAAACCCAAAGCCATAGTCTTACTAGGTCATTAGCTTCCCAGGACTGCTGTGTCGCTCATGTCTTCATTGCCCTGGTGGTCAGTCAGCCTTTCTCTGCTTTAGACACACTTAAAGTGGTTCTCAAACTTTTTGGTTTCAGGAAGATTTTTCATGTGAAAATTAATTGATAACTCCAAAGAATTTTATTTTGGTGGATTATATTTCTAATAGTTACTGTATTTAGGTAAATTTAAATAAATTTATTTTACTGGACTTTAAGATTAAAATAAAAAATTAAATGTTTAATAACTCATTTAAAAATACCAATAATCATTCCACTAAATGTTAAGATAAATAATGTGTTTTTGTTAAAAAAAAAAAAGTGTTTTCCAAAAGACACATATTTGGGGAAAAGAGTGGCATTGCTTCACATTTTTGCAAACCTCTTTAATGTCTAGCTTCGTGGAAAACAGCAGAATTCTCATTTCTGTTTCTGTATTCAGTCTGTTGTGATGTGTTGTTTTGGTTGGGATATATGAAGAAAATTCAGCCAACACAGTTGGAATAGGGAGCAATATTCTAATAGCCTTTGAAAATAATTGTAGATACTCTTTGATACTCTGATACCTTCCCTAAATTCAGGTGTTTCTTTCTTAAAGATTGATTGCAGTGTGGAATCTGGAACCATGACGATGAACTTGGTTCCTATCGTCTGTAACAGTAAAGTATATTTGGTCAATGAGATTGTGTCCTGTATGCATGATTTTATTTAAAATATTGCCTCACTGAGTTTTGCAGATTTTCTTAATGTTGATAGATTTTATTCTATAATACAAACAAAACAAAATAGAACAAAAAACACAAGTTCACTAAACTCACCAGCAATCTCAGAAATAATATTATGAGCAAAGTTTTAACCTCACAGGTGCTTAAAATAAGTCCTTAGGAGTCCCTGGGCCACTTTGAGAACCATTGCCCTAAATTATATACTTATTCTTTATTCATCATCCCTGAGGTTTTAGCTCTCCTGCATCTGCCCTTTTTTTCTGAACCAGAAGCCAGAAACCTTTCTGTCACCAAAGAAACATGCCACAGTGAAGAATTACAAAAAGCTATTGATGATTTCAACAATGTCTTCAAGCATGCATAAATTTACCGCTACTCACTGTGGGTCAGGCTGTGTTCCAGATAACAGTCTAAGGATGAGAAAATGATTAAATTCATGAAGAGAGGAGTTTTATTAGCTTCTGTTTGAGATTCTACTTTTTTTCTCTCCAAACAGTGCAGTAATTATTAACAACTAACTCGCACTTGAGTTTTAACAAATACAAGTTGCTGAGGGATATGTTGGGAGCTCTTTGTACTATCATTGCAACTTGTCTGCAAATCTAAAATTATCCAAAATAAGAGTTTGATTTTAAATTAATTAGTAAGTGTGCTTCCATTATGTTTTCTTGAGTTAGAAGTATTGGATGATGAATTGGTTTAAGGTGGTAGCTTTCTGTAAAAAGAAATTAACTTTAGAAACTTGACTTTCAAACAGAAAAACAATTTCATCACAAAGGAAGAGATAAGTTTGGAGTAGTATAAAAAAATGAATCCAGAGACACTCTAAATTAGTAAATACTATACTAATAATATAAAATAAATATTATATTACTTATCTTCTATTTTATTAGCATGTGTTCTAATGCACTGCTCTCTTTCTCTCTGAGTCAGTATTTAAGCTAAATGCGCTTTCACGATCACCCTGTGCAATAGGCACTATGATTCTCTACCCTCTACACAGTGACTCAGAAGTTTCGGTAACTTATTTGTCAGTGACAGAGCCAGAGCAAGAGATGACAGTCTCTCCAGATCCAGAACCTCTGCTTTTAGCTACTTGGCTCTAGTGTTCTTACTGATGTCATTTCCAGAAATGGAAAAATTCACAGTCATTGAAGCCATTTCAGTGAACAGAGAAATGCTTTCATTGTTATTGGACTTAGTCCTTAATTTTCCTGCTAACTTTATCCTTGAGCCAATTTTAAGGATGTGACTGTGGATAGTCTGGTTGCATGTTTAGAATATGATTTAAAGCTAGGGTGTCTTATATGTACATTAGGTAAGAAGTCAAGGTATCCAGAAGGAGAAACCCAGAAATCAAAAGCCATTCTCAAAGAGAAAAAGAAGATATAAGATATTTCCCCTACCAGAAGGAAAATTTAGCAAATGAATTCATTACAATTAATGTTTTCTTTTGCTTACATGATGCCGTATAATTTTGCTTATACAACGTCTTATAAATTTTGGAAGTATTTTAGAGATTTTCAGAACATTCACAAATAGAATAAACACATGAGCCATAATCAATTAGGTTAAACAATTACTCATATTTTAACAGTCTTGTTTTATCTTTTAGCTGCACACTTTTTTGGAAGAGTATCTAGAGTATGTTAAAGCAAATCTCATATTTCACATCATTTTGAACTTAAATGTTTTATGTCCTCTTAAGATTTTTTAAAAAGACAACCATGTACAATGACTCACTTGACAAAATGAGCAATTTTTCCTCTAATCATCTATTGCTCAGTTTGGGTTTACATTTCCCTGATTGTCTTAAAAATAACATCATATGATTAGTTTATTTAAATCTGGATCCAAGTAAATTCCATGTACTGCATTTGACTGATGAGTCCCTAAGGCTTTTTTTTTTTTTTTTTTTTTTTTTATCTCTCTAACAGTCTGTCTTTCTCCCCCATTTTTTTTTTTAAATGTCACGTGCTTGTTAAGTAATCAGGTCATTTCTCTTGTTGCCGTTCCTATATTCTAGATTTAGTTGCTTGCTTCTGTGTGGTGTCACCTAACGTGTTCTTCTACTCCCCGTATCCCCTTTAAGCTGAGAAGTAGTTGAAGAGATTCGATTGGTTGCTGGTTCAATTTTTTTGGCAAAGAATACATCATAGGCACCCCACTGTGAGTGATATTGGATGACAGGCTGAGTCTGTGGGTTTCCGGTAGTCAGCCTGGTCCAGCCATGACAGAGTTCCCTACCCGCCTTTGCCTAAGGGTTTTAGCATGGAGTTTTGATGGTCACCTAAGGCCCGTTTCTCATGCAAAATGATTATCTTATCAACCAATCTTTCTGCTTTTACTGGCTGGTATTCTACTACAAATATACCCTGAATTATAAAGTATGCCCCTAAGAGAGGATTAATGGTTGATCCTTTATTTACCAGTAATTCAGAATAATGAGTGGTGCCCTAGAAACTTCTAAAGTGACTAATTTTGTTAACATCATTTGAAATCACACAGTTTTACATACTTCACATGTTTCAAGCCATTAATGACCTCTATAAACAGCATAGATTTAGATTTTATCTTATTTCTCTATGAATCCTTCTAAGAGCTTTTGCCTTTTAATGAGAAGTCTAGTTCATGTAATGTTGAATGACCTATTTGGTAAGTGTGATGTTTTTTTGTTGTCGTTTTTTTAGAATTTTGGTTTCCTTTTTCAGTATTTTCCTACATGGACCATGTTTTGTTTGCATTCATGTATTCAGTGTTTTGGAGTGTATATTTAATAGACAACTATTGGGACATCTTCTCAGGCCATGCCCCTTGGCCTGAGAATGCTCCTACATCCAGACAGGTGACCCCCCGGCCACCATATTTGTATGGTATGACTCTACAGCACTAGCCCTAGTTGAGGGAACTAAGGGTAGAAATCAGACTCTAACTGGGCTGGTCAAAGTCTCTCTTCCAGGGATTTGGAATTGGGAACTTATTTGTGCTATCTGTTTGGGGTTGCCTCCAGAGGTAAAAAAAAAAAAAACCTCTATGCCACAGCTTTGCACCATTCATAGTGGCAACTGGAAAGAAGGAAAGATGAAGCAGAGGTTCAAATATATTTAAAAAGTGTCCTAGAAAGTAGGGAGAGGAGGCAAAGGACAAAGGCAGGACAGGGGAGTGGGAAAAGGGAGAGGCCCGCCTGAGCACCTGGGTCACCTGTGACCCTTTAGCCCCTGAATCTAATCCTTCATGGCCCTGCTGCCCTTCCTACCTGAGATCCCATCCATGGAGTAATGTCTCAGCTATAGTTAAGTGACACCAGCTTGGGGGTGGCTTCTGGCCACACTGTCTGTTGAAAGTGGCTCTTTTCTCTCAGAGGTGACACAAGGCAGCTTCCAAGAATACTCCTCACTAGCATGGCCCTGGCCTGCTGCACTTGCCCTTGGGCTGTGGGCTCTCCACTGCCCACACCCACTCAGACCTTCTCTTTTGAAGTCCCATCACTCTTTTGAGATGAAGTCAGTCCTTTGCAAAGGTATCCGGCTGGCTCTTTCCCTCACCACCCCTGGCCTGCATTTGGTTACAGGAAAATTGTGCTTTTGGTAGATAAGGCTTAGCTATTTCCCAGCCACTGCCTTCTCCTGTCCTGCACAGCTGGACGCAGCCTGCATTTTCTCCAGGGGATTTCTTGTAGTTTCTCTCACTAGGCTTGAGATGAGGGGAAGCCCCTCTCTTCATAGAGGGGGCAGAAATCATAGCACTCCTAAGAACTCTCTGTATGGAAATCCACTCTGAAATTTCCAATCTCAAACTTTCTTTTTCTTTTTTAAAGATTTTGTTTATTTGTTGGGGGAGGCAGGCAGAGGGAGAAACATAAGCCTTAGACTTACAAACGTCAGAAGGGTATTGACCTAAGAGTCGCAAAATTAGTTATTGACCACCTCCCTTCCCAGGTTACGCTTAGGTGATCAGCCCTTTACTTTGGAATGTGGGGGTAAGGAGGAAATGTCTGCCTGGAAGATTAAATGAGCAAATATTTACTTCTACAAGTTCAATATACATATATGCATAGTGTTCTCTAAGTCTCTTCTGCTCACTCAGAACTCAGGGTCATTATTTATCTAAAATATACTAAATGAATAGCTTCAGTTGGAAGTCTCCCAAAACTTGTAATAATCTGAGTGTGTGTGTGTGTGTTTTAAAGATTTTATTTATTTATTTGACAGAGATCACAAGAAGGCAGAGAGAGAAGGGGAAGCAGGCTCCCCGCTGAGCAGAGAGCCCAATGCGGGGGTGGGGGGGCTGGATCCCAGGACACTGAGACCATGACCCTAGTCAAAGGTAGAGGCTTAACCCACTGAGCCACCCAGGTGCCCCTAATAATCTGAATGTTTAAAAGATTGATTCATTCTTTGATTTTTTTTCTCTCACTGCCCTAATATTACTTTAAGGTTAAAACTAATAATATTTAATACCAACACCTTCTATTTGCTTATTCTTTAGCATTAACAGGATTTCAGGTGAATAATTTCATTTTATCTTTAGAGCAATCTTTTAGGGTTAACCTCATTACAGAGCATAAGAGACCTCGATCCATTACACAGACCCGGGTGCTCCTTATTTCATGCTGCTACTACAGCTTAAATAAATACACAAATGCAAAACAACAACAATAACATTGACATGGAGACCCTTGTCTGAAAAAGATATTTTAATTACTAGTCATGTTTGTATCTCACCCCAAGTGTTGTGGCTGATGGCAATCAGCAGGGAGGCTGGGAGTTGAATGGATTCAATGACCCTCTTTGTGACAATGGCTAAGGATTTCTGTGAGGTGGGTGGGGTGAGCATTTAGGAATTTTCTTTCTTGAGACCCCACAACAAAAGCATCTCTATGCTGAAAAGATATCTGATCCCCAATGCTCTCTAGGCCTGTGAAGTTATGAAAACCAGACCGGGCTCAAAGCCATGTAAATAAAATACAAAATACCAACACCTTGATTTCCTTGCATTTCACACCTGTGCTTCCTTCCCCGCACCCCCCACTACACCCCCTTGCCCCCCACCCCCGCAACTAACCCCCTTTTTTGAGCAGCAGATTCCCAGCCAGGCCAGCACAGGCTCCAGAGTAATGAACATGCTTGCAACACCCAATGAGCGTCTGCTTCCACTCATCAGTTCCTGCTGGAGGTTCCCACCCATACCCTGTTTTGAGTTAAGATTAATCAGTGTATTTGAAATTGAAATCATCTCTTCCCCCTTTGTTTTCTCCCTTGCTCTAAATTCCCACCCTAGCCTCAAGGCATGATAAATGGATAAACAATTTATTATGGAATAGAGTTCTGACCCCTTTTTCTCTACTCTTTCCGTTTCGAACTTTCCAGTTTGGGGTGAGAACTATCTGCCCATTCCCATCCCCCACCCAGCTCCTCCCAGTAAGCTAATAAAGCCCTAACTTATTCTTTTATTGGTTGTATATCATTCTATTTTACTGGTATTCCAAAGTTTATTCAACCCTTCCCTTCATAATTCATATTACTTCCAAGATTTCTATCCTTATAAACAAAGCTGTAATCAGCATTTTTGTCTCCTATTGTTTTCCATACTTATGTTTACATTTCTATGGGATAGAGTCCCAGTAGTCAAACGCTGGGTCAAGAGTATGTCTATTTTCAATTTTAAGAGATGTTGATAAGTTATTTTTTAAAATGTGCTGAAACAGTGTACATTTCCAACTGCGGTGGATGAAATGAGTAGGTGTTATGACTCATTGATTTTTATCAGTCTAATGGCAAGGAATGATATCTGGTTGTTACCTAAATTTGTCATTTCTGACTCTGAGGGTGATGGAGAATATTTTCGTGTGGTTATTGGATATATTGTTTGAGTTTTACTCTTTTGTGAAGTTTTTCATTCACAATCTTTATCCATTTTTAATTTGATATTTTTTCTATTCATTATCAATGTAAAAAGCTACTTTGGTAATATGGAGATTAACCTTTAATTAGTCAACTGCATTGCAAATATTAACTCTATTAATATCCTTTGTATTACATTTTAGAAATTTTTTTATTGAAACACGTTTTCTTTTTAATAGTATGTTTTTTAAGATTTATTTATTTAATCAACTGGGATTCATTTTTTGTATAAGGTGTGAGGTGAAGTTTCCTTTTTTCTAAAGCATTAACTTCTTAATAACATTTATTGAACTGTTTTTTTCTGTCCCCACTAATTTGTAAGAGCACTTTACTTATATACAAAATCCTTAAGTATTTTAAGGCACATTAAGGCCATTATAATCTGGTGAGCCAGCCATTTTTTCTCAAATTTTCATTATTTCAAATTTGGTAAGATAAGTTCTTTCTCTCCCATTTCATCTTCAAATATATATATATATATCATATATATATGATATATATGATATATATATATATATAAGAAATTCTATTGTGCTAATTCACATGAATTTTGGAATAACATTTCAAATTTCAAAATTTAAATAGAATGGTATCACTCAGATCATAAATACTAATTTTACAGGCCATGAATGTCTTTAGCCTTTAGGAACGAGGTTAACTTATTTAGATAAGTCTGTATTCAGGTTTAATGTTCTTATTTAGTTTTCTTTGTATCTTTTATTAGAGCTATCTTTACAAATTTTATATTATTTATTGTTTAGTGACTCAAATCCCGTCACATTTAAAAGTTTGTTTTATTATACTTTAAATTTTGGAGAAATTTTAAAGGAAAGGTTAAAAATGATTCTATGCTATGATGCTTGGGAGGAAATATGATTCAAGAATTTGGAACAGTGTCAAAAATTAAATCCTTTGAAACATAATAAATTATTTCAATGAAGCATCTGTTAGAACAGAGCAACTGACAAGGAGCTTCCAGTATATTCTCCCTTGATGTCTCTTGAAAATACCCAAGAAGACATAGGAAAGGTTAAAAACAATATGAAATTGAAAACTGAGATGGGCAGTTGATCTTATATTAGATTCTGAGAGAAAATGACACTAATTATGTGTCAGATGACACAGGATTGGAAACAGAAAAAAGAAAAAGACAAGGCTTATCTTACAGAATATCTTGGTTTTGCTTGATGAAACCAAACCCATCGCAAAGAAAGGAGATAATTTGCATATCCCTCTCCAAGTATCCCAGTAAGCAAAGGTTTAGGGCTTACACCAAAAAGGAAATGGTACCACCATTCTTCTACCTCCAAGATGCTGATGTGGGAGTTGACCAACAGTCTATCTCCTCTACTGTTTCTCTACCCTTCTCTCTTACCTTCGTTCACTTATTTGAAGACCTAGAGAAAGATTCAACCAAACTATAGACAACCATTCCTTGCTAACCCCCAGGAGTCACTTTGTGAAGCAAGCTGAATGCTGATTTAGTATTCTTCTAAATTATTAGGGCTATCTTATCTCTCATAGTCATCTTTCTATATTCCAGCAGCGATTGTCTTTTAGGTGTGGTTGGACAGTGAATGTAGAGGGGTGAATTCATGGCACAGTCACATGGTGGTCCAAGCAAAGTCCCTCTCCTGTTTTACCCATTTATTTATCTATCCACCCCCTTCCATTCCCCATTCTCATTCCTACTCCCTAAGTATACTCTTTTTTAAATAGAAAACCTTTAATTTTATGTAATAAAATATATCAATTTTCCCTATTGTTTATGCTTTTGGACTTGTGTCTAAGAAGGCCTATTTCAGACACCTGTCTTGAGTGGACTGCTACCAAAAACTATAAGCTGCAAAAAACCAAACAACTTCACTGGTGTTGGACAACAACCAACACAGGACTATAATCCTTAAGAAATGAGAAGCTCATGAGGTGAGCTTCACACTCACTCAGCTTTCTCTCCTGGTATATTTTTCAAACCATAGCGAGGAAAATGGAGCCCAAGCAGTTCATACAATTTAACACTGATTATCATAAACTCTCAGCAAACAAAGAATAGAACTTTCTAATTTTGATACAGAATATATGTAAAAATTACAGATAATAATATAGATTATAGTGAAAATTGAATACTTTCTCCCTGATTTCAGGACTAGAACAAGGGTGTCCAATATTACCTCTCATTTCCACACTGTATTAGAAGTTCTCCTCAGTTCAGTAAATAAGGAAAAACAAAATATATAAATATTGCAGAATTGCACAGCAGTCTTTATTCTTGGATAGCATGATTGCTAGCTAACTCAAAAGAGCCTACAATAGACTATTATTATCAATAAGTATATTTAACAGAATTTCTGAATACACGGTTGTATAAAAATTGTTATGCCTATATTCTATGAACAACAGTAATAAACAATTAGAAAATAAAAGAAATGTCATTTATATAACAGCATTAAAAATATAAAATATCTAGAAACAAATTTACTGAAAGATATGGGAGACCTCTACACTGAACACTACAGAACAGTGCTAAAAAGGTAAAGAAAACACAAGCTAATGGTGAAATAGTTAACTGTCGCTGTGTACAAAATTGCCACTTTTTTTAATACTTAAAACACTTATGATTTCATGGTTTCTGTGGATTAGAAATTCAGACATAGTTTAGCTAAGATCTCTGTCTCAGGGTCTCACCATGTTGCAGTCAAGGTATTGACTTGACTGGAGAAGAATTCACTCCCAAACTCACCCAGTTTGTTAGAGGAATTCATGTCCTTGTGTCGGTAAAATTGTGAGTTTTTTTGTTGGCTGTCTGCTAGAAGTCGAGCTCAGCTTCTAGAGGCTGCCTGCAGTTCCTTGCCATGTGTCCTTTTTGCAAGCAGTTGACAGGATGGTAGTTTGCTTCTTCAAGTTCTGCAAGAGAACAATAGTAAACCTTATAGCAAGATGGAATCTTATATAACATAATGTACTCACAGCAGTGACATCCCATCACCAGTCCCATATTCTATTGGTTGGAAGAAAATTCTAGATCTCAACCTCCACTCAGAGCAAAGAGATTATATAAAAGAATATACCCCAGGATGTGGGATCATGGGGATCACAATGGTGATATACCATGTGCATAGATTAGAGCATTTAATATTATTAATATAGCCAACTATGCTAAAATTGATCTCTACATTCAGACCATAACAATCAAAATCCCTGCAGAAAGTTCTTCTTGTACACCAAAAGATTTCTAAATTTTAAAATTCTAAAATCGTAGAAAAATACAGTTTCCAGAAGAGTCAAGTCAATCTTGAAGGAAAAAAAAAAGTTAGATTTTTTTACTATCAGATTGCAGGATTTACTGTAAACCTACAGTAATTTAGATGAAATGGTATTGGTACAAATATAGACAAATATGCCAATTGAACAGAAGAGATGAGTCCAGAAATAGACTCATATATATACTGTCCCTTGATTTACAATAAAGGCCCTACCACAGTTTACTGGGAAAAGGATGATATTTTCAAAAAATACTGCTGGAGCAACTGAACATCCACATAAAGAGGAAAATGATCCTGCTCTTTTCCATGGTGCCTAGGAGGTGATAGTTTGCTTTAGGATGAAGCAGAACATCTCTTTCCCAGCTATTGGCAACCAGAAACTCATTGAAGTGGAAGATGACTGCGAACTTATTACCTTTTATCAGAAGTGTATGGCCGTGGAAGGTGCTGCTGATACTCTGGGTGAAGAATGGAAGGGTTATGTGATCTGAACCAGTGGTGGCAATGACAAACAAGTCTTCCCCATGAAGTGGGGTGTCTTGACCCCTGGTTGTGTCTGCCTGCTGTTGAGTAAGGAACATTCCTGTTATAGACCAAGAAGGACTGGAGAAAAAAGGCACAAATCAGTTTGGGGTTGCATTGTGGATGTTAATCTCAGTGTTCTTAATTTGGTCTTTGTTAAAGAAAGGGGAAAAGGATAGTCCTGGATTCACTGATATTGCTGTGCCTCATTGCCTGGGGCCCAAAAGAGCTAGAAGAATCTGCAAACTTTTCCATCTCTATAAAGAAGATGATGTCTATCACTATGTTATGAGAAAGCCCCTAAGCAAAGAAGGTAAGAAACCTAGAACCAAAGTGTCCAAGATTGAGCACTTGTTATTCCACATATCCTCCTACATAAACATTGGCATATTTCTCTTAAGAAAGAGTGTACTAAGAAAAAAACAAGGAGGAGGCTGGAGAATATGCTAAACTTTTGGCCAAGAAAAAGGAGGTTTAAAAAAAAAAATGCTGGGGACAGATTGTGAAGACACAGAGACTGTCCACTCTGAGACCTTCTACCTCTAAGCCTGAATCCAGTCAAAATGAGATTTTCTAAGAGTAACAAATAAATAAAATCAGACATAAAAAAAAAAAAACAATGATTCTCAATTCCCTACCTCACACTATACTAAAAAATTAATTCATAGTGGATCATAAACCCAGATCTTCTTGAAGAAAATGTAGAATATCTTTATGAATTTGGGGGTAGCATAGATATCATAAGCAGAATCCCACAAAAACTAAACATAAAAGAGAAAATAGTAATTTTGACTTTAGTTTAATGATGAACTATGTTTATCAAAAGCTGTCATTAAGAATGTGAATAAGCATGTGAAAAACTGATAGCTTCTTCTCTAAGATCAGGACCGAGATAAGGATGTTTACTTCCACTTTTACTCAACATAGTACTGAAAGTGCCAGTCACAGCAATCAGATAAGAAAAAGAAATAAAAGGATCCAAATTGGTAAGGAAAAAATAGAATTTTCACTGTTTGCAGATGACAAGATACTATCTGTAGAAAATCCTAAAGACTCCACTGAAAAACTACAAGAAGTGATAAAAACATTCACTAAGGTTATAGGATACAAAATCAATATACAGAAACTGACTTCATTTATATACACTAGTAATGAAATTGCAGAAAGAGAAATTAAGAAAACAATATCATTTACAATTGCACCAAAAAGAATAAAATACCTAGGAATAAACTTAACCAAAGAAGTGAAAAGACCTGTACTTTGAAAACTATAAGACACTGATGAAAGAAATTGAAGATGACACAAACAAGTGGAAAGATGTTTCATTGATCATGGATTGGGAAAACAAATATTGTTAAAATGTCCATACTACCCAAAGCAATCTACAGATTTAATGCAATCCCTGTCAAAATGCTAAGAGGAGTTTTCAGGGAACTAGGACAAACAATCCTAAAATTTGTACAGAAACACAAAGATTCTCAAGAGCCAAAGCAATCTTTTTTTTTTTAATTTTATTTTTTCAGTGTTCCAAGATTCATTGTTTATGCACTATGCCCAGTACTCCATGCAATATGTACCCTCCTTAATACCCACCACTAGGCTCACCTAACACTCCACCTCCCAAAGTAGTCTTCAAAAAGAACAGAACTGGAGGTATTATGATGCTACATTTCAAGATACACTACAAGCTATAGTAATCAAAACAGTACAGTGTTGGTACAAAAATAAGCACATAGATCAATGGAACAAAATAAAGAACCCCAAAATAAACCCACAAATATACAGTCATTAATATTTGACAAAGAAGGCAGACTGTGCAATAGGTAAATGCCAGTCTCTTCAACAAATGGTGTTGGGAAAACTGAACATCTACATACAAAAGAATGAAATTTGATCACTTTCTTATACCATGCACAAAAATAAGTTCAAAATGGATTAGGGGACTAAATGTGAGACCTGAAACTATAAAAATCCTACAAGGGAACACAAACAGTGATTTCTCTGACTTGTCTCCTGAGGTAAGGGAAACAAAAGCAAAAATAAACTATTGGCACTACATCAAAATAAAAAGCTTCTGTGTAGCAAAGGAAACAATCACAAAACTGAAAGACAACCTACTGAATGGGAGAAGATATTTGCAAATGACACATCTGCTAAAAGATTAGTATCCAGAATATATAAAGAACATATATACAACTCAATGTCAAAAAAACCCAAGCAACCCAATTAAAATGGGCAGAAGACATGAACGGATATACAGATAGCTGGCAGACACATGAAAAGATGCTCGTCATCCCCCATAATCAGAGAAGTAAATCAAACCCATAAAAAGATGTCACCACACACCTGTCAGAATGGCTAAAATAAGAAAACACAAGAAACAAGTGTTGGTGAGGGTCTGGAGGAGAAGGAGTCTTCATATACTGTTCGTGGGAATACAAATTGGTGCAGCCACTTTGGAAAACATTATGGAGGTGCCTCAAAAAATTAAAAATAGGATTACCATAGGATCCAGTAATTCCGCTACTGAATATTTACTCAAAGAATATGAAAACACTAATTTGAAAGGATCTTTGTACCCCTATGTTTATTGCAGCGTAATAATGGATAGCCAAATTATGGAAACATCCCAAGCATCCATCAAGTGATGAATGGATAAGGAAGAAGTGTTTTATATATATACAATGGAATATTACTCAGTCACAAAAAAGAATGAAATCTTGCCCTTTGCAACAACATGGATGGAACTAGAAGGTATAATGTTAAATGGAATAAGTCAAGTAGAGTCGAAGTGAAGACAAATACTGTATGATTTCATTTGTATGTGGCATTTAAGAAACAAAACAAATGAGCAAAGAAAGAAAGAGACAAACAAAAAAACAGACGTTAAAATATAGAGAACAAAATATAAAGAACTCCCCAGAGGGGAGGTAGGTGAATGGGTGAAATAGGTAAAAGGGATTAAAAGTTCACTTATCATGATGAACTGATACATCATTGTTGAATTACTGTATTGTATGCCTGGAACTAATATAACACTGTATGCTTAATTATATTAGAATTAATTTTTTTTAATTTTTAAAAAAGAATGTGAATAACTAAGTCACGAACTAAGAGAAGAACTCATATTCAGATTATATAAGGAGCTTCTGTTATCAAAAAAGAAAAGATAAATATCTGTTTATTAAAAATGGAGAAAAGCCTGAGTGGGCAACACAAAACTGTGAATATTTAAATATCTAATAAGCATATTAAAAAGTGTTCAACCTCATTAGTCATTAGAGAAATGCAAATTAAAATTACAATTTATTACCAGTATCAGCCCATCAGAATATCTGAAATTAAAAAGAGTGAAAGTAACAGTATCATTGAGGATATAGAGCACCTGCATGGCTGGGGAAATGTAAAGTGTTCAAACACTTTAGCAAACTGTATGACACTATATAATACTACACACCTGCCTACTTTATGACATGCAATTCCACTATTCCACTCTTACATATAAACCCAAGAGAAACATATATGTCCACCAAAAAGGATATGTTAAGAATAGCCAAAGGAACTTCCTTCATCATAGCCCAAAGCTGAAAAAAAAAGAGCTGCCATGTCAACTGGAGAAAGTATGAACTCATCATCCAATTTTCGTGTAGTGGGATACAATACAACACGAGAATAAACCCCTATGCACACAACAACATAGATGAAAATCTTAAAAACCATTTTGTTAGGCAAAAGAAACCAGACACAAAAGAGTACACATTATTGAATTAGAACTCTATACTATACAAGAATAGTAAAAATCAGCCTGTGGTGTTAAACATCAGAATAGTGCTCAGGGATTTTTTTTTTCTCCTGGGAAAAAGCAGGAGGGGATTTTCTGGGGTGAGGCAAATGATATGCTGACGTTTGTGGTGGTTCTCCAGTTGCACACCAGTGCAAAAACCCCATCAAACTGTATATTTAGCATTTTTGCACTTTACCCCATGAGTTATATTGAAAAAGCAAAAAATAAAGAGCATTTCGTATCTGATTTCTCTAGTTGTTTTTCTAAGTTTTGATGATATAAAAATTATGATTCATTTAGGAAAGTACATAGAACTCCTTTCATCAGAGGTGTACACAAGGAAAAAAACTTGCACCTAACCCCAAATTCTGGCTAATGATGTATATTCATAAATTTAAGTAAAGTGTTAATTTGTGGTATGAAAAAAAACTCTTTTATTTTCTGTAGATCATGAAAATACATTTTTTTAAATAACTTCTATTAACATTTCAGCTTTATCTTTTACCTTTAGGTCATTTATCTATCTGGAGACCACATATGCCTACCATTTTAGGTGAGGATCTGGTTGTATTTTTCTTTGGATACGGATCACCTTCCTTGCTCCTTGAAATAATTTTCTTCTTCATTATGCATCGAATTCTATTTACACAGGGATCTAAATTCCCAATTCGATTCTATTTGTTTTTATGCCAATCCTATACTGTTGTTATTAGTGTGGCTTGGTGGTAGGCCCTCGCTGAAAGCAGAGCAAATTCCCCCCTTCTTAAAGTTAACTTAGTTCTTCATAGATTATATTCTTCAGGGGACATTTAGAACAAATCAAGTTCTTTATAAAACTGCCAAACCAAGTTTTTGACTGGGATTGAATTGAATTTTGTTAATTATTTCAACTCCTATATTTTTTATATTTTATATTTCATATGGTTCTTTTCAATGACTTTTTCCTGCTTCCTATTAATAATAGCCCTCTCATCCCCCAATGCCTTGGAGTTATTGTTGTGCTTACTTTAAAATCATTGCTCATCTGATCTAATAATACTTCTTTTGAAGACATACAAATGGCTAACAGACACATGAAAAAAATGTTCATCATCATTAGCCATCAGGGAGATTCAAATCAAAACCACATTAAGATACCACCTTACACCAGTTAGAATGGCCAAAATCAACAAGAGTGTTGGAGAGGATGTGGAGAAAGGGGAACCTTCTTAAACTGTTGGTGGGAATGCAAGTGGGTGCAGCCACTTTGGAAAACAGTCTGGAGATTCCTTAAGAAATTAAAAATAGAGCTACCCTTTAACCCTGCAATTGCACTACTGGGTATTTACCCCAAAGATACAGATGTAGTGAAAAGAAGGGCATCTGTACCCCAATGTTCATAGCAGCAATGGCCACAGTCGCCAAACTGTGGAAAGAACCAAGATGCCCTTCAACAGAGGAATGGATAAAGAAGACGTGGTCCATATATACAAGGAAGTATTATGCCTCCATCAGAAAGGATGAATTCAACTTTTGTATCAACATGGACATGACTGGAGGAGATTATGCTGAGTGAAATAAGTCAAGCAGAGAAAGTCAATTATCATATGGTTTCACTTACTTGTGGAGCATAAGGAATAACACGGAGGACATTGAGAGGAGAGGAGAAATGAGTTGGGGGAAATCGGGGGGGGAGACAAACCATGAGAGACTGTGGACTCTGAGAAAGAAACTGAGGGTTTTGGAGGGCAACGGGGTGGGGAGTTTGGTGAGCCTGGTGGTGGGTATTAAGGAGGGCATTTATTGCATGGGGCACTGGGTATGGTGCATAAACAATGAATATTGGAAACTGAAAAAATAAGATAAAATTAAAATAATAATAATACTTTTTTTTGCAATATGTTTTTTGTAGTTGTTAATATTTTTTAAATAGTTGTTTTCTTCTCTCATTTCTTCTTTTGGCCTGTGACTTTCAGTTTCCCTGGGAATATCAGCTTCTTTATCCTGTAATGTGCATACAGGAAAGGGTAAAACATATATTCTAGTTCTCATCCTAACAGATGGTTTAGGGGAGGCAAGGAGGTGAACCGAAGAACTCCACTGATCACCATTTCTTTGCTGCTACTCCACCAGTCATCTCTTGAACCACAAAGCCATCTACAAACTCATCCAAAGAAAAGGAAATCCACGAGCTCTGGGATTTGCCGGGGCGGGTCTGGGGGTGGGGGGGGGAGTCAAATGCTGGATGTCAAAGGCCCGGGCTGGTTGCCACATCTGGTTTCCTCAGTTCTGCAGGATTTGATGAAGTTGCAAATTCCCTGCCAACATGGGGTGTCCTATGGTGACAGAATCTGCAACTCTCTTCCAGCCAAATGGGACAGGCAGAACTTAAAATGCTCTTAATGTTCTATATCTTGATTGAAATGGGGTTCACACGGGGTACACATTTGTCGAAATCATTGAACCGTACACTCAGGACCTGTGCCTCCCACTGTGTAAACAGAATCCCTGGGCATAATGACAGGATATCTGCTCTCATCATCTTTCACTTTACTGTTACTGAACACTGATCTGGATATGCTAGTATTAAAGTAAGTTGCAAAACTAAATTGGAATTATAAATGTGAGAGAGGACGATGCAATACTATATTTGTTAGCTCTTACCCTATTTCCTCTGGAATGCCCAAAACCTCATTGAAAAAAATATTAGAACTATGGGGAGTTTAGTAAGATTGCCAGTTAATCAATAAACCCACATCGATCTCTAACTGGGGTCATAGTTCAAACGCGTACAGCATTTCACCGAATGAAAATGGGTGAAAGGAAATAAATTGTGAGGAAGGCAGTATAAATTTTTTATTTTATTGAATTTTGGTTTAAACAAGCGATGTAAACATTTGTTATACCGAAGATTATATTTTAAATTTGAAGAAGAAAGAGCATAAATTGATAAATCAAAACAATTTCATTTCACATTTTTTTCTCACTTGGGGATACTGATTTAAGCCTGAAAAAAAAACCCAACACATTTTATAGTAAGATAGCAAAATCAAGTCTTATGTTTCCATTGTCATGTGTGGAACAGAATTCAACCTTGAAGCCTTTAACTGGGAGTAATATTTTGTTTCCTATGGTTTCATATTTCATAAGAGAAAACAGCTGCTCACAAATTTAGGAAATTCCTAACCTAACATAATCTTTGTATGATGATTTTTCTATTAGTGCAATCATACCCCGGATATTTGCACAATTCTCATGGAATGATATAAACATGTGTCACAATATGTTTCTCAGCTCAGAAACTTCCATTTATAGTTCTTCTGTCAGTCTTCTCCTGCTAAAGATAAAGTGAGCATTGTTGGTTCCTTTTCTCAAAAGGAGAATTTGGTATACAGTAGGCTGTGTTTAGAGGTTAAGAGCCCTGATTCTGCAGCTAGACTGTGTGAATTCTATCCTGGCTCCAGCACTTGGGGACTGTGACCTGGAGACAAGATTTCAACCTTTCTGGGCCTCCGTGCATTACCTGTAAAGTGGTAGCAATTACAGCACCTATCGCAGAGGGACGATTAGATCACCGAACGTATGCACAGCTCTAAGAGCAATGCCCATTGCATGGCAAGCACGTTGTGTTGGTCATTATTAAGAACCTGGTTTTGAATTCAGTTTTTAACCCCACTATTAGGGAATCTAGTTCACGCTGACATATTTTCATTTTTGGAAACTGATTACAACGCAAGAAGATAAACTAAGGCTGATGCCCACCATGTCTGAGGGCACTAAACCATAACCGGGTATCTATCTATGGGCTCTTTTACAGAATATTTTCAAAGTAGGTAGGAATGTTTATCAAAGCAAAGGCCAAGTCCTCGTCTTCTTGGTGAGCTGAGGTGGGTGGGGTATTTTCCCCGAATGATCTAACAAGTCAATTCATTTTCTAATCCCCCGCTAAGCCCCTACCCTCTGTGCAGAAGACCACACTAAGACAATCTGCATCCTAATCATTGAAAACAGCATTGAACGTTGGTCCCAGGGTGAAGTGATTCAGGAGTATCCAGGTTACGGTTTTGATTACCGACCACCATGTTATATTCTGTTTCTAACTGTCTAGCTCAAAGTGAGTATTCACTTCATTTGAGGCAGCAGGTAGATGAAAAGTTAGTATCTTAGACATAGACTTCCTGTCAAATAAGACGATAACACTGGGTATGGAAGGAACGTCACCTGTACATAGATTTACCGATTTTGTCAAGTGGTATGAAAATTCTTCACAGAGTTCAACACAGAGTTCAACACACAAAAATAAGTTACTTTTGCATGGGGCACTGGGTATGGTACATAAACAATGAATCTTGGAACACTGAAAAGAATTAAATTTAAATTTTTTTTTAAAGATTTTATTTATTTATTTGACAGAGAGAGATCACAAGTAGAGAGGCAGGCAGAGAGGAGGGGGAAGCAGGCTCCCTGCTGAGCAGAGAGAACCCTATGCGGGGCTCGATCCCAGGACCCTGAGACCATGACCTGAGCCGAAGGCAGAGGCTTTAACCCACTGAGCCACGCAGGTGCCCGTTAATTTTAAAAAATAATTTATTTTTGATTTTAGGTTTTCATGGACACTGTGTCCAAATGTTCTTTCGGGGCATAAGATTTCTCATGGTCACCATAAATTAAAATAACCAACAGGGAGGTATTATTATTTGTCTTAACAACTAAGAAAATGGCAGAAAATGGCACAGGGGACTTAAAATTCTCTGCCAGTTTTTCTATAACTTCCCAGCCATATTAACATGCTGAAGGTATTTAGGGCAAATTTAAGTTTCTGTAACAAAATACAGCGGCATAAAGAAAGAGAAGTTTGTTTCTCTCCCATCTAATCGTTTCACAGTGTGTGGAGCCCTGGTTGACTGGGCCGCTCTGCCTCATGAAGTCATCTGAGGGTTGTATCTTGTTCCAGCCTTTCTTGGGGTGTTTACCTTGTCCATCCACATGATTGAAATGGGGTTCTGATGATCCATTTCAAGAAGAGCTGAAGAACACGACAAGCATTTTCCTCAACAAGTGACACAGCGTTAATACCTATCCATTTTGCTCATTCAAGGTCACATTTTTTAATGACGACAAAGATTATTAACGACTGAGGAATAAACTTTCCAGGAATTTTTAAAGCCAATAGGAAAAAAAAATTATAAAGCTGTATTCATGGATATAAAAGATTTAAATAAATTCTCATTTATACTGCATTTCAGTAAGAGAAAAAAAATCTTATAGCTATTGTGATGGTTAATTTTATGTGTCACCTTGGCTGTGTCATGGCACCTGGTTTTTGGTCAAAGACTAGATTAGATGTTGCTATGAAGATAGTGCTTAGATGTGATTAACATTTAATCAGCAGACAGTGAGTAAAGCAGATTACTTCTAGGATGTGGAGAGGCCTCCTCTAAACATTTCAAAACTTTAGGAAAACACAGAGGATCCCCCCAAGGGAGAAGGAACTCTGCTCCAGAAAACCTTTGGTTTGAGAATATACCATCAAGCCTTCCCTAGCTCTCCAGCCTACCAATCTGTTCTGCAGATTTCAGACTTGCCAACCTCCTAGTGACTGGAGCAAGTTCCTTAAAATCGCTCTCTCTCAATCTCTCTTGTCTTTCTCTGTCTGCACCCCCCCACACACACACACACATCCTATGGTTCTGTTTCCTGGAAAACCCTGACTAATACAGCTCTGTAAATTCTCTTCTCATCATCTTAATTCAGTGACATCTGAAATGCTCCCCAGGATGATGATGATGATGATGATGACAACGGTCAGGAAGCTGCTGACTTTTCTGTGTGTGGAAAGACCAGTTGGTTACATGGTTTTAAAGCTGACCTTGAGGGGTGTCTGGGAGGCTCAGTCATTAAGCATCTGCCTTTGGCTCAGGTCATGATCCCAGGGTCCTGGGACCGAGCCTAGCATCAGGCTCCCTGCTCAGCGGGGAGTCTGGTTGTCCCTCTCCCACTCCCCTGCTTGTGTTCCCTCTCTGTCAAATAAATAAATAAAATATTTTTTAAAAAAGCTAACCTTGAAAAATAAATACATATAAATGTTAAAAATAAATATGAAATAATAAATGCAGAGAGGAAAATTAACATTCAAAAATAAAAAATATTTGCACACCAATCAGAGGAAATTATTTAGAAATCGATAAGAAAGATTGTAACATACACACAGGGATAAGTAATAGCATAATATTAAAATATAAAATCAAAGAAATGGAACCAAACATTAAAATATATTTAAGCATTTAATGTGTAAGTGTAGAATTTCAAATAAGTGAAGAAAAAATGTATTTAATGAATACAAGGTGTTGGGACAACTAGTGAAGCATTTTCAAAAAACTTAATTTTTGTATTCTGGCCAGAAATCACATTGATTCTGTATCTTGACTATAAGCCATAAATTAAAGATATAAATGCCAAAACGAATGTATAAAATATGAAAGAAAACAGAGATCAATATAAATATGATCTTTGGACAGAGACAACTTTTTTTTTTTTTTAAGGTTTTATTTATTTGACAGACAGAGATCACAAGTAGGCAGAGAGGCAGGCAGAGAGAGACAGGCTCCTTGCTGAGCAGAGAGCCCGATGCAGGACTCGATCCCAGGACCCTGAGATCATGACCCGAGCTGAAGGCAGAGGCTTTAACCCACTGAGCCACCCAGGTGCCCCCAGAGATAACTTTTTAAAGTATCACACTAAGACAGGAATTATAAAACTATCATTACATTTTATCATATTAACATTCAAAAATAAAAAATATTTGCAAACCAATCAGAGGAAATTATTTAGAAATCGATAAGAAAGACATAATTATGCAAGTAGGAAAATAAAATACAAGAAAGACAATCCATGAAAGAAGAAAAATATCCAAATAACTTATATACATTGAAAAAATTCTACCTTATAAACAATTGCCAATTATTAGCATTATTAATTAGTATATTAGTATAATTATAGTAGTATTTGGAATACTACATTTTACCTAAAAGTTTGGAAAAATGATCTTGTGACTAATAGATGTAGAAAATGGGTATAGAAAACTTTTTGGAGGCAGCACCCGATTGTGTGTGTATGTTGTGTATTGGGTGTGTGTGTGTGTGTGTATGATATACTCTCTGTTTATATTTTTATTCACTTGGATCTAGCAATTCCTCCTATGGGACTACCTCATGAGTCTAAGTCAATCCTTCCATTGTCACACCAAAAAACAAGTAACCCAGAAACTTATTTGACCACCAGAAGGGAAGCTTATTATTCCAGAGTCCAAACTAAGGGAGACATACGAGATTATGTGTAAGACAGATGGGGGAATGGGAGGCCTAAGTGGGAACACACGCCTCCCTCCATCCATCCCCTGCTCTACCTTGAGATCCCCTGAGAGCAAACTCTAAGAAGAGGCATATAGGGGAATTGGGAAGCTTTTATAGTAAACTAAAGAAGTAATCATGAATTGTTCGAAGATATATCTAAAAAATTTGTTAATGAAAACAATACATTGTTCTCGCTTCTACAGCACACATACTAAAATTGGGATGATACTGAGAAGATTAGCATGGCCGCTGAACAAGGATGACACGCAAATTCGTGAAGCGTTCCATATTTTTGAAGACGGACCATTTACACCAATGTGGATGGAACTGCAGGGTGTTATGCTGAGCAAAAGAAGTCAGTCAGAGAAAGACAATTACCATATGCTCTCACTGATACGTGGTACATAAGGAACAGCACAGAGGATCCTAGGGGACGGGAGGGAAAACTGAATGGGAAGAAATCAGAGAAGGAGACAAACCCTGAGAGGCTCTTAACTCTAGGGAACAAACAGGGTTGCTGGAGGGGAGGTGGGTGGGGGGAGGGGTAACTGGGTGATGGACATTAAGGAGCACACGTGATGTGATGAGCACCGGGTATTATATGCAACTGATGAATCATTGAACTGTATCTGAAACTAATGATGGAATATATGTTGGCTAATTAAACCTAAATTTAAAAAATTATACTGAATATTCAGTATATATATTGAATTCAATTTCACTCTTCAGTGTCTCAATTCATTGTCTAAATCATAGTAATCCTACATAATGGCAAAATATATGGGCATTTAAATTACATTAGAGAAGGGATGGCTGGGTGGCTCGGTCAGTTAAGTATGTGTCATGATCTCAGGGTCCTGGAATCCAGTTCCACATCTGTCTCCTTGCTCAGTGGGGACCCTTTTCCTCCTTCTGCCTGCTGCTCTCCCTGCTTGTGTGTGCTCTCTCTCTGACAAATAAAAAAATCTCCAGAAATAAATAAATTGTTAGAGAAGACTGTTTAATAACATAGTGAATCAGTTACCACCTAATCTCTATTATTAGGGGAAGGCATAAATGTCAAAAAAGTAAATGTGCCATGAATTAAATTTACATTTAAATTATAAGTATAAATTAGTCACCAACAGTTTCCTAAGAATTAAGAGGATAAAAAAAAATCGAGAGAATAGTTCCTGTTCCTGCCCAAAGCAGCTCAAAGCTCCATGAGCCCTTTGACGACACAGAGCAGATATTTCAGCACTTCCAGGGGCTCACCATCAGGTGTTTCTGGGACTCCTGCTGGTTGGTGCCGGCATCTCAGCGAGTGATCCGTTTTCCACACGGTTCCTGTCATCCCCTGGGACACGGCTTCCTCCTCTATAAGGATCTACTGGAGGTCTCCAGCCGGATGGCTGCTCCCTGCTCACAGCGTGTCTCCACTGTGGGCACAGACTTGACTCCACTGACCAGACTAGAATGTTCTATGAGATGTTAATTAAATTTAATGGATAAATAAAGGAAATATCACAAAGACTGACAAATGATAATTGCTGGATATGGACGTGCAAGGAGCCCATTGGTGGAGGTGTCCTCAAGGAGTTTCTTCCCTTCGTACCCTGGCCCAGCTCCACAGGCTGAGGAGAACTCCAAGGGTTTTCTTGCCTCAGATCCAAGACCTGACCTCCATGAAGCTCCTAGAGAGAGAGAGAACCCCCCTCCTCCTGTCCCATTTATGATTCACATGTAAAAACTTTAAAATTTTATGTGTTTATTTTTATTGAGATAAATTTCACCTACTTTAAAATTCACCATCTTAAATTGTACAATTCAGTACTTAAAAAAAAAAAGTATACTCACAGAGTTGTGCAACAACCATCATGGCCATCTAATTCCAGAACATTTTTTCTGTGATTCACTTTTCAATCCTCATTTCCCATTCCTGAAACCCCACTGGGGTTTCAGAGCACCTGACAGGGTAGACGGCTGTTTACCACCCAAGCTCTGAGCCACCTGAGGACTTAGCAAAAGCATCAGCTGGTGGAAGATAAAATAACATGGCTTTTCTCTGCAGCCCGTCGGGTGTCCAGTACTGAGTGCGGACTGGGAACTGACCCCCCAGCTGTGCTAGAGACAGTCAGATGTCACTTCTCTGAGGGCAGAGGGGTGGTGGCCTGAGCAGGGCCATGTGGCACACTGATGGGGCTTCCTCGCTGTGGAGAGAAACAGCAGCGTGGGGGAAAGAGGTGTGCCTTCCCTCAGACACTCTGGCCCACACCTGGTTCACTTCTTCCCAGGACGAGCCTTGGAGGAGAGCCCCCTCCCTCCAGGACACACCCAACCCTCCCTGAGGTAGCTTATCCGTAGGTAACGCAGGTGTGTGGCTCCTGGCTCTTCACTGGTCCAACACACCGAGTGCTGGTTGGGACTTCATTCCCAGTCAGCTCCTTCCCCAGTTCCCCCATCACAGAGCTCCATGTCCCGCCTGCCTTCAGGGTCTCAGCTCCAAGCTCCACAGACAACTGCTCAATCCCTACGCCTGAGAACTACAGTTCCCATTTTCTTTTCTTTTTTTCTTTTCTTTCCTATCCTTTTCTTTTCTCTTTTCTTTTCCTTTATAAAGATTTTATTTATTTATTTGACAGAGAGAGGGAGAGAGAGCAAGAGAGCACACAAGCAGAGGGAGTAGCAGAGAGGGAGAAGTAGGCTCCCGGCTGAGCAGGGAGCCCGAGGCAGGGCTCGATCCCTGGACCCTTGGGATCATGACCTGAGCTAAAGGCAGACCCTTAACCAACTGAGCCACCCAGGCGCCTCCGAAGGCCAGTTTCATATGCAGACATATGTTTAGTTTATGTCACAGGACAGCCTCATTCATTACCATTCCTATTCCCAAAGGGGATTTTGGCTTCAGAGCAGCCGGGTTGAAGAGTCCCTCCAAATCTCTCTCTCTCTCTCAGACACACACACACACACACACACACACACAGCGCCAAGGAAACTGTTTTATCTGTACGGCCTCATGCACTAGAACTAAATGCCTCTGGGGACCCAATGCTGCTTCTCGAGGGTCTGTATTCACAGAATTCCGTGGTTGCTGAGAGGAACCACCACATCGTGTGTGGAGTCACTTTACTCATGATACACTGTTGTAGATGGCCGCCCATTTGGAGTGCTTTAAAGGGAACAAAAAGTGTCTTCTCATTGTATCTCTGACCCCCACCTGCCCCTCACCCGTCCCCTCCCCCTGCTCCCACAGCGGGTGTGCGTGTCCCACAGGCCGCAATGCATTTTGGGAAATGTGCAAATTCGATCCTGTGAGGATCACACAACCTTTCAGATCTCCCTAAGCTGATGGAATGTGGGGTGAAGGAAGGAAGGAGAGGAGGGGTTTGGAGTGCGTGGCATGCTGAGGCTGGGAACCATGCAGTCCCAGAGGGAGCTGTGTGGGGAAGGTGCCCAACCTCTGAAAGAAAACCCAAAATTCTTTTTTAATGGGACTAAGTCCAGTTCCTCTGCCGTGAGCTACCCGGCAGGGTCCAAAGTATGTAGTAACCCTCACTGCCCAGCCTCTACCCTCAAGCTGCAAAACTCCTTAGAGATGTCCCTGATTTTTGCTGGCCCACCACTCGGCTCTGCGGGGCAGATCACTGAGTCTTAAGCTGGTTTAAATCCCTGTTCAGCCTTGAGAGGGAGAAGCCTGTCTGCTATGCAGAGATCCTCCTTCCCAACTGGGGTGTCCTCTCTGAAGCCCCCTCCCTGATGACTGGCAGCCTGGGAAAGCCTACCTCCTCCACAGGCCAGTTCTTCTCTCTGCTCACAGCAGCCACTGGAACACGGCCTTGGCTGGACAAGTGCGGTTCAAGAAATATCCAAAGGTAAGCGTGCGTGGTGAGGATAAGTCAGAGCCAGGATAGGACAGTCTTTTGAGGGGAAAGAGAAGCACCAAACTGGAAGGAGCAGGAAACAAAAAGACAACTCATGAGATTCTAAGTAAGCTGTCCTGTCTGTCCTAAGGAGGGGAGAGCATTGCCTTTGTCCTTTAAAAAGGCACTGCCACTGTGCGGGAGAAAAATGAATCTCAGTCTGACCTAGTGATTCCCAAACTAGCCCGCATGTTAGATTACCTGTGAGCATAAAAACTCCCAAAGCCCAGACCTCAGGCCTGCTGGTTAAACCGCAGCCCCCCAGGACTGGAACCCAGGCAGCAGGAACATTGAAAACGCGCGGACATGTTTGACAGCCTCATGTAGACCGGTGTTCTGAGTTCGGCAGCATCAAAATCCGCTGGAGGGCTTAAAACACAACTCCTGGGCCCCCCTGGGCCCATCCCCCGAATTTCTGATCCTCCAGGACAGGGGATGGGGCCTGAGAATTTGCATTTTTACCAAGTTCTCAGGCAAGGCTGCTGGTCCAGGGACCACACATAGAAAACCACTGACCCATCTACTCAAAACGGAGTCAGTAATTAAAGTTGCTTTGGAGATTTAATTCACCCGCTACTGGAAACCATGTTGTTACGATTCCATTTGCCTAGGGAAGAAGGAATTTCATCATATGTGGGTCAGGGGACCCATCCATCGGGCCTTGGATAGCATTGCCCTGCCCCCACCTGGGACTGTGTATCTGGTATCTGAGGCTTCCGTCTAAGGTGTTGAACATGGGCTCTGTCTTGGGCTCTCCCAGGCCCAGGGGGTCCTTCAGTTCTCACCACTCCTACTCCTACCCTAGTAGGGTTTCTACTAGAATGGATACGGCCTTTATTTGCAAGAATCACTTTGTTCCCACCACACTGGCTCCATGGCTGGCCCACAGCGGGGGAGGAATCCAAGGTCAAAGCCTCTCTTTGCCTCACCCTGCTGCTCTGACTTTGAGCCCTGGCGTAGAGGGATAAGAACAACCTCTAGTCATAAAGAACCCCTAAACCAGACTAAGTCCTCAGGGCCCTCAGAGGGAGGGTCCACCAACACCGGGGCTGGGGTTTTCTCAAGCATGACCTCTGCTCTCTCTGCAGCAGCCATGCTGTCTTTCCTGGTTCAGATCCCTCCTTAGAACTGGCTCTATGGGGGCACCTGGGTGGCTCAGCTGGTTAAGCCTCTGCCTTCCGTTCAGGTCATGATCTCAGGGTCCTGGGATCAAGCCCTGCATCAGGCTCCCTGCTCAGCAGGAGGCCTGTTTCTCCTTCTCCTGCTCCCCTTGCCTGTGTTGCCTCTCTCACTGTGTCTCTGTCAAATAAATAAATAAAATCTTTTAAAAAATAAAATAAAAATAAAATAAATAGTTCCTCCCCGCCCCCCTGAGACTGCGTTGTGTTCACTTAAGCTAAAAAGCACACACTACATATCTCTATGGTAAACGCACACATGAGTGTGTTGAAGGAAGGAGGGAACAATGCAGGTGGCAAGTCCTGGTCCTCAAGGAAGCTTCAGTAATAAATCCAGAGAGCTGTCGTGTAGATAGTACTTGTCACATGAGCCAAACCTGTCCATCTGTTACTCATCTCAAACTCTGGTTTGAAACCATTTCCCACCGGACGGAAGCGCAGGCACAAATACTGGTAGACGTTAGTCCCAGGTTGATGAAGGGCGGAAGCAGGGCCCAGAGCCAGGCAGCTCCAGAATCCGCCTTGGCTCCCCAAACCCGCATTCCAGGGGGACTCCAGGGTCCATCGCCACCGTCTTCCTCAGCCAGCCCCTCTTTCCTGGATGCACACTGGGGTCCTCAGGAAACCGGAAGATGGGGTACCCACATTTCTGGGGACAGAAGCCACCTGATAAACATGGCATGCTTTCCCAAACCCTGGGCACGTAGGGAACTTGTTGTTGGATAGATTGAGGTAACTTTCTTTTTCTGTGAAAAGCACCCCCCCCAAAAGCTGCACAACTCACACTTAGTTTCCTTCTTCCTTATGTTAGACCAGGTGGAATTTTGGTATTATAAGTCACCGTGAATTTTATAGGGAAATCAACACCCCAAGTGCAGGCTTGATTGTGCAGCCAGAGTGAGGTGGCAACAAGAGGTCCAGGGGAATTATGATAATATGTAACTGTATTTCAAGATTGTGAAAATTCTACTTGAAGTCGTATAACCAACATAACATTAAATTATGTCATAATCACTCTGCAATGTGCTCAAAATGGGGGGGTATCCCACTGATAATGATGGATGGTTTCAATAATTTGTACCTCTTCTAACAAAACCAGAGAGTCCATTTTGCTCGTTGAAATGCATAGTGATTTACAATAGTGAAAACTACATTTGGCAGCAAGTTATGTTGAAGACAAGATAGGTAGGAAATATTTTCTTGATTAGATAATGGTTGGTTGAAATTCCTTCCAGCTTTTGCAAAACCAAAGTTAGCAATTGAAACCATATCAGACGAGGCATCAATTTTCCATAAACAGAAAACTGTGCAACCCCACTTTATTGAAAACCCTTTATGCGGAGCTAGATTTAATCTCTCAATTTGAGAAGCAGCGCCATGAAATAAGATGTTTGCATGCAAAATCTCCAGATTTCCAATGGAAATGTAAAACAAAGAAGCATTCTGTTCCCTTGGGGATGGCACCTATCTTGGATTCGTTTTTTTCTCTGATGTTCTCGTATGGTTTTATCAGTAGCTTCAGGGAAGTGAACCAGCAGTTTGCTTCCTTAAGAACAAAGGCTTGGAGAATTTTTTTTTTTTTAAGAGAATACATTAAAAGTACTTTCCCTACTATTCTTTTCATTTGTTACGAATTTCCTGAGGAGTCATCATTGTCTCAAATAATTTGTCTTTTAATGATTTTCATATTTAATCTGGCAACTAAATATGACTTGAGCTTAGGCTTTGTTTTTGAATTTTTTTTTCCTAAATCACACATGGAAATATTTTTTGAAGAGGCACGTTTTAACTACATGAAACTACGAAGAGGATGGGATTTAAAAAAAACATACAGAGCAAACTATGCATTTCCCATAAGTTACTTTGGTCTTCTCCCTGCCCCCACCAAAAACTGGATCTTTAGTAGCATCTCTCAATTTATTTAGTAATAAAGTATTTATCACATGATAGGTGCCTGATAAATGAATAATGACAAATAAGACGTAGTCTCCTGGTCAAAGACCTGCACGTCATCGTGCATAAGTCTACAGAATTCAAGCATGGTGCATGGGGAGTAAACACATCCCTCCCATGCAGGCCCTGCTGGCTCCGTGGCAGCTATGTTTGTTTCTTCTTTTTGTTTCTACCCAAGACAGGCAGGTCACAATCTTTAATAGAGCTGTACACTGGTTTGTATTTTCTATTGTCAATGTTCCAATGTTTTACCTATTTATCTAGAACACTGCCACAAAAATGTCAAGAGACTTTCATAGTCAGAGGACTTAAGATGGCAGAGGAGAAGGGGTCCCTAAATTTGTCTCCTCCCTCCAATACAAACAGATAATTATCCAATCAATCTGGACACCTGAGAAATCGATGGACGAGCCTTTCACAGTCTGTTTCCATAAAGCCCAGGCATTTATTTGTGTCTCAATAGGCAATCTTAGGGAAGGCATAATTTCTAACCAAAGCAAGTTCACCAGGCAGCAGGTCAGTTATCTGAAGTCATAAAATTATGATGTGTCTTGATTGTTTTCTCTAAATACTTTTTCCCATGTAAGGAAATCAGGCATTCTTAAATAAATTCCCAATTCCAGATCTGATTCCTGTATGTGGAAATGTACGACGTAAGCTGGATCATCTTGAAATTGTGTCAAAGGACACAGGGCATTTGAAGAGGCTTTCCTAGATAACGGTGGAATAATTTCAGCATCAGAATCTTAGGGTATGTATGTGCTACAGTGAGTGCCGCGAACTGTCTAAGACTGATGATTCACAGACCTGTACCTCTGAAGCAAATAATACATTATATGTTAATTTTTAAAAAGCCAAAATCATTCATATCCTACAAGTAAATAAAATAATCCAAAGGCAAAAGTTAAGCAAATGCCAGACAAATACAAACAGCAATAGAAAAGTTTAAGGTCGAAATCATTCATGTTACAGGTAGAAATGAGACAGCCATCATTTTAAATTGCCACATAAAAATTTATGTGGCAAACTATTATCTGTCTGGAAATTTAAATTAAAAATAGAGATAGAAAATATGACAAAACCAGGATACTAGAAGAAATAAAAGTTTCATTGAGCCTTTGTTAAGCAAGTAAACAAATGTTTCAAAAGATTTCAAGAAATCTTATTAATGCAATGAATTACAATTATTTAAAAGATAAGTTTTTAATTTTTTTTTTAAGATTTTATTTATTTATTTGACAGACAGAGATCACAAGCAGGCAGAGAGGCAGGCAGAGAGAGAGGAGGAAGCAGGCCCCCCCGCTGAGCAGAGAGCCCGATGCGGGGCTCGATCCCAGGACTCTGAGATCATGACCCGAGCCCAAGGCAGCGGCTTAACCCACTGAGCCACCCAGGCGCCCCAAGTTTTTAATTTTTTACCTTTAAAAAAATTTTTTTAAAGATTTTATTTATTTGTCAGACAGAGATCACAAGTAGGCAGAGAGGCAGGCAGAGAGATAGAGGGAAGCAGGCTCCTCGCTGAGTAGAGAGCCTGATGCGGAGCTTGATCCCAGGACCCCAAGATCATGACCTGAGCCGAAGGCAGAGGCTTAACTCACAGAGCCACCCAGGTGCCCCTAATTTTTTTACCTTTTAAACAGCAATTATCACTTTATTTCTAGCGTCCATGAGAAATTTTTAGAAAACTATTTAATTTTAAGCCACATATTAAATCTCGATATATTTGGAAAAACATGTTGTCTGTCATCAGTAAAACAAAATTACAGATAATGGTAAAGATTTAAATAAAGAATTCTTCCAATTAGAAATTTTATAATGACCTTCTAAAACAACTTCTGGGTCAAAAGGGAAATAAAAATTGTGTATATTAAAAATAATGGAAAATTTTAAAGTTTGCTTTAATAGACCTTAGTTTTTGGAGCAGTTTTCAGGGCACAGCAATACTGAATAGGAGGTACAGAGATCCAGGGGCTCAAATGATGTCATGCCCACATGATTGGACTCCCTCCATGCTCACCCTCCTTCCTCTGGGCTGGCCTCCTCTTCTCTCTGGTAAGCTCTTCTCCCCTATACAAGGATGCCCCAGGGGGCACCAGGTTAGGAATGTATGTCCTTTCTTCCTGTAATCCCAGCATGGTAAGGAAAAAAAAAAAGAAGTGTTTTAGAAAAGCAGGAAAATTCCTTTTATAGAAAAGTCTTTGCTAACACAACACCTTGATGGGCCTCTGTCAATGTGGAAGTATAGCCTGGGTCCACCGCCAGTTGGGCTAGAGGTAGAGGAATCAGGTACCTTATTATGCAAACCAGGACACTGCAGGGGAGGAGAAGAGCAGATACAATTAAGAACATCCCTGGGCCAACACATATAACCTGGCATTATTCCCTGTAAACCTAAGCATATGCTCGGCTTCTGAAGGAATGAAGCCAAGAGGCAGCTAAACTGTTGTGCTTAACTAACACACACACACACACACACACACACACACACACTAAGATGTCTCACCTGGAAATTGACTGACCATAGCAACTGTTGGCCTAAGAGGAGGAGCAACTGAAACTCTCCTCCATGGCTGGCCAAAGTATGAGATGGTTCTGATAGGTACTTACACGTGGAAATGAAAGCATGAAACCCAAAGACTTGCACATGACTGTTCACAGGAGCTTAATTTGTAATAGCTCAAACCAGAGCAACCCAAATCCATCAGTGCCTAAGTGGATAAATTGTGGAGTGTGATACAATGAAATGTAGGCTATAAAGACAAATAGCTATCATTGGACACAACGATGTGGATAAATCTCAAAATTATTACACTGAGTGAAAGAGCCAAGCCAAAAAAGAGAGAACATATTATAAGATTCTATTTACATAAAATCTAGAAACACGGGCTAACTTAGAGAGAGAGAGAGCAGATCGGCAGTTGTTTGGGAATGGGGTGGAGAAAGGAATGGATGGAAAAGGCCACAAGGAATGTTTAGGGGGTGATGGAAATGTTGTTTGAGAGGTGGTGGTTGCAGGGGGTGCATGTCTGTCAAAAGTTATATAAAGTTATACACTTAAATATGTGCAGTTTTGTGCATTTCATGTAACTCAAAAAAGTTGGAAACTTCCTTAAAAATAAAAGTAAATTGTTTCGAAAGGGGGGTTTGGAGTAGAAGGGTGGAAAGGAGGAGGCAGAGGGGGAGTGATGAAACCCAAAAAGAAGTTGAGGCTGGAACTAACAGGACACTGGTCAGTGCACAGTCCCCAATAGGGTTGGGGCCCCAGGAGAAGGGGTACCAGAAGGCTCTAAAACGAGTGAAGTCTGACAGTCTAAATTACCTGCTGTGTTACTCTATGATATAACCCGCATGCTTATACCATCAATCTTTATTAAGGACTGTAAATGGCCTGGGATGAGGGCTATATAGAGGAAATAAAGGACCTGAATCTCTCTGGGTAGATCTAGGATGATGGGATGGGGACAGCTGAAATATGCAAGATGAGAGAAAGATCCAGGATTCGTTGGAAGCAGAAAATCAGTCTGAGATGACCTGGGGAAATATCTGACTTTCAAGAATCCCCACTGAGATTCGAAACTTGGCTCAATGTCCCATTCCACAGAGAATGGGGGGTTTGAGATACTGTCATCTACCTCCCCAAGGATGCTACATCCCCACTGACACGAGAGTTACATGACTATGTCAAAGGGCAATGGTTACTTCATTCCCACTGAGCACCACTTCCTGTGGCCATTGCGCCTTATAACAGTGATCAACAGAGGCCATGGTCAGATACCCAAGGTCATTGGCCTGCTTCTTCATCAGCAGTTTCAAATGTAGATGATTCTGGGAAAAGGGAGAGGAGAGAATGGTGGAAGAAGGGAAGAAGGGAATGCGTTTTCAAGTTTCCACACCTACTGTACTGGTACTGAAGATATGGTGTTGAACAAGATAGACGATTCCTCTATGCCCAGAGCTGAGAGGCCAGCAGGAATGCAGACTTTAAATCAGGAAGAGCAAAGCATGTCAGAATAAAGGAGGAGGGAATTCTGACATGAATTTAAAATAACTGAGCCTAGAGGGCTTCCCAGGGAAGTGAAGTTGGGATGAGATTTTTAAAATGAACAAGGAATGACGCTCCACCCCAAACATTCAGGCCTTGCCAAGAAGCCCCCCATTTCCCTGGTTAACAAGGTTCATCCAGGCTGCTGACAGATAGCCTGGCACCAACAATTTGTGCACTGACCAAGCTGGATGCTGTCCTGAATATTGCTATGACAAAGCAATGCATCCTATTGGTTTGACCTCCACAGTTTTGTCACTCACCCACAGTGGGCTCCTGTGTTCCCAAACTGATGAAACACCAGGAAGTACACCGGAACATTTTAAATCAGACCCTGCCTTTCTGGGAGTTGTAGCATTGGATGGCACAAAATGACCATAGATGGACACAATGGAAGGTGACAGTGGACATCCTTTCAACCTTCACACTTATTCTTTGGATTCTGCTTCTTCATCTGTTCCTATGTACAGACATTCAGCTATGAATCCCCACCATCAAGGGCATTTTTGTCCAGTTCTCTGGATGAGTCTATTGCTCTGCCACACAGCAGTAAGTGGTAGACTGTGACACTGGTTCACCATTGATCATACCTTCCAGCCCTCTCTCCTCTGAGTGATCCCTTCCCACACTGATTCTGAGTTTGATGATGTTACTTGCTTTGGTCAATGGACATTATCAAGAGTGAGGCAAGCAGGGGTTTGATAAGCACTTGTCCACTGGGTCTTGTCCTTCCAGAACGTTCCCTCTTGGAATTCACCATTCTATAGAGAAGTTCTGGCTCTCCTGTTGTGAGAGTGGGGCCACATGAAGAAGAACTGAGGTAATTCAGTACACAGTTAGCACCCAGGCCTTTCAGAACCTTCCAGGCCAGCCTAACTATCAGCTGGATGAACCCACAGGAGTGGGCCCAGCAGATACCAACGAGGAGCAGAGAAACCATCTCACTGAGCCTGACCAAATTCACAGGACCTTAAGAAAGAATACACTGTCATTGTTTTAGACTTAAAAATACTGAAGTGCTTGCCATACAGCAATATTTATCATATAGATGAGAGCCTCAGGCCTGGTTCTACAGGATCCATTCCAAACATAGTCTCCTTTACACGGCACTGACATTTGTTTCATTCTTAGGAATGAGTAAATCTTAGGATGAATGAATCCTAGGATGGTGTCTCCAGGCTTTGATTTCCCTCAAGAGAAGTATTTTTGGTGTTTTGGTTTTTTTTTTTTTTTTTCGGTTTGGTCAGAGAGAACTTTGGAGGATTCAGGACCCTTCTCTTATAAAATTGTAGATGAGCATCTTGTGACAGCTGCGGTGATAAAGCAGGGTGGCTTTTTAAAAACCATTGTATTTAGGATACAGAAATACTGATTTAAGGGGGCAAATGCACCCCAATGTTTATAGCAGCAATATCAACAATAGCCAAATTATGGGAAGAGCCCAAATGTCCATTGACTGATGAATTGATAAAGAAGATATGGTAGATACACATAATAAAATATTACTTGGCCATCAAAAATAACGAAATCTTGCCATTTGTGATAGCATGGATGGAGCTCGAGTGTATTATGCTAAGCAGAATAAATCAGTCAGAGAAAGACAAATATGTCCATTTTCAGGAGCAAAACAGAACTAAATAGAGATGGGTTCCATCCCTTCAGCCTCCTGAAGCTCCACTGATTGGTAGATGGGGGTGGCGGCTATACTAAGGAAGTGTCAGCAGATTCAGTCATCTTCTATTTCTTTATTTGCTTTGCTCCTCCCCCAAATGATTCCATTGATGAAAAGTATGATCTCGGGATAATTGTAGACAAAGAGATGTTGATGGTAGCCATGACTTGGGAGTGAAGGAATGACTCCCGTTGCTTCAGAAAGCAGAATTTCACAGTAAGGAAAAGTACTGATATTACAGAAGTACAGTTTTAAATACCAAGTATGTTAATTAGAGTGATACCAGTTTCTACAAGAGATAAACACAAAAAAACCCACAAAAAATCAGATTAACACATGAGAAGGTTGTCATTCACTCACATCAAGTCCATTTGGCAAGTAAGTTGGGAAGGGAGTAGGAGGGAAGTTCTGCTCCATGCAGTCATTCAGGGAGCCAAGCCCCCTCCATCTTGTAATTCTACCATTCTCTAGAGTCTGGGGTCTCTCTTTCCTCAGTCAGGGGACTGGGGGAAAAGATTTTAAAAATCTTTTATGGTTTCCAACCACACTCCTTTAGTTAGAACTTGGTCATATGGCCCCAGCTAACTGAAAGGGAGGCTGGGGAATGTCATTTTTCTGTAAGGAGGAACATAGAGAATGGGTCTGGGAAACATCTGGCTGACTTCCAGTATACCAAGCTAAGGGACAGCAAGGGACAGCCAAAGTCTTTACCTCCTCCTACATTAGCTCTTGTGTTTTAAAAGATCAATATGCTTTAGGCACTTACTGTGTTTTTCAGCATATTCTTATCTGTAACTATAATTAGTCAAAATTTCTCCTGAGAGAATACTTACAGTTCATATCTCTGATAGGGACCCTCATCTTGAATATATTAATAACTCCTAAAATCAATAAGAAAAAAAGAAAAACAATTCATTTGTTTTAATGTTCAAAAGACTTGAAAAGGCATTTCATAGAATAATATATCATAATGGTCAGGAAATGTGTGAAAAGGTGCCCAACATCACTTCTTATCAGGAAAACACAAAACCAAAATGAGATCCACTTTAGAGCCATCAGAATGGTGAAATTTTTCAATTCTTCTTTTTTTTTTACCAACTTTGGAGAGAAAGTAGAGCAATTGGAATTCTCATATGTAGTGGTGGGATCATAAAGCTTTACAACCACTTTAGAAAAGTTTTTGGCAGTTTTCACCAAACATATACATAAACTGTAACCCAGCAATTTCTAGCTTAAGAATTGAGTGGATTCCAACTTAAAAAAATTGAGGGTGTATATCCAGGAAGGACCATGTATCTGAGTTTTCACAGAGCTCTATTTATAATAGCAAAAAACTGGGATATACTAACGAAATGCGATCTTCAGTAGCTACACTGGAGATCTGTGCATTTCAATTGTATATAAATTTTTTAAAAATCTGAACTTTTTAAAGTTCCATTTATTGAGGAATAGTTCATATAGAGTAAATTTTCCCCTTTTTGTTCAGTTTAGGTCCATGAGTTTTAACAAATGTATACACCACTCTAATCAAGATATAGTATTTCTCTATCACGCCAAAAGATTCCTTGTGGTGCTTTGTAGTCAGTTTCCCCATCCCACACCCCTAGCATTCACTGATCTGATTTCTGTGTCCATAATTTTTTGTCTCCTGAGGAGGTCATATAAATGGAACCATATTTATGTAGAAGTTTTTGTCGAGCTTTTTTTCATGCAACGTAATGCTTTTCAGGTCCATTAGTAATGCACTTATTGGTAATTAATTCCTTGTTATTGTTGAGTAGTAATCCATGGTATGGATTTAGCACACCTTGTTTATGCATTCACCTGTTGATGGATATTAGAGTCGCTTACAGGTTGGGTCAGTTATGAATAAAACTGCTATAAATATTTACATAGAAATGTCATTTGGACATATATTTTTATTTCTCTTGGAAAAATACCTAGGAGTAAGATTACTGGGTCAAGAAATCAAGAAAGTATTGAACTTTACAAGAAACTTCCGAACTTTTTCCAAAGTGGCCATAGTATTTTTTATTGCCTCCAGCAATGAATGAGAGTTCTAGTTGGTCTCCATCCCCATCCAGCACTTGGTACTGTCAATTTATTCCAATTTTAAGCATTCCAAATTGTATGTAGTATCGTTTTGATTGTAATTTGTCTTTACCTAAAACTAATGACATTGAACATCATTCATCTGTTTATTTGCTGTCTGCAGATCTTTTCTTGTGAAGTGACTATTCAGATCTTTTGTTCATTTTTTATTGGGTTGGTTGATTTCTAGCAAACAGTGTATGAAAATTATATATGCTATAAACAAGCCCTTTTTTAGTTACATGTTTTGCTAATAATCTCTGCCAGTATGTAGCTTGGCTTTTCATTTTCTTTTCTTTCTTTTTTTTTTTTTTAAAGATTTTAATTATTTATTTGAAAGAGACAGAGAGAACACAAGTGGGAAAGGGCAGAGGAAAAAGCAGGCTCTGCATTGAGTAGAGAGCCCGATGTAGGGCTCAATCCCAGGCTGGGATCATGACCTGAGCCAAAGGCTGACACTTAACCTATTGAGTTACCAACGTGCCCCTGGCTTTTTATTTTCTTGACAGTGTCTTTCAAAAAGCAAATGTTTTTAATTTTAATGATATTCAATTTATCAATTTTTCTTTTATGATTCATGTTTTCTGTGTCCTAAGACATATTTGTTTACCTCAAAGTCACACAAATTTCTTCGATATTTTCTTTTGGGAGTGCTAAAAATTTTAGGTCTGTGCCTTTCCCAGTCTATTATCTCCCAGCTCCAAATTAATTCTCTTTGCCTGCTCTATGAAAATGGATCCAGGCCCATTAAATATTTTTCCTTTGCCTACTTCCATTGAGGCCCTGTCAAGAGATGTTACTAGAGAACCTGCAGGAGAAAAGGGATTTTACCTTCTGATTTTATAGTGCTCATGCCACAGCCTCTTGGAGTACACATAGCTACTCCAGGGCTACCTCCTGCAGGGAACTGCAGTCAGAGCATCAAGCAACCAGTGACATTCCTTGATCGTGCCCAAGGGCAGTTGGGTAGCCCAGTGCCTTTGGGGAGACACCATGCTATGAACAAGTTGTACAGGGCAGCTTTCCAGCATGTTCCACCACCCCAGAACCACAGAGATTCTTTGCCATCCAAGGACCCACAGCCATTCCCTAACAATGTCTAGAACTTAGCCCTGGAGAAAATGGTTTCTCTTGATAATTGCTATGCCTCCATTCTTCAGAGATTTTATTTTTTACAAACCAATCCACTGTTACTTTAATCCCTGAATATAAAACCAATCATTTTTATATTTAACTTTTCATAATTTTGTATGGTATGGGATATTAGTAAATGATACCACGTACATACCCAGTGTTCTAGAGGCATTTGTTGGAAAGATTATTCCTTCTCCATTTAGTTACCTTGGAATCATGGTCAAAAATCAATGGACTGTAGATATGCATATCTCTGCTTGGTATTAGTGTTCTATTCCATCTATCTATTTGTCTATTATTTCATCAATATCATGCTGTCTTGATTATTGTGATTTCATATGAAATCTTGAAACCAGCTAGTATGAACTGTTCAAATTTGTTCTCTCTCAGTATTATTTCAGCCATTTTAGGTCCTTTTCTTTTAGATGTGGAATCAGTTTACCAATCCCTACCAAAAACATGGTTGATTGGGATTACATTGATCAATTTGGCATGAATCAACATCTTAATATAGAGATTTACAATCCATGATCATGATAAGCCCCACTTTGATATCACTCATGAATCAATTTTAGCATTCATATCTGGCACATATTCTGTACTAAGTGTAAGGTATTTTTAGTATTAAGTATTTTATATTAAGTACAGTAAGTACATTAATATTAGATTAAGTATTTCATATTTTGTTGTTATAAAATGGTACTTCAAATTATTTAATTTTAATTTTTAACTTTTTTAAATAGTGACTTTGTATCCCATGACCTTGTTAAATTTGTCTGTTAGTTATAGGAGCTTTTTTCGTAGATATTTTGAAACTTTCTGTGGCCTTAATTGGCACTGTTTAATCCTTTAGTTCTTTGGGATGGAGCTGCTGTAACAAAGTGCTATAGATCAGGTGGCTGGTAAACAACAATAATCTATTTCTTATATTTCTGGAGGCTGCTAAGTCCAAGATAAGAATATCAGCATTGTCAGGTTCTAGAGAGAGCCCTTTTCTGGGATTGTGGACTATGTGGAAAAAAGAGAGATAGCTAACTTTCTGGCCTTTTTAAAATTCCATTCATGCCATTTCCATCTATATGATTCAACTACTTTCCAAGGGTCTCACCTCTAAACACCATCACACTGAGATTAGAGTTTCAATATATGAAACTTTGTGGGGATCACAAACATACAGTCCATTGCATCTACATAGAACATGATTGATCTGCAGATAAAAATAGATGTATTTATTTATTTCCATCTGTATGCCTTTTCTCCCCTTTATCTTCCCTTATTGCATTGGCTAACAACTCCACTAAAAATGTTGAATAGGAGTTTTAAGAGCAGAGACTGACTTTCTTTGCTTACAAAGAGAAAAGTGTTTGAAAGGATGAAAGCATTCAATCTTTCATTAAGATACAATAATTAGATATACCAACTATAAGTTTCCCCTATATGCCTTTCATCATGTTAAGGAAGTCCCTGTTTATTCCAAATTTTCTGAGGGTCTTATCATAAAGGGATCTTAAATTCTGTTAAGTGCGTTTTGTACATTTACTGTGATCATCATATGATTTTTCTCTTTAGCCTTTCATATTTTGAATTATATCACTTGGTTTTCTAATGTTGAGTTTGAATATCAGGGATTCCTAAAACTAAAAAAATCCTGTTCTTTGTTCCCAGGAAGATGTTATACAGATTATCAATGAACATAAAATTGGTAATTATTAGCTATGATTTATGGCACAGACTTTGAGTTTCATTCATTTAGTCCATCCTGAAACATCTATTGAGATCTACCATTCTTCTGAATGAGGTAGTTAGGGATATCTGTGCTTGGCTTTCTGATGAGATAGTTCTGGCTTTCTCAGTTTTTAGCTATATGACCTTCAGCGAGTCATTTAACTCTTCAGAGCCTCATTTTTAAAAAAACCATCAAACAGAAACAGTAATTACACTGACCTTTCCCTAGATCCCCACAGGGCTCATTTCTTTCAGTTCTGCTCTCATGACACCATTGTACAGAAGCCTCCCTTGACCACCCATGAAATTATGGCCCTTCTCTCACTCTCTTATCCCCAGCTTTTTTCCATAAAACTTGGAATACGAATTCATACCTTCTGAGCCCCTCCAGTATAATTTAAGCTTCATAAGTTCAAAGCCTTCTTCTGCTTTGAACACTAGTGCCCAAAGCCTAGAATTATACATGATATGCAGATATAGCCAAAATATATGTTGCATGAAGAGTAAACTAAACGAGACTCTACATGTAAAGCATGTAAACCTTATCTGGCCCAAAGTAGATACTCATTAAAATTAATTATTATTATAAATATTTATGCTTCATTGTGCTTTCTCCTATCATCATAAATTGTCAGGTGGCCCACTCAAATAGGGTATTTAAGGAGGCAAATATATAAATGGATTCTTTAGAAAAGGTGACTTGAGAGGGGGAAGCTGTCAGGAAAATTAATGAGGGAGAGTAATGCCCCTGGGAGTAGCAGCATCAAGGAGCTCTCATCATTGTAGATTTAAGGGACAAGGAGAGGGAATGGCTATGTAATGCAGAAAGAGCAGCTGTAGCTGGAAGAGAGGGCCATCTGACAACACTGGCAGACTTGGGTGGAAGAATACCATACCCCAATGCAATGAAATGAATACCCAGCATCATTGCTTCCAACCACTGGCTGAGTCCAGAAACTAGAGGACTGGGCTGACCCCACTGAGTCATTCCATAAAGGACAGTCTCTCAGAGAACAGAGCAGAGTACAGAGGTGTGGAAAGAGTCTAGAGAGGAACATGGAAACTATCCACGCCACTATCCACCGCCTGCAACACATAAAGCACTTGTATGAGTTCAAATTCTCAACAACCAGGAAATTTTACAAAGTGCTACCCTTCCAGGCTACCTTCCAGAAGCATCTTTTTGCCTAATCCTTTCCCTCCCTGACCTACTAGCTTCAGGAGTGTTGCTTGGCTGTGATGAATGCCTTGGGTGAATGTGCTTTGTTCCTCTAAGACTCTATGAAGAGCATTTTCATGCAGACTGTGGTAGTGCTCCCAGGCAATTTCCTGATTCCCTTCTCCTGATCTGCATCTCTTGCCATACAAAATAAAAGAGAGCTGTGAACCCAGCAGTCTCCTGTGTTCATGCTGCAGTACAGTATGTCTGTGCATTGTTAAGCAGCTGCCACAATTTCCCCCAGAGGTTGCTACATTTCAGAGCTGGATGAGGTAATAGGGATATTTAGCCCAAGTTAAGCTTGTAAAAGTGCTTTGGGAATCTTTGGAATGAAAAGAACTGTGCATACCCAAAGAGTTTGTTATTAATTACACAATATATGCCCAGGGTTGGAAAAAGATCTTCACATGGGTGTCTCCTGCTAGTAAACATGACTACTTCTTTGCATGGATTAATCTGAGAACTGAAATGCAAAACAATAAACTTCAGGCAGTGATTAGTGGTGGAAAACTTGAGATCATTTCCCTACCTACGAGATGGGAACACTGATGACTGTCATGTCATCAAGACTGGGGGAGGGTGTGATGGCAATAACATGTATGAATTAATTTATGAGTAGTTCTTTCGAGGTGTCAGATAATGTTCTTGGAAAGTGGCTAGATCATTCCAAGGATCCTTACAGAGCTATCCTCCTAAAACCAAAATACAACTTCTCCCTCCATCTGGGTTATATCTTGGAAAACAGCCAGGCATGACTCAGTTAATTGAGTGGACTACGGAGCCTGAAGACAGTGAGACCGAGGAGGGGCTGGGACCTTAAAACCAGGCCTTCCCTCCTGGGGTGAGACAGGTGGTAGGCAGCTTGACCCAGCTGCTGATGCTTGGAGGAAGTCCAGCCCAGCAGGCAGAGTTTAGTGTCCAAGAGGGAGAAAGAGACCAGGCCAATAGTCAATTTCAGAGGGTCTAACTGAAGTGTCCTCACTAGAACAGTACAACAAGGAATGACAGGTACAGCGATGTTCAACCAGACCAGAGCCACTGTGAATATCTTTCGGCAAGGTCAGTGGTCACCAACATGAGGTGAACTCAGATTTTTATTCTACAGAGGGAAGGCTAGCAATTTTAAGTCAGGGTCTGCAAGGAGAGAAGAAGACCACGAAGAAAGACAACCAGGTGCAGGGAACAGTCCCAGACGTGTCATGATCTAGATTTCCTAACCTAGAGTGTATTTGGGGAAGGCAGTCTGATTAGAAGGGGAAATTTGAGAGTGTGTTTACATATAATTTTATCTAAGATTGATAAATAACAGTTTTCTATATCATAGAATGTAGTAATTACAGAAGAAGCCCTACTTATACTCATCCATACACACACACAGGCTACTTCCATGCACTTGTACTAGCCCAAAGCTAGCCATCAGCATTGAAGTCCAAAATTAGGGCAGACAAGCAGACAGCACTATTGTGGTGAGAATCTCAGTTCAGTCAGCCTTGCCAAGCGCCAGGTGGTGTCTAAAAGGCCCATCCTAATACGCTCCCTGTGTTTCTGACTTTCACTCCTAATGGTCCTTTTCCCCTGCATGCATAATACAAAGGAAAGTCTTGTTGAATTATCATCTTTGCAGCATTCCCTGAGGTACACAGCCATACATATATTAAGTGATCAATAAATATCTGAAGTTGGATACTTGAACAGAATGATGTATTCAAGACTCTCCCCATCCGATACAGCCCATCAGCCACCTCCCCACCCCCCTCCCCACCAGTAATCCAACGCCCATCTGCCATGGAGGTGGTTCTTGAGCCCCATTCTGTTCAGGGGTTTCTGGCCCGGGACCACTTAGGCAAACCTGTTTGACCCCAGCCTCTTTCTTCACAGACTGAGTCAGTTTCATGGGCAAGAGTCTTTGAGAATCCATACGATGAGTCTTCAGTTAGAAAACCCGAACTCCCAACACAGAGCTGGCTCCTTGTGTCCATGACCATTGGCTTCATCCTCAACAGAATCTTACTGAGATAAGTAAGACATCCCAGTACACCTCCAAACCTAGGCTGTGCATCAGGATGACCTGTGCTAATAAATAGAGATGTCTGGACCCACCCAGGGAGATGTAATTCTGTAAGCATGGGATGGTATCTGGGCAGGAATGCCATCAAAAGGCAGGAATGCCATCAAATTCCAGATGACAGCCATTTTGGAATGAAAAAGATTGCTAAGAGTTCCAAGACAATGGACTCTTCCCTATGAAGCAATGAAGAGAATTCGAATCCAGGAAACACAGGTCTTTCCCACTGTATTGTGTTCTATACCCAAAATTGTACAGTTCTGCACACCACTGCATGTTATCTGTGCTTTTCTCCCTCACTTGAGAACCCAGCAACCAGGATGTGATTAATGTCTGTTGCAGGCTTGGCAGAAGTACTCCTTAACAGCAGCCCTAAACAAGGAGACTCTGGCCCTGTGTTGTGTGCGGATTTCAGGGATCTGTCCTAAGTGTCAACTAAATTCATCTTGACCTTAGAACAGCTGTTTCCACTTAATTTTTCAGAGCCATAGATGGTAATCAACTTACAGCAAATCTTGGTCTCAAATACAGCCACCTGGCTTCCCAGAGCAAAACCGGCAGCATTGCAGCAAATCTCTAGGCGGAAAACTTTGAGAAAAGCAGAGAAATGGAATGCATTGTAAATGCCAGGCATTGTAGGTGCTCAGAAAGAAAAATTGATTTAGATCAGAAAGATTGCAAGATGCATTCGATAATCAAGGACTTGGCAGGATCTGAGCATCAGGATTCCCTTAGGAGATAGAGTTCAGACACTGGGGGATCCTGTTCCCCAGATTTGAATGTGCATACAAACCACCTTGGGTCTTATTAAGATGCAGCTTCAGCTTCAGTGGTGGGTCCTGAGACTCTGCATTTCTGAAAGTGTCCTGCATAAGGCTGATGATACCGCAGACCCAAGGGCCACATTTTGACCCAGCAGCAGAATTTTGACCCAAATTCTGTAGACAAATTATCGGCTTTGGTAAATTATCAGCTAAAAGCCACAGTGACTGCCTTCCACCAAGTCATCCAAGGGACAATGACTTTCTTATCCATTGAGATGCAAAGTAATTTTGTATCCTCTGGTACCTCTTTCTAATGAGAGTCCTAAGAGAACCTGTCAGGTAGACTCTGATGTTTTGCAATTGTTAACTAAAGGTGATGTTAAGATGATTTCAAATCTGGAATAAAACTTAAGTCTGTTTCTTGGGCAATGTTTAATTCAAGCTCTAATTTATTTTATTTTATCTTATTTGTTTGGTGGAGGGAGTTTTGGTTCAGGAACATCATTTCTACCTTTCTTAGATTCAAAAGAAGAGTGGGATTTTAGTAGGACATTGGGAAATATTCAGCTCAGTGCCTCCACCATATTCTGTTCCCAGTTCTTGTGACAAACGGTGGCTGGCTGAGTTTTGGACTGTTGCCTGCCCTCATAGGTCCACGTAGGGGTTGAATTCAGGACTGGAATGCATTAGAAAATCCATGGTAAAGAAACTGAGCAATCAGCCAGTGAATGTGACTAACAGGGAGAGCCAATTTGGTTAAGGTGTTGCCTCAAATCCCCCAAATATGACACACAATGGCCCAACGCATTCCCTAAAGGATGGAACCATGGCCGTGGTTTTATATGACCATCTGAGCCTTCCCCTCCTCCAGCTCTGACAGCTCCTGTGGCATTATCCTCCTTACCATGGCATTTCTATAAGTCAAAATTTAATATATATTTGTTTAGAACTTTCCGGTGTAGTCATAAGGAGGAAAAATAAATTGTTCCCAAAAAATCTTGCTCGGATTTATAAATAGAATATGGAATTTATTAGAATCAAGTTCCTAGAGCCTACCATGTGGTCTATCACCTTGCTATAAGAATGACTAATACTTATATATCCCAGATTACTAGGAGCTTATATGCTATGTATAATAAGCATTAGAGAAAGGAATTCTATAACTTTCTTGAAGAATGTCACTTGCCGTTAAGTGCCCCTACAGTAAGGAAATTCTGCCACCTGACTGTATTTCTTTGCACTGAAAGTTTTAAAAGAAGAAAGGAACAGAAGATCACAACCTAACTACCATGAATCCATTTCTAGTATCACACTTGTTACTGTTCATCTTTTTTAACATATTCCCTTTGGGGCCTAGAACAGAATGACAAAACCACCACTCAGTCTTACAAACAAACCAGCCTTTATGAGCAAAACCACAAAGTTCCCAGTATTAACAGCTTCCGGGCATTCTTTTTCGATCGATATAAATAAAATGTGGGGATTTTTTAAATCTATGTTGGTAAAGAACATATAAACTTGCGTATTCAAAGAAAAGACAGAGGCCTATACTAGCCAATGTGGTGGGCAATGGCCACATCAGTTATTTCCATACAAATCTAAATTAATGAAAATTTAATTATATAAAAAGTTCCGTTCCCCAATCACACTAACCCCATTTCCAGTGCTTAGTATGTACAGCTAGTATCTATCATATTAGCGCAGACATAGAACATGTCCACTATCAGAAAAAAGTTTTACTGGACCATGTTTTCATCTAGGGTTGAACCCCCTCCCATCCTCTCCTGCACTGCCCCTTTCCCAGCCCCTCCTTGGGTCCCCCCACCCCCACTCTCTGGCCAGTTTCTTGTTTTAGGAGCGAATAGAGAGAGCCTTCAACTGGGAAACACATTTTTAATCTGTTACCAGACTGCTTTGAACTTCAACATGAATCCCTTCAAGTTGGGTTTAGATTCAGAGTGGAAGCTGCAAAGAGAGAAGCAGTCCGAGGTCATCCAAACCAGAGTGGCAGAAGGGGCATATGCCTCCCTGTCCTGAAAACACAGACATCATCCATGGGCTCCAGGAGCTCTGCCCTGATCTGAGGTTCACTCTGGGATGCTGCTTCCCGCAGAACTGAGGCGCTGTCCCAGCTGCAGAGGCTTCACATCTGCAAGCACAAAATCCAGATTATCATTCTTAATATTGATGTGTATTACCTGCGTCCCTCCGCTAAACAATTACTCTGAGCCAGAGAACACTGTGCAAAGCCCCTGAGCAATAGCATCTCATTTAAACTTCACAGAAACCTTGTAAAGAAGGTAACATCGTCCCCCCTGTACAAATGAGGAAACTAGGCTCAGAAAAGTTAAATAAACTGTCCCAGAATACATGGCTGCTTGCAGTAGGACAAAGGTTACAAGAGCATGTTCTGATTATCAGGAAATCAGGGTCGGAAAGCAGAAACCTAGCTTTAGAGAGAAGGATCTAATTGCCTTTAAGTGACATCTGTGCAATTAGCCCTGTGTCGAACTGATCTTAATTTCCTCTGGGCCACAAAGCTCCCATCAGGGAAATGGGACTAATGGCTCGGCCCATTAAAGACCACCTCACTAATTAATTGAGTCATCAGTATCCGAGAGGTGTAAGGTCCTGACTTTTTATTGTGAGGCACTTAAATCTATCTGCTCACTATTTCAAAGAACACTTCACAAAAGGCATGCGGACAGTATGGTGTGCACACGCCCGTGCACACATGGGTTGAAACATAGTATCTTCTTAATGAGTGGTCACCAACTTGGGCAATGTATTAGACACTCTGGAAATCAAATTAAATAATGGGGGGATGCTGAACAGAATATGTTCCTTTAGGAAAAATAATGAGGTCTTTGCCTAATTGCTCATTTATCACAGGATTTTATCTCAGTCTGCCAACAAGCAAAAAGGAAAAGGTGGCAACTGATTCAGCCTTGTTCATCTACAACTTTAACCAGCATGTGCTTCTAATGAAGCCAAGACTTTCTGAGCTGGAGAATTTACTGGTCTAGAAAGTAACCGAATGTTCTATCACCTCCTTTAATTGAAAAGTAATAAAAACGTCACAAAAAGTGTCAATTACCCACTGATGGGTTACTTTCCTCCTATTTACTTTTTAAGACATCCAGCGGTTCTGGAAAATACTTCAAGCTGCTTTTTTTCCTCCACCCCTCCCGCCCCAGTAATATTTCTTTCAGAAGTGACAAGGAAAGACAGTGTCCCTTGTTGGTGTCTGGTCATTAAGCATCTGTCGGAATCCATGACTTAGGTTGGGTCCGGACATTCAATCACAGAATGGGAGGAAGAAAGAAAGAAAGAAAGTCAAAATAACTGCAAAAAAGTGAGTGTTGGTTAATTATGATCTGAAAGTCAATAAAGTCATCTGATGGCAGATTTAGGGGAACTCATTAGAGAGTGGAATTCAATTGCAGAGAGCTACAAGCCGCCACAGCTCTGAATTGCCCCCCCCCCTTTCATTAGGGTCTTCAAATAGGATGAGAGAAATGCCTCCAAGGCACGAGTTTCCCCCTCGGCAGCCTCCCAGTGGAGCATCTGTAAAGCATTTGCAGGAATAAGTAAAGAGGTAAGTAAAGGATAAGATATCCAGGTATCCCCATGAGCTACTTTTTCTTCTTTCTCAGAATCCAAAATCATTAAAAAAAAAAAAAAAAAAAAAAAAAAGGCAGTCAAATTTAAGGGCCCTAAGAATTTTAGGAGGCATGGCAGCCATGGGCTTTCCCTCGGCCTGCATCAGACATTTTAGTCTCGGGCTCCAGGGAGAGAGTTGTGGGACCATTTTGAGTATGGCTATGAATAGGAAACTGAGCCTTGTTAAGCCGCCATGGTTGACTGTGTGAGCTCCTTGTGAGCTATATAGAATATATTTGTTTAAGTGTGGAATTAGCTCGGCCTGCCCTGGAACTGAAGTCTGCTGAAGCAAAGCTATAAAACAGGCAGTGTTTATCTTTGGTTTCTGAGCGCCAGAATCCTCTCCTTTTGGGGCCCCTCTGTTCCCCGCTCATTTGTCCTCATTGCTTAGGGTCGTGCTCCTCAGTCTCTTAAAATCTCCCTATCAATCTTTTCAGTACGGAGCACCTATCATGTGACACCCGGCTAGGCTATGGGAGGGGGGAGGGGATAAAAAGATAAGCAAATCAGTCTTTGTCTCTCAGGATCTGTTAATATTGGTGGAGAAAAAAGAGATGTACTTCTGCCAAGCACCCTGCCTACTCCTTCTGAGGCATTCCCTCAAAGAGAAGATCCTTCTCCCCTTTATCAGATGAGGTGATCAAATTTGGAAGCCCACAAAATCAGAATTCTGACATATATATCCAGATCCCCACACTAAAAAATATAAAAATATATCAATGAAAGCAGTGTGAAATCAGAGCATCTTCTGAAATAATCCGGCCCCAGAAAAGGGCAAGAAGCAAGGCAGTAAAATACTAGGGTAAGTTTGGCCCCTTGGGTTTGCTCACCGTGTTTGCTTATCTTTTGTGCCATCTCTGGGATCCTCTAGGAATCCAGATTTCTTTCTGCCTTCAAGGATGGAAATAAAGGACAGGAATCCCACACTTCTCTTGGAGGTGGTGCCTTCCCTCAATGGTTGCAATTTCACAAATAAATATGAACTAGGGGAGCCCTAAAGTGGGAAAAAGTGGGCAAAGCAATTCAAAAAGAAAAAAAAAAAATACATGCTTGTTAAAAGTGAAACGAATTCAGTCCCATTAATTCTCAAGCCCCAAATTAAACAGCCATGAGTTGTCATTTTTCAGCTATCGTTAGTGTCCAAAATTGGTGAGGGTTGGTGAAAAGCATCCAGCAGTTTGCTGCTCAGTGGCAGTGTAAACCGACACAGTCTTTTTATGGAACAGTTTCTGATCAGTAATGATAAAAATGTCCATAGCCTCAGGCCTGGTAATTCTCCTTCCAAGAAAGTATCCTCAGGAAACAAGCTGAGCTGAGATGCATGTGAGACTCTGAGCACAAAAACCCGTGCCTCACACCCCGTGGTCCTCCTCCCCCAGCCTGGCCTGCGGGGTAGCCTCTGTGCACCAGCTCCCCCCAGGGAGCAGCCGACACTTTTCAAACACACTGAAGGAATCCAGATGTGCTCCTGACCTCCCAACGGTCTAACCTCATGTCGGCCCTGGCTCCTTTAACCTAAGGGCTGTTAGCAGGTTTCTGCCTGTGTCTCTGCCACTTACCCTGTCTGCATGCGGCCCCTCTTCCACCCTGGGAGGGTCACGAGTTTGCCTTTTCTTTCGATTCATTCTCATCAAACAGAAATTCTTGGAGATTCGGTGTGCCTTCCTAAGCGTCAGCACTGGGCGCAGTCTTTTCTCTTCTTTTTATACCTATCGGTCATTTTAATGGGGACCTGGAAGGAGAGGAATTAGACACTTGTGCTGACATCACATTCTTACCCTGAAGTCCTGGGTTGCTTTTCTAAAACAAAAGAAAATCAGAGGCAGAAGGAAAGGGGGAAGGAGGGAGGGAGGAGGGAGGAGGAGGAGGGGGTGGGGGGAGGAGGAGGGGGTGGGGGGAGGAGGGAGGAGGGAGATCCACTTACATGGTTCCCCTCACAATGCTAGACAACTCTCTGCAAGTTTGCATGCTCATGTGAATTATTTTAAGCCATTTGCCACTGGTGTAGATGTTAAGGAACAGGGATTTGCTGGGGGGAGGGGCAGGAATAGAAAGGATAGTAAGTGCAGAGTGGCAGACGTCAGAGGCCTGAAATTGGTTTGGCATGGAGGACTTTTCAAATCCGGAGTCAAGATAACGGGCATCCTGAGAAGTCCCCACTTGAGTGAGGTGCACCAGGAAAGCAGAAGTGAAGGACTTTCCTAAGAGGCAAATTATTTTCCCCTTCGCAACGGTGCCTACTAACCTGGTTATGTCAACCTCCACATCTACAATCTCGGAATCATGATGTATGATTGCATGAAGACGGTTGAACACACAAAACCCATTTCCTCAAAGAACATTTAATTTTGTTTAATTTAATTTTGTTGGCTGTTTGGAAAATGAGTCTAGAAAGTAGCCAGTTGCTTTCAAAGTAACCTAGTGATTTGACGGAATTATGGCCAGAGTTGTGTGGAGGAAGAGCAGGTGCCACCAAAGTCTTCAGAGCATGCGAAACCATGCACGTGTTGTGTCCTTGTCCTTCAATGGCCATCTGAGCTCTACAGATCTCTCCTCTTCTCCATCTTCAGCATAATCCATACTTGATCTTCTCTAGACGGCCTTTGGTTCTACACAGAGCATCATAGTAAAAACTGGAAAATTCAGGCTTGATTTTGCTGTGACTATTTTTGAATCGTTGAGAACCCTCACAAAATTGTCAGTCATTCAAACAAAATCTCATCATCAGTAGTGCTTCTGTGTGTGTATGTATGTGTGTGCATGTGTGCATGAAAAATAGTTGTTCCAACCAGGCTGATTGTAACTGGGAAATGCTTGAGGAAAACAAAGCTGATCAAGGAAATTTGGGTGATGCTTAGCAGCTGTTTCCTGGGTACATATCTGTTATATTTTTTAAGCCACAATTAAATGTGATTTTAATAATCATTTGGTATTTAAATAATATACTATGATTGTCATATGGAATTTTAATTAGATGCACATTTTCAACTAAAATATGAAGCGTTACCACTGTGAAAAGACCTCTTCTCTCTTAAGGATTTTTTTTTTTTTTAAAGTAGTGTTCCTTGTGATTCAGTAAAGAGAAAATTCTTTTCCAATATTATTTATCCTTCTACGTTAATCCAACATTTGATGAGTCTTGAGGGAATGAAAGACAAGAATTTTAAACTAAATTAGTGCTCTCATAATCTCCCAATGAGGATAATGAAAACAGTATACAGGATACATTTAAGATAAAACATGCTTCAAGTAAATAGCGCAGAAGAAGCTGAAGTTACTTCCATTTTATCTCCATTGAAGGCATTTCCTGGACTCCATGTTTGCAAAGCAGCCACAGTCCATCTTCTTCAGCTTTGTTTTCATTTTCCTTAGGGAACTTTATATCTCAGATGTTCCCCCCTTCACCATTCAAAAGCTATGAACTTAGATCTTAGTTAAAAGCAAAGCTTATAAATTTAACTGTTCAAAATCAGTTCTTCTTCCCAGACTCCATAAAACCAGTGTTTTTGGCACTCATCATATTTACATTCTCAAGACCCCTTCACTTATTACAATTTTACAGAGTTCGTTTTCAGGTACCATTTTTCTGGTGGTGTCCTTTTATGATTTCTGCCACCTGTTCAACCTATTTTTACCTCTGGCCCCAGTGAGGTGAACAGTAACAATGACAGGCCCAGGATCTGGGTTGATGTGATAAACTCAACCCTTGATAAATTCAATGATCATTTAAAAGTAAAAGAGTAGGGGCGCCTGGGTGGCTCAGTGGGTTAAAGCCTCTGCCTTCAGCTCAGGCCATGATCCCAGGGTCCTGCTCAGTGGAGAGCCTGCTTCCTCCTCTCTCTCTGCCTACTTGTAATCTCTGTCTCTCAAATAAATAAATAAAAATCTTAAAAAAAAAAAAAAGTAGAAAAGTAAAAAGCTACAATGTACAACTCTTTTCCTTTGTCAAGGAGAGACTGCCCCAGGCACTTTTCTTTTTGTCCCTGTGTTTGCTTTTCATCTTCCTGAAAGTCTGAGAACCCTTCCTGTTCAAAGCATGTTAGTCAGATTTCAACCTCATTTCAGGGCAAAGGACATTTGTCCTCCAAGTGGCAAATACTGGAAAACTTCTAGCCATTTTATAAAGCCTGGACTAGCATAAATAAAGGAAAACATTGAGCCTCTAGTTGTTATGAAACCACCACCATCTTTCAAATATATTTAACCTATAAAAACCACTGGAAGGTCACTTGGGTTTCTAATATTTCTGGTCACCATTTTCTAGTGATAAACAACAAGAACAACAACAAAAACCTGTATTTTCTAAGGGTTGGGGGAATTGCATAAAACATAGTTGATTACTTTTCTCTAGTCAAGTCTTAATCCGCCAGAGAGAGAGCATTTCCATTGAGTCGAATGCTGCAGAACTAACACTAGATCACAAGCTGGGTATCAGGTACTATGGATGTCATCCCAACTAGACTATCTCAGTGAATCACTACTGATTCTCTCTCCTATGGCTGGAAGGAGGGAGAGAACTATGGGATGCGGAAGAGGCAACAGGAAGACTCACTCTGGAGGGATTCCTGGAGCCTCAGGTAGGTAAAAGAATGTCTCTTCCCCACAGCATAGGGAGCCTGACACAGGCTGGGCTGAGAGAAAAACAAGAAGGCAAAGTCTATAGAGGACAGAAGGGATTCTATGTGAGCCACCAAATGCCAGCAGAAGGGGCAGAGCTGATATCACAGGATTAAATAAGGAACCAAGAACTAGAGAGCCAGGGAGATAAGATCATGGAATCAACAGCCAGATCTTTCCAGAAGGTCAGCCAGGGTCCTCAGTGACATCCTTGAAGTGTCCCTTCATGGCCAGCAGGGCTGAACACCAGGATGAGGTGTGAAGGATGGGGTCTGGGATGCATAAACAAATGTGGAAAGGTGAGGGTGGGAGGGATCTCTGGTTCCTAGAAAGACCACAGGAATCCTGTGTGGGCCATGGGCAGATGGTGCACAGATGTGAAGGTACGCTAGGCTAGGCTATGATGTTCAGCAGGTTGGATGTGTTGAATGCATTTTCAACTTGATGCTATTTTCAACTTACAATGGATATATAACCTCACTGTAAGTTGAGGACAATCTGTGTATTGAGAATTATTTAAAAATTCCTTACTTCCTAATTATTTCCCTATGACCTGTGCTCTTGAACTTATCCCTCTACGCTGTCTCCGTATGGCAGAAAGTCTATGTGATGCTCTGCCACTGTACATACATTTGGTGGCAACATTGGTGGTTTGAGATTGGCCAAGATGAAAGTGGTAGGCACTGTAAATCAGGGTTTACCTCCCCCCCACTCCCCAGGAGAGCCAGTTACTTAAACATTTATCAGCATGCTATTGAAGACAGTAGAGCTTGAATGTGGGGGAAAAGTTGGAGAAGCGGAAGTCAGACATTTGGAGAGATGTCATCTGAGTAGAAAAGTACAGAGACTTTATGCAAGAACTGGCACTTAGGTGCTCATCTCGGTGTGTTCCATGGCCAAATCAGCAGCATTTACAGGGTCGGTGAAAGGGTAAATAGTCAATGCCTCTGAAAGCACCATTCATCTTACCAAATGAAAAAGTGCATCTCAAATGATGGATTTTTCTGTAAACTGTCATGAAGAACCCTTGAGGTTATTCTCACAGGAGAAATGAATACAGTACACGTGGCCAGGAGAGGAATGGAAATTAATATAAATCAACGTGAAGGAATGACAAAAGGAAAAGAGGAATGGAGATAGCTTTGATGATTTAAAAAAAAAAAAAGGCACATGGAGGATTCCCAAAAACAAATATTTTTGAAGAGATATTAATGCAAATAGAAAAGTCAAACCATGGTACTGCTCTTTTTTTTTTTTTTTTTATGATGTTTGATAGGTTAAGCCAGTGGATTTCAGCTGTGTTCCCTAGATGGTTCAGAATCTAGGTCAGAAGCTAAGAGGAGGATCAAGCTGACAGAAGCCCAGGTTCCATTATCTTACCAGGGCAACTGATTTTCTCATTTCACGTGGGCTTTCTAATAAGACTCGATTTGAAGAGGATTTCCTCTGCTTTTAAAAATTGAAGGGAAAATGAAAAAAAGAAAAATTGGATGTCTATCTCTTTACTGAAAGATGAATTTACGAAGTCATTATAATAAGCATTGTCATTAAAATATTATTGAAAAATAATACAATAACTCTACATCACCTTCCTGCTTGTAAAATCCTGAATAGTTACGTGTTTCATCCATAGATACTTTCTAGGACATTGAAACACATAATCTGATTAAAAAATATTTTGCCATCTACTTGTATGACTTGCTGATTTTTATTTTTTTTTTAGTAGAAGTCAGGTATGAAAGTCTGAACAAGCAGAAAGAAGTCATTCCATGTAGGTTCTCTTTAGAATCTGGGTCCATAGGTCCATAGGTCACCATAAGGGTGACATGATTGGATTTGCATTTTGAAAACACACCCTGATTCAATGTGGAGAACAGATTTGAAATGGCTAACAATAGACATGGGAAGATTAGTTAGGAGACCATTGAAATGGTTCAGACTTATTCTGGTGGTAATGTAGAGATATACAAAAATGGATAAAAGAGAAACCCAGGAAGTAAAATATGCAGGACACAATTAAAAAGAGGGAAGTGTAAAAAATGACCTGGGTTTCTGAACTATACAACTGAATGAGAGAACAGAGTTATACATTAAGACAGAGAAATCTAAAAGAGGAACAAGAAGTGAGAAGTAGATTATTAATCCCAATTTGGATATACTGCCTTTGAGACATCTTTAAAGTATTCTAATGTAGATTTAAGTTGAGCTATTGGATTTTATGCCTCTGGATCTCAGAATACACATAATTCTCATGGCATATTCATATTCACATACCATAATTCACCCACTTCTAGATTATTGACAGAGTTGACAATCATGACCACAACCAATTTTAGAACACTTTCATCACCACAAAACAAACAAACAAAAAACACCCCTGTTTCTATTAACAGTCACACCCAATTTCTCCCTCACCCATTGCTAAGCAACAACTAATTTATTTTGAAATCTATGGTTTTCCATATTTTCAACATTGTAATACATACCTTTTATGTCTGGGTTTCTTCATGTAGGCAATTTTCAAGATTCATCCATGAGTCTGGTAGAGGGGATAATGTATATACCACACACGTTTACCCAATCATCTTTTGATAGACATTGAGGACGTTTTTACTTTTGGCTATTATGAATAATGCTGATTTGAACATCCATGAAAAGTTTTTCCTGTGGGCATATGTTTTTATTTCTCTTGGGTATATACACTTAGGAGTGGAGTTCCTGGGTGATATGATAACCCCAAGTTTAGTGTTTTAAGAAACTGCCAAATGGTACTTTGCAGTGATGGCACTATTTAATCCTCTCCAGCAATGTACTAAGGTCCCAGTTTCCCCATGTCCATGCCAAGGCTTGTTATTGTACATTTTTTAAGATATAGCTATTCTTGTAGGTGTGAAGTGATATCTCACTGCGGTTTTGATTTGCATTTCCCTAATGATTAATGAAGTTTTCATATTTCAGTAAACATAGTTTCATGTGTTTATTGGCCCAGTATATATATTCAATAGAGAACTATCTATTCAAATTCTTTGCTGGTTTTTGTTTGAGTCCTTTGTCTTTTTACTGTAACAGTTCCACATATATTCTAGATATGAGTCCTTTTATCAGATAAATTATTTGCAGACATATTCTCCCATTCTTTGGGTTGCCTTCATATTTCCTTGATAGTGTTTTTTTGATGCACATTTTTTTTTAATTTTGATGAAGTCAAATTTCCTTTTTCTTTTGGTTGTTAATGCAACCAAAATTTTATCCATAAAAGCATTTTTGGAATTACATCCATAAAACCATTACCTAATTCAAGGTCACAAAGAGTTACATCTAATTTTTTAAAGAGTATTACAATGTTCACTGTTACTTTTAGCCTTTTTTATCGATTTTGATTTAATTTTTTATGTGTTGTGAAGACTGAGTTCCCCTTTACCCTTTCACATGTGGTTAAACCATTACCCAGTACCATTTGTTGAAAGGACTATTTCCCCCATTGAATTATCTTAGCATTCTTGATGAAAAATGCTTAACTATAAAAGTTAGGGTTTTTTCTTTGATTCTTAATTCTATTCCATTATTATGCCAGTATCATAATGTCTCCTTACAAAGCTGACTACTGAAGCTTTGTAGTAATTTGTGATAACAAGAAATGGGTGTGGTGCATAAACAATTAATCTTGGAACACTGAAAAAAAATAATAAAATAAAATTACAATGTTTAAAAAAATGTGAATCTTCCAAGTTTTAATTTTCCAAATTTTTTTCAAGATTGTTTTGTTTATTCTGGGTCCCTTACATTTCCTATAGATTGTGGGATCAGCTTGTTAACTTCTGGAGGGAAAAAAGCAGGTGGGAATTAAATAGAGATTTCATTGATTCTGTAGATCAACTTGGTAAGTGTTGTCACTTAATAGTCAGTCTTCCAATCCATAATCAATCATGGAATGTCTTTCCACATGGTCTTTTTAAGTTTTGTAGTTTACAGTGTGTAAATCTTACATTTCTTTTGTTAAATGTATTCTTAAATATTTTATTCCTTTTAGGTTATTTTAAATGGAATTTTTTCTTAATTTTATTTTTAGATTGTATATTGATAGATATAAAATTTGTTTTGGTATTTAGATCTTATATATTCTATTACATTGCTCAACTTTATTTTTTTAGAGATTTCTTTTTTTCTTTACTTATTTGTGAGAAAGAGAGACAGACTGTGAATGAGGGAGAGGCAAAGGGAGAGGGAGAAAGAGAGAAGCAGACTCCCAACTGAGCACAGAGCCCAACACAGGGCTCCATATCACTACCCTGAGATCATGACCTGAGCCAAAATCAAAAGTCAGACATTTAACCAACTGAACCACCCAGGGACCCCTGAATTTGTAAACTCTAATAGATTTTCTTTCTGGATTCCTGAGTATTTTCCATATAAAAGATCAGGTCATTTGAAAATAGTAGTTTTACTACTTTCTTTCCCATCAGAATGCCCTTCCCTTCCCTTTCCTTCTTTTCCTTTTCATCCTTCCTTCCTTCTTCCTTTCTTTTTTTCTTGCTTAATTGCCCTGGCTAGAAACTCCAGCACAATATTGAATAGAACTGGCAAGAACAGACATCCTTGTCATTTTCCTCTCCTACATTTTGAAAGATAGTTTTGCTAGACATAGAATTCTTGGTTACCATTCTCTTTCAGCACTTTGAATATATCATTTCACTGCCTTCTGGCCTCCATGGTTTCTGATGAGAAATCAGCTGTTAATCTTACTGAGTCTTACTTGTACTTGTTTCTCTCTGCTTTCAAGATTCTCTCTTTGTCTCTGGTTTTTGCCAATTTGATTATAATAAATCTAGCTGTGGATCTCTTTGATTTTATCCCATTTGGAACTTGTTGAACTTCTTAGATGCATAGATTTACGCTTTTCATCAAATTTGAGAGGTTTGGGGTCATTATTTTTTCAGATATCTTTTCTACCCTTTTCTTTCTGTTCCGTCCTGCTGGGATTCACATTATGCATATACTGGTACTCTTTAAGGTATTCTATAGGTCTCTGAGGTTTTGTTCACTTTTTTCATTCATTTTTCTTTTGTTCCTCAGACTAAGTAATTTCAATTGGCCTCTTTTCAAGTTTGATAATTCTTTTTTTCTGTCTGTCCAAATCTGCTGGGGATTCCCTCTAGTGAATTTTTTATTTCAATTTTTATTCTTTCCAACTCCAGATTTTCTTTGATTTTTTTAATCATTTGTATCTTTTTATTGATAATCCCAAGTTAGTGAGACATTGTTTTCAAATTTTCCTTTAGTTCCTTAGACATTCTTTGTTCTAGTTTTTGAACATACTTAAATTAACTGATTTAAAATCTTAATGTAGTAAATTCAGTGTCTGGAATTATGCAGAAACTGTTTCTATTGGCTACTTTTTTTCTGTGTATGGGCCATAATTTTCTTTTTCTTTCAATATCATAATTTTTTTGTTGAACAGCTAGCTGAGCATTTTAAATAATACTAGATGGTAATTGGAAATCAGATTCTTTTCCTTCCTTGCCATTTGTTATTATTTCTTTTTATCATTTTGCTGCTGCTGTTTTTTGGCAATTCCTCTGATCTCATTCTGTAAATTCTTCAAATATTTTGTGAGATTAATGGCAATACATACATGCATATATACATATATACATGAGTCAGGGGAAGGGCAAAATAGGTGATGGGAATTAAAGGCTACACTTATCATGGCAAGCACAATGTATGAAATTGTTGAATTGCTATATTATAAACCTGAAACTAATGTAACACTGTGTGTTAACTGCACTGGAATTAAAGCAAAGTCTTTAAAAACAATCAATCAATTAATTAATTAATTAGAAATTATGATACTTCACGAATCTGATAATCTAATCTCAAGATTAATTTCTCATTAGGGCGTTCTAAATACCAAAAGAAATATAAAGGACCTAAATAGAGACAGATGTACCCTTTGTTGACAAGCTTAATCCAGACTATTTTACTTGCTACATCTAAAGTCCAACATCCAGTGGACATTGTCCCTCCAGTGTTGTTATCTTTCTTTTGTTGATTACACCAAATCTACTGTGTAGTGATACATAATTGAAGAATTTGATCCTGCCCTCACTTCATGACTCTAAAACTTTTGGTTTCTTGATTTGGCATCTTTCTTGCTCACACAGAACTACTCTAGGATGTTTTCATTCTGTGAAAGCTTATTTCACCCTTTCTTCCTATTCTGAACACTAATGAGTAAAGTTCATTTATAAAATAGAAATTTGAAAATGTAATATTAAGTCTGCTGTGGAAGCATCATGTGGAAGAGCATTAGCTTAAATATATATATGAAGTGGTTGACTTAAAGCTTTCTTAGACAAAAGGCTTTTTCCTTTCTGTCTTTCCCAGAGTTTGGATTTCTTATTCATAGGTAGTTTAGAGTCATTGCAGTCAAAGTATGATGATATATAGAGGGAAAACCCACTACAGGAAGAAAAGAGCAATAAAACTGCTATCTCTCTCATGCTAGGCTTTGTATCAGGCCTGTATTTATGTCATTAAATCCTTACATATACACTAATATGAGGCGAGGATTAATGATTGTGCTTCAAGTGGAGATACTATTGTTTAAAGAAGTTATATAAAATTGGACAAATCCAGCAAATGTAAGTAGATGCAAAAGAAGAACCAAGAAATTTTGACTTCATACTCTTCTAGGACACCATGCATGTTTAAACTTAATCTTCAAAAGTCAATAAAGAGGAGGAAGGATTATACTTGTTGGACCTTCCTCATGCCATATATGAGTCAACACTTAGCATATAGGTTATTTTATTTCATCTGTCCAATGACATTATGAGGAATCAGAATATGAAGAAGTTAAATAATTTGATAAAATTGCACTTGTAGAAAATGTCTGGTGTACAGAAGATGTTCAGTAACAATACATTAAAGAGACAAATGAAAGCGGCAGAACTTGCCCTCTGATGCACTGCTCATTTCTCTTCTATAATACCATCTAGACATGCACATAGGCAGAGAGCAACATATCAGATTTTTTTCAGAGACAACTTTTTTTTTTTTTTTAACCTATTCAAGAACTAGGCCTTGAAAGAATCATATTCTTGTTCTGGTAGGGAAAGGAGGTAAGAAAGACAGGTTATTGCAGTGCCCAAGGAATAGGCCAGGCTAAGACTATGGTGAATGCTACAGGTAAGGCTACAGGGCTTGTAGCAATCATTCTGTGCTCTGTACCTACATCGAGGGCCTCTTAAAAGACACTCTTTTGTTAGTCTTAAATTCAACCAATGATTTTGCAATGAGCCTTTCTACTTTCATGATCTGTAAAGATTAAAGATTCCAGACAAGGTGGGAAGAGAACTTCAAAAGTTCATCTCACAACAATTTTGGATCAAAGGAATTTTATTTTCCTGGCAGTGAAAAACTGAAAGGTAAATAAAAAGACACAATATTTTATAGGGTTCTTCATTGATGGGCTATTCTTTAAATGCTGAGGAAAGAAACAAGTAACACTTCTGATTACTTAATTAAAGTGTGCATAAAGCCTGTGTGCTGTTGTGTCAGAATAGTTTCTCAGACTCGTTAACAAGTGGGTCCGCATTAGTGTAGAAGGGCATTTCTGCAAATATTGTAACAATTTCTACCTAACTGCCTTCAGCCTCCTTCCCTTAATCTCAAGGACATAAACAGTAGATGAAAAGCACAGCGACTTGATTTACCTACAAGAACAACGTGGAGGACAATGTTAGATTAGTGATAATTTCCACCCAGTAAAAATAAGGAATCTTTTGTGAGGGAGGGCAAGAAATCAACAGCAGATCAGAGATAAGGCCTTTCCAAACCTGGCCCCTGGCTACCAATCTGGCCTGGTCTCTGCCACCAATGTGTATACATCTCTCATCTCTAATGAGCAACCTGGCTTTCCCAAGTCAGTGGTGGCTGCTATAAAATGCTGCCATCACACCCAGCGTTTCCTCTGGATTTCCAGGATGTCATTTTCTTCAACTGAACCACTCTAGTTTGTGCTCTCATTCTCCTCTCCAAGAAGACTCTGTTCCCTAAACTGAAAACATCCTGTTCCTCCAATTCTGTGTCTTTGTAGAGGAGACTCTCCATTCCTTTCAACTTCATTGTTCTGGCCTCAGCCCACATGCTCATCAGGGCCTGATCCAATAACACTTTCTTCCCAGAAGACCTACCACGTAAATCCTGCTCATTTGCCTTAACCCCTTAGCTTCTGAGGACACGAAACATTCTAATGATGTCCCCTCTACCCATTTCTAAGCATCTCACATGCTTCCTTACTATAAGATTCAGGTACAGACTCAACACCCTTTTCATTTTTTTCACTGAAGATTTCCGAGCCTAATGTTAACTTTCTGGGACTTAGAAACTAAAGTCCCTTTGATATTCTAAACCCACATTTCTTTTCATAAAAGTGAATTGATTATTAGAAATGACTAATAGAGTAATCATTTTTGAATGATATGGCTTTGGTGATTTATAATCATGACTGAAATGTTTGAGGAGATATTCTATTCCAGGTTGTAATAATTTGAAACTTTTTACTATATTTGCTTATGTAATTCACTTTATTAGGCCCATGTTGCTAAGCCATTTTGGTAAGTCATCTTAAAAGTAAAGGGCTAAAACTTATGATAAGGTTCAGAACCAATAACTAAACCAATTCTGTGCCATGTCTGCACTAGGTGCCAGGAGAATAAAAAAGCATGATACCTCCATGCAGCTAGAAATGCACTTATATGCACCAGTTGGGCTGAAGCAATTAAACAATTTACTATGGGCTGACGTATGTCTCCCCCAAAATTCATATGTTGAAGTCCTAACCCCCAGTACCTCAGAATGTGAGCATATTTGGTGATAGGGTCTTTAAAGAAGTAATTCAATTAAAATGAGGTCACCAGAGTTGACTCTAAACCAATGGCCTTCTAAGGAGAGGATGTTAGGATGCAGACATGAACAGAAGGAATATGAAGTGAAGACACAGGGAGAAGATGGCCTTCCACAAGCTAAGGAGAGAGGCTTTGGAAGAAACCAGCTCTGCAGACTTGAACTTGGACTTCTAGCCTTCAGAACTGTGAGGAAATAAGTTTCTGTTGTTTCAGCCACTTAGTCTGGGACACTTTCTTATTGCAGTCCCAGCAAACGAATATAAGGCCTCTTTTCTTCTTTCAAGTTAAAATTCCACTGAGAGTCAGACACATGTGTCAGTCATACCAACAGGAAAACACTATGTTTATTCCCAAATGAGCTGGTTGAAGGCCAGGGCTTCTATTCTATGGTTCAAAGAGTTTGCTAATACTTCCTTTATAAATAGACAAACTTTCCTACCCAGTTAGTTACTATGTGACAAAGAACCAAATAGAATAGATGCCTCTTAAGTATAGGAAGATCTGAAAGAGAAAGGAGCTGAGCTCACTTTCCTTTAGAAAAGTTATCATCCACGTAGGATTGAGGGCATTGATAGGGCCGGGAGTATTAGTAACAGAAATTGCTTGTCATGGAAACATGAGGAGCGGGGAATAAGTACCCGTGCAACAAACCCTGTTTTTACTCTCTTGATTCATTTGGTGTAGGCTCTAAGACTCTGGTCAGCCAAGGAAAATGACTGTGCCTCCTAGGACCAGAGATGAGCCATCACAGGGCTGATTCTAGCTGTGTACTTCCCAAGCTCTGTTCATCTCATCAAACATCAAGGTTGTCTGGAGAAATGAGAGAAGCCAAAGGCCTGCTTTCTTACACAATTCAGAATTTGGTAATGGTGATATCCCATGGGCCCAAGGGATCTTTCTTTCTCATCTGTTGTGTTCAAAATCATTAACACCCATTACATTGTCAATTCTGTATTTCTGTCTAGAGTACAGGCTGTATGCAGTGACCTTATTTCCTGTGTTCTGGATTCGCTTTGGTCCATCCACCAATGTTGTTGCTGGGGATGATTTTGCTCTTGTCTCTAAATTGCATTCAACTTGTCAATCACAGCAGCATATTCTTAAACTGAAATTGCCATTGATGTTTCTGAAATCTGTCACTCCAAAAGCTTGGTATAGACAAATATCTCTGCCTTGTGTACCTTCGTTCTAATATTGCAATAATGAAATAACATCTATTTCCATTATATATGCTCCCCGTACATTTCCTCCATAGAAGCAACTTCATTTGAAATGCTGAATTTGTTTTTTTCTTACTATATTTATAGTTAGGATTCTTTGATGTAGTTAAGTGACTTCTTTTCTCTCTCTCTCTCTTTTTAATTCTGGTATCAAATGGAGACAATAGATTTTGAGGGGTTTTATTTTTTAGGAAAATTTCTTTAGATTTTACTGTAAGAGGTTCTCTTTGGAGAGAAGAGAGAATCCGGGTAGCTGAGGTCTGCCAAAGTCAGCGGTGTTCAAGCAAATCTTGCTCTCCTTGACTTCCCTAGGAATTAGAAAATAGTACACAGGAAGGGTTCTCTAGTTAGATGAAACATCTGCTATTATTTTCGTGCCTTGATCCCCTTGACAATGTTTTACTTTCCCAGTGCCAGCCCCTAGACTCACAGTTCCAAAGATTTCTTAGGCACATTGCCTCAGGACATAGGAAGTCCCTACATCTTCAATTTGCATAGAGACGTCCCTATAAGACTCACTTCCAGTGACTGAAGAATTTTAATATGTTAATATATGTTGATCATTCTGAAACTTGTGCTTATGAAACCTGTTTTTAAGGTGACTTGGTGGGACCTGTTTTCCATGGAGCACACTTTGGAAATACTGGCATAGATGCAAAGTCTTGAGAGGAAGATCCAGTTTTCCACATAAAATCAGAAAGAGAAGGCTTCTATTCAGTGGCAACAGCAAATCCAAGGCAGTTGGGAAAAATTCTTCACTAAGTCAATAATAATTTCTGTAGTAACTTCAGTCTATAAAAGGAGGGCTTGATCTCATAAACTTCCTAAATCTCTTAAGCATTTGCATTTTTATGATACTAAATTTAGTATTATGATGGAAGAGGAAATTCTGAAAAACTATGATAAGTTTATTAAATTTTTTTAAAGATTTTATTTATTTATTTGACACAGAGAGAGAGGTCACAAGTAGGCAGAGAGGCAGGCAAAGAGAGAGGAGGAAGCAGGCCCCCTGCTGAGCAGAGAGTCTGAGGCAAGGGCTCGATCCCAGGACCCTGAGATCATGACCTGAGCTGAAGGCAGAGGCTTTAACCCACTGAGCCACCCAGGCGCCCCAAGTTGACTACATTTAAGAAAAGCTAATGACTAAAGAAACAAGAAAAAAATTAAGAATAACAAGTCAAATACAAACTAAAATGGTATTCACTGGTTCACCTGGGTGCCCAGGGTATTGGGATTGAGCCCCAAATGGGGCTCTCTGCTCAGCAGGGAGCCTGCTTCCCCCTCTCTCTCTGCCTACTTATGATCTGTCTGTCAAATAAATAAATAAAATCTTTAAAAAAAATAAATGATATTCATCAAAAATAAAATTATTTATTTTTTATATTTAAAATTAGATATACTTCCAATTCATTTTTTAAGTTGATTACCTTACTTTTTTTCTAAACTTTTACTGAAAGGGGAGGAGAGTGAATGAAGTGAACAAATCTATAAAAGCTTAGAGAACAAGAGGGGAGCCATCAGAAGAAGACAAGAGATTCTTGATTAGTTTCTTGAAGACCCATGGGGATAGGACTGTTTCAAAAGAAAACAATAGCTAAGAATATGCTTAGGAATGGTTGTAGTAAAGGTAGGAAACACTGATTCTCCTCAATGGAATCAGAAAACTTCCAAGCCAGGTCCGAAAGTACAGAATGTAAATATGAGAGCCATAGTCAGAAACCTATGGGGCCAGTAACTAATTACAAACTTCTCACAGAACAGCTGGGTCCATATTCCCATTCATAATGCTGAGAGATGAGAAACAGCAACATTTGTTGTCATAATAAAACTGTCATAATAAAAGTTTATCCTGCAAAGAGAGTAAGCACTCTGCCCTGGGAAGGCCAGACTCCTCACACTGGCACCCCAAAAGAAAGGTACTCCATAGTCAACACTTAGGAGGGTGATTAGTGTGCCTGCACTTTCTGCCCATCCACCCTAGAGTGTTTCTAAGCAGTGGCACTGCTGACATTTTAGGCAGAATACTTCTTTCTTGTGGAGGTTGTCCTTCGAACTGTACTTTGTACTGTAGGGGGTTTAGCATCCACAAGCTAATGGAACATCCATTAGATGCTGGTACTAACCCCTTTGGTGGAAATCAAAAATTGCCAAATATACTTGGGGGGAAGAATCATCCCCAGTTGAGACAATTATCCCAGAGCAAGAGCTAAAGATAAGCCCAATCCACAAACAGAAAACTGGAGATGGCAGAGCGGGGAAAACATCTAAACAGATGCAGAGGGAGCTGTTTCTTCCTAAGTATAAATGGACAACCAAGATGGCCAGATAGTTGAGGAAAACTAACTGTAAAATAAAAAGACAAATAACCAAATTCAATAATTGACCCTCAGAGAAACTGATACTTAACATTCAAAGACAAGAAGGCAATTTTTTTTTAAGATTTTATTTATCTATTTGACAGAGATCACAAGTAGGCAGAGAAGCAGGCAGAGAGAGAGGGGGAAGCAGGCTCCCTGCTGAGCAGAGAGCCCGATGTGGGGCTTGATCCCAGGACTCTGGGATCATGACCTGAGCTGAAGGCAGAGGCCTTAACCCACTGAGCCACCCAGGCGCCCCAAGAAGGCAAATTTCTAAAAAGCTATAATTAATAGCCTCAAAAAGATCTGAAGACAATGGGTCGATAAAATACAAAGAAATTTTGTCATAGAAAATGAATAAAGAGAATAAAGAAAAGCTTATGGAAATGAAAATATGATTCTTCCACTCCAAAAAAAATAAAACAAGAAAAATAAAAACCTTACAACTTAACTGAAGCTCTAAAAATTAAACTCAAAAGACGTATTCTGCAACTAGAAAATATCAGTTATAGAAAATATAAAAGAGGAGTTAGAAAACACCATGGATGAACCCCCAAGGTTTAACATCTATAATAGTTCTGGGAAAAGAAAACAGAATGTAAGAAATAAGAGGGAGCTTTGAGAAATCTCCTCATTCTCTCCTCCATCTTCACCAAAGCTTAAGAGAGATGCTAGTGTTCACACTGAAAGCAAATCTCACTCTTATACACGTCTTGACTCAGAACAACAAGAGCGGGGGAAAAAAAAAGAACTAAAATCTCAGGAGAGGGAGGTGCACCAATGATTATTTACAAATGAACAGGAATCAGAATAGTGGAGTTCTAGTGAGCACACTGGATGGAGATAGAGCAATGTTTGAAATTCTGAGGACATGATTTTTTTTTTAAAGATTTATATATTTATTTTAGAGAAAGAATGAGAGAATATGCATGGGCCAGAGTGGGGGGTGGCAGGCAGAGGGAGAGAGAGAATCTCAAGTAGATTCCCTGCTGAGCACAGAGTCCCATGCAGAGCTCAATTTTAAGATCCTGGGATCATGACCTGAACCAAAATCAAGAGTAGGACACTTGACTGAATCACCCAGGCACCCCCCGAGGGACATGATTTTTTAACCTAAAACTCTATGCAAAGCCTGACTGTCAGGTGTTTTTCTACATACCCTTTCTGGAAGTGCTAATGAGGATATGCTTTGGAAAATGAAACTGGGATCTAAGAAAGAAAGGGCATAAGATACAAGAAAAAGTACAATTAAGCCAGAAGTGAAATGAAGAGAAATTTCAAAATGAAAACTCTTCAGTTAGTCAAAACTGGAAATGCAAGTCATTTTAAGAAGAAAGTAGATTCCACTGACCCAGCGATTAAGAAGAACCTGAGAGACTGAAGCCATATGTCAAAAGATCCTTTTTTTTTTTTAAAGATTTTATTTATTTATTTGACAGATAGAGATCATAAGTAGGCAGAGAGGCAGGCAGAGAGAGAGAGAGAGAGAGGAGGAAGCAGGCTCTCCGCGGAGCAGACAGCCCAATGCGGGGCTCGATCCCAGGGTCCTGGGATCATGACCTGAGCCGAAGGCAGAGGCTTTAACTCACTGAGCCACCCAGGCGCCCCCCAAAAGATCCTTTTTAACAAGTCACCGTTCACTGATAAGGACTGCTTTGTCATCAGCACAGAAATGATTTGAATGCACGTTCCCATGCATGCATGTGAGTGCACACACACACACACACACACACACACACACTTCTCAAAATATTAAAGAGTGTACAAAATCTGGGAAATCAATGCTGGAATTAGGTTAATCTGCAAATTTTACAGTACCCTGTCTTGGTCTTTTCTGGCACTATAACAAAATACCACAGACTGCGTAGTTTAGAAACAATAGAAATTTCTTTCTCACAGTTCTGGAGGCTTAGAAGTCCAAGATCTAGGCACCAGCATGGTCATGGTCTCATGAGGGCTTTCTTTCTGGTTCAAAACTGGAACCTTCTTGCATTGTGGAAGGGCCTAGCAATCCCACTGGAGCCTCTTTTAGAAGGCACTGATCCCATTCATGAGGGGTCCACGGTCATGAGCCCAACCTCTTAATATCATCATCTTGGGGTTGTTAGGATTTCAACATATGAATTGGGGGTGGAGGAAGACACAAATACTCAGCCCATAGCATGTCCTACAGTAATGTAAGACTTGAAGTTTTAAAAATTGATGGAAGGTGCTGAGAAATTGCAATGGTGTGATAGTATGAAGAGTGACAAGTAAGAAGAGAAGCTGATAAGAATTCCTATGTCAACACATGGGGAAATAGCTGATTTTGTTGAGCAGTTATGTCTTATTTTTAGTCATGTTGCAAGCTTTTTCTCAGTCATTATCAGTTTAATCCTCACAATAATATTATGAGGTGGTTATGATGATCCCAGTTTTACTTACAAAGACATTAAATAATTTGTCGCAGGTCACTAAACCCTATATAGCAGGATCAGCTTTCTCAATCAGGCCTTCTTATTATTCTAAATTCCAGGCTTTCTTTTTTCCATTCCACCGGCATGAGAGACAATATAAACCTAATTTAACAGATGGAAGGTACAAGTTCTGACTGAGGAAGTTCACAAAATTTATCTCGGACACTTTTCTGAAGACCTAAAGTCCCAAAATTAGCTTACACTGGGGACATCCTCAAGAACAAGGACTACTTCCCTCCCATTGTGTGCAACAATAAAAGGCCATCTACAAAGTGTTTCCATATAGTTCAAGAAAAGTTTCATAAAATCAAAAAAAGTCCAGGAAAAAGCATTTAAAATGGCAAAGGGTTAGATGTGCTGTTTTATGAAGATGGACTAAAAAGAGAGAAATCATTAGCATAAAGAAAATCATGAAGACTGTAAAGAAGAACATACGTAATCCTGCCAGAATACTAGATCAAGCAAACATCTCAGAAAGTTTTCAGAAAGGAGACTTTAGAGAAAAGCAAAGGAAGAAAAGCAAATAATCCCATTTTAAAATGGACCAGTGATTTAAATAAACATTTCTCCAAAGAAAGTAAACATGCAAATGGCCAATAAGCTCATTAAAACATGTTCAACAACATTAGTTAGTAGGGAAATGCAAATCAAAACCATAATGACATTTCCTAGCCACCCACTAGGATGGCTATAGTGAACAAGCAAAACAAACAAACAAACAAACAAACAAAAAAACCACAATAACAAGTTTTGACAAGGATGCAGAGAAAAAGTATCTTCATACATTGCTGGTAGGAATGTAAAAATGGTTAACTGGCTCTGGAAAAAAATGTCAGTTCCTCTCTCTACATATATATTTACATAGACATAGACATAGCTGCCATATGACCTAGCAATTCCATTTTTAAATGTACACCAGAATGTAATGAAGTATGCCTACACAGAAACTTACACATGAATGTTCATAGTACCCAGATTCGTAATAGCCAAAAAGTGGAAACAACACAAATATCCACCTGCTGATGAACAGATTAAGTAATGCCGCATAGCCATACAATAAAATATTATTTAGCAGTAAAAATAAATGAACTACTTATACATGATATAGCATGGATAAAACTTGATAACATTATGTTAAGTGAAAGAAGTCAAACAAATAAAACCCCATACTATGTGATTACATTTATATGAAATGTCCAGAATAGGCAAATCCATTTAAGTAGAAAGTAGATTAGTGATTGCCTAGAGCTAGGAGGAAGAAGGAATAGAGAATGACAGCTAGTGGGTAGAGGGTTTCCTTTTAAGGTGATGAAATATTCTAAAATTAGATTGTATATAATTCTATGAATGTACTTTAAAAGGTTGAATTGTACAGTTTAAATGGACAAATTTTAGGGCGCCTGGGTGGCTCAGTGGCTAAGCCACTGCCTTCGGCTCAGGTCATGATCTCAGGGTCCTGGGATCGAGTCCCGCATCGGGCTCTCTGCTCAGCAGGGAGCCTGCTTCCTCCTCTCTCTCTGCCTGCCTCTCTGCCTACTTGTGATTTCTCTCTGTCAAATAAATAAATAAAATCTTTAAAAAAAAAAAATGGACAAATTTTAAAGTATGTGAATTATATCTTAATAAAGCTTGTTTTTTAAAGGTAAAAGATAATTAAATAACCATTAATGATAAAACTGTCAGTAAACTAGGATTAGGGGGAGAACTTCCTCAACTTGATTAAAAAATATCTACAAAAAAATCTGCAACTAGCATCATACTTAATTATGAGAACATCAGACCCCTCCCCACTAAGATCAGGAAAAAGGCAAGGATGTCCCCTTTCACCATTCCTTTTTATCATTACACAGGAAGCTCTAGCTAATGCAATAAGAAAAGGAAATAAAAAGCATACAGTTTGGGAAGAAAGAAAACTGTCCTTGTTTGCAGATGACATGATTGTCTATTTAGAAAATCTGAGAGGATCAAGAAAAGAACTCCTGGAACTAGTAAGTCATTATAAGCAAGATTTCAGGATAGAAGCCCAAGACAGGTTAACAGTCAATCACTTTCCTGTACACAGCAATGATCAAGTGGAATTTGAAAATAACAAAATTTACATTAGCATCCAAAAATGGAAATACTTAGGCATAAATCTAAAAAAGTAAGGATATGATAAATACATATTTATACATATAAATATATACTTTTATATACCTATATATGTATATGGAAAACTGAAAAACTGATAAATGGAATCAAAGAACTAAGTAAATGTAGAGACATTCCATGTTCATGGATAGGAAGACTCAATTTTTTGAGATGTCAGTTCTTCCCAACTTGACCTATAGATTTAATGAAATCAAAATCCAAATCTCAACAAGTTATTTTATGGATATCGACAAACTGATTCTAAAGTTTATAAGAGACAAAAGACTTAGAGTAGCCAACACAATACTGAAGAGGAACAAAGTTGAAGGACTGACACTTCTTGATTTCCATAAAGGTTTGATAATCAGGGGAGTGTGGTATTAGCAAAAGAAAAGACAATTAGGTAAATTGAACAGAATAAAAAGCACAGAAACAGAATCCAATGAATACAATCAAATAATCTTTGGCAAAGAAATGAAAGCAATGTAATGGAGCAAAGATACTCTCTCCAATAAATGGTACTTGAAAAACTGGATAGCCTCTTGCCCCCCTCCAAAATATATAGATATAGATATAGATATAGATTTTATATATATTATATAATATTTATAAATATATATATTTTATATATTATAAAATATATATTATATCTATTTTATACATATATATCTATATATAGATATTTATATCTATATCTATTTATATCTATATATAGATATAAAGGATCTATACACAGGCCATACACTTTCAAACTCTTCATAAAATTTAACTCAAATGGATAACAGACTTAAATGTAAAACACAAAACTACAAAACTCATAGACGATAACATAGGAAAAAGCCTAACTGACCTTGGGTTTGGTAATGACTTTTTGGATACAACACCAAAAGCACAGTTTATTAAAGGAAAAATTGGGGGTGCCTAGGTGACTCAGTCGTTAAGCATCTGCCTTTGGCTCAGGTGATGATGCTGGGGTCCTGGGATCAAGCTCTGCACTGGGCTCCCTGCTCAGCAGGAAGCCTGCTTCTCCCTCTTCCACTCCCCCTGCTTGCATTCCCTCTCTCACTGTGTCTCTCTGTTAAATAAATAAAATCTTTAAAATAAATAAACAAATAAATAAATAATTGATAAGCTAGATTTCAATAAAATTAAAAATATCTGCTCTGCAAAAGACACTGTCAAGATCATGAAAAGACAAACCACAAGCTAGTAGAAAATACTGTTACACAAAATATACAAAGAACGCTAAAAACTCAAGCATAAGAAAACAAAAAAAAGCTAACTAAAAATGAAATACCTCAACAGACACCTAGCCAAAGAAGAAATACAGATGGCAAATAATCCTATGAAAAATTGTTCGATATATGTCATGATAGAAATGCAAATTAAAACGAGTTACTGCTCTATACCTACTATAATGACCAAAATGCAGAACACTGACAACACCCAAAGCTATTGAGGATGTGGAGCAAAAGTGCTCTCATATTCTACTGGTGAAAATGCAAAACAGTGCAGCTACTTTGAAAGATACTTTGATGCTTTCTTTAAAAACTACACACTTCTTACTATATAATCCAGCAATAGCACTACCTGGTGTTTACCCAAAGGAATTGAAAATGTATGTCCACTAGAATAATCTGCACGTATTTATAGCAGCTTTGTTTATAATCACACACACTTGAAAGCAACCAAGATGTCCTTTAGTAGGTGAATGGATAAATAAACCATAGTATATCCACAGAATGGGATATTATTCAGCACTTAAAAAAAAAAAAAAATGAGTCATGGAGCAAGGAGAAGACATGGAGGAACTTGAAATGCAGATTACTAAGTAAAAGAAGCCAATCTGAAAAGGTTACATGCATTTTGGTCTGAACTATATAATATTCTGGGAAAGGCAAAACTATAGAGATGGTAGAAAGATTAGTGGTTGCCAGGGGTTGAGGAGAGAGGAAAAGATGAACAGGCAGAACCCAGAGGATTTTCAGGACAGCGAAACTGCACTGTATTGAACCATAATGATGGATACACGTCATTACACGTTTGGGAACCCTAACATAAACTACAGGTGATAATGATGTGTCAATACAGGTTTGTCATTTGTAACAAATGTATCGCTCCGGCGGGGGATGTTGATCATGCAGGGGGCTGTGAGGGGGTTGTGGGGAGCAGGGAATACACATAAAATTTCTGCACCTTCCATTCAATTTTGCTGTAAGCCTGAAACTTCTATAAAAAATAAAGTCTATTTTTTTAAAAAGGAAAGATAACACCATTATATTCATTTATAGAATTCTTTTCCCCCAAGAGGTGATAGAAGCCAGAAACATGGGTAAGCCTAAGCATGTGAGGTGGTAAATAGCATATAATGTGTTCTTAAGGAAATTAAAACTATTTGGATGGTATCCAGAATCTTTAGAATTTGAACCTTTTAAGGAGATCATCATCATCTCCCACAAAATGTTTCCTTTGTGTTAGTTTTATGAAACAAAATATTAGGCAGAGTTGATCATTAGACTGAAGTTGGATAAGTTTTGTTCTCTCTCTTCCTCTTCAATAGCCCCAAAATTTTCCCGGCAGAATTAACAAAGGTTACTAATCACAAGAATAGAAAGGAGTAATAAAATAATAAATAAATAAAAATAATAGCATTTTTCTTCTGTGGCAGACCTAAAAATAATAATATACAGAATACCAAAGGGCCACAGGACACCGGAACATGCTGGAAGTTTCTACATGCAAACTTTGCAGCAAAATGTAAAATACCACAGTGCAGGTAGTACTATCAAAAGAAATATTTTCTCCACACTGTTGCCACTCTCCATCCCAACAACAAAAAGAAAACTCTCACAAGCACATACTCAAGACAAATTTTCTGTGGATGGAAAAATCAGTTGTTCAGGGTTTTTAAAATAAGTCGCTGAAATATTATTTTGGTAAGGTTGGGAGATGATGAGCAATTGCTTGTTCAATGAACCTTTAAGTAGCATAGTTGACCAAAGATTCTCGCCGCAGAGCAGTTTCATGTGTGCAGCCCAGCTGGAAGTAAAAATGCACACAAAAGAGAAAAAACAAACCACTGAGTTATTAAGCTGAGACAGTAGAGTAGCTCTGGATTTTTTTTTTGTTCCTTTTCCCCATAAAGATACCATTTGGTTGAATAAACAGTGCATTCTTTGCATTTAAATAAACTTAATTTTAAACAGCAGAGGGAGGAGGGGAAAGGAAACTAAACCAAACATAAAACAAACCCAGAGATCATTGTAAAAGAGACTTCAAACCAAATTTTTATTTTAATTAAGACAACACTCAACAATAGAATTCTGGGAAGGATGTTGAGGCAAGAAACAAAATCTTTTTCTTCCAATCGTACTAATCAGTTTAAGTGGATGGCTTCCAACCACCTATATAATTGCATGGGCCCCAGTCGGACAATGTGGCAAGGGAAGCTTGTATCGCTTAGGAGACTTGGTGGTTACTTATAGAAAGCCTCAAAACAATGTGTGTTTCCCTTCGCTCTAACTTAGAACTAAAACCCAGGAGGTTACAAAAACAAATGGCACATTCTTGCTAGTCTAAACAAACTCCTTTGAAGTATCTTCTGCCATATGAAATGCACCTCTGTTCCCTTCTGAGAAGGGAGCAAAGGAAGATTATAGAAAGAACTCCTCTCAGGAAGGAGAAACTTTCTTGCATATTTTAGAAATCTGTGGCCGCCTCAAGGCACATTCATTATCTTAATCTTGCCAAAGCCTCCGCTGCTTCTTAAACTCTGGCCAAAAGCCAAAGCTTCTCTAACAGTGTTCTAATCATTGGATTAATCTTTGCTCACCCAATCTTTGTTGACTCATCACCTTCTTTAGCACAGAACACCAGTATGACCCAGAGCAACCTAGGACCAGAGTCTGCCCCTTTACCTTAAGGAAACGTAACTACATTAGCTTTTCCTTAAGGTAGAGAGCAGAGGATAGACAGGATGTGACCAACTGGAAGCTGGGAGATGAAGACCTTCTGAAGAGAGAGCTAAAACCAACATGGCAGCTCCAAACCCCACAACAATGAGAGGCTCAAGAAAAGCAATGATCTCTCTCTTTTGTCTTTGGCTGTAAAGTTTTTTTGTTGTTGTTGTTTTGTTTTTGTTTTTGTTTTTATTTTCGTTTTTGTTTTTGTAGCGTTGAAGATTGGCTATAGGAAAATGTGATGGAGATTTTTCTGGCAACAGGAAACCAAGGTGAATTTGTGAGTCATTTATTTCCTGAAATATAGACCTCATGATTCCCTTTTCAATTTCTATACACCTTTCTCTGTTGCTCATGTAACATTAAAGGAGGAAAGGGGAACAAAGATTTTTTTCTCATTAATATCTAAGAAACTCAGAAATAGTGGAGGAGTCCATAATTTGAACCAACTTTCTTGCTAAAAATAAGTAATCAGAAAATTAGTTCAAAATACCAGAAAATAATTAAAAAAGCAGTGCAGAATGTATTTGAAAGCATCAGGGAGTTAATAAGTTATAGGATGTGATAGAGGATAAAGAATCAAGAAGGTGAACCCAGCATGTGGGAGCATTTTTCCATTGCAGACTTTGCTGAAAATGAAGCAACTGACTTAAAGACTAAGTAGCTTTTTTAGTAGCCTCACAAAATTAGCAAAGCAGAGATCAGAATCCCAGAAATGGGATAGTCCTGGTACACTTTCAGTGCTTTGCATAGGACCTCAAAGTGTTGATCCTAGAATTAAGACTGAACTGAAATAGTCAGTTTCTTGCAGATAATTTGTCTTAGATCCTGTTTTCCTAAAAGATCACAGTTCCTCGATGTTCCTATGTTGGTTTCACATATCTGGCTGAGGCAAATATCATTTCTCTGTGAGGAAGGATAATCTCATACTAGGCTCCAAATTATTTTTATAGACTGCTTACATTGTCCAGAAGAGCCTGAGTGGCTCAGTTGGTTAAGCATCTGACTCTTGATTTTGGCCCAGGTCATGGTTTTGGGTTAGTGAGATCTAGCCCCGTGTTGGGCTTCATGCTCGAAATGGAGCCTGCTTGGGATTCTCTCTGTCCTTCTGCCCCTCCCCACTGGCACAAGTGCCCTCTCTCTCTCTAAAAATTAATTAATTAATTAAATATATAAGTATATTGTTCAACATAGAGTTCAACGTAGCCCAAGCAAACAAGGACACAAGCTATCATATAAGAAAGGTGAAAAAAAGGGGAAAATAGATCATAGAGATAGAAATATATTCTATCTGTTAGAGATATAAAATTTTAAAATAAAGCTCCTTCTTATGTTTAAGAAGATAAGGTAGAAAAATTGACTTGTCCTAATTTATATGAAACTTTTCTAGTTTCAGTGTCGGAAATCCTAGCAAATCAAGAGGGTTGACCTCCTGAGAAAAGACAATATTGAAAATTTCCACAAAGAACTGGAAACTATTTTTTTTAAATGTCAATTCTACAAATGAAAAATATAATAACTGAAATTAACGACTCAATAAATGGGCTAACTAGTGCAGTAGGCACACTAGAAAAGAGAACTAGTAAATTAAAATTAGGTCAGAAGAAAATATCTAGAAAGAAAAAAGTATCCAGAAGGAAGACAAAAGGAAGTACAATACAAAAAAGACAGTAAGAAAGAGAAGAGAGAAGGGGACTAAAAAACACATAATTTGAGTTCTAAAAAAGGAGAGAAAAAGTGGGTCATGACCAATATTTTAAAAGATAATGACTGGAAATATCTCAAAACTGATGAAATACATCAAGACTTGAATCAAAATGCACTATGAACCCCCAGCAGGATGAAATCTTCAGCCCATCAGAGTGCAAGGGCTGAAAACAAAGGAAAAGGAAAAGTTTTGAAGTCATTAGAAGACAGTGACAAATGACTTACTGTTAATAGTGACACTTGGACATCTGCCTTCTAAACAGAAACAGTAAGATCCAGAAAACAATGGAAATACCTCCTAAGGCCATAAAAGAGAACCATATCTAGGACTTCTAGAGGATGAGATGGACACCCAAATCCGAATCTCTTAAAAAATCCTTCAAAAACTAGCTAGAATAGCAAGGAAAGCCAATTAAGCCCTCTGTAACTATGCCTAGAGAATGACTAAGAAATAGACTATCACAAACATATAACTCCCTGAGAGTAGGAAACAAATCCTTCAAAACCAGCAGTGCCAGCTCCAGGACACATGCTTAAGCCTTATCACAGGATGCCCCAAAAGATCAATAAAACAGGAAACGGTATCACGGTATTAACAGTGATGACAAAGGATGAAGACACATTATCTTCTCCCCCCACCAAAAAAAAAAAAAAAGAGAGAGAGAAAGACTTCAATTCAGAATAGAGAAATTCTTACAACCGGTCTGCAACCTAGCAGAATTCCCTGAAAAATAGGTAATTAGAAGAAGTACAAGCCCAGAGGTTGGGTCTCAGGAAGGCAACACTTCTAAGCAGGGGGTGTTGGTGGGGAAGTGGTAGGACTTTGTAGTCTCAGTGGTCATGGAAAGAAGGAATTACAAACAATGAAAATTAGGGGGCTATCGGGGAAAAAATCACAAATTCAGGAGATAGATCAAACTCTGCCCTTACCCCTGCATAGAAAAGGAAACTATTTTTTTTTTTAATTGAAGTTTATTATACTAAAAGAAAGGGACATTCCTGAACTAAGAAATCAAGTAAGCCACCTAAAGCCATCATATCTTCCTACAAGTGTTTATCCAGAAAAAAAATAAGACCTTTAAAAATGAATAGAAAATAGCAAATAACATCCACACAAGCTAGTAATAGAAGAAAACAAGAAGTAAGAATAAAATATTTCAGCTAAGGAAAATTCTCACCATAAAATATAATACTCCAAACTGGAATAAATATCTTTAAGCAAAAACCACATATGTATTCCCATCAGAAATTTTTAAAAACAAAGATTAAAAATACATGAAAACACTCATGTGAAACAGGAATTAAGAGAACTTAGGAAGAAATTTTTTTACAAAGGACAAAATCCTCTTGAAAATAAAAACATAATTAGATGTCAGAAGAAAAACCAATTTGATTAAAAATATATTGGAGGAATTAAAGAGACGAATAAAAATAACAAAGGGAAAAATAAACTCAGAGGTAAATAGGAGCAAAGTAAAAAAAAAAAAAAAAAAAAAAAAAAAAGGACATAAAAAGACAAGGAAAGAATTGGAATCACATAATTGGAGTTCCTGGGCATTTAGGCGGGCTGGGGGAAGAGGGACAGTTGTAGAAAACAAAGACAAGGTAGTTAAAAATGTATTTAAAAGTATAATAAATAAAGTTTCTGTATATAAAAGAAACCTGATCCACATATAATACAGTCTGCCATGTACCTGGAAAAATTGATCTGGAATGGTTAACTCCAGCATATACCATAATAACTTTATTAGACTTGAAAGAGAAAAGTATTTCTATGCCTGTCAGCAAAAGACCAAGTCACAAAGGAAGGCACAGTATGTCAAAAGCATTATAACAGAAGTATTCAATGCAAGAAAACACTAATTCAAAATTTCTAAGAAACTTAAGGGAAATGTGATTGAAGAATTTTATATGCAACCAAGCTTTCCTTGAAATAGCAAGGCTAATCTATACATATGCAAAATTAGAAAACACTGTACTCACAAGCCACCCCTAGGATGCTAGTTAAGGATCAGCTTCATATAGTCAAGAGATAACCAGGCAAAATTCAGCCAAAGCGTTGTTGATGACAGTTGAATATATTTAATTATGGATCTAAGACCAAAGCAAAAGCAGGGACAAGGAAAAAAGGACAGTATGTAAATTCTATACATTATGACCAAAGTAGGAACAGCTAAAATAATTTGAAAGAATAAGGTAGAATAAAAGAGAAAAGTAGGGGAAAAAATCTAATTTACTATTGCACTGAAGACCTGTGAAGTCAAAGTGTATCTTTTAAACAAGCAAACTAAATAGTGGAAACCTAAATGAAGAAACCTAAGTGCTAAGAACATTGTATAACATAATAGTAATTAGTAACCAATAGAATAAAAACAGAGAGTTTCCTAAATATAAAAAAAAAAAAAACCTATAAAAGGGAGCAAAGAAAACAGATCATGTAAAGAAGGAAAACAATAAATACAACAAAATCTACACAATAAATAAAACATAAAATAATGCAGCATATGAGCAAAGTAAGTCAATCGGAGAAAGACAATTATCATATGATCTCTGATATGAGGAATTTGAGAGGCAGGGTCGGGGGTTGTGTGGTAGGGGGGTAGGGAAGGAAAAAATGAAACAAGATGGTTATCAGGAAGGAGACAAACCATAAGAGACACTTTATCTCGCAAAAAAACTGAGGGTTGCGGGGGGCTGGGAGGGTAGGGATAGGGTGTTATGGACATTGGGGAGGGTATGTGCTATGGTGAGTGCTGTGAAATGTGTAAACCTGATGATTCATAGACCTGTACCCCTGGGGCAAATAATAGATTATATGCTAATAATAAAAAATATATAAAATAAAAGTAAAAATAAAAATAAAAAATAATAACAAAATAATTTAAAATAATGCAGCATAACTATTGTATCAATAAATAATTGATGAACATGAAACATTCATTGGATAAAGGACTTCCAGATTGGTCTAAAGGATCAATCTGGAACTGGAATTCTATAACAAAGAGATTCATAGGGTCTAAAAATTAAGGGGATGGACAAATATATAGCAGGCAAATGCAAATACTGGGAAATCAAGTAGAGAGAGCTTGATATTAGATAAGATTAAATATAGACCAAAAAGCATTAAACATGGTAAAGAAAAACATTTTATTATGCTAAAGGCAACAAATTCCAGTGAAAATAAACAGTTACAAATGTCTATGCAACAAATAACTTAAGATATCTTTGATAAAGCAAAGTATAGAGATGCAAGGAAAAAAATGGACAAAAAGATTAATAGTAAGAGATTTTGAAACAACATTCTCAGTCTAAGATAAACTAAGTGGGCCAAAAATAAGTTATACTATTAAAGTTATAAGCAATATAACCCATAAAGCAGAACCTTTAGGTATATATTGAAATTTTCCTAGTGTGGTTGACCTTAGCATAATTAAACCATTTACAAAGATTTACCATATGTAATTAGATCATGAAGAAAATCTCAAAAAATTCTATGCAAGTTTTAAGTTAAAATTAATAGCAAAACTTTAAATGCATTGGAATTTTTAAAAATCATATAAGAAGTAAAAAAATAAAAGACCAAAATTGTAGAATGTCTAACACAAACATTTGCACTACCTATTGAAATATATGAACTGAGATTAAGTAAATGATTAGAGAAAACCTAATAACCTTAAATAATAGCCTTATAGCCATCAAAACTGAAGAATAAAATTATAAGAATGAAATGAAAGCCTCCATAAAACTAGAAAAAAAGTATAAACTGAAAAAGGATAGAAAAAATAATAAAAGAATAAATGTAATAGAAAATAGAAAGATAACACAACTAGTGAACAAGCCAAACGCTTTTTCATTGAGGAAAAAATTACTAACATAGACAAACTACCAATTTCTATAATAGAAATGTATTTAAGAGAAAAAAGAAAAAAATATAAAGTAAGAAATACAAGGGAGTAATAAACATTAAAAGAGATGAAATATTCAAAATAATAAGGCATTACTTTGCAAAATTATGTAATTTGAATATCAAGATCAGATGAAGTAAATAATTTCATAGGGAAATACAATTTGCAAAAATTTACCCCAGTAGAGACAGAAAGTCTAAACCAACCAATTTCCAAGGAAATTGAAAAATTGTTAAATAATTATCCCACAAAAATAAGTTCCAGTCCTGATAATTTCCTAGGAAATTCTACCAAATATCCAAAGACCAGTTAATCAAAATGCTACATGAATTGTTCCAGAAATAGGAGAGCAAAAGTGAAAAACCTCAAAACATTTTTATGAAGCTAGTATACAATGATACCCAAAACAAATAAAGCTAGCATAAACAAAAGAATCTAGAGATAAGTTATTAGAAATAATACTTGAAGTAAATATCTAAAATGTAATGGTATTACTGTGTATCAGCAATCAAATTTGCAGTAATATTGCTTGTATAAACATCAAAATTACCAAATACATATGAATAGATCTAATGAAGAACACACCAAATCCTATGCAAAAAGAAAAACTATAAAAAATTGAGAGTTCAAGAGAATGAAAAATAAACCAGAGACTGGGGGAGGAAAAAACTGGTATGAAAAGGACATGTGTTTAAAACTATACAAAGAACTCTTAAACTCAATAAAAAACCGAACAACCCAATTAAACAGTTGGCAAAAGATCTAAATCAACAACTCACCAAAGAAGATACATAGCAAATAAACATATGAAAGGCTTACCAACAACATACATAATTACAGATTGCAAAATAAGACAATGATGTATCACTATACATCTATTAGAATGACAAGAAAAAAGAACAGAAACCATACCAAATACTGGTAAGGATGTGGAACAATAGGAACTCTCATTCATTGCTTGGGAAGACCACAGATTGGTACAACTATTTTGGAAAATTCTTTGACATTAATTTCTAAACAAAAATACATTACAACATGACCAAAACATTTCACTCTTGATTTTTTTATCCAATAAAAATATTACTCCAAGAGATATGTACAAGAATGATTATAGCAACTTTGTTTCCAAAGGCCCCAAAGTATAAACTTAATTATCCTATTACAGTAAATGTATAAACGACAGTGAGTTCATTCACAGGGTGGAATTCTGTGCAGCGATGAAAATGAACAAAATGAATAACTTACAGCTACGGAGCAACACTGGTGAGCTTCAGAAACACAGAACTGGCAATAGAAGCTACACACAGAGGAGTATATACTGTATTAATCTCTTGGTGTGAAGTTCAAAACATGCAAAACTAAGTTGCAATGCTTTGATGGGAAAGAAAAGCAGAAAAGTGATTATCCTGGGAGTCAAGATCCTGGCTGCCTCTGGAAGGAGGGAAGGGGGGTGCCTGGATGGGGACACAGAACAGCTTCCAGAATGTTAACAGGGTTCCATTTTTTCCTCTGAGTGGTGATTGCCTACGGGCTCACTAAGGGATACATCACCAAGCTGCACCTTTTCTGTTTTGTGCAAGTTCTGCTGAGCAAAGAAAACAGTTGGTAGAGAGTCGACAGCTTATTTCACAGTAAAAATATTCAAATGAAAAGTTATACATGCTTTTTTTAACCTTGTTTATCTCAAGTTTTTATTTAAATTAGTTAACCTATATGGTAAAGTTAGTTTCAGGAGTAGAATTTCGGGATTCATCACTGACATTTAATACCCAGTGCTCATGAAGACCAGCACCCTCCTTAATACCCATCACCCATGTAGCCATCCCTGCCCACCTCCCTAATATATACTTTTGATATGATACAATTTAGGGAGTATCAAAAGGTATAGGATGAAAATGAAATATCTCTCACCAGTAATGTGTCTTGTATATCTTTTTAAAGTTTTCCATATATAAGCCGAAGAAAGGAAGGGAGGCAAGGAGGAAGGCGAGGAGGGAGAGAGAGAGGGGAAAGGAGGAATGAAGGAAAGAAGGGAGGGATGGAAGGGAGAGGAGAGAAGCAGGGGTGGAGGAAGAGATCGATAATAGAGGGAGAGAGTATAAAAGAGAGATGAGAGATAAAATAATAGAAGGATAGAAAAATAGGTGTTCTAACGGATAAACATGCCATGAAAAAGGGAACATAAACTGTATTCACACTCCTCTGCATTGTACCTTTTCCATTGAACGAAATGTCTTGGAGGTTATTCCATATAAGCATATAAAAATATAGCATGTTCTTTTTAATGACAATATTATACCTGCAAAAATGTACCAAAATTTCTCACCCAGTCATTACTGATGGAGACTTAGATTGCTTCTATTCATTTGTCAATACAAATAATTCTGCAATGGACCTGATATATGTGCTGCCTTGATACATGAAAATATATGTAGGCATGTTTCTAGAAGAGACACTGCTGTCACAGAGTGTGCTGATAGCTACCGATCTCCAGATTTGGATCCATTTACATCCCAACAACAGTGTATGAGAGGACTGATCCCAATCTCACCAACACTGTAATCCTCAATGTTTCGATCTTTGCCAACAAATTTGTAAAAATTGACCTCCAGTTTAAACTTGGGCTTCTGTCATTAAAAGTTATTTTGCACATCTTTTCATATCATTCATATATATATACTTCTTTTTCTGGAACCATCCATCTCTACCTTTTGTCCACGTATATTTGAAATAACACAGTTTTTTAGCTGGGAAGTCGAAGATTACAATACAAGACTTAGTAAAATTTCCCTCCCATCCTTTGACCTACATCACCCAGCATCCCTCTCCCATAAGCAACCAATTCTATTACTTCAGCATATATCCTTCTGAAAAAATCCTATGTATAAGTGTGTAAAAATATGCAGGTGTTTGTTTCCCAAATAGTAATTCACTCTACACCTTCTTCAGTACTTAAACCAAAGATTTCCAAAGACTTCTGAGGCCTTCCCCACTCCCAGCTAACAAAGCAGAAGCATGCCATAGCGAATAATTCCTACCATCCAGTGACAGCAAGGAAGGCTTAAATATGGATGGCAGAAAGAAACCAGGAGAAAAAGAGATCTGTTTCTAAGACGTTTTTCATAAGGCTCTGCCCTGAAACCGCAGGGATAAACAGCCCCTCCCAAAGTGCTGAGGAAAGCAAACAACAGATGTACAACAGGGACCTGAGCACATCGGGAGGGGGGCAGCACAGACGTGGGTGTCCTAGCCAGCAACGGGGAGGAAGGATGGTCAGTGTGAGGCCAGACAGGTGGGAATGTAGCTCACACAGTAGGGTTGGCAGTGCCACGGAAGCAGAGCTCCGACCCGTGAAGGCAGCCATCGGTCCTTTGCCTGGGTGTAGGGTGACACAGTGTCCAACGGCAGAGGCCCAGAGGAGCAAGGGCAACAACAGCAGCACAAGTCAGAGAAGCACGAGATGTCCTATAAGAGTGGGACAAGGACTTGGCACCGAGAATGTGCAGAGCAACACGAGATTCTAGAACAGACAACATGAGTCAGACAACATGAGCTCAGGGTGGGGCTTAGTCCCACACCAGGATCCCAGCAGAGACATGGCTGCTAGGCACTGTGATTACCAGAGCAGGGATGAGTGATTAAACAAGATCTTACCTGCACTCTGCATATTATAATTAGCTGTGTGCTGATCTAAATTAATTAGGAGGTAGAGTTTTATGTACCTCCTCCATAGGATTGTCTGGTTCTGCTCAACTTAATTCCCTTTCTTGTTTTTCAATATTCCTAATTGAAGAACTTTAGCCATTATTGGAGAACCGAAATACCCAGCCTAACTACCTGACCATCCAGTAGGGCTCTTGAATGCATCAGTGGGGCTACCTTTGCCTCAGTTCAATCATCCATTCTTTGTCCACTGATCACTATTAAGCACCTACTGTGTTCCAGGCCAAGCAACAGAAGCTGAAGGCAGGACAAGTGAAGCAGGGCGTCCCTACTCTCCAGGAATCTAACCTGCTGTGGGTAAGAGAGACAGATAATTAAAGCAAATCATTAAAATCCAGTACAAAAAGTTCTGCAATAAAAATATTAACTGAGTGCTTTACAAGTACAGAGGAAAGAGTCACACCAATTCTGCTTAACGTTGTCAGAAAAAGACTCCCAGAGGAAATGACATATGAGCTAGGTCTTAAAAGGGGATTTATAGGAGCTTTCTGGCTGAGGAAGGGAGGAAGACGTTCTGGGCTGGGAGAACAGCGGTTATAAATGTGGAGTCATATGTAGGCGTAGCATTTCCAGGGAAGACTTAGAAGTTCATTGCAGCTGAAGCAAAGATGTATGGCAAGAGAAGGCGCCAGAGAAGAGGGAAGTGAAATCCCACTTGCCAAAGCAATTGGGAAACCAGCAAGACACAGCCTGTATGGATTCGAACGAGAGAAACCAGTGGCCAAGAAGGTAGTGCAATCAACTTCAGAGAACAAGGAGGGCCACCAGCGACGCACGTACTTGGGATGGACCATCCAGCTAGGACCTGCCTCAAGTGGAATTTTGCAGGTCATCTGACTTTACACATCAATCCTGAGCAGGAATGACCCCTCCCATCCTTACACCCGTGGTTCTCAGCAGGAGTGGAATGGAGGCCAAGTGTCCCAGGTCAGGGTGGCTACGGGCATCTGGTAGGTAGAGGCCAGGGATGTGACTGAACATCTCACCATGCACAGGACAGCCCCCACAACTGGGATAAGCTGGTCCAAATGTCAATCATGCCAACACTGAGAAACCCGTCCCATACACATAATAGAAATATTTAACTCACATACGGATCTCTCCCACTACTGCACAGTGGTTACATCTCTTTTAAAATCCAAAAAATGAAGCCACATGGGTGGCTCAATCAGTTAAAGCATCGAACTCTTGATTTGGGCTCAGGTCATATCAGGGTCCCAGGATGGAGCCCCACTTTGGCTCTGCACTTAGCAGGAAATCCACTTGATTCTCTCTCCCTCTGCCTCTCCCCTCCCTCACTCACATTTTCTCTCTCTCTCAAATAAATAAATCTTTAAAAAATAAATAGATAAAATCTAAGAAATGCCATTTTATCATTTATGTTGACTTCGGTATCACTTTCTCAGTCTTTCTATCTCCTGCCCTTGCCTTCTACCTTTAACTTCCTGAACTTCATTTTACCTGTGAACAACCTACTTCCTCACTGCACTATTCTGAAGCTTTTGGCATCATGTCTTTTCATGTCCATAATAATATCCTGCATTTATATTATCTTCACAGTGTTCAGCCTGTTCTCACCTCCATTTTGGAATTTGATCTGAATAGATAGTTCTCCATAGAAGATATACAGATAAAAAACAAGAACAGGAAAATATACTCAACACTAGTAGTCACTGAGGACCTAACAAAACCACAATAAGATACTACTTAAAACCCATCAGGAGGGATATATATATCCCCCCCCAAAAAAGCAAAAAATAATAAGCATTGGCTAGGATATGAAGAAATTGGAACTCTTCTACATTGCTGGTGAGAATGTAAAATGGTTCAGCCACTGTATTAGTTCAGACTGCTAAGACAGAATGCCATAAAGCAGGTAGCTTAAGCAGAAAATGTTCATTTCCCACAGTTCTGGGGGTTGCGAAGTCTAAGATCAAGGTGATGGCAAATTCAGTTCCTATGAGAACCCACTTCCCAGCTTCAGACAGATTCCTACTCCCTATATCCTAACATGGTGTGGAGCGAGGGAGCACTGCTCTCTTCGTCTTATGAAGACATTAATCCCATCCTTGCAGGGCTGAACTCACGATCTCATCTAGACTTTCTACAGTTCCCACCTCCAAATATGGTCATATTTGGGCTTAGAGCTCAACATATGAATTTGGGGGAGGAGAGTATAGAGATTCAGCCCACAGTGATTTGAGAAACAGTTTGACAATTCCTCAAAACGCTAAACATAGAGTCAGCATATAGTCCAGCAATTCTGCTCCTACTTATATGCCTGAGAGAAAAGAAACCATGTCAACATGGAAACTTGTGTACCAATACTCATAATAGCCAAAAGATGGAGACAGCAACAACATCCACCAACTGATGAGCTGATATAAAATGTGGCGTATCTATACAATGGAAGAGTTTTGGGCCGAAAAAAAAAAGAAGAAGAAGAAGAAGAAGAAAGTGCTGGTACACACTACAATATGGAATGAACCTTGGACACAAAGGAAATAAATAAGCCATGAAGCCACAAACCATATGATACGTTTCTGTGAAACGTCCAGAATGGGCAAACCTAAAAACAGAAAGCAGATCGGTGGTCGTCAGGAGCTAGTGAGGCTAATGAAGATGATGAAACATTGATTCTAAAAATCTAAATCTAAAATCAATTCTAAAATCGATTGTGGTGATTGGCTGCACAACTTTGTGAGTACACAAAATACCCCTGACTTGTAAACTTTAAATGGACGAATTGTATGACGTGTATTGTATCTCAATAAAGCTGTCACAAAATGAGAAGAAATGAAGAGAGCCTGGATGGCAGTCTCGGGTTTCAATCCACTCCTAGAGCTCAGCCCTTGGGATTTGGGAGACATTGCATGCTAATAATTATGTTGCTTTTCTTGAATGAGCTAGTTCAAATGGATCTACAATAGTTGTTTCCAAAACTATAGTTGAGGACTGCGTCACCTGCCAAGAATGGGTGTTTTTCACATCAAGGGAACACAGTAAATATTATACTCTGGTCTCTACTTGAGCTGATCCCAACACAGCCTTTAGCTCCAGCCTTTGGGTTTCCCTGCTCACCCTAGAAAGATTTTATGAAGCTTTTATATACAAGATACAAAAGCTTTTTATAAACTTAAAAATTAGCAAATACATAATTAACATCTACTTCCTGGGCCTTTCCATTTTGATATTAGTTTTTCCATTGGTTTTTTATTTTAGTTGATAGCAGATGAAGAACATTTTAAAGGCCAGGCACACATTCCTTTATAAGTCAGCATGCCATTCATTAAAGCTCAATCTTAAAAATTGAGATACGAGATTAGGGCCTTACAGAACTGATAAAACTTCACACCCGAATGGACAAATGTAGACACCTTAGTGAAGAAGCACTTACACATTGGGTTACATTTGACCACACTGTTCCTCCAGAGATCCCACTCTGGTAAGGCCAGCAGAGAACAGGCAACTGATCTCAACAGCCCTTCCCAGTGAACTGATGGGACGATTACTCTTGCTTGAGGGTCAGTAGGCCTATTCTGTTCCTTTAGGGTAAGTGTAGCCACAGGTTTTATGGCATGGCTCAGACATGAGCCTTTACATCTGGCTCGGCCATCAACCCCTCAGCCCACAGAAAGCACTCACGTCCCTGCACTCTCTCGTGCTGACTTGCTGGTCACCTCCTGACTGTCTGAGTTCCTTCACACATGCTTCCGAGTCATGACCTCCACCTCAAGTCACACACAGAATGAACAAAGACCATTCCAGCATTATTTCTCATGTGAACCTGCTCTAGTTACCCCAGGGTCTTCAGTCATCCTGTCTTCTAAACTCTTGTCTCTCCCTGTGTAAGTCTCCCCTTAACGCTATATGATACTGGTTTCTCATTCTTTGCAGGAATACCAACTTTCTAGGTAGTGAGTTTCTTTGTCCAAGTCTCCCTGACCAGGGGCCCAGGAAGGGCTGGCAGGGATTCTAATAAAGGGGACAAATGACAGGGTGTTAGTGCAAGGCCAGGATGTGGCCAAAGGGGTAGTTCCCAGGCCAGCCGGCAACAGGTGACGAATCAGTGTCCATTGTCAATGATTGGTGCCCATAAAGTCTGGTTATGAGGTATTTTGAAAATCAACCCTCATAAGAGTTACCCATATCAGCCTGGAGCAGGACAAGTTATGTACTTGGGCTTAGCACAGTGTCAAAAAGAAGTTAAAGCTTTAGACATAGAAAATAAGGTCAGGAGCTAAAGAGACACAAGAAAAGAAACAAAACCAAAGTGAAGGGAAGGACCCAAGTAACCAGATCTAAGTAGAGAGAAAGTGGTAGTGAAAGAATGGGAGCCTTGCATTCCCAGTTCCAACTCCCAAACATTCTCCTCACTTGCTTGGGTCAACCTCATTCAAATTCCCATTTTCCAAATTAGTAAAACAACAAACTGAGGTTGCTGGGGGGGTGGGGTGGGAGGGATGGGGTGGCTGGGTGATGGACTTTGGAAAGGGTATGAGCTATGTATGGTGAGTGCTGTGAAATGTGTAAGCCTGATGATTCACAGACCTGTTTCCCTGGGGCAAATAACACATTATATGTTAATAAAATAAAATAAAAAAGAAAAGAAAATTAAAAGAAAAAAAAGGAGCCTTTTTAAAGCCCGCTTTTCAGAATTACTGAAAGACCTGGAGGAATAAACATTTTCTCTTCTGTAATAAGATAATAAAGCCCTATGGGGCATGTTCACATGTGGTGGTAGAATATTTCAAAGAGTCCGGTAACTACCTATTAATCAGCAAAAACTCACTATTAATCATTATCTCATGGTATCTCTAGTTCTTGGGTATATTTCTATCGTTATGCTTCTCAGGGTGCATTATCGTTAATTTCCTCTCATTCTTTCTCTCACACTAGGCTGTGGGCTCTTTGTGGACAGGGACATTATCCCAGTTGCCTCGCACAATGCATGCCTGTCCCAAAGGAGGTGCTCCGTAAGGATATGGTGAATGATTTAAGCAAATGGACCTCGGCAAGATCAGGAAGAAACAGCAGAGGCAGGACAATTTAAGCAAATGCAAAAGCTCCTATGGAAGGAATAAGAAGAATGTGTCCTCTGCCTTTAGCTGAATCTTAAGGGATAAGTAGGAATTAGCCAGTCCAACAAGATGGGAAAAAGAATTTCAGGCAGAATTTCAGGCAGAGGGAACAGTATGGTGGCATGACAATGTGAACAGATGAAAGAAGATAGTTTGTGTGCATCTGGAGAAGTGAAGACAGCAGAGTGTAGGGTCAGGGGCAGGGCCATTGAGCCTTGCCATGGACTTCAAACTTCATCCAAGGGTAGAGGAAAGCTGATACTTGGGGCTTGGGCAGAAAGGGTGACAGTGTTGCCATGAAAGAAAGGCCAATATGGGGCATAGCAGATCTGATGGAAGGGAGTCCAGTTTGGAGGCTACTGCTATCCTCTTTTGGGGGAGCATGAGAGCCAGACCAACGCTGGGAGAGTGGGAATAGAGACGGAGCTGTTCAAGGATTCTCTGAGGTGATTCCCTAAAGCAGGGCTCTGTTTATAAGCACAGAACGTCACCAATGATGGGGAAGAAGAGTATTAAAAGGAGACATTTTCTTAATTAAAACGATCTCTTCTGAGTAATTTACATTAGAGCTGTCCTAATGGAGATATAATTTACATAAGGGAAAAAATACCACCTTTCCAGTGAACTGCTCTACTAAGTCCAACAGATGGATAGAACATACAGCCACCCCCACAACCCATACACAGCACAGTTCCATCACCTTTAAACACCCTCTTAAAGCCTTCTGGGGTCAACTCCTCTCCTCGTTCCCAGCCCCAACAATCTTGTCTCTGTCCCTATAGTTCTGCTTTTTTTGGACTGCCAGACAAATGGAATCGCGCAGTAAATGTCTTCTGAATCGGATTTTTACCCATTTATTTTTGACTTGTCACAATGTATTTGACAGGCGTCCATTCTGCTGTGTGTGTAAGTAGTGTAACCCTTTTCACTACTGAGTAGTACTGTATTGTGTGGATTCCGTTGTTGGCTTAGCCATATGCCTGTTTAAAGGCAGTTGGGGACTTCTGGTTTGTGGCTATTATGAATAAAGCTGTTATAAATACACTGGTGCAGGTTTTATGTGACCATAAGCTTTCACAGCTCTTGGGTAAGTAAATAGGAATGGGTCCCCTGGATGGTAACGGTAAGTATGTATTTAACTCTAGAAGAATCGGTCAACTTTTGTCCAAAGGGACCGCAGCATTTTGCATTCCTACCGGAAGCTTGATGAGAGTCCCAGTTGCTAGGGTCAGGTACTGCCAGTATGTTGGAGGGTTTCTTTTGGCTTTTGTTTTGTTTTGGGGTTTTGTTCTTGTTTTTAGCCATTCCTTTTTGTTTGTTTGTTTGTTTGTTTGTTTAATTAATTTTTTATTTTTTATAAACATATATTTTTATCCCCAGGGGTACAGGTCTGTGAATCACCAGGTTTATACACTTCACAGCACTCACCAAAGCACATACCCTCCCCAATGTCCATAATCCCACCCCCTTCTCCCAAACCCCCTCCCCCCAGCAACCCTCAGTTTGTTTTGTGAGATTAAGAGTCACTTATGGTTTGTCTCCCTCCCAATCCCATCTTGTTTTTGAGTGTGTGTGTTTTAGCCATTCTAATAGGTGTATGCCAGTAACTCATTGTACTTTTAATTTGCATTTCTCTAATACTAATGCTTTCAGCATCTTTTCATGTGCTAATTTGCCACTCATATATTATCTCTGGTGAATTGTCTAATTAAACCTCTGCTCATTTTTTTAAATTAGATTGTTTGTTTTCTCATTATTGAGTTTTGAGAGTTTTTTATATATTCTGGATGTAATGTCTGTGTCAGATAGGTGCTTCATAAATATTTTCTCCCCGTTGATGGTTTGTTTTTCATTCTCTTCATAGTGGCTTTCAGGGAGCAGAAGTGTTTAATCTTGATGGAGCCAATTTATCTTTTTTTTTAATCTTTTATAGATTGTGCTCTAGGTACCACATCTGAAATATCTTTGCCCCACCCAAGATTACAAAGTTTTGTCCTTTGCTTTATTCTAGATGTTTTGTAGCTTTAGATTCTATATTTAGATTTATAATCGCATCCTGAGTTATTTTTTATATATGGTGCCTGATAGTAGGTTTTTAACTACAGTCTAGAAAATGGTAGTTTATAGTCCTAGTCCTAATAATTTTACCTAAATACTAAGGAAGGAAGTCCCTTCTCTCCAAACTTAACTGCAAACAGATCCAAAGTGGAAGAAAGAACATTTGGTAAGATTCCTTCTAAAACAGTAGACAGTTGGGTTTCCTAAACATTTCTTATTTATCTGGAATGAATAATCAGTGAGCCTTGCTTTATCATTATATTTATTTTTTATGATTTCTCTTCTAGTATAATACTGACCTCAAGATAACTCTTTCATTTGTTTATTTCTTTTTTTTTTTCATCTCTAATTCAAGAGTTGTATTCTAGTAGCAAGTTTATCTTTTGTATGTCCCCCATACTATTCTGTGATAAATTACTGGGAATTAAATTAAAAGCCTTAAATTCCCCACCAAAAAAAAAAAAAAATCTAATGTGGTTTGCTCTTCTGACCACAAGTTCTTAGCCCTGGTGATACATTCATTAAGAGGACTGCTGGTTGGTTTTATAGCCAAATGGTTTATATTTGGAGAAATAAAGCACACTACTTAAACTAGGACAGCAAAACAGAGAGTCACAGGCTTGTTTGCCTAGGTCAACAATAACAGTTTGAGGTGGTTTGGGTTTTTTTGTCGTTGTTGTTGTTGTTGTTGTTGTTTAACAAGATAGAACTAAATGCTTTCAGCTAGATGAGGTGACATTGGAATCTCAAGCTAAAGTGGTGTGCTTTGTATTTGGGCCAATATTTTTAGAGTTGAAACTGAAATTATTAAGCTTGTCATTGAAGGCTTTTAATTAGCATTACCATTAACAGAGCTGGGCTAAAAAGCAGGCCAAAAAGAACTAGGCTTCCGATCTAAAAGCATTACTATGACCTTGAATTATGCTAAAAATCTAAAGAAATGGAGCAGGGGGACATTATTTTGTAGCATTTTCAATGAGAAAACTGTGATTAGAGGAATTGTGATGGGTCACGTAGGGGTGTGCTGGAGGCGGGGATGGAGGCCTCCACTGAAGCTATTTCAGCATGTGAACTGCCCGCTAAGGCTGGGGGGTGTTTTGGGGAGAAGTGGACATGTGAGACCCTGGGTCCTCCTTTCCAGCCATTTGGCCTCTGCCCATAAATGGAGGCCAAATACCCAGTTTATAAATATTATGTTATGGTCCCCCAAATTATTGGCCTGTGTGGAGGTTCACATACTGCCAGCTTTGCCTAAATCTTGAAGGAGCAGATGACATTGCTGATGCATTAACCCATATAGCAAAGGATTTCAAGAGAGGTTTAGTAAAGACAGATATATGCCACCTAAATTTGATATCCAAATTAAGCTTACATGCTGAGCTTCCCCCGTTTAGGCATCAGTTAGGAGAGACATTACACCTGGGATCAGAAGATGAGCTCATTTGGTTGTTTGGTTGGTTGGTCGATTTGGGAGTTTGTTTCAGCTGGGGGAGGGGACCGGGGGTCTATTTCCAGCCACCTCAAAGTCTGATTATCTTAAAAGGTAGATGTGGATATTACTGTGAGAGCTGTCGTTGTCTGTACCCATGATCGCAGAGATCTGTAGAAACGAAGGAGGAAACCCTCACACTTTCTTATAATTTGTCACTGAGAAGCTGCTCATGTCCCCAAGTTCTGGGATGTAGTAGACGTTGGCATTACCCCCTTTCAGGGAGTGGGTAATGCTGCAAGGCTATGTGGAGCACAGCCGGGCTCTGGATGGCATCTGCTGAGCATCCCTGCCCGTCCCAGAGCTCCCCACGGCAGGCCCCTGCGGGAGGGAAGAGCTCCTTTTTGCCTCCCTATCCCGGAAGTACCAAAAATAAATAAACACACACACAAACAAACAAACCAAGAGTCCATCGGGGCAGTACATGTCCAGAGAGGGCTGGGACGTGGGCCCTGCATTGATCTACCCGAGGCAGACACTTAGCTGGTGAAACAATTCAGTATTGCTGTTAGGACTTGGAGTTCCTGTTAGTCTCAAATCTCCATTCTGCAGGATCTCCTCATCATTGTGGCAGGAAATAGAAAACGTTTCCCTTTATTTTAGGTTGGCTGAATTCCCCACGAAGAACTTCTAGAAATATACACGACAACGTAAGAATGACTATGAACCCCGCCATTTGGTTAAGAGTATAATCATTCCTAGAAGTGGGAGCCAGCTTGCATTTGTTGTCTGTATTTCTTTTAATTCCAGGAGGAAATGTAAACCATGTACTCATATTGTATTTAAATGAATCATTCCCATGACAAGAATCTGAAAGTGTTGCCAACCACCGGGCATCTGAACCTCCGAGGGCTGCCAAGAACAGCTACTGACAGCTATTAGGTCTGGACTTCAGCGAATCACACGCCCTCTGACGCTTTCTTTGCTCTGGTCGTAAAGGAGTGCGTTAAGGTTTGCGGCTGCTACCCCCTCTCTCCTTCCCCCAACGCACTCGAAGCCGACTCTGAAGATAAATAACATGTTGTGAAGTGACTGGGGATGAAAGGTACTAAAAGAACAGACAGGGGCATTAGTAAACCAAACTCCCACCCTGCAAACTCAAGCAGGTGAGAGCTGAGCACCCATTATTATTAAATAATATTGTCCTGGATAAGAGCCAGGGCGTCCAAGACTCATTCTCTATAGCACCATTAAGTGCATGAGAATCAAAAGGAGGCAATTTCCCACCTATAATCAGCCTTTCATTACAAGCCGGTTCTGGGGGCGATTAGTCTCTTCCTCGGGATTATTTCCACCACCCCTTACAACACCCCTACTGTACATCTTGGCTGTGTGACTTACCCTCCAGGAAAGACAGCGCTCCTACCAGTCACTTCCCTCCACCCCTGAGACATCTCTGCATTTCTGAGTTTCTCGGCTGCTCTAGAACGGCCAGGATCTACTTCCATCTTTTTCGATTACAGGCATGCCTCGGAGATGCTGTGGGTTTGGTTCCAGACCACTGTAATAAAGCAAATATCGCAATAAAGCTAACATTGCAATAAAGCAAGTCAAATGAATTTTTTGGTTTCCCAGTGCATGTAAAAGTGACGTTTACATTAGACTGCAGTCTATAAAGTGTGTAATAGCATTATATGTAAAAACAACGCATGGACCTTCGGTTAAAAATACTCTGTTGACAGAGACACAGAACATGAGTAAACGCTGTTGGATCAATGACACCGATTGACTTGTTCAACGTCAGACCCCATAAACCTTCAAGCTGCAAGAAACGCAGGATCTGCGAAGGGCAATAAAGTGAAGCATAATAAAATGAGGGGTGCCCGTGGTTCCTCCCAGTGCCGGTTACTGAAGGACAGCCTTCTGCTTCTAAACACGCATGTGAACAGGGATAAATCTATAGTCAGTTTTTGGAAGTGATTAGAAAGAAAAAGATATTTAATTTGTTGCGGTAGTGAGGAGGCAAAAGATAGAGGGGCCTGGGAGGAAGGCATCCGGCCAGCTGCTCAGAGCTGCCACCACCAGAATGGGGTCCACATGTTCCGGGAGCTGGACCCCGGAAGATGGAGAGCGGACTTGGTCAGTTACGCACAGGGCACTGAATTTAGGGACATTGACCCGGATGTTAATATTAACTGACCAGACGAAAATGGGCTACAAGACACAGAACTTCTGCTCATTAATTTTACAGGGTAAAAAGGAACATCCAGGCAGACCCTCCTGTTTCTGTCAACTGTTAGAACAACAGAGAGAAAGTTGTCTATTGCAGGCCCTCTGGGATGGCAGGTGTCACCAGCTTGGGGAAGGCGCCTCGGCTTAAGGAACTCTCCCAGGCATCTTTATGCCTGCTGCTTTAGCCGGCACGGAACCCTAGCAAAAACCTCCACAAACATTAGCAACCCGTCCTCTGTGGGAATGCAGTGGTTAAAAGGGACTCCCTGTCTTATCTGGGGACAGATTGTGTAGAGCAAAGCAATGCCCTGCAGGACAGTGTGCTAGAACGTGCACACCTGCCTGGAAAATCTGACTGGGTTGAGTTTAAAAAAATAAATAAATAAATTTCCCATGAGAGTGGGAGATAACATCTAAAAGGCTTTTAGTGAAAGAATATGAATTAGCTAGATAAAGAAGATGGAGACTGCCTTGGGTTCAGGTCATGATTCTGGGGCCCTGGGGTCAAGTCCGGTTTGGGACTCACGTGGGATCCATGTGGGATGAATCCCTGCTCAGCAGGGAGCCTGCTTCTCCCTCTCCTTCTGCCACTCCTCCTGCTTATGCTCGCTCTCTCTCAAATAAATAAAACCTTAAAGAAAAATACCCAACAGTAGAAAACTACTGAAGTCATTCAAATTGAAATTTGAAAACATTTCTTTAAATTATGTTATTCCCAACATAAAGTTGGGAATAATAATAATAAAGTTATTTATAAATATATAAAGTTATTCCCAACTTTATAAAGTTGGGAAAATAAAGTTATTCCTAACTCTAAACAAAATATGAAGCAGAAGCCCAATATGTAAACCAGCTGAAAACCAAGTTGTGCTGTCTGAATTCCAGGTGAGGGGATCCTAAGACCCTTCCGCATTTCTCATGCCACCCCCACCCCCACAGGAGCTCTGGGGATTCCGAAATGTGAGAACACTTGTGAAAGAGCATGGAGCCGGAGGGAGACCTCATCCTGCATCGTGTACAGCTAAGTGCAAGCAGCAGATTACAGCCCCAGGCAGCCTCTGGCTAAGGTCATGTTCCCAGACAAGTATACATCCTTAGGTCTGAAGGGTGGACCCAGGGCAGGTTTTGGGATTTGGTAGGGAGACAAACAGGCTGGGGGCCTCACACAGTGCCAGGCCCTCATGGGAAGAGAAGGGGGCAGGACTGGCATAGAGTCTCAGCTCAGCAGGCTCTCACTTTGTTGTCATAATCCATCGTGGATCTCAGAGTTGTCCAAGAATTCTGGTTTGGGCTCTGGAATTCCAGATTGTTCTGAAAGTTGAGGTGTCAAGGGAAGAAAAGAAAATGCGTTTTAGGGGCACCTGGGTGGCTCAGTCAGTTAACTGTCTGCCTCTGGCTGAGGTCATGATCCTAAGGTTCTGGGATTGAGCTCCACATCAGGCTCCCTGCTCAGCGAGGAGCTTGCTTTTCCCTCCCTCTCTCCCCCTGCTTGTGCTCCCTCTCTGGCCGTGTCTCTGTCAAATAAATAAGTAAACTCTTTTTTTAAAAAATGTGTTTCATTTAAGGTTGTTGACTTGACTTTTAACCTTTGAAAACTGAGACACTTGGTACATGGACTTCCATTTCTGCTTTTATCCAAGGTCCTTCAATATCACAGGTGCCTTGTTTTTCTTTGATGGGTGATGCCATCTCTTGTTTTCTTTTGGGTTGTATTTGCTGAATAACTATTCATTTAAACTTTTATTATAAACTTTCTGTGTCATTACAGTTTAGTTGTGACTTTCAAAAACAATGTATAGGGGCACCTTGGTGGCTCAGACGGTTAAACATCTGACTTTTTTTTTTTTTAAGATTTTATTTATTTATTTGACAGAGAGATCACAGGTAGGCAGAGAGGCAAGCAGAAAGAGAGGGGGAAGCAGGCTCCCCACCGAGCAGAGAGCCCGATGCGGGGCTCGATCCCAGGACCCTGAGATCATGACCTGAGCTGAAAACAGAGGCTTAACCCACTGAGCCACTCAGGCGCCCCAAGCATCTGACTCTTGATCAGGTCATTGATCTCAGAGTCATGAGATAGAGCCCCATTGGACCCCGCACTGGGTGTGGAGTCTGCTTGAGATTCTCTCTCTCTCTCTCTCTTCCACTGCCTCTGCCTCCATTGTGCATACTCTCTCTCTCTCTTAAATAAATAATTAAATCTTAAAATAAATACATAAAAATTATAAATCCCCAAAATAATGTAATACTGTATGTCGATTAAAACTTTATAATTTAAAAAATATTAGAAATGTGATGTTCTTTTTGACTCCTCACAGGTAGAAAAATAAACCATTCCTGTTTTATTTCTTTCCCTTCCCATTCTTTGCTTACATAAAATGAGGTTTTTAAACCAGATTGCTGGGCACCTGGGTGGCTCAGTGGGTTAAGCCGCTGCCTTCAGCTCAGGTCATGGTCTCAGGGTCCTGGGATCGAGTCCCACATCGGGCTCTCTGCTCCGCAGGGAGCCTGCTTCCCCCTCTCTCTCTGCCTGCTGCTCTGCCTACTTGTGATCTCTCTCTCTCTGTGTCAAATAAATAAATAAAATATTTTAAAAAAATAAAAAAATAAAAAAATAAACCAGATTGCTGCTGTTCATTTTTTTTCAAAAAGTATTGACATTCAGATTTTATTCTATAATGATATTTATGCATTCTTCCAAATTTCCATCCTTCAGATCTTAACTTGATTAAACTACCAGTAAGGAGAATACACTGCAAGGAATTTTTTACCGGAAATTGAGTTGAGGTAACTAGGACTGCGTGCCATTGTGAGGAAACCTACATGAAATCCCCACACACACTTGGTTTCCCCCAGTGTCCTGCAAAACTCTAGGACAGGCACACTTCATTTTATTGATTTTTCTAAATACTGTGTTTCTTAACAAATAGCAGGTTTGTGGCAACCTGGCCTCCCCCAAGTCTATGGGGCCCGTTTTTCCAACAACATTTTCTCACTTTTTGTCTCTGTGTTATGTTTTGGCACCTTTCACAATATTTCAAACATTTAATTACTTTTATATGTGTGACTGTGATCTGTGTCCAGTGATTTTCAATGTTCCTTGTTTTTAATGTTGCTTGTTATTTGGTGTACTTGTTTTGGGGTGTCACATACCACAAATAAGCGACAGTGAATTTCATAAATATGTGTTTTCCAACTGTTCCACTGGCTGACCATTCCCTCATCTCTCTCCCTTCCTAGACTCAGGCCTTCCCATTTCCTGATACACAACAATATGGGACTTAGGCCAAGGAATAACACTACGATGGCCTCTAAGTGTCTGAGTGGATGGAAGAGTCCTGAGTCTCTCATTTAAAGTCAAAGGCTAGAAATGATTAAGTGAGGAAGGCATGGTGAAAGCCAAGACAGGCCAAAATCTAGGTCTCTTGTACCAAACAGTTTGCTAAGTTATGAATGCAGAGCACAAGTTCTTGAAGGAAATTACTAGTGCTACTCCAGTGAAAAACAGCCTTATTACTGACATACAGCAGGGTTTAGTGGTCTAGATAGAAGATCAAACCAACCACAACATTCCCTTAAGCCAAAGCCTGATCCAGAGCAACTCTCTTCAGTTGTAGGAAGGCTGAGAGGTTGAGGAAGCTGCAGAAGAAAAGTCTAAAGCCAGCCGAGGTTGGTTTATGAGACTTGAGAGAAGCCATCTCCATAACATAAAAGTGCAAGGGAAAGCAGCAAGCACTGACAGAGAAGCAAGTTCTCCAGAAGATCTAGCTAAGACAATGACTGAAGGTAGCGCCACCAAACAAGATTTTCAGTGGAGACAAAACACCCTTCTACTAGAAGAAGATATCATGTAAGACTTTCATAGCTAGAGAGAAGACAATGCCTGGCTTCAAAGCTTCAAACCTCAAAGGACAGGCTGACTCTTGTTAGGGGCTAATACAGCTGCTGACTTAAAGTCAAAGCCAATGTTTATTTACCATGACCCAGATTGTAGGACCCTTAAGAATATGCTAGAGAACAGTAGGGGGACCCTGAGCTTGCCTAGTCCCCCCAACACGGCTAGATCAATATCAAATCATTTTGAACAACTAGGAAATTGATCTGAGGATTAAGAGAACAATCCACACAGGTAGAGGGAGAGAACATGACAGAAACAAGGTTTGGAGTCGTGAACCGGGGACAGGGGAGAAAAGCCAAGGTGCTTCTAAGGGAAGGCAACATTTTAACAGATGAAGTCAAGGAGAGAGAGAAAACAGCATGTAGAGTCCACACAACATCTGTGGTGAGGGGATCCCCTAGGATGCACGTGGAGAGATCACTCCCCTTCCTGGACTACATTTGAAAGAGGGTAATTTGCCTCTCCAAGGACAAAAGGCCTACCAGGAAGCACTGGGTGGTTGTTGAGCAGCAAGTGTCAGAAGCACTTGCAGAGGGCAGATACCCTGACTGCAGCTTTCCACCATGCATCACAACTGATTCCAGCCACAATGCACACACTGTGCAACTACTTTTCTGGAGCAGAATGGGACTAAGCCTGCCAGGAGGCTCCTTTCTAGAGGAGGGAAGGAGGTTTGCACCTTGCCAGGCCCCTTAAGACTTGGAGTCTTGAATTCCAGCTGTCAGACAGAGATAAAACACAAGAGAACTATGGTGCCAGGCAAGTCAATGGCTAGCCACAAACAGGTGCAGGGCAGGGGTCTGACAAAAGTCTGGAACACAGGAGAGGAGATTCTTCACTTTTCTGTGAGGACCTCCTGAACAGTGGCAGCCACCATCTCCTGCCCTCTTCAGGGAGAAACACAGCACTTCTCGTGGAGGCTGGAGTCACTGACACCAAAACTTGCCCTACTGTGCTGGGCAGGGGCATCTTTACAAAGGCAGGTCTGACTGTGAGCCAGCACAGTGGGCCTCCCCCTCAGAACACCAACATAGGCCTCCCCATGTATACCAAGTCTACTGATCATAGAGTGTGCCAAAGCGTCAGCTTCAGTTCTGGTGCAAATAGGACCAGGTTTTTTTTTGTTTTTTGTTTTTTTTCCTTTCTTTCTTTCTTTTTAATTTTTAAAAATTTTTATTTTATTATTTTTTTATTTGTGATTTTATACTTTTTAAATTTAATTTTCCTTTTTTTGGCCTTTCTTCATTAGTATCAGTCTAATGAGTATTTTACTCATTTGTTGATTTCTTTGTTTCCTTTTCTTGTTTTTTGGCTCACAGGCTCTTTTTTCTTTTCTTTTTGCCTTCTCTCCTTCTTATTCTTTGGAATCAGACTTAAGGTTTTTGTCTGTTTGTTTTTATGTTCCTTCTCTTTTTTTTTTTATGTTCCTTTTCTTGGGTCAGACCTTTTTATTTATTTATTTTTTTAAATCAAACTTCTTTTAACAAACAAATCAAAGCAGACCTAGTTAAGAGTCCAGACACTCTCTCTCCCCAACAGCAAACATGGAGGAACTCTGTAAAGGACTAGCTTGTGGGAAAGAGCAGCAGAGTATAACAGCAGAGTGCAAACACCAGAAATACCAGATACCAGAAACACCTCCTGAAGAGCTGGGCCCTGTACAGTGCATGACTCCTTCATAATATACTATTACTCTCAGGAGCACAAAACATAACAAGCTTTTATAATACACAAAAGACAGAAACCTAGACATAATGACAATACAGAGGAAATCTCCTCAAAAGAAAGAACAAGAAGAAATCACAGCCAGGGAATTGCTCAAAACAGATATAAGAAATATATTTGAACAAGAATTTAGAACAACCATCATAAAACTACTAGCTGAGCTTGAAAGAAGCATAGAAGACACCAAAGAAACACTTGTTTCAGAGATAAAAGAACTAAAAATTAGTCAGGCCAAAATTAAAAAATACTATAACTGAGATGCAAAACTGACTGGATATAATAAAAATGAGGATAGAAAAAGCAGAGTATCAAATAAGTGAGAGAAGATAAAATTGTGAAAAGTAATGAAACTGAAAAGAAGAGGGGGAAAAATCTATTAAATTATGAATATAGACTTAGGGACCTAGGCAATTCCACAAAGTGCAGTAATATCTGTACCATAGTAGTCCCAGATGAAGAAGAGTGAGAAAGAGGGGCAGAATGGTTACTTGAACAAATTATAGCTGAGAACATCCCTAATCTGAGGAAGGAGATGGCATTTAAGTCCAACAGGCACAGAGAACGTCTCCCAAAAATCAACAAAAACAGGAAAACCTGTTTGACATGCCATAGTGAAACTTACAAAATACAAAGAGTGAATTCTGAAAGGAACTAGGGACAAAAGGACCTTAATCTGTAAAGGTAGACACGTAAGGTTAGCAGCAGACCTCTCCACAGAAACTTGGCAGGCCAGGAAGAAGTGGTGTGATATATTAAATGTGCTAAATGGGAAAAATACGCAGCCAAGAATATTTTATCCTACAAGGCTGTCAATCAGAATAGAAGGAGAGATAAAGAGTTTCTAAAACAAAAACTAAAGGAGGTCATGACCACTAAACCAGCTCTGAAGAAATATTAAAGGAGACACTTTGAGTGGAAAAGAGAGACCAAAAACAACAAAGACTAGAAAGGGAAAGAGACAATCTGTAACAACTTTACAGTAAACACAATGACAATAAATTCATATCCTTCAATAATTACTCTGAATGTAAATGCATACAATGCTCCAATCAAAAAACATAGGGTATCAGAATGGATTTAAAAAAACAGTACCCATTGATATGCTATTTACAAGAGACTCATTTTAGACCCGAAGACACCTCCACATTGAAATTGAGGGGGTGGGTAAAATATAATAATAGCAGGGTACCTTAACACCCCCCACACAGCAATGGACAGATCATCTAAGCAGAAGATCAACAAAGAAACAATGGCTTTAAATGATACACTATAAAGGATGGACTTAGCAGACATATCCAGAACAATTTATCCTAAAGCAGCAGAATACACATTCCTTCCAAGTGCACATGAAACATTCTCCAGAAGAGATCACATACTAGGTCACAAACCAGACATCAACCAACACAAAAAGACTGAGATCATACCACACATATTTTCAGACCACAATGCTATGAAATTTGAAGCCAACCACAAGAAAAAATTTGGAAAGACCAAAAATACATGGAGGTTAAAGAACACCCTACTAAAGAATGAATAGGTTTACCAGGAAATTAAAGAGAAAGTTAAAAAATGCAGAGAAGCAAACAAAAATGAAAACACAACTGTTCAAAACCTTTGGGATGCAGCAAAAGTGGTCTTAAGAGGTATATAACAATACCGGCCTACCTCAAGAAGCAGAAAAATCTCAAATACACAGCCTAACCCAACATCTAAAGGAGCTGGGAAAAGAATAGGAAATAAAGCCTAAAATCAGCAGAAGAAGGGAAATAATAAAAATTAGAGCAGAAATAAATGATGTAGAAATTAAAAATAAAAAACAGTAGGACAGATCAATGGAACTAGGAGATGCTTCTTTGAAAAACTAAACAAAATTGACAAATCTCTAGCCAGACTTATCAAAAAGAAAAGAGAAAGGACCCAAATAAATAAAGTCACAAATGAAAGAGGAGCAATCACAACCAACATCAACAACGCAGGAATATAAACACTTATAAGAGAATATTATGAGCAATGATATGCCAACAAATTGGGGAATCTGGAAGACATGGACAAATTCCTAGAAACATATAAGCTACCAAAACTAAAACAGGAAGAAATAGAAAATCTGAAGAGACTGATAACCAGCGAAGAAATTGAATCAGTCATCAAAAATCTCCCAAGAAATAAGAGTCCAGGGCCAGATGGCTTCCCAGGGGGGGATTCTACCAAACATTTAAAGAAGTAATACCTGTTCTTCTCAAACTGTTCCAAAAAAATAGAAATAGAAAGACAACTTCTAAACTCATTCTATGAGGCCACATTACCTTGATTCCAAAACCAGACAAAGACCTCACTAAAAAGAATTACAGACCAATATCTCTGATGAACATGGATGCATAAATTCTCAACAAGATACTAGTTAATCAAATCCAACAATACATTAAAAGGATTATTCACCATGATCAAGTGGGATTGATTCCTGGGCTGCAGGGATGATTCAATATCTGCAACTCAATCAATGTGATACATCACATTAATAAAAGAAAGGATAAGAACCATCAGATCTTCTCGAGAGATTCAGAAAAAGCATTTGACAAACTGCAGCATCCATTCTTGATAACAACCCTCAACAAAGTAGGGAGAGAGGGAACATATCTTAACATCATAAAGGCCATATACAAAAGACACACAGCTAATATCATCCTCAATGGGGAAAAACTGAGAGCTTTTCTTCTATGGCCAGGGACAAGACAGGGATGTCCACTCTCGCCCTTATTATTGAACACAGTACCAGAACTTCTAGCTTCAGCAAAAAAAAAACAAAAAGTGCAAGGAAAAAGTCAAAATTTCACTCTTGACAGATAACATGATATTCTATGTAGAAAACCCCAAAAACTCCACCAAAAAATTACTAGAACATCAGATACATGAATTCAGTAAAGTCACAGGATATAAAATCAACATACAGTAATATGTTGCATTCTATACACCAACAATGAAACAGCAGAAAGAGAAATCAAGGAATCAATCACATTCACAATTGTACCAAAATCCATAAGATGTCTAGGAATAAATCTAACCAGAAGTAAAAAATATCTGTACTCAAAACTACAGAATACTTATGAAAGAAATTGAAGAGGACACAAAGAAATGGAAAAACATTCCATTCTCATGGATTGGAAGAACAAATGCTGTGCAAATGTTTATACAACCCAAAGCAATCTACAAATTCAATGCAATCCCTATCAAAATAGCACCAGGATTTTTCATAGAGCTAGAACAATTCTAAAATGTGCATGAAACCAGAAAATACCTTGATTAGCCAAAGTAATGTTGAAAAAGAAAAGCAAAGTGAGAGGCATCACTATTCTGGACTTCAAGCTGTGTTACAAAGCTGTAGTCATCAAGACAGTATGGTACTGGCACAAAATCAGACACATAGATCAATGGAACAGAAAAGAGAACCCTGAAATAGACCCTCAAATCTATGGTCAACTAACCTGTAACAAAGCATGAAAGAATCTCCAAAGGAAAAAAGGCAGCCTTTTCAAAAATGGTGTTGAGAAAACTGGACAACCACATGCAGAAGAATGAGACTGGACCATATTCTTACACAGTACACAAAAATAAATTCAAAGTGGATGAAAGACCTCAATGTAAGACAGAAAACTGTCAAAATCCCACAGGAGAAAACAGGCAGCAACCTCTTTGACCCCCGGCCACAGTAAAGTCTTACTCAACATGTCTCCAGAGGCAAGGGAAACAAAAGCAAAAATAAACTACTGGGATATCATCAAGGTAAAAAGCTTCTGCAGGGCAAAGGAAACAATCAACAAAACTAAAAGGCAGCCCACAGAATGGGAGAAGATATTTGCAAATGACATCAGAAAAAGGGTTATTACCCAAAATCTATAAAGAACTTAGCAAACTCAACACCCCAAAAGCAAATAACCCATTAAGAAATGGCAGAAGGCATGAATAAACTTTTCCAAAGAAGACATCCAGATGGCTAACAGAAACATGAAAAATTACTCAACATCACTCACCATCAGGGAAGTATAAATCAAAACTACAATGAGATATCACCTCACACCTGTCAGAATCGCTAAAATTAACAGGTCAGGAGACAAGAGATGTTGGCAAGGATGTGGAGAAAGGGGAACCCTCTTGCATTGTTGGTGGGAATCAAAAGTGGGGCAGCCACCCTGGAAAACTGTATGGAGGTTCTTCAAAAAATTAAAAATAGGGCTACCCTATGACCCAACAATTGCACTAGTAGGTATTTATCCAAAGGATACAAATATGCTGATTCAAAGGAGCCCATGAACGCTGACATTTATAGCAACATCATCAATAGTAGCCAAACTATGGAAAGAACACAAATGTCCCTCAACTGATGAATAAATAAAGTTGTGGTATGTATATACAATGGACTATTACTTGGCGATCAGAAAGAATAAAATCTTCCCATTTGCAACACCATGGACAGAACTAGAGGGTATTACGCCAAGCAAAATAGTCAGTCAAGAAAGACAATTATCATATGATTTCCCTCATATCTGGAATTTAAGAAACAAAACAGATGAACAAAGGGGAAGGGAGAGAAAAATAAAACAAGATAAAAACAGAGAGGGAGATAATCCCTAAGAGACTTTTAAATTTAGAGAACAAACTGAGGGTTGCTGGAGGGAAAGTAGGTGGGGGGGGATGGGCTAAACAGGTGATGGACATTAAGGAGGATACCTGTTGTGATGAGCACTAGGTGTTTCTGTTAGTGATGAATCATTAAATTCTACTCTTGACACCAACACTACACTGTATGTTAACTACCTTGAATTTAAAATAACTAATTAATTACCATGGGTATATAATAAAGGAGGACTCTGTCCTACAGATAAAGATTGAATAATTCTGAAATTTTGTGATTTACATATAGAACAAATGAATGTATTATTATTATTATTACTGTTATAGAACAAACGAATTTTTTTAAAAAAAGAATTCTGCTAAATCTACTCAGCATGTGCTCTACCAGTGAAACAACAAAGCCTTGATCTGCACATCTGCTTATTACATAGTTTACTAAATGTTTTAAGTCCACTCTTGAGACCTACCATTCAGAAAAAAAGACTCCTTTCAAAATACTACTGCTTATCGACAATGTAGATTGGTCACCCAAGAATTCTCCTGGAGATATACAATGAGATTAATATTGTTTTCAGGTCTTCTGAACACAACATCCACTTAAATGCACCAGAAAACCAAAACCATGGCATTTGACTCGCTTTACTGAGGAGTTTGATTTCTGACTGTGGTCTGGTACTGAACTTGAAATATCTCTGAGGTAGGCTTGTACATATCACAACCAGGATATTGACATTTATATTTTCTGGGCTCTTCCTTATCTCAGAAGATCTCTCTGTTGCCTTCACACATATGATAAATCGGCTGGGAAAATATACTTGTTTCACAATAACTTTTCCTTAAAGTTCTGTAGACTCCGCTCCAATGTCTTCTAATAATCTGTTTCAGAGACATCTGTGTCTAGCTCAATTTTTGTTTCTTTGCAAGCAACCATTTTGTTCCGTTTATTTACTTTATAGGATGCTTTCTTTTTCTTTGCTTTAAAAAAACCCCGTAAGGTATATCAAAATGGTCTTTGTTCAATGATATTACCTGTCATGTTGTGTTTTCTAGATCTATTTTTAGACTTTTGGTTTAGCAGAAAGACATTCTCACTTGTTGTGGATCGCTGAGGAGTGTGCTGTTCCCGTTGTCTCGACACCGCCATCGTGTCTCCTACTCGTTCTTTCTTTTGGCATTCCGAGAGAGCATCTCAGGTTCTTCTCATGCGACGATGGTTCACTTCTGCACAGTGTCAATCCAGCTTTTGAGCACCTCCCACTGGATTTGAATCTTATTCTGCAATTTCGATTCTATTTCAAACCTTCCATATCACATATAACTTCTTTTCATATTGTTCCGGTGTCTTAACCTCAGAGAAACCCCGCATTAGATCTCTCTGCACCTGTTCCAAGGGGTGATAACTTCTCACATTCAGTTGAAGTTACTGAGAATGCATTCCCCCCCCCCGCTTCTTATAATAAGTAATTTTCATAGACAGATTTTCCCTCTGAATTTGCAGGATGATGTTTCTTTCTCTAATGCTGCCTTACTTAGATGTTCCTTGTAATTGAAGTAAAATTCACTAAACCCAAAAGTTACCATTTTAACTACTTTAAAGTGCATAATCCAGAGGCTTTTTAGTACACTCAGAGTGTTGCACAACCATCTCCCTGTCTAGTTCCAACACATTTTCAACACCCCAAAAAGAAACCCTACACCTATGAAGTAATAACTTCCCACTCCCCTCCACCCTCTGAGTCCCCGGACACCTCTAATCTATCTTCTGTCTCCGTGGATTTACTTCCTCAGGATATATCACATAAACAGCATCATGTAATATGTGACTTTTTGTGGCTGGATTCCTTCACTTAGCAAAATGTTTTGCAGTATTTGTTAATGTTAAATTTTCGGTTTTGGTCATTATTCTCACCTACACAGACTAAACTGGCCACCATGTTTGACAAGAGATAGCACGGCTGAATGGCCACAGTGATATTTGCGTGGTGGCTGGGATAAGCCCCTTCCCCACTCCTCATCGGGAGCGCTCAGAGATGTGCCAAGATCTTATCCCGGCCCCCCTGTCTGCTGGCTTTCATCTAGTGTTTCCGCCGGGATCCCACAGAATCTTTTCTCCCCTCCACTAGCTAACTGAAAAGCCTGAATTATTTGAGCAAAGTAGTTTCTTTGACCAGTTTAAATAAATGTCTGATAATAATAGCTTTGAAAACTGGCTCCTTCTGGAACACTAGAGAGCAAAAGAAATGTTTCGAAAGAACGAGAATTCTGTGTTGAAGATAGTTTACGTCATTGGAAGTTTCCAGAATCTGGCAGTCTGGGTTGAAAGCTGTTCTGTCACTTATAGGAACACCTTAAACAAGGAAGCTCCATAACTTCTCTGTACCTACCTAGGTGGAGGGAAATAATAATACTTACTTCACTTATCATTCGGGGATTAAATGAGCTAACACGTTTAGCACATAGACATATGGGGAAAAAATAGATTGACCACTGTCAAATTTTTAAAAAAATGGTTTATAATTATTAACCTTGGGCATGCATTCTCAATCAAATCATAAGACAAATTATCATCCAAGTCCCATATTTTCCATCAATTCAGACAGCCCATGATTTTTTTCAGATTTCTTGTACTTTTTGTACAACATACAAAAGAAGAGAGTAGTAACTAAACTTTTCTGATTTTTGCCTTCTAATCACAAAGTTTGGTACTGATCTTCCTTTCTCTACTCCCAGAAATATCCTTATCCAATAGCATCAGCATTTTTTGGCAACTCGTAATAGGCTTGCTACACTTTCAACTGTGATACCACTATGTTTGATGGAGGTGAATCAGGCAAATGTGTCCTCATTCAGGGGCCCTCTCTGCCTGGTCCAGCTTGGCCCACCTTCCCGGAGCAGACTGAACAATTCTATCACCCTTTGGAGGGTGAAGGCGCTGGGTTCCTTGGGTGCAGCCAAGGGGAAGGACATCTCTTCTGAAGAATCCATTTCTAAAGGCTCTTCCACCTCTACTTTTCCATGAATCAAAGTGAATTTTCTTATTCTTCTTTTTCTTTTTAGCCAGAACTCTCGACTTCTATCATTGCAGAAAAGGACATGCTGTAGACTCTTATTATTCCTCGGGTTTGACACGGTCGTATTTGGGCAAGGACCTAAGGATATATTTCTGCAAAGGAAGATTATTTTCCAGGAGAAAAGTTGACAATACTTGGAAACCTAAGGCCTTCTAAAAGATCTGTGTCTGGGGAAGCACAGCAGGGAAGACAGATTCAGGGAGGAGCCACATTGCACAGACTCAGAGATGAAAAGGTCACGGAGGCCTTTGGGTTTCGCACGTTAGGAAGGAGCCACTTACCTACCTCACTAGATAAAAGACTTCCAATGCCTTCAAGCAAAGTGACTGGGAAGGGATGTTTCTGCCTATTTGAGGTTTTCAGAGCTAAAAATAGCAAGGATTTTTTAAATGTTGTATGTGTGAGACAAGTACTGTATAGCGATATCATCCTGGCCAAGGATTGTATCCCATTTTGAGCCTAGTGGGCTGACCATCTTGGCTCTCATTTTACAAATGGTCAGGGCTCTGAGCCAGGTGTACCTTAATTACTCTCTCTGTCAAAATATCTAATTCAGAAAATCATACAGGTGATTAAATAATGCAGTTACCCCTCACCCCCAAAGAATGTAACCATCCAGATCCCATATTATAAGGGAAAGATCACTGAATAGAGAGCCCTAGAGTCAGATGCAATTTTGTTACTAACTAAGTATTTGCTTTTCCCATAATATGTAAATTCTCTGAGTCCTGGTTTCCTGACTTCCTGGCACATGGGCCAGCATCAAGGAGTATTAGTCCGTGCTGTGAAGGAAGGAAGGAAGGTAGTTAGCTCTGCCTACCTACTAGGACTACTTGAGACAAAAATGAGTCAACAAACAGAAGGGTATCATAAAATGTAAAGTATTGTCATTATTTAAATTAATAATAATAGTCATCTAAAACTGATAAAGCATGTAAGCAAAAAAAAAAAAAAATAGCAAGCCCTTTTTTCTGCACAACCAAAATACTGCCTTCAGATCCAAGCACTTCCATCATGATTTTTTAAATTATGAGTTGCACAAAATGCGAACACACTTAGAATATGTTTTAAAGCAGAATCGTTCTTTACAAGACAGCAGTAAGAAAGCAGTAAGATAGAAGGCTGGAGAGGCTAGAAAATTGAGAGGGGGATTTCAAGCTGAACGTAAGAAAGGAGACTGGAAAAAAAAAAAAAAAACTATGAAATCTCCTGGATTTGAGGGGAAGATTATGATTATGTAATTTAGGTGCAGGTATCCCACTCTCAGCCCTATGGGTATCATTTTATTACAGCATTTTGCAACAACTGATTTTAATAACAATGATGAGGACAACTTAATTGGTACGAGGATACTCTAGTTAAAAGGCAAAGAAATGATTAGTGCACGTCTTCAGAACAATTTCCATTAAAAACGCTTCTTTAAAATGTTGGTCCTTTACAGAACAGCTCTCAACATGTGGTGGGAGAATGTTACATCATTCTAGAGTTCGTTCCCCAGGAGTCAGGTTTTCCCTGCCTTGCCGGTTGCTAATAAGTGAACCTACTAACCCCAAGTAAAATCTTTGTCGTCCTTCCTCTGCCCAGGACATTGCCGCTCAACAGTACCTGAAGTGTAGTCCTTGAGGGTCCTGCTAACATGTTCCAAAGTCCTTTTGTGAGTCCTGATGGGCAGGGGACTCATAATTCCATAGATCCTTGCTACTTCCCAGTATGGTACTTAAAACTCACTAACTGAGATGTTAACGATCATTAACCTCGGGGTTCATTGATGAAAATTAGTGATTCTTTGAGTTTACTGAGGATTCTAAATCTCTGTTTTTATGACTATGTCTGTCTCTCTGACCTGCAAAGATCCTACTGTGTGTGCACACGTAGATTTCAAAATGTCCAGTGTGGGGGGAAATTTCCATTTTGTTTGTAGTTTGTCAGTTTTGCTCTCTCGAGTCAGTGGCATTTCTTAACTGCTGCTGTTTTTGCTTTTTTAAATATAAATTACTCTTTAACCTCTGTTATTATTTCATTGTGTTGTGGGTTGTTGGGTTAGTCTGACCGCGTGGTGAGACATAGTTGCGTCAACAATATTTCTGACATAAAATGTCCAATTACTAGGCTTTACCACATGCATGTTTGTATTTCAAACATGACTCATTCTCTATTACTAAAACATATAGAAAAATCCTCCTCCGTTTTGTTTTGCACAATGCCTTCGTATTTGTGCTATTTATACTATTAAAGGTAACCATAATGAAATTACTGGGCCATTTTTTTAAGTTTATAGAGCATAATTTCATAATATAAAACTGTGCTAGAAGCTAATAATGTCTCCTATAAAGTAAATAATAAGCAATTCCTATATGCTTCTAGCAACTTTACTTGTGTAGTTTATCCCTGTCTGGTTCTTTGTTATCCCAAAATTATTTTCTACTAAAATCCAATGGAAGGTAACACAGCTGAGGTTGGAGGGGAAGTGGGGAGACCTCTAAAATAGGAAAACCATGCCACCCTCCAGAATGCCTCATTCCACGCAGATTCCAGATAACTCAAGTCGTAATACACATGGAAACCCGACCAAAGTATCGTTGCCCAAGAGCTTCGCGAACAAGTTCTCAACAGACATGGGTAACTCTGTCGTACAAACTCTGTGTCCCCTGATTCTCCCACTGGTAAGCCAAACCAGCAGAGGAGAATTTACATCTGGATCATTCAAATCAGCCCAAGGTTCTCCCCTGACCAAAGAAATGTAGGAATTTACATTCTCCAGAATGCACAGTGGTCCCCACCACCCAGCTTGGCTTCCTCCCCACGCTCCCTGTGGAGACCTGTTCTAACTGTTCCCTTCTCCCTTCCAGAACCAAGGCAGGCCTCCTTCCTCTTCAGCAACAAGGCCCACTTTTAGTCTCAGTTCTGTCCCTCAGCCTTGCCTCTCTTTGTGGATCTTATAAACAAACCAAAACACTCTTCTCTTTCAATCATGACCTTAACTGCAACATCTACGCTGCTTTGAAGATTTTCCCTGGATAGTCCACTTAGGGGATGTTTAAATCCACTTTTCATACCTGTTTTCACACCTGTTCCGTGGGCAGAGCTTCCAGTGCTTTCCCAAGCTGCACTGTGTACAATGTCATCTCTCTGGCTACAGGGCCCAGCTTCCCTCTGTTCCCTTTCAGAGTCAGGAGGTAAGTTAGAAATAGGGACAGAGAAAGGCAAACATACTGTAAAGTGATGACCATTTAGCTTTCTGGTTGGGACAGATCCTGGCTCTGAGTCGCAGAGTGGGGAAGCAGGGGGAGAATGGGTGTCTTCTCTCCTTCCTTCCTTTGATGTCACAAGCAGAGATGTTCTGAACTAGGGGAGGGGGGTTAGCTACTCTCATTCTCAAATCCATCTCCACTAGTCTTAGAATTTTAAAATTTCTAAAAGATTCTGCAGACTCCTTTCTTTTTTTGAGAAATATTTGTGTACTTCTGCACCATTTGGGGATTTTTGGTGATATGCTAGAAAAGGCCAGACACTATCACTTTGTTGCAAACTGTATTGAACAAAGTATTTAAATTGAAAGGAGGGGCATTCACTTTAAAAAGGTCTTCCTCCGGGGTGCCTGGGTGGCTCAGTGGGTTAAAGCCTCTGCCTTCAGCTTAGGTCATGGTCCCAGGGTCCTGGGATCGAGCCCCACGTTGGGCTCTCTCCTCAGCAGGGAGCCTGCTTCCTCCTTTCTCTCTCTGCCTACCTGTGATCTCTATCTGTCAAATAAATAAAATCTTAAAAAAAAAAAAAAAGTCTTCATCCACAGTCCTTTTATAATGACTAGGAAAAAAAAATTAAAGTATCTCTGGAAACCAAAGATCACAGGCAAAATTTTGAAAAACTCTTGGTAGTATTGCCAAAATTACTACCAAGCATATTTAGTTGCATTGAGAAACTGTATTTCTACATGCTTTACCCTTTGAAATATAAGATCACCTTTCATAAAATAGGTAGGAAGAAGCTTCAAACTTCCCCCACTATTGACTCCTAGCTGGGCCATCCATGGTCTGCAAATGATGGAAAAAAGAAAGAAAAATTCATAGACCCATCACTGCCGAGATACTGATTGATAACGCAAATATTTTTGCTTATCGAATCCATTCAGCAGCGCCCCTAGCAGCATTCTTTTGTCCGGAGGTTCCGACTCATGGGGGGAAAGGTGTGTTTCATGGACTGAGTGTCATGTCTGTTTGGAAGAAGCACGGTTTCAGCTGGCTCTGGTACCAAGCGAGAGGGCCACCCAGTCCTACAAGTGTGATTGACGGCCATCTACAAAAACCCTATCCAGTCCAGTGGACCTTTCCTTTCTCTGTCCTATGCACGGAGCCAGAAACAGAAGAGTATAAATCTTATTGACAGGTAGATAGTTCCTTTTACACCCAACAGGACAGGTGAAGCAGGATGGAAAGAGCCCTGGGAGTGTGTGCCCTGGCCTGAGCGCTTTCCCTGTTTGTATCTGATGAAGGAGTTTCTGTTCACGGAAAACATCAAGGTTTCCCCACTTCTGAGAAAACTGGGTGAGGAACAGGTGAACACTCAGCTTGAATCCAGAAGAATAAAAGGCCTGTTCAGAGGGAACACTGTGTTGGGCTCCGCTCCTGCTTCCTAGCTGGGAGGAATGAGTCTTCACGGGCTCAGTGCAAGTGCACAACCAACGCTCTGGGTGGGTCTCCTGTTATGAGACGGAGATTAGAGAGAAAACAGCCACACGATCACATGGCATGGGGAGGGGGGTGGGTACACACGGCACCCCAGAAAGAAGAGTATTACCTGGATGTTTTGCAGGCGCAGTTCACCTCTCAAAATTATTTCTGACAGGAGACACGAGAACCTTTCAAGAAAAGGGCTTCCTGGTGTTCTCAATAAGGCGGGCCTGCATAGCTCCTGGAACCAGGACAATAGGCTCCTCTGGAGAGATCAAAGACAAAGAGGGGGGCAACCACCACCACCTGAGAAGGAGGCCGAGGGGTAAACTCAAAGCAAAGCAAGGCTAATTTTGAAAAAGTGCAGCAGTGCAAATTAAAATACTCACAGCAGGATTAAGGATAACTTGCATTGGATTATTCATGGTCTTCTGCATTATCTAGGTTTTGTAAAGTGGCTATTTTGTCATAAACAGGAAAACTAAGGGTAATTAATAATGCTACTGTGTTTTAATTATAAACGCAATATAATAATGGAATAGAAACACTTAAAAGAGGAAAGATGTAAAACTCAACCAACTGTCCATTGGGAATTCTCTTCCTTATTTCCTTCCTACTTCTATTTTACATGTTTTAATCGTGCTATTAAAAAAATGGGGGGTTTCTCCTTTTTTAATTTATGTTATTTAGGCATTTCTGTTCATTCTATTTTGCTGCATAATCTTCCCAAGTGTTCATTTAATGGCTGCAAAACATTCCACCAAAATAGCTGTTCAGTAATATGCTTCATGCATCTCTTACTGAAAGACATTGAAGTAACTTTCAAAGTTTTAAATTATAAGTGATTGTAAAATAAACATCTTTGTATATGCAATCTTTTCATTCTTTTAGATTCACTACATAGATTCCCTGAGCAATTGTTAGTTTTATTGAATCCGAACAACAACACTTCTAAAATAGGTGTTATTATCATCTTCATTTTCAGAAGAGGTAGTTCAGCTCTAGAGACAGTAAGCGCTTCCTGAAGTCCCACGGCAGATGTGGTGGAACCGTGCTCCCACGAGGGTGGCTGTGGGATCAGTTCATGCTGTCCTCTCATTTTCCAAAACTGGTCCTTTGCAGATTACCATTGCTAATTGCCTTGCCTAACAGTTCCCATTTTATGCCACTCTTACCAGCAATTGGGTCCTTGTTTTACTTTTTTGATGACTTAATGAGCAAGGCAGGGATGGGGAACTAACACCAAATTTTAGTCTTGATCTTGGCAAGCTACACAATGCACTGTTTTCTTTGCTGATTATTTAGATCACTAACAGTACCATCTAAACACAGCACAATGCCTACACTTTTTGGGTAACTACACAGTTCTTACTCATTCTACAGGGTCACATAAGCTACATCCACTCAAAACAAACATGAAAGCAGAAAAAAAAAAGAAACGTAAATTAAAATTGTTGCAAGAATAAAATTAATGCATGGAAAGTAATCTATACGATGGGAGAATACAATGTTGTAGGGAGAAGGTATTGGGCTAAATAGCTTCTTCAAAAGATTGCAGAAAGGTGGCTCAGTGGGTTAAAGCCTCTGCCCCCAGCTCAGGTTGTGAACCCAGGAGGATCAAGACCCACATCGCATGGCATCTCTGCTCAGCAGAGATCCTGCCTCCCCACCTCTCTCTGCCTGCCTCTCTGCCTACTTGTGATTTCTGTCTGTCAAATAAATAAAATCTTTTTTTTTTTTAAGTTGCAGAGAAGAAATTCTGTGGATTCACTGAACAGGGGTTTTGGCTGGAAAGCCATGACTCAACACTGCAGATTTCTACATACCAATAATCATAATAGCCTTTTATACCTCTCACATTGCCTTATACATGTACAAGTTGGCTACGTCCTCAGGGGAAAATGAGAGACAATATGTAAGCAATCATTAAAATGAATTCTAAGGGAAGAAAGAATAAAATAACCCTCTTATACTGACATAACGTGAAGATCACAAAATACATATTTCCCCCCACAGTGCTTGTCAATTCCGAATTTTTGTTTTTTAGCTGCTTCTCTGAACATAATGCTCAGGTGTTCCCATGCTGCCAGGCCCACCCCTCACGCCTCTCTTTCACAAAACAGCCATATCTACCTAGCTTTGCCCAATCCCACATAGGGTCCCAGCTCAAAGAAGTACATAATCAATATAAAATCAGCCCTTAGTCTCTGACTTTCTCAGCGAGGAAGGTCTAAAAACCAGCTGTGGATGGTAAGGCTTGGGGAGAATAAGTAAGACTAAGTAGTTAGAAAAGATCAAAAGCCCAGAGGCCAATGGAGAACCTAAAAATATTGGAGAACTCTTAACCAAGTTTTTTGGACACCTGTATGTTTGAGCTCTAGAATGAACATACCAGGCTTTGCAAAAATCTAAGAGGCAAATGACCAATAAGAATATGCCAAAATTCTCAACATCACCTCACTAAGGGAAATGAGAGGAAACACCACAATGAGACATTACTTCACAGCCTTTGGGATGGCTACTATTAACAAGTAAAATAGGGGGCACCTGGGTGGCTCAGTCAGTTAGCATCTGCCTTTGGTTCAGGTCATGATCCCAGGGTCCTGGGATCGAGCCCCACATTAGGCTATCTTGTCAGCGGGAAGGCTCCTTCTCCATCTACTTCTGCTTTCTCTCCTTCTCCCTCACCCTCTACCTCCCACTTCCCCTACTTTCTCCCTCTCCCTCTCCTTCCCACTCCCCTGCTTTCATTCTCTCTTTCTCTGTCAATTAAATAAATAAAATCTTCAAAAACATAAAATAAAATAAATGAAAAAGCAAACAAACAACAACAACAACAACAAAAACCCTCCAGAAAATAACAAGTGCTGGCAATGATGTGAAGAATTAGAACCCCTGTGCACAGTTGGTGAGAATGTAAAAGGCTGCAGCTGCTGTGGAAACAGGATAGAAGAGCAGGGCCTCAAATAATTAAATCATAATTACCATAGGATCCAGCCATTCTGCTGTGGGTATATTATCCAAAATAATTGAAAGCATGGTCTTGAAGAGATACTTACACAAGGTGGAAACAATATGGGTCCATCAGTGGGTGGATGAAGAAAGAAAAATGCAATGCACGTGTTGTGCAAACACATGCACACACCGAAATACTATTCAGCCTTAAAAAAGGAGGGAATTCTGACACATGTTACAACATGGAGAAATGTCGAGGACACTGCCCTCAGTCAAATAAGCCATTCCCAAAAAAGACAACAACTGTGAGTGCATTTTATAGGAGGGGGCACTTGGAGTTGTCAGCATCACAGAGACAGGAAGTGGGTGTGGGGGGCTGGGGAAGGGAGAACAGAGAGTTGTTGCTTCATGGGCAGCGTTTTGGTTGGTAAGATGGAAACGTCCCCTGAGATTGGTTACACAGCAATATGAACGTATATGATACTGCTGAACGTATACTTAGAACTGATCCAGATGGTAATAAATCAGATGACCGATAACATACGTTGCATCTGTGCTGTGTTCCAGGCTTTATTTCAAATGCCATGACAGGAAAGCTTCTTGAAATACAAAGGTCTGTGCTTTGCTTTTCTTCTCGTCCTCGTACAGCTCCCAGAGAACCTGAAGGAGAAGGGGAACAGTTGAAACCCAGAGAGAAAGAGTCAGTGTTCAGTTGTTTTGCTTCCAAAATAAGCTCTTGATCCCACATCAGAAACAATACTCTTGAGAGCCAAAGTTTTTGATATGCAAGAGGAAGGCTTTTAAGAGAAGAAAAGGCTATTAAGAAGCAAAAAGAGGAGGACTTGGAGAAAGGAGGGCAGAGCATTGGTGCCAGAAGAAGGATTGAAAAGAGGATGGAGGAAGACCAGACTCCCACGCTCCACTCCCACCCCCATGGAGGACAGAGTAGATGCAGTTCAACCTTTCTCGAAAACTGGAACATTCCAGCGGTAGGAGTAGAAGGAGGCCTGGACGGGGACCAGCTGTGCAGGCCAGCCAAGGCCCCATGACCATCCCAGTCCAACAGCAGCGAGGCTGGAGGACCATGAAAGCCAGGCCCTGCGAGCAGCTGGCTGCGGGATGACCCCACGTGGTCTGCGCACCTGTGGCGGGGCCAGCCGTGAGCCGCAATCCACCTGGCTCACTTTCTCAGCCCCTTCCCAGCGGGTTCTACCGTGCAGGGGTTGAAAGGGTGCTCTACTGTTTTAGCAGCAGCAGACTTTGGGCAGGTTACTTAACCAGTGGGCCTTAGAAAGCAGAGCAGGTTCTTTGTGCATGTGACATACAGAGGATCGTTCTAGTGCAAAATCTGTAGGAGGTGAAGGGACTGTGGCAGAAGGAAGAAAGAGAGGTTCAGGGAAGGTGGGCAATTGGGGGTGCCCCTGAAGTGCAGCCTCAGAGACTTCATCTCTTACCTGAGAAGAATTCCACGGCATGTGGAAAAGGACTCAGCAGTGAGGCAGGACTTCGTGAAAGACCAAATAGCTCAGAATTTACCAGAATGAAATAAAGACATGAGTCTTCCCAAGAAGTATGCACCAGGTGTTAAGAATATCTACAGTGAAACGGACGAATGCAATTGGTGAAGTTGCATAACATCGAAGATAAAAAGAAAATATTAAAATATTAAAATCTAAGAGGAGAGACCTATTACCCATAAAAAACAGCACTTATGGAGACAGCAGTGTTCTTACAAGCAACAACAAAGTAGTGTGCTGAGAAGAAGGAGGAGGAGAAAGGGAAAGAGGATGCAGGGGAGAGGGGGAGGAAGGGGGGGCAGGGATTGGTGAATGGGGGGAGGGAGGAAGGAGGGGAAGGGAGAGAACAGGGAGGAAGGGGAGGGAAAGGAGGGGGAAAGGGGAGGAAAGGAAGAAGAGGACTGGGGGGGAGAAGAGGGAAGGAGGGAGGAGGACTGGGGGGAGAACTTAGAGGGGGAGAAAGAGGAAGAGGGAAGGGGGACAAGGTAGAAGGGCAGGGGAGTAAGGACTGGGAGGGAGAGAAGGGGAGGGACAGAAGGAGCGGGAAAAGAGAGAGCGGCCAAAGGAAGACTGGGGTGGGGAGAAAGAGAATGGGGAAAGGAGGGGAGGAGTGGGGAGAAGGGGGAGGGGGAGTGGGGAGAAGGGGGAGGGGAGAAGGGGGAGAGGAAGGGGGAGGGGAGAAGGGGGAGAGGAAGGGGGAGGGGAGAAGGGGGAGAGGAAGGGGGAGAAGAACTTATTCACCTAGATTTCTACATTTTACTAAAAGGTTATCCAGGAGTGAGAATGGAATAAAATCATTTTCAGCCATTCAAAAACTAAAAACAGTATATTACCAATGGACTGTCCTTGAAAGAATTAACAAAGGATGAGATTTAGCAAAAAGAAAAATCAACTGCAAGGACAGAACGTGATGCAAGAAGCAATCATCGGCAAAACTAACAGGAAAATACAGCTGCGGGTTGATTAATTATTCACCAAAAATATAACAACAATATGAGTAAGACCCAATTTTGGACTACCCAAAAGGTAGACTAGAGGGAAGAATTTGAAAAAGTACTTGAGTAAGCCAAAATATTTGGTTCTCGTCGGGGGTAAACCAGAGATACTGACTTATCTCCTATTTCATCAGAACACAGAGTGAAATGTTTGTGGTAAAAACTGGGAGATGGCCACTGAACATAGAAATACCAGCAGCAGCTCAGGAATTAGCAGGAGGAGAAAAGTGAACACATTTCATTGGTCCCAAAGAGTAGGGAGAGAACAAAAGCATGGAGGGAAACCATGAATGAAAGGCATAAAATAAGAGGGCAGAAATAAGCCTGGACTTATCGATAATCATAATGACCACAGATAAACTGAACTCATCCATCAGATGACACTACGTGTTGGATTGGAAGAAGAAGGCACAGAGAGATGTTTTTGTGTTACACGAACACGCTAAAAATTAATGAGCAAGGATCCAAGTACCCATACTGGCATTAGACAAAATGAAGGTGAGAAACTCTTAAGGCAGAGCGAGACATGCTACAGCATTCTCCAAGGAAGACCCATCACCACGAATTTGAATGCACCTGAAAACAGTTTCTAAGCTTATGAAAAACTGTGTATCTTTGTTCCTTTGACTTTTCAAAAAATCGTAAAGATCAAGGCAGTTTTTTAAATTCCTGCCACTACCTATGGCAGATGCTGTAAAATTCCCAGTTGGGTTAGATCAGGGTGATTTTTGTCCAATGTACCAGGATATTTTTCTGTTGTGATCACACAGCAACAGCAACGAAAGAAAATAATGGAATAAAGTTACTTTAAAAGGTTATTGTTAGCTCACCTAACTAGAAAGCTGGAGATAAAAATTTCTAGAATTGATTAATCCAGCAACTCAACAAAGACAGGATTCCTGGTCAGTTTCACTCGGATTGCCTGGGCTTCCTCCTCATGATTCCAAGTATTGCCAACGTTTCCAGAACTTCTTCCTTATTCATGGATATCCATAAGCCAGAAAGAAAGCAGGAAAGACCATGTCTCAGAAATCTATTAGCAGACTTCCCAATATGTCCACTGGCCAGCCAGGGGTCCCATGGCTATTCCCAAACCCATCTACTGGCAAAGGGCTAAGGGCCCATAAATGGCAGTTATGGTTCAAACCCTGGGGTGGGGAAGGGGGCCCACGGATACCCACAACAAAATCCATTCTCCTGGCAAGGAAGCAGGGTAGTAACTTTTGCAAAGGCCCCTGAAAGTGTCTGCTAACCCCTGAGAAAGGATTGTTATTGAAGGTTTGTCCTTTACTTGGTTCCTGCTGCCCTAAGAGAGCAAATCTGCATCTCACAGCCTCCTGTTGATTTTCCCATTCTCCTTAACATTCTACATCTACTAGGCAGAAAGATAAATACACCTGGAATATACAGTATGAATAACTACAAAGTTATGTTAGGAATGATTCTTCAGAATTCTTAGGAAGTGGATCAAGCAAGCAAGTGGTATTTGGGCAGATAAATGAGGACTCTTACCCATGTTTAAGTTTGTTTAAAGTCATTAATAAAAATGATACATTGGCATTATTTGTAAGTCATGCCTTAAAGTAACTCTTAAACACCCAGAACCACCGAGAGGTTCGGCCTCAGAAATTATGTGACTCACCCAGCGTCCAATTAGCAAATAGAGATTGAACCTCAGATACCAGAATCGAGCCAGACTACAAGTCACTTTACAATTCACTCATCCTTGGCCAAAAATCCTTTCCTGGCTCCTCCTTACCTCAGACACATAGTCCAAACCTCTCAGCAGGACACATATGACTGGACTTTGTCTTTTCCTCTAATCTGTGGCTTGCTCACTCAACAGTAACCCCCTGAGGACAATGTGAAATAATGTAGTGAACCTGAGTGAATATTTACTTGTTTGCTTCTTGTCTAACTCCCCCCCACCCATGAAGCTTCATGAGATTAGGACTTTGGCTACTCCTGAATCTCCAGTGCTTAGAAGACTGGCCTGGTGTGGAGCAAGCAGGAAGTCAATCCTTGAGACTGAGTGAGTGGGTGATGGGCGGTAGCCATCTTGGAAGTCTGGGAGTTACCTCACTTACCAGACTGAATACGGTGAGTAACAACACCAACTGCCCACCTTCTCAGACCAAAAAAACAGGATTGCTCATTGTCTCCATTCTGTCCCTCTCTGCCTGTACCCTTTCCCTCAGGAAGTCCTCTTGTGTCTATCTGCAAAATGCATCCCTAATCCTTTCTTTGCCTCCATTTTCACTTACATTTTACTCTGGTACAAGCCAACATAGTCTTTCATTGGGATGTCCTTCTTGCTCTACCAACTCCTGTTCTTATCCCATCTCCCATTCTCCACATGTTATTAAACTTTTTAAAAATGTAATTGAACCCACACTACTGGTCTTTCGAAATTACATAATAGAGGGAGTAAACATTCTCACTGCCTTGTTCATCAAAACTTGATCCACTAGAGGTAATCAGGTAGTGCACACTCTTCCTAACATGTCTCATTTCTACACTTGCATATATTTGTACACACACATGTGTCATGCACATATGACTTTTAAAAATAGCATGTCCTTCATACATGGACATACTATGGACATCTTTCCACTGTCGTCTTGACAGTGAATAAGTAAAATAATTAATAGTTTCCTACATTACTTTTGTTTAAATGAAACACAGTATGTGCAAGGAGCAGTGGGAATTTCCACGGATATGTGAACATCTGTGGAAACACAACTTGATGCTGCTGGTGGGATTATTTGCAGAAAACATGGAAGAGTAGGAGGTGCTTGCCCTATATGTCATTCCCCACACAGTAGAAATGATCATACTCTCTAGAGATTGTGTAGGCCATATGATTCACTACATAATCGAAATCTATGATTTTGATCCTTGTCCCAGTACCAATAATGCTCTTCTTGGTAAATATTTTTGTTTAGAAGATACAGGGCCTTTGGGGCCAGCATTTTCTCATGATAAATTTCCTACTTATTTTTTCTAGATTCAGAAAGAAAGTATCACCCCCAAAAGCTGTGAGAGCACAGGTGTACAATGCTATCCACACTGAGTCATTTTGCCTGAATGTGGAACCAAATGATGAGGAAAAGATACGAACCTAACAGACTATTTAATAAAGATCAAATTTTTGATAATTGAATCCAAGATACTTTGAGTCAAAAGCCCAAGGGAAAGCACCATACAGTTTATTGATTTAGATCCTAAATGCTTTCCTTCATCAGAAATCCAGATTGGAGAAAAAGGTACGACCATCTATGTTTTCTCAAAAAGACATCATCCCAAACCTTAACCACTTGCATGACAGGCCACAAATAGTTTTCTGTCCTATAGAAATCTCTACAAATGCAGACAGCATGCTTTTACTGGTAAGTAATAGTAAATAATAATTTTTTAAAAACTAATAATATATTGTGAGGTTACTATGTGTCAGGCACTATACAAGTGCTTTCCAGAAGTTACATCATTTGGTCTTAACAACAACCCAAGAATAAATTACAACCTTTATCATCTTTGTTCTACAGATTATAAAACTGAGTGAGGATTAGAGCTTGAGTCTAATCAGAACTAGCCACATTCTTAACCACTTCCCTATAAAATACCACAAAAAGCATGAAGTTATGGTTCTAAGCCCTAAAGATAATGCTACCATTTATTTATGAAGGAAAGTACCCCCATTAGATGTTTATATTTGTTGAATGTCAGAGTGCAGTAGACAGGCCCATGAATTGCCTTCTTTATTCTACTCTGCAGACACAAAAATAGTAGCATTTATTTATAAGAATAACATCACAATAGTCAAAGCTTAGATTGAGTTGAAAATTTGAGACCATGCTAAAGACAACAAAAAGATTCTTTTAGTTAAGCTTGGAACAAGATGATAGACAAGTTGAGAATAATCTGACTGCTTGGAGAAGCTAAAATATCAACAGATGACCAAGTTGGTGAACATCTCCCACTGGCCCAGATCTCCAGCCCAGAGATGTAGAGCATAAAAGAGTAAACAACAAACTGGTTCATATGTGCTTAGTCGCATTGTGAACAATAATACAGACTAAAACAACAAGCACAACATTCATGCACCAAACAGGAAGAAGAGTTATGGCGACATCTTGATTGTGAGAAGGGAAACAAAGAAGGCATTCTCAAAAAATTAAAAATAGAATTGCTATATGAACCAGTAATTCCATTACCGGGTATTTACCAAAAAAAAAAAAAAAAAAAAAAAAGGCACTAATTTGAAAAGATATATGCATGCCCATTTTGATTGCAACATTATTTCCAATAGTCAAGATGTGAAAGCAGCCCAGGTGACCAACAGTAGACAAATGAATAAAGAAGATAGGGTATATATGTGTATATACACACAATGGAACATTAGTCATAAAAAAAGACTGAAATCTTGCCATTTCCAGCCACAGGGGTGGATCTATCTGGTATAATGCTAAGTGAAATAAGTCAGAGAAGACAAATACCATATGATTTCACTCACATGAGGAATTTAAGAAACAGAACAAATGAACAAACAAATGGAAAAAAGAGACAAACAAAAAACAAGACTCTTAAATACAGGGAGCAAGATGGTCGTTGCCAGATGGTAGGTTGGTTGGGTAAACAGATAAAGGAGATTCAGAGTATATTTATCATGATGAGCTCTGAGTAATGTATAGAATTGTTCAATCATTAAATTGTGCACTTGAAACTAATGTAACACTGTATGTTAATTATACTTCAATAAAGAGTGATAAAAATAAGAAGGTATTCCAATACAGTTTGAAGTTTGAAGGTAATGCAAATAATTTGTGAAAGATAACAGATTCTGGATTCAAAATTTGAAAAGATTTAGACATATGTATATCTACACTCCTTTCATTAACACATTCAACAATAAAAGACAAAATTGAACTGAACCACAGTATATGGAACAGAGCTAAGTACTAGCAAAAAGCCCTAAAAATGCTGAAGTCTTACAGGTAGTATGTGTATCATGTTCAGATCAATACATAAAATAGTGGTACTTGGGTATCATACCTGTTTATATTCATTCAACAATTGACTTGAGTGTGTATAATACCCAGAGATATACAAGACAGACACATTCTCTAACCTTACAAATCTTGTAGTCTAGTTAGAAAGACACATATTAAAGAAATACTTATTAATCTCTTTATGGTCAAGACTGTATAGGAAAATCACAGGGTGCTGAGGCAAAGACATCACAAGCAAACTATGGATCAATATTCCTCGTGGACAGAGATACAAAACTCGTCACAAAACATAAACAGACCAAATGCAGCAACATGTAAAAAGAGTTACACACCATGACCCAGTGGGTTTTATCTCAATAATATAAGGTTGGCTTAAAATCCAAAAAAGCAATAGATGTAATACACTGATAAGCATAGGATCAATGACAAAAAAAGACATTCATTTCAGTAGATATAGATAAATCATTCGACAAACTGAACATTCATTCACAATAAAGCAACAACAATGCACTAGGAATGGAATGGAACTTCCTCAACTGATCAAGAGAATCTATGAAATGCTCATATCTAACATCACTCTTAACAGTAAAGGACCTCAAGCTTCCCTCCTGATACCAGGGTCCTGCTCTCACTTCTATTCAACAATGTGTTAGAGATTCAGCAGTAAGGGAAGGGAAGAAAATAAAAGAAAATTAAAGACATCTAGATTGAAGAAGTAATACTGCCTTTATTCACAAATGATATAATACTGTATGTAGAAAATCCCAAAACCACAAGAATTAATAAACCACTTTAACAAAGTTGCAGAATGCAGGATCACTAGATCAATTTAGAAAAGTCAGCTGAAATATATAGAAATATATTTATAGAAACAATATTTATATTTAGTAGCAAATATAGATTTGCTGCATATATTTATAAATGCATAGAAATAGTATTCCTACTTATTAGCAAAGAAAACTCCAAAAACAAAATTAATAAAAATACAATTCATGACAGTGTCAAGAAGAATAAAATATTTAGGAATAGATTTAACAAAAAATATGGAAGTCTTTTACACTTAAAACTACGAAGGACTGCAAAAAAAACCTGACAGAGATCTAAATAAATAGGGAAAGATTTCATGCTCATGGACTGGAAGACTTAAAATTAGAAAGACAGCAGTTTGGGGGTGCCTGGGTGATTCAGTCAGTTAAGTGTCTGACACTTGGTTTCAGCTCAGGTCATGATCTCAGGGTCCTGAGATTGAGTCCCTTGTCTCTCCCTCTACCCTTCTCCACCTCTAAAGAATTAAATCTAATTAAATTTAAAACACACACACACACACACACACGTGCACGCCAAAAGATAGCAGTTTTGAATAATTAAAATGAAATTGAAATCAACCTTACTAAAATCCCGAGACAACTTCTTTTTTTTTTTTCAAGCAGTTGACAAGCTGATTCTAAAGTATACATGAAAAACAAAGGACCCAGAATGGTCAAAACAGTTTGAGGGGGAAAAAAAGGAACAAATTTGGAACTCATACACTAGCGAATATCAAAACTTACTACAGGGGCGCCAGAGTGGCTCACTTGGTTAAGCGACTGCCTTCAGCTCAGGTCATGATCCTGCAGTCCCAGGATCGAGTCCTGCATCAGGCTCTCTGCTCGGTGGGGAGTCCGCTTCTCCTACTGACTTCTCTCCTCTCATGCTCTCTCTCTCTCTGTCTCAAATAAATAAGTAAAATGGTAAAACAAAAAAACAAAACAACAACAACAAAACTATAAGTGGTTAAAAAAAAAAACCTATAATCAAGACAATAGAGACGAAAGGACAGCCATCTATCAATGGAATAGACTTGAGAGTCTAGAAATAGGTCCATCTATTTATGGTCAGCCTGTGCTCAGCAAGGGTGCCAAGACACTTCCAAAGGGAGAAGATCTGTGCTGCAGTTAGTGGATAGCCACACACACAAGGATGCACCTGGACCCTCACATCACACCAGGCAAACCCAAACCATGCCTTAGTCAACTGAGTGTCCAACTGTTGATTTTGGGTCAGGCCATGATTTCAGGGCTGTGGAACCCAGTCCCACACTCAGCAGGGAGTCTGCTTGGATTCTTTCCCTCTCCCTCTGCCCCTCCCTGCCTCAAATAAATAAATGAATCTTTGAAAATATAAAAATTAACCCAACCCAGGTTATAAGCCTAAATCAAACACATAAAATTATAGAACTTCTAGGAGAAATTATAAGAGAAAATCTTTAAGACCTTGGGATGCACAAAGAGTTCCTAGGAAAACAAAACATGATTCCTTAAAAAAAAATAAAAAAAAAAATAAAAAACAAAAACAAAAACTGATAAATTGGATTTCATCAAAATGAAAAATTTTGTGCTTCAAAAGACAGAAAAAACAAGGTGAACCTCACATTAGGAGAAAATATTTGTAAGTGATATACCTCAAAAATGGCTTGTATCTATAATATATAAAGCACTCATAACTCATTTAGACAACTTAATCATTTTAAAAAGTAGAATATTTTAGTAGACATTCCACTAAAGAAGAGATACAAATGGCTCATATGCACATGAAAAGAAGCTCATAGTCATTGCTCACGGGGAAAATACAAATTAAAACCACACTGGGATATCATCACACACTCACTATTTAAAAAGACAGCATCAGGTATTGGTGGAGATATGGAAAAACTGGAATCCCCATATAGTGCTGTTTACAATATAAAATGGTACAGCCATTTTGGAGAACAGTTTATCCATTTTTTTTTTAAAAGAAAATGTAACTTACCCTATACCCTGCAATTTCACTTCTAGAAATAAACTGCAAAGAAAAGAAAACACGCGTCTGCATGGAGATATGTACATGAATGTTCATAGCAGCATTATTCGTCTTAGCCAAAAATAGAAAAATGAGTCAAATTTCCATCAACTGATCAATGGATAAGCACAATGTGGACTCCACACGACAGAATACTATTCAGTGATGAGAAAGGGTAAATGTGATACAACATGGGTGACCCTCATAAACCTCTTCAGTAAATGAATCCAGACATAAAGAAGTACATATTATGTAATTCTATTTTTCTAAGACATTATTAGAGTGAGAGCAAGAGAGCACAAGCAAGGAGGAGAAGGAGAAACAACATCTCTTTGAGCAGGGAGACTGATATGGGGCTCGAACCCAGGACCTCAGGAACATGAGCTGAGCTAAAGGCAGATGCTTAACCGACTGAGCCTCCCAGGTACCCCTATGTGATTCTATTTGTATGAAATGTCCATGAAAGGCAAATTTAGACAGAAAGCAGTTTGTTAATGTGTAAAGCTGGAGGAAGGAGCAGCAATGGATGGCAAGTGGTCTTGAGGATTTTTTCTGAGATGATGAATATATTCTAAATGGTGCAATGATGGTTGTACAACCATCACTTTATTGAAAAGTATTGGATTCTCTACTTATAATGTACATACAATGCTGATGGCATGCAAACTACACCTCAGTAAAGTTGCTTCTATGAATAACAAGGCTGAGTGCCATGAAAGAGCATAACAAGGTGACCAAACTAAACTGTGAGGGCCATGGAAACATCTTTAAGGAAAAACACTGATTTTTTTTTTATTAACATATACTGTATTGTTGTTTCAGGGTTACAGGTCTGTGAATCATCAGTCTTACACAATTCACAGCACTCACCATAGCATATACCCTTCCCAGTGTCCATAACCCAGCCCTCCCAGCCCTCCAACCCACTCCCCTCCAACAACCCTCCATTTGTTTCCTGAGAGTAAGAGTCTCTTATGGTTTGCCTCCCTCACGATCCCATATTGTTTCATTTTTCCCTCTCTTTCCCACCACGAACCCTAGCCCCTTCTCTCCAATTCCTCATATCAGAGAGATCATATAATTGTCTTTCTCTGCTTGACTTATTTCACTTAGCATAATACCCTCTAGTTCTATCCACATTGTTGCAAATGGCAAGATTTCGGGGGTTTAATGGCTGCATAGTATTTCATTTTATATGTAAACCACATCTTCTTTATCCATTCATCTGTTGATGGACATCTAAGCTCTTTCCATAGTTTGGCTATTGTGAATATAGCTGTTAAAAACATTCAGGGGCACGTGACCTTTCGGATCACACTACATTTGTATCTTTAGGGTAGATACCAAGTACTGAGATTGCTGGGTCACAGGGTAGCTCTATTTTCAACCTTTTGAGGCACCTCCTCACTGTTTTCCAAAGTGGTTGTACCTGCTTGCATTCCCACCAACAGTGTAAGAGGGCTCTTCTTTCTCTGCATCCTCGTCAATGCCTATCATTTCCTAATTGGTTAATTTTAACCATTCTGACTGATGTGAGGTGGTATCTCACTGTGGTTTTGATTTGTATCTCCCTGATGCCAAGTGATGTTGAGCCCTTTTTCATGTGTCTGTTGGCCACTTGGGTGTCTTCTTTGCAGCAATGTCTGTTTGTGTCTTCTGCCCATTTTTTAATTGGGTTATTTGTTCTTTAGGTGTTGAGTTTGATAAGTTCTTTGTAGATTTTGGGTATTAGCCCTTTATCTGATACATCATTTGCAAATACTTTCTCACATTCTGTTGGTTCTCTATGGTTTTCTTGACTGTTTCCTTTGCTGTGCAAAAGTTTTGATCTTGATGAGGTTCCAATAGTTCATTCTTGTCCTTGCTTCCCTTGCCTTTGGTGATGTTTCTAGGAAGAAGTTGCTGCGGCTGAGATCAAAGATGCTGCTGCCTATGTTCTCCTCAAGGATTTTGATGGATTCCTATTGAATTGAGGCCTTTCATCCATTTGAGTCAATTTTAGTGTTTGGTATAAAGAAATGGTCCAGTTTCATTCTTCTGCATGTGGCTGTCCAATTTTCTGAACACCATTTGTTGAAGAGGCTGTCTTTTTTCCATCGGACACTCTTTCCTGCTTTGTCAAAGGTTAGTTGATGATAGAGTTGAAGGTCCATTTCTGGGTCCTCTATTCTGTTCCATTGATCTATGTGTCCGTTTTTGTGCCAGTACCCTACTACTGTCTTGGTGATTACAACTTTGTAATAGAGTGTGAAGTCTGGAATTGTGATGCCACCAACTTTGGCTTTTATTTTTTCAACATTATTCTGGCTCTTCAGGGTCTTTTCTGGTTCCATATAAATTCTAGGATTATTTGTTCCATTTCTTTGAAAAATGTTGATGGTATTTTGATAGGGATTGCATTAAATGTGTAGATTGCTCTAGGTAGCATAGGCATTTTCACAATATTTGTTCTTCCAATCCATGAGCATGGAACGTTTTTCCATTTCTTTGTGCCTTCCTCAACTTTTTTCATGAGTTCTTTATAGTTTTCTGAGTACAGATTCTTTGCCTCTTTGGTTTATTCCTAAGTATCTTATGGTTTTCTGTATAATTGTAAATGGGACTGACTCCTTAATTTCTCTTTCTTCTGACTGCTTGTTGGTGTATAAAAATGCAACTGATTGCTGTGCATTGATTTTTATATCCTGACACTTTAGTGAATTCCTGTATGAGTTCTAACAGTATGGGAGTGGAGTCTTTTGGGTTTTCCACATAAAGGATTATATCATCTGCACAGGGTGAGAGTTTGACTTCTTCTTTGCCAATTCAGATGCCTTTTATTTCTTTTTGTTGTCTGATTGCTGAGGCTAAGACTTCTAGTATTATGTTGAGTAGCAGTGGTGATAGTGGACAGCCCTGCCGTGTTCCTGACCATAGGGAAAAGGTCTCCGCGTTGAGAATTATATATGCTGTGGGTTTTTCATAGATGACTTTTATGATATTGAAGTATATACCCTCTATCCTTACACTATGAAGGTTTTGATCAAGAAAGGATGCTGTACCTAGTCAAATGCTTTTTCAACATCTATTGAGAGTATCATATGGTTCTTGTTCTTTCTTTTATTAATATATTGTATCACATTGATTGATTTGCAGATGTTGAAACAATCTTGCAGCCCAGCTTATATCTCACTTGGTCATGGTGAATAAACCTTTTAATGTACTGTTGGATCTATTCGGCTAGCATTTTGATGAGATCATGTTCATCAGGGATATTGGTCTGTAATTCTCCTTTTTGATGGGGTCTTTGCCTGGTTTGGGGATAAAGACAATGCTGGCCTCATAAAATGAGTTTGGAAGTTTTCCCTCCATTTCTATTTTGGAACAATTTCAGAATAGGTATTAATTCTTCTTTAAATGTTTGGTAGAATTCCCCTGGGAAGCCATCTGGCCCTGGGCTCTTGTTTGTTGGGAGATTTTTGATGACTGCTTCAATCTCCTTACTGGTTATGGGTCTCTTCAGGTTTTCTACTTCTTCTTGGTTCAGTTTTGGTCATTAATATGTCTCTAGGAAGTCATCCATTTCTTCCAGATTGTCAAATTTGCTGCTGTATAGTTGCTTATAATATGTTCTTATAATTGTTGGTATTTCTTGGTGTTAGTTGTGATCTCTCTATATCATTCACAATTTTATTAATTTGCATCTTTTCTGTTTTGTTTTTGGTAAGTCTGGCCAGGGGTTTATCAATCATATTAATTCTTTCGAACCAGTTCCTAGTTTTGTTGATCTCTTCTAATGTTCTTTTGGTTTCTATTTCATTGATTTCTTCTCTGATCTCTATTATTTCTCTTCTCCACCTGGGTTTGGGCTTTATTGGCTGCTCTTTCTCTAGCTCCTTTGGGAGTAGGGTTAGGTTGTGTAATTGAGACCTTTCTTCTTTCTTCAGAATGGCTTGTGTTGTTATATACTTTCCTCTCAGGACCACCTTTGCTACAGCCCAAAGATTTTGAAGAGTTGTGTTTTCATTTTCATTTCTTTCCATGATTTTTTTAAAAAAAATCTTCTCTAATTTCCTGGTTGACCCATTCATTTTTTGGTAGGATGCTTTTTAACCTCCATGTATTTGAGTGTTTTTCAACTTTCCTCTTATGATTGAGTTCTAGTTTCAAAGCACTGTGGTCTGAAAATACGCAGGGAATGATCCCAATCTTTTGGTATCTGTTGAGACCTGATTTGTGACCCAGGGTGTGATCTATTCTGGAGAATGTTCCATGTATACTAGAGAAGTGTATTCTGTTGCTTTGGGATGGAATGTTTTGAATATATCTGTGTTGTCCATCTGGTCCAGTGTGTCTTGCTTAGATGACCTGCCCATTTCAGTGAGAAGGGTGTTAAAGTCCCTAAATTTCATTGTATTATTATCAATGTGTTTCTTTGATTTTATTATTAATTGGTTTATATGGTTGGCTACTCCCATGTTGGGGGCATAGATACTTAAAATTGTTAGATCTTCTTGTTGGACAGACCCTTAAAGTGTGATATAATGTCCTTCCTAATCTCTATTATACTATTTGGCTTAAAATCTAATTTTTCTGATATAAGGATTGCCACCTCAGCTTTCTTTTGATGTCCATTAGCATGGTAACTTGTTTTACATCCCTCACTTAAAATCTGCAGGTGTCTTTGGGTCTAAAATGAGTGTCTTGTAGACAGCATATAAATGAGTCTTTTTTTTTTTAAGATTTTATTTATTTATTTGACAGAGAGAGGGAGAGAGATCACAAGAAGGCAGAGAGGCAGGCAGAGGGGGATTGGGAAGCAGGCTCCACGCTGAGCAGAGAGCCCAACGTGGGGCTCGATCCCAGGACCCTAGGATCATGACCTGAGCTGAAGGCAGAGGCTTAACCCACTGAGCCCCCCAAGTGCCCCTGGGTCTTGTTTTTTTTAATCCATTCTGATACCCTGTGTCTTTTGATTGGGGCGTTTATCCCATTTACATTCAGGGTAACTATTGAAAGATATGAGCTTAGTGCCATTGTATTACCTGTTAGGTGACTGTTACTGTATATTGTCTCTGCTCCTTTCTGGTCTGTTACTTTTAGGCTCTCTCTTTGCTTAGAGAACCCTTTTCAGTAATTCCTGTAGGGCTGGTTTGAGTGTTTGCAAATTCTTTTAGTTTTTGTTTGTCCTGAAAACTTTTATCTCTCCTTCTATTTTTCAATGACAGCTTAGAGGGATATGGAATTCTTTTTTTTTTTAAGATTTTATTTATTTACATGACACAGAGAGAGATCACAAGTAGGCAGAGAGGCAGGTGGCGAGGGGGAAGCAGGCTCCCTGCTGAGCACAGCACCCGATGCAGGGCTTGATCCAGGACCCTGAGAGCTTGACCTGAGCCAAAGGGCAGAGGCTTAACCCACTGAGCCACCCAGGCACCCCAGATATAGTATTCTTGACTACAGATTTTACTCATTTAGTGCTCTAAATATGTCATGCCAATCCTTCCTGGCTTGCCAGGTCTCTGTGGATAGGTCTTCTGCCAATCTAATATTTTTACCATTGTTAGTTACAGATTGCTTGTCCCAAGCTGTCTTCAGGATTTTCTTCCTGTCTCCGAGAATTCTAAGTTTTACTATTAGATGACGGGGTGTTGACCTATTTTTATTGATTGTGACGGGGTTCTCTGTGTCTCCTGGATTTTGATGTTTGTTTCCTTCCCCAAGTTAGGGAAATTCTCTGCTATAAATTGCTCCAATATACCTTCTGCTCCTCTCTATCTTTCTTCTTCTTCTAGGATCCCAATTATTTTAATATTGTTTTATCTTATGGTATCACTTATCTCTTGAATTCTCCCCTCATGGTCCAGTCATTGTTTATCTCTCTTTTTCTCAGCTTCTTTTGGTCTTCTAGATCACTAATTCTTTCTTCTGCCTCATTTACCCTAGGTGTAAGAGCCTCCATTTTTTATTACACCTCGTAATAGCTTTTTTTATTTCAACTTAGTCAGATTTTAGTTATTTTATTTCTCAAGAAAGAGATTTATTTCTCCAGAAAGGGATTCTCTAGTATCTTCTATGCTTTTTTCTAGCCCAGCTAGCATCTTGATAATCATCATTATGAACTCTGGTTCTGACATCTTATGAATGTCTGTATTGATTGGGTCCCTCGCCATTGGTATAGTCTCTTATTCTTCTTTTTGAGGTGAGTTTCTCCACTTTATCATTTTATCTAGATAAGAATAGATGAATGAGAGAACAAAATAGTAAAAGAGTAAAAGGAACCCCAGAAAAATATACACTAACCAAATCAAAAGAGACCTGAAACCAGGAGGATAAGAAAGGAGAAAAATATACATATATATATTTATATTTTTATTAATTTATATATTATATATTATTATGTTATATATTATATATTATTATGTATTATATATAATTATATAATCTATATAATTTATGTATTATATATTTAAATATATACACACATACATATATGTGTGTGTGTGTGTGTGTATATATATATAATTTAGACTAGTGAATATAACAGAGCCACACACTTGGTTTGGGGTATATTTTGGTCTGTTAGAAGAAACTGCTTCCTAAAATTTTAAAGAAAAATTTACATATATATACAAAAATAAGGGTATACATGATGAAGGGATGGAATATGACTATAAAGATGAACATTTAAAAAGATTCTAAAAAAGGAATTAATAAGATAAGTTGGTTGAAAAAAGAGAGAAAGAGAGAGAAAAAGGAGAGGATGTGATTAAGCTGGAGACTAGAACAAAGCCATGTGCTAGAATAAGGATATATTTTGATCTGTTAGAAGAAAGTATATCCCAAAATTTTAAAGAAAGAAAAACTTATATGTATTTTAAAAAAATAGGTTAAATACAATAAAAGCATAGAATGTGACTACCTCAATGAAAATTTTAAAAAGATTTTTTTTAAAAAGTTACTGAAACAAGATGGGATTGGGAGGGAGACAAACCATAAGTGACTCTTAATCTCACAAAACAAACTGAGGGTTGCCGGGGGGAGGGGGTTTGGGAGAAGGGGGTGGGATTATGGACATTGGGGAGGGTATGTGATTTGGTGAGTGCTGTGAAGTGTGTAAACCTGTTGATTCACAGACCTGTACCCCTGGGGATAAAAATATATGTTTATCAAAAATAAAAAATTAAAAAAAAAAAAAAAAAAAAGTTACTGATAAGATGAAATAGTTTAAAAAGGTTAAAATAAGAAAGAGAAAAATTTAAAAAATAGAATAAGAAAAAAATATAATTAAAAAAAATTTTACTTTGAAAGACTAAGGAATCATGGGGAAAAAGCCATGAATTCTACATGTTACATTCCCCTATTTCTGGAGTTCTGGAATTCTCATTGATTGTGAAGTTGGTCTTGCTAATATTCTGGGGGAGGGGCCTGTTGCAATGATTCTCAAATGTCTTTCCCCTAGGCAGAACTGCACTGCCCTTGCCAGGGGCCAGGCTAAGCAATCCACTTGGTTTTGCACTGGGGAGCTTTTGTTCCCTGAACACTTTTCATAGAGCTCCAGAGGATGGGAATGAAAATGGCGGCCTCCCAATCTCCAGCCCTGAAGGGGTTGAGAGCTCAGGGCCCTACTCCTCAGTGTGCCCTCAGAGGAAAACAGTCAATCCCTGTGGCCTCCCGCATTGCTCCTCCCAGGGGAGGAAGGGAGGTGTCTCCCCAGATCTGCCACTTGTGGGGACCTTAGTAGAAGAGCAGTGTCCCAACTGTGCCTCGGATCATGGTTTAAGGTAGCCCTGAGCTGAGAGCCCCCTCCTCAGCTCCATCTCTGTAGCTGGCTTCCCCACTCCAATAACTGGGAGCTCTGCCACCCTCAGACGCCCCCAGTCTTTCTGTGACCTTGCGGGTCCTGAGACAGTACTGTCCCTGTGAGGGCTCCACACTCATCCCCCTCCTCCCTTAGTCTCTGGAGTGATGTTCGCCAGTGGAGCAGACTTTTAAAAGTTCCGATTTTGTGCTCTGCTGCTCTCTCACTTGCCAGGAGTCAGCCCCTCCCCCCGCAGTCTATCTTCCTGGAAAGCACCTCAGATTCACTTCTCCACATGTCCTACCTTCCAGAAAGTGGTCACTTTTCTGTTCCTAAAATTGATGCTTTTCTCTTCAATCTCCTGTCCAGTTTATAGGTGTTCAGAATGGTTTGATAGCTGTCTGGCTCAATTCCTGGGACCTGATGAAATTTAGGTCTCCTACTCCTCTACCATCTTGTTCCACCCCTCAAGACACTGACTTTTTTTTAAAGATTTTATTTATTTATCTGACAGACAGAGATCACAAGCAGGCAGAGGGGCAGGCAGAGAGAGAAGAGGACGCAGGCTCCCCACTGAGCAGAGAGCCCGATGTGGGGCTCGATTCCAGGACCCTGAGATCATGACCTGAGCCAAAGGCAGAGGCTTTAACCCACTGAGCCACTGAGGCACCTCCAGACATTGACATTTTGATCTGAAAGAGGACTAGGATTTTGCCATGTAATGTGACAGTGGGGTGAAGGGAGAGCAGAAATCGGGGAAAAGCATTAATAGTATCCTAGCCAGAAAGGATCACACAGACAAGGATCTTGAGTGCGAGGAGACTGGCAGGCCGTGAAGAACACAAAAGATGTTAGTTCAGATGGAGTGCGGCAAAGGGGGAAGATAACTGTTAAGGAACTTTGAGCAACTACTTAATGTTGTCTTTGTGGCTCAAAAGCTGCCCCTGACAGACATGTAAACAGATGACGTTGGCTAGGCTCCAATAAACTTTATTTACAAAAATAAGTAGAGGGGGCCAGATTTGGCCCTCAGGCTATAATTTGCTGCAGATAGGTAATAGGTTAGAGAAATGGGCAAATCTGGGATTAAGGCAACCAGCTAGAAGGCAAGCAAAAAATATAAGTGGGATCACGTAATATTTGTCTTTCTGGCTTATTTCACTTAGCGTAATACCTTTCACTTTCATCCATGTTGTTGCAAATAGCAATATTTCTTTTCTTTCTTTCTTTCTTTCTTTCTTTCTTTCTTTCTTTTTTTAGGCTGAATAATATTCCGTGTATATTGATAGAAATGGAGAATAGAATGGTAGTTACCAGAAGTTAGGGGTGGTGGAAAAGGGGTGACTTTATAAAAGTAGAGTGATGGTTACCACATGCTGGAAAGAAGGAATCATGGGAAGGTATCGTGTAACAGGGAGAGTTAGTTCCATCAGACAAAAAGAGTTCTGGAGATGGATAGTGGTCATGGTAGTACCACAATAACCAGCCGTGTCTGGCATGAGTAGCTGGAAGATGGTGGTCACCTCAGTATCTTGACTGAGAAGTGAATGAGGGGCTGAGGTAACAAATTACCATATTTGGGGAAAATGAAAAGAAAACCATAGCAGATTGACATGTAAGTGAAATAGTCCAACATTAAGTGGTTCTTTGAATAATGTTTTGCAATAACACAAAAGACCGATAGAATGAATGAAGTATACTCATATCTCCCTAGTATCCCTGAGGTTCCCTCCACTCTCTTTGACCCCTTGAGACTCTAATAAATTCACACAGGCAGTTGGGGCCAGATTATGGGATTTGGATCTTATTCTATGGGCTGTGGGAAGCTATTGGAAACTTTCCTTCAAGGGGAGCAAACAGATGACAGCCATTTTAGGAGCTGTAACAAGGATTCAGGCATCAAGGTTTAAAGTTCAAGTTTATAGTTCAAGATTTAAAGTTCAAGATTGGCTGACAGCCAGTCAGTCAATAAATATTGAGTGCCTACATTATACCTAACACTGTGGTAAGTGACGGAGTGCTACAGAAGAAAAAAAGATGCATATAAGAAGCATTTTGAAGGAAAATTGTGAAGCAACTTGCTCACTGCTTAAGCACAGTGAATTTGGGATGAAGAGAATAATTTGAAATTAAACTGAAGTTGTGAATTTCAGCGAGTGGGAAGATTAGTACCCTTGAGGGAAACCCGAATTGTTAAAAATCAGCTAGTGTGAGGGTCAAGGTGAAAAGATCTACATTCTTGTTGGCTCACGGTGATTTGGGGCTTCCAGTAGGTTGAGGGGAGCCATCAGCACCGAGACGTAAGCTAATGCTGCGGGAGCTCATGCGTTTTCAAAGGGAGCGTAAAGAGAAACCAACAATAACAACAAAACAAAACAAAGAATGAGATTTCCTCTCAAACTAACTTGTCTTGCTGTGAACCAGAGGGCAAGAGCTAGACGAATGAGAAGTTGAAAAAGCAGCAGAATGAAGCACTTTCCTGGGGAAAGCGGGATCATGTGGCCACGTGAGGACCCTCAAGAGTTTTTATGTATGATGTTTGTCTCTCTTTCAGATGTGTTCACTTCTTTTCCACGGTGTCCCTTAGTTTGGGCCCCCAGCACTTCCCACTGAACTACTGCATATCCCTTTAACCCACCTCCATGCTCCCAGCCCATCCTCATTCAATCCAGACCCCAAAAGTCCTCCTCCTTCTGTGGCTTCCCCCTCTCTCCACTGGATGACAGCTTTCCATTGGCACAAAGGCCTGAGCCGGTTCCTTGTCTCTGCTTCCTGCCTCGCCTTTCTCTCCTACCTGCAGTACGCTACTACCCAGCCCCGCATCTCTGAGCCTCCTAACTGTGCTTGTCTTCTTTCCTCCAGTTTGTGTGTATCACAGGGCATGTGTTATTAAAAATAAAGTCCTGAGGTTTGTGAACATTTGCCTTTTTAATTAATTAGAATGGGTTCAAAAGTGTCACCAAAATGTCACTTTCCCCTGTTTGTACTCCAGTAGGCCATGCTTTCTTGACTAAAATGGAAAGGAGTAGAATAAATTCATGAAACTTGTCATACGTGTGAAAGCTACACACTGTGGGATCAAGATAGGGCAAAGGAAGCACCACTGTTCTAGATGACATAATGAAATACACAGTGTTCTGCCCACCACCACTGTCACACTTAATTATAATTATTTATCCCTGGCTCCCACGGGGAGCTGGTCAAGAGTGTATCACTTTCACTTCCGCGCCTGGTACCTGAAAATGCCTACTAAAAATAGAAGGGATTTATTTTCCTACTTACCAGATGAACTCAGAGATTACGGGGCTTCTCATGAAGACTGCCAGGGATGCCTTCCGGAAGTGGGAAACACATTTCGTAAATGTGTGAATGGCTTTGGCTGGAAATGGAGGAAGGAACGTGTGGGTAGGAAAGGTGACAGCAGAAGCAGGCTATCATTGCAATAATTCTGGTAACCAAAGGAAGGACAAATATAGGGCAGGGAATAAGGAATAGGTTCAAAGGAACCCTCCAGCTTCCTCTCTTCCTCCTCCCTCCAGCCCGGCTCTTCTCTAACCGTTTCACAGAAACTGTTCTGGCCAGCGTCACTAATAACTTCCGTTGCCAAATCCGCGGCTCCTTTAACCGCTTATCTTCTTTGATCGCGTAGCAGTGTGCAACTCAGTAGACCAGTCGTCCTTCTGGAAATACTCTTTTCTCCATCCTGTAAGATAGTGTTTCTTCCTCGCTTTGTGGACACTGGTTCACCTGCGTTTACACTACACGAGGCAGTTCAAGACCTTGAATGGAGCCATCCTGTCCTTCCCACTGCGTGCGAGTCGAGGGGATCTCATTCATTTCAGTGACTTTGAAAGCCAACCATACGTGGATGACTTTTTTCTCTTTAAAAGAGTTTGGACTTCACTATTGTACAGAGTTAACTGCATATCCAGACAGCTTCACCTAGCTATCTCACTAGTCCCGCAAATGCATGTACAAAATTAAATTATTTATCTTCCTTTTCAAATCCCAGTAGAAGGACACCACCGGCCACCTACTTGCTCAAGACAGACAACTGAGCATCGTCGTTCTCTCCTCCCTCTTCCTCATCTTGCCTCCACATTTTTAACCACATCCCATTGATACAATTTGCAAAATATACCATCATCCACCTGCTTCTCTCTGTCTCCTCTTTCCCTAGGGGGTTTAATCTACCAGCACCTTTCCCTTGGAGTTACTGCAAAGAGACACTAACTAGCTTCCTTGGTCTTCTAATCCATCAGTTTGGCTCATATTTCTACTCCCTCAAAACTCTTCCAAACCTTAGGTGAAAATGAAACTCCTTGAGATGGCCCAGAAGGGCCTGGCGAGATCTGACCATTTCATATGAACCCAGCCTATGGGGTTAGCCTACTAACCCGGCCACTCCTGTCCACAAAGGCTCATGATGCTCAGCCTATTGGTTTCTCTATTTCTGATGCGGCCAGAAGGCTTCGTGGATGTGATTTCTTTAGCCTAGAATTCCTTCCCTGTTCCTGCCCACATTTTTGCCAACTCCTACCCAGCATGCCTTCAGCTTAACTGTCCCTTGCTCAAAGGGAAATCGCCCACCACCCTCCAAGCAGAATGAAGGCATGAAACGACCCTGGTAAGCTCTCGTTTGAAGTCCTGTGTTTTCTTTCTTGATACTTAGCGCAGTCAGTCTGTATAATGTTGGTATCTTTCTTCCCTGCTAGACTGTCTGCTCCATGAACACAGGAATCATGTTTCATCTCTATAACCACAAGCAGTTGGTCCAGGAGTGGTAATATGCAGGTTTGTTAAATGAATGACCAGACACATAAAACATTACATGATTATTTGAGACTAAAAGAGAAAAAGCCTGAGAGCTCAAAGCCTTCATCAATGAAGCCCGTGGCTGAATTCCATCCCTAAACAAGCAAGGCTGAATTCAAGGACTGGGGAGTAATAACTGTGACTCCCCTTTACCCAGCCCTTCTCATCCTTCCAGAACAGGTTTAAAGCATTTCAAGTGCGAAGTCACTGAACTCCCAAAGAGCCTGTGAGCTTACACGTGAGAAAGCCGGGAAATAAAAATTTTAATTAATTTACCCAGAAGACACAGAGCTGAGAGAAGGAGAAGCCAGGACTCCTCCGATTGAGGCTGTCTGGCTCCACAGCCTTCATGCTTAAGCACTGTTTAATTCAGAACTTCCCAGTCGGTGAGCCCCGAATGAGTTGCAGATGTGCTCCCAGAAATCAATTGGTTCGGCCATGGGGAAGCCAGCCCGGTGGCCCAAGGCTGTGAGCAGCCAGTCCGGGGCTTCTCAGCGGGTAGCAGAGGAGTCTGAGGGCAGATCCCAGTCAGTCCCATTGCAGGAGCGGAGTCCCCGGTGTCTGCATCAGCGGCAGCTGCAGAGGGGGCCACCGTGCACTGGGGACAAGGTGCAGGTGTGCCCCCGGGGTGTGGGGAGCAAACCCAGATGCTGATGCTTGAGGGGCAGGGTGGGAGAGGAGATCGGCCAGGAAACTCTGTCATCCATAAGTGAATACATCTGTCGGGTTCGGCTGACATGACTGTCCCTCGAGGGGGCTCAGCGGGCGGCTCCATGGCCGCCCTGACACGCCCTGAGCCTCCTGCCCATACAAGTTTCATCCATACCTCGAAATGCTTTATTTGTCACTGTCGGACCGCTTTGGAAATCCATTCTCACTTCCACCTTTGTCAGTGAAAAACAAGAAAGATGTTTCGATAGTTTAATACAATTTTTAACTTTTGTATCATTCTGAATGGTTGTAAAAGAAAATGTTTCAAATTTTTTTTTCCCTGTGTGGGTAAGTTTCTTGTCATGGTGATTATCAAGACTTTGAAGAGAAGACCCTTAGAAAATCTTGGGAGGGGCTCCTGATAGAAGTTTGAAGCATAAAACCGGTTTTAAAATAGTTATGTTGATGGAAACAAGCCAAGTTCTTTACCAAAAATGTTGGAAATATTTTATATAAATTTATATTAAATTTTTCTTTAATACTTTTTCCTTTATTTTTGCCATAATTATGTAATATAAAGAAAATGTAACTGATTTTTCATCAAGCATCATAGAGATGCCCCCAAATTCTCTCCAGCTCCTCCCACTGGCTGTCCGTGTGTGTGCTATGATCAGAATGAGGTGAGAGCGCATCTCCACACAGTTTAGCTCCAAAGGAAGAGTGTTCAATTTCAGTACATCTATTTCGTAGGTGTGTCCCTGTTCAACCGTACGAGGTAACTCGGAGTTACTTCTGAACACCCCATCCTCTCTCCTGCTGTTTCTCTGCGTAGTGGGTGGCTTTGGGACCAGAATGCCTGGTTTGAACCAGGCACTGCCAGTTACTGGCTGTGGACCCTGAGCTGGTTACCTAACCTCTCTGTTTTATCACGTGACAAGGGCATCATCATCCTAACTACCTCATACACATAGACACCTCGGAATGACGCCTGGCATATAGGAAGCCCCCATATGATGTCAGCTGTGGTGGGTGCTTCTGTCTCCCTCCTTCTCCCCTCTCCACACCTTCTTATCTTCCCTTTGCCTAGCAGGAGCGTACTCAACTTTATGACCTCAGCTTATTGTCATTTCCTCTGGCCGACCTTCCCCGCCCACTGTAGATGAGGCTAGCAGATTCCCTTAGGAGCTCCAGGAGGCCGCGGTATCATGTCACTTATCACAGTGCATGGAAACGTTCACTTTCTTGTCAACTGCCCACCGCTGCCTCATTAGGGCAAGCAGGAACTTTGCTTTGGCTTATGAATTCCCAGCACCTGTCATGGCGCCTGGTCCTCAACAACCGGCCAACAGATATACCTGAATGGAAGAGCCCCATTCTGTCTCCTGTTTCCATAGCAGTGACACAGGAAGACAGGAGGAGATCAACAACTTTTCTAACAGGTTTTTGGAAGTCTGATTACAGAGGCAAGTATTCATGATATTTACCCACTGACTCTCCCACATTTATGTGGAGAAAAATGGCATCCTCTCCCTTCCTACAAGTGCACCCAATTGCCCTCATGTGACTTTGCATCCCCTTCAGAGTTGTCCATGGATCAGAAAAAGGTCTGGGGCACTTTGGTGTCAGCCAGGCGCTAGGCTTTGTGGGAACTTCTCGGGGCGTGTACAGTGTACACATTCGTCATGTGTGAGATGCTCTGGCTGCTTGGAAGTCAGTTAATGTGGTCCCTGAGTCAAGGCCTGAGAAAGGGAGTTGGTCCAGGAGTCTGGTCCAGGAGTTAGACCAGACCTTGCTGCACAGTGATAACTCCTGACTGATGGCTACAGAAGGTTCTGGCCTCTGACCCCATCAGAAAATTGAAGTACATCTACTTTGATGTAATACAAGTTTGTGAAAGCTTTCTTGTTCTTGCCTCAATGAACCACACATGTCCACCTGGCCATTGTTTCCTACATCTGGACTCCTGAAGATTCAGAGTTTTGTTTGTGGTTTCTTGTTATTGTTTTTATGTCTCTTTTAAGAGCTGAAAATAGCAAAGGGAAAACAAATGGTCCATATTATAGAGAATACCAATTTTCCAGCCATCACAGTTGGGTCTTGCATAAGCGCCACATACTTTAGCACCATGGGTTAGGTTGGAAAAGGAAGACGGGAAGGAATAGGAAGGAAGGAAAGAAATGAACTTACAAAAGGTGTGAGTTTGAGTGTGTGGACTGTGTGAAATTGCATGGGGCTTGGGGAGTAAAAGGGATGTGCGCATGCACGCGAGTGTGTGTGTGTGTGTGTGTGTGTGTGTGTTTGCAATGGAGTTAGGAAGCCGAAAGGCAGCAAAGGGAACTAACACACACTCAGCAGCTGCCGTGTTGACTCCACACTGAGCCCTTAGTGTGTCAACCCCCTCGGTCCTCACAGCCTTCCTCTAAGGTAACTGGTATTACTTACATTTACAGATGGTCAAAGTAAGACACAGCCAAGTTAAGTAACAACCTCAGGGCATGAAAAAAAGTTGAAACCAGGTCTTTTTAACTTGAACCCCTCACCCTTTTGTCCCACTAAGGCAGGTTAGCATGGATTTGGCCTCCACCTGTTTTTGGATAGCCGAAGCAAAGAGCTGTTTTTCTATTTTTAAATGATTGGGGGAAAGAAATTGAAAGAAGAACAACATTTTGTGTCACACAGAAAATATGAAAACTGTATGAAATTCAAATGTCATTGTCCATAAGCAGATGGCCCAGAACACTGTCCCACCCATTCTCCTGCCTGTTGCCTCTCGTGACTTCTGCACTACAACTACGGGGTCTTGTCCCCTAAAATATTCTCCTAAATTCTAAAAAGAATAAGAAAATTATCAAGTAGATGTCAGATTCATACCTTATTATAATAAAAATACTAGTATTTGGTCATACTGATGAAAAAGTCACTCTTCTGTCTCCTCTATGCATGTTTTTACTCCTTTCTCATTGGTCTTTACGTGTTTAATTTGCAGGGTATTGTTGAGGAAGGACTTAGCAGAGGAGGGGAAATGGGAATCTGGTTATGGCTCTGCTTCTAACTAAATTAAGCAAATCGCTTAATCTCCTCTGATTTAAATTTCCTTATCTCCAAATCGCAGACTGGACCAGATAATCACTGAGGTCCCTTGCAGTCATAAAATTACAGGCCTCTGTGACTTAGAACATAATTTTAAAATGTTAAGTGATCACTGAGGTTTATAGCAGTTACGGCTTTGCATTCATGGTAGATTGGTGGCCATAAATTTATGATTTATTTTACTCCAAATCCTTAGTCAGTATCTCAACTCCCAATTATGCCACTGTCCCTATAGGAAAATATGAGCAACTTTATGATGATTTGCTCCTCAAGAAGATTTCCAGGGATGAATTGAGGGAAAAACTGTAGAAACGTTTACAGTTCTGTAGTTTAATTACCAATTTGAGATTTGAGGGTCTTTAGAAGAGGACTGAAAACTACGAGCTTCAAATTGGCTATTTATTTATTTATTTATTTTAGTTAAAGAATGTACTTGTAGTAGTTGACAGTTAAAATCTTGAATCTCTTTTCCAGAGTGTTCTGTTCATTGACCTGCAAACCCAAACTCTACAATGAGTACTCATTGCATTTCTTAGTTGTACAGATTTCTATCAGAAGTCTGGGTCTATTCTGATTGATGGATCAGGAAGGGAAACTCAGAAACAGAATTGTAATTCTACCAAGGGCAAGTTCACATTTCATTCTGCATTGCCACTGTGCTGTCAGGACGATCAAACAGTCTGGAAAGAGAAACTCCCCCTACAGGAAGCCTGCCCAGAGCCGGAACTCTAGACTTAACATGTTATGTCAATCTTCCCTGGGGAGGGAGCCGGTTTTTAGGGATGATGGGGGGGCAGAGTGTTCAGTAGTCCCTGCTGGATAGAGCATCAAGGATTTCTCATCCTTTTCTAACACTTTGGGTGTCCTGTAACCCATCAAAGAATTAAGTACTGGATCATGTACAAAAAACTTAAAAGGAACAAGAGACAGAAACCTGGCTGTAGGTTGAAAAGAAATGGAACATTTTGCATTCTTCCCTTTCTGCTGTTTGCTTTGTCTCCCCTGAAATCTAAGGATGTTTGCAACTGGATGGGACTCGTAGCCTTTCAATACATTGGACCGTAATGGTACGGTGTCAGGGTTACTAGTTCTTCATCGACAGGTAGCCTGGAAACTCACAACGACTAGTCCAAATCAGTCCTGGGCAAACTTTTATGCAAGTCAGAACAGAGGAGGGACATCGCATCTTAGCTCAGTGAGCACAGAAGATAGTTGACATTGTTCATTCCCTCCCCTCTACTTCTACTCTACAAACCTTGTTAATGTCCCCTCAAAACAAAAGAATGATATTAGCAACTACCTCTACCCCCAGGCCTTGGAAAGACAAGCATTATACCACATTGGGCCTGCCCCTATATAACCAGTTTAAGGAAATTGGTTAAAATTTATGGCGCAGATAATTTGAGGCTAAATTAATTTTTAAAATGTTGACAGATAAGCCACTGGCCCAAGAAATCAACATTCCAAATTCTCAAATTAATCGTACGTGAATGTTTCAAGTACAATCTGTTTGGGTTTTGCTTACACAGTTGTATGCTCCGATAGGCCAAATTCTAAGCAATACACCTGGTGAACACTAGAGAGGCCACGAAAATGGCACACGCCATGTTTGAAGAGGATGGGAGGAGGGAAGGGATGGTTGAGGGATGGAAGGCATTACCTGGAAAACCCTTCTGCTTGTTATGGTTGGCTGACCACAGCGGTACACGTACAGCCATCCGAGCTGCCAGAAAGTTCCCATTTCGGCCCAAACTCTCCTTCCTTTCAGTATTTCATCTCTACTCTCTGACTTCCCAGTATAAACCGACTGCAGTCCCACATTCCCCTAAAACTGCTTTCCAAAGACACCAATAGATCCCACTCTTTCACTGAAAGCCAACGCATTATGAGCTATATGGTCATACTGTCTGACCTCTTGAGGGTCAAGGTGGGACCTACAGATGAACAGCATCGAATCAGCTGGGGCGGGCTTGTTAGAAATGCAGGATCTCCGGCCCTCTGCAGGCTCCTGCAGCAGCCCACCCATGATACACAAGTGAGATTCACATTCAAGTTGGAGACGCATGATGTTTAGCTCCTGCCTTCCTCGTCTTCTCCTCAGCATCTAGAGCAGTGCTTGACCCCTATTAGAGGCTCAATAAATGTTTATTCAGGAAGCCAAATTGCCAAGTTCGTTAGCTACATTTTTTTTAAAATACTGTATTTTTTTTTAATTTTTTATTTTTTATAAACATATATTTTTATCCTCAGGGGTACAGGTCTGTGAATCGCCAGGTTTACACACTTCACAGCACTCACCAAAGCACATACCCTCCCCAATGTCCATAATCCCACCCCTTCTCCCAAACCCCCTCCCCCCAGCAACCCTCAGTTTGTTTTGTGAGATTAAGAGTCACTTATGGTTTGTCTCCCTCCCAATCCCATCTTGTTACATTGATTCTTCTCCTACCCCCTTAAGCCCCCATGTTGCATTACCACTTCCTCATATCAGGGAGATCATATGATAGTTGTCTTTCTCCGCTTGACTTATTTCGCTAAGCATGATACGTTCTAGTTCCATCCATGTTGTCGCAAATAGCAAGATTTCATTTCTTTTGATGGCTGCATAGAATTCCATTGTGTATATATACCACATATTCTTGATCCATTCATCTGTTGATGGACATCTAGGTTCTTTCCATAGTTTGGCTATTGTGGACATTGCTGCTATAAACATTCGGGTGCATGTGCCCCTTTGGATCACTACGTTTGTGTCTTTAGGGTAAATACCCAATAGTGCAATTTCTGGGTCATAGGGCAGTTCTATTTTCAACATTTTGAGGAACCTCCATGCTGTTTTCCAGAGTGGCTGCACCAGCTTGCATTCCCACCAACAGTGTAGGAGGGTTCCCCTTTCTCCGCATCCTCGCCAGCATCTGTCATTTCCTGACTTGTTGATTTTAGCCATTCTGACTGGTGTGAGGTGATATCTCATTGTGGTTTTGATTTGTATTTCTCTGATGCCGAGTGATATGGAGCACTTTTTCATGTGTCTGTTGGCCATCTGGATGTCTTCTTTGCAGAAATGTCTGTTCATGTCCTCTGCCCATTTCTTGATTGGATTATTTGTTCTTTGGGTATTGAGTTTGCTAAGTTCTTTATAGATTCTGGACACTAGTCCTTTATCTGATATGTCGTTTGCAAATATCTTCTCCCATTCTGTCAGTTGTCTTTTGATTTTGTTAACTGTTTCCTTTGCTGTGCAAAAGCTTTTGATCTTGATGAAATCCCAATAGTTCATTTTTGCCCTTGCTTCCCTTGCCTTTGGCGTTGTTCCTAGGAAGATGTTGCTGCAGCTGAGGTCGAAGAGGTTGCTGCCTGTGTTCTCCTCAAGGATTTTGATGGATTCCTTTCACACATTGAGGTCCTTCATCCATTTTGAGTCTATTTTCATGTGTGGTGTAAGGAAATGGTCCAATTTCATTTTTCTGCATGTGGCTGTCCAATTTTCCCAGCACCATTTATTGAAGAGGCTGTCTTTTTTCCATTGGACATTCTTTCCTGCTTTGTCAAAGATTAGTTGACCATAGAGTTGAGGGTCTATTTCTGGGCTCTCTATTCTGTTCCATTGATCTATGGGTCTGTTTTTGTGCCAGTACCATGCTGTATTGATGATGACAGCTTTGTAATAGAGCTTGAAGTCCGGAATTGTGATGGCACCAACATTGGCTTTCTTTTTCAATATCCCTTGGGCTATTCAAGGTCTTTTCTGGTTCCATATAAATTTTAGAATTATTTGTTCCATTTCTTTGAAAAAGATGGATGGTGCTTTGATAGGAATTGCATTAAATGTGTAGATTGCTTTAGGTAGCATAGACATTTTCACAATATTTATTCTTCCAATCCAGGAACATGGAACATTTTTCCATTTCTTTGTGTCTTCCTCAATTTCTTTCATGAGTACTTTATAGTTCTCTGAGTATAGATTCTGTGCCTCTTTGGTTAGGTTTATTCCTAGGTATCTTATGGTTTTGGGTGCAATTGTAAATGGGATTGACTCATTAATTTCTCTTTCTTCTGTCTTGCTGTTGGTGTAGAGAAATGCAACTGATTTCTGTGCATTGATTTTATATCCTGACACTTTACTGAATTCCTGGACAAGTTCTAGCAGTTTTGGAGTGGAGTCTTTTGGGTTTTCCACATATAGTATCATATCATCTACAAAGAGTGATAATTTGACTTCTTCTTTGCCAATTTGGATGCCTTTAATTTCCTTTTGTTTCTGATTGCTGAGGCTAGGACCTCTAGTACGATGTTGAATAGCAGTGGTGATAATGGACATCCCTGCCGTGTTCCTGACCTTAGCAGAAAAGCTTTCAGTTTTTCTCCATTGAGAATGATATTTGCGGTGGGTTTTTCATAGATGGCTTTGATGATATTGAGGTATGTGCCCTCTATCCCTACACTTTGAAGAGTTTTGATCAGGAAGGGATGCTGTACTTTGTCAAATGCTTTTCCAGCATCTATTGAGAGTATCATATGGTTCTTGTTCTTTCTTTTATTGATGTGTTGTATCACATTGACTGATTTGCGGATGTTGAACCAACCTTGCAGCCCTGGAATAAATCCCACTTGGTCGTGGTGAATAATCCTTTTAATGTACTGTTGAATCCTATTGGCTAGTATTTTGTTGAGTATTTTCGCATCTGTGTTCATCAATGATATTGATCTATAGCTCTCTTTTTTGATGGGATCCTTGTCTGGTTTTGGGATCAAGGTGATGCTGGCCTCATAAAATGAGTTTGGAAGTTTTCCTTCCATTTCTATTTTTTGGAACAGTTTCAGGAGAATAGGAATTAGTTCTTCTTTAAATGTTTGGTAGAATTCCCCCGGGAAGCCGTCTGGCCCTGGGCTTTTGTTTGTTTGGAGATTTTTAATGACTGTTTCAATCTCCTTACTGGTTATGGGTCTGTTCAGGCTTTCTATTTCTTCCTGGCTCAGTTGTGGTAGTTTATATGTTTCTAGGAAGGCATCCATTTCTTCCAGATTGTCAAATTTGTTGGCATAGAGTTGCTCATAGTAGGTTCTTATAATTGTTTGTATTTCTTTGGTGTTAGTTGTGATCTCTCCTCTTTCATTCATGATTTTATTTATTTGGGTCCTTTCTCTTTTCTTTTTGATAAGTCGGGCCAGGGGCTAATCAATTTTATTAATTCTTTCAAAGAACCAGCTCCTAGTTTCGTTGATTTGTTCTATTGTTTTTTTGGTTTCTATTTCATTGATTTCTGCTCTGATCTTTATGATTTCTCTTCTCCTGCTGGGCTTAGGGTTTCTTTCTTGTTCTTTCTCCAGCTCCTTTAGGTGTAGGGTTAGGTTGTGTACCTGAGACCTTTCTTGTTTCTTGAGAAAGGCTTGTACTGCTATATATTTTCCTCTCAGGACTGCCTTTGTTGTGTCCCACAGATTTTGAAACGTTGTATTTTCATTATCATTTGTTTCCATGATTTTTTTCAATTCTTCTTTAATTTCCTGGTTGACCCATTCATTCTTTAGAAGGATGCTGTTTAGTCTCCATGTATTTGGGTTCTTACCAAACTTCCTTTTGTGGTTGAGTTCTAGCTTTAGAGCATTGTGGTCTGAAAATATGCAGGGAATGATCCCAATCTTTTGATACCGATTGAGTCCTGATTTAGGACCGAGGATGTGATCTATTCTGGAGAATGTTCCATGTGCACTAGAGAAGAATGTGTATTCTGTTGCTTTGGGATGAAATGTTCTGAATATGTCTGTGATGTCCATCTGATCCAGTGTGTCGTTTAAGGCCTTTATTTCCTTGCTGGTCTTTTGCTTGGATGATCTGTTCATTTCAGTGAGGGGAGTGTTAAAGTCCCCTACTATTATTGTATTATTGTTGATGTGTTTCTTTGATTTTGTTATTAATTGGTTTATATAGTTGGCTGCTCTCACGTTGGGGGCATAGATATTTAAAATTGTTAAATCTTCTTGTTGGACAGATCCTTTGAGTATGATATAGTGTCCTTCCTCATCTCTTATTATAGTCTTTGGCTTAAAATCTAATTGATCTGATATAAGGATTGCCACTCCTGCTTTCTTCTGATGTCCATTAGCATGGTAAATTCTTTTCCACCCCCTCACTTTAAATCTGGAGGTGTCTTCGGGCTTAAAATGAGTTTCTTGGAGGCAACATATAGATGGGTTTTGTTTTTTTATCCATTCTGATACCCTGTGTCTTTTGACAGGGGCATTTAGCCCATTAACATTCAGGGTAACTATTGAGAGATATGAATTTAGTGCCATTGTATTGCCTGTAGGTTGACTGTTACTGTATACGGTCTCTGTTCCTTTCTGATCTACCACTTGTAGGCTCTCTCTTTGCTTAGAAGACCCCTTTCAATATTTCCTGTAGAGCTGGTTTGGTGTTTGCAAATTCTTTCAGTTTTTGTTTGTCCTGGAAGCTTTTAATCTCTCCTTCTATTTTCAATGATAGCCTAGCTTGATATAGTATTCTTGGCTGCATGTTTTTCTCGTTTAGTGCTCTGAAAATATCATGCCAATTCTTTCTGGCCTGCCAGGTCTCTGTGGATAAGTCAGCTGCCAATCTAATATTTTACCATTGTATGTTACAGACTTCTTTTCCCGGGCTGCTTTCAGGATTTTCTCTTTGTCACTGAGACTTGTAAATTTTACTATTAGGTGACGGGGTGTGGGCCTATTCTTATTGATTTTGAGGGGCGTTCTCTGAACCTCCTGAATTTTGATGCTTGTTCCCTTTGCCATATTGGGGAAATTCTCCCCAACAATTCTCTCCAGTATACCTTCTGCTCCCCTCTCTCTTTCTTCTTCTTCTGGAATCCCAATTATTTTAATGTTGTTTCGTCTTATGGTGTCACTTATCTCTTGAATTCTCCCCTCGTGGTCCAGGAGCTGTTTGTCCCTCTTTTGCTCAGCTTCTTTATTCTCTGTCATTTGGTCTTCTATATCACTAATTCTTTCTTCTGCCTCATTTATCCTAGCAGTGAGAGCCTCCATTTTTGATTGCACCTCATTAATAGCTTTTTTGATTTCAACTTGGTTAGATTTTAGTTCTTTTATTTCTCCAGAAAGGGCTTTTATATCTCTCGAGAGGGTTTCTCTAATATCTTCCATGCCTTTTTCGAGCCCGGCTAGAACCTTGAGAATTGTCATTCTGAACTCTAGATCTGACATATTACCGATGTCTGTATTGATTAGGTCCCTAGCCTTTGGTACTGCCTCTTGTTCTTTTTTTTTGTGTTGAATTTTTCCGTCTTGTCATTTTGTCCAGATAAGAGTATATGAAGGAGCAAGTAAAATACTAAAAGGGTGGCAACAACCCCAGGAAAATATGCTTTAACCAAGTTAGAAGAGATCCCAAATCATGAGGGGGGGATAAAGGGGATAAAAAGAGGTTCAAAAAGGAAGAAAGAAAAAAAAAAAAAAGAAGGAAAAAAGAAAAAAAAAGAAAAGAATTTAAAAAAAAGAAAACAAATAAGAAAAATATAAAAAAGAAAAAAGATATATATTAGATAAACTAGTTAAAAAATGTTAAAAAAGAAAAAGGTAAAAGTTAAAAAAAATTTAACCAGAAGGCGAGAAAAAAAACAAAAAATGAAAAAGAAAAAAATTAAATTAACTGTAAGACTAAAAAAAATCACAGGAAAAAAGCCATGAGTTCCGTGCTTTGCTTTCTCCTCCTCTGGAATTCTACTGCTCTCCTTGGTATTGAAACCGCACTCCTTGGTAGGTGAACTTGGTCTCGGCTGGATTTCTTGTTGATCTTCTGGGGGAGGGGCCTGTTGTAGTGATTCTCAAGTGTCTTTGCCCCAGGCGGAATTGCACCGCCCTTACCAGGGGCCGGGGTGAGTAATCTACTCCGGTTTGCTTTCAGGAGCTTTTGTTCCCTGAGCGCTTTCCGTCCAGGGCCCCACTCCTCAGTGCGCCCTCAGAGACCAGCGCCCAGTTACTCCCGTCTGCCTGACCTCCGGCCGCGCTCTGAGCTCACCGAGCCTGTGGCTGGTTCAAGGTAACACCGAGCTGTGAGCTTACTGTCGGCTCTGTCTCTGTAGGCGGCTTTCCCGTTCCAATACCCGCAAGCTCTGCGACACTCAGACACCCCCGATCCTTCTGTGACCCTGCGGGACCTGAGGCCATGCTGACCGCGCGTGGGCTTCGCCACGGTTTAGCCTCTGGAGCGATGTCCCTCAGCAGAACAGACTTTTAAAAGTCCCAATTTTGTGCTCCGTTGCTCCGCCGCTTGCCGGGAGCCGGCCCCTCCCCCCGGGGTCTATCTTCCCGTCGCTTTGGATTCACTTCTCCGCCGGTCCTACCTTTCAGAAAGTGGTTGTTTTTCTGTTTCCAGAATTGCTGTTCTTCTTCTCTTCGATCTGCCGATGGATTTTCAGGTGTTTGCAATCTTTAGATAAGCTATCTAGCTGATCTCCTGCTAGCTGAAGTAGTCTCAGCCTGCTACTTCTCCGCCATCTTGACTCCTCCTCCCCCACCACCGTTAGCTACTTTTTAATCCTCGCCCCGTTTAACCTTTCACTGTATTTGAACTGTGACCACTCCATTCTGTAACAGCCTTTCCTTCCCCAGCTTCATTTCTATGCTCCAGCTTCCTCTTCTCTGTCTTCCTGGGTTTATTGTCATCCTTAGTCTGACACTTAGTGTGGGCCTTGCCCCGGGTTGTGTCACATGGTCTTCCTAGGGTCTATATGACCTTCCTGCTGGATCCATCTTTTTTCCAGAGTTTTCCCTTATACATATTTAGGATTCTCAAGCCTTTATCTCCAGCTCGGACCTGTCCCCCGACCTAGACCCAACTCCATGTTTATAGACCTAGTATCCAAAAACTATTTCTAACTTTTATGACCACCCGGACTTCAAAGTTGAAATATCAAAATGGTACCTCTTCTCCCTGGCCTGCCTCTCACAACAGCCTTCCCTCTGCCACCACACAGCTCTTCAGCTCCATACTCTACTTTTAGTTGGTGTCATCATCTTCCTACCAACATGAGTAAGTGGGAACTAGCGCATACTCTCCCTCCCCTGCTACAAATCAGACCAATCAAGAAGTCCTAATACCTGCATCTAGGCTTATTGCATTTATCCCATGAGGATTGTGAAAAGAATCAGAGGTCGAGAGTCATTCCCTCCCCAGGGTCTGAAGCCCTATGTGGTAGATTTTCTTCCCATCCGAGGTCATGTGTTCTACATGTGGTTGGAGAAACACAGTCCTCAGCCAAGGCACAGGGATAAGAGATGAAGAGAAAGTCTCAACGCGATACTCTGGGGGTGTCTGGGTGGCTCAGGCAGCTGAGTGTCTGCCTTCAGCTCAGGTCGTGATCTCCGGGTCCAGGGATCAAGTCCCACATCAAACCCCACATCAGGTTCTCTGCTCAGCAGGGAGCCAGATTCTCCCTCTCCTCTGGACTTCTCCCAGCTTGCATTCTCTCTCTCACTTATGCTCTCTGTCTCTAATAAATAAATAAAATCTTAAAAAAACAAACAAAGAAACAAAAAGAGTGATTCTCTGAAGGTCATGTGCATTCTTCTTACCTGAGGCTTGCTCTCATAGTATCCTTTAAATGATTTACTCTTTTTGACTTAAAACATTAGGTTTCCATGTCCTGTGACTACCGATGGGTAGCTTCAGGGGATGGCACATAGAAATGGACGCCTACAGACCTGGTCTCAGAAGATACTGGGGACAAACTTTTGCCAGACTGTTGCAGCAGAAAGGATAGTATCCAAAAAAAAAAAAAAAAAAAAAAAAAGACACTTATTATCCAATAAGGCTTTAACTTCCAAAGGACTAAAAATTTATCAAATGTGGAAGATAACACCTGGTTTCAGGGCCTTCATAAAGATATTATTTAGAGAGGGAAAACAGCATTGAGAATTCCCTCAGGTACAAGAGTCACAGGTCCAGTGTAGTTCTGTTTTATATTGTATCCACAGTCTGTTCTCTTAAAATAAATATGATTTATTTTATTTCTGAGCTGGTGGCTCAGCTGTTGGCAGGGTCCTGGGAATAAAAAATTAAAAAAAAAATTAAGAAATAAAAAAATATATTAAAATCAATAGGACTCCTTGATAAGGCACAGTCATTTCCTCTTTCCCTTTTAGGAGGCCACATGCTCAAAGACAGCCTTGTCCATCAAAAAGAACGGATGTAGTTGTTAATAAATACATAAATAAGAACAAAAAACTCTTGCGCTTGAACGATTCCCTTTAGACCATGCCTACATAGAGAGAGAGGCTGGGAGACAGAACCGGAGAGGTCGTAAAGCAGTGTTTGGGGCTTAGGTGGTGGGTGGGACCATCCCAGGGGTAGGCTGATGTCAGCCTGACAGCATGACTAGCCATTCCCCTGTTAAGAGTGTGGTATAGTCCCATGGCTTTGAATGGTGACTACAGAAATACACAAGATGGACTGTGTGCCACACAAACCCTCCAGTCCCTATTTGAGCAGAACACTACCCAGCAATGAAGCCGAGTGAACGGTATGGTCTTTCTTTCCTTCTCTCTCGACCGTCTCTGTCATCATCATCTGTTTTATTCATTTAACAAAGGTTTATGGAGATCATACCCTAGAACTACTCTTAAGTATTTTTCAGATAAGAAGGAAAGAAATTAAGTTGAATATCTATGTGTTGTTTTATTTCATTCTTTAGATCTTGTTATTAAGTAGGTCTTAGGATCCTATTTTCCCTAGGAGGAACCTGCAGCCCAGAGAGTTGAGTGGCTTGCCAAAAAACATCTGGCCAAGAAGGCACAGGACTAGAATTTACCAAGGTTCTTTGAGCCCAGGCTGTGTCACCAGCACTGAGTTAAATTTTCTGGATAAGGGAGCTCCCATACGGACTTAGTAGCAAGTGGATGGACTACTTCCCTTCCATTACTTCCATCGTTGGGTTCTTTCCGAAATGAGCGAGAATGGAAAGCCCAGTGCACCATAAACCAGTAATAGACCCTTCTGTAAAGGCTCCCAGCAAACAAGCTGGAGCTGAAGGTTATGATTCTGGAACACAGCTATCTAGGCATGGTATAACTGGCAATACAAAAAAAAGTCTCGAAAAACCCTAAAACCTTGCCCCTCATAGAAGCGCTATTGTGAAAGGTGCCTTGTCCAAACTGAATGCCTCTCTCTGGGTTGAAGAAATAGGCAGGAATGTAATTCTTTGCCCAAGTTCCTTTTCTTTGGGCAAGCCTGAATGGATCTTTCGTGGCCTGACTCCTTCTTTGGGAGACAAACCTTGATGGCTATACAGCCAGCATCTTTCCAGTCAGCACCGCGATTATTTAACGTTTTTGAAAAAAGAGGTGTTTTATTCTGGCTTTCTGATGCGGGCTCCTGATAAGAGCAGAATCTGGCTATTCCAGGCTAACTAACCACTTTTTTGCCTAACTATAAAGATAACTGGCTCATGTCTCCACTCCTTTTTGCTTGTGTAGGTACAATCAGACTGTGATTGTTCAGACCCCATTAATTCCAGTTAATGGGCAAATAAGGCCGTGGTGTTCTGGTATTTCAGGGTCAACCCTGATTTCCCTTACAGCCTTCATGCAAACGTGCTTGTTGATGGGCCTCACAGATTGACACCACCTGTAACCTTGTATACTCATGCTCTACAACGTACCCAAAATGGTCGGGCTTACAAAGTGGGCAGAATGACTCTTTCTCATTTGGTATTTCAAGGGGTAAGTAAGTCGAGCATGCTTCTCCAGACGGTGTCTTGGGAACCAAAGCATCACGTAGAATCAGTCCTTTCCAAAAGGCGTGTGAAGCGTTGAGGAAATGCGATTTGTGGTTCTTAAATTAAGTAGGAGTAAAGTTATTAACTAAGCATATGCTGACACTTTAATTACAATAACGTGCTTTCTCAACCAGGATCCTGAAAGCCAATATATATATATATATTGCCTCTCCCCCTACTTGAGATCTCTGTCTGTTAAGTAAATATAAGTATAAATATATACTTAATATATAATAATAAATATATACTTAATAAATAAATATAAGTAAGTAAATATATATGAGATCTCTGTCTGTTAAGTAAAATATATTTACTTAATATCTCAAGTAGGGGGAGAGGCAGGCAGAGAGAGAGAGAAGGAAGCAGGCTCCCTGCTGAGCAGAGAGAGTCTGATGCAGGGCTCGATCCCAAGACATTGGGATCATGACCTGAGCCGAAGACAGAGGATTTAACACACTGAGCCATCCAGGCGCCCCTCCTGAAACCCTTTTTGACATCAACTGAGGCTGTGGGGTGGATTTCCTATAACAGGTGGAATAGAAGTAGACCCAACAGCAAGTTTCTCTCCTGGGATCTAGCAAGCTATGCTTAGCTCAGCACTGGTCACTGCTGATCTGGTGGTCTCCCTCTGCTAGGGCCACACTGTCAGCCTATCACTGCTCATTACTCTTGGATCTCAGCCCCAGACACCTTCTCAGAGAGCACCCCCCTGGGGGTGACCCATTTATGGTAAGGACTTACCTTGCTCTCTGTCCTATAGCGTCCTGCTCTTTTTCTTTCTAGTGCTCACCACATCATGTGTGTTTGCACTGGTGTTTGCCTTCCCCACTGGGTTCTCAGCCCTGTGACAGCAAGGGCTGTGATTTTGGGCTCATCCCCACATGCCCAATGGCTTGTGCAGCTGCTCACGTGGATTCCACTCACTTGCTTGTTGAATGAATCAACAATCGAATGGAGACTTGAGCTAAGTTTTCCCAGATGTATGTAGTCAGGACTAGGAAGGAAACCTCTTCTCTCTGTAGAGCTCTTTCTGCACACTGTCATCCTGCGAGCCACGCTTGCTGATGTGTTTGTATAAAGAAAAACCTAGAGGACCTAAGGGTCAGGCGTTTTGACTCTTTGCTCTTTCTGTACTGGTGAAGGACTTCTCAAAGATCACGAGGGAGGAAGAGTATCGAGTTATCTGGAACTGGCAGTAGTTTCTTTGAAGAAATGTTTCTCCAAAAAGGTCTTTGTGACTAACAGACTCTTGAGATAGTTCTGTGGCTTTGCTAACTTCAGTAGAGTAACTATTCACAGCAAGTTCCACTTTTATAGGTGAGGTAGAACAGAGACTTAATTTCCCACATCTCCAGTGTCTTCCTTAGGGGCTTTCAAAATCTGTACCTGGTAACCTGCGGCTCAGCTGGCATTAAAAAAGAAAAGGAAGAGGAAATTTTCTTTTTTTTGGCATCTCCTAGACCAGCCAGAAGGCCCGCCCCTTTAGATATACCATCTACTTTCCTTTCCACAATAACTCTGTGAGATGGATATCATTATATTTCCAATTTACAGATGGGCAAACTGAGTCTGCTGACCTGGCAAAGCTACAAAGATAGGAATGGTGGAGAACAGATTTAAACCTAGGTCTGTTCTATCTTATATGCTTCTGATTAATATTCAAACCCCAAAGAAGGGAGATGACGCTCATTAACATAAAAAGCAGAGTCGTGTTTTTTACCGTAGGGATAGACAGATGAGGAGACAGAGATCGAGAAGGCCTCCCCTTCACCTTGTCTGTAGAATGTGATCTACCCTCCTTAGCCAGGCTGGATCCTGGAAGGGCCCTGAGAGGGCTCTTACAATAACAAAGGTATAAAAGTAATCACTGGCTCTCAGCTCTTAGCCACTGGGTGACAAAGCACAGAGCTACTGTGTCCTTCATTTCCCCACTGTGTGCTCTGAAGCCCGTATTCTCTGTGGTGTTCATTCACTTTCTTCCACGGACACTATAAACACTGTTCTACGAGTCCCACCGCTGCAACTTTGCGGTGGGCGGGAGGTACTCACTGTTTGTTCCTCACTACTCATGGGAACCTCTCACTGATCTCAGAGCCCTGAACTCCACATCTGTTGAGGAGAAAGAGGTTCCTCTTCCTACAGGCGTCATGGTTCCCAAGTACATGAACACTGCTTCTTGTCTTTTCTTAAAATATCTGAAATCTTCACGGAGTTCCCAGGTAGGAGGGCTCTGTTTTCCCAGTTTCTTATGTAGCAAATACGGGATGTTTTAGTTATTGAAATTCCTCCTAGGAATTCTTCATGTCCTACTTGGAAAAAAATATACTGATGAGTGGCTGGGTACATGTGCGGAGGGCTAGGAGTGAGATCCAGAAGAAAAGATGAACTGGTACAGACGTTCTAAACCTCTTTCTAAGGAAGACGAATCCTGTTGACTGGAGGGCCCTTGGTTTGCTGCACATTGGAGTCTCTCAAAACACCCAGTTTAGAGGGGCAGAAGTGGATTGCTCTGCCTGAAGAGAGAGAAATCGGAGCATTGAATGGGAGAAGAGCAGAGTCAATTAAAATAGCGTGGTGGGAGCATGGCCAGAGACAGACGAGAGACAGAAATTCTAGTGGGAAATATTGGTCCCTGTTGCTAGTGATGGGTTTGAGATGACATCCTCTCCTTTACAGCCCATTCAACAAAAAGACTCAAGATAAAACCCACAGTGTGTGACTGGATCGTGGGGGGCCAAACCACACAACCTCAAATGCTTTCAGCGGGAAGACAGATCACATCAATGAGTGTAGCTGCAAGTATGGGAGCGGTGGACACCACAGCAGAATGAAGACGTCAGGGTCAAATTTACTCCCGCACCTCCAATAGTATACTCCGACAGACCACATGTGCCCCGTGGGTCACTGCTTGACCTTTAAGGAAACTCAAAGAAGGCTGAACATTGCCTCCAGGGAGATGGGAGATGATCCCGACAGGGGTAGGGCAGACCTGGGCAGAGGGACACTGAAGAGGTGAACCAGAAAGCCACAAGAAGGAAAAGCAGGAGAACTCTCCGGAAACAGATGCTCTTTGCTCAACTGCTCTATTTGTGACCCAGAAAGAGACATATTTTATCTGCTGGAGAAAATCCACTGAAGCTACCCAAATCGTCAGGAAAATCTACCAGACTGGCCCCAGGCCCACTGTGGGTGGGTTTCCTGTGGAGGGGGAGCTTGTCCTATGGGGCTCTGAACTTTGCAGAAATCCAGAGGGAGGGTTTGAGGTCTTCCCCGACTCCTGGGACTGGCCGAGGTCCAAGCCAATTACAGCTACATCTCCAAGGTGAAGAGGGACACAGCTGACATCTGGGTTACATTTATAATCCCAGTGTTCCAGGAAGATGGAAGAATAAATTATGGGGGTGCTGAGTGAGAGACCCTGGGGAGGGCACCTGTGTGATACATATCCCCAAGCTGGCAACCAGCCAGTCCGCGTGGGGAAGCTCACGTGGGGCCACTCTGCTCCCCACTCAGGGAGTGTTTCCTTCCCAGGGACACTCCTGAGATGTTTGTGTAGCCAAGGATCGGAGGCAACCCCCAGTTATTTCCCGCCCTGCACCCTGGCTAGTGGGTGCAGTGCGCACCGAGCCACGATGCCAGGAAATGAGAGAGGGCAGCAGGAAGCCGACATGGGCCGGGTGTTGCCCTCGGGAAGTCAAATCAGCTCAGTCTAGGAATCATTTGTCATGGCCCTGGGAGCACGTCCAGGAGACAGCACTTGAGGAAATGAGGAGGTCAGAGTGGGGAGGGTGAGTAGCAGAGAGTGCAGTGAATGGGAGCTACTGGAGTCTGGAACCTTGGTTCTTGCTCTGTCTCCTTGTATGCCTCCCACTGACTTCCCCTTTCTTAATGACATCCATGGGATGGCTCTGTGCATCAGGGCTTTGTGGCCAGGGAGGGTGGGGGGCTGCCTTTTCCAGCTGCTCTCGCTCAGGGGCAGGTCAGTTAGGGGAACAAGGACAGGCTTAAGAAACCTTATTTTTGTTCTGGAGCCTAGTGCTCAAAGGTAGGCAATATAGTATCTGAATTCCCACCATTTTTCAAGGTATTGAGAATCTCCAGGGAACGGTATCTTAACAAGTACCTACAAATTTCTGAGATGATCAAATAGACACCCTAGTGGTCCTACTTTCATTGTTAACTGTGTTCTCTTGCTGTAATTCAGAAAGGTTTGGAAATGTTGGGGAGGCTAGGTGTGCTGTCTGTAAGTAGTCTGTTTGCATGCTAGACTGAGGAGCCTCATGGGAAATAACTCACCATAAATGAAGAAAGCATGCAGCATGTAGACTTGGTCCAACAGTAGAATCTCACTGGTGGATGGGTAGGTGGGTACTTATCTGGGTGTGTGTAAATGTAAATGTTTGTATGGCCATCATGAGAGCCTTTGTTATCTTCAGTTTAGGGATATGAAAGAGGTGTCAGTCCTCAAGCAAAAAAAAAAAAAAAAAAAAAAAAAATGTCCTCAGCGCTTCCAAGCAATTTTTAAAAAGAAAATTGGTTAAGCTATTCATACATTAGGAACAACATATTCTGAGCCTTGTGATCAAGTATAACCCCAAAGACCAAGAGAGTCTGTCTTGTCACACAGGCATGGGATGTATGGAAATTTAGTGTACTGGGGATGCCTGAGAATATGTGTGGATAGAAGGCATCACCCCCCCAGCAGGTAGCCCTATGATGGGCAACCAAGGCAAAGATGGTAGTCTTGCATTCAGGGAGGAGACCAGCACAAAAAAGGAAGAAAATGGCAGGCATCATGGTGGGTTTTATACAGCATATGGGTTCATCCTATACCTAGCATGCAACTCTCTCTTTTGTCTGGCCAAGAGGAATAGCGTCCCCTTGGACAAGGTACTTAATCTCTGGGAATGCAAACAATAGGATTGCCTAGGTAAAATGCAGCTATGTTCAGCCATCTCCTTGGTAGCCTAAATAAAGTCTGTCTTAATGTGAATAACGTCCAGATGAAAGACACAAATAGAATTCAGCAGACCTCAGTTGAACCCCTGGATCCTACCTTGCCTGAAGCTTACCTACACACATACAGACTTTTTATCAACACCTTCCTGTCCCCTCCTTTAAATTTAAGTTCAGCCAATCTGAGTTGGAATTTTGTCCTTGCAGACAGGGGATTTTCAGTACATATGACATATCCCCATGGCATTTTCCAACAATTAATTGGGGACCACTGTGAGGAGATGGAAGAGCTACAGCAGTAAGGAAGGGCAAGAATGGTAGTTGTGCACAGCACACATGACAAGGCAAAGAAATGCAGGGGAGCGTCTGGGATTTGTTCTCAGGCCCATCCTTTGTCCTCTCATTGCATATCCTTAACACTCCCCCCCCCACACACAACTAAGTCTTTCAATGTGATTATGAATTACTCTGGAAAAAAGGTATGTTGCAGTTCTAACTCCGGGAACAGCAGAATGTGATCTGATTTGGAAAGGGGGTTGTTACAGATGTACTCAGTTAAAATGAGGTCATGCTGGCCTAGGGTGGGCTTCTGTATGTATATTCTGTATGACTGATGTCCTTAGGAAGAGGAGAGAGAGACACAGGGAGCATGCTGTATGATGAGGGAGGCACGAATAGGAGGGAAACAGCTTCAAGCCAGAGAATGCCAGGGACTGACACACACCAACCAGAAGCTAGGAAGAGGCAAGGAAGGATCTTTCTTTAGAGGTTTCAGCGGGAGCAAGGCCCTGCTGAGACTTTGATTTTGGGACTTCTAGCCTCCAGAACTATGAGACAATAGATTTTTGTTGTTTTAAGCCACCCAGGTTGTGGTAGTTTGTTAAGACAGCCCTAGGAAGGAAATACCAATATCTTCAAGTCTCCTACTTGATCCAATTTTTGCCAAAGAAGAAAAAAAAATCTGTCTTACATGCTTAATCATTTTGAGGACTCACTATATTAAAATTTCCTGGGATATTTGCATTTGAAAAGAGAACTGATGAGACAGAGCAATAATGAATGTACCATGTTGGAGTTTTGGATATGGAGGAAGGGCAACCTCAGAGCCCAGCACATCTGTAAGTGCCTGTTCATCATTACACGCAGGTTCCGGTGTTTTCAGCATGGTTTTGGGATTTTTTGAGATATCTTAGGAGCCACTGCAGAAAAAGGGTGGATGACAAGAGAAAGGCAAGCGGGCTGGGCTCTGAGACCCTATCATCCCAATATGACAGGAGTTACTCTTTTTTATATACTTTAGGATTCCATAGAAAATGAATGAATTGGGAAGAAGAGTTCTTGTGTTAAAATAGAAAGTCATAGCATTATGGCATTCTTTAATTCACACTGAGGCAAATCATTTTTTTTTTTTAACTCCACCATTTTGCAAAATGTGCCCACTTACATGTTTACCACTAAGGCAGAGAGCGGTCAGGCTCTGCCAAAGACCTAAGGTGGAGAAATGGGCCCGCACAGGAGACAGCCAGCATCTTTCCCTTTTATTTTTTCCCTATTCCGATGGGCAAAAGAGGAGAGATTAGCTGCCTTTCCTTTGTTCTTGTCTTTTAGAAAAGTGAGAATCGAGATCTTCATGATCCAAAATGTGCGGTTTTAAGTAAAAGTCAAAATATCTAGTTTATTCAAGTTGTTGATTTATTGGCTGTCTTTCTTCTTTTTATTTATTTTTTGCCAGTGGGTGAACAGAGGAGGCTATCGGGATGTACTATTTGCATTCATGTGATTGAGGCAGACGCAGTACTCGAATACAAAAAAAAAAAAAAAAATTGTGACTGATGTTGGAGGAGTTTGCATGGGGAAAGAGAAGCTTGCAGTTCTTTGCAGTTGCAGAGGATAATAATTCTTACACATTTGTGTCCCTTTCACATGCATTATCTCATTGCAAACCCACACACATCCTGGGAGGTTTGTGGCCTGGTTTTCCTATGATCATCCCACAGATGGACTCAGAGCCCACGGAGCCTCAGAGAATCCTCCCTGGCCTGGGCCTGAGGCCAGTTAGTGAGGGGAAGCTGGGACCACCACCTAGGTATCCTGAGACACCCCCCTCCCCTGGGGCTCTGCGTGATGAGTGAATGGTGGTTTATTTATTTATATATATTTTTCCAAAGAGTGCTGAGGTAGAGAGAGGAATCTTAAAAGAAATGGCTAAAAAGGTGCTTCCGCCCTGCTTGATTTCCAGCTTCTACCATAAAAGCTGAAGTCAGGGTCTCCTTCAGTCGAGTCTTTGAGATAAGCCACAAGTCTCAGGAAACAAACAGTGAATGCCATCATCAATTTTGTTAGAAAATTCTCCAGTTAAGCATTTGAATCTCAAAATGCTCTTCAAATCATAATAGCTAATCATTCACCCACCCACGTTCTTCCTTCAGTCAAGCAGCTCAGCGAGTGAACACAAGTGTGCCCTCAGCTCCTTGCATGGCTGGCAGGCGGCTGGTGGGTGGGGTAGACTCTCCGCTTACCCTGGGAAGAATGGATTTTGGAATGTCACAGGGTTTTCTTTTCTTTCTTTTTCATTTGTTCTCCCCCCCAACCAATTCCTTTTTTCAGCTACAGGTCTAGGTTGGGTACTTTCAAAGGGAACTGAGGAACGCAGCCTGCCCGGTTGAGGAAGGAGGGAAAATAAATTTCACTGGTATGGGCCTCTGCAAATAAACCCGGGACAGAGACACTTTGTAGCTCGGGGGAAAGCACCACGTTGTCGTCCAGGCTCCCAAGCCGCGGGGTCTTTGTTTTTGTGTTCTTTTATGAAGTGGCCCATGGGGACTGTAGGCTGTGTGGTGGGAGCTCCCACTTCCCAGATTTGGCCCCAAGGGCAGATGAGTCCTGTGGAGAGGAAAACCCTGAACTTCCAAAAGCATCCTCTGGCAAGCAAGGGAGTTTCAGGGTTGGCTTGGGGAAATGTAAAAGGGGGGGGGGCAATGCGGGGTGTGATCAGAGAGAGAGGCCTTAAAAGAAGAAAGGGGAGCCCAAACTGGGAGCAAGAGAAAGGAGAGCAGAGGCGGGGTGGGAGGCGATGGGAGCAGACAGGACGCAACAAGGCGCGCGGGGCGCTGGGCTAGGGGCGGCGGGGGCGCCCGGGCGGGGCCGTGGGCGCCGGCGGGGAGGGCGGCCGTGACATCACGCCCGGGCCCCCTTCCCCTCACCGGGTGGGTGGGGCCTTGGCGCGCCGAGCGGGCGCGGGGTCAAGGAGGGGGAAGAGGAGGAGCAGGCATGAATATGTCTGAGTGAGGACCCGGGAGGGGCGGAGGAGGCGGAGGAGGCAGAGGGCGGGTAGAGGCGCGCGCGTGGCTCGGGGTGTCCGGGCTCCCCGCCCCCCCACCCCTAGCTCCAGCCCCAGTCCCCGACCCCGGCCTGCGCGCCGCCTCCTCGCCGCCGCCGCCGCCCGCGTCGCTGCTGGGACCCGCTCCCGGCGCGGGGACCCGGCGGGCGGGGAAGCGCGGCCCCCGGCGCGGCCTGGAAGGAGCGAGAAAGCAAAAGTAAGGCGAGCAGCACTCCCAAGTTTTCCCAACTTCGCCCCCTGCGGCGGCAGGCGTCCTGCTGCTCGGCGCGTCCCCACCGCGCTGGTGAGTGGCAGAAAGAAAAGGGACGGGGCGGGGGCGGGGGCGGAGGCAGAGGGAGCGCGGGGGAGAGGGGAGAGTCCGGCAACTTCTGTTAAAACTTGGGGGAGGAGGAGCGCGAGGAGGAGGAGGAGGAGGAGGAAGCGGAGGAGAAGAGGGAAGGAGGGAGCGCGAGGGAGGGAAGCGAGAGCCGAGGGACAACTTTTCCACCCCGTGAGTAGCGCCGGAGGCGCGGGGTCGGGGCGGGGGGCTCCTCCACCCTGCGCGGGCGGCCGGGCCGGGATGGGACCTTCTTCCAGAAAGTCGATTGGATGCCAGGAGGGGACTACGGTGGGGGCTCGCTTTCTTTCTCTTTCCCCTCCCTCCCGCGGGTGAACCAAATCAGAACTGTCACTCAGGGCCTGTGAGTCAGAAGGGATCGGATTACACGATCCCTGAAACCGATGCCTGAGCTGCACGAGCGGGAGGGAGCGGGCAGGGGCAGCGCCACCGGCACCGGCGCGCTCGCACACTCGCCCTCGCGCACACTCGCCGCCCGGACTCGCCCTCGCCGCTCGCCCGCCCTCCCCGCGCGCCCGGCGGCCGCCCGCGCCGCACCATGCCCGCGGTGGGCGCACCCCGCGCCCGGCCCGGCCGCTCGCCGTAGCCCGAGCCGCCCGCGGCCGCGCGGAGCCCGAAGCCGCCCGCCCGCGCCTCGGACGCGGGTCTATGGGAAGTTCGGGGACTTGACAGCCGTCGCCGCTGCAGGTACGTCCCGCCTGAAGTTCTTTGTTCCGCGGGCCGGACACCCGGCAGCCCGCTCCTGCGGCCGCGCCCGCGCCTCGGGGTCGAGAGGGGGGGTCCCCGACGCGGGGAGCGGGAGGAAATGAAAATGGCTGTCAAAAGGCGCCCAGATTTGGAGAGCAACCCGCGCGGCGTCGGAGCGAGGCTCTTGCATTCGTTTCCTCCACCTCGGAGCTCCCTTGCCCAGCGCCTGAGCCCGGAGACGGACCGGAGAATTTCCCATCCCGGAGGGGGACGAAGTTTGCAGCAGCCGCGCCCCCGCTCCCTGCCCGGAGCCCGGGCGCCCTCCCACGTCCGGCTACGTCTCCCCCATCGGGTGGCGGGCGCAGGCGGCGGCGGGCGGCCGGGTGGGTTTGCGCTGGGAGCGCCGCTGCGGGGGCCGCTCGCAGCCCGCGCCGCCTCCGGGGGGCGGGGGTGTGGTGGGCGCGGATGCGGAGGGGCGCGCCGCGGTCGTCGGAGAGGAAAAGTGAAAGTTGTACCATCTGTGTATGATTTGGGATTCTTTTATTTCTCTTCCTTTCCAGGGACAGCGGAAAAAGAGAGAGAGAGGGAGAGGGAGAAAAAAGAAATGAAAGCGCGTTAGAAGCGGCAGGGAGTGTGTGCAGGGGTGCGTAATCGTGTCCCGTGCAGTAGTCATTCAGGAGACCGCATTTTTGCAGGGCAGAGCTGGGTATGAATCGCTCTGCAGGGAACAGTTACTTTCTGGAGTTGCAGAGCGAAAATGGGCGGGAGGAAGTCGAGAGGGAGTAAATATTTACCCCAAACTTGGAGAGTTTTTGAAGCGACTTTTAAGCAGATTGCCAGATGCCAGAGAGCACCAGCGCACACCCCGGCCTTTTATCCTTCCCTGAACTTTGTGCTCCTGTCCTTGATTGCACCTCCTTCAGGAGATGCCCTCCAGAGAGGGGCTGGACCCAGGCTTCCCTTGCTGACCCCGCTAGAGAGAGGATCAAGGAGGCATAGCCCTCCTGCCGCCCCCAACTTCTCATCCCCTGGTGTGCGGTGCCGAATGGATTCTGGCCTTGGGTACAGTACTTGTGGCCCTCTGCCAGTTCATATGTACATATATTTATGTAAAACATTTTCTCCCAGCTCTTTGCCAGCTGTTCCACATTTTCCAGCTGCCAGTTCAATTTGAAATGATGGACTGTCCGCATCTCCAAGTAAAAGAGCCCTTTAGCTAGAGGTATGGAGGGCCGGCCTCTGTGCAAAGACTTGGGCAGTGCCATTATCTGGACGGGTATTATTAGTTCTAAAAATCACCTTCTGCTCTCCTTTTCCTCTCCTCCTTCCTCTCTCCCCAATTAGTCTTTCCCAGAGTGTTCTGCTGGAAATTCACAATAACTAGGCTTTTCCCTCCAAATGTGATTTTGCCCAAAATTTGGATGAGGCCATTTTTTTCCCCCGTCCTGAAATGTGTGTCTGGTGGAAATAAATTAACTTTTAAAAAGGGTTCCAGCTTGAGTGTGTTGGGCATGGCTGGTGGGGGCCTCTGCCATGGCCTGTTGAAATGATCTCATTTCGGTCTGTTTAAGGCAGAAACTATTCATCGTTTCCATGTTACACTTCTTAGGTTGTTTGATGTCTTAGCATAGTATAGACTGAAATCTTCAAGAACTGGCCTAAAGTATTAATTCTGAGTATTTATGTAATTGTTCTGTAATTTGAATAGGTGCCTTATTGATTGATTCCTGTAATTATTTCATTTAGGTTTTAAATTAAAAATTAATAATAGTCTGACAGTTTCTTAATTACATGTGTCAAGATTATTTTGAAGGAAGAAAGTGCTCTGTTTTAAAGTAGTGAAACAACCTCGAAATCTCTTCATTTTTCTAAAGCAAAACAGTATTACAGTCGAGGGGCAATATTAAAGCTGTGGTGCTTGGTCTTAACAATGTAAACTGTGTGAAGCAGCTAAAGAATTTGTTTACATTAGGAAATATTGGTCTTAATAACGTAGTACACAGATGCTTTGGCCAGTTAGACTATAGTCAGACCTAAAGCAAACATGAAATAACATTTAAATTAGTTGTAATAGCATACTTACTGAGAGAAGAGAGTTTATTTTATACTAAAAGCTATTTAATTAGAAACTCCCTGCCTAAGGGGAGATCCTTTCAGGGTCTATAATTCTTAAAGTCAGCCTCGGGGAGCTTTGGTTTAAGATGCCTGGAGGAGTCCAATATGAGAGGTGTCTAGTGAAATTTCACACATGCAGAAGCACTTTACAAGGTATAGATTGTGTTATTATTCATGGGCTAGCTGGTCTGACTCGGATACCTACCATTTCCCAGCACCTTTGACATGTGTGTATTCCTCGATCGAGTCCTGATATAAACACACTTTCACCGTATGCCTCCTTTACAAAGGACTACAGACAGAAATGAGAAAATTCAGTACTGATGAAAAATGGCTCTGTTGAGTTATTTCATTACTTATTTAATGAAAGGCTCATTAATTTATCAACTTGATGCCCGAGCCTAAAAGTTGGACTTTCCTTTGTTTCTTGGCCCCTTTTCTTAATTACCTGCACGCTGGAAGGGTTTCAGACTTCCTCTGTGCTTAGCCTTTCTGAGGTCCCTCCCTGGATGTAAAGTATCCTGCTTACTGAGATCCCCCCCCACCTTTTGAGGCTAGGGTTTGGAAGTGTAGGAAAGGAAACAATTTAATGATCATTGTTCCATGCACTCACTTATACAGAGACAGTAATGGACTAAGGAAAACCAGTCTTGAAGGAGAAGTGAATCAATGAGTCATGAAATCCTCAAGAAAACCTGAGCAGTGGAATGTTAATGCTTTTAGACTATAGTAGATTATCTTAAAAGTCAGACTTTTCTTCTTTATGCAATTGTTGTAAATCCCCAGCTAAAGAGTGCTTTGAAGGAGGTTTTAGTTTTGCTAGCTTTCATAGTCCATCGTCGGTCTGACTTGTTTTGGAAGATTCAAGGAATTTTCTGCCAACTTATATCATGAGAAGCAATTACAATGCTGAAATGACTAGAGAGGAAGTGTGTGTAAATGTGTGTGCGTGTGTGTGTGTGTGTAAGTAAATTTAATTTGTTACGCAAAATATTCCACTCTCATGATGACTTCAGGTTGTCTTTTCATTAAAGGCTAGTAGAAGATGCTGCCCTTCACTTGATGTCATTTTCCGAGAGGAAAATTGATTTGTTCGAGTTTCAAAGCAAATAAAGGGAGACAGAATAAACAACAACAGGGCAGGGGTACTGCTGCAAACTTTTTCAAGTACTTTCAGTGTATTTTTCATCTTTACTTTTATGTGATGGGCCTGTGAAATAGAGCTGTAGACTGGCGAAGACTTTAAATGAAATTTCACACTTTGATGATTTTTTTTAAACTTTGATATATTGACAGCAAAAGGAGCTGCAAAGCTTTTATATAACTTGAGCAGTAACGCCAAGCAGCAGTCAAACGTCTCTATGCATTTGTGTTTAACTGTAGAAGAAAAACATGTCCATGGGCAGTAGAGGTTCTTATCAACCCCCTAATCCCAGATCCCAGCAAACCTTGAGGGCATGCCTCAGATCTTACTGAAATCACTGTAGACTCCCACAGTTTGCAGATTAAATATGCTATGTGTTCCTGGCTCCAACAACAGTTTTATGAGCTCACTAAGCTTCCTGTTTTAAGATCCTTTTCTTAAGTTTTTAGGAGCTGCTAAAGGCAATGCTGTCTGGAGTAAGTAGTGTTGTTAATTTAGAGACACTTCGGATATTTCATTCTCTCTTTAAAAATTGCCAAAATTATTATTTGTAAATTGAAGGGCTCGTTAGGCAGGGAAGAGGGAAGGGAGCCCTTTTCAACGAGATGGGATGTTAGATGCTTGCCTAAGTGCAAACTTCACGTGGTGTCTCAATTGTTCCGAGGCACTCTTCCTTCACCTAACCCCTTAAAATTAGACTTTCTCCACTTGTAATTCCAAATGTACTATATTTCAGTGCCATACTTCTTAGTTACTCGTGACCACGTCTAAGTTTTTTTGTTTTTTTTTTTTTAAATGTGAAAGTGTTTTTTGTTCCATGTGTGTATATTTCAACCCGACAAAACGTCCCAGAAAATCTATGGCTCTCTAAAGAAACTGAATGAACACGCCATTACATATAGTTAATAAGGTGGCACTAGAACATTCCAGGCCCCTCCTGAAAGGCAACATTGTGTGGAGCTCCACATCTGCATCTGTCCTATCTATGGTCGTGTCCTCCTATAGGGCACTTTTGCATTTTGCATAAGAGTCATAATTACCAAAGAAAATACTTACATCATCGTCCAACAACATGTCATCTAATTCCCCAGAGAACTCAGCCAATTTTGTGCTTAAAGGTTATTCAATGAATGAAATTGTGAAAGCCCATTTGTCAAAGTACTGCATGGTTTCTGTTAGTTTTCAAGCCCCAAATTCATTGTCTGCCCTGGCCCGGCCATTAGTCATCAGTGTATTAGCGTTGCCTTCAGGCCATGCTGCCCCGCACTTCTTCACACCATTATAGCTTTGAAAGTGTACTCTGTCGACTTGTAGAATTACTGCTCTGATTTCCGCTTGGCTGGGTTTGAGGTAAGTCCCCTCCCTACCTTCTAGCTGACTGTAATCCTTGCTTTCTTTTAAAGCTCCTTTGCAGAGATTTAGGGGAGAACTTTCTTAAGGGCCCTGTTGGTATCATACTGTGGTTTTGTTGTGGCATGCACTGTACATATAAATCGTACCTGAAGTAAATTGGATTGATTGCTGGCCTGAAACAGCTTTGGGGCTTTTCTTTTCTTTCTTTTTTTCTTTTCTTTACTTTTTTTTTTTTCTTATGGGAGGGGGTGGCAATGTGCCTGTATGTGAGAGAGAGAAAAAGGGAGGGAGGGAGAGACTGAGAAAGATGTATTGTTTTAAATAGAAGCATTTGATTGTATATATTTGAGTCATTTTTATGCCACAAAATTAAATAATGGGAGACAAATGTAACTTTGAAGCTCTGGCTGTTGACATACCTTCAGAATGCAGTGGGATCTCTTAAGTGCTTAGTTTTAGCTTTAGCCACTTTGACTGGTTTTGAAGATTGCATAAAATACCTAAGGATATTCCAGGACCCCTACTGGTTCTTACAACAAGGGACAGCATCTACTCCCAACTTGGATGCAAGATAACTTTCCAAAAAGGCAGTCATGAAGGCATGGGACGGTTAACCCGTCTTATTGATTTCATTTGGTGATATTTTTAAAAAGAGTAATTCCCATCTCAGGAGAGCTACCTGTGTGGAGAGAAAGCTCAGCCAGCCTCCTCAGAAGGAAGCAGTAATGAACTCCCATGAATGGAAACCTGAATGGAGTGGCCAGGAGTGTGGACCAGGTCGTGCACCACAGAGCAGCATCTGCTGTTTGAACTGTGGGTGTTCAAATGAAATTCCATACCCAGGCATCTCACTGGCAGAGTGTGCGACTGTGGGTGTAGTTTGCACTGCCTGTTTTGTAGCTGATCGAGGGTGTGGGGGGCTGGTGTGAATGCTAACCTGAAGAATTCTGTCTGCGAATAAGCCAAGTTTATAGGCTCAGAGGACCAGGGCGTGGCTTGTACTGAATAAGATTTGATGAAACTTCTGTACATTTTTGAAAATTTGCCTTTAAAACTGCATCTAGGATTCAGGAATCACAAGCTTAAAAGTCGGAAGGTTAAAGTATGCTGAATACATCACCAAAAAAATGCACCGAGTATCTCTGGGATATCTGTAGCTGATTTTGACACCCAACAGGTATTACTAGTATAGGATTTAAAAGTAAATTACTAATTCATGGGACATGAATAGTAGACATCCATCCCCTGAAGCGTCATTGTAAAGATGCACGTGACTTTAGAAACCAAAAGTTAGGTCAAGTTGCAGAAGAAAAAATTTTAAATTGAGGATTTTTTTTTCCTTGCAAAAATGTGTGAAAACTTTTAATTCCCTTAAACCTCAGTGAAGTGAGACAAGGAACACCTTTGGGCAGAAGTGATGTTTTTGTGTGATACGTGGGTTTCAGAGAAATACAGTTTTCATGAGCTTAGCGGGTCTGAGGACAGATAAGTGACTTCTAGATCTCACTTTCTGTCTGAGGACTGCCGGTCTCCAGCACCCCCCAGCAAGTGGGGGGCCAGCTTGCTCGCATTATTGCTCTTTTGTTAATGGCCCCTGCCATGCAGGGTGCTTCCTGCAGAGCCTAACCAAAGTACATTGGTTGGTGTTTCCCAGTTTTGCAAAACTCGGAAATGGTAACAGGTATTAAATCGAGACCTTATACTCCCCTCGAATATTTCTCCCAGAGTCCTACTGGCAGCAGAGAGAGTCAGAGCAGCTGATGCTCTTTTAAGTACAGATGGCAGAAAAGTAAAATGGGCGCACAGAATGCCATTTGCGATGCCACCCATAATAGCAGTGGTCACTTCATGTCCAAGAAGATTTTCAGCAGTTGAAGGTAAATATGTGGAGTTCGTAAAAGTTTAGAGGTCATTGATTTACTAAAGCCAAATTCACTACATCCATAGCCAGGCAGTGATTTCCCCTTAGAGGAATTCCATTCCTTTTAGAGTAATTCCATTTTGGGATGTCTATCATGAATACTGCTTATCTGAGATTAGCAGTCTCAGAAATATAGGAAAGAAAGATTGAAAACACCAGGCAGCAGATTGGGGGAACGTTCTAGGATACCAAAGACCATTTCTGGCAACTTGAACAGCTCTCTTATTTGCAGGCAAGGCTTTAGGCTTATCTAATTAATGAAAAGTCAAATCATATGGAGAGGTAAAATAATCCTACATTCAAAAATACTATAATTAAAGATTCATGAAGGTTTCATTAAGAATTATGAAGTGAGCTTCTTTTCTTGCAGAAAAGGAAAGCAGTGCAGACAGGGAAGGGTGAGGAGAGAAAAGAAAGCTGTTGGTGTGGGTCACAGGTTCTGCATATATAATGGATCTGAAGTTCAGGAAAGATAATTGGAGCTCAAGGAAATTCCGCCACATTACAAACCTGTAAGAGATTTTCTACAATGCATGTTTACATGAAATCCACTGAAACATTTTAAATTCCCTCAATTTTGCTCATTGAAACTCAGACCATTTTGTACTTTCAGAATTGATCTGAAGTTAAAATCAGCATTAGTTTGTGCTTCTTGATTTTCCCTCCCTCTTTCTGAAGGATTTTCATTAATGCTACAGGAAGGTACAACTATTTAATAGGAATTTTACCTAAACAGTTGCTCCAAGGTAGCATCTTGAAGTAGCAGCTAATCTGCTAGTAATAAAATGTGAGAGCAATGTCACTACTCAGTGATACAGGGGAGACCCCTCAGAAATCCTTACACAGGCTGGCTCCTTCTGGCTTTTTAAAACACGAGCACATTAAGGGGATCATTCAGCTCATAAATATACAGGCAGGTGTAAGTAAATGTAATTTCTCTGGAGGAAAGCCTTATTCCACTTGAGCAATAGTTCCCTAAGCTGCACAGAATAATTTCTCACTTAAGGCCTAATCATGGTGCTGTTAAGAGCTCTGCTCTGCCCGTGGAATGCCTTCTCTCTGATCCCTCATTGGCAGGAGCTGTTTTAACCCATCAGAAACGCCTCAGGTTCCCACATCAAGCTTTTAGCTTAGTTTTTTACATCTTTAAATGCATTAAGACGAAAATGAAAGAGAATTATTGCCCAGGTTCAGGCAACTTAAAAATAAACCAACTGAATTAGGGAGGTAAGTTGTCTGCTGTTCACAAAGGATGTATTATCAGTTTATAACTACTGCTTCAGTTCACCTTAGATGAGAAAGTTGTATACAGCTCAAACATTTTGCATGTTGGTTTTAGCCCAGGTGCTGGCTTTATAAATTTTTTCTGTGTAAGTGGTGAAGAAATCTTATTTGTGTGGCTCCCAGGTTTCACTGCAGGGCCCTGCCATGGGAAAGGCTGATTTTGCCCATGTTCCCAGAATTGTGATTTTTCATCCTCCCCATTGACTAAGTAAAGCCTCCTGGTGGAGGCTGAACTTTGGAACCCTACTGAGCGCCTCCCTCCCTGCAAGACAAGGCGCTGTGCATTCGCCCTGAACCATTCACAAAGCCTGAATTGGCTTAGGGCAGCAGGAGGAGAAACAACACTTGGGGGCCAGGTTAGGTTAATGGACAGTGAGTTGGAAGTTTGGGGAGTGAAGCCCTGCAGTGTTCCCCAGTGTTTTAGTACAATGAGAAGCACAGGGTGTTTCATTGCAAAGTACCTGGAAAGTTGCACCTCCCTGGGTTCAGCTGGTGCAAACAGCTGTGAATGAAAGCAGGGCTCCCGCACCTCCCCGGATTCAGCTGGTAGAACAGCTGTGCGAACCAGAGCAGGGCCACCTCGGACAACTGTCTGCTGGAAATGCTGCCGGGCCAGCTGCAGACAAGAGCTTTCCAATGCCCGGGACCATTCCCAAGGAGCAGGGCAGCCAGGGCGATCAAAGTGATAAGGGACGCTTCTCCCTGCACAGAGGCCCTGGCCGGTGGCGATCGTTCAGCCCCGCCGTTCGCACTTCCGGGAATGCGACTCGGAGCGGGGCTGCCGACCCCGCGGCCCCCGCCACCCCCACCACTCCCGTGGCTACTGGGAGCGGGGCCGGTGCCCGGGCGCGCGGGGCCGGGGGCAGCCCGGCGGGCGCGGGGGCGCGGCGCCCCGGAGGCGCAGCCGAGGCGCGGAGCCCTCTCCCGGGCGGAGTGCGGCGGCCAACTGGGGAGCGACCGGGGGCCCGGAGCGCCGCGCGTCCGCGGAGATCCCGCAGGCCCGCCGGGGGCGGCGCAGGGAAGTGGGACAGCGGTGAGGACCGGGAGCCCGGGACCGTCCGCGGCACTGCACGCAGGGCTGCGGGCGCGGAGGCGCAGGCCGAGCCGGGAGCTCTCCCGAACTGACCACGGTCCACAGCCTGCCGAAGGATGACAGGAACTGGGACTCGTCTTTGCCGCGATCAAAGTTCCTGGGGGTTTGTCCTGTGTTTTGTTTTCTTCCCCGCAGCTCCAAAGACAGGGCCCCTGGAGGCTTTCTGTGCGAAAGCGCCGTTTCAAACGTAGGTCCCCACAGGCCTGGCCCCGTGGGGTCTGTTGCATGTGGAGCTGAGCACGAACTCCACCTTGACCTGGTCGGAGGCCTCAACAAGCGTGCAGAGGCTTCCTGGTGTAGGAGGTTGATGCAGGTTCGGATTTGTAACTCAGAGACGGAGGACCACCTGCAGGCAGGTTGCTGGTGGGTGAACGAGTAGGTTTGAGAACAAGATCTGGAATGAATTGTGCCCTGGGTTTAGGCCTCTGGGAAATGACCAAAAGTTCAGGGACAGCTGAATGGGGAGAAGCCATGACTGCTTTCAGGAAGGAATTTTTATCCCAATATTTATTTACCTATGCACTGGGAGTTCCTTGGCGGTTTTGTTTTGTTCATATACTCCAGCTGCTGGGACTTCCAACCTCAGCTACAAATATTTTTTCTCCCCCATAAGCATAAAAAGTGAAGGGGCATGCCAGCAAACCTCGCTGGTAATTTTGCAAGTGCTACAGGGGCCTAGGAGCAGCGTGGAGCTCTGAGAGGAGGAAACGCGGTGGGGTGGGGGCGGGGTGGGCAAAGTCGCCTTTCATTCCCATCTAAAAACCAGTGGCATGTTTTTCTCAGAGAAAAATCTTTGAAGTGAAGCAGAACTGAAAAGTTTTCCTCGCAACTTGTGTTCTAAACAAATTACATGTTCTTATTTTAAGAAATCCCAGGTTTTAAAACCTGGTTTCAGTTAGTTTCGAGATCCCACGATGAAGTTTTACTGGTCACTTCTGTATCTCACGCCCTCAAATACCAAGTCAGGACTGAGTTTCCAAACTGAGCTTAATGTTCTATGGAAAAAAAACAAAAAACAAAAACCACAATCAAACCTGCCACTGCAACTAGAAGCAGACCCTTTTCTGATACCTCTTCATGCATAGTTTTGATGAGGTGTGAGAGCCTAGAATGTTAAAACTTTCCCCTTTGTAACGGACAGGGACAAAGTTGTGTTTTTATCAGTAAAATAAGCTGATAGAACTTAGAGGGATATACAGGAAGCAGATGTCTACCTTGGCAAGTTGCCATTTTTATAGTCCTGTTCCAAGCCTAAACCACACTTTTAAATAATTAGTTACTATCTAATGAGATCCAAAAATAAGTTGTCAAAATAGAAGAAGGGGGTAGATTCTTGAGTGACCAAGGGCCCATTTTCAAAAAATCCCTTTCAAATAGGGGGAGGGGGTAGGAATTAGTATTCTCTAAGACCATTAATTAGTGCAATTTCAGTCAGTGCCTGGGGCTTTACCTCTTCTCACGTGAGCCTCTCTCTCTGGTGATGAGTACTTGGAGGGTTTATTGCTTTGTTAAAACGAAGTCCTTTGCTTGGGGGAAAAACCAACAACTCCACAAAACCTAAGTTTGTCAAGGAACTTTGGTGACTTGTCACCTCACTAGTGTTAATTAGCTCCCTCTACTAAAAGAGAGATTTACTTCTTAGCCAGGAAGGAATCCTATCTCTTCATGATTTTTTCTTCTTTCTGATCCATTGGCTTATTTCCATGTGCAGTTTTAACAGCAAACTCCATCCAGATTTGACCAATAAAATTGTATGGTGGGTTTTGAGGGGATCAATTATAGTAAATGCCTGTTTGTCCAAAATGGGTGTGAATGGAGTGTTGTGGTGAAATATCCCCGTTAAAAACTAGTTAAAACTAGATAAAAACTAGTTTTTGTGGAATCTGTCAGTTTTCAAAGGAACACTGGATATAAAAGAAAAGATACGTAGTACAGTCAATGGTGATCAAAAGTGAAGACACTGCAGAATTGTCCGGGTCACCAGGTCTTCTCAGGATCATGTATTTACTCGGTACATATTCTTAGGGGTATGAGGTGCTAGGAAGGTAAAACATAGCGCTTGTCTTCATGGAGCTTAGGATCTGGAGGGGAAGCTGGGCATGAAGCCATTCGGCAAAGATTCCGGAAGATGACTTCATTATTGTGATGGTGCTGGGAAAGGCTCAGGGCAGGCTGTTGAAATTCAGGAGTCTGGGGTACCATTCATTGTTTCTTTATCCGGTTGGCAAAAGCTTCACAGGGTACCTGTTGCACTGGGTACATAGCAGTGAAGAGAACTGTGTGGAAACGTTGTCCGCAAGCTTTGGTGAGCCTGGTGCTTACCGGTGCTGGCTAAAATAAAGGTTCCGGGCACTACCTCTAAGACATCGGGGACTGGACCTGGGAATCTGAATGTCTTGCAAGTGCTGTAGCAACACTGATCTGGGTGGCTCTTGTCCGACCTTGGGAATCAGTGCTCTGGATTGGGTTGGACTGTTCTCATGGCATACCATAAAGATGATCTTTCCATCAATTTGGGGGGAGCTTTCCGAAAAATTAGAATCGTTCTGAGATCATTATAGCAAAAAGAGACTGTTCTAAGTATCTCTTTCAGGGGTCCTCTGTCTGGATTCATGGAAGAGCCTGGAGGGCCTGTGACCCTTGGAAATCAAATGTACACTCTTTGGTGTGTGTTAAAGGGTGTTTTTCTGGGGGAGAGGATCCATGACTTTATTATTTATTTTTTTAAAAAATATTTTATTTATTTATTTGACAGAGGGAGATCACAAGTAGGCAGAGAAGAAGGCTCCCTGCTGAGCAGAGAGCCTGATGCAGATGCAGATGTGGGGCTAGATCCCAAGATCCTGGGATCAAGACCTGAGCAGAAAGCAGAGGCTTTAACCCACTGAGCCACCCAGGCGCCCTGATCCAGGGCTTTAAACATACTCTTAAAGAGGACTGTACCCACCTTCCCCCAAGGTTAAGTCCCAAGTCCCCTGGTGTGATTCTGGTCCTGTGACAGATGAGAAAACTGAGATGCAGGGTAACTCCAGGCGGCACCACTTAGGTACCAGTCTCTGCAGAGGTTAGGGCCTCTGGACCAGTGCCTGGCCTCAGCCCAGTGGAAAGCTCAGCAGCTCCTTTGCTCTGGGACTTTGTGAGCCCTCTTTGAGGGATGTTTCAGAATTTGGAGTGGATCTCACAATTGATATGCAAATTCAACTCAGTGCTGCTTTTTTTTTCTTTTTTGTTCTAGAAAAGCTGTTCTTAAGTAACTTGTGTGTTTTACAATGAATGACAGTGGATAATCAAGGCAAAGAAATGGAAGTTAACAGAAGAGGGAGTTCTCTAGCTCTTAGCAGCCTCTGGACCTTAGCCTTCCCAGTTACTTGAATTCCAGACCAAAGGCAGAATGCCTCACACAATAAAGAAAGACTTGGCAATTCCCTTGCAAGTCTGAGTTAAGGATGACTAGAAAGATTTTATCTGGTATTTCAACCCTTTCAGTTGGTTAAGCAGTTTTTATTTATTTTATTTTATTTCACTTATCATTGTTTGGATTGAATACGGTGGATCTGCTAATGCCCACCGTGAATGTTGCATTGTAGACAGCTTGAGGAAGACGTGCTGGAGAGGACTGTTTTCATCTTGCATTCTTGGTAGTTCTTGGTAGGTGCAGCTCATGACTGCAAAAAAAAAAAAAAAACAAGAACCAGAGAGAGTGAAAATTGATGAATGATGAGTTAGGACAATTATCGCTTGAATGAAGCAGCCAGTGAAAGAGGACCCACTCGCCCCATTTGCTTGGAGCTGGGTTTTCATATTTCTTAAGTGGTCTCCCGTCTTGGCTGTTGGCAATCTTTTGACTTTTCCTGTGGCATCCAGAGCACGTTGTTCTGTTGCCTTTGTTGCCTTTGTTGGTTTTCAAAATGTAGCATGAGTGAATTGAAACGTTCTCATGTGTTTAAGAAAGCCTGCAGAGTACGGTTCACCTCCGTGAATTACGATGGAGGGGCGGATTGCAGTTCAGGTAGCTCAGAAAAGGGGAGCATATAATATCACGGGCTCCTTGGCCCACATCACTCTCTGTTTCCAAACTTGGAGTTGGGCTTGGGTTTGAGAAATGGCCATGCTCTTTGAAACTTCTAATTAATACTTAAAAACCTTCCCCCTTTTTGGGAAATCGTCACCATGCTTATAAATTTGGCTACCTGAAGAGACATTTGTAGATGTGGCATAAGAAAGCCATGCAACCCTTGGGTTTCACACCGTAAGCACTGCTGAAAATTGAGATCTTTAGACCACTTAATAACAAATGTCCAGTAGAAATTTGGGGAGAGACTCATGTTATGGATAATTCCCTCCCTTTCCCTTTTGCATGTGTAGACAGAATTCGACTGGCTTGTTATTACAACTTGGAGGTGTTTTTGCAAGAAAACTTGTGGGCAAGGTTCTTGAACTTGCTAAAGCTCTAGGCTCCCCTTCCGGCCAAAGGTGAAGTGAACTTTCTTTTTTTTTTTTTTTTTTTAAGATTTTATTTATTTGACAGAGAGAGATCACAAGTAGGCAGAGAGGCAGGCAGAGAGAGAGGGAGAAGCAGGCTCCCTGCTGAGCAGAGAGCCCAATGCGGGGCTCGATCCCAGGACCCTGAGATCATGACCTGAGCCGAAGGCAGAGGCTTAACCCACTGAGCCACCCAGGGGCTCCCTCAAGTGAACTTTTAAGTGAGATTTTTTTTGTCCACCCTTGCTGGAAGTTGATGGCACCATTGTTTTGTTTCAGGCGTTCCTGGTAGCAGAGAACTGAAGTAATGAGAAGGCATCATGGAGGCCCAGTCCCACAGCTCCACGACCACTGAGAAGAAGAAAGTGGAGAATTCCATAGTGAAATGCTCCACGCGAACAGATGTTAGCGAGAAAGCCGTGGCCTCCAGCACCACTTCCAATGGTGAGCAGCCACGGGGATCTCCAGCAGCTATGCCTAGAGTCGCTTCTGTGTTCTCTGCATTCCTTGTACACTGAACATTTGCACCTGGACCAGGGTTTGCTCCTTTAGAGGCTAAAGAAAGCAAAAGGGGGGTGAGGGATGGGCAGGCTTTAGTAATCTCTACTTTGGCATCGAAACTACGTGTTTTCTTCCAAATTTTCTAATTTGAGATGTAAATGTGATAGCTTATTTATTATAGGAAGTTCCTGTTGTGGCATTTTGGAAATCATCTTGATTAGTCTGGCAAGAGTTCAAAATACTTGGCATTTCACATGGAAAATCTACACTAGTTGGAATAATTAGTTAGTAGTTATCACAAAAGACACTGAAGTTGCCTTGTCAGGATTTGGTGGGAGGATCCGTGTCTCCCCCACCAACTCCATGCAGTTTGCTCCAAAGGATTTTAAAAGTTGTTCATGATTGGACCTCAAGGTGACACTGGTGTCTGAGGCACAGGTTTTGCTGTTGGCTTATAGAAATGGACTTAACTATGTTCACAGGCAATACCTAGCTGCTGTTTTGGGGCACTTTTTTCTTTTTTTTTTTTTTAATATTTTAAGCACAATGTCGAGAGGAATTTCAATTCAATCGTGGAGCATGGCAAACAAATTCCAGAGCCCAGATTGAACAGGTTCATGGTGACCACTTCCTTTTCCCGCTTTCGTACTCTCCTAGGCCAGTTGGTGCCTTTACTTGTTGTAGATTTCCTAGCCTCCCCAGCCTGGCCCCTGCTCCCTGTGCCCATCCTTGTCCATGGCTCCCATTCCTGGCCGTCACCAGTGTGCGTTGCTGGCTTTGCTGGCACAGGCTGGCGTTCAATCCGCCACTTATGAGTCCAGTTTTGAATGGATGCTTGGGGACATCTATTTACATCGGAGTTAAAATAATGAATTTACATACATGTGGAAATTTGCCCCTGTTTCTTCCTTTATTTGTGGTATTTGAAATCCGGGCTGGGTCTTATTTTAGTGGGGCTGGATCGTTGTGTCATTCTTCTGGCGTGCTTATAGAAACCCTGTTTATGCCTTAAGAAACATTATGGGACCCTCGTTTCATTTTTTCCTGGAATTCGTAAAAATTAGGCAAATTGCTTATTTCAGAGATAGAGTTAGCACCTGCAGGGTAAGTTGGACAACAAATGGTTGTCCAGTCATTTCCGACAGGGACATCACAGGAATAAGCCCTGTTGGGTGTTAAGCTTCAGGAAACATTGACTTTGGTTATCTTGACAGCTTGCAAGCGTGTGAGGGTGTGTGAGAGTGTGCGGAAGTGTGTGGGCACGTGTGAACCTGTGTGCATAGGAGTGTGCACGTGGGTGTGTGAGAACAGGTGAGAAGGAGAATGAGTGTCAGCTGGCCGTCCTGTGGGGACCCCCGGGAAGGCGCTGTCCCCTTGTGGTCCATCTGTCCCAGTGAAGGCACTGCTGCTCCTGCTGGCCCCACCCACGCCTGGGAGGGTTTCAGTGCCACTGGGTTTTTCCTGAGCAACACTGACCACAAGCTCCTCTCATGAACCTGTTTAGGGTGACTCAGAACAGAACCAACCTAACCAGCCCCATGGGAGCCCAGCCGTCCGTCGAGGACATTAGCCAGTCTAGAAGGAGCGGTCTAGATTTACCAAGTTGGGCCTGTCTTCTGAACGAGTCACGGACCCTGAACCAAACTCTGCTGGCTTTTGGCCCCGAGCGGCCTGTGTCCTTGAAACACATGTGGTCCCCTGCGCCTGGGTGGGGGTGGGGTTGAACCTGCCCTATTTGGGGCAGATGTTCATGAGGTTTGTGGGGCACAGGCCTGCAGGAGGGCTGTTCTGGCAGCTCTCTGTTTCCAGTGTTCCTTTATCTCCTAAGGGCTTCATTAACTTCTGATATATATTGGGTAATATAAAGACCCAACCAAGTGAAAGAAGAATGGAACTGGTGGTTTGTTGCACGGATTGCCGTTGAGGAAGATTCCAGGAAAACCAGAGAACAAATTTAAAGACAAGAACTAAAGCCTTTTTCTTCACGATTTTTCTGCTTAAGCAATGCTAATAACCCTCCCGGGTCCTCAGCAGGTTTTCCTAACCAGTTCGCAGCCTCTTTGGAGCCCCAGGATCCTGCTCCAGGGGCTGGAATGACCCAGCCTCTTACTTGTTCTGCAGACTCCTAACTGGCCTCCTGCTTCCCTCCATACTTGGCTGTGGGCACCCAGCTTGGCTGTGGGCACCCAGCTTGGCTGGGGGCTTTGGTCTGGGTTCCCTTTGGGTTTTAGCAGACGTGGGGTTGCTGGCACTTATTGTCTGTGCTAGCAGGTGGCTGCCATGGCCATGGTCATCTGATCTTTTGTCCGTTCTGTATCCTTTTCTCTCTTTTCTCTTTATAAACATTTCAGAGGTACCCCGATACCTGCACAGAAGCTGTTCGCACAAAGGACATTAAAATCATTTCCATCTGATCATAGCTAGTGCTGATTGCTGCTGCGTCCAGGGATGTCCTGGACTTTCTTTACAAAGCTCTGAAATTCAGGGATTTGCCCATGAATGGTTAAAGATGAGTTTAGCCTCAAGAACCAAACGGAGGCAATACACGCGTTTTCCCCACTCCCGTCCGCAATTTCATGATTGCAACAAAATAAAACAGGCAAACAAGAAAGTTTTGTTATTGGTGCTATGTTAGGTTGATTTAATTTCTAGCCATTATGTGCTACGGTTTGTTCCCGATTGTGAACCTTCCAGCCAAACCACGCACATTCCATTGCATGTCCTTGCACATCTGTTTTCCTCGTTTTCTCAGCTGAGTATCTCGTGCTAGAACAACACTCATACAGAGTTTTGTTTAAACACACCCATTCACTCAACCCAAATGTATGGCTCAAAACCGAGCAGCCTTCTAAATAAGCATTTGACTCTTAACGCTGAAATTTAAAATGACACACATAAGTGACAAACTGTTCTGAGACTTGTATGGGGTGGGGGGGTGGGCGGAGAGACAAGCCACGTTTGATTTTTCTAACATTTAAGACCCGATATCAACCTAGAAAGCATTTAGTATTCTTACCCAGGAACCACAATGTGTGTGTTTCATGTGTTTGATTTTAAGCTTTAGGGTTATTTAGTCAACGTAAATGACAGAAGAAAAGACTTTCGGCTCTCTGAGTCTTTGTTACATGCAATTGTGAGTGAAGGATTATTTTTGGCATCTAATATATTTCACATACACAGTGAGTGCTCATATATTTAGGTGGCATTGTTTACTTAAAAACTGCCAAGTGTGCTAATATGCTAGGACCGCAAGGAAAATTCCTGAATAATCTGTTTATTGCTGGTACGGATTCGTTGCTTTTAAAGCTCTATGTTATGTTTTGTATATAGTAAATGGATTTTAGTCCAGATATTTCGAGGTTTTAAACACGATCCTTACCCCGTAACATTTCCTTCCATGACTTGCAAACACTGACTTTCCAATTTGAAGTCTTTTAAGTCATTGTGGGCCGATGATTTTCTTTGAAAAGAGTAATCTGATCTTTCTTATTAGCCTACTACTCTGCTTTAAAAACAAGAAGGGCCCTAATAATGAACGTATGTAGGCCATGGTCTTGGAGATGTTTTATTGGCTCTGATGGTTATTGGGAACATACCTTAAGTGATAGAAAACAGAAATTATTATCCTAATGGTGATGCAATATGAAACCACAGTTGATAGATTAATAATGGAGAGGAAGTTCCCTGTTCACTTTCTTCTTTCAAGAGGAAGGGCCTTGGTTCTCCTCTGCTTAAAAAAGACTCTTAAAGCTTTGTAAGGGGAGAGTGTTATGGTCTGCAAATATGTAAGGAGATACTTTTTTTAAACTTTAACCTTTGGTTACTTCCTGGCCCAGGGATTTTCTTTCAGACTGTCCAGTAATACCTGTCAGTGTATTGTGGTAGCAACTGGTCTCCTGGCTGAGAGTAAGGGGGCTCAGAGTTTGGTTGGGAATTTGGAATTCATTGGCTGTTCTCCATCATGAGCTCTTGTCTCCTTGATTTTTCTTTTTTTAGAGATTTTATTTATTTATTTGACAGATAGAAATCGCAAGTAGGCAGAGAGAAAGGAGGAAGCAGGCTTCCTGCTGAGCAGAGAGCCCGATGCGGGGCTCGATCCCAGGACCCTGGGATCATGACCCGAGCCAGAGGCAGAGGCTTTAACCCACTGAGCCACCCAGGCGCCCGTTGATTTTTTTTTTTTTTTTTAATGTCAAGATGTACTTAATTCTGCTCAGAAATGGGTGAGCAATTTTTACATTGTAGACTGTGACTTTTAGTTTTCTTGTGCCTTTAGATGTTCAACCCTTTTTTTTTTTTTCTTGGCCACATTTTTTTCCTTGGGAAGGACTGTCAGATAAAATGGATTTCAAATGATAGGATGATTGGTTAGGAGAACCCCCCCCAAGTTTGGGATGGGAAGGCTTGGATTGAGTTCTGGCACCAGGTTAGACTAGCTGTGAGTGCAGGCAAATTAACTTCTCAAAGTCTCAGTTTCCTCATCTTTTTAGCAAGAAACTGATGAGACTCACTTCACAGGATCTTTAGGGGATTAAGTGAGGCAGTGTCTGTAGCCTTCTGTCGAAAGAGCAGATGTCAGCCGTTGTTCTGGGACAGAGCCTGTGGATGAGTTAAATGTTACGAATCCAAAACAAAAGGATTGTGTTTTCTTGAATATACACATAGGTTTTGAAATTAAGGGAAAAATGTTTGGGAAAAGTAATTTTGAATCTGCCGGACCCTGGAAAATAGTTCAAGATGTTTCACAAATCCCGACCAAGTTTGCACATTTTTAAAAAAATTAACATATAATGTATTATTTGTTTCAGGGGTACAGGCCTGTGATTCATCAGGCTTACACAATTCACAGCACTCACCATAGCACAGTGTCTATCACCCAGCCACCCTATCCCTCCCTCACCCCCCTCCAATCCAGCAACCCTCAGTTTCTTTCCTGAGATTAAGAGTATTTTAGGGTTTGACTCCCTCTCTTGGTTTCATTTTTCCCTCCCTTCCCCTATGATCCTCTGTTTTGTTTCTCAAATTCCTCCTATCAGTGAGATCATACGATAATTGTCTTTCTCTGATTGCACATCTAAAGGAAGGATAGATAGCAAAGTTTCTGCACTATTCTTCTGAATGCTTCCTTAAGCCAGAAAATCAGGAAAATAATTTTGAGAACATTTATTTTGAATTCTTTTGACCTTGAAAAACTAACATTGATTATATGGCTTAGCATACGAAACAGTATGTGCATGTCCCTTTTCTTGATTCTTTTTTCTGGGGCAAAGGAGATGGTTTGTGTTGTATTAGAGTTAGATTTTATGCTTCTTAAAGAAGCGTTCACCTTTTTAAACCAACTAACTAATGATAGATAATCTGGTTTCCATAAGAGCTCTGGCTCCCTTGCACTCCACACTCACGTGTCCCAGAACCCGGCAACCTCTGAATCTTATTTTGGCTGAGGAGATCACCTTTCCTACAGTCACCCAGGCTTGAAACCGCACCGTCACCTTTGACCCCTCTGTCTCTCATGCTTCCCACATCCTACTAGTTTTGAAGTCTGGTAGATTTTCCTCTGTAATTATTCACCCCTGTGTCCCTTCAGGCCACCCTACTGTGCTGTGCTATTTAAAACCTACTACCTCATGCCTAGACAGTTAAAGTAACCTTCTGTCCAAACACCTTGCCGTTGGTCTCTGCGCTTCCCATTTATGGGACTTGTTTCTGCCAAATCTTTTTATGGTTCTGGTCATGCCATGCCCCTCCTCTAGAACCCTCAGTGATTCCCAGTTACATATAGAATACTGTTCAAAACCCTTTGATTAACATTTAGGTATCTTCCAAAAATCTGACCGCAGTCTGACTTTCCAGTCTGATCTGTTACCATACTTTCCCATCTGTAACCCATATTTTAGCTAAATTGAAGGGCTCTTTGCTTCCGTTTATGTTGTTCTTCCATAGAATCTGTGTAAATTCTTCTCAGCTGTGACTGTCCTCCATCTCTCTCTCTCCATACAGACTTGTGTCCTTTTAGCAACTACCTGGTAGCACTTGTTTTTGGGGATACTTTATTTATGATTATAATTTTCATGAAAAGATTATATTTTAGGGAAGTTTTAGATTTACAGAAAAATGGAGTCGAGGGTACAGAGGTCCTGTCCACCCCCTAACCCCTTAGGTCCCCTTGTTACTTGTTAACAGTGTGGTACATTTGTTAAAACTGATGGACCAGTATTGGCACACTATTGTTCACTAAAGTCCCTAGTTTTCATTAGAGGCCGCTCCTTGTGTTGTAGATCCTGTGGGCTTGGACAGATGTGTGAGGACATATAGCCACTGTGACAGTGTCCTACAGAACAGTTTTACTGCCCTAAAAGTCCTGTGTGCCCCACCTGTTTGTCTCTCTCCAGTCTCCATAACATGTTTATCTTTCAGTTAAAATTTTTTTGGGATTTAAATTTTAGTTCGTAAACATAGAATGCAGTTTTGGCTTCAGGAGTAGAATTCAGTGATTCATCACTTCCATATAACCCCAGTGCTCAACCCAAGTGCCCTCCTGAGTGCCCATCCCCCATCTAGCCCATCCCCCACCCACGTCCTTCCAGCAGCCCTCAGTTTGTTCTCTGTCCTTAAGAGTCTCTCATGGCTTGTTTCCTTCTTTCTCTCCCCCCCCCCCTTTTCTTAGCCCCCTTCCCATGTGTTCGTCTGTTTTCTTTCATAAATTCTACTTATGAGTGAGATTCCATGGTGTTTGTCTTTCTCTCATTTATTTCACTTAGTATAATGCCCTCTAGTTTTATCCACATCATTGCAAATGGCGAGATTTCATTTTTGATGACTGCATAATATTCCATGGCATACACACCACATCTTCTTTATCCATTCATCAATCGATAGACATCTGGGCTTTCTCCAGAAAAGTTAGTGCTGATAATGCTGCTGTAAACATCCGGGTATGTGTACCCCTTCAAATCTGTATGTTTGTATCCTTTGGGGTAAATACCCAGTAGTGGGATTGCTGGGCTGTGGGGTAGGTCTATTTTTTTTTTTTTTTAAGATTTTACTTATTTATTTGACAGAGAGAGATCAGAAGCAGGCAGAGAGACAGGCAGAGAGAGAGAGAAGGAAGCAGGCTACCGGCTGAGCAGAGAGCCCGATGCGGGGCTCGATCCCAGGACCCTGCGATCACGACGCGAGCTGAAGGCAGTGGCTTAACCCACTGAGTCACCCAGGCGCCCCGGGTAGCTCTATTTTTAACTTCCTGAGGAACCTCCACTCTGTTCCCTAGAGTGGCTGCCCCAGCTTGCATTCCCAGCAACAGTGCAAGAGGGTTTCCCCTCCTTCACATCTTCTCCAACCTTTGTTTTTTCCTGTGTGCTTGATTTTAGCCATTGTGACAGGTGTGAGGTGGCTTGTCATCGCGGTTTTGACTTATATTTCCTTAGTTAAAATTTTTTTGAATGTAGCACCTGATTTGTCCCCCATGCCCCACCCCACTTCAGTGTCTTGTGCTGGGAGGTCCCCAGGGGACATTCAGTGGGACTGCATGGTACGCCACCCAAGCCTGCCAGGACTGACGGCCGCTCCATGGGGACAGGCGACATGTGGAGCCTAGCGGCAGTGTTAACTCCGGAGCTTCGATCCCAGCTCTGTCCCTTCATTGCTGTGTGATCTTGGGCTAATTGCTTAATGTCTCTGAGGCCAGCGCGGTGAGTACCCACCATGTCAGCTGTTACTAGTAAATGGGCTCTTCAGAGCATAAGCTGACAAGCTGTCATTTACGGGCACCTTTCATCTCATTCTTTCAGCACAACATCGTTTGGAAATAATCTAGGAGTGGGTAAACTTTAATCTGATCAAGAGAATCAGAGGGTACTGGTTTGCCCAAAAGTCTTAAAATGTGGTCCTCAGGACCTAGTTTAACAGGCAAGGAGGCAGATGACAAGAGCTGCGATCAGCACACTGCTTCAAATCATTGGTCCTGAAATGGGCACACGTTTGGATTTAACTAAGCAGATGCTCTCAGGGTCTCCTTCTCATTCATAAATACTCATCCAAATTGTGTGATGAAATCAGTAATTCTGTGCCAATGGGTTTCCCTAAGGGCAAGGCTCCTTTTTTTCGTGTATGTAACTATTGGATTTCGCCTCTAAAAGGACAATTCTTGGGCACCCAGATAAACAAGGAATGAATATCAAACCCATCTTGCCAGAGCCTCGCACAACTTGGGACTAAAATGCCACGGGATGGTGTGCATGGCTTGTGGAAAGTTCTGGGCCACTTTGCTTACTCTTGATCAAGCGATGTGGTTATTTTGCATTTCCAGAATTAACCTGGTTCAGAATCAAAAACAGTAATGGTAACAGCAAGAGCAACAGCTCAGGGCCAAGACAGCGCTTGTGGGAGGGCGTGCTCGCCTGGGGAGGCGGCCTGGTGGCCTTCTGCCTCCTACATCTTGGGCCCAGGTCAGGGAAGGGCCTGCGTGTCCAGCAGCTCGTCCATCAGCTCACAGGATGGGATCCTACAGGATTGCCACACTGAGCTCTGGGTCCACCAGAGTCCCAGGCAGAGAAGGAGGTGGGGCGGGTGGGGGGATGGTAAAAGCAAAATCCCCCTGTTCTCTCATTTACATGGAAATCTTTCCAAATACCTCTGCCATCATTCACATTTATTAAAAGAAAGAACTTACAACGGTGCACAATTCACTCTTCTCATTGTGCATGCCTGTGAGTTTGGACAAATCGATAAAGTCATGTAGCCACCACCACAGTCAGGATACAGGTCCAGGCGCCACCCCTCCTCCCACCATTTGATAATTGCCTGCTTTTTAAACTTGGCTTAGTGATATATGCTGTTAAGAGTCGGTAGTAATAGCAGGAAGCTTTAGAACTACAGTTGCTGCTGGATGTTACGTGTATTTCGTGTTTTCAGAAAGTCCATTTTTTTTTTAAGGCCCTGTACGTATAGTTTTTTCCCCTTCCTTTTTAAATATTTCATGTTGAATTGGTAGTGGGAGTAAAACGTTCTTGAAAATTGCCCAGAAGTATATGGCCTCGCGTGTCTCCTAGTCTGTCTTTTCTGAGTGTCCGGTCAATGTATTGTTTCCTTTTTGGCATATTTAAAATGTCACTTTACTTAAAACCCAAAGCACTCCTATAACTGAGGGCTTTTTCTGCTGTTGTTTTGCCTCCGTGAATTAATTGCACGAGAACATTAGAATCAGAACACGTAACGCAGCTCTAACCTAGAGGGAAAAAAATAGCAAAGCCTTTGTTAAATCTGTTTTCGTTCCTTTTTTTGGGGCAACTTCCTTCTCTTTCCCCTTTACTTTTACAGATGGGACTTCATTTCAGGTAGGGGGCGTTTTTATTTTAAAAGTTCTTCCTCCTCTGACTTAGGTTGCTGTTTTTTTCCTTTTTCATTCCCTTTTTTTTTTTAACCCCTTTCTTTGACTCTTTCCTCTTCTTGGGCTCTCTCTCTCTCTTTTTCCCTTTAGTTGTAGAAAGTTGAGTTCCATCCCAATTATTAAATCTTCGGAGACCATTCCCACATGGTTCCGTAAATGGTAGCTTCACCCCGCGTCCTTTCATCTCTCCCCTGCTCTCTGGCTTGACAGTTGAAAAGGTCTGGCTGTGCCGCACAATGGTTTGATTGGTTTCTCTGGGGGAGACTTTTCCCTGGCTCATCATTCGCCAGGCAGGTGGACCAGAAAGTCTCTTGATTCTTTTGTTGCCTCTCAAAGTCCCAGGTCTTTGACTGAATAAATCCGCCGTCATGGGATAATTTGCTAAAAGGAGCTTGGAAGATGTGAGAGAAAAGCCTCCCGACTTGGGTGCCGCATTAATGAAGTAACGGAGCCTTGGAGTTTGCAATTGAAAAATCACCAGGAATGCAGTGGGTGGAGACGGGCTTCTTTTATTTCCCATAATCAACTTTTCGTTCTATCATTTAAAGCCTGCCCGGCCCTGTGCTTGCCTGCCGGCCGGCTCTGGCCACATTTGCACCCGTTTCAGGGGACAGCCCTGTCCGGCTGCAAGCCGTTCGGGGGCTGTGTCTCGTTAGTCATTAGATTATTACCCGGGGATGGAAAGAATTCCATATGACAGGACTAAGGTTGAGTTAACACAGGACGAAAAGTAATTTACAGATAGGCTGTCCCCAGCCATCTTTGTAGCCCCTGATAAGGTTTCATTTCAGAATGGATAGGCGACATTTCCACTCACGGGCCCATTCCGCGACACCTGTGATAACAGCTTCTGGATCCTAATTGAAATTGGTTTCAAAATGGATTTTCACTTTTCTCTGTCTGTGGAAAATATTGAATGGACTCAGAGCTGCCACAGAGAACCCCGGACCTTGGGAAATGGAGCGGGAAGCCAGGATCATCTTTCATAACAGTGTCGATGATATGACAGTTTTGTTATCTATCTTATTAATGAAATCATTGATCACCTGATGAGGGAGATAATACACTACGTTCTACCGTGTTCATGAAGCTCAATTAGATTCATATTACAAATAAGAAGGGGGGAAAACAAACAATGGAACTAAAGTAGTAAAGGTCACTTAAAACTTTTCATGCCCAAAGGGAGCGTTTCAGATCAGGGCATTCTGAGTGATGGCTGTCCAGGTCATTTTGAAATGATCAGAGCTAATGCGACATCCCATGCCCACCTTTTTTGGCCAGTGTGGAGTCACTCCTGATTTTAGTAAAGATTCATTAAGTGAAAATCAGAAGTCCACAGGGGAGTCGGGGGTTGGGGTGGGGAGGGAGCTCTGAATGAAATGCTTTGGAAGGAGCAGAATGGGAAAAACAAAATCTGCAGAACCTCTTCCCTCCCCATGGCAAAGGAATTTGGGGCTTGTCCTGCTTAGATCCAGCGGATAAGGAAGACCAAACTGAAAGAAAAGTAGCTTATTGTCTGCTCCTGCCTTAAAGCGCTTTGGGAATCCTAGTAAGATGGGAATTCGGTTTGGGTTTAACGAGGTGGCTCTATTGTTTGGGGTCAGGCTGCCCTGGAATGTGCTGTCTGTTCCTCCCCAAGGAGGCGACGGGATGCTGATGACTGCTCATGTTTCACGGTGAACTGTACTCCTAGGTGTTTCTCCTTTCTCAGTGCCAGCAAGGATCAATCCGGTCCCATCTGAGCTTGAAAGAGGAGCTGTGATCAAAGGCTCTAATGATGTCACTGATCTCTGGTGATTGATTACGAACAGAAGTTCTGGGGAATTCTGCCTTCTAATTCCTTATATTTCCTTATCACTTCAAATTCATTAGTGTCTCCCATTAGAGGAGCTAGCTGCTAATGTGCAAAATTACAAAAATGAAGGATAGAGAATGTGGTGTATTTTTCTTCTGGATCTGTCTGTGTCTATTTTTAAGTTTATTGGAGCCATGGCTACACTTTATAAGCAGCCTTCCCCTTTAAGTGTACTGCAGAGAAATCGAATTCCTTCTGTAAATCAGGATATGTGTTTTGGAATTCTGTGTATAGGTTGGGACAATATTATTTGGGAGCGAAAGCATTTACATTGTTTCCAAAGCAGTCTAATTATAGAAGGTAGTTATCCATTAGGTAGGTGATCATTAAATCTATTTGAATGTTTTATTACCTTGGAAATTAAGGATTTTAGGATTTCAAAGATCCTTTTAGTTATTTTTGTGGAACTAGTTAACATTTTCCTCTTGCTAGTCAAAAATAAAAATCAAGGCATTCCATGCCAAGAGGTGAGAAACTGGGACAACTGGGGAAGATTCGACTTGTAAGGAAATAATAATAATAAAAAAGAAAAAAGCAGGAGTGAGTGAGAGATCTCTTTCTGGAACCGCTCTCAACTGTACTGTAACTCTTGGCTTAGGTCCACCTCGAGTAGGGTTGATTGCGAAAGCACTGGAAAGAATTCTGTTTTGGAAGGCACTGCAGCCCGAGAAAGAAAAATTGAATGGAAAATGGAGAATGTACGATATTATTAAAGTTACCGTTACCTTGCGTGGTATGCTCTGGGCTGTCAAGGACTATTGCTTCATGCTTGCTTATAGCTGATTTCTTTCACAGAAACCTTCATTTTTGAGAACCACTCTGAGTAGGACTGATGAATGTGTTCAGAACCTAGAGGGAGTGTCTTTAAGGAGGAGAAACCATGCAAATGAGACTTTGGGAGAAGGTGCCGAGGTAATTATGAATCCTAAGCTGTAAGGGATGTCAGAGACTCCCCCTTCACAGAATATGTGTGAGTTCTATTGGCAGTGATAAGAAAAATAATCCCAGACCCTCGCCTACAAGCAAAAGAAAACTTCTAGAAAGAATAGAACAATGGTATGGTTAAAATAATCAACTTCCAGCAATGTTAGCATTTTCTGGTAAAATATGAACCTAATACTCAGTTGAAGACTTCTTCCAAGCATTTAAAAGCTAGAGAACACACAGTGGCCCATTTCACATTAAGTTTAAATCAAATCTGTCTTGAGAAACTAATGTTTCTAGGCTTGTTTTCAAATCCTGGCAAGTCACAGAGCAGTAGAAAAGTTCCTTTCCTATAAATGTTGACAGCAGTTCCGGTAGAGGCTAACAATGTTTTATAAATAGAGTTTACTTAGCAAAAACCATATGTATGCCGAGTGAAATAACCTCACATTTATTTATGTTTTGATTTATAGAAAACATGTGCCCCTTGACAAAGCCTTTGGGCTCTTTTCCGCAATTAAAAGGAATCACATTTGGAAAAAAAATAGCTACCATCTTAATGGGAAACTTTTTCACATAAATTCAAAGCACCTTCTTTGATCATTGTCACACAAATTTAGACTATTTCCTTCCATCATTTAACCCCCAAAACTGGGTGAATTGAAGGAAAAAAAAGATGCTTATAAGCACGTACACACACACACACACACACCAGTGTACACATTGGTTGAATATTGAGGAATCTAAGGGTGTAAAAGCCTGGGTAACGGAACAGTGGCAGTGTGCCCTTGAAACAGGAAAATTTCTATTTTTCCTTCCTCCTGCTGGTGACTAGTGTTGGTGTAGCATGAGGTCGTAGTTCTCTGGTTTGCTTTGTAGTTTTTTAGACTGCAGATGGGAAACATGGTTCCATATGTACCTGTTGCCAGGTCCCAACAACACTAGATGAGAAGGAAAGAGAGGGAGAGGAAAGTGCTCTGTAAATTCTTTACCTAGTTTCTTTTTCTTTTTGAAAATTGTATGAGCTGGGGCTGGGCTATAAAATGCTGCTTAATTACCATGCTAGACTAGATCTATGATTTTTGTACCATTGATGCCAGGCAGTGGAGGGGGTAGGCTTGGAGGCAGAAAGAAAGTCAGTGCTTAAATATAGAAATTTGATCATACATGGGTATACTAATAAAATACGTATAAATCTTACATAAAATCGTGGTTTAATTTTGTACCCTGTTTTAATTTGGGAAGCTTCTCGTTTTTAAGTATAAACAAGGGATTATACGTGCTTAGAAAAGGAGAGTTAAATTTTTATGGAAAATCTTTCTTATGAAGGTAATGTCAGTTTTCCAGGCCTTCCTAGCCTAGTTCCTGCCTCCATGCAGTTGGGAACAAGTTCTACTGAGCGTAGTGGGAATTGTTTCAAGAGTAGCATGGCCTCAAACAGAGATGAACCATCTTTTTCAGCATGGGGGCTTAAATGGCAATCCAAGAACCCTTGAGATTCACGGATAGGCTTCAGAAAATGGACCGACCCCTCAAAATTGTTTTATGTCATGCTTTATGGGGATGTGCCTGTGCCCTCTTTGTTTGGGTTCTTACAAGCATTCATGACCTCATATTTGCCAGAAGCACTTGTCTACAGGCCAGTTTTGCAGCTCTAACTTTCATTAGGAAAATATTGATTGAGGGGCGCCTGGGTGGCTCAGTGGGTTAAGCCACTGCCTTCAGCTCAGGTCATGATCTCAGGGTCCTGGGATTGAGTCCCACTTTGGGCTCTCTGCTCAGCAGGGAGCCTGCTTCCCTTTCTCTGTCTCTGCCTGCCTCTCTGGCTACTTGTGATCGCTCTCTGTCAAATAAATAAATAAAAATCTTTAAAAAAAAAAAAGAAAAGAAAATATTGATTGAATGATTAGAATGGTTCTTTGAAGGAATGATTATTTATGAGATGAAAACCCAACAGTGATTAGGGACTAGGAAACTATATCTTTCTTATGTAAAGTATAAAGGGATAACCAAAGCTGTGACCCAGCTTAGTTGCTAGGGGCTTCTCACTAAGATTCTGCATGCATATCACTTTATCTCTTTTTTTTTTTAAGATTATGTATTTATTTATTTATTTGACAGACAGAGATCACAAGTAGGCAGAGAGAGAGAGAGAGAGAGAGAGGGAAACAGGCTCCCTGCTGAGCAGAGAGCCCGATGCGAGACTCAATCCCAGGACCCTGAGATCATGACCTGAGCCGAAGGCAGCGGCTTAACCCACTGAGCCACCCAGGCGCCCCTCACTTTATCTCTTTAAATGAGGAACTTGGGTATGTGATTTAAAGAGCTCCCCCCCACCCCAAAAAAAAACCTCTGTCTCTATGATAGTCACCGTAGGTTCTCCAGGAATTTAAAAGAAGGAGGGTCAAAGGAGTGAGTTAACATAATTTAAGTTTCGGAAGGGAAATCCAGGGGCACCTGGATGGCTTAGCTGGGTTGAGCGGGGTTGTGGGATGGAGCCCTGTGTTGGGCTCTATGCTCGTCACGGAGTCTGCTTGTCCCTCACCTCTGATCCCCACCCCAACCCCACTTTGCACATGCTGCCTCTCTCTCTCTCAAAGAAATAAATAAAATCTTCCAAAATAAAAACAAAAACAAAAGAAAGGAACATCTACAGTTCTTTCAAATTAATCTGTACAGGTATTATGCATGAGTCTGTCCTGGGTTAAAAGCTACTGATGACTTTGTTGAGGTTACTGTGTGCTGTCCTAATGGTAAGTCGAGACCATCCCAGGTATTTCTTTCTTTTTTTTTTTTTTTTTTTTTAAGATTTTATTTATTTATCTGATAGACAGAGATCACAAGTAGGCAGAGAGGCGGGCAGAGAGAGAGAGAGTGGGGGAAGCAGGCTCCCCGCTGAGCAGAGAGCCCAATGTGGGACTCGATCCCAGGACCCTGAGATCATGGCCTGAGCCGAAGGCAGAGGCTTTAACCCACTGAACCAGCCAGGCTCCCCAACCCCAGGTATTTTGAAGGGCAGTCTATAGAGAACAGTTTCAGGTGCAAATCCAAGATTTTGGCCCGAATTTGACTGGATTGCTGATGGTTACAGGTAATTGCCACGAAAGCAGTAGATCCCCCCAAATCTGAGATGTGTGTGTCCTTGATTTAGACATGGTTTCATTAATTACTGACTGGACTTCCGGCACTCATCTTCCTGGAAGCACGCAGTCATGGTCTGTATTTGGGGATGCTGGAGGAGCATTTTGCCTCTCCTGTGACTAACTCCACAGAGCGGGACCCTCCTCTAAGTCTCCGGAGGATCCTCCCAGAGCACTCTGCACTGTCTTCTGTCTGGCATCTGGTTTGATGTCCTTCTGTTTCGGCAGGGCTTCACTGTGAGAGCCTTTGCAAATTTCTTTGATGCTAATTGACTTGCTTTAAACTCTTTGGAGTGGAAAAAAGAAACAAAGCCAAGAGCACAATAAACTTTGATTACCAGGCTCCTAAACACTGAACCTCTCGAATAACCCATGTTTTGTCATTATTTTTTGAGAGCAGTATTTGTAGGCTGAAGCTGGGGAGTGCCATTACTGTCTTCCTGCAGATACAGCCCGGGAAAGGGGGCTCAGCCAAAGGCCAGAGGACGTGTGCAGATGTGAGATGATGCCATGCCATGTAAGGAAGATGACGTGGTTTGTTGCACAAAACATAGTTGAGTAATGCCTCTTGGAAAGTGTTTCCATGAAAGTGGAGTGTGTGCAGTGAAGAGGGCACCTTAGACCTTAGGACTCCCATCTGGTGTTCTGCTTTCCGCTCAACCTTTTGGTTCGTTCATTTTTATTAAAGGAACACCTGCTCATTGGGAAATCCAGAAAGGCACAAAGAAACACGGGAACTGGGGTGCCTGGGTGGCTCAGAGGGTTAAAGCCTCTGCCTTCAGCTCAGGTTATGATCCCAGGGTCCTGGGATCAAGCCCCACATTGCGCTCTCTGCTCAGCAGGAAACCTGCTTCTCCCTCTCTCTCTGCCTGCCTCTCTGCCTACTTGTGATCTCTGTCTGTCAAATAAATAAATAAAATCTTTAAAAAAAAAAAAAAGAAACACAGGAATTGTTAATGCTTGGTTATTTTCTATCTTTGCTCTGTTACGGTCTCTGTCTTGTGCTGCGCGTTCAGGTGGCCCTACGTTGGGGACACTTGGCACATCACCTACTAGTCTCCCGCAGCTTGGTGTGATGCAGTCCTCCAGGCTCCTCTCACTGGCCCTTGACATATCTCTTTTCTTTTCCCAATTTCAAATGAGGATATGATGAAAGTCCTAAAAAATTCAGTGGCTTTGACCACACCTCACCAAATTAGCTTCCAGAATTGTAGCACTTAGATTTCTGTTTGACTGTTTCTGTGAGCGCTTATTCTCAGAGACTTGGCAGCATAACAGGATAGGTGCAATCGTTTCCTCGTTTCTTCAACATTTCTGATGGAAGTATAACATGCTGATAGAAAAGTGCACATGGCTGGGTGCCTAAGGGGCTCAGTCGGTTAAGCTTCTGCCTTTGGCTCAGGTCATGATCTTGGGGTCCTGGGATTTAGCCCCACATTGGGCTCCCCACTCAGCGGTTGGCCATGGGGTACTTGATTTTCGGTGGACCTGGGGACATGTTTCTTTTGGGTACACACATGGGAGTAAAATGACTTCTTCAGAGAGAGGACACTCTGTACCCTGGTTTTCCCACGTGGTTGTACAGATTTGCTCCTTGTTCTTGCCAGCACTAGGTTATGTCCCGATTTCTCATTTTAGCTCTTCTGTTGACCATGTAATGGTATTTAGGTGTGGATTTACCTTGTCCCTGAGATCTAAGGGAGTGAAGCATCTTTTTGGATATTTATTCGTTTGGATATCCTCTTTGGTGAAATGTCAAAGTTGTTTTTTTTTTTTTTTTTTTTTTAATTTTAGTTCTTTGGTAATCGTTTCCTACTTGTCCTGTCACTGATTTGAAATGATCTTGTATCTGATACTGCCTTACTGTGTTGTATAGCCTTTTCCTATTTCATTCTGTTGACCTACCTGTTCTTTAGCCAAGTGCTACCTTCTTTCAGATATTATAATGTATGATACATCTTATCTGGGAGTTCCCATTTATTATTGTTCCTTTTCAAGTGTTCCTTCACTCTTGTTTAGTTTTTTTTTTTCTAGGTGAACTTTCAGGACACCTTTTTGGAATCATGTTCTTAATGAACTTACCTATGATAAAAGTATAAAATCATGGATCAATGAAATCGGTTAGCCATAGTGATTACTTCTGGGGAGGGTGGAGAGGGACAGGGTGGGGAGGCTTCAGATGTGTCCGTATCACCTTGTTTCTTTAAAAGGAAAAGGTTTTGAGCAAATACGGCAAAATATTAATGTGTAGGTCCGGGTCGTGGGTATCTTGATGTTGATTATATTTTGCTCCGAGATATGTCATGATTAAAAGATACCCTTTCCAAATTTCATTTCGAACTATATATAGCTCTTTTGTCCAGGCTTTCGTGGAATTTTGTTGTCATAGGAAACAGTCTGGATGGTTTCCTGCCGCATCTGTACAAGGTGACTTCCGTCAAAGGACACGTAAATGCACAGTCACTTGGTGTCTGCGTTCCGTGTTCTGCATTCGTCTTCAGAAGCATTTAAAAAAAAAAAAATCTGTCACTTACAGGAAAATACTTAGGAAATAACAGTGGGCCAGACCTAACAGGTGTTTGCTTTACTTTCTCCTTATATGCTTTAACTCGATCTGGAAGCAATTTAATTTTAGTTTTGTCTCATCTGTCTTGAATTGAAAGTTGCAGGTACATCGATCGATAAGTGCTTGAGTTAATGCAAATATCTCTGGAAAAATACTGTACTCCGGCTTCCCTGCAGCATCTGGCTGCATTTTTATCCAGTTCCAGCAGCTGCCCTCTGTATTCCCTGATAGTGGTATCTGTTCCGTGGTGGCTTTTTCTGCCGAAATCAATCAATGCCAGGGTCAAGGATCGGGGGTGGGTGGGAGCTCTTTGTTATTTATTTGTTTGCCGTTGTTGTTGGGAGAACTTTGACAGCAATGGAAAAGGCCAAAAGAATCTTGACATTTTGACTTCTGCCCTGAAGTTAGTCTATCGTTGGGGTAGCCTTAGCTCCCCAATGAGCGGGTGTGCTGGCTTGGAGATGACGTTCGTCATGGCAAATCACAGAGCAAGGTAGGTGAAGCATATGGTCTCGGGTCTGTGCGGGCTGTGTTGCCGTGATGCACCCATACAAAGCCGAACTCATAAAAAAAAGGCAGACACAGACATCTTGAAAGATGCCAAGTAGCAGAATATACATCCCTTTGAAGATAGGAAGTGTTGCCGCCAAAGGTGTAATTCCAGTAGTTTCTTAAGCCTCAACTTTCTACACTTGAAAGCATGCCCACAACCGGCTGCCTAAAGCTTTTGGAAATAATCGAGAGACATGACTCTTGCTTATTCTCCAAATTTCAAATCATTCAGCATTTTGCTGGACTTTTGTCTGGGGAGATACACATTCACCAGAGCTATGCCAATAAGCACAGAAAATTTGCCAGCCCGCAGAGAAATTCGAACTTCCTTTTTCTCCCGCAGGAGTGTCTCGGGGAAATCGTGGATACAATAGGACTTTTCATGTCTAGACCCTGCCCAGGGGATTTCTGTCTAATAAGAACCTTTTCTTTTTTCTTAAGCATACTCAATGGAACAAAACTCAGGAAGAGGTTGGGGATAGAATGCAGGGAAAGAAAATACAGGAAACCCTGGATCACCATGTTTTCCCAACTCTTTCGCACCCAAGTCCACGTAGTTTTAAGTGTAAGGTTCTTTCTTACCGTTGTGCTGCCTACAGTGGAAAGATACTCCTGAGTCCTTGTTAAGTGTCCAAACCACCACATCTGGTTGCGAAGATTAATAAGGTATGGGGCTGGGTCTTAGGATGCTTCCGAGTAGATGAGTAAATGACCACCGTACAGTATATTTACTAGATGTATATAAGTGAGGCCTACAGAGTGTCAAAGCAAGTCTCACAGAAGAGGCGATTCTCGAATTAGATCTTGTAAATGGTTAAAGGGGAGGGGGTTGACAGATGTCATAGGGGTGTGGTTGGAGAATAAGATAAAAAAAAAAAATTATTCTAGGCAGAGGAAGCAGCCAAAGCGGACTTGGAAGTGAGGGTGTTCTTGCTGATTTGGGGATATGATGTGCCGGCCACATAGTGGACAGGCTGGGGCTATGGCTATGGGAGTGCCCCTGGAGAGCCATCCGGAGGCCACATGGTAGAGGTCTGTGAATGCACAACTGATGAGTTTGGGCTTTCGACTTCATGCGAGTGGGAAGAGAGGAGCAACAGTGTCTTCTGCTGATGGCCCTGGTGGGGAGAGTGGAGGCGTGGAGGGCCGAGGGCGCCTCCGGCGGGCCGTGCACCTGCTGCGGAAGTGGAGGGCAGAGTGAGGTCATGTCAGAGGAAGGCCAGAGAGGCAGTGGAGAGAGCAGTCAGCGGGGCCTGGAGAGCCATTGGATGTGCAGGAAATCAGGAGAGGGAAGGAGGGGCCCGGTGGGAGGGAGCTTTCTATGTTAAGCCCTGTGACTTTCAGAGTGTATCTGAACTGGACAGAAGGGCCTTAGGAGAGAGGCAGGCCGAGGATATGGATTCAGGATTCGTCTCAGACGTATGTGGGCAGTAATGACATCGGGTACGAGTGAAAGGGAAGGAGACACACTGCAGTGGGTGAGCCCTGGGAGGGGCGTGGGACAGGTAAGAGGGGATTGGGCTGGAGGACCAGGACCACAGACGCTGGGACACGGGGTGGGGGTGGGGGGGACCTGGCACCAGGTTGCTGTAGGGCAGGGGCATGGAGAGCTGATATGGCAGCAGGGTGGTCTGCAGGGGGAGACCCAGCAGGTGTGTGTGGGAAGGGGTGCTGTTCAAGGTGGGTCTCGCTTTAAGGAGATGCAGGGCGCTCCAGCTGAAGACGTAGGATGGGCCGTTTGAACCTGGGTTGAGGGTGGAGGGCAGTGGGGGAACAGAGAGTAGGGGGCGGGGGGCCTTTGCAGGCCCCCTGCAGGTGAAGCTGTGAATAAAAACTGGAGGGAAGGGTGGGAATGAAGAGATTCTGTGCCCAAGGGCCTCTGGTTCCTCCGTGAACTTGTAAAGAGCAAGAGGAGAAAGCAGAAGTCGGCGTAGGAATGGCAGGTTTTGTGAGGAATGGAGGACATCAGAGTTTGGCTGAGGGCAGATGTGCTGGGTTTTGGACAGCGTCCGTGGGCCCCCATCCCCTGGTGCAGCTGCCGGCAGAGCAGAGTGAGCGAGCAACTAACCTAGGCTTAGGGACGGGCAGCCAGCGGTCTGGAGGGCAGAGGTGAGCCAGATGCAGGGGTCCTGTCTCTTCTTACCCCCGCAACCTGGTAATGCACACACATGTGCGAGGAGGGGTCACACCCTGGGTCCTTTATTTGTCCCCAGAGGACGGTTATGAAAGCCCCATTATAGGGAGGAGGGCCATGGCCATGACTTCGTCCGTGGGGATGGTGACCAGCGATGCGGACGGGGTATTGACGTACAACGAGTAAAATCAATACTGACCACTCCTCTGACATACGGTTGCTTTTAGTAGAATCGTTATCTTACATGGTTTCAGAACCAAGGGGGAGAGCTGGCCAGGCCGTGGAAGGCCCTGCCTGTGTATGTATGTGTGTATGTGTGTGTGTGTGTGTGTGTATGTGAGAGAGAGAGAGAGAGAGAGAGAGAGAGATATCCTATGAATTTCAGGTGAGGTCAGGTTTTGGGGATAACACTGACAAAAGATGGGCCAGTGCTCTTATCTTTGGAGTCTTATTATAATCTTATATATTGGTATGTAATATTACTTTTTTGGTGCAAAAAGTTGCTTTTATTTTATTTTTTATTATTATTTTTTTATTATGTGATGTTAGTCACCATACAGTACATCATTAGTTTTTTTTTAAATGCTGGTTCCTTTGTGTGTGTGTGTTTGTGTATCCACATTGACCTTTTAAATTCTTTTATATAGGGGCACCTGGGTGGCTCAGTGGGTTAAAGCCTCTGCCTTTGGCTCGGGACATGATCCCAGGATCCTGGGATCGAGCTCCACATTGGGCTCTCTGCTCAGCGGAGCCTGCTTCCTCCTCTCTCTCTGCCTACTTGTGATCTCTGTCAAATAAATAAATAAAATCTTAAAAAAAAAATTCTTTTATATGGAAGGCATATTCAGATACCTTTCTTATTTTCTGTTCATGGATTTCTTAAGAGGCGTGGTTAGGATTTGAATTTATCTCTGTCTAGAAAAACACTGGAGTAATACCGAGAGCTGAATTTTACACACTCATACATGCGCACACATCCTCTCTTCTTCCTCCCCACCTCTAGTTGGTACTCCTTAAAGGCCTGCAGCTGGGTGGGAGGGCATGGCCATGGGGCGCTGACAAAGGCCAGGGAGAGGAGGAGAAGGGGTCTGGCTTCATTGTCTTGGCAACTGGAGAAGGAAAATCGGAGTCCCTGGGGTCCGTCAGGTAGCCAGGTGTGTGGAGGTGAGGGAGGAAGCAACAGGTCATTGCGTCAGGAGCTGCCCAAGGACTGGGCCAGGAAAACAAAATGAAACTATTTCCCCACCCCATCTGGAGAAAGCAAATTATTTTCCTGGGAGAATGCACCATTCTCTATGTGGAAAAGTTCTACCCATAGGGTGCCTGGGGCTGGGTAGGGGGGCGCGGGGGCAGGAGGTCCAGACTGCAGGGTCTTCCTGTCTGAAGCTCCATGGAAACCCCGAGAATATCGAGAGACCCCCTAGCACCCCTGGCATCCTCAGCACCGTGTGACGACCTGCCCTGGGCAGCCCGCAGGACCCAGTAGGCAATTTCATGGTTTCTAGTTTTCTTCTTTCTTTCTTGTATTAATGATGATGGAGTGACAGCCTTGAGGGTTTGGATGTGGGGACAGATACATATGTGAAATCCTAGAAATTGCTTCCTGAAAAATAGCTTACGAGGTGCGTGAGGGCGAGCATTAAGGCGTCTGTGTTTTCTTGGACCAAATTAGGTTCCATGCGTTTGGATTCAGGAAGCATGACCGTCTTATTACACTGAGTAAAGAGCTTCTTGTGGACAGCTTGGGTGTGTGAGAAAGATGGACAGGAGCTGGAGAATGAACCTCGGAGCTTCATGAGCCCCCAACATCTACCTTATGACCCCTGGTTGCCGTGGCCCAGTATTTATGCCAGGTCTGTCTAAGAAATTCACCGTGCTTTTGCAGAGAGGTCCTCCTATTTCCTGCAAATCACAGCTTGCCAGAACCCAACGGAGTCCTCCGTGCCCAACACCCATATTACAGATAAGGAGACTGAGGCTCGGAAGCTGGGTTTTCCCAGGGTCTCAGAGCTGGTCAGAAGCAGGTCTGTCCCAGGCTCCTCCTCACCTGGCTCTTGGCCCCTGACGCTCAGAGCGGGGTGGGGGTAGTGAACCACAGAAGGGTGGTGGTACAGTTTGGTGTCTTGCTAAAAACAAACAAACAAACAAACAAACAAACAAAAACCACAAGAAGTGGCAGCTCTTGCAGAATGTGAGAAATGATCATTTCTGCTGGGTGAAGTTTAGTTGCCAACCACCGCGAAATTCCCATCTAATATGTATATGAGTAAATGCCACAGAACATGTGTCTTTCTGTTTCTGTATCAGTACACAGCCTGCGTGTTTTTCCTCTCTGAAATCTGTGTACTTTTTTTGCCATTGGAAAACTGAAACATGATTCCATCTCTGCACAGCAAACTTAGAAAGGACTACTTTGAAGTACAAATGACAGTATCTGGAATCCCTTTAAGAGGCACTTAAGAACATCAGGGGGCGCCTGGGTGGCTCAGTCCCTTAAGCAGCCAGCTCTTGTTTTCAGCTCAGGTCATGATCTCAGGGTCACAAGATGGAGCCCCATGTAGGGCTCCCGGCTCGTCAGGGAGTCTGTTTCAGGCTTCTCTCCCTCTGCCTCTTCCTCTACTTTCTCTGTCTCTCAAAATAAAATATAAAATAAAATAAAATAAAATAAAATAAACAGTATAAGGGTTGTCCTTGTGTCCCTGGCCGTGGCCAAGGATTGCCAAGCTTTGGGTCTTACGATGGGGAGCTTCACCTGCCTCGTAGCTCTGGCAGTTAGAGTTCTACCGCATGGATTGATCTGTCAACCTTGTAGCAATGCTGCACCCTTACTCTTTACTCATTGATGTCAGGTAATTCTAAAACGCTCATCATCTTGTTGTCTCTCAAATCCTAGAACACATAGACCTGGGACCATCTCCAGGGGCGCTCCGTGTGTTTTCATCTCTGTGGTCAGACAGGTTCATCTTGAACCGACCCAGCTATGAAGGTCTTATTTTTTATTCCTGGAAAATCTGGACTGAAGGAGATTCTCCCATCTCTTATTTGTCCTGCAGTGCCCAGGAAGTCACAGGGAAATAAGGCTAAACCTTGGAACCTGAACGGCCGGACTAGCCTGTCTAATATCAGAAGCATCCTTTCCTACCCAAGAAAACTGATCTTGCCAGGCTTATTGTAAATCTACACAATTTGTTGGCCTGCGAGCATCCCCCCACCCCTTCAAGGGAGACAAGTTCTTTTAGAAAACCAGCACAACTAGTGATTTTTAATTGGCAATTTTCAGAACCCGATTCTGCAGGTAAAAAAGTAGGGTTAGTGGAATGCTGACTTCAGAGTCTTGTGGGAACAAAGCTTCTAGGGACCCAGTTGAGGTAGAGACAGGTAGAGAGGGGTTTGCCCATCTAGTCTGTTCCCTCCATTCAAAGTTGGTGGCCTCCCTGGGGAAGCAGGAGGACACTGAACTGAGCCGGGCCTGGCGTCGGCATGGGGAGGTGCTGTGTGGACTGTGCCTAGGCTGTGGCCACATGTGGTAGCCACCTCCCTGACTGGGAAATGCCTTACTGCCCCTGGCACCCCTGGAACCCCCTCAGGGTCCCTCCTCCAGGTAGGCTGAGGAGTCAGTGCCAAGGTCAGCCTCCCTGACAATATGCTGCAGAATGGGAGGTTGGGCTGTTGGAGAGCAGCTTCTAACATATCTGGCGGGAAGTCTTCCACCTATTCCAGCCACTGCTGCCAGCACTGAGAGACATGCTGTGCTCAGGCCTCCCTTTTCGGTTTTTACCAGAGGGATGCTTTTTAATGGTTAAGGGCACGAGTACACAGACTGCCCCTTCCCCCACCTGCTAAGGGGAAGGAATCTTCATAGAACCATCGGCTCCTGGAGGTGGGGAGTCTGTCGCTCCTGGGATCTGTCCCTCCTCGGATGCCCAGATCCGTTGGTCAGAGCCCTGAACAGAGGGACGGCGACCTTTGCCAGCCTGCCCATCCCGCTCTCAGACTGGGCGCCCTATCCCAACGCTCTTCCTTGTGAGGGGCAAACACCCAACCCTGCCTGTCCCCTGCCCTGTGGCCCTCAGCAGCCCTCCCAAGCGTGGATGTGGGAGGCCTGGTTCGCACGAGGGATCCAGATCCTTCTGGATCCATAAGGGCTAGTAGATCTTCTAGGGCCACTCGGGAATATTTGAAGACTAAGGCCCCCAGGCCTCCGTCCCTCCATTCTTCTCAGGGTCGGCTTGTTGTGTTCCATGTGTACAGAGTGTAGCCGCCTCTGTTATTGCCTGAGACCCAGGGTCAGGGGTTTGGGTTCAGCCGCACTTCCTGGTGGGAACGCGCACCTCCAGTCGCCTTTCGCGTCCGCGGTGCCCTATTTCTGCCACTCGGTGAAAACACCTGGAGTATGGATTTTTTTTGGTCCTCAGCATAAGCCTCCATATTTACCCGTATTAAATGTCTTCTTCTTCTCCTAGCTGGATGCGACTCCTGCCCTCAAAGAGCTTTCCTGGTGGTGGATCGATGGGGCTCATGCTTGGGTGCACACGTTTGCACGGCAGCCGCCCCACACTAAAAACCCACTCCACGTGGTGGTGCAAAAGCAAAGCAAAACTGATGGAGAGGGGAGAGGAGGAGGCGTCTGGGGAGGTGCGAGTGGAGGAGGGCACACCACCTGCCGGAAAATTAGGATTAGAATGACTCTACTTCCTGCAAACGGACAGACGGACGTCCTAGAACTAGTTCTCTTGCCTGTTGTCCCGCTGTTTACCTTGCATACGAATGTGTGTGTCTGGATGGTGGAAACTTTTCATCTGGTCCCAAAGCAGTCTAGCGGGCCTGAAAATCATTTTCAGAAATTTTAGAAATGTTAGTAACCCAACTTTGTGGTGAGCAGCAAAAACCACATCTAACATTTGGATCAAACTGTGCGTTTTCAAAGCAGCGCCGCCCCTTGCGTGCCTAACTGGGGTATTTCTAACTCTGTCCTTCATATTTGCAGTGCATCGTTTTGTTTTTGGTTATTGACCCACTGCTTTACAGACGCCATTTGTTCTCCATCATCATCGTAAATTTAGGGGAAAGAATGCTTTGTCACTCCGGCTGGCAGGGAGACTGTCCCTGGTCTTTCCTCCTTGGCTGGAAAAAGACACTTTCAGAAAGAAGTTTGAGAATCACAAGCTATGCCTTTTTATGATCGTTGATGATGTTTTATCTGATTGTTTTTAAACCAAGAGTCCAATGTTTTCTCTGAAGGAGAGTTTACGTGCCTCACGTATGTGTGCACATGCATGTGGGTGTGGGGGGAAGGGGGCGTGTCTCAGGGAGGCATCGCAGTTAGACCTTAGAGGGATATACTGATATTTAAAGATTTAGATATTAAACCAATCCCTTGTGGGTTTGATACCCTGAAAGAGTGCAGGGCCATTTGCCTAGAAGGCCTTAGTTCCAAGTCTTGCCAAACCACAATGAGATGAGGTAGGAATTCTTTGGAGAACAAATAAAACTTGCCCTGGCCTGTGAGGCCAGTCGTGCAATCCTCCCACGTGCCCTGAGTTCAGTGCCCCCAGTGTTGGCTCAGCAACTTGGGTCTCTGGGCAGCTGGTCTGACAGGGAGGGGGTCTGGGGGAACTCACACCCGGGGATCTGGTCTTCCCCGGGGCACGCCTGCTTCCTTCCTGCTGCGAAGCAGGAGCTCCTGGGGGGTTCTCTCTGTAGCCCCTGACCCCTTCCTCGTCCAGCACGTCCCATCCCATTTCCCTTTATTTGTTTTTTTTTCCTCAAAAAAATTCGTCGCTTTATGAAGCAGTGAAGTTATTTTACTCTTTATGTATTTACAAGTTTACCTGCCTTAGCTGAAGAAGCTTCTTTCCTTGGCTTCATCTTACTTTGGCATCTTAGAGATACGGCCTGGTGATTGCAGTTGGTGCATCAGACAAAGCCTCCGATTGGAGCACTGGTTGCCTCATTAGTCCTTTAGCTGCAGACATTGCATAGCCTCGGAGAGGCTGTGAAGACGGGATCATTCTAGGGACGCTTGGAGATGTCAAGTATGCTGTGACGTGAAGAGCAGTACAGATGGTGGAGAAGTGCACTGAGTAAAGGCGGGTTCTATAACCAGACAGACTCGGGTGGGAGTTGTGCTTCCGTCCTTCGTAGGTGGGGCCTGCGAAGTACTTGGGAGACCTCAGTGTCCATATTTGTACGGCCGGGATAACTGCGCAGTCAGGAGTGATGATAGCATGAGGAGGAGGAAGTCCCTGCATGGCTGTCAAGTCCATGTTCAACTCCCTTCTTTTGGAAAATGTTGTGCTCTGGCTTCTTTCACATTTTGTTCCGTGAATAAATACGATGCCAGCCATTATTAGAACAGATTTTTATTCTTCTTTTATTTCTCTTTCCTCCTCTCCGCTTTTATTTCTTTTATTCCGCCTTGATCAGAAAGGCCCAAATTCTCTAGCATCTCAAACGAGACATGAAATCCCCTAGAATATCTTATCAAGTTTACCAACAGAGTTTGCGGAGGAAAACCGGAGTCTTCCCGTCAGAAACAGCACTGCTGTCATCAGGATTATCAGTCAGGGCCAGGAGGAAACTCAGGTGTTAACTTGGGAGTGACAAAGGTGATGACCTCTTTAAAAACAGACATAAATCAAAGCTTTAATGCTTTTTAAAGGGAGCACTGGCTAGTGTTTCTTATAATATGCATCCCTGGTTGCTGTTGTCCTGTGTGAACATAGATTTTTGCAAGGTCTCTCTTGGGAGGTACGTCTTCTCTCATAAAATGTTCAATGAGAATGATCTGTGGGAAGAGGAGACATTCAGCCTTTCGTCTGTCTGCCCTCTCCTCTGCGTTGCCTGAAGCTCTAGCTGCACACAATTGAAAATTGTTAGATCCCATCGGAATTGCTGGCCCACAGCTCTGTTTCTTTTTTTTTTTTTTTTTTTTTTTTTTTTTTAATATTTTATTTATTTATTTGAGAGACAGAGATCACAAGGAGGCAGAGAGGCAGACACAGAGAGGAGGAAGCAGGCTCCCTGCTGAGCAGAGAGCCTGATGCGGGGCTCGATCCCAAGACCCTGGGATCACGACCTGAGCCGAAGGCAGAGGCTTTAAACCACTGAGCCACCCAGGTGCCCCCACAGCTCTGTTTCTTTACCACTTCTCACTGAGTGGCTTCCCCACTCTCCGAAAGCATAGCGTTCCCGCAAAACCTTTCGTAAGTCGATATAGTGTAAAGTGAAGAAGCGGTCTTTTATCTTTTTTCATTTATTTATTTTATTAACCTATAATGTATTATCTGTTTCAGGGGAGAAGCGGTCTTTTAGAGGAAACATTTTCTTTACTGTTCCCAGACCCCAAAACAACCTGTCAGCCTTTTCTGACACCTGAGGACACATCTCAATAACAGATACACAAGAGAAACAGAGATAAGGCGCATGTTCACGGACAGGGCGCAGAGCCACGGCGGGTCAGTGCTGAGATGCTGAGTCAGCAGGTCCTGGGGAAGGGCTTGGTTCTTGGTTCAAGCTGTTCTTCTCGCTGCTTGGGCTGGGTGCCACCTCTGTGGCTGTGAGTGCTATTTTTGCTGTGTTTGATTTTTTTCAGAAAAGCAAAAATCCTCCCCGGGCTTTCAGAAACAGGTAGTGATGTCAGTCTTTCTTAGAAGCAAAGTGGTGGGACGTGAACTCTTGAAAAGCGGGGGATGCCTCCCTCTACCTGTAGGTGCCTTGGAAAAGTATTTCTCTTTCTTTTTAGGACCATGACATTGTCTTGAGTCATAGCTAAATGAATGGGGCCAGGATTGTTTCCTGAAGCATCTTGGGGACCTGCCTCTTATATAGATGTGTTACTTGATATTAGTGAGGACAACGGACGGTTTTTACTTTTCGGACTCTTAATTTTGGTGTTTGACTTTGTTTAGCTTACTTGAGACAGTCCACCTGGACAAGCTGGCAACGAAATCATGTTTGAAAAATGATCAAAATGGAAGTAAATTTAATTATAGCATTCTAGCTTAAGCCAAGGTACATAGAACATGACATACTGTGTCTGTTCTGTTGGCCCATGTATCCTGGAGAGGGAAGACAACAAGCCAGATTTATTGAATGCCTGCTAAAGCATCCATCCACCCAGCCATCCATTAATTTCTAAAGTAAATATTTTTCATAAACATCGTATGTGCCAGGCATTGCTTTTGCAACGATTGCCGTCATAGAGCACAGAAACAGTGACAACTGTTGGGACTGGAGCTGGGCATCTGCAAGACTTTTTGGAAGAAGCATTTTATTCAGGCTAAAACATATAAAATAAAAAAAAATCAGAAGGAAGTAAAGTAAGAATAGTGGAGGAGGTAGGTAGAGGGGAAGTTACGGTCCAGACAAAGGAGCAGTAGGTGGAAGGGATCCTTGTGTATTTAAGCAACTCAAATAACTTCAGCGGAGCTAGGGAATGCAGGGACAGGTGACGTGTACTGCTGCGATGGGGCGAAGGAACAGGGTCCTGGTTGTGGAGGTCCAGGAGGCCCGGTTCGAATTCTGTCCGAGGGGCAGTCAAGGAGGTGTTCAAGCCCAGATGATGGGACCGTATTTGGGTTATGTCACTGTAGCTCTATGTTTTTGATAGGGTGGAGGGGGGGCACAGAGGTAGGAAGACCCGTGGAGCCTACTGCATTCACTCTTGTGTGCTCGCATCCAGGTCACTTGTGTGGGTTCTTTGGGTAGATGGCGGCGGTGCCCTTCACTGGGACTGGAATGTGAGTGGGTTTGGAGACTATCATGGCCTCAATTGGATGGGCTAAGTTTAACGGCATCTGAGAGAGGAGGCCTAGGTTGGACATGCTGATGGTCATTGGGAAGGCATGACGTCACAGAAGCAGAGCAAAAAAAGACCAAGGCAGGCCTAAATGCCATGGACAACAGTGTGCACCCCAGTTAGAGGAAGAAACGTCCTCGCTCCGAAGGAACGTGGCCCCATGGAAAATGTGTGGAAACCATCAAGTTTGGACCTATCCTTTCTAATCATGAATATTTATGCATTGTTTCCCTTTATACTTTACTGCGTTTGTTCTCCTCATTTTGGTAATTGTACAGGCAGGCATGTGCCCACAATAAGGTCGCTCGATACTGGAACATTTATAGTGTGTGTGAGACAGAAGGCTCTTCTTCTTCTTCTTCTTTTTTTTTAATATTATTTATTTATTTATTTGACAGACAGAGATCACAGTAGACAGAGAGGCAGGCAGAGAGAAAGGAAGGGAAGCAAGCTCCCTGCTGAGCAGAGAGCCTGATGCGGGGCTCGATCCCAGGACCCTGGGATCATGACCTGAGCCTAAGGCAGAGGCTTTAACCCACTGAGCCACCCAGGCGCCCCTGGAAGGCTCTTCTCAAAGAAGATTTGCAATATGGCATTGATACAGGCTGGGAAGAGGGCAAGGGACTGTCCTTTATGCATTTTTTTTTTTAAACCTAAAAATCAGTCTTGTTGTCATGGGCTCATGGGCCAAAAAGCAAAAAAAAAAAAAAAAAACCACAGGAAACGTAAACACCAATTCAAGTTATTTGCTGTTTTTCTGTTTCTGGGAGAGGTAGGGAGGGAAGGAATAAGTCCCAGTTCCTTAAAGCTCTCCGAAGCAAGTTAATGCAGTTTTTTTTTTTTTTTAATTTTTTATTTTTGATAAACATATATTTTTATCCCCAGGGGTACAGGTCTGTGAATCACCAGGTTTACACACTTCACAGCACTCACCAAATCACATACCCTCCCCAATGTCCATAATCCCACCCCCTTCTCCCAAACCCCCTCCCCCCGGCAACCCTCAGTTTGTTTTGTGAGATTAAGAGTCACTTATGGTTTGTCTCCCTCCCAATCCCATCTTGTTTCATTTATTCTTCTTCTACCCACTTAAGCCTCCATGTTGTATCACCACTTCCTCATATCAGGGAGATCATATGATAGTTGTCTTTCTCTGCTTGACTTATTTCGCTAAGCATGATACGCTCTAGTTCCATCCACGTTGTTGCAAATGGCAAGATTTCATTTCTTTTGATGGCTGCATAGTATTCCATTGTGTATATATACCACATCTTCTTGATCCATTCATCTGTTGATGGACATCTAGGTTCTTTCCATAGTTTGGCTATTGTGGACATTGCTGCTATAAACATTCGGGTGCATGTGCCCCTTTGGATCACTACATTTGTATCTTTAGGGTAAATACCCAATAGTGCAATTGCTGGGTCATAGGGCAGTTCTATTTTCAACATTTTGAGGAACCTCCATGCTGTTTTCCAGAGTGGCTGCACCAGCTTGCATTCCCACCAACAGTGTAGGAGGGTTCCCCTTTCTCCGCATCCTCGCCAGCATCTGTCATTTCCTGACTTGTTGATTTTAGCCATTCTGACTGGTGTGAGGTGATATCTCATTGTGGTTTTGATTTGTATTTCCCTGATGCCGAGTGATATGGAGCACTTTTTCATGTGTCTGTTCGCCATCTGGATGTCTTCTTTGCAGAAATGTCTGTTCATGTCCTCTGCCCATTTCTTGATTGGATTATTTGTTCTTTGGGTGTTGAGTTTGCTAAGTTCTTTATAGATTCTGGACACTAGTCCTTTATCTGATATGTCGTTTGCAAATATCTTCTCCCATTCTGTCAGTTGTCTTTTGATTTTGTTAATTGTTTCCTTTGCTGTGCAAAAGCTTTTGATCTTGATGAAATCCCAGTAGTTCATTTTTTCCCTTGCTTCCCTTGCCTTTTGCGTTGTTCCTAGGAAGATGTTGCTGCGGCAGAGGTCGAAGAGGTTGCTGCCCGTGTTCTCATCAAGGATTTTGATGGAGGGGCGCCTGGGTGGCTCAGTGGGTTGAGCCGCTGCCTTCAGCTCGGGTCATGATCTCAGGGTCCTGGGATCGAGTCCCGCATCGGGCTCTCTGCTCAGCAGGGAGCCTGCTTCCTTCTCTCTCTCTCTCTCTGCCTGCCTCTCAGTGTACTTGTAATTTCTCTCTGTCAAATAAATAAATAAAATCTTTAAAAAAAAAAAAAAAGGATTTTGATGGATTCCTTTCGTACATTGAGGTCCTTCATCCATTTTGAGTCTATTTTTGTGTGTGGTGTAAGGGAATGGTCCAATTTCATTTTTCTGCATGTGGCTGTCCAATTTTCCCAGCACCATTTATTGAAAAGGCTGTCTTTTTTCCATTGCACATTCTTTCCTGCTTTGTCGAAGATTAGTTGACCATAGATTTGAGGGTCTATTTCTGGGCTCTCTATTCTGTTCCATTGATCTATGGGTCTGTTTTTGTGCCAGTACCATGCTGTCTTGATGATGACAGCTTTGTAATAGAGCTTGAAGTCCGGAATTGTGATGCCACCAACGTTGGCTTTCTTTTTCAATATCCCTTTGGCTATTCGAGGTCTTTTCTGGTTCCATATAAATTTTAGCATTATTTGTTCCATTTCTTTGAAAAAGATGGATGGTACTTTGATAGGAATTGCATTAAATGTGTAGATTGCTTTAGGTAGCATAGACATTTTCACAATATTTATTCTTCCAATCCAGGAGCATGGAACATTTTTCCATTTCTTTGTGTCTTCCTCAATTTCTTTCATGAGTACTTCATAGTTTTCTGAGTATAGATTCTGTGCCTCTTTGGTTAGGTTTATTCCTAGGTATCTTATGGTTTTGGATGCACTTGTAAATGGGATTGACTCCTTAATATCTCTTTCTTCTGTCTTGCTGTTGGTGTAGAGAAATGAAACTGATTTCTGTGCATTGATTTTATATCCTGACACTTTACTGAATTCCTGTATAAGTTCTAGCAGTTTTGGAGTGGAGTCTTTTGGGTTTTCCACATATAGTATCATATCATCTGCGAAGAGTGATAATTTGACTTCTTCTTTGCCGATTTGGATGCCTTTAATTTCCTTTTGTTGTCTGATTGCTGAGGCTAGGACCTCTAGTACTATGTTGAATAGCAGTGGTGATAATGGACATCCCTGCCGTGTTCCTGACCTTAGCGGAAAAGCTTTCAGTTTTTCTCCATTGAAAATGATATTTGCGGTGGGTTTTTCATAGATGGCTTTGATGATATTGAGGTATGTGCCCTCTATCCCTACACTTTGAAGAGTTTTGATCAGGAAGGGATGTTGTACTTTGTCAAATGCTTTTTCAGCATCTATTGAGAGTATCATATGGTTCTTGTTCTTTCTTTTATTGATGTGTTGTATCACATTGACTGATTTGTGGATGTTGAACCAACCTTGCAGCCCTGGAATAAATCCCACTTGGTCGTGGTGAATAATCCTTTTAATGTACTGTTGAATCCTATTGGCTAGTATTTTGTTGAGTATTTTCGCATCTGTGTTCATCAAGGATATCGGTCTATAGCTCTCTTTTGGTGGGATCCTTGTCTGGTTTTGGGATCAAGGTGATGCTGGCCTCATAAAATGAGTTTGGAAGTTTTCCTTCCATTTCTATTTTTTGGAACAGTTTCAGGAGAATAGGAATTAGTTCTTCTTTAAATGTTTGGTAGAATTCCCCCGGGAAGCCGTCTGGCCCTGGGCTTTTGTTTGTTTGGAGATTTTTAATGACTGTTTCAATCTCCTTACTGGTTATGGGTCTGTTCAGGCTTTCTATTTCTTCCTGGCTCAGTTGTGGTAGTTTATATGTTTCTAGGAATGCATCCATTTCTTCCAGATTGTCAAATTTATTGCTGTAGAGTTGCTCATAGTAGGTTCTTATAATAGTTTGTATTTCTTTGGTGTTAGTTGTGATCTCTCCTCTTTCATTCATGATTTTATTTATTTGGGTCCTTTCTCTTTTCTTTTTGATAAGTCGGGCCAGGGGTTTATCAATTTTATTAATTCTTTCAAAGAACCAGCTCCTAGTTTCGTTGATTTGTTCTATTGTTTTTTTTGGTTTCTATTTCATTGATTTCTGCTCTGATCTTTATGATTTCTCTTCTCCTGCTGGGCTTAGGGTTTTTCTTTCTTGTTCTTTCTCCAGCTCCTTTAGGTGTAGGGTTAGGTTGTGTACCTGAGACCTTTCTTGTTTCTTGAGAAAGGCTTGTACCGCTATATATTTTCCTCTCAGGACTGCCTTTGTTGTGTCCCACAGATTTTGAACCGTTGTATTTTCATTATCATTTGTTTCCATGATTTTTTTCAATTCTTCTTTAATTTCCCGGTTGACCCATTCATTCTTTAGAAGGATACTGTTTAGTCTCCATGTATTTGGGTTCTTTCCAAACTTCCTTTTGTGGTTGAGTTCTAGCTTTAGAGCATTGTGGTCTGAAAATATGCAGGGAATGATCCCAATCTTTTGATACCGGTTGAGTCCTGATTTAGGACCGAGGATGTGATCTATTCTGGAGAATGTTCCATGTGCACTAGAGAAGAATGTGTATTCTGTTGCTTTGGGATGAAATATTCTGAATATATCTGTGATGTCCATCTGGTCCAGTGTGTCGTTTAAGGCCTTTATTTCCTTGCTGATCTTTTGCTTGGATGACCTGTCCATTTCAGTGAGGGGAGTGTTAAAGTCCCCTACTAGTATTGTATTATTGTTGATGTGTTTCTTTGATTTTGTTATTAATTGGTTTATATAGTTGGCTGCTCTCACGTTGGGGGCATAGATATTTAAAATTGTTAAATCTTCTTGTTGGACAGACCCTTTGAGTATGATATAGTGTCCTTCCTCATCTCTTATTATAGTCTTTGGCTTAAAATCTAATTGATCTGATATAAGGATTGCCACTCCTGCTTTCTTCTGATGTCCATTAGCATGGTAAATTCTTTTCCACCCCCTCACTTTAAATCTGGAGGTGTCTTCGGGCTTAAAATGAGTTTCTTGGAGGCAACATATAGATGGGTTTTGTTTTTTTATCCATTCTGATAGCCTGTGTCTTTTGACAGGGGCATTTAGCCCATTCACATTCAGGGTAACTATTGAGAGATATGAATTTAGTGCCATTGTATTGCCTGTAAGGTGACTGTTACTGTATATGGTCTCTGTTCCTTTCTGATCTACCACTTGTAGGCTCTCTCTTTGCTTAGAGGACCCCTTTCAATATTTCCTGTAGAGCTGGTTTGGTATTTGCAAATTCTTTCAGTTGTTGTTTGTCCTGGAAGCTTTTAATCTCTCCTTCTATTTTCAATGATAGCCTAGCTGGATATAGTATTCTTGGCTGCATGTTTTTCTCGTTTAGTGCTCTGAAAATATCATGCCAGCTCTTTCTGGCCTGCCAGGTCTCTGTGGATAAGTCAGCTGCCAATCTAATATTTTTACCATTGTATGTTACAGACTTCTTTTCCCGGGCTGCTCTTTGTCACTGAGAGTTGTAAATTTTACTATTAGGTGACGGGGTGTGGGCCTATTCTTATTGGTTTTGAGGGGCGTTCTCTGAACCTCCTGAATTTTGATGCTCGTTCCCTTTGCCATATTGGGGAAATTCTCCCCAATAATTCTCTCCAGTATACCTTCTGCTCCCCTCTCACTTTCTTCTTCTTCTGGAATCCCAATTATTCTAATGTTGTTTCGTCTTATGGTGTCACTTATCTCTCGAATTCTCCCCTCGTGGTCCAGTAGCTGTTTGTCCCTCTTTTGCTCAGCTTCTTTATTCTCTGTCATTTGGTCTTCTATATCACTAATTCTTTCTTCTGCCTCATTTATCCTAGCAGTTAGAGCCTCCATTTTTGATTGCACCTCATTAATAGCTTTTTTGATTTCACCTTGGTTAGATTTTAGTTCTTTTATTTCTCCAGAAAGGGCTTTTATATCTCTCGAGAGGGTTTCTCTAATATCTTCCATGCCTTTTTCGAGCCCGGCTAGAACCTTGAGAATTGTCATTCTGAACTCTAGATCTGACATATTACCGATGTCTGTATTGATTAGGTCCCTAGCCTTCGGTACTGCCTCTTGTTCTTTTTTTTGTGTTGAATTTTTACGTCTTGTCATTTTGTCCAGATAAGACTAAATGAAGGGGCAAGTAAAATACTAAAAGGGTGGCAACAACCCCAGGAAAATATGCTTTAACCAAATTAGAAGAGATCCAAAATCGTGAGTGGGGAGAAAGGGGATAAAAAGAGGTTCAAAAAGGAAGAAAGAAAAAAAAAAAAACAAAAAGAAAAAAAAAAGAAAAGAAAAGAAAAGAAAAGAATTTTTTAAAAAAGAATACACCTAAGAAAAATGTAAAAAAGAAAAAATATACATATTAGATAAACTAGTATAAAATCGTTAAAAAAGAAAAAGGTAACAGTTAAAAAAAAATTTTACCCGAAGGCGAGAAAAAAAAAAAAAATGAAAAAGAAAAAATTAAATTAACTGCAAGACTAAAAAAAATCACAGGAAAAAAGCCATGAGTTCCGTGCTTGGCTTTCTCCTCCTCTTGAATTCTGCTGCTCTCCTTGGTATTGAAACTGCACTCCTTGGTAGGTGAACTTGGTCTTGGCTGGATTTCTTGTTGATCTTCTGGGGGAGGGGCCTGTTGTAGTGATTCTCAAGTGTCTTTGCCCCTGGCGGAATTACACCGCCCTTACCCGGGGCAGGGGTGAGTAATCCGCTCGGGTTTGCTTTCAGGAGCTTTTGTTCCCTGAGCGCTTTCCGTAGAGTTCCAGAGGACGGGAATACAAATGGCGGCCTCCTGGTCTCTGGCCCGGAGGAGCCGAGAGCCCAGGGCCGCACTCCTCAGTACGCTCTCAGAGAACCGCGCCCAGTTACTCCCGTCTGCCTGACCTCCGGCGGCGCTCCGAGCTCACCGAGCCTGCGACTGGTTCAAGGTAACACGGAGCTGTGAGCTTACTGTCGGCTCTGTCTCTGTAGCCGGCTTTCCCGTTCCAGTACCTGCAAGCTCTGCGACACTCAGACACCCCCGATCCTTCTGTGACCCTGCGGGACCTGAGGCCACGCTGACCCCGCGTGGGCTTCGCCCCGGTTTAGTCTCTTGAGCGATGTCCCTCAGGGGAACAGACTTTTAAAAGTCCTGATTTTGTGCACGGTTGCTCCGCCGCTTGCCGGGAGCCGGCCCCTCCCCCGGGGTCTATCTTCCCGTCGCTTTGGATTCACTTCTCCGCCGGTCCTACCTTTCAGAAAGTGGTTGTTTTTCTGTTTCCAGAATTGCTGTTCTTCTTCTCTTCGATCTGCCGATGGATTTTCAGGTGTTTGCAATCTTTAGATAAGGTATCTAGCTGATCTCCGGCTAGCTGAAGCAGTCTCAGCTTGCTACTTCTCCGCCATCTTGACTCCTCCTATCAAGTTAATGCAGTTTAAATCTGGGCTGTAGTTAACGTGGACAACTCGACCATATCATTCTTTGAACTTCCCTGTACATTTGGAATATTTCATAATTGAAACTTTTAAGAAGGAAACAAAAACCAGGTGAGGATGGTGTGTATGCCTGTGTGGTTCGGCTCTAGGAATCCATGGAGACCAGACAGGTCAAAATAACTAGTAATGAATCAGTAGTCAATGTGTTAAAAAATAAATAACAAATTAGAAGGGTTAAGAGCGTCCTGCCATCCAAGCACACTTCTGGCGTTCAGAATCCTGGCCTCTGGTGGATGTGGATGTTCAGATCTATGTACAAGTTGCAAAACAAAAAACGAAAAACAAAAAACTACCAACAACAAAAAACCAAAAACCCCTACTGCTTGCGTGCACAGGAGGAAAGGCCCACCAGAAGCTGATTCGTCCTTAGAGGAGGGCTTTACTTTGCATTCACCTTCTGCTGCAAGTAGAGTTCCGGAGTCAGGGAGTTTTTTTTTCTCTCAAAGCTGCTGATCAAAGGTGTTTCCATCCAAATGAAGGCAAGAGGGGGCTCACTGGGGCGGGTGCTCCTGGGTAGAAGAAAAGGGTGAGCTCCACTTTGGGTCCAGGAGATAGAGCTTCCTCCAGGCATTTTTTTTTTTTAACCCCCTTTTGAATGGACTCATTGTTTATAAGAACAGCTCTTTAATGGAAAAACAAAAAGGCAAGTGGGTCTGTAGCAGGCTCTCTGCTTTCGTGCCCTGGCCTCATTGTTTATTTGATTTATCAAGTCTCCGAGTAGTTGCTCTGCTCTGTGACCTTCCTTTAGCTATTCCTTTGGAGTATCCATTTACTTTATTTAGAAACATAATATTAAAAAAAAAGCTGGAGCTGAGTCAGAAAATCATCACCTTTTTGATGTGGCCATTTCCCCCGTCTTTTGAAACTTTAAACTTGCTGAGAGCCATGAAGTGGACTTGCTGTCTCCGAATCAACAAGTGTTTCTGGGCCTGGCTCGTGCTCCCAGATGGTGGTCTGCCAGGCCTGGGATGGGGGAAGGGGGCAGCAGGTCTGCCCCTGGGTCCTCCAGCTCGGCAAACATAGACCGAGAGAACGGGAATGCCAGAGAGCCGTTGCTAAGTGGTAGAGGGGGACTTTAAAAGGTGCTATCTCTGGGGGTGTTTCAGTTGTGGGGGACCCCAAGCAGGGGTGCTCATCTCAGGAGGTAATGGCATAAAGGGTGGGGTTCGCCATCCATCCCTTCCTATTTATTACCGTGGTTGGATGAGTCCTCAGGCTCGCATTTCCAGATGAAACATTCTGAATGTATGCAGCCTTTTAAAGAAGTTTGCTTTTTCTAAGATGAGCTTTTTAAAAAAGATTTTATTTATTTGAGAGAGATAGAGTGCAAGTGCTGTGGGAGAGGGAGAAGCAGACTCCCCACTGAGCAGGGAGCCGGATGTAGGACTCGATCCCCTTGGGACCGTGACCTGAGCCAGAAGGCAGACAATTATCCAACTGAGCCATGCAGGTACCCCTAAGATAATTTTTAGTTTTCTTTTTTTTTTAAACTTGTCATTTCCCCTTTTCCTTGCCTCTTTTTTTTTTTTTTTTTTACTTTTAGTGGCAAGATTCTAAGTTCGAAGACTGAAGATTAGGTATCAAAATGTAGTATCATCACTTTAATGCAAGAGCTCTTTTAAATTTTAGCCTATTTGCTTTTGAGTCTTCAACTCCCTGTTGTTATTAGGTTTTGTACATTCTTGGGCACTTCTCTGACCCTTCTGAAAACTAAGGGGCTACCAGAGGCGTCTGTAGAACTCTTAGCAAGAAGTTGCGCTTAGAAACAAAGAACTATGTGGATCCAAGCCTGTAGGAGACGGTGACTAGCATCCGAAAGGACAGTTTAATCCCAGTTATTAAAATTTCTTGGCTGGCTATCCACTTCTTCTTCGAGAGGAACTTTAGAATCATGTTATTAAACTCTGTCTCCTCCCACCATCTGCCCAAGGAAATCAAGCATCAACCAAAGTAATACTATCTCTGTAGGGGATTGTGATTGGAATTACATTAAATCTATTTATTATTTGGGGGCTAATTGACATTTTTATAAGGTGCAATTTACCTGTTGTGAAATATGGTATGTCTCTGTTGGAATAGGGTCTTGTTTGTGATTGTCAGGAAGTTTTAATGTTTTCGTTCCTTTGTGTGCGTTGCCTCTGTTTCTTGCTGTGTTTATTCGTAGGGTCATTGCTTGGGTTAGGACTGTGTTCTTGTGTGGGATTGGGAGGCCGGGTGGGCTGGGAGGGGCGGGAGGGTTTTGTATGCAGATGATCTGCTTCTCATACCAGCTCTGCCCATTGTATGCAGATAATCTGCTTCTCATACCAGCTCTGCCCATTGTTACCAGTGCTCCTTCTGGCAAGATATGTAATCCTGCTGTGTCTTGCCGGTAAATGTGGATGATCATGGTATCTCCTTCTTAGACTGGTTGTGAAAATTAAAGGAGCTAGTATATTCAGAGTTTCACACCATTCCTGGCAGTTAATACATGTTTAAAAAATATGTTTCTATTAGCTGGTAATTGCTGTTAAATAGAAAAGCTGTTGATTTCTGGATATTTATTTTCTATAATTTGGAGATATTAAATGTCCTATTTGTTTTAATAATTTTTCTGTTCCATCTTCTTTGCTTTCTAGGATACACTATAATACTAGGTGCCAATAATAACATTTTTCTTTCCTTTCCAATTGCCGTATGCTTAATTTCTGTTTTATATTACATTGAACTGCCTTCAACTTCCTGGATAGTAGTGATTAAGAGTGGTGATAACTATCTTGGCTGTCACTTCAATTTTATTATTATTATTATTTTAATATGCTAAGGAAATATCTTTCTAGCTTGGTTTTGGAAATTTTTTTAAATTGAGTGTTGAATTTTCCCAAATACCTTTTTTTTTTAATCACCTTTCATTTTTGGGATGTGTAATTTTTCTCCTTTGACCTATTGAAGATCTTTGTATGTTTTCTCATAATCTTAATTTTAAAAGTTCAGTTTGTTTAAAGTAAAACAAGTAAATACAACTGTTCACTCACACACCACCTTCCTCCGCCTCTGGGAACCCAGGTCTGTTCTCTGTGTCCAAGTCTGTGAGCTTTTTTTGGAATCCATATGTAAGAGAGATCATAGGGTACTTGATTTTGTCTGACTTATTTCACTTAGCATAATGCCCACGACGACGTCCATTCATGTTTTCACAAATGGCAAGTTTCATTCTTTTTTATGGCTAAATAATATTCCATTATATATATGTGTGTGTGTGTATGTGTGTGTATAAGATACACACATATATATTTTATACACACATATATTTTATAAATATAAAATATATTAATATAAAATATAAATTGTATAGTTTATATATAATCATATATTCATATTACAATGTATTATTGTTATATTCTTATAATATATATTTATATATTATATAATAAATAAAATATAAATTAATATAAATTTAAATGTATATATTTTATACATACACATATATTTTATATACACACACATGTATACACACACATACACACATATATTACATTTTACTTTTCCACTTATCCATCAGTGGACACAAGTTGTTTCCAAGTTGTGAAAAATACTGCAATGAACATGGGTATGCAGATACCTTTTTCAGTTAGTGTTTTGTTTTTTCTAGATAAATACCCAGAAGTTGGATTCCTGGATCATATGGTCATTTTATTTGTAATATTTTGATGAACTCTCTGCTCTTTTCTGTAGTGGCTGCAGCTGCACCAGTTTCCATTCCTACCACAAGTGCTGTACAAGGGTTCCCTCTTCTCCACATCCTGCCAACACTTGCTATTTTTTGACTTTTTCATACTAATAGCCATTCGAACAGGTGTGAGATGATACCTCATTTTGGCTCTGAGTTGCATTGCCCTGATCGTTAGTGATGTTGAACATCTTCTTACGTGTCTGTTGGCCATCCGTATGTCTTCTGGGGAAAAAAGTCTGTTCAGATCCTTGGCACATTTAAAAACTAGATTGTCTTTTGTTTGCTGAGTTGTATGGATTCTCTCTATATTTTGAATATCAGCCCTTTATCAGATATATGGTGTGCAAATATTTTCTCGCATTCAATAGATTGCTTTTTTTTAAATTGTGTTGATCGTTTCCTTTGATGTGCAGAAGCTTTTTACTTTGACGTAGTCCCACTTGCTTATTTTTGCTATTATTATTTTTGCTTTTGGTGTCCGATCCAAAAAATATCACCAAGACTTGATGTCAAGGAGCTCATTTGTTGTCTGTGCTTTCTTCTAGGAGTTTATAGTTTCAGGTCTTATGTTGAAGTCTTTAATCCATTTTGAGTTAATTTTTGTGTATGGTGTAAGATAGTGGTGACCCAGTTTCCCCAACACCATTTATTGAAGAGACTGTTCCCCATTGTGTATTCTTGGTTCCTTTGTTGAGGATTAATTGACCACATATGTGTGCTCTCTATTCTGTTCCATTGATCTCTGTGTCTGTTTTTGATGCCAATGCCATACTATTTTAATTCCTACAGCTGTGTTACATGGTTTGAAATCAGGGAGCATGATGCCCCCAGCTTTGTTCTTCTTTCTCAAGAAATTTTTCTTTGGTTATTTGGGATCTTATGTGGTTCCATACAAATTTTGGGCTTGTCCTATTTTTGTGGAAAATGCAATTGGAATTTGGCCAGGGATTGCATTGAATCTGTATATTGCTTTGGGTAGTATGGACATTTTAACACTATTCATTCTTCCAATCCATGAACATGGAGTATCTTTCCATTGAGTGTCTTCAATTTCTTTGATTAGTGTTTTGTAGTTTTCAATATGCATCATAATATTTTTCATCATGTTTTCTGGTATAAAATCTATTTGATTTTACTTGATTCTAGGTTTCTTGACATGATTTCATTTGCTAATACTGTATTTAGGATCTTAATAGTTTTATTGTTGGTCTAAGAGTAGTTTTCTTTTTATTTTTTAAGATTTTATGTATTTATTTTTTTGGGAGAGAGTGAGAGAGAGAATGCTTGTTGTGCATGAGCAGGGGCGAGAGGCAGAGGGAGAAGCAGACACCCCCTGAACAGGGTGCTCATCATGGGGCTCGATTCCAGGACCCTGGGATCATGACCCAAGGCAAAGGCAGATGCTTAACCGATTAAGCCACTCAGGAGCCCCTTAACTTCATTTTCTTTTGTTCACATAGTATTAGATTTTGACGGTTGAATCGAATTAGTTTTTTAAATGAATCAAAACTTTTTCCAAATGTTTTCATCTAGAAAATTTTTTGTAACATGAGATCATTATCTTTTCTTTGGAAGTTTGAATAAACTCACACATAACTACCAGAGTCTAAGTCTGAAGCCTTTATTGGAAATTCTTACAAATGGCTTTTTCAGTTTCTTCACTGTTACTGGAGCCTTCATATTTTCCACCTCTTAATTCAAGATTTTACAATTTAATTGTATAGAATGCTTCATTGAAGGAAACAAATGACTCTTCCTTATCCATATTTATATCTTCCTCTCAGACTGTGCTTGTATTTTTTGTCCTTTTAATCTTGGGTAGATTTTGTCAGTGGTGGTTTCATTTCATTGTGCCCCTGTCCTTGCAAACAGCCTGCTTTGGAATGTGCTGGTAAATTCTGATGGTCTTCAGTTTGTCAAGTTATAATTCTTCTGACATTATCATTACTTTTCACTTATTCCTGTTTGCTTTATTTCAACTTCTAAAAACAAAACTTGGCCTATGAATTAGTGTATTGGGTTTTATAGCAGGAAAACGCTTCATGCTACCAGTTTTGTTACCGTATACAGTGACTACTGGCCATAGTATGTGCACATGCAGATACATTTTTTGTTGTCCCTGTAGATTTGCGAGACATGAAATTGCACGTGGGTGCACACACTTATCACTTGGGCATGAGTGTTCATTGTAGGAAACACCCACATCTATCAAGTTCTAGAGTATTAGTTCTGGGAGCAAGTGCAAGATTGCAATTGATTTCGGCCATTGCTTCTTCGAATTCAAGAAAGGAAGTGGTTCATTCTGTTGCTGCTAATTGGCAGGGAGGAAGACAGACTCCTGTTATTCTTGCCAATTTACCCCTGGATTCTGTAAGATTTAGTTAAGAATATTCTCACTTCCCTGTTGTCAGGTCTTACTTGCTATTTTTTGAAACCGTTTCCTTTCTTTATTCTTCAGAGCCATTAGAATACAAAGTGGGTGTTCAGAGTGATATTTTACATGCTTGAAGGTATATGTTGGAGGATTCAAACTCCCATATTTTCTTTTCTTTCTATTTTCTTTTCTCCACTGATTGTTTTATTTTGTCGGGCTGATCACAGATTTTTAGATTACCTTTTAAAAATGGAGAACAGAAAAAACAAACAAACAAACAAAACCCAAACCTTTACTTTTGGAAGAACATGGTTAGTGCTTCATGCAGGAACTCAGAAATATTAACTGCTGATCAGATTGTTCACGTTGGTGGTTTCATGTCTTTTTCTATCTTGTTCTTAAACACACTTGTATGAGCATTTCTATACACCGCGTACTCTCTCTCAGTTGATGATTGCTTTGTTATTTTTTTCAAGGTTTTATTTATTTACTATAGATAGTGTGAGTGAGCACGAGTGGGAGCAGGAGTGCGCAGAGGGAGAGAGAGAAGCAGGGTCCTTGCTGAGCAGGGAGCCCAATATGGGACTCGATCCCAGGACCCGGGGATCATGTCCTGAGCCAAAGGCAGATGCTTAACTGACTGAGCCACCCAGGTGCCCTCAAATCTTATTAGCACTTTAAAAAATTAAATACATGTGGGTTTACTCAGATGGAAGGCAGATAGCTTTCTTCTTAACTTTATTGTTAATATTGTTCTAATAATAATCATTAACTCTACTTAGTCATTCTTATTTTAGAGAGTACAGAAACATTTAAAAGCTCTCTTTAGCTCTTCTTTTATTTAATTCCCAAATGCAGATGTCACGAAAATGACATGTGATTGGCTTTGAAAGCTGATATGGTATCGAAGCAGAAGTTAAGTCTGTTTAACTAACTGAAAATTCAGGTTTTTAAAGATGGTGTTAAGACTTATGGGCCACCTTGGATTTATTTTGTCGTAGATATTGTGCACATTCTAATGGTGAAATATGATGAAAGACTTTGGTTCCTATCTCCTGGCGCAGTCACACTGATGGGCCACCGGTGGTGGATGTGTGGTTTCCCAGCTTTCTGTCTGTGTGTCTTCTTTCTGCCCATGGGGTTGCTTTGGGAGTGGCATAGGACCTTTAAAGTGCCTTTTTCCCAGTAAAATCAAGAGCGTCCTTGTCTTTTCTGTAAATCTTTCTTGAGTACCTGCCTTGTGCCAGGCACTGTGCTGGCCACTAGGGGTGCTGGCCAAGATGAGGACAGATTTCCAGGAATTCAGACCTTGATTGAGCAGAGTAGTATATCTAAAAATTCTTGAATAATACCGTGCCACCGAGATTTCTGGCTGAGGGTTTTTAAAAGTGATGTGAGGAGACAGAAGAGAGACTGATGATTTATTTAATCAGAAGGGAATTGTCATGGAAGGTTGGTGAGGAGAGGTAATTAACTGTTTCAGATACTTAATTTCTTCTGTAGCAGGAAGCTGTGGTTTTGTGGGAACCCCGGTTCCCCAGCCCCCAGATGCACTTTAAGGCAGAATTTCCTATCTGTGATTGCTGACGATATGCTTGGGTGTGTGTGATCATTTGCTTAATGCAGGGTGACCACCAGGCCGCATTCTCAGTCCCTGCTCTGATTTGGCCCCATAGCCACTCTTGGTACCTGCCATAGCGTGGGGAGGGAGCCAAGTGGACTGTGTGGTGGTGGGGGGAGGGGCGCGGGACAAGCTACGCCCCTGTGCTCTGGGGGTGTCTACAAACAGAGGTGATCAGTCCAACAAGGCAGGTCCAACCGCCGCCCCGCGTGTTTTTTAATCGCAGGGCTCCGTCCTCAACGCCAGTGATCCCTGTCGCCAGCCGGAGGGGACCGCAGGCTGGCCAAGCGCACTGCGCACGTACTGCGTGGGATGGCACAGGGGAACCAAAGTGCGCGGGCGGGCTCTAGAGTGGCACAGGCAAGGCGTTTGGAAATTTGTGCTTGCTTAGCACTGCAGGACAGAAGCTAAAGTTCATCGGTAGCGTCTGAGAACTGCACACAAGATATCTGAGCATCCTGCCATCATTACTAGGAAAGCTCGGCTGTGGGTGTGCAGTTCAGACTACCACTCCCGGGAGCAGCTCAGAAGCCTCCCAGCATGGATGCTGGAAAAGGATGCAGGAGAGCGTGCCTGAGGGATGGGGAAAGAGAAAACAGCCAGGGAGTTTGAAGCAGTCGTTTAGATTTACTTTGAAGAAGTCTGGAAAACAAGCAAGCAAAAAGTGGCTGAATTATAAGGAGAATACCGCTTGTAGATTTGAATGGGTGTGGATTCTGTTGACCCCAGGGAAATGTGGTCTCCAGGGTCAGCATCACTGTGGCAAGGTGGGCTCTGAGCCCAGACATGGAAAATAAATTCCATCAGTCCAGGCAGGACAGAGGGCTCAGTAGCATGGGCAGAAAATGCCAGGTATGAAGAAAGGCCCTGGCCGAGCCCAGGGAGATGGGGGCCAGTGTCCACCTTAATGGCATAGCATATACCGCCGGTTGCATTTGTGTGAGGCAGGGAGTGCCCTTGAGATGTGTCAATGAGGGGTAGGGGGAGCGGGAAGTGACAACTGCAGGGAGATGTCCAGACGCAGTGCAGGCCTAGGACCAATTTTGGCTGGCCCACAGGGAGTGCTGCAGCTGGAATGGATTGTGAGAGTTGTCCCAAGTTGGGCTGGGATGCCAGACCTCATATTCCCACATAGAGGAGTCATCCGGTGAGTTGCTCCAGCAATGAGGGTGACTTAGCTCTCTGGGGCTCAGGTGATCCCTGCATGGGCTGATCTGAAGGGTACCGGCTAGCAATCGCTGGGGCAATAGTGGTTTGGTGAAGGGAGATCTGGGCTGGGCATTTTGTTGATCACCATAATATATGTCACGTGGTTGTATTTGTTTTTCCATTCATTCATTCGTTCATTCATTCATTCCCGGAAGCAGTCCAATATTAGTCACAGTGCTTATTGGCAACTGTTCCGGGTCTTGGAGCTGGAGCTTTGAGGGAAACAGACAGGGTCCCCACGCTGGGGGACGGGCCTGCCTTTTGCCAGGACACCTTTGGTACACAAAGACCTGAAGGCAGCAGGTGGAATGGGTGCTCTGATGGTCCTCGAAGGACTGAGATGGTGAGGGACCGAGGGTTAGGACACCAGAAGGCATGGCCATGGGAGCAGAGGGGAAGAGCCTTTGGGCTGAGGGCATGCCGAGGTCTCATAGGGACCACAGATGTGGTGTGTTCGAGCACAGACAAAGAATGGTAAGAGCAGGGAAGAGTGGAATGAGAGGAGGCCAAGGCCAGGAGTTTGGGATGGGAGTTACTTGAGGTTTGGAAACACGAGGGAGCTCTTCTAGAATGGGCACAGCAGAGATGCTTAGCACATGCTAGTTCTGTTGCGAGTTTTTGCTGTGAGTAGAGCCCTAACGTGGAGGGGCTGTTGGTCTCCCCATTTTGCAGATGAGGACGCTGCATGCACACAGGTTAAATGACAAGTAAGTGGCAGAGCCAGGGACTTGCATCTGGGAAATTAGATTTATCTTCCTGTGCCCCTGACCTGCTTTGTTCTGGGAAGACTTGGTTCACATGTGGGGTGAGGGTAGAATTCCTACCTTGGGCAATCCGGGAGCCTGCTGCAGGTGGCCTCCCTCTGGGGATGGACAGCAGTGGCTGCACCCAGCCTGCGATGGGGACGTGCGGAGGGACTTGGTTGTGGGAGGTCAGGGACAGGAGGGCAACCTGAGTTGAGTGCTGGATTTTGGCTTGAGCGAATATGTAAGATAAACCTAGATATGGTAGGGTGCATCCTCTATGTTCTTGTCTATTTTGGAGTTATCTTGGGAGAAGCCCAGACTGTCACAGGGACCAGAAAGGAAAACTAAATGGTCTTACCCATGAGGGACATGGATTCCTGCCAGGAACCCCTCCCTTGCTGCTGTTTCCAGAAACCCTTCACTTTCCAAAAGCTTGCTTGTACTGAACTCTCGGTATGGGACTGGTTGGGGTAAGATGATGTAATTTTGAGACGTCTCAGGTCCCTTCCACACTCACCCCCACAAAGAACAGTCTGGTATGTGTGAGTGTTTTGGGTATAGGCACCGGTCAGGGTGTTCACCAGAACACAGTGGAAGGCAGTTACAGAAGTGGGCATCCCTAATGCAGTGGAGTTTTACCCCAAAAGGATGCTAAGACTGATATTTCGTAGGGATTTGTTTCAGACTTTGTTAAAAAATTAATCCTGGGTGGCTCAGTTGAAGTGTCTGCCTTCAGCTCAGGTCATGACCCCGGGGTCCTGGGATCGACCCCACATCAGGCTCCCTGCTCAGTGGGGCGTCTATTTCTCTCTCTGCTCATGCTCTCTCTCTTTCTCCCTCAAATAAATAAATTTGCGTTCCCTTAAAAAAATTAATCTTTGTATTTAGAAAGAATATAGTTTTCATTCTTTGTGAAGCCTTATCTTCCACTGAAAGAAATTTGATGTTGGCTTGGTAGGAAATAGAATGTGAGCTCTTCCCGAGAACTGTTTAAGGTAAAGAGTGTAACTTTATAGGGAGTAATTTTTTTTTTTAAGATTTTATTTATTTATTTGACAGACAGAGATCACAAGTAGGCGGGGAGGGGGGGAAGCAGGCTCCCCGCTGAGAAGAGAGCCCAATGTGGGGCTCAAGCACAGGACCCTGGGACCATGACCTGAGCTGAAGGCAGAGGCTTAACCCACTGAGCCACCCAGGCGCCTCAGTGCTTTTAACAATAAATTCCAACCTAGGCCATTACATATCTGGAAAATGGGTATAATAACTTCAGAGGGATGCATGTGGGCCCAGTGGAAGTGCTTGTCACAGTTTGAAATTACAGGTGAGAGATATTTATACAGTTCACCTAAGAGAGATCTACATAAATTAGAAATAGCCTGTGGAAGCTTTATATTGACTTAGAATTTCAGTCACGTTGTTGTGCATTATGAACTGTGTTGAGAAGTTATGATACTCTAACGATATTCTTGGAAGATGTCTGTTTTCTAGATTTTTTTTTTTTTAAGATTTTATTTATTTGACAGAAAGAGAGATCACAAGTAGGCAGTGAAGCAGGCAGAGAGAGAGGGGGACGTAGGCTCTCTGCTGAACAGAGAGCCCAATGCCGGGCTCAGTCCCAGGACCCCGAGAGCTGAAGGCAAAGGCTTAACCCACTGAGCCACCCAGGGGCCTCTGTTTTCCAGATTATAGGAGTCTTCAAACTGCAGTCTGAGGGTCAATGGCAGGGTCAAAGGCAGCCCACTGGCTGTTTGGACAAATAAAGTTTTATTGGAACATAGCCACGCCCACTTGTTTGTAGTTGTCTAAGGCTGCTTTAGCTGTCTTACCGCAGACTTGCAAAGTTGTAACCAAATGGTCTGCAGAACTGAAAATACTTCACAGGAAACATTTGCCGGCCCCTGGTCGAGATAATGGTCAAATGATACAGAAACGGATGAGCAGGCCAGCTAAAAGGCTTTTAGGGGAAGCCTGGATTTCCCCATGCTTCCAGAATTTTTTAAGGCTATATAATTCTGAGCTGAGATTCTCTCAGATTATTTCTTCTTATATCGAATATCCCCAAATTCCAAAGAGAACTGGAAGTAGAAGAAAGCCATTGAGTTTGTGGGAGGACACTGGTCTCCTTCCTTTTTTTTTTTTTTTTTTAAGCATCGTTGATGCATCCGAGTCCTTGACAGCATTGATTAGATGTCATCAAGAAGTGAACTAGATGATACCAGATTCGTGTAAAATAATGGGTCTTTATAGAGAAAAATAAGCTTATCTTTCAACATCCCTGTAATGTTTGCAGTTTAAGATGACCACGCTTGGGACATAGGTCTGTTAGGATGAAGCCATCTTATTCCACCAAGCATAAGTTTTGTTGAGTGATCCATAGAAAGGGTAGTCCCACATCCTGTGTTTTTGAGCCTCGAAGATAGAATGGGACTTCCTGGCAGTGTATGTCTCTTGTCTTCTGCCTAGAAGGTTGTTGTGTGTTTTCTACCCATGTTTCCAGTAACTTTCTTCCTCCTGTTCTCAGCAGGTGGCTGAGCTGCTTTACTGAGCAAACCAAAGCTAACAGAGGGGAATTTCAAGCTCCTACATTCCCATCTTCTCACCTCCCAGGATCACTGCTCAGACCCTCTGCTGTCCCACTGTTGGCACATATGACCCTAAAGCCAGATCCTGTAAATGTCCCCTGGTCCCATGCCAGCACCATCGTCCCCTCCCTTCTAGGTCTTCTATTTTGCTTTTCTGCCGGATCGCTCCAATTCATATATAAACATCCATCCTCGTAACAGAAACAACCCTCCTGGTCCTGTTCACGCGTACCAGGGGCCCCTTGTCTGAGCAACTCATCCTTACAAGTGTTCGTGTGCATGGTCTCCGGGTCTCTTTAGCCGTCCCCTTTCACACCTGCGCTGGCTTTCCCCCCATCCCTTATTGCCTGGACATGGCTCAGCGAGGCCATTGGTGACCCCACATTGCTGACTCTGGTGGTCAATGTTCAGTCCTTAGCATACATGTCTTGTTGGCAGTCCCCCTCCTCAGTGTAGTTTCTCCTTTCCTTTCCCTTTTTCTTTCTTTCTTTCTTTTTTTTTTTTTTTTAAAGATTTTATTTATTTATTTGAGAGAAAGAGAGAGAACATGAGCAGGGGGAAGGGCAGAGGGAGAGTAAAGACTCTGAAGCAGACTCTGTGCTCAGGGGATGTGGGGCTCAGTCCCACGACTCCCAAGATCATGACCTGAGCCGAAATACAGTTGGATGCTTTCCATCTGAGTCCCCCGGGCGCCTCCTCAGTGTACTTTCTTCACTCGACATCTCTGCCTGCTTTCTGCTTTCTGTCCACTGATTGTCTGTACCCTCTGCTGCTTCTCTTTTTTCCAGCCATTTAATTTGGGGTGGCCAGAATTTCAGTCCTGGGTCGTCTTCTCTCTTTCTTTTTATTCCTTTAGAGAGAGCAGCCAGGCTCATGAATTCAAATACCATTGATTTCTTGACTTGCTCATAACTCCCAGATTTGGTTTTCCATGCCAGACCTCTTTCTCCAAAACGCGGCACACATATATTTAACTACTGTGAAACGTTTCCTTGGCAATATCTGATAGACATATTCAACATGAGCTTGAACACCCTCTCCTTCCCTGTCTCTGCTCCCGCCCCACTGGCTGTGCTGGAACCTCTGGTCCAGCTGTTTCTTCTTACACATCTGTTCTGCTAACTCCCCATTTCCTCTAAGTCTGTGTTCCAGGGTCCATTTTTCCTTGTTATCAGTGGGGATCACCTGGCCCCCATGGCCCAATTGTACTTCTATCAGCTGTCCTTTTATTTTCCTATAGCTTTGGATGCCCTCTAACAAACACTGCTGGTTCTCTCTATTGCTGTGCTCCCATGGGTGGGATCCGTGTCTGTTCCGTTGACAGATAGAGCCTGGGAGCCTGGTTCTGTCTGGTGGAGCCCTTCTGGGTGCTACTGGACAAAGAGCTCTCCATTCCCCTTGAGAGGGGATGATGAATTCCTCGGAGATCAAAGGCGAGGTCTTTTTGTTTTACTCCCTTTCAGCTTCAGTAGTCAGAGCAGGCTATCTTTTCCAAACCAAATGTTCTTGGCGGGGGTGGGGGTCCTTTGGTGGTTTCTGCATGGTGCTGTGCCATTACTGCACCTGCGTTTTTGGTCTCACTGATCTGACCAATCAACTACCCACAGTAAACCGGGGTCCCCTGCAGAGGCCGCATGTGTTAATTAGCAGAATGGTCAGGACTTTGGGTGGTACACGTTTTTGCCCTTTTCTGGAGCTTTCTTTTCCAGAGGAGAGCACTTGCAGAGGTGGTTTCTGGTCCACTGGGACTTTTGCATGCTGTCTTGGGCCAGCTGTCTTGGGCCAGCAACCTCTCAGCTGGGCCACTGCTGGGCCCTCATTGTCCTTGGGCCCAGAGGCCGGGCATCTGCTCTGAGTCCCCTGACATCCAGCCCAGTCTTGCGCATGGAAGGGTGGGTTTGAAGAATATTCATGGGACTATGAGTGATAACGCGTGCAGCAGAAGTTATGTGCGAGGCAGATGTAAACGGTTCTGTAGCTTCATGGTGGTGGTGCTTAATTCCACAGTATGAACATACTTAAAACCATGGAACTGTCCACTTAAAAGTGGTTAGGATAGCAAATTTATTGTTGTGTATTTTACTAAAATTTTAAAAAAAAATGGGGGAAAATGTAATGAATTAGACGTCCTATGGGGATATGGTGCTCTAGCATTGACCTGCTTGGCAGGCCGAGGCCAAGGAGGCATGGAGAATTGCTACCAAGGAACACATTAGTTGTTTCCATCGGTTTTGAGTGATTAAAGATGCCGCTTCCTTGTCCCTGATGATCCTTCTGTGGTTGTAAATTTGATTCACTTTGTCTTCAGTTTCCCTGTCTCTTTGATAAAAACCGCTTGTTAATGATTGCCTTTCCCTCCAATTTGACATTTTACATTGCTGCCTTTTATTTTATTTCAGGATAGTTGACATGCAGTGTTACATTATTTCAGGTGTGCAACAGACAAGTCCCGCCCTTAGTCCCCATCTCCTATCTCACCCATCCCCCCGACCCTGCACTGGTGGCCATCAGTTTGTTCTCCATAGGTAAGGGTCTGTTTCTTGACTTGCCTCTCTCTCTCTCTCTCTCTCTCTCTCTCTTTTTCTCTCTCTTTTTTTTCCCCTTTGCTCATTTGTTTTGTTTCTTAAATTCCACGTGTGAATGAAATCATACGGTGTTTGTCTTTCTCTAACTTCTTTCCCTTGGCATAATACATTCTAGCTCCATCCATATTGTTGAAAATGGCAAGATTTCATTCATTCTTTTTATGGCTAAATAATATTCATATATATATACCTGCATCTCCTTTATCCATTCCTCTACTTGTGGACACTTGGATTACTTTCATAATTTGACTATTGTAAATACTCTTGCTGTAAGCATAAGGGTGCATGTATCCCTTTGAGTTAATGTTTTTGCGTTCTTTGGATAAATACCCAGTAGTGGGATTGCTGAATCATAGGGTAGTTCTATGTTTAACTTTTTTTTTTCCCTATGTTTAACTTTTTGAGAACCCTCTATACCGTTTTCCAGAGTGGCTGTACCAGCTTGCATTCCCGCCAACAGCATGGGAGAGTTCCCCTTTCTCTGCATCCTCTCCAACACCTGTTGATTCCTGTGTTGTTAATTTTAGCCATTCTGACAGGTGTGAGGTGGTATCTCACTGTGGTTTTTGATTTGCATTTCCCCAACGATGAGTGATGTTGAGCATCCTTTCATGTGTCTGTTGGCCATCTGGATGTCTTCAGACAAATGTCTGCTCATGTCTTTTGCCTACTTTGTAATTGGATTATTTGTTTTTTGGGTGTTGATTTCTGTAAGTTCTTTATATATTTTGGATACCAACCCTTTATTAGCTCTGTCATTTGCAAATGTCTTCTCCCATTCCCTGGGTTACCTTTTAGTTTTGTTGGTGGTTTCCTTCACTGTACAGAAGCTTTTTATGTTGATGTAGTTCTAATAGTTCATTTTTGCTTTTGTTTCCCTTGCCTCAGGAGACATTTCTAGAAAAATGTTCCTATGGCTGATGTCCAGAAAATTACTGCCTAAGCTCTGTCTTACAGCTTTTGGTTTCAGGTTTCATGTTTAGGTTTGCAATCTGTTTTGACTTTATTTTTGTGTACGGCGTAAGAAAGTGGTCCAGCTTCATTTTTCTACATGTTGCTGTCCAGTTCTTCCAATGCCATTTGTGGAAGAGACTGTCTTCTTCCCATTGTGTATTTTTTTCTGCTTTGTTTAAATTTCTGCATTTTAAAGCCATGGAAGAGTGGAACTGGATCTCATGGGTCAAAGGCATGGGTCCTGGCGCCGGAAGGAGCTCACATTCCCCTGCTGCCACTTTCCTTCTCGTGCTCTTGGCCTTTTTGCATTTGGGTCTCCACATGTGCAAACTGGTGATGGTGATGAACCTGGCCTCCTATTGGCCCTTTAGTAGACTTTTCACTTTCAGTGCCCCAGTTTCCACAAGATCCTTCATGATGAAATCTTCCTCTCTGCTGGAAGTCACGATGGGAGCCCTTTATGTTTTCGTTCTCTGGATGTGCCTACCTCCCCCACTTCTCTCTCTTCCCAGTGCTGGCATCTCGGGAAAGTTCCCATTATTCAGTCTGAGGGTCCCCAGAGGCCTTTGCTGACCCCCACCTTTACTTGCTGCCACCCCCCCGCCCACCAGAGCATGGGTCTGTAACAGGGGCCTGCCTGTCAGCTCCCAGAGGGAGGGAGAGATGGAGTTGGTCCACTGGGCACCAGCCACAGTGCCTTGTGTTACACAGCAGGTCTTAGTAAATGGAGTAATGGAGTGAGTTAGACAAGAATGGATTCAAGTGCCCTCTTCTTGGCCCTGTGCAACATTCACTTAAGACTTGGGTCTGGTCCGTTGTTTTAGCTCAGTGTGTCCTTTCTGTTGAATAGCTTGGCCGTTGCCTTGAAATTCTGGGAAAGGTTTTACAAGTACCCAAAGGAGAGCAGAGCCCCTCCACTCTTCCTGGGCTCCTGGTCCCTGCCTGCATTCCCAGCCCCTCTGGGCAGTGGAGCTGAGGACCTGGGCTGCAGACCCAGCGATCAATAAGCCGCCTTCAGTTCAAGTCCAGAGGAGAACAGCACAACTAGTCGAAAATTCGAGAAGTGGTGCCTTGGAGGAAATCCTTGCTGAATTAAGTTTTGGACTTTTTATTTTTCTCAGTCGCCCAGGGCTAAGGGAGCAGGTTGTTTCAGACACTTGGAGGGTGAGGAGGCAGGCTGTCCCTGCAGAGTTCAGACTGGAGCTGGGAGGCTGTTGTTTGTACAACTGACTTTGGGCATCTGTTTGCATGAATTCACGTCTTGTTCAGTTTCTTCTGACCAAATGAGGAGGTTTGTGGGCCAAGCTGGGCCAAGCACCTGGAGAGGAAGGAGAGGAGGGAGAGACAGAGAGCAGTCTATGGGCCTAAACAGGTTTGTCAGGACCGGGGGCAAAGCACCACACAAAACCGTGGAGTGGGCGTTCTGTGTACCTCTGCTCCAAACCCAGCTCCCTCTGGCATCTTGACGAATCCTGAGGTTATCTTTGCGTCAGCCCTAGTAGATATGGGGTACCAGTAGTGGGGATTGAGTATGTGTTAAATCCAATTGAGATGGGATTTCACAACCAGCTGGTTGGGACATCTGGCATCTGTTGGTCACCATACCTGATTTGGACGATCTTGCCGGCTCACGCATGTGGCCCTCCTCCTCCATCATTGTGTGTGTGTGACCTGGAGCTCAGTAGACAAGTCCAGACCTGCCGCAAATGACAGGGACTTTTACTGTCCATGGTTGAGTATATGTGCTGGGGAGTCCCTAGACCCAGGCTTTGTTTCTGATTCTGCTGTGTGACCTTGGGGAGGTTTCTTACCCTCTCTGATCTTGGGTTTTCTCATTGGCAAAATGGGAACAATAAGATTGTGGTGAGGATTCAAGGATTCAAGGAAATCAGAGCTGTGAAGTGTTTTGCGTTGGCAGACTTTCAGTAGCCGTTGATGTCGCTGTGTTATTTTTCGTCTTGGGAGGCCAACTGGAAGAAAGTTATTCCCAGAGTGTTTGCTTTTCCATAGACGTCTGTATCACTAAACCTCTTTCCTGGGTACAAAAGCTTCATAAGGGAAGCCACTGTCACCTCCATTTCTTCAAACCGGAGCTCAAAGCAGTCACATTGGTTTCCTTCACTCGCACATGACACGGAAGCGTGGCAGGAGAGCATCTTGGGGAAACTGGCCCAGCCCATTTGATTCACACTAGCATCACTGCTCAGTGGCAGCTGAAAACATGATCCCTGCGGTTTACACACCCAGAGGCGCATGAGGTATCACACGGGGGGGTGTGTTTCTGATCAGCTAGCCTCAAGGTCTCCCTTGGAACTTCATGGGCTCCAAGCAGGGGCCGCTCTCTGGTACCAGGCCGGATGTATAACCATTAGGCAGCAGAGACGTCCTGTATGCAGGACGGTCAGTTCTGAGAGCAAACGTCTAGATCCTGCTTCTCCCGTGCATCAGCCTCATGGTCATGGCGAACCCGCTGCCTGAGCCCGTGTTCCAGGTGTGAACCTGGCACTTCGTGCAGAGAGGCGCAGGCCTTGAACCCTGGCTGCCAGACACCACGGCCGCCCCGTCACCCTCTGTGCGGCCCCGGGGGGCAGTTGTTGAACACAGTTCATCAAACAGGAACTGAACCGACGGATGAAAGAGGAGGTCCGCGGACCCGTGAAGGCTTTTCTTGTCAACCGAAATGCGCTTCCCTTATTTCTCTGTTTGTCGGCCACCGTGAACTCCCAGGTCAGCTGGCAAGGGGCAGATTTCTGCAGATTCGCCGGTCTTTGAATGTTTCCAGGGAGGAATTGAATAAACAGGCGCTGGGGATGAAGCAGGCCATGTCCGTGGGGTTGGTGGAGAGGTGAATTCAGGCGAAAGAAGTTAGTCATGCAGGGCAAAGCTCTCTAGACCCAGTTTTGAACCAGAACTCCCAGTACACAAGTCAGGAAATGGGAATTGGAGGGTCTGTTCTCCATTCTTCTCACAGATAAGAGTCCAGTGACATTCGTATTATTGGGGGTAGGGGACCTGGTTTCAGCTCAGTAAGTCAGAAAAGAAAAACTAGCTGCTCAGATATTAACAGGCGAAGGCCATCCTTAATTGATTTTAAATTTGATAAAATTGCCATCTGAAATTTTTGAACTGTTGGAATGTTTATATCTTTTTACTATATTCCAACTATCAATGCCTTGTGCCTATTTACGAAGCTTTTATCCAGTAGAAGACATGGAGCCATCCTCGTTTATTTGTCTATTGTTTTAGTTGGATACCATCAGGAATCTGCTTTGCATCCCCCTTTTTGTCATAAAATTAGGATACTTTGTAGAACTGTCAATGGTTGGCCAAATATTTCTGTGATCCCTCAATGAGTCTGCGGAAAAAAAAAAAAAAAAAAAAAGCTACAGTGGTCAAGTGCATGGCCAGGAACTAATGACCAAACACAGAAAGCTTTAAGTACCGGAATGGACAAGCTCTGCTTTAGTTTTCAGGTTCTGACAGCTTCTACTTTGTCCCTCACCTGCCCCGGGTCACTTTCACTTTGGTGTGAACACACATGCTTCTCGAGGCCGTCAGCTGTATTTTGGAGTTCCTACAGAAGTCCCCCATGTTCTCTCTGGTTGGGGGGAATCTGTGACTCAGAAGAGCCTTTGTGCTCATGAGAGAAGCCTGGCTTGGAACATTCTAGTCAGTCTTCTGGTGACTCCATTTTGGCAGGGTAGCAAAGAAAGGGAAGGAGCATGGGAAGATAGAAAAGAAAAATGATTGGAGAATATTATGCTACGTATTTGCTTCCAAATCCGAATAAAGGGGCTGCTTTGCACAAAATTAAAACTAGACTGCAAACTTATTACCCAGCTCGGGGCTTGACCACAGATCTAGTCATGTCACAAGATTTATTGTAGAGACTGTAAGGGTAATATTAACATGATTTTTTAAAACAAACAAACAAACAAACAAACAAATCCCCTTGCCAAAATCAGAGCCAGACTTGGGCCTTACAGAAGAAAGTACTGGAAAGTGACGTGGGATGTGAGGGAGGGCACGACGGAGGAGAGCTCTCAGAGTGTGGTCGGCTCTTGGGTTGATCTCTTCAGAACAGTTCTTGCTGTGGGTCTCAAGGATAGCTCTGCTCGCCCAGCCTAGTGCTCATGGAGGCTCCGCCCCCCACCTGAGCAGGCCTCCAGATGTTTCAGGATCACCTGCCGTGCATCCAACTGTGACAGGATGCAAATTGGAAACCTAACCAATGTCATGACAGCCCAACTTGACGGGAAGATAGAGGAGGACTGCCCCCACCCCGCCAAAAGGCAGTCTGCTGCCCATGGTGCAGTGGGAGGAGGGCTGCACTCCTTGGCTGCTGTCTTGACTAGTGGTCTGCCTCCCTCTGACCTGTTCCATAATGATGCGATTTTGAATAAGCCAGTTTATCCCTTCCAGCCTCAGTTTCCACAGTTGGATAATGTGTAGGAATCTTCATAGCTCCTTAGGTCATGGCAGAGTGATCTTAGGTAGAAGGTGAGTGCGACTGATAGAAATGCAGTGTGTACCAGCCCTCGGACTTAGGGGTCCTCCATGGGGACTGTCCATGGCTGTGCTCCGTCTCCTCACCCACAGGCCTGGGGTCGGGCAGGGAAGGCGGGATCCCGCTGGAATGATGTGATGGCTTGAGCAACAGGTGTGAATCCTGCAGACCTCCCCTGCCTCCTTTTGGAGTTGTTCTGTCATTTTATTCTTAGAGTCAGTGTGAGGGTATGCTCTGTTTAACTTTTGTAGGGAAAAAAAACAAAAAAACAAAAAACCTCTATCCCCTCAAAACAAACAAACAAACAAACAAAAACCCATTAAAATGTAGGTGATGGGGTGCCTGGATGGCTTAGTCATTAAGCATCTGCCTTCTGCTCAGGTCATGATCCCAGGATGTCAGCTTGTTCTGCTGGTCACATTTGCGGGGACAGAGACAATAATTAGGTTTCAGTCAAGGAGCGGGACCAGAGCTAACACATGCAACTGTAGACAAGCAGACCGATGTGGCATTAGAACAAGGGCTCTGGTAAGGCTCCAATCCCACAACAGCAGAGCCCAGGAAATATATCTGAGGCCAGAAAACACACCCATGACAAGTTCCACTCAGGAGGAGAAACTCCCTGTGGCTTTCAGGGGCCCCTGTGGGAGTCAGTCATTAGGTGTCTGCCTTTGGCTCAGGTCATGATCCCAGGATCCTGGGATAGAACCCCACATTGGGCTCCCTGCTCGGCGGGAAGCCTGCTTCTCCCTCTTCCCACCCGCCACCCCCCCCCCGCATGTGTTCCCTCTCTCTGTCAAATAAATAAATAAAACCTTTAAAAAAAAATGTAGGTAAGAATTCCTAATAGAAACAGATAAAATATGCTCCTGGTTCTTTCCTTTATTTTTCCTGTATCTAATCCCATATGGATAATAGATGTCAAATGTTTTTTGCCGTGAGAAAGGGGATCCTCAGGGGACTCACGTGCCGAGATTTGGGTAACTTTGGAAGAAATACCTTTGGAAGGAAGCCTGGGAAAGTATAAATTGAGTGTCGGAAGAAGCCCTGAATCCCAAGGGCCCCTACTGCTCAGCCTCTCTCCTTGCTGTCTCACTGCACTTTCTGTGTCTCTTAGCATATAATTATGATTTTCTAATAACAAATCAGTACTTACTCAATGTAGAAAATATTGAGAACCATAGCAAAAGAAACTGAAATTCACCCTTATTCCACTATTCACAGATGGGTGAAAATGAACATTTTAGCACATTTCCTTCGAGTCTTTTTTCTACCCATGTGTATCTTCACACTGCTTCAGCATAGTGGCAACTCTCTGTTGGAGTTGGACACTTTTCTGCCTAATTCCTTTCTTATGTACTTGGACTCATTATCTCCTCAGTTCGCCCCACAGGAAAGGATTTTTAGAATCCCCAAGTTTTCCCTTACGGAACTCAAACACATACCATTTAGTGAAGCCCATAATGCAATTGTTTACATGATTGAAAAGGCAGTGAAATTGCATCTCATCCAGAGTTCTGAGCAATCTTTGAAAATTCTGCAGTCAAGGCTACTTTTGCATCTAACACTTATTCAAAGCTAAGGTGTGAGAACTGGACAGAGTGTCCTGATATTGTGGCGGTTGGAGCTACGGATAGTCAGAGGAGCTTGGAAAACAGTGTGAGTTTGCAGTGGAAGACATTGCCGTTTTTCTAGAATGGTGTGATTGCGCGTAGAATGATTAATACATAGCCGGGTGCTGAGTCAGCTGGGTGTTTGCAGCAGGGAAGAGAGACACATGAATCCTCACAGGTTGTATTTTGTCTGGGAAATCAGGGTTAAACTGGGCATGAGCTCAAAGGGTCTGTAATATCTCCTTCCCACCCCTGAGGGGGATTTAGGAAAGGGAAAAAAAAATAGTCAAGCAAATACATGATTGTGGCCACTGCGGTGAAGGTTCTGGAATCTCTCTTATTTACCACTAACTCAGATTTCACAAAGACCAAGAGCTCTCTTAAAGAGCCAATGCGTCCTATGTAAGAAACAGATACTATTTGAGCTTGCAATAGCTCTGAAACAAGACCTGTTTATTCCTAAATTAAATATTCTTTGAAGAAAAAAAAATTTTTTTTTTTGAATTTTAGAAAAGTGTTAGAAAATGCAGCAAGTGGAAGAGAGTAAAAGCTCCTTGGGATCGACTGCTGCCATTTTGGTCTATGTCTCCTTCCTCTGCTCTCGCCTCCCTCTTCTGTTTCGTGGATGTTCTAACTCTCCTGTGGTTGGTCATTTAGGAGTTTCCCCCTCTGTTATACATGACATTTCAGCAAGGGTCCTTGAAGCTAAGTCTGTGCTGGGACCTAACTGCCTGCTTTGGGTACAGGTCTAGCAAAGGGAGTATCGCACCATCTGGTACACACATGTAAGTCTTGTCATACAGGTCACCAAACTGGTGGACGGAAGCGTGGGTGCACCCAGTACCCAACAAAACTACATTTACCCTGTTGGTAATAGTGTTCTGTCCTTTACTCAGCCTTTACCAACCCTTCCTGATTTAGTATCAAGGCCAAAAAGCCAACCAACCAACCAACCAGGCAGCCAGTGTCCCATTCCAGGGTTCATGTCCTTCATTACGTAATGAAGTTAAAAACTATGTCTTACTTCCTTCCGGTGCATTTAAATTTCTTCTTCAGTGAATTGGCTGTTCATTCCCCCACCCCACACTCCTGCCAATCCGGAAGGTTTTTTTCTGTTCTAGAGTCACACTTTTTATTTTTTTAATGATGCGGGTTTAAATGTATTTGTCATCGTCTCCCTGAGACACACAGTTGTAAGTGTTATCGTTAAGAAAGAGAATCGCACTTGGGAATGGGAGCCCAAGAGTGAAAACGGAAGAAGAGGGTGTTTAGGAATGGTCTGGAAGTTTGGAGAACCGACACCACTTGTTACCGAAGGAGGTATGCGTGGAGCAAAGTGTGCGTGTTGCAGGTTTTTACAGACCAGACCCGTTTTGGAAGCCAGCACCAAACCCCAGGAACAGACTGTTGCAAGCACGTTGAAGCCCCTGATCCCTGACCTCGAGCAGCATCGTCGGGGTGGGGCTGTTTTTGTACCTTAGCCATTTGCGTCTCACGTCTCCTCTCTTCTTCCACGCATTGTCTGCAAGGGGCATCCCTGGTTTGGATAGTTGTAGGTATTGGTTTCCTTTTACAGTGTCCCACCACGTGTGACTGTGCCACAGTCTGGAACCCCTTCCTACCGCGGATGGGTGTTGGGTGGTTTCAGATTTCTGGTTACGGATGGCACCGTGGTAAAGATGTTGTAGATGTCTTGGGAACCCTGGTGTTAGATAATGGTTTTTTGTCTTTTGTTTTTTTAAAGATTTTATTTATTTATTTGATAGAGTTCACAGGTAGGCAGAGAGAGAGGAGGAAGCAGGCTCCCCGCAGAGGAGAGAGCCCAAAGTGGGGCTCGATCTCGGGACCCCAAGATCATGACCTGAGCTGAAGGCAGAGGCCTTAACCCACTGAGCCACCTAGGAGCCACTAGAAGATGTTTTAACCAGCTTCATGTGGCCACGTCCTCCCCCTGCCCCCTCTACCCCCATCTCTTAAGCAAAGCAGAGAGCAGCATGAACTTGAGTGCGCAGTGCTCTTCATTTGTCCTTACATGGAGTTCAGAGGCAAGTAATACTGTTCTCTTAAGGTGCGGAGGACAGATTTAAATTGTACATAATAGCTCTTGGCTTCAGGCTGGGTTATTGTCTTTATGTGGGGAATTATGTTTTACATCCTGTTATTTTCTTCTCTATCAGTTCTTAACTCACCCTAGCGAACCTGAAGGTTCAAACTGTCTTCAGAGGAAAGAGTTTATTAACACAGTGGTCTTACAAGCGGCGTTGCTGGGTTTGCCAGTATAATGAAAACCACGTCTTCGGGGTAAGGAACTGGATTTAGGCCATGTGCGTGCATGAGTCGAGTTTGAGAGATGTACCAAATCTAGATCACATTGCTGTGTGATCTTTTGGTAGAATTAAATAAAAGGCATTAAAAAAATTTATAGCTGCCTTTTACCAGCTTTATGTCTGATTTTCCCCCCCTCTCTGTCTCTAGATTCTTTGGCTGACATGAGTTTTGAAGTTCTGCCACATTCACTTATCAGCCTGTGGCAAATGCTGTGCTCACCAGAGAGGAGATGAAAGCCTGAGAGTTTAAAAAAAAAAAAAAAAATCCATGTGCTACATAAAAATGCCCTACCCTTGCAGGGAATTGGCAGTTACCTCCCCCCGCAACCCAACACCGTCCCCTTCTCCGTATGTGCAGGAAAAAGGCTTATTTCTTGAATTGTTCTTCTGTAATCTACCAATTATGTGTCTCTCCTTAAAACTCATCAATACATTCTGCAAACACATCCAGCCTCACAATTCAGGATCTCAAGGGGGGCCAAGTATTTGTCGGTGGGTGCAATTCCAGTTTTACGGGTATCTCTGTAAACTATGAATCGCTTTGTCCTTCTTGCATAGGCACGGGCAGAACTTCAGTCTCCACAGTAACTCCCACAAAGTGAGTAGTGAACACACAAGAACTCTCCACCTACCGGGGAGAGGAGACAGCTATGCTGGGAGAGAGGGAGTTCGTGGAGGAACAGTGCGTGTCTCCTCGTCCTTCATCTGTGTGCTTGTTTTCGTTCTCATTGCTTTGGAGTCTCCTTAAGTGTTTTATCTGCCATCAAAGGACACTAGGCTTCAGCTGATCAGTAGCCCCACAAGCTGGTTGCAGATCGTTAATCTGGCAACAGCAAAGGGGGCCTAGAGAGGCAGGAACAACCCCTGGTAAAACGCTGCCATAGGTGACTTCCTTCCCTCCCTTCCTTCTTTGTCATTCCTCCTCTGTTCAGAGCTAGGCTTCCATTTCTGGCATCTTGTTCCTTGGGGCTCCATGGCTGGGGCTCCCGTGGACACCCCAGAGTCCTTTCCTTTGTCCAGGAGGATGCTGGTGCAGTTCCCCCTTGGAGACCACACATCAGCTGACTTCCCCATCGCCACAAGAAGGCCCCCGCTAGTCCTCCCATGTTCATTCGGCTACTGGTCCACCCATAGGGGGATTTTCTACTGCCTGTGCTATGTGTGGTGTGGGAGACACCACAGCTAGGAAGACCCAGCCCCTGCCCTCAGGGACCTCGTGTTTAAGTGGTTCCAGTGGTGGAGATGTACAAATCTGTAGCTGGTTACGGAGGGTGTGGGAGATGCCCTGGTGGTCATGGGTGGGTGGGGACGGGGCAGCCTCAGAGGCTGGAGGTCCCGGAGGCCAAGGGTGTCCCCTCACACTCAAGAATCTTAACTCAGACCAGGCCGCTCAAGGTTGGTCTTATAGACTCCAGGCTTTGTGGCAGGTTTATGAACAGAAGTGTGACATAGGCTTCCAGAACATTCTCCGGCAAGTGGATCCCAGGAACTTCCAACAGCGTTTCGGTCTTCAGGACCGAAGTTTGCTTTGCACTCTTGGAATTCAGATAGAATGTATGAGATTCAAGGGTTCACTAGATACCCATTTCCCAGTGTTGTGTTCTGCATTTTTTTTCTGTGGGAAACTTCTTTGCAGGACTTTTCAGAATGTTGGGATGTTCAGTGACCTGACAGAATTCGCTTGTGCACTTCTAAGGGGATGTTTTAGGTATTCCTTTGTGCGGTCAGCGAGGCAGAGTGGTAAACTGGTTTGGAACATACTGTCACCAGCAGCTAGTTTTCCATGAAACAAGGTGCAGCGGTGTCACAAGGAGGAAGGAGACCCCAGAACGCACCATTTTTTAATGACAGGTGGCACGTTTGTCTCGTCATGCCTGATCAGTGAAACTCAGCTGACTGGTGACTTCTGGTTTCTCATTTTTGTTCGGTGTTCCTGTATGGCTCCATATTTGGGCCTCTGGAATATGTATTCTGGGGGGATATTTAAAAAAGCAATTAATAAAAAAAAAAGCAATTCATGAAAAACCCTCTAACCCCCATGAGAAAAACCTGGATGCTTTGGCAAATTATTTTAACTCCTAAAACCTTCAAGTGGAAACACAACAAGATGGTTTTTGTTGGGTAAGGAAGTATTTCATTAGAACTTTTGGTGGTTTCCATGGTTTTGATAGCAGCGTTACTCTAAAGCAAAAGGTGTTCAACAGATTCGCTTTACCCCCCACAAAGAGTACAGTTTGTTGACTAGGTTTTAATTCTTCGTCTGGCATTATTGCTTTCTCTTACATGACTATAAGATGCTCCTAGGTTGTGGAGTTTCATTCCTTAAAAAACAAAACCTCTCTTTGGACTCCTTAAATGTGTTGAAACACAGGAGTATCCAGCCATATTAAAACCCCACCTTTCAAAGCTTTATAAAAGTGCAGGGGTGTGTACAGGATTTTTTCAGCGATTATTTTTGCTAGACTCATTAAAAGGGTACATAAATTTACAACGGCCTGGATATTCCACTGTGAGCCATTCAAATTTAAATGATAGAAAGAGACAGGTCCCCAAAGGTTACCTGAACAGCCCATGGGAACATTAAGCATCAGCGCACCAGAGAGGAAGCCGTCATGTTGGCCAAATGGTACTTCTTGGAAACATTACAGACAACTTCAGGCATCACGTGCAAGCCATACAGGGTCAAAGCCCTGGTGGTCAGGCAGTCTTAGGATTTGTTCTGTGGTTCTGATGTATACGGGAGAGAGATGGCGTGTCAGGTGGCGGTGCTGGGTCCCGCAAAGCCTTAGCTGGAGAAAAGGCAAATCAGAGAGCGGCGACTCTAAGGAAGAGGCGAGCTGGTAGCAGGAACAAGCACCACTTGCCAGCATTGGGATGGGTGTGGCAATCAGGAGTGACCTAGAAGATCACTCTTTAATGTGGGGGGAGAAAAGGAGCAGAACGAAAGGAAAGGCGGGTGTGTAGAAGTAAGTGTGTTTTCTCAGGTTGTTTTTTTTTTCCCAAGTCACTGATGAAGCCATTGGCAAGGAAGACTACAACCTCAATATTATAGAAAGAGGCCAGTGTTGCCCAGAAACGGGGTTTGGATGGAAGATCCGTAATTGGCGACTACGGTTATTTGACAGGGAAAAGGCAGGTTTGTGGCATAGATTTGTAGATTGGGTGGAAATATACAAAAGTGATTCCTTCTTCCTCTCCTGGACCAGTCCTCCCCAGGAGTCCAGAGCCAGTAAGGCATCGGAAGGAAGACAAATAAATATGAGCTCCTTTTACTGTCGCTTTGTGAGGCTGTGCTCTGTAAGAGTCAAGGGGAGGCAACTTCTCTCAGAGCCGGGATGGAAGTTGCAGTGTTTGCTAGTGTTCCAGTGAATGAACTGAGATGCACTGATTTTATAGGGAAGGCTGTTGCATTTGCTAGCTGGACCTTACTAAGATTTTTTTCCCCCTATAAATTACAGAACAGACTCAAGAGACCCAGTAGAACTAACAACATTGTCAGGCACAATAAAATTGCCCAGATTATGTGTTCAGGTTGCTGTCTTCTCCAGCTCTTCCCGAAGACTTGAGTAGAATGGTTCCAGGCCATGAGATGAGGAGGGAAGAATTTTTATCTGCATGGCTTGGCAGTAGTGTTAAAGTTTTTCTGCCAAGAAATATGAATTTCCACTTGCGTCAGCAAGATGTGAATTGAAGAAGAAAGAAAAGTACAAAACAAACAAACAGAACTATGCAGACGCCCTCGAACCCAAGGTGCAGTGTTTTGGAGCTTTGGGGCAATTGTTAAGACTAAGTTATTCAGTTGACTGGATCCCTGAGGGATTCGATGGGGGTTGACCAGCCTTCTGGAAAATCTGACTTTCCAGAACCTCCTCTAAGAAGGTCCACCTGGTCTGCGCGCCCACCTCCCAGCACCTGAAGGACCTTCTCTCACAGCCAACTTCCCACTTGTCCATTGTGCCAACACTATGGCTGTACTTCTCTCCTCAGGTCTTTGCAGGTCTAGAAAAACCGCAGTTCCCAGGAGGCATGAGGGCAGCAGCCTTTGGTTCTTACACCTCTCAGGTGGGCAGGCTTTGTGCTGGGACACATGGGGACCTTGACCTGGGTGTGTGTGTGTGACTAGAGCACGGAGAAGAGCCAGCCTGCGCCTGCTGTGTTCACTGTGTTCTTCGACTCAGCCAAATGCCCTGAACCTAGTTCTTCATGCAAGTTGCAAAAACACCCTCTGGGAATCCTGGCTGCCTGTGCTTCTGCAAATTCCCAATTTGGTGGGCATTGGAAGTCTCACGACTTGATTCTCGCATGGGCCTCCTCCATCCCTATTAGCAAAAGTAGGCACAGTCTGGTCTTCAAAAAGATGTCATGAAGGAATATATTCGGCTCAACAGGGGGTACGTGTTCTTGGTGCTAGAAAAAAAGGTGCATCGAATAGCTCAATGTGTGGGGAACGGCCTCTGTCTCCTTTTAACTTCCAAGACGAGTGTGGCACTTTTTTTTCCCCCAGAGAGGGAGAGAGCACGTGCATGTGTGCATGTGAGCAGGGTGTTGGATGTGGGGGAGAGGGGCAAGGGGAGAGAATCTCAAGCAGACTCCTTGCTCAGCGCAGAGCCTGACATCGAGCTCAATCTCACAACACAGATCATGACCTGAGCCAAAATCAAGAGGTGGATGTTTAATTGAGCCACCCAGATGCCCTGAAAGTGTGGCATTTTTTTTTTAAGGATTTTATTTATTTATTTGACAGAGAGAGAGAGAGAGAGAGATCACAAGTAGGCAGACAGACAGAGAGAGAGGAAGAAGCAGGCTCTCTGCTGAGCAGAGAGCCCGATGTGGGGCTCAATCCCGGGACCCTGGGATCATGACTTGGGCTGAAGGCAGAGGCTTTAACTCACTGAGTCACCCAGGCACCCCAAAATGTGGCATTTTTGACCAAAAAAAAATGTGCACTTGTTTATTCTGTGATTGTTCTTAAAAAAAGAAAACAAAACCTAAACAACACCAGACAAACGCTAAGCTGGATAAGAGGGCCAGCCCTTAGTCACACAAGCCTCAGATTTTATATTTAAAATTCATTATTTATCTCAACCCTTAGCACATGGAAAGAGGAAACAGGAAGCGTGTTCTATCTTCTGGTATATGAGAAAAGCCCCAATCCTTCTTTCACCACCACAGAAATTGTCAGGGTTCAAATCACGGGGAACTGATTTCATCCCCAACTTACTGACTTAGGACCTTGGGCTAGGTCATTTTTCCAAACCTAGTCCTTCATCTGTAAAATGGGGTGATGTTAGTATCCACCTCAGAGTTATCTTTGGAACCATCAGTTCAATACTAAGTTCTTCGAAAATGGTGTTGCCTTATTTTGTAAGTTTCCCAGGGATGTTTCATCATCTCACTGATGGGTGTTCAAGCATGGCCTGAAACACAGAAGTCAAGGGATGGTGCATTTTTTTTTTCCATTAGGGACCAGCTACTAACAATTCCAGGATTTGAGTGGGCCAGTCGGTGCTATCACCACTCTGTTCTGCTCTTGTAATGCAAAAGCAGCCAGAGCTGATAGGAAAACGAATGAGCTTGGTTGTGTATTTGTGGACACTGAAATTTGAATTTCACATACTTTTCCCATATCATAAAATACTCTTCTTCTTTTGATTTTTGCAGCCATTTAATAAAACTGTAAAATACACTCATAGCCCATAGGGTATACCCAAACAGTGGGTGGGGGTTGCCAACAATTACACTCAAGGAATTTGCTTCATCTTTTTCAATAAATATTGTCTATAGAGAAACAAACAAACAAAAAATGGTTTCTTAGGAAGATTCCAGTGTCTTCAGTCATCTTAGAAAACCAAGGAGAGAAGAGATGGATCTTATCTTTTCTTTTCTTTTCTTTCTTTCTTTCTTTCTTTCTTTTTCTTTCTTTCTTTCTTTCTTTTTTTAGTGAATTGGTTTCTTTCTTTATATCTTTCTCTTTTAAGATTTTATCCATTCATTTTGAGAGACAGAAAGAGAGAGCAAGAGAGCATAGGCCAGGGGTAGGAGAGGAAGAGGGAGAAGTAGACTCCCGGCTGAGCAGTGAGCCTGATGCGGGACTCCATCCCAGCACTCTGGGACCATGACCCAAGCCAAAGGTAGACGCTGAACCAACTGAGCCACCCAGGCGCCCCTGGATCTTTTCCATGTAACTTTAAGGAGGCAGGCTCTGTCAGTGTTGATTATGAGCCTGACCCAGGATCCATCAAAGAAATGGGTGAAAGAGATGGTCAATTGTAATTACAGGTCGTTAACTTGAATCTTTTTCTGAAACAGCAGAAATGCTGTCCATGTTTAACCTGGTTCGTGGTGAAGGTAGGCACTGGTTTATTCCCTGGGTTGGTGGGGGTAGGGTTTGGAGCACATTTCAGCATTGTCCTGTGCAGTCGTTTGGTGGAATGCACAGACTGGTGCTGTATCATCTTATGGGGAGCTCAGCCTCCTGGCTTCTGACCCCGGGCACTTGCTGCCCACTGTCCTGCTTTGCATCATTATCAAACAGATAATGAGGAGATTAGTGTGGTGCCCCGAACTCATAAATGCCAACGTTTATATAGCTCTTCACCTACTATTTAACCCTCAGAAAACCCGATCAAGTCAGAGGGACAAGCTAGATTATTTGCCCATTACGTAAGTCAGCTAACAATCTGCTGTATTTCAAGTTACCCTGGGTCACACACCCATGAAGGGCTATAGGCAAGTCTGGGAACGTGTGTTTCTAACTCTTTTTTATTATGCCATTCTGCCTTATTACATGACAACAGTTGATGTCATTAATACCCAAACATTAAAAAATAAATTGAAAAAGAAATAACATCCTGCCCTGGTTCCAGCCCCTGGCAGTGATTTTTAAGTGGAGAGCTTTGTGTTATGAGAATTTTTGCTTTCAAAATGCTACATGCACCTCCTGTAAAAGGTTGCATTAAATGATTTTATTTTTGGTGAGTGGGCCATGTAAGTTTATTATTTATTTATTTTGGGTCTTTTTGCTTCAGCTCCTTTGGCTAAACGAAGCACCGCTGTATTTTTATTGCATATGCCACCATTAAAAGAAATTGAAAAGACGCTTGTTAGTTTAATATTGCATGGATGGAAATATATCTGGCACTTTTAGGAACAGTTACAATTCCTAATAGTGCATTTTAAGAAGTAGTCTGGTTTTGTTCTTGATTAAAAAAAAGAAAGAGAGAGAGAAAGCTTTCTTAAATTTGCTATAATTTGATAATCATCTTTTCGATGGGGAAAGAGGTCTCTGCTTAGCATGATGCTGATTTTATGGACTCATTCAGCATTCCTTTCTAGCCTGTGGGAGGGGGGTAGGCTCTGGGGCGGCATGAAGGGCCTTTCATTTGTTGGTAAATAATCCAAGCAAAGCTGCTTCCGAGCACAAGTTTTCCCCCTTTCTCTATAAACCATATGCTTCTTTAGCTATTGGACATATGCCCCTTTCCATAAACCGTGTGCGGCTTTAACTGTTGGAGCTGTTGTTAACTTGAACGCAAACCAAGTACGCAGGCTGCTTCCTGCATCTAAGCCTGCAGTGCAGTCCTGCTGAAGACAGAGTCAAGTATTCCTTTGCAGAACAGCTCGCTATTCAGAACCCAGAAACTCTATGGGAAGGTAATAGGTCATTTAATGACTGTCTGAAGCGTCTTTTCTGGGTAACTTACAGGGTGAGGGAGAATAATTTCAACAATGGTGATAATTTTCCCATATACATATAGGAAGATGGGAGGCAAATCAGTGTTCTGAGGGCTTCAAGAGACTTTGTAGGGGTTACTAGTCCTTTATAATGGATAAGAGGCATGCCAATTTTGCCATTTACCTGAAGTACGACTCCAAGCGGGTTGCTTAAACTCAACGAGCCTCTGGTTGTTTACCTGAATGATGAGGGTGGTGGATACTGATGGGATTAATGGAGACGAGTGTGTTGCACACAGCCTGGCTTTTCTTGAGTGCTCCGTACATAAGAGCAAGAGCCATGGTAGTAATGATCCTTTGTAATGCAGCATCCCTTCTGCACCTTTCCAGGTGGCCCCGTGAAAGCTGAGCAACCCAATGTTTCAGGGAGGGAGGTTAGAGCATTTGTGTATCGATAGGAAATGAACAAAAATTATTAAATTAGAAATTTAAAATCTGTATTTAATATTTACATAATCATTTAATAGTAATATAAATTTAAAATGAAAAATAATAAAAAGTAATCACATAGGGGTGCCTGAGTGGCTCAGTGGGTTAAGCCTCTGCTTTCGGCTCATCAGGTCCATGATCTAAGGATCCTGGGATTGAGCCCCACATCAAACTTTCTGCTCAGCAGGGAGCCTGCTTTTCCCTCTCCTTCTGCTGCTCCCCTGCTTGTGCTAACTCGCTCTCTATGTGTCAAATAAATAAATAAAATCTTTAAAAAAATATATATAGGTTTAGGAGTGCCTGGAGGGCTCAGTCGATGCAGTATGTGACTCTTGATCTCAGTGTCATGAGTTCGAGCCCCCCGTTGGGGGTAGAGATTACGATATAAATACACCAATCTTTAAAAGAAAAAAATCATATTTTAAATAAACAAATTTATTGAAATCTCTATATACAGCCCAATATCAGTGTAAAGAGTTATTCGTAGGTATAAGAAAAGCTTGCCAGGCACTTAGATTTTAAGAGGTGGAATAAATTGTTTAAAACAAGACACTAGGAGATATATGTGTGGGTTAATTTTTCAATCTATGTGAACTTAATCTGGACTTCCCTAATGGTTTTACTGCAAAAGTCATACTTATGGTAGAAATAAGAAATAAAATAAACCTGTTATTTATGCTATCTAAAGTGATAGGAAAATACTGAAACATATGGAAAAAAGTAATATTTTCATGCTCATTTAGTCCATTTCCTTTAAGGTTTTTTTTTTTTTTTAATTTAGAAATTTTGGAATAGAAATAATTATCTATTTCTCTTTCTCCTACTTTCCTTTTCTCCAGAGGTTTGGTGTCATGATAGTCTAGTGGGTAAGTGAGTGGACTCTGTTTCCTTGCACACATGTGTCTCAGTTCTGTATGTAGGAAGTGAGGATCAGAATGACAGTCACCACATACGATTGACCTGGAGGCCTCAGAGCAGTACCTGGGACTCCGTGAAGTTTTTGTTCTTTAAAAATCCTTGAATGGACTGTATTTAATGACACAACATTCCATCATGTAAGATAATGGACATTAACTTTCTTAATGAATTTTGCTTATAAATAACACTGTGATGAACATCCTTGAAAATCAATCGTTGTCTTCTTTGCTACTTTCCCCTTAAGGTGCACTCTGGAAGTGGAATCATGTGATACGTCTAGTCAATTACAGAGATATTTTAATATCCTGAGAAAGTGAGTCTTTCTCTGTCTCCCTCCTAGCACTTGATACTATTGCTTTTACAGCTTTACTGGAATGTTCACCGGTGTTACCTGGGTGAAAGTTTTATGTCCGAAGTATGTATAGTCCTTTAGGGTACTGCTTGGCCTCCGTTGTGGCCAAATCCAGTACCCTACCTATTTTTGTATGGCCCATGAGCCAAGAATGATTTGTTAGATTTTCTTTTTTAAAGATTTTATTTATTTATTTGACGGACAGAGACACAGCGAGAGAGGGAATACAAACAGGGGACGTGGGAGAGGGAGAAGCAGGCTCCTTGCTGAGCAGGGAGCCCAACAAGGAGTTCCATCCCAGGACCCTGGGATCGTGACCCAAATCGAAGGCAGATGCTTAACAACTGAGCCACCCAGGTGCCCCTGATTTTTTAGATTTTAAATGTGTCATGTGAAAATTATATAAAAATTCAGAATTCACCATCCATAAATAAAGTTTTATTGGAAGACAGCCATGCTTATTGGTTTAGGTCTTTTCTGCGATTGCTTTTATCCTATAGAACCGAGTTCAGTGGTTGTGATGTTTGCAGACTTACGCAAAACTTGAATTTTGGGTCAAAATTCAAATATAAGTTTATTTTTTATTTCTTATCCCTGAGTCAGGAGGACCAGTAGCCAGATATGTAAGTGTGGGCTTTGGTGTCTCACTCCCTGGGCTCCAGGTTCTGCCTTCCCTGAGAACCAGCTGTGTGACCCGGGTAAGTAACCGAGCTTCGCTCTGCCACACAGTTTTCTCACTTGGCCAATGAGTGTCATGACCGTGCCTTTGCAAACAAGTTACAGTGATGTGAAAGCAAGATGGGGAAGCCCTTCCTACCGCATAGTACATAAATGTTAGCTGTCATTAATTGGTACATGGTTATAGCTTAAGTTGGCAGACTTTTGAGAAAAGAGATTGGTAGGGAGAATGGCTGAAAACAGAATCACGTGTATTTTAGGAAGGTGGATGTATCTGGTCTTTTGTTTCCTTAATAGCTTTTACTGGGATTTCTTAGGAAACAACAACAGCAGCAAAAAACCATTCCAACATTGGGGCGTTAGGTTCTTCTGAAGGTGCCTGGAAATCTGGAACAAGGTCAGGAGAAAGGTCTGACTCGTGTCCCAGTTCCCATTCTCATCTCAGGGACGATGGCTGGTTGGTGTCCACCCTGCCCCCCTGACTGGCGGAGCGGGCACCACAGCATCCTGTGTTGGCCGTGACCATGAAGACATGCTCTGGGAAGATTAGGATTTGTGGCCCTTCCTGCCTCACTCATAGACAGTGTCTGAGCCGTGACCTGAATTTTTTTTTTTTTTTAAAGATTTTATTTATTGACACACAGAGAGAGATCACAAGTAGGCAGAGAGGCAGGCAGAGAAAGAAGGGGAAGCAGGCTCTCCGCTGAGCAGAGAGCCCTATGCGGGGCTCGATCCCAGGACTCTGAGATCATGACCTGAGCCTAAGGCAGAGGCTTAACCCATTGAGTTACTTAGGTGCCCCCAAAATATTTTACATAGTTGCAGATTTGAGGGGCTAAGGAGGCTGGCGGGCACTCTCATGCCTTACCTGTGGTAACTTTGTGAAGGATCCAAACACGATATTTGATTTGGGGCTCTCAAGTGCACATTTCATAGCTGAGCTCAAAGTGGGTGGTGGCTGGAGGGAGCTTCTGTTGTTGAAACTGGACCCTGCACCCCGGCCTTTCCCAGAAGCTAAGTCAGCATAGGGGAGCTCTGCTCCCTGGCCCCAATCTTGTCATAGAGATGGAACCTCTAGCTCATTTTGGTACAATAATGATATTCTCTTGATATTTAAATGTGCTCTCCAGGAGGGTCTGATTTCTGCAATGGAGTAAGCATGGTCTTTAAATTTTTATTAAAAATATAATACCACCATATGCTCAGGCTTTCTCATTATGCAGTCTTCTAAAAACAAAAACCATGCAACATAAACACACCAGATGATCCAGTTAGGTCTGTGTTCATTCTTGCAATTTAAGAAATGGTAGAAAGGTTAGGGAAGGGGACTTTGATCTTGAGCAGGGAGGAGGGGTGCAAACCTGGAAGCCACCATTCCAGAGGGCTGCCAGAATGTTCCTGCGGGTCTTCAAAGGCCGAGTAGGCCTGGAGTCCTCCCGCTGGACGGGCTGATAGGACTGGTCCCATCAGAGGACACACTCTGGCCTTGTGGACAGGTCTCCCATTGTTTCTGTTAAACTGTTGGTTGTGGGTCTTGTTGTGGAATCCTCACTACTCACGTCTGTTGGGGCAAAGTAAGAAAGGCTCTTTATTCTTTGCTTCTAAAAGACAAAAACCAAGTCTTCAAACAAATCTCTAATACCTAAATATTCGCGAGACTGTTACTCACAGATAGGCATAAACGCGCTATTAAGCAGAAGGAAAAAAAGTGTGGCCCTCCTGAGAATTTATTGTACTGCTTTTGATGTCCCTAATTAACTCACTCTGTGTAAGCAGCGACTGGCAACTAATAGCATGACATTTCCGAATTCTTAATTCAAGGAGCGGTCTTCACAGGCTTGTGGAAATGAAGGAAGGTCTCCTCCTCCCTTTTACAGGAGGCCCTTTGGGGACCCTCAGGGGCCCGATTCATCTGTTCTATTTTCTCTCCCCTGGTGTGGGTGGGACTTGGCTGGTGCTTTCTGTCTGGAACTTTCCAAGTTGGTTAGTGCTGCTGGGTTTGGGTTTAGACTTAAGCATCCTGGCATGCTGGGCAGTGTTCACCGAGTCACGGGAGCGCTTTGCTGTCCCTGTCAACAACGCCCATAGTGGGGCAGGCAGGGGGGCAGGGGTGCAGACCTTGGATTGGTGAGGTTCGGAGCATGGAGGAGAGCACACGGAAACCCTGGAGGCCACGGGGCATGCCTGGTAAGGCCTCAGACAAGCTGATAGCATATTATCGGCTCCTGACTTTCCAGATGGGCAAGGAGCCCTCATTGTGTCATCTTCAAGGAAGGCAGGAGGCTGCTTGCTGCGTGTGCCCACAGAGCTCTGGGCTGCGGTGGGGCTCACAGCCACTGCTGCCTAGGCCTTTTAGGTTTATCTGAATTGTCATCTTGCCTTCTCTGCCTACTTTTTCTGTCCCAAGCGCCCCTTTTGAAGTTGCATGTAGCTCTGTAAGTGGAGGGAGGTGGGAAATGAGCTCTTTGGAGCAAGAAGTTTCTGGTGAGGGGCCGGTGGGATACTGGTCAGTCTAGACCCCCTTTCGTCCTTTGGCCAGAGAACTCTAGAAAATGTTAAAACAGTAGGGATACTTGCGTGCCTCTAACGGACAGCCTTTTCTACTTTCTCTCCTTTTACCTGGGACCTTTTACCTTGATGAAAGCAGGACGAGCGAGCTACCCCGTCATCTTGGAGGCAGAGTTTCCGCTGGAATTTCTCCAGAGCCTCAAATTCTCCCGCTGGCCTCGTCTTGCAGTGCAGTTGGTTTAAAGGTTGCAGACAAAGCAGAGAGCTCTCTCCTGATCCTGGGCCACTCCCTCTGTCATCAGTCATTGTCAATGGGAGATGTATGTGTAGCCGCACAAGGGCGATGTCTGACCCCAAGGGCGTTGGAAATGTTCTTAGAGAAGGCATTGTTTGCTCGCTGCCTTTGGAAGCCAAGCTCCAGACATCCTAGGGACTAGTCCCAGGCCGAGGCATGACTGTAGTCTGGGTGCAAAGAGGCAAAACTGTGCTTCTAAAACCTATGGGCATGTTAGTCCTCCTCCTTGCCCTCATTCTACCATGCTTCTGAATCCATGTCGCCTCCCCCCACTTTCCTTTCTGAAGTCCCTCTTTGCTCCAAGTCATGGGAAAAATTCTGAAACGCGTGGAGCCAAGGACCTCGGTCCTACTGGTTTTTATTCAAAGAACATCAAAACATAAATAACCAAAGAAATAAAGCCAACAAGACATAACACATGCATAATAGGGAAAAAATAAAATCATGCTCTTTCCAAACCCAGAGAGGCAGTTTCCTGGGAGAAAAGCAGAAAACGGGGCTGTTCTCTTGCCCAGATCAGGAAGGTGGGGCCCCAGGCTTCTGGAAGCACACTGGAAACTTCAGGTGTGCACAGACCCCATTGGCTGAGCCTCAGTGTGCGGTGTTTTGAAGGGGGGGCGGGGGAGGGTGTGGCCCAGTGGAGGGTGTGTGTGTGGCTGACGTCCGTGCAGCGAGCATGTTCCATGGGACCGAGCCCCTGAGGTTGGACGTTGACTCCCCATGGATTTGTCATTTGGGCCCCCTGGGTGTTTCCCAAGAGTGAGTTACAACGGTAAAAACCTGGTGGGGCAGTAACAGTTTTGACAATGCCCGTGCGTAAACTTGAGATTACTTTCTGTCCTCTTCTGTTGGTGGTGGTGCTGGTGGTAGAAGTGGGGAGTGCGTACAGACCCCAGGTGTCATTCCCTAAACCCTGTCCACAAGTAGACGTACCCCACCCCCGCCCGTGAACAGGTACCACGTGGCCAGTTTCTACCTCGGAAGCAGGCAGCCTGTCTCTGGACCTGGCCCCCTGTCCCATTGCAGAACGGTGGCTCTGGGGACCCAGGGAGATGGCAGAGATGATCGCATTCTGTGACCCTGAAGGAGTCTTTCCTTGCTTAAGGGAGGGGGCCACATCTGCCTCTGAGGGGTCAGGCAGAGTCATCTGCATACTGACCGAGCCTCAGACCTATGTTTTAATCCATTTGAAGATGACTTTATTATATCATTCCGTATGGAAATGACAGTCTCACAAACTCAGACCTTCTTAAACATGGAAATATTATTCTCTTGTTAGAAGCCCCATTCGGCTAGAAATCTGAGTACCCGGTCTTTTTTTGGTGCCCCCCCCCATTTTGTTGCCTCCCCCCCCCCCCCGCCCCATTCCGCCTCTCCTTTTGGCTCACCGAAATCTGAGTGCCACTTTTCTGGGAAAGCCTGATATTCTGACTTCAGTTTTGTAATTTAATGATGGAGAGTTTCCTTAGTAAACCAAATTTAGAGTCCTAGAATGCTTATCTTATATCCAGACCTTGAACATAAAAGGCATTTTATACCCGCAATTGTTCATTTAATGAGCAATTGCAGAGTGCAGGCCGGTTAAGGGATTGAGCTATATGCACTATTATTGCAAGAAGTATTCCGAAATACCAGAAATAGGACGTAAGCTCTGATCAGGGAGACTGCGAGCACAATTACCTTCTTTTCAAATCCTTCTGTGACACTGCGGGAGGAAAAAGGACTTTGAAACTTGAAAGGAAAAAGCTTGCTTTCAACCTCAAAAGCTAGGAGGAAAGGGCTCTGAAATTTGCTCAGAATTCCCAATTCACCATTAGCCTGTTTCTTCCTTTAGCCTCAAGGCATTCTCCGCTTTTTGAAAAGATGTTAAGAAATTCAGTCACAATAGAGAGCCTAGTTTTGAACATGTTTCACTCGGTCCATTGAGGTCTGGGCTCCAGCCTTTGTGTGGGGTGAATTGAGCTGAACGGCTAGCTGGTTGGAGACAGGTGAACGAGGAGTCGCTGTGCAGTCGCAAATTCTGGCAAAGAAAGGCTTCCCCCCAACCCCATCCTTTATTTTACAATATGCATTCCTGTACAACGCTGCTCGTGGTAATATGTGAAGCTGAGCCCGTTCTTAAGTCAATACAGAGTACTTGGTTTAGAGCAACTCTTGTGAAGTTTGTCTTGTAATTGAAGCTGCTGTTGACCTTGCTTGGGGACCATTTGTAAAACCGTTTATTTAGCATAAACTGAAATAATAAACCCTCCTTCTCTCGGGCTGATTGTGATAGGGTGACATTAGTTTGATTTAATGATTAGCCGCCTGACCCTTCTGCTGGAGAGAGCGGCTTGAATAGAGAGAGTTCACTCGGAAGCACTCAGAATACTAATGAGCTTGTTAAATTTAGCATGGCTCCAACCACTTTTAATTCATCTAATGGGAGCAGCACTGCCTGGGAGAGGGAGAGGAAGAGGGAGGCAGGGAGACAACTGAGAATGTTCCTAGAGGGTCTGCACACTAGAGGAAGCCCACCAAGAGAAGTTTGCAGAAAGTAGCTAGCCAGAGCCTGGGGTCCGAGTTGTAAGTATTGCCCGTTGTCTTATACTCTTGTGTCTTCTCTTGTCCTGGGGGACGAGAGGAGTAATGGCGTGAAGACAGGATTTAAGGGAGCAGTTTAAAGGTCGATGTTAATTTTTTTTTTTTTTTTTTTAAAGGTGGCCACGTGCATGCACCGTGAGCTCCTACTCAGCTCATTTTGCTAGGGGGACTGGAGGTGTTCTAGCTGACGATGCGGGGCAGGGTTTTATTTTTATATTGGAAGAACCCTCTGAAACTGTCATCTGAGGTCCAGGTGGGAAAAGCCCTGGCTTCCTGGCTCGCGGTATGAAATGGTGCAAGGGATTGTGAGGACATGCCCAGGAGCGTGTGTTCGAGTCCTGCTTCACGCAGCGCTCTGTCTGCAAGCCTTCATGGTGAACGGTCCTAGCTGTGCAGGCATCGAAGTGACTTCGGAGTTTTCAGAACTCATGGTACGGGGACTCGGCGCCATTTGCCTTTGGATGAGTTCAGAAAACCTGGGACAGTTTGTAAAATGTGATGCTTGGGCAGCTCTCCACTGGGGGCGGGATTTTGTTAACTTCCACTTGAATGTGGTTATACACAAGGAAGGAGGTACCAAGGGGGGTTATAATAACAGTATTTAAAATAATTTTGTTCCTGAGACTTTTTAGTGAATTGCATGTTTCCCCATGACCCCCGCCTCCCCCCCAGCCCCGAGTTAGCAGCTGTTGAACACAGAGAAGCAGGAACAGTCCTCTTGTGTTTGGCCGGGGAAGTCCATTGGCAGATGCTCCTAGAGCAGTGGGCTGTTTGCTTACATTTTTGCTGCCGACTTCTGCTTGTTGCCATGGTGGACAGTATGTTTCTGTCAATAATTTGGCCTGGCGTTGCCTGTCTGCACTGACTCTCAAACTTTATTGAACAACTCGGCACAACTGAACAAGATTAGACAGCTTTCGTCTTTTGGCTGACTGAAGTGGTTGCTAAATTTATAAGGGCAGGCAGGAATATTGCTTGGAAAGTTGCCTTTTCGCTGTGGAGAGCGTGCTCTCCAGCCTCAGAGCTGGTTGGACTGTGGAGCGTGTGTCCTGTCAAGTTTTGATCTGAGTGCCCATCAGGAACGACTTAGTACACAAGGTAAACTTCATGAAATATTTGTCTGCTGGAATTTTTTTGGAGAGGAGGGGAGGGTAGGTAACAGCGTGTCAGCATCAACTGCTGTAAAAAAGTCAGTCTGGTGAAAGTTTCTACACTCAAAAATTTCGTGCCTGACGTTGACTTTACTAAGGCAATTAGTTAGAATTTTTTCTTGTATTATGTATTTAAACTTTGCTTAGTTCCCCTTACAACTTTCATGTTCGCACGTGTTAGTTTAACTCACAGTGAGAAAAATAATAAAAGTTTAGTACTTGTGAAAAAAATCACTTAGCTGGAAAGACACCCCCTTTCCACTCCCCCCACCCCCCCTACCCGCCCCACCAATTACTTCCTTCTTCCAGGAGGCTGGGGAGGGAGGTGGTGGGGAGGGACGTGGGAGGATTCTGGTCAGACCATGCCAATTATTCAATTATTTGTGAAGTTGGATTCAACTGCTCATCATAAAGGCTTGGCTTCTAAGAAACTCACTCTATTATAGGGATGTGGGTTTAAGAGAAGAAAAGTTAATTTCTTTTAGGAAGATTAAGTCAAGGGAATCCCGTTTTCAACCTGGAACAGATTAGCGGAGCTTGGTTATTCTTTTAGCTAGAGAACACTAATTACATGTCGCAGTGGCTCTTGGTCAGGGCTCACTGGCTTTCCAGACGGAAGGTCCACTCTCTGGAATACAGAATTTGCATCTCAGTGCCACAAGTTCATTTCAAGTTGAAATTGGGAATAAAGATTTTATACAGGCGCAAATTAGTGGAAAATATGACTTTGGCCATTGGTAAGTTATAGGAGTTTTTATAAAACCGACTGAGAGTTTAAATGTTTTTGACACCCTTTTGCTTTACAGAACTGCAAACCCTTATTCTATAGCCTGCAACTTTACTGCTAACGAATTACGAGGGCAGAGTGGTGCCTCCAAGTATTAGAAAGAAAAATAAAAATGTAGGTTTTTTATTTTTTCCTCCGTTATTTTGTTTTTAAATTAGCAAAAGTGTGGTTTGAATTGCCTTTGTAAAGATCGATGTGTGAAAATGGGGTATTACACCCATTTTGTTTTTCCTTTTTAGTAGTTACTTGATAGATTAAACTCATAATTTATCCCATCATTACAAGATTGAGTGGCGAAGATCTGCACAAAATGATGCTAAATAATGTTTCACAGTTATCCTGCAGTAGTCAGCAAATTCACCGTAAAGACCAGAGCATATCTCATTGTTTCTTCTGTTTTGCAAGTTATTTGCTAGCCTGAGAAACAAAACAAAACAAAACATGCTTATTTCTTCCAATCCCAGACACAAGCAGAATGATGAAAATTGCTCCTGGCTTTGGGTAGTTCAAGTCATTAGTCATCACAAAACAGTAGTCGTGACCGTAGGTTATATTTTCACTCTTACCCATGTTTATAGCTGCACTTCCTTCTGAAGTTGTGCAAACAGCCATGAAACTGGTAAAATATATTTTTCCTGTTTTTTAGGTGGCTCTCAGCCAGTTATTACTGCTTTATGAAATACTTGGAAGATCAGTTTATGTGTTGGGATAAGATGTATTCAGAATCTGTCCGTCCAAAATGTACAAGGCCATTATAGATGTATATTTCAGCTCAAGAATGGGACATCATTCTCAGATTAGATGTCCGAGCCTTACCCGAACAGCTTTGTTTCCACGAGCACTTACCTTCCAGAACAGTCTGCTGATGAAATGCAGGGCTTGTTTGGGAACATGGAGTGTAGAATGTGTGTATGACTCTTAACAGATGAATTGGCCCATTTGTTGTGGATTCAGATCACTCGTTTAGTTTAATTTTATGCATGGGCTCTTTGATCTGCTATTCTAGAAAGGTCATCCAATCACATTTGCAGAGAGCCCTAATGGGTAGATGGGAAGTTCCTACAGATCAAAGGGGACGGAAGTATTAGGAAGCTGGAAAACTGAATGTTTGTGGAATTTCGTCAAGCCGTTTCTGAAGTATGTGAAGCAGCGTCTGGACCCCAGCAGAGAAGGAGCCTGTGTCCGCATCACTGCCGCCTTCCTCACCCCCAGAGCCATCTTGCCCTGGGAATTAGTCTTACCCCATTTGTTCTTGGTTCTCAGCTCTGTTCTACATGTCTTGCAAAGGGTACTATAGGTTTACCTTTACCCCTCATAACTGGTGGGTCTTTTGTCCCATTTTTAGCTCCACTAAACCAGTGGGTTATATAGATCTGACTTAAAAAAAAAAAAAAAAAAGAACAAAAACAGGAAAACTTTTGGAGCACTTTAGGTCGTTCCATCCGCAGATCACCCAGGGGCGCAGCGGGTGTCCGAGCTGCCATCACGACCCCTGAGCAGCCCGGCTTCCTCAGACACACAGGGGGAAGCTGGACACCCATGGCCTCAGGCTGGCAAAACTTTCCCTTCACTTGGGACCCGCGGGGATATTGGCAAGTCCATAATGAACACCTTCCCTGGCAGGTTCACTTGTCAGCTGGCGATGATAATTTGTGGACCCCTTCCATCTCAACTATTTAATAGGCTCATTTCCTGCTCCCCTTCGTCCTCCGATTGGTATTTTGGACCCTCATTCATAAGGTTTTGTCTGAAGACTATGTCATCATGGCCTAGCTTTCAAAGTTGCCAAGAATGAGAAACAGGCTTCTTTGGCGGGGAGGAGGGCTGGAGAGGGAGACCTAATTGATGACTGGTTTTGAATCGTTCCTTCAAGTGGCTCACAGGGCTTCCATTTCCCCCTCTTTCTCTAGAGGATGAAAGTCCTGGACAGACCTATCACAGAGAGAGAAGAAACGCGGTCACCATGCAGCCACAGAGTGTCCAGGGCCTCGGCAAGATCAGTGAGGAGCCTTCGACATCCAGCGAGGAGAGGGCCTCGCTGATCAAGAAGGAGATCCATGGGTCCCTGCCGCACCTGGCCGAGCCCTCCCTGCCATACCGTGGGGCTGTGTTTGCCATGGACCCCCGGAACGGTTACATGGAGCCTCACTACCGTAAGTGGCCCCTGCCCCGGCCCGCGTGTCCCGGGAGCGCAGAAGGCTGGGTGCGTGGGCGCGCACGCGCGCTGCAGGGATAATTACGCTCATATTAATTTGTATCAGTGTTTAATTTACGGCCCAGTTTTTTTTTTCTTTTTCTTTTTTTTCTCCTATATCCTGTCCATTCCTCTTTTTAGAGAGAGCCATTGTCTTACATCTCTAAACCAGTCCAAGCCTCCGCATGGCAGATATGAGGAAGGTGTCCATCTGTGGCTAATCCACATGGACCTTTGCTGCGAACGAGAACCAGATTTCTTCCACCCAAGCAGACACTGCAGGAGCAGAAGTGGTTGATGGGGGTAGTTATTAAAGTGGGCTGCACTGGCAGAAGTCCTGAACCACCACGATCTTCGTTTTGAATGATTTTTGGCTTACTTGTTGAGTCTGAACAAACAGACCCTTTTTTTGAGCAAATCAGTGCTAGATTCCTTAAATGTGGAAGATTCTTCTACAAGTTTTACTGGCTTCTCTAACCAGCAGAGCAGAAACACGGGAAGCTTCTTTTCTAGCACTAATAAAGTTGAAATAATTCACTAGGACTCAGAACACAAATAAATATATGATAGCTTTCTCCAAAGAAAAATGTATAAGGGTTGACTCCGTTTGTGGCCTGTTTCTAGTTAAAAAAAATATACTTTGGTTGTGGAGGTAATGAAGTTCCTAGGTGCCAAAGCTAAAGCTCTTGGCTACAGATTTATCACCTTGGCAGGATACAGACTTGCCATTTAACCTTCCTGGCTCCAATTCCAGATGACCCATTGAGCTCCAGAGAAGGGGACTGGTTTGTGTTTCCCCTTTTCCACATCATTCAGAAATTTTAGTGTTTTAAGGCAAAAGGTCATTAGCCAGATGACTGATTAGCAAGGACAGCTGATTAGTGCCTCTCCCTACGCCCCCCCCGAAAGTGCCCAGGATAAAAGCTAATTTCATCCCTTCGTTAGCTGGCTCGTAGCAGAGGGAAATGTTCCTTCATCAGGGTACAGATCAAAGAACCTGGAGCAGCCTTACGTCTCAGTAACTGCTTTCTCCCTGACCAGGTTACATTGTTGGTAAAGATGGAAGTCACACTTTTTTTTTTTTTTTAAAGCTGCCATAAGGATGGAGGAAAAGGTTTTATGGATTCTTCTAGGTTTTTTAAAAAAGACTGCGACTTCTCTGATTAAAAAGTGCTTCTCAGCCCTGTGGCTACAGTTTTTACAGATCCAGAAGTGAGGAGAAGGTGGGCGCTCACTTCTTTTTCTGCCTTCGTTAAAGTTTATTTCGTTTTCTTTTAGGAGCAAGAGTTTACGATGGTGTTGGCAGGGTGTTCCTGTTTTCTCCGCTGTGTTTTTATCTGTGGGTCTCTCTGAGATAGCGTCCTTGCAGAAAATGTGAGGGAACCTACACACTTCCTCCCTACATTAATACTCCTGAGTGTATTTACTTTTTAAAAAGAATCAAGTCTAGTTTATTAGCCACAAGTTCCCTGCATTGTTTTCATCCTCATGTGTGAACACAAACTTTCCCAATCCCATATTTATGTTTTGCTTTCTGTTGCAGACGCCCACTAATTAGTGAGGTCTATAATTGGGCAGGACAGCTGACGAATACTTCTTGTCTGATGGATGGAAGTGAGCAGATGACCGTTAAGTCTCTGTCTGTGCTGTTCAACTTGCAGCTTGCTCTTGGTTCGTTTCTTCTAACGGTCGGCCCGTCCACCCCTCTCCCCTTCGTCTGAGGGATAGGCTTTCTGCACACCTGGGATCCTTGACACTCTTGCCAGTGTGTGTTTTGACCCACCTCTTGGGTCTCAGTATTAATTAGCACAGTGCCCTGTGGAGCTCTTAGTGGGGCTTGGAACGGTTCTATTTAGGACATGACCAATACATTGGATGTCCCTAACTTTCCCCACTGTATTTTTCAAAGCACCGTTAAGACTGCGTGATGACTGACAGACTGTGGATGTTGCCTGTAACCAACTGACAGATGCCATTTTGACCAACCCCCGCCCTCCCAATATACTCCCTGAACGGGTCATAAGGAAATGAGATCCTTACATATACAACATGGATGGAACGATCTAGAGATCACACAGATTGGATTACCATTAAGGGGCAGAGGGCTCAACTTCCAGCTTTACCATATAGTGGCTGTGCGGCATGGTCAAGTGTGCCGACCCCTCCAGGAGTCATGTCCTCACCATTTATTTGGTGTTGTAATGTGAGCGCTGCTCCACGGTGTTTTGCTGAGAATTAAGGGACACAATGCAAATACGGGATTTAGTAAAATCTCTGGCTCATGGTGAGTGCTTCAGATTATTATGGCACGTGTTTTCCTGTGCCCCTATTTCCTCCTGTTCCTTCCTTTCCATTGTCATTGCCATCATGACCATCATCACCACCATTATCATTGCCACCATCGTCACCATCACCACCACCACCATCATCACCACCACTGTCACCCGTCACCATCATTCCTATCATTACTACCACTACCATCATCATCACCATTACCACCACTGCTACCATCATCACCAGCACCACCGGCACCACCAGTATCACCATCCCCACCATCATCACCATCATTGTCACCACCATCATCATCCTGTTACCATCATTGCCATCATCACCACCATTACCGCCAGTATTGCCACCACCGACACCACTGCTGTCCCGGCCACCAACATCACCTTCACTAGCACCCCCATCATTACCACCACCACCATCGTCACCACCACCACCATCACTACCCTCATCGCCATCATCACTACCATGACCACCTCCACCGTCACCACCTATATGTGATGAGTTCCATCTCCAAACCGAGTTATTTTTTTAGTGCTGCAGTCATGTTTCTCTGCCTCCCTGAGATCTGCATCTTCTGGAAACAGATTAGAGATTGAGTGGACTATAAACTTTAGGAAGAGTGTTGGTATGGTCAGCACTGTGTACGGTAGCCTTCTGAGCAGACCCTTTCTCCCCGAACCTTAGTGAATTGACTATATATATTTTTTTCTATTTTGTAAGTAAGGATTTACTTTAATAACAAATACAAGCAATATATGTGGAAAAAAGAAAGCTACAGAATTATTCATATGAGATATTTTAAAGATATCCCCAAGGAGTTAGATAGGATGTAACTTTACTTTTTCTAGAACTGTATTGGATGTTTTAGTCTTATACCAGCATAATGAGTGTGTCTTGGCACTTTAAAATAAAATCTGTCTACCTTATCTGGATTTAATTATCCAGAGAAGGCTAATGAATGACCAATGCAATGCTGAAGTTGATCGATCCTTCCCAAATTTTTAGTGTATGAGAAAAGTGCTGTCTTTTTAAAAATGAGGCATGAAAGTTCGATCACCTTTCTTTACTTGTCAGTCCCGCAGCAAAACTTCAAACCACAAGTTCACTGCAGTCAAGGTTCAGAAACATCTTTGTAGGCTGTTCCCCTTTCCTGTGAACCATTGTCAGAGATTGTCGGAGAGAAACAACCTCGTTGACAACCAGGTTGTCGGAGAGCAAAGACTCCTCTTATCCAGGGTAGCTGGGCATGTGAACACTCCCAGGAATTCCTTCGTTTCTCTGTGGTTGGAAAATGTGGACTTTCCAAGATGCCTAATTTGCGTTTCTATATATACTGACTTGGTATTTCTAACGTGTGGGCAGGCTTCCTGTAAGACCGGAAAAGGGAAAATTGTTTCTTCCCCCCTCTGAAGGACATCTGTACAATTTTTATGGCGCAAGACTTGATTATCCTTGGGTATGCAGTGTTACGTCCTCACAAAGGGTACTTAGGCTGGATTCAAAGTCTTTTAGGTTTTGTGGGTTTGACTTTAAAAAAAAAAAAAGAAAGAAAGAAAGAAATACCAGGGATAGCGGATACTTCAAACATTCATAACATATGTTTGGAATAAAATGCTCCCAGGGGCCACTGGAGGGTATGCTCTCCTGGAGGGCTGCCGTGGAGGGCTTGTATGTCAAGGCAAGAAAGTAGGCGTTCGAGCCGCACGGCTTAGACCTCAGACATGGTGTGATGCTGACAGGTCGGTGGCCACAGGATCACTGGCGCTTTGTGACTGGGGAGAGCGTGGGAGGGGCTGGTTTGCAGAGACCTGAACTGCCTGCCCCCGGACTTGGGATTAGGACCCCCATTTCCCTCCAGAAGACTGCTCAGCAGTTTCCAGCTGCCTCTGCTCCGTGGGTCGCCAGGTACTTCGAACTCCATCACCCCCGCGTCCCCTCACTGCCAGGCACGTGTGTGTTCTCTTAGGGACCTGGCGCAGGCAAGTGACATAATAGTTAAAGCATCCCTGTACCCTGGCCAGTGCCTAACTTGTTTACGAGAAAACATGTGTTTCATTGTCTTCTGTCTTCTTGGGGGAGTCTCGTTTTCTGACTGTCCCTGCAGAGGCTTTGTGGGGAGCGTCTGGGATGCAGGGAGTCCTGCAGCATAGGGGCCCCCACTGGTTCTGTTACGAGGAGTAGAAGGACATCCACTTTTCTAAAATTTCAGTTCTCTTTTTGCAGTTTGAGGGTCGTGAAGATGCTTTTCTTCTGCCCCCCGCTGCTCCCAAGCAGTAGTAATCCCTCACGGAAAATATGATTCATTCCTCCGTGCAAATGCTTTGATTGAAAACACACCACTGGTATCCTTCCTTATGGTTCCCCAGCTCAGATGACAGAACTATTAGTTGCTAATTAGCAAAACCTGAGGAATTAGCTTAAAGAAAAGAAACTGAATTTTTAATTGCTTGCATTTATTTTCTGTGGAAAGCTGATGTGCCAAGGCCACTTGCAGTCTTGTGTGCTAAAAAAAAAAAAGTAAATTTTTTTTTCTACCTGTCTGTCTTTATATTAGGTGACTTCCTAGAGCCCTTAGAAATATACCTTCTAAGCAAGTGGAAGACAAGATGTGTATTTTACATATTTAATAGGTGCACCTGCTCACGTCTCTCTTACTATCTAGAGACAGAGAGACAGAAATGCCTACAAGGCACAGATGAACCATTTGGGGTCGACCACACTGCACAGACAGTGACAGTTCCCCGAGCACTCACCGTTCCATTCTCATCCGGGCTGTCTGTTACTGCTTTGGAGAACAGTTGATGAACCAATCAGGGGTGTTTGTGTCTTTCGTTTTGTTTTTTTGAAGATTATACTGCTGAGCCAGGAAGCCCGGTCGATGCTGGGTCATACTTTAAGGACTTTGCCAAACATTACTTCTTCCCCTGACAGTCTTGAACTGTAGGGGGATCTGGAACGGGGAGACACAGTCCACGAACCTTTGTAGAACTGGTATTTGTGAGCTCCAAAATAGCTCTGTGATTATTCTTGTCCTTCTATGATAAATTGGATTTTCTCTCAGTAATCCAGAGGTCACATTGAAGGCTTGCAAACTGTGAGCCACTTCCAACAGGTTTTTTTTTTTTTTTTAGGATTTTTATTTATTCATTTGACAGAGATTGCAAGTAGGCAGAGAGGCACAGAGAGAGGGGAACGGAATCTGGCTCCCCGCTGAGCAGACAGCCCGATGCGGGGCTCGATCCCAGGACCCTGGGATCATGACCTGAGCTGAAGGCAGAGGCTTAACCCACTGAGCCACCCAGGTGCCCCTCCAGCAGGTTTTTAAGGAGCTATTGCAAGGTCACTAACTCAGTCTTGCTGAAAGTGGTAGATGTTTAGGGATAATCTTTAGGGTTTCAGGTTGAGTCTAACCGGTGAATCTTGATTACTCTTGGGCCTAATAGGACTGTGACTCTACAGTCCAGTCTTGGGATGTGACCCGAGAAGCTGGAAACCAGCAGTGAGAAAAGCTGTCTGGAAAGTTTAATTTGATTTTATTCATTGAATTTGGGGGGATGCATTGATTAGAGGAGAGTAGGGAGAAGTCTGAAGGCCATTCAGGAGAAGGATGGACAGAATGTTCTAGGGAAAGTCAGTTGGCTGTCGGCCATGCCCTGGCCCAGAACCCCCTTCCCTGGTGGCCCACCACAGTCCTCCCCTCAGGCACGCCCAGCCCCCTGGCCGCTACCTCAGCCACCCTGCTCCTGCTGTCATTCTGTGTTTTCCTCCTGTCTTCATGGTCTACTGACTCTCAGGGTCTTTCTAGAAGCCACTTCCTTTGAAAGTCCATTTCACAAAGGTATTTCCCTTCCCTGGACACTGATGGACGTGTAATTCTCACCTCAGCACCTCACGGCTGTGTTTTGTGCTGGCCCGTGTATATTAGTGTTTGGAATCACATGGTGGCCAGGGGCAGTCCCCAGCTCTTACACCTGCCCAAGTCCTGGGACAGGACCCAGAAGGCCTAGCTGTTCTGTTGCTTGACCTTCATTGCCCCACAGATGAAGTGTGTCCTGAGCCTGCCACTCAGGAGGGGCCCCTTGGCAAGACACTGATGCTTCTGCTTCTGTTTTAGTGCCAGTCCCCCTACGCCAACTCGGACTCAAACACAGTCACCCAGTCCTTTCTGCAAGTAGGCATTTGTGACACATGGATATATTTCTAAATTGCACCTTTCAAAACCAGCAAAAATACTTGTTCTCGTGTACTTACAGCAGCTGGACAACTCCTCGGGTTCTCCTCTGGCATGGCTGGAGGTACTTTGGAATAAGTTGGCAATTTACTCGCTGACTTGGGTGAGGCTCTTTTTTTAAGAACCATGGGATTAGCCCAGGAGATCTGCCTGGCTCGTGTGTTTTCACGCCTGTCTAAAATCAGACAGGTAGGTAATTTTTTTCTGTGGCTAAGGTGAGCACGATATCTGTCTTTCTTTTTCCAAGTTTTAATGATTTGTTTTGCGCTTAGCAATCTCTAGGCCATTCACGATTTTGGTAACATCTTTCCAACTTGTTAGTGTCCAAGTATGCGTGTAATCCATATTAACAGGACCCTCCATCTACAGATCGGTTTGGGATTATGAACCCGGTTATTTAAATATTCCATGTAATTATTTTCCTTTTCTAATTTGGCGCCCGCCCAACACAGCGGCCTTTTAAAAAATTTTTTGGTAGCTTTTAGTACCCCCACCGCCCCCACCCCGACCCGCTAATCCCTTTCTTAGCCTGAAGCATGAGAAACACAGCAACTCTGGCCATTTCTCAGCCATCTGCTAACAACTTTCTGTCCCATTTCCTAATGGAGCAACATTATCCTTAGTCCCTCCTCCTTTTTCTTGTATAATTAAAGAATGTTACCTTTGATGTCTCTTGAAAGTTGTATCTCCTGTCTTGCTTTAGCTTTCTTGATCTTGTACCTATAAATTTGTGCTGCATCTTCATTCTTCTTAGTGAAAGGGCCGGATTTTTCTCTCTTTGTGCCTTTTACAGTTTGATTTAATAGAGGGTAACCGATCTGGCATTTTATGGCTCTGTCCTTCCTATGTTCTGATAGCGTTTGGATTCTTATGGTACTCTTTGAAAAGTATCCAACTTCCTCAAATCTTTGAGCTTTTACATTCTGCTCTTTATACTTTGGGTTTCTCCTAAAATTAATTGTTCCTATCTTCCTAATGTCTTCCCTTCTTTTGCGGGGAGGGGGTCTGGGCTTTTCATCAACCTCAGTTCTGATGAGTTTCTTCCTCTTAGAACATAATGAGGAAAATTCTTGATTTTTTTCAGCTGTTGGTATTTTTTGTTTATCTGTTAGTCGTTTGTTTTTTTGGCGTGTGCTTACTAGTGGCCTCCCAAGTGCCAACCCGTGTTAGAAAGAACGAACAGAGTCACTGCTTCCATGGACCTTCGGGCTGGTGGGACATTGAGACGAATATATAAGCCCATACAAAAAGCCAACACAAAGAATGTTTCAGAAAGGCAAATGCAGGGTCCTTTGGGAGTAGGTAACAATATGCCTGACCCAGACTTGGGCCCAGAGGGCTTCGTGGAGGAAGGGACATCTGAACTAAATCCTGTGGCAGAGAGGTGGAGAGGATCCTTCATGGAGGAAATCGTTTGTGAGGACCCAGGAGGAGTGTGGTTGGAGGGTGGAACTCAAGGAAGGGGGTGTTAGCAGACATCTTCCTGGGGAGCACCTGCTTCTCTGCCCAAGTCCCTGGGGAGATCGCTAGGACGTGTGTCAGAGCTTTGGGGTATTTCAGCTTTGGATAACTGTGTTTCCCATTGCTAACCCAGAGTTTCTTTGTCTCAGGGACTTTGTTTCATGTCCTCACTCACATTTGCAGGCATAGGATTCCTGACTTCTGACCACGGCTCTTTCATTGGTCACCAAGCACGTGGCTCCCCTCCCTGTGAGGCGTGCCCTGTCTTCCCTTGAAGACAACAAACTCCATTAATACTTGTTCTCAAACTTCAGAGCTCTTCTGTGTTGGGTGACCTATGTAATCATAGTATCTTTCTTCTCTCTTTTTTTCCTTAAAATTTGTATTTATTTGAGAGCGAGTGAGTGAGAGCACAACTGAGGAGGGGCAGTGGGAGAGGGAGAGGCAGACCCCCCCACCCCCGCCTTACCTAGCAGGCAGCCTGATGTGGGGCTCGATCCCAGGACCCTGGGACCATGACCTGAGCCGAAGGCAGCTGCTTCATGGCTTAACTGACTAAGCCACCCGGGCGCTCCCCACAGTATCTTTCCTGATCTCAAAGTGCAAATCCCAAACACTGACAATAAATGGGGCTTAGTTTCTAATGAATTAAGAGTGTCCCATATCATCAAGAACCATTTTAACTTCAAAATATACAATGTTCACAAAACGAACAAACTGACCCTGGAGGTGTGTGTGTGTTGTTTTTTTTTTTTTTTTTTTTTTAACGCAAATGTAACATCAGTCAGGCTAGAGAAAGTGCAAGGGGCCCATGGTGAGGTTGGGGGCCTGAAATGAAGTGAAATTCAGCGGGGGAGTCCAGTCGCTGATGTCGCTGGGGGGAAATGGGAACAAAGCCCTCCAGGGGAGGCAGAAGCCGCCATCCAGCCTGGACGGAGAGGATCTCAGGAGAAGGTGGTGGGACCCCTGAGGAGGAGACGCGTCCCCTCCGCGGGGGCTGCCAGGCTAATCAGCAGACATTGTGCAGGGCAGACGAAGCCTGCTCCAGGAAGCTGGGTGTTTACTTGACCCCTGGGGGGGCCCCAAATCTGCATCCTGATTGTGTTCATGACTCATGAGGGGAATCGAAGGAGTCGCCTGTGTCCTAATTTACAGAGAGGATCAGATAAGCACGCGTGGCAGAGGCTGGAACAGGACACCGCCTCTTGCTTCGTCTTGCTTTTGCAGAATAAGCCTGCTTTCAAAGGCAGCAGGAATTCACGTTTCCTCCCCATCCTTTTTTCTCCTCTCAAGTAAGGCCTGTCATGAAACGTCATTGCCACTCTGCTTCCCGCCCATCTGCCTTCTGACAAGATCTCACCCGTGACCCCTGCGATCTCAGCTTAGATCCACAGATCTGACCCTTTTGATCAAACAGGTGATTTACTCGTATATTTAATGTATTGAAGGCTGTGGGATGTATCTTTAGGTAGCCTCTATCTTTTATTGCTAGTGATGTCTTGAATGTAGTCTGGGTATCACTTGCGACAAGACGATGATATAGGAAGACAGTGGATAAGCGGTTGGAGGCCCCTGAGCGCCTCTGGCATCCCCGGGCCCTTCTGAGCATGCCCCTGGTGGGTGAGCTTCAGGTCTTACCCCACTGGGTATGTGGTGCATGATATTTATCCTATTTCAAAAATCCTCTGCATTTTGTGAGAGCCTGCTGTGGGCCAGACATTGTCTAGGTCCTGACGGGTCCGCCAAGATCAGCTCACCCTGCAGCTTGAGGATGTGCACCAGAGCCCGGGGCAGAGGGGTCTCATTATGGAGCCAGCACAGCTGATGCTTGGAGCCTGACAGAGTGGCTGGTGTTGAGGGGAGAGACTCAGGGCACAGTAATGTACCAGGCCTTGCTTGGAGGTGTCTTTGCTGCTGAGGCCCAGAGGACAGAAGAAGCCAGCCATGGGAAGATTGAAGGGGAGAGCATTCCACATACAGAGTGGAATTTGTGGGTGTGCTGCTATCATGTCCAGGAGCAGAGAGAGGGTTAGCAGGATGGTTTGGTGAGGGAGTGGGGCAGGTTTGGGGGGGGGCTGGGGACAATTGTGGGCCAAAGGAAAGGCCTGGGAGGGAGTGATGTGGTTGGGTTTTTTCCTTGGGGAGTATTACTCTGGCTTGTGTGTGGGCCTGTCATGAGGGCAGAATATAGAATTAGGAAGTGGCTCAGCTCAGGTCATAGTGACCGAGGCAGGAGAGAAATGGTCCTGCTCTCTTAGAAATCATAGCAGGCAGAAATCAAACCCTCTCTTTGTGCCACGTATTACGCCAGGACTTGGAATTCATTAAATCCCCACAGTAACCTTAGGAGAAGTTGTCATGATTTTCCCCATTGATAGACGGGGAAGCTGAGGCCAAAAAGGCTAAGAAAAGTTGCCGATTTTTACATGGTTCTGAAGTGCCTGAGCCAAGGTTTGAACTCACATAGTCTGGCTCCAGAGCTCAGATTATTAAACCATGCTTTCCAAGTGCAGTCCAGGTGGGCCATGGTCCCTGCTAAGCCCCACAGGGGGACCCTGGGGATAGAGCCAGGACGGGGAGGCGGTGCTGCCAGTGGTGACAGGCAGGGGTCTGGTGTGCCCATGGGAGGGTCTGCCGGCACTGCTGAGTGGATACCAGTGGGTTGTGGGGGCAGAGGGGGGGTGTGGGCTGTGTGCAGGAGCGCCCCGTGCTGTCCTCTGTGGTTACCGTGTTCTAGGAATCGCTCTGTGGGAAGGAGGGGAAACTCTTTCTCAGTGATGCTCTCCTGAAGAGCTGGAAGCTACCTGTGATGTAATCACAAGCAGGCCTCCTAGCTCTCTCCGCACCCCTCTGTTTTGGGGGATAGGCGTGTTGGGGAACTCTGACAGACCCCACGGCAGACCCCTATGTGGAGCAGTTACTGCATGCCGGGTGCTGGGCTAAGGACTCATTTAGTTTTTTGTTTGGTTTTGTTTTAAGATATTTATTTATTTATTTATTTGACAGAGAGGGAGAGTGAGAGCAAAAGAGCACAAGCACAGGGAGCAGCAGACAGAGGGAGAAGCAGACTCCCCACTGAGCAGGGAGCCCAATGTGGGGGGGGGTACTCGATCCCAGGACCCCGGGATCGTGACCTGAGCTGACGGCAGACGCTTAACTGACTGAGCCACCCAGGAGACCCCGGACTCATTCAGTTTTTGCACAAACCCATTTCAGGCTGTGAGGTAACTGAGATTTAGAGGGAAGTTACTCACAGAGAGGTTTGAGGCTGGACTCTGTGGCTGAGGGTTTGGACACTGCTGTCCTACTCATCTTGTTAACTTCGTCCTCCGCCAACGCATCCTTGTTAACCACTAATCCTGCAGTGGCTTTGGGGACCTGGGCCATCCATTTGGACCACAGATAAGATTCGTTATGTGGACTTGACTCCAAAGAGCAGCCTGTAGAGGTGACTGGAGCTTTCCCATATTAGCTGAATAATCTGGACCCACCTAGGCCCCACCCCAGCAGCCCCTTACTTGTCCCTCTGTGTGATGGCACAGGGCAGCAGATCACCCTGACTGCATGGAGAATTCAAATCCAGTTTGAAATTTCTCCTAATTAACATTTCCCTTCTTCCTTCCAAATATCAAATTTATGGACTCTCAGGAAATTCACAGAGCGCATATGCCGATGCTGTGTTTTCTTCCCGCTTGATGCATCCCAGCTGTTACTAACTCTCATGTCCGCCTCTCGTGATTTTATGAGGGGTTCTGAACTATGATCTGAAATGCTCCCCTGAATGTTAGACCTTTGGCAGGGGGCGAATTTCAGCATTCGTTGAGAGTGACCCTTGTGCCTGTTTCAGCCAAGCATGCGTGCTTTATTTCTCTCCGGTGCTCTCCCGGGGGCCCTGTGGTGATGTGTGTTTGCAGACCTTGTCATGGCCTGGAGGGCCACATTGTGAGGGCTTGTCAGTGCTCCTGTCACTGTGTCTTCCACCCCGGCCGATCGGACCTCAGCATCCTCAGTATCCTTGGTCCTGCACACAGCTCCTGCCCTTAAAGGCAAAGGAGATTTTCATTGGCATCCTCCTGATCCAGGGCAGATACAAGTTCCTTGTAGCACTTTAGTGAATCCTAGAGGCCACCCCAAAATGCTCTTTTCCTCTCTTCTTTGTCCTGGGGTGGTTCGCAGGCACAAGGAATTGAGTTGAGGGCATGAAGGGTTCAGACGCAGCATTCGGTCCCTCACACTCAGTTTTTCCTAAACACGAGTCCCTTTTAAGCATGGTTGTTTGAACTTGATAGTTTATGCAGTGGCCGTATGTTCTTACCATCCAAGAGCAGTCACCACACGGGGGGACAGAAATTGCCCGGCGATGACAGAAGCCAGTGGTCAGCACTTGGGACAGTCTGCCCCACAGAGGAGAAGAGTGTGGAGACCTGCCTTAGAGTGCCTTCTTGTGAATCTACTCCAGTAGGATATTCCTAAAACATTCTTACTTTTGGAGAACACTGAGCCTTGTTCCTTTGATGCCAGTCCTCTGCTATCGGTCTTTAGATTTTCTGAAACATTTCTCTAATAATGAGCCACTGGGTAAGCTTGACTTTAAGGCATGTGTTAGCTTTTTAGTTTAGTTTTGTTTTGTTTTTCTGTTGTTTTAGGTCCTGAATATTAAAATTCCAATCAGAAGCTCTGTTACACAGAGCTTGATATCAGAGCTGTCATTGGTCCCTCTTCTGAGAAGAGTCGAGATCCTGCAGGGTGCGGATATAGGATGGAAGCCTGAGTCTTCATGTCATGTGTGAATTCCTCCCTGACAACAGTGTGTTGAAAGGACTCAGTTAGGAATGACACCCTGGTTCCGTCTGGCTAGAGGCTTGGCAAAACCTGTTCTTGTAGTGTCCTCTCTGACAAGTCATGTCACATTGAGTAGAACCATGAGAGCTAGTATTCGGTCAATGCCAAGATGAGATGACATTTGCGTCTCCAGTCACTTAACCGTGGCCGGGTTTCGCTAGGATGCCACTCCCTAGTGATGAGATTCCAAAATGGGAAGCTGAGGCAGGTCTGAGCAATGTTGTCTCCTTGAAACCGATTGGTAAAAACCAAACAGGAAAAATGGATTTGTAAAAGATTGTCTCATCTGTGATGATTATTCAATTACTCCAATATTAGATATTTTCCCTAGAAAAGACCCAGAGAGAAAACTTGAAGTTCTCTTTGTAATGTAAACTTTTACTGTATTTGTGTTCAAATTAGTAGAGCCTGGGTGGCTCAGCTGGTTAGGCGTCTGACTCTTGATTTCGGCTCAGGTTGCAAGCTCAGGGTTGTGAGATCGAGCCCTGTGTCTGACTCCATGCTGTGTACGGAGCCTGCTTAAGATGATCTCTCGGTCTCCTCCCTCATCTTGAAAAAAAATTATATTTATAAATGGCACGTGCTCACTTCAGCAAATGATAAAGGGTCCAAGGGCTTCAGATGGAAAGCTAAAGTTGTCCCCATCTTTTCTCCTTCAACCCCAGTGCCAAGCACAGTTTTTCCTATTTCTGTTTTAGTTCTTTTGGTAGACAGCCATCATAACTTGAGAATGTGCTTACACTTTTATTTCCTGACATTGACTATCGATACTTTCCCTCAACACTATTTATTGACTCTCCAACAGGAGAGGAAACCTTTGATATCCCCACATTGTACGCTTCTCTTCTTTCCACATTGATATTATACTGTTGGTGTTCCTGTTATTTCTCTGGTGGTTATTCTTTGAAAGAATAACTTAAATCTCTATTGCTTTTTTCATCAACTCTTCATAGTAATGTTTGATTTTCTAGTTCAGAAGGTGAGAATATTAGGTGACTATCTCTGGCCTATCTTTTGGAGCCTAGCTTTTCCATTATAGGGTCTGTGTTGTTAATTTCTCCATGGGATCAGGAGGCTCACTTGGTTGGGCATCTGCTTTTGGCTCAGGTTATGATCCCGGCGTCCTGGGACACAGCCTGGCATTGGACTTCCTCTTCCTTAGGGACCCTACTTCTCCCTCTGCCTACTGCTCCCCCTGCCTGTGCTTTCTCTCTCTGACAAATAAATAAATAAATAAACCTAAAAACAACCAACCAACCAACCAAAAAAACTCTTCTGTAGGATCTTCTAGTCAGCACCACATCTGCTGTGTTTCTGTCCACAGGTTGACTTTATTATTATTTTTTTTTTAAGATTTTATGTATTTGACAGAGATCACAAGTAGGCAGAGAGGCAGGCAGAGAGAGAGAGGAGGAAGTAGGTTCCCTGCTGAGCAAAGAGCCCGATGCAGGACTCCATCCCAGGACCCTGGGACCATGACCCAAGCCTTAACTCACTGAGCCACCCAGGCGCTCCCACGGGTTGACTTTAAAGGCTGAAAATCAGTCGAGTATCTCCAGCCTTGCTTCTCTGTGCCTCTAACATTTTAATCCTTAGCAATGATGGGTCTAGCAAGTGCTAGACAAGTGCTTTATCTCTTCTTACCTTCTCTTCACTGCTTACATACCTGTTTTATTACATTTTTCTAGTTGCTTCAGCTTTTCCTCTATTATTTGTCTTTGTAAGACCCTTACAGTTACCCCTCAAACTCCTGCCTTTACCATTTGCACTTAAAGGAGAGTGTCCATCTTTCCTGGGCACTTCGTTCTGCCAGGCGGTCTGGACTGGGTGTCTGGGCACCAGCCTTCACCATCGTCAGCACTGGAATGACTCTTTCTTGGGTCTTACACCTTTGTCATTCTTGTTATACATTGTTTGATGTGGTATATCCAGTGACTTCCCAACAACAGATCAGGTACATGTTCTGAGTTCTGGCATGGGGGAACATACCTTTATTCTGCCCTTGTTTTGCTAGGATTTGCACTTGAAAAATCGTCTCCCCTGTTTTGTTGGAAAGTGTTGCTGCATTTCATGTTAACATCCAAAGTTGTAGATGAGAAGTCTGATGCCTGTTTGATTTTCAGTCCCTTTAGATGCAGATCTTTTTGCCCTTAGTGTCTGAAAGCCTGCCTCTGGATGCAGATAATTTAAATGGAATTTAATTTGTCTTCATTCTGCTTATCCAGTTGGTAGACCAGTTGGAAGCCGCACTTGTGTCTCTGGAGAATACTTTGTGTTCATTCTGTCTAATTATTCTACTGCCCCGTGTTCTTGTGTTCTCGGTTCACCTTTTCTAGATTCTGCTTAGTTGACTGTTAGGCCTCCCAGGTGATTTTTCTGCACCTTGTATCTTTTTCTTTCATATTCTCTGTTTCCTTTGGTTCTGTGGTCTGGGAAATTTCATTGAATTCATCTTTCAGTGCTTTTGGTGATACATTTAGTGATCTTATTTTCAATTTCTGAGTGCTCTTTAAAAAATTCTCTTATGGCTCCCTCTTTGTAGCATGTGGCTCTTGCCTTTTATATGTAATATTTTCTCAGAATCCTCCAAAACTTGCCTCTAGGGTTACTTTTTCTTGATGATTCCTCTCCCTGTGCCCTTCATCCTCTCCCAAGACTCTTGATTCCAGTGTCCACTGACCCTATAACTGTGGGCAAGGGGTCTGCTCTGGGCTTCCTTTGCTCAGGCTTATGTAAGGAAGGAGGCTTGCTTTCCTCACAGTGTACATGCTGCCCATACAAATGAGTTGGCAGGATTTCCTTGAGAGAAATACGGCAGGGCCTTCCACATTCCAGGATGTGGAGGGCTTGATTCTGGGGAGCAGTGGGAACTAGTGTGCCTTGGGCATCTACCAGGGCCCCTGCCGGACAGACTGGAGGTTGGAGCTGGTGTGGTTCCCACGGCGAGTGCAGTTCAGTGAGACACTAGAGTTAATCCACATTAACTTCACTTTTACCCAATTTTTTGAAGAAGAGGCATGATGATATTATTTGGGAAAAGTCCAACTACCTTTGTCCTTGGTGCATTGGGGCAGGTCACATGACAGAGGTTCCATGTAAAGATCTGCCCAGGCCAACACTTTCTGCCAGGCCAACACTTCCTGGGCCAGCTGTTCCTTCTTTCGTTGCCCTCTTAATATTCTAGGCTGTTGCTTCTTTACAAGCTTAAGGTATAATTCTAGTCTTTGCCAGGTTGTGTCTTACAGATATTAGTTGAAATTCCTTGTCCTGATTTTGTTTCATTGACTGTGTTACGAGGTTGGGCTCTGTCCCCAGGCTGCCTGGGTTCGAATCCTGGTTCTGCCATGCCTAACATGTGATCATGGGCAGATTACTTCATTTTTGCTAGGGAAGCCTTTACCTTCTCACCCCTGCAATGGAGATTATAACAGTCCCTGCTTCATAGGCTTGTTTTGAGGATGGAATGATGTAACATGGGATTTATAGACGTGCCCAGCACAAAGTGCTTTTGCAAGTTTTTTTATTCTTTGTAAGTATTTTTATTATTGCTATAACATTTCCTTCCATCTTTGGATTTTAAAGACATCTTCGGAGGGAATGGCATGAAATCTATTTGCCTAGCCTGCCCCTTGAATCGGAAATGATAAACTGATTTTTTTTTCCACCTACTGAAAAAAGACCTACGTCAATTAAACTTAGGATCCAGTCCTGACTCTGCCACCTTCTGATGGGGTGACATCCAGCGAGCATTTCACTCTGGTTTGATCATTTTTTAAATAGAGGTAGTAATGGTGACACAGAGTGGTGGCGGAATCGGTAGGAAAACACATTAACACTCCTGGCTTATTGGTTCCCCTTCTGTGGGCACCATGGCTCTCGTCACGCTCATGTCTTGGTCTTGAGCCTGGAGGAAGGTTCTCACACACCAAGATAGTGAGACTCAAGGGCTGTCCTCTTACGTCTTCGGATGCTGTTGGATCCCCTTTGATAGCTTTCTTTACTTTTAGCTTTTAGAATGGATCTTATGCTCTCTATGATTTTCTTCGAGAAGCTTGAACATAATGAAATTTAACCCTGAGAACTGGGAAGAGTCTGTCTACATTAAAAACTAGGAATGGTAGTTGTGTTCCATTTTGTGAAATCAGCATACCAAGATGAACTAGTACAACTTTCCACAGGCGACTGCCATCCCAGCCAAAACACATTTTAAAAGTCTTGCTTCTTCTCATGTGAGGAGCTAGTGGTTCATTTCCTTAGGAAAGCTTCCTCTCGTTTATTTTCTTTATCCAAATAGACCAATAAAATAAAATAAAATAAAATAGCAACTAATATGATGGTTCAGTAGAAACTTGAAGTAAATAGTTCAACTCTGTCTAATTCATAACAATTAAAATGGGTATATCAGCAAATTTGGTCTTAAGTCGAATGCCCATTTACTACAGACTTGTACATACAAGTTTTTCTCTTAAAATCTGTGTATGTGTTCCTATATATATGTATGTTTTCTTTCCTTTTTTTTTTGTTTTGCATGTTAAGTACATTTTAAAATAATTGGCTAATTTGCCTTCTTATTAATTAATTAATTATTTTTTAGCAGCACCCATTTTAATGTTGCCATGCTGTCAAAAAATCTTAAGTTCAGAGAGATCAGAAATACTGTAGAAAGCTTAACCTTGTCTTTGAATTGGAGAAGTTATTTCCGGCCTGTCCCAAATATAGTTAGGGTTTTACGATTTTACGTCGGTGCTGTATTAGATAGACTGCTGCGTTGTAGAAATTGGCTGTGGCGAAGAGCGGGGCATGGGGAACCATGGGGGTTGCATGTGCTGAGTAGTGGATACCACAGTCTGCAAACAGTTTTACAAGTCAGATCTCATTGAGAAGAAGGAGGTGAGCAGATTTATAAGCTTATAAGAACATGCTTGCCCCTTTCATATGAAGTAAATATCAGCGTGTTCCTTTTTTAAATCAAGCATAGTGGGCTGTAGCGTCAGGGAAAAACGTCTCTCTTGCAGCTTGGATGGAAGAGTACAAGACCAGAAATGGGATGATGGGCTGTCAATCAGAGGACAAGATCATGTGGCTAGAAGCTGGTGAAAAATTGCAGAGCTGAAAATCCCAGCAGCAAGCCCTTGTATGGGCCTAGAAGTTGGTGTAACCGAGCCAGGGATGGGGAGCAGAGCAAGGCTGGCCCTGGGCTGGCCCTCGTCTCTGTAGTTTTCTTTGGGGTCTTCACTCTTTGGGCTGGAGCTGGTCCTACAAGCCAGAACCAAGAACGCCACTTCTTCCCAGCCCTTTAGCTGCCCCTCTTCTGAAAGAAGGGGTTACAGAGCCCACAGAGCCCAGAACGATGAAGAAGGTTCTGGTGGCAGTTTCAGAATTGCTGGTTTAGTTCAGGTGACCTGTACACTTTTCTGAAGTTTTCCGACACTGCTGAGACTGACAGAAGACTCCAGTCCCCTTAAGACAGGGAGCTTACATGACTTCTTGCAAAAGGAAGGTCATGATGGAGTGGATTCTGATTCTCTTTTCGCATTGGCTACCGGGGAAGTCAGACTTCAATGGGTTGTTTAGCGAGAGCAAAGCTTGTGGTATCTGGGGCCCCGCATCTTTTCTACTTAACTTTTCCAACGTCTCAACCACCTCAGCCGTTCTCTGACTGAGTTTTTATTCAGTCAGCGTTTTCTACGTTTTCCCATGAATTTGTCTATGCCGCTTGGAATCTCCAGCAAAGTGAGGCAAAGTATTAAAATAATACTCCTCCAATCAGTCAGTAAGGAGGGTTAGAATTTCCCTGGCCATGAAAAGCAGTCCCAGAAGTGAGCCTTACTGAAGCACTCTGTGGAGAGAGACTTGTGTGACAGCGCAAGCCGATTGCTGAGAAATCCAGTATTGGATGAATTCGGAGCTCCCCTTAAATGGCAGACCTTTTCACAGAAACACAGATACTGCCCTTTGTCCCCGGCTGATTGGGAAATGTCAGATATTTGCAGCTTCCGAGACAGGCCCCAGAGGCAAACGAGTGTGGGTTTTAAACTTTTCTCACCTGCCATCATTGTGTGTATTAATGTTTCTCTTTTCAATCAGCTTCTTTTTCTTTTCTTTTTTTTTTTTTTCTTTTAAATCCCTTGACATTGAATCAGGTTGAGGGACATTTGCTAGGGGCCTGTCCTATTCCAGGTCCCAGAGGGCAGCGACTGGGTAAGCGCATTTTAATATTTTAGGATTGGCGTTCCTCCCGTTAAAACATGGGATTATTAATTAAGTTCCGTGGGGCTGGTGGCGCGTTCTTAAGCTATCACGGGCGTGCAGCTTCAGATTCTTGGCGCCCAGCGCCATCGAGCCCCACCGCCTAGCTCCTCCGCATGAATGCAGTCTAGTTACACTCAAAAATAAGAGGCTTGTCTCCCAAGGACAGCTCCACATTACGGGCGGAGTATAATCCTTAACATTGTTTTTCTTTGCTTTCAAATGGCTGGGGACAGTGAGTCAGAGTGAGAACTCCCTTTGTTTCATGTCGTGTGCGTGGCAGGGGAAGAATGTAGCAGGGCAGAAAATGAAGAAAGACATAAAAGGATCTCAGCTCAAGGAGGTCAGATCATCAGAGGCTTAGCGTCGCCTTCAAAGATGCCTGGGACAGGTGGCAGTTCAAGACAATCACAGCGGCCGCATCCGCTGGAGCTGAGATAAGGGATTCCTGCAGCAGCCTGCTATCTGGGGCCCGTTTGCTTTGATGTAACTCCGCCAGCACGACTTTGGGGAGCAGGCGACTGCCTTTCTCCGTGATAGGCTGCTGTAGTTCAGTCCTTTAAGGTCTCATTACAGTGCTCCTGGAGGATTAATCCTCTTTAAGGTTTACATGGGATGGTTTTGTCCGGAGGCCCAGCTGGGGACCACGGTGCCACCTGTACGTGGCATTGGGACAGCCTCTCTCCCCCGCCCCCAGCTGCTGGTACTCGCACTGAAAACTTTAGCATCCCTCGCCTTCCTCCCTGACAACAGCTTCTGACACGGAGGACCATTAGCACTAAGTCGTCAGCTTCTGCTACTCCTCCAGCCGGATCTTTGGGGTTTTAATATCTATTTTTCCGCTGTGTTCCCACATCTAGTCTGTCCCATTTTAGAAAGAAATCGCCATGTTGCTCGGCTCCACGGTGTGCTGGGAAGTTCTTTTGCCCCACTGCCCTTAAAAACACAGTTTTGTTTTTTGTTTTTTTAAAAGATTTTATTTATTTTATTTGACAGAGATTACAAGTAGGCAGAGAGGCAGGCAGAGAGAGAGAGAGAGAGGAGGAAGCAGGCTCCCTGCTGAGCAGAGAGTCCGATGCGGGACTCGATCCCAGGACCCTGAGATCACAACCTGAGCCGAAGGCAGCTGCTTAACCCACTGAGCCACCCAGGCGCCCCTAAAAACACAGTTTTGAAGACAGATTCTGTTGGGTGCATCAAGGAGAACATCTGTTTGCATAAATTTGGAACAGTTACTTTAAAAAATAAATTCCTTTAAAGAACAAGCCAAGCTTCAATTTTATGAGGTTCTCTGTTTCAAATACTCCCATCGGTTGGGGGAAAAAAAAGTGCAGATTTTTATTTTTGACTTAATACACAAAAAAGGCAACGGACCAAAACTCCTTCCTGAATCTCAGAAATCCAGTTTTTTCCTGACAGTTGGAACTTGTGGTTGAACAAAGCATGTCACAGACCCTCAAGCGGCACTTACATGGGGGCAGCGGGGATCTCTGAGGCCTGTGTTTGAGTGGGAGCACGTGGAGGGGTAACTTTTGGCCCCAGGGGGCCATATGCAGCTTCGTGCCCTTGGGGCTGGGGCTGGTTCCAGGATCAGTGGTGGGACATGGTGGCTTCTCATCCCTAAGTTAGTGCTTCAGGGCAAACTGAAGGTAGTGAACATCCTGCAAACTGCCTTTGCCCTGCTCCTCTGGTGTCAGTCTGGTTCTTCAGGGGAGAGGACTTCGCTCAAAACAAATGGCGTAACTGGTCAGTTTCCCAGAGTAAGTGCCATTCACGTGTGAATTCTGTGCAGGTCAGACTCTTTGCAAATCTGACATAATCTTTAAGATGACAGAAGCCAGCTAAGCTCCAGAAGTGGATTGAGTGAAGGAGAAAGAGCTAGTCATGTGGACCACTGTTCATAACAGCATGTGCTTGACTTTGAGTCTTCTGCAAGGGGTGGTTTTCTGGTGTGTTCACACTGCTTGAAACTTACCTGGCTATCAAAAGGTGTTCTTCGTGAGGCCGTTGAGAATCCTGGACCTCGCCCCAGACCTTCTGAGTTAGAATTCCTGGGACCTGAGTCTGGGATTCTGTGATTTTAGCCAGCGTTTATACAACAGATTGTGAGAACCACTGCTTTAAGTTAAAGATCGGATGTCAGTTGAATTCTTCAAATTCTTAACGGTATATACTGAGATTTTTCTGTTTTAAAAAGAGCCTATAAATTTGCTCTACTGATTGCTATACATTCTATCCCTGTTTGAATTATACTTTACCTTTTTTGATAGTTGCTTAAATATCAATTTGAATACTCATGATGAAATCAACTTACTTTCCCAATATGGTAAAGAAGGTTGGTTACCAAATTATTTGATGCTATGGAGAATTTTTATTTATTATTTCTTAATTGTTGTGCCTAAAGTGAATTAGCTACAGGCAGTAAAGGATAATCTGTAGAATTGTTTTGTGTACCTGAATTTTTGTTTAGGGGATAGAAATGAAAACCCCTAAAGGCTTTTTTTTTTTAAAGATTTTATTTATTCATTTAAGAGAGAGAGTCCTACTTGTGATCACTGTCTGTCAAATAAATAAACAAAAAATCTTAAAAAAAAAAAAGAGAGAGAGACAGAGACAGAGACAGAGAGAGCACAAACAGGGGGAGAGGTAGAGGGAGAAGGAGAAGCAGACTCCTAGCTAAGCTGAGAGCTTGACATGGGGCTCCATCCCAGGACCTGGAGATCATGACCTGAGCTGAAGGCAGACACTCAACCATCCGAGCCACCCAGGTGCCCCCTCTTTAGGCTTTTTAATGCAGAAGTATCTAGATGTGTGTTGTCAACAAAAACATAGACCTTACTAAATATGAAAATGCTGTCATTTGCTAGAATAACCACCAAATTTATCAATTATTTGTCTATTGTTAATGTTTTGGTGATCACTTTGCATTTGTTTTAAAGTAAGGTCTTTTTGCTGAGATTACCAGATTCAGGATATGGAAATGTTCATTGAGCTTATCTCCAGAAGTAGGGAAATATAGACATGACCTGTTTAAAAAAAAAAAAAAAAAAAAATTTGGCCTGGTGTGTCCAGTAACTCATCAAAGTAGAAGCTGAGATTGAAGAGCTGATTAACACAGACTTCAGACAGACATTTTTTAAATAAATGCATCAGTGGGCTTGCCATTAGATTTTCCTTGATATGGATGCTAACATTTTGTTAACATTTATCATAAACACTGTGAAACAGTAAAGGCATGAAATAAAATGAGATGTTTGGTGTAGTACAAGCTCAGTATTTAATACCCAGATTTCTCCTTTTGTCCATTTGGTTGGGAAGGTCGAAGAAACACTCTTGTTTGTTATAGTAAAAAGATTCCCTGTTCAATCATTTCTCGCTCTGCTGAAGGTTCTAGGAAAATCTGATGATCAAACAGCGTGATGTCTTTTCTGAGTTGTCACTCGGCACATAGGGGATTAGTGAGCCTGGGTTCTTCTCAGCTCTTCAGAGGCTTGTCCTGAGGGATGGTGCGGGTCTTTGAAGCACAGACTTGGGCATGAGATGTGCCCTTGGTAATGGGACACCTTATCCCTGTGGAGAACCTACCTCCTCAGTGGATTAAGTTAGCAGAGTGTGATGGCTGTAATTAGCACTGAGTATGGTATTGGAAACTTGCGAAGAGAAGTCCCCATCACAGGGAAAAAAATATATATACCTTTATGAAGAGGCAGAAACTATCTACTTTGAAACAAACCTACTTTGGTCATCATTTTGCAATATATGTATGTCAGATCATTATGCTGTACAGCTTAAACTTATCAGAGCTGTATATCAATTATACTTCAGTAAAAACAGGAAAAAAAAAAAAAAAGGAATACTCTTGGCACAGAGCAGATGTATCCTGCCCTAGCAGTATCATTTTTGGCCAGTTTGAGCTCACATGCAGACCTTGTCATTCTTCTCCAATAAAAAATCATAGGAAATCTGATTTTACGTACCAGAAGGCGTTGGTTTTATAATTGGAGAAACTATGTAAAAGCCAGGATCGTCTCTATAAAATATTTTAAGTTAAAAAAAAAAAGACACTCTAATTTTCTTGCGTGACTTACTTTTACCTAATCGCATTTTTAATTTTTTAATTTCAATATTCCTCCTTGGTTACTGATACATTTGTCTCCGCGTCACAACTTTGGTGAGAACTTGCGCTGTGCGCTGGTGTGAAGAGCGCATGTGCGTGTTGGCAGGTGCTGGCGCGCATGCGCGCCACAGTTAGGGCGTGGTGAACTTGATCCCTGTGTTTGCTACTCTTCTCACCAGCCCTACGCATCATATGACTGCTTGGAGCCATTCTTATTTTAAGATCTGGGACTTATTCATTACAAATGCTAAATTTAAGAAAATCCAAGCTGCCGGGTTGAGTTTACAGCCTCCGGGGAAAGCACAGCTATTCTCCTGCCTCTGTTTTTATGCTCTAGTTTGACCCTAGTGATCATGATTTTAAAAGGGGAGCAGCTCCTATTCTGTGAGCGACCAATGCCTGTTAGGTGCTGTCCAGGTGCTGCACCTGGTTGTGGGTGCGCTGAGGGAGGAGGCGGGGAGCGGAGGGCAGCGCAACCCTTAAAGGATCAAACATGCGGGCTGGAAATCTCACTGCCTTCTAAATCCTCAGAGAGGGGGGGCTTCAGACAGAGAGAAAGGCAGGACTGGCTTTGGCCATCGGAGATGGAGGCAGTGACCTCCACTATTTGTGTAAGTGGGTGGCAACTGGCATCTGTGGGCTAAAATCGCACACATTGGTATTTCATTTCTGTAGGAGGAAAGAGGATGACATGCAATCAGGTTGTCCTCACTTGCTTTTATTTATTTATTTATTTATTTATTTGGTACCTCCTGCTTCACTGCTCTGAACTTGCTGCCCATCTTCCTGCTAGAGGGGCAGTTCTCAAAGTGAGGTTCCAGAATCAGCTGCTTCTGCATCCCAGAGGGAACTTGTTAGAAATGCAGATTTTGGAGCCCCACCTCAGGTCTGCTGAATCACAAGCTCTGGGTCTGGGCCCCAAAGATCTATTTTAACAAGTTCTCCAGTGAGGATGATGCATCCTAAGTTTAAAAAGCATTGTGTTAGAGTATCTTGCAGAATGATTCAGGTCCATCTGTAGAACAGGGACCCTGAAGCAGATAAAGATCTGTAACTAAAGTGGGGAGGGGAAAAAGAATGTCACCTGTCTGGTGACTTCCCTTCACTGCTAAATGAAAACCCAAAGTAACAGGTAGGAGGGAAAACCTGAGACAGGAGGCAGTGACCGTAGTATCTCTTCGTGTGTTGTTTAAGTCGCTCCCTTACAAAGCGAAGACCTTCTGAGCCCGTTGTTGCTTTATCTCTTTGGAGCTTGGGCCTTCGAGCACTCAAGATTTGCAAGCTCCAGGTCAAGAACAGGAACAAAAATTGCATAGGTGAAAATCGTCCTTGTTGATCCCGCACTGATGGGTTCGTGGAAACTTACGGATTGAAAAGAAAGTGAAGATTTACAAGATGAAATCAGAACAAAGTCTGGAGCCGTGTGTATGCTTCACCCCCAAGTTCTGTCAGGGGTAACAGCCACTGAGGGTACTTTTCCAATTTCAGCTTCTTTCTTACATTCTTTGAAGTACTGTTTTGGCTTGTTAATTTAAAGAAATGAAAAAGGCCAAACACTTTATTCTTCTCTGCAAGGCATCAAGGAGAGGGGGTAATAAACAGTACCTCGCTGATGTATTTTAATAAATACTGGTTTACTGCATCCCACAACGGAAAGCAAATACATGCAATTACTTGCAAATTTCTTCAGTGTTTGTACTTATAAATCTCTGCCTAAACCTTCCCAGCTGGGAGTTCGGTTAGTCTTTCTGCTGGGGAACCAGGGCTTTGTTCTCATGTTCAGCCTCGGTACGGTCTGGAATAATTCAGAAACGTATTAGAGAGATTGCTGCTCCCAAAAGGCATAAGGAAATAACCTTCACTCCCGGCCTTAGGGAAATCAGCCCAATCAGAGTTCGGGCAGATTTCTCGATTAAACAAAGAACTAACTGTGCACAAATTGCACCTTGACAATTTGTAAGGAGTCCACCTTAGAAATGTCTTGCAGATGGAAAGCTGATATTTTTTAATCAGGGCAGTGGGGCTGTTGAAGTCAAAATGTCGCCAGCATTTTCCACTGCTCCGCAATTAGCATCCCCCCAAATTAAATTTAAAGTTGCGTTCATAAGCAGTCCTAAAGCTTCAGATCCACTGCCCTGAGTTGAGGAATGCAGATGGAAACCACCCCCTCCATCGGTGGGGTGGTTCAGGGTGTGTATGTGTGTGTGTGTGTGTGTGTATGACTCAGTTCATCTGGAACACATCCCAGGAAGCTTTGGGCTGTCAATTTTTATTTCAGTAGATTTCATATTGGGAACCAAAAAGGGGGCAGAAAGTTATTGCCCTTAATGTTGTTGTGACTTTATGTGCTCCTAGTCAAATTATTCAGAAATCAAAATCAGGCCAGTGCCCTATGGAACGTGTCTGGAACGGGCTTTTGGTGAAAGACTTAGTAGATTTCTGCTCATTGTAAGAGATATTAATGCCAAACCACACCCTTATGAAATTCATATTTTTAGGCGGGAAACGCGAGATAGTGGATGTCATGAATTCTGTATTCATCCTTTAGTGCTTTGTGTTTTAATGCACCGAGGAGACCCACGGTCAGGTGAGAACTAACAGGCACTTGGGAGCCACAGTGCTCTTAGACAGGAGCTCCCAATCCTTGCACTGAATTTCAGAAGAGGGCGTACATTCTGTGAGGCATGGTGGCCTCATCCTGGCCCTAGGACACGGCCCCCCTACCTCAGCCTAGCGGAACCACCAGGGCTGCTGGTCACTGTGGTTCACCTGGCTCAGAGTTTTGAGTTCTGTTTTTGTGAAAAGAAATTACCGCCAGCGGTCCCACGGAAGCCTCTCGAGAACTCCTCATGGGAATCAGGAACCAGCCTGAGAACACCATCTCTGTTTGGATTTCTCCAGACTTAAAAATGGTTTTTGTCAAGTGTTCTTTTTGGTTTCCTTTGGTTTACATAGAAACGCAAGCACTGGACAGATTCATCCCTAACAAGTGTCTGAAAGCAAGACTCTGCCGCAGAACTTGGAAGACCGGGCTTTGAACCCACTTCTTGATGGGGCAGGCTGCCGTGAGGGTGGCTTCCTCCCACCTCTCTCTGAACCCATCTCTTCTTCTGGAGGGAGGTTGACCCCAGCCCCGTAGGCTGTGTCACCCGGACGCTTGATTGGAGAGGCCGACTGAAGGCCCCAGCTACACAGGGGAAGGGGACACACAGCGGTGCTGGTGTTATCCTGCCTCTCAGAAGTCGGGGTCCCTTTCAAAACGCTGGTTTCACAGTTTGTGTTTCAAAACAGTGATCGCTGAGCTTGTTTAGAATCATGTCTGCCCCCCCTTACCTTAGGGGCTCTGAACCTGCAGTGACAATCTGTCATTCTGCATTGACCGTATCCAACGAGTGAGTTAAACTGGTGGTAACTGGGCTGCGGAGCTGGCAGGACCGATGGATGGTGCGGGTCACGAGTGCGCAAACACATGATTGGTGGCTCGGCCCCTTCCTGGCTCTGTGACTGTAGACCGCTCCTTGGTCTCCTCTATACCTTGGGTTCAACCCCTGGACATTGGAATGGAGGTACTGTCTTCCCAGACACTCTGGCAAGGAGGCTGATGAGCTAATCTACCCCTTTACCCCTCCCCCCCCACACCAAGCCCACAGTGACGCTCCATGAGTCAGCACTGTAGGCAGCAGAAAAGCTATTTTTGGAGCTTTTTTGTCTGTGAGAAAATTGAAAAACAAACAAACAAAAAAAACCCCAAACCGAATTGGAAGGTGAAAATACCTTTGGATGGACTCACTATGGTTATTAAGCTTTAGAGGGAATGAGAGTGTTTGCAAATCTGAAGTTGCAAAGATCAGTAAAGATCAGCTCATCTTCCTTTGTGTTTCATGTTGGGCAGAACCTTCTGACATGCTTGCCTGTGTAGCTACACTTGCAGGGTTAGACGACAAGCACTGATGTGCGAGTGAGAGTTCAGTGAACTATGGTGTTGTCTTGTCCACGAGACAGCCCAGGTTCTCCTGGGGCAGTGCCTCCCAGCCCACGGAAACCACCGTGACGGTGGGGAGCAGGAAACCCCCAACTTGGCTTTCTTTTAAAACGGCATCTCGGGGACACCTGGGTGGCTCATGATCTTCTGCTCAGGTCATGATCCTGGGGTCCTGGGATCGAGTCCCACGTTGGGCTCCTTGCTCAGCAAGGAGCCTACTTCTCCCTTTCCCTCTGTCTGCCTTCCCCTGCTTGTGTGTGCAAGCTCTCTCATTCTCTCACTCTAAAAATAAAATCTAAAAAAAATTTTTTAAAAATAAAAAAGCATCTCCGTGTACCCCAGATTCACAGCCATCAATCTTATCTAATCTCTACTGTAAATGAACGCATATGGCCTCTAGAGATACTCTTTCACGTGACCTGGCATCTCCAGCTTGTACCATCATTGGTCCCACTCACCGGCAAGAGGAGGCATCAGACAAGTTAAAACTGTTTTCTGTCATGAGTCCTGGTTTTTTTTTTTAAAGCTTGAGTTTCAGACATTGTTTCTCCTGTGTCCATTTCATGGAGTCCGGTGGTGCCCCTTAGATGAGACAACGTCCCCATTCAGAATGCTCAGTTTTTAATTTTCCTTAATACCAAGTTGCAGCCATTAGGGTCTCAAATGCCTTTTGAGGCTCTCAAAATGATTCTACCGTTAGGAATTTGGTGGTCAGTACTACAACACAGAAAACTATCTGTCAGAGAGCGGAGGGCATTTTAAATAAGGAATTCAGGTCATGGGAAGGTGCTCCTGGGTGGTGAGCAATGAAGACATTGCTTGAAGTCACATTCCTGGAATCAGAAGGCCCTGGCGTTGGTTACTTCCTTCCTCTCCTTCCTGGGCTGTTGCTTTTCCTCTCTCTGCTCTCTTATGTTCTTCTGACCAACCTATGTATGAAAGCCAAGCCAACCATATGCCTTGACATAGTGATATTTAAATGCCAACACCCCCAAATTAGTATTGGATGAAAGACCTGGGAATCCCAACACAGTAGGGAATTCTGGTTGGAGGGTTGAGTGTTCTCCCTGATTGAAAGTGTGCATCTGTGTACTGGAGGACAAGTGACAGGTGACATCTGTCTGTGGAGGGACCTTCAAATGATTCACTCATATTGCGAGACCTTGAACTGAACTCCCACTAAGTTAGGGGATGTTGGAAGGGATGTGGCTTGAACTATCCGTGTTTATGGGGCCTGTTAGCATTTTGCATTGAGATTCCCCACCCTTTGAGGCAGGCTGGCCTGTGTAACTGAGGAGACCCCTGATATTGTCTGGAGAAGGCTTTGACCCCTTCAGGTGGCCCATGTTGGCCTCCCCGACCTCTCAGGAGGACATCTATCTGGCGTTTTGTACATGGTTCCTACCACAATAAAAGAATGTGGGTCTAACAAATGAGTTTAAGAAGTCTCCTGCACCTTTAAAGAAGGATTAGAGAAGTTTCAGTTTAATCCATTTCTTTGCTGAGCTGCAGTTTGGGTCCGCACCTCTGGTGATTAATGCAGACGTCCCGTTATGTATTCGTCCAGTTCAAAGGCTCAGAACTTCCCTGAGTAAATGTAGCCTGCAGGTTGTTCACCTTGCCCTCCCCCTCTGTCTCCTCTGGGCATTTAAACCAACACCCACATTGGATCCCATTAATCCCCAGAAGCTCTTGCATTGCTGTTGAACAAAATTTTAGAGATTTTATTTCATATTTTTAAAGATTTTGTTTATTCATTTATTTAGAGAGCGTGTGCAAGTGTGCAGGAGTAGGGGGAGGGACAGAGGGAGAGGGAGGGAGGGAATCTCCAGCAGACTTTGTGCTGAGCATGGAGCCCGGTATGGGGCTCGATCTCGTGACCCTGAGATCATGGCTGGAGCCAAAACCAGGAGTTGGGTGATCAACCAATCAAGCTACCTGGACTGCCCCAAAATGTTTAGAGGTCTGATCTGAGCACTTCAGAAGGAAACCTGTGCCTGAAGCTTAGTCACATAGAAACATATGCTCCTCCTCCTTTGACTCTGACTTTTTTTTTTTACTTTGACTTTGACTTTTGCTTCCATATTTGGGATCAGATAGTTGTGGTCAGGGCGGGTTTTGCAGAAATGTATGTTAATAAAAAGTTTCTTGTGGCTTTAGAAAGATTTCCAAATGGTTCTTACACGTTGGGAAAGTGTCCACCTTGGTCAGCTCGGGCTGTGCAGTCTGTCGAAGACTCCTGAACACGGCGCTTTCTTCCTCAGGAGTTTTGAGGGAAATCCAGCCCAGCCCACAACCATCTCTAGTTCGGTCCTCCCTCTGCCAGAGTTGTGGGTAGGTGTGACAGATGTTAGTGGTTGCCACCAACCCAGAATTACATAATGTGCTATGAAAATAAGAATTTGTATGCCAACCCCTTCCTACTCTCAGGTGTGACAAGAAAAGAGCAGGACATAAAGTTCCCTGTGTGTACTTTTGGTCACCATCAAAAGACCTTGCTTACAGAAGAAATTTTGTTTTTTTCACCCAAGCAACTTACCCCAGGTTGGCTCCCCAGGGATCCCTGCTACAGGAAGCACATGCACTCCAGAGGCCGGACGGGAGCTCGTGCAATGGCCCTGTCATCTGAGCTCTTGGGTGCACACAGGAGAAGAAGAGGGATGATTTGCCCAGCACTCTCTTTGGAGAAATGAAAATGCAGGATAGTTCAAAGTTCGCAGAAATGAAGGAAAATGATCAGGGGCCCATTTGAGACAAGGGCCTTGCATTTTTATCCTACCCATTTTTGGTTCCCTTTCTCCTGTATTTCCTCATTTTTGAAAATCCTGTGCTGTTGTTTTCTGAAATTATGCTCCTCCAGAATATTCACACGTGTGCACGTCTAGGTGGACAGATTCTGACAAAATTAATACTATCCAGGTGAGAGCCTCTGGCTAAAATATGACTGTAGGGTTTTTGGGTTCTTCCTTTACAGAACAGATGTGTCCCTGAGAGAAGGCAGAGGAACACCTGCTTCTTCCTCAGGCCTCTTTGCCCTAGTGGCTGACTCCGTCCTACACACATTCTTGCTGTGAAGAAAGTACTTCTCCACTTCTTACATGTCCTGCTGCATACCTCAGCCTCCTTTTTTTTAACTAATCTCTCTCCTGGCCAGTCAGGGGTACGAAGTCTCATTTCCTTCATATATACAATGGTGATGACTGTGGTATCTTCTTCATAGGGTGGACATGTTTCCAGCCTGTAGACCCTTCTGGCATTCAACATGAGGTCGGGCATCATTATCATTCATCGCTATTAGTTGAAAGAATCTTAGAAGGTTAGAATTATTACGTCATGGAACCTAATAAAGCTAACTAGGTCATTAAGGAATGGAATGTATGTCACCCTTCAACAACGGAGGTTGCTTGATTGGCTTCTTTACCTGTGACAACAATGGGCACAGTTTTGTGGTGCCCAGATGTACATGGTGAACATAATCCATTGGACAAAAAGGCTTGGTTTCCAGAAAGTCTTCATGAGGTCTTCTCAGGCCCAAGATGAAATCTCTGTCACACAAAGGTAGTTGGGTAAAGTTTTCCCAGTCAGTGTTTGTGGGGGGCATTAGCTACAGCCCTTGCCTCCTTGGTGGCTTGGTGTCCCATTGTTCCCCTCAGGCCTGTACTTCCTTGATCTCCAGGGCGTTATCCCCTGGAACTTGGTGCTAGGATGGCCATTCTGTGGGCCTCACCATGACATTCCTCAGGTCAGGTCACCTCGCTGGAGTGCCTCCAGCTTACCCAGTGGGCCCAGAATGCTAGCCGTCACACCATAGCCTATGCTCCAGCCCCAAACCCTGGCTACCTGCGTTCTGTGTGTTTTCCTGACTCTAGAGTGTGAGCTGACAAAGGAGCAGAGCCAGCCGGCAGCGGAAATGGTGCTTGGCCTCAGGGATCCTGAGGGGTGCTCCAGAACTCTGTTTCTTCTTGTTGTGTCTCATATGCCGGATGTTTTTCTACCTTTCTGAGGCTTCCCCTCCTCCCGTGGAAGATGGCCCCATGTTGTGAATTTATCACTTTTATTCTGCTCCTGATATGTGCACTGTTATGGCAGCCTCCAGGGTTTCTTATCTCGGGTCCGTGCTTCCTGTCTTTGCCTTATGGATCTTCTCTAAATGCCCCAGAAGCGTATTACCCTCCTGCTTGATGGCCCTGGCTCCCACTGACAGCACCATCCAAACCCCTCGATCAGATCTTCAACTGCCCGCTATGGGCACCTGTAAGAACGCTTGCCTTGGAGCACTCAGCTTGTCCTAGGTCTACCGTCACCCACACTGGAATGCCCTCTGATCCCGAAGCTTTGCATGGACGCCCTGTCCTTGTTTGGGCCTCAGTCTGGTGTAACCCCTCCCGGGGCTTTCTCTGCAAAACGTAGTTTGGAGAATGGGCAGATCTGACCATTCACGTTGTCACTCCGCCATTATTTATTTCTGCTAACTATGTGGTCAGTCCTCAGTAATCTTTACTCCTCCCTTTCCTACTAGGACCCATAGTAATTATAGAGGGGAGCTGAGGTTCAGAGAAGATGAATAGCTTTCCAAAGTTTGCGTAACTAATGGTGGAGCTGAGATTCGAACTCAGGTCCAGCTGGTCTCCAAAGCTTATGTCGTTCTGGACTCCACCTCCCACTCCACCCAGACTTGCTTTGCTCCCAGCCAGAACTGGGTCTGATCTGTGAGGAAAATGTCCTGGGTGTCCCGCTGTCCTCTAAGTAAACACCCAGCAAATAAACGGACCTCTCTCTGTAGGAACATATCTGCTACAAGAAACAAAAACTATCTGTGCTATGAGTTATCCCTTCGTTGCAAGCCCCTTCCCTTCTCCCCATCACCTAAAGTTGGTAAATGACTTACTTCTCTTTAAATAGAGATATTAGGGGTGCCTGGGTGGCTCAGTCATTAAGTGTCTGCCTTCAGCTCAGGTCATGATCGTGGGGTCAGGGTCCTGGGATCCAGCCCCGCATCAGGTTCCCTGCTCAGCGGGGAGTCTGCTTCTCCCTCTCCCACTCCCCCTGCTTAGATCCTCTCTCTTGCCGTGTGTTTCTCTGTCAAATAAATAAATAAAATCTTTAAAACAAATAAATAAAGATATTGTATCATTATAGTTTTAATATAATAAGATAACTGACAACACTAGTAGCCACAAAACTGATGACCAGTTTGGATGTTCTGTAGATTTCCCCGAGTAAGCCTTTTGGCTATGAGTTTGTTCTGAACTACCTGGTTAACCGTGGATTTCTCATCACGTTAGGCTTTGCTTTCCCTGGATTTGGCAGTTTTTAATTATGCACTTTTTTGGGATGAATTAACATGTTTCTCATGATCCAGCTAACTGCCCGAGACCAAAGGCCACCACATCTTGCTGCCGAGGCCAGGCAGTGGGCGCCCAGCACAGGGCCTGACACACAGTAAGAATTTGGTGTCTGCTGAAGTTTGAGTAAGTTGAATGAACAGATGGGGGCACATTTAATCATGCACGCTACATGGGGCTTGCAGAAAAGTTGGTTGTTAATGGAAATTTTTTTTCTGTCAAATCATAAGACAAAATTTATTTAATTGAGAGACTTCAGGTCAACTTTGGAGATATTTGAAAAAAAGAATTAAGGCAGAGGTCTGGTCTCCTTTGTTACATATTGTTTTTTGTGAGATCCTTCTGCTTGTTACTTTATATTCTCTTGGTAATGCCCTTCTGGCATCAGACATGACTCCTGCTGTTCTCATAAAAGTGGTGTTTAAGTGAGATATGCACAGTCCTCACATTTAACCCCAGTCATGGGAAAGTAATGGTTGGTTGGTTTTTTTAAGTAGGCTCCATGCCCAGTGTGGAACCCAACGTGGGGCTTGACCTCAAGACCTTGAGATCAAGAGCTGAGCTGAGGTCAAGTTATTCAGACACTCAACTGACTGAGCCACCTAGGCCCCCAGGAAAGTGATGCTCACTTTCCTGTAATTGCTGGGCAGCCCTTCATCTCACTTGTTGATTCTGTTCTGAAGCCTTGTCCGGGAGGGCTAGCTTCAGCACCGGGAACCAGGGCTCTCCAGAGAAGGCCCATTTCCACTCTGTGGTATGTTTGGTTCTTTCTTTCACTGTCAGCTCAGAAAGCTCAGGGGGAGGATGCTAGTGCTCCCTGGTTCGTTGGTTGTCGTCTTAGTTTCAAGTGCAGCCCATCTCACTGCTCTTCATGGTGGTGTCTTGCCCCCTTTCCTCTTGTGACTCTCCGCTGGGTACCCGCTGAAAACATCAGTTTGGGCTTATCATGGCCCACCAGGTTTGGGGGTTCCTTACGTTTCTGAGGTACCAGATTTCCAGAAATTCTTCCCAACAACATGGGCTTGCCCATCGATGGAAGCAGGTTGTTCCTCACCTGACTCAGCTGCTCTGAAGTTCTGGGGACAAACCACAGATAGGCGTATGTCCAGTATCTACTACCAAAGTATTAGCGGACCGAGGGCCTAAGGCAAGGGCTCTTAAGTAGATCAGAAAAGAAAAGATTTGGGGAGCAGTGGTTATCTGTCTTCAATACTTAAAGAGCCACCGCTAAGAAAAGCAATTGCATTTAATGTAGGTGGTTTCCAAGTCCTAGAGCAGTGCGAATGGCTGCTTCAGACACAGAGTACTCAGACCCTGGGGTGGGTGGCAGGCTCTGTGGGAGGGATCCTTGCAAGCCAGGATTGTGGGAGGTAGATCATTAGATAACTCTCAAAGTGCCTTCCAGCTCTGAAATCCCATGCTTTCATTATACTAAGGAAAACTACTTCCGGGGAGTTTGTTATCTGTCTTTGCTGTCTTTCGTCTTTGGTTTTTCTCTTCTCTTCTCTTCTCATCTGCTCTATTTTCTTTTCTTTTCCCTTTCATGGAGCAAGGATTGATGGATTCTTTTTGCAGCTCAAGTTAAAGAGGAAGTCTTATCCTGGTCCATGGCCTAAACCCTTGCTTTGAAATTGGTTATACGTCTAGTTATATTTGGACACTGTAGAGGGAGGCACAGTAAAGTTGTACAGGCTGTTCACTGCACAAAGGAGCCAGCTCAGAAGGTTGAGCTTTATACCTGTATGTCCATCCAGAGGAAAGGTCCGTCTTTCTAGTTTGTGAGAAGATACTGTCACCTCACCAAGCTGAATGCTTGGTGAGCTGGGTTTCCTCATCTGTGGGCTGATAATGTCCCTACAGCTGGTCATGCCTCTGGAGGGAAGTATAACATTTCATTTTTGGCTCATCAGGATTGACAAAGTTAAGCCTAGAACACACCTGTGGTTTTACTGGTGGACTGTACTAAGCACAGCGCTAATCATGGCCCCCAAGAGTGAGAAGTTACACGAAATATCCCAGTATTTTTTCCAACTCACCAAGCATCCAGGTTTTCAGAACCACCTGGACGGACTGGCTGCATTTCCCACTTTTCTTCTGGCTGTTTGGCATTGCGTGAACACAGCTCGGTGCGTTTTCCTGAGCCCCGAGTTCCCTTGACTCTCCCCTTGAGCGCAGACCCTTAGGGGCAGTGAATTTGGTCAAAAAGCGGTCAGCGACTTCTGAACGCTGGGCATGTAAAGTCTTGGGTTTTTCAGACTTAGCTGAAGCAGCCTCGTCCGTGTACTTGGGATGAGAAGGAGCCCTCAGGAATCCAGCGCACCCCAGGCAAGAGTGGTTATTTTTTTAAACTAACAACAGCAACAAACAAAATGGAAACAGAACCCCCCTTGGGTGGCTGATACTGGGGCCCCAGGTCTTTGAACAGGCGGCCAGAGATGCTGGTCGTCCTGGAGAGGGAGAGGGATTCTTTGAGTGTGCCAACACCCTCCACTGTCACCGCCCCTCCCTCCTCTGGAATGCTCAGGAAATGAGTGCTCCACACCCACCCATTCACAAAATCCCTGGAACAGAGCCATCTTCCCTCCACTGTTCTCATCTGCCAGCTACCTCCCTGTCCCTGTCCCCCAGCCCCCAGCGCCTGCTCAGGCAGCAACAAGTGAGGAGCTCAGGCTGGGCCCCGCCAGCCGCCTCCGCCCCCGTGACTGTTGTACCGTGACCTATTTCTTATGCCAAACACACTCCGTCTCCTGAATTTCATCCCTGCCGTGCTCCTGTGCACGTCCCCCGGGACTCACGCCCTCATGCTCTTGGTTTGCTTTCTCGCTTCAGGACCCTTCCCTGCTCTTTCATGACCCCCAATCAGGGGTCCCCAGATTTAGAGCGCTGAGGTCTAACAACACGAAACACTGTGGGAGGGACCCGGCGTCCTAGGGATGCCAAGTCCTTGTTTGTCCTGGTAAGGACGGGAGGGCTGGGGTGGGTTGGGGTGTCGGGAAATGTAAAACTATAACAAAAACATCATCTGCTCTTGCCATCAGCTCAGAACAAAAAGGCTGCTTTCGCACCATCGGGTCAGAAAAACACGTTCTTGAGCACAGAACATTCTTTTAAGAAGAAGAACTTCACCTCTGTGAACACTTGCCGCCTCTAGTATGATTCTTGCCATTTACCTTCTCTTTATCGGACGTAGTTCTAGATTTCCAACCGGTATTCCGAGGCCACTGCTGAAAACAAAAAAACAAAACATCAAAGAGTGAGCTTCCAGTAGTAAACGAGGTACCAAGGCCACCAGGGAGGCTCGCTGTACAGGGGCAGGGCCCATCCCTGGTCACGGGGCCGCGAAACCTGATGTCACTAGGGATCCTGTTGCCACGCACCTTCATCGTTAGCCCGCCGCCCCTAACTCTCTAACCCTGACACCTGTTGTGACTTGGGGACACTCGGGCTCTGCTGCTGTGGCTTCTGCGGTGGCAGCTCAAGGGACACTGAGAGATTGAGGTAACCCTGGGGCAGAGATTTTTGCCAGAGCCAGTTAGAGGGGAAAAAGGGTGTCCCGGGGCCTGAGGCAGGAGGCAGCCCAGTACTGAGGGTGCTCAGCTTCTAGATTTTTCCCTCCAGAGAAGATGCACATATCAAGCATTCAGTGTTGGCAACACAGAGACGGTAGGCTGTACGTGGGGCGGTGCTTGCTGGATGGTGAGGTGAGCCTGTACCGTATTAGAACATACTGGAACTGCTGTGACATGGGGGGGGGGTGCAGAGAAACACGTGCTCCCCGCCCGCTCACCCTCCTGCTCCCACGCCAGCCTCATTTGGCTGTTAAACCGTTTAGCCCGTGTGGCCAAAAACCAAATATAGAAAGGATAAGAGAAACCTTGAGGGACTGAAAGGAAGGCTCAAAGTTTAGGGATGGACTGAGAAATTTGATTTCCTGCTGGGGTGTTTGGGCCCCTTGGACGAGCTGATACTGTTCGCTCACACCTCGCTCATTAAAATCCCTCTTCTGTGACCATGGCCGGGGAGGTGTTCACACACGACAAGCAAGACCGTCCTCTGGGCTTGAGGAAAGTTCATTTCCATTCGGCAGATGTGAATTGTGTGCCGGGGAAAGCTTCTAGCCTGCAGATCCTGCTGTTTGACTACCTCAGGAACACTGCGTTTGAATTCAGACAAACATTTCCTGAAAAGATTTTCTCTCACCTCTCATTTACCCAAGTACATGCGCTCTTTTTCTTAATCTTCTCTTCTTTCTCCTCACCCACCACCCTGCTGGTTCTTTCCCACACTGTCTTTGGCATGTCTCACTTTTCTCTCTATTCGCCAGTAATTTTTTTTTTTTCCACAGAGTTTTGCTTTCAGGTAATTTTTATACATATTTGAAACTAAATTTATGCTTCTCAGAACCAAGATTCTTTCTGCAAAAGAGAGGGAGATTCAAGTTATGATCCAGTTCTGTATGTAGATGTAAAACATGAAGCATAAAAAGGAAACAACCATTTAGAGCCTGGTTATCAGGCTGCTGACAGGAAAATTCAGAATGTTCTCCTGAGTTTGCCCACCTGAATTCAGAAGGCAGACATGTGCCTGGGTAGGAGTTAAAGACACGTAGTTAAAAACACAGAGCGGGGCGCCTGGGTGGTTCGGTCTGTTAGCGTCTGCCTTCAGCTCAGGTCATGATCTCAGGGACCTGGGATCAAGTCCTGCATCAGGCTCCCTGCTCAGCTGAGAACCTGCTTCTTCCTTTCCCTCTTTCTGCTACTCCCCCTGCTGTGTGTGCTCTTTCTCTCCATCAAATAAAAAAAATCTTAAAAAAAAAAAAACCAGAAAAATAAGAAAACACTTATTCATACCTCAGTTTTCTGATCTCTAAAATGAAGAGACAAGTCAGTGGTTTGTTTTCTGTAGATAAATCCCAATGTTAATGTTCCTGGCTGTCTTAGTCACTTAGGGCTACTACACCAGATTCGTCTACAGTGGGTGACTTATAACCAAAGAAATTTTTCACAGTTCTGGAAGTCCATGTCAAGGTGCCGGTAGATTTGGTGTCTTGGGAAAGCCTGCTTCCTGAATCATAAATGCTTGTCTTCTCTCTGGGTGCTCACATGGTGGAGAGAAAGGGTTAGCTACCTCTGGGCTCTTATGATAAGGGCGTTGAATCCCCTTCATGAGGACTCCATCTTCTGGACCTAATTACCATCACTTGGGGGTGAATGTTCCACCATATGAATTTTGGGTCCACCATAACCTTAAATGTTTCCTTAAATCCATCTCTCTTTAAACACTTGGAAGTCGGGAATTTGAACCTCAGAAATGTGTGTTTGTCTCATTATGGTTTTATTGTCTTGTGCCCATGATACATGATAATCTCAGAGGTGGTTTGCTAATTCAGTAGGTATTTGGAAAGGCCTCTGCTATGCTAGATTCCCTACTGGGTTTATGGATTCAAAGGTTAGCAAGACATTTTTTTTCCTGCTATCTTTTTTCCCATTGTGAAAAGGGAGGGTGGGGTTTTCTAGAACTGGAGCATGAGTGAGAGTGAGAATGTCAGGGAAGGCTTTGTAGAGCAGGGGGCATTTTGGCTGGGTATTAAAGGATGTTAGATACCGAGTGTCGTATTAAAGGATGTTGGATACTGAGTACCTTGAGGTAAGTTTTATGTGATGCGTTATTGCCTTTCCTAATGACCTCTGATTTACATGTAACACTGAGAGTCAAAGAAGTTAAGTTCAAGATTTTGGTGAGTCTAATAGGATCTTAACTAGTGGCCTGTCAGGCAGGAACATTTTACTACATGATGCCTTTTCTTCCTCCAGTGGAAGTAACAAGCATTCTTGTACACGTGGCATACCGGTCCTTGCCAGGGTCACAGTGAACAACGGGAAAGAGAAGGATCCAGTAAATGCTGACGGGTTAGCTGACTGCTCACCTCACACACCACCCTGGAGCAAACCCATCTGTCTTCATGATTATTACCTCTTCTTTTATCCATTTTGTTCTCCTTTATGGTTAAGGGGAATGCCTTCTCAGGTGGCCTGCTTTTATGTCTATGTTTTGTTTTTTTTTCTGAAACTTTCCAATTGTCATTTTACCTCTGAAGAGGCAGATTTAGGGTCCCTCCCTGGCTCCTGTGTCATCCTGGGCAAGTTATGCAACTTCTTTGCGGCTCCGTGTCCACGGCCGAAAGAAGAAGGTTCGAATACCTGCTTTGTGGGCCTGTGAAAAGGATCTGATGAGGTAGCATGGGTAGAGCCCTTAGCACGGTCCTTGGCCAGAGTGTAACAGCTGAGAGAAGGAGTCGCAGAGAGTTTTGCCAATTATCTCAGGTCCCACGGAGCGACTGTCGGAATTGGATCAAAGCCACAACGTCTGGCCCCTCGCCCTGCTTCCTTTTTAATAGGATACATTTGATCTTTGAATCATTTCACTGGATAAACTGGAGATTAGAAAAGAAATTCAGCTATTTATAGCACCGTGTAGTGGTACGGATGTGTCCGCACGGTTTTAATTGTCCTGCTTCGAGAGGTGGGGCTCATTCCTCTTCCTTGTGTAGGGGCTGGACTTAAAGGCCCTTCTAGTAAACAGAGTGGGCAGAGTGAAGGGAGGTCACTACTGAAATTAGGTTATTGAAGGATGATGGCCTCCTTCATGGGTGGTTCTCCTGTGTGTTCTCGGAGCACTCGTCGGGGGACATAGTGAGGTCATGTCGGTGGCCTATGGAAGGACCTAGGCAGCTGCAGGAATGGCTCAGTCAGGCCCCAGGGTGCCCACAGACGGCTCTGGTGAGAGCCTGAGGCTGAACGAGCCAGCTCAGCTGCTCCTCCATTTTTTTTAACCACAGAAATGGTGAGGTCATAGGTGATTGTTGTTTCAGGCTGGAAAATGTGAAGCAATTGGGTATGCAGCAGTGTCGAATTAATGCAGGGTCTCACCTGCAGGATGGATAGGGTATGCAGCAGTGTCTAATTAATGCAGGGTCTCACCTGCAGGATGGAGCTTAAAGGGTTTTGAGTTTTGAATTTGCCATGCGCTGGGCTATGCCCCAGTTAAGCAGCCTTGTGCTGGTGTGGTCAGTCACCGAGACAGCACTCTGTGCTCATGCTATTTAGGTAGTTTTTAGGACTGAGCTTTCAAAAAACCCTGCTCAACTTTTGGGCAAGCCAGAGCAAGGCTAGCCTGTACTTGGAGTTCCCATTCCCATTTCCAGACCTTTGATAATTCACCCCCTCAGCAGAAACATTTAGAATCCCAGACAACCTAATCATAGGCATTGGAATAGAATTTGGGGTTAGCTGACCCAGGGCCTGCTTTCAGCCAGTTAAGCAGTGGCACCCTGACTTCCCTGAGGGGTCCCTGTGGTGACCTCAGCTTTCAGAACCAGGAAGGAGCCCTGCCTGCCCTGAGGCTCACAGCTTTTTTGCTTGACCCTCCCTATCATGAAACCTAAATACCAGAGAGGAGTAACTCCCCAAAGGAAATCAGAGATTTTGAGGAACAAAGAATGGAGGCTTCACAGCCAAAACAAAAACAAAAACAAAATGACCAAGTCCTACTGGCACATGCTTTTCTCGCCTCTGATTTTCTGAGGCTTCTATATTGTTTCTTGTAAATATTCATCAGTGCTCCTGCCTGAGAAGAGAACACAAGGAGGGCTAGGGCTCCTCTTCAAGACTGCGACATTTCCAAGGGCCACCGTAGCAAAGTACCACTTACAGGGTGGCTGAAAACAGACATTTGTGCTCCAAATCTGGAGGCTTGGGCCCAAGATCAGGGTCCGCGCTCCCTTGTGACACCTCTAGGGAGCGACCCGCCTTGTTTCTTCCGGCTTCCAGTACCCTTAACTGTTTCTTGGCCGTGGCAGCCTCACTCTGTTCCTCCAGGACCTTGTCTGGTCTGCCCTCATCTCCTGCTCTTTGGAGGACACTAGTTCTGCTGACTTAGCACCACCCTCCCTCCCCCCACCCTGCCATGACCTCCTCTAACCTGACTCCTTCTACAAGTACCTGTTTCCACATAAGATCATACTCACTCATTCCCTGGGGTAGAGCTTCAGGGCGTCTTTTCAGGGGACACAGTGGCATCTGCAACACTGGGTGACTTATGACCTTCTTATCCCGAAGCATAGAGGCTGGGCACATGCTGCTGGAGAGTCACCGCCGCCGCGCGGTTTGGCAGCACTGGACAGCTCCCGGAGCATGGCCCTTAGCTTCCTGGGAAAACACTTTGGGGAGGGGAGGCATCTCCTTGCTCTGAGCCACTTGGCTTGCTAACTTCCCACCTGCCTGCACTGGGCTCTGCGGAACAGCATTGAGAGGATGACCCAGACCATAAGATGTGTAGGTGCCCGTTAGAAGGAGGAAGGCAGAGTAGCACGGATGTGGAAATCCTCCCACTCGTACAGAGAAAGTACCCTGGGATGAACACGCTTTCCACAGAATCTTCTAGACTGCCAGGTTCTGTTTTAAAAGTGGTGTTTTGTGTGTGTGTGTGTGTGGTTTTAACTTTTAAAATATTTTTGTAGAAAAAATGTGAAGTTATGGAGGACAAGACACCTAGTAAAAAATACAGCTACTACTAACTTAAAACACTATTCGATGTGCTCTGTATTACGTATTGATTGATTGAGTCACTGATTGGTTGGTAGATTGATTTTCTGTCATAACACGAGAGGCGGCATTCAATTCAAAAGAAGTAATCACTCAAAGTTAGCATCGTGGTGGGAGTGTGAAATCTTAGTTTGCTTTTGTATTTCCTACCGCTCATTTTTGTTACTAAGTTTATCAAACAATGAAGTTATTATCATTTTTAAATTTTTTTAAAGATTTTTTTTTTCATTTTGAGAGAGAGAACACGAGTTGGGGGAGGAGGGTGAGGGAGAAACAGACTCCATGTTGAATGTGGAGCCCAGCACGGGGCTCGATCTCACGACCCTGAGATCATGACCTGAGCTGAAGCCAGGAGTCGGACGCTTAACTGACTAGCCACCCAGGTGCCCCATGAAGTTACTATTAACACAGCAACCGGTTTCTCAAAAAAAAGGCACATCCTGGAGGTTCCGTGTGTGGGCAATTCGGAAGCTGGTGAACGCTGGCTCTCGTGGGACAGCGCTTCCCTGGCTTCTTCAGACAGTGCTCCTGACTTCACCATCCTCTCCAGGTGGGCTGGGGGCTTTCCTCCCTGGAGGCAGTGACTCGTTTCCATCAGTGTCGCACATTCGAGTTCGGGAGTGCCCACAGATGTCATCCCTTGTGTTCATCTAGGCTTGTGTTCATGTCCCGGCCCTCAATCATGTGACAAGACAGTAGGCACTGAACTGTCCCATTTGTGGTTCATCCTCCCAGAGCCCCGCGGAGCATCTGGTGTGGTTTTTTTTTTTAGGGTCTCTGAGCAGTTGGACCCACGAGGAACTTAGGGACATTGAGCAAAATCACTGTTCAAAACAAGGCGTTAGGATAGTTCCAAATGACGGGGGTGGGGGGAGAGATGGAGATGGCACTTTCAGTTTCTAGAACACTTTTCTATACATTATCTTCTTTTGGTTAGGATTCCTACATGACCTGCGGGTGCATGCAGCAGGCTTCATACCTGAGAAAATGGGTGTTCAGAGAAATGGATCATCTGTACGAGGTGATCCCAGGCGACATTTGGCTCAGGGCTGTTTACTGGTCGCAGCATTGGTACACCATGAAGGGGAAAGGGATCACCTCCCTGATGCTATAGGGACAGAAATTAGTCAAGGGGCACCTGGGTGGTTCTGTGGGTTAAGCCTCTGCCCTCGGCTCGGGTCATGATCCCAGGGTCGTGGGATCGAGCCCCGCGTCGGGCTCTCTGCTCGGCAGGGAGCCTGCTTCTTCCTTTCTCTCTGTGCCTACTTGTGATCTCTGTCTGTCAAATAAATAAATAAAATCTTAAAAACAAAAAAAAAAAAAGAAAGAAAGAAAGAAATTACTCAAATCTTAAGAGGGAGGGCTCCGAAGGTCTTGACTGCTAAGTGGCTGAAGTGGGGCTGACCCTAAGAGCTGCCTTTTCCATTGCTACGGACGGACCTTCCTTCAGTATATGGCATGGGGTGGAGAGACAAGGGAACCTTTGCCGCCTTTGGATTGGTTGAACGTGTGCTGGAGAAGGCACATGCAGTTGTGCCCGGGCTCACTCCAGCTTTCCAGTGGGCGTGCAGCACCCTTTTTCATCTCTCTAGATGGCGCCAGGTTGGTATGGAAAACAGATGTTTTAGAGCCCCAAAGCTCTAGGTGTAGATCTCGTTCTTGGCCCTTTGCTCTTCCACACGCAGGCCGAGACTGAGGGCCTGTAGCTTAGCCTCTCCGAGCATGATTCTCCCTATCTGGGAAGAGACTCCCTGGGCTTGTTGCAAGTCTTGAATACGGTAAATCAAATTCTCAGAAGAGGGCTAGACACACAGCACTCAGCAGACGGTCTTCTTTTTCTTTCCCTTGTGTGTTGAGCGTGGAGCCCAGCAGACATCCGTCCTGTGGGGACACGGCAGGAGCAGAGCCGAGACCCCGTCTTTACTCAGAGATTGTCATGCCATTGTCATGACGAGTTCTGTGCCTTCATGTAGTTTACTCACTTCGGCATGGAGAAATTAACAGGATAATGTTTAAAAAGTTGTATTCTCCTCCTTACAATCTGCCTGGAGGCGGACGGCCTGGGAGAGAAGATTTTGTTAAAATTCTGATCAATTAAGAGGGCGTGCCAAATAATCTTGCCAAATTGGTGTCTAAGGCCATGTCCTTGGACACTGCTGGCCTGGGTGTCATCCCCATGCTCCCGGCGGTGGAGAGCAAGGAGGGCTGCAGGGGCCCTGGGGGGGCTGGGCTCTGGGGCATGTTCTGGCATCACTTGCCTCTCCCACCGGTAGCACCCATCCTTCTGTTGGGAGCCTGGGCCCGCAGGACTGGCAATGTCTGGGGTCTGATGCCTGCTGCATTCTGCCTCACGTCTTCTCCCCCACGCCTCTCCATCTTCCGGGGGGAGAGACTGTCTCTAGTAGGGTGGCTGTGACAGATGCTGTGGGAATTCGGAGTTTGGGATAATGAGCTGTCATATGTCATTTCACTTAAACACAATAATACAAATATTTTGATCAAACATTTTCTCCAGCTGTTGAGCGAATGCAATAAAAGCAGCAGGGAGTGCCTGTGAATTCTCTGTTTCTGAAACGCTTTACCCTGTGAAAGCTGTTGCCTGTTAACTCTTTCTGCCTGTGTCTCCCTTGCCGCTCCGTTCCTGGCTGTTCTGAGCTCCCATAGCGTGTCCAGGGCGGTAAATAAAGAGACCGAACTCAGCACCGTGAAAGGGGTGAAATTGACCACAGCTTTTATTAAGCGCCGTCTGCCTGCCTCCTGCCAGCTGCAGCTGCCCACACTCGGTCAGACCCGCCCAGCCCTGCCCCTGCAGCCTGCACCAGTGTCCCCGCCTGCCTCGGCCCCACGCCCCAGTGCAATCATGCGCCTGAGGTCTCTGGGCTCACATCCAGCTTTTAGGCTACTGTCTTCCTGGGACACCTGGTGTTGGGTCTTTCTCCTGGGCGGAATCTGATTCGTTGGTGGATTTCTACTCTAGATTTCTCTGTCTTGTTTCTATCTACTCTCCACTGCTCTGATCTGGCCCCTGGAATCTCCTTCTTTCTGTCTTGGCCAACAGCATCTCAGGGGTGACGGAAGTGCTGTTGTGGGTCAGAGATCCAGAGGGACCCAGGGGCACAAGCTCTTGGCTGACTGCAGCAATTCCATTTGCCAGTGGGAAGGAAGCGAGGAGTGTCACCATTCTGAAGGCATCCTTCCAGCCAGAATTCCTAAAAGCAATAGACTATACCTACCTTTTGTTTAAAAACAAAAGACAAAAAGCTATGGCCTCAATTTTAAAAGAGCTGTCTCTGACCCAGCAAATGCCATGAAGTCTGTTATTTCTGAGTAAGCCACGGATGAGAAGAAATTAGGTCCTTTACCCAACACTTGAAAGCCAGCCCTTTCCCTCTCCTTTCTGGGGAATGAAGAGGGCTCACCGGCTTCTTGTTCTGGGCTGGTGACTGGGGCCATTCCCTCTCCCTCCCATGGGATCAGACGGCCCCTCTCTGAGCATCTCCAGTGTCCAGGCCAGACATGTCTCTGGAATGCCAGATGTGGATACCCCGCAATCCAGGCACCTACCTGGAGCCCGGATGCCATGGTCTTCCCAAAGCCCACCCATCCCAGACAGACGGGAACCATTCCCCTCCTGCCTTTCTTCTGCGTTCTGCCTCACTCCCAGGGCTACGGAAGAGAGACCTGAGGATGTCAGCGCACCTTCCTCTGCTCTCTCTCACCCCTCTGCCCCGTCCTCCTTCCCCATTTTCCTTCCCCCCACCTCCCTCCCATCCCCAGGGCCCTGTGCCACTTCTGAGCCTGCCCATTTCTTACTCCTCACCTAATTCATCCTGCTGCAACCCGGCCTCCCTTACCACCAAGCCTGGACTTCCACATGCGGGTCTGGTGTGTTCCATCTCTCCGGTGCCGTCCTCCCTGACTGTAGGCCTGCTCTTGTTTCCTTCCAGAACCCTCCAAGTGGGTCTCCCTACCAGCAGCATCAGCATGACCAGGGAACTTGTTAGAAAAATGCAAACCACCCCCCCATCCCCACCCTACTGAAGTAGCAGTTCTGAGCGTGGGCCTAGGAACTGGCATTTTAATGAAGCAGCCAGGGGTTGGAGGTACCCTAAAATTTATGGACCTTGCTCTAAAGCAACCCCGGATCCTTACAGGTCACCAAGTACAGCTTGCTACTCTGAGCCTCTGTCTGCGGGTTCTCTCCCCTGGCTTCCACTGGCCTTTCTTTCGTTTTTTTTTTTTTTTTTTTTTTTTTTTTTTTTTTTTTTTAAGATTTTGTTTATTTGTCAGAGAGAGAGAGTGAGCACAGGAGACAGAATGGCAGGCAGAGGCAGAGGGAGAAGCAGGCTCCCTGCTGAGCAAGGAGCCTGATGTGAGACTCGATTCCAGGACGCCGGGATCACGACCCAAGCCGAAGGCAGCCGCTTAACCAACTGAGCCACCCAGGAGTCCCTCCACTGGCCTTTCTTTTTTTTTTTTTTTTAAAGATTATTTATTTATTTGACAGAGAGAGATTACAAGTAGGCAGAGAGGCAGGCAGAGAGAGAGAGGAGGAAGCAGGCTCCCTGCTGAGCAGAGAGCCCGATGCGGGACTCGATCCCAGGACGGTGAGATCATGACCTGAGCAGAAGGCAGCGGCTTAACCCACTGAGCCACCCAGGCGCCCCACCACTGGCCTTTCTTAACCAGGATCTTTCCTCTTCAAGAAGAGGCTTTTCCGAACTACCCCCCGCCCCCGGCCCACTGCTCTCACCTGAGTGCCATCTTCTCTCTAGGACGTGGAGCTAGAGTCTTTGGCGGTGGCTTTGTGACACGTGGGACCCTTCGTGCCTTTTGGGCAGGACTGTCAGGGTTTTTGTGTCCGCAGGACCCACATGGCGCCTGGGAAGCAGCAGTGTTGGTTAGGACCCTGCCGATTTTTCCTGATTTGTATTCTACCAGCGGCTCATTTAGTCCTGAGCTGTAAGACTTGACACAGTCCCGGACATTGTTACTGATTCTAAGGATCCTATTGAAAACGTTACATTCAGAGTCCTTGAAGAAGTGAGAAAGAGTGGTTTATCATAGAAGTTGGTACACGGTCATAGGCATGAAGTGGTAACATGGTAAAAACTGTGACTTTCTCCTAAAACTTCTTTTCTTTTCTTTCTTTTTTTTTTTTTTTTAAAGATTTTATTTATTTATTTGACAGATGGAGATCACAAGTAGGCAGAGAGGCAGGCAGAGAGGAGGAAGCAGGCTCCCTGCTGAACAGAAAGCCCAATGCAAGGCTCGATCCCAGGACTCTGGGATCATGACCTGAGCTGAAGGCAGAGGCTTTAACCCACTGAGCCACCCAGGCGCCCCCTAAAACATCCTTTCAAACCCCGGATGTTTCTTGGACAGAGTCTACCCTTGTCTTCTGCTTTCCTTCTCCTCCGATCCTTTCTGTTTTCCTTACCAGGATTAGGCAGAAGTAAACTTCCGGTGGTGTTTGCCTGTAGTAAAGAAGGATAATATGTCTTTGGCTCATGGGACCATTGGCTTTGGATAGGAAAACGGGCAGACTTCATTTACGGGGGCACAAAGATTTATCACAAAACTCAACTACACGGGCATTCCCTGACTGTTAAGATTCTGCATTAGAGTGTGTGTGTCTTTTTCCCTCTTGTAGATTTATTACATTAGCACTTAATTATTCTCCATGACAGTATTAAATTTCATGAGTGATTTATAGTTTTAATAGAGACTTGTATGATTTATCGCAGTTGGCATTTGAGGTTTGCCAACTTCTTCAAAGCCATGAGTACTAGAATTGTTTCATCTGACCCCGTCCAGCACAACCGCAACATGGGTGAAGCCCCAAATTCAAGTGTGATAGCAGGACGCCTGTACCGCGCAGACCCTTCTCGCCTGATGTACCGGTTTCCTGTTGTGATGTGTGTGTACGGCAGCGGTGGTGGGTATATGTGTGTTCTTCAAGAAAAAAGAGAGGGGAGTTCTCCGTTTTTTAAAATATGCTCCCCAGATGGCTTCCTATGCTCTGGCTCTGTGTGGACAGGTGTGATGAGAGCCCTTGAGGTCCAGTGGCATGGGAGCAGCTGGTGACAGGCCAGGGGCTCTCCGTCTGCAAAGGGGCTCTGAGGCCGGGCTGTGTGCCCAGAGCCATTGGGGTGTGCCTGCTGTCCCACGGGTGGCTTCGGGTTTCTAGGGGGCCACCGACCCTCTCCACTGTGGGGTCTCCCATGACAGCCACAGAAGAGGAACTGGCCCTCATCTGCTCACTGCCCCTCCCGCAGGCTCTCCAGGGTGCCCCAGGTATTTGCTGGGAAAGCTGGGATCCTCAGGACACCGCAGTGGGCCTGGAGCTCCCGTCTGGTCCCGGTCCCGGTCCGGAACGTTCTGTCCTGGTGTGTCTGCTTGTTGCCCAGGGCCCCTGGTTGTTCCTAGGCACAGCTGTGCAGCTGTTCCCAAAAGGAATACATTGTTTCTACGGGGTGTTGCTTTGCTATTTTAAACGGGATGGGAGGGGTGGGGGTGGCTGGGAGTGGGGTGGTAGCTGTTCACTTTGGTGTGTCCCCAGATGATTTTGTTGACTTGAACTTCTGGAAAAAATGGTATGCCCTCCCTGCCCTGCCTTCTCCAGAGCCGCCCTGAGGATAATCCTCTAGGGCCTCAGCCTTCGGGCAGATAATCTCTTCGGGGTTATCTGTTAATTACCAGCGAATGTGTGAAGTATTTGTGAAAGGGCTTTTGAAGCGAGTTCCACGAGCTGCCCTCCCGGGCTAGAGCGCCGGCCCCAGTTTCCCTGGCGCAGGGCTTCCCCGGCCGGCTTGGTTCCCCTCAAGTGCTTGGTTATTCTCTTGCTAAATTGTTTGCCTTTCTAATGAAGTGAACTGTTTGTTTGACTCTGCCGTGGAAGGTATTTAACCGGGACTAAAGTAAACGTCGGAGACATTCAAATAAGCCATGCATATCTGCTTTGTGAAGGGAAGGAAAACAGTCTGGCCTTGCTCCCCTCCGGGAAGAGTCGTTAAGGAACTGTTGAAATGATAAAGGAGCCCAGCAAGCGGATATTGCCGGCCAGGCTGGGGCTTTTGTGCGGGTCCAGGCGGGCCTGGGAATTCCTCTGCCGAGGCCATGGGGAGGAGAGAGAGAGCCGTTTAAGGCTCTCAGTTAGTAATTGTGATTTATTTATGTGGAGAGGGACTTCTGCTTCATTCAGTCTTGATTAAAGCTAGCCAATTAGCCCTCAGGATGGCTGGTGGAGGGTGGCGTGGTGACTCCTTTAGCGACCCGGGAGACTGACTGGCAGGACAGGATCTGGACATGGGGGACAGCCTGCATCCTCCCTGGCCGGGCCTAGGGCGGATCCCTCCCAGGGTACCTGGGTCCCCTGTGTCTGGGAGGGGCATTTCAGGTGCTGGCGCGAGCAGACCCGGGAACCTGGGGCTGATTCGGGGTGCACCCTGGCCCTGGGGTGTAGCTGAGTGGTAATGGGGAGGATAGGGGAGGAGGAGTTTTGGCTGCTCTAGACTTTGTCAAAGGGGAAAGCAGGCGAGTACCTGCGAGGGGAGGGATGGCTGTGCTCTGGAGCGAAGTGATTTGTAGGGGCCGACTGCCAAAAGAAAATGGTGGGCCCTTGCTCAGAAATTACTACAAATTGCAAGATGGCAGTGGCAGGACATGGCAGCAAGCGAGGGCCTTCTGAGTGGGGCTCTGGGTCCTGCACACAGCTCCTGCCTGCACTCTGTGGTCTGGGGTGCCCAAGGGCTGTCAGTTTCTACCTAATGCCTTTAACTTCTCTGTTTTCTCCTGCCTGTTTCCTCATTTGCAAAACATCGCGAACACCTACTTCACTGAGATGCATAGTGTAGTATTAAAAATACATGAAATGTGTTGAGGGAAATCCTTAGTGCACAGTAAGTGCTCAGTGAGCTAAAGCTATTTATTATTTGAATCTTTCTGTGGCTGTAATTTTCCCCCCTTCTTCCCCGATGGTTGAGCTGAAGACCAGGTATGGCTACTCTGGAATTCGGGTGACAGAGCTGGGTCATTGCCACAGAACTCACTGAGAAACAAAGGCACAGAGAACCCTTCGTGTGCCTCCTGATCAGTGAAGGCTTGAGTACAAAGGAAAAACATGGGCTGGGCCATCAGAGGAGGTAGGAAGTCGAGGATACCTGTGTGAAGATGTTGAGTACTATGGATGTTTACCTGGATGTTGGTACTGCAGGAGAAGCACTTAGAATTAACAGTAACCCCCTTAAATGTGAGTGCTTTAGAAGTTACGATCTTCTACTTCTGTCCCTTGGCCCTTGAACGACTTTGTGGAGTAAATAGGGCTGGGTCTTACTGGCCTTATTTTATGGGTTAAAAAAAATCTTATTTTGATTATAGTCATTGTTATCATTGGCTTCTATGTAAATCTATAAAATGTGGTATACAGTGGGAAGCATCTTCAGCTGTGTGGACAGATGGAGAGAAGCCGTTTACTGTGCAAGGATGGACCCAGTAGATATTGTCCTCAAAAGGCTGCTGTGTGCATTCATTTTTCCGTGTGCCGAACGTTTGGCCTTCTGATTTGGAACAAGGGGCAACTGAGTGGGAAGGATGGCTTTTCTAAACTTTCCTACAGTAAGCGTATTAGATATTGTGCAAATACACATCGGCTTCAAGACGACCATTGCCATCAATTTGGTCAATTTCATGGCATCAATTACTAAACCCACGCTTTGTTTTAGATACACCGAGATTCTCTAACCATCATTCTTTGGGGTCTTTCTTAACACTTAACAAACAGCAATATGTGAGAAGCAGCCTTGCTGTCTAGAAATGTGTCTAGACTCTACTTGCTGACAAGTGGAAACTCATCGAGAAAAGTGCAGAATCCAGTTATCTTTGGAAGGATATGTCTCCTATTACCAGAGGGAGAGCATATGTGTGTGTGTATTGAGACCATAGTCCCGAGGGTTTTGGTACACCCAGGTGTAGATATGGACCCTAGAATAGATCATGTTCTCTGTGGGCTCGTGGGAAGAACAAATGGACGTCACTGAATTTAGACACCTGCTAAGTATGCTTTGTAAGGACCGGGTCCCATGCAGTTGGTCTAGAAACCAGGGTCACTCTGAGGAGAGGGAAGAGAGGACATGGATGGAGATCCCACTGAGAGCCTGGACATTTTGAGAGCAGGCGAGCAGCTGCCACAGCCTGGTGGAGGGCCCGGGGGGAGAATGGGCCAGTTAGCCCTCGAGGCAGTATATTTCTCAAGGATCACTGCGGAGATCGGAGAAGAGACATGGGCCAGTGGGCTATAGGTAGTCCTGGGAGCAGTAGGGGAAGTGGGCAGGCACGCTTGGGCCTCCGGGAGCTACAGGCTGCAAACCCAAAGCCAGTCTCCCTGAAAGTGGTCTCAACACCATTGGCCTTTCCAGGGAGAGCTCTCTCTGCGAGTGCCCAGCTAAATAGACCAGAAGGTTCATTGACCCCGCCGTTTACCTATCAGTACCCCAGTCCTAAAGTGGACTGCTATTGGGTGTTTTTGAGCTGCTAAGCTTGCCTGGACTGTAGGAAACATGGGGGGCAAGAGGGAAACGAGGGGCCTTGTGTTCTCTGTCGGCAAGGTGAGGTGTTGTGCTGGAAGTCTGGGGGCACTCCGAGTGAGGTACCTCTAACCGGCTTACAGTTTAGACACCCAAGGCCATTACCATGACAGCAGGTACTCTATGAGACGGCACATCAGAGATGATATGAAACTTATTTGGCACCCAAAAGGAATTAGGCTAAGAATCCAGAGGAAGTCAGATGAGATGGTGGCAAAAGGGAAGGGGGCAGCCAGCAAGAGAGGAAGTCCCAGCGTGAATTTGGGAGCGTGGACCTCGGAGTTGTTCTGAATGCACATGTGGCAGCTCTGGGCTTTCCAGCCCACGCTGGAATTTGCATGGTCAACTAAGGACGCCCGACGGACCTCAGAGGGCCTTCCCTTCTGTCAGGCCTGCAGCGTGGGGGCTGTGCATGGACAGTGAGGGAGCAGGTAAGTTCAACGTCCCTGTTCATCAGGGGACTGATGGCTGGCCCTGCAGATGGCCAGCGCCCCAGGAAGGGTGGAGGGGCAGTTCAGGTCTAATAGTATGATTGAGCTTAAATAGGTTTTGATTTTTTTTTTTTTTTTTTACTTTGACTGATATCCTTTCCAGGTCCAAACTATCCGTGAGATGATGAGCTCAGGTTTTGATAAGTTTAGCTTTAGTAATGGACCAGGGGAAGTCTCAGGCATTGAGAATTTCCACTCTCTGGTCACATCCATCATTACAGATGGGGAATGACGTTAAGTTCAAATGCTGTATCTGGGCATTAGAGCCCTGTTCTTAAGCAGAAAGACGTTTCCCGCCAGTGATGCCATTTGATCTATGTTAACATGGTCAATGTGTTTGGATGCATGTGTGAAAAACACGGGCCTAGTAGCTAATACAGGATTGGAGAGAAAAGTGTAATATAAGACAAACGAAGAACGGTTTAGTTCTTACATTCTCCTGAGCCAAAAAATGTGACGGAGATTTATTTATTTTTTTTATATACCCTAATAGCAGCGGTTTCTCCCCGTTCTCTTGGACTTCCTTGCTCACCCTTGCACGGCAATCACATTGTGGGCTTTAGTATAGGACCGTGGTGAAAGGAGCCCTTAAAATAAACTCTTTTCTTAAGAGCTTTGTGTGTTCCTGCTTCAGGAGGCTTCATAGACAGTGAGAAGCCAGGGTTTAAGGGACAGGAAAGTGGAGCCTTTCAGGGTTCCCGGTGTGCAATAAATGTGCTGGAATTTCAATGGATTCCAGAGGCGTAACAATAATAGCATTAAGAACAGGCCAGGGCCTTTGATGCCATTGACAAAAAGAGGGAGAGTGTGGGCGAAGGGGCCCCTGGCATTTGTGTCCTGAGCTTTTAAACTTTTGACCTCCAACCTTTTGTGTCAAAAAGCTTTTTCCATATGGGTGTTAGCCCACTCAAGTATCCTGAATTCACTGAAGCGTCAACATCTTCTTGGCGGGAAAGGGCATTCGGAGTCTTGGAAAAGGTCCAGTGTGGGGACATTATTGCTGATCGCCCCCCATTGTCTTCCCCAGGCTGGGGGGCAGCGGGGTGGGTATGGATGATGGCTTCGCATGCCCAGGGGAAGTGACTGGCCATGTGGCAGGCAGCAGGCAACCTCGCAGGGATGGATGGGGAGACAGAGCTCTGATGTGGCCCAGCATGTGCCGGGACCTCTTGGGACAGGCCCCATGCGTGTCCTGCAACACCGGCATGGGAGACTGGCCTGGTCCACTGCCGCCATACTGTGGCCTCAGTTTCCTTCCTAGTCTTCCCTACACCCTTCACCTCTACTGTAGTAAACATTTAGTGGGTCCCTACAAGGACAGGTGCACCTCTTCTGGGCCTGGGACAGAAAGTCGACAGTCCTGATCTGACAATGTGCCAAGACAGGGACGCTTGGCATGATTGCAGAACAAAGTAAGCACCCGTCTTCTTTATGGCTGTTCATCTCCCCCAGCTGGGCTTACAGCTTGGTCTTGAGTCATCTGATACTCATCCGAGGGAGAGCGCTTGGGGAGGAACACCAGGGCCCTCTGAGAGCCTAGAGTCTAGTGGTGGAAGTGAAGATGCGGGAGCACGTGGAGGTGCGGACCGCGTTGCACAGGTCGTCCATGATGCTCTCACACAACCCAAATGATGGAGAAGGGAAGAAGGAGCAAGCGTTCCCTCTGGGTCCCTGGGAAAGCTTGACGGAACAGGTGGCATTTGCGTGAATCTCGAAGACAGAGGAAGAGTTGAGAAGGAAGGAGTTCATTCTCCCCTGAGGGGACGACCCCAGAAACGATGAACGGCTGTGCACCGGAGGGCTGGTGTGGGGACACGGCCTGGCGGTTGGGGGCCTTGGCTGTCCATCGGAGGTTGTGTTGGATCGGAAAGGTGGTCCTTCCACTGCAGGCTTGGGGAGCAGGGAGGGACGTGGCCTAAGTGACAAGAATACAAGTCTGGAGAATGCAGTTTAGATAAGAAATGATAGAAAGCTTAAACCCTGGGAGCCTCGGAAGAGCCTCGGAGGGCTGGCTTCGGAGTGTGGGAGACACTGGCTGTGCTGTGCTCTCCTGCATTTGCGGGCACGAGGGCCGTCACCGGTGCTCTCGTCTCAGTGAACAGGTGTACTCATCATGCCTGCTCCCAGAGTCATAGGGAGAGTTAAGTGAGGCCATGAGTCCAAAAGACTTAGCACAGTACCTGACGTGTATTAAAGTACTCCTACTCGTGACTGTTTCTATTATTATTAATTACTGATAATGAGATAAACCTAAAAAGACCTTTGGTTACTGAATGGAAACTGGAAATGGGGCGGACAGTGGAGTTTAAAGAGGGGAGAATGAAAAGTCTTTTTTTCTTTTTTTGAAGATTTTATTGGGGCACCTGGGTGGCTCAGTGAGTTGAGGCCTCTACCTTCAGCTCAGGTCAGATCCCAGGGTCCTGGGATGGAGCCCTGCGTTGGGCTCTATGCTCAGCAGGCGGCCTGCTTCCTCCTCTCTCTCTGCCTGCCTCTCTGCCTACTTGTGATCTCTGTCTGTCAAATAAATAAATAAAATATTAAAAACAAACAAACAAACAAACCGATTTTATTTATCTATTTATTTGACAAAAAGAGACAGAGAGAGAGAGAACACAAGCAGGGAGAGTAGGAGAGGGAGAAGCTAGTTTCCCATGGAGCAGGGAGCTCAATTCGGGGCTCGATCCCAGGACCCTGGGATCATGACCTGGGCCAAAAGCACACGCTTAATGACTGAGCCACCCAGGCACCCCGAAAAGTCTCTCTTTTTAGTTGAAGATCGAATTACTTAAGAGAGTGAGAGCGTGATTGGGGAAGGGGCAAAGGAAGAGGGAGAATCCCACCCAGATTCCCCACTGAACGTGGAGCCTGGAGTGGGGGTCTGTCCCAGGACCCTGCGATTGTGACCCAGGCTGAAATCAACACCCAGACACTCACCTGACCAAGCCACCACGTGTCCGCCAAATCTACTCTTCCCTAGTCTCTTGTCTGGGATTAAGCTAAATGAATAGGTGCCTCATTTATTTCTCCTTGGTGCAGAGCCGGCCACCAGCACACCCTTGAGGTCACTGCTGGTTTTCCATGGCCATCAAAATATTTCTCCCGTGGACTTGGCTGAGTGGACTCACTATGTGCCGGTGGACTCCACAGACACAGCTGAGCTCCCCGAAGCTCCCAGTGTCAGCCCTGTCAGTCTCTGTCCACGGCGGGCTGGGGCTCCTCCTGCCTCCTGCTTCAGAAGTAGGACCGAGACTCCAGTGGGGCCTCTTGGTGACTAGAATCCTGCCACCTCCAGCCTGCTCTGCCCGCACAATAGGGAGGGCACCATCTTGGGTCATAAGGCCTTAGTTTTCTGCAGCCCTGGGTAGATCACTTAATTTTCTGAGCAGATAGTGAAAGTTTCCCTTCTTAACTCTCCAGATTGTCATGATAATAGGAAACAAAGAGAAACAAGACTCAAGGGGATAATAATAAAGCTTTGGAAATGATTCTTGGGGTTGCCAAGGGCATCCCATGAGGAAATGTGTATGAGTTTTATAAAATATAAAGCCTTGTATTCCTTGGCTATCACATTTCACTGCCAGCTTCTGCTAATTTTGCAACCTGAAAAAGTGCTGGGGAACTCTTTTTTGAGTAGATTTATGTTGGATAGGATACAACTTCTAGTATACGAAGCGAGCACTAGGGTACAACTTCTAAGACATTACTTTTGTTGATTAATTTTTGGCTTACTAAGTAAACCAGGTAACTTTCGAAGCCGTTGTTGCCTCGAAGACCTCTGTAGTTAGATCCCAGATATCAAACACTTTTCCTGCAAACATTTCATCCTCCGCTTTCATTTTATCGGCCTTAAGAATCCTACTGCCTATTTTTGGAGCTGTGAATTTGACTTTTGAGTCGTGCTGTACCAAAAAGTGGTCATTGATATAAGGCTTTGTGATAAGTAATCAATTCCCATCTTTTAATTTACAAGCTTACTTATTGTCACTGGAAATACACCATTAGTATATTCCAAAGTGAATGAAATGTGGTGATTCCTTCTATGTTGTCACGTGATTTCCCCCACAGAACTCGGCAGTTTAGATAGAATAGCTGTGACCCTTCTCTCATTTCTCTGTGCTGCCTTCTCTTCTGTTTACTTTTTCTTGCCTATCCTGGCAGGAAAACTAGAAACAACAAAAACGTCACAGATGTGCATGTATGGGATCATAGGCAAGATACATTCCAAAGACTGGAGAGAAGGAGTCCTTTGGTTGCCCATAGGTAGATGTGGTCTTTTCCACCACTGAGGATGTAGCAGATGAGATTTGTAGCTGAGAGAAGTGTGCAAAGGCTTGCTGATGAAGGAAGTTAGAAGGAACCAAAAAGGGGAGAGATCAGTTGTTTGTTTACTACCCATGACACATTCGAGGTGGTAAAGGCAAGGGGCTAGTTGTCATTTTCTTGTGGAAATGCATAATTATGTTTGTTAAGGAACATGGGTCATAGTCTGACCAGACTGTAGTGCTGGGTTACATTTAGGTCTAAAATACTAATTAATATCATATGCCTATGTGCTTACATGGAAGAAATGATAGAAAGATAGCTGTTTGAGTAGTGGGGAATGCCCACAGAAATTTACACATAGGGGTTCCGGAATGTTGGATAGTTGCCAGAAATAAAATTGTCTGGGGTTTAGAAAGAGTATATTTTTTGTTGTTAATTAGCTCTCTGTGGGGGCACCTGGGTGCTCAGTGGGTTAAGTGTCTGCCTTTGGCTCAGGTCATGATCTCCAGGTCCTGGGATCGAACTCCACATCAGGCTCCCTGCTCAAGAGTCTGCTTGTCCCTCTCCCTCTACCCACCTGCCTCCCGCTTATGCTCTCTCTCAAATAAATAAATAAAATCTTTAAAAAAAAGAATTCACTTTCTATGAAACTTTGTGTCTATTTTACTTAATTTATAAGGAAACTTAAATTTACAAGTGTTAAATGACTACTGCCAGTATTTGCTAAATTTATAGGCAACTTCATCTATCAACATGCCTATCTTCGAATCTGTTTAGGATGGATTTTGCTAAAGTCACAGGATAAGTATCCCTTTTCAGAATGATGATTAGTATGGACACTTCTCCAAAGATATTTTTCAGTGACACAGATTTGTATTAAGTACTTCATACATTGTGCTATCACTCAAAAACTGTGTGGATAGGAAAGAAAAAAATCTGTGGGCGTTTTTTCTGAAAGGTAAGAATTTCAGAAAATTACTTTATTGTGGGCTCTAGGACATGCAGGATTCATCAAATAGTTTTCTGTAAAAGGCCAGGCAGTAAATATGTCAGACTCTGTGGGCTGTGTGTTCTCGGTCATAACTAGTCACCTCTGTTGCTGTACTGTGGAAGCAGACATAAGCAGCTTGTAAGCAGAAGAGCACATATGTCTTTTAATAAAACTTTATTTACAAACAGTAGCCCCCGCAGGCAATAGTTCGCAGATCCCTCCCATAGCACATTTTTTTCCAAGTAAGGCTCCTGCCATGGTAGAAAGTAACAAAATAATTAATCTTAGTTTTTAAGAGCAAGACATCTATAGATTTTTAGAGTATATTAGAACCAGTTTCTAAAAACTTGCACCATGCTACAGAGGGTATTATAAATGTGAATAGCACTCTGATGATGTTTCCAGTTGTGTGCCACATGTGTGTGAGACCATGAAGAAGATACCTCATGCGCTGTGGGGTCCGCTGGGTGTTTAAGTCAGTCCACTGGGTGATGTCTCCCTCAGGCCACTGAGCCCTGGCAAACGTCCCATGGGGACCAAAGTAAAGACTGGAGATGCCCAAGGTGGAAGAGGCAGAGATAAGAACCCGGTGACCCTCACCCTCTCCCTGAAGGGGGAAAGGGTCTCTCTCTCTCTCCCTTTCTCCAGTTTCAGACCTCTCATTCAGCAGTCACCCAGGGATTATCTTGGTTCTGGCACAGTGGCTGTTGGGCACATGGGATTTTAATAATTCTGCTGATGACAGGCAGTTGAGTGAATTTGTGACAGGAAAAATAATCTCTAGTTCTGGTCTCGAATAAGTTCTAAAGTGAGTGCACAGACGACTTCAGTATTTAAATAAGCCCAGAGAACCTGGGCAGTGGGCTCTCCGGGGCTCTGTACCTATGCGGTTTCCTGGGTATTTTTGGCCCCTCAGGTACCCTCTGTGAATTCTACCCCTTTAGGGCACGAAGTGAGCCAACTTTGATCTCTCTTTTTGAATCTGCAATGTTTATGTGGAAATTTCCTACCTTACAAGACAATTTTCCAGAGTGACATCGAAGGGATCTTCTAGCCCGAGGGTACCAAAATCATTTCTTGGGAGAAAGACACAACCCAACCTAAATCTGCAAGTGTCCTTCTCCGGCTACAGGTCTTGTGATCAACCCAGGCTGTTGGGAAGAGACCTAGAAATCAATGCCTCTCATTCCTAATGAGACGCTTCACGTGGAGACTGATGACAGCCAGCATGAAATCGAATACTGACAACTACACCCAGCGCAAATATTTTTACTATGCATTTCAATTTAAACACGTGTCAAGCCAATTACATATTTATGGGGTTAAAGACTGTTCCACGGAAGACTCGGATAATACGCCCTCCTCAAATCTCGGTTTCACATAAGAGGAATTTGGTCTAATAGTCAAGCCTCTTGCAAGTATGCAATAAATCATCTTTGCAACCATAAGCGTGTACAGTTGACTGCTTACCGGGGCCCCTCAGCCCCCCCCACCCCAACCTGGTAGAATTTTAATTCCCTCAGTAAAATTGATTCCCCCGGTTCTGCACATTATTCTCCCTGTCTTCCATTTAGCCTGTTAGTTTGCTGACAGTAGAGTACACAGCACTTAGCAGCTGGTTTGTGGACCCATCAGTCAGGAAATTGTATGATAAATAGGAGGTAGCCAGGTTTGGTGGCACTTCCTTCTGCTTCAGCAGTTTTCGCCTGGCTTCAGAAAAGCTATCATGTGGTGTTTTGTCAAGGGCCCGAGTGGGAGAGGGCTGCGGAGCGGGGATCTTACCGTGCAGCCCCTTGAATTATGACCCCCCGCCCCTGCCCCTGCTGCTCCCGTGTAATCACCTGCGAGCAGGATAATTCTGGTTGCTGCTGGCAACACGGGTCTGTTCCTTTCGCATGGGTTTTCTTGGATATCTTCTTGGGCCCATGATGGGAGATGCTGTCGATCGTCCCCATACAAATGACAGGCCAAGGTGCAAAACGGAAGCACCCAGAGTTGGAGGATTTGGGAACTTTTCTCAGGTTTGAGAAATGTGTGAGGGTTCGTGCCACACGATGCCACAGATGGGATGGGACAGGACCATACGCCCCCCCCATCCTTTACACTGTAACACTGAGCTCAGGCATGTCTCGAATTGGAGGAGGGGTGTTGCAGGGTGTTTGTTCTGGAAGGTACCTCCAGAGCCGTGGTCTCCACTGACCATGGGTGCACCAGGAATAGCTGTTTGCACAGATGCCGTGAGTCCAAGAGAACTTAATTTAGGCTACGTCAAGAGGGAAGCCAATAGAAACAGAAAAATGCTTAAATTAAGACTGGATGCATGTGTTCAGATCAGATCAGTCCCATTAATTATTTTTAAAAGATTTTATTTATTTATTTGACAGATAAAGACACAGCGAGAGAGGGAGCCCGATGCTGGGCTTGATCCCCGGGATCATGACCTGAGCCAAGGGAGATGCTTAACCGACAGAGTCACTTAGGCGCCCTTCAGTCCCATTAATTTTTGTTCTTTATTTACCCTAATTCCAGACTGCAGAATCCGCAGATTTCCTTAGGACATAAATAAACACATACTCTCAGTCAGAATGAACTCTTAGGCTCACAGGACTCCAGACTCAACAGGGAAGAGGGACTACGAATGTCCCAATAATTGTGTCTTCCCTTTCCCTCTCAAATGGTTTTGCCGTGCTTGGTCATTTTCTCTTTCATTCTGAAAGGAGAAAGGGCGAGAATAAGAGTGAAATAAAATCTTGTTAAAATATCTTCTTGTTAAAAAATGAAAAGTCAGTGGTGCCTTTTTTTTTTTTAATGACTTTAAAAAAAAATTTTATCATAATTTTTTCCATGTTCTAAGATTCATTGTCTATGCATGGTGGTGCCTTTTAAATGTCCGCAGCAACCCTCCAGGTTTTTTGGGGGAGGAGATTTTATGCTGCTTGGGTACACACTTGATTTGATAGAATCAACAGGTTGGTCTTTGTGTGCAGACAATTAGGACAACTTCATCATCAAAACTCAGATGGTAAGAAGGGGTGTTACTTCCTGGATGACAGGAGACAGATCCTGAGCAGGGAATAAATTCACACATTTTGAGCCCTGTGTATATGAAAAATGTGGATTTGTGCCTTGTCGTAATTCATCGTTGAACCCACATAGAGAAAGTCTGATATGGTTGACACCCACTTACCTGGTGGAGAGAATTTAATCACACAGACCACAGCCAAGAGCCTAGAAGGGAAGATGTGAAAAGATCTTCCAACTCTGATGTACTTGTCACAACGTCCTTCAAAACGGTTCTGGAAAAGGTGTCAGAGAAACCCCTAGGTGGCAGGTCAGATTTTATGAATGCTTCACTGAAACGCAATGCTGTAGCCTTATTTCTCTGATTTCCAAGAGCAGAGGACGGGAGCTAAGTTTGAAGTCCATGGGAGGCAAGCATGTTGACCTGAGTAGCGACCACTGAAAGGACCACCCCCACTTCTGGGGGCGTCTTCCTCACCCTGGACTCAAACCCGATGCACTGAGTCCCAGTTCAAAGTTCGAAATCAGGAACTATTTACTGAATGTGTGTCAGACTTACAAACTCGTGACAAAGATGACTCCATTCAATTGTAGGTTGTTTTAAGAGGGAAGAATAATCTTCATTGAAGATGGTTAAGTGAAATTGGACATTTTGGCTTCCCATGATGACTGATGCGAGGCTCCTGCACTGCATTTGACAGCAGGGCCCTATCAACTCTCAAACTTAGCACGCCAGCCATCAAGATTTGCATTTCGGATGAGTAACTCCAACTTTCTTTAATATTAAGTCCTAAGCAGTGCACTTAAAATAGAATTGAATTTTTGGTGTGTGGAATTTATACAGTATGCGGTGTGGCAAGGTGTGACATGTTTGGAAATCCCTTACCCATTCAGTCTCCAGCATGGCTGTTCTTGGTGAACTCACAGTGACAGTAGCATGGCCCCACGATGATTCCTCACCTCCCTGTTGGCCACTCCCTCCCCCCTTTATCCTACAACAAGCCCTGGATAGTCAGGAAGCCTTTGTGTTAGAACATTCTTCTCCCAGTCCCAGGGGTTTTCCAAGAAAGGTTCCACATGCGGTGGGACCATAGCTTTGGGCGACACCTCAGTTCTGTCAACAGTGTGTCTGTAGTTTTTTGGTCTTATTTTATCTTATTCTCCTCATAATCTTACTGGTTGCTTCTCAGAGGAAGGCAGCAAGGGCAAAGTTCAGACAAGGGAAGTAAGATTTCCCAGTTTTTTAAAAAAAAGTGGTTGTGTTGACATTCTCAAAGATGCTTGCTGAAGAAAATTTAGGAGAAAGAGAAATGTATAGAGAGAAAGAGGAAAAATACCTGAATTCACACACACACACACACACACACACACACCCCACTTAGACACGGCGCGGGGTGTGGGTCACACCTGGTCTGTGTTTGGAACAGCCCCTCACCCCCCACCTAGAGGTTCCATGTCACTTCCTGCATACACAACTCAGAGCCTGTTCTCAGGTCTAGGCAAAACCTTCACATCTTCAGAAAATGCTGGAATTCCTCCTGAGGCCCCTTTGCTGTGCACATCAGTCCCTGGGACTGTTTTCAGGCAATAGCAGCAGGATGGCTTTGTGCACATGTGGAAGGTAATATTTGAAGGAGACCTCAGTGTACGTGCTGAAACACAAGGACAAGGGCCCTGGAGACACACCTTCGCTCTGTCACTTTGCTTCTTGAAAAACTTGTGGGGGGAGACTTAGGATCAGCCAAGCTTCTCATGATACAATAGGGAAAAATTCTCTTCAGTGTCTGTGGTCAATTACTATTTAGAAAATAAATAAATAAACTGATGTTCGCATTTGTCAGAGACCATCTGCTTAAGGTATTGTAATCACTGGGAGTCGAGGAGCTGGGCTTCAGGACCCAGGAAACACTAAAACCAGCCTGAGCCGGACAAGAAGGAGGCCGGTCTGGGTTCAAGGTGAATGTCAGGGCTGTGGGGCTTGCTTTGCTCCCAGCCTCCCCCTGTCAGTGTGAGAGGGTCCACAAACCTCTTCCAGCTGGGTTAGCCCATTTTTCTGGCCAACCTGTAGATTTCCTGCCCTCGTCCTGTGTCAGGACTGTGGAGGCCTGACCCAGGACAGGAAGGAGGGGAGTGTGTGTTTAAATGTTCAAATTGTGGTTGTGTGTGTGTGTGTGTGTGTGTGTGTAGCATACACCTATATGGGAGTGCATACGCATGTGTACATAGACTCATGGATTCCAGCAGGGACTTTTGAAAAGGCTCTTTCCTTTAGAAAGCATCATGGATATGAAAGAAACAAAATTCATGGGCGCCTGGGTGGCTCAGTGGGTTAAGCCGCTGCCTTCAGCTCAGGTCATGATCTCAGGGTCCTGGGATCGAGTCCCGCATCGGGCTCTCTGCTCAGTGGGGAGCCTGCTTCCCTCTCTCTCTGCCTGCCTCTCCGCCTACTTGTGATCTCTCTCTGTCAAATAAATAAATAAATAAAATCTTTAAAAAAAAAAAAAGAAAAAAAGAAACAAAATTCATATTTGTGTTACATCTTTGTCTTAATTTCACTAGACAGTACAATTACAAAAGGAACTATGTCTCTTGAAATCTGTTCCTTTTGCTTTTGTGGCTCCATTCAGCCCTTCCTTCAGGGTGGGACATGCCTTATCCCCCTTGCTCGCTTTTCCATGTGGGTCGTCACTGCATTCCTCGCCCCCACGACCTCAGGCACAGGTACGAGGTGCTTGGTCTTACTTCTGGGGTCCCCGGTGGCCTGCTAATGAACTTGGAAGAGTGCTCCCACAGATTCTTGAACATGGACACGGCGTGGCAAAGGCAGTAGAGCGGTGCAGGGCCTGGGTTGGGATTCTGTTTCAGGGCATTCCTTTCATACATGCTGGATTTTCTTTCTGTTTCAGACCCTTCTCATCTCTTTCCTGCGTTCCACCCTCCCGTACCGATCGACGCGAGGCATCACGAGGGCCGTTACCACTATGACCCGTCCCCGATTCCTCCACTACATGTGTAAGTAGTAAAGCCTTACCCTTTACCAAAGCAGAACAGAACACACGCTCTTCCTGTCTCACGACATTCCATTAACAGTGTGGCTCCTGGCTTTGGAGATGCTATAGGACTCTAAGATTTACTTTTGAAATACGGCAAGCCTGTCTGTTTCTGGGCTCACTGGAGCAGAGCCCCGTGGCTTCCCGAAGTTACGCCTATCTCCCTAGGTGGCTGGCACGTATCCGCTCCGTGTTTTGCTGACATGTGTTCTGTGGGCTGTAAATACAAAATTAAAAAATCAAGGTCTCGTGGAAAATTAGCCCTCAGAATATGTAACTGGGGGAGATGGGGTCTGAGGGCCTCATGCCTTCATGACCAGTCGCCCGGAAGTCCTTCCTGCCCCAGCCATCACAGCGAATTGTCATGAAATTTTTATGGGGAATTTTCAGGGCCCCCTCAGTGTGTACAGCGAAAGGGACTTGACTGATGGAAATGTCTCCCAAACTTAACGGCACCCGTGATCGAGCATGTGATTTACACAAAGATAAAGGGAGAGAGGGATGGTGGTCACGTACATTAGAAAAGAAAGCAGAGGGTTGTGCGGAAACGAATATCATCTCACCCAGGCTGGGGGTAAAAAGAGTAGTGGACTTCCACCCTAAAATGGCATTTTCTTGTCATCACGGCTGGAGAACCGTCTGGAACTGTGATTACTGGACCCAGCGTCTGGGAGGGGCCGCCCTTTCCTAACGGCCTTGATGTATACATGTAGTCAGATCTGGTAATCACCCTTCATTCTGAGATAGTGACGTTAGAGACGCACAAATAATACTTGAAGAATAATGCTGGTTATTTAGATGGTGGATTGCATCTCCGTGGCCATTAGTTAAGCTGTGTAATTACGTATATGCCAAAGAAAAATGAAGTTGTTTTAAAACAAGTCCTCCTCTGTGAACAGAATTAATTGATATTAACAGCCATAACTACATGCCCAAGTACACATATAATATTTTACCAACAGTTTTTTGGATCTATCCCCCATTATTGAATTGTAATTTCAGAGCAGATTTGCCTGGAGGTAAGTCATAAATCTGTGTTGCAGACTTGCTTGAGCATTAAAGGAGAAGTGGGTATTTATAGAGAGACTACAGAAACTTGTGACTTAGTCTTTGACTTTTCACTGGAATCCAAGTAAGTGTTTACAGGGTTCCGAGGCCTGGTAAAAATACACTCAGATGAAACCGTGAGGCCAATTAAAAGCCCCAATATAAAAAGGGAAGGACATTCCAAATTCAGGCAGAAACCCGCCATGTAATTCGGCCTGTGGAGTGGAGGCTTTGCGGGACAGATGGGCCCACTAAGGTCCTCGACGAGGCTCTGCCCCGTGGTACAGAGCCAGCAAGGGCCAGACCAGCCTTGGAGATGCATGTGGCTGATTCCTCCCAGTCGCCAGTCTCTGTGCTGTGGTAATTTAAATCAGATTTTCTGTGGAATTTCAGAATTCCTTAGACTTTCAAAAATCTTATTATAGAGAAACTTCAAAAAAAAAAGGTGTTTATATAATGCAATGAACTTGTTCCTATGGGTTTATTATAGTTTGCCTTGTAATTAATTCAAATATGAATTTAACCAATAAAAATCCCAAGTCTTGGTTCTTGGGCAGACTATAATAATAGCAAGCCCTTGTCTAGCCACACATTGTATTCTGGGCCCTGACTGCTGCGCCTTCAAGCGCACAAGATAAGATAGGTCAACTTTGGAAATCCCTTGGGTTGGAGGTTGCATTTCAGGTGTGACTGCTGAGCTGGGAATTTTATAGGTTTTAGAACTTCCTGCTTTTCCAGCCACGCCTTTGGATACTTTCACAGAATTGACTAAATGGATCTCTAGCTGCCTAAACGGATAGTGAGCTAAATTCATAATTCAGGCTCACTGACCATCCTGAGGCCCTCAGGAGAGTCCTGGAGGCTTCTGGGACGGAGCATCATTGCTGCAGTCAGAGCGTAGTGAGAAGGTGGGTCTGTGGCCACCCAGGGCGGCTTGTCCTGGCAGGGTTCGGGGTGGGGACCCCAAGTCTGTGCGCTTGGCTCTGGGAGGCCAGGGCACATCTCTCCCGTGTGTCTTTATAACAGAACATTCTCTCCGTGATGCCCTCGGTGGCCCTCCCTTGCTGCATGGCCTCATCCTTAAGGCCTGAATCAGATGTTATCTGCGCTGCAGTCCCCGAGGCTTTTCCTCAGAACACCCGATGTGTGCTTCACGGTGGCGCCTGTCCCCTTTCCTGGTGGTTTATTGTCCACTGGTCACCGCCCCTGCTCATTTGGCGGTCCGTCTGGGACACGGGATGAGCAGGACAGCCCCAGACCCCCCATGCTTGCTTTACTTACACTCGCCTGTTCCGGGAAACATGGTAACATACCTTTGCGTGGGTCGGTTTCATCCCCTGCAAAGGTAGTTTTCTGCCTTCCCGGACTCCGAATTGCAGGAGGAGTTCAGTGAAGTCAGAGCACAGAGCTCTGAGCAAATGCTGGGAGTTAGCATTCAAGGCAACGGAAGCCTGGGAAACACTTACCTCGCTAGACCACGAACCCTTAGATGCCTGTGATCATTTTAAGAACGGAGGGTCATCTGGGCAAGGTTGGCTTTGTTGCTGAAATCTAGACACCTTTGCTGAGGGATGAAGTAGTATCCTGGAAAAGTAAAAGGGCTTTAGGGTTAAGGTTTTGGAACTCAGGTTCCAAAATACTCATTCATTCTGTCATTGTCTCCTAAAAAATGAGATCAAGTGCGCTTACAGAGTTTGTAGAATAAACATTTTTAATTATACCAAGACAAAATTTGGGGATATTCTCATTATTTTGTACACATAATTGTCCTTCTGGCGCCAGCTTTTAAAAATGAAATTATAAGTCTCTTGCAAACAGGATTTGTGTTGATGATGGAAGTACCAGGAGATCTCTGTTTGGAGGGATGGCAGGCGCTGTGATAATTATGCTATCATATCCTATCATTAAAGATTCTGTTGAAAGAGGTTTATAAATTGCTCCTCTTTTTAGATAAACCACCCTATATTAAGGCATCAACGATATGGTGCAGAATTAAATTAAAATCTCATAAAATGAAATATGTTCCGTATTAGCTGTTTGACACTTAATTTGCCTCTGAATGAGTAGAGGAAATCACAAATTAACCTGCCTTTGTTTTTTCAACCATGGCTTATTAGGTGTTAGAACAACTACAATTACAGCCTAATAATAACCACCGAGCCTTATAAATATGTACGGAAACGCGTCCGTTTGTGTTACAGAACCCAGCTTGTGAAAAGCAGTGCCTTTAGCTTACCCTGCCTCTCTCTGGGGGCGTTATCCCAGGGTCCACGGTCAGGCAGCGGAGACAGAGCATAGAGATTCACATTGTCTAAGTACTCCTGGAAATAATAGCAGAATTTCTCAGTATTTCCTGTCTTCGTCCAAAATCATGACTTTAAATTCACCGCCTTACAGGTGGGATGGAAGAATGTAAGCATCTTCTTTCTCTGAGTTGTCAGGGAAAGGTTGTCCTCAAAAATGTAGGATTCCTGCAATATATTCATTTAATTCAAGTAGTTTGGAAATGAAGAAACACTGGAGGTGGGAAATGTCTCCTTTTCTCCTGAAAGTTCCTCTCCACTGACTTCACCAAGACTTCTGCCCAAACGATAAATGAGAATGTGTTCTCATTCTTTTAGATCATATGGAAAAGGGCAGTGTTTTGGAAAAATATCAGTGAGAGCATTTTATGAGATGATTGAAATTTTTTCTGGAACTTTCACGACAGAAGCTGAATGTGTATCCGGAATGGAGTAGATTCTTCCTTCCTGGTCTTCTCCATATCCCATGCCTTGTGTGGTTCTCCTCAGGCCCGCAGCCCTGCACAATTCCAGGAGGCATCACTATGTTCTATGGGGTGCGCGATGCTCTTGAGGCTAAAAGTTACTGCTTGTTTTCAGATTTCGCATGGAAATTTAGACAACTGCCATATCACGCTCCCTTCCCTCAAAGAACAGTTATAGGGACTATGTCTGTCCTCATGAAGGAAGTATCTTCCTCCTGCATTCTTGAGTGTGGGTATTTTTTTTTTTTTAATTTTTAAGTGTCCAAAATTGTTGAACGATGCTCCTTTTTTATTTTTTTATTTTTTTTAAAGATTTTATTTATTTATTTGACAGAGAGAAATCACAAGTAGATGGAGAGGCAGGCAGAGAGAGAGAGGAAAGCAGGCTCTCTGCTGAGCAGAGAGCCCGATGCGGGACTCGATCCGAGGACTCTGAGATCATGACCTGAGCCGAAGGCAGCGGCTTAACCCACTGAGCCACCCAGGCGCCCCGATGCTCCTTTTTTAAAAACTGGACATAGAGTGTCACTAGAAACCCAAATGATAAAACTTTACTTTTGGCATTTATTCTGGATTTTCTCTTGGAAGAAATGTCTATCTTGTACTTACAACTTTTGTGAGCCAGAGTTTTCTCACTTATGGGTCCCTATGAATCGAATTTCGGACCGTCCATTTGCTTCCTACTGAACTCCACAACTCATTTTTCAGAGCAGGAACCTTGGTTCCTAATCCGCTAGGATCGTTCCAGCCCCACAGACCTTCTTGCCTGCAGAGGCGAGAGCAGCCGGTGTCTAGAGCTGGGGGTGCGAATGGGGCTGTACCCCTTCCCCATCCACTTCAATCACTGGTCCCAGAAAACCAGCTGTACCTTTTCTCTCTTGAGGGACGTGAGAGCTCCTTTTCGGTCTTATTTATCAGCTCTTTATTCTCTTGCTTGAGTCAATGTGACTCTTTCCGGGGCTGCCCGAGTCCCTGGAATGATCCCACCTAAGAAGAGGTGGTCTTTCTACTGAAAGTGGTCCACAGCCTGGCCCCCAGGGGGAGGACACTAGGCCCAGCAGGCATTCATGTTAGCAGTGAGGTCGAGGGCACTGGAAAAAAGGCTTTGTCCCAAGATTATGACAGCCTCTTAGGGGGGAAAGCAGGAAGATAAGTAGCAAGTATGTACATGAATAAATAAATTTTTTTCCAGGAAGAAAAGGCCCAAGAAAAGACATGTCATTACGGTAAAAGCTTAGACAAAGGAGGGCTAAGTAGCTGGCCAGTTCTGCTGTCTCATTTCCTTCCCTCGTTTCTTCCTTCTCTCCCTCCCCGAATTCAGCACCTTCAGTGCTGTACCAGGGACCGTACCTGTCTGGAGCTCATGTACAAATATTCAAAAGCACCCTCCAGTCTAGCTGCCTACTTAAAACTTTGTGACGGGCCCTGACACAGAATAGTGGTTTCGTTCTTTTCATTCCTTTCAGTAAAGTACAGACATTGAACAAAACCTTGTATTTGTATCTGGGGCCTACCCAGTTTGGACGATTTGAAGAGAACCATTTAAAATCAACAAAGGAAAGGCCCTTTTTCCCCTCAGTGCTCTACCATAACCCTTATTAGGACTGGTAAAGGGTAGTGACAGATCTCATCAAATGACTAGAGCTAATAGAGTCTAACAGTCCATGCCCCCCTCTACTCTCCCCCACCACCAAAAAAAAAAAAAAAAGAAGAAGAATACAAAAGATGTGTAATTGCATTTTTTGAGTACAAAGACCATCTGTGTGGGTTTTTTTTTGCATTTGCTGGGCCAAATCCACACCTTACGCATAGTGGCTCCTTAATCAGTATTACTTTCAGGAATGATAAGGGGCTGTTTCTTTTAAGACCCTGTGTGATCACAGCCAACACCTGTCCTTTGTTTTTGTTTGTTTACTGCAGTCAGAGCCTGTCATCTTTATGCCAACAAGTCTAGCACACTTAGAACTCAAAGTCAAAACCTGAGTAAGTTAATACGGTTATATTCTAGTAACTCTCACGATGTCGGATGCCCTGATATTTAATCAGTTACTGGTTGTAAAAGGCCAGAGTTACCTTCTATGACATTTATTACTGGTTCCCAGGCCTTTCCTGCAGAAATAAAGTTAATGAAATTAGCGATCTTCCATGGAAACCCTAAAAAAAAGAGCAAAATTTCAAAACTAAGATTGGCGGGGGGAAAGACATGAATAGACAGCACAATGTGAGAAAATACACACCGACCACAGCTTTCCTGTGACATTTGTGAATATTTAACCATGGGCGAGACACAATTTTATTTTATTTTTTTAAGATTTTATTTATTTATTTGACAGACAGAGATCACAAGTAGGCAGAGAAGCAGGCAGAAAGAGAGGAGGGGAAGCAGGCTCCCCGCTGAGCAGAAAGCCGGATGTGGAGCTCAATCCCAGGACCCTAGGATCATGACCTGAGCGGAAGGCAGAGGCTTTAACCCACAGAGCCACCTAGGTGCCCACGAGGCACAATTTTGGAGACTTACGACATAATTATCTTGTGTTAAATTTAGAGAAGTGCTGAGACAGAGCTGTCATGACCCAGCCTCATTTTAAGATACGGAGGCCTCACGCACAGCATTTACGCAGCTTGGGAGTAAGCCATGCCCCCAGACAGTCCCTCCTTACACTTGACTTTTATCCTACACTTGTGAAAATCAGCGCTGCACACTTTGCTGGCTCGTGCTTCCTGGGTGGCACAAACCATCATCACAACACCCGATAGGAAGTTCTCCGTGTCACCAGCTGTCCGTGTCTTCCGCAGATTTCTGAGGTGGGAAATATGGCAGCGTGAAGGGCCACGAAAAGCCTTCTGACAGGGCTGCCTGGCTGCTCATTATATTGAACCTCTGCCCTTGGCTCAGGTCATGATCTCAGGGTCCTGGGATCAAGCCCCACATCTTGGCTCTCTGCTCAGCGGGGAGCCTGCTTCCCCACCCTCACCCGCCTGCCTCTCTGCCTATTTGTGATCTCTCTCTCCTTATCAAATAAATAAAATATTTTTAAAAAAAAAGAAAAGCCTTCTGACCTAATGAACCTATCGATTGTCAGCAAAATGAGTGACACATCGGTGTTTGCTGCTGTTTAATCTGTGAGACCAAATGACTGGATGGTGTCCATATCCAGCCAGAGGGAGGAGGTTTCAACCTGGTACCTGTGGGGCAGTGCTTCACGGGTGCCTTTGAGAAGAAGGGATCAAAACATGGGTAACTAATAGTGATTACAGCGGTGAACTCCATTACACGAAAGCCACGTGTCTGCCCGGCACCTTCTTCCCTCAGAGCCCCGCCGCTCGCTCCCTCACTACAAACACCTCCCAGCACTGACGTCTTCTTATCAGTGAGGTCATCTGTGAGGACTGTCGATGGAGTTTGACAAAATGCTGCCTGTGAACCTAGTATACCCGTGGCCTGTTATTGCGAATAAAGTTTTATTGGAACACAATGACCGCTCCTTGTTTACTCTTGTCTCTGGTGGCGTTAGCAGTCCAGGGCCTGCTTGAGTTGGGTACCTGAGACAGACCGAATGTGGCCGTAAACTCTGAAAGATAGACATTGCCAACCCTGACCTAAAATAACACCTTCTTTCCAGCCCTCTTCTTTGTCCCCTCTTTCTGCTTTAGTTTTCTTTCTTTTTTAATAAGTGAATGCCAGGCACTGTATTTCCAACTTTTAGACTTTCCTACTGCTAATCCCAACATTTTTCATTGCGTATCCTGTCCAGTTCAAAAAAAGAAAATAACTCTTACTGTTTGGTTATCATTTCTCATGCTTCACTGAAAAAATGTCAAGCCCGCCTAATTTTCAAGAACGTTAGGCCGCCTATAGCCACAGTTCCTTGTGCAAGTATGAAAACAGGTCTGAGTTTCAGTTCCTCAACTACAAAAACTCTCACGGGCCGGCCGCTTAAATTCAGACCAACGGGGACACACTTTCCTTTGCATTAAGAAGTGAACACGACACCATGTCTACCCGAACGGCATCACTCTTATTTCTGTTTCGCAGGATTTCTAATAACTAGAATATTGAATTCGGTCATCGGCTGTGGAGAAAGCAGGCCCTAATTATCGTGCGCATATTCACGGAGTCTGAGCGGCAGCTTCTTGGATAAAATTCCTGTGTTCTTTGTGCTGTGCTCAGCAGTCAGGTCCGGGAGTGATATTGACTGGAGGCATTCACGGTCACTGAACCGGAAGCTGCCAGCTCTATAGAGCCTGCTGTCAAACCTGTTGCAGGGGCCTGGGGGGTACTGGACTGTAACAGACTTTTTTCTCTGAGTACAATGCTTCCACTCATGTTAAGCCCGGCTTCAAAGAAAACAGAAATTTACTGCATGGTTTTATTTATTTTTCATCCTATGCGTTTGAGAACATTGAACTCTCACAGCATTTGTCCCAAAGGGAAGAAGACACTTTCTCGGGTGAGTCCCATGGGAGGACGGCCGACCGATCGGAAGGGGCCTTCAGCCCTTCCTACAGGGTCCCCTCTCCTTCGCTTAGGTAACAGAACCCGCTTTTTCCGACTAAACAAAGAGCTGCCATTTCCTATAGTAGCAAGGCACGCTGAGTTCATTTCAGACCTTTCCCCAGGGGAACAAAGGCCCATGACACAGGCATGCCTGTCATTCATTTCCTTTTGTTACTGCCGCACCCCCCGCCTTGTCCCTGCCCCCAGCGAAACTCATACATCAAAAACTAAAATGGTCGCAGACTTGTTTCCAGAAACCTGCTCCCTCGCTTTCTGAATCCGAAGTAACAAATTAGCCAGATTTTCACATCTTTGGTGACACAAGGGAACTGGGCACGCTGAAAGGAATTAGCAAGGACCCGGTGAGTTTGGAAGCTCGTCCTCTGAGTCCTAAAGGATCAGTGTCTGGGCAGCACGGTCATTAGATAACCGTATTGAGAAGAACTCTGAAAAGCAAAATCCTGACCATTTTTAGTCTCGGTGTGGAAAACACATCAGAATCCTAATGGGTATCATTGCACTGCACGTGGGTAAAAATTAACAACTTGGTCCCATGGCTTCTGAAGCCGTGTTTCCCTCCCCCTCTCACCTAGCTAAGCTGGCGATAGTTTAAGTGTGTTGTTGAGAATGCGTCACGGGCCATGCTAGATCTCTTCTCCTCTGCACCTCTGCCTCTCCCCTCCTTTCTGTCTCTGACTTTCTCCACACACACAGAGGAAGAAAAGGATATAGAGAAAAGGGTTAGAGGTGGCAGAAACTGCCTTTGAGATATAAGAGTGCATGGCCAGTAAAGAAAGAAAAATAAAGGTGTGTCGTCGAAACCCATAGATTCTCTGAAATCCAGTCGCTTAATATTCTGGATTATGTAGCCTCTCCCATGTTTATAAGTCATAGGTACTTGAAACTTTCATAGGTGGCTTCGGAGAGATTATAGATTCCTTAAAAAGTTCTTGGTTGGGACTGCTCAAAGGGAGTAGGACATTGAGTCCCCATTGGACGATCAAAACTAATAGCAAAATGCACTGTGTATGTGTATAGTCACAACTGAAGGAATTCTTTGAAAGGTTCACCTCTGAGAACCCTGCAACATTAGTCACTAGTCTTACCTGTGAACTGTCCCTACGGAGCCCCATCCTCCCTGGGCCCCAGACTCTGTCACCCTCACACAGTCAGAGCTCTGAAGAATGCACATGGAGTGATCCCCAGTGCCTCACAAGTCTAATGTGTGTCTCCTGCCACCTGAGAATGAGTTGGGTCCTAACCAGAGAACCACTGGTCCTCTTCTCACTACATTCAAATAGGATCCAAATATTGCCAAGTTCATCAGCAATGAACAGCATCTCCATTATAGGGGGGCTAACAGGGGGGGAGGCTCTGGCAGTTAAGTGATCTGCCTCATTTGCAAAGCAAATTCGAGCAACCATGTTGCATGAATATGATTTACATGTTTAAGACAGAGTCCAAAGAAAGCATTCCGGGCTTACCAAAATGCTTCTCGCCTCTATTCAATGGAGTCTCTAACTCCCCCATAGAACAAAATTCCCATATTCCCAGCCTGCATTGTTTTCAACATAAACTGTGCACACCAGTGAAAGTTTTCAGACATAAACTCAAAATCATCAATCCATAACAAAGGTTATGGAAGTTCTAAATGGGGCTGTGGTTTTAAAAGTTTTCTCAGGTCATATTTGCCTGGAATGGAACAGAATGTTAGAATTACAGTTAGCCCTTGAACAATGTGGGGGTGAAGGGCACTGACCGCCCCCCCCACTGCAATAGAAAATCTGTGTATAACCATTGGCTCCCTGAAAACCTAATCACTAACTGGCGGGCGGTTGACCAGAAGTCTTAAACAACAATGTCAGTGGTTCACGCATATTTTTTATGTTTTATGGGTTATATACTGCATCCTCACAATAAAGTAAACTAGAGAAAAGAAAATATTACTAAAAAAAATAAAAAGAAAATGTTACTAAGAAAATCATAAGAGAAAAAAACATTTATGGTACTGTTTCCCCAGAAAAAATCTGGATAAGTGAACATTACCTCTCAAACCTGGATTGATCAAGTCATATATATTGGAATATATTATTTATGTTACATAATATGCTCCTTGGATTTATTTATTTAAAGTAAGGATTCTATGTATCTTCATTGTTTTCCCATACATAGCCTATATATTCTGCATTACGCACACACATGGAGCTCACTTCTGTCCATTTTCCATGTGGTAGTTTCAGTTTGTCCTTGGGATTAGTTCACATGATCTTCGGTCTTAATGGAAGTCATCAAGAAGGGAAAAGAAGGTCAGTCTGTAGTATTTTAATCTTGTTTTAATGATCAAAATCTGGTCACCTCAGACTTGGGATTTCAGGACACAGCGATACACGTCGTCACGGGTATTGTGAGAGGGACAGTCTGAGTCAGCATTCCCGTGGAAATCGGGGAGGGTGGGGGCGAGGGCTGGAAGCAGGGGTCCGACTTCCTGTAAAAGGCCGCTCGAAGCCTGTGGGAGGCTTCTCTCCTGAGTCTGAGAGTCATCTGGCTGTGAATGTCCCCTGCTGTCCCTGCGATAGGATTTTCAATGTGGAGTCCTTGAGCGTGTCACAAGCCTGTCCTCATCCTCTAGAAGGTGGCTTGCAGGCCGTGTGGGTCAAGCTGGGCAGCTCACGCCCTGGTGAAGGACTTCCTATGATCTGGAGAACAGTCAGAAGATAGGTGGCATCATATGGAATTTGGGCTAATCTCCCCACCTTTGCCCATCTTTTGACCCAGGCAGACCTCGGACTTTTCGGTTATTTGGGTGATCGTTGTATGCTGCTTCTCTGTTTGTGGGGAGGAGGGAGGTATGTGGAAGCTGCATGGCAAAGCCTGAGAAGTGGAGTCTACCCCTTCCCCGCCAAGTGTATCCGAAAGAAACATCCTTCTTGGTCTGTTTGCTTTGCAAGGGTGTTCTTTGATGAGGCCTTTGTCCGAGGTCCCCACTGAAAGCTCAGTGTACTCAAGCTTCAGAAAACGCTATTGGCCCTTCTTTGTTTTCTTTGTTGAACTGTTTATTTTGCTTTCTTCCCACGAGGTTCCCTGGCCTTGCTCTGACAACGCTTTTCTGCATGAATTACATTCCTCGGAGCCACAAGTCTCCAGATTCTTCCAGCCCATTTGATTCTGGCCTGTATGATTAGTCCATCAGTGCAACCTGCTGTGGGTCTCTGCCAAGCAGGGTGCTTACTAAGTGCCCCTCACAGGGAGACCTAAGGACACTGAGCGCCTCATTAGTGAGAGGGTGGCGTGTCACTCCAGGGTCTCAGCTTAGCCGCTGTTGAACCATCACTAGGTCTAAAATCACTGAAGAACTCTCCTGGTCATTTGGCTTCCTTTCACTGCAAGGGAGGCTGTTGAAGGAGGTAGTTCAGGGCACTGCATTCGTGCCCTCTTCAGTGACAGAAATTGCCCTGCGTGGGGAGTGCCGGAGAGCTCCTTAAGGCCTTTTCAGTTAAATTTACATTTTGAAGGAATTTCATAATCATTTGCATAAAATGCATTTCCATCTGTGCGGATGTAATGAACAGCAATAGTAAAAATTACTCAGATATCTTAATCTTGGCCATTATCTTTTCTTATGCGCAATGTATGTCATTTTCTGAAGTATGGTTCATGACTGAGACAGACAAACAGTGAACAGACTTACGAATTACGCTTTTTTTAAACTTTTCTTAATAAAGATTAAACATTTGTTTAGTGAGTTATACCTCCATTACGGGTAATGCTGAAACACTGGGATACCACTCTTCAGTTCAGCTCCCTTAAAAACCAAATTCTAAGGGCAGCCGAATGGCTCATTTGGTGAAGCATCTTCCTCTGGTTCAGGTCACAATCCTGGGGTCCTGGGATCGAGCCCCGTGTTGGCGTGGGTCTCTCTGCTCCTCGGGGAGTCTGTTTTTCCCTCTCCCCCTACCCCCTCCCTTACTGTGCCCTCTCTACCTCAAAAAAATACATAAATCTTAAAAAAATAATAATAAAATTACACCAGGGATCTGTTTGCCCATTGGGTGAACATGGGCTCTGTACGAATCCAGTCTTTCACTCATGAGTGTCTTGACTCTAACAGGCAGGTGGGGAATGCCGTCCCTAACGGGGAGCCTGCATTTCTCGATCACGTGTCTGGAAGTAGTACTGAAGTGGAACTTCCCAAACGGAGACCCAAGAATTGGTCAGAAATGACTGAACCTAAACAATCTGTGATGAAAACTGTATGCATTATCAATACCTCTTCATACAGAAGCTCTTCCTTCATGAACTGGGGAGGACCCCCAGACAGCTGGGCCAAGGTGTGGTTCTGGTTCCTTGAGATCCGCTTCTTTCTTTGTAGGGCCTGGTTTGAACTGAGCTGTTGGTGTCTGGTCTTCGGGAGCCCTGGAATGGCCGTAAACTGTGGGCCACAGACTTTCTGTAAAGGGTGCTCAGCAGCCTTCTCTCTCTCTCTTTTTTATAATACTTTACTTACTTATCTGACAGAGAGAGAGCACAGGCAGAGGGAGAAGCAGGCAGAGAGAGAGGGAGAGACAGGCTCCCTGCTGAGCGGAGCCCAATGTAAGGCTCCATCCCAGGACCCGGGGATCATGACCTGACTCGAAGGCAGATGCTTAACCCACTGAGCCACCCAGGCGCCCCTTGCCTTCTCTTTGGCAAAGACACGGCTTCACTCTGTGGAATCAAGGTTCTTCCTCAGACAGGGGGGATTTGTCAGGAAGGTGAGGGTTAGCCCTCTTTGGGCTAGAAGAGGCACTTTCTCCTTGGAGTGGGCTCTCAAAACAGGTTCCCCAGGGAGCTGAAACACAGCTGCCATAATACTTCCCGTGCGACACAATTAAAACTCTCACAAGCGGGACCGGATTGCAGTTTTGCTCAAGAATCCTCTCTGAGCACAGCCCAGTATAATGTTGGCTGCATTAGCTCATGATAATGCTGTTTTCTTGGGTTTCAAAGCGCAATTTCAGGAAATTCGAGCAGAACTCCGTTGGTATATGGCTTCTGGTGAACCTCTTCTTAAAACCAGTTTATAAGTTCTTTTCAAAAATCCACGTAGTCCTCAGTTAAGTTCCATTCTCTGCTCTGCCTCAAATTGGATCGTGGAACTGGATCGTGGAACACTTTCCCTGACCCCTCTGGGCTTCTTTGTCTTCATCTGTGAAATAATGAATGTTGGAATGAATGATCTGTTTTCTTCCTAACATCCCGTAGTTATGGGCAAGTTGGGTTGGTTCATTGTTTTCTTCTTGCATGTGGGCACTTAGAACAGGAACAGAAAATGAAAACTCTTTGACCCTAATGTGTAAATGCCCTCATGTCATGTTTGCCTCCTGCCTCTGTTTCCTGATGGGGAGATCTGCTGAGAGAGGAGCATGGCTCCCTCCCTCTTTTTCCTCCTGGCCAAGGGATGTCTCGCCCTTCCCTGTGCCCCCAGCACATAGGGCCATTTGAATATAAACTCCGACCGGTTGCCTTTGGAATGGAGAGGTCACTGGAAAGCCGTACCATTGGTTCTAGGAAGAGCCTTAAGAATGTCAAAATATATATAGGCATATATGCACATATTTGTGTTTGGTTTGGGGTAGTTTTCCTTTGCGTTTAAGGTCATAGACTGGGTTTGAATCCAGCTTAGGTATTTAGGTGTTAAGGGCAATTTATGATTTAATCCCGTTTTATATCACGAACCATGTGAAGGAGCAGATAGCGAGCCCTTAAACCGGCGTCTGTCATGGCACAGGTGTTTGACTAATGGCAGAATTACCCAATAAGTATCCGGTCTGTTACCCTATTTAAGTCTAAGTCCTACAGCCTTTCCCCACCTCCGAAATGGGAACGCATCTTACAATCGGTAGTGTCTCACTGTCGCTGTTGGTGAAGGCGTGGTCGCCAGGAGGATTCAGGGATCTCAAAGTAAAATTCTTTTGCCTTGTATTTTCCTTTCTGTGCAAGTGCTAGAGTGAGGCATGATAAAAAGTAGGTGTGAGTAGGTCTCCGAGACCTCCTTTGGGGAAGTATAAAGCACCTAAAATAATGTTGCGTCTTTAGATCGATAGCAACATCGCTTCGATGAAATCCAGGATATCTCATAAGTAGCCCGTATACATTATGTCTGCAGGTATGTAGTCGGCAGGCAAAAAGCTGTCTCACTGTCAAGTTGGTCCCCCCCACTCCCAAAAGTGCAGCCAGTTTTTCCTAAATGTTATAATAATGGATCTTGTGACAGGACCTTAAATGTAGACGATGTTTGGAAAATGCTCTTGCTCCCCAAATCCTACAAAACGTGAGGGAGGACAGCTTCAGCCTGGAACAGTATAAAGGAGGGAAGCCTGTGTCGCATGCTGGTTATGCTGGTGTGTTCGTGCAGAGGGATAGCCCTGGCTCTCCGAGCTAAGACTCCATGATTAATGGTGTTTATTCTTGACAGAAGCCTCCTTTATTTATCTGCAATACAGTTTAGCGATTTTATCAGGCACCTGAATGAAAAATATTCAGTCATACCAATATTGCAGTGTAAATTGAGTAGAGTCACTTTTTTATTATATCTTTCTGCCTTATCATCTGCACAGTAATTTTCTAGCAGAGGTTTGATATGGAAAGGCTGGATTTAGCTGTACTTGACACAAAGCCTCTTCAATTTCCCCTAAAAGTTCAGGCTGCTCTTAGAAATGTGTGTGTGTGTGTGTGTGTGTGTGTGTGTCTGTGTGTGTGTGTGTGTCTGTGTGTGTATAATATATAAGCCCTCCCTCTTATCCAGGCAATTTCAGGATTTGAAAGAATAAAGATAAAATGCACAAATCTGGATGGGAAAAGTGTTGTTAATATAAAAATATCTAATAGCTGTGAGCTCACTGGTAAAAAAGCTTCTTTAGTGTTTAAGCTGTGGCTCAGTTCTGAGGCTTTCGTGTGGCCACGCGGTCCCACTTTTTTCTAATCAATCACCATCCAAATCCAATCAGCATAAAACCAGACCCTTTCATTTCTCCTGGGAGTAATATCAAAGTTGAAGTCCAGAGTGGCCCAGAGGGGACATTAGTCGCTGCCGTGATGGAAAATGCCGTTCCAGACAAGGGAGAAGGGAAAGAAAATGAGGTCTCGTTGGTGGGACACTCAAGGAAGGAGTCCCAAAATTTTCAACCAAAGTTTATTCAAGTAACAAACGTGATCACATTAGATGCCAGAGCAAATCGGTGACAGATGGGGACAAGCGATTTGAATCATAGAAAAATTAGGATTGTAGGACCAATCAGACTTTTTAAGCCTGGAGGGTGGAATGGTAAATCGTCTCTCCCATTTTACCAGTGAGGAAAGGAAAGCCCAAGCAGCTGTTAGCAGGAAGCGTCTGGTCCTAGGCACCTGTTCTCTAAGGGTAATAACCTCAGGTCATTCCAGCACATCATTTAGACATTTCTGTTTCCTTCAATCTGTCCCCACCCTGGCATCAGAATAGTGGCTTCCAGGACACCTGGGTGACTCAATGGGTTAAGCCTCTGCCTTTGGCTCAGGTCATGATTTCAAGGTCCTGGGATCGAGCCCCGCATCAGGCTCTCTGCTCAGCGGGGAGCCTCTTTGCCCCTCTCCCTCAGCCTGCCTCTCTACCTACTTGTGATCTCTCTCTGTCTGTGTCAAATAAATAAATAAATAAATCTTAAAAAAAAAAAAAAAAAGAATAGTGGCTTCCACTGGGAAGAAGGGACGCGGGGGAGATCTTGTGGGTCTTTTCTGTGTTTCCGTGGTGTTCCGCTGGACCCTGGGACCATGGGCTCTGAAGCCAGGAGAGCCAGAGCCCTGGGGAGGTCCTTCTCTCCTTACATGGAAGTTACTGCTTCCTTTCCATTGAGTAATGTAGACAAATTATTCCCTTGTACGCTAGATGTATTCCTTTGCCATATTTAATTTATTTTTGAACAGTTTGATATCTTCCCAGGGGATGAAATTCTGGAATATTGAGAACTGTCCTGGGATATAAAGTCTTAGCACATAATAGAGTCCTATGATGTCTGAACAGCCTGCCAAATAAAAAAGGCCCCCTATTTTACCTTCACTAGGCCAGAGGGCCCTAGCAAATCTTAGAGGCTTTATTCTGGAGGATAACAATTCAGATAATTAATAATAGTTCCTTGATGGATGTTCCTCTTACCTTTACAATAAGGATAATTTCAAGAACAGCAGAAAGTATGAGTCAAGGATCCTAAGAGGAAAAACCCAAGAACATGCTAGTCAGTGGTTCATCAATGGTAATAATAATCATGAGGATCTCTGATGGCGATGGAATATGGGAAACGTCCAAACCATATATGTTTATATTGGGTTGGGGGACCCACCTACGACCAGCATGCCAGACAGCTGCCGAGAAGGAACATTCTAACTGGTTCTTGAAGGAACCCATCAAAATAGAAATTGAAACGGAGGCCTCATCTTCTTGGCTCAGTTTTCCAGAGGCACTCTTGTCTTTGGTATGAATCTCCCCCTTCCACCTCGCTAGAAGACATGAAGCAAGGATTAAACTGTTGGAACCTGACTTCCTCTTTCTAGTTATTTCCACACAATCTAAAGCCTCCTGCTGGGCGACCTCTCACTTAAATAGCAGATCCTGGCTTGGAGCTCTCGAGATTTTTAAATGTTTCTTTACCTTAAATTGTTGACATTTCCAGGTAAATGAGGTAAGCACAGACTTGTTGGTTGAGTTGGTTAAATGCAGTGTTGAATTGAGTTTCTTGGACATACTTTATGGTCCTCTTTCTTTACACGTGCTGGGTACCACGGTTCAAACCCAAAAGTTCCCCCCAAGGTATCACAGTTGATAGGAAACTCTACGTTATTAGAAAACCTGACAGCTGGATGAGCGAACGCAATGCGGCCCAGGCTTCTTCTAGATACGGTTAGTCCGCGGGACTTAGGTCTGTGCTGAGTCTCCCATGCTATTGTCTTCCAATATCTTTTTATTTTGCTGTGTGTTTTCTTTTTGGAAAAGAATACTGCTTTGCCACTTTCAGTGCTACTCTTGGATAGAATGGGTAATTCATTAGATTCCAAAAAATAAGGCCTGTTAGAATGAATGGAAAATTGGCAACAGTGTCAGAGAAATCACACTTGGAAATTTCTGTCACACACACCCCTCCCTCCGTTTTTTTTTTTTCTTTTCTCACAGCAATGGATTTTTGAATCAAAACCAAGAGTCACCATGCCCTTGAGTTTGCTTTTAGAAAAAAGAAATCCTGTGCATGTTTACCGAGGTCGAGTAAACTCAGTAGTTTATTTGCTGTGTTAAAAGAGGTGAGGTGGGGAAGGTGGGGTGCTTCTAAATGATACCAGGGGTGTCAGATGGTTGACTCCCTATAGGGGAGAACAGCCCCCTCCCTGTATGGTCCTAAGAAGTCGGTACACGAGGAGGCCATAGAAGCTGGGTGAACTTGGACTTACCCAACCCAGAGCTCTTATAGTAACAGCATCAGGAGGCCACAGAAGCTGGGTGACCTTGGACTTACCCAACCCAGAGCTCTATAGTAACAGCAGCAGCTAAGAAGGTGTTGGTTGTAGGGGCCAAGGTTTGCTGAGAACGTCCCACGGGACAGACACCGGGCTCAATGCTCTATGCATACTTCTTGTTAATAGTTAAACACTACTTTGTCTCCTTCCAGGCCTAAAGAGCTTGCCGCAAAACCATCTTTGAAAGATCTGGCTCTCTCAGCACCAGATCTGTCTCAGGGCTCACCACTTCGATGTGCGTGAGGATTACAAATCCTCCCCCACAAATGGGGGGCCGATGGGTGTGGTTGGAGCAGTGAGACAGGATGCCTCCTGGACCCCGGCTGGGTCTGGCTGGACTGGCCTCCCCTGTGGCCTGCGTACCCCCTACAACCCCCTTCGCCCCGGAGAAAGAAAGAGCTTCCATAGGCAAAGGTGACTGTTCAAAGGGACAACATGTTGTGTTAGGGAAGGAGGGGAGAAAAGGACCGTGTTCCTTCACTGTGTTGCCACAGACCAGTCGGGAAGCTTTCCAAAAAACAGGCCCCGGGAAATGCCCCAGAAGCTGACCACTGGGAACAAGCTCTAAGTCCCTCCATCTGCCGGGTATCCTGTTAGGAAAAGAATCACGGCTGGACTTTGGTGTGTCCTAGGAACCCACTGAGGGTTTCTCACTGAAGCCGTGTTTCTGTGGACTTTGTGGAGGAAGATACAACCTATTAGCTCTTCTAACCATTAGCTCTTATATTTACATTAATTCTATCATATATAGTCTATTCATATCTAACATGTAAGTTACATATTAAATATATAATTACATATTTTAATAATACTAAAACTGCATAATCTTCGTTATTTTAAATGGTCTTATTTTTCTCACAAACTGGATAATAATTGGGGCAAGAAGATAAAGAAGATGGTCTTTCATATTTATTACACATTAGAGTAAATACTTCTCTAGTACACCTTCTTATGGAATGTTTGGAATCTATAAGGACAGCCAAAGAAGCTGCCAAACGTAAGAATTTAAAAATACTCTGCCTTCATAGAATTGAAATATTAAAAATGGATGCCTGGTTATTTAGGAACGGGTTTTTCAGCTGTCATTCAGAACAGAGATCCCTCCTTCCTTACTGACTCTCTCTCTTCTGCGCTTGTTTGAAAAGTGTTCCGGACGTGCATGGGGCTTCTCTGCCCACAACCTGGGATGGAAAGGAGACTCAGGCTGTGGGATGTGGTCATTTAGCTCCAAGGGTTTATATGAACCATATATGTTTGTTTTTGGAACCCATTTTATAACAGTACATTACATGTTGTAGTTGCTGGAATGGACTTTCTTTTTAAATTTATTTTACTTTTTTTAGTTGAATATAGTTGACCCACAATGTTACCATAGTTTCAGGAGCACAAGAGAGTTATTGGACAGCTCTGTACTCTACGCCGTGCTCCCCACGATGGCCCCCCACGATGCAATCATAATACCATGCTGTGCCTTTTGAATGGCCTTTCGTTTAAATTCTTTGACTATCTTTCAGACCTTGGAATCTCAACCTGTTAACATAGAATTGTATTTATAGTACAGAAGGGAGGTAAATTTTGTCAGATTATTTTTTGCTGTTGTCTCAGGAGGGAATTTAAAACCAAATTTAGCCACAAACACCACAAACAATTGCATTATTCACGTGATGCTACAAATCTACCGATGTGGAGCATCGTTTCAGTTGCCAAAGGAGATGACGGACAGGGATTGGAGATGCTCACTTGGCCTCTCCCTTTGACTGCCTTAGCAGAGCCTTTCATCCCCCAGAATTAACATACAGAGACCCACTGCCCATAGTTTACTTTGAATTTGCACTAGTGTGTCCACTGCACTATCTGCATAACAGCAGTAAATATGTTATTATTTATGGTGTCCTTTAAGCATCGATAATTTGCAAATTTATGTATATACACGTATATGTATTTAATTACCTCAAATTAATGGAAATGGTTGAAACCACTGTGGAAAATGCTGATATATTTGACACATGGGAAGGGGTGTATCCTTTTTCAAAAAACTGTAATTTTTTAAAATAAGGCACAAATGGAAAAGCACACAAAATATACACACACAGCTTGGTTAAGTCTACTGAGTTATCACAGAGTGAAAACCTCTAACCACTAACCCAAGTCTAGAAATAAAACACCAGCACCCCAGAAGCCCTCCTTCCACCCTTAACCCACCTGCCCCGGCTATCCTGCCCAGGCTCCCATTTTGGTTTGTGTGTTACTGACCTCTACCCAAGTAGGATCGTACAGCATCTTGGAACCTTTTTGCACCAGGCTTAAGGACCACTATAATGTGGTTCACATTATGCTTACGAGATTTTGCACACTGTGATTTGTTCATTTTCATAGCTGTTTGCTCTTCTGTGGTGTGAATGATTTACCCATTCTACTGTTCATGTGTTTGAAGATTTTTATCTTTTTAAGGACTGTCTACGCCCAGCTTGGGGATCGAACTCATAACCCCAAGATCGAGAGTTGAGGGCTCTACCCAGGGAGCTAGCCAGGTGCCCCCCCTGCCCACCCATTCTACTGTTGATAGACACTTGGTTGTTTCCGGTTTTAACAGGAAGGAGAAACACAGCTGTAAACGGTTGAGGAGACCATGAGGCTTGGGCACTTAAACCATTGTTGCCGCTACACCAAGGAAGGGAGCGGCTGGTCATAGGTGTGCGTTTACTTGAGCTCATTATGCCCAACTGTTTTCCAAAAAGGTCGTGTCAGCTCATATGTATGCACATGGTTGGAGAGTTCCTGTTGTTCCAAACCCTCATCGCCACTTGTCATTGCCCCTCTTCCTAATGTCAGCCATTCTGTGGACGTTCAGTGATCCCCCATTATGGCTTTCATCTGCCCTGCACTTAACTGGTGACATAACTGGTGACATGTATGCAGTCTGCTGAAACATACTAGAGAAAGCTTTTAATGTTGAGGGAGAACGTGTAATTCAAAATGTACTTTTATTTGACTCTGTCAGAGGCATCTCATGCCTGAAAAAATGTCGGTCTAAGTATGTTGAAATACTGACATTGGTCAGATCCGAAGAGCTTGGCCACAAGGAATAATGTTTTTTTAGTGCTCATTCAAAATAATACCAGCTTTCCCATTTATGGATGTAAACTTCCATTCTCAGACATAAATAAAAAACAAAAATAAAGTCGTTCTTAAATATCCCTTGGAAACGACGTTTTACCGTTAAAACAAGTATTGCTCTCGCTTGTGCTTTGTTAGAGAAATGAATCACAGCTCGGAAATTTTATATGTAAGATAGTTCTCAGCACCCTGAATCAAGGTACACAATAGGCAATATTCCAACCTTCCTCTTCATTGGCCTCTTCTATTCAAATCCTGTCTACATTTTGTAGCACAGTTCATGTCCCTTTTTTTTGGTAACCAGCATGCATCACAGAAGCCTCCTGTCAGGGCCTTTTGACGTATCAGGTAACACTCGCTCTTACACACCCGTGTGCATGTGCCCTTTGTGCCATTTGGCTATCTGTTCTTTGAAAGCAGGGACTAAATGATCATATATTGTGTTTACTGAAATTCCTCCAAGTTCTGAAATCATAAGGGATTCTTAGTGATTGGATCTTCCATGAAAATATCTACCAAACGAACAAATCATCAAAATATTCATCAGTGCAGTTACGCATATAGCTTTTAAAAAACTGAGATCCAACACAGTGAGTTTGTAGAAGATTGGAGTCAATTACACCTTCACGGGAGATATTCTTTAGGTGTAGAGATGATGGCACCGGGATCTGAAATGGACCCATCTTCTAGGCTTGGGCTGTGGCCGTTGTGTTTATGGGGGGCGGGGGGGTTGACAAGGTTAAAGGCCCCCAAAGTAACAGTAGAACCTCTGGGACTAGCAGAAGTTGAAAGCACTGACCACCCATAATCTGAAGGCTATAGCTCTGGTAGGGCTCGCCTTGCACAGCCATGGCCGTGGGGATTAGAATGCCACCTGTAGAGCCCCAGCCAGCAAGAGGAAATAGTGACACCAATGCCTTGACTCTTCTGTCCATTGCCAGCTCCCCCTGCCTGTGCATCTTGCTCCAAGACTCCAGAGGGGGAGAGTAAGCCCGCTGAGTCAGGCCATACAGACCAGTCTTCCTGGGCACGCACTGGTTGCAGGGGGAAATGGAAAGTAGCCCCACGGCCATCTGTATGATTCAGGCTCACACGAGGCTTCTGGAAGGGCTCCTCGAAGAGAGGAAGAGAAGTCCAGGATCATGCCCATTTCTGACCACATCTCACATATTCGCTGCGGCCGTTTTTGTTATTTGTTTCCTTCACCGGATGGAGAGCTAATTTTTATTATACATTGTGATTTATTAAAATTGCATTTATTGAATAATTAATTAGTTGGTTAAAAATACATTATAAGGGATAACTCCCCTTTGTTCTCGGTTAGGCCATTTCTTGAATATGGGGAGTATCTTCTCGTCAGACAAAGCACAAAATTAAACAGAAAATAAACTTGTTATGTAAAAAACCCCAACATTACAGTCCTCGGGTAGTTGGAGCCCTTGTGCAAAGAAGCAAGGTGTATGTGTAATTTCCAGTGTCCCAAGCAATGTGAAAGCAATTGTAACAATCCAGCATGTAAGCCTGCTTTCATGCTCTCATAATGGGTAATGCAGGTGATTAAATACTGTGATTTAAACCTTGGCATTTTAGTAACCCAATAAGATAGATGAAAAGGCAGTAACAAATCAGATTATATAATGATATTTCATTCTAAGAAAGTCCAGTTCCTCTCTGTAATATGTGGTTTTGTATTTTAAGTTGATCATGGTATACTGCTAAAAAAAATGCTCTAATAAGAATACGCTACTCTTTTTGTTGTAAATCTGTTTTCATGACCTTGTAAAAAAAATAATCTGAAGTCAAATTTTCTCCACAAATACAACTTTATACTTCTTTATTGTCTTCTGGGAGAATACCGAGATGATCACCACGTTCTTTCTTGTTTGGAACTGTGCTGCATTTATCTGGTGGGCAATATGGAGACAACATGCCCTCTCTTTGCGGGGTCTTCCTGGCCTGGGAAAAGCAGATGGGTGGCAGTAGGACAGCGCGGTCATCCCCGAGGGGACGCGTGGGTCCTGGCATGTGTGGGCCAACACGCAGAGGTGACAGGACATCAGCTGCTCCCATCTGCTGCTTCCTGAAAACCCTCTGCAGTTTGGGCACCTGCTTCCCGGACAGTAGTTTGTATGATTTACTTTGGAAGGTCACGGGCATATTTCTGTACTCTTTGGCTAATACATAAATTTCATGGAATCTCTGTTCTCGGTGAGGTTTAAAGTGTCAGTGGTCTTCCCAGAATGTCTGTTTGTTTCTTGTGTTAATTTTTTCTCTCCATGGTTTGTGCCACATTCAGGGACCACACAGAACAGGGAGAAAGCCAGAAGTTACAAAGGCAGAGAAAGGCTTGGAAGGCCAACTGTAATCTTCAGTTCCATCTCTGTGTATCTACTGAAAATGCAAACCAAGATAAAGATGCCTCTGATTTCTTTTCCTGGGGATACTGTCATCCTCAGTGAAGATTTTTAGCGAGCTTGGCAAATATACTTACCAGCTCATGTTTTTGATGGTTTGTGAAATAATCTGAGTCATTTATATGGAAAATTCTGTGGGTGCCTTTTCCACCCCTCCCAGACCTTTTCTTCCTTCAACAGAATCCATCCCTGTGGTCATAACCTTCCGCGGAGCCTTCATGTAACAGTGAACACATCCACCTGTTACATTTAAAGAACCTGACCTGCCCCCTCAAATTTGCTTTACTGTTTAAAACATAATAACTGATGGATAATCTATCGGCTAAGAATTTGGAACAGCAAGGAAATTGGAAACAAGTTTCCAACAGTCTTGCCATTTGGTCGGTCCTTTGCTAAGTTTAGAGTCACGCACACAAACAAGTTTTGTAGGATGATTCTGCCAACCACGGAGAGAATATCACCCGCCACTGTTTACTGAGTGCCCCCCACCCCGTGTGCCTCAGCGGGGTACGGGGGGGGCAGCCCCAGGAGGGAGCTACTGTTTCATTTTATGTCTAAGGCAACTTATCTTGAGTGACAGCCAGTGACAGATGGCATTCGTATCCAGTTTTCTGCAAAGCTCCTGCATTTTATTACTGAGTTCATGTTTTAACCACCTTGTGTGGTTTTATGATTTTACCTGGAAATCCAAGGAGGTGTTTCCAGGGCTCTGTCAGGTTGGGGAGCAAAGCAGACAGGAATGCTTCCCCTGTATGATTTGCTATGAAAAGAAGGTGCCAGTATTTCAGTGTTTGAGAATCACCTGTATGCTGTATTTGCCATCTGTAATGTGTGTGTGTATTTATGCACACATATATGTGCACACATGTATACACATACACATGTATACATACACATGTACACATGTCGGTATCATATGCCTGTATATTAGGAGTAGCACACATTATATTTAATATAATATATGGTGATATATAATTTAATAGGCACATATTGTATTATAATATGCAGATATGCAATATGCGTGCATACACCAAGCATTGATTTAATGGCAACCTCAGTACTTGAGGCTTTACTTAGATTAACTTGCCAAGCTCCCCAGGAGGTAGGAATCCTCCCGGTTGTACCGTTACAGACCAGGAGAGGGTGGTCATTGCCTAGGAGGTCGCACCACTGTCTGATGTCCACATCACTTCCCCTCAGCACCCAAACCTTTCTGTGGTACCATCGCTCTAGGGCTCTGATTCACCTGTCCCCGGAATTCCTGACGACCCCATCACTGGGTAACCCTTACTAAGCAGTTTCCTGTTTGTATCCTGGGGACGACTGGCCTTTGAGTGCTAGCTGGTTTGTTAATTTAGGGTAATTACCTTACAGCTGTAATTAACTTACAGCTCTCTTGTCAGCATTCCTGTCTGAAGGGATCTCCTACCCCATTGTTATGGGACCAGGTGACCCCATAGCTCCCTAGTGTCATCTATCTGGGAGGCGTGTGCTTGGATGTGACATTCACCACAGTGGGGGAAGGTTCCTGACTTCACCTTCATGAGGAACCAGGCCTAGCTTCTCTGCTGTTACTTCTTCCTGGACTGGAAGGGGGAATGGGCCCTGGCACCCTGCAGGGATGCTGTGACCAGGTCCAACTGCTCACTCTCGGCTGTTCCTGGAACAGGTATCTTCAGTCCTCTTGCGGGACTGGGCCGTCAGACGTCCTGGGAACTTTGGCAGAAGGAAAGCTTCTCCTATCTGCGGGCTTCCTTGTTTCTTCGGGATTGGTGACTGCCAACCCCACCTCGGTAATTTTTATGTTCAGGACGCTCGGTTTTTTTCCCCGGCTTATAATTCTTCAATACAGTATTTAGGCCTCTAGGAATATTCTTACTACCGTGGTCAATTCTGGGATTTCAGAAAAATTACAGGTTATCAGGTTACCAGTAAGATGTGCCACTGCCCTCACCGATGTTGAGTCTGTCCTATTGTGGATCATGAGACGAGCCTGGCGGGGAGCTAGCATCCCACAGATTTCTGGAAATGTCTGCTTTTGCACCTTTCTGCCATGCTGGTCTCTCATCATAAGTCTGAAAATAAGTTTATGTTTTGTTGTAGTTACTTTTGAATCGGTCTGGAAAGATTGATTTTCCTTTCTAGTCGAAAGCGATTTTAAGAACTGGAGCATCCTGTGCTCTGAAGGAGCAACATATGTAAGTGGAACTTGGCATTGAACCACAGCCCAGAGCTGACTGGCTGTAAAGAACTAAAATCGGATAGGCTAATGGGCTGTGCCGATTTCTATTTAGACATAAGTCATTTTACTAATTTCCGAGTGAGTATGGAAAGTCTCAAGTTGCTTTGAAAAGAGAAAGCTGTTTCCAGGTGGTGAATGCTCACTCTGCCCGTATGGAAATTTAGAAAACTCTGGGGTTTTATTTTACTTCACCAAACGCGGCATCCGAATAACAAATAAAAAGCCTCTTTTTCTTTTCTTCTTCTTCTTCTTTTTTTTTTTTTTTAAGATTTTATTTATTCATTTGACACAGAGAGAGACACAGGGAGAGAGGGAACACAAGCAGGGGGAGTGGGAGACGGAGAAGCAGGCTTCCTGCTGAGCCGGGAGCCAGGCTCAACCCCAGGACCCTGGGACGACCTGAGCCAGAGGCAGACGCTTAAGGACTGAGCCACCCAGGCGCCCTGCCTCGCCTTTTTTTTTTTTTTTTTTCCAGTTCAAAGTGAAAAAGAGTAAGAAACATCACTTGAGCACCCCTGCCCCCACCATATTTCAACCTCTTATTTTCTACTGAGAGAAAATGCATGATCTGATCTGTGGTTTCATTTATCCCTGTGCCTGTGCTGCGCACTTGCCCGGATTGTGTTCTGACCGGGTGACGGGGGCCAGCCCCCGGCCGGGGCTCCTTTGCTTCAGGAGGTGTGATGAGAAAAATGCATCTCCCCTCCCTTTCATTTTGCTCTGAAAGCGGGTGGTGTAAGAGGAATTTGCCGCGCTCTGTGGATCTGTCTCTATCACCGCCTCCCATTCCCGTGGCCATCCCCTCCGTGAATGAGGACAGTTCACTGGATTACTCGCACAACACGTTTTCTATTAGAGAAGAACAAGGCAGTGGGGGCTGGGGGAGGGGGCGTTCCGGAACCAGTGGTCCCTGGGGAAGGAATCCCCTGGAGCCATTCAGGCTAGGGCGGCAGCAAGGTGTGTTGCGAATTTATCTTCATCAGCTTGTCAGAACCAAGGCTCGAGCTCGATCAAGCCCCGTTCTCTTCCAGCTTCGTAGCCCCAGGAGTACTGAATTCCTGGACGTGGCTCTCCAAGTGCCACTTGAAAGATGAGGGGCAGGGGAAGGGCGCAGTCAGGGCTGGCTCCCAAAGAGGAGGAGTTGTCTTTTGAATGGTGAACCTCGGATCTGTGAAGCTGGTTTTACCCCCAACTGCAAGACTGCTGCCCTAAAGGTTTGGGCACGAATATATAATATAGTGCCAATTGCACATTTCTTTTTTTTTTCCCCTAAGATTTTATTTATTTGTTTGACAGAGAGAAATTACAAGTTGGCAGAGAGGCAGGCAGAGAGAGAGGAGGAGGCAGGCTCCCCGCTGAGCAGAGAGCCTGGTGCAGGGCTTGATCCCGGGACCCTGGGACCATGACCTGAGCTGAAGGCAGAGGCTTTAACCCACTGAGCCACCCAGGCGCCCCCGACTGCACATTTCTTAAAGGCCTTGCAGTTTGCCTCCTTCCTTTATGGGCAACTCTGCTGTGTGTAATTCTTTCTTTCCTTTCCTTTCTTTTCTCCTTTCCTTCTTTCCTTTCTCTCTCTTTTCTTTTGTCTTTTCTTTCCCTTGTTTCCTGCCATCCGTCCTTCCTTCCTTCCTTCTTTCTTTCCTTCCTTCCGTCCTTCCTTCCTCACAACACTGTGATGGTAAGAGGGAGGTTTTCAGTGGTGAAAGTAATATTTGGGTCAAACATAACACGTAATTGCAGAACTACTTAAAACTCAGATGCCTGTGGTTTAGAATTTCCTGTCATCAAGGAAGGCCAAAGGCAAGCTTTTCTTTTTCTGTATTCAGGGTGCCATGAGATTTCACAGAGGTTCGTCTTCTTTGCCCAGATAATTGTGTAGTATGAGTCTACCTGCTTTTGTCACCATGACTTTAAGGCCCTTGTACTAGAAACACATGTGCCCGATGTCTTTTCCCCAGGACACCTTAAATTCATGTCAAGTTGTTCTCATTTGCCTTTACAGACAGCCTCTGCCTGTGAGGATATTGGTCTCACCTGTACCTCCTGTGTCTGCTTTTCTTTTTCACCCAGGCCTTCTGCCTTATCTAGTAGTCCAACGTATTCAGACCTGCCCTTCATCAGGATCTCCCCCCATCGGAACCCCGCTGCAGCCTCGGAGCCCCCCTTCAGCCCTCCACACCCCTACATCAACCCCTACATGGACTACATCCGATCCCTTCACAGCCCGTCTCTCTCCATGATCTCGGCAGCCCGGGGTCTCAGCCCCACGGACGGTGAGTCTGTCCCCAGCCAACCCATTCATGTTTCTGCTTCATGCCCCACCTGGAACGTGGCATGGAGCGGTTCTAATGTTGACCGAACATTTCCCATGTTCCAGACACTGGGCTGATTGCTTCAAGGGTACGATTCAGGTCAAGGTTACGGACTCCTCCATGGGGGGAGGGGGTCATTGTTTCCATTACAGGGTGAGGAGAGCAGTGAGGAGACGGGCCACGTAACTTGTAATGTGGCCCACTGGTTACTGCGTGGCAGGGATGGAACTCAAGGCCCGAACTCACGGACTCTGGACACCTTGCTCCTATCCGCTGTTGTGTCCTCTTGGCCTGGTTGCCGTCCACACAGCGTGCAGATGTAAGGGGCCATTCTGCTCACCTCCCAGTGAACGCTTTTCTGTTCTGCACATCTGAGAGGTGTGTTCACGCAGATGTGTCTGTTAGACCGGTGCTTCTCAGATCCCACTGTGTGTGTGGACTACCCGGGAATGATGAGAAAATGTCCTTCTGTGTGGGGTGGATCTGGGATTTCTGCACACTGGAAAGTTCCCAGGTGGTGCCAGGGCTGTGGTCCGTGGACCGCACTCTGAGTAGCAAGTCTTCGAGAACATGATGGTCTAGATTTGCTCGCCCTCCAACCTTGACCCTGCCCAGTGAAACCTGGAAGAGGGATGTGATGGGAAAAGAAACAAAATTTTGACTTTAATTTTATTATACTCGATGCTCATTTTAAGCTCTCAAGGGTCAAATTCCTGTTGGTTCTGTTAGCTTCCCAATTAATTACTTTTCACAAGACTAATTAGAGCCGTGTATCCCATAACTGTCAAATTATAAAACACTCCTTTGAATCAGGAAGAGTATTTCTCATCTCATGCACACATGTAGACTCACTTGCCCACAGTTGCCAGAATCTGAGTTAAGGTCCAGAACTATATAAGCCATATTAATGAGAAAGAGAGATTATGAGTTCTCTACAACAGCACACAGAACCTCCACTGCGCCGTCTGGGTAACTGTGTGGTGTGACCCTGAGCCGTCTACCTTTTCTCTGCCGGCCCCTCTTGGGACTGGCTGGGCATGGTGGGGAGAGGTGGGAAGCCCTGGGAGATTTCTCAGTAAATCCCTACTAAGTTCTACTTTGAGTAGCAGCTGCGATGCCCCAATGGCTGTTCCGCTCATCTCTTTCTTTCGTTGTGCCATTTGGACGAGCTTCACATTACAAAAAGGAAACAATAAAAGAGTCAGACTCAAGTATTGGATTTGGTGTCCCAATGGGGAGTAATAGAGTCATCCCCATGGAGAACTTTGGAGTTCAGAGAAATGACAACACAGGAGAAGAGAGGGAGGGGGGTAAGGGAGGCCAGCTCACGGCACACTTGGAGTTATGCCTGGCTTGCAAAAATTTCGTTGGGTCAGTGGCATGTGGAACCTGGAGTTTAAAGCATCTTGTCACCTGTTTTCCATAGTATTTGATGATGAGTATGAATAAAACGTTCTTTAATTGGTTTGTTCTGCCTTCCTCTTCTTCCCTTTCAAGAGTCTAATTAATAATCAAAATCAAGTCACAGATGTCTCTCACATGTAGGCTAAGAGGTGCATGTATATCTGTGCCTAGATATTTTTATCGTGTATAAAAGTGTGGACACAGAGAACATACGCAGCCCTATTGCTGGAACACCCATGTTTCTACATAATAATTGTAAAACTGACTTTTACTGATGGAATGCTGCATGCTGAACACTGCTGCATTCATTGCTACCCACAGCCCTTTGGAGCAGTAAGAGGAGGAGCTGGGATTTACCTCCAGATCTTGGAGAATCTGGAGACCACCCTCAAAACGTCTCCAGTATCTCGCTGCTTTTGCACATAACTTGGCAGTAGAAACACATTATTATCCCCACTCTTCCAGAGCTGACTCTTGCCAGTAAATTGCTCCAGATTGATAGGTATATTTCCTTTTTGATTTTGTAATGAGAAATGGGGGGGGGGAGAACCTTAAAATTATGGGACACAAAATTGCAGCTTATCACCCTGACATGCGTTATTAAAACTATGCTGTGTCTTCCCCTCGGGAGCCCTTGGACGCTCCAGGTAGTAAAGCTGACTCGGGCTCTCCAGCCAGGAGCTGAGGGAAGTATTCTAAGTATGTCTGGAAAGACATCACAGTGGCCTCAGTTGTCAGCTACCCCTGGAAGAAATATGGACATACAGTGATTGCATCTACAAAGTGATTTCGTTTGGGGAGGGGGGCACACATGGGAAGGAGAACATACATACATTTTAATCATTTGGAATTCTTGGCTCTTTCTTTAAACAGGCCTCAAACCTTTTATAATACATTTGATTTTTTCTCTTCCTTTTCTTCAGTTTTACTTTTCAAATAAGAGTTGTCTGGTAGGCTTCCGTGGGAAACACGGTCTGAGTTACTGATGTTTTACTAACATGAGCCATAAAAGGAATTCCCGACGTGGGCTGCTCAGCCCGCGGGCTTCGGGATGTCTCCAGAAACATGTTTTGTTGACCTGTTCCAACTAGTCACCCCGCTTTGCTTGTGTGCTCTTCCAGCCCCCCACGCCGGGGTCAGCCCCGCGGAGTACTATCACCAGATGGCCCTGCTCGCTGGCCAGCGCAGCCCCTATGCGGACATCATCCCCTCTGCGGCCGGTGCCGGCGCCGGGGCCATCCACATGGAGTACGTTCACGCCATGGACAGTAAGTAGTCGGGGGTGGGGCGGGGGGGGGGATGCTGAACTGTGGAGGGAGACGTGACCATTAGGTGATTCTCTGACCTTTGAAACCAGAGAAGCTGGAAGACCATTTGGTGCTCGGCTTTCTTTGATTTTCCGAGGAGCTTCTCCTACTTATCAGGCCGTCCTGGGGCTCCCGTGGAGGGCTCCGGGCTACTCACAGACTGGAAGAGGCAGGCAATTGTGATTTGGCAGGTCTCGAAAGAACTGTCCTGCCCTGATTGTCCTGAGAACAAAAATACGGGAATGGGTTTCATGATGCGGACATACTTCACCCAGGCACTCTTTGGTTTTCTCTATTTCATGCTTTAAAAATTGATTTTTTTCCCAAAGATTTAGCTATTATATTTTAGAGAGAGATAGCGTATGTGAATGGCAGCAGAAGAGAGAGAGAGAATCCTCAAGCAGACTCCCTGCTGAGCACAACTGGGGGTGGGCGGGCTTGATCCCAAAACCCTGAGATCACCTCCTGAGCTAAAACAAGAGTTGGATGCCTAACCCACTGAGCCACCCAGGAATCCCTAAAAACTAATTTTTTAAAGAAACCTAGACTCCGTTTGTACATTTTTCCCCCCGTGGCTTTACTTTGCCTCGTATGTTTTCTTTACATTAAAAATCATATTTCACTAAGACCTTTTCTCTAGGAAAAATAAAAAGCATTTCCAAGTCAGAAAGAGCTGTTTTTAGTGCATAATGGTAGAAGATAATGGCATCCTTTGATGTTTTTTATATAGCTTATTTAGGGATCCCTGAAGGCTTATGGTGGTGCCTTAGGGTCACTTATCTAGACATAGACAAATGAGCCTACGAGTATCACAGTTCAGAACATCCAAGAGTTCTTATTTATTCACATTCTTTCAGTTCCATTTGCCGGGTGTCAGGAAGTGAATGCGAAGCGTTGTCTGAGAGATCCCTCAGTGAAAGCCTCTTCCCTTTGACTATGACAAAGGGTATGTGGCTTTGAGAAAGGCATATGCTGGGGGAGGTTTGTTTGTTTCTCCTGGTGGCCACACTTTTTCATCTACAATCTGTTTGGATTCTTCTGGGACAAAAGCGTGTCCTGGGCACAGCCTTCAGGCTTGGAGTGGAGAGGGGGATACTGGTTTAGAGTGAGAGCTACGGCCTCCGTCTTCTTACGGCCCTGAAGGAACTCGTTGAGTTACACGGGGTCCCAGCTGGCGACAGTTTCTGGCAGGAAGTTCATTACCACAAAGCAAGAGAAACGGGGGTTTGTTGTTTGGCTTTGTAGAGTCAAGAGCTTGGAATTCAGTCATCAGAACCACATTTCAATTAGGGATTGTTGGAAAGGAAGTTCAGGTTTATTATGCAAATTCGTTATTTAAAACTCTGCAAATAAAGAATGAAAATAAGGGAGCATCCTTGGAAGGTCGGCCCGCATTACCTTCTACATTTGATGAGAATGTGTTCAGTCAGGCAAAGGCGGTTTTTATCTAAATAAAGGATGAAGCTACCCTTTTACTTTGTAAAAACTAATTAAAGGAATTTTAATTTGCCTGAGTATATGGTAAATTGATTGTCATTAAGTAGGAATTTAGATGTCCTATCATTCATCACATAAAAAGAAACCTCCTTTCTCTTTGTCAGAATTTTCTTATTAGAACAGAGAAACAAAACAATTAACAGAAAGCCAGATTGGAGAGATCTGTGTTGGAACAATAAGAATGCTGGTCTTATGTGTCAGAAGGAGACGGTAGGATCAGTGAGGAACTGGGCGACTTCTCTTGCAGCGGTCTTCAAAATGTTCTCCTTGTGTTTTAGCTGTTCCCCTCAACAGGGGATCCCAAATCACCATTCCAAAACGCTGACTTTCTCTATTTCCTTGGTTATTAGGGGGTTAGGAGGAGCATATTAAAGGGTTGGGAAGTGCTTAAAATACTACCTTCCTTCTAAAAAAAAATGAAATAGCATTTAGTTAAACATAACATGAGTGTGCAAAGAATTTAAATCATAGGTGACTTTTCTAACAGAGAAGCAGAAACTCTTATAGATCACTACCTTGGGTGTGGCCCTGCAGGGCAAAGCCTAGAAGCTAGCTGGTCACTCTCATCCATTGTTAACAGATCTTCCAGAGTCCTCAGTTGGCAGAAACTGCAAGAAACTAGTGTTGGATGAGCACTTGCCTTTTAAACGTGCCAACCATGGGCATACCTGGGTTTCTGCCACCTAAGGGCAGCGTATTTAAATGTTGCATGTTAGAATAAGCAAGTCTGCTTTATGGATCTAATTCTGTCTTTCGGGATTAATTACCTTAAAAGACAGGAAAGCAAGTAATCCCGATGAGGAACATTCTAGAATTGAGGGCTCCTGAAACCCTCATTATTTGCATCGGTGGAAACTGACCAATGTAAGAGCCCATCCTGGAGGGAAAAACAGAGAGGAGCCAGACCAGCCAGGCCGTGGGCAGCAGGAAGGCTTCCTTGGAAGGGATGAAGGGAAGCCTCTGGACTCTGGCTTTGGACGATGTAAGGGGCCCCTAAGACCTCTGTTGCTTCTTAACATCAGATGGCCACCTTATCTAATTAATGATATAAGAAATTAGAGGTGTTCCAGGCATCATCTCTATGTCTAGTGTGTCCTGTTATTCTTAACTCTGCCACGGATCCCTGAGACCCATCGAGAAAGGTTATCACTGAAGGTTATATGGAAGTAGACAGGAAGTCTGGAGTCCTTGGAGTCATTTGGAAGTGGAATAGATTTCTTCATTAAAAGACTAGGGGCAAAAAAAAAAAAAAGACTAGGGGCAACTGAGTGGCTTAGTGGGTTAAGCGTCTGCCTTCAGCTCAGGTCATGATCCCAGGTTCCGGGGATCGAGCCCCGTGTCGGGCTCCCTGCTCAGTGGGGAGCCTGCTTCTCCCTCTCCCTCTGTTCCTCCGCTTGCCTGTGCTCTCTCACTCTCGAATAAATAAATAAAATCTTTTAAAAAAAAAAAAAAGAAAAAAAAATCTGTGATGAAATTAGCCTCTCATAGTGAGTAAATGTGGAACATTTCTGTGTAAGGCAGATGTATAATAAAAGTAAGATGGTGGTTTAAACACTAAAAGATGTGTATCTAGCTGGGATAGCTATATTGGTACTAGCATGGCCTAAATCAGGCTCATAATGAAATTACTCTAAATGAAGAAACTCAATTTTGAATGTGTCTGAAAGAAAAATTTGAGGAGGCACCGTATTCATCTTTCAAATCGGTTTTCCAGTTTTATACATGGTACTAATTTCCTAAGCTTCATTTTTGAGATTTATTTCCTAAGCTCCAGTTTGCGATTATTTCAGATAAAGTATATCTATTTATTCTGTGATACTACCTATAGACTCTCTCATATCCATCGATTTCATTTCATGATCTCGAAGCATGTTGGATTGTTATCTTGTGTCCATGATGAAGAAAGTATTCCCATAGAAGTTGCCAGAGACCAAGTGCCTAGTCTGTCTCCTATAAAGAAGGTTTACCTTCTACTTCGGCGCTCTGTGTACCACAAAACTGTAGTGTCCCCTTAGGCAAGTAGACCTGTACTATCAAATAAAACCCCTCCATTATTACTCAAAACGAATTATGTTTCATTTGCTCCTTATGGAGTAGGATTATGTTCTCATTCATTCATTCAGCTGTAGTTTGATGACTTGATGATGGACATGTGACCTTAGAAGAGGCAGGAGTGTGGGCCTCTGGGCCATATGCATTGTTGGTCCCTGAAATCCGCATCTCTAGGATCTACCAAACTGAAGGCAAAGAGGCATTTCATTTTCAACTCTTTAGGTAAAAAACATTGTACCAAGTTGGCATGCGTTGAAGTGTGAGTTACTAACCTCCCGATTAGAACTTCTGGAGGAATCTTAATAAAGACTGAGATTTCTAATAATAAATGCTTTATTCCCTATTATTATGACTGGAGAAGCAAGGTCCAGAGAATTAAAATAGATTCATCAAATCTCATAATAATGCTTACATGGTCCTCCCCCACCCCTGATCTTGGAACACCTCCAAACGAACCACATCCTGAGATTGGGAATGTTTATTGGAACTTACTCTTCTAGATTGTAGAGAACTGAGGCAGGGTTCCTCAGTCTCGGCACTCCTGGGGAGAGAGACTTCTTCATCGTGGGGGGCTGTCCTAGGCATTCTGGGGCGTTCAGCAGCACGCCTGGCCTCTACACACTCGATGGGAACTCACCCCCTGAACTGTGATAACTGAATGATCTCCAGATGTTGTCCCATGTCCCCTGGAGGCATAACTGCCCCCGATTGAGAACCGTCAATTTCAGATAATGCATTTATCAGTGTTTTAGTAAAGCTTTACGTATACGTGGATCAGATAACTACCAAAATCATGGGGAGATGAGAGCATCGCTAAGCTGAATTTCTAATCTCCGGGTGCTTTAATTCATTTCCTCCTTCAGTTCATTGCCTTAAAATGGTGTGTATTGGGATGGGGAGGGGTGTGTCGTGTAAACTGTGGGGACCACTGTCTTTGTCGCTTGTGGTGAATTGATGATGGGAATATCTAAGCAGCCGTCAGATTCATAAATCACTAGAAATGAGAGGGATAACACATAAAAGTCTTTTCCTTTTGTTTAGCAATTTATCATTTTGCCTGCACATTAATAAACAGAGCTCCCCCGAGGTAAGCCCTAGAAGATAAATATTTCTCCCTAATTTCCTCAGTGGTAGCCAGGAGACCAGAAGTGGGCAGAGAGGCACTTGTCACTGCAGGTTGCTGGCTTCTTAGCTGTCCCTTCCTCCAGCCAGGCCCGGAGCAGTGACTCACAGGTGTGGAGTTCCAACCACAGGTAACTGGGTTCTGTTCTGTTTCTGCAACAGGCACGAGATTCCCCAGCCCCAGGCTGTCAGCCAGGCCCAGCCGGAAACGTACCCTGTCCATATCACCGCTCTCCGATCACAGCTTTGACCTTCAGACTATGATAAGGACGTCTCCCAACTCCTTGGTCACGATTCTCAATAATTCCCGCAGCAGCTCCTCAGCAAGCGGCTCCTATGGTCACTTGTCCGCGAGCGCCATCAGGTTTGTATTTTCCAGAATCCGTGATGTGTTTCTTTTTATTAAAGGGGCAGCGCCCGAGGGGCCCGCCTTAGCGGGACTGATGCCCTCTGAGGGTGACAGCGATGGCACGACCTCGGGCCTGACCCGGGATGCCAGTCAGATGCTTCTGCCGTGAATTCCAGAGCCAAGGACTGGACCAAAGCTTTTTTTTTTTCCCCCAGACTTGAATTAGTAGCCTGTATGCACATCCGTAGCTATTTCCTTATGATGGAGGCTGCTGTGCAGTGAGACTGGCGAGCCTTCATCCAAGCCCCTCTTACTCATAGTTCTCTGGAGAGAAAACCCATTCATACCTGGTCGTGCAGCACGTGGGAGGAGGGACAGAGCAGAAGACAGTCAGACATGGTGTAATTCACATTTGTTAACGACGGGGGAAAGGGGTGCATTTGAGGAAGAAAGAAAAGGTGTCAGCAGGATTTCGAATCTAAGGGAAAAGAAACGTGATGACATAGGAAGGGACGTCTCTCAGAGGAAATACGGCAAACCAAGATTTCCTTGTTTTCCTACTAAGCATTTTTAGCTTAATTTGAAAGCCCTCTGCTTTGTCATCCTCCCTCCCCGGGATGAGAACATTTTGACACTTCCTTTGGTGAAATGCTTTCTGTCTGCTCCTGCATGGGAAGGTACAAACTCAGGCTTCTGTGAACACGCTTACCATAAAATATCTCTCGCCGCTAATGATCAAACATGGGCTGATGTCAATAAGTGGGAACGAAAGTAAGCCAAGTGAGGAATTTTAGGTGTGTTTAGGCTGCTTTTATCAGCTAATCACTTACTGATTCGTGCTGTGCTAGTTACCAAATGGTTGTTTCAGGCATCAAATTAGATCATGTCCTCGTTCATTAATTAGGGAACCCTGCTTGTCGACTTCGCTTATCCCTTCCCCTAAGTTTTTCCTCCCATAAATTAAGAGTTCAGTTCCTAGCGATCTTTTTGAACTGGAGTTTTGCAAACTATGGGTGATTCCTGCCGCAAAGGCAAAAATTCCTTGCTTTGAGTGAGGGTTTTGTTACTGGTATGTTTCTCTAACTGGACAGTAGTTTTAGTTCTTCGTTGAGGGGTGCCCCACGATGGACATACACATTAGGGAGACCCCAACCATCTGGGGGAAAACCGTGTTAGCGGTAGTGACACGCGTATTTACTAGAAATGGTGTGTACCTCCATTTTTTCCATAACGTTCTCAATTACACCTGTAATCCTTTGCTTGTTCAGTTACCAGCAGTCCTCTTCAGCACGCAAGTTAGTGTTTAAATATCGTAAGCCCTAGGTTGATGTGAAATCATTTTCTTCTGCTTTTCTTTGTTCTTTCAATATGGTCATTAAAGGGTAGACACGGAGCAAAGCAAAAACATGGCTGATGTGACCATCATCAGGACATAGATGGGAGTCCTGGGGTGTCTTCAGGACTAGCCAACTTCATCACCAGGGGAGGCTTTGGAGCTGGGCACATCCGTAGTCAGATTTCAGCTTTGCAACCGCCTCTGCAAGCTGTCCTTGCCTGTTGGCTCTCCCAAGTCCAGGCTTCACACTTGTAAGCAAAAGACGAGATAGCCCGTATAGGATAGTACACACTTTATCAAAGCCGGTGTGTATGCACAGTGCCAGGATGAAGACCCCAGCTGGGGGCCAAGTCCTGGGAGCGCTGGCCCTGGAATGGCCCATCTGGGACCCTAGTAGCACGGCCCAGCTGTGCGACCCCTGTGATCACCCCAGGCTCTGAGGAAGGGTGCCCATCTCGGAACTGTGGCCTGGCTCTTCCGGCCCTCCACAGATACTCCCAACGTCGTGCAGACTGCCAATGACCGCAGCTCACTTTGCTCAGGTTATGTAACGATCATGTGGCTGAACTAGAATTCATAGCATCAAAGTAGTAGAAATACGGTACACCAGATATTCACAAAATAATGTTCTCACAGAATTCTGTTCACACAGAATCACTGGTGAGCATTGATTTCTCTCGCTTCTCCCTAATTTTTCCCCCTCTGGCTTTCTACCCACCTAGCTTGACATTCTCCAGTACGTCACAGCCTCATGGTACAGATGGTCGCAACGTTGTCTGTCTTAATTCTTACCCGCCCCCCATCTTCTGCCTTCTTGATCTGCTCACCTCCGCCCAGGTGACCTAGTACTGGATCCTGACTGGGGTTGATCATTTTCCTCTGCCTCCAAGGAGCTCCCACAGACCCTGCCATTCTCAGTAGAGCTGGAAGAAGAGGTTTGCATCCATAGTCATGGGCCCAGCCACTGTGCACTCCTGTTCTTCCTTTGGGTCCTTTCCATTCTCTCTTCTCTCTGGCAGCCTGACCTCTCACTCTCCAATATTCAGCTGGTGTGTGTTAGGACCAGAGGTAGCTTTGAATGCACATAAGTAATGCAGATAGCTCAGAATGACATCTGCATGGTGTATAACACGATGACTAGAATAATTATCATTGGTAACATTTGCCTGTCCTGTAGTGCTTTGCTTGCCCTGTTCTTAGTTCAGATTTGTCAACTAAAAACCGACTTAAGGAATCATCAGTCAAAGTGGTGGGACCACTGGGAGGCAGGGAAAGGGTGGAGGTGTGAGCAAAGGCACACAAGAAGCACACTCTTTATTTTTGTGCCACAGAGATTTGGAAGAACGTTCTGTTGCCCTTGTTTTACTCGTCCACATAGTGGGTCTTTGCAGGAGAAAGTTGGAGAAGGTTGCATGTCAATCTTCCAATGCCCTGCTTTGCAACGGACCCCAGGCATGTTTGACTTTGGTGCTATTTTCTGGGGTCTGACCTACAGCTGGTAGAGGCGTGCAGTGTAACGCTGTTGGTTGAGTTGCCAAGATGGTGTTCCGTTTGAAGTCAAGCATTCCGTCTTCTGAAAAAATGCCGTAGCGGTGATCTCCTTCGTACGGCATTCTAGTTCAGATGTTACCCTCCAAGAGGCTGGTAGTCACATTTGCCTCTGTTTGAAATGTCTGCGTTGACCAGCTTATCTAAGAGTCTGCTGTTTGTTTCCCCTCTGCTAGAGTGCGACTAACAGAGGGCCACGGGCCTTGTTCATGGCCGCATACCACCACCCCCCAAAATACCTGTGCCTTCTCACCTTGACACCACTCAAAGGTTGTTTCTTGAGTGAAGAAATGAAGGAGCGCTTTTTTTAGGGGGACAGGGGCAGAGAGAAAGGGAAAGAGAGACATGCACTCCGTGCAGAACCCGATATGGGGATTGATCTCACGACCCTGAGCTGGTTCCTCTCCTGCCCAAATCCAGAATCAGCCGCTTAACTGACTGAGCCACCCAGGTGCCCCTGAAAGAGCTCTTAAATGAGTAATCAGAATTCTCATCAGCCCTTTTATTAAAGGAACTTTCTATGTGTCAGATGAATAATTCTGGTTTTTAGGTTGTTACAGTCTTTATGAAGAGTATGTTACATGTCCATAGGTTGAGAGCTATAAAGAGATGGAGAGATGGATACAAAATGAGGGGTTAAAAAGCAAATGTCTATCCTTGAGTATGGTTCTTATGTTTATGTATTTAGCTAGTAATTCTGTAAAAATTGCTGTAAAAATACTGTGGAAAGCAAATATTTATTCACAAAAGCCCCTAAGCACACTCAGTTATGTATCACTTTTCAACCCTGTGGTCCACGTCTACATCACAAATCCTACCCTTTTATATCATAACTGAAATGACCATTCTGAAAACCCCATGCACTTGGAAATGTCGTTGTGAACAATTTGACTGTCTCAAGCAGTTTTGACTTGTCCATCCCCCTGAAGACTCCCATCTAAGCCCAGATGACTCACGTTTATCCAATAACAACCTGTAACCTCCACTCCACATAGGTTTTGTAAATATAATGGCAATATAGTGGAAATACCTTTGCCTCTGCTAATACCTTCCCCTAGAAATTACACCACTGTCACAAAGAGGAGTTTGGGGTGACCTTCCTCTTCCTGTAGTCTCCTTCCAAAGGTAAATGGAATGAAGAAATGAGTAACCCACTCGTTTACAACTCACCAGTTACAGTGTTCTTGCTTTGAGTTTATGGCTAAAATGAAGATGAGATTGTGTCCTCAGTGGTCTCTGGTCTGGTGTGGTCAGGACAGACATCTTGATGAAAGTGGGAGTCGGGTGCCACAGTGGGACAGGTGTCTGCAGCCAGCACCATGGGCTATGACCAGTGTCGGGACAGTGGGCTGTGTTCTGTGTTCTGTGTCCTGTAGTGGCCATCTTTTTCCCTGGAGGAAGCAAATGTCTGTTGCCACTTACCAAGGCAGGAGAGGAACCAGCTCGGTCTCCAGAGCAGCTTGACTTTGGATCTGTTGATACCTTTTTACACTGGGTGGGACACAGCAAAGAACAGAGTGTAGGGGAACACAGTGCCCAATGACCAGTGTCCCAAAACGCTAATGACATCTTCTGAAAGTGGTGACAAACTTCTTCTCCCCCAGCAGTAGCCAAAGTGATTAATACTGAGAAAGGTAGTTGTTATTGCCTCTCGTATGTGGTTATTGGTTTTAGAGAGCATTTCATTGAATTAGTTACTCATTCATCCCCTCCCGTATTCAGCTGCATGTTCAACTCTGTGTTAGTCACCGCGCTGGGCATGGGGGCTACTGGGATGGATGAGAGGCAGGACCCCTACTCTCACTGAACTCCTGAAGGGGGGAAAAAGGCTCCATTCAGGTACGAATGAATGAGTGGACCAGATGAGGCCACGGGTTGGGAAGAGCTTGGGTGTTGAGGGAGTGTCAGGAATCCAGGAGATGGAGGGCAGTAAACAGGAAAGGCAGGCAGGGGCCCGGTTAGGCACAGCCCTCGGCCCCTACTCCGGGAACAGCAGGAAGCCTTCCAAGCTCCCAGCAAGGCTGAATTGTTTTCAGGTCCAAGGAACTGATGCTCAGGGAGGCCCAGTGAGCTGCTTCAAAGAGAGATCCCACATAGGCAGAGAGGCAGGCAAAGAGAGAGGGGGACGCAGGCTCCTCACTGAGCAGAGAGCCCAACACGGGCTCGATCCCAGGGCGCTGGGATCATGACAGGAGCCGAAGGCAGACGCTTAATGACTGAGCCACCCAATGGCCCCAGTATGCATTCCTTTTGAAGGATGTTTCCAAAATTCACATCTGAGCAAAATACAGCAACCTGAGCAATTGAAAAACACATGTTTGTAGGTAGTTATCATTGACCTTATATTTAAAACAGGACATTTCCTAAGAAGGCAGAGGCACCCTGTGTCTGTCACTCTTCACACAGGCAGCAGGTGGTGAATAAATATTTAGGGAGTGATTTTCAGCAGCATGAACTTTCAGTGTCCCCACTAACAGGTCATTCTAGAAATTAAATACAAATGCATGGATTGATCACAAGGTTTCTGTACAAACGTTGGCTCATATTACTTCCTTGGTGTGAGAAAACAATGTGGTAAAAGTGAAAAATGATTATGAGTGTCAAAGTTCCATGTCTTGATTATAATAATATCTAACTGTCTAGTTGCAAAAAATAATTTATGCTCTGGGACTATAAATGAGATACTTAAAAAGTACATGGTTAAAACTTACTGAATTGATACAAGATTTTGTGTGTGCATTTTATGACATTTATTTCGCTTAACATTTTCTTTCTAATTGTACTCCAAATGTTACCTGGATTGAGGGTAGTTGCTGAGATTCCCAGGTAGGAGACTTCCTGGTAGGTGAGGTGTGACTATGCTGTTTATTGCTCATGAAGAGACCAGGCCCCATTTGCAAAACTTGGCCAACTTTGCAAAAAGAGTATCAACAAAACTATACCTCTGATTTTTGATAGAGGATAAATATATCAAAACTTTTTCAAAGTTTCAGACTTTGGGAGTTTTTATTTTATTTTATTTTATTTTATTAAGATTTTATTTATTTATTTGACAGACAGAGATCACAAGTAGGCAGAGAGGCAGACAGAGAGAGGAAGGGAAGCAGGCTCCCTGCTGAGCAGAGAGCCTGATGTTTGGCTCCATCCCAGGACCCTGGGATCATGACCTGAGCCGAAGGCAGAGGCCTAACCCACTGAGCCACCCAGGCATCCAGGGAGTTTTCATTTAAATCTTTGGAAAATAGACAAACTTGTTCCCACTTAGACAACACTATGTTGATCACTGTTAGCTCAGAGCTGAACATAGAGTGGGAACTGACTGTGAGTAATTTTATGTCCGTGTGCTCAGAGCTCTATCCCTGAGTCACCACAAACACAAAGGAATGCTCCTTTAAGGTATTTTATAAAGCAAAAAATCTGTAACTGTGAATCTGTTCTAATGGGTAGAAATTATATTGGGTGGCTGAGGACATTCTCCACGCTAGAGTCAAGGACCTAAAACCCTTTTTTCCTTTTCTGCTCTTGAGAAAAGTAAAGGCCAAATTAATATTGAAATTAATTTCTTCTGGCTTGATAACTGTTGTCTTAGAAGAGTGCTTCTTGGAGTGTTTTGCAAGGATCACTAGTTTCTAGAAGGTTTTCTTATGACCACTGCAAACTGTTTCTGGGGTGGGACACTTAGAGGGCATGTCCCATGGTGACTGCCCTGCGAGAGTCCTCCAATGTGGTGACTTGAGCTCTTCTTTCTCCTCACCATCGTAAGACTTCCTTTCAGCCTGTTGTCTGGGGAAGTCTGTGGCCTAGTTAACACCTTGTTTGGGAAGATGGGGGCCACCTGACACGTTTTCTCCTCGTCTCATTGACTAAATATAGATAAATCATTTTAAGTCACATTATCATAAATGTTTTGTGTTTTAAGTCACCCCATCTTTCCGATAGTCATTTGGAAAAGAAGTGAAAACTAAAAAACAATGGTTTTTTAAAAAATTATATTTAAAATGTCAAATACTGAGTGAAGAGAATGCAGAAATCAGATGATAAAATTAAGCTTTCTTCATGGGATCCACAGGAAAGAATAGGGTGAGCAGAAATATAAAAAAGTTTGAGGTAATAAAGCTCAGGTAGACCGAGTTTTAAATTAGGTCATGTCCTCCTTTGGAGGACACAGGAGATTTGTAAAAATCCTCAACAACATCAGTAATTTCTAGGAAATTATGGAATGATTCTTTTCAGGGTTTCTAAAGGTTAGGATTTATTTTTTCTTTTTAATTCTGACCTCTGTAATCGGCAAAGACCGTTCAGCCGCTAAAGTTGTCTAGAAAGACATGAATCTGGCTTTGTTTAGACTGTTTTACAGACGCATTGTCAAATTGTAGTTTTCAGAGGAAGACATGGTTTTCTTTGAATTGACTCTTCTGTGTGTGATCGGCCCCAAGGACATTCACATCTTAACCCCAGAAATGAACAGGCCTTTTACCTTACAGGCAGAAGGAATTATGTAGCTGCGATTATGGGAAGGAGTTTGAGATGAGATAATCTGGGATTATTCGGGTGGCTCTGATGTAATTAAAAGCATCCTTATAAGAGGAAGGTGGGGGACCAGAGTCAGAGCCAGGGAAGAAGATCAGCCAATATGCAACCATCAGCATCAGCAGAGGACGGGTCGGCCTGGCCTCTAGAAGCTGCCGGAGACTCCACAAAAATGCAGTACTGGTTTCATGAGCCAGCGAGAGAGGAAGCGTGTATCGTTTTCAGCCGCTCAGTTGCAGCAGTAAATGGACACTGTAGTACACTGAAAAGAGACTCGGTCGCTCAGGACTCCGTACGAGGGCCTGCTGTGCACCGGGCAGTGTTCCAGGCATCAGCGGGTCCACCCCGTTGGGACCTCAAGGTCTAGAGGGAGACAGACTGTGACCTCAGAGAGTGCGGGTGTGGCCAGGGAACAGAAGGGTCCAACAGGAGAATGTGATCGGACCCGCCGTGCAGGGGGGCTCATTTGGATGGGGCAGGGTCTCAGAAGGCCAAGACCCAGCTGATAGAAAGGATGTGACCATGCTCAGCTCGGGAAGGATGTAGGTGGTACCTGTGGCCCGGGGGGACTCTCCTGCTTCCCCCCCAACCAACACCCCACCCCCAGCCGCCCGGGACCCTGAGGTGGACCTTCCTAGGGCCACTTACTGTCAGAGAGTAGGGGTGGTGGCTGATCCCCGACTCCGCACCTGTGGAAATGCCCCAGTCCTTCTTTCTGTCGTCACTGACATCTCCACGCGGTGCTGGGACGTTGCCCATCCTTGGCTTCTTCCTTCCAAACCCTCTGTCCTCCTCCATGCTCTCCTGAGAGCGTCCTTGCTGATGCTGCGACACTGCCGAGAGTGACGTGTGTCATCGAGTCCTAAAGAGGCTCTGTGACCAGGAGGAGCAGGCAGCTTGCCACAGCACGGGCTCTGCGAGTGGGGACCCTGCCTGCCACCGCAGGAGCCTGCCATCACCTGCCTTTCCCACGTGGTGGAGAGAGCCTTCCTGTGGCCAGCTGCCTACACTCTGGGAGGCTCAGCCAGTGCTTATCATGTCCCCTGGAAGCCAAGACTGGACATGGATTTCGGAGAAGGTTTGTTCCTGGCACCTGCTTTTTATCTGCAGGAAAGCAGCCACAAGAGGGGGATGGGACATTCCCAAAATGTATCGAAAGCTGTCCCTGCCTTTCCCGATGTCTGCTGAGGTCAGCCCGAGTGTATCTGAGGACGGGACTCACAGCAGGAAACCCAGCCTGGCTCTCCTTCCCTCTGACACCTTTTGAGAAGTAAAAATGGACCCATCCTGCCTGCCCAGGAACATCTGGAAATCGCTCATAGACACAACTGAGGGCATGTTCCGCCTCTGAAATGTTTTCTCTAGTGGCCCCGAGCCTTAATCAGGTCCTGACTTTTTGAGCCCCCAAACGTTGAGCCCTCCGGCATTAGAAGGGCCCCTTCCACGCCTGCCCCACCGTGTGGGCTCAGGAAACTCAGCGAAGGTGTCTGGAGGCTTCCTCGGACTGTGTCCCATTGCACATATATGTCTAGTGGGGTCTTTGGGCTTTTGCTTTTTTAATGAGTAGAATAATGTAGTTGTACTTAGTCATGCCCATTCACCAAAAGGGAAAGGGGTGGGGTGTTAAATCATTGTGGGGTTTTTTTTTTTTTTTTTTGATGAATGGCTTGTACACTGAAAAATAAATTGGACAAACTGGCATAGAGCTCAGTGAACATGAAATCAGCTATTAGAAGAAAGCTTGTGAACAAATTCTGGGGCAGATATGCATCTTTTGATTAATGCCCTATCAGTCATCCACGCAGCTACCTTAGCGGAGTCTTGCCGTAATCATTCACCGTTGCTTTCGGAAACGGGCAGAAACTATCGCACTGCAGAAACGGAATATTATTACTGATTTCTCCCTAACTTGCCATGAACAATGACTGTTTTCAGCACACTCCTGCTCGCCTTTATTATGGAGTGACAATGCGGAATGAAAGGAGAGTTCCTCCAAGCTGGGGGAAATTCTCCAAGGGTAATCTTAATGATATTCAGTGTTAAATGGGCAAGCTATTGTAACGCAAGGTTCTCTGTAGGAATAATAGTAATGTAATCCCATTGAAGCAGCCTTTCATGGATTGTTGTCTAATAGGCAAAATGTGGAGTCACATTAATGAACAGAGTATATCTTCAGAATTATTACTTAAAGTTGTTGAAATGGTGTGAATTTTGGTATTGTAATTATTATATTCTCAGTTAATGCGCTTACCAACAGCAGTAATTAACCCACCAGATTGGAAATTTGCATGAATTCTACCTTTGACATTACGGGAAACTCTGATTCTTTCTGGGTATTACACAGCAGGACGAGGAAATGCATATTTTTATTATTCCCCCCCCACCACTGATTATTTTTAAGAAGGAAACGTTCGGGAATGCAATTATAGTTTTTCATGCATTTTTAAGCCATGGGCAGATTTCCTTGAGAACACTTCATTCTTTTAAGAGGATTTGATTCTTAAACCGTGCTGGCACAAAGAACGATTTGGCACCGTGTACCCATCGAGCAATCTGTAGGTAATAGTGCGGCTTCTTCGCAACTCGCCGTAGGCTGGACGGAGCTGAGGCATAATGGAGCGGTGACAGGCATTAGCATGTATAATGGGCTTGCGTAGACATTTAATGCCATTTAGCTGGGAGAGGGAGCCGAGCTCTCCCACTGGAATATTCCTCCACCGGAGCCCATTGATCACCGATCTGAGCCAGGAGAGGTTAATCCATCAGCTTCCATAACCAGATGGCACTGATGGAAATTCTTTAGGTGGCATTCTGGATGAACCGAGCTTTCCATCTTTACAAACAAATGAGTGATATGACAAGCATGGTGTTCAAAACACATTTAACCAATTGATTTTCCTTCCTCTTGTAATAAGATCTGGAGACATATGAAAGCACGCAGTGTGAGCCGAGATTAAAGGGATTGCTCCATGCACGGGGACATACGGCGCTGAGAGCCAATAAAAATACTATAAAGCATGTAGTCGCCCATTCTCTTTTTTTATATAAAGTTTGTTATTGCAATAAATAGCTGTTATTGAGCCTTTTGTTCCCGTTTGCCGAGTCTCGTTTCAGGTCTGTGTGTCTGGGTGTGGGCACACGCGTGTCTGCTTCTGCAGGCGTGTTTCTCTCGGAAGTATGCACGATGTCCATCAGTAACCGTTTTTGCCTTCTGGCCTGCACAGGCAGACCTGATGTCACTTGGGAGGGCAGCACCAGGTGTAAAGACGCAGACGCGGCATGCTGGTGGGGTTGTGCGCATTCCGTGTGAATGAGCGCCGTCTGCTCTTTTTCTCCTCCTACAGCCCTGCCCTGAGCTTCACCTACCCTTCTGCTCCCGTGTCTCTCCATATGCATCAGCAAATCCTAAGCCGGCAGCAGAGCTTAGGCTCAGCCTTTGGACACAGCCCTCCTCTCATCCACCCTGCTCCGACGTTTCCAACGCAGAGGCCCATCCCTGGGATCCCCACAGTCCTGAACCCCGTCCAGGTCAGCTCGGGCCCATCGGAGTCCTCACAGGTGAGAGACACAGCCCGAGGAGCTGATCTGTCTTGCAGCCGCAGAGGAGGGCCCTGCCTACCCCAGGACAGGTGGCTGCCCCCGCGTTCTCGTGGTCTTCCGAATCCAGGGCCCTACGTAGGCTTCAGGTTTTGATGAGTACTGCACGTGTGTGTGGGCTTCCTGCCCCAGAGTCGTTTCCTCCCTGGTGGGACAGCGGGGCTGCTGGATGAGGGTCTGTAACCCTGCTCAGGTCAATATGCCGCATGAGGGGCATATTGGGTGACTCCCTGCAGGCACTTCGGGTCCTGTGATAACTCCACGGGAAGAACCAAACCCGCCATGCCCTCTGCTCTTACCTCCTCGATAATCCCGCTCAAAGAGTCTGAATCCTCTAAGAACATCGCCAGCTGTTTCTTTTGGTTTCCTGCCCACCTCTCTACTCTGTTCTTTGAAGCACACGATTGGAGCTCATGAAAACCCAAGTGCCCTGCTCCAATCTTCTAGCATTTAAAAGCTAGGGAATTAATTTTATGTACTTTTAAGGTTTTATGTATCTATTTGACACACACAGAGTGAGAGAGAGAGAAAGCACAAGCAGGGGGAACAGCAGACAGAGGGAGAGGGAGAAGCAGGCTCCCCGCTGGGCAAGAAGCCCAACATGGAGCTCAATCCCAGGACCCCGGGATCATGACCTGAGCTGAAAGCAAATGCTTTACCGAAGGAGTCCCCCAGGGGCCCCTGAAAGCCACAGGGGGTTTCTCCTCCCAAGGGGAAACCATCATAGATGTTTTCTGGCCTCAGACATGTTTCCTGGGCTCTGCTCTTGTGGGATTGGAGACTTACCAAGCCCTTGTTCCAATGCCACATCGGCCGGCTTGTCTACAGCATGTTTTAGCTCTGGTCCCGCTCCTTGATCGAAACCTAATTACTGTCTCTGTCCCTGCAAATGTGACCCGCAGAACAAGCCGACCAGCGAGTCTGCGGTGAGTAGCACGGGGGACCTGATGCACAACAAGCGGTCCAAGATCAAGCCCGATGAAGACCTCCCCAGCCCGGGGCCTCGGGGCCAGCAGGTGAGCACTGGGGGGCTCTGCCGCTGGCCTGTGGGTCCATCCAGGCCAAGGTCTCTCACAGCATGTCCATATCCTCTGTGTTCTGGCCTTGGTCTTGACCCATGCGCTTGACAGGAGGCCAGTGATGCATCTGACTCCACCGGATTCTCTAACTCAGATTCTTAGGTCGAATAAACCGTAGCTTGTGGTGTAAGCAGTTGGATTAATTTGTAACCAATCACTGACGGGACCAAGTTTCAGTCCCAAGCCCTGGTCTCGGGCCCCAGAATACCAGCTCCTGGCCATAAGCCGGAGCTGTGCACAGTTGATGATATTCCTTACACCGGCCGTGTTCTTTTTTGTTCCTATTTTGCCTTTACCCACTTGCCAGGAGGGCTTGGAGAACAGAAGGAGGGATCAAGGTACAACTTACCCAATTTAAGGCCAATTAGATTCTGGGCCTTGACACAGGACAAGTGTAGAAAGTCCAATCTGGGCTCTGCTTTTAGGCATTTAGACCCTCTGAGCTTCTGTTTTAAAATGTGTTTATTATGCCTAGAATACCATCTCCTAAGGTCCCCGAGTCTGACACAGGAAGAAGGTCAGTGAATATTAATCCCTGGAAGTAGGGGTTGGACTGGAGTCTGGATGTCCACAGACTCTGGACCTTTCTACATCCGGGCAGCTCTAGCCCCAAACTCAGACGACCTCCACCCACATTTTCCTTTCGAGGGAGGAGGGCTTTGAAGATGGAGTGAATGGATGTTATAGGTTCTGAAATCCATCCTTCTCCTTGAATTTTGCCAGCCAACAACCTTGCTGGTTACATGTAAATGCTCATGGGCAGTTTTTGTCATGCTGCCCCACATGAGATCCCAAATTCTGGAAATTGTTGCATTTTCTTTCTTTCTTTCTTTCTTTCTTTCTTTCTTTCTTTCTTTCTGTAAGATTTTATTTATTTATTTGATAGAGATTACAAGTAGGCAGAGAGAGAGGCTGAAGCAGGCTCCCCGCTGAGCAGAGAGCCCGATGTGGGGCTCGATCCCAGGACCCTGGGATCATGACCTGAGCTAAAGGCAGAGGCTTTAACCCACTGAGCCACCCAGGCGCCCCAATTGTTTGCATGGTCTTTGCAGTGAAGCTGCCTCGGAGAGTAGAAGAGACTCAGCTGCTAAGCTCAAATGCTGTGGGTCTGGGGCAATAGCCCGTATCCTCGGAGATCAGAACTTGAAACAGGAAGACAGGATCCCTCTGAAACCCAGAAAGTGCCTGTCACAGCTCCAGCGGCAGGGAAAGCAGAATTAGAATTACTAGTAAACCACTGCCCTGATTCCAAAATAGGAGAATCAACAAACTAACACACTAAAAAGAATCTAACCGAAAGAGAAAAAAGGCCAGTCTTTTGGGTAAAGACGGCGTGACCTAATTTAATTGCCTCCCTGACGGGATGATGTTTCCATTTCTTTTTTTTTCCTCTAGCATTCGGGGGGCAACATTTGGGCGTCAACTTCTTATCATCATTACAGTTGAGACTGTTGTGTTTTGTTTTGTTTTAAAGCTCTTATTTATTTGACAGACAGAGATCACAAGTAGGCAGAGAGGCAGAGGAGGAATGTGGGGCTCGATCCCAGGACCCTGGGGTCATAACCTGAGCCAAAGGCAGAGGCTTTAACCCCCTGAGCCACCCGGGCGCCCCAGGACTGTTGTTTTTAATCCCACATTAACAACCTCAAAAATCATGCACACAAATGATTCCATATGTTTGACTTCTGTTCACAAAATGCAGCTGATAAACCTGGGCTCTATTTTATTTTTCCTGAAAAATTGCCTCCAGGAAGAAAGCCTGTGCAATCAGGGTTTCCTTTCTTTTCTTTTCTTTCTCTTTTTTTTCCTTTCTCTTATCTGCCCTTCCATTGTGTCTGATCTTTCTTTCCCTCTCTCCTCCCCACCCTACCCCGCCCTGCTTCCCTGCCCCCAATGCACCTCCAGGAACAGCCAGAAGGAACAACCCTGGTGAAGGAGGAAGGGGACAAAGACGAAAGCAAACAGGAGCCTGAAGTCATCTATGAGACCAACTGCCACTGGGAAGGCTGCACGCGGGAGTTCGACACCCAGGAGCAGCTGGTACACGTAAGTGGGGGGACGCCGGAAGTGGGCTTTACAACTATGTGACCTTTCCTGCGGGGTCAGCTGCCCTGACCCTGCGCTGAGTCCGGTTTCTTAGCTAGCAGCGTTGCAAACGGGAGAGAGCTTTATGACTTTCTGAGAATAAAGAAAACTCTGAGCCACGGTGCTTGACCTGTTCAGTCAGCTAAAGCTTAGTGTAAAATTCAATAAAGTCTTCAATAGAGAGTGTAATGACTCTGATCCTGTAAGCCAGAAAACACTATTTTGAGTTAGCGTCTTTGATGGTTATTGAGTAATAGTAAGCTGGACATGAATTATTATTAACCTTTTAACCAAGTTTGATTCTCCTCTCCTAGACCCAGACACAGCAGAAAAAAGTGTAGAGGTGGGGGATTCCTTTTCTCGGTTCTGCCTGCTCCTTCCAAGCTCTCAAGGTCCAAGGAACCTCCCACTATTTTTTGCAGCAATTAGTAGGTAGATGCTTGGGGAAGCCATTAGCACAATGTCTTGACTGAAGGCCAACACTTGCAGAGTGAGTAGTTCCGTGGAAAAAGTGATGTGTGTTTTAAAATGTGCTCAGTGGTGTGTCTGCAGCACGGTCCAGCCCAGATCCACACCTCGTCTCACTGTACCAGGTCCAGAAGTATTGCCCCCATGGGTTTTATTTCCAATGACGCAGTGCGCTCCGTGCGCTCATGTGCATGTACCTTATGAGGCATATTTCCTTTGCCAGTGCTCCCTTTGATTTGGTACTCTCTTTCATGCCAGAAGAGTCTCCCTAGCCAAGGGGACTGGGAGTAACTGAGATGGAAGTGGCTCTCGATCATCGAGGCGGGACAGGCAGAGGCTCACGCACTCCTGTGAACAAACACAGGGCCTCATCGAGGCATTACTGATGTTCTGCTACGTGTGGCTGGTTCTTCTGCTTTTACTGTGACGGAACATCTGAGAGAGCAGCCTTGCTTGGGATGCCCTGCCGCCCACCCCACACACGCACACTACACACACTTGCCCCATTCACTCTTCTTTTCTAGTAACTTCTAATTTTAGAGGATCCATATTTCTTGATAACCCTTCTCCGCTGAAACACAAAAATTCTACAATTCTGGACACATCCCCCATCTTTCCTCGACCACAGTGTCGTCTTCAACTTGGCTCCTCTTCTGGGAGATGTCCACACGTCACCGTCACGGCAATGACGTGGTTTTGCCAGTGTTCGCAATCTGTTAGGTACAGAAAGTTGCAAGATGTTAACATGACATCAGCAGGGTCTCCCCGCTCCCCCATTTCTTTTTTTAATCATGTCTCCTTGTAATTGTGTAGGAAGGATTATGGATTTCTCAGCACAGCAAGAAACCTAGAAAAGTCAAATGTTTTTAATTAAGGTATATTTCCAGATTTTTCCATGAACCTAATTCGATTCTTTCTCTTTCATTTGATGCGAGAGTTATTTTTAAGCCAAGCCTTACTTAATAGCCCTTTCTTCTTGCTGACTTTTAATGGAAACCACAGACACGGTCCTACCAAAGACAGAAAGAAAAAGTTCAGAATTTTTCTTTTAGGGTAGACAGATATTCCCGAAGAGTGAACTGTGCAGAGAGTACCCTTAGTGATAGGAGGAGGGAACAGCCAACTTCGTGAGGGGAATCGTTTGCATGGGATCTGCCATCGTGAGCAAGACCTTACCAGAGCTGTTTGCTTTTGAAAATGTCCTCCTGAGAGGTGACACCGTCTTGTGGTGCCTTTTCTGAGGATAAGTCATTGTAGTTTCCAGGGAGTGCTATAATTATAGTTCCCCGGGTGAGGGAGCTTATTCGGAGTCTGTATTTCAAAGGAATCGTGTTCCTCATTAGAGACCAGGTTTGAGGAAGCATTTTTAACCTTCCTGCTGCCTACTTAACGCGGAAGCTTTTAAGAGAGTGACTTTGGAAGGTGTATTGAATCTCAGTGGCGAGATGCCTCTGTTTTAGTAGAGAGATCTCAGCAGTTTTGAGGTAAATCTGCTTAAACTATTGACCTAAATGACCACCATGGTGTGTGTCTTACCATAAAATATTGGAATGAATCCACGTACGGTGGAAATTTTTGATTCCAAACCAGCTAGAGGGAATTCATGTCAGGATTAGGAGAAAATCCAAGGTATTACCTTCATGATATTAATTTTAGTCTGGGATAAATTATATACATGAAGTGGGCTGAAGTTACACCTTGCAACAACCTCCATAAAAGCACTCGTTCGTATCACTTATTTTCCACCTTTTTGCTCGTTACCTGGAATGCAGAGATTCCAAATTTGTGCGTTTAAGTAGATTTTACTTGGTGTGACATTTAAGTCCCTTCCTCCTCGTGGGCGTAGCTGGTGGCATCGGCAGTGGCCTGGGAGACCACGGACACTTTACTCTTTGTCGATCGAAGGACTAGCTCCACATCCACCTAATTAATTTTCCATCCACGGGGAAAAAAAGTACCAGTGGCAAACCCCACTTTTTTTTTTTTTTAGGACAGAGGGAAGTCTTAACTGTTTCCCTTCCCATGGTTGTCCTCGGAGAGGCGACATTTAGTGAATTAGTTGGATTTTCATGCTACATGCAACCAAGAGGCAAGGTGTTAAACCATTCTGAAGCTCTGCCTTATTTATAGCCATGACCCATTCTTTTTCCCCCTCTTACAGTTAATAGAAAGATTCATGATTCTTCATGGTTGTCTATCTAGTGTCTGACAGGCCCGACCGCCTGCTAAAGCAAGTCACTATCTATAATTGATATCCTTCCGTGGAATAGGGTGCTGGCTGCGATTGAAGGGCTTTGCTGAAAGCTCTTAAATCCTGACAAGTTCTCCCCTTGTTCTGGTTCAGTCGCTGAGCCGCACGGTTGGAATTCCAGAGTCATTTGAACTTGGTGCAAAAGGGGGACATATGTTTCACATTAGCAAATCACACAGTTGAAGAGGAGAATTAGGGACTCGGCGGGCTCTGCCCGCCAGGTAGTCTCATTTCCAGCGTAATGCGCTCCATGTTCTCTTGAAAAGATTACCTTGTCCCATTACTGTCCCAACAGATGGGCTAAACATTGCCTTTCCCTTCTCTTCTCCTTTATTTCAAGCGCCTGTCCTCTGCCAGGCGCGTGTTTGTTCTAGGTTTGCTGTGGGGTCTTTATCACGGGGACGTTTAATTAATTTCTCTTCCCAGCAAGATAATTATAATTGGGCTTAGTTACTCTCAAGCTAGTATTAAATTTGTCATAAATTGACTTCTAGGCCCGGAAGCTAAGAAGATAGATCTATACTTTTGTTAACGAGGTTTTGGTTACACTTGGTCCCTTTCTTGGTGTCGGTTAAAGTAGAATGGAACAAGAGAGTAAGAAGGGGATCCCGTATGAAAATAAATTCAAAGTACCTTTGATTAAGACTGAACTGATTATTGATTTGTCAAGATGCAAACGCTTTCGCTTCCCTTGACATCTGAAAGCATGTAGTCTAAGACCTCCAAATGAGGTGGAAAGTCCACATTTCTCCTTCAGGTCCAAATTATTATTATTATTATTATTTTAATTTTTTATTTTTGCTGTCATGCACGGTACATTTTTTGCTGTCTTTGCTGTTGTGCATGGTATGTTACAGACACGAATCTTACATTTCAGTTTATTTCTGAAAGTGGCAGAATATTGGTTCTCAATATGTTTGTTGTCTCATGGCTTTTTGGCGGGGGGGCATACAAAAAACTCAGCTTCCATCTTCTGGGCTGACCTCATGAGTGCAAGAGAGAGGCTTCCAAACCTTCCTGAGACCCATTTCCTGCTTGCATTCTTTCTGTCCCAGAACTCAGTCCCAGCTTCGGCTCTGGGAGGGTTGGATGCCTCTGAAACAATGCACAGCAGGTGCCCAAGTCCATCCTAGGTTCTCTGAAACCTACAAGAAACCTGCATGTAACCTGCACATGTTGTTTCTGAATGCCCCATTGAGTTTTCCGAGGGACTTTTTCAGAAGAGGAGAAGGAATGGATGTGAAGACCGTGCACCTCACTGTGGGTCACCAGTGCTTGGTGGCTGGTGGCACTTGCAAACGTCACTGCTGGGATCCCGTATCCCCACCCTCCCTAGCATCCCCCTGTTTGCTGGATCACTGTACTCCTTGATCCTCTGTTACAGTGACTTAACCCTCTTTCTGTTTTAGAAGTAGCACATACAATATTCTTTTCCTAAGGCCTGGAAATTGTCCAATTATGTTTTTTAACAGTCTGCGAGGAGCCCTAGGCAGGTGGGGGGCGCCATCTCCTGCTAGCGAGGCCAAAGGGGCAGAGAACCTGAGTTGTGTTTGTATTAGTCTCAGCCTCATCTGGGCTGGCATTTCAGTCCCTGTGCTCCATGCGTATCTTTTAAGCCCGGTGTCAGAAATTCACTTTTTTGTAGCGTGATTAACCACCTACTTAGATTTTCAATGCTTTCATAGGCTGCAAATTTTGATCTCTAAAGCATGCTGGTGTTGCCTTTATCAGAAGAATACAGTTATAATCACCTTTGCTGCCGTTCAAAAACAAATTCTGGACGTAGGCAGCATGGAGACGAAAGGCTTTCTTTGTAATACCCTGGAGATTGAGATGTAAAGAAGGCACATCGAATCTGGGAAGAATTCGTGCATCCATCGAAAACGCGGGGACGTTAGGATGAGTTGGAGACATTATTTTCATATTAATACCATGATCCTAAATTTGCATTTTAAATGTTTTCCATCTAATTTTGATCCCTTTGCTCAAGTTGCTTTGTATAGCCTTACCTAAGAGAAAATTGAGCGTAAGACGCGATAGGGGTCTCAGATACGAGCGGAAATTAGTTGTGTGTGCACATAAAACGTCAAACGGATGAATGGAGATTTTGATCTTCTTTTCCCTACGTGGAGTTGCTAGTTAATTTCGTTACTCTGATTATTTGGAAATGTTGCATGTTAAAATGCAGGCTAAGGAGCACAAACTTCAAAGACGTCTTTTGACAATTGTGCCTCAAGGGTCACATTCTTTTTAAAGTTAGGGACTGAACTGCACCTGCAGAAATGCTTTCTGTAGGGAAATGAGAGAGCCTGAGTGGGGGGCGCAGAGGGCCCTGTGGGCTCCCGGGGCCAGTGGGATTCTGAGTGGCAGCGTCATCTCCACCCTGACCCTTGGGATGACCTCCCTGGAAACATCTGACCCTCTAGAACTGTTATTTTCTCACTTATCATACTGTGAAACAGCCGTGAAAATAAATGCCCTCCCCAACATCCAAGGCCAACCGGCGCAGGAGGCCTAATGAGAAACAGACAGAGGGTTGAGAAGACCGCCTGGACTCTCTTTGTTTTATGTATTTGTTTTTGCAAGGTTGAGTCGGGGAGGGGAGGGGAGTGGCACTGATGGGTCTGTGGTTTCTGCCTGTGGGCTCTCAGGCTCATTTTATATTCATTGTTGCTGAACCTGCTCTTGACGGAGGCCAGCACACTGTTCTTCCCTGTGTAGGTCTGATCCATGGGACTTGGCCAAGCCATTTCACCTCCTTGGACCTCAGTTTTAGCAAAAGCAAGTGAAAGATTTGAATTAGATAGTCCTCAGGATAGGGATGGCAAACAGGTTTCCTCTCAAGTGCCCACGTACTGGCTGGTGGGGTGCTGTGCTGAGCCTTTCCCCCCCCAACCTGCGCCACCCGCCACGTTGCAGCCTGGGAGGGGGAGGGGTGGGGATGCAAGGTTCTTTATGGATGGCTGCCCCCAGGTGGGGTTTGGGGGAAGGCAGTCACGTAGTCACATGCCATCTTTTCTTCTAACAATGCACCCTGTAGATTAAGTGCCCTCCAGAATAATCGTATTTAATACTTCAAGGAGGTGGCATATTAATTACTTGAGTAATTATGGAATTATAAAAATTTCCCCTTTACTGAGGGTTCTTACCCCTTGAACAAAGAATAAGAAATCAATATTTCGAGTGAGATGTCACTTTACAGGATAATGTGTTAGTTACTTTCTTAAACTTGTTCTGCCTCGGGGTACCCCAGAAATGTTGCATTGCATCTCCCCAGATTACTTCATCGGAATCTTTAGCCAAGTAACTCTTTCTGCCACTTGGAGAGGATTTTCCTCGGAACTGGTTCTGAAGGCTGCTTTGGGTCAGATCTCCTGGAATGTTCTCAGCAGGCCCACTTTATACAAGAAGGGATGACGGTCACTTCGGGTCGGGCTGCGTATTGCGTGGGGACACACTTGCCTGTAGATCTTGCCAGCACAATGTGTCTTCTTGTGCCTCAGGAGTATGACGAGTGGACAGCAGCAGATCAGACATTCGCTCAGCCCCTCCCTGGAGACAGCGGGGAGCCGCCTACATGCTGCCCACTGCCCCAGCTTCGTGGTGGGCTCACTGCCAAGGCCAGCTCAGCCCTGACCCTCCGGGATGGGTCATTCTCAGGGGAAGGGGGAGACAAGGAAACATAAAAGCGTAGAGTGAATGACATATGAGCCGGACATAATGAAGCCGAAACTGTGTAGTTGAGATACTGAAGGTTTAGAAGAGGGGAGAAGCACATGAGGAGTGTTGGGAAAGAGAGGCCTCTGGGAAACAGGTGGGAAGGGTTAAGGTCAAAGCAAAGCAGGGGGGGTCTACTTGGGAGGCTTGAGGATGATGACGATGTTGGTGATCGTGACTTTGGAAGAACCAGTAGCACCCGATCCCAGAGACTACTCGGGCTTGCCGCTGTTCTCCTGCGACAGCACAGTCCGTTCCAAAGCAGACAGACCTGGGTTCAGAGCCGGCTGCTCTCTACCCTAGACACGTCACATCCTTCTCTCTGAAATAAGAATAATAATAGTATTTACTTTCCAAAACAGCTGGGGGAGTTCGTTAAAAATTATACTCAAGAAAATGTTAGTGGTTCTTTGTCTAAAAGTGCGAAGACATTTGCCAGCTGCTAAATTCATGCACTTTGCCTCGAAGAACCTGGTTTAGGTTCGTGTTCAGGCAATGTTGGCCGGTCACCATGAAATTAGTAATTGCATAAAGATGTTAACTGGGCCCCTGGTCCATGAACCCCTAAGAGAGAAGGACTGGGCTGGGGGGGGAGGTCTCCAGCTCTGTTCCTTACGCTCTGTTCCTTTCTCCTTAGATGTGCTCTCTCCTTATTCTTGCTCATGCAGTGTTGAGATTCAGAGCCTTACACTGTCTGGTGCTCTCTTGTCTTGAAGTCCTTCCCGAAAGTTCTTGGTGAGCAACCAAAACCAAGGCTTCTCCCCCCTGGACCCACTGAGGCTGAGAATTTTTTGTCGTGAGTGCCAGCCACCCTTTGTGTTGTTATCGGAGAGTTAACAGCATTGCTGACTTCTGCCCCCTAGGTTCCTGGAGGGATTTGCCCCCATTGTAACGAGAAATTTCTCCCAACGTTGCCAAATATCCTCTGGAGGGCAGAATTGCCCCTTTCTGTCCCAAATCTTTCCCTCCTCAAGCAGTATGGAAAATAGTAACAAAGGTGTCTTTGTGATGAAAGATAAATTTTCTCCTTAGATGTGCTATAGAATTTTCAAATTACAAGGAAAATGAACTTGTTAGTCTCTAACAAAAGGGCATTTAATATATATGGGTGTCTGTGTGTGCGTGTGCATATGCGCGCGTGTGTGTGTGTGTACACCTTGGTAGAGCTTAATTTTAAAGCCACATTTGTTAGGTTAGGCACTCAATACCTCTCCGCAAGGACTATACCCAGCCAAGTGCTTTGTCTTGGTGAAGAATTCCATCACTGCTTTTTTCTTTTTGCAGACCAAGGGAAGTCACTCAGACTTCCAGCTTCTGAGATCATGGCAGGCATGGAGATCAGGCTTCTGCTTTGACAGAAAACAGAACTCCAGAAACAAAAAGCAATCTTCTAATGCAAGGACTCTTGAAAATTCAGGGACGTTTAGGATTTCCTGGGATTAGTTAAATACTGCCGTAGATGATTTTTTTTTTCATTTCTAGAACAATTAACGTTAGCAAGAAAGCTATAAGTGGCATATCCTTATAAGAGAGGCCAAGGCCTTAAATATAAGCCATTCCTTCCCCAGCCCAGCCAATTACCAGTAAAACTAGCATTAATCAGTGAATGAAGGGAAGGGATATATCTTTGATTCCCACATCTGCCAAGAACTATTTCTGACTCTGAATAAGTCAGTCTACAGCTTTGGTCCTCAGTTCCTCCTCTGTAAGGTGGAGAGGGTTTTTAATTTTTTAGTTTTATTTTTTATTTTTTTGGTAGGGATAGAGTGAAATCATATATACATACATATATTCATCTATAAGGAGTTCCAATGAGGAGACACAGTCCTAATCAACCTAATTGAAGAATAGAGAGATTAAGGAGACTTTTAATCAAAGAAATTTGAAAGAATATATAAAGGCTTTTCATGGAAATTTTTTTAAATGTATATATGTCATGGATTCAGCCGCACGTGCTCACCTGCGTGGGCCAGTGGTTTTACCCATATGACGCATCAGCACCACCTGGTGGCCAAGGCCCAAATTGCAGGCATAGTGTTAAAAGGAAAAAGCCTCCTTGTCAGATTTCCAGAGTTGTGGTCAGTGTTGGGGTCAGGGCCAGAGCCAGAGAAGGGAACAAGACCAGACACATACATCATTTATGTCTGAGAGTGAGGGGAACGTATGGGCAAGGCCATTTGGAGGACCAGACACATACAAGCAGAGCAGCAGGAAAACCGGTAAAGTTACATTTGCAGAAGTCACCAGAGAAAAGTCTGGTGAGTTCGGACATGGTTTTGAAAAAACAGGTCCATTTGAACAGGGAAAGACCATTGCAGGGAGGTGTTGGGGTTTCCATGTGGGAAAAAAAATAGCAGGAAGAAGTTAATGGAAGCAGAAGTTATAGGAGAATTTTATCTATGATAGTAGGTAAATAAAAGGCTGGGATTTTTGGCACTCTGTGGGGTTAGAAATATAATTACAGGATGATTCATTCTGCGCTTTGGGGGCTGAAGAGTGGTCAGTAGTGACCGATGTGGAACCAAAGCTCCTGGAAGGCAGGGGGCCACAGGAAGTGAGATTAAAGCCCAGCATGATGGTTTCCTGAGATCTACTTAGTGTGCTGGGAAACTGACTTCTGGTCCAGGTGGAGGGAGGAAAATCATGTGTTTCCAAGGCCAGGAAGGCATGAGCCTTGTGTGAGCCCTAGAAAGATCAGAGCTGAGCTATGCAGAGCCCAAGCAGCTGTCCCAGCAATGTCCCGAATGGGGCAGGACCAGAAGTGAGACTCCGCAGTAGAAATTGTGTTCGGTTAGATCTTAAAACTTGGGAGGACGGTTTGGAGATGTTTGACACTGACCATTTTTGCGGCTGGTGCGGATATCATGGATGCCCTTTGGAGAGCAGTCAGCAGCTTCCGGGCGACCAGCTGAGCATCTGGAGGGTGGTTTTGCCCGTGGAACCCTGTATCTTGTGTGCATGGCCCCAGGCTCATTCCCTAAGGGCCCCAAGACTGCTGTCTCTGTAAAACCAATCGGTCAAGGTCATTGGAGAATGGTCTCTGATGACTTACAGAAGATGCCGACCACAGTGTTACTCATATTTTTAGGGCCCACTTAGTCACAGTTTTATTGTGATTATTTAACATTTGTCTTTTCTCCTTGTTTTGGTTTTGGTGTGCCTCCTAATCTGAGGTTCCGAAAATGTCTTCCTAATGATTAGGATAACAAAATTGCCATCATCTGTCAGCTTCCTCTCCCCCACCCCGTACGGCGCTGGGGAGGGCCCTGCTTTAGGTGCCTGGCCCAATTCTGTCTCACCTGTTCTCTCCACGCCACCTTCCTACACCGTGTGTTTCTTGGGATGTTCACCTTGGAGCTTCCGCCGAGCGCTGTTTGCAGGACAGGCAGGAGAGTCCTGGTCCAGGAGGCACAGGTCTCCCCAGGGGCTTTTCTAGGTGGTGGCAGAAGTTCTCACACCTTCCTCTCCCGTCCTGCTGCGGTGAGTGATGGCACAGCTCCTGGGACAAGATAAAGCAGTCCTACAGCGAACACGACCCAACCCTCACTGTACTCTCCTTATGTTCCGTGGTGATAAACTTTGCTGGAGTCTCGGTACCGAGCCATTTGGCTTCTGGCAGGAGCTTTAATTGCTAAAATGCAGATTTTTTTTTTTTTCTTGATCAAGAGGGGATTATTCTTGTTATCAGTCTAGAGCATCTTATTTCGAGATGAAAAGCCTTTACGGAATTACAGATGCCAACGTTTGTACAAAGCTTTTTGCCAATTGACAACTCAAAGGGAAAGTATGATTTATTAGCCTATAATGGCCAACCCTGAGCGATGGTCGAGGTCCCACTGATTTGTGAAATTGCTTAATGTGAACTGCCTTTTTACGCCACTCGAGCCCCAGGTTACCCAAATAAATGTAGAGTCGACGCTGTGTGATATGTTATGGGAGAGCGGAAAAGAAAAGGGGCCAGAGGAGGAAAGGTGGCTTCTAAAATCCATCTTGGAGATGCCTTTTACAGTAGTTTGGCTGATAAGCCGGTGGAAGAAAGATTAATAACAAGGCTTGGCGCTATCAGTACCTGCCTGTCGATTCTCTGTAACAGGGCTGTCTGTTCAGCATGGAAATTATTGATTAAATAAAAATTGCTATTAGATTGTGATGTGATCCATAATCACAAACAATGGTAGACATTCCTCTTTTAGATCCTCAGCCGTGTATCACGTTGTTTCTGTTTTATCCCTCACCGTAATTTATATTACACTGACACTTGAGCTCCTGAGGTTTCTTCTTTCTGCTGGGAGGCAGGAAAGCTCTGGCCAGAGGGAGAATGAAAGGGCGGCCAGTGGTCCTGGTTAGGGGTCCAGCTGGTTTCTTCACTGGGCTACAGCCCGGTTTACGTTTATTGGTTGGTTTTTCAACTTAAAAACAAAAAACAAAAACTGTGGTGGAATGCACATAACATGAAATTTACCTTTTGATCAATTTCTTTTTTTTCCCCAGCTTTATTGAGGTATAACTGATGAATGAAATTGTTTATTTTCTAAGCATACAAAATGATGACTTGGTAGAACACAAAGTTAATGATTAACACCAAGTTCATTAACAGATCAATTACCTCACAGTTAGTTATCCTTTCTCAGGTATGTGGCAAGAACTCTTCAGATCTGTTCTCTTGGCAAAATTCAAGTATGCAATCCGCAATTCGGTATTCTTTTTTTTTTTTTTTTAAGATTTTATTTATTTATTTGACAGACAGAAATCACAAGTAGGCAGAGAGGCAGGCAGAGAGAGAGAGGGGAAGAAGCAGGTTCACTGCTGAGCAGAGAGCCCAATGCGGGGCTTGATCCCAGAACCCTGAGATCATGACCTGAGCCGAAGGCAGAGGCTTTAACCCGAAGTCAGAGCCACCCAGGCGCCCCCACAATCCGGTATTCTTAACTGTTGTCACTGTGCTATACACAGATCCTCCAAACTGTTTCCTCTGATCAATGAAAGTTTGTACCCTTAAAATAGCATCTCCTCATTTCCCCATCCCCAGCCCCTGGCAACCACCATTCTAGTTTCTGTTTCCAGGAGTTTGACTTTCTTTTCCTATTCTTGGATTTCACTTACTGTATTTGCCCTCTTTTGTCTAATTTCACTTAGCATAATCCCTTCAGGCTCTCTCCATGTTGTCACAAATGGCAAGATGTGTTTCTTTTTTTATGGCTGAATAATACACACGCACACACACACACACACACACACACGGAGCTGGCCCTTGAACAACACAGATTTGAACTTCACAGGTGCACTGATATTTGGATTTTTTCAATAAATACTGTGAATGTATTTTCTCTTCCTTATGATTTTCCTAACATTTTCTTTCCTCTAGCTTACTTTCATATAAGAATCAGTATATAATATATATAACATACGAAATATGTGTTAATGGACTCTTTGTGTTATCGGTAAGGCTTCTGGTCAACAGTGAGCTATTGGTAGTTAGGTTTTAGGGAGTCAGAGGTTACACATGGACCTTCAAGCGTGCTGGGTGTCAGGACTCCTAACTACTGTGTTGCTCAAGGGTCAGTTAATTACACACACCATGTTTTCTTTATCCACTCGTCTGTTGTCAGACCCTTAGGTCGCTTTCATGTCTTGACTATTATGAATAATATTGTAATGATCATGGAAATGCAGATACATCCTCAAGATACTGGTTTCATTCCCTTCAGATGTGTACACCGAGGAGGGGTTGCTGGATCCAATGGGAGTTCTGTCTCTAATGTGAGGAACCTCCATACTGTTTTCCATAGTGGCTGAATCAATTTACATTCCCACCAACAGGGCACAAGGGTTCCCTTTTCTCCATATTCTTGCCAACATGTGTTATCTCTTGTCTTCTTTATAAGACATCCTAACAGGTGTGAGATGGTATCCCATTTGTGGCTTGGATTTGCATCCCCCAGATATTAGTGATGTGAAAAGCCCCTTGTCATGGACCTGCTGACCATTTGTATGCCTTCTTTGAAAAAATGTCTGTTTAGATCCTCTGGCTACTTTTCAATAATTGCATTATTTGGTTTTTGTTTTTTTTTTCCCCCCAGTTGAGTTATATGAGTTCCTTATTTATTTTGGATATTAACCCCTTATCAGATATGTGGTTTGCAAATATTTTCTCCCGTTCATAGTCTGCCTTTTCATCTTGCTGATTATTTTTCTTTTGCTGTGCGAGAGGCTTTTAGATTGATGTAGTCCCGCGTGTTTATTTTTGCTTTTGTTGCCTGTGCTTTTGGTGTCAACTCCAAAACAATCATTGCCAAGGCCAATGTCAAGGAGCCTTTTCTGTATGTTTACCTTGAGGAGTTTTATGGTTTCAGGTCTTTGATCCATGTTGAGTTAATTTTTTCTATTTTTATGTAAAAGGCCGCTGGAATGTGAATAGGGAATACATTGAATCTGCAGATCAGTTTGGATACTGTGGATGTTGTAGCAATACTGATTCTTCCAATCCAAGAACATGGACTGTCTCTCCTTTATTCATACCTTGATTTATTTCATTAATATCCTGTCATTTTCGGTGTACATGTCTTTAGTCTCCTTGGTTAAATTTATTCCTAGAAATTTCATTATTTCTGCTGCTGTTGTAAGTGGGATTTCTTTCTTGATTTCTCTTTCAGATAGTTTATTGGTCGTGTATAGAAACACAACAGATTTGTGCACATTGATTTTGTCTTCTGAAATGTTACAGCATTCACGTATTTATTCTGGTGTAGTGTCTTTAGGGTTTTCTATACTTAAGATCATGTAATCTGCAAACAGAGACGGTTGTACCGCTTTCCATTGGATGTCTTTCGTTCCTTTTTCTTGCCTAATTGCTGTGGCTCAGACTTCCAGTACTATAGGAATAGAAGTGGTGAGACCAGGCATACTCATGTTGACGATGTTAATGGTCATTAAATTAATCACCATTTAGAACATTCACAGTTTGTGCAACCCATCACCACGATGTATTTCCTTGACATTTTCATGACTCTGAAAGGAAGCTGAACCCACTAAAAGTGGTCACTTTCCTTCCTTTCTCCTCTGCAACCCATGAAAACCACTCAGCTGCTTTCTGTCTCTTTGGAATGCTTGTCTATTCTGAACATTTCATAGAAGTAGAATCCAAAATATATGACATTCTGTTTCTGGCTGTTTTCAGGATTTGTCTGTGTTGTAGCATGTATCAGTGCCTCATTCCTTTTTTATGGCTGAATAGTGTTCCATCTATGACTCTGCTACACTGAGTTTGTCCTTGCATCTGTTGACGGGCCTTTGGAGTGTTTCTATCTGCTAGCTATTGTGGTGATATGGGCTTTCATGGATAAGTTTTGTTTCAATACTCATTCTACTTCTTTGGGGTATATATCTAGGAATGGAATTGCTAAGTCATACGGTCATTCTGTTTAACATATTTGAGAAGTAGCCAGACCTACAGCAGGTTTTCAGTTGTGTTGTACAGCCTCTGCCTTCCCAGGTGGTCCCACCAGTGACCTCATTAGCCTCTCTGAAGTGCTCACCATTCTGCGCACCTCCCATCCCCTTGCACAGCACCTCACCACCTTGCCAGGGCCTTGCCTCCTGTCCTTGAGCTGTGGACCAGACTTGCTCATGGATGCTTCCCTATAGAGTGCCATGCACCACTGCCATCCGTGGGCTCAACAGGCATCCCTCAGCAAAAAAGCCCCCTACATCCACCGTTACTTTTCCCCAAACAGGGTAGGACTGTTCTGGACAAACACAGACACTGAACAATCAAAGCAGTAGGTCAGATGGGCTTAGACAAAGAAAACAGACCAAGAGGTTGGCCAAATTTCACTTCCAAATGGTGGTTTGGATGAATGGGGACACGGCTGATGTTCTCTTCGGTAGAATGAACATAAACCTCTCACAGTAGTAAATTTGGGGGTCCCTTGCTGGATCTTACTATTGGGATCCCTTCTAATGGGAGGGTCTTAAAAATGACCTAACTCACTACTTGCCCCCTCCCCTTTTTTTAACCAGGTACAGTGAGGTCTAGGAAAGCTAACTTATTTAAAACCACCAAATTTGTTCATTTACACACCAATCATCTTGTTTTAAATGGCTGTTCGGTGCATATGATGAAGATTCAGTTTTTTGACTTCCATAGCTATTCAATGTATACATTTTGAACCCCCCACTCCACCACTCACCCCTTCCCCCAAGACATGCAGTCTCCGCCCCTCTCTATTTCCATTTCACTCTTGCAAGGGGAAACTGCCTGAGATTTACCCTGCAGCCCCCCCCACCATAGTTGACGACCACTGAAAGTAGATACAACTCTTCTTCACAAACTTAAGATCCCTTATCAAAACAGAAGAGAAAGTCAGCTGCTTAAGGGCTGAACATCTGGACTCAAGATCAAACTCATGACCTCACCCAGAGCATGCGTGTGTCTTACGCTTTAGAGAGGATGTGCATCACTGCTTCTATGACGCTGTGGGATGAGGCAACACTTTGGAACCTGAAACACGGAGCTCTCAGCTCTCTGGCCACCCACCCCTATTGCTTACCAGCTCTGCTGCGAGCTGCGGAGGGGCCAAGACAGGACATCTCTGGGGTGGTGGTCCTTGGTGCCTGGCACAGAGTGTGGTATCAGCTACAAAGGGACGACACAGATAGCCTGTCTGAACTGGGTCGGGCTAATGAACCGGCGACTCTCGGAAGTGGAAGCTACTGCAAGAGAGAGAGTTGGGGGTCTCAAGAAAGCCATGCTAACCGAGCAATGACAACTTGGGTTCTCAAGCAAACACAAACATGAAAAATAGGGGTCCCAGTGAAATTCTTCGATAAAGTTGGGTTTTTGAATCGTACATACAAACGCTGGAAAGAAAGTGCATACATGGAGACAGGAATGAGCTCTGACAGTCTTTTGGGTGTACCCCGTGGCCTCAGATGGGCTGCAGCCAGATGCATGTTCCCTTGGAGCCGGTGGCTTCCAGGTGACATATGGTAGTGAAAACGGAACAGCTGCCTTCCTGCTTTGTTCTCTGTTTGAATGAGCGTGCCCTTGGGACAAGGACCTGGGGGTGCAGCAGAGACGTGACCGAAGCCTATCCTTGGGGCTCCCCTTGCAGAACAGGGACAGAAAGCCAACAAAGTAGAGGGCCTTTCCTACTGAAGTGGGAAGCAAGACCGTGGCCCATCAGGCCAGAATCTTCCAGGCAGATGGGCTTCTCCAGACCCCCAGGGCCAAGGTTCCTGATGCAGGTAACCCCAACCAGGATCAGACACTGGGAGCCATCATGGAAGATGGATGAGGCACTGGGAAGTGATGGTGGGGAGTGTCAGTCTGCACTTTCCAAAGGGCAAGAAAATGAACTCTGAAAATTAGAAATGGAGCACAGTGAGTCAGTTCCAGAAGAAGCGATGCTCTTTGACGATATTGTTAGACTGGTTGGTCAGGAAAATGCAGTACACGGGGACGTCAGCAAAACAACTTAGGCCAAGCCAGAAAGTGATGTGCTCAACAGCAGTTAGGAGACAGAGTCCTTGGATGGGTGATAAGGGATGGCTGGACATCAGCCAAGGGAGCTGTTTCTAGAAGCAGGCTGCTGCTGGGCTTGGCCCCCGGGCCGTGTTTTACTTAACAATTTGGTGTTTGTTTGTTTCCAGGCAGGAGGAAGTCACTGAGCGCAGTTATCATCAAAGATGTTTACAAGGAATTTTCAAATCTAGTTAATGACTGAATCAGGGTCCTCAAGGATCTTGAAAAATCAAAATACTGAAATAGCTCCAAGGAGATTAAAAATTATGATAATAACATAAGCCTTTAATTAACTATAAACTCACTTTGACTAGGCACTGAGATTTGCCTCCAAAACTCGCTAATGGGATTCTCAACTACAGAAACAGAAGTACCTTCTATTACACTCATGTTCAGACTCTTTCTGGAAAACACCACTCGGCCCAGTGTTCTGTGTTCTCAGGATACACGGATTTATTGTCATTGGATTGAGCAGAAGAAGATGCAAACGTGACTTCTAAGGGTGGTTGATAGAACCAAGGAAGAGCAATCTGGGGTTTTCTGGTGGGCAGAGAGAGCCAGGGGGCAGGATAACCATCTTCACACCTTTGAGGGTGTGTTTTGTGGAGGGTCGATCTGACTTGTTTTTGGATCAGATCAAGGGCCAGAGCCTGGAAACCATAGGGAAACAGATCTGTGCTCAGTGTGAGGAAAACTGATTTGACAGTGAGGGCTGGACCCAGTGCTGCCCCAGGAGAGAAGCAGTTCCTGAATGGGACAGTCAGGGATTTAACAGGACAGTCTGGGGTGCGGGATGTCACAGGTATCTCGGAACTTCCAGTGAGTTCTGGACTCGAGGAACCTGAGTCCCCCTCAAAGCTGAGAGAAATCCTTTTACTACAGAGGCTTCTTGAAACCATTTACGTGCTGTGTTCAGAGGAGGGCAGGTTGGCATTTGGGCTTAACTAAGAATAATTAATAAAATTATCTCTATTTTTTGTGTGTTCCTGACAGTATTTCCTCTCTAGTCCAAGCTTTAACTTCCTTATTGGTTTTTTCTTACAAAACGAATTACTGATGAGTAAAATGAACTCAACTGACGCACCGTTTGAAAAGTTCCCCAGGTGACAATCTTGAGATGAGAATTTGGGTTTGAGAGACCAGAGGGCGTCCTTGTATGCCGGAGCTGTCTGGAACCCAGTAACTTCTTGGGCTTCGGGGGCTTTCCTCCTGTTACTTTGATGTGGTTATCATATACGAAAATTCCCCTTGGAATTTTCTGCGGAAATCAGTCTGTTTTACTGTGATCGCGCATTTATCTATAAATCACTTACTTTTTTTCTGAGATACTGCCAGATACAGCTGTTAGTGCTAACCTGATTGACAGCAAATACTTTTGGATACTAGAAAAGGAATAGATTCCTTAAAAAACACTTCAGCTCTCTTGCTCGGGCCTGGGCCGTGGGTCTATGGCATACATATTTCTGCAGTTTGAAGGACATAAAACAGCCTGGTTATCTGGGGTTTTGCACCAGTTTTTCCCAGGCTGCAGTCCTGTGTGTAGTCCCAACCAAGAATTTTGCAATTATTTCCCACGTATTAGAGATTACAGAATACACTTTAAACATTCCCACGTTTCCTCCATCTCCCTGTTCTGTAGCAGCAAGTAGCTCTTGTGGGTTTCTTCTTTTCTCCTCTCTTCTTTCCTGCTTTTTTTCTTTTTCTTTTTAAGTTTCCTTCCCTAGCATCACTACCTTGAGAATTCATTTCCTTGCATCACCCAGTGTTCTGGGCTGAGCTGAGATTTCCGGGGTGATGTCGGTGATTTGCTGGTAGGTCACCCGCCCTTCATTTCCTGTGTAAAGAATGACTGCTTTGTTCTGAGGGGTCTCCTGAGCCCAGGACATCTGGTCAAGCCACATCTGCCATGTGTGGGACCAGCCACTACCCTGTACCCTGAGAAGTGGCGGGACAGCATCACTGCTCCTGAAAAATGTCGAGGAATTGAGAAACGAGTAAAAAGAACGAATAAGAATGAATAGTGCTTTACCCACAAGGACTAAAAAAGAATTTTAAAGGACACATGACCATTGTTTCTTTGGCCACGTCCTTTAGGGTTCTGGTAATTTGAGGTCGGTAACATCTCTGCTGTGGAGTCCAGGGCTGTGTGTCTTGTCCACTTGAAGGGAGAGGTGTTTCCTTTGGAATAGCACAGTCCCCATATGGGAATGACCTAACAGACCCTGGCTGCCAAAACCTGTTGTTTTAGTCCCTGGGGGGTCATGTTAGGCCCGTCCCCTAATATCTGCAAAGGAATAGAGGCTCACATATTGTTTATCTAAATATTTACAAGCTGTAAGTCAAGCTTAGTGAGCTGTTGAACATTTTATACTTGGTATTATGTAATATACCTGCAGAACAGCTGAGAAGACCAGAGTTAATAGAGAATTCTCGGGCTTCTCTTGAGTCCTGTACCGGGGTGGTGGCCCCTGAGATGGCTGTGTCCTGCCTTCCCCCTTATCCTCTCAGGTCTGCCTGAGGAAGTGTGGAGATGTGTGCCTGCGTGTCCTGACCCCCCAGCCACGAGTCCTGGGCCCAAAGACCACGTGTACTTTAGGTGAGGGTCTGGTTCGTCTTCACAAACAGGAGCCCCAGGAGCATCTGTCCAGGCACTGACAGGAGGCCTGGATTCTGATTGGCTGGGAGATCCCAGAATCCCAGCATCCCAAGTGTGGTCCAGAGGGAGGGTGGGTGCCGGGTCACTCGGACTCTTCTCCCCTCGGGGGAGGTTGTATGGCTGGAAGAGGCCAGCACAGGCCCTCTGAGGCAGCATCTCTCAGAGTGCGCTCGCAGGCGGCACTGGTCTACAGTGCGATAAGAAGGCTGTGCCCAGCGGAGATCGGAAGTTTCCCCTCAGTGGCCCAAGGCAGCATCAGTCACTGTTCATCCTGGGCCTCACCCTAGAGCTGGGGGGAACCTGGGAACCTGCAGTTCTGACAAGTTCCCGGGTAATTCCTGTGTGTGCAGAAAGCCCTGGCCTCGCAGGCCATCTAGAGTAGGGCACGCCAGCAGGGGCCCGCTCGGGCTGTGTGGTTAGTGGCTCCCGTCCCTTACATCGCGTAGAAAATCTTAGCTATTTGCTACCTTCTGAAGGGGAACACGTTCCGACAAGACATAGTGGGCAAACAACTAGGCTCCCAGGGGTAGAAAACGTGCCTTCAGTTTGGCTCTCAGAACTGTAGCCTCATTCCGACTGTAGAGGCTGTGCTGAACTGGGGGCTTCCAGGAGGCCGTGATTTGTGTTCTCTGTCCCCTCCCCCCATACACTGCCTCCCAAATTCCTTCCTTCCCGCTTCCCCTCCTCAGCTCCTCTCATCGCCAATTGACTTTGGACTCTGGAGACTAGAAATGAGTGCAAGAAGGAAAGAGAAACTGAGCAGCAAACAAGAATGTAGTAAAATAAATGGCCTTTGCCTTTAATTCCTTACCCTTGTGCCCCCCCACCCCTCTGCCCAAACCTGGCAGCGGGCTCATTGGGCTGTGGCAGAGCCAGGGGGGACATTGTCTGAATAAGGGACAAAAGGGGGCACTTGGTGGTATATGGGCTTTCTCCAGGTCTGGGTGTCAGCCTCTTCCCACCAGCAGCATGCAGAGGTGGGCGCTGCCCCCAGCCTGGGCTCCGGGGAATTTGGAAGTGCCTCTCCTTGGGGGCACTCATTGGCCCTTGGGCTCCATGGATGGATGTGTGTTTGTCACAGAAACAAACAGGGCAGTGTGGGCCCCTGATGGCCCTCTCGAAGGGCTTATTAATACAGTGAATAATCACAGAGGATGATGAGGTCTTAGGTCTCCAGCATTTTATTTTGTTTTCAAAGCTCCGGAGCCTCCCTGGAACTCTCCATCCCACCACACTTCATGAGGTTTTTCAAACCTGTAATTTAGCCCTTGGGATTAAGTGCTTTGTCTGTGCTCATAAAAGGCTATAAAACTGCTGGCCTCTATAGATGCATTTAAACTCAAAGAGTCAGTTGGTTCCAACATGCTGGAAGTTTCTTTCCAAATTTTTTAATTGCAACCCAGTATAAAATTTAAAAGGGTTTTGGGGGGTAATTAAATGTATGCAATTAATGTAGTGTATAATGGCCCTTCCTGTTAATTTTCACAGCCCCAATACTGTTTCTCTTCCATATCCTTTCCAGCCCCGTGGGCCTCTTTTACTATTACTCATACGCCAAAGGTCCCTCCCCAGCACCTTTGCACTTGCTATTCCCACTGCTTGGATCTATCTTCTCATAGAATCCACAGACCTTCCTCCAGGCATCTGCCCAAGTTCCCATCACATCGGAGAGGTCTCCCCTGACCTGCCTGCAGACAAGGACATTTGCACACTTGGTATCACTGTCTTTATCCTGCTTTTTAATTTTTTACACATCTCACAGTGGAAAACATTATTTTCTTAAACATCATATTTTCTGCCTCCTACCACAAAGCTGTGAGCACCATGAACTTAGAAACTTTTATTCTTTGCTGAATTCCCAGGGCCAAGACTGTCCCAACACATAGTAGGTATTCTGTACATGTTGTTGAATGAATGAGGACTGGTTTTCTCTTTAACCCGAAGGCTAGAAAATGTGTGTGTGTGTGTGTGTGTGTGTGTGTGTGAATTCAGGGTGGTGAATACTTTTTAAGTAGGTCAAGACTTCTCTACCCATACATCCATCGCTCCGTCCTCCCTTAATATGGACTTCAAAGTTCTAAGGGGACTACACCTGCCTCAGCTGTAGATGGGGGAAAGTAACAAAGAACGCCAAAGCGACAGGAACCATTGAAGTGCAGATAACTTAAAAACCCCAAAATAATCCATAATGCCTATAAAAGAAACACCAAAGGCAACTTTCATTAAATTTTTTATTGAGTTTCTCTCTTCTTACAGTATTTTTTACAGCAGAGAACATACTGAGCAAACCAGTGTGCGAATTTACATTTTGGATCTTATTTTCGACGTATGACCTCATTGTCATTGTGTGATATTTAGGGGTTTCCCCGACGTTTTTTTTTTTTTTTTTTTCTTCATGATCAGAAATAATAAACACCTTTGTGTAAAGTTCTTTGTTCCTATTTTGGATTCTTCTTTTTCAAATATAATCTCTAAAATGAAGGAATGGTGTTAAACATGAACTTCAGGATGATTCTGACTCCATTTAAAAGAATGTCACTGGAATTAGGCCTGAGATTTCATTAAAACATTAAATTGAAAAGAATCTGTGTTCTCCAAAAATTCAGTTTTCCCATATAATAACGGGGTATAGGTTTTATATCTGAGCTTTCTTTTTTTTTTTTTAATTTTTTAATTATTTTTAAGTGATCTCTACACCCAACTGGGGCTTGAACACACAACCCTGAGATCAAGAGTTACATTCTTTACTCGCAAACCAGTCAGATGCCCCTATATCTGAGCTTTCTAACTTCATATTTTTTTTCTTATGATCACCTTGCATTTCTCTTCTTGCCCATTCTTGGGTATGAAAATTGGTCCCCACATTTTTTTGTTTTGTTTTGTTTTGTTTTTTCCCAATTAGCTGTTGCTTTTAATAGGAACGGTGCTGGGGTTTTGCATTTGCTCACATTTATTTCGTGTGCGGTTAACCTCCTACATGTTCTTGATGGTCCTTATCTAATAGACTCCCATCATCTGCCAGTAATAATGATTTTGTCTTCTTTCTAAAAGAGAGAGATTTTGTTTCTGTCTCACTGCATGGGATAGATTTCTTGAAATAGTGTTAGATAATTCTGCTGGTAGCCACAACCCTTCTTTTGTATCTGGTTTCCATGAGAATGTGTTTAATCTGTGTAATTCATGTAAGAAGGATAGTATTTGGACATGTGAATGACGTGCCATCTTTCTATTCTACATTTCTAAGAATATTATCTCAAAAGATTTTTATGTTAGTTACTGGATTACCCTCTTGCTACCTAAGGAACTTGCCTCGTGCTATGATATATTTCTTGGTCACCCTAGAAGTTTCCAGCCAAGTTATCAAATAGGTTAGTGGTCAGTTCATTCTGGTTTATTATTTCCATATTTTTATCACTGAGATTTATACCTTTGTTTCTTTTTTGTGCTGCTTTGGTATCAGAGTTACGCCAGACTCTTTCTTTTAAATGTTCAAAGTTATTTCTATCATTTCTGCCTCCATAGTTCCTTCCACAGCATAATAATCTAGTCCCTGGATATTTTAAATAATAGCCCCGTAAAAGAGAAACCATGAGAGATTATTAACCTCAGGAAACAAACTGAGGGTTGCTGGGGTGGGGGGGGGGATAGGGTGGCTGGGTGATGGACACTGGGGAGGGTATGTGCTATGGTGAGTGCTGTGAGTTGTGTAAGACTGATGATTCACAGACCTGTACCCCTGGAACATACATTATATGTTAATTAAAAATAATAATAATTTAAAAAATGATTGACTTAAGTTAAAAAAATAGTCCCATAAAACTTTATGGGTCTAGAGTCTTCTGAGAATAAAATTCTTTCATAACTTTTAAAAGTTCTTCTTATGGTTTGGGGCATATTTGGATTTTTAACTTTCCCAGTTAATTTGAGTTATTTTGATTTTTTCTAGAAAGTCACCCATTTCCTGGAGATTTTCAGTGTCGTGTTATCTGGCTGTGGTTACCTCAGCTCTTTTATAAGTGCCCACTGTGTGCTTAGTTGTGTCACCTTCATTTGATTTGATTTTCTGTCATTCGTATTGTCCCCCAGCTGCATGGGCACATTCGTGGTTTCTCTTTTTATTTTAATTTTTTTCCTCAAAAATGCATTTCTGCAATTAGTTACTAATTCTATTGTGTTGCATTTTGTCTTTTTTTTAATGATTTTTTAAAAAAATTTTAAAGATTTCATTTATTTGAGAGAGAAAGGGTGAGAGAGAGAGAAGGAAGAGTTGGGGGAAGGGCAGAGGGAGAAGCAGACACCCCACTGAGCAGGGAGCCCAAGATCATGACCAGAGCCGAAGGCAGAAGGCTTAAGGACTGAGGCACCCAGGTGCCCCTAAATGTTTTTCTTTATCATGCTATTCTTGGACTGATTTTTGCTTTCTTCTCATATGACTTCTGGAATGAAATGTTCTTTCTTTTTTTTTTTTTAAATAACACACGCACTTAAAGACGTCAGCATTAACTTGAATTCACTTTGACTCTGTCTCCTAAGTTTTGACAGTCTTTTCATATTTCAGAATCAAATAATCGATTTTTTTTAAGAGATTGTATTTATTTATTTGCCAGAGAGAGAGCAAGAGAGGAACACAAGCGGGGGAGTGAGAGAGGGAGAAGCAGGTTTCCCACCTAGCAGGGAGCCTGATTCAGGGTTCAATCCCGGGACCCTGGAATCATGACCTGAGCAGAAGGCAGATGCCTAATGACTAAGCCACCCAGGCGCCCAAATATTTGATATTTCACAACAAATACGTTTGACCTGCTGCTGTGAGCCAGGCACCGTCCTGGGTTCTGGAGATGACCTGTGAACAAGACCTGTCCCTGGTCACGTTGCCAGCAAGCAGTAGGGGCAGCCTGGCCTCTTCCTAAGTGGGTTAACCAGGACGCTGTGACTTATGCCCCTGGGCATGGGATTTTGTATGTTTATTAGTACATTTAAGCTTGTGTCACTTCATAGTTTTATAAATAACAGGAATTTTGGTGTGCAGTCTCTGCATTTAATGAGGTTATTTTCGTGGCGGGCTCTCCATTCAGTTCCTTAAACATTCTGTGTGCAAGTGGAAGCAAAGCAAGAGTCTGAGGCGAGATTTATTCGTTCATTCAGCCTTTCGGATGATGTTATTGCCGATCTGCCTCTACCTGTTTCTTTGTCTACTTACTCTGTGATAGGCCAGTACACTGGTGTGTTAAGTCTCGGGTGGTGATGTTTCTAGCTATATTCCTCATAATTTTAACAGGTTTTGACTTATATATTTTGATGCTCTGTTATTTGGTAGAGAGACATGTTTCTTTTCTTTAAGGTTTATAAAAATTATATAATAATATGTAAATTTATTATATAATAATTATTATCAATTTAAATTTCATCAAGAGAAGACAACTCCCTTTCCTTCATTTAAACCTCTTTGTCGTAAAGTCTAATTTGTTTAATATCAAGATTACTATCACTAATAAGCCTATTTTTTTTTTTTTTTTAGCGATTCTTTATAATGTTGTTTCTGGGGACCTCCTCTTAAGGTTTATGGTTCCATTTATAATCATGTGAGGGATTTTGTCTATAGTGGGTCCACTGGAGACATTTATTTTGAATGTGAGTTTTTGTGTGCTTTTTCTTTTTTCTTTTCTTTTTTCTTTTTTTTGGAGGTGTGTGTGTGTTGCCATATTTTCCTTATTTTTACCATGGCCAATTTAAAAGTAAATATAATGTCTTAAATATTAGTATGTTTGCCAGTATGTTTCTTAAATATATAAGTAAATTCATGATTTCTAATTACCAAAAAATTGATATCAAAAGTAAACCCACATGCTACTTTACAGGGCAAGTAATTTATCATCTTAAAGATTATTTTCCTCCTCTTTCTTCTCGTGTACCTTTTCCATTTAATTAGGGCTTATAGACTCCATTATTATTAAACAATTATTAATTTTGTGGTTTAAGTCACCTGCTTATTGTTACATATTTTTACTTTTATAACACTTTATAACATTTTTTATAACACTTTTTACCTTTTCCAGCCATCTCTACTTTGCTCTTTGTGTCTGATTTTGGTGTTTTGTCCTCTTATGCAACAGCTTTTCCTGCCTCGGGGTTTTATTTATTTGTTTGTTTGTTTGTTTGTTTATCTTTTTATCAACAGCAAAAACTTTAAAAAATATGCCTTTCTGTATTAGTAACAATTCAAATGAATCAAATATGTGGGGGAGAAAATTTTTATTTTCTCTTAACCCATGTTCTGCAAAAACTAGTTCTGTGTGATACTGACAGGTGCCCAGTGAAAAGCTAGAATAAACAAAATACGTTCTTTTTCATCCCAAGACTCATCTAAGCCTTTGCATACAGAGACGTCTTACGGCCCTTCCATAGGACAGTGTGGAGGCACAGCCATGAAGTCATGGAATCCTCTTTCTGATTTGTACATAGCAAAAGTGTTTTATCTTGTGTTCTCTTCTATAGAAGGATATTTCTGTATTTTGTCTCTTGTTTTTTTTTTTTTTAAACTTCTTAATGATGCCAGATAAAGCTAGGTGTTTTCACTAAATTCAGGTGTGGCTTGTGCTAAGAATACTTTTTGCTACGATTAGATTTATCTCTACGTTCAGTGTTCTACCCTTTTTCTTCTGGGACATCTATGTGTTCACACGACACACTCTGGTTTGGTTTGGTTTCTCTGGGTTCCGTTGTGCTCCCCACGGCCCCCACCGCAGATCATGCTCTTTTGGACCGTGTTTTACGCAGCCTCCCGATCCCCTCAGCCCTCCACCTGCTTGTTTCTACACTTGATTTTTTTTTTCTTAATTTTGTTCTTTGTTGTTTGCTTTTTTGTGAGGCAGCGGAGCTTCTTTTATCCTGTTTGGGAACAGCGAGTAGATATTTCTAGTGGTTTTTTTTTTTTCCTGATTGTCTTGTAATTCATTATTTAGAGCCACTGTGTTTCACTCTGAGACTTTCACAGCCTCTGCCCATTTTCTCAGCAAGCGACTATTTGTGGACCTTGTGTGATAGCACATGTTTCTGGCAACCGTCTGTATGTAAAACGGGATGGCGGATTTCCCATCTCAACCCACAGATCTTGTCATTTGGGTTTGTTTGTTTGTTTCTGGCTTATTTTACATTATTTCTAGACTTTTTAAAAATCAGAATACACTCATGTTAAAAAAGAAAGCCCCACGTTTTGTAAAAACCTCTTCGCCTTCTTTGTCTCCCAATCCTCAGCTCCCTCTACAAGTAATAACTGTTCTTAATTTCTGTATCATTCTGGAATTCCTTTCTGGGGACATAAGCAAACACAATATAAATTCTCATTCTCCCGCACACACTCCGCATCTAACCGCGTAGACAGAGACATACGCTTGGCTCAGCGCAAACCCCTTCCGTGCTCAGCGGCACTCGCCTCTGCAAGGCTGAGGGGAACGTTCCTTCCGCTTGTCCAGGTTCGTTCTTCTGTCCTGGTGTGGCTCTGGGGTCCAGCGTGGTTCAGCCCATGGAACACAGTCGTCGGGCACAGTCCATGACACACCATGTGCTGCTGACCACCCCCCACTTCCCCAACTATAGCGTGCCCTGGGACAGAAAAGACAGTGTCCACTTAGACACTTGCGTGGCGTCTTAGAGTGGCCACCGGTTTGGCAGCCAAGTTCGTCATCAGTGGCTTCTCTCCAACAGCCTGTGGACCAGTTTGGGTGTGAGTGCACTAGTGTGATGGGACCACACCTCCCTCAGCAGCAGATAGGGGTGCAATGGTCCTTCCCCGCAGAGTTTGAGGACCGCGGATGACGGCACTTGGAGATTATGTTTGGCGAGCATAAAAGAGAGAAGTCGATGAGGGCGGGAAGAACCACTGGGCGACTTGGAAAGACTTGTGGTGTCTGTGGGAGAAGGTATTTGCCCAATTCTGTGGCCGGGTCAGTCCCGGGACCCAGTAAAACCAATCAACATCCTTTTCTACTTTTTCAAACAAGTCTGCCTTCTGGTTGAGACTTACCCAAGGGGTCTCATGACTTGATTCAAGACCGCACCAGGTTCACTAGTGATATCCATCGTGGCCTGCCTTCTCAGGGCTGCTGTTATTCCAAATGCAACAATGGAAACAGGTATTTTCTGTCATTTCCATGTGGCTCCTGTGTTCTTCCAGGTGGTTCCATTTGTTTCTTCGTAGTTCTTGCCATCTGAAATTCGACTTTTACCCATAATGATGTCTCTTATGCACTTGTGCCCAATGGAAAGTGAAGAAAATGGCGCCCTACCCTTTCAGCAGGAAGCCCCACTCATTGGAATAATGTGATTTACAACCAAATCCACCTTCCAACTTTTTCAAAGAATGGCATGCTAAACGTGGGGAACGTTGGGTCCTCTTGAACAACAGTTAGATGTGCTCATCATATCCCTGGAGGCTGAAAAGCCATATGTGATGAAATTTGGTTGAAAAAATACTTTTAGGCAGAAAGAAAGAAACAAAATAATTGAAGATGTGAGTCCATATCCACCGCAAGCTTTCTTTAACAACAACAAAAAAGTGATTTGACTTCTCATGTGTAGAAGTAGACAGATAATTTGGTGAGTCGTGTATGAGGGGCAATGTCCATAACTTGAGCATTAAGTTGGCTCCATCACTGTAACTTGTCAGGGGCCAGTATCCTGTTAACACTGTTCCCAGCCTCTGGCAGTAAAATTAAATACTCTATTGAAATACTATAATTCATGACTCTACTTCCTTGCTGGAAGTAGTGCATTTTGGACTTAAAAGTTAAAAGTTAGAACTGGAATATATTTTGGAGGCATTCAAGAAGGCAGATTTTCTATAACTGATGGCTGTGGAGGAGGCCAGTTAATAGTTCATTGCCAATTTGACGTAACCCACATCTCGTCATGGTGAGCCACAGTTGGTGGCAGCAAATCGTGGGCATCCTTTGAACGGTTTTTCCAGGCTCTCTGAACTCTTCAGATAAGAAGCAGCGCGAGAGCTCGTTTTTTTTGTTGTTGTTTTTGTTTTTATTTTGTTTTGTTTTTTTAATATGTATAAAGAAAATACAGTGTTCTCTGTCACCTGCTTGGAATTCGAGCCTGTGGTGCGAATACCTTGGAAGAGCCGCCATATATTGATGACTTCAGTTGTCTCCATTTACTTATAAAATAAATGAAGTCAGCTATTGGCTCCTCTAACTCCCTAATGACCACTTCCTTCATTCACCTCCTCTTCTCAAGCACTACCCTTGGACGACTGGTGGGACCGGTTTAATGACAACATCTAAAGGAGAAAGAATTCCCGATCCTTGCCTCTCGCCAACAGAACAAACAAACAAAAAGGCAGTCGGGTGCAGCAGGCATAGAGATGTTCTTAGCCCTGGAGCATAAGCTCCCCTGCAAAGTAGAACAAGAAAAAAATATTTTGATGACAGCTGGATCAGGACCATCTTGAGGGCTTCTGGGTAGCCTCACGCCCCCCACAGGGAAACACAAGGAAACTGACATGATTGCATCCCGTTACGGGTTCCTGTCCTTCAGCCCAGCGCCGTTTCCTGAGCTCTGGCTGTGTGGAGGTCATGGGGAAGGCTGTGGGGACCCAGGTGAAGGAGACAGAGTGACTAGGCTAGGAAGGCTAACTAACAGCCTTGCTCCTGCAGGGTAAACCCAACAAGAATGCAGAGCAGAAGGTATCCTCTGGGGAATTTCAGGGGTAGGAGAGGTGGGGCACACTGTCTTTCCAGTCCTTTCCTTCCTTCCCTCTTTTCTTTATAAGTTTCTGTCTCGCTGTATGTTTCTTCTCCTCGGCTTGTCTACTCGCAGGCATGGCCAGAGCAGCAGTGGCTCTGAGAGTCCGTGATCTGGAATGATCGTCGGCTCTGCCAGGAGTGGTCAACAGCATCCACTTTAATAAAATGTGAACATTGACAACCCCCTAGTCACAGGCAAGCCCCGTGTAAAAGTAAGGACAAGAATGTCAGCTGCGAAGCTGGCCAAGTCCAGCCACCACGTAGCAGCTTTTAAGGATGTTGTAAAATTCTTTCCATAAACAGTGGTAAGGGCAAAATATAAAAGCTGAACTTCTCAGAATGTCAGGTTTCTTTACTAGCTCTCCAACTGGTAAGGCAAGGATGCAGTTCTTCCCTGGGAGAGGGCATCTTAGATTATACTGTGTATGGAAACATCAGAGGGTAGAAAAACCCAAAGCTCTGTTAGGGGAAAAAAAAAATTCTTTTAATAAAGCCATAAAAGGGAAACGGCTAATACCCATACCGGTCTCAGCTGAGATGAAGGCAGTGTCTCTGCCAGCAGCTTTCCAATATGAAGAAATAAAAGTCCCAGTCCTTCTGCCCATGGTCTCATGGCCCCGTGGCCTTGCATAGGAAATCAAGGAAGACTTGTAAAACACGGCATTCACTGAGCTCAAAGTTTCACTTTACCACACTTGCCACATACAGACGCATCGGCTCAAATCGGAACAAGATGTGATCTTACTGAGAAAGAATCCTTACAATATCACATTACCTCCCCCTGGAAATTCCCCCAAGCACGTATAAAATCCAGAAGACCTAGAGTAGAACACCGAAGAAAGCCTTTCAGGCTCACAGGCGAGCGGCAGTGACTTTCCTCGCATCATATTATATATACATATTACAATTATGTCAGCGATTAAAAGCATTGTCATGCTGCATTATGAACTGTTCTTATGTTTGGGATTAGGTAACTCCCCTCCATACCCCCACGGATTCCTTTTATGTCCTAAGGGCAAATCCTTTCTCTTGGGTCAGGAATGTAATAAGGTAGGTTTTCCTCTCTCTGGGATATTGTGTCTGTCTCACTGTGTTTAAATTGAGGCAGAAAGCTCTTCAGAGCAAAATACAGTATTTTCTTTGTATATGAGCCAGCAGTTGACTAACCCACGGGGAATTCTCTGTGTTGAGCATTTTAAAGGTACAGGTTGGGTATGTTTGAACTGCTGAAGCTCGGGGAAAGCCACTGGGAGAGTGGGTTGGCCATGGCTCTGAGAAGAGATGACTTCTTTGTCATGTGGTCTTGAGGGGGCGGGCAGGAATCACTGTTCTAACCCATAATTTTTTAATGATAAATTAAGCCAGGAAAATTACCCAGCTCATTTTAATAGTAATGGTTCAAGACAGGAATAAATAGGGATTCCAGTTTGTGTAAATGTAGGTTACATATAATTTAAAGGTGTTTCATTACCAAAAAAATGAGTTGCCTAAAAAAATCAGTTTTCTCCCCATCAGATGTATGAATTGTTAACATATCCCTCCTGGGAGTTGAACCACAATCCCTCATATCCAAAACCAGCAAATTCGCCATTTGAAGTAAAGGGCAATATCTTTTTTGTTTTTATCTCTCCTCCTTGACCATCGGTTGCCAGAGGTTAAGGCCATTTCCAACCAAGGATAACTTATTTAACCCTCGTAATGTTGGTTATTGATTTTGATAGTACCCCAGAGTCTAGGATCTTGGAATTCATACAGAATCTAAGCATACAGTGTCTGTGTGTGTGTGTGTGTGTGTGTGTACACACGCGGGTGCCTGCATTCCATGTGTAGTCTCCTGTGTTTAGATTAAATGAAAATCATACCATAGCTATAGTGAAGTCTACATCTCCATCCTCTCTTGACCTTTCTATAGCATTTTATTTTTTAAAAAATTTCTATAGCATTTTATTTTTTAAAAAATTTCCCCTTCTGGTGAGCCCTTTGGCTCGCTATTTCTGACAGATTACTCTTCCTTGACCTTGACCTTGAGTTTACCACTGTTTCTGCTCAGTCCCCTCTGTGTGTGGGTGAGAAGTCTTGCCCTGGATTCTGTTCTGATCTCTTCCACAAACTTGGGGTGCTCTAGTAGATCAGTTTCTGAACCTCTCTGAGCATCAGGAACATCCTCCTGTAGGAGATAAAGGATAAGAGAGAATTAACCACATGGAAAGACATTGGCCAAGCAAGCCTGGCACAGGAGGGGGCGTGACCCAGCGTGCAGTGCACAGAGCCTGCCTGACCCATCCCTAGAAACAGAGGGCAGGAGAAGACAAAGACAGAATGATCATAACGCTGGCCCTCCCTTCCCACGGCCTTATACAATGCCTGGAACCCTGGCGCCCTACTTGACTCCCTCCTAAAACATTCTGGTGATACTCATTGTTGTGCTTGAGTTACCTGAGAAATGAAATGCGTGGAAGTCACTTTGCAGGTAATTTAGATAAGATGACAAATAGGGCGCTTCTACTTTAAATAACCGGGTGACAAAATGCAGACCCAACATTGAGTTTCAATTAGCTTCAGTCTCTGGGTTTTTCTGGCAAGCGCATTCACTATTTTTCCCCTACAGAGTGTTAAAATTCATAACCTTTTAACCCATTTCTGTGCTATTATAATCACGCTATATTAATATTCTGTTCTTATGCAATGTGGAGGCAATTAGGAAAGCCACCTATAAGTTGAAGGCATACGCTTAAAGGCTCACAAGAAACTTTAAAGTTGCACAATTACACAATACATACTGGCCACATTGTTCCTAGGGAAATGTGCTTATGAAAATATGTTTTATAGAATCAAGTCCCCAAATTAAAAGCATTTTTTAGGAATAAATTAGCCCTTCTTGAGAAGTGAAATTTTTGCTTTACTAGGGAGGTAAAAGGCAAAAGGACAAAAAAAAAAAACGAAGTGCAGGAATGGCTGAAATTCTAGGAAAGTCACCACCCCCAGGAGAGATTTCGCCATGGGAAGGGCGGTGTTCAGCACAAGGCAGGCTGGCTTCCCACTTCTCTTTTGGAAGGACCACAGGTCATTACACACACACACACACACTTTTTTTTTTTTTTTTAAGTTGCAAGTTCCAACCTGTGCTGTCCTTCTTTATTTCTCCAATCGAAACAAGATATGAGCAAGCTTACTTCCTCCTCGCTGCCTTTCCCAACACTTTCATCCTGGTACGGGCCGATTTCCATGACATTACCGAGATATGCACAAGCAGAGTAAGGACAAAATCTGCTCTTCAGTCTTCTACTACCTAGCAGCACTGCTTTAGGAAGAAAACTCTGTATAAATGAGTGACAAAAACAATAGCCAGTGTATAGCCTGATCACAAGGGTAACTTGGCCTTTTTTTCCTCACCATCTGCGGCATTACTGGATTCTTTCAAGAGAAACCTACGGTAAAACCTAAGATTCCGTGCCTTCCGCAGCCCGTGGAACGTCACATTCACAGTGAGGACCAGCGCTCGGAGGACAGAGCCCTCGCCACAGACCTGTATCAACATGGTGATGGCTGGCAAAAGAGACCGCAGAATTCCTTTTCATTAACAATGTATAGGAACCAACTCGGATAACTCTGAATTATGTCACTACTAGCTCAGAACTTCACTCTATGGTCACAGTATAAAAGGGGGCTCTGGGGCGTCTGGGTGGCTCAGTCCTTAAGCATCTGCTTTCGCCTCGGGTCATGATGCTGGGGTCCTGGTATTGAGCCCCACAATAGGCTCCCTGCTTGGCGGGAAGGCTGCTTCTCCCTCTTCCACTTCCCCTGCTTGTGTTCCCTCTCTCACTGTCTCTCTCCGTCTCTGTAAAAAAAAAAAAAAAAACAAGAAAACAAAAACATACACACAAAAAAACAAAACAAAACAAAAACACTTAAAAAAAAAAAAAGGAAGGGGTAGGGGGGTCTGTTTGGTGGGCCCTGAAGGCGTATGAGAGGCTGAGGTTTATCCGATCACCGATCACCGAGGGTAGAAGAATCACAGGAAATTGCTTCTGTTTCCTGTGGCTTCTGGTTCTCCAAGCACAGACCAAAGGCGGCCCCCTGGGGATAACGCTGAGACCTGGGGCCACGTCCGTTCTCAGCGTGGTCTTGCCAACAACACATGCCTCCAACAAATATTTATTGAGCATTTACTATGTGCTGGGCACTGTTCCAGGTACTTGGAAAACATCAGTGAACGAAATCAATAAAAATCTCTGCCTGTGTAGAATCTACATTCTCACGGGGAGGCAGGCGATGAATCAGAAACAGTCTGTACAGACAGGATAGGGTGTTCGAGGTGAGGAGGGCCGTGGGGACAATGGAGCGTCAGGGCCAGGGGCTGGAAAGTCCAAGGGTGAGGACGTGGTACTGTAAATGGGGTGAGCGGTCTCATTAAGGAGGTGATGCTGGAAGGAGGATTTGGAGGAGAGCCAAGAATCCTGGCACCGTGACCCCAGCCCAGATGAAAGCCAGGCATCTCCAGCTCCACATCCGGGGCGTTCGGCCCGGAGTGACCTTTGCCTTCATGGCACTGGCTCTACGTGTACCAGGTCACAGTGCCCCCACCCACTCCCTGCCATGCTTGGTCTCCGTGGTCCTGGGGTGCCTCCTGCTTCCATCCCATCTTAGGGGATAGTCGGGCACAAAATGCCGGAACCTGTCTTTGCTTCCAGCCCTGCAGGTCTCCTCAACGGGAGGCTGTGTGACACAGAATAGACTGGAAGGATGGCTTGGGGGGAGTCACAGAGGATTTAAACCAGCCAGGAGCCTATCCCGATGGAACACACTTGGAGTCGGCCAGACTGCCCTGCTGAAGGTCGCCTTCCACATGTCACTCTCTTCCCCGTCGGATCTCCCCGAACTTACTACAACTGGGAAGCTGTCACTGGTAGAGTCCCCCTTCATCATCTCAGCTTATGCCAGGGGCCCTCCAGATACACGCCTGCGCCCCAGCCCCCCTCCCCCCCCCCCCCCCCCCCCCCCCCGCGTGCCATCTGCTCTGTCTCTCCCCCACCTCGTCTCCCAAACACGGGTTTCCCAGCATTATCCGCAGGGGCTTCCCTTCTTCCTCTATGCAGTCTCCGTAGGTCGGGCTTTGCAAATTGGTCCTTGCAAAGTCCTGAAAGTTCTGTGGGGGGCTCACCGAGGATATAACGCGGGGTAGGGAAGGGCTCTGCCTTCCTCCTTGAGCTACAACCTTTCTTAGATCCTTAAATCTTCACACGTGTCTTCTGTTGGAGCCCCTTATGGCGATGTCCTGGGGGCACGTCCAAAATGCTGTGTCCCAGACACCCCTTCTCACAAATGCAGTCTTTCTAGCTAGAAACATTGGGATCACCTGCTACTCCTCTCTCTCTCTCTCTCTTTTTTTGATTTTATTTATTTGACAGACATCACAAGTAGGCAGAGAGAGAGGGAAGCAGGCTCCCCTATGAGCAGAGAGCCTGATTCGGTGCTCGATCCGAGGACCCTGGGATCATGACTTGAGCCCATGGCAGAGGCTTTAACCCACTGAGCTACACCGGCACCCCTCCTCCTCTCTTGGATTTGCAACTCACAGGTTATCCGGAATCGGCTCTGTCGAGCCCTTTCTCTCCATCGTCGTCTTGGTGGGTTGGTGGGTTGCCCGGGGTATAGCGTAGGTGCCTTCAATCACTTGGCACCCCTCGTGGTTTCGTTCCAGCCAGCAGCGCATCCTCCTGCTCCCTCATTCACCCCTCCTGTTATAGGTATGTGCACACACGCGTCCTCGTCCCATACGGGGGACATTTGCCAACACGTCACCCTCTTCCTTGACGCCGGACCTCGGTAGCTCGCGTCCCTCCTCTGGGATGCACTTCCCTCTGTGCTAAGTTCCCTCTCGTTATTCTGGATTCAACTCATTTACCTGCTTGTGAAGCCTTCCCTGACTTAACTTTCTCACCTATCCCATTTTCTTGAAACTACTTGTTTTCCATTCACCCTATTTAAAATAGCATCTTTGAGGCACCTGGGTGGCTCAGTGGGTTAAGCTTCTGCCTTCAGCTCAGGTCATAACCCCAGGGTCCTGGGATAGAGCCCCGCATGGGGCTCCCTGCTCAGCAGGAGCTTTTCCCTGCCTCTGCTCCTCTCCTTGCTTGTGCTCTTTCTCTCACTAATGAATAAATTAAGAAATCCTAAAAATAAATAAAATAGTAAAATTTCATCTTCTCAGATACAGGGCCCATGCCTTACTCATATTCCTTTTGCTACCCACAAAGACGAATGAATTTCTTTTTCCTGATTTCTGAGCCAATGTTGTTGTTATTGTTATTTTCCTCTAAACTCTTTGCCTTGGTACTAACTTGGTAAAGAAAATTGTCATCTACATGTGGAAAAATTAGTGTGTGCCCATGTCGCACAGGATATTTTATTCTCACGTTCTTACGTGTGTCGGCCATAAGGGATGAAGGTCTTCCGAAGGGGGACTTGCCGTATGAATGAGTTACGAGCTCGTTGAAGAGTGGCAGAATAGTTCCACATGTTGAAAAGCTCGTTACAGGGGAGATGTCCTAGGGCTTCTTCTCCTGTTTTAGGGAGGCAAAACTGGGAAAGCCCTGGGCACGGGCTGCTAGTTTTCTGTGACACGGGGCTGTGAGGGAAGGCAGAAAGTCATGCATTTTGCGGGGGTAGCTTGCTTTTTTTCATTGTGGAAGTGTCCATGATGTGAAAGCCGATTTTTCAACAGTACCTTTTTCTGCGTTCCTACAACCAGATTTGGACGGCATCCAGTGGCCGTGTCTTACTCAGTCTTTCCTCTTCAGAGTTCAGCACAGTAACCGTGATATCATAAATAAGCATTGAGTTAATAGTGAATGAATGAGTCAGCTCAGCGGGGACGTGTGGGCAGACTTCCAAGGGGATAATTTTGCCTGCTTGCCTGCCTTCTTGCTTTCTTCCGATAGCCCTTGAGATTTGCCCGGGTTTGCGTCATTGATGGCCCCAGACCCTTATTTACACACATATGCACACACTCACCTAACCTCCTTGTGACTCTGAAGGAAGAATCCTTCCTTGCGCTTTCCAGGCAGGAACCTCCCGTAGCAATGTAATGGGCAGAAGCCCTCGGGAACGAGGATTGGTCTGCTGCCTCGTATCTTCAAAGGATTCCAGGAAAAAGACTCTTGACTTTTCTCCAAATATGAAAAATAAACTCTCATTTGAAATTCAAATACAGTTTATTTTATCTGTTATTATTTTAACAAGTCTTTTAGTCATCAAAAATTATGATTTAAAAACTTACAAGCCCATCTGCAGACTTAAAGGCTGATTGTTCCGAATCAGCCTTCAGGAACGTGGATGGATCAAGGTTGCTTTTTTGAGGGCGTTGAGGACAGAGCCCACCCATTCAACTCAGATCGCATCTGTCCCTCATCTCTGTTTATGTTGTTCTTGAATTTCAAATTTTCTCGTAACCACATTATAGATTCAGGTATTTTTTGTTTGCTTGTTTTTTGTTTTTTGGGGTTTTTTTTTAGATTTAATTTATTTATTTGACAGAGAGATAGAGAAAGTACAAGTAGGCAGAGCGGCAGGAAGAGGGAGAGGGAGACACAGGATCTCCACTGAGCAGGGCACCCCAGGCACCACCCAGGCGCCCCTATATTCAGGCTCTTTGCAAAGAGCAGTGCCTGCACGTTCAGGCTCCTTGGAGATTGCCAAGATGATAAAAGTTAAGGAGTAATTAAAGGCCAAAATTTTGTATACTTCTAGATAATGGAAGTCTTAATATCAGAAAACATTTACACCTACCTTTGCATTCAGGGAGAGTTTAAAATTCAACCTTCCTTGTTGTATTTAGAGTAGGGGTGTATGTGTGTGTGTGTGTGTGTGTGCATTAAACACCTTAAAATTCGAAGTTTAAGGGGTCCTGTTATAATTGTATTTATATTATTGTTCCAAGCCAACCTACCTTTTAAAGTTTTTTAACAAAAGAAAGACCTGTTCTGACAATGGATTGGAGAGCACAACTACTCTATGCACACCAGCAGGAATTATTATTCTACAAAGAAACTTCCCATTAACCTTCTTTCCTCTTCGTGGCAGACATCCAAGCCCACAAGGTGGGAAGATTTTAATCCTCTGGGACACAGTTCGGCTTCTGAAATCTTTAATTTGGAGATCTGTGCCATTGCTGGGAATGGTAATGTTTTCTAGATACCCTCGACTCGTAGAAATGATCCATTCCTCTGAGTGACTAATTCATCTGGGTCCTGGGAGAACTTGCTTCTGGTGGCCGTCCATGCTGGGCTCTCTGGTCTTGCTGGTTTTCCCAGTTGAGGAACAGGGAGCTCTCTCTGTGTCTTTGGAGCTAGTGGTGTGATCAGAAACCTTGGCACTCTCTGTATTTGGTGAACGGCTCATTGCCAAAAGATGGAAAAGAAAATATTTTGGAGATTTTGTTTTCCAAACTGTTTCATCCTGTGATGAGACAGCTAAGATTACCTTGCCTGTCGGCAGTTAGCATGCTGCTTCTTTCCAGAACGGATGCTAGGAAATCCTTCCTTGCTATCTATCTTTGTTTTTGCTGACTTAAGAAGAGTTTGTGTTTTTATTGTTATTTTGACTGAAACAAAAGTTGGTACTTAAGAGAATAAGATAAAAAGTAAGACGAGCCCAGTAATTTGTAGAAGGGATGTAAACAGTCTTAGATTGCTTGGAAGATGTAATGAAACCATTTTTTCTCTCTTTTTGAAATTCAGTGGGCTATAAATGCTGGCCCTTCCAGAAAGAAGCTCTCAGAAGTTTGTTTTGTTTTGTTTTGTTTTTAACAAAACACACCTTATTGAACTGCAAGAGATCCTTCTTAAAAGAGAAGTGTAACAATGATGTTTTGTAAAATAATTTAGAAGTCAGAGAACAAAACTGTGAGAGAAAGAGAATTTTTACTCTTCTTAAAAAAAATGAGAGGACCTTAACCCACTTTCAAGAATGAGGGTGTTTTCTTTTTACCGAAGTATTGTAAGCAAATTAATCCATATTAATGGTTCCATTTTGCTTTTTAAAAATTCTCAAAAACTAACATTTCCTGAGGTTTGAGGTCATCTTAACATTAGTCAATACACTGTTTTCCTGTGTGTACGTGATTTGGAATGAGTACCACATGCTTTTCTGCGGGGGAGGAGATGCAGGCTAGGTCAATCCTGCCACAAACCAGGGACGCCTGGGGGGCTCAGTTAGTTAAATGTCTGCTTGACTCAGATCATGACCCCAGGACCCTGGGATCGAACCCCTGCATCAGGCTCCCTACTCAGTGGGAAGGCTGCTTCTCCCTCTCCTTCTGTCCCTCCCTGTGCTTGTGAGCTCAGTATCTCTTTCTATCAAATAAATAAAACCTTTAAAAAAATTATATCACAAATTAGATCCTTATGCCTAGTAATTTCATAATTCAAGGTAACAACAACAAAACCAAAACTACAGAAATTCTGAATTAACTGTACTTGAATTTTCCATGAGGTTTTAGTAAATTTTAAACTCCATCACGTCTGAGAAAATGCCAGTTTTTTCAAATCATGAACTGTTTCACATTCACGCCCTTGAACTAGTACGAGCATATGGTGTTTTAGCTTTGTTTTCAACTCCGCACAAAGTTCAGTGTTGTCCATCTTCCCATTCTTCTCTATAACTTGAAGGATGAGGAAGGGATAGAAGGAGAAATTGTCATCTAGGCGATATTATCAGGCTTGTTCACTCTGAGTCCAGTGTCAAATCCACTAGGAAATATTGTGTCATAGAAGTATGTTTTGTTTTAACTCAATCAGTATGTAGTTCGTGTGTGTGTGTGTTCATTCTATAGTAGAAGTTGTGATTAAGGTGTTTCCATGAGAAACCATTGGCTAGGGCTGACCTCTGTCTGGGGGATGGACACAGGGAAAAGAACCTGGCTGTTCCCTGTTTTCACCTACTTTTCCTGTCTCCCCCACCACTCTTCCCTCTGTCACCAAAGCCCATCACCAAATACGTTAACCCTTGAACAACACAGGGTTTGGAGCATTGACCTTCCATGCGGTGGAAAATCTATGTATAACTTCTGGTTCCCCCAAAACTAAAAACTAAAGCCTACTATTGACCAGAACCCTTACCAATAATGTAAATAATTGATGAGGACATATGTTGTATATGTATTATTTACTGTATTCTCACAACAAAATAAGCCAGGGAAAAATGTTATAAAGAAAGTCATAGGGAGAGAAAACACATTTATAATAATGTACTGTAAAAAAAAATCTGCAGATACGTGGACCCATGCAGTTCAAACCCATGTTGTTCAAGGGTCAGATGTACACTTCCATGGTTCTTTCTTTTTTTTGGTGGGGGGGAGGACGGGAGAGGGGGAAAATCCTTACTGACATGTAATTTCGATACCACGTGTGAGGTGATCACTGTAACCATCATACCTCAGAAACTCATGTGATTCACCCATTTAAAGTCTACCCTCTGTGTCTACACAGAGCTATGCAATAATCCCTTCAACCAAATTTACAACATCTTTACTGCCCCCAAAAGAAAGCCCGCCTCCCAGACTCTTCTCAGACCCAGGGAACCACTAGTCTAGTCTAGTCTACCTCCTTATCTAGACTTGCCTACGGTGGGCCTTTGTATAAATGGAATCAAACAATTTGTGTCCTTTGGTGGCTGCCTTCTTCCATGGAGCACGCTGTGGTCAGGCTATGAGGGGTGGGGCAAGGCTGAGGTAATATCCATTCTCTAAATCCAAACCATGGGGGCACCTGCATGGCTCAGTGGGTTAAAGCCTCTCCCTTTGGCTCAGGTCATGATCCCAGGGTCCTGGGATCAAGTCCTGCTCGGGCTCTCTGCTTAGCAGGGAGCCTGCGTGTCATCTCTCTGCCTGCCTTTCTGCCTGCTTGTGATAAATAAATAAAATCTTTAAAAATAAATAAATAAATAAATCGAAACTATGAAGCCCTCTGTTCCACAGTTACCTTCTCAGAGAACTTAGTCTTTCTTACCCGTGAAAGGAAGTAGTTTTGTCGATTTGTACCTAGTCACAAAAATCTGATTCCCTGTTAGAGGGATCTATTTATTTATTCCTTCTGACCCAGGAAGCAGATTTTTGCTCTTTGTGTCCACCGAATTCTTAATTTTCACAAACCAGAAAGAAGAAAATATTTTATTTTTATGAATAGAATGATGTTTTGTACCCCAAGTCTGGAGTCCTTTTGATATTTTCCTGTATCAGAAAACTGAAAGAAAAGTGGTGCCTGGATATTTTATAAGCCAGAGAGATTCAAGCAGTTGTGTTGGGGAGTCTTTAGGGAGATCTTTCCCACAGCAAGTGTCACATTGTAAACACCGTTGGGACGGTTGATGGTGCCAAGAAAACCCTTTCAGTTATTTTATTTATCTAAAATTCAAGTACCTATTAGAGATAAAAGGCCAGTTTCAGCCCTGATCGTCTGTGGTTGCTGCTTTTTCCTGCTTCTGCCTGGTGAAGCGGTTAGGAATTCAAACATGGTGTGCCCCTAATAGAATCTGTGTCATGAAACTTGTACAACTTTTCAGAAATGGCACATGAATTAAATACCCACAACAAGAAGGCACATGCTGGGCGGTCTGGGTGGCTCCGTCAGTTAAGCATCTGCCATCGTGGCTCAGGTGGTTATCTCAGAGTCTTAGGATCCGAGTCCCAAATCTGGCTCCCGGCTCAGCGGGGCATCTGCTTCTCCCTTTGACCTTCCCCCTCTCAGGCTCTCTCTCATTCTCTCTCTCAAATACATACATACTAAAAGAAGCAGTAGGCCTCCTTTCGGATGGAAAGTTTTGAAGGATTCTTGCGTAGTTTCTTATAGGCAAACAATGTCAGTTTCTCTCTCAAATCAGCCTTAATGTACATATGAAACTTTAATCCCTTATAAATTATTTTTCCTCTTTCTGTTTTGGACTACTAAGAGATAGTACAGGTGACTCTTGAACAACATGGGTTAGAACTACATGCGTCCACCTATATGTGGATTGTTTTCCATAAATACAGCAGAACACTGTAAATGTGTTTTCCTTATGATTTTCTTTTTTTAAAGGATTTATTTATTTATTTATTTATTTGAGAGAGAGTACAACAGGATGAAGGGCAGAGGGAGAAGCAGGCTGAGCAGGGAGCCCGATGCGGGACTCGATCCCAGGACCCTGGGATCATGACCTGAGCCAAAGGCAGAGGTTTGACCTACTGAGCACCCCCGGCACCCTCTTCCTTATGATTTTCTTTTTTTCCAGCTAACTCTATTGTAAGAACACAGTATACAGTACACATAAGATACAAAATATGTGCTGATTGGCTATTACTATTATCAGTAAGGCTTCTGGTCCATGGTAGGTTAATAGTTAAGTTTATGAGGAGTCAAACTTGCTTGCACATTTCTTGGTGTGCAGGGTGTCGGCATCCCAACTCCGGTGTTGTTCAAGGGTCAACTACAGTAAACAGATAATATGACATCAGGGAGCAAACTGAAAATTGAGCTTACTTAAAACTGTTTACTTGGTTGTATCCTATCCACTGTCACAATAGGAGGTTCTCTCAGCCCATCCTTAAAAGTTATAAATTATTGAATTCTACAAAACATATTCACGGACTCGAGCCTGGTTTCTGAGCTCAGCTGGCAGCAGTGTGAAAAGATTTAGAAAGCATCAAGTGTTGGAAGTTCCTGAGAAGGCAAGGTTTCGGCTTGATTTCCTTCAGTTTTAAAATAAAATCACGGCATCAAATAGCAGCGTGTTTGTGGGTTAAGATACAAAGAAAGGTAGCGAAGGGATGAGGCAGAAATAAAACCGAGGATCCAACGACCATCTGTAGGCTTCACGCCCATAATGCAGGTTCAGTGTCTCAAGCATTCATGTATGAAATACACTCCTCTCCCAGTGTGCTTCCTTTTCTGTCAAACAGTAGTACGTGTGCGGACACGTGTGTGTTTGCGTGCACATACGCACATGGATGTTTGTGCCGAGACAGATCTTAGGTCCTTGAGCACCGTGCCACTGAAGACCACGGTCTTTGGACCTCCCACTGCGAAAAACTTGTCAGGGTGCTTTGTAGAAACCTTTTATATGAGTGACAAACTCTGTTGTCTGAGAAACAGTGGGAACTGACAGCAAGACGGGTGTGACGCCTGTGCACAGGGGAGTCGTGCGGAGATTGTGGCGAGGGCTGAGTCTGAAGTTTTATATGTCCCGCCTTCCCTGGTTTTAGGTGTGCTTGACAGTAGAAGTTTCATTACAGCAGCGGGAGGAATGTACCTTCTGCCTGGAAGGTTGCTGTCTGATTTGGGGAGTGAACTGACTTTGATCATCAAGGTGTTTGTCTACTGACTGGTGTGCTGCCTTTGAGCTGAGTTTGCACGGGGATGTATGTGCAAGTCTTCCATGCTTCCCTTGAGCCCCATTTGCATGGGGATGTATGTGCAGGGCTCCCACACTCCCCTCTAGCTGAGTTTGCACGGGGATGTATGTGCAGATCTTCCACGCTCCCCTCTAGCTGAGTTTGCACAGGGATGTATGTATAGGGCTTCCATGCTCCCCTCGAGCCCAGTTTGCACGGGGACATATGTGCAGGGCTTCCACGCTCCCCTGGAGCCCTACTGTCACTTCTCCTCTGAGGAACTTGCCTCAATGGAGGGTGCTTCCACATCGTGAAAACTTGTACTTTCTGAGTAGGAATCGGCTGGGAATCTGCCCAAAGGCAAGGGTGACATGAGGGTGCTTGAACAGCAGCTTTGCTTGGAGAGCCACCGACATCCGGGGCTGATGGACCGCACATGTGTACTTCATCCAAAGGTTAGCAGTTAAGGACACAAGAAGAAAGGATTCTGATTCGCTTAGCGAAAGCCATTGCTTCTTCCATGGTGGTGGTGACAGGAACCTGCCATTCCCCCATTTTCCCTTAGGTCTTCCTTCCCACAGCAGTGGCAAGGCCAGCAGACAGACCTCTCCCCACCCCTTGTGCCCATGGGGCACCTCGGAGAGCAGAAGGATGGGAATGCGGGGTCCTGGCTCACCTGGCTGCAGACCCATCCCGCTGGGGACACAGCAACTTTGTTGGTTTGCTGTGGGCACCTGAGAGATTGTATTTGCTCCATGAGCCATGAGTTTCCCAAGGCAGATGCTTCCAGTCCTGCTTGTAGGAGGAAATCATGGAGCAGCTGTGCGGGGGGACTCGGCCTTTCTGAGAGAGTGGTGCAGTCCTGGCATCCCTGCCCTGTTTGCTCAGGAGGGAGAGTTCTGAGAGCCCCGCCGAGGGAGCTGGCTTGCCGCACTGTAATTTGCACCATCTATCTCTTTCTGGAATTCGGGCCGGTGGCAAATTGCATATCTTTGTGTTGGATTAGTTTGGACTTTAATCATGCATTATTTTCCCTCCAATTAAATTATTTATATATTTGATTAACGTTTTCACTGCTAGGGAGTCAAATGTTCAGTGAAACCACAAATAAACACACGCCCATTGAATTTCAGGCTAGCTTCACGCGGGAGAACTCTGTTGGTGGAATGCTGAGAATTCACTGTGTGTCTGTCTTCTTAGTTACCTGGGACTCGGGGGGATCACAACCCACCACTGGGTCCTAGAAGCACACTGCAGGGGTGGGGGGCTCTGTCTGGCCTCCCTCCCTCCCCTTATTTAGCCAGGATCCCGACTTTTCTTCCTTCTGTGGTTTTTGTCTTTTCCCCGGTGCTGAAACCTCCCTCTCTAATTTAACTTCCTCAGGCTTGACCAGCCTGACCAAGAAAGTCAGGGACTCTGCAGCCTAAGAAGGAAAGCGAAATCACTTAGTCAGGGGTGAGCAAACTGATGGCCCACAGGCCAGCTCTGGACCCCTGCTTGCCTTTGCACAGCCCCTGAGTGAAGAAATGGTTTCTACAGTTTGAAATGGTTGGGGAAGGAAAACAAAATCTTAAGACTATTTCTTGACATGTGAAATGTTCAGCCTCAAAGATAAACAGCAGCACCCATTCATTTACACGTGGTCTATGACTGTTTGCCTAAAATGGAGGCCAAGTTTGAGTACCTACAACCTTCTGGCCAGCAGAGCCTAAAATAGTTTCTGTCTGGCTTTTTACAGAAAAAGTTTGCCGATACCTGATCTAGTTGATCACTGGGATTTAACAGATGAGAAAATTAAGTTTCGAGTAGGAGAACTGCCCTGTGCCGAGATGCAGAGCTCATCAGAACTCGGTCTGGGAGGCGTCTTCCAATGTCCATCCCACGTTCTTTCCGCTGGAGTGTAGGGTCCGCCTCCTTGCAGAGGTCCAAGCAGCTTGTGAAAGAAAAGTAAACGTTTAGGACACAAGGACAGATACGATCTATTTCTTAGAATTTTAATTTTCTCTTGCAATCCAGCGTCAGGAACTGCATCAAGCCTACAGTGCATTTGAACTACCCAAGTAGGCAGAGGGACATTTTGGTGTTTCTTTAGAATAATGGATTACATCTTGTGCTCAGCCCTTGGACCTGGTTCCCGCCGGCCAAGGGGGTAGAATGTCATTTCAAAAAAAATAACTCGTGGTCTCAATCCAACTTTGTACTCAAGAGCAGTTTCAGAGAATTACAAAAGCCTATTAGACGGAACTGCGTTCTGCTGTATGGGGTCAAGAGGGAAGACACCCCCACCCCCGATACTGACCTTCCTGGAAGCGAGGCTGGTCTTCCCGGCTAGCCCAGGTTCTTCTGCATCTCTCCCCATGGGAGATCAGCCGGCTGATCGACATGGCATGCCTGGCCCTTTCAGACATTGTCCCAGAGGCCAAGGTCAGTGAGCACTGATGAGGTAGACAAATAGGAAATGGGGTCTTTCAGTTATGGCTCTCTTGTCAGCTCCTTGCTGGATGCCTCCTGTGTCTGCTTGACCCATCTACCCTTCCGCGCGAGTTCCTCATCCTGTTCCTCAAAGGCAGCGGGTTCTGTCCCATGGGTCTAGCTTTTTGGCCATGGGGACCCATTCTCCACACAACCTCTCTTATCTGCACACTTGGTGGGTCTCCACGTGTCGCTCAGGTCCTACCATGAGTGCCCCTTCATTGAAGAAGTTGACCCTGCTCTTCCATGCGCCACATGGATTTGAGACCCCCTGTTCATTATTTTTAGAAGACCCTCTTCCTTTCACAACACTGATCACAACTGGAATTGTATAGTCATTTCAGGCATTATTGGTAGATTGTCCGTTCCTTAGGGCAGGAAGCATGTCCAGCTGGTTCCACAGCATGGGGCTTGGAGTGGAGAGGATCTCGGTATAATGCTGAACAGAGTAAATACTGTTTATTATTCAGTATTTCAGTAAATACTGAATAGAGTGTTGCCATCACATACTGTGCAGTAAGCATTTATGCATCAATGAGGAAAAAAAAAAAAGTGTTTCTAGAAAATGTGAGACTCTGCTCAATGCAACATCCACTCAGAAAATTAGAAATTCTAGCTCCTACTTGGGGAATCGCACCTTCTCCTCTCGGAGACCTAGGGATATTGGATAACAAGCACTCAGCTCTCTTCAGGAAGTGTGTGTGTGGAGCAAAAACAATATGATCACCCAGTGTTCCCAGCAAGGTGGGGTTCATGTTTGGGTATCACTCAAATCCTTTGGAGTTCTCGATAGTATATCGTCATAAAGTCATAGAACACGTTACGTTAAAATCGTCTTGTATGGACACTAGGTGAAATGAAACGAAGTCAAGACAAGCAGAAGTATCAAGTTCAATCCCTTTTGTCCAGTGAAAGTTCAGTCTACCACCTGAGTCCAGTCTAATCGCAAATATGTACTGAGGACCCGCCAGATACCAGGGACCCCGGCCACTTGCTGAGACTCTGAAACGAGAAGATATGGGTCCTGTCCTCTAGTAGACTCAGCCTCGTTCTAACTCTGGTTTCCAGCTCCTCCCGCCTTCCTCTTCCTCCGTGTCCTTTGCAATCCAAGGAGGTTATTTCCAGTACCTCAGAGAAGAGTGAACCAAGGGCAGTTTTTATGGGATGGATTTGTGTGATCAGCAACAGATGCTCAAGGAATGGGGAGGTCACAGCCACTGCCTTTCTCCGCCCTCACCCAGTGTTCAAGTCCAGAAGGCAGAGCAAAAGTCATTTTATCCGCCCTCTGGAGGAACAGGGTAAGGCCAGCTGAGGGCAGACTCTAACCTGCAGGCCCCCAGAGACCACTACTCAGGAACCAGAGCCTGAACAAGAAAGTCTTTAAACATTCTGTCACGACCACACAGTACATGGAACCCAAAGGGGGCTTTCTCTTATCGAACGGACTCATCTGTGGTGTCTTTCTACGTACACTTGAGAAGTGCTTACAAGAGGCTTAAATTAAGGCAAATAGAATGTGGGGTAAGGAAACCACAGAATAAAACCAACAGGACCCACCCAGGACCCTGACTTCTTCAGTAACTAAATGGACATTTAAGTCACATAATCATCGTACTGAAATTGACTTAAATTTGATCCGAGGTGAGAACCCTCTCTTCCTCAGGCGTTTCTCTAGGGTTCTTTGTGTCTTCCTGTTGTAGGACAGTTGAGGTATGACTCCCCACCCAAGGAACTATATAAAAAATGGTTCTAAAACTTTGAATGAATGAGACATTCAGAAAAATTCATCTTCACTTTAGAAATGGAGTTAAGAGGGTTCTATAAAGCTGGGAAGAACGTTCGAGCCTAGGTAAGCCATCCCTGTATTTTGTACAAGAAGGCTGTGAACCAGACACTAAAGCTTTTCACTGGTCTCCTGGTCCTCTTCAGTATTTGTTTCTTTTGTCTGTGATTATCATCTGAGAAACAAAAATCCCACTGATTGGAGCTAAAGTGTAGTTCAGGAAAGTGCTTCCTTCGGTTTTTGCTGCTCCTGTCAGGGAACAATGCGTGTGCGGGCACACGTGTGTGCACACGTGTGCATGTTCCCTTCCTGAGATCACAGCTGTATTGCTAACTGGAGGCCCGGAGTGCATGGGAGCGCCCCTGTGCTCTGTTGACCTTGACCTCCACTGGGCAGGTGAAAAAGGCAGAGGCCCCATGTCCTGCCTCCCCTCTTCTTGGCCAACAAACACGCGGCCTCCAAATAGCACCACAAAATACAGGTGCATGATTCCTAAGGGCAAATTTGTTTAAGACACCTTAAACTAAAAAACAAAACAAAAAACAACAACAACAACAACAACAAAAAAACCACCATCTGTATTTCAAGTTATCATACGTTCCTTAGGGCTGAGGGTTGGGAGGCCTTTTGCCCTCCCTTCTGTCGCCTTCAGAAATGAGTCCTGCATTCCCACGCGCTCTCCCTTTCTTTTGTCCCCACCCCAGCATATAAACAACGACCACATTCACGGTGAGAAGAAGGAGTTCGTGTGTCGGTGGTTGGATTGCTCGAGAGAGCAGAAGCCCTTCAAAGCCCAGTACATGCTGGTGGTGCACATGAGGCGGCACACGGGGGAGAAGCCTCACAAATGCACTGTGAGTGCAGGGCGTGGGCCGTGGGCCTGGGGGCCCCTGACGGGGCGCTTGTCAGGGTGGGGCTCGGCTCCCCGGCAGGACCGAGGGGGTGGGGAGCGGCCCAGTGGTGGGAGGAGCCGGGCGCTGTGATGAATGTAGAGAGGTCTGAGAGGGGGTCAGGAATTGCGGGGGAAGACAGAAGTGGAGAAGGAGCCGTGACAACCACACTTTGGGGGACAGCAGAAGCGCTCTGACCTGCACTGTCCAATAAGGTAGCCGGGGACCCTGTGGGCCCCGTGGGGGTTTTGGATACCTGGCCAGAGCAAACAAGGAATTGATTATTGTATTTTCATTTAATTTTTTTAAATGTAGATATAAACAGCCCCCAGGGGCACATGGCTACCACATTGGACAGTGGAGCCGTGGGTGGGTGGAGGCAGCTGGGATCCACTGGTGGGCACTAGGAATGAGCGCATGGACTGCATGTCTGCCCCAGCAGAAATGCCCGTCACGCTGGAAGACACGGAGGGCAGAGAGACGTGCCAACTTTGACTTAAAACCCATAAGCTCACTTTTAAAACCAGAACCCACGGGACTTCAGAGTTTTCCTTTGCCTTCCTAGTCCATCCCCATGGCCCGGTGCAGACACACAAGAAGGCTGGGGCTAAGCCTCCTTTCACACAGGGGCCTCCAGGAGCACTGGGCACTGCTCAGCCCTGTGCTTTACATCTTAAAGGCTCTTTACAAACATGATCAAATTCCATGCCTTTGTATGGACCCAAAGCCATATTAGTGAACTTTGTGCTGAATCTAAAATCAGTGGGAATTTGAGGAGATCAGTGAGCAGATAATGAAACCCATTGTCCACATTGAGTGGTCTATTAAAAAAGAAAGAAAGAAACCTCCAGGACTTTTTAGTAACCTTGAAAATGCTGTCTCTTCAACAGCACTGAGCCCCATCTGAATCCCAGTAAATGCAGAGTTTAGTGGACTTTTGTTCCTTGGTTTTGAAAAGCTGCTGACCCTCGAAATGTCAGTCTTTCATCAACTTTGGGGGAGTGTTAGGCCTAAGCCCATACTGTGTGGAGTGATGCAGATTTACCTGTTGTCCTCAGTTTGAAGGTTGCACAAAGGCCTACTCGAGACTAGAAAACTTGAAAACGCACTTGAGATCTCACACTGGAGAGAAACCGTACGTCTGTGAGCACGAAGGCTGCAACAAGGCTTTCTCGAATGCCTCGGATCGCGCCAAGCACCAAAACAGGACGCATTCCAATGAGGTGAGGCTCCCCCACGAGGCGCTGTTTGGGCCCAGAGCTCAGGGTGGTAGCAGAGAACCCTCGCAGGCAATGCACATGGAGACCAGGCCCATTCCGTTTCATTCCCTCTTGGCCTTCCCGGCAGGAGTGGGCGCTGGGCTGCAGGTCAGGGCCTGGAGCCTCCACCCCTGGGGCTGACTGCAAATGGGCTTGGTCTGGTGAGCAATGTAGACCTGGGGGGGCGGGGAACCTCAAACCCTTGGCAAGCAGGTTTCACCTTGTTCAGAACTGCCACCTACTGGTCAAACAGTAAGAGCATTTTTTAAAAAATATTTTATTTATTTGTCAGAGAGAGAGAGATAGCACAAGCAGGGGGAGTTGGGAGAGGGAGAAGCAGGCTCCCCGCCAAGCAAGGACCCCAATGCGGGACTCAGTCCGAGGACCCTGGGTTCATGACCTGAACCAACTGAGACGCTTAACCGACTGAGCCACCTGAGCATTCCCCAGTAGGAGCATTTCACTTTGGCATCCCACCCACTCGCCCTGCCCGGAATAGCGTGAATCCATGCGGAGAATGACCTGGTAAGCAGCCAGGATAGACGCCCCCCTTTCCTTGCTTTCTCTAGGCGGTATCTTCCAATGCAGTCTAGCCAAAAAGGCCTTTACAGGCCACCGACGTTGGCCAAACAGGATTTCCAGGCATTCTCATTTCCAAAGGCTCTTGGGAGCTGTTCTGTCCACAGTTACCCCCCAGAAGTTCAGAACAGCATGAAGAATGAAGATGATAGCAAATGACTTGGCCTGTGTTTTAAGGCAGATCTGCCTACAGGCCTCCAGTTTCTCTTTGACTAAGGTCGAGCTCAAAGTTCGGGTTCCTCTGTGAAGGCTTCTCTAGAATGAGTCCAGAAATGAACAGGAAAATCTCCCTGCATTTTGCGTAGAAGTAGGATTTTTGGCCAGAATGTGTTAATGTGAGACATAGTTCTGCTCTGGCTAAGGAGGTCATCGGTTTGCTTGACATGTGTGAGAGAAGACACATTTGACCTGGCTTAGCAGCTCAGGGATCATTGGCTTTAAGGTCCTCTCCAAGTGTCCCTTCAGCTCTCGGGGACAGAGCAAACACATCTCTAATGGAAGGAGCCACACTTTTCTTAAAAACACACTCATACTTCAGCTCACATGTGCAGGTCCACACATACAGACACTTTTTAGAAGGGTTGTGGCGGAATGAGGAGACATCCGTCATCTGGAACCTCTTATTATCAATCAGCTGTTGCAGGAAGGCTTTAGAGGAGATGCCTTATCTCCATTTTTTAATGTCAAAAATGCCTGTACTATGTACAGTGGTTACAGTGTAATCTGCTGTTCTTGTTTGGTGCAAAGTTTTAGGGAGTCTAGGTGAAGCCATAGAGATGGAAAACAGATTAGCCGTTTGCCAGAGGCTGAGGGAAGGGACTAGGGTGACTCCTAATACATACAGGATTTCTTCTGGGGACATTGGAAATATTCTGGAATCTGACTGATAAGTGGAGACAGTTGCATAAGATTGTGGAAGTACTAAATGTCATTGAATTGTGCAATTTAAAAGGGTTTTTTATGGTATGTGGAATATATCTCAATATAAAATGTTTTGGGGGATTTGATTAAGTTAGAATTAAATTGAATTAATACATTTAACTGCACTCCATGTATTTAATTACAGTTAGGACTAGACATCTCGGAGATATTCACTCCTATAGATTTTTAGGCCAAGTTTCCCTCCTGTTGCTGTGGAGAAATTGGGGCAAAGGAGGGGTTGGGATTAGCAGTGCACACATACACACACACTTACTCAGCTTTTTGTCTTGCTTAGGGACTTAAATTATGTGCACAGCTATTTGCTTTTAAATACCCTAGAGTTGAGCTTGTCCAATTCTGGGAGGTCAAGAGTGTAGCTTTGTCTGAGCGTTTATCCAATATGAGATTAAACGAAACACTGTTCGATCATACCTTTCACCAGGGTTGAGCAGCGTATAGAAACTCAGCCACCTTGACCGCACAAGGTTTTGGCCCTCTAGAGGAATGACGGACAACTTCAGTTCCACCAAAATTTAGAATCTAGATTTGTGTCAGGAGCCGGTCCACGATAAATCTAGATATCCTCTTTCATTTATTGGCTCTCTCTTATTTGTACTTTCATTCATTGCCCCAAACAAATATTGAGAGCTAGTTAGGGGGCACATGCTCTGCTGTTGAGGTATGGAACAGAATACTGTGAACTCGAACAAGAGGGGCATTTTTCCCATTCAGGAAGCCAGTCTGGCATTCCCCCTACACCCTTAGGCTGCCTCACACATTTGGGGCCACAGCAGTGGCCTCTGCCAGGGATCCCGACTTGAGACCACACAGCTCATGTCCCCCCAGAGCCATGCTACGCAAGAATCCTTGAGCTTGGACTCAGTGTGTCTCCCTCTCCAGAATGTTCCAATGGCCTCCTCTTTCCTAGAGGGAAATTTTAAACTCTCTGGGTCTATACCTGCTGGCATCCAGCCCATGCCTGCCCTTCCAAGCTTGACCTCTTACCTCTGTGGACATGCATGGAACTGGACAGCCTCGCCCACAGGCATGAAATGCTCCTGCCTCTAGACCCTGGCTTTACATTTTGCATCCACTTACCTTCACTTTTATCCCTCAGAATCTTGGTTTTCTTTCAGGACCCAGCTACAAAGCCCCCTGGTAATAGAGTTCTGTTCACTGATTAATCACTCTGTGCAACAAACACATTGTGGTGAGCATTTTATACATTGTTTCATTTAACCTTTAGACCCCAGGAGCTGGGTGTTATGCCCAGATGTAACAACGTAGAAACCGATGCCTCCCACAGTTACCCCAACTGAAAAATGATTGCCCTCCATCCATACCCTTCGGGGGCATTCATATTTGGGACTGGTGATAATTACAGGCTTTCTTATTTTTCCTGCACTTTTTATAACCCCAGATATTAAATCCTGCAGCTTATAACTTGATGTTCTCAGAGTCTTGCCTATAGCGGGGACCGTTACACATTCATTGAGAACTGTAGTTGGATAAATGCTACAAAGTCAAGTGAAAAATGCAGCAGTCTCTTTCACAAAGTACCCTTCCGTTGGGTGAGTCAAAAAGGAAACGACCACGGCAAAAGTCGAACATCTAGGACAGGAGACACAGGTAACTCAGGGAGACTGACAGCATTTATCCCCACCGACAGTTCTAGCATTTCAGTCACTGGTCACACGCAAAGACCTTCCACCTCTAGCTGTGTCCTCACGTACAGGCTAACCCAGCGTGGACACATGCATATACTTGTGGGAAGAGCAGCGGCTCAGACGCGAAACACTGGCCTGACTTGGCACTCTCCCCCTGCACGCCCTGCCCCCAGCCCACCGACGAACGCCTGTGCTGTGCATCCCAGCGTGCCTGCGGATGGCGCGGCCTGTCCCAGCAGCGTGGTGAGCAGGCGTAGGGCCCATGTCAGACGCTGCAAGGTAATGGCCACTCATGGCTGGATCCATTCTTCTGTCCCTAATGCATAGAAGTCGATGCGCTCGTTTCATTATATATGGGCTGCAAATCACAGCAGGCCCTGAATAGAAGTAATTCATAGTTAATGGGAATCAATTCTCCCCAAAAGAATCTCAAATTTGGAGGTGAAGTCTCTCGGGATAATTTTCGGAGTCTTCTCTACATTAGGACATTTCATCATTTTCTGTAGCACTCAGTCTGTTCTTGGGCTTTTAGTGAAAAAGCATCTTTTAGACACATACATTCTATAAGACAGGGCAGCTTTTTTTTTAATATAATGGGTACATTATACTAATCATGCTTTTGATGACTGTCGCTAACCTAATAGCTCATCTTCTGGTCTACGTAGATACGTATTCTTGGAAGGAGTCACGAATATATTATATTTCAAGCCAGGTAAACAAAATCCCAGTTTTGATGTTGGTCATGAGTAAATGCCAGCGATTCTGTGATTTGAGTAAATAATTTAGCTGTAAGCATCCGTAGAATTTTTAATGATTGCGTTTGTAGGTTTGATCACAGGCCCACATGGAACATGGAATCCTTCACAGGCTTTGGCACTCAGGGGCAGACCCAGACAGGCACCCTCCCCTCCTTTCTAGGACACCAACCACCAGCCCTTCTCAGTTTGTGAGTGAGTGTTCACAGACGGTCAGACAGGGCTTTGCGACTTTGAGAATCAGGAAGGTTCTGGATATTCTGAGTCCTGAACATCCCACACAGTTGCAACATGACCCCAGTGGATGTATTTTAATGATCTCTAACACAGAAGAGGCTGTAGGCAATTATTTTTTACATGCTTATGTGCACATTTTCACAAAGGGTATAGTGATTTTTGATCAGAAAACCAGGACATCCCTAAGAAATGTCTTCACACGACCTCTCCCAGAGGCACATGGCGTTCTGATGAGGTGATGTGTGCGTGAGACTCCTTCTGCAGTTGTCACCATCATTGTCATCGTCTTCACTGTCACCTTCAAATACCTACTGAGCAGCTACCCTGACACCAGGGGCCTTATTCTTACTTATAGGATAAATGTTTCCAAGAACATACAGGCGATCTGCACATTTGCAGCTGTCCTTGAGCATCTTTTAAAATAACAGTCTATTTTTTTTTAAGATTTTTTGTTTATTTGTCAGAGAGAGAGCACAAGCAGGCAGAGAGGCAGGCAGAGGCAGAGAGAGAAGCAGGCTCCCTGCTGAGCAAGAAGCCCGATGTGGGACTCGATCCCAGGACACTTGGATCATGACCTGAGCCGAAGGTAGCGGCTTAACCCACTGAACCACCCAGGCGCCCCAAAAACAGTCTATTAAAGCCAAATTCGCAGGCCCTGAACAGTGTTCAAATGGCCCTTTTTTTTTTTCATTTTATTTTATTTCTTTTCAGTATTCCAGAATTCATTGTTTATGCGCCACACCCAGAGCTCCCTGCAATCCGTGCCCTCCTTATTAACCACCACCAGGCTCACCCGACCCCCCACCTCCTCTGCTCTAAAACCCTCAGTTTGTTTCTCAGAGTCCACAGTCTCTCATGGTTTGTCTCTCCCTCAAATGACCTTATTAAACCCTTAGCATCTAGAGGTGTCTGAAAACCTCCCAGCTTTGCGGAGGTGCTTTGAAAGAGTGAAAGCTGCGGTGTGCATCCGTGAGACTGTTGGGCTGGGGCGCGAGCGCTTTGGTAACAATTTCTTATTTCATTCGTGGGGCTTTTGGCAGAAACCATATGTGTGCAAAATCCCAGGCTGCACGAAGCGCTACACAGACCCGAGTTCCCTCCGGAAGCACGTGAAGACAGTGCACGGCCCAGAGGCTCACGTCACCAAGAAGCAGCGTGGGGACATACATCCTCGGCCCCCCCCGCCCCGCGATTCCGGCAGCCATTCACAGTCCCGGTCGCCTGGCCGTCAGACTCAGGGAGCCCTTGGGGAGCAGAAGGACCTCAGCCACACTACCTCAAAGCGGGAAGAATGCCTCCAAGTGAAAGCAGTCAAGGCAGAGAAGCCCATGGTATGTCACTCGCTTTCCTTCTGCTGGTCCCCAAGCCATCCTAGGTTATTTTAAAAAGTCAACGAGGGCATGAGGACAGACTAGACCACCCAGTTCCTCATTGCACTGGACTCCCTGATTGAAGGGGTCAGGAGCTCAGAGACCCAGATTCCTTACTTAAGGTTAATCAGCATAGAGTAACTCAGAAAAGAGCATCAGAGTTTCCTAACTTTTTAAAAATCAGTCTGGAACCATAGCACATCAGGGCAGATAGAAAGAACGGCATGACTGACTATATTTCCAGTAGACCCGTAATGGAGAAAGCCCTTCAGGCTTTCTATAAATGCATATTTTGCATCGTGCTTTGCCCTGGTAACTCCGAAATAAATAAGCACAATCCCTATTCTTTAGGTGTTTATAGTCCCGTGGGCTAGACAGACCACCAAAAAGCAAATACTAGAACTCTGCATGATGGGTTTTTCCCACAAGTGCGCGTGAGAGCATTTGAGAAGGGAACAGACCACCTGTGCACTTGAGGATGTGATAGGAAAGGGGGTGTGGGTGGGTCTCAAGTTCAGCTCTCAAAGTGGGGGAGGTGCAGGCCTGACATTGCAGCAGGAGCCAGCGGTGGGGGTGGAGGGTGGGGGGGTGGGGGGGTGGTAGTGGCCCAGGACGATGTGCAGGAATGAAAAGGAGTGAGGAGGAAAAGGGGTTCTATTTTACTGGTGATGGTGAATGACATGCCCGGCTGATTTTTAGAAAAGCCAGCTCTAGGGTCAGGCTAGGGATGGGCTTGATAGACTGGAGACCATTTTAGCAGTGGAGCCCGAACCATAGAGGTGAGGAGCAGAGGAAGCACCAGAAAGCTGTCATCAGGAGAAATCATTCTGGTCTGGGGACTTAGCAGTCACCAGACGGACACAGGGATCATGCTACAGCTGCAGTTTCTTTCAAACTGCTCTTGATTTGTTTTTTTTTTTCCCTAAGTCTATGCCATACAAAACATCTAAACCTGTAAGAAAGGCAAGGGGAAGAATGAAAGGAGTAGCTATTGGGAAAGCTTTGGTACAATTGTGTCTGGCAGCGTGTGTAACGGGGTCAGCTCCGCCAATGTGCTGGGGTCTCATCTGGCTACTCTATGTACAGAGGAAACATACCCGATAGAAGTTGTGGGCTTGGATTTCCAGATGCACACGACTGGTCAGGCAGGCATCGCTATACTCTGTTTCGCAAAGTGTCTTCTTAAAATCAGAAAAGTCCAGCAATTGGATGGACATCCTATGAGTTCCTGAGTAATGTCACCACGCAGCAGTACGTATGGAGAGGAAATGACGCCCACGTACAATTTTGGAGTTGACCGAGTGGAATTTAATGATTGGTTGAATTTTAATGACTTGCTGAGTTTAAGAGTTTTAGAGAGTGACATTAAGTGTAGCCAAAATAATACCAAGAAATTGTCCAGATTTATCATGAGTTGCCAGTGGGTACCTGTAGTTTGCTTTTAGAAAGAAAGAGAGAGAGAGGAAGGAAGGGGAGAAAGAAAGGAAAGAAAGGAGGGAAGGAAGGAAAAAAAAGAAAGAAAAATAAATATCAAAAAATAAACTATAATAAAAATAAAAAGCACCTTAGTCAAAAGGTGATGTATGTCTTACGACTCATCACTGTACGTTAAAGTTAATCAGTTCATAAGCGGTGTTGTGCATACTTTTGCGGGGGATCGCATATCTGTTTCCTAAAATAAAGACTACCGGTACAACGTGCAGAACATTCAACAGTTTATCCCCAGGTGTTTAATGAAACAAGGAAAATGAATTTGTAGTCTCCTAGATTATGTCATCAAAAGACAATGATTTATGTTCTTCGGACATCCTAAGGACCCAGAGCCTCTTGTACCTTTAATGTACATCCCTAGCTCAAGAAAACATGTCATTTCCTCTCCAAAGACCCATTATTTAAGAAGAAAATTGGTAGAAATAAGAATGTATAGTTATTTGGTTCAGTGATATCTGAGATGCCCCAAGATGTGAACTATTTTATAAAGCAATGAAATCATAGAAACATACACTGGAAGGGACCATAGAGAGCCTTGAGACAAGGCTCTATATGTTATAGGGAAGGCTAATAAATTCATCTGATTTCGTACACGGGACTATTCTGTCTGTATATATCCATACACATATAAATATAAGTAGATCGTTTTGTAGACATTTACTAATGCATATGAGATTTACATTTCTAATATTCTTTCTTTAAAAAATGTATTCTTGATCATCGTGCTATGAATTAAATTCTTTCTTCTTTTTTCTTATTAATTCCACATCTCTTCTGTGTAATGCTCCTAAATGTCTTGTTCTCACTTCCTAAGGACAGTGGGTAATAAGGTGAGGGAATTTTGGCTTCTCTGCTCTTTTTGTTTTGTGTTTGTTTTAACGTTTCACTTCTGTGCATTTGATTTTTCATTTTTGTGCTTTGTGGTATCTTTGGTAGTGAACAGTACTCAGCTATGTTTCAAATGTAGAAGCAATGTGTTTTGAACATTCAGCATGTGGAAATGTGGAGTCAGATGGTGAAATTCATTGTTCTGTTTGTCTAGGTTTTCATAACAAATCACGGCCGGCCGACCAAGCAGATGTTCTCAAAGACTATCACATTATCGAATTGATGCATGTAAACTCATTCTGGGACCAGACGGGTGTCCTCCCTCTTTGAGGGTGATCTGGATATATTGTTGTTCCCAGTTAATCTGTGTCGAAGGGTCTGAGCTCCTCTGAGCGATTCTCTGGTCTTAAAGGCCTTTTTGCCTCCTTCTGTGCCCTGTTAGAGGCTTGAGTCTATGGTGTGTGTGTGCATACACATAGACACATACACAGACACACACACACACACGGATTCACCTGCACACACTCTGAGCTGACAGTCCAAGAGTCAAAGACTTCGAAATCCTGGATGCTCCAAGTCCCTTGGGAAGGAGCAGGTGGCCTGGCCCTCCAGGATTCTGCCAAAGCAAAACACGAGCCAGGCTTCCCAAAGTCCCCATCAGATTTGTGTATCTCATTTGGCTCTGCTTGGTTGCCCGGGACAAATCTGGTGTATCACATGGCATTCACTTAGGACGTCTTCATTTGCTTGGCTGTACTTAGTGTGGTTGCGAAACGAGTGTGATGGTCTCTGCTGAGAAGCCCTATGCCTAAAACCCCTTCCTAAAACCCCTGTGTACCCCACTGGGACAACAGTGGGGCTCCATAACTGAGTGTGTGTGGTTCTCTCTCCCAGGAGAATTTGTTCTTGGGGCTGCTGGAAGCTTCTAGTTGTCCCAGTAACGCTGGAGAAGCCTCTGTGGGGAGATGGAAATGGTGCTGGGCAGGGAGTTTAGGTTGGTCTTAGTACTGACCTTGTGAATTTGTGACTTTGGGCAATCACTGAAGTTCTCTGAACGTTAGTTTTCTTATCCACAAAAGAGGGGTTATCCTGTATATCTACCAATGGAATTCACCAATGGAATTTAAGATAGAGCAGTTCTAAGCTGTGCAGACTGGTCATTGAGGGCCATTTTATAGGGTGCCCCCCCCAGATCTGAGGACCAGTTCTCCCTCATTCCCCATCTCCAGGAGCCCTGGGGCTGAGGGGGGGGGGGTCCTTTCCCTGATGGAGAGCCTGTGCACTGGCTCAGGTTTCTCTCTAGTTGCAGAACTGGCTTATACAGTCCACACAGTGGTGATGAGGGAAACATTGCCTGATTCTCCCAGAGAAATGCTAGGGCACTTTAGGGGAATGGGAAGATTATTCCAGACTCAGATGGCTGTAACTTGGAGCATTTCTTGCAGCTGTCTTTATGCATAGCCTTGCTGGGGTTCTGTGGAGCAGGCAAGTGTAGACAGAAGTGGGGGAGGTTACAGAGAGCTTGAGCAACTAGCCCTGAGCAGCTCAGAGAGGGTCTCATGGGAGAGGACCTAGTGTGCCCCTCAAGTACCCATCTCCCGCACATGCTAGAGCCAAGCAGAACGAGCCTGTGGACTAAAGCCACCTGGGATAAGATGAACTGCGAATGCCCTCGGAGCTGAATGGGAACTGTTTCCCAGGTCTTTGTCTATTTCGTGGCCTCTCTGGGCCTCACACTTAATTCCCGCCACAGTCCCAAAGATAAGTAAGTTGTCCCCATTTTGTAGATAAGGAAACTGAGGTTTAGAGTGACTGAGTCTTTTGCCCAAAGGGTCAAGTCAAGTCGTGCAAGTGGGATTAGAGCTGAGGAAGCTTGTTTGCAGAGCTGGCATCTGGGGAAGGATCCCGTGGCTGGTATCATGCCAGTCACTGCCCCCAACCCCATTCAGCATGCCCCGCTTCCATTGCCCCCACCGCACATCTGCTGGGTATCCCATCAGCCCCTAGATCGTGAGAGGCTGCTTCCATTCACCGGCACACAGCTCCCCTCACTGCACCTCTGGAACACCCTGGAGGTCTAGGGTCTGTATGAGCCCTCGTTTTTGGCTTCCTTTGCTTTCTTCTTCCCAGTTACACCTCTTTGCTTTGCTCTTGACCCCAGCAGACATCTCAGCCAAGCCCTGGTGGTCAGTCTTCATGCAGCAGCCAACAGTCCCCCATCAGCAACTTTTCCAACAGTGGGCTCGAGCTTCCTCTGACTGATGGAGGTGGTGTGGGAGACCTCGGGGCCATTGACGAAACCCCAATCATGGACTCGACCATTTCCACTGCAACCACCGCCCTCGCCTTGCAAGCCAGGAGGAACCCGGCAGGGACCAAATGGATGGAGCACGTAAAACTAGAAAGGCTCAAACAAGTGAATGGAATGCTTCCACGACTGAACCCCGTTCTACCCCCCAAAGCCCCTGCAGTCTCTCCTCTCATAGGAAATGGTGAGTCCCATGTGCCCTCTCTCCTCGGCTCCGGGCTCTCCGTTCTGTTTGTACATCCAGGCCACAGTGGGAAGAACCTGGCTTGGTGTGTACTGGTGTGTCTCCCGGTCCTAAAATTACACTGTCACCACACCCATCAGTGTGGCCTCTCTGGAGAGGCCATGTTTTTTTTGTTTGTTTTTTTTTAAGGATTTTTTATTTATTTATTTGACATCACAAGTAGGCAGAGAGGCAGGCAGAGAGAGGAAGGGAAGCAGGCTCCCTGCTGAGCAGAGCCCGATGCGGGGCTCCATCCCAGGACCCTGGGACCATGACCTGAGCCAAAAGCAGAGGCTTTAACCCACTGAGCCACCCAGGTGCCCCGAGGCCATGTTTTAAAAGCAGTTCGTAAGGGGATAATAATGTAGGACTTCTGTTCTCACGGTGAGATCAGAACTGTTGGATGGAGCTGAGGAGGTCCCTCCAGCAGTGGCATCTGGGTTAGCACGGCCATCTGGTTTCCCATCGGCACCCGGGAGATCAGCAGCCACCTTGACTGACATGTTCCCAGGTCAAGGCAGGCCAGGCAGCCTTGCGCATTTGCAGCCCCAAACCCATGTCAGGTTTTGCTTCTGAGAGGACACTGAATGCCCAGACTGTATCCTCAGGGTGAAGCTCCCACCCACCGACCCAGATGTCCTCCACCTTCAGGGGATGTCAGAGGAAGCCCCAAGTAGATAGGACACTCCGGGAATGCCTTTGGCTTTGGACTTGCCTGTCCCCAGAGCACTGTGCCCTACACCTGTGAAGGAGCTTAAGTGATCCAGGCTGTGTCTACTGCTCTGTTGAAGCCAGGGGTCTGCAAACTTTCCCACCCACTCGCAAATAAAGTTTCTTGGTACGCAGCCGCACCCACTCCTTCACTGTTCCTTTGGGGACACGCAGCAGAGGCTGGGGGCTGTGGCGGACTCTGCGCATGGCGGGGAAACCAAAACTAGTTTCACCCCACCCTGCACCTGACGGGTTTCCCGCCCTCCCGAAATGAACGCGCGTCTCTCCACCCTCTCTCTGCAGGCACGCAGGCCAGTACCAGCTGCAGTCTGGGCGGGCCCTTGACTCTCCTCCCGAACAGAAGCGACCTTGTGGGTGTGGACATCACCATGCTGAACATGCTCAACCGGAGGGACAGCAGCACCAGCACCATCAGCTCCGCCTACCTGAGCAGCCGCCGCTCCTCCGGCATCTCCCCCTGCTTCTCCAGCCGCAGGTCCAGCGAGGCGTCCCAGGCCGAGGGCCGGCCCCAGAACGTGAGCGTGGCCGACTCCTACGACCCCATCTCCACCGACGCCTCGCGCAGGTCCAGCGAGGCCAGCCAGGGGGACGGGCTGCCCAGCCTGCTCAGCCTCACGCCGGCGCAGCAGTACCGCCTGAAAGCCAAGTACGCGGCGGCCACCGGCGGGCCGCCCCCCACCCCGCTGCCCAACATGGAGAGGATGAGCCTGAAGACCCGGATGGCCCTGCTTGGGGACGGCCGGGAGCCCGCGGGGGCCCTGCCTCCCGTGCACCCCCCGCGGAGGTGTAGCGACGGGGGCGCGCACAGCTATGGCCGCCGCCCTCTGCTGCCGGCCGACGCGCTGGGCAACGGCGTGAGGCGGGCCAGCGACCCGGTGAGGACGGTGTCCGAGAGCCTCTCGCTGCCCCGGGTGCCGCGCTTCGGCAGCCTCCACGGCTTCAACCCTCCGGCACTGCCCGCCTCCCTGGAGAAACGCAACTTAGTGCTCCAGAACTACACGCGGCCGGAGGGCGGCCAGCCGCGCCACTTCGCGGCGTCCCCCTGCCCTCCGAGCATTACGGAGAACGTCACCCTGGAGTCCCTGACCATGGACGCGGACGTGAGCCTGAACGAGGAGGACTTCCTGCCCGACGACGTGGTGCAGTATTTAAATGCCCAGAACCAGGCGGGGTATGAACAGCCCTTCCAAAGCGCCGTCTCTGATGATGGCAAAGGGCCCCATGGGCCCGGCCTGGGGAGTGGGCGCGGAGACTTCGAGCCCCCCGGGCTGCCCGACAGCCACGCCGGCCAGCAGTACCGGCCGCTGGAGCAGCCTTGCCCTGAAGCCAGCAAATCCGACCTGCCCATTCAGTGGAATGAGGTCAGCTCTGGCAGCGCCGACCTGTGCTCGTCCAAGGTGAAGTGTGGCCAGCGGTCGGCGGCGCAGCAGGCTCGAGCCTTCGGCTTCTACGCCAACGCCAACATGGGCGTTCACCCGCAGAATCCCTTAAGGAACGGGGTCGGCCCTGCTGGGGGGTACCCGACCCTCGTGGAGCACGGCAGCTCCTACGGCGGCCCCGAGCACTTAACGAGCCACAGTGGCGGACCGGGCACCAGCGGGAACACCTTCCACGAACAGCCCTACAAGACCCAGCAGTATGGGAACTGCCTCAACAGGCCGCTCGCAGCCCCCGGCCTGCTGGACGGGGCCTGTGGTGCCGGGATTCAGGCGGCAAAGCTGAAAGGCACCACGGTGCCGGGGAACGGGAGCCAGCCAGATTTTGGCCTGTCGGTGGTGCCCCACGAATCAGCGGGCAGCGCTGTGAATGGCATGGCACCCCAAGACCTGGTGGGCCAGGGGTACCTGTCCCATCAGCTGCTCAACGACCACCAAGGGGTGGGCCGCTCGGGTCAGCAGGTGCTAGAGCAGGTCAGCGCTACCTCACACATCAACATCTATCAGGGGCCAGAGAGCGGCCTGCCGGGGCCCCCCTGCCAGGGCAGCCAGTCATCGGGCTTGGCAGCTGCCAGGGGCTACCAGCCCTGTGCCGGCTTCGGGGGCAGCAGACGGCAGGCCGCGCTGAGGGGCAGCCTCGCTCTGCAGCAGGGACAGCTCAGCGACACGAGTCAGGCCTGTAGGGTGAACGGCATCAAGATGGAGATACAAGGGCAGCCCCATCCGCTCTGTTCGAACCCACAGAGTTACTCTGGTCAGTTCTATGACCAAACCGTTGGCTTCAGTCAGCAAGATATGAAAACTGGTTCATTCTCCATTTCAGAAGCCAACTGCCTGCTCCAGGGGGCCAGCGCCGAAAACTCTGAATTACTCTCCCCAGGTGCTAACCAGGTGACAAGCACAGTGGACAGCCTCGACAGCCATGACCTGGAAGGGGTGCAGATTGATTTTGATGCTATCATCGACGACGGGGACCACGCCAGCCTGATGTCTGGAGCCCTGAGCCCCAGCATCATGCAGAACCTTTCCTACAGCTCCTCCCGCCTCACCACCCCGCGCGCATCCCTCCCGCTGCCCGCGCTGTCCGTGAGCACCACCAACATGGCCATCGGGGACATGAGCTCTTTGCTGACCTCCCTCGCGGAAGAAAGCAAATTCCTTGCAGTGATGCAGTAGGCAATAGGGAAACGGCTGCCAACCAACGTGAAACTTTAGGAGTTTAAGATGAAATGGACTCGGGTTTGGGCCGGTTTGTTTTTTGTTTTAGTTCTGTATGTATTTTAGCAATCTCATCTCACCTAACTGGGATGTGTTTCAAGTATATTCCTTTTATGGAAAAGGACTCTGAACAACCCTAAAGTATTCTAGGGAGAAACTGTCTTCCATTTCAGTTTTGAATCAGTATTGTGACACTCAAACCATCCTCTTGGTTTCCTTTATTTTTTTTTTTTAACTGCAAGCCCCCCCCTTTTTAGTAAACAGTGTAAATGTGTGATGTGCACGTTCTTTTCAAAGAGAAGTCATGCAAGAGTTTCGATGTGTTTCTCATACGAGAGTTTTGATGTGTCTCTCTGTTACTCAAAGGAAATAGGAGTTGGTGTGCTTTTGACCAAGGGGTTACACTTACAGCTTTTAAAATTTTCCCTTACATGTGCTCTGTGTTTCTTTTTGTTTTTTGTTTTCTTGGGTGTTTTTTGGGTGTTTTTTGTTTTTGCTTTTTGGTTTTGATGGTGTTTGTTTGTTTTGGTAATTCCCACATTGGGCACAAAAACCAGAATATGGATAGTGAATTTAAGAATCCTTTGTGGGTGTGCTGTAGCAGGCATAGCCAATTTTTGACGCACTCCCCATCCCAGTTCAGGTCAGGGTTGCATGCAAGCAGGAATTTGGGACTCTGGCAGATAAACACTCGTTTGCTCACGGTTGGGGTTTAGAATTCCTCCTGTCCCTTCGTGCGCTCAGGGCAGGTGCATCTATGTGCTCACTTCCCAGTTATCCACGCTGCCTCTCCGCCCTCCCTCTCCACAACTATTCAGTGTTGCTCCACGCTCCAGGGAGAGAAGGGAAGGGTGGTGGGTTGGCAGCTTCCATCCGTTCTGGCAAGAAGTTAGGTAGATTGTAGAGTGAAGCTACTGGGTAGAGATAGTGTGGGGAACATTTGTGGGTTTGCTGTGTTTGTTGATTATAGTTCCATCTCTTCACTCATTATCATAGATAACTGAGAATTGATTATATATAGCTCTAAGTATTTAAGTATTTAAAAGACCCAGTGGCAGGCTATTTCATTAACATACCTTCATTCCACTGTAGCAAAGGAGTATTTCTATTCTAAGTGTCCTATTTTAAGGGATTTATAACAGTTGTAAAGGAAAAAGCTGACATACAATGACATTTGGAATAAATCACTTTAACCATTGTTAGTGTTTGTAAGTGCTAGGGAAGATGGTCAGTGGCTGAGTGGATGCCTTTTCTTACACCTTCTCTATTAAACAAGGCATCTGGTTAAGAAGTTAAATGTTCTATGCAGTTAGTCCTTCACGTGGACTTAATTGGTATTTTTGTTTGGGATTAAAACATTTAAAGACTAAAAAAGTGCAGCTACTTCCCATGTGCAGCTGATACACATAAAAGACATACTATGTGTGTACAGAGTACATGGATTATCCAACATTTTACATTCCAAAATGTGTAAACTATTAAAAATAAAATATTAACACCTCAGACTACCTTCTCTGTTTCATCCCATTGACCCTGGAAGTTGGATTTAGCCAAAGTGACTCATGAGTCAGTTGTGTGGCTTTTTGCCCCCTTTATTCCTGCCATTTAAATTCATATTAGATGAGTCAAGTAAAATAAAACATTAGACAATAGGAAAAAATGTTAGAACCAGCCCATTTTTCTCATATTCATGATCTCTCCTTTGGACCAAGAATCTCAGCGTGGAGGGAAATTTGCCCTTTGGAACTTTGTGTCTGAGAAAGTTGGGTTTGTTTTCAGCGGAATGTTCCTGAAACCACTGGGAAGGGTGCCGAGACTTCTCCTGCTGCCCTCCCACAACCAGCACCTGCTCTTAAGTCCAAGGATGCATCTGCTTTGGAACAGAGCCCAAAAGCGAAAGACAGCTACTGATCTGAGCTCAATGGATCTGAGCAACAAAAAAGAGCCAGGCTTTTTCTGTGTTCCTCAAAACAGTCCATGACCCGGTCACAAAATCAGTGGTCCACTCCCTGAATCTCTTTTTTCCACAAAAAGCAGAATCACTACATCCTAATCTTACCTTACATGCTCTCACGGTTTGACCTGACCCTGTTCTTGGTTTCCAAGCTTCGGACCTAGGCGTTCTGCAGCCACTGAGTGAGGACGGCGGCCCCTGGCACCACCCTGCCCTCCTCCTCCATCAGAGTCCCTCCCCGGTCAAACTCCCAGATGTGACCTGCACTTCTCAGTGACCCTAAATTCCTACCTCGCCTGCCCTCCATGGAAGGACAGACGGCAACTGGCCACCGTGGGGGAGGACCGTTGTCATCCTGGGTCTCTGCTTTGCCCTGTGGTGATTCAGGGGATTCTCCGCGTGGCTACCATTCTTTACCTTTCCATGCTTGCTTTTCTTCCTCCGGCCCTTAGGTTTGCAGAGATAGACCTACTTCAGCGCAGCCCTTGGCTTCTGTCTGTGGAAATCTCAGAAAGATGGGGAAGAGGGGAGAGGGAGGAGGAGAGTGTACTTTTCCCGAGCGCTGCGATGCGCCCTGAAGGTCAGTGGAAGGAAGGTCTGTTGGGGCCACTTGGAAGCCTTCTGTCTGTAGACTTGGCTTCTCTGGCAGGACGCACCCCCATTCTCCAGCCGCCAGCCTCCTCCCCATGTCTCTGACCCTCCCTGCCGAGGGAGACCGCAGCGACTCATGAGTGACCCCCCTTACTTCTCAATGCAGGCTCGTGCCTGCTTCTCCTGTTGAACATCCGTGTGAACCATGTTTTTATTCGTTAAACCGTTTTATTTCCTAAAGAGCTAGTGAGACTGCCCCTGCTCCTCATACGTTGGCTCGTCCCCTCGAGCCGCAGAGTTGTGATTCTTGCGATGTATGTGCCTTATTTTCTGTTGATCTTGTTGATGCGAGGGACCAGCCCCTGTTGCCCGATCGCCGCGCGGGGGTGCGCGCTCCGGGGCCCCCCGAGCGCGCCCGCGATCCGAGCAGAGTCCGCCGTCTTGTACCTGGTTTCCCGTGTTGTTTGAACTGATGGAGGATGTTCTCTTCAGACAAGTTACTGTTGTGTATCCCGCAAACGTGTAAAAGAAAAGACGAGTTCATTTTTTTCACCTTTTTTAGATTTTTAAAAAAAAAAAATAAAATGTGTAATCCTTTTTTAAAAGAAACACATGTAAATACATTTAAGTATTGTAGGCATAGTGTTCGGATGTGGCCGGCTCTGGGCCTTCTCGGATCAGCCTGCAGCCGTGCGATGCCCCCTCTCCGCGTGCGATGCCCCCGTGCCCACCTCATGCCCAGGGCCGCAGTCCCGCCACACGTGAACTCTACTTTTGCTTTCGGAACCACCTAGTCCTTTTGTAACAAAAAGAAAGAACAATGTTTCTTACAATGTCAATAAAAAACGCTTTGTACTGAAATTGTTCCGGGGTTGTTTATTCGATCCCTAGCTAAACAGAAAGGTGCTGCCTTGGGAAAACTACAGAGCTGGCACTGGGACGCACTGGGACTCAGAGCCCACTCCCCCCACCCTTACCCTCTCCTCCCCGCCCTCCCCAGCCCTCCCCCCATGGGCCATATGCAAGCTGAGCTGCACTTCTGCCCCAGACTCAGATTCCTTGTCCCCAAGGCTGAGAATAAGAGCTGGTGTGGCTGCTGGTGGCAACCTCGGGGTGTGCACCTGGGAGGCACACCAGTTGTAACCCTAATTGTTTTTCTTAATTTCATCATTTTGCCAAACTCTGGGGAAGGAGTGTGAATATGGTTCAGTGTCTAACAACTGAGCTTGTTTCTCTTCTATAAATTATCCTCTCCTTTCAAAGGATATAGGGTATAATACCATTCACAGGAAACAACGTGGTGGAAACCTACTTTTCTGTGGCTTTTAAGAACTGACTTTAGACAGAAATGTAAGCGATTTCTCTAATTTGTCTTTTCTTCTATTTTTTTTTTCAGTATTATTCTCTAGATCACCATAAAAGCCTCCAAAGGGTCCCCTTTCTGAGTAGCAGCAGGTGTCCTCTGAGCCCCTAGCTTCCCCTGGTTGGCAGGATCCCAGGCCTCCGCAGATGGGTGTGGCCTTCGAGCACAGGCTGGTGGCTACACCAGCAAGCCCGAAGGGGACCCCCAATCTGTGAGTGATGAATGGGTGCCTCCCCCATGGGGCTTCTGCAATCATAGAGAGGATTCATGCTCTCCTAATCCACAAGAGAACAATTTCTCCCATAAACCCAGTATTCTTTGCTTTCATAGCTATAGCCCTCATGTAAGGTATCCAAATGAATTCAGAAAAAAAGAGGAAAAAAATGAATTTATACTCTACCATAGGAATAAATCACCAGCATACGAAGATGTATTCCACGTAGTAAGTCAGAGTAAAAGAGGAAAAATGAGGCTCATAGAAAGGACAGGAGGGGATTGGGATGCCCCCAGGAATGGGGTACATTCCAGAGATGCAGCTCCTGTGATCAGACAGGAGCGGCTCAAGGCTTGGTTTAGTTATTTTTTAATTTGTTTTTACTTTTAAAGATTTATTTATTTGATAGAAATCACAAGTAGACAGAGAGGCAGGGGAAGCAGGCTCCCCACTGAGCAGAGAGCTTGATGCAGGGCTCGATCCCAGGACCCTGAGATCATGACCTGAGCCGAAGGCAGAGGCTTTAACCCACTGAGCCACCCAGGCGCCTCTTGAGGATTGGTTTAAAACATGAGAAGGAGACTTCGAAGCAGAGTTGGAGGTAAAATGGTACAGATGTAATGCACTCAGTATTTCATAAAGGTTTAAGTAATTTGGAGAGTTCAGAGATGTTATATATTACCCAGATGAGAACTTCATAAGAGAACACTAGGATAGAAGGAAAAATTAATCCACTGTCAAAATGAATTCAGAAAAAAAGAGGAAAAAATGAATTTATACTCTACCATAGGAATAAATCACCAGCGTACGATTCATCCTTTTCTCCTCCTGTGTTGCTCTTTTCTTGGCAGTCCCCACTGCCCCCAACACTTTGGTTTTGCTTCATAATGCCTTTACTATTCCAAATAGTAAAGGGCTCATCTTTCTGTTAATATTAGCTTTCATTTAAAAAAAATTATTTTACCAACATAGACCTAGATGATTATGCCTACCTAGTTATTCAACCTCTTTATATTTTTTAGAAATAATCATTGAATCTAAACTATTCTTTTGCTTTTTGAAATTTCCCGTGTACTGTGTGGCCATGGGTATCAGTGCCTACCCATGAGGCAGAGGCATGAGATCTTGGGTTCTTCACATTTTCTCACCTGAACGGAATCTTCTACTTCTTCCCCTGCAGGTTCTACCCTCCCTCAACCCGCAGGAGTGGGTTATGAGGGTCGGTGGCTGCAGGCGACATACATTTGATTTGGGAACGTCACACAGACAGTAGCTACCACAGCAGTGCCTGGGTGACTGATACTCTGTCCGTATTCCTTGATCGGGACTGAGGAGGGCAGGTGGACCAAACACAGGGGTGTGTGCCTGTAGGCGCCAGCCCGGTAGGAGGGACAGACACGGAACCACAGAATACAGTGGCATGCGCAGTGGGAGATGATGAGAGGGAGTTCAGTTGGGGCACTGCCCCTCGGAAGTGCATAGGATAGGGCTTCTCCACATCTGTATTGCTGACATTGTGCCTCAGTGAACCCTTTTTGGGGGGAATTGCCCTATATTCTGTAGGATGTTTAGGGAATTCCAGGCCACTGCCCGCTAGGCACCAGTAGCATCCTCTCTCCCAAGTTGTAACCACCAAAAATGTCTCCAGACATTCCCACCTGTCCTGTGTGGGGAGGATGTTTCCAGAATGAGAGGGGATGGAAGGCAATACAAGGACGGACATAATACAGGCAGGTGCCCCAAAGACAGACTTGGGTACAGACCCAGACTCCAGGGCCTTTGATACATAGGTGACAGATGAAGTCAATGGTGAGAGCTCCATTACCAGGCGCAGGTGAGCAGAGTTGAGGAACAAGCTCCAAGGGACACTGCCCTGTGGCCCGGAGCAGGGGCTGGCACTAGGGAGGGGGGGGGCCGAAGAGGACAGGGCATTTGGGAGGCAGTAGACGGTGTGGCCTAGAAACAGGCAAATAACCAGGAGGCCCGTGCGGTCATACACACCACGTAGATCAAGTTAAAAGTGGCGTCAAAAACACTGGGTTCAGGAATTCAGACCCCCCTGGGTGGTGGTGGGGAGTGCTTGGGGACAGAAACCAGGTGGAAGCTGCTGAGCATCAAACAGCAGGAGAATTTCGTGGCCTTTTCTGAGCAGCGTGACCCATTTCATCACATTCGAGATGCCGTCGACACTAAGACACCGGTTACTCCGCGTGTCACCAAGAGAGACAATGCTGGGATAACACTGTGACGGGCGCCTCCTGTACTCTAGAGGGCTCCTCACGAGGTCAGTGGTGTCACTGAGGTGGAGAAATGGGCAGGCCATAGAGTGTGAAATGCGTATTTCCAAGGGAAAGGAAAGACAGGGGTCAAGGAGAGGTGGAAAGTGGGATTATTCTTGTGTTTGTTCCCCTCCCCTGCCCTCCCCTCCCATCCTCTCCTGTCCCCTCCCCTGCCCTCCCCTCCCCTGCCCTCCCCTCCCGTCCTCTCCCATCCCCTCCCCTGCCCTCCCCTGCCCTCCCCTCCCCTGCCCTCCTGTCCCCTCCCCTCCCCTGCCCTCCCGTCCCCTCCCCTGCCCTCCCCTGCCCTCCCTTCCTTGCTTCCTTCCTTCCCTCCCTCCCTCCTTCCATTCACCCATCACGCAAAAAGCCTGTATTCACCCTCCAAGAGGAAAGAGGCGGAACAAAGGGTGGTGGTGGTGTTAGAGCGAACAGAACAAGCTTCACAAACGACTGGATGGGGGGACAGACGCCTGTCCTCCTGCGAACTAGGGAAGGGACGAAGAGGAGGGCTGGTTTAGACAGATGTGTGGAATGGAACTTATGGGGGACAAGACTGAAGGGGGAAATTATTTCGATCTTCTCGGGGACACTAACTTCTAAAAGGTATTTATGTATTTTCCTTATTTATTCATTTTAGAGAAAGCGTGGGAGAGGTGCGGAGGGAGAGGCAGAGAATCACATGCAGCCTCGAGGCAGGGCTTGATCTCACCACCCTGCGATTCAGGACCCTGAGATCATGACTGAGCCAAAACCAAGAGTCAGAGGCTGACTGACTGAGCCCTCCAGGTGCTGCCGCCACCCCAGGGCAGCGAACTTTCAAACCCACCTTTGGCACGTATGGTGGGGGCCGTGTAAGACAGTGGGAAGGGCAAGAGCCACCTTGGACTCACCTAGAGCCCAGAGCTGCTCTGCTCTAGGGAAGCAGGAGGGGGCACCGGGAGGGGCTACTGTGGGCCCTGCGTGATGGGTCCCCAGCTTCTTCCCGCTCGCCAGGTGGCGGACTTGCTCCCCGCCATGGTGCCCAGGACCCATAGGCTTTCCATCATTCGCGCTTCACCAAGGACACAAGGAGCTTCCGTGGAAACCTCAGTCAGTGGTGCACAGGGGTAAACAGGTTTTCAGGTTCCAGGCCTACTCTTGAAAAGCTCCAGGCGGACTTCCCCACTCTTGCCTGGGCTTGCTGCCTGCCAGAGCTCTGCGGGGCCCCGTTCATACCATTGTGTCATTTCCGCCGTCCCCTCCGTGAGCCTTCGCAGGCCCCGGTGGAGTGAGCTGAGGAAGTAGGCCGGACAGAGCTCCAGCAGCACAGGCCCCCTCAGCCGAGGGCCCTCCCCGGGGGACGGGACAGGGCCTGCTGCAGGTGCACTGTGGGAGGGCAGTGCTCCTGGGCTGGCTTCGGCTCTTCCCTGCAGGGCTTCTAATTAGCATGTGTGCACAAGTTCCATCTAGAAGGTTCCCCGGTCCCTCCCCTGAGAGGCAGCTAGAACGCTCACCTGTCCCTGCTTTGGAAAAAGGTCTAGCCTTTAAATGTGGGCCTCTGCCTCCAGGGTAAGAAGAACGGTTTTACATGGGGCGCCTTCGGTGGCTCCGTGGGTTAAAGCCTCTGCCTTCAGCTCAGGTCATGATCTCATGGTCCTAGGATAGAGCCCCGCATCACATCAGGCTCTCCGCTCAGCGGGGAGCCTGCTTCCTCCTCCTCTCTCTGCCTGCCTCTCTGCCTACTTGTGATCTCTGTCTGTCAAATAAATAAATAAAATAAAATAAAAAATAAAATCAATCAATAAATCAAAATAACCCGACCTGCGTTTGGTGACGTTTAGGACCCAGAGCATCACTCCTGGTGCTGTGCCAACGCCCTGACTAAGGAGCTAGATAGCTCCTGACAGTGGAATTAGGCCTTCTCTGAGGGCAGCTGAGGGGATGCAGGAAGAGAACCCAGTGGTCCGCTCCTCTGCACAGCCGACCCACTGGGACCGCCACGCCGGCAGTGGCCTCCCAAGGGAGGCGAAGAGAAGGCTGACCCTCTGGGGAGCAGCCAGCAGCTTGGTACGGATTGCATTCTGCGGGTCTGTGTTGTTCCACTGGGCTGTGAAGCCTCCCCTGCTCAGGGACACCACGTGACACGCCCCCCCCTCCCAAGTTGGGCTGCGGATACTTTGAGATCCAGCCCTCAGGGCCTACAAGGGCCAAACGCACTGTGGAGGTGTGACTCACAGAGCTCCCGGAGGAAAGAGAGGCAGCCAGCTGGCAGAGGATCACTGAAGAGCCAGGCCAAGGAATTCCGTTGCTCTTCGGATGGAGGCAAACAGCTCGCTACCTCCCTTCTCCTCCCTCGCTGAGGCGCAGAGGTGGGTGTGAGTTGGGGCTCCCCGGCAGAAGGGAAGGAACCAAGCTGCTTCTCTGACCACCAAGATAATAAGGGGTCGGTGGCCACGTCCCCAGGGAGTCAAGGCCAGAAATACCTGCGTTTTCTTTTGAGGGTGATTCTGATACCCCCACAAATTTACCCAAAACATACCCAGGCCCATGGCCCAGGCACAACTTTTAATAGGCAGCAAGTGTGGTAGGCCAGGAAAATCGCATCGTCTAACAGACCAATGGGGAAGTCCTGCGTCATGGCCACGATTGTCCACGAGCTCCTGAACAAGAGACCACGTCCCCCTGCACCTCTTGGGCTCTCTGGCTCACTGTCTGTCACGACCCAGTGACAGCCAGTGGTCCCCCCCGCTGATCTTCAGAAACTGGCTTCTCCATGAACCCAGGCCGCTCTGGACACCTCCCATTTGACCTACATCCTTCCAAAGATGAAGTCATGAGACGGCATAATAAATATTTCCCCTGAAGTTCACGCAAAGAACAAAATCCACAGTTCCCGTGGAGGCTCCCTCCCAATTCCCCTTGACCTTGGATAACCGTGTCCCTTGAGTGGAGGTAACAGGTAACCTGTGCTGCAGGCTCACCCACCCCTCCCTCTGCTCCCTCCTGCATCTCCAAGGCAGCTGGGAGAAGAGAACAAGGTTCCATGAACCTACGAGACAGAAGGTCAGGGAATAACCCTCCTGTGGATTGCCTTGAGCTCGAGTCTCTCCCTCCCTGTGTAGCTCCAGACGACTGGGGGTCACTTCCCACTGCTCCGACTGGGCCCCTCACAGCTTCCAACATGGCAGTGATCCAGCTTGTTTGAAAAGCATTCTGAAGCCATTGTAAATCAAGAGGATTTAGGATTCAGCCTAAAGGAAGGTTTTTGGAAATAAGCTGATTTTAACCCAACCTTGCCAGTCGGGTGCCCTAGAATTTCAGCTTCATTCAGACCTAGGGTTTCCCTCAAAGAAGGACCGTGAAGTGAGTGAGGGGAAGGGATGTTCTGACCCCATCCCAGCTGGGGTCCTGCAAGTTGGTTCTGGTCCTCTTCACCTGGCCGGTGGTGTTTGCACGGGTCCCTCGGGGTAAGACTTCGTTTTCTACAAGTCTGCTCCCCCTCCCGAAGCCAGCTGCAAGTTCAGGGTTCCCCAAGCCTCCCTCACTCTGATGGACTATAAGTTCAGGTGTTCCCATGATCCCTCAGGTCAATCATTTTCTAGAACCACATGCAAATATTGATGTTCATTTTATTACAAAGCGTGCAGCTCGATATGTGGCCAAATGAATGCAGGCAAAGGGCACAGCCTAGGAGGTTCTTGACCTTAGAACTTCTCTGCCCCACCTTGTGTGGTCAGGGTCCGTCACCTTCGGGACATATCAGTGCATTCACCAACCATGAATCTCCCTGAATTTCAGTGCCCAGTGGTTTTATCAGGGCTCATTATGAAGGCATAATTGAGAAAATCACTAGCCATATGACTGACCTCAATCTCCAACACCGCCCCCCAGACGTCAGGTTGGCTCAAGATTGCAAACTAATCTAATCACAGGGTAAGTTCGCCAGTGACAGTCCCCATCCTGAGGCTATCCAGGACCCATCTTGGTCACCCCATTAACAAAAACTCACCTGTGATCCAAGAACTTCACAGATAATGAAGTCACTGCTCTCACTGGGGAAATGCCAAGGGGCTTTCAACCTCCCCTAGTTCTCTACTATGCAATAGGGGGCTTCTCCTTGGAAATATCCAGAATGAAGAAAGAAGAGGTGAGAATAAGCTGTGCTTGGAGCAGAGATTCCTGCTCCCTGGAGAGCAGCTGGCCCCGGCTGCCTCAGGACAGAGTGCCAGCTCGATGTGCAGCTTAACCTCTGGGCCTCAGTGTTTCCATCTGCAAAAGGGGCTGAATTATAATGTCTCCCCCAGAGTGGTTGTGGCTTGAAACAGTGGACGTAGAATGCCTAGTGTGTGCGCAGTGCCCAGCAAACGCTCCATGGAAGTGTTTATTGTTGCTGTGCCTCCTTTTTCCTCACCGGTCCACTGATTCCATGCAACAGGTGCCTCCAAGGAGGCCCACAATGTGCAAGAAGACAGAGGGCTGCCAGAGCCAGAGGCCCCTACAGGGGCACACATTCAGCCCCTCACTCGTCAGCCGGCGTGCCTGCTTGTCTGTTCTTGACTCAGGGCCCACGTAGGATGTGCACGCCAGGCTCATCGGGCCCACAGGTCCCTTCCTGCAGACCTGAGACAGAAGAACCGAAAAGTCCAAAGGAACAGATACCAAAGCTGGTCTGTCTGAGGTATAATAGGTCCTAATGAACAGTGATGCTAGGATGTAGACGTCTTAGCTCTGAGAGAGCAAAAGAGTGCAACGATTTTTTTTATAAAGATTTATTAATTTATTTATTTGAAAGACAGAGATGACAAGTAGGCAGAGAGTCAGGCAGGGAGGGAGGGAGGAAGCAGGCTCCCCGCGGAGCAGAGAGCCCGGTGCTCGATCCCAGGACCCTGGGATCATGACCTGAGCCGATGGCAGAAGCTTTAACCCACTGAGCCACCCACGTGCCCCAGAGTGCAACAATTTTTTAAAAAACATTTTATTATGTATACACCCATATCCAGAGGGTGGATATCCATATCCCATAATCCAGAGGCATGTTGCTACCGTTTCAGCCTCCGCCCCTGAAAGCTCCCCCCTCCCCGGGGTGCCCCCCTAAACTCCCCCAATATTGCCCCCATGAATCCCCCCACAGGTTTCCCTCCCCTCAGGGCACTGCCCCATGACTCCCAACAACGCTCCCTCCATGGCTCCCTACCCCCAGCTCCCTCTTCTCCCCTAAGGCGTCCCCCCAAGACTCCCCACTTTCTCCCATACCTCCTCCCTCCCCCCAGGATAACTCCTAAGGCTCTCCCTACAGCTCCCCACTCCCTGACCCAAGGCTCTGTCAGGGCTCCGCCCCGCCCCCACCCCCCACGGCTCCCTGCCGAGGCACTTCCATGGGATCCATGTGTCCTTCTCCTGCCATGAGGTTGGGCTCAGAGACTGTCCCTGAAGCTGCGCAGACCCCTTGTTCCAAGCTCACTTTAGTTATTTCACTGCACTGACTTGGAAAGCCAAGGATTATTTCTTACCGATTATTGTATCACACGTTTTGTTCTTGGGATGCTTCAGGTATTTAGATTTTGAGATAAACGATTTTCTATAGAACTTTGGAATATATGGGACACCTGGGTGCTCAGTCAGTTAAGCGTCTGCCTTCAGCTCAGGTCATGATCCCAGGGTCCCAAGATCGAGCCCCGCATCGGGCTCCTTGCTCCATGGGGAGCCTGCTTCTCCCTCTGCCTCTACCTGCTACTCCACCTGCTTGTGCTCTCTCTCTCTCTCCCTCTGTCCAGTAAATAAATAAAAATTCTAAAAAACCCCATGAAACCTAAAAAACAAACAAAAAACTCCAGCATGTGACTCAATGGTAAGTCTGGTGACCAGAAACAGTTCTATGCAAAGACAGCCACTCCTAATATCTCAATGTGCTTACTTCCAGTTTTTGTGGTGATGAATTTCTTTTTTTTTTTTTCAAATAAAGCTCACTTTCTTATAAAATGAATACATACTCCTTGCAGGAAATAGGGGAAAAAAAAGGTCACTTGTCATTCAACCACCCAGAAATAACTACTGTTAACATTTTGTGATCTAGTTCTGGGCCACTCACACGTCACATCATCACAGGTCAGATGATGAAGGAGCATCAGCCACAGGTCTGCGAAGACAAGATGGGCCATCCAGGCCTTTTACTCTTAGCCCAGATCCTAGAGCAGGTGAGTGCCCCGGGGGCTGCCTGGAGCAGACCTCGCAGGCATGAGCCAGGTCTGCAGGTGGCTGTCAGATGGCCGGAGGTGACCGAGGGCTGTGGGGCTCCCAGGAGCCGGCAGGTTCGTTCCTTTTCCAAGAGCTGCTCAATGGCTAACCCCCAGGAGGGGTGGGGCCCTTCTCTACATGGCTGAGATCCCGCTGGTGCTCTCTGCATCTCTGTTCTTCCTTGTGGGTTGCCCTTTCCCTCGACCTGGCAGGGCAGGGCACCGGGGGCTGCCGGCGGGGACACCAGGACCCTTCGATCCTTGGTCATGGCACGCTGGGGCCTCCAACCCCGGTAGGGCGCTGGAGCAGCCCAGACTTTGCAGGTATTAGTGGCGCGTGTGTGGGGCTGCTGGTGGGGCTGAGGGGGGAGTCCTGAGGGCAAGTGTCGTCTCTCAGAGAAACTGGAGCTGAGCCTGAGTGTGACCGTCAGCGCTCTCTCTCTCTCCCCCTCCTTTTCTGTTGCCTTATTGCCATCCTTCTCTCTATACCTCTTCTGCAACACACTGGCTCGTGTGGTGTGGCACGTGGCAGCCCACGTCCCCCGGGTGGCTGTCACCGGAGGAGATGGATTTTTTTTCTCAGTCCCGGCTCCAATGTTCCTGGGAAGGGTGTAGGGATGGCTCAGCCAGCTTAGATGCTGTGCTTGTCTTAGCCAAGGATCAGAGGTTGGAGAGCCCCCCTGTGCATGGCTTGGGGGCAGTGGGGCTCTCTAGGGGCTGCACACTCACATCAGGCCACAGGCTAGAAGTGGTGGGGACGAGGGGTCCCTCCGAAAGAAGGTGCTCTCTGGAAATGAGAAAGAACACCTTGAATGCCAGCTGCTTCCCTCGAGTTCCGATGGAACCCGATCCCATGGTTATGAAGACCGCCCCTGTCCGATCCTTCTTAATACATTTTCATCCTTCATTCTCCAAAGTTTTCTTGTCTCCCGTCACATGGTCCTGAGATACGGTGTTTACTTAGAAAACTCACCAAGCCACTGGGGTTTAATTGCATTTCTTGGTGCTTTCGGAGTAACTGAAGCTGAGTCCCCGACTTCGGGGTCCAGTGAAGTAGGGTCATAGCTACTGTATCCACAGAGACGGCCACAGACCTGGCTGCGGACCAGGCCACAGAGCCAGCCACAGATCCAACCACCAGACCGGGTTGTATTTTGCAGCAGAGAGAAGAAAGCTTCCTGCCTGTGACCACTCAGCAGCCATTAAGTGGCACATGCCAGACTCTGGATTCAATCCTGTCTTCACGTTCCTGTTAGGGACTCGAAGCATGGTCGCAGGGGGTCACTGAGGAGTATGGCGACGGTCAGTCCTGCTGAGCTTGGGGCAGGCAGTGTGCTCATCTACACAGAGGTGGTCATTTATGGTCCTTGTCCCACTGATGTCAGCTGGATGACCTGGGGCAAGTTGACAGGGCTGTGCCTCAGTGTTCCCGTCTGTGAAACAAGATGACAGGACATAAGTTACTGCCTCAGTGAGAGAGAGATGAGCTAACTCTTAGACAGTTGTGGAGGCGGGGCACCAGGAAAAGAGCTGGAGTTCACAGTTCAAGCTCCAGAGAAGGGGTCCAGGGACATGAGCGAAATGTTGGGACCAGGCAATGTCCTTTCAGGGGAATGACAGGGTAGCAGAGGAAGGCATAGAAGATGGCATGAGATGGGAAGGGGGGTGGGAGACGACAAGGTTGGCCGGAGAAAGGGGTGGGCTGAACGGGTTGATAGGAGCAAAGACTCAGGCTAAGTTTACCAGGTCCTGACTCCCAATGAGGGAATCTGGGCTTGGCCACGAGGACCGGAACCTGGGGGATGGGTGACAGCAGGTGAGCTGGGGGCTGAGGGGCTGTGCTTTTGGAGAACAATTTAGACCAAGACCTAGAAGGCCAGAGCGAGTCAGCAATGCCCTGTGAGGAGGGAAGCCCCATAGGCTACGAGAACAGGCCAGGCCTTACGGAGTTTAGGGTCCAAAGGCAGGACCTTAAACTGTGTCCTTATCCCTATGAAAGGAAGACAAGGTGTATTTCCAGGACACTCAGCCAGCAGACCGTTTCCCACTGCCACTTCTTTCCCTCCCTACTCACTCCCCTCAGCGCACGTTTGGAGACCCTAGGAGAGGAGCTGGCTGGAGGGCATTTAATAGTGGTCTCGGGGCAGAACTGAACTTTGCCGGCCTCCGCCCGTGCTGTACTGCCACCCTGTGGTGGAGGCGGGAATTACACCCACTCCCTTCCCCGTTCAGAGCTACCCTAGCCCAGTCCATATCTGTCCTCTGGGCTGATGGGGAAAGAACTGAGGAACCCAGAACGTGGAACTGTTTCCCTTTTAGAAGTGTAATGTAGGGATCCGGGGCGCCTGGGTGGCTCAGTGGGTTAAGCCGCTGCCTTCGGCTCAGGTCATGATCCCAGAGTCCTGGGATGGAGCCCCACATCGGGTTCTCTGCTCAGCAGGGAGCCTGCATCCTTCTCTCTCTCTGCCTGCCTCTCTGCCTACTTGTGATCTCCATCTGTCAAATAAATAATTAAATAAAAATCTTTAAAAAAAGAAGTGTAATGTAGGGATGGGATATTAGGTCAAAAATGGTATCCTGAGAGATTAGTTCAAATGTGCTTGGGATTCTAAATTTATTTGGAGAAACATCCCTGCTGCGACTGCTGACTTCCCATCATCTGAACCCTTCCCCTGACATGGTCTTTGTTTTCTACTGAACACAAACAGGAAGGAGTCCTTGGGCTGCCTGGGACGGAGAGGCAGCTGTGTGCTGGCACCAGCCCCCCACCGAACACACGTGCATACTGCCTGGACAGTGTTGTCCAGCTCCGTGAACCAGGACAGCCCCTAGGCTGGAGTGAGCAGATGTGGCATTCCCTAGAGTTCTTGCCTACCTCCAGTTTCCTTTCTTTTTATAAAGCTGTGCCTCCTTTTCTTTTGGAAGGCACACACAGGATGCCTTCTATTAACCCCCCTTCCTTGTTCCCCACCTCTGTCCAACTCCGTGAGACGGGGGTGAGGCCAAGTGTTCAGAAGCACAAGTTACAACAGGATGAGGATGAACTTTGAATTCTGTGTCCCGGAGGAACCATGACTCTGTCTGGGTCATTCACTCTTAGGTGAGCCTGATTCTTTCTCTGTAAAATGGGGTTGATCTCTACCTAGTAGAAGGGTTGTAAGGATCACATGAGGTATTTGCTCTTTATTCCACTCACCCCAGGCCTCCCAGCAAAGTCCTTTCCCCCCTTATTTACTTGACCTTGAAACTTCATTGGGTTGTGATCCTTATGTGCAAGTCCAGACATTCTCCTCCAAACGCGGATACACGTAACATCTGTACAACCAGAAGGATGCAAATCCACCCTCCAAAAGGAGAGGAGCAGGTCACGGTGATGACCACGTATGCCCTCCAGGAAGCCCAGGGACAGGGAAACTCAAAGACTTGAAGGGCAGAAGGTAAAAGAGATTAAGGCAAGTATCCAAGGCTCCAAGCTGCGTCTGGACAGAGCTCGGCCAGCTCAAGGGCAGAGCTCACACAACTGTGGGTGCATGGTCTGCCTCCGGGAGGAAAGCACGGCAGGCCAGAGGGTTACGGGACTCAGGAGCTGTGTGTGCAGGGGGAGGAGGATCCCTGCATGCGAGGAAGTGGGGTTTCTTGGGGGTCCAGGAAAGGAGGGGAGAGTGAGCAGAAGGTCACGGACAGTCTGGGTGAAACAGAGGCTATGAGACGCGGGGCGGTGGGGAGGGGAGCCAGCATGGGGGACTGGAGGAGGAGAGAAGGACATCAGGCGCCAGTGTCCAAGAGGGCAGGGAATCGGAGCTCCTGTGAGGGGCATCTCCGCTCATAGTTCATCTCAGATGGCCTCCAAGTGTTTCTTCAAACAGAAATTATGTACTTGTGGGCGAAAGGAAGGAGAAAAACAAAAGAAATGCAATGGTGTCCCAAAGGGTCCCAAAGGGGACCCTCTGAACAGAGGTCAGGTGTCCCTTGCCCACTGACCTCTAACGACCTGTGATCCTTTGATTATATACGCTCTAGCAATAATCTGGCAGCCAAGGCCACCTTTTCCTGCCACTGAGAATGGCTCAGACTGTGGGTTGTGGGCGTTTTTGTCACGAAGTTCAGCTTAATCACTTGACGAAGTCCAACAGAGAGAGGCGAGGCTTGCTTTCCTGCTCTATCCAGAAGTGCTATGAGACGGTGACGCCGGGAGCCCGGGGAGAAACGGCGGTCACACACTGCCCCCTGGTGACCGCTGCGGTCGTTGCACCGTAGCTGCCGGCCACCTGCCGGACCTCCCTCCTGGTATTTCGCGTTTCTTAGAAGTGATCTTCCCAACAGTCAAAGGCGAGGACCAATTGGGGTGCTTGCCAACCTGTCTGCTCAGGTGTAGGTCCAACCACCCTGCCAGGGTGTGTGTGTGGGAAGAATCCCAGAAAAAAGTGTGGCAGTGGGGTCCGCACGACCCCTTCTGCTGCAGCCCACCTGGGAGAGCGTTTGTGTGATGGTTAAAAGGCAGGTGCATTGCAGACCCAGTGGGATTCAATTCTGGAGCTGCCGCTAGTAGCTGGGTGACCTAGAGAATGGGCAAGTCGCTTAATCTGGCTACTTCTTCTTTATTCAGTCAGCTGAGTTCTGAGCTCAGGTGCCACTGTGCTAGGAAGCCCGAGTTAGCAAAGAAATGGATGCTAACCTCGGGAAGGGTATAACAAGAGGTCCAGCGCTTAGTCCTCAGGAGATGATTCTCAACGATGCTCTCTAGCGTCAGGGAAGGGCGTCTTGGGGATACCGAATGTGAGGACTGGGGACTGCGGTAACTGAACGTTTCTGAGATAACACGAATGAAGCATTTAGTGTGGTGTCTGATGGACAAGAAGCAAGCTCCAAAGGAATCTTACCAAGGAAGGAGACAGCAGGAGGGGTGGGGACAGGGTGGGTGCGGTAGTCCGTGGGACGGATTGTCTAGACTGGCACCCTTCAATAGAAATAGACCGTGAACCACAAAGGCAAGCCACAAACGCAGTTTTCAATTTTCAAGTTAGCCTCATGTGGAAAGTTTTTAGAAAGTGAAATTATTTTCACAATAGTTTTATGTAACCCTCTATATCCAAAATACTGTCAATTCAGTACTCACTCAACGTCAAAAGTCATGAATGAAAGCTTTCACATGTTTTGTTCACACCAACCCCGTATGGTCCAATGTCTACACATTGGTTTGGACTTGCCCATTTCAGACAGTTGATGGCCCTGTGGCTGGCACCTTCCATGTTGGACCCTGCACTCTAGAACGCATTGCCCTAGGGCATGGGAGGAGACAAGACACTGCCTTGGCTCCTAGCCCTGTTGTTGAGCTGGAGCTGCTGCAGCCTTTTTGACACCAGGAGACACGGAATCAGTTCTTGTCAAAGGCTGGCTCAAAATCATCCACAAGGAAACTTCTGGGCTACTGTGTAAGCAAAAAACTAGATTCCTGGGTCCTGTCCCATCTGAATTTCTGGCAGCAGGAAATGTGCAATTTCAATAGGCTTCTCAAGTGATTTGGATGCATTCTTCCCTCTCCTTGCCCATGGAGAAAATGTATTGCTTTGAAGTATAAGATAATATATGTTCCTTCTCTCATGCTTCTCTTTTTGTGTCTGGAACAAGGGTGGACTATTAGAATTATGGAAGCGGTCATGACTTGGCTGCCAGTTTCCCTGTTCTTCTTAAATACCCTTCACCCGGAGTTTAGACTTGCCTGTGTTCAATCACTTCCCTTCACTCGTTCCTGCCCTTGGACTTGGTGGAGGCATACACAGTAAATTTTACAAAGTACCTGAGGAGGCAAAGCTTATGTCCACTAGTGTCCCAGTTTTGCGTCCCCAGAATGTTCCCTCATTCTGCTCTGATTCTCCTACCCCTAGGAGCCAGAGGGGGGCAATTTTTACTTACCTAGTCCACTTTCTGATTTCTATCTCTTATCTCCTCTCTATTGAGTTTCCTACCATAAAAGTTTCTGGGCATGAAGGTAAAAGAAAAGGAGATGGGATAGTACTATTAATGCAAAGTTGATAAAAATCAAAATATTTCATATTTTAAAAGCTTTACATATGGGGTGTTATGTGTCTTTGATATTATATAGTTTTATTTACTCTGCAAAGACCTTAATGTTTCCCGCAGCATGAGAGATAGCTATTCTGTTCCATTTTACAAATGAAATTAAAATTCAGAGAGGTTTAGTAACATGTTTAAGATTACATGGCAAAGACACTTAGCTTGGGGTGCCTGGATGACTCAGCTGGCTAAACATCCAACTCTTGATTTCAGCTCAGGTCGTGATCTCAGGGTCATGAGATCAAGCCCCGTACCAGGCTCTGCGCTTTTTGGGTTGTCTGCCGGAGATTCTTTCTCTCTCCTTCTACCCACCCCTTCGCTCTCTCTCTCTCTCAAATAAATAAATACATCTTTTAAAAAAAAGATTACATAGAAAGCAAGTAGAGACAACATTAGTGTCCATGAAGATAGGAGAGAAAACAACCATGAGCCCAGTCATGTACAGATGTCCTACTCCGTCCCTCTTTGAAGTCACGTGTGACTTACCATACATCTTTTCCTTTTTCTGAACTTCAGTTTCTTTCCTTGACTATGTGATAGTTGTCCTAAATGGACTTGACCATCTCTCTTTTTTTTAATATTCATTTTTAGATCACTTTTCTGGGAAAACAGATCAGGATCTTGAGCTTTTTGTACAAAATATGTATGATGTATGTATTTGTACAGTGTGTAGATGTATGTTGGGGAGCACTCTTGAACAAAGCCTGGAAAGGAGGAAAGAAACAGGACGGGACAGAGGGAGAAGCTGAATTACAACAGGAGGCACTGGTACAGCTCTGATAACTGTCCACCGGAGGCGAGAGAGCCAAGCCTGTGTGTCTTCACAAAGACTGGTCATTGGATTCAGGCTATGCCAAAAGAGAAGTCAGTTTCCTTTGGTTGAGGACAATTCAGGGAAGGGACTCATCTGGGACCATCACTACTCCCCCCTGCTGCCCACACACTCCCAGCAGCTGAGGGAATGGGCGCTACAACCAGAAGAAGGGTCCTGGCTGTACCCCACAGCATCTCCTGTCTTTACCCTGTGCTGTTCAGATTCATTCACTCCATCTAGTGAGTTACCGTGACATCGAAACAGATGCTCCAGTGCTGGGGCTGGTCCCCCTTCCTGAGGAAGCTTTCAGGAAGAAAGCCAGCAGAAGGAACTATATCCACCATCACAACAGCCTTCAGCTGCAAGATATACTCACCATCTCCTTCCTCTATTACTAACTCTTCTTGTTCGCGTTGCCTCTCATCCTTCGTTAGCACCTCTAGGGGTGGCTTACTGGTATGTCACCTCTGTCCCTGAGGGATTGGAGCCCTAGTACATGATATTCTCAATTCAGAGCTGCTATACTTGCCTATTTCTTGTCACATTTGGGCTGGAGAATTCCAAGAGATGGTTTGCTGGGTAACGTGAGGGCCACATCTCTTTTTTGCTCTCATCGTGTGACAGCAGCTGTACCTCCTCCCAAAGATCAAGGTCAATGACACCTGCAAGTCTGGTGATTCCTTCCTCAATTGCTGGACCCCTAACACAAAGACCATCAAAGTTAGCAGGCTTCAGACATAGCTTCAAGTTTAATGGGACCCTTGCAATGTTCCTCATGATTCCACCTCTGGGAATCAGGACCTCTCCTTCTATTGACCCTGGAATTTCAGGAATGGGAAGAACAGATTTCCCAAGTAGATCTGTGGAAATGATAAGCAAGATCATGCCTATTTCAACCTCTTGGTTCTTGGACTTTGTATTCTGCTTATCAGGGTTAGAACATCATGTATGATTTAGGGCTATACCAAATCTGGAGGATGGCATCCCACTCTCACGGAACAGCATCTCCAAGATGGAGCTGCAACAGGTCTTCCTGTTGTTCTATCAGACTGGGAGCTTCTGGTGGTGTGATTTGTCAAAGAACCAGTGAATTCCATGGACATGCGATTCCTGACACAGCTGCTTTGTGACCCCTCCTCAGTCTGAAGTGGTTAAGTGGAATCCCATCTAGGTGGATCAAATACTCCACAAGTCTTTGGATAATGGTGCTGGCAGAGAACCTGTAGGCAAGGGAAAAAAAAAAAAAAAGGTTGTACCCAGAATATTTTTTTCAGTCAAGATGAACCTCTACCCCTTCAAGAGTGGAAATGGCCCAATGTAATTAATGTCACTAAGTAAGCATTTGGTCACCCTGAGAAATGGCACCATATGCTTTGACTCAGCATTGGTATCCATGGCTGATAAATCAAAACTTGTGCAGGAACTGTAGCTAGTTAGCAGTACTGGTGAGTGGGAACCTAGCTGTGGGACCCATGCACAGCCTCCTTCTCTGCTGCTCAGAATGTACCAGTCACGGGCCTATTGTACCAGATCTGAGGTGGCCAGTACCAGAATTTGGCTCTTGTCAATTCTGAGGGTCATTCTTTCTACTTCGTTGTTTACTGGCTCTTCTGTGGTGGTTGCTCACAGGTGGGCATTGACACGTGCTACAGAATCCTCATGTGTTGTACCCATGCTACAGGCTTACCCACATGCCTCTTCCATAGACCTTCTTATTCCTGATCTTCCAAGGTTTTTCTGTCCAGGGCCATGACCCATGGCCAAGACTTTCACTACTGCCCACAAGTCCATACATATTCTCACTGCAGATTGCATTTCTTTTCACAAGCCGTAAATGACCATGTGTGCCACCTGAGCTCTGCCAATGAGGAAGATTTAGCCTTGTCACTGACTTTCTGAACCACCACCTACGTTGGGTGTATCTTAGGACAATCCATTCCATTTGGCACCAACGTACTCAGTCAACTCATCAGTGAAACAAATCCAGCCTGTTTCCTCCTCTGTTCAGTCAATCAAGAGCTGAGGAAGAGACTTCAGTTACAACAGTGGTGGTTGGCATGATGGTATGGGCTGTATACTGATGCATTATATTTGTGCCCTGTTTGTGCTGGTCTCCAATGCACCACATCTAACTTAAAATCGGAACCAGGTGGGTCTAACAGAATTCTGCTCATGATGGGCGGTTCTGGCTCCATGGTTGGTCCCTCGATGCCCTATGGTCCAGCCCACTGTGAAATCTCAGCAACAGGAGCTATTGTTCTTAAGATGGCCTTGCTCCAGAACCTTAGGGATATCCATGGGGATGGTCCTCTCTGGACTTGTCAGAAACACTACCTGATGTCTTCCCCACCATAGATCCTGCTAAAACCACTGGGCCTTTGACATCATGTGGCCCGTGTGAACAGACTATCTACACAGCAGCCTGAGTCTGTTACAGAGTCCTGATCAGCTCTTGGCCCCGTTCAAAGGGAACGATGTGATGCTCCATAGAACTGTTACATATGTGAACCGAAGATGACCTCTGCGTGTGAGCCCCTGGATTGTTTGCTCTTCAGAGCAAGCTGAGACCGATCAGCTCACAACCCCACTGGCATCTAACACAAATTTTTACATATCTAACTGTATTAAACATAACTCAAACAATTTTAGGCATGTAGAGCCTTCCTGTTTCGCACCACCTGCCAAATTACACCCAATATCTGACGGCACAGATAAGCCCCAGGCTTGTAGATATCCTAAGCCGGGGCATTCTCTGGAGCTGGCTGACCCAGAGACTCCCTGTTGTATTGCCGGGCAACATCAGCTAGACTCACAAATCTCTCCCCCGGAGTTCCCTCTGCCCACGGAACATGGTCGGCTGGTATTTTATGACTTTATATAGTTTATCTACACTCTTGTAAGCTCACTTCTTGGGGCATCATGATCCCGTTCTCCACCATGTGACCCAGAAGGTTCTGGCATCTCTGCTCTAGCTCCAAGCTCCCAAGAGCTAAACCAGCAGCATGCGAGCACCATCTGCTGGAGCCTTGCCCCCACATTAACTTTTATATCACAGGAGATATAAGCTGTGCATGAGCTCTTCCTCTCCCTTCTTCCTCCCCGGGATCCATATCCATACGTCACCCCCCCCCCCCCAGTTCCTCCTCTAGTCCACACTGGTTAGATCCAACAGCTCCCTTGGGGCTGGTCCCGTTATCCATCGCTGTATAATGAACTATTCCTAATATGATGGAACGAACCAACAGTCTTCCACTATTATGATCTCTTCATGGTTTTAGGGGGTGACCGTGCTTAGCTGAGCAGTTCTCACTCTGTGCTTAGAGACAGACACTGGCTGGGCTGAAGTCCTCAGGTCTTATGCTATCCCATTTATAGGATTTGACCAGAATCAGAAAATAATGAGAAAAAGAAAATGAGTTAGTGGTTGCTTAGAGCTGAGGAGGAGTGGGGGGCACTGGGCGGTGATAGGTAGGGGTGCAGTGTCCTTTTTGAGGTAATGAAAATGTTCTTTTTTTTTTTTCTTTTAAAGATTTTATTTATTTATTTGACAGAGATTACAAGCAAGCAGAGGGAGAGGGGGGGAGGCAGGCTCCCTGATGAGCAGTGAGCCCGATGTGGGGCTCAATCCCAGGACCCTGAGATCACGACCCGAGCTGAATGCAGAGGCTTAACCCACGAGCCACCCAGGCACCCTGGTGACGAAAATGTTCTAAAACCGATGATTATGATGGCGACAAACAATATAAAGCTATGGTTGATATCCTTTAAAGAGGTGAATTGTACAACATGTGAATTATATCTTAATAAAGCTGTTACAAAAACAGTAAAGAGAAAGCAGGGTCAGTTTGTGATGGGGTGTCTAAATAAATCCTATCTACGGAGACAGGAGACGTAGAGCAAGGATGACGCTGTGACTGACGAAGGGGTGTGTGGTAACATCACTCATATTTGCCAAGAAGGGGGTGTGTAGTGTTTTCTTAGTGACCTTGTTTTTGTCGGCGCTCAGACAGAAGTATGCGGTAGGCGTGTTATGTCTCGCTCCACTATGGTCTCGGAGTGACCATGTCTGGTGGTGGCGTTGGCGTTCTGCGAGACTGCTGACGTCCCCTGGGGGAATAATTCAGACCAGCTGCGAATGCCCACGAGCCCCTACCCTTGCTGAGGCCAGCTCTGGGGGCCGGACCCGTCCTTGGTTATTAAGAGCTGCTTTTCATCTTTCTCATGTGGGTCTACGGGAGATTTATGGACACAATCAGTGGCCTTGTGAGTCCCTGAAATTGTGTGTCACATTTCAGAATGAGAGTGTGAATTTTACAGAGAAAAATCCGTGGAATGTATTAGATTCTTCAGAGTGGCCTGTGAACCCGGAGAGATTAAAAAACGTTGGTCCAAATTTTAATAGTGAATGAATAGGAAATAGGAGACCCTGAAACTCCAGACATTTAGAGGGTACAGTAGGGGCTGCCAAGCTGTATGGGAAAGAAAGGGGAAACTGAGCGAGAGAGTCCAGTCCTTGAAGCCCCTGGAGAATGGCCTCAAGATGGAGCCTAAGACTGCATTGTCAAGGGAGATGTCAGGAAGGGTCGAAACGAGACTGTTGGAGTTCACTGAACAGTTACATCTCGGTGATGAGCCATCACCATGGGATACTATCCCAGGAGAAACTTTTGTAAGAAAAATAGGCATCCGTTTTCCCTGAATGGTTTAGTCATTGACCTGCATGAAATACCTTATGGTTTTCGGATGCTTTGAGTGTGCGAGTATGAGAAGGCACAGCGTCTTACCCAGAGGCAGGGTCAGGCTACAGAGGTCACTGGCCTCCGTGAGTGACTGAGAAAGCCAGGCAGAGTCTGCAAACCTCCCCACAGCCGACGATCCCAGACCAGCGCCCTGACTCACCCCATCCATCCTTCAGCGAGCTCTGGAGGGTGACATTAAATGGAAATTTTTAAAATTCCCAACCGAATGTTTTGTGAAGCATTCACCAGGGAAACAGGAAGTTGCACACCTCATAGCTCTGTGTCTCCAGCTTACGAATGTGTTCCTTTTTTCCAGCCAGGAAGGGTTTGCTCACAGCCTTGCTTGGTCTGAAAAATGCCAGAGATGGGTTTTCCTGAAATATAGTAGTCTCCCCCATTCCTCTGAACTGACAGTGGGGTTCTCCATCTCTATCTGCCTCCACAGCACATGGGAAGAAGGAAGGGGGACAGTTAGTTACCCTCTTGACTCTATTTGGAATATTTCTGAAGCGACTCCAGGGCTCTGAGTATGACTAATGACCGGGATTCCGAGCTGAATCTGTTCTCTGCTGCTCAATTTTGTTTCCCTCAAAAACAGATCATGAGAAAGACTCTGGGGAAAGAGTCATGGTGATAGTTAGTATTTCCTGATCGTTTACTATTCACCAAGTAAGTTCTTTGCACACCTCAGCTCCCGTAAACTGCATAACTTGGTTCTGAAACTACTGTGCCATTACCATGTTACAGATGAGAAATGGAAGAATGGCTAATTTAACTGTTATTACTGCTATTACCTGTTCTGTATATAGTGTTGAAAGTCTAACTGGCAAATATTCCAGTGTTACTAACTTGAGAACAAGTAGCATCATTCCCATTTTATAGAAGATGAAGTGAGGCACAGAGCATTTTAGTAACTTACCTAAGGTCCCACAGCAGAAGCAATGAGGAGGAGGGAGCCATTGTGTTTTGGATGTACGCTTACTTCTCATTAGCAACGTGCTGATCACTAGCCCCAGCCTTGGTGGCAAATATCAGAGGCTCCAAAGAGCTCAAGCAGCTTGATGGGTGTGCTTGGTTAGCTAGAAATCAGAGAAAACGGGACTCTTCATGTCTCATGGGGCTTCCATTTCTTCCCCAATACACTTATTTTAAAGAACTTTAAGGCTGACATTTGAAGTGTAATTGACAGGAACTTAAAATTTAATGTTCCTGCCGCTGATGGCATCTGCTTAGAAACTGAAGCTGGACGATACAGGGTTGCAATTCTCAGAAATACAAGACAACTGCAATACACATCCTTTGCGTGATGTATAAAGTGAGAGGTGGGAACTAGGACCCCTGAACATCAAGGACACCAAATGATGACACTTCCCTCCTAAGCAGGTCACAAACTGATGGACAGACAACCCCCTGACTGCCAGATACTTAATAGCATAAATTTGTCATCTGTTTTTGTACATAGTGGAGAAAGGAGATGGGGACATCAGAGTGGGAGGAAGCTGGAGTTGTTGGGACTGTGTTTGCTGACATGTCAGGTGCAGCGGAACCAGATTTTGCCTTTGTGAGGCTGGTAGATGTGTGACTCTTGAAGGGGCAGCAGGAAGGATGGTGCAGACATGTCAGAGAGACATGCAGAACAGACACCCAGGACCAGAGAAATGCACTCTCTAAGGGAGGGAGAGGAAGTCAGATGACAAACGTCAACAGCCCCGGGCTTGTTAGTGGAGCCCAGGAGTACAGACTGGAGACAACAACGGTAAGCAAGAGGAATCCTGGAAGAAGGTCAGGGAGGGAGGTGGCTGGAGGGCAGGTAGTCCAGATCAGAAACTACAAGAGTTATTCAGAGCCCAAGAAGTGAAGATCCCGTGACAGTCTACCTGCGTGTGAGTGGCGGAAACTGACTTGGCAGGAGCGGCAGGTGGACAACCAGACCACCAGGAAGGGACTTTCAGACAAAGGAAGACCAGAAAGGGATGTTTGGGATGTAAGATCTTTCCCAGATGATTAAGAAAGTTCAAACCATCCAGTATTTCCTGTTGGCTTTATTGGGCTTCTGTGTCTGTGTGTTGTGGTGCAACTGAGTTTTACACTTGAACCAGCAAGAGTTCTGGACTGAAATGAACAATGGGGTGGAAAAGAAAAGAGAGCGACACTGTCCAGGCCACAGTGGCTTGATCGTTGACCTCTGTCATCAACAGCACTGGGCTTTGGGCACGTCACATATTCTAGTTCCTTCTTTTCCACCACAATCCAAAAGGTGGGGTCACCAAGGCACGTGCTGGTGAGGAGGGATGAACTTAGTGAGCTGGTTAGAGAGATAAAGATGAGGTTTAATGAGGATAAAAATCACCTATATTGCGTTGTTGATCTTGCCACATCTGGGAGCATGGCAGCTCTGAGAAGAGCATGTGTGCCTATCTAAACTTTTGATCTGGGCAAACCCAACTGTCTTTATTGTTGCACAACCTTCTGTGTCATTAGTGGGGGAAGTGCTTCCCTTTACTCTAAACTCATCTTCTATCATGACCTGTTTGGGGTGTTTAGATCCTAGTAAGTAGACACTAAGCTCGTTGCTTGGGCCACATAGCTCTGATGTTCTAACAGCAACATCACAACACCACAGCAGTAAATACCTATGTGCACTTTGCATGGATTATTACCTTCTTGAATCCTGCACCAGCCTTAGCAAGTGGGTAAAATCTGTATCCTCATTTTATACCAGAACCAACTGGGGCTGGGAGAAATTAAGAAACTTGCCCAACGTCACCAGCTTAGACTGTGCTGGGGTCATAATTGGAGCCTAAGTAGTCTGTCCCCAGGGTTGTGGGCTCTTAGCCAAATGTATGATTTGAAGATACTCAGGTTTTTGTTAAGCCGCCATAGATGAATGATCTACGTTCCTGGGCAGCCACATTTATAGCGCCCTACCCCATGAAACCAGCTCGCCATGTATATCAGAGTCCAAGAGTTGGACAGCCAGTGAAATTTGAGTCAGATAAGGTAGGTTGTAATCCTTTTTTCGCCACAAAGCCATGGAAAATTTTAGGTGTCCTTTTTATGTCCCTTTGTCTCAAATTCCTTGAATAGAGACAATAACCCTCTCTCAACCATGTCATTGGATTTTGGGTTGTATCAGGTAAAACCAGTTTAGGAGAAAGGGGGTTGGTAAATTGTGAAAGAGTGTGGCTACAGCTTCATGGACACCTCTTTTCATGGCACAGTGAATGACAGGCCTAAAGTAGGACCTGGGTCCATCACTTACAAAGGGCGGCATATTAACTTCTTCAACGTCACTGGGAAAATGAAAACAGGAAGCATCCCAGCCTTCTCTGGAAAGCTGGGGTGATGGGTTTGGGTCAGAGGATGTGTTTATCCTGACCCATCATGACAACTTAGTTATGTTCTTTTTGGGAAAAACCGTAAAAGGCTAACATACTCAGGGTCCGTGATGACGCCAAAGGGCACTGGTGAATGTCTATCTTCTTTGGGTTTATCCCACAACATTGTTCGCACTATCCCTCAGGAAGACTTCCAAAGAGCACAGATAACAGCTGGACTTGTGAGTTTTACTCCAAAGGCAGGCAAGGGTCCCAGACAGAAACTTTCTTCTTCCGAAAAGTAACGTGAGTGCCTCAGAACTCAAGGCCACAAGTTTAAACTTAATTCACATCAGTGTGACTAAATCTTCTACTAATTACTGTTCAAAGGCTGAAGAGGAAGACATTGGTCAAGTTGGGAAGCTCCCAGGAGACACATCAGTCTCAAATCACAGCCACAGCAGACACCATCTTATTGGCTTGATGACTCTTCTATAGACACATGGAAGACATAAGTCATAGAAAGTAAATCTGAGTGAAAAATAGGAGAAAACATATGTTCAGAAGAAGAAATAGCCTGAGAAACATTCATTTAAAGATATGTCATTGAAGAGTTTCAAACGTTGTTGAAAAAAACATATTCTATAGTTGTTGGATAAAATGTTCCATATTAGATCAATCATCTATTCCAACTAGATCTCCTGAGATCTTTGAGACCCAAGTGATTTGTAGGTTTGCCCTATCAGTTTCTAATATAATTGTACTAAGTTTTTGTTGACCTAATGATATCTCTCTCTCTCATTTTGCTAATTTAGGATTTCTATATTGTTAGAATTTTTGCATAAGCACATACAAATTAATGATTACTATAAGTACATGATGATTACTCTACTGTTATTATGTTGTGCTCCTACTCATTCGTATTTAAGATGTTTTGCCTTAAATTTGTCTGGTACCAGGGCACCTGGGGGTCTCAGTCAGATGAGTGTCCGACTCTTGGTGTTGGTTTGGGTCATGGTCCCAGGATCATGGAATTGATCCCTGCTCAGTGGGGAGCCTGCTGGAGATTCTTTCTCCCTCTGCCCCCTCTCCTGTGCTCTTTCTCTCTCTCTCTCATAAATAAATCTTAAAAAAAAAAAAGTATCTGATACCAATACTGCCAAATAGCTTGTTTTGGATTATTATTTTATAGTATATATTTGTTTATCCTTCTAATTTTAACCTTTCTTTATATTTTAGGTTTAGGCATGTATCTTGTAAGTTGTATTTAGGATCCTGTCTTATTTTACCTAATGTACTCATTTGGACCTTTCAATTACATATAATTTGTATATATTTATTGTGATTAATGATATATTAATGATTGATTTCAACCATATAGTTTTATATGTTCTATGGAACATTTTAATTTTTTGCCCTTTTTTTCTTTTTTTCTGTGTTATATTGAGCTAAAAAGTTTTTTTTTTTTAATGTTTTTCTCATTCTCTGCTGGATTGGAATGTACAAATTATATATGTATTTTTAGTTGTTATTTTAAACTTCTAACATACTTTTATTTTATATTTTTCCAACCAGGGCTAAAGTTATTCCATATTCTCTCTGCTTCTAGTTATCACAATAAAACCTATTCATGCTTTGTCCTCCTATTCTCCAATCTTGTTTTTATTGTGTAGAATTTAATTTGCCCTTTAAAATTGAGTGCTTTTTTCAGTTAAAAGATAATAATCACAATGAATTAATATGAAAAACAAAATAAAACAATGAAAAAAAATAAAGTTCAGAAATTTAAAAATTAGAAATAATTAAGAGAATATTTCATTCCAGACCCTTATTCTTGCTTTATTGCTTTCAATAGCACATTCCCTGGAAGTTCTTGGGGAGGGGGACAACTCTGCACATAGTAAACTTCCACAATCTTCATAAGCTTGAAAATGCCATTATTTTTCTCTCAGTCTTCAATAATAGTTTAGCTGGGTATAAACTCCAAGTGTGATGGTTACTTTCCCTTCACTCTTGGAAGGCATCATTGAGAAGGCTGCTATCTAATTTTCATTCCTTTTTAGGTGATTTCTTTGATCAGCCTCAACACCTTCAAGATGTTCTCTTTATCTGACTTTATCTCCTTTTTATCCCTTCCTTGAAGTTTTATTTTACTTTATAAGCTAATGATATTGATATTTGGGGTGTGAATTCATCTCTATTCTTGGCATTTGGAATTCATTTTCAACTTAAGGATATTTTTCTTATTTCTCATTCCTGTAAAATTCTTTGCTAATACTGCTGCTTTGCGACCATTTCTTCCTTTCTTTTTCAGGGAACTCCTTTCAGACATACTCTGAGCATTTAAATTATCCTCCAAGTCTCTAAGCTGGACTTTCTTTCTCCTTAGATTTTTAGATCTTTGTGTCTTTCTATGACGTGTTCTCTTTTTAGAGGGCAGTGCTCTTGTCCTCTTCTAAACATGGCATCAATGTCCTGTGACTGTGGTGTTATTTATATGAAAGTAAAGCCAATGTCTCTATTGAACAATGAAAGTTCTAAGCTAAAGACTGAAATCCTTATTTCAGCAACTGCTATCTTACAGGTTCAAATAACCCCTCAGCATGCCACACAGGAACCATTCCCATCTGCCCCTTGACTCCTAGCCACACCTACAGCTTGCATTCACTTTACCTTTCTTAGTGTGTGGACACCATGTTCCTTCATGGCTTTGAGTCTTTACATATGCTATTTCCTTCTCCTGGTGTGCCCAAACATCTTTTGAGACCCTCTTCATGGCCAACAGTTCTGCAAGATCTTTCCCACTCTCACCAGAATTAGCACTTCTCTCCTTGCCTCCATGAATTCCATCAAATCACAATATACCATAATTTCCTGCTTACAGATCTATTTCCTCAGGGAAGCTTTCAGAGCTATTTGAGGGCAAGAATTAACTGTCTCTCTATATCCAGCTTCCAGATCATTGCCTGTCAAAAGTTGTCATGAAATGTTTTTTGGATGAGTCTTCAATGACAAAAGGAATTCATGGTGCTTTAAAACTAATCTCTTTCTTCTCCTCAATTTTAATTCTGGACCACCCTCCACCGACAGTTGGAGCTGCTTTTGATTTGGTATTGTTCATTTTTTTTTCCCCCTTCCCAGGAGGCTGCAATCACATCCTGCAAAGAGGAACCAGAAAACCCAGTTCTGTCCTCTCATTATGTGGACTCTGACACTCTTGCAAATGCCTGGGTTCAGCAAGTTCCCAGCCATATTCAGCAATAACACTTCCCCTGCTGCATTTTGAAGCCAATACGGGAAAGACAATCTGTCTGGTTTTGATTGGTTAACACTTAACTCGTCAAAAATGTGTTTTGTAACACATAGTCCATGTCCAAGAGGTCTTGCGAGATTTCCAGAGCCTTGCCCACACCCCTTTTCTTCTCACCCTCAAAAAAAGCAACAGTGTTTTGCCAAAAACAAATTATCCCAATTCTCAAAAAGGAGTGTTCTTGTATAGGAATCTTCAACCCACAAGAGTTTATTTGGGACCTAATCTTGGCCAACACTTACTTCCATGGAGCCTGGGTATATCTAATTTGCCTCTGGCTCAAGTAGCCAAACTGAATGCCAGCACTGCTTCCTCAACCCTCAAGGCTTCTGGCCTTGAGTCAGTGTGGACAGACATAACCAAGGCCTCAAGTGGGGAAGGGGGTTCAGGAAATTCTTTAGGATTTACATACCGTAAATGCTCCCCAAGCTGGTTGTGGTCTATAACTCCATTTGCCACAAGGCAGGGAATGATTCTTCCTTTTATAAGCAAAATGAGAACTGGTTGAACTTCACCTCAAATTTTGCCTTGTCACCAGGTTGAACTGGCCTGGAGGAAAAGATTGAAAAAAAAATTCTAGAACAACAAACTCCCCGTTTATTAACAACCGAAGTTATTTCATGTAAAGCCTGTGGTGTCTGATCACTAAAATGCCTTTAAAATGGTTCTGTAGGAAGGGGACAAAAATGAATCTAAAAGCGTATCAAAGGAAACAAAAGAGTTGAAAATCTGTATAACTTGCAGAAATTAAAAAAAAAGTGACATAGATATACTATGTTAGTTACATTTTCACTATTATAATTGGAAACTGAATGCTTCTTTTTCTCCAGGAAGTCAAACTGAGGGAAATACAAAGTGTCTTTCCTACCAGGCTAGCCTCGTGGACGCTGCCAGAGACCAGTATCTTCTAGGACATTATAAGAGCTTCCCAGAATCTGATCTCTGCCTCCTCAGAGTCATCATACTTGCCATTGTCAGAGAACTTTATCTAAAGTGCAGACCTGGCCATACCAGTCAAAACCATTCTACAGGTCCCTACTTAAAGCATCTTACCTTGACCTCTATTGACCTGCAGAATCTTACAGAGCACCCCATATGCAGTCAACCTACACTCCTGCTAACCCAGGCTAAGGGAAATAACTTATACACAGAAGTATTAATACATTTAGCTACTATACTACTAAAGAAATAAAGGAAGGAATATAAATATATATATTTTTAAACCGGGCACTAAGAAAAAAAAAAAAGACTGGTATGTTGATAGTACCAGAAATGAAATTAATTGAATCATTGAAAGTAAGCCCTCAATAGACAGTTTAAATAGGCAGGCTGTGGAGAGAATTAGAGTTGAAAGAAAAGGAGATACTGCTCAGAAGGCCTCACAAAGAGAGAAAGAAAGAAGATTTTAAGAGATAAGTAGAAGATTCAACATTTGTCGACTAATAATTCACAAAGGAAGTAGTACAGAGTCAGAGTGAGGCCAGTGGAAGAGATTGTGATTGATGATTTCCTAGAATTGGGGAATACATAAATCCTGATATTGGAGTACCACAGCTTGAGGATCATAAACCCAGACAAATTAAAAAAATAATTCACACATAAGCACATTGGAACAAAACTGTAGAATTACCAAAGAAAAAAGTCCTAACAGCATCAGAAAGAGAAGACAGATTATCTTGAAAGGAACAAAAATTAGACTCATGGAAGCCTTCCCATCAGCAAGTAAAACAAATGAATGGGAAAATATCTTCAAAGTGTGGAGGGGACATAGCTGTCCTTTTAGAATTCCACACACCTCAAAATTAGAATTTAATGGTGAGGGTGAAATAATGATACTTTGGACAGAGACTGAGAGAATTTACTGCCCACAGGTCTGTTACTGAATGAACTTAAAAAAGAAGTGAATTTAACTCAGAAAAAGGAGTGAAATATAGATTAACTGGAATGATATTTTAGAAGTAGAATCCACTTTGCTTGACTCCTAGACCAGGGCTCCCAATAAAGCCAAAAGTCCCATTAGAGGGGGACATATATACTTTTGGGGGAATTTATTAAAACTTCTGTCCTCGATTTGTTGCTTTCATTTCAACATTTCCTCTATGTTGACCAGAAGTAAAAAGAATCTTTAGTTAGCCCTTAGAACACAAGCTTACTGATTTTTAGCATCTGGTGGCCTCCAATAGGATTTTGGAATTTAACTAAAACAGATATTTTGTCTCAAGGTAGAACTTGGAGGAACTCTGATTATATTCTGGAAATATCTTAGCAGAAACTATTTATGGCCAAAAACACTGACTCTTTATTTTCATTTCTGCGTTCTAAATTTATAATCTACTCATAAGTTTTGTAAGAATTGCTTTAGGGACCATTTTTATCATTAACAGGATGTTGAATAGAGCATGACACAGAATAAGCAAAGCTATTTCAAGCCTCCAGTTATTAACATTATGAATTTGTGTAAGTCACTTAACTTTTATGAACTATAGCTTTCCTCATCTGTAATACAGAGATCATAATCATTTCCTCTCTGAGTTATTATGATGATTAAGGGGATTTAAGTATGCGTACTTTTCCCAGCTACATGTCATATCAGAAAATCCAGCACTTCCTCCGGGGAGAATTCTTCCCTGGACACAGGAGTGGAAGAGTGTTAGCTTCACCTCACCTTGACACTGTGTGAACGCGCAGCCCATTCCCTGTCATTCCCCCAGCACCCTGGCCAGCCCATCTATCTCTTTCAGAAACCTGGGATCTCAGGTCATGGGAACTGTGCCCCAGGCCCCTTTCCTCGACTCTCTGTGGAATCCGGACCAGAAGATGTGGTCCCTGAGTATACCAGAAGGAAGACCTCATCTGGGATGAGTGTTGTCAGAAAATTTCAGGTCATGGGCATCATTTATCCTAATCTACTGAGTTCCCCACCCTCCGGAATGTATCACAGAAGCGTGGCTTTCCTTCTCTTTCCGGTTCCTTTTTTGTAGTGTCTGTGACTCATGTAAGTAGGACCCGTGTTCCCCACATGAGGACTAAAGTTTATTCACTAGCCTCAGTTATACTTAAACTAAACCGTTAGTGCAAGGATTTTATCCTTCTTAGTGGAAGCAGGGTATGCAACTAATTTAGTTTAAGAGAAAGGAGAAAGAAATTCTCCTGAGGCATCAGTGCCTGGTGCTATGGGAAAACTATCCAAAATCTGTTATTTGAGTCCTGTGACTGATAGGTGAATGGGACATTAGTCGTCCATTTACCTCTTTTCTCCAGTTTAATGGTGAGGGAAAAAAAATTTGTTATATGATATGAAAGAACCTAAAGGAAAAAGAGAGAAAGCAGGCAGTGAAGGAACATAGAATGTGCCTTGAATAAAGTTTGTGCTGGGCACTGTGGAAGGTTCTGTGCAGGTGTTATCCTGTTATTCTGTCATTTTACAGATGATGAATCAGCCACTCACAGAGGTCAAGCAACTTTCTTCATGCTATAAATCTGTTGTTTTTTCAGCTACATCATATTGGGAAATTAGAATTCATTCAGTTTTCAATTGCTGTTGTAGGTGATGGTCTGTGTGACTCACAGTTTATGATATTCTAAGTACATAATCCATGTTTATTAGGAAGAGACTGCCTTTACTGGAGATTATAAATCATGTTCAGAAAATCTCATACAGGTTCAATGTTAGGCAGACTGAAAAGGCTAAGAGCCCTTAGAGCCTTCAGAAGGAATGTAGCCTTTCAGGCATGTTCATTTTAGGATTTCTGACCTCCAGAATGGTGAAGATTACAAATTTGTGTTGTTTCAGGCCACTCAGTACAGCAGCCATTGGAAATGAATACAGAGGTCATGAGTGGAACCTCTTTCCAGATGAATCTGGAGATAATTTCAAAGAAGGACTGCTTTGCGTAGAAAAGTGAAACACTTGTTTGAGAACATGTTGAATTTGAGATAATGGGAGGACACCAGAAAGAAACTAATATTTAGAGATTCTATTAGAGTTTAGGAGAAAAATTAATGTATAATAGGACTTTCCCAGTGGTGAGAAATAAAGCTGGAAACATGAATGATATCTCTGAATAAATATAAAATTCTGAGGGGAGAGAGAGAGAGTGGGAGAAGGAGAAGGGGAACTAACAGAACTTATATAAGCTTGAGAATGTTGCTTTAGAAAAATGAAGAAAGGAAACAAAGAAGCAAGAGAGAAACCAAGACAGTTCAGTTGGAGAGGACAAACAGAAGTTTCCTACCAGGCTGCTCACCCACACTACACAGAGGATGAGGAGGATGGCAACAGGGTTGGGGGTCAGGAGAGTCTTGATGGCCATCTCATCAGAGATGTGGGACGGTGAACCACCACAAGCAAGGTTAAAGACATAGTCACACCATAAGAACAACAATGGAAGCACTAGTGGATATCCACTAAGTATAAACATTATAAAACCACAGGCCTTCTACCTGTCCTTAATCAACCTCTCAATTCAGGCTGCAAGCATGCTTGGTACCCCATAGAAATAGTATCAATTTCTAAGTGGGTCACAGTGTGACAAAAGATGGGATGCACCCATTGATGGGGACAACATTATTTGGGTCTTGCTTCTCTAGCAGCACTCACAGTCCCCCAAGAGTCAAAGTGCAGTGTTACCAAGAATCCAGCACCAACAGACACACACTGAGAGCCTCAAGGAGGCCCTAAGATAGCCATGTCCACCCTTTCCTTGTAGACAATGCTATCATCTTTCCACATCCGTAGTCGTGATGGTTGAAACAATGATCACCCTGCACTGACTGATGTGCTGTTGATTGTCAAGCTATACAAGGATCTATAATATGAAGCAGAGTGGAAAGTACAGAACAATTATGGAAATGTCTAGCATCTTGGGTCTTGGCGAAAAAACGTGAAGGAGAAGACCAGGAGCATAGTTCTGGCAAAGCCCAGTCTAGGCCTAAGAAGGAAGAAGTGAATCAGAGCTTGAGAATTTGGAGCTGGAAGGGATCTTGGGTGTTATCTATCTAGCCCAACATTTCATAAAATGTTTCTCAGAATTCTTGTCTCACTAGATGTTCAGTGACTCTCCCCCCAAAAAAGCTCTAATCAATTATGTTTGGGAAATGTGGAAAACTATGTTCCCCTAGGGAAATTAGAGCTCAAAACATTTGGGAAACTCTGTGGTAAAGACACCTGTTATCCAAGATTTTCCAAACAAAGTTTAACCAATAAACATTAATCTAATATGATGATGTTCTGGAGAATTCATTCTGGCAATCAATGATCTAGTCTTATCTCTAATGTCATGAAGAGTAAACTAAGGCTTATGAAAACTAAGAGACTTGTCCAAGGGAAGATACAGATACAGACTAAAGATTTGTTTCTTGATTTCCATGTACTTGGTGAAATGGCCCTTATTGCTTTATACGTTTCTCTATATATCATATGTATTTTATGTTACATAGAACTATGTTTATGTATAATAGCATATATTATACATAACAATTATGCATATAATAGAATAAAAATTATATATCTAATTTTTATTTACTCACTGAAACATTAAACCCATACACTTGAGAAAGATATTCCACAAAAAGTTTTTGAAAACTAACTTTCAGTCAAGCAGCAACTCCCATTCCTGCATGCATTCCAGATACTGGAGAGTGTACTTTACAAGACTTTATTTTTTCTTTTAACCTGTGATTGTTGTATGTATCGTTCTGTATTTTCTTCCTTGGGATATAAGTTAGCAATAGTCAAGCATGCATAGTGTTCCAGTTACAAGTGAGGGTTTTCTATCCATTTTCTCCATTAATCCTAATGATGATTCTTCAAGTTGGTTGACATCATCACACCACTTGAATCTGAAGAAGCTGAGGCTCAGAACAGGAAGAAGCTTGGCCAAAGGGACAGAGCTCCTGGGTGAAGGAGCTGGCTGCCTCCAAAGCTTCTCGTCTTAACTGCTATGTTTTCATAATACTCAGGAAGCTGTGTGGATTTAGGAGGTGCCGCATGGACATCCCAAAGTGTTCCAAATCATCGACTCCCAGTAGGAAAAGCAAGTGACTCAACGTCTAAAGAATTCATACTAAGGCACTGACATGTTGAGCAAGGCTCCAGCCTGCTATTTATTCTACAGCCTTCTATAAATCATGAAGCTTTAAGAAAGAGGTAAGACTTTGTGTAGTCAACTTTGAAAAAGACCACAGAAGCGCAAGTTGCATCATCAGGTTAGGTCTATGGCTGACCACCTACTGTGTCATCACTTGACCAGTTGAATCAGAAAACCAGCCCATGAGAGAAAACATAAAGGATTTATATGCACCCATAAAGGCATGCTATTATTTGCTTCCCCTTTATTAATGACATCTTATGGAATGCTGTGGGAAAACACTCAATTCCTGCAGTTCCATTGACAACTGAGACAAACAGAGATATTTGAACTCACTCTTGCTAATAAACCACAATTCAGAAAGACGCAGACCTGGTCACAATTGTCGCTGTGAATTTCATTTTGTTCTCTTCTATTGTTTGTAAATGAAATTGCCTTGGAAAATTGCAAAGCCATCTTACTTTCCATGTGTCGAGTTTATTAGATGTAAAAATCTAGTTAGAGATAAAAACGTGTGTTTAACTTTTAAGGAAAACCAATATCAGAGTTATAAACTCTTCCATTTGCACGGTGCTCTGTGACTCAAAAATCTTGATCACATCCATTCCATCTTTCTGACCCTTACAAGAGCCTTTGAAAGCTGGTAGGGCTGCTAGTCTGAGTCCCCTTCATACTCACTCACTCATTGACTATGTTTGAGTGGCTATTTTGTGCCAGGCAATGGCAATATACTAATAAACAAGGTGGACAGGTCCATTGTCTTCATGAAGCTTGCACAGTACCAGAGGTGGCAGTCAATGAAAGAGTGAATGGATAATGGCTAATTATATAAGTTAAAAAAAAAAAGAAGAGTCTAGGTGCTATTCTTTAGATGGGTGGTCAAGGAAGACATCTTGGAGCAGAGACATTTTAGCATGGGACATAAGTGATGATGAGCTAGTTCTGCAAACATAGGGCCAGATATTCTCCATAGATAAGAAAACTGAGGCTCAAGGGAATTCAGCAACTAAAGGATGCTGTAGTTAGTCCATGACTTGCACTCCAAGACCAATGCATTTTGTCCACCATATGCTTCAACAGTGGTCATGGCACAATATATAAATAATGCTCATCACTCCTTTGGCTCATAACGAGAACCAGTTTAAATAATATAAATTGTCATTTTGAGCATTTAGTGCTTATATATTCAGTTAAAAATTACTTCTAAATGAGTGAGAAAATTAGAGTTTGAACTTTTAAAATATGTGTAGTTAAACTCAACCCTTGCATGGATGATTGCTTATTTTCTGGTCAAAAGGAATTTATACCAAGATAATTTCAAGACTTCCTTCATCTTTCAGTCTGTCTCCTTCCTTCTCATATGTGAGAATCTATTGGTTTGGGGCAGTAAAGGGACACTGCTCAACAGTCTTGGTTGTCCTGCCCAATTACTAGAACTTATAATTTCTAGTTCCTTCTCCACTAGTGGAGTGATGGATAATTTGAAGTATGTGAGTCTCTATTTGTAAATACATTAACAGGATCACAAGGTAGGCCCTTTGGTAGAATAATGCCATTACTACAGCTTAAAAAAATACCCCACAGTTCATGAGCAAAGATGATTAAGAAATCTTTTAAGATAAGTGTTGACAAGAATACTTCCCAAATGGGTTAAATGAAAATTATAAAGGGATATAGATATTATTTAGACTACAGTCCTTAGAAGCTCTTTCTGTTTCTTTTAGGAAGAAGAACCAATTGGTTCATGTATTTTTAACTGGATCATTTGATACTGGGACTTGAAAATTTCATTCCAACTGGGAAAGACACAAAATCTCCCTGACTAAAGCAAACTCCAATTAAATAATAGTCCTATTATATAGCCTCAAAAACTTGCTAAATTAGTTTTTGTTGATATTTTTCCATATACTGTACAATTACAGCCATCCTTGGGGGTATCTCCTTATGCTTGACTGGTATCTCACTGCAAGTTTAGTTTGTGTTTCCCTACAGACTAAAGATGGTGAACATCTTTTCAGGTGCTTGTTATCCATTTGTGGACCATTTTTGGAGAAAGAATGTCTAAGTCTTTTGTCCAGTTTTAGATTAAAAAAAATTGTGGTTGTATGACTTCTTTTGTGTATTCTGGATATTAGATCCTTATCAGAGATACATTTTGCAAATATTTTCCTTAATTCTGTGGACAGTCATTGTTATGGGTCATTTACAATTATGGATTTAGACATACAATTATGGATCTAGGCAGTGTAGTATACGTGTATTATTTTTGTCTACACTATATTTCTTCTTTCCCCCTCTTATCTGACAATACTCTCCTTTCTTATTCTACCTATGAGTTTCTAGCTGGTCTTTCTTCTTTGTGCAGTGCCCCATCCCCTCATGTCCAGGATGGGCATGTGAGCCAACTAAAACCCATGGCATAATTTTTCACTCTGGTTGGAGGTTAAAGATCTGTTTCTTTTCTGTTGGCAACCCTGTGAATATGTAGCAATAGAACGACCTTCTTCATGTTCCCTGCATGACACAAAGCCATTTGGCAGGAGGAGAGAATGAAATCCACAAGCAGAGAAGCAAAGCAGATGGGGACAGAGTAGTGGTCGTGTCAAGATCCCTGTTCACTTGTCCCCAGCAATACCCTTGCCTGCTTTTCCTTGTTGTAGGAGCAAACAAAGTCCTTTTTAGGATTGACTGAGTTGGAGTTTGATTTCTGTCACTTGAAATGTAGTACTTCCTGACTAATGCAGTTAGTGTACAGCTTATCAAAGACTTTACCAGCAAGTCTTGCATAGGGAGGGTTTGTAATACTTGTCTGTGGGAAGAGATGCAAGGAACATGTAACTGGGTCAAATATGGGAAAATACAGACCAACACATATGGGTAAATAGGATAAAAATGTTTGAGTTTATGGGAAAGAGACTTGTAGGGAAGAGAGTCATTCCAAAGTAGTTGCAATGAGTGGTGGATGACAGTGAATCATAATGTATGAATCGATGATATGAAATGACAAGTAAAACCACCTTTGAGGTAGAAAAGAGATGACAGTCAAAGGTATGGTGAGTCACAGACATTCTCATGTCCAACATACACTTCAGAGTCTTCCATGGAGACCACTTGTCGGAACCAGCTGGCGTGTCTCCCACATGAATGTGGTCATGTTTTCTCTACCTTCCTTCTGCGTCATCTCTTTGCGCCTTTCTCCGTTCTTCCATCCTCCCCTCGCAGTCCATCCTTTGGTCCCTCTGTTTTATTTATTTATTTATTTACTTACTTACTTACTCACTTATTTATTTTTAAAGATTTTATTTCTTTATTTGAGAGAGAGAGAGTGAGAGAGAGAGAGAGCATGGAGAGGGTCAGAGGGAAAGGCAGACTCCCGCTGAGCAGGGAGCCTGACGCGTGATTCGATCCGGGGACTCCAGGATAAAGATCTGAGCCGAAGACAGTTGCCCAACAAATTGAGTCACCTAGGTGCCCTGCCCCACTGTTTTAAAGATTGGAAAGACCATGTAAATATTAGAAGTCCTTATACATACATATATATATATATATATAGAGAGAGAGAGAGAGAGAGAGAGAATCATTTACAAACTGCACAGACAGCAGTGAATTCTGCTTTGGTATTGCTTTCCATAATATGACCCAAGGAAAATTCCTGACCTACAGACTTGCTGTCCCTCCGAGTTCCTTAGTTTTCCTCTCTGAGGTGTGGTCAGTGACTTTGGGCAACAAGGCTGGTGAATAATGAAAAGAAAATAAAAAGAAAGAAAAAAGAATGGGGAAGAGACAAATTTAAAAACATCAACAGTTTTACACACTTCACAGCACTCACCCCTGGGGATAAAAATATATGTTTATAAAAAATAAAAAATTAAAAAAAAAACCACCAATAGTTACGCTGTGTTTTAACTTGCCTATGACTTAAGGAAAGAGTCTAAGGCTGAAAAAGCTATAATAAATCTTACATAAGTGTGAAGTATTATTCTGGTGTTTTTTGCATAACCTATGCTTCTGAGGTGACCCCCATTCCAATCTGAGAGGAACAGCTCCTCTCTCCTCAATAAAAAGTATTTAATGTCCATGTCTTTTGAATTGGAGTACTTCTTGAGAAAAAGCCAGAGGGATGATAGTAGCCATGTGGTTTTCATGGTGTATTAGTTATTTCATTACTGTGTTAAGAAATTAACCCAGAGGGGCGCCTGGGTGGCTCAGTAGGTTAAGCCTCTGCCTTCAGCTCAGGTCATGATCTCAGGGTCCTGGGATCGAGCCCTGCATCGGGCTCTCTGCTCAGCGGGGAGCCTGCTTTCCTCTCTCTCTTCCTGTCTCTCTGCTTACTTGTGATCTCTGTCTGTCAAATAAATAAATAAAATCTTAAAAACAAAACAAAACAAAAAAAAGAAAGAAAGAAAGCAATTACCCCAGAAATAAGTAGCATACGCTATCAAACATCACCTCACAGCTTTTGCAGATCATGGATGAGGGCATGGCTTAGCTGGGTGATGCTGGCCCAGGGTTTCTCAGGTGGGACCGTCAAGGTGTCTTCCAGGCTGCCGGTCATCTGAAGACTTGAATGTGGCTGGAGGATCTGCCCCCAAACTCACTCAGGACTGTTGTCAGGAGGCCTTAGCTTCTGATGCAGGACTTTCCACAGGTTAGCTAGAACATCTTCTTAATATGGCAGCCGGCTTGCCCCAGAGTGAGTGATCCAAGAGAAGAAGAAAGCTGAAATTGCTTTCATGATCTATAATTGGAAGTCACTCTCCTTCATTTCTGCCTCACTGTCTTGTCCGCATAAGCCCATCTTTAAGGGGGGGAGGGGACTTAAGTTCCCCGACTCTGTAGGAGGGGGTGTCAGAAATTTGTGGAAATATTTTAAGACCACCACAGGTCATAAATATTAAAGATCGTTATAATGGAAATACGAAGATGACAAACAATATTAATTCAATAGACTAAAAGAATGAAAAGAGAATGATTAGCACAAAAGGCCATTTGATGAAAATGAAGAAAGAATTATATCTTTATTTAAAGACTACAGTGGTATAGGTTACACAAGCTATTTTCAGAGCTTCTTCCTCAAATTAATGTAAAGAATGCTTTCATGGAAGAATTTTTTTGAATATATGCACATGTTTAAAATAACTGAATAGTGCCAAAGCCTTAAAATGCTAGTGTCTCTTGCTCCCAGCCTTCTAGCTAATAGGCCTACACTCTAGGGGCAAACACTTTAGTCCTTGTGCTGATACCTTATAATAACTCAACCCCACATCTCCAAGTGGAATGTCTTTACTATGATTTTCTGGTTTATCATTTTGAGATATTTCCTATTCATTAATTGCTGTGATGGATGAGGATCCATCTCTCTTACATGTTATCCTTACTGAGTTCCTCTGCCCTTCCCATATATTGTAGAGATCTTACCAATATAATCAGAACTGGTGGTTGATCATTTAATTGGAAAAAGCAGGTATTCATAAAAATTACATGTAGAATTTCTTAAGTGTTTAGTTTTAGTTGAAAACAAATGATCTTTTGATGTAGGGTAAAGGACTTGTCCTTCAGTGTGTCTCTTGCAAAAAAATTAAACCCACGACACATCTTCTATGATTAGTTTCTAGTTTTGGTTTCTTTAAAGTGGTACAGAAATTAAAAACACTGCAAGGCAAACTGAGTAGAGAATTCTTCTAGACGTTGAGTTCCCCCCAACACCCCAGTCATTAACAAGTGTCTCTCAGATTTTTAAGAATATTTTTAGTGATTTGTTAGTATCAAATTTTCCAACTTCACTTCGCTAGAAATAAAGAACTCTTTGTAACACCCTTATTTCATTAGTTTTTGTAACAGGAAGCAAAATCAAAGAATTACCATAATAAATACAATTAGAGTAAACAGGTTTGGAAACAAACCCAGTGACTCTGGAAAAGCACAGAAGTCCCCAGTGGGAGCCCAAGTACACAGTCTGGGACCTACTTGCTACTTCTGCACTCCTGTCCCCTGGGGGCGGGGTGGGGGAGGGGCAGATGCTAAGCTGACCTCATGCCAGGATCTGAATTAAGTTACTGACTTAAAACCATTAACAATTCTAATACCTAACTCCGAGCATTTTTCCTATCAGAAAAAGAACCTGAAGTTTGGAAATACCCAGGAGACAAGCTGCGGTGTTCTTTCAGTAGGACACTGAGATTTGACATTCTATTAACTGGGCTACTTTACAAACATGCAGGGGCAGAGGTTAATTTATAGATTTTGTTTTTTTTGCCTAATAAAGATGCCAATAATTTTCTTTTAAATAAGAAATAACCCCAAAGTTTATGGTTTGTGGCAGTGTTGGATATTACCAAGTTTGTGTTTAATCCAGCAATCTTAGTCTAATATTCTAGTCATTAAACTGTGTGTGTGTCTTCAAATTCTCTTTGAACTGATTTAATATCTTATGGCCTTACTCCTTTTCTAACAAGTTCAATAAAATGTTTGACCCATGTTTACTTCATATTCATACAAGAGCCATTCTTTTGTCTTCTTGAAAATTATACTTTAACATCCTCTTTTTACAGTTGAAGATAATAAGGTAAAGAATGGTTAATATCTGTCCAAGGAAACATAGAGCTAGAAAATGATATAGTAAGGGCTTGCATTCAATGTGCATAGGAATTAGTCAGTATAAATTTTCAGATGTAGTGGAGAGTGCCAACTAATTTGGTAAGTCAATAGTATTGAGACCAGTTAAGAAAACATCCATTGTAGTTACATGACTATTCTTATTTAAACTCATAAATGGTATTTATAGTAATATGACTATGAAAATATTACTTGATCCAGATGCAATTGATCATATTTCCTGTAATGTACAACTTCTTTGCTTCTCTTGGAATTTCTAATTGTCTTTGCTTTTCATTTTGCATTGTCTTCTATTACTGTCGAGTTACAAACATGTATTTCTCAGGAGTTATTGAGTGCCTGAAGGGCAAAAGCAATTCCTCAGTAAACAAAATGAGCAAAAGCTCCTAAGTTTGTGGATCTTATCCTCTAGTGAGGGAAGCAGACAGCAATCAAAACAAGGCACAGTTTGCATAAAAACAGAAGTGCTTCAGAGCAGGAGAATAAAGCAAGCTAAGAGACATGTCAGAATGGAGGGAATGCAATTTTACATGGGGATAGGGAGAAGTCAAATGTTGAATATGGACCTGAAAGAAATAAGGAGGAAAGCAATGTAGATGACTGCATGTGGAATAGTGGTCCAGGCAGAGGGGACAGCCAGTGTGAGGATCCAAGGTGCAAGGGTGGTATGTTTAGGGAATGCCAAGGAGGCCAAAGTGGCTGAAGCAGATTCAGCAAAGGAGACAGTACAAAGAGGTGGCTCACAGAAGTAATTATTAGGGGCCTTTTGGTAGATTGAATTACTTGCCCCATCCTGTACCCAATCCTTTGCCATGTGACTTGACTGCCTTTCCAGCTTGTTCTTCTCTGTTCCCTAAGTCTGGTGTCCACTGTGTGACTCTGGCCAATGAGGTGTGATTCGGGACTTGAATGCACCAGTTCAAGTCTGGGCCTAAGAGACATCACAAGCTTCTCTTTGCCCTCTTGTGCTTCTGCCATTGCTTTGAAGAGAACTTCCCCCACATATCTGCTGATCCTTCAAACTCGTCATGAGAGTGAGCATAATTTTCAAGACCCCTGCCCTCTTACAACGAGGAGCCATGCCCAGCCAACACTGCAGCTTGAAGGGGGGCCACCCTGAGAGCAGCCTCAGTTGGCCAAGTCACGGAATATCTGTAGACCTATGACCAAGACAGTTCCTATTTATTACTGTAAAGTGTCACAACACTGCTTTTCACACAGCATTATTTAATATATTTTGGTGGTAGACCCAATATTGTTTGCAGTTTGGGTCAAGGTGTGAAAGAAAAAGGGGACTTGTGGAGAACACCAAGACTTGGACTGAGAATCTAGAAGGATGCAGTCAGTGCTCACTGTGACAGGAAAGGTTGCAGAGAAGCTAGCCTTGGTGTCAGAGACATCATGTGATTTGCTTTGGACATACTTATATTTAGAAATCTACTGGGAATTTGTGCTCTCTTAATAGTGGAATAAGAAATTCAAAGCATCCTGTCACTGAAGACCTCTTTTAAAGCTTGACAAAGTATTTAAAAAATATGCTTGAATGCATAAATGGGCAAAATAGGTCATGAAGAAACCTTGAGGGACAGCATCACACAGCAGGTCCAAGAGTAGACTAAAGTATCCTGGTCTTTTCCCAGATTACAATGTCGGATCATCTCTATCTCTGACACTATAGTCAGGTGGTCCTGAGAGCAGTGAGTGTAAATCCTCTCTAGACCTAAATTTAGTTTTTTAAAAACAGCTTGCAAATATAATTTCTGACACATGGGAAAAAAAAAAAAGGAATAGGCAGAAGTAAGACAACACACACAAAACTCAGCAGAAATAGTGGGCAGTAGGAAAAGATAAAGGGCCATAGACAAGGAGGTTTCCAAATTCCAAAGTTTCATAACTATGGTTCTGATGAACTCTTGGCCAAAATTTTTAACAGGTAACTAGAAAGTGTAAAAGTTACTAAAAAGAAAATAAACCATTGGGAAAATATATTAACTGAAAATATATTAACTGAAATTTAGAACTCAGAGGATGAATTTCAAAGCATATTAGACACAAAAGAAGAGAGAACTGGTGAACTGGAAGATAAAAGACAAAAATATTCAGAAAGAACTACTGAGGGGAAAAAGGGCGGAAGTTAGAAGATAAACATTTATAGAGAATTGAGTGAGAAAATCTTACATATGAGTAATTGGAGTCCAGAAAAAGAGGAGAAAAACTTGGTAAAGAATATGTATTTGGATAAAGGTGAGTAATACTCCTAAACTAATGAAAAACTAATAATACACTCACATAAATTACGTAGCTCTTGGAGGCTGACCTCTCTCATTTGGCATGTTTTGAAGATTCATCCATGCTATCCATGAGTTAGCAATTTGTTTCCTCTTATTTTATTTTTTGTTTATTTATTTGAGAGAGAGTGAGAAAAAGAGAGATCACAAGGGAGAGGGAGAGCAGACTCCCCACCAAACATGGAGCCCAGTGTGGGGCTCGAGTCCAATGCGGAGTCACTCAAGAGCCCCAGTAGTTCATTTTTTTATAATACCAAATACTATCCCATTGTGTGAACATACTACAGTCTATTAATGCTTTCACCAGTTGATGGGCTTTTGAAATATTTCCAGTTTTTAATGATTATAAAGTGACTACACTCATGTACAGGCTTTTGTGAGAACATTTATTTTCATTTTTCTCAAGGAAATGCCTAGGAGTGGGATTGCCAGTTAGTATGCTACATGTATGTTTCTTCACTTTGTAAAGAATTGCCCAACTGTTTCCAAAGTGGTTGTTAGCAATTCATCATTCTTCATTCTCTCCAATAGCCAGTACTGCCATATTATTTGTTTAAGTTGTAGCCATTCTAATCAGTTTGTAGTAGCATCTCCTCGTGGTTTTAGTTTGTAATTTCTTTTATGATTAATGATATTGAGTGTCTCTTCCTGTGCTTATTCAACATCGATTTATCTTCCTTGATGAAATCATTGCTTAAGTGTTCACTGCACTTATAAAGAAGTTAGGCTTTTAAAACTGTATTTTTGAGCTGTGAGTGTGCTCTTTCTGGTCTCTGTAAATATTTTCTGTTTGTGACTTACCTGTATCAATCAGCTATCACTGCATAACAAAATCCCCCCTAGTCCTAGTAGTCTGTAACATGGCATTATTGTCTCTCTTGTCTGTGAGAGGACTGAGGGTTGGCTGATCTTTCCTGGGCTCTACATTACAGGGCTCTAGCTGAAGGTTGTTTTTTAATTTTCTGTTCGTGTCTCCTATTCTTCTCAAACTGGTGTGCCAACCTAGGGTACAAGAGAGCAAGCAGGAATACATGAAGCCTCTTGGGAGAAATGAGGAATAATGGGAGTAATAATGAATTTTTATTTAAGAATTATGAATATGTTCCAAAATTGATGTGATGCTGGACGTACAATAAACTAAATACCATGAAATAAACTAAAGATCATTGAATCATAGCATTTAAATTGGTATTTAACATGAGCTATATTTCAATAAAGGCACTTAGAAAATAAAAGGAAAGGAAAATCATATTGTAACAACGCATTTCTCCTATTAAAAGTGTGTTGGGGCTTGAGAACTATTTATGAAAATGTCATTTTTTTTCTTTGAATAACTATAGATTCTGTCTTCTTCTTTCCTAAGGAAATAAAGCTTTAAAAGCATTAAGAAAGAACGAGAGAAAGAGAGGAAGAAAAGAAGGAAGGAAGAAAGGAAAAAGAGAGAAAGAAAGGAAGGGGGGGTGTGAGGGAGGGAGGGGGATGGGAGAAGAAAAGAAAGAGAGAGAGAGAGAGAGAGAGAAAGAAAAACAGGGAGGGGGAGGAAGGAAGGAGGGAGGGAGAAAGAGAGAAAGGAAGGGAGGAAGGAAAGAGGAAGGAACTAACTAAATAAATAACCCCCTTAAGGCCTAGGCTCAGAACTGGCCCCTTGTGACTTCCCACCACATTCCCCTGGCCAATACTCATCCCATGGCCAGGCCCGTTGACCGGGAAGTATACTCTACCTTAGTGGGACTGACAGAGAAAGGGCATGCGTACAGGACGGGCTAAAAAAATGAACATGATAATTTAACCTATTACATAAATGCTTAGACATTAAAATTTTAAATAAAATCAAGGGAGTAAATGTCAAAAACCGGGTCAGTGGTTACCTTGGGGGTGGATGGCAGTGATTAGGGGAAATCCAAGGACCTGTGTCAGACACTCCTTCTATTATGGGATGTAGGACTTTGTGACTACAATTGGATTGTACAGTCTATTGTAACAATTTTCATATAGTCTTTAATTTCTTGTTAGACTATCTGCTTGCTTTTTTCCCCCTCTCCTGGGTTTTATGGTCCAAAAAATTCTTCCCACATTTTCTCCAATTTTTCAATTAGACTTACTTATATTTGGGGGGAAGTTCAAAGGCCTTTTATAAGGGTTTCTGTGAAAACAAAACAATGTTTCTTGGGATCCTCCTTTAAACTTTAATCTCCTACTGTCAAAAGGGTATTTCTCTATTCTTCCTGCAATAATTTCTGAAGGCCTGCTCTTCATTTAGAGACTAAGATGTTGGACAGGATTTAATAAGAGATGAAAAGGATAACCATGAACTGTATTTTAGAGTCTTAGGATTCAGCTGAGTAGACACATCCCAACACCTAGGAACAAGTTACCTAGTGGTGCTGTGGAGAGAGACAGAAAAGGGGAAAGCATAGCATTCCATGCAGCCACTAGTTCAGAATTCTTAACACTGGCTGCACGTTAAGATTACTTGGGGACCTGTGAAATAATAGAGAGGCAGAGCAAGCCCGCAATGGAATTGATTTGGGGTAAAGACTCCAGAATGGAAAACACTACTCTCATCGCGCAAGGTGCTTAGGCGACTCCCAGAATTTGGCATTACCAGCTTCTTTATTTTGCAAAGTGCAGACGTAAAACACCCATCAAAACTCATCATCAGGATTCATCACTGTCTTATGGAAAATATACGTTGCCACTCAAACATACCAAGTACATGACTGAGAAATAAAGTGTGGTTTTTAAGGAAAATTTTCAGCTTAAAAAATGCCTCCAAGTGTCGTTGCCTAATTTTATCTCTCCTCGGCTTGCAAACATCGCAGACTCTATCATGAGTCATGGCCCTCCGGTAGAGAGACCCTGGAGCACATTTGGAACCAGATACACTAATGGTCACTTTCTTGGATCACAAGTACCAGAGTTTTCATGAAGGCAAGGGTTGGCTCCTCCCTTCCCCATCCCATGAATTTTTGAAAACGAGGCCATCTTCTCTCACCTTTCCCTCAGGCTTCTAGCATGGACTTCTTGCAAACACCTGGGAGCAGCGAGCAAGCAAACATTGATTCTCAGAGCACAATGTCCTTTTGTCAAGTTGCAAAGAACAGTATGTCAGCCATGACACTTCTCTTTGAAGGAATAGCATGTACACATTCCTGACTGACCCATTTTCACGCGAATTCGGTAAAAATCTTTGTGACTACCAATATAAGTGTGGCGAAGTTCAAACAAAAGCTGAAGGGTGAGGAGGAACAGCCTTCGCTCTCTTGCTGTTTCTGTGTTCTTGGCTTTCTGAATATTTCATCCTGTGGTGAATGTTGATATGATGACATAATCGGAAGGCAATGTGTGACCATCTGAGTTGCAGAAAAGAAAAAAATCAGTCTATGCAAATGCAAAGTGGTATAACCACTTGGGGAAAAAGGGATGGAGGTTCCTGAAAAGATTAAAAATTTAACCAGCAATTCCACTCCTGAGAATATATCGGAAGGAAACAAAATCACTATCTCAAGATCTCTAAACCCTCATGTTCATTGCAGCATTAGTCACAATAGCCCAGACATGGAAACAACTCTCTTAACAGATGAATAGATGAAGAAAATGTGATATATATATCTATTATATATAATAGATATATATGATAGATATATATAGATATATATAATAGATATATAATAGATATATATAGATATATATATATAGCTTCTCTTTTTTGTGAATAACATTGTATATATAAATGTATAAATAATATATAAATATATAAATGTGTATATATATAAATGTTATTCATAAAAAAAGAGAAATCCCACCATTTATAACAACATGGATGGACCTAGAGGGTATTATGCTAAGTGAAATAAGTCAGTCATAGAAAGACAAATACCATATGATCTCACTTATGTGTGGGATCTAAAAACATGGAACTCATAGAAACAGAACGTAGAATGGTGGTTGCCAGGGACTGAGGGGTGTGGGAAATGGAGTTGGCAGTCAAAGGGTCCAAACTTTCAATTATCAGATGAGTAAGTTCTGGAGAGGTAATATATACAGCATGGTGACCACAGCGAACAAGACTGTGTCATATTCGTGGAAGCTGCTATCAGGCTGGATCTTAAAAGTTCTCTTCACAGGGACAAAAAATTGTAACTCCAGGAAGTGATTAAGTATTAATTAAACTTATCATGGTGATCCTTTCACCAGAAATGGTATCAGATCATTATATTGTTCACCTTAAAGAATGCAAGTCACCTGTCATTTACAACTCAATAAAACTGGGAGGAAAGTCCCTGTAGCCTCTTTGTTCCATCTAGGATGGAGATATTGGGTCAGGGACAGAGTATGCTATTAAGTTAAAAAACAAAACAAAATAGTACTTGAAAGGAAAATTCCTCAGGGAGAACATAAAAGAGAAACAAATGTGGATTGTTTGATCACCAGCTTCCTGTCAAAGCTGACATCTGCAATTTTGTACATTTCACAGCTTCCTCCTCCCCAATTCAGTTGCCAGCTCCTGTGTTTTGGTGACTTTGTTTCTAGTTTTTCAGAAGCCTTGGCTTAGCTCTCTTGTTCTGATCTTTGTTGGAACGAAAGGTAAAGATAATAATTTTTCATGTATAACGGTAATCATCAAGAATGTCTGAAAAATACAACCTCAATGGATTTTTTATTCAGACATGAAAATAACAAAGTAGTTTATTTTCTACACATGTCAGGCACACTAAATCACCTCCTACTGTTTGCTAAATTTCCAGTGAACACCAAGAGCAAAAACTGTTTTTTGTTTTTGTTTTGTTTCTTTTTTCCCAGCAAGGTCCTTGAAATAGAGAGTTGTGATAAAAAATTTCGAGCTAACTTGAGAAAGGAGAGTTGAGTATTACCATTCTCACTGTGCCTTGGATGCGAGTCTTCCTGGACTAATGCCTGTTTTGCTCTGCTGGGAGACAGCGTGGGGACCGTGGACTTGGTTGCAAAGAGAGGCTGTTGAAGGTCCATTTGATGAACTATCCTCAGAGAAAATAGCAAAATACTTTATTTAGGGGGAAAATATTGTTTCAATCCCTGGCATACAACTATCAGAGGAGAAGTTGCATTATCAAGCCAAATTGCAGCAGGACCCCAGGTCACATTCCCGGTAAGATTCCTACAAAGCACTGAGGGAGTTAGGCATCCAGAGAACCCAATAAAGACATGGGTCTCAGAGCAGCAGCGAAAATGCTCACAGCTTCTGACGTAAGACCGTTGTTTTCTGTCTCCCCTGATGACTGCCTTTTGCCTCTGCTTTGAGTCCCGCTACATTCCTATATTTGACCTCGTGACTCAGTTTTTACCTCATGGATCTTCTGATCTCAGATGTTCTGGCATTTCAAATATAGCTACAATTGCAGGATGAGTATGCCAGTATCTTTCTGGGGATTCCTCCCAATCGATCTCAGAAGTAGTTATCCAAAACAAATTGTCCAGATCAGAGGGGGATTTGTAGAGTCCAAGATAAGACTCATGTTTAAAATAGGGTTGTGCAATTTCGCAACAATTGATAAGTAAGTACCACATAGCCACGATCATAACTGCGGTTGACGTAGTTATTATTTGGGTGTAGGAGGGCAGAACCCTTTCTTTTCCCTCACGTTTATCCCTTAGCAGTGTCAGTTAAAAGGATGGATTCCATATTGACTCTTGAGAATGAATTACCGTCATAAGACTTGCCTTGACATTCTGTCAACCATGTCAAAGAGAAGAACTCCCACAACACCTACTATAATCTTGGACCTAGGGGGTACTGACTTCGAAATAATCAGTAGGTAGTCTGTAAAAGGGGAAAAAAGAGGTGTTACTTTAGGACTGTGATCTACATTGATGTGAGGATGCTGGCAAGGGGTTAGGACTGGCATTCTTGGTGAATTTTCTTTAGGACTTGACCAGAGCTGTCATCTGTCTCTCCTACCATGGATTTGAATTTTTTTAAACAGCACCCATAAGCCTCCCTCACCTCTTTTTTTTGCTAGTCATTTCCTTTCGCTTCCGTGTTCCCTGTGAGCCCACATCAGAGTAACCATTAAATGCCTTAATGATAAGAAGTATCAGGAAGGGCGGCTCAAGTCGCACCATTCCAGGGGCTACCACGGTACATTCTGTTGTGGTTGTGAAGTCGCTTAAGACTGGCGGGAGATTTCGGAAGTGTTTCTAGGATTGAAAATATGCGGGATTGGATATAATATGTGAAACCTGTCTACTGCAAACAGCAAAGCGCTAAATTTCGGAGGATTGCTTCTGTGTTCTTGGAGCGGTTCTCTCCTCCGTGGGAAGCAGGGAATGCATTTGATGCAATAGGAGAGTAGGTGGGTGCTTGCTACAAGATACTGGAACCACTGCATTCCCAAGAGTGACAATATATTGGGTTAATATCTCAAAAATATCACCCAGATCCCACATGGGGCTGTGCATAGCAGAGAAGGAAGACCTAAACCTATTTACCAATAGTCATGTAAGCCCCCACCCGGTCAGGGTGAAATTCAAAATTATGGTCTACAAGTAATACAAGATATCCCAACACAAGGAAAGACACCCTCCAAGACACAAACAATGGTATAGTGCAGAGTGGAGGGCGATACAAAGTGCTGCAGACTCGAGATGAGGGGGAAAGAGTCGACACAGTCTTCCCAATGAAAACTCACCTAACTTGAATGGAGACGAATCAGAAGAGCAATGTTCTTGTCTCCTGGAGTCCAAGAATGAATCTCGAGGACAGAAGAGAGCAAAGAACCAGTAGACTTTTATTAAGCAGGGATACAAAAAAAAAAAAAAAAAAAAAAAAAAAAAAGGAAAGGAAGAAAGAAAGAAAAGGAAAAAGTTCTCAGGAGTGAGAGTGATGTAGTTTTGAATATAGGTGAGGTTTGGTGGGGTGAGGTCCGGAACTGAGGGTCAAGAAAGAATTCTTGAGATGACTTTGGTGCAAAATGGTGGCTTTATTAAAGCCTGAGGACAGGACCCACAGGCAGAAAGAGGATGTTGGTTGGTTGTTGGGGCTGGCTGATTATATCCTCTGGGGTTGGGGGTGGAAAGATGGGAGGTTTTCAAAAGAACTTTCATAAAGAGGACCTTTGAGTTACTGGAGGCCTTGGTCATGGTCAAGTTACGGTTGTTTACCCCTCTAGGAAGGCATTAACAGTAAGACAGTTGGGAGCTTCTTGGAAGAAAGTTATACTTTGCCTGCCTCAGGGATTTGTCAATGGGCTGCAGATTATAAGGACATTTAATTCTATCTGCATTCCCTTCTTCAAGTTAGGTTATTGGTAAGAATGCTTTTTTTCTTATAAATCACTAAGACATTTATAAACTGAGGGAGACTCACATCTTGCAGGACTGTACTCTCTATAAATTAACTGTTCGGGTTTTTTTTCCCCCTTCCCTTAGCATTAGCCCAGAGTGCCTGAGGAATGTCACAGATCACACATGGGAGGAGGGGTGCAGGGCTTTGTCCTCAACTTGCCTTCCACTCCCTAATCAGAGGGACTCTGATGTTTTATTTACTTTATAATATCCTTAAATGAAATCTTTAGGGACAGCTACAGACTTTGGACTCACAACAGATAACAGTTACTGTCCACGTTTCCTGCTCCAAACTCTCAGTTACAAATCCTTGAGAGCACTGTTCCACTGAGTTAGGTTCCTGGGGACCAGGTAGAGCCGACCAGCACTATGGTTCCAGTTCTGGGGTCAATGGGGAGCAAAGGATGGTGTCAGTGTCCCCCACGGCGGGGGTTGTCATCCTGCACAGTTCTTTCTGAGGAACTCAGGACATACCTGCTTCAGGAAGGGAGTACCTGAGGGATAGACCTGTAATTAAAGTTCTTTTAGGGGCACCTGGGTGGCTCAGTTGGTTGAGCATTTGGGTCATGATTTCAGCGTCCTGAGATTGAGCCCCATATCTGGCTCTGTGCTCAGCATGGAGTCCCCTCGTCCCTCTCCCCCTATTCTTCCCCCCACACCCACTATTTGTATACTCAGCCTCTCAAGAAGAAATAAAATCTAAAAAAAAAAAAAAAAGTTCTTTTAGGAAAATTTAGAAAATATAGAAAAGCCAAGAGAAAGTGTTTAAAACATCCTGGGGTTTTGCATCTCACAAAGTAGGTAAGATCACAGGGTAAATCGTTCCATCGGCATCACTGTCTTCTCCCTCTTCTCATTAACCTCTACTCTCAGAGCAGCTTCCGAGTGTACGATATAATGTTGTTAACTATGGTCACCATGCCATACGTTAGATCTCTGGAACTTACTCATCATCCAACTGAAAGTTCGGAACCACTGACCACCTTCTTCCGTTTCTCCCACCCCTCAGCCCTTGGTAACCGCCATGTTTTTAGATCCCACATATAAGTGAGATCATATGGTATTTTTCTTTCTAACTCTGACTTGTTCCATTCAGCATAATGTCCTTAAGTTCCATTCATGTTGTTACAAACACTAGGACTTTTTTTATGGCTGAACAATATCCTTTTATACATAATATATGTTATATGTTGCATAACACTTATATAACATTTATGATATGTGTCATATAGAACACTTAGAAAATGTGTGTGTGTATCTTTAAATATCACTTATATAACATTTTCTTTATTTGTCACATGATGGGTACTTAGGTTATTTCCATGTCTGAGCTATTGTGAATAATGCCACAAAGAACATGGAAGTGCAGATGTCTCTTCAATATTGTGACTTCATTTCCTTTGGATATACACCCAGAAGTGGAAGGCTGGATTGGTAGTTTTAAATTCAATTTTTGGAGGAAGCCTCATACTGTTTTTCTGCTAGCAGCTATACCAGTGTACGTTCCCAGCAACTGTGCACAGGGCTCCCTTCTCTCCACATTCTCACCAGCAATCATTATAGCTTGTCTTTTTGATAATAACCATTCTACCACGTGGAAGGCGGTGTGGCATTTCAGTTTTGATCTGCTCCGCGTGCCAGATGGTATGGTGGCGCTGGGTCCAGGGGCCATGTGGTCTCATCAGCTTAACTTGCTGGGGTCGATGCTGACCATGATCAGCCGGCCAGCTTGTAACCCATTGCGGTTATTTCCTGTGTAAGGTTCACTTTCACTCTCTTCACACACGCATGCATTCCATGTTACCTCTCCAGCTTCTTTGGTGGGGCCAGAGGGAAGACTCCATGTTTTGTCTTCCTTTGCATTAGACCAAGATAGGAACTGAAAGACCTCCTGGGCATTTTGGCTGCTAGACCTGGTGCTGGGACACAGCAGGTGAAGCCATCTGGTGTCCCCAACTTCCCCAATTTGTTTGCTCTCATCCAAACACAGGGGGTTTTATTCTTGTACCTGGGGAGGGGCAAGAAGTGATGTCCTTTGCAGGCCAAGCGAGAAGAAAATGAGGCAGATGTTTTCCCAACTATGCTGAATTTTTTTGCAGAGATGGGGAGAGGTTGGCTTGGGGAGGATTAGAAGCTGATAGAACTGTTTTCCTAGTACATTTTTTGTGAGGCTTTGGGAATAAAAATCACCTCCCTGGACTGAAGAGAAAAACCAAGACACCTGGGTGGCTCGGTTGGTTAAGTGTCTGCCTTCTGCTCAGGTCACGATCCCAGGGCTGGGAGATCGAGTCCCACGTTGGGCTCCTTGCTCAGCGGGGAGCCTGCTTCTCCCTCTGCCTGCTGCTCCCTCTGCTTGGGCACTCTCTCTCTGACAAATAAATAATCTTAAAAAAGGGGGGTGGTGATAAAAGTGAATTTAGGGAGGCTAGTCTTCCATCCTAATGAAACCAACTGTGAGCTCATGCTCACAGGTAAAGGAGGCTTCTGAGTGTTGACAGCCAGAGTTGAGATGCAAAAACAGAGGTCACTGCATGACCCAAAAGGTGTGCATCTCAGGTATCATCTGGAGTTTCCCAGAAGTAACTGTTGTGAGGTAAGATCTCACCGAGAGTGGGGGTGTGTGGCACCCCAGGATTTACTCTCTTTGGAAATTCCTTATGTATCATATAGCAGCGTTTGCTATAGTTATCACATTGTACATTATATCCCTAGTGCCCATTTATCTATAACTTTGTACTTTTTGACAACCTTTCTCCAATTTCTTCTCTCCACCTCTGTGCCTCTGGTAATCACAAGTCTGATCTTCTGATCTCTTCTTACTACGAGTTTTTTTTTTTTCTTTTCTCTTTTAGATTCTACATATAAGTAAGATCATATAGTACTCATGTTTCTCTGACTTACTTCATTTAGCATAATGTCTTCAAGGTTCATCCATGTGGTCACAAATGGTAGGATTTTTTACATTGCCCAATACTATTCCATCATGTATGCACGTGTGTGTGTGTGTGCACACGCGCGCGTGTGTGTAGATATAGATATAGATATGACTCACAACTTTATCCATTCATCCATGATGGATACTTAAGTTGCGTCCATGTCATGGCCCTTGGAAATAACGTTGCTAAGAACATGGTGGTGCATCTATCCTTTCAAGAGGGTGATTTTATTCAGATATATTCCCAGAAGTGAAATTGCTGGATCATACGGCAGTTCTATTTTGAATTTTTTGAGGAATCTTTATACTGTTTTCCAGAGTGGCTGCACCAATTTACTATCCCAGGAATAGTGCATGAGGGTTCCCTTCTCTCCACATCCTCACCAGCATTTGTCATATCTTGTCATTTTTATGATGGCCATTCTGACAGGTGTGAGTTGATATCTCATTGTGGTTGTGATTTGCATTTCCAAGATGATGAGTGATATTGAGCATCTTTTCATCTGTCTTTTGGCCATATGGATGTTTTCTTTGGAGAAGGGTCTATTCAGGTCCTTTGCCCATTTTAAAAATTAGGTTAATTGGTTCTCTGCTTTTAAGTTGGATCAGTTCTTTATACATTTTGGATATCCTTAGCAGATATATGTTTTCCAAATATTTTTGCCTATTCTGTGGGTTTTTTTTCACTTTGTTGATGTTTTCTTCTGCTGTACAGAAGCTTTTCATTTTGATGTAATCCCACTTGTTTGTTTGTTTATTTATTGCTGTGCTTTAGTATCCAAATGATTCAAAAATAGTTACCAAGATTCAAGTCAAGGAGCTTTATTCCTACATTTACTTCCAGGGGTTTGAGGATTTCAGATCTTACTTGAAGTATTTAACTTATTTTGAGTTAATTTTTGTGAGCAATATAAGATATGGGTCCACTTTCATTCTTTTACATGTGAATCTCTAATAATTGCAGAGTCATTTGTTGAATAAACAATCTTTTCCCCACTGAGTATTCTTGGCCTTCTTGTCAAATATTAGTTGCTTGTGTATGCCCTGGTTTATTTGTGGGCTCTTAGTTCTGTTCTGCTATTTGTCTGTTTTTATTCCAGTACCATACTGGTTTTGATGCTGATAGCTTTAGAGTATAACATGAAATCAGCAAGTGTGATACCTCCTAAATTGTTCTTTCTCAGGGTTTCTTTGACTATTTGGGTATTCTGTGTTTCTGCATAAATTTTAGAAGTGTTTTTTACTCTTTCTGTTAAAAAAATGTAATTGGAATCTTGATAGGAATTCTATTGAATCTATAGATGGCTTATGATAGTATTGATATTTTTACAATATTAATTTTCCAATCCGTGAAAATGAGATACTTTCCATTGATTTGTATCTTCAATTCTCTTATAGTTTTCAGAGTAGAGATTTTTCACCTTCATAGTGAAATTTATTCTTAAGTATTTTGTTGTTTTTTTTTGTTTTTTGTTTTTTTTCAAATTTCTTTTCAGCATAACAGTATTCATTGTTTTTGCACCACACCCAGTGTTCCATGCAATACATGCCCTCCTTAATACCCACCACCTGGTTCCCCCAACCTCCCACCCCCCGCCCCTTCAAAACCCTCAGATTGTTTTTCAGAGTCCATAGTCTCTCATGGTTCACCTCCCCTTCCAATTTCCCTCAACTCCCTTCTCCTATCTCCCCATGTCCTCCATGTTATTTGTTATGCTCCACAAATAAGTGAAACCATATGATAATTGACTTGGTTTTGATGCTATTGTAAATGAGATATATTTCTTTATTTTTTTTTCAGAAAATTTGTTGCTAATGTACAAAAATGCTTCTTATTTTTGTATGTTAATTTTGTGTCTTGAAAATGTACTGAATTCACTGATTAGATCTAATGGGTTTTTTTGGTTATTTGAGTCATTAAGATTTTTTTTTAAGATTTTATTTATTTGTTTGAGAGAGAAAGAGAGAGAGACAGAGCACAAGCATGGGGAGGGGCAGAGGTGAGGGAAGCAGATGCCCCACTGAGCAGGGAGCCTGTTGTGGGGCTTGATCCTGCGACTCTGGGATCATGACCTGAGTCAAAGTTAGATGCTGAACTGACTGAGCCACTCAGGTTCCCCTAGGATTTTTTTCTTTTTTTTTAATTTATAATATCATATCATCTGCAGATAGAGACAATTTTACTTCTTCCATTCTAACTCTGATATCTTTTATTTCTTTTTCTTGCCTGATCACTCTAGTTAGGACTTCTAGTACCACGTTGAAAAGAAATGCCAAGAGTGGGCACCCTTGTCTTGTTCCTGACCGTAAAGGGAAAACTTTTAATTTTTCACCACTAAGTATGATATTAGCTGGGCTTGTCATATGTGGCCTTTCTTATGTTGAGATATGTTCCTTCTATGCCTAACTGTTAAAAGTCTTTATCATGGATGGATGTCAAATGCCCTTTTAGGCATCTATTAATGTGGTATATCACATTGATTTGCTTATGTGGAATCATCTTTGTACGCCAGGAATAAACCTCATTTGATCATGGTGAATGATACTTAGTGTGCTGCTGAATCTCAATAAAAAATTTTACTGAGAATTTTTGCCTCTATGTTCATCAGGGTCTTGGCCTGTTGTTATCTAGCAGTGTCCTTTCCTGGTTTTGATATTGAGGTATGAACAGCACATGAGATCCACGGCTGTGGAATTTTGGAGGGTAAAGCATTTTATTTTTTATATAGAGTCTTACTGGGTTTTATTCTTTACATTGAGTGCATTTTGGGGTACCTAGTAATGTTGAATTGTGTCCACAAATGATGTCTTCTATTTCCATAAGATCCAAGATGAATGGTATTGGACTCCAGGAAATAATGCCAGACTCTTCTCCCTCTTCATGTCTTGCCCCTTCCCCCACGACAACCCTGAAAGCTAATTTGTGGAAATGGACTGATGGGAATATTACTTGGACTTGACCATGGGCTTTGAGTTCTTATTTCTCTCCCCCTGTTCCCAATAAGCATGGTGCTGATTCCAGTGTGTATGTCTATTATTTTTCCACATCAAGCAAAACTGTTACCAACTGGGAGCCCTACAATTGAATTCAATTCTGACATTATCTACCTGGACATAGTGTCACATCTTACAGGGTAAGGGCTCAGTTCTGTAAGACTGCACATACCCTCTACCCCCATTTCAGAGGCCAATCACGAGTCCAGGCTGTCACCTGTTCTTCTGACCAACCTACTGCACAGATTGGAGTTTCTCATGATTTCCTCCTTGGGTTTGATTAATTTGCTAGAGCGACTCACAACTCAGAGAAACATTTTAGATTACCAACTTACTATAAAAGGATATAACTCAGGAACAGTCAGATGGAACAGGTGCAGAGAGTACGTTTGTGGGGAGGGGAGGGGAGCTCCCATGTCCCTCTCCAGTCTCCACGAGTCCACCAACTGGGAAGCCCTCCAAACCGTGTCCTTTTGGGTTTTTATAGAGGCTTTATTACCTAGACACGGTTGAGTAAATCATTGGCCACTAGTGATTGAACTCAATCTCTAGCCACTAGCCACCTCCAGGAGGTCAGGGGTCTGGACTAGATGTGCCAATCAAGTGGGTGGTTCCCCTGGCAGCTAGGTCTTATCCCTTGGTAACCTGGGGGCTTTCCAAAAGTCATCTTATTAACATAATAAAACTCACCTCTGTGGTTCTCAACTCCGAGGAAATTCCAAAGATTTAAAAAGCTTTGTGCCTAGGAAAGGCTGAAGACTAAATATGTATTTCTCATTAAAAATCACACCCCTCCACCTTCCTCTCTGTGTTCATCTCTCTCTCTGTCTCAAAAGCCTAGGATGGCAGGAGGGCCTGGGCTGCTCTAATAGGTAATTGCTCTGCCATGGAAAAGTCTGGGGTGGGTGGGACACAGCCCCTCCCTCTTGGAGGTCTGACCTAGAGGCAATGTTTGCCTGGTGAGAGGGCTGAGCAAAAGCGACCCAAGAGAACCCTCCACCCTCCTTGAGCTCAGTCCATAGAGGACCACTCTGGGTTTTGTTTAATGTAAGCCTTTCTTATAGCACCCTAAGTTTATGAGTAACATTGTAACTGGAAGCCTAGAACAGTGCTTGGCTCATGGTGGGAGCTGAAGTAACATTGACTGACTGACTGACTATAGCAGTGAAAGAGAGGGGTGCTCACCTGTATGTGAATCTCTATCTGGAACTTTTGCAAAAAAAGGGAGAGTAAGAAGGGAAAGAGTCTGAAGGGAAGATGTGGCTAGGGCAGAATAAGAGGTATAGAATGTTCTGGATCCCAACCCCACTGTTTCAGAATGTCTCACAGACTCCACATCATTTTAGGTGCTGCTAATTAATAAAACATAATTTTCAAAGTTTTATATTTTAGGTTTTCTTTAGGCTTGTCTCAATTCATGACATATGGGTACTTTTAGTCTCACAACTGTTGACCAATTTAATTGCTCATCCCCCCTGGAACAAGCCTTTGCGAGACACAGAAAACAGGAAAATCAATATTACCTTTCTTCTCCCATCTGTTAACCCCCATCAGTCACCATGATAAAAACAGATCTACAGAAGCAGAGGAGGATGGAGCCAATGGCCAAGGCCACAGACACACCATAGCTGTGAGCAAGACCACATGACATGGACCTTATGAACTAGGACTGAATGTGAGCAGAGACTCCTTGATCTGAGAGTAACTGTAACAACATCATCTCATACTTCTTGACTTTGTAGTTCTTTTTTTTTTTTTAAGATTTTATTTATTTATTTGATAGACAGAGATTACAAGTAGTCAGAGAAGCAGGCAGAGAGAGAGGAAGAAGCAGGTTCCCCGCTGAGCAGAGAGCCTGATTTAGGGTTCGATCCCAGGCCCCTGAGATCATGACCTGAGCTGAAGGCAGCGGCTTTAACACATTGAGCCACCCAGGTGCCCCGACTTTGTAGTTCTAACACATTCATGCATGTGTTACTGCTTCCCACCCTGGATCCCCTTAACTAACCAGGGCACCCACCTCCCTGTTGGCGGTATTGGCTGCTAATTCTCTGGAGCTGATGGGACTGTTCTTCCTGGTTGGATCTCACTTTTCCATCCACCCTTTTCCTGAATTATGATCGTTCAATACATAAAGGAACAGCGAGTATAACTGTGTATTAAAACCCTGTGGGACACTGTCTCCAGTACGGGTACCCAGAACCTACCCACCCAGAATCTACTCTTGGATCAGCAACTCCTTCTGCTGGTTCTTACATGGGGAGCCTTGCCCCAGTCTGGGCTTGTTCACCTGGCCAAGAGCACTCTCATCTGCCACTTTCAGCTGGGTGACTTGGCTGGAGTTACTCAATCTCCCTATGCCTCCATTCTCCCACATATGAAACAGATGCCAACAAACAAACAAATGGAAGGAACGTTTTGTTAGAAAAGACTTATCCACTTATGAGAGAAACGAGACTGCAATGGTTTAAAAAAGATGAGAGTTTATTTCCTTCCCAAGACCTCGAAGGTAGACTAATCAGGGCTGGAAAAGCAGATCTATGATGTCATCAGTGACCTTGGCTCTTTCCAACTCTCCCATCTGGCTTTCCCAAGGCTACCTCTTGGTCCAAAATGGCTCCTGGAACTCCAGGAATCACATCCATGTTCCAAACAGGAATACAGAGAAGGAAAAATAAGTCCCTCTTTGTTCCGAAACTTCCTGGAGTTCCTGCATTATTACTCTGCCACGTATACTGCAGAGGGCAGAACTTACTCATAGAAGGGCATCGAGTCATAAGGAAACTGAGAAGCAGTGGGTGTTCTGTTACTAAGAAGCAGTGGGTGACGGGGGTCACACACACTGCCCACCATAGAAAAGGAGCTTCGAAATCAGCCTTCTTGGATTCAAATCCTAGCCTCACCAGCTACCAGCTTTGGGCAAGTTACTCACAGCCCCTCTGTGCCTCAGTTTCCTTATCTGTAAAGCGGTGATAATGACATTATGCACCAACCAAAGCAGTCATGCCAGTGAAGTAGTCTTCAATATAGAGCAGAGCATCGAGCACACAGTGGGTGCTCAGTAAGTATAAGTGATCTATGACCGGTTCCCCCTTCCCCCTCAGTTCTGCACCACACCCTTTGCTAACATCTGAGGAATCAAAGAACAAAATGACATTGGCCCAAGACTCTCTTTCCCCAGCCTGATTCTGGTGTCATGATCTTCTGCTTGGCCCTGAAGTCCCTCCATGGGAGCCACTTTTCTGATTTGTGCCATCATGTTTTCAGAAAATTACACTCTGGGTTTTACGGGTCAGCGACTTACAAGAACCACAGATGATCTGTGACACTTGGGTATTAATTCCTGCCTCTGGGACAAGGATCTCAAGCTCGGGAGAACTGCCAAAGGAGACCTCTGGGTTCCTCTGCACTTCTAATCTTGGCGTTGATGCTGGGAAGAGTTGCACCATCCATTAGACACCCCAATGTTAAAAAATGGGGATGAGTAAGGACACGTGTTCTATACTTAGTGGGAAGTACACGGCAAATCTTGTATATGTCTGTTTGCTTCTGGGTGAGGCCATGGTAGCAGGAGAAAGCTAATCAGTAATGTGATCTTTACCTAAAAAAACAAGTTTGGGATATTGTTGGCACACGTCCCCTAAGAGCACTGAGGAAAGGAAGGAATCCAGTGTGTGGTATTTGAGTCAGTTTTCTTAAATCTGTCTACCTGTCTGGATTGAGGGAGAAAAATCCCATGAAGATCCCAAGGGACTGTGTACATAAAGCATCTGTAAGCTGCTAAGCCCTATGCAGATTCTGAAGTTCACCCTTGGCTACAGAAGAGTTTACAAAGGTGGTGACACAGGTGGTGAGGGGTGAGGAAGGGCCTTCCAGGTGTGTGTGGGGGTGTGGCTGGAAGGCAGGAATGAGCATGGTCAGGAGAAATGGGGACTGTCCTTACATCGAACTGGAGAAGTTGGTCTCCATTTTCCACACACGAAGCTAACGGGGAGCCAAAGTGAGCAGCTCGTCCAAAGATGTGGTTAGTGACAGACCAAGCCTTCGGCTCTTCGCCCTTGGCCTGTGAAGAAGTTTCAAGCTCCCAGTCAGATGGAACCCAAGGTCAACAGGCTTCCAGCCTAAAATTCGCGTTCTGGAACTCGATTTGCTACCTTGTGCTTGGCGCTGGCAGAAGGGGTGTAAAGAGGTTGGAGGAGGCAGATCCTGGGGCTTTCAGCTCAAGGCTTTGCGAGCGGGCGCCGGGGCCTGGAGGCCCGCAGGCCGGACAGAGGGCTGAAGACCCAGAGGGCCTATTTCCCCGCATGTTTGCTAAAAAGAACTCAGAGAAGTCAGAGGACACAAATCAGCAAGATCTAATTAAAACAAGGGACATGTAAGGCACAGCTGAGATACAGAGAGCAGGGGGAATCCAGGAGTGAGGCTACCGGACAACGCACACTGTCCCTTTCTGCACCTTTGCTGGAACGGGCTGTACAGCTGTCTCTGCCCCGCGTGATCGGGGAAGGAACATCGGTCGCAGGATCGGGGTTCTCCGTGGGTGACAAAAGCAGACGCGAGCAGATTCCAGTGTCAGGCTGGGGCAAAGGGAGCCAGATGACCTGGCTTGGTTTCTCCAGAAGGCCACGAGGGCCCCGCTGGGTCGAGTCCTTATCTCTGCCGCAGCTTCCAGGAAGGCGGCTCCGGGGCCAGGAGGGCGGCCCCGAGGACGGGGGTGGGGGTGGGGTACCGCTGGGGTCTCGCGGCGGAGGGGGACGGAATCGGCGGGCCCCGGCCACACGCCTCCCGGTAGTGCCCGGCCGGACCCAGCCGCGGGGTCTGGGGGGGCGGACCGCAGCGCCCCCGGGGAGGCCTTCCCGGCAGCAACCGCCCGGGCCGCCCCGCTCGTGGCCCCGCGGGAGCCTTCTCGGTCCTGCTCGCGGCGGCCGCGTCCTCGGGGCCGGGAGCCAGCGCGCGGGCTCGGCGGCTGCCCCTGCTGACGGGTCGGGGTCCGCGGGGCCGCAAGCGGGGCGCTGGGGCTCGCCCGGGTCCCGAGCCGCGGAAGGGGGGCCCGCGCCGGCCACCCGGAGCCGCCGGGGCTCCGCACCTGCCTCTGCTGCCCGCCTTTGACGCCCTGCTGGAAGCTCCGCGAGGCCGCGCCGAGAGCGAAGGCGCCGGGGAAGGAGGAGAAACTTCTCCCTCCCGCCCTCCGCGCCCTCCGTGCGCTCCAGTCCCCGCGGGCCGGCTCCGGCCCGGGCCCGCGCGCGCACCCACCCTGCGGGTCCCACCGCCCGCGCAGCAACGGCGCGCTTGGAAGCGGCCTGGCTAGGAGCGTCCACAGGGCGCGCCCGCAAGAAGCGTCAAACGCCGCGTCTGCGGGTCCCCCGGGGGAAGCCCACCGCGCGTTTCCCGAGGAGCTTCTCAGCGTCCCTGGGCCGCTGCCCAAAGCCCTCAGACCCAGGCCAGCCCGGGGCTTTCCCGAGCAAGCCGGACTTTCTTTGGACGCTGTTCTCTCCTGGTCCTTGAACCTGTCGCAGGAGACAGGAGGGGGACTGTAGATCCTGGGAGCGCGATGCAGACTGCAGGGGTGAACCCTGCGCTCCGTGGTGGGCGCGGGCCTGGAGGGCGGGGAGAGCCCGGAGGGGCTGGGTCTGGTCTTGCTCTCGGGGCCATGCTGGGCCATTTACAGATGTGCCGCACGAGGTGGGTTTCTCAGTTTCTGAGTCCTGGCCTCCAGCCACGAACTGGAACGACCTGCCTGTGCTTGGGGTCTCCTTAGGAGCGCTCTTGAGGGAAACTGAGGCAGGGAGGTCCTGTATGTGTATCTCTGTGTGACATGATGTCGCCGCTGACTAAATCTTCAGCCAACGCAAAAGCTGAAGACTTGGAAGAAGAGTTCACTTGCCTTTAACGGGCGGAGATTTAGGACTTGGTAGGCATCCTAGCCCTGCTTCTTCTCAGGGCAGAGGGGATTCAGTCCTTCTGGCATCCTGTGTGTGTGTGTGTGTGTGTGTGTGTACGTGCGCGCGCGCGCGCGTGTGTGTTCACACTCGCAGTGCCAACAGCACCCGGGGCAGGACATAGGAAATAGAGGACAGGGAGAAAGAAGTGAAGAGGAGGGAGGGATAATTGGACATCGTCTCCTGGTGTCCTGTGGAAATCTCCAACACAATAAACTCAAATTTCATTTGGTGTCCTTATTCCCCACATGGCTCTTCTTTCCCTATGATCCCTTGTTCCTGTCCCCAGTCCAACAATCTAGTCACCCAGGTCTGACTGAGTTTACTGCTCTCAACCTCACCTGTGCCCACTCTCCCCTCTGCCTGCTTGGTGGTCGCCTCCCCCAATCTGACCCGAAGCCACATTCAGTTGTCTTTAACCGTGACTCTACAGAAAGGGCTTCCATGTTGCTACTTGCCAACAGGCCCAACTCCAAAGCCCTCACAGGCCCTCGAGGGCTGCAGAAGGAGAGCCAGCCTGTCTCTGCCTCTGGCGTCTGGGCCCTGCTTCAGTTTCTCGCCGTCTCTCACCCCTGAATCTGCACACACGGTTGGCTCTGCCTGAACAATTTTCTTTCTTGCTTGGCTATTTCAGATTCATTCTCCAGGTCTCCCCTTAAATACCTGCTTCCTCTAGGAGGCCCTTCCCGGTCAATTTCCGGACTCTGTTCCCTCAACCGCTGCTAACTGTAGCATCCCTGATAGTCATGCCCAAATTCTGGGAGGCAGAAACCATGCTTCTTTTGTTCTGGAGAATTTTCTAGAACCCAATTCAGGACTAAACACGTAGTAAATTCCTTCTAAATGTGTCCTGAGCGAATGAGGAAGTGGGTTAAACGCAGACTTCTGGCCATCAGGTGCCATTTGAAGAGGGAGAGCCTGTACTTGAAAACCCGAGGCCCAGAAGGGGCAGGATGTGTTCGTTTTCTCCAGAAGACCTGGATCAGTAGGAGATACATAGGAAAGGGGGATAGAGAGGGATAGGGAGAGACTGAGATTTACTGTAAGGAATGACTTCTCCGTGATCATGGACGCCGCCATGTCTGATTTCTGCTGGAGACCTGGGGGAGAAGCTACAGCCTGAGTCTGAGGGCAGCCTGCCGCAGAATTCCAGACTCTTCTTGTGGGACTTCAGTCTCTCTCCTCTACAGACCTTCAGCTAGATCGATGTAGCGCCCTCCCATAATGGTAGGTAATCCGCTGAGGGTCAGTCATTTTCTGTCCCCTCCACACCAGTCTCCGTGAAGCGGAACCCTCCTGAGAAGGACACTCTCTTCCTTGCTCCTAGAAGGCAGGGAGAGTGTGGCTCTTTCCTTCTCCTTCCATCCCTTGTGGAAAAGGGGATCGAAGGGATGAAAATCGCTGGGGTCAGAGTTGCGTGTGGCCTCCTGGGAGGAAGGAAGGGTAAATGAAGCCTAGCCTGGCACCTTGTAGATATTGTTGCCCCCATCAAGGCTCTGGTTCCGTCTAGGCTCTGGAATCACAGGAGGCCAGAACACAAGATTTTATTTCCACAGAGGGCCCCTGAGCAACTTCTCTTGGTCCACAGGCATTACTCATGTATGTGCCTACATACCCCTGTCGCATGTATTTCATTTTATTTCCTTGAAATAGTCAGCGATCATTTTGTGTGATTAGAACAAAACACTTCAGTGCAAGACCCCTAAACCTCCTTCTGTTTTAAGCAAAATTAGCTCTCTCTCTCTCTCTCTTTTTTTTTTTTTATAAAAAGGGAAGAAAAAATATTGCCTATCATGTGTGTGGCCTGAACACAACCCTCAGAACATCTTAAAGGTTATCCATCAAGGTTTTTAAAAAAGAAATACATTATTCTTAATTATTCTTATCTTCTTATTATAGAATAGTTTGTGGATTTATTTTTTAACCTGTAATCTTATGCCAGAAGAGGCCACTTAGGCTTATTTTTATTTGCGGACTGAAACAAAAACAAAATACATGGGACAATGTTTACTGTTGAAGATTTTATTCTCTACGACTTTCCCTTTCAACTGGAAAAGGAGTTTTGTGCTGCAGATCGACGTTTGGCCCTGGGTCAGTGACGCTCCCTTCAGGCCAGCAGGGACCGCCTGAGAGACTTCTGGGCCAGCAGGCCGTCGTATATTTCTTCCTTAATCCTGTGTGCGTGGGCGAAGTATCAGGCAATGGTATAAATAAAATGTTCTGACTCTACATATGGTATTTTGGGTTTAAAAATCCTTCATAAGCTTTTTCCAGCCCTATCAGTAGTTTTATTCATTATGGGACATCCAGCAATCCAACTCTGGGGATCATTTGAGAAGCAGTGGAGTCTTCTTGTGAAAAGAGCATGTTTGCTGTAGAATTTGTGCAAAGAGTGAGTGCCCGTGGGAGTCATCCCTACATCGCCTATCTAAAAATTTTGGTGGTTTTTCTCCGATTGTTGGCTTCCGTGTTCTCAGGGGGCAGAGAACCTTCCATGGCGGAACTGTACTGATGGACAAATGCTTTCCCACTTCCCTCTGGCGTACCAGGATCATGTCTGGGGGCTAGTGGATGGGTTTTCTCCTTCCTGTCTATATTCAGCTTGTGTTTTACTAACCGGAGCAGGGGAGGGGGCGTTCAGAGTGGGAAATTAGACTAAAGTCATTCCAAAAATATAAACCTGTGTCCCGTTCAGTTGGCCCCAGCAAAGTGAAGTTAGGTACGATACTGGGATTTGGCTAGGTTGGGGAAAAAAGCGTACCTTTCATCACAAAGAGCCAACAAATGAGTGTGTCCTGGATGGCAATGGATCTAGACACATCCTACCGGGTGGCCTCACTCATGGGAACAGCGAGAAAGCTCTGGTACTTGCTAAGTGGCCCCAGAAACAGACACTGGGCTGAGGTTGGCAAAGGCTGCTGGCATGCTGGGGGACACACCCCACTCTGCTCAGCAGTGAACTCCACCTGGCACGTCATAATTAGGTGTTGATGAATTTTTTGGGCAAGTTGGAGATGGGCAAGCAGCAGACCAGATGGTCCCACACTCTTTTCTCTGATTCTCCCACGTTGAATCATTGCCACGTCTCTCTGATTCTACTGCCCCATTGCCATTCCTGTCTGATGTGTTCAGATGTGTGTGTGTGTGTGTGTGTATATATATAGATATAGATATAGATATAGATATATAGATATATTTAAAGATTTTTATTTATTTGAAAGACAGAGATCACAAGTAGGCAGAGAGGCAGGCGGTGGGGTGGAGGGAGAAGTAGGCTCCCAACTGAGCAGAGAGCCTGATGTAGGACTCAATCCCAGGACCCTGTGATCATGACCTGAGCCTAAGGCAGAGGCTTAACTCACTGAGCCACCCAGGCACCCCCAGATGCATGTTTAATACATATATGCATATATATGTTAAAATGTATTAAAATATTATATCTATTAAATGTATTAAAAGTATGATATATTTAACCATAATTGGTTAAAACTGTTTTCTCTTTCCATACCAACTTCCCCAACTTCCACTGTTGGAGTGTTAGCATAGTTGTGGGCGATTGCGCGGCGGTGGGGGGCGGTCTAGCTAAAGGGACGTCGAGTTGGGAATACATTTGGTTCCGGTTTCACAGAAGATTTTTCTGGAGGTGGCATTTACTTCCAGATGCAGTGAGGGTACTGCAAGCCACCCTGGAGTAGGGATGACTTCCTGGAATATTCTCTTGGTCCACTGCATTGAAGCACCCAGCTCTGTCTGTGACACAGAGCAGAAAGCCAGCTCTCATGTCATGACAGGAGTGTCCTCTGGTGTCTGATCCCAGACATTTGTGCAGAGTCAAGGAGAAGTAAAGTTTGAAATGTACCAAGCAGAAGCTAGTCTGAGGAAGAGTCTTCCAAAGGTCAGATATATAAAACTATAAACAGAAGACTGTTTTCAACAACAACTAATCAGGACAGAATTTCTCTCCTTTGGGGAATATAGTAGGTCATGCTGTGTATTTGATTCTAAAGGTACCATACTTTCTCTCTCTCTCTCTTTTGATGAACATTTCACGAAGTAAATTTATAGGAATTCCCATGTTTTCAACCTGTGTTTGTGGTGTTTATTACCATTCTAATTATTTTTTCTTTCGTTTTGGCTTATTTTCTCATTCTAAATACATTTTTGCTTTTCTACCTAATTATTTAAATTCTTTTGTTTAATGATAGCTCTCTAAATTCTATAATCTTTGGCCAATATCCAGAATCTGGCTAGGTTACTGACTGTCCTTCAGACCATAGTTAAGCTGGTCTTCTTGTTTTTCTTCCTTTTTTCTTTTAAAGAGAGAGAGAGAGCACCAGAGAGTGAGTGCATCAGCTGAGGAGGGCCAGAGGGAGAGCAAGCTCCACACCCAGAAGCAGGGCTCAATCTCATGACCCTGAGATCATGACCCAAGCAGAAGTTGAGAGTTGGACACTTAATTGATGGAGTCAACCAGGTGCCCCCAAACTGGTCTTCTTAATGCAGAAGTCTGACCAAGTGACATTTTCCTAATCTGATGATTTTCACATTTTCTTAAACCGGCACACACTGCCCTAACCTCTGCCCTTTTGCCTCATCCCTTGTGAGCACCAGAGATACTGTAACCCTCTGGCTCCTAGAATGCGCTGCCTCATTTATGTCTTTGACCATACGGTTTCCTCTAATCACAGTGCCTACTTCAGCATTTGCCTGATAAACTTCTACTGGTCCTTCAAGATGCAGGCAGGCAGAAAATCAAGAATGTGACTTGGAAACCTGCCAAGACTAGAGCTGGGGTCAGGTGGCCCAAAAGGCTCTCAGTGTCCATACTGGCTTTTGTGAGCTAGCCTGGGTACGCTTGGGAGTTGGGTGTGGTGGCCAGCAGGAAGCTGGCACTTCTCCCGGTGGCTGACTCCTGGCTTGGCACCGAGCCGGGGCCAAACTCAGGGTGTGAGACAGGACCACGCAGCATCCGACCCCCTAACCCCAAGGGCTACAGCGGGAAGGACTGCGACTCTCCTGCCTTTCTGGTCTTCTGGCTTTTCCTTAGTCTGTGTCCCATGACGTTCTCTCTGGGGCATGTGGAGCTCCCCTCCCTGCCACCATCACCCACCTGCCCATGCTGCCTGACATGCCTGCTTTGCTCTTTCTTTCAAGGCCAGAGCTGTGGGACTACTCTGGAGAGAGTCACTTGTTTCCCATTTTACTTCCTTTATCAAGGTCACTCATGACCTTACCCATTCTTCGTTAGCCTGCCAGGAAAATGGTATTTGTTAATAGCCTTCGTCATATATCTGTGATTAACTGGTCCAGCCACATGTGGCAAAACCAAGGAGGGCCGTCATAGACGTCTTCTGATTTCATGGGACAGTGTTATTAGCAGCAACATTAATGATAATAAAACAAAGCCAATTATCGTTTACTACTTCACCGAAAGCCTTTTTATTTAGGCAAGCACTTCTTCATGATCAAGTGTGTGCTTTAATTAGGCATAGCATGGTCATACCAAATTGAGCCAGAGTTTTATTAACATTAACAGATGTTCTTTTTACCTCTTTATTTCCTTTCCCATTGTCTGAGTGTATCTTCCAGATTTTCCATTAATTTAAGGACTTACGCGCAGGGAAGAGCATGCCGAGTCGCATCCACCCCTCCTTGAACCCTTTAGAACACACACTGTGTCTCAAGAAGGGGTGTAGGCAGAGTCTGAGAAACTTTCAGGCCAAAGACAGCAAACACTAAATCTACCATTCTTTAAGCACTCTCTTGAACAGTGTTGGAGAACTCTCCTGTGATTAGCTATTTTTTAGGGGAAAAAAACGAGAACAGTTCCCTTTGCATCTTTAAGTTTATGCACTTTATTTTTTCTTCTGGATGTCTAAGTGGCCAGTATGACTCCACTCCCTCCCAAGTATCTCTGCCTGGACAGGGCAAAAAATGCTTCAACTTCCCCTAAATCCTCAGGGCTGTGAATCTGCATCGAAAAGGTTGCTCTCAAATTTGATGTCTCCAATATTACTTCATTTGGATGAGCTAAGAGAGGAGTTCTAAGGACAGATCCTGGTGTGCACCTGTCTTCAAAGAAAGCAGAAGTTTACTATTGTTCTGTCAACTTGACCATGGCAGAGGAATCAGGTAGGAGTGCTGTCTCCTGGCCTCTCTTTCTCCAGGTCTGGAGCTTTACAAATAAGACAAGGCTGGAGGTGGGACCCCTTGAAGTATGCTGGGCTCAGTCAGGGCTGAGAAGTCCCTGGCCCTTTGGGGCTTATGAGGCGACTGGGACTTTGGAACCACTGAGGGACTGACGTGAGATAGATGACGATTTCCCAAATACGGCATTGCACAGTTGGACTTGACCCCAAATGTCAAATACCAGAGAATCTCAATAACCCAGACAATCATCAAGAGCAAGATGCTTTCAAGGACACTTACTGTTGTTCCAACCAAAGGACAGTCCAGTTTTCAGCTCCACAGAATTCTGATCTTGCTGTCCTCTCTTGTAAGTAACAAGGGTTACGGTAAGATCAAGAACACAGCTGGGAGTAGAAGATAAAGGACGACTCGCCGCGCCTTCTATAGAATACAGAAAGGAGACTATTTATTTTATGCAAAAATAGTTATAACTTTTATATATGCTCAGCAGATCTATTTTGCCCCAAAAGATAAGCAGCCTTTTTTTTTCCCTTTCTGGAAGATAATTAGTAGTTTCTTATCTATATTTCCCTTGTCCAAACTGTGCTGCTAGGCAGGGCAGAAGCAAAGCAAGAGCATGTTCAATAAGCTAATTATAAGGTTATGACATTACAAAATGTAATCCAAATACAGTGGCCTCAGAGATTCTTAGATCTGTGCCAAAAACGAATTGCAGAAGGACCTAATCATAGCAACATGTTCCAAAAGTGACCATCTCATGTGTTTCTTATTTATCCACCGTTCCTGTGAATAGAGTGGATGTTACTCTTTTACTTTCTTCTTTTTGTCCACTCTTTTAAGTTCTACAAGTGTTCATTCTCTGTGAGATGAAGGGACTAGGCACATATCTTCCCCATGAATTTTGTGAGGCTGAGGTGTGTGTGGTACTTTAAAAAGCTGAACACATACAGGTGCTTGTTGGCATGTGGTTTGAGTGGATCCCCATAAGTTTGCTTTTGTTATCTAGTCATTGTCCTGGGTGCTGCTCTCAGAGTCAATAAGAAGCCTGAGAAGAGGTTGCTCAAGGGAAACAGGCAGGTTGGCCTTAACCTGAGAATTTCTTGCCATTGTATTTGTGAGGAGAAGGAAGTCCTGAAGAGAGGCAAAGGCAGAATTCCTACTTCCAGATTCTGCAGTGAGCTGGCTCAGAGTTTAAGCCACTTTTTCCTACACACGTCCAGTCTACAGTCCTCCACTCTACCAGTGGAGACAGCAAAGGGTGCACTAAGCCACTTTCTCCTAGAGGTGGAGCAGGTTCCTCTTGTTTCTCTTCCCCTTGGGCTAATCCCCTGGGTGCTAATATCATCAATAAAATTCAATGATTTCTTCTTCCTGTAAATCTTGTTTCCGAAAATTGTGTGTGTGAGTGTGCCTGTGTGTGCTATAACTTAGAGACAAGCTTGGAATGTGACATCTTTTCATATTTTACATCTGACCTTCATTTTATTTGAATTCAATTTTTATTCCAAAATGAATAAAATAACAAACAAAAATTATTCTGTTCCATTTTGAAGGCAACTCTCCCCAACCAAACGTCTGTGTGCCCAGCCCACCTGTAGGCTCTCAGTGAGGAGTGCCTTTCAAGGTATAAGCTCTTTCTCATCCCTGGCAGGTGGGGGGCACTGTGGGCTGGGGAGGTGGGCTTCTACTCTCCCAGTGCTTCTGCAAAGTCAGCTGCCTGTCTTGCACTTTCTCCTCTGGGGACTTCCCTAAGACATTGCTCTATCCCACCTTCTCCACCTCTTTCCTCTCCATGCCCCCACTCTTGGTTTCCAGCCCTGTTCCAGAGTTTCTCCACTATCGGCCAAGGCCCCACCTGCATCTGCCACTCAACCCTGGATTTCCAAAGAGCGTCCTGCAGCTGACCTGGCTACACTTTGGATTTTTCCAAATGACTGGCCTTTGGCAGGCCCCAAATTGTATTTGGCCAATCACTTTTTTCTCTAAAGTATTGTAAAAGAAATTTAGTCCCTCTGTTTCTGGTTCATTTGCGATTGCAGTAACTCCTCAGAACCTTGTGTTGTAAGACTTATTTGATGTTCAAGAAGTCTTATGAACTTTTTCATGATGCTTTAAAAACATTCTTCCTTGAACCTGGAAGAAGCCTTTGGCAAGCTATAAACCAACTTCAATACAACAATGTGTGGCTTCAGTTCAAGGCCTGGATTAGCTCAAAGGTATTTTCTCACCCCCATGAAGCAATGGCTCAGAGTGGACTTGGTTATTGCTAGCCCACAGGAAGAAATTTAAGTAGGACTGCATGTACCTGGAAAGCAAAGTTTCCCAGAGTGTGTGCACCTACGGGGTCAGGTGAAATGGGGTGGGGAGGGAAGCCTGGAGAAGGTTGCTCTAGAGTTTAACCCTTTGTGGTAATCCCTGAACATTAACATTCACAGGAATGTGGAGAATTCCAGCCCCAGTCATCTCAAGTCCTCATAGGAGGTCATCTTGGGGACGTTCTTAGACACACACATACACATCCGTGAAATAGCCAACAGAACGGGATGGTGGCCAAAGTGGGGAATGTGTATGGCAGGGGGTCTTTCAGGATGGAGTCACTGTAAGTGGAGCCGTCTGTGGAAATGACGTGTAGACAATTGAAGTGGGGGCTGGGGTTTCCGTGGCAGGCCATCCTGAGAGAACAGAAGAGGATAGTTTTAACAGCTCTTGTTGTGCTCAAGAGGGGAAACTGGACCCAGAGTGGAGTGTTAACTGGGCATTGAGATGTCTAGACTAACTGAAAGGCTAGAAATTAACTTCAGGAACAAGAGCTCCAGTAGCAAATGTTCTGAGTGCTCTGGGGAAACCCGTCTCTACCGGTGCTGTCAAAAAGAAAAACCACAGGTCCAAAATGGAGCCACTGATGCTAGGCTGTGTCACCAAACTTAGTATCTAATCTAATTACAATTTCAACACCTCCCCTCCCTGAAATATAGTCTTCATCAGTTCAGTCAGGAATTTTCTGGTCAGCACCAATGAGGTAATCTGCCACACCACACGGGCCCTCTCCATCCCTCAAAGGAAGATGAGGTAATCCACCTAAGAAGACTCCCTGCCCTTCCCCCTAAGGGAAAGTGACCTTGTCTGAAACAACCTTTTTCTAATAACTTCTTGTCTCACCCTCCTTCCTATCAAGGCCTTCCATTTTGTCCAACTCCTTGGAGCTCCTTGCTATTCACTAGATGAGGTGCTGCCCAATTCACGAATTATTTAATAAAGCCATTAGACCTTCACATGTACTCAGCTGAATTTTATTTATTTAATTTTTTTTTACAGACTGATGCATACAGCTAAGGTTCCCAAACAGCCAGCATGTGATACCATGTCTTTGTAGAATCAGAGTGGAAACTGGGACTGAGCTGGGTCTGCCCTGACAGGTCCAATAACCCAGCCGGTATGTATGACTACCCGGCGGAGTCCATTCTGACTGGGAGTTATCCATGCCGTGCCAGTGGTTAATTATTTTTTAGCTTTCACTTTCTTTCTCTTTTGCCTTAAACTTTGTAATCCCATCTTATATACAAGCTTATAAAAGCATATTTGGGGTTCCAGAGCAGTAACAAACATAGGGTTCTTATGATTAGTTCTGATATGAAACGTGTGTCTTCCACCAGGACAGTGCTCCAGAGAGGACATGGCAGTAGTCACACCAAGAGAAGTTATGAGAGAAAAAAAAAATTAGAGAAGGGAGATCCAATTTTATCATGGTTAGGAGACCAGCTACAGGCCACTCTTGGACTTACACTGTCTCTGATTCCAGTGTTGACATTTGGATCTCGTGTGGAGGGAGCCATGAGCTTTCTCTCCAGGAAATGAAGGTGGCTGAGTGTGGCCAACACAAGAAGGAGAGGAGCTGTTTGGAGAGATGTGGAAGCAGCAGTCAGCCCAGCCTCTGTCCTTGTCTCCTGCTTCTTCTCCTTTCTCACCATGTGTATAAATCCTATGAACCCCTCCAAGCCCAGCCTAAGCCCCATCTTTCAGTGGAGCTTTCTTTGGTCCCCTCTGTCCTTGTGGCACCCCTGCTCATCCCTCTGCCCTGGACACTCACAGTCTACGAAGTTCCATTGAGCTATCCTTGCATTGCTATTTTCCTTTTTGTAGATATTTGTCTGGTCTCCCCCACTTAGGTGGTTATAATCTCCAAAAGAAGGGTTCTTTCTGCACCGCTTTGATTTTTTCACAACACCTAGCACAGAACCTTCAGTAACTGACCACACAGAAGCCTATGAGGCTACCTGAGCCTCCTGAGCCCTGCAGTGTCCCCAGGTGGCCACACTGAATAGTTTTTGGGTAAATGTTTTAGCTGAATAAGAAAATGGGCTCTTGGACTCTGGAAGAAGGAGAAGAAAGGGGTTGTTAGGGGCACAGCAGAAATGAGAACTTGAGAGGCAAGCTTCCTGTAGGGGGTGTGCAGTGGTGGGTGTGGGGAAGGAAACTAATCTATGTGTCCATTGCATTACAAGAACACCAAGTCTGTGGCAGAACAAAAATAAACTGACCTTTTGTTTTTTGGTGCATCTGATAAGATAACATGAGGCAGCCTGGAACTGCTCTCTTCCCTCCTGGGAGCATTTTTTCCCCTCTCATCTGCTGCCTTTCACACAAATGATGATGCATGGTAAATGTTGGACCATATTCTGCCTGCCCCTTTTTCTCATGCAGAGAAGAGCCCAGACCACTCCACTGAGGGATACTACATAACTTAGCATCACTATCATTTAAATCAAACTCGGACTTAAAGTATATTTTTTGGTAAAATAAGCTTTGTCCAATATGAAGTTTAGGATCATTCTAGGTCCATTCTTGAACCCCACTATCCATAGAGAATGCCACCTTCTTTTAAGTTTGTTATTTCCTATAATTTTTACTGTAACTGTAACTCCACACACAGGGATTATCAATGCCCAGCAAACTATGGCAAGAGGGAATTGGTAGTGAAACAGAGAGAAGAGCAGAGATGTCAAGGAAGAAAGATTTGCAAGAAAGTGTGAGTAGCCAGCTGCATTGTGAACTGTCTTGGATGCTGCAGAGAGATCACATACTATGGCAAAAAAATGACCATGTGTTTGGAGATATGGATTTAGTTACTCCAGACAAAGGCAGATCAGAGAGGTATTTGGGGAGGAAGTGAGATGGGAATTCTTTGAAGATGGAAGTGGAGGTAAGAGAGTAGTCACTTGTGAGGATAACCTTCAAGACTGCTTAGCTGTGAAGGAGAGAAGGGAAATAACCTACACACTTAGCTTCTTTCCTCCCCCCACCTGATTTCCCACTGTGTTGGGACTCACCCCCTATCTTTCCCTCTTGTCCGTGGTCTGGTCAATTTATTTATAAATTGGTCATTTATAATAGCCAATAGCGTGTTCTTCCTTCACGCTAAAGACTTTTGCTCTTTGACCAAATCAGATGCTGAGTCTCCCTTTGAAATGCTTCTCCTCAACAGGTCACCACGTCCTTTCCCGGTATCCCATTCAGAAGAGTAATCTGCTAACCATAAAAAGGCTCCATCCTTAAAAACAGGAAAATCCACCAAATGAAGCTTCAAAATTAGCTCCCCTCCCCTCTTTGCACTATTTCCATTCAAATACAAATATTAGGTCTCCATCTTCATGGTTCTCCACAGGGAAAGGAAAACTATAGAGAATTTTATTCTCCTATCTAGCAGGTGTTCATGGGCTGTGTGTGTGTATGCATTTGAGAGAGAATAGAATAGAATAGAATAGAATAGAATAGAATAGAATAGAATAGAATAGATAGATAGAATAAGATGCGCAGGCTGGTAAGAGCGATGAGATTCAGTGAAAGACACCTCCTTATTAAATTATTCTGATTTCGGGACGCCTGGGTGGCTCAGTTGGTTAAGCAGCTGCCTTCGGCTCAGGTCATGATCCCAGCATCCTGGGATCGAGTCCCACATCGGGCTCCTTGCTCAGCGCGGAGCCTGCTTCTCCCTCTGCCTCTGCCTGCCATTCTGTCTGCCTGTGCTCACTCTCTCCCCCCTCTCTCTGATAAATAAATAAAAATCTTTAAAAAAAATTATTCTGATTTCTTACAGCATTTCTGCAGGCATGTGTGGAAGCATCTTGTGTCCTCAAATTCCAATCGAGGTCTGAAAGTTACTGGACAAGATAGAACAGCTATTTGTCCTCCCCCCATACATTGTTTTCTAATAAATTTTCCATTGATCTTAGGGTTTCTGGATGCACAAACTTAAGTACAAGGAATTCTTTTCTTCCTTCTTTCCAAGAGCTACATGTTAGTTTTCATTTGTTGTTCATTTGCATATCCAGGGCTTCAGAGCAATAGTAAATAAAATGAGAAAGGGTGGGCTTTCTGGTCTTGTTCCTGAATTCTCACATTATAGCATGAATATGATGCTGGCTGTTGGTTTATGTATCCCTATTCATTCTTAAGTTATGGAAATATCCACTTAGTACAGTTTTTCTGGTTTTGTTTGAACATGAGGAATTCGTGTTGAATGCTATGGAATGCTTCTTCAGGATCTACTACAAAGTTAGTAAGATCTCCTTCTTGAACCTATGGTGATAAAATTTGGAGTTTCTAACCCTCAAAAGTTCTTGCATTCTTACAATAAATTCAACTTGCTCACACACTTATTTGTTGGTTGTTTTTTAATGAATTAGGTTTGGATTGGAATGTTAAAAATTATGTAAGACAATTATGTATTGCCTGTGTTTACAAAGGAAAGTTGGTTTCCTTCTCTCCATTACATTGTCAAATTTTGAAAAAAGAGCTACACTAAAGTGAAGTAGATTTCTTCTTATATATTTTCTAAGTATTGGACTATTTATTGGGCATTGGAGTTAGGATAATGTTAACTAGTTGCTACAACAAACAACTCCCAGTCTTGGGGCCTTAACTCAGCATATTCATTTCTCAATATTGGTTGCTCTCCTTTGGAACATTCAGTTCTTTCACAGGGATTTGTATATTCTGGTACCAGGACTAAATATTCTCATTACTATAGCCTCATATTTTAGATCAAATTCCCCAATATTTTCTTTGTTATCTCTGCTCATTTGTGTTTTATTTTTATTATACTTTTTTATTTTTTTTAGAGAGGGGGGAGGGGCAGAGGGAGAGAGGAAAAGAATCCTAAGTCGGTTCTGTACCCAGTGCAAAGCCCAACACAGGGTTTGATTTCACCACCCTGAGATTAGGACCTGGACTGAAATCAAGAGTCAGACCCTTGGCTGCCTGAGCCACCCAGCTCGTTTGTTCTTCCAGACTGATTTTAGAGTTCATTTGTAAAATTCCAAGAAAAAAATATTCCATTTGAGTTTTTTTAATTGTGTTATTAGATTTTTGGGGGGGTAAAGGTGACAAATTGATAAATATTACACTAATAGATTTACTAATATTAATACTTTTTAATTCTGGGAATTAAACATTCAAGATCACTGTGTGTTATTCATTTAATATACTGTTGACATAGAATGGATACAATTTGATTTAGAATTTTTTTTCCATAATCCCACCCCCTTCTCCCAAACCCCTTCCCCCCAGCAACCCTCAGTTTGTTTTGTGAGATTAAGAGTCATTTATGGTTTGTCTCCCTCCCAATCCCATTTTGTTTCATTTATTCTTCTCCTACCCACTTAAGCCCCCATGTTGCATCACCACTTCCTCATATCAGGGAGATCATATGATAGTTGTCTTTCTCTGATTTAGAATTTTTATATTTAATTGACAAATGGAATGGTCATCTATTCTTAGCCTTTGTCTCTCCTTTATCTCCCCTTTTATACCATTGTCAGATTTTATTATGAGAAAACGAATTGAGAGCACTCTCACTCTTTTCTATGCATTAAGTAGTTCAAACAGCCCAGAAATGATATGGTCCTTGACATCATGTGACATAGTTTGCCAGCTTTAAAAATGTATCCCACAATTCTTGGTTTACCTAGTTTTCCTACTTATTTTTGATTCAATTACTTTAGTAATTACAGACTTAGAAAATTATTTCTCCAGTTGAGAAATTAGCATAAAATTCAATATAATTGTGCCAGGGGTGGGAGAATGGAGAATTGACTGGGATCATAGAAATGTTCTCTATCTTGCTTGTGGTAATGCTTGTGTGGTGTATAAATCTGTCAGAACTCATTGAAATTTGCACTTAAAATCAATGCCCTTTACTGTCTACAAACTATACCTCAATAAAGTTGATTTCTTAAAAAAAAATCTCTTTTATGTTTAGTTGTTTTCAATGTGTCTGTCATGTATGAAATATGTTTGTATTTTCAGCCTTCATTTATGGTCACAGAAGAAAACTGTCATCCTAGCACTTTCATGTTTTTTCCTTTCTTTTTTAAGGTTTCTATACTGCTTCTTTTGTTTCTAACTCTTGCATATATTATTTTCTTTTTTTACTGAAGTGCAGTTGACACACAATCTTACATTCATTTCAGGTGTAAAACATAATGGTTCCTCATCTGTATACTTTATGCTGTGCTCACCCTAAGTGTAGCTGCCATCTGCCCCCGTACAACATTGTTACAGGGCAATTGACTCTATTCCCTATGCTGTACCTTTCATCCCCATAACTTATTCATTCCATAACTGGAAGCCCGTATCTCTCATTCCCCTTCACCCATTGCTTTCTTTTATTATTTTTCATTAATTAAGAGGTATGAACTCCGTTTTCAATTCTATTAGGATATTCAATCAAGTCGAGGGGGAACAAAGCACCTAAAGGTATCTGCTCTCCATGTTCATTGTAACGTCATTTATAATAGCCAAGACATGGAAATGATCTAAGGGTCCATCAATATATGAACGGATAAATAAAACATTTTAAATGTATACCGTGGAATATTATTTGGCCTTTAAAAGGAATCTTGCCATTTGTGACATCCTGGATAGACCTTGAGGGCCTTTTGCTAAGTGAAATAAATCAGACACCATATACTCTCACTCATATGTAGAATCTAAGGGGGAAAAACAAGCTCATAGATATAGAGAACAGACTGGTGGTTGTCAAAGACAGGAAGGCGAGTGAAAAAAGGTGAAGAGAGTCAAAAGGTACAAAGTTCCAGTGATCAGAGGAATAAGTCATGGGGATGTAATGCACAGCATGGTAACTATTGTTATTTTTTTTTTAAAGATTTTATTTATTAATTGACAGACAGAGATCCCAAGTAGGCAGAGAGGCAGGCAGAGAAAGAGGAGGAAGCAGGCTCCCTGCTGAGCAGAGAGCCCGATGTGGGGCTGGATCCCAGGACCCTGGGATCATGACCTGAGCCGAAGGCAGAGGCTTTAACCCACTGAGCCACCCAGGTGCCCCTGCAACTATCGTTATTAATAACCCATTGTCTATTTGAAAGTTGCTAAGTGTAGATCTTAGAAGTTCTCATCACAAGAAAAAGCTTTTGTAACTAACACTGTAGTAATCATTTCACTCTCTATAGAAACATAAAATTAAAAGAAAAGAAGAAAACCCCACCTGATTCCTCTGATCATCAATGTCAAGAATTAGGCAGTATTGCTGATCTCCCTGAGGAAGAGAGTACCTAGTAATTTCTCTGATCCTCCCCATCTTGCCCAGATCAGGTAGTCAATAAATAATAGAATAAATGGATAATTAGAAAAGAGACCGATGTGCTCAATTAGCCCTTCTCAAACACCAACTGTGGAATATACGTATTCATCGTGCACCACCTTTGGATTGATGGTGGGTTTCTCCTCATTCAAACAGCAAGTTCACTGATGCCATCCTTATGATAGCACCATAATATTACATGTGGGCTGATGGAATGGATGAAAATTATTCATGAGAAAACAATGCTCCGATTGCCTTGGCAAACATCAGAAGTCAGAGGTATATGATTGCCTTGATCTCAGTTTGTCGCTTGTCATCTAGTACTAGCAGTGAATGGAAACTTTCATCAGGCCCAACGTTGACCGGATAGGGTGTCAGTTTCATGAAGTGTGCAAATGGGGGAAATTAAAAAACACAAAATGACTGTTGTATCTAATGTCAAAGAAGACTCATACTTAGTCTCTGGGAATGGAACTTTAGCACACTTATTGTACCATCATCCTCTCCCTACAAATTATAACTTGCATTGTTATGTGTAATAGGGTTACTGACTATCCTGGTTTACAAGGGACTGAGGGATTTCCCAGGATGAGGGGCTCTCAGTGCTAAAATCAGAAAAGTCTTAGGCAACCAGGAAAGTCCCACATGAACTGGGATGAGCTAGCCACCCTAAATACAAGCAGAACACACATAGAGGAATGTACACAACCTGTTTTATATCACACACAGTAAACAGCATACTACCAAGCGATGTGAGGTAATGAGAGCTGGGATTTTAGAGACCAGGTAACAAACTTACTAGAGCATAGTCTCCACAGCAGATAGAATTTACACGGTAAGTGATTTTTTTTAAATGGTGTTAGGAGTGTTTGGCTAACTGGTCTAATGTTGCATCAGTGGTAATACTTATAGACTGTGAGGACGGGGCGCCATACTGATTACCCACCATCACTAGGGTTTATGAAGACTCCAGTCTACTATCATGAGAAATACCAAACATTTACCAAAAGTGCCAAGTCACTGGACCCATGGGGTTAGTTTATTTTGAAAACGGAACTGATCTTTCTACCAAGAACCAGAAAAAAACGTCGAAAACAACAAAAATCTGTGGTGTATTTGTAAAAAAACAAAGACTCTCACCCTGATCTAAACCAGACTGTTTTGCTCCTGGTTCCCTCCCTTTCCCCCTTAATTAAAACTAACTGGTAAAGAAAGGCTTTCATCAGACCCAAAGGGCACTCTTCCTATCCTAATCTCCAGGACCAAACAGAGAATCTGGTCTGGAATTGAATTTGAAATATTAAAGAGAAATGACTACCAGCTTAATGCTGTCACTGTCCCGTGTTTATTTTTCTTTCTTTTATGTCTGATATCAAGGAGAAAGTAATGGCATCTGCTGGAAATTTGAGCATGTTTGCATTTTGCGATAATGAGAATTAATGTTAGAGGGCCAAACTAACCCTGGACCAGCCCTGTTCTTCCCATGTGTGTAAAACATTTTGTAATGACTTTCACTTAATCTGGGAGCCTGGCAGGCTGCCGCAAACCACCTAGATCCAAGTGGCTGAGTTTCTTTTTCGAAAAGAAAAATTTATATGCTAGAAGTCAGAAATTAGGGCATCGGGAAAACAGAGCTCTGCAAACTGCTTTATCCGTTTGGATTTTTCCTCCATCTCCGTCTGCTCCTCTTTCAGGAGCTGGCACACACAGCAACGCTCTCTTACCTTACAGCTATTGTAAAGGTGAACCTTCCAGAGAAAGGGGCAGAGATGAATTTTCCTTACAGAGCTGTAAGCTGAGGGAACTCAGCGCTGAGCTATCATCTGTGGGATTCATTCGGTGAGGAGGCCTGGACACAATGGTCTTTGTTGTGGGCCAGACAGAAGTTGACAGGATGTTTGACTTTTCAGTAGGCTGTTTTGCCAACTGTACACACAGTCAGTGTGATTTGACCGTAAGAATTTCTTGCTTAAAATCTTTCCGTAGCCTCTCAACACCCACAGGGTAAATTCCAAACCCCTAATTCCCTGGGCAGGAGGCCCAAGCCCTTCCCTACAATGGTCATCTTTAACTCTGTGGCTTCATTTTCCTGCTGCCCATCCCACAGGCCACAGGTCAAAATATCAGATGCTTGACAGTTCCCCAAGCACATTGTGCTGTTCCCTGGCACACACTTCCCACCACTGAGGAAATTCCCATTTACCTTCATGCATAAGCAAGCACTCAACGTCCACTATATTTGTTGAAGGAATAGATTCCAAAATTCAACTTCAACATCATTTCCCTGTCTTCCCAATGTGGAAGGACTCTATTCTCTGTGCGTCCACAAATCTTTGACTGTGCTTTTGACACAGTGGTTCACATCCAGGCACGATTTCGCCTCCCAGGATCATTTGAAAATGTCTGGAGACAGTTTTGGTTGGCACACTGAGGGTATGCTCCTGGCATCTGCTGGGCGAGTCAGGGATGTTGCTGAACATTCTGAACAACCCAGGGTGGTCCCTCATAACAAAGAAATATCCAACCTGAATATCAGTTGTGCCAAGGTTGAGAAATACAGCTTAGCAGAACTCAGAGTTTGGAATAGTCCTCTGGGAGCCATCTGTTTACTCCATTAGACAATAAGCTTCTTGATGTCAGGGATTGTCTCTTCATTCTTTGCCATCCCACTGTCTAGCACAATGTCTGGCATGAGTAAGACACTCCAAGAAGAAAGAAATGATGCACTGCCAAAGTGCTAAGTAGAGATCCATCTCTAAGGGATTGGGAAAAATAAAGATAGGACTTGCTCCAACATGACATGTAAACTTGAACTGAAATATAAGCTCAAAAAAGTTGCCCCATTTCAAAGAAATGGCATCTTTCCACTTTTTCCACTCCAAAGGGATTTCTTTTCAAGGGTGCATAGCCTTACCAGTAGTGCCGGGTGAGAAGGCACCTTCTGCCTTGGGACGAGTAGCTTGTACCTCATTGTACTTTTCTTAGCCCCCAACAATTCCCATTATGGTTGATGTTCTATTTTCATGCCAACTCTCAAAAGCACAGTGTCTTTGTAATTTGTGTCAGCTACAGTATTTCGGAATGCCCCATAAATAGGCCCCATTCGGGAGCTTTTGGGAAGTGCTATTTTGATACTTCTTCCATGCGTATTCACTTGGACTCCAGCCATTTGTCAGGGAAACAATTTGAAAAGGCAATTTGGAAGCCCACCCACAGGATCTCGGTACCTCTTTCTTCATGCTGATGGTATTAGACTAAAATTGGTCTTGTTTTGACTTCACCCAGCCCTCTGACTAAATAATTTAGATTATGTTTAGAATAAGAACTTGAAGCAAGATGGTCCAACTGCGAAATCTGTGTCCTTCAGAAGCCTTCTCCCAGCGCTGCCATTCCCTCCATACAGTTGTGGTTTGCTTGGAAACACTGCAAGTATATTAGGGTCATAGTTGGTGTTTGCCATAATGAAAATGTGAGAGGAACGATTTTCATTGAAGGTTTATCTTCCCAGGAGAATCACCCTGCTTCACTGATTATTTGAATGGGGATTATCTGTACCAGCCAAATAAAAGCACACATAATTCTGTTTAGATCCCCCCAGAACTCAGTTGATCTCACATGGGCAAAATCCATCTTTCTTTGAGAGAATTCTACCCAATAGCCTTCTTGAAATGGGAATTTATTACATTGCAGACTATGCATTTAACCTAATTAAACAGTTTATGAACCTCAAGGAATATGTTTCACAATAGCCCTTTGCTTTATTTAAAAAATTATTACATGTTATGATGTGCAAACAATAGACAGGGTTTCAAAGAAGGAGAATACTTGAACTTCACATCACAGCCAAGAAGCTTCGACTGGGACCAGCATGTGTTCCGGCCAAAGGCCTCTCCATGGAACCTGACAGTGAATGATTGACACATGGTTATCTCAGTAGCAAGGAAATGAGGACTTCAGAAAAAGAAAACTATCAGTGTAGACTAAAGTGCTCCAAGAAGGTTCCTCAGAGAAGTAAAATAGATACGTGTTTTTTTATTTTTTCATACCAGACTATCATGGGGCTTTATTTCTCTATTTTGATGCCTTCAGACCTTAGGTTGGAGTTTTCGTCTCTGCTTGCTGACGTCATCACCTTCTGGAGGGCAGAAGCCATGGCTGGCTGTCTCCTGATCTCGGTAGCATGTATTCCAGGTCTGCTACTGAGATTTCCGTGCATGTTAGTTGAAGAGAAAGTGAGAACTCTCTTGTTACTTTCTCACATGCACTGGGCAGGAGTGCTCAGTGTAATGACATAGAACAAGATACCGAAGAATGTGTTGAGCTCCATGGTGTCAGGAGGCTGAGGGGAGGGTGGGCCAGCTGGTGTGACTCATCGCCTTCTGACCCTGCTTTGCATTGCACCAAAGTCCAATCTCTTTTGCCCCCTCCTGGGGTTATAGAGGATGAGAATCTAACCTGTGTTCCCACTTGAAATAGTTGATCCCATTTTATTCTCCCATTGGCATTCCTAAAATGACTAAATTCCCAACAATTTCAAAGCCACATTAAAAATAAAGTAAAAATCCACAAGTCCATGCCTTCAATCTTTTTCTTCACGGCCTAATTCACAACTTCTTTAGAGTCTGGAATTTACTCCAGGGCAACTCTGCCAATATTCTGTATTTAATGGCAGATTGTAGTTTGAGATCATTATTCCTGCTCACGAGTTGCATTGTATTTACACATAAATTTTACTTGTCTAATTTACTAATTACTGGGAGGGAGAAATGTGGCGGCAACTTGATGGAGGAAAAACATCTCAAACGCTTTTGCACACGTTTTCTATTTGGCATAACCTAAAACACATTTCCCCACAAAACTTGTTCCCTTAACTCTTAAGCCCCTGAGTATTTCAGTGGAAACACAATACTTTTTATCTGGATTCATTTACACTCTCATTTACTCATCAGCACGATGTTTTGTAAGATATTTAATATTCTCCAAGAGCCCTTTTTTCTTCTGCACTTTTCAAAGTTTTTCCTGTAGGAAACACTGTGTTCCAAGCCATAAATCGAGTCTGAATCCAGAAAACAGGAGTTGGGGGAAACCATAAATTCCAAACGAGTTCCAAGTGGTACTGATCTGAACTGCCCGTTATCCACAGAATGTGGGGGACAAAATGAGATAGGCAGACCCGGAGAGAAGACGTTTTGAGTCTGGTGATGTCAGTGCTGGGGCTCAGGAAAGAGGACTTGTACCCTCACTCCCACTTTCTTGATTCTAGGAGAGCGTCTTTCTCAAGAGACAGGTGTCACCACTGGCAGGTCCTCTCTGCAAGCACTCCGCCTTCCGGAGGGAGTTTCTGTGTCCTCCAGGAAGCGGGATGCTGCGAGGAAGCTGCCTGTGGCAAGTGGCAGAAGTATGTTCCCACCTGTGACCGCTGATTGACAACAGAGCGGACGTCACTGAGCCTGTCATTCACTCAGGCTGATAGCTGACGTTCCTGTCCAATTTCTTTTTATTGAAAGTATTGGAAACCGATTCTGGTGAGCGAGTTTAAAAATACTTTTATTGGCAGGCTATCAAGGCCGTTCTTGGAATTCAAGGAAAAGTTGTAAATCTGGCTCCCGAAGACATATGGCCAAAAGAGGCTGGTAGAAGCCCAGGACTACGGATGGCTCGGGCAAATCACAGAACACAAAATACCGCTGAGCAGGTGCCCAGATGGTGTCTATCTAGGCGGGCTACCTGCTGAAAACTAGTATTTTCCCCAAATGGCCACTCTACCAACTAACTAACCCACAGTTTGTTCTTCTGATTCTTTTCTTCAATATGGGGATTGTGGCCTCCATGTTTTCATTGGTTTTTAAGAATTACCTTATCCTTAAGTGATTTGTCTGTGGAATCGAGCATAGTATTGTAACTTTCAGATTTTACATTCAAAATTGACTATTATTTTCCACACATAATCTATTTGTGGCTTCTCCTGAGACACTGGAGTCCTTCAATGATTAAACAATTTCTGCAATTGACTCACCCTGTTCATGAGAAACAAGTGTTATCACATTGTGAGTCCAAAACTTCTCTTCCAGCCTGAAGGCTTATCATCACTAGATTTTTTTTTTTTTTTTGTAACAACCACATCCTAACCCCCTGAGAAACCTGTTTCAAAACAGATGAGAGAGTTCCTCTTTTTCAAATATTCAGTTTTCAATCCAAAACATATTTTGAAGTAATTACTTGGGCAATATACTTGCCTAAAGGCATGCACATGAAGCTAACACATAATTATTAATTAGATAGTCAAAATTTATATTTTTATAAAAATTCATGAGATGTATTTAAAATTGCTGATAGAAAATTGATGGTCTGTTTTGAACTGCTTAAATCCATGTTTTGTAAATATGGTAAACTTTCTGTTGGGATTTCCACATAGCCAGTGATGCCAAAGGCTCAGATTCAAGGTCTACAATAAGAGAACATGGAGGCTCTAAAATGCTACCTGATGGAACGCCTGGGTAGCTCAGTGGGTTAAAGCCTCTACCTTCGGCTCAGGTGATGGTCCCAGAGTCCTGGGATCGAGCCCCACATCGGGCTCTCTGCTCAGCAGGGAGCCTGCTTCCCCCTCTCTCTCTGCCTGCCTCTCTGCCTACTTGTGATCTCTGTCTGTCAAATAAATAAATAAAATCTTAAAAAAATAATAAAATGCTACCTGACAATATTAATGCAAGACAAGGGAATCCACATATCTGCTTATCAGTGAGCAATGACTTCTCAGCTTCTCTAGGTAAAGCTTCCTCCTTGGGACCTCAGCCCCTGTAAAAATCTTATCCTATATCTAAAAAGCAGGTCTATTCAAAGGCTTCAAATAAAAGACAGCCTTATTAAAGGCATATCCCACCCCTCCCCCCCAGTTCTGCTGTTTATTGGCAGCCTTGCCAACACGAATGCAAAGTACTCATTTTCAGGAGACATCATGTCCACGTACTTAAGGTTGAAAAATCCCTGCAGAGAGGAAAGTCACTAATGTGTTCTTTCTCTTTTTCTGATTTTACTGGGTCAAGAGAAAAACCTGTAAACAGAGCTTACTTTCATCATCTGCCAAACACATGGACCCAAGGTTTTCTTCCAAAGGGAGGAGATCTTAATGGCAGTCTAAGAGAATAACTTTGCCCACAAGGAGAAAAAAAAACACCATTTGGCAAGCATCTTCTCCTCAGGTATACACAGGTTTAAAATTTTAAATATCTGGAAAGACAATATTCAGAAGAAAATACGTATCAAGAGGAAGCTATATTAATGAATGACACAAAATATAATATTTCATCTATTCTCAATATGGTGGTACACATTCCCACAAATTAGCATGGGTCTGAAAGAAATCAGACTGTGGTCAAATAAGAATTTGAATTTAAAATGCTGTAAGATGTGTTTCTCACTAACTATGGCATTTTGCATGGAAGCTTAAGAAAGATAGTATGAGTTGAAAATGCTTCCTATCCTAAAACAATAAGGCAGAAGCATTCTTGATAGAGCAGTACAACCCTTGTTTTACAAACGAGAGAATTGAAAACAAGAGAATTGAGTTTCCCCAAATGGCATGATTGTTACGTAGCAGATTTCAGAGCAGAATTAGAATTTCATGATTTCCCATAGTCTTTCCTAGTGTATTTGGGATTAAAGCATGAATTATGATTTGAGGAGTTATGAAAATAATTTACAATTCCACCATCAGAGGCCATCTGTGTACTCTGTGTACAGAGAGATCATGGAGGTTTCAAAGGAGAGTAAGAGAATTCCTGCTCTAAAGTATGTGTGACCTAAACACGATATGATTATCTGGCTCCATCACCCATAGAAAGTGTGACTATAAGATATTATTTTGCAGAAAATATTGTAAATGAATTTTTAAATAGACTTTTATATTTACTTCCATTTGAATACCAAAAGTAATTAAATACGTGCATGACTAATCTTAGGAAAAGGAGACAATTTGTTTGTTTCAGTTTCTTTACCTGTATTATGGGGGAACTAACTCATACTTTTTTTTTTTTTAAGATTTTATTTACTTATTTGAGAGAGAGAGAGCATGAGAGGAGAGAGGTCAGTGGGAGAAGCAGACTCTCTGCCGAGCAGGGAGTCCAATGTGTGACTCAATCCTGGGACTCCAGGATCATGACCTGAGCGGAAGGCAGTTGCTTAACCAACTGAGTCACCCAGGTGCCCCAGTTGTCTTGACTGATACTGTAATTCAATGAGATAACATGGACAAGACATCCAGAATTGTGTCGGGCGCATAGTATCAGTTCAGTGAACGCTGTTTTCCCTGATGAGTAGTATTCTTTGAGGTATATGAAAATCTTTGTACTCTCTGGGGCACCTGGGTGGCTCAGTGAGTTAAGCCTCTGCCTTCAGCTCAGGTCATGGTCTCAGGATCCTGGGATCGAGCCCCGCGTCGGGCTCTCTGCCCAGCGGGGAGCCTGCTTCCCTCTCTCTCTGCCTGCCTCTCTGCCTACTTATGATCTCTCTCTTTCTGTCAAATAAATAAATAAAATCTTTAAAAAAAATAAAATCCTTGTACCCTCTATGACTCAAATATATAATTTATTATATTATAATAAATTATATATAAATATATAATTGTAATCTCTAGGATTCAAATATACCTAAGATCCTTTCTGCATAAAACAGGGGATGAATTCATGGATACACAAAGAGCTCAGGTATAAGTACTAGGACAGTGTTTGAAAATGTGCCTTCAACTATTATTACTTTTCCTTGGCCATGATCTCTGCTCTCCAGCCCTTTGTGTACCAGCCTTAATGAGGATGGCTTTCAGTTTTATTGGATAAGAAAGAGCCCAACAATCACCTCCCTGTACTTCAGTTCTTCCTTCAAAGACTTATTCTGTTGGGTTGAATGGTGTCCCCCCAAATTCACACTTACCTATAACTTATGAATATGACCTTATTTGGAAATAGGATCCTGCAGATGTAATCAAGTTAAGAGGAAGTTATTGTGCATTAACATGGGCACTGAATCCAGTAAGACTATTGTTCTCATAAGAGAAAACAGAGACACAGAGATGGGAAGGAAAGATGGAAATGGGAGCCTGAAGACCAAGGTTGAAGATTGACATCTAAGTGCTGTAAGCCAAGGAATGAATGACATGGACTATAGGCAACCACCAGAAGAGGCAAGGAAGAATCCTCTCCTAGAGTCATCAGAGAGATAATGGCCCTGCTGACTCCTTAGTTTCAGACTTCTAGTCTGCAGAATTGGGAAAGAATGCCTTTCTCTTGTTTGGGGCCATCTAAGTTTTGGTCATTTGTTTCAGCAGCCCCAGGAAATGAACACCTGCTCACGCAAAGGTCATAGGTGTTTGCCAATGATTATATAAACCATTCTCTGTGCTGTACCAGTTGGGCAGCAGTTCTCTAGTAACCCTCACTGGGGCTTAAAGGTAGGACTTAGACTTCTATAATTAGCACCATTCCTGTTCAGGAGGCTTTTGAAAAATAAAGTCACCTCTAGTGTCCTTTCTAAGGAGTATGGACTAGTTTTCTCCCATTGAGTCTCATTACTCAAGCTCTCTCTGAGATCAGATAGTTTTCCATTCCTAAAGATGCAGAGAAATGCAAAAATGCAAAATGCAGAAGGCCTTGAAGAAATACCATTAGTGGACAATCTATGACAACTGGGAATTTCAGGCAAGACAATATTCATGGCTAACTGACTTTGTGGATATTAAAGTGGGTTTTAGGATTTGGAACTTCCCTATTTGAGCTACTGCCTTGACCCCTTCTATCCTGGTTGTGCATAAGGCAAGATTGAAGAAGTGGATTTCTCTTCACTAGAGCATTTTGGTCCTACAGGACTTTTCAGTTACTCTTGGATTAAGCACATGATGTCCAGACTTGTAAAGGGTCTGGCTTCACTTGTATACTGTTACACTGGAATACAAAGGGCAGCATATGAAAATATAAATAAATCTCTGGATGGAAGTAAAAAACACAGACCCAAGTATATTAATGCTGGTCCATATGTTTCATTTGACTCTTCCATTCTAGCATCCCATCTATTAATAACCTATTACAGTAATTTTCAAACTAAGCCTTTTTATCTTTCCTCACTCAACCTGTCCTTCTGATAAATAAGAGATATGCAGTCCTGACCTGGAATTGAAGACACAAAAATAAAGAAGACAAGAATTCTGTCTTCAAGAACTCATGTTTCTGTAAGGGAAACACACATACATAATTTAAGGATAAAAGGTAAATGTAAAAGGACCATGGTTATGAAAAATCAATTAATTTTTCTTACGAGGGTCAAATCAGTCTTCAGGGACAAATGAGGGAATATTTGAGCTGGTCTTAGAAAGTGAGCAAGTGTGAGAAAGAGAAAGAGAAGAAGAGAAAGAATGAGAGAGAGGGGGAGAGAAGGAGAGACAGAGAGAATGAGAGAGAGAGTAGCGAGGGAGAGAGAAGAGAGACAAAGACACAGAGAGAGAAGAGAGGGGGGAGAGACAGAGAGTGAAGGAGAAACAGAGAGAGTAGGATGAGGAGAGAGGGAAAGAAGGAGAGAGAGGGAGAATGAGGGAGAGGATAAGCCTAGGGCTCTGAAATCCATGACCTGTCCTAGGACCAGATTAATCTAGGTGTAGCACAGCTCTAACCATCTCCTCTGCTTATAAAACATCACAGTCTGCCCTCATTGCTTCCACAGTGAGGTCCTGTAAGATGGAATTTAAGATCTCCTGCGTTCATACCTCAGTTTTTTTTCCTGTTACTGCCCACCCCCATTTCATTCTCTGCTCCATCTGTAAAATGTCTCCCAGGTCTTTGCTTCCATAGCTTCAGGAAACCAACTCTACTCCCTTCACCCTTCTTGTCACTATGTCCCATGCTTCACAACTACCTCTTCAGGAGGTCTTCCTTTTTTCTCTTGGTTGGCAATATTCTTCCCACTTCCAAATTCCCAAAGCACCTCATCTCTTCCTCTCTCATGACATGTGTGATGGATTCTGTTATATTTTCCACATATTTGCTGCCTTCATAGCTGTGCTCAACCCTGCAGCTCCTCCCTGGAGTCTCGCTGATATTGGACATGGCCAGTGACTTCCTCAGCCCAACAGAACGTGAGCGGGATTGACTTGCTACTTCTGCGAAAAAGCTCTAAGGAGTTCCACATGGTGTGGCCATGGAGCCAACATGTCCCAGGAGGGACTGCACCTTCTGCCTGATTCCAGGAAGGTCAATAGAAATGCAGCTGACCTATGAATGACTCTTCCAGACAAAGTTTGTTGGGAGCCACCAAGAGTTTGTGGTTGTAGTATCAAAATGTTTTCCTTCAGAAGATGATTCATAAAAGAGATTTCATACTCTACCTGAAATGATCAATGTTTGTATATGTGTCTTTTCTACTTAATTAGAGTATAAGTTCATTATGGAATCTGTGTGTGACCCATCTTTTAAAAAACTACTCTTGTCACAGTGTCTCGCTTTCAGTAGTTGGTTACTAAACACTTATTGACTCATTTAATAAATGAGTATAGGAAATGGGTGTGTGCTGCATTGGCATGAACACACAGAGGGTGGGGCAGGCAGGCTCTGATGATGAGAACGGAAGAACCAGCTTATTTTCTAGTTTCAGTTTGGCTTGACTCTTTATCCTTAGTCCTCCCTGCCCCGTTGGGCTACATCAACTAGCCAGTTGGAGATTTGCTTTTAATCTAGAGATTCAGTTACAGTCATCAAGATAAAGAACAGAATTTATTTTGAGAGGATAGACTATGAAAACTGAAAGATTAGCTTAACAAAGTGACAATTCAGGATAAAGATATGATAGCATAACAGACATGGTGAGGATTATGGGAAATAGCCTAATCTCCAAATCTCTTAAAGGATACCAGGAGGCAGATTGTAGATGTGCTTGGAAGTTCACTAAGTCTCCTTGGATTCATGGTGGGGACAAAGAAGCACTGGCTTCTTTGCTAAAATGCAGATTCTCATAGGGATGTTAATGGAGAAGCACTGAGAACACATTTCAAACAAGCTCTCAGATACTGCAGCTGGTCCTTGGATCACCTTCTTAGTAGGAAAATATTGAAGAGTCTGGGGTTGGGTTGGTCATGGGACACCATGATTGATACCTTCTGGCAAAGTTGTTCGCAGTGCCTGATGGTAGCATGGGGCATAGCTAACATTTATACCATTGGGGGAAAGTCTGTGTTTCTGTACTTTTCTCAAAGTTAGAAGGGAAGCACTTTGATTGTGATGCACAGTGGACATCATGGCCAAGAGGTTAAAGGCACCAGGAGTGGAGATAGTCTTGGGTTCAATTTTTAGCCGTTCAATGTAATGACTGGGTGACCTCGAGCAGTTCTTAACTTCTCAGAGCCTCCATTTCCTAGTTTGTAAAAAGAGAAAATGTCAGAAAGTAGCCTAGATACTCAAAGGAACTGAGCCCTCCTACAAGTTGGCATCAGGATCAAGATGTTTAAAGAAGTCTCTTCCTACCACAATCTAGACCTGGGTGCGAATTTAGAAGATGTCATACCCAAGTGAATATAGGGGAGATGTTACCTGCAACATTCACAGAAATTATTTGTAAACTTGTTGCCTGGTTTTGGATCCCCTCACTGACCTCAAATAAAACAAGAATTGAGAACAGAGAAGAAATGAGGGTCTGGAAGGAGATATCTTTTTAAAGAGGTGTTGCAGTACCATGTTGCAGTATACCCCACTCCTCCAGTAAGGATGGGGTGATGCTTCTTCATCATAATCCCAGAGAGAGCCTTCCCTGGGCCAATTGGAGGCCATGCAATGCATCCCCTGCATTTGGGAGACAGGGGGGCTTGAGTCTGGTACCTAGAACACTAAATCAGCCTGTCATGACAAGACATAGTTTGCTGTAACTCATCTGTGTTCCCAACATTTGTTGGGTCAAGGGATGCTTATTCATTTCTTACCAGAGTGGGGAGATAGAGGGGCAGCCAGACAGAAAGAGGGAGAGAGAAAGAGAGAGAGAGCGCGTGCAAGGCCAGGCACATGACTATCTTGAGTGCTGTCCAGAAGAAAGTAAAGAAACCCAGCAGTAAGAATTGGTTAACATGAAATTCCTAGGGGTTCTTCACGAATAGGATGGAACTTTTAGGATCAAAGTAACAGCACAAATAAAGTCATTCGTGTTTAAACTTCTGAGAAAAAAAGAAAATGTCAACAAGGGAAGGGAAGTGAAAATAAGAAGTATGCCTTATTCATCTTCCAGGCCCAAGCATGCAGTCAGCTCTCATCAGCACCTGTCAATATGACCTTTCATTTCCTCTTTCCATTCCATCCTCTGCCTGTTCTGACCTGATCAGAAGACCTCTAGGAAGTGCAGGACAATAGAGAAGGAAAGGTCAGAAGGAAAAAGGAAGAGGCACCTACCATCCTCCCTAAGACTGCAGCTCTCAAGGGTGGGGAGGGGAGATGGGATATTGAAAGAGTTTGACATTTTGATTAAATCTTGGTCTGGACATTCTGACTTCAGAATTAAGACTTCTTATAGTTATTATAAGAGCTATTACCTATCTATTCACTAGGGATAGGTAGAAAATTCTTGGGCCTATTCAAGTTTTCATAAAACACTAATTTGAAGGGTATGTGCACTCTTCTGCTTCTTGCAGCATTATTTACAATAGCCAAATTATGGAAGCAGCCTAAGTGTCCACTGATAGGTGAATGGATAGAGAAAATGTGATTCAGCCATAAAAAAGAATGAAATCTTGCCCTTTGCAACAACACGGATGGAGCTAGAGAGTATAATGTTAGCCAACATATGTCAGAGAAAGACAAATACCATGTTATTTTACTGTTATATGGAATTTAAGAAACAAAACAAATGAACAAAAGGGAAAAAAGAGAGATAAACCTAAAAACAGACCCTTAACTATAAAGAACAAACCGAGGGTTCCCAGAGTGGTGGTGCGTGTGGGGGATGGGTGAAATAGGTGAAGGGGGTTGAGTACACTCACTACGTATGAAATTGTTGAATCCCTACATTGTACACCTGAAACTAATATAACACTGTATGTTAGCTATATTAGAATTAAAACTAAACTTAAATACCTGTTACAGTGTTAGTATAAGGAGGAATTGATCCAATATTTACAAAAAGCTGGATTCAGTACTGAGCATGAAATTCACATTCAATAATAAGTAATACTTATTCTTTTCTTACTGTGTGAGGAGAAACAATTTTACATACTTGATGTAAATTATCTTATTTAATCTATAGAAGTTTATGGTGCCATTATTGTTCTCATTTAACAGATGAGGAAACTGAAACATGGAGGGTGAAATAGTTGTATGTAAGTGGTTATTGTAGCAGTCCACTGCATTTTGCAAGAACAATAATAGAAATTTCTAAGATTATGCTCATATTTTCAATATGTCTAATATTCAAGCTGGCATATAGTCAGAATTTTTCAATTCTCAATGGAGGATTCTCAGTTCTCCATGACGTTCTCAATTCTCCATGAAGGATTCACCTTCTCATGTAAAAAAAGAAAAAATTAAGACCATCCTCTTGTATGAAAAGGTTTTTAAAATAGTTTTAATGTATCTGTTATGGGGACTTCACCAATGGATTTGGCTCTAGGACAGGCAGCCATATTTATTCGCTTGCTTGTGCATTGACTCCTATTTGTTGCTTCCTCACTATAAAATCAGGCTCTACTCTAGTGTTGTGGAGGAAAATTAAGTGGAACACTGCCCTGAGAGCTGGGCTGTGTGATAGAATCCATGTGAGAATGGAGAAGGAGTTGGAGAGATCCTCACAGAAGGCATGGCCTCTGAGTTAGGCCATCAAAGTTGAACTGATTTCCTTACGTGTAAGATTAAAGGAAATGAATAGGATCATAGCATTTCATAGAGGGAAAATTTTTAGAAACCATCTATCTAACCTGTATTGTTTAAATGAGGAAACTGAGGCTCAGAGAGATTCACTGATTTCTTCAAGCTCACCCAAATTATGATAAAATAGGCTGAGAGGCCAAAAACACCCCAGTTGTTTGTATACACTAACAATGAAGTTTAGAAACCGATTCTATTTATAATAGTATCAAAAAAATGAAAAAAACTCAAGAATAGACCTAACAATGAGGTGAAAACCTTACACATTGAAAACTACAATGTGTTGCTGAAAGAAATTAAAGATACAAATAAATAGAAAAACATCTCATGTTCCCAAACTGGAAAAATTAACACTGTTAAGATGTCAAAACAACCCAAAGCAATCTAATAATTCAGTGCAATTCCTATCAAAACCCCAATTGGTGGAAAGAGAAAAATTAATCCTAAAATTCATATGGAATCTCAAGGGACTCCACATGGCCAAAACAATCTTGAAAAAGAAGAAGTGAGTTGGAAGTCTCAAATTTACTCATTTCAAAACTTACTCAAAAACTATAGCACCAAAACAGCATGGTACTGGCATAAAGACAGACACCTAGATCAACAAAAAAATAGAACAAAAACCTCCCAAGTAAGTCTTTGCATATATGGTTAAATGACTTCAGACAAGGATGTGGAGACCATTCAATGGCAAAAAGGGAGAGAGCCTTTTCAGTAAATGGTGGTGCGAAAACTGGATATCCACATGCAAGAAAGTGAAGCTGGTTCCTTAGCTTACGCTATATGCAAAAATTAATTTAAAGTGAATCAAAGACCTAAACATAGAAGCTAAAACTGTAAAATGTTTAGAAGAAAACAAAGAGGAAAAATTCAAGAATCTGATTCGGCAATGATTTGTTGTATATGATACCAAAAGCTACAGGCAACAAAAGAAAAACATAGATGAATAAATTGGATTTCATCAAAATTTAAAACTATGCATTTTAAGATCATCAACCAGGTGGAAAGGCAGCCCACAGGATGGGAGAAAAAGAAAATATTTGTGTACCATATATTTGAGAATAATATCCTTATGATATCCTGGATAATAAAGAACTCTATCACTAAACAGCAATAACAGAACAACCACCTGATTAAAAAATAGGTAAAGAGGACTTACAGCTTCTAGTCTGGCATGCAAGAGTTTGGAGGTCTGTACTCCATATTAACAGTAAATAAAAAGCTGAAGAAACTGAAAAACCAGCTCTTCTTAGATCCACCAGAGTGATGTGGTCACAGGGCAGACCACTGCTCCCAAAAGTGGACAGACGGGTGGATACAGAGAATCACAACTCACCAGAGCAGAAACCCACAAGCAGAAGCCTCTGTTGGGGTTAAGCCTCTGCCTTCAGCTCAGGTCATGATCTCAAGGTCTTGGGATTAAGCCCTGCATCAGGGAGCCTGCTTCACCTTCTCTCTTTTCCTGCCTCTCTGCTTACTTGAAATCTCTCTTTCTGTCAAATAAATAAATAAAGCAAAAACAAAAACAAAAAAAGGAGAAGAAGAAGAAGAAGAAGAAGAAGAAGAAGAAGAAGCAGCAGCAGCTTCTGTTGGAAGCAGTACCAGGGTAAGAAAACCTAAACCGTCATTGACCAATTGCGTAGACAAGTCTGTGAGTTAAAACTCTGAAGGGAGGGTGCTTCTTTGAGTTTTACCTCCTGGAGCTCTACCAGGTTCTCATGGTGAGTATCAGAGAAAACATGCCAGAGTATTCTCTTCTTTGGAAAGAAGTCTGCCCTCGAAAGAATCTATTTTACCCAAGTCTAAACTATTGGGGTTTATCAGAGCCACACTACCCTGAGAAAGGGAAATACCTGGTTCCACCTCTCTCTAACCTTCCACATGAGTAAGGGAGAGAAACACCACATTCCAGCCCCCCATCAGCCTCCCAAATTTAGGAGGGGGATACCCAATTTCAGTCTCTCCCCGACATCTTGTCCTACCAGAGACTGAAAAACTGAAAGGTACTTTTGGAGTTCACAGCCCAGGTTAGTCATTTCACTCAATCACAAGAATATAAAATAATTCTCCTCTCCATCACCTTACCATCACATTACTAAAGGCTTTTCACATGGCATGTCATGTTCTGCTTTCAACAACAAGAACCACAACAATATCACAAGTCAGACTATAAGGCAAAAACTACAGTTTTGAAGATGTAGAACAAGCGTCAGAACCAAATTCAGATCTGATAGGATGTTGGAATTGTCTGACTATAAGTTTAAAACAATTGTGATTAATATGCTAAGAGCTCTATTGGAAAGAATAGACTAGATACAAGAACAGATGGGTAATGGAAGAAGAATGGTATAACTAAAAAAGATTGAAGAAATACTAAAGATCAAAAATGCTGTGAAAGAAATGAAGAATGCCTTTGGAAGGTTCATTATTAGACCGGAAACACCTAAGGAGAGAATCTCTGAGTGTGAGGATATATCACTGGAAACTTCAAAAAATTGAAAAGCAAAGGAAAAAAGCCTGATATGAAATGAGCTGGATATCGAGGAGCTGTAGTACAACTACAAACTGGGGAACAGATGCATAAGGCGAATACTAGGAGGAAAAGAAAGACAGAAAGAAATAAAAGCAATATTTGAAGCAAAAATGACGAAGAATTTACCAGATTGGTATCAGGCACTGTTATGGACTGAATTTTGTCCTTCACCAAGTTCCTATGTTGAAGCACTAACCTAATGGGATAGAGTCTAATGAAGTAAATGAAGGTTAAGAAATGTCTTGAGGGTGGGGACATAACCTGATGGGACAGATGTCCCTTAAGACAGGAAAAGACACTAGAGATCCCATCTTTCTTTCTTCATGGTTGCACAGAGAAGAGTCCATGTGAGTACATAAAGAGAAAGCAGCCATCTACAAGATGAGAATAGAGGTCTCACGAGAAAGCAACCCCGATTGTACCTTGATCTTGGAATTCTGGCCTCAGAACCATGAGGAAACAAATCTTTCTTGTTTGAGCTACCCAGCCTATGTATTTTATTGCAGCAGCCTAAGCAGACTAATACACCAAACCACAGATCCAGGGCACTCAGAGAATGGCAGGCAGAATAATTGCCAAAAAAAATTACACCTATATATATCATATACAAACTGCAGAAAATCAAAGATGAAGGAAAAATCTTGAAAAAAGCCCAGGGCAGGTGAGTGGAGGCTCCTTACATGTAGAGAAGCAAAGATGAGAATGACATTCAGCTTTTTTTAGAAACCATGTAGGCAAGAAGAGGATGGAGTGAAATATTTAAAGTGTTGAGAGAAAAGCCCTACCAATATAGAATTCTGTATTCAGAGAAATTAATTCTTCAGTGGTGAAGGAGGAAGTTTCTCAGACAAACATTGAGACGATTTGCTGCCAGTAGACTGGCAAGAAATGATAAGAGAAGTTCTTTAGAAAGAAGAAAAATGGCATTGGTCAGGAACCTGGATCTATATAAAGGAAGAAAAAGCATTAGAAGAAGAATATAAGAAGGTTATTAAAATTTTTCAGATTCTTAATTGATTCAACAGATAATAGTTTGTTCAAAATATTAAGAGCAATGATATATTTTATAATACATGTATATATTTACATATGTTTGCATATAAGAGAAATGAATGGTAACAATAATACAAGGAGTAGAAGAAAAGAATTAGGAATATTTTGTTTTTATAAAGTACATAGACTACCCATGAAGTAGTACAGTGTTATTTGAAATGGACTGGATTAGTTGTAAATGTGTATCAGAAACTCTAGGGCAACACTAAAAAAAAGTAAAAAAGAAGTATAATTTATATGCTAAGAATGGAGAGAAAATTGAATCATTTAAAATATTCATTGAAAACCACAAATGGCAGAAGAGTAGTAGAAGACAAATAAGAACAAAAAGCAAGGACAATGAATAGAAACCATTACAAATATGGTAAATATTAATCCAAATATATCTCAAATTACTTTAAAAATCAGTGTTCTAAATCCATTAAAGGAAAAAGATTGTAAAATCAATAAAAACCAAAATATTTAGAGATTAAGCAACACACTTTTAAAGAGAAAAGGGCTCAAAAAAGAAATTTTAATGATCTAAATGAAAATAAAGTCATAATATGAAAATTTATGGGATACAGTGAAATGAATGCTTAGGGAGAAATTTATAATATCATACACATATATGATAAAATAAATCTACCAAATATTTAAGAAAGAAATGATGCCAATTCTCTACAATCTTTTTCAGATTATAGAAGCAGAGAAAATATTTCCTAAGTCATTCTATTAAGCCAACATTAGTCTTATGCCAAACGAGATGAAAACATTACAAGAAAAGAAGAATTTAGACCAAAATCTTTCATGAACATAGATGCAAAAATTCTCAACAAAATATTAGCAGATCGAATCCAGCAATGTAAGAATAATTATACGCCATGACTAAGTGAGATTTATTCCAGCATGCAAGTCTAGTTAAACATTTGAAAATCACATTAATAGATTAAAAATGAAAAATCATGTGACCATATCAATAAGATGCAGAAGAAGTACTTAATAAAACCCAACACCCATTCATGATTAAAAAAAAACAAAACCAAAAACCTCTTAGACAACTAGGAATAGAGGAGAATTTTATCAGCTTAATAAAGAATGTCTCTGAAAAAACCTACAGGTAATATTGTACTTTTTAAAAAATATATTTATTTATTTGATAGAGAAGGAAAGTAAGACAGAGCAGGAGCAGAAGGGTAGGGGCAGAGGGAGAAGCAGACTCTCTGCTGAGCAGGGAGCCTCATGTGGGGCTTGATCCCAGGACTCTGGGCTCTTGACCCTAGCTGAAGGCAGATGCTCAACTGAGAGTGCCCAGGTGCCCCCGGATAATATTATATTTAATGGTGAGCAACTTCAAGCTTTTCCACCAAGATCAGGTGTGAGGCAAGAATGTTCCTGCTCGGCACTCTTTCAACATAATACTGGAGGTTCTAGCTAATGTGCTAAGATAAGAAAAGGAAATAAAAGGGATACTTTTGGGAAGAAAGATATAAAACTATCTTTGTTCACAAATAACATGATCGTATATGTGGAAAATACAATAGAATCAAGAAAAAGAAACTATCCTGGAATGAATTAGTGATTAATATCTGCATTATGATATTACTCAGCCTTGAAAAGAAAGGAAATTCTAACCTGCTACATGGATGCATCTTGAAGATGGTGTGCTAAGGAAAATAAGCCAGTTACAAAAAGATTAATTTTTTTAAAGATTTTATTTATTTATTTGACAGAGAGAGAGATCACACATTGGCAGAGAGGCAGGCAGATAGAGAGGAGGAAGCAGGCTCCCTGCTGAGCAGAGAGTCCGATGCGGGGCTCCATCCCAGGACCCTGGGATCATGACCTGAGCTGAAGGCAGATGCTTTATCCACTGAGCCACCCAGGTGCCCCACAAAAAGATTAATATTGTACAATTCCACCTATGTGGTGTACCTAGTACGGTCAGAATCAGAGAAACAGAAAGTAGAATGGTGGTTTCTAGGAGCTGAGAAGAGAGGAAGTTTGGGGATTAGTGTTTCATTACACAGAAGGTCAGTGTTTGGAAGATTAGAAAGTTCTGGAGATAGATGTAGTTGATGGTCAAGCAACTCATAGAAATCTATTTCATGCTATAGAATTAGATCCTTAAACTGGTGAATTCTATTATGTATATTTTGCCACAAAAAAAAAAAATACATGAGAGGCTTTTCTATCCAGAGACAGAAGAGAATAGAAAAATGGCATCCAGTCACACACATAGGCACATGCGTGAAACTGAAGGCTTAAAGGAAATCTAGAGATGTTAAGTCAAAAATCTGAAGATCCTGTCAGTAAAACCATACTGACACACCAAATAAGCAGGATGAACAAACGAAGGTATGTCCATGTTCTGGGACTAAAAGAAATATTATTCTAAGTGCCAGGTGGGCTTTTAAAAATTTTTTTATTGTTTTACTTTAAAAAATTATTATTTTTTTTTGGCCAGTTCTTTAAAAAAAATTTTTTTTTGTATTAACTTTCATGTTGAATGAAATTCGATTCCAAATGTCAGCAAAGGGAACCCAACATTCATCTGGAAAGAAACAAATAAACAAAAGAATAGTCAAGAAAATGTTGAAAAGGAAAAAGAAGTGGTTTGGGAATTACTCAGCCCACCAGTGACCATCGCATGGCGCTCTGAACCATTATAATAGGGAAAACAGTGTTACTCTGATGCATGAGAAGCTGGAGGGGAAACACAGTAGATCACACAGAAAAATGTCCTTTAATACACAGTTAAATCTGTGTATAGAAAGCAATGAAAGAAAACACAAAATAGTAACAGAAATCCTCTGTAGTTTTTGGATTGCCCAGGAGTCTCCTGTGCATTGGCAGATTTGTATTTTGTAAGTTTTCAGCCATGACTGGTAGGATTTTGAAATCAAGAAAGGACATTCCTTTTCAAAAAAGAGCAAAGAATCCTGCCAGCCCTGGGAGAGAATAAGTATGCTTTTCCGAAAGGCCCAGCATCAGTCTGGCTGGCCCTGCCTGAGCAGCTCGGCACTGCTCCCCCGATGCTCTTGCTCCCACAGTCAACTCGATGTGTGGGCAGAAGCCGAATAAAATGCTGATCTCGAGGAAATGCTATGAGATGTTATCAGGGAGAAGTTAAGAAGTAATTTTGAATGAAGACTGGAAGGATTTGTCAACACACTGGAGGGAATCCAGAGAAGAACCAAGGAATGACTGAAGACCTGGGCTGAGACTGGCCTTGTAACCAGAGATGAAAAGAGTGTGTGTTTAACTTGGCGAGACTCTAAGGAGAGATTGAAAAACAGCATTGGAGCCCAATCAAACCTCCATTAACAACTGCCAGGCAGATCCCCGTCCTAAGTAACCCCAAAAGGTCAAGACAGACTCTTAAAATTTCCAGCGTTTTTTAGTTCAACCTGAGGTTAGAGACCATATCTTCCACAGCCCAGACTTCTCTTGCATGTGCGCCAGGAGCCTGTCTTCCACGTGCACTGAGGAGGCAAGGAGTGCAGACAGAAAGTGGGTCTCCAGGGGCAGCTGCAAAGGGTCACTGTGACAGAAGGTGCTGACAGGACCGGGTTGGGCCCCGGGTTGCACGACATAACGTGCTAACACAAAGGCTGTCTCTTCCTGGGGCTCCCTTTTCCAGCTTGTTTTTGTGTTTATATGGGGAAGCAACCAAGGGATGATTAGTGGTTGATGGCAAAAGAGAAGCAGAGGTCCACAGAGAAAGTAAGGCCAAGGGAGTTGTGAGAGAGACCCAAGGAGAGACCCGGAGGGAGAGAAATGAGATGGGATAGAAGCTGCAGCCCGGAGATGACAACAGGGAGCCAGAAAGGAAGGAAGGTCAGAGAGGGCACAGTGGTCTGTCCTGGGGAACCAAGCAGTTGGAGATCTCGACTCACCAGAGCTGCTCAGCACGTTTAAAGGAGAATAGAGATCTGTGACTGCATAGCCCTGTGGATTTTTAATATAGGATTTTTAATACGTATTTTTAGTATGTATTTTGGTAACAGAAAGGAAAAGAAGCAAGAGGAAATGTAGAGTGGAGGTAGGGAACTCTGCATCGGCTCTGGAGACACACTCAAAGAAGGGCTGTGTTCCACGGTCTGTGGTTGGGCTGGGGCTGCCCTCCTTCCGATCTGGGGAATTCATGATCTGGTTGCTTCACTCTGAGACACTTAAATGCTTCCAGAGAGCATATGCTCCAGAGGGTCCTTGAATGTTGATGAAAACTCCTCAGCCTTGCCTCATACTTAGAGCCTGTATAAGAAACCAAGTCTGATGGGCCCATGATCTAGCCTTCTCCAGCCCTGTCAAAGGCACACGTTCATGACTTCTCTTGTTTCATTCTTGTCTCGCTTGTTTGGGAACATGTCACTAAGTAAAAAATTAAGTATTTTTATATATCATGCTATTGTCTGATTCAAACACAAGAATCTCACAAAATAAATAAATAAAATAAAGAATAAAGAAATAGAAAAATAAAAAGAAATACAAAAGTCTCTTGTAGAAGAAGGTTAAAGATCCCAAAACTTCCTTGGATTGGTTTTTTACCTAAGTACCAATATTTACATTCCACTTGGATATAATGCCATTCAAAGGAAAGAGATGTGTTGTATAAAAAAACAAAACAAAAACAAAACCAACCTGTGGTGTCATAGGGAAATACAGATTGATGATGTTGACTCCAAGCATGATATACCTATCCACTCTATTGAAGATGCCCATATCTGAAGACCAGCTGAATTATTTGCTTGCTTTTGGGAGTCAGTTCTGGATTTAAGCATGCTTCCTATGAAATGTGATGCATTTGTGCATACATTTGCAATGAAACAAATATCACCATATTGGGGGTGTGTATGTGGTTATGGAAAGCAATTCCCCAAACATTTGGGTACTGCTCCTGCAACCTAAGGCATATAACAGGGTTTCTTTGAGCACAGTGCTCAAAAAGAGGAAAGTCATAGAGAAGCCAAAATTAGGCTAAATGCATCTGCACATCAGGATCACCTGGAAAAAGAAATGCAGTCTTGGGATTTATCCTGGGACCGTTAAGTAGGAACTTCATAGTGAGACATAAGAATCCGTATTTTTGAAACCTTTTTTTAATGGCTGAACTAGCACTGTGCACAGTGAGCTGAAGCATCTTCTCTTTCTTCCCTCTACTTGCTGAATATATTCTAACTATGATTCCCAGTAAGAGCTTCCTCATTCAGAGCTCATCATGTCTTTCTTTGGCAATGGAAGTGACGTCTTCCATCCTGAGCTTGATGATTACTCCTGACATTTGGGTCACCAGATCTCACTAATAACTCTGGAATTTACACAGATGGCTGTCTACTAGATGAAGTTTGAAGGGTTGCTTGAACAAAGAGGTCACATTGATTCTACTGGTGTTTCTCACCAGCTTGCCCTCCATACAGTGAATTCACATGAAAATATGTCCCTTTCTTCAGGTTAACATTATTATAAACATTCCTAAAACATGGCACTTGAACAAATCCTTTGAGGCCACCAGCCAGTCCGTTTTCATGGCTTTCTCTGTGTTGAACAAAAACACATTTGCTAACTTCTCTTTAGTAAATTTATGGTAAGCTGTCTTTGGGTGTTCAGCGGCAGGACAAGAGCATGAAAGAAAGGAAGAAAAAGAATGGAGGAAAGTGGTTGGGGGTGGTGGAGGTTCTCAATAATGCTGTCAGTGGGCCTATCTTTGGGTTAGTGTGCAGACTGCAGGCTGGAAGTGGAGGAAAGATGGCCATTGACTCATTGTCACCAATTCTGAGTAAGATTTTTGACCTTTTGGAGTCTTAGTGAATGAACCCACATGGAAAGAAGCAGTGGGAAAAAGTAACATGATCAAGCTGGCCATGAAGTCTCCTAGGTAAATACATGATGATATTGGAATTGAGAGTGCTTGTGACCTTCTGTGGCTTCTTTAGTCTGGGGAGTTATAATTGCTGCAGCAGACAGCCCTGTCATTTCTCTTTGTGGTAGGAGGAAGAGCCTTTGATGTGTAACTCTGGGATCACTGTGGGAGCTAAGAAAAGGGTAGTCATCTGGCCTCCGCCCATAGCTCCAGTTCTCTCCAGAACAAGTGGCAAGTGATCAGTTTCTTTAAAAAGTCAATTTGATTGTATACATTTTAAGTGTGCAACTGGAGGAATTTTGACGAATATATAGACCTGTGTAACTACCCCCACACTCAAGAGATAGAATGTGCACTTCACCCCCTAAAGTCTCCTTGTGCCCTCCCAGGGCACTCTTTCCCCTGCTGCTGGCTCCTAGCAACCACTGATGTGTTTTTCAGCACTGTACGTTACATTGGTCTTTTCTAGCGTCTTGAATAGATGCGACCACCTGCTGTGAATCCTTTCATGCCCGATCACTTCAGTTCAGCTTAATGATTGTGAGATTCCCCTATGTGGTATTTCTCTGTAGGATGGGACCGTGATGTGTTTGTCAGGTCACCTATCTGTGGACGTTTGAATTATTCGGGTTTGAGGTTGAGTGCAGCTAGTCTGAACGTTTGAGTTCAGGTCTTTGCCTGGGCATAGGTTTTCATTTCCCTTGAGTGAAGAGCCGGGGAAGGAACACTTGAGTCATGTGATCAGTGTTGGATTAACTATAGAAGGGCCTGGCAGTTTTTCAAAGCAACTGCACTATTTCGTATCCTCACCAGTAGGGTATGAGCCCTCCAACTTCTCCATGTTTTCTCCAGCCATTGTTATTGTCTGTCTTTCCATTATAGCTGGGTGAGACAAGTGCAGTGGGATCTCATCAGAGGTTTACTTTGCATTTCCCTGTTGACTAAGGATGTTGGGCATCTTTTCACATGCTTATTGCCAATCAGTTTTAGAAATTATTTTTTTATTAATAGAGGAAGGCTGTGTAATGTGGGGCATCTGGGCCCCTTCCATGCCAGTAGAGAAGATGAAGTCCTGTTCGCTGGTTCAGAGAGTGATCTGCAGCTTACTGCATGGAGTCGGCCTGGAATGTTGCCACCATGACCTCCTCCAACCCTCACCTCTGCTCATGACTTCACTCTTCCTTCTCAGATCTCTTGTAGTCTTTTAGCAACCTTCTTTCTCCTTCCAGGCTTCCCTCAGTGTTTGTTCTTGGATTTGACTGGTAAATATATATTTGTTTTATAAAATCAATACACTCCAATCTGCTCTGGATCGTCCATTCCGCACTTTCCCCATCTTTGAGGTGGCTCTTACCTGGAAGATAATAATCACAGCCTCCTGTAGTAACTGTTGAGAAGTACCACCCACATTCCCTCTTTTTTGGACTGAGGCCTTCCTTTCCTAACTGCCAGGACTGTTGCTGTTAACAGGTCACAATGAAGGCCGTGGCCTGGAATTGCCCTGGGCTGTGAGGATCTGCCTTATTCTTGAGGAAATATTTGAAGGGTCATGTCAGTTTTAAGCTTCCATTAGGATCAGTTGAGACCGAGGCTACCAACGCATTGGAGTTCACCCTTTCTGTCTGCCCCATCCTGGTTCTGCCTGCATGCCAATCTTTGTCTCAGAGTGTTTTCCTGGGTGTATTAGCTTTCTGTGCCATACTAAGTGGATGGCTTAAAGCAATAAAAACTTATTCTCTCAGAGTTCAGAAGACCGGAAGTCCAAAGTCAAGGTGTTGGCAGAGTTGGTTCCTTCTGGATGCCTTGAGGCCAACCCTTTCCATGCCCCTCTTCTACCTTCTGGTGTTTTCCAGCAATCCTTGGCTTGTAGACATATCACTCCAATCTCTGTGTGTCCTCACATCACCATCTCCTCCGCATGTTTTTAAAAGGACAATTGTCATTGGATTTGGGGTAGGATTTACCACCAACATAACCCATAATGATCTCATCTCAAGATCCTGAACTTAATTACATCTGCAAAGACACTTTTCCCAAATAAAATCATATTATTAGGGTTTGGGCAGACATAGCTTTTGGTGAGGGGTCGCTGTTCAGCCAACTACACTGAAACTGACCTAGAGCTGTTGCTGAGAGGGAGCTAGCAAATATATCTTAATGTTCCCACATTTGGAAGGTGGATCCCCACAGCAATGGGGTAGTGCAGCATTTAGTTGTGGGGAGATCGATGCTTAAACTTCTGCTGGTAGTGATCTGGGATGGGAAGGAAACTCACTGGCAGGTGCCTCCAAAATTCAAAGAAAGTGGTAAGGACTGTTGAACGAAATGGATATTATATTGTGATAAGACAGCCAAAGCCAAGGTGTGATTCATCACCACATTAAAAAGAAATGAGAAAACCATAGAATCCCACTGACATCATAAACAAATTCGTCTTCTAAGGGGAGCCTGGGTGGCTCAGTCAAACATCCGCCCTTAGCTCAGGTCATGATCCCGGAGTCTCTGGATCAACCTTCGCATCAGGCTCCCTGTTCAGTGGGGAATCCACTTCTCCCTTTGCTCCTCCCCCTGCTCATGCTCTCTCTCTTTCTCGCTCTCACTCTTTCTCTTTCTCTCTCAAATAAATAAATAGAATCTTAAGAGAGAAAGAATGAGACTCATCTTCATAGATGGAGGGCAGAAAAACTGAGGATAAGTCCTGGCACTTCATTAAGGAGTAGCAGAGCTCCAGAGAAGGAAGGCTTCTTAACCTTGGCAAATTTGCTATGCCGAGGGCAGAGCCCTGTTTGGGAAGGAGTGGAACTCTGGGGTTGGAATGCATTCAAAATCTGGAATTAACCCAGACTTTCTTGACATTTAGGGCCTACAGAAATGGTCACTTATCCTTGTAAAAGTCTAGTCCTTTTCCCCTTGATTGAGGGTCATTTGAGGTTTCTGCCTGAAACATCCTACTCCCTTCCTTTAGGATCTGCTCCGTATCACTTGCTGGCCACCAGACCAACCACGGGACTAACATCACAATATGCAAGGCTGAGGAAGTGCTGCTTCTGTTAAAGGAAGTGAGGGTCTGTATTTCCATAGAGCTGCAAGAGTAGCTTACCCGGACCAACAGGAAACAGAGGGTGTGTATAGCAGGATGCTAGGGTATTGGGTCAAAGGGGTGCAACCTACAATTGGGTAAGATGAGAGTTTCTCAGTACAGAAGTATTCTCCTGTGATGCAGGAGCTTTGCCCCAACAAGGATCTGAAGTAACAGTGCTAACATATTGCTCCAATGGCTTCTGAGGCTCAGAGAAAGCAATAGTCACACGAAGTGAAGGAGAAACTATGATCCTTTTGTCACATACATGGGCAAAAAGATCAAAAAGTTCGGAGAAACGGACATGCTGGAGTAAGGCCAGAAAACTCAGCTGCCTCTTCTGTTCCTCAGGACAACTTGAAGGTTCTTCCCCAAAGCAATAAGGAGTGTGCTGAGGAGAACTGGACAACATCAGTAGGAAGAATGAGGAGCCATGCTGTTACAGAACGATGGTGGGATCTTGAAATAATAAGAGGACAGTTGGTGAGGCTCAACAGTCAGAAGCAAAGGGACTGCTTGAGTGTCCCATGACATGGCACTGGCCTTCCTATAAAATGTGAGAGAGGAGGGAGAGTATGTCAAGGGGAGGCTACGCTTTGAGTGACCTGGCCTAGGCTGTCACTGCACCAACAGCCCATTTGTTGGAAGTGAGTCACCACTCCTGGTCCACATTCATGGGGAGGGGATATTGGGCACCCCTTTTGAAGGGATGAATGTTAAAACACTTATAAACATCTTCTTATCCTTATAACTAAAAAATCTGTGGGTTTAGAAGTCATAGTTCCTGAAGGGGAGCATTTTCACCAGAAGGCATGCAGCTATAAGCCACAACAGCTGTCCAGCCCAGAGGGCAAGGGAAGGAGTTCGCCACCTGGCTTGGTTATGAGGTGAGAAGGGGCTGTTGTTACTGAGTAGGGATAGGAATAAACACATGACCAGCTGGGCCATTTCTTGATAGTCTCCTGCCCAATTTTGTAAGTCAATGTACAAGTATAGTAACTATGGCCTTAGGGTCTGAAAAATACCATGCAAGGAAAGTCACCTAGAGTAGGAAGGTGCTAGCAGTGGGTCAGGAGAATCTAAAATAGCTATAGAGGAGGGAGATGATGAACCCCAGTGAAGGTCCCAAGACTAATACTGAAGTAGGATTGTCTTTCAACCCATGGAAATTTCTGTGTAATTCTCTCTGGAAAAGCAGCTACCTAGGATTCTTCCAGAATTTTATCCAGTTGGGTTCCACTTGTTCCACTGGGTCACACAGTGGTGGGCTGTGCTGGATGCAGGGTGCATCCAGACACACAGCCCCTCCTGGACTGAAGCCCTCGTTCCTCCAGTGGCTGGAGCATTGCCTGCCTTGGCTGGCAGCCAAGTCTCTCTAGGAATGGCCCTTGGCTGACAGAGCAGCCTTGCTCACAGCTATTACCTTCCTCTCTGGGGACAACCCATGTGTAATGACTGGTCTGATGTGAAGGTACGAAACCTGGCTCCTTGCTTCGGTTGGGGACATCTCTAAAGGACCACCCCAGCTCCAGAGCTCAGTAGGGAATCCCCTACAGCCTTGCCACAGCCCTATTGCATTTTACCTTCTTCCCTTCACTCCCCTGCAGCTATTTCTCTCCCTGGCATCATCCCCCCTAGGTCTCCAACCAGCTCATACGGCTCTTAGTGCCTGTTTCCAGAGACCCTCACTGATGACACCACTCTTTACGTTGTTGTTCCTGTGCTGAGCTGTCACTTTGCAGAGGTCATCTCTCCAAATGGGTTCAGCAAGTCTACAACATAGCTACTACCAGTATCCACATGGTACAGATGAGAAATCAGAAATCATCTGCCCAAGTTTAAAGACAGAGTAAATGGTGGTCAGCTTTAAACTCAGACCTGCCCCTGAACCCCGAAGTTTCGGAGTCTACCTTTGAAGTTCCCTTATTTCGTGGTCCTGAGACTATGATATTATTTAGCATAAATATTTTAGCATACTCTGGGATGCAGCTCCCAAATGACATTATAAGATGTACGAATTAGCTTTGCCTTAGTAGATGTACCAATGTACGAATGTACAAATTACAATGTACGAATTAGCTTTGCCTTAGTAACAAACAAGCCTAAAAACTCAGTGGTTAGAAAGAGTACATTGGTTTCTTGTTCACATTACATGTTGCCAGCTCTGCACTATCTGTCGTGGCTTTCCTCGCACATCTTCCCGTTCCAGGACTCATGTTAAAGTTTCAGCCCTTATTTCAGTATGTCCTTGTTATGGCAGAGGGAAAAGGAAAGAGAGCTCATGGAAACTTATAATGGGAAACGTTGCATGTGCTCACAGAAGCACATTAGTTTTCAAGCACAGAGAAATTGGCAGGGATGTGTCCTTCATTTACAGGCAGAGTTGAGTCAATGAGTGTGAATGATAATGCAGCTGCAAGATTACAATCTTTTACAGCTATGGCAAATCAATATCTCATCTTTCTTATTTTTTTATTTTTACTAACATATAATGTATTGTTTGCCCCAGGGGTACGGGTCTGTGATTCATCAATCTTACACAATTCACAGCACTCACCATAACACATACCTTCCCCAATGTCCATCACCCAGCCATTCCATTCCTCCCACCCCACCCCCTGAGCAACCTTCAGTTTGTTCCTAAGATTAAGAGTCTGTCATGGTTTGTCTCCTTCCCCTGTCCCACCTTGTTTCATTTTCCCCTTCCTTCCCCTCATGACACCCTGCCCTGCCTCTCAAATTTCTCATATCAGAGAGATCATGCGATAATTGTATTTCTCTTATTGACTTATGTCGGTCAGCATAATACCCTCTAGTTCCATCCACGTCATTGCAAATGACAAGATTTCGAGGTTTTTGGTGGCTGTATAGTATTCCTGTGTGTGTGTGTGTGTGTGTGTGTGTGTGTATGTGATAGTGTATGTGATATCTTCTTTATCCATTCATCTGTTGATGGACATCTAGGTTCTTTACATAGTTTGGCTATTGTGAATATGGCTGCTACACCACTTATTTAAATTCAGAAATCCTTTGTGGGATGCATTATGTGATGCATGGTGAAGGAAGATTCCAAGTGTGCGGAAGAGGTTGAGTAAAACCAAAGAGAAGCGCTGTAGTGGCGAGGGGACACAACAAAGGGAAGTGTGTGGCAGTTCTTCCAGACTAGCCTTTGTGAGTTTGTAGGATTCTTGTTTCCAGGTTGAGGACCTCCTCCATGCAGCCAGTGCCTGGAGATGTCCATGAAGGCAGGATGCCTGGGTTCGCCATCATAAAAGAATGCAAAGGAGCACAGTTAACTTTTTATTTTCCAAGAGGACTTTGGTTTTATATTTTTGATGTGAAAATAGTGATTTGGAAATACCTTTTCCCCCTTGTGTTTTGCTTTCTGTCAAATTTGGTACCGCCGAGACCCAATGAATGCTACTTGGTGAGCTGCCAAACTAAACACATCCCAGCCAAGCGCCTAATAATGGAAACAAACATGTGGTGGGAAAGTGTCTTCTGGATGTTTTGTGGAAATAAGCTCCCGATGAGTCTGCAAAAACAATTATTTCTTCTTCATTCCTTAAATATCAATAAATTAGATTAAACCCACTAGGTTTCTTTTGTTGTAAGCTGCAGATTTTAATTCCAAATAGTTAGTTTTGACTTGTCATTTCAAGGAGTTAAAAAAAAAAAAAGTCTGTATCTTTCACAAGGAAGCTCCTGTGCTTTAAGGAAGTTCCAAAAGATGGGGATTATTTTTTCAAAAAGACATAAAGACTGGCTTCCTATTTATTTAATTGAATTTAGACCTGTTGTATTAACATTATACAAAGTTCAACTATTGTTAATTTAAAAAGTACTTTTCATTTGTTAGTACGTTTAAAAAATAACCCAGCCACCCTATCATAACAACTACAGGGACATGGAGGAAAGCTGTGACATTTGCAAATTCTTTGTTCATTTGACTAATATTGATCTTGTCATCAGTCTACAGAAATGAGTGTCCAGTTCCACAGGCCTGCCCATATCTCTCCGTACTGATGCATACACTGACTCAGACAGCTCTTCCTTACTTGGGGGATTCAAACTTGTAATTATTTACATGAACACCATTCACATTTGGGCTTTGAGAGAGCCAGGAGGATTGTCCACAGCAGCCAGTGCCTTTTTCTCTCTGTAGATATGAGTGTCTGCTTCATAATCCTCTATGAACTGGCTAGAAGTACTGTTATTTTGAAATTAATTAAAAACAAGCCATTACCTTTTCAGAATCTGTTATGAGGCCAAAATGTTAGCCTTTTGACTTAAAAAATAAAAAATAAAACAAAGTAATTTCCTGAAGACTACTTTTTTAAAAGATAATGGCCAGAAGACATGAATTTCCAAAATTTTGCAAGCTTGGTAACTGGCAAGGGGGACTTCTCTCCACTGCGCAGACTTCTTTCTTCACTTCTCTGCTGTCACTGAGACACTAGCTGCATTCAAGGAAGGGTGAGGCCTGCTCCTTGGAGTCCAGGCCGAGTTTTCATTCACGCCCCATGTCTTAGCAGAGTCATGGCAGGTGACTCATGGTCATTACAACCTCGTGCTCAGACAGTCTACCTGGAAAGTCATAAGACATTTGGTGGTGAAAACATCAACTAGGTCAGTATTCACATGCAAAGGTCAAAGGGAAAAAAAAAAGTTCAGATATGGGTGGGGATGAGTCAGATTCAGAACGAATTGGTAATTTATGGGTTCCTAAGGAAGTTTTTCAAGGTAAAAAGAGCTGGTGGCAAGGAAATATCGCCTTGATCATGTTTTCTAAGATTTTATGGAGTGCCTCTTCTTAAATATCTCAAATTGGATGATGTTTGAATAATACTTGTTTTCTTTGGTTTTGTTTGAGAAATTCAATTTTACCCCTTTTTGTCCTCAGTGATATAAAGTGGTTCATTTTTTTCTCAGTCCTTATTCATTGTTTATTCATTCAAGCGATATTTGTTGATTTTCTACTTCTATCAAGACATGGGGATTCAGTAACAAACTCTCAGACTTGAGAACTACATCACTAAAACAATTTTTGGCTGCAAGAAGTGCTAGTAAGGAAGTAAGCAGTGATATTAGAAGGAGTAAGAGGTAGTGCTGATTGGAGTAGGGGAGGCTGTGTCATAGGGTGACCATAAAGCATGGGAAGGACCCAGCCATGCAAAGAGCCCCGGGGAGGTTATTCCAGGTAGAAAGAACCAGGTAGGAATGTTTTGAGATGGTCAAGAGCTTGGCATGTTCTGGAAACAGAATGGATCCAATTTGACTTGAGAGTAGGGAGTGCGATGAGACTTAGACTCTCCTCTGAATGCCATAGGACACCCCCGAGGGGGTTTAGGTGGGGAGTGATAAGATCTAATTTTCATTAACGTAGAGTCATTTAGAGTCATGACATGAAAAGACAACTTCATACCTGTCAGAATGGCTAACATCAATAACAGAAGAAACAACAGGTGTTGGCAAGGCTGCAGAGGAAAAGGAACTATCCTCCACTATTGGTGGGAATGCAAACTGGCACAGCCACTATGGAAAACAGTATGGAGGTTCTGCAGAGAGTTAAAAATAGAGCTACCCTACAATCCAGCAATTATACTACAAGGTATTTACCCAAAGGATGAAAAAATACGAATTCAAAGGGATACATGCATCCCAATGTTTATAGCAACATTATCTACAATAGCCAAATTATGGAAACAGCCTGAATATCCATTGATTGATGATTGAATAAAGAAGACACAGTATGTATACACAGTGGACTACTACTCACCCATAAATAGAATGAAATCTTCCCATTTGCAACAATGTAGTTGGAGCTAGAGTGTTATGCTGAGTGAAATAAGTCAGAGAAAGATAAATACAATATACTTTCACTCATATGTGGAACTTAAGAAACAAAACAAATAATCATAGGGAAAGAGAGTGAGATGGAGGCAAACCAAGAAACAGACTCTTAACTATAGAGAACAAACTGGTAACCGAGTGGAGGTGGGAAGGGCAGATGAAAACGGTGATCAGGATTCAGAAGTGCACTTGTGATGAGCACTGGGTGTTTCTGTAAGCTTTGAATCATTAAATTATGCACCTGAAACTAATGTTACACTGTATGGTAGCCAACTAGAATTTAAATAAAAAACATTGAAAAATAAATCTGGGAACAAAAGGAAAACCAAAACACAGAGAGAAAAATCCCAAACAACAAACCACATCCCTGAAATCACTGGTCTTCCACTTATTGCAATTTTCTCCTTTCTATCAGAGAACCACTAGAGAACTACATACATGCTCCTAAGTTTCCAATTCGTGGAGTCTGCTCTCCTCCAACACTCACAAAAACCTCCTTGATCACATCCTGGCTTCATCATCCCTGGCTTAAGATGCTTTTTCCATTGGCTTGGTGGTACACTTCCTGGAAGGAGCTGTTACTCTATGATTTTTTCATAATATCAGCTCTATCACTGGCTTTACCAATGCTACCTTCCATCAGTGCCCACAAGCAAGATGAAACACATATAATCCTTCCATTTGTGTTCAGGTGTGTGAAGGTATGAGGGGTGGGTACAGCCGGCTGGCCTGGGAGTCAACCCTGGGTGGAGAAATATAATAGAGTACTATGGTGCCAAGGGTTGAAGCAACCAGTCCATGGAAGATACATCAAAGGCAAAGACTTTTCAGACTGAAGGAGAGGTAGAACCCAAGAGCACCTGTTTGAGTTTTGCAATTCTAAGACTGCTATTGAGGATACTCAGGGTAACTATTAATGCTTCTAAATCAAAAACTGTATCTGAGAAACAGCTTAATTTTTTTAAGTCCCTGGAGTATAGCAAGGGAAGGATTTGTAGGTGGTGTTAACAGATGTGCTCAGAAATGTCACAGAGGATGTTGGTGGTCAGTGATGTTGATGTCATGGATTTCCACCTGGGAAGATGGAACTCCAAGGGGAAAAAAATTCTGTTGAATTGGTGGAAGTTCTGGGAACTCATTGCATTTTGGGAGGTGGAGAGCAATCATTTGGCTCACTATTCCTCTCAGCAGAGGGCCTCTGTCTTTGGTGTCCATCTACTCATCATGAATTTAGTCCTGGGGTTGACGAGAATAGGGTTGCCCTGCTTGGCAGACTTCTCCACCTTTCTAAGGGAAGATATAATTGTAGCAGGGGGAAACTGTGATTCTCTCTAGACTTGGAAAAACAATGAAAAGGAAAAACACATCCAAAAAGGTATTTTGGTTAGAGTTGCCTTAGGAAAAATTATTACAGGGAATTCATGGAAAAACATTGCTTTCCAATTTCAGAACTACTCAAAATATTGGGTAGCTAAATATAAAACAGTGCTCATAGGCTTGCAGGTCCTGGGACCTGGCTAAAAGTGATGCCTTCTCTCTCTCTTTTTTCACTCTCTTTCTTTTTAATTTTTGATCTCCAATCAGCCTTATAAGTTTAACCAAAGATAATTACCAAACAAGAATCTTAATTGTTCTCCTAGCATAAGTTCTTACTTAATTTGAAAAACATGCTTGGCGTTAATGAAATTTCCCTCTGAAACAATGGCTGACATGAAAAAAGGAATGTTTCGTGGCTTGAAGGAGATCAGAAATGCATCTTTCAGGAAGTGTTTTATAAAGTCTGTGAAATTCAAAGGAACGTTTCAATCACCCAGTGTTCTTGGAATGAATTAGAGAGTAAATAACTCCAAAGATCTTGTGTGTGGGACTGGAGGACCGTGCTTTTCATGCCCCTAAAGAAGAGCCAATCAGCAGAGAGGAACTGAGATTATACAAAGTAAAGCTTCTCAACTGTAACAGGTGTGAGGCTTGAAATTCCCGTCTAGGTAGAATTATAAAAGGTATTCTTTGGTGATACAACTTTGCTTTAGTATTTTAACCTTTTCTCCCCAAAGCAATGAACAGTAAAAATGTAAAGAAAAGAAGTGGGGAGGGATGCTGTGATCATTCAATTTTCCTCTTCCTCCTTTTCTTGCTTTACATAGATGTATAGTTGGTTCTCCTTATCTGTGGCGAGTATCATTTTATAAAGTCACAGAAAACACTGAGTTAGTTCGTGTAGAGGCTTTGTTCCCAGGAGAAATGCAAGGGTCATTCCTACATGCTCCTGGTCACCATATTTTCATCAACAGATCAGTTGTGTTTAAACAGTGTGTTTCTGTTTAAAGACACGTTATTTAATCTATGTCACTGTCTCATTAACATTGAACTCCTGGCTAATAACACTGTGACTCATGACCGAGTGAGTCTTACTTAACATTTATTTGGAAAAGAAAAATTCAGAAAGCTATCACATGGGTTTTATGAAATATGCTGGCACTTGGCATAGGCAGGTACTCAAGACTCCTTGAACTTCAAGAAATCTGAAGCTGTTTGTAGGCTGGTCAAACCCCCAGGCTGGTCTTGTCCAATACAGATCCCTTTGGAAATATGTAGTGCCCAGACGTTGTTCAGGATCCTGCTTTCTGGGAATGATTTGGACTCCATGAGGCCCAGAACTTAGATTATTCTCCTCTAAGAAAGATTTTAAAAATGGGAATTTCCCCTTCATACAAGGATCATTACGAAGAATCAAGCCATGTGTTCTCAGTTGTGAGGTATCGATATAGGTTGTTGTAGGTTGCTTAACTTACACTTCCTGGAATGTTCTGATTTCCATGAGGTCAGACGACATCTCCTAGTTCATTACAGCATATAAGGGTAGTTTGAGGGACCAGAAATCTAGAGATGGAAGATTCAGGAAAAACTCTTTTCTCCTTTTGACTAAGTTCACTTCTGCTTACTCCCTCCTACCCCAATTATAATTTCCATGAACAATTTTCCTCCTCTTCACTCAAAAGGGAACAGCACTTGGCCTTCTTGACAGTGACTCAAAATGAAATAAAATAAAAATGTGTAGCCAACTTTATGTAATCAGGCAGAAGGTTTTTTCAGGTGAATGTATTTTACCTGAAGTGGATTTCAGAGAGAAGCAAGCCCGGAAGAAGTAGGATGGTCTGGCTTGTATAAATCACTGGACGTCTATGTCCTGTTTTCCTTGTTGGCACAATGATGATAATGGTGACTCTTCTCCCTGATTTATCGTGAAGATTCTATGTTCAAGCATGCTATCTTTGAGACTTTCTAAGTCACCAGAGGGGTCACATGGTTCCTTTACCTAGAGATCACTATTGATACCCCGAGGTGCTGGAAAGACAGCTTGCACTGAATTGATTTGTAACAAGAGTTACCCTAGACCTCATAAGTTTCTGGTGGCCACTACTTTCCCACCAGCCCCTGATTCAGTTTCCCCCGGTTTACGCAAGGCAAACTCCTCAGTCCCCTTTCAATGATTTGCCAGGTTTTTACAGGAAGTCTGTGGAGGCAAGCTTCTGTGAACTAGCTGATAGTTCTCACATATTTTTTTTTTTTCCAATCTGGGCCTTTTCATTGCTCTTGACTGCTTTCGAACTACATAATGTTGGCATCTAAACACTCAGAAGACCTGTTGTGTTCCATGTAGAAATGCAGGGCTTCCTTTCATTCCTTGGTCTCCTGGGCTTTGGAGAATCATTGCTTCTCATATATACCTTTCCCCCCATTTCTTTAATAAATAAAGCCTGAGGAACATCAACTCCTCCTCCTTTTCCTGCAAAATAAGCTTCTCACACAGTTTCTTTCCTGAGTATACAGATGCCAAGGGCTACCAACTCTACTATAGTTGGCTTGACTTTTAAGAATCCTAATGGCAGTTACAAATGTTCTCAGAATGAAACCCCTGCTGTAGGTGTACAGTTAATGTAGGTAGGATCATTTTCTTCCTCTACTCTCAATGGCTGTTCAAGGAAGAAGACATTAAGAAATCTCTTTGATTTTTATATAGATTTTTCTGTAGCATCAGTGATTTCTACAGAATTATGTAAGTCAGAAGGTACACAGCAGAGATGTTTTGGTGACAAGAGGAACTCCTTAGCTTGTCTCTTAGGTCCCGCCAAAGTCTTGGTGTCCTAATCCTGGTGAAGGGTGACAATTACATCCACCCACAGTGAACAGAGTGGCAGCAATTATCCTGTTTGCCAGTCAATACTTCCCTCACTCTTCGCTTCTCAGCAGCCTTAAGGACCAGACAAGCAGAGAAAGTAAGCTGAAAGGGTGTAAGTGCTCCTACCGTGAGTATTCAACCTAACATTGTAAAAGAGGTTGTACTCAAATGAAGAAAGCCAAGAACTAAGGTTAAATTGGAATGTTCAGTCTCATCGTTCTTCAGATCAGTGCTTTTCAAACGAATGCACAGACACACACACATCACCTGGGATCTTGCTAAAATGCTGATGCTGATTTAGTACGTCTGGTGTGGCACCTGGGACTCTGCATTTCAGCAGGAGGACAAGTGACGTGGATACTATTTAAGGACCACATTTTGAGTAGCTAGAACTAAGAGATGTTTACTTTCTCTTCCCCTTTTTAGCTTTCTCTATAGAGGTATGTAGCACACCATCAGGACCTCTGAAATTAAAGATGAGAACTAAAGTAAATGTAGCTAACTCTTGCTATTGGTTACTAGCCATTCTCGTAAAAACAGTGAGTCCTAGGCTGCTTGGGCAGCTGTAATAAGATACCACAGAATAGGTAACTTTACCAAGCACAGAAATTTATTGTTCTTAGCTCTGAAGGCTGGAACACCAAGATCAGGACACCAGCATGGCTGTCTTCTGCTAAAGACCCCTTGCCTTTTCCTGGATGGAGTCTTATTGCAATGTCCTCATCTGGTGGGAGGGACTAGAGATCTCTCCAGAGCCTCTTGTCTAAGGCACTAATCCCATCCAGGAGGGCTCTGCCATGACCTTAGCTCCTCCTGAAGGCCCATCTCCTAATACCGTCACATTTGAGGTTAGGATTTCAACATATGATTGGGGGAAGGGGAGACACAAGCATTTAGTCAAGAACCTGGTGGAAAGAAGGTACTAGAACAACACTTCTCAAATGTTACAGCACACAGGGATGGCCTAGAGATCCTGTGAAGATATAGATTCTGACTCAGTAAATAGGAATGGAGCACCTAAAATTGCCGTTCAATCTGTGAACAGTGACGGTCCTAGCAGATAACAGAGTTTACAACTCACCCATCCATTTTCTTTGTGTCTGTCTTTGTTGGATTTTCTGGAGAAGATGGAGGGAAAGGCGTGAGTCAGAAATCTTAATTTTAGTGAACCGAGACACTTGCTAAGATTCTGTGGAGGGGAAGGTGAAAAGAAGCAGGTGGGATATGAGGGTCCACTTCAGGAAGTAGTCAGCTGGGTTCCCTTTGATTTAAGCTCTTTCCCACATGGGTTCATTTGCTGGTTATTTCATGAGGTTTCTGCCTGTTCCTGTGGCCCCAGAGCCCTGAGGTGTCCAGACGGGTCGTCACTCTGCTGCACATTACAGGACACTTAGAAGGCTGAAGACAAGTAATTTCAACCCAGGGAATTCCCTTCATGACCAGGACAGCCTCTTCTTTCCACTTTGAATGAATAGAAGTCAGCAGGACTTTCGTCACCTCGCACTTCTGTTCAGTTCAAGTTTCTGTCTGCACATGTGTGCACATGTCATTTGGAGGCCAGCGGAAGGCTGGCTTAGATCAGCCACCACTCCAGAGAGACTCTTCATTTCCTAGACTGGCAGTGACCATTCAGGGCAGTTTTCCATATGTACTAAGCATTGTTCCCTTTAAATTCATCTACAGCACGACCTTACCCCACACCCCGTCACCATCCCACTGTCCTGTAGTTCCTGGCTTCAGTCTGCGCTCTGGCTGTGGGACACTGACTGCTGCAGCAAACCATGCAGAAAGAGCTCTGGGTTGTGTTTGCGGGCATGCGGGGATGGTCCCGCATTGCTTACTTTTCCCTTACATGCCCGTATACTTCCAGATGATGTGCTGTTTCTGTGCTCAACACCGATACACACATCCATATGCACATGCATCAGTTTTCTCTGTTTATTTCTTCTGAAATCATATTGCACAAGCATGAAAGCTAAAAAACATCCCACTTCCTTACCAGCCAGTTGAAACTTTCCTGATGACAGTCCGAAGTAACCACAATAGGCAATGAGTTAACATTTCAGTTGGGAGGATTTCCCCACCCTCCTCTCCTGTCAATGAGGCATGAAGTTCCCAGCTGATTTCTCCATCTGGCCCTACCATTCCTGGAAACCTGCTTCCAAAGAAATCAACGGGAAGATGTGAAAGAGGGATTTGCCTGGGCATAGGAGGTGGAGGCGGGGGCCCTTAATGTGGTCTAGTGGCTCTCTCATGAAAACTCACTGGAAGCCTGATGCCTGTGTTTGAATGTTATCATTATAGGGATGTAAGCCCCTGAGTTCTCAAAATGAAAAAAAAAGAAATATATATATATATATATATATATATATATATATTCAAATACATAGGAGTTATCGTTCCTCATTAGAAATATTTTGAGCAAGAAAATTTCAAGAATTAGGGGCGCCTGGGTGGCTCAGTCGGTTAAGCGTCTGCCTTCAGCTCAGGTCATGATCATAGGGTTCTGGGAGAGAGCCCTGCATCGGGCTCCCTGCTCAGTGGGAGACCTGTTTCTCCTACTGTTTGTGTTCCCTCTCTTGTTTTCTCTCTCTCTTTCAAGTAAATAAATAAAATCTTTTTATTAAAAAGTCAAGAATTGGCCTCATACATTAAAATCTCAACTGAGTTAGGATAAAAATATAAGCCACAATTTCAATCAGAAGGGTTTCTCTACACATACTCATATACATACATGACAGAAAACAGCTGCATTAAGATCTAGCTTCTTTTTTAATTTTTTAAAAGATTTATTTATTTTAGACACAGAGAGAGAGAGAGCTTGCATGCACATGTGTGTGAGAATAGGGGGAGGGGCAGAGGGAGAGAACCTCAAACAGACTCCTTGCTGAGCGTGAAGCCCAAGGTGAGGCTTGATCCCCTGACTCCAAGGATCATGACCTGAGCCAAAACTAAGAGTCGGTTACTCAGTCAGCCAAGCCACCCAGAAGCCCCAAGATCTAATTTCTTCAATGTTGAAGGACAGACATCTCTCACTACTCCTTACTCTTAGCATTGATCCGAGTGGGTGGGCTGCATGTTAGTTTTTCCAAAATGAGTGAGAAAAATTCTTAGAATTACAATTTTTTTGGGAGGCAGGTTACCATGCTGCATATAATTATGCAAAGCCAACTGTCACAGTAAGAGGCAGCATGTACAAGAATGTACGGCTCCAACAGCTAAGCCTGAGTGATGTGTCAATGTAGGTTCATCAATGGTAACAAATATCATCTCTTCTGGGGGTTGTGGGTTATGGGGGAAGGTGTACATGTGTTTGGACATGGAGTATATGAAAAATCTTTGTATCTTCTCTCAATTTTGCTGAAACCTAACACTGTTCCTAAAAAAATGTAGTAAAAAAAAAATGACTCTGAGAAGATCTTTAAAAATCTGTCATCTAATTTGTGCACAAAACCAAGTCAATCTTCACTCCCATATTTTAATTATGTTCAAAACATTGGTGAAAGCTACTTGAACAAATTTTCTGTGTAGGTACTTTACTAGAAGAAATAAGCAGGAGAAAAATTAACAAACTGTGCCATTAAAAAATAGTATCTTCTCTTAGTTCGAAGTATTACTCTATGTCATGAAAATTAGGTAACATTACTTAAAAGTTCATGGATCTGATATTGAATAATTTCCCTGAAATAACAATAAAGCTTTTCTGGAAGACTTTAAAAAGTTGCCTTTATTTCCTTGACTCTTTGAAATGTACGAGTTCAGTTATAAGGCTTTATTTCAAGGTCCAAAGGCTGTTCAGTTTCCTAAAGTTACAGATGTTCAACCACCAACTAGACCATCAATTCTAAAATGTCATCCTTGAGCTGGCTGCAACAAAATCACTTAGAAAATTTTTAAAATTTTAGGTTACAGGGCCCTTTTCAAGTATCCATTAAATTAAATCCTGCAGAGGGAACGAGGTATCTGTGTTTATGGCTCACAAGTGTTTAAGGTAGGCATGCAAGTTTGGGAAATCTTGGAATTCAGTGGTTCCTGTTTGTTTGTTAATTTAGACTAGAAAGGGAAGACTGACTGAAATTATACTTAACAATCCTTAAGTTCTAAAATTTTGTGGTTAAAAAAAATGTAAAACAATTCACACTTAATAGTACGGTATACAACTAACACAGAAGCCAAGGAATAAACAATCCCAGAGCTGTAGAGATCACTCTGTGTGTTCCCAAGGACAGTTCCTCCTGCCCAAGGAGAAGGAATCACTATCCTAACCCTTGAGATAATCACTTTCTGGCTTTTCTTTAATTTTACCACTTATATATGAATTCCTAAAAGAGAGTTTATTTTTGAATTGTATGCATTGATTTGTATTATATGACCTCTTGTAGGTTTCCCTTCTTTTGTTCAAATTATGCTTGTAAGACCCATCTACATTGTGATATACCTGTAGTTCAGCTCTGTTCTCTGCTGTATAATACACCATTGTCTAAATCACAGTTCATTGACCCTTTCTAATTTTGTTGGACATTTGGATTTTTTCTGAACTTTTGGATATTATGAACAGTACTGTAATTAGTGTTCTTGTCCTCTGTCCTGGTGCACATATGCATACATTTCTTTTGATTTCATTCATAAGTGTTTGCATACAAACTTGCACACACCCATACATATAGGCAGTCTTTGTATTGCACAGAACAATGTTAACTAAAACTTGTACATATCCCAGCTGTGTCTGGGCTTGGCAGGTTTGTGGTAACTGTTACCAATGTTACCTCAGTCGCTGTGGAACCATGCAAAGTGAGGAAACACAGTTTTAATATGTGAAACTTTCAGTTAACGCAACATTGTGCAAAGCAAGGACAGCCTCCAATACACATACATACCTAGGAGTGGCATTTCTGGGAAAACAGGAATTCATATCTCAGTTTTATCAGTAGCACCAACCTATTTTCCAGAGTAGTTGTATGAATTTCTTTTTCTATCAGCATTGTGTCAGAAGTACCCATTTTTCCACATCCTTACACACACTTGGCATTTCCCAGATTAGTAGTGAAGGTGATTGCCTTGTTCCATGTTTTCGTTGGCTGGATCTATTTCTCTTAGGTGAAATGTCAGCCCAGCTATTTTTTCTATTTTTCTGTTAGGTTGTTTTTCTTTTTTCTTACTTATTTATAGAAGTTCTTTATATAGTCTGATATGGTTTTTGCAGATGTGTTATAAATATGTGCTTCAAGTTTATGACATTATTTGATGAACAAAAGCTTTCAGTTATAAATGTAGCAATATTTAAAACTTAACAATGTTTTCCTTTGTAGTTATGCTTTTGCAATTGCTTAAGAAACACTACCCTACCCTAAAGTCTAAAAGATATTTACCTAAATATTTTCCTAAAATGTTAAGGTTTTGCTTTTGGCATTTAAGCATTTAATTCATCTGGAGTTGATTTTTGTTTATAGTTGAGGTGGGAACCTAATTTCCTTTCTTTTTCATCTATGTGTTGATAATTTTTCCATATTTCTTTGTGAGTTGGTCCTCCATCTTAATGATCTGCCCTGCCACATCCTGTCATGTATCAAAGGTCCATTAACATCAGTGCATCTGTTTCTAGATTCTCTGTTCTGTTGCACTGGTTAATTCGTTTGTCACTGGACAAACACTACATTGCTTAATTACTATCACTTTATAATGAATCTTTCATAATTATTCTCCTCAGAAGCATTTTTGCTATTCCCAGTCCTTTGTTCTTTCATTTATATTTTAAAAACAACCTATCAAGCTATGTGAGATTTTAATGAAGGTTATAAGAAATCTACAGATCAGTTAGGGTCAAATTAGCCTCTTTTGAATATTGCTAAACCTTCCTGACCGTGAATGTGTATTTCTCTTAACTTATCCAGATTTTCCTTAATATCTTTGAGTAAGGGTTATTTTGTGTACAGACCTTATTCATATCCTACTACATTTATCCTTAGGAACTTTGTAGATTTTTCTACTGTAAATGTTTTCTTTAAAATTTTATTTTCAAAGTGTTACTATAGAAATAGTAGGGGACCATTCCCTTTTAAGTTAGGTAGTACATAAGACTGCTTCCTATCACTACCAGAGTCAATGTTTTACTGGAGACCTTAGTTATCACAGTGATACAAGAAAAATATTAGAGGGATTAGGTTTGGAGAAGAGGGTCATTATTTACAGATAATATCATTGTACCCATAGAAAACACAAATGTATCTATGGAAAAATTACTTAGAAATAATTGGTGAATCATCAAGTTGAAAAGATCTAAGACCAATAATCAAAAGTCAATTTCACTTCTTCTTCTTCTTCTTCTTCTTTTTTTTTTTTTGAAAGATTTACTTATTTGTTAGAGAGAGAGACAGGGAGAGTGGCAGGCAGAAGTTCCCTGCTGAGCAAGGAATCTAATGTGGGGCTCGATTCCTGGATCTTGGGATCATAACCTGAGCCGAAGGCAGATGCTTAACTTACTGAGTCACCCAGGCATCCCCATAAAAGTCAATTGTATTTCTTTGCTGTACTTAGATTGTATGTGATAAAAGTGTAATATTTAGCAGATTTAGGGAGAACTATGTCTGGTACAACAGCATTCTGTGAAAAAAGTATTCTGTTCTGTGGGTATGGTTTACCAATTAGCCAAGCACTATAGAAGCCAGAATCTTTCTATTAATTGCCTCTTGGGATTCAAACAAGTTTTATCTGTCTGTACTAGTTTACAAAAGGGATTCTTTACAAAGAATTTTTGTAAAATAACACTTACTCAAAGATATTAAGGAAAATCCAGGTAAGTTAAGAGAAATATACATTCATGGTCAGGAAGGTTTAGCTATATTCAAAAGAGGCTAATTTGACCCTAAGAATTTTTTTAAATTCTTTGTAAAGAATCCCTGTTGTATACTAGTACACAGAACTCTGTAAAGACAAGTAAATTGAATAAGAACGACTGAATCTATTGTATAGAATAAGACTGTATGTAAATTACTCATTTTTAACATGAATAGTCATATTAATACAACACGTTACAAGAAACCCAAAGTATTATTCTGACGACAAATTCCTTCTGGTAGGATTGCTGAAATATGTGATGACAGCAGGGGTAAGGGTCTTGGTCTAAATTCCATTCATTTTATTGTGTCATCGTCCATAATCTGGGTTCTTGGTTGATTCTTTCCTGGATGTCTGCCCTGGAATGGAATCTTCCCTGGAATGGTCACCTCTTTACATCAAGCTAGATAAGAGGCATTACTCTTTTAAAGATTTTATTTATTTGTTTTACAGAGAGAGAGAGAACACAAGCAGGAGAAACAGGAGAGAGAAAGAAGCAGACTCCAGGCTGAGCAGGGAGCCCAATGCTGATCTCCATCCCAGGACCCTGGGATCATGATCTGAGTTGAAGGCAGGCAGATGCGTAACCAACTGAGCCACCCACATGCCCCCAAATTATTAATTTTGTTATTTTGTTTCTTTTTTGCAACTTTTTAGCATTCGTTGTTTTCGTAAAGAACCTGTGTCATGCTCTAGCTCAGATCCATGCACTTGAGGATTTTAAGAACTTCTCTCCTTCATTTCTTTCTGGAAAACAGCAGCTGCTCCTTACAAGGGAAGTGGTTAGTCTGTGTAGGACTTCATCCTTCTGTTCTGACTCACTGTTTACTCTTCTTCCCCTCTTCAGGAGAGTAAAATCAGCTTTAAGACTCCTAATAGTTCTGATTCTACTTGGACAACTCCCCCATATTTGTAGTGACCATGGGAATTCATGGCATCTCTTCATCTCATTCACAAACTTCTCAGGAATGACTTTACCACACATTTCACAGTTTAATCTTTCCCTGCCCACTACCCGGGAGCTACAAAAACCATGTAGGTCTTTATCTTCAGATTGTTGAATTCTGTTTTAAATGGTCTTGATTAATGTGTACTGCATATTTAAAAAGCTTGATAAAGAAAAAAGTGCAGTGGCCATAAAAAAGAGAAAATGTCTAGGAAGAAAATTAGAATTAGGCAAAAATCGATGCAAGCAAAATGTTAAATCACTGAGAGACATAGAGGAAATATTGGAAACTTGGAAGAGCATATCGTACCCTCAGTAGGAAGATTCAATATCCTAACGAGGTCAGTTCTGCCTCAATCAGTTTGTAAGTTTATTGTGAGCCCAACAGAAATACTACCGTGATATTTTTAGAATCAGATAAACTAACTTCCAAGTTCATGGGTAATGAAACTGTGAGAGGAAAGGCCAGAAAAATCCAAACAGAAAAACTAAGTGGAGTATAGAGTTATATTTATAATATAAATCTACAGTAATTGAACATTATGGCATGAGAGCATAATTCAACAAACAGAACAGTGTCAGTGCATAAAATGCATGAAAGAATCCAGAAACTGATCCAAAGACATATAGGGACTGAAAATGTGAAAAACAATCATGGCATAATATTGATGACATTGAACATTTGAATATTTATCAGGGGAAAATAATACATTGAATTCTTATCCCTTTCCATGTTAAAATAAACACAAAATGGATGCAAGATTAGGTGTAAACAGGGAAATTACAAAAAACAGTGAAAGGGAATTTTTAATTAATATTGGTAAAAGGAAGACCTTTTTGAGCAGGGCAAAAAAAATAAGAAAATATTGATAAATTGATAAATTTAATTAGAAAACAAGACGTTTCTGTTATATTATCAGAGGATAATTTTGAGTTTTAATGCTTAAATATTATTCCAGCTGCATTATTATTTATATACTTTTCAAAATAAAAATGCAGTAGGGTAGAAAATGCATTTTATTACTCTCTCAGTTAAGCGTTGGCTACTTGAGCTGCACGACTACCCTTGTGCTTGATAAATTGAGTTTTATTTTATTTTTGTTTTTGTCTCTTTTCCTTCTTCTCTTCTTCTCTCTCTCTGTCTTTCCTTCCCTTCTTCTCTGTCCCCCTCCCTCCTGCCTTTCCTTCCTTCCTTCCATAAAGTACCCAGAAAGTATGTGTGTGTGTGTTTTTAGAGAGAGAGGTGGGGGAGGGGCAGAGGGAGAAGGAGAGAGGGAGTGTCGAGGACACACCAAGCCCAGTGCAGAGCTGCATCCCAGGACCCTGAGATCATAACCTGAGCTGAAACAGAGAGTCCGATGCTTACCTGACTGAGCCACCCAGGTGGATTTTTTTTTTTTTAAAGATTTATTTATTTATTTGACAGACAGAGATCACAAGTTAGGCAGAGAGGCAGGCAGAGAGAGAGGAGGAAGCAGGCTCCCTGCTGAGCAGAGAGCCCGATGCGGGACTCGATCCCAGGACTCCGAGATCATGACCTGAGCCGAAGCCCAACCCACTGAGCCACCCAGGCGCCCAACCCACTGAGCCACCTAGGCGCCCAACCCACTGAGCCACCCAGGCGCCCCCACCCAGGTGGATTTTAATGGGGTGATCCTTTAGTAAACCTTGCAGCTTCTAGAGCCCTTGAGAGAAAGACACACAAGCAGAGAGACACAGAGAGAGGGACGGAGAACTCCTGGGCACTTTCTGTCTGCTGTTCACTCATGTGGTCATTCTGTCATGTCTTTCATAAATATTTCTTATGTAGCTATTTCGAGTAGATGTTACTGGGCGTGGGGAAGATTGTCATGATGCCTGCCCTCACAGAACTTATAGACTCCGGGAAAGAGAGGAGAGGCTGTCTTTGAGTTTAAGACAACACTCGACATGATGTAAATTGACTGGGTCTATGAACAGTTTGGTCATCCCCAAAGGTGGCTAGGACCAGACTTGTGTCATTAGATTTTTTTTTTTTTTTTTTTAAGAATTGGAAAATGATAGGGGCACCTGGGTGGCTCAGTGGGTTAAAGAATTGGCAAATGAAAGCGGCCAACCAGTTCATGTTACTGTTTAAATGCATTCCTGTGAACATTATCCTAAGTTCTGGACTTGGTAATAATTTTATGAGTTGCTAAAGAAATCCTTTTCTTCACTACTTACCGTGACTAAAACAAGAATGTATTTGCTTAGTGATATGGTGCATTTAACCTAGCCTATTATCAAATTAATCCCTCCACCTACTTTTTCGCTTGTTATTACTAAATGAAGAGAAGAAAATGATTAAGCTCATCCATTTCGGGTTTCTCGGTTCTCTTAGCATCAGATATGAGTGGGTTGTTATTTGATGAGAGGGTTTAGCAGGGCTGGTGAAGTGAGATTCTCTGAATTCAGTGTAACTATACACATCTGAGGTTTGTTTTTCTTTTTACCTTCGCTGGCTGTCAAGTTTATGGCTGTGCAAGGATATCCAACTAGCTTTCAAAAGCTTTTCCTGGTTCCTTGAAACCTACTTGCTTTCTCAGCAGCTTTCCCCTTTTGGAGCCTTAAAGTACACTCGTAAGTGGCTCAAACATGAGTCAGGTACTGTGTAACACTTTCAAAAGAGAATGCTAGGCTGGTTGTGTCCTTCTGGTTTCCATACAAATAAATCAACCATAGATCATAAAATTCAACCTGTAATAACAGTCACTAATATTGAATAAATTGCCCACTGGTTTGAAAACCTATTCAAATATTTTGCACCACCCACAAAAGCAGTTGCAATAAACTGCTTGGTTATTAAAATCACGAAGCACCTAATTATTGGCATCATCATCTTCATTTATTCTCTCGTTCTTTCTTTTGGGAAGCGAAAGTCTCAGTTTGAAAAACAACTTTCCTGTGGCATTTCCCATTCTGAGTTGTGATGGGAATTTTAAGTAAAAAATAAACTTGGGGCAATGATAAAAATGAAATTGGACCTTTTTAAAAATAAGACATCACGAACTATAATTTAAATGAGTCACTGCTGATTAATATAATAATCTTTATTGCATTGTGTATAAAAAAGCTGCTATGGAAACTCATGAAAGTACTGTGGTGTGTCAAAGTTTTAGATTAATTTTTTTGCAAGAGAAATGACTTGGAAACTATAAACATGTGCCTGGGTTTCTCACAGGGAAATTTGAATATGAAAGAAGAAGCTGGGATTCTGACTTATTTATACTGGTCAGGACTTAAGTTACTGATGTCCTAAGAAATACCAAGTTCACGTACTTCGAATGTGGTTAGAAATGCATATGCAAGCACCTGCTGAGGTTCCTACCATCGTGCCTGTCCATAGAATGGGTGGTTGGATTTTAGAAGCCCTGAGGTGAGTCTCCTCTGGTCTACAAGCCAGGGCCAACAATTTTGTCAGCCTGGCCAAGTATTAGAAATATGTTGGGAAAATAAAGAACATCCCAATTTTAATGCAGCTTTACTCAAAGTTAATTGGTTATATACCAAATGAAACTTCTGTTACATAACAGGAGCCTTTGCCTTTTGATGGTCACGGATCCCAGTGACCAGTAACTATCAAGATCACCATCGTGCTCTCCTCTCAGAGTGTGCCTCCGTTTAGTGTCTCAGCATCTGGGAATGAGAGGTAGGTTGTTTGGTTGACACTTTCCTGTATAAACTTGATTAAAATCTCAGGCCATTTCTGGATAGGATGAGGGTTAGGATTAGGTCAGTGGCCATAGAGTGCTCATGATAAAGTGAAAAATCCCCTTGTAGGCAAGTTCCGAGCTTGCCGTGCAACTTTGCCGTAAAACTCACCCATCACGGACCAAATGGAGACTTCACCAATGGGACCCAACACCTACCAGGTGCAGGGAAAGGTGTGAAAAACATCTAGCACCTCTTAAAAGGCCTTCAAATCAATGGCAGCTGTTAATCCCTCTGAGCCCACATTGTGCAATTTCTCTTGCTGTGGGGCTGCAGCCATCATACATCTTCATTAAGTAGGAGGAAGTTGAAGCACAAAGGATGGGTGATTTACCAAAGACTTGGAGAAAATCTAATTAGAATGGGAGCTTTCTCTTTTCCCATAAGGTCTCTTGTGCCTTTTCTGGGGTCTCATGAATTGCTTGGGTAAAGAAATCTGTTCCAGTTTTGAACAAAAGCACATACCACCACTCCACAGTGTTCACTACTCTGTTGTGAGAGAAGCCTCGTGTCAGACGAAGATCTGGGTGGCAGAGACCTATAGACGAAGTGAGACAAACAGAGGAAACACACCTGAAAGAAGACAATCTTCAGGTAGAGTAGGGAGATGCCAATACTTAGATCTTCTTGATGGCGATCGCGAGCGACTAAATCAACCCACCCTGCACCCCTTTATCCACTGGGCTTCCTCTGATGTGAGTTAACGCATTTTTCTCATTATATAAACCAGTTTGAGCTGGGTTTCTGTACTTGTCATAGAAATTCTAATCAATATGCTCTGACATTTATTCATTTGCTTCATGTCTTACGGATGTTGGGCATCTGTGTGCTGGTCAAGTCACCCTTTCGCTCATATCCTGACCTGCTTGCCCTTCTCTGCACCCCCAGAAGGCTGGACATTTTGAACTGCATCACCTGGATTCTAGTGATTTCTGGCATCTGGTTAGGTTCAATGGGTTGGAGGCAGGCTCCAGTAACATATGGGAGGACAGAAGAAGACATGAAGGTGTTTCTTCAACATTCCCATCAGTGTAGAAGCTGTATTTTCTGCCTTGGAAGCAGGCGTGCCCATCCATGACTGTAGCTCCCAGAAGAGTACCCTCTTCCCTGGCCTTATACCTCTTCCCTGCCTTGTTTCTTCAGTTCTGGGCTGGTATGGTTGCCTCTATTGCCCACCTCTGGCTGCCCCAATGTCCCATGTTTGTCCTACCACCACAAGTGACCTTTCATCAAAGTCTCCTCATTCAAGCCATCTGGTAAGAACTGTGTTATCTTCTAGTGTGCTACTGGCCTCACTCTCTGGCTTTCATTTGCTAGGAGCTATAATATTCTTCAACACTGAACTATAAACAAAGTTACTCAGAGCAGATATTAGGGTTTGATGAGGACCTCAGAGGCTTTCTCTTGCCAGTTTATCCATTGACTTTGAATGGGTGAGGGATTGGCAAGATTTTTATGCAAATGTTTTAGGCTTTGTGGACTTTGCCCTCTCTGTTGCAACTATCAATTCTGTCCTTTTTAAACTAATGTGTGGAGGTATGGCCCAAAAGGACTTTATTTGTACAATCAGGTAATGGCCTGGATTTGGTTCCACAGGTCAGTTTGCCAACCTCTGAGTTAGTTCATTTAGTTTATGATTCTGAAGTCAGGGAACAAAGTGCTCCTCTCTGAGATAGTTACAAAGGAGAACGCAAGGTGAAGCATGTTTTTGATTGGAAGGTGACTATTGTATATGATAAGTCATTTGGGGGGATATATTTTATCAAATATATCCTGGAAGAAGACTTCCCTTTTTCTACCAGCAGACAGTTAGACCATGGATGCAATGATCACCAGAATGGGAACACTCATTCTGGCCCACTCTTCCAAACTCCCTTCTGGAACCTGAACTAGATGGTCTTGTATAGGTTGGATATGTGAAGACTACACATCAAACTATGACTCCACATTGGCTTGTCTTCCTACCCCTGGCCCTGCAGTCTGCTCACTGAATTAGCCTTTGTAATTTGAGAGCAACTCTCCTCCTGCCCAGCCCCTGTCTTAAGCCTGACAGATTTCGTGGATCTCCTGAAACAGAGGGAAGTGAAAACTATTCCTGAGGGAACCTGGGGTGAGCACTGACTTAGCTTCCTGGTGGAGACAGGCTAGGCTGGGTCCTTGCCCTTATGCCACTCTTGTCTCACTCAGGATCCTAGGTAGCTCTGAGAGCCTTCTAGGACAACACCATCTAAATATAGGGGAGCAAGAGAACAGATATCTGGAGAATTGGTCTCCTAGACAACTACTTTGGGTAATGGAGAGAAGCCAACTTAAACAACAGCAGACACTCTCTGTTCTCTTGGGGCAGTGGCTGTGATCATGACCAATCCTCCCCAACCCTACAACACCCCCCCCCCCCGCAATACTCTCAAGCATTCTCAACCCTGCTTTTTTCCAGCCTAGTATTTCAGTTTAGCTCACACCATCCTCTCCCATAATCCTTGTTTTTTCAAGTACTTACAGAACTTTCTAAAATCTGTTGGCAGAGACAAGGAAAAGTCAAACACCTTTTGTTGTAGAGTCTGTGATCCCTGGGGTGGACTGGGTATGGACCCTCTTCACTAGGCCCATAGGGTAGCAGCAGAACCGAAAAGGTGCACTGGGAGACTCTCCAGTGAGTCTGCCCCGTGAACGATCATTCCTGTTGAAGCATTTTGCTATGGCTGGTGTATACCCGTGATCAGATTCACCCACAGACCTTGCTAAAATATAGCTTCCAGCATTTTCATTTAGTAGGTAGGTTTTGGATGAAACCTGAAAATTCGCACGTCTAACAAGTTCCCAGGTGATCCTGCTTCTCTGAGGCCCACACTTTGAGAGCCACTGGTGTATGCAATTGTATAGTTGGTAGAGACTTCAAAATAGCAATGGTTCTCATAATTCCACAGACGTGCAATGGGTTACCCTAGCTGGCACTGGCCCTAAGATATTGTTAGAAACTTGATCTTTAGTAGCTGGGAAAAGAAGGAAAACATTTAAAGCTGCAAGCAATTTCCAGTCTCTAAGGGTAGTGACATGAATTTACCTCAGAGGCAAATTGTTGCTTTTGGTCTGGGAAAACCACTTGAGTCTGCTATTTATTTACAAAAATGTAAATCAAATATTCACCCACTGTTCTAGAGGGAAATGTGAAGTCAGTATCAACCTGAACACAGATGTTTGAGACTGAGAAGTTAAGTGCTCTATTTGATAACATAAATTTTGGGTGAAGATTGAGCCAAATTTCTGTCTGTGGGACATAGTTGTCTGGGCGGGGGTGGGTTGGTTAGGGGGGTACACGTTCCAGCATTTCTAGGCTTGTCTGACTCTGAGGGCACTTCGCTTCAAACTGTGGTCTCTTCTTATAGCTCTGTGTGTGCAGCCATTGTTTTCCAGAACTCTGGGGCTGAGACCCAAGGACTGAGGGAAGAGAGTACCTATGGAAAAGCAGATCAACTAGGTACTTGGTATGTTTCACAGATGTTCTGATGTAATTTTTCTGCTGGGAGTTTTCTCCAGAGGAAAGGAATATTTCCATGTCGGTTGACTAGGAATAGGGCATTCACCCTAGGAAAGTGAGAAGGGAGGAGATGGTATTCAGAGCGAGGGAAGGGATATTCTTTCAGGACATAAGAGAGCTAGGTGGGCCCGGATTCTGAGGATGACTTGTCCCTGGATGGCCCGAGGGTGACCAGGAGCTCAAGGTGCATGAGCTCGGAGCTAGCCTGAAAAAGGGGGAAGATTGCGTGAAGACCCACAAAGACAGGGCAGGACGGAGGGCTCTGAAACTCACGACTTCCAGTCCAGACTTACACTTCCCTTCTCTAATACCTGGTTCAAGGTTGGAGTTTAATCTTTGTTGGGACACAAGTGTCACTAGCTTGGAGCTAAGTAGCCAAGGAGAGGACAGGGCTCCTGCCCAAGACTACTTCTCAAGGACAGTGGACTTCTCCATAGTGCAGAGGTGTCCCAAGGATTGTCTCTAGGAGCTAAGAAATAGGACAAGCCCAGGCATGACTAAAGTGACACCATGGTGGGGCCTGGCAAATTCCTTTATAGGAAGGTTGGAGCTCAAGATAAACCATAATTCTGAAGTCATGGTAAGATAAAACTGGATATCTGAGGTACAAAGAGAAATAAAGTTGGTTGACTTCGTTAATAACTAGAAATAATTTAGGGACAGGCATTATATGTGAACATCCATCCTAAAGAACAGACACAGACAGAAGGCATCCCCCCTTTTTAATAGGATAAGGCAATTCAAGTTCCGTGACAAGTGAATATATCTAAGTAACTACATCAGCAAGAAATGGAAAGCTTGATCTGTAGATCTTAGATAGGAAATGAAGTTTCATTGTATGAGTTTCAAAAACTCCCTCTAATTAGGCTGAATGATTTCCATCAATTCTATTAATCTTTCATGGCACACATGTGAAAACCCTAACCAGAGAAGGAAATAAAACTATGTAAGAGCAACAGAAGGGGTTGAGTAGGTGCAGAAGGTCACTAAAGAGAATCAGTGTTCCTGTAATTTTCTTGAGAGCTCCAAAAATAACAAATATCAATTTGGAACCAGATTCCTCCCTGCTTCATCATGGCTCCCTGGGGCTAGCAGACTGGACAAGGCCATCCAGAAGGTAGGACATCTTGACTGTAGCCAAAGTAAGCATACTTGTGCAGAAAACCAAAACAATTTGGGAAGAAGAAGCCAACATGTAACACATGCTGATTCGGTGAAAAAATGAATTTATATCTAGTACATCAAAGAGTTGGGTCAAGGACAGCACCGTGCAGGCACAGGGGCCTTAGAGAGGATTATCAGTAACTCACACTGGGAATAAATGGCTTATGCAGAAGCCAGCCACCTAACACTTAAAGAGAAGGAGGGTTTATTCTATTGAAGGAGGTGTGTATGTCTGTTGGCTTCTTGATCTGAAAAATCTCAAAACAATTGAGAGTGTCTTACACCACTGCTTTGAGATTATTTTCTTTACTACGTACTCTTCATTATAGGAATTATGGTAACATTACATGGGCAGGTTCATATGACTAAGTCCAGACTTCACTCACTGAACTGTTTACAACCTTTGTTGAGTAGCTTCTTAACATAGGCCTTGGTGTCTCTCTTCAAAAAAGATTCATATTTCACTGAGACTGTGAAACACTTTTAAAAAATTCATTTGGCGGGCACTTGAGTGGCTCAGTGGGTTAAGCCTCTGCCTTCAGCTCAGGTCATGATCTCAGGGTCCTGGGATCGAGCCCCGCATCAGGTTTTCTGCTCAGCAGGGAGCCTGCCTCCCCGCCCCCCGCCTCTCTGCCTACTTGTGATCTCTCTGTCAAATAAATAAATAAAATCTTTAAAAAATATTAATTTGACCTCATTAAAATGAAAAATCAAGGGACTTTCTGTTTTCCACTTAGAATACATTGCAGACTAACTGACATTAGACAGTATTTCATGACTGTACTGTTTTTCCCTGCTTATGTAATTTCCTTGGGAAACTGGCCTGGTGTGTAATTATCACTTAGCCACAGTCTTCCACTAGAGATTTCAGTCTTTTTAGTGTCTTCCTGTTCATCTCCCAGGCCTCTATCCGGAGCAGAGATTGCTCCTCTCCTTTGAATAATGGAGACAGCCAAGAACCCACGAGTGAAGAAGTTTGCCCAGGATGGAGTCAGACGCTGATCCCAGGGCTCCAAGGCTCCTGCCTTGGTCTGAAAAGCCTTTGGTGATGCTGAGCACACACCATTCTTTATGGGGAAGCTACGATCCCTACAACACCAAAAAGTGACATAGAATAGAAGAAGCGCAGGGATTGCTCCTGAACTGAGGGAACTGGAGACTGGAGGACGTTCCATTTTGCTGGAACTTCTCAGACGAGGTTTTTGCCACACACAACACACCCTGCAAATGTTTTCTCCTTAGTCTGTGAGACACTTGTATATCAATAGTTCTGATTAGCCGGTCCTTCACATACCAGAATAGTTGTTCTGCAAGATCCATTTTGGCACCAAAATATTTAGGGTGACTTTTAAAAGAGTGTTTTTAAGGGGTTTTCCTTCAGAGTTATGTGACTGCCGCGTTGGCAGGTGTGGGAGAAATTCAAGTTCTCGTTCCAATCTACACAGATAATCCATTAAGCCTACGTGACCCTCACCTTGGGTACTTTAACATATATTTGGCAATTTTATCGTTTATGGTATCAACTAAAATATAAGCTATTTAACCTAGTGCCTAAAAAGAAACTACTAGAAAATGGTGCCCAGGAATCCCAAAAGCACAAGGGTCCATGTAATACATTTCTACATGCACTCAGATTGCCTGCTTTTTTAAGGCACCACACCCCATGTTTGGAAGAACATAAAGGACCATCTTTGCTTTTAAGGAGTTTAACTTTGAATGAGGAGAAAGAAACTCACAAAAAGGTAATAAAAGCTATACTGAGTACAAAGTATTACCAAAGTATAGAGGAGGAAGAAATCTTTTTTATGGGAGATAAGAAAGGCTTTGTGGCTAAGACCGCCTTTGAACTACCAAGTGGCCGGAGATGTCCTACAGGGAGAAGAAGGCCGGGGTACCACCTCAGGGGTACTAAAGGAAATATGAGTTAATTCCGGAGGCAGCCATCGGTCTGATGAGACGGAAGCCAGTTTTTTTGTGTTTGTAGCACCTTCCAAGAATGCTTATAAAGCATCCAGCAGAGATACTCAATCACTCGGAGATAAAGACTTGTGTGGTCTTACATTCCCCTGTTGTAGAGCTCATCAAGGGAAGAGCCTGTCCCATGGCATGTCCAAGGGACAAAGTGACTGGTTGCAGTTGAGAGTGTGGTAATCTGATGGGCCCTGCGGACGTTAGTTGTCATCTGGGCAACCAGCACTTAGTGATGTCAGTCTGCACACTGGGCCCCGGGACCCATGTCTGGTTTTCAGCTCTAGAGACCTGCCTTTGCCACCTTATCTTGGAATAGTTTGCTGTTTTATAACCAAGAACCTTATCACTTTGTCCAGATTCTTCACAATCTTCGATCAGCTCGTTCTCTTCCAGTGCAGATTCATTAACCGACGGTAGGGGACCTATCCTCGGGATGCCTGAGACACAGATGTCTGTAATTAAGAGGATACATGGGGGCACCTGGGTGGCTCAGTGGGTTAAAGCCTCTGTCTTCAACTCAGGTCATGATCCCAGGGTCTTGGGATCGAGCCCCGCCTCAGGCTTTCTGCTCAGCAGGGAGCCTGCTTCCCCCTCTCTCTGCCTGTCTCTCTGCCTACTTGTGATCTCTCTCTCTGTCAAATAAATAAATAAAATCTTTAAAAAAAAAAAAAGAGGATACATGTCCTCCTAGGTATGCAAGACTTACCACTGGGTGCTGGGAAAACAGGACTGGAAATTTCTGTCTCCATTTTAATGTTAAAATAGAAAAGAGAGGAACTTGGCTGACTTACAATGTATGGTGTCAGGAGTGGGCGTATCAGTCTCATTCACCTTCTCCAAGTGTGGGTGTGAGGCCAGAGGGACGACTGGCATGATCTCAGTCATTTGCTCTTACTGAGACTCGCACTTACAAATTATCAGAGTACATGGTGTTATCTTTTATGATCACATTTAAACTAAACCAAGTATTTTCAAGTATCTCAAAAAATTTCCACAAAGAAATCACAAATTGAAGCTATTTCTAATAATGCAAACCAAGTTAAGAACATTTGAAAAGTATGGCAGTTACTTTTCTTCCAAGTTCCTCTGCGACATCATGAAGTTAAAAACATGACAGTACTTTCTAATCTGATAACAAATTGGCCAAAAAAATATAGTAACCAAGAAAACGTTTTAGATAGGAATTTACAAGACTTGCTAAGAATAACCTGGCTCTAAGAATACATTGTCCCTGGAGGTATTTATTCAATAACAGTAGTAAGTAAATGCAATTTATAAATAAACATAAACAAACTGAGATATCTGATATAAAGTGTTAGAGACACTGGGCAAGACCATCTTCTTGTCTCTGTAAGCACCTAATAAGACTCAAAGCCCCTGAGAACTGCTCATCAGGGGATGACTGCTCTTTCTGCCCCATAAGAAAATACGACCCCGTGCCTCTTCCCTGGGTCAACACTGCCCAGTTTCATACTTTGGAATCCCTTTTCCCGACTTGATGCTGAGCATGTCCACGAGGCACAGCATTCCATCTTTAGCCATCTTTGTGGCATCTTGTTTGCTCTGCATGAATCCTCGGAGACTCTTGAATTGTAAATTTTATTTCTGCAGATCTTTACATTATGTTCGGATTTGTTGTGCTCCCAGTGAAAGAGGTTCCTTTCACCCTATACGCCACCTGCAAGGGGCGCTTTCATTTATGTTGAACAAAATGCACTTCCAGTCAAGATATTGAACAAACTGAACGGAGAAATGGGCTCCTTTCCAAACATGACCTTCCCATACACCATGGAATTCCACTCCTCTTCCAAGAACCCATGGCATGAACATGAAAGCTAGCCCCATACACCTTTACTATGAGGTGGGAGAAGGTGACATACCCATAAAGTAAATAGGGATCTAGATGTCCTTTCCTACTTCCTGAAGGTGTCAGAGCAGGTGGTCAGAATTAAGTGACTTATCCTAAGTTGAGTTAGCACTCACTCCGGAAGTAGACTCTCAGAAAGTCTTTTTTCCCACCGAAATCCTCGAGAGGAGTGAAACTGCTTAGCATGGTACATGAAAACGTGTTTTACATACTATAAATAGTTATAATTTTCTAATTTGTTTTTAATCTCTTTTTCCTTGATAGACGAGGGCCCTGTAACTGATATAATACTCTGCCAGCTCCTGGGGCTTAATAAAACTTCTGATCATTTTAATAGTACTTGAAATCTACTAGCTGTGTAATGCACCCTTCCACCGTCAGCCTCAGTGGCAGTGACTATAAAATAATACAAGGGAATGTAGGAATTAGATTGTGTTCTCAGGTTAGGAGTGTAAACCATACTGCAAGATGAAGATTTCATTTGAGATTGTACTGACTGGCTGAACCCGGCTAGAGATCAGTCCTGAACCTGAGCTTCTCACCTTTGATTTGGAGTGATGATTAAGCCAGACAAAAGAAACATCCAGCGAGAGGAGTGTGGAATACACCATTTCATAGCCGTGAACCTGAGCACTTCCATCAGTGATGAACAAAACGCTTATCATGAGTTAGGTTCTCTCAAGGATCACCTAGGAAATCAATGCAAAATGGAATTCCTTGGTTTCTGCCAGGTGGTGTCAAGCACCTGATCTGAATGAGTCAATTTAGTTTACCAAACTTCCTAATTTACCACGAGTAAATATATCGCCTTGGAGAATGTGGCTCACTTGCCCTTTACAATGTATGTCACAAGAGCTGTTGACTTCTGTTCAGTGTCTTGCTGCTCTATGTTTTGGAATATTGCCTTCTGCTCTGCATTTGTCCAAGTCTAAGGTACCTAGAACTCTGCTTGGGGAGCTGGTGGGGTCTCTCACCACATCCTACCAAGGACTTTCATCTAAACTTTAGCTCTTTTCTAAGATGAAGCAAGTCCTAACTGAAACCCAGCACCTCAGACACCAAGGAAGAGGCCAGAGCCCCGTGTCTTGACCAGCCTGGGAAGCCTGAGCCTCTTGGCATAAAAAGTACACTTCTTTTTAATTCCTGCATGTATTATACCAGTGAGACTGAATAGGTTCCAGCCAGCTTACCTGTTAGCCCTCCATTATATGGCCCTGGGAGCAGGAAAGTCTGGGAGGAGGGTTATTTGGAAGAGTGGCAGGAAGAAGGTTGAACACAGGAGACAAGGCATTTTGGCAAGATTGTGCCATTGGCTCTTTTTTTTTTTTTTTTTTTTTTTTTTGCCTTTAATGGAATTAGGGTCAGTTGTCACCTTCCCACCATCACTAAGATCAGGTATGAAAGACCCCACAACAGTGTAGCACTCAAAAGAACCATCATACACCTGCCATCCCAAATAGGGCTGCTGGCAATCAAAGGGGGTGCCAAGGGGCAGTTCATAAAGTTATCTGGCAAGTGGCCCCCACCTACTTTAAATTGCCTGAGAACATTCTGAGAAATTCATTTTTCTTTTCTCGTGAGAGAACAAGGGGTCAGAGTGCTGCGTGTGCATGTGTGGGCCCATGTGCACGCACGTGTGTAAGCATATTGTGCTCATGCATGCACCCTTGCTTTTGCCTGTGTGCGTTTGTCATAAAACTTGAAAGAAAGTACAAGTTTTCGCTGAAATGAAAGCTTTTTATAGCAGAGTTATAAATCACTTCAAGGAGTGATTTTCAGTTAAGGGCTGACAGCTCCCTTGTGAAGTGACCATGCCAGGCCTGCCATTCAAAGAAGATTTGAGACCAGTCTTGTTTGTCATCTGAAATGGAAGTGCTATGTTCTTGGGGATGCCACGTGAGGAGGCAAGATGGAGTGTTCCTGCAATTTGCACTATCTTTGGATGAAACTAGAAGGAGGTGTTAGTATGATGTAATACATAATATTGAGCATGAAGTGATTAAGCAGTTGTATACTGAGCTACTGTTTGGGGCAGAGCGGAAACAGAAATGCTGTTTATTGTTACACGGATGCTGTCTGGCCACCATGTTTCCATGCAATAATGGATTCATTTGCAGGTGTGCCTCCCAGCACGATGTTCCTGCATCTGCGTGCTGTACCTTATAACCTTTTCCCACCCTGCTGCCAGAACTCCAGGCCCAGGGAGAGAAATCAGACACAGACCTCTCAAGCTAGAGGTGGAAATCCACAGCACAGCAGAGCTGGAGCTAAAATTGACAACGTTTAATGGAGGTCAACAAAGGCCTGCATAGAAGTCCCATCTAGAGACTCCTCTGTAAGCAAAAGATAAGGCCATCTGGTCTCTGAAAGGAGAGGTAGACCCCCAGCGCACCAAGCCCAGTGGTCATGAATAATAGAGGACATGCAACGTCTACACCAAACAAGAACTCACCTTTCATCCTTCTTTTAGCTCCTGTTCCTTAGTGTAAAGGAACTGGAGATTAGACATCAGAAACCATCATTATCTTCATTAGAGTTCACTGGATGTAAAGAAAAAATCTTGACCAGTGTGAAAGTCAGAATCCTACAAAAATAGTGGGCTTAAAACAAAACAAAACAAAAAAACCCAAACAAACTTAAAATGATTAAAAAAAAAAATCCATGGCCAAAAGTATGTTGTCTTTTTCTTGCCGTATCAACTATTTCATGGAATATCCAATATTAAAATGAACTTGTTGTAGAATAAACAAGTCACAAATAATGCCAGGTAGAGACAGAGAAAGTGACAGCAGAAAGGATTTGGAAGCTATTCTCCAGCCAGTATTAGAATTTCTTGCTGAAGAAGCCTCCTTAGGGATGGAGCCGACTAGCCTTTCCAAGTGATGTCACCATCACTTGCTGCTGTTGTTGGGCATTCTCCGAGATGAGGCACGGGGCCAATGTCAGACATAATTCATCATTTTGGATGTAGCTAAGAATCTTCTTTTTAATTGGAACTGTGATACTGTCTTGCTTCTTTTCTTCTGAGTTCCTCCTAACAACGTTTGACTCCACTTAAGATTTAACACATTAAAAAACCACTGGGAATACATAGGCCTTCAGAGAGCAAAACCTCAGCAACGATTGCATTCCTATTTATGAAAGCATTCATTTGGTCCCCATGTTATTCCTTTTTAGAGATGGATTTTAACATGTGACTTATATATGTATAATTTGCACGTAGATTTTATGGCTCCATCTTGAGGAGACTGAGAAATGGCTGTAATTCTCATGACCAAGTTTAGGGTTTCAGGTCTGCCATATACAAATATTGGAATCAGCAGCCTTTCACTGGTATGAAGCCAAGAGCCTATGGTATAGAGTGGGCAAAACCAGAATTAGTAGCATCCTTTGTAACCCCATGCTTAGTGAGGCTAATTTCTTCCTGGGTCCACGGCATGTCCAGCAGCTCTACTGGATGGAACCTCCAATGGGCCAGCACCTCTTCACCTCATCGCACTCTGTGTAGGAGAGAGAACCGTGCAACAGATGAGGACAGAAGGAGGACAGTGTCCTCTCTGAACCTAACGTGTAACGATCCAAAGAGGTCTGAGTGCACCCACTTTGGAGATGGGCTGGATTTAGGTGCCTCATTAATCTCTGGAAGCAGACCTGGGACACTGAGTGATTTCCCTTTCTGGCCCTCTAGAGAAGTGGCTTCTGCTCTCACCACATTGCCCCTTGCTACCTCCTGCTCCATCAACTTCACAGACTCACACTTATGTGAAATTAAAAGCAACTTCAAGGTTCTTGTTGTGAACATCTCACTATTCACTGTTTGAACCTGTCCTGAAAATGCCCCAAGTGGTTCCCACCATCCTGTGTCCTTTTGTGTTTCCTTATCCTCTGTGACAAGGAATCTTCATTCTGAAATCAATCAGGGAAGACATTCTTCAGACTGGGGCCCTGAGGCCCTTCTCTGGGTCTCTGCTGGCATTTAGCCACCATGGAACCTGAAAAGCTCTTGAAAGTGAGGACTACTACGTGTATGTTCCCACACGCCTGAGTTTCTGCCTCAGTGGCCGAGTTCTTCTTTTGATTAAGGCTGTGTCTACCACCCTCTGCACCCATTGGAATCTTTCCATGGGGTCTCCATACGAACACCTTGGAGTTCGTCTTCCCTTACGCAAAACTCCTCCCCAGAAATTGGCCAAAACGTGGGCTAGAGGTACCTGGGGGTACCGGTCATATGTTCAGCACATGTAGAAGCTGCAAAAAGCATTTCCTCAGTGCATTTCCTTTCTGCTAATGCCCTTCAAAATCTAATAATATTTCATTTAGGGGGAAAAGTAAGTTGTTCTCTTTCAATGAGGCAGATCATTACTTTTCCATTTCCTTAGGTAGGTAGGTATTTGTGTTGTCCTTCATAACTCGGAGGCTATGCACACACCAATTGGCGATCTGCAATGGGAATTATTTTTCTAATAAACACCACACGATATCGTGCTGATCTGGGCATGGTGCGTCATCCAAGAACCCCAGTGACCAATAACATGTATTTGTAACATTCCTGCCTGGTTTGGAAATACAGTTTATAAGACCTCTTTCCCTCAGTGAAGCTCAATCATTTATTTCAGTCAAATTCCTAGGCATTTTGTGTTTAGGCCCTTTAGGAAGGAGCACAAAGTCTTGTGGTGAAGCGTTTGGGCGTTGGAGTCGGAAACATCTGGAGCAGAGGCCAGGCTCTGCTGTGAGCCCCTAAGCAGCCTTCTGCAACTGGACATTCTCAGAGCCTCCTTTTGGTTTCCTCCTCCAAAAGGGAGAGCAGTGGTCAGCCCAGCTCTACAGTGCCTGGCACCTGGCTGGAACTGTTTAAAAGGTAATTTACTGGTTTCAGCTGGCTCAATCTTAGGTCATGGTGGTGACACACCACCCCCAGAGTGTACAGAAGCAATCACTTTGTGAGAATTGTTACAACCTCCCAGGAGGATGTTCTGTCTCTACTGTTGGACTTCTATGGCACCCCACTCCCTGGGGCTGCCCCCTGGGATCTCTGCTCTCTCGGTGCCACACTTTTCTCTCCTACCTGTTAAATGTCATCCTTGACACCATCTGCTCCCACTTCCCCTGAGCCATGCCATCACTGGGTCCTATAGTTCTGTCCTCTGAAATCCACCCAGTTCTCTCCATTCGCACACGCCTCCATGCTTACCCAGCCTTCCCCTCAGTTTGCTTTCCGCAGGACTGGGGTTGCTTAGAAATGCAATTTCAATACATTATCCTCAACCAAACCTCTGCCTAAAACCCTTCCTTAGCCTTGTTGTCAGATCGAGGTCATCCACCCCATCCTCTGGGCCCTGTGAGGTCCAGCTCTGCTATCTCTCTGGCTTTGACCAGAATCGCTCTCCCTCTGTGCTCACCCGCACAGGCCTCCTGCTCCTAGCATCTGGGGGAGCCTTGACCAAGCAATGGTTTCTTTTTTCTCTTCCTGAATCTACTTTTATATTTATAGCCAGAGGAGAAGAATTCAAAACTTCCTTTTTCTTCCTAAGGCCATGGAGGGGTTTAGCGAGCTTGAATTTTCCAAAGACTTTTGGAGCATCTCCGATGAAATGTCAAAAACAAGCCCAACATATTATTAGGAGTTGAACGAGGCCCAGACACTTCAGTATTTCTAGGAGGCCTGAAATTATTAGACCAGCCGCCCTTCTCTTAGCATGTGTGAACTTCACTTTCTAGGCCAGAGTCTAGCTAGGAAAGTGCTGATGTTGGAAATGTTATATAGCAGAAGAAGGTAGTAGAATGTTTTATAACCTCAAAAAAATATTGAGTTTGGGATTCAGGTTATTCAGGTGGCAATGAAGTATCCAAAGCTGGACAAGTAACTCACCAGGAGGCCAGGATCTTCAAATTCCCCTCTAGAAGTGAGCAGTCCAAGGTCTAGAGCAGTAGGCTGGACTATGCAATTTCTGGGAAATGCCCCACTAGGGCCCCTCTTGTCTATCCCTGCTGTTGTTCTGACATGTCCACTTAATTTTTGCTCACTGCTGCTCAGAGCCCAGGGGTTACCACAGAGGGGGCCAGGTGACTGTCAGGAGAGCCTGGGCTACAGAAAAGACAGCTGCTGGAGGACACCCAGCACCCCCCTCGTCCCCACAGAAGTCACTATATTCAATGGCCACTCAGGTTGGGAATTCCCAGTTCTTCTGATGATTCTAGGTATCTTCTGGAGCATGTGGCCAATTCTAGGGTTGTCAGTAGGTAGGGTTGGTGGGTATGTGGCTAAAATTCATTACTGTTTTCCATGTGGGTCAGTTTATTTCAACCCTTGACAACTCTAAGCTTCAAGGTGAGTGTTTCTACAAATACCAGTATCTACTGGCCATTTATTAGGATGGAAATTTTATGACAGTTATGGAAGGTTAAAGGAGGTTTTCCCACATCTTTTGGTTTAGGTTATGCCCTTCCGTCATGCCCTCCGTAGTGCTTTCTGTTTCCCATTGGCTCATAAAATTCATCCCATTTGTAATAAATTGTTGGGTTAGCGTCCTTATTCCCCTCCACACTGGCTGACCCTTGGGCATTCCTGGATCCTGCCCGTCTCCTTCGCTGTTATCTCCCCATGTGTTGGATCTATAGAAACATATATAAGTATAAATGTAGATATAAATTTAACATATGTTAAATATTATATGGATATTTAAAGAATAGACGAATAAAAGTAGGTCAAAAGCAGAATATGGCCCATTAAATGAGAGGTCCCACAATATAAGCAGGGGTCTAAAATGAAGAAACTTACTGCTGTGATTTAATGAGGGCACCTTAGAATCTCCTTATACTGGTGGAATAATGATAATTTGTAATAATAAAAACGCCACTAGTGCACAGGTAACACTCACAAAATGCTGGGTAACGAGCCGGCACTACCTACCTTCAGCCATATCTTCATCACAGATGCAGGAGGTAGGCATGATTATGCCAGTTTATGGAAGGAAACTTGAGCCTCAGAGTAGCTGGAGGCTGGGTCACAGGGAAGGGGCAGAGCTGGGGCCCACGCCTAGCCCACACCCAGCTCTGTTCTCTGCATTCCATTGCTGTGCAGAACTGAAAGTCAGTGCTAACATTAAGAAGCAAGTGAACAAGCGTGTTAGGAGGTCTGCCCTCTCTGGGGCCCTGAGAGGTACCCAAAGCCACTTGCATAGGATTCCATCCCAGCCCTCAAGGAATCAGTAGGAGTTACGTAGCATTTAAAAAGCCAAATAAAAACACAAAGCAATAAGGTCTCTGTGCAGACGGGGATGACTAATTGTTAGATGAACTGAGCTCATCCAAGTGCCAGCCACGGTGCAGAGGAAGGCAGGAGGGACAGTCAGGCCTGGAGAGGCCTGGGAGGTTTCCAGGGAGGGTGGCTGACCCTGAACTTGGCCCAGAAGACTGGGTGCAATGCGGATGGCTGGCGCAGATCCGAGAGTCACAGAGAAAACACGAGCAAACATGCCGCAGGATCATGAATGGAGTACTGCCCTGGAGCCCAGATTTTTCTCCACCTCTGAGAAGAATGGGAGAATTTTGGTCAAATCAGTAGCTCTTTTTGCCCCACATGTATTTCTCCAGCTATAAAATGAAAATCTGACTTACCACTTCCGCCACCCCCCTCCAGAGACACGGAAGGCGTTAAAGGGCTCCGTGTCAAGCTTTGGCCCGGTGGGAGTGGGGGGTTGTCTCTAAAGCAGGTATACAATTCCAAACTTAATCACCACTATTGTTTTTGCTCTTGGTTTTTATTGGCGTTATTGTCAAACATCCCCTTGAGAAGCCTGTTAGTGCAGTCGTGGCTCGCACAATTAGCTCTCTGCATTGTGCCCCATGTGACCGGAAAAGGCAGGCAGAACCCTGGCCCCTCGAAGTTTTCTCCAACAACTCCTGCTGTTCCAGAAGTTTCCTACAGCGGGAGCCTGCTTCCCATCTCCCGCTGATGGGGACTGGCCCTATAATAGCTTTTTTCTCCTCCCCAGCATAGACTACTTAAAAAAATGAATTAATATTTAGAGATCAGAAAATTTCAGATAAGAGTGTAGAATTCTGGCTTCCCTTTTATAGAACGGACAACAGTAGGCCTCCTTTTAGCACCTGTCACAGTGAGAATGAACCAGTCCGTTGAGCGTAGGCTCACACTTTGACTAGCTCCCCGTGGCCTTTGTCACCGTGGGCACCTGGACCTCTTGGCTACATGTGTGAGTGTCCCATGCAAAGCTCGGGCGGGTCTAGGGCAAGCTGCCTGTGGGGCCACATGAGGTGAGGCCTGGCTGGGGCCAGGTCGAAGCAAACCGTGTTGGCAGTACCGGAGACTGAGTCAAAGAGAGAAAGGAGGGGTTTGGATTCCACAGCCTGAGGCCCAAGCCCAGAGCCAGGAAGTCAGTCTGAGGCCCCTCTGGTGGGCGATTGGGAGCAGACTCCGTCAACCCCAAGTGTCATGCCCTTTAATGACGCGGTTTATGTTGATTAGATAGTTGTACTTGCACACCATGAATCCTGGGAAATCGCATGCGGAAGTGACCTCGAAGGCGTCTGTACCCACACCCACACCCAAGCCTCCCCGCCGACAGTTCTGATGTGAGCGTCGGGGTGGACATGGGTGGATGGCACTGAACGCTCCTGGGGCTTCCAACAGAAGATGTGCAGCCAGGGTTCAAAAGGCGCCTCTAGGTGAGCTGCTCTTTGTGATACTCGTTTTCCACACAGGGATCTCAATCTGACCTCCAAAATTGATCACACTCTAAAGTAACTCAGTTCCTTTTGCATAAACCCCCTTATTTTGTGGCTGCTTCCTTCCTCTTTCAGTTCCATAGGATGGTGGTCTCGGTTGGGGAAGGTGACCTCCTGTGTCACATGGCCGGGGTTTTCTCTTTGGCTCCTCAGATGACATCATGGGTTCTTCCAGTCACTTGCAGCTCAAGCTGGTCCCGGGTGGGGACATGATCTGACGTGTGTGACAGCCTCCGTGACCTTGCCCCAGCCTGTGTCACCGGAGCGCCACGCCCTTCAGTCATGCTCCTCTGGGCCAGGCAATCAATGCACATGACTCTGCACTGCTCCCATCACAGAGACCCCACAGCAGTCCCGCTGGCCTTGGTGTGCGCCCCTCAGGACCCATGCCAACTTGACCTCCCTGTGAGAAATTGAGTGTAGCTCGCCGAACTGCAATAGGACATGGCATATCAGATTGTCACTGTACTTTATTGGACATTCGCAGGATGACCTCCTCTGAGTTCTAATTAAATGGAAACAAGTCCACCCTGTGCTCCGTTTTCCCCATGATCGGCATCTGCACAGCCTCCCTCTGGTTTGCCAGCTCCTGCTTCTCCTGCCTTTTGCTCTGTTTCTTCTCCCAGAGTATCTGTGGCTGTCAGAGGCAAATTTATATATACTCCCTCCATGTCTGCCTGGGATTTCCCTTTCCTTTCCTGACTCCAGCATAGTCGATGGGATTCTCACACTTAAGGGGACTGAACTCAGGAAGAATTCATCTTGTCCTTATTATAAATTAATTTTGGCTCGTTCTTCTTCTCTTTTCAAATATTCACGGCTGTTCTTACCCACGTAACTCTTTCAGATGAAAGAGCTAGAAGATTAGCAATCATGGAGAAAAGTTTCCTACATTAGATCTAGTACGCTTTTGGGCAAAGAGGTCTCTTCTAGGGTCCCAACTTTATAAGACAAACTCCCCTGAGGCAGTATCAAAGACGCTCATAAAAATTCTTCAAAGGCTGTACCCACTATAATAGGGTTTAATGTTTGGATTAGAACAAAAGGGCACAAAATTTATTGGGAGCTGTTCACAGGCATTCTGACTCTCCTTCTGGGTGGACGGGATCTCCTTCATCTGCTGGAAGTTGGTTGTGGCCATAAGATTGGCTTTGGCCAATGCCGTGTGAGGGCCAATTCTTGCCAGCCCATTAGGAGCCCATTGGAGCTTCACCAAGGCCTTGGGGTCCCCTGCCAGGATCCGGGGCAATGTTCTCGGCTGAAGTCCTGGATGGAGAACATCCGTCGTTGAACCCCCCACACAACCGTAAGTGCACGTGTGCCATGAATGAGAAATAAATCTACGTGGTTTTAAGCCTCTGTGACTTGGGGTAGCCCAACGTCATCCTGTCGTAACCATCCCGGATATGAAGAATTTGGCTTTGTGTGTAGGCAGCCAGGAGGCAGCCCCCACCTCCCACCCAACTCAAGCACATGCTTTCTTTGCTCTCTCTCCCTCCCGTTTAATCATTTCATTTTTGCTGAATAATGAATTTGTCCTTTCACAAAACCAAATATAAGTCTAAAGCCACTTTAATCTGTTGGAGAAATGGTCTCGAACAAGGACCGGGAGGAAACGAACAACTTCAAGGGACAAAAGAGCATGAGGTTGGTGGGCTGTGTGTTCCAACTTGCTGTTCGCCATCACACTTGCTAACAAGCATGGAGGAGGGGGTGCTCTGTGCATGGACATCTGCTGCCTTGAACAGCACCTCTTGACATCCCGCCCCTGCCTCCCTGCTTCTCATCCTGCCCTCTCCCTTCTCAGGTCCCCACAGAGCAGTGCAGATGAGACCTGAGGGGCGCTAATGGCTGCATTTGGGGGATATGGAATTTAGAGCTAGCTGGTCCTCAGCAATCAGCCTTCAGTTGCTCCTCATCTGGGCCCCACGTGGCTTGTATAGCCAAAAGGTACATAGGCATTTTGAAGCTGCTGCTTCCCCATCGCAGAGCCTGTGATTTCTTTAAACCAAGTACCCAAGCAAAGCTACTCATCTTCCAAGTTAAAAAGTCCCTACCTGAAATGTTACAGCATTGAAATGCCTTTCATTATCCCAGATTACCAACCCCTTCCTCTAGGGTCCCACCCATCTGTCTCGGCCGGTAGAAAGAGGACACCTGCTACCTTGGCCCACTTTTCTGGTTTTTAGTGGGTTTATCTTTTGCCACTTTATTTACTCCAAACTGACTTAAAAGAGGACCCGAGGAGGACTAGAAAGATGTGTTTATGTTTCAAGATAAGAAATAAAATGCTTAAGAGGTTAAACAACGTAGCTAGAACCGGAATGAAATAGGCATAGCTTGAAATCTTTTCTTCCTGCCAACTGCAGACTAAAATCTGACTTTTCTTAAAAGGTCATTAACGTTTCACCGGGTCCACAGGGTTAAACCAAATCAGCTCAGGAAAAGAACAACGGTTTCTTAGAGTGATATAGACGACTTCCTCTGCCCCACCCTGCCAAGACTCCTTATACCAAAGAGCCCGTATAAAGTAATAAAATCTTCTTTGTAAACACGTGAGAGATTTCACAGAGTTGCCACTTAGACTATCCCTGGGTATGGGATGATGACATTGTATTGGATTTCACTTGGCAGAACAATCCACGGGTGGTGGGGCGGAACGCAGTCGTGGAATTAGGCTAACCTGGAAGTCTGCTCATGAGTCAGCCAACTGATCCAAGGACCAGTGTTAAAAGATCTATTAGGGGAAGACCAGCCCTCCACGACTGCTGTTTGTTGGGTAAAGCCGAAAGGCGGAGGGCAGCAGTGAACTAGAGAGCATCTCCTTCACCAAACAGATGTTCTCTGTGGGCTACTTAAGTGCAGAGCCGTCATACGGACTCTTTAAGTGAGATCAGCCAGTCTGCTTCATGCAAACACATTGCAGTAGCATCACAAGACAGTTCATGAAGTGGAGGTTCTCTTTGTGCTGGGGGCCACATAAATTAGCAAAACATTGTCCATAGGCAGATTATTAACAGACAACAATATGTACCCGCTTTGATCCAGCGGTTTTATTCCTAGATTTCCTCCTGAGGAATTATTTCCGGATGTGTGCAAATATAGTATTTGTCCTATCGCTATGTGTGCTAACAAGAAAAGAATGAGAACACTCTACGTGTCCAACTCTAACTTGTGCCACTGGCACATCATAGAATATTATTCCGCTATTTAAAATGATGCCTCCGGTGCATATTTATAGGCACGGGCGGTGTATATCATACTTGAGTAAATTTTATATGAAGTGGTTTACTAAAGCGTATGAAGTGCAGTGTCTTTTTTACGAAAAATGACGCCGATGTGCTATGTGCATGTGTAATAGCTATTTTCAATATGAAACAACTTTTTCTCTCCACATACTTCTTTCCACTAAGCCCTTTGGGCTCCCATTTCCTTTCCCCTTAAAAACAGACGATTCTATCCGTTTCCAGTCACTTTGAGTTATTACAAGTACTCTCTGGTTTAAATTTTCAGTCTCAAACCCAGCTCTGATGTCATCGCCCAGGTCCTGGGTATCAGCAAGAGGAATGGAGAAGGAGAGCCCGCTCTACTCCTCTTGCAGAAATGTCTTCTCCTCTGTGGCTGTGGGCAGTACCCTCCTGGCAGCACTGCCCTCGGGGAGGTGGCCATCCTAATGCAGACTCTTCCAGAACTTCCGAAGGAGCCTCCTAAAGGCTCCCAGCTTTGTTTCCCTGCTGTGCCAGATCATGTGTCCGCTCTTGGCCAGATCCTGCCACACACAGTCCCACTCATTTTTCTCCTGGGATTCCCTTGCTAACGTGGGCAGCAGGGTGAGACGGGCTGGACCTCAGTACCTCTTGTGGCTTCCACTTGTCCATGTAGGAAACTTGTGCCCCTAAGTACTGCTCCACTGACATCCCCTCTTGCCACCCTGCCCTCTCTCTTACGGCCATTTCCTTTGCTAAACAGACACTCATTTAAGCAAGTCTACCCCCTAAGGAGACATCCAACTGGCGAGTGTTTGCCAGTCACCCGTTGTTACAGGTAGCAGTCTGCTTTGGTGATTCCCTTGATTTTGTCCTCACTTGCCTTTGAAGAGGGAAGAGTACGGACACCTTCATTAAAGGAAAAAGGTGAAAAATTTTATTCGTACTTAAATCTAAACACTCTTCAGGGCCAATGACTTCAACAATTCCCCCTTGCTCTTGTTACACAGACTTTAAGGGAGGACTGTTGGGATGTTGGTTGGCTCTGGAGGGTCTGATTTTGTCACCCCTTACTAAGCCCTTGGATAACACGTCTAGCCCCATGGCTGGCTCTTTAGCTCACGTGGGGACCTTAGCCTCCCTTGATTTCAGCTTTGGAGCTTTAGGTACATTTGAAGGATGATGGAAAAAGTCCTAATGTATTTTAAAAATAAGTACATACCCAGAAGAAGTTCAGAAAGGTTATACATCAGCGTTAACAATGTTTAGATAGTAAAATTACGGTCTTTATACTTTCAGCCTTCTTCTTGCTTGTAGGTTCTAGTTTTTCTACCCAAAGCCTGCTTTGCATTTATAATGAATGGGATAAGTAAATGGCATTTATATTTAAAAAATCAAATATTCATCCAATAGGTAAATGGATAAACACACACATGGTATATCCATGCATTGCAATAGTACCCGAGAATAAAATGGAACAAACCACTCATACCAAACAGCATGGGTGAATTAAAAAATTTTTATGCTGACCACAAGAAATCTGATACTGAAAAATACATGGATGATTTTATTTATTTGAGGTTCTAGAATATATAAAGCTCATCTAAAGTGATGGAAATAAAAAGCAGTGATCACACAGATTGAAAGGTGGGGAAGTCTGAAAGTGGGCACAAGGACATTTTCTGAGTTTATGGAAATGTCTTGTGTCTTTACTGTGGTGTGGTTAAATTGGGATAAACATCTGTTTAAACACACTAAGTTGTACACTTAGTATAGGTGCATTTTATTTTAAATAAGTTACACCTAAATAAAGTTGATGTTTAGATAAAGGTTTTTGTTTGTTTTTATTAGCGAGCTACGATAGCTAAAACTGTAAAACTCTTTAGAAGAAAACACAGGGATAAATCTTCATGAACTTAGATTTGGCAACATTTTCTTAGCTCTGACACCAAAAGCATAAGTAATAAAGGAAAAATAGATAAATGGGTTTTATAAAAATTAAAAATTTTGTTTATCAAAACATGCCATAAAGAGGGGCGCCTGGGTGGCTCAGTGGGTTAAGGCCTCTGCCTTCGGCTCAGGTCGTGATCCCCGTGTCTTGGGATTGAGCCCCACATCGGGCTCTTTGCTTTCTCCTTTTTCTCTGCCTGCTTGTGATCTCTGTCTGTCAAAAGTCAATACAGACAGAACACAGACTAGGGATCACCAGGGGCTGGCAGGAAGAAAGACTGGGGAGTCACTGCTTAATGGGCATGAGGCTTCCTTTGGAGATGATGAAAGTGTTCTGGTAACATGATAACGGTTGCATAACTTTGTGAATGTACTGCATGACACTGAATTATGCACTCCAATATAATTGAAAGGATTAATTTCAATATCGTGTATTTTACCACAATTAAAAAGAACAGTGAGCCAAATGCTATGGTGAGACAATTACACATATTTTCCCCTCCTCCTGTTATCAGCTGAGGGAATTTCCTGAGTTGTGGTCCTGCCCTCTCAGTCCTGGTTCAGTTGCTTCCTCCTTCTCCCTTTGGGACTGACCTGCCCTAAGGGAGATATTCATCAGGGTGGCTCCAATGATGGAGACTTGCTCTTGCCTGGTCTGGCCCGTGATTGGCTAGGTTGGCCTCATTCAGGGAAAATGTCTTAGGAAGAGACCCCTTGTCTATATCTAAAACACATCATCCAGACTAACATAAATTTAAAAAGCTGCCATTTTGGTCTCATAAGATTCTTTATCTGTCTCTCTGGATATAAAATTTTAAGTTTAAGTTAGGTGGGAAGAGGGATCTTCCTCCAAATTCCTTCCCCCCCCAAAACCCTAACAGACCCCTAGTTCTAAACCATTGTGCATGACCACAATTAACCTCTAAACTTCTTAAAGTACATGCACACAAACATTCACCTTGACCATTAAAAAAAAAAAAAAAATCAAGCCAGGAAAATATCAAGGAACATCTATCTTTGAGCAATGAAACTTTTTGATGTGGCCTCCAAGCTCAACTTGTAAATTGTACTTTATATAATCAAATAGATTGGATGACTCCATGTGATTTATTCATTATAAGCTAGCTAAAATTAGAGAAACATTTAGAAAAAACATTTCAGCCTCTTGCTCATTGCCTGTGTTTCTTCATTCCTATCTCCACTTTCTCCTCTACTGCGTGCCACCCTTATTTGGAGAGTATGACTTACAGGAAGTAGTATAGGACCGTGAAAGCAAAACACCATTTAGAACTGAAAGTAAGTTTTCAATAAATCAGTAAGTACCGTATCACCATACTTATATATTCTTAAAATTTCAAAAAACTTACTGGAATCTCCCAAAGTACTTCAAAGCAAAAAAATTAAAACAAAAATGAAAACCCCACAACAACATTTTTACAAAACTGATTGGATGCTTTATAAATTCTTAGTTTCATACCAAAGAGAACACTTGGAAAGAAGCCATATGATGAACGTAAAGAAGCGTTGAGGGCTTGAAAAAATGGAATGATAACAAGGTTTTAAAGAAGGAAAGCCTGACTAGCAATAAAATAAATGTCTTTAAATATTTAAAAAGCTTTTACCGAGGGAATAATATGTAGTGGTCTTTGTTTCTCTGGTCATTATAATTAAACTTTCTTCTAGAAAAGGAATGGCTTCCTGATGCATTCATATAAGAATGAGCTCTCAACAGAGTCTGAAGAATTCAAAAACAGATGATTTTTGCTAGAGGAGCATTCTCACTCTGATGGCTTGGTGCAGACTTGGGGAGGCATGAGTGAAGGGATGGCTTGTGTGCCTTGTTGTCCCTCAGTTCTGTTCACAATGTTACCAGCTGCTACAGGAGAGCAGGGTGAGTTGGAAAAAGGCAGCCTAAGTGCCCCCAGCAGATTTTTATTCTGTTTTCTTATAATAACAACCCCCGTTGCTATGACTATGTTCTTAACTCCTGGGAATTTTTAGGAATCCTCTCAGTAATCCATATGATCTTCAATTTTATATTCTATGTTGAACTGTGCCCTGTTTTTGAGATAGAGAATCTTGAAGGGGCCAAGAGCTATGGCTCCAAGGAGGAAGGAATGTAACCCCATGTTACTGTCGTAAATGCAGTGTGGGTGAAAAGTGTCAGCAACAAATGAGCCATACACATTTCACCAATCAGGTTTGCACGCTTCCCATTAAGTATTACAAGCTGAATCCCTAGACCTAATCAAAATAAAAGTGGAAAATCTCAAGTTCGTAAGGTTGGAAGACACGTTTAGTTCTTGTACAAATTAGTGAATTTTTTTTAATGTTTATTTTTTTAAGGAGCCACAGTGTCTACTAAAATTAGTAATGATTATCACCTTCCACACAAAAATGTCTATTCCAGATATCTATCCTGGAGAAGAATCTACACAACAGGGTTCACTAAAGCATTATCTGTCACTCTCACTAATTGATAACAGCCTTAACACAATGGAATGGTTAGATTATCTGTGGTATATTCATACCATGAAATAGTGCACACTAGTTATAAAGAAGGAGGTAGAGCTATAAATTTGGACATAGAAGGTGTCATGGACATCTTGCTAAATGAAAAATCAAGTTTCATAAAGATACACAGAGCATGATTCCATTTGTACATAAAACCAAACTATATATAGAAATATAAAAAGGAAATATAGATATAATAATGTTTGAAAACTTCCCATGTGCCAGCCACTGTATTAATGGCTTTATATAAACCATCTCATTTAAAACTCACAATAACTCCATGAGATATATATTATTATTATCCATATTATGGAGGAGGAAACTGAGGCACAGAGGTTAAGTAACATGTCCAAGAGTCACTAAGTAAGTATATGAATATGCATAGAGAAAGCCCAAGAAGGGTATACATGAAAGTGCTAACAAGATTATTTTCTGGAAGGGGAATGAGATTGGACAGGATTCAATGGTGGCTTTATTTTGTAACAAAAATAATTCATATCTTAGTCAGTTCTGGCTGCTATAACAAAATACTATAAACTGGATGGCTTAAATAGCAAACATTTATTTCTCACAGTTCTGGAGCCTGGAAAGTGCAAGATAAAGGTGCCACAGATTTCAGTGTCTGGTGAGAGTTCTCTTCCTGGCTTGTAGACAGCCACCTTCTTCCTTCCTTCTTGCTGTGTGCTCACATGCCTTTTCTCTCTCTCTCTCTCTCTCTCTCTCTCTCTCTCTCTGTGTGTGTGTGTGTGTAGTCTGTTTTTCTTCCTGTAGGGGCACTAATTCCATCATGGGAGCTCTACCTTCACGACCTCAGCTAAACCCAACCAATCTCCAAAGCCCCCACCTTCACATATCATCGCAACAGAAATTCAACATACCAGTTTTGGAGGGACACAAACATTCATCCATAGCAATAGATAGATAGGTAGATAGATAGATAAAGTTACAGATAACTTGAAATTAAGAAAAAAGAGTGGAGAGTAAAAAGAACAATGACTATTCTTTCTTTTTAAGTCTTAATGGAGTGAGACATTTTCCATTGACCTGAAACCTTCCCTTAGATGCACGTTTGTAGAATGCTATCTTGACACTGTTGGTCATGTGTTTGCAACTCTTGCTCCCCTCAGGCAACACCAGCCTTAGTAAAGGTGGGAAGTTAAGGATTAGCTAGCTGTCACAGAATGACGCAAACCTCATTGGTGCTCCCCAAGGCTTGACCCTAAGAAAGAGGGAGTTCCCTGCTCAGCAAACTGGTGCTTCGAGGCCCCACCCTGCAGAGTCACTAAGACTTCCCTCAAGTCTCTGTCATTTCCCCCACAAGGTCCTAGGGAATTCTCAGAGATTGTCCTCCATGGCTGTTAGCGGCTCTCTACGGGGACAAAGTCATGCTATCCTCCATTTCGTGATTTCATTTAATACTATCCTAGTTGCTATTATTATTTCTAAGCCAACAAGTCTTGTCAATGAAATAATCCCCTCTTCCACCAGTGTTGACATTTGAAATTTGTTTGGTGTGTGTGTGCAGTGTTTTCAAAAGGGAATTATAGCACTTTGTATTGTAATAGCTCTAGCCCGGAGCCAGTTGTGTCACATTCTCTCCAGGACAGCCAAGGAACATTTTAATGAAACTGATTCAAGTCTCTCCTTTCTGCTCATATTCTAATGGGATCCAAAGACTGTATCTATGAACCTTATGGTTCTTCTAACTTGAGATGTGCTCCTTGTCGACTTGGGTACTCTCCCCCAAAGTTAGGGTCCTCTTTTTATTCAGGAATCTACATTTTAGTGTCCAAGAACCTGACTTTAATTTCCTTCCACTCATTCTCCAAGAAGGCCTATCGGGTCCATGTGCACACATGACCCCCAATATAGTACTCTGGGTTCCTCTGTTCCTGAGTTGGACATTCAGGTGAGAACTCCGGCTCTTCTTTGTCTCCAGGTACTCAAAACCAGTTTCCTAATGATAAAGTTGGAAAAACAGGTAACAATTTGAAATGTGTGTGCTCCTTCATTTCTCAAAAGGTTAAAAAAATTGAAATGTCTAATATACAGTTAGACTTGACTGAGATAAAATGTGGAAAATATATTTATATAAATATTTTCTTAAGACAAAGCAACATTTTCCCCTTCTCCATTGTTGCGTACTCACACTTTGAGTATAGTTTGATGTGAATGCACATACACATATCCCACCTCAAAATTAAAGCTCTGGTGGGGGATTTTTTTTCCCTCCAAAGGTGAGTAAGTGTTTGAGGGGCAATGGGGTAGATAGTGGTATTTTCTGACTCTAGCACAGATATATACCTTCATTCTGTGCTGGTTTGTTTATTCTTTCTTAGGGCAAATAAATCTGAAAGAAGATAGAAATTGACTTTCTTAAAACTCTATAATGCCTATTAGGTTGACCATAAAATAAGTGTTGATAAGGATGTGGGAAAATTGGAATTCTTATTTGCTGCTGGTGCCTTTAGTTTCTTTTTTTTTCAGTCTTTCTTGAGAATAGACATTCTGAATGCACAATTCTAGTTGGATCTCCCCCCTCAAACCTTGGCACTTTGAAGATATTATTCCACTGGATTTTGGTTTTCATGATTGCTGATGAGAAGCCTGCTGCCAGCTTGGTGTTCCTTTATACATAAACTACCTTTTTATTTTGGCTGATGCTACTGTTGTTATGATTATAATTACTATTATTATGATTGTGATCCTCAGGCCCTACCTATTTTCCATCTTAACAATTCTCTTTAAATCCTTTAAATATTTTGTGCAATTAATGTATGCCTTCCTTCTTATGATTCCGTTATTTAAATTCCACGAGCATTTACATTTCTTGGGGTTGTATACAATTTCAGTCAACTTTCATACCTGAATTTTTCTTTTCACTTGTGTATTTGGTTGATCTCAATGTATGGAAAACTTGGAGGCCTAAACTGAGGATTCTTTTTCCCCAGAAAGGATTTGTGCTTAATTCAGCTGGGGACTCTAGTGTTCCTGACAGCTCTCGCCTCTCATGGGTCCCAGGCTTCATCAGAGTGCTTTAGAGCCAAGGCCAGTTTCTAGCTCAGGGTGTTTTGTTTTGTTTTCTTTTCATCTTTGAGGTAGTTTTACAATCTGTCAGCCCTGTGATGCCAATTTATAAAAAATGCAGAATTTGTAGCAACAGAGCCACTTATGGATCCTGTCCGCTGTATTACTGGTGAATAGAAATCTTGGCTTTATTTCAGTTTACTTTACATTATGCCAAACTTACTTAGTAAAGTAAAGGGCCAGGCCAGAATAGATCCTTTAACTCATTTCCCTAAACTGAAATCATTTTAATAATGTGAATTTAAGAAGATTTTATATCTAGAGACGGCATTAAACCAACTTCTCTATGAACATTTCTTTGATATAGTCATAGAACTGAGAGTAGTATGATTTCCTATAGCAGAAGCTAAAATGCATGCTTTGGGGAACGTCTCCACTGCATTAATTTCTCATCTTATTTATTTGTCTTAAAGGATACATTTGAAAAGAGGGTTAATCTTTACTCTAATGAGATCTGAAATAAACCCCACCAAAGGTTTTATTTAATTCATTAATTAACAAAGGAACCAGTAAGATGTTGGCAATGTCTCTCAGTGATAACTAGAGAATCTAAAAAATCTACTGGCCTGTTTTCTGCTGTTTTGCCTTCTGTCCTTATGACTCAGTATCATTCATGTACACAGATAGTCTTGCACATCCTGATGCAATTCCTTGCCACACTTGGGATGCTGCTGTTGGTTTTGTAGTAATTGCTCCATGTGTATGTGAGTGAGGAAAGGAGGAGAGGTCTTGGCTTTTGAAGTTACAGTTCCTCAAATCAGTACTGATGCAGACCAGTTCTGCATGGGCTGCAATGCTTCTTCATGGGAGGACCACCCCACTTGCTACAAACCCAAATACAAAAGAAAATATTTGTCAAAGGATAATGGGGATTCTTTTTTCTAATAGAGAGGGCTGTGGAGACTGTTCCCAAACAAATCTTCTGGAACTAGGTCAGTGCTCTAGGGAAGTGGAACACTTCAAAGTGTTGACTATGTGACTTCAAAGCATAGTAAGTTGGATGCCCTACACAGTTCTTTCTTAAATATATCTTTAATAACTAGGAGGTCTATTGGCTGCATCATTTGATCCATAATTCCATCTGAAGATTTATGTCTTGTCAACATCCCCATGATTTATGTCTTGTCAACTTTCCCCATGAGACTAAAGCACTCTGATACATTTCATGTGCATATCTTAGTTAAATACTTTCATCATAAACAAGGATTTCAATACATGCTCTTCAATGACCACAATCAAGAGCAGGGAATTCCTGATTCCATTTAAAAATCTCATTGCACTATTGGGTATTTGCCCTAAAGATACAAACATAGTGATCCAAAGGGACACGTGCACCCGAATGTTTATAGCAGCAATGTCCACAATAGCCAAACTATGGAAAGAACCTAGATGTCCATCAACAGATGAATGGATCAAGAAGATGTGGTGGTATATATACACAATGGAATACTATGCAGCCATCAAAAGAAATGAAATCTTGCCATTTGCGACAACATGGATGGAACTAGAGCGTATCATGCTTAGCGAAATAAGTCAAGCAGAGAAAGACAACTATCATATGATCTCCCTGATATGAGGAAGTGGTGATGTAACATGGGGTCTTAAGTGGGTAGGAGAAAAATCAATGAAACAAGATGGGATTGGGAGGGAGACAAACCATAAGTGACTCTTAATCTCACAAAACAAACTGAGGGTTGCTGGGGGGAGGGGGTTTGGGAGAAGGGTGTGGGATTATGGACATTGGGGAGGGTATGTGCTTTGGTGAGTGCTGTGAAGTGTGTAAACCTGGTGATTCACAGACCTGTACCCCTGGGGATAAAAATATATGTTTATTAAAAATAAAAAATTAAAAAAAAAAAGAAAATACAAAGAATTAGAAAGAGAAGTAAATATTCTCCATAGCAGTTTATCCCATTACCCTGAAATAAAAATTGTGGTGTTTTTAGTGTTAGCTTTTTTCTGATACATAAGCAATATAACATAATATGATATAATATAAGTACATATTAGATATAAAAAAAAAGATTTTATTTATTTATTTGACAGAGAGAGATTACAAGTAAGTAGAGAGGCAGGCAGGAGAGAGAGGGAAGCAAGCTCCCTGCTGAACAGAAAGCCCGTTGCGGGGTTCGATCCCAGGACCCTGAGATCATGACCTGAGCTGAAGGCAGAGGCTTAACCCACTGAACCAACCAGGTGCCCCTGTTTTCAATGTATTTTTAAAGAGGTAAATCTTAGAATGATAATTTCCCATTCACATGATTATTTATATTCCCCTTATTTATATCTCTTCTAATGTCATTACTGAACTTGTTTTCTTTTCTGGTGACTTTCATCTCCTCCCACTTCCTTATTCCTCTCATTCTCATTGCCAGTCTTTCATTTTCTCACCAATATCCTCCCATGAAAGGAGAACTTTATAGTTTACTCCAAATAACTGCTCTGTCCATAGCACCCTAGAGACTTTCTTTGTGGTCTCTACAGTTGGCCTTTTCTTTATTTCAGCAGTTCTGTAAACCCTCAAAAGAACTCTTGGGAGTATCTCTTTTTAAGGTTATTATCTGCAAATTCATGTCCATCTTCACTACTGTGTAAGGGATGAATTTTATGAGCATGTTTATAAGCTCCTGATCACTTTGGTAACAATAAACTACAGTTTCTTGTTATCCTTTGAGCAGCACATTTCCTTCTATAAAAAGAAAAAAAAATATGGGATGTTAGATGAATGCTTTGCTTTTCTGACGTTGTTATAGTTGTCATTCAATTGTTTATTGAAAAACATTTATTGACTGCTGATTATGTGCCAGGCACTGTGATACTTGGAATAAAAAATGGGGATGATACCCACCCCCTGGCTGCTGGGAGTTCCCAGTCTAGTGGGTGCTATAAATATTTAAGCAAATGTAATATAGTGAGAATTACTAATAAAGTTAGAAGGAAGTCCTCTGACAGCACATCTGCCTTCTGTTGGGGGATTGGAGTTGAGAGAGGACTACAGGATGGAAGAGGGAGTCATACATTTATCACACAGGATGTTTGAGAAGGGTTTTGACAGAACAGAGGTTCTCCAGGCAGGGCACACAGGTAGGGGGAGAAAGAAAGAAAAAAAGAAAAGAAAAGAAAAAAACAGCGAGTAGGAAGGTAAGGAGACATGGAAAACCACGACATTTTGAGAAAAAGCCAGAGTTGGCTGTAGCAGAGACAGTGTTCTGGAAATGAGTAAAAAGAGGGCTGAGGGTGAAAATGTATATGAGGCCCACAGAGCAAAACTCCTTATATGGGATACTACTGCATTTCCATTCATGCTCCAGGTGATGATAAGATATTGAAGACTTAAAAGTCCCAGTTGGCCTGAGGTCTGGAAGCAGTTTGAAGATCTATTGAAGGAGTCTCCTGGCACAGGGAAAACCATGAAAGTAGCTTAGGCAAGAGATTCAGGCCTGTGGGTTTGGAAATGGGAGTGCAAACACTCATGTGACCAGGCACAGAACAGACTGCAGAACTGAAGAAGGCAAAGTGCACCATCTGAAGAATGATGAGGTGTGTTGAGAGAGGGACAGGGAAGAGTTAAGTGTCATTGAGAAGATTTTGACCTGGAGCCTTGTGTAAACTACAGTGCCATTAACCAAGATGTGAATTCAAGAGAAGGAAATGGAAGAGTTAAGGCAACATAAAAACTTAGTTTAGTTTTGAACATAACAGAATATGAGTGTCTAGGTGGTTATTGGAGTAGAGATTGCGACTCAAGAGAGAAGACAGGGCAGGGAAGGAAAAGGAAAGAGAAAATTATTTTTATTCTAGATGCTAAGAGGTATGCTAGGTGCTTCAGACTATTATAAGGCACCCAGCAGAAAGGGATCTCAACAATTCTGTAGATGCATCACCATTCAGAGCCTGAAAGTTCCCTTTGCCAGAGATTCTTCTTGTTTTGCAAAACTCACTCCAGTTATGTAGAAGTAATTGGAGAAAAAATGAAAGTCATTATAAATATGAATATAGATGCCATAACCTGAGATGTTAAGTGGTCTGTTTAATCATGTAAATTGGGTATCTTCAGTGCTGAACTGTGGCCTTGAAAGTTTAGAGGCAAGTTTTCCATATATGTAATTTTATAGCATGAACCATTGGTATTTCTCACAGGATATTTGTAAGATTGATAAATACAGACTTAGGCGAATTCACTACTGACAGCTTGTGGGTAGGATGGGGGTGGAGGTGCCCCTGAAAGAACCTGGAAAAATAAGTGAGACTCAATCCCGTCTTTCAATAAAGTCTGGTAGGATCACACACAAAGATAAAATCCAGAGGAACCTGGTGAGTTCAGTGAAAGAGACAGAGGCTCAAGCAGTGTCTATGGGAGCCTTCTGGGAAGTACCTAATGCAGTAATGGTTGGAGGAAGACAAACGTAGGATGGAGGCCAGGGAAGAGCATAAAGGAGGTGATGTCTGTGCCAAGTCTCTGATGGTGAGCAGTAGTTGTCCAGGTGAATTGGCATGGGAAAGGCATTGCAAAGAGAAAAAATGGCCATGGTGAAGGAAAGGTCCTGGAGTAAGACATTCTAGTGAAAGTCATAAGCTCCTCACTTCAGCATCTTGGAGTCTATAGTACTAGAAGGAGGGAGTGGGAAAGAGCTGAGCAGGAACAGTAGGGAGTCTGGAGTGGTGGGCAGATTAAGGAATGTGAGCTATCCCTGGCAATGGTGATAGAAAGCTATCATATGAATTTAGCCAGAGGAGCAACACACCATCACAGAAGTTGTGGGGAGGACTGACCCGAACAACCTGAAAAGGCAAACTCACCTCTTAAACTAGGTCAGGTGAGAAATGCTGAAGGCTGAAATCAGGTCAAGGGTAGGAGGGCGGGACAAGAAGGCAGAGCCAAAATACATATCCAGGTGATAGAGTCAGCTAAGATTTAGGTGCTTTTGACCAAGGTGAGGAATAAAAAATAAGGGAATATAAGAGGTAGGGAAATGGAATGAATGTAGCTCTAGACATATTAATTTGAGGTCTCTATGGGCATCAGGAGAGAAGTCCAGGATAGAGACAAAGAATTAATGGATGATGACAAGGGGGATGGTGGTGGCAAGCCTTTGCTGAGCATCTCCATGCTAGGCACTGTACTGACTTTCCTGTTCCTTAGGTTAATTCTTGTTCTGCTTAATTCTTCAGAGCTCTCATCACTGTTGCATATCCAATGGCCCATTTTGTCATTTGTTCAGTGTCTGTTTCACACTAGAGTAGAAGTGCCACAAGGATAAGGATTTTTATATGTTTTGCTTATCATTATATATCCAGTGCATAACACATAGTAGCTACTCAAAACATCTTGCTAGATGAATGAGAGAATCTTCATGATAACAGTAGTACTTGGGGATAATAATTTTTTAAATTTTATGTGTATAAAAACAGACTTGAGGGATTATGCATATTGTCCCAGGTCACATATCCAGTTGGTAAATGTTCTAGGATTTACACCCGAGTCTCCATGGTTCCAAACATTAGGCACTTAACCACACTCTATATCACCATTAGCATAAATGACCACTGAAACCACAGGAAGCTATCCAACCCTTTCCCCAGGAAGGAGGGTAGAGTGGAAAAAAAAGAGAGAAGAGAAAGAGGAAATCCTCAGTGACACCAGCCATTATGGAAAGAAAGATCATCTCCAAAGTAGACTGAAAGTAATACCAGAAAAGGAAGAGGAAACCAGGGAAAGAACTGTGTTCTGGAAACCAAAGGAGAATCTACCCAAATAAGGCAATGGTCAAGCAGTGTCAAACTCAACTAATGGTCAGGCAAGGAGAGCTCTAGAAAATGCCTATAAATTGGACATCTCCATGGATGGACTATGGTCTCAAGGAGTGAGAGGCAAGTTTTCCTGATAGTAGTGAAGACCATGGTGAACACCTTGTCAATGGGATGATGGTGGCAGAAGCTAGCCCATGGATAAGGACCGAAGGGAAAGTGGCGGAGAACTTGGGGAGAGAAAACAATTTCCTGTGAGGGGCAAGAGGAATACAGGACAGTGACTAGTAAGAAAGAGGTGAGGAAAGATTTCTTTGTTAAGGTGGGAGAGAACCTAGCTGTTTGGCTTGAACTTGACACAATTAAAATGTGTGTTTATGGGAGTACATTGTGTATGTGACGGTGTGTAAGTGGAGGGCAGTAGGTGTGTGGAGGGTTTATGTATGTGTGTGTATGTGTGTATGTGGTACATATGTGGGGGTGTACGTGCAGTTGTGTGTATGTGGAAAGGTACATGGATGTGTGGGGTATGTGTATGTCTTGAATGAATGAATGAATCAATAACATCCAATAATGCCCATTAACCTGCTTGGGAAGATGGTTCCTTCCAAAATCTTACCTTATGGTGAACTAGCAAAGGCAATTGCTCAGATGGAGGTCCCCATCAATCCCCCTTTCACAGGGACTGTGCATCTTCTCCTATGCCATTGCTTATAGAGAGTTTATAGGAAGAAAGCTGACTGTCCTCTTAAAGGGGGGGGGGGACATTGTGCCTCGCTTATCTGCAAGTTTTTGTGCAAGTGGCTTGTGCTAGGAGGAGACCTGAGAGGAACCAACAGAGCAAGCCTTCTACTCTTGGTAAGACTTTCTCCTCTTAGAGCACCAGGTTTCCGCACTCTGGGAGAAAAGAGAAAGCAGAGATTGTCCTCCACTCCATTCCAGGGACGGGCCTGCCTGTGGACAGGACTGGCCACATAATGTTTGGGTCCCATTGCAAAACTAAGTGGAGGTTGTCCCTGCTCAACAATGATTATGAATCCAACACTAAGAGCAGAGCACTGACCAAGGAGGGGTCCTTCCAAGTTCAGGGCCATGCATTAGTGCCCAGTGGTGAGCCCACCGAGAGCCCTGCTGCTAGCCAGGTTGAGGTTTGAGTAGAAGTTTTCATTCTCATCTTATATAATATCTCTGCAAACCTGCCCATTATTGATTTTCTTCTATTAAATACCAGATGATTTCCTGAGACATATTACACAGCACACCCTTTCTATAGGTCCTCTTCTCTTTCTTTTGATGGTTCCTCTTCCCACCTTTCTTGCAACACTATCTGGCAGGATCATGAATTCATTTATTTTCAGTCCTGGGACCCAAGGCAGGAAATGTCCCCAGCTTACATATTTGGTGAGTTCCTGAAAATGTGAGCCTATGGCTATTATTTATATGTGATATTATATCCCCCCTTGGGTGCTCATTAAATTTGCAAAGACTTTCCCACAGGTGGCTATAGAGCATCCCAAATACTTTAAAGACTATGGGTCAACAATTGCTTATGCATAGTTCTGGAATTCCAGGGGTGGGTGAAGGGACAACTCTGAGAGCTGGTTATTTTTGGTCAATTATTTGAACCAGTGTGAGAATATTTAATAGTGATTATCCCATTTAGTGTGAATATTTATATGTTTCACTATAGAAAATTTAATGGGTTTGAGTGCTTCCTCTGGCCCCCAATGGGGTTGCTACACAAAATACACCATGTACTCATGTTACCTTTCTGAAATACAATAAATTCTGAAGTCTAGCCTGTATGGGTTGTGGTTCAAGGACCATGATCTGATATTCATGTACACTTTGGGAAGCAGTTTGCACTTGTCAACGTATGATCTACTATCACTTCATTCATACACATTCCCACTGGGAATGTAATTAAATGGGTATATAAGCCATCCCTTTCTTTAATATTCAAATAAAGGCCAAAAAAACATGGTTATATGCTTCCTATGCATTTTGATTTCTTTGGGAGCATTTGCTGACTGTGGGGTTTTAATATTTAAGCCTTAAATCTTTAGCAGTGAATTTCATGGACTTATTAGAGTTTCACGGACTTAGGAATCTTGTACAGAAGTACCACAATAAAGGAGTTCCTGTTTTAAAAAAAAATATGACATTACTGTAATCAATAAACATTTCTAACCTCATTGGAAACAAGCAAAGGAAGGAAGTACAACCCTCAAACACACTTAATCTACAGGTAGAATTATTCCAGGACCCACGAAAATAGTTTATTTTCTCTGGAAAGTTATGTGTGATGTGCCTGATGAGCATCCATCGCTCTGTGGCTAGTGAGTGAATACTAACCAGCTCTGTGGCTAGTGAGTGAATACTAACCAGCTCTGTGGCTAGTGAGTGAATACTAACCAAGTGTGGTTATGCATAAGGCAGAAACATAAATACTAAAGAAGCCGGAGTTGAGCTGTTACCCCTATTTCCCAGATAAACAAATCGAGGCATGGAAATAAAGGAAATGTCCTTCTCCCACTTTTAGGTTTACTGCTGGTCCAGAGAGTAACTCGTTAATTCCTGTGCCCCGCTCCCTCCTCCTCTCTCTTCCTCTGTTTCTTTCTTTCAGTGCCATTAGTTGATTCTTTCCTTTACTTAGCATTTCTATTACCTGCACTGGCACCAAGAATTTTTCAGTTTTCATGTAAAACATACACTGTGTTTGGGATCAAGGATTATCTTCTTGGAGATGGAATTAAAAGCTGTGGAAAGAATGTGCGGCCAAGGATGAGTTTTGCTGGCCCATCTAAGAAGCCCACTACTTGGCAGAGTCACTGAGGTTTCGTAGGACCTACTCTAGTGGCCATAATTACAAACACTACTAAAAATGAGCACGATTTGATAATTATGTTTGGGTAAATCTCAATTTATAGGCAGTGACTGCTCACAAAGCATCAGGGAGACTGGCACCGGGCAGGTTGGAGAAGGATGTGAATTTTGACTAAGCGCCACAGACAACTTCACAATATAATTTGGTGTTCCTTATAATTTTGAAGGTGGGTTACAGTTGAATATGGTCTTCCAGGAGCCATGTGCAGGAGATGTTTATAGTATACCTATCACAGGAATGAAGTCAGTGGTAGAGTCAGAATTAAAACTTAGGGCATCTGAGGATCCCATATCTGCTCTCACCCATTAGCCAGAAAGGGGATGAATTGAGTCACCGGTGTGAACTCTGGGGGAGGGGGCCCTAAAATAATTTCTCCTGACTGTGCTACATCTTATCTTGCCACATTGTGGGTGACAGAGCCTGTCCTCATTATCTTATGCCCAACCATGAGCCCTTGTGTAGGAGAAGTGAGAAAAGTGAAGTCTGTGGTGTGATTTTGATTGTCATGTGGGAAGGCGATGGAAGCGACTCCCTCCTCGTGGACTGGGGATCTGAGTGAGCAGGCCTTTCAGGATGGATCCTGGGCACAGCACTCTTTTCTCGGCCTGACAGCTGAGAGCGCACCTCCTACTTCCTTGGCCACAAGCACACATTTTTAATAAGACATCAGTCGAGCAGCAGAATATTGGATATGACTTTTAATTACATTCTGCTTCCCATAAGCTCTACCTCCTCACTGCTAAAGAAAATATCACTGCCTTTGGGGTCACAGAGCTTTCTGTGATAGGCAATTTTCAAATTTTACCTCAAAATTCTCATGACGATATGACCCACTTCACTAGCTCGCAGTGCAAAATCAGGTCTCATGTCTCCTCAAGTCCAAATTGTTATTGACTGCAAGCCTTTGTCATGCCTCCAGAGGCTCCTGACTAGAAAGGAATCAATGAATAACCCTTTATAGAGAGGAGGAAATGGGGATGTTTGGCAATTTCCTCTGAGGAGACTTTTTTTGTGACTGCCAATTCTGTTCTTCCTACCAAAATGGGCCGCCAAGCATCCCGGGGCTAGGCCTCATCTTCTCAAGAAGCCCAAGGACACAGGAGAGCACCCCAGCTCCCCTCTGGATCCACGCTATGCAGGAAACTGCTCTGGTTCTTGGGAAGATTCTCATCTATGGTTGCTTCACACTGAACAGACACAAATTCAAAGATATATCACTTTACATTCATGCACCGACGCTTCCCCAGGACACACATGCCATGGTACCTGGACACTGGCTCCTGAGGGGTCACAGAACATACTCTGTCAGAAGAGTTCTCCTCGGGACATCTTGGTGGCTTGGTCGATTAAACATCTGCCTTCGGCTCAGGTCATGATCCTGGGGTCTTGGGATTGAGTCCCCCACTGGGCTCTCTGCTCAGTAGGGAGCCTGCTTCTCCCTCTTCCTACTTCTCCCCCATGCTTGTGTGCTCTCTCTCTCTGACAAATGAATAAAAAAAAAAAAAAAAAAAAAAAAAGAGGAAGAAGAAGAGCTCTCCTCGTCCTCTTCATCAACATAGGCCCTGATTTCTAGCTTCCATCCAGTTCCACTAGAAGCCCCTTCTCTAACCTGATGGGTTCATGCTGGGTACTCCCAGGCCATCAAACATCCTCTAATAAATGAGAACCTCATATCTTTAATTCTTTTCCTTCTTGGTGGTTGTCTGGCCCTTTGTATGATTCTACTGATGCAGATAGACAGCAAAGAAAGGGACCATGCCAAAATTTATTCACCTATGGAAGCTATGCCTCCAATTGCCTTGCCAACCACAAAATCAATATGTATTTGTCTCAAAAGACATACTTTAGATGGCTACCTAACTACTTTTTCTCTGTTTAACAAACAAACAAACAAACAAAAAACACGGGAGAGGGGTCTGCTATGTTGCTAAAACTATGGTGCTTTTTAATGTCAGTTTTCAAAAAAAACCCAACTATATAAATAAATCAAAAAGATTCACTCCACCAAATTTTATTGTTGTGGGCTCTGTAGTCAACTTAATAGAAGTACCATTGCTGTGGGAGAAGGTGGAGATTTATGATAAAAGTGATGTTGCAGGTGAGAGAGTCACCAACAGTGTACGTGTTCTGACTATGTCAGGGGCCCAGGAAAAGTCCATGGAATCTAACAGAGCCAGGAAGCCTGAGTGTTGGATGAGGAACACTCCATCTCTGTCCTACAGAGCCCAGAGGATGCCTAACTGCTGAGCAATGAGGAGGTGGGCGTGCAGGTGACTTGCCAAGACCTAAGCTGACTGGAGCTCAGAACATTCCATATGTCCTTTCTGTTGATGAACTTATCCTGGACAGTTTGCACCCCATTCCTGCTCAGGTTGGGTGGAAACACATCCAACATGATGCTAGATTCTAAGATAAGCACATGAGGATGTGTGTGTGTGTGTGTGTGTGTGTGTGTATAAACTTGAAAAGTCCCACAGTCTACCCATAGGCTCATGATATATTGATTTGTGAGTATAGCCCCAGAAGAGCTTCAGATACACATCTATTTCCCCTGTTCTTGGACATTTGCATTGAGGAGAGTGCCAGGGGGAATCACCCACCACACTGTAAGTTCTCTCCTTTCTTCAACTGCATGTAATTCAAATCGCATGAGTTAAATGTGCACCTGATGTGACTACAGTCCAAGTGAAAAGAGTGAACTTCTATGTGTGAGGTCTTGAAAAAGTAAGAACACACAGGGAAAATAAATGCTGGCTGGGAAGTGCAAAGGAAAAGCATCCTTCTAAAAACACACTTTGATGTTGAAGCAGGGAATTTTTTTCTGGTGTTCTCGAAAAACTGCTAGGCTAAGAGGAAGCCACCAGAGCTAAAAAAGAGATTGACCTGATTCTTGCAACACTTTCTGAAGTGTTTCTAAATCTGGCTTCCAGGGAGGGCACCACACCACTTCTCCTACTCTTCTGGTCACTCCTCAGTTTTTTTGCTTCTTCCTCCTCATCATCCCAACCTTGAAATATCGGGAACCCACAGGCCTTAGTCTTTGGATTTCTTCATTCCTAAATATAACCTCACTCAGTGACCTCTTCCACGCCTATGCTTTATGCCATATATACCCTCATGGTTCTGCCTTTATATATATAGCCAACAGCTCCTCTAGGAGCTCCAGACTCACGTATCCAATTACCTACGTAGCATTCCCATTTGACGTAATAGGCATCTCTAGCAAGAGTGTCTAAAACTGGATTCTTGATTCCCTATTTCCATCGCCTTGCTCTTCCTCCAGCATATTTTATCTCTGTCAGTATCACGTCCATTCCCCCAGCTGCTCGGGTAAAAAATACAAAGTCATTCTTGACTCTATTTCCCTCCCACACCACATCAAATCCATCAGTGTGTCCTGTTCTCTGGATATTCAAATACATGCACAGTCTGGGGCCTTCTCATCATCTCTGGACACCACCCTGCTCCAGCCTGGGGGCATCACCTGCTTAGACCATTGCAGCCATTCCCTAACTGGTCTTCCTTCTTCTACTCTTGCCTCCCACAGACCATTATTCTCATAATGGTCAGAGATACCTTTTAAAGAGAGAAATCAGATCATGTATCTCCTTTGTCCCAAAGTCTCTGATAGTTTCCCATTGTGGTGAGAATAGTACCTCCAGCCCCTTGATGGCTTTCAGAACCCTCCACGATCCCATCACTGCTCAACTCCTCAACAAATCCTGTCTCTTTGGATGGTTCTTTGACTTATTTTAAGTCACTTTGGCCTTTAATATTTTCTAGAACACAACATTCTTCATTTCACTAGAACATTTCTTATATATTTTTTTATTATTTGCTAGTCCCTTCATCCTGGAACCGCCTTTTGCAGTTCTAGCATAACTGGTTCAGAAAGCTCTCCATAGGGCAGAGGGAAGAGCATAATTAAAAGAGGTAATCAGGTCTTTCTTCACCATTCAGATTCTTGGCCATGGATTGAAACTATGCTGGGAAAAAGAGACAAGTTATTTAAATCAATAGCATGGTTGAATCATCCCTCTAGGTACATTTTAATAATTAAAATATTACAGAATCCATTCCAGATGCTGTTAAGAGATACAGATAGAGGGGTGCCTGGGTGGCTCAGTTGTTTAAGTGTCTGCCTTTGGCTCAGGTCATGATCTCGGTGTCATGGGATCTAGTCCTGCATCAGGCTCCCTGCTCAGTGGGGGGCCTGCTTCTCCCTCTGCAGCTTTACCTGTTTGTGTTCTCTCTCTGTCTCTGTCTCCTTGACAAATGTCTGTCTCCTTGACAAAAAAATAAATAAAATCTTAAAAAAGAAAAAAAAAAGAGATGCAGATAGAAAATTCAGCACAGCATTGTTGAAGGCAGTTTGGAGAGGGGGAAGATTAAGAAACACAGAACAAAACATTTTATATTTATGGTGCTTTATGTTGACACTTGTCAACAAGCCAGTTCCTGTGGTTTAGCGAACACCGCTGATGCACACATATCAACGCCAACCATGTTGCGAAACTTCCATGTTGGCTCTAATTATATTCCAATTGATTGTTTTAAGTTGTCTACATATTACAGGAATAACATATCCCAACTGAGTAGCATGTGTGTAAGGCAATGAAAAGTTGTCAGAATGCAAGCAGTCAGAAAATGCAACTCTTGCGTGGCTTCACCAAAACAAAGCAAGATTCACCTAAAAATGCATGGCAGCTGATGAAGACGGAAATTTAAAATGACAGTCAACAGTTCGAGAACGGAAAATCCTACGTAAAAGGATTTAGTAAACACTAAGATCAATGAAGTTTAAGCCTGAGGTGTAGTGCTTGTAAATAGGGATTGGAAACATTTGCAGGAGCACCTGGCTGGGTCAGTCGGTAGGACATGAGACTCTAAATCTCAGGGTCATGAGTTCAAGCCCCACATTGGGCACAGATCCTACCTAAAAAGTAAAAATTGTTAAAAATAAATAAATGAAAGAAAGAAGTGTGCAAGGCAAAGCAGTTTTTCTTTTATCTTTTTTAAAATTTAAGTTAAAGTTAGTTAACATATAGTGTATTATTAGTTTCAGGGGTAGAATTTTGTCATTCATCAAATGTATATAACACCCAGTGCTCATCACATCACGTGCCCTGCTCAATGACCATCACCCAGTTAACCCATTCCCCTACCCACCTCCCCTCCAGCAACCTTCAGTTTATTTCCTGTCAAGAGGCTCTTACTGTTTTCTCCCTCTCTGCCTTTACCTTATTTTATTTTTCCTTCCCTTCCCCTATGTTCAACTATTTTGTTTTTTTTAATACAGTGGCATATTATGAAATTCATCATGTAATAATAAAATAGGTCCATTATCCCAGGTCAATTAACGGCAGTTAAGAAGTAGAACAGAGAGGAGTAGATGATGTAAAAGACATTGAATTCCTTACAATGACTATTGTCAGACTCCGTGTTGCTGAGAATGAGAACATGTGGCTTTAAATACGTAGTTTGCTATTCTAAAAGGTGACCTCAGTGGAATAAAAAAAAAATTACAACTTGAAAACCACTACAGAATAGAAAGTAAAGATCTTTATGTCAATATAACTTTCACTTTGCAAAAAAATCATTTGCTGATATAGGAAAAAATGGGGAAAAACTTAAGAGTGTTAAGTCTGTTAAAGATAAATTTAAAAAAATCTTGTAGGCAAAAAGGCCCAAGATATAATATTTATAATAAAAGATATAATATAAAATATAAAAATATAAAAGTATAAAAGATATAATATCCATTAGGATAAATTAGTATGTATTTATCTACTTTTAACTTCAAAATAAAGCTATGTCCTCTTTTTAGGTATTCAGAAGACATTTAGAAAACATGAAGCCCATATCAGAATTCAAAACTTCAATAATTTGCAAACAATAGATATTGCATGAAGTATCAGATGGAAATTCCAAAAAGTCGTAACAACAACAATAACAAAAGTGCATTTTATTGCATTTTTAAACCCCAGTCTCATTTGCGTGTGTGTGTGTGTGTGTGTGTGTGTGTGCTTGGGATAACATTTGGTGCACAGAATTTAAAATGTCCAAATATCAGTTTTTTCCTTCTTGCTTAGGAATGCAATCCTAAATTTTAGTGGGCATTTAACCAACCAGAATGGACTATTTTTCCCACCTTCCTTTGTGGCGAGGTCTAGTTCAGTCACTGCATTGAGGCCATTGAGATGCGAGCTAAAGCAGTGGACAGGGTTGCCAGTAGGAATCTTTCAGTGGAGGAGCACGTCTCTCTGCGTCACTTCCTCCTTCCTACTGGCCGGGCGGAAGCACAGGAATGCGGATGGCCATCTTGAGCTCTGGTGCATCAGTTACGATGGATGGCTGAGCAATGAGGAAGATAATCCTGGGAACCCGATGTTAGGAAGGCTGTGATTACCTTTGAGACAGCAGTTCCTGATTCGAAGTAGAAAAATGAAGCCGAGTGGCTTGTATGGAAGAATGAATAGCTGGTGGAAACTGAAAGCAAGGAGAGAGTCTACGCTTTCAAGATGCCTCCCAGTGAAGCCACAGAGACACGGGGCAGCCGTTTGTGCAAGAGCTGAGGTTGCGAGAGAGTCATGACTTTTCTGGGTGGGAATGAACACTGGAGAATCTGGAATGTTTATAGTCTGAGGCCAAGAGAGAAGTACCTGTGAAGGGGGAGAAAAACTGACCAGATCATGGGAACAAACAAGGAGCAGTTGGGAGGGAATAGAAAATCCAAAGCAAATGGAGCAGAGGCTAGTCTCCTGTGAGGAAAGGGAAGAAGGGACACAGACAGAGACAAATTGGGAGGTGCCGGATAAGGAGATTGAAGGCCGCGTAGCTCTAGCCGTTCTCTGGAAATGAAGAAGAGAATCAAGTCTTGACAAGGAGAGTAGACAAGGTTCGAAAAAATCCTTGAGGGATTAGAAAAATGGGCAACCAGCTGATAAGAAGACATGGCTGAACCTTCCTGAGGTTCATGAGACCATCCATGGTCAATGGCAGCCCTCCACAACTTGGGAATTAGAGTTGGCTTGAATGGACCATGAGGCCACTGTGGAATGGACTGCTTCACAGGTTATATGGCAGACAATCCAAGGGTTGGGGGTTATAAGTGTGTTGACGACAGTGTGGTTGAAATAACAAGGCTTGAAGCACAGACAAGTTTGGAAACTTGAAACAAGGAGGATGGAGAGCCTGGTTGGATGGAAACTGGGAGACGGGGAAGAAAGTTCAGGTGCAGCCCTGCTGACATGGAGTGTGGGCCTGAGTGGAGTGGGGTGGTTGGCGGAAGGAGGGAGCTGGGAGGGGAGGACCCAGTGGGAACAAGGGGGTTACAGGTGCAGTCCTGAGTGCAGAAGGAGCTAAAGCCGTGGGGGCAGGGGAGTGGTGGGGGGAAGGTAGTAAGAGCTCAGGGACTCGAAGGCCCATGAAGCTGAGGTACGAAATGCAGTGTCCAGGTGGAAGTCCACATCTCACATGGGTTTGGAAGGAGCAAGTTTACAGAAGAAAATTAGTCCAGCAGCCAACGTGTTTCAGAGGCTGTGATTGTAAACCAAACCCAATAGTCTGGAGACACGCAGTCCCTAGAAATAAGACAGCAAGCCAAGAGACTAAGATGCTTCTCGTTCTTTTGTAAATATAAAACCTGGGAGATAAGCATTATTACGTCCGTTTAATGAGTAATTTTTAGGAAAAGTTTTTCTCAGTGTCGGATAATTGTGAATAACAAACATGGAGTGCTTACAATTATTGTTATTTTCCCGACAATAACAATGACATTTTAGTTGTTTGGACCCAGCCCTCCAAGCCCTCCTCCTTGCTATTGATTTTTTCCTTTTTCTCGTTCCAGTAGAGGGCACTCAAAGCTCAAATAAATGTGTGCAATCATTTTACAGCAATTGTTTTATATAATTAAGCTCATATTTAAATGAAAAAGAGAAATTCTGATTTAATGAGACTTAATTACTAGTCACGCGTGTAAATTTCACTCACATGAAATGAGATCCTGGAAGTGATTACATGAGAACATGTATCCCCAGACTCTTCATTTTCTCTTGGCCTGCGCTAAAAGTAGGAGGGAACGTCTTTTGCCTGGGAGACAAGATGGGCTTTCTAAATGCACGCTTTCATTGCCATCTGACTTCTTTGAGAGAGGTCACAAGCAATCTGGAAATTATTCCGTGGGCTACTAGACAAGCATCCTTCAGTGACGAGGAAGCTGAGAAAACGCCAGTGGGACAGAAGTGCCTACGAGGAGAGAAAAGTCCTTGCTGGTGAATCTGTACCACAAACGAGGGAGAAGGCCAAGAGGGAGCTGCAGCCACTGTGCACAGCCTACGGAGGGGTTCTGAGGGAAGCTTCCAGAAGACCTTGTGTTGCAGAGAGCTGTGAAAATCCAAGTATTGCTAGTACTTGAGGGAAGATGATTTTCCAAGCCGAAGATGAGCCTTGTGTGGCTTTGGTTGCCAGTTTGGCAGAATTATAGCGGAAGATGTGAACAGTGGTAACGTGGCTGTCGGTATTCTGTCGGCGATTATCCTGGAGGAGTTAGACCCTGGGGTCAAGTGATTCTGCAGCTCTGGCCTTTGCCACAAAGGGGCTGCCATGATCCAAGCACAGCAGCTTTGCCAAACACAGAGGACGTTTCGGTTTGGCTTTCCATCTGAGGTCGGGGTGAGGGTTCCTTTGCAGGCAGCGAATGGGAATCACTTCCAGCTTCCTGTGATAATGATGATCTATCAATATGAATGAGCTTCTTAGGGAGTATACAAGTTGCTTAAAGGGAAGAGAGGATTCTCCCCAAAAAAGTTTTCTTGGCAGAGGTCACAGACACGGCATTACAAAGAGTGTGTTATGGCTTTATGGCTTATTTATAACAGGTTTTTTTTAAGGCACGGTCACAAGATTCTGAAACTTTACGATTTAAACAACCTTGCTTATCTGCCCCCTCCCCCACCAGATGCAGCCTTTGAGCACTCATAAAGTCAGTCCTGTCTCCTCTGGATACCTTAGTGCTGGGATTCCGAAGTCACACACTTGTTTTAACCCCTTTACGCTCAGGTTGCAGATGCCAGTGGGGTTCAGGATGTAAATGCCAGTGGGGCAAAGGGCGGAGAAGCTATGCAAAATGGCATTTTTTAAAAAAGCACTTTCTCTTCTTCCTAATAACATGACAGTACAAGATAAAGGATTTATAATTTAGGACCCCGAGGGTGTGCAAACATCAATAATGAAAATCAAATAACTTTAAGCTTGTGGGGTTAAATATAGAATATATATTTACAGCTTGGTTGTAATTGTTGGGCATGTCTAGCCTTGCCATATATTGTTGACAGATCAGGCGGCAGCTGTCCCATTGTTTATTCTTTTTCTCAGCTTTCTGACATTGGCTTGATTTATGGTTGCAGACGATAAATTACAAGGTTGAATCTAGTTTCTAGACCTCTTGCTGAAGATTTCCTATTACCTGGTTAGGCAAGCTAAATCTTACATCTAAAATAACAGCAAGATGGTACTAAAGGAAAACCATTCAAACGAAAGTGAATGCCGATGCTCTTAAAATGAACCAGCCGCACCCCATGGGGTGATGTGGTGGAGTGGAAAACACGCAGCAGTCTCGTCAGCACGTCTGGCTTCTATCATTTAAGCAAGTCACATCTTTCCCTGGGAGTCTGCAAGTTGCTCCTTCTCCAGTCCAACGAACCAGCCTCAAGATTCTGTGCCTCTAGGGATGATTTTTGTAGCCCTTAGGAGACGTTCCGCTGTAAGTATAAGAAACAGAAGACCCCACTAAAAATGGCTTAATACATAAAGGTGTGTTTGATCTTACCTAACAGGAAGTCTGGGCACAGGATAATTCCAGGGACGTTCGCTTGGTATCTCAGTGATATTGGCTGGCCTGCACAAGTCTTGTCTTTGGGGTTGCGAGATGACTGTGGCCAGTGTCACGTCCTCACATGGTGATATTCACAGAGAGGAACAATAGTAGTTTGTCTGGGTCAGTCATCAACCACTGTCTGCAGGGGGACAGTCTCAGTGGGCCCAGGGACTGAAGGAGGGTGTGAACAGGTCTACGTTCAGTGAGGGGAAGGTTATGGCCAGTGGGGGGTTGGTAGGCGATGTGTGGTGTAAACATTCACATGAGACTCACTGATAGTTTCAGAATAGTCCGAAGGACCAGGACGTACCCCAGATGACAAATACTTTCTATCCAAGTGACGCAATTCCATTGGGTGGAGACTGTCCTCGTTATTTCGCACTTTGAAGATTATCCCTTTTGGAATATATTCCCAGGTGTCCCAAAGCACTTGGGAGCACATGTTAAATCCCACAAGCACCATCTCCTAAATCTACTGAATGTATTTGAATCCTGATCCCCATAACTAATAATAAATAAAAAGCATGACAGTCCACGAAACAGGTTACAGGGGGAATCTGCTCTGTCATTACTGTCTCAGCCTTGCTAAGTGGTGATGGTGGCGGAGGGAAGAAGACGGCTGTGTTGCTTCTAGAACTCATCATGGTCAAATTGGAAACTTCATCCTTACTGCCCTTGTGGCTACATGATTCCCTAGTAAAAATATCCACAAGTCTCCCCATACCAGCTATCCCCTGCCTCTTTCCATTTTCAGGGGGTCTCTTCAATTCAAGATGTTTTTCTGCCTTTGATCAACACGATGCTGTCTTCCCTTCCCTTGTTGGAATGGGGACACAGAGAAAATAATTCATGACCAGGAGACATGTCATGTGGTTCCCACTCTGTCCTTTAATCTCAGGCTTCCTAGTATTGTCTGTGATCTTGTTACTGGCCAGGGAGAGAAAAATGGGGCTTTTCTGTTGGCATGGGGCTGGAGTCCCATCTCCGTCAATGATCTGGGGCTGCAATGTAGAGTTTGGGGTGATAGTCATTCTAGAAGAAGAGCTGAATTCATAAATTATAAGACAGCTGAGGTTCCAAATGTCAAAGGGTGAATCAGGATGTTCTCAGCAGGCAGGGGAGCAGGACAAAGGTAGATATCAACTGGGAAATGGATCCAAAAATTGAGAGTCAAGGCAGTGCGAGCAAGAGAAAGCACAGAAGATCAAGGGAAAAAGAGAGAGAGAGAAAGAGAGAGAGAGAGACTGAGCAATTGACATATATGCTGATCAGTAAGGCTGGCTCAACCAGGAGCAATTTCCAATCATTTACATCACCCATTTATACAACTTTGCGACTGTTAGTGATAAAAATACGAATGCATTTCTAATTTGGGGGGTGGCAGGATTTCAGAGTGGTCACTTCCAGATCCAAAGTTCTTTGGAGCATCTGTCAGCTCCCTTTTCCTGATATTTTAACCTCCACTTGCTCCAGATTCTTTCTAGATCTGGTGAGAACTGTTCACATGCAGTCAGTAAAACTTTTGTCTTTGAGAAAAACGTGCTGATGTGGCATTGGTCGTGTCTGCCTTCCTGTTATTTCTACAGATTTAGGTGGGCTCTTTTACAGGACAACACAAAGAAGCAGTCTTGAATGATGACGCTTATAGGTTTGCGTTCAAATGGGAATTTAGTCCACGATTCACATCATACAGAACAATGAAATTGTATTATCTTTTACGTGCTTGGACTGAAAAGAATCAGAACATTTTCAATGACTGTGTATAATATACAACCTCTAATTATTATATTACATTTGAATTACATCACAGTTTATAAGTATATAGCTATTATATATACATGTGCATATATCTATATGAATTTAGAGAAGGTTTGTGGCTTCAGCTAATAGAAACCTCGACTAATAGGGTGTTAACCAAACAGAAGCTTGTATTTTTCAGTTAATGTCTCTGGAGACAGCCCGAGGACTGCCTTTTTATCTTTCTGCATTGCCATTCTCAGCATGATGGCTTAGTGCCTCCGTGTCCAGAGATGGCTGCTCTGGCCCTAACCATCATATCTGCATTCAAAGCCAGAGGAACCACTTATCCCTTTATCGCGAAAGGATAGGCTTTATTGGCCAGAACTGAGTCACATGGACATTTAGCACAAAGAAAGCTGGAAAAGCATGAATTCAATTCTCGTAGCCTTAATCCAGGAGGTGGCCCAGGGCAAATAGAATTAGGGATGGACTTGGAATGAAGCGGCTGAGCTCGACAGCCACACCCTGCTACAGTAAAGGTCACACACAGGGAGGACGCTAAAATCTAAAGGCAAATTCTTATTTAAACAAAACTTTGTGCGACATACTGCAACAGCTCAGAAAAATAAGAGAAGCCTGAAGGTTCACAGACTGGATTGAACATTCTGAGAGCTGGCAAGTATAAATGACAAAAACAATTCTCTAAATCTAATTTATTTGCGGGGTGCCGGGGTGGCTCCATCAGTTAAAGGTCTGCTTTCAGCTCCGATCATGATCTCACAGTCCTGGGATGGAGTCCCGCATCAGGCTCCTTGCTCAGTGGGGAGACTGCTTCTCCCTCTGTCTGCTGCTCCCCCTGCGTGTGCTCTCTCACTGGTAAATAAAATCTTTCAAAAAATAAATCTAATTTATTTACTCCTTTGCCTTCTTATTTTTCTTTAGTTATGCCGACATTTTCACAAAAGAATTTCAAAAATCTTTTAAAGGTATGTAAATCATTACAATGTAACACAAGTTAAAATTGGATCAAAGGGACAAAGGCTGATTAGCTGAACCTTTCATGGTGATCATTTCACAATGAACAGAAATCATCATGCCGTAAGGCCTTAAACGCATACAGTGATTTTTTGGTGGTGGTGGTGGGGTCAATTATTTCTCAACAAAACTGGGAATAATTTTTTTTTTTTAAAGAAGAATAAAGATGAGAGCAAATTGGAAGCAGGAATTTGACGCAAAATGCATTCTTCATTGAGATAAACAGTATGGGTGGCCCTAAAATTTGCCTTTATTCTATCTCGTATCTTTTGCCTTATGTTCCCCCTAAAAGAGACCCTACTAGGTCTCCTTCAGTTGCAGTGGGAATGAGCTCTCCCGGGTCCTGGAGCAAAATCAGTAGGAAAATCGGGCGTCCATCCATGGGTGACCTCCTCTCTCCCGAGTTACTGCAGCCATTTCTTGGGACTGAGGTCTGCTGTCTTTTCAGTGCTTCTCCTGTTCAGGGACATTTGATTGTTATTATTCAGTTAATAAACCCTTTTGGTTGTTTTTTTTCTTGGGTTAAAGGAGAAAAGAGGGAGACTTAGTAACTGGGGATTTTCAAGGGGTCAGGGCCTGGCTCTGTGTCTCCCTGTGTCTTCTTCAAGCTTCCTGCTGGCTTGGAGGGAGTCCACGTGTAGTGGGCGGGGAGGCTGAGGTTCAACCCAGCTGAGTTTTGTGCCCGTGGTTGGGCTCAGTCATTGGGAGAGCTGGGTTTCTAGCTTGGATCTTACTCTGAAGCCCAGGCCCATCCATGATGCCCCTTTAAAGGAACTGCATTAATTCATAAGCTGAGGTCCTCTGTCGTAGCTGGACCTCGGAAGTCCAGCCCTTCTCCCCTGTTCTCTCGGTCCTGCAGCCAACTTCTCTGAAGGCTGTTCTAGGAAGGTTCCTGTGCTTGGAATTAGGAGACTTGCTCACCGCTTTCTGCTCTTTGACTCAAGAGCTGTGTGACCTCAGGTAATTCACTGAATGCTCCCGAAGCTGAGTTTACACATTCACGGACAGAGGGCAAAGACAGTGCCCCCGTCACTTGGAGGCAGGGATGGCAGGAGGGGAGGGAATTGGTGCAAAGCTCAAGTGAGATCCTCTGTGATGCACACCTGGGAAGAAGCATAAGCTTCAATCACATTCCGTGAGTTGTCTTATTTATTTACTACTGGGATCTCAAGATGTGGTTCCAGAGAAAAACAAACATCACTATTCATTCCCTGGTTTGCTCACTTATGAGACTCCAGGAACCCTCCATGGCCCCTTTCCGGACCCAACCACACTGGAGAGTTAGCGTGTCCCAACACCAATGTCAGCGATGCTGCCCTATTGAGAGGCCACTTGGACAATTCCTGAAGCCCAAGGAAATGACTCTCTCTTAGCCTCTATTACCTTCCTCTAGAGTAGTTCCTCTGGAAAGAGAGGGCTTTTAGGGTTGTGTCAAAGGGAAACAGTTTTGGATGCAGGTATCTCATACAACTGACCCTACACGCAGCTGTTAGAGCAAGAATCAATGTTGGAGAAGCACAGGACTTCAGAAAGCACAGGACTTTCTGAAGATCCTAACTGATCGGCATTTTTGTGCCTCCTTACCACCCAACTTAACTGGGTATCACACTCACTCACACACACAAGGACATGCACACCTGCACTCCTCTAGGCTCATGTGCACAAACATATGCCTTTGCACTGGTAACCTCCAAAGAACATTCTTGGGGAAGAAGGTTGACTTTGGAAAGCCAGAAAGTCAGCTAAACATCTTTCAGACCCTGCAAGCCAACATGCAACCACAGACTTAGGCAGTGTCTGGATCCAGCCCTCTGGATCTGTGGTCCTCTGACTCAGCATTGTTTCAACAATTTAGAGGGAAAAAAAAATAAGTGGAAGACTATTTTCTTGTAAAGAATGGATGCAAAGCAAAATCAGCTTCTAGTAGACTCCAGGAACATGTTTTTGGATCTGGTAACCTGGACATGAGACATCTGAAGCAGGGTCCCCTAGGCATGTCTTCCCAACCAGGGGCACAGTTCTGGGAGTGCACGTGGACAGGATAAGCACCAGGCTAGCGCTCAAAAAGAAAATGGAAATATTTAAGGGAGGCAGTAGGAACATTTTTTTTGACTGTGCAGCCCATCAAGCAATGGAATAAATTACTTGGGGAAACATTTGGGGCTCCCTAAATAGAAACATTCAGGAGAAAAGTGAGATGGAACACACATTCCTATTGTCATTATAAAGCAGTGTTTATTGAGTGTGGACAGGGTACGAGGTAGCTTTCCAGATGCAGAGGCACCTTCAATTCCTGTGGAAAAGTATGAGGAAGGGCTGCGTGTTGGCAGCTCCTGGCCATGACAGAACCCATGACTCATGAAGACCCTACTGGCTGGCCAAATCCGTGCTCCGTGGCAAGTTTACAAACTCTTGAGATGCCTCCTCTCAGAAGACTGTAAGCACAGAAACATTAATTATTGTGATGGTTAACGGTAGTTCTAATAATTAATGCAGTTAGGGTTCTACGTGTTATTTTACTTATTGTGTTTTAAAACATCTCAAATCAGACAAATCATCTCTCTTGGGTGTTTGATAAGTTATGATTAGCAACTAAGCAACTAAGTAATACGAGCAACCAAGTCATGATGTCATTTGGAATAGAAACAGGTTGGTTAACAGAAAATGGCATGAACACAGGCTGGAAAGGTATGTTTGAGATAGAGAGAAAGGTAAAGTCCAGAGAAGCCTTTGTTCTTGTCCAGAATCTTATTGTATATCAGAATAATCTTATTGTAATTCTGAAGAGGGAAAATTAGTTGGTCAAAATGCACTATCAAAGCCTTACATAAAGCTCTGTCTTTCCATAGAATCACTTTGCTGATGGAAAATAGGAACACAGTTTGAACTTATTTGTTGTTTCACAGAGAAACCATAATCCTGACTATGCAACCTTTTGGTTACATTTAATACTGATGACCAAACCAAGAATCTGTGAGTTAATTTCATTAACTATCATTCCACTGGGGGCCTGATTGGACAAACTATGCACTGATCCATGAAATAAAGCAGCACTTTCATCAAACAGAAGAAAGGACAGTACGTTATCCTCCCCAAATTGTGACTCGTGGCTAGTCAGTTGAATGTCCCCTTTCACTGCATCTGTGGGCCTTTCCAGTGGGGTGAATGTATGACCTTTTCCCCACCTTTCCTTTCTTTTTCTGTCCTTTTAACGTTTGTGCATCAATTGTGGGACTGCCACTTCCAGAAAACGAGGGGACAGATACTGACACTGGAATCATCATCCCATTGGTAAAGCCCTGGAAATATCATCTCCTTGGTAAAGCCCTCTTGCAGAGGTAGAAATGGAAATACTTCTATAAAAGTGCCTTGAGAATTGTAGGTTTTTATATACAGCATTGGTCAAGAGTATCATAGAATTAGCCATCTTCAGAAGAGTGCTTGTCAGATTCTAGGAGTTACTAATGACCTTCCTTCAGAGTATTTAACCACACCACAGAAGTCAGAAAACAGATCCAAAAAATTCATATACCCTATTAGTTGCAAATATCAAATAGTAATAGCTCTCTTTCCAACTGAAGATGTCAGGATACCTGGGAGGCTCGGTTGGTTGGGTGTCTACCTTCGACTCAGGTCAGGTCCTGGGACACTCGCTCCTCACTCAGCAAGGAATCCTGCTTCTCCCTCTGCCTGCCGTTCCCCCTGCTTGTGCTCACTCTCTCTCACTTTCTCTCTGACAAATAAATAAAATCTTTTAAAAAATCCATCTGAAAATTAAGAGGAAAAAAAGGACCAACCTAAAAATTAAGTTGAAAACAGAAAGTACCCATAATATTTGACATTCAGCAGAAAAGTATTCTTTCCACAATGATTTCTACTGATTATTTAGAAATTTGGTATCTTTTTAAATTTATTTTTTATTTTTTTTTATAAACATATATTTTTATCCCCAGGGGTACAGGTCTTTGAATAACAGTATTCATTATTTTTGCACCACACCCAGCGCTCCATGCAATCCGTGCCCTCTATAATACCCACCACCTGGAAATTTGGTATCTTAAAGTTATCTAAGAAAAAGTGACCTAAAAAGATATAATAAAGGGCAATAGAATAATTTAGAAAAAAATAAAGAATGAAGAAATAGCAAAGTGAGATGAAAAAGGATTGCAAAGAAACTATATTTGCCAGAGTAGAATTAAAATCTTTACTAGAGTCTATGAAGAACAAATTCCACACCGAATGAAATTCAACAGTGGTGACAGTGACACTCTTCAGTGACTCTTCCAGAAAGAAGAAACATACCAAGAGATGAGCATGGAGAGAAAAAATACAGCACTCCTAAAATGCAAAGGCAAGCTAGGAATGATAGATGTTCCTGGAGAGGAAATCAGACTCATTTTAAGAAAACATTCTTGAACTGGAAAAAACATTACAATGTATAGATTGAGATCAGTTAACATGGTTTCAGGGAATGCTAATAAAAAAGAAGCACCAGCGATTCTGTCATGATAAGTGTTTGAATTATGAAAATTAAAAAGAAAAAACAGAGCTTATAAGCATCCGTGAAGAGAACAAAAGAATAATAACAAGCTATTAACGAAAAAATTGTGCTGACTTCAGACTTTTCCAGAAGCAAACACATGAAGGTCACGGAGAGAGATCAATAGAGTGTTAAGGTTAAGAAAATACTTCCTGAGTATTGGATTCGATCAAGTTTTTATTTCATATGTGACAACCCAGAAAGGCATTGTGTGATATGTGTAAGTTAATAAAATGTGTTATCACACACATTTTTAAAGAATGGCTTGTAGACAGATGCTATGGGACAGTTATGAGTTACGGTATGATTATGAATGAAGGCTGGTGATGGGTATTTATAAAAAGTATTGTTTCCAAGATGACTGAAATACGCCTATAAGGTAACAACTAGAATTCCCAAAAAGCCCTGGGAAACTAACAGTCGATGAAATTCATGGTCTCTCTATGCAGAGAAAGTACGATTTAGCTAGATTAAGTGTTATGTCTCAGAATCTCAGTAATACAATGGAATCAAGATTCATATGCTCTTTTCTTGATGTAAAGGACCCTAGTTATCAGATTAATATTACCTCTTTCTATTTTGAATTAATTTTAGGAAGTTTCTATAATAAAAATGAAAGAAAAAGAAAGTTGGCTTGAAGTGTTGATCATGCTTAAATTCTTTTTCTCTTCCCCAGGATTAGGTCAGTGCCCACATTTCATTAGAATTTTCTCTAGATTTCACTCATAATCTTGTCAACTACAACAATAAAAGTCCTCAATAACAATGGGTTCCGACTGTTAAAGTTGCTTTGTATGTTCCAGGCACTGTTCTAGGCACTAGGGTGTAAGATGCAGAGAACTAAACTAAACAAGATCATGTGCTTATGTCTCCTACCATCAAGAGTTAGGCTTTGGGGACAGATTGACCTACCTAGACTAAAGCAAAGGGTGCTTGTCTTAGTCTTGGTAATTAACACACTTCATCTTCACTACAAGGGGACAATCTAGGATCACCAGGCATGAGGAAAACCAAAGTTATAAAGGTTGAACAGAGGAACTGCTGGTGAAGAAAAGCAAATTAAAGGCACAGAACAGAAAGTGTTTTTCTAAGGCCACTTTTCAAAAGTGCCATTAGAACTACTTTAGAAGAAATTAACCCAAAGACATAAAAGAAAGAGACAATACAAAAGTCTTCACAAATGAAAAATATAAGTTAAAACAGAAATTAAGGAAGGGCTGGAAGGTAAAGTTGAAGACGTTTCTCAAAACACAGAACAGAGATATGAAAAAAAAAATGAAAGAAAAAAAGAAAGAAGGAAACAATGAAAGCTTTAATCCCAAAATGCCAATATCTGATTAATTATTAGTCAGGAGCCATGGTGACATGGTTTGCTTCTGTTGTGGTGCCGGTGGTTGTTATTGTTTATGTATTAGTACAAATAATAGCTAACATTTGTTGAAGGCTTTCATTGTACTGGAATCTGAGTTAAGGTCCTAACCTGCATTATCTTGCTTTATTATCCTACCAGTTTGTTTGTTTGTTTGTTTGTTTGTTTGTTTTTGATGGAACAATGGGGGTAGATCAGAGGAATCTTTAGAAGGTAAATGATTATGATATGGTTACTGAGTGTATTTAGTTGTGGGGAAGAGAAAATAGTCAAGGGGTTAACTCTTGGGTGGTTGGATGACCACTGAGATCAGACATGCAAAAGTAGGGGCAAATTTTGGGGGGAAGAAGATACAGTCAGTTTTAACATGTTGAGTTGAAGGTACCTAAGGATATCAGAAGGGATAAGATCAATAGATAGTTGAATCAATGAGCCTGAAGCTCAAATAAAAGTCCCGGCCAGAGAGAGACTTAGGAATCACCCATCTATCAGCTGAAATCAGAGCAGATCCAATCACTCAGAGAAAGTTGAAGTGTAGACAGAAAAGAGATGATGGCCGAGGCCAAGGCAGCCTGAGGGAGAGACCAGGAAGGAGGCTAGTGAGTGGAGATGGTGGGACCAGAGCATCAAATGGCCACGGGACAAGAGAGGCCTGGAGAAGAAGTGGTCAGGGATGGGCACCAGTGCACTGGAATTTTCTACGTAAAGGACGACTATTTTTCAAAAACGATTTTAATGTCATGCTGGGAACAAGCCAGATAACCGCTGAAGAATGAATAAGAAACAAATTTATCAAGTTCTTTGCCTGTTTCATGTGTGAATTGAATGAATAAGGCCTCTATCAGTAGATATCGTAGGATTAAGAGATAATGTCTGTAGAATATTTAGCAAGGTGCCTGCCATATATACAGGCTCAACAAATGCTAGAGGTGTACACATACACACATGTATCATTTTCTTAAACCAGTGCATTGTAGTGACTGGGTGTATACATTTTCGGTCTGGATAGACTTGAATTTGTTTAGTTTCGTTACTGTGCACTTGCATAGCGTTGGACTGGTCATTTTGTTTCTGTGTCTTTTCTTTCATCTAAAAAATGGAGGGTGAAGAACTAACTGCCTTCTAAAATGATTTCTAGGTATAATCCATTATGTAGAAGAGGACATGGCCCAGGGCAGAGAAGGAGGGGGGGATGGAGACAGGCACCCCCCGCAAGGAGAAGTGGAGATGTGCAGAAGGGTGAGACAGTGGCAAGGTCTCAGTCCTTGTGGGATCTTGTGCCCAACACAGTCGTGCCCCAGCTCAGTCAGTTGGGGACCTAGAAATAGAAGGATTTTCCTTCAGTGGAGACCCAGGAAACTTCAGAACGAGGAGAAGTCAAAAAAAATCATAATGGAGATTGGTTTTGCCATGGATTTGTATTGGTTTGAGAACTAAAGAAATGGAATGTGTCTTGCCCATGAGTTTGTGTACTGAAAAATTGTACCTGCAGCACATTCATGCTCCCTCCAAGACATAAACATAAGTTGTTTTTATTTTCCTGAGATTTTCCCCATTATTTTTATTTCTTGCCTTGTTGGGCTGACCAGAACTTGCAAAACAATGAAGAAGCCACAAGTCAAGAATGAGGAACAGGGGTGCCTGGGTGGCTCAGTGGGTTAGGCCTCTGCCTTGGGCTCAGGTCATGATCTCAGGGTTCTGGGATCGAGGCCCGCATTGGACTCCCTGCTCGCCAGGGAGCCTGCTTCCTCCTCTCTCTCTCTCTCTCTGCTTGCCTCTCTGCCTATTTGTGATCTCTCTCTGTCAAATAAATAAAATCTTTAAAAAAAAAAAAAGAATGAGGAACAATTTAGGGGTGTCTGGGTGGCTCAGTCGGTTAAGCATTAGACTCTTGGTTTTGGCTCCAGGTCATGATTTTGGGATTGTGAGATCAAGCCCCACATTGGACTCTGTGCTCTTTGCAGAGTTTGCTTGAGCTACCTCTCCCTCCTTGGTCTCTCTCTTGCTAAAAAAAAAAAAAAAAAAAAAAAAAAAAGGAACAATTTAGCTATGAACTACCTAGACCAAGACATCTGAGGGACACAAGTGAGATAGATGGTGATCCCTTTATGCATTCTCACACATTAGATTGGGAAACTATCTAATGTTGACCCTTTCACCCTTCACTATTCCTGCCATCTCAGAATTTAGGGGCAGGGGACAAGTGGTAGACACTAAATACAGGGAGGTTCATTCACTGGCACAGGGAAAATCGAAGGAAGGCTCAGGCTAGCACTTCAATGCAATTATACAAAAACAAAGCAAGTTACCTAACCCAACCACCAATGAATGTACATTGATTCATTCCCACTCTTTGTTCAATGCTTCTGGAAATTTTTACCTTGTATAATATCCTCATGAACACAAGTATGGCAAAAAAAAAAAAAAAAGAAAAAGAAAAACAAAAAACAGTTGAATGCTACTGTGCTAACCAGGAACTCATAAACTAAAATATTTTTCAGCTTTAGTTCTTGTCAAGTAGGAACATTTAAGGTCAATTAATGTTTGTCAGCCTTTCTCCCCATCCTAAATGAAGGCCTTCAGAGAACTGTCCTTCCCAGTGATCCTATCCAAAGGATTCTGGGCTCCCACCTTCCTCCTGGCACTGCACCCACCCACTTTGCTCCACTGTGAGTAAGTTACCAATCACTCTGTTTGCATTCAAGAGTTTGCTCCATCCTCTAGTCACTGACTTCGAGTTCTCGTGGACATTCTCCTCCCAATCAAGTATACCTGCATTCCTGTGGCTCCCACATCCTTCAAGGCCTGGGGTGGGAGGGAGCCACTCAGGATTCTTACAACTACCCCCTGCTGCTCTAAGTAAGAAGGCAATTGAGTTTAGAGGTGGTGTGCGTGCATGGATTTAGTGAGATTAAAACCTTTGTTCCTCCAGAGCGCATCCTTGGACAAGTCATCCGAGCCTCAGTGGCTTCATTTGTAAATAGTGATACTACCAAAGCCTACATGAGTGGGCTGCTCAAAGGGTAGAAGGAGACCCTACATACGTCAAGCATATTGATCAATGCCCAGCAAAGGTGAGTGCTTGACTAACAACGGCATTACCTTGATCATACTATCACTCGTATAAAATCAGCTTTTAGGTGCTGGGGATCTGGTTGCCCATGTTCTGTGCCTGACCTCACCTCAGCTTTTTAATTCATTCTACACTCTCTCAACAGACCTTTGAATTCTTTAACACCAAGGACTTTCACACTTGCTCTGCATAAGAAATCCATCCCCGTGGCCACACCTTACACTTTTTCACTGTTTACAACTGTTTGTTTGCCTTTTGAAATCTTAAACTTCTATAGTCCACTCTCTGAGAAACAGTTCCTGTCAGCTCTCTCCATCTGGCTCCAAACGTACCATTTCACAGCATCCATGCTTCTGATTCCTGGAAGGCTCTATTTTCCACAAACTATCAGTTGTTTTCTGGCTTCGCTGCTTTCTTCACCAAGTTCAGTTCCCTGAGTCCACCTACCATTTCTTTATTGACATTTCCTTGTGGCCCCACACTTTGCTGTCCTTTTGTGGCTTCTGCCCACCGGAACCTGAGTCTAGCTCGCTCCCCATGCCCTGTCCAGTGTGGCGGCCGGCCAGTCACGGGCTGCGGTCACTCTATTGCGCAGCACCAATTACAGAACATTTTTGTCATCACAGAAAGTTCTACTGCACAGCAGTGCCTTATCCAAACAATGACCTTTTCCTCTTCTACACCTTGTGGTTCACAACACTCTTGGGTTAAACAGAACAACTCTCAGGTTGGTACCCCTTGAAACTTGAGTGTGTTCAACTTCAGTGGTCCTCAAGGATGCCTGAGGCTCTTCACATTAGCTCTGCTTCCTATGTCCTTCTGCCCCACTACAAAATTTCAACTGGTTACTCAAACCTTCCAACACACTGCCTTCACCACTCCCAGCAGATGAACTGATCCTCCTTTTCACTACAAAAATTAGTTATAATTCATGAGAATTATCTTAATTCCCTTTTCTGTCAGGTGTAACCCCATCTGTCTATGCCCACACTTAATTTCTTCTTCCTACTTACAGATAATCCTTGCGCCTGTGCTTAGGATCCCCTCATCAGCCCACAAATATGTATTGAGCAGCTAATAAATGTCAGGCACAGTTTAAGGTGCTGAGATTTAGCTGTTAACAAAACAGTGTCTCTAGCCTCATTCTTATGTTGTCAGGTAGACAATGAAGAAGTATCTCGAATGGTCATAAGTATAATGGAAGGAAAAAAAAAACAGTCTGGGTATTAGGGAGTGTCAGGGTGGAGTCAGTTGCTAGTTTACATTGAGCCGTTAAGAAAGGCCTTATTGAACAGGGACAGCTGACCGGAAAGTCAGGAAGTGAGCTAAGGGGCCGTCTGGTGGAGAAAATGAGGAAATTCCTGGCGGCAGGAGGGGTAAGAGCAAAGGCTCTGGGGCAGGTAAGGGCTCTGCGCATTGGAGATATGACAAAGGTGCCACATGGGTGGACTGTAAGGCCAGGATAACAGAGATAAGATGTGGTTAGGGGCATGGCCAGCTCATGTTGCTCCTTTCTGGTACAGTAAGAACTCTGAGTGGGCCAAGAAGCCATGAAATGGCATGAGTAGGGGAGGGACCTCATCTGAGTTTTGTTTTTTAAAGGGTCATTTTGCGTGCTGAGTTCTGCTCATCCTTTAGAGGCTCATCCTTTAGAGGGTGTTTGCCAGGAGGTTACTGCAATGATTCAGATGCAGCGACCAACTTCGGTCAGTTGGGATGGTGAGTTCACCGAAGTGTGGTGATGGGGTGGTAACAAGTGACCTGCAAATGGGCTTATTTTTTTTTAAAGATTGATTTTATTTATTTTAGAGAGAGAGTGTGTGAGCAGGGTAGACAGGGGCGGAGGGAGAGAGAAACATGAGCAGACTTCATACTGAGCACAGAGCTTGACGTGGGACTCAACCTCACAACCCTGAGATCAGACCTGAGCCGAAACCACGAGTTGGACTCTCCCCTGACTGGGTCCCCCAGGTGCCCCACAAGTGGGCCTATTTTTAAATCAGTCAAAAGAGGATCACAGACTATACCTGGGCTGTTACAGAAGAAGGGACCAGCAAGGGGCCAGTAGCCAGCCACAAGAGGGCTGTAGCCCACCCCACAGTGGCCACAAGTAGAAGGACTCAAAGATGGCCTTGGAGCTCCCTCCAGGGAATGAGTCAGCCATGAGCCCATGCCAGGCCCACAGGGCATGTGGCGGGTTTTGTTTTCCCTTGCTATGTTTTGTCAGTGGTGACAGGCTCAGCTCTGGAGATGTGGGGTGGAGGGCTGGTTAGAGGCAAGAAAAAAGAAGGAGGAATAAGAGCAGTGAAAGTCGGAGGTGACCAAGAGTCAGATACTTGCAGCACCACAACAGATAGATGGCATAGAGCACGGCATCTTTCTAACACCCTTAATTCCAAAGCTAGGTAACAGAAAAGGGGAATTCCTCCGAGAGAAAGGGACCTGCTCCTAAGTTGGCAGCCTGACAGTGGCCACAAGGGCACGTGGAAAGTTCCTGCTCATGGTTTCAGCTCTTCTCCCCATAGACCACCAGCACACACCCCTCCAGCGAAAGGTCTGAGACTAAGATGTTAATGGTGTTCAGAAAAGTAGAAAGGAGGATATAGGACACTGCACCTATTGTTTTGAATGGAACCACAAAAGAACCCAAAGAGCCAAAGCAGTCTTGAGAAAGAAGAACGAAGCTGGAGACATCCCACTTCCCGATGATCACACCATCTTACAAACTGCAAAGCTGTAGTAATCGGAACAGCACGGTATAGGCAGGAAAACAGACAAACTGACTGGTGGAAAGGAATGGAGAGCTCAGGAGTAAACCCATGCACATGTGGTCAATTACTTTGTTGCAAAGCCCCCAAGAGTAGACAATGAGGAAAAGGACAGTCTCTTTGATAAATGGTGTTGGGGAAAACTGAACAGTTGCATGCAAGAGAACGAAACTGGGCACCTTACCCCATAGACAAAAGTCAACTCAAAATGAAGCAAAGACTTGAACAGAAGACTTGAAATCTTAAAACTCCTAGAAGAAAACAACATGGTAAGTTCCTTGACATCACTCTTGGTGGTGATTTTTTGGATCTGACACCAAAAGCAAAGGCAAAAAAAAAAAGCAAAAATAAATGAATGGGGCCACATCAAATTAAAAAGCTTCTACATAGCAAATTAAACAATCAACTAAATGAGAAGGCAACCTACTGAATATCAGGACAAAATAATCTATCTGATAAGGGATTAATAAGCAAAATATGTAAAGAAGCCACATAACTCAGTAATGACAAAGATCAATCTGATTAAAAAGTGGGCAGAAGAGGTGCCCGGGTGGCTCAATGGTTTAAAGCCTCTGCCTTTGGCTCAGGTCATGATCTCAGGGTCCTGGGATTGAGGCCCGCACTGGGCTCTCTGCTCGGCAGGGAGCCTGCTTCCTCCTTTCTCTCTGCCTGCTTCTCTGCCTACCTGTGATCTCTGTTTGTCAAATAAATAAATAAAATCTTAAAAAAAAAACTGGGCAGAAGATCTGAATAGACATTTTTCCAAAGACATCCAGATGGCCAACAGGTACATGAAAAGGTGCTCAATATCACTAATTATTAGGGAAGAGCAAATGAAAACCACAATGACATCACTTCACAGCTGTTAGAATGGCTATTACCAAAAGGGCAAAAGATAATGAGTGTTGGCAAGGATGTGGAGAAAAGGGAACCCTTCACTGTTGGTGGGAATATAAGTTGGTACAGCCACTGTGGAAGATAGTATGGAGGTTCTCAAAAAATTCAAAGTAGTACTACCATATGATCCAGCAATCCCACTTCTGGGTATAAAGCCAAAGGAAACAAAAACCACTATCTCAAAGAGATATCGCACCCCCCCACACACGTTCATTGCATCATTATTCACAATAGCCTCGACATAGAAACAACCTAAGTGTTCACTGACCGATAAATGGGCAAAGAAAATGTAGTATATAGGAGAAATGGAATATTATTCAGCCATGAAAAAGAAGGAAATTCTGCCTTTTGCAAACAATACAGATGAATCTTGAGGACATCAGGCAAAGCGAAGTAAATCAGACAGAGGAAGATAAATACTGTACAATCTCGCTTGGACGTGGAATCTAAAGAATATGAACTCACAGACACAGAGAATGCAGCCTGGTGGTTGTCAGAGGTGGAGGGTGGGGAGTGGGTGAGATGGGTGAAAATGGTTAAAAGGTACAAACTCCTGGTTACAAGATAAATACGTTTGGGGGGTAGTGGACAGCATAAAAATAAAAATAAAACCAAGTTAAAAGAACAACATTAAAATTGGAAAGAGAGGTGAATGGAAAGGAGTAGAAAGTTCAGCAGCAGATAGATCGGTGGAATGAAGCATACTGTATAATTGTACACATTCAACAGGTGATAAAAATGTCATTCCATAAAACGAAATCGATAAATGATTCTGATTAAAGCTTTTTTTTAAAGTTATTTTTGAAATTCAACTTGAACTTCATATTTTTGAAGTTATGAGTCTTCCCTGTTCTGTATGCCAAAACACAGCCCAGATATTTTGGATTAAAGAATAAAATGTCAAAAAACATTTAAAGAAACATGTTGATGAATATCTATTTAACTCCCCAATGAAGAGGAAGCTTCAGCATAAAGTTAAAAAAAAAAATCTTATATTAGTCTACAAAAAATGCAAAGTCTCTTTTTATAAGAAACATTGTGAACAAAATTAAAGGGCAAATAGCTAACTGGGAGAAATTAAAATTATATGTAGCTGACAATGGGTCAGGGCCCTTAATATAAAAGTTCTCATCAATAATAAAATTATTTAAAAATATATACATATATAATATAAATTTATATGTAATAAAATTTTATTTAAAATATAAAATTATATGAGTCAAGTTGTTATAAATAAAAGATATAAATGATGGGCAAAAGCATGAACAGCTACTCTGAAGAAAGCTGTTCAGATGGACAACGATATGTTTTATCCCAACTAATAGTTAAAAATCGAAGTTCCCACAAACCATACATTATACTTGGCCTGGGGGAAAGACTGTAATAACATCCAAGCCAGGACACAGGAGAAGAACCATGCCCTATGCTACTGGTTGTAATGGAAATACATAAAACCCTTTAGGAGGGCAATTTGGTAATCTATAGGAAGGTCTTAAACATGCCCGTGCTTTTAGATACCATGATTCAACCTCTAGGAATTTATCTTTAAAAAATAATCAGAGATGCATTGGAGAGTAAAAACCCATCTGTAATACTATAATTTGTAAAATTTTGGAAACAAATTCAATGTACAATAATAGTAGACAGGCTTAAAAATAAAGGCACATCTATACGATAGATTACTCTTCTGTCATTAGTAGTTTCAGGGACTTAGGCCATCGAAAATCATCACCCTATAATGAGAAATGAAAATTATTATACAAAATTATGTTAACAGTATGACTGCAATTTCGTTTTACATAGACGTGGAAAGCATGGCTTATATATAGGGTATATGTGTATGTATGGTAAGTACATGGTACATATACGTATATACATGTAAATGATCTTTATCAAAATTTTAATTATTTCTGAGAGAGATGGTTAAGTGAGGTTTATACTTTTGTCGTCATCTATATTGTCTACATTTTCTACAAGAGTGCGTGTTTCTTTAAAAATCAAGATAGATGCCATTTAAAAAGCAGTAATTTTGTATTGGGAGTGGCCAGATAGCAGAGAAGGCTCCCCGATGCAGCCCTCTTAGGCTTTCATTCCGTACAGACGCGCCAGAAGAGGGCGCCGCAGCCCCTCCCCACACGCAGGAGCGCTCGTTACCTATCAGGGATGGGGATGCTCCCTCCCCAAGTCCGTAGCATCCGAACTTGAAAAGTCTCACTTCCCTAGTGGTCACATTCCTTTTCCGGGTCTCCCGGAAATTTGTACAGAAGAAGGATATGTAGTCTTGAAGGTCCGATAAGCGCTCCCTCTGGTCACACTCAGGGTGGGTGGCCTCTGTCCGGTCACCCCTCTGACCCCGGCTGTTAGATCCCACGAGTGCCCCTCGTCAGAAGAGGCTGAGGCAAAGCAGGACCCAATTCAACGGCTTTGCCTTACTGGCCACGCATGGCTTTATGGAAGTGGGCCCGTTCACACCTACAACCTAACAGGCTGCCCCGGCCCCCAGCTGTCCCCAACCCTTCCTTGCTCCTTAAAAAGTGCATGCTATTCTCCTCGATATCGATAGGGGGCAGCAGATATCCTGGCATCCTCGGCTCTCTAAAGGAAGTTTCCAATTTGGAGATCCTCAAGTTGCTCTCCATTATAGGACTATTTTACTTTACCACGGGACGTGGCCTGGCAGTTCCTTCCTGCACTAGCTGACCATTTTGGGAGCCTAACCCCTTTCACCTAGTAAGAGTGATCGTAACTCAATACCGAGCAAAGGTGAAGCTGAGTATTAAAGTGTCCTGGATAATAATTATTGCAGTTGGCCTCCGCTGACCGAGTCAGTTTCATCACTATCGAAGCATGTCAAAGCCCCAGACTTCTCTTTTGGCCTGTCGTTCGTTCAGATTCTCCCACACGCCTAAGCCCTCAGGATGGGGCTGCGAGGAAAGCAAGAGGGAAGAAGTTTATAAAATTGCATCTGCAAGACCCGAGTTGAAGAGAAGGAGGTATAGCTCCGCTCACAGTAAAAACGAGTTTTCTCTGATGCGTCCGCATAACGGAGATGCTTTTCTTTGAACAATGATTATTTCTGGAAAGGATGTTAATAAGGGATTTACATCTCCTATATTTATCTCTACTTTCCACGTTTCATACACAGAATGTGTGTTAGAGAGAGTGGGCAGGGACCACTGACCAGCCTGACAACTTTGTTCAAAATGTTTTACAAAAGCGACAGAAGCTTGATGCTGAGCTCCTGAGCAGCCCAGAACAGACGTCTTCTTTTGGTTTTACTCACTTGGGTTTTGTCCACTTTGTGAGTTGTCAAAGGTGGGGACACTGGAGAAGGGAAAGGTAGATGGACCAATGACATTCCAGTCAGCCACAGAGCCACAGTATGCAGGCGGGTCCCCCCTAGGACCAGTCGGCCCTGATTGCTTTATTTATTTTTTTTTTTAATTTATTTGTCAGAGAGAGAGTATGCATAAGCAGGGGGAGTGGCAGAGGGAGAGGAAGAAGCAGGCTCCCCGCTGAGCAGGGACCCTGACAGGGCCTGGATCCCAGGACCCTGAGATCATGACCTGAGCCAAGGGCAGAGGCTTAACTGGCTCAGCCAGCCAGGTGCTCCCCTGATAGCTTTTTGTAGCTCGTCTGCCTCCCTCCCTGTGCTCCATAGAGAGACAATGACAGTTCACTTCAGTTTGCTGAAGTTTTGAGAAAAAGGAGAAGTAATACCTAGTAGGTAGCGGGCACGCCCTCTGTGCTTTGTGGGGCTTAGCTCATGAGCCCTCCCCGCAATCCTCTAAAAGGGGGTCCCATTATTGCCAGCATTCACTGGCCAGGTAACGAGCAACAACTAGGTCATTTGCCCAGCACCCCAGCTTGAAAGTGGTGGAAACCGGATTTGAATCCAGGCAGCCTTGCTGCAGGACCAACTCCCTTAACCATGACTTTTTGGCCCATCTTCACATGGAGTTTTTCCTACTTCAGATCCCTGGAGGTGCAGAGACTATGCCCTTGGTGACCACGTGGCCGTGTGTAGCCGCATCCATCCTGATCATTTGGGTCCTCTTCCTGATGGGCTGTCCTGTCCAATCAGACGCCACTGGGCCAGTGTGAACCGAGGGTCACTTGGGATGCTACGTATGGTTCCAGAGACTGCCTCCCTCTTAAGCCAAGGAAGAAGCTGTTTCTGGAGAGGACCTTCCTCCTTGGAACAAGGACCCTTGGGGGAGATCTGGCCTTTCCGTGCCTCCATCTGAAAGCTAAGCTCTTCTATGGGAGTCTGGATTGAAGGTTAGGGATGATGGCTCAGAGGGGGAAAGTGTGAAATGGTAATCGCTTTCATATGACACTTGAGAAATGTTATAATAAAGCTGAGTAAATGGGAGCGTGAGTTAGCCCAGTCTTTTGCCTAATGATGTCACCCACTTTCTACTTCCTCCAGCCTATGATTAATAAAAGGGGGATTATTACAGTAACTCATTCCTAGTGGGCAGCAGTGACGTCAGCAACAGCTGAGCAAACTGACTACATTTAGTCGTGCGTGTGTATGTGGGCATTTTTTTTTTTCCCTGTGACTAACATGAAGCTAAGAGCATCTAATAAAACAAAAGCTCCTTGCAATTTGGGAACTTACCGGGTGAACTCTTTTCTACAGGGAGCACCATTTTAATTTTTCTCATGTCATAGTTCAATAATCATATTGGAGTTAGCCAAATGACATGATGGGCTTTCTGCCCCTGTTCACTAATCAATCCCAAATTGATCTCGGCTCTTTGGGAGAAGCTGTTTTCCTTCTAATACAATGGCTCTCCCTTCTTTCATTGGTCTCTCTCACCCTTGAAAAGGAACTCAGTGAAGACCAAGAAAAGGGATGGTGGGCATCAGTAGTTTTTCTGAAAGTTGAAGATGAGTTGTAGAATCTGGAGGTTCTAAACTCTCAGAACATTGCACCTACAGTTTGCTTTTCCAAGCTGATAAAGGCTTACAGAGGTCCTGCTTGCTAGTTCACCTTTGCAAACTTGACCTTCCTAAAATGAGAGCGAGGCACCTGGAAATATTTACTAACCGAGCTGAACCAGAGCCAGGGTGTGCTGTCAGTGTGCACAAAAGTACACAGTGACCGGAATAGTGGCGCTCCCGTCGTGCGGGTCCGGACGTGCCACGGAGCTGCTCCCACAGAGGCATAGAACCTTTGGACTCTTTCTATCAGCACACGAGGGATGCAGCAATTCCCTGATTTAAAAAAAAAAAAAAATACATACAAAAAACTGTCCCGTCCCTGGCCTTTTCTGCGTCTTCCCCTCTGAAGCTCCAATTTGGGAACAGGTCGTGGGGTATCTTTGCGGATAGATGAAGCTGGATTAGAATCAAGATCTCTGCCCTTATGGGTCCAGTGGACTTTCTAGGCTAAACGTGTATGTCCTCAAGACGGCTCCATGGACATCGCTCCCTGAGGGGATCCGGGGAGAGAAATGATGACAACAGTCCATCGGATGGGTTCTTGTGAGTATTTTCCTACTCTTCTGGGGCAACAGGAAGGTCCAACCCTGTAGCAGAGGTTTCCTGTTTGGCTTAGAACTGAGTTATGCGAAACAATTTGGAAATATATATTGGCTGGCAAGGACTTTGTGTGCACATTTACTCAGTTCTTATTCATGAGAATGGTTTTTTTTTTCCCCTCCTCACTATATGTTTTTTGGTAGAAGATCATGTCTCTCTATATATTGAGTTTTTCCTAAGTAGTAAATGGTTACTTCTTGGGAAGAAATCCAGGCATTTCTGAATCATTTGGAAGTAGATTGGGGCCTCAGGTTCCAAAATAACCATCTACCTGAGGAGACTGTGATTCACATGTTGGAGTTGATGAAATGGCCACAGGGTGTCTAAGATATTCCGCTCAAGGGTGTCTCTTCATCTTAAAACAATCTCTGACTGGCCCCCTCCTTTCTGGATGAGCCCAGTCGCTCTGGGATTAAGTCATGAGCCAGGCAAGTTGGTCTCATCATGTGGAGAACAGCATTTTACTTCTAAGTGAGTTGGATCCAGGAAAATTCCCTCTTGTGGGTCTCAGCAACACCAGTGGGTGACGACCACGGTGATTTTCCAAGACATGGGACCCTGCACACAGTCCCATTCCCCCACCTCCACCTCCACCCCCCAGGCTTTAAGGAAAGCCCCACCTGTCAGGGTACAGCCTTCCTCAAATAGTCCATACCATTTCCTCTTAAAAGGGAAGTTTGGAGAATATAATCTTGCTTGGAACAGGCGTTAGGATTTAGGAAAGCATTCTGTTTTATCTCTTTGGATATTGACTCTGTGTCATTCCCCTAAGGTATTAAACAAATAACACCAAGCTCCATCATATTTGTTTGCTCAGGGAGAAAGGTGCGGTAATCTCACTTTTGTGAATTTTGCTTCAGGGAATTCTCCATTGTGTGGATTTATCTGACACCGGATTGCTAAAATGAACAACTCATTCTTCCCTCACTTACCCTTCTCCAGGAGTCTCTTGTCTCCTAACAACTTGGGTGTGGGCCAGCTCATGTCTTTTCATTGCTGGTCACCAAGGTTCTGCTTTGGGTTGGAACACAAAGCCAGCACGAAATGTCTAGCGGCTGCACTGGACAGTTAGTGGGGATGGCGACAATGTCACCCCAGAGGTACCCTTGTTCTGTGTCAGTATCTCTGTGGGGTGTGGGCCTCCATGAATCAGGAAGCACAAGACATGCGAGGAGGCAGAATCACTTAAATTATGAAGATTTTGCCTAGTTGCCAAGGCCCCTTGGAGCACACCTAGGAAGGGAATTAGGTGAAACTGGAAAATTTAAATTCTTGATCAGGGTTTCTCAACTGCAGAACAATCACCATTTGGAGCCCGATAACTTCTCCGTTTCTGGGGGCTGATCTATGCATGGCAGCATCCCGGGTCTCTACCCACTAGATGCCCTTAGAACTTTTCTTCCCTGATACGTCAGGCGAAATTGTGTTCAAACATTGCCTAATGTCTCCTGGGGAGGAAAATCATCAACCGCTACTGTAGACGGGAAGAATAGTTTACTGGGTTTTTTCTTCTCCTTCTCCACCTTTTTCTCCTCCTTCTCCCCCTTCTTCTTCTATTTTCCTAATCATTTCAGTCGTAGCATCTGAGTTCCCTCGGTTTAGATAAGACATTTCCAAATACTCAGCAAACAGAGAAGCTGTACACAGTACAAGGCTTCGTGGGCTATTCTGGTGGTTCTCAGAGAAATATGAGGTTTAGGAATTGGGTTTGGGATTAACTATTTCTGACCCTGTTATTTTCTAATGAGTTTTGGAGGAATTTTAATGTCTCCCTCTCCCTCTCTGGCTGTGTTGGTTGCTTGATTTGACTTAAAAGCAGACAGCTTCCAGGTTCAACTGTGGATCTGGAATGCTGATCCTTCCTTGTCCCAAGTCTCTCTAACTAACCCAAGGGCCCAGGCAATGGGCAGGCTCCGGCTGTCCAGGAAACAGGCAGGGCTTGCCAACCCTGTATTCCATCTCAACCATTTGACGAGACTCCTGATCTCACTGCAGCAAATATCACTCTGGATCCTGCCCACGTTTTCTGGATTCTGAGCTGCCTCTGGAGGGAGTCACGGCTCCCCACTGAGGCAAGGCTTTCCTGCCTTGAACCCAGAATAACACGGCAGCTGCTGAGAACACCTCGAGTCTTTTTGATTTCTCTCCATAGTCACGTTTTATGTTCCGTTTCCCAGACGGGATGAACCAGAATTCATGCTTTTTTGGAAACAGATTTTTCATAGGAAGGAACGAAAACACCCTGAGTTGTCAGCGGCAGAGTCCACGCTCCGAACCCCCCCCCCCAGCCTCCTGCCATTTCAGCTGAATCAGATGACAACTTGCTGGTCACCTGCTTGGGGCGTTTGTGTCCCCTGGCGTGTATTTTTCACCAAATAACAGCAGTGCGTGAACCGCAGGGAAAATAAGAGAGCCGTGAAAAACGGCCCCGTTTTCTAGGCCTGTCTCCTTGTTCCAGGAGTAGTGAGCAAAGAGACCAATTAATAGCATGGATGAAAGCCGAAGGACATACGGTTTGCCTGAGAAGAAAAATGAACATTCTTGCTTCTTGATCTCTGCCAACTTTGTACGGGGACAGCTGCTGCCACGGGTAAACACCACTATAAGTTAGCCGTGCCCTAAGGTGTGTGGCACCACAGGCCACAGGGAGGCCCCCCCCCCGGGGACGCCAGTCTCTCCTCTCTTCCCACCACTGAGCTCTTATCCTTAAATGAACTTTGTTTTTTGACCAGCTCACTAATTGTGATTGAAAACACCAGCTCCCCAGCAAGGCACAAGCACTGGAGTTAGCAGCAGCAAGACGGGCCCTAATTGCTCCATTTACATAAAAGTAGAAACATACAACGTCTAAATATAAATCTCTGGCACATCGTGCCTTTTGCAATTACAGTAAAATAAGGTACCACAGTTTCCCTCCCGGCTCCTTCTCGCAGCAAGCTGCTCCGCCGGGTTCTCCAGGGGCCGCTCCTCGAGGCGAGAACAGAGCCCCTGCAAGCGCTTGGGCGAGTAGTCGGGAGCTTTGTGAAGTCGCCAGTAAATCAGGCCGCCTGCACTAGGTGGAAAACGCGGTGGCAGCGGGCCACCGTGCTAGCGCAGAAGCGGGTCGGACCCAGCTCCACGCGGGGGAAGGGGACAGCTCGTGGGGCGTGAGCGCTCCCCGCGCGCCCCTGCCCGCGCCGCCGCCCTCCCGCGGGTCCCCGCGCTGGTCCCTGACCCCGGCCCTGCTTCCGACCCTGGCACCGAGGGCTGGGTTCAGAGATTCCCAGCTGCACTCACTGAATAGAGATTCCCCCCCACCCTCTCTTTCTCCCCCTTCGCTGAATTCTTTAGCTGCCAAAAGGGGGGAAAAATCAAGAGCTGCTCTTAAAAGAAGTTGCCCTTGCTGGTGCTCGGGGTAAAAATAGAGGCGGCCGCTTCGGAGCGGCTTGGCCCAGACTCCGGCGCCGCGAGCCGGGCTCGAGCAGCGGCCGCGTTCCGGCGTGATCCCTGGGAGCTGCCAGCAGGTGTTGCTCAAGGTACAGTAGCAGGCCGAGCAGCGGGGACCGCAGGGCCGGGCGTGGGGACGCTGCGGGGGGAGGGGGCCGGAAGTGAAAGAGAAACCAAACCGAGGCTGGAAAAGGAGATGCTTGTCAGGAGTTGGGCTGACCCCTGGGCCCTGAGTTCGGCAGGCAAGAGCTCTTTCCCGGTCCTCGAGATGCGACCCAAGTTGTTTTAACCTGCCTGTGTCCTCTAGGCCCCCACCCCCCCCCGCCCCCACCTTAATTTCCACGGAGTGAGGAGGCATTTCCAGCGTGGCTCAGCTCTAAGGCTGGGGATTCAGGTAGAGGATGACATCACTGCGGGTGGGCTGACCCGGTAAGTGGGCACCTCGGTGGCATCCGGGGGCCAACTCGATCTGAGTCACACACACATGTAGAAGAAGGTCGCTCCTCTAGAAGGGGCTCTACACGTCTCTGGGACACGAATGTGGACAGAAAGCCCCCAAGGCATCTCCAAAAGAGTATCACCTGCGATCTTCTGAGCATGCCCTTGACCCTGCAGTTGAGTATTGTGGATCCCACTTGATAGGCCCAGACACTGAGGGCTGAGGTTCTGTTGGGTAGCAAACCATGGAACAGGGTCTGTCTGATCTGGGTTTGTTTTGTGCCCCCAAAGTCATAAACACGATGGTATTTCCAGGACACCAGGGTTCATGCCTGGGGTGGGGGTGGGGGGACAGGGGGTTTCAGAGGCCCTGCCTGCCAGGGCTGTCCAGGAGTGCTCATCAGAAAGGCTGGTGAAGTTCCTTTCTTCCATAGAGGTTGAGTCCCTCCCTCCGATTCCAAACTGATTGGCAGGGAGTTTTGGAGTTAACCAGAACTGATCCTGTCTCTATCTTTCCTTCCCAGACTCCCTCTGTTCTTCTACAACCTAATGATTTAATTTCTTACTTTATTTCTGCGTATGCAGTTCTTAGACTACCCCCCCACCCCAATGCACAGCTCACCATCCACACTCTCTCTGTGCTTAGCCAAGGCAGACCCTCCCACACAGCAAACTTTTGGTGTCCTAAAGGAACCTTCTCCAACTACACATCAGGAGGCCAGAGCCTCTATATTTTGCTTGTGGGCACAGTGAAAAGTTTATTTTATGCATGTTAAATCCTGCATACAAAACAACATATCTGGTCATATGGCTTTCATTAGCTCCCAATTTTGCACATTTTATTCAACTTGTCATGAGTCCCGGCTCATGCTTCAGCTTTGCTCCTTCAAACAACCCTTCCCCACTGTGCTGGTCTGAAGATTCCTCCCAACTGTGTTATTTCTCAGCCTTGCTAGCAACCCTCTCCCCCAACAGAAACTCTCACCATCTTAACTCCTATTCCAAGGAACGTTTGTTTCTTTTCATTAATCTCATGTTATATTCGCAACAACTTAGAAATCACAGGACTGGCAGTTCTGATAAAGAAGAATGATGTGTGAGCTTGCTTTCTTTCTCTGTTAGTTGGATTGGAATTCTTAAAGACTTGGGAAGGATAGGTACAAAGTTCACTAGCAGAGAATGAGTATTTTCCAAGTTCTGGGTGATATGTGATTCATGAAGCAGACACTCAATTTCAAGACATAAAATCATAGTGTAAGTCAGGGAAGGCAGACCATTCTCATATAGGTAAACATATTTTCCCCTTTTTCTCCCCTCCATGAAGGATCTTATTTTAAAAAGTAAAATCAGAATCCCCATAAAGAGCACTGCAAATTTTCTTCCCTGTAAGAAACAATAAAATACTTTGTAAATAGAGGCAACTTCATGAAGTAACAGATGTTTTATGTGAAGACATAAAACTGAACCTGAATATAATGAGAAGTGTGTGCTCGAGCAGTAAAAGTTGGAAGCTGGACACTCAGGGAGCTCTAGCTGTTCAATGTCAGTGTTTTTCTAAAAGGTAGTCTAGTCGGTCAGAGGTTTCCCTGGCTCTCGGTGATCACCAAGTAGTGTCCCAGCAGCCAAGAAAGGCTTTCCATTAGATAATGAATTATGAAATATGTCTCACACTGGAAAAACCAGTCATCTGCTGATGTCATGCTGATTCTAACCAATCCCAAACAAAGCCCCAGCCCTCCTCTGTTTGAGTGGTACCAATGTGTGAGTGTGCAAAGAAGTAGTACAGTATAAAACTTCAGAGTGCCAAAACCATGAAGAGGAACTCCTCAGACAGCTCTTACCACATGATCCAAGAGTCTGCTGGTGGAAGAGAGAGGACCGGAAAGGTAATGCTTTTTAACTCTTACTTAGGAGGTCTTGACACATGCAGAGTAGTTCAAAAGGTTGGAAGGAATTTACTTACTGCTTTTCCAGGCACGTTGTTGATTTGTACCTTTGATATGATCCAGGCAGCTTAATACAGCTTTTAATAGTAGAACATGCAAATAGACGGCGTGTGTATTCAACCCACTCAGCACTTATAGACAAGTACATATGCCACAGAGAAAGCTGTTTTTAAGAGCTCCACTCACCACCAGTAAATTCAGGGAACACACACACACACAGACAGAGGGGATCCAAATATTGATAAGCTGCCCTTATCTCCGTGCGGCTCTTAGGACCCTCTGAGTTGTTTGGAGTCATTAGACCTAGAGTTTTATTTCAGACTCTCTTGTAAAATTTAATTGGGCTACAAAATGCTTTGGGTGCTGTACATGTGATGCCAAATACGGTAGATTATGTTAAGTTTTGTATTTCAAAGATGTTTGATTAACGGGTTATAACACAGCTGCCCCCTCCCCATTCTCTATCACCATTACCCCTACTTAAAAAAAAAAAAAATTAGACTCTTTAAGGAATGTCGACCAGGTCTTAAGAAGAAGAGCAGAGTAATTGATGTTCCTGGAGAAGAAATCCCAAACTGTGATAGGTGGCTTGGAACAGAGAAAGTCTTGCAAGTAATTGTTTTGGAAAAGGGGGACAGGGTGTCAGATTCAGAAAAGCATTGTTATCTCTGCAAACTGTAATTTTACCTTAATGTCACAGTTTCCTCACCCTCCTCCTCTTGCCCTCAGATCCTAGGCTTGTAGTAATGATATTTATTAACTTTTTCCACCCAGAGCTCATTGCTTAACTACAAAACTCTGAACACACTAGGTGTCAGATATAAGCTGACTATATCTACAGAAACTGAGGGCTTATGTGTGGGAAAGAAACCGAGAGAAAGAAAGCTTTAACAGATGGACTTCTTAAAGATACTTCTGCATGATAAAAGCAATAAGACAGAAAATGAAAAAAGGGTGGTGGGGGGGAGAATAAAAAAAACTCAGAGAGGCATTGTTTAAAAATTCACATTTTTCTTTTTCTGTGAACGCTGAAATCCATGATGATTTCATCTGTGCTGTTCCTTTGGGGGGATAAAGGAGCCATCAAGGGGCCCAGTCCAGGAACACGTTGGTCCAGGACAGGGTAGGAGGCAGGCTGAAAAAGTCTCACAGGGCAGAGGAAATCATTGGTCAATTTATTTTGGAGAGTCCTTTCCCCTGGGACCAGTTATCCAAGTCCTAGGAGCACACTGTTTGTAGGAAATAATGTGGGAAAGGCCAAATGAACTTTGCATTTTATCTGTTAAGTCCGGGCTGGAGGTGGTGGGCTGCAGTGTGTGTGTGTGTGTGTGTGTGTGTGTGTGTGCCTGCGCGCGCAGGGCAGAAGGGGGCGGCGGCGGTTAGGGAGAGGGGAGAGAGTTTCAGGTGACAGGAGCAGGTAGAATATTCCCTGTGAATCCTTCAGTGCCTGGTTGCGTTTTGCAGTTGGGGAAAGTAGAGTGTCTGAGATGACCCCAGACAGCAATTCTATTCCGTTCCCTCAGATCCCCCACCAGAGCGGGTGACCCTGAACATTTAAATATGAATGAATGGGAAGCCGGCAACCTCCAGGACTCCCTCTCCCCAGCCCCTCTGCCCTTGACCCCCACTACCTGTCTGCCCACCTCCTGGAACCCCTGGCCTTGCCTCAGGAGGCAGGGGCGGGGGGTGCGGGGTGGGGGGGTGTCACCTAGAGCTGCAGGGTGGAGGGCCCTGGGGGCAGATCCTTTCAACCTAGTCATCCCCGGAGATTGGGACAGTGCCTTCCAGTGGGGTTTTCTTTCCCCTCCAAAAGAGGAAGAAGGTGAAGCAAGGGGACTGGGCAGAGAAAGCAAAGGAAAGGGGGGAGGGAAGTAGAACAAAATTAGGAGGATTTCTTTCAGAAGGGAAAGTAGAACTCCTGAGAATGGTGATATCTGAAGAGAGGTGTGTGTGAGGGAACAGTGAGCAGAAGGAAAGCAGCCTGTCAGAAAACGGGCTGTCCCTCCCCTTCCTAATCACAGCCTCTACTCACAAACTCCCTCCCTCGCCCATTCACGCACTCACTTAGGACCAATCGTTCTCTCTCCTCTCTCTCTCTCTCTCCTTCTCTCTCTCTCCCTCCCTCTCTCCCTCTCTCCCCCTCGTGCGCCCTCTCCCTGTCTCTCTCTCCCTGTCTCTCCCTCCCTCTCTCCCTCCCTCCCTCTCTCTCCCTCTCCCCCCTTCTCTCCTCTCTCTCCCGTTCTCCCTGTCTCTCTCCCTCCCATCCTCTCTCTGTCTCTGTCTGTCCCCCCCCTGTCTCTCCCTCCCTCCCTCCTTCTCTCTTACTCGGAGACAGTCAGAACTCTCCTCCCTGACAGCCACAAACCTACAGCACTGACTGCCTTCCGAGAGGGAACCTGCAAACAAAACTTCACAGAAAACTTTTTGTTCTTGTTCCAGAGAATTTGCTGAAGAGGAGAAGGGGGAAAAAAAAATAAAAAATTAAAAAACAAAAGAAAGAAAGAAAGAGAGAAAGAAAAAAAACAACACAACACAACAACAACAACAAAACCTGTGCGCGAGGGGGGAGGAAAAGCAGGGCCTTTTAAAAAGGCAATCACAACAACTTTTGCTGCCAGGATGCCCTTGCTTTGGCTGCGAGGATTTCTGTTGGCGAGTTGCTGGATTATAGTGAAGAGCTCCCCCACCCCGGGATCCGAGGGGCACGGCGCGGCCCCCGACTGCCCGTCCTGCGCGCTGGCCGCCCTCCCAAAGGACGTGCCCAACTCTCAGCCGGAGATGGTGGAGGCCGTCAAGAAGCACATTCTGAACATGCTGCACTTGAAGAAGAGACCCGAAGTCACGCAGCCGGTGCCCAAGGCGGCGCTTCTGAACGCCATCCGAAAGCTCCATGTGGGCAAAGTGGGGGAGAACGGGTACGTGGAGATAGAGGATGACATCGGCAGGAGGGCAGAAATGAATGAACTCATGGAGCAGACCTCGGAGATCATCACGTTCGCGGAATCAGGTCGGTGCGGGCGTTCGCGGGTGGGGGCGGCGCGCCCCGGGCCGGCCGGCCGAGGAGGAACTTGCGCCCGCGGCGGCGGCGGGGCGCCCGGGGGAGGTCACTCGGCGGCGGGCGCCGGCGACGGCGGCGGCCGGAGGGCAGGCGGGGGAGCGGGCTGCGCCCGCACGGGATTCTAGCCCGACCCCGGCCGCGGGCGGCTCGCTCGCACTTGCTGAACTCGGCCGGTCGCCCCGAGCGAGCTGCGAGGGCCGGGCTGCGTCTGGACGCCCGCGGTGCCCGCGGCTCGCTCGCCCTGCCTCGGGAACTGGCTCGGAGCAGCCCCGAGGGGGAGCCCGGGCGTCTGCGGGTGCGGGGGGAGGGGGTCCAGGAGGCCCCCGGACCGCATCCAAAGTTTCGGGGGGGGGGCGTGCGCGGAGTGCGGGGTCGCGGGGAACGGCACAGATGAAGTCATTGTCTTCCAGCGAACCTTCCCTTTAAAAGTCTAGCCAGGGGCCACCCCGGGGAAGGAGGGCATGCTTCTGATTAGTGACAGCCCCTTCTCCCTTCAGAAACTCCGTCTTCCGGGAGCACAGGCATCACCTTCCAGGCAGGGAAGAGGGACTTTGGGGGACAGCTGACACTGAGCCGGCAGTCACTTTTGGAACACTGACTTTTTTGCTCTCTCAGCAACCGCCGCCACCACCACCACCAAAAGAGAGTTTTGTTCTCTGCAAAGTTACTAAGAGCTCTCTGCCAAGGAATGCAACCTTGACAAAGTGCTTCAGATACTACGCTGAACTCTCACTCAATCCTTAAGAGGAAGAACTTTAATAGGTTCCAATCATTGGCTCAGGACCACAGGAACCTGTTGCTGAGTAGGCAGATACCTGTCAGAAGTGTGGCCACAGACGTGGAGGCAGATTATTTTTACAGTTAGGGGACTCAGACCCGTCGCATGCGGCAAGCCCGTGCACGCCCGGGCACACAGATGTGTTCATACCCTGTTACTTTCACGGTAATGCCAGCCTAAAGAATCATATCTCTTGCCAAACCCATGTGAAAGGAATGCCATTGTTTTGTTTGGTGGAGCATATGGCCAGTAAAGTACGTGCAGGGACTCCCAGCATATCTGTTTAAAAGTTTGCCGCAGCAGTATAAACAATTAAGGCAACACTCAGAATTTCCAATCCTGAAAACCTGTTGACTCAGATGTTCTGTTTTCAAGAAAACCGTGCCAGACCTGGGCATCCTTTTGGGGAGCAGATAGCCTGCTTGGCTTCCTGGCTTCCCTGGTGAGAGAAGCCCTGCTGCCCTACAAGCTTCCTGGCAGGACAGTCTCTCTCTCTCTCTCTCTCTCTCTCTCACCAGAAGCTTCTCTTCAAAGAAGGGCTCTCTTTCTCTAAAGCTCTTTCTAGATGCAGGCCCCAAAGGACACGATCCTTAGAACTTTATCTGTTAAAGTTTATTGAGGAGACCAAGTCAGGGTGGCCTTTCCACCTTGCCACTCACCTTTCCTGATGGCAGGGCAGGGAAGAAAGTGCTTTACTGACATTCAGTCCCATGGAGGGGAACGGATTCCAGTAGTCTAGAGGTCTGTCTGCTCCCTGTGCTGATACAAAGGGAACCCGTATAGGTTTTTATATACCAGTTACTACACATGATGGCTTGAATTTCAGGCCCTACTCCATTGGCCTTACCTGTGTCAGATGACTAAGTATACCTATTCCCTGGGACCACTATTAACATACACCTGATGCTGGAGAAAGCCTTGCTTCCTGACCTAGCTGACTTGTCTAGCAAATCCCGCTCTTGGCATTGAGAGGTTCTGCAGTGAAAGAATTTGACCTTTTACATTCTTTCTTACTTATGGCCTTCATCTCAGAGGCCATCTTTTTCTCATTTATAGGAAATCTTGCCCTTTTTTTCCTTTTTCTTTCCCGTTAGGTGTTTAGTTTAAAAGAAATTGAGTTACTTTTTTAAAAGGTGATTCATTGGACTCACGTGTTGACTCCAGTTTAAGGTTTGTAATGGAAAACTTCTCCTGGTTGAGTTTACAACTCGACTTCGGGTGAGCTGCTGGAGTCCCAGAGAAGGTTTATGACACACTTACTTATTTTTCTCATCTGAGAAGTTTCACACATCAACTTCAGGTTGATTTACTAGGATTTCGTGGAATTAATGATTGCTATCTGGGCAGCTGATTCTCCAAGAGGAGTGCCAGATGAGTATTTTGTTGCTGATTTTGCCAACCAGTAAAGAGTTTTATCATCTGACTATACAAAAATGTCTTGCTCCTTTTGGAATAACTCAACCTTAATGATATTCAAACTATGTCAAATGTAAGAACTTGGAGAATAGCAGACGGTATTCATTTTTCTTTCCTCCACAAACTCTTTTTTGTACAGTGTGGAAGGCTGTGAGTCACTGCCACCGAGACCCGGGCCACAGAGGCATACCCATAGATGTGTCTTTCAAACTTAAGATTCCCCGGTTGGGGGGTTTCATGTCTAATTTTTGCCTCAGCCCCTCTTGATGGTTAACTAAAGCCCATGATGTGGCCCAGCAGTGAGGGGCCACCAAAAACTCAAGTGCCTAGAACTCTTGGAACTGAGTTTGTCCCATTTGGGCTCAGGTGGAAGGTTCCCCATCTTTGTAAAGTTGATACGAGTTGTTACTAACTGAGGGGTGAGGAATTGCACCCTGACCCCCTGAAATTTCTCCCAACAGATCAAAATTATTTTTTTGTAACACATGTCACCCAAGATGACTGCATTCTCAGGACAGCTGGCACAGAATGCTCTGTGTCTACCTGAAGACCTTAAAGGAGAAGAAGGGATGGGTAGGGTCAAGTGCGCTCTCTGTGTAATTGTCAGCCAGGCTGAAATCAGTGGCCTTCTCAATGGCTCAATCTTATTTTACCTTCTTGTGATCTGTGACAATATCTGGTCAGTGTACAGTAACAGCATATTACCGAGTCTCCATATGCTGCCAGATTTATATGCTGATTATGGTAATCAACATAGCAATTGACAACACTTGTTGAAGAACAGATAGGGACAGAAGGACAAAGGAAGCCCCAGGAAATGCACAATGCTGGCTAAGCCCAGGTGCTGTTGAAAGCAACATATAAATCTCCCCCGCTTGGAGGATTCCCGTTACAGAAGGGTTGAATTAGAAATACGCACTTGCCAAACGGGGGTCTAAGAAGGCTGGCTTGGGGGACTATTTTTCCCCAGCCCAAGAAAGTCATCTCAAGCCAGAGCTGACTCAGACCGATTTCATGCCAGCCTAAGGAAATTTCCTGTGAGTTACCCTGCACTGAAGGGTGCTTTTAGGGGTTACACACTTTCTTCTCTCGATAATGAAAAGTGATGGGCCACAAGAGGGCGCATTCCAAAGACTTTTGCTCCTCAGCGGTTAATCTAGGGAAAGGCATTTTCGGCTCCTGGAAGCCCCATTCTGTAGCGCCCAAATCTTGGTACCTATCCGTTGCCCCCTGCTTTCTCTCATCCTCCAGAAAACGTGAGGATTTTATGGGATGGGAGAAACATGGCTCTCTGGGACCCAGTAAATGAGACGGAAGAAAGGAAGTGGGGATTCTAGTGATACATGGGAGCATTCTGGAGCTCTGTGGAGGACAGAGGAATGAAACATTTCAGAAGCAAACAAAGCAGAGCATGGAGAAGTGTGACCATGAATCATCAGCAACGCTGATCTGCTCACACATCTCTCCCTAAGATGGCTGGCTGCCTGGCTTTGACCAAAATGCCTTCAACCTCCCCTCATTGTGTGGCCTGGTTTGCCTGTCTTATCAATGCTTTTCACCAGCAACAAATGACAAGTGACTTCCAACAGGGAGGAAAGGGCTGTTTGCTGTGAGAATCTGGGTACAGCTTCGGAAGATACGTTTGTTTCTAAACTGAGCGGGGAGCCAAATGGGGGAGAAGAAACAAGAAGCAAGATGCCTCGTGGTTTGGGCCTGTGACGTAGGTGGGTCGGAGTTAGCGTGGGGGAGCCCTCAGAGGATAGAAAGTCAGCTTTCATATATGGAGAACTGGGAGTCATACCTTCTCAGGCACTTTTAATGAAAACCTGTATTTGTCTTGGCCCCTTTTGCTAACCTGTACTGGAGCGTGAGCTGTCGATCAGAATTCCTCATACTCCAGAATTCCTCATACTCCCAAACCAAAAGTGCAAAAGTTCTCAGGAACTTTGGAAGAAGTCGCTGAAATTTCTGTAGGTTGAATCTTAAGAATTTTTTCTACTTCTTTTCGGAACCTAAAACCCCGTTATCTCTCTCTTTCTCTCTCTATTTATTTCATCACCACTGAAATGGAAGACACAGGAATGTCGCCTGGCATTTACAATTCAATAGCAGATCAGAAGAAAAAAAAATAGGAAGGCTAACAAAACCAATCCAGATAATTTATGACCAAACTTGTAGTTCTGCTCCAAGGCAAAACCCTCGGCTTCAGGTTAAGGGAGGCATCACCTCTAGGACCTCACTTGCTGCCTTCTGCAGAAACCCCTGGAAACAGTCCAAATGCAGAGTTAGTGACTCAGAGGACACGCATGCGCACCTGGTTGCCCCGTATGCTCCCACCAGTGACCGCACCATCTACGCATAGCGAAATCTGGGTCCAGAATGCAAAATTGAAGTAACTGCCGCATTTCACAACAAGGCTTTTCCCCCATCTCGAGTTAAAATCCTCCATAAACAACAAGATTTTCCACATTCACATTAGAGATGGAATTATTACCCCTATGTACAAGAGCAGGATGCTTTAAGCAGGAACACGGTGAGGAAAACAAAACGGAACACAAACCAAATACTCTGTGTATCTGTGTGTGTGTGTGTGTGTGTGTTGCTTATTTCATTGGAAATGTTCATACGCCCACAGATCTGAGGTGAGGGCTTGAGGAAGAGCAGAATTTTGAGTCTTGGCGTGGGGGATGGGAACAACCAGGGGCTTGGTTGCTTAACCCTCGGCAGGCCTGCTTTCCTGCTTGAGTTCTTAAAAATATCTGAAAAATTCTGAGAGCAAAGGAAAAAAGGTGCTTTGGGGATTCTTCCTTGCAGCTTTTGGTCTTTCCTCTGTTGCAACCCCTTGCCCAGCAGCATTTCAAAGGTCTTCCCTGTAAGGTGCCATCTTTATACCTCCTACTCATTCTTATGCACCTCTCTCTCTGCCCTTGGTTTTGTGTCCACCGGGCTCATAGAGGTTTAAGTGATGAAATATTATCACCCACATGGGTTTGCGTGGGACTTTCTTAGTGAATTACTCAGGCAGAGAGGCTGTGATACAAGACTTGCTCACGAGCCTCTCGGGAGGGAAAAAATAGCACAGAGGATGAAAAGAATATTATCAGAGAGTAGGTAATGAAAGGTTAGCAAAGCCAACAGCTATATCTAGGTAGCTAGGTAATAATGCAGGAACCCAGTGCGCACCTGTACCAACTAATCTGTACCTGCTCACAAAGCATTGTGGGAAGGCTTCCATTACAGGATTTGATGCAGGAGATCGTTAAGTCAAACCTGAAACTGATCAGTAATTGATCCTAAACACCTCAGCCTCAGGCAACCTCCTTCCATTTTTCAAATTGCTATGCCTAGAGATTTGAGGACTGGAGCATTCTCAAAGCACCACCGCAGTCTAACACTCTCTCTTAGGTCAGATACAGATAAAGGGAATAGAATCAAGTGACAAGTTCTATTTTTCATACCTAAGAAATTTGAGGGTTGTAATATCTTTCTGAAACCTACAGCCCTGATAAATATTAATCATCTCAGCTTCTAGCTGTCTCATTCTCTCCACCCCCTTCTGCAATGAAAGCTAAATGTAAAAGAGAAAACAAAAACAAAAACAAAAAAACATTGCACTGTTTAATAAGTCAAATACAATAGAACTTTTAAAATGTACCTGCATGTAAGGTAGACATTAGGAAGACTTGCATCTCTCTCTTCCCCCTGTTCTCCTGAGCATTATGGCAACAGCATTTTCATGAAATTGGATCTGTTTTATTTTTTTTCCCTGATAAAATATCATGCAATATACAAATAGCAGTTCCAGAAATGGACACCAGGAGAAGGAGGCGACAGGCATGTCAATTAGTAGGGGGAAAATCCAAATGTCAGAAATATGGGGGAGAGATTCAGCAAGCAGGCAATAGATGTGAATACAGGAACAGTCTTTTCAAGCTCAGATAATTAAACCGATGCGTAAATCAGCCCTGTGCTTCTCCACACACGCGGGCGATGCCACACAGTTAATTATTAGCCAGGACCAGGTTGAAAGTCATTTTATGATGCCTCCCTGATCCTAATATAACAGCACCTGACAGATTGAGCCCCCTCTAATGAGCACTCTCTTTGTACGATCCTCTCTCAGGAACACTAAATCATTTGCTTCCGAGTACAGCTGCTTGTGAAGAAGGGGTGGGGCTAGCTCATGCCTTAGAAACCTGCCCTGGTGGAATGAGGGGCTGTCCTGTGGGCTGTTCCTGGAAGCCAGGGACCTCAGCCTCCCTGGCCCCTACAAAAGCAATCTGCATGTACTCTAGCTCCTTGGATCAAGTCAGCCAATTAGCCCACCCTGGCCCCCGCCCCACCCCCAGCCTCTGTAGACATTCTGGACTCGCTTCTTAGAAAGCCCACCGTGGGCTGGTCCACACTGCCATGGGGATCCTCTCTCTACCGGAGGAAGGACCATCTATCTACCTTCCCCAGCCCCTCCTGCCAAGCCGGGGGGAAAAGCAGAGAGGATCTTGTGGGAATGAGTTACCTGAAACCCAGAGAACTTTCCCATCCCAAGGACGAGTCAGAGTCTCCAGTTTCACACTCTTTCCTAGAAAAACAAAACACAGACTCGGTGCCCTCTGGCTTCTCTAATTTAGCAGCTACTATCTCTCTGTCTTTACAGTGGCACCCCGCACAGAGTAAGGTTTCAGAACAGCAGGTAGCTTGTTACTATTCTCTGAGGGACACTGAGGGCGGTTCCTGCACTCCCATCCAGGGGCGGCTGTCTGGGCTTGGGGAGCTTCCAGAAGGACCCTACCCCTTCAGATCTGCTGCTGAATGTCTTTAAATTTAAATCATTAAGCTCTCCCTCCTGGAATCTTCTCTTTTTTCTTCCCTTCCCCGCCCCCCCCCAAAAGCCAAACAGCATATCAGAAAACCCACCAGCTTTTAGCAAAGAGGAATACTGTCTTCACGTCTTGAAAAGAAATCACGTTCCTTAAAAAATGACAGTCTCCCCTCCTTCTAACTGCTCTCTACTCTGGTGATCTAATCGCGAACCTAGCTTTATCATTCATTTTAACCCCTGCCAGAGATCCAAGGCTGGAGCAGAGGGACCTCCCCCAACCCCTCCACCCCACCACCTCCCACCACCAGCACCACCACCTTGGAGGCCAACGTGCTAGCGACTTTATACCAAGATGCCAGAGAATCTTTTGTATACACATGTAGCCTTTCCTGGCCCTGGCCTCAGTAATTTACCACTATCAGAATCACAGCATGCAGTGTGTGTTAAATTAAGAACAGAATCTTCAGTGCGCAATGCACAGAAAAGCCTGCCTTCTGATGCAAAGAGAACTTGAAACTGTGCCGAAAATTTATAGTACCGTAAACATCTCAGGGCCGAGAGTGATAAGTATGGCTGGATTTCCGTTAGCTATAGAAATCCAGGCAGGGAGACCCTCCCAGGGAGTTGCGAGTTCTAAGATGACCTTCCCCAACATTGTTCTCTAATTTGCGTCCGGGATGCGTGTACGCTGGACAGTTGTCAGCAGGTACCCACAGGAGGCGGTCGGGCAAAGAGGGCATGTTTCATAGACCAGCGAGCGGTAAAAGTGTGACTGAGGGAAGCTGTTTCCTCGATCGGAACGTTCCAGTCTGGACACCTGTTCCTCGCAGTAAATGTTGCCGCGTGTATAGACACACAGGTGCTTATGGAAAGAAAAGAGAACGGTTTAAGTTAGGCAGGAACTGCATGGTCTCTGAATCCAACTGCCTTGCCAGTGTGGGGATCTCCTTTCTGTTAGTAGCAGTTGCTATAATTGGGGCTCATTAAGCTGCATTCAGAAGGGAAGGAGGCAAAAACGGGGGATGCAGCAGTGGGAGGTGGATCTCTTAATCTAACATGACTGGATGCTGAGGACGTGGTTGCCTCGTTCCTGGGGCCGTGACAGTGAATAAGATAGATAGGATCTCAGACCAGGGGCGTCCTAAATCAGATTGGCAGGGGGGTCAGGGCGGTCAGGGATTGAACCCTTATCAAGCAAGGGCAGCCAATGAAGGTGATTTATTGAGAACAGGAGTGTTCTAGGCAGGTGTCACTGCCTGGAGGTGAGAAAGTGTAGCGGTACAGCTGACCTTGAACAAACACCGTGTGGCTGCACCACAGAGGACGGGGCACTGGGAGAGAGCTGGTGGTGAAAGTGAGGCAGTCAAGGTCATGCCCAGAATCCCAGATAGTTTCTGTTTTATACCTGCTTCATGGAGCAATGATTGGAAAGGGGCCTGGCTCTATGCTGGAGAACCAAATGCAAGAAAAATCTGCTGCAGGGACCCGGGAAAGAAAGAACAGAGGGGTGGGGCAGGTCATGCATGGCCAAGGCGGAGTCTAGCTCGGTGGGCACTAGCTCCACTTACTTACATGGGGGGGTGCCTGTGTATTTCTGTGGGAATAGCATCACTTTGACAGCTTGCTAGAGCTCACAGTGGGTTTTCTTTCTTTCTTTCTTTTTTAAAATTATACTATTCTTTTTTATTTGACAGAGAGAGAGAGAGAGCGCGCAAGAAAGGAAACAAGCAGGGGGAGCGGGAGAGGGAGAAGTAGGCTTTCCGCCAAGTGGGAAGCCCAGTGCAGGGCTTGATCTCAGGACTCTGGGATCATGACCTGAGCTGAAGGCAGATGCTTAACGACTGAGCCACCCATGTTACGTCAAGCCTGCTGCAAAGTGGGTCCAATGTCATTGTGCCATTCCCATTTTATAGAAGATGCAACTGAGATTAAGCAGTGAACAGACGCAGAGCACCCCCGCACCCCCACCGCAGGCTCCTGGACACTGGCTGAGATCTAGGCTCTTTTCTTTTTAGAGCCAGGAGTTGACAGACTTTCTCCGGAAAGGGCCCAGAGCACATGTGTCAGCTTTGCGGAGCCCGTCCCTGTTGTGGCCATTCAGCTCCATGATCGAGGGCAGAAGCAGCCATAGACAGCCTATAAAGAACTGAGTGTAGCTGTGGTCCCATAAAACTTCATTTATGGACACTGAAGTGTAAATTTCATGTAATTTTCACATGACACAAAATACGCTTTCTCTTTCACCATTTAAAAATGTCAACACCTTTCTGCGGGCCGGTGGGCTGTTAACTCGCTGACCCCTGCCAGAGATGGCTCACAGCAGAGGCCCCGTGCTTGCCTGAGATGAGTGTGTGCTGATCCACCCCCCTCACCCCTGCCCCCCTCAACCCCCCCCCCCACACGCACACACAACTAACGAGTGTCCCTGCTCTCTCTCGTGCTGTGTTTCATCCGCAGGCACAGCCAGGAAAACGCTGCACTTTGAGATTTCCAAAGAAGGCAGTGACCTGTCCGTGGTGGAGCGAGCCGAAGTCTGGCTCTTCCTCAAAGTCCCCAAGGCCAACAGGACCAGGACCAAAGTCACCATCCGGCTCTTGCAGAAGCACCCGCAGGGCAGCGCGGACGCAGGGGAGGACGCCGAGGAGACGGGCTTCGCGGAGGAGAGGAACGAAGTGTTGATATCGGAAAAGGTGGTGGACGCGCGCAAGAGCACCTGGCACATCTTTCCGGTGTCCAGCAGCATCCAGCGGTTGCTGGACCAGGGCAGGAGCTCCCTGGACGTTCGGATTGCCTGCGAGCAGTGCCATGAGACGGGCGCCAGCCTGGTGCTCCTGGGCAAGAAGAAGAAGAAGGAGGAGGAGGGGGAGGGGAAGAAGAAGGACGGAGCAGACGGAGGGGCAGGGGCGGACGAGGACAAGGAGCAGTCTCACAGACCTTTCCTCATGCTGCAGGCCCGCCAGTCAGAAGACCACCCCCACCGGCGGCGGCGGCGGGGCCTGGAGTGCGACGGCAAGGTCAACATCTGCTGTAAGAAACAGTTCTTTGTCAGCTTCAAGGACATCGGCTGGAACGACTGGATCATCGCTCCCTCCGGCTATCACGCCAACTACTGTGAGGGCGAGTGCCCGAGCCACATAGCAGGCACGTCGGGGTCCTCGCTCTCCTTCCACTCGACCGTCATCAACCACTACCGAATGCGGGGGCACAGCCCGTTTGCCAACCTCAAGTCGTGCTGTGTGCCCACCAAGCTGAGACCCATGTCCATGCTGTACTATGACGATGGGCAGAACATCATCAAGAAGGACATTCAGAACATGATAGTGGAGGAGTGCGGGTGCTCATAGAGCGCCCGGCCCCGGGGGACGGGGAGTCAGAGCGGTCCAGAGAAGACAGTGGCGAGATGAAGAAATGTTTAAGGTTTCTGAGTTAAACAAGCAGAAAAAAAAAAAAATAGAAATTAAAAAAAAAAAAAAAACCTAAAAACAAAACCTGAAACAGATGAAGGAAGATGTGGAAAAATTCCTTAGCCAGAGCTCAGAGATGAAGTAGTGAACCAGATGGGAATTGGGAGGGAGAGGGAGAACAGCGCCCCCTTCATTTCTTCTGATATCAAGGTGATGACGTCAGTTGCTTACATGGGAGTATTGTCTCCTCCTTTTCAGTCCCTTTTTCAGTGTGAGCCTCGAAGTCGACTTGTCTAGTCTGCAATAACGTGGGCAGGCACAACCCAAATAGCATCTAGAAAGCCATGAGTTTGGAAGAGCCAGTTACCCAGGTTGTAAGGTATGTCTGTGTGGCCCTCTCTCTGTGTATATCAGCCCGTGCATACACGCGCGCGCGCACACACACACACACACACACACACACACAGAGGCATTTCCACACGACACGTGCATACACGTATAGGCAAGGGAACAGTAGTATGAGGTGGTCACACTTCTCTTTTCTGCACCAGTTTTGCGACAAAGCAAAACAAAACAAAAACCAACCTAAAAACAGAACAAAACAAACATTTGAGACCAAGAATGGGAAGAGAGCAAAATCAAGGAACAAAGAATACCAAGTTACATTTCGTTAAGGTGCTTATGATCTTAGTACTATGCAACCTAATAGGTTTGAAACTGTTTACCTGAGAGAGAACAAAATGAGAGACTTTTTTGTATTGGAAGTAACCTGATTAATTTTTATTTTCTTCAAGGAGAGATACTTGAAAGGAATATGTTTGTCCATCTGTTGGATCCAAACATTTCTATATTTTGTAAATGTTGTTTTTTTTTTATTGTTTACTATTTGCACTACAATGGTGTTTGACCTGTCTAATCCTTATTTAACAAGTATTTTCTTTGGGTGGGGGTTGGGGGGGTTAAGAGCTGCACTTAATGTGAGCTATAAGAGAACTGCTACAGCACACAAAATAGCTATTTTTATTATTATAATTATAATTATTATTATTATTTTGTACCTTAAAAAATAGACACATACACCAAAGACATTTGTGTGAGCCTTTAAACAGTCTGTCTGTGGTTGGTATCATTCACCATCAGTGAGTCAGGGGTTGGGATTCAAGGCAGAGTAGGGTGGATGGCGTTCAGGCTGGAGAGACCTGAGAAGTTTGGTTTTTTGACTCCTTTGACATCCATGAAACGGGACATTTCATACTGGATGTACAGTAGTTGTACACTGTCGGCTATCATAGAATACTACATGCTTGTCCGTGTATATGTACATGGCTTGTGCATATGCATACCTGTGTGTATATAAACATGGATCGCATCATATGCCCATGCACATTTTAAGCACGTCAGGCTGTCATTTTGTAATGTTCTTAAAGCAATGAATGTTTGTGTGCAAAACACAGTATTTTTAAGAAGGATAGGCTATCGTTTTTGCTTTTCCTCTGAACTAGGTGGACACATTTTCAAAAATGTGGATGGGAAGAAGCCTGGAAACTCCAGCGACTATTTTCAGCAAGACCCTCTTTCATTGTGCAGGGACCCAGCTCCCTCCTCTTTCTTGCCCCCTCCCAATCCCCCCAGATATTTCCTGTGGGGGAAAACAGAAACTCGTGTTCTTCAAGGTTCTAGGCTGATTTGTGTGTGTGTGTGTGTGTGTGTGTGTGTGTGTGACTTATATTTATTATCTATTGGAATCAATCTTAAATCAGGAAGCTTTTTCAGAAAGAAAAAAAATTCATCTTTAGGCCAAAATAAGAGTTGGGTACTTTTTCGGGGGGAGAGGGGGGTGATTACGGCCTAATTGTGAGAGATATGACTTGCTGGGCTAAATAATATTGCTGTCACTAATTAAAAGATAAATAACTTGGGGAAAAGTCTTAAGAGATTAGGAATAAGAAAGAGAACTGCGGGGTGGCATCAGTGGTAAAAATCCCTAATATTTTAATTTACAGCCAAAACTCTTGGTATATAAGTTTGTATGTATTGACTCAGATGCAAAAAAGAAAAAAAAAACACTTTGTTTTATAAATATCAAAGTACATGCTTAAAGCTAAATTTCTACTAATTTATTCCACAGTATTTAGCTTGCCTAGAATAGCTAATAAGTTATTCATTTATATGCTTTTAAAAATACAGAGCCTTATTTTTACTGACTTGTTTGAAGTTTGCAAAAACTGAAAAAAATACTAATAATTTGGAAAAATTGCATCCGTTAGTATTTTGTAAAATACCGAAGCTTTCAGAAAGTCAATGTCACTTCATAGATTTTTTTTAAATTAACTGTAGAAAAATAAAATAGTGAGAAACCAAACATAACTAAAAGGTGGTTTAGCTCTTCTTGAGATAGTCATACTAAATTGGTGTACTAGAACACTAGGCTGTATGTAGGCAAATCATTAACGTTGTTCCTGAGTAGATATACTTACTACATCTTGAGGTCCACCCTTTCTTATGCAGAAATAGAACATGTACACCATGGGAGTGGACTCTAAATGTAAGACGGAGTAAGTTGGTACTTGCTTCCTCACTCTTAACCATTGACCAGGAAATCATTCAGGGTGAGGAAAGTGGCATGGTGAGGGAAGTTTCAAATTTGCATGAAAAACTTAGAGGGCCTTTTGGTCTGCTGCTTATTTGGTAGTGGCACTAATAATGGAATCCATGAAAATAGTTTGGGGAACCAAGTCCTAGTTCACAGTGCACTAGCAGGAATGTCCAAGTCAGTGGGAAAAGCAGGATGCTTGAAAGATAGCTGATACCCGTTTGTGGCACCTATTCATCTCAAGTGTGTGCGCCATCTTGTTTAAGCCCTTTAAAAGAGTGCTCAACACAGTGGGTGTAAGATGGAGTTTGATTAGTGGCTATAATAATTGGTAGCAGAGCAAAACAAAATTCTATATGACAATATTTTAATGGGGTGTGTTCGTTAAAATTAAATTATTGGGTTGTCAAACATCTCCAAACTTCGACATTTCATTAAACTTAAGTGGCCTTGAAATAGAATGATAAATTGCTGCTATCTTTAATAATCTTGGAAGATATGCAGGCTTGTAAACAACCGCACTTTTCTTGTAGCAGCAAGAGGCCAAAAGAAAAAGCTTTCGACTTCAACCATATTGGGTTCCTCACAGTAGGTTTTCCTTAAAACAGGGTGGCTATCTGATCTTAGCATCTCTCTACTCTTTCTCTAAGGTTAATCTTTAGGCTCTTAAAAATCTACTCATACCAATCTTAAAAACTCTGAAAAGTATTTGTCCCCAAGTATTTTTTAAGAATGATAAATATTTGATAGTTTAGATTCTTCCTTCTTTCTCTCTTTCTCTCTCTCCTTTTTTCCTTCCCTCCCTCCCTCTCTCCTTCCCTCCCTCCCTTTCTTTCTCTTTCTCTTTTTCTTTCTTTCATTTTTTTTTTCAAAAAAGCATGGCAAATTCCACAACACTGAGTTGGGATTTTCTTATCCCTAAAGACCAATCAATTTCATAGATATTTAAGATTGATTCCACACTCTTTTCAAGGAGAATGCCTGCATTCTCCTCTAAGGAAGAGCAAGTAAATTTTGTTTTTCACCCCCGTGGGATTGGACCTCAAGAAGGAACTCTAAAAAAACAGAGAACACAAATGCCTCGGTTGTATTAAGCTTAGATTCAAATTATTATGTTCACTTGAAAAAAAATGATTTCCTGGGGGCCTTTTGGCAACTTCCCTTTTCAATGTAGAGAATAACTTAGTCACCCTGAAACCCTACACAATAAATTGAAACTTGTAGATGTGGGCAGAAGGTTTGGGGGTGGACATTGTGTGTGTTTAAATTAAACCCTTTATCACTGAGAAGCTGTTGTATGGGTCAGAGAAAATGAATGCTTAGAAGTTGTTCACATCTTCAAGGGCAGAAGCAAACCACATGTCTCAGCTACATTATTTATTTTTTATGCATAAAGTGAATCATTTCTTCTGTATTAATTTTCAATGGGTTTTACCCTCTATTTAAATGCTTTGAAAAACAGTGCATTGACAATGGGTTGATATTTTTCTTTAAAAGAAAAATAGAATTACGAAAGCCAAGAGAATCTGAAGCCTGTTTTGTTTTAAAACTTTTTATGTTCTGTGGTTGATGTTGTTTGTTTGTTTGTTTTTATTTTTTTATTTTTATTATTATTATTTTATTATTTTTTTTTGGCATACTACATGCAGTTCTTTAACCAATGTCTGTTTGGCTAATGTAATTAAAGTTGTTAATTTATATGAGTGCATTTCAACGATGTCAATGGTTTCTTAATATTTATTGTGTAGAAGTACTGGTAATTTTTTTTATTTACAATATGTTTAAAGAGATAACAGTTTGATATGTTTTCATGTGTTTATAGCAGAAGTTATTTATTTCTATGGCATTCCAGCCGATACTTTGGTGTTTGCGAGGCATGCAGTCAATATTTTGTACAGTTAGCAGACAGTATTCAGCAACGCCTGATAGCTTCTTTGGCCTTATGTTAAATAAAAAAACCTGTTTGGGATTTATTTTTTTATTTTTATTTTTATTTTATGTCTTACCGGTTTTCCAGGATCAACTTTACACACATTATTGCCACACCCTTTGCTGGGTGAGAATTTCGTTTCTCCTGTAATTATTGGGGCAAGTATGAGAAGCCGACTGAATGGGAGAGAGGGGACAAAAGCTGGAAGGAGAGAACTGGAGAGAGGAAAGGAATAAATGTTGCTGTGGCAAGGCTTTGTAATGGGCTGCAGATGCTTGGACCAGTAGTTCTATTGTATTCATTTTGTTAATTTCCCATTTCTCAAGCTGTAGTAGCAAGTAACATGAAATGAAGTAACGGCCTTGCTTCCCTCTCTCCTTCCCGCCTTCCTGCTTTTCCTCCCTTCTTCTGTCATTCCCTCCCTACTTCCCTTCCTCTCTCTCTCCTTCTCTCCTTCTGTCCCCCCCCCCCCTTCCACCTTTCTTCCTCCTTTCCCTTCTGGCTAGAAAATTGGAATTGCAGGGAACAACTAGGGCTAGACAAAAATATAACTTAGGAAAGAAAAGAACCGGGACCAAGAGGACCTATATGGCATCAGGAAGTCCAGTCAAGCATGAATGGACTGTTCGTCTTTTCTTCTGTAGGTTTTGCTGTAGTATTTGTGTCCACTGAAGGGGTTATATGGAGACAGTAACAACTCTAAATGCCCATGTGAACCAAGCAAGTCCCCATGTGACCACCCAGTAGATGTTTTCCCTGTTTTTACGAATCAATCGGAGGCATCAAGTAACATTAATTGGAAAGAGGGTTCCAAGCCAGGTCAAGTTTGAAGTTTATTATTATTATTAGTCTATATTCAAGTTTAAAGTTTCCTACTTTTTTTTTAAGATTTTATTTATTTATCTGACAGACAGAGATCACAGGTAGGCAGAGAGGCAGGCAGAGAGAGAAGAAGGGAAGCAGGCTTCCTGCTGAGCAGAGAGCCTGATGCGGGCCTCGATCCCAGGACCCTGGGATCATGACCCAAGCTGAAAGAAGAGGCTTTAACCCACTGAGCCACTCAGGTGCCCCTAAAGTTTACTATTATTATTATTAGTATTAATTATTTTGCTGCTCCATACTCCAGTTTTGCTGTTGGATTCCTTATGTACTGAGAAAAAAAAAAAGAGTGTGTCAAGTGGAGGTGGAGTGTTGAAGACACTTCTGACTTCTTACCACAGACACTTTGTACCCACCAGACCGTTTACTTATCTCCAAGCAAAATGCCAAATTCATGTAAATTCATACAAAACCCTTTTTATTTATTTTAGATAGGAAAGCTACATTTTCTGAAAATTAAAAAATAAGAATTATTAGAGTTTTACTTCAAATTTATGAATATGTCTTATTTTTCTAATTCTTTTGCTGACGAAACCTTTGACCCCAAGTATTTTACTTTATGGGCCCCATGATAGTAGCGTGTGTGCACGTGTGTTGGCCTTCAAGTCCCACCAAGTTTAATAATGAATCCACATTAAGAACTAAGTAAAAACCCCAATGAATTACAAATGAGTAATGTTATTAGGAAATTTATATGGATGCTGTTTTAAATTAAGGCAAAAATGAAAGAAAGCAAAAGTCAGGTATAAAAAATATATAAATGTGTGTGTGTATATATATATATCTCACATCTAACATATGTGATGAAGATTCATATACATGGGGCATAGAAAGAGAGAGGCTTTGTCATCATGTAAAGGAAACATCTAAATCCATTTCCTGTAGCGGTTTGATGCTTTCTCAGAAAACAGCTGTCTGTGGAGGTGTCCAAAGCAAAGGGAACAGAGCGCTGCATTAATTCCTTCTTGCATCAAATATGGTGTCAGCTCCTTTGAAAGAGTTCTGTTGTTTCTGCCTTGATCCAATGTTAAGTCTTCTCTTTGGTCCATGAAAAGGCAAGCTTCTTTAGAAATTCTCCATTACATCCTTTGAGGCTTTCTTTAATTGTCATGTAATTAACAGTAAGAAAAAAAGGGAGGCAAATTGTTTATCCACAGACCAAAAAACCACAAAGCTGTTTCAGGACTTTTTCAAATCGACAATTGCCCCGCTTGCCTGTGTGCACTTTGAGAAGAGCCTGAAATCCTAGGGGTCCGATAAGTCACTAGGGGGACACCAGAGAAGTCCCTTTCTCACAGAAAACTGGGCCATGAAAATCCAAAAGTGGTTTTGAGAGATACTAGGCCAATTGGTGGAATAAAAGTGATGAGGAATCTTCCTTTTTAAAAACTGATTTCTGCTAAGGAAGGAGTCAGGAAGGAGTCAGAGGAAGTACTGAGAGATGGTCCGGTCACAGTCAGAAAAGAACATTGAAAAAAAAAAAAATAGCCACCCAGGGCAAGAGTTAATATGCTGCTGTAATTCCTACTGTCATGGTGGTGGCAGTGCCTGGATCATTGTTACGTGGGGACACAATGTTCTAAGACAAATATTATAACGTGGCAACAAAGATCCCATCAAATATATACGCCTTTCATTAATGAAGTTGTTCCGACACAGTTGAGCATCACAGCCTGGGTTGTTTGAAAAGCTTGCTACTCACATGGGATAAAGGCAGTCATTATGGGGGAACTCATCCATTGTGAAATAAAGAAAGAAAGAAAAAAAGAAAAAAAGAAAAAAAAAAAGACAAACACTGCTAATCTATGCCAGAAACTGCAGGCCTAAGGCAGGGGGATGACAAAGCATTGCCCTTCAAAGTGCTTATTGTGTGAGGACTTCCAAGCACTTTGAAGACAATCATCAAATCCTTCTAAATGGAACCAGGGAGGCTTCCTGCCATTGATCTCAACAACAAATGTTTGTGTTTCATGGTCAATTTATTTATCCCTCAAAGACTCGAAGTAAAATTGTCATTAAACAGGATATTTTTAAAGATAAAACTAATTTTCCATCTGAGTAATCATAACCTAAACAATTTGCCAATGAGATGAAATGGTTTGAAATGGTACTGCCATGATATATTTAGTAGCTTTTATTATTCCAAGTATGACGGGGTTCGTAATTCTGAAATCAACTAACCCTCGCGTTCTCAGAGTAGTGAGTTTTTACTCATCTCTGTAAGATCATGGACCAGCCCTTCTTGCTATGAAGTTACTACTAATGGCCTCAGATTGAAAACATGGAACAAGGAAATACAACCCTTGCTTTTGGGGCTAGGGATTATAGGATTTGAATTACATCAAAAATTCTAGATCATTGGGTTGCATCAGTCATTCATTTAGCCACTTTATAAAAGCACTCAGAGGACTTAAGAGATTTTTTTTTTTTCTGAACTTCATACTGCTTTGTAAGTAGTATGCTCTTGTGATTCCTTGAAAGAGGAGTGAATGGCAGATGCTAGATGGTCCCATCAAGTGTCCAGCAAGCCTAAATATCAATGGGTATGGAGAGGCAATACAAGCATGCCAATATCTGTGGCCACTCTAGCTCAATCCTCAATCCTGTAGACCAGGCTTTATAGGGTGATGGTGAACAGCTTTTATCTTTAGGCTTTAAATGTTTCACAAAACAGAAAATGAAATTGTAACCCATTTTATATTGAACAAGTGTCCAGTTAAAATTCTAACTAGATCCACCCATCATCGAGGAAACTGACTTTCAAAGTAGTCAGCCTAGAATTAGGAATATATGGATTAAACCCTGGAAGTAAATTCTGTGAAAAAGAAATCACTATTAAAAAACAAACAAACAAACCCACAAAACAAGCAACAACAACAGCAACAACACCTTTCAGATGGTCAGAACCTGGAGAAAGTAGGTGACACACGTGGGAGGTGAGGCCGACGTCAGATAATTCTCTCCAGCTTTAGTTGTGACTTACTTAGCGGGAGTAAACTGATGAGTGCATGTGCCGGCCTTGAAGAATCAAATTGCTTGAGGTTTTTGTTTTTGTTTTTTGTTTTGTTTTTCCTGAGAGAGGAGAAGGGGCCCTGGAAAAATAGGGTGAAGAACGTCTCACCCTCCACCTGTCAGACTTCAGAGACTTGGGTCTAGACCAGTGGAGAGAGGTGGCTGGGGCAGAAATGGAAGGACCCTTAACATCAAGGACCCTGTGGTTCCCAAATAACAAATATAATACTATATGGCAGAAAGAACCATTTTCCCTGATCATATGTTGAGGGTAGCACCATGGCTGCTGCAAAGAAAATGGGTCAACAGTTGGGGGGGCCATGAGACAAAAGACCTTCAGCGGATTTGAGCATTTTTGCAGTGGCCTCTAGAAGCAGTGGCCAAGTGATGGATCCCCATTAAAGGTGTGGAACATGGGCACACCCGAGTTTTCCCAGGCACAACTGGAAAAAGTGTAAAAATGGACTATGTGGTCAACTAAGTTCCATCTTGGATCTTGTGGAGGTGGATGTGACTTTAAACTGTATGAATAGGGCTCATTGTTATAACCCTGTCTCCTTGTTTTCACATTAGATTTACTATGAAGGTGATTTTAGTAAGTATATGAACTCAGTTCTGAGAAAAGTCAACTTGGTTTCTCATGAATGGTTAAGGTACAGCATTAACCCTACTGGAAGTTGTGTATGCATGAAGAAACCAAAGATGAGTTGGTCGTAGAGTGAATGCTAAGCATTTTTGGTCTGGCCAGTCCTTGAATTTGGTGACCTTGAACTAGGTGCTTTGATTTAGATTTATTCCTCTGGAGGGTAGAGCCAGTGTTCCTAGGAGGGTATGTCCCTGGAGTGCTGTGAGAGTGAGCTCAAGTGGAAGTGCTTGAGGGACTGAAGAATCAACATAATGATGAAGATAGGCTTCCCATTTTTTTAAGCCATAAACACAATCACCCAGGCCACTAATTTGTTTTTAACATTAATCTTTTTTAATTCCGTAATTCATTTTTTGATTACCATTATACACACAGTCTGTGTGAATACAGTTTTTTAAAAATGATAGTGACCATGTCACACAACCTTGGTCAAGAGTACTTTTTTAAACTTTGAAGGTTACTCCTCCAAAAAATTTTCAAGTAGAGCCGATCCCAAAGTATCTACACATTTGCCATCTCACTCCAATGTACGGTCATTGGAAATGCATTTATTGCAGGTTATCAATATCCAGAGACCCACAACAGAAAACTCCTCTATTTGAAAAGTCAGAAGAGCCCCTCTGGCCCATTGGGAGCATATGTGCCATTAGGACAAGTGAAGCTGAGTTAATGGTCAGTAGAGGAATTGCTGGAAGATGTTTCTAATCATTATAGTTATGCCTGCCCTGTGATATTCAGCTTCTGAGTTTTAATCTTTCATTTTGTAGCCTATGAATTAAATATTTAAATTACATGAATCTTACAATATAGTGAAGAGAATAGCTTCTAGGGTAGGTAGCACAAACTTTAGGTCAGCTACATAGTGGCACTGTGACACTAGCAAATTATTTAAATCCAAAAACTATGTTTCCTTCTCTTCTTTAAATTTAGGATAAAAATAATATCTACTGATAGGATTTTTTGGAAAAATTCGAAAGTGAAAAGATATAAATGGCAGAGCTCAGTGTCTGACATGCTGAGTTACCACTGACACCTGCTAGAAATATCCAATTATATTTTTATGGCCCTACTCTCCAAGAATTATTGGAAACACTTCTTTCTTTGGACACTTGACCCATGCATTATAGGACTCAAGTTATGTCTTGAGTAGATGTTTTGAGTAGATAACTATGTTATAAGTAGATGTTGTAGCTTGCTCTCTATGAGATTAATCAGGGAGGGTTCTTGTTTTTGATGGAAACAGCTTTTTTGGGGTGACTGGGTGGCTCAGGGGGTTAAGCCTCTGCCTTTGGCTCAGGTCATGATCTCAGGATCCGTTTTTTGGGGTCGAGTCCCACATCGGGCACTGTGCTCAGCAGGAAGCCTGCTTCCCCCCCCTCTCTCTGCCTGCCTTTCTGCCTACTTGAAATCTCTCTCTCTCTCTATGTCAAATAAATAAATAAATAAATAAATAAAATCTTAAAAAAAAAAAAAAAGGAACGAAAGAAACAACTTTCTTACATAATCCGGTTATCGCCAGCCTTTTCAGCCTAGTCCAGCTCTTGAGCTAACAAATTCTATTAGTCTACTGTGTAAACTAAAGAAGTATCTAACTTATTTGAATTGATGGAAACTGAATTGTCCCATATAAAGAAATTTTTCCTAATTGTAAAAGAATCTTTTAAGCACGGAAAAAGAAATTAATGTATGCGTGACTATAAGAAATAGAAATATGATGAAGCAGGTTGAAATAATAAAGATATCTGTTGTTCATGTAATTTGGAACCAAGGTTCTGGACCCATTATAATCATGACACCAGCTCTACTTCTTTAAAATTCTCTGATCATTCCTCTCATTTGGACTTTGTCCTCAGGCTCATGATCTCTACAAAACCCTTGGCAAAAACCTAGGTATTATTCATCTTCATTTGCACCCAGCATACACGGATTCCCATGGTTTTCTCTTAAAAACAGTGAGAACCCTTCACAGAGAGAGTGAATCTTTCCTAGTGACTTTCTGGCTCAAGTTGGCCCAGGCCAATCACAAGGACAGAAAACCATGATTGACTAAAGCAAATCAGAGCCAACTTCCTGGGGAGGGGGGGTCTGTTCCCTAAATCACACTGTTGCTAGATACCTGGGATTAGGTAGGGTGAAAGGTGAAGAGAGAAATACTACAAGTATCAAACTCGTATTTCAGTATTCTTAAGGGAAATCTTTATACAGTGTTCCCACTTTCTACATCCTTAAATGGACAATACTGGTCATAATTTAGGCTTTTTGGGGTGGGGGTGGGAATGATGATACAAGGACTATTATTCAGTAATAATCTTAGTAGCTACTGTTTTGGGGGGGCAAAGCTGTTTGCACCTAAAGAGTTCCTGGCTCTTTTTGAATTTTATTACTGCTCTTCGGAATACTTTGTCCCCTCAGTTGTTGTGGTGTTAATAACTTAAGTTCTTGTTATAGATAATAATTCTCTTCCCAACTTTACTTTGCGATGATGGGAAGTAACACAGAAAATCTCGTAATGGATCTCACAGAACTGACTCTCGGATTGATGGATGATTTCCATTTCCTGCATAAAATATGTTGTGTGATGCTTTCAGAATATCACCTACATATACCTAATGGGTCACTCTGTACAATACCTGTGCAATTTTGCTCTCACTGGTTGAGTTTTGTGGTTACTAAGTCTCGGTTGTGTTTGTTCCCAAATCTTTATGTGACAGTTGTATTTGTGATTATGTTGCATAAAAACCTGAAACGTGAGTAAAGCAAAACACAAAGAAGCAAAGTAACAAGCTGATGGTTTCTAAAGAGTTAAGGGGAAAAAAAAAATCCCTAAAAACATTGGTGGCTAAATTAGCCATGGAAGAGATGATTGCAAAAGAGTGAAGAAAAATGACAAAATATAGAAAGAGTCTACATTCATAAAATTTTGCAGGGGTCTTTAAACTCTTGTTTTACCTTAAAGAATCCAAAACTGGCCATGGTAGAAGATGCATTATTCATGTGATTCCTACAGGAAAACGACAACAACCTTCAATCAGCAGATCCACTCTCAAAGAAAGGGCCATGGCCTTGTATCTACAGCTTGGTGAATGAATGCACATTGACACATTTTAAGTTAAAACCAAATGTTAAAACAATTCATCCTCTTGTATAATTCACCCTGTTTAACCAGCTGCTTCTATTAACCAACCACCTCCACATTAAGCAAGAAGGATTTATGGTCTATTGGAAGGATAAAAGGGTGGACGGGTGTGCATGTGCATGGCAGGGAAGACTGTTGTTGGGTTAGAGGCATTCAGAAGGCTAAGACCTCATTCAGAGAAAGACAATTTCTAAAGTGAGTCAAAGATCATATAACTGTGCATTGTTTAGCACATTAGAACAGTGACTCAAAAACACAAAGCCAAAGTGTAAAAAGCCTTTATCTTTGGGATGTGGGACTGTTGCGGTGTGGGGAATGCATATAAGGGTTTTGTTTTTTTTTTTTTTTTGTATTATATGCATGTTACTTCTAATTTTTTTAATGGGGTGCCAGCTTTACTCTTACAAATATAAAAATATTAACCAGTCCTGATTTTGTTGGTGTAGCAGTCAGCTTTAAAATAGGCCCCAGTGAACCTTGCTTCCTGGTATTCACACACTGGTGTGATCCCACATTCCACATTTTCTCAGGGTTGACCTGTGTGACCAATAGGGTGCTGCAGACGTGATGGTGTGTCACATCTGAGATGAGTTATAAAAGAGCGTTTGGTTTTTGTCTCTATTTCTGCCTCTTTCTTACCACACACTCCCTGGGAAGCTGGCTGCTTTGTCATGAGAAGCCCTATGGAGAAGCACACGTGATGAGGAACTCAAACCTCCTGCCAAATTCTTTAAGTCTTACTTCTTATTTATAATTTTTAGAGAACTGTACCTTCTTTTGAGTTATTGTGGAATTTAGACATAAAGTAGATAAAGTTTGGGATAAGAAATCAACCCTAAATCATAGCTGACCCTAGTGTTATTGATGTATTGACCAAAGTCATTCATCTTGTATGTGGCAGAGAGAGGATTCCAGAACAGATCAGTCTGCATCCCAAACCCATTGCCTGCCCACTGTCCACTCAAGTGCACAGATGTCCATGAGAAATTGAGTCAAATTTCCTACTTTTTTGTTGTATATTTGTGTAGATTATAGGAATCTCTGTAATTCTCCTCCAGTGACCCTTGCAGGATCTTCAGCTGAGTCAAAGGGATGCATGCCAACATACGGCAAAGTACTGGAGGCAGGCTGCACGGAATGGCATATTTACGTGAAGTGTTAGAGAAAAGGAAAAGTAAATATGGGGCATATAGACTCTGATTGAAGGGAAAAGTGGAGGCACCATGCTGGAAAGGCAGAAGAGGTAGGTCACAGGGGCAGAAGGATGGTTGCAAGGAGAGAGAAGCCAGGTGAGTGCAGGAATGCAGGGTTGCTTGAGCAGTAGGGACAGAGATCTTGATGAACATCACTAGGAGAAAGACTAACCATGAACTTCATGTGGATATGAACTCAGAGTCAGGAGGCTGCATTGTGGCCAGTCAGGACCAGGAAAGTTGTTAAAATGGAGCCAAAAACACGTGGCAAGTTTGGTAGGAAGTTGGAGGAGCTCCTCTTAGTTGGGAGGTGGATATGAGGTGAGTCCAGCAAGATGGTGGGGGCCGCAAGAATGAGAGATTGAGAGAAAGCCTGAATTCAGTGGAAGGATATGATAGGGCATCTAGAGGAGCTGTTAGAAGATTATACTTGGTCTTGTGAGTTGACTCTCAGGAAACTGGTTGTTCCATTTCAGTTTTACATATCCCTTAAAATGTGGCACAAACTGGTTGAGCACCTAACTTAATAGATGAGCTGAATGGAATGAGATGCACATGATTTGGGGCAGAGACATCTGACATCAGCAGTATAGAATTTAAGAGAGACCATTTTTCCTTCCATTTGTGAAGTCACCAGCCACAGGTAACTCTGATGTTCTGATGAGAGACAACCCAAGTGCAGGACAGCTGTACCTACTGGAGAAAGTCCTCTCTGGGAGGGTTTGGCAGGAGCTATGACAGGGAAACATCTTGATAAGGTGTGAAGAAAGAAGAAAAGCAGACATTCTCATAAGCCCAAGTGAGAAGCAGAAATGACATGCAAGAAATATTGTATTGACTCTAGAGAATGAGCCTCCTGATGGCAGGAGCTCTGGTTTATAGAGCTCTGGCCCTAACACCAACAAAGGTCTGACACAGAAAGCAGAATAAATATTTAAAAGAAAGAACAAATGAATGAATGAATGAATGAATGAATGAACAAGTGGCACATCTTATGAATCTGTGAAATATGAAGTTGGATTGTTGGGTCTGCATACCTGAGAGAGGTTTTGGCTCCATGTGGACATGGGAGTAATTAAATCAAGGATTCGGACACATTTCCAAGGAGAGATTGAAGGATGAGGGACCTGCAGAAACATAAAAATTCAAGGAATTGGAGTTTTCATGGAAGCTCAAGGATGTGTCTTACAAGCGGTAAGAATCTAGGGAAGAATGTTAGAGAGATCATGTGTAGAAGAAGGGAGTGCTCTAAAGAAACAATGACACAAAAATAAAAAGACCAAGGAAGATACTGACTGAAAAATATCTGTTGGATTCAGCAACAAGGAGGTTGTCTGCAACTTTTGGGAGAGCCATTTCACTGGGGTAGTGAAGGCAGAAGTCAGATTATTCTGACTCAAGAAGTTAACGGAAAATGAGTTTGTATATCAATTTGTGGACAGTTGGCATGTCTACTGTGATGTGTCTTCCAATCCATGAACACAATACATCTCCCCATTTATTTAGATCCCCTTTGATTTCTTTCAGCATAAAAGTCCTATGCAGGTTTTGTTATGTTTATACCTAAGTATTTCATTTTTTGAGTGACTGTAAATGGTTTCATCTTTTTAATTTCATTTTCCACATATTCATTGACACTCTGTGTGTGGGGGGTGGCTTTGTTACTGCTGGGCAATGGTGACAGTCCTTGGCTTCCACTAGGCTTCTGGGGCCACCATCCCTGGCAGGAAGGCAGAGGAGAGGGGTGCCTCATAACTGCCAGGTGTTCTCAGATACCACAAGCCTGACTGGAGCTCATTATCGGTTGGTGGGGATCAAGGATATTGGGGCACTTTGTTATAGCCTCATGCAAGGACAAGCCTGGGCTCCCCACTTGGCCTTAGATAGTGTGGGTTGGGACCAGGCTACAGTTTTTTTCTGTGGCGCTCTGCCGGAAGCAGCAGAACTGTCATTGTCTAAAATTAGTTTTCTGACTTGCCAGGCTGCTCCTGTCCTGGTCTTTTGATTGAAGGAGAGGCTTGGTTGGGCTCCTCTATCTGCATCTGTTGCTGTTTCCAGGTTGTAACTTCTTGAACTCCAAGTCTGAGATAGAAGAGAAAGAAGAAAACCCAGGAAACTGCCTACCATATTGGTCCTCTCATCCTGAGGTCCTTTGAGATCTACCTGCCTCCTTTCCACCTCCAAGAACTTTCTTAGTTTGTTTTATATATAGCGTCCAGGCTTTTCACTTTACTTACTAGTAGGAATAGAAAAAGGTATGTCTATCTCATCTTTCCAGAAGTGAATTCTGCTCCCCAAATGGTGTTTTAAATTCTCGTCTTTTCTCCCAAATCTAGATTGTTCAACTAGACAATCCACTGAGCTCAAGGCAGGTGACTTTGCCTTTCTGAATGTTCACTGGGGGAGGGGGGTCCCACAAGAAACTTAAATCCAACATGAATATGTGGGCTCCCTCCTCTGTTCTTCAACACCCCTCCCTTCACTCTGTCACCACCATATGGCCATCCAAGCCAGAAACCAGAAGCTAATCATCCTCGTGCCTTTCTTTCCTCATCTACCATGTCTTGCCATCCAAATACTTAACACCCCGCCTGCCTTTCTCACCCATTACCTCTATGGATGTCTCTTTATTCAGGCTCTAGACACACTTAAAATTTATAATGGCCTCAAATGAATAATTCATATCAACTTCTGTTCTCATCACGCTTCTCTTCCTTGTTTTAGTTAATATCACTCTCATTTTCCTATTCCCAATTGTCAAAATTCTTAATAGATTTTTCACTCACCTTTGCCCTATTTCCAACAGTCCCTAATTTTATCAATTCTACAATGCTGTCCTCTTTCCTATCAGCACCTGCTTATCTACTTCCACTCTCATAATTCAGGTCTCCATCCCCTCTCATCTGTTTTTTTGGTTACCTCCTATTTGCTCTCTCCTCCTCCAATCTAGGGCAACCCTTCTTGTGTGATATCTGGTTAATTTTCCCGAAGCCCCGTTTTTTCACTTGCTTTCCCTGCTTCAAAGTCTCCAACGACTGTCTGTGGCCCGTAGAATTGTGTCCAGGAGTTTTAGTTTGGTCTTCAAGATCTTCCACACTTTTCTTTTGTATTCCAAGTTTCTTCCCTGAGTTCTGTTTATTCCTCTCCCCCGGACCTGGCAGGTCCCTGTAGCAACCCCAGGCAGGTTATGAATGATCAGTTCAGCCTGAACCACTGTTTGAATTCAAGAGCAGCACAGATCATGTTGCTTGGTTTATTACTTCTGGCCTTCACTGCGTGAGATGTGAGGTGAAGAAGGAAGAAAAATATAACAAAGCAAAGATGAGTGATGTGAGAAGATGTAGATAAAAAAAAAATTAACTCTGTGTTGAAGTGATCCTCATGTAAACAAGAGTGCCGGGTAGTTACTCTCCCAGGCAGGGGAGGGAAGGGCAGGCCCACAGTGGGTCACACACGTGACTTCAAAGATAGGAACACATCAGCTGGCAATAAATATTTATAAAATGAGACGTAGGTATTTAGACCATTAGCCTGCCACATACTCCTTCCCCACAATGAAATATGAAGACTAAATCATGATAAAGACAGGCAGAACAAATAATAGGGGACCTAAATTTAGGCTTGAGTAAATGTTCAGGCTCGATCTATACACACAAGCATTATAGCCAAAACCAGATATTTAAATGGCCACCACTCTTTTCCATTCATTTCCCTTTGTTTCTAGTGTTTCTTTTTGTTTGTTTGTTTTGTTTTTAATGAAAGGGAAAAACTCTTCTCTCAACTTATATAGTGTCTTTTCTTTTGTCTTACCTTCTGTCATCATACCCAGTAAGACTGGAGACATTCTTGCCTCCTCAAGTCACGTGATTCATTCCTTAAAATGGAGGAAAGAGGCAGCTAATGTTGATTTCATCCAAACCAAGTTTCCAGACTCCTGTCAGAGTCTATGCTGAGTGATTGCCAGCTAAGTGTCCAGGGCAGAAACTTCTTTTTCCACTTCTTTTTCCATTTCCTATAAATTCACCTCTCGCCATCATGAACTAATAAGCTTCAGGACTGAACTCAGGCTCTTGTGTGAACAGGAGGGTTTGGGTGAGGTTCAGAGTTTATTACAAATTCTGGCCTTTCCCAGCTTCTTACTGATAAAAACTAAATGTTCCATTTTCTGTGCTTTGAGATAAGGGGAAGCAACAAGCTAATGAGACAGCCAATTGAGCTGAGCGGCCAACGAGCAGCTATAGAGGCTGTAACAGCTGAGAGATTTAACAGGCTGTCTCTCCCAAAAGAAATGATAATCCTCTTCCCGGGCCCTGGCGGGGGAGTGGGGGGCATCTCTGCCTTCCAAGCATGGCTGCAGTGGGGTGTGGTCTCCCTGCCTGGGGTGCTGTCCAAACCCTATCACTGAGTGAGGGTTTATGGACAAAAATGTGTGCACCAAGCCACGATAATCTCAAGACTTATGGAATACAGTATGGATAAGCAAATGTACCCTTCAGAGTAGGTGTTGTAAGATTGAGTCTCCCCAGGATGATCTTGAACCAGTTATTTAAAATTTGGGGTCTTTAATGGTCTTACCTAAAAAAATTGAAGTGATACTGGATTCTTTGTTTTTGTGAGGATTAATAGGTGCAGCTCTGTGCCCATTTAACACTGTCCTTGTTACTGCAGGGAGGGACAGCTAAAGCAATAGGCGACTTGCTGACAACATGAGGCCATTGACGAGAAGGGCAAGCAAGTTCAGAACCCTGATTTCTGTGTTCTATCATTTCTTACCATGATATCATTCAATAAACCTATCATCAGGTTTTCAAAAACATTTTCTCATCTCCTACTTCATTTGTATCCTTAATCCTACCTCATTTGTATCCCAGTAGGGCCAGGTAAGAGAATTGTGATCATTCCCTTGTGATTGAAGGACCTTACAAGACTTGAAGGTTTTCTCTGAGTGACATGAGAAGCACAAACCAGTCTCTAACAGTTCTGGGACCCAAGTGAGAGGACAAATGGAAGCCCATAGCCACATCATGACCCCACCTCTTAGCTTAAGGGTGTCCCTAGGTCTTCCACAATTTAGCCTAGAGAAGATAGCAGAGATGGGGCTCTCGCTGCTGGAGAAGTGGTCTGGGGACATTTGGTCAGAGAATTCCTCTTCGGGGTACTCATCTTGCAATGGATATTGGGGGAGGGAAGACGGGGGCTCTGCATGGTCACCTGTTTTTGGCTCTAAGATTGGTACTAGAGAAAGCTTGGAGGATTCTGAGCATGAAATAACAGGACCTAAATGGTAAAAGAATCTCAGTAAACTACTCAGTGGAAAATATAGTAGTCACTCCCCTTATCTGTGGGGGATGTGTTCAAGACCCCCAGTGGCTGCCTGAAATCATGGATAGTATCATATCCTATATGTATATGTATTATGCTTTTCCCTATACATGTATACCTATGGAAAGGTTTAATTTACGAATGTGAGACAGTAAGGGATTAACAACAATAACAATAATACTAAGATAATCACTGTAATAAAAGTTACATGAATACAGTTTCTCTCTCAAAATATCTTTTTATACTGCCCTCACCTTTTTCTTGTGATGATGGGAGGTGATAAATGCTATGTGATGAGGTGAATGACATTATAGGCCCTATGATGTAGCATGAGGCTACTACTGATCTTCTGATGAGCTGTCAGGAGGATCATGTGCTTCCAGAACACAGCTGACTCCAGATAATGAGGGACTACTGGATACTGCTAGAGATGGGAAAAGCAAGGGATAAAAAGGGGGCCAATTAGGAGCCTCCTTCATTAATCCAGGCAAAAGATAATGGGTGCTTGGAGCATATGATACCAGTGGATGGTGTGAAAGGAGCTCAGATTCTAGATACGCACTGGAAACAGCTGAAGTGATGTACTAGACATGGCTCTGGGACAAAGGGAGAATTCAGAGATGACCAGAATTCTGGCCTGATAAGATGGAAAGAGGGAGAACTTGTCACAGAATGAGATGAACATGAAGTTAACTTTGTTTTTCTGTGCACATGGTTTTCCCCTCTTGTTCAAGAGAGACAAGGATGGGATAGAGAGGCCTTGCGGGGGGACTCGATTGGGGTATTCTTCTTCTCCTTCTTCTTTTTCTTTCTTTGAAGTCTGGTTTTTAAGACTGGAGTTCAGAAGAAATTCTCACTTCGGGAGGTACCTAGCCTATTCAAGAGGATAGAAATCTGGGAGTTAGGCTCTGATATCACCCTCTTTCGTCCCAGAGATCCTGGTCATGGGTGCAAGTTATTCGCTGAGTCTTTCTTCTTTTCAGGTTTCCCTCAAATTCCAATAAAGTCTCTGAAAGGTTGGAACCTAGTCTTCCCCAGAGGCACAGGGGAAGGACTTGAGTAAGGAACTTGAGTAAAGGACTTGAGCTCAAAGTTGAGACAACATAATGGAGAAAGCAGTAACACTTTGAAGGTTCAAGGCATCAAGAGGTGACCTACCATGACCTTCTCATAATAAAACCACACCATCTATTGGAAGCAAGATGTCTTCTCAGATGGAAACAAAAATAGGATGAAACCACAGCTCATTCTTGGAGAGGGTAGCCCCAGGGAGAGCCTGGAAATCCATGATCAATTCAAATGGAAGCTGATTCTCTCATATCTTGAGTGCTGAATACTCACAGATCAGTGCAGTCAGGGGGACACCTGATCTGTTTTACAACTAATGAGAAATAATCACATGTAACCAAAATTAGAACAACTTGAGCTAAAACAAAAATTAATATTTCTAAAAATTAATAGGAACAATAAAAATACATGGTGAAGTTGAAGTTTCATGCTGACGTTGGAAGACCACCCAAGAGTACAGTCTGTAAACAGATGCACTTTGGATCCAGCTACAGGAATCATATGTGTCTATCTCAGGAAATCCTATCTGAAGATAAGATCATGAGACACTGGGATCCCTTGACTCTTCTACAATTAAGACACACTGAAGGCCTCTTTACTCTGTACTTTCCTGAAGATGACTATTATCCAGTCTTGTATCTGGGGGATTTTATAAGATTTTGCTCTTTCCAGTGTTTTTATGTTATAGCCCCAAATCTATAAAAAATATGTTCTGACCTGATCATTGACTATGTTAAACTCCCTTCCAAGTCAATAATCTTTCTTTGACTTTCCTGTTCAGGTGTTACCATGTCAATACCTCTTATTTTGAAAGGGAACAGCCTATCATACCATCAATTCTATATCATGCAACAAAATTTTCCACTTTCCATCTTCATACGTATACCCAGGTTTTGCTTTTCCTCTCCTGTACTAAAAGGTAACATTTATTGATACCCAATGGTCCTATATTTTTGTTTGTTATATCAGAGGGAGAGCAAGTCATGGTGTATTAGATTCCTAAGGCTGCCATAACAATTTACCACAAACTTAGAGGTTTAAAATAACAGAGATTTATTCTTTTATAGTTCTGGAGGCCAGATATCCAAATTAAGGTGTCAACAGGGTTGTGCTTCCTCTGAAGATTCAGGAGTAGAATGCTTCCTGTCTCTGGCAGCCTCTGGTGGCTTCTGTGTTCCTTGGTTTGTAGAGTATTACTTCGGTCTTTGGCTACATCTTCACATGGCCTTCTGCTCTGTGCCTGTGTCTATATTTTTCTTCTTTTTTTTTTTTTTAAGATTTTATTTATTATTTGAGAGAAAGAGAGGAAGAAATAGAGGAAGTACAAGCCTGGGAAAGAGGCAGAGGGAGAGGGAGAAGCAGACTCCCTGTGGAGCAGAGACCCCACCCCACCCCCAAGACAAGGGGTTTGATCCCAGGACCCCGCGATCATGACCTGAGCCAAAAGTAGATGCTTAATTGCCTGAACCACCCAGGGGCCCCTACGTCTGTATTTCTAATCTCCCTCTACTGTTCTCTTATAGGACACTTGTCATTGGATTTAAGGACCACCCTGGTAATCCAGGAGGAACTCCTCTCGAGGTCCTTAACTTAATTAGATTTACAAAGATCCTCCCCTGCCCAATAAAGTCACATTAACAAGTTTAAGGGATTAGGACCTCTTTGGAGGTCACAATTCAACTCGGGCACTTCGTCACTGGGGGGGAATATTCTCTCCTCAGAGGTCTTTGTTACCACATAGGTTATCAAAAGTGATGTTACCAATGGGAAGGTTAGGAAGGAACAAACTTCACTGGGTTCCAGCATGAGCGGTTGTGGTGTAGGTGTAGCATTTAAATCATCCTAGGCCAAACACAAGTATTTCTTTTTTGTTGTAAAATTATGAATCAGGGGCATATAATGTGAGAAGTAGTTTGCTTAAGCATGATATACAACGCCTGCTTAGACTTACCTTTTTATGTTTCTTATTTTTAAGAGCAGAAAACACGTGAAATTTCAAGTGTGGTTGGATTTAGCAGGTATTCGAAGGAATGATGAAACATCTTGGAAGGTACATATTGTCTGGTTAGATGTAGTCAGGATTTCAAAAAAAGATGGCATCCAGGCATATGGTGGGTAGAGCACGCAAGAGCGTGATGATGTCATGACTGCAATTTATTCAGACAGAAAGCCTCTAAGGGACAGAAAGTCACAGCTTGAATTGAGGAATGGTACATGACTCTATTAGTTAAGGTAGAGATACTTCAAGTAAATACAGCAATATGAGCCTGACATTTTGAACAAGTTTTATTAATTATGTGAATTAGCACAGAGAGCCCTCCAATGAACATCTATAACTTTCATTGGCCAGATGGGTCACGGTCCCAACAGCAGACTTTGACTCAAAGTATGTTCATGTGTGGGTCTGTGTGCTAACATATGCTCATCATTTAGTCAAGTGCAATGCACTCCTTCTTCTGTAAGAAATAACTTGTGAGCAGCCAAAATGTGAAGCACATGTTGCCATAATAAGATAGGGTACCAAGGAAGAATTTACTAATGTGATTAGCAAAGATCTAGGGGTTTCTAAGAAATTCTAGTATATGTAGACATTCTGGTACAAGGACATGAAAATTGATGAACGTTTTTGATTTAGAAGTGTAGTACTTGAATTATAGTGCAGAACTGAGTTATAAATCTATTAAGAATTAGAAATGACAAAATGTGTAGTATTTTGATACAATGACACTTAGACCTAGTGGATCAAGAATGTTCTATAAAGGACTGGGAAGTTACAGAGTTCAAGAGACAAGGCAATTTGGAGTATTCCTGTCTCATTCCACATGAATTAATTCTAACCAATAGTACTGACAGATCTATAAGCCAATACTGATTTAGGTCAGAGTTACAATGAAAACTGTTTTCATTTAAACCAAGTTTAGTAGCCAAATCCTTGTGACACTGCCTGAAATTTACCACATAAATACAAAGGAAAGATACCTACCAGTTTTTCTGTTATTTAAAATTCAGATGATAAAGTGGGGTTGGCCGAAGATTCCAAAGAGGTTGCAAAGGTGGGAAATTGGTGGTGGTGTCAGGATTCCTTTAGAAACAAGACACATAAAAGTGGTCCACAGACCATCTCTGAGGATGCAAGTGATGTCTGAGGCAAGGGTAGAACTCCAGGGGTTTGACTTCACTGGTTCTTATCCTTTTCTGCGCAAAGCTGAATAACGAAAATGATTTCCACTAACAGTTATGACCCTGCCCCTTCACAGTAAGCAAAAAACTGACATGGGGCCGGTTGCCTGTGTTAATATACTCTTGTAACTGAGTGTTACGGAGGCTCGAGAGAGTCAGCTTGGTTTGAGAATTAAGTCATTTAAACTTTTTTTCAGTTGACTTGTAGGGATGTCAAGGAGGCTCCATCATGGGACCTACTCTCAAGAGTAGGGTTAAATGGCCACTATGAGGTATGACCATTTAGAAAGTTGTTTTATGCTCCAGAAGCCAAATAATTTTATGGGATCATTTACATACACAGTGGGAACTAGATTTTGAGAGGCAGTGGAGCCCCAGACCTAGGAACCTACTCCATTCATCCTTCACCTCAGCTCTACCTTCTTTGGGTTTTAACACTACATGAAGCAGTTGTTTGAAACATTTTGAAAAATCACTCATCTATCATGAAGACTGGGGAAATGCTGCCTTAGACCCAGGGACTGATTTCATATCCCCTTTCTTTCTTTCTTTCTTTTTTTTCCCATTGTTCTGCTGTCATCCTGTCTTCCTTTTTCTTTTCCTTCTCTCTCTCTTTTTTTGTTTTCACACTTTCATTTTACAGGTTTTGTGTGTCATTTCCCCCTAAATTACATAATCATAATGACTCTACTATTTAGGTTAGCTCAGCCTCACCCTTGGGAGAAATAGTTTCATGTTTTTGTTGTATATCCACCCACAATTTACGTCATCAGAGAGCTTACCCCATAACCCATTATCACCTCTTCAACCTCATTTTTTCCCACTGTAAAACCAATTTTCTGTTGCCTTGACTATGAAGACTTCCTTGTCCATTTACATAAAATAGTCCTTCCTCCCTGTCTTACTGAAATTAAACCCATTGTTTCCCTCCTCATGCCCTTGGGTTTACCTTCCTCCTGGCCACCAGGACCCCTTTTCTAGGGAGTGGGCCTCTCTCTTAAGCCAGATAACTCCCCTATACGTCTCCATCCAGAAATGTCAAGGGCAACTGTCTGGACCACCAGACCAGCTCAGTGAACGCTGACCCTTGATAGAGTGGCGTCACAGCACTGAGGCTATCCACACATTCACCCACCAGAACTTGCCCATAACATCATGGTGGGGGAGATATTTATTGTGGGAAGAGAACTTTGATTGAAGGGATTCTTCTCTGTTTGATTATGACTATTCTAGAGATCTCTCTCTCTCTCTCTCTCTCTCTCTGTCTCTCTCTCTCTCTTTTTCCCTGATCTTTTTTTTATAGGATCTGATTTAGAAAACCTACTGGTTATTACTGTTCACTTAATCTTTTTAAAATTAAAATTCTTAAAAAATCAAATAAGGTGTGGTGTGCCCAAGAAACCTAGCCCCAAATAAATGTAAGACATTAATAGGTAGCTTGCATGGTCAGTGTTTCCCTCCATCTTTCTCTTTTGCTTTCAGTTACTATTCACAACAGCAAATTAAATTAAAAATGGTAAATCATAGAAGGTTGCCTACTAGGTCTCCATAGAAAGCTTGTTTCTCAAGAGCAGGAATGTTTCACTAGTATATTCGCGGTGTATCCCTAAACCCTTCCCACTGAGAAAAATTGAGTGCTGGTGTGTATTGGGCCAGATTCCTACCATGTTCTCAGTGAAGCTGAACACTGCTTTATCACTATGCTCTCTGTCATTATTGTGGCAGTTCTGTAGGTGAAGAAAACATACTTTTGCTACTTGTAGAGAACCTCAGTCTCATTTTCCTTTTGGATAGCAGTGTCTTCTTCATTTTACATGGGCATACTCACAAATTAAAACTGCCAGAGTCATTCTGTTTTCTCATCACATAAGCTGAGTTTTGTTATGCAGCTAAGTACCAGAAGTAGGGAAAGCAGTCATTCCTAGGATGGATGTCAGCCTGGAAGAGAGATCTCTTTCCTCAGGCCTCCCTCAGGCAGGATTGTCTTTCCTTGTATGACTCCCTTCCTGATCTGCATTCCCCTGTAGGAACAGACTGCAACACCGATGCTCCGCTGTGGTTTGACACACATGCCCTGGATGAATGGGGGCCCTCTTGTCTATCTACATTTAAGTCTGCAAGGACTAAAATAGATCCAAGGAAAATTCTTCTCCAAACTTCTTAGATTTGTGGCTAGTGCCCTCCTGAAAGAATAATGGAGAAATTGTTCATTAAGTGCCTGGTATGCTCCTAGGAACTGGCTCCCGTTCCGTGGAATGGGGGTGGGGTAGGGAAAAAGACACAGTCCTCTCTGCCAAGGAACAGACATGGCTGACCTTTCCAGTGGGCAGATGTACCAGCTGCCAGCATCTCCGCCCAGCTGACAGCCCCAGTTTCAGAAATGGCACCATTAGTTTAATTCCTTTGGAAACCTTTTTAATCTGCAAGCACTCCATATTACCATCTCCCCACAATAAAATGTAGATAGGTAGATACTCTGGAATTGGTCAGTTCAGCAAGAGCAAAGACCGATGGAAATGGAATTTAGGTTTCCTAAATTGTAGAGAAGTAAGTGTTATTTATTTTTTAAACTTTTTTTTTTTTCTAGCAAGGTTCTGAGTTTATCAAGTATGGACTTTGAAATACAATACAACATTCCATAAGACAGGATATTAATGTATTTCTTTTGTTTGTACAGCAACCATAATAAAAATTTTCATGAGAGTCTCTATGTAAGTGGCTCTTGAAACTCTTCAAAATGTGAAGTTTTATGAAAAGCATTTAAATACCTTCTAATAATTATCTACACATGAAGTACACCAAAATGTACTCAGAAGTTTGGAAACTCTTCTTATTTGAAAAACCATCTTGGCAATTTTTAAAATATGGTGAATTTAAGTTCAAGGCAGAAATTAAAATGTGTGAGCTCCTATTGATATGGTCCCAAGTGTTGTCAAAGTCTATAAACATATCAGAAAACTATCTCAGATACAGCAAAAACAGAAGGAAACAAACATTCACAAATGTGAATGGCTGAAGTAAAATGGAGGCTTCCTTCTGTCGAATTGATGATAGAGTAGCTTTAAAAAAAACAACAACCCATAGCTTTGCAGAAATACATCAATACAGCATAGTTCTCAATTTCAGTGTGATGTCTGTTAGGTGTTCGAAGCCTATTACATAGCTTCTGGGGGTTCCAATAAACTTTTCACATTATTGATATTTGAAATGTGAAGTTCAATGCTAAACATTGTGCAAGAGATGGCAGAAATGGGAGATGAAGTAGCACCTACTGGTCTATTCTCCCCACTTTTCTTCTCTAGCAAATGCCTTGTGCCTTTATCCATGAGGGGCGACTTGTGGTGACCTACTTTTACATTTGGGTTGTGTTATGAAATGAAGGCCAACTGCTCTACCACTTGAGCTGGAAAATGCCCAAACCCAGAGGACCCTGTAGTGGTACTGGACACACAAAGCCTCCCATGACTCACGAAAATGTGTCTGCCAGCATGAGAAGACGTCGGTGATTACTCTTTAACTATCAGACATGGTCTTTCTTGAATGTGTCTCCAGTTCAGAGAATATGCAGCTACAACAGGAACCCTGAATTCACTCAGGAAATGTGGCAGGGATATGGGAGACATATTCCTGATTCTGAGCCAACCTCATAGGCACAGTAACATCAGGGATGTAAAAGTTGGAAATGTGGTTTCAATCAGAATGCTCTCAAGGAAATGTGTGCCTTGAAGATGACTTAGCTCTAAGTGGAGACTTGCACAGACTTCTGCAAAGCCCCAAGATGGGTGTCCAAGATCTGCAAAATGTAAAAACAATGAATTTAGAAAAAAGCTCATCTTCCAATACTGCCAGATATACTGGCTTCTATGGGAGATCTTGTTTTTTATTTATTTATTTTTAAAAGTTTTGTTTATTTATTTGAGAAAGAAAGAGCACAGAGGGACAATGAGAGAGAGCAGCAGATGCCCTGTTGAGTGGAGAGCCCAATGTGGGACTATATCCCAGGACTCTGGGTTCATGACCGGAGCTGAAGGCAGATCCTTAACCGACAGAGCCACCCAGGCGTCCCTGGGAGATCTTGTTTTTACTGAGAGTTTGCCTACGACAAATTATAATACAGATAATCAAAAAATTGAATCATTATATTATTTATTTATTTATTTTAAAAACATTTCATTTATTTATTTGAGAGAGAGAGCATGAGTGGGGGGTTAGGGGCAGAGGGAAGGGGAAAAGCAGACTCTCCCGCTGAGTAGGGCGCCTGATGTGGGGCTTGATCACAGGACTCTGGGATCATGACGTGAGACAAAGGAAGATGCTTAATTGATTGAGCCATCCAGACGCCCTGAATCCCATGATATTTTTAAATACTAGGAAGCCTTAGAATATATGTAGATCATAAGCTTATTTTACACACACAAGCACGCACACACACACACATTCACCATTCACTTACAAAATACAAATCGATAAATAATCTCATCTGCTGAAAAAAAATAATAAAAATCAGCCTAAATCTTCTAGGGGAAAGCTAGAAATGTTTGCATTCAAAAAAGATATGTCCCATGGAGGCCATTTTTAACTCTTTTAGCTCATTTATCTCTAATACCTATAAAGACACAAAACCAAAACAAAAACAGACAAAGCCTCCAGACATTTTGGGGGTATGCATATTGTGAAGCAGAGCAAGTATTAACTATTGCAATGCTGGTGAGGTACAAGCATCTCCTCTATCTGTGCCATTGTCCATGGGTTTAGGTTTGGCACATAGGATAGGAGTTCAATGAGTGTGTGTGTGTGTGGTGGGGGAGGAGAGTCTGCTCAGAGCTATAAGTTTGGCTCCAGAGCAATTAGATGTGTTGAACCTCGGAAAAGTTCAGACAGTAAGATTAGTTCCTCTACAAGTATTCAAAGGTTTATGGACACAAAGCTCATCTGAACCCTCTAAACCTATGGCGTCGGCCAAGTTGGCTGGAACCACTGACAGGATTGGGCTCTTTCCCAAGCCTTCTATCACTTCCACTCTGATCCCTGCCAGAAATCAGACAAGAAAAAGCCTTTCTTGTCGTGTTTTGACACCCCCAGCTTTAGTCCCTGCTATAAACTCTGCATCCAAATATTTCAGCATATCAACTGAAGGTTGATAATATACATGGGCAACGTTTCAAAGGGTGGCTACGAGCCTGAAAAAGGGTCATTCAGCATTACATAAATAATAGACTCCTAGGATAAATTAAAAAGTGAGTGATTACAGGTCCAGCCATGGAAGCAGTGACTTTTCCTCTTGCCGGACTGTCTCCAGTAGCACTGAGCCGGTGTGTGCTCAGTTCAATACGCATCCTCTAAGGCTACAGAAAATGTCATCTGTAATTGAAAACATCGCATGATAAATGAAAAAGAAGGATAAAGAGAAACAGTGTCCATCTACCTGGTTGAGTTCAAATATGTATCTAGTGGGGCACAGTAGTACAGAAAGCTAAAATTTCTTTTCTTTCTTTCTTTCTTTTTTTTTTAAAAAATATATTTATTTATTTATTTTAGAGAGACAGGGGAAGAGAGAGCCAGCATGTGCGCATGCCTACAAGTGAGGGGAGGGGCAGAGGAAGAGGGAGAATCTCAAGCAGACTCCTTGCTGACTGTGGAGCCCATAAAGGGGCTTGATCACACAACCCTGAGATCATGACCCTGAGATCATAACTGCAAGATCAGGATCTGAGCTGAAACCAAGAGTCCTATGCTCAACCAACTGAGCCACGTGGGTGCCCCTAAAATTTCATTCTTTAATTCCACGTTCGAAGCTACCACACACAATTTCTAATAAGCACGGTATATTATTATTTTATTTCCCACAAACCACCACGGTTTGTCTAATATGGTGGTTTAATCCATAGTTCGGGGCTCTATTTTCGTGCAACTCCTGAGGGAAATATTGTCATCATTTAGATTTAACTTTAATACTATTTTATTTTTGTTAAAATTAATGGATCTCAGCCTTACCTGGGGTATCAGGCATGGAGACTGATTATTATTAGCCATCTTCAGATACATGATGCAAGATTTGGGGCCAAGATCCCTTTTCAGATGTTTTTAGCACAGCAGGTTATATCTGATATGCTCATTCGATCAATTTACTGAGGGACACACCAAGAAAACAAAAAAATGAAACAGACTAAACCACACTAGGATAGCAAACATCAGAGTTAATCCTAGACAGCATGAGTAACCAGTGGTAAGTATATCATTTTGTCTTAGACTGACACTTACTCTGGTCCTCACGTAAAATGTGCACCTCCCTGTGGCTCACGGTCTGAAAGCTTAAGAGCCATTGATTTTGACCTTTGTCCTAACTTCTGGCTTACATTTGTACTTATGTTGGTTCTAAACACCCGAGTCAGAGTGGGCCTTTTCAAACCCAAGTCAGATCGTGGTACTCATTTAACTCAGAAGCCTGCCACGCCTTCTCCAGTGAAGCCAGAAGTGCCCCTCTAATCCCTAGGTGGTCGACATCCCCTCATTCGCTCTGTCATAGCCATACTCACCTCCTTTCTGTCCGGCAAGCTCATGAGGCCCCAGGCCTCGCATGGGTCATTATCTGTCTGGAATTGCCTTTTCTCAGATATGCCTCACTCCCTCATTCCTCAAGTTCTGCTCTGATGATCTCCTCAGAGAGGCCTCCCCACCCACCCCACTTAATATTGCAAATGCTGCCAGCTTCTGGCCCTAGGCACTCCACGTATCCTGCTCTCTTTTTCCAGTGGCTCTTGTCATCATCCTGTGTGATTTATGTATTTGGGACATTCGGTTTCTGACTCTCTTGACTAAGATATGAGCTCCCAAAAGATGGAAAGCTGTGTATTTGGTTCGTCCATGTAGACCTCTGACACTTAACATGTGTGTTGCATTGAAAGTGTTCAGTAAGGGGTGCCTGGGTGGTTCAGTGGGTTAAGCCTCTAGTCCTGATCTCAGGGTCCTGGGATTGAGCCCCACATCGGGCTCTCTGCTCAGCAGGGAGCCTGCTTCCTCCTCTCTCTGCCTGCCTCTCTGCCTACTTGTGATCTCTCTCTCTCTGTCAAATAAGTAAATAAAATCTTAAAAAAAAAAAAAAGAAGTGTTCAGTAACTGTTGGTGGGATCGGCTGCGTTTTGGACTGACTGCATTCAAATCCATAGGCTGGAGCACTCTTTGCCTCTGGGGCAGGTGTGAGAGATCCTTAAGTTTTGCATAATTCCGTTTACTCAGATCCTGCCTCCATGCTGCCACAGAGTGAGACAGAGTGTTCGCCCCGCAGCTTGTGCCAAACCCAGGGGATAGCTAGGTCAAGGGCATATATCAAAACAAATAAACTCAAACTTCCAGAGCATCTTCAGTGTCCTTTTGTGATGTCCTCTTCACAGCCTGGCCCCATCTCCTTGCTCCTTTCTGCTGCCCCTCACAGACCTCCGCCTGTTCACCCAGAGCCTCTCAGCCACACCGCATGGAACCAGATAGAACATTAGTTCATCCATTTTGAGTCTATTTTCGTGTGTGGTGTAAGGAAATGGTCCAATTTCATTTTTCTGCATGTGGCTGTCCAATTTTCCCAGCACCATTTATTGAAAAGGCTGTCTTTTCCATTGGACATTCTTTCCTGCTTTGTCGAAGATTAGTTGACCATAGAGTTGAGAGTCTATTTCTGGGCTCTCTATTCTGTTCCATTGATCTATGGGTCTGTTTTTGTGCCAGTACCATGCTGTCTTGATGATGACAGCTTTGTAATAGAGCTTAAAGTCCGGGATTGTGATGCCACCAACGTTGGCTTTCTTTTTCAATATCCCTTTAGCTATTCGAGGTCTTTTCTGGTTCCATATAAATTTTAGAATTATTTGTTCCATTTCTTTGAAAAAGATGGATGGTACTTTGATAGGAATTGCATTAAATGTGTAGATTGCTTTAGGTAGCATAGACATTTTCACAATATTTATTCTTCCAATCCAGGAGCATGGAACATTTTTCCATTTCTTTGTGTCTTCCTCAATGTGCGAAAGGAATCCATCAAAATCCTTGAGGAGAACACAGGGAGCAACCTCTTCGACCTCAGCCGCAGCAACATCTTCCTAGGAACAACGCCAAAGGCAAGGGAAGCAAGGGCAAAAATGAACTATTGGGATCTCATCAAGATCAAAAGCTTTTGCACAGCAAAGGAAACAGTGAACAAAATCAAAAGACAACTGACAGAATGGGAGAAGATATTTGCAAACGACATATCAGATAAAGGACTAGTGTCCAGAATCTATAAAGAGCTTAGCAAACTCAACACCCAAAGAACAAATAACCCAATCAAGAAATGGGCAGAGGACATGAACAGACATTTCTGCAAAGAAGACATCCAGATGGCCAACAGACACATGAAAAAGTGCTCCATATCACTCGGCATCAGGGAAATACAAATCAAAACCACAATGCGATATCACCTCACACCAGTCAGAATGGCTAAAATCAACAAGTCAGGAAATGACAGATGCTGGCGAGGATGCGGAGAAAGGGGAACCCTCCTACACTGTTGGTGGGAATGCAAGCTGGTGCAACCTCTCTGGAAAACAGCATGGAGGTTCCTCAAAATGTTGAAAATAGAACTGCCCTATGACCCAGAAATTGCACTATTGGGTATTTACCCTAAAGATACAAACGTAGTGATCCAAAGGGGCACGTGTACTCGAATGTTTATAGCAGCAATGTCCACAATAGCCAAACTATGGAAAGAACCTAGATGTCCATCAACAGATGAATGGATCAAGAAGATGTGGTATATATACACAATGGAATACTATGCAGCCATCAAAAGAAATGAAATCTTGCCATTTGCGACAACATGGATGGAACTAGAGCGTATCATGCTTAGCGAAATAAGTCAGGCGGAGAAAGACAACTATCATATGATCTCCCTGATATGAGGAAGTGGTGTTGCAACATGGGGGCTTAAGTGGGTACGAGAAGAATAAATGAAGGAAGATGGGATTGGGAGGGAGACAAACCATAAGTGACTCTTAATCTCACAAAACAAACTGAGGGTTGCTGGGGGGAGGGGGTTTGGGAGAAGGGGGTGGTATTATGGACATTGGGGAGGGTATGTGCTTTGGTGAGTGCTGTGAAGTGTGTAAACCTGGTGATTCACAGACCTGTACCACTGGGGATAAAAATACATGTTTATAAAAAATAAAAAATTATATTAAAAAAAGAAAAAAAAATAAAGATCATCACGTGGAAACAAAAAAAAAAGAACATTAGTTCATACTTTTAAACACATTATCCCCACCACTTGGTATTTTCCTGTCCTTTGCCCATTTAGACAACTCTTATTTAGTCATCTGGAGTAAAAAAAAAAATCTCACCTGGCTTGTGAAGCACTTTCTGACTCCTCTTTACCACCTTCTGCTGCCTGGGCATTCTTGGTTCTCGGGAGGCCCCAGGTTATCTGGAACAGACAGAAGACAAGGTGAGACAAACCAGACCTTGCCATTTATCAGCGACATGCGCACGACTAAATTACTTTGGCCTCAGTTTCTGACCTGTTGAGTGGGGGAAATCATGGCTCTCATGGGGTCCTGTTAAACTTACTAAGCCGGCATCATCAAGCAGGGCGCCAGGGTGGGGCAGGGATGGGCGTGCCTGCACGTCATCTTTCTCTCCCCTCTCAGAGCACTGCATGCGTATCCATATTAGCATCCTTTGCTTTGGGCCATTACTTATTTATCCTTCTGTCTCCCATAACTGACCGATACTCCAGAAGGTCAAAATGATATTCTATGCATTCTGTATTTCCGGCACCCAGCACAGTTCTAGGTGCATAGCAGGCTCTCAATCAATGTTTGCAGAAGGATGGTAATGGTGATATTCATAATTATAAATGGCCAAGATTTATTAAGTGCTATCGATCACAACATGGCCGTGCAGCAGCATTCTTTGTACTCCCATCTTACAGATGAAGTAACTAATTCTCAGAGAGTTTAAATAATTTACCCAAAGGCACAGAGCTCTGATGAGATAGAGCTGGAGTCTGAAGCCAGTCGGTCCACTGAATAAGCTTCAAGCTATAGACCACACCTCTGACTGGAATTTTCTTATTTCAAGGGTAAACCCTTGGTCAGTCCTGATGCTATTTCCATGGTTCCCCACTCTACATACAAAACAATCCTGCTGGACAGGCCCAAACATCTGGCCAATGGGAACTGGACAAAGCTCCATCTGGAAGCCATCAGCACCTCTCATGGGTCAGCTGCAAGAGATTCAATTTCAAATGACCCAATACATTTCCTCTGCTTCCCCCTCACAGACAAATTTGTTGGCTGCGCTATTCTGATAGCTTAGGGGTAAAGGGTCCATTTAAATGGCAACTTAAGTTCAAATCAGTGAGTTCCCAAATCATGGAAGCTTACATTGCCATTTTTCAACCAAATCTACATTAGAGACATTCAGGTGATTTCTATGGATTCCAGGTACATGTATGACCTCTGACTGGTCCTGATTCGGCCAATATCCTATTTTCTCCTATTCATCTTGGGGTGCGATGCCTCATTTCAAACCGATTTTCTGCTTTCCGGGTTGATATTTGAGGGTATGGGTTCTCACTGCTTCCTACAAACTGACCATGAGCCTGACAGTCAGAGAGTCAGATTTCAGCAAGTCTCTTGTAGGTCAGCTCAGCTAAACCCAAATGCTTCGCTGGCGGGCAAAGAAATTAGGGAGTTGGCGCAACGGAGACTCAACAAGGTCTTTGGTTTCTGTTCCACTGCCTCCACACGTAGCTACAATCCAGGCAGAAAATCTCAACTGAGCTCTTAATAAAACATATTCAGATTCTTTCCCCTCAAGATTCAGAGACTCAGAAATTATCAAAGTACACGAATTCCTTCTTCCATTCTTATTAGTAACATTATCTTGAATAAAAACACATTTATTCTTTCAGGAAACGAAACACCAGTATCAAAGATGAATTTTCTAAGCAGTCGGGGAAGCATCTCCAGAAGTTTTTGAAAATGTGTTTATATAATCAGGGTGGAGAAATGCTTTAAGAACCAAGTGCTCTGCTCTGCCTATGTAACAATACGCCGTTACGTTTTTAAATACACACTCATTTTTCACATGATTTATTTTCCTAATAAAACCATGCAGTTCCTAAAGTCATATTAATAAAGGAATGTGGTGGCTACATTTTTCCCAGTAAAATTCTTACGTGATTTTGAAAAGTTAAAATTGTTACATATCCTGTGGATAAATGTTACTTTCTTTACTGTAACTTACGTTTTTCATGCAAGGATATGGGGAGTGTTTCCATGTCAATATGTATCTAGAACATCAGTCACAGAAGCTGCAGCTATTTCATTATAGAGGTTAGTGTTTCTTTTATTAATCTATGATTAGAATGAGAGCTTATTTTCAGATTTCCCTTATTAAAAATAATATTGTAGGAAACATATTTGTGCATATATATATTCATGCACAAACACACAATTTTTGATTTGTTGCCCCAAAATCAAGTCCTAGAAGCGGATTTGTCAGATCAAAAGATAGGTACATTTTAAAAATGTGTATATTTAATCAAATTACCCTCCAGGAATATTGCACCAATCCATACCGAAAAACATCAACTAAACTTCAATTTTTTAAGAGAGAGAAATGGATAAATTATGTTCAGACAAAATGATATTGAATAACTGTCTATCTACCATGTGCAACTGCCACACATGAGGCAATTATATCTGGTTACTTCCACTCTAAGACTGAGTGACTTGGGGTAGTCTGTCTTCCCATGTCCTAGAAGTGGGCATGTGGTATGGGGAGAGGGCAGGGGTGGGGTCTGGGCCAGGGCTGAGCCTTCTATCTTCCATGGGTTGTAGTTTTCAGTTCTGTGATATTTTCCTTATACATCCTCATTTTCTAGGGCAACACAGTTGATGATTCCTAGAAAATGTGCCTTAAAGTTATTAAGAAGGTTTAATTAGAAAAGTCATTATTGGGAAATTTCAGGCTGAAAAGAAAAAAAAGATTCAGATGTGTTAAAAAATAAAATGTCTTGGCATATCAGCTCCTTAGGCTTAGAGAGAATAGTACCTCTCATCTTATTTCATTCATTTGTTCATTCATTCATTCATTCATTCATTCAATAGGTGTGTATTGAATGTCTTTTCAATGCCTATGGCACTGTTTCACAGGCTGGGAAGCCAGCAATGAACTACACAGATATCCCTGCCCTTATGGAGCTCCCATCCAAACACCTAGGGAATCACAAACTCAATGGTTGCAATGAAGGACTGTGTGCTACACTAGCATGTAACAGGGGAACTAGTAAATGGGGCTGGGAACATCTTCTCTAAGTAACTTTTGAAATACAAGGAGTTAATCAGATTCAAACAAAAAATGGGAGTTCTGGCAGCTCCTCCAAAGTTTAAACATAGAGCTACTGTATGACCCAGCAATTCCCCTTATGATGATACACCCAAGAGAAATGAAAGCTTTTGCACCCACACAAAATCTTCTACCCAAATGTTCATAGTGGTCTTATCCATCACAGCCAAAAAAAGAACTCAAATGCCTCTCAACTGAGGAATGGATAAATAAAATATGGTACGTCCATACAATGCAATGTTATTTGGCAGTTGAAGGGAGTGAAGCTCTGAAATGTGCTCCACCAGGGATGAACCTTGAAGACACGGTGTTCAGGGAAAGGCGACAGACATGAAGGCCACGGAGAGTGTAGAGAATGCAAAGTAAACAAACCTACCCTACCCGCTTGGGCTGAGGAGGCTGGGGAAAAATGGGAGGGGCTGCTAATAGATAGAGGGTTTCTTTTTGGAGGTGATAGAAATGTCCTCAAACTGATGGTGGGGATCATTTGCACAACACTAAATATATGAAAAAGCTATAAATTTAACATTTTGAATGCTGAATTTTATGATATATGAATCTCAATAATACTGTTATATTAAAAAGGGGAGAAAAAGGAGTGACACTGGGAGATTCATCATTCAAAAATAAAGTTAATCAAGTCAAGTCACTTTCTTACATGTCATATTTGGCTATGAAAAAAATACAGATCACCTTAACGCAATACCAATGACCATGAGCCAGTTTCCTACACATTTCTTCCTCGTTGTCTGCTTATGTTATACCCTAAGCCATGGCATGGATGGAGGTGCAGAGACATAATTTTAAAGCATATGAAGGTGTGAACAATGAGTGATAATCCACATTAAACTTTCAGAAGATGGGCAGCAACTTAAGATTGTCAGCGAAGCTTCCTGAGTTTTCTTTTGGGTTTTGTTTGGTTAGTGATGGCCATAGAAGTTGTGACCAGCAAGCGATAGTGGCTGCTTCTACATTTTAATTAAATATTGAGTTTAACATTTCTTCTAAGTTCAATATAATAAATTATTAAATATTAATTATGTATATTTATTACATTATTTTATCATTTATTTAAACATACTATTAAATAAATATATTATTTAATATTTAAAATAATATAATATTATTTATAATAATTATTAAATATTAATGAAGGAAGCTTAATAGGTCTTCAGGTTTCTTCTAAAGTCGAAAAAGATCCTTAGGCCACGACGAAGTCTTTTAAGAGACGGATTGTTTATTAAACATCTGAGTACAATGCTAGGTGGTGCAAATGTACTAAGAAATTAGGTCCTGATGGGGGAAATCACCTCCCAAACACAAAACAATGGATCATGGCTGTAAAGTTGGTATAGTTTAATAACGCTGGAACAAATTTGAAGGTCCTTGTAACAGTGAAGACACTCTTTGGGTTCTTTTAAATTTGTTTTGAACTATCCTAGGACATGGATCTTGAATGACTTTTTCAATCACTGGCAGGAGATGGGACTTTTCCAAGGAGCTAGATGTTATGCTCGCCAGGATCTCAGTGGGATATGGCTCGGTATGTGAGGTTGAAGTGAGACTCCCTTTGAACTGTCCTCAGATTTTTTTATTTTTGCCTTTATGCTGACTTTTTCTCAAAAGGAAAAATGTAAATGGATTTTCCTTATGCCTTAAGAAATTTATACAAATATGTTGGAAGGAAATATACCACAATATACTAAAATAGCAGTTATCTATAGTGTATAATAACATGTTTCCAAAATTTCAACAATGGAAGTTTTATGACATCTGGGTCAGAGAACAAAAATACGTGTCCTTGAATTTCTCTAAGAAAGTCAATTGTTTATTTGCTTCTCATTTCAAGATAGCATCTGGAATTCTAATTGTTCTAATGCCCTGAGTCCTCTCTATTTATTACCTCATAGAGCATGGGTTTTTAGAGTCAAACAAACTAAGGTTTAAATCTCTGCTTTGGCTGACAAGAAGAGAACTAGTATAAGATGCAGGCTTTGATGCCAAAACCAACCCTAGAGATGAAACAAAAACAAGACAGGAGTTGATTGCTCTCAGATCTTAAAAAGTGTGAAAAACTCATGCGGAGACAAATATGAAAAGGAAGAGAAACAGCAGACAGGAGCAGAAGTGGACCAAGTGTCTGAGCAGAGGAAAATTAGCAGGAGTTTTACTTCTGTGGGTTGCAAACCGACAGCTCTGGCTGAGGTAAGTCCAAGGAGCAGCACCTCGCCCTCTGGAGAAGGTTCTTGTAACAGAGGAAGGTTGATCTTTCTTTGGCCAATCAGTGTAAATTGGAGGTGCCTTAGGGGTCGGGAAAATGGGGAGAGGATGGGTTTCCCACTGACCAACACCCTCACAATGAAACTACTTTGTGTGATACTACAATGGTGAATAAAGGTCATTAGGTCTTTGTGAAATCCCATAGAATGTACAGCACCAAGAGTGAACCCTGATGTAAACTATGGGCTTTGGCGGGTAATGATGAGTCAGTGTCAGTGTCATTGACTGTAACAAATGGACCACTTGTGGGGCAGGATGTCCTTGGTGGGGGAGGTGGTTTGTGGGTAGGGATGGGGGTTACAGGAATACTGTACTTTCCAATCAATTTTGTTGAGAACCTAAAACTGCTATAAAAAATAAGGTTTATTAATTAGAAAAGAGAAAAGGTTATCACAATACTTTGAAATAGTTTTATATCAGAAAATTTATTAACTTCATCTACCTTATCAAAGGTAGGAAAATGGGTCAGTGGGGGGGGCCACATTATTGTCTCAGTAATTACAGAAAAAAATTGTTGAAGTTCAATGCCTATTTATGGTGAGAATTCTCAGTTAAGAACCAGGCAGATATCTCCAAACCTAACAAAATCCATTTATTCAAAATAGCTATGATAAATACCAACTTTAATTCATGAACAGGAGATGCATTCTTTTTTGGGTTGGGAGCAATACAGTGATGCCTGCTGTCATTCTTGATCCTGAAGTTTCTGCTGAAAGAAAGACATGAAAAAGAAGTAAGAAATTTAAGGATTGGGAGGAAAGACAGAAGTATTTTATTATGTCCAGGTAACATAATTATTTACATAGAAAACTTGGCAGAATTAAATGTACTTTTTTTTTTTTTCTGAAGAGAGAGAGTATGAGTGGATTGGGGGTGGGGGTTAGAGAAAGAGGGAGAGAAAATCTTAAGCAGGTTCCATGCCCAGTGCAGAGCCCAAGGTGGGACTTGATCCCACAAACCTGAGACCATGCCCTGAGCTGAAATCAAGAATCTGACACCTAACTGACCGAGCCACCCAAGCACCCCTAAGCCCTAACAGAATTAGTAAATTTATTGGATTTTATGAGTATAAATCAAGTTGTAAAATATTAGATCAACTTATAAAAATCAGTAGCCATTTTTATACTACTAATATTTGATTAGAAAACTTAGCAGAATACAAGACTTGTTTCACAATAACAACAGCAAACTCTAAAATACCTAGGAATTAACTTATTTAAAAAGCACAAGAGAAATTTTAAAACATAGAGGAAAATGTAATGTTTTATTAAAAGACCTAAAAGAAGACCTGAATGATTATGTCCATGCCTATGAATTAGACAACTTCACAGGTTTCGTTATCAGTTCTTCCCCTAATTAATCTAAAGATCCATGAAATTTTAGGCAAAAATAGAAGCAAACTTTTTTTTTCTCTTATGAAACTTGTGAAAGTGACTCCAAAATTGAGAAATAAAAATAAATGTAACAGTTTAGTAACCAAATTTTGAAAAAACAAAAACAAATTTTCTAGGATTTAGAGATGGTGTGAACAGCATACTTGTTCTACAAGTTATTAAAATCTACTACAAAAACCAAAAGGATTAAAAACATAATGTGCTTTTGTCACAAGAGTAAATAGAACTAAAATAGAGGACCTGATATATACCAGAACTGGTATCAAAGTGACACCAGAAATCAGTGCATAAAAAATGGATTGCTTAGTGAAAAGTCTCATGGGGAAACTAGCTCACTCATCACATATAGAAGTGAAATCGAGGTGAATTTAATGTGAAAGGAAAAATACAAAACTTAATAGAAGAAAAAGCAGAAGAATATCTTCATGTCTTTCTGGATGAAAATTTGTAATCCAGATCCAAAAATCATGACTTTGAAATATTGAAAAATTTCACTACATTTAAAATAAGGATTATTCTTCAAGGAAGGTATCTTAGATAAAAGTAACAAATGGATAACAGAGTAAAAGAAAATTTTAATATAAATAAAAGATTAAAAAATACATATAAATAAAAGATTAAATATATATATAAATAAAAGATTAATACTACAATATAAAAGTGACAATTGCAAATCAACAAGAAAAAGGAAGCTCCATAGAGAAATAGGTACAATTCAAATATAAGCATTTCAGAGAAAGAGGAATCCAAATGGTTGGCAGGTGCATGAAGGTATGTGCAAAATTTGTAATAATTGACAAAACACAAGTTAAAACAATAACTAAAACCTTAGATCTACTGGAGTTGCAAAATTAGAAAGTTATACAATACCAAGTGTCGCTGACAAATGGGAAATTATTAATCTTCATGCTCTATTGGAGAAAGTCCATCCTTTCATGTCCATTTTAGAGCTTAATGGTACTTAATAAAAACTGATAATGTTGTGTCTTGTGATTCAGAAATCTCCTCCTGAAAATAGATCTTTAAAGAAAACTGTGATCTATAATACGCTATGCGTGGGGTTGTTTGTTGTGTTGTGGTGATAGCAGTGACTTGGAGAACACTAAGAATGTCTGGTAAAGAGTGGTTGACACATGTGATGGAATAATTCTATGCAACAATCAAAAGCTGTTAACAATTTACAGCCTCGTGGATAACCATGAAACCAGAGTGGGTTAAAAAAAAAAATCCAGAATTTCATCTATGGTATAATTGCACATAGACAAATTCAAAACATACGTTAGGGAGTGATGTTTGTGAGGAAAAGTAAATATTCAAGAAGCTATCTGGAACCTTCTAAAATGGTGGCTTCGGGAGGCCTGGGTGGCTCCCTCCTTAAGCGTCTGCCTTCTGCTCAGGTCATGATCCCAGGGTCTTGGGATGGAGTCCCGCATGGGGCTCCCTGCTCAGCGGGGAGTCTGGTTGTCCCTCTCCCACTCTCCCTGCTTGTGTTCCCTCCTCTCTCGCTGTGTCTCTCTCTGTCAAATAAATAAATAAATAAATAAATAAATAAAATCTTTAAAAAATAAACATAAAAAAACAAACCTGTGGCTTCATGGGAGAGATTAATGTTATCGGTGAGGGGAAATGTTGGTAAAATAAGCAAAGCACAAGATGTCAAGCGACGCCCGCGTCCCACCGACCTGCGTCGTCCGGGGACCTCCCGCCGCGGTCCCCGGAGCCCCAGAGCTGTGCTCCTCATGGCTGAATCTCTTCACCTTAGGCGGCTTTCATTAACTGATCTGAAAGAGGGGATGAAATCACTGCCTTATTATTTTAATTTAGGATTAAATGAAATAAAGTGCGGTGAGCTCTTGGCCCTGCTCTGGAACACGGTGAGCACCAGTGTGTGTCCGCCCCGGGGGGGCTGCCCGCGGGACTTGTGGGTTTAGGTCAGAGTCTTTGGCATCCTACAGGCCTGCGGCTTTCAGAACTGGCTCTGCCAGATGTGAGCTTGTGCTGGTTTTTGATCCGCTTTGAGTTTCAGGTCTGTTCTCGAGACGACGGGCGTGGAATAACAAGTTTTCAGTTATGGCCTGAGGACCACTCCTAGTGCGTTTGGACTGCTATAACAAAGATGCCACAGACGAGGCTTATAAACAGCAGAAACTGATTTCTCATGGTCCTAGAGGCTGGGAGGTCCAGGCTCAAGGTACTGGCAGATTCCTTGTCTGGTGAGAGTCTGCTTCCTGGTTCATGGATGGCTCTTCTCTTTGTCCTCATAGGGTGGAAAGAGAGGTGAGGGAGGTCTCGGGGGTCTCTTTTATAAAGGTACTAATCCCATTGAGGAGGGCTCCACTTTCATGACCTAATTAACTCCCAGAGGACCTACCTCATCATGCTCTTACATTGGGGGTTAGGATGTAACCTAACAAGTTTGGAGGGGGAGGGGGATAAGTCACAGACTCTCAGTCTATAGCAATCATACACCAGAAGTGTCAACAAAATTATTAGCTAAGAACTGGCACAAAACAAGTGTTCAATGAACCTTTGTTATTTTCATTACTTTTATTTTTATTAATTTTATTAAAATTTAAAAAAATTGAAAATTAGGTTCACCTCAGCATATTATTCAGGTGATAGCTAAAGTAAAAATAGTAGCAAATCACGTTTTAATTTTCACCTTGTAGTGGTTCTTAAACTTTTGGCTCCATCCTCTTATACTTCTAAAAACTTTAGAGGGCCCTGAAGAATTTTCCTTTGTATGGGCAACATCTATCAAAAGGTACTATGTTAGAAATTTATAAAAATGAGACATTGAGGGCTCCTGGGTGGCTCAGTAGGCTAAGCCACTGCCTTTGGCTCAGGTGGTGATCTCAGGGTCCTGGGATCAAGTCCCACATCGGGCTCTCTGCTCTGCAGGGAGCCTGCTTCCCCCTCTCTCTGCCTGCCTCTCTGACTACTTGTGATCTCTCTCTGTCACATAAATAAATAAAAATCTTTTTTTAAAAATGAGACATTGAAAATACTTAGTTCAGCTAATATAACAATGTTAGCAAAGATAATCTTTTATTATGGTGGTCATTTCACAATATATACAAATATTGAATTACGATATCATGCATCTGAAACTAATATAATGCTATATGTCAATTGTATTTCAATAATATACATGTATTATAAAAAGTAACTGTATTTTATGAAACAAAGAGAATAGTGAGAATATGAAACAAAGAGAGACACTATTTTACATTTTTTGCAAAGCTCATGTCTGTCTTAATAGAAAACAGCTGAAAGCTGGTATCTGCTTCTGTATTTAATCCTCTGTGATATGTTGTTTGGTTGAAGTATATAAAGAAATTCCAGCTTCACTCAGACATATAGCTGGACAAGAAGAATGTTTTAATGGCCTTCACAGATAATGGTGGCTATTTGTTGTTTTATGAAACTTGATAAGTCGTCATTTCTTAAAGGTTAGCTGTAAAATCTGCAACTTACATAGTATTTGAAATTATAGCAATGAGGTTTTATTTTCTGTTAGATTAAAATCCATAATCTACTGATATCTTCAGTAGATTTTTAGCTATTTCCGATTTTATGCTACCATACACTGGTCACCTGGAAAATACTGATTTATAAACTTAATGTTGACACATTTCATTAAACAGTATCAAAAAGTCTACCTATTACTATTAATATCTGTTAATATTACTATCAAATCTCACTTGAAAAACCTTTATGTAATCAGAAACTGTCTAATTCATTTTGGCAGGTACACATTTTTCAAAATTCTCATTTGTGCATAATACTCAAATTTTTTCACGAACAAATTGTCAATTATTTTCCTCGAAGTGACAAGTTTATTCTCAAGAACACGTATGCTGCACACACAAGTCTGAATAACTGCTATTTCTGTTTCAGGTGTGTTTTCAGATTAAAAATGGTGTTTTGTGAAAAAAAGTAGCTGCTTCACCTGGGAACCCATTCATACAAGTTCTTTTCCCTGAGACAACCATTGTACTTTAATACATGCCAAACACATCATGCATGTTTCCCGCTTCATCGTGCAGAATATAAAAAAAATTCATTTAAAGGTTAAGATACATAAAATTAATAATTTTTATTGCATCGTAAGGACATTCTAAATTGGTATTTCTTTGTGTATGTGGTAAAGAGTAGAGTTCATGTTTATTTCATGCAAAGGTGCCATTGGTCTTACCCACTGCTTATTCTTACCAATATTTTGGTGTTATTTTTAAAATAGTTGTGACCTCATGGACACCTGGACATGACCTTGACCACTAGGCAAATGATTTCCTTCTCATGTCCCAAGGTAGTGTCTTTCATCTTTGACATCCAATCTGTACCCATCATGGTAATGTAAAGGGAAAAATATGTAAAAGGAGAAACAAATTGTCAAAAGCAGACAGGTGAGAGATGAATAATAAGAAGAAAAACGTGTGTAAGAGAATGGGTTTAGGCCACCTGTATCACCCACCCACATAAAAAACTGAGCCTGAAATTCATGAACATAGGAGTTTGGGCAGAGGAAGTCAATATAGCCCATCCCATAATTCCTGCTGAATTTATGTGTCGTGAGCATTAGTCCCCATAGCAATCAGTTTTTCTGCTTAAGGCTGCTCTGCCAACCCCCTCCCCCCTAAAAAAAAGGCTGCTCTGCCATTGGCATCCAGTCCTTCCCCACTGGCAGACCATTCTTCTGTCATTTAAAGCAAGGACCCTGTTAGGGAGCAAGGAAAGGAGATATGTGCACACTCCTTAAGACCTTTTTGCATGCCCTCTTATACTTTCCTGAAGTCGATGTGCCATTCAGGAAATTCTGATTGTCCACAGCTATCATCACCAATTACCTCCTTTATTAATGGATACCCACGGTCAGGTTCAACATTCCATAGTACCCATGTTTCATGAATGTATACGTTGTATCGCACATTTTTCTTTTCTTTTCTTTTTTTGTTTTTTCCGCCCTCACCATTGTCTTTCCCAGTCTCCCCATTCAACCCTGTAATTACTAGCTGCTTTGGTAATAGGGTATAAATCACTTTTTATGGCTTTTTCACCATATATCTGCTAACAGCTACCATACCATGTTAATGTTATATTATGCACCCCCAAAGGAGGGAGTATGACTCCCACACACTTTCTAACAGATTTATTACATGGCTGGACTGCCAGGCCACTGAACCTATTTATCTTGCAACACTAGGAGCTTAATATTTCATGCTATTGCAAACCAACATTGCTTTAGGAAAATGTCAATGTAGGCAACCCTGGCAATGTATAGTCAGTTGGAATATTTGATTTTCTTAACAAAAGAGATAATGTATCTCCATTATAGTTTAATTCTTGGGCAATTACAAGACACTTTAAAATAAATCCTTTCGGCGCCTCGGTGGCTCAGTGGGTTAAGCTGCTGCCTTCGGCTCAGGTCATGATCTCGGGGTCTTGGGATTGAGTCCCCGCATAGGGCTCTCTGCTCAGCAGGGGACCTGATTCCCTTTCTCTTTCTCTGGCTGCCTCTCTGCCTAATTGTGATCTCTCTCTGTCAAATAAATAAATAAATAAATAAATCCTTTACTGTCACTTAACTCCTCAACCCCACTTTTATATACATACACAGGAAGAAAATGCTGAGAGCCATGTGGAGTTTTATTTGTTTTTCTTATCAGAGATTCGTAAGTTGAGATTTTGCTTCATTTTCAAACTTGACCTTGATGTACATCAGGGAGACACATTGGCGGTGTTATAGCAGCTGCTGGGCAGACTGAAGGAGCAGGAGGTCACAGACAATACTGGAAATGGCTGGGGAAAGTCCACACTGTACAGGTGGAGGGCTGGAATTTTAGTTGGGTGGGCATTCATGCCAAAGTATGCATGGAAAAGTTTATCTCAGAGCATGTAGAAATAGACTTGCTTTCAGACCCAAGATCTATTCAAGAAATGTCGCTCTCGCCAGCAAGAATGACCCGGAGACACGGAGTGACAAGCTTGCGAATCTTTATTGTTCTCCCCTTACCCGGATGTTTACCCCTATTTGTATCCCCTCTCCTCCCATCAGCAGACTGTACATGTGAAAGGAAGCCTGATCAACGCTTAGCATGATAGAAAGCACGCAGTGTCCTCGGGCTTCCTGTTCTGGGCATAGCCAATCATCTTTCAGGTGGTGCGCAGGTCCTCTGTCTGGCCGCAGGCGCAAGCGCCATGTTGCCTATTATGTGCGGAGCTGCCCGGACAAAGAAAGGCAACTTACCCTGGGATGCAGGAACCTTGCTATTTTAACTTCAAAACTTCATTTATGTGACCAAAGAGTGAGCTTCTTCACCCTGGAACACTGACTAAAAAGGTAGTCCGTGGTATAATCAAGAAGGGATTAGACGACTGACAGAAATCGTGAAAGACCTGCATTTGGGTCCCCTCTATGGCTCTTCTCACTATGTGGTCTTTTGGTTCTCAGTTGTCCTGGCTTGGTTATGAAACTTTGGGACAGGGGCAGAAAAAGCATCACAGTATTAAAGGAATAGACTCTAGAGACACATGACCTGGTTCTTCTGCTTCAAAACTAACCATGTGAATGGACTATTCACTTAACTTTCTTCTATACTGGAAATGAGTGAACCCCATGAGCAGAACTCCAAAATCAAATGAGCACACTGTATCATACATAATCACACAAAGGTGTTATTAGGTTGTATCTATATAAAATGATATCTGTTAACGTTGCTGAAGTTCATTTCTCAAGGTCTCTTGTAACTACTTTCATGATTGTTCTTTCTCCATAAATGTGCTTTCATTTAATAAAAGCATTATCTGATATACAATATTAATTGTATTTTTCTTATATTAGAAGCAATGCTTTTAAAATAAAAGAATTTTGGGGTGCCCGGATGGCTCAGTGGGTTAAAGCCTCTGCCTTCGGCTCAGGTCATGATCCCAGTGTCCTAGGATTGAGGCCCTCCCTCATCGGGCTCTCTGCTCATCAGGAAGCTTGCTTCCCTTCCTCTCTCTGCCTGCCTCTCTGCCTACTTGTGATCTCTGTCAAATAAATAAGTAAAATCTTATAAAACAATTTAAAAAAATAAAAGAATTTTAAAAATAAAAATCCACCTTAGGAAACTAGAAAAAAATGACAATTCAAATAAGGAGAAGAAAAAATAATAATTAGAACAGAAATCAATGGAATTGAAAACAGGAAGTTAATAAAGAAAATAAATAAAACCAATAGCTGGTTCTTTGAAAAGAGCATTGAAAACAATAAGCCTTTAGCCAGGCTAACTAATTAAAAAAGAGAGAGAACATACCTTACTCCTACTAGAAATGAAAGAGGGGACATAACTACAGTTCTAAGGACATTAAAAGGATGTAAAGGAATACCATGAACAACTCTATGCTCACACATCTGATAATCTAGATGAAGTGGATCAGCTCCATTAAAGACACACTTTGCCAAAACTCACACAAGAAGAAATAGATGATATGACTAGGCCTATATCTTTTAGAGGAATTGAATCAATAAATAATCACCTTTCAAAACAGAAAGCATCAGGCCCATATGGGTTCATTGGTGACTTCTACCAAACATTTAACGAAGAAATTGTACCTATTCTTTACAATCTCTTTCAGAAGATAGAAGAAGGAATACTTCCCAATTCATTCTATGAGACCAGTGTTACCTTAATTTTAAAACCATACATAGACATTACAAGAAAAGAATATTATTCCAGTATGAGAGCATGAACATAGATGCAAAAATCCTCAGCAAAATATTAGCAACTCAAATTCAATACTATATAAAAAGTATTATGTATATGATCAAGTGGGATTTATCTCAGGTATGGGAAGCTAGTTAAATGATTGAAAATAAATTAATGTATATCATCAGGTTACAAAGAGCAATCACATATGGAAGTAATAGATGCAGAAGAAGCATTTGAGAAAATACATCAGTTATGTTAAAAACTCTCAGTAAACTGGGAACAGAACTTCATCAACTTGATAAAGTGTATCTACAAAAATCCTACAGCCAATGTCATACTTAATGGTAAGAAACTTAAAGCTTTTCCACTAAGATTAGGAACAAAGCAAGGATGTCCCTTATTACTACTCCTTCCCAACATCATACTAGAAGTATTAGCTAATGCAGTAAGACAAAACACACACACACACACACAAGTCCTGAAACTGATAAATGATTATAGCAAGATGGTAGGCTACAAGGTAAATATGCAAATTCATTCACTTTTCCTATACACCAATAATGAACAAGCATAATTTAAAATTTAAAACACAATACTATTCACATTAGTACCCTCCAAAATAAAATACTGAGATATAAATCCAACAAAATATGTACAAGGTCTATAGAGAAAAACTACAAAACTCTGATGAATGAAACCCAAGAATAAGTAAATAAATGGAGAGAGATTTCATGTTCATGGATAGAAAGGTTCAATTTGTCAAGAGGTCAGTTCTTACCAACTTAATCTATAGATTCAATGTAAATCTCAGTCAAAATCCTAGAAAGTTATAGTAGATATTGGCAAATTAATTCTAAAATGTATGTGCAAAGGCAAAGTACCCAGAATAGCCAATGCAGTAGTGAAGGAGAACAAAGTCAAAGGATGGGCACTACCTGACTTCAAAAGATACTACAGTGGCTACAATAATCAGGACAGTGTTTCATTGACAAAAGAACAGACAAGGAGAACAATGGATTAGAATAGAGAGCCCAGAAATCAATCCCCATAAATATAGACAACAGACTTTGACAAAGTGCTTCTTTGTAGGAGCAAAGGAAAAAGGCAACAATGGAGAAAGGATAGTTTCTTCAAAAAATGGTGTCAGAACAATTAGGTACCCACATGCCAAGAAGAGCTTATACCCTTCCAAAAAATTAACTCAAAATGGATCACAAACTTACATGTAAAATGTAAAACTATAAAACTCCTAGAAGATAACACAGGAGAAAAACTATATGACTTTCTGTCTGGCAATGACTTTTTCTTTCTTTCTTTTTATTTTTATTTGAGAGAGAGCAGGAGGGAGAGGGAGAGAGAACCTGAAACAGATTCCATGCTAAGTGCAGAGCCCAGTGCTGAGTGTAGAGCCTGACACAAGGCTTGATCCCACGACCCTGAGATCATGACCTGAGCTGAAACCAAAAGTTGGATGCATTACCAACTGAGCTGCCCAGGTGCCCTGTCAATGACTGCAAAGGCAGGATCCATTAAAGTAATTGATAAGCCAGACTTCATTAAAATTAAAGACCCCTGTCCATGAAAGACAGTGTCAGTAGAATGAGAAGATAAGTCACATACTGGGAGGAAATACTTGTAAAAGGCACATCTGATAAAAGATACATCTGACCAAAGACCTTAGCAGGTACCTCACTGAAGGATATATACACATGGCAAACAAGCATATGAAAAATTCTCTATATCATAGGTCACCAGGGAAATGCAAATTAAAACAATGAGATTCCACTACATATATATTAGAATGACCAAAATCCAGATCACTGACAACACCAAATACTGGAGGGGATGTGAAGCAGCAGGGGTTCTCAGTCATTGCTGGTGAGAATGAAAAATGGTACAGTGAACCTGAAAGACAATTTCTTAGAAAACAAAACATACTCTCACAGTATGATCCAGCAATCATGGTCCTTGGTGTTTATTTGATGGAGTTGGCCACACAAAACTCCGCACACAGATATTTATAGCAGCTTTATCCATGATTGCCAAAACTTGGAAGCAATCAAGATGTCCTTCAGTAGGTGAATGGGTAAGTTGGTACATCTAGTCACTGGAATGTTACTGCTCACGAAAAATAAGTCAACTAGGCAAGGGAAACAAAGGCAAAGCTGAACTCTTGGGACTTCATCAAGATAAAAAGCTTCTGCGCGGCAAAGGAAACAATTAACAAAAACTAAAATGCAGTACACAGAATGGGAGAAGATATTTGGAAATGACATATTAGAAAAAGGGCTAGTATCCAAAATCCCTAAAGAGCTTATCATACTCAAAACCCCAAAATAAAAAAAAACCAGCTAAGAAATGGACACAAGATATGAACAGATATTTCTCCAAAGAAAACATAAAATGGCCAACAGACACATGAAAAAATGCTCAACATCACTCAGCATCAGGGAAATACAAAGCAGAACCATAATGAAATACCACCTCACACCAGTCAGAATGCCTAAAATTAACAACTCAGGAAACAACAGATGTTGATGAAGATGCAGAGAAAGAGGGACCCTCTTTCACTGTTGGTGGGAATACAAACTGGTGCAGCCACTCTGGAAAACAGTATGGAGGTTCCTCAAAACATGAAAAAATAGAAGTACCGTATCACCCAGCATTTGTACTACTAGGTATTTATCCAAAGGATACAAAAATACTTTCTCAAAGGGGAACATGCACTCCAATATTTATAGCAACGTTATCCACAATACCGAAAACATGGAAAAAGTCCAGATGTCCATCGGTTGATGAATAGATAGAGAAGATATACAGACATAGACATATCTAGAGCGAGAGAAAGAGAGAGAGAGAGATACAAGGGAATATTACTCAACCATCAAAAACAATGAAATCTTGCCATTTGCAATTTGCAACATGTGGATGGAACTAGAGTGTATTAAGCTAAGCAAAATAAGTCAGTCAAAGAAAAACACCATATGATTTCACTCACATGTAGAATTTAAGAAACAGAACAATAAACATAGGGGAAGGGAAGGAAAAATAAAATAAGATAAAAACAGAGAGAGAGGCAAACTCTTGACCATAAGGAACAAACTGAGAATTGCTGGACGGGAGATGGGTGGTGGGTTGGGGTAATGGGGTGATGGGCATTAAAGAGGTCACTTGATGTAATGAATACTGGGTGTTATATGCAGCAGTGAATCACTAAATTCTACTCTTGAATTATTATATTATAAGTGAACTAACTTGAGTGTAAATAAAATCTTGAAAGAAAAAGAAATAAGTGAGCTATTAGGCTATGGGGAGACATGGGGGAAAGTTAAATGCATATTACTAAGGGAAAGAAGAAAACCTGAAAAAGGTACATGCTATATGATTCCAAGGAGAGGACATTCTAGAAAAGGCAGCACTATGGATACAATAAAAAAAAAAAAATCAGTGGTTGCTGAAGCAGGGTGGGGAAAGGGATGAATATACACAGCATAGAGGGCTTTCAGAATAGCCAATATACTGAGGGTGCCTGGGTGGCTCAGCAGGTTAAGTGTCTGACTCTTGATTTCTGCTCAGTTCATGATCTCAGGTCGTGAGATGGAGCCCCACTTCCGGTTCTACACTAGGCTTGGTGCCTGAGTAAGATTTTCTCTCTTCTTCCCTTCCGCTCCCCTTCCCTGGAGACGGGGAAGAACAATGAATGTACTTTATGTGATACTGTAATGATAGATACATGTCATTGTACATTTGTCCGAACCCATAGAATGTATAACACCAAGAGTGAACTCTAACATAAACAATGGATATTTTGGATGATTAGGATGTGTCTGTATAGGTTTATCAGTGGTAACAAATGTGTCACTCTGGTAGGGAATGTTGATAATTGGGAGGTTATTCATGTGTGAGAATGGGAATATTATGGGAAATTTCTCTACTTTGCTTTAAATTTTGATGTGAACCTAAAACTGCTCTAAAACAATAAACTCTTAAATATATACATATATATAAAAGAAAAAAACACCCTGATGATTCACAGACCTGTATCCCGGGGGCAAATAATACATTATATGTTAATAAAAATAATTTAAAAAAACCTTATAATTCTGCTGAGATCATAGTTAATATAATTTTGATGTATTTCCTTCTAGGTTTTGTGTTTTTTCTTTTTCTTTTTTTCTGTTCACACATACGCATAACTTCTTTAACACAGTTGGGGTCATTTGTCTATGTATTTTTTGCCCTTTAAAAAATAACAAGAGTAGAGAGCATTTTTTATTTTAAAATTGTGACTTTTTAAATGACTGCATAATCCATCAGATGAATATACATTAGTGATGATTAATCCATTTAATGATGTATTAGATCATTAAATGATCTCTCTTTTGATTGGACATTTATACTATGTACAGTTTCTTTTTCTTAAATAATATGTAATAAACATCTCCATAAAGAGATTATCCATATAACAGATTATTTTCTAAGATAATTTTTGATGTGGATTACAGAATTAAAGATGTGACATTTTTGAAAGTTCTGGATAAATATTAACAAATTAATTTTCGGACTGGTAACACCATTTACCATTACTAATGGACTATGAGAGTAGCTATCTTACTGCTCCCTGATAGCTTGTATTATTTTTCTTCCTTCTCAGATTTATGGGAAAAATTATTATTATATTGGCTTTATTTGAGTGTGTACAATTACTATTCATTGAATGTTTTTCTATAGGTTTTTGTCTCTTGTTTTTCTACTCACCCAAATGCTTTCCATTTGATGACTTCATGTCCATGGTTCATTTTTATATTGAGAAGTTGACACTTAGACGTTATTGACCTGTAAGAGTTTTTTATTATTAAAGATATTACTCCAGGGGCGCCTGGGTGGCTCAGTGGGTTAGGCCTCTGCCTTCGGCTTAGGTCATGATCTTAGGGTCCTGGGGTCGAGCCCTACATCGGGCTCTCTGCTTGGTGGGGAGCCTGCTTCCTCCTCTCTCTGCCTGCCTCTCTGCGTACTTGTGATCTCTCTCTCTCTCTCTCTCTCTGTCAAATAAATAAATACAATCTTTAAAAGAAAGATATTACCCCTATGCCTTTTCACTTATTATAATTTTCCATCTGGCTTATCATTTCATTGCTTAATTTTTTTTATTAAGCCTTGCTTAGACATTTGAAATTCTAAAAATTTTCTCTTCTATAATGAAAAACTTTGTTTAGTATCCTTTCATTGTCCCCTAAGTACATTTACATTTATTTTATTAAATTGATTGGGAATTGAGTTTTGTATAAAGTCTAAAATGATATTTTATGTGATTTTTTTTTTTTTTTTGCAGAGAGCTATATTCCCTTCAATAATTTAGTAAATAATTCTTTTGTTCATTATTTGGTAATGTTTAACCTACTGTATAAGAATATGTGTATTCTTATACAATATTGTATATACAATATTTTGAATACAAGTACAATATTGTAATTTTGTATAAGAATATATATATATGTTTTGAGAGAGATAAATTATTTCATGAATATATTAATACCCCAGTTAACTGGTAAATCAGGAAAGCCAAGTAAAGGATGCTATGATAAAAAGTGGTTCTTACCTTCCTTGAATATTATATATACTAATAAAATGTATTTGTCTAATGTGGTTCCATGGCCTTTGTGATATGTGTCCATTTGATGGGAGTTCTCAACCTTCTTTCTAGTGTAAGCCACACAAATACTGCATCATTTATATTTTCTGGATTTAGTTTCTTTAAGGTGGAGAAAGAACTTAAAAAAAAACAAACCAAGGTCAGAAGCCATGTATTTTCTTTATGTTTTTATTTCTTCTCTAGTCTTCTAGAGCACTCAGCACAGTGTTCAGGACAGCAAGAACGTTAATTTCTTACCCGCATTTCACTGGTCCCACACAATCTGAAATAAAGTCATTCTAATAGGAAAACAACCATATGAATAAGTTGTGGAGAGACATCACTGTTTTGGGAAACAACTCCATCAGTGGCATCAGGTATGTATGATTTATATATCATTTCAATAAATTCTATATTTATATCAGCTATATATATATTTACTTCAATTTATTAATATTAGATATGGATTTATGCATTTATTTAAGCAGTAATATATGGTTTATTTATTTATCTCAATCCCTGAGTGCTCTGTGTTCTGGACATTGGTCTTTTTGCTTTCTGGAGGGAATGAGAGTATTGGATTGTGCAAAGTTCACTGCAAGTGCCTTTTACAATCTGCACAAAATATGTGCATGAACATGATTTGGTGTATCTATAGTCTGTTTAGGGCTGAGTGGGCTGACCATTCTTTTTCAATTTTTCATTTTCTGCATGAGTGTGTAGTATTTTAATTTTATCTTTAAAATATGTTTTGTGGCTTTAAGAAAAAGATCTCCCCCATTAATTATTATTTTTCTTTATCAAATGTTCTTAATGAATCTCACTTGTGAAATCTCCCAGGTGCATTTTAGGGTAATTTAGAATTTAGAATAATTTTGCCTATTCCATGAGGTAAAATCCCAGTTGGATTTGACTGTAATTAAATCAAACCTACAGAAAAAGTGGGCAGATTTGATTTTTGGAGGCACAAGTCTTCAGTTATCCAGATCTCCTCTGGGGAATGTTGCTGCCTCCAACAATGCCCTAAGTGCTTTGGCCACTCCTTACCCTGAAGATGCCGATCCGAGGTCAACCAGATGACCAGGTGACAGCATCAGGGCTCTAGAGGAGCTGCTTGTTTCCTGGCTCCTGTGGTTGGAACAAGGCTCCCTGTAGAATCTCCATTCCATTCTTGCTACAAGCAGCTCCCCTCTCCAGATATCACCACCACAGACACCTCTCTCCCAACACCTCACTGCCGCGTCATTACCACTAAACCTAGTGCAAAGGGTCTATAATACACCTTCAGGTTGAACTCCTCTCTGGGATATTTGCATCATGACCAGATTGTGTGAGATGAAAAAGCTTTCTGAATCATGATACCACACTTACACGTGCTGGGATTTGAAAGGAAACAGGAAGCCTGCACTTTGGCTCATGCCTCAGTCTCCCTGATGTTGTTGCTATCTTGGGTTGGGGAAGTTAGTTTTGTCTCCCGATGTCCAGTTTCCTTGTGTGTAAAACAGGCTTTGCACTGTTGAGTGCACCTGCTGGTGGAAGAGGGCTCTGCTGTCCTGCCAGGCACCTACTCCAAGGCTGAGACCAGGAAGTGGCCACGGAGTCTCTGCCTTCTGGTCCCCCAGTGTTTCTGCTGCCCTCACTGTTCAGACAGGCTGCAGCTTCAAGAGAGGGAAGAGGCAGACTGATATTTTCAAACAGGCCCTTGTTGAATTTATTCTGATATTAATGACTATTCCATTTTTGTCACTTCTCATCTCTGAGGACTCCCATTGGCCTGATAATCTTCGTTCTCATGTATGCTTTTTCCCCTTGTATTCAGCCCTCTCGGGCTAACCTGGGAAGGAAGCAGGATAGTCACTTGTCCGTAGCTGTGTGAGCTTATAAAATACCAGTTGCAACCAGGTTACACTGCTCTTTCTTGAGTTGAAATGGTCAGATGTCAGTGCTTTTGATTGGACCTAAATGGAATTATGAAACAAATGGCACGATAAAAAACATTCCAAGGATCACTCTGTAGTGTTTTTCACTTCTGTGCTGTCTCTTTGGCTCCCCTTACTTGATGGGGGTGGCTGGTCCCGAGCCCACTGCTTCGCAGGGTGGATGTGACAGGACAGAGTTCTCTCCAGCCTTGGTGTCCCCAAAACCCACATGTTGGGGCAATGATTTTCAGCTGGGGCGGAAAGGGAGCACTGGTTGGCTTGACTAAGGGAGGGGGCAGGGCTCTTGGCATCTCATGGGTAGAGGCCAGGGCTACTGCAGACCTCATCGTGGGAACAGGATGCCCCAAAGAAAAGAGGTATCCAGCCAGAGGGGTCAATAGTGCCGAGGCTGAGAAACCTTGCCTCAGGAGAATTTAGGAAACTCAGGAGAAAACAAAATATTTTGGAGAAACATCAAGGAAGGACTGATTCTTTCCCTCCCACACATCCTTCTTTTTCCACCAAGACTAGAAAAATATGATGTCAAACTAAGGGTAAAAGAGAGAGAAAGAGAGAGAGAGAGAGAGAGACGGAAGGATTTTTTCTGTTCTCTAGGAATTTATTCAGAATTTGAGTACAGTATGCGTTAGTAGAGCCACTGAATCTGCTGTACATGGTTTTGTAAAACGTTTCAGAATAAAGTGTGAAGTTAGCATCTCAGTACAATTCATTCTTCTAATTACTTGATTACTTGTTCACTGACGAATGCTTGCTTTCTGGATGCCGCTTGCTCTGGGGTTTATATGCAGTGATAGACAGGAACTGAGGTTAGGGGAGACGAAGCTTCTAGAACATTTCCAGATTGCTGCAAGTACCTTGAATGTTTCATCTCCAATTTTCAGCCACCCAGGTTTTTCAGCGGCTCACATTTGGACATGTGTTTATCGGTGTCAGAGTGGACAAACAGCCCTGTTCATTCATTAATCCCACACCTCAAACCCAGAGTATGCTGGCTCCTCTCATTAACCCTCTCCCTCTTCTCAGGCAGCAGCTGAAATGAACCACTCTAGGGAATGATAATTGCCTTTAAAATTTCATCATACATTAGAAAAGGAGCTAAAAGATTTGGGGTGGGAAATTACAAATGCAAGGGTGATGTGCATATTTAGTTTTAAATATGCAAATGAACTTGATTTCTACTCTTTGCATAAAGGTTCTTGGTTTTTTAAATATTTTTTAAAAAAAGTATTTTCCTGAAGTGCCGTTAAACTAAAACAAAGAAAGAAGTTGTGAGATGGGAGGAGACAGAGCAGAAATGGTACAAAGCTAGTTGTTTTGTCCCCCCCAACCCCAGAGGAATTCAAATTCTTCCTACTCTTGCATTCATATAAAAAAATAAATTGGCAGGACCCATGTTCTAAATGGCCATCTTTAAGGACACTTCTATTTCTGTGGGAAGAGTCCAACGTGAGGCTGAGTGACATTAATTGCGATGATTGTGCAGTGGTGAGCTGAGTTCGACTTGTTAAAACTTTAGGCAGTTTTGCAAGCTAGCGGTTAAACAAAGCTGTTAATGAAAACTCAATGATATACACCTAGAATTAAATACATTATATTAGGAACAAAGGTATAAATGCGTCGCTGACTATTTTATGACCTTTGACTGTTAAATGTTTTATCTGTAGGGTGGATATGTGGCCCAATGGTGCGTGTCTTCCTAAGTCCACGTTTGGTGATGTCGTGTTGGCAGCTTCAAATCAGCCATGCTGGGGTATTTACAGCGTGGAAATTGGCAAACACTATGGATCGGGTCTTCCTGACCCTATCCCTTTTTCTCTTCACCGACAGCTAAGCATGTCAATGATAGAACAATGCCAGTAACATGAGCAAGAGGTCCTGGGAAGTCTTTTCCATATCATAATGTCAAACAAGGTGGACAAGCAAACCACGTTGAGTTCATGGATGGTGGTTGCAGAGGCCGAGGACTCAGCTTTAAGACACACAACACACACAGACACACACACACATACACACACATTAGGCAGAGGATGGCAGAGCTCCTGGAAGTTTCTCAGACTACTTGGAGAGAACAGATGGGAGGGAAAATGCCCTACAAGTGGACTCCACCAGAAGAGGCAGCGTTTGGGTTGGGGAGACCGTTGAGGTGAGAGTAGAAAGCTGAGTGGAGACATCACCTCACTGTGGTTTGCCATGTGACCCTGGACAAGTCACTTTTCCTCTAGAATGGACATATATAGGATTTAGAGACAGCAGTGAAATGACCAGATTTGCTTCTTAAAAAGACCCTTCCATTGTCTGCCTGGAATTTGGGAGTCTGAGACAGCCTGGATACAGGGACACTGGTTAGGATGTTGGGGCTTCTCACTCCAGTGAGAAACTGAGGGCTGACCTCCGTGAGCAGGCCTGGAGGGACTGGGTTATTAGTCTGGGTGTCACAAAGGCCAGGTGGGCACTTGGGAATGACCTGGTTGATGAAAGTGGTTCAACTATGCTATTTTCCACTCTCTACAGTCTCTCCTTAGTTTGGGACTAACCAAGAAAACCGCTAAAAGTCTAGCGGTTTTCTTTAAAGGCAGTAGAACAAGCTGGGCTACATTTCCAGGACCTCCTAGCCCATCTCTCAGTTCGGATATATGATTACTTTTCTACAAAAGTAGAGGTTGTAGTAAAGTGTGCCCACAAATATATTAACAGAAATTTTCTCATAATAAGAAAAATGAGGAGTTATAATTCAAAGCAGTGGCTTTTGAACTTTGGACTAGGATTTAACATAAGAAATACCTTTTTAGCATGACTCAGCATATGCATGTATATTTAAAAAGTGTGTATGCAGATAAAAATGAACACTTGCATATTACTCATCTTTATTGTGTGCAATGCACACGGGTATTTTTTTATCCTATTCTACTTCACTATAAAGTGCTGTTCAAGGGTCTTTAAACTGATTTCATGACCCACGTTGAGTCAAAACTCACAAACCAGAAAATGTTCTTCTGGAAGAAGGAGAAAATGTCATTTATGGCTTCTATTCAAACATATCACTTTAGTCGGTAAATAAACAATTCATAGAAGAAGTTAATGTATAAAAACAGTTATTGAAATGTATGCTATGAAAAAGAGCATTGATTTCCTTTTTTTTTTTTTTTAAAGATTTTATTTATTTGACAGAGAGAGAGAAATCACAAGTAGGCAGAGAAGCAGGCAGAAAGCAGGTTCCCCGCGGAGCAGAGATCCCGACGTGGGGCTCGATCCCAGGACCCTGGGATCATGACCTGAGCTGAAGGCAGAGGCTTTAACCCACTGAGTCACCCAGGTGCCCCAAAGAACATTGATTTCTTCATTGGCTTATGTCACATAAGTACAAATAAATGACATTATTTTGAGGGGTAGATATAAACTAAGCACAAGGTGGGTTATTCATTTTGATCACATACTTGAAGACTGATCCATTGTATACATCATTTTTCAAGCTCTCTATCTTTAAATCCCCATGTGTCTTTGGTTCCCAGGTAGTACAATGCCTCCTATCGAATTCCTGGCCTCTGTCTCAAGACCTGCTTTGGACAGATCCATGATCCACGGAGAAAGACGATGAGCGATCATTGGGCAACACTTCAGATTCATCTGTAAAAGGGAATCGAGATGATTCTGTCAGTAGCCGCTTTTCATTGGAAGTGGGTAGACCTCCAGAAAGTGCTTCTCACGGAGAGGACCGATGGTGGGAAAAGCTACTGTCAGGCTGTTAGACGTTGCTGTTAAGGACTTACTACAGAGCAATGGCTTCAAGCTTCCAATTCCTAATGAGACGAAATGAGTTCGCTTAATTACATGATATTATGTCGGTGGGAACTCGGGAAATGCTTCAGGTGGCCAGAGAGCAGGCCTGGAACGTGAAGTGTAACAAATGGTTGGATGAACTCAAGCATTCTGGGTTTCCCTGTGCTTAATATGTTACATTGCTATGTTGATATGTAATGTCACAGATGGTAATATTAGTCATGAAAGAACAAAGAAGCCAAGTTCATAGCCAAAGGAAAGTTAAAAGGGGGGGACAAAAAGTGAACTTACCCTACAAACAGGTTTTTCTTATTGAAAACATCTCACACACCATCGAACACCTTCTCGAGACCCATGTGTTGGCACCGGCAGATGGGGAAGACTGCAAATCTTGGGGCTGGCTTAGGTCCCACTGGAGAACCAAAGCGAGGAGTGTGGTGAAATCAAATTCAGCAATGAATGGATGATCCTAATTTAACAATGGGCAGCCTTCCCACAAATTCTCATGCAAACCAGTGGTGGCTTCCTCTTTTTTTAATTAACTACACAGCCTTTCCAACCAGAAGATTTAAATGTTTACTTCTGTTTGCTTTGCGTCATTTGCATTTCTTTCGATTCTAAAAGCAAATTAACCCCTTAGGCCTAAGAGGCTATCTCTTTGAAGAAACAGACAAAATTAGGGGGCGGGAAACCCTCAGATTACGCAGGGTAGCTCTCTACTCCCTGCACATACTCGGATCAGGCTCGATAGGAAGGCCAGTATTGGAATGCCAACAACAGAAGAGCAATTTATATGCAGTTGACAGTGTTCTTTGGAAAACTGGGGGGTAGATGGCAAAATCTAGATCCGAATAATGCTGCTTTTACCAAAAAAAAAAAAAAATCATTATATTCCTAAGAAGGAAGAGCAGATGAGAGATCGAGGCATGTCAAGCATTGTGAAAGGTAAATTCCTTCTCTGCTTGAGAAATCGCACGAGTTCTTCTCCCCCTCATCTCTCAGATGCAACGTAGGAGGTACGGGGACACGAGGAGTATTTCTCCCACTCAGTAAGCCTTCTCCTCTGCTGGGGCCACCTGAGTTATGACTAAGAGGGGCCCTGTAGCGGAGCCTGACTCCATGAGCTATATTTGGAGGCTACAGAGACAGAGAAGAAGAAGGGCTGGCTTGGGTACTCTAAATGGTTGTAGTACAGGATAATTAGATGGAATTGTACACGGAAAAAATTTGTTAGAGTTACCAAAAATATTTCCTAACGAGAAGCCTGTTGTGCACTGAAGTAGTCAAAGGGATGCAATGAATATTTCATCTCTTGAAACATTTAACAGAGAAAGGGATGCAGGAATAGAAAGTATATTTTAGAGCTATTTTCTGTGGGGTAAGCATGGAGAGCGACCATCTTCCTGGCCTTTATTTCTGCTCACCCAATAGGGTGAGCGGAATGGCGGCCTGGACACCAGAAACCCCATCATCCGTAGAGATCAAATCTTCGGATGTGAAGAGATGGAGAGAAATCTTCCTTCTGTAGTGAAAAAACAAGTGTTCTTGACTTTTTTCTGCTACTTACTTTCCATTACTGGATCATTCTACTGCAAATGCTAAAGGTATTTCTAGTTCTAGAAAAATAAGCCATATGTTTTTAGCTTATTGATCTCGAGTGCAGATAATTTATGGAGCATAAAGGGACAGTACACCAGAAGTTTCAAGAAGGAAAGTGATTGGGGTATCTTTGGGCAGGAGAAAAGAATCCTCTAAAGAGAAGGTACCATTCCAGAGGCAGAAAGCAAGCCCCGGCTTTGTGACCTGGGCCTGCACAGACACCAGAACTCTCAGTGAGTTCCATGAGGTTTTACACACCATATTTATTCAACTGAATGTTTTCTGCATTTAACTGGTTACTGGGCTTGTTCTTTTAAGTCTCAGCAACATTCACTACTTAAAGACACAATTAGCTCAGCTCTCTCTGGGTGGATTACAAAGCACTTTTCAAATTTGAATGTGCATAAGATCACCCATAGGGGTTTTGCCAAATTACAGCTTTTGATTCAGTAAGTATGGGGATGGGGTCTGAGATTTTGCATTTCTGAAAAGCTCCCAGGAGGTGCTGATATGCCCTGGGCCACATTTTCAGTGGTAAAATATTACATTACTGCCTGCTCTTAAACCCATTTTTTTTCCCTGTGGATACAAGCATAAAAGATATTTTCCTTCTTTAATATATGCGAGGTAAACATTAAGTGGTTATGTTTCATTGTTTTTCATTGTTCCAAGGTCCTTTTATATTTCCTAGAGACATATCAGAACTCAGATGACATACTATAAAATCATTTGAATCTGGTGGTCCCTAGCCCTGTCTGCATATTACAATCCCTGGAGACCTTTCAAAAAGTAAAAATGCCCAGTCCCTGTTCAAACCCAACAAAGAATTTCTGGAGTGAGCCAAGATGTGCTTTTTCTCCCCCTCTTTTTATTAAGACACTTTCAAATTTATAGAAAAGTTGAAAGAATTGTATATCGATTACCTACCATAGTTGAAAGATTAGCTTAATGATCACCATATACCTAGATCCAACACTTGTTGACATTTTGCTGCCTTTGACTTGTTCAGCCCTACAGTTTTGCTTTAGCTAGGTCAGTGGTTCTAAACCAGGGACAGTTTGGGCTGCTAAAGAACATGCAGCAATGTCTGCAGACGTTTTGGTCGTCACAACCTGGCAGGGGAATCTGATGTGAGCCCAATATCTGGAAGGTCATAGCCAAGGATCCTGCTAAACCTGTCATGCCTTGGACAATTCTCCACAGCAAAGAACTGTCTAACCCCAAGGTCAATAATGGCAAGGTTGAGAATCCCTGATTCAAATATGATTGATACTGAACCATCTGTAAGTATCTTGAAGACATCTTCACTTTTCACTCTTGAACATTTCAGCATCTCAAAAAATGATGTTCTCTCAGGTAGCCAATAATGTCAATACACACTTAAAAGGATGATCAAGAGGGGCACCTGGGTCACTCAGGCAGTTAAGTGTCTGACTCCTGATCCCATCTCGGGGTCCTGAGTTCAACCCCTGTGTTGGGCTCTATGCTGAGCATTTCTTAGATTAAAAATAAAAAATAAATAAATAAAAATAAAAATAAAAGGACAATCAATGATTCCTTAATATTTTCTAATAGTGAGTCTATATTTAAATTTTCTTATTTTGTACCATAAACAGTTTTTCAAAAATTTTTATGGGTTTTTGAACCAAATCCAGGTAAGATTTGTGTGTTGCATTTATTTTATTTTTTTTTTCAGTCTTTAAAAATCTAGATCAGTCTTCTTATCCTTTTTGGTTTTTTATTTATTTTTTTTTCAGCTTTTTCAGATCAATTCAGTTTTTTCATATTTTGGGTTTGGTTGGATTAGGTTTTTTTTTTTTTTTTTTTTTTTAAATGCTTGACTTGTTCCTTTTTGGAAAGAGTATTTATAGGGACACCATGTACCTTACATTGCCTCATAGCAGGAGCTACAGAAATCCTGGTTTCCTGTGGAGCAATGTTGCTGCGTTCAATCACTTGGCTTAGGTGCTGACCTCACTTATCTTAATCCCTCTTTGTGATTAGCAAATACTCTTTGGGATAATTGTTTGGCATCTGAGAATATCCTAACCCCCAACAAATTTCACCTAGTAGTTTGGGTGTCCATTGAGTTTCCTTGCCTAAATCTAGAAAACTGGAAGTTTCAAACATTTCTACTTCTTCATTTATTAATGTTATGCATTAACACGGACCCTAGTGGACTATGAACTGTTACGTGCTAAGATGGATTGAAAGTCACCAACTCGAAGTCTATTCCATTTACCATGAAGAAAATGATGTTTTAAATTTAATAGTTTCCACTTGGTAGCTGGAATTTTTCTATGAGAAAAATGCCTTCTTTTATCAATGGGACATCGACTACAATTCCCTGTAAAAAGGCAGGACAGGTGTTTAGTTCTTTTCTTTAACTTTCAGTTTTCAGAGTAGATTTCGGAAAAAGTGGTTGGCTGGTGATTTCTAATATTGATTTTTAGATATCACAGCCTATGGCCCCAAATTGTTGGAAATAGCAAGGGCGTTCACAATCAGAAAAAGGAAAGAAAAAGCTAGAAGATTTTCTTTAGAGTAAACTTTGAAAATACCATATATACTAATACAGATTTTGGAGCATTTAGATATGAACTTCTTTTGAAATGGTAGAAAGGGAATATGTCTTTAGCAAAGATTCTTACAGAATATCAACTGTTAGATGGAAAATGGATTGAAAGTCAACCAGTTGAAATCTCTTCCTTCGTAGGTGGGACTATGTTTGAATAGCCTGTTTAGTCTCTCCTGAATCCAGGGGTGGTAAGTGATGTGTGAAAGCCAAACTCTTTTCAGACAACAGTTGAACAAATATTCAGCCGGGTTCTTGGATTAGAAGACTGTCGTATTTGGAAATCATTGTCTTCCACAAGGGAAAATGAACACATTACAGGAAGCAAACGGAACCAGTTTTACCCCTTAGTTTCAAAGCCTCAAGTTCTTTATATCTCAGCCTAGAGGTTCATTTTGGTGGCTTTTCTTCGGGAAGAGCAATTTTTAGTCCCCTGGTCAGTTTTAACCGACTTTGACGTCTTACACAGGATTCCGAGACCCACCCCCAAACCTGTACCTGGGGAGGTGAAAGTTCATTCCTTTAATCCATTGTCTGGTCTGACCTTAACGAAGAGCTCTGCTTTCGGTTTATAACATGGTAAATTTGTTTTTATGATGAATAAATGGGCACTTTGCACCAAAAACTTGCAGGCGTCATCCAGATGTCAACAACTGGAGTGAGCACATGGAAATGGTCACACAGAAGCTTCTGTTAACCGAATGCACAATCTGGAGAGAAGATGGTTTTTTTTTTTTTTCCTTTTTTATTTTCTTCAAGGTCTGGAAATTTTAGCAGTATCTGGCAGCTACTTCATTTTCAAGATAATCCTGTCACTGTTTCTGGTTATAGGCCGGGGTCGGTGGCGGGGGGGGGGGGTCATGCTTTGGTGGCTTGCTGAAACTGGGTGGAGATGTTGTCATGTTGGCGCCTGCAGGAAGGGACCAGCGATCATGTCACTTTCGGTCACTTGAGGACCGAACTGGTGTGGGTGTGATGGGAGAGAGAGGGAGGGAGAAAGAAAAAAACAGAGGATGAGAAAATGAGTTCTGGGCACACTAAAGCAGTTGGTTAATTCAGTCAGACTTTTACTTTTCTAATGGTTGTTTGGTGGGGTCCTTAATCCTTGGCCAAGTAGTCACTTGGCCGGGGACCTATTAACTCATTATTTTATCCTTTAAAGATGTGTCACGGAGGCGGCCATTTCCAAAGTCACAAAACCGTCCTCTCAGTCAGCCTTTGCTCTGTCTGTGGGGTTTGATAAACTGACGAGTCCCTTGTCATGACTCAGCTGAGGCTGCGTTCTGTCTCTCACTCTTGTCCCTTGTCACTGGTGGCAGACAAGTGGACAGTCACCAAATATGACTTGCTCATGTTCGACAAACCAAAACAAACACAAGACACTGAGCGAACGATTTGTAATTTTCTTCTCATTGAAGTGAGGGAGTCCCTTTATGCCTCCTTACAGAACAGCGGCAGGAAAAATCTTCTCCCAGATGGGTTGACCGCCATGTGCGCTTTTGCTCTCTTTGCTCTTTCCCATGAGGCAAAATGGTAATTTCACCCTGAAATTAAAAAGCCCCATGACAGAATCAACCACCAAGATTGATTATTTAAATATCTATTAATTATATATGTTGTAATTAATATCTATTTATATATGTATATGCATGTATATATGTATATAATCACGTGAATATATATAATAATTCCATGTATATGTATATATAATATTATATATATTTATAATATATAATATATAATATACAAGAGGTCCTTTGGCCAATGGTAGCTTCAAAGCACTTCTGTCTCCTTAAAAAGAAATGCACTCTCACTGGAGAAAAGGACAAATTAAACATTGAGGAGCTTGAACTACCAACTAGGAGGACCTAAGTGTTAACATTACTCTTTCCTTTTGAAAATTGTATTTGTACCTCAGGATGCGCATAATATAATTCCCATGTGTCTAATTACTTTGTATACTGTGCATATTAGAAACACTTAAGCTTAGACCCTATAAAGCACCAAAGATAAATAGTTCCCGTCCAAAGCAGAAACACCAGGAGAAACACATGAAAAATAAATGTGTACCAATTGTAGAATTAGTGGATCAATGTTTGGAGGCTTCATGGTAAAAACCCAAAGAGATGAGTGAAGACAATGATAAAGCTTCTCAAGAGGGGGTCCCCCAGTATTACCCTTGACCACTACGACTTTGACTTGCCTGATGAAGTCACTCACTGATTTAGGGATTATTTGCTAGATACCTACTGTGTGCCTACAGATGGCCGAGTCTAAGGACTAAGAAAATAAATTAGAGCAACAACAACAACAACCACAAAAGGACAGCCTCTGGGGAATTTCCATCCTATGTGTCTCTAAGATAGTAGATTTAACCACGAGTTCTAGGTGCTACCTAGAAAGAAATTCCTGAACGGCGGAGCCTCAAATAGAGGAGAAAGAAATTGCCTTTCTTGCTAACTCTAGGTTGGGGCAGCGTGGAGATTTGGAATTAGAGCTGCTACTGAATCCAAATGGTCAGGGCTCCTTCCTAAAAGTGGAAACAGATTTCTGAGTGCGGCCTCCCACATGGTCAACAGTGAACATTGCACATGGGTTTTTTGTTTGTTTGTTTGTTTTGTTTTGTTTTGACTTTTTTTTTTTTTTTTTTTAGCAAACGTTTGTTTTCACATTTCCCTTTATATACTTCTAGAATAAAAGAAGTGCGAGGGACCTGGGGCTAAAGCCAGGGCCACTTGTGACCTAGAAGGGAGATCAAGTCTGCCCTGCTTGGGGCGCGGAGACCTACAGGCGACAGGTGCCAGAATGGGGGGCGGTGGGAGGGAGAGATGGTACAAAAGGGTCACAGAAGGAAAAGATAAAAAGGGAGATGAGCCTCAAAAGTGAAACTTTAAAAAACTGAAAATTATTTGAAAGTGACTTATAGGATAGGAATTAACATTATGAAGGGGGGACATGCTTTTGGCCATTAAAGAAGGAGCCCCAAAGAATGGGGAGCATGAGCGCACTCTCTGTCCTTTGGGGAAGGAAGTTTATGCCAAGTGGGCTGTGGGATACAATCTGTTACGAATTCCCTCCATCTCAACCTTATGTTAACACACAGGGGCTCATTTTCAAAGGAGTCCGAGGGAAGCAAGTCACCCTACTCCTGCAAAGAAGTGGGAGTTGTGTGTCTGAAATTCCTCAGAGCGCTGAAAAAGTTAGCCCCTTTTAATGTCATTATATATTTTAACCATTTGAAACCAATTTATAACAGACATGAAAGTATTTTGTCTACAGAGGAGTTGGCACACAGCACTTCCCTATTTAACATTTCCAACAACCCCCATCCACCAGCTCCTTCTTGCTGATGAGTGTTTAGGGCTTTTCTTCTAACAAGGAGGCATCTCCAAGGGGGCTGTGGGAGCCTAGTAACACTCCATCTCCCTTCACAGAGACCCTGAGCAGCCCTTGAAGTTGTCTCTCCGAGTTTTAGGAGTTGACGCTTCTATTTTTTATTTTATTATTTTTTTAAGATTTTATTTATGTATTTGACGGAGAGAGACACAGCAAGAGAGGGAACACATGCAGGGAAAGTGGGAGCAGGAGAAACAGGCTTCCTGTGGAGCAGAGAGCCCAATGGGGGCTCCATCTCAGGACCCTTGGATCATGACTTGAGCCGAAGGCAGATGCCTAATGACTGAGACACCCAGGTGCCTCAGGGAGGTGATGCTTTTAAAAAAAAATAGCAAAGAATTTCTCCGTTTAACCTGGATGAGACAACAGTCCGTTTCCACTCTGGAGCTGACACTGCGCATTTCTAGCTGTTCCTCTGTCCGGAAGGCTGCAAGAGAACCAGAGAATAAGGAGACCTGGGTCACCCCCTCCTCCTGGACTTTTCACTAGTCCCAGAACTCTGGAGCATTTTCTTTTAGCGCTGACTTGCCTTTCTCCCTTTCTCCTCCATCCCTTCTCTCTTTTGTCCCTTTGCTTGGCTTCTTCTACCCTTTCCTGTGTCCTGTGCCTGTTACACTGCACAGAACACCCCCCACCATGCAGAATAGAGTGATGAGGCTATTTTATATGAAAATGTAAAAAAAAAAAAAACAAAAAATAAAAAAAAAAACAAACAAACTGAGAGCTATTTGCTCTTGCAAGGACATGGGTCAAATCCTTTCCGAAATTTCTTCCACATGAAATAAAATGGCATGTCCAAAGTCACACACCGCAGGGTCTGATTCCGCTTCGATGGGACATGCCCTTGGAGGCAGGTGTCCTCTTGAATACAGAGAACTGGGCTCTACTCACTCACCCATTCCACACTTTGCTCAGTTAGGGCAACAACGGACCACAAAGAATTTACCATGTTGCCTCTACTCCCCCTTTGAATGATAAAAACTCCATTTTTAATTTTTTCACCTAAATGCCTAAGGTCTCTTTCTGCCTAAGGAGAAACATTGACTCACAGACCTACACTAGTTTAGGGTCACCCCGTGTTCACCTCGGGTCCCACAGCCTACTTCCTGTCCCTCCTGCAGTGGGCGGCCATCCTTCACTGCAAAGGACTGGTCCGAGCCCTTCAGGACATTGCATCCCTCCCCACCCCCGTTTTTGGGAACAGAGGTGTAAAGAGAGGCTTTTATCTGGGACCTTTAGGAAAGGGATTCCACTCTCCACTGCCCGCCACCCCATCATGAGAGTAAGAAATCTCACCCCTCCATTACTGCGGGAAGCCACTTAGGACCACACTGAGACCAGTAGAAGCAAAGTTCATGCCCAGTGAGCGGAGGAAGCAACCAGAAAGAAATGCATCATTGTCTAGGCACTAGTTCACCTCACCTGGAAACCTACCCTTATCTCTCAACTCCTGTTAGGTGAATAGTAAATTTCATAAACACACAAACATACTATTGTTGAAAGGTCTATTATATGAAGCCAAGCTTATCCAAGCCGATATATTTTCTAATTAAAAAAAAAAGTTTTTAGGGCGCCTGGGTGGCTCAGTGGGTTAAGCCTCTGCCTTCAGCTCAGTCATGATCTCAGGGTCCTGGGATCAAGTCCCGCATCGGGCTCTCTGCTCAGCAGGAAGCCTGCTTCCCTCTCTCTCTCTGCTTGCCTTTCTGCCTACTTGTGATCTCTGTCTGTCAAATGAATGGATGAAATCTTTAAAAAAAAAAAAAAGTGTTTCTATTTCTTCCTCCCTTTTTTCCCTTCTGCCCTCCCTCCCTTTTTATCCTCTCTCATGGTGTTAGCTAGTGGCAAGTAGCAGGGGATGACCAGCTCTCCTTAGATTCTTGAGACTAGGGAGTTTTTTGGATGCAAATGCTCTGTGTTAAAACAGGATGGTCCAGGGCAGAAAAGACGGTTGGTTACCCTATAAGGTTAAGAAATGGAAAATCACATTGTCCTGAAAATTCTGCGCCATTTTTCACAAGGGCAAGCTTTTGATCAAAATCTGTCATCCTTCTCATTATTCCGAAATAACGAGGAGAAGTAAGACAAACGCAGAAGAGGAGCCCTTGGATTCTCATTCCTGGCCACCTAGGTTGGCTCTCTGAGGATCCTGCAGGTCCTATAGGGAAGTGTCTTACTTGTCTTGTTGAAGGAAGGAAGGAAAGGAGAGTGGGAGGGAGGAAGGAAGGAGAAAGGAAGAACAGAGAGAGGAAAAAGGAGGGGAAGAAAATGAAGGAGAGACAGACTCTGAGCAGACTTAGCAAAGTCCCAGAGCTAACTAAACGGCAGAGCTGAGGTAAAACCAGAGCCTGTACCTTGACATTGTGCTTTTCACATGTGGAGAGATGCTTGTTCATTCTCACCCTCTCTGTAACGTTCCCATCCCTCTCACTGACATCTGTAATGAGGAGAAAATGGTCTAATGATTGGGAGAGGCAGGAGAAGCCACGAGACTCCGCACCCAGCTGACCCGGAGAGTCTGAGTTTCCCCAGCAGTGAAAGCCGGTTGCTGATACCTGATGTCTCACCCCCATTAAAAGCTTAGATTCCGGAGCCTGCTTTTCTTCCCCATCTTGCGGCTGTCTAAATACGCACTTCAAAATGAACACAGCAACATTCTTACATGCCTCCCCTCGCTAGGATGGAAGCCTGTGAGATTAGGGATTTATTTACTTCTGTATCAGCACCTCTCAGACCAGGGCCCAGCACACACTGTTAAATAAATATTGGTTGAACCGATGGAATTTTTTTTTTTTTCTATTCAGAACCCTCCAAAGCCTTCCAACTTCATTCCAAATGTAAACAAAAGTCCTCACAAGGACCTTGAAAGCCCTGGGCGATCCAGCCCTCCATCCCAAGATGCTGCTCTCCCTTCCTCCTCCGGCTCACTCAGCTCTGACACCCACCCCTCCAGAGCCTTGGGCAGGCCGGGGAGACCCGCCTCAGGCTCTTACCCTCTCCTTCTTGCTCCTGCTTCCAGGAAGCTCCTTTTTGCAGACCTGGGCCCAGCATTCTCTCTCTCATGTTCCTCAAGTCTCTGCTCAAAAGCCAGTGCATTGGAGCACCTGGGTGGCTCAGTGGGTTAAGCCTCTGCCTTCGGCTCAAGTCATGATCTCAGGGTTCTGGGATCGAGTCCTGTATCGGGCTCTCTGCTCAGCAGGGAGCCTGCTTCCCTTCCTCTCTCTCTGACTGCCTCTCTGCCTACTTGTGATCTCTGTCTGCCAAATAAATAGATAAAATCTTAAGGAAAAAAAAAAAAAAAGCCAGTGCATTGAAGCCTTCCCTGACCAAATGACACAAAATAACATTGTTCCCACCCTGCACTTCCGGTCCCCCGCATGTTCATTTTTTTTTCACTATGATCTTACATATTGTTTATTTATTGGTTTACTGCTTCTGCCTCCCCACCCCCACTCCACTCCACTAGTGTGTAAGCCTCGTGTAAGGAACATTTTGGTTGGTTGCTGCAGTATTCTAGCCTGGCACAGAGGAGTTGCTCAATAAGTATTGATCGGATGGGTGCACAAATAAATGGTTTTGCATGGTTTTTTTTTTTAGCTACTCCTCTTTCCTGCTACATTGATTAAAAACCTTTTCCCCAGTTTCACATCTTATACTTTTTTTATACTATTTTAATGTGGATCAGCAATTACTCCTTACGTAGTTAATTCTTTCTTATCCTTTGTAAGGGCACTTAGCTGAAAAATCCCTCCCTGACCTGAACATCTGTTAAAGACACACCTATGTTTTAATTTTTTAAATATCTGGGATTCATTGTTTGTATGAGCTGATCTAAATAGATTGCCTTCTAAAGAAAAATTTTCTGTGTATAAATATTGATTGAATTATTGACTAAGTCATACAATACTGATTTTGGTCTATCATTACCTTTCTATTCCTAGATGATTCTAGGTTATTTCCTTGAGTACATGTCCTCTTAAGATACTTTTTTAATTACTACAACTTTAAGGTGGTGTTTCAATATTGCTCTTGTGTTTCTTTACTTAAATTTTGTTTCCTCTTAAATTTTAAGGCTAGTTCTAAAATAGTAGTGTTAAGATTTTGCCTTAAAATATATTGGCTATCATTATTAAGTAGAAGAATATTACAGCTCATTACAATATTCAGTGTTCTAATATGACATGATCACTTGGTGAAGGTATTGTCTGTCATGTTTCTTGGCTGTAAGGTTACTGCTTTTTTCCCCCTTTGTCATTAGTAAGTATTTGGTGAATGAAACATAGATACTATGAAAACATCCTGTGTTTCCTCAAACTTTCATTGAATAACTTTAGCATTCACTCATGGATTTCTCCTGCAACAATTAATAACATGGTGTCTTAATGGTGATTTCTTTCATTCCTTCCACATTTACTGACTGGACACTTATTGATTGGATTTCTTCTGTGAGAAGAAGTTATTCCTTCTCTTCCATTTACTCATTCAGTTATTTATTTGTCATGGTAAGTATTCATGGGTATTTATTTTAGTGTGTGGATTATAAACCAATGCTACTGTTATTTATTTTGTTCCTAGATTGTTCCAGCTTTGGCCATTAGGAGCTCTTCTCAGTTGACTCTTTTGCCTTTTGAAATGTTGCCATCCTCTGGAGCACCTCCTTGGCTTCTGATACCACATGGCCTTCCATGTTCTTCTTGTCTCTTTCACAGACTAGCCCTGGGATTGACCATTCATCCAAAGAAAGATGCGGCTAATTCTTAATTGTTCAACATTTGTTCAACACTCTACAAATTGTGGGTTTATTTTTTCTCCATATTTGTCACCATATCTAAGCTATTGGAATATGCTGATTAACCTACTATGACAAAGACTAATTGTTCAGGAACCAGAAAGAATACCAATTTTTATAATATTTTCACATGTCTATTTTTTAATTTGGCTTTTTTAAATTATTAATTTTGGTGAAAATCTAACATGATGCTTAGAGTTGACTTGTAAAAACCAATGATCTAAGCTGCCAATTTCCATGAATAGTAGGATTTCACTGTCTATACCACAGTATGAGCAGCAAGGAACCCCATCTTCTCCATCTTTTTCCTTCACTCACTCTGCTTCACCTCAACCCTGTCTGAGGCATTTCTACGGACCTAAGGGTCTATAGAACACTATCGGTAAACCATTGACCCTAGAGGAGTCCAATGCCTTCATTTTATGCGTACATTTCACACATAACCAAAGTGAGGCTGAGAGTTAGATGAGTTTTCCAATGTGATACACTGAGTAGTGGCTAAATGAGAGACTGAAAGCTGTGTTTGGAGTCCCCAGGAGCTTTCTCGAGCTTCACTGTGATGCTGAAGGAGGCAGAATTCTAGTTCTAAATCTAGAATTCAGGTTTTAAAATGGACAGAACCCAAATTAGTCAATAAACAAAGAGAACTCTGTTAATAGTAAAATGAACTGCTTTGCAGATAAAATTTAAAAGTAGACATTTGCCCTAGGCTCAACCCCTTGGATGGTGGAAGCATTGCAACTCCATCCTGTTGTAGCTGATGAATGACAATCATACATTCCCCGAAGATAGGCTCATTCGTCCTGCTGGTTTTTAATGTTAGATGATCATTAAGTTCCCTACAGGAAAAACAAAACGAAAAAACTCAAATTCTTCTTCATCCTCAAAGCAAGCTTTCAGACCTGAGTGATACATTTAGACATATATATACACACAGACACGGATGAATACCATGCAATATTTTTTCCGTCGTCCTTCTGAGGTTGATGAACTCAGGTTCACTTCATAATGTCATTGTTCAGGTGACCGTGACAAATTCAAATTAGAGGTTTCATCTCAAAAGCAAAGAAGAACCAGAGTTTCTGTTGTGTTTTTTAAAAAAATTTAACCTGTCTTTTTCACAGGGTTTACTGTTGGACCAGTGTCTTCTATTGTGTTCTAATGAAGCTTTCATTATGGTTACTGAATTTTATTTTAAATTTAATGTTAATTTCATTTAGATAGTAAACTGTAACAATCTGTTAGGAGTTGGTGAAAGTGTGATGGGGACTACCAAAGAATGGGAAATGGTAAAGAGTATTTCTCTAGGGTAAATGATACACAATTTTAGAAAATGTATGTCTTCAGGAACATTCACAGATCATCAGTTAGAGTCTTATGTTTATTTGACTAAAAGAAGAGAAGCTTATGGTACTATTTGTTAGTCAAATAAGGAAAGTCTAATCCTGAAACAAAAATAAAGTCATGATTAGTGACTTTGACTATTTGTGCATATGTTAATTATTTATTTAGTGTAAAATGGAGCATCTAATAAGTTCTTGGCTTTCATTTTTGTGGTAGGCAAAATTAATGACCCTCAAAGATGTCCTCATACTAATCCCCAGTGACTGTGAATAAGCCATGTCACGTGGCCAAGGGGAATTAAGGTAGCAGGTGGAATTAAGGTTGACAATCAGTCGACCTTACTGTAGGGAAACCTTCCTGGATTATGTAGGCAGGCCCAATGTAATCATAGGGATCCTTCAGAATGGAGGAAGGAGAGGCAGTCAGAATCAGAGAGAAGATAGAAGATGTAATTCTGCTGGATTAAAGACAAGAGGAAGAAGCTGTGGCCAAGGAATGTAGGCAGTCTCCAGAAGCTGGAAAGGGCATGGAAACATATTATCTCCCAGAGCCTTCAGAAGAAATGTAACCCTGCCAACACCTTTGGTTTACCCCAGTGACACATTTCAGACTTTGACCTTTAGGGATATAAGACAACAAATGTATACTGTCTGAAACCATTAAATTTGTTACAGCAGCAATAGGAAACAAATACAATTTTAAGCAAAGTCTTACCTACAATAGAAATAAAGCTATGCATCGAAAATGATTGTGAATAGAATACTAGTATATTAGTCACGGTTCTCCAGAAAAACAGAACCAATAGGAAATACAAATACATGTTAATCTAGATCTAGATAAGAGGAGATTTATTTATTTATTTATTTATTTATTTATAAAGGTTTTCTTTATTTATTTGACAGACAGAGATCACAACTAGGCAGAGAGGCAGGCAGAGAGAGAGGAAGAGAACCAGACTCCCCACTGAGCAGAGAGCCTGACGCAGGCCTCAATCCCAGGACCCTGGAATCATGACCTGAGCCGAAGGCAGAGGCTTTAACCCACTAAACCACCCAGGCGCCCCTAGATAAGAGGAGATTTATTATAGGAATTGGTTCAGAGAGTTACGAGAAGTCACATGGCCTGTTCTCCACAAGTGGGAGAATAAGGAAAACCAGTGGTATAACTCAGTCCATGTCCTAAGATCCAAGAATCAACCTGTGAATTGAAGCAGGTGATCTAAGTCTTGGTCTGAGTCCGAAAGCCTGAAAACCAGGAGTGCCTATGCCCAAAGGCAAGAGAAGATGGACATCTCGGCTCCAGCAGAGAGAGAAGATTAACCCTTCCTCTGTGTTTGGTTCTGTTCAGGGCCTGAACAGAACATTTTTCCTGGGTGTACCGATTCAAATGTTAATCTCTTCTGAAGGCACCCTCACAGACAGCCCCCCTACCCCACCCCAAAACAACCTTTACCAGCTATCTGGACATCCCTTAACCCAGTCAGCTCAACACATAAATTCAACCATTCTAATGAGGGATTAATGGAATGAATGATTTTTGAGAACCTGTCATCTGAGAATGTGTGATATCCAAAGAAGGAAAGAATATACTCTGAGGTTTGGGAAGCAGAACTTCTAAAAGTTTAGTGAAAAGTTTGCATTACTCCATAACATAAAGTTTTGAAAGGAAATATAACTTTAGAAGGTTGGAAAGTTCTCAAACGATGTAATTATGACTGTATAATCCTATAGATTGAATTGTATGAAGCCACAGAAGGCGTGCTTATCAAATATGTAGATGACATGAAGCCTGGCAAGAGAACGAACACATTGTATGTCAGAACCAGAATTGAAACAACAAAAAAAATCTTGTCAGTCTGTAGCAATGGGATGAATCTCTAAAAAGATAGAAGTTAACAGGGATTAACATAAGATCCTACACTTGGGTCCAAAATCCCAACTGCCCAAATGCAGTTGGAAGTGATGTAGCCTAGCAGCATGTGATGAAATGACTGTCGAGTTTTAATAACCCAAAAAGTTAAAGAGATATTATAATGAAATAATAGAAGAGCTAAACATTTCAAAAAAAGTTTTTTCCAATTGCCTGCCGGCCAGATCACATTAGGTAATTGTCTAATTTTGGATCCATGATAGGAATCAGTAAAACAAACATGCTTGATTACTTAGTAATAGAACATACTTGAAGATATTGGGGATATTTACCTTGAAAACGAGACAAATCCAAATTCAAGGTGAGAAGGGAATAATAATAGTTCTCATTAAATGTTTTAATAAATTGAGTCAAAGGCATTGGGTCTGTTCTAATGGGGTTCAAAGTTCTACCAAGGATCAGTGAGTAGAAGTCACAAGAAGATAGATTTCAGCTTAAGATAGAGAAGTTATGGTCAAAGTTGTCTAAAATTCAGGCGGGCTGCTTGAAGAGTGTGTTTCCCATCAATGAGTACATCTGAATACAAATTAAACCACAACTGGGTAGAGACTATTGTAAAAGTCATTCAAACTGTGGAAGAAATTACAGGTCAAATCACCTTACAGTTTCTGATGCTATGTCTAAGGATTATTGTGAGAAATAATTACTCCAAAAAGCTTAATTTATTCTTTGCAAGGGCAAGATTCATGTGTTGGGTAGTAAGTCTGTATCTTAGTAATAGCAAAGTGTATTTTATGAAGCTCCTGATTGATACAACACAACAAACTTTCCTAGAAAAGGATTGGAAACACTAACACTGTTTTAGGGAATTGCCAAAGATTTACTTAGTCTCATTGTAGCTCTCATTGCTATTGGTACTTGTTGTAAAGATGAAGATGCAAAATTCATGAGGAGCTAGGTGTTCAGAAGAGCAGACTACAGTCGCACTGTTTCATTATAGAGGAAAAGAAAGAAAATAAATGGCGAATACTCTCTACTCGTATTGTAATGGTAAATGCTTCTCTCAGACAGCCAAGTGCTCATTTCAGAATCCCTAGCCCTTCCCAGTCTCTCAAACTATCACAAGTTCCCAGCTGTGAACTTCCCTGTGGCCAGTGCGCCCTAAAGCATTCCCTAACGAGTGCAGCCCAGCAAAGACTTTGTTGACATTCTTAGATCTATAAATCCCCATCACCTTTCAAATACCCTGTTCATTCTTCTCTGGGTTACCACTTTCATCTCTCTCTTTCTACTTTACTTGTTTCATTCTATTGCTCTTCACTTCGATTGTGAAAGATCTCTTATACCTGAGATAATACATAAAACCATCCCCCTCCCCCCCGCAAAAAAAAAAAATCAAAAGAAAAAGTAGAAAGAAAGAGGTTAGAGAAAGGGGAAAGGGATGCTTTGAATGTTGATTCAGGGCCTTCCTGGAAAATGCTACACCAAGCAATCTCTGAGAGTGCTGCTGAGAATACCAGAGTCAATCTACAGAACTGTATTAAGGAAAACCAAGATTTGAGAAGAAACATAATTAAAATGAAAGAAGAAACATGATTTAAGAGATTGTAAGTAGGTAAGTTTTCTTCTAGCCATTGTATTGGTTAATTTTATGTGTCAACTTCGCTTTGATATCTGGTTTTCAGTCACCACCATTCTAGATGTTGCTGTGATGGTATTTTTAAGAATATGATTACCATTTAAATTAGTAGACTCTGGATACAGTAGACTCCCCTCCGTAATGTGGGTGAGCCTAATCTAATCAGTTGAAAGCCTTAAAACTGTTCCCCCTCCCTGACCCTCAGCAAGAAGGAATTCTTCCATTGGCTTCAGACTGAGACAGTCTACTTTCCCCTGGGTCTCCTACTTGCAGGCTTGCTCTGTAGAATCTAGTCTCCAAAATCATATGAGCCAGTTTTTCAAATCTTTTTCTCAATAAAAGAGGTATAAAGATAAAGAAATATAAATAAATTTGTCTCTATCTCTACTTCCCTATCTATCTATCTTGTTTCACTGGGAACCTTGATTAATGCAACCATGAATTTCTTCCATCCCTTGTCCTACTCACTCACTTTTCTGATTTCTATCCTTGAAGTTAACCTTCCTTTGGGGTAAGAACTAGCAATCTTCCCCCACACTTCCTGTATGAAGCCATTTCTACCCCTCTTCTTACTTTATAATCATACTTTGTATAACAATACCAGCATTCTAGATCATATTGAAAAACCATTAACTCATGGATATGTATATCTTGCTATCCGGAAAATAAAAACTGTAAGTTCCCAAGAAACCTACCAGACTTATGAGATTCCATGGAAGCCTCACCCAGGATTAGTTGTAAGGATTATTTGAATAATATATGTGAAACAGCTTTCAAACAAAACCTTACCATATTTTGTGTTCTTTTTTTCCCCTGCCTTTCTTTATTCTCAAACTCACATGCATGCACCTCATTGAACTGTTTAGAGTACAGGGTACAAATCAGTTCAGTGAAATCTAACACATATTCCCAGTGGGTGTCTGCATACTAGAGAAACTCAGAAACTGGTATAGGGGACAGCCATGTGAATACTGTGTAACTCCAGGACAGGTGGATCTGGGGAAAAGAGATTTATAAGCAATAGATGTGCTAAGGGAATATAAGATAAAATACTGATTTCTAGAGAAATCTGAATGGATTTTTGAAAGAGGTAGAATATGTATTGGTCCTGAGGGAGAATAGGAATTCAATAAATAAATATCCAGGGGAAGAGCATTCTAGAAAATTATATTAGTAATTAACATTTATTTATCGGCTATTGTGTTTGACTTTGGTGGGCATATACACTATGCCAGACATTGTGTCAACACTTCACATGCATTTTATCATTGAATTTTGCAACAACTCTGTAAAAGGCATATTATGAATGACCCCATTTTATAGATGCAGAAATGGAGGTCTTGAAAAGTAAATGGCCCAAGATCACATGTGTGGAGAGCAGCAGAGCAAATACTTAAACACAGAATGTGCAACTCTAAAGACTAAGTTCTTCATGGCCATACAGCAATGTTTCTTAAATAAAGAAGAATTAGTAAAATCAGGGTCTGAAAGTGGGAAAAATGTGAGATATATTATTAGTGTGACTTGGATTAGATTTCTACTTAAGGCAGTTCTACTGAACCAGATGTTCAGAAATATACCTGCTGGCACAATGTACCTAAAATACTGGATTAGCACTAACATGTGTCCAAATAAGTGACTAAAATGATTAAAAGTAATTAAGGAATCCCCTCAGAGAATAGAAATCATTAATGGAGAGAGGTAAGTGAAGTCCAGATCTGCTTGGTATTGATCCTTGGGATATCTGCCAAGGGCTAATAATCTAGAACTTGTGTTTTATTGGTCTATACAAGTTGGGGACAGGACACAGAGCCTGAAGCTAAAAAGCAAGGTGGAAGATAGAAGACAAACCTGAAAACTAATATTCCTAATGATTGAACAATAGCAAGAAAACTCATTGAAAAGTTAATAATAGGAATATGTTCTATTCTTAGACTTAGGGAGATAAAACCAACAAAATTCTTTCCTGAGAATTCCTGGTCACATGCATATACTCACGTATATGAGTATACAGGAGGATAGAAGTGAGAAGCTAGAATTCAAGCATATGTGAGGACTAGGAAACCCTTAGAGGTAGTGGAGAAAACAGTGGCTTGGAGGCCAAGATGCTGAGCAGAGCTTTTAGCAGTCCAAAGGGCTCCCCAACAAGATGGAAAACCCAGCAAATATCTCAGATTTTGAAGTAAGGAGCCTGAAGGGCTATCCTCTAGATGGAAGCAGACTAGCCTTCACAACTAATGAAACTCATCCCAAATTAGCTCAGTACCAGACTGCATGAGGTGATCTGTTTTTATTCTGATATATGCAGTAACCAAAACACATCCTTTTTATGATGAAAATTACATTATCAAGAACTTCAATTTCTCTTTTTGATTTTTATCACAATGTTTGACTTTCCATTAAAAAATTACCATGCATCCCATGGACAAAATGATCAAATAAAAACTAAGCAAAATTAGACAAAACAGAATCAAATCCAAAATCAACTGATATATTGGAATAAATAGATACAGACTTTACTATAGTTATTATTGTATGTTCAAGGACATAGGTGGGGAATTTAGTAGATAATTAAATCCTAGAGAATGATTAAAATGGAAATTCTAGAAGAGAATTCTAGAAGAGAAAAATAGGAAAATATAAATATGCAAGTAAGAACTCAGTAGACAAATTAAGAGCAGAACAGACTCCAGTAAACTGAGGATTAATGAATGGGGAGAAAGGACACTAGAAAATATCCAAACTGAAGAAGGGAAATGCAGATGTATATGAAAAGCAAGATAAACAAATACAAGCAAACTAAAAGAAATCTAAAACTCATCCCAAAGGACATGTGAGACATCGTGGGAATGTCTGGTAAGTGCATAGAAATCTCAGAAGAAGAGTGGGAGAATGTGACTGTTTTTGAAGTGATACTGATGAAGGATTTTTTAATATTGATAAATTCAATTGTATGTCCAAATAGTATTGCAAAGCCAAGTATAATAAAACAAAGCAACAGAAAAAGAAACAAAGCAAACTAAATCAAGGCATATCATTGTAAATCTCATGGAAATCAAAGCCAATAAGAAAACCTTAAAAGCAGCCAGACAGGGAAAAATGACGTTACTTTCTTTCTAAAAAAAAAAAAAAAGTTATTATTTAAAAAAAATCATAATTCCAGCATAGTTAATGGAGAGTGTTATATTAATTTCAGGTATACAATATAGTGATTCAACACAACCTTACAACACTTTGTGATCCTCGGGACAAGTGCTCTCCTTAGTCCCTATCATCTAGTTAATGCATTCCCCCACTCTCCTCCCCTCTGGTGACCATGAGTTTGTTCTCTAGTTAAGAGCCCGTTTCTTGATTTGTCTCTTTCTCTTTTTTCCTTCTGTTTTTTTTTTTTTTTTTTTTTTTGCTTCTTAAATTCCACATAAGCCTGAAATCATATAGTATTTGTCTCTCTGACTGACTTATCACTTCACATAATACCTTCTAGTTCCATCCATGTCATTGCAAATGGCAAGGTTTCATTCTTTTCTAAGGTTGGATAATATTAAGGACATATTACTTTCTTTCTTTTAAAGAAATATTTATTTATTTGAGGAAGAACATGACTGAGAGAGCAGAAGCAGAAGGAGTGGCAGAGGGAGAAGAAGCAGGCTCCCTGCTGAACAGAGAGCCTGACGTGGGGTTCAATCCCAGGATCCTGGGATCATGATCTCAGTTGAAGGCAGCCGCTTAACAGACTAAACCACTCAGGTGCCCCATGGATGTATTTCAATAATAAAATAATATTTTCATTATGTTTAAGACCACAGAAATGGAACAAAATTTCCATAATGGAAATTATGGAAGCTAAAACACAGTTGAAAGTGTTAACAAAAAAATAACTCCAAACTTAGAATTTTATACCAAGCAAAACATTTTTCAGAGATAACCTGGAATTTGATACCACCAAAAATATTTTCTTAAAATAAAGGCAAATAAAGACGTTTCTGGGGAAAAAAAATTACACACTAACAAAAGAAAAACAAATATACAATCTAAGAAGAAATGAAGAGAAATAAAAGAATGAAATGTATGAAATGAATGAAATGAAAAAAAAGAATGAAATGTATGAAATAAATGAATTTTGATTTATCAATATATTTATTTCCCATTTAGACCATACAAGAACTTCAGAATACTGTAACTCCAGTCAGTGGGTTTTAATTATACCCTGATTTTTTTAACCCCACCAACTAGAGATACACAATAATATCAATAATATCATGAAAGAATTTAAGTACATGTAGAATGAACACATATGGTAACAATAGTGCAAACAGTGGAAAGATATATTTTAATGCCTTTGCTTTTCCCTGAAAGTGGTAAAAGTAATTATTTTAATTAAACTCTAATAAATCAAAGATACATGTTGTAATTTCTCGGTTAACTATCAAATGAAAACTAAAAGAATGTACAACTAATAACAGGTGGTGGAATAGGCTTATTTTAACAATTACTTGATTAATACAAAATAAGGCAATAAGAAGAAATGTTCAAGGAAGGACTCTGTAGCAAGAAGAATAAGTAGAAATAAATATCTCTACTTATAAATATATAGGGATCAATCTATGAGGAAGATAAAATAAATATAAATTTATACAGATAATAACAGAGCTTCAATATATTTAAGAAAAATTGACAGAACTAAATGGAAACTAACATTAATTTCATAAAAACAGCAACAGTAGTATCTAGTTAGTGGCATTAAAAAAAATCAAGGTATACTTAAGATCCAATGAGTAGAGGGGTACCTGAGTGGCTCAGTTGGTTAAGCATCTGACTCTTGATTTTGATTCAGGTCATCATCTCAGGGTGCTGGGATCAAGTCCCACATCAGGCCACACTGGGAGTGGAGACTGGTTAGCATTCATTCTCTTCCTTTCCCTTTTCCCTCCAACTCCCCCTCAGGTACACTCCCTCTCAAAAAAAAAAAGTCTAATGACCAGAGTTACAGTGTTCTGAATTCTTACTGAATGGCATAAAAGGGGAAATAAGTATATTGATAAATTTAACACTTTTATGAGTTACTATATAAGTCAAAATTTCTAGATAATTCCTACTAAATTGAGTAGAACTTCCAAACCAAGAGAGGGATAGAACAGAAAGAAATAGAAAGGAAGTGACCTCAATTATTTTGGAAGTTAAAAGGAAAAGGAAAATATAATGCTAAAAGGGGGGAAATCCTCACATCCATTATGATGGCTACCATAAAAAATAGAAAATAAAAGCTATGGCAAGGATGTGGAAGAACTGGGCCCTTAGTGCACTGTTAATGGAAATGTAAAATGGTGCAACTTCTGTGAAAAACAGTATGGCAGATTTGGGGAGGGATTTTAATTATACCTTGATTTTTTTTAACCCCACTAACTAGACATTACTGTTGCTGCTTTTTTTTTTTTTTTTGAAGCAAATGTTAGTTTCCATTTAATTCTGTCAGTTTTTCTTAAATGTATTGAAGCTATGTTATTAAGTCCATATACATTTAATATGACCTCCCCAGATAAAAAATAGAACTACCATATGATTCAGCAATCCTGCTTTGGGATATATACCTAAAGAATTGAAAACAGAGTCTCAGAGAGATATTTGCACACCCATATTTATAGCAGCACTTTTCTCAATGGTCAAAAGGTAGAAGCTACTCAAATGTTTGTTGACTGATGAATGGATAAACAAAATATGGTGTATGCATACGATCAAGAACTATTCAGCCTTAAAATAGAAGTAAATCCTATCACATTCTACAGTACAGATAGCTTTCAGGACGTAATGCTAAGTGAAATAAGTGAGTCAAAAAAGATAAATATTGTATGATTCTACTGATATGAAATATCTAAAATAGTCAAATTTGTAGACACAAAAGTAGAATGACAGTTACCAGAGGCTTGAGCAAGAGGAAATAGGAGTTGTAGATTAATGGATGTAGAGTTTTGGTTTTGCAAGATGAAAAAGTTCTGGAGATCTGATTCATAACAATATGAATATTTTTAAAACTATTAAATGTTTACTTAAAGACTATACTTGAAAGATGGTAAATTTTACATTATGTAATTTTTTAATCACAATAAAAAAGAGGAAAGATAACAAGTATATATAAGTTGAAAGTCATGCCTCCAAATATATTGGTTATCATAATCAATGCAAATGAACTAAATTTTCATTAAACTAAAGATTGTTAGACAAGACTAAAATTTAACCTTGAGTTTTAAAAAATCCAGGCATTTATTCTTTAAAAAAAAAATAACTAAAATATAAGGACACCAAAAGATTGAAAGTAAAGGGATGAAAACATTATAGGCCAGGTAAGTACTAAGCAAAATCAAAATAGTATGGATTTATTATCCTGAAAAAGTAGTCCCTGTGACAAGAAAGGACTAGTAAGGATAATGAGAATCATTGCATATTGATAAAGTATTACATTCTTAAGATTTAACAATTTTTTAAAAAATTTTTATTTATTTATTTGACAGACAGATCACAAGTAGGCAGAGAGGCAGGCAGAGAGAGAGGAGGAAGCAGGCTCCCCACTGAGCAGAGAGCCCGATGTGGGGCTTGATCTCAGGACCCTGGGATCATGATCTGAACTGAAGGCAGAGGCTTTAACCCACTGAGCCACCCAGGTGCCAAAGATTAAACAATTTTAAAACTATTTGTACATAACAGTATAACTTCAGACATAAATAAAAATATTAACAGAAATAGGAAGAGCACTTGACAAATCTAACATTATAGAAGGAAATTTAATACAGCTTTTTTTAGGAATTAGTAGAACAAGCACATAAATATATTAGGAATATAGAAGATTGGAATAGCACAATTAAGAAACTTGGCCTAATTGACATATACAGAATACTGTAACTCTCCCAATTTCTATTGTTTTCAAACACAGATGCTAATATTTACCAAAATTACCAAGTGCTTGGGCTATAATGCAAGGTTTAATAAACATCAAAGAATCCTATCATATAGAACAATTTCTAAAATTATGGTCATAATGAAATTATTTTAGAAATTTATGACTCAAAGATCACTTAGGAAATCCCACATATTTAGAAATGTAAAACTATTTCCCAAAGAATCAAAAAAGAAATAAGAGACTACTTAATTCTGAATAATAATGAAAATACAATATCAACCTATGGGATTCAGCTCAAATAAAATTTGGAAATACATACTTTTAAATTTCTATATTAAAAAGAAAGAAATCACTGTTGATAAATAACAAATTTCCCCAAAACTTAGTGGCTTAAAAACAGCAAATATTTAGGATTTTATCATTCCTGTGGGCCAGGAGTATGGAGAGGCTTGGCTTTGTAGTCCTTGCTCAGCTCCATCATGAGACCTCAGTCAAGCTAGTGGCAGGGCTCCAGTCATCTGAAGGCTTGATTGGGGCTGAAGGATCTACTTTCCAACATGGCTCACTCATGTGGCCATTAACTGGAAGCCTCAAAATTTTTCCATGCGAGCCTGTTCTTTAGAGACCCATCATTCCAGTTCCTTCAGGGCTGAAATAGCAGGAACACGGATTTTTTTTTTTAAATTGCTTGAGCTATTTTACTTTGTTCAGTTTTTTTTAATTAATATTTTTAATTTTTTAAATAAACATACAATGTATTATTAGCCCTAAGGGTACAGGTCTGTGAATCTCTAGGTTTATACACTTCACAGCACTCACCATAGCACATACCCTCCTCAATGTCCATAAACCCACCCTCCCCCCAGCAATCCTCAGTTTGTTTTGTGAAATTAAGAGTGTCTTATGGTTTGTCTCCCTCCCAATCCCATCTTGTTTCATTTATTCTTTTTCTACACCCAAACCCCCCATGTTGCATCTCCACTTCCTCATATCAGGGAGATCATATGATAGTTGTCTTTCTTCGATTGACTTATTTTGCTAAGCATAATACACTCTAGTTCCATCCACGTCATCACAAACAGCAAGATTTCATTTCTTTTGATGGCTGCATGGTATTCCATTGTATATATATACCACATCTTCTTTATCCATTCATCTGTTGATGGACATCTAGGTTCTTTCCATAGTTTGGCTATTGTGGACTTTGCTGCTATAAACATTGCTGCTATAAATATTCGGGTGCACATGCCCCTTCAGATCACTATGTTTGTATCTTTAGGATAAGTACTCAGTAGTGGAATACAGATTTTTAATGCTGAAACTGGAAACTCCCAAGAAACCAGAGCACCTACTCGCCCTAAACTCTCTACAAGGCTGCTTGTCTTACTCCAGAGTGAGTAATCCAAAAGATAGCAAGAAGTATGCCACAGTGTATTTTATGACCTTGCTTCAGAAGTTACACATCATTACTCTGCCATAATCCTTCATTAGAAGTGATTTAATATGTCCACAATCAAAGGGAGGACTCTGCCTTTTGAAGGGAAAAGTATCAAGAAATTTGTGGACACATTTTAAAAGTGCCATATTATATGTCCAACAGAAGAAGTTAGAAAAATGCAATAGGATAAACACAATGTAATACAAAGGAATTAGTAAAGATGAGTAGAAATTAATGAGATAGAGTGCAGAGCTATTACAGAATAGATCATTAAAAAAGCTAAAGAAAGAGATCAAAGATGGCCAAAGTAGAAAGAGAGACATTATTTTGTTCATTGGTTGGAAATTTTGACATAAATTAATAGTTTATGTCATAATTTAGCCAATATACCATCAGAAGTTTTTAATAGATGTATACAGTTAATTCTAAAATATATGTGGGCAAACGAACTTGAATAGCCAAAGCCAATTTTGAAAAAATGAAGAATTAACTTGGAAGAAGTATGCCACCCAATTTTAATACTTGTCATAAAGTTACAGTAATCCAGACCATATGGCATTAGCAAAGGGACAGACACAGAAGTCAGTGGAACACAAAAAAGATTCCATAAATATATCCACACAAATAAGGCAATAGATTTAAACAAAGATATGGAGTTCATTTAAGTGAGAAAAAAAATAGTCTTTTCAAACTTGATATTGGAATGATTGAATATCCCTTCTAAAAAATGTGGACCTTGACTTATACCTCCAACCTTATACAAAATCAACTCAAAATGAATCATAGGTCTGAGTATAAAACAAATTAGAAGAAAATATAAGAAAAAATTCATTGTCTGGGGCTAGGTGAAGAGTTCTTAGCTATGACACCAAAAGTATGATCCATAAAAGAAAAAATAAGTAAGGAAGGACAAAAGGACAAATACAATATAAAAAAAGTTTACTCTGTGAAAGATGTTATTAAAAGACTATGACAAGCTGCAGACTTGGAGAAAATGTTCATAAATCACACGTCCAACAAAGGCTTGTGTTCAGAATATATAGAGAACACTCAAAATTCAAGAGTAAGAAAACAACCCAATTTAAGAGCAGACAAAGTACTTGAAAAGACAGTTCACCAAAGAGGATATAAAAATGGTAATAAGTGCATCAGCTATTAGGGAAGGGAATACAAATTAAAATCACTATGTGATACCACTTATACACCTATTACAATGGCCACAATAAATGATAGTGGCATACCAAGTAAGTATATGGAGCAACCGGAACTCTTTGACAGCTAGTGGGAATGCAAAATAGTATAGACTCTCTAGACATTCTTATAAAGTAAAAAATATGTATACCACATAATCCAGCATTCCTATTCTTGGGTCAAGTGACAAAGTAAGTACAGAAAATCAACAAAATTAATGATGAAAATTAGAGGTTGAAGAGAATTTAAACCCTAAGATAATATTATGAACATCTGTTTACCAACATATTTGACGACTTCAGTGAAATGGACATTGTTTTAGAAAAATATATACAACCAAAACTGACTAAACTTTTTGAGACAAAAAAAATCTAAAATAAGTGAATCAGTAGTTTAAAATAATCCTACAAAGAAAACATCAGGCCCAGAGTTACAGGTGAATTTTCTCAAATAATCAGGCAACAAGAAATTCCAATTTTATTAAGTCTTTCAGATATAATACAAAGGAGGATACCTCCCAAGTTATTCTGTGCATTTACTGTATACTTGTTACCTAAGCTGAGAAGAACATATGAGGAAGGAGTATTAGGAATCAATGTCTCTATGTACATTGTCATGGATAAGCTGAATTGAATGATGTATGGATATGCTATCATAATTAAATGAATTTTACAAATGCAAGGTAGGTAAATATTTCAAAATTATTAATTATAATTTATCCCAATAATCTATTAAACTATACAATTATCTCATTAGACAATTTTAAAACTTTGATAATTTCAAAATCAATTCATGAGAAAATCTATGGATCAACTAGGGACTAGAAATAAATATCCTTATGATGACAAGCATATACAAAGTTATCTATAATAAACATCAGATTCCATAGGGGATGTATCAAAAGAATTTTAAAAGTTAAATTTTTTCAATGAAATTTTTTTGAATCACCAATGTCCTGTATCATGTGTTATATTCAACATTGTAATGAAAAGCCTACTTGTTTAAAAAGACAAGCAAAAAGTCCAAGTTATAAAGATCAACACAAGTGAGTTGTCTGTATTTTAAATATTTTATTTATTTATTTGACAGAGAGAGAGAGAAAGCACAAGTAGGCAGAGCAAGCAGAGGGAGAGGAAGAAGCAGGTTCCCTGCTAAGGAGGGAGCCCCATGACTGACTTGATCCCAGGACCCTGGGATCATGACCTGAGCAGAAGGCAGACCCTTAACCGACTGAGTCACCCAGGCGCCCTGAGTTTTCTATATTTTAGTAGTAACAAGAAGATATAATTTCCCAAGCTAACATTTAAAATAGCAATAGTAACATCAGGTGTCTTGGAATGAAGTTCTTATATAATCTAATCATTCCTGGAACATAAACAATTATATCTAAGGCATAAGTGAAAGAGGGATACTATGTTTATACAGGAAGACTCAGTATCATAAAGGTGTTCCTTCTCCTGCAAATTGCTCCTTGGGTTCAATGCAATGACAATTCACAATACCTACAGGGTGGTCGTTTTTATTTTGTTTCTTTTTATGTTTTTAACTTGTCATTCTGATTCTAAAATTTACGTGGGAAAGCAGATGGCGTGTGTAGTAACTTAAAGTGCGGAATTGGCACAAAGATGGACAAATGGACAAATACAATGACTAGAGGCTGAAAAGCAGAATCTAACACATATATGACACTGCAAGAATAAGCTATTTAAGCCCAAACCTCCGCAGGCTATTCCCATGCTGCACTGCAAAGGAATAAGCAGTGTTGTATGTGCAGTGAGCTGGACATGAGGCTGGCACCACACACAAAGACAGTTCCAGGTTCTTTAGATATTTGCATGTAAAAGACAACATTGAGAAATATTTAGAAAGGGGCGCCTGGGTGGCTCAGTGGGTTAAGCATCTGCTTTCATCTCAGGTCATGATTCCAGGGTCCTGGGATTGAGCACCAAGACGGGCTCCCTATCTGCTTCTCCCTGTCCCCCTGTCCCTGTTCCTGCTCTCTCTCACTCTTTCTCATGCATGGACGCTCTCTGTCTAATAAATATATACAATCTTAAAAAAAAAAAAGAAAAAAATATGAGAACTTCTTTAAGACCTTCATCAAATAGGGAAATGTTTCTTAAAGAGAAAACTTTTTAACCATAAAAGATAAAGATTGACCAATTTTAACACAATAAATAATTGATATTTATCTACAGACTTAAGAGTGAAAAGACATGTCACAGAGACATTTGTGCAACACATTTAACTGATACTTTTTATATAAATATAGACAAAGCATGGTTATTATAGATGCAGAAATACTATAAAACTATGAGAAAATAACTCATTGAAGCACCTGTGTTTGACCTGATGGTATAGAGTTTACCAAAATGCCTAGAAATTACATTCACAGAATTTAGACAACTGATTTCGTAGTTCATTTTAAAAAATAAAGTTAATACTTAGAATAATAAAGTCTTATACATCACTAAAGAAAAAAATATCCAAAACTCTTGCTTTTCTTTTCTTTTTTCTGAAGAAGAGCATCTTTAACCCCCTTTTCCTGAACACTTTAAGTATATTGGAACATGTGAGTATCTTGGTTCCTCTTTTAGAATAAATTTGTTTGGTTATTTACTTATTCATCTGCTCAAGAAATGTATTAATAGCAAAAGCCAATAGGAAAGTAACATAAAAAGAACACTTTTATAAAAACATTAAAAACAATAAAATATTAGGAATATATGTAAAATGTTGAAGACTTACAAAAACTTTTAAGATCATAAAGAACAATTTAAATAATGGGAAATTTAGTCCATGATTCTGAGTGCTTTTTAACATAGAGATATTTAACTTCCCAGGCACCTGGGTAGCTCAGTCGTTGGGCATCTGCCTTGGGCTCGGGTCAGGATCCCGGGGTCCTGGGGTCACACCCTGCATGGGGCTCCCTGGTCAACAGGAGGCCTGCTTCTCCCTCTCCCACTCCCCGTGCTTCGGTTCCCTCTCTCTTTGTGTCTCTGTCAAATAAATAAATACAATCTAAGAGCTGCCTGTGTGGCTCAGTGGGTTAAGCTTCTGCCTTCATTCAGCTCAGGTCATGATCTCAGGGTCCTGGGATCGAGCCCCACATCGGGCTCTCTGCTCAGTGGGGAGCCTGCTTCCCCCTCTCTCTCTGCCTGCCTCTCTGCCTACTTGTGATCTCTGTCAAATAAATAAATAAAATCTTTAAAAAAAATGATACAATCTTTAAAAAAAGATACTTAACTTCCCAAAAATAATCTATAAGTTTAATACAATTCCCAAAAAAAGAAAAAAAATCACAACAGTATTTAAAGATAAAATGTGACTGCTTACTCTACTATCTTCTGAAAAGATATTGTTAGTGAATAGATAAGAAATGTGTCAAAATAAGACAAAGTTCTATTTTGCCTAATTCCACCTGATCAATCGTATCTTTGTCATTCTTTACCTCTTGCTTTATTTTGGCTAATCTGATATGCCAAAAGCTGAGAGGAACAAGAGTCTCCATGAGCTGCAGTCAGTTCAGTGCTCCCCAGCATTGCTGCGGGGCAGCGGCGGCAGGGGAGATGGGGTGCAGTGGGCAATGCCTATCTGCTTTACCGTTTATAGATTTTTAGCTTAGGTTTTCTAGACTTACTCGTCAACTTGGTCTTTTCTTTCCAAGTGTTTCTGTTTCCGGTGTGACTAGGCAGGAACGCATTTAAATTCTTTAATACCTGTCTCCAATGACCTCCCCAGTAGGTCCCCTCAGTTTTGAACTCCTTATTTGTAAATTCTTACTTTGGAATTCTAGAAGAAAGACCTTGGAAGTTTTGGAATATATTAGACAATTGTGAATAGAGTTACAGTTTTCTCTTTAATATGGTTGATCTGTGTACTTTCTCATTTCTAATTTACTGATAAATAATTTATTCACCAGAAGGTTGTGGAGTTTTTTAAATTAGAGTTTAGAAAGAACAGTTCTTAATTTTATTGCTTTTATGATTTCTATTTATTTGTTTTGGCCTTCACACAAAATCTTTCCTTCCATTTAGCTTTGGGATTTTTTTCCTCCTAAAATTTGAAGTAGATATTTACTTCCTTAATTTTTTCTTAATCTCCCCCTTCCCCCCTCTTCCTCCTCCTTCCTCTTGTTCGCCGTGTTCTTCTCGTTCTTGTTCTTTTCCCTCTCTATCTTCGTGTTTTTCTTCTTCTTCTTGAAAATAAACATACACATAGAGTCATGCTGTGGTAATTCCCCATAAGTTTTGATCTGTAAGCTTTAAATTAGAACTTTTCCAAATGCTTAGTTATTGCATTTTTTATACTCTCACTTGACCCTCTTGATCTTTAGGCACATTTGTTTCAAAGTTATTAGGATAAAATTTTTTTTCATTATTATGCATTTGTATTTGTGTGTACTATGTGTATTACATGATCCATTGTTAGACAAAATATATGCTTTTAAAAATGTACTCAGACTTTCTTGTGGCCTAATATGGTATAGGTTTTTGTAAATAAGACATTGACTTGGGAATGAGGCTCCCTGTTTTATGATTTAAAGTTAGTTATAAATATGTTAGTTCTACTTTATTAATTGTATTGTTCATAAATAACATGGCTTTATTTGTTTTTAGTTATGTAATGAAAATAAATAACTAGTGGTCTCCCTCAGAGGGAAGAAACTAGTATTTTGTTTCTAAAGACACAGCCTGTTTTTCCCATAGGTGGAATAAACCATTTTCTGTCGCTTTGTTTTCCTGAACTAGAAAACCAGTCACTCCATGCCCTGGAGGACCTGGCAGGGATTTCTGTGAGGGTAACTTGGAAACTGTACACTCCTTCCTGTGACTTTGGAAGCTTCCAGAGTAGATTTCTATGGTGGAGGTTAGCACAGAGGGAGTGGAGCCCCTAGGCCACCTCATCTCCATCTCAGTCACAGGGTGTCTGGAAGGTTCTCCCTTCCATTTGGGGGCAGGCAGCAAGCTAACAACAGTGTCTCTGAGGTTGTCATGTGTTTTAGCTCCTTAGTTCTGCACTGAATGCAATGTTTGTAGGATGCAGGAGGTACTAGCTTGAGTGCTTTGTACCTACTTAGTGTCTGCATGTAGTAGGTAGTCAGTAAACACTGGTAAGTAGAACTGACCTGTTTTAAGCTACTCTGTACTTCGGCTGTCCTAGACCGTTTGAACACAGCAATCGTTGAGTGGATAATCGTTACTTTCCTTTATTTCCACTACGCTTCATTATTATTAAGAAGTAAGTGCTTGTCCCTTGCCTCGTCCATTGCATTTTTACAGATGCAATGCTGATATGTTTTGTGTGCATGCTGGTTTTATTTTTTAAGTGAGTGAATCATGTTATTCACAATGGGCACCTCAAAACCCTGGAAAACTTTAGCAACATTTGATCGAAAGTTCTAGATAACTTCCTCCATTTTACAGTTTCCTAGGGGTGCCTGGGTGGCTCAGCTGGTTGTGTCCGACTCTTGATTTCGGCTCAGGTGATGATCTCAGGATTGTGGGATCCAACCCCCAGCTTGGGCCCCATGCTCAGTGTGGCATCTGCTTGAGATTCTCTCTCATTCCCTTCCTTTGCCCCACCCTATGCTCATGCTTTCTTTTGATCTCTAAAATAAATAAAATCTTAAGAAATAAATAAATCAGTAAAATTTTCTAAACATATTTCATAGTTTATAGAGATATTAATGGTGATTTTTTTAAAAGATTTTATTTATTCATTTGAGAGAGAGATGGAAGGGGAAGGACAGAGAGAGTAGAGGAAGACCCCCCACTGAACAGGGAACCCTACAGGGGGTTCGAAGCCTACAGGACTGTGGGATCATGACCCAAACTGAAGGCGGATACTTAACCCACCGAGCCACCCAGGTGTCCCAATGGAGAATTTTTTTTTTAATCCCGCATTTTATCTTCCAAAATACCAAATATCACCTTTGTGAATGGTACCTATCAAATTGTAGAAAGCCCTCCACAAACCCTAAGATCATTGAGGTTTGGGTTTATTCAAATTTGGTACATAGACCAGAACTGCAAACTTTAGACTTTAAAGTATCTTCTTTAAAACCTCATAGCCATAATTTGGGGGATCTCATCATACAGTGTTCTTTTTGGAAGTGACTCATCACACTAAACATTCAGGGAGATTTTTCCTGGAGCCGTTGCCATAGGCCTTGATGAGAAGAGTTGCCCACTCTGGGTCATCATCTGCCACACCTGAGAAAGGCATTCGTGTCATGACATTTGTGCCAGCAGTGGTAAGGCCCACTGAGCTCTTGGTTTTCATTGAGATTTGTGTTAACTTTTCTAGGAAATGGATGCTATCAGCAACATTACTGAGGGCATTTTATCATCAGAATGCTAAGTGGTTTTTAGGTGACCTTGAAGAAGTTTCTTTTTTTCCCTCAGGAAAGTTCTTTAAGTGAAATATGTTTAGGAAAACTCTTAGGGTGTTTCAGTGATAAATACTGCCAGGTTCTCCTTTCCCATCTCCCACAAAGAAGGGCCCAGTTCATGCTCTGAGACCAAAGAAGACTGACAGCAAGAGGGACTTAACGGTTTTACCGTTTCAACCTGGATAGCCCAGTATCTGCTTACTACCAACACCAGCCCACCCCCTGTGCTTTGTACATTTTTTTAAATTAGTTTCACTAATTAATCACTAAATTAGAATTTAGTGATTCATCAGGTGCCTATAACATTCAGGGCTCATCACATTACGTGCCCTCCTCAATGCCCATCGCCCAGTTAGCCCATCCCCCCAGCCACCTCCCCTCCAGCAACCCCTGTTTTTTTCCCCCATACTTAAGAGTTTCTTATGTTTTGTCTCCCTTGCTTTTTCTTTTCTTTTATTTTTTCTCCCCTTCCCTATGTTCGTCTGTTTTGTTTTTTAAATTCCACATATGAGTGAAATCATACAGCACCTGTCTTTCTCTGACGGACTTATTTCACTCAGTGTAATACTCTCTAGTTCCATCCATGTCATTGCACATGGCAAGAGTTCATTCTGATGGCTGAGAAATAGTCTGTTGTGTATATGGACCGTATTTTCTTTGTCCGTTCCTCTGTTGATGGACAGTGACTACTCATGTTCTTAACTGGTGACCATTGCAGTTTTTCTTTAGTTTGCTTATTTGCCTTCCTCTGGGCAGGACCCTCAAGGGGAGGAAACCTAGCTTCCAGTTTGGGGACTCTGAAAAGCACATGTTTTTCAATCTTACATAACTTATGGCTCCAGCTGGGTCTCTGTCTCCTGTGTTGACTGTCCCTTCAATGGGGACCTTAGCTTGTCACTCATCTTGAGCTACACTGTAGCAGAATGTTTTGATTTTTTGGCCTTCTGCTTTCATTTCTTCTATCCTGTTTTAGCCAAAGAAGCCAAAAGTGGGGAGGTATTTGTCTTCACCCCCTCACCATTGCCCTGGCACGTGTGTGCTCACACGCATATACACATATACATATACAACATGAATCTCCCATTTGAATGCATTTGCTCATATCAAAAACTTGAACAGTAACCTTGACCCCTCTTTCACCCTCAAACCCCACCATTCATCATGTCTCACTGATTCTTTCCCCAGAGTGTCTCCTGAGTCTGTCCACTTCTCTCCATCCTCATTGCCATGACATATCTCAGGTCTGCCCATGCCCACCAGAATCTCTCAGCACCATGGCAGCTCTTCCTCCTTCCAGCCTTCCCTTCCCATAGTTACCAAGGTGAGAGGCTTCCTCCTCAGGAGAGGCCACATGATCCTTGAGCTGGGGGCAAAATTATTAGAACTGGAACTTATGTGCATTTCATGCTTTAAAAATTTAGAATGGTGTTTTTTATATTTTCTACAACATACTAGGGCATCAGTAAGAATGCACTTTATAAATAAATAATTTATGATAGGGAAGCATGCTCCAAAATATTTTACTCATATGAGTTGACAATTAAAAAAATAAGTGTAGAGATCACCATTCTACATAGGATAACCAACCAAGTATAAAATTAGGATAAACTTTTAGAAATAAACCCTGATAATAACATTACTGCATTAAATACCACCATACCCAATTGGACTGAGGGGAAAGTTCAGATTTCCTCCTCTTCTCCTTCTTCCTCTTCTTTTCTTTATCCTTCTTCTCTTTCTTCTCTGACTTTGTTGAGATATAATAACACGTATCATAAAACTTATCCATGTATATAAATGGTACAATTTCATGTTTTTAACATATTTTTAGATATGTGCAACCATAATCACAATCAGGTTTAGCATAGTTTCATTGCCTTGAAAAGAAATCTTTTGGTATCTTTTAGCCTCACTTCCCACATCCCCCTTGAGCCTTAAGCAACCACTAATTAACATTCTGTCATATGTATTTCTTTATTTCGGACATTTCATATAAATGGACTCATGTAATTTATGGATTTCCATGAGCGACTTCTTTTACTTGACATAATGATTTCAAAGTTTATCCAAGATATAGCATCCCTTTACATGGCCAGATAAATAACATTCCATGGTATGGATGTTGTATTTTTTTTAGACTATCTTCTATTGATAGGTATCATATTATTTTCCTCTTTTGTGTTTTATAAAAATACCCTTATAAACATTCATATACAAGTTTCTGTGTGGATATATGTTTTCACTTTCTTGGTTCCATATGTAGGGGTTGAATTGCTAGGTCATATGGTAACTCTAATTTAACTGAAGAACTGCCAGACTCTTTTCCAAAGTGATTACACCAGTTTATATGCCCACTAACAATATATGAGGGTTCCAGTTTCACTATAGCCTGGTCAATGGTAGTTATTATAATTTTTTGATTCTAGTGGTCTTAGAAGATGTAAAGTTGGATATAATTGTGCTTTATTCTGCTGTTTTCCTGAAAATTGATTATGTTGAGCATCTTTTCATGTGTTTATTGGCCATTTGTGTATATTCCTTGGAGAAAGATCTATGAAGATCTTTTCCTCATTTTCAACTGGACTGTCCTTTTATTATTGAGTTCTAAGAGCTCTTTATGTATTGCAGATACAAACCCTTATCAGATATATTATTTACAGATATATTTTCCTATTCTTTGGATTGTCTTTTCATTTTCCTGATAGTATTTTGAAAAGCAAAAGTTTTTAATATGATAAAGTTAAATTCCCTGTTTTTCCCCCCTTTGGTTGTTCATGCTTTTTGTGTTATAGATAAGAATCCTTTGCCAAATCCAAGGTCATAAAGTTTAGTCACCGTGTTTTCTTCTAAGTGTTTGATAGTTGCAGCTCTTACATCTAGATCTTTGATCCAATTTATGTTAATTTTTTATATGGTATAAGGTAAAAGTCCAACTTCCTTCATAGCTTTTTATGTTTTTAAAGTAATCTCTAACCCCCATGTGGGACTCAAACTCATGATCCACAGATAGCATTACATGCTCTATTGGCTGAGACAGCCAGGCTCCCCCCAACTTCACTTTTTTATAAATAACTGTCCAGTTGTCCTAGCACCATTTGTTGAAAAGACTATTCTTTCTCCATTGAATGGTCTTGCAGCCTTGTCAAAAATCAGTTGACTGTAGATGTACGAATTTATTTCTGGATGCTCAGTTCCATTCCACAGATCTATATGTCTATTCTTGTGCCAGTACTTTACTGTCTTGATTACTATTTCTTTGTAGTAAGGTTTGAATCCAGAAGTGTCAATACTCCTACCTTTGTCTTCTTTTTCAGGATTGTTTTGGCTATTCTGGGTCCCTTGCAATTTTATATGAATTTTATAATTAACTTCTCAATTCCAACAAAGAAGTCAATTGGGATTCTGATAGAGATTGTGTTAAGTCTATAGATCTTTTTAGGGATTACTGACATTTTACAATATTATGTCTTCAATCTATGAACATGAGATCATTTCTTCCTATTTAGATCTTTAATTTGTTCAAGAACAATTTTTTCACTCTTTTTGTGATTTCTGATGTTAATGTGAATGGATTTGGGGTTTTTTGTTTGTTTTTAAGTAAACTCTACCCCTGACATGGGACTCAAATTCATGACCCCAAGATCAAGAGTCAAATGCTCTACAAGCTGAGCCAACCGGGTTCATGGATTTGTTAATTTCACTTTCAAATAGTTCATTCCAAGTATATGGAACTACATCTAATTTTTGCATGTTGGTTTTGAATCCTACAACCTTGTTAAACTTGTTTTTCAGTTCTAGTAGTTTTCTGGTGGATTCTTTTAGATTTTTCTATTGTAAGATTATGTCATCCTTGAATGGAGATAATTTGTTTATTCTTTCCAACATGGATATCTTTTCTTTCTTTTTCTTGCCTAATTGTCTTGGCCAAGGACTGCCAGTAGGTTTTTGAGTAGCATCATCAAGAGAAAACACTTTGTTTTGTTTTTCATCGTAGGAGACCATTCCAGTCCTTCACCACTGAATATAATATTAGCTGTGAGTTTTTTGTAGATGCCTTTTATCAAGTTGAGAAAGTATTCTGTTTATTGGACTTTTCTTCAAGAAATATGCTGGGTTTTGTCAAATGTTCTTTCTTTTTCTATTGAGATAATCATGTGATCTTGTTTTTTTTGTTATAGATACAATGTATTATGTTAATTGATGTTTGGGTGTTGAACAAACCTTCCATTTCTTGGATAAATCCCATTTGGTCATGGTATTTTTAAATGTTGTAAGATTTAGTTTGACAGAATTTTTTTTTTTGAGGATTTATGCAACTATATCTTAAAAAAACTGCTTGTCTGTAGTTTTCTTGTGATGTCTTCATCTGGTTTTGGTATCAGGATAATACCATCCTCATAAAACAAGTTGGGAAGTGTTCCCTCCACTTGTATCTTTTTCTTTTTTCTCTTTGTTCTTTGGCTTGCATTCTCTCTATTGATCTCTCTTCCAGTTCTATAATTCTTTATTCTGCCAGTTCCAATCTAATGTTGAATATTTCCAAGGAATTTGTTTTTATTTCAGTACTTTTTACTACAGAATTTCCACTCAGTTCTTTTTAATAATTTCTCTATCTTTATTGATATTCTGTATTCGATGTGACACTGGCATCATACCTTCCTCTACTTCTTTCCTCATGCTTTCCTTCATTCTATGAATATATTTATAATGCTTATCTTAAGATAATTTTCTGTGAATCCTGACATCTTGCTCTCGCAGACAGTTTCAATGCCTCCTTTTTATTCCAGTGTATGGGTCTTACTTTCCTGTTTCTTTCCGTGCCTTGTAATTTTCTGTTGGAAACTGGATATTTTAAATGATATATTGTAGCTCTTTTGGCATAATTCCCCCTCTCCAAATCCTGTTATTGTTATTTGCTTATTTATTTTTAGTACATGACTAGACTGTGTTGGTGAAGACTATTTCCTTCACATACAGTGTTCAGCCTCTGATGTTCTTCCTCAGATAGGCTCAGCTTTGGGTATATTCACAGTTGGCATAGAGCTCTCTCTTTCTCTTTCCCTCACCACAGCCAGCTTTTAAATTCCACTAATTGCCCTGAGATTGCTCTATTGTTTTCAACAATACCCTGGGTGGGGCATAAATTGCTCTGCAAACTAATTCAATCAAATTCTAGCTCCTTTGAAGGAATAGTTTAGGAGGTTCCTGTTAGATATTTGTTCTGACTTCAGGCATCCTCCCAGCTGCCTTACTCTCCAGTTTTTTCCTACAAACTAGCTGGCCAACCAGCTGGGCTGCCACAAATTTTCTGATTGTTTTTCGCCACAACCTCTGTTATTCTTGAGAGTACAGTTGGGTTTGAACTTCTCTGTGGTCTTTTGTAAATTTCACTTTTTTTCAGTTCTTTCGGAAGAGATGAAGAGCTATCTGTCTTGTTGCCTGCTCTAGCTGTCAACCAAATCCCTGAGCCTGAGATCTAGAGCTGTGGGTGGAGACAATGACAGGCTTCTTTCTGGAGCCACATCCCTACTCCAGGGACTAGACGCTCAGCGGGGGCTGGCCAGAGCCCGAGGTCCTCTTCGCTTTCCTCTCCTACCCTGCAGCCACCATCCCATAAACGGCAAAAATGACTGGGCCTCAGTGCTCTCGGCAGCAAGCAGCTAGGCTCAGGAGACAATGGCTGAAGTCTTGCTTCTTGTTAAAGGAAAGCCCTCTGACCAGGAGATGGGCATCCCGGGAGCCCTGCGATCTGACTTGCAGAGGTTTACAGTAGATCTCACCCTCCCTGAGCTGGGGGCAGAGGGTAGAGAAAGGGAGCAGTCTTGGTTCACATACAACAGAATCTTGCCTTTATCAAATTTCCACAGATTTTCTTGAATGGATGTTTCTTCATTCACTGCCTTACGATCATTTCTGGAGGCTTTAAATGGTTGTTTTTAATATAATTGTTATAGGCACACTGTCTTGCTAGAAGTCAATCTTCTCTCTTCTTTCTTTTTTTTTTTTTAATATTTTTATTTATTCATTTGACAGACAGAGATCACAAGTAGGCAGAGAGGCAGGCAGAGAGAGAGAGAGAGGAGGAAGCAGGCTCCTTGCTGAGCAGAGAGCCCGATGCAGGGCTGGATCCCAGAACCCTGGGATCACGACCTGAGCCGAAGGCAGAGGCTTTAACCCACTGAGCCACCCAGGTGCCCCTCTCTTATTTATTAATGTATTTTAAAAACCTCTGTACTTGTACCCCTGGTCTATCTCCAGTCTCATTCATCTTCAACTCTATGTCTTGGCCATAGGAAACTGCCCTTCACTTCTTGAAGAAGCTATATTCCCCTTCACCCTCATGCTTTGCTCATGCTGTTACTTAAGCCTATAGCATGGCTTTCCTTTCTTCACATGGCTAACTTCTCCTCCTACATGGGTAAATGGTGCCAAATCCCCAGCTCTCAGTTAGGTGCCTCCACATGTGTTTCCACAGCACCCTGTTCTTTCTGTTTATCCCACTTGTCACGTGCTGATTGTGTATTGATATATACCTACCTCCCAGTCCACAGGGCCCTTAAAAGAGTCTTATCTATTATGGGTTGAGTTTGGCTTCATGTAACAGAAAATTTGAACAACAGTGGCTGAAACAGAAGAGAAGTTCACTTTTCTCAAGTAATGAAAAATCCAGGGGAATGTTGGCATTGGTTCAGTAGCTTAAGAATACCCGGTCGGAAGATCCTGCCCTCTTCCTGGCCTTTTCCTGCTGGGTGTGTGATGTCTACCTTCCAGGTGTAAGGAAGAGAACCGAAGAAGGAAGAAGGTGGCTGTGTTCCCATCATTTAGCAGAGAAATTATCGTATAACAGGCACTCAGTAAATAATAATTAAAAACAACAAGAGAAATGATTGTGACAGAATTAAAATAAAGCATCCACATATAACATGGGGTTCTTCACATAGTGGGTCAGATTGCAAGAGACTCTATTCATCCCACATATGATTCTTTTTTTTTTCCAGATTTTTAAAAAGATTTTATTTATTTTTTATTTGAGAGAGAGAGAGGGAGAGTGCACACATTAGCAGGGAATGGGGCAAAGGAGGAGAGAGAGAGAGAGAATTTGAAGGACACTCTGCGTGGAGTGTGGAGGCCCACACGGGGCTTGATCTCACGACCACAAGATCGTGACTGAGCTGAAACCAGGCATTGGACACTTAACTGACTGAGCCAACCAGGCACTCCTCATCCCACATTATGATTCTGAACCTGAATTGAGGTGTGCCTAGGGTGAAGGGTGCATATAAGAATCTTGGGGAAGAAGAGCTACAGTGTATCCATTGCTCCTGGGTGTGTCGATAGCCCCCACCCCTAGACTCACCAAGCTGGTAAAATCTCCTCTGTGTTACAGATAAGGAAACTGAGGCACAGTTATATGATTTGCCCGATATCACAAGATGGTGGAAGCCTAGTGAATCTAGAATATTATACAATAACGGAAAAAGAATGGAAAACAAAATATACTATAAAACTAGCACCATGAAAATCAATGGATTATAAATTTTAAATTGGGCTTTTAGCAGACATAAACTTTAAATCATCAAAGATCAGTAGGCTATATTTGAAGTTTGTCTGCAAATTCATTCCCTGACATTTCTAAGAATTGCAGTCTTCCTTCTCATTACAGAAGAATAGGAAATTATAGACAAACATGTGCAGTAAGTTCTACCAAAACTTTTCAACTGAAAGATGACAGAATATCAGAGGATAATTCAAGGCACATGTTTGAGTGGTGGACTGGCCTTTCATGTCATTTGAACTAACATTTTGTCTAGCTAAAGTTTACAAATCAATTTTATATCTGAGAATGCCTTCCGGAAATGATTTCATAGTATTCTGTGGGTAAGAAGGTCTTCACGTCATCTTCTCGTCTTGGCTTACTTAATGAATTATTCTCTTTAAGGGTTATGTTTTCTGGATTTGGCTTACCATCTGTGTCTTTTGAAGTCCAAATTCCATATCTCATATAGTCATTTTAGGGTTCAGTGCTTCACTGTCTCAGATAAATCAGCATTGGCGATCTATTTTGCTCCCCCTTGAACTGAAAGGCATTCAGTTGCAATCTGAAGGTGAATGTCACTCCTCTGAGCTGAGAGATCAGGGAAACAGCTGAGTAACCTTGACAGAAGCTCAAAACTGGAAAAATAAAATACAACTCTAACAGGAGGTCTTCCCCAGGGGTGAATCCTATTCCTGTCCCTCATCCCCATAAATGAGACTTGAGCTGCAAACCTTTAGATTTTCAGTCGTGTCTTTAAAATTATATGAGTAAGGCCCATAAGCAAAAATATCAGACCCTAGACTGCCTTAGAGACAGCACCAAGGCAAAGCAGGCCATTTGGCTCTCAGGGACTGGTGCAGAGACCTAGCCAATGTCAAGATCATTCAGTCAGTTTGTAGCAGACTCGAAGCCTGGTCTCCTTACAGCGTTGCACCCACCACTCTACTGATTCCTCTTCTTTCTCTCTCTCTTTTTTTCTTTCACCTGTAATTGACATGTAATACTGTATTAGTTTTGGGTGTACATGTAATGATTCAATATATTTATCTGTTGTGACATGATTACTACGATAAGTTTAATTAACACCCGTCACCACACAGTGATAACTTTTTATTTCCTTCTAATGAGAACCTTCAAGATCTACTCTCTTAGCAACTTGCAAATACAGACTGGAGGACTGTTGGTTACGACTGCCAGCCTGTACGTGACATCCCCAGGACTTATTTATCATGTGACTGGAAGTTTGGACCTTCTGGGTGTCATCATTCCATTTTGCTCATCCCAAACCCCTCCTACCTCTGGCAACACTCCAAGTCTGTTTCCCTGTACTGATGACTTTACTTTTTCTTTTTCGAGCCCACGTGTAAGTGAGATCATGTGGTAGTTCTCTGCATTTACTCCTATAAGTCAACAAACAACATATAAAGATGTGGCAAAGACTGCTAGCCTTCCTTTCAATATATTCGATTGTAGTAAGAGAAATAGGCTATGTTTTGCAGCCTTCCTGGAAGCTGACTATGGCCATGTGACTAAGTTCTCTTCATTGGGATTAAGAAAAATAGTTGAAGGCAGTCTTGGGACCTTTCCTTGAGGGACATCGGGCACATAACTGTGTTGCCTGGTGTCACAGTGTTCAATTAGGATGATGAGCCACATGGAAAATCACAATCAATCCACTTATCACAACCATGCAGGCAAGAGGGAAAAGGGAAAGACACCAGGTTCCCACAGCTTCATTTTCTCCACGGACCCCAGCAGTGAGGGTCAGATGGCATGCAGCGCAGACAAGGCAATCGCCACACTGACCTGGAGCCCCGAACACAGACCTCTTGCCTTTTTATGGAGCCAGAAACCCTGGAGGAAAGATAAGGGGAATGACAGGATTGGCAGGTACCGAGTCCTTCTGGGGAAAACACCTTAACCAAGGCAGCCGGCTGTGAATGAGGTTTCTGAGAGACATATAGGCAGGGCCTCAAGGGAGGCCCGGAGAAGGAGGCCTCACCACTGAGGGTCCCAGGGCTAGGAAGTCGGGATGAGTTTGAGCACTGCCCACCTGGTCCAGGGAAGGAGGTGGAGGCAGAGAAGCCGAGTCCTTGCTTATAACTCCCTCCAGAGATGGAGTCTGGCATAGAGGAGGCAACTTTTCCACGTTGAGTCCTGCTAGGCACTGCCCGGGTATGGCCTGCGGTAAGGTCTGAAAGATAACACATAGAATCCTAGCTCAGAGCTGGACTATGACAATCTTTTATTTTTTTTCTTGTCTCTCCTCAGGTGATGAGGATGGAAACTCCATACTAAAGATGGCAGAAAGGTGAGCCGGAAGCCTCCTGGATCCCTAAGGAATTTTTGTGGGGCCAAGTCACCATGCTGGCTCTGAACTGTAGCCCCAGGTCACTCCTTTGATATGACAAAAACCTACAAAATGTGGCTTAAGCCACATTTCTTCTCTAATTGTTGTTGAACCTAGTCTAATAAATACTGTAGTTTGAAAAGTGGGCATCTTAACCTTGAACCACTAATTCAATGAGTGCTTTTGGGCTTTCTGGTGGGCTGATGGTCATGTGCATAGCAAACATTTCATGTATGTGGGGGGGATATTCACCCCACACTTTTGTTTTGCTATACCAGTTGGTGGACAAGAGAATACCCACTCTTGGGTCTCTTCTGATTTAATACCTCCATTAAATTCACCATTTTATTTCATAGTTTTTCATTAGTCTTCTTAGGGAAAAGGGGTTCTTTCCCTCTCTGCCCTAATTTGGTTTCTGGAAATGGCCTCTGTCCAAATAATGTTTTCTGTAATGTGTACCTCTACCCATTCTGAGTTTCTAGCAAAATTTGTTCCAATTTTGACCACCTCCCTCTTAGTTGAAGCTGGATGGATTGCATTTCTTCTATCAACAGCTGTTTCTGGTTAAAAAGATTCATCCTGGAAGTGGATCCATCCTCTGAGCTATATGCCTTTTGCCAACCCTGTCTTGGATTCCTCCAACAAATTCTCCGTTCTGACAGTGTTTCTTCTCTTTGCTTCAGGAGTGGAAAGGCTGCTGGCTCCCAGTTTGTGTTCCATAATGCCTGTTCATAGGAGACAGCCAAATGTCTCACACTCACTGCTACTAAGGAAGCCTCATTGATGCCCAGATAAGCCCTGTTGCCTAAATGGCTTTTATTTGGGAAATACATAGTAACACGGCTGGGTTGGGTGGAGGTGGGAGGTGTTAGCAGTGGGCTGAGTCGCTGCAATTCAACTTTCAACACTTAGTTCTTTACGTCATCCTGTCTACTTAATAACCAAGGTTCAGTTGATTGATACCATTTTCCTTTTTAAGGGGAAATTAGGTCTGATTCTCTTCCTAATTGTCAAGTGTATGGTTCCTAGTTGATTCAGACCATGGTCTAGCTGCCCCTTCAAACAGTGAGTCTCTAGTGCAAGACTTACATAAAGGTGACTTTATCAGGGACAAAGACTGTCCATTGGAGAAAAAAGTTAAAACAATAATCATGATATCAGGGGCTTTTTTTCCTGCAGTTTTTCTTTGAAATATTATTGCTATTTTATTCAGAAGTTCCTATGAACCTACTTGGAGTGAGACACTAACTCCTGGGGTTCTTAGAGCTAACTAGAAGTTCAAGGTTCCCCAGTGGAGAGAGACAAGAAACAAGAAAGTTAGTAAAACGTGAAAAGCCCTAAAAGACTCATGTGCAAGGATGCTGGGGACAACGGGGGAGACAGTACCAAGAGGGTCAGACAAGGCTTCCCAAGGGAGGTTCAATTTATTAGCTTCCGACCTTCATGTAAAGACTATTTTCTTGAGTCTTCATTTCATCAACTAACACTAGTTAATATTCTCCTATATTGTGAGTTTAACTATGCCAGGGATCATTCTAGGCATTTTGGGTTTTATTTGAAAACTAAACGGTACAATCAGTGAAGCACCTAGAGGATGACTTTCTTTGGGGGAATAAAGATAGGTAGGTATTTAATTTGGCAGGGGTGCTGTAGGATGAACCAAATGAAATTTTGAACTGATGAAGGAGCAAACTTTGTCTTACTAAGACCTTACAGGTGGCTTGGCTAGGGGTTATAGTAAAGTGACCAAGCAGCTTCATATATTCAAGCCAGAGCTCTTTTGAGGAAAGAATGTGGGCACAATTAGAAATAATGATGTGAGATAACAGGTATAAAACAGATTCATCCATCTTGAGATGGTTGAGAGAGAGAACATTGGACAGAGACAGGAGATCTAGTTTCTTCTCTGGCCATCATTTGCAGTAGGGGAGAATCGTCAGCTCCTGCTGCGGAAACTTTCTAAAGTTGCTCTCCATCCTAAGCTTAGATGCATACAAGTGCAGACCTTCCAGGGTAAGGCCTTGCAGTCAGGTGGCCTGATGCCCTGAAGCATCACAGTGGTTATTATCTCTCTGATGTTTATCTCCTGAAAGTCCATTACAGACGAGGCCAGTCTGAGGATACTTAACTTACTTCAGTACCATCTATATGTAATGGGATTTGGCACATAGTGTGCACATAGACAACACTGGTTGAATTGAAGAAGGAATTGCCATGACTCCATGGGGATGAGTTCAGGCGGGCACAGGGCCTAGAGGTGGGTGTGATAGAGAGGCACAGAGAGGGACATATCTGGGGTCTTACTGCACTGAAACCTGTCCTACTCCAAAAATGGTAAGCAGTGATAACACCTGCCCAGCTGTTGAGGCCACTTTGCACCATCTCTAGGACCAGTCCCACCACATTCACAATTCTAGAACAGGAGTCAGCAAGCTTTTTCAGTAAAGCACCAGGCAGTGAATATTTTTCATTTTGTAGGTCGCATTGTCTCTGTCACAATCCAACCCTGATGTCTATATCATGTTGAGAAAGTACAGACAATAGGCAAACACACACGCATGGTTGTGTTCCAGTGAATTTCATTCACAAAATGTGTCACCTGCCTGGAGCTGACTCACAGGCCATGGTTTGCTGACTTCTGATATGAAACTAAAAAGGGCAATGCCAGTAAGGACAGCCTGGCGGTCCTTCTGCCCACCTCCTCCAAGTCTTGCCTTCATGAGAGCTGCCTTGAAGACAAGCCTTGGGCAAAACGCCCAAGTAAGTGAACAGAGATTTAAGTCTTCCCTCCAAAGAAGCAAGCTAAGTCCTCTGAAATACTGAACTGAGCATTTTTATGACTGTGCATTTTTATTCTCTTATCTTTCTGAGATTTGGGGGTGGTGTGTTATCTTAGGAATTTTGCACGATATGATAAGCCTTCACTGTGATACTGATATAGAAGGATGTTTTCTGTGGTAAGTACCTTCATTCCCATAGAATAGGTCTGGGCTGATGCTGGGTGTTGGCAGACCCACCTGAGCCCCTGCCATCATGTCCAGAGCAGCAGGAGAGAGGCAATGGAGAGGAGTGGTGTGAACATCTATCAAAGGCTTCACAGTATGATTTATTTCAGTTGTTTCAGAATTTTCTTCAACTCACTTGAAATTAGGTTCCTGGTCTGTCTGCTTGGTAGGGAAATTTATTTTCAGCCATTACTATTTTTATCTTGTGTAGTAAAAGACACCTTGTGCCCTCAGTCTTCAGGCTACACTGGTTGCTCCTGAGAGCTCCAGTTTCTTCCATTCTGGGTTTTGGTAATATGTCTAGGGCACAGGAATGGCTGGATAAGCTGAGAACCCTACTATGTTTTGAACAGCCTTCCTTGGGGCACTGTCTAACATCTTCCTGACTCTCCAGGATATGGAGGTTAAGCAATGAAGGGTAGTAGTATTTCTACTGAGATGAAGTGTTCTTCTCTTGGCAATGAAAAGTCCTTGACTTAAGGAAACCCTAAGATTGGATTGTGTGTCAGTGTGTATATGTGTAGGAGGAGAGGCACAGGGAAAATACAGTTAAAATCTCAGAAATTAATCTACCACACATTGTTTTATGTAATCACCACCTTATTCCTGAAAAAGAGGTAGATGAGCAGCCTTTAGTTTAGGGGTTGAGTAGACTCCGGAGGTCACAGGGCTTCTTAGCAGACAGGACCTTGGGTGTGTCTGCCTTCAGAGCCCTGGCTGCTTCCACTAGGCTACACTGCCTTCTCACTAATGCTTTGGTCTATTGCTAAAGCAGCTTGGCTTCCCAAGGGAACTTTCCTTATTCTGTGTTTGAATAATCATAGCTCCTAGCGGCTTAGGCTGTCAGCAGCAAAGATCTCATCTTCCTCTACATCCAGATATAAACCTGGCCCCAGGGGTAATTCCTGGCAGAGAAAGCTGACTGGTGTGGTCATGGATTGAATCAGAAGGGAAATACTCCAATTCTTATATGAAATTCATCAGCTGTTAAGTGTCTCCAAATTTTCCTCTAATAGTCTCATTAGGGATCTGGAATCTGTCTTCAAAGAAACAGCATCATTCACCACTGGCTTTTTTGAGGGATATGAGTATACATAGAGTAGGAATTGTAGCCAAGTGTGGTTACATTCTTAATTTAAGTAGTAAAGAAGTAAACTAAGCCCTAGGTCTGTTTTCCTAAGATAAGGGAAACTATAAGAATTGGCTTTGTTTACACACATACATGTATTTTTTCCATATAGATCCACATCCAATGTTTGCATTAACATAACAATTCAGAGTAGAGTCAAAACACATTTAAATTACATTTTCCATATATTCCAGAAAGAAGGTACCATATGTCCTAAGACATAAAAGTGAGAGATGAACAGAATGTTCAGGGAATATTTAGTCTGGTGTGGTTCTAGCTAAGAGTTTGTAGATGTGGAGGTATCATTGAAAAAGTAGATTGAAGCCAGATTTTGTAGGACTATAATTTTTATCCCATGAATAGTGGGAAGTCATTGATAGATTTTGAATGGAAGTGACATGATGAATTTTACACTGTACCAATTTTATATATATATATATATATATACATATATATATATATATATATATATAAAATATACACCTCTCTAGTAAAAGTCTACGGGTAGGGTAGAGAGGAAGAGAGTGTGGCAGACACTTGGCACTCACCATATATTACATGTGTCTCTATATTTTCCTGCCTTTCTCACAGTTTGGTTAGATTACATGACTAGTTCTGGCCAATGGTCTGGCATTTCTACTTCCACTTCAAAATTTGTGTCACTTCCTGCTTAAGGCAATAACAAGCCTGTCTGTCCTTCATTCTCTTCTCTTTACCAGAGATCACAGAGGCATGTGTTGAAATGGCAGAGTCACAAGATGGAAGCAGAATGGACTTTGAACCACCACATGGATGAGTGCCACTCTGGAGACCACGCAGCCTGTATCAGATCTGTTATGAGTCCATAACAATAAGACTTTGTTATTTTAAGCTGCTAAGATTTCCACACTTGATAGCAATAGCCACTAGTGTTAATTATCCTGGTGAATGCAAAGACATGACAGCAGTATTTGGAATGAGAGAAATTATTTAAGAGATAAAACCTACAGGGGACTAAGGCTGGTGTTGGGAATGAGACATAGGGAGAAGAAAATGATGACCTGGGTTTTTAGCTAAAGAGGATGGTCCTGCCATTAACAAAGACAGAGGCAGAGGGAGGGGAGAGAGTGGAAGGTGCTGAGTTGGAAGTGTCTAGAGAACATCCAGGAAGACATTTCTAGCTGATAGTAGAAGGTGTGTGTCTGGTCCTTAGGAAATGTGTATCTCTTGCTAAGTGCCCTCCTTGGGCAAGTGGAAAGAGAAAAGGGGCCAAAAGAAAGGTCTGGGGGTGAGATGCAAGACAAGAAAGGTTATCCAAACAAGTTGATGAAGGGAGAGGAACGGAGAGAGAGGGCAGGAGAGTGTAGAGGCAGTGCCAGGGGAGGAGGAAACTTAAACAAAGAGCTGGACCACAGCTCAGTATGATATAGGGACATTTCCCACATCCCTAAACTGCTTGCTGATATTACCATGTGCATTTTCATTGGTTGTGAGGAACAAGTGATGCATTTCCTTTCTTTCTTCACTTCTTTCTACTTAGACATTATAAAAAAAATTTGTATTTAGAGCTCTGATCTTTGTATGAGAAAAACATGAGAAACTGTCATCATAAGTATCATCCTCAATGAACAATGAAGTTACACATTACTTCAGAGCAGTTTCTGATATCTAAGAACCTTTCTTCTAGTCCCAGCAGTAGATCACACAGATGGAGAATGACCACATTGAAACAAATACTTGCTGGGGGGTAGGTGCCAAAGAATGATTTCAGCAATCAATTACTACCTTTGCTGGGCTAAAGCCTGGGACCAATGGGAGAAGCTCTCCCAGAGAAAGAACACTGAGCTGGAGTTTGACAAAATAAAGGGAAAACGAAGACAGAGAGGAAGCAAAAGGAAGGAGAGGTCCAGAGTAAACAAAGGCCTGGAGGTAGAAGTGTATGTTACATTTTCACACCAGTTCCTCTGGATTACATCACACCACAGAGTACTATTCACACTGAGGTTAATATTAGTAGAGCCCTTGGGTTGCTCAACGTAGTGGCTCAGTCTGCTATCTACACAAATACTAGACACCGACTGGAGGTGAGGCCAGGTAGGTAGGTAGAGGCCATGTTGTAAAAGACCTTAAATGCCAACGTGGAATCATTTACATTGAATGTGAGGATCAATTCGAGATTTTTGAACAGAGGTCTAAAGTGGGACTAATTGCATTAGAAATATACCTCCAGGAGTTTATAGGGTGCCTTAGAAGGTCAAAAAGAATAAAGACAGCAAGAAGAATTAGAAAACAATTGCAAATATTCAGATTTAAGATGATGGAGTTTTCAGTCTAGGGTTGTAATGGACTTGAAAAGTGAGTGAACCAAAGCCTAGAGGCCATCCAAGGGCAACTCTCAAAAACTCAGGTCAGCAGGCAGGGAAATTCAGAATCAGCCATCATTGGGGTAGAAATATGAGTGATTTGGCTTTAGAAATGTTGATTTGGGAAAGGCAGGTGTTTGTTTTTTTTTTTTTTTTTTTTTTTTTTTAATTTGACACACAGAGATCACAAGTAGGCAGAGAGGCAGGCAGAGAGAGAGGAAGAGAAGCCGGCTCCCTGCTGAGCAGAGAGCCCAATGTGGGGCTCAATCCCAGGACCCTGGGATCATGACCTGAGCTGAAGGCAGAGGCTTCAACCCACTGAGCCACACAGGCGCCCCAAGGCAATTGGTCTTGCAGGAGACATCCAGTTGGAAGTTAGAAGATGGGGATGAAGTACAGGTGTGTTTGCTTGGGCTGCAGATGGAGGGCACTCGATGAAAGACATACTCCCAAGGAGGACATACCCCAAACAATGAGGATTTGGGGGGGAAAGCAGAGTTTAAGACTGTCCTGTGTCCTCTGTGTCTCATTATTATCATGTGTCCTATGTTTGAGGATTGGAAAAGGAAGTGTAACTAAGAGAGATGGTTGGCCAAAGGGAAAGACACAAACCAGGTACAAAATAAGAGAGAGGTTTCCTGTAGGAGTGAGGGGTCTCATTGCCAAAGTGCCAAAGAGAAGTTCTCTTGATTTCCCTAATTGTTCTTCTAACCTTGGAGCAGTTTCAGAACAGCGGCTTCGATAGATGACAAAGAGTCAGTGCTGCTGTGTGCTTTTTTCTGGAAATGCCTTCTGGAGTGGGGGAGAGGTGACCTTCAAGCCAGATCCCTACAGAAAACTGCCCGCTCTGCTGTGAAGTAGACAGACACGAAGTCCTTGGCTCAGAGCTTCCAGGGAGCTAAGCAGATGGTAGCTGTGTCAACTGCAGCTGCAAACAGCTTCATCTTCAGTTTATTTCCAGGAGCCGGAGGAGCTCAGGGGTAGTTAACAGCTGTCTACCTGTAGGGACTCAAATGATCACTTCACCATCAAGCCATCAAATCCTGAAGAGTGACTTAGCAATCTATCTCAATGCTTCCTGGGGGTGTGAGAGAACTGCCCAAAGGCCTCCTTGATGCACCCATGGAAGGGCTTTGCTGGTTTGGAAGAGAGTAGAGTAAATATACCCCTTTATGAAGACCTTCCCTGAACAAAAAATGCTTACTCTAACACATGACTCTTGGTAATTCTTTCTGAAAATAAATGGTGTTCATGTCATCTGAAGGTTTGCCTCTTTAACAGTCTCCCAGCGAAATTATTTGTCTTTTTGCTGAAATAGTCTAAACCATGGGGTTTGGAATGAGGAATCTTAACCACCAACTAGAGTCACCACCAATCCCAGCCCCTGTCAGGCTATTGGGGAGTTCTTATAAATATTTGAGGGGAAACAACTGGTTATGGGAAGTACCTGGCTCATGCATGATGTCACTTCAGACAGAACAGAGTGTTAGGTCATTAGGAAAACAGCACAGAGGCAACTTTTCTCTTGAACCCACTCCAGAATGGGAAGTGTTCTGTCAGGAGCTCGATTGCAAGTTACCTCTCCCCATCCCCAGAAGACACTTCCAAAAAAGAAGCACATGGCCAGCCCTGACCCTCTGTAATCTATCTCAGCTGCTACCCTGGAACTGCTCCAAGGATGGGGGTGGGGAATGTTAATTAGACAATTGGAGAGATCTTCCCCAGCAGTGTTTATTCTTGAACCCTTATACTCAGCAATGGGAGTCAAGGTCTTTGCCAGTGTTTATTGAAATAAATATATATTGAGTTCTAGCAGGAGGAAGGTATGTGACATGCACTTGTCCCAGTTATATATTTCGGTGTACAAACAACCCCAACATTTAGCAGCTGAAAACAACAATAATTTAGCACTAAGCATTATTACCAGGGTTGATAGGATTCTGCTGTGTCCTTCTGCTCCACATGGCATCAGCTTGGAGTCACATCGAACTCAGTTATATGCTCAGCTGAGGTCAGAGGGTCCAAGATGGCATCAGTCATACCTCTTGCTCCTCGACTGGGGTAACTGAAAAAGTTGGAGGCTGGTTGGGTCTCTCTCTCTCTCTCTGTCTCCATGAAGGTAGTTGCCACCCCTTACAGTGAGTGACTGGGCACCAACTGGCATAGTATCTATTGGCCTAAGCATGTCAAAAGGCCAGTCCAGATTCAAAGGGAGGGGAAACAGATTCCCCCTCTTCCTGGGAGGAGAGGCATGGGAAGAACCATTGGTGGCCATCTTTGGAAACAATCTACAGATCCCTGCATACCGATGCAGTAAATGAAAGTCATTTTGTTTCCCTGTACTCTCCAATGGCCTAAATGGAAGAAATGTTAGATTTTTCTCAGGAAAAAAAAAAAATTAGTGCTTTTTGGTGTGTGCTTGAGTTGGTGAGATATAGCCGCAAGCTCAACGCTGAGGCAAGCTGAGAAAATCAGAGGGTGGAAGGAAGCCAGGCCTAAGTGGGGACCTCCTGCTCAGGCTGTGGGTGGATGTGAGGAGAATTCTCTTAGCTGCTGAGGTGGTTTCTGATGAGCTCAACTTTGGGATCTTTCTGGGCTCACCTTTAATCTCATGAAAGACTCTGGTCACTATTAATATCTGGGAGCCCAGTTTGACAAATAGGACATGGGAAGGTAGGGAAGGGGGAAATCTCAGGTGAAGATACTGTTTCAAATGAAGGTGAGGGCAGCAGCTGTTGGAAAGGTCTTCCAGCATGCATGGGGCTTGCTAGTGGTTGAAGTGCAAGGATGATTTCGGGTTAAGGAGAGGTGGCAGGAGGTATAGCTGGAGAGGAGGGCCCTCACTATTGCTTAAGTTTCTGGCCTAATCCTAAGACTTGAAGGATACTGGAGCAGGCCACATCTCAAATGAATAAGAAACCAGGGAAACACATAGTTCTTCCAAAAATACCCAGGCATCAGAGATTTCCCTTTGCCTGGATTCAAGTGTCTATATCTTTCAGATATTGTGCAAGTATGTGTCTGTGTGTGTGCGTGCATGTGTGTGCTGGAGAGAAGGAAAGTGTGGGGAACTGGCATGAAAGTGTGTAGAAGCTGTGGTTAGATATGTGTGACCAGGGAAGCAAAGCCATGGGAAGAGAAAAAACCCAGGTCTGGTTCTCATCCTATCACCTCTACTTAGAGGCAAAGTTAATTAATTAACACTGGTAAGTCTTAGATCGTCATCAGTAAAGAAGGAACAACCATAATCATCACTTCTCAAGAGACTTTTCTTTTGAAGAATAAGGAGCTAAGATTTATATAGTACTCTGTATTTTACTTGGCACACACTGGCTCTCCACAATATTGGTTTCTCTCTTTCCATCCCTCCCCCTACGCCGACCCAACATTATCTGTGTGATTTTATCCTGAGCCAAATCCCTTTAGTCCCCACAAACATTAGCTAAGGAGCTAAGGGGGTTGGCGGGGGGAGCTTAGTAGACATACAGCTTTGGAGAGCTATGTAAGACAGCTGAAAAGATGGTGAAGCAGAGTAGGCCAGATTGCTGCTCCACAGAAAAGCAAACCTCTGGAGGGCAAGTAGTATGTGCATTTGAGATCAATTATTTTACTGTTGGAAACTAGAAGCAAAACCCTTTTTACTCCTTGTGTCAACTTTTTCAAGATGCTCTTACTCATGTTTTTTGTAAACAAAATGATATTGCCACTGGGTTAGATTTTAACCTTGCTCACTTGAATCATTCTTGACATTTTTGACAACAAAACCCTTCGCTTTAGAATAAAATTTGTGTTTTGGAACACTTGCTTTCTGTTGGAAGACCATGACATCTCCAGCAATGTGCCCTGCCCCCTGTAACTACTGTACCTTGCTCAGTTCAGGAGCTGCCCAAATCAGGAGCTTCTTACATATTTACCTTTGGAGGCTAAACCAACAGTCTTTGGAGTGATCCTTGTCTCCAATTGCCTTCTCCAAGGATGTTCTTCAACCACCTAGACCACAAGCATGATTTTACTGGATTATGCTGAGAATTGAAAAGCCAGCTCAATCACTCTAAAGGTGTGATCATATAGACATGGTGTTACAATCGATTTTAAATATGGAAGGAAGGAACTTTTTGCATATCCTCTCTTTGGACTTTGGCCTGTAACAGAGTAGGAATCCCACAGAGTAGTGGAGAGCCCAACCACAAACAAGACAAGGAACCAGATGCCCTTTTCCCCAGATTTGTGTGGGAAAAAGTATAGAGTGTTAGCATAGAGCACGCTTCATGCCAAAACTTTGTAAATATCTTATGCCTTGGGCTCTGTAAACCCTAATCACACTGCACATCACTTATGCAACCTCAGCTATTTATGGGGGTTGGGAAGGAAAATATGATTAACTCTAAGCAGACATTTCTGGCTTCAAGCCTCCAAATGATTCCTCTATCCTCAATATTTACTCCCCTTGAAAAAGAACTGTTTCTATGGAGAACACACATACACACAGAGAAGTCTCCACCAGTAACCCCCCACCAAAAAAAAAAAAAAAAAAGTAGCCTTTAAAACAAAAGAAGTCCACCATATAATTAAGTATTAACTTTTATCTGAACAGGGTCCAGAGCTCATATTGGAATGGAAAAACACAATTAGGGTTAAATGGGAGTGTGTACATCCATTTTGGTTTGAGGCGAGGTCCTCAAAATACTGTTCACAGGTAAAATGTCTTCAGGATTGTCACGTTCTTTGCATGGCATCTGAGCACAGCAGAATGCATAATAATAAATAGCAGATGGCTTCTTACTGCCCAGTAAGGCATGAGTGCTTGAGCCAGGAGGGGGGTCAGCACTTCCTATGTAAGTTGCCCCACACTGTGTTACAAACAGAACATTACTTGAGAAAATACCTTACTGATAAAGTATCTCACATCTTTAAGACTTGAGGGCTGGGGGACAAACAAGATACAATTTTGAGGGCAAATTTAAACAGAGGAAGGACAAGTGATCCCTTCTAATGGAAACTTGGCTCTGCTTTTGAGACCTCTTTTACCCTCTGTCTCAGAAAGGGTCTATGCATCTCAGTTGGGATGTGACTTGCTACAAAAAAATGCTAGTGGCCACCACAGATCACTCCCTAAATTTCAGTGGCTTAGCCCAACTGTGGTTTATTCCTTGCTTACACAAAGCACCATGTGGGCCATGTGGGTTTGCCTCCATCTTGCAGAGACACCATCTGGAACACCTGGCCCCTGAGGTTGTCATAAGAGGGAAACAGAAGCTTGGAGTAGACCTACTGCCTTAGGCTGAAAGGGACACTTCTTGTTTCTTCTTCTTCTTCTTCCTTTAAGATTTTATTTATTTATTAGGGAGAGAAGGAGAGCACCTGAGAGAACTAGCATCAATGAGAGGGGGGAGGAGATGGAGGGAAAAGGAGAAGAAGACTCCTTGCTGAGCAGAGACCCTGGTGCAGGGCTTAATCCTAGGATCTTGGGATCATGACCTGAGCTAAAGGTAGATGCTTAACCAACTGAGCCCCGCAGGCACTTCTTGCTTAGATAGTTCTTGCTTCTCATGGCCCACCTGCCCGAACTAGTCTCATGGCCCCAGTGTAACCACAGGGGAGGCTGGGAAGGGGAGGAGAATACAAGGATATCAGGAGCCCCATGTCTATGGCCTAATTCCCTGACATTGTAGAAGGTGCCAGAGCAAACAGCAGTGAGTACCCAGTCACTGGCCGAAGTCCATCATGATGGCAGCTGAAGGAAAAGTAAGGAGGTGGAGAGGAGGTTGGGATGGAGGCAGAATCTTAAAGCAAAATAAACAGAGAACTACCTGTTCATGTCAGCCAAAAAAGCAAAGTGGACAAGAAGTAAGGGAGTTTGGCCTCAAGGACACCGTTTTCAGTTTAAGGTGAAAAACCCTTCGGTTTGCTTCACCTCTCTTGCAGCCCAAACCTGTCTGCTGGTATAAGGTTGAAGATTTTTCAAGTGCATCTGATCTTGCCTGATGTTCTTTTTTCCTTTTAGTGTCTTTGTTTCCTGAAACTAACATGGTTATGACAAAACTCTGGACCCAGTTTCAAAGTGACTTTCCCAAGGGTCTCAGTTCTTGGGACCATCAGGTCCTCTTAGGCCCCAGGCTCAGACAGCTCTTTGATAAATTCTTTCCTCTTCTCTCTCAAGACTACTTTTTTTTTTTTTTTGTCTTTTTGTCAGTGTATTTGGTTGTTGGGTTTTCAGAAAAAGAACAAGTCCTGAACTTCTCCCTTTTCTTTTTCTCTCTTTTGTCATCTGAGCCCTGACCCTTATCCTCTTAGTTATAGATGATTCCTGAAGCCTTGCCAAGCTCACTTCCATTCTGTCCAGCACTCACTGCCACATCGATCTTCATCCCAACCTGCATTCCTATGGTTGCCCTTATGGTCAAAAACCTGTTTTCTTCCACCTTTAAATAGAACTTCAAACCCCTGTGATTATTTTTCTCTATGCTGCATAGTGAAATAGTTCCTACTATTTCCTCGCCGGTACCCTGCTTACCTCCTCTGTTGCTCTCCTTTACATATTCAGCTCAGTATAAGTAAGTCATAGTACTTAGTGGTACGCCTGGCACAGAGTGAGGCTTCACTAAACATCTACAGAGTCAACAGTGAGTGGATGTTCAGTAGCTGTTTGATGCAGGAGGGAAGAAGCAAAGAGTAAGTGCTAATAGGACTGATGTCCTGAGACGGAGAATATTCTGACATCGTTTCATATATGAATAATGCTGACTGAAAAATCACATGATAAAAACTTATCACTTGCTCTAATACTTTAAGGTAGTTACTATTCCCTGTGAATTTTTAATTGGCCCTGTTTATTTTTCAATCCATGTGAAATTCCTGATGATTTTATATATGCACAGATCCATTCTATCAGCCAAATTTCATGCATTAAGTATGAAATCACCACTGTGATTTTTTTTTTCAAAGTCAGCACAGTTTTTATCTGTGAATTTGGGGATGCATCAGGGAGTATTTCTTTTTCTACTCCTCTTGCTCCCCCTCTTATGTCATCCTTCTCCAACTTTGTCCCAGTCATTCATGTATTTATTCATGTTATTATATAACACAAACATGTATTCATGTTATTATATAACACAAACACAATTTTACCCTCTAGCTCTGTTCTCTCCTTTCTCTGCCAGGGCTACTAGCAACTTCTATGCCTTGCTTCCTATTCTCTTTGATAAAATAGAGAAATAGAGAAGGTCCAGGACAGTGTGATCAATGTGAAATATAAACACAAAAGTAAGCAAATCAGTGGTTAGAAAAATCACAAGAATTTCACTTTACATACTCAATAATACTAGAAAAACAAACATTAACACAGGCCTTTCCTAAAAGACAACTGTTGTTTATTGAGCAAATGGGAACAGTTTAATTGACTGAACAGGTGGTTAGTAATCCACAATGATACCAAGTCAGCAGCAAATACAATGATTTGAAAGGTGACTTTTGCACGTGGGGCAAGCTAGAGCCTAGGCCTGGAGGCAGTCCAGCTGTGGGGCAAATTTCAGGTTTACCTTTAGATGGCTTTGTCGCTTTGGGTAAGCTACTTATCTTATATCTTAGATATTCTTATCTAAAAAATGAAGGTAGGAATAGTTGCCGCCTTCTGTGAGTGTTTTAAGATTTGAATCGGGTCATTCACAAAAAAAGACTCAGCATAACGCCTAACACGTGTATGAAGATGGCCCTCAGTATCATCTTACTTGCTATTTTTAAATGTAAGTACTGAAATATTGAAAATGTACATGATAAATTTAGTTAACAATGCTGCTGAAAATTCAGGCCGTATCCATAGCAAATGAGGTCTCCTGAATAACAGTGCTAGACCACATCCTAACGTCCTGGTTGATGGACTTAAATGTCGAATAATCAATAAGTGAACATGGTAAAGACCTAGCAATATACAGGAGTAAAATCCGTGATCAACAAGGAGCAATATGTTAAAAAAAAAAAAAAAAAAAAAAAAAAACCTAGACCCAATGGACGGTCCCCATTAGAAAAAGAAAAAAGAAAACGCTCTTAATAAAATAAATATGGGAAAAGCTATAGATTTTTCATCCCCTCTTAGATATGTAGTACTCATTAGCATATTAAAGGACCTGATAAGTCTCCATGAGGAAGAGGTATTTCTGGGTGTTTTTAACAGAGGGTTCCTCCAATTACTTCATCATAGAATCTGAGGACAAGTGTACTGGCTTTGTTCACAGATGTCCCCTGTCATTAGACTTAGTAGGTTCTTTGTGAATACTGTGAACACTGTTGGCTGCACTCAGGAAGAATATGCGAGGGGAGTCTTGGGAAATACAAGTGTGTATGGGCTGACTTGGATTTTCTCTGGAAACCAGAGCTTTACAGATGACTTAAGTTTCCACCAGATTTCACATTCATAAGATGTTTGGAAGAACGTATTCACAATTCAGGCAACATACTCTTGCCACATGGCAGGACTGGGGGCCCTTTGGTTTCAAGGCACTGACTCTGTCTTTTGAAGATAGTTAGCAGACAGGTTCTAAGAGACCAATGTCTGTAAGAAAAACCCCCAGCGTCTCTGAGGGCATTTTATTGGCCAGAAATGGGTGTCGTTTGAAGTGCTGAGGAATCAAAATAGAATAATGGCAGCCAACTGACCAATTCATTTTTTTTTTTTTTCTCGAGATGGAGACTGGATCAACAACTTCTTTAAAACCCTCTGCCAGATGGCACCATGAAGGAGGAGAACCCTTCCGAGGAGAATAAATAAATGCCATGAGAGGTCACTTGTGACCTGCATGGGCGGGGTCTTCCTTGTGTGTGTCCTCAAGTTCAACAGCGGCGACAGTCAGATCCTGGCTTGTAAAATTACCTTGGCTGCTTCGCTATGTAAAATGTGAAAAGGAAACAAGTCATCTTCCTGATGCATGAGCTCAGTGCTTATCTGAAATCAGTTACATGCTGCGAAACACCCTCTTTTACCCCCTGCCTAGCGACTCCCATTAGCGCACAATGTAATTTCACAGCTAGTGCTTGGGGAACTTTCTGGAAGCATTTTAGGTTGAAATAGTGAAGTAGAGGGTGGCATGGGTCTGGTTAATTTCAGAATATTGAAGTGTTGGAATTACAATGTGATGACAGGATTCATCAGAAGGATTTATTTCTTTGGGCCTGTGGCCTAATGAATTGGAAAATATTTTCCTATGTCTTCTCCTTCAGCTCTAAATTAAAGTGACACATTTTATTAAAAAAATGTCATTTTTACATATTAATGTATGAATTATGGTATGGTACATATGACAATAATGTCATCTGGGTGAAACATTCTAGTGATCTCTCCCATTGATTTTCATCTCACTTAGAAGTGAGAACACAGAATGAAAAAGTATCTATGGAAAGCTTTATTATGTGTGTATGTTATCCAAATACACTGTGTAAATGTGCAGGGATTTTATGTGACGGCTCATATATACATCGGCCTAGGCCGTGTGCATGGGGAATGTAAGCGCATGAGCTGGTGCTACACCGCGGGAAGAAGAGGGAAGGAGGAGTGAAATAAAATCTCTTCCATTTTCAGTTCAGGATCACGGCAATAAAATCATCCAAAATGGCACATTTAATGGAAATTTCAGGGCAGTCGGTTACAGAGAACTGTGTTAACTTTAGCATCACGTGAGTCTAGCATTCCCGTGCTCCATTTGCAGACACATTGAGGAATTCTGGGGGTCCTTGTCGGCACCCCATGGTGGAATGACATCACACGTTGGCAATCAACGGTTCCTGTCCATAGGACGAGTCACTCTCACTGGGTAAACGAAGCCAGAAATATTGAGGCAAACACGAACTGGAAGTGACCTCATGGGCCCAAACTGATTCTTTGTGGGTTAAAAACATGAAGGTGGAGAAGTGGGGGCAAGGCCTGAGAAGGGACAACTCCTGGTGAAACAGAAGACGTGTGAGATATTTAACAGTTTCATTGAGTCTGTATCTACCTGAATCTACGTGTACGTCTGTATCTGAGTTAACTCCGTATACGTATGTCTGTATATCTGGCTATCTAGGTCCATTAATAAATGATGTGGAAATCTGACAGATGTTAAGAACACAGCTGTTATGTAGGAAGAAGATAATTAGGTTATCTTTAATGAACCTGTTAAGATCATATTTCACTAATATCAGTGATAACAGTTTTATTAATAATAGTGTCATAGATCACTGGTTACCTTAGGCCACTGAACTTCATTTGTTCAGAAAGTCTCATTCATGATTGTAAACCACATGGTCTAAATTTTGGAATTTACTAGAGTTTCATCCTTGGCTCTGTCTTCTTCAAACATCATATATTCCTTATGAGTGACCTCATTTACTATGTCAGCTTTGACTGGTCTGTATACACCATCAACCCTGATTCTGCACCCATAATTCCTTCTGTTCCTGGATTCTCTTCTTCATTGTGAGTATCTATGGGATACAAGTGTTTATCATCCGAAACTCAATGTATCACTGGAATCCCAACAAATTCAATAAACACCTCCTCACTTTGCCCTTTTGGCTTTCCCCTACTCTGCTCTACTTGTGGTATTTGAGTAGTTAAGGACATTCATATTCACAGCTGTTAGGATTGTAGTCCCTCCATCAGACCTCACATCCAATAGTTCATTAAAATCTGTAAGTCCATCTTCTGGAAACTAATAAATACATTCCATCCTCTCCATCCCCCTGCCTGTGCTTTAGTTCAGCAATACTTTCTTTTGTCTACAATATTGCAGTGGCCTCTTTCCCTTGCTACTGTATTAGTTTGCACTTCAACCACCTTCAAATATCTTTCCAAAAGATCTAAGCCTGTCACTTCCTTGCTGAAAACCCTCAGGTGGAAATCTGTTGCAAATTATTTACAACCTATCCACTGCCTTCTTTTCTGGTACTATCAATGACCTTGCTCCCCACTGACAAGCACCCTGTACTTTATCTGCTCTGAAATGCTTGGCTCTTCAAATTTCCAGGCATCACACAGGCAGATTTCTCTGCTTAGAGTAAGTGCTTTCCCCCTTGTTCTCCTCCATCAGCTTATATACCATCCCCTCTGTGTCATATTCCTAGATTTTTCTACAAAGAGTTAACCACACCTTCTCTTGGGTTCTTAGTGATGAGCCCAGCACACTGAATCATCTTCCCTAACTAAATGGTGACCACCTCAGGTCAATGAGCATACTCATTCTTTGGGGCAAGTGGAGTATTAGTAACACCTATCTTAGTGCCTGGGACTCAGTAGGTGTTTGATAGATGTCTGTTGAGTGAAAAAATGATCAAATACATGACCTCTTGGGCCCTCTGGATCCTTGACATGATAAAGGAGGTGAGGAAAGAGATAATGGACTATAAATGTAAATTTCTTTCCAGATTAGCAACAATCATAGCCAAGTTACTGTCCAGATTGTGCTTTGTGTTCTGAAAGATAGATAAATTTCTCCAAGACTCTATGTCACCATTTTGTGAATTATTAACAAAATACATCATGACCCAGGCCTGGAGTTGAAAGCCTCATGTCATGATTTGAAATTCATAGCATATAATTTTCAAGAAGTAGTATAATTCAATGATCAAATTGTATTTAACATACCAGATTTTGAAGTCTTTTGGGATTCCCAAATTCTTGCAATTTGTGATGTGTTTGGGCTCTGTGGTGTTGTAAAAGATATGTACTAAGTAATAAGATGAATGCTGGTATGAATTAATCTCTGTAAAAGGAATGACAAAAATTTTTGGAAAAACATTGCAAAGCTATTTTTTCACTTCTTTAGATTTATTTCCACTTGCTAAGAGAAATAATTTATTTTTATGGGTGTCATCATTTAAAAAAAACACAAATGAATACCTAAAAGCTGATATAATAATGAAACTGAAGGAATTGCAAAAACTTTTAAATTTATTATAGTCAGTATACCAGTGATCTAAAAACATTCGAGAGCTCATTATCTTATTCTGAACACACTGCAGGAAACATAGCTGGTGAGTTGGTTTGGCGATGAAATTGCTGTGGCTTTGTCAAGAAGGATGTTAACATCAGAACCCAGCAGATCGATAGTTCAAGGTTTGGTCTTCCTACAGGTGACTGTTTGTGATTTGAATGGCATTTCCATATGGCTCTTTGTATTACAGAGAGAATGTCCCCATGACCATCTTCACTTCAGTTCTGTTTATCTAATAATATTGGCCATTTAATGGAGAACAGTGTGCCCAGTCCCAGTGTCCCATATATTAGAGAAGAGAAATTTGAGATGAAAGTTTCAGTTCTGTCTGATGGAAAGGATGTTTGGATATTGGAAAGAGTTTCATTCATTATTTTCATTATATCACAGTAGTTTTTGTTAATAATATTCTCTCATGTCATTCCAATTTCACTTTCCTGCTGTCTCTCTCAGAAGTGACAATATTGTTGTCTTGCTTGAAAAAATAGATTCTGTTCATTTTCTTCAAATGGTGATTCTTGGTAGGAAGGAAAACTCCTTTCCCTACTTTCGCAACTCTTTGTTTATATAATTTCTCAGCTTTATATTTAATGTCTCACTTTTTTGAAGTCTTTACCTCCACTTCTGACATGTTCCAATATCCCAGTGGTTTCTATTCCAAAATATCCAACAATGTTCTGCTTCTAGAGCCTGTACTAGGGTTCTAGAAACTTCCTAAGAGGTAGCTTGAGCTGGATTTCTGTCCAGTTCGTCTTATTCCAATTCTCCTGTGGCTTTGTCAAGAAGGATGTTAACATCAGAACCCAGCAGATCGACAGTTCAAGGTTTGGTCTTCCTACAGGTGACCTGTTAAAAGATTTTACCCCTTTTAAAAGATTTATTTATTTATTTGAGAGTAGGAAAGGGGGGAGTGAGGGGTAGAGGGAGAGGGAGAGAAATTCTCAAGCACACTCCCTTCTGAGCACATAGCCCAATGTGGGGCTTGATCTCATGACCCTGAGCTGAAATCAAGACTTGGATCCTCAACTGACTGAACCACCCAGGACCGCATTTGCACCCCCATTCTTTATTACCATGGTATCTGAAGAACTTGAGGACAATCTTTACTGTCTTTCACACAATGAAATAATACCTACCCTTCTGGCCTCTTTGCCCTGAAGACTCCAGTGAAATCATTATCTTCCAACAGCTCCAAAAACAAGAGTTTATTAAGGTTCTGCTTGGAACAACCTCCTCCCCCTCAGAATCTATACAGAATGTCTATATCTGTATCTATTTCCATCTCCAGTAGTGCTATGTTTTTGTGTATAAACATGATGTTTCTCCTTCTTTATCCTTTCCTTCTCTGTCAAATAATTCACGTTTATTGGGTATTACAACTACAAGGGCATGCTTCAGTGAATTCATTCACGTGTTGGTTTTTAAAGAAATGATTTCATGCTTACTTCTTGCAGAGTTATTTACTTTTCTATAAGACACTCCCCCCCCCCCCATTTAGAACTGCTAACAACAACCAGCTAACAACTTAGTGAGCCTTTATTGTTAGTGGCATTACTTATTTGTCCTAATGACTCTGTGATGAGGCGGTTACTGATTTCCCCTGCGGAAGCTGGCGAAAGTGAGATGTGGGCTCTAACTCTTCAAAGCCCACACACTGACTAGGTGACAGACCTGAGATTTTGGTCCCATTCCATCTGACTTCAGAACTGGGGTTTTAAATCACTTTTGCCATTAACATCAGCCTCTTGGGAGAGAGTCACCCAGTACTCTCTAGTTTATAGTCTAAAAGCTAGTCTGGGAAGGCAAGCAGGCATGGGTTTATTCTACCTTCTCAAAGCACATTTTCTTTTTCAAATTCTACCAATAGCAGAAATGATTTCTCATTCACAATTTCAAACATTGGCTACACATGGCACAAACCCACTGTTTTAATCACCTCCCATTTACCCCTCAATGAGGGAGGGATTCTCCCTCTACAGCTGCAGGGATAGCCAACACATGACATCTGACGTCGGGCAGAGGAGCTTGACTGCAGCTTCCTAGTCACATATGCCCACAGTCCACAGGAGGAGGACACTGCGTGCCACACAGCGCCAAGTGGAGATTGTATCAAAAACACAGCGAACGACCAGGGGCTGTGGGAGGCAGGCTTTCTGGTATCAGGAGGTTGAGCTGGCAGGGAACCAAAACCCACTCCTTAGGGTGAAGTAGAAACTACGCCTGGTCCCCTTGATAAGGGACGTGGTTTGCCTAGAGGACCTTATCTGCAGAGAAGAAGCAGGGAGGGAATTTGCACTTGGGTTAGATGAACCCTCCTGGTCTCACTAGATATCAAGGCAGTACATCCTATTGGAATTTAATTGGGGGCCTCCTATGGCACCTACAAACTATCACCAGCTATACATCTTTACTTTTGTTCTACTCCTTTGCAGAATTGAAGGTATAGACTATGTGTTGAAAACTGTGAAGCATGAACCAGGTGGCCAGATAGGAGGGGAGAAAAATTCATGGCGGGGGTTCCACTCCTTGTTCTGCAACTAACCAGCTATATGATTTGGGGGACTTCACTTAGAGTCTACGGCTTAATCCTCTTTAAAATGATTCTAGATACTGCTAGGTAAAAATAATGTTAATTGAATAAAGGTAGGCCCCAGAAAGGAGGGAGGGAGAACCCAACAGCCTTCTGGGCAAGAATCTCTCTTTCCTACTCACATTCCCCAGTGCAGAATTTCCCAAAGAATGCAATACAGTATTCTGGTCACGTTGGGTTCTCTCTGGGAAAAAAGGTTTTTGGGCCAAATAAGTCTGGGAAACTCTGCATACTTACCCTACTTTTACAGATTCTCAATACTAAGTGAGCTATGGAAAAGTTCTAAGAAACCTGACTCCAATAAAACCTGAGGGTTTTCTTTTTTATTATTATTTCAAGTTTTTATTTAAATTCTAGTTAACTGAAATACATGGTAAAATTGGTTTCAGGTGTAGAATTTAGTGACTCATCACTTACCTATAACACCCCATGCTCATCACAATTGCCCTCTTGAGTATCCGTCACCCATCTAACCCTACTTTTTTGACCATGAATTTTCTACACTAGTTTTGTTTACTGTGGAACTTCTACTGATATCACTGGGATTGATGTTTTGTAGAAAAAGAAACAGCTTTTGGACATAGAGGTAAGTAGGTTTGGTTAGGTAGTGGTAAGTGGTAAGGAGATATGGGCAAGTCACCCACTGCGTCTGCTATGCCACATATATTAACCCAGTAAGCCAGATACTGCACGGCCTTCCCTTAACCCTCCCCTCTCTGAGGGTGACCCATAGTCGAACTCAACTCAAGGTCCACCTTTGAGCCCTTGATTGGCTTTTCAAAGAGGCTGAATACAGTAGTATGAAATCTGGAAATGGCTTTTTCCCAGCATTGCCTTTAAATCTATCTTGTCAACCTCCCTTCCATATTGATGTGGTAGCACTGAAAGAACACGCTGAGACTCTCCTTACGAAATCCAGTACAAGCTACATTTCTATAAATTAATCTTCTATTTGATTCAAACCTTCATCTGTCTCTGTAAGTCAGGCTGGATTTGAGCTGCTTTACCTGCAGTAGGGAGGGGAGACACAATCTGTTCTTTCTCTTTCTTAACTTTCATCACTACCCTCTGGCATTGGTGAGGTAGATGAAGGGAGAGAAGGGTGGATGGTTAAAGCAATTGGGGCAAAGACTTTATTCTTAGCTGGGCCTCTGTATCCCTCCTTTGGCCTTGGCATGCCATGGTGCTCTTGGTGGTACCACCTTTTATAGGCTCCTCTGAACTGCCCCTTTACCTGCCCCACGTGTACTCACTGGCTGGTGACTTCTGAAGTCATGTCCCCTTCAGGTTGTCCCTGTTTTTATGCCCGTTATTGCACAGAAAGCCCTCTTGAGCAGGTTCGAACCCCAACATGCTCTGTCCAGAGGCAATCTCATATATCCTTACCACACCAGACTCTGCTTTTGGGACCAGCAGAGCCTATCTCTAACTCAGTTTCTGTTAAGCTGGGGTCAGTCCAGCCTCTATCTCACACATACTCCCAATCCTGAAGGGCACGTACCCCTCTCTCTAACCTCTCCCTCTACCCTGGCAGGAGACCCACATACGTCAGTGTCCAGCAAGCATCCAACCCCCAGAGACCATTTGGATGAAAGCATGAGGGATACAGGCAGAGAAACAAATGTCTCAATGCTCTGCATCCTTCTAGATTCTTTCCAAAGAAATGGTTTCTCCTCCTCTCTACTGAAACTCCACTGTTCTCTTTTATAGACGATGGGTGATTTAGGATGGTTTAGATGTTGTTTAGCAGGTCCTGGGGGGGGGTAGCTAATCTAGTGCCTCCCCTTGGAATGCAGAGGTACTTAAAAAGCCATTAGACTAAGCTTGAGGCTTTAGTTAAAATTCCCAGACAAGAGGAAACGGTCCATCCATAACCTGTTGCGATGTTCAAGAGCCAGACGCCTCCTACTTGGCCCTCTTGGCACCACTGTTCTGTGATCCACCAGCCTCACTAGCTGACTGAAATGGGATTAAGCATCATTCGAGCAGTTGTATCTGCTTTCACAGACTATTTCTTCTTTCCTTCTCCAAATGGCTCAGAGCAGCCCTGCAAGAGGACAGTCGGTGGTTTCGGGGTAGGAAGAGACGATTTGGAGCCAGCCAAGTAAAAAGCCATTGGCAGAGATTCCTTAGCTGATGGCCAGCTCAAAACCCCTCCACTCTTCCTCCGATGGTGAAACGCATTCTTGCCATTAAAATATTAGTGCTAGGTGGTTGCCAGGGAAATCGAAAGAGTGCTAATGTTATGTCAGAAATAACAATAAAACTTACACTTGCACTGTCATAGAATGAGAGGAAGTTACAAGAGATGTATTTTTCTTAGGAATTCCAGACGCCATCGGGTTTCATGGGGAGATACGGCCAGGACCGTGTGCCACTTGACCTTGCTCACACCTGCGTCGGATAGCACAGCCTCCTCAGCACCTGGCAGGAGGCTGGGCACCAAGGATGTGCGTAAACGCTGTGCAGGAGGTAAGTAACTTGTTCCTCAGTATAACTTAAGGAGAACTATACTGAGAGATTTTGGTGGTCAAGCCTGAGATCATTTGGGGAGAAAACAATGAACTGTATAAGGTGTGAAGCTTCATTTTCTTTTTTCTTCATATGTTACTGTCTATAAAAGATCATTTATGTATTTATGCCAAACATGTTAAAAGACCCTTGAGGACTTAAGAAGGAAAAAGTAAGTGGCTTCCTCAAGGACCTTACACTTCAGAGGAGAGAGAGGTGAAGGAACATCTACAACGAGAAAACACATAGAGCTGGAAGGAAGCAGACACAAAAGACAATGCCATTGGCACTGAGATCTAACTGCTGAACCAGGTTTGACAGACTACAGATGGGGAGGGGCGTGGCAAATGTGTAAGCTTGAGGGAGCCTAATGGTAAAGGACTATAAAGACAGCCCCTAAACAAATGCTGACGGGGACCCTGTCCATCACTTCCCTGATGCAAATAGTTCAGCATTTTTATTAAAAAAAGTCAACCACTGAGAACTGAGGTTTAGGATGCAAAAGAAAGAATTGCTATCACCATTTTTTAGGGAGAAAAAAACAATTGTCCCTACCCTTGGCCTCTTGATGATGTTCTTTGGCTTAGCTCTTTGCTCAGAAACCACACATGAATGAAATTCGGTGGAGAAGCTGCACCCAGCCTCTGAACCCTGTGAACTGATCAGACTCCCTGGCCGCCATTCTGACCAGAATCTGACATTGTAATACAAAATGGGGTGAGTACAGCAACTCAGACCAGAGAGAAAATGTTTCTAAGTGTCTGGGTTTTGTACAATTCCAACCCTTAAAGTCTGAGTTACATTTAGCCTTTTAGCCTTGGCCAACTTTTTGGTCTAACAACTAAAATTTAAGAAAAAGAAAAAAAGATAATTTGAAGTTTAATAAGAGACCGAAGGCTAAATAGGCTTCTTGGGCCTAAGTCTGTCTTGCACACAGCATTTGACTGAATTATTTTTAAATGAATCAAAAACACATCGATTCTAATTATTTCATATCTACCCAAATTCTCATGTATTCAAAATCAAAGAAAAATTAGTTTGGTATTTGACTTCGCCAAGCCCCAAGTATTTAGTATGACTTTGAGAGACATGTTCCCCAAACCAAAAGTCATGGGCATCCATTCTAAATGGTCCACATGATGAGTGGGGCTTGAGTCTTAGGGCTAGTTTCCCAACTTTGAGGATCTTCTAGACCCTCTTGTGCATCATTCAGAGGGAAAACATACACATAACCGAGGAGGACACCCAGAAACCCTGATGGACTTACCAGGAGCTTTAATTCCCTCCAGTTGGCAGAAACTCTCGTAAGCTAGCTAAAGTAGGCTGAAGAGCAAATACTGTTTTCTCAATAAACCCAAAACCTCAGTAAATAAAAAATATTCCTCAAAGCTACAAGCTATAATTTTTGACATGGAATTGGTAAAAACTTATTTGAAAAATAAGAAACAAATATCAAAAACTTTTTAGTTAATGTGTTGACCAGCCCTAAGTCAGAAAAGTGTAGCATATTCTCTGATCAGGTTTCACTTAATTTATCTGCCCCTCAGCCCTCCTGATCTTGGTCCTCCTGCTATCAGATACTTTCCTAACATATAGAAGTTATATCATTCTAGAATGTTCTAAGCACTGTAGCACAAATATTGATGGATAAGACAAGAATAAAATCTTAAAGAGGCACAAAAATGTTGGCTTTGTTGAGAGAAATGACCAGAAAAGACCTACTATGGAAAGACAACAATAAATTTTGATCATTTAATCTCCAAATATTTTGGGATTTTCTAGCTCTCATTCTGTGATAGATTTTAGTTTATTTCTGTCATGGTCTGAGGGCATAGTTAGTCTGACACTTATTTAGATTTGTTGAGCTGTGTTTTATGGTGCAGCATGTGGTCTATCTTGGTGAACATCTTATACAAGCTTGAGAAACCAAGTGTATAGTCTTCTGTTGTTGGATGAAGTTGTCTACAGACCTCAATTATATCTAGTTGACTGAGGGTGTTGTTGAACTTGACCAGATCCTTACTGATTTCCTGCCTGCTGGACCTGTCCACTTCAGACAGAGGGATGTTGAAGACTCCCTATAATTTTGCACTCATCTACTTCTCCTTTGCACCTCTGTCACTTTTGGTCTAATATATGTTGATGCTCCATTCTTAGGGCCATGCGTAGGAAGAATTGTTGTGTCTTCTTGGAGAATTGACCCCTTTATCATTACATAATACCTCCTTATCCCAGATAATTTCCTTGTTCCCTTGTTCCCTTGTCCCAAAGTGTGCTTTGTCTGAAATAAAAATGCCTACTCCAGGGGCCTCTTTCAAAAAAAAGAAAAATGTCTACTCTACCTTTCTTTTGATTAGTGCTACCATGATATATCTTTCTTTATACCTTTACTTTTAATCTGTATGTGTCTTTATATTTAAAGTGAGTTTCATATAGACCACATATAATTGCATTTTGGTTTTTGGTCCACTCTGACAATCTTTGTCTTTTGATTGATCTATTTGGACCATTGATGCTTAAAGTGATTATTGATATATTTGGGTTCCTATCTACCATGTTTGTTATTATTTTTTTGTTGCTCTGTTTTTCTTTCTCTTTTCTTTTTTTTTTTTGTCTTCCACTCATTTTATCTTCTCTGCTTGTGACTGTTTTATATGACTCATTTTCTCGTCTCTCTTTTTAATTTTTTAATTATTTTTTTATTTATTTTTAAAGATTTTATTTATGTATTTGACAGAGATCTCAAGTAGGGAGAGAGGCAGGCAGAGAGAGACAGGGAAACAGGTTTCCTGCTGAGCAGAGAGCACGATGCAGAGCTCGATTCCAGGACCCTGGGATCATGACCTGAGCCAAAGGCAGAGGCTTTAACCCACTGAGACACCCAGGTGCCCTTCTTCTCTCTTTTTTAAAGGAGATATTTATTTACTTGAGAGAGAGATTGAGGCCATGAGCTGGAGGGGCAGAGGGAGAAGGAGAGAGAATCTCAAGCAGACTCTGCACTGAGCATGGAACCTGATGTGAGGCTCGATCTCACAACCATGAGATCATGATCAGAGTGAAATCAAGAGTCAGATACCCAATGGACTACACCACCCAGGTGCCCCTCTTCTCTTTTTGCATAGAGTTTATTTCTTTTTTTTTAACTTTCTTTCAGTGATCATCCTAGAATTTAAAACTATTACAACCTACATTTACAACTATTCCATGACCACTTTCAAATAATGGCTTCCCATGTACTACAAGTAACTTCTCATGGAGTATTTCAATTTCCTCCCATCCATGACTTATAATATTACTGTTTTTTATTTTACTTATTTCAAAGCTATAATAACTGAATACATTGTTGCTATTATTATTTGAAACAAACTGTTATCTGTTAGATCAATTAAGAATAAGACAATTAAAGATCTGGGGCACCTGGATGGTTCAGTCAATTAAACATCTGCCTTTCGCTCAGGTCATGATTTCAGGGTCCTGAGATTGAGTCCCACATAGGACTTTTTGCTTAGCAGGGAGTCTGCGTCTCTCTCTCCCTCTGTGCATGTGCTCTCTCTCTGTCACTCTCTTTTAAATGTCTAAGTAAAAAATGAAAAGAAAAAGAAAATTAAAATTTCATCTCGTGTTCATTTATTCCTTATAAAATGCTCTTCTTTTCTGTAGATCTAAGTCTCTGCTCTCTACCATTTTCCTTCTCTCTGAAGAACTTCCAACATTTCTTGCTAGGTGGGTCCACTGACAACAAATTGCCTTCATTTTTGTTTATCTGGGAAAGTCTTTATTTATTTTTCTCTTTCTTTTGGAGCTGATATATTTATTACCTGGATCGTGGCGATGCTCACATGAGTGTGTACATATATACAAACTCACCAGGTTGTATTCATTAATTATATGCAGGTTTTTATATCAATTGTACTTCAATAAAGCTGGAAATAGTCACACATCAAAAATGGAGTTTGATTCTTTATTACAAAGGAAGCTTGCAACTTCCCTGCCCTTTTTGAACCCAAAGAGAGTCCTGGCTTCTCCTCAGCATAGGCTCTGACAGAAAATCTTTAGCTGGAAGTTAGGTAAGTAGCCATCTTGAGTTATGTAAATGTAGCGTCAACAGGCTCCTCAGAGATTTGGAGAGATTAATACGAAAGGTGCTTTACCCCATTTGAAAACAAAAAAATTAAAAGTTGCTGAGAGGTGAGACAGAGCTTCTGGGCTTCTGGGGACGCAGGAGTGCATCCTCCTGGGCCTCCAGGGTTGTGTCCTGCCCTGGAGAGCAGTGTGAGAGGGCTGAGAGGAGATTTCTTAGAGCTCTAGCAATAGTTGGGGCTGCAGACCCCTAAGGAATTGCCTCTGAGTGTGTCCATGGAGATGGGCTTTCGTTCCCCTTGGGGAAAGGGCTCTGGTCACCTTGCCCAGGGGCTTCAGTTTCCACTGCCAGGCCCTGGCCTCGGCCCTCAGGAACAGACTTGTCATTCTTATCTTCCACCCCAGACCTACAGAAATGCTGGAATAGCCTCACATTGCCTCTGTTGCCTCACCTCCCTACTTCTTGTCCTTAGCAGAAAGACCTACATTCCTAACACATGTGACTCCGTAATCTGTCTGGACTTCTCTCCTTCCCTTCTGAAGTATAATTTAACCTGATACAGAATTCCAGCTTGGTGGTTTTTTCCTCTTTGGACACGGTAAATATTTCCCCCCACTCTCATCTTGCTTGCATGGTGTCTGAAGAGAAGTCCACTGTAATTCTTACCTTTGCTCCTCTAGAGGTAAGGTATTTTTTTCCTCAGGCTTCTCTCAAGATTTTCATGTTATCTTTGATTATTGGCAGTTTGAATATGATATATGTTGGGGTAGATTTTTTTGGCATTTATCTTGCTCCAATTCTTTGACCTTTCTTCTCCTTTTGGTATTCCTGGTATGCGTCTGTTATACTATCATAATGGTCCCAGGTCGTCTCTTCTGTCTTTTCCATTTTTTTTTTCCTGTTTGTATTTCATATTTGGAACTTTCTGTTAACCTCTCCCTAATCTCACTGATTCTTCCTTGGCCCTGTCCGGGCTAGAATGTGTCCATCAAAGGTGTTCTTCGTTTCTATGACAGTATTTATGATTTCTTGCATTTCCTTACCATTCCATCTTAGAGTTTAAATCTCCCTCCCCATGTGTTTTTGCATGCCGTTCACTTCTTCCATTTAAGTCCTTAGCATATTGATTATAGGTGTTTTAAATTTCCAGTCTGACATTTTCAACATGTCTGCCCTCTCTGAGTCTAGGTCTGACATGTGTTCTGTCTCTTCAAATGGTATTTTGCATGCTTTAGTGGGCTTTGTCATTCTTTTAGTTGAAAGCTGGACAGAATGTGCTGTGTAACAGGAACTGAGGTAAATATGCCTTTAATGTGAAGTTTTATGTTTACCTGGACGTACACTAGGCTGTGTTTATTATTTGCTGTAGCGGCAGATACTAGAGACAAAGAGCTCCATTGTTGTCCACTGTTTTCTCTCCCCTATCGTTTTTGGGTTCCCACAGAGAATTCTGAGGTAAAGTGTGGGAAGTACTGTTCTTTCACTTATAATCCCCTGTTATTGGACAGGAGCCCTATTGATGTATCAGTGAGGTGTGTGGGGAAGGAAAGAATTCTATAGTCTTGCGATTTAGACTCAGAATTTGATTGAACCTGAGCCTCTGGACTGTGACCTTCTCAGTTTTTCATCTCCCCTAGGTGAGACAAGATCTAGAAGGGGATAGAGTTGGGAATTCCCCTTCCGCCAGGTCAGTTAGTCTCTGGTCAAACCTCAGTTAATTAGGTCTTGTAAAATAGTGAGGTTCTAGAGGAGATTTTTCCCTGAGTTTCACTCTTGGGACCTGGGAGAGCTCATGATAGAGTAAGAGTCATGGTAATGTAGGGATCCTCTTAATACCAGTCCCCTTTCTGAAAGGTGGTCCACACCAAACCCTAGAAATTTGTCAGTATAAGCTTTCCTACTCTTATGATGTTAGGCCTCTTCTGTATCCACTTGTATGCCCTCCAAATTTCAGGCAGCAGTTTGTCCCATGACTCAATCTGTTGTTGGATCTAAGTAGACCTGCTAGTTTTCACTTTGTTCAGTCTTTGTCTTGTGAGGATGGAAAGATGGCATCCCAGCTCCTTACATGCTGAAACCCGAGCAGAAGTCTCCTGTATATTTTTAATATTATTTTGTTTTTATAAAAACATTTTTATACATACCAATACCTTTCTCTCTATTGAGGCAAAGGTAGATCCAATATTTCTTATTAGTGGTTTAAAATTCATAATACAGGGTGCCTGGGTGGCTCAGTTGGTTAGGCTACCGGCTTCAGCTTGAGTCATGATCCTAGAGTCCTGGGATGGAGTCCCTTATCTGGCTTCCCCTGCTGGCGGGGAGTCTGCTTCTTCCTCTGCCTGCTGTTCCCCCTGCTTGTGCTCTCTCTCTCTCTCTCTCTGTCAAATAAATAAATAAAATCTTAAAAAAATAAAATGAAATTCATAATACAATCAGTATTTTAAGTCATAAACACTACCTTCCACTCTAAACTGCTAACTAGCCATCTCAAGCTCCTGTTGATTAGCATAGATTACACTGAAAGACACCCCCCCCCCAACTGCTCTTTTGTTGTGTAAGAGTACCCCTCCTCCCCTTGCAATGAAAAGACCCTTCCCCCAGGGTTGAATTCAATGTAACTGCTCTTTTGCCTTTCTGTAACCTCTCGGCTTTTAGGGCATGACACTTGTCTCCTGTTTGAACAAGATACCTTCTCCTAATAGCCGAGGCATGGTCACGCAGGCAAGGGGGCTGCATGGTCACGTAGGTCACGTAGACAGGGGGCTGCATAGTCACGTAGACAGGATGTCTTTCTGCTGAGTAATAAGGTCAAACTTCCCCTCTTTGTTTCCCCTTCCCGCCTTTCTCTTCGCGCGCTGCGGTCTTCCAAAGCCAATCCACTAACACCAAGTATGCCTTTTTTCAAATGTTCAAATTGTCAGCCAATCGGCCCCGTCCCATCCGGGACTTGTTTGTACCTGTCTATAAAAATCCTGCACCACCCCATCCTGGTGTGCTCAGCTAGCAGGAGCTGCTGACCACCCGCAGGCGCCCGCGCTACAATAAAGAACCTCTTGCTGTTTGCATCCTGTGGCAGTGTTGAATTCTTGGGTAAGGGGATCCGCGGGTCTTTCAACACAATGTCTTATAACTGAGAAATATAAAATATATATTGCTTTTTTTTTTCTTAAGACTTTATCTCTTCTGACAGGGGGAGGGGGTCAGTGAGGAGCAGGGAGAGAGGGACAAGTAGACCCCACACGGAGTGTGAAGCTTGTCATAGGACTTCATCTCACATCACTGAGATCATGACCTGAGCTGAAATCAAGAGTGAGATGCTTAACTGATCGAGTTACCCAGGTGCTCCTAAACATATATTGCTTTTTACAGAAATCAGAGTTGATAGACCCTATAATAACACGCATTAATCTAACTTACCCTGTTGGAGCCATGGTTTATCCATAAGCAGCTTTTGCATTAGTGTACACAAATTAGAATTAGGCTGTTGTGTGGGCTGGAGATAAGTCATTTTCTCTGAATAGATAGATTACATCATTCAAATAGATAATCTTCTTGCAAAAAACCTCTTTGATCGGTATTTTTAGTGAACATTTGAATAAATTTGAAACTTCTCGGTGGAGATGGTTTTGAATGGTTATCAAAATTTGGTTGTGTAGTCAAAAGAATACACACACAAACACACACAAACGTATATACATGTATATGTAATGCTATAATAAATTTCAAAGTTGAACCTAATTTCAAATTAGATGATTTTCATCAAGTTTTAAATTAACTAAAGAGTGTAATTTCTGTAGTATCGTTAATATTGTAATTTTAAAAGAAAATTGCTAATAAAGTTATCCAATAAAATATCATCACAATCTGATAACCATTAGGAATCACTTAAAATAAAGGAAAATAGCTCTCATTTTAAGATTTCAAATTACACTGGGACACCTGGGTGGCTCAGTTTGTTGAGCATCTGACTTGGTCTTGGTCAGATCAGGATCTCAGGGTCCTGAGACAGACACCTGCATCCAGCTCCATGCTCAGTGAGGAGTCTACTTCTGCCCCTGCCCTTTGCCCTTCTCCCTGCAAAAAGAGTGTTTTCTCTCTCTCTGTCTCTCCCTCCCTCTGAAATAAAAATAAAATAAAATAATTTTGAAATTCCACATCATCTCCCTTGCTCTCTAATTGTGTATTTGTGTTTCACTTCCCTCACATATTTTATTATATTACTTTCTAATGTTTGAAAGCATGTATTCACCACTTAGTATATATCACTGCAAAAAATGACCCTTACTTTCTATTTGAAAAACTGTTATTTAAAACTGCAAAAAAATTCTATAATTATAGTTGTAGACAAATGATCACAGAGATAAAGATTACACATCTCGCTAGTTACGAAATATAAAAAGCAGAATCTTATGCAGACTGCCTCTCTTAAGCAGATGGATGGCATTAGGGGTTCACGTATGTGTGGATGAGTAATACTTATCCCTGGAATATGACAAGAGTTCGCTCTCATTTTTATTCCTGATTTTCTTTTATGATGGTTGTAATCTCTGAGAGACTGGGTTCATATAAATAGAGATTGGGAAAGAAAAGAGTTTGTTGTGGAAATGTCACTTAATTCTTTGAACTCCTCCCAAGTCATATTTTTAATGATCTGATATCAAGGATCACATTATGTTCTCCTTCAATTTTGTTGAAAAAAGAGATTTGGAAGCCACACAGGACTTCGTTATTCAGTCACCAGCATTATTAATTTTTCTCAACACCTACAGCAAAATTTTGATTCTTCCTTAGAGATCTGAGATTTGAATCTCTTTATAGAGATTTCTATTCCTTAAGGCAATGCTACTGGTAAAATTCCAGACTGGCCAGGGCTCTGCCTTTCTTATGCAAAGTGAGAGAAGGGCTTTGTGGAAGGGGGACAGAATGGAGTGAAGCTGAAGTCCAGCCCTCACCCTAGGGCCATTCAAGGTACAGCATAGAGAAGTAAAGAATGTGGTAGTTGATTCCATTGAAAAGTATTCCAAGCTGGGCAGCGCTTGGAAAATCCTCACACACCTCCACAGTATTAAAGTCTTTCCCAGTTTTCTAGCTTTGGGCTCATTGACAACGAAGCATTTAGTATGAAAGGAAAGAAGGAAGGAAGAAAGGAAGGAGAGGGGGAGGGAGGAAGAAAGGGAGAGAAAGAAAGAAAGCAACACAAAAGCAGAACTCCATAGATCAATCTAATAATTCCAGTTAAAGTGCTAAATTGAATGCTAGCAAATTCGATCCAGCATATATGAAAGGAAAAGTAAGCAGCAGAGTTTATTCAAAGAATAAGCTAAAATGAAGAAATCTATCGGTCAAATCAAAACCACAGATTAATAGGATAGCTTCTTATACATGGAATGCAGTTCTAACACAAATTTCAATAGCAACATAGTTTAAACTTGACACAGCTTATGATTATCCAGATCAATCTTGAAAAGGCATTTGGAAAAGTTCAAAATCCATTTCTTTTTTTTTTTTAATAATTTTTTATTTTTTATAAACATATATTTTTATCCCCAGGGGTACAGGTCTGTGAATCACCACGTTTACACACTTCACAGCACTCACCAAAGCACATACCCTCCCCAATGTCCATAATCCCACCCCCCTTCTCCCAAACCCCCTCCCCCCAGCAACCCTCAGTTTGTTTTGTGAGATTAAGAGTCACTTATGGTTTGTCTCCCTCCCAATCCCATCTTGTTTCATTGATTCTTCTCCTACCCACTTAAGCCCCCATGTTGCATCACCACTTCCTCATATCAGGGAGATCATATGATAGTTGTCTTTCTCTGCTTCAAAATCCATTTCTAATAAAAATATTCCTAGCCCAGATTTACCAATGGGGGCTAAAACCAATGCGTGGAAGTTTGAGGAAAACAGGGTGTGCAGGCTCCTGTGCCTCCCCTGAGTTGTTTGCGAGCCAGGGAAACAGTGGAGAAAACCTGGTAGAAACCACCTTAATCCCCGCAAGCCCTGCAATGCGATGCAACGCGTGACGCATGGAGAAGGTCACTGCATCACGGCTCTGGTACTCCTACCCAATGTGCATAATCCTGGTCATGTGAGCATGCTCAGCAAAATAACTGACCCATACTCTCCAGCGATGTCACTGTCAAGAAAGACAAAGAAAGATTGAGAAACGCTTGAGGACTGCTGGAGACTCATGCAATGTAGGATCCTGAATAACAGCAAGGAACAGCAACAACAAAGGCGTCAATTAAAAAAAAAAAATGAACAACAACAAAAAAAACACCTGGTGAAATTTGAATAGGATCTTCAGTTAATGTTGTTGTGCCAATGTTAGCTTCCTGGTACTGTGGTTACAGAATGTGCGAACATTGACAGAGGCTGGGAGAGGGCTATATGGAAATTCTTTACCTGTTTTTCGACTTTTCTGTAAGTCTAAAAAAACAGCTCAAAATAAAGGTGCAAAATCAGTGCAGTGCCAGGATCACCATTATTACTCATGACTTTTATAAAAGGGATAGTCAGTCAAAAACAAAACAAAACAAAGCAAAAACAAGTCATAAGAAGTACAAAGTTTGGGAAGGAGTAAATATATTGATGTTATTTATAGGGGATGTAGTTTGAAACCTATAAAACATAAGTAAGTTAACTGGAAAGTATGAGTGATGATTTAGAAAGGTGGTGAGCTGCAAATAAACATACAAAACCAAATTGTTTTCTATTCCCCAGTTCAAAATTTTATTGAATAAAATAAAGTCAAAGATATCAGGTAAAATATAAACCATATGTCAACAAAATTAAGAAAGTGAGTTAGTACCTATGAGAGGAAAACTAAAAACTCTACTTAGAAGCATACAACATGATTTGAATAAATGAAAACATACAATATTTTCCTTCATAGCAATACCGGTTATAGAAAAATATAATTTCTCTTTCAATTTCTTATAAACTAAATGCAATTCCAACTGAAATTGGAATCAAAATATATCTGAAACTTGAAAAAGTGTTTAGAGCTGAGTAACAACTCTAATTTTGAATTACTCAAAATTTTGAGTAACAAAACTAATGAGGGAAGAGGTACTTTTTTTAGTACTAATATTTAGCATGAAGTTACGATGAACAGAGGAGGAAAATGATAAAAAGGACTCTTCCGTAGCCAAACAGCCTGTTATGGTCATTGTGGCACTTTAAATTAGAGGGGGTAAAATGAATTATTTATTAAAGTGCTTCTGGAAAAAGTTGATAAACCTTTTGGGAAAGAAAGAAGCAAATTCTCTTCAAGCAATACATGAAAATAGATCCCAGATGGATTATAGAACTAATCTATAGAAGAAACAAGAAAAAAACTAAATAAAAGGAGTATTTAACTGGGGACGCCTGGGTGGCTCAGTTGGTTAAGCAGCTGCCTTCGGCTCAGGTCATGATCCCAGCGTCCTGGGATCGAGTCCCACATCGGGCTCCTTGCTCGGCGGGGAGCCTGCTTCTCCCTCTGCCTCTGCCTGCCATTCTGTCTGCCTGTGCTCGCTCTCTCCCCTCTCTCTCTCTGATAAATAAATAAAAAATCTTAAAAAAAATATTAAAAAAAAGGAGTATTTAACTGACTCTTGGAAGAGAAGGTGTTTATGAGGAAAAACTAGTAAGTCATGTCATTTCGATTGCACAGAGCCTATATTTGTTCACATCAAAACAAGCTGACAAAAATAAAGGTAAACAAAGAACAATACATGTCATATAAATATGAGAAAAAGGACTGTTAATACCTTTAACAAATGAAGAGGACTCATAAATTGATAAGAACGGGGACAAATTCAATAGAATGGGGCTACACACTCTCAGTGGTTAGTAAGCACATGGAAGTCATACAATCTTCATGAGGACATGGCAAGAGAAATTGAAAAGTATAGGAAAAAACCAGTATTTATCTACTGGATTGACAAAGATATTCATATTTTAGAAGTCTAAAGGAGTTAATGAGGTGAACATTCCCAGATCATGTTTAGCTTATTACCACCTTCTGGGATACGGTATATCTGTATCTTTAAAAGTGTTTAAGTCTTTGGACCTAGTAAATCCAACAATCCAACTGTCTGGCAATAGGCAACTGGTTAAATTCTCCATACTGATAATTTGTGGACTACTACACCAGTGTCAGTCATGACTTCTAACAGTTCTTAAACTGAGAAAATGGGTAATACCTCAAAATTACCTAATATGGTCTTTGAAAATACTCACCTCTTTGGCAGATCCCCCCACTCCCTTTTCTGAGTTTCTGATTCAGGTGCAAGACTCAGCACTGGGGGTTTTGCATGAATATCCAATGAATTCTGATCCAACACCTTAATCACTAAACACTGTACTAAAATAATATTCAATACTATCAGAAATTACTCTCTATCATGTGTTATTTAAAATACAAAGGTGTTTCCTCGCTATGACCCTAATTTTTGAGTACACAGAGTATAGTATTATGTGTGTATTTATTTTTTAAAAAGAATAGTCTTTACACTTTTTCAGTATTTCCAAGTTTTCCTTAAGAGCATTCCTTTGGATAATCACTAATAGTCTTACTGGTTAAAAAAAAAAAAAAAACAAAAAAAAAGTTTTTTTTTTTTTTTTTTTTGTTTTTTTTAAAGGAGTTACTGTCCTCTGTTTTCCCATCTCTAGCCTGTGCTTACCGAAATATGCCAGGTCCTCAGAGAGCACCTCAAATTTACCCCTAGACAACTATGGCATTATTTCCATGTGAATACCGGAGAAAGAAAGAGAGAGAGAGAAAAAAAGAGTAAAACATTGTGTGCCAAATGAAATGTAGAGTTTAGCTACTATCTAATGAATTTGATCACAGTGGGCAGCCAATCTTGATAATTGTTTTAAAAGATTTTTCCTCAATTGCAGCCTATGGGGGTGGGGTGGCTTTCCTGGGACAAAGGTGGTGGCGTCAGGGAAGTTAAGACAAAGGGAAAATCCTCTACAATACTAACAACAAAACTCACATACACAGAACAGAAAACTGAATGTTTCATAGGCTCTGCCTCAAAGGTAAATGAGAGGACAGGTGTGTTCAGACAGTTCTGAGGATTTGGTCAGGATCCTCTGACACTATACCCCATTTTCTGTTTTTTGTCTTTTCTTTTGTTTTGTTTTTGTTTTTGTTTTTTAATTTATTTGACACAGACAGAGATCACAAGCAGGCAGAGAGGCAGGCAGGAAGAGAGAGGAGGAAGCAGGCTCCCCACTGAGCAGAGAGCCTGGTGTAGGGCTGGATCCCAGGACCCTGAGATCATGACCCTAGCTGAAGGCAGAGGTTTTAACCCACTGAGCCACCGAGGCACCCTGCCTTTTTCTGTTTTATTCTATGTTCTTAGAAAGATCCGATGCATTTGAAAGAGTTTGAAATATACATTTATCATTAGAATTGAGATATGGCACATGTTACCCAAAGACCCAAAGACAAGCATAAACCACCCCTCGGAAAGCTACAGTGGTGCCCTAGAAAATGAATTAATTCAAAAAATATTATTTAACCCATTTCCCTCCATCACTGTTTTGTGGGAAGGTTGAAACTTGTTTGAAAGTTTGAGGAATGCATCTGAACTTTGCCTCCCACCACCTCATAATGTATCCTCCTAGCTGGGGTCCATTTGAAAATGCAAGGGGGCTGTAGGAAGGGTTCTACTGAATACTAGCTGTTGTTGTTGCAGGGGTGGCAAATGAGATACAAGTTCACTCTAGTTTGGCGCTTCCCTCTGCTTGAGCACCCTGGAGACCTGGTGCAATCAGACTGTTCTGGAGCCACAAGGCAAAGGCAGCAACATGAGGATAGTAGACGGAAAAATCTCGAGCAATGCCATCCATACCAAGCACTTGTTCTGATGTGTAACCAGTTCTAAAAGGCCCTTGTGGGGAGTTGGGGTAGGGATACAACACCAAATAAGAGAAATGTGCCCCAGCTTACACAGAGCTCATGGTCCAGCTGGAAAGAACAGGAGGTCAGCTGGAAGACACAGTCTAGTGGGAAGAGCGGTAGGGTGCATGAGGCAGGGTGCTGTCCATGGCGGGGGCTCGCATCTCTGCTTGAATCAAAAGATGTCCTACTGGAGTCACAACGCTAGAGTCAGTCAACGGCTCAATGCCCATCACCCAATTACTCCACCCCCCCAAGGAAGGCACACTGAAGAATCACCGAATTCTACCTCTGGAACTAGTAATACACTGTATTAATTAATTGAATTTAAATAAAATAAAATAAGAGACCAGAAAAGAGTTAGTCAATGGAAGGGGAAGGCAGGTGTGGAGAGGATTCTTCTAAGTAGGAAGTAGAACAGGCAGAATGACTCAGAGGAGAGAATGGCCCAGTTATGGGCTGGTGGCAATATGGCTGATTTTTAGAATATAAGGCAGGAAGTGATGAGAGATGAGACAGGAAAGGCAAAGGGCATCCAGGAGAAGCCCCTCATTCTGCAGGCTTACAGGCTTAGACTTTGTCTTGAAGGCTAAGGCGCAGTTCTGAGGAGAGGAAGGACATGGTCAGATTTTCTTTCACAGGATCAAGGTTGGTGTGTGGTTGATGGAATGAATGGTCAAGAGAGGCTCAAAACTAGCTGTGGGGAGAACAATTCCAGAGAGAGAAGATAAGGGCCTCCTGGGTAAGATCAGAAATCGGTGCATTGTGGAGAAACTGAGGCAGTAAAACTCACCTGCCTTGTAAATGGCCTGAGGAAGAAGCACATATACGATAATAATGAGGGGAGCCTGAGTGGCTCAGTCAGTTAAGGGTCTGCCTTTGGCTCAGGTCATGATCTGGGGGTCTTGCTATCAAGCTCCACGTGGGGCTTCCTGTTCAGTGGCCAGCCGACTTCTCCCTCTGCCTCTGCCCTTGTTCGTGCTCTCTGTCTCTCAAATAAATAAGTAAAATCTTTAAAAAAAAAAAATAGAAAAGAAAAGAAAGAAAAAAAGACTTAATGATGAGAGGATAGTTTCAATGTGGAGATAGTAGGAATAGTATGAGCACACACTTCTGAGGTATTCCCATGTTTGTGGGAACAACTAAACCATCTCAGTGGTGCTCTAGAGACTTCTAACAGGCCGAAAGGCCTCATGACATTAATTTTCAGAACCGAGGTATTGAGTTTAGCTGATTGCCACCCATCAATGTATAGAAGTGAGGGGGAAATTAAGTTGTTTGACATATAAAATTCTGAGCAAACAGTTTAAACTGTGCAATACAGTGACATATTTTATGGGTGGTTTTGACATTGCATTCACTCGCTCTCAGACTGGTTTTTAAATAATTTATTTTTCCAGACACTAATATCTCTGCCAGAACCATAACACAATGAATGAAATTAGACAGGCTATAAAAATATATATTTAGTAGAAGATTGGAAAAAGGGGAGCTCACTTCCTTTCTATGTATTGAAGTGGTTTAGCTGAAAAAGTAGTTTGGTATCCACACAAAGAAAACCTGATAGAAAAAAATCCCAAATGAAATATTTGTGGCGCGTTTGCCAGCCAGAGGGTACGCACACAGTTTGCTCCCAACTTCTGTGAAAGCAGAATTAACGTTTGTAGCCTTTTCACAAACTCTGTCTTCCAGGTTCAACAGATTGTTCTCATGTAACTAGGATGTCTTCCAAAAAGGTTTGAAAGAGACTCTATCCTGAGAGGTAGGAGATCCAAGAAAGAACAAAATGAGAGATTTCTCCAATGAATATCTTTAGAGAGAAGAAATCAACAGCGTTTGCTGATAAGTTGGTCTAAAATGGGATTGCGTCCCGAAGCCTCTGTGCCAGGCCGAAGACCCCTCAATGCTATTGAGAAGAAGAGGAGGCCCAAGAAGAAAGCTCCAGAGAGATTAGGGCGTTGCATTTTTAAGAAAATTCCGGCTATCAGGAACATACCGGAGTAGCAGTCAAGTAGTCTTTGGAACCATTGATTAGAAATCAAAGTCTCCAAAAATCTGTCTCTGTTTGCTCTTTTCCTTCCATCTGATTCCTCTGGTGGGACCCCAGGGAGCCACACAGTAAGCTGACGCTGAAGGGAACCGGCCTTGCTGGGTCTGAGCCCTTTGATTCTGTGGCCCAGCTCCTGCCTCCACCCCACTCAGATTACAGCCTCTGTAGCCTGCATTGTCCAGACAAAGGGGCAGTGGCTCCCTTCTGAAGCTTGCCTGGAGCACGAAGGCCTCCTCCTGTTTCTGCCTTCAGCCCGCCCCTGTGGGGTTTCTTGAGTCAAACTGTTGGAAACCAGTGAGCCCTGTGGGGTCCTTTGCAGGCAGGGACTCCTTGGATCTCCCCACCCCTGAGATTTCTGTTTCCCCTTGTATGTCTTCTGGGGAGGGTATGACTCTGCTCTCTGGAGAGAATCCTGGGAGACAGGACAGAGGGAGGGGCCTTCGTTTCTAAGAAGGGTCTTACATACCCAGGAATGCTCAGGTTCTTTATTTTTATTTTTAAAAATACTTTTAAGATTTTACTTACTTGACAGAGTTCAAGCACAAGTTAGGGGGAGCATCAGAGGGAGAGGGAGAAGCAGGGAGCCTGACTCGGGGCTTGATCCCAGGACTCTGGGATCATGACCCAAGCTGAAGGCAGATGCATAACCAACTGAGCCACCCAGGTTTGTTCGTTCTTTCTTCCTTCCTTCCTTCCTTCCTTCCTTCCTTCCTTCCTTTCTTTCTTTACCAATTTAACCCAGCCATTTCACAATCTTACATTTCTAAACAAAGGTTTGTTGAGTGGATAAAGTTGAAGTTAAGGACGTCGCCTGATTATAAATGGCCGTGGTCTTTAGATCTTAGTATTAACTATTCAGTGTGCTTCTGTGTCAGGCACTGTTCAAAAATCTTTACATCTATTTAAATGTTTAATCCTTATGGTGACCCCATGAGGTGATGTATTTTTTTTCCTTGTGTCACCGATGAGGAAATACACAGAGAGAAGTTAAATGCCTTGCTTGGTGTTACACAACTAGTAGGAGGCAGAGCTGAGTTTGAGTCCAAGGTCCTGCCCCCAGAGCAGGACCCATTTGCCCTGCAGTGTGAACAAGCATGAAACTAGAAGCCACTGACAGCTGGGGAGGGATGCTTTTTCAGTTGTTTTCTCCTTTTTCAGTCAGTATTATTTCTTGATTCTCTGACAAATCTAAGAACCTTTTCCATTTTGCCCTTGCTACTCCCAGTTGTGGTGTGGCAGCTTTAGTCTCTGGGACTTGGAAGGTGGTGGCTGAAGGTAGAAAACGAGAGAGAGAGGAAAAGCCAGGAGGCCAAATTTCACTGTCTATTCAGAAGTCCCAAAGCTGAGTGCACATCAGGATGACCTGGAGGGATGCTTACAATGTAGATGGTTGACCTCCAGAGTTGCTCCTTCAGGAAGCCTGGTGGGTGGCGGGGGGAGGCAGGGCACACTGAGAATTTGCATTTCTAAGTACCCAGGTGATGCTGATGCTGCTGGTGTGGGACCTGCACTTTGAGAACCACTGGTCTAGGAACCTGCTTGAGTTGGCCCTCTTAAACTAGACCGGGTAGGCTGTGGGGAAAAGCTCTGGGCAGGTGCCCTTCCAGAAGCTACTGTTTCTTTTCTTTTTTTTTTTTTTTTTTTTTTAACCTTTCCAGGCTTTTCAGATCTTTTTGCACATTTTGAACTGAGATCTGGGCCCACCGGCATGATTCAGAGCCATTTGTTCCCTTGTCTTACATGTCAGGACTGAGCAGGGGACCAAATATTTACAAAACTATTTTCAGTGCTTTTTTATCCCCCCCATGACTTCCATACAGGATGTTGTAGAATGAATGAAATAGAGGGGACGATGAATGAAATGGAGCCAATCAGAGAGTGTGTGTTTAAATCTCCTTCATGGCTTTTCCTTCTCTCAGCACACCTAAGCCTGACCCCTGCAGAGGACAAAGTCGAGGCTTACTGGCCAGTTAATTTCTGGTGCCAATAAGACATTAACCACTTTGAGTTCCAGACATTAGGGAACCTGTAATGGGAGCTGTATCTTTTGACAAATGTCCCTTACAGAGGCTTCACTGCGATCTACCTGCACCATGTGTGGGAGCCAAGTGCTGGTCCCAGCTTGCTCCAGGGCCCTATCTTTGTGTCCAGGAACCATCCTCCCTTCTATCCCATCTTAGTCCTGAATCTCCCCTATGGATGGACCTGTGGGCTTATGCAGATCCCAGTGGAGAAAGGAAAGTCGTTCTTTCTAAGAAAGTCAGGATATACACTGCTCCCCAAGAACAATGATGGTGGTGGTAGTGGTGGAAGGTGAAAGACAAAAATGAACACTTCAAGTTTGCAAAATAGATACCTTCTCTTATAGCAAAAGGGCTCGAGTACAGTGGAAGGTGCAATTGCAAAGATGTAATGTTGGTCTTCAGGTCCCTTCTGCCACTTCTTTCTAGCTGCCCCTCTCCACTCTCTACCTCTCCATTTTCACTCTTATTTTGGGTCTCTTTTTCACCGGTTCTTCCTGATTCCCTTCAAGGGGTAGTTAATGAAGCTTAACTTCTTACAAGGGCTTTTGCATTCTACAAGAACTTTGGAACACAGAAAAACAGCGCTATCCCATAGAGCACTGGAGGAAAACTTTCTGTGATAGGTAATAACTACCATACTGTATGGCATAGTAGACAAGCCTTTGTGACCTAAAAGAACGAATCTAGACAAGTGACATGGCTGATGGTGAGGTTGGTGTTTTGCTATGACAGCACCTGCGATCACATCTTAGGTGATTATCAACGTGTTAGACCAGATCTTCATGGGAGACAGAAAAGTCAAACTCTTCCCACTCTAAGGCTAAAATAAGCTCTACACTATAACAGAAGAGAGTGAAACAGAAAGGTTTAATTTCAATTTCCATGTTGGCCTACTATCTTGGCACAGAGGAGAGAAATGGGAATTGAAAACAGAGAAGTCGGGAAAAAAATGGAGGCATGGTAGTCTGGTGTGGTGACAGCATGAGCCCTGGCTTGGCTCTAACAAAATGTATTGGAGAGGAATAAAAGGGAAAGCCAGGCAGATAAGATGGTGTTAATTAATAGGGCCTGAGTAATTGAGGCTGAATACTAGGCTCAACTTACAGAATTTCCATAGGCAAGAGGGAGCTACTGCTTGTGTTTTCAGCCATGAGATGACAAGATGAAAACAGGGTTTTAGAAAATTAATTAGGAAGTGGTAGTCAGGGTGGGCTGAAGATGTACAGACTGGAGTCAGAGAAGCAGAGGTTTTCTGCAGTCCTCTCCACACCATGGGAATAAGAAGGAGCTCAAGACTGGGGGTGGGGGGCAGGGTAGGGGGATATGGGGGTCTGGGGAGGGAGCAGCAGGAGAGAAGCCTCCTCTGTCTGCAGCATATCACTCTCTGACTACTCACTCCTCCTATGGCCCTTGGTCCCTGGGATGTGTCAGCCTCTGCTTCTCCTGTCTCTTCTGCTCTCCCCTTTGACCTCTTTTGCCAGCTCCCTTTCTTTGACTCATAACTAATGTAGGCATTCCCCATGGTTCTTTTACTGGTCTTCTTTCATTCCATATTCTCTTGGCTGCAGCCAAAATACAGTAATCCCAATGCCTAAACACTTACCCCAAATGTCTCTCTTCATCCCGATGTCCATCCAGCTCTTCTTTCCCGTATTTCCAACTGCTTCGTGAACATTCCCTCCTGAGCATATCACCAGCGCTTCAAAATTCATGCTTAGAACAGGGTACATCACTGCTAACATCCAAACATGTCTCCACCTCAGATTTCCCTTCTTTTGCTGATGGAAACAAGACCCACTTAGCTACAGAGGCTCAGAATCTCAGAGCCCCATCCAAAGTAACTTCCCTCTTCTTGTCTCTGAGGCCATAGATGAAAATTGCTTGGCTATCTTTCCTTCAGGCTCATGAGTCCTCTTTGCTAGCTCTATCCTCCATGGTTCTGTCTAGACAACGTTCTAGTTCATCCTTAGTGCTTCTCCCTTGATTGACACTGCTGCTCATCACAGCCCTGCTCTGTTCCAGAACACACCCACAATGAATGATCCCCGGGCAACATTTTCAGAGGCCCCGAGTCTCCTGCCTTTTTCCTCTGCTGCACCCAAGTCTGACCACTACCTCTGCTGCACTCATGTCTCAGATCTCCACGCAGCCATACCCTTGCCTCAGGACATTTCCTGAGCATGGAATTCCCATTTCTCTCCCACAATGTCCACTTACACAAACCCTTTTAAATCCACTTCAAGGCTTAATTTCTCCATAAAGATTTCCCAGTTGTCTGCAACACAGGAGCCATCTTCTTTCTGTGAACCACACGACATTTGTATTTTTCAGCTTTCTGCCCTTAGTACGCTTGTGTTCTCATGGCAGTTTCTCTTTTGGATCATAAATTTCTCAAGGACCAGTGTGGTGTCTTAATGATTTCAGTTTCTCTTGCACCAGCTGGGACACCTTGGGCACAGTGGACACTACATAAATCGATGAATCCAAATAAGAGTACAAAATGAAATTTGACAAAGTATCATAAAAATTGAAAGAATCAAAGAAACTGCAGGACCAGGAGACAACTGGTGCCGTTGAGGAAAGGTGGTCCTATTTGAGGTAGCAACTTTGAACTCTAGTTCAGTGATTAGGCAATCCATGAGGACACAGCTATAATTGGCATTAGGTAAAAAAAAAAAATAATAATAATTCTAGTTATAATTTTTGATACTACTCTGTATAATGACTCCAAATATCACATTTATCCTTTGCCATATGTAGCTTGCAGGAATTCTGCTATTTCTGTAATAAGCCAAAACAGAAGATTCTACTTCATTCTCTGAAGACTTTTTGTTTGTTTGTTTTGTTTCATGTAGGAGGAAATAATGTTGGCATAAGTGGGTTTATTTCAAAACATGCGAGTTGAACAGCAATTTGCTTTCCTTCATCCTGATGTTCTCTCCCACTGCTCTGGCTGAATGGAGCTGGAGAAATTTACAGCCTACATCAGTCCTACGTCTGGTTTATGTATCAGTAATGCCCTCTGACTGTACAGGCAAGCAAAGACAGAGATCATACCCCACAGCTTTGCAAGGTCCTACATAATTTTCAAATCTTCCTGTGTTTTTGGTAATGATCTGGCAATCCAAACAATTTGGTTTAAAAACTGTCCTAGGTCATCTTACCCCTGTCGGCATTATATAATGGCAACCAAGAAACAATTACTAATGTTATAAAGGCCATCAAGATATGAATGCAAATACAAGGCATCTATTTTTATATACCAGTGGTTTCTGGAATTTACAAAATTATAAGTCTTGATGTTCTGGACAGAATTAGTACCTTATTCTTAGCAGAGCCCTCTTAAAATAAAGCATCACACCAAATGCAACCAAATAACAAGGTGGATGATTTTAAAGCATGCTGACAATCATTATCTAAGTAATAAAACCTTTTTCTGAAGGTAAAGTAATACTTCCTCAATTTACCTTGTTTCCTAATCCATTAGGATTTGCAAGTAGACTATTATTTATGATTAAATCTTGGAGGATAGACACACATTTTGTTCTAAAAACCCTTGGAGTGTGAGGACTACTGCAGACCCCTGAAAAAAGAATGTAGAGTGACAATACTCTTCAGAAATTTTGTCACTTCAGGATGAGAAAATGATGGGCACTATCAGGAGAGAATAAGTAGAAACAGATCAGTTTCCATTGGATAAAAATTAAAGCCAAACATGAGGCTTAATGGACCCAAAGCCCCACATGTTTTAAGGATCAAGCATATGTTATTATTGCCCTTGTTATAAGTAAGGACAATTCTCTCTCTTCTAATGTTTTTATTTCATGAGAAGAATCCATAAAATATCAAGTGAGGTTTCATAAATGACCACACAGCAGTCCTTAAAATGAGTTGAAGAGATGGGTGAGAAAGAGGTAGAGCTGGACAAGCAGATACAAGAGAGGACATGAGACACAGAAACAACTGAGTGGAAGAATATTCTGGAAGAAAAGATAACTGTAGCGCATGCTCAGCTCAGTTCCGTTTGGTCATAATAATATAAAATTGCTCCTATAGATTCCCATGTTCAGTCTTGTGCTAAGGTAGAAATCTTTCTGAGCATGGGTGGCAGGAAAAGAAAATTTGACATTTAAGGGAAGATTGAGATCCTGAATATAACAAATACATCATACAGTATAAACACTGCTTTATGTATGTAGAAAAATCCTTAAAACTCAAAACAAAAGCAAAGAAGGGAGTGGATTTGGGTAAGAAAAGGGAGGGAAGGCAGGTCGATGCACAGGGAAAGAAATGTGTTAGGGGTTAGAAGCTCTCAGCTCTTGTCTGGGCCCTGCTCCTTTGTTCTGTTTACACTGGTTAAATCATATGACCTCAGAGTGCCGCCATTTCTTCATTGTATAAGAAAAAACTAGATGTTTTCCTCCCTGGCCCCAAAGAGAAACAAATGACCACTCCTTTCATGTTTTCTGCATGGGCAAGTATTAATACCTTGTAAATTAGAAACTTGGTTGCCATTCTTGAGCTTTTTCTTTCCCTCAACCCCCCAAATTCCATAGGATAGAATCTTGACCATTTTATTTCCTCGGTAGCTATCAAAGAAGCTACATAAAATCTCTTTCCCTTGATTCCACAGTAATCTTGGCCCCTGAGATGGCTTCCTTGGAATACTATAGTCATCTGCAATTCATCTCCCCAAACCTTCTCTTGCCTCCTGCCAGACCATTCTCCCCACACTGCAGCTGGAAGGATGCTTTAAAGCACAAATGATAATTTTCACTTCCCTTATTAAAAGTTTCCTTGAACTCACATTGCTCTTAGGAAAACCTCAGTATCTACTGCTCTGCTCTTTCTGCTCCATTCATTCTGGTTTCTTCTCAGTTCCTTTCTCCCTTCCCATCTTCCCCCTCCAGCCTGAGCCCATCTCCTCCCTAAACCTGGAGTGCTCTTCACCACACCTCCTCTCCTGCCATCCTGTAGCCCTTACCTGACATGACCTTAGGAGAGCTTCCTTTGATCACCGTCAAGGCCAGTCACCTTCTGAGATGCTTCCACGTCCCATCCTATCTCAAGCCCTTATAACATCTGTAGTTATTTCTTTCGAGACAGATGTTATGGGTTGATGGTTGTCTCCAGAAAATTATGACCGTGTCCTAATCCTGCCAAGGTGAGCTTATTTGTAACAAGAGTCTTTGCAGATGTGCTTATGTTAAAAATGAGATTTTTAACATGGAATTGGGGTTCCTCTAAATCCAATAACAGGTGTCCTTATAAGAGAAAGGCAGAAGAAGATTTGAGCAACAGCCATAGAGATGAAGGTCATGTTAAGACAGAGGCAGAGACTGGAGTTAATGCCTCCCCAACCCAAGGATCCCCTGGGGCCACCAGAAGCTGGAAGAAGCAGGGAAGGATTCTTCTCTAGAGTTTTCAGGGAGACTACAGGCTTGGGAACCTCTTGCTTTTTGGACTTCTGTCTCCAAAACAGTGAGAGAAGACCTTTCTGTTTTTTTAAGCCACTAAATGTGTTAATTCTTTACAGTGGCCCTGATGCCTCAGGGAAGATCGTTGTTCCCTGCTAGGCTGTAAGCACCAAGATCCAAGAACTGAGCCTGCCGAATAACAGGCCACTTGTGAATGGTGAGCCAACTCGATGGCTAATTCTCAGCTACGTGTAGACACACCTGAGGTCAAGGGTAAGGTTTGTTAAGTGGAGAGAGGGTCCCAGACATTCCAGGCATAGCAGCTGGTGCTGGCCTCTCATCATGGTACCTCACAGATGCATGCTACATTGATACTGCTTTTCAACTGTAATTTAAGCTCTTTGACTGTGAAGAGCCAGGTTTTATTTTTCTCTGTATTTCCTGGGTCAGCTACAAGGTTTCTGTTTTTGCTTGGTAATTAATTAATGTTTGATTGCAGACAATTGACTTTCATGAACTGTTTTCTGAAGTTAAAGTCAATTTCTGTGAAGAGTCATAGGTATTGAGATAGGTCATTGAAAAAAAATTACTGATACTTGGGAGACAGGCTATTTGATAAGCCCGCATGGATTTGTAACAGAAATTGACTTCTGTGCCAACAGAGATGCCCACAGAATAACCTAGAGGTTACAACTAAATATAATCTTCCTTCAATGAATGGCATACAACATCATTAGTGTTTGGGTAGAATTTGCCATATGAAACACTTGCACATCTTTTTATTTAGTAAGACATTTCACATATTATTTGAGACAATAGTGATAATTATTTGAGATAAAAAATTAAAGTGAATGGATCAAAAATTCCAAGGAAATTTTACATTACATATATCTCTCCAAATGTATTTGGTTGCTGAGTTTAGTGAGTGGGAGTGGGAGCGTTGATAGTGAAAGATAACCATGATTGCTACCTTTCCCAGACTGTAGAATGAATAAATTCAGACTGAGAGACAATAAGTGACTTTCTCCAGGTCACACACTCATTAAGTGGCAGTCTCAGGATTGGAAGAATTCTTCCAATCTCCATACTTAGTTTTATCATTTATTCCTACTGGCCCATGCAACTCTATTTTGCTCATGAGGATATAAACCCAGAGAGGCAATTCATGGCACGGCAATTCAGAGGGCAATAAAGTTAGGAAAACAAAGTACAGAGTGTAAATGGTCTTTGAAGATCAACTTGGTCCTGGGTTTAGGCTTCTGTGAAATCACTTCTGGTGGTTTCTAAGCAACGCTGAAACCATTAGAATAGATTGGACTCTTGGTCTCTCTCCCAATTTCACCCTGACCTACGTTGTTTTTATGTTTGTTTTGTTTTTTTTTTTTTCCCATAGATCCTCCTAAAATCTTATTTTGAGAAAAGATCTAGCCCCTAAAATACACAAAACAAAACAACACACAATGACATGATCTGAATATCACATATCCAACCCCTTATTTCAAAGGTGAAGATACACCACACTGGTTCAGAGTGAGGTCTAGACCTCAGTGTGGACTCTCCCAGACCTGGCTACATGGTCTACCAGGCCTCTTCTCCCCCTTATGCCTGAAAGGAATGGAGTTCCATGGTCAAATGGCAATTGCTTCTTGCTAATCCCACCCCATAGTCTAGAAGCATTAAACCTGCCTGGGAAGGACCATGTCACAGTGATCAGTGAACTCTGCAATTTCATGTTTAGTTGTGTCTTCCCCTGAAAAATAGGTAGTGAGGCATATAGAAGGATGTGCAGGGCTCCCCCATTGCCCTAAGCCAGGACTTTCTTTTGAAATATGGAGTGGACCCTATTTCCTTAGTAAAGCCGCCTTCCAATCAAGAATACTTCAATCTGGGCTTCTTTCTGCCCTATGGTTTATCTCTAAAGCCAGCTCATTTTAGACCTCCACCAAGACATCAGGGGGAAGAGAGTAGACTCTTTCCCCTGCTTCCTTGTTCTGAGGAATTGTTTTGCAGTTACCTTGGAAGAAAGATAAATTTGGCATTGAACACAGCAACTGAAAGAAGACTACAGCTTGTCTCCCTCGGTTCTGAGAAAAATTTAGGTAAGCCACTTGTATGCCCGCTTGCTTGGATTTTAGCTAACATGCTCCATCTCTTCTAAGAAATGCTAGGAGGACATTAATGAGTTCGCATGGGCTCGTTTGGACAGCCGTAGAGCAGTCTGTATTGATGATGCATGACATGTGGTCTTTTCCCATAAGTGTTGGGTGAACTATGTCTCGACCCCTTTTGAAATTATTTGGATTCTATCAGTGAAAGACTCCACTAATTATCAAAATTTCAGACTGAATAAGAGCTAAAAATTCATTATAAATTTATGAGAATATTCTGCACTATTTCTGTTATTGGAATTGAAGCATGCTGGCTGTAAACACATAAAGAATGTCTGTTTTCTCCAGTGATAAGCAATAGGAAGGCAAGCACAGGGACAATATACTTTTGGGTACTGAGAATGTTTTCTATGAAATTCCTTATTTATTAGCAAATCTATATTGGAGCTAGGTTTCTTTTTAATCTCTTGTTGAACTCCCTCCATCTTTGTCTAACCCTCTGAAGACCTTCATCAGAATTGATCCTTTGCCAAAGTTTCGGAATTACTGGATTGGATAGTGAATGAGAAATCCCCCAAAATGAATGATCAAAGAACACACTGGAAAGGTCTGCTCCATTGCATAGAGTGGAGGAAAGTTTTCTTCTCTGTTCTCCTATCAGAGAGGCAGTGTGCTTTTCCTCCTGCCTGCCTCGCCAAGGAGGGACAACTGTTCTTAAACAAGATCTAACATTTACTTGAAACCAATAGTTTCCAGTAAAGAGTCTTTAGGATAAATGCAGGCTTACTAGTAAATATTGGTTTAATCTTCAGGGAAAATTAAAAGCTTGTGGTCTGGGACTGACGGCAAAAGGCAGATGCATGAGGACTGGGGACCAAAGGGTTGGTAAAATCTCCAAATAATGTCCTATTTTCCAGCTCCAGGCAAAAGACCCAGCCATACCCATTCATTTTCTCTTAAAGGAAAGAATTCTCCCAAACCTGGGAGTGCTGAGTACAATTCAATCAGTCTTTTTCAATGCTTTGCTTAGTAGTGCTATATATTAAGCTCGGCTCATAACTTACCCACCCAAGGGCCTGGTAGAATAGAAATCATGGTAATTTGTGCTACTTTTTGTGGAGACTGTGTCTTATAAACTGAGCATAATAGCATGTTGTGTGACTCTGTTTATTGCCCAATTATAGTTCACGTGGGCATGTTTAGCTGAGCCGTGTTAGTTGCTTTCTTTCACATAACAGTTTTGCTGGAACTTTCCAAAGACCTTTTTGCTGATCACAACTTAGTAATTGTGCATGTTTTATTCAATTGACTTGTCATAAATGCGAGACTTATCTCATTTCCCATCAGTTTTTGGTTTCTTCTGCTATTGCTCCTTTTCTCTTCCTCCTTTTTTCTGTACAACATTCAGTTCTTCTGAAAAAGTGCAAAATCAGAGGCCAGCGAGCCCTCAACTCTGTCATCTGTATATGTTTTGAAATGGAATTCACCCTGATGCACCAGCAGTTAGCCCTAAAGGGCCTCATCCTGTTTTCTTCCCTCCCTGATCTCAGAGACCATCAAAACACCCCAAAAAGGAGCACACAGATGTGCCATCTATGGTAGGAGGCATTGTTCCACCCGCCACTCACCCAGAAGAGGTTTTCTCTAACCATTTGTCAAAAAGGTCTTGTGGTCAGCAAAATGTGTGAGACAACAGTATTTCATAGGGAAGGATTTAATTATCACCGTTGGTGGTTGCATTCATGGTCTTTTCATCCTCTATGAAAGATTCCACAAGCAAAATGGGTTAAATTTCATAATGTGGCCAGAAAAAAAAAAAAAAAAAAGGCCATGAAACAATGCCAGGCAGAAATGCCCTTAGCAGAAAGAGCCTATTCCTTGTAGGAGGCCTGAGGATTTCTGCACATCTCAAAGGCTCTGTGTTGGTGGGCTGTCTGATGCCAGGGAACTTTGCTATCCTTCTGGGTAGCTGGGGCACACCAGGGAGCTGTGTCAACTCCTGGGGGTGGAGGTTTCTCAAGGTGCGATTCCTAGCAGTTGTCAAACAAGATGGTTCCCTTGCAGCGTGGACAGGTGTTCTGCTTTTGACCTTGCCACTGACCTTTAGCATGATAAAATAACTTTGGGGGATGTAGAATAGGCAGAACACAATTCCCAGCTGAAATAGGCTCTTTGGCTTAATTGCCCTGCATGAAGCAGATGGGAAGAAAGGGAATGTAGACTACAGTTGACCTAATCAATACCTTCATATATTCGGAGAGACAGAACACACAGAGGCATTCATTCTTTAATAATTATATTGATATTGATTTTACTGTGTTAATTGAGTTAGTTATATACCAATATAGCCCGGTTGGGTGCCCAGAGTTTCTATTTCTACTTTTCAGGTCTTGCTTTCCTCCCAGTCTGCCATCTTCCTCTTCTTAGACAGGATCTTCAACCCGAAAGCTAGACGTCATTCATATCTTTAAGACAAAACACTAACCTCAGCAAAATAGATTTCAGGAAACGAAGCCTACTTCTCACATGTAGGTTCTATATCAATATCTGGCCTTTTGCCTTGATCCTGAGCCCCGGTTACTACCTGCTTTCCCAGTCTTGGCAGTAAATATCTTCCTTATGCTCTCTGCTAGGGCCATCTCTGACTAGTGTCCTGGTGATGATCTTAGTCCTTCCTGAGTGGAAAGTATAGCAGTCCTGGCCAGAGCTTTTCTTAAGAGTAGAGACCTGCCCAGGTCCCCATCACCCATCATGGAACATCCCAAGGCAGCCCATTTTCTGAGTATCACCTCCTCCTGGACTCTTGATCCTACGTTTGCCCCACCTACAAGGCCATCCCACTTGTAAGAACACTCTTACCTCCATTAGACCTGATGAGACTGTTCACTGCCCAGCTCCTCTAGCCATCCCCATTAGATACTCTCTTCTGTCTCTAGAAGGGACTTCTTCCAGCATCCATGATGTACCTTCAGGATCTGCCTAATGCAGGCGTCCACTGGGGTCTGCTCAGACTAATCTAGTTAACCAGGCCAACCTCTAAGATAGGATGTGTGATAGAATCACCTAGAAAGGAGCATCGCTGTAAACTGCAAAAGGATGACATTCACAATGCTTTAGATGCAAATTAGAGGTGCAGGCAGGCATGAGAAAACTGGCTTTCCCTGTGGCAGGTGACCCAGGAGTGAGTGAGGAAGATGGCAGAATGCTCTAATAGGAAGGAGCCATCAGGATGGCCATTAGCCATCTATGTTAGCAGAGCCCAGAGTTTCCTGGGCACATACATATAAGTAAAGGTAAAGAGAGCCTCCTTCTCTTTTGTAGAATATGTATTCCATATTCAAAGACAAACTGAATAAACCCATTGGAACTGGCGATGAGTATTACTGTGAAAAGATTACCATGAATAGTATTACACATGAAAAGATGCTCATCAGAATTGGATAAATTATACCCATTATCTTATTGAGCAAGGTCTTCATGGAAAGTTCGGACAACATTACACTAGTCAGACTTAGAAATAATAGCTACTAGTAATTTTATGCTCATTGTGTGCTAAGGTCTAAGATAAATGCTTTGTATACATTATGTTATTTAATTTTCAAAAAACTCTTCAAGGTAGTTATTGTTACACTCTGTTTTGTTGAGATATGAACATCCTTCCTAGGGTCCACAGCTGCGGAATGAAAAATTTGGGGTTTGACCTCAGGTCTGCTCTAAATATTGCAAAGCCAATACAATGAGACGTGACGGTGGAACCTGTTGGTTTTTCCTTAAGATGTTATAACACAACTTTAGCCTAGTATTTTTCTAGATACTAAGTTGGGTCGTCCAGCCAAACAGTCTTGATCCTGCTGGTTCGAAATGTCTGGGATGTAAAGAGTAATTAAGAACAGACACCCGGACCCAGGCTCAAGTATGGAGTGTTAGAAATCATAACGAGAAAAAGTAAAAATTAGTTGAAACAACCTTATCCGGAAACTTAATTATCTATTACCACCAAAAAAGTAGGTGTAGGGTTAATTTTTTTGCTAGAGCAAAAATAATATTTGCGTCATGTTTCCTGTATACAAATTGTTCTAAATGCAGTGTTCTCAGCTTTTCTATACTGTCCTTTGTTCTTTTGACATTGTTATTTTTGTATATAAATAAAACCCCTTGTTTACATTACTGTTTCAGAAGCTGTGGGGTAGAAAAAGGAATAATTTTCTTAAATTGGTCCACCCTCAAATCATGCCATAGTTAAAAACAATACAATGGAGAGAGCAGGGTGGCCCACTCTATCTTGCACAATTTTGACAATAACTGAAAAAAAAAAAAAAAACTGTGGGGGTGGAAGCCAAGATTGTCACAAAAATCCTCCAAGGAAATGTCTTGGCTTGGGTTAAAGCGGCATCAGTGGAAGAGAATACACATGGTGGAAGAGTCACAGAGGTGGGAAGGAGGGCCGGGACCACTGTCAGGCTGCCTTTCTATGTCCCAGGCATTGGAGTCCACTCCAAAATCTCTGGGCTCTCCATGAAGCATGAGAGGTTGTGACTCAACCCAGGGGCATGAGGTCGGGCAGGAAGAAGCAAACAGAAGGGGGAGCATCCCCTCAAACTGGGATGCCAGGAAGCGTGGCTGTGGGGCAGCAGGCAGTTTCTGGGAGGGAGAGATTTGCATGGCTCCCAAGGGATGGGTGAGAGGAGCTAGCCACTCCCCAGTGACTGGGTGAGCCAGGCTCTGGGAGATGGGTCTTGCTGGTCTGGCTTCAGATAACATCCAGAGCCTGCTCCCTGAGGGGAAGCCAATGAACACCCCCTTCCCACTATTTTGTAGATCAGCACAGGAGATTTCAGGAAAGTTAAGCCATGTGAGAAGGCTTAACTGTCAGAGACCGTGAAGCCAGTAATTTAAAGGCCAATCTGAGATGGAGAGCTAACCAGTCTTCACCACACTCCCCAATGTCCTGCTAAAGACTTTCCCAGGAGGCGGATGGGAGAAGCAGGCCTTCAAAAGCAATCACTTCACTAGATCATTCAGTGGGGTGACTGATTGGCCCTATCTTTGGAGGTAAGTTCTAGAAAGTTCCCATAGAGAAGTTCTAGAAAGGTCTAGTGACCCCCTAGAATGTCCTGCTGTGACCATGCTTAGTGGGGGCTGCCCCTGTGGGAGCACTGTCTTCAGAGAAGCTTTTCTGCCCCTTCTACATAGTGGAGGAGCCCTGGGAATGAAAGTGTGCGAGGACTCGGAGAAGATTTAAAAGAATATAGACCAACTGAAGAACCTCAATAGAGAAGAGTGATGATGTATTGAAACAATCGTTTGCTGAGAAAGGAAATGTAGTAAGAATGATAAGTTTGGTTGGGGAGAGGGGAAGAATTGGTCTTGAACTTGTGGGTTCAAATAGCTCTTATTATAAGAGACGTCTTTGTCCTTTAGTCTTACTGTCATACTTGTTTCTTTCCTTCTTCTCTTTGAGACTGAGAAACTCAGGCTTTGGGGTAAACATTATTTGAAAAAAATATTTTATTTATTTGGGAGAGAGAAAGTGAGAGAGAGAGAGAGTGCGCAAGAGCAGGGTGAGGACAGAGGGAGAATCAGCCTCCCCGCCGAGCAGGGAGGCCAGCACTGGACTAGATCCTGGGACTCCAGGATCATGACCTGAGGCAAAGGCAGATCCTCAACCAACTGGACCACTCAGATGACTGTAAATATTATTATTGTTTTTAAAGATTTTATTTATTTAATTAGAGAGCAAGTGAGAGAGAAAGCACAAGTGGGAGAGATAGGCAGAGAGGGAAGGAGAAGCAGACTCTCCACTGAGCAGGTAGCCCACACGGGACCTTGATCCTAGGACCCCGGGATCATGACCTGAGCCAAAGGGAGATGCTTAACCAACTGAGCCACCCAGGGGCCCTGTAAATATTATTTTTAAGGGGCGTTCAAGAGGCTTTACTACAGAACATAGTCTGTTTAGTTACTACTCTAGCTTTAGGTCATGTTCTTGACATTATACTTCCCCTTTGGGAAAGCAGACCCACCCCAGCCTCCTTCCTCTTCTCCTCTGGATACTCATCCCTCTTTAGCCCCACTCCCTTCCTCCATACCTTGATTCTTTCCGTACTTCATTCCTTTGGCACACATCATGTGTGCTCTGAGCCTGCAGACACTAGAAGGCCCTTGGGAGCTCAGGATTTCAGGAAGAAGTGCCAGGTTAAGACCTCAAAGCTCTTGGATTTCTCCTTTGCCATGCTCACCTTGTAAACTTAAGGACCCTTTTTGGAAAGAAGACTTTCCTGGTGCAAAAGCGTTCACCAGAAATCTAGCAACAAATTTTTCCTATTAATCTCAAAGGGAACACACCATTTTCTATGGCTCTCAAGGGAAGACTTTTATCCAACTGTTTAAGAGATTGTAAACTGGTTTGTTGGGGAGTGGCCTCCAAACCCAGATTGCACAAAGCCCAAACCCTGACCGCTAACAGCAGCTGTGCCCTTGATCAGAAGGTGAAGTTGGCCACATGCCACCACGGGGTTTAGCCCCCCTCTCTTAGAGGGACCCAACTAGACAAGATTTCCAAAGCTCTTGTCACCTCTCTGTTTGCTAGAGACAATTGCACGATAAGACCAAATACAAAGCAGAAGACCCAGCCTTCGTAAAGGGCTATGAAGTTAGGGAAGCTCATATTTATGAAGGACCAATCAACTCATATTTAACAAATGGGAGACACTTTACTGATTTAAAATCATCTTCATAGATGTAGCTATTACCTTCTTTTAGTAGATGAGGACCATTCTGGACTCAAGAAACTAAATGCTCACCAAGGAGAGCACAAAAGGAGGGTATAGGCAGAGATCTGAATGCTTCTGCGCTGCCCAGGCTCCTCCAACATCAGGCATTGTCTCGTCCAAGGTTCTGTAGGCAAGCACACTGATGACCTTAAAGCCATCGATGGCAACGTACAGAAATGCTGACTCCTGGGCTCTAACGTCACCCCCTCCTGTGAAGGTTGAGTCCCATTCATCCCTACTTCAAAGAGGCAGAGAGGGGTCGATGTTTCAAAGGAGCAGCTGGCTTTCCATGCTGTGACCACGTTGTTTTGGGCCTAAGATCTGCCTTTTAATATGTCATTTTTCTCCATCTATCCACCCCCCTGCTTCCCATTTGTCTGGATGTGTGTGTGTGTGTGTGTGTACGTTTATATAATCACGGTCCCATGCACACTCACAATCCCACTGAACGAACTGGCCTGATTTGAGAACTCCCCATAGAAGCCCACTCTCACTGAGCTGCAGCGTGGCTGGCCCATCTAGGGACTGGCAGGCCATTCAGGGATACTGCAGGGAATGTCAGTTCCGTTTTTGTGGCTCTGACACAGCCTGTACAGAATTTAACAGCTGATAAGCAGGGGGTCCTCTGTGAGTGCTGCCATCTAATTAGACCTTTTTTGTTCCGATAACACTGGGAATGAGAGAGTCCAATCAGCAGAGAGCTCCAGATCTCAAGAGTCTGTGACATTGTGACGTGTGTTTTTAAATTTTAAAAAAGGGCTTAAAGGCTCTGGTGGGATGGAAGCCAGAGCCTCAGAGGCCACTCCCCACCCAACATCTTGGAAGCTGAAAGGGAAAGTGATGGTGGTGGGGAGGCAGGAGGGTTCTTCACCAGTTCCAGGAAGGGCTAAGAGATGCATGAAATCTGCTTTTGATGACTTCAAAATAGATAAATACATTCAAAGTACAATTATGGAAAAATATGAGTTAGACTTTTAGATGATCAGTAATTTGAAAAGTACTCCAAAATGATTCACTGTAACTCACCAGCTCTTATGACTACTCAATATCCTTGAAAAATCCAAATTCTGGTCTTGGAAAGGGGCAGGGATTTATATGCTTTAAAACATACAAAAACGTAGGAAATCAATATGTTTAACTACACGAGATTAAAACCATTTTATGGTTGGGGCGCCTGGGTGGCTCAGTGGGTTAAAGCCTCTACTTTCGGCTCAGGTCATGTTCCCAGGGTCCTGGGATCAAGCCCCACATCAGCCTCTCTGCTCAGCAGGGAGCCTGCTTCCTCCTCTCCCTCTGCCTGCCTCTCTTCTACTTGTGATCTCTGTCTGTCAAATAAATAAATAAAATCTTAAAAAAAAATTTATGGCAAAAATATCCATAAACACTGTTAAACATTAAATGCAAACTGAGAAAAAAATGTTGGCAGCAAGCATGGCCAGAGCTGATATTTCACTTTACACAAAGATATCTTTAATAAATAAGGTGTTTATACAAAATCTGGTAAAACTGAGGAAAGGACATGAACAAACAATATACAGACAATACAGACAATACAAACTTTTTATGAACAGGCAACAACTTCACATGCATCCTTCATGACAAACATGCAAATAAAGCTCCAGTGAGTTTTCCCCTATAAAATTATCTAGATTTTTTTTAATGATACTGTTCAATGCTAGCAAGAGGGTCTTAAAATGATCATTCTCATACCAGTTGGCAGGAATTTAGATGAGTGTAAACTTTAGGGAAAACATTTTGGCAATATGCAATACAGATCTTAAAAACAGTTACCCTTAGACTCAGTCATTTTTTTTCTTTTTCCTGGAAATCTCTCTTAAGAATTAACACAGCAGGGGTGCCTGGGTGGCTCAGTGGGTTAAGCCTCTGCCTTCGGCTCAGGTCGTGATCTCGGGGTCCTGGGATCGAGACCCGAGTTAGGCTCTCTGCTCAGCAGGGAGCCTGCTTCCTCCTTTCTCTCTGCCTGCCTCTCTGCCTACCTGTGATCTCCCTCTCTGTCAAATAAATAAAAAACAAAACAAAACAAAAGATTTAAAAAAAGAATTAACACAGCGGAATTTATATGCAAAGATAGTCACTGAAACATTATTTATAATAGAAAATTTTGAAACAGCTTCAAAGTCCAACACAGAGAGGATGGTTAAATAAATAATGGTACATCTTTAAGATGACCCACTGAGCCTCCAACAAAGATGGAATTTTTGAAGAACATTGACTAAGTTAAAAAAAAAAAAAAAGGAAACCTCACAATGTATTAGTAGAAAACATATTTAATTCATTTTATATTCTATTAAAGTATGTGGGCCATATTTTATTTTTATTTTATTTTTTATTTTTTAAGATTTTTATTTATTTATTTGACACAGAAAGAGGAAGATCACAAGTAGGCAGGGAGGCAGGCAGAGAGAGAGGGGAAAGCAGCTCCCCAGTAAGCAGAGAGCCTGATGTGGGGCTTGATCCCAGGACCCTGAAATCATGACCTGAGCTGAAGGCAGAGGCTTAACCCACTGAGCCACCCAGGCTCCTCTATCAGCTAAATATAATTCTTATTTCCTTTTTATAAGTGAAGCAACTGAGGCACAAAGTTGTAAGTCTTGTTCACCATTTTATCCATAAGGTCAGGCATAATGTCTGACATCAGAATTTTTCAATACATATTTTGGGCTGGGGGGTGTTAAATGCTAGCTCTTTTATTTTTTCAGAATTTTTAAAATTTAATTTCTTTTCAGTGTAACAGAATTCATTATATATGCACCACATCCAGTGCTCCATGCAATACGTGCCCTCCATAATACCCACGACCAGGCTCACCCACCCTCCACTCCCCCTCCCCCTCCAAAACCCTCAGATTGTTTTTCAGAGTCCATAGTCTCTCATGGTTCATCTCCCCCTCCAATTTCCCTCAACTCCCTTCTTTCCATCTCCCCATGTCCTCCATGTTATTTGTGTCATATTTTATTTTTATTTTTTTTAATTTTTTATTTTTTGTAAACATATAATATATTTTTATCCCCAGGGGGTACAGGTCTGTGAATCGCCAGGTTTACATACTTCACAGCACTCACCATAGCACATACCCTCCCCAATGTCCATAACCCTACCCCCCTTCTCCCAACCCCCTCCCCCCAGGAACCCTCAGTTTTTTTGTGAGATTAAGAGTCACTTATGGTTTGTCCCCCTCCCAATCCCATCTTGTTTCATTTATTCTTCTCCTACCGCCTTAACCCACCATGCTGCATCTCCACTTCCTCATATCAGGGAGATCATATGAAAGTTGTCTTTCTCTGATTGACTTATTTCGCCAAGCATGATACCCTCTAGTTCCATCCATGTTGTCGCAAATAGCAAGATTTCATTTCTTTTGATGGTTGCATAGTATTCCACTGTGAAAATATTCCACATCTTTTTTTTTTTAAATTTTTTATTTTTTATAAACATATATTTTTATCCCCAGGGGTACAGGTCTGTGAATCACCAGGTTTACACACTTCACAGCACTCACCAAAGCACATACCCTCCCTAATGTCCATAATCCCACCCCCTTCTCCCAAACCCCCTCCCCCCAGCAACCCTCAACACAATGGAATACTATGCAGCCATCAAAAGAAATGAAATCTTGCCATTTGCAACAACATGGATGGAACTAGAGCGTATCATGCTTAGAGAAATAAGTCAAGCAGAGAAAGACAACTATCATATGATCTCCCTGATATGAGGAAGTGGTGATGCAACATGGGGGCTTAAGTGGGTAGGAGAAGAATAAATGAAACAAGATGGGATTGGGAGGGAGACAAACCATAAGTGACTCTTAATCTCACAAAACAAAATATACCACATCTTCTTTATCCATTCGGAATCCATCAAAATCCTTGAGGAGAACACAGGCAGCAACTCTTTGACCTCAGCCGCAGCAACGTCTTCCTAGGAACATCGCCAAAGGCAAGGGATGCAAGGGCAAAAATGAACTATTGGGACTTTATCAAGATCAAAAGCTTTTGCACAGCAAAGGAAACAGTTAACAAAACCAAAAGACAACTGACAAAATGGGAGAAGATATTTGCAAATGACATATCAAATAAAGGGCTAGTGTCCAAAATCTATAAAGAACTTAACAAACTCAACACCCAAAGAACAAATAATCCAATCAAGAAATGGACAGAAAACATGTACAGACATTTCTGCAAAGAAGACATCAGATGGCCAACAGACACATGAAAAAGTGCTCCGTATCACTGGGCATCAGGGAAATACAAATAAAAACCACAGTGAGATATCACCTCACACCAGTCAGAATGGCTAAAACTAACAAGTCAGGAAATGACAGATGCTGGCGAGGATGCGGAGAAAGGGGAACCCTCCTACACTGTTGGTGGGAATGCAAGCTGGTGCAACCACTCTGGAAAACAGTATGGAGGTTCCTCAAAATGTTGAAAATAGAACTACCCTAGGACCCAGCAATTGCACTACTAGGTATTTACCCTAAAGATACAAACATAGTGATCTGAAGGGGCATGTACACCTGAATGTTTATAGCAGCAAAGTCTACAATAGCCATATTTTATTTTTTTTAAAGGCGTCTTGTGAGGTAAAACATGACTAGAATTGCAAGAAATATGGTTGCATTCGCGACTCTGGATCTGGTATCTCATGCTTGGTAGTGACCCAACAGGCTGAAGAAGAATGTAAATTACTGCATGAGGATGATTATAGTGATACCACAACCCCTACTAATGCTGGCAGGTGAAATTTGCTCCTGAAGGAGTTTCTGGAGTAGACTCTGAAGCCCTCATAAGTGCCTGGTTATGCTGTGTGTGTGTTTGGGGTCGGGGAGAGGGCAGTGGGCTGGAGTTGTCAGAGACCACCCACTGTTGATGTATAATTGGTATCTGAGGAAGTAGCGGCACCACATTCTTGGGGAGGCTAGAGACAGGTGCCAAACCTTAGCACTCTGCAAGCCAAAGAACTTTATTCCTTCCAGAGCACTAAGCATGTCAACGATCCATAAGTATCGTTTTTGCTCTCATCCACAAGATCTAATGGTGAAATGTATCTAACCACCCAAGTCCAACACAATGCTATGTCATTGTTTCTTGTGCCAAGAGGTCAGCCGTTCCTATCAACTTCTATTTGAAGTAAAAAAATACACTAGACTGGAAGAATATATTAGGACAAGAAAAATAAACATGAGATTTTTAGATCTGAGGTGGAACTATCACCTTTTGAGACTGTGGGTGTTGGTGTCACAGTTTATATTTAAATCTCAGCCCCACTGGTTATTTACCTCGGACAAGTTTCTAATTTCTGATAAATGAAGAGAATAACCTACTTATAGAGTTGTTGTGAGGATGTAATTAGATGATGTGTATAAATCACTTAACAAATGGCAAGAGCTCAGTAAGTATTAGCTATTATTATTGTGAATGCTATAATAACTGGGTGGCATCAGATATTTATTTGGGAACTCGGTATTTTCCAATAACTATGCCATGTTCCAGAGACACAAAAGTGTGTTCGTTTATTCAACAGATGTTTATTGAGCACTTACTATGAGGCAGGCACTGTTCTAGGCTCTAGGATATACCAGTGAATGAAATAAACAAAGATCCTTATCCTTGTGAAGAGGACAAACCATAGACACCAAACATGAAACAGGAGAAAATTACATAGGATGGGAGAAGGTACTAAGTACCATTAGACAAGGGAAAATGGATGGGGACTGGTTGTGGTTTTAATTTGGGGGGGGGGCAGTGTAGGATTATAAAACATGCGTTTTGGCTTTGTGGAGTGCTGTCCTAATGGGGGGACGATGGGCAAGGTCACACATGGAATGAGCTGCAATCACAGCGAGGGTGTGATTGACTTGCCTGGGAAAGGTGAAGGAAGCCTTGAAGAGGAGGCTCTTAATAAACAGAACAGGAAGGGGATTTCAGGCAGACTGAATAGCATGTACAGAAGCAGGATGATGAAAGACCACACATGCCTATAGTACTACAAGTGGCCAGGATGGTGGGAAAGAAGGCTGTCAGTGCGAGAAAAGGAGCTGAGACGGGCTGGGGGGAGGCTGAAAGTTTAGAATGGATCATGTAGGCAGCAGAAGTTGTTAAAGGGTCTGAGCTAAGGAATAATAAAGTCAGACGCAGGTCTTAGAAGACGTGTTATAGTGTGGGGGATCTGCATGTTTGGTTGGGAGATCTTTCAAGAGGTGATATAATAACCATGAAGAACCAAAATAACAGCAGAGAGGTTAGAGGCAGTTAAAGGACTCAAGAGAGATTTGGGAAGTAAACTGGACAATATTAACCACCCATTGAGTGTAGGGATGAGTAGGACAGAGGAATAAAAGATAATTTCCAGGCACTTGGCTTTGATGACCAATGGGCAATAAATTGGGTTATGTGCCCCAGAGGATGAACACATTGGGAATAAGGTGGGAAAGTAAAAACATAATTTTAGAAGTGTCAGATTACTCCGCTTGTTGGAGAGGAAAGTCAAGAGCGAGAGTGTATATTTGATGTGGTAACAGAAGAAGGGAAGTAGGACACACTGGATGGGAGTATATTCAAAAGCATTACATTGAAATGTGTTAATGACACACACATCTCAGAGAGACCCCAGGAGATGGTGAATTACCAGCATTTAAATGAACACTCCCTAAAGCAAGATGTATTCAGCATCCATGTGGACAAGTGAGTGAGCCCCAAATGTCCACATCTAGTAGCATGGTTTGGTCATGCCTCTGTAGCCAGAACTGCACTCTACCAGGGCCATTAAGGACTTCTGGTGAGTAATATTGCCGTCACAGCTTCCTATTGCTGAAGCTTATCTTGAGCAGTTCTTTAAGGTTTTAATGATCTTATTAAGGGAACCTGTAGACATCAAGGCCCAGAGACGTTGCAGGAGTCACTCAAGGCCCTGTGATGATTTTGTGACAGAGACAGGACAAGGATCTAGATGGATTAAAGGGCTTTGAGTTGCAAGAAAGGGAGACCTGGTTTCAAATGGACTTAAGCAACAAAAGTATTATCATCTCACTGAAGGAGGGAGAAGTCCAGTGGTACGGCTGCCTCCTGGCCTCGTATAATCAGTGATCTGACTTCATTCCTGCCTCTCTCTTGCTTGCCCTCTTCCATGTGTCAGCTTTGTCCTTAGGCTAGCTTTCCTCCTGGTCACAAGTTGATCACCAGCAGGAACAGGGACAAAATTTTTTCCTAGTCCCCACCATCTGGAGGGAGGAAAATCATTACGTCAATCAGGTAAGTCTTTGTCTTTAGTATAATTGGGCTGACATAGCTTTCTAACCACCTCAGGACAATCAGATATATACAGCATAATAATGTGGTCAGTGAGGGAAAAGGGAGCTATTGAGTAAGAAAGGTTCAATCAGAATAGTTCCATCCAGTGGAACTTTTGACCCTAAAGGAAATGTTCTATGTCCACACCAAAAAGAAGGTAGCCACAGTCAATATGGCTATTGAGTAGTTGAAATGTAAACTGGGGGATTAAATCTTCCATTTCATTTCATTTTTAATTCATTTAAATTGAAGTAGGCACATGGTTAGAAGGATGAAGGGGGGATGGGTGCTATGAGGTAGCCAAGAGTGTCTGCTACCCTGGTACCCACTGCCCTCTCCTCTCCTCCTACCTGCTCGCCAGCATCCAGCACGCCGCTACTGTTCTCACAATTATTTCTCCCCATACTTTATTTTCATATTCACTACATTGCCATGCTATGATGTCTAAAGTGAAACCCAGAATCTGATAATGGGGTTAGAGTGGGAGGAGAATGACAACGCTTTAAGAAAATCAAACCATGGGAGCTGGATCAGGTTGAGAATCTGAGAAACCGCCTGCACACTGAAAGCAGATACAATTTTTTTTTTAACAACACACAGATTTCCCCCAAATATGAAAGATCATTCACAATAGAAAAAGATGGAACCCCGATAAATCAATACATCAACAGCATCTATTAAACTCAAAAGGAAATGTGAATAATTACTATAGAAACAGAATATTTTAAAGGAAATTACCTAGATGGAAAGAGAGCAATCTTTTTTTTTTTAAATAAATCTGGATAATCAAAATTGGCTGTTGGGCTAGCAAGCAGCTCTTCTATGGTTATATCTGAGCAAAGCTCTGAATAAAAAAATGACCCCCAAAGCATGAAGATAATCCAAAGCCAGTGGATATGGTAAGTGTACATTCCCATATACCTGAGATGGCTCTGTGTTTCCATCTGTTATTTTAACATTTTTAAGCGTATGATGATCTGGACAATAAATTCTATCGTCTCTCTACCAATGGAATACCAAAAGCCAGCATGGCACTCCTCTCTGGTGGATGGAAGTAACAGAACTTCTAACACATGCCAAGGTACACTTACACATTGGATACTGACTGGTTCTAGCACCTCCAGAAACCATCTCATGATGAGGAAAATGACCCTAACTTTAGCAGCATGTTCAGCTATGCCAAGGGACGCTCCCATTTGTCATCACTCTGCATCACAGCCTATGGACAGAGTTGCCCTGAACAGCAATACGGCAGTTGGAAATGTTGGGGCAGGACAGTAGTAGACATGAGGGTAGAGTCTTAGCCTGCCACACAGAATTATGGGATGTCACTTGAACTCTTTGACCCTCTAATTCCAGTGTCTCAGACATATGCCACAGTAGCCAAATCTACAAAAACAAATCATTAAAATGTTATTTCATTTGTATTACCCAGGAACTTGCAGCGTAGAGAAAGACTTGAGATGCCTCTTCCATATTACTTGTTAATGTAACTATATCAATGTAAAAAATATAATTTTTTAATCTTCAAATACAGCTTTTTTTTAATGTGGATGCATTGGATTATTGTAATCAATAATTGTCTTGCCTTAGTTTTCCTATCTGTTATAAACAAACAAAATAAACCAACTTCTGAGGGCTCCTGATTAAATTTTAAAATGCATGCAGTCTGGAAGACTCTTCATGCCATGGAAAGCATTGGGCTAGGAGGCTCTCATTTACCTGATACCCGAATGCAACAGGAACTTCATGTAGAAGCAGAACCAGTTGTGCCTTTTTGAAATATCATTAAAATATATAATGGGCCAGGAAATGAAATCACCATTACTCTAATACATAAGGAAAAAGGATGCTTCACTGATTTACCAAAAAGTTTGTTTTTTCTATTCTGGCCAGTCCAACTCCCCTAGATCTTGGCTAAAATGACTCTCCTCTCCTTGTTTTTCTATGCGTATTTCCTGAAATCAGGCTTTTTCTTTTGGAGAAGACTGCCTGGAGAACTAGCAGCTCTGTTACCCAGAGTTCAAAGTAAAGGCTACTTCCCATGAGAAGAATTAACTTTTTTCAGCTACTCACAGATTTGCAAAATCCTACCTCTGAAGAGGAATTTGATTGAATGTAACCTGGTGGCCATTTAGCCTACCACAGAGCCAGCCCTGGAATCCTTTCCAGTGTTGTTTGTGGAGACTGATTCATTGTCCCCTTGAATCTCTTTGGTGATGGAAAGCTCTCTGGCTCACGTAGTCTATTCCAATATTGGCTAGCTCTGCATCCACATGGAGAATGTCTATTTCCTTTTCCCTATGGAAGACTTAAAATCATCTTTGACAGAAAGTTACTTTTGGCCATTTTCCATCTCTTCCCTTAAGAGGTCCCTTCTTGTGCCTCATTCAATCGTCCAACAATTTTGCCATCCTGCTCTTTTTTGTGCCTATTCCTTGGATTAATGGATCAGAGTCATAGATGGACAGTGCTGAGTCCAGTGGAACCATGGCCTCTCTATATACCTAATATAGTCTGATCAGTGGAGTGTAAAATCACGTAAGTTTTCTCTTGGTAACTGTCATGGAACTGCTAAGACATGGTATCAGTTGACTATTTTTTTTTTTTCCTAGACACAATTCAAATAATTTCAATAGCTATCACCAAAAGTTAGGGATGCCTAACTTGGAGATAACTGGTGAAAACAACTAATCCCTCTGATAGAAAACTAAGAGAAAATAAAAAACTTTAGCCTTGAGCCAACTTTTAAAATTCTATATAAATAAATAACTGTATGAAGTGTAATTCTGAGATTCTACACAGATTTTTCTCATACAGTATAATTCTTTGAAAAAGAAAAATATGAAAATTCCCTTTGACAAGGAAAGAGTCCGCTACAAATACCCATGATCACTTATCCATTTCATCATTTGCTACCATCCCAGTTGTTCTGTAGTCATTCAGAGAAGGTGGTAAACTTGGACCAAAATTACTCACTCTGTAGTTTCCAACTTCCTGGTCTCCGAGGAACCCAGAGACCAGCAGAGTCACACTGAGTCAAAGAAAGCCTTCTCAATTTCCAGGGGATACAAAAAGAGTATTTGAGGAAAGATGTGCATTTTCTTAGAAACAGACAATTTCTGAGAGAGAGATCCAAGTTGGGTGTGTGAGTGACATAAGCGGCATGAAATTTGGCTGGCTGAATCAGATCCGTATTTGTTGACAGGTCTGCTCCAGCTAAAGGGCTAGAGCAATTATAAGATGGAGTCTCTGAGAGACATTCCAGAACAGATATTTGGAATGTTGGGGGCATCTGGGTACTTTAAACATTCTGTGATGTGACTGCCTGTGTATCAGGAATGAGTTCATGACTGAAGATATTTTGAGTAATGGCCAAGTTGATGGAATTGTCAGAGAGCCAGGAATTAGCACTCCTTGAATTGCAGGACCCAGAGTTTGAAGTTGCTGAGATCAGAAGGCTGTTCCTTTCTCTGATCTGAAAGGTGGCTTTTTAAAAATGTTAAATGCAAAAGCCAGGCATGTGTAAGATTGTATTCAAGAATGCTGCAGTCATGTTATGATCACTAAAATGGTGAATTGTTTTATATTTAAGAACTAAGACACCCATGAGAAAACCGAGCTTTGTATAGGATCTGGAATCAATCAGTAAATATTTACTGATCATCCATAATGTTCTCAGCCAAGGCTAAACTGAGCGCTAGAAGTAATATTCAGATAGAAGGCATGATTTCTAAACTCAAGCAGCATAAACTCTAGGTAAGGAGCCAAGAATAACACTTTTGAGGGGCACCTGCGTGGCTCAGTTGGTTAAGCAACTGCCTTTGGCTCAGGTCATGATCCTGGAGTCCCAGGATCGAGTCCCACATCGGGCCCTCTGCTCATCAGAGACCTGGCTTCTCCCTCTGCCCCTTGCCCCTTTCATGCTCTCCCTTTCTCTCAAATAAATAAAATCTTTAAAAAAAAAAAAAAAAAAGAATAGCACTTTTATGTCAATGACCAGATCAATTAAATAGAGCAATATTTAAATGTTAAATCATTGCAGTATAAATTGTCAGTATCATAAACATTCAGAAAAGGAGTTGATTAAAGAGTAGGTCCTGATGCAAAGCATTTCAGGATGGTTATAGTTCAGAGTGCCCAGAGATGGGAAAGTATCCCAAATGGAGAAAGTGTGTTGTGAAAAGGCTTGGAGAACAGAGTGGCTTAGATGAGTGGAAATGAGACATAAGCTGGATATTTTGTCTTTAAGTACTTTTAATCCTAAAATGAACATTAATCAAGAGCATGGCGAGTTTATCAGAATGCTATCAGAATCTGAATTTGGAGAGTTCTAGGACATGACATTGAAGAGTTTGCGTGCTTCAACAACAAAGAATTTCTAGAAACATGGCAAAGGAATTTAGTCTAATTAAGCAGGAAATAGCAAGCCAATAGATTCCTTAAGCAGAAGAACAAGCTTTGAAATAAATATTTAGGGAAGGTTAACCTGTGAAATCCTGTGGAGCACTTACCAGAAAAGGGAGGCTAGGGTCAAGGAAGCCACTGAAATCAGTGCGAACAGAGAAGGTGCAACAGAGAGGGAAAGAGAGGTGAAGGACCTAAGATCTTGCGAAGAAAGCAGAATGCGATCACTTACTGGTCCCAGGGGAAGAATAAATCAAGGCTAATTTAAAGTCTTCAAAGCTGAGGACAGGAGCTTCTGTTAACAGAAAGTTGTAGGGCAGAGAAAATGATGACTACGGCATCATAAGCTTAAAGAAATCCAGTTGGAAAGACACAGTAAGTCATTGTAGATGTAGGATGGTGGTTTGGGTAACAGTTCAAAGTGGTTCGGCCCTTACCTGCTTCCAAGTGTAGACAAAGAAACAGAATTCTTCCTCTGCAACTGAGATCCCTTTATTTTGTACAAATCTCTTCCCATATCTGTTTTCTAACACATGCACAAAACATGTACACACATACACTTTTTTCTGGAGTTGAGCTTTAAAAATACATCGGAGTTCAGATAAGTAGAGAAGAGAGAAAAGGATACTCCAAGCATGGTGGTTGACATTAATGAAGACCTGAAAGTTACGAAATAAGGAGGATAAATACAGGAAAAGAGAGGAACAAGACTAGAAATCCAGCTCCGTATTATTACTTCCTCTTGTGATATCTTTTCTGACCATCTCAGTTCAGGAAGATGGCTCATGGCTCTGAGCTGTTCCACTCAAGTGGCACTCACAACTCATTTCTCAATCTTTGTGCAAACATTTAATTTCCATATTTGATAAGTTTGCAATAGATAAGAGTGAACCCAACCCATCCTTGTGCTTCACAGAAACACATGCTCAATGAAAGACTTCTTGATTTTTCTTTAATGGTGTGGTTTTCTTATTTTTATGATTTGAGGAGACATTAAGAACTGTAAGCAGAAAATAACCCTATTTCTTTCATGAAACCATTAACATGTGAAGACAGGCTTGGGGTGTTTCGTGGATATTTGTCATCATTCTCTGTTTGATGAAGCTGAACTCACCATCCAATATAAACCATGACCCTTTCTCACTCCACCTTGCGATTAGGATATGGGTATACAAATTGGACTCACCTCTGGTATTTTGCATCTGGAGCTACTGACTGGGTGAGGAAGTAACTGGGTAGAAATCCTTATGGTGGCTGCAGCCACTTCTAATTTCCAGGAGCAGAAGTGCCTGGGGTCAACTGTCAGGGCCGAGGACAATGGAAGCTGGAGCCTTCTGTGTTAGAGGACTGGTTCGGTCCTGGACTGGCTCAGTGGCCTGATCTCGTACTGATATCTAACCGTCCTTTCTTACTCTCCTGTTTTTGAGTCTATTCTGTTTTCTGGTGTTTCTGGCAGCCACAGAATGTCTTTTTAGTAAAATTTACTCTTAAATTTTCCAGTCAGTTTCCCCATGAAATTTAGAATTGGGGATCCCCCATCTTTCAGAATTTTCTGTAAATAGGAAGAATAAATATATTCTGTAAATAGGCAAATATATTTTCATTTTCCACTTGGGATCCACTGGGCTTCACTCTCTCCAGCCAGAGAAATAGAGCTGAGTTTGGGATTTAGGGATGTGTTTGCACTAGCGAAGCTTTTGACCTTCAGCAGCTTCCCATTAAGAAGGCATAAATCAGTCCTGCTACCACTTGCTTTTTGAAATGGAGCACGCTGCCACAACCCTATGTGTCAACAGCAAGCTTAATGCCAAGGTGGTCATGACATCCCTGGCTTGCTCAGGGCAGGTCCAGCTGAAAACCCCTCACAAGGACAAGACCACAATGGAACATTCACTGTATGACACAGGAATGCGAAGAACAGTGTGCAAGAAGGGAGGAAGGCTTCCCTCTACCCCCAGAAACATCTGTTTATTCACTTGTTTGTCCATTCTCTCAATAAATATTTATTGGACACTTGCCTACTAGGTAAAGAGACACATTCCTAGACTTAATGAGTATCTGGCTTGGCAAGGAATAGTTGAAGGCAATCAAATCAGTAACATACAATACGGCCATTGCTATAATGCAGCTAGGAATAAAATAAATTCAAAGGGAAATAGGGCTGAAGTTCACCTTGACAATCAACTGAGGTTAGGATTAGGGTTAGGGTTAGTTCAACATAATGGACTACTGCTTTATCTTGTAGGACAAATGTGAATCAGTGGAATATTCCAGGCATTGGAAAAGTATGTGTTAAGACCCAGAGGTATGTGGCAAGTACATGAGTCAATGACTCACTAGGGTCAAAATGTAGTGAATCTGGTGGGGAGAGTAGGAGACGAGAATTTGGCTTTTATCTCAGAAATGTTGGGAACCCATTGGAGAATTCTAGCACTCACTTCCAACTTCTTTCTTAGTCAGATATTACCTTTTTTTTGATAGCTAAAATGTTAAATCTTACAGCGTATGTAGTGTGGAACATTACCTGACACATTAGAGGCATGCCACATTCACTAGCTCTTTTGTTATTTATAAAAAAGGCACATGAGTTGCAGAGCTTTTCTAGCTTTTCTTATAGCTTATTTGCCTTCTTAGAAAAGTCAAAAAACTTTGTCCTTCTTACTGGTGTTTGTACTGACTCTAAGCCATTCTTGAGTCCATCCCCCCATCCTATAAGATTCCCATGGCTCATCTTCATGGAGAGCTGATGGGAATATCAGCCCCCAAGCTGTCGCTGGCATCTTTCATCTACCCTGCATTCGCGGAGGACCTCACAGCCTTGCAAATCATTGATCTTATTGTTAAGAGATGAATATCTTTCTTTTCATGTGTGTTGGGAGGATGGGTGAGGAGGTGTGTAATGGGGGTGGCTGAGTGGGCAATGAAGAGAAGAAAATTCAGCAGAGGCAGGGAAGGTACATAGTCATTGGCTGAAGATGGGGATATTGTGCAAGTGAACAAACTATTTTTAAAGGGCTTCTTTTCATGACAATACAGGAAAAAAATCTCCAAAGTTTATTTGGAAAATGTGAAACAGCTAAATTTACTTACAAACCTAGTACATCTTCCAACTAAGACTGGGTGGTTATAGGAGGAAGCATGGAGAATGAGAGAAACCGAAAGGGGAGAGAGGGTGACACAGGGAGTAGGAGAAGAGGTATGAGTTTACTGGATGATCAATATTTAGAACTACTCTAAATGACTCACTATAACTCACCATCTTGTGCATCTCCTTCAACCTTCCTTAAAAAGCTGCTTTAATGATACTGTCAGTTATCCCTAGGCACAGTCAGACTATAGAGGGTCTGGAGGTCCAGAAAGCCCCTTTTTACCTATGGAAAGACAAACAACAATGCCTTTAAGGAAAACCAAATCTACTTAGCATAAATAAATATTCATTTGCATATGCATATGCATTTTTTTTCAATCTCTCTACCAAAGAAAAATTTAAAGGATATTCAAGAATTTAGAATATCACAATGTCACAAAGGGGAGAAAGACCTTGAAAGGTTGGAAGTACCAGTGGATCTTCAAGGGCTGAAGCATAAGGGACAAGACAGTGAGCGGCAGGATGTGGCATATTGTCTCAAGGCCGATACTCTGAAGGAAGATCCTGTGGGATCAGGGACCTCCTGAAAGGATTTAAGCAGCTAGGTCACGTGATAAAATTTCTATTTTCAGATGATCATCCAGTCAAGCAGGTAGAGCATGTGTGGAAGAAATTGATCATGGATATATATGGTGGTCATTTACAGAAGGTATTGCAAGAGTCAGCAATAGATAACTCCATTTTAGCCAGAGTGGCAACAGTAGAGCAAATTTGGAGATAGTGACCAAACAGAGGTCAGTGGGGAGAATACAGTTCATGGAAGGGTGGAGGCTAAGAAAGCCAGAGGTGTTTAGGTGCCTCCCAAGATACCTGGAAAATGTACACCACCAGTTATCAAGTGGGAAAAACATAAGGAAGAGTAGATTTGGCAGGAGATGGATGATAACTTCCTTTCAGGATGGGAAATTTTGAAGTATCCTATGTCTGTTAAGTAGTATACATTTGGAAACCAACTGGACGTATGTAACCGTTGAAAGCTTATATAATGAATTAAGTTACCCAGAGAGAACCTATGAAGATTCAAGACCGAAGGTAGAATTGTATGAGATGTTACATGCTAGGCAATTGAAGGAAAGAAGAGGCCATGCATGACCCTAAAAAACAAAGTCAAGAGAGATTTCGAGGGAACCAAAGGACAGAGAAAGAGGTCCCAGGCCCCAAACAGGAAAACATCTCATGAATGAAGTGGTGGACTTGTTGTTGTGCAGAGGTCGAGTAAGATAAGAACCAGGAAAATATCCTTCTGATGTGACAGAAGTTCTTTAGTAAACACAAATTACTTTGCAAAAGACAGAAATAAATGGGGGAGGGCTGTTAGTGGGGACATAAAAGGGAGATAGCAATCTGTTCTTTCAAGAAAAACAGAGAATGCCTGTAAGAGAAAGACCAAGTGCACTTTTCACACTTAGGAGAGACCAGCCTTTGTTTATTAGCTGATGGGAAAGGACTGACAGGACTGGCCAGATGCAAGATCTAAGGCAGGGAAAGATAGTACAATAATTAATAGGTTAAAGCAGCAGAGGAGAAGGGAAGTCCACAGAACAGATAGAGGGCAGTTTCTGTTGAGAGGTCGGATGTTTCCTTCCTTGAAGCAACAGAGAAAATGTTAAATTGGGGGGTGTCTATTTGTGAGGGGTCACAACATGGAGGGTTCCCATGTCTGAGATGTTGGAGGACAGTGCTTGGACCCTTGGGAAAGGTGATTTGGGATGACAGAGGAAGGTGATCATGGAAGACGACTGCTGGGTACTGAAAACCCAACTGGGGCTGGGAGCATGTGGTCTTAACATCTGCGTGGATCTGTGAATTTCTAAGGTAACACTTAGCTGCTTCCCTGTGAGGGCCAGGAAGGCAGAGATTTGGGCTATTCCAAGTTGGGTGAAAATCCTTTTTTATGTAGGAACTCTGAAATTGGGGCACCTAGCATAGTCACTTGGACAAACATACTGAGTATTCGCTACCCATTTGTAGGGCACATAGGTTTAAATACACGGGGTCAGCATTAGGTAAAATTGCAAAAACTAGACATAGACATTGAGGTAGTACTTAGAATGCCTTTACCCTATACAGGTTCCCATAGCCATTCTATATAAGTGGAAAGAGACAGAGACAGAGACCAAGACAGAGAGAGAGACCAGGTTCCCAAAGCAAATCACTAAATGACTTTAGCAGAAGGGTCCTACTTTTATATTTCATTGCACTTGTTAGAGTAAACAGATCACTTTAAGGATGGGTTAAATAGATAGCTAAGGAGGTGGCCAACTGTTGTCTCAATTATCCTGAGGGACAGGGGTCTGGAAAACTGATGACTCATACTTGGTTTAGGAAATTAGCGCGCTCGGGAGCCTGGCTGTAATGTCTCAGGGCAGTGATGTGTCTCTGTGTGTGTGCGTGCACATGCATGTAAAACAGCCAACAAATAAGTTTCTCTGAGACATATCCCTTTCATCGGTTTAAGAGATTCTGCAGGAATCAATTAAGCCCTGCATGTTTTCCGCCAAAGATGAAAATCTGGCAAGTAAGACTTTCTAGGCTTCTTCAAGGAAAAAGAAAAAATCCAGAGCTAAGATTCCATTTGCTAGTTTTCATTCACATCAGACTTTCCTTTTGATAGTAAACACCATCCATGCTGGGTATTGGGCGTTATGAGCACCCCACCCCCACCCCCGCCAAAAAAGAAAACAAAAGTTTTTTGTGGCAACATGACCCTAGCAAGCCTGAAGAAAGTGCTGGAATGAAGGAGCTCCTGGTCAAGAATATCCCCAACAAAGCAGGGCTAACTTAATGGTCAGTAGTGTTTTTTTTTTCTTCTCTTGAGAAAACTCTCCTATAGGATTCTGATAATATGACACTTAACTAGTTTTCTTGAAGTTATATTAAAGTTTTATAGATATTCTGCTTATTCTTGAGTTACATTTCTTCTCATTAGACTTTCTTGTTATGGGCTTTAAAATCTGATGGCAAATCTCACTCCATGGCATTGAATTTGGGAGATAAAAAAGCTCTTTGTGGTGTCTCAAACTTACAGTCATAAAATTAAGAGCATGAAGGAAACTTGGAGATCTCTTACACTAATGGTTCTCCATCACAGTGACAAGACTCACTGTTGAGTCATGACTAAAAGAGCAAAGAAGATAAACATAGTTAAATATAAATACATTTTAAATGGTGCAAAAGAAACCATAAACAAAGCTAAAATACAAGCTATAAACTGAGAAAAATATTTTCAACACATATGGCAGATAAAGGATTTATGTCTATAATATACAAAGAACTCTTACAAACAACCCAAAAGTGAGCAAAGAATATGAACAGGATCTTTCCAAATAGCAAATTTGAAGACCAATAAACATGAAAAGGTGCTCAACTTCATTGCGGGTCAGAAAAGTGAGAAATAGAGTAACAATAAAATACCATTTCTCACCTACCAAACTGGCAAATGTGAAAAAGAGTGGGAACCCATTCTATTGGGTCCATTTTATATGTTTGCTGATGGATAGGACAGCAACTTGGAAATGCCTACTAAGAGTAAAAGCATAAGAAATTTTTCACCCAGTAATACCAACCTTGGGAATCTATTTCATAGAAACTAAAGCAGATATTAAAAATATTAGTACAAAGATATTAATTGCAGGATTAAAGAACTACAAAGTGAATGCTCAAAAACAGGAGAATAAATAAATAACTTTTGGGATGTTCATACCATGGGACGTATTCAAGACATTAAATAAAATGAATGAAATCAGTACCTGTTGATTTGGTAGCTTTTCATGCATTAAGTGGGAAAAAAGCAAGAAGTCAGGAAGTGGGTATCATAGAATCCCTTTTTGAAAAATCAAGACAAAACTATTATTTAGATGCATATGCACAGTGTATGTTCTTTTATAAATGGTTACATGGACATGAGGATAGATTTTAAGTATATATATATCAGGTTTATAACACTGATTATACTCAAGAGGAATAAGGAAAAGTAAGAGGGAAAAAACCCTACCAATAGTATCAAAGGTAGTAAAACTATTTTCCTGGTATGATTTAGTTTATGTAAAACTATTTATATGTGAGGGTGGTCACTGAATGTTGATGGTAGGTGAGATTTCAGGCCATCTTAACTTCCCTATTTTTTTTCACATTTTTGAATATATTTGTAATTATCATGGGAAGAATGCGTATTCCTGGACCCCATACCAGCCCAGTGAGACAGAGTCTCTAAAGGTGAGGCCTAATTATTTGAGCTCCCCAATGGATTCCTAAGTATCTTTAATAGTTTGGTAGCCAGTGATCCAACCCAAACTCTCAACTGCTGCAGAGAGCCCCTCAGTGGAATTCCTCACTGATGGTCTTCAGGCCTTCTGCTTGAATGCTTTCAGAAGTGAGACACTCACTACCTACACTCACTACCTACTGAAATAGCCCTTTTCCTTTTGGATCAAGTCTCACTGATATCTGTATATATACATATATAATAAAATATATATTTTATATTTAATATTTTATTAAAAAATGTATATGTTTTTCCTGATATGTAAATGTATACATTTTCCCAGATAATAACCTGGAATCTGTTTGTATAATCCACTAAAGTGATAATCTAGTGGTCAGGTGTTTGAGATAGCTATCATGGTCAACTCATATTGTCTTCCTCCTGTGATAACCATATCCAGAACATAGAGGGTTGAGGACCTTGAAGAAAATCAATGTGATATGATGAGTAAGGAGAGTGACCACATTATTTATCAACTCAACTGGGACAACAGATATGAAATGGGACTGACCCAGGCAAACTGAGATGTCTGGGCACCCTATGACAAGTTGGGTTTGCTCTGTAAGGATATATAGCTATGTGTCTGCTGATGTGTCTAAACATATTTCCTGCTTATAGAAGCTGCATGTGGGTGTCTGCAAAAAGCTATCATACTGAAGAGTACGACTATCAAAAAAGGAAAAATTAGCCAGTGGCCATCTTTGAACATCAAATAAATTCAGTTGCAATTCGCCCTTATTGGTTATTAGTTGCTAGGATACCACCACTTTATTTCCATTATTGTCATCTTTTTTATGTTTGTGTGCGTAACTTTCTACTCAAAGGTTAAACACTATTTTTTTTTAATCTTCTTTCTAATGACATATGAAAATTAGCTACAGCCTCTTGCTTCTGTAACATAGACTCTTCTGTCAAGTCAGCAAGTCCAGGGAGGGAACTCTGGGAACTTACAGAGTTTGATGAGTATGTTGGTGGCTCTGGAGGACTTTGTGAAGCCAAGGAACCACAAAGTGAGGGTTATTTATGGGAAATCTCCATCAAAGTGTGGGCCTTTGCAGCATAGTAGAGAGCCACACATACACTAAATACTTAATCTATTTTTTATCCATCAGGGTGTCAAGTCTTTGAACTTTGTCTCACTTATTTTTTCAGGAATCATGTGTCTAATGGCTATTATATAGATAGAGCCATGTGATGGGTGGAAATAAGGCTAGAAAAGATGTTTAGACTCCATGGGGACATTGACATCACTGCTTGATTGTTTCCATTCTAAAACTTGGTCAGATTCTGAAAAACAGCCAGTCACCAGCAACAACCAAGGGTTTTGTTTACACTTGCGAGGAGCTTCTGAGCTGAACAGTGCCACTTCTTGCATTCTCTGGCTGTCCGTTTTATGGTATAAATTAATTGCCTTCTTGGTTTGGCTGAGATCAGTGAATTCCTCTTCACAGAGTCACTTTTCTGTAGCAATACAGTCATCTTCGACACATCTTCAGTCTTAGGCTGGCAAAAAATACAGCAAAGAACATGAAAGCTCAGAGGCTTAGGGAAGAATCTTATTCAGAGACTCACCCCCACTCCTCACAAACATGATAAGTGTGAAACTAGTACCACTCTTGCAGACATGCTCCTTTGAGAGTAATTAATACCAGGGGACCAATGTGACTGAGTGGGGTTCAGGCTCGCCAGGTTCTCTCCTTCCTTTCCATGTCTCTGGAGTCTCTTTAGCTTGGGTTTATTGTTGACCACCCGTCTTACATTCTGAGGAATAGTCCCCAAAGTCAGTAATTGGACAGTCATGTTCCCATATGCTGGCCCTCCCATTTCGGCTTCACCCCCCACATCATATTCTTCCAACACCAGCCTCACTCTGATGTCAACATCCTGCCTTGGAATTGCAGTTTTCCTCTCCTTCCACCATGTCATTCCCAACTGAAATATGCTATGAGAATTTTACATCAGATATGACATGTCTACTGGGTTTTCGTGACCACCCCTGGGCATTTTCTCCCCAATCATGTGGTAGACCTTGAAGGGATCTGAGTACTGTTTTTCCTATCCCTCAGTGCTCCCTCTCACAGCACCATGTCCCACTTATCACCTTCTTAATCTTACTTACAACTTTTGAACTATCCTTTACCTCCTTTTGTGACCAAGGAATCTAAACACTGACTCATTTCAGCTCAGATGTTAGACACAATTTATTGTAGAAAATTAGATCACAAGTGATAAAGTAAATAGAATTTTTTGGATGTTTGGAATAAGTTTTTAAAAGGACATTAGTTTGGAGGCTCTTGGGTGGTGCAGTTGGTTGAGCATCTGAATCTTGGTTTCAGCTCAGGGCCTGATCTCAGGGTAGTGAGACTGAGCCCTGCCTCAGGCTCTGCACTCAGGCCAGAGTCTGCTTGAGATTCTCACCCTTTCTCTCTGCCCTTCCCACTCATGCTCTCTCTCGCTCTCGCTCTTGCCCTTGCTCTCTCTCTCTCTCTCTAAAATAAATAAATAAATCTTTTTAAAAGGAACTTTAGTTTGGAATACTACAATATATATTTCAACGGTATATCTACTACTAGCCTCAAGACCCAAGACTCAGTGGTCAGGAAATACACATTCATTTCAACATAGGAGCAAGTCAATAGAATAATCAATGATGCATTCTAAATCAAGATAAAGGTGATTTTTCAAAAAACAAAGTTATCTTAGTTAAATATTTGCACCATTAGTCTTTTCTGTTGCCTAAAAACCCAGAATGGTTTTTGCTTCATCAATCTTTACCCACTATAATAAATATTTTTACCCTGTTTAATAGAAACCAAATGAACTGGACTAAACATAAGCAGTTGTGACCTTGGGACATTCAGCATCATGGTTAATGTGTCTGACACATGTTTGGTATGAACGAAGAATCTCTTTTTACAAACCATGAATCCTGGAACTCTCCGTCTTAAATTCGTAGAAGTATTTATCTCTAACTCTCCATTTACCTATTGCTTTTAGCAATATCTGGCCAAATTATCATTTACACAAGTAAGGAGGATCCTAGGACTTGGCCAAAAAGGAGACAAAAGATACTATTCATCAAATGAAATCTAATGAAAATCATTCATTTTCTTATCATTCAAGGTAAGATAAATTTATTGAGCAGTTACTATGTTTCAGAAAGTTAGGTGCCTGTGTGAACCATACTAATGTCACGTTGGACAGTCTTCATGATGACTGTTCTGTGACCTGAAGCTTTCTTGAGAACAGTTCCCTTCACCCTTTATTCTTTTTGTTTAACCACACTCTTAAGTATACCGTGAAGGCACAATGTCCTTGATTTGTGCTGGAGATAGGAATAGGACTCTCACCTATTCCCAAACTTCTCTGCCTGAGTGGTCTGTCAGCAAGCAAGTGCTTTCAGCATCTAAGTAAATTTTATAGGAGGTGGGGTTGCGCGAGATCTAGGAATCCTGAGGAGACCCAAGACAGGCTTCTGTCCTAAGCCTCCTTAGTAAACCATTTCTTGTCAGGTTGGGCTTGTCAGCCTTTCTCTTCAGTCTTACAGATCCTTCCACTTGTGGAGGTCCTTTTGCATATACTTTTCTTTCATGGGAACAGTGCTCAATACATAAAAATTCAAGACATGGTCCTTGCCCAGAAAAAGCTCACCATCAAAGTTTGTTGCATATGCTCAAATTTTCTCTTATAAACCCAAACAGAGGGGCCCCTGGGTGGCTCAGTGGGTTAAACCGCTGCCTTCGGCTCAGGTCATGATCTCGGGGTCCTGGGATCGAGTCCCGCATCAGGCTCTCTGCTCAGCAGGGAGCCTGCTTCCCTCTCTCTCTCTGCCTGCCTCTCCATCTACTTGTGATTTCTCTCTGTCAAATAAATAAATAAAATCTTTAAAAAATAATAAAATAAAATAAACCCAAACAGAGTTAAAACCCTCTTCCTTAAATTGTTTTTTCCCCTTTATTAAGGGGAAGCCCTGGCTTTAAACCCTGCTCACAAAAAGTCAGTGTGAAAGACTTACAGTTTTTTGGTAATAGATCAAGTTCAAGAGTGAAGCAGAGATCTTGGGAAGATGTTCATCTGTTCTGTGAATCATGGCTTCTTGGTCCTCATGTGCCCCACTTTTTTTTAGGCTTTTATTTTAATTCTAGTTAGTTAACATAACTGTTATATTAGTTTCAGGTTTATAATACAGTGATTCAGCTATTCCATACATCACCCAGGTCATATTCCCTACTTTCAAACCTTCTTTACTCTGATAGAACTTCTTTAATGTGTTGCCCAAACTGAAATCCACCAAGGTGTGCTCCAAGCTCCGTTTCTTCCCTTCTATGTTAGATGGGACTATCCTTTGACCCCATCAAGGCCACTCTATCTATATGCTATCAATAACTTCTACAACTGTCCTTCTTGAGTGGATTGTTTCTATTAACAGGAAACATGCTTGGAATTTCCCTATACTAATTAGTTAATTAGCTAACTCTCCCTTGTCTATAATAATGGGTTACATTTCTTCTCCCCATTCACTCCTCAATTTATTCTTTTTTTTTTTTTTTTTTTTTTTTAAAGATTTTATTTATTTATTTGACACAGAGAGATCACAAGCAGGCAGAGAGGCAGGCAGAGAGAGAGGAGGAAGCAGGCTCCTTGCTGAGCAGAGAGCCCGATGCGGGCCTCGATCCCAGGACCCTGAGATCATGACCTGAGCCGAAGGCAGCGGCTTAACCCACTGAGCCACCCAGGCGCCCTCCTCAATTTATTCTTACTGGGTTTTAGCTCCAGCAGTGGTGAAAAACTCTTACTGAGGACATCTATGACATCCATGTTCCTAATTTTGATAAAGATACAATTGTTTCAATTTGTTTGTCTAAAAATATTTTCTTAAAGGAATTCTTGTGTCTTCTTTAAATGTCAAGTTGTACTACAAAGCACTACCCATTCCTTCAGAATTTATAAAGCAAGAATTTGATACCTTCTAGTTTTTGCTGTTACTTCTGACCAGTATGGCATCATTCTGATCCCTGATACTTTGGCTGTGGCCATTTTTCTTCTTATCTTTTTCTTTTTTCCCTTCTTACTGCAAGCTTTAAGATCTTCTTTTATTCCTTGGTGTTTTGCATTTTCCCAAGAGATCTTAGTGTGGTTCTGCTTTCATTCATTTTGTTGGGCACTTTCTGGCTCTTTAAATTTAGGAACTCATGTTTGGTTACTGGGAATTTTTCTTACATTATTTCTTTGACAATTTTCTTCTCTATTTTTTCTATATTCGCTCTGTACAGAACTCTTGTTATTCAGGTAAAATAATTATGGCCTCTGTATTAGTCAGCATTCTCCAGAGAAACAGGACAAAAAAATATACCTATGTGTTTGTATATACATATACATACATACACACATATATATGCATATATATGTTTGCTATTTATATATATACATATGTTTTATAACTATATAACATATATATTAGTTCAAGGATTTGGTTTAAGTGACTATGGAGGCTGAGAAGTCTCAAGAACTTCTGTTGGCATGCTGGAGGTCCAGAAGAGCTGATGATGTAATTCCAGTCTGAGTCCAAAGGACTGAGAACCAGGAAAGCAGATGGTGGAAGTTCTAGTCTAAAAACCAGAAGGATCCAGATCCAATGTTTCTTTTGGAATCCCAAGGCAAGAAAATACCACTGTCCCAGCTCAAGGTAGTAATACAGGAGGAGTTCCCTCTGACTCAGCCTTCCCATCCCATTCAGGTGCTTAATTGACTGGGAGGGCAACCAGGTTTTACTCACTCTACAGATTCAAATATTAATTTCATCCAGAAAGACGCTTACAGACACACCCAGAATAATGTTTTAACCAAATGTCCTGGTATCCTGTGGCCCAGGTAAGTTAGTTAACTATCACAACCTATTTTTTTTTCCTTTTCTCTCCTACTTTCCATCTCTATCTTTTTGCATTAATTTCTTAAAGATTTTCTCAATTTTATCTTGTACACTTTCTTTAAATGTTTTAATGTCTGTCATCTCCACATTTTTAAATCTCAAGAGTTCTTTCTTGTTTTCAGAATCTTTTTCTCCTTCTTTTAAAAATAAATCTCCTTTTGTTCCATGGATTTTAATCTTCTATGATATTGGTGTTTGTTTTTCTTTTAAGTTTCCTTTGTAATTTATCAACACATTCTGTTCATCTTGCCTCCTGATATCCTATAAAGCTCTTTGTAATTTCTACCTGTCTCCCTGACCAACACCCTGTCCCCCTGTGCAAACAGGGGGAGTGGGAGAGGGAGAAGCAAGCTCCCCACCACGCAGGGGTTCAATCTCAGGACTCCAAGACCATGACCTGAGCCAACTGAGCCACCAGACACCCCATTTACTAGTTTTTTCGATCTCAACTTAATTGTTCTTCCAAGAAATATTCTTTAGTGCTCGATTCCAGATGAGGTTGCCTTTTTATATACACTTATGGGATCATATTCTTCTCTGAGGCACTTATTTCAGTGTATGATAGTATATTCATTAATGTGCTTAGTTTTCCCCCCAGGAGATATAAGCATCTTGAAAACAGGTCATTTCTGTTTTCATTTGCAATTATATCTCCACACTCAATAAATGAATGAATGGGCCTCTCATAGATTGTCTTAGTTACTTACTCAAATCTATTGTTGTCTTATTTCTTAGTAACAGAAACTCTCTTTTATTTGATAGGCAATATACCCACATAAACTATAACTTCCTGGAGTTCACTGCAGCTAGAGTATCCACATATCAAATGTTTGGCCAATAAGACTTCAGCTAAAATCTGATTGACTTCCTGGGAAAGTTCTTGCATTCTTGAAAAGGGTTACTCATTTTTTAAAACCATCCCTCCACCTCTTCTCCTCTGATAATTGTTGATTTGTTTTCTATAGTTCAGAGTCTGTTTCTCTGTTTTCCTCTTTCTTTTTTGCCTCTATGATCTTTTTTTCCCCTTAAATTCTCCATATGAGTGAAATCATATGCCTTTGCCTTTCTCTGGCTGACTTATTTCGCTTAGCCTAATACTCTCTAGCTCTTCCCACTTCATTGCAAATGGCAAGATTTCATTCTTTTTGATTGCTGAGTAATATTTCATTGCAGATCTATACCACATCTTCTTTACCCATTCATCGGTTGATGGACATTCCCTTTTTATCTTATTTATTTCTTCTGGAGTACAGATATGAAGCTGGACATGGGGCAATTATTCTGAAAACATGGGGCAAGAGGTATATGGGTGAAAACTGTATGCTGAAGATGAAGTAGCAGAATGACAGAAAGGTCTGGGAACCCTGATGACACCACAGAGCCATTGTAGCAGCTCTGGGATGCCAACCTCCAGATTTCTTTTTATCTCAGGAAAATAACACTTATCTAGGCAAACCACTCTTCATTAAGTTTTTGTTCCACCAAGTTGAACCCAATCTGAGAAAATGTCCCAGCTTAGTCTATGTCATACTCACATTTAAATAATTTGTGAAGCCTCTTCTATATACTTAACATTATAATCCTTTGAAAATATATTAGAATGAGGGCCTGAATGTGTGAGAGTTGTCCAAAGACAAAGAGTACCTTTTGGTGAAAGTGGGTTGGTTCAGTAGGCAGTCAACGGTGGCCCTCATGCCAGGTGGCCTTTGCTGCTGACTAGGATGTCTCATGGTTTCCCATTCCTATAAGAGTGACCTCAGCATTTCACCAAAGCCTTTGTCTAGATGATCATCTATATTCTACCTTAAGGAATATTTGTTGGGCACTCACTATGGGATGGAAGTTCTTCTAGAGCCACAGTTGTCAGTGTGGAGATCATATCTCTGCTTCAGATTCTTTGTGACCATCTTTGATCATCCGTGTTAAAGTGTGAAAATCAGTTTAACAGTCTCATGGTGAGCAACTAATAGTATTAAAATTGTTCTTTAAATGAAATCTGTTTGTTCTTTACAGACCATCTCTATCAAACAATATGGTACATAAGACTGGTTCTTCACATTAATCAGAATAGAATAGCTGGTGTAGTAAGTTCACAACTGCAAATCTCAATACTTAATTTCAAAAAATTTAGTGTCTACTCTCATCACAGTCCAATTGTATGTCCAAGAACGCCTTCCACATGGTCATTCAGAGGTCTTAGTGGCATTCCATCCCATGGATACAAGATGCTAGGGCACCTGGAATCTTTATCTGGACCATCTGTACCTGACTGGTAAAAATGAGGGACACAAGAATGTGGAAGATCATAGGAAATGTCTTACACTTTGTTTGTACTCCACAGACCAAAATGCACTCACTTTGTCCCACTTAGAGGCAAGGTGGGCTGAGGAGTGAAGTCCACCTGTGAAATCAGGAGAAAACCCAAACAGTTTGGTAAACATTAGCATTGTCTTTGCAACGATATTAAAACACACCAGGAAGTGTTTGTCTCTACGCCTTAGCTCACATTATTTTCTCATCACAGAATGCTCTTAAGCCTGATTTTCATTAGCCAAATTTACCAGTTTTCCAGGAACAACTGAAGGGCCACTTTCTTTACAAAGTCTAATTAATGTATTTACTCCACCAGCTACAGGGAAACCAAAGTTCTTGTCTGTCCTGAAGCTGTGTGCAATGAGGTTGAGGGGAAAAAAGCAGGTCCTCACAGAACAGCTTAAATAATTATTCAAGGCAACAGTTGCTAATAAGCACAAATGAATGGGACAGATAATAGTAAGTTTAGGTACTAACTTTGGGTTCTCCATCATACACTTTCTTGGTTTTAGATGATGTATATTCAGATACTTATTTAGTGACTGTTTTCATTTTCTAAAAGATTGATCACAAGTCACAAGGACTCTGTAAAGACAGATCAGCTTTTTTTACTCAGCAATGTATGCTGAAGCCTGGTACAGAGGAGTGCTCAGCATAGATTTGTTGAGGAAAGGACTGAGTGATCTAATTAACTAATGGAAGAGATGTTCAAAAAAGGAAGAGGCAATTGAGAAAAAAGAATAATGAGAGACTAGTGCTTTAGTATAAGATGCATTATGGTTTTGGTGGAAGAGAATAATGTTATATATATGTTTAGATCCCATTAAGTCAGTAGTTTTAAGCAAAGATAGCTGCCAAAAAGAAGTCATGTTTCTTTTTTTTTAATTTTTTTTTAAATTTATTTACTTGTCAGAGAGAGAGCACAAGCAAGGGGAACAACAGGCAGAGGGTGAAGCAGGCTCCCCACCAAGCAAGAAGCTTGATGTGGGACTTGATCCCAGGATTCTGGGATCATGACCTGAGCTGAAGGCAGATGGTTAACCAACTGAGCCACCCAGGCATCCCAGGAAGTCATGTGTCAATAAATAAGTGAATGAATGAATTCCCAGTGGAAAAAAAAATATGTGTGTAGCTACTACAGTATGTTCAAATGTAAGTACAATGTTTTCAATAATTATTTCCAATTGTTAAAAAGATGGTGTCCACAGTTTTGTAAGAAATACTTTGAGTATTCAAAGATAAATAAGGCATGGAGTTTGCTCACGCCCATCCTCTCTTCCTTCCTCTCTCTCTTCCTCTTGCCCTCTCCCACTTTCCTTACAGAAGATCTGGCTATTCTGCTCATTGATTCATAATCAAATTATCAGCATCACTCTCTTACAAGAATTCATGAGGCTTCTGTACATTTTAATTCACTTCAACGTGTTTTTGAGGCAATACTGTACACAGTATTATTATATGAGGGCCTAAAGATTAGTAAGTCAAGTTTCTCTTTCTCTCCTCTTCTCTCTCTCCATCTTTTTTGTTCAATCACAGGCGTTTAATTCTCTACTATAAACATAAATGATGCCAGGCTCTGGGGACATAAAAATAAATAGTATAGGTCATGCTCTTAATGAAATCAGAGTTCTGGCTCAGAGGGGTGGTGGAGTGGGTAGGGGGACAGTAGATATATCAGTTAGCTAAAGGCAGAGCATGATAAGCTCAAGGACAGAGTCCAAAGAAGGTTGTCACAGAAGTAGAGGCACCAAGAAAGACAGATGCTGGGCAGGAGTAGGATAAACAAGTGGGAAGAGCTCCCTGGACGAAATGATCACTGATCTAAGGTCATGATTAGGTGGATGGGTTTTAGACCCATCTACTGGGGTTTGAATTCTGGCTCCACCAGTGTGGAGCCATCTCAGGCAAATTAACTTTTCTGTGTTAAATTTCTTTTTAGTAAAATCAGCATGTCAAAACTTTTAAACTCAAAGATGGGGAAGGTTAAATGAGATGTATATAGCAGTGAATTTTACCAAGTAAACATTCATTAAATGTTATTTATCATCATTGTCATCATCATCATTGGTTATTAGAGAGAGCCTGTGGAAACATAGTAGAAAATGCCATTCCAGCTTGATAGACTAGCCCATGGGAAGCAAGAAAACATGAGAGTTCTCTAAAGGAGTTAGAAACTTTGGAGTTTGGATGAGGTTGAGAGAATGGCAAACTAGGACAAGGTTGCATCAGAAGGGGTCCCAGAAGCCTACGGAATTCCATCCTCAGTCTGCAGGAACCTCTGTTTTAGTAAGGGAATGGTGTGATCAGATTTCCATTTAGAAAGGTCACTTTGATGGTAGAGGATGGACTGAAGGGTGAGAGCAAAGTCAGGGAGAACAACTGGGAAATTGTTGCCAACACAACCTGGTAAAGAGGTATGAATGCTAGCAAAGCAGGGTGATTAAGAGTTGTCAGAGAACTAGAATCAAGAGGTCTCCAGATCCTTTGACTGTGGGAATGAAAGGCTTTAGGCTTGGGTTATAAGGTAGTATGATGAAGGTCATCACTGACTGAAGATAAAGGCATTAATAAAAGCCAGGAACATAGCTGGGCCTTTGCTTGTTTGTTTGGGTTTTCATTTTGCTTGTTTTGGTTGTTTGGGTTGAGAGGCAATGAAATCCGTGTTGGTTACTTTAAGTTTTAGCATCTTGTGTAACATTCATTTAGAGATACCAAGTAGGAAGATGAACCTATAAATCTAGAAAGAAGAGAGAAAGAAAGAGACACCTGAAACTAATAGAGCATTGTGTGTCAATAACACTTCAGTGAAGTGTTCACTCAAAGTTCACTCAAAGTTACTACCTGGAGAAAGAAAAAAAGAGAGAGAGAGAGAAATACAGTACAGAGAAAGAAAGATGTCTAAGTTGGAAATAAAGATAGGGGAGACACCATGGGTAGGTAGGAGTAGAAGTCATGCATGAGCATTAAGGGGTTACTCTCAGGAGGGCCCTGAACCAAAGATGAAATTTGAGGCCATCCATTTTCAAACAGTTTGTCCAAGAGTGCTGCTCGGGTCTCTAGCATCACAATCAACTGGAGTGCTTGTTTAAAAAGCATGGTCCTGGGCAAACCTCCAAAGTTGTGTGGGTGTATTTATTCTTTCCAAATATACATCTGATTGTATATATAATGCTTACATCCATTTATATCCAGTAAGAGACTGAGGGAGATAGCAGGAATCCACATGCCTTACAAGTACCCAGGTGATTCTGAAGTGCACCAATGACTGAGGCCCCTTAAGAAAGGAATTCAAATCCACAGAGGGAATCTGGAAAGGGTGGCTAGAAGAATGAAGGGGACACTGTGACACCATATGTGGCAGAAGTCACAGAATAAGACCTTCTCAAGACAGCAGCTGCAAGGATGATGGGCCATAAGGATGACAAACCAGGCTGGAAAGGAAAACCTTTCCCTGGAAGCAGGAAGAGGAAAACTCACAGAGATGCTGGCCATGCTGATTCAGCTGAGTGGAGGGGCTAGGAACAAGGGAGCAGAGAAAGCATTTAGTGTTCTGACCCTTTCGAGAAGCACAACTTAAAGAAAAGGGAGAGAGATAGGGTGAGAGCAAGAATAGCTACAGGGCGTGGGAGGGTTGACACCAGTGATTTTTGTTGTTTTTTGAAGAAAGGAGGTGAAGAATGAAAGGTCTACGCAATGTTCCCAAGAAGTTTTAAGCTGTGGAGGGGAGAGCGCACAGATGGAGGATTAAGTCGCACAGAAATTGGAACCTTTTCATAAAGATCAGAAAGGAGGCAGGGAAGACTAAGGGTCTGCAAGATGGTGGAGAGCAATTTCCTCTAGCCTTCTGAAACCCTTTGTGGAAAGAGTTTACTCTCGGAGACTCAAAAAAAGTGAAGATGGGCAGCAATATTGGAAATTACTGCTATTTAAAGAATGGTCCTTATTGCTCCCAGACCAGAGCTAGGAGGCCCAGGAGTATCTGTGGAGGAAGAGGAAAAGGCTGCATTTGGCTTCTTCCCTCAGTCCAATGTTTTACTGAGAAGGCTCCATTTTCATTAGTGACTATGTCCCAGAGTAAAAAGAGAAATGAAAAAAACACTGTCTTAAGACTGCTTTGGTGGTAGCCGCTAGAATGCCGTGTATCTAGCTAACTATTTCATTCACCTCAAGGCTCTGAAGTGGTTAACAAGGCTTCCCAAAGTGCCCTGCTTCTAACTTGGGAATGGTTTTTACTCTAGGAGACTCTGACGCAAGGCTAAGTTCATGGAACATGTTGATTTTCATACCACTTCAAATGGAGCCTAAATCAGCTGTCAGATATTTACAGGCAATTTTCCTCATTACACAGAACTCTCTGTGATTATTATACTTGGGCAATGCTTGCATTTATTTGCACATAAGCATGTCAAGGTAGGGGAGAAGGCTCCCGAGCTGTGCCAGGAATATGTCAAGGCCCTCCAGTATTACTCAAGATTAGATGGGATGAAATGTTGGGCTCTTCCCCAGAGCTTGTCATCACCCTTGCTCAGGTACCTCGGGTTACCATTTCCCCCTATAGACTTCCTTTTACGTACCTCATACTGAAAAGGCAGAATTCAGCCTGTGCTATTTAATAACCTCCATGAGGTCTCAACTTTTACCAATGGTGCGTTTTTCAAGGGACTCTGGAAATTTCTGTGTTCAGGTGATAGGAATGCAAAATGAAATGAACCAAAAAAGACACCTCCCAATCCAAACACAGATGACTGAGGACACCAGACAGATGACTAACAGCCACAGAAAGAATGGGCCTTTAAAAGGGCTATGTGAGTCCATCTTGAGGCCTTGGCAAATGAGTTCAGTGAAAACAAAAGATGCAAATGTTTATAACAGTTCAAATTTTATTTTCTGAATTGTGAAACAGGCTAGCCAAAGGGAGGTTATGTTTACTAACCCATTCTGATGTGAATTCATGCCTTTCAATAGCAAAACGAATGCACTGGAAGGTGATTTGAGCACAGAATGCAAGACAATGTGACATAGTGTGAAAAGTTTTCCAGCTTCACCGCCAGACAGGTGAGGGTTAAAGTCTTAGCTCTGCCACTCACTGGTTACATGGCCTTGAAGAAGATTCTCAACCTTTGCATCTCAGCCTTTTTATCTATTGGATAGTCACATACTCAATTCATGGATTATTTTATTTTATCTTAAAGATTTACTTATTTATTTTATTTTATCTTAGAGAGAGGTGGTGGGGAGGAGCAGAAGGGGAGGAAGAGGAAGAGAGAATCTTGAGCAGACTCCACGCTGAGCATGAGGTGATGACCTGAGCTGAAACCAAGAGTCTGACCCTTAACTGAACTGCACCACCCAGACACCCCTCAACTCACAGATAATGATAAAGATAATGAGAAAATATAAGTATCATGAGTGGAAATGGACACATACTGTAACTGGCTTAATAGAGTCAACCCAGTAAGTGCCATGAGAATGGCAGCCACAGATTATGGAGGATAAGATTGTCAACACTCTACTCATATCACCTAGTCCCAGAAGCCAGCATGGCCAGCTTTCCAATCTTTACAGAAGGGCAAACAACAGTGTTCTCATAAGGATTCAGTGAGATGACACTTATGAAGAACCCACTGTAGTACCTCACACATGGTTAATATCCAATAACTGGCAGTTGTTATCATCAGGGGAGTCCACTCTTTCTGTACAGTTAACAGCATCTCTTGTCCATCCCACTAGTCCCTGCACACTGGGGACTTTCATCTCTTTTTTCCAGCCTATCCTAGTGCCTCCCATGCTGGGATTTAATGGGTCCTTAATCAAGTCTGGTTGAATATTAAATGAATAAATATATAAAGTGCTTGTCACTTGGGAGATAGTAACATAAGTGCTTTTTCCTTTCTGACATCAGCTTCTCTTCCACTGATTTGAATGGCAGAAAATACCATCTCAGCTTGTCATATTTTTGGAGAAAGGAAAATGAACCACTTCCATGAACAGTGAAAGGGTTTAGTGAAAAAGAATTTAAAACCAACAATCTGGTCGATTCTGAGGGTATAAATTAAGCTAGTTAAGCAGCCTTAACCCAGGATATTGGCAAGATAACTATCAGGCTCTTGCAGTTTCATTTCTTCCTTCTTCTCTAAGGTTAGGGCATAACATCTTAACCCAAGACATCAGAGGTTTAAAAAAAGAACCCATGATAACAATAAAACAATTCTAAATAGTTCAGTGTGGATTGGAAACCAAGAACAGGGCAATGACTGTCAGACACATCTAGGTCCTATATTGCTAACAGATGGTGAACATTTCCATGGACTTAGGACTAGTTTAGATCAGAGTGAGACTCTCTCCCTCCCCCAACGAGAGGCTCTAATTAGTAGATAGGACATTAGAGCATGTTAAAATTTCAGGCCGACATCTTATTTGTTAGTTTTAGATTGAACTCATGCCTTAGGGTGACTGAACTTGTTTGTTGAAATACACACATGCTCACGCACACACTAAAAGAGTAACTCTAACTTTCTGTTCTATGGGGATCAAAATAAAGATTTTCAAAGTCCTCTAGAAAAGGGCTCCAAAGATTTGTTGGATATCAAATAGCTCCTTCAAGACAACATTTTGATGAGTTAAGTGTAAATGAATCAGAAACATATGGATTAAGTTTCCCTTGAAATACACAGGGGCTTAAAAATCAAAGAGGAAACAGTGCCTGGCCCAGGGTCTTGCAGGTTGTGCCAAACCCAACACATATGAGCTGCAGTTCAAGATATTTGAGGGATCCAAGGACGGGGCTGGCCTGACCCACGCCTAGTTCCTACCGTATTGAAATAAAGAACATAAGTCATGCCATTTATATTGCATTATTACTAAAAATTCCTTCTTCTTTGTGGTTTGAAAATTAACTAAACCAAGACTTACAAAAGAAAAATCCTGTAAATGGTGTCTGCAGCACAGAAAGCTCTCTAAAGTCTCAAAGAGCAAGTTCAAAATGTTCTCAGACCGTGTAGCTGTTATTGTCTGACAATGCAATAAAATCTGGGCATCAGCATAGCACCAAAGGCTGTTTAATGGTGGTTTAACTTCAGATATGCTCTTCTGAAATTCTCTGCAATATTGCCAGGAGGGGTATGTTGGAATAAAGAATAATTATTTCTAAAGATAAGTCATTCATTAATCAGCATTTCCAATCACTCCTATTTGCTACAGATAGTGGATTTTAAAAACTTCTAATTGGTTAATCAGTAAATTGCTGATGTAGGAAACTTACATTTAAATCTCATCATAGGAGACATATGCCCCAAATAAATTTGATCAGTTAAACACATAAATACTATCTAATTTTAATTTAGGTAGCTTTTATAATTAGCTAGCTTTTATCACTTGGGATAAATAATCAAATCTTAACATAATCTACTTTGAAGATATACCAATCTGGTGTTAACCAACCACATAACTAAATCCAGAAGTAAGCAAGGTGGTAAAGATTTATCATGCCAATTGAAAAATAGAAACACAATTATTCATTTTATATATTTGGTTTGTTTTAAACATATTAATTTTTAAAATAATAGCTAATTTGGCATTCAGAGAAAATTTAGAAAATACAGAGAAAGCATAGCACTGGGGAAAAGAATCACCAGGAATCTTGCCATCAAGAAATCACTTTCAAAATTATGGTGTCGTTGTCTATAATGCTGTAAATATTTTTTGGATCCCAAATTTTTCAGTTAATATACTGAAAACATATTTCCAAATCAGTAAACATATTGCTACTATGTCACTGCTTATAATGTGAAATTTCAATGTATAGTTCTACTCTGATTTACTTAACCAGGCATTCCAGATATAGTTTCCAATATTTAGCTACCAAAAACCCAACCTAGATGAGCATGTTTCATAACTAGTTCTGACTTGTGCCTTAAGATATGTTTCTAGAAGTGGAATTTGGGGGCAAAAGTATTTGCATGTTATAATTATATTGATATCATTATATTGATAAATTGTGTCCTAAGAGATGGCCTGACACAAAGCTGAAAACTAATTATTTGGTAAATGATGAAATTACCCCTAGAAAAGACAGTAACAATTACCTCTTTTTTGAGATAAAAAAGAGGTAATTTTTTTACCTTCCAGCCAAAATGAAGTATTACTAATCTTTTTTTTTTTTTAAGATTTTATTTATTTGTTTGACAGACAGAGATCATAAGTAGGCAAAGAGGCAGGCAAAGGGAGAGGGGGAAGCAGACTCCCTACGGAGCAGAGAGCCGGATGTGGGCCTCGGGTCTAGGGACCCTGAGACCATGACCTGCTGAAAGGAAGAGGTTTAACCCATTGAGCCCCCCAGGTGCCCTTACTATTCTTTTTAATCTTTGCTCATCATAAGGTCAAAAAAGGATGTTTACTTGATTTAATTTGTCTTTCCTTGACACTAATGAATTTGAATGTGAGTCCTATTTTTTAGGCACTTATATTTCTTCCTTGGTGGTTTTTTTATATATGACCTGTATTTGGTTTCGTTTTCGTTGGTATGTTTACTTTTCATAGATTTGTAGCTGTCCTTTATATTTTAAGATATTAACACTTTTTCACATTGGTTGCTCTATTGTCTGTGGCATTTAGAGACATTTACAATGTTTATTTAAATCCATCCATCAGTCTTTTCATTATGTGTCCTAATTGTGCTGTTCTTTTTTTTTTTTTTTAAGATTTATTTATTTATTTATTTATTTGACAGAGAGAGAGAGAGACAGTGAGGAGGGAACACAAGCAGGGGGAGTGGGAGAGGGAGAAGCAGGCTTCCCAGTGAGCGGAGATCCTGATGTGGGGCTCGATCCTAGGACCCTGGGATCATGACCTGAGCTGAAGGTCATGACTGAGCCACCCAGGCACTCCTGTGCTGTTCATTTTTAATGGTCTTCCCAAACTCACAATTATATAAATACCTTATTATTTATTTAGCAGTTCTTTAGTGATTTTTATGCTTAACTTTTTAAGGCATTTGTTTGTTTTGATGAATGGTATATTAAGGATCTATTTTTACATTAATTACTTAATTCAGCAAAAATTTACTGAAGTACTTGACATTGAGTTAGGCATTGGCTGTCCAATATTAACTCTTGAAATGCACAGACTCTAAGTTGGTCTCCATCATCCCCACCTGCTGGGCTCACATTTTTGTGTAATCCTGTCCCCTGAAGTATAGCTGGACCTGTGACTTGCTTATAACCAACAGAATGTGGCAAAGGCGATGGAATGTCACTCTCAACCTTGTATGGGATTCTGTCATGCTAGCCAACTCACTCTAGAGATCTGGCTGGCTTGATAAAGTAATCAGCCATCACAAGAAAACCCACATGGCAGGAAACTGAAGGTAGCCCCTACGGCTGGAGGGGCCTCCAGTGGACAGCCATCAAGGAGCTGGATCCCTCAGTTTCACAAATACAAGGAATTCTGCCAACAGCTTGAGTGAGTGTGGAAGATAATTCTTCCCGGGTGAAGCCTCCTGAGAAACCCAACCCAACCATAACCTTGATGACAACTTTGTAAGCCACTGACATTTCACTGGGTTAACCAGTGCCCAGACTCCTGATCCATGGAAACTGAGAGATGATAAATGTACCTCATTTTAAGCTGCTAAGTTTGTGGTAATTAGTTATGCAGCAATTAAAAACTAATATGCTGTGCATTACTTATAGAAACCTGTTCTTTCTCTCTTGATTTTAAACATCATGATGTTTAACATAATGATTTAAACATAATGATTTAAAAACATAATGATTTAAACATCATTAATTTTTGACACAAATTAAATGCATAAATTAGGAGATAATACATTTGAGCCTATAAATCCCAGAAACATTCAAAAAACAAACTGGGGGCACCTGGGTTGCTCAGTCCTTAAGTGGCTACCTTCGGCTCAGGTCATGATCCCAGGGTCCTGGGATCTAGCCCTGTGTAGGGCTTCCTGCTCAGTGGGAAGCCAGTTTCTCCTTCTCCTGCTCCTCTTGCTTATTATTCCCTCTCACACTGTGTCTCTGTCAAATAAACAAACAAATAATACAAAACAAAACAACCAAACTCTTCTAAATTATAGATTTAAACATTATTCTAGTTGTTATTCGTAGAACAAGTTTTGTGGTGATGATGTCATCTGCTAAACTAAGCAAGACTGTTGTTGTGGCCATGATGGGCCATCAGCAAATGTGGACAAAGTGTACTGATCCTAAGGAGACCCTATTCAGAACTTAGCTTATTTTAAGCTGAAAAGAAGAATTCAAAAGCTTATTTACAAAGATCTTTGACTACTGAGCAAGAGATATTCCAAGTGTCCAGCTAAAAACAAAGAAGTTGAAACAAAATTATAGAAACTTCAAGCAGTTATTACTAGTCCCTCCTCCAATGACTTTGTCCTTCTCTGATTTTTTCTGCTTTCAGGAGTACTTCTGAGTAAGTAAAAATTTTGTATATAAGTTGTAGTGTTTTTTTGTATTTTTTTTTTACCATTTTTAAATAGTTTTTTTTTAAGAACTGTTTTAGGTTCACAGCAAAATTGAATGGAAGGTGCAGAGACTTCACACATATCCCCTCCCCCTCCGTATGCATAGTCTGCACTATGGAAATCCCCCACTGGAGAGGAGGATTTGAACCCATGAACCTACACAACCAAAGCCCATGGTTTACATCAGGGTTCACTCTTAGTGCTGTGCATTTTATGGGTTTGGACAAATGCGTAATGACATGTGTCCACTATTACAGTATCATATAGAGTAGTTTCACTGCCCTAAAAATTCTTTTTGCCCTATCATCCCAGCTCTTCCCCAGAAATCACTGATATTTTTACTGTCTCCATAGTTTTGCCTTTTCCAGAATGTCATATATTTAGTATCATACAGCTTTTTCAGATTGGCTTCTTTCCTGTAATAATATGCATTTAAGGTTTATTATGCATTTTTGTTATTTGACAGTTCATTAGTTTTATTGTTGAATAACATTTTATTGTCTACATGAACCTTTCTTTATCCATTATCTTACTGAGACATCTTGGTTGCTTCCAAGTTTTGGCAATTATTAATGAAGTTCCTTAAACGTCCAGGTGCTGGTTTTTGTGTGGACATCAGTTTTCAACTCTTCTGGATAAATATCAAGGAGTGTGATTACTGGAGTGTAAGGTAATACGTTTAAGTTTGTAAGAAAGAGCTGAAGTGTCTTCCAAGCAGGCCATAACATTTTTCATTCCCACCAGCCATGAACAAAAGTTCCTGTTGCTTCACACCCTCACCAGCATTTAGTATTGTCAGTGTTTCGGATGTTTGCCAATTTGATAGGTATGCAATAGTATCTCATTTTAATTTGAAATCCCCTAATGATGTAAGATGTTAAATATCTTTTCATATGCTAATATGACATCTGTATATCTTCTTTATTGAGGTGCCTGTTCAGGCCTTTGGCTCATTTTCTGATCAGGCCATTTGTTTTCTTACTGTTAAATTTTAAGAGCTCTTCATGTATTTCAGATAGCAGTTCTTTATCAGATATGACTTTTGAAATATTTTCTCACAGTATGTGGTTTGTTTTCTCATTATTTTGATAGTATCCTTTGCAGAACAGAAGTTTTTTTATGTTTTGTTGTTGTTGTCCTTGTTTGTTTGTTTTAAGTTTTAATGACATCCAGCTTAGCAATTATTTGTTTCATGGATTGTGCCTTCGAAAAAGTCATCACCAAATCCAAGAACATCTAGATTTTTTTTCCCTGTATTTTCTTCTAAAATGATATAGTTTTACAGTCTGCATTGAGCTCTATGACCCACTTTGAGTTAGTTTTTGAGAAAGGTCTGCGTTCTACATGTAGGTGTATCTTTTTATATGTGATCATCCAGTTGTTCAAGTACATTTGTGGAAAGAGAATCTTTACTCCACTGTAATGCCTTTGTTCCTTTGCCAAAAGTCAGTTGATTATATTTATGGGGGGTCTATATCCAGGCTCTCTCTTCTATTTCATTAACCCTATTCGTCTATTCTTTCACCAATAGTACTCTGTCTTTTTGTCATTGCTGTCTTTAGTGTCCTTTATTAGGATGTGTATGTCTGACCCAACATGGCACTGAGAGACTGTTGCTCAGACATGGGCAACAGTACTAATAACTATGAAACAGACTGTGTTTAGGTGTCAAATTTCTCTGTGCAAACATTTAATCTACTCAAGGTATTAAGTAGGTTTTCAAGGGAAAATCTCTTTGTATAATTATAAACTCCTAGTAACTGGTGGAGTAAACCTCAAAACTAGGTCTTTAGACTTCACATCCAAAGACCTTTATGCTATATTACATTGTTTCTTTATGTGATAGGATTTAAGGGATGATGACTGACTTATTCCTGGCAACCCTTTGGGAAACTGGCAAAACTGAAGCTGTACCAGCCCCATCTGTCTCTCCTATTTCTGCTGAACAACCTCTTGGTCCACACTCTTCATGCTGTTCTCTCAAGATGTAGACCACAGGGTTTAACATGGGCATGATGATGATATAAAACATGGCCACCATATTGTCCTCAGTAAAAGTGATGAAAGACCTTTGGTAGAAGAAAATGCAAGGGACAAAGAGCAAACTGAAAAACCATTTTGTCGACATTGACAGAATAAATAGCTGGGGTTTTGAATAGGATTATGTTGAACCTATAGTTCAGTTTGGGAAGAACTGACATCTGACGTCTTGACAATATTGATTCCTCCCATCTGTGAACATGTAATATCTTTCCATTTATTTAGTTCTTTGACTTTGATCATCAGAGTTTTGAGATTTCCTCATAGGTATTACACATATTTTATTATATTTATACCTAAGTATTTTATTTTGGGAGGAGAGATGTTATGTAAATGGCACTGTAATTTTAATTTTAAATTTAAATTCTACTTGTTCATTACTGGTATATAGGAAAGTGAAAACATTTTATATTAATTTTATATACTGCAACTGTGCTATAATCACAGCAGCAGAAGTTCTTTTTATTTATTTATTTTTTTGCCCATCTTTTAGATTTTCTACATAGCTTATCATATCATCTGGAAGCATATACAGTTTTATTTCTTCCTTCCCATCTCTGTACCTTTCATTTCTTTCTCTTGTCTAGTTGCATTAGCTAGGACTACCAGTGAGAGAGGGCATCCTTGTCTTGTTCTTAATCTTAGTGGGAAAGCCTCAAATTTCTCATCTTTAAGTACAATGTTAGCTATAGGTCTTTTGTAAGTGTTTTTTATCAAGTTGAATAAGGTCTTGTCTATTCCTATTTGTTGAGAGATATTATCATAAATGAATGTTAAATTTTGTCGAATGCTTTTACTGCATCTATTAATATGATCATGTGGTTCTTACCCTTTAGCTTGTTGATGTGATGGATTAAATTAATTGATTTTTTTAATGTTGAGCCAGCCTTGCATACCAGGGATAAATCTCACTTTATCATGGTGTATAAATATTTTTATAAGTTGTTGAATTTGATTTGGAGATATTTTGTTGAGGAGTTTTATATCTATGTCCATGAAAGATATTTGTTTGTAGGATAATTTTTGCAGTCTCTTTGTTTGGTTTGGTATTAGGATAGTTTGGTATTAGCAAGCATTGTTCCTGTTTCTATCTTCTGGAAGATGTTCTCTCTTAAATGTTCAATAGAATTCATCAGTTAACCTGTCTGGACCCAGTGCTTTTTGTTTTGAAAACTTATTGATTACTGATTCAATTTCCTTAATAGATACAGGCCAATTGAAATTGTCTAATTCTTTTTGTGTAAGTTTTGGCAACTTGTATCTTTGAAGGAATTTGTCCATTCCGCCTAGGTTATTAGATTTGTGGGCATGGAATTTTTAAAAATATTCTTTTATATACTTTTAATGTCTATGGGATCTGTAGTGGTGTCTTCTCTTTCATTTCTGATAATAGTAATTTGTGTCTTCTCTCTTTTTTTCTTAGTTAACTTGGATAGAATCTTACTGATTTTAAGATCTTTTTATAGAACCAGGATTGGGTTTCATTGATTTTTCTCTATTTATTTCCTGCTTTCAATTTCATTGACTTCTGCTTAATTTTTATTCTTTCTTTTCTTCTTCTTTGTATTTAATTTGTTTTTCTTTTCCTGAGGTGAAAATTTAGATTATTGATTTTGGATGCTTCTTTTCTAATACATGTATCTATGTATTCTATAAATTTTCCTCTAGCCATTGCTTTTGCTGCATTCTTTAAATTTGAAAAGTTATATTTTAATTTTCATTTAGATCAAAATATTTTTTAATTTCTCTGGAGACTTCTCCTTTAACCCCTGTGTTATTTAGAAGTTTTTTGTTCAATCTCCAAGTATTGAAAGATTTTCCAGTTATCTTTCTATTTTTGATTTCTAGTTTAATTCCTTTGTGGTCTGATTGAGCACATCATATGATTTCTATTCTTTTAAATTTAAATAAATTAAGGTGTATTTTATGGTGTAGAATATAATCTATCTTGGTAAATGTCAAATGTGAGCTTGAAAAGAATGTGTATTCTTCTGTTTTGGAATTAAATGGTCAATAAATGAGAATTATATCCAGTTGATTGATTGTGCTGTCAAGTTCAACTATGTCTTTATTGATTTTCTGCCTGCTTGCTTTGTCCAGTTTTGATAGAAAGGTGTTGAAGTCTCCAACTATAATTTTGGATTGATACATTTTTTCTTACAGTTTTAATAGTTTTGACCTCATATGTTTTGATGTTTTGTTGTTAGGTGTATTCACATTTTGGATTACTCAGTCATCTGGAAGAATTACCTCTTCATTATTATTCAATACTCTTTATCTTTGATAACTTCTGTTGCCCGAAAGTTTTCTCTCTCTGAAAATAAGTTACTTCTTCTTTCTTTTGATTAATGTTACCATGGTAAATCTTCCTTTATCCTTTTACTTTTAATCTATATATGTCTTCATAGTCAAAGTGTGTTTCTTGTAGACAACATATGGTTGTCTTATTTTTTTGATCCAATTTGACGATCTCTTTATTTGAATAGATTTTCTTTAAAGTTTTATTTATTTATTTATTTGAGAGAAAGGGAGAGAGTGAGACACTGCATGCACTGCAGGAGGGGCAGAGGGAGAGAATCTTCAAGCAGATTTCCTGCTGAGCACAGAACCCCATGTGTGGCTTGATCTCATGATCCATGAGATCATGACCTGAGCTGAATGAAACCAAGAGTCCAATGCTTAACCATGTAAGCCACCCAGGTGCCCCCACACCATTGATTTTTAAAGAGATTATTGATATAATGGATTAGTATCTACCATATTTTTACCATTTTTTAATTGCTGGCATTGTTCTTTGTTTCTGTATTTGTCTTCCACTTTTTTCTACTTTTTGTGGTTTTAATTGGACATTTTATATAATTTCATTTTCTCTCTTTTCTTACTATAGCAATCATACTTTCTTTATCTTTCAAGTGGTTGCCTTACCACTTGTTTGAAAGACAAATTTACAACTAATATAAATCTACTTACAAATAACACTGTATCACTTCACAGGTAGTGCAGGTACCTTGGAAAAACAAAGTAATCCTAATTTCTCCTTCCTGTCCCTTATACTGTTGCTTTTACTAAGTTCATTTATACATAAACATTCATAAACATATATACCAAATACACTGTTGACATTATTATTTAAAACAAACTTATCTGTTAGATCAATTAAAAATAAGAAAAATAAGTGGAAGTTTATTTTATCTTCATTTATTTCTAATTCAATGGGCCTCCTTTCTGTATACTAGTTTCTGACCTATATAAATTTTTTTCTCTAAAGATTTTCTTTCAACTTTTGCAATGCAGGTTGACTGGAACCAAATTCCCCCAATTTTTGTTTGTTTGTTTGTAAATCCTTTCTCCTTCACTTTTGGTGGATGATTTCTCAGGGTGATTTCTAGATTGGTGTTTTTGTTCCCCTTTCCCACCCAAGACTTCAACTGTTTTACTTCATTCTCTTCTTGCTTTCATGACTTCTGAGAAGCTAGATATAATTCTTATTATTACTCTTTTATAAGTAAGTGTTTTCCCTCTGGCTTCTGGCAAAATTTTTCTTTGTCTTTGGTTTTGTTATTGTTGTTGTTGTTTTGGCATTTTAACATGATAACCTTGATGTAAATGTTTGTTTGTTTTTGGTATTTATAATGTTTGCTGTTCTCTGAGCTTCATAGATCTGTGGTGTGGTGTTTGACATTAACTGAGTAATTCTCAGTCATTGTTGCTTCTACTATTGCTTCTGTTCCTTTCTTCTCTGTCTAGTATTCTAATTATGCCTATGTTGTTTTTTATAGTTGTCCATGTTCTTAGATATACTGTCTGTTTTTTCAGTCTTTTATCTCTTTGCATTTCCATTTTGAAAGTTTCCATTGACATATCCTCAAGCTCACAGATTCTTTCCTCAGCCATATCAGCTTTCCTAATGAGCTCACCAAGAGACATTCTTCACTTCTATTACAGTGTTTTTCATCTCTAGAATTTCTTTTTCACTCTTTTTTAGAATTTACATTTCTCTGCTTACATTGCCCATCTGTACTTGCATGCTGTCTACTTTATCAATTAGAGCCCTTAGCATATACTAATCACAGTTGTTTTAAATTGTCAGGTTGATAGTTCCAACATCCCTGCCATGTCTGAGTCTAGTTCTGATGCTTGCTTTGTTTCTCCAAACTGTGTATTTTTAATTTTAATATGCCTTGAAATTTTTTTCTTGATAATTGGACATGATGTGCTGGGAGAAAGGAAATACAACAGAACTTAAGTAATAAAATGGAAAGTAGTGAGGGAAGGGAAGTGTTCTATAGTCCTATGATTAGGTCTTAGTCTTTCAATGAGACTGTTTCTCTAGACTATAAACTTCACGAGGGGTTTCTCAGTCCCTCACGCCCTGAGACAGGACTGGATGGCTTGAGATAGCTGGAGTTGTGTATTTCCCTTCTCCATGTGGAGGGTTAGAGTCTCACTTCCCCTGGGTCACTTATGTTCTGATAAACTTCCAAGCATTTAGGCTCTGGTAAAATAGTTTCTCTTGAGGGTAGGCTTCATTAAGTAGAATAGAATGTTCTGGCATTTATCAAAATGGTTCCTTTTCTTTTCTTCCTACCATAAGCCTGAAGAGATTTTTCCCTGTTATTCACTGTGAGAACCTGATTGAGTTACTAGAAGCAAAGTTCACTAATCTGACTGGGATCTCTTAGAGGGCTTTTTTTTAAGATTCTTTATTTATTCATTTGACAGACAGAGATCACAAGTAGGCAGAGAGGCAGGCAGAGAGAGAGAGGAGGAAGCAGGAGCCCGATGCGGGGCTTGATCCCAGGATCCTGGGATCATGACCTGAGCTGAAGGCAGAGGCTTTAACCCACTGAACCACCCAGGTGCCCCTCCTAGAGGTTTTTAATCTCTGATATGTCCACACTGAGCCTCTAGCAATTCATCAATTACATTTAGCTTTTCTTTCACTGACACTGGTTCCAATGCAGGTTTGCTCATGGATTCCTGCTCTGGCATATTCTGATTATATTATTCACCTTTCTGTCTCTGCAATTTGAAAGTTAGCCATTTGCTCTATGACCTCATTTCTCTGATGGATCTAAGAAGGGTTGTAGATTTTTTAGTTTGTTCAGCATGGAATGGTGACACACGTTCCTTTCACCATTTTTCCCCCAATCTTTTAATTTTTTTATTAATTATTTTCATTAACATATAATGTATTATTTGCCCGAGTGGTAGGTACAGGTCTGTGAATCATCAGGCTTACACACTTCACAGCACTCACCATATCACATACCCTCCCCAATGTCCATAACCCAACCACCCTTTCCACTCCCCTGCCCCCCAGCAACCCTCAGTCTATTTTGTAATATTAAGAGTCTTTTATGGTTTGTCTCTTTCCCTATCCCATCTTGTTTCATTTTTTCCTTCCCTATCCCCCAAGCCCCTCACTCTACCTCTCAAATTCCTCATATCAGGGAGATCATATATAATTGTCTTTCTCTGGTTGACTTATTTCACTCAGCATAATACCCTCTAGTTCCATCCACACTGTTGCAAATGGCAAGATTTCATTTCTTTTGATGGCTGCATAGTATATATATAACACATCTTCTTTATCCATTCATCTGTTGATGGACATCTAGGTTCTTTCCATAGTTTGGCTATTGTAGACATTGCTGCTATAAACATTCAGGTGCATGCACCCCTTCAGATCACTACATTTGTATCTTTAGGGTAAATATCCAGTAGTGCATTTTCTGGATCATAGGGTAGCTCTATTTTCAACTTTTTGAGGAACCTCCATGCTGTTTGCCAGAGTGGTTGCACCAGCTTGCATCACCACCAAAAGTGTAGGAGGGTTCCCCTTTCTCTGCATCCTCTCCAACATCTGTCATTTCCTGACTCGTTAATTTTAGCTGTTTGACTACTGTGAGGTGGTATCTAATTGTGGTTTTGATTTGTATTTCCCTGATGCCGAGTGATGTTGAGCACTTTTTCATGTGTCTGTTGGCCATCTGGATGTCTTCTTTGCAGAAATGTCTGTTCATGTCCTCTGCCCATTTCTTAATTGGATTATTTGTTCTTTGGGTGTAGAGTTTGATAAGTTCTTTATAGATCTTGGATACTAGCCCTTTATCTGATATGTCATTTGCTAATATCTTCACTGATGCTAAGCAATATTCTGTCAGTTGTCTTTTGGTTTTGTTGACTGTTTCCTTTGCTGTGCAAAAAAGATTTTGATCTTGATGAAGTCCCAATAGTTCATTTTTGCCCTTGCATCCCTTGCCTTTGGCGATGTTTCTAGAAAGAACTTGCTGTGGCTGAGGTCAAAGAGGTTGCTGCCTGTGCTCTTCTCAAGGATTTTGATGGATTCCTGTCTCACATTGAGGTCTTTCATCCATTTTGAGTCTATTTTTATGTGTGGTGTAAGAAAATGGTCCAGTTTCAAAAAAAAAAAAAAAGAAAAGAAAAGAAAATGGTCCAGTTTCATTCTTCTGCATGTGGCTGTCCATTTTCCCAACACAATTTGTTGAAGAGACTGTCTTTTTTCCATTGGACATTCTTTCCTCCTTTGTCAAAGATTAGTTGACCATAGAGTTGAGGGTCTATTTCTGGACTCTCTACTCTGTTCCATTGATCTATGTGTCTGTTTTTGTGCCAGTACTATACTGTCTTGATGATTACAGCTTTGTAATAGGCCTTCAAGTGTGGAATTGTGATGCTACCAACTTTGGCTTTCTTTTTCAACATTCCTCTGGCTATTTGGGGTCTTTTCTGGTTCCATATAAATCTTAGCATTATTTGTTCCATTTCTTTGAAAAACATGGATGGTATTTTGATAAGGATTGCATTAAATGTGTTGATTACTTTAGGTAGCATAGACATTTTCACCATATCTGTTCTTCCAGTCCATGAGCATGGAACACTTTTCCATTTTTTTTGTGTGTCTTCCTCAATTTCTTTCATGAATACTTTATAGTTTTCTGAGTATAGATTCTTTGCTTCTTTTGTTAGGTTTATTCCTAGGTATCGTATTCCTAGGTATTCCTAGGTATCGTATGGTTTTGGGTGCAATTGTAAATGGAATTGACTCCTTAATTTCTTTTTCTTCTGTCTTGCTGTTGGTGTATAGAAATGCAACTGCTTTCTGTACATTGATTTTATATCCTGACACTTTACTGAAATCCTGTATGAGTTCTAGGATTTTGAAGTCGGGTCTTTTGGGGTTTCCACATAAAGTATCATGTCATCTTCAAAGAGTGAGAGTTTGAATTCTTCTTTACCTTTTCAGATACCTATTATTTCTTTTTGTTGTCTGATTTCTGGGGCTAGGACTTCTAGTAGTATGTTGAATAGAAGTGGTGATAATGGACATCCCTGCCATGTTAATGACCTTATGGGAAAAGCTCTCAGTTTTTTCTCCTTTGAGAATGATATTTGCTGTGGATTTTTCATAGATGGTTTTGATGAGATTGAGGTATGTTCCTTCCATCCCTAAACTTTAAAGAGTTTTTTTTTTAAGATTTTTATTTATTTACTTGATAGACAGAGAGAGATCACAAGTAGGCAAGAGAGGCAGGCAGAGAGAGAGGGGGAAGCAGGATCCCTGCTGAGCAGAGAGCCCGATGTGGGTCTCGATCCCAGGACCCCGAGATCACGACCCGAGCTGAAGGCAGAGGCTTAAACCACTGAGCCACCCAGGCGCCCCATAAAGAGTTTTGATCAAGAAAGAAAGGATGCTGTACGTTGTCAAATGCTTTTTCAGCATCCATTGAGAGTATCATATGATTCTTGTTCTTTAATTAATGTATTGTATCACATTAATTTGCAGATGTTGAATCAACCTTGCAGCCCAGGAATAAATCCCACTTGGTCGTGGTGAATAATCCTTTTAATGTATTGTTGGATCCTAGTGGTTAGTATTTTGGTGAGAATTTTCACATCTGTGTTCATCAAGGATGTTGGTATGTAATTCTCTTTTTTGATGGAGTCTTTGTCTGGTTCTGAGAGCAAGGTAATGCTGTCCTCATAAAATGAGTTTGGAAGTTTTCCTTCTATTTCTATTTTTTGGAACAGTTTCAGGAGAATAAGTATTAATTCTTTTTTAAATGTTTGGTAGAATTTCCCTGGGAATCTGTCGGGTCCTGGGCTCTTGTTTGTGGGGAGATTTTCGATGACTGCTTCAATCTCCTTACTGGTTATGGGTCTGTTCAGGTTTTCTATTTCTTCCTGGTTCAGTTGTGGTAGTTTATATGTGGTAGTTTATATGTTTTTAGGAATGCATCCATTTTCCAGATTGTCAAATTAGCTGGCGTATATTTGCCCATAATATGTTCTTATAACTGGTTGTATTTCCTTGGTGTTGGTTGTAATCTCTTCTCTTTCATTCATGATTTTATTTATTTGGGTCCTTTCTCTTTTCTTTTTGATAAGTCTGGCTAGGGTTTTATCAATCTTATTAATTCTTTCAAAGAACCAGCTCCTAGTTTCATTGATCTGTCCTACTGTTCTTTTGGTTTCTATTTCATTGACTTCTTTTCTGATCTTCATTATTTCTCTTCTCCTACCAGGTTTAGGCTTTCTTTGCTGTTCTTTCTCCAGCTCTTTAGGTGAAGTGTTAGGTTGTGTACTTGAGACCTTTCTTATTTCTTGAGAAAGCCTTTTGTCCCTTTATACTTTCCTCTCAGGACTGCCTTTGCTGTGTCCCACAGATTTTGAAATGTTGTGTTTTCATTTTCATTTGTTTCCATGAATTTTTTCAATTCTTCTTTAATTTACTGGTTGACCCATTCATTCTTTTGTAGGATACTCCTTAGCCTTGATATATTTTAATTCTTTTCATCTTTCCTTTTGTAATTGAGTTCTAGCTTCAGAGCATTGTGGTCTGGAAATATGCAGAGAATGATCCCAATCTTTTGGTGACCAGGGATGTGATCTATTCTGGAGAATGTTCCATGTGCACTAGTGAAGAATGTGTATTCTGTTGCTTTGGGATGGAATGCTCTGAATAGATCTGTGATGTCCATCTGGTCCAGTGTGTAATTTAAGACCTTTATTTCCTTGTTGATCTTTTGTTTGGATGATCTGTCCATTTCAATGAGGAGGGTGTTAAAGTCCCCTATTATTATTGTATTATGGTCAATGTATTTCTTTGATTTTGTTATTAATTAGTTTATATAGTTGGTTCCTCCCATGTTAGGGGCATAGATATTTAAAATTGTTCAATATTCTTGTTGGAAAGACCCTTTAAGTATGATATAATGTCCTTCCTCATCTCTTATTATAGTCTTTGGCTAAAAATCTAATTTATCTGATATAAGGATTGCCACCCCAGCTTTCTTTTGGTGTACATTAACATGGTAAATTGTTTTCCACCCCCCACTTTAAATCTGGAAGTGTCTTTGGGTCTAAAATGAGTTTATTATAGACAGCATATTGATGAGTTTTGGTCTTTTATCCATTCTGATACCCTGTGTCTTTTGATTGGGGACATTTCTACCATTTACATTTGGGGTAACTATTGAAAGATACGAATTTAGTGCCATTGTATTGCCTATAAGGTTACTGTTACTGTATATTGTCTGTGTTCATTTCTGGTCTACTACTGTTAGGCTTTCTCTTTGCTTAGAGAACCGCTTTAAGTATTTCCCCTGGTTTGGTGTTTGCAAATTCTTCTAATTTTTGTTTGTCCTGGAAGCTTTTTATCTCTCCTTCTGTTTTCAATGGTAGCTTAGCTGGATATAGTATTTTTGGCTCCATATTTTTCTCATTTAGTGCTCTGAATATATCATGACAGTTCTTTTTGGTGTGCCAGGTCTCTGGATAAGTCTGCTGCCATTCTAATATTTCTACCATTGTGTATTATAGACTTCTTGTCCCGAGCTGCTTTCAGGATTTTCTCTTTGTCACTAAGACTTGTAAGTTTCACTCTTAGATGATGGGGTGTGGACCTATTTTTATTTTTGAGTGGAGTTCTCTGTACCTTCTGGATTTTGGTGCTGTTCCCTTTGCCATATTAGGGAAATTCTCTACTATAATTCACTCCAATATACCTTCTGCCCATCTTTCTCTTTTTTCTTCATCTGAAATCCCAATTATTCTAATATTATTTTGCTTTATGGTCCAGTAGTTGTTTGTCTCTCTTTTGCTCAGCTTCTTTATTCTCTCTCATTTGGTCTTCTATATCACTAATTCTCTCTTCTGTCTCATTTATCCTAGCAGTAAGAGCCTCCATTTTTTACTGCACTTCCTTAATAGCTTATTTTTTTATTTTTTTATTTCAACTTTGTTAGATTTTTATTCTTTTATTTCTCTAGAAAGGGATTTTATTTCTCCAGACAGGGTTTCTCTAATATCTCCCATGCCTTTTTTTGAGCCCAGCTAGCATCTTGAGAATTGTCATTCTGAACTCTAGTTCTGACATACTACCAATGTCCATATTGACTAGGTCCCTAGCCATTGGTATACTGCCTCTTCTTCTTCTTTTTTTTTTTTTTTTTTTGGGTGGTGAGTTTTCCCACCTTGTCATTTTATCCCATAAGAATATATGAATGAGAGAATAAAATACTTAAAGGGTGGCAAAGACCCCAGAAAAATGTATGCTAACCAAATCAGAAGAGATCCAAAACCAGGGGGAGAAGAAGGGGGGAAAAAAGATAAAAATAAAAAATAAAAAATTATATATAATATACATATTATATATATTTATGTATATATTAAACTGGTGAATACAACAGAGCCACCCACTTGATTTTGGGTGTATTTTGGTCTCTTAGAAGAAATTACCTCTCAAAAATGTAAAGAAAGAAAAACTTATATAATACAAAAATAAGGGTAAACATGATGAAGGGATAGAATATAACTGCAAAGATGAAAATTTTTAAAAAAATTCTAAAAAAGGAATTGATAAGTTGGTGGGAAAAAGAAAAAAAAAGAGGGAATATGCTCAGGCTGGAAACTATAACAAAGCCATCTGTTAGATTAGAGTATATTTTGATCTATTAGAAGAAGCTGTATCCCAAAATTATGTAGAAAAAGTAACCTATATGTATACAAATAATAAGTTTAAATACAATGAAGGGATAAAATATGGCTATAACAATGAAGGTTTAAAAAGATATTTTTTTAGAAAGGTATTGTTAAGATAAGCTAGTTAAAAATGCTAAAAGAGGAAAGAGGAAGTTAAAAAATAAAATTAAAAAGAATTTAAGTTTGCAAGACTAAAGGATCATGGGGAAAAGCCATGAATTTTAATTTAAAAATATTTTCATAGACTCACAGTTTTCTATCTTATTCAATAGGATATAATCTATTATTACTATAGTTTATTTTAATACTGAAATCCCCCTTCCCATTTTGGTAATGGGAATTCCTTTAAAGCTGGCATCTGTATCCTTTTGGTATGTCTCCATAATTTCTGCCACAGTAAGATAGCCCAGACTTACCTTGTATTTTTTTTGCCCTAGTCCTGAATCAGCCATTTCTTCAAAGAGCCCTTTTCACTAATAGAATGGTATTTAGAAGCCAAGTTCTGAGAGCTGGGTGTCCTCATTACTATTTTTATATTGCTTCTCCCAACCTCTCTCATTGGATAGAGAGAGGAAACCTATATAACATACACACACACACACACACACACACACACATTTTTAAGCTCTAGGGTCCAATGATAATGGTATCAGAACCCAGTGTTCACCCACTGCATAGAACAAGAGAGCTTTGGCGGCATATCTTTGGCAAGGGATAAGGAAGGAGAGCCAGTAACTTTCCTTGCTATGGTGGAAAGCATTGTTTAGAAAAGGGTCAGCCAGATTTGGGAAGCAAGTGTTTTGGGAAGTTTGAGTTCTGATCAGATGAATCTATCTGGAAGCCCTTTGGAGTAACCATGGAATTGGAAAATATCATCCCTGATATGAAGGACCAGGCTGAGAAACAGAATGCTAAGGAATAGAACAATAATCAGGGAGAAGTTGACCATTTAAAAAGAAAACAATAGAGATTTCATGGGGGGGAAAAGACCATATAATATAGAATAGAAATAATACAGAGGGACCGAAAAACTACTCTCCTGAGGGAAGGACTTGAATTTGGATACCTAAAGAATCTACTGGTTATCTGTAGAAGAATGACCATAGACAAATGCCTAGAAATGCAAATAAAATTCTTCAATTATTACTACCACATATAATAAGTATTTCTAAATATATGTATTAATACCTGATCCCAATACCAGACCCTGGGTAAGAAGTGTCCCACAATCTCTGTTGTCTTCTTAAAGAAGCCACATTGTTGTCTTGGTTTTCAGGGGAGGTGTTTCATATCAGTCCTCGGTGTCCTTTTAAAACTCAATTCCATCTGTAAGACATCTAGTAGAAATTCTTGGAATTTTCCATCACTTGGGAGGCACTCTTCCTCAACTTACAACACTGAGGCAAGTTTTATGATGTTAATGATGGTGATTTTCTTTTTCCCTCTTTGTAAAATTTCTTTGGAAATTGATTTATTTTGGAGTTAGAAATGAAAGGATCAACTATCTCTTCTTATACCATTCATTTTGTGGGACATCTATTTGATCATTGTATGATATTTCCTTTAAACTTCTCTGATATTATTTTTAAAAAAATGTCACAGCCAAGACATCCAAAAGTAGATTAGTTCTAAGTTTGCTCTTCTTGTGGTATCTTCCTCATAACAGATTGGCACAGATCATTGCCCACTTCTAAAGAATTACTCCATGATAACAAGTGGTCATTTGTTATTTGGCTTAAATTTTGCCAAGGGTGTGCCCTGGACAAGACACTGGACTTAAAAATCAGGACCCCCTGTTCTCTGACCCATTTAGAAGGGTAGATTTCAAATACTCCCAAGGTGTTAATGGCAGTTTCACTTTACACAGTGTTTCTGGCCTTGTTTTAGAAGCTCTGCCAAATTTAGCTTTGCTTTGTTTTAGTGACGCCATTGAGGCTAATGGAATATTGTTAGGAATTAAAACCAGAACTTGACTTCAAGGCCAAAAGCTGAAATTCTGATAGGAAAAGTCCACTAAAATACCAAATTTCTTTAAAATTGTGATGCATTCTTGTGAAGATTCAGATAGAAAAAGGTTTAAAAATATCTGACCTTCAGAAGAGAGAAAGGACTGTTAGGATATTACTTTTGTATGCAAAAACCGTAAGCTATAGTTTAAACTGAAGTATTAAAAAAAATCTCTTAAATTTTCAGCTGTTGCTATAAGATTGGCTAACTAAGATTATATGGTCATAGAAAATTCAGAACACCAAGAGTCTAAAAACCTAGTTTTGAGGGACCTATTCATAAATTACTACTTAAGTGAAATTTTACAAAATGTGTAATATTGTTATACCTCAGTTTACTCATTTGAACAATGGAATAATTTTATCTGTCCTAGCTTCTTCAAAGGGTTGTTCTGGAAATCAGACATGATGCAAGTTAAGACCTTCTATAAATTCTAAAAAGCACACAGAAATGAGTAGTCTTATTTAGCTTTTATTACTGTCTTAACATCTGCTGAAGATTTACACTGTGACCTATAGCAAATTTCTTCTTATCGGCCTAGACTCAATTTTGCAATTTCCTGAAATGTCAGTTTACCCCCAAAGAATCTGTTTCTATCTCAGAAATAGTAAATAATATATATTTTGAAAGTCCTAGGGTTAGTTAAAAATGGTGAGATTAGTGTCAGTTGTGCAATACAAATCCTAGAAACCTAAAAATTAAGCCAGATTTTGCCAGTGAACTAGGCCAGTGGGTTAAACATTTTAGCTGTGTAAAGTTTATACAAGTGAAATTTACTTACACCTATTATGTGACCTAGATAGCATCAAATGACTCTACAGAGCAAGCAGCCCCTCGGCTTTTGGCTCCTGTGCAAGAGCTCAGCTTGGAAGATGCTGATCTTCAAAATTCTTTTTTGGACCATGGGATCTTTGGAAGTATAGTATTAATATATAAAGGAGCCACTGCTTTGTGGAAGCAACAGGGTTGTAGGGTCCATTTCACCTGTGCCACTTTGTTGTTAGTGTCCTGATAGGAGGGATTGTACAGAGTATAGTTGAGAAACCTTTAATCTATTGACTTTCTTTCTTTTTTTTTTTTCCAATTATCCATTTTTTATAAATTTAATTTATTTTTTTCAGTGTTCCAAAATTCATTATTTATGCACCACACCCAGTATTCCATACAATACATGCCCTCCATAATAACCACCACCTTTCTTACCTGATGCAAGAATCGCTTCTATAGAGCTTATCAGGCATCTATTGTCTACTGTTTTCTGTCACCTCTTAAAGAGGCGGTATGCTTTGATAGTCAGCAGTTCTAATTATTGGAAAATGGACCCCTGGTGGAGCTGAGAAGTCAGTCCATGCAGTGTTGACATTCTGCTGCTGGTTTTGTAATTTCAAGCAACTCAGACCCAGGCTCCCCTTTCTTGTTATGACTACTTCCCTCCAGGTGTAGACAATAGTCAAGTCTCTTACATCTCTTCTCCACGACAAACATTCCTAGTTTCCCCGATTTTTTCCAATCTCTTCATTACGTTAGCTACTGCCCGTGAGACTAACAGTTACTTGTCAATATCCTTCTTAAAATTGAGGTCTCAGACTTGAATCCAACATACCTGATTTGGTCTCCTCAGCACATGCTCCCTAGAAGCATTGTTACCTCAAAACAGCACCTTTTACACCATCTACCAGCCAACATTCAATAGCTTAGAGTTAGTTTCTAGCCTGAAAGTGGTTCAATAAACAATACGCTGGGCTAAGGTTTGTTACTAAGTGTGGGAAACCTAATATTGTTATTATTAGGGCGTATTACCAGGAAATGCTTCTGTAATTTCTTACCTGTCCATGTTGATTCCCCACCCCACCACCCTCCTTGTTTCCTATATCCTTTTTATTCTTTCTATTTCAGTCACTCCTGAACTACCTATTTGCTCTCCAAATGACTGTCAAAGAAGCCTATTGACCTTACTAGATGTTGACAGTCTTCAGCCTTTGTAATCAGATAGGGGCTAGATTTTATCACTGAATTTTTCACTGACCAGTGGAGCTTGTCTGATGCCAACACTTGGTGATTAAAGTAGCTTTGTGGAAAAGGCTTACACCCGTTTAAAGCCATTTTATCTACTTCACAATTCCAAGAGGCATCAAATAGAAGTAAATCAGTGTATTTTAGAATTTTCCAAGTTGGGATTTTGGGCTTTCACACTATAACCATTCAGTGGCCTTCTGGTGTCCCAGATGGGGATATATTGAACCAATCAAATACTGTATTCCATTAAACAGTTGAGAAGAGTCTATGAATATAGTAGCAGCTGAACAGGGTATTATTGCCTTTTTTTTCCCCAAAGGTCCACATATGTAAAAATATTTACTCTCATTTTAAGCATTCTTTCTTGAGCCTCTGTGGAATTGGTGAGTTTTGAGACACAAAGGAAGGAAAAGAGAAGTAAACAGCTTCTACAGCATGTCGGAAGCCAGCTTCTCTGGAACCCTATTTCCCCCAGGGTGACAGTTGAAGTCTTTCCGTGAGAACCTGTAGTGGGTGGAACAGCAGTTAAACTAGCTCACTTTTACAATTCTCTCTTATTTCCGGGATCATACCATTGGTGATTCTAAAACTTCTGAATGCAAGGCTGCCGTAATTGAGGTCATGCTGCAATCCCTCCAAGCAGCACCTTCCGATTGGCATCTTTTCATAATTCTAAATCAACAATCACATGAGTGGAAGAACTAGATAAGAGGTCCCTAAATATGGGGGAGCCAGGTGGTGGGTATTGGGGAGGGCACGTATGGCATGGAGCACTGGGTGTGGTACAAAAACAATGAATTCTGTTAACGCTGAAAAGAAATTAAAAAAAAAATTTTTTTTAAGTCCCTAAATAACGAAATTCAAAGAGGGAATGCCCTTCTGTAAGCTGGCAAATGCAAGAGTCTTCTTCTTGTTGATCCAGACAGCTGCCCTTCCGTCTCTCCCTCTTCCTGCTGATACAGGAACTGGCCCATTGAAGTAGAAGTTACTTTACGCCAAAGGGACACAATGTCTTATCTATAATGAGTAACAGAATGTGAACATTTAAAATGCACATGTAGTTTTCAGTAGGTCACACCCAGAACTTTTCACCATGGCATTACAATACATTGGAAGGAACAAAATCAGCGAGAAACAAATTTGGGGGATAAAAATATTGAAAAGGTTTCTGAAGTTATGTTGAAACATTTTTTACTTGGTTGGTTATCAACAGATGGTTGCATGTGTTGAGTAACTTAACCCAAGTCAAACTGTACTTGTATAAAACATCACTATTTCCTGTGTTTGTGTCCAATATAGATGACCTTGAATTCTGCTATCTAGTTTTGCTTTGTACAAAATCAATTCTCTCATCTCATCTTCAGACTTCCTTTTTTGAGAGCCAATGCCATTGACCCCTCTTTCTGGATGAACTGGTAACAGAGGGAGAAAAAAGAAACCAAAAATGCTTTGGTAGAAAGGATTCTTAAGTAGTAGGGCCTTAAGGACACTTCCAAAGATAGAGAACTCTACCTTTTGAAGTGGAAATAAACTGTAGAGAGGAAGGTGCCACTTTGTTTCTACTCAACCCCCGACCTTACTTAGTCCTATCTTTCCTGAACAATCCTAAAGCAGGGCAGCCAACCTATCCTAGGAGAAATTAAAGAACCACATAGTTTTCAGGGCTGGGAATGAGCTACTGGGCTAAATAAAGCACTGACATTTGTTAAACGATGATCATGTTGTAGGCTGTGGTTTAAGTTTTGACACAAAGTGCATGATATTATTATTGAAAGACAGCACAGTGTGGTAGATAACCCCCCAAGTTCTAAAGTGGGACTGCCTCTAGTGCAATGTTATTTATTCCCCTAATGTTACAGATTCCTCCTCTGGGAAAATGTCCACCCTCATTCTTTATTACCAATTTATGGACAAAGCGACAGAGAGTGAGGGCCCTGCTCCTAGTTGCATGATTAATTAAGTAACAACATTTGAGCCCCAGCAGACAAAATCTGCACACTTGAGTTCACTCAACACTGCCTCTGACTGCTACATTTAGAAAAATCTATTTTCTCCTTTTTAATTTTCTCCTGAAATTGTATCTATCTCTAAGTGTGCTTCTCACACTAGATTATAATCAGAAGGTTCAACGAGGAAGCAGCAGCTGTCTTTATATTTAAGTTAGCAGTTCCTAAGGATTTCCAGGGCCCATCCCCTTCCCAGAACAGATCTCTGAGAGAGATTCATTACATGTGAAAGGCATGTTGATCAGATTGGGGTGCTGTATCTGTTAGCCAATGTTCCAAAACAAACTACTCCCAAAATTAATGATCAATAATACTAATACCTTACACAACATCTGAGCATCAGAAATCTAAAAAGACCTTAGTTGGGTGGTTCTGATTCAGGGTGTCTCACAAAGCTGCAGTCAGGATGCTGGCCAGGCTGCTGTCATCTAAGGGTTTGGCTGGTGCCCCAAGATGGCTTCCAAGATGGCTTCCTCCTTTGGCCATTGGGAGGAGGCCTCAAATCTTTGCCAGGTGGAACTCTCTTTAGGACTGCATGACATGCAGCTAGTTTCTCCCAGAGCAAGTGACAAAAGAGTGAGAGACAGAGACAGAGAGAGAGGGCAGAGCAGAAGCCTCAGTATCACATACTAGTACTTCTGCTATTTTATTTTTGTTTCACAGACTAACCCTGCTATCATGAGGTAGTGGTGGAGGGATCTACACCAGGCACTACCCAGGAGGCAGTGATTATCAGGGGTCATCTCAGAGACTGGTTACTAGAGCCACTATTTTATCCTTGAGGACTAGTCATCTATTGCTGGCAGAAATTTAGCCTATAGAACCACTACTTTCTAGAATTTATTATGATACTTAACAGTGAAAATTCTGGATCGGTTTTATGCTCATAATGTGAGGGTATGTAATTTAGACTAGTGTCATCCTCAGAGTAAAAAGATCAAGACAAAATGTAGACTAAACTATGTTAGATAATATTTAAAAGAAAGGCAGACAGAGGAGATGGAGGAGAGCATTGGGAAGAAGGAATAGCATATACAACTTACAGAGAAAGAAAGGATGGTAGGCTTAGGGGAATTCTTTATCTTAGAAGACTAGTGTGTAAATTAGAGAATGGGAAGAAACACTGGAAAAATATAACGCAGAATGCAGTCAGGAGGATTTTGTATGGCACATTGCAGGATTTTGCCTTTTAGGCAATGCGAGGGGAGGATTTCACGTAAGTTAGTGATACTAAAAAATTATGTTCTAAGAACATCCCTCTGGCAGAGGGTAGCTTGACAAAGGTAAGGCCAGAGGCCTTAGACCACTTAGAAGGTCATTGCAAATGTACACAGGTGTGGGACTTCTAAAAAGGGTAGAGCTAGTAGTGATGCAGAGAATGGGATGGATTTGCTCAATAATTAGGAGGAAGAACCAACAGGATTTGGTGACTAGAAGGGTCAATGCTGCAAAGACAGCATGAACATGAGAAAAATCTCAAACTTATGGTATCAAGTGAAAATGATAATATCTTTCAGTGTTCTCATAAAAATTAGAGTATGTGTGAGATTTCTAGCCCAGTGCTTGGCATGACAGAGACACAATTAACTGTAGCTATAAGTAAATATAAAGAAAGAAACCAGTGAATAAGAATTATTAAAAAGGACACTCCTCTGTGTGTGTATGTTTATGTTGTGTGTAGATCAATGAACAATACCACAAATAAAGGATTGAGCCTCAAAACTAAAAGATTTATTTAACAATACTGATGTCCTCTCTGGAATATACAGAGAAGTTTCTTTCCAGGAAAGCACCATGCATTGCAAAGTCACAAATGTCAAGGCTGGCGTCAAATACAAAATAGAAAATTAGAATAAAAATAAGGAGAATGGTATTAGAGCTACAGGTTGTCCCTAAAGTTTGGAAAGATAGATGAATATGTATAATGTTGTCAAAGATATTTCATTGTTGAAAAAAATGTTTCCAGACTTTATGGACATCCTGCATGTGTGTGTGTGTGTGTGTGTGTGTTATGTGTGTATGTGTGTGTGTGTATTCATACTCACATTTTTTTTTAAAGCACATTAAATAAAAGTTTTAGAAGAAATTTACTCTTAAAACATGTTGGTGCAGAAATGTTGTCCCAATAGACAATCCTCAAAATAATCAACTTTTCATTTTTAGAAAATCCTATTGCATTGATACAGAAGTTGGGTAGGGAAGAATCTCCTCCACAATTTTTCATTATTTAGCTTGTATCTCATTGTAAGTTTTGGAACTGGCCTCAACTGCTTGACATTTAAGGCATTTTAGACTTGAATTCTCCTTGTTTCATTTTTGCTTGTCCTAGAAAAATGGGTTGCGTTAAATTGAGTTTTGTCTCCGACCTTTTGAAAAAATTATCTCCATAGTTAAGGATCCATTTTGCTGCTTTTAGTCCTCTGCATGAGCTGAGAGGATGGGGCCAGTCCTGCTTTCTTCTCCCTGTTCTAAGCCCTCCATTTGCCCACATGTATACCAGGGGGTAGAGGGTAGATGGCTCCTTTTGGTTAAGGGGACTAGACTACCTCATACAAAGAGCACACACATCTAAAAGTGCTAGATTGTGGACTGCCAGGTAAAACCACTCTTAATGGAGGATTGCCATATTACAGTTCAAGAGCAATGTCCAGCCCCTTGCTGCCCAGTTCTTAATGTTATATGGTAGGAATCTCCAGGACAAGATTGGGCAGATCCAGCAGAAGCAACTCTCTACTGTTGAATGAGTAGGGCTTCTTTAACTTTTCATTCTGGTTCTGTATACCTTGATCTCTTAGTATTTTTGCTTTATATCCCCCCTTTAAAATAAGTCATCAACAGTATAAAGCATAACCAGCTATCTGGAATGTAAGAATATGGTTTATTATATTATAATGAACTCCAAAATGCAGAGGCAAATTGTAGGTATGTAGTTTCATTTCAGACCCGGGTTCTTCAGGCCATCTTTCCTTCTTCCTGTCTCCAGTTTCTCTTCCTAACACTAACTTAAATATGCCCCAGGCTCAAATTAAACTCTTCTCTTTCTTAGCCCCTATTTATCTCTAAGGCATGATGTCTGTTTCTCTTAATCTGTGGACTTTGTTTCCCTTCCAAGTCTACTCTTAGAAGCTTCTGGACACATTGGACAACAAGGTCCTGTGGCATTTTTGGACCTTTAATTTCTCTGCCTGTGTGACTTGTTCTTCTGGGATGTTTCAATTTATGTGTGTTTTCCTCATGTGATTATTAAGAGTGGCCCTTTTCTGCTTCAAAAATATTCTGGTTTGGGTGATAAATTATGTGATCACCTTATTCATAAGGCATCTTTCTTACCAGCTTCCAAAACTTAGTGGGAAAGGAGTGGTGAGAGATACTAAGTTACTGCTTCCTGGTGGAACAGAACGTGGTTTCACATACAATACTGATTGTAAAATTCTTAACAGTCTATACTTTGGGGTTAATATTATCTCCATTTTTCTAACAAAGAAGCAAAACCTCAGAGTAGTGAAGTAACCTGCCTAAGGACACACAGACAGCTAAGAGCCAGTACACTGCACCCAGAGTTTCCTTACTTGTGGACTATTCCTTTTGCTACTCCTACTTCCTCCAACCTCTGGAGCCAGCCTTGGAGGTATTCCATTTCCCCCTTAATAACCTGTGGAATGCAGAATACAGTGAGGTATATAAAGTTCTGTTTGCAAAGATCTGGAAAAGGTGCTTAGGGAAATCCTGGTTGGAAACAAGTTTGCTTCACACTCCCCTAATTCCCCTTTGCTCTGCAAAGCCAGGGAGGATCTAGGAAGAGAACTCTGAAATCAGAAGCTGCAGCAATTTCAGCCATAGTAATTTACAAGAGTGGGCAAGCACCTGTAACAGGTGTGACAGACACCATGTTGAGTAGTGTTAAAGTAACTTCAGCCAGGTTTTCTTTATTCCTCCCCTTGCATCCAGGAGTAAAGCTATATCAGCTGATACAGGTACACAATGTGACCAGCACAGTGTCAAACAAAGGGCTCAAGGAATGCTGACTGCCTTTCCACCTTCCTCTTGAAATGGTTATGGCTGCATTTCTATCGGTCTTGAAAGGTTTTGGTAAAATGAGAGAAATAAATTTAAACCGCTGAATTTGCAAAATAGCCTGCTAGTCAGGGACTGAGAAGCCATCTCCTTCTCCCAAGTTCGTACAAACTCAGAAGAAAGTGCATGGGGTAGAATCTCTCCACCCTGGACCATTACTGGACAGTCTGCATGGCAGAGCCTGGGCAGAAGCAGGAAGGTAGGGAAGCAGCCACGTTCAGGCAGAATGGAAGTGCAGCCCTCTGGAACGTCTCCAGTTCCACGGCCTCTTCCGGTCACGTGGCCGTAGGGTCCCAACTGGCTCCCGGAAGCTGGAAACCGGAAGCCGGAAGCTGCAAACAACGCAAAACAATTTTGAGAAAGGAGAGAATTTCATTTGTCAGAATTCCTCTGACGAGGTCCTATCCTGGTGAGAGAAGACTCTGATGAGAATTCGTAGCAGAGGGCAGGCTTCGGGGCCTGGGCGTGTGCCTCTTGGAAATAATGAAACTTTAAAATGCGTAGAACAATGCTGGGCACGGTGAAAGGTGCGGGGTAAGCGTTTGCGTTTTCTTGATGTTTGTGCGTTGTTCTTACTCTCGCCTTTAGCTCGGGTTTGCGGTTTTCCTCTTGTAACCTTTCTCCCCTGGTAGGGCAGTGCTTTCCCCTTTCTCGCTTCCTTTCTGTTTACTGGCACGTAATTGACCGTAACACTGCGATCCTTTCAGGCCGACAGCAGGTGGATGTGACGCGCGCACACTGGCGGGATTACCGCAGTAAGACTCGTTAAGGCCTTGGTCACCGCTCTTGGTTACCTCCTCTGTGTGCGTCTGGTGAGAACGTTTAATATCCACTTTCTTAGTGACTTTGAAGTATGCAAAACAGTATGGTGACTGTGGTAACCGCACTGTGCATTGTATCCCCAGAATTTACGTATCTTCCACCTGGAAGTTTGGACCCTTTGACCAGCATCTCACCATTATCCCCGCTCCCAGCCTCTGGTAACCGCCCTTCTATCTCTCTTTCCAGGAGTTCGGCTTTTTAAAATTCCGTGTATAAGTGATTCCATGTATTCGTATCTATCTGTCTTCCTGTCTGACTTACTTCACTCCATTCCTTTTTTTTTTTTTAAATTTTATTTATTTGTTTGACAGACAGAGATCACAAGTAGGCAGAGAGGCAGGCAGAGAGAGAGGAGGAAGCAGGGTCCCTGCTGAGCAGAGAGCCCAATGCGGGGCTCGATCCCAGGGTCCTGAGATCATGACCTGAGCCAACGGCAGAGGCTTTAACCCACTGAGTCACCCAGGTGTCCCCATTCTTTTTTTTTTTTTTTTAATTAAGTTTCACAAAGTTCATGAACAATATTCTTGTAACTTTCCAAAATAGCATAGGTAAGGCAGAAGACCTTACTACTCCAAAGTCTTACACCTCTCCCTTCTCCACTGAATTAACCATGGTTTTTAGTTTGTGTGTGTGTATATATATTTACATGATATGTATATATATGTAATACATGATATGTATTAGATCATATATACATATATCACATATGTATATATATATCATATATACATGATATGTATTACATGTATATATGTGTGTGTATACATATATATATATAAATATATAAAGATTCTCATGGGAGTATATTTATATTCCTATAAGTAAAAAAAGACATAACTCCAGGCTTTGTTCCCAACCTCAGAGAGATTGAGAATATATCTATATCCATCTCTCTATCTATGTTTATAGAAAATATTAGCATTGTTACTTGTCTATGTGTATTTTTCATAAACAGTAAATAGTAAGTGCTCATTCTGTAATTTGCCTTTTCACACAATAGTACATCTGGAGGATATTTGTATATTAATAAAAGTAGATTCACTCATTCCTTTTAAGTGCTGTGAAGCAAGCCACAGGATGGATGTATATAATTTAAGTAGACAGCTCCACTGCTGAAGCAAATTCAAATTGCTTTCTCTTCTTCCCTTGATTACAAGATACACGGCCGATAAATATCCTTGCTCACACGAGTGGATGTTTTTGAGGGAACTTTTGTACAACGCTGGATGTCTTGATTTATAAATTGAAATACAAATGAGCAGCAGGGAGGAAATATTTACAACATACATAAGAAGTGCAACATGTTCTGGATTGTTATCCAAAATTACACATTAAAAAAAAAAAAGTCCTTCAGATCGATAAGAAAAAGGCAGAAAGTACAGGAGAAAAAAAATGAAAACATGGGCAGAAGTGGGTTAAGCACTTAAAGAGTTCAAGCAGACAATTCAGAGAAGAAATAACAATAGTTGCTAGATGTATAGACAAATATTCTCCCTTTCCAGCAAACAGGGAATACTAAGTCAAACAGTAAGAGAGTGTCTTTCCTGTGCTCTTTTGACAGAGATGAAAACACCTGAAGATGTCAAGTATGGGTGGGAGGAAGCAGATTTTCTCAAACCCTGCTGGTGGAGCCACAGCTGGACAGCCCCCTACACTTAAAAGAGGACCCCCACTGGCCACCACTGCCAGGCATCCTGGCCACAGAATCAGGGCTCCGTCAAACATCCCCTGCCAACCTAGGCTTTGTACTGTGGGGGTGAGGGTCAATGAGCTGGGTCAGACTGTAAGCAAATACCAAATACCCAAATACCAATTTGAGTGACTCTCCTCCCAACTACAGGTTCCATGGCCAGCCATAGCTAATCACCCCTTGTACCTCCCCCCTGGGATAGAATTGTCCACCAGATTTCTTCAGAATGCCATTATAATTTAGCTGCTGGTAGCCTCACTGTGACTCCATTCCTTCCCTGACACTCAAGACATGAAGGCAGGAGCTTTCACCTGAGTTCAGGGACCACCATGTGACTTACCTCTCTAATATGGGCATATTCATAGTATCTGCCTCACAGGGTGATTACGGTAGTAGTGATTACATGACGGAATGATGGAGGGTAGTGGTGATTACATGATGGAATGTGTCATTAAAGCTATAGAAATGGGAGTAAGATGCAGTAAATTAAAAATTATTATTATTATTCATTGTCTAAAGTCTAATTGTGGACATGGTTTAAAATATCTTCCAGGAAACTCCTAAGCCCACATGTCCTGCTGTTCTTCCCCCCACCCCACATCCCCCCAATAAAGCAGGAAAGCAGAATGCAGTGGGATCTGGGGATAGGGTGAGAACAACAGGAGGGGACACCAAATGTATTTCCACCCAGCCTCAGCCTAGCATCCCTTGCTGCTTTCTCCTGTGAAATTTTAGCTTTCTTTGGGACATTATGACTAATGTCATTCCAGTTATGGAATGACCAAAATGCACAAAATAGGACTTGTGAATCATATACTCAGCACTTTAAAGATTTATTTATTTTAGGGAAAAAGAGAGGGGGAGCTGGGACAGGGGTAGAGTGAGAGGGAGAGAATCTCAAGCAGATGCCCCTCTGAGCTCAGAGTCTGACTCCAGGCTGGATCTCACAACCCTGAGACCATGACCCAAGCCGAAATCAAGAGTTGGATGCTTAACCAACTGAGCCACCCAGGTGTCCCCGTAGTCAGCACTTTAAAAATGTAAGATATTTGCTGAGTATACTGTTGAGTGTATACTTGGGGGAGGGGAAATTGGGTGAAAATTAGTATTTTCTGAGCATTCGCTGTGTGCTAGGTATATACTAGATAAGTTTATATATGTAGTACCTCACCCTCACAATTCTGAGGTCATTATTGCCAAGCCCGCCATATTTTGTGTTTGCCTTTTGTTATTATTTTTATGAAGGAATAGGCTTACTGAAGATCCATACTGTTAAATTAATTAACAAGGAGGTCTTTTGTCTTTAATGCATTAATAACCTATGTAAGCAAAATAAACCTATGCCTGAAATGCCTCAAGGTTAAGAAATCAAAACCTAGAGACAACCCATCACAAACAGCCAGATGGGCTTCCAAGAAATAAGTCAACCACATAAGCTCTCACCAACCAAATAACTTCCTTGCTTTGCCTCTGCCTTTTCTCTATAAAAGACTCCTGTTGGTAGAGGGCTCCTAATCACTTCTGGTTCAGTGCTGCCCAATTTAAGTTTGTTTTGCTCAAAACAATTTAAAAATTTTAAGGTGCCTCTGCCTATCTTTTAACAGTTCTGGTATCAGAAGATGGGTCTGAAGGTCTCCAGGAGCAACAAGCAATGAACAGGTATAGGTACCAACTGAGCCCATGTTTCTCACTGATTTTCCCTGCATTTGGAAGTCCCAGGTAAGTCCCCCTCAGATATCCCAGCTGCACAGCTTTTGCGTAAGCTCTCAGACTGATTTGAGCATTTCTTTTACCAGACTGGGTCCTGAGACAGACTGGGTCCAACTTAAACTGGACTTGGTCCAGTGGGAAAACTCAGGTAAAGTTTTGTGTTTGTATTTTTCTATTTTGTTTTGTTTTTAAAGGAGAAAGGGTTCCTTGAAATGCAGTCTGGGACTCCTCCATCTGGCACTCTGGCTAACTTTATGTATAAAAATTATGGACCCAGACCTGCATTTGAACAAATGAGCTAATCTTACCAAACATAATCTTGAATTACTGTTGCCACAGTAAAAACTTTTTTTTTTTTTTAAGATTTTATTTATTTGTTAGAGAGAGAGAGAGAGAGAGAGAGACAGAGCACAAGCACACAGAGTGGCAGGCTAGAGGCAGAGGGAGAAGCAGGCTTCCTGCCAAGCAAGGAGCCCGATGTGGGACTCAATCCCAGCACACTGGGATCATGACCTGAGCTGAAGGCAGCCACTTAACCAACTGAGCCACACGGGCGTCCCCACAGTGAAAACTTTTAACCTAGATAATCTTATCCATTTATGAGATGGCCTGGAGAGAAAGGGGTCTCAGCCAAGAACTCAGAAATGTAGAAATGTACTGTTTCTGGCCATGCAGATGGGACCACTAAGATACCCACTCACTCTGGAACCGGCAGATGGGATCCTGGAAAAAGTAGCAGAAACCAGTGGAGGGTGAGAATTCTTACTAAAATCCAATTCCTGAACCTCTATCTGTAGTGCCCAGTCAAGAGAGGGAGTTAAAATATCACATTGTCCCTTCCTTTCCAAATTAAGACTATTGTGAATTTGGCTTTGGGTTACCCATTGATTATCAAACCTTCCTCTCCCAGGGACAGCTTTATTGTTTGTCTCATTTTTGTCCTTAGAACTGACTTGACCTTCTGTCTGTCTGGGGCATGTAGTTTATTAGTTCTTATATGTGAAGGTTGCTTAACCATTTTGTTGAGAAAATCATGTCCTTAGGATTTTCTCAACATAATGGTTGAGTGACCTGAAAATCATAAGAATATGATTTTCAGCTAGCATCCTACTTGGGATTGGCAGCTCTCACAAGAATTGCCTAAATCTTTCTTTCTTTTGGTTTTCTTTGGGAGTGGTTCTGGATCTTGGTAGGGCTGTGTCTTTTTCACCCACATTAGGAATACCTATTGTGTCTATAGTCAAGCCATAAAGGACTTCCTGGTTTTGGTTTCAATTAACATCATAGGTATTCCTTTGGTTTAAAATAAAAAGAAAAATGAAAGAGTTCAAGACTTCCAGGAATTTTGCTGTTTGTCCAGGCTAAAACCTGATAATAAAATATTTGAAAGGATTTTTTAAATGTGTTCTGTGGTCAGAGGTTGGAAGTTGATATTTAGAACCTGATAGGGATTATTCTTATTTTTTTTTTTTTGACAGGGATTATTTTATAGACCTTCTCACCTAAGATAAGATGGACATAGGGGATTTTTTGATTTCCAGCCTATTGTAAACTTTTCCCTGATAGAAAGATGCAAATTGAAGATAATGTAGTTAGATGGACGGATGAGCCCCTCTATTATATCATTTTTGTCGCAACCCCATTTTTTGAGGAATTAAAAGCAACTGCAGTTGTCTTACAAATCTGGTCTTTATAAGAATGTAAATGTTCAAAGCCCACCTGTCCTTTTATTAATCCCCAAGCTCTCCCTTTTCATCTCAAAATACTTGCAAGATACTGTAAAAGACCAAGCAACTGGAAACAAAACTTCTTGGAGAAAACATGTCCTTTGAGATGTAAATGTTCTACCTGGTCTGTAGGAAGCTCTTTGGGTAAAAATGCAACCCTTCATTCACTTAGTTTCCAGTGAAATCTTTAAAGTCTTCTCTATAATTATTAGTAAAAAAAAAATCTAAGCCCTCTAAGCAGGTAAACTTAACTTATTCCATCTGCCAGAAACATAATTTGAGTCTAACTCTTTTTCTGTAAACTAGTAAGTTTTATACTTAATGTATCTGTTTCATTGCTAAAATTTTAAAATAAAAGCAAAAATCTCTGTATCTGCCTGAATGTTTATGTATGTCTGTATACGTACTTCATAGATGTTTGACTATTGTACTTCCAGATGGTATCGCCAGACTTAATTTGTGAAAGAGCTCTATTTAATTGGCTTAAAGAAAATTAAGTGCTTATATAAATTAAGTGTTCTCTCAGAGATATGGAAACTAACTCAAATGTTTTTCAAGTTAACATCATCTAGGAAGATCTTTCATAAATAAAAGCTAGTGTAAGTTTTGTTGGTTTAATTAAAACAGGCATGTCTTCAGAGTTATCAACATTAAATATAATACACACATACAGATTTTATTCTATGTGGGTTTACCAAAAGTCTCATATGCTTATGTTATCTGTTCGAAAATTGGTTAGTAATTTGGTTAGCTCTTTAATGTGTAGTGAAATTTTCACGGGTTAGCTTAAATATAATCATTAAGAACAGATAAATTAACACTAAAGAACCCCAAACAATCCAATTAAAAAATGGGCAGAGAACCCTAAAGGATGTTTTCTCAAAGAAGACATACAGATAGCCAATAGACACATGAAAAGATGCTCAACATAACTAATCAGGGAAATGCAAAGCAAAATGATAATAAGATATAACCTCTACCTATCAGAATGACTAAAATCAAAACGACAGGGAAATAACAAGTGTTGATGAGGATGTGGAAAAAAAGGAACCCTTGTACACTATTGTTAGGAATGTAAATTGGTGCAGCCACTATGGAAAACAGTATGGAGGTTCCTCAAAAAATAAAAAGCAAATACCATATGATCGTATAATTCCACTGCTGGGTATTTACTCAACAAAATGAGAACACTAATTCGGAAAGATATATGCACTCCTGTGTGTTTTGCAGCATTGTTTACAATAGCCAAGATATGGAAACAACATAGATTCCATTGATAGATGAGTAGGTAAGAAGGTAAGAAAGTTCCCGACACACACGCCCCCCCCACACAAAATATGGAATATTACACATCCATAAAAAGGATGAGGTCATGCCATTTGTGACAACAAATGGACATAGAGGGTATTATGTTAAGTGAAATCAGACTGAGAAAGACAAATATGGTATGATTTCGGTCATATGTAGAATCAAAAAAAAAAAAAGCAAATGAATAAACAAACAAAAAGTAGAATCAGACCCATAAATACAGAGAGCAAACTCTTGGTTGCCAGAGGAGTGAAGAGTAAGAGGATGTGAAAAATGTAGGAAGGGGAATGAGAGATACAAGCTTCCAGTTATGGAATGAATAAGTCATGTGAATAGAAGGCACAGCATAAAAAGTAAAATAAATTCTATGGAAAATGTTTAAAGATTTATTTATTTATTGGGAGAGAGGGGCCAAGGGAAGAGAGAGAGAAAGACTTCGAGCAGACTCTCTGTAGAGCAAGGAGCCCAAGGTGGGGCTTGATCTCACAACCCTGAGATCATGACCTGAGTGTTAGTTAAATAAAACACTTAACTGACTTAGTCGCCCAGGGGCCCCTGGAAAGTGTTGTCTTTTTTTTAGATTTTATTTATTTATTTTATTAATTTCAGATTTTATTTATTTAGTTAGTTAGTTGTATTTATTTATTTTATTTTATTTGAGACAGTGAGTGAGCAAGACAACATGAACAGGTAGAGGAGCAGAGGAGAGGGAAAAGCAGACTCCCTGGTGAGAAGGAAGCCCTGGGACTCTGGGATCATGACCTGAGCCAAAGGCAGGCACTTAACTCTCTGAGCCACCCAGGTGCCCCAGGAAAAAGTTTTTAAAAGGAACCTATAAATAGATGTAAGCAAGATAAAAGTTTATGAATGAACTTTTCAACAATAATTGTGTTTTATGTTATACCACCTTCAAAATAGTTTCTAAACTTTTTTGATAACTTGAAACCTCAGAGTTAATACTAAATTAAGTTAAACGATGGCTTTTCACTGAATAGCTAGATCAGTTTCTAAATAAGATCCAACAGTAAAGCATTAGTCGCTGAACATGGGTTTATCTACTTTTGGCTTCTTATTACAGAGGAATTAAAGATATTTGGGTCATTACTAAATATGTCTTGTGCCACATTGAAAGATTTACTATGAAGAAGAATATGCTTCTAGAAATTATGGGATGTATTTATAAATTTGCCAACTCATAGAGTGCTAGCAGATCAGTTCCACCCCTGCTTATTTCTTACTTTTCACTAGGAACTTGCACATTAAGAGTTCTAAGGGTTGAGAATTGTAATCAATATACATAATTAAAACTACTGGAAATAATAAAGGTGAAACAGCTGTGTATGAAAAGTGGGTAAGGTAATTAGGATGTGTTTTTTGAATAAGGAAATGTATGGAGGATGTGTTTTTGTTGAGGGAAAAAGAGGGATTTTGTAGAATGATGTACTAAAAAGAGTAGAAAGAGTCGTAAAGTAGAATGACAGATTGTTCCAGAATGTGAAAGAGAAAAATTTAGCACAAAAGATGAGTGGATACAAAATGTTGTAGAAGGTTTGTAGAAAAGAACCACCGGGTAGGAAATTTGATGTGTGGTCTAGCTAGCTACTAGGAGAATGGGTTTCTTTAAGTTTGAAATAGTGAGCCAAAATATCAGAAGTATGCTGGTACAAAATTAGAATTTGATTTCCTCTCTATTAAAAATACAAAGTGTTCTTGGCCTGTTGGTCTGCTCTTTGTAAGGTATTGTGAAGGTATTTGTAAGGTATTCCTTTACATTTTGGGTATCTGCCTAGAAAGCAAAGATTTTGTGTCTTAATGAAATGATATCCTGTGCCTCATTTGTTTTTGCCAGGCCTTTGATTACTTGGGGAAACAAGTCTTCCTAGTATTAAAAGAGCTCAGTTTTGTTTGCAACCATGTAATCATCTTTATTTGCCTTTATAATCTTCTATTGTCACTTTGGTTATATAGATAATTATGCATTATTTCACAATGATCTGTGATCTTATTTAATCAAATGTTCAAACTTTTTGACATTTTGACAACTTTCTAAAAATAAAATTCTAATTGAAGCTTTTTCACCTCAAATTTACTTTGAGGTTTGCCAAAGGTCCCTGGAAAATCTCAAAGGATTGGAGATATAAAGGAGTTGTTAAACTGATTCAATTTGTCATGTTAAATTACATGGGAAGTATTATCAAATAAGAAGTGATGATAAACCTTCTAAATTTTTAATGTATGGACATTCATTTCTAATATAGGTATTCCAGAAACTGAAGTTCCTAGTTATTTATAAGTACTCTCATTGTCTAATGATTACCTTAAATTGTTGTATGCCACAGAAATAACTACATTTTCTTATCAAATGAACTCTCATTAGATCTTCAACCATGGCCATTTGTCTTTTTGTTCTCTATAGAGTGTTATTATTTTACTTTGCAAAAGTTCTTTGTCTTCAGAGGGATTTATGGAAAGGCCCTGACACGTACTCTGGAATCCAGATTTCTGATGACTTTGAAATTGTACTGCTGGACAATTGGATAGGAATTTCCAGAAGTCTAATGGAAAAGTTGTATTCAAAGAGTACAAAAATTGATAACATGAGATTGAATGAACTGATGGCAATGATTATAGTTTTTAGTGTCTCTGTTTGAAAAATTAATGGTTCTTTAATGTTTTGGTTTTCAGGTTTAAGGGAGCTTTTTTTCTCTTTTCTCTTAAGCTATCGATGACCTATAGCAATTTGGTAAAAATGCACTTTCGTAAGCAAAATTGAAACATTTACTTTTTCCCCCTACATGATCCCTCCGGAAACTTATTGAGTGGTCATATTTTCATGGCAGTTTGCAAATGTTCCATAAGACTCTGTTCTTCTTATAACAGGACACAGTCAGAGATATTGGTTACATTACTAAGGCTTTGACTAGAATGTCATCTTTAAGAATGATGTGCATATAATCAGATGTGACCAGACAGTTTTAAGGAACTAAGTTTGACTTTACAGAACCAATAAAGCCTCTTAGAAAAACTACCTGGTTTCTTGCTTACAGGGTTCCAAACTTTACAAGGTGAGTAATAAAGGTCACTTCCTGGCAGACTCAGGAACATTAAAATAACTGGAGGACCTGAGAAAGAAAGGGATTTACCCAAATCTATAGATATTCTAGGAAAAATCTGATGGTCAGCCTTTGGCTTGTCTTCTAAGCCGTGAGATGCCTTTTAAAAGTCCAAAGATGGTGGATATTGTGGAGGGCATGTATTGCATTGAGCACTGGGTGTGGTGCATAAACAATGAATTTTGGAATACTGGAAAGAAATAAAATAAAATGGGGAAGAAAAGGTCCAATCTTGAATTCCCTATGAAAAGTTCCAGCAAAACTACCTTAAAAAGAACCTGTATGACCAGTCACCATTCTTGCTTTTCTTATGTAAACAGGCCAGATTTAATGAAACTAAACTAATTTTGCAAGCAAATTAGTCTGGCTTCAATTAACCTTGACAGAAATCGGTGTAACTATAGAGACAAAAATTATGTTTCAATGGGAAACTCTAGCACACCCTTGTGGGTATTAAATTCTAGTCCTGTTCAGTGTCATTGAGGTTTCGTTATACTTGTAAACTGGACTAGATTCTGAATTGCCCTCATTTTCTCAAATATCTGGCTATGACTAACCAAAATAATATTTCCAATTTTTGCCTGCCTTTCTGACTTGGAATCACTAAGAACAAAGACTGCCCTTGAGCATTGGAGAAAAGGACCAAACCTACCCAGATGGCAGCCAAACTTCAGGGCCTTGAACCTTGGGTCCACATCTCCCAATTAAAAATGCTCCTCTAGACTTTGGAACTACACACCAGCTGGAGATCTAAAATTAAAAATGTCTAGGGAAGTTTCTCCCCAGAAGCAGGCAACACTTTGAAGTGGATGGCTCTCCCAAGATCATGGATCAAGATCAATCGATCCATCGATCTATGTATCTATCTATCTCTATTCCTTGTGCTCCTTTGCTCTTTGCTTTTTCTCTCTATTAATGCATGGGCAGACACCATTCCTTAACCCTGGCAGCTCTTGCTGAGTAAACTGCTAAGGCCATGGCTCCACAACAGAAGTCCCTAAGGTTTCTTACTAAGGTTACTTTGGATAATAGAATTGGTTTAGATTATTTATTGGCTGAACAAGGAGGAGATTGTACAATAGCAAATACTTCCTGCTTTAATTTACCTGGACCAGTGCCTCTGGTATTGTATTAAATACAAGACTTTGGAAAACAGTTCATTGGCTAAAACAGGTCCACACCCCTTTGGATACATTCTTTGATTTATTTGACACCAGCTGGCTTGGCTCTTGAGGGCCCTGACTAAGGCATATACCCTGAGAGTCGTTGCCATGATCTTCCTGGTGTGCTGTATTCTCTCAAAGGTCTTAAGTACATGTTCATGGCCACCAGCAAGACATCAGATGGTCTCTCAGTGTGCTTAGAGAAAGAGAAATGAGATGAACAATGAGATGAACAGGAAAAAAAGAAAAATTCTTCCACAGACCTCACATCATATGAGTTTCATGATAAGATAAAAACAACTTCACCTTGATGGTGGCCAAGAATGTCACTAATACCAAAGTCTTGGTCTATCTCTCACATATGAGAAATTGACCAAAAGAGGGGAATTGTTATATAGGTTCTAGAAAGAGGCGATTAGATTGAAGTGGTTTAAATGAATTAGTAACTTATGTAAGTAAGCCCACCAAGAGCTAAGCCTTAAATGCTTAAGATTAAGAAATCAAAGCCTACAGACAACCAGTCACCAGCAGCCAACTGAGTTTTCACAAATAAAACAAACACTTATGCTAGATAATCAAATAGTTTCCCGGCTTTGCTTCTGTCTCTTCTCTATAAAATCTTCCCTCCAGCTCCTGTTGGTGGGAGGTCCCTAACCACTTGTGGTTTGGTGCTACCCAATTTTAATCCATCTTTGCTCAGATCAATCCTTAAAATGTTTAATGTGGTTCCTTTTTATTTTTAACAAGACTTGTCTCTGAGTGGTCCCAAGTCCCCTGCACCTGTTTTCTAAGTGCCTCATTTTGAAATCTTTTTTTTTTTTTTTTTTGTGAACTCTAGGTGTATGACTAGATTGTGAGATGGCATGTGAAGCATAAGAATCAAATAATTAAACTAAATAAATCTCCAGCAACATGAAGAGAGCACTTTCATGCCCCGATGATTAGTAGAAGGTTGATTTGACTTCTTTGGAGGGTACACACGTTTGCGGCCATTGACAGAAGAGGAGAGTGGGCAGAAGGTTAACAGAAAAAGCAACGAGGGAAAGGAGTTCAGGAAGGGTTTACTGAGAAATCTGTAAGAGAAAAAGAAAGGCAAAATGCTCTGAGCAGTTTCAAGTGAGTTGGAAGCAGATCCTAAAGAGAGCCAAGGAAATGAAGGGTATGTGGGAAAGAAAAAGATCAAGTGTGTCAGAGGAAAACGAAAATAGGCAGCCGTGGCTTTGACCCGGGGATATCTCTAAATATCCACTTACTCTTAATGAGTATGGCCTAAAATTTATGTTCATTAGAGCAGCTAGATGATTTCATAGACACAGTTGCATTGACAGAAGCTGTTATTTCAGTAGATTCATTACATCATTTTCCAAAAACAACAGTACAGTGTAATGCTGAGAAATGAAGTTTTACAGAAGACTCTGGTTTTCAGCAGGATGGTGTTCCCTGGTACTCCAGGGAGCTGAGCAGTAGGATCTTTGACTGGATTTACCTGGGCTACAGATTGTGGCTACCTTCGAAAGGGACAAGGCTGACAGCATGGAAAATGCATCTGTTTCCTCCCTTGAGCAGCTACCGCCCTTCCATCATTGGTACTGCAAAGAGGAAATCAGTGGTATCCCCCAGCATTGTGACATTTCCTTAGCCTCAGTATTGATTCTCTTTACTCTTCCTGTTAGAACTCCTCACAGTCAGTCGCCTTCCAAATTCCACATTGCTGGGAATTCTTTGGAGGACAAAAGTTCCCAGGACAAAGTTTCACGCTTTGTGTAAACAAAACCTCATTTCTATTATTTCCAATTTAGCCATGAGCAATTAGGCTGGAAACACAGATGTGACGCATATTTGTGATGACTTTACATATCCTCTCTGACACAACCTTCCTTCTCTTGGGGATCAACAGAACCCTTACTGGTGTGTATGGATATCTTTGTGGCCCTCCTCCATTCTTGCATGATTAATTCGTTTGTCAGCTTGATAATGCAGAGTTTGTCAGCACAAGGCTGGGGTCTCCATTCTAAATTCAGTTTTTTGTGTTTTATTTATTTATTTATTTTTGTCCGGAGCAAAACTCTAGATGATACTTGCTGCTTTGAGGAACATTAGCTGCTCTAGTCTTTTTTTTTTTTTTTTTTTAAGATTTTATTTATTTATTTGACAGACAGAGATCACAAGTAGGCAGAGAGAGAGGGAAGTAGGAAGGAAGGGAAGGAGGAGGAAGAGGAGGAGGAAGAGGAAGATGTCAAGAGGATGTGAGAAAAGAATGAAGAAAAAAAAATGTAGGAAAACTCCAGAGACTCCAGAGAGATTAGTTTTTATTGTCAGTACTTGAGGATATCTACAAATCTTGCAGTCACTTGGAAATAACTGGAATTAAACTGCCATCAGAAAAAACAAACAAAAACAAAAAACATAGAATGGTCCAGAGATTATATAAATATCTAAGAGAATGCCTTGTCCACATCTTCATTAACTCTTTCCCTGACTCCTGGTATTAATAATGACTAAACAGGAAACAAGTCTATCCAGAGGGGTTGATGAGGGAATTGAGCAGAAAAGAGCAAGTAACTAAAAAACAGTGCTCGTTGGAGGAATGAGTGAGGAGATAAAATAGTAACCAAAGGACTCCAAAGATTCCAGACCCATTGGCAAGATTGCCCTGCATGTGGGGAGAGGTGTGGGGGTATTGTAACCAATGGAGTTCAAGGAATTCTGTGCTTTTGGCAGGTCCCACCCTGGGGTGAAATGGATTAGGTTGATCCTTTCAAACCTTCCATTCAAATTATTCTTTGTTTGATTCCATGTTCAGCCAAAATCTCTCTCTGATTATGCTCTTTCTTCCTGTGAAGCTCAGCCCCCAGTCATTGTGTGCTGACCCCACAGACCTGGAACATGGAAATGCTTGTAGCGTTCTTTGCATCGTAAGTCAGTATGTTGGCGCTCCCTTCCTATTGCTGTGTTGTTACAGTTATATAAATAATATGTGTATGGAGTCACACAGATTACAAGAATATCTCTGTCTGCGGCATGCTGGTATATACATCAGTCTTGTCAGCTTGCTTAAGGTGACTCTGCCCTAAAGAATTAGATGCATCATCATAGTGTCTACAAAGTCAGGTGACTCTGTCCAGAATGTTTGGGCTAGACCCAGAGGTAATAAATGCTTACCCGCTTGATTTTTAAGGAGACAGCCTGCTGATGTCCTAGGCTCTGAAAGCAGAGAGTCCAATTGTGTCCACACAAGAGCTAAAGCATTGTTTCTTCTAGTCAGTAAAGGGACTGGACTCCATAAGTGTGTGAGAGACCGTGTAGCTACAGTCCCTGGGCTCAGCGAAAAGCATCCATTCTTCTCTAACACTATGATGGTAGCTTATAGCAAAAGAGCATTTGCCAAGCACTGTACAAAGATCTTAGAGAAGGCTGTGCCATTGACCCATTTTACAGATGAGGAAACCAGGATCCAGAGAGGTTGAGGGTCTCCTGCAGTGGTGTGGTCAGGGATTCAACACACCAGGCTGCCTTTCTCCGAAGCCCATGTGCTCACTGAGTCCCTTATTCCAATGACTTATTTCTTTTCTTCTTAAAAATATTCCTTTCATTACAGGATGGCATCGTTGAAGCCAGTGGCTTATGGTCAACCTAACTGACTAAACTGCTTCATGCCAGAAGGATGCTGTGCTCCCTGGTTATCGGGTGTAATGTCACTGCAGGCCCACCATGCCTGCTATGGCTTCCTGGGGCTGAGAGTTCACTGCCTTTAAAATAGAACGTGGCAAGGGCCCCTGGGTGGCTCAGTGGGTTAAGCCTCTGCCTTCGGCTCAGGTCATGATCCCAGGGTCCTGGGATCAAGCCCGCATTGGGCTCTCTGCTCAGTGGGGAGCCTGCTTCCTCCTCTCTCTGTCTGCCTCTCTGCCCACTTGTGATCTTTGTCTGTCAAATTAAAAAAAAAAAAAAAAATGGAAGCACTGGCTGATGGGCGCTGTGGATGTGGGGGAGGATGCAAAGAGCCTTATTTTATAAAAGGGCCACAGGTTTGTTATTTTTACTTCAAGTTTTGCTCATAAATTCATCATTATCAGGAATGTTTTAGCTCTACTTCGACTATAACCACTCTCAGGTAGAATTTCTGATTCTGCTGCTCTTTATTTTTCCACAGAAGATAAATATTTATCTGTACTTAATATTCTCACAAACTCCTGGGCCGTTATAGACAGTTCTGCTCTCATCTCCACATGACTCAGAGCTCAGCTACATTCTTTCTATAGATCCAAATTGGCCTGGACCTCTGAGTGTATACTATATCATGCAAATATAGCCGCAGTGTGTGATGTCTTCTGGGGACCTCCAAGTGAATGGGCAGGTTTGCAAAAATTGCATTGCTATGACACAACTCCAGAGCAGAAATCTCTCAGACATGGAAATATAAGGCCAGAGAGCCTACTGCCTCTTTCCAGAAACAGATATTTGGCAGTAAGAAGGATTTTATAGGTGAGGAAACAGGAACACAGAAACCATTTGATTTGGCCCCATCATTAGCTAGTTTTTGGCTGAGTACATAGGAAGTATTCAGTACGTATTGAAGGAGTGAATAAATGAAGGAATGGATGATAAATGCATGACTGACAACTGTCTCACTCTTCTATATTCTAAAATATAACCCAGGTAACATCTCTTCCTGCTCACAGTCGTCCAGTGGCTTTCCACTATTCTTGGTGTAACATGGAAATGCCTTCTCACAATCTACCTCTGTGATCCCTACCTGCCCTTCAGATCCAGCCGCCTTACCCCCGTTTTCCTTAATCATAACTCCAACCCTGCTTGCCCTGCTGTTCCTCAAATAAGCCAGTGCATTCCTATCACAGGATCTCCATGTGTGGCAGTCCTTCTGCCTGGAAGCATTTTTCTCAGAGCTTCACAAGACCAACTGTTTTATTTCATCAGGTGTCAGCTCAGTGGCGCTCATTCACACAGCCATTAGGTTTGTCTCTCCTCAAGCCAAATCCTCAATATGGAGTTTATCGACAGCCACATCTCCAGCACCCATGTATGCACCCGGTACCGGGAACACAATGAATATTCAAGTGATATTTGGTGAGTAAATTAATGAAAGCACACTGTCTCCACAGTAAAATATTATATGATCTTCTGAGTGGATAGTTCAATTTACAAATAAGTAAAACAACGTGAGTACAAAACAGAGTCTGTCAGATACAAAACACAGAAATGTGACCACTTGTAACTACTAGTTTTTGTGTGAGCCATCTCTTGAATTTGAAGCTATCCAGATTCACAACTCAAAAATGCATGTTTTTCTACAGTTGCTTATATTGTGGTATAGAATGATACACATTATGTGTAGAGAATGATGGCCAATACATTTCTCACTTACCTGCCTTTTTATGAATATTGGGGTAAGAACATTTCAAAAGAGATCTACTCGCTTAACAAATGTTTGGATACACAATACTAACAAATTATAGATATCATTCAGGTATGGGTGCCATGTTGCAGAGCAGATTTCTAGAATTTATTCATCTTGTATAACTGAAACTTTATACCAGCTGAAAAGCAACCCCATTTTCCTCTCCCCTCTCCAGTCCCCAGAAAGCATCATTCTAGTTTCTCCTTCTATGAATTTGATTATTTTAGATACTGCTTTAAGTGGAAACGTGGTATTTGTCCTTCTGTGACTAGTTTATTTCACTTAGCCTAAATGCCTTCTGGGTTCACTTATATCAAGATTTCTTCTTTTTTAAAGGCTAAATAATATTCCATTCTCTCGCTCTGTCTCTTTCACACACATATACACTCGTATACCTGCCCATATCTTCTTTATCCATTCATCTATTGGTGGACACTTGGGTTGTTTCTGTGTCTTGGCTATTGTGAATAATGCTTCAATGAACATGGGGGTATGGAAGACATTTTTCTGAGATAAGGATTTTATTTTCCTTAGGTATACACCAAGAAGTGGGATTGCTGGATCATATGGTAGTTCTATTTTTACTTCTTTAAGGCATCTCCATACTGTTTTCCATCCTGATTTCACTAATCTCCATTCCCACCAACAGTGTAGCGAGGTTCCAGTTTCTCCACATCCTCGCCAACACTTACCTCTGTCTTCTTGATACCAGCCATTCTAAAAAAAAAAAAGCAAACTTTAAAAAAGATTTTATTTATTTATTTGACACAGAGAGAGTGATCACAAGTAGGCAGAGAGGCAGGCGGCGGGGGGGGGGCGGATGTAGGCTCCACCTAGATCCCAGAACCCTAAGATCATGCCCTGAGCCGAAAGTGGAGGCTTGACCCACTGAGCCACCCAGGCGCCCCGATACCACCTGTTCTAACAGATGTGAGGGGGTAGCTCACTGGAGTTTTGATTTTCATTTCTCTGATGACTAGCATTTCCTCATATACTATTTGGCTACTGTCCTTGCTTCTGTTGCTCTCACAGAGACCTGTTTGCCACTGGCTCTAAAGGAAAACCAATCTCAGTTTCATAAAGTCACAGGACTTTTCTCATCTAGTTGGCCTTGACCCCCTTCAATTGGCAACATTTGCTTAGAATGAATTCATTTAATTGTTGTTTATGCAAACATCAGTGCAGAGCTAGCTTCCCCTATGCATTCTGCCAATCATTCATGGGTTCCACAATAAGAGAGGCACAACCCCTGCTTCTAGAAGGGCACGCACACGGGAAAGAACAAGACTGGGAGGACAGTGGAAGGCAGAGCAGCACACACATATGGCAAGTGGAGTTTTCTGTTGTTGCCCCAGGCCTCTTGTTTCATCACAATGCATTGAGCTTGCAGCCCCAAGCTTGAGAACCAGCTCACAGGACAATACTCTTCAGAAAAGGATCTAGGCAGAGAACAAGGCACAAGGCTGTGGCATTCTCCTGGAGATATGTCACTTTGTCTTACTTTAAAACACTTCTCCCACCACTTCTCTCCAGAGACTCACCAGGGGAGCTGATCTCTATGGACCTGCTCTGGCTGCCTTTGGCCTAGCCAGTCTCCCTTGTCAAGTAGGGACTCCCCCAACCCTGCTCAGCAAGCTTTGGGGCAAGTGTCCCCTGTCCTGCCCTCTCCCAAGGGCCCCTGCAGCTGCAACTTGTTACTTCTTGGCCTGCAGCTGGGACTGGCCCAGAGCAAGGCCAGTGCCTTCCCTGCAACCATGGAGATGTTGTGGTCCCAGATTTGTTTTTCTCCTTCTTGTGGCTTTTCAGGAGAGAGAAGCTTTAAGGTTACTTTGGCCTTCTGGGTTAAACATAAGAAGAAGAAAGAGGAGGAGGAGAAAGAAGAAGGAGGAAGGAGGAGGAGAAGAAGGAGGAGAGGGAGAAGGAGATGAGGAGGAGTGGGAGGAAGGGGAAGAGAAAGAAGTCATTTCCCAATTCCTTTGGTTGCATTTTAAGAGACGGAGGAAGAGGGTATCTCCCCAGTATGAAGAAGATTCCAGTCCTTCTCAGGGCCATCCCAGGAAGGAGGAGTGTGGGCTGGGCGGTGTTGATGTGGCTGGGAAACAGTTCCTGCTTTGCTTGGTAGAGAACTCAGATGTCAGCTTCACCTGCACTCCTAGCCCGGCTCTGTTCCGCCTGGCTGCCTGACCTGCACCACTTTCCTCTGGGGTGTAACATTGAAATAAAGCCTTTCTCACAGGGGATTAAGTGAATTCATGCCTATAAAGTGCCCAGAACGGTGATGGGCACACAGCCTGTGCTCTGTGACTATTAATTATTGACATTATATGGGTTTTGCCATGCTTGTGGTTTCCTGAAACAAAACTCAGAAGAGTTAGTAGTTTAAAAACTCATATAAGTTACTCATAATTTCCATCACAATAAGAAAGCCTGGATTACCCCTTTTTTAGAGAAAAAAGATGTTGGAAAGACATCAGTTTGATTCAAGATGTGTCCAATTTCTGCCCAGAAATAGGTGGTCATCCAGAGATGGAAGTATGATTGATTGTTTCCTCTTTAAGCTCCTTCCTTACTGATACGTTACTCTAAAATGGAATGGGCAATAAGGAGTTAAAACCTAGAAAACACTCGAGTATTTGGAACCTAGCTTTCCTTCTCCTGGGCAGTTTTATTTGTACTTTGAGATTCTCATTTCCTGACAGAAAGAAAGAAAGAGGAAGGAAAGGAGAGGAGAGGAGGAAGGAAGGGGAGGAGGAAGGAAGGGGAGGAGGGAAGGGGAGGAGGAAGGAAGGGGAGGAGGGAAGGAGGGAGGGAGGGAGAGATTTAGAGTAAGAAATATTGCACAGAAACCTGTATTTAGCTTAACTGAAATTCAGGGTCTCATATCTCTCTTCAGTAAATATTTTAGAACATGAAGTATACAGAAAAGGACGAAAATAAGAAACCAAATACCCATATCACCACGTCCACAGCTAATGGTTAATGATTTCTCTTATTTGTGTCTAACCATAAAAACAATAAGAACTTGTGTCCAGTGCTGACTATGCACTGGTTCCCTTTCTTCACCATCAACAGCTTCACGTTAAGTTTGAGAAGCAGCAGATGTGGATCTCCCGTCTTTTTTATACTTTCATACACATGTCTAAACATGCATATCCACGAACACTTTAGAGTATTTTTTAAAAGATTTTATTTTTTAATTTATTTGACGGAGATCACAAGTAGGCAGAGAGGCGGGCAGAGAGAGAGAGAGGCAGGAAGCAGGCTCCCTGCTGAGCAGAGAGCCCGATGCGGGGCTCGATCCCAGGACCCTGAGATCATGACCTGAGCTGAAGGCAGAGGCTTAACACACTGAGTCACCCAGGTGCTCCTTTCGTGTGTATTTTTAAGTTTTGTGAATAACATGATGTTGTATGTATAGTTAGGGAACTTCCCTTTTCTCACCCAATGTCATGGGTCCATCTAGCCTTGTTATAAATAGCTTTAATTTCTTTCTTCTAACTGCTCTCTCTTAGTCTGTATGTTAATACATCACATTTTTTTCTGTATCCATCAGATGAACATTTTTACAAATCATGCTTCAGTGAACCTTTACACATCTCATGCTCATATTTGAGAATTTCTTTAGATGATGCATTTAGGAGTTGAAACGTTATAGATACTCACTCTTATTAGATGACCAAAAAATGTTCTCTGAATCACCTATGCCATTTAAATGAGATAAATTGCAGATGACTTGCAGCATGGACCAACTGTGACAGAAGGAGAATCGTCAATTGTTACCGAAAGTACAAACGCACTTACTTTTTGCCCCAGTGATCCCACGCCTGAGAATTTGTCCTGCAGGCATCCCTACGCATATTTTGTGGTGTATGAGCAAGATTATTTACTACAGCGTTGATGATGTCATCGAAAGACTAGTGGGTAATCTACCCAATGATCCATCAACAGGAAACAGGTTAAACGATTTTGGTGTATTCACAAAATTGAATATTATGCAGTTATAAAAACTCAAAGTATTCTTTGTGAACTAACATTGGAAAATGTCTCTAGGATACATTTTAAAAGGCAAAGTGCAGAAATAGCGTGTGTTAGTTTTTGTGTAAGAAAAAGGAAAATAACATGTACTTACTGGTCTCTGCATACAAATTTTTTTTTTTTGCCATAAGTTGAACTAATAAAAGTAGTTGCCTACAGTTGGGAATGGAGTATGAAATGAGTCAGAGGGCAGAAACAGAAGCGAGATTTCCCAATTATATTTTATATTGTTTTGATTTTTAAACCATGTGAAAGTACGACTCATTAAAAAAAAAAAAAAAGACCTGCATGAGTGTACATTTTCCCCCATCATCGCCGAAACTCATGTTGTTCAGTTTTCAACTTTTGGGATTTTCTACATTGATCTGCATTAATTTCTCTTCATTATTCTTTAGTAATAACAACAACACTAATAACAATAAGCAGGTGATGGTAATATGAGTCCATAGTCACATGGCACACAGTTCACTGTGCTACCAAGGCGCAACGAGATCGTGGCTATTGTTATTTCCGTTTTACAGATGAGAAAACTCAGAAAGAAAGATGCCCAGGGTGCCTGGGTGGCTCAGTTGGTTAAGCGACTGTCTTCACCTCAGGTCAAGAACCTGGAGTCCTGGGATGGAGCTTCGCATTTGGCTCCCTTTTCTGCAGGAAGTCTGCTTCTCCCTCTGGCCCTCCCCCAACATGTTCTCTTTCTCTCAAATAAGTAGTATCTTAAAAAAAAAAAAAAAAAGAAAGGTGCCCAAAGTGATTGTTTTAGCCTAAATTCTCCTTTGACTTATATTAATATTGCTTGTATTAATATGAAAATTATATTAACACTGCTCTGGTGCCTTTTGGGGGGACAGGTATTTATGTAAGATATATTTTTCCTTGTATTTATATTCAGCCATTTTATATTTTGAAGGGAATAGCTCATGAATACTTAGAACTGGAGTTTTTAAAACATCATCTTTTAATTGATAGACCCCAGTTATACTTATTATGCTATTGATATTTATTTATTGTTTCGATCATATTTTATGTTTTATGTTTAGGATCTTCTTCTTGCTTGACTTTTCATATTTCTTGAGATTCTGATGGATAGATTACATTTTTATTAAATTTTCTGTTTTCTTCTTATCTCCCATTCTTCCACTTTGGAAATTATGCATTTTGTTTACCAGTTATCAATTTCCTTCTAAAGTGACTGCTCTTTGTAAATAATAATAATAATAATAGGTTTGAAACGTTTTTAATTTTTACTCTTGTATAAATGATATTCATTTGTATATTACATAATGTAAACTGTAATTATATGTTCCCTGAATACTTTGAAGCTTGTAGTCTTTTGTCTTAGGTTCCATATTGCTACTATTGAGAATCATCAGTTGATATCATTTCTTTGTAAGCTCTGTTAGCTTTTAGGATTTTCTCTTTATCTCAGGATTATGTCTTTTCACTGCATTGACTGAATAGTTTGGTGTTTTGGTTTTTCTTTATGTTTTCTCCAAAACCTCCCAACTGTCCCTGAATGGAAAACATTAGGGCTTTCACTTTCAGATCTGGGGCATTCTGAGCCATTATTCATTTGAACACTGTCTCTCTACCATCCTCTCTAGTCTTTCTTTCTAAATCTGTATGAAGCTCGAACTGCTTGATCTCTCCTCTTTGCCTTGCCTTCTCCCCCTGTTTCCAAGATTCCATCACTCTAAAATGCTTTCTGTGATTTTCTTAGTCTTATGTTTCACCTTAAAAAGTTGTGTCTTCATCCCTCTTCATTGATCAGTTTAACTCACCTAATGACACTTTCATTTTTTGTTTGTTTGTTTGTTTGTTTTGTATATACACAGGTCTCTGTGTTTTGGGTTAGTGTCTGCCTATCAATAGTGAGGATAGTGATGCTGTTGGCTGTAAATGCCTGGGGCATTCACCTGGGCCACTGCCCTTTCAGGGTTATTGTAGCTGAATTGGCCCCTGATGTTCTTACCATGACTGCAGTACTATTACTCCCAAAACCTAGGGGGCACACGCACACCCAGGACCACAGGGCAAGGTCACAGGATGCATTTCTTGAAGAACACCATATTTATTTCATGAAATGAAAAATTTCCCATGACATCTATTTTTATATGTGAATTGTTGTTTGGTGACTCTGTTGATCTTTTTATGCTGCTAGACTACCTACCTCATTTGCTTCATAATTCTCGTCTTCGAGTCCATCTGTGGGAATTTTTCCCAGTTAATGGGACAGTTTTCCTTCTGCTTTCACCTTAGCTCTGTAAAGTATGTGGCTTGAGACTGGATTTTAAACTCTTCCTGCCAGAAGGATGTCAAAAATTCAGGCCTTGAATTATACCTGGTTTTAGGTTTAAGTGTCAAATCTGCTTCTACTGCTGGGAAGTCCTCCAGTCTTCATACATAGGAGGCAGCTTGGTTCCCACACCCAGCTTCTGATAGAGTGACTGCCACACAGTGAGCATTCGGCCCCTGTCCCCCCTGTGCCTGTAAGACATTAGCACCAAGGGCAATGCTCCTTCTGACCTTTAATCCCTGCTTCTTGATATGAGTTTGATCTCTGGTTCTGGTCCACAATGTGTCTTTTTTTCTTTTTAAGATTTTATTTATTTATGTATTTGTCAGAGAGAGCGAGCACAGGCAGGCAGAGTGGCAGGCAGAGGCAGCAAGAGAAGCAGACTCCCCGCTGAGCAAGGAGCCCGATGTGGGACTCGATCCTAGGACACTGGGACCATGACCCAAGCCGAAGGCAGTGGCTTAACCAACTGAGCCACCCAGGCGTCCCCACAGTGTGTCTTCTAAAGCATTTAGTCCATGATTTGTGATTGTATTGAAAACTTTAGGTTCCAACAGTGTCCAATCTGCCATCTTGAATTTTCTTTGCATCCTAGTCCCAGAGTTTTCTTCTAGAAGGAGAAACATATTTTAGATGAGGATCATAATGAAGGCGCACATGGCCATAGTTTGGAGCGGGGATTGTGTTTGTCGGGTGGTCGTGACAGACACAAGCACACAAGGCCTCACTGCAGTTCTTACCCTGCTGTAATGCTTTTATTCTGGATTTGCACAAACAGAAATGTAAAGTGTGTCTTGGTGGTGGTGGAAGGGGGTGATGTGTGCCCCTTCTCATTGTGGCCCACACTGTTCTTTGTCCTGTTTGCTTCATGGTAAAGAAATTATTTTTTGTAGCTATGCCTTGAGCAAAAGTCAAAAAGGGAAACCAAAACGTTTTTAAGAATATGTTTCAAAGAACAAATAAACCAAAAAAAGTGAGAGCGCATTTCTGCATGGAAGTAAGGAGGGTGTGTGTGTGTGTGTGTGTGTGTGTGTGTGTGACGTACAGAGTTGCCTGTAGAGTCCAAAGAGTCAGGCCCCCCACATGGCTCCTTGCTCTTGGGCTGTCTTTGCAGGCTGTGGTGTTTGTATCCCCCTTGCAGACTTAGCCTCAGATGGACCGAGTTGCCCATCAATTTGCAGAAACTCTCTTCTTGGGGGGAGAGATTCTTAGTGATTGAGAAATATTCATTTTAACTCTTTACATCATTACCTGAAAATGGATTTTCATGTGAGCATATGTGTAAACGGTTGATAGATCTTCTCACCGATTAACAGTCTGTTACACATTGCTTTGGGAATGGGATTGATTTCACTATTTGACTCTTCTTTCCTCCATTAATATTTTGATTTTTTTTTTCTTCAAGTCTAGTTGGGGCTAGTTGGGGCAAGTAAATTGGGGCAAGCAGGCAAGAAATACTACTAAGTAGGGAGAGAGGGAAACAAAAATGACTGCGTGAAAAAACATCAGAGTAAATGAGCTCATTTATCCCTATTTACACTCTGCCAGCACCCATGTTTGAAGGGGATATTAACCAATAACTACAGGAACCCAGTGGGAATTCTCTCCAGGAACAGGATGAACTTTGTAGGTAAACTGGGGTCACTCATTGGCTGTGCCTCCTCATGGCCATGTTAAAGGGAAGATTCATTTCACCTCTTTAAAGCCATGTTATCATATGTAAAATGAAAACAGTGCAATCAGCCATATTGCCTCTGGAGCTCCTGACACACAGTGGGAGCTCAATGTCATCATGATTATTGGGGGCGCAGCAGTACTCCACATTGGCCCATATAACAATAGCATAGCTACTAAAAATGGACAATAATATAAATAAATATGGTGTTTTAGAATATACAATGTATTTCCCAACACATGTTTGTTGACTTCTCTCCTCCTGCATAGAAGTAGAATGAAGAATTAGATTCTGAGGTATAGAGTTAACGAAACCCATTGTGGTAATGATTTCACAATCTATATGTATATCAAATGACTGTATGTTGTGTACCTTAAACTTATGTTTATATAAGCTTATATATCAAGTGTTATAGGTCAGTTATATTGCAGTAAAACTGAAAAAAATGGAATTATACTATGACAACAAGAGAAGAAAATCTTAAAATCTGAGGTGTCCTAAGAAGTATGATGAACTACTAAGAAAGACGGTGGACTTCTCTTTCCTGAAAATCTCTAGAAAGTTTTCAAGGCTGCATGGACACATTGGGTCCTATAATGGCTCCCTGAATTCTTTTTTTTTTTTAAATATTTATTTATATATTTTATTTTAGAGACAGAGTACGCATGCACACATGCTGTGAGGGGAGGTGGAGGGGCAAAGTGGGGGGAGGGAATCGTAAGCAGACTCCCCACTGAGTGCAGAGCCTGACATAGATATCAGTCTCATGACCCCGAGATCAAGACCCAAGCTGAAATCAGGGAGTCATACGCTTAATCAACTGTGCCACCCAGGTGTCTCCCAAACTCAGTTCTTAATCTGACTTCTTCCTGTCTCTAGCTGTGTCACTGCTTTCAGATCCAAGCTCTCTCTTCCGTGAAAGCTGTTTCTTTATTTCATTCCAGGTGTTTGGCTTTTGCTGGGACTTTTCTCCTACTGTCTCTCTTTGCTTTCCTTGCACCTATCCTCCATTAGCCAATAATAACGGTAATAATAGCAACGACAATCATAAGGAGGGCGGTCGTGATTGTGTTGGACTTGGACATCAAGGAACGGAAGCTAATGTAAGCCGGGTAACTTGCCCACCGTCCTATAGCAGCTGCAAGCAGCATTAGGACTTGAACACACATTGCTTGCTCTAGATGTTAAATGTAAAATGAAATAATAATCTCCATGCATTAATGTGCCAGATAGTCCTTCGTTCTCTTATTTTCTGAGGGGTGTTTTCCTCACTTCTACAGATAAGGAAATTTGGATTGTGGGAATCATTTGCTTAAGGTCAAAATCTTAGTAACTGAAAGCGTTAAAACTTAACCCACCAGATCTGTGTTGATGACAACGCTCTATGCTTTTTCACTGTATTGGACCTTCACCACCTTTGAAGGTCTAATCTTCTCTTAGAAGCCATCTCTGTTAGACTTTCTTTTTCTGAAATTTTATGGTCTTTTACTTACCTGTTTTCTACTATTGAAAATAACTATTTGGAATTTTCTTTAATATTTTTCTGATGTTCCATCATTTACAGATTAAAAAAAAAGGCTTATTGAGCCTGGGAATACCCTGAGGCACACACAGAGTGTTTCTTGTGTTGTACGGAGGGCCACTGGGCACAGGCCAGGAGCTCAATTTATTTTTCTGTAAATTGATTGATTCATTGATTGATGATTGCTAAATTCCTGCAGATTTGATGCCCTCCTCCCATAGGATTTTGGATAAAATGAGTGTATTTCTGGATTAATGCATTTTCATTAAAACAACAATATTTCTGGATGAATGGATTTTCTATAACAAGTATTTAGCTCACTAACCTGAGGAAAGGATGAGGCTGCTTTTAAACTTGAACCAGAGGGAGAACTGCAAGGGGCCTCACTCCTGCTGGGGCAGAGGTCTATGGAATACAGCTGCTGTCTGGGTCAGGATGTGTCACTTGCTCATTTATATACACAGGAAGGGCAGACATTTCTTATAAACCTTAGTCTGAGAGAGCCTGAGTCCTTTGTAAGAATCATCTACTTTTCTCCCCACCTCAAACCTTTGACATACCTGTAACCAAAGTTTTAATAGGCCAAGGAACTTGCTCAAATTCACAGACCTATTAAATAGTTAAGCCACGATTTGATTCTTGACCCATCTGACTGCAAAAACAGTTAGCCACTCTGTTCCACTGCCTGGCCTGGGGAAAGTAGCAGCAGGCAAGGGGTACACTTGGAGCTTTCTCTTGCCTGAGTCAGAGAAGCAAGGAGAATGTGTATAGGGCAGGCCGGATGAGGAGCCCGTTCTCAGAAATAGTCGTGAAAGGCCCAGGCTCTGAAATCTGGAGTTGGGATGGGGGCCGGTAAATTAAGCGTAGAAACCACAACCTGTTCACATCTATAAGGCCTCTGCAAAGCTTCCATGTTTCCATGTTATCTTCTAGGGCTTCTAACTCTGGCATTCCAGCTATCCTAGAGCTCTGGGACTTTGCACCTGTGTTTCTTCTTTCTGAAACTCTCTCCATGTCACCCGCACCACACATGCACCTGTGCACATGTGCACACGCACACATGCTACCCCTTTGCCTAGTTAGCTCCTTCTCATTTCTTAGACTCCAGATCAGGATCACATCTTCAAGGAAGCCTCCCCTGATGGCCACCCATTCAGTCCCCACCCCATTTTTTCATCTGTTACCTGCCCTTCCAGGAATGGGTTCTTTCCTTCCCTAAATTTGCAGTTGAACAGTTATCCATGTGAGTATTAGATTAATGGTTCTTCTTCGCTTACCCTATTACAAGCCCCTTGAGAATAAGACATGAATGTTTTTGCTCTTTCTTCTCTGTCTGCCACCTGGCAGTGTAAAATTATAGGTGTTCAATGGCTATTTGCTCAATGAGTGAATACCTAAATTAATTCAATGTTCTACTGGCAAGTGTGTGGATTTAAGCAAGTTGCTCTCTGAGCTTCACTCTCTAGTGTTCAAAGTGGAATGAATACTCCATCTGAAACGCTCAAAGTGCCTGGTACACTAAGGTGTTCTAGAGACAGGCTTCATGTTGGTACTATTTCCCAACTGGGAATCACCTGATGGCAGAGTTCACACTTCCTGTGTGATCTGCATGTTTTTTTCCACTTTTTATACCTGCTTCTGTATCTTAGCCTCCTTAATCCTTTCCCTGCACCCACTGATCTTTCCCCCATTTTCAGGAGGGTGAGAGATGAGTTAACAGGCCAAAATGCTGGTGGACTCTCTTAGGGTTACATGGAACTGAGTGGAATTCTAAACTCTGTAATTCATTGGCCAAAAATTTCAGACTTGTACGCAGGAATCATTATTGAGGCCAATACATTTCCTTGTTCCAGACCCCAGAGCCTTCTGGGACTTATTTTAAGACTGCTTTTATATTTGAGACAGGAGGAAAAGCTGTAGAGGGGCATCGTTCATATTGATATCTGTGAATTCTTTTAAGACTTTATGGTTGAGGGGCACCGGGGTGGCTCAGTGGGTTAAAGCCTCTGCCTTCCTCTCAGGGTCCTGGGATTGAGCCCCATGTCTGGCTCTCTGTTCGGCAGGGAGCCTGCTTCCTCCTCTCTCTCTGCCTGCCTCTCTGCCTACTTGTGATCTCTGTCTGTCAAATAAATAAATAAAATCTTAAAAAAAAAAAAAGACTTTAGGGTTGAATTAAAAGTTTCTATCTGGGCAAGATGCTCTACTATATTAAAGGCTGGTCTTCTTATCTTCCTGTCTTACTTTTCCCACCCCCTTCTCCTTCCTCCACACCGCCTCATACACACACACACACACACACACACACACACACCCCTCCTCACCATTCATCCTTCATGAATATTTGACTGTTCTCTTTCATTGCTAACCTTGAAGGTCAAGAAGGGCCATCATCAGCTTTCCAACCTGCCCACACACCTGTCATCTCACTTGGAGGCCTCTGGGATAGGATGTTTTAACCCAAGAAGATTCTCACGGGACCTGAGCAGAGCTGTGAATAGTTATGGGCCTAGCAATCAAAATAAATGCTGATTTTATTTTGGTGTATTTTGGACTTTGACATAGATCTCAGAATCAAGGGATTTTAAGGCAGGGAATGAAAAGGTAAGAGAAACACAGATGTTGCCATTTCTTGGCATAGCGAATCATTTTCAAATAAATTAGGAAAATTAGAATTACCTTCTAATGTTTGCATCTCAGTCACTTTATTATTGTTGTTTTTCCTTGCTCTAACATGGTACATTTGGGGGGGGGGTGCCTTGTTTTAAAGACCTTTCTAATACCTCCTTTTGCACTTTTTTGCACATTCTCTTCTTGTTAGAGATTCCTCAAAGCTGTCCCTGGTATATGGATCTGAGGAAATGCTAAAACCTCAGAACCCCAGCAGGATTTTAAATTGGGGTCCAATGAGGGATTAACACTGAAATAAAAACTCCCCCTTTAAAAACTCTTTATTTCCTCATTTTTTCTCACATGCCTTGTTTTAAAGACAAACAAGAGAAAACTAAAGTCCTTTCTGGCTGTGGTTTCAGTTCTCACCGCCGTGCCTGAAGGTCGGTGGACCCTGAGTCTGCTCTACTGACCGGACGTTTCTGAAATAGCCCTACTATCAGGTAGATCAGATTGTTGGCAAAAACTCCGGCACCAAAGAGACCCAACAAATACATTTCATCACACTGACCCTGTCCTAACAGCACGTTGATGTGGATAACCTCATGGGAATGGAAGCTGAGAAGGAGCTATTTCAAGGCTGTCAGTTTCTTAATCTCTGCTCTGTTCAAAATGCAAGCGGGCTGCTTTTTTTTTTTTTTTTTCATGCTCACAGCAGTAAAACCAAACTGGGGGATTTTATAATCCTCAGGATGAGAAGGTAGAGAGGAAAGTGAACAGGAGAAATCCCACCAAAAAACAAAACAAAACAAAAAAACACTTCAGTTGTAGTAGAAGAAAATGAATAAACACCTTTAAAAAGAAAAAAAAAGTGCATTGGAAATTCACCCAAACTCAATTATAGGAGGGCAAAAAATAACTTTTATTTGAAGCACCAACACTCAGTTCTTTGTTAAAACTAGAGCAACACCCTGCAGACTTGAAGGCTCCTAAATTATCAGGGAGCTGTTTCCTGGGAATATGCTCGCCCGTTCTATGCAGCCTGCTTAATAAAGGCAAAATGAGCAGTGCAAATCAATTCTGTAAAACGGATGAGTGTTCCATGCTTTGTTCTAACAATGATGATATTGATGTAATGGAAATTTCAGGATCTGTCTGATCAGCTCTGCCTGAGCCTTGTTGGATGGCTTTGGGGAAGGGAGGGTGTCAGCGGGAATCTCTGACTTTTCTTTCCAGAGCAAAGGGATCTCCCGGCCCCCTCAGAGTCTCTGTGTTTTAACCAACCTGCTGGGATGACAGCACTCCATGGAGACTTTCTCTCCCCAGACTGTGGACTAGGGCTATCACAGTGAGATAGGGGTGTGCCCTTGAGCCACAGGACGGGAGGACTGAGACTTGCTTATCTTGACACTGGTTCTCCAGGGCGGTAGCAACGGGGTGGAGTCCATGGCCTTGGTCTCCTGGCTATCTGCTGCGAGCCTGCCTGTGACCCTGGGCTCCTTCTGTCCCCTCCATCTTCCTAACTGAAGGGGGTGATCAAAAGAGAATGGGACTCCAAGTGGTTTACAGAATGTCAGAAAGGAGACCCTTGGTCTCCTTTCTCTGTTAGTCATTACCAAATGGATCTCAACAGGCAATTAAACAGTGTGGTAGCTTTCTTATGACTATAGAGTGATTCCAAACCTATTGAACAATTTTTTATTGTGATTTATTTGTGTTCCTTAATTGAAACAGAATGGCACAGCGTTCTATAATAATGGTCCCAAGCCCTACAGCTCATAATACCATGCAATGCTCCTTTTTTCTTTTATGGGGTCTGGCTATTTAAGTTTGTCCTAACTACTTGTATGTCGGAGTGTGACATTCCAGATTGGATACAACTCAGAGAGCCCTGCAATGCTCATTTCTAAATCCAATCCTCACAGCCTTGTTATCTTTGTCAGAACAACCTAGTAACTGCTTCCTCAATGTTTTAATTTAGATTTCTGAGATACACGAGGAATTTAGATGTTATCCCCCACCCGCCCCACCTTACAAATGTGGCAGTGCCTCACTGTTTCTAGGACAAGCTAAAAAGAAACAGATCAAGCAGCAGCGAGGCCCTGAAATGTTATTCTAAGTAGTTTTCAGATTTCAGTCCTTCTGTACAGTAGTTGGGCCTCACTCAGGGATATACGGCTCAAGAAAACAGTCCTGGCACAGCCCACGGATTACGATGATGCTCTTATAATGATAAACAGGAGGCAGCTAATTGTTTCAATTGTTCCAATTCTGGAGTTTTGGGGAGGGGGTTGTAAATGAAAAATGTGCACAACTCCTATTTCTTTGACTATAAATCTCAAATGCAAACTTTTTTCCGAGGCCAGGCACAATACAATACATCTTTTCAGAAGTATTTTTGGAACGTGTCTTGCAGTATGCATTTCGGTGAAAGTCCTTTGGGCGGGGCCAAAAGGGGGAGACCAAGTCATCTTAGCTGTGGATGCTGGAAGCTGTCTGGATGGAGGACCTCTAACCCTTGCTTGCCTGGATTTCAATGACAGAAGTCATCAAAGCAGTCCCATCCACTCACGCTTGAACTTTAAAACACCTTGGCCAGCACTGCCCCCTCCTCCCCATTTTGTCCTTGAGAAAGTCAGGTGTCCGTGGTTAGTGTATCTGGACACTAAACCAGATACCCAATCCAAATTCAGGAAAGACAAGGGACTATTGTGATGAGATAAATGCTTCCTTTTCAGGCGGCATTTCCAGTTTCACTCTCTTTGTTTCTCAGTTCCCTGCTTTGGTGAGGGCACTAGCAGCTGACAAACAGAGCCTAAAATTTAAGACAGTCTGCAAAGGTCAAGTCCGCTTTCCTTGCACTTTTTGCGAAAGAAGAGCCCAGGCATCTTGCCTTGGAAAAGCAGCAGTACAAAACAGAAGAGGCTTAAACATTTATCCAGTGGGATTCTTTTGCACCCTCGACAACATACTTGTGTGGGTACCTTTGTCACATTAGTGAGCTCCGCTGTCAAAAGAATCTTCCATGGAGTTTTGAATTCCGAGCCCCCGAGATATGATAAAGTAGTGTGTTTGGAATCTTCCAAAAGAAAAGAAAAATGTGGAAATCCAAACAAGGGAGAGGGCACCAGAGAGTGGGGTAACAAAAAAGCAAAACATGATAACTTGCTTACCAGCCAACTTCTAAGTGTAGAGCTCCAAGTTCATTTCAAAAGCTAATTGCAAGTGTAACTATTCTGATCTTTGTAAGAAAATCCAATAAAGCCGTCAGGATTAAGCCTTTTGCAGCGAAGGAGATACCAGTTTGTTTGCTCTTGGATTTGTTTCTTGCCCTCAGTCCTTCAGGTGCTCTTTTTTGTTGTGATAAGTTAGCTGTTTTGCATAAATATAGACATTTTCTCATTATTTAAGCCAAGGAAGTAGTTCATTTCTACACCTGTGGGTAGATAAGATCTGCAAAGAGAACAAGCAGTATCTTCCTCTAACCCTCTCTTCAGTCTGTAATAACCGTATCCTTGACACTTTCCTCCAGAAGTTTTTCGGGTTGGGAGCTCGTGTGGACACACGCGTGGGCAGAATCCTGATTAAATCCCTGATTTAATTCTCACCCTAAAGTAGAATATGTTTGTCTAGAGTTGTAGCAGTCACACCAAAATGGGGACAGGTGTTAGGTTAGAATGGCAGGGATCGAATCCCGTGATCCCAAACAGCAGAGGAAGAAAAGATCTCAAAATCAGAAGCCTTTCTTTGGGACCAAGGTTAAGGGCTATGGAACCAAAAAAAAAAGAGTCCTTTTGGGAAAGCACTTTTCTTTTTTCTTTCTCTCTGCTTAGAAGAGAAGGAGATGTGCCAGATCTTTCCATAGACACAGAACATGTGGCTGCACGTGCTCAGAGAGGACGGCACACACGGCCTGCTGACGTTCTCATTCCATGCCAGCATTGCATTTGTCTTTCTTTAAGGGTTTTCAAAAACTTTAAAATGGGGGACAAAATGGAGTTCTGTTTTTCTGTGTTATTTATGTCAACGTCTGTATGGACTCTATAAGTCTTTGGCTTTGCCCTTGTGCCATGGACACACTCCTGTAACACTGCCTCCAAAAATTATCATTACATATGTCCTATGTGATCATTATATACTGTATATATGGTCATATGTTAAATAGATAACATAAATCCTTTATTCTAGTGTATGAGATATTCAGCGTTTGTTCAGATACTTGAACACTTTGCATGAGACTCATATTTTACTAGAAGGTGGAAATCACAGCCGCTGGGATTAGACTATCCATCCCAATGTCACAAGCAGCCAGAAACTAATTATAATGTTGGTGAGTGAGTGCCCAGGGCATGTAAAATGACTCTGATTTAAATTTAAACTCTTAGAAATGAAACGTCGATACTTTACGAAAATGCAAGATTCAAGTGCATTTCAAAAAGAAACTCCTTTACTTTTCATCATTCAGTGGTTTCTCGGTTTGCCACTCTGGTGGAAATCTCTTGTCCACATGCCCAGTATCCATTACGCTTCTTTTGGTAACACCCCCACTTCCTTAGGGGACTATCTACCCCCACAGTTCCCACTACCACCACTCTCTCCACAGTCCCTTCCACTCCTAGCCACTGTGTGGTTTGAGGGAAACTCTCTCCACCTCTGGCTGCCAAGATGGGCTTGTGACCCAGGATCGCCACAGTCATTGGTTCCTGAAGGAATATAAAACCCAGTCAGTAAATCAAACCCAGTGCAGGGCTCTGTGGGAAAGTCTAAAAGATGCTGAGAGAATTGACCATAGAATGGGCTTCGAGGTGTTGGAAGCCATCTTGCTGTCAAGAAAGTAGAAGGACTGGAAAGAAATGGAAAGCTTCAGGATATTTTATGGAGGTAGCGCCAACAAAACTTGCTGAATTGACAGGATATTCTTAAGATTTGGAGGTAAGTGATGAAAGAAGTAAAGACTCTTGAACATGTCCTAGATTTTTGGCTGAAAATTTGGATAAATGGTCTTGCCATTTACTGAACTGAGGAAAGATTGAATAAGACACAAGAATGAGGGGGAGGGGAAAATCAAGTGTTCCACTCCTGTCAAGTTGAGTTTGAAACCTCTTTTCAACGTCCCAGTGAAGATGTCAATCTGGAAATCTGGGCAAGAGGCAGGTTTGGATAGATGGACTCAGGGGCCATCAAGCACTTACTTGGTCAGCATTTAAAGCCATTGAGTTGGATGAGACAGCAAGGCAGAGCTCTTGTTTGCCCACATTTGTGCCCAGGGTGAGAAGGAAGATCTGAGAGACCAAGAGGTAGTTCCTGCCAAAACACTTGAATGGCTCCTCCTGGCTCTCAGAATAAAATCCAAGCTTCTTTACATTTTAAACAGTTCATGCACTGTTCCTTGATATCTTTTCAACCCCTTCTCTCCCTACTGCCTCCCTGTACCCTACCTCTACTTCAACTGCTTGGAAGCATTCGACTCTGCTGGCTCGGTTTTTCCCAGGATGCTGGCTTAGGAGCCTTGTCTGCTGGAAGACTCCTTCCGTCTCACACACCGCACCCTTGGTTTTTCACAGCTTAATTTAAAAGTCACCCCTTTTCCTGACACCCCCTTCAAATTTGGATCTAGTCACTCTTAGGCGTCCCACTTTCTGGTGTGTTATTATTCAGTGTCCTTGTCTGTCTCTTCCACTAGATTGTAAACCTACTGGGATCAAGGGCTCTGTGATCCATCTACCTTTGCACCCCTGGAACCCAGAACGGTAACTAGCTCCCAGTTAAGTGCTTGAACAGTAACTGGACTGACTTGCTCCGCCCAGTGCTCTGGAAGAGATTCACGTGGTTCTCAAACATTTGCGTATCTCAGAACTACCCAGAAGACTTGTTAAAACGCAGATGGCTGCACCCCACCCCTAGTGTCTCCGATTCAGTAGGTCTGGGGTGGGAACTGAGAATTTGCATTTTTAACAAGTCCTTACGTAAGTGCCGGACCTGCCAGTCCAAGGACTACACTTAGAGAATCACCTCCCTAGGGATTTTCTCCAGTAAATCATCCTCGTGGTCCACTCAGCCCCACCTTATGCTTATTAGGTCAGCCCTTAAAACTTGGCAGTGCTTCAAACTTGAACTGAATGAAGCTATGCAAACATGGCTGGGTCTTAGAGTGTGATACCAGGTATCCATATGGCGAGGCTTTTCTCTTGCCTCAAGCAGCACAGAGATATGCCAAAGCAAAATTTACCTACTTTATGCAAAAGCTTTTTAAACTTGCCCCCTATGGAAAATTGCCCTGCAACATTCCTTTGGTTAAGTCTGGATAAATGCGCCATTTTCCAACGTTGTGCCAAGAGGTGCCCAGGACTAAACCTTGGGTTGTTTGACTTGACAGGGAATCTTGGTGGTCCACACATGAATCAGAGACTTCCAAACACTCGTTCTCCATGAAGAAATGACCATGTATACCTTGGTTGGAATTTCATGAGTATTTGGTAAGCCACGTGTGCATGTTGAACCCTCCCTCGCAGCCCGCCTTAAAGCAGCTGCTGTCGCAGTGATCATTTCTGTGCAGGCTTCAATCAGCTTGGATCAGATGCAATCTGGATCCGCCAAGGCCCTCTGGATCTAGAGCTCTGCTGACGCTGTGGCAAGGGGCCCCTGCAGGGCGTGAGTCTGTCCTCAAGCTCATACAACCCTGCGGTTCATAGCTCCGGTTGCATGAACACTCTTCCTGTCTGTCCCGGGACACACATTTCATAAGGCTCCTTCGAAGATCTGAAGACTGGGCACCAGCTTGATTGTGCATCCCTCAACTGGCTCTCCCTCCTTCCATTATCCACCCCTGACTCCTCATCCTGTTCCCTGAGATCGCATCATCAAATAAAACTCATCTCAACTTCTAGGAGGAGTCCAGGCTAAGTTATAAGTTAAAGCAAAAAGTTGTATTGAGAAATGAAGCTCTTACTTCGGGAGGTCCGTGTGCAGTGCAAAGCAGACCTGTGGCTCAGTGTAAGGTAGAAATCGAGGTGATTGTTTCTTACATAACTACGAAACCTGGATTCTCTTACATAACTACGAAAATCCAGAACTTCCAGGTTCAGTACCATAATGGTTTGGAAGCTTGGCAGGGAACCTGTGTACAAGTTTAGAGTGCTGTTTAAGAAATTCTGCCTAGATTTGAGACGACAGATGATTAATTGTCTGGACAGAGAGAAGAAAATCATCCTTTCGTGAAAATTGGAAATTTGGAGGCAATGAAAGTATCCATAGATAGAAAATGTGGGTATTTTTAATGATAATAAAAATAATATTACTTTGGGATATGTACGTAGGCTGAACCTCGAAGGATTTTCTCACTTAAAAAGTGTGAATAACAATCATCATTACTATTTCTTTTGTTTGTCTAACAGTCTTATACCACCCCAGACTCTCCAAAGCAGGCTGAAACTTTGGTTGACCTTCTCAGCTTGGGAGCTGGATACAGCAAGTATCACTTTTATAATTTAGAAAAGGAAGCAGTTAAAAGGGAACTACATTACCCCTCCCCCGCCTCTACTCACCCCCAACAAGGTTCCTTCCATTTTCTGAAGTTCTGTGATTTTTAGGAGTAAGGAAACTGAAATGTTAAGAGCTAACTTCTGGGAGCCAGGGGCGCCTGGGTGGCTCAGTGTGTTAAGCCTCTGCCTTTGGCTCAGGTCATGAGCTCAGGGTCCTGGGATCGAGCCCCGCATCGGGCTCTCTGCTCGACAGGGAGTCTGCTTCCCCCTCTCTCTCTGGTTGCCTCTCTGCCTACTTGTGATCTCTGTCTGTCAAATAAATAAATAAAATCTTAAAAAAAAAAAATCTGGGAGCCAGTTAACGTGGAGAAGAATGAGAACGCAGGTCTTCTGTCTCCCAGGTTAGCAATCTTTTATAAGCACTACTCCAGGCAATAGGGTTGACAATAGCCACATTGCCCTTGGGCCACTGCCCATCAGCAAGGACTCCCGGGCTCACCCCCTTCTCCACAGCTTCAAGGGAACGTGTCTCCCCACCACAAAATACTGCCACTCTCATTGTAAATCAGCAATCCAGAACTTCCAGGTTAAGTACCACTACTAATCATAAAGCAAGCAATAACACATAGAAGTTTAGGTTAGATGCTAGCTTGTCTTGAAAATATTTCATGGGGATGGAAGACTATGTATTTGGCTGTAATTACTTTCTAAAGCAAACACAGCCTGTGAAGGAGATTTATCACAATAGTCTTTCTAATTGGCTTTATTTCCATGGCAGCCAGCTCTCCCATGTGTAGGACATGCCCTCCTGATTACACTGGAGGGCACACAGAATACGGTTCCCACATGGGGTGGCCAGATGTCCCGGATTAACCAGAATGACACAGGAGCTGATGCTACTGTCTGCCTGGTTGTGCGTAGACATTCTGGAGGGAGTGTCCTTCAGAGAGAGGTTCTTGGAACCCTTTGAAGGGGAGACACTCATGCCTTTCACCATTCTGGTCTCGGGAGGGTAAGGAATGAATCCCTCTGGCCCAGCCTGGGGAGTACTTGATTGCTTTTGTTTGAAAGGAAATGTTTCCAGTTCTATAAAGAGCTTTCCTTTATTCCTAAGAAGAAAGGAATGATACAAGCTTACACATTTTGTGAGACTCCTAAAGAGGGCATTCCTGAAAGTTTGCCACTTCGGCTAGATTACTAAGAGATTCCAGGGAAAGGAGGAAGGAGGGAGGCAGAGACAATAGATCCTGGCCCAGAGGAGATATTGCCTTGCGCGCATTACCGCAGGACAGAGTTCTCAGAGAGCAGGAGGGGAGATTCAGGACAGGGGCAGAAATTCCAGCATATGGCTAGAGTGCCATCTGTTTCCTGAACTTCTGCAGGACCCAGAAGGTGCTCTTGAAGTCATCAGCAGTCCCTGCTTCTCCTTCCGAAGAACAAATGTGTTTTCTATAAACCAGTTCTTATGAATAGGGTTGATTACAGAGCTGTGAAAGTCAGACACGCGTTAGTGTCCAGGGTCCCCAAAGCCCCTGAATGCCACACTAAGGCAGGACTTGAAAGTGCAATTATAACTTCTGGAACCAGCATAACACGATGTTCTGCATTTGAAAATCTGGGAAAGTATCTGCATGAATTTCTTATTCCATTTGCTATTTGCATACTTGCAAAATGTAAAAACCTGCTTTGGCATATGTCAGAAAAACTATAAAATCCCTTTCAGAATAATGGGAGTAAAAAAAAATGTAAAATGCAGTGTAAATATTTGTGTCAGAGCCTCGATTGGGGCAGTGACACATTTGTGTTTCCTTTTAATCATCGTTTCTTGCTCTTCTGAGGACAGTCATTTCAATGGAGGGGCCTTTGGGAGAGAAAGCGTCAGTTACCCTATGTTATTGGGGAGATTCTGCTCTAATTAAAGGGCGGGGTTGAAACCTGACATTAGCCAATCAGATTTGAGCACCGGTTAAACTCCTATTGGGTTGTAATACATGAAGGCTTATTCCTCAACTGTGAGTCCTGTCGGGCCAGCGCCCAGCCCCTGAGCTGGCCCCAGCTCCTTTCCCCAGCAGCCTCTGAATTGCAGTGGGCAATTTCTTCTAGATTTCAGTTAATGAAGGATAATAGACTCCCTTTGCCTTTTTGTTTGTTTGTTTTTCTTCCAGGTCTCAGTGTTGGAGACGTGCGACTAAGTTTACAGCCGGTGACAGTTAGACAGGAGGGCTTAGGGGTCTTAGATAGGGAGAACGGTTTGTTGGCTTTCAATCTTTGTTCCTCCTTTTGAATTAAGTATCCAGGCTTATTCGTAGTCAACTCCCTGAGAACAAGGTCCAAGACTCTCTTACACACCTAGGAATGAGCACCAAGCAGGAGCATCTGAATAAATGACCACGAATTAAGGGGAGCGTTGGGAAGCCCACCTTGAGAATTGCCCCTGGGACCTTCACAGTTGGTATTTAAGAGCCCGTGGGTATCACTGGGCCTCCCATGAGCAAGGCACTGGAGGGAATACAGCTCCTGTACCTGAGCAGTTAATTACTTCTGGATTGCAAAAGACAAGCAGATGTGTCCCATATTGGTTGTTGGGGTCTGTAATGGAAGAAAGGATGGGGACTATGAGGCCATTGGCTGATGCCCCCGCTCAACATGAAGCGAATAGTTCAGCCACAAGGGGGTTGGCCTCCAGCAATAGGCTGTCACTTCTGCCATCAGGAAATGCTAGCCTTTTCTAGGGACAGAGGAATGACTCGTGAAGCTCCTGAACCCAGGGCTTTCATAATAGGTAGGGTCAGAGTCCACGCATACTATTTTTAAAATAACCTATTTTTAAGATAACCTTTCCCTTAATTACAAATGTAATGCCATACAGGTTCATCGTAGAGGACTTGAAGCCACCCGGCTGCTTCCACCTGACCCTGCTACTCTTGTTAGCATGCTTAATAAGCTTTAGCAATTATTGTTAACAGTGTCGATTGGGCAAAAAGTGTGCCCAATCTATGGACTAAGCAGTTCCCCTGTGAGGGGGCCTGGTGCGAAAGCTTGGCCCAGCAGAGATGGTGATGATTAACCCAATAGGAATTTGACCAGTAGAGAGTTGACTGTTTACGGCAAGGGCAGAGGCTGAGAGACACACAGGGAGAAGCAGAGGCCAGAGATTAGCTGGGCCTGAATAAAGGGAGAGCAGAAAAAAGGAATAATAGTGGATGGTTGAAATTTATTGAGCGTTTATTACAGTCCGTGCCAGGAGCTATTCTAAGTCTACTTTATTTCAACTCTCTCACTTAAATCTCACAACATAACTAGAGGTTAGAATTATTTTCTCCATTTTCCAGATGAGGAAATGGAGGAACGGAGGGGTTAATTAGCTTGCCTGAGGGGATACCAATGGTAAGTGGCATAGCTGAGCTATAACCTCAAATAGTCTAGCTCCAGACTCCAAGCTCTTGTCACTATACCCATTGCCCCACATTGGAATACATACCTAGGTATGTATTAGGCAGGTATATGTGTGGAAAATGTGTATGTGTGTGTGTGTGAATGTATATGCAAATAATAGCACTGATGTATTATCAGTGGGGACTGACTGTGGAGAGGTTGACCAGATGTTCTCAGTCAGTAGATCCAGAAAATTCTTCAGGTTCCTCAGTCATGTCTCATGGTCTGGGCGGCAGCTACTCTTCCCGCCCACATCTTGGGTTGGTGTCAAACCATCCTAGTTTCCCAGGATATTCCTAGACTCACCACTTAAAATCCCGTTTGGTTGGATTCTGGTCTTCCTCATTTCTCTCCACCCTCGCGAGAAGACCCTGCCAATTGGCCCAGACCAACTGTCTTCCTTCTTTGTGACCTTAAAAAGCCTGATTAACATTTGTGCTTCTGGTTGCTGGGCTTTCTTTGCAAATCTTATCTCCTTAGAACTTTATCCTGGCCATCTGATGGTACCAGCCAGGTAAAAATAAGAATCCCTTCTCTCTACCGTCTCTCTCTCTCTGAAAGATTCCCTCACTCAGGCTTTGTCACCCCAGTTGGTGACAACAGTGATTGACCACACAGTGGAAAAATTCTTTCTTTATAGATCAACTTCCTGGATCCCCTTTGAGTCACTGAAGCAGGCAGAAGAGGGAACCCATCTGGAGAATAAACCTCAGGATGTATTGATTTTATCTTCCCAGCCAATGCAAAATTCCCTCATCTCCTACTCCTTGCCCCCAGCTACTGTATGTTGAATTGCTCTTTTTATTTTCCACAGCTTTAATTTCTAGAAAGTTCTCCCTCCTATTAATATGAAATATGACAAATCCCAGTTTTGCTTTCTAAAGTCACCGAGAATAAGACTGGCACCAGTAGAACAATGGCCTCCTTCAAGGAAGCAGAGATCACACACTGAAAGGAAGGATGAATCTAGAGGTTGATGTGATCCTCTGGTGTATACACGGAAATGGAGGGTGTGGTTTCAAAAGCAAGGTTTCAAAAGCCTCAGAGAAAGCTGTAGACAACAGGGGAATACGCTCTATTTGCAGATGAACTGTGCTGAGGTCCAGGGAAAGACCAAGACTTCCATGGAGTTCATAATGACCCTGGTGAGGCACAGTGCACACATAGCATGGGATATAGTGAATAAAGTAATGGATAAAGTGAGTTGGAGAAGGAAGTCAATTTGAGCAACCAGCGAATTGTTGGAAGGCATTCATGACCAGAAGGCAGCATTACAATGCATACTTTCTATGAAACAAACTGAGGGCAAATACAAACCCCCATAGTACCAACAAAGAGTACCCGTGGGATGCAAAGGCACTGGACCCTATGGCTCATGAAGAACAGAGCAAGAAAACTTTTTAAATAAAATGTGTATTTGTTCATTATTTTGGTACTTATAAACTTTGAAAAAACACTAAAAGGTTGAGGAAAAAAGTTACTTTTTCTACCCATTAACCTTTTCTTTAAAGTTTTCCAAGATTCATCCTTGTCATGCATATTTTTTAAAGTTGAGATCATACTACATGTGCAATTTCTTAATCTTATTTTTTATACTCAACATTATATTATTCAAATTCCCTCATGTCATTGAAAACTCTTCATAAACATCATGAACAATCAACATAATATTGTAATATTATTATGGATAACCCATAATTCACTCAGCTTTCCTATATTTGGCATTTGAGTTGTTTCCAGTAATAATGTGATGACACTGGGATGAAAATAATTATACATCAATCTTTATTGTTTGTGAATAATTTCCTTAGAAGACATTCTAAAAATAGGATTACTTGGTCAGGAAATGTGATGATTTTAAGGTTTTTTAAAATAAAATTGCAAAAAAATTTAGAAAAAAAATTGTAAAAATTAACAATGCCATAGCACATCACATAGGCATCAGTTTCAAACAACTTTCGTCTACAAAAGACATTCCCATACTAAAAATTTGCTAATTTTGTCAATATGACTTTCGCTATGATTTTCAATTCATTGATTGCTAATGAAGTTGAAAAATCACTGCATATAAAAACAAATGTCATGCAAGAAGTGGAACACCTAAAACAACAATCACATAAATACAAGTTTGAAATCTTCTTAACTACTCCATTTTCCCTTCTGACCTTGAAAGATTCTATTTACCCACTACATAGAAGAATAGGCAAGTTCTTTGAAATATTCATAGGAAAAATATTCCAATGCTTTGTTAATTGTGTAAGAGCACAAAATTTAAACAAGAGTCGCATAACTCGTTTTTTTTAATACTAGCAGAGACATGATACAGACACCTGAAAAATGTAACACGCACTTAAAAAAGGTAATTTTACTTATGAACACAGGCATTATGTCTATTATTTAAAAATTCAAGTCTAGCTAAATAGCTTTTAGTAAATTTTAAAAGTGAAATAACCTCAAGCCAAATAGGATTTATGCAAGAAGGCAAGGGAAATTCATTATGAGATTTTGCTTAATATAATTAATCATATTACTCTGTCAATAGAGAAAAGTCATGAGTATCATAATTGATACTGAGAATGCATTTGGTCAAGTAAACATCAGTTTTTTTCAATAGTCAATTGGAAACATAAGAATACATCAATAGCATGATAAAGAATATGTATGTCAATCCAGTTAAACAATTAGTGATAAAATATTTAAAGTGCTACCATAAAATCAGGGGAGAAAAAATATTTTTCATTTGCCACCCTTTATTTGACAAGCAAACCCAAATAAAATTACAAGTATTAGAAAGGTGGCAACAAATGTACTACCACTCCCAGACAGCGCGGTTGCCTAGCTGGAGAAGCTAATAGAATAATGTGAAAAACAAACAAACCAAACATTACCATGAGTAAGATAAATAATGAGAGGGCCACTTATTTTGCCTGTTAGGTTCCTGGAGAACCAGAAAAGGCCTCAGGTTACCTGGACTCTAGGGTTTGTTTTTTATTTTTTAAGATTTTTATTTATTTATTTATAATGGGGGTGTGAGAGCAGAGGGAGAAGCAGATTCCCCGCTGAGCAGGGAGCCCAATGCAGGACTCGATCCCAGCACCCTGGGATCATGACCTGAGCCAAAGGCAGGTGCTTAACCGACTGAGTCACCCCGGTGGCCCTGGGTTTTTGTGAAGCTGTATCAGTCTGTATTGAAGTCCTCACCACAGTGCTGCTTTTTTTCAGTGGCTGCAAAAATAGTTTAGTGGTTTAATAGCCACTCTACTGACTCAATGGCTCATCCAATGGTTGCCTCCTCATAGTTGGTTGGCTGTTTTACATAGATTTATCTCCAATTCCTTGACCAGTAAATAACACAGCGGGGAGGAAACAGTCTTATTTACAATAACAAAATATATAGAACACCAAAGCCTAAGCTTAAAGATATAGAAAGGATTGATGTATTTGAAACTTTAGTTCATATGGAGAGGTATGTTTTTTTATTATATATAGGGAACTCTTTTATTTGAAGACAACGAATGGTAAAGGACATGTAGAAAGTATTCTGAATATGACAAAGGAAATGACAGAGTTCTCTAGAGCTGAAATCATTGTCTTCTAATATGAGATCTTGATGATGGAACACACAATGGAATTTCCAGTTCTGAAAATGATATTAAGTTCACACATTTGCCAAGTCAGCAATGGTCACAACCGCAAAGCTCTGTGGGTGGTAAGGAGAGGGCTAGAGATGCTTCAGTGTGGGCAAATGGAAAGACATGAATTTAGAAGAAAGTCATCTAAACTTGACTCATAAAATAACAAATACCAAACTATCAACTATAAGCCAGGGAAAGAATGTAGGAAAAATGGACCTCGTCCCAAATTCACTAACTTATGTGTTAAAGCCACACACAAAGGTCAGCACAATTCTGGGCATCACTGGGAAGGGCACAAGGAAATAAATGGAAAGCACATGTTCTGCGCAGACATTCAGCAAATATCTAGTGAATGCCTACACTGTGCAAGGTAAGCCTCAGGAGAAACAGGCCATTGGAGTGACAAAATGTAATAAAAGAATCAAAGAATACCCTTGGTTTTCAGGAGAGACGAAAGCAAATTAGGACTCCTGAGGGAGAAAGTTAGCACATAAAACAAGTATGTTATATGTTTGCTCATGAGCTATTCAGTTCTTAGCAGAAAAGGAAAGCAAAGAAGTGGGAAGACGCGAGAGGAAGGGCAGCCTGCACAGGGGCTGGATTCTGGGAATTTTTTAAAAAGTGGAATCAAAGGGATATTCCGACGTTTTGATGTAGTGTGTAAAAGAAGAGAGGAATCAAAGATGACTAAACTTTCTGGTCTGAGCACCTGGAGAATGGAGTTGTCTGTGATCCAGACAGAGTAGTCGAAGGAACAGGTTTGGGAATGGAGCAGGAGTTCCCCTGGGGGTATGTTTGAAATATTATCAAATAACCAAAGGAGACATCAAGTAGGCAGTTGCATATATGACTCTAGAGTTCAGGGGAGAATTCGAGGTGAAGATACGAACGTCAGGGTAACCGGTACAAGAGTGAGATTACAAAGAGTGCAGTTGCAAAGGTCGGGAGGCACCATCATGAAGATGTTGGATGACAAGGAGAAACTGACAAAAAGGCTGGGAAGCAGAGGCTGCAGAGGTTGGAGGAAAAGCAGACAAATACACATTCTGGAGGCCAAGGAAAGACAGTTTCAAGAAGACAGTCATCCAGTGCATCAAATTCTGCTTATAGGTGACCTAACATGAGGGTGAAGGAGGACGATTGATTGGATTTGAGAAACAGAAGTCATCGGTCCCCTTGGTAAGAGAAGTTTTGAAAGAGTGGTTAGGGTGATAGCCCAACCGGATGAGGTTTGAAAGAGAAATGGAGGAGAGAAATTGGACACAGCAACAGACAACTCTTTCAAGGACTTTCTCCGCAAAAGGAAGGCCAGAAGTAGGACTACAGATGGAGTGTGAAGTGGGGTCAAGAGTACATTTTCTTTAAGATGTAGATAAATAAGAAGCAATTTCCATTCCTTGGAATAGCCTGAGAGTGGAAGATTGCTGACACAGGAGAGGCAGAAGGAAAGCCTGGAGAGATGTCTTTGAGTGAATGCGGGAGGATGGCTTCCAGTGCACCAAGGGAGAGGACAGTTTAATCAAGGGACATGGACAGTTCATCTTTACAAACAGAAGAGAAATGGAGACTAAAGCTTCAAAGAGTGTAGGGGAGCAGATGCAAAGGCGCTTGTAGAAGTTTTCTCCCCATTGCTTCTATTTTCCCAGTAGAGTAGAAAGCAAGATTGTTGGTGCTCAGTAAACATGGAGGAGGAGGGTGCTGCAAGTTTCGGGGGAGGAGGAAATTAAAAATAGGGGTCTAATAAGTGGGAGAGAAAGTGTACTCAGTAGCCAGGCATGGCTTCCTATGAGGTTCATGGTCATGAATTATAGAGGACATGTTACCATCGAAGTGACTTCTCCTACTCAGAGCATTGGGTTGACTCGATTGTCTGCAGAAAACTGATAAGGGTCCACAATATGGCTGATGTGAGTCTTTAAGAGCTGGCTGGGCAGACTCCTTCAGCACACATCTTTTAGTACTCTCCAGGCCACACCATATTTTTCTAGCTGTTTCCCTAAGTGCTACTGCTTTGGTGCTTGAATCACCCTTTCCCTCAACTATCTCTCGTTCAAGATTTAATACCCCCACAGCCTTTCCACAGCAAGGCTTCTCTAGAAATCCTTCAGTGGGTTAGGTGCCACTCATGCAATCTACTAATTTCTCCGTCTTAATATTTATCATATAACCACCCTTGTGAGCTAGGTTTTATCACCACCATCTTCATTTTACGGATGATGAAGAGGAGGTACAGAAACATGGGATAACCTGATAGGCTCCTCCAAGGAGGAAAAGGCAAGGCTGGGATTGAATAGCAACAGGTCAGATCCAGAGTTCATGCTCTTAACCACAAGCCATGCTACCTGTTTTGTCTTAGGTTGGATAAAGATGACATCATTGCATCGAAAGGAGACTGAGCCAGCTGAATCCATAGTGCATAGCTAATGCAGATGGTCTACAAAAACATATTACATATCATGTTATCAAGATAAACACAATACCAATGAACCTGGTATTCTTCTTTCGTGTTTCTTTTGAGATTGTGAGTGTTGTGTTCATTGGAGGGATTGGACCCATGAGATTTTAATGTGCTCAGATGTCCTTCTACTTAAAAGTGAGAATTTTGTTCTGGATGTCCTATCGTAAGGTCATTAAAGAAATGGATTTTCCACCCACATGTTTAGATTAAGAAATAAGTATTCGAATCTTGAATTCTGAGTGGTTGACCCCATGAAGATTCTTGAGAATGAATGTTCAATCTCCCTCTGCAACTGCTACCTAATTTTCTCAGCTTATGTAGAAAGAAAAGTTTTTAAGGGCAAATAATATTCTCCCAGAGTTAGTTAAAATCAAAACTGCATACGAAAGAGCCAGGATACTTGACACCAGTACTTACAGGATTTACTTCTTGGAAAGGAGTAAGCTTTTCTTAAAAACTTTATCCAACGGCATTTCTGACAATAGTGAATATAAACTATTCGGCTTCCTGAGGCAACTTCTTCTTAACGTATTGTCTAATGGCATTCCACTCTGTCTGCCCAGTCCCTGCGTATTCGGCGTGGCAAACGCTGTCGGCAGCAGCAACTTGCTGTTCACAGCTGTGTCCTATTACTATGTTCGCCTACTGAGCTGCTATGTCTCCCCACAAGCCGCAGGCCTGCCAGTGAATATGTGACTTTAAAGTCACTGGAATCCCTAGGATGTACAACCAATGGGATCAAAGGGCTGGCTTTCAAGCTGGCGCAGCCCCTCTGGAAAACAGTATGGAGGTTCCTCAGAGTGTTAAAAATAGAGCTACCCTACGAGCCAGCAACCACAGTACTGGGTATTTACCCAAAGGATACAAACCTAGTGATCCGAAGGGGCACCTGCACCGCGGTGTTTAGAGCAGCAGGGTCTACAATAGCCAAATTGTGGAAAAACCCCGGATGTCCATTGGCAGATGAATGGATAAAGAAGACGTGGTCCATATATACAATGGGATACTAGGCAGCCATCAAAAAATGAAATCTTACCGTTTGCAACGATGCGGATAGAACTAGAAGGTAAGTGAAATAAGCCATTCAGAGAAAGACTATTATGGTAGGATTTCACACATATGTGGAATTTAAGAAACAAAACTGAATGGGAAGAAATAAAATGAGATGAAATCAGAAAGGGAGACAAACCATAAGAGACTCTTAACTCTAGGGACAAACTGAGGGTTGCCGGAAGCCAGGTGGGTGGGGGGATGGGGTAACCAAGTGATGGGCATTAAGGAGGGCACGTGATGTAACAAGGACTGGGTGTCGTATGCAACTGATGAATCACTGAACTCTACTTCTGACACTAATAATATACCGTATGCTAATTAATTGCAATAAAATAAAATAAAATCACAAAGGGCTGGCTTTCAATTTAAGCCACTAGAAAGAGAAAAACAAGGTGCTTGGATCAATGTGCTTGTTGCAAGGGATAGAAGGACATTGGCCAATGTTGTCTGTCTTTTACATGCCATTTGCCCCTTACTCCTTGCCCTCTATCAGGGACATATACTTTACGTATATTATTCTATTTTATCTTTATGTAACATTGAACTTCAGAGCTTTTCGTTAAGATTTTACTTTGTATATACCGAGAGTAAATATATCCCTACTCACTGCTCCACTCTGTAGAGGACAGGAAACTCAGGAAAAGGTGGTCCCTGCCTTCATAAAGCTGCCAATCTAGAAAGGGTGCCAAGAGGCTTTCCCCTAATAAAGTCAGAGAGTGAGAAATCCTTGAAGAACCAGAATGGTGGTGGGGAGTTGAAAAACTTTAAGGATCCCAGAAAGTGGCTCTCTAGGGAGAAAATAAATGAGATTTGTTAATGACATTGGGAAAAAAAAAGTTACAAAAAAGAAAAAGAAAGGATGCAATGTCCACCAAGATGAAGGCTTAGCTGATGTTACGCTTGAGGTTGAGACTCAGTGACATTCCCAGAAGGAGACCATCGTGCCGCACATTGTGAACCAGTTCCTCTGCTCTGCTAGGTTGGATCCAGGGTTTTCTGTCCTTGCGGATGCTGAGTCTTAGGGCTCCGTGTCTTTTCCTCTGCATTAAGCTTCCACTTCTATGTTTTAAATTCACCATTAGCTAGTGGGCTTGTGAGACCCGAGGCGCAGCACCCCAGGCTCTTGGGCAAGTGTGTGCGCTCTCTACCTGCACCTTGCTGTGTCGCCCCAGGTGTGCTGAGTAATTTCCAGGTCTTCTAAGTAATAAACCTCTATTTTTTCAAAGTTTCCTGATGGTTGTTGCTGAAGGGAGTCTTGCAATCATAATAAGAACCACAAGGGTCGGTCCAGTCATAATATCAGTTTGGAGATGTCTGTGGGAAGCTCACCAGGGCCCAGGTGAGTGCCCCCAGGCGTTTCTAGCAGATAGTATTACGATCGCTAGGCTGAGGTCTCCACAAAACCTTTTCTCACATTGCTAGTGGAAAGTAAACTTATCCTACATTTCAGAAATTTCCAGATATGCTGGGAAAGGAGAAAAACTCACCCAGAAATATTACTCTAATGTAAGACTTATTCAGAGAAAGTTATGGAGCAAACATGCCGATTCTGTTGTTGCAGATGATGAGACCATTATCCAAATAAATTTTTTAAGGATAAGTGTGAAAGTCCTTGGAGTAAAACAAAAAGCAGGCACTGTACAGAGGGAAATAATAAAGGCCTTATAGAAGAGGCATCTTTTGAAGGAAGCCATCCCAAATGATGGTTAACCTTTTTTTTTTTTTTTAAAGATTTTATTTATTTATTTGACAGAGAGAGAGATCACAAGTAGGCAGAGAAGCAGGCAGAGAGAGAGAAGGAAACAGGCTCCCTGCTGAGCCCAGGACCCTGGGATTATGACCTGAGCCGAAGGCAGAGGCTTTAACCCACTGTGCCACCCAGGTGCCCCTGATGGCTAAGCTTTTGAAATGAGGGGAGAAGTTATTCTGACAGTAAAGCAAAGGTACTCAGAAGGCTTGGCAGATTTCAGTGGGATATAGATGGGGAAACAAATTTAGGTTGGGATCAGGCACAGAGAGGGCCTGAAAGTCAGGTCATTGGTTTTAGTCTTTATTCTGTTGGCCACTCTCATAGGAATGATCTGCAAAAACCTTATGTGGATGGGAGAAACATGCTAGGCCCTTGGGAAAACTCGCTTGGCCAATGTCACCCCTGGAAGAGGTACGGAGACAGGGACTCCTGACAGGGCCATGAATTGTTTACATGAGAAGACTGAGGGTTTGAATTAGGTTTGTGGCAGTGAGAATGTTGTACGTCTTGGAACACGGCTGGCTGTGAGGAAAGACTGAAAGTCTTAAAGCTGATAGAGAGCTCGAAGTTAGAAAAGAGATACGGCAGTAGGACGTGAACTCTGGCAATGGCCTTGTCTGAGAACTGGAGGTATACTTACATGTAGAAGATTCGATCAGTGATAGCTTCTGCCCAGGAATAAGTATGGTGATGAAGTGATGAGATAGCATGCAAGGCAAGGGTTCAAGTCATTTCGTCCTCAGCAAACCTGATTCAACATGTTTGAATATGCATGAGTGAAACAGGAAGAATCAAGCATGATATGCACATTGTGTGATATGTGGATTGTGTGATCATATCAGTGGTTCTCAAGCTTCGTGCCTGTAAGGACTGCTCAGGGAGCTGGCAAAAATTCTAGACACCCAAATACAACCCTTCAGGATTCTAATTCAGTAGATCCTGAATGGATCCCAGGAAACACTAATGTGATTCTGACCTGTATCTGATGATTAAGAATTAGGTGATCAGAAAAAGTAACCTTGAAAGACACTGGGGTATGTGTGCAGAATAGTGTTTTACACACACATGGAACTTGAGGTCATCACAATGTCTAACGTCTATTCTGATATGGCCACAAATCTTCCCAGGGGGAGTAAAAAATTTTCCTCCATGGACAGCTCGAGGGTAAGTGTCTGACTCATCCTCATGTTTGCTCCCTTTTCTAAACCATATTTAAAATCCTTTCCTTGAGTTTCACTTATTTATTAACTTTGGGAGCTTTTATTCCCTTGAATGCTCTGTCTATAAGAATGTTGGCTGTAGGAGCTCCTCAGACGCCATTTATGTACTGCTCAGTCCATTTTAAAATAAACAATATATGAGACTTTGCGACTTCGCGGCTGCTGCCACTGGCAATAATGGGACCATGGGAAAGTGACCTAACCGCATGGAGTTCACATAGTCTTATCTTGAAAATGAGATCTGACTAGACCGTTTTTAGGATCCCCTCTCTGATTCTATAGTTTCATGAGTAATAATTTAGGATGTGTATCCATTCCAGGGTTGGAAGGGGTCATAAGTGAGATCTTGCCAGTCCATCCTTCCAAATGTTGGATCTGTCCTGCCTCTCCTGGTCCCTTTCAGTGTGGGGACCAGGGTCACCCTTGCCACCCCTTCTTAGGGTGGGCACAGGCTCACATAGGTAAAGCAGGAATGTGTCTGCAGTGATTCTCTCCCATTTGAGAGACTGTCCACTTGAGATGCTCTTTTTTGATCTTTGGGGTTTTATAATCTCAGAAAACTTTCCCCAACAGTTTGAGATGAAAAAGAAAACTTCTGGACAAGCACTAGGAAGACTGACCCCAAGGGAGCGACAGATTCCTCTTCTGAGGGAGAGGTGTTTATCCTTCAGGGGTGGACTTCATGAACAGAAAACAGTCATGAATGGACCATGTCAACATTTTATGAACAAAAATAAAACGTTTTATTAACAAAAACAATCCTGTTTTTGAGTGTCTAGAGTTTTTGCCAGGGGTGAGTTAAGAGTGTTTGTGCTTGGGTTCCGAATATGAAATGGGAAGATGTATAAACCTGTTTCCTTTATAATGTCCCAATTTTAGGAGGTAAATTTACTATTTATTATAAGAAGGTAATAGAAATTCAGTAAGAAAGCTTCAGAAAATAGAGATTTTTATAGAGAAGAAAATTTCACCTATATTCTTCAAAACGGGAATAACTACTAACATGTGTATCCTAGTCATTTTTCTCTCTGTGTCTCTGTCTCTGTATGTCTCTCTGTTTCTTTGTCTGTGTGTGTATGTAGATATTTTATTTGAAAATGGGTCAATCCCAGAGATGATATCCTGATTTTTCCCCCAGGTCACTTTTTTTTTTTTTTAAAACTGACTTTTATTTATTATTTGTTTTTTAGGTAGGCTCCCTTCCTAGCATGGAGCCCAACCTGGGGTCCTAGCCCATGACCCTAAGACCAAGACCTGAGCCCAGATCAAGTGTTGGATGCTCAACAGCCCAGGTGCTCCCCCCCCTTTTTTTTTCACTTCTTTTTAATGGCCATCTTGAGTTCCATCTTATAAATAAATATATCACAATCTCTTCATCCCATTCTCTTGTTATTAGTGGAGTTAATTTTAGGTGCCATGTATTATGTAATAATAATCTTTGCCTTCCATTTCAGCTGTTGGAGCAAACCTACCAGCAAAAGTTCTCAGTACCCCACCAGAGCAGTGGTTGGTCATTTCTGACCTAGCCCAGCCGGATGAGACAATGAGCTCAGTCATCTCAGCTGGGCACCGGTGGGCCCATGGGTCTTGTGTTAGATGCCTGGGATCCAGCAGGACTTTTCTCCAGGGAACTGAATGAGTGCCGAGTCTAATAACAAAAGTTACAGCGCTATTGAAACTGCCGCTATCCCTGGAGAAGGGGCCTTCCTCTCATGGTCCCGTCCTGGGACATGTGGGCTCTAGCAGGTTTGGGGGTTCCAAACGGTAAAGAGATTTGGCCCAAAGCAAAAAGCTTCAAACTTCCTTTTGTTTTTTGTGAGCCTTACGAGCATATATTTAAAACTGCTGGAGGAACCCTTTGCATTAGCCGTTCCAGTTGGAGCAGGGGAAGTTGAGTTCTTTCAATGCCAATAAACCATTGGCAGGCTCCTCCGCGTATACATTTGTGCCTCCCGCCTCGTCCAGCTGAGCCAGAGATTCTCGATCTTTACCGCCCTGTGTGCCGTGAACATCTCATGACAGCGTGAGGCTCCAACCCTCGCCGGGATTCTTTGCATTTAACCTTTCGGCAGGCGTGCTCACAAACCTTTGTTACAGCCAGGCCACATTTGCTGGCGTCTCCCCGCGGAGCAGGTAACTGGCTGGAAACCACTTGCAATAACTTTTCTCTAAAGTGTAACAATATATACGTTGGCTCGCCAGTAAGAACCGCACCACGTGGAAAAATCCTGAGGCCCAACACAGCCGTATTGGTACCAGGCTGGACCAACACAAACAGCAGGTGTGCCCGACCCCCGGACCCCTGTGTGTTTCTTCCTCTAACAACATCTTAAACTCATTTGTGTCTGTTCATCTCCGCTGCTGGGATGCAGCCCAGTTCCTACCTTATCTGGTCTAGAATATTTCAGAGCTCTCGTTATTGATCGCTCTCAATTTCCTTGTCACTGTCCTATATGCTCCCTGCACAGGAGTCAGAGTGGGCTTTCTGGAACAGAGGGGATCAGAGAGGTTGAACAAGAGCCAACAGGCCAGACCTCCCCTAATCAGGCCTCGGCCTAATTTCTAGCCTCATGGCGTGTCCCGATTCCAGATACAAACAAGGGTCTCCCTCTCAGTGTCTCAATTTGTATTAAGTGTCACCTACTCAGGGAGGCATTCCCTGGACACCTCCTCTGATGTTTCAGCGCCCCTCACTCCTCCTCTCGCTCACTTCCTGTCCTCCCCCATCCTATTTCTTTATCTTCCTCATTTTCTGTCTCCGCTTCCTGAATGTAACTTCTGTGGGGTTTTGTCTTTTCAGGTGACTGTGCCATCTCCAGCGCCTAGAATAATTCCTGGCAAGGAGAGGATATAGAAAACATTTGTTGAATGAACTTCCTGCTCCGTAGCCTACATAACCAGTGATGCATATTTATAAGGTGTATTTCTATAGCCTTCCTAAAAGGCAGGTGGAGTCATTACCAGAAGTTTTTAAGTCAAATCGTAGGAATGGGGGGAGGGAGGGCAGGGGTAAACCTTTTCTTCATGCCCTTCCACTGTATCTCCTAAATTCAATCACACTACTTAAAATTCTTATATTATGCTGTACTTCCTTTTTGGAGCTTTTATCACTCTTCTAATTTTAAAATATTTTTGTGTATTTTGTGATTATTATCTATTTTCTTAATAGATTAGAAACATCACGGGCTAGAGACCATGTTTGTTTTGCTCAGACCCAACGAATAAATGAATGAATAATGTGCCTGTTTTCCAGCAGCCACAGATAACGGGGCTGGGAAATTTACTCTGGAGGGAGGAAAAATCAGTTATGAAGGAAAACCTAAAAATGGCCTTCCTGCCTAAAAAGCATTAGATCCTTAGCTTCTGAGAGAAACAACAGAAGTTTTTGCCTCTTGTTCCTCCCCTAAATTGCTAGATTCCCACGAGCCAGGCCTTGCTTGAATCAAAGAGAAGCAACCTTTCAAGATGGACGCTTGGCCCGAGATGGACCCATGGGTGGACATTCTTTAGGGGTTAAGAAACTAAACAATTATGAGCCTTTACTGGTATTTTTACAACCTCATTGGACTTTACTGAACAACATCTGAGAACCTGATTTAAGAGGTAAAGTCAGAAACTGATCTGAAATCAAAGCGAAGCAAGGTACCTTTGGCCTGAAGATTAGACTTAACCCTGTGTTGGAGGACTTTTCACCAGTCTGGTGGGAGAGGGAGGTTTTCTTCTCTAACTATTCAATTTTTGCTCAAAAAACTGTTTTCATTCTACTGTGCTGAATGCCAGATGGTAGAAACTTATGAAGAAGAAAGTATTTGCGAATAATCATGCAGCCTTTTGATTGCCAGCTTTCCTAGTCATCAACTCAACTTCTTGCTTCCTTCCCCACCTACCGCAACATGGCTGACAGCGCGAGTGGAGGGGTCGCTGCCAATGAACTCAGCTTGGGAGCTGTCCTTCTGCATAAATGTGCCCAGTCCAAGACGGGTTCCCCAGTACGGTGTGGGATACTTTTCAGGTGGTTAGAAATGCAAAATAAGGGAGCACGGCGCCCGTGTAATTTTCTCCAGAAGGACTAGCCACAAAATCCTCAAGCACTCTTAGCTCGAGTCTATTATGCCGACATCTTTCTTTTCACTGTTTTCATGAGTTTCGAATTTTGAGACGGATTCCACTGGGGATAGTGGAAAGCAGACTCAGGAAACATTTTTTTTTTTTAATCTAGATCAGATCTAGCTTTTGATGTAAGATGAACAATAGGAATATAATGAAGCAGGCAAGTGGGGTTATGCAAGTTGGTTTTGTTGATAGTATCTAAAGGCTTTTTTTACATCAAACCATTTCCTTAAATATAGTGTTTGCCTTTTAGGAGCCTATCTTCTGTCAAATGTTTCCCAATAAAAAGTTTGCCCATTATTTACATTATGGTTGCATTTTGATTTTCTGGTCATTTGAAGAATGTTCTATGTATCATGGGGTGATCTTTGCTATACCAATCACATATTGGAGTGAAGAGAGCAAGAATTGCTGGAATGATAGCCAAACCTCAATGAAAAAGTGTGTTCAGTTCGCGTCAACTGAGGAAATGCCAGGTGCGGAAAGACCGTGATGGACCAGGTATGACTCCAAGCTCCCAATGTCTTTCAAGCAACTTAAGTGGAACGACCACCCTGCAAAGTGGGACTGTATAAGGAACCCCTCTTGAAAGATGAGGTTACTGAGGGTCAGCAGTTAAGAACCTGTCCCGGCTTCCACGGCCAGCAAGAAATAGAGCTGGACGTGAAACAGGTGGCCTCAGCCAGAATTCACACCCTCAACCACTGCCCTGTACTGCCTATTTCATCATACGACCAAAAATACATACCAGGGAAACGGTTTCCCTAAGAGGAATCATAAAAGGTGGCGTGATTTCTTTCCTCACAGATTTTTCTTCGACTCTTACCTGAGGAAACACGAGGATGCTGGAACCCTCTGTGTGAGTTGGGTGAACACATGAGCTCGAAATGCCTTTGTCTTCTCATTTACAAAATGACGTCATTGTAATAATAATGATTTCCAAGGTCCCTTCCAGCTCTCATTCACTGTGCGAGCGCCTTGGGCGCACGTGCACACACACGTGTGTGTGTGTGTGTGTACGTGTGTGTGAAGGCTGGGAGGGCGGGTGCGGATGAAGACAGTGCCTGAAGACGAAAAGAGTTTTCACAGAAAGAAGGGGATTAAATAACTCATCTAAAAGACTGTGACAGCAGTTACGTCCCTTGTGAGCGGTGGGGCCTTCCTCGCTGACTCAAAGCTTCATCACTTCCAAGTTTTATGCCATGTATTTACTGGTGGGAATTACGTCTTACAGCCCCGGCCATTTGCAAGGGGTTCGGATCATAAATGTTTTTTTTTTCCCACCTCATCAGACCTACACATGGAAGTAATTAGATTCTTCCAGTTACAAGGAAATCCTGTTTGATATCATCACCTAACGGTTTCCTCGAGACGATCAGCAGAGGCTAACCTGCTTTCTATGGAAATAAAGGTACCTTGAGGAGTGCAGATATCTGCTCTCCTTGGGGATATTTAGAAATTCTTTTCACGTGATTTGTAAGATTCATAAATAACAACAGGAACGATTACAATAATAACAGCGCCTGGTGGAGGGTGCTTGGTGGACACATGAATCGGTATAACCATTCCCACCAGCCCCACAGAGATCAAATTATTAGCCACAATCAGCAGATTGGAAACACGGGAAGCACAAGACTGGAAATCGCAGAAGCAAGATTCACCCCCTGGGCTCTGCGAGCTTCAACTACACAGCACGCAACACAAATTCACTCCAGGAACACGCAACAGACTGCTAACTTAGGAAAACAAACTGCTGTCTTTTTTTTTTTTTTTTTTTTTCCAGTAATACTGAGATTTTTGTTCTCCAGGCCTCTCAAAATTTCTCCCTTTCCATGTCACTATTATTTCAAGAGCGTTCCTAACTCCTGGCTAGATTCTGCAACATTGGCCTAATGTTAACCAGTCAGTGTGTCCAGGGACCAGCAGCAGGAGGCCTCACAGGGGAACGTCATAAAAATGCAGACTCTCAGCTCCCCCAGTCCCATTGGCTGAGACTCTGCATTTTAACAAGATGTCCAGGTGAGCCCTACCCACATTGCAGTCCCGGAATCCGTGGTTGGACTGGTTCACCTCAAGGCTGAGAATCAGTAGAGCTTGCTAATGAGCTTCAGAATCCAGCGGTGCCTGCCTGTCCCACCTTTACTATCCCCCAACACAAGCGTCTGCTCACACTGAAGGCTGCTTTTGCGTAAGTCCCTTTTCTCGTGCTCTCCTGTCCTTCCTGAAGTTCCCTGCTCTTTGTGACTTAATCAAATCCTGCCCTTTAAGGACAGCTTCATGACTTGAAAGGAATCCCAACACTGTCCTTCTGATAGGTGTTGCCTGAAACCACACATGGGGACATTGGTTTGGTGTTACTCACACTAGTGGCCTCCCTTGTGTGAACTTGGCATCACGAATAAAATGGCCGGTTCACCAACGTGATTCCGTATGGCCTGGACCACAGACAGGCACATTCTGAAATCCATTAGATGTGTTTACCTCATTGGTCTGTCTAACCTCTCACAGTCCAGGATTTTATATTTGACACCAGACACCCAGGACGCTTGGGTGGGGTCAGTCAGTTAAGCGTCTTCCTTCAGCTCAGGTTGTGATCCCAGGGTCCTGGGATTGGGCCCCACGTAGGAATCCCTCCTTAGTGGAGAGCCTACTTCTCACTCTCCCTCTGCCTGCCCCTCTGCCTAGTCGTGCTCTCTTTCTCTCTGTCAAATAAATAAATGAAATCTTAAAAAAAAAAAAAAAAAAGGAAAACCAAACTTATAACTGGGTGTCTTATTTTACATAGATCGCTCTTCTGCAAAGCACTGTGCCTATATATTGTAGAGAATGATTGGATGAGATCTGTGTCTTATGCAGCTCATAATCTAATCAAGGAAAAATCCTTACTTTGGTTTTTGTTTTCCCAAAATCTGTACTACTGTTTCAAATGACTGTCTTCATGGAGGGTCAATAAGCAAGTATAGAAGCAGATCTTAACAAACCAGAGCTATTGGAAACGCGGCTTAGAGCAAGGCATAAAAGAAGACAGGAGGGATTAAGTTATGTTAATTATTTTCATCATTTTAGGTAATATACTTTAAACAGTTCAATTTATTTCTTCAAGTGCTTATTTCAAATGCCTGATTCAAATTCAGGAAAGAGTAAGGGATCAAATAATTTGTCTTTGTTACACTGATTCACAATTTTTTTAAGAAGAATAAAGCCAGCAATTGAATACCAAAAGCAAATGAGGAAAGGGTTAACCCACAGACAGAAACCCTCCACTGTTTATATTTATTTAAAATTAAATTTTAATTCCTAAGAAATCCCATAAGGCTGTGAACTACAAAAGGTAAAAATGCAAGTTGTGCCACAGAGTATAGGACTGCGTATCAATGTGTTCTAAAGTTTTTCATACCAATCCAGAAATTCTGAAATCAGAATTTATGTGTTGTGTTTGGTTGCAACTTGTTTGACAGTAAGAAATGAAATATTCAACTAATCAAGGCTTAAAAGATACTGGGTTTTGTTATTTCACTTGACAAGATGTCTGGAGGCAGTTTGGTTTCAGTGTTGGTAAATTCAGAAGCCCAAGAAAGTCGAGGTTCGGAGCTGTCTTCTCTCATCCTTCCTTTCTTGGTGTCACAATGGCTGTAGCATGTCCAAGGACCATGTCTTCTTAGACAACGTCTGAGGCAGGAAGAGTCCAATCACATTTAAGAGTAAAGAAAACGTTGCAGATGTTTGCCCAGGAGCACACACACTGGTCAAGAGATGGTCATATGCGTGTCCTCAAACTAATCACTGGGGAAGATATTTACATCCTTGCTTAGCCCAATAAATCCCAGCCCCTCACCATACTCCGCTCCCACTCCTGCCCAGCCTGGGAAGGAGGTGTCTGGAACATATGGTTTCCCAGTATCAGAACAGAACTGAGATTCAATCAGGAAGAATGGAAACTGGAGTGTGGGCAGTCAGCATAGCCTGCCTCAGATATTACTGAGAAAATACAACTTCAGAGTTACACGACAAAAAATATTTACACAAAAATCTCACAAAAACTCTTACTAAAAAGCATGGTGATGATCTGTGCGAATGAACTGAGGGGCACATGGATTAAATTTCCCTTAAAATATACATGGGTTTGGATTGTGGGGGGATGTTCTCAGGAAAACATGTTCTGAGTTTTACCAAACCCAAACTGTTGGGCGGTGGGGGGTGTGGGGGATAGTTTCAGACAACTGACAACTAAACACATAGTGAGAGTCACCCACCGGGGATTCAATGCTGAGGGTGGTTGGTTGAAAGTTTTTGAAACCCTGTGGGATGGTCCCTGATGAGCCAGTGTCTCTGGCCATCTCCAGCTTCCTGAGATTGAACCAACCTGCAACAGAAGCTCAGATGGCGAAAGGCCAGGCAAAGTGGGTTTGAAATGACTAATTAATGAACCCATGTGTCCGTGGATTCGAATCACCAAGATTCTTTTGCTCTCCTGATACGTAGCATGCACTGTATTGTGCTCTAGAGATTCGACGACAAAAAGTCAGCGTCCTTGCCCTTGAGATGTCTGTGTCCCTTGGAGAACAGTCAACTTGAAATGATGGCTAATTGCCATCACAGTGCATCTCCATGTGCAATAGAAGCAAGAGAAGGAGCGCCTGCTCGGTGGCAGTTTCCAGCATCCTCTCCCCACGCCGCGTGTTTAAAGCTACAAGTCAAATACACAAGACGGGCCCAAACCCCAAATGCAGGTTTCCAAGGCATTTTCCCCTTTAATATTTGAACCCACATGTATGTGAAAGGAAATTTAATCCATATGTTTCTGAATCATTCATACTTAAATCATAATAATTTGTTTTGTAAGAGCTGTTAAGGTCCAAGAAGCCTTTGGGGCTTTTTCTTTCTTTTCTTTTTTCTTTTTTCTTTTTTTTGGGGGGGTCAACAGGAAGTTGATTGAACCAAGAGTGAGTGACCTCTGATAGCAGAGGAGTCATCGAAGGCCCATACTATGAATCCATGAAATTCAAATGGCCTGTGCTCTTGGCAGATCCCACAACAAACTTAAACACGTTGACTCTGTTGCAATCGCTGTGCCTCTTTTCCAGGTTATGGCCCTTCATAAAAAATCCTGCCTGGAGGTCTTTGGATTATATGTGCCCCAATTACATCTTCTTTGTGTGCTCATATGATGCAACGGTCTAAAGGCCGGGAGACCGAAACGCTAGTTTAGTCCTCAACTATCAATCAGGCCGTTTTGAAATTGGAAAACTGGTCTTTCCCTGCTTGTAAATGCTACGCCTAGTGCCCCAAACAACTGTTAGAAAGTTTTCTTTGGGATTTAAGTAAGATTCCTGGGGATTTAAGATACTGGCTGCCAGATTGTTAAAATGCATTAATGTTTATAGTGATTATGATTACGAGAACTAATAATAAATACTTGCATATACCTGGAACGGAGCCCAAATCCTACTGTTTCGAAAGAAAGACTCAGTGTAAAGCCACAGCCCTCTGGAAAGCTGCACGCAGGAAAATCTGAGACCAGTCTAGATCCACAGAACTGCAGCTAAATGCCAGCAGCGGGTTAATCAAATTCTCCCCTGACCCTTTCTAGCGCTTTAAATAATTACAAGAGAAACATGGAAATCTTACTTGTTTATTTTCATTACTACCAATTTGGGCCAGCCGACTGTGTGAAAGCATTGCTTTTCTGATTGCATCAAGCACAGCACAAGCAAAAGAACTAGCTGCTGTCAGAAGGCTCCCATAAGGGCTACCATCAAGGACAAGACTAGCTTCTATGTCCCGTTATCACCCAGGAGGCTGAACCCTGGTAATCGCATCATTCTCCATTCTGTCTACAGGGGGTCAGCTCAAGTGGCAAGAGCCTCTTGCTGGTGAATGAGACTCAGGTCGAAGGTCTGGTTTATTGTGGGCCCATTAGCTCTCCTGAGCCACACGGGTCACACTCCAGATGGGATCACACCCCAGGAGGCTGTCACGACTGTCACGAGGAGCTAAGTTCTTCCTCCTGCTCAGAAAACAGTTTCTGGTATGTTTGCTCTCCTCACAGGCCAGGCGCACTGTTGTTACATGCAAGGGGCTGCACAATCACGGCTTTCATTCCAAAGTCCCTCTGTCACACTTGGTCCTGATAGCACTTTCTCATCCACGGCTAAAGCCACAGGTGAGACTGTAGACTCCTTTGTTCCCAGCCAAAAACAATGTTTTCACACCTTTTGATAGCAATCTTAATACTCAGGTACCATTCAGGGGATCGTTTTCCATTTCAGTCCTAGAAAAGGTTTTCACTGTAAAATATCTCTCACCAGAGAAGATGATAAGGAGAGTGAAATTTACATCAAAACAGAGGACATAGGGCTAAAAAAGCAAACTTCCCTTAAAGAGACAGTTGCTCTACCAGGAAGAAGAAGAAGAAGAAGAAGAAGAAGAAGACGGGGAAGAAGGACAAGGAGGAGGAGGAGGAGAAGAGGAAGAATAAGGAGGAAGAGGAGGAGACGGAGGAGAAGAAAAAGGAGACAACTGAGAAACTGTTGAACTTTTAAAGCTAGTGTAATCCCAGGGGTATTGTGTGTCCCTTTTATAGGACAAAAGGGTAGCCTGTACAGCGAGCATGATACCGGTGGCTGTATAAGGCAAGTGTTTACAAACTGTGCTGGATTGTTGAATCCAAAACGTTTCCCTCCTGCCTCAGGATTGTGTGTCTACATGAAGTTTAAAAGGCTTTTAAAGATAAGGAGGGCCAGCGAGCCCCTGAGAGCCAATGGGGTAGCTTTTTCTCGTTAACCTGATATGGACTGATCTACTGATAGCCAATCCACGGTCTGAAAAGTGAAGAAACAGTGAGACTGTTAGTGCAATCCCCAGGCAGAGCCCTGGCTGAAGCCAAAGGCTGAGACACAAAGAACAGTGGGAGGAAAGGAGCCTACTTTATAATTTTTACACTCTATCCTCCACACCTTTTAAGAGCAATCACTGGACTCGCGGTTCGAGGATCCTAACCAGGGTCTGGGCACCGGGGACGAGTCTCCCACCTTCTTGGATTTTCTTACCTGCGTAAGGGCCTAAGTGGCAGGGAGAGCCACTTTCCTTTGGCTAAGATTTTCTCACACATCTTTTTATCAGATTCACCTCCTAAGTGACTAGAATGCTTTATTATTTTTTTTTGCTATATTTTTATTTTTAGAAGCTTTATTATGGTATAACTGACATAGAATAAGTTACCCACATGTATAGCATTAATGTGTTAAGTTTTGACATCTATATATACTTACAAAACCTTCACTACGATTAAGAAAATGTACCCCAATGTTCACAGCAGCAATGGCCACAGTCACTAAACTGTGGAAAGAACCAAGATGCCCTTCAATGGACGAATGGATAAAGAATATGTGATCCATATACACTATGGAGCACTAGGCCTCCATCAGAAAGGATGAATACCCAACTTTTGTATCAACTTGGATGGAACTGGAGATTATGTTGAGTGAAATAAGTCAAGCAGAGAGTCAATTATCATATGGTTTCACTTACTTGTGGAGCATAAGGAATAACACAGAGGACATAGGGAGATGGAGAGGAGAAGTGAGTTGGGGGAAATCAGAGGGGGAGATGAACCATGAGAAACTGTGGAGTCTGAGAAACAAAATGAGGGCTTTGGAGGGGAGACATATGGGGGGGGTTGGGTAAGCCTGGTGGTGGGGATTATGGAGCACAGATTGCATGGAGCACTGGGTGTGGTGCATAAACAAAGAATGCTGGAACACTGAAGTGAAATAAAATAAAATAAAATTTAAAACAAGAAAGAAAGGAAAGTGAACACATCAGTCTCCCCCAAAAGGTTCTCCCTTGCTCCTCTGTAGTCTCTTCTTCCACCCCTTTTCATCACTTCTTCCTCCTGGCTGATCTGGTTTCTATCACTATGGATTATTTTACATTTTCTAGGATTGTGCATAATTGGAATCATATGGTATATACTTTTTTTGATGTTTTTCACTGGGCATAATTATTTTGTGACTCATTCACTCTGTTGTGTCCAGTTGGGTTTTTCCTTTTTTAGTGCTAAATACTATTCCACTGTGAGGCTATAACACATTTTATCTGTTCATTTGGGCTTCCAGTCTTGTTCTGCTTCAAATACAGCTTCTGTAACCATTCCCGTACACGTTTTTAAACAGACATGCTTTTGTTTCTCTGGGGTAAATACCAACGGCTTGATTATACAATAGAAGGTATTCAACCTTAGAAGAAGCTGTTGGACTGTTTTCCAGTGTGGTTGCACCACTTTACAAAGTTCTAATTGCTCCATATCTTCACACTTTGATACAGTCTGGTTTTTTAAAATTTTAGCCATTCTAAGAAGTTTATAGTAGTATGTCATTTTGATTTTATTTGCAGTTCCCTAATGATTAATGCTGCTGAACATTTTCTTAAATATTTTATTTACTTATTTGACAGAGAGAGAGAGAGAGAGCACACACAGGCAGTGGGAGAGGGAGAAGCAGACTCCCCACTGAGCAAGGAACCTGACATGGGGCTCGATCCCAGTACCGTGGGATCATGACCTGAGCCGAAGGCAGGCGCTTTACCAACTGAGCCACCCAGGTACCCCTGCTGAGCATTTTTGATGTGCTTATTTGCATCCATATATTTTCTTGGTGAAATGTCTGTTCAAAACTTCTGCTCATTTTTTGGAGGGGGATAATTTGTTCTCATCGTCAAGTTTTGAAAGTGCTTTATATATTCTGAATGGAAGTCCTTTAACAGCTAGATGATTTGCAAATATTTTTCTCTTAATCTGTGGCTTGTCTCTTCATTCTCTCAGTAGGATATTTTGAAGAGCAAAATGTTTTAGCTTTGATAACAGGTAATTTATTAGCTTGTTATTTCATGAATAGCGATTTGCATACTGTATCCAAGAAATTTGTAGAACTCAAGGTCATAAGGATTTTCTCTTCTATTTTCTTCTAGAAGTATTATGTTTTATGTTTATGTCTATGATCCAGTTCAGGTATGCTTTTGTATGTGATGGAGGATATGACTTGAAGTTTGGGGGGGGGCGGGGCATAAGCAGTTAGTTTTTAACCAGGTAAATGCAGAGATAAATAATAAGAAAAAAATGACTTTTCAGCTGTGTTGTGATAAGGTCTGAAAGCAAAAGAAGTAAACTCCATGAAACTCAAAATGGTAATAACTCATGTAATGCTGCTTTCTTCTGCTGAGTCTACCTAATATGTATGCCTTTGAAGTAGCATTGGGACTTCCAAATGCTTTAATTAATTTTGTGTAATTTGTAAAGTAAGTCAAGGACAAGTAATAGCTATACTGAAAAATTCAGCAACTCAGAATCTATTAGAAGTGTTGGTTCTCACTGAATTAGAGTGAGGGCAAAAAATGGAGGAAAAAAAAATTCTGGGAAGAATAGGTTATACCAAGAAGGAAAAAAAGAAAGAAAGAAAAAGAAAAGAAAGTGCTATGTCAGGCAGTAAGAGTGTTCAAAGCCTGGGGCAAGTCATCCTTTAGTGACTGTGTATGTAGCTTTGGCTGCTGAATCATCATCAATGGGACAGCTCTTGCAAAGTGTGAGATTTGAAAAAACAAAAGAGACTGTTGGGAACCACTAAGGGGTTCCTTACCAGGCAAAATAATACCTCCTTTGCTTATCATTTGGACCCTGCCCTTCCCATAGCTCTTGGACGTTGGCAGGCCTGAAGACAAAGTTATGACTTGGCTGAAGCAACCAAACAAAATAAGCAAATAGTAATTGACCAATTAAGTGACTGCAAGGCACTGCGATAGGCCCTGTATTTATTCTTCTGCCTGAAAATCCCCCAAATGCCCTGTTACATCACACTTGCCGCAGAGTAATGAAGTTTCTCTCCTTTTAAGCTTCAGAAAGAAACGTGGTTGTTCACCTCTTGAGTTGCGCGTGGGAAAATACAAAAGCACAGAGTGAAAAGGTCTTAGCCTGAATGATCCTGGCCCCTCTCCCTTGTCTTCTTCACTCTGTTCCTGTTGTGGAAACTACTTGCAGACCTTGGGAAAAGTTGCGTTGAGAGCGCGCGTGCGTGTGTGTGTGTGTGTGTGTGAGAGAGAGAGAGAGAGGCACACGTGAATGGCTAATATGTGATAAATATAAAATATTTTTACATATTTTATATATACACACAAAAAAAGGCTAGAAATCTCTTGGGACAAATCTTATCTTTTCCTAAGTATTCCTACATAGTTCATTTCTACCAGTAATCAAAAGTCACCAACATTTATTGAGCAACAAGATACTCTAGCATTTTCTTGTTCCTTTGATTTAAATCATCTCAATTATTCTTCATAACAGCAATATGGGCAATAAGAACATTCTCATTTTCCAAGGAAAGCCACAGAAACTCCAGGTAATTAAGTATCTCAGTCAAGATCAGTAGAGAATCAAACTCAAGTTCTCCTGATTCCACAGCCTTGGCTTGCAAGTTTGAGCCCTGTTTCCCCTTCACATAGCCCAATGAAGGCCAAAGTCTGCCTAAAGAACTTATATTGCAGGAAATTCAAACTCTGTCCGAGTAATGAAATTAGGTTTCTTATTTAAATTATTCAAACTACTTTTTGACAAATAGAAATACATTCATTATGCAAATGTTTACCTATAGTATTTCATTTTGTCAGGATTAAAATGTGCTTATAAAAGAAATATAAAGCCAAAGAGAAAAAGAAATCCGTCAGATTCTATAACCCACCAGTTTAATGATGCAATAAAAGAAGATAAAATAAAAGACTGCACCCAAAGAGTTTTATTTACATCCAAACTTGAGAATTAGATTGATCAGTTATGGGTTAATCAAAAGCATTTAAAAATACTTCATGTCTAAGTTCCTGGAAAGAATGCTCGTGGGTGAAGTAAGGTTCATTCTTGCCACCAGGCCTAAGGCTGGACAGCATCGAGTAGGTCACGCATAGTCTCTGATTCAGTTTCCCACCTATAAAATGAGGCTTGGAACTACAAGACCCTCGGGACCACTTGCAGCTCAGATACTGTGTAACATGGGACAGGTTTTTGTTAGGCTCGACACTTGTGCTTTATCATTTTCTATCTTTGCAGGAGATGGGTCAAATTTGGCATGTTGTTCTCTAACCTTGACACCTGCAACAACTAAGATCTAATTCCAACCCTCTAGAGAAAGTGGCAAACTCTACCCGGAGGGCACGTTTGTCCCCATCGACAGGTGTCTGGGTTCCCAGGTCGTGTCAGCTGACACTTCCGAGTTGCCTGCCTTCGCCTCTTTACAGCCATCCCTTTTCGCACGTGGGGAAGTCAGGGGAAGAGCGTGGTGGATGCCGAAACCCTTGGCTGGGCTCTGATCCAGAAGCAGCATTGTTGGCTGGCAAATCGCTGTTTAAGAACAGGAGGGCTTGCAGCAGGCATGGTTCCTCCTTTCTGTTTGCGTGACATTTTATGTGGCAATGGCTTATTCGTTTCTCTGGGGTGTGGTATTGAGAGAGTTTTGTGAACGGTTTCTAGTCCTCTCTCTCTGCCCATTTCAGTGATGATTTTATCGGAAAGTCAGTTCTGAGCAACACCTGCCTGCATGGGGAATCTCTGGTCAGTCACCCCGGCTCTGTGGGCACCTAAACGTCTAGCAGAAGTTTAAAGAGAATAAAGGTACACTGGGAATTAAGCAACACGACATTTACATAACAACCGTTTATGACTTCGGGGGATATATGAAACAATGAGGATGATTCTCTGCACAGGGCTGGGGCTTCCACAGCCACATTCCCAGGACCCTTAATGAGAATCGTGTGGCCGAATCCTGTCACATCTGCTGAGAACTGAGCCCAAAGTGTTCTCGTTATGTGAGCCTGGGGACAGACAGCAGGTCGAGCTGACATGCTCTTTGCCAGGTGCCACATGCTTGTCCACATGTTGAGGACATTTCCTGCGATCTTGCTTTGCTTCCCTCAGGGTATTTCGGGGATGCGAGTGGGAAGGACAGAGAGTAGAGGAGGAAAATGAGATAAATCCCATCAGAGCCACTGCCATGTGGGTGACGTCGTCTTTCACAGAAGACCCATTTGTGTTGGGCTTCAGAATCGCAGAATTCACCTGCTCTCATTTTTGGTGTCTGAGCTAGATTTGTCATGAGAACATAGCCCCCCATCAAAGAGTTCATTGTACGGGGGCATCAGGGAGAGCCCGAGGGTGTGGCTCCCTGCTGCCTGTCTCCCTCCGGGAGGGAGCCTTCCTCTGTAGCCTGGAGATGGAGCAGGGACTCGCCCTCCTCTGCCATAGCCCCGAGAGGGCCATAGGCCCGTGCTCATGAAATGGCCCATCTTGGTACATGTGCCTTGAAAACAAAGAATGCGATTTAGCTTCTGCTCCTTCCCTTGAAGTCTGTATCTTTCATCGTTTTGATGCCTCATGTTGCACTTCTCCCGTGGGCATGCCCCGGCCAGCAACAATGGGGACCACAATGGGGACCCATCTCACTCAATAACACACCAAGGTTCAGAGAATTTAATCGCATCACAAATCCTGGGACCTGGCTCAAAAACAAAAACTTTCAGAAGTTATAGCCAAGGGTTTTCTTTGGTTTGGTCTGGTTTTTAGCCTAAGTTAGGGCCCTCGTCTGACCATTCATCATTCAAATGCAAAAATGCTCTGGGATATGGACCTTATTTTATTTGTTTCAAAACTCATAATTTCGGATGTGAGTCACGAGATTCGGTTAAGAAAAAAGGTCAATTGCTCCTTTCTTTTTCCCTTTAGGAATTTCTTGAATTCACGCTCTATCTCACCAAGTCAAAACGGACAACGCATGCAGGGGAGAGGTGAAGTTCTGGAAGGGAAGAAATGATAAGGCCCAAACCTGAAAGAAAAGCCATTAAACTGCCCAAGGGACACAAAGACACTCACTGACCCACCCAATGAACTGAGTCTCCAGAATGAAGGGTCAGATTCAAAAACCGCATCTCCAGCTTTGCTGGTGAGGTAGGGCTTCTAAATTCCCAACTACTGGTTCCGGCAATAAAAACTGATAAAACATAATAAAATAAAACAAAATACGCCACATTAGCAGCAAAGGCCCTTATTTAAAATACAGTTTCTTAATTTGTATTTTATTGCAATGGAAGAGAATTGAGAGAAGGAATGGATTCTTACCTTTAAAAGAAGAATATTTGGGTAGTCTCATGTTTAACGTGATGATTCATATTTATATTTTCTGTCAGTGTTACCACATTCTTTAAAAGCAAATGCCATAGATAGTTGGGATGAGCTGACCCATGGGACTCTTAGTTTAGATTGACATCAGCCTCCTCATTGGTCAGCTACCTATTGTCCCGCCCTCTGTTTCATTCTTCATGTTGCTTCTGTATGTACTTTTCTATAATAAAAACCTCAGTGATGTTGCTTTTCTGAATCATGATCCCCACTGCTCCTTTTCAATGAATGGCCCTTACTGTGGCAGACCCGTGTTCAGGCTGGGTCTCCTGTGGCCTTATGCTCTAATGACACAGGTCCTTTCTCTGTTTCCTGAAAACAGTACACTTCATACACCTTTGCTTGTGCTCTTCCCTCGGACCAAAATATTTATCCTCAATGTTGCACCTGGAAAAATGCCTCTTTTCCTTCAGACTGAGCTCAGATGTCATTCCCTCCATGGACCTTTCTCGACTCCTCAAGCAGAAATTAACCAGTCTGTCTTTTGTCCCGGAGGGCAGTTACTGTTTGTAATATGACTTGCATTATGTATTTGCTTTTCCAAGTTCTTTCTTCTGGAATATAAGCTCTTCAATTTATGGGACCATAACCTCATCTGGTATCTCTGGTCCAGCATGTAATAGATGCTCAATAAATCTTTGTCGAGATGGTCAACAGACTAAGGAATATCAGTATTTCTGAGTCCTGAACGTTGAGGGAAGAATCAGCTCCTTAGCAAACTTGGAACCCAATATCCATGCTTTGACTTATCATGGATTTTGCATGCATGGTACAACTCTTTCTCCATCTTTACCCCACTGGATAAAAACCATTTTTCTGATGCAAAGGCAGGGAACACAAAACTTGCCTGAAGCTGAGACGCTTGTTGACTCTCCTCCTCAAAGCTGCTCTATTCCTATCAAGACAATTAGCAAAATGGACTCTAGTACAAGCACGCAAAAAGAGAGTTTTTCTCCGCCAGGACGTGTGAAAGCAAGGCCATTGGAACATGGAACTTTCTGACTGTGACACACAGGAGAGCTGAATTTTTTTCACCGATAAATGCACTGAGAAACATTGGCTGTCATAATAAGTAACAGACTTATTAATGAATTTGTGCTGAGGTGATCTTTTAAAGAGCCTGGCACAGCTGAGGTCAAGACCCGACAGGAGGCGGCCATGAGGCATGCACCCACTGCAGCTCTCTGCTTTGTGCAAGTCACAGACTCGGCGATGGCTCTCTTCTTTGTGTTCCCCCTTCAGCAAAATGATGAGAACAACTTGTAGCATATGGAAGCATTTCCACACTGCAAGTTATTCTGAGGGGGGAAAATGTGATTTGCAAATTCTGTCAAATGGAACAGGCACTTCCAAATGCTATTACGATTTTCAAACACATCCTTGTGTGTCAGAAGAGTCCTACAGATGTTTGCTTTTCTCTTTTTGTCTTTTTTTTTTTTTTTTTTTTTTTTTTTTTTGGTTCCCCATGGCGGTAAATGAGAAGAGTGAAGGAGCAGGGCTAGGAGTTTGTCCCACAGTCATTGCCCCAGACTGACGGGAAGACCTTCAGCGGCTGCTTCTGTATCATCAGCCTCATCGCAAAGGGTTGCTCAATTACCCTCAAATAACCACACGTTGTGAGCAGCTGTGTACCAGAAGACAAGGATCATGGGAAGGACATTTGTGGACAAGATGACACCTGAAGATCGGGACAAAACAACCCCTTGCACACATCTGCATTCCCTTTGGCTTGTCCCTGTCATGGCTGACAGAGAACATTTCAACGCTGAGGCGAGGAGACGATAGTCCCCCAGGAGAGTCTGGAGTGGGTCTCTCTGAGCATTTGAACATGAATGGGTGGTGATGTGGGTAGAGAATAAAGGCTACCAGAAATGCCAGATTTATGGCTAGACAATGCCTCAGAGGAACAGAATTACACAATTTCGTAAGAATGGATTCTTAACTCATTTTTTAATAAAAGAACAAAATAGGATATGGAAAATCCACAACAGGGACTATCAGTCCACCAACAGAAGATGAAGAGCCGGAAAAATATCTGTGTTTGTTTACTGATGGTGCAGTAGAACTAGGTGCCTAGCAGAAGCAGGGAGCCATACTTCATCACAAGGCAATGGAAACTTCTCTGGGATATTAAAAGGGCTTTCCCTTCCCACCCCAACAGATGCATAGAAGATGAAAAAAAAAGGCATCAGAAATAGATGAAATTTACTCTTGTAATAGCTGCCTCCTTTTTGAAACAAGACTATCATACAAAGTAAAACCTAATAAAAGTTTTTACTTTTATTAGTAATCCATCGTCCAAACGTCAGAGAGCCCCTGGTAGGAGACACTCTTTATGAATAGCCTTAATAAAACAAAACCACCCATTTTCTCTGCATGTTGCTTGGTTTTAGACTTGAACTCTATCTTGATTTCTGAGTGAAGATGACACGGAAACAAGACGACATTAATAACTGGCATGCAATTTGCTGTGAGTTCTCTCCCATGGCTAAGTAGATTCAGAAGCAGAAATGTAAAGAGAGATAACGGTTTTTTTTTCCTTCTTTTTTTTTTTTTTAGAAAGCCAGATGCAGAGTAAGAAGTAGACTTAAAGACTGCCCAGGAGAAGTTATTTCTGGTACAGAATGGAGAGCTTCTCCGGGGGTGGAATGTAAATCAGTCAGAGATTCTCCACAGAGGGTGTGACTGTAGCAGCCAAAGAAGGTGCCAAACACCGGACTCAGGGTTGAACTGGATTCCACCAATTCTCACAACAACACTGTGAGGTTCCCATGGTGTGTGAATCTTCCTCAACCGTTGAGGAAACTGTAGCTTAAGGAGATTGAATCTGGGAGCCAGGAGGTAACTGGGGACAGGAGTGTCACCCAGGCTTCCAGAGCCTGCACCTCCCACTCTGTACCAGCCTGCAAAATGTTCGTCCTGGGGCACCCTTGCTTCTTCCCAGTATAGGGTTATTTCTTACAACAGATTAGAGCATGGGATCTTCACCTCCAGGTATTTGCAACATGTTTAAAAATAAGCTAAGACCAGTGGTGTCTACATGAACTCTGGCTTTCCAGAAGTTTGTAAAGTGGGTGCAAAGGGAGCATTAGAAGAACCAGAAACTGATAGCAATGACATTTCTGCATCTATGACCCATGGGACAAAGTTGCCTCTGCCTCCAGCTTTATCCTAACTAATTCTTGGTTTCCCTTCCCTTTCCCACCTAGATTCCTTCTGAGATCTATTGCTTTCTCTATCTGTTCAGCATGGCAGAGAACACGAAAACCAGAAAACAAATTAACTTTCCTTGTGTTATTAATAATGTGGATGGTTAACTCTCCCCAATGTATGTCTGTTTCCCATAAATTGGTTTAGGAGAAATGAGTTTAGCAGCGTGCATGTGCATGTCCATTTGTAAAACAATTAAAAACATATAAAAGCAAATTCAATGAGTACATTTTAAAATAGCTTCTGAATAAAAAAGGCTTTCAGATTTTACATGCAACAAATGCTCATTTAAGAACAAATGAAGTCATGTCAAATACACTTTGTTTTACTCAAATGAAGGGTTGAGTTGAATCTTCCAAAACTCCTAATTTCACTCAAATCCCTCCACTTTGTCATTGTCTCCTACATGTATGCAATTCCAAAATCTCTAGAAATTTCTTTTATCTTCAATTAAGATCTGATGACCTCACATCCAGCATTTCATGTTAAACATTATCTTCTAATCTGATTCTCCCCTTTATTCTCCTTTTCAAGTTCAGATGTTACCACGAGGGTTAAGCTTGTTCTTTCAGTTTTCTGGAACTGAAACCGGGACACTGCTCGACTTTCTAGAAGGTTATTTCTAATCTGTGAAGTCAAGCCTCAATGAGTATGCCTATTTTATTTGTAGATTTTATTTATTTTTTTTCTGAGAAGGATGATGGTTTTTTTTTTTAAAAAATTATCATTCAAATATATAGTTGACATACGATGTTATATTAGTTTCAGGTGCACGACCTGGTGATTCTATAATTCTATATATTACGCAATGCTGAGTCTGCCTAATTTAAAGGCCCCAGCATTGCACCTGAAGCAATCCTAAATCTGCTTTCCAAAAATTATTTCAATATGCCTCCTTAATATTAACTTATAATTTCAGCCCAAACAACAACCTCATGGTTGCCTCAGTAGACCATGCCTCTGCGTGCTGTTTGGAGTTTTTGTCAGCGTCCTACTTAAGATACATTTCTCTTCCTCCTCTCTGCAAATTATACAGATTCTATAATGCCCAAGCAAAGTCTGCCTTTTCCTAGAAAACATTTAAACAACTCTGACCTGTTGTCATCTCTCTTCTTGAATTCCTGAATTCCAACCAATGGTTGACTGGCATTCCAGAAGAGCACGTTTATACTGACTCAAGGTCATTGACAGCTCCATGCCTCCTCACCCCTGAGACAGCGATTCCTTCTTTCCCCCTAACTCTTTTGTCCTCATTTCACACTAGGATTTTCTGGTCAGAAATATAGATGTCTTGCCAATCTTTTGTGAAATTTAGGGAGAAAATATTAATATCACACATTTCAGCAGTAATAACACTAATTTGTAGTGATTTTGTAGTGATCTTTGAGTGACAGACATACCATCTCAAAGGTTCTGGAAGTCCAAGACTTCCTGTGACATGCCCTGAGGAGGACAGGCTGATTGGATGAGAGTCTTGTTGTAAGAGAGCCATGTTCTTTCTGAGACAACTGCTAATGACCCTAATGATGACCTAGCCTGGTTTTGACTCTCAGAATTTGGGAGAAATCATTTATTCATATATCTGCTTTTTAAAATAAGAAAAAAAGGGGCACCTGGGTGGCTCACTCATTAAGTGTCTGCTTTCGGCTCAGGTCAAGGTCCCAGGGTCCTGGGATCAAGCCCTACATCAGGTCCCCTGCTCAGCGGGAAGCCTGCTTCACCCTCTCCCCCTCCCCCTGCTTCAGTTCCCTTCTCGCTATGCCTTTCTGTCAAATAAATAAATAAAATCTTCAAAAAAAATTTTTTTAAAAAGAAAAAGGGTGATAGAGTTAGTAAATGCGTTATATTTATATATCTACAAATACTGTGGGAAACCACCTAGATGAAGATGAGAAAGGAAAACAAATGAAATTATGGGTTGTTTTCAATGTGGTTATCTATTACTCAATAGCTTTGTGGGTTTTAGTCTTTCAATATTCAACAGATATGTATTGAGGACTTAGTGTATCGTGCATTATTCTGGGTACCAGAGAAGGGATGAAGAGCAGTAACAAGAAATAAACAAAAATCATCCCATTAGTTTTATCAACAGCAATCGTTAGACTACTGTACTTAGAATGTTAAGTTAAAAAGTTCAAACGTAAGTTGATTTAGAATATAAAAGACCATATTGGGCAAAGCACTGGGAGGAAGGGTTTGAGGAAATAGAAGGAGAGCTGGAATCAACAGCCTGGGTCTCCACCTTCATCCCACAAATGAGCATCACCCCCATGCATTTATCTCAAACTGCCAAACCAAGAATGGGTTTGCTCGGAACTCTGTCTCGATGTTTAAAGCACGAGGCAGACTGGATAAGCTTTAGTCTGTTCTTGATTTCTTTTTTTTATTCTTCCCCCCACCCCGTGGTTGACTATAGATAGTTGAGATACAGAGTTTAAGTCTTACTTATCTTATTTTCATCAAATTTCTACGTCATATGTAAATTTGGGAATGACTGTATTGAAGGTTCATATTGAAAATCAAAAGAAAGCAATGGTTTGTATCCTTGTGTGTGGTGTGAGGTATTATTATGACATTACTGCAGATCTGACAGCAATGATCAGTGCCTTTATTAATGATAGATTTTTTAAAAATATATTTTAAAATATTTAGGATATTTTAAAATATTTTTGTTTCACAGCCTGCATGTTAATTATATTAGGCCAAACATTTCTCTAATAGATAAACCAGGCATTTGAGAAGCTGGTAAGGGTTGAGTCTCAGCAGCCCAGCATTTCTGAGAAGGACGTTCTGGAAGAATCCTTGTTAATTCCGGCTCTTAGGTCCTCAGAACATGTGAGTTATGAGTGAAAGCCTAACAACTGTAAAGTTAGCTCAAGGGTTTATCAAGTTAAATAAAGGCAATCAGAGGCTTTTTTTTTTTTTTTTTTTTTTTTGACGATCAGAGGCTTGTGGTCCCGTCTAGTTAAGTGTTCTAATTTATTCTCCCTCAGCTTTCCTTGGAAATGTCCATAAAACCTATGGGGAGGTAGAGCATTGCCTAAGCAGAGACTCTGAGAGAGCTCGTTTATAATTTTCCTTCATCTGAAAGTCATAGGGAGAGTTACATGGGTGATGGATGGGATTGAGAAACTTTCTGAAGCCACCACATGTTCCTTTTGAAGAGAAAACATAAGAGGACACGATGTGAAGCAGACAGGGAAGCTCTCACACTTGCATTCCTGCATCTCACACATGTGACATGTTACGGGAAGCCCCACAGAAGCAGTCTAGTTTGGAGAGAGTGTCTTTCTGAGGCAGCCAGTGACAACCTCCTGTTCCTAGTCTGCATCCACCCGTGTATGTCTTTCGTGGCCCATCGGGAGATTATAACTGCCATGAATGTAAATGGAAGACTGAGGCAGGGCCTAGGCACCTTGCTTCATGGAGTAAGATCCCTGAGAGGAAGAGCCAGGGAGAAGCACAGGGGAGAGACCTGGTTCTGCCTACCTTTTACGGAAAAGACTCCCTCACTGCCTCATGGAATGAAAGAATACGTTCTCTAATCAAGGTGAAGGCCAGGCTATGGGAATCAGAGGACCAAAGTATTTTAGCATAGCCACGGTTCATGACTTTTTTAAAGTTGGAATAAGGCTGTTGCAAAAACAGGCTGCTTCGTAAGGAATAAACATCAAGTCTGCCTCAGAATGCCCAGTGTCGACTGTCACGAGGTCTCAGGGGAAGGTCTGCAGATTGGGACGGAGAAGGGATCAAAGTGTCCATTTCTTTAATGAAAATGAAATCAGTGTGTTTAATAAAATGGATGAAACTGTTAATTTCTTGGGTAGAATTACCCACTATTTAGAAAGCAATTAAAATGAAAATTAAAATGCTGCACATGAAAACATATTGAAATGTGCCAAAACTCTTTGCAGAGTAAGCTAATGCCCTTAGGAGTATCATTAACACAAGTTTTAAAAAAATGAAGTAAGTGACCTGAACATTAAATTCAAAATGTTTATAAATATATAACAAAATAAGCAGAAAGTAAATCAGACCTAAAAAAGTAATACATAAAAAATAGACATTATGAAATAGGTAACCAGAAAATAGTCAACTGATAAACCTAGGAACAAGTTCTTCAAAAAAGAGAAACAAAGAACACATTTTGGGCAACATTAATCAAGGGGAAAAATTAAGACAAGGCACCAAATCACCCATAATAAGGAATAGGAAAAAAAAAAAAAAAAGACATGGGTGATTTTTTTTAAAAAGAAAAGAAAACAATGCAAAGTTTATTACAAAATACATCTGAAAATTTTATTGAAAGGATAATTTTCTGGAAAAATGTAAGTCACCACATAGAACATGAAGCAACAGAACACCAATGAGGTCAAAAATACTGAGAAAAAGGAAAAACAAACAAACAAAAAAACTAAAACAAAACAAAACTTGCCAAGAAATTATCTCCAAAAATAACTCCAGATCCAGATCCAGACAGTTTTACTAAAGTGTTCTTTCAGATGAGGTGATTCCCACACTTTTTAATTGTTCCATGAAAAAATGTGACCAAGCTTTCCAAGTCAGGTGAGCATAAATTATACTGAAAGCTGATAACATATACCTGAAAAAAAGAAAAAAGAATAACAGAATAGGAACTCCGATACAGAAGCTTAGTAGTTAAGAAATGATCAGGAATAAAATTTAATAATGCATTTATGAAGAATTCCCCATGACCAAGGGGGGGTTTATGTCAGAAAACAAGAACGTGTGACCATTATTTAATCAGTTAATAAAATATAGGACATCCCTAGGCAAAAGGAGAAAAATCTCCTAACCATGAAGTTAAAAATGTCATCAAAATCAGATCAGCATATATATCCAAAAGGGATGAAATATCATGTTAGTAGTAACTAGAAGTGACAGAGAGGTGGTCATCAAGCATTTGTGTATTGGGGAAATAAGTTTAAATCAAAGCCGTTAATAACAGATACAGTTACTACTTTAAGGAAGTAAAGCAAGGGGTCATCTGCAAATATGTGAATAAAAATTGTGAGGACATCCCTTACCCACAACTGTCAAAGGGGAGGATTTTGTGTTTTCTAAAGGGGCCAGGGATGACTGGACACCTCCCCACCCTGCCCTTTGAACCATCTGAGCACATGGCCCCGACAGAAGGAAGTTGCATCCAGGAGGAATGTGGACATTTTAGAAGGTTTTATTTATTGGATGATATTCCTCGAGGTACCACCTGGCAATCAGGAGAGGAGCTGAAAGGGAAGGACAGAAGCCAGCGGGTGTGGGCAAGAGTCCAGGGGACTACACTTTTGGGTTTCCATCTCTGGTCCATGATGGCTGCTTAGATTTTCCTCTTTTATACACTGGGGTCCCAGTTAAAATTTTGTTTGAAAAGGAAGGCCTCGATGCTAATGGCAAACAAAATCACTTTGAAACTCCTTAAAACAACTAGGTTTAAGGATATACATTTGAAAAATAAATAAATAAATGAAGGCCCCCACTCTTTTCTTACAACATTTGAAAACATTGAAAAAGTAAAAGCTATTTAAAACAAAGTATTAGCAAGCACACATCCTGAAAAAGAATTATTTTCTGGCCTCATATTTCAGCCATTCATGATTCTTTTTCTCTCTATCTCTCTTTGTGCGTATCTCTTAGTCTTACTCTCCTATACACGCTCAGACACACAAACTCTCCCATGGCTTGTGAAATAGAGCAATTGTAATAATGACAGGAATTGGTGGCTGGTTGCCAGGGGGCCGAGGTGAGAGCTGAGAGGGACTGAGGGAATTTGGGGAGGTGGGGGGCGGTGATGGAAATATTCTGAACGGGATTGTGGGAATAGTTTGCATCTGTGTGTAAATTTACTAAAACTCATTTTAGCACTGGAGATCTGAAGTGGGTGAATTTTATGTTGTGTAAAGGAAACCTCGACACAGCTGTTAAAAAAAAATGAAGAAATACGTAACAATACTTCGATTTGGGTGTGTCACAGTCTTTTTTCCAGCTTTGCCAAGGTGTAACTGACAGAAAACTACGTTATATTTAAGGCATACAATGTGATGAGATAGATAGATAGATAGATAGATAGATACACACACACACACACACAATTTTTCACCATATAGATATTTTTCACCATGTAAATGGTGAAAAATTACTATGGTAGGGTTAGTTAATGCATCTAACACCTGATTATAATTGTGTGTGTGTGTGTGTGTGTGTGTGTGTTGAGAACATTTAAGATCTACTCTCAGCAACTTTCAAGTATAATCACCTATATGTTAAATATATGTTAACCATGGTCATTATGCTAAGTATCAGGTCCCCAGAACTCATTCATCTTAAAAATGGAAGTATGTCCCCTTTGACCAACATCTCCCTATTTCCCATCTCCCAGCACCTGGCAACCAAAATTCTACTTTGTGCTTCCATGAGATCGTTTTTTTGTTTTGTTTTGTTTTGTTTTGTTTTGTTTGTTTGCTTGATATTTTTAGATTCCACATATAAGTGAGATCATACAGTACTTGCTTTCTCTGTCTGACTTATCTCACTTAGCATCAGGTCCTCAAGATTCATCCATATTGTCTCAAATGCCAGAATTCCCTTCTAACATCCCGTGCGTATGTGTATATGTGGACACATACTTTCTGTATCCTTGCATTCATCAATGGACACTTAAGTTGTTTCCATATGTTAGCTATTGTGGATAATGCTGCAATGACATGGGGGTGGAGATAGCTCTTCAAGACAGTGATTTCATCTCCTTTGGGTGTATCTCCAGAAGTGGGATTGCTGGATCATAGGGTTACTCTATTTTTAATTTTTTGAGGAGCTTCGTATTGTTTTCCGTAGCGGCTGCACCAATTCACATTCCCACCAACAGTGCCTCAGTTTCCTTGTGCTACATGCCCTCCCCGATGCTGTCTCCTGTCTTTTCGGCACTGGCCATTTTCACAGGGGTGAGATGACAACCCCTGTGGTTTTGATTTGCATTAGTGATGCAAAGCATCTTTACATATACCCATTGGCCATGTGTATGTCCTCTTCCGAAAACTTGTTTATTTAGGTACTCTGCCCATTTTTTAACCAATTATTTGTTTTGAGGGTTTTTTTGTTGTTGTTATTGTTCTTTGAGGTGTACGTTTCTTACATATTTTGGATTTTAAGCTCTTATCAGATATGATGGTTGGCAAATATTTCCACAGGTTATCTCTTCGTTCTGTTGCTTGCTTCTTTTGCTGCAGAGAAGCTTTTCGGTTTTGAGGTTCCACTTAACTGATTTTTGTTTTTGTTGCTTGTGCTTTTGGGGTCATATCCAAAAAATTGTTGCCAGGATAATCATCAAGAAGCTTTCCCTCACGTCTTCCGTAGTGGTTTCATGGTTTCTGTTCTTACTGGTTAATTTTTGTAAGTGGTAGAAGAGAAAGGTTCAATTCTGTTATGTTGCCTGTGACTATCCAGTTTTCCAACAGGGTATTTTGCTGACCATTCACACTCTCTAAATGAGGACATAAAATTAGTCAAAATCGTCATCTCTTTCTCTTCCTGTCATATGACACCTTAAGAGCAACTCAATGGATACTTTGAAAGTTTCACCAAAACATTACATCTTTTCACATTTAACACGTGATCACAAGGCTTAAAAGTCTTCCCATACTGGGTGGACACAGACTCAGAAATCTGATAAGCCCAAACCCAAATTATATGTTTTGTGCTATCTCTTTTATATTACATATCCCCTTCTCTTCAATAGCTTTATGCTGCTTAAAATTACTTTTAGTCTGAAGTCTTCAGCAGCCTTTCCTTACTTAAATAGATAATATAAACCATTTTACTCTGCCTTCTACTCACTTTGTTAGCCTTTTACTACTTCACCATATATATCTTATGCGGTCAGTTACCAAAATTCTTTACCACTTCCTTTACAAATCCTGCGTCCGTAAGGGAGATCTTAGAAAGAAACGTGGATTCTTCAAGCTGGAAGTGACAATGAAGTCATTTCACCTCACCTCCACGGAATGCAGGTCCCCTAATCATCCCCAGCACTCTGTTGAATAATTTTGGTTACAGGGAACCCACCACTTTTCAGAGAATCCATGGGCATGCCCTTGGAAAGATCAAGAATGCAGGCCAACCAAAGGGAATAAAATATTGGTGTCTCACTATTGTATGAAAGAACTCATTTCCCTACTTGCCAAATGCAACATTCACAAAGTGGAAGCTGGGATTTAAAAGCTCTAAGAAATTGAGTAGTTGGTGAAGCGGGGAGCAGTGAAATGTTATGTAAAGTGTAATTTCTGCTTTCCTGATAACTTCAGGCTATTAATACCTTTAAATAATAACTTTCTGAAGTTTAGCACCCAGATGAATTGGGAGATAATAGATTCTTTTATTATTCCATCCAAAAACCATCTCTATGGCCTCTCCCCAGTTTCACACACTAAGGATCAAGTTCCTCTGCTGATGAATGTAAGAAAGTCGAAGGTCATCAAGCAGTAAGATTACTTAAAATACGGAACACTGACAGGGGTGGGTTGGGGTGGGGTGTACATTTCATCTTACTCTGGATCTTGACTTGGTTATGTGACTTCCATTTTCCCATCCGGGGAATGGGAGAACTGTGGTCAGGATTAGCGTTGTATGGACAGCACCTACCATGACGTCTGGGTCAATAGCTGACGCCCATTCCTTTGCATCGTCAATCCCCTAAGCTCACAGTTTGAGATGCTAATGTCCTGTTGGAGAGACATCGGTTTTCATAGACTTCTGCAGCCTGGAAATCCCAGACCCGTGCAGTGTTGCTGATGTTCGACATCTTTCCCATGGAATCCTGGGTTCCTGCCAGCTAAGGCTCACCATGGCAGATCGTTCTCTGCCCTCCGTTCATGCACCACGTGGGAGGACACCAAGCATACCCGGGATGTCTTCCCACCAGCATCTCCTGTTTAAAACCCGTCCCTCCCTGTCTTTCAAAGCTACTCCAGCAGGGCCCCCTGAGATGTCAACCTTGACAACTCAGGGACCAGCCTGCTCACGTCTAGAAAAATGGGGCACAGTCACCCAGAGGAGCACCAAGCAGGGGTGCAAAGGGGAGGTGGGAGCCAGGCTTCACTCTTTCCATACCTGTCTGGGGAATCTCACCATTTGCCACCTGCTGTTCTCAGGACTGGGGACGCGGCGGGGACTTCAACCAACATGATGCAGCAATGAGGGGGTTTCTGTCTTTCCCCACCCTCCTATCATGGCCAGAACAAGAAAAGAATGAGATCAAAAGGTGAAACAGACGTTTTGTTTAAGGAGTATGGTCCAAAGGAGGAAGGTAAAGCTAGGAAAGGGGGCAGAGAGCAGGAAGGGGGACGCTACAGTTCCGGATTGGTTGCTGAGCACAGACTCTGCGGGGGAGAGGTCAGAGGGAGGACTTGGAGGAGGAGAAGGAGGAAGCCGGGGGTGTCCTGTGGGAGCACTGCAGAACAGGCTTGACCTGGCAGGCCAACCCACCCCGGCACTCCCAGCCTTCCCCCTGGGCTGCCTCCTGCACCTGCTCACTGGCTTCCCGTAGCTCATTCTGTGGAAGGCCCGGCAGTTCGGGCTCTGGTCACTTTGGAAGCCCTAAGAGTTCATGTTAGAAGTTGGGCTACTGGCTTGGAAACCCTGCATGAAAGAGCACGTGGAAAGCGAGAGGGCCTGAGATGACCTGACGGGAGCAAGGCCGAGTCACCCAGCAGAGCACAGTGAACCCCCAGAGGCTGAGCCTGCTAAGGAGCCTGAAGAGCGGGCAGCCCCAGGGGCTGGTCAGAGCGGCTGTCACCTGCAGCAGCCCCATGAGAGACCCTGAGCAGAAGCATCTAGCCGAGGCCCAGGCCTCCCCACAGAACCTGGAGCAGAAACAACCATGATGTTCAGGCAGGCTGGAGACACAGCAGCTGATCCCTGAATACGAGATGAGAGATGGAGTCAGGGATGACCAGAGGTACCTCAGTGCTGGGCCGAGGAGACAGCCTCTCTGTAGGGAAGCCTCATGGCCCCATGTGGAGGCCTGGCAACCTTCAGGAGGTCGACCTGCAGGGGGCCCTGGCCAGGGAGGCAGAATCTGGGTCCAGGGCCAGGAGATGCTAATGAGTTCAGCCACCACAGCAGAAAGTCATGGCCAGAAGCCACAGGGATTCTCTGGGCTAACCAGTCTTGGTCCTGAGTTTTTATAAGGTGCCAGTGACTTCAGATGCAGGCCTTGAAGGCAGCCCACAAACTACTGATCTGGCCTGGACGTGCTCAGAGCGTTCGCTCTGCTGTTTCTGGAAGCCTCGTGTCTGTAAGCCGGGCCGGAGGCCTGTCTCATATTCAAGTCTCCACACCTAGGGAAGCACTTCTACCTAACAGAGCTGGAAGGAGTCCTTCTCCTGTTTATTTTTTATTTTTTTAAAGATTTTATTTATTTATTTGACAGAGAGAGATCACAGTAGGAGAGAGGGAGGGAAGAGATCACAGAGAGAGAGGAAGGGAAGCAGGTCCCCTGCTGAGCGGATGCGGGACTCGATCCCAGGACCCTGAGATCATGACCTGAGCCGAAGGCAGCGGCTTAACCCACTGAGCCACCCAGGCGTCCCTCCTTCTCCCGTTTAGAGAGTGATTTCCTCCTCCCACAAAAGCAGTGCAGATGTCTGACCATTTTCCCCTTCAGAGACCCATGGGTTGCTCTGAGAGAAAAGATAGTATTTTTATGTGTGAAAACCCGCTTTACTAAATGTCCCACTTCCCTGGGAAGCAGTGCATTATTTTCTCCATCTGGCGTATGCTAAGTGGTTGTGAAAATACAGGAAGTTCCTGTGAATTTCCTCAAGAAAATCTTGACAGGCTCTGCACTATTTTGGACTATACTGATTCGTATTATGACATTCAGATTGCTATAAAATAATATAACATAATATAAAATAATAAAATCCAGTGCAACCTGGTCCGGCAGTATGAAGCCTTCCTTACCTCCTGTGATAACTAGTAAGAACATTTATATAAACAAAACACAGGAGTGAAAACAAAAACGAGGGAGGATCCTGTTTTTGAAATGCATGGAATTGAAATTAACACAGTCAATTTAAGTTGTTTTATCAACATTTTAGGAACATTTGCTAAAATATTTGGTTTGTTTATATCATAGAATCATGGAGTATCTGAACTCTACAGAAGCTTAGCGTTATTCTCTTCTCTCTACGGATGAAGAATCCTAAGTCCAGAGACGTTCTGATTTTCCAAAGGTCACACAGCTGGTTAGAGGCAGAGTAAATGCTAGAATCCAGTGATCGTCATTCCTAATCCAGTTCGCTTCCTGGAGAACTCCTAAAATACTTCTGTTGCAAGTGTTTCCACTCCTAGCCAAGAGGAGGGAGGGACCAGGGAGGAGCTGGGGGTAGTCAGGCAAAGGAGGGTGGGGAGCAGAGCAAGCCCATTCTTCTCACTTTCTTCTCTCGTTGTTCTCCAAACAATGGAGCAGGCAGAGGGGAAAGTCATCCGGTTCCATTCTGAAAAGACTGCCCTCCTGAGCCAACCCCACATCCTGGCCAGCAGACCTGGCACTTTACTAGGAAAAAGTGACAAGGCACTAGGTAAGCAGGAAGATGACGGGATTGATTCCTTCCTTTCCTGGAGCTGTGTGGAGCAAGTTACATTAGGTCTCTGATCTTCAATCTCCTCACCAGGAAAATGGCAATAATAATAATAACACCGACCTCCCAGAGTGGCTATCATGATTAAGGTTGCCATTTTTAAGAGCTTAGAATGGTGCCTGACACTATTACGTTCTATCCAAGTATCTGGTCAAAAGAATTAAACTTAAGGAACCCTACCCATCTTCCTGGAACTTTTCTTATTAATCTAGGGCTCTTTCTAAGGCGCTACCAGTTCTGAGAGCTTTATTTCTTGGCTGGTCCCAACCTCCCACCACCAGGTGCTAAAGGGAGGTCAGGACAAACAGGATACTCAGAATGGCTGTCACCACCACTGATGTGCATTCAACCCCGTGAAGCTTCTTTTGGTAGAACCCCACCCTCCCAGGTCCAAGGACACTGTCCTTCAGCAGCCAACAAAATACAGGAGAATTTTAAGGGGAACGAGCCTCTGGGTGTCCCCGCCATAGCACAGACTTCGTAGTTTCAATATGACATTTGTAGAAATGTAAGTAGGCATGAAATCAGATATTTTTCACCATGAAATTTGTTGATTTATGATTTCCATAGGGTACCCCCTTCAGACAAGAACATCAGAATGTGGCCCGAAGGCTCTTCTGTCTACTTTTGTAAAGAACCAGATAATTGGCTATTTTTCTCAGTGAGGCACAACTGGTTTCGATTTAACTAAAGACTGGGAATGAATTTTGTCAGTTGGCTGTTGACTGGCTCTTCTTTGGCATTTCAGTCCTCTACAGATGGGCACCTGTCACTTGGTTGCCGTCCCCTCTGCAAATGTCCAGGCACATTATTTGGTGACTTCCCAGGTACTAGCTAACTCTCCAGTTATAGCGGCCACTGCGCCTGACCAATTGTTTTATGAGGAAAGGCCTCCGTTGATGCTCTTAAAAGAGAAAAATTGATGCAGTTTAACAGGAAGCACTGCCCTCAGCTGCGCTGTCTATCCCCTCACACAACTACATTTATGTGAAAAAAAGAAAAGACAAGAAACTCAGATTAAATAGGATAAATTAGTTTTTAAAGATGAGGGAAACATGCAGCCGCACACAAAACTACAAGTTCATATTCTAAAGAATGCTCAGGGGCACCTGGGTGCCTTAGTCTTTAAATGTCTGCCTTTGGCTCAGGTAATGATCTTAGGTTCCTGGGATTGAGCCCCGCATCAGACTGTCAGTGGGGAGTCTGTTTCTCCCTCTCTGTGGTCTCGTGTGCTCTGTCTCTCTCTCAGACAAATAGAATCTTAAAAAAAAAAAAAAAAAAAAAAAAAAAAGATTCCCAGAAAGAATATGAGAAACATTTGCATCCGCTGAAGAACATTCTATGTCTGTACATTGACTAGATCACCCTCAAGGTTTTTCTAACTTTTAGAATCTATGATTTTATGGCTTCTAATTTTCATGACACCTTTGGGCTATGTTGAAAAGATGTAAGTTTTCAGCTTTTCCATTTCATGAGCAAGTGCACCCCACCAGAAATGCAAGAGAAGTGGGGGGAACAGCAGGACACGTTCCATCTTCTTTTCAACCCATGGCTTAAATTCATGTCCTCAGATAGCATATTTTACCAGGAACTGCTTTTGAACTCCGTATTCCTGCCTGCTTGTTTTCTTCAAAACTATGTCTCTCCTCCTTCTGGCAGAGTCATACTGATTGATGAATGAACGAGTGGACCAGTGAGTGAGAAAATTAAGTGATCTCTTGGGAAATATATAGAATGCACTTATAGTTGTGTTCCGTCTCACCTATCCAAAGATCGTATACTTTCAAAGATGAGAATTCTTTTTTCTTTCTTAGGGCTATTGGTTCCATTTCGGGTAGAGAAATATTTCATACTAATTTGGAAAGGGGGCTGAAGGTAGTCCTGCCTCATGGGAAATATTCATCTAGGTAAGAAAGAAAATCTTATGTTGAAGGGTGTCAGCATCAACGAATGAAGTGTTTGTAGGCAGAATTCAGAAATAAGAGATCCCAGAGTGGGAGTCTAGGAAATCAGGGTTGACATGAACTCACTCTGAAATTTCTTGGCAGCATTGTTTATAGGTGTGGAAAGGGATGGATGAAGGTCCATGTTACAGTTCCATGCTGAAAAGATCTACCAGATTCAAATAATGACAAACCCGTTTCATGGTGAGACTAATATTATAGGCAGCAGCCACCGAAGAAGGCCAAGGACGATGTAGTTCTCATGGCGATGCAAGCTGGGCATAAAGGGAGGATTGATAGGGATGCCGAACCTCTCCCTCGGGACACCTGGAAACGTTAATCTTGCAAAAGCACAGCATCTGGCATGACTTGGGTTTCTTAGCTTCTCTTTGCACCTGCTAACTGCTCCCTGGGACTCAGAGATGCTGCTGCAGAGGACGGATCAGAGCTGAAAAAATGCATCTGTGTATCTTGCAAATTTTGTGAGGATGAGATAGGCTGTATACTGAGATGCGTATAAACAAGACAGATCAAAAAGTAAAAGAGAGAAATAAGGATTGCATCATATTGTAACAGAAAGTAGCAGCAACTCAGTTGTTAGAGCTGACCCCGGAGGCTAATTTTCTGCCAGGCATATCCTGATATCCTTTATCAAGCTCACCTCACTGAGTCGTTTCCACGATCCTGGCCATAGTCGCTATTGTTTTATGACTCTGCACTCGTTAGCAGACTCGGATTAAGGTGATTCTACAAGACCATCCAGGTGCTAAGTGGCAAGATTGGCATTGAAACCTCAGCAGCCTGCCTGAGAGCTCTTCATCAGGTGGCTGTCCATCCTGGTTAGGGAGCATAGCTCTGACTCTCTGATTACAAATGATCTCAGCGGAGAAGAAATGGGAGGTGTGCGATGGTGTCGTGGGAATCAGCTCGGATATCAGATTGGAACACATTATTTAACAACCTGGTTCATCGATTTTCTTATTTGGATACTGGGAAAGATGATAGTTATCTAACAGGTTATAATATCTAAATTCAATAATGTTGTCCAGAATGCCTCAAACATCTTTATAAAATATGGACTTTATGTAAAAAGAATTTTAGGGTTTTTTTCCATGGAATTCCCTTAAATATTTTTAAAGAAAAATGGGTATCGTGTATGCTCCAACTTTCCTACAAATTAGCCCAGTGAAATCAGCAGCAAATTAATTGTCACAGAAAAATTTGTAAATAGTTGGTCACGCTTGATAAAATACCTTTTTTCAGCCCCCAGGGTGTCTCAGTTGTTAAGCATCTGCCTTTGGCTCAGGTCCTGATCCCAGGATCTTGGGATCAAGTCCTGCATCGGGCTCCCTACTTGGCAGGAAGCCTGCTTCTCCCTCTCTCACTCTTCTTGCTTGTGTTCCTTCTCTCGCTGTGTCTCTCTCTGTCAAATAAATAAAATATTTTTTTAAAAAATAAAAATAAGATACCATTTTCATGAGTACTTGTGCACATGACCTGATATTTCATATGCATAATGTTGTATGTGTTTTATTGACAAATAATTTTGTGGTATATCATAGAATTAAATATCTTATGGGGCCCTGTAAAGAACAACATAACTTTTTAGATTCTCTTCTCCCTAAATATGTGGAAAACAATTGATATATGGTAGACATTTCAAGTAATAAAATTATTTGAACACGTTTGTTGCTATTAATACCCAAGAAACCAATAGTGTTGACTGTGAATTAGCACTTCTGTGAATTCAGATATGAGGAAATTTTGTTCTAAGTTGGGCTCAAGATAAAAAACAAGTTTCCTGTAATTTCTGGTAGTTATATTAGGAAAAGCCAAGTAGAAAATAAACTTAGGCTTCCAAAAATCATGGACACAACATGGGCTGTTCTGACATTTTTTTTTTTTAAGATTTATTTATTTATTTATTTGACAGACAGAGATCACAGGTAGGCAGAGAGGCAGGCAGAGAGAGAGGGGGAAGCTCCCTGCTGAGCAGAAAGCCTGATGCGGGGCTTGATCCCAGGACCCTGAGATCATGACCTGAACCAAAGGCAGAGGCTTAACCCACTGAGCCACCCAGGCACCCCTGTTCTGACATTTTTATTAAGATGAAACTCATAATTGATTGTCATCATATAATCCTCAAATAATTGATTATGAAGACATAGATGGATAAAGCAAGAGGAAAACATGCTGAGTAGATTGTTAATTTATTCTTGATAACATTTAAAGGAGGACAGTGATGGGAAAAGCATGAGAAACCTGGAGAGGAGCAAAATGTTTTCAATTTTAAGAAAAGGATAGAGGAGATTTATTCTAGTTCTGTAAGGTAATACAGGGACTAGAGGAAGGGAAGCAACTTGAAGGACATGTCTATTGGCTACTGGCTACCAATGGCTCTGTGTTCAGCATTATCTGATTAGTGACAGTACTATCACTTTCTCAGTGGTGTAATATACATTTGCATGATATCATCAATATATTATGTTGATAATGCTATAGATTTCTTGTTTATATATACTACGTCTGAACAGTCACAAAAGTTATCAACTACCTGGTTAAAGGAAATAGGCTTATGGGATTTTTAGGAGAAATTGAATGGAAAGGCTCAGAAAATACATACGTCAACAAAATTAGATTGTTCACAGTCATCTCAATAAATGATAGTGACAAAATCAAACAATGTGAAATTTAAGGGGGTGAATATAATGCCTTCGCTTGTGCCAAAAAACGAAAACACCTCTAGGTTTCACAGAAAAGCAACTCTAAGATGAAAAACCGTCAGTGTTGTTAAGCAAGAATTAGGACGGAATGCAGCAGACGCTCTGGACACATGGTGACTGTTTCAAGAGACACCTGTGGTAGGTAGGTGTCTGGGGCCCACCCAGCAGGCTGCAGGAGACTAAGCTCCACTGTCTGAGGGCTGTTCTTGGTGCTGGGGCCCTGATTAGAGGAAACCTTGTCATGTGCCCTCCAGGGGCTGGGCAAGGGCAATGTCCGCAGCCCCTATGGGAGGCAGGATTCCACTTCTCTATGGTGGAAGGGAGACATGGAACTGAAAAACAATTTCTTGTGCTGCTTGAAAGTAGCTGTTAACATCCAGAGACCAAGAATGCTTGCCTTTAATCACTGTACTATTCCTGTAAATAAGACTCCAGACTCGTGTCAGGAGGTTGAAGTGAGATGCCTTGGCCATCATCCCTTTCCTCCCTCGGGTACCGGGTATGGCCCACCCTCCTCACCCCAGCCACATCTCAGCTTTGACCAGGCATGGTGATCACTTCCTGCAGGGTAGAACAGGGGAGGTGCAGCTGGAAGTGGGCCTCAGACCAGAGCTTCTGAACTGCTATGGGCTATCACTCACCAAGGAGATAATTGCATTCTAATTCAGGACTCTTCTTTTGAGGGTATGCTGGGAGTGTGGCGTTCTGGAGAGGATTGTCAATATGACCATTGCTAGCCATGGACTTGAATTTATGCAACCATGTTGAACAACAAGAAAGGAGAACATTAGAGATTCATGTTATACAAAGAGAATGGGATTCAGTTAGTTAACTAAACTTCGTTCTGAATTCACTCACGTGGGAAGCATCCCTGGGAGATCGAGACCCTAGGGCAAGAGGTTGAAAATGATTAGGGCCACTCAAGTACCAGGCTGGCCTCTGGCAAGCCCGCGGTAACTGTAAGCTCCTCCTTGGGACAGTCAGTTACACCATCTGCCCTAAGAGCTCAACAAGCTGTTCCCACTTGGAATTTCCCGTGTGTGTATATTACAGTCACAGGTACCACCTCGGACAAGTAAGGAGCATCCAGGGGCCTGAGCCCGATGACAGACATCCCAAATCGCAGTCTCCGGGAATGGCTTTGGGAATATGTATGCTTACAGTCCCAGGTACATCTCACATAAGAAGAATTTAATTTATGGTTGTTAACACAATCACCAAACCTACAGCTGGCTTTCCCCGCCCCCCCCCCAATTTAATCGACATTCTCCAGTTTCCTTAACTCGGCAATACTACCATTTATTCCTTTATTTAACACGTTCGTTGAACTCCTGCCTGCACAGATATCTAGATGGTGGGGTTACAAAAATAAGAAAAGAGCGATGCTTGCCATTGCAAACTTGCAGTCTAATGAAGAGATTGGCTTATGCACAAAAGCAATAAGAGAGAATGTGGGGTGTTCTGGTCAGAGGGAGGAATACAGCGATGCTGAGGTTGGACAGAGGGCAACAAACTTGCTCTGCCTGAGCAACCGAGGAAGGCTCCAGGGAGGGGGCAGAAGAGAAGTTAGCTCTCTAGGGATGAAAATGCACAGAGGACTCTGCATGGAGAGGCCGGCCAGCCTTGTTGAGCGACGGTGCAGCTCCACAGTGGCCAAAGGGACATCAGGAGGTGTAACAGAAACCCAAATGCCTATTTGTCAGGAAATTGGTATTTCATCTTGTAAGCAACAGAGTCAATTGGATCTCATCCTATTAGCAAGCAGAGGAATTGCGTGATGGATTTGTGTTTTGAAAAGATCATGCAGGCAACAGGGCAGAAACCACGAGGGTAATAGTGGGTCAAGGAGAGCAATGGAGACAATGTGACTTGGGGGAGGGCTGCAGGAAACCTTCTAAGATCTGAGCTGGGAAGACTTCCTCCCTTCTGGATGATTGTTTCTCCTACCTGGCTCCTTGGAACCAACTTGAAACATTTGTTTAGTTGAAACAAATGTTTAAAAACATTTCCTTACTTAGGTTTTCCGCAGAGGGTGGGTAGGATAAAAAGGATCTTCCCACAAATTCAGAACAGTGTTTGGTACATTTGGCTTAGGGAAAAATCAAACCAAACAACCAAAGGCAGCACAATTGCAACAGTAAGTAATACCTCCAATGCCCCCACTCCTTTGGGCTGTCCATTCTACTTCTCTGTTTCTCCGATCTACTTAATCTCTGGGGAGAAATGTTGCAGAAGCTTTCCTCTATACCACTTATGTTCAGTGTGGCAATGTACCTGAAAAAATGGCGTGCAATCTGTGTACACTTCGAAAAAATTTGCCATGGGTTTTGGGTGATAATGTGTCAACACAGATTCATCAATTGTAACAAATGTGGCAATTGTGGGGTGTATGTGTGTTCATCCTGCGGGGGGGGGGTGTGTGTGTGTGCATGCATCCAGGGGCAGGAGTCTGTCCTGGATAGTTTTATAGAGTTTTATAGAGGAAAACTCTATACTTCTCTCTCCATTCCGCAGTGAACAAAAACTGCTCTATAAAATAAAGTATGTGGGGTGCCTGGATGGCTCAGTGGGTTAAAGCCTCTGCCTTCGGCTTGGGTCATGATCCCAGGGTCCTGGGATCGAGCCCCATGTCAGGCTCTCTGCTCAGCCTCTCTCTCTCTGCCTGCCTCTCTGCCTGCTTGTGATCTCTGTCTGTCAAATAAATAAATAAAAGGTCTTTAAAAAATAAAAAAATAAAGTCTATAAAAAGAAAAGAAAGCAAATTGCAGGAAAGTTCATAAAGTATGCTCCTATGTTTAAAAAAAATACACATATATGCTCATTTAACTGTATTCTTCAAGATCTGTGCATTTATTATATGTCAATTATACTTCAATAAAGGAAAAACAATACATGTACTTTAACATGTATAAAGATGTTATTTTTCAGGAGACACTTGCTGATTTTTGTTACCTTCAAAGTGCCTTGTAAGTGCCCTCAAGTCAATTAATATGACAGCCGTTGAGAGCAGGGTTCCCCTTTCCTACAGTTGTGCAACTCAATCTACTTTTGTAAAAAGTGATCATGGGTTCCGTTTAAGTAGCTAGTGTGGACATAAAGGGATATTAGGTTCTTAAAGAAACCTCTTCTTCACATGCCCTAACTTCTTTCATGGAGGACAGAACTCTGGTACTATCACACATATCTTTTTTTCCCCAGAAAAATGATACATTTTGAATTTGTAAACCATTTTTTGAAAGAAAAAAAAGAAAGCCTCCTTACCCTATAATCCCACCTCTTGCATGTACATTTTTCACACCCCTCACTGGGGGAGACACACAGTGAAGCAAGACGCTATATGATTGTGCCCTTTTTTGCTTATATAAGCAAATATAAGCAAAAGCAACTTTGGGAGGGAAAAAAAATACACAATAGCATAAGTTGAATACTTCCATGGAGCTGAATAATCCATGCAACTGTTCTTTCCTTGCAGAGCATGGGTGGCCTTCCCTGGCCAATGGACCCCACCGGGACCAGTAAGCATTCTACCAGGCGTGGCGACTCAGGTTGCGTGTGTGTTTGCCTATGGGCATATGCGTGACGCAGCATCTCTGTCGGCGGTTCGGCACCCTAGTATCTGCATGCAGGGCTTGCCGTGCAGACGATGAAGGATAACTGAGGTTCTGTGTGTGTGTGTGTGAACAAAAGATCCCTGTTCCAGAATGAGGAGGCGCCTCAACCCTCCTGAGAAGGCACTTGGAGAGTGTCCAGGGCTGACACTTGACCCTCACTCCTTGGAGGTGAAAGGCAGCACGTACCGTGTCACCTGGCCCCTGACACCCGTCCCTTTACACTTAATCAGCCTGGGTCCTGATAAATGAGCTCGCCTGGAGGAATGCGAAGGGCCGCCGCCGTGTCTGTGTGTGCCCTGCTCATCGTCCCAGACTAAATAGCCAGGCTGGTGCGGAGAGCCAGGCCGCCGCCACCGGAACTGTTTGCACCAGTTCAGGGGCTCTGCCCTCTGCAGTGACCTCCGCTGATGGCGGTGCCATGCGCCCCGCACACCTGCTCCTGCCGCGGGAAGGCCCCCCAGGCGCGGCTTGCATCACCAGGGCACAGACTCAACAGAGCCCCCCGTGATAACCTTGGCCGGCCGGCTTCCAAGAGCCACTCTCCATCTGAAGGGCAGGAGATACCACCAGACGCCAAAAGGAAAACAGCTTTGGTTGCACAGAAATTATGGATCTGAAGTTTTATAAACACACACACACACACACACACACACACCCCAACCCTAAAACTAAAGGATTTGACTTTCAGCCTCAAACAGAGCCGTTGAGTTGCCTGCTCTCGAGCCCACTGCAGTGTTTGGAAAAGCTGATAACACCCACTGTTTTTGGCAAGGGTGAAGGGATTTGTGGTGGGAACACAGACCACTTTCAGAAATGTGCCCTGTCGAATGTAGACGTTCCCCAAGATGCCTGCTGGAGGATGTCTTTTACAACTTTGTATGAAGTGGTCAAACATTCCAAAGAGCTAGATATCCATTAACAAGGGGCTTCTGAAATGAAGTACAATATATCATTTGACACTTGGTGCTGTGTGCAGACCAAAAGTTGCCAAGGTACACTATGATGTCAAATAAATAAATAAATAAATAAATAATAAAGATCAGTGAGACAAGACCTACAAAGAAATGGGGACAAAGCAAAGGGATTTTGACACTGCTAACATCCACACCTCCACACAGGCAGCAGGTGACATGCCTCATGGATGCCTTGAGAATGGGAGACTTACTCCTCTTTTGATCCCCCAAAGTACTGAAAGTGAGGCAAGAATTCCATTGAGATGGATCTGGACGAAAGAGGAGGTTGCTGGTTGAGGAGAGATGCACACTCAGCCAGAGGGGCGGGGAGGCGCGTCAGGCACCAAATCATGGAGGTCGCAATAAGGCACTTTTGGGGTTGGCAGGAAAGGGATGAACAGAGCGGACTCGCAACTCTAAGGAGCAGGTCAGAATTTGCTGGGGAGTCCAGCCCAGACCCTGGGCTCCTTCCCACGAAGCTCACTGAGACAGCAGAGGAATAGAAGGGTGTATGAGGTCAGTGCAGGGAGAGAGCTGGCCTGTGATTCCATCTCTAAGGAGGGTTTGTTTTGTTTTGTTTTGTTTTTAGTTTGTTTGTTTTGTTTTTTCCTGTCAAAGAGGGAAGGGCATGGACAGAGTGAAAAGAGCAAATCTGATTTGTTTTGAAGTCTTCCATTCTGTGTTATTATTCATAAGATGCCCTGTATCTGGCCTGGAGCAGACGCTGCGGGGTTGTACCAAGATCCTGAGTCTAAGACACCTCCGGGCCTTCTTGTGTTCTTAGACCCCACTCTAAATCCTTTACATGCAATATTCTTACACAATTCACAGTCTTTCAGAACCTGTGTTCAATGATTTTCTATACTTTGAATCCATTTTCTTATTTTTTGAGGTTATTTATTTTTTTTAAGGTTTTATTTAATTATTTGAGAAAGAGAGAGAGGGGGAGCACGAACAGGGGAGCGGCAGGCAGAGGCAGAGGGAGAAAGACAAGCAGACTTCCTGCTGAGAAGAAACCCAATGTGGGACCAATGCTGGGCTCAATGCGGGGCTCGATCTCAGGACCCTGGGATCATGACCTAAGCCAAAGGCAGATGCTTAACCGACTGAGCCACCAAGATGCATGCTTTCTGAAGTCATTTAAATTTGGTTTTCCTACGATCTCAAATTCCCATGTGTCACCAATTTTACTGGGCTTTTCTTTTACCCCTGAGTCCTCTAAAACTCCTTTCCGCCCTAAGGGCACTGAACTGCTAATGTGTCTAAACCTCGTTTCCTTTTGCTTTGCTCTCTTGCGCTCTGCGTTTATTACAAATTGAAGCTGTGGGGCAGGCCCGCGGCCAGCAAGCGATTGGTGCCATTTTCCCAGCAGCATTTGCTGTGTGTCTCCGTGTCACTTTTGGCAGTTTTGGCAATAGTTCAAACTTTTTCACTATTACTGTATTTGTTATGGTGATCTGCAATCAGAGATTATGACTCACTGAAAGCTCAGAGGATGGCTAGCATTTTTTTAGTAATAAATTAAAATTAATTAAGGTATGCACACTGTTTTCTTAGAAACAATGTTATTATTGCACACTTAATAAACAGCCTCATAGTATAAACATCTTTTATATGCACTGGGAAATCAAAACGTTCATCTGACTCACTTTTTGGTGATACTTTATTGCAGTGGTCAGGAACTGAGTCTACATTATCTCCATGGTATGCCTGTACATTTTATGAATATTGTGTTTATATATGGGCATCATCATTTTCTAGGCAAATATCTGGGTAAGAACAACAGAGTGCTAGAAAATTTTTAGCAGTTGATTCTCCAGGAGTGGGGGGAGTTTAATGTGTAGCATTTGCCTACTTCTCTGGTGTAAATACCCCCACAATGGCCAGGTTTAAGTTACCAGCTTGAGCTCAAGGAATGCAGAGTTGGAAAAGCACGCATGTCAGCCTCTCTCTTAAGCTGCTATGAGCCAGTTCTAAACACTAATGGGAGACTTTCATCAGCATTTGGACTAAAACAATGGTTGATGCAGGACAGTTACAATCACTCCAACTTCATTCAAGTATTAATTCCTGGGATATTTACTGAGTGACGTACTTTTGTTCCAAACACTGGAATTCAGCAAACACTGTTCTAGGAAGGAAATATTTAACAGTAGAACAGACAAAGTTGTGTTTATGGAGTTTATATTCTAGTGGGGGAGACAGATAATTAAAACAAATAAATAGCTTGTAAGTCATTTGGTTATAACTTCCATGGAAAAATATGGAGAATAGTAAGAAAGATTAGGAGTCTAATGGGAGCAAGGAAGTGGGGGGAGGCTTTATTTTTTTCAGAGTTAGGTAACATCCTCATGAATAAAAGCCTGAGAAAATTAAGAAAATCTGACAGAAATTTGGGGCAAGAGCTTTTCTAGGCCACACAAATAGCATATGCAAAGGTCCTGAGGCCACAATATATTTGGTACGGTGGAGGGACAGCAAGGAAACCAGTGGAACTCAAGCAAAGTGGACTACAAACCTCCCAGTTTAGAAATTCATTGATGCTTCCTCTCCAAATTTGTTCTTCATTTCCCTTTTGCCGTTCCAAGGAAATCAAAAATGTTTCTACTTAAAAGAACAGTTGAAGTTATTACTATTCGTTTTCCTTAGAAAGGAAATGAATTATATAGAGATTAAATCAAAGGCTTAATTACATATCCAAAATTATGATTTGTCTCTGTTTTATATACACTTTAACAAAACCCGTGCCCGGCAAGTTCCTGCCTGACCTCTCCTTGGGTCCAATAACCATATGTTGGCTGCCTTGTTGTTTCCCTCCACGTCTCCAGCTCTCCAGAAATGAAAATGTTCTTCTGCATCCATCATTAGACTGTCTTGAAATTGTGTGATGTGGTTTCCATTAAAAAGTCATTTCTTCTGTAGTGAAATTATAATATCATTCATTTATTTTTCAGTTCAGCCAACAAATATTTATTGGACCAAAATATGCTCTCAAAACTGTGCAAGGAACTAAAGATACAGCAGCAGAAGACAGACCACGTTTTCTTCCTCCCCGGTGGTGACTAAAGTTTAGCAGAATAAGCAAACATTTGACCAATATTTAGATGGCGAAGTCCAGAAATCTTACTGCGATAAACGTTACAGCGATTGGTATTAGAACAGAAATGTTACGAAGACACCAGAAATCTCGGACAAAAGATGATTTTGATATCGAAAAAGTACCTTAGGAAACAGAACAGAAGGAATTGAGTTAGAACCCAGGGGTGGTGTGCTGGGAATGAAGCAGAGTGAGTGTTCTCAATGTCCTAGGGAATGTGGAGACAGGAATTCAGTTGAGAAGAGTGACCTCAGAATCTGAATAAAAAGAAATTTAGGGTTGCAAACCCCTTAGAAGGGATGGCTAGAAACTGCAGTCACAGGGTATGGAAGACCATGTTATATGTTTATATTAAAATGTTGGGGTGCTGGGAGATAAGCAGCCCCCACACCTCTCCCAGGCCAGGGGGAACTTTCTTTCTGAGGGGTGGTGGGTGCACTGTAAAATGCCCACAGTGGCTCCCCGGGGCACTGAATTTCTTCAAATGTAAAAGTACCCTCTCTCAGGAAGGCATCTGGAGGGGGAAGCCTCCCAAATAAAACCAGACCTGGCCCTTCTGGGCCCTCCCCTGCCTCTGGGAAATGACTGTGGATAAGAGAATCATAACCTATCATGTTTTGGGGTTCAGGCCTAGGAGGGTATGGGGGCCATGTGGCTGACCTATTCCTAAAGCTTGAATTTTTTTCCCAATCACGAAACTGCTGAGAAACAGCCCTGCCCTCTTATCAACGTCAAGTCCTAAATCACAAGACGTCTCCCTGACTGTTCCATACTTGTCCCTCCTGTGGCCCAGGCCAGCCGCCTAGCCTCCCTGCAGAGTGCCTTGAGTCTGCAGGTCACAAGATGCACCTTGCCAGGGTCCCAGAACCACCTTTTGCCCATAACAGCAAGACATCTCCCCTCCCCCGACCTCAGCTGAAGATAAGAGTTTCTGTGGTGCCGGCTCTGGCTCCTTGGGCAGCAGCTCTCCACTGAACACAACCCAGAGAGGAACTCATCCCACCCACCCCTCCTCTCCCCCACTCCCCACCCCCCCAACCATGTCAGCAAGGGAGGGATAACGTGAAGGAGCTGGTTGACTTGGATGGACGGGATACTGAGATGCATCTCCCGCCATATAGGGGGATCCCCAGTCACGTAAGGGGATCACCCAGAGAGAAACAGCAAACCCATGAAGTCCATCTTAAACTGTATTAGGAGGTTTAGGAGGTTTTTTTTTTTTTTTTTAAAGATTTTATTTATTTATTTGACAGACAGAGATCACAAGTAGGCAGAGAGGCAGGCAGAGAGAGAGGAGGAAGCAGGTTCCCTGCTGAGCAGAGAGCCCAATGCGGGACTCGATCCGAGGACCTTGGGATCATGACCGGAGCCGAAGGCAGAGGCTTTAACCCACTAAGCCACCCTGGTGCCCCTATATTAGGAGGTTTTTAAAAACAGCCAATTTGGGGGCAAACCAAGGTATACTTTTCCATCTTTCCACAGTCATCATGATTTCTCATGAAACGGAATGAAAGGAGAAGCAAGGGAAAGAAACAGAGCAGGAAGACTGTAGCGATGCAGTCTGGGACTCGTGTAATCGGAAGTGTGGGATGTAAAAAGGCTTCCTTGCCAAAAAAGAAACACTGGCGAAATGATACAGGGTGAATAAACCACAGGCCCCCAATTAAGCAGCGTGGGACCCTGGCGGGCCACACACATGGAAGGCAGGCTCCCCCGGCAGGGCTGCAGGAAGCGGAGACTCTGAAATTCTCAGAAAATCTAGAGAGACAGGAATGAGGGTAGGGGTGGGATTCTTGAAAAAGGACATTTCAAATCATCTTAACTCAGCTGAAGCAAATGCAATCCTCTTAATTCTCCAACACAGCCACTTGAGACAGAACACAGGCTTGCGCGACAACAAACATTTTGGTAGGGAAACACCAGGCACGTGCCAAGAGGCAGGGTCCGTGGCATCTGTGATCTCACCATCAGCCCTCCGGATGTTCTTCCCTCTGACCTCCCCAGGCTTGGAGCACCAGCTCCATGATGTGGCTCACAACGTTTCTGGGAGTTTTTAAAGGAGGCTGCCTGACTGTTCCAGGAGGGGATAGCGGGGCAATCTCGTAAAAGGAGATGATGGGTGATAAAACCAGAAACACCCAGGCACATGCGTCATCTGGGGATCCCAGCTTAGACTCACTGGTTTGGGGCAACATTTGGGGATCTCCACACTTGTTCATCACAAGACTCAGCCTAGCAGATGGTGTCTGTTCCCCAGGCCCCTGACATGGACTTGGAACCTGAGCCCAGCAGGGAGAAGCTATGGACAGAGCCTGAGGGATATTGTTTTATACCAATGGCTGGAGGTGACTGATTAAGAGTCAAGGGGACATGGTGAGGCTCAGTGAGGAAAACACAGATTCATTTTGTTTGGTCTTTAGGAGTCTGTAGATTTGTGAGCCCTGGGAGCCAACACCAAGGACCACAGTCTCATGCACAGTGTGGGGGGTTTCAAGGACAGAGCAAGGGGCTGCCCTTAGGTGGCTTTGTGGACACTGGGCACTGCCTATGGGTTGCAGTGGAAAGTGTCAGGGGTCTGTTGGTGAGTGTATGAGAGGCCCCCCAGAATCCTTGAGGCAACTGGGAGTCTAGGAGGGGACAGGATGTGGGACGGGGGCTTGAAATAAGGAGCAGAGGGCAGGGAAGCATAAGCCTGTGAGATTTCATAATTATGGTTCACACGACCTTATCAATAATTATAAACTGCAGAATCCAAAGAAATCCGGGCTGCGTAATGGGTCTGAAGGGATATAGTTATGGAGAAAAGTATATTAATTATCTTCTGGTGGATTACAATGTGTCAGGCTGTGCGAGGAGTACGCGAACAAGACTTTTTTTCAAAACTTAAAGCCATTTCATGAAAGATGTGCTATTACTATCCATTCCCATTTTAAAACAGGGCACAGAAAGGTTGAGCAGCTTCCCCAAGGTCACACAGGGGTCCAGCTTCTCTTTGTGGTTTCAGGAAGGGCAAAGAGACATTGCCAAGAGGGGAAGCCATGGGGCCTGGAGCCAGGCTTCCGGGAAAGAAACCCTGGATTCCTTCACCTCCCACTTGCTTATTGTGCTAATTTAATGCAATCAACTGAGAATAGGGCCTGGCATGTAGTAGGTGAGGGATAAGCGTTGGCTGTGGACTCATTGATGATTTATTATATCCACCGCCAAAAGCCTCACAAGGAAAATGTGGGGTTTGCAACAGTCTGACTCCATTGTCTGAGCTCTTGATGGTTGCTGTCGGTTGAGCCGTAATGGTGGGAGCCCGTGTCCCTACTCTCTTGACCTCCAGTGGCTCCAGAACAGGGTTTTCTGCTGAACTAGTTATGTTACCAACAGCTGGTACATTTCCTTCCTGCCTTTTTCTCTAGAAATGGTGTAAACCCCCCGCCAATGGTTAAATGGCGATGACAGAAACATCCAGTGGCTGGATGGTTTTGCTGTTGTTCAACATTTCTGGGCAGCTTTCTGGGCTCGTGGCTTCCTGTTATATTTTGACTGAACCACTTGGAATAGAAGCGTGTCCTGGTACATTTCCTCAAGCTTCGTTATCTTAGGAGGGCTCCCTGGAAGTAGCCTTCCCTGGAAGTAGCCCTCCTCGAGCTTCTCCACACGGAGAAGTCTTCATCTTGTCTAGTCAGCTAGACATTTCCTACCATTTGACATGTAATCTACTTAAATATAAAGAGGCTGCTTTTCTGGCATCCTGGTTTATCTGCAAGAATGGAATCTTCAGTTCTTTAGCATTTGACACAACACCATATGCCTTTTCCAGAATTTCCTAGCATCCAACTGCTGTTCAGTTGCTGTCTTTCCCACGAGCTAAGTGTTAAGCTTGAAATAATAGATTTGCTAACAATTCTGCTTCTTTTATCTCTTATAGAAACAGTGTCATTTTGCAATAATTTTCCTGTACTTGCGGGGCTCTGAGCTGGAAATGCTAGAATGTGATTTTTATTTTCTGGGCAAAGCTGATACTAGTGATATCCAGCAGCTGGCTTGCTTGTTCTGCCCTCTCGCAAAGAAAAAAAAAAAAAAAAAAAAAAACAGCAGCTGTTTAAAGAAAAAGTGGTTTTTGGCCATCAAAAATTCAGAGACCTTTCTGAAGTATTTGATGTTTGTAATATACTTGCATTTTCAGAGCTTTATTCTTCAGTATTGATTACTACCAACTTTTAAGGATCTCTCTTTTTTTTTTTAACTGATATGTATTTTATACATGTAATTAACCAAATTCATCTTTCATTTTCTTCATTTTCGACAACTTCTTTTATTATACAGTATCTAGACGTGGCCAAGGCTGAAAATATATATTTAAATTCACTTAAAATAGTTTTATTTTTCTTGCATGCAATCCTTTAATTTCAGTATTTTTCTTATAAGTCCCAATGACGTTGCCAGGAAGAATGGTCCCTTGAATAATGAATGTATTATGCCAAAGTGCAGGTTTCACTGGGGAAGGCCCATGTACAGTTTTCAATTTCAGTGATATTTCATGTTGATTTTATTCAAGGAAGGCACTGCTTAGGACAAACCAATGAAAACTGAGTCAATTCTGAGTGTCAGCTTGTAAGAGGCACTTCCAGATGGAAATCTATCCTGGTCAAGCACCTTTTTACAAGGATGAGATCTCTAAGATTTTGCTCATGTGCCCATTGAGATACCAGAATAATACGATGAATTTTGGTTCAATTCTTATACCTCTTGCACATTCCTGAGCAAAGGGTTCATAATTTGGAATTTAGCTGTGAGTGACTGAAACATACTATGAAATGAAATAAATATGACAGGTGCCAGCAGAAACACCACCCCACACACACTGGCCCAGAGATGTGCGAATTCTTCTCTTTCCCAAGCATGATCTTGCTTGCGTGAGTGTTATTGTGGGTGAATTGCACCCCGTGTTGAAGTCCTAACCACAGGTACCTGGGAACGTGAACCTATACAGAAATAGTGGCCTTGTAAATATAATCAAGAAATGATGAGGTCATGCTGATTAGGAAGGACCCTAAGTCTAGTGGGTGGTGTCCTTGATGTAACACATGCAAAATCCTTTCTAATACAACTTCTACCTTGTACTGGACACATGCACACACACACACACACACACTCACACACTTTCACACACAGAAGATCAATTCATTAACAAAATATCACAAACTGCACAAGGAAGCCATCTTCCATGAGGAGACAGTGAGCAAAGTCTATAGGAAGATCAGAATTCCCAGAGTTCAAGATCAAGAAGAAAGCACAAAAGAAGTTGGTTTTGAAATTGTTTAGAAATATGATGAAAAAATATGACATAATGAGAAAAGAAGAGGGAGTTTTAGGGAAAAAAATGGAATTTTTAGACTCTAAGATGAACTAAAGTGAAATAAAAATTCCAGGGACGGAGACGAAAAACTTAGTTGACAAATTAAATGCAGCTAAAGACAGATATAGCTCTGAATAAAATATAGGAGGGACTAATTGTGAAGTTTAAAAACATACTTCTGTATCTTAGCAAGGGAACTTATTACTAGTATTATACAGTATTATTAGTATTATACAGTAATAAAGAAATGAATGTCACCTCTATTCACTTGGCTACTACCATAATTTTAAGTGGAAGGGACTCGTAAGCGAAACTCCTGTGAATTGTTCTGTTGTGGTTGAAATGGATTGACTCTGAATGAGAAACTCCTGGACACTGACTTGTCTTTCTCCCTTCCACTGCTGTGCATGCATCATGAGTTTAAAGGCTACACAGAAGACCCAAAGCCAAACCATTCTGTCTTTCGGCATTAAGATGAAGCTAACATATAAAAGCAGAATGTGCCAACATTCAGTAACACCTGATTCAATAAATTACTGATCAAACACGGAACAAAATAGGAGATGCACTGTAATGAATGGCTTAATGAACGGCCAACTCTGGCTTCAGCGGCTCTAAGCTGAGAGCAGGAGCCGGAGATGCCTGCGTTAGGAGATAGCCCTGGGCTCAAGGACAGCAGTCAAGAGTGATGACTCATGATGAGAGGTGCTAGAAAGAAGTCAACAAAAGAAACCAAGTTTGTAACTGGTAGGAAAAGCAGCTTTGGGGAGACCTCGCTTGGCCCTCCTACCCAGATTCCTTCCCCTCACCCCCACTCCTTTCTTCTTTTTCCTCTCCTAGCTTACTTTTTGGGTTACAAGGATCATTGAGATATTAACTAAGGAACACTTCATAGACATGGTAACAAGAAAGAAAGTAATTTAATGACTGAAGTTTGAAAATATATGGGTTTAATGATACCCTGCAAATTTTACAAACAGAATACCTACCACTGCAATTCCAGGAAAAGAGTGGACCCTTTCTTGGTTAGTAGATATATTGTTTTTTAAGTCCATACATGGACTGAGTTTAAAGTTAAACTCTAATAATAATGAGGCAAAAATAATTGCTGTTGCTTGTTTTTAAAGAATAAGGTGGTGAGATTTTCCTTGGAAGTATTATAATTGATTAATTTGGCACATATGCATAGCTATGATCTTGGTATAAATTATAGGAAGGATTACCAGTCATTGAAAAAGAGATGAGTAATTTAAAGATTCTTACTTATTTATTTGACAGACAGAGATCACAAGTAGGCAGAGAGAGAGGTGAAGGGAAGCAGGCTCCCCACTGGCAGAGAGCCGGATGCGGGACTCAATCCCAGGACCCTGAGATCATGAGCTGAGCCGAGGGCAGAGGCTTTAACCCATTGAGCCATCCAGGCACCCCAGAGATGAGTAATTTGATAATCAGGGTCAAATGGGCAATTTGGGGGAGAAATAGGCACAAGATTATTCTCTTACACATTAAGCTAAAATATATCTTGGCTAGATTAAAGGTTAATCCAGGAACAACAAAGAAAACCCTAAAAGAACATATAAATTAATACAAAAAATCTCATTTTGGGTCATTAACGCAGCACTTTGAATACGGTTTCTGTGAGGAATAAGTATCAGGGGTATTGAAATCAAGCCAAGAGTGCTGTTCTTTGTGACAAAGAGCTAGTAAAGATAAAAGAATTTAGTAAAAGGCTAAATATGCAATATCACAAATTTGATACTTATTTATACCCCATTTTATTCTAAAATTAGACCAAGATGTTTACAAAGTTATATATGATAGAACAAAATAAAATAACCTAAAAATAAATAAAAAGGTAAAGCAAAAATAATTATATTATATTATGTGGAATAGTGAATTATATAGTGTTATATGTTCTATTTCATACTTTAAATTTAGATATACTTTCTAAAGGTATCACTGTAGCTCTAAGGTTCCTAGAAGCAAGTGAGAAGGTTGAACATGGCCATCTACAAAATTTCCATAAAATCATATCATTACCTTCATATCTAGAATTTTCATATAGATTAGAAATGACTAATTACAGGATATAATCACCAGAGTTTAGTGGCAGTCACAACTGTAACTGTAATAAAAATTTTTAAGCTGGCAATGTTACTTTTTCCAAAGAATCAGAATATTCAACTACTGTGCATTAGAGACTCAGTAAATGGATATAAAATTATCTATTAGTACCTACATTCTGGAATATATTTTGGCAGCATATAAGAACTTCAAATAAGATCATATTCTATTGGGGAACCTGGGTGGCTCAGTCAGTGAAGTCTCTGCCTTCAGCTTAGATCATGATCTTGGTGTCCTGGGATCAAGTCACGCATTAGACTTCCTGCTCAGTGGGGAGTCTGCTTCTCCCTCTGCCCTTACCCACTTCTGTTCTCTCTCTCTCTTACTCTCTCTCCCTCAAATAAGTAAATAAAACCTTAAAAAAAAATCATATCCTGTCCCAGAATTCCACTTCTAGGAAAATGTCATAGAAAATAATTGTAAAAGCAAACAAAGACTAGTGTTGAAGGTAAATTAGAGTATTATTTCTACTGGTAAGAAATTGGGAGAAAATCACTCATTCAACAAAGGAAGAATTGTTATGTTACACCCATTTAATAGACTATTTTGCGGGCATTAAAATAATGTTTTAGTTTTTCAAAGATACAATGTTATGTTTAAAAGTCATGAAATGCAGTATGATTTCAGAATAATAGGTACTTGGATCTGAATTCAGTGATTCTTATTTCTCCTTCCATTTTCTGATTTTTTCCATTTTGTTGTTCTATGGATGTATGGGGCTTTTTGAAACGTGAATACTTTCCTCTGTTTTGAAGAACCTTGCTGTGAAGGGGAGAGGAAGCAAGCATCACCAGAGATGGGTTTTTGTTTGCTGTCTTGGATTGCAGGCGCTTGTGTTTTATTTCTTTTAAAGATTGTATTTATTTGACAGAGAGCAAACAAGCAGGGGGAGCTCCAGAAGGAAAGGGAAAAGCAAGCCCTTCGCTGAGCAGGGAACCCAATGTGGGGCTCGATCCCAGGACCCTGGGGTCGTGACCACATCTGAAGATAGACACTCAACCGACTGTGCCACCCAGACACCCCTACACTGGTGTTTTAGATGGAAAAGACTGAAGTTTGTGCTAATAGAGCAAAGCATCCTAAAAGCATGTCAGATGGGATTAATCAGAAGAGCAGTGCTCATCGCAGAAGAAAGGAGATGGGATTAGAGTCGGGCTAGTGGGATTAACGTGAGGAGGGAATAAAGTGAGGGTTCACAGACACGGAAACATTTAAGTAAAGGAACAAAATCTTAGGGTGCGCCAATGGGCTCAGAATTCCTTGGGGAAGCTAGTGAGGATATCAGAGGGACTCAGGACAGCAGGAGGGGTGAGAAGACCTTGCGTCTAGGGACTGATGTTTTGGAGGGGTTCGTTGGTCAGGGGATCCCAGCAAACTGCCTTTTGATTGGTGAGTTGGGTGGTCTGGAGCCCATGCTATGTGATATGGGCACAGAAGACTTCATGAATACTTTCCTCTGATACTCCTGAGACTTGAAAATCAAGGGCGGGGAGAGAAGAGGTGAACCTCGCCTCCAAATTGACGGACCGGACTTAACCGTGAGGACCTCAGAGGCAGCAAGTCCCTGATGGCGACACGTGGGGACACGATTTTCGAAGTTCCTCATTGAGGAGCAGGGTTTGTGAACGTGGTGGGGGTCAGAACATTAAGGAGCTCTGTGGTTTGGTCTTTGGGAATGCTCCATGTAGTTTATCAACAAAAATGTTCTATGTTTGAAGCAGCATTTCCCAAATTCGCATTCCACGGAGCAAGGCTCTGCAGTCACAAGAAATACTGAGGAACAGCAAGGACAAGAAGTGTCCCATGGTTCAGGGAAATGCTGGTTTCTAAAAAAAGCAGGGAGAGTTGCTTATTATGTATTTTCCAGAAGCTTTTATATGCCATCGTGTTTTATGAACATCCAATGAAGAGACTTCAGCATGGTTCTCAAGTGCATTTAACCGGAGGAAACTTTTTTTCCCAAAAGTGAATTGTCACATCTCTGGAACTAAAAGTTCAGCAGAGAGAGGAAGGGGAACGTAGGAAGTGGAGAGAAAAGAGAAAAAGCAGAATGCAGATTCGTGACTACACACTGGCCAAGGTGAGGCCCCCGAGTCCTCCTTTTCTGGTCTTCTGCCTTCACTGACGTCATCCGTTTCCACACAGCAAAGACACTCGTGCAGGTTCTCAACAGCTGGAAACGCCCATCCACTTTTCTGTTTGTTCATCGTAGATTGTTCCAGAACTTAGTGGAATCATCCAAAGCTTTCTTACTTTCCACTAGTGGTTTTAATATATTCCTTTTTTCAATTTTGTGAAATGTTAAACATGTTTTTATTCTAGTAACAATTTTTCCTTTCCTCTGTGAATTGCAGTCATTGATTTCTACGATTGGGCCTTGTTGGCATTCTTGGGTAAACTCCAGATGGTGACGATAGATTATGTATAATGTAAAAAAATATGCCAATCCGTAGGTGTGGCTAATTTTTCATTTCGAAATTTTTCATCTGTGTCCCCAAGAATGACCTGCGTATTTCCTTTGTTACACTGTTTTTGTCTGATTTGTTATGAGAGTCGCACTAGCTATATGAAGTGGAGTCGCGTGATGTCCTATCATCATCTATGCTCTGGAGTTTTAAAAATACATCATATGGGAATTATGCATCCCTCAAGTTTGGTGTAGCTTATCCAAAACTATCTTGAGCCTGGTGCTTTTTGACACCGTTTTAACTTTTTTCTATATTGGTGTATTAAGGCCTACTACATCACCTTCAGACAAATTTGTTAGTTTTATTTTCCTTGAAAACTACTCACTCCAATGTATTTCCAAATGTGTTGAAATGAAGTTGTACTTATTTTAAAAATTAAAAAAATAGTTGTTCTCTTCAAAAGTGAAATATGCACTTGATAAAATCAAATCATTAAAAGGAGCATACATGGGAAGCAACGTCTCCCTCTGACCCCCCATTTACAGCTCCCACTTTCCCCCCTGCAACTTAAAAGCTATCAGTGGTACAAGTTTCTTGTTGAATCTCCACACAGAAATAGTTTAAGCATATACATGTGTGGGTTTATACACAGACACACTTGTGGACATGTTCCTTTTAAAGTGACAGATGCTAACATATGACATACACTCTTCTGCACCTTAATTTTTTCATTTATTTTTTGAAGATAGTTACGTATCAGTACTTACAGAAATGTGTTTTTTAATGAGACAAACTACGATAACTAGTGTACCATGATTTATTCTTTTATCTTCTTATTTCCAGTCTTCAGTTCTGTAATTACTAGTGGAATCTCTTATTCTCCATTTATATTAACTGAGGGAGTTGTTACAAAATAAGAATAAACAAGGTGAATATATTTTATATGCTAATGAGGAACCATACCCCCTCCCCCACTCCAAAAAAGTTGTCACTCAGGACAATGGAGTAGCATGGGCACAGGGCAGAAATTGACCACAAAGGGTCTGCATATCCCACATGAAGTAGCAATGAAACTGCTTATACTCATGGCCTGACTAAGGAGACAAACCACTGATACCTCATTGAGCAGAGAGAATTTAGTAAGGATACGACACCACCTTCTAACTATGTCCAAGGAACTCATCAGTCTGGTTGCACACACCAGGTCTATCTAGCATGCACTTCCTGAGTGCCAGTCACAGTACTGGTCCTCATGGATTTTTCTAGGAAACAACAAAAACTCTACTCTTGTACACTTTGAGTTTCATGGTCCTGATGTTCCTTTGGATCGGTCTGTGTTCCCTATGTCGCGCCTAGGAATGAAGGAGAGGAGGAAGGAAAAAAGGAAGGAGGGAAGGAAAGGAGGGAGGGAGGGAGGAAGGAAGAAAAAAGAAGAGAAAAGAAAAGAAAAAGAGTCAAAGATGAGTAGTGTGAAAGTATCTGTGATGAAATTTATAATGATGATTTTCTGTTGTTTGACTCTCTGGCAATTGAAAATCAATGCCGTAGGGCGCCCGAGTGGCTCAGTCGCTGTCTGCCTGTGGCTCGGGTCATGATCCCGGGGTCCTGGGACCCAGCCCTGTGTCGGACTCCCTGCTCCATGGGGAGTCTGCCTCTCCCTCTCCCACTCCCCCTGCTTGTGTTCCTCCTTTTGCTGTCTCTCTGTCTGTAAAATAAATAATAAAAATCTCACAAAAATCTAGAAAAAGAAAATCAAAGCTGTAATGAACATAGGATTGTCATTTGTCATCCAACATTATTTATAGTATCACTGGAAGATTAATGTGAATTTTTGATGTTTTAGTGGTGCACATGTGTGCACTTGGATCCCATGTGAGCAGAATATTACAGCAGAAGAGATCTTCCAAGTGCCAGTGAATCCAGAAGTGAAAGCAATTCACCCAACCAGAGCCAAGGTTTTTTAAGAGTGGGTGTGTTCACTGTGGCTCATCTTCTTGTCAGTAAAATAACACTTTTGCACTATTTCATTTTATTTTATTTTAGATAGATCATTGTACTTCATACTTTGGGAAAGAGTTCACATTCTGAATCATTCTGTGGAGTATTACATAGGTTGACTTATGCCAAGTTCAGAGTTTAGCATTTTTTTTGAACATGATAAATCATTATGTTGCCCAGTTAAATAAAACATGTATTGGACAAATGCTACCATAATTTAAAAATTCATGATTTGTCATATGCTTCTGATTCATTTCCACCTCAATCATCAACATATAATCATGTAATTGACATTTGATCTCAGGATACCCTCTAAAGTTTGAAGTCTTTTAGAAGCAGTAAACAACATTTCGTAAGTGGCAACGAAGCTAAAACACCAAAGAACTCAGATTCGATTCTGAAATTTGAACTGCAGCTAAAATAGTCCAGCAAGTTCTTCCATCCGCTCTCAAAGCATGCTCACTGCCCTTCTAATGAAGTGAGGTTTTCCATTATTTTTAATTGAACAGTGCCCCAGTAAAGTTTCCAATCCCACAATGAGTAAATGAAAAGAATGAAGTGGACTCCACCCTCTAAGAGAATGGTTTTGCCTTAGACCACAAACATGGCAAACTTGAAGACCTTGGAACAACATCTGTTCAGGAACCACAGGTTGCTGACAAATAGTTAAGACCCAATGACTTCGGTATCTCCACAGAACCAGTAATAGGTACTATCAAGTCTCTCTCCCTCAATGTGTCTCAGTCTAGACCGCTGAGGAAACTTCCATTGTCCTAGAGGTTAAGGGAACACAGAAACGGCAAATAACAATGTCACTAAATATAAAACATTTCATTCCAAGCACAATAGGCAACTGGAACAATTTTTGTATTCTAAAATCTTCCAGCAGACCCAAAACACAAAAGGAAATTTTCAGTCATTAAATATCATAATGTGCATTATCCCTAAGAACAAGTGGAGACTCTGGAAGGAGGGAGGCCAAGAGGAGAGAGAGAGAGAGAGAGAGAATGAAATGACTACATCACAGTTTGCTAAGAATCCAGGTGATGGGACAATTGTACAAACAAACCATGTTTAATATCCAGAGACCAGTATCACTGAGCATCTTCAAGTACAACTCCTAGAATCTAATACTCCCCCAAAATAAAACAAACATAACTGGCCTCCTTCCATGTAGGCGAGTTATAGCAAGTCCCCAGGAGGAGAGGGCTGTATGGATTCTGTGCTCTATCCAGATGTTGCCAAGTGTTTCTTAGTTCTCAGGGCTCCATTTTGTCTTTAAGAAGTGTAAGAGGGGTCTGTTCACAAAGAAATATTTCCAAGTTCTCACGATAGGTGTGGCTCTCCACAGATGCTTGACAGTTACTGTTCTCTGTTAGCATCTCTGTTCTCAAATTTAATTTGGAAGTCATATGCATGCATTTAATTAACTCTATGAATAATCTTTAAAGACAGAGAGAGCAATTGCAAAGCATGGAAGAGGTGAGGTGAACCTTTCTCTAAGATTTTCCTTAAATCAGTCAATCCTACAAAAAACCCTCTCACCTGCTTTTCCTCCTAATCCTCTCTAAACAATTTCTCTGGCCCATGATTCCATGACTCAAGATGCTTTCAGCACCTGAAATGCCTTGGGACAAATGAATTTACTTTGTTAGCCTATGGATAACTTGTTTCCAGTTGGGTAAAGGTTGGGCATTAAACCTCTTTTCTCTGAGGCAAGGGAGAATGGCCTTGACATCCAGCAGAAGCTCTCAGTCCATGAGATAGCATCTTAAAGCCTGAAGAGAGCACTGTGGTATGCCCATGAGCTTATGGGATTTACCTCCCACAGAAACATCAATCAGGAGGGCCTATAGTTTTTAGACTCCTCCAAATTTCAAGCTATAGATGCTATTTTCAGTCTTGGGCCCACTGCTGATGGTGTTTTTGCTATTTTGGCTTTGCTCTAACCATCATGGGCTAAGGGCATCTATTTTCTTTTCTCTCCTATTCCTTCCCCCACCCTCAACATTTCTGGCTATATTTAAAATTTGATTTACGGTGCCTTTTTTTTTTTTTTTATTGTTTGTGTAGTTTGGTTGAGGTGTAGATAGTTGTCCTCTTTTATTAGTTTATTTAATTGGTTGTTCCCATGGTAACCTTTTTAGTACATGTTTTTCAGAAGGTCGAGAGATGCTTTGGGGCTTTTGTGTGGGGGTCTGTTAATCTTCAACAGACCCTAACAAGATTCCTTTGTGCCTTTTTCTCCTAGTCATGAGGGACTTGACTTCTTTAACCCTTCAGAGGCTAACTAAGTGCCATTGTTTCTACAGATCACATCTTTAGATGGTGGCCGTCTGAGTGGAGCTATGGAGTGGTGGCCAGTCATGGTCATGAGAGATTCAGAACAGAGGCTATAAGGAGGCATCTGAAATCTTCACGCTGTAATTATGAAATGTCTACAATACAATGTGGCTGGTTTTTTTTTTATATTTAGTTGTCAATAAAAGCAGGGCAGTTTTCTTGCTTTCTTATTTATTCTTCTGTAGCTTTCCTTTTTTTTTTTTTTTTTTTTTTTGTACCTAATTGGGGCTGAGTGGCTGTTCTTGGCAAGTTGCTTTCTGAGAGAGTTTATTGTGTCTTGTATGTTTAAAGGACATTGTGCGATGGAAGAAATGAAGGAATTTATGAAACACATCTAGATGTTTGTTCACTTAAACATGCCCACTCAGCAAAGGATGGCTCTGAAGTCTGGTAATTCATATAAAGATCTTGGAAAATACAAGTTTCATGGGAGAACCACTTTGGAAGAGACTTTGGCTGTTTCCTACAAAGTGGGACAAACTCTTACCGTACAATCCAGCGAATGTGCTCGTTGGTAATACCTAAAGGAGCTGAAAACTTTTGTCCACAGAAAAACCTGCACGTGGATGTTTGTAGCAGCTTTATTCATGATTATCCAAAATGTGGAAGCAAATAAAATGTGTACGAATAGGTGAGTGGATGAATGAACCATGGTCCATCCAGGTGATGGAATCCGATTCAGGGCCAAAAGGAAATGAGTATCAAGTCATGAGAAGACGTGGAAGAACCTTAAATGTATATCACTGAGTGAAAAATACAACCTGAAAAGACTATGTACCCTATGATTCCAACTGTATGACATTCTGGAAAAGGCAAAACTACAAAGACAATAAAGAGATCATTCATGGGCGCCTGGGTGGCTCAGTGGGTTAAGCCGCTGCCTTCGGCTCAGGTCATGATCTCAGGGTCCTGGGATCGAGTCCCGCATCGGGCTCTCTGCTCAGCAGGGAGCCTGCTTCCTTCTCTCTCTCTCTGCCTGCCTCTCAGTGTACTTGTAATTTCTCTCTGTCAAATAAATAAATAAAATCTTTAAAAAAAAAAAAAAGAGATCATTCATTATCTGGGGTTGGTGTTGAAGGAGAGATGAATAGTGAGATCACAGAGGATCTTTAGGGCAGGGAAAATACTCTGTGTGATACTATGATGAGGGCTACATGTCATTACACATTTGTCCAAACATGGAGAAAGCACAGCACCAAAAGTGAGTCCTGAGTTAAACTATGGACTCTGGGAAATTCTGATGTGTCTATGTAGGTTCATACTTGGTAAAAAAAAAAAAGATGCCATTCTGGGGAGAGATGTAGCAATGGGGGAGGCAGTGTATGTGTGAGGACAGTAGGTATACAGAAAATCTGTACTTTCCTCTCAAATTTTGTTATAAATCTAAAACTACTCTAAAAAATCAAAATATTTTAAAAATATAAAATTCAGATCCCAGTATGATCAAATGTGAAGTTTGTATTCATATGTATTTAAATGTTAATTGTTGAAATAATGGCATGGAAGAATTTTGTTCTTGCTATTATTTTTAATAACGGCCATAACTTAAAATGTATATCATACCCATTCTAGATTGTAAAAGAACTTTTCATGGATTCTTTATTGCTCCTGATGCACTTAGACGTTGGAAGAGATCACATGTGATTCAGGATGCAAATGTGGCAATCATGAAGCAGGTTCTAGCTCTCTGCTTGCTTTCTCCTTGATTCACTACACTTCAGTGAAGAAAGGAAATGTAAAATACTGACCCAACAAGAAGGGTACCTATACCATTGTTTATATTTAATATTAATATTTGCTCTCATGTCATGAAGTAGAAAATATGCTAATACTATTTTCAAAATTCCATTTCCTTATGTATCATTAAATAATCTAAATATACAAACGAAAGGAGACTTGTTTAAAAAAGACTTTATTTATTTATTTGAGAGAGAGCAAGTAGAAGGGAGACAGGAGGGGGAGGGGAGAGGGAGATGTAGGCTCCTTGGTGAGCAGGGAGATCTATGGAGGGCTAGATCCCAGGAGCATAAGATCATGACCCAAGCCAAAGGCAGACATTTAATGGACTGAACCACCCAGGTGCCCCCAAAGGAGGCATTTTAAATTAGGTAATGCTTTAGTCAATTTCAGTAGTGGGCCTAGTTGTTCAGGCATTTGTCCTTCCAGTTGACCGAATTCCATTATAATGGCCATTATAATGGCTTATAGGATCTCCAAATGGTTTCATAGCAATAACATTTTATCATAATTATATTGCCAGAAATCATATATTAACTTTACAGGATGTGGACTGAAATGGAACTGATACCCTGGCTTATAAAATATTTTTAAGAAGTTAATAGAGGTAAAATGTGGGAGGAGAAGAACTCGTCCCTTCTCCTTCTTTATGTTCCTTAAACACTCACCTTTCATCTAGTGGTACAAGTGCTGGGGTGGGGTGGGGGGACAGCCTGAGCGAAGCATTGTACCTGCATTGCTGCTTGCAAGATGGCCAGGAACCAGCACAAGGACTGAGCACTTGGAAGTTGGAATCAGAGAGCATTAAGGTTGGATCTCGCTTCTGCTAATTACTGTTTGTGCCTTACAGGGCAAGCTACCTAATTTTTGCGGACCTCAGTTTCCTCATCTGTACAATGGGGCAATAATAGTGTTTACTTTGTTGGGTTTTTGCGAAGATTAAAGGAGATAAGGATGATTTGAATTTAGTTGTGTTTAACCTTCTTCTGGTGGAAGTGATTAGTATTTCTGAGCTTCATGGTGGCAAGGAAGAATAAAGGAATGGATGACAATGCAAATGGTAGACAGTAATATGTTTTCTTCATGAAAAAGTGCTTTTCCAGGGGTGCCTGGGTGGCTCAATGGGTTAAACCTCTGCCTTTGACTTAGGTTATGATCCCAGGACCCTGGGATGGAGCACCACATTGGGCTTTCTGCTCAGCAGGGAGCCTGCTTCTCCTCTCTCTTCTGACTGCCTCTCTGCCTACTTGTAATCTGTCAAGTAAATAAATAAAATCTTTAAAACAAAACAAAAGAAAGAAAGAAAGGAAGGAAGGAAGGAAGGAAGGAAGGAAGGAAGAAAATGCGCTTTTCTTGACTGGGACCACAGGAATTCTTTGTTACTCAAGTAGTAAAATTAAATAATTATAATGAAATTTAGGGAGAAAATCACCAGGACCCAAGACACAAGTTTGCTGTAGAGAACTTTACGGCATATAGCATTTGCCATTTGAAATTTTGCCTGGTCACTAATTTACTGGTCATACTAAGACTCCTATATGGAGTGGAGGTCCTAATACATGTTCATAATGCCAGAGGTTAAATCCTGTATTATTATAAGAAGGATTATTAAGGGGAGTAGTTCTAATAGATGCTGCCATCTGATTACACGGCTTTGTGTAGATTTCGTGAATCACAGAAAAATAAAATTGTTAGAATATTGGCCATCCTCAGCAGAAGTTAGGAGAGGTGAAAGGTTAGCATTCGGTGTAGAGATTTGGGCAAGCTTATACAATCAGAAGGTGTTGGTGTATGCACACATGTTCTACATTAAGAATTAAATGCTGGAAATCTTTTTGTCATTGGCTTTTTAACATCAACACTTAACACTGTAAATGTTTTTAGTATAAAAACATACTACAAAAGCATATTGCAAGCACATTATAGGGAATTTTAAAAATACAAACTGAAAAAAAAAGTCAAATTATCCTTAGTGCCTTAAATCTTAGTTCCTGTTTATTTTAGACCTTGTGTAGGCTCTATATAGCATCATGCAGTAATTCTCTTATAAAATTGACATTTTACACTCCATAAACTACAAACTTTCTGTGCCGTTATATGTTGTCCTAGAACCACATTAAAAGTAGTTGCATTTAATTACTTTTTATGAAACACCTTGCTTCACAGATTCACTACCTTACTTATTTATATTGGGTGAGTTCTCTTTTGTTATAAATATTTCACCAGTAGAAATAAACTCGAACGGCTAAATCTTTACACTAATAAATCATCACTTACTTTGCATAAATTTTTGCAAGTGAAATTGGCAAGTTACAGGGTATGGAGATTTCCTGGACTTCTGCTATCTGGTGTTATATACGCAATTATTTAAGTAAACGGTTCATAACTTGAGAACTCGTTTTCCCCTTAGTACTACCATTAATGTTTTGCTTATAAGTTTTGGTTGGCATAAAGTATCCATAGGGGGAAGGAAAAAAAAGTCATTAACTTTTCGGCCCCATAGTGTGGTATCTTCTGAAAGGGCAAAAGGGCTCAATGCTGGATGACCAACGTTAGTTAGTAGGGAAGGATACAGGAGAAAGCCCGGTCTGAAAGCCTCACGTGGCATTAGCCTCTAACCCTAAACAAATCCCATTCTCCACGTGATCAACTCTTCCCAAACTGGACTTTTCTCAGTCGTTAAGGAAATAATGCAGAGACCCCCAACAATGTACGCGATATTCCTTTCTGCCTTCCTGTGCCTCGGAGGCACACCTGCAGCATCTAGATGAGCAGAGTCAGGCTGAGTTTGGAGCATACATCCAGGAAGTCACTAACAAGAACACCTGACAGGCTCCACGGGGCAGCCTGGGGAAGAGGAGCGAGGGCCACGTGACGTGTGACGTGTGCACTGTGAATTGTGTGGGGTGAGGGGATTATAAATCGACCTTGAAGAGCGTCGCTTCTTCTGGCAGAAAGATCGCCCACGAAAAGGGTCATAATATCGTGAATTTGCATGATCATGGCAAAGACATTACATTTGACTACTTGGGGTCTTAGTTTTTGAGCACGAGTGGGAACATGTCCTAGTTGAGAAATAAACTGGTATGTGTGAGCTAAAGTTTTAACTAGATCCTATCCCTTGAAGTTAAAAATCATCTGCTCCCAGCAAAATTCAACTTTCCGTTTTGCCTTTTTTTTTTTTTTTCTCTTTTTCTTTTGCAAGTTAGGGACAGAGCAGGAGGAAAAGGGAAGGAAGACCAGCTTTGAATGACTTATAAAAAGGACTCAGAAAAAAACTTTCTGGACATCAAAAAGCTCTTGCAAAACAGGCTTTTAATGATTTAAGTGTAAATGAATCAAAAACATATGGATAGCATTTTCTTTTAAAATACCCTTGGGTTTAAAAAAAAAAAAAAATAAGGGGAAAAGTAAATGGAAGAGAATGTTTTCTATTTGGTGGAGTAGAAAACATTTTAGAAAATAGTTTAAGGAGTTTGAGACTCCCCAGTGTTGTTTGGGGTTGCTTGTGCTCACTGGAGGAAGAACATTACAGTGACTTTGGTCCCTACATTGAGGAGCCCTGTTCCGCAACTAGCTGCACACATGAGGCGTGACAAGTAGAACCAGCTTCCACGGGCAGAGCTTTGACGTGGAATCTGGGGAAGCATCTCAGCGGCTGATAATGAGGGAATTTGGTTGTATTTTCAGACCCCTGGCTATTGAGAAATCCAACAACCAATTGCAAATTGCTTCTGGGGTAGAAGTGAATGTGCTATAATCCACCTGGGAAGGAACGAAGTCTATGTGAGGTCTTGTCACATAAGCAAGAACCAGCTTCCATATTCCTTTTAGCTTGCAAGCTCCTCCATCTTGGATATAAACTAAAAAGATTATCGAAATCCATAAATCATTTTATTTCTGCTTCAGGTAATCCCCCTCGGTCTTACTGAAGTATAATTGACAAATAAAATTGCAATATATTTAAAGTTACAACATTATGATTTTATCTATGTATACATGGTGAAATGACTCCCACAATCAAGTTAATCAACACATGTATCTTTTTTTTTTTTTTTTGGTGGGAACACGGATGATGGACTTCTCTTAGCAAATTTTAAGTAAACAATACAGTATTATTAACTATAGTCATCATGTTCAACATTAGATACTCAAACAAATTTTATAACTGAAAGTTTGTACCATTTTATCAGACTCCCTCTCCCATTTCCCCCACCCCCAGCCTCAGCCCCTGATGACCACCATTCTACTCTCTGTTTCTATGAATTCAGCTTTTTTAGATTCCACATGTAAGTGAGACCATACAGCATTTGTCTTTTTCTTCTGGCTTATATTACTCCGCATACTATCCTCTGGTTTCAACCATGTTGTCACAAATAGCAAGCAGTCCTTCTTTTTTAAGGCTGAATAATATACCATTGTAGGTAGGTACCAGATTTTCTTTATCAATTCATCCACTGAAAGACACTTAGGTTGTTTTCATACCTTGACCATTGTGAATAATGTTACAATGAATACGGGAGTACACATACCCCTTCGAGATAGGGATTTCACTTCCTTTGGGTATATACTCAGAAGGGGATTGCTGGATCATATTATATTTCTATTTTTATTTTTTGAGGATTCCTCCATTCTGTTTTCCATAGTGGGTATACCAATTTACATTCTCACCAACAGTATTTGAGGGCCTTCTTTTCTCTTCAGCCCTGAGAACATTTGTTATCTTTTGTTTTTGATAATAGACACCCTAACAGGTATGAGGTGATACATTATTATGGTTTTGATTTATATTTTCCTGATGATTAGTGATGTGGAGCACTTTTCATAGACACATCTTGTATGTCTTCTTCGGAAAAATGTCTAATCTGTTCCATTGCTCATTTCTTAATTGGGTTATTTGAGTGTTTTTGAACTTGTTTGTTTGTTGAGTTGTAAGCATTCCTTAAGTATTTTGAATAGTAAGCCCCTTGCTGATATATGGTTTGGAAATATTTTCTCCCTTTCCATTTTTCCTTTTCACTTTGTTCATTATCTCTTTTGCTATACAGAAAGATTTTAGTTTAATATAGTCCCAAAAGTGTATTTTTGCTTTTGTTGCTTTTGTTTTTGGTCTCAGATCTAAGTCATCATGTCCAAGATCAATGTCAAGGAGCTTTTACCCCATCTTTTCTTAGAGGAGTTTTACATGTTCAGATCTTAGTTTTAAGTTTTTAATCCATTTTGAGTTGATTTTTGCATATGGTATATGATAAGGAGACAATTTCATTCTTTCACGAGGATACCAAGTTTTCCCAATACCGTTTATTGAAGAGACTGTCACTGCCCGATTGTATACCCTCATCACCTGTGTTGGAATCAGTTGGGTCTATTCCTGGGCTTTCTATTCTGTTCCACTAATCTATGTGTCTGCTTTTATGAAACAGACTGCTTTGAATCTACAGATTACTATGGGTGTTTTATAATTTTTTTAAAGATTTTATTTATTTATTTGACAGAGAGAGATCACAAGTAGGCAGAGAGGCAGGCAGAGAGAGAGAGAGAGGAGGAAGCAGGCTCCCTGCTGAGCAGAGAGCCCGATGCGGGACTTGATCCCAGGACCCTGAGATCATGACCTGAGCGGAAGGCAGCGGCTTAACCCACTGAGCCACCCAGGCGCCCCTGGGTGTTTTAACAATATTAATTCTTCCCATCCATTAAGATGGGATAGTTTTCTCTTTTTCTGTCTTTGATTTTTTTTCATCAAGTGTTTTATAGTTTTCAGTTTACAGATTTTTTTTTACCCCTGGGATAAATTTATTCTTAAGTATTTTATCCTTTCTGATGCTATTGTAAAAGGAATTGCTTTCTTAATTTCTTTTTCAAACTAGTTGTTAGTGTATAGAAATGCAACTGATTTTTGCACATTGATTTTGTCTCCTACAACTTCACTGAATTTGTTTTATCCGTTCTAACAGTTGCTTGTTTTTTAATAGATTCTTCAAGGTTTTCTACATATATTATCATGTCATCTGCAAACACAGACAATTTTACTTTTTCCTTTCTATTTGCTGGGACTAGACCTTCCAGTACTATGTTGTGTACAAGTGGTGAGGGGGTACACTTTTGTCTTGTTTTTGATTTTTTGAAAATTTTTTCAAAAATTTTTTGAAAAAATTTCAGTGTCTCCACCTTGAAGATGATGCAATCTGCCTGCTTGTCACCCTGTACTTCATTCCATTGAGTTAACATTCCAACTATACTGAATTTATTGAGAGTTTTTACAACGAAAAGAGATCTATGTTCATCAAATGTTTTTCTTCATTTATGGGGATGATCATATGAGTTTTATCCTTCCTTTTCTTAAAGGGATGTGTCACATTTGTTGATTTGTGGATGTTGAGCTCTCTTTGCATCCCTGATGTAAATCTCACTTGATCATGGTGTATGATCTCTTTGCTATGGTCTTGAATTCAGTTTGCTAATATTTTGTTGAGAAATTTTCAAATGCATGCTCATGAGGTATCCATCCTACAATGATCTCTTGTAGTGTCCTCGTCTGATGTTGGACACTGGAGTAATATTCACCTCAGAAGATGATTTTGGAAGTGTTTTCTCCCCTTCAAATTTTCGGAAGAGTTTGAAAATGACTAGTATTAATTCTTCCTTAAATGTTTGGTAGAATTCACCATTGAAACCACTTAGTCCCAGACCTTTCTTCATTGGGATATTTTTGATTACTAAGCCAATCTTCTCCTTCACTAACAGTATGTTTAGATACTGTATTTTTTCATGAATCAGTCTTGGTAGGTGGTTTGACTTTAGGAATTTATCCATTTCCTCTAGATTATCAAATTTGTTGGCATAGTAGTTTCAGAGTAGTTTCTTATGATCCTTTCTGATTTCTGCAGGATCAGTAGTAATGTCTCCTCTTTCACTTCTGATTTTATTTATTTGAATCTTCTCCTTCATGGCCTTAGTTCATCTAGTTAAACATTTGGCAATTTTGTTTCTCTTTTGGTAGAATAACTCAGTATTGTTGATATTCTCTGTTGTCTTTAGAGTCTCTATTTTATTTATTTCTGCTCTGTTATTCCCTTCCCTCCACTAACTTAAAGCTTAGCTCTTTTTCTGGTTTCTTGTGATGTAAAGTTAAATTGTTTATTTGAGAACTTTACTTTTTCTTAATGTAGGCGGATCTCACCGTTAGAACTCTTAGAACTGCTTTCGCTTCATTCCATAGTTTTGGTATGTTGTTTCTCAAAATATTTTTGGATTTCCCTTAAATTTTTTCTTTGATCCATTGGAGAATATTAATCTCACATATTTGTGAATTTCCTAGTTTTCCTCCTATTACTGATATCTGGTTTTATACTATTGTGGTCAGAAAAGAAACTTGATATTATTTCAGTCTTCTCAAATTTGTTAAGACTTTGTGGCCTAACATGTGATCTGTTCTGGAGAATGTTCCAGGCACACTTGAGAAGAATGTGTATTCTGCTGCTGTTGGATGAAATGTTTTGTGTATGTCTGTTAGATCCATTTGGTCTAAAATATAATTCAAATCCAATCTTTCCTCATTTATTTTCTGTCTGGATGATCCACACATTGGTGAAAGTGGGATAGTGAAGTCCTTACTTTAATTGTATTGTTATCTATTTCTCTGTTCAGATTTACTAGTATTTGCTTAATACACACAGGTTCTCTGATGTGCACATACTTACCATTGTCATGATAAATCAACCCCTTTATTATTATACAATGACTTTCTTTGTCTATTGTCACAGTTTCTGACTTACAGTCTATTTTATATGGTATATATATAGCTACCCCTGCTTTTTATTGGTTTCCATTCTCATGAATAAGTTTTTCTATTCCTTCAATTTTGGCCTATATGTGACCTTAAACCTGAGTAACTCTCTTGTAGGGAGCATACAGTTGGCTCTTGTATTACTATCTATTCAGCCATACCACCTCTTTTAATAAAAAATTTGATCCACTTATATGTAAATTAATTATTAATAGGTAAAGACTTTCTAATGCTATTTTATTGTTTTCAGGATGTTTGGTAATTCCTTTGTTCTTTTTTTCCTCTCTTGCTGTTTTCCTTTGTGCACTGATGATTTTCTGAGGCACATGCTTTGATTCTCTTCTTGTCTGCTGTGGGTTTTTACTTTGTGATTTCCATGAAGCCTATGGAAAACATCTGTGAATGTTAAGCTGATAACACATCACCTCAATTGCCTACAAAAACCCTATTTTTTATTTCCCCTCTCACGTTTTGTTTTTGATATCACAATTTTTATCTTTTTATATTGTGTACCAATTAACAGATTATTGGAGTTAGTTATTTTTCATGCTCTTTTCCTTTAACCCTTGTACTAGAGTTAAGGATTCGCATACCACTATGTCACAGTGGTAGTTTGAATTTGATGCTTATCTTACCAACGTGTTTTATATTTTCCTATGTTTTCCTGTTACTAATTAGTGTCCTCTCATTTTGGCTTACACAATTCTTGTTGGCATTTCTTACATAAGGCCAATCTAGTGGTAATAAACTTCCTCAGCTTCTGTTTGTGTCGGAATCTTTAGCTCTCCCTTTCTAATGAGAAATGGCAGTTTTGTCAGGTAAATTCTTCTTGGTTGGCAGTTATTTTTTTTTCCTCTCAGCATCTTGAATGTATCACCCCCTCTCCTCTGGCTTGCAAGGTTTCTGAGAAATATGCTGACATAGGGGTTCCCTTGCATCTGAGGAATTTTTTTTTTCCAGCTTCTTTAAAAATTCCCTCTTTGTCTTTGGTTTTAGACAATTCTATCCTAGTGTGTCTTGGAGAAGATATCTGGGTTGAATCTGTTTGGGGGTCTATGAACTTAATAGAATGTGGTTGTCAAAATCTCAACCAAGATTTGGGAAGTTCCCAGAAAATAAGTTTTCTGTTCCTTTCTCTCACTGATCTTTTCTGGGTCTCCAATAATGCATAAATTGTTTGTCCTAATGGTATCCTATAATTCACCTCTTTTTTTTGTTTTGTTTTGTTTTGTTTTCACTCTTTGTCATACTGTTTTTATTTGTTCTCTGACTGGGTGTTTTGAAATCATCTCTCTTCAAGTTCACAGATTTTTTTCTGCTTGATCATGTATGCTGATGATAAGACTCTTAGTGGCATTTTTCATTCCATTCACTTTATTCTGTAGCAACAGAATTTCTATTTGGTTCCTTTTTGTGTGTGTGTGTGTGATTTCTATCTTTCTATTAAACTTCTCATTTTATTCATGTAGTGTTTTTCCTGAATGTAGGATTGAATGAAGCTTGCTGAGCTTCTTCAAGACAACTACTTTGAATTTTTTCTGGGTAAGTTGCAATTTTCCTTTTCTTTGGGCTTGGTTACTGGAAAATTCCTTTGGCAGTATCCTGCGTCCTTGATTTTTTCATGTTCCTTGAAGTCCTGTGTTGTTGTCTTTGTATGTGAAGGCAGAATCATATCCTCTATTTTTGACTGACTCCTGGGATGGGGGGAGGAGCAAGAATAACTTCTGTCATCCCAGTTAGATTCTGAGGATTTCTCAGGCCTTTTCTATGGATATGCCTGCTGCACACTTCTTGTTCCCCCTTGGGGCACCCTTAAGATTTCATGCCTTCTATTTATTCTACAAAGCCAGGCCAGGTGCTGACATCTTCGCATTTTCTTTCCTTAGTGTGGTGTAGAGTGCTCAAGTTCCTGTTCTTTCTCTTGATCCTGTGGAGCCAGACTGGCGTTCTGTGCATTCTCAGAAGTTATTGCAAAGGCTGGCACTCATCACTGCTGGGGGATTGGGCAGGGAGCCAACCATGGAATGGGGGTAGTGTGGGGGAGGTTTCAGAGGTTACCTGTGGGTCATCTGGGTAGATCTACAGGCAAAGCATCCTCCAGCAGTTCATGGCAACCTTCCTGATGGAGTCTGTGAAGTCATCTCTAGGATCCACCTCTCTTTGATATGTCTGAGCCCTGGCTGGTACTTTCTCTGCTCCTCCACACCCCTCAGTCATACAGCTAACCTTGGTATTCTAGATGGCACAGGAAAGAAGTGGGTCTCCTTGGAAGCATCCAGCATAGCTTCAGAAGAGGGACACTCACTCCTGCACTCTCCTGTTCCTTCATGGAATAAATCATAGGCCAAGAGAGTCTCTTGGCACTGAGTTCTGCCAACCTGGCTGAGGGATGATGTCAGTATAGTGAAACTGTTCTCTTACCCTCTTCAGTGGATCTAATTTTGGGTGTTTTCATTCCAACCATGTGCAGAAACTTCTCTGTTGGACTCCTGGACTTCCACAGAGGTACTCTTTTCTTTGGACAATTGTCAAAATCAGTGTTTGTTAAGGGGGAAAAATGGTAGAAACTTTTCTGTCATCTTGCTCCATAATTTCTTGTTTACTTTCTTTCCACAGTGTACCAAATCAAATGTATCCTCTAAAGTTTAAGAGGATAAATGTATCCTCTTTTAAATGTATCTTCATTTAAATGTTAATGTATTTAACAGAGTTAACTGTATCCTCTAAAGTTTAAGAAATTAACAAATGAAATATATACATTGGTGTGTATTTACTATCTTCACAAAAAATGAAAACCCTAAAGTCTAGAAAACTGTGAAATAAAGCCAAAGGGGCTTACCATCATCATTGTGCCATGTTCTCTACTGCTGTGCAAAGGATTTGAGCCACAGCAGCAAGCTGGCATCATCTTCAAGAACTCCTGCCGCTTAGGGTAATCAATCCCCCAAATGTGTGGTCCTACTTGATTATGAAAATTTCACCCACAGGCTATGAACACCTGTAAAAAGGAATCTCCCTCTAAAGTTTTATTTTGATAAAACTATCTTTTCTTACTAGAAGGACTCACTTGCACATTTGAAGTGTCCTGCTGTCTTACTGGTCTTATCTTTTCATGATTAGAAGGCTAGTAGACTGAAGATTTCACCCTAGAATCAGTCTTTAGCTAGCATAGTTTAGACCTAAAAATCCACCACTTGCCCCCAGTATTAGATAGTGCATATATCTGAATAATCAGCACGTTTTATTCATTGCAGAGAATTCTTTGGTTCTTGGCGAGTTCCCAACTCAATTGATTTAGTTTAAGCAATATTTATGGAAACACATGAAATATTAGGACTATAATGCCTGTTTTCATTCTCAAGGACATCATAAGTTTTTGATATTCTTTTCCTCCTATTATACTGTTCTCTGTCTCATAGAGAACCTCAGTTAGTATATTTCTCATTGACTGTCTACTGCAGTATTCTTTCTGTCCTGATCCATCCCAGGTGAAGTGGTAACACCCAGAACCATTGTTTTACTCACCTGCTGAACCTCACCCTCTCCCCCACCTCCTGTCATCCTGTTATATCTTTCAAATATAGTTTCAGTCCCCTTCCCAATTCCTGTTATATCTTCAAGAAAAAAACTTCAGACCCATGTTTCATATCCTCTTTCCTATTCCTAAATTACTGCATTCGGTTGAAGAAAATCACATAATAGAAAAGATCACCCCCTCACTTACCTCCTCAATAGTCTTCAGTTTCAGGTGGGACACCTTCAAGTTTGTTCACCAGTCCTTGAATCTGGCCTGAGTGGGTTTGCATTCTTGTTGTCCCTTGGTCTTTTTCTCATTTTCACCACTCCTAAGTCTTTTATGTGACCCCACAGCTTTTTCTTGAACACCTGGTCTTATCTCCTACATTCATGTCATCAGGTATGAACTATCTCAGCCTCCTGTCTATCCTGGCCATGCAGAAATTCAACTTCATCTGTCCTTTCCCTGCCTTTTTGTAATCATGGTGAGAGTAAGATGTCCTGTTTTGTGTTCAATGCCAACATCTTCAGTATTACCCTTGATCTCATCTGTTTTCCTTCAAGACCATGATCAATCAAATGTAATATTTACTGTTTATCTTCAACTGTCCCTTCTGTTTTGGCTTCTTTCCCTTGACCTAAATAAATGTTTAAATCTTTGCTCTCTTGAAAAACAAAATAACCACAGCAGGAAAAAAACCTCCCTGGAATCATGTGAGCTCTGTGAGTGGTCCCTCTGGCATCCTAACCTTTGCAGTGAGACCTCTTATAAAACTCATGCAAGCTCTTCATCCATGGGCTCATCCTTTCCTTTTACAACCCCCTCAAATGGATTTTGGGAATCCTACTGTTTTGGGGAATTCTCGAAAGATCTTTCTGAATGCAGTGCTGCCACATCAGTGCTTCTCTTGCTGGACCTCCTGGCCACCACTGATACTATGGAGCATTGATTCCAAATGGAGTCACTTGCCAGTGTTGAGTACCCTCCCTGGCCACAATGAGAGCTTCCTCTCTGCCCCCATTCTTGGGGCTCTCCTGCAGTTCCATGTAGATGGTGACCTATTCTTTCATCTAGATTTTCTGTTTTCCACCAGATTTTCTCCAGTGCTCTTGGCACTACCATCCATCCGGATTTAGCTATCATCTGTTTGCCAACAGCATCCGATTCCATATTTGCCGACCCATCTCCACCTTTACTCTCATATACCCACACTACTGCTTACTTCTCTGTCTCTTCTCACGCTATTCCCCCTTCTCTTGCTTCAATGTTATCATCCTTCAGATTGGGATCTTGCATCCCTGCTCCCAGGAAGCTTTCCCTGACACACCAGGTTACCAGTGACCCTCTTTTTTGCTCTTCCTCTACATAAGCATACTCTCCCCTTACAGTCCCCATGTCATAGAGATCTTTCTATCTTGTGTCCCCTAGTCTCTCCACTGTTCATGGTCTTGAAGGACACATATGCTGATCTTACTACCTCTTAGACGTTTAATTTTTTTTTGAGAAAATAGCACTTTATCTCCTTAAATGATAAAGATTTGTATCCCATATAATTTTCATAAACAAAGAAAATTAAGATAAGAGAATAAATAGCTTAAAATTTGTCTTTTTGACTGTATAATCTGTGTAAATGACATATATGTGACACAAATATTATGTATTACATATTACATAGTCTTTATCTTATTTTCGTGTATAATATATAATATAAAATGTATGTAAACAGGCACTCTTGTAGGAACTTTTTAATCTAAAAAAAAATGTGCTCTAACACTCTGATTGGGACTTATCTCTCTTTTTATTTCTTCCTTTTCCTCTTCCAAAATGTTATTTCCTCAGAGACATCTTCATGACCACACATATTCCCAACATGTTCATACCCTAACCCTTTCTTTCACCTTAGGCTTAAATGTCTCCACTTAATGTTCTGCATTTATTTATAGAACAGTTAGACTTTTATATAGATTTCTACATAGTTCTTATGGCTGTCTGAACTTATGACTTTTCTTTTATTAAGGGATTGGTTTGGCTTTTGCTCTCTCCTCACTCATAAGGTCAGTACTTATTTGTTTTGTCCTTGACCCCCCCCTCCCAATGCCTGTCATTATGTCTGGACTATAAAAGGGCTCAACCAATATTTGTAGAATCAATAAAATGAAAGAAAGAGTGAAGGGAGGGGAAGTTAGTGGGGGACCAAGATTATCCAGAGGTAAAAGGGTAGCATCCTGAAAGAAGGTCAGGAAATCACTAGGCTTGGAAATTAACCTTACTGTAAAAAAGAAAAACAAAACACTTCCACGCAGATGTGCTCCTGGGTCAGCAAAGAGCTTCACCAGGCTTTATGTTGTTTATAAGAAACAGAGCCAAAATGAATCTAGTCTTTTTTTTTTCTCTTTCCAAACTTTCTCTTTTTAATTTGGAAAAATAACTCCACTGCCCACGTTTGTCCCCAAAGAGTGTCTAAAGCAAGAAAACCCAGAGCCCTCCATATACCAGGGCTATGGAAATGCAGGAGGGCTGTCGGGCATGGTACCTTTCCCAAGGATTTGGCCCTTTCTTCATTTTGCTGACTATGCCCTGCACTTTGCTACACGATGTGAAACAGCTAAATCTCAACAGACCAAGCTGGCCAGAGGGGAAATTTCATAAAGGAACCACAGAACTGCAGAAAAAGGGCAAAGTCACCATGAGGAAGTTGCTGATACCAGGCTATGATGTTTTGATTTTATCTTTAAGGACATACTATTTTTTTCAATGCTAAAATTATATTTAAGTCTCTGTAGTAGAAAAAATAGCCCTGATGCTAATTGGATTGGACTTTTTCAGAGAGTAAGGGTATATAGACCTGTTCGGAGACTGGAGCTCTAAATGTAGTTTTAGGTAATAGAGATTAGAATCATTCCATTTCTCTCTATCATAGATTACAAAATACAAAAAAAGAAATAGAGTTTAACGGAGAAAAGGAAGTAAATAATCAGAATCAGGAAGCAGTGTTAGAGAAATCACATGGGTGAAAAAGATTCAGTAGTTAGGCATACCTATAATTCCTACAAGGTAATTGTAAGTGAGCCATAAATTTATTTTGGAGCTTCCTGGAAGCCAAAGTAAAACAGGAAATATAATCACTTACATAATTTATCTTGTTATATACAGCAATAATAGCTAATATTTATTGTGTTCCAACTTTGTGCCAGACACTGTTTACATATATACATATGTCTTTCACTTATAACCATTCCTATGTCTATTTGAAGATCTCACGTCCCTCACAGATAACTCTATTAAGTCAGCTGATAAAAAGATCTTCCACAATGAGGAAGTGAAAATTTATGCTGAAAAGCATCTCCATTTTTTTCTTTAGAGAATAATCAACCTAAATTAAACTTTTAAATTCTTGATTTCAGGCAGCCAGCCTGTTTCCACAGAGTTGCCAAATATTCTTAACCGAAAGGCAGCATTGCAAGCTATGACAAACAGGAAAGCTAAACAAAAGTCAACAGTGTTGCAAATCATACATTTATGGGAGGAAACGCTCCAGCCCTGCAGCCAAGCCTGGAACCTAAACCTGCAAGACAGACCATGCTCTAGCGTCAACAGGGCGGTGTGCGGTGCAAAGCTCCGGACTCCTGTGCCAGCAGGACGCGGGCCTGGGGATGGAGGCAGGCGGCCGATGGGTCCAGCCACCTGCAGGGTAGGCCTTCAGAGAGCCAGTGAGAAGACTCGCCCTTTCACTGTGCTGTCTCAGGCTAATGAAACTTGGGGAAGAATGGTCACAGGTTGCACATGAAACTCAAAGGATGCCCCATCTTGTTCCAAATGTGGCCCCTGGATGCTAGCTATAAAGTCACAACATCCTCAACATCTTTGGAACAAATCAGTGGAGATTTTTCATAGCTTTTTCTTAGAGCACACCTCCTTGTATCTGTCGATGACCCTTGTTCCAAGTGGTAAAACCTAGACTGTCTGGAGGGTCACCAGTTCTAACACCTGAGGGGTTAAACAAGTAACAGAAACTATGTGTGTATTGCAATTTAGAAATGTGGGCTTGAAGCCATGGGATCTTTACAGTTTTAAAAAAAGAAATGAGAGATCCAGACTTTTTAATGGAGTCTCCCAATTTTTAAATACTAGTAACTGATTCTAACATCTTTAATACCCTCCTCAGGCCAATGTGATTATCTATGAACTAAAATCCCTAGTCTAAAAGTTTCCACAGGAAGGTAAACCTCTACAAATTAATTTCTTTCATACAACTTCTAATAAAAGCTGGGTAGCAAACCAGTGTAAGATTGTCTGCAAAGATTTCAGGCTTTTGTTCCTGATGGATGACAGACACGTGATCACTTGTCTGTGCTGACAACAGACATGTCCAACCGCAAAAGTCCTTCAGAGTGTAATGGCTCCTGCTTCACCCTGGCTTCCCAGATTTCACACAACCTTCTCTTCTGGTCAGCGGTAGCCCAGAATAATAGAAGGAAGGGCATTTGGGGAAGTGTATTTATTGCCTTACTCAACTAGATCAACAGTAGAACACAGAAGCATACCGAGTGTGGAAGTTCCGTTTCCACAAAATGGGCTATGATGATTTTGGCCCGAACATTTCCAAAAGCATCTGATTCTGTGTTGTAGAGGAAGTCTGTCAGAAAGAAAAAAATGGGTGGCCAGGTAGTTGGATAGCTTTGAGTTTGAATATTGATCATTCTCTTGCTTTATGACCTTAGGAAAGACACTCAAAACTCTCAGACTCAGTAAGATGGGGCTTCGAATCCCAATATTAAGGTTTCATCTTAAGGATTAAGACAATATTGGGGCAGTATAAAGTGTGTTCCATGAGAACAAACTCTGTTTAGCTTCTTCATCCTTGAAGTTTGGGGAACCACATAAGGTGTCTGACAACAAGTAAACAAGCAAAATGTTTAAATCACTATCATTACTGCTTATAATAATAAGAGGGCCTCTTGAAGATACACGGACATTTAAGAGGTCAGATGGATTGCACAGCCCGTGAAGTTTCTCCTGATATCTTTGGAGGCTGATGCAAATGGATTCTCTCAAAGTTCTGTTGTGGACTGGGACTCATTTCGAAGGAATTGATTATTATTCTTATAGTTAAAACCGGGGTGGAAGTGACACAACCGATTCTCTATGTAAGCTGTCTTTCACCCTTCGTCCAGAAAGCGCCCAGTCCTGTAATTCCCCTCAAGGTACTCCGGTCATCTTCACTGGCATTAAGCCCTCCATCTCTGAGCAGAGTCCCGCTTACACCCTGTGAGTGGAAGACAAGCAGACTGACCACACACACTGCATCTTTCTCCTTGAACACATACACATGCTGGCCTTTGGTAAGAGGCAGGGCATGAATAGGAAAAAACAGAGATGCATTCCAAAAAGACATTAGCTAAACAAAAGTCAAGTCCACCAGGCAAAGCCATCAGGAAATTGGTTAACATATTTCCCCCCATTCAACAAAAGATAGCAGGCACTTGTCTCAATATCTCCTTTCATCCCTGAAAGCTTTAAAATTGATTCATGGTTTCATAACTACAACAAAGTAACCTTGGATAGATTAAAATCAAGGCTTTTTTAAATTTGGATATCAACAGCAAGAATCCCACCCAGGTCTTGCTAAAAACGACTTTGGCTGACGTTATGAAATGCTTCCTCAAGCTCTTCTTCAGCCAAATGAGAAGTCGTCTGGAAAGGATTCATCCTTTTAGTGTACACAGAAGATCTTCTTCTTGGATCTATAAACTAAGTCTTTAAATTCCACTGTAATTACTCCAAAGACATAAATAGAGCCGATACTATTTCTGGCATCCCAGCTGGCCCTTTAGACAAGGTACACAGCATTTTCAAATAAAGCTTCCACAAAGTGTGTAGGTATTCTAGCAACAGACAGATGCCTGGAAATTCTAAATTGTAGTGTGTAAAAGAATGGCTTCCAAAAATTCTAGTGTGTAAGACAGGCCCTTTCCTTCATTTTAATTCTTGTATACCAGTTGTTAGGATTGAGTTTCTTAGTAAGGACTGAAACCTATTCTGTTTTCAACCACCAACTTGGCTCTCTTTGAAAGTTATGTATACTGAAACAATTCATTAAAATACTCATACATAAAGTTTTATTAAGGGGATATGTTATTGCTCTCAGACTCAGTCTGTGGTTATTAACTGGTGCAATTTAAAAGCTTCATTTCAAAAGCCAGAGAGGGCCTCACAAAACTATCTCAGTGTTGGTGTTAATGCCAACATCATGCCCGTTTTCAGTGTGAACACTGTCCGATTCTGGAGTGCTTCTTGGATTTGAACAGGAACGTTTCACTCTTGTTCTTTGTGAACACGCTGGGCTTTCTTGTAAGAACAGACTTTTAGACTCCCAAATCATCCCATGCACTTTATCTTCATTGCTTCTGATCACATTTCCTTTGCCTTCCGAAACTCACTAAAATTTGTTTACAGATTACAGACACTATTACTACAAAAAATCAAATGGATTAACTTCCAGAGTTTATGGTAGCACTAAAATCTTGATTTAATAACAATTACGACAAAGAACTGAGAAGGAACACTTTGTTCTTCTCTCATTTTTTACCTTTGCCTTAGTTTCTTGATCTGTAAAATAATGGTGTGGGGGCAGCCATTGTCTAAAAGTTCTCAAGACTGCTTTTGGTGGAGTCATGAGCATAAAAGTCATGTGTCTCTTCTCTTCTAAAAAATTATTGCCAATGAAGATGTTCTGGAGCTTTCTTTCCCTCTGTCATGGTGGCAAGCAGTATTCCAGAGAGTAACTACTCCATCGGTTTGGAGAAGCTTAGAGTAAGAATGCAAGGATGAGGAGCAGTGTCCTGTTGAATCTTAAGGAATATAACGTGTGAGCAAGAATTAAGCCATTGGGGCACCTGGGTGGCTCAGCTGGTTGGGCGACTGCCTTTGGCTCAGGTCATGATCCTGGAGTCCTGGGTCGAGTCCCACATAGGGCTTCCTGTTTGACAAGAAGTCTGCTTCTCCTGCTGACCTCCCTTCTCTCCTGATTGCTCTCTGTCATTCTCTGTCTCTCTCTCAAATAATACATAAATAAAATTGTTAAAAAAAAAAAAGAATTAAGCCATTGGCTGCAAGCCATTGAGCATTTGTAGCTGATACCACAGTGTGGTCTGGTCTATCCTGATTGAAATAATTCATGTTTCCCTAATGAAGCCAAACTTTTTTTTTTCTTCTTTTTAAAAGAAGGATGGGTCATGGGAGCTGGATGAATGTCAAAACTTTATAATAACTTACACTGGCATATTTCTATTCAGAAGTACAAAACTTGAAAAGAGATTCAGTCATGGGCTACAATCTTCAATTAACAAGGATGATGTTCCTCATACTTCACAAACACACGATGAAAATTCATTGTGTGTCGTGACTACAAATTTCACTGCATTTTCACATCGTCTCCTTAGGTCCTCTGTGAGTAAGAATCTCTCTGAGTGTGACACTTGCAGCATCAGAACATTATGATGTGAGCTTTTCTATAGAGGTTCAGCCCATCATCCGTTAACCTGACACAGTGCTATACTAAGTAAAAGAAGTCTTCAAAGTTATCCAGACCTGGTTCAAATCAGAGCAAATCAGAGTTCTTAAGTGACTATAGTATCCTCCATAATTTATTTAGTCTATCTGAGCATGAACAACCTCTTCTGTACAAGGAAAGACCATATTTTAAGTTCTGGCACACAGGATGGGTTGTTCTTATTGACTCCTCAATGGTCATTGGCTATACCTGCTCATAAATTCAGGCTTGACTTCTAAGGAAAACCAAACACAGAAAAGTAGGCATGCTGTGGCAGACAGACCCTAAGGTGCACCCCTTCACCCTGCCAATCCCATTGTTTTCATCCCCTGGTGTTTACCGTTGTTTACTTCCCTCTTCTTGAGTGTGGGAAGGACCTATGACTTGCTTGTATCTAAGAGAATATGGCAAAGGTGATGAGATATCACTCACGTGGGTAGGTTATATTCTTACAGGAGTCTCTCTTAACAGACTGCACCTAGACTTTCCTGCAGGCTTCATGAAGTGAAAGGTCATATTGGAGAAAAACATGTGCTTTTTCTCTTGGGGCTTCAAGAGGTGGCTAGGAACCAAGTGTAGCCTGTGCCAACAACCTGCAAAAGGCCAGGGCTCGCCGTCCCCCAGCCACAAGGAAACACATTCTACCGACAACCTGCACATGCCTGGGTGTGAATTCTTCCCCAGATGAACTTCTAGAAGAGAATGCAGTGTAGTCCATGCCTTGATTATAGTCTTGTGAGGCCCTGAACAATGGACCCAGCTGGGCCATCACAGACATTCGACACATGTCCCTTGGGAGATAATAAACACATGTTGTTTTAAGCTCCCAAAGTTGTGGTAATTTTTATATAGCAATGGAAAACTGATGTGCATGCAAAGCTGGAAGATTTGGCTATTTTTCATGTAAAGGAGGCCATTTGGATCGTTTTAAAGGCCAATTATTAGATTTTCCTTTTTTCTATCTCTCCCTTCCCAAATCAAATAAAATACTTGAGATTGCAGAATTTTCACCTATAATCGAATAATCCTACATATGTCTCGTTTTCACTTGGATATTGTTTATTAGACTTTTATCAGTTTTTTGATACTTGATCAAGCAAAGAATCTGGCTTAAAGAATTATTAGCTTTAAAAATAACATAGATGATTATTTTATGAGCAAAATGAGTTTATGTGCAAATAGCAGGGGAACTGCAAATTGAGACAGGCACTTTATGGAATACCATAGGTAAGTCCAGAGAACAAAAGAGAGGAACATTGCTTTATAGAGAACAGGAAGAAGAGGGGAGGAGCTTCTCTGAATCAAAGTCTATTGGAGGAAAGCAAGAGTTCAGTGTGGTAATGGTTTCTCATTGGCTGAGTTGCAGCAATTTCTCATTGGCTGTCCTGTTGCTGGGCAAGGAGAAAATCTTCCTTTCTTCTGCTGAGGTGGTAACCTGAACATCTTCCTGCCCAAGAGGGAAATAAGATAAGACAGAACGTTTGTGACAGCTTACCAGTTAGGGCTTCACAACTCCATTTTAAATAAGGTTTCTGCTTTTCATTTTCACAGAATAAACTTTTTTCTTTTTAAAACACTTATACAATAAAAATTAATAATCCAAAATCATTCGTTATTAAAGAAATTTGAAAATTTTTCACTAAGAAGGGAAGTAAAGAAACAGTCATTTATTCACTGGCCCAGGCTTGCTCATCTTTAAAGACCCTACATAGTACCATTTACTCATCAATGCACTCCCTGTATTTCTGCCAGATAGAAATGACCCTTTTCTTTGAGTTTACAAAACAGTTTAGTTACAAAACAGCTTACCCTCTGGTGTAACTGCCTATTTCTTTTTTTTTTTTTACTTTAATTTTTTATTTTTTATAAACATATATTTTTATCCCCAGGGGTACAGGTCTGTGAATCACCAGGTTTACACACTTCACAGCACTCACCAAAGCACATACCCTCCCCAATGTCCATAATCCCACCCCTTCCCCCAAACCCCCTCCCCCCAGCAACCCTCAGTTTGTTTTGTGAGATTAAGAGTCACTTATGGTTTGTCTCCCTCCCAATCCCATCTTGTTTCATTGATTCTTCTTGTACCCACTTAAGCCCCCATGTTGCATCACCACTTCCTCATATCAGGGAGATCATATGATAGTTGTCTTTCGCTGCTTGACTTATTTCACTAAGCATGATACGCTCTAGTTCCATCCATGTTGTCGCAAATGGCAAGATTTCATTTCTTTTGATGGCTGCATAGCATTCCACTGTGTATATATACCACATCTTCTTGATCCATTCATCTGTTGATGGACATCTAGGTTCTTTCCATAGTTTGGCTACTGTGGACATTGCTGCTATAAACATTCGGGTGCACGTGCCCCTTTGGATCACTACGTTTGTATCTTTAGGGTAAATACCCAATAGTGCAATTGCTGGGTCATAGGGCAGTTCTATTTTCAACATTTTGAGGAACCTCCATGCTGTTTTCCAGAGTGGCTGCACCAGCTTGCATTCCCACCAACAGTGTAGGAGGGTTCCCCTTTCTCCGCATCCTCGCCAGCATCTGTCATTTCCTGACTTGTTTATTTTAGCCATTCTGACTGGTGTGAGGCGATATCGCATTGTGGTTTTGATTTGTATTTCCCTGATGCCGAGTGATATGGAGCACTTTTTCATGTGTCTGTTGGCCATCTGGATGTCTTCTTTGCAGAAATGTCTGTTCATGTCCTCTGCCCATTTCTTGATTGGATTATTTGTTCTTTGGGTGTTGAGTTTGCTAAGTTCTTTATAGATTCTGGACACTAGTCCTTTATCTGATATGTCATTTGCAAATATCTTCTCCCATTCTGTCAGTTGTCTTTTGATTTTGTTAACTGTTTCCTTTGCTGTGCAAAAGCTTTTGATCTTGATGAAATCCCAATAGTTCATTTTTGCCCTTGCTTCCCTTGCCTTTGGCGTTGTTCCTAGGAAGATGTTGCTGCGGCTGAGGTCGAAGAGGTTGCTGCTTGTGTTCTCCTCAAGGATTTTGATGGATTCCTTTCGCACATTGAGGTCCTTCATCCATTTTGAGTCTATTTTTGTGTGTGGTGTAAGGAAATGGTCCAATTTCGTTTTTCTGCATGTGGCTGTCCAATTTTCCCAGCACCATTTATTGAAGAGGCTGTCTTTTTTCCATTGGACAGTCTTTCCTGCTTTGTCGAAGATTAGTTGACTGTAGAGTTGAGGGTCTATTTCTGGGCTCTCTATTCTGTTCCATTGATCTATGTGTCTGTTTTTGTGCCAGTACCATGCTGTCTTGATGATGACAGCTTTGTAATAGAGCTTGGAGTCCGGAATTGTGATGCCACCAACGTTGGCTTTCTTTTTCAATATCCCTTTGGCTATTCGAGGTCTTTTCTGGTTCCATATAAATTTTAGAATTATTTGTTCCATTTCTTTGAAAAAGATGGATGGTACTTTGATAGGAATTGCATTAAATGTGTAGATTGCTTTAGGTAGCATAGACATTTTCACAATATTTATTCTTCCAATCCAGGAGCATGGAACATTTTTCCATTTCTCTGTGTCTTCCTCAATTTCTTTAATGAGTTAACTGCCTATTCCTATAGGTTATCTTTATCACAGGTCCAGGAGTTAGTAAACTGTAATTCATGAACCAAATCCTGCATTCTGCATATTTTTGTGAATAAAGTTTTGTTGGAACAAGCCATGACATTGCTTGCATGTTATCCTATGGTTGTTTCCACAGTACAATGCAGAGTTGAGTAATTATGCTGAAGAGCTTATGCCTATAAATCTAAACTATTCACTATCTGGTCCATTACAAAAACATTTGCTGACCCTTGCACTAGACCATGAACTTCAAGAGGTGAAAGGTTGTGTCTTGTTCATCCCCAAAGCCTCAGAAGGACCTCTCACAAACCCTAAATTCATAAGAGTATATACAAAGATGCATAAAACACCTGAAATTCAAACCAATGTTAGCATTTATCTTCCCACTAAATTAGACCTTTCTAGAGAGACCCAGAGACTTGTGTTAAGACCAAAATAGGGAAACAGTCTATCCTCATACTTTGTGCTGCAGTAAAAGCTGAAAATAAAATGAACAGAGCTGGCTATTAGAGGACATTCCTACCCTTCATTAAAAGGCTGTATTTAGACTAAATTGCCATTTATTAAACAATTTTCACATTAGTTACCAAGCTCATGTGCCTTTCAGGAGATAGTTACTCTGTTTTCAGATTCACTTAGGATGGGTTTCCAAACGACTTCTGCTGTATTTGCTGTCCAAGAAACCTTTTAATTTTCATTTGTAAACCTTTTTTGATGTTACTCCCTTGTCAAAAACAGGAAACCATTATTTCCCAGCAGTAAACAAGTTCAAAATCAAGATAGCCACTCAACTCCCCAAATCAGGACTGTGTATTATATACCTGAAAAAAAAAATCAACTTTCTTATCGTCAAAAAAAATCAACTTTCTCATCGTCACCGAATGTATCAAAATTCTCAAGGGAAAATCAAGTGCCTTAAAATTTTGTGGGAATCAAAGAATTTGAAGATTCTCCACCAACCCCACCCAGTCCCTTGCCAGATGTGATTCTTCTCCAAACCAAGTGAAACCTTTCAAATCTATTGTGATTCATTCCTTCACTATTTCTGTCCCATGAGATTAGTCTGAATGCTTTTTCCTTCATTCATTCACCCACAACCCTAACTCCCATGTGGGATGTATATAGTAACACTAGCCACCAAGAACAAAGCAGAACAAGATGTTTGCCGTGGATATCAAGTATCAAAAGAGACAATTAAATTGATACAAATCATCACTGCTTCCTGAATCACCATAGACTGCTGTGTTTTAGAATACCATGGAAATTACTACAAAGCATTACCTAAAGGTTTTGTAAATAAATGTATTAAACTCATATGAGAAGTTTAATGAGTAGGAAAGTGTTTCCTGGTTTCATGATGAAGTTTAGAAAACAATTCCAACTCACCTGATGAGTGCTTCAAAGAGAAAGAGATTCCAGTCTTCCACTGGGGTCAGTAAACAAGGACTCCCACCCTTTCCTGGCTCTTGATGAGGTGCCCTGGGATTAGGCTCCTGCCCTCAACACCACCATCATCTTCTAATTCCCCACTCACCCTCAGCTAGGAAGCTTTCTACTATACTGCAGCAAACTTAGCCAAATAAATAAATAATAGAATTAGCACATAGGAGTTTTGTCTCTATTTACCTACATACTTACCCATGCCCTTTTACTAAAGTAAGTTTTTCTGCTTAATTTGGTATGGATGTTAAAGTATCCTTTATTTAATAAAATATTAATGTCATAGATTGCAATTTTTAAAATGTTCTGACCTGATGAAAGGTAGAATTGTCATTCTTGTGTCAGTTCTCCCAATTAAAAAAAAAAAAAAAGAAAGAAAGAAAAAGAAAAAAAGCTGATTCTCAAAACCAAAAAGGACCTAGGAGTTCAAACACTGAAGAGTCATTGACTTTGAGGACAGGAAGGGGTGTAAGTGAGCATTTATGGCTCACAGAGGTCAATGACTTATCCAAGATCACTCAGCTGGTAAGAGGCAGTGAATTACAACCCATATACCTGGGTTCTGGCCAATGAGCCTTATCATCTTCCAGGCTGGTCACTCCAGAGCTACCGTGGCAACTCCTTTAGAAGTGAGGTCAACCCTCATCTGTTGTTAAACCCTTCAGATAAGCCATATCCCTTGATCTCTTTATTTTACATCTTTAACAAATTTGTCTATGTGGGCATCCTTGCCATTCTTTGAAAATTGCTTTGGAATTCAGTACCTCTTGTTTTGTAATCATGTCAGCGGGTGAACCACTTCTGAGAGCAGCGTCAGTAATAGGAGCCATGAGGGAGAAGGCAGAGAACACTAAGGAAAGTTCAGAGGATCACCCAAAACCAGGGTGGCAAGGACAGGATGGGGCTGAGGGGGTGAATGAAGGTGGCCCTGGTAAGGTCATCTAGAAGATGAAGAATGGGCAGTGTGAGTCAGAAGAAGGGGAGGTCAGAGACAAGAAGATATCCTCAGATGCCTGGCAGAACACCAGTAGAAAAGATGAGGTCAGAAAAGAAAGGGTCTTTTCACAAAGTGCTTGGGAAACCTCATGAGATCCAATATTTACCAAAGATGATTCTAAAGCAGAGTGAACCGACGAAACATTTGGGGAAAAAAAAAAAAAGAGGGGAGCTGGAGAACATGGAAGTTTGGGATACAGTTTATACTGACACAAGGAAATCAGCTGAGGCCTTCTGGGATGCTCCCCTGGTCTGCTGCAGTCTGATGTTAATATTCATTGTAAGTCCTTGAGAATTAGGACTAAAGAGAGTTTCCTGAGAGCTAAATAATTGCCATAACAAGTAGATATTTATAAATACCACACAGGTGTCCCTCCCACCAGGAGATGCCGCGACCAGCCCACAGGGAGAAGTTTCACTTAACGTCCACTCTTGAGTCGGCCTTTTCTCTCTATTACCTGTGGATTCTGTGCTGGGCGACTGCCTCCCACCCCCCACCCCAGGCACCTGGCACATCTTGACAGTCTCTGTGACAACAGACACCATTCCCTTGCCCCAGTGCCTCTCCTCTCCTCCTGTGCCCACTTTCCCTGTCTCAGACCCTGCACCAGTTCCTACCCTCCCAGAGCTGTGTTTATCTTGTCCCTTATTTCGTGCCCCCCCATTATCACTAGTCTGCACAAAGCCCTCTCTTTTTTACTTTATTACTTTTCCTCTTTATTCCTCAGCCATGCCATTCCCCCTCTCACAGCCCCAACTCAGGCACCCTCTTTACTTTTCATGAATATATCATTAAGGTACAGAAGTGATATTGTGTATAAATCTAAATCTGGGATGCTTGGGGACTTGGTCAGTTAAGTGTCTGTCTTCAGCTCAGGTCATGATCTCAGGGCTCTGGGATTGAGCGGGGAATCTGCTTCTCCTTCTACCTCTACCCCTAACCCTGCTCTGCTTTCTCTCTCTTTCTTACCCTCTCAAATAAATAAATAAAATCTTTAAAAGGAAAAACAAACACAAAACCTAAATCTGTTTGTACCTTTTTGCTGATACAAGGTTTGCAAGCTTGTTCCGTGGGGCTGGGTATAGATCTCATCTTCTGACACCACATTTCAATTGCTTATTCCTTAAGGATGGTGTAACTGTAAACTTTTCTCTGAGTCATGTGGATTCTCAGGCTTGAGTTTCCCAGATCTGAATCAGTTGGGAAAGGAGGAAGAGCTGATTAGATATGAAATACACTTTTTAATTAATATGTACCACAACTGATACACCCTCTTAATATCTGAACCATGAGTGAAATTACCCAGAAGGTGGGGACCTTTTTGTGACATCAAGGGGCCAGAATGAGAGATAATAGAGTGTGTCTGAAGAAAGATGAGAGGGAAATACAGGTGTTTCCCGATGGTATCCTACCAAGTTCAGCCTATTTGGTAACCTAATTATATATCTGGTGGTCTATAAGTATGCACCGTGGCCAATAACACATCTTTTATTTATTACTCTGATGTTACGGTGTATCTTAATATCTGGTGGGATGTAACATAGAACTTATCCTTTCACATAAAATTTAAAATGAGCTTGTCAAACCCTCTGCCTATCCCCCCGATATCCTGCTAGAATTGTGCTTAGAATGTCACTAAATTTATGGATTAATTTGGTGGTTTTCAATTGAATCTTCCCACTAGTAAGACCTCCTAGTCATAAATATTTACCAGGGTTTTCTTTTAGATCTGCTAATAGACTTACGGACATTTCTCCACAAAGGACTTTAGTAAATCTTAGTAGATTAATTCCTAGATGGGTATATAGCTATTGATCTCACTTTAAATGTTGCATTATTTTTTGTTATATACTCTAGTTAGCTATGCTTATATCTCTACCTCTTCTTCCCCTAGACCTCCCCTAGTTCCCCTTTACAGAACTCCACTATAGCAATGATCGCCATCAGCCGAACCTGCTTCCCGTTTAAGATATCAGCTTACCCGAGTGGACTGTGAACTCTTTGAGGGCAGGATGGTCTCTTGTTTGCTTTTGTGTCCTCAACAACAAACACAGATACGCATCTTTCAGTGCCTTTTGAATGCGCACAAAACCATGTATAATCATGATGTTACAGTGATGTGACCAAAAATACCTGGCAATGTGATAAAGAAGGTAATTGCTTTGACTGAAGGCTCATGTCCGCTGTTGTGTTCTTCTGCTGGGAACACAGTTCTGAGGTAGGCATTCTTATAATCCATCTCTCCTTGTTTCTTTCTTCCTTTTATTCTGTTTGAAGGGCTCTGTCAGGACAGTTTTCTCTCTTGCTTGGGTCTCTGTCTTACTGGATCAGGGAAAATTAATCATGACTCTCTCTTTTTCTTTATCACCCTCCATCCCCATGCTATTACTAGATGACATGGTGTGGTTCCAGAGCCAGCTTCTTTATGATGGTTAAATAAAAGGCATCTTGTTATAGAAATGGCCCAAGATGCCTTCTAGTTCTAAGGAATAACATGAAAAGTCATATTTCTCTATTTTCTGCTTCTATGATTTCCCCCAATATAGTCTCTTGGTTGTCTAAATCCAAGTAGAATTATTTTCCCACCAGCAAACCCAAATCAAGAAGTTAGGGTTATAGGAAGTCATTGGTAAAACAAAACAAAACAAAACAAAACAAAAACAAAAAGAAAAACAAAAAAAAACCCATTTTGCAGATTTTAGTTGATGTTGCTAATTGCATAGTCATTGGGTCATCTGTTTCTCATTACATCCTAGCTTTGTATATCCTAACTTCGAATCTGATGATTGTCCAGGATTCTGAATGTAATTATTCAGAATTTTCAGAGTGAGGTATCAGGAAACAAAGGAGCAAAGGGGAGGTAGGAAAGGACAATGGTAACTGAAGAGGCCAAGCCTCTGATTTAATAAGATCTAGCTTCAGATCTCAGGTCTCCTAGGGATATTCCCAGCTGTTATAATTCTTAGGTCATCACCACTCCACAGGAGACACCAGACCAAGACCTTCAGTAAAAGATCTTAAAAAACATAAAAAGGAAACAAACAACAACAGTGAAACAGTCCCTCAGGAAGAGTCATCAGCAGCAAGAATAGAAGGAAGCTGTCCCTGTCTACGCACTCCCCTCCACCGAGAGGAGACTCCCATCATTACCTCTCCCTTTGGACACTGTCTCTGATCCTTCTGTCCCAAGTAGGGAAACATGCAAATAGAAAAGAATTCAGACATCTGGAAATGTTTTAGTTATCACAAGTTTTAGTACCTTTTCAAAGAGAAACATAAAGTTGAGTGAAAAGTCAAACAAAGATTCTGGTTCACTAGAGGGTAAGAACCTTCCTCCTCTGCCCCGGCCCATCACTCATTTGACTGGAATACCCAGGAAATACATTGTTATTTTGATTTTCAGTTGGTTTAAAATACAGGATTGCATAAATTCAATCCAGACTGGATCTTTGCAGGGAAATGTTGGTAAGGATGACTATTTTATTGCATTTATTCCATTCTCTTTTTGTTCCTTGTATATGTCATGGAAATCCATCAATCTCTATTATCATTTTGGGAGACCATCCCTGACAATGCTATTTGAAGTATCCAGTAAGCCTTGGGTAAATCTGGCTGTCAGATGTGGGCTAACAAACCAAGTTCTAATGCCATCCACCAGGCCAGTTTTTGCCAAAATTACTAAAATAGATAGAGGAGTGTTCACACTGTGTTCCCTTTTCTTGAAACTTTGTGTGTATGGTACAAGTTTCTAGATATAAACTGAATCTCCTAGTCACCACCAAGCCTTATACACAGAATCTTCTCCCACACTCAGGCTCCTGGGTCCATTTTACCCCTAACCAGCCGGCTGACTCTGAGCCTTCATTTCCCTTTCTCCAAACACTAGTAACGAAGGCAATAATGATACTGAACTCCTGGGTTTATTATGAATGGGAAATGAGACAAACATGAGAAGAGATTAACACAGATCCTAGCATCTGCCATAACACCAGTTGACAGAACTGCAAGAGATTTTCAAGAGCATCGAGTCCAAAGACTATAGTAGGTATTTAAGTAGAGCATTTATACATGATTCTCAGAGGAGTGTGCACTCTACATTTTTAAGAACCATCCATCAGTCTTCTGACAAACTTCCCTACACACTCAGTTTATTTGCTAAACTGGAAGCCCAGGTCTGGAGAGGGAAACAGCACAGCTGCTTCGTGGGGGAATAAGAGCTAGGGGTCAAATTTCCCAGGGCTATGCCCAATTCTGTATTCTATTGTTCTAATTGTTAAAAAAAAAAAGAATTAAGGGAAAATAGGGGGAGTGAAAAGCATTGGTGGGCACCCACAAGGAGCGACACAACATAAATGACCCTTGCTCAAGGATCCTTTTCACTATTATCAGTAAGAGCCTAGAAGGAAAACATTGAAAAATCCTAAATAGTAAAAGTCATCATCCCATATTGATATTATCTGTAATCAATCCCAATGAATCTATCACTGGTTCCACAAAAGGGGTGAAGCAAAGTCCCCGCCTCCCTCTCCTGTCCCTGTAGCATGAATACAAGTCAGACAGCAGGAGAACTGCTCTCCCAAGGCCCAGAGGGCAAAGAGGAAGTAGGAGAGGGTGACATTCATTCCTATTGGGTTTTTCTATTAGGGTTCCATGGGAGGAAACAGAAGCCATCTTTCAATGTAACATCTTGGTCCCCGGAACATTTATGAGTTCTTTCCAGTTCCAAAAAAGTGTCCAATTTAGGGAAAGGGGAAAAAAATCTTAGAGTGTAATAATGTCCACATTGTTTTGTCAGTTCTTCCCAGGTGATCTTCCAATTAGTACTGAGTTGGGCGTGCATGGGGTCCCAGCTTCTCTGTCAATTCCTGTTGGCTTTGGAGTTACTTTTCGAAGAAACCTGCACACAACATTGACTTCTATGTCTCTTTTTCAGGTCCTAAACATAAAGGATCTTTGAGGAATGTTCCAGTTCATGTCCTGTTATAAAATAAAAGGGTTGCGATTATGATCAATCAATTTGAGCATGAAAAAATGTAAGAATAAATGGCCCTTAAGATTACATTTATGCCTAAGGTAACTAAATCACAGTAAACATAGCAAAGCGCTGAGCAAAGGTACATCATAAGCCAATGGCACGCACAGTGGCCATGAGCTTGTTTGAACTTCACCGAGTATAGGCAAACTGCAGCTGTATCCCATCTCCCAGCAGACAGACCTGGCTGGGTCTTCAAACAACAGTGGCATAGATAAACCCCAAGGAAGGTGGGAGATCTAAACAGAGATAACTGTTAATTACCTTCTGCCACATTTTAAACCACAATGTCTGATTATTATGTGGATGCTTTAATAACTTTTCTGGTAATAAAAGTGATTAAATGACTTTCTGGCAGAGACTTTATAGAGATTTTCCATCCCAAAACCACAGACTGAAAAGCCCAGTTCTCTACAAAGACATCTTCACGGATCTCTTGACCCCTTCCAAGATATGGATAAGCAGTCTTTCTTTGAACTCTAAGAACTAATGAAGATCTTCTTGGTGCGCTGGGCTGAAGCTGGAAGTCAGGGTCCCCGGTGCCCTGCTTCTCCAGCCTGTGTATCTGTAGACAATGTGCTGGCCGGGCTGGATCTCCACCACTCATCTCTGCAACCAAGAGTCAAAGGCAGGGTTTCTCCCAGCACTAAGATACCATGATTTACTAGAAGCGTCCCTAATAATTAATGGACCATCTCTTTTCTTTTTTTTTGTAAGTTTCATTGAGTTGTCTCTAGAGAGTTTTGTTGCTATGTGAAAACCAGGTGTGGTAAGCAGAAAAATGACCCTCCAAGATGTTCATGTCTTAATCATAGGGACCTGTGAATCTGTTGCCTCATCTGGCAAAAGAGACTTTGCAGATGTGATTAAAGTTAAGGATTTGAGTTGAGATTATCCTGGATTACGCAGGTGGGCCCACGGTAATCACAAGGGCTGTTATAAGGGAAAGAGGGAGGCAGAGGAGCCTTTCAGAGAAGGAGATGTGATGACAGAAGCAGAGGTCAGCGATGTGATTGCTGGCCGGGGGCCAGGAACCAAGGAATGTAACTGCTTCTAGAAGCTGGAGAACAGGGGGTTCACTTACAGATTCTTCTGTTTGCTTTTTTAAAATGTGATACTCAAACTCTTTTGTGAACACTTTTTGGTAAAGGCAGCATCCTCAGGAAGAAATATATTCCTGAAATGCACTACCCCCCAAATTCTGTGTGTGTGTGTGTGTGTGTGTGTGTGTGTGTGCAATAACCTCAGCAAACCAGTTTTCTCACCTTACCTGTAAAATGAGAATACTACTTTAGGTTACACTCAGGTCGTGGCAAATGAGTGGCTCAAACTATAGACATTGTAAATAATGACAAGGATGTGAATGTCGACAATGATGAAGGAGGTGAGGACATTGGTCACAACATTGGAGAAACTGAGAAATCCCCCCACTCTTCTCTCTCATCTTTCTACTTTGAGGAAAAAGCAAAATCTTTGAGCCTTCTCCCAAAGAGAATCCAAGTGGGACTGTGAGCAAAGTTCTGGCATCTGCTAGGGCATGCCAATTCTTTCAGAGAATGACAAGCCAATGTTCTATTGTTTTTCCTGGCTCCCCTTTCAAGCTGATATCCTCAGGGTGATTCTGTGTCCTCCTGTGTCTTTATCTCTGTGAAGAAAGACCTAGGTCTGGAAAATCTCTTGGGGAAAGAAAAAAGAAAAAGAAAACCTCAGGCTCTTGAGTAATGATCATTATGTGGCTGCCCTTCTTTGCCCCCTTCAGGCCAGGCAAGACCACAGTAATCATAAACACTTTGTAATGAAAACCCCTTTGTTAAAAGGACTGAAGGTGAGCTGTCATTTCATCTGCCCTAATGCTCGGTAATATGTGAATGAGTTTTGCTTACACTGAAGATGGTATTGTGCTTTCTCTCTCCAATTCCAATGGGTGTTAAGCCCTTAGAACTGTGCCAGCCATCAGTGGGTTTTCAGAGAACAGGAATGCTCCTAATAACTGTCTTCCAATATGGCTGATGCCCCTGTGCATATCCCTAGTGATTCCATCCAGCAAAGCAGAGAAGGTTGTTTGTTTTCCTTTACTACTGTTGTAGCAGAAAGCAGGCTATAAACCGAAACCAGCTATAAAAGAGGAATAAGTAATAAAAACAATTATAAAACACATTGCAAATATGAAGTGCCGTACGAATAATTTAAAAAGTAAGTACCCCCTGGCTAGTCTACAGCATGGTTCATAAATGCACTGGTAAGACACAGCTGCTGGGAAGGACTGCAGAAGGAAAGTAAAAGACAAACCTGGGTTCAAATCCTGACGAATCCTGACTGATTAGCCATTTAACCTTGAACACATTGCTTAACCCTCTGAACTTAAGTTTTCTTGTGTGTGAAGTGGTGCTAAACACTATCTGTCCTGTAGGGTTGCTGTGTACCTCAAATTAACTAGTTGTGTTACTTGGCATACAGGTTGGCAAGTTGAAGGTGCCCTGAAATGCTTTAATGTATGTCTCCTCTTCCACAAGCCTAGGTGACAAAAATTATTATTTAAGAACTCTTGAGAAAGAAATTTAAGGGGACAAAAGTCCAAGAACAAGCAGAAAGAATGGTTAAATAAATAAATTGATATAAAGACCATGGTCATACTTGGACACTAAGGGGCAAAATGGTTCTTAAGAACTTGACTTCACCCAAAGGCACGTTTAGCCTGGAAAATCGACTTTCTTTTCTTGTGTAGATCTTCTAAGATATACTCTATGGCCACTAGCCCAAATGCATCTTCTTTCTTTTTGTTTCAAAATTTTTATTAAAAAGCTTTGAAGTTCTATCTCATCCCCACCTTAGCCCATTGTCCTTCCCCCTTCAGAGAAGGCCACCAACCAGAAGCTGGCGGGTACTCTCTTTCTCTATGGTTTTAAAATTTTATTCCACAGTCTCTGCTCAGACATAATATATAACAATGCAATTGGAAAGTAGATATATCCATATGTGTGTGTGTGTGTATGCATGTGTGTGCACATGTATATATATTTTGAGTAGCCTTTCACAGATCTTTGTTCATATAACTTATTTTCAAGCTTTATTCATGTTGATAGATGTAGATTTAGCTTTCTATTTTGAATGCTTCTCCATCAGATTTCTTAATCACAATTTAATTTCCTCATGCCTCCATGGGTAACGATTTAGTTGTTTCTGGCTTTTCCTATAAGATTGTCCTTCGATATTCCCTTTTTGGATGAGTGCCAGAACATCTCAGGAAATGGAATTCTTGAATAGCATGATCTGCATGTCTGTAACTTGACCAGATAATGTCAAATGACCATCTGAAAAGTTTCAAGCAACTCGGTCTTCCACTACCAGAGTACATGAGTTTCTTTGCCCTGCATTGACTTCTAGATGTTTGACGGTTGGGTGGGTGAGAACAGATAGATTCATTTTGCTTTATTTTGCAGGTATCTGAGCGTTAATGATGTTAAGCATCATTTCATATGTTCGGGGACTTTTGGGTTTCCTTCTCTATAAAATGTCTGCTCATAAACTCCGTCAGTTGCTCTTATTCTTTAAAGACCTGGCGACCAATCACAAATTGCTTTTGCTGTTTGTGTCATTTATTTTAACATGGTATCTTTTCTAATACAGTTGTTTCTATGTTTCTGGTCAAATTTATCAATATTTCTGTTCCGGTTTGTGTTTTGTTTCTTAAAAAATATTTGCAAACAGGGGTAATAAATATATTCTCCTGCCTATTTTTTTTCTTAAATTTTAAAGTTCTTCTATTATTGAGTCTTTAAACCATTGGGATTCACTGTTATTTTTATGATATAATTTCCTTCTCTCCATATGGATTGCTAATTTTCCCAGTATAATTTACTGAATCTTTTACTACTCTAACAGTATTTTATGATGTTATTTCTCTCAAAAACAAGTTTCTATATATAAGGAGACTTATTTTCTGGCTTTCTATTCTTTCCATTGGTAGGTTTGTCTCTTCTTTAGCTTTATAAAAATCTTAATTCTGCATGGTGAATCCCCCATAATTATTATCATTATTATATTAAAATTAATATTATTATATTAAAATTTATCCTTGGTTACACTTTAATATAAATTTGAGATTAAGCTGGTCAAATTTATTTTAAACTCCCTCCAAAATATTTATTAGAATTGAATCTGTTATCCATTATAGAGAACTTCATGATACTGAGTTGTCTTATCCATGAACGTGGTATGTTACTAAATTTAGTTTCTTCTGTTAGTTCCATAACAAAGTCTTATATTTTCCCTATGGCCTTACACATCTTTTGTTAGTTAATATTACTGATATGTAGTTAGGTATTTCTACATACCTTAACATTTTGCATTATTTGCACATTACAACGTTTATAAGTTAACATTTCTAATTGGATGTTGCTGGTATCTGTGAAAACAACTGATATAATACCCTCAAAAATTTACTGAAATCTTACTACTTTTAATAGTGTATTTATAGATTTTTAATTTTTTCTGGAATTCCAAATAATATTATTAAAAAATTAAGTAATTTACAAAGCAATTACACAGAATGCAGAGAACTACAGAACAGTAAAAAGCTTGGAGCTTAACAGTCAGAAAGACCAGATTCAAATTCTGGCTAGTTCTGCCTCTAATTAGCAATGTATCTTTGAATGCTTAAACTCTCTTAGTCTCAGTTTTCTTATGTGTAAAATGGGGTAAACTATCTTATAGGGTTTCTTTGAATCTTAAATTAACTAGCAATAATAATTGTTAACATTAAGAACACCTAAAATGTGTACCCTGTGGTAAGTCCACCAAATACTTAGCATAGAGACTGACACACTGAAGGTACCCTAATATCATTTTTCTTTCTCTTTCTATGTCCCTCCCTCCATAGACACAATCACACACACACACACACACACCATTTATGTTGGGGAAATGTGCTAGAGGAAAGGAGACAAATATCAAATATCATTCCCCAAGGGCTTGGTGGCATAATAGGGCTTCTGGAGAGGTTAATACTCAGAAAATGATTCACGCTCAAGATTTCTAATCCTATCTTAGCCTTGTCTGGCTCCAGTTCCAGTGTGGATCTCTGAAAATTCCAGGAAATACTCCCCAAATCCTTCACCACTCCCCACCTTCAGCTTACCAAAAGCAGTCTCTTGAGATGCTCTTTTGTCCTTGGAAGAGTTGTTAGATCATCATGCCCAATGTGAATGCAACTGAACTTGACCCCACCAAGGAAACTCTCCAGACAGAAGATGAAAACCATTCAATGGAACTAAGAAGAGTCCCAGCATTGACTCAAGCAGCTTTCAACTCCGCCGTGGAGGGAATCCAAACTTCCACATGATTATGGAAGAATGCAGAGTTATGAAGAAAGATAGAAGAGGAATTGAAAAAGGAAAACATTTCTGCATTTCAAAAATGATGTCAAAACTGTTTGGCAAAGGACAGGTAGTCAACAAAATGCCAGTAATGTATTTAGAGTATACATAAAAGACTAGTAGCTGTGCAGAAAGCTCTGACTCCCATGTGGGTGGTTGCTGCAGAACTGACTCAAGTCATTAGTCTCCCTAGAGTCAGACAGCCTTGGTCTGGAGAGTTGGGTGGGTGAGAACTGATAGATCTGTTTTGTTTATTTTGCAGGTATCTGAGCATTAGTGATGTTAAGCATCATTTCATACACTTGAGGCCGAAAGGGGATTCCTCCTCCTTATTCTGCCCATCCCACCTGGGCAGCCTTTAGTCTGTGTTGGAAGGTGGAGCTCCTAACTGGGATGACCTTGGCCACAGAGGCTATTAGGGTGGGCATGTGACTACATTGAGTGCCTCAGTGCGAGGCTCTGTACTTCGGTGGAAGTCCCCAGAGGAGTCTCCGTCCTTCCCCTCAGTTGTGACAATGTGGGCCTGGGGCAGCTGCAGCCATATCTCTTCTATCAATTTCATGTGGCGGCTATAACAAATTACTCTGCAACAGAAAACAACGGGACTCTATTTCCCCACCGTTCTGGAAACAGAATCAAGGTGTCAGCAGGGCCGTGTTCCCACCAGAAGCTCTAGGGGAGGATCCTTTCTTGCCTCTTCCAGCTTCTTTGTGGCTTGTGGTTCCATCACTCCAATCTCTGCCACCATCTTCACATGGCCTTCTCCTCTCTCTGTATCTTTTCCTCTTCTGACTCTTACAAGAAAACGTGTCATTGGATTTAGGGCCTACTTGGGTGATCCAGGATGATTTCATCTCTACATCCTTAATTATATCTGCAAAGAACCCTTTTCCAAATAAGGTGCCATGTGCGGGTTCCAGGGATTTTGATGTGACATATATTTTTGGGTGCCACCATTAAACTCACTACTGCCACTGTGAAGGGAGTCTGTTCTGAGAATGCAGCCAACTCAGAGGAAGTTGGGCCAAGAGAGGGAGAGAGAAATCTCGGGGCTGGTCACCCACACAAGGACCTGCAACAAAACTGCCTGAAATCAGCGCTACTCCTGTTGTGTGAGTTGTGGGATTCAATTATTTTTTTTCTTAAGCTGGTTTCAATTGTTTTTTTGGGGGGTTATTTTTTTTATTGTCATTTTGGAGGGTTTTTTTTTGTTTGTTTGTTTTTTTTTTTTTTGGTTCACCTTCTAAAGAGTCCTCACAAAACAGCAGAGTTAAGAAAATATTTCCCATCAGGAGACCTATTTTTGCTCTTTCGAACAGAAGGAATATCTGTGGGATTGTATGTAACTGAGGAAGATTCAGAAAGTTTCCCTTCAGTGACACACTCTGAATGAGCCCCTTCGTTCCCTCATATGGGCTGTGCCGATGTGCAAACCCCCCAAAACAAGCTCTTCACTCTCCGACTGCTTGGGGGTGCAGAGTTACATTTGGGTCTTGAAAAAAGAGAGATGTTCTTCTCTCCAACATGCAGGGTGGAAGAGTGAGAAGCCAAAGATCTGGGGATCAGAAAAACCCGAACCGGCATCAGGGTTCCGCTGGCTGCTGGCAGTTCTCTGGGCGGGTGACAAAGCATATTTGAGCCTTAGACTGCAAAAGCATAAAATGAGGACCTTCTTAGTGGCATCACACGGTGATTCTGAGGATGCGCAGAGGCAGAACCGAGCGTAAAGAAGAAGCAAGGATGTGTCTTGCCTGCTGACCCCGGGTGTCCTGGAGGGAGGTGCAGGGGTTGGGTGGGGACCACGAGCTCCTGAGTGTCTTCCAGGTGCCAGGCTGTGGGGTCTCCACTCCGCTAACATGCTGCAGGAGGAGGTAACCTCCGCTTTGCACAGATGAAAAACCCTAAAGCGCTTGGCTAACATTCCATAACGTTCCCAGTTCACACAGGTAGTCAGTGGCCAGGCTGGAATTTGAACTCAGGTTGGTCTGACTTCAAAGTTCACGCTGTTTACATTACTCCACCCTCTCTCCTGATCCCTAAAGAGGAGACAGCGAGCACGGAGCACAGAGAAACAAAACTAACACTTATATAAGCTTACTACGAGCCAGGAGCGCTGCTAAATGCTTTTTTAAATTTGAATATTTATAAAAATAGCTAATGTTTATTGAATGCATGCTATATGTCAGGCTGTGCTGTGAGAGCTTTAAATGCAGTATTGTATTTAAACCTCATAACAGCCCTTTCAAAAAGGCACTGTTGTCGCTGCTGTTGTTGTTATTCTTAGTTCCGCATTCCAGTTAAAGAAAGCGTGGCCCATTGGGACGCCTTGGGGGGTGAAGGAAGCACCTGTCTTGGGCTCAGGTCATGATCCCAGAGTCCTGGGATCAAGTCCCACATCAGGATCCTTGCTCAGTGGGAAGCCTGCTTCTCCTTCCGCCACTCCCCCTGCTTGTGTTCCCTCTCTCTCTCTCTCTTTCTGGCAAATAAATAAATAAAATCTTTAAAAAGAGAGAAACAAAGGGTGGCCCAGAGAGGTTGGGGAAGTGGCACAGGTTAGGAAGGAGCAGGGCTGGGACTCAGGTGGTAGCCTGCAGAGCTGTTCCCTATAGGTGCAGGACACTGTGTCTGGGGGCTCTGGTTCTCCACGGATCCTTGCTACTCCCATCCTATGAGGCAAGCAGCTTGGGTAGCACCCACATTCAGCCCTGCCAAGGAGTAGTGCACCGGCTGTCTCCAGCCTCAGAGGGCCTGAAGCACCCACACACCCCGGGATCCTGGGGTGTGGGGGGCGCTGCAGAGCCTCCCTCTGCGGCTTGTTGAGTGGGACTGGAAGTCTCTGCCAACAAAGAGTTAAGAACACAAGGGAGGAGGTGAAAAAGGCTTGTCCACACAGGGCTGGGGGATTTTTGTTGTTGTCATTCTAACCTGGGAATGTACAAAATGTTCAGCCAGTAAGTCCATTTCAGAACGTGGGGGACCTGGTGACTTGTAGAAGAAAACCTATTAACACCTTCGAAGTATCTAGGTTTTTCTTTGAAGGTTAACACCTTTGAACTATCTATATTTTTGAATGTTATTTAGGGAAATCCTTGGCAAAATAAATGAGATTCACTTCTACTCTTACTTTTATTACAGATATCTATATCATGATCCTAGTTTTGATATTAGAACAAACCGTGCATGGGATAAAATGTTGTCGCAGCATGAGGGCTGATCTTGTTTATTCTTCTCCCTGAGGCCTTTTCTGTGCACACTGGTCATCATTCAGTGATGACAGAGGAAAATCGGGGCAGACATTAAGGATGAGGCCCACCTGATGTGGCCCCAGGACCCACCTATCACACAGTTTGCTGGTGAGTGGAGTTTGTACTTTGACCCTCATGGGCAGGCTCTCCCTGTTTGCTTTAAGCTCTGTTTCTGATGCTATTGCATTTTTTTATAATCACACTTTACAGGGATTTTTCTTGGAGAGTCACAGAAAAACCTTCAGAATAAAGTCATTTCACTTATTTTATATGAAGTAACATTACAAGGTAATATGGACATGCTCATTATGACAAAATGGATACGAATAATGTCTGTAGGAACAGAATATGATTTCAATTGATATAAAGAGTTGGGAGTTAATGGATTAAAGACACAAATGTGAGGCTGGAAACCATAAAAATTGTAGAAGAGAGCACAGGCAGTAATTTCTCTGGCATCAGCCATAGAAACATTTATCTCAATGTGTCTCCTGAGACAAGGGAAACAAAAACAAAAATAAACTATTGATACTACATCAAAATTAGAAAATTCTGTACCATGAAGGAAATAATCAACAAAACAGAAAGGCAGCCTATGGAATAGAAGATATTTTCAAATGACATATCTGATAAAGAGTTAGTATCCAAACTATATAAAGAACATACACAACTCAACATGAAAAAGCCACACATAATCCAATTAAAAATGGGCAGAAGTAGCAATGGCCACGGTCGCCAAACTGTGGAAAGAACCAAGATGTCCTTCAACGGACAAATGGATAAGGAAGATGTGGTCCATATACACTATGGAGTATTATGCCTCCATCAGAAAGGAGGGATACCCAACTTTTGTATCAACATGGACAGGACTGGAAGAGATTATGCTGAGTGAAATAAGTCAAGCAGAGAGAGTCAATTATCATATGGTTTCACTTAATTGTGGAGCATAACAAATAGCATGGAGGACAAGGGGAGATGGAGAGGAGAAGGGAGTTGAGGGAAATTGGAAATGGAGGTGAACCATGAAAGACTATGGACTCTGAAAAACAATCTGAGGGTTCTGAAGGGGCGGGGGGTGGAAGGTTGGGGGAACCAGGTGGTGGGTATTAGAGAGGGCACGGATTGCATGGAGCACTGGGTGTGGTGCAAAAACAATGAATACTGTTACACTGAAAAGAAATGTAAAAATTAATTAATTGATTAATTAAAAAAGAACAGTGTGTTACATAAGTCTCACTTTAACTTCTTGAATTTTTAATAATAAATAAATTAGCAATGTGTTGATGTAAAAAAAAAAATGGGCAGAAGACATGAATGGACATTTCTCCAGAGAAGACATATAGAGCACCAACAGGCACATAAAAAGATGCTCAACATCACTCATTATCAGGGAAATGTAAATCAAACCACAACAAGATACCATATCCCACCTGTAAGAATGGCTAAAATGAAAAACAAGAAACAACAAGTGTTGATATAGATGTGGAGAAAAAGGAGCCTTTATCCACTACTGGTAGGAATGCAAACTGGTGCAGCCACTGTGGAAAACAGTTTGGGGGTTCCTCAGTAATTAAAAACAGAATTACCAAAGGATCCAGTAATTCCATTATTGGGTATTTACCCCTCAAATAGGAAAACACTAATTTGAAAAGACATATGTATTCCTGTGTTTATTGCAGCATTATTTATGATAGCCAAATTATGGAAGCAACACTAGTGTCCACTGACAGATGAATGGATACAGAAGAAGTGGCATGTATATACAATGGAACATTACTCAGCCATAAAAAGGAATAAAATATTGCCATTTTTAGCAACATAGATGGATCTATGTGAAACAAGTCAGTCAGAGAAAGACAAATACCAAACAATTTCACTCACATGTGGAATTTAAGCAAACAAAAACAAAAACAAAAAAGAGATAAACAAATAAAAACACAATTAAATAGAAAGAACAAACTGGTAGTTACTGGAGGGCAGGTGGGTGAGGGGAAGAGTGAAATAGGTGAAGAGGATTAAGAGCACACTTCCTGCTATGAGCACTGAGTAATTTATAGAACTAGTAAATCACTATATTGTATATCCAAAACTAATACAACACTGTACATTAATTATAGTAGAATTTAAAAAATTAGAGTTTGGATTTTAAGTTTTATATATCATTTCCTATCTTGTTTAAATAAAGTATAATTTTATAAAAGAACAATAACAGATACCATAAAATTTTAAAACTATCATCAACTCTATGATTTTTAATGTGCAAATGCTGATCATCGTTTGCAAAAAGCTATGTAAGTATTTTGGTCAACAAGGAATATATATGGTGAGTGACTGGCTGACAATCAAAGGATTTGTTTAGCATACGTGGTAAAACACAAATATTAGAGAAAATCTGGATCAAACTAATGTTTTCAGTTTTTTTTTTCAAGATATTTTTTATTTATTTGACAGAGAGAGAGAGAGATCACAAGTAGGCAGAGAGAGGGGGGAAATAGTCTCCCTGCGGAGCAGACAGCCCGATGCGGGGCTCGATCCCAGGACCCTGGGATCATGACCTGAGTCAAAGGCAGGTGCCCCACATTTTCAGTTTTTAAAATGATTAGAAGTTGTGAGTGAGGACTCAAGATCGGTTCATAAAATGGCCTAAAACAGGAATCCTGTAGGACTGAGGATAGAGCCGGTACCAGAGCTGGGAATTCATTCTATAAGCCTGGATGAGTCTCAGCACCAATCCAAACTCAGCGCCTAGGAGTCGGCATCACCCAGGAGAACCAATGATGCCAGGTTTTCGGATCTGAATGGATTCTCCATTTGCACATATGCTTTCTTGGAATGTCTTAGCTCTAATCAATATGAACCTATAAGCAAGTATGAAGGAGAAGAAGTCATTTCTTGATTTCTGCTCCCATTGTGTCACTGTAAACTTTATACCATCCTTTCATTCAGAACTGTTAGTGAATCTAAACTATGAGTCCTTTTTTGTGGGGAGAGGGACTCATCATCCTTTTTTCCTATAAAATCCCTGTAGGCCTGTGTGATAAATTTTGTGATAAACCTTATCAGCAAAACCACGCTCTCTTACAAAAACAGCCATCCCCTCAGGAATACATATGCTTCCCAAGGTGCTCCGTCAAGCCCCAGTGCATCACAAGGAAGCCTCTTAAAAGCCCTAATAGATCACCATTTCTTGTTCAAATGGCTTATTTTATTTTATTTTTTAAAATTTTTTAATTTATTTGACACACAGAGAGAGTGCATAAGCAGGGGAAGCAGGAGAGGGAGAGGGAGAAACAGACTCCCCGCTGATTAGGGAGCCCAATGCAGGGCTCGACCACAGGACTTGGGATCATGACCTGAGCTGAAGGCAGTCGCTTAACCAACTGAGAGGCCCAGATGTCCCCAAAATGCTTTCTTTTAAATTACCAATTTAGTCTTGCCTAATAGCCCCCTTTATAATTATTTTTAGAATGGGTGAGTCAGAGTTCCATGATGGGTCACCAGAAACTCTCTGGATCTTCCTACAATGAAACATTTCAAGAATAGGAGTCCTCAAACATCAGAACATTTATTCAAAAGACCAGCTTGGAACACATTGGCAAGGTGATAAATAGAGCTTGTCACTGAGAGTCAAGGAACACAGATGGTGCTCAGAAGTGATGGTCAAGGAGAATATGGAGAAAATTGATCAAGTCTATGTAATTCATGTGCTGCTGGGGAGGAGGGGTTGTCCCAAACTGAAGGACAGCTGGAAGCAACTTCACAGAGCAATACTTTTAGATCAAATTCAGAGGCTTTAGTTAAAAAGGCAGAATGTTTCTGGTGGAGTACACATTCTTTCATCAACCAAAAGTTACACTATTTCTTATGGTCTTGTATCCACCCAATGCACACCACACATTTAAGTCTCCTGCCTGGTCCCATTGGGATTTGAGTTGGCAGATCCTGTGACTTCGATTTCTGAAATCAGGTAAGAAAATGATCTTATAAAATAATTGTATAAAAAGATTCCACTTATTCTCTTACTTAAACGACAGAACATTACTCAGGTGAAAAGAAAGAGAAATAGCTACATGAAGAACTAGTCTCATGAATTACGGTAAGATTCACAGGCTGTACCTCAAGTCTATGGCTCAGAATCCATAGAAAGTTCTGAAAACACCACAGAGAACAATATTGAACTGTGTGGATCTGTTGTTCTATGGGCCCTAGAGGTTGAGGACTCGTGAATGGATTCAGTGATAGAATTGGTCCCAGGGAGAAGTGATCAGAGGGGCTGCAAGGCTGTTTGAAATGTTTTCTCCCTGGAGAAGCAGTGGTAGAGGCCCAGGGATGATGATGACCCCATCAGGGTTCCTCCAGGAGCTCCCAGGGTGGGAAGAAGCTATAAAACGTTGTTTGAGGGACGTCTGGGTGGCTCAGTTGGTTGGACGACTGCCTTCGGCTCAGGTCATGATCCCGGAGTCCCGGGATCGAGTCCCGCATCGGGCTCCCAGCTCCATGGGGAGTCTGCTTCGCTCTCTGACCTTCTCCTTGCTCATGCTCTCTCTCACTGTTTCTCTCTCAAATAAATAAATGAAATCTTTAAAAAAAAAAAAAAAACGTTGTTTGATCTGGTGCGGTGGATCAAGTCGTCATTATAGGTTGGGTGCGTCAAGACAGTTACAGGCTCTGCATTGAAATATTGGCCTATACATAAGGTCTCACTGGCTGGGTTCGTGTTGTTCTGGATCCCAGCCCTTTCTATGAAAGATTATTTGCAAGTTCACCTCATGGCATGGTATTGCGAGCGAGAAAGATGTGCTGGGAATAACTGTAGAAGTCATTCAAGGTAACACCACCAGATACAATGTCAGTCTTTTTGCCCAGCCACCCTACTTGGCCTTTTGATTCTCCTAGATACTATAATTCATGGCAGTTGATTTCTCTCAATCAGAATACACCCTGCAAGACCAATGGAATGAGCAAGAGTCAAGGCATCCAGGGTGTGGATGACCTCCACAGGCCATGCCAAGCTAAGTACTTCATGATCTGGCTCCCTGCCTCTGCACATCCTCTTCTGTTACTGCTGTCTGCTTTACATTTCAGGCTCTAGCCATGCCATGATGTGGGAGGTCCTCATGTAAGCCATGCTATTGTTTGACCCCTGACCCTTGCTCATGCTGTCTGCTTGGAACACTTGGCTTGCCTCCTCTTTAAGTTTTCCTAATCCCATAGGACCAACCACAGGTCACACCTCTTCCAAGAAGGCTTCCTGATCTCCCCCTATCAAGGGCTGAGTTGCACATGCCTTAGCCCCTCCCCTTTACCCTTTGTTTATTTCTATGACTTCTATTTATCATATTACATTATAATTACCAGTTTATGTCTATCTTTCTCAAAATTATGACCTCACTCAGGACAGGCATTACATCTTCATCTCTGTAACTCAATGCCTGGCAAAGGGCACACAGCATTAAACCAGTAACTGCAGTGAGAATGAGTGAAGGGGGGATTTGAGAACCAACATGCAGCTGTCACCTACTATGTGCAAGATACTGTGTCAGATGTTATTTAGTCTTCAAAAAAATATGCAAAGTGGGCATAATTATCCAAACTCATCAAATGAGGAAAATAAGGCTAATAGAAGAGAAATCTCTCTCCTTAAATCCACTAAATAGTAAGTGATGGCAGTACCTTTTTAATCAAAACCCCTAGGACTTGAAAGTCTGTGCTCTCTCCATGATACTGTCACCCATTCCTTGGTGGCCCTGGTCTGAAGTGCCCAGGCTGGGTATACCAGAGTCTGGTAGGGTAGTCAGCATAACAGGACTCTTTTTGGCCAGGGCCTTTTGCTACCCATGTCTGACCTCTGGACCATGGATATGGTTGGGAGAATTAGTGCCTCCAATAGCCAATCTCCTTGGAAGAATTGCCCAGGAGTCAGGTTCCCCTCTTCACCCCTGTGTGACCTCGGGGTTATTGCCTCAAATTTTTTATAACTTCACTTCCTACAGATAGCATTTAGCTTTTATAAAACCCACCCAATTCGTTATCTGCTCACATTTCTCCAGATGTTTCGCCTCCCACTCCTGTCTTTCTTAATGACTCTAGGGGGTTGATTACCATCAGGGTTAAAGCTGTCAAATTATTCTTGGCTCTATTCCACTTCTTCTTCTTCTTCTTTTTTTTTTTTAAATCCATCACCAAAGTTCAATTCAAAATCTTCACCAATGATCAATATTTTTTTCTAATTTTAGCCAATTCACAGTACTAGAGCTATATAATGAAGAATAGTTTCATTTCCCTTTAAGTCCACTCATCCTAAAGATTTTGCTGTTGACTTTGCTTCTGGGTGCACTTTCCTCTCCCTGCTGCTCCCATGGAACCAGAGGGCTGGGAAGGAGAGAAAAGGTTGTTCTCTTCAGGGGAGGATCTTCATATGTCAGTCTAGGCTCTTTGGTCTCAGCTTCTTTGGCAGAAGAGGGAAAAGGATATCCCTGGGATATTCCAGCAAAGTTTTACCTGTTGATCAGTTATGAATATGTAAATTTATATCTGTTGATATTTAGAAAGAGAGGACTAAAGGCAAATTATCTTTATTCATACAATAGATTTAAAGAGGCTGGCAGATGCCCTTTGTTCTAGATGCCGCAGTCTATCCACATGGCTACACAGAAACATGACAAGTGAAATGCAACTTGAGGTTCACAGAATCATCACAAGAACCTCATTGAATCCAAACCCTGGAGGCTGACAGCTCACCCCACCTAGAGCCTATCCACAAGTCTTCCTGCCACGGGACAAGACCAGATAGTTCTAAAATGAATCCTGATTTTAATCTCAAGGCTCACTTTTGATAACAAAATTGACAATGAGAAGCAAAAGATGTGGGTTTCTCTACATTTGGACTTGATTGTCTCCAAGGCTCTGAATCTATTTTAGAGGGGGGTGGTTTCTTAGAGTAGCAGGAAAGGAACACTGAAGCAAATCTAAATTTTAAGGTCTCAGGAAAGGGCCTGAGTCCTCCCCTTTGGAAATCTGCAATTCCCTCCTCCATTCAGAGACCCAAAATCTTAGCATAACCTCTAGGATATACCCAACAGGGTAACATTATTTAAAATATTTAAAATAATTAAATGTTTATATTGCACTTAACATGTTAAAAAGCACATTTTCATTTAATATTTCTTTTGTGCATTGTAAAAATTCTGCATTAAGTCCAAGCTAGGGCTGCAACATACGATGAAGCTGTATATTATGCTTTCTTTTAAATAAGGTTCCATATTTTCATAGGCATAAAGTTAAAGGTCACCGTATGACTTGTGTATTCACAGAACAAGAATTAGTTTCGGAACATGTAAGTAAACCCTTTTTATTAAAGATCTCGCAACTTCATCTTTTTTTTTTTTTTTGGCAACTTCATCTTAAGTGATGAAGAATCTATATACTCTACGTCAATGCTGAAATTATCCAATATCCAATAATATAAATTGTTTTATTTTTAACCTACAGTAAACAATTATTAATGTTTTTCATGCATGGTACCTACTTATACACACAGACACACTGTAAAAGTATGCTTCTTGTGATTCATTTTCTAAGAATAAAAATTTCCTATCATGTTGATAAAAGAGATGGGGTGATTGCACGAACACACCTATTAGAAAAGATTTAAAAATAAAAATTTGCTTTCTAGCAAAGGATTGTAATGAAAACTTTCTCAGGACTAATTCATTGTATATAAGACAGCTTTAGAGTCATGTTTTAAAATATACTACAGGACTTTGGCAGACCAACCATGTTTGTCAAAAAGGTATTTTTTTATGTCAACAGTGCTTCGTATGCTGATAGGTTTTTATACATTAATTTTTTAATCCAAATATTCAAATATAAATATTGAATATACTTAATTGGATTTGACTGTATCTGTTTATTTGGCCAGAATGTTATCAGAGGAGATGAAACCAGATAAAACTGTTAATCTAAGGCCACCACTTGTCGTCTCTGATCACTCCTTCTGGTGTATGGAATAAGCTGGAGGATACAGATATTTCTCATTAGGTTAAGTTAGATGTTTCCTCGATGCCCTTATTCAAATGTTATCCTCACATTTTCAAAAGAAATTTAAAAATCATGTATGTGTTAGTTTGCTAGGGCTGCCATAACAAAGAACCACAGCCAGGATGATTTAAACAGAAATTATTTTTCTCACAGCTCTGGAGGCTGGAAGTCCCAGATGAAGGTATTAGCAGGGTTGGTTTCTTCTGAGGCCTCCCTTCTTGACTTGAAGATGGCTGCCTTCTCCTTGTCTTCACAAGGTCTTCCCTCAACACACATCTGTGACCAAATTTCCTCTTCTTAGGATACTAGTCATAGTGGATAAGGGGTCACCTTCATGACCTCATTTTAACTTAATTAACTCTTAAAGACCCTTTCTCCAAATCAGTCAAATTTCTGAGGTACAGGGGACTAGGACTTTGTTGTATGAATTTGGAAGGTGTTGACAGAGTTCAGCCCATAACAATGTAGTTCAGGTGTCCCTTTGCACAGAGAATGATTTTAATCCAAGTTATCTGGACATTATCTAAGTACCTAGATTACTAAGTACTTTGGCCAAGGACCCCAAATGAGCAGGAAGCATAAAACCCAGTAGTCGTGCTGGCTATATGGCATCATAAAGAACAACTTGTGGGGTGCTGTGCTTTCAACCACAGCACTTCCCAAAGCATTCGCCCCCAGAAAGCAAAGTTTAGGCTCACTTGATTCGTGTCTGCAGCAAAAAAGAGACAAACTCTTCAAATAGTCAAGATGAAGTTGGCCTTTTTTCTTTCAAGGGTGGCCACTTGGCTACCCACTCCCATTTTGGAAATGAGATCTTAAGATGACCCTCTCTCACTAAACACAAGAGCTCCCGACATTTTTCTCAGGCCTTTAGGAAATGTTACACCGTGGTAAGACAGCCACTAACTTCTACAAGAGCTGAGATAATTAACCTAAGTGGATAGTTCAGTCTTGGCAGGAGGGGTTCAGGGTACTTCTAAATCAATATTTGGAATGTCTCTTTGAGAATGTCTTCTTTCAGGCACGAATACTAGCAAAACAAGTTATCAGTTTGCCTTTTCCACCACATCATATTTCTGAAGGGTGGGGATTTTTGTCTTTTGTTGTTGTTGTTTTTGGGTGTTTCTTCCTTATTCTCTGTGTCTGAGGTTCAGTAAATGTGGATTCTGTAATTAAATTCACTCTCTTTAGTGTTGTTCTTTATACCTGTGATCTGTGCTACATATTTAAGAGGCTCATTTCTTTTCTAAATCTTATCTTTTCTGCATCTGTCTTAGCTAGAATATAGGTATAGAAGTTTTGGGCATTCTCTTATGTATCTTTAAGCTCCAGTACCTGATTCATTCCCCATACACAACAAGTGCCAGTCTTATTTGATTTTGTTCACTGATGAAAAATATATATATATTGCAAACCTAGAGATTTAAAACTCTTTCTTTATGGCAGAATTGTAATAACCATTAAAGCTGGGGGATGGTCATGTGGGGTTCATTATTCCATTGTCTTGATTTGTGTATATATATGAAAATTTGTATCCTCCAAAGTTGGACATGTAAAAAATACAATAGTTAAGTATACCATTTGGTGCATTCTAATTTGTTTTAAATTTTAAAATACCCATTTTATGTTCATTTTTTCTAATTTCACCCCCAGACCTCATTATTAAATTTCTGAGTGAAATAAGCTCACATTATTTATTTAGTATCAGTGGGCTTCACAGAATTTTGATAGACTAACAATGTTAGCAGACATAGGAGGGGTTTTCTTCCACAGAGTTTTTGTTCCTGAGAAAACAGAGTATTATCCCTGATTCAGAAAAGACAGTGTAGAAGTGAAAGGTAAGTGTGTGAAAGGGGCACCTATTTGGGTTCCTGTTAAGATGTAGAAAACAAAGGCAACTTGCAGTAAACATGTGCTATAACTCTCCATCCTTGCCCCATCCCCCAAGGACTGGCAGTCAGGCAGCCAGAGGGAGTAAAATATCTAGATTTGCTCTTTAAGGGATGGGAGAACCCAGCAATGTTTTGAGTGGCCTGGCAAAACATCTTGAATTGCTTCTTAAACCTTTAGGACTTGGCAAAATTCAAAACATGTTTTGCCAGGCACTTTTTCCCTTAATTTTTAAACCCCTGTGTATTTCAAGGGAAATTTAATCCGTATGTTTCTGATTCATTTACACTTAACTCATCAAAATGCTGTTTTGTAGGAGTTATTTGATGTCTAAGATGCTGTATGAGCGTTTTGTATGTCTTTTTTTCCACTTCCCCAAACCATAAAGTTGCTTTTTGCCAACAGTGAGCCAAACTCCAACCACTGGAAGCTTAATCTCGGTTTTTAACTAAGGACCTACCAAATACAAGTGTCTTTCATGTTTCCTAAACATTTTCTCTTGCTGCTACATGAAAGTCCATGGCTTGCCAAAGTAGACTATAATCAGCTACTCCAGAAACACAAAAGGAATAAAACAAGCTTTCCTTGAAGCAGTGATATTATTTTCAATTAAAGGACATCTTTGCTGATCTTTCACACCCTTCTTCAAATGACTCAGTATGACCTCCATATTCTTATATCTCTTTGTATCAGCCTTGTTGAAGCACTGATTAAACACTTGTTTGTGAAAATTTCTGTATGAATTTGTCTTGACTGGGTATTTGTTAGGAGTTTTGGTGGAAAAGAGCAGAAACCAACTCCTGCAAAGTTAAATGAAACAGAGAATTCACTGAGGGTATATTAGGTAGCACCAGAATGTATGAAAGGACAGAGAAGTAGGACTAGTACTTGGACAATTTCAGGCATCCAGGCACTGCCAAGTTGAAATGAGTGGCTCTTTCCTATTTTTGTATCATTAGCCTCAAAACCCAGAGAAAAGGCATTCAGTTGGCTCAATTTGCTTCATTCTCATGCTCTCTTGATAGATGGGGGACAGAGCATTTAACTTCCTATCCCAGCCAAAATGTTCATAGTGGGAGAAGGTGGTTCCCGAAAAGGAAATAAGGAAGGGGAACTGAACGCTACAAGCTTTTCCAGGGCAGGGGATGTTCTTCATCTCTTTATCCCCAGAGTTTAGGATAAGGCTTGGCACATGGTCTATGCTTTTAGAGTCCAAATTAATCATAAGGAATCATTCCTTAAAATACAGTTTAATATACTTGCATGACTGACAAATACATTAAAATAGAATTGAGGGGTTTCTGAACGGGTAACACAGAGTAAACACACTCCACCCTGTGCACTCCCTCTATATAATGCATAAAACAGCTATCTAAGGATTCTTGAAGGTAAAGAGAAGCAGGCAGACTGGGAGGAAGACCAGAACTCAAAATACCACCAATCCAATAATAAGTTTACGATTTGTATTTCTCCCAGTATCCCCAGACTGCAGCAATATGAATCTATAGGAGCCAAAACTCTGAAGGTAGAGCACCCTCCTCTCCATTCAGTGGAGCTTTGGTTCCAACACTGTGGAGACAGCCTATGCTGTCTTTATTCTCTCTGTCCTCTTTCCCCTTGTCCACTTGGCCCCTGAATAAAGGTATGGTAGTAGAAATACACAGTAGAGAAGGGTTACTAAAGCCCTAACTTTCTGGCTGCAAGTCCAGAAAGAGAAGCATCAGGGAAACATATGCATTGCAGAGAAAGAAGAAACAGGGGAAGCAACACTATAAAGGTGTTTGTGAAGCCCTGGGCTCACCATGGATCTGATCTAATTCATTACACCAGACTCTGAAACCTGAACTAATAAACCACAGTCTAGATCCCAGCATGCCTTCTGTGTGGCACACATATGAGACAGAACTGGTATTGCAAAGGCTCTGACAACTGAACTGACATTGGATTCACAGCTCATAGCAACTACGTCAGAATTTGCAGCCTGAGCCTACAACATTCTTCATAGGATAGACAAGACCCAGAGTTCCATAATATTCAAAATGTTTAGAATACACTATAAAATTTATCAGCTTATATAGGAAACCAGAACAATCTCAACTTACATGGGAAAGGACAATTGGCAGTTCCCAAAGTCTCAATGGTACAAATATTGGAATTATCTATTGAAGCCTTTGAAGCAGTTATCATACAATGTACAAGTGGTCCAGACATCAACTGCAAACTTTCTTAAAACCAATGAAAAAAATTAAAATCTCAGCAATGGAGAGATATGAAGAACAAACTGAAAATTTAGGGCTGTAAAACAAAATAGCAAACTTAAAAACTCACTGCATGGGCTCAACAGCAGAGAGGAGGTATAAGAGAAAAAAAAATTGGTAAACTTGAAGATAGGTCAATAGAAAATATCGAGTATGAACTACAGAGAAAAAATATTGAAACAAAAAATATACACAGCCTCAGGAACCTGTGGGTTAATAACTGAAGATGCAATATTTGTATCATTAAGAAGGAAAAGAGAAAAGGTGCAGTGATAAAAATAATTGAAGAAATGACTAAAAACTCCACATTTGACAAAGACAAAAAAGGAACGAAATGGGAAACAGAATTGAAAACAGAAAGAATAACAGAAAATAAATAATATGATAAAACTAAATCCAAATATATCAATAATTACATTAATGCAAATATCCTAAATGTATCAATTAAAGATAGAAATAGAAAGAATGGATTAAAAATAGATGACTATAAGAAACTCATTTCAATCAAATATAGTGACATAGGTATATTAAAAATAAAAGGATGAGAAAAGATATACCATACACTATACTAACTAGTGTTAAATAAAAGTGTAGTGACTAAACTAAATCAGAGTGGATTTCAGAGCAAAGAAAATTGCCAAGGAGAAAGAGGACTGTAACATAATTATAAAAAAGCTCAATTCATTAAGTAAATAAAACAATCATAAATGTCTATGCATTTAACAACAGAGCTTCAAAACAAATGAAACAAAACTTGAAAGAATTGAAAAGAAACAGACAAATACACAATTGTTGTTAGAAACCTTTTTTTTTAAAAAGATTTTATTAATTTATTTGAGATAGAGTGAGAGAGAGAGTGAGCAGGAGCTGGGGGGTTCAGAAGGAGAGGGAGAAACAGATTCCATATTAAGCAGAGAGCCCAACTTAGGGCTTGATCCCAGGACCCTAGGATCATGATCTGAGCTAAAGACAGACATTTAACTGACTGAGCCACCCAGGTGTCCCATTCTGTGAGAAACTTTAATACTCCTCTCTCAATAATGAATAGAAATCTTAAGGATTTTGAACTGTACAAAAATAAAAATACAACATATCAAAATTTATGGGATGCAGCTAAAACTATGCTTTGAGGAACATTTATAGAAGTAAATTTTTATATTTGAAAAGAAAAAAGTATCAAACCAAAAACTTACACTTTTAAAAACTAATAAAAGGGAAGCAAAACATACTGAAAGTGAGCAGAACAAAGAAAGTCTTAAAGATAAAAACAGAAATCAATGAAACTGAAAACAGAAGAAAAGAGAACATTAATACAATCAAAAAGCTGACTCTGAAAAAATCAAAAGAATTGGTAATGCACCAACAAGAATATCAGAGGAAAAAGTGAGAAACACAAATTACCAATATCGTAAATGAAAGAAAAGATAATACAGACCCCATAGACATTAAAAGGGTAAAAAAAAAGAATCCTTCAAACAATACTATGCAACCACCTCGCCTGTTCAGTATGCAGTTCAGATGGGAGAGAGACTTCTGTACAGAGCTTGTACGCTCACCGTGGTCTAACAGGCACAGTTTTCTCCCCCTTCTCTGTAGTAATTTAATCTTCCTCTCAGCAAAAGAGGTCACCAGCCACCATGGACTGAAGGGACTAGAATCACAGGAGGGGGATTTCCTCTTAGTATTTTTTTATTTTGACGTTTGGAACTCCTGATGCAACATTCTAGAGCAAGGTGCTCAGGACCTGCTGTGCCCAAGGGGCTGATAAAAGAAAAGGATCTATTTATTCTTTGTGATTGGATGCACAGATGAAGAACGTAACACACAGTAACAGAAGTTGGTCATTCATAAATCACGTCCTAGTCTTTCAGCGTCACCAGACCACAGCTCCAGCCTTCCCACACCTCGGCTTCTTGCTCTCCTAACACTGCAGCGTCCATGATGCATATGTCCGGAGTCCATTAAAAAGACGGTCAAAGTCCTTTTCTTAGCTCATCTAGTTTTCACTGTCTCTTGGTCCCAGGTTTTTCTGATGATGACTGCTCGTCATTCTCTGCTATTGCTCCTTGGGATGCTCTCTATTGTCCCCGGGTTTTGTCGGCTGGTTGGGAGAGGGAGTGTGGGAAGGGTGTGCCGCTGTGGGGAGGTGGTGAGTCACCGGGATGCCGGGGATGATGCCCTCCATGGCCCGGGGCCACCCCGATGACGCCTGGCGAGTTGGTGGTGAATTCAGGAATACCCTCTTGATGATGCAAAAAAAAAAAAAAAAAAAAAAAAAAAAAAAAAAAAAAAGAAAGAAAGAAAAAGAAAAAAGTACTAAGTTTCACAAGCTGTTTGTACTCAAATATATTTTCTCAGTTTCAGATCCTCAGCTATTTTATTGAGTGGAAAGTCTTGAGCTGAAAGAGTTCAAGAAAAATAATCTTGCATTTCCTTATGTCTCAGGAAACACTTTTTATGGTAACTTGTCAGATTGTCTATGAACAAACCCACTTTTCTAGACATTAATAAACCTTCTTTTCACATGATATTTTATACAAGAACACTTCAGATGTGTTACTAGATGAGACTGATTTTAACAAATCCTATTAGATTTGTATCAACTAGTCACGTGTTATATTCATAGTCTTTTGTGAATCATCACCTTTTTGTTTAAAAGATGGCCTATTTTGAGCCTTAGTATAGGTACATTCCTGTTTTTGTGACCAAAAAAAAAAAAAAAAATCCTTTAAAACTGTCCCAAACAGAAAAATAATGGCTATCAGAAGTGTTTTGTTTTAGTGTGAGTTACCGCTAGTGTCTGTTTATTATAAGGTGAACATTTAGCGTTCAGTGCAGTTTTCAATAAAAAGTCATAAAAATTAAAAAAAAAAAAAAACAACAACAATACTATGCACCCAAATTTGACCTTAGACCAAATGGAGGTTTTAGGTTTTTAGATTTAAAAACTTAAAATTCCCAAATCTAGCCCAACATAAAGCAGATAACATGAATAGGCCTGAGAACTCCATATTTTTGCAAATACATGCAGATAATGAACCTATATGTACACTTTACACTTCATATAAAAACTAACTCAAATTGGATGATTGTGTAAAACCTAAAGCTAAAAAGCTTTTAGAAGAAAATAAGGGAGAAATCTTTGGGCCTTGGAGTCAAGCAAGGACTTCTTAGACATGAAACAAAGAGCATGTTTCATTTAAAAAAATGATAAACTGAACTTTATAAAAATGAGATATTTTTGCTCTCTGAAAGACACCGCTAAGAGAGGGGAAAAACAAAGTAGAGATTGGGGAGAAACATCTGCATATCAAATATTTAGCAGACTACCTTGATATATATATAGAGAGAGAGAGAGAGAGAAAAGTCAAAAATTAACAGTAAGAAAACACCAAATTAAAAATGGGTGAGAGATTTAAACATCTTACTAAAGATGACAATAAATAAGTACATGAAAATATGTTGAGCCTCATTATCCACTAGGAGAATTCACATTAAAACCATGCTGGGATACCACTAATCACCTATCAGAATATACAACACTGAAAAGGATAAGTGGTGGGCCTCTGGCAGACAGAAGTAAATGGAGTGATCTGACAATCTAAGTGTCCTAAAGGAAATGGGACTTTATTTGAAATGATCTCAATAGACTCTCATTCGGGAAATGAAATGAGTCATTGAGTCGTCCCTCTTTTAGATCCAGCTGAATGCAATACTAATGCTTATTGAAGGACAGTAGGAATTTAGGAACTATTCATAAGAAAAGTAATCCACTCAAATACTTAAAATTTAAAAGCCAACCACATTGTATTTCAGTTAAGGCATGGGTGCCTACATTCAGGCTGGTGCATTATAATTAGGTTATATCTGTCATCTTCATACATGAAATCAATGCATTTCAACTAGTTTCATGGATATAATAAATATGATGGTCTAGTTTCAAAACAGTGTGTTTGGGAAGGAGCAGTAGAGAAAGGGATGTTGCCAGAGAGAACGGACAGACTATTCAGGGATCATTATCAAAGCATCATTCCATAAAGAAGAACTGAATGTGAACCCTCCTAAGTTTTAGTCATGCCCAAGTCTGAGGATATACAAAAGACTGCTGAACACAGAAAAGCAAATACAATAGCCTGGGATGTGACTTAGGAAACAAATAAATCAATACTAAAATTAACTTATGTACATGAAAATATTTCATCTACACTAAAGAAAGCAAAATATGCTGGCAGTCACAGACACACATATTAGCTCACATAAAAGCCACAAATATCCACAATGCAATGTGGCTAGACAATTCATTATAGAGAACATATAATAGACACTGCAGTTCATTGTGCCTCACTTTAACCCTGACTCCAACACCTACTTCCTGTGCCAAATATGTAATCACTCTGAGGATCAGTTTCACCATCTGTGAAATGGCATTTTTAAAAGTACCTACTGAATTTGTTCATTGGGAGTTAAATGAGAAAATGCACACAAAGCACTGAAAATAGCTCCTGGCACCTAGCAAGAACTAGAAAGATGTAAGCCATTGTTATTTTATCAGCCTAATAGGAGAGACATGTCGGTGTCTTTCCAAAATCCAAGCACTGGGAAAAGTGTGCACTTTGCTGACCCTCAAATCTCGAAAAGAGTACATATGAATCACTGTTCAGTCACTCAGGTTGGGTATCAAAGGGAAGGGTTCACATTTTTGTGACATTCTGCACAGAGCTCTACCCAGTTGTTAGGGGATTTGGGTTCTTGGGCTGATTTTGTAAACCAGCAGGCCAGGTGACCTGGAATGAGTCACCTGTGCCTTCTGGATCTCAGTTCAGTCCTGTGAATGGCTGAACTGGCCACAGTCCTCTGTCACATCCTCTCAAACACTCACATTTTATGGGATCTGTATGATGTACCATGAGGTTTGTGTGGTAATCCTACCACCTACTTATCCATCCCTCATTATCATAGCCCAATCATACAACTCAACTCAAAGGAGTGAGCTCTGCAGTTTAGACATACTCTGGTTCTGTCTTCCTCAGTCAAAAACAGAAGAAACCTGACATCTTGAGTCCCCAGATTAATGACACCCCAGGGGCTGTCTGGAAGAGTCCTCCAGGTGCTCTGCCGGCTGGTCTTTTGTGCTGGTAATGCTTTTAGTATGACAATGTCCTTACTTTTGTTTCTGGCAAGAATTAATAAATTACTTATGATATTTAATAACAAGCAGATGCTCCCAATGAGAATGGGGCCCGGCTGCCTATTAATTCTAGTTGAATTTTTCTTGCTGTGGTGAATGGAAGCAGACGGAGTAGGTGATCCACACGATATTTTGCAAGACCAAAGTGGTCTGCAGACAGTAGAGCTGAGAACAATTGCTCTGTATAATTCAAAAGGATTGGAACAATGATATGATGTTTAAAATTAGAAAAAGCATTTGGTTTGTGTAGTTAAAAGCAAATAAGCCCTATGGCCCTGAAACTGTTCCAGATGCTTGGAAGTGACTTTCCGTAACCAAGATGGTATAGCTAATAAGTCAATAGTTACTAAAACGCTGCTCTGAACAAGACATTATCCTAGGGTTATGGGTGGTAGAATGTGAAAAGAATGACACTTATTAGGTACCAATGCTATGTCAAGCACGCATTCAAAACAATATGTCTATGGACCTCGACTCACATGTATTGAATAATTTGTCAAATTTCCTATACCTAGTTCAGTTTGATCCCGTGTATGTTTTTGTTTTGATTCTGTTTGCTTTGTTCTATAAAACCCTAACTTCTAGGAATGTTCTAATTTGGTTAGACAAATAACGCAGGTGAACATTTACAGTTTCACCAATGACTCTTTACATAGTATATGGTATAGACAAGCCCCTATGGCAGGTGACGTTATTACTTTTGAAGAGTGATCCCCATACCTCCACAATAGGAACATCCTTCTCTGGATCTTTAGCCACATGACCTGCTTTGGCCTCTGGTAGCTAGAATGTACTTTGTTGAATCTTGATTTTGGGTCTGGCCACCTGACTTGTCTTGACTCATGGAACTGTGGCAGGGGTATTATCATCAGAAAATGGAAATGTGCTTGTGTAGTTGGGCTTCCCCTCTTATGGCTCTGCTGCTGCCAGTGAGACAGCTTTCCCGGGCCCCAGAATGGGCACATGGGAAGCAGGCCTGAGCCCAGCCTGCAACAAAAGACACAAGTCCAGTTGGACCTGCTGCTTGAAACAGAGATGACCAGCCTCATGTGAGCGAGAATCAATGATTGCTGTGTAGAACCTTTAAGTTTGGGGATAGCTTAATTTATAGCAATAGCCTTGCCAATCACCATGAGGGGAAGGAGAAACTTTGAAATAATGGGCAATTAGAGTCATCCTTTGCCCCAACTACAAAACCAATGTAGACTGAATTAGAACAGAAATTTTCCAAGTTACCATGATAGGAAGAATGTCATTCAGGCCAGACCAGTACTGACAAGTGGAACTGATCCTCTGTGGCAATCACAATGGAACAAGTTGGATATGAAAGCCCCAAGAAGAGAGATTCAGGGAAGTATGAGTCAGCAGAGTTCATCCCAGCACAATCAAGGGAAGAGAGACCCAACCCACAGGCACCAGCTTCTGTAGGAACTACATCTCTTTTGGGATGAACATACAAAGACATCACAGGCTAGCATGGTTTGACAACTGAAATATAATACCAATATTGTTTTTCTGGTTCAGTCCTCACAACCTCCTTCACCCTCTTGATGACTTGATGATGATACGACTTTTCCTGAGCATCTGCCAACAAGGAGAAGATGGACTAGTCATGTCAACTTCTAAGTATTTTACTTTTGCATGTATTATTTAAAAAAACTATAGAATGGATATGATTCTTTAAAGTACTTAACCACAAATGCCACATGGCTTAGTGATGGAATAAAGATTTGGAATATTATATTCTTCTGATCCCCTACCACCGAATCTTTAACTGACCATGCCTCTTTCTTCTAAAGACCTTATGTAGCCAAGAAGAGTCAACAAAAACACCAGCAGTACCAAAAACTATGAAAGGAAGCCAGTAAGAAAAGCAGATTGCAGTAGGAATAGAAAAATCTGGAAGTCACAATAATTACATTTTCACTTTAACTTAGTTGGTGCTGAAGAAAACAATTTTGCCTGGCCTGGCTGCAAAGCTCACTATATTTTACACTGAAGTTGGAAGACAGAGGATTTCCTTTTTAAGCATTGGTCCAAAGATTATACCATTATGACAAGAATTAGTTTATGCTCAAAGAGGTTATGAGAGGGGACTCATCAGCTGTATATTCCTAAAGATAAGCTGATTCTACACAAAAGGGAAATCAATGAGTGATGCATATGTGGTTTGTTCCGTGAACATCCTCTTGAAGCCTCAAGTGATCCAGGGTTTCTTTTGCTGTCCCACCCCCACCTTTTTCTTGCCCATGGGTATGACCTCCATATGACTCAAGATACCTGTGAGCCTGATCTCCATTCTAGAATTCCAGTCTTTATGGTATGAAATATGTATCAGGCAAATGAGAGTAAATCCAGGAGCTCCTCTGCCATGGGGAGCTCAGGCCTTGGAAGATGGGCCACAGGAATTTTAATCAGCCTCCTGGGTAAGATGGAATTGAAGCTCATTTTGGGTAGCAGCTGCTTGGATGACTATTCAGTGAAGGGACTGCATTCCTTCCTGGCATGAGAGATGGGAGTCAATGACCTGGATGTCTTCATCTCAAAAATTACCTTCCTCCTTAGAATGGGTTGCCCTTTAGATAATCAAGAACCCTAGTAAAACCCTATCCCTTCTCCAGGGGGAAAGGGCTAATCGAGAAAGAAGGGAGGGAGAGGGAAATGCAGAGGGAGGAGAAAGGAAGAGGAAATGAGGGAAAGAGGAGGAGTTGCAGCGTGTTTTCCCATGTGTACTACCCAAACCTAACAAAGAAGGAGTCAGCTCAGATGAGAGGGTTTTCTTCCTTTTACAAGACTTAGCCTGCGTATTTTCACTGTAACTACCCTTCTATGGCCCATTTTTGGCATCACCAGCCAGCAACATCTACTTACAAGCATCACTGGATTGTTTGGGGGGTATACGGGTAGATCCCAGTAGAACCATTATTTAAATTCGGTGTCGTAGGTGACCTTAATAGAGAAAGTATAATCTGGTTATGGCACAAAGTAAAGATTAGAGACTATTCTTTGTGCTTAAGCCAGATACTCCTTTTCAGCTTAAAAGACAGTCATTTTCAACCTCTGATACTAGTTTAGTGGGGAGAAAAAAAAGAAGAAGAAGAAGAAGAAGAAGAAGGAATTTAGCTGAGCCCAGTAGAAAATTCATCCCCAGGGATCGTGAACAAAAACAAGGGAGAAGGAAAAAAAAAAAACCACAAAACTATCTTTTGATATTATAGCTTTAGTTAATTTTACTGTGCTAAGTGATCTGTTTTCATACAAATTAGCTTGTTCTTTTAGTTGAAGCTCACTTAAAAAAAAAAAAAAGCAAGATAGTAAAATGTACAACAGCACATCCAGAATTCATGACTTGGAACTCCAAATCAGAACGAGGGATTTGGAACACAAAATATAGAACGTGCAGCATGGGAGCCCGGCAGTGAGAATGCACAGAAAACTAAGTACAGTTGGCACTTTATAATTATAAGTGGCACAACACTGTGGCAGAAATCTAGGCTTTTTTTTTTTTAATGCATGTGACTCAATATGGAATATTTTTGTTCACGATGTGTACCTACTGCCACTGACAGCTGTCCAGGTGCTATATGCATCCTGGATTAACTCTGGCTGAGGACACATCGTAAGCCATATACAGACACACCTAGCATGGCCAAAAAAGATAAGATGTTGTGATATGGATTTGAATTGGTATATGTACACACAGACACACACACACACACAATTTCGTAATGACAGATATATACACACACACAGAGAATATATATGTGTATTTTATTTTTTTTAAGATTATTTATTTGTCAGGGAGAGAGAGCACACAAGCAGGGGGAGTGGCAGGCAGAGGGAGAAGAGGCAGAGGGAGAGGGAGTGGGAGAAGCAGACTTCCCTGCCCAACGTGGCACTCGATCCCAGGACCCTGGGATCATGACCTGAGCCGAAGGCAGATGCTTAACCAACTGAGGCACCCAGGCGCCCCTATATATGTGTATCTTAAAAATTCATTTGTTAAGATTAGTATTTCATGCAGCAAACAGGGCTTAATTGAAAACATACTTTGAGAGCCATAAGAAATTAGGCAATTGAATAGTGAAACAGTGAGCGCCTTCTTTTCTCCCTTCCCCCTCACCTTGGTCCCAGCTTCTTGTGAAACAGGTAGCTGAACGACTGTTAGGATTACACAGGCAAAACCTGAAGGCATTTCTCCACTAGTTTTATTAAGGGTAATATACCCCGTCCGGTGGGCCCCCAGTGTCTTTGTACTTCTGTAATTTAGAGCCTTTACGGGTGTCCATTGTGAGCATGAAAAGGATCAGTTAACAAGAAAACATATGGACTATTTTATCTAGTAAAAACTTAGTCCAATAATTCCTAAATAATTCTTAAATTTTAATTCATCTGTCATGAATGCTTTGATGGACACTGTATTCTAGAATTTGTACGAGCGACCATTGTCATTCTGCTCAGAGTCACTGTCCTGCCACAGAGACTGCTGTGTACAGCTCTTTAAAGGTAGGATTTTCTTTCATGGGCCTTGTAAGCCTTGATACTAGTTAGTCTACTTCTTTTCTGATGTTTAAAATTAGTACAATTCGTTTTGGGTGTCTATGTGTACACACATACATAAACATAGGTATGTACTCGCATATTTGATCCGGTCGCATGTGTATGTGTACATATGTAAAGATATATACACGTATAAATACATGCAGAAAACAATGCTGATTTGATATTTTACTTAACCAAAGAAAGTATTTGGAATCTTGTCAGATCTCCTTATTTTACAGGTAACAAAATTGGGCCCCAAGGCCCAAGATGAATTTGATCATCTGTGTATGTCATTTTATAATGCATGTATGTATGTAAGTATCTGCCTACAAATTGGGATAGAAATCTCTGTCTCTGTCCCTCCCTTATATGTATGTACATGTTAACACACAGCATAAAATCTAGAACCCCCAAAACCATAAAAAATAAAATTAAAATCATCCCACTACCCAGAGATAACTACAGCTCATGCTTCGTTGTTAGTGTGATCTTTGATTTTCTATACATCTCTGTAGAGAAGGAAATACAGAGGAAAGAATTATGCCAGTTGATAATGCTGTTTAAACTTAATAGCACTGATGACTACTGACTATTACTATTTTTAAATCAGTAATAATTTGGTAAACCTAAATATTATCCTTCTTATTTGCATTTGTTTATTACAGAGCTTAAAAGATTTTTAAAAAATCTGTTATTATTAAAAACCTTGTTTATGGCATTTGCTTTATTTTCTACCTATGTTACAAATGTTTTTCTCACAATGTTTTTTATAGGATAAGGATAGGCACAAAAGCTTTAACTTTTTAGTGAAACATATAGCTTTTATTATTTCTTCCATCACTTTTCACTTAAAAAAAAATCTTGGGACGCCTGGGTGGCTCAGTTGGTTAAGCAGCTAGCTGCCTTCGGCTGGGGTCATGATCCCAGCGTCCTGGGATCAGAGTCCCACATCGGGCTCCTTGCTCAGCAGGGAGCCTGCTTCTCCCTCTGCCTCTGCCTGCCATTCTATCTGCCTGTGCTCGCTCTCTCCCCCTCTCTCTCTCTGATAAATAAATAAAATATTTTTTAAAAAGTATAAAAAAAATCTCTTACTCGTTCTAGAGTCACTCATGTGTTCTCTTACTGTTTCTTCAACATTTCTATTTCAATAATGAAAATTTAACCATTAATTCTTTAGGACTATATTTTGGTGTGTGACATTAGGTGACACTTGATTTTATTTTTTTATTTTCTTAATCTTAGTTTTTCTTGCCACCATTTGATATCTAATCCACTATCATCTTCTTTTTTAGAGGTTTTTTTTAAATATATTTATTTGTCAGAGAGAGAGAGAGCACAAGCAGGGGGAGTGGCAGGCAGAGAGAGAAGCAGGCTCCCCCCTGAGCAGGGAGCCTGACAAGACGCTCCCTCCCAGGACCCTGGGATCATGACCTGAGCCATAGGCAGACGCTTAACGACTGAGCCACTGAGGCACCCCATCCACTATTATCTTCTCATAAAATTTTGTTGTGTCCTTTAGTATATATTAAACTTACATTTTTATTAGTAAGTTCTAAATTCTGTTTCATTCGCTTAGTATGTACTCCTTCCTATTCCACATGTTGGTGGATTATGCCTCTGCAGTATATTTTAATATATAGAAACACTATTCCCAATTCTATATTTAAACACTTTCACGGGCATCATTCTCATGTATCTGTTATTTCTGATGAATCTTGAGAACCACTATGTCAAGTAAAAATAGTGGAACTGTGTTTGGGTTTGAGTCAAGACCATAAACTAATTTTGGAACAAGATATCCAGAATATATATGCTTTATAATTTTGTGTATCTAGGTACTTAACACTTCTTACTCAAGTTATTGTTTCTATTACATTATTACATATTCATCACCTACAATGTATTGTCTACTTAGTGACTGTTGATCTGTAAGAAAGAAATGGCTCTTTTCATTGTGTTTTCTTAAACCAGCTGCATTCATAAACATTTAGGAATTTTGCAGTAAAGTATCTCAGATTTTTTGGTATATTATTAAAAATAGTGTCTCTATTTTCCTCCTATTTTGTGTCCTGTCCTATGGCCAGAATTCAGAACACTGTTAAATAATAATGGGGATAGCAGACATCCTGAACTCAATCTCTTCTTATTTTAAAAGGAGTGTTCCCAGTATTTCACTGAAAATATGCTGGTGGTTTAATACTGATGGTCCCTATCATATGAGGCAAGTATCTTTCTAATCCTGCTTGTTATTCCCCACCCCCAATCTGTAATGGATATTTAGTTTTATTAAATGCCATTCAAGTATCTGCAAAGATCTGTAATTGGATCTTTGCTAAGCTGTACTGTGTAAGAGAGATCCTTATGTTTATTTAACTTCCACCCAAGCCTGCATTTAACACTCTCTGTGGAGGCAGATTTTTCTTTTACTAGATAAAGTCCAGTTTGATTTGTTCATATTTTATCATCTATAATTTTCTTTTGCTATTTCTGTCAGGTTTTGTTTTTGCTTTAGTTTATAAAATGGTCTGGATAGCTTTCAAACTCTATCTTCTGGAACAATTTATTAAGCCTGCCCCTTGAAAACCTGATCTAGAAGTCCTGGAGCCTTTTGTGGAAATAATTATTTGATATCTTTCATTTTTTCACTGGGTATTCCATATATTCTGGTTTTCTAATTATTTATGAGCCAATTTTCCCCACTTATGCTTTCTTTAAATAAATCATCCATTCTACTAAAATTCTCAAATTTGTAAGCTCACATATTTGTAAGCATAACATACAATTTTCTGTACTTTTAAAAAATACTGTGCTTTGCTCCTATGGTCTATATCAGCTCCAGTTTTTCTATCACATTTTGCCTCTTTTTAAGAATTAAATTTATTAAAACTTGTCCTTTTTATCTTCCCTTTGTCCCACAGATGGCTTGATTTTTTTTTTTTTTGCTTTTATTATTATTTTTCTCCTTGACTTGTTTAATTTCTTGTCATTTCTCCAACTTCTGGGATTGACTTCTTAATTCATTTATTTATATTCTTTCATGTTTAAGTAAGCATAATTAAGTTCACAGAATTTGGGCCCACTGTGTTACTAGACAAGATTTTTTAAATCTTCACTTTGTTTCTAAATAATCATCATTCATTCATTTATAATCTACCATGTGGCAAGCATTGTCTTCTTTTAGGAAAAAAAACTAAAATTGCCATTTTAATTTTTTCTTAGAACAATGGATTTTAAGAAATTTTTCCTTTTAAAGTGGTTAGATTTTTGTTGGTTTTGACTGCTTCAACTTGTATTACTAAGTATTAGTCCTATTACATTATACCCAGGGGACTAGGAGAATATTCTAGTGTTGGGAACTTTCTGTTTTTCCTTTGTGGCTTAATATATGATGAATTCTTAAATATATTTCTTGGGGAACTGAAAAAAGGGAAAAGTTTCTGCAATGTTCATTCACATTTATTAATTACAATAGTCAGGCTCTCTTACTTGGTTTTTTCCAAAGGTCAAAAAAATCTGTTGGAACATAATTAGCAATTATGAATCTGACCACTATGTTCTTTTAAATATTTGTGACTATATTTTAATGCATATATCTTCATGACTAAATTATACCCAGCAAAATAGAACGGCAGTCATCATTCCATATTTGTTAACTAAACCAATTTTTCCCAAAATTAACATCGTCCCATTATTGTGTTTCTATTTTCTGAAAAGCCCATGCCCATCAGATTATTTTATTATGTATGAATAAATAATGGCAGGTAAAGGAGTGATTTAGAGACAAAAGTGGAACACTACCTCTGCAAGGAGCTCCATGGGCTTGTTCTTGTTATCAGCTCTTAATGAGCCTGGGTCTCTGAGTTAGTCAGTAGTGGATGAAACTTTTTGTTTACGTCATTCTGGAAGGTAGGACTGTTCTGTTTCATTACACAAAAACATAAGTGATCCATTTCTCTCTCTCTTTTTTTTTTTTCCTCAGCTCGATTCCTCTGACCTGACCGATGGGGACATGTGCCTGGATTCTGGCACTAGGTTGCTGGCCCTCCCTTAGCTTTTAGTCTGGGGCTATTTCCAAGCCTTCAGAGTGTTATTGTAGTGGGGTATCGGTAGGAGTCATATCTGGGACTGCTAATCAGTTGCTGTTTTAAAGCTCAGTTAGGATCAGGCTCAGGTCTTGACATGAAAATTGCATACGTGATATGCAAAATGAATGTAACATCATCTGGTTATATTTTGATAATGTAATTTCTCTCGGTCTTAAAACAGTCTGAGTGGCAATTTAAAGGGTGATGAAGTCATTAGGAAGTGTTACCCGGAAAACAACAACAAAAACAAAAACCCTCTCCAGTGTGTTCAGTTCTAGGCAACTTATTAAAAACAATAAATATAAAGGTTTTCACAAGTCCCTAAAATGTAACTTCAAAATTGTTACATTTATAGAAGGCGAGGAGTTTGCATCCTGCCCAATGGACCCAGAAGTCTGACACACTGCTCAGGATGACACTGGCCTTCTGACCTTTTGTTAACTGCCACATGGGGTCAGATAAGCCAGGCTCTGCTTCCAAAACAGGTAAAACAAAATGTACAATACACTGCAATTCCTTCAAGTGGTTTCTCACCTACACTTTAAATAGTCCTAAGTGGGTCCTTTACTGCACTCTTTAGAAGAACTGTAGAAATGTTAGAGTAACCTTCAGCAGCTACAAGGAGCATGAGCTCCATTTTCCCATGTAGGTACAGAGGACTCCAAATGCTTTAGACAATTACTAAGATAAGGAGCGTGGCTGGACCCCACCAGAGTGGACAGCCACTGATGAAGAGTTGTGTCCATCTCTCCATTCTCTGAGAGGCTGGGATCACCTCAGAAATTAGGCAAGTCATATGTAAGCAAAATCACAAGCCAGGAAGATCCTGGCTGGGCTTTTGGGATGTAAATGTGTGGCAGATGGGCAGGAGGTGTGGACAGATGCGAGGCCTCTCCACCCTCCTCCTCCTCATCCTGCACATGGAGGTTAGGAAGAGGAAGGAAGGGGCAGAAAAAGAAGAATGATAGAAGGGACATGAAGCTGGGCGACTGGTGATGTGGAAAATGGCAGGCATGGGATCCACGTGTGGGTGGGTTCATGTGCTGGAAACACACTGAGGAGCCTCCTGGATAAGCTATATGGTCTGGGAGGGAGGTTCACCCACTCCTGAATATCCAGACCTCAAAGTCGTCAAATTGTCAGTTTGATTTATTTGTGGCCAAACCCAAATCAAAGCAAAGAATGACATCTGAAGAGCATTTTCGGTGGCGGGTGGAGGGGTCTTTTGCTAGAATCCGGGGGAAAGACATCCAACAGCAAAGGATGGTCAAAATAATTTCCCCACATGCAGAGGTGAAAAGATAAAGTTTGGGGGATCTCCAGACCAAAGTGCTACCACTGTTCTCTTTGAAGATAGTAAGACTGACCTCATAGGAATTTTTGTGAAGATTCATTAAGAAACTTCCAAAAATCCTCTCTTAATAGTAATATATACAAATTACTATAAGTAAATCACTTGCTTCCAAGTTCTAGAAAGGACTTAGAATCATAAATAACTATATGTTGACTTTCAAGCATTTTTTTTACTGTTTTACTACTTACAAAGATAAAATATGGCAGTTTTTAGAAAATTTAAAAATACAGAAAGAAAAAAATATAAGTCCCAAGATTCTAACCACTAAGAGTCAGCTACTGTCAAAGATTTGATGGACACCCTTCCAAGGCTTGCTTTATAATATATGGATATATATGTATGACCATATATGTATATAATTTGCACATAAATGGGATCAAAATATACATGCTGTTTTACAAGCTGTTTTTTTCCAACAATATGCCAAAGAGATTTTTAAAGATAGTGTACAGACAGATACACACACACACGAACACAATCTCCAGAGCCATGTAGTCATCTATTGTGTGGGATTTTTCATAGTATATTTAACCAGTTTCCTAATGATTAGCAACTGAATCTCATACACCTTTCATTACTGGAAACATTATTGCGATGGCATCTTCTTGTACATACATCTTACATACTTGTCTGCGTATCTCCTTTGGAAAGATTTTTAAAAATGGGATTGCTAAATCAAAGGGCAGCACATGCAAAATTCTGGTATTCCAGATTATTTCTCAACCCACTTCCTTTGACCTTACCAATGGGGAAGGATGCCCAGATGCTGGTGTTAATTTTCTGGCCACTCTCGGTTTGCAGTCCGGTGAGTTTCCAGTGTCTTCAGTGCAATCACAGTGGGATATCAATTTCTACCTTTTCATTACCTCTTGAATATCTACTATTGTCCAGACATCATTGCAGCAGTAAGCACTTGGTAATGAAAAAAGAAATAGTCTCTTGACAAGTAGCTCTCTTGACCCAGAAGTAAAGAGATAAACTTAATATACAATGTAATAATAGCCATAACAGGAGTGCAAATGGACAACTGAACTTGAATGTGGTGGGTGAGTAGACATTTTCCAGGGGGGAAGGAGGATCAAAGTAGAACACCAAGAAATACCAAGTGACAAATGTTGAAGTCCTTCAGAGAAGAATAAAATTTCAATGCGGCGGGGTAGAGGTTGCCTGCATATCCACATTTTCAAAATTGTGTACCACAGTACAGAATCCCTGAGTGAAGCTTTTGGGAGAAGAGTTCAGCGGACAAATATGTTGGGATTCAGCATATTGCTGGCTTACAATCTCTCATACATAATTCTGAAATCCAAACAGCTCAGAAAACCAAACATGTTTTGTAATCCATCAGGCTGCAAAACCTTACCTGAACTGATGTGAGGTTATTTATAGTCTTGATTTATCTCATTCCATGTAAATATCCATATACTTTGGTATAGAAATAGTAAGGTTAACGCTGATAAGTGCTACGTACTTAGGTACTTAGGTACCGAACGTCTGAAAAACATCCGAATTCCAACACATCCAGCCGCATACTGTTTGAATTAAGGATTGTGGACCTGTACAATGTCCTTTATTTTTTTTTTAAGATTTTATTTATTTATTTGAGAGAGAGAGAGCGAGCGAGCACAGAGGGAGAGTGAGAAGGAGAAGCAGATTCCCTGCTGAGCAGAGAGCCCATCGTGGGGATGGATCATGAGATCATGACCTGAACCAAAGGCAGATACTTAACTGACTGAGCCACCCAGCAGCCCCAGTACAATGTCCTTTTATAGAGTCACTATGTACATTACTAGTTTCTAAGAAGTTCTTCAGTTAAAACAAAACAAAACAAAACAAAAAACTAAACTAAATTTCTCACATCTAGTATTTTCCACATAGATTTGATTTTTCCACACGTATACTCTCCTTTTTGTTTATAAAACCCCTACTACCATCTCGAAGAAAAATACAGTTATTATTCCAAGGAATGCATTTTGGGAAAAACCCCTTCGTCCACAGCTAAGCAGTCAGCTGAAGCCTGTGAGTCAAGAGAAAATAATTGTCTTCTTTTCTAAGATGAAAGTCTGTTTTCAATGAGGATAATAAACTGATCTACGGCACCGGTTATGAGATCCTTGTCAAGAAATGATATAAGCCTGAACGAAGGCATTCCAGTTGGCATTTATTAAAAGGACAGATCCAAGTGCAGGGACCAGTTCAAGCCTGAATGGATAGGCTTCTGGATTTGAAAAGATGTAGAAAGGAAAGGAGGATGAGGCCACTGCAATTCAATCTGAGCCAAACTGAGAGATGGGGTGAGTGGCCAGGCTAAGGAGTATGAGAGAATCCATCAGTGCGCAGGGCAAGATGTCTGGGAGGTTGTCAAGTCCGGGTGTCCGGTAAAGTGTAAGTGGGGAAGCAGAGATTCTCACTAGGCTAAAGGAAATCAGGCTGCGCTTGCAGAGAAATATCTGGTCTGGAAACATGGAGCCGATGGTCTGAGAGTGTAAGAGTAAAAAATGTCATACCTCCAGGGGACATGCAGAATAATAAGACCAAGACTAGGACACTGGTGAAATAACAGCATTTCCTGGGGGAGGAATGCAGGATAGAGCTACTTAAGGAGAAAGAGAAGCCCTCACAAAATAGTAAGGAGCAGCAGGGAGCTTCAAGCATTGACCGTGGTTCCCTGCTGCCTGGATCAAGGGGGAAGAGACCTGACCTCAGGTCCTGGCCTTGGGCCATCATCAGGAACCGTCCCCACACAAGAACCAGACCCAGCTAGGCTGGGGAGTGTATTAGTCTGCTCAGGCTGCTGACACAAATGTCATAGACTCAGGAGCCTAAACACCAGAGATGTATTTTCTCACAGTTCCGAAGGCTGAAAGTCCATGCTTCAGCTTCTGGGGAGAGTTCTCTTGTTTGTTTGAAGAGAGCCACTTTCTCACTGTATCCCCATGTGGCTTCACCAGGGGTGTGTGCATGTGTGTGTGTGTGTGTGTGAGTGTGAGTGTGTGTGAGTGATGAGAGAGAGAGAGAGATCTATTTCTTTCTCTTTGTATAAGGCCACCAGTCCTATCATATTTGGGCTTCACCCCCAATGACTTTATGTAACCTTAATTATTTCCTAAAAGCTCTATATCCAAATACACACTGGGGGACAGCTTTCCCCTCATATAAAACTTGAGGCAGGAGGGACACAATTCAGTCCACAGTAAAGAGTAAAGAAGTTGAGGCAACATGCCCTGAGGATGATAATAAAGGTAATAAGGCTGAGAAGGAAGAGAATATTTAAAGATTATTTTTCCAGATAATGCAGTTTATCACTTGTAGGGGGAAGAAAGGCTAGCATGGACAGGGAGAGGTGGAGAGAACTCCATGGAGGCAGGGAGGTGGGAGTCGGGTACAAAGACAGGCTTGCGGAAGTGCGGCATCAGCCTTGGGAAGAAGGAGGGCCAACTACTTCTTCGAGAAGAAGGAAGAGGGCCGGTATGAGTCCTGCTCTCATTTGGTCTAGAAATGAAGTAGACGGAAATTGAGCTGATTTATCTCCAACAGCATCCATTCACTTGAAATTGATGTTGCATCAAACCTGAATTGAACAAATCAACAGATAACATTTCCTTCCATTTTTGGACATGACTGTCACTGTTTCCAAAAAAAAAAAAAAAAACTAATGAGGAGGGTATGTTTCCAGTAGGTGGTGGTGGTTTATTTGGGCTGCGCATCCAGAGATGATACACATCACTTAAACATTTAAAGAGACTCACATAACATAATAAAAATAATGATAAAAAATAAAAATAAAGAGACTTATCAGCCTAAGAAATACAGGATTGTACAAGATTAAAAAGTCACCTCCATTGCCACCACTTTCGAGGTGAGTTCTGAAAGTAAAATTTCATGGTCTCAAGTCCCGCAATTATTGTAGACTTATTTCACACGTCTATGCTTGGTCACATCTGAATGGCCAGTGCGCTATCTGCCCTAATCCTCATCCCCAGAGACTGAGGAGGCTGGTAGATAACCAGCCCATCAGCAACAACAAGTCTGAGCATAATTCTGCTCCACGGACAGAAGAACACCTGGACAGCTGCTTAGGTTATCATAAAAATGGGAACTTTAAGTAGAAAAGAAGGAAGAAAGGTAAAAGCATTTCAAAGATTCTATGGAACAACACTTTCCTCCCAGGGGCTCCTTGTGCATCTGGGAAACCAAAACCCATGTGTTCTTCATCCTTTCGTTCAGCCCACCAAGCCACCAACCTTCACGGTATTCCCATGGTTTGCCGGGCACCGGCTAGGGCCTAGGAATTTAGCGGCAACAAGGTGGGTACCTCGCATGGCTCGCAGCTCTCTTGCAGGCAAGAGTGTGGTAATAGTGATCACAATCACAACAGACCGAGCTGCTGGGATAAGGAGGCCTGGTATGGAGAAAGCATAGGACAGAGAGATTTAAATGGGATGAGGCTCTTCGAATCCAGAGGATAAATAGAGGTAAGTAGATGAAGAGAAGGAGGAAGCATTCTAGAAATACAGAAGAGCAAATAAGAGCCCAGAAGTGGGAACAAAAACAGAGAGAGTTCAATTCATCTAAGGAACGGAGGGGGACCCAACAACCAAAAACAGCTGGGCCCAACTGAGAAAGTGGGCACAGCTGAGGCAGGTAAGGTCAATGGCCTGGTCCGGGATGACCTCGTAACTCAAATTAAGGTCCTTGAACCACATCCTGTGGTTAGTAAGACCTTATGGAAGTGTCTTAAGCCCACACGTGTGCTTGGGTGTGTGGTAGGGGCCAGTGGACAAGCTGAGAGAATCCAGTGTTCATGAGAAGATTAGGAAAATCATCTACATGGAAGCATTTGGGCCAGATTAGAATTGAAGAGACCAGCCCTCGGGTTATAGCAGTAGACAGGTAGGGTAACACTGTGTTGTGATGTAGAATACTTCCAAGCAACTAAGTTTTGCCTACTTGAGTTGCGCCAGTCAGGGTTCAACACCGACACGGTGAAGGCTCTTCTCCTAGGGTTTTATTGGTGCTAGGTGTGGGAAGGCAGGGGTCCCTAAAACTAAATGACTTGCTGCTACAATGTCTACCTAACCTTTGCTCTTTGCACCATGTGCTTTGGGTGGAAAACCTTTACTGTGGTTTTCTTTCTCTCCTACAAATGCTCCAGCCTGCTTTGTAGTGCTGAGAAACTGAGTTTGCCTGGCAGAGACTGACTCAAAAGCAGAGCCTGGGGAGCCACCAAGCTTAACCCACCCAGTACTGCAGAACAGAGTCATCCATAACCTGGCCAGCCAATGGGAGGAAACACACAACCAGGGGCCTGCTTCCAGGCTGGATTCTGGTGAAGCAGAGATGACAGATGCCACTGCTTTCTGCCAAACACCCATTCCAACCCGATTAGTGCATCATGTAAGGATGAGCGTGCAAGAATCCTGCTGAAGACAAAGGCAGCCTGGAGGGCTGCCCGCGAGCCAGAGCGTGGCTGTTCGTGCTGGGGGCTGGGCTGGGCAGTCCAGTCTGCCCTTCCCCCGCCGACCCTCTGCACTGAGGTATACGGATGGCAGGGGGCCTACAGACAGCCTGCTTCTGCTGGAGGGTATGAGGAAAATCAGGGACTTGGCCTTAGAGGCAGGTTCTGCAAAGGTGAATAGCCCGGGGAAGGGCAAGCAGAGCTCCTGCACGTGTTCCTAGGAGCCTAGAAATGGCAAGTGTGTCCACAAGGGTATATACAAGGGTAAATACAGAGACACTGGGCACATCATTTGCCATGAAAAAGGTAGATACTGAAAGCAACGTTAGGTCTGGCCTCTTTGAAATTTCCTCCAGACTATCACTGAGGCCGACTAGCTGGTGGCCAGGGAGGGAGGCTTTACCACTCAGCTTATTCCCATAAAGCCTGGGTCTGGGAGTGATTAGAGGCAGGGCTTGAGGCTTTCATCTTCAGTAACTGTTTCTGAACACACGGTTAGCGCTCTCTCGTCCACTTGCATGGGCTTCCTGGTCACAAAGAGAGGGCGGTGGCACGCCATTGCCGAAAGGAACCTGGGCTTCATCTCCCTCGCTTTATTCCACCGAACTCCAGGTTGGGATGTGGAGAGGAGTTTGCTGGGCTTTTAGGGCATTGCCAAGGGTTGTGCTGGGAAGCAGTTCTGGAATTCCTACAGGGCAACCTGTTGAGGGGAGGGGTCTTGATCCCCCTTGGCTCTCCCTGGAAGGAACTGATTTGTCAGATCCACTCTCTGCCTTAGGGAACAGAAGCACCTGCTTTCCAGAGTAAGTCCAAGAGAACCCTGGCTTTGGTGTTGGGGACCCACTGCATGGCTGCCTGTCTGCAGCTGGGGGGGTGGAGTGGGGCATGGGGACTAAGGGGCTCCCACAGGCCAGAACTGGGCCAGCAGGGGAAGGAGGAAACTGTGAGCCAGAGACAGCCTGGCTGCCTGGCAAGCTGCCCACCCTGTGGGCGTCCCTCAGTCCTGCTACGTTCCTTCTTTCTATCAGTACTGCTTTGCAATGAGAGATACTGGAGAGAGGGCCATCAATCCACTGATAGCAGAACAAGGACATTTGGGTCACCGGAATCACGCAGAGGCGTGATAGCAGGACCTGGAAAGGAGGTTGAAGACAGAAGAGATAACAGCCGGGGGAACTCAGCGTGATGCCAACATTTCCAGGGAATGTCAAACCACGTGGGCCCTGCAGCACCCATTCATGCCTAGAGTGGCCAGTTGGGATTTGGGGGTTTCCTAAACAGGGCAGAGCCTTGAAAGAATGCCGATAAAGGGGCCTATCACCGAGTGGCAGGGAGGGTCATTTAGTCTAGGCCCCAAATTTAGACTTTTACTTTATCTCCAACTGTACATATTTATTTAGTTCCTGAGATACAGTGACCAACTTGAAAGATTTTCTTTTAAAACTCATCCCATTAACAGACTACATGTGCCACCTCTGGGACATATAAAGTCAATATTTTCATCAGTTCTGAGCTAACCTGTAAACAGCATACTATATACTTCGTTTTGGTTTTTGAAATTGCAAATTTGCTAAATGTCAGCATGTAGAATGTACCCCAGTATTTACAAAACTCCTCTGGCATATCTTCATGCTTTAATATGCCTGGAGTTTCAGCAAGTACGAGTTACTGGGTCTTTTTGAACTCTGAGAGAACCTGGTAATTCCCCCTTACCACTCCCCCCAAAATAAATAAATTAGCCCTCTCTCCCTGTACTCAAAATCAAGGCCATATCCACCTAGACTTAGAATCAACCAACTAATGCATTAGTTGTAGAATCTGAAAGTCCCAACTTGTGACCCGCTGAGTGGGGAGCCGGACCTCCCCCTCGACGGCATGATGGGAAGATGCTGGAGAGAAGAAAAAGATGCATCTCTTCAGGCCCTGCTTTGCCGCCCCTGGGCTGTTTGTCGAGCTGACGTCATCACGCTTCCCAGAGCAGTTCTCTTACCTGTGAGATGATGCTCCCACCACAGCCCAGGGAAGGACTTCGTGATCAGTGGGAAACTGCATGCACGGGACCTGGCCGACCAGGGGCAGGTTCTCCTCACCCCCATTTTCCATTTTGGAACTCAGTTTTCTTTTCTGTGAGATGAGTTCCTTCCAAACTTAAATACCCTTCTATTTTCACAGATAGACGATGTTACCTCATTTAATCTGTACGAGAAGACCAATAAGAAATCTGATTACTGCATTGATGGCAGTGACTTTATTTATTTTTTTCCCTCTCTGCCATAGATGATGTTGTCCATCCATAGCTCCCAAAATGCAAGGGACTTTTGAGCTATGAAATCAGGGTCATAGCCAAAAGAGCAAATGTAGAAATGAGCCTGTCATTAGGGGCGATCCCCAGAGGACGTGTCTGTCAGAAAAAATGTTTCCTTCAAGGCCTCTTCTCAGTGGTCATCACCAGCCAAGTCCTGGGCAGTCTTCAAGGCCTACCCCAGGAGTTTCCTTCTGTCACTGGCCTTTTTACTCACCCTGCTCAGAAGTGAACACCCTCCCCAGGAGCACCTATGGGCTCTCAGTGGCTACAGGCTGAGGCTGGTGTGGAGGAGAAGAAACCAGGGCTCACCTGGGTTCCTTTGACACCTTCTCCTTGCTTCCTTCACACCGCTCCTCCTCCCCACTTCCACTTCCAAGTGTTACTGTCTCCGCAGCGCAGATCAAGAGGAATCTGGGAGCCACGAACGAGAACCACATACGTAATTTTCCAGCTTTACTGAGGTGTAATTGACAGATAAATGTAAAATAAATCATGAGATGTTTAAAGAGTGCATTGCAGTGATTTGATACATGCAAACATGGCGGAAGGACTCCTGCCATCTAGTTCATGAACACATCCAACACCTCACCTTTCTGTCCTTTTTTCCTTCTTTCCTTTTTGGGGGGTGGGGGTGGGGAGGTTGCCAAGAACAATCTACTCTCTTACCAAAGTTCAGTTCTTTACACAGTGTTGTCAATTATAATCACCACATTCATTTTATTTTTACAAGATTCAACTTAGTACAATGTTATCAATTATAGTCACCACCTTTATTGATTGATTGATTGATTGATTGGTTTTACAAGATTTGAGAGAGAGTGAGCGAGAGAGAGCACAATCAAGCAGGTGCAGAGGGAGAGGGAGAAGCAGACTCCCTGGCTGAGCAGGAAGCTTGACATGGGACTCGAAGGTCATGACCTAAGCCAAAGGCAGACGCTTAACCCACTGAGCCACCCAGGCATCCCAAGTCACCACATTTATTACACTAGATCCTCAGACCTTTTTCATTCTGTAACTGGCAGTTTATACCCTTAACTTCTCCCTACTTTTCCCTACCACAGCCCCTGGCAGCCACTTTTCTACCGTTTCTATGAGTTTGACTTTTTTGTTGTTGTTTTTCTTTAAATAAATCGTGTTTAGGTGATACCATGAGTATTTGTCTTTTTCTGTCTGGCAACATATATAATTTTAAATGTACGCAATGTCATCGGTTTATTTGGTTAGAGAACGGATGTGATGCAATAAACATTCCTTCAACAATATACAAGTCACCTATTGATAGCAGGTAAAAGAGAAAGAACGTTTTATGTTTGTAGGTTCAACACGAAGGAGACCAAGATAGATTATAAACTACACATGTATTTTTAAAAGAGTACAGGTGTTAATTAAGAGCACTGTTGCATAAATGGTTAGAATAAATGAGACATTTCAAGTATGGAAGATGTATGAGTTAAGGAGAGGCGACCGAGAGTACCACAGAGGGACATATATAATTTACTGACGTAAAGGATACTCACTGAATAAAGACAAACCTTTCCACTTTTGTGTTTATAAAAGAGGGTAGAAGCCAGAAATGGACATATGGTGTCCCCAAGGAGGAAGGGAGACAGATGCAAAATAAGTTATGTTCTTGCCACAACAGGTGATCAAGAACTTTATAATTTTTGAATTAATAACTACGACAACTCCAAGGCCAGAGAGAAAACGGTCACGGGACTTTGAAGGCAATGGCAAAAGAAAAAAGAATATCAACCTTATGAGAAAAAGTCAAAGTTTAACACCTGGAAAAAGCATCATTCCCTAAACCCTAAAAGCTCAGCTGACTTTGTAGAAGAAAGAGCCCCTTTGAGGTGCGGTCTCGTACCCCTTCCCCCAGCTCTCTAGTCAGGAGACCAGAGGCCACTCTTACGGGACTTGAAGACCAGCCAAAATGTCATTTGACCACAGTGAGAGGGAACCAGGGAGGTTTGGGGTGAGGCCATGGCAGGAGGAGACGATCCCAGAGCTTAAGGAAGATTGAAAAGACAAACAAGAGAGAAGGGACCAGAGAGAGGGGAAGAGAGAGCCTTTGGGAAGAGCCGGCTGGATGGGGAAAGTGGGATACTTTGCTATGGGGCTTCCTGGGAGTGCAGAGCATTAAGTAAACCAAAATAAATAAACAGGGCTATGTTGTAAGCTATTTGCATTAAAAACAATACATCATGCTTATATCAATTGATTAGCCAAAATGCATTTTGGCTGATTAGCTGCAAGCATTTTAGGGAATATTTGTTGTTTTAAAATTACTTAAGGCTGACTGAGAGGTCCTTGGGGCCCAGGCACTGAGGGCTCCACTCATCTGGTCTTCAAACCAGCTTTGTGAGTGAGGAGTCTTGTTTATCCCCATTTTCCAGATGCAAAGTAAGTTTTGTTCTTCAGAGAGCGGGCCATCAAGAACTGCAAGGGGAGAATTCCTGAACTTGTCCCACTCCAGCATTTGCAGGTAACTAGATTTTTATTCAAAATACCAGAAATCAGCATGACTCCAGACCCAGTCCACTTTCAGAATCCATGGGTCTGGGGTGCTGCCTCTTATGGGCTGTGTAATAATAAGCTGCTTCAGGGAAGTGAGTGGTTATGCCCACTTGAGTACTTTTGGGTAAAACAATCACCAATTTTAAGTAGAGAGAGGGAAAGGTAATACTCAAGCTTACCTTGTCCTTGTTCCTACCTGAATTTCTGGCTACAAGGAGAGAACAGTGATGAGAAAGTGCTTCCTACCTTCTAGAGAAGTTGTTCTCCACCCTGGTCATTTTTAAAGTTAAAAATCCAGGCTCTTAGGCTTTTTTCCAGAACCTCAGAAGGACTGAGTCAGGCAGGCTAAGACAAGGAATGCACATTCTGAAGAGCGCCCTGCTGATTCTGACATTCAGCCACATGTGTGGACCAAACTTCATGCCTGGGGACGAGCAGGGAATAGCTGAGTTTCACTGAAATTAAATGACAACAACAAAAAGGGTTTTCTTCAGCTTAGCATGACCAACAATATCAAAGAAGAAGGTGACCGCTGATGTCTCTCAGCTGCCTCGTTTGTCTGAAGCACTGAGCTAAGCTTTTCACGTAGACTACCTCACTTAATCAGGATGATAAATTTATGAAGTTTTACAATTATTATGCCTTTTTTACTACTGATAGAACCAAGGCTTAAGAGAAATTAAGTAATTTGGCCAAGGATAGCCATTAATTACTTTAGAAAAATTCAAGGGACTATAAATCAGACCTGAAGGAAACTAGTGAAGTTTCTGTGAAATTGAGACTGGCTCTTCCACTGGTCTCCGAGTTTTTGAGGTCCATTCCCGAGCCCCAGGAATTCAGTGTGACCTAAGTCTGATTTCTCTATGTGTAATGGAGGTACAGACGGATCTAATTCCCTGGAACAGGCTTGCCTACTTGAGATGATTCAGAAGAGCAGAAGGTGTATTTTACAGTGTTTGAAAGGCATTTACACAAAGCCCAGTCTGAAGTCAAGTAAATTTAATCTGAGAGAAACCTCAGTTTAAATTCAAGCAAAGCAGCAGAGCGTTGACCTTGTTTGGACAACTTGTTAGCTAATCGCACTTTGGAAATGTTTTGATGACTTTAGAAAAGGTAGCAGAACCAACCCCTAGTTGACCAAGTCCAAGTTTATCCCCTTAGATTCAAGTGGGTTCTAAAGACTTAAAAACAAATATTTCCTAGCTGAGAATGGTCCTTGGGGAGGGTTATCTTGGCAATGGGAAGATTTCTTAATGCAACCCTAAATCTGTAAACCTTTAAATAAATCATGCCTTAACACCACCAAGCCTCTGTCTGTAAAGGGCCACACAGGTGCTGTTTACTGAGGGCCACATGCCAAGCACTGATGAATGGACCAGCAGCCCCTCAATACTTCTGCAGCAGCTCTTAGGAATTCCAGTACCCTCTGTTCCACTGGATCCTAAGCCACAAAGCCTAAGAAAACCATCCTCCAAAGTCGAGATTTGGCAACTGGAACCTACTCAGTGAATCCTTGTAATTGCCCATTTTAGGGAGCAGATAGACGTGAAAAATGATAGGAAGATTCCCCAGGATAGACAAATCCTTCAGAAATGTGAAACCAGTACAATTAAAAAAAATCATAAATAATATACTTTGCTTAAGCTAATAGTATACTTTGCTTAATAATAATACACTTTAAATATACTTTGCTTCTGCTAGAGCAGCAGGCTTTCTGGAGTCTATAGCAGTCCTTGAACGTTGACGGATCCCACAGGAGTCTGAGGATTTTTCAAAAGAGCTAAGCCCAAGAACGAATTCCTTCCCATGGTATTTATTCCTATCTCAATATAATAAATACACCTTTTTATTTTTTAATTCCCAACTTACCAACAGAAATGCCAGAGATATTTGATGTTAGAGAGGGTATCATTCCTGCAGCATTGCAGTAAAGAAACTTTGGAATCAAGCAAATGTTTTTCTAATTCCAGACTCTCCCCTTAAAATGTGTGTGTTTATAGCAACTTACTTCTCTAGTCATCAATCATTTGATCTTTGAAAAAGGAGACAATGATACACAGTGCTACGGCTGTGCTGTGGGTAGGCAGTGCTGGCAATTAGTAGATGCTCAATTAACATCAGGGGCCTTCCTAAGTTTCCTGAAATGCTTCCTCTTTCATTTTAATGATGCTGCTGCTGCCTGCCATCACAGCTAGACACCACATCTGAGGTATCCAGAAATAAAGAACTGCATGTGTTTCTGAGGCTTCTGGGTTATGGAAATAGTAATAGAATTAAATGAGGTGACAAATTTGAACAGGTCCTGTGTAGAAATACTCTTCTGCAAAAGCTTCCATTCCAGTTCTCTCCCCTCTCAAATTACTCAGAAAGCTTGCTTTTGGTTAAAATATAACACTTGGAATTTTTCTTTAATGTTTAATGTTTAGTGATATTCAGCCATTTTTGCATTATCTCTGGGATCCACATATTTTTCAAGTGCTTTTAAAGAAGTGTGATACTTTTGCTTCTCACAACAACTCCTAACATATGTTATTCAACTTTGCTTTCACAATTCATCTTCTAAAAAAGAAGGAAAAAAAGTTACCTTAGGACTGAGACAAGACAGGGAAAACTTCCACTCTAGGAAAATAATATTAGATTTGACATAAATTAGATGCTTGCCAGTAACTCAACCACACCTGTCAAATAAGACGTTAAAATATGAAATAGAATATTAACAAAAGCTGATTTTGCTAGTGATTAAGCACAAGATTTAACTGTGTTATAACCAAAAGGAAGGGAAGTCTGAAGGCAGATCTGTTTTAGTTGGGAAGAAAATATTCTCCCTTATAAAAAGATTTACCACCGGAATTTCCACTGTACTTTCTTTTCCCAAGTAGCCTTTGGAAATAAAGAAAAAAATGTATCTCATTTCACTGCAGAACCAGTATTTAGTTTCTAGTACTCTTATTTAGCAATAACATTCAAAAGTTATTGAGCATACAACAAGTGAAAATACGAACAAGAAAACAATCCAACAGAACGTGCTAAGGGCTTCTGTCCTCAGGATTAGCTAGCCAGGACACCTGACCCAGAACAAAGTGAGCACCTCAACATTCCAGGTCATTTCCAAATGGGTATTTCTGTTGTTCTTCAGCCGGGGGGGGGGAGTCAATTCCTCTTGGACATACAACTGTTTTTCTCAAACTTAAATGTGCATATGAGCCACTTGGGGATCTTGTTAATATGCAGATTCTATGTGTTTGGGTAGGACCTAGGAAGCTGCATTTCTAACCAGCTCCTAAGTGATGCCTGTACTTGTGGTTTCTGGATCACACTTTGAGTAGCAAGAGTGTAAACTGCACTACTGTCATATGGTTGCTATTACAACCTCTCATAGAATGAGTCCTGAAATCTCTGAAAGCACATAGATAGGCTTGTGTTGGTAAATAAGTCTTAATAATATTAATAATATTAACGTGGGGGTGGGCTATTTATTTATTTTTCTCTTTGCATCCACAAATATGTGACCTTCAAATATTGGAGGAAAGTTGGCCAAGTGAATTAAATTCCTTTTACCAGGATTTTTCAGTCCTTTGGGTCTTTACTTTCAAGCCAGATGTACTATGCCTGGCACAATTTTTCTCAGCAGATTTCCCTCTTAGTGCTAGGATGACAAGCCAGATTTGCTTTAAAATATTAGGGAAAAGCTAAATTGCTGACTTTAAGAAAACATTGGGATTTACTGATATGAAGCTTCCATACTCCTTTGGAAGGAGGTATATATATATATATATATAGACACAGTGCTTTTAAAAAAGCAATCTGGTAATGTATCTTATAAGTCACACACAATTTTTACCCCTTAATCATAGTAATGTGCACTAAGAAATTTCATAGTATAGGAGAAAGGTTTCTACACAACAATGTTCATCACAACAATATTACTGACAGTAGAAATTTGGAAAACATGTTGAAGTTCTAAAACCTAAGTAATAGTTAAGTAGGTCACACAACCACTTAGAATGATAATATTTGGTCTCTGAAAAATGTTTTTGAAACAGTTCTTGTAAAATACTTAACACTATCGCATTAAGTAAAATGCAAAATCATATGAACAGTTTTTACAGTTATGAGAAAAGAAACCCTTGAGAGTGTCAATCACATAGCAAGTGATGTGGATGGTGCTTCCTGGGTATCACAGTGCACAACTTGCACAACTGAGTATGGCAACCCTATTTATAACCTAGAGATAGAAAGTCAAGAATGACTGCACAAGATGTCCCCACTCTTTTGTCTTTGGAGGATAATATGTTTTCATTTTTTCCTGAATTTTCCAAATTTTTCTATAATGAGTACGCTTGTTTTCATAAGTAAAAACAATTTTAAAATATATTAAAAATTAAAGAAATAAATAGATCTGACAGTTTGTCCTCCCATCTTTTCTTTGTTGGATCCCCCTCTCAAAGGATATGGAAATATATTCTGTAAATCTTATAGTAATTATGGTTGATGTTGCTTTAAGTAAATCGGATTGAGGTTTTCCTCTTTTTTCTTTTTTTTCCCCCAAAGACACATAGCATAGGTCTGGATTTCTCTTTGAATCATGGTAAAAAAAAAATTACAGAGCACTAGTATGTGCCAGGCCCACAGCTAAGTGTGTTTATATGGCTGATCTCATGTAATCTTCTTAAGCTTTGTATTATATAGGTAGTATTACCATCACCATTTTAGAGACTAGGAAGGAAAAAAAAAAAAAGATATCTGTAAGCTTGACCATTTTCTCTCCTGGCTTTCCATTTTATTTCCTTCTGGATAATGGTGGGCAGGCAGCCACATTAAAAGGGTGAGATGGGATGGTAACAAAGGTGGGCTGAGGAATCTCACTTGTTCTAAGAAACCAAGATCTGTTCTACGAGAACAAAAGGAGCTGTTTCTAGCCAGAGAGGATCAAGGGGAGCAAAATAATTGTTTAAAATGAATTGCAGTTGAGGAAGGCCTGATATTGATACTGTTGAGAGAGCTGGACTTGAAGACAGAAGACAAATCCCAGTTCACTTCTTGCTAGGTGTGAGATCTCAGAAAAGTCCCTAAATCTTTCTGAACTTCAATACCCTTACAAAGTTATTTTAAACTCAAAGAAGAGAACAGAAGCATTTCTCTGAGGTCACTGCGAGGGAAGCAGCTTTAAGAGGAGGTGATGGTTTTCCCCTCCTTTCCACTATAGTTCTCTAAGTCACCTATAAATTCAATTTTATCTTCAGTTTTGTCATGCTTGCCTTTCTGGACTTTTTATCCAATAGTGTTATAAGAGGATCAATAAAAAATATCTGGGGCATAGTTGGTAGAGTTCATCACTGGCTGTGAGAGCTTTCTAAACTAGTGATGTGCTGTGCCTATCACTAACTACATGTAATTAGTTACATGGGAAACGTTATGCATTCACCTTCCTCTTATAGAACATCTTGAGGACCTACCAAACGTTTTTTGTTTTTTTTTTAAGATTTTATTTATTTATTTGTTTGTTTGTTTGAGATAGAGAGAGAGGCAGACAGAGCACAAGTGGGGGTAGGGAGGAGTGGCAAAGGGAGAGGGAGAAGCAGGCTCTCCACTGAGCAGGGAGCCCAAAGTGGGGCTTGATCCCAGGACCATGGGACCAACACCAGAGCTGAAAGTAGTTGCTTAACCAAATGAGACACCTAGGCAGCCCAGGGCCTAACAGTCTTAAGGGATCAGCAGACCCATTCTCTCCAAGTTAGTATTAGTCTGTGCTCTTTGGTAAGGAAGGTGTCCATTGGTCATAGAGAGAGCTAATGCCATAGAATGGGTGGGACAGGTATCCCAGGTCCTTAAATAGATGCAGCCTTAGGGATAGTTCTACTTGGACTAGAGGAAGGTGGGAGGGGGTGGTCAGGATCAAGGAGGAATTCTTATATAGAAGAGTAGCCCAGAGCATACAGGAAGAAAGGAAGCATAGGATGATCTTTCAGAAAGGAAGACGTGGAAGTCTGTGAGCTTCCTGAGGACTAAAACGCTTTTTTATTCACCATGGCTTCCAATAATCAGAGAGACTGATCCATAGGAGATATATGCAAGTACTTATTTAGCGAATGAACATTGTCAAGGGGGAATCTTAGGTGTTGCATGTAAGCATGACTCCTTAAAAAACTATAAAATCACGTCTTGAAATCAAAACAGATACAGAAACAGGAAAAAGGGGGAAAAGGATTGGGAGTAGTAAGGAGGAAAATCATAACATCGTAAATGATCAGACAAGGTAACGAGATGAGTTCCCTAAAAGTAAAACAGACAATGAGACCAGAAGTCCCAGATGAATCCCCTCATTTTCCATTATTGGACATTTATCTCCTTCCTGATTGGAAGAGGCCGAAACCGTTGGCAGAATAGTCTGCAGAGAAAATTCGTCCCTATGCTCCCTCCATCAAACAAGATAGCTTTGAACCTCCACTGGCCTTTTTTCACAAACCTATCGCTATGGTAAGAATCTGCACTGATATTGGCAGGATTTCAGAAAGTGGGCAAAGAATACTGCTAGAACACTTGCTTGAACCATGGGAACTTTGGAGCAAGCCCACATCTCACCATCTCAAAGACCAAGTCATGAATGCCTCGTTCTCTTGAATGATCTTGCCCGCATTGTTCTACAGGTTCTTATTAGTTGGCCACTAGAAGGAATTTCTTCTAATTTAAGATGCTTATTTTCAACTCCCTTTTATGTTTAGAGTATTGCCATAAAAATTTCCTCTTCCTTTTTGTTTGAAAAGTTAAACAAAATGTTCTTTTAAGAAAGATTGCTTAAGCATTTTTTCTTTTAAAATGTCTCTTGATAATTATTTCATCATATTGACTAAAGTGATTTAAATAAATCTTTTTATAAAAATTTAACTTGTAAACCTGAATTCAAACTCTTATTCAAATTCAAAACTCAGCACACCTCTGCTTTTTATTAGAACATTGATATGTAAAATTCAAAATAGAATTTTACAGAAATTTCTGTGTCTCAGATACATTCTTAAAAAACAGAAAATTTACTCAAGTCCATAGCTCTGCCCTTCTGATTTCTAAATTTAGCTGCCAGTTTTAGAAGAATTTGCATACTCTTGAATAAATGCCACTGAAGGGGGAAAGTGGTTTAGTAAAACTACTTATATGCAGATCCCCTCCTAAAGTGCCCTGTGAATAGCTTTTATTAAGCAAGATTAAAATTGCTCATTATCCCAAAATAACTTCGGTGCATGTGATGTTATAAAAAAAGCATACACCGTAATCAGTTTGACATTTTTGGAATTTCGAAAGGTAATTAGGCTCTCCTTCTTGAAAAAATTTTTTTTTTGCTATTGTGAGCATTTCCAGTGAAGCATAACCCTTGTTTTCATAGATCTTTAAGCTTGCGTTAGCTTACCTCTAAAGTCAGTATCCTAGTACATGGCCAAATACAGGGGAATTTACCTTTAAAGGGCAGACCGCTGACAAAAACTAGAAGAACATCCGAGGAGAAGCACTAGGGAAATTCATCACAGGCGCCATTCACTGGTCTATCTCAGCATGTTGTGATTCAGTGGTAGGCTTTGGAGTCTAACATCCCTGGAATCAAACCTCATCCACACACTGGGATGTAGCCTCCAGAAAGCGACGCCGCTTCTCTCATCTCAGTTTTCACCTCTGTAAAAGAAGGATGATAGCTAAAGGGACCATATGTCCCAGTTTGCCCTTGAGAATCTCTATTTATGCTTCTTGTCAGGTCTAAATATTAATAGTGAGTCCCTGCAACTCTGAAAAGTGTCCCGGTTTGCACGATAAATTACTAGCTAACTGTAATGCAAACCCTAGTAGGGTTGTTAGGAGGATTCACTCAGCACGATTCTTGGCACATGATTGGCACTGAACATACCCTGTGAAATAAGAAGGTTTATACTTGGCTCCCTCCTAAAACTGGAAGGGACCAAAATGACATTCCATACAAAAGGCTAGGCATGTGACATATTGTAAGTGCTTAATAAATATTAGTTACCATTACTCATCTTGTGGTATTTTACTAACCCTCAAAACACCTAGCAGTGTGGAGTTCACACATAGCTAAGAAATAGTCAAAGAAGCCTAAAGGTGACATTATAGATGATTTCCTTTTTCTTTCTTCTTCTTCTTCTTCTTCTTATTATTATTATTATTATTATGTTACATCCCATAGAGTACATCATTAGTTTTTGATGTAGTGTCCCATGATTCATTGCTTGTGTATAACACCCAGTGCCCTCCTTAATACCCATCACTGGGCTCAGCCATCCTTCCATCCCATTCCCCTCTAAAACCCTTAGTTTGTTCCCTGTAGCCCATAGTCACTCTATGGATGATCTAGATGGCAAGACCAAGAATTCCTAGATCCAGCTTGTCTGTGACAGATAGCCTCATCTAGCTGAGAAGAGTTTGTATCTATCACCTAAACCAAATATCCGAAGATGTCTCAAACCTAAAAAGTAAAGAAACTTTCTTCTGTTGCATGTCTTCAGCAGACCTGAATGGTGATGTGGCTGGGCCTGCCTCACAGACTCAGAGGACAGTAAACAGGGAAGCCCAGTTCTTTGGCTCTTAAACCAGGAGTTGTTCACATTGATCATCATTATGTCTGATGACTGCTACATATCTTTAAATACAAGGATTTTTTAAACTACAGTTTTAAAATACCACACTCAGTCTTTCAGCTTCTAGTCCAGTGTTCAGGAGTTTGGAAGTCACAATTTCATCCTAAAAATAGGTAAAAACTGAACAAGCTGAAAAATTAATCATTGTTTTTAGATCCATCAAAGAAGTCAGGTCATAGGGCAAACCACAGACAAGAGGCTAGAGATAATCCCAAGTGACTGGAACAGAAACCCATGAACACGAAACTCCATGAGAATAAGAACTGAAACCAGAGAGTCTTAATTGTAATCAAGGAATTGCTGGAGATGCAGGGTAGACATTAATGGGAGTCAGGGAGTCCAGAGCAACAAAATGTAAAATGCAAAACTACAAAACTCCTAGAGGTAAGAGGAGGAGACTCTAAATGACTTTGGATGTGGTGATGAGTTTGAGGTATAACACCAAAGACTAATCCTTGAGAGAAAGTAAATTGTATGCTAGACTTCATTAAAATTAAAAACTTCTGCCCTGCTAAACACACTGTTGAGAGAATGAGAAGATAAGCTACAGACTAGGAAAACATATTTGCAAAACACATATCTGATAAAGGACTGTTATCAAAAATGTATAAAGAACACTGAAACCCAATGATAAGAATAAGAAAGTACAAGTTTGTATTTTATTTTCACTCATATCTTCTGATATTTTTCCTTTCTTTATGCAGATCAAACTTTCTGATGTTATTGTCCTCTCTGAACTTCCTTTAACATTTTTTGTTTGGCCTACTGGCAACAAATTTCCTTAATTTTTGTTTCTGTGTGAAAGTCTTTCCTCTTTAACTTTTGAATAAAAATTTCTTAAGGTACAGAAACCTAGAATGCTCAGTGTTTTGGGGTTTGTTTTCTCTGAACACTTCAATTATTTTACTTCACTCTGTTCTTGTTTGCATGGTTTTTCAGGAAAAGTCAGATGTAATTCTTAACATTATTCCTAAAAAGTAAAGAAACTTTTAAGGTGTTTTCTTCCTTGGCTTCTTTCAATATATATTTCTTCTTTATCTTTGATTTTCCAAAGTTTGTATATGACATCTCTAGGGTTTTGTTTTTGGGTGTCCTCTGAGCTTCCTGGATCTGTGGTTTGGTATCTTGCATTAATTTAGGGAAAATTCTCACTTATTGTTGCTTCAAGTAGCTCTTCTACAACTTCCTCTTTTCTTTCTACTACTCATAGTACTCACATTACATCTTATGTAGTTGTCCCACAGTTCTTGGATATAATGCTGCATTTATCTTTTCATTCTTTTTTTTTTCTCTTTTCTTTTCTATTTTCCAGCCCAGATGTAGAAGATATAGCAGCCCAGATATAGCAGAGTGAGGAAGGGACTAGATATTCCAAGTTTGGAATCCTCCATCTGGAGGTTTATCTGAAGCTCCAGAAAATCAAGAGAAAGGAGGTGTGGGGAATTCTCCCCTTGATGGAGAGGATCATGACAGACAGTAAAAGCATATAGTTCATAGATCAATGAGGAAAATCCAGTCTCTCCTATTCCTTTTCACCCCTAAACACTTATGTATTATCCATAATTAACTTTTGCCAAAATACATGTGGACATACCTCATATAAATATAGCTCTTACCAAAAAACCTGTTTAATGTTCCTCAAAAATAAAATAGAAATTTACCAATGTAAAATTATTCATCTTCCCCTTTTTAATTTTATTTTATTACTATACACTGAATTCGGATAACCTGAATTCTTAAGATTATGAAACCAGACATTTTTTTACATACAAGGAAACCAAATTCTCAGGGTTAAGTTTCATGCACAAGATCATACAGCTGGTTAGTTACAGTTGGGACTAAAACTCAAGTTCCTGACCCTCAGTCTAGATGTCTTTTCCTGCACCAAAAATTGCTTTAACTCTGCACCACAGATTGCCTATTGACACAGCCAAAAACACTAGCACACTGTATTATCATTCAGAAAATTAAATGCTAATGTTCTTAAGGATCTCATTCAACAGGCAATACATTTTTCTTTTTTAAAGTAACAGCTGATGTGACTTATTGTAATTAGCTGATGAGTCTGAGCCTGTAATTCCTCTGTCAGGCCCTCAGGGCTGAAATGTTTGTATTTTCAAGTCTTATCACACAGACTTGCTTTGCAGGAATTGTATGTTTTAATGGGAAGGATGAGTTTCTGTTTTTATGTAGGAAAAGTAGGATGACTTCCTATCTCAGTGACCCAGAAACAGATGCTTGTCGCCAGGTGGGGTGAGAGAGAGCAAAGGTTAAGGACTGTTGGAGGAGCCAGTCCATAGGAGGCAAAACTGAAAGATATTTTGAATCTTTTCAGATTGCATTTGAAAGGTTGCATTTAGTCATTGAAGCAGGAATTTTTTTTTTCATTTTCCACAATTTTCAATTGTGCAAATACTCTGAGTTGACTTTTTCTCCTGCTTCTTAGAAATCACCAACTAATTTTAGTAAGCTTTTAATCTTCGGCATTGTTAACAAGTTTTGGAAGTTTTCTAGTGAGTAGCTCAAGTTATAAAACGGGAAAGGTATATGATCCTTGGTCTATTACTAACTTCCATACTCATCTTAGCCCTTACAATTCATTTGCACCTACATGTCAGACACCACATGGGAGGTGATATTATAGACCTCATCAAAGACTAAAACTGAACTCAATATTATTTCCTCCCATATCTGCTTCTTGCCCATATTTGGTATTTTAGTAAATGGCATTGCCAGTTAACCATTGCCCAAGCCGGAACCTTCAGTTGGCCCTGATTCTCACTCAACCCATCAAAAATGACCAAGTCCCCTCAGTTCTTTCACCTAAATATCCTTCAATTCCAACCATCCCTCTACCTTTCATCCTTTCTGTAGGCTAAAATCATCTCTTTTTTGCATTGAAAATGATGGAGACCAATATCATTTTTAGTCTTCAGTGGTGACAATGTTGAACATTACTTGAGCCCTGTACTCCTGGAAAACAGGGTGGTTAAGAAATCACCTCACTCTTTTGGTTTTGAAAATTTGCCTACTCTTTTATCTTCCAAGAAACCTCAAAGTATCACCTGCCCTGCATAATCCGACATAAGACTGAGATCAATCCTTCCTCAAAAATCCAAAGTGGATGATTCCTTATTTGTTTGCCCCTATTAAACCCCAGGACTTCTTCCTTTTTTTTTTTTAAGCATTTCCTCATTAATGAAAATTCTCCGAATTGTAATAGCTCAAATAAAATAATTTCCCTAATTTTCCAGTACCTTTTGTCTTTCACAGCAGTTTAGAAGTAGGGAGAGCATAATCTCACTGAGAGAAATCTAACTATAAAAGCCAGTCTTATTCTAAATGTTGCCTCCTATATGTTTACTGGTATATAGGAACATGAAACTGCTATTCAACCTGCCTGTGGTGTTGGTGGAGCCCTAGGTCTCTGTCCTTGAGATTCCCTAAATTTTCCCTGATGTAAGGATCTCCAGAAACAGATGTGACAATAGTCCTGTGGCAGGATCTGATCTGGTAAAGCACAAAAAATTCCTGGGGAGTTGTGGGAGCAGAGGTTCATCAGACCCTGGGCCCTTCTCTGAAGGATTTCAAGGCTAGTCTTGCTGGGTTCTTAAACCTTTCAAGGTCAACCCATCTATTTTGAACATCATTCCACCTAACTAATCCATCTAATTTGCACACGACTCATTTCAATAATGAAAATTTATTTCTAATATTTCCTTATGCTAATTACCAAACCCTTCAGGGCAGGCCAAATAGCCATAATGGGAGAGTTTAGAGTATCTGGCTAGTGCATTTTTATATGCAAATGACCTCTCCTCCAGGAGTGTGCCTCCCTGGTAAAGGTAGTTCAAATGTCAGTTAACCACACGAATGTTAACAGACACATAGTTCATGGACAGGTGAGTACTGAAGAATTTCCAAGTAAATTACAGGAAGTATAACAATGTAGGTCATTACAGAAATGCTCTGAGAACCTTCTAGGATTGTAACTCTTCAAATCATTCACACGATAGCTAGAGTAATTTTTCTAAATCACATACTGATCAGTTTTTGGTGAATCCTGAGTGATTATCCTGAAGATAAATTCCAAACTCCATGAATGCTTCTAAGACCCTGCATGATTTAGCCCCCATTTTATCTTTTCAAGCTAACCTCTGAGCATCTCCCTTTTCTGGGCATCTCTCCATACCCCCATAACTCTCTAGCTCCCAAACTCTACCAGTATCCTACCCATTTACCCAAGCTATTTGCCCTCAGATCCATCCATTGTCCTCTGCTCTGTAATGCAGCAGATACTGCCATCCCTTGGCCCTTCAAGGGCTGTGGCTCTAGGTGGATTACCAGTCTGGTTGAAGTAGTGAGGGCACCACTGAGAGAGACAAAGGCTACAGGACAACCCCCTTTCTGTCCAAGCTGGGGAAGACGTGTATGGTAGAGCTTAGCCTAAGCTCTTATAGGACATACTTGGGTAGGGTCCAGGTGCTCCTGGTAACCCTTGCCCATGGGCTCCAGTAGCACTGGAGCCTTTTAAGTGAGATAATGGCTTCTTGCTGCCACTGATCTCTGGGATATCTCCCTCTTCCCCTGGGAAGTGGTTCTCAGCCCTCCACTCTCTTAGGGAACTAATTCCCTTTACTGATACACGTACATGACAAATGTTTCCTATGTTCCTTATTGGCTTTGAGCAAATGCCCAATGATGTAGTTTGGTTCTTTTACCAGCATATCAAACTTTCCTCCATGAAGGACCTGGATGTAAATAAGACAAAACCTCTGGAACTCCAACACTGGTTTTGGCCATCTACAAGTTACCCCTTTATAGGCCCAGCCATGCTGAACTTCTTTTTGTTACTCAAAATATAAAAGGTTTGTATGCCATCTGCTTCTCTCCATCCCCACTGCTACCACTCTGACCCAAGATGTCATCAACTCTCTTTGGATTACTCCATTCGTCTCCTCAATGACTCCCCTGTAACTTTCCAACTCCCCACACGTCATTCAAAATGGTAATTTAACTATAAATATCTCTCCTGTCTAGGCCCCTCTGATTGACTTCATTCTGTCCTCAGAATAAAATCCCAACCCAAAACCTGGTCACATGTTTGGGCCCTGCTCATGACTCTAAGCTCACTCTCTACTGTGATCCTTGGTACTCTGTGGGTCCTGCGTCTGCAAGGCCCCTTTCCCTCACATCTGTTCATAACTGGCTCTTTCTCAAACTGAAGTCTCAGCTCAATGTCACCTCCTCCAAGAATTCTTTTCTGATCATCCTAATGACCCAACTCCCTCCCAATGACCTACTACCTCCCAGTCTGTCTTCATGGCACTAACAAGTCTCCCAGATGATTTTTTTCTTTGTATGCACTAAAAGTAAATTCTAAACATATCTTAGTTACTTAATCCAGCTCTGTGTCTCCAGCAGGCAAACAGTACCTGGGTCATCATAGTAGGAACTTCTTATATATTTGTTAAACAAACATGTTAATGAAATGGCATACACTGTGAAAAATACTTTACATAGATTAACTCATTATCATCTTCCCAGCAACAGGAAGGGGTCTTGTTTTCCATTTTGGAGGCTGTAAGCAGATGGCCACGTCTCAGACCTAGTGAGGGCTGGGCCTGGCCTCTGTTTCAGGAAATCCAGCTGTAGAACTAGGGCGATAACCTCTATGTTACACTGCCTCTTATCACAGTGCAATCTCTTAGAAAATATTTTAAATGACAACGAATAATAAAAGTACAAATTAGAATCTGGAATGTTGTTCTAATAGTGTAACCAACCCCACTAAGGTTACAATCAGGTGATCAGAACTTGTCTCTACCCAGACAAATTTGAACATGATCAGGCAACGCCAACTACTTCCTTTCCCTGCAGGTCCAGGAGCTTCTTTTGACAGTCTTTGTATAGTACGCTCCAATTTTAGAAGAGTAAAAATACGGTGAAAAAAAAACCATACACTTTAGATGCATGGAATTATAGGGTTCAACAATGCTTTGTAAAATATGAAATGTAACCAATATAAAGGATCTGAGACGTTCCTAAAAATAACAATGCAGCTAGAACAACAGAATTATAGTTATTGTTACATGATACTACGTTATTATGGAATTATGCATTTGACTTTATTTGGAAGAATAAGATGTGAGGCAGTATCTTTACTTGAACTATGACACCTCCTATATTTTAGCCCCTGACCATCTGAGGGACAATTCATAGATGCACATATTTTCTACCAGTCATCACTCAAGAAACACTAACTAATCTTTCCTCATTTATTTATCTCTCCAATACTTTATTTCTACCAATAGCTCACTGTAATACCCTTCTTCTTTTCTCAAATTTGTTTTGAATTAAGTACATTCCCATTCATTCATAAATGTCATGAAGATTTTAAGAACTGAAGTAAAGCTATCTAGAAGAAAAATGATATCTTCCCCTTTAAAAGTATAATAATAGGTTTCTGGAAATGACTCCAACAATATTTCACAACATATATTACTGTCAACAATCATCCATAGAAAAACTCTTAATTATCTTAATCTTTGATCTCAAGGAAATGCTTTTTCTTACTATTTTTCCACACACACATTCACTGCCCAGTGAAAATTGCTCTCAATGAACATGAAGCAACTTTTAGAATTCTCAGAAGACACAGGGATCCAGAAATGCAGTCCCTAAAAAAAAAAAAAAAAAAAAAAATTGTCAGTTTGGGCTGTGATGACAAAATACCATGGACAGCATAGCTTATAAGCAACAAAAAATGATTTCTCATAGCTCTGGAAGCTGGGAAGTCCAGGATCATATTACCAGAATGGTTATATTTTGATGCAGGCCTTTTTCCTGCTTAACAGGTACCTTCTGGTCTAGTTTCCACATAGCAAAGTGAGCCAGGGATCTCTGCAGGGTCTTTTTTTATAAGAACACTAATCCCATTTTTGAGGGCTCTACTTTCTGTACCTAAGCAACTCCCCAAAACCTCACTTCCAAATACCATTACACTAGGCATTAAGGTTTCAACATTTGAACTTTGTGGGGGACAAAACCTTCATACCACAGCCTTCACCCAAAGATGAAAAGTGCCATCTCAACACTCAGTCTGCTGAAAAATCATCAGAGGGGTGAATAGGTAAGTTCCTCCATCACTGCTTTTCTCTTTTCTGCACATTGTACATTAATGTTAATGCTGGCATGTGGAGACATGTGCTTTAGTACTTAAAACTCTTAACACAAATGGTAAACATAGAAATTAAGTATAGTTTATTTTTTCAGGCCACTGAAATGCTCAAGGTTGCTGGTTCAAGTTCATTTCTGAACTATATAAATGGGAAAGACCACAAGCAAGTTCAGCTTCAAAGAGTGCTTCCGTTGGCCACAGCTGCTTAGTCCATGGGTGTCCTCGTTTCCCAAGATGCCTGTCTTATCTTCTCACATACTTCTAATCCTTTCCAGTAGCTTTGACTTTTCTAGAAGGCAAGTCACCAACTCCTTCCATTAGAATGTAAGATTTTTTAAAAATTAATTTTAGTATTTCCTACAAGACAAATTCACTAATCATCCCTCTCACTAATTGCCTGTGACCTCAAAAGCACATCTAGGTTTGGGATATCGCCTTTAGGATATTTTTTGTCTTTTTTTTTTTTTTTTTTTTTCTAGCAGGAATAGACATGGAGAGACAGGTACAGCAGGAAAATGTTCAGGAATCTTCTGGTCTCCAACTATATGCAAATCTGAAAGCAAAAGTTTTAATAGTCAGTTCCCTGACAATATATCTTCCCTTCATTGTTCTTGGATTATCAGGATTTACCTGCTTTATCCTTCTCTCTTCTGCTTCAGCAAGCTAATGTGAGTCATATTTATAAGGATAAAGTAACGGAGATGCACAGATATCAGGGGTGTGTGTGTGTTTATGTGACTGTCGGTTATATACAAAGTTTTCATTGTCTACGAGCATGTTTTGGAATACATGTTAAAAGTGCTCTGTGTCTAGAATGAGTAAGCAATATCCTTAAGAAAAACAAAAATACACACATTTGTTAACATCACCGTGTATGAGATACTGAAGTGAATACAAAACATGTCTGTGTCTGTGAAGAACTCGGGCGAGTATTTGTAAAAATCAAGGAACTTGGGAAAGGGAGGGGGTGGCAGGTTGTTGTTAAACTTCTGTCAAAAAATCCAAAGCTACCAAAACAGGGTCATCCATCTGTGATAATTAATGTATTCAAGGGTTGATGCCCTAGGGTGCATCTACAGGGAATAAGATCCATCTCCTAGAATGGCACCTCTAGGGATGTTTTCCAGTGAGCGGTTTGAGTTCAGTGATTTCAAAGAAGAATGTGGAATTTCATTGTTAAGGTCTCTGCCTACAAACAGCTTTTACATTTTCCAAAACCATTTAAAAATGTATGTTTTACAGATATTTCTGCAAAGACATCCAAATGGCCAACAGACACATGAGAAAGTGTTCCACATCTCTCGGCATCAGGGAAATACAAATCAAAGCCTCAATGAGATACCACCTCACACCAGTCAGAATGGCGAAAATCAACAAGTCAGGACATGACAGGTGTTGGCAAGGATGCAGAGAAAGGGGAACCCTCCTACACTACTAGTGGAAATGCAAGCTGGTGGGAATGCATTTCTGGAAAACAGTGTGGGGGTTCATCAAAAAGTTGAAAATAGAGCTACCCTATGGCCCAAAAATTGCACTACTGGGTATTTACCCTAAAGATACAAATGCAATAATCTGAAGAGGCACGTGCACCTGAATGTTTATAGCAGCAATGTCCACAATAGCCAAACTATGGAAAGAACCTACATGGCCATCAACAGATGAACAGATAAAGAAGATGTGGTGTATATATACAATGGAATACTATGCAGTCACCAAAAGAAATGAAATTTTGCCATTTGCAATGATATGAATGGAACTAGAGAGTATTATCCTAAGCAAAATAAGTCAATCAGAAAATAACCATTATCATATGATCTCACTGATAGGGAGAATTTAAGAAACAAGACAGAGGATCATAGGGGAAGGGAGGGAAAAATGAAAAAAAGATAAAACCAGAGAGGGAGACAAACCATAAGAGACTCTTAATCCCAGAAGATAAACTGAGGGTTGCTAGAGTGGAGTGGGGGGTGGTGGTGCAGGGGTGTGGTAGGAAGGATGGGGTGGCTGGGTGATGGACACTGGAGAGGCTATGTGCTATGGTGAGCACTGTGAATTGTGTAAGGCTGATGAATCACAGACTGGTACCTCTGAAACAAATAATACCTTATATGTTAATTAAAAATAAATAAAAATTTCAGATTTTAAAAATGTACATTTTATAAATGATTTGTCTCAAAACTGTGGGTTAATTAAAACAAAAATATTATAGTTCACAAGTCAATAGTTATACAGAAAAAGAAGAGAAAAAAATGGGCAAATTCAGTCCCTATAGAGGCAACTTGGTGGACCATAAATACCACTGGTGGAGAGGAGACCAGTGCTTCCTAGGACCGTGCCATTAAAGCAGCACATGAAAGGTGGAGACAGAGTCCCCTGCCACTCATGTCCTCCTGTATTGCATTTGATCCCCTCTAAACAAGAAAGATTTAATTCTTTCTTGCATAGAAAGAATTAATTTTCTCATTTAATTCTTGCATACTCCTCGAGGTATATGTTTGTTATTCTTACTTTACAGACCAAGGTACTGAAGATTAAGACGAAGTCTGCCATTTGCCCAGGATCCTTTTGCGAGTAAAATCCTTATGGTTTTGCAGTTATTTTACATGTATCTTTACTTATACTCTGCCAAGATTTCATGCTGAGATTATTCATCATGTCCTTTTATATTTTTGTACTTTACCTTAGTCCATGAAGGAACTGAGGAAGATAATTGAAATTTTAATGAAGGAATTCAGGAGAAATATTCCCCTTTTCACTTCTTCAGAGCTTCCTGGAAGCATCTGTTCAGCAGAGTGGAGGATTATTGTGGAAATGTAGGATTTGGGGTGTAAAGTGACTCAGCTGAAGATGAGACCAGCAAATATGTGTTGGAAGGGAAAAAGAGTTAGGAAGAAAGTGAAAAAAAAATAAAGTTAGGAAATACACATTAAAGACAGAAGTCTATAGTAAAGAAATGTTCTGTTGGGAGAGGGTGGTTGGGTTATGGACATTGGGGAGGGTATGTGCTATGGTGAATGCTGTGAAGTGTGTAAACCTGGCGATTCACAGACCTGTACCCCTGGGGATAATAATACATTATATGTTTATAAAAAATTTAAAAAAATTTAAAAAAGAATTGTTCTAAGATTACAATATAAGACTTTAAAAAGTTACTTATTGATACATGGTAAAATACCTCATCTTTGTTTCATGCTGAAAGTAGTACTGGTTATAATAAAGAGTTTATAGATTCACCATCTATTTAAGAGTGTCTATAATGTTTCAGGCAGTGTTGTAAGCTCTGGATAGAGTGGTGAGCAAGAGATTCTAAGTCACCGCTCTGAGAGACTTTTTCCATTCCGTGAAATGACAAAGACACGTAATAAGGAAACATAGCAACCAACAAGGGTGACAAGTGTTCTAAAGAGAATGCAAATGGTGATGAGATACAGGCTGGGTGTACTTTTAGGTAGGTCATTGAGAAGTGACGGTGCAAAGGCTTCTTTATTTTTATTTATTTATTTTTTAAAGATTTTTATTTATTTATTTGACAAAGATCACAAGTAGGCAGAGAGGCAGGCAGAGAGAGAGGGGGAAGCAGGCTCCCCACAGAGCAGGGAGCCCGATGTGGGGCTTGATCCCAAGACCCTGAGATCATGACCTGAGCCGAAGGCAGAGGCTTAACCCACTGAACCACCCAGGTGCCCTGCAAGGGCTTCTTTCGATAAGGTAGAGCTCAGAGTTCGTGCCTTCTGAGCAGAAACCCAAAGGCAGAAAAGAAGCAACCAGGGTGTTATCTGGAGGAAGAGCTTCTCCAGCAAAAAGTAGAGGTTCTGGGGGGGCCAGAATTAAGGGATCAGAAATAGGGCAGGAGAACCTGAAGCAACACAGGTGGAGGGTCAGAGGAATAGAAGACAGGCTCAGATCACAGAAGGCCACCTAGGCTGTGGTAAACTCAGATTCATTATTCACTGTGATATTCTTTATTGTCTAATCATTATTTCTGGGAACCCCTAAGAAATTTTTCTTCCACATTCATGCCTTTATTCCATTCACATGTTTTCCTGACTCTCTCCAAATCTTGGGGACATCTCTGGAACAGTCTTTCTGTTGATATTCTTGACAGACACATCAATCATTCCAGTCAGTGTATTCCCCAGCTCTCCCAAGGGGGCCATCCCAGCTCTGAGCGTCACCCAGCAACTAGGCACTGAACATGGCTGGGGCTGTACAGGGAACTGCAGCTCTAACACAATAACTAATATGCAGCCGCAGACTTCCCTGGAGAGTGTTTCACGGCAATCTCTGTCGAAATGTATGAATACTAAATGCATGAAAGGGATCATGGAAATTACTTTAAGGCAAGTACCTAGCTCCCATATTAGCAATAGGAAAAACTTACGCATGTAAGTTGAGACATTCCAATTTATTTGGAGAAAGATTTTTCTATGGGATGTTGAAAATAATAACCTTCAATAGCAGTGGAATTACTTAGGGAAGCTGCAAAGAGAATGACATATTTTAAGAATAAAGTTTATTTGATACAATATATTTTGAAACGTCCACTTTAAGTATCTGGCAGAAAACTCTTGAGACAGCAAACTAGGCAGGAATGCTTTCAGGGACTGCCCTCCCCGCCTGACTCCTCTCGGCTGCTTTCTCCAGGAGAGCCTCTCTGTTGGCTGCTGTTACCTGCTCATCACATGGACACCATTTGGAAGCTTGGCTGGGACAGTCATTATGAATAAGAAGGGCAGGGCGCACAATGGTTTGGTTGGAGAGTCAGGAAGGAGGTGGTGGGGGTGGGAATGGAAAATGGGAAGGGAAATGGTCAGGCTTTTTCCAACATCGACCACAGTAGGCAGCATCACCCATGTGTGGAGTACATGTAAGAAATAAATAAATAAACCAAGAGTAGATGGGGCTCTCATAAGAATTAGCTCTTGTAAAATATTTGCTATTGGGGTGCCTGGGTGGCTCAGTGTGTTAAAGCCTCTGCCTATGGCTCAGGTCATGATCCCAAGGTCCTAGGATCAGGCCCTGCATCGATCTCTCTGCTCAGCAGAGAACCTGCTTCCTTCTCTCTCTCTCTGCCTGCCTCTCTGCCTACTTGTGATCTCTCTGTCAAATAAATAAATAAAATCTTTAAAATAAATAAATAAATAAAATATTTGCTATTTCCCTTATAATATAACTACGACACAAGCATGTGTTAAAGAACATAGTTTTTTGTTGTTGTTATTTTACAAGTTCGAATCACATTGTACACAGTACTCTTAAGTAGGCTATCATTTAATGACTTAATATGATCAGTACCCTCATGTAATTAAATATTTCTCTATATTATTTTATGATTTTATGGAATTCTATTTGTAGATCTTTTTCTAATTTCTTATGGTTAAATATTAAGATTTTTTTTTAATTTCGCAATTTATAATCATACATTATACTGTGTTGAGAATCTTGGCACACCCTGATCATTTCATTAAAAACAATTTGTAGGCATTGAATTTCTGATCAGGAGAGATCCATTTGGAGAGTTTTCTTCTTGAGTACCTAGTTTAGTAAATCTCATCTGATTTTAATCAGTAATGTTTCAAGCTGAAGAACAGACAGATAAGCCCATAAAACAGCATCATAAATAGCGGAAAGGAAGGTCTGAGTCCTGCTCTTCAGTGAAGGGTCACAGATAATCAGCAAACACACACATTGACAAGATAACATCAGGAGGCTGTGGGTGTTCTAAAGGCAACAGAAAGGGTAATATCATCCAATAGAGCTCCAGATTGGCTATGTCATTACCATAAATGTCTCCCAGAAGTGCACAGAGAGACTCACTTCATCTCACTGTTGCTTTAACTTTCTTATTGCATTTAAATATGCACACTGTTTTATTTATTAATTTACTTTTTTATTTTATTTTATTTTTTTCAGTGTTCCAAAATTCATTGTTTATGTAACACACCCAGTGCTCCATGCAATCCATGCCCTCTGTAATACCCACCACCAGGCTCACCCACCCCTCTCCCCCCTGCCCAAAACCCTCAGTTTGTTTCTCAGTCTACAGTCTCTCATGGTTCTTCTCCCCCTCCAAATTCCCCCAACTCACTTCTCTCCATCTTTCCATGTCCTCCATGTTATTCCTTATGCTCCACAAGTAAGTGAAACCATATGATAATTGACTCTCTCTGCTTGACTTATTTCACTCAGCATAATCTCTTCCAGTCCCTTCCATGTTGATACAAAAGTTGGGTATTCATCCTTTCTGATAGAAGCATAATACTCCACTGTATATACGGACCATATCTTCTTGATCCATTCGTCCACTGAATGGCATCTTGGTTCTTTCCACAATTCAGAGACTGTGGTCATGGCTGCTATCAACACTGGGATACAGATAGCCCTTCTTTTCACTACATCTGTAGCACTCACTGTTTTAATTCACATTTATTTGATCACTAATGAGGTCACTGAAAATATGTATATATGGGTTGCCTTTTGTTTGGTTGATGGTTTCCTTCACTATGCAAACACTTTTTAGTTTGATGTAGTCCTCATTGTTTACTTTTGCTTTTGTTTTACTTGCCTGAGGAGGCAGATCCAGAAAATATTGTGAAGACCAACTGAAACTAATATAATATTGCATGTCAACTACACTTTATTTAAAAATAAAGTTTTAGGAAAGAAGAAAAATTTTTAAAAATATATATTATTATATATATATTAGTGTTTGTTTTATTGTCAATGACCTGGTTGCATCCTTGCACATTTTTCTATTGTGTTGCTCTCCTTTTCTTATCGATTAGAATAGCTCTATTCTATCTATAAATATATTGCCAATATATTTATTTTCTCTTTAATTTTAATGAGGTGTTTTGCTATGCCAAAACTGTATTTATGTAACCAAACCCATCAATCTCTTTTCTTTAGTTTCCTAATTGCATTTTTTTGCCAAAACAAGCCCACGATATTCCCAAGATAATATAAATACTTAGGCTTGTTTCTAATTACGTTTATGGTTCTAGTTTCAATTTTAATTTTTAATTCATTTTGATTATATTACTTTAATTTTACTGTTTCCCAAATAACTAACCAATGGTTCTAATATCACTGACTATGAAAAAATTTCCCTGCTGCTTTGAAGCACTACTACTCTGATTATATTTTAGGTAAGTGTATGTACTCATTCCTGGCTGGATTTTCTACACTGCCTGTTGACTCGTCTGTCTGTTCTTCAGCCAGAGCCACACGTTGATCTACTCTTGATTTAGTCTAGTCTCTGTCTGGATAGTGTGCTAGAAATGGTCTTTCAAACCGATCCTCTTATCTACCAATTTTTTTCTGCCTGCTAATCTGAAGAATGGACTATGAAATTCTAACTGACTTGTTCAGAAAGTGAAAGATGGGGGAGAGTGAGAAGAAAAGGAAAGAAATGAACATTTTTGAATATTTTCTTCAGGCTTTGCACAATGCTACATATAATAAGTCTCTTTAATCTTAATCACGGTAAGAATAATTATCATCGTCCGTATTCTGCAGATAAGAAAATTGCCCCTTAGAGAGGACAATTAAATTTCTCAAGATCATACTGAATGAGAGGCAGAATGAGGATGCAAACTCAAATCCATCTGACTTCAACTTTCTTGCAACCCACAGAGGCTAGTGTCAGGAGATGGGGAGGAGAGACCCCTGGCCCTAGTCCAAGAAGGACTATTGGGATGGAATCACTTGCCAGCTTGAATGCCATTGTAGGGAAAGGGCTCAGAGCAACAGTAGCCCCTCTAATGCCGTTTACCCCCTTCCATGCCAGGACATGTGCCCCAATGACAAGATTAGAAGTCATTTTCAGCAGCTCCTCCTTCATGCCCTGTCCCCTCCCCAAACATGTGTTTTCCTTTTAATCTGCCATAGTCTTAGAAACTTCCTAACTTTGTATCTAGACTTTCATCTATGTTTAGGCTCTGCCTCATGAAATTTCATATACATATATATATACATATATACATGGTAGGTTTTATATATGTGTGTTTATATATGTGTATATGTATATGTGTATATATACGTGTATATATGTGTGTGTATACATATATAAAACCTACCATGTAGGGATAAAAGAAATCATGAAAATAAAGTATTTGGAGCATGTTTAACTAGTATGGGGTTCAATTCATGTTATTTATTTGTATCACCAAAACTATTTTTTATTGTTGCTATGAAATATGAAAGCAAAGCTTTCATAGGAATAAGAATAGGGCACTGGATATAATGTCAGTTAGAGGATAGAAAGCATTAGAGGAATCTAGAAGCTTAAGAACAATGTGGAATTGTAAGACCTTAAAGAACAGATCTGACTTACAGGTAGGGAGCTCAGGAGGAAAGACCAGGTGACAATGTGAAGGGAACTGGCCACCAGAAGCTAGAGGAAATCTCTCTCCAAATTTTCCTAAGCCCAGCACTGGTCAGAGCAGGAAAAGCTTTGATTACTTCTAAAAAGACCTAGCATCTTCCATTTGGAGATCTGAAAGCACTGCTGTCTGTTCTTAGGAAGCCAATAAGGAGCCCAGAAAAGCAGTGGGGAGGGAGACAAGCACTGTGTGTAAAAGGCTCAAAAGGCACTTTTACACATCCATGCATGTTTTATGATCCCATTTAATGAATGCTCGTCAGACATTGGGAGAAACACTTGGGCCATGCTAATGACAAAGGCACAGAAGACCATGTCTGTAGGACAACCTTGAAGGAAAGACTTAAAAGACTTAAAAAAGTAACTAGGCAATTAGATACGTACATGAAGTCTTCTGCTATGTATAGTTGTGGATCCTAGGAGACAAAGGGCTCTCATCCAGCACTGAGAGTCAGAGGTGTCCGATGCTGAGTGTGAAAGACACAGAGCAGCACCAGGAGAAAGAAGACAGATAGGGCATTCCAGGCAACGTAGCAATCCTGGGCTAAGGCCTGGCATGGGGGATGATCAAGGCCACCACAGGAACTGTAAGTGAAATGCAAGTCATAGTGGCTGGAAAGTAGCACAGGAGGGGCAAGAGTGACCAAAGATGAGAATGAACACAAGTGTTCAGGGATGGCTCTTTTGGGACAAGCTAATGGATAGGGTCTATGCATAATGATCATGCATCATGTGCTACAGGGCACAGAAAATGCCCGGTGGATGATGAATGGCAGCAGCAGCCTTGGTGCCTTATTACCAAGTTCAAGTATTTAGAGCAGTACAATGGTTAATATTTGACCCTTGTAAGTCATTCTGAAGTTCTAAAATAACCTATTAATACGTTCTGAGGAATAACCCAGAAGAATTAAACTATAGCTTTGCCCAGAGGTGAACTTGAACCCAAACACAGGTGCCAATAAAACAAACAAACAAACAAAAACAAACACATTCTCACTAGTATCTTGAGGATTTATATTAGAACCTACCAAAGAAAGTTCATATGTTGCTTCAGTAAAGAGCTTGAAAACTTTTTCCCTGAATTAAGGAAACACCAGAGATGAAAGGCAGTTCAGATTTGGCCAAGCAACACATATGAATCCTATGGTTTGTAAGCAGTGATCTCACTACAAATAATAGTAAATAGAAGAATTGTAATAATAATTCATCTTGGGAAATTATCTTCAGCACAAAGTCAAGATAGCACATGTTTTCAGTAAGCATTTTTTGAAACAGGGTATGAGGAAGGAAAATTCAAAGGATGGAAGGAAGGAAGGAAAGAAGGAAGGGGAGGGAGGAATGGAAGGAGGACCTGTATGTCTGCATAGATTAAACCTTAGCAAGGTTGGCACTCAAAATGGGAGAAGCTTTTTTGGTGACACAACATAGCATTTGAATGCATTCTATAATCCCCACAGAATAGAGAGATCAACAGTTGTTTCCCATGCCCCAACGCTTAAGTGAAACCCATAAATGTCATAAGGAATCAGAGGGTTCTATCCCAAAAGACTTTTGGTATTCTTCTTACTGAAGTGGAGTCTATAATATTTAGTGGGATTCCTCTGTTAGGTTGGCAAGGAGGGGTTATTGTAGTCATTGGGGTATCAGCTTAATAAGAGACCACTATCCTCTAATAAATTCCTTTGAGTCAAAGGGGAAGTGATACATTAATAGAAAAATGTCTTCTTGTAAATTTCTTTATGCACAAATATGTTTTTCAAAAGGCTAATTATAAACATCTCAATGCGTGGGTTATTGACTATTCCAATAAAAAATACATACCATTGTCCTAAAGACATCTTCTAAAAGAGATGGTCACAGAAGTGACTCTTGTTTTGAGCTTTTTTTTTTTTTATTATTATTATAAGGAAAAGACTCACTAAAATTGCCTTAGAAAGGGAGTTTTTTGGGGTTTCTTGGGTGGCTCAGTTGGTTAAGTGTCTGCTTTTGGCTCAGGTCATGATCCCAGGGTCTTGGGATGGAGTGCCGGCATCAAGCTCTCTGCTCAGCAGGGAGCCTGCTTCTTCCTCTCCCTCCACCTGCCACTCCTCCTGATTGTACTCTGCCTCTGACAAATAAATAAATAAAATCTAAAAAAAGAAGAAAACAAAAAAAAAAAAGAAAGAAAAAGAAAGGGAGTTTTTTTTATATGGCTATGCAGGAACATAGGATATCTGGAATCCCATCTATATGGAACCAAGGCCTAAGAAAGAAAAACATCTAGGATTTGTGGGAAAAAAAAAGAATTGCAATGGACCTTGACTATGGTCATCAGCACCAGGTCAGCTCCTTTTGTCCCCAGTAGCAGGAGTTTGCAGATAATTTTTCTAGCACTCTATTCTTAGGGCTACCCTGAAATTCCCCTTTGTACTTTTTTATTCCTGTTTTTTATCTGCTTTTCCCCTTGATATCAGTTCAATTCAGTGATTTACTTAATCACTTCTTTTGTGTGTGTGTGATTTTTAATTTAATTTTTTGTATGTGTTCCAAAATTCATTGTTTATGCAACACACCCAGTGCTCCATGCAATATGTGCCCTCCTAATACCCACCACCAGACTCACCCAACCCCCTACCCCCCTCCCCTCCAAAATCCTCAGTTTGTTTCTCAGAGTCCACAGTCTCTCATGGTTTGTCTCCCTAGAGAGAAAAATCTGATTTGCTACTCCTTTAATACAAGAAAAATATCATTTAAAAACTCTTTCTCTATAAGAAAACTATATAGCTGGGGCACCTGGGTGGCTCAGTGGGTTAAGCCGCTGCCTTCAGCTCAGGTCATGATCTCAGGGTCCTGGGTTCGAGTCCCGCATCAGGCTCTCTGCTCGGCGGGGAGCCTGCTTCCTCCTCTTTCTCTCTGCCTGCCTCTCTGCCTACTTGTGATCTCTCTCTGTCAAATAAATAAATAAAATCTTTTTAAAAAAAGAAAAGAAAACTATATAGCTAAACACACACACACACACACACACACACCAATTAGAAAAATATTAACTGCATATATTTATCAAAGTTGAAACTTTACACTGGTGAGCCTCTTGCCCAGAGCTTCCCCCATGAAATTTTGTGAACAGTAAGTGAACAACTGAACTGAAACCTTTAGAATCTTAGTGATTTCATAAAGATAGAGTTGAAGTTGTTATTTTTTTTTTTTCCACGAGGAACAAAAGCAGTTTAAATCCTATGTTTAGAGTCACTACAGAAGCAATGAAAAGAAATCAGCAAAGCTGCGGGGGTAAGGGCTGGGGAAGTCTGAAGGCTGCTCTGCTTTGCTCATTAGATTGGAGAAAGCCTTACCCCTGTGCGCCTGGCTCCCAAAATGTGCCATGTCGACTCCAACTGTAGCAAAGCACAAAGGCCTTGATACCATATACTCTAGAATGCTCAACCTTTGGAATGCCAAGGGTCTGTTACAATCCTAGTCAAATCAGAACTAAGAGATTGTTAAGGGCTAAATTGTGCTGAATTGATTTCGCCTCTTATTGGAGGGAGACTGGATTATGGTCCCTGGGAAGCCTTCACTGAGGAAGCACTAACAGAGATTACAAGTGGGTGAGATCTGGATTGACCAAGAGGAAAAGAGAAAGTGTCCTAGGAAAAAGTTTAGGAGGGAAATAGATCTGATAAAAATGTTGAGTAGGGAAAAAACAACCCAGCATGGCTAAATAAATAAACAAATAAAGTAAAATAGAATTAAAAGTGTCTTACGAAATCACATTGAAATCTGCAAGAGTCAGGTTGGTAAAAGGCCACCAAAAGCCATATAGATGTATTTAGTCTTTCTACGGCAAGAAATTGGAGGCTAGTACAGACTGTTGGACAGAATACTGATGTGAGAAAATTGTAAGCCATCTCACCTTTATACAGAAAGTGGATTGCTTTCTTGAAGAAGCTCCTAGGTCTGGCCTAAGGCTAATGTACCCAAGCTCTTCCAAATGAAGACTCTTTTACCTACAACTGGAGTGATCATTACCTGATTTTCTGAGAGTTCAAAATTATGAAAAAGAGTCAATTTGCTTAAGAACTGTTCCACTACATTTACACTATGTTGCGCCATTGCTAGCAGTCTTATGTACAGAATGCTCTTCAACCGTTTATTTTCTTGTTCTGATAGAGCATAGAGATTGCAGAAATACTTATAATTGTGCCATTTGTTTGGTGTTTGGAAAAGAACAAGATTCCTAATCTCTGCCCTGATGATATGAAGTAACTGGAAATTGTCAGGGAGAAAAATAAAGATCCTAAAAAGGATACTATAGAAGGGATAGAGGCCTAGACACAACTTGGCCTCTGCCTGAGCCTTATGGCCTAGAGGCAGAGTAACTTCAAGTTTCAGAGAGTAGTTGTGCAAACTGATCGTGACCTTGTGCTCCTGGGGCCTAGCCTGGCCCTGATGAAGGGGCTGCAGGAGAGAGTCTGGAGAGCTGTCAGAGCTTTTCTCTGAAGTGCCCTGGTCAGAGTCGAGTTCCAAGAAAGAGGGTTCCTTCACCATCACACCAGCAAGAGCCACTAGGAACTAGAGAGGAAAGTATTCTGTGACTATAGCAGCAGCAGGCACCACAAGCTCAGGTCCAAACACAGGGACTGAGAAATGTCCACTGGCCACGGCTACAACAAGCAACAACTGAGGAGTCTTGCTTCAAAAGGAAGCAAATGTGAAAAACTTCCAGATTCAACTGGAAGTGGCAAGAAGAAACAAGACTAGTTTCTTGGTCTTCTTAAATACTCAGGGCATTATTCCCTAATAATCGGGGTGGAGAGGAAAGAAGAAGAAAGAATGAGAGCAAATGAGCTTGAAGTGGTGCCAGTCATGCCAATAAGAGCTCTCTGTTTACTGGTGTCACTGCAGGGAGGCCATGTTTTGTACCTGGCAGCGGAACATGAGGCAACCCAGCTCACAGGAGGAAAATAAACACTGATGATGTGTGCACATCTCACTGTGTCTCAAGACTCCTGGGAAGCCAGAAAGATAAACTGGCTACAAGTCTAAATAAATGGAGATGTGATGATGTCAGTGGAGTTAACTGAATAGACTATGTGATGAGGAAACAAGAAGAACAAACCAAGATTTGCTGGAAGTATTTGAAATTTTTCCTGCAGGGCACCAGGGTGGCTCAGTCAGTTAAGCGTCTGACTTTGGCTGAGGTCATAATCCCAGAGTCCCAATTCATAATCTCAGGGTCCTGGGAGTGGCCCTGCTTTGCAGGGGGGGGGGCTCTGCTCAGCAGGGAATCTACTTCATCTTTTTTTTTCTGCCCATCCCCCTTGTTCCTGCTCTCCCTCTCTAATAAATAAAACCTTAAAAAAAAAAAGTTTCCCTGCATTATTAGGACACTGAGATTATTTGTCAGCAACCTTAACTATTATAAATCTGTTTTGCATAATACCATGCTCTCATATTTTGCTAGAATTTTCCCAGGAGTCACATCCTACAATTTATAGTGAACTATTAGTTTTTAAAAAGACTTTCTAGGCAAATTTATATAGCTAAGTATAAAATATCTAAGGGCTAGTTATTCATTTTGTAAATAGCTCCTTTCTTTCCCTTCTTTCATACGTATTATTTATAATTGATCGAGAGATGTGCAACAAAATGTAGAGGCCTTAGAACACTACTTTTTAAACCTCAGGGTTTTAAAAAGTTTTTCTAAAAAAGATTTTACACATCTATTTGAGAGAGAGAGTATAAGTAAGCAGAGTGGCAGGCAGAGGGAGAGGGAGAAGCAGGCTCCCTGCGGAGCAGAGAGTCAGATGTGGGGCTAGATCCCAGGACCCTGGGATCATGATCTAATCTGAAGGTAGATGCTTAACCAACTGAGCTACCCAGGTGCCCATGAACTTCAGTTTTTTAAAAGTCACCTAAGATTTTTTTCACTAATGTATATTCACCCATCTCTTACTTTTGCCCTCCATTCTTCACTACCTGTAAAAACTAGATATTGTCCTGGAAAAGGGTAAGGAGTCTGCATTTTTTTTAAATTTTTATTAACATATAATTTGGGGTACAGGTCTGTGATTCATCAGTCTTATACAATTCACAGCACTCACCATAGCACATAACCTCCCCAATGTCCATCACCCAGCCACCTTTCCCTCCCCCATCCCCCCTCTCAACCCAGCAACTCTCAGTTTGTTTCCTGAGATTAAGAGTCTCATATGGTTTGTCTCCCTCTCTGGTTTTATCTTGTTTCATTTTCCCCTCTCCTCCCCTATACTCCTCTGTCTTGTTTCCTAAATTCCTCATATCAGTGAGATCATATGACAATTGTTTTTCTCTGATTGACTTATGCTGCTTAGCCTAATACCCTCTAGTTCCATCCATGTCATCGCAAATGGCAATTTCACTTTTTGATGGCTGCTTAATATTCCATTGTATATATAAACAGCATCTTCTTTATCCATTCATCTGTTGATATAAATGAAGTGATCCAAAGTGGCACGTGCACCCAAATGTTTATAGCAGCAATGTCCACAGTAGCCAAACTATGGAAAGAGCCTAGGTGTCCATTAGCAGGAGTCTATATTTTAAATAAAACTCCAGGTGGATGGATTCTGACTCAAGGTGCTCCCAGGACAGTGTTTGGAAAAACATACCAAAGAACTTTGATTAAATATCTTTAACAGCTCTGCTCTAACATGCAGTGAGAAAATAGGGGAAAGGATTACTTTTGTAGAAGATACGGACATCCTTATTATTTCAGGTAAGAAAACTGAGACATTAAATAATTGCTTATTAAACTAATAAAGAGATATCCTTTAGAATAATGGAACAGGAGCTTGGCTTTTTTGGGGGCGGGGGGCTGTAAACCTTACACAACATAAACTTTGTACCTAGTAGGATGACAACCAAGTAAAGATCATCTTATTTTATCTGGCTACATTTAAGCACTATCAGTTCTGCTCAAACATCATGTGGTCATAAATTCTCAATAAAAATAACAGTTGCATATCTTCTATCTTGAGCAGAAAGCTGCAAACAGAGAACAGTGTCTAGTAAGGAACAGGGAGGGGCAAGACTGTCCTGAAGGCACATTCCTTTATCAGAGAGGTGATCCGAAGATTAAATCTTCTGGCTTCAACTTAGAAAAGCTAAACTCTTATATTTCCCATTAGGCAGAGACCTTTTAGTTGGTCCAGGATTAAGACTTAGATTGTTCCAGGATGATAATATTGCCTGCTTCCTGGCAGAAGCAAATAAAACTCTATAATTAATCTATAATTAATTAATCTATGATTAATTAATTAATCTATAATTAAACGTCAAGATTCCCACAGATTAAACTATATTCAATGCACACAATGAAACAAGATACTGTGACTGGAGCCAGCAGAATCCAAATCTCCAAAAATCTTCAAATTGTCAGTATGAAATAATGACAATTGTTAAAATTATAAGATAAAATATTATAAATTATTATGAAGGCATGATTAATGAAATGAAGTTTTGAATTTAACAAATGAGCAGGAAGCAAAAGACTATTTAAATAAAGTCCAAACAGATTTGGAAACAGAACCATAAGGAAGTGTTATAACTAAAACATAAACGGGAATTAAAAACTTGATTGGTAAAAAAAAAAAAAACAAAAAAACAAAAAAACAAAACCCTTGATTGGTGAGTTAGATAGCAAATTAGATATAGTGGAAGATAGAATTAGAACAGTGCAAGATAAATTTTAATAGATTACCCACAATGCAGCAAAAAGAGGTAAGGAGATGAATCCATGAAGGGTATTAACGAGAATTAAAGAAAGACTAATAAAGCCTAATATCTTTCTGATTAATGTCCCAAGAGAATGGAGAAACAATCTTTATTATTTTTCTTAAAGATTTTATTTATTTACTTGACAGACAGAGATCACAAGTAGGCAGAGAGGCAGGCAGAGAGAGAGGAGGAAACAGGCTCCCCGCCGAGCAGAGAGCCTGATGCGGGGCTCAATCCCAGGACCCGGGGAACAGGACCCTTGGACCATGACCCCAGCTGAAGGCAGAGGCTTTAACCCACTGAGCCATCCAGGCACCCCTGGAGAAACAATCTTTAAAGGCAAAATGCTGTGATTTTTTTTCTAAGCCATTGAAAGATAAACCCATGTCTACAAGAAAACTAAGGTATAAATAAAAAGGAATCCTTCCATATCTACTATCTTTTGTATGACAAATTCCAACTATGACAGTATGACAATTCCAAAAGAATATTTTGAAAGCAGTCTGTGAGGTGGCGGGGGAGGGGGAACCAGATCATTGATGAGAAATAACATTTAGATTGACAGCTACTTTGAAAAGAGTCAAATAGTATCTTTCACTGTCCAATATGTTGGGGGAAATACCTATCAGCCCAGAATTATACATCCAGAGAAAAGCATTTCCAAGAATGACTATGAAATAAAGACATTTTCAGGTAAATACAAATATCATCAGTAAACCTACGAAAACAAACTTCTAAAAATTATATTACAGAAAGAAAAAAAACCTGAAGACTCTGAAATACAGGTAATGTGAGAAAATATACAGGTAAATAATAAGACAGAAATAATGCCAAATTCATTGGATTAATTAAAAAGGACAGAATTAATATATGCTGATCAGATTTAAAGAGTTCTACACCTTTGATTACTTGGAAAAGTTATATGATATTAGTTGATTTAGTTAAAATTTCAAAGGTATTCACTGGAAGAGAGAAATAGCATAGACTGTAGACTAGTAAGGGGATAAAACAATAAGAAAAGCAAACAAACAAAAAGTTAAACTAAAAGGAAAAAAATGAAAAAGTAAGACAAATTGAAAGCACAAAATAAAATGCTCAAAACAAATCCAAATAGATCTGTAATTACAATAAATGTAAACAGACTAAATCATTAAGCAGTATAGATTATAAAATGGATTTTAAAACCAAGTATATTTATGTTAATAGAAGCAAACTTAAAATACAAAAGATTAAGTATATATATAGTGTATCCCACTCACATGACCTTTGTTTCATCATTTTGAATCAATTATTGTGCCTTTCCTGGCTTTATCTGTAAAACAAAGGCCCACACCACTACAGCGTATCTTTCCACACTGAATTATATGTTGGTTAACTTCAGTCAGTAAATAGGACTTTATCTAATCAAGAACCCTCTTCCAAAATTTCAACCTTACCACTTTGCCTCACTTTTTCTGTAATCTATCTTCTCATTGTTCCCCATGAATTTCCACTGTTTTTGGAACCATGTTTCATCTTATATGGTTTACCTGCTAAACTCTGATCTGCACATTTTATCCACTTCTCTGATTTAGTGAGTTAGCTCTGCTTTGGTGACAGCATGTCCCACAAAGCAGCTCAGTCTCACACAAGCACATATCTCTCAATTGAGGGATGGTATTGACCATCTCCCAATTCCTCTTTGCAGCTGTTCCTCATTACCCCTTTAACACGCTCAGTCTCTGTTCACCTGAGAGCCTATTGTCCAGTGAGAAGATTCTCACTTTTTCATGGACAGACTTCCTAGACTTTATCTTCATCTACTGGACTTTGTAGTTCACAGCCTTCCTCTTCCTCATTCCTGCATCAACTTAGGTGACTTTAAGTTCTATAGGATCAATACACTCGGTTCCTTCATGTACTTAACCTCAGAAATTTTTTCCTTTAATCTTTGGCAAGCCTAGATCTCCAACCATCACATGAATCCCCCTTCTCTGACTATACTAATTTCCTCACTATATTTTCAGTACATTTATCCAAGTCACTTGATTGGCCCAAAAGTAAGCACGATCCCACATTCTATGCCATGTGCACCTCACTTGCCTCACCTTCATCCCAGCTATGGCCCTGTTTCATAGGACTGCCAGTCTCTATTCTTCTATTTCACTCTCTAGGCAAAGCCATCATTCAAAATCAATCTAACTGCCACTGTCTCTGCTCCTTTGTCTCCTGCCAGAGATAAATCATACAAGTGTATGTACTGAGTTCACTAAAAATTCAAGATTTCTACCATGAACTGAATCCTCAATGTTGTTTTTACCCAATTCTGAGCATGGTGGTGAGTTCATACTACCATTTCCCACAGTGACTATTTGCAAACTCTCCCTGCCCTTGGTCATCTGACCCTGCTCTGGGGCCCCTTGCTTTCATTTTTTCCCGCTAAAATAACCTATGAAGAAAAGAATATTTAAAACTAAAATTTTAGGGGCGCCTGGGTGGCTCAGTGGGTTAAGCCGCTGCCTTCGGCTCAGGTCCTGGGATCGAGTCCCACATCAGGCTCTCTGCTCAGCAGGGAGCCTGCTTCCCTCTCTCTCTCTCTCTGCCTGCCTCTCCATCTACTTGTGATTTCTCTCTGTCAAATAAATAAATAAAATCTTTAAAAAAAAAAAAAAACTAAAATTTTACCCGAGTGTTCAGATGGAGAGGACTTGCATTCAAGGGACTATACTTCAGGCACCTTATCCCTGCTGTACCTGATTAAGATGGCAAGATCTTGGACTCAAGCCTAAACCCAATGCCAGGAGAACTGAGATTTGTGGGAAGTATGGGGGGGGGGAAGGTGAGTGTATTTTTCATGTGGGAGGAATACAAAAAATTGTGGCCGGTGGGTAAATCATGCTGCTTTTTAAATGTGTCCATAGGTTTTAAAATATTCATTCCATTAAAAAAAAGACCATGGGCCTAAAAAAAAAAAAAAACTAAAATTTTATATGAAAGAGATTGGATTAGTAAATGCCTTACCATTTGTTATAAAAATAACAAAATGTCAATGTATCAACAATCCTCTTACATTTATTTTTATTGAGCACTTAAGATTGTTGAGTAAGATACAGCTCCTTCCCTGCTAGCATTTACTGAGGAAAATCAGCCTTGGAGCTTTCATGGAGATCATAACTTATAAAAAGAAAAAAAATCTATCTTTGATGAACTATAAGTCAAACTGCACTATAGAAAAAGTTTGGAGGCAAGAAAAATAGTCATTAGTTCTGCTTGGGGAAACTGGACAAGTCTTAAGAAGTGATTACCTTTAAAATGCTTCATGATTTCCTGCCTTTAGAAAATAGGAGGAAGAAGGTAGCTTCTGTGAGTCTTAGCTTTGGCGGCTTGTCTTAAGGTGTGAACATGCACTAAGTTAGGAGCCTAGAAGCAGGCTTGCCTCTGGATGAGGGGTGGGGCATGGCAAGGGGACAGGACTGAGAATGTGTTAGGACCGACTTTAATATGCTGCAGAACATCCAAGGACAGGGTCAAGGAATTATTTGGAAATTTGTGTCTGGAATTCAGAAGAGCTGGAAGGAGTGGTTTGATGGATATGCATGCCAGAAATGAAGGAAGTCGGGAGAGAATAAGATGTCTCAGGAAAATATTTTAAGTAGGAAAAGGAGAGGACTTTGAAACAATAGCTGAGGACTACCTAAAAAGCATGGGGAAAAATCCAAGGTAGATTGCAGATTCTGGAACTTTCCAAATGTTGATAAAATATATCTGCACTTAGTATTTTGAAAAAAACAAAATCTCTTGTGCTTGCTATCCATAAAATCCCAAAATCTCTTTGCCCATTCCCTGTTGAATGCAAATACGTTATTTGAGTGTTTGTGGATTTTTTAAAAATGCATTCTGTTCAAAAACACAAACCAATTTTTAACCAAGTTTAGAGAAGTTACGAGGAGGTTCATCAGGCTTTTTAATCTATGCCAAAACTTAAAATACTATAAAAGGTTTTACAGAGAATGACATCTTGAAACATTTGCCTTGAAACTTTGGCCCATGAAGAGAAGAATGGATCTGGGAATGTCCTATTGGAGGCAAGGAGATACATGGGCTTAGAATACATGATGGGAAAAAAAAAAAAAAGAATACATGATGGAAGAAGAGAGAGAGTGACATGTAAATAGTTAGTATCCAAAATATATAAAGAACTTATAAAAACTCAACACCCCCAAAAAACAAATATCCAATTAAAAATGAGCAGAAGACATGAACAGCTATTTCTCCAAAGACATATATATGGCCAACAGATACATGGAAAGATGCTCATCATCACTTATCATCAAGGAAGTGCAAAAACAATCCACAATGAGGTACCTCAAAATGGCTAAAATCAACAACACAAGAAACAACAGGTGCTGGTAAAGATGCAGAGAGAGAACATTCATATGCTGTTAGTGGAAATGCAAAACGATGTGGTCATTCTGGAAAACAGCATATAGTTTCCTCTAAAAGTTAAAAATAGAGCTACACTATGATCCAACAATTGCACTACTAGCTATTTACCCAAGGAATACAAAAGTACTAATTCAAAGGGATAATGCACCATGACATTTATAGCAGCACTCTGTACAATAATACCCAAGATACAGAAACAGCCCAAGTGCCCATCAAAAGATAAATGGATAAAGAAGATTGATAAATGAAATATTATTCATCCTTAAAAAAAAAAGAGTGAAATCCTGCCATTTACAATGACATGAGTGAAGTTAGGGCATATAATGTTAAGCAAAATACGTCAGTCAAAGAATGACAACTATCATATGATTTTACTTCTGTGTGAGATTTAAGAAAAAAACAGATAAGTCAGACAAATCAAGGAACAGACTCTTTTTTTGTTTTTTAAGATTTTATTTATTTATTTGATAAAGAGAGATCACAAGTAGGCAGAGAGGCAGGCAGAGAAAGAGGAAGAAGCAGGCTCCTCACTGAGCAGAGAGCCCAATGCAGGGCTCGATCCCAGGACCCTGGGATCACGACCTGAGTCAAAGGCAGAGGCTTTAACCCACTGAGCCACCCAGGTGCCCCAAGGAACAGACTCTTAATTCAAACTGATAGTTACTAGGGTGAGGGGAATGGGGGGGATGGGTTAAATAGGTGATGGGGATTCAGGAGCACACTTGTGGTGCGCACCAGGTGTTGTATGGAAGTGTTGATTCATTATATTGCACACCCGAATCGAATATTACACTATTTTTTAAAAGATTTTATTTATTTATTTGACAGACAGAGATCACAAGTAGGCAGAGAGGCAGGCAGAGGGAGAAGAGGAAGGAGGCTCCCTGCTGAGCAGAGAGCCCGATGCGGGGCTCAATCCCAGAACCCTGGGATTATGACCTGAGCTGAAGGCAGAGGCTTTAACTCACTGAGCCACCCAGGCACTCCTACACTGTATTTTAACTCACTGGAATTAACATAAAAACTTAAAGAAAAATTATTTGATCTCTTTTATCTTCTTCACTTTTCAAGAGTTATGAGGAGCGTGGGGATTCTGATTATTTGAGAGCTTTCAGAGCTTGTCTACTATATACTATATAAATACTATACTATTATGTAGAGTATAGAGACTTTCAAAAACACCAAAACTAAAGGTAAAATCGAACCTGGGATTTGTTAGGTTTTTCTTGATGATTTGAAAATATCCAAATGAATGAGCATCTGATCCCTTCAGGAAGCCTGATGATAACATAGGAGAATTATTCACTCAGAACGAAAGCTCCAGAATGCGTTAGGCGCAGTTGGAGGCAGATACAATTACATCAGGTAAAGTTCTTTTATGGCTGCTGGAGTTGCTCCGAGGTGAAAGAGAAAATGCAGACGCTTGGGACTCCAGATGGCAGTAGATCTATTTTTAGGCCAATAGAAACTTATATTTGGTTGGGGCACTTAATTGAATGAGTAGCAGAAATGTGTTGAAAAGTAATTTATACCTGCATTTGAAAGAGTTCAGCATGAAGCAGATGGGAGCAGGTGCCATGGAAACAGCCCAGGTCAGCCAGCAAGCAGGAAAAAAAGGAACAAGAACAAATATTTCAGTGACAAGATACTTTAAAATGTTGGCTTTCCCTAATTCTTGCTGAGATAATTTTAAGTAAAAAAGTGGAAGTAACCAATACATAAGAAATTTCATCTTGTGCTAGAAAAAAAAAATGAACATAAATCAATTTAGAATTTAAGACTTACCTTTCCAATGGGATTTTGTTTTGTTTTATTTTAAGTTATAACAGTGGTTAGGTTCTTAGGCTAGTCAATGAAAAGTTCTTTTAATAACTGCTGATCTACTTTACTGTGAGATGGAAGTGAGATAGGTTCCTGGAAACAAGAGATTCTGGGGGAGATGAGGATGAGGAGAGAAAAGGGAAAGTCTTTTTGCTTTCCCAGGCGCACTTTTTTTTCTTTCTTTTTTGTTACTATAAAAGCTCAGATCCATGTTGGTCTCCAGGGCCACTCTCTGTAGTCTGTAGGAATAGCTTCGAACATCTCTGTAATGTCTGTGCGGCCCCTGCCCACACCTGCCTTTCCCACTTTTTGCAGCAGGTTTAGGCATCCGCTCTCTGTGTGCCTGTCCACAGTCCTCTCCTTCTCCACAAGAAGCAAAGCTTCTTGTTGAGGCCCCCGTGGGGCACTGTGATAGAGCCCAGAGCACACGGGATTTGTAATCAGAAGATCTGGATTCAGCAACTACATGTAATTCATAACCAAATTTTGAATTTCGGGGCCACAGTCTAAGTACTTGGTATCCTTAGAATAACCGTGCTATGTTATTTTACTATTCAAGTTCATTTGACTTCAGATTTGAAGTCAGATGTCTGAAAAGTCAGATTATATATAAAATATGTTATTCCTCTTCAATATTAAAATTTATATTTTCCATTTGATAGTAAGCATTACTGCAAAGTGTTTCTGATGGTTTACCGCTTATTTCTATGATTTAGTACTTGAACTGGGGGTAGGGCTGTCATCGAGTCGGGTAAGCACAAATTATGCTAAGTAGAGCACTTAAATTCCTGCCCACATGGGACAGGAACTATGGACACTTCATTCCCACTCTTCCTGTGCTCCTTTCCTCAGCTTAAGAAAGAAAGAAATAGGAAAATGATGGTATACTTAGGAAAATCTGGTCTCTTGTGGGAAAACAGAAAATCCAAACTGGCTTGCAAGGTATCAGAACCAAAACCTGCAGGAAAAAGGGAGAGTGATTTTCCAAGATCACTAGAAGTCTGTTTTAAAGCTAAGTTGCAACAGGAAGGAAGCTGTGATTTCAAATAAGGCTTTAAAGTTAAGGATCCAATCCAAACTCTATTACTGCACAGATCCTATTGTGATGGTAATGACATGTTGCGTGGGAAGTAGTGGTTTTACTTGGAATGGAGAGAGAAAGAAACTTGCTGTGATTGATGTACCATATGAGGGTCAAACCGCAAAATCATTAACTTGCTGACTGTCTAACTAAGTGAAATTGGGTTGCTTATTTTCCTAAGGATTCCAAGTTTTGTGTATATGTGTGTGTTTGTGGAACTACTTCATAAATTGACTACATCTTCTTTGGGGGGAGGGGTGTTAGTTAACATCAGAGTCACTTTCGATGGGTTTATGATGGGTCACTAATCCGGATTAGAATCATCCACTCAACAGTACAATGTAAGACCACCCAAGTGGTCATCCGTGGTTTGTGTGAAGTTTCCTATATTTTAGCAACAAGCTATTGAAGGTAGCTAATGGGACATTATATGTCACCAATCCAAGTGTTTCACAATTTGGCTTAGGATCCAAAAGAAATAAATTTTGAGGCCCCATTACTTTCAGAGAATATACAAGGCATTACAGAACCATCAAGATGATTAATATATTTTTTCACATTTTATATTCCTTATAACTTTTCCAAGCAAATGAAAGTGTATGAATACATTTGAAGGTGAGCCGTAGCAGTAGCAAGTACTTCCGAAGGATGCTCCTGGACATCCTTTCTGAGTTAAACAGGGAAGAGCTGGTGGTTGAATAAAGAAGGTGCCAGCATTTTTCTAAAGAACCATCACCACAAGCCTTGAAGTTCTCAGTGGGAATAGGAAAGAAATGTAAACTCAGGTTTCTCTATCCAAGAGAGTTGAATTTTACCAGATATCTTAAAGTTCTGGTAAAATGAAGGCGCCTTCAAAGAAAAAAAAAAATCAAGATTGTATTTTACTTCCAGGGGAAAATGGCTAGGCTTCAATTGAAAAAGAAAAATTACTAAATATAAAATAACTTGTCTTTCCAAAAGAGGGACTTTAAATCAGATCTAAGACTCTTTTAACTTTTTCCAAAATTCTTAAGAATCCACTTTTCTTCATCAGCTCTGAAAGAACAGTTCTTTCAGAATACACTGGTCTAGACTTTTCTGAAACATCATAACAATTCTTTTCAAAGTAATTTAAAACAGTTAGACACCAATATAATGAATTATAATGGAATAAAAAAATAAGTCTTCAAAAATCTAATATGTCTTTAATTGATTTTAATTTCTTTAGAGGCATGAAAAAAGTTAATAGAGAGCATGCTATGTAGTATTTAATGAAACAAAGCAATCATCTTGAACTTTTCAATTTCCTATTAATACATTTTAAATTTTGAAAAGCTTGAAAACTGCTTAATAGTTTAGATCATCTTTCTAAACCAGGGTTTCTCATGTGAATCACAGAATACAGAAACTGAGTTTAGTGACAGTTTTCTCAGTTCCATCAAGGACGGTACATACTCACAGTATTCTCCATCAAAGGAGAGAAGTTAATTCATTTCATACAGTCCATGATTTACATGCCTTAATGCTTAATTTTCTTCTGGAGCTGCATTTTAACTGGCTTTCCATGATCTCCTATGACACCGTTCTATTTCATTTTATTCTTATTTATTTTTTTAAATTTTTTTATCAATGTGTAATTGACATATGCTATATTAGTTCCAGGTAGACCTTTAATAATTTGATAACTGTATATATTGCAAAGTTACCACAATAAATCTTGTCATCATCAGTGACTACATATAGTTATAGAACACTTTTTTCTGGTGATGAGAACTTTTAATATTTAGTCTATTAGCAACTTTCAAATGTGAAATACAATATTGTTAACTATGCCATTGTAAATAGTACAGCGGTACTATTTTTTATTTATTTACTTACTTATTTATTCATTTATTTATTTATTTAATTTCCCATGGTACTATTTTAAATGTAAAGTGCCATCGTGATGTATCTAGGGCCTGTTATTATTTAATATGTACTTCTCCTCTCTGATTTTTTATAGTAAAATTCTCAAGCTCCTCGTCTGGGCCAATGTCATAAGAAAGGAGTGATGTATTGCGAGTGGTTTGGTTATCTTTCCCTCCCACCTCTTCTACCCCCAATGATTTTCATTAGCCTTCTCCTCCCATCCCTAAAAACAATGTAAAAGTAGTAAGATTCTTTCATATGACACAGTTGAAGGGGTCAATCTTATTAAGTTTCCTGTGGTCCACAGTTCAATGCCAATGACCAAATAATTTAAACTCAAGCAATGGGCTTTGCCAAATTGCAAGAAACTGAGGTCCTATCTTCCCTGTGTTCAGCAAGTTTTGAGAACAAATAGTTCATTAGTCACTGGTTTCCTGACACTGTAGAATTAAGTCAGCCCAGCAACAAATAACCCATTGTTGTCCATACTTTTAAAATATTAATATTAATAGTCAGTTAACCACAAGAGAAGAGTTTTGCACTACTGGCAGACTGTATTTCAGTAAAACCCGAGTTGGTTGATGAATGTCAGTCTTGGGCATTAGAGTCCTTTTTTGGGGAAAAAAGTTATGGAAACTGTAAATTGCAATATATATAACAAGAAGTTTATTGACCCTTGAACTAGGGGTCCAATAAAACATATTTGCTCAAGAACCCAAATGTGAAGAGGGAAAAACTGAAGAAAGAGAAATGAAGGATAAAGGATATGGTGTTTGAATTACAGGAATATTTTTATTTAAGATCCCAGTGTGAATAGGTTTGTCCATAGATGAACAGAAATATTTTGTATGCAGCTGACTGGGGATATACATCATAAAAGAAAGTGTTTTGAGGAAAATTCTAACTTGGCATCGGTTTCTTAGAACTCTGGACTGTAGACAAGATGCGGGAAAGCTACAGAGTGAGAAAGAGGCAGAGAGAGAAAGAGGGAGGGAGGGGAAAAAACAATTCCCTATGTTAAATCTGAAATAAGAGAGAGGCTATGAATCACACTTTAAAAATATCTGAGGAAACTGTTCCAAGAAAGTATGGATCCTCCTTGGAAAATTAACCTCCTGAGTCAATTTGGAAACGCATCAGCCAGGAAATCCAAAGGTTAGACTAAAGTCCCACCCCCACTCCCAGGCTGACTACTGGATGAGTCTTGTGGATCTTCTAATACAATAGATTTCACACCCTTCCCTGCAATCACCAAAGGGGAAATCTGAAAAAGCTTGGAAGGTTGTTTCACCTGAGTTTATTGAAATATTGGGTCCTTCACAAAAGGACCAAGACTCTCTTCCCGTCAGAGTGAATAATAGGCAAGAAACTAGTAATATGCATTCTTCCCAGTAAAACTGTCTCTAAGGCAGATGTTTTATTATACCACGAAAAGAGTTAGTTGAGAAAAAGACTCCCTAACTCCAGGTGAATTCCAAAAGTCTGTGTTTCAAGAGCTTCCTTCATGAAGATCTGCTGTTGTCTGCTGTCTCTCTGATAGTTATGTATCCTGTGAGGGAATAAGACACTTGATAAATTCCACTCAGGGATTCAAGAAATGTTTGTGAAATTGGACTTTCTGCTCTAGCCAAATTATAGAGACATAAAGAAAGAACTGGGGGGAGGGGGACACTAGACAAACAACTTGACTTTCTAATACCCAATGTCAATAATCCATTCTTTCTTTTGGAGAACAAGCCAGGTTAAGAAAAAGCTGTGGTTGATGTCATGTCACTGGGAGGTAACCAAGAAACACTGCAAAAAGGCAATGAAAAGAGAGAGAATATTCAAGATGCAAACAAATTATAGGATGATCATCATATTAACACTACTTCAACTGCACTCTCATTTTAGGTAGAAATGCAGAGCTGAAATTTTAAGTGGACTTGAATTCAAAAATAAGTTTCATAAGCTTGTTTTATGTCTCGTTTCATTTAAAAGACTTTCACAAAAAAAAAATCTAATTAGTTAGATAAGAGTGCCACATCAGATGTTACCCTAAGGTCACTGTTATCTGCAATTCGCAGGAATTTGGCAAATATATTTACAACTTTAAAAAAAATACGGAGGAATAAATACTTTAAATTAAGTACCAGTGCTGTTAAAAACAGATGAAATGATTCTACCTAAAAGTGTATGACTCTCTAATTTCTATTATGCAGATTCATATCCAGGTTTTAATTAAAGTGGATTTATATCAGAAACAGAATTTTAGAGTTGGAGTCACAGAGTTGAAGAGACTTTGAAGATCATGAAATAATAACAATATTTGATCTCATATGATTTTTTTTTCTCACAAAGGCCACTTTGAAGGGATAAATATTTTAAGTAGCACAGGTACTCAATTTATGGAAGTTATTTATGCAATGTATTAACTTGTGGGTTTCCTTATCCAGCATTGCAAAAACCACGTTATTCAAGAATAGGTCAATAGAGGATGACAAAAGGCAGATATTTGTTCTTTGACCTTCAATTTATTAGAATCTTCAGGTTGATCACATGGGAACCAAGAACAAATGAATCTGACTTCCTTTTCATTTGGGAAAACCTGGAATAAGGCTGGAACCCTAAAATCATAGCACAAATGATGGAGAATGTTTGAAAAAATTATTCCTAAAAATTAATTATCAATTTTGAAGCTGGAATCCAGATTGTGGACATATTACTGGAAAAAATGTACACATATAATAAATGTAAAAGTTTACTTTGTACATTCTTATACACCATTGGAAGAATCGATCATTTCCTGCTAGAGTTTTTAATACTTTGTAAGAATTTACTTAAAATGATAGAAAGTTTCATTATAAATTCATAACAATAACCCCCAAAATGTCAAAAATAAGTAAGACCTTTTCATGTCTAACTTTATTCAAAAGCTTTAAAACTTAAAGCAAACATAAATGTTTGGCGCTTTAAAATTAAGCATTCAGAATTACAGTTCTTGTCTATGGCAGATTGGTATTCAAAGGCACCAGCCCTCCTGCTGAGAGCAACTAGAAAAATTGGATAAAAGAGACTTTCCTTTTGGAGAGAAGAGTCACTTAGAGGAAAGTGCACATGGGTGCACTCATCAAACTAGACCACATGTTGGACCACAAAACAAAACTCAAAGAATTTCAAAGGATTTATCATACAGAGTGTGTTCTTTGTCCACATTTAGAAATCAGTAACAACAAAACAGCTATGGAAACCTCAAGTATAAAATCAAACATGGTTCCAAATAATCCATGAGAAAACATAAATAATGAGAAAAATTAGAAAATATTTTTAACTGAATGATAAAATATAGCCTATCAAAGTTTATGGAATTCATATGAAGCAGAGCTAAGTGGGATTTTCTTTTTTTCTTTTTTATTGCTTTTCATTGCATTAAATGTTTATGAGAAAAGAAGAAAAATCTAAAATCAATGACCTAAAATTTCAATTTAAGAAGGGAGAAAAAGATCAGAGTAAAGCCAAAGGAAATAAAAGAAAGGATGGCAATAAAGATAGGAAGTAAAATTAAAAAAAAAAAAAACAATAAAAAAACAGGACCAGAATATCCAAAGCAATCTTGAAAAGAAGAACCAAGGTGGACTATCTACTCTATTTCAAGATTATAAGTTGTAGTGATCAAGATGAGCGGCACTGACCTAGCGTTGACAAATTCATGAAGCAGCATCCTAGATAGCTCAGAAAGATAACTATACTTACATGCTCACTTGATTTTTGATAATGACAGCAAGGCACTTTGATGGGGGAAAGGAAAGTCTTTTCAACAAATGGTGTGGCAGTAAATGGATATGCATGAGGAAAACTTGAGCGTTAATTTTTACCTCATACCATACCCAAAAATAATTTAAAATGGATCACAGACCTAAACACAGAAGTCAAGAACCACATGCTTTTTAAAATTTTTTTTTAAGATTTTATTTATTTATTTGACAGACAGAGATCACAAGTAGGCAGAGAGGCAGGCAGAGAGAGAGGAGGAAGCAGGCTCCCTGCTGAACAGAGAGCCCGATAAAAACCACATGCTTTTAAAGGAAAACATAAGCAAATATTTTGGTCACTCAAAGACAGACAAATATTTCTTACGTCACAGAATTCAATTTCCACAAAAAGACCCCTATAAATTAGGTTTCATCAAAATTAAATTAAATTAAAATGATCTGCTATCAAAACACATTCCAAAAAATAAGTAAATATGCCATGGGGGGAGATAATATTTGGACTAAATATACCAGAGAAAGGACTGCTGTTCAGGATTATATAAAGAATTCTGATAACCCAATAATAGCAAGATAAATGTTGCAGTCAAAAACATCTGGTCAATGATTTAAACATACATTTAACAAAAGAAGAACATAAATGGCCAATAAACAAAAGAAAAAATACTCAATATCATTGGTCATCATGGAAAAGTAAATTGAAACCATGAAATATGGTAACATATCTATCAGAATGACTAAAAAACAGAGGCAATGACAGTACCAAATGTTGGTGAGGATGCAGAGTGACTGGAACTCTTAAACACTGCTGGCAGGGATGTAAAATGGAACAACTTTGGGGGCACCTAGGGAACTCAGTCTGTTAAGTGTCTGACTTCAATTCAGGTCATGATCTCAGGGCACTGAGGTCAAGACCCACATTGGGCTCTACATTCAGCAGGAAGTCTGCTTGTCCCTATGCTCTTTCCCCCACTCATGCTCACTCTCTCTCTCTTTCAAATAAATAAATAATTTTTTTAAAAAAATGGTACATGTTTTGAAAAATTTTGAAAGGTTTTTTTGTAAAAGTAAACATAATTTTACCCGTAGGTATTTTGCTCAAAAACAATGAAAATACATATGCATAATATAAGACATGTACAAGAGTGTTTATAGCAGCTATATTTATAATAGTCCAAAATTAGACAAGTCAGGTGTCCATCAATAGAAATGGGTAAACAGACTATGGTACACTTGAATAGTAAGACATTACTGAGCAATATAAAATAAAAGTACACATAAAAAAACCCATGAAGGAGTCTCAAAAAAAAGTAGGCTGAATGAAAGGAGCCTTGCACAAAAAGCTATAAATTCTAGAACAAACAAAGCTAATCTATGGTGTAAGAATCAGAATTGGTTGACTCTGGGAGGGCAGGGACAGGGGTTGACTGAGAAGGAGCAAAGGGAAATTTCTTTGTATTACACAGGTCTATGTATTTGTCAAAACTCAGTGAATTTACACTTAAGACTGAGCACTTCATTGCATGCAAATTTTGCATCAAAAGAAAATATAAATTTATGAGCAAATAAAAAACTCTTAAGATAAATATGCTGAAATATTTGGAGGTAAGTATACTGATGTATGAAGCTGACTTTTAAATGCACCAAAAAGAATGGATTAGTGGTTGGATGAAGATGTAAATGAATAGATGCGTGACACTGATAAAGCAAGTATAGTAAAATATTAATAGAAGAATCTACATGTTATGTATACGCATTTGTACTATAAAATTCTTTTATTTTACAAAGATTTCATTTATTTATTTGACAGACAGAGATCACAAGTAGGCAGAGAGGCAGGAAGGAAAGCAGATTCCCTGCTGAGCAGAGAGCCCTACTTGGGGTTCAATCCCAGGACCCTGGGATCATGACCTGAGCTGAAGGCAGAGGCTTAACCTACTGAGCCACCTAGGCGCCCCTGCACTATAAAATTCTTTCAACTTTGCTGCATATTTGAAAAAATTATAATAAAATTTTAGAAAAATAAAGGTAAAGACATTTTCACAAACACATTAACACTCAACCTCACCACCAACTGAATTAATTCACTAATAGTTTAGTAAAGAAGATTTGGGGGCAGAAAGAAAATGATCCTAGTTGGAAGAATGGAAATTCAGGAAGAACAAAGTATAACAGAAAATGTCAATACTTGGGTAAATCTAAGTATCATTGACTGAGTAAATAATATATGTAGAATTAAAATATGCAAAACAACAGCATTAAAGGCTGGGGTGTGTGTAGTTAAAATGGTTCTAAGAGCCTCTCATATATTTGGTAATAGCACCAATTTATGTTGGACTAAGTCAGTTACATTTCTTAACATCTAGGGTAAACACTATTACTTTCCTGGGGCTGCCATAACAAATTACCACAAACTGGGTGGCTTAAAACAACAGAATTTATTCTCTCACAGTTCTGGGAGCTAGAAGACCAAATTAAGGTGTTGGCAGGGTCAAGTTCCCTTTGAAGGCTCTAGGGGAGAATCCTTCCTTGTCTCTTCCAGCTTCTTGTGGCTCTTGGCAATCCTCAATGTCTCTTGGCTTACAGCCCTATCATTCCAATATGCACCTCCAACTGTCATATGGTGTTCTTTCCTTGTGTCTCTTTGTGTCTTCTCTTCTTAGATGGACAGCAACCATTGGAATTAGGACCCAACCTGATCCAGTATGACGTCATGGTAATAAATTACAACTGCCAAGACACCATATTCAAATAAGGACACATTCGGAAGTTCTGGGTGGACATGAATTTTGAGGGAATATTTTCCATCCCACATCACCACTGAAAGAAAAGGAGAAGAATACATAACTAATAGACTAATAAATAGGGAAACATAAAATATGAAATATATGCTAATCCAAAAGAAGTAAAAAGAAGAGATTAAAAAGAAACATTGAACAAATGGATAAATAGGAAGCAAATAGTAAGAAAGGGGATTTGAACCCAAATATATTAGTAATTGCATCAAATGGAAATTGACTAAACACTGTCATTGAAATACAAAGATTTTCAGACTAGGGGGAACTCAATTACACGCAGAATTAAATTATATGAAGTAACCACATTGAAGGCAGAACTGTGGTCAGTGGAATTCTATGAAATATAAGAATACAGAGTTTTTGGATGTAAAAGATAAGCAAAATATTATGTAAACACTAATCAGAAGAAAGCTATAGTAACTATACTATTCGCAGACCAAGAAACCTTTAAGACAAGAAGTGTTATTAGTGATAGAGATACATTTCATAATGATGCAAAGTTCAAATCACCAGGAAGATAAAATAATTCTACATGTATGAGCATATAATAACATTACCTCTAATATATAAAGTAAAATTTAAAGAACTTTCAAAACTTGGAGAAATTGACAATCTATATATCTCAGTAACTGACAGGAAGAAAAGATAAAAAAGCCAGTAAAGATACAGACTATTTGAAGAACACAATTAACAAACTTGAACAAACTGACATTTACAAAACACTGCAACCGATGGTTGCATTCTTTTCAAGTACACCTGGAACACTCACTAAAATCTACTAATTGCAGGGTCATAACAAGTGGTCAAAAGATTGCATAGCAATGAACTCTTCTATGAAATGTTCTCTGAATACAATGAAATCAGTGACATATAAATATAAAAAGATTACTAGGAAATGCATAATGTTTGGAAAATAAACAATAAATGATTATAAATGATCCATGATTTAAAAAGAAACCCAAGTGGGAGTAAAGTAATATTTGGAAATGAAGTGAAGGACAATGCAACCATGACATAAAATTTGTGAAATATGGCTAACATGTTCCTAGAAGGCAATGTATACCTTAATTACTGGCATATATTAGTCAACTAAAAACACAAATCAATAAAGAAGAAAGGATAAAGAGAGGGAAAAGATGGAAGAAAAAAAATTAATAAGCTAGAAAACATTCAAAAGTCAAATAAATTAATAAAATTTAAAAAGCTTTAGCAAGATTGAGAATAAAAGAGAGAAAATACAAATTACCGGTGGCAGAGATAAAAGGTAGGGCATTACTAGATGCTATTGAAATTACAAAGATAAGAAGAGGATATTATATTCTTTGACAATAAAATTTGAAAAGTTTATAAAACGGAAAAATTCCTAGAAAAACAAAATTGTGAAATTGTCACAAAAAGGAAAATCTGCATAATTCTATCTCTATTAAAGAAATTGAATCTGTAATTTAAAACTTTCCTACAAGTAAATTTAAGGTCCAGATGGCATCACCGGTGATTTATCCAGATTTTACAAAAACGGGAAATAGAAAAAGAGAAGACACTTTCAATTCATTTTATAAGGCCAACATAACCTTGATACGAAAACCTGAAAGGACGTTTAGAAGAGAGGAAAATGTGGGCCAATGTCTATCACGAATATAGTTGCAAAATCTCACTAAAAGCTTCCGTGGGGTGGTGAACTTGCTACACATAAAAAGGAAAATAGATCATGATTCAGAAGTTTTATTTCAGCATTATAGGTTCATTTAATATATAATTGATGTACTTATCACATTCAGAATCTAATGTTATCATCTCTGTAAATGGATCAAATTTAATAACCATTTATAATTATTAGCTGGAAAAAATTCTTAGCAGTCTAGAAACAGAAAGGAACTACTGTAATTATTTTTCTTTAATTTATAAAAACTTACAGAAAATATTAAGTTTAATGGTAAAATATTCAATGCTTCCCCCTAGGACTAAAAACAGAACAAGGATGCTCCTATCACCACTTCTATCCAACAGTTTCCTAAATATTCCAATTAGTATAAGAAGGTAAGATTTATTAAAAAAAAAGGGGGGGGTATAAGAACTGAAAGGGAGGAAATAAAACTTATTTTTAGAAAAAGAACTATAGAAAATCTAGATAAGTGAATGCTGTAAGTTTGCTGAATACAATATTCAAAAATTAATAGCATTTTAAAATAAATAATTCCTAAATAAGTAGAAAATTAAATTCAAAGACAAAATTAACACGTATATGACATCATTAAACATCAATTATTTAGGAATAAATTTAACAAAAGGTATGAAAAACCTCCATATAATAAGTCACAAAACATTGAGATATAGGAAAAGAATACCTAAGTAAATGGAATAAATGTACTCTACATGCATCAGAAAAAGTTGTTATTTTAAAGACATCAGTTGTCCCCTAACTGACGTATAGATTCAACATAATCCTAACCAAAATCTCAGCAGCCTTTTATTTCAATGAAAATTGACAAATTAATTCTAATATTTAAATGGAAGTGCAGTAGAATGTCAAATACTGGACCAAGATTAGCCCAGACATTCTAGAAGAAAAACAGAATTAAAGGATTTATAATAATACATATTAAAATTATTATAAAGGAATAATCATTAAAACAGTGTGATATTGGTACAAGGTTAGGAAAGTAGACTGCTGGAAATGAACAGAGAAGGATACCTACCCACGTACCTGTAGGATACCTACCTACATATGGATACCTGATTTATGAGAAAGGGACATTTTGGAATGAAAGAACAGTCTTTTCAATAAATGATCCTTGGTCAATTGGATTTTCTAGTGGAAGAAAAAAATGATTCTTGATCACTATTTTGTACTGTAAACAAAAAGATCAATAAGAATTAGATTGCTTGTTGAAATGTGAAAGGTAAAACATTACTTCTAAAAAATAGCATGGATTATTGTATAATCTCAGAAAAGCAAAGTTTTCTTAAAAAGAACATTTAAAAAAGCAGTACATAAAAGAAAAAAATTGGTAGGTTAGAGTGTCAGAAAAACCATTAATAAGAACTACTATATATCAGAAGATATATTTAAGCAAGTAAAAAGTCAAACCATGGATGGCTAGAGTATTTATAATGTGTATAGACTCCTACCTAGTATTTACATGAAGAACTACAAATCAATAAGAAAATTGCAGAAAACACAGATGTTAAAGTGGACTAAGTAACGAATGACACTGATTTCTAAAACAAAACAAAACAAAAAAATAAACAAAAAAACACCAAAAGGAATAGGAATATTTTCTTTTCAAAAGAAGATTATTTAAGTATATTTGCCAATAAATATCTTCAAAAATGTTCCCTCAAACATAAGGGAAACGGAAGATAAAGTCATAATAAAATGATGCTACATCACTATCAAAATGGCTAGCATTAAAAAACTTAAACCAAAATGTTGAGGAAGAACAACTAGAATTCTCATAAGCTGCAGTCTGGAGTGTCAATTGTCATAATCACTTGGGAAATTGAAAGTATCTACTAATGTTAAATATGCACGTGATCCTACGATTTCATGTACAGATGTATACACAACAGAAATTCTGAAGTATGTGCCAAAAATCATGCAGAAGAACAGCCTTGACAGAATCTGTAATGGCTGTAACAGCCAAAAGCTAGGAAACAACCACACCAGCCATGAAAATGTAGAATGAATACCTAAGATGCGAAATTTATATAATGAAATACTCAACACTGAAAACCAATAAATTACCACCACACCTAACAATCTGTATGAATTTTCCCCCAACATGTTAGGTAGAAATGTTAGATACAAAAGATAATATGTAATAAATGACTTCATTTATATAAATGCCTAAAAGAGAAGAGCCAATCTGTGGTGTTAGAAGCAAAGACGATGGTCAGGGAGGAGAAGGTATAGTGTCTGGAAAGGTTTCATGGATGATGGCACTGTTCCATTTTTGCTCTGGGTGATGCTTACTCAGCTGTGTTCATTTTGTGAAAATTCATGAGCTGTACACTTTGACTTGTATACTTTTCTGGATATATTTCATACTTTTTAAAAAAGGCTACTTACAAAATAAAAATGAAATCCACAAGTAATGCATTTTTTCTTACACCTTTCTACCACTTTCCCAAATCAAAACTGCTTGGAAATAAGCAGAACTGGTTGTTGTTGTTGTTGTTGTGTGTGTGTGTGTGTGTGTGTGTGTGTTTCCTTTTATTTGTTATTTTAAAAGCTGCTTTTAGTCTTAAACTAAATATATCTTCTTTGAAATCTGAAATAAAAGTTAAGATCATTTGCACAGTTGTTGGGGAATCACTTAATCCACTTAAAAATGAAATGAAGCCTTCTCATTTGGTTTCACTTTTCCATCTTGAATTAATACAGCTGGTTTATCCCTTGTAAGCTATTCACTATTGTCCCAGTTCCACTTCTGCAGCCCAGTTAGATATTTTGTTTTAGCTGAAGCTTTGACCCTGCCCTGTTCTATACAGACTAAGTTTACTGGGTATTCTGCAGTCCTTGACTGCACAGAGCTGATGTCATTTGCCCTGCATTTATCTGTATTTCTTTCTTAGGCACATGACAGAGTGTGTCTAGTGGTGAGAAGAGTGGTTGGCTTTTAGGGAAGTTTCAGATTTAGGCGAACCCATCATCAAGGACTTAAATATATTCAATTCATGTCTAAAATACATTGTATCTTAGTAGGAGACTATGGTCTGTACCAGTACTTTCTAGAACTGCGATTCTCTAACTCTTTGGTCTCAGAAGCTCCTTACACTCTTAAAAATTATAGAGGACCCCCCCTCCAAGGAGCTTCGGTTTACATGGCTTCTATCTATCAGTATTTATAATACTAGAAACTGAGAAATGTCATATATATGTGTATTATTTTAAAAATAGAAATAATATACTTATGACATCTTAGCATATTCAACATATTTTGATGGAAAATGTTTTTTTTTCCACAACAAAAAAATAGCATTGTTTTACATTTTTGCAAATCTCTTAATGTCTGCTCAACAGAAGACAGCTGGATCCTCATGTCTGCTTCTGCATTCAATCTGCTGAGATGTAAAATATCATGAAGCTTTTAGAAAACTTCACGGTATCTATATGAGAGACTGAGAATGAAAAAAACAAATAAAATCATATATTATTGTGAAAATTCGTTTGGCCTCAAGGACCCTCAAAAGGATCTCGTGGATCCTGCAGGGATCCACGGATCACTTGATCTAGGAAATTTTTAAGATTTCTATTCTGTCTACTATATTTAGTCAATTTTTGTAGATGTTCCATGTGTTCTCTGGGGGAAAAGAAGAGCATTTGTAGGAAATTATACCTATAATGTAATTAATACAAGTGTAACATTAAGTCTGATATGAAATGTATGAACCCCTTTATATAAACTAAGAATTAGCAAGGTATGGCCTGTTTTTGTATCCACCTTGAACTAATTATGCCTTTTACACTATTAAAGGATTGTTAAAATACACACACACACACACAGAAGAATATGTCCAAGAAACTATACATGGCACGGAAAACCTAAAATATTTGTTATTTGGCTTATACAGAAAAATGTTTTCTGACCCCTTAATAAACAAACTACTAATTGTATTACTCAGATAGAACCATATATATTTTTCTTCCGTTTCTGAAAAAACTAATCACATTTGTTAAAAGCCTCCCAGGATGAATACGAGTTTTATGGCAGTTTCAAAAGTTTGAGTTTCATGTTTTGACAAGTAGTTTTTTCCACTTTTAATTTATTCTTGAATTTAATTTTTGCTGGTTTTAATATTGCCACTTAATTTTTTTATATTCCTCAGTTGTTTTTAATGTGTCTCCTTATAAAGGTTGTTTTGTATTTTTTAATATAAAGCATTTTTTTAAAAGATTTTATTTATTTGACAGACAGAGATCACAAGTAGGCAGAGAGGCAGGCAGAGAGAGAGGGGGAAGCAGGCTCCCTGCTGAGCAGAGAGCTCAATGCGGAGCCTGATCCCAGGACTCTGGGATCATGGCCTGAGCCAAAGGCAGAGGCTTTAACCCACTGAGCCACCCAGGCGCCTCTGTATTTTTTAATATAATCTGAGAATATATGACTCTTAGTAAGTTAATTTGGTCCATTTGCATTTGTTATATAAATAAAACTTGCTCTTTCTGCAGTCATCTTAGTATATCTCATGCACTGTTGTTTTGTTAAATTTACTTCTTAAATTTGGCCATCAGCAATGCATATTCTTTAGTTTTCTTAATCCTCTACTAATTTATGAATTGTATGGCCCAGTGTCATACAATCATTAGTAATACCTATGCAAACATTTAGAGCAACAATGTGAAGAATGAAGGTATCTATTCACGAAATTCAAGTAAATGAGAAACAAAAATAGCTATAGCTTCCATTTATTTTACTCTGGGTTATTGTATATATGCATGTATGTATGTATGTATGTATGTATTATGTTCAATTAGCCAGCATATAGCACATCGTTAGTTTTTGATGTTCAACAATTCTTTAGTTGCATATAACACCCTATAGCTTCCATTTGTTATGTCATAAATCAGCCCACATATTCCTCATAGAAGTCCTCTGAGTAGGTAAGAACTCATGGGGCTTAAAGATATTGTCCCCAGTCACCCTCCCAGTGAGTGGCAGGTGTGAAGGTTAAATTGCTGTCTGGCTTCCTCTGTAGTCATCTCATTAACCACAGTGATATACTTTGGGCTCCAGCTCAGCTGGCCAGTCTGTCCCAGAGACTCTGGGTGCACGCTCTTCCCATGCTGCAATCTCTCTCCCATCCTACCATTTTAGAAGGAGCTGTGGTGAATTGTGCCTATGAGATCCATCACTCCCACAGAAGCACTGTGCATTCCTTTGAGGTGTTGGATAGGTTCACTGAAGTCCCAAGACAACTTGGAAGGAAGTACTAAGCTTTCAGGTCTGATGGGGTCCAGTGAGGATTTCTCAGCTCCCAGCTCACAACTGTCCTTTGAAGTCCAAATTCAAGCTACACCTACCTGTGTAGCTCCGGCCACCATATCAATCCATTTTAAGAGGGACTTATTGACCCTCTTAGAACTAAGCTTTTCAAATTTGCAGTATTTACCTAAGTCCAAAGTCTTTGTTTCTCAGTTTCATATTTGTTTTATAATGTATGGTTTTCCTGCCTTTCTCTTTTAGACCATAACCTCCTCAGCACTCAGATGTGTGTTAAAAAAAAATAATAATCCCACAGCATTCTAAATTTGCATGGAGCCAAATAGTTTATAAATGTTCTTGCCTGACTATTCCTTACAACTTTTTAAATAATAAGAAATAAATGTTGTTAACATATAGTTTGAATTTTTTCATTAAATCAATCTAAAAGATGAAGGGACAAATTATGTCATTTATATTCTTTGTCAGCCCCTTGAATCATACCTAACTTTTTCAAACAGCCTACACTTGGCATTGATCTCTGTACATCCTTAGTGGGATGGAGATGGAGGAAAAGGCACCTGACAGGTGCTGACTCACATGCTAGCTCCCAGCAGCAGGCTAGTGTGACTTAGCAGGTTGGAGATGGAAACCCTTGGCCACCAGGCAGGAAGACAGTCTGGAATCCCAAGCGCCTACTTACTCCAGGAAGTCAGCATCCAGCCAGATGTCTAGGGATGCCCACCTCTTCTGTGAACACAGCAACGGGGCCTTCCAGCCAGGAATCTTTTCAAAGCCCTGGCTCTCTTTACCCTCATGGATGAGAGTAAAATCTGGGCTTTCCTATACGAAAAAGTATGAAACCATAGATACCATATTGTGGCTACAAACCTGCCCCCATTTCTAAAGAGACAGCAAGGGCTGATATGACCTTGAGGATGGGGATGGCTTGAGTACTAATTCTGTCACTTACTAGCTGTGAGATTTCTGTGTCACAATTTCTCCATCTATAAAAGGAGTAGTAACAGTACCTCCTTATAGGAATGAACTAATACATGTCAATTACCTCATGCCAGCAGTGAAGCCAACATTTAATATGAGGTCGCCATATAACTATCTTCTTTTCTATTATACTTCCACTGTTTCTTCACCCCCACCTTCCTTTCCTCCTCCTGCATAATTTTCTCCATTACTTAATTTTTAATGTTATCTTTATAAGCAATTTCATACCTTTTGAGAACAAGATGGTCATAGAAATACATTTTTTATGATAAATAAAGAGATGAAGGAAGTGGGAAGGAAGAGAGAGAGGAAGGGAGGGACAGAGGGGAGAAGATGAAAGAATTTCTATGGAATAATTCAGGGCAGACCTTTATTTAAGTTCACTCACTCTCTAGCTTTCTTATGCAAATTCTGGTTTCCTGATCTCTTGGGAAAAGAAAAGATTGGTCCTTTGACTCAGAGAGCTGTGCCTCCTGGATATCTATCCTGTCTCTGGCTGTTGCTCTCTGTCTTTGCCTGTGTCTTGAGGCCACAGTTGGTTAGATACATAGTCACTCCCCCATCCCTAACTGACCAAGACTCCTTTCCTACTGTCAGAATCATTCTCAGCACAGCACTGGGCAATCCCCGCCCATCAGAGTTTGCTTGTAAGATGGAGCAAACACATCACTGCTGGCTTTCCATGTTGATTAACACATCACTATCCCATGGACCCTTCCACTCCTCTGAGCTTCCCTTACGGATTCAACATATTACACCTTTTTGGGAAGGTGGCTCATGATTCTCCTTGTCCATTTGACTAAAGCAGAGTACGGCTCTGTAGTGGGGCTGAAGTGTACTCACCACCTGGAAGGAGCTCTTCAAATAAAACTAATTAAATGTTTAGATAACTTAAGTATTTATGCCTGGCTACTTTCCACAAAGGATTCGAAGACACTGGTTAATTCTTATAAAGAAAGCTTTTAAAACTAGCATAATAGTCTCCCAAAATGGGCATATATATATAATTATTTTTATATATTATGTAATTATAATTATAATATGTCACGTATATAAAATTATTTTGCCGTTGGAAAAGGGAGTCTTGGAATAAAGAAGGTAACATGCACTAATAAAAAATAACACGTGGAACGTGGGTGGCTCAGTCTGTTGCGCATCCGACTGTGATTTTGGCTCAGGTCACGATCTCAGGATCCTGGGATGGATCCCCCAACACCAGGCTCTGTACTCAGTGGGGAGTCTGCTTAGGATTCTCTCCCTCTCCTTCTGAAACCACCCCCCTCATGCATGCCTTGTCTCACTTTCACTCTTAATAAATAAACAAATAAATAGATAGATACTTTAAAAAAGTAACATAATCAAAAATCTTGAAATATTTCAGATTAGGCACTTCATGTTGTTTTGGGGGCACAATACCCAGAGCCTGGGACAAGGAGCTGCTCGGTTTTAGAAGTCAATCAACAAGCATCACCCTAGGGAGGATCTGATATGGGTATCTGACATTTAAGGCTGTGGAAATTGGCCAGAGGGCTCAGGCAGGAGCTGCTTTTCCCTTGCTGTGTTACTTTTAGCTAGTCATTTAATCTTTCTACTCAGAATCTTCTTTTCTGTAAAAGGAAGGAGATATTCGAAGAAGTCACAAAGAAAACTTCCTTTCTGGGTTTTGACCCTTATAAATCCCACATTACAATTTAATCATGTATCTGTTGAATTGATTGACATTTTTTAAAGAGATACTTGAAACTTTTTCTGAGTACCTCTTTCCTCCTTCTCTTCATTTCCAACTCTGTAACAGCTTTAACTCTAAGAATAGAACATGGCATTGAAATGAGCTGTATACTTCTGCATTTACATGGAAAGATCCTTACAGTGGCTTTATTTGCCTGTGTGACGAGAGATTTAGTCCTTTAATTTCAATGTAATAATTCATCCATTGTATTCAACAAGGAGACAAGTGTGTTTCTGATTTTTAAATTATAGTCACAAGAGACACCATTCCAACTGAGCTCTGCTTCCTACTGAGAGACCATGTTCATTTTCCTCTGAAGATTATACACGAACAGTGGTTACTGAAATAAGTGAACTCCTAGAGTCCCTAAAAATAGATACAGGTATGTTTCTTTCCACTTGCATTTAATCTACACAGTAGCAATTCATTTCACAGGCATTAACTCAGGATGGCATGTGTCCTTTGAAGAGGTTCTTGGTTTGGCTGTCCATTGAAATTTGTCTCTGGAGAACATCCCAGAGATCCCTAAAGGCTGTAGAATTAACTCCAGCATAGTATCTCTCTTTCTCCTCCAGTAACTGCCATTTGCTAACTTCCCAATTAATTCTTCCCACCCGCCCTCCACCCACCTACACCCTTGCATACGATCTGTCTTAGTCATTTGACACTATCTACTAGAATCAGCATAGTAGCACCTTGATTAGTATTCACAGTAATTGCTATTTCACAGATCTTTAGTAGAATGTACTTATTTTCTTCCAGCAAATTTTCAGGTTGCTTAAGGTCAAGACCACTTCAATGCAGGAGGAGGTCTTCAATAAACACCTTATCCTAAGATACTTAATTCTTTGTTCTGTCAAGGTTTGATTTAATTCTTCAAATTGTCTTCTATGTAAAAAGACTGCAAAGAGGGAAAGACCATATTAAACACTGCAAGATGAGTTCATAAAAAAAGGATAACTGGGAAGGAGTTTAAAATCAGCAAAGAAAATGTAGAAGTGCTTCTCTACTGGAAAGGTCTGATTCTTCATTAGTGAATGACAAGAGATTTGGGAGGAACTACTTTTTCTAAGGGACTCCAGTTCTATACTTTAATACATAGTATCACAAAAATGCACAAATAAATGTGTGAATACAAATACATAATCACATATATAGCAATAGCTCTGAACTACAAGAAATATGTCCACAGAATAGCTCTGTCTTGGTATATTAGGTAGAAAACATTTTAGAGACAGGAATTATACCTTATTTGACTTTCTGTGTCAGGCTTCTATGATGGTGTCTAGAAATGGTGGTCAATGAATGCATGTTACTGAACAAATAAATAATAATAATAAGTAAGCATTTCAATTACTTGCCATTATTTCACTTAGTGTAATACTCCCTAAAGTGCTACAAGGTATATACATTTATATTCTTATTTGATGGAAAAGATAACTTATATTTAAAATAATAATTTACTTGTCTGAGGTCTGTCCTCAGAGCTCATGATTGCTAGGACCACTAAGACTACTTTTTAAGGTGTTGTCATGAAAACTTCAAAGAAATACTACCGCTCAAAATTTTCCAGAAGATTTTCTTATAGTCATTGGAAACTGATGGCTTTTGCCACTGACAACTTAAAGGTCTGACTACTAAGACAATAGAATAGCTAAATAAATTCCTTATACAGCCATCAAAGGATAGAAAAGAATACAATTTTATAACTTTTGTCTTAGAAAGAGTCCTTTTAGTCATTAACAGAATATTTTATTAGTTAACTGCTATAGGCTCAACTGGATCATTGGCCTTGTCAGATTTTGGATTTTACCTGGTCTTTACCTGGAGGCTGGGTCTCCATTTAGTACAATTTCAACTGATCAGGCAGTACTTTGTTGTCTTTTAGGAAGATCACATAAAAGGCGCTGGCAAGCACAGTATTTCACAGAGTGGGACTGATAGCTGATTTCTTGCTTTCTGCATTAGCCACCTTGTATTTCCTGTGTTGATGCTCAAAACCCCAAATGGTCAGCCTTTACAAACTTATTCTTACTGTTCATTCATCTCACAGTTTATAAAAAGGGTTATTCCTGAATAACTCAATCTAAAAACCCAAGCAAAACTTGAGGGAAAAGATTATCCCTGGGGCAGGAAGCTGCCTGATTGAGTTTCACATTGCATAGAGAAAATAAACCAAATATCCTTTGAAACTTCACTCTAAACATCACTTCTTTTCTTTATAGAACTAAAAATCTGCCCATAATATGTTCTTGCTGGGCCTTCTATAGATTTGCACCATTCAAAAGTGGAGACAGTGTCTCATCTGCAGAGATTCAGAAGTTACTCTTTAAATTTCTGGTTCGAAATTCACATAAGTGAATGAAATGCATGTTGGCCTTTGAATTTCCTTTTTATTAAATATTGTTTCTGATTATAAATAATAGTATTCTCATTCTAGAAAATATGGAAAGTACAAAAGAAAGAATAAAGATGTAGGAAAAGAAACGGTATAATTCCTTTGCTTGGCTGAATTATTTTAAATTAGATCTCATCTTGCTTCAATGGGAAAAGAGGAATTCTTTAAATAAAGGTATAGATAGTTGTTTTGTCTGGAGAGGTAGAGGAACCAAGTAAGTAAACGGAATTTAAAGATTTTTTTATTTGTTTATTTGTCTGAGAAAGAAAGAGAGAGAGCACAAGAAGGGGGAGCAGCAGGCAGAGCAGCCAGAGGAGGCAGAGGGAGAAGCAGCGTCCCTGCTGAGGAAGAAGCCTGATGTGGGACTCAGTCCCAGGACGCTGGGATCATGACCTGAGCCGAAGGCAGCCGCTTAACTGACTGAGTCACCCAGGCACCCCAGTAAATGGAATTCAAAGAAGTATAGAGTACACATGAAATCAAGAGTCAGAGGATGAGACAGATAGTACTTACGTGGAGTTTCAGAGTCCAGGCCCCCACTCTTGGCTACCAGAATCAACAGTGACGGGGAACTGGTCAGAATCAACAATGTACAGCTGTGACAATGCTTTGAATTCCGTAAGTCATTTATCTTATTTCACCCTCCTAACAACATCGTGAAATGGAATTTACTCTCCTTTTTCTAGAGATAAAAAACACTGAGTCGCAGAGTGGTTAAATGGCTTTACCAAAGCCACAAACTGATAAATGATAAAATCAGGGTTACAGACTAAATCTTCTGACCCCTAAACTGGTGCTTGTTCTGTCAGATTTGGCTGCTTCCATGGAAAGGATGATGATCACGATTATAATCATGATAAAGCTAATGTTTATTGAGCTCTTATTATGTGCTTGGCACTGTTCTAAATGCTTTGCATACATTAATTCATTTAATAACATGATGTAATAATCCCCAAAAGTTCACAGTATTAAATTCTTTCTGTGTTTGCAAATATGTAATTCCCTTTGGCATTGTGCAAAGTTATCACCTTCACGGTTCTGGAATCCAGAGAATTTATGCTAGATTGTGTGAAATGCTAGACACAAGCATGGAAGAAGCAGATGGCCACCCTCAGGCCTAGAAAGGAGAAAATGGACCCTGACTAGGGAGAGAAATCAGTATTATTTCATATAATAAAAAAGGCTGATATTGTTTCCTTGACTCAAACATTCCAAACAAAGTAAACCTAGGATTTTTGTCATCTTTTTCTAATTTGGTACCTTCAGGAAGTATAGTTGTGTTTTAATTTGGTTAGCAATAGAATCAGTTTGCAGAGAATTCATGATACTTCATTTAAATTCTGGTTCAGTTGTTTCTATGCAAAACATTTATTAGGAAATAGTATGGGAGTTTTGTTTCAGCAAAAGGCAGCAAAATTTAGTTTTAGTCATGGGTAACATATATACATTATAGATAACCAAAACCTACTCTATAAAATAACTGTTGCAGTTTCTTCAATTATTTCCCCCTTGTTTTGGTTCCTGACCCAGAGGCTCTTACCCAATTCTTAAAAGCAGGTTCACCACCTCCTGTGCCCTGTTTCCCATCCTTTCAGGCAACCTTTCCTTAAACCCATGCTTTGGAAGCCAGCTGATAGGACTGAGTCTCATCATACTGCACACCTCTTGCTTTTTGCCCTGGAAACTTTTGATCAAAGCACAGCTGCTTGTGGGAAATTGTCCGCACTCACTCATCAGCAGCCTGGGGACATAAGGGAGTCAGTGCGCTGGATCACTGGGTCAAAGGTGTGGGTAATGCTATTCTCTTCTACTGTGCAGGTGGGTGATTCTCAGGCCAATGCTACAAGGTTTCTCTGAGGTCCTAATGGAAGGTTGCCCTCATGGTAACAAAAAGAACACTCTTCTACATTGATTTGACCCCCTTCCTTAGTTTATGGTCCACAGTCCCCATTCTTTCACTCTAGAATCACTTCCTAAAATAAACGACCTATATAGGGGCACCTGGGTGGCTCAGTGGGTTAAGCCGCTGCCTTCGGCTCAGGTCATGATCTCAGGGTCCTGGGATCCAGTCCCGCATTGGGCTCTCTCTGCTCAGCAGGGAGCCTGCTTCCTCCTCTCTATCTCTGCCTGCCTCTCTGCCTACTTGTAATCTCTCTCTGTCAAATAAATAAAATCTTTAAAAAAATAAAAATAAAAATAAAAAAATAAACGACCTATATAAAATCCTTCACTCCAGCTCCGTTTTTTGGGGTCTTCCTGGGGGAAACTTGGTCAAGAATAGCCAGTTTTGCAGGTAAAAAAAAAGGGAGGGGTGGATTTGGATCTCTTCCCAGTGAGATGGTGATAAAGACTGTGTTACTGACATAGACCTCCTGGGGATATTCCTGGCTGCAGTAAACATACAATTCCTAAGATTCTCAGGGGGGTAGAAGGGGAGAGAGTATAGTTAAAAGGTGAAGACTTGGCCTCGGGCACTTGAATGGTACTAGACCAGAGATCATCATAAGATTGTGGCATTAGCTGGTTTTATTTTATAAAGAAATGTCTTATAAAGAAAATGACCCCAAATCATCAACTCAAAATACACTGTCAAATCAGAAGGCCTCCATGCTAATATTTTAAGATATCTTAATTTTTGTATCTATAAGTCAGAATCTGTTGAAAAAGCTGATTTAATTATAAGACTAGTAGAATAAATGGGAGACTGAATATATTTTCCTCAATCAGTCATTTATGCAGAATCAGGATTTAGGAGCCCTGAGAGGGACAGAATGGGATCCTAAGACCTAACATAAGAACACTAGCGTGGATGAGCCTAACCAAATGAACTTTCAGATTCTAGGCCAACAGAAGTAGCTTTTTCTTCCTAGGAAACAGCAACCCTCTCTTGCCCAAAGACCCTGAACAGACTCACCTGGGCCAGTTGCTTGTCCTCCTCAAGATCTCTTGATTCTTCTTGTTGGTTCTCACAGGTGGTCGCACAGGCCTGGATGAGAAATACAGTTTCTTCTCTGGGAGAAATTTGCAGACACCCAGAGAACTGCGAGGTTCAACTAATATTTAACAGTAGGCTCTAGGGAAACAGATATAGGAAAGGGTCTTCCTGATATTAGAACAGGAAAGGGTCAACTATAATATTTTATAAGGAAGACATCATGACATGGGCAAACTCTCCAGTAACATGGGGTTTAATGTCCCAGGAAGGACACCTGGAGTAGTTTCTAATACAGAGATGGAATGTCTCTTCACATTTGGACATATTCATGGCCTAGAGAAAATGAGGTAGAAAATGGTGGAACTGTCTTATAGATTATTGAAGACTCAGGGATAGGAAAATATTAGAATACAGTTAGTATGTGAGACAGAGAAGCCACTCGTGGGTGCTTTCATAAGCTCAGCAGTGGCTCTTTGTAAGCCAGAGTTAATGGAAGGTGATGCTGTGTACTTAGTTTCAATAGCGGGGTCAGGATTCTGGAAAGACAGAGGCCACCTGGGGCCACATAACCAAAAGAGGTAAGATGGGCATAACCATCACTGTGGGAACCAAGAAATTCAGCTCCATAATGATAGTAATTCTTGGACCACGGTTTTCTGAGCAATAAGATAGATGAGGAGCTGACTGATATTATGGGGGAAAAATGGGGCTTAAAAGGGAGAAGGCTGAATGTGCACTGCAATGAAAATGCAGAATCTGCTGCCCAGTTTTTGAATTTAAGGCAGTTCACAGATCCAGAATCCCTGGGTTAAAGGAAAGTTCTGTTCCCCAAGAATGGTCCCTTCCATCACATGAAAAGGATACACAATAAATATAGCCACAATCTTTCCCAAAGAGACCTGTGTTCCTAGAATAAATAACCTGGACTCAAGGTGTAGAAGTAGGATTGGTCTCTCACGGTGGTTCTTGCGTCCCACCTGTGGCATGTGTGCTTCCATCTCTGCTGCTTTAGGCTCCGTGGAGTCAGGGAGGAATGTGTCCACTTGCAGACACAGTAAGGGGTCTACTCACCTACGGCAATGATGGCTGCCTGGTTATTTTGGATTCATCAAGCCAACAAAGCAGCAGATCAAGAAAGGAACTGCCATACTGGAGGGGTAAGTGACCCTTATTCCCACAAAGAACAAGAGCTGCTATGACACTATGAAGGCATAAAGTGCCACATCTAGAACTCAAAGGATTTGTCACAATGCCTCTCACCACTTCCAGTGCTATCAATGATTGTCATTGAGCAATCATAGCAATCTGGGGTAGGCGTGGCACCCGGCAAAGGATTGAAACTTTAAGGGATGAAGATCTGTGTTTCTCCACCTGAAAGGCAATCAAATCAGCTGCTGTTTGGCAAGAATGAGGGAAACCTAGAATGACCAGTAGAGTGGGGAGATAGTGATTATTTATGCAAGTTTCATGATTAGTTGTAGCCGAATAGACATAGCTTGCTGTGACCTAAGGTTTTTTGGCAGAATGTGGCTGGCTGCCACCTAGGAGCCTTCATCATGGTGTAGGCTTTAATGAAGAGCACAAGTGGGTTAGGGCAGTGCAAACTATGGCCAGTGTTGTCCCCTCAGGTACTCCAGGGCCTCCTGTCTTCAAGGTTCATTTCTCACTCTCACCACTGCCCTGGAAACCAACTTCACACAGACACAACACGCCAGCAGCCCATCTCAGATGGACCTCATACTTCCAGCTTTCTGCCTGGAGTTGCTTTGATGCTGTGAGGTGGGAATTCTGGAGGAATCTCTCTGGCACTCACACCTACACAGCCTGGGATTGAAAGAGAGCTAATGATGCACAGGACCCTGATAAGGGGAAAAGAGCAAGAAAAGGATCACTGCTCTGCCCTCCCTCTCCTGCAGAGAGAATTCTGAGCCACATTTCAACAGCTGCCTCAGAAAATCCTGGCGGGGTCAAGCGCTTGTTGACCTCAGTGGTAGCCAATCTGAGAACGGTCTCTTGTACTGATGTTCTTTCCTCCTTATTTTACTCCTCCCTGTGCCTCACTTCTGACTCCTAGGATCACCACCTTAAAATCCACTACCTGCACACAAGCCCTGTCTTCTCTCAGCAAAGGAAAACCCAGGATAAGGCACCACTTAATACATTGCTATGTCTCAGGTCAAGTATTATCAACCCAAAGGTAAATGAAATATGCTTATGTCAAATAGGATTTTCTTGATAGTGGACACCCTCCCACACACCATCCTTGAGTCACACTCCCACAGTATTGTTGCTGATTTTTCATTTTACATTATAAATGGGAATTTTAAAGATGGGTTTCAATGGGTTCAAGAATCAAAGGTTAAAGTGGCCGGTCCCCTTTGATCATAGGTGGAGCCTTATATTTTGAATCATTGACAGGTCTGAGATAATCAGGTGTCCTAGGCTGCCTTTCATCTGCTAAATATCCCTAACCCTCCCTCCTTTGTGAAATACACAGCTAGGGTTTGCTGACTAAACCTGACATTGCTTGGGTTCTGCTATGTAAGGATCATATAATTTCACGATTGAGCTTGCAATCACTGTGAAAGACAGTAACATAGGGACTATATAATTTTGTTTTATATGCTACCCTACAAATGGTTGCTTGAAATCTTTTCTATACAATAAAGTATAGCAAATAAGAACAGGTGTGTTAAGGTGAGAAAGAAGCAAAAAGTGTTGGAGCAATTAATCTTCTTCTTCTTCTTATTATTATTATTATTTTTATTATTTTTAGGGCTTGAGTAAACTGGCCCTATTTAGTATCGCAATGAAATAGCTCATGAAGCGCATATTTCGTGCATTTTTTTCTTAAGCCATTTCTCCTAATGGTTGCTAAAAAGTAGAAAAAATTTTCTTCTCCAATTTTGCCTTCTTAGAACCAACTTTCTGACATAACATTAGACAAGCAAAACAGATATTTTGTTCGCAACTTCCCTCCCCATTCAGAATTCTCATGACTGTCACCTTATGTCATCTCCTAGAATGTCTCTGAGGTGCTGGTGTGGCTCACAGTGGCATCACATAAGAGAATCAATAGCCAGTTATTTGTCTCTAGGTCACTTGAGGTAAGCTTGAGACAGGATGGTAATTAATGATTCAGCAGAGGTCAGGAAGGAGAATTACCTATGAAATTGAGCTTGTCCATCATAAAAAAAGCATATATTATAACCAAAATTTATGAACTGAAATATTGTTGGCTATTGTATTAGTTTCCTAGGACTATCATAACAAAATGCCACAAACTAAGGGGCTTAAAACAATAGACATTTATTGTCTCATGGGTCTGGAGTCCAGACATCTGAAATCAAGGTGTTGGCAGGGTCTTGTTCTCTCTGAACAGGCCTTCCTTGACTCTCACAGTTTCTGGTAACTCCAAATCATCTTCCCTCTGTGCATGTCTGTGTGTGACTGTCCCTTTCTCAAAAAGACACCAGTCATACTAGATTAGCACCCACCCTAAGGACCTCATCTTAACTAATGACAACTGCAATGATCCCATTTCTAAACAAAGTCACATTTTGAGGCACTGAGGGATAGGACTTCAACATATCTTCTCATGGAACACAATTTAATTCATAAAAGCTACAGTCGTGGCAACCATCTTACAAACAAACCCTGCAATTTGAAGTTCTCACAATGAATTCCTTTCAACCTGGGAGGACTCTACCATTCATATGAGGTGCTCTAGGGAAGGACATTTTGAAGGGCTATGGGAATGCCAGATACTAGGGTATCATGATTGTCCTTGGTCATGAGTTCACGTACTGCCTGGCATCTCTACTCAACAGAAGAGACAGCCTGCGTTGTATTGCCAGAAAACAAATATTACTATGATTTGAGCTTTCATTTCTTGTCTTTTGTGTGGCTTTTGCATCAACTGCACTTTACCGACAGTAGATCTAATGATGGAAAGAAATCACTAACAATATGATGATGGCACTCCAAAGAAGAAAAAAATCCAAGCCAGTAGCTACATTAGGCCAGAAGAATTTCTGAATGAACTGACTGAACATCAGTACTCCATGGGCAAGGACGGAGTTATCAGAATGTAAGTGAATTTAGATTTTTTTTAAAAAGTATTTCAACAAAAAACTTAGAACAGATTATTGCTACAAGTTGTAAGAATGTCTGTGCTTATAATACTGTTATGCTTTTTTCTCCTTCCATTGGACCTCATTCACAATGAGTTTCTTGTGGTTAAGGATTAGCAGATGCTCCTTCTGGGATATTGGGATTTCTTATGTAAATCACAGAGATCTTTGGTAGAATGTATTAAGTACACAGTCATAGCAGGAGGAAAGAAGTCTGTGGCAGGCCCAAACTCAGCTTTAATCCTAAATAAGTGATAAAGGTCAACAATAGACAATTTGTTGACCTATTTCTGAACAAACCAAACCCATGTTTGAAATGTAGTGAAAAATTAGAAACATCAGCATGGAAAATTTTATGAAAAGGACACTTTAAATATAAATATATATGCACTCATATGCAAATATGCATAGATATATGCAAATATGTATAGATGTGCACACATGAATATATTATACACACACACACACACACACACACACACACACACACACTAACGTATGGGGTTGTGAGGTGCCGGTTCTCAGAAAACATGCAAACAGGTTAGGACCTGTTCTTTTCTCTCATGGTGTTGTCAAAACTTGTTCTGTTTCTAGAGTTGAATGGATCTTGATGTAATTTTTGAGAAATGTCCTGGGGTGGGGCGAGCAACACTAGGGGTGTGGATCCTTGAGAAGAATTATTTACTAAAGCACAACTGAGACTGCTGCAATGTACCAGGAAACAGCAGACAGAAACTTTTCTGAGATATTGTCATCTATACTCATCCTCTGATTTGACTTCCTGAGGAAGCAGCGTGAGCAGGCTGACTATCCTTCCCGGGGCAGTTTGGTCTGGGCAGCCCCAACTTTTGCTGGCTATCCTGACTTAATTACCAAGAACAACATATTTCACTTCAAAAAGTGTTCTGGTTGGACAATAAATTACTGGTTTTCCAACAGAAATGGACTCTAAAGACAAACTAAAATTCTACCTCAGCAACACATCAGAGAGGTCAGTGGAACTCAGTCCACTCATCTGTAAAACAGAAATACTCATAATCACAATACTTATATCCTGGGGTGGTGGCAAGGATTAGATGTGTTGATTAATTAAGAAAGTACTTAGCAGGGGCTCCTGGGTGGCTCAGTGGGTTAAAGCCTCTGCCTTCGGCTCAGGTCATGGTCCCAGGGTCCTAGGATCGAGCCCCGCATCGATCGGGCTCTCTGCTCAGCGGGAAACCTGCTTCCCCCTCTCTCTGCCTGCCTCTCTGCCTACTTGTGATCTCTGTCTGTCAAATAAATAAATAAAATCTTTAAAAAAAAAAAACAAACACAAAGTGCTTAGCGCAGTTCATAGTTATTGCCCAATAAACATTCGTCTTTATTTTTCTTATCACTGTTCGATATCATTTATCACTTTCCAACTTAAAACATCCCCTCCTCATTCCCTCCATATGCAGCCACTACTCTAGTCCCTCTCTGAGGGTGTCTCCAAAGAATTTATAACCTGGATCTCATTCCTTTGTCAGAAGTGCAGCCACTTGCCTTCTTTACCAGTTCTAGCTCCAAGTGTGTCACTTTTCAAACAAACCCTATCATTGCCCACTAATTTTCAACGGAATTTTTGAAAAGAGCTTATCATCCGACTTCTCAGGAAGTCACATCCGTCACTCTGGGGTTGCCAAGAAGGAGGGTGCTGGAATGATTCCTAATCTGTCTTCTGTTCTTTTCTGAGTGGGCGTTCATACTTGTACAGCCTGCGTTTTGGCCAGGAAGGCTTAGCTCTGGTGGGCAGGTTAGGTGGGAAAGTGGTGGAAGTGTAGCCTGGAGCGGATGCCAGAGTGGTGGGGGCACGGCGGCCTGCAGTATCAAGAGTTTCCACCAAGAGAGATGGCAGTGACGCTTTAATTGTCCTCGACACTGAGCTCAGTTCATGGAGAACAGAAAATTATTATTTAAACAGATGGCAAACCTGCCCATCCATAACCAGGCATTTAATGAGATAAAACAGAGCAGCCAGGGCTGGAGGTGTGTGAGTCCAGACCATTTTGGAAGACATCAATTTAATTGCTCTTCTATTTTTGTGAAAGCTGTTCCCAAATGCCTATCTTGCCCTCTATTCTACCTTCCTTCTTCCTCTTTATTTTTATCTTTCTTGCCTTTCTGGTGTTTGGATCACAATCAGATGGACGCTTTCCTTCCCTGACTCCCAATGCCACCGCTTTTGAATTGCAAATCTAATTGGGGCAACCTGGTAAAGTTAGAAGCATATGGAATCATGCTTAGAGAGACATGGGTGTGAATCTCAGCTCCTCTATTAAGTGAATGTTTTCTCTCCCATAAAATGGTCATTAGTGATCGCTATCTCATTGCACTTTTGTGAAGTCTGAAAATGTAATATGTAAAATGTCAATGGGGTTCCTAACTCTTAGTGGGTGCTCAATTAAAAAAAAAAAGTGTGGCTATCATTATTATGACCAAATTTTTTTTGCATGATATTGAATTTAGGTTTCCTGGAGTCACTCTTCTTGATTAATTTTAGGTCTTCAGCCTAAGACCCAGGATCATGCTCAAGGAAATATGATCCCATGGTATAGCCATAACCACTTACTTTCTTGTACTCATCGCCCTACCCGAATTTCTCCTGCTCCCATGCGAAAGCATTGCCCTTTGTAGGAGTAGAAGGTCCACTAGTTGCTACCGATTGGTGAATAAGTTCTGTATACTCGATTCAAATTGGTGAGGTTCAACCCTATGAATGTCTACACGTGTGAAAATTGAATGCCCTAGGTGCAGTGAGTTAGGCGGATGTCATGGCCCCATCTTGCAGGTGCTACCGTCAAGGAGTTAGACCGGGGAAGACATACAAAAGTGATCCTCTCATGGATAAATCATCCTGTTTCTATTCTGTCTTTGAATGTTTTATAAGCCCAATGGTACCCTAATGTTTCTGAAGTTTCCTAGAATTATTTCTGAAATATTCTGGCATCATTTCTTAAGTATTTGAGTACTATTTCTGAAGTACTCCAGTATCAGTCTTTTGAGAAGTTCTTTTATCATGGAACTTCAGTGTAGTTAGGAACAGACTAACTAGGTATAACCTACTTCCCAACACATAAAGGTAAAATTGTAAAATGAATCAGAAGATGATAATACATGAAAGTTAGCAGGGTGCCCATCTGGGAAAAGTGAGACTAAAAATGGAGCATAGGTCAAGATCAGGAATAAGCAGGGTAACATGGGTCACCAAAGCAAAATGAGGGAAAGGCAGAGGGAGGGGACTTCAGGTTCACAGGCTGTCTGACCATGAGTAGTTCCATGCTTGCAGCTTCCAAGGTGTTGTATCCCCCAGGAAGGAAAATTGGGAGGAGAGGCTCCTCCCTGGGCAGGTGAGACAGCAAGAGGAAGGAAGAATACAACGCAGGTACCAGATCAGCACCATCGGGTTTGGACACTGAGCTGCTGCAGGGGCTCCCTTTGAACATCCACTCACTGAGCCAGTGGGTGTGCCTTGCCGGGCTTCATGAGGTGCCACCAGTGACATCCAGTGCACAGCAAGCTTCGTTCCGGCAAACGTAGCCTCTCGCTCCACTTACTTAGCACCCCATCTTTAACTAGCAAAGCAGAACCCTATTGTAAGGTTCTGATTTGTTAAAAATAAATAAATAAAAATAAAAACAAGCCCCAAAGGTAGGCCCTGCATCACCAAACCAAGCCTTAACTTAATTATAGCTTTGGCTCTCCCAGAAATGAAGTCTTAAACCAGTCAATCATAAATGACCTAGTCAGCACTAGTGAGGTGCTCTGCCTCATAGACCCTCTCCATCACCTTGGAGAAGGTGACCTTGTAATAACCAACCTGCTTTCCCATCTAGTAAATGTCCTTGCTCCAGCTCCCTTCTGCCTAGACGTCTTCCTTTTTGTATACCTCCTCAGCAATCTTTGCTACTTGCAAGATTAGATACTGCCTGATTCATGAATCACTGAATAAAGCCAGTAAGATATTTAACATTTACTCATTTTTGTAATGAACTTTCATTTTTTTAAACAGATTTAAGAGATGACATCATTTAGCAATAGTGAGTGCTATGAAAAAATATTGATTAAAAAGCCTTATGATTTTCTTAAGATTTTAGGAGTTCAAAGAATTATAGCTTTTAATATCTAGACTTTTTCTGTTTTCTCTTTCATTACAGGGAAGGGATTTGTGTGTATGTCCTATGTCCTCTCTTCCCAAATCCTGATCTATACCAAACCACAGTATTTTCCTCATCCTTAATAGCTAAAGCATTATCCTAAGAGTTTCAGGCTAAGCTGAGTTCTCTGTGAAATGGGACAGGGTTTTTTTTTTTTTGGGGGGGGTGGTTGTTGTTTTTTCCTGAGACGGAGAGAAACATGCAAGGCACCAGACCCAAATGTGAATGCTTTTCAGTCAGGAACATAAAAGCAGAGCTTAAGACAATACGGGATAGCAGAGCTGGTGACCAAACACAGAAATGTAGGCCCCACTAATGAGAGTGAAGTGCAATTCATTCTTTTAAACATGGAAAGTAAAACTCTTCTGCGGGTTGAATTTAGTCAGAGGCTTTCATGTACAAATAGTCCTTAAGTTATTCAATATATTGCTTACAATCTAAAATTTTATCTCAAGGCATTTTCAGCTTTGTTTGTAAAACAACCTGCTGGATCCTTTTCAAAATTTTGTTCCAGTAGAACCAAATTAACCTCCAGGAATTAAGAGTGAATCTGCCTATCTCTTTATGATCCCTTTTGTTTCCACTACTTTTTTCATACTGAAATGATGGGTGTAGCCCATTGGGTGCAAGTGAAATAGGCTCAGAGACAACTTGTTTGATGACATATGTTCAAGCATTTAAAATTTACTTGAAAGTTTAGGTACACATCTCAACACTAAGCAAACTCATTTGTTAAATTGTTACTTTTCTATTAAATCTTAATTCACCAAACACTTCCTGTGTGGAAGACCCTGAGTGTATAGCTCTTAAGTAACTTTTAGACTATGAAATACAATGTGACACAGTCTATAGTGGAAGAGTGGATAATTTGATATGATTAAAGAAGAGGTGCTTTATCTAGGGGTATTGGAATAGTCTGAACTGAACAAAGGAAAACTCAATATTACTCTTGAAGGAGGAGGAGTTTGCCAGGCTGGTACATGAGAGAAAAACATTCCAGACATCTATAGAAAATATATCAAAACAATGGATATAAAATTTGGTTCGGGGGGGCACCTGAGTGGCTCATTTGGTTAAGAGACTGCCTTCAGCTCAGGTCATGAACCTGGAGTCCCAGGATGGAGTCCCACATCGGGTTCCCTGCTCAGCAGGGAGTCTGCTTCTCTCTCTGACCCTCTCCCCTGTCATGCTCACTTTCTCTCTCAAGTAAATAAATAAAATCTTTTAAAAAAAAAATGGCTCAGGGGCACCTGGGTGGCTCAGTGGGTTAAAGCCTCTGCCTTCAGCTCAGGTCATGATCCCGGGGTCCTGGGATTGAGCCCCACATTGGGCTCTCTGCTCAGCAGGGAGCCTGCTTCCTCCTCTCTCTCTCTGCCTACTTGTGATCTGTCTGTCAAATAAATAAATAAAGTCTTTAAAAAATAAATAAATAAAATAAAATTTGGTTCAACTTTATTTCTTCATGTATAACCCTTGTTTGTAATGAAAACTGGTGTGGTTTCCAAGACTGAGCAGATAGTATAGTTTCAGAAGTTAGGGCACTACTTTTGGAATGATAAAATAATGTTCTATCCCAGTACCTAAATGATACCTAGCACATGGTAGGAATTCAATCAGTATTTGTTAAGTAACTCCTAAATGGATTGTTCAAGGTTTAGTTAACAGGACTGGAGGCCTTGGTCTTGCATTTGATAGATAAAGCCCTTAAGAATATTTGGCTTATCCTGATACTAAATGCACAGTGTTTGGTGTTCAGACACATGGTGGGTACCTAGGTGGCTCAGGCGGTTAAGCATCTGCCTTCGGCTCAGGTCATGATCTCAGGGTCCAGGGATCAAGCCCCTCATTGGGCTCTCTGCTCAGCCGGGAGCCCGTTTCCCCCCTTCTCTGCCTGCCTCTCTGCCTACTTGTGATTTCTCTCTCTGTCAAATGAATAAATAAAACCTTTAAAAAAACAAACAACCCAATAAGAGATACATGGTATAAACTGAGTTACACAGTACAGCTCAAAAGCATGTAACTATCGGTCCCTGGCTGTTAAAGACAGTTTAAATTTCAAACATTCAGTCCTGACCTCCTCATAATATTAATATTAGCTATCAATGCTTGAGCTTCCATTCTTTGTGAGGCCTGAGTCAGGGGCTCTGTATGTACGGCCTTGCACTTCAAACGTGCTTCCGTCATGCACGATGCAGTCACTCATACAGAGAGAGGAGAGGCGTGGCGCCAGTCAAACACAAGGTGTGCAAGTGCTATGGACATTTGCACTTCACTGGTTTTGTGCTGTGGTTTTGAGTCCAGAAATTAGGGTTACTCTGTACTTCATTGACTAAGACTTGCTCTATCACACAGAATCACAGCTCTCTAGAAGGTATAAAATGAAACAGCAGTTAAGAAACAGAAGCACGAGATGCCACCACAGTCCTCCCAGGCTGTTTCCACAAGCCTTCTGTCCAGTTGCTCCATACAAAATGTTTTCCACTTTCACAAGGGTTCTGTCTCCCTGCAGTGCTCTTCTTACATCATCACTGCCTTTCCATGATACTCCAGTCTAAATCAGGGCACCCTTATATTTTTCTTTGGCACTCTGTTATTTTTCCTTATAGCATTTTCTAATTCTGTGTTGTATTTAATATTGTGTTCATTTTGTGGATGTCCATTTCTCCCACAAAGACAGGAGCCACATTTGTTCATGTCTTAGTTGGCTTGGGATGCTGTAACAAAATGCCATTGACTGGGTGGCTCAACCAACAGAAATTTCTTTTTTCTTTTTTTTTTTTTTTTCACAGTTCTGGAGGCTAGGAAGTCTGAGATCATGGTGCCAGCATGGGTGGGTTCTGGTGATTCTTTCGTCCTGGCTTCCGGCTGTATCCTCATGTGGCAGAGAGAGAGAGAGCGAGAGCTTGTAAAAGGACAGGAAAGGAGAGAGGTAGGAAGACAGAGACAGAAAGATAGAGAAAGTGGGCTCCCTAAGGATCCCACCCTAATGACCTTCTCCAATTATCTCCCAGTAGCCCCAACTCCAAATACTATCACGCTGGGAATTAGGGCTTCAATATATGAATTCTGACAGGACACAATTCAGTCTATAGCAGTTCAACAGAAGAGTGTTTGGGAAGGCACCAGGATAGCCCATGAATTTTACTATTGGGCAATGAGAGTTTTAGAAGCAAATATAAGAGCATTTAACTCCTACATTAAATCACCAAAATTACACAATTCACAATCCATACCTCAGTTGAGCTTCTGGCTCTTGATTTTGCTCAGGTCTTCATCTCAGGGTGGTGGTCTTGGGTCATGGGATAGAGACCTGTGTCAGCTCTGTGGATTCTGTTCCTTTCCCTCTCCCTGCTCATGCATACACGCATACATGTGCACACATTCTCTCTCTCTCTCTCAAATAAATAAATCTTAAAAAAAAAAAAAAAGTGCTTGACATATCACAATGAATGGATGGATGCATGGATGGATGGATGGATGGATGGATGCAAAATGTCCAGAGATCCCTATGTCCCTTTGGAAGTTGCTAAATTATAACTGGAACCATGAATAAATGGAGTGCTCCGGCATCAAAGTAAGCATGGACTCTCTATGCCAAGAGGTAAGGGGCTCAGGAGCTGCTGAGAAATCAAGGCTGTGAGTGAAGGAGACAGGAGAGTGAATGCTACGGACCTTGAAATGACACACAAGCCAAACTCTGACTTTTCATTGTCCTTTTCTTTCAAGCAGGGCCAGGATCATGGTTTGTAGGGCTCAGTGAAAAATGAAGATAAAAGACTTCTTCAAGGGGTGCCTGTGTGTCTCAGTGGGTTAAGCTTCTGCCTTCGGCTCAGGTCATGATCTCTGGGTCCTGGCATGGAGCCCCGCATCCGTCTCCCTGCTCAGTGGGGAGCCTGCTTCCCCCTCTCCCTTTCTGCCTGACTCTCTGCCTACTTGTGATCTCTGTCAAATAAATAAATAAAATCTTTAAAAAAGAACAGGAAGAAGTGACATTAAAACTATTTTTTTTCCATAGTCTCTCTCAACTTGTATTGTTTTTGTTATTTAATGTTGTTCTAAAGTAAGGAAAAATTGAGAATTATAATTACTAGCATGAATTTCACTATTCAGCAATGAGAGTTTTAGAAGCAAATATAAGAGCCTTTAACTCCTACACTAAATCACTAAAATTATACAATTCTTAATCCATACCTCATGCCTGCATTTGTATTTCATTCTTACCAGAAGAGTGGAAATGCTGCACAAAGACGAACTCAGTTATTTTTATTTTTTTTTTTTTATTTCTTGATATGTACATGTTTTACCAACACTCTCTGCCTCTGGCCTCTGGATGAGGCAGGAAGGACATGCAGGAAGATCTATAGGGAATTCTGTTTATCTCTTTCCTTCTGGCATCATCATTTTCAGTATGAGAGGTTGACTACTACAGAAAAGTATCAGGAATAAGAAAGGGTTTGGTAGGATTCTTGGTTGGTTGTGTCTTAGAACATCATTGCATTCTTTCTGGTTTCAACAGATGGCTTAGCCTCTGGGGCTGTCAGTGCCTCCACTTAGTTATAAATGTCACACTTACCTTATCCTCAGGATGTGTCTCATCCAACTCCTGCACATTGTGGGCCCACTGGAATTCTGTGCTCTGGGGCATCCAGATGCTACAAGAGAAGGGATAGGAAAGGAACTCACCATCGTGCTCTGCTGTCCCACTGGACTTCCAAAACAGAAGCTCACCATGCTCAACAATGGCCAGAGGGAGAAGAGCCTGGAAGAAGATGGCAGAGGAACCAGACTGTCAGTTATCCGAAATTCTATACATTCTTTCTTCTTTGTCTCCATTTTCTACCCTGTACAATTTTTCACTTTTCTAGGGAGATAGAGATCACTCTGTTGCTACTCCCTCCCTTGATCTCTCTGTTCTAAAACAGCCTATAATAGCCGGGAGAAGTGCTACCTTTTGCCCACTTTTCTAGCTAGTATCAATAAAGCAGGCATGGGTCACCAGCACAGCTGGCTCTCCCCATGGTCTCCCACATAAGACCTTTGCCCTTTGTAGAGACAAACATGTTTGATTTATTTAAAATGGTTTTGAATTTTAAACTGTTTTAATTCAGGTCACATGAATGTAGGCATTAAATTGTTAGATGAGTATAAACATCAGAATTTTTTTTTTTTTTTTTTTGCTAACAACAAAAGACTCTCCTAATTGACACCCCTAAGGAAGAGGTATTTTAAAGGTATATGATTGAAGGGGTGCCTGAATGTCTCAGTTGTTTAGCGTCTGCCTTAGGTTAAAGTCATGATCCCAGGGTCTTGGGCTTGAGCACCATATCAGGCTCCCTGCTCAGCAGGAAGACTGCTTCTTCCTCTCCCACTCCCCCTGCTTATACTCCCTCTCTTGCTGTCTCTCTCCCTGTGTCAAATAAATAAATAAAACCTTTAAAAAAAAAAGATATATGAGGGACGCCTGGGTGGCTCAGTTGGTTAAGCAGCTGCCTTCGGCTCAGGTCATGATCCCAGCGTCCTGGGATCAAGTCCCACATCGGGCTCCTTGATCCGCAGGGAGCCTGCTTCTCCCTCTGACTCTGCCTTCCACTCTGCCTATGCTTGCTCTCACTTGCTCTCTCTCTGACAAATAAATAATAAATAAAATCTTTAAAAAAAAAAAAAGATATATGATTTTAAAAATTCTGCCCTATAAATAATAATAATTGTTAATGATTCCTCATCAGAACAAGCAGAAATAGTTTCATTATTTAAACACTGTATTTTTGAAAATCCTTTAAAAATTATTCCACTATACATCACATAAAAATGTAAGGTAGCATGTGCAAACTGTTTAAAGAGCTTGTTAAAGATTCTTATAATAAGAAAAGCTGGGAAAAGTAGAGTCATATCTTATCAAACCATCTAAGAAATCTTAAGAATGCTGCTTTTCTAGTAATACATAAATATACACGAACATGAGCAAGAATCCAAGTAAAGAAACAGTTCTTATTCATAGGATTGACAGTTTTATTATTACACCAGCCTGAAATAACATATAATGGTGTGTGAGTGTGCACTGGAGTTTCTAAAAGCAGCTTTTAAGATAGGCTTAATGTGAGAAGGGTTCAACTTTCTTCTCTGAATTCTGGAGGATGGGGTCTCCTGGGGATAAAGGGGAAAAGGGGAGATAAACTTTTAATGTAATCTCCATTCTTGCCACAGTTTGTTGTATTTATTTTTTCAGCTATATTTATTGTGTAGCTACCATATGCCAGGATCTGTGGATACAGTGAGGGCCTTAACAAACACATGTTCTGCCTTCAGGGAGCTCAGAGCACAGGCAAAAACCGAAGTATTAGCATGGAGAATGCCACAGGGAAGTAAAAGTATTTAGCAACACTCAGTGGGGACTCTAACAAGACCAAAGGTGGGAGGTCAGGGAAATCTCATAGGAGGAAGAGGTATGGAAAGTAAGGCTTAGGGATAAGTAAGACACAGCCAGGTAGGAACGGGGAAGGGGAGAATGCTGAGTCAGTAGGAATCCTGAAAAATTCCTCCTGGATCTGACTTCCTCACTTTTTGTAAACTGTGAGTTGAAACTCCTTTTAGATGATCAGCGTAGGATTCGCTGAATTCGTAGATATTTCTAGAACTAAAAAAATTAAATACTTGTTATGATATTGGGTTGGTTTGGATTTTTGAGTGCATAAATAATGGATGGGACTGATTCAAAGAGGTAAACCAGTTGGGCACACTTAGTGGGAGCCAGAAGGGACAACAGCTACTCCCAGTAAGCTACGTGAAAAGCAAGTACAGCGCTTCTTCTCTGGGCCACACCGTCTGGCTCCAGAGAACGCCCTTTTCTGGGTGAGGAAGTTGGCAATAAAAGAGGCTCGTCAGTTGGACCTAAATGTGTGTGTAAATCTTGGTGATACGCCTAACTGAAGAAACCAATGATACTTCTATGCTGAGACCTGTGATTGTACCAGGGTTCTCCAGAGAAATAGAACCAATAGGATATATATATACACATATATATTTTTTAAAGATTTTATTTATTTATTTGATAGATAGAGATCACAAGTAGACAGAGAGGCAGGCAGAGAGAGGGGGGAAGCAGGCTCGCTGCTGAGCAGAGAGCCAAATGCAGGGCTTGATCCCAGGACCCTGGGACCATGACCTGAGCCGAAGGCTTTAACCCACTGAGCCACCCAGGCATCCCCCAGTAGGATATATTGATATAGATATATAGAGATTTATTATAGGAATCGGTTCTTCAAGGTATGAAAGCAGAGTTCCAGGACCTGCCATCTGCAAGCTGGAAAACCAGGAAAGCCGATAATATAATGCAGTACCAGCCTGAAGGTCTGAGAACCAGGGCTGCTGATGGTGTAAGTCCCAGTCCAAATCCAAAGGCCTGAAAACCAGAAGTGCCTCTGTCCAAGGGTAGGAGAAGGAGGATGCATAAGCAAAGAGAAAATTCACCCTTCCTTAGTCTTCTTGCTCTATTCAGGTCCTTAACCAACTGGGTAATACCCACCCTCACAGAGGAGGGGTTCTCTTTTTCCTCAAGCCACTGATACAAATGCTAATTTCTTCAGAGATGCCCCCACAGACACTCCCAGAAATAATGTCTCACCAGTTATCTGGGCATCATTTAGACCAATCAAGTCAACACATAAAATGCCAGTCCTTGGCCATCACAATTGTGTGCTAGGCAAACAGAAGAGCTCGTGAAAAGACCCAAGGCTGAAGAGGCACCAGCATCTTTAGGTGACAAGAAATACATAAGTAAGGGTGGGGCCAAGTATAAGGGGTGAATAGTGAAGGAGTCAGAGAGTCAGAGAGTTGAGCCAGTAAGATTTTACGTGTTTTGAGATTTTTAAATACTGTAAATGGAAAGTCAGTTAAAATTGTAAGCAGGGAAATGAAATGAATGCTCTGGCCGCAGTACAGAGGACAGACTCTAGGGAGATCAACACCTAAAGGAAGAAAAGTAATCTAAGGGGGAGAGGAGGAGAGTTGCCCAGTGTTGGAGAGTGGCAGTGGGCGTGACAAGATCTTGGCCTAATACACCTTGGTGTATTATATATAGAAATATATATATATTATATATAGAAAGAGAATTTGATGCCTATAGGGTTATTCCAGAGGTTACTACTACCTGACATGTCAATTTGTGTGTGACATGGAACTAAGTGTTGCCAGAATAATGATCATAGCCTTTTGAAAGGAGAGTTTTGGAAAATAAAAATATCTATTAAGGGGAGAAGGCACTCAAGAGATTTTATGGCTAGAAGGGACCTTGACACTGACTTCAATCCTTCCCATACCAACAGCCATTCCCAATCCCACTCCTCTTAATCTTGTCCTTTCTTTCTGAGCTCTAAATATGAATTAATCCATTATGAAACAGGGCAGTATCCTTGAATGGAGATGGCTGCTTCCGTCTCCAGTGTAAAGCACAGTCAACCTCCAAGACAATCAAGTTGAAAGAGATCTAAGAAAAAGATTAAGCTTCACCCCAAACTCATTTTTACTCATTTTGTTAAGTATTTTTTGAATCAACTGGGAAGTGTTAAGATGCTTATACAAATGATGATGATCATTTTACCTGCCTTTCTTTATTGCCTACTATGTGCTATTTACTTCACAAGCATTTACTTCTGAACTCACATAAACCCTACAGGTTTATTATCTTCATTTTCCAGATGAGCAACATGAGATCAAAGCTAAGTGGACCACAAAGGGAACACAGATCTTCACTTTGTCCTCCTTCATATGGTCTAAGCAACTGATCTATAAGACCAACTGTAACATATTTCAGAAAAAAAATCACTTGAAATATATAGAGTGTGGAGTGCTTTTGTTTCTGTCTTAAGCTTTTTTTTAAATATTCAAAATAATATTTATTTGTGTTTTTTTTTTTCTATGTCTCCAAACATTGTCTTAATCTTTCATTTAAAACTTGGGAGTTTCTAGGGAGGAGTCAAGATGGCGGAGAAGTAGCAAGCTGAGACTGCTTCAGCTAGCTGGAGATCAGCTAGATACCTTATCTAAAGATTGCAAACACCTGAAAATCCATCAGCAGATCGAAGAGAAGAAAAACAGCAATTCTGGAAACAGAAAAACAACCACTTTCTGAAAGGTAGGACCGGCGGAGAAGTGAATCCAAAGCGACGGGAAGATAGACCCCAGGGGGAGGGGCCGGCTCCCGGCAAGCGGCGGAGCAACCGTGCACAAAATCAGGACTTTTAAAAGTCTGTTCCGCTGAGGGACATCGCTCCAGAGGCTAAACCGGGGCGAAGCCCATGCGGGGTCAGCGTGGCCTCAGGTCCCGCAGGGTCACAGAAGGATCGGGGGTGTCTGAGTGTCGCAGAGCTTGCGGGTATTGGAACGGGAAATCCGGCTACAGAGACAGAGCCGACAGTAAGCTCACAGCTCCGTGTTACCTTGAACCGGTCGCAGGCTCGGTGAGCTCGGAGCGCGGCCGGAGGTCAGGCAGACAGGAGTAAATGGGCGCGGTTCTCTGAGCGCGCACTGAGGAGTGTGGCCCTGGGCTCTCGGCTCCTCCGGGCCGGAGACCAGGAGGCCACCATTTGTATTCCCGTCCTCTGGAACTCTACGGAAAGCGCTCAGGGAACAAAAGCTCCTGAAAGCAAACCCGAGCGGATTACTCACCCCGGCCCCGGGTAAGGACGGTGTAATTCCGCATGGGGCAAAGACACTTGAGATTCACTACAACAGGCCCCTCCCCCAGAAGATCAACAACAAGAAATCCAGCCAAGACCAAGTTCACCTACCAAGGAGTGCGGTTTCAATACCAAGGAGAGCAGCAGAATTCCAGAGGAGGAGAAAGCCAAGCACGGAACTCATGGCTTTTTTCCTGTGATTTTTTTTAGTCTTGCAGTTAATTTAATTTTTTCTTTTTCATTTTTTTTTTCTCGCCTTCGGATAAAATTTTTTTTTAACTGTTAACTTTTTATTTTTTAACGATTTTATACTAGTTTATCTAATATATATATTTTTTCTTTTTTACATTTTTCTTAGGTGCATTCTTTTTTTAAAAATTCTTTTCTTTTCTTTTCTTTCTTTTTTTTTCTTTTCTTTTTGTTTTTTTTTTTCTTTCTTCCTTTTTGAACCTCTTTTTATCACCTTTCTCCCCACACAATTTTGGATCTCTTCTAATTTGGTTAAAGCATATTTGCCTGGGGTTGTTGCCACCCTTTTAGTATTTTACTTGCCCCTTCATTTAGTCTTATCTGGACAAAATGACAAGACGTAAAAATTCAACACAAAAAAAAGAACAAGAGGCAGTACCGAAGGCTAGGGACCTAATCAATACAGACATCGGTAATATGTCAGATCTAGAGTTCAGAATGACAATTCTCAAGGTTCTAGCCGGGCTCGAAAAAGGCATGGAAGATATTAGAGAAACCCTCTTGAGAGATATAAAAGCCCTTTCTGGAGAAATAAAAGAACTAAAATCTAACCAAGGTGAAATCAAAAAAGCTATTAATGAGGTGCAATCAAAAATGGAGGCTCTAACTGCTAGGATAAATGAGGCAGAAGAAAGAATTAGTGATATAGAAGACCAAATGACAGAGAATAAAGAAGCTGAGCAAAAGAGGGACAAACAGCTACTGGACCACGAGGGGAGAATTCGAGAGATAAGTGACACCATAAGACGAAACAACATTAGAATAATTGGGATTCCAGAAGAAGAAGAAAGTGTGAGAGGGGAGCAGAAGGTATACTGGAGAGAATTATTGGGGAGAATTTCCCCAATATGGCAAAGGGAACGAGCATCAAAATTCAGGAGGTTCAGAGAATGCCCCTCAAAATCAATAAGAATAGGCCCCACACCCCGTCACCTAATAGTAAAATTTACAAGTCTCAATGACAAAGAGAAAATCCTGAAAGCAGCCCGGGAAAAGAAGTCTGTAACATACAATGGTAAAAATATTAGATTGGCAGCTGACTTATCCACAGAGACCTGGCAGGCCAGAAAGAGCTGGCATGATATTTTCAGAGCACTAAACGAGAAAAACATGCAGCCAAGAATACTATATCCAGCTAGGCTATCATTGAAAATAGAAGGAGAGATTAAAAGCTTCCAGGACAAACAACAACTGAAAGAATTTGCAAATACCAAACCAGCTCTACAGGAAATCTTGAAAGGGGTCCTCTAAGCAAAGAGAGAGCCTACAAGTGGTAGATCAGAAAGGAACAGAGACCATATACAGTAACAGTCACCTTACAGGCAATACAATGGCACTAAATTCATATCTCTCAATAGTTTCCCTGAATGTGAATGGGCTAAATGCCCCTGTCAAAAGACACAGGGTATCAGAATGGATAAAAAAACAAAACCCATCTATATGTTGCCTCCAAGAAACACATTTTAAGCCCGAAGACACCTCCAGATTTAAAGTGAGGGGGTGGAAAAGAATTTACCATGCTAATGGACATCAGAAGAAAGCAGGAGTGGCAATCCTTATATCAGATCAATTAGATTTTAAGCCAAAGACTATAATAAGAGATGAGGAAGGACACTATATCATACTCAAAGGGTCTGTCCAACAAGAAGATTTAACAATTTTAAATATCTATGCCCCCAATGTGGGAGCAGCCAACTATATAAACCAAATAATAACAAAATCAAAGAAACACATCAACAATAATACAATAATAGTAGGGGACTTTAACACTCCCCTCACTGAAATGGACAGGTCATCCAAGCAAAAGATCAGCAAGGAATTAAAGGCCTTAAACGACACACTGGACCAGATGGACATCACAGATATATTCAGAACATTTCATCCCAAAGCAACAGAATACACATTCTTCTCTAGTGCACATGGAACATTCTCCAGAATAGATCACACCCTCGGTCCTAAATCAGGACTCAAACGGTATCAAATGATTGGGTTCATTCCCTGCATATTTTCAGACCACAATGCTCTAAAGCTAGAACTCAACCACAAAAGGAAGTTTGGAAAGAATCCAAATACATGGAGACTAAACAGTATCCTTCTAAAGAATGAATGGGTCAACCGGGAAATTAAAGAAGAATTGAAAAAAATCATGGAAACAAATGATAATGAAAACACAACGGTTCAAAATCTGTGGGACACAACAAAGGCAGTCCTGAGAGGAAAATATATAGCGCTACAAGCCTTTCTCAAGAAACAAGAAAGGTCTCAGGTACACAACCTAACCCTACACCTAAAGGAGCTGGAGAAAGAACAAGAAAGAAACCCTAAGCCCAGCAGGAGAAGAGAAATCATAAAGATCAGAGCAGAAATCAATGAAATAGAAACCAAAAAAACAATAGAACAAATCAACGAAACTAGGAGCTGGTTCTTTGAAAGAATTAATAAAATTGATAAACCCCTGGCCCGACTTACCAAAAAGAAAAGAGAAAGGACCCAAATAAATAAAATCATGAATGAAAGAGGAGAGATCACAACTAACACCAAAGAAATACAAACTATTATAAGAACATACTATGAGCAACTCTACGGCAATAAATTTGACAATCTGGAAGAAATGGATGCATTCCTAGAAACATATAAACTACCACAACTGAGCCAGGAAGAAATAGAAAGCCTTAACAGACCCATAACCAGTAAGGAGATTGAAACAGTCATTAAAAATCTCCAAACAAACAAAAGCCCAGGGCCAGACGGCTTCCCGGGGGAATTCTACCAAACATTTAAAGAAGAACTAATTCCTATTCTCCTGAAACTGTTCCAAAAAATAGAAATGGAAGGAAAACTTCCAAACTCATTTTATGAGGCCAGCATCACCTTGATCCCAAAACCAGACAAGGATCCCACCAAAAAAGAGAGCTATAGACCAATATCGTTGATGAACACAGATGCGAAAATACTCAACAAAATACTAGCCAATAGGATTCAACAGTACATTAAAAGGATTATTCACCACGACCAAGTGGGATTTATTCCAGGGCTGCAAGGTTGGTTCAACATCCGCAAATCAGTCAATGTGATACAACACATCAATAAAAGAAAGAACAAGAACCATAATATACTCTCAATAGATGCTGAAAAAGCATTTGACAAAGTACAACATCCCTTCCTGATCAAAACTCTTCAAAGTGTAGGGATAGAGGGCACATACCTCAATATCATCAAAGCCATCTATGAAAAACCCACCGCAAATATCATTCTCAATGGAGAAAAACTGAAAGCTTTTCCGCTAAGGTCAGGAACACGGCAGGGATGTCCATTATCACCACTGCTATTCAACATCGTACTAGAGGTCCTAGCCTCAGCAATCAGACAACAAAAGGAAATTAAAGGCATCCAAATCGGCAAAGAAGTCAAATTATCACTCTTCGCAGATGATATGATACTATATGTGGAAAACCCAAAAAACTCCACTCCAAAACTGCTAGAACTTATACAGGAATTCAGTAAAGTGTCAGGATATAAAATCAATGCACAGAAATCAGTTGCATTTCTCTACACCAACAGCAAGACAGAAGAAAGAGATATTAAGGAGTCAATCCCATTTACAATTGCATCCAAAACCATAAGATACCTAGGAATAAACCTAACCAAAGAGACACAGAATCTATACTCAGAAAACTATAAAGTACTCATGAAAGAAATTGAGGAAGACACAAAGAAATGGAAAAATGTTCCATGCTCCTGGATTGGAAGGATAAATATTGTGAAAATGTCTATGCTACTTAAAGCAATCTACACATTTAATGCAATTCCTATCAAAGTACCATCCATCTTTTTCAAAGAAATGGAACAAATAATGCTAAAATTTATATGGAACCAGAAAAGACCTCAAATAGCCAAAGGGATATTGAAAAAGAAAGCCAACGTTGGTGGCATCACAATTCCAGACTTCAGGCTCTATTACAAAGCTGTCATCATCAAGACAGCCTGGTACTGGCACAAAAACAGACACATAGATCAATGGAACAGAATAGAGAGCCCAGAAATAGACCCTCAAATCTATGGTCAACTAATCTTCGACAAAGCAGGAAAGAATGTCCAATGGAAAAAAGACAGCCTTTGAAAAGGTGCTGGGAAAATTGGACAGCCATATGCAGAAAAATGAAATTGGACCATTTCCTTACACCACACACAAAAATAGACTCAAAATGGATGAAGGACCTCAATGTACGAAAGGAATCCATCAAAATCCTTGAGGAGAACACGGGCAGCAACCTCTTCGACCTCTGCCGCAGCAACATCTTCCTAGGAACAACGCAAAAGGCAAGGGAAGCAAGGGAAAAAATGAACTACTGGGATTTCATCAAGATCAAAAGCTTTTGCACAGCAAAGGAAACAGTTAACAAAATCAAAAGACAACTGACAGAATGGGAGAAGATATTTGCAAACGACATATCAGATAAAGGACTAGTGTCCAGAATCTATAAAGAACTTAGCAAACTCAACACCCAAAGAACAAATAATCCAATCAAGAAATGGGCAGAGGACATGAACAGACATTTCTGCAAAGAAGACATCCAGATGGCGAACAGACACATGAAAAAGTGCTCCATATCACTCGGCATCAGGGAAATACAAATCAAAACCACAATGAGATATCACCTCACACCAGTCAGAATGGCTAAAATCAACAAGTCAGGAAATGACAGATGCTGGCGAGGATGCGGAGAAAGGGGAACCCTCCTACACTGTTGGTGGGAATGCAAGCTGGTGCAGCCACTCTGGAAAACAGCATGGAGGTTCCTCAAAATGTTGAAAATAGAACTGCCCTATGACCCAGCAATTGCACTATTGGGTATTTACCCTAAAGATACAAATGTAGTGATCCAAAGGGGCACATGCACCCGAATGTTTATAGCAGCAATGTCCACAATAGCCAAACTATGGAAAGAACCTAGATGTCCATCAACAGATGAATGGATCAAGAAGATGTGGTATATATACACAATGGAATACTATGCAGCCATCAAAAGAAATGAAATCTTGCCATTTGCAACAACGTGGATGGAACTAGAGCATATCATGCTTAGCGAAATAAGTCAAGCAGAGAAAGACAACTATCATATGATCTCCCTGATATGAGGAAGTGGTGATACAACATGGAGGCTTAAGTGGGTAGAAGAAGAATAAATGAAACAAGATGGGATTGGGAGGGAGACAAACCATAAGTGACTCTTAATCTCACAAAACAAACTGAGGGTTGCCGGGGGGAGGGGGTTTGGGAGAAGGGGGTGGGATTATGGACATTGGGGAGGGTATGTGATTTGGTGAGTGCTGTGAAGTGTGTAAACCTGGTGATTCACAGACCTGTACCCCTGGGGATAAAAATATATGTTTATCAAAAATAAAAAATTAAAAAAATAAATAAAACTTGGGAGTTTCTACATAAAAGGCTCATGATTATTTAGCTACAATGATATCACTTTTTTTTTTCATTCACTTGTTTGTGCACATTTGGAATGATCTATTGATACAAATAATAACAAATATTCATTCCATTTTATTAGTGAATCAGATTCCATTGAATATATGTGCCACAATTTCTTGGTCAGTAGACAGCTTTCTTGAATGCAGTGAGGTCCGAGTCTTTTCATTTTGAAGTTCCACAGAATGTACTAGAGTGTGATGCCTAGGCATACAACTGGCAAACAGGTGTAAGGAATGTGGAGCTCCAAGGTCATCTTGGCTCAGAAGTAACCCCTTCACAGACACATACTCCATGTGGCCTCATAGAGCAAGCATGTTGGAAAATGTTGCTGAATGGACAACTGCTTCCCAGTGATTATTCTATGCAAAAAGGAGGCCAAAATTGGACAGTTAAAGGTCTGTCATGACTATTCAACCCATCAGTCTTTTCCTTTGTAGCTTCTAACTTTGGAGTCATGCTCAAAAGAATAGTTCTTCACTCAGGGATTAGATAAATAGGCACCAATATTTTTCTAACATTTACAGATCCTCTCAATTTATGATGGGGTTAGATCCCAATAAACCCACTGAAACTTGAAAACATGTTTAATATCCCTAGTCTACCTAACATGACAGCTTAGCCTAGCCTACCTTACATATACTCAGACCACTTACATTAGCCTACAGTTGGGTAAAATCACTTAACATACAGCCTATTTTATTAAAAAAAATGTTGACTAGCACTTGTAACTTATTGACTATTACACAGTATTGTACTACTGCACTGAAAGTGAGAAATAGGATGGTTGTATGGGTACAAAACAGTTTTAAGTGTATCAATTGTTTACTCTCATGACAGTGTGGCACACTAAAACTGCCCTACCAGCATCGCAAGAGAGGATAATCCCAAATGTTACTAGCCCTGTGAAAAGATTCAAATTTAAAATTCCAAGTGTGGTTTCTACTGACTGTATATTGCTTTCACACCATTGTAAAGTCAAAATATCTTTAAGTTGAACCATTGTATGTCAGGGACCCTCTGTACCTGTTATTATATTTTTTTTAATCAGATAGCCAAACCTTAACACCATCCATGTGAATACAGCATTATCTCTACCCACAAATCTGAAAGGACTTTTTAATCAAATACTAAAGTGACACAAATACACACATAACACTTGGTGCTTTCGTTAAACTTTGTCGTATTCTATTTCTTTTTAGTTGTGGGCTCATATCAGCACTGAACAATTTTTTTTTTTTTAGTTTATTTATTTTTGAGAGAGAAAGAGTGTAGGAAGAGGGGCAGAGGGAGTTGGAGAGAGAATCCTCAAGCAGACTCCCCACTGAGCTCAGAGCCTGAGGTAGGGCTTGATCCCAGGCCCCTGAGGTCATGACCTCAGCCAAAATCAAGAGTTGGCTGCTTAACTGACTGAACCACCCAGGTGCCCCAGCAATAGACTATTTTAACTATAAAAGTTCTATAATTAAAAAAAAAATTATCTGTGTCTCCTCCTCCAAAATTAGTCTTATTTTTTTTCAAAAATTTTCCAATTATATACTCATTTATTCTTCTACATAAATTTCTCTCCAAATTTCTACCTCAACCTTAAGATAACCAGTATTAGAGTTTAATTAGTAAATAGATAGACAGATAGATGATGGAGATTTAGGGTAACTTATATATATATATGTATATGTGTGTGTATATATATATATGTATATATATTCTTTTAAGAATTTATTTGAGAGAGAGAGCACAAGTGGGGTAAGGGGCCGAGGAAGAAGCAGACTCCCTGCTGAACAGGGAGTCCAATGAGGGGTTCCATTCCAGGACTCTGGGATCATGACCTGAGCCAAAGGCCACTGAGCCACCCAGACACCAGGGGTAACTGATAAATTTTCAATGCTAATTTCCCTATATAAGAGCCTGGTGTTCATTTATTCAAATTTTCTTAGGTGTCCCTCAGTTATGTTCTCAATTTTGGAAACTTAGTATTAAATATTTCCTGAATGGATCATATCAATATAGTGTGCATATTGTGTGCACTGTACACCTTGCATTAAATGTACTCCTAGATATTTTACTTTATACTTTTGCTACCTAATAAAAATATCTCTCTCACTCTTCTGTTTTAAACAGGTTATTGCTGGTATATGAGAAAGTTAATCACTTATTTTAGAATGTACAGCTTATAATTACTTAGAAGAAATCCATTACTCTCTAGAACCTTCATGACTGGGAATGTGTTGCTGTTGCTTTCATACATGAATGATAGTTTCGATAAATGCAGAATTCTAGGTTCAAAATTTCTTTGTGCTGAGGACTGTGGGGGTGACTCCTACTATCTGACAGCCCTTTTTGTTACTGAGATATCTGGTGCTAACCTTACATTTTCTAGTTTTTGTTCAGCAACTTATTTTTCTCTGTTGGATGCTCATAGAATTTTTACATTACCAGAAAGTAAAACTTTTTATCCAGATACGTTCATGTCCACTCTCTTCATTGATTTTTGTTTTTCTTCTGATGTATCCTAAAATCAAATTTCAACTTAGGATCTTTCAAACAATGATTTAATAATTTTTGTTCCTTTTTCATGTGCCTTGTGAATAAGACAACTTTCTATTATAAAGGTTCTTATTTCCTAGGTATTTCTTCCTTATCTCTTATCTTTTCACCATCAAAATTATCTCATGCTTTTCTTCTAAGTTACAGAAAATTTTGAGACGTGGACTTTTGTCTCACTAATTTATTTTCTTGAAGTGCATAATTTACTCTTCAGTGCCTCCATTGCATTTTATTGTTTTTTAATTAACATATAAGTTTTTTGTTTCAGGGGTACCAGTCTGTGACTCATCAGTCTTAACACAATTCACAGCACTCACCATAGCACAAACTCTCACCAATGTCCATCACCCAGCCATCCTACCCTGCCCCTCATCCCCAGCAACCCTCTGTTTTTTTTTTTTTTTCCCAGATTAAGAGTCTCTTATGGTTTGTCTCCCTCCCCGGTTACATCTTGTTTCATTTTTCCTTCCCTTCCCCCCACGAATCCCCACCCTGCTTCTCAAATTCCCCGTATCAGAGAGATCTTGTGATAATTGCCTTTCTCTGATTGACTTATTTTGCTTAGCATAATACCCTCTAGTTCCATCCACATCGTTGCAAATGGCAAGACTTCATATTTTGATGGCTGCATGGTATTCAATTGTATATATACCACGTCTTCTTTATCCATTCATCTACTGATGGAAAACTAGTTTTTTTTTCCCCATAGTTTGACTATTGTGGGCATTGCTGTTATAAACACATACACTTTTGGATCCATACATTTGTATCTTTAGGGTAAACACCCAGTAGTGCGATTTTTGGATTGTAGAGTAGCTCTATTTTCAACTTTTTGAGGAGCCTCCATACTGTTTTCCAGAATGGCTGCACCAGCTTGCATTCCCACCAACATTGTAGGAGGGTTCCCCTTTCTCTGCAACCTCGCCAACATCTGTCATTTCCTGACTGGTTAATTTTAGCCATTCTGACTGATGTGAGGTGGTATCTCATGGTGGTTTTGATTTGAATTTCCATGATGCCGAGTGATGTGGAGCACTTTTTCTGTGTCTATTGGCCATTTGGATGAGTATTTTCGCATCTGTGTTCATCAAGGATATTGGTCTATAGCTCTCTTTTTTGATGGGATCCTTGTCTGGTTTTGGGATCAAGGTGATGCTGGCCTCATAAAATGAGTTTGGAAGTTTTCCTTCCATTTCTATTTTTTGGAACAGTTTCAGGAGAATAGGTATTAGTTCTTCTTTAAATGTTTGGTAGAATTCCCCCGGGAAGCCGTCTGGCCCTGGGCTTTTGTTTGTTTGGAGATTTTTAATGACTGTTTCAATCTCCTTACTGGTTATGGGTCTGTTAAGGCTTTCTATTTCTTCCTGGCTCAGTTGTGGTAGTTTATATGTTTCTAGGAATGCATCCATTTCTTCCAGATTGTCAAATTTGTTGGCGTAGAGTTGCTCATAGTATGTTCTTATAATAGTTTGTATTTCTTTGGTGTTAGATGTGATCTCTCCTCTTTCGTTCATGATTTTATTTATTTGGGTCCTTTCTCTTTTCTTTTTGATAAGTCTGGCCAGGGGTTTTTCAATTTTATTAATTCTTTCAAAGAACCAGCTCCTAGTTTCGTTGATTTGTTCTATTGTTTTTTGGTTTCTATTTCATTGATTTCTGCTCTGATCTTTATGATTTCTCTTCTCCTGCTGGGCTTAGGGTTTCTTTCTTGTTCTTTCTCCAGCTCCTTTAGGTGTAGGGTTAGGTTGTGTACCTGAGACCTTTCTTGTTTCTTGAGAAAGGCTTGTAGCGCTATATATTTTCCTCTCAGGACTGCCTTTGTTGTGTCCCACAGATTTTGAACTGTTGTGTTTTCATTATCATTTGTTTCCATGATTTTTTTCAATTCTTCTTTAATTTCCCGGTTGACCCATTCATTCTTTAGAAGGATGCTGTTTAGTCTCCATGTATTTGGATTCTTTCCAAACTTCCTTTTGTGGTTGAGTTCTAGCTTTAGAGCATTGTGGTCTGAAAATATGCAGGGAATGAACCCAATCATTTGATACCGTTTGAGTCCTGATTTAGGACCGAGGATGTGATCTATTCTGGAGAATGTTCCATGTGCACTAGAGAAGAATGTGTATTCTGTTGCTTTGGGATGAAATATTCTGAATATATCTGTGATGTCCATCTGGTCCAGTGTGTCGTTTAAGGCCTTTATTTCCTTGCTGATCTTTTGCTTGGATGACCTGTCCATTTCAGTGAGGGGAATGTTAAAGTCCCCTACTATTATTGTATTATTGTTGATGTGTTTCTTTGATTTTGTTATTAATTGGTTTATATAGTTGGCTGCTCCCACATTGGGGGCATAGATATTTAAAATTGTTAAATCTTCTTGTTGGACAGACCCTTTGAGTATGATATAGTGTCCTTCCTCATCTCTTATTATAGTCTTTGGCTTAAAATCTAATTGATCTGATATAAGGATTGCCACTTCTGCTTTCTTCTGATGTCCATTAGCATGGTAAATTCTTTTCCACCCCCTCACTTTAAATCTGGAGGTGTCTTCGGGCTTAAAATGAGTTTCTTGGAGGCAACATATAGATGGGTTTTGTTTTTTTATCCATTCTGATACCCTGTGTCTTTTGACAGGGGCATTTAGCCCAATAACATTCAGGGTAACTATTGAGAGATATGAATTTAGTGCCATTGTATTGCCTGTAAGGTGACTGTTACTGTATATGGTCTCTGTTCCTTTCTGATCTACCACTTGTAGGCTCTCTCTTTGCTTAGAGGACCCCTTTCAAGATTTCCTGTAGAGCTGGTTTGGTGTTTGCAAATTCTTTCAGTTGTTGTTTGTCCTGGAAGCTTTTAATCTCTCCTTCTATTTTCAATGATAGCCTAGCTGGATATAGTATTCTTGGCTGCATGTTTTTCTCGTTTAGTGCTCTGAAAATATCATGCGAGCTCTTTCTGGCCTGCCAGGTCTCTGTGGATAAGTCAGCTGCCAATCTAATATTTTTACCATTGTATGTTACAGACTTCTTTTCCCGGGCTGCTTTCAGGATTTTCTCTTTGTCACTGAGACTTGTAAATTTTACTATTAGGTGACAGGGTGTGGGCGTATTCTTATTGATTTTGAGGGGCGTTCTCTGAACCTCCTGAATTTTGATGCTCGTTCCCTTTGCCATATTGGGGAAATTCTCCCCAATAATTCTCCAGTATACCTTCTGCTCCCCTCTGTCTTTCTTCTTCTTCTGGAATCCCAATTATTCTAATGTTGTTTCGTCTTATGGTGTCACTTATCTCTCGAATTCTCCCCTCGTGGTCCAGTAGCTGTTTGTCTCTTTTGCTTAGCTTCTTTATTCTCTGTCATTTGGTCTTCTATATCACTAATTCTTTCTTCTGCCTCATTTATCCTAGCAGTGAGAGCCTCCATTTTTTATTGCACCTCATTAATAGCTTTTTTGATTTCAACTTGGTTAGATTTTAGTTCCTTTATTTCTCCAGAAAGGACTTTTATATCTCTCGAGAGGGTTTCTCTAATATCTTCCATGCCTTTTTCGAGCCCGGCTAGAACCTTGAGAATTGTCATTCTGAACTCTAGATCTGACATATTACCAATGTCTGTATTGATTAGGTCCCTAGCCTTCAGTACTGCCTCTTGTTCTTTTTTTTGTGTTGAATTTTTCCATCTTGTCATTTTGTATATGAAGGAGCAAGTAAAATACTAAAAGGGTGGCAACAAACCAGGAAAATATGCTTTAACCAAATTAGAAGAGATCCCAAATCGTGAGGGGGGCGAAAGGGGATAAAAAGAGGTTCAAAAAGGAAGAAAGAAAAAAAAGAAAAAAGGAAAAAAAAAAGAAAAGAATTTAAAAAATGAAAATAAATAAGAAAAATATAAAAAAAGAAAAAATATATATATTGGATAAACTAGTTAAAAAACGTTAAAAAAGAAAAAGGTAAAAGTTAAAAAGAAAATTTACCAGAAGGCGAGAAAAAAAAAACAAAAATGAAAAAGAAAAAAATTTAATTAACTGCAAGACTAAAAAAAATCACAAGGAAAAAGCCATGAGTTCTGTGCTTCCAGGACAAACAAAAACTGAAAGAATTTGCAAACACCAAACCAGCTCTACAGGAAATCTTGAAAGGGGTCCTCTAATTAAAGAGAGAGCCTGCTACTTCTCCGCCATCTTGACTCATCCTCCTTCTGCCCATTTCTTGATTGAATTATTTGTTCTTTGGGTTTTGCGTTTGATAAGTTCTTTATAGATTTTGGATACTAGCCCTTTATCCGGTATGTCATTTGCAAATATCTTCTCCCATTCTTTTGGTTTTCTTTGCTGTGCAAAAGCTTTTGATCTTGATGAAATCCCAATAGTTCATTTTTGCCCTTGCTTCCTTTGCCTTTTGCAAAGTTTCTAGGAAGAAGTTCCAGCAGCTGAGGTTGAAGAGGTTGCTGTTTGTGTTCTCCTCAAGTATTTTGATGGATTCCTCTCTGACATTGAGGTCTTTCATCCATTTTGAGGCTATTTTTGTGTGTGGTGTAATGAAATGGTCCATCCACTGCATTTTAATTTGGGGAATTTAAAAAGTCTGAAGGCAAGGTTTATTTTATGTAATTGGTGCAGTTAAGCAACAATTCAGAAAACAATTAGACATACATTTTTTTAAATTTTCCTGTTAACATTTTAGTAGGTTTACTTCCTGGTTGATATTTACTCTAAATACCTTAGATTGGTGCCTGTATTAGGAATTAATAAGTGTTTCATAAGAACAATTTTATTCTTATTATTTATTTTTATAAATAAATATTTATTATTTATTTGTGAGAATAAATATTTAATGTTTATTATTTATTTGTGAGAGGGAGAGAATGTGAGCATGAGCAGCCAGGGGAGGGACATAAGATAAGCAGACTTTGCACTGAGTGTGGGCCCTAACACAGGGCTCAATCCCAGGACAATGAGATCATGACCTGAGCCAAAATCAGATGCTTAATTGACTGAGCCACTCAGGTGCCCAAAGAATGATGTTTTTATAACTGAAAGTTTGTACCCTTTTACCAAACTCTCTGTATTTCCCCCCACCCTCAGCCAGGGGCAACCACGTTTCTATGTTTCTATGAGCTCAATAAGTGATACCATGCAGTATTTGTCTCTCTGAGGATCTAACGTATAACACCGTGACTATAGCTGATAACACTGTTTGTGTAACTGAAATTTCCAAAGAAAGTAGAACTTAAATGTTCTCACCAAAGGAAAAAAAAAAAAAGTATCTGGGGTGATGAATACGTTGATTCAATGTGGGGAAATGGTTCACAATGACTACGTGTATCAGATCATGTTGTACACCTTAAATATCTTACAAATTTGTTAACTGTATCTCTGTAAAGCCGGGAGGAAAAAAGAATATTCTTTTTCTTGCAGTTTACCCACCCTCAACATGATAATCATGTTTGTTTAGTTCTGCTAAAATAAGTATCAGAAATTATCCCCGTACACCACGTATTGTCCCTAACAAAAGCAGAGGGGGGTTACTTTCAACCGCTTCACTGGATTCAGAGTCCATTTTCCATTTGTGAGGTGGTGAGGGAACTATAACCAGAAGGATTCACAGCTGCCACTTGTTTATGGTGGAGACCCAGTATGCACAGACTCCGCCTGCTTCTCTAACTGGTATGACTGTCTTACTGAGAGGACCCTGTGGTAACCTCCTGCTTCACTCATACTCAACAGGCTTTTCCCACCAAACAAAAGGCAGAACTGCCACTTTCTCAAGTTCTGGCTAAAGGAAAGTTAACTTCTTTTTTTTGTAATCAGATCTCTTGTGGTAGCCCAATAGTAGCTGGGGCATTGCTCCCTGTCCCTCACTATAAACAACTCTCATATGGAGCCCACTGTCTCCGTGGTCTCATTAAAGTTGGAACACCATCCAGGCAAAGCATAGGGCAGGCAATGGCCCTGGCCTCTGGTCCTGGGCACAGCAGTTGTAAAGTTAGAAGTTCTTTCTGGCCTTTCCTAGCCTATTATCATCTACAACTCCCTCCTCTCTCATCCTAGGGATTTCCCCCTTATCTGTGGGTTACTGTCCTTTTAATAAGTTCCACATAGGCTTTTCCTTTGCGAGGATAAGTCAAGCTGGTTCATTCTCACCTATGTTAGGTCTCATGTGGATTCCACATTCCTGAATTCCCTCCAAAATTTTTTTTAAGATTTTATTGATTTATTTGACAGAGAGAGAGTGAAAAAGAGAGAGTACAAGTAGGGGAGCAGCAAGCATAGGGAGAGGGAGAAGCAGATGTCTCACTGAGCAGGGAGCCCAGTAAGGATCTTGATCCCAGGATGGTGGGATTCTGACCTGAGCTGAAGGCAGATGCTTAACTGACTGAGCCCCCCAGGTGCCCCTAAATTGCTGTTTTGTGAATAGTGTGAGCTCTTTCTGGTTTTTTTTTTTTTTTTTAATTTCCTTGAATGCTTAATCCAATCTTTTTCTCATTTTCTATTTCTTTGGCCATATCAGTGGAGATATCAGAGAAGAGGATGTTAAATGTGTGAGATCAACTTATTATCTCGAACTAAAGTCTACATTTCTGTATTAGTTTTCCTATTCTAGTCCCATGAACCTTAAATAAAAGTATTTTATACCATTCACCTAAAGAAAATAAAGAAAAAAGGAAAAAAAGAGAAGGAAGAGGAAAGGAAGGAAGGAAAGTAGGAAGGTAGGGAGGGAAGGAGAAAAGAGGGAAAAGTATGTAGGTATCAAAGCCATCAAAACACCACAGTAACTGGCAAATGTTCCAATGATTAACTTTTTCTAACCAACAGAAGTTTGATAGCCAGTAAAAGCAGTGGTGGAAACCTCGTAATTTGAAAATAGTCTGAAGGAAAAGTTAGAGTAAAAAGAAAAGTACTGATGTATGTCTAATTTCACTACCCAAAATAAATGCTTCAATCTGCCCAACTCGCCCTCTGAATCTACAACAAACCAAAGTCAACGCTGTCCTTTGAATAGCCTCATGTTGAGGTCTTCAGTCTTTGTGGAAGTCCCTAGAGTAGCTTTAATTTCAAGGATTCTCATTCCACAGCATGACAGCTTGTTAGGGTGTTGCGGACCAAGTCAATCCCTCCAGGTTCACAATACCATCTTTTAGATTACAAAACCGCACTTAAACTCAGACAGAGCAACTCCAGGCACTCTTGCTCGGTTCTGTGGCCTGCTGGCACGAGAACTCTTGGAAGACAGATTGGTGTCCTGCAGCAGTTCACTGTGCTGGGTGGACCTGAATTCTCCCTGGCACTGGCTCCAGCTGTCCTCCCTTCACACACGGCTGCCTGGCCCTGCCCCCAGAGCTCTGCCTGCATCCCCAGTCACCTGGTATACCCTTTATTCCCGTGCCTCTTAAAGAATTCCCATTTAAAACAGTCAAATGAAATAAATGTTCTCAAAGTTCACTTGTAAGCACACACCACCATTAAAAAATTAAGTTCCAAATACTTTAATAAATTATGGTATACTACCATGTAGCCACTAAAAATGTTTATGAGAATATTTTTAATAGAAAATTTTAATGACATGGGAAAATTCTATAACATAAAACAAAAATAGAGGATATACAGGGAAGTACATAATAGCAACTGCAGAAAAGGAAAAGGCATTCAAACAAGAGTGAAAAAGAATATACCAAGATCCTAAACAGTTGCTGCTTCAGGATGGTAGTATTAGGCATAATGTTTATTTTTTCCAAGTTAATACCTCCAAATTTCCATTAAATGCACTTTATTAGGTGATTTGTATTTTTTAATTCTTTAGGAACATCAAATTTTTAATTATTTGAAATGTCAAGGTCACTACATATTATAAACTTCTCTGCATAGTATGATTTAACTAAACAATGTAGACTTAAAAGACATGATGAAAATATGGGAAAATAGTAATAGGCATTCTCTTCCTAGGTGACATAATGGTGATTGTTACTTTTATTTAATTTCAAAATGCACCTCTATTTTCAGACCGTACGTACCTGTGGTATGTTAATTTTATATTAGAAAATAATGTGCTTGGGTGGCTCAGTGGTTAAGCAGCTGCCTTCGGCTCAGGTCATGACCCCAGAGTCCTGGGACTGAGCCCTGCATGGGGCTCCCTGCTCAGCAAGAAGTCGTCTTCTCCCTCTACCACTCCCTCTGCTTGTGTTCCCTCTCTCACTGTCAAATAAATCAATAAAATCTTAAAAAAAATGTGTAAAACAAGAGAAACAAGAGAACCACTATGATCCTAAAAAACCAGTGTGCTCCAAGTGCTCTAGACAAGTTAGAGTTGTCTTCAAAAATTAAAAATTTTCACTTTATCTCAAGATAATGTATTTCACACTCCCTAATTCACAAGTGGCAAATAGTTTCCCAGAAATATTCTTATCCTAACGTGAAGTCAACCCCAAATGAGGGGAAATCCTTTGAGAAAAGGAAAAAAAGAAAAGTCTAGTGAGAGGCTCATCATTAAACAAGGGTCCTAGCAGGAGACTCGGGCAGAACGGAACCCTTGCTAACGTGCACATCCGACTAAAAGTCCACACCATGTGAAGGAACTATCTGCATTCTGCATAAATTAGAAAACCTAATAGGCTTTTTTTTTTTTTTGAAATTTGAGAAATAAATGGAGGGAATATATATTATGAAACATTAAATGTACCACAGAGTGTTTGATTTATATCACCAAAATAATTGGTTCCTTTGCTTCAAAATTGCCAATTTTCAGCTAAAGATTTTAACAGGCTGAAGGTTGCTTTTCTTTTTTGCACTTTTCACCAAAATCAGGAAGAGGAAAAATCTCCAAACAAAATAAAACCATGAAATCTTCAAATTTTTAAAGCTGAAATTACAGCCTACTGTTTATTTTTCTTTGTGCTCCCACTGAGCTAATTAAACAAAGAACTCAATATTCAAAGCTAATTTGGGAAAAGAAAGAGAGGGCACAGCCAGTTGGGATTTGGCCCAAGGACCAATAAATATGGAAGACAATAACAGTTTCCATTACGACTTTATATTCATTCACTAAACTTCTCAAGATAGTAAAATGAATTAATGGGGAAGGGGAAAAAAGAAAATCTCGTAATTATCTCACTTAGTGCTAGAGAAATTATAGCTATTAAAAGGAAAAATTTAAAGTGATTACATTTTAAAATTCATTAGCTTCCAAAGAGGGATCTTCATTTACTATTTTCAAATTGAATTCTAGTGCTGTATATTTTTTCTTAATATTCTTATTTTTCTACTTTATATCCCATCCCCCCAAAATAATTTACTCAAATAAATGATAGGGGAGTTTTTATCTCTTTCTAATATTATATTTAAAAGCTTTGCTAAATTTAGGTAAACATTATAATGCGTGAAATATTTCATCAAGAAAAGCTACACATTTTTCTAACTCCCTTTTAGTTCTATAATTTGTTTTCCTATTTTAAAATAAAATATTAAATTAAAAAATAATATATTTTTATTATTTAAACATTCAAATACAGTTAAAAAAGAAATTCCTCTCTCTCATTTCTTCTCCCTTCAGATTTAAGTATTAGGTATGTGTCTTTCCACATCTCTTTTTATAATCTACAAACACACACATACAGAGATAGGGGTGTGTATTTTTGTAGGTAATGCTCTGGATATAATTTCATAACTTAATTTCTTCATTTCTTCTCTTATCCTTTCATGTGGATGTACTTCTTATCAGAATAAGTAGATCAATCCCATTCTTCTCAAGGGAAGCAGGCAATTTCATTTTATAACTGTACCATAATTTAACCAAATAAAATCGTCATTGATTAGAGTGTTGATTTTAAGTCTTAAATGAGTACATGCACATATTTAAAAGGTCAAACCACATGGAATAATCTAAAACAAAAAGTTAAGCCCCCTCCTCTTCTGAAAGATGAGTTTTAGTCAGTTTGTTTTTTTAAAGACTTCTGGTGGATAACATTGTAACTTTTAAATAATAAATGCGTGTTTCTTAATGCGCTACTTGACACAGTGTTAATTTTAATTTAAATGGAAATGTTAGCTTATCTACAACCACCTCCTGTTTTGCTTCCCCTTCCCCTTTGTCCTCATTTTATTTCCTTTCATGCTGTTAAATTTTGTAAATTTTATATTGTTTTGTTTGATAAATATAATGAACTCTTCCCTGATCAGCGTGTAAAGGGATTCTAAGATCCCAAAGGCAATGAGACAGCATCCCCCATATTTTGACTGGGTTTGGATTATTTGCTGCAGAGCCTTACAGTGTGATGAGCTCCTAAGAACAGGGTCCTAGGTACATGCACACAATTTCCCCAAACACGGAGGTTCTAAAGACTTTTCTTTTTTCTTTTTTTAAATTTTTTTTAGCTTTTATAGCTGAGTTCATGTTAAATAGAACAGTAACAAGGTATTATCACTGAAATATTGGCCCAAACTTGCAACTCAAAAACTGTGTGACTACAACCAGGCCCTACCATTTTCTTGTCCACACTCTTCTCATTTGCAGACTGAGAGTTAAACTAGCTCATGTCTGCTTCCATTGGCATTTTAACATTCGAAATCATTGACTACTACACAGACACGTGCTGCAGGTTTATGGACAGTGCAGTCCTAGAAGCAGACTTCTAACAATCCTTATTTCCAACTCCACTTTTCTAAATGACCGCAAGTTATTGTGTGAGTCTTGGTCTCCTTCGTGTCTTCATTATTCCTGGTACTTGGAAAACTTTGAAAATATGAGGCAACCATCATTGATGGCTTTATAGGTTGTTTTTGTTTGTAGCAAAGAAAACCACGCCTATTAAATTCTAGCATGTGCATCTTAAAATGTAAAATGATCATTCATCCCTCTCCACAATAATCAGAGACAATCTGGAGAAAGCTGGGATGTAGGAATATGTCGTACTAAACAGAGCAACCAGCATTTTCTTCTGCACTTGCCAGCCAGAACCTATCAGAATAGGTTCTGATAGGTTCTGGCTGGAATGAGAATCATTCTCATTTTTATCTTTCTTCTAATGGTTATAGAGATGGAGGTGTGGGAGATGTTGATCCAAAAGGCTAGATCTGGGCACACAAAGCAGAAGGTCCTACGTAACTCAATCAGGACCTTTAAGCAGGCCTTCTAGCCATTCCATCAGGTCAGAAAATATTGCTGGTAGATCTACCAGAGCCAATATAATCTCGATGTTTCTCTCTCTTTTTCTTACCAGAGGAGACCAACCCAACATTTTGGCCTTATCAGCCCCCGCAGATGCTGCTCAGTGTCTCTTCCTGCCAGTTTTGGCTCAGCATGGTGTCTCCTGGGCCCACTGACTGTCGGTTGCTATAACAACATTGAGCAGAGGAGGAAGGCCTGGCGGAGCAGTGGTTGGGCCAGGTGGAGAGGAGGAGGTAGAACAGAGTGGAGCCACAAAGAGTCCCGTGTCCCGAGTCCCAGCAAGAATGATCAGGAGGCAGGTGGCCACAGGAAAAGAGGAAGCTGCTACAAGGTTAGGGGTGATATGGAAGCAGCAGAACCAGTTATTGCAAATTAGCAGACTCTGGCCTCAGATGCTGCCGAACTTAAAGAGAAGGAGGAAAAAGCTGGTGCAGAAAAGTGGAAAGAGAAAATAGAAAAGTAAGAGAAACAGTACAGAGAAAGCAATTTTAAAAAGTGGGGAAAAAAGGAGGCATTTCTGCAACTGGAAAGATGTCAACTTCAAATATTGCGAATATATTGAAAACATCCTTCGTGGTCCATTTCTTCTTGGAATAGCATGACTTTAACATGAAACTGGAGAAAAAGGAGAGATCAACTTCAGGACAGAAATGATATGCACCAGTCTTGGTTATGACAGATTACTGGTTCAGGCCCTATTTAAATTTGTGAACTGTGGTTGGAAATACCTAATTTGCCTTCCTCAGTGAATTGTTAATAACTTCAAAGAGTTGTTGAATATTCAAATGCTTGCTAAATTCTAAAACATTCTACCAATGTAGGTACTCATCATTGTCTCTTGATTTTATCATTATCAATATTTAATATGCTTCTCTTTTACCCTCCCAATCTCCTTTACACTATCTTTGGAAGTTTTTTTTTTTTTTCATTAGTTATAGGATATTTGGATTCGTATATTTTTCTTATTGGAGCAAATGAGATTTACAATCAAATGAAGCTAGATAGCGTCCATCTGCCATAGTTACTATCTCTAGAAATGAAATAAATTTGGAACCTAATTCAATTCCAATAGCATTCTCTAATACATTTAATTAAAAAATTCTTTATGTTGTATATCTTTGATGGATTTCCTTTTCCATGAACCAAAATTTCACCCCTTAGAAAAGCAAAATAAGATAAAACATATATTGTATAAATTTGTATAAAAGCACCATGCTATAAATGAAAATGACTTTAGGGATCAACAAGTACAATGTTCCTTAAACTTTAATTTGAGATGAGTCTTCTAGTAATATTGTTAAAATACAGATTCTAATTTGGAAGGTCCATCATAGGTCAAGACGGCAGTTCTAAGAAGTTCTCAGGTGTGCCGATACTATATGTAGGTCCTTGAGAAGAAAGATCTGTTACAGTGTTAGTCAAAGATTTTGAGTTACAGATCATGTTCTTTTAAGAAAATCCAATGAAACAACTAAAAGCACAGCTGTGTGCACTGAAGCAATGGTGGGGAGCACAGAGACCTGCCCTCTCAGAGTCCCTGGGGGGTTTGGACTAATCTCCTAGTCACTTTCACAGAAAATTTTTATCTTCAGAACATGATATGAAACACACAGTCTAATCTAAAACCTTCTTTTAATCACAAGGAAACAGGGACTCAGGAGAGTTTAAATATCAATAAATGAATTCTTAATATTCTAAATTCATATACATATACCCAATACACATACATTTAAAATGTCCACCCAATACACATACAATACACATACACATACACATCCCAGGTCACTGGTTCCTGCTGCTGTAATGGGGACCCCCTCCCCCATCTACTTCTCCACCTCCTTTCTCCCTTCCTCCCTCCTCTTCCCCTCTCCCTCAGTGGTTTTTTTTGTGTGTGTGTGTCAACTGTGCCGTTTTTATTTTATTCCTGTTTTCCCTTTTCACAGAGAAATAAAGGTCTAGAAATTTAAAAAAAAAAAAAAAAAAGGGGCGCCTGGGTGGCTCAGTGGGTTAAGCTGCTGCCTTCGGCTCAGGTCATGATCTCAGGGTCCTGGGATCGAGTCCCGCATCGGGCTCTCTGCTCAGCAGGGAGCCTGCTTCCTCCTCTCTCTCTCTCTGCCTACTTGTGATCTCTGTCTGTCAAGTGAATAGATAAAATCTTTAAAAATATATATATATTTTTTTAAATATTTAAAAAAACATTTAAAACATTCACACAAGGACATTTGTGTATGTGCTGTAGACAGCAGTTGCTGCTTTTCAGCATCCAGGCTCTACTTGGGAGGAAGCTAACCAAAAGACAGTCAGTCCCTCTCTCTATGGCAGGTAAGCTGAGAAAGCAAGTGACCTAGACTCACTGGATAAAAAGCTCATTCACGTGATTTCAGACCTACATGGAAGGAAGTTAAAACTCAAGAGACAGCTAGTTATTCATGGTGAAGACACTGGACACAGGAATTATTATTAAGAATTATGGTTTGAGGAGTTACTATTCCAGGGAAATAATTTTTAGAAAAACAGAGTGGCCAACATGATAGAAGTAGAGATATACCAAATGGAATAAATAGAGTCTAAAAAAGTGGGAGAGCAAGAAGAGCTTAAGATAATTGGAGAAAAGGTTTCATTGGTAAGTACACAGGAATGAGGCATACATTTGGGTTGTGTGGGCTAGCCCAGCTGCTACAGGGGCTTAAATGATAACTTGGCATGTTACTTTGGATAATCTCTAAATTCCATGAGGGCTGGATTTTATCCCCAGTCCTAGGCAAAAGGTGAGTCTTTTATATTTGCCAAATGAATGACAGATACATATCTAAACAAACATATATTTAATATTTCTTGTAGGTGCCCTTTAGAAACATGGAGGACAAGTAGAAGTTCACAGGTGAGATTAAAACACTGGCTAAAAGATCATCATGAACTTCAAAAGCATAAAGAACTGGAAGTCAGAAAAATCCTTTCTAAAGTATCTTTGACTTTTTGACTGCTGCTGATAGTACTGAAGATAATGTAACTAGAATTATGGGGAAATATGGAATGGGAATGTATCATTTCCCTCAAGAAGCTTTCCAAATAAAAGGAAACATAAAATGTATCAAATTTGAAATAAAGACAAATGGTTGTAAGGAGTTAAGGGACAAGATCACATGTGGTTAGTTTTGGTAAGGAGAGTGAGTGAGAGCCAGAAGTAAAAATTCCTCAAATTTTAGCCATATTTATTTGCTTATGATTTACAGTTTTAATGATTTCATGGAAAATTTTTTTTGCTTCTTCATTATATTATTTGTACATCTTCAGATTTGTTCCTTTATGTACCCCAATTTATTTTACTTCTCATATTTTGGAAATCATTTTTCCAACTAATGGCTAATTTACATGTAAAATACCTTTTTTCTTTAATTCTGTATATATCTATATATATCATTCAAAAATAAAATACATAAATTTGAGAACCCACCCCTCACATACACACACATAACATGAATAATTTTGCAGTTACTCATACTCCTACTCTAAGACTTTGTTCGTGTAATCTTGGATTTCTTACCCAGAATATTATCATTTATAAACATGTTTTGTTTCTTCTGAAAGAATTACTTAAATTTTTTCTATTGTTTTTTAGCTCCTCACTACATTAACAACAGTGATTTAAATATTGATTATTTGATTGGTTTTAGTTATTCACCATACTTTCTAACACTTAATCCTCATTATTTAGTTTTTCAGTTTGACTCATTCCTAAATCAGCTGGAATACTTTTTCGATTTTTTTTAATCTTTTTTTCTTCCCAAAAAAGGAATGTGGGTAAAAACATTTGGAGTCCTTTTGTGTCTATTAATATCTCTGTATTACTCCAAATATGAATGATAGCCTGTCTGGTTATAACATTCTTGGGTTTCAATATATTTCTCTCAAGAGTCTTGTGTTCATTTCTCTTCCATATTTTTCAAATTGTGGAGTCTGATGTCAACTTGAATTTTTTCCTTTTATAAACAAACTTTTTCCCCTGTCATCTTGGTTTTTTAATTTTTTTTTTTTAAATTCAAGACCTACATTGTATTTTTAGATAAGTAACTTTCCCTGGGTTTTAAGTCCCCACCACCAAGTAATACTCTTCTATTATTCCTTTGGTAATTGCATTTCCTATGAATGGTCTGTCTTCTGCTGGATGTATTACCGACTTAGGGTTTTCATCAATGCCCTTCAGATTTCTGATTGTACATTTATCTCATATTTTATTATAAATTCTGGGACAATTTCTCAATCTGGCATTTATTGATTCAGATATCTAGAATATTCAACATATATATTCTGCCTTCATGCCATTACAAACCTTTGTTAACCATCCTCCTCATCTGAAAGCTATCTTTTCTGATAGGTGCCTTATTCAGATACAAAATAGGCCCCTGAATCAGATATTGCTAAAGATCTCTCATTTCTTGCAGTTAAATGTGTTCCACAGACTTTCAGGAGCATTTTTCACCAGTTTTCTTCTTTAGAACTACTATTTCACATATCCAGTCACATTTCTTTATTCGCCTTTACAGTGAGCTATTAGTATTTCTTCTCTGTTTTGTTTTCAGTACTGAGAGAGGAAGACGCTAATCATGAAATATATTGTGCTTTTCTTTTACACAAAATTAGCAGGAGAAGAAAAGTTTAGGTTTGTAGTGGATTTATTTTGTCAACTCAGATCTTTTTCTTGATGGTGGGAGAAAGGCAGTTTCAACAAGGGAGGTCAAGCCAGGTGGACAGTGCACATGAACCCTATTCCAGAAGACTGATTCACTGACTCTTGCTTGAGCTCTTCCTCTAAGTTGTCTGACTACATTCAAAGAGGAAGCAGCATGTGTCACAAAGCATGATGTCAATGCCACACATTTCTGAGAGAGAACACTCCTGCGTCAGTGAGCTAGTAACATCCCACTTTCTCCATGGTGTTAGTACTGCCCATTGATTTCTCAATGGCCCACCCTTGCCTCTGGCACTTACTGTAGATTTCCTGAAGCTTGTGGGGTTTTTCCATCATCTCAAATTCTTATTCTTCAGGCAAACTTTTCAATTGCATCTGTTGACTCATAGCTTGATCAGTTCTATCTCAATCCTCTCCCTTATAACATATTTTACAGAATTCCTCCAAGCATCTAGCATAAAAATGTTATCTTCCTGTCACTGTTAGTTCTTTAATGGGTTTTTCTGATTTTCTGTATCTTTTTAGTCATCTTAATGGTAAATGGATAACTTACATAGTGAATGGAGACTGCCATATTTATCCCGACTTTCTTGGTTCTCTTCATTTTCTTTTCTGCACATTTGTGATAGTATAAAAACAAACCATGCTGCTTTTTTTTTTCTCTTTTTTAAAGCTGATTAGTGAACTTTTGAGATTAAATTGAGATTCTGAAATCTCCTAGATCAGGTCTGTCCAATGGAACTCTCTGCAACAATGGAAATGTTTTTCTGAGTTGTTCCATTCAGAAGCCACTAGGCTCATGTGGTTATTAAGGATTTGAAATACAGCTCATACAACTGAGGAAAACCAAAACTTAAATTTTATTTTATTTACTTTATTTTCTTAGAGAGAGGGAGAGAGAGAGAGCATGTGAGCAGGGAGAGGGGCAGAGGAAGAAGGAGAGAATCTTAAGCAGGCTTCATGCTCAGTGCATAGTCCAACATGAGGCTTGATCTCACAACCCTGAGATCATGACCTGTGCTGAAATCAAGAGTCAGATACTTAACTGCCGGAGCCACACAGGCACCACTAAATTTTATTTAATTTAAATTTAAACAGCCACATGTGCCTAGCGGTTAGTGTATTGGACAGCACAGTTTTAGATAAGCATCCTTTAAGTTCCAACATCTTTGAAAATGGAAGTCCCTATGCCTCATCCTAAACTTATAAAATCATAACCTTATGTGTGTTGGTATGGGGGAAGGAGCTGACTTTAAAAAAGCTCTCTCTCTCCATGATTCTTAATATTCACTAAAACAATCTTAGATGGTTGGTTTGGTACCAGGAATAATGGAAATGAGGCTTAGAAGCTAATGACCTTGTATTTTGCTGAGCTTTAATGCAAACTAAGTAACTGTGGATTATATACATTAAAAGAAATTTGACTGGAAAGTGATGAATCTGTGCTACCATCACCCTCCTGTGTCTGAGGTACACATCAACCTGTCAAACACTGAACACTTTTCTACCCAACCCCAAAGCAGAACCTTTCTCATACGGGTTCCTAGTAACCTCTGGGGATCAATTCTAGAGAGAAAACTTAATTTGTATCTACATCAAACGTTGACAAACTTTTTCTTTAAGTGTCCAGAGAGTAAATCTTTTAGGTGTTAACGGTCCATATGCTCTTTGTTCCAACGATTCATTCTGCCCACTGGATCATGAAATCTGTCACAGATATATACAAATGAATGGGTGCTGCTGTATTCTAATAAAAGTTTATTTGTGGACATTGAAATTTGAATTTCACATAATTTTTTCCATGTAATATTGTTTTTTTTTTAATTTTTCAACCATTTAAAAATATAAGAACTATTATTAGCTCTTGAACATAAACAGGCATCAGGCTGGATTTGGTCTCAGGTGGTAGTTTGTGAACTCCCATCTAGATGACAACTAAGTTCTCTTCCATTTTTAATACTCTGTGAGTCAAGGACTTTTTGCTATATATTTCTTAGAGTAGGACATTAGTATGTGCTTTGTCTCTTTATGTCTCCTCAGAACATATCAGGATCTGAGCAATTCAGTATATAAAACACAGACATAATAGTAATAATTTCCTGAGGTAAAATCTCTATAGTATGAGTGGTACATATATATATATATATATATATAAATATAAAGCCAGTTACAGTGATGTCTTAGCTTTTGCCTTTCAGTCTACTGAAAACATTTTTAAAGCCTTCCAAATAAATTTCTACTGAATTTCATTTCAGCAAAATAGATCAATAAAACTTTTAACTTGAAAGTATTCTAGTCATGCCATTTTTACAAAAGAACCAAGAGTCTATTTATATCTAAATTGCAATTATGTTCTAAGTTAGAACAATATTTATTTCTACAACTCTACTACAATTTTAGTTAACATTTAACTTCCTTCTATGCATATTAAAGTGGATGAATAAGCAACAAAAGCAAAAGCTTCTGTAAAAATAAATAAAGGAAACCTCATTTAAAATGGAGTTGGGAAGCCCTGAAGGGGGAGCTCTCATGGACCCCCCACCCCAACCCTTGCAGCTTGCATAACCAGCAGAAAGAAGGAAGATAATTATTTTAACAAGAGAGGACATTTTTCACATTGGAATTTCATCTCCTGCTTTTAAAAAAAGATGGAAGATCTCTCTCTGCCCTAGCAACAACACATTAACAACAACATGCAACCAACAAGAAACTGCACAACCTCAAACTTTTGTCCTTTTCCAAAGAACTTTTGTTCGAAAACAACCTTCACCAATTTCCTCCAATTTCCTTCTGAAACCTAACAAAGGTGGACGCTTCCTTTGTCTTTTCGAACTTGCCTATGGTTCACCATAACTTGCGTGTTCAGAATTGCAACTTCCCTGCTATTCCTGATAAACTCATTTTGCTAGTAAAATAAGTGGCTATTTTTAGGGCTGATACAGAGGTGCTAAGAGAGATCCTTGTGAGGATGCCCCCAGACATTAGCTGCTATTCCCCAGTAATCTTCACTCTCCACCTTACCCATGAGGTCACTCACATTTCTAGGTCAGAACATGTTTTTGTGACTGAGCATCAATCCCAGAAGGGCTCTGAGGCCTGAAATGGCATCCCCAACACCTACACACTTTTATCTTTGGTTATTCGTCTATCATTATTATTATTACTGCCTCTACCTAATTCTACACTCTCTTCACATTTCATTTAATTCAGAGTCAAGGCAAGAGAAGACAGTTAAACATCAGCACATGATTTTTAAGCACTTAAATTTTTAAATTAAGGGACATTTTACTCTTTTCTACTACTATCATGGGTTTTAAAATTTTGTTTTGATTTGTTTTCTAATGACTTGAAACATTTCACATATGTTGGGAAGTCAACAATAGTCTTTTCTATAAAGATTATCTTCTTTTGGAAACTATTTTTGTAACCTTCTAAACTTGAATTTTAATTTTATTTTTCTCATTTCCCTTTTTAAAATATATTATATCAAATGCAATTTCCAAAGTCTTCTTTACCTAATACTCATGATCCCAACTTATTTAATAAAATTTTTCCCCAAATAAATGGGAAATTACTAGCAACCTCTGACTGGGTTGTTAATTACTATCCTGGGGCCAAGTTGATGTAGCATTGTAACAATACTAAAAAACCAAAAACATGCAAAACAAACTTACCTGAGGATTTGAAAATAAATATACCAAAGTTAAAATGCATAAACCACTTCATGTATACTTACTATTCAGACTTTCTCTTACGTAAAATTTGCAAAAAGACTAAAAATACTGAAGTAGAAAAAAATATTAAAAGAAAAATACAGAAGCAACACTTCTCTTGTTTCCCATGAATTCCAAACACAAAAAATACTTAGACATTATGATATTCATGAGTCAAATGTAAGAATTTCATAGCTCAGACTAACTTTAAAATCCTTTTATTTCTAGCTAAGAAACAAAGACTGAAAGAGCTGGGTGATTGGTGTTCATTATCAATAGAATCAGTACAGAGATGTTTTGAAGATAGTTCCTTACTTGCCTGTCATGCAATCAGTCCAGTTAATATGATTTAATTTTAAGTGGCTCTTTTGGGGTCAATAGTAAGTATGACATTAAAAAAAAAAAACTCATACTTATGGTACATGGGCTATTTATATTATTTGTAGGCTGAGATAACCAACATGTGATTTTTTTAATCGATATATTAATTTTTCACCCAAAAGCCCAAAATATAAGTAGCCACACTCATGAGGAATTATCCTATTTGACCCACCTAGTACGTCAAGAAATATGAACAGATGACAACCACTAATCATCATCATCTTCAAATTATTTTAAAACAGAAAACATACTTTGCTACACACCAGTATGCCTGGACACAAGTGACCGAGACTGATCATTATTTTTCACTGAGTTAATAGGTATGATAAGTCAACACTGAATAAAACAGGGAAAGGCTCAAACTTGAGACACTGAAATATACAGGTCTAAATGAATGCTTCCCAACACAGCCTATGAGCTCATGAACCTATTTCTTCATGTGCAAACAAATTTATACATAGTATAGTACTGTTTGTGAAGATGAGTTAAATTTTATGTAAAATACCTTTAGATTATCTGAAGTAATATATTCATTCAATGACAGTATTCTTTCTCCTGTCCGTTAGTCCCTGTAGGAGGTCCTGTAGTAATTTGCTAAATATTACCATTTTGGTCTGACAGAATTATTACAACTTTACATACCTAACTGCTAGAGTAACTTAAACAAAGATGATATATAATTGCTGAATTATAAAACCATTAGCCCAAGAGATTAAAAACCATCACAAGAAACTCAAACTTCTTCTCATCTCTCAAGACCACTGAGCCAAAAGTGGAGTGAGTGATTTCCCTTCTGTATCTTATAAGAAGCACAGAAATAGAAGTTTGGAAGAGTCAGACTTCAGACTTCTGGCGAAATGAAACTAGTAGGCTAGTTTTTTTTTCCTTTTTAGAAAGAGGAGAGGTTGGGGATTCATGCTCTGACAGCTCATTCAATGACTCTCCAGAAAGTGGTGGGAAAGAATTTGAAAATCGAAACTTCAACGGAAAATAATATGAACATATCTCTGTGCAATAAATAAGTAGCCCTGCTTTATATGCCAACTCCAACAGCTATTATTGGACCCCACTGGTTAATTAGACAAACATATTTGGCTAATTTCCCTTCAAATTCACCATCAATGTCAACACTTTTGGATAATCCTAAAAGGCTGGGAATTTACAAGTCATAAACATTTAACAAAATAGCTAAGCTTCTTAAAATACTTTTCCCATCTGTGTTAAGCCACAGAAAATCTAACCGGAACAGCATTATATCCCCCAGCCTACATGAGTTTTTATTAGAGATAGTAAGTCACTTAGAGCTTTATGCTGTAAGTGTAAGGGGAGAAACACAACACAACCAAACAAAAACCCATGTTTTGGTTCTGTTAATAACCTAAGATTAGTAGGAAAAAGCATGTATTAGTTTATAGCTAAGTGGTCATTTTTCACTGGACCAAAATGTACGTGCTAAACCCTTAACATCTTTTTGTTCAATGATCCAATTGGGAATCACATGTCAACAAGGTTCTGTGCAGTCCTGCTCTGACCATCTCCCCCTCCTTCCTCTGGGCTGAAGCCAGTTTTCCTTCTATGCTTTCCTTGAATTCACCAGCTCTTTCCCTCCCTGGGGACTTCACATGTGCCTAGACTACTTTTCATCTACCTGTTCCTTCCTCCATCAGCTCTCTGTTTAGACATCTCCATCGCAAAGAGGCTTTCTTTGATTGTGCTTCCCCAGTAGATTACTCCTCCCTGGGGATCCTGTGTCACTGCACTAATATCCAGTTCTTTTATTGCAGAGCCCATAATACATTATTAATTTATTCTCCTGTTCAAATTCTGTACCCTGCTGCTCAGTCTATTTTATTTACCAATGTCCACTCAACCCTAACATGGTGCCTGGTGCATGACAGATATTCAGTAGACTAAACCAATCAATTCACAAAGAACACAAAGAATAAACTGATGAAAAAATGGATTGATGAGTCCCTGCTCTACAGTCATTTTTGTTTTAAATTAGTACGAATTACCAAATCTCATAGTCTTATAAGTTCTACCATGGAGAGTATCTCTATAAAGATCTAACAAGTGACTATTTAGACTTCTGGTCAGAGAGTCTTCCATTTAAATATGGATTTTTTTTAATTAGTAGAATTGAAATGTCCAGTGTATAAATATGAAGACACTATATAACAAGAAAAACAGCTGGTGATAAGAAGCTGCATGGTATTTGGACAATCAATTTATTTTTTAAAACCTCCCTCTGGCATATACGCATACAGTATACTTTTACAGTTTGGAGAAACCACATACCATTATGCCTACTAGATCTTTCCAAGTGCTCAACTGTCTCTTCTCCTAAACATCATCCTCGTGGCCACACTTAGGGTTCCTGCCTAACCATCTCCCTACCCCCAAACCAACAACCAAACATCTATTGTTCTACTTTCATTCCAACCTAATTCAACCCTACACTCACACTCTCCACCCTAGCTCTTCTCTTTTGACCCAACTTCCAGTATCAAAATTCTTGCTTATTTTTGAGCAAGTTTATTTTTATCCATAAATGTCTTTTTATAGCCTCCTTTCCAATCATCACCTGTGCTGTGAAACTTGGCCTTTCTCCTAATGACCCCTTCAGCATTCTTCCTGGTACTTTTATTCCCCTACTCTATCTCATGGGCTACGAGTTCATACCTTGCTCCCCAGGGCTACTTTCTGATTGCTGAATAACTCTATTTCACTTTTCTACGTCCAAAGTCCATAGGATCTATTTTTATCAGCCTATTCACCATTGTTTATCATCCTTCACAGTTCACCATTACCTTCTTCAAATATTTCTGTGCCAGATTCATCATTTTCTTTCTGCCCTTCTCTTTTGTCATCATTAGTAACCTCAACATTACAGTTGATATGCTGACTCACTGTTTACCACCCTTTACTTTCTTGCACATTTGACTTCAACATCCATCAGCCTTTATTGAGTACAGTCATATCCTGGATCTTGACCCAGCACCTCCAAGGTCTGAAATATTTTTGTCTTCTCTGAGTGTGAGCTGATTATAGGTCACTTGACCTTCAGCTCCTTTTTTTTTTTTTTTAACTCCATTTTTTAAATTGGGTTTTTGCTTTCCCTAGCTTTCTGCCTCCTCGTTTTCTAATGACCCCTGCCAGTATTGCCTCTTGTCCAGTTGGGGTTCTTCGGTTAGTTTGCTTCAATAGAGAGTGATACATTAAGCACCATATGTCCTGGCTTTCTCTCTCACACACATTGCTTTTCTCAACCTCTTACTGCTTATGTCTCCTGAAGCTTGTTCTGAATGGCTGCATAAGGGGCTATGTCCTGGTCCTCCCAAAGTGCACAGGCCCCATAGAGCTCAGCCTTATGAGAAAATGGGGAGATGTCTCCCATCCAATGTTTCAAATCACTCTGTCACTAGTGCTCAAAGTGGCACAAACTTAGGTTCAAAGTAATACAAATCCTGCCATGAGACAGCTCCCATTTTTTCCTCCCCTGTACAAATTCCTCTGCTACATACACTTCTCCAGGAGACCCTACCCACCACACACAAGCAAAGAACAAACATATATGCAAACTAAACAATCCCATATTAACAACGTAAACAACAGTTCTTCATCGCATAATTCCTCATAAAACACCCTCCACTCCTCCCCTAGAAATTTTGGCTTGCTCTGTAGATAGATAGTGACATTTCATTTCTGTTTTTCTAGGGAACCACAGTGATTTACACGCACATGCATGCAGATGAGAGCGCGTGCACACACACTCCAAAAAGAATACTATGTCCCAATATTGATGTTAAATATCTATTTAGTCTTCTCATTACACTGAATGCAAGCAATTGAGCACAAACTACTTGCTTTCTCTAGCATTAATGAGTTTATTCTAAGCTTAAAAGAATTTCCTGAGTAAATAGAGATTCTTGGCTCCCAGTCATAGCAATTCCAACTCAGTAGGTTTGAAGTGGGGCCTTGACTCTGTTTTAACTAGCACCCTAGGTGCTTCTGATTCATAATTTTTAGAATAATGCTTACCATACACCAACGGCTGCTTAGGGCTTAGCTTTAATGAGACATCAATCAATCACAACCAAAATACTATGGGCCTGCCCTTTGGCACATTTGCTTCCTCTGTCAACTACTCACCAGACCTGTGATAGGAAAGACGAAATCCTTTCCATTCCTTGGAACACTGTTTTGGACTAACCAACTCCAGGAACTCAGTGCTGACCTGAGCTGATGACCCTTCTGGGCCCCCTCTCTTTCCCTTATGTAGCACAAAAGGCCAAGTGTGTCTAGAGGCTGATATTGAACTTACTGTAAAATTTCCTCTGTATTCCATAGTGATGCATTATCTATTTGTTTCTTATGTTTATGCTTCTATTCACAGTTCAAATATTACTGCATTCATTAGAGTGCTCAAAATAATATTTAAAATAATGGTAATAATGCACAATCGCTTACTGATAAATCATTCATCCTTAAAAAAGAGTTTACTTCAAGTGTACTAAAATGATACTTATCAGAGTATAATGTAGGAACCTATCACCTGTATTAAAAATGTTAAGGGATTCTTGTTTAATAGTCAGATCCCTGAGTCCCATTAAGTGGTATTAAATAGACTCCAGAAATTTGCAAATGTGCACTTTAACATATAACCTTTGGTGGCTCCAATGCCCACATACAGTTCCCATGTGTCAGTGCCAGCCCCAGGGAGCTAATCAGTTACCAGTTACAAACTACTTAAGCTCATGCCTGGCTTAAAAATCAAAATCTCATGGTGATGAAGGTACTATTTGAAGAAGTTTGTAGAATGAATTTAAAAAAAAAATGGAATTCAGATGCAGATATTAAAGTTAATCAAACTTTTCAGTTCATGGCACATCATCATTAACATATGCAAGGGCCCTTTTTGTTTGGTTTGATTTATTTTGCCCCTTTATGCCAGCTGCCCTACTCCAAGTTCATATCCTTTGGTACATACAGTTATTGCAAAATAGGTAATGCTGTTTGTGTATCTATGGGCTTTTAATTTGCATAAGTACATCAGATGATAGATTTAATGTTATTTTTTTCATTCAGTAATGTTTTTTAACAGTTGCACATGTTGCTGCATGTTTGAGAGTAATTCATGTGCTAAGTCATTGTTTCTAACTGCTGTGTAGCATTACATGCATGCATCCACACATCTAGGAAATTTCATTTATCCGTTTATCTATTCCCCTGGGGAGAGGCATCTAGGTTGCTTCCAGTATGCCACCATGATTAAAAAAAGAAAAAAAACTATAAACAAGTATTTTTCTGAACAATATGGTAAGGGGAGAGATTGATGAGTTATGAAAACTTCTCTTAGTTTCACCTCGAACTGTCAGATTGCCCCTGAAGACCTCACTGCACTGAGCTTATGTATTTACTAGCAAGTGAGGCTGAGAACTTTTTCATGGACCTGTTAGTTACCCAAAACTTCCCTTTTATGGATCATTTATCCATATATGTAAGGACCATTTTTCTACTAGTCTGCATATTTTTGTTTTTGATTTAAAAAAATTCATTGAGGTATGATCGATGTGCAAAAAGCTATACATATTTAATATATACAACTGGATGTTTTTGGAGATAAATATATATCACGATAAACAATCACTATACTCTATATCATAAACATATCTATCTCCTCCAGAAGTTTTCTCTCACCTTCTTTTATAATTTGTTTTCATAATAGGAACACTTTTAGGATTTACCCTCTTAGCAAATTTTTAAGTATACAATACCAGTATTATTAACTATAGCACCTGTGCTACATAGGAGATCTCCAGGACTTCTTTCATAAAAGAAACTTTGTATCCTTTGAAAACTCTGTACCTCATATGGTACATCCTACCATAATTCTTACTGGAATTAATGTGAATTGATAGATGAATCTGTATTAAAAAACATACTGTATCTCTCCAATTATATATTCTTCCCTATTTAATATATTTTTATTTACTTTACAAATGCATTGTATTTTTTCTACTCCATTTTTTATGATGTTATTACTTAGAATAAGCGAAAACAATATTTCTAAGAGAAATCTTCTGTATTTGATTATTTTGTTCTTTGTTATTTCAAAATGTTGCCTGTTGCTTTTGAGGGATTTTTCTTAGTAAATAATCATATAATGTATAAAAAAAGTTTGCATCATCCCTTCAGATATTTCCTCTTATTCCTTTTTCTTATCTTATAGTATTGCTTGGTACTTTTGAAAGTCTCTTGAATGATTCTGATGATAATAGGTTCATCTAAATTCTCTTACTAAGGGATGTATGAGACACCTGGGTGGCTCAGTCGGTCAAGTGGCTGCCTTCAGCTCAGGTCATGATCCCAGCATCCTGGGATCTCCCATATCAGGCTCCTTGCTCCACAGGGAGCTTGCCTCTCCCTCTGCCTGCCACTCTGCCTGGCCTGTACTCTCTCTATCTCTCTGACAAATAAATAAAATCTTAAAAAAAAAATAAATTCTCTTACTAAGTTGAATGTTTGATCCAAGTTTTTGGTAAAGGCTTTATTAAGTTTAAATATGGTTTTACTTTGTCTCTGAATGTTTTATTATAAATTTTTTAAGATTTATTTATTTGAGAGAGAAAGCAAGCACAAGCAGAAGGAGCAGAGGGCGAGGGAGAGAGAATCTCCCGAGCAGACTCTACCCTGAGCACGGAGCCCAATGTGGTGCTTTATCTCATCACTCTGAGATTACAACTGAGCCAAAACCAAGATTCTGATGCATAGCTGACTGTGCCACCCAGGTGTCTCATACGTGCTTTTTAATCAAATTTAATCAAATGCTTTTTCTCAGTTTTTAAGATAACCAATGTGTTCTTTCATAGTCCATGACATGGCAAATTATGGTGACTGATTTCTGATAATAAGGCATACTTGTCTTTTTTGGATAAACTTGAAAGTGACATACTGCAATATTATATATAATTTTAAACATATATTTACAATTATATAAATTCAAATATAAAATATATGATACACTTATTCAAACATAAAATATATGATACATTTTGTATATGATACAAAATCCTAACATTTATGCAGGATTTTGCATGTATTTTAATAAGTGGGATGGACTCTGCATTTCATTTCCCTATATCAACTTTATCCTCTGTTGGTATCAAAGTAATACAAACCATGTATTTTCTTTAAAAAACCACTGATGTGCACGTGCTGTGATGAGCACCGGGTGTTATACACAACTAATGAATTATTGAACACTACATCAAAAACGAATGATGTACTTTACACAGCTAATTGAAAATAATTTTAAAAATAAATGTTTTTATTCCCTAAAAAAGTAAACACTTAAAAATTTTTAAAAAAGAGTTGTATAAGCTAAAGATGATATAACGCTTAAAAGTTTGAAAGAATTTAATTAAAATACCATCCAAGTTTCTGCTGTAGGGAAAAAAGGTTGAATGGTATTTCAATTTATTTAATGGCTTTTCTGTTTTGTCTTGTGTTGTACTGGCAATCTTATGATTGAGAAAACCATATTTTAGTAAGATTTTAATATATATTGTCATTTAAAACTATTGTGTATATATTTTTTTAAATTTATTTTTTATTTATTTTCAGCATAACAGTATTCATTATTTTTTTCACCACACCCAGTGCTCCATGCAATCCGTGCCCTCTATAGTACCCACCACCTAGTACCCCAACCTCCCACCCCCCCGCCATTTCAAACCCCTCAGATTGTTTTGTAGAGTCCATAGTCTCTCATGGTTCACCTCCCCTTCCAATTTCCCCCAACTCCCTTCTCCTCTTTAACTCCCCATGTCCTCCATGCTATTTGTTATGCTCCACAAATAAGTGAAACCATATGATAATTGACTCTCTCTGCTTGACTTATTTCACTCAGCATAATCTCTTCCAGTCCCATCCATGTTGCTACAAAAGTTGGGTATTCATCCTTTCTGATGGAGGCATAATACTCCATAGTGTATATGGACCACGTCTTCCTTATCCATTCATCCGTTGAAGGGCATCTTCCTTCTTTCCACAGTTTGGCGACCATGGACATTGCTGCTATAAACATTGGGGTACAGATGGCCCTTCTTTTCACTACATCTGTATCTTTGGGGTAAATACCCAGAAGGGCAATTGCCGGGTCATAGGGAAGTTCTATTTTTAATTTCTTGAGGAATTTCCACACTGTTCTCCAAAGATTCTGCAACAACTTGCATTACCACCAACAGTGTAAGAGGGTTCCCCTTTCTCCACAACCCCTCCAACACATGTTGTTTCCTGTCTTGTTAATTTTGGCCATTCTAACTGGTGTAAGGTGATATCTCAATGTGGTTTTAATTTGAATCTCCCTGATGGCTAGTGATGATGAACATGTTTTCATGTGTCTGATAGCCATTTGTATGTCTTCATTGGAGAAGTGTCTGTTCATATCTTCTGTCCATTTTTTGATATGATTGTCTGTTCTGTGTGTGTTGAGTTTGAGGAGTTCTTTATAGATCCTGGATATCAACCTTTTGTCTGTACTGTCATTTGCAATATCTTCTCCCATTCCATGGGTTGCCTCTTTGTTTTTTGACTGTTTCCTTTGCTGTGCAGAAGCTTTTGATTTTGACGAAGTCCCAAAGTTTATTTTTGCTTTTGTTTCCTTTGCCTTTGGAGACATATCTTGAAAGAAGTTGCTGTGGCTGATATTGAAGAGATTACTGCTTATGTTCTCCTCTAGGATTCTGATGGATTCCTGTCTCACGTTGAGGTCTTTTATCCATTTTGAGTCTATCTTTGCGTACAGTGTAAGAGAATGGTCGAGTTTCATTCTTCTACATATAGCTGCCCAGTTTTCCCAGCACCATTTATTGAAGAGACTTTTTTCCACTGTATATTTTTTCCTGCTTTGTCGAAGATTATTTGACAAATAGAGTTGAGGGTCCATATCTGGGCTCTCTATTCTGGTTCCACTGGTCTATGTGTCTTTTTATGCCAGTACCATGCTGTCTTGGTGATCACAGCTTTGTAATAAAGCTTGAAATCAGGTAACGTGATGTCCCCAGTTTTGTTTTTGTTTTTCAACATTTCCTTAGAGATTCGGGGTCTCTTCTGATTCCATACAAATTTTTGGATTATTTGCTCCGGCTCTTTGAAGAATACTGGTGGAATTTTAATTGGAATGGCATTAAAAGTATGGATTGCTCTAGGCAGTATAGACATTTTAACAATGCTTATTCTTCCAATCCAAGAGCATGGTATGGTCTTCCATCTTTTTGTGTCTTCTTCAATTTCTTTCATGAGTGTTCTGTAGTTCCTCGAGTACAGATCCTTTACCTCTTTGGTTAGGTTTATCCCGAGGTATCTTATGGTTCTTGGTGCTATAGTAAATGAAATCGATTCTCTAATTTCCCTTTCTGTATTTTCATTGTTAGTGTATAAGAAAGCCACTGATTTCTGTAAATTGACTTTGTATCCTGCCATGTTGCTGAATTGCTGTATGAGTTCTAGTAGTTTGGGGGTGGAGTCTTTGGGTTTTCCATATAAAGAATCATGTCATCTGCGAAGAGAGTTTGACTTCTTCATTGCCAATTTGGATATTTTTTATTTCCCTTTGTTGTCTGATTGCTGATGCTAGGACTTCTAATACTATGTTGAACAAGAGTGGTGAGAGTGGCCATCCTTGTTGTGTTCCTGATCTCAACGGGAAGGCTGCAAGCTTTTTCCCATTAAGGATGATATTTGCTGTGCGTCTTTCATAGATAGATTTTATGAAGTTCAGGAATGTTCCCTCTATCCCTATACTTTGAAGCATTTTAATCAGGAACGGATGCTGGATTTTGTCAAATGCTTTTTCTGCATTGATTGAGAGGACCATGTGGTTCTTCTCTCTTCTCATACTAATTTGTTCTATCACATTGATTGATTTGCGAATGTCGAACCATCCTTGTAGCCCAGGGATGAATCCCACCTGGTCATGGTAGATAATCTTTTTAATGTGCTGTTGGATCCTGTTTGCTAGGATCTTGTTGAGAATCTTAGCATCCATATTCATCAGTGATATTGGTCTGAAATTCCCCTTTTTGGTAGGGTCTTTGCCTGGTTTGGGGATCAGGGTACTGCTGGCTTCATAGAAAGAGTCTGGAAGTTTTCCTTCTGCTTCAATTTTTTGAAACAGCTTCAGGAGTATAGGTGTTATTTTTGCTTTGAAAGTTTGGTAGAATTCCCCTGGGAATCCATCAGGTCCTGGGCTCTTGTTTTTTTGGAGGTTTTCGATCACTGCTTCAATCTTGTTACTAGATATCGGTCTATTCAAGTTGTCAATTTCTTCCTGGTTCAATTTTGGGAGTTCACAGTTTGCCAGGAATGCATCCATTTCATCTAGGTTGCTTAGCTTATTGGCATATAACTGTTGATAGTAACGTCTGATGATTGTTTCTACTTCCTTGGTGTTAGTTGTGATCTCTCCCTTTTCATTCATAATTTTATGAATTTGGGCTTTCTCTCTTTTCTTTTGGATAAGTGTGGCCAATGGCTTATCGATCTTATTGATTCTTTCAAAAAACCAGCTTCTAGTTTCATTGATACATTTTACTGTATCTCTGGTTTCTACCTCATTGATCTCAGCTCTAATCTTGATTATTTCTCTTCTTATGTGTGGAGTTGGTTTGATTTGTTGTTGATTCTCCAGTTCTTTAAGGTGTAGAGATAGCTTCTATGTTCTGGATTTTTCAATTTTTTTGAGGGAGGCTTGGATGGCTATGTATTTCCCCCTTAGGACCGCCTTTGCTGTATCCCATAGGTTTTGGACCAAAGTGTCTTCATTCTCATTGGTTTCCATGAGTTGTTTCAGTTCTTCTTTGGTCTGCTGGTTGATCCAAGCATTCTTAAGCAAGGTGGTCTTTAGCTTCCAGGTGTTTGAGTTCCTTCTGAACTTTTCCTTGTGATTGAGCTCCAGTTTCAAAGCATTGTGATCTGAGAATATGCAGGGAATAATCTCAGTCTTTTGGTATTGGTTGAGTCCTGATTTGTGGCCCAGTATGTGGTCTATTCTTGAGAAGGTTCCATGGGCATTTGAGAAGAATGAGTATTCTGTTTTTTTAGGATGGAATGTTCTGTATATATCTATGAGGTCCATCTGGTCCAGTGTGTCATTCAATGCTCTTGTTTCTTTATTGATTTTCTGCTTCGATGATCTGTCTATTTCTGAGAGAGGCATGTTAAGATCTCCTACTATTAATGTATTCATATCAATATGATTCTTTATCTTGATTAAGAGTTTTCTTATGTAGTTGGCTGCTCCCATATTGGGGGCATAGATATTTACAATTGTTAGATCATCTTGGTAGATAGTTCCTTTAAGAACGATGTAGTGTCCTTCTGTATCTCTGACTACAGTCTTTAGTTTAAAATCTAATTTATCTGATATGAGAATCGCTACCCCAGCCTTCTTTTGAGGCCCACTGGCATGAAAGATGCTTCTCCATCCCTTCACCTTCAGTCTGGGCGTATCTTTAGGTTCAAAATGGGTCTCTTGTAGACAACATATGGATGGGTCCTGTCGTTTTATCCAATCTGCAACCCTGTGCCCTTTTATGGTGCATTTAGGCCATTCACATTGAGAGTGATTATTGATAGATACGTTTTTATTGACATCGTGTTACCTTTGAAGTCTTTCTTTCTGTAGATTGTCTCTATATTTCTGTTCAATGCTATTCTTAGGATTTTTCCTCTTTTACGGAACCCCCCTTAATATTTCCTGCAGTGTCGGCTTGGTGGTTGCATAGTCTTTTAAGCCTTGTCGGTCTTGGAAACTCTTTATCTCTCCATCCATTTTGAATGTCAGTCTTGCTGGATAAAGTATTCTTGGCTGTATGTTCTCCTCATTTAACGCCCTGAATATGTCTTGCCAGCCCTTTCTGGCTTGCCAGGTCTCTGTGGACAGGTCTGGTGTTATTCTGATGGGCTTTCCTCTATAAGTAAGGAGCCTCTTACTCCTAGTGGTTTTCAAGAGATTATACCTACAATTATGGTTCCTCAATTTGACTATCAGGTGCCTTGGTGTTTTTTTGGGATCTATAATCTTGGGTGGAGACCTTTTGGCCTCTAGTACATGAATGCTGGTTCCATTCGCGAGATTGGGAAAATTTTCATGAAGAACTTGTTCCACTATATCTTCTAGTCTTCTTTCTTTCTCCTCCCCTTCAGGGATTCCAATAATTCTGATGTTGGAATGTTTCATGGCATCATTTATTTCCCTGATTCTGTTTTCATGGTTTCTAAGCTGTTTGTTCCATGCTTCCTCCTGATCCTTTCTCTCTATCTGTTTGTCCTCTTCTGTCTCAGTTACTCTAGCTTTGAGAGAATTTAGATTAGATTGGAACTCATTGAGAGCATTGTAAAGCTCATCCCTGCTAGCTTTCAGCTCAGCCCTAACATTGTGAACATCCTGTCTGGTCGCTTTCAGTTCGGCCCTAATTAATTCCACTTGGCCATCCATGGCTTTCTCCAACCTAGCTATTGCTTGGATAATTGTTAGCCTGAATTCTCTTTCCGACATATTGTCTATGTTGATAGCCATTAGCTCTGTTGCAGAAGGTCCATCCTCCTCTGTGTTCTTCTTCTGTTGGGCATTCCTCCTCCTAGTCATTTTGGTGAGAGATGACTGAACAGACGTAGCTGGATGTATCAACCGGGGTGCAGTCAAGGTGCAACCTGGAACACTTCTGAGCAATCAGGATTACCCACCCAAATGAGAGACAAAAGAAAAGAAAAAGAAAAAGAGAGAGAGAGACAGGAAAGAGAGGGAAGATGAAAGAGAAGGTACAGCCCAAAAGGGCCCCAATGTAGGATTTATGAAGTATACAAACCAAAACAGACAAACAAAAAGACTGATAAAAGTATATGACACAAGAAAAAAAAATATATATGCAAATAAAGGAAGAACCTCATCAAAAAGAACCCCAAGTATAAGATTTATATACTATCAGGACAAACACAAAAACACAGAAACAGTGGTGGAAGAAAAAAATGAGAGAGTGGTTATAAATTCTCAGTGTGAGCAAGGAAGGTTGCTTTGATTCTTCCTGGATGTATCTTGATATCTTTGTTAAAGGACTCAACTTTCCTAAGATAAAGCAGGATTAAAAATTGGTTTACCTCTAGGGGTAGTATTGATTGGGGAAAGGGGATTATTTTGAAGTTTAACTCTATATGAATATTAGAAAATAAAAATAAAAAGGAATAAACTAGACTAAACTAAAATAAAATTTACAAAAAAGAAATTTAAAAAATAGAAATGTAAAAGAAAAACACAGATGTATGTATCAAAAAGTTCAGATTAGAAGGTTATTATGGATTTTGATGTACTTTGTGTATATATTTTTAATTCTACCTTTTACTTTTTTTCTCAGTGCCACATTTTTCTCCCGTTTATCTTAAAAAAACCAGATTTTTCTTTAGTCTTCCCTATTGCTTTTATTCTCTGTCATTAATTTCTCTCATTATCTTTAATAGTTTTTCTTCTCTTTGAGTTTATTTTGAAACAACTCCTCATATTGAGTTGAAAGCTTTGCTCATTAGCTTTCTGTATTTTTTCCTTTTTGATAATGTACTTAAGTCTTTCAATTTTTCTGTTTCTTTAGCTGTATTTATGAAATTTTGACATGCTTTTTCATTCAGTCCTAAGAATTTTGTCTTTTTTATGGCTTCTTTAACACAAATGTTATTAAATAGCATAATTTTTAGTTTTTAAGCTATTATTTGTTTATTGATTTCCAATTTTATTGTCTTGAGGTTAGAAAACAGATGCCGATTCTTTTTTCAGATACACAGTTTGGATATGTGGAGGGAGGATTACATGTCTTTGAAAATAATATGGAAACTCTTTTGTTGGGTATAAATTCCCCTTGTATCTATCAGTTAAAAACACATCATTGTAGCCTTATTCTATAACTTGGCTTTCTTTTTTGTATTTTGATCTTTGGTTTTGATGATCCAAAGTTTCATTTTTTTTTAATTTTTTATAAACATATATTTTTATCCCCAGGGGTACAGGTCTGTGAATCACCAGGTTTACACACTTCACAGCACTCACCAAAGCACATACCCTCCCCAATGTCCATAATCCCACCTCCTTCTCCCAAACCCCCTCCCCCCAGCAACCCTCAGTTTGTTTTGTGAGATTAAGAGTCACTTATGTTTCTCTCCCTCCCAATCCCATCTTGTTTCATTGATTCTTCTCCTACCCACTTAAGCCCCCATGTTGCATCACCACTTCCTCATATCAGGGAGATCATATGACAGTTGTCTTTCTCTGCTTGACTTATTTCCCTAAGCATGATACGCTCTAGTTCCATCCATGCTGACGCAAATGGCAAGATTTCATTTCTTTTGATGGCTGAATAGTATTCCATTGTGTATATATACCACATTTTCTTGATCCATTCATCTGTTGATGGACATCTAGGTTCTTTCCATAGTTTGGCTATTGTGGACATTGCTGCTATAAACATTCGGGTGCACGTGCCCCTTTGGATCACTATGTTTGTATCTTTAGGGTAAATACCCAATAGTGCAATTGCTGGGTCATAGGGCAGTTCTATTTTCAACATTTTGAGGAACCTCCATGCTGTTTTCCAGAGTGACTGCACCAGCTTGCATTCCCACCAACAGTGTAGGAGGGTTCCCCTTTCTCCGCATCCTCGCCAGCATCTGTCATTTCCTGACTTGTTGATTTTAGCCATTCTGACTGGTGTGAGGTGATATCTCATTGTGGTTTTGATTTGTATTCCCCTGATGCCGAGTGATATGGAGCACTTTTTCATGTGTCTGTTGGCCATCTGGACAGACACATAGATCAATGGAACAGAATAGAGAGCCCAGAAATAGACCCTCAACTCTACAGTCAACTAATCTTCGACAAAGCATGAAAGAATGTCCAATGGAAAAATGACAGCCTCTTCAATAAATGGTGCTGGGAAAATTGGACAGCCACATGCAGAAAAATGAAATTTGGACCATTTCCTTACACCACACACAAAAATAGACTCAAAATGGATGAAGGACCTCAATGTGCGAAAGGAATCCATCAAAATCCTTGAGGAGAACACAGGCAGCAACCTCTTCGACCTCAGCCGCAGCAACATCTTCCTAGGAACAACGCAAAAGGCAAGGGAAGCAAGGGCAAAAATGAACTATTGGGATTTCATCAAGATCAAAAGCTTTTGCACAGCAAAGGAAACAGTTAACAAAATCAAAAGACAACTGACAGAATGGGAGAAGATATTTGCAAACGACATATCAGATAAAGGACTAGTGTCCAGAATCTATAAAGAACTTAGCAAACTCAACACCCAAAGAACAAATAATCCAATCAAGAAATGGGCAGAGGACATGAACAGACATTTCTGCAAAGTTTCATTTTAATAGATCTTGACCTTGGTTGTTTTTCCCCCTTAGAAATATTCTTTCACACTTAATGTCGCTTTAGCCTGAGGCATTTCTTTTTTCTTAAACTATGGTAAAACCTCTATGATTAGCTTAGCAATTATTTCCTTCCTTCCACTTTTTTTTTATATCTCATTTCAAGAATCCTAATATTTACATACTGACAATTCTACCTTTATACCTCTTAAATTAAAAAAAAAAAGTTCATTTCTTTATCCTATAGTAACTTATAGTAATTTATCCATCTGATTTTACAGAAACCTATTCATTCTGTGGCTGTTTCCATTCTACTATTCAATAACTTTTTATTGAGTTTTTAATCTACTATGCCATTTCATACTTAATTTTTACTATTGGTTCTTGATAAAAACTTCTGGCTCCTTTTATCAGTATTTTTTCTTACCTCTTTGATAAACTTAATGTGCTGATTTTAAAAAGTTATCTTATCTAGACATATCTACTTCTTGTGGTATATAGGTTTTTCAGATTTTTGTCTTTCTCTTAAAGGAGTTATATTCCTCAGAGATTTTATTCTTCCCTAGGAATTCATATTCCTTACCCAACAATATACAGCCATAGGGAGAGATTGAAATCCAGACACTAACATGCCGCTTCTGATAAATGTAAAGCCTTTGTCCTGACAGCCTGGGTTTCATTGTTCTTGGTTAACCCTCAAAAGGCCCTCAACAAACCCTCAACAAATGGCCCTGACCACAGAAAATCTCCCTGCATTCCTACCTGGGTACTGCCTCGTCCCTAAAGCTATTTCCCATGTTTATAATTGCTCAGACCCTGGAGTCCAAAGGAGGATAAAGGGAGGTATGAAGGAAGGAATATGCAAGAGTTTGCTGGGCTACTTACTGTAATCCACTCACTAATCTCAAACATTGTAGAGAACAATCCCTGAACTGCTCTTGGCAAATGTGGCCTATTTTCTGTGTCACGATGAAATGGGAGAGGACAATCGTTTCACCCAGTAATGTGCACAGCACCGGGGTCTGCAAAAACACACACATGCATGCCGTGAAAAAGACTTACCCTGCCGTGACCCCTAGAATTTCTTCCCTCTCGGTTGCCACATCACCCTTCAATCAATCCTACCCTCTTTTCCTGAGGTTTCTCAGGATGTAACACTATGACTCCTGTTTCCATGGCATCAGTACATATGTAGCATTTACAGGGTTGAGTAGGAAATCTGAGGTTTATGTTCGTTTGCTATCATGACAGACACTAGAATCTACCCCAGGTTTTTCTTTCTTTCTTTCTTTCTTTCTTTTAAGATTTAATTTATTTATTTGAGGGAGAGAAAGAGTGAGTGAGAGCATGAAATGGGAGAAGGTCAGGAGAAGAAGTAGACTCCTGATGGAGCTGTGAGCCCGCTGTGGGTCTGGATCCCAGGACTTCAGAATCATGATCTGAGCCGAAGGCAGTCACTTAACCAACTGAGCCACCCAAGTGCCCTCCCCAGGTTTTCCTAATAGATGCATTTCCTCCTATGTTGAAAAACTTTAATATTTGTCCACAATTTGGACATATTTGGACAAATACTTGGCTATCAGTTTATAAAAGATAGTGTTGCTTTTACTAAAAAACAAGGTCAAAATGCTTTTATAGTTACCTGAAATCCATGTTTTTAAAGAATGTATATGTAATTTTTCAAGACATCTATAGTAACATTATGCAGATTATGTTATACTGATAGGGTATCCTATATTTAAACATCTGTATTACTGGATATATCTTACTTGATAATGGTGGATCATTTATTCATTTTTTAAATTTACCTCTTCATTTTTTATTTAAGGCTTTCTTATCTACTTCTATAAGTGAAACTTATAGTTCAAAAAACTTTGAAGTTTTTATTTAAGTTCCAGCTAGCTAACATACAGTGTAAAATCAGTTTCAGGTGTACAATATAGTGATTCAGCACTTCCACACAACACCCAGTGCTTATCACAAGGACCCTCCTTCATCTCCATCACCTATTTAACCCATCCTTCCGTCCATCTCCCCTTTTTTAACCATCAGTTTGTTCTTTATAGTTAAGAGCCTGTTTCTTGGCTTGCCACTCTCTTATTTTTAATCTGCTTTGCTTGTTTTGTTCCATGTATGAGTGAAATCCACATGGCATTTGTCTTTCTCTGACTGACTTACTTTGCTTAGCATATATAATACTCTCTAACTCCATCTACATCGTTGCTAATAGCAAGAGTTTCTTCTTTTTGATGGCTGAGCAATAACAGCCCCAAAGCACTTGGGCTGTTTCAGAGTTTGGCTATGGCAGACAATGCCGCAATAAACATTAGGGTGCATGTATCCCTCTGAATTAGTACTTTTGTATTCTTTGGGGGAAATACCTACTAGAGAAATTGCTGGATGATAGGGTAGTCCTATTTTTAACTTTTTGAGGAAACTCCATACTGTTTTCCAGTGTGGTTGCATCAGTTTGCATTCCCACCAACCTTGTAAGAGTATTCCTTTTTGTCCACATCCTTGCCAACACCTGTTGTTTCTTGTGTTAATTATAGCCATTCTGACAGGTGTGAGGTGATATCTAATTATATTGATTTGTATTTCCCTGATGATCAGTGATGTTGAGCATCTTTTCATGTGTCTGTTGGCCATCTGTATGTCTTCTTTGGAAAAGTGTCTATTCATGTCTTCTGCCCATTTTTTAACTGGATTACTTGTTTTTTGAGGGTTGAGTTTTGTAAGTTCTTTATAGGTTTGTATACAAACCCTTTACCACGTATGCTGTTGGCAAATATTTTCTCCTACTCTGTAGGTTGTAGGTTAATTTGTCATATTTAGTTCTCTAATCCACTTGAGTATATTTTTGTGTATGGTGTGAGAAAGTGGTCCAGTTTCATTGTTTTGTATGTTGCTATCCAGTTGCCCCAACACCATCTGTTGAAGAGACTATCTTTTTCCCATTGGATATTTTTCCTTGTTTTGCTGAAGATTAATAGATCATATAGTTGTGGGTTTATTCCTGGGTTTTCTATTCTGTTCCATTGATCTATACTACCCAAAGCAACCTATACATTTAATGCAATATCTATCAAACACCAATAACATTTTTCACAGAACTAGAACAAATAATCTCAAAATATGTATGGACCCACAAAAGACCCAGAATGCCCAGAGCTACCTGGAAAAAGAAAAGAAAAGCTGGAGGCATTACAATTTGGAACTTGAGGTTATATTTTGAAATTGTCTTCATGGAGTGTTATTTTATTTAAGAAACTATCACATTTTCTTATAAGAATAAGGCACAGCATCCTATATCTATCCCTTGAATGTTGAAGGAATTAACTAGTTAATGTATCTATGGAATGGACTATATGAAGTTTCCAATATTCAATTAGTTTTGACCTAGAAAAACAGATATTTCATATGGCTTCACCCATGACTGTTAAGAAGAACACTCCTTAAAGTAGTTCTAAGCAAGTTTTTACTTCACTAGGAGTAAACATTGACATACTGGTATTACTATTTTGATTAAGTGGAAAAGTAGTCTTAATTTCTCTCCCAAACCTACCACACACATTTGGAATGATATACAGATGTATACTTTAAGAACAATTCTAAAAAAAATTTTTTTTAAATCCACTCATTTACTAATTTTCCAGCCTGTGATGTTCTAGACAAACACAGCAAAATTAGTTTCGTCTATTGCTTGTCTTATTCATTCTGGCCTTTCAAGGCAAAGTACATGGGAAAAACAAAACAAAACAGTGAACCAAGAACTCATGGGAGAGTCTTTCAAGTTCATTTTCTGGGTGAATGCTTCTCTATCCGACCACCAGAACAGAGGAGCTTCCAGGAAGTTAGAGAATTGAAAAATAAGGAAAAAGAATGAGTCACAAGAGGGTCTTATCATTTTACTAAGAGGGAGACTGGATAAAGAACTTGGAAAACCACCACAGCTTCTTATATACATGTGCAGTTATCACGGAGTATTTTATTTCTCAAATTAAGCATACACTATAATTATCTCATGAGGCTACGAAATTCTCCTAAAAATAAAGGTTATTAAAATGCCACAGGTCATGTTAATGTAAAGAGTTTGTCTCAGAATTAAACTGTATGATAGAAATTTGGGGATTTTAATAAAGAAGTCCCTTTGGGTTGAGTCCAATATAGACCTTCCACAAAAAATATTCTGTTTTAAAAGCAAAAGATAGAACATATGTTTCCAGAGCAAAAATACTGAAAACTAATTGTGATCCTGTATCAACCTGTTAACAACTGGCTTTTTGTATACAGAAAGCAATTTTAAAAGGTAAGCTAGTGGAAAGAAATAAGTATTCACCTACTGTTCTTTCAGAAAACACATTTCAGAATGTACTCACTGATTCTGGGGTTGTTTGTATTTCAGAAACCTTCCTCTCCATTGCCTCTGTTCTTGCTCTTCCTGTGGTCAGGATGGCTTCCAGCTCTCCTGCTCTGAGAATCCACATCTATTGCTTCTTTCATGACCTGTTTCAAAGCTCATCTTTTAAAGAAGGATCTTCTAGGGGCTGCCTGGGTGGCTCAGTGGGTTAAGCCTCTGACTTCAGCTCAGGTCATGATCTCAGGGTCCTGGGATCGAGTTCTGCATCGGGCTCTCTGCTCAGCGGGGAGCCTGCTTCCTCCTCCCTCTCGCTCTCTATTTCTCTGCTTGCCTCTCTGCCTACTTGTGATCTCTCTCTGTCAAAAAAAAATAAAATAAAATAAAAAAGGATCTTCTAAATATTCTGCAACTCTACTTCTTACTCTATTGACTATTCTCAGGTAAGAGAGTAGATAGTACTCCCAGGAAAGTGAGCTACAGCCTCTCAGGTACACCAGACTCTCTATCATCCCTTAAATTTTCATTATTAAAGACTCTTCCTGTGTGTCATACATTACCCTCTCCTTGATATCCTTTTTTTAAAAAACAAGACTCTGCGGGGAAGAGCTGACATTAGACCCCTAATACTGTATTATGATTAAGATTAGACTATATTCCTTTGGCTCAGAGCTCTTAGCAGAGTTCTAAGTACCTAGAACAGAGAATGGATGATGAAAAAAAAAAAAAAAAGAGAGAGAGAATGTCTATAGTGAGAGAAGCTCACCATTTTTTCTTTGTCTCTCCTAATTTAGCACATGACTATATTTTGGTTTAGTGTCAAAGGTAAGATTATGGGGATATAGCAAAGCTGCCTAGATTCAAAACCAGGTGCTACCACTTACTGTATTTGTAATACTGGGCAAAGTATTTCGTTTTCCTATTTCCCAGCTTCCTCATTTGTAGACTGAAAACAATGTACCTACCTTGTTGTTGTGAGCCTTACATGAGGCACTGCATATAAATTCTTAGAACAGTGGGTGGTACAGAATAAACAGGCAATATTATCTTTCGTTGCTTTTATCTGCCTTGTTTCATGCAATATGAGCAGCTCCAAGGCCCAGGATTCTGGTGTTTTAATGGATTCACAGTTGAAATCCACATTTGCCTCTCCTTTTATATCATAATAATCCATACCTTTGTCAATAAGTAGGTTGGCGATTGCCTGGGACACCTGTCCTGCCTCTTCATGAACATGTTTTCCTAAAGACCAAGCTCTCTGTTAAGTTACAGTGGGAAACTTGAAAATACAGAGTACTTAATTTACCACTACATCTCAGTGCCTCACGCAGCATCTGGAAAATGACAACCATGGGAAATACTAGCTGGACTGAAAATATACTATTGTGATAATAATAGTAACACTTGGGGTTTACCCTGATATGTTAGTTTGATAATGCATCTCTCTGATAAACTGGAAGTATTCTATATACCTTGTCAACTATATGATATTATACTTGTTTCACATGTTTTAAATTGGAAAACTACCCCCATTTAGAACTAAAAAGACATTTACTAAATGCCACTAGATGCTAGGCTTAGTGTTGGAAAATTACAAAAAAAAAGAAGACACAGTTCCAACTCTGTCCCACCTCCCTCTCTTAAGTACAGCTGGGGGTTCCATTCCTTAAGTACAACATTTCTCCTCTTTGCTCTATGGCCCACTCTCAGTTCTCCATGTCATGTCCTTTTATAGTGAGAATGAATTCATAATCACATATACAGGTTTTATTCACACTTGATTGCAAAACTTACCAAGACTTTTCTTAATGCTGCTGATCCTACTTTTCTACCCTGAATTGCAATAGCTTAACAGTGCTTGCAATGTACTTTGCAATAATAATAATACTTCATTTTAATCAGTGACAAAGATAAAAACAAACCATATTATCTTATCTTTAAATTGTGTGATATTATACATTCTCTAAATAACAGGGCTATCCATGCTTTGCCCACTTTCCTATATAAAACATGTGCTAAAAAATTGTATTTATATATTTATTTGGTTGTATTTAATAGTTGTATAAATATGTATTAATTCTGAGCTTTTCCTGGTACCTTCCTTAGGGATACATGGAACTCTTTAGTTTTCCTTTGTGGTTAAGTACACATTTTTTTTTGAAATCTCAGTTCATAAGAAAATCTTCTTCCCAGAAGCCACATACTCCAAATAATCTTTCTGCTATCTTCTCACTGGAATGACATTTATCTCCCAAGGTTCTCCCCATTTTCTAATCACCAGCCACTGAAGGACAGCACACTGTATCCCATAGAGTATAAACTCTGAGTTTCTAAGTTCCTGCATTAATAACTACTGCCTATCGTATAGTTATTAATTTCTGAGTCATTATTTCTCCATCTGAAAAATGGAGCTAGTAAATCCTCCATGAATTGGATTTTAAGAAGCCTCAAGGAGATGATGGCTGCAGAATGCTTGGAAGAGTTTGATGAATGTTAACTCTCCTATCCCCATTTTGCTGATAGGATTAAAGGCCAGAGTAACCATTCCCCTGTGGATTCTTCTGGCTCTTCAGTCATAAAAGAGTCTTCTGGGTACATCAAGAATGTATTAACTGTTCAGCGTTTAGAAGAAAGACACTGCCAACAGAAGACTAATTTCAATTCAAAAAGCATTTTGCTAGAATCTAAGGGGGATTCAAAGATGAGAAAGATAAGGCTTCTGACACTAATAGTCTGAATTCTTGAGTTATAATCTATATTAGGAAAGCATCAGTTGTATCCTCTCTTTCTCTGAGCACTCTGTGGTATCTCTAACAACATCATTTACTTTACTTTTCTTATTTGTCAACAACCTTTTTAATATACTGTTTAACACATCATTGTATTTTTAATGCACAATCCACTTTGTACACTAGATCTCTTTAAGACAGAGCTCATCTCATTTTCCACTGCAGTTCTACATCCCTAAGATTCATCCCACCAAACTTTTGTGCTATCCATGTATGGACTTCACTTATGTAAAACTGACTATATTAATCAAATGCCACATGCTGACTGGTTCATGTCAAAACCTCAAAAGATAATTTAGACTCTGTGAGGTTAAATAGGTGCAGAAGGTAAATGCCATGCACTGATAAAGACGGAGGCTAAAGTGTTTCTAAAAGAAGATGGAATCAGTAGCACAGGCCTAGATATCACAAGTGGGGAGGGGTAGCCAAGAGAATAAGGGGTGAATTTTTAAGTTGAATAGAAGAGCAAAGAGCCAGGCCAGCAGGCAACAGAGATGAACCAAAGAAAACAGTGTCATTACAAGTTGAGGTCTCAGGGGAATTATGAAGTCAGAAGGAAATGGGAAACATTGGAGTCAGAATTGGTCGGAGGACTCAAGGAAATCAAGATATTTAAACAAATCAGATACTTTCTGTGGTAGCCTTGCTCTGTCCAGTTTTTAAGGTGTACTCTTACTCCAGAGTGACTGAGTACTCACATGATTCCCGACAAGCTCAGCTGAAGTTATGAATACTGCTCAGGAACTATCTATAGCACTTCTGAGAATTGCAGTTCAGTGTCCCATCCTATATCTTAGGTTGTAATTCACCTTCCTCCACAAAGTTCCAATTTAAGACTTGCTTGATCAGTTTGCCACACATATTTTTCTCTCAAGCTGATGTGAGCTAATAATATGGTACAGTTGTTAAGCAAGTGAACATAATTGCATATACTTTTAATATTAATATAAATTTACAGTCCAGATAATAGAACTCCTGGAGCTTATGGTTTTCAAGACTCATTTAAAGCACTTTGTGAAATTTGGGGCTGGGCTTTTAAGGAATCTTTGAAACACTGAAAAAGGACAACAAAATAGTAAAAGTTCTACAGATATTTTTTTGGAATTGAAATGTCTGATGAACCTGGTTTTTACTGAAGAATACTAAAAGAAGAGATGCTAGATGATCCTTGGTATTTGAAATATTCACATATTAATAGGATAGACTCTGTGGCAAAACTAGGAAAAATGGAAAAATATTGTAAGAAAGAAATCAGAAGCCCCTATATTGGCAACAGAGGTGTCAAATCTATAAAGCAAAGGCTGATGCCTTGAGGTAGCATGCATTCTTTTTAGCCTTCAGTTCAACATCAGTCCTTATACCTTTCATATAGGCCTTCAGTAGAGGCCAGGTGATGAACTAAAATAAGACATTTTGATTTCCCATTTCCTATTCTTATTACCTTTGATCTTAGATATTATTTCAGTCCTTGCCCTGCTCTTCATATCTGAAGCAATTTGGGTTTTTTTTTTTTTAAAGATTTTATTTATTTATTTGACAGACGGAGATCACAAGCAGGCAGAGAGGCAGGCAGAGAGAGAGGAGGAAGCAGGCTCCCCGCTGAGCAGAGAGCCCGATGCGGGGCTCGATCCCAGGACCCTGAGATCATGATCTGAGCCGAAGGCAGCGGCTTAACCCACTGAGCCACCCAGGCGCCCCTGGGGTATTTTTTAAAATTTTTCTTTAATTCCCAGCTACCATCTTCTCTCTCCTTGATAATGATTATTTATCCCTCAGGCTACCCCAGGTTTGACCCATCAACTCCATCACCACTTCCCTACCATTGGCATTTGGTGTTCAAGCAGAAACAAAAACAAAAACAAAACTATCAGCAATTATATTAAAGAAAAAAACCCTGCATCAAGTAAGAAATTAAATACTGAAGATTTGTGTCTCCCTCCAAAGTTAAGACATAAAGTTTTATTAAACACATTAAAATTATTGCCAACTCCAGAGAAACAAATTTCTTTCTTCTGGGAGAATAACTGAGGAGAAAATCTTTACATTTTTAGTTGTTTTTGCTTTTACGTTTTTTAAAGATTTTATTTATTTATTCATGAGACAGAGAAAGAGAGAGGCTGAGGGAGAAGAAGGCTCCCCACAGAGCAGGGAGCCCAATGCTGGAGTAGATCCCAGGACCCCAAGATCATGACCTAGCTAAAGGCAGGCGCTTAACAACTGACACGCCTAGGTGCCCCATTTTTAGTTGTTTTAACCCAAGTAAAACTATGTTCTTCGTGTAATTACTGTGAATTAGCAACTATGGAGGGAATCGATGACAAAAAAAAATACCAAGTAGATTAGGATTTTTATTGACGGCACACTGATTCCACAGAGGCTGGACACCACTCTGCAGGGGTTTTCTGTCTCATTTTGCATTCATTTTCAGATAAAATACAAGCAATTTATAAGTGATATGTGAAGTAAGGACTGTCAATAAAACGCACCATTATGCCCTCACTCATTCCCTCACTGACAGTCTGGGCTGCTTTCTTCAGTTGGGAGAATGGGATGGACACAGAATGAATATATACGCACTGCATTCAGTCCTGGACAAGCGGTTGTTTCTACCACGTGGATTGGTGGAAGTAAATCAAGGTCTTAGCTTTGCCCCAGTTCAGACACCAGCTACCACCTTGAAACGTCTGCTTATCCTTCCGGGCACTGTTAAGATCAGGATAATCTAGGGTTCAAGAAGAAAACTGGAGCGACCGTGAGATGAAGCCAAGCTCGCAGAGCTAGGCAGGGAGGAGGAAGACCAACCTTTATTTAAATATGCGGCCTCCAGAGCTCCTGAGGTGCCCAAGTTCACTTCTAGATGTCCTGGCTCATCCCATGGGAGAGCTGACGTCCTGCGAGCAGGCTGCACCGACAGAGGGGAAGGTCAAAGGGAAGTACAGCTCCCAGGCACCTGGCAGCCCCAGAGAAGAGAGCGTGGGCCGGAGCGCGGTGCCTGCCAGGATGCTGGGCGCGCGGTGCCTGCCGGGATGCTGGGCGCGAAGGGCCTGCTGGGATGTGGGGATGGGTTTGTGTGGCAGGTCTTTGGAGTGGCCGGGCCAGGACCTGCTCCTTGGATCGCTTCTTTTTTGGTGACGTGGCATCAGGCGGGGCCACGTTTACATCACATGGGCTGGACCGGCCCTCGTTTCGCCCAGCTTGTGCGTGGAGGCTTTGTGTTCAGGCTGCGGAGCCAGGCCAGCTCCACTGGCCCTGCGGACAGGCTTCCGCAGGCTGCGGAGCGAGGCAGGGGCCACACCTCGCTGGATGAAACTCGACGCTCGTGGACTCGGGGGGTCTGAGAGCAGAGTCATGAGAAACAGATTTATGCCACAGATTTCACGGAAGCTTCTGTGGCACTGTTTTTGGTGGGAGCCCAGATCTCCAGCGCCGCACCATGCCTCTGAGTCCCTGGCGAAGGGGACCGCGCGGGTACCTTGAAGCCGTCATGGGTGGCGCTGAAGCACTGTTTGGAGCCCAGGAACACTCCTGATCCACATCCTGCTCTGGGCCGTAGGCTGTGGAGGAGGCATTTTGTGTAGTTCTGGTCTCTTCTCGAAACTCTTGGATAACACCAAATTCACATTCTGGGACAGAAATGCCCAGACAATTGGCGAGAAGGGTAGACTGAGCAGCCGTGACAATAGGAGCGTCCTGTGAGCGTACCTTAGCCACGCCTCCACTACCTCTGTACACACTGGACCTCTTCAAAGGGGCTTTTAGAAAACACTAGGTATCTTGAAAAGCACGTGGCACTTCTTGATCATAACTTACCGATCTGTCCAATGAGATGGGATATACAAAGGTGGAGAAGAAATGAAAATGATTGAAGAGAGTACACTTCAAGTTTCAGGACCGAGGTAAGCCAAAGTGAACAAGGTGAGTCCGAGAAACAGAGTGCACAAAGAAAAGTACCCATCCCATTCTTCTTCCTTCTTCCGTCGTCGTCGTCGTCGTCTTCTTCTTCTCCTCCTCCTCTGAAACCTTTTTGCTTCTGCACTCAAAGAAAACACAATGGGCCAAACCACACTCCCCTGCCAGTGGTGGAAAATCCCTGTATAACCTCTGACTCCTGATAAACTATCTAATCTAATCTACTGTCGACCGGAATCCTTTCTGATAACAGTGGATTAACACATTTTTTCTTTGTTATATATGTTATATACTGGATTCTTACAGTTGGGTAAGCTGGAAAAAAGAAAGTGTTATTGAGAAAATCATAACAGAAAATACATGGACAGCACTTTATCTAAATTCCACACGGAAGTGGATATTCATGGGTCAAACCCATGTTAAGGGCCAGCTATATTAGTCTTTGTATTGTATGTGTTCACGGGGTGTTTGACTTCTTACTCCATTCATATGAATTTATCCTGTAGTATTTACCAAGGGTGGAGAGTTAGGAACCAATTGCAGTGGGAATTTCTTGTCATACCCATTCTACTTTTTCTGTGTTTAGCTTTGTTTGTTGTTGTTGTTACTTTTGTTTTGCATATATGTGTAGCCAACGGGGACGTAAGTGTGTGTACATATATCTGAATGATTTATCTGCTAGAACTACATTTTTTGTTTTCTTTTTATTTTACTTTATATATTTTTAAGATTTTACTTACTTATTGACAGAGAAAGAGACAGGGAGAGAGGGAACAAAAGCAGGGGGAGTGTGAGAGGGAGAAGCAGGCTTCCCGCTGAACAGGGAGCCCCAGGAAACAAGGCTTGATCCCAGAAGTCTGGGATCATGATCTAAGCTGAAGGCAAACGCCTAATGGCCGAGGCACCCAGGCACCCCAGAACTACATTTTTTAATGAAACAATTATCTGTGTGGTTAGCATTTGACTTTAGCCAGGTGATGAGAAATTAGATAAATATTTCAGAAAAGCCTGTATTTTGAACTTTTACCCTTAGGAGTAGAGAGGAAGCCTTTTTATATTGATATATACTTCCAAATGTATGAAGAATAGTTATATACCTTGCATCTGCCTGTTTATTTGCCGTTTATGATTCTTCCTCTTCAAATGGGCTCTAAATAAGTGTTTCCTCTTGCTAGCTTACGTTGTTGAATAACTTTTGAGCACAGAGGAAAACATTATATTGAATTGAAAATGCATGAACTGATCAATAATATTGGATACCATATGTGGTTCTTTTAAGACACATTTGGCACAACATTTTTGGTTCTGTCCTGTTCTTCATTTTAAGTTTCCTCGGTGTCTTTTTTTATTTATAATATCCCTTACCCTCAAAAGTCTTAGCTGACTTAGAAAATGAGTAATAGGTAAGGCAAGTAGAAATTTTCAGAAAAAGTCCTGAATTTTTCACAGATTAAAAACACGACTATCTTCAGTAATTTAAAAAGTACACCCCACTGGTTGAGAAAAATAATTTAAATGATGGCCCCAAGCATGTTTAGACATTGGAACATGAGGCAAGTTTTAAGGAATTGCAAAATAGCTCTTAAATTTTTATTTTTATTTTTACAAAGTTTTTTTTTTTTTTCCAATTAAATACTCCCTGTCCTGCACCCCATTCCACCTCATTTTCAGAATGTTCTCTTGTAGTGATGGTTAGCAGTACACTTACATATGGCCAAGGGGCTAAGAAAATATTCCACTGGGGTTTTAGGAGCTTAATTTGTGGCATAAATCTCTGTTCTCAGGCCTCTGCTCTCAGACCCCACAGGGCTGTCAAGTGGTGCTGGAGGGCAGTAGGACTTAGTTATAAGTTTTAACTTTTATAGCATTTCACATGACTCTAAGACAATTGTTTTCCACTGGATTTCAGATGAAGCTGTTAGTTCCTCAGGAGTCCCCCATCTGGGTTTCCATTAATCTTAGAAACAGGCTCAAATCCTTTCACACTCACATGCTTTGTCTGCATCTGTAACAGGGCGATGGTGGATGGAACAAATTACTATCTTATTGTTTTCTGGCATCCTTACTCATTACAAAATCTTCCATAAAGGATGGTACCTTGTGGGTGGGATTTGTAAAAAGGGCAAAACAGGAATGGCTTAAAGAGATTACAACATGCACATTTGGTTTTGTATTAAAATACGTTTTTCTAGAAAGACCTTCATGCATTTGTAGGGGAAGCGGTGGAGGAGTTAGCTCCATGTTAAATTAAGGATCAGTGAGATTAATTTACACGGAGAGAAATTCACTTTTTATAGGTATATAGCTCAATGCATTTTTAAATAAGGTATATTTTATGTAAATCAAAATCCATGCTTTTTTAGTGAATAGTACAAGTTTTTACAAATGTGAGCAATCATGTAGCTATGGCTGAAATCAAGATATATAATATTTTTATCTCTCCAAAAAGTTTTCTTATGCTCCTTTGTGGTCAGTTCTCTTCTTTCTACTGCCACTGATCTGATTCCTGTTTCTTTTTGTGTCTAGCTTCTTTCCATTAACATGATGATTTTGAGATTCACCCATGTTTTTACATGTATCGATAGTTTATTCCCTACTATGTTTGAGTATGATTCCATTGTATGGATATATACATGCATTCACTATTGTATGGGTATATCACAACTTGTTCACTCGCTAATAGATGCATTTTGAGTTACTCCTAATTTTTGTTTATTATGAAGAAAGCTACTATAAACATTCACATATATGTCTGTAGACAAATGTTTTCATTTACCTTATAGAAAATACCTAGAAGTGGGGTTAGTGGATGGTATAATTGTGTATTTAACATTATAGTAGACTTCCAAGCTTTTTCAGTGTAGCTGAACCATTATTGTATTCCCACCAGCAAAGTATGAATATTAAAACTGCTCTAAATCTTCATCAGTACTTGGATTTTTGGATTTCTTTTTCAGATTTTTGTATTTTGTCTTTTTGTTTTGTTTTGTTTTGTTTTTGTTTTTTGCCGTTGTTATTCTATGTGTGTAGTGATATCACACTATCTTTTCAATTAGAATTTGCTTAATGACTAATGATGCTTTATATATGTGTTTGTGCATCTGTATATAATGATGATATATATCTAGGTATATATTTAGGGTGAGTGTTGTATGTTCTGTCTTCTATAATGAGGATAATCCCACTTTGGAGAATTGAGTTTGACATAGTAGGAAAGGGAACTTTTGGAATCAGGCAGATAATGGTTTGAATTCTGACTAGTACAGAACTTGTGCTTCTGTTTCCTCATTTCTTAGGTGGCCATAATAGTACCAGTCTCCTACAGATATTGGGAGTATTACATAAACCAACATATCTAATGCAGCTAGCAGAATGCTGCAGTTCCTTTTCTCTCTGGGACAATGTTGGCCTCTTCTGCAAAAATGTCCTCCAGAGAGGTCTGATGTCTGAAACTTCGAGAGTCAAAACTTTATCGCTTGTGTGTCCTATGTGGAAGGGAAGGCCTTGGTAGGGTAAGGGGAAGTAAATAGTAACCCCACAAAGGGTCAGTTAGTCTTCTGGGGTGTTCTGTATCATTCAACTCATAACTTCACCATTGGCCTGCTTTTTAATTACATGGGGAAATGGCCTCTCCTCTCACTGGACCATGTACTTCACAGGGATAAGGACTATGTGTTATTCACCTCTATATCTCTCTTCTTGAATGCTGTGCCTAGCTAGAGGTCACCTGGTACCTTAGCAGTGTTTTACCTACAGCCTGAAGATTGGAAACAGCATTTCTCCTTGTAGAAGGAAACAATGGTTTGTCATGGGACTGACAGCAGCCAGTGTTTGGACATTTAAATTTATGTTTTTGTCAGAGAGTTAAGGTTTAGTGTCAGGTTTACATTCTCTCTAGCTGGTGTTTATGTACTCAGCTTGGCAAGCTTAGCTGGAGAGTTCCATTAGTCTGTGGGATAGTATATATTTCTCCCTCTTCTTGCTTGAGCCAAGAGCATACATAGTCCTTCTGCCCCAAAACTCAAGTAGTCCAGGTATTCCAAGGAAAGCTGTCTTTTGAGACACCAGAAAGAAACTGACTCAAATCCTAAACCACATACAGACAAAGCCTGGATTTTGTTGGTTCATTTTGATTTATGGATTATCAGTGCTATATCTTATGTGCTCGTCCTTTGTCAAACCCAGCCTATTTCCTTTATTTCCACAGAGAAGCAAACAAAATAAACAATCACAAACCTAAATCCACCACATTAATATCCCAGCAACACAAACCACTTTAGAGTAAATATTAGACATCTCCATGCTCACAAAAAATCCTTGGGTTTTCAAATTCAGTCCAACATCCTGATATGTTGCCTTAATTTCTTTCTTCTACCTCTCTATCTTGAGTAAACTAAATAAAACAGCAAAACCTTCTTTTTTAAAAACCAAAAAATTGTTCCCCCCCCTTTTTTTTATAAATGGCATTACATTCCTCTCTTCTTACTTGTAACTATCAATTTCCCCTCCCATGGTTCTGATTCTAAACTTCCTCATATTTTTTGAGACTTTCCTATAGCCCCTTCTTTACATCCTTTTAAAATTACTAGATGTCTTTTGAAAGTATTGATATAGTCAGACAGTTTTTGCAGGAAGAGAAAAGGCCTCCTATCCCTCATTTATAAAATAAGTTTCTTGCTATTACTATCTAAGAGCCTTCGTAATCTGGCTACAAATTAATTTTTTCCAATGAACTTTATTTTTAATTTAATTTTATTTTTTCAGTGTTCGAAGATTCATTGTTTATGCACCACACCCAGTGCTCCATGCAATACGTGCCCTCCTTAATACCCACCACCAGGCTCACCCAACCCCTCACCTCCCTCCCCTCCAAAACCCTCAGTGTGTTTCTCAGAGTCCACAGTCTCTTATGGTTTCTCTTTCCCTCTGATTTCCCCCAACTCACTTCTCCTTTTCTTCTCCTAATGTCCTCCATGTTATTCCTTATGCTCCACGTGTAAGTGAAACCATATGATAATTGACTTTCTCTGTTAGACTTATTTCACTGAGCATAATCTCCTCCAGTCCTGTCCAAGTTGATACAAAAGTTGAGTATTCATCCTTTCTGATGGAGATGTTAATATTCCATCATATATATGCACCATATCTGTTTCATTTGTTTGTGGAAAGAGTCAAAATGCCTCCAATGAACTTTTCAGTTTAAATATGTGAAAATGATTGAAAACTCTTTAAGTTTCTTTTTTTTTCTTTTTTTTTAAAGATTTTATTGGTTTACTTGAAAGAGAGTGAGAGAGAAAGCATGATAGGGGAAAGGATCAGAGGGTGAAACAGACTCCCTTCTCCCGGGACTCTGGGATCATGACCTGAGCCATAGGCAATCACTTAACCAACTGAGCCACCCAGGTGCCCTCTTTATGTTTCTAAGCTACTTCAATTTGTGAGTTCAAGACCAACATTTCCAAATGCCTTAGAGCTATTCCTCATGGATGTCTCTTACAAACACTTCAAAATCAAAATGTCCCAAGTCAAATTGATTATTTTTGTTTAAACAATCCTCTGAGGATTAGTAAATGATAGCCATGATGTAAAAAAGAAAAAAAAAAAGAGGTAAAACTTAATAACACATAGAGTTTGCTTTTAACAGCCTTGGCATGGGGGCACCTGGATGGCTCAGTGGGTTAAACCTCTGCCTTTGGCTCAGGTCATGATCTCAGGGTCCTGGGATCAAGCCCCGCATTGGGCTCTCTGCTCAGTGGGGAGCCTGCTTTCTCTCTCTCTCTCTCTGCCTGCCTCTCCACCTACTTGAAATTGAAATAAATAGTATCTTAAAAAAAAATAATGCTTGTCATTAATAGCCTTAGCATGAATGGCTATGGGAATTGAAGGAAATTATGATATTATTAACTAGAATATGTCTTGTATCTTGCACATTTTGGGTGGGAAGAGTTGCCTGATTAAGCAGATTTTAAGTTTTGATTGATTGATTGACATATAATTTGCCAGTTAATGCTGGGTCTAAGTGACCTTTCTAAATTGTGAAAAGAACAGGCAAGTTTTTACGCAGATATTGTAGCTTGACAAATAACGTGTTTCTCAATACTCCTTTTATTCAGAGCTGGTTGCTGGGAAGGGGTGAGTATGAATTTGCGTAGAGACCAAAGGACCTTCAGGAAACAAATGGTTTGAGACCACAACTCCTTCTGTTATGAGTTTCTATATTATTAGATATTTGAGTTTCTCATATTATCATATATCTCATATTATGAGATATATGAGTTTCTATATTATTAGATATTTGCTGAATGATTTTCAAAGTATGCAAATGAAATTCATCAACTAGAAATGCTTTCCCATGTGCCTCACCCCTCCTTAACCTAAAAGAATGACAAAAGGAGGTCTTAGGATGAAAGTATAGACTGAATGCTGGACTGAAAGCAAGAGCCTACTGTGTCTGTTGTGTAAAGAGATTGGTCGGAATGTAGCCTGTGATTGAATTCTGACTCCTGTGATCCAGTTAGGGTAGCTAGCATACTGGGTGTGTCTCACAATGGTGGCTTAGCCTAAGGTACTATGGGAATATAAATTTATGAGGTAACATTCATTAGTGAGTAAGCAGAAGGAGTCTATAGCTAGATTGCTGAAGTGGAAACCTGTTTTGGGCATGTTACTTGTCCATGCTTCAGTTGATCTTCCTATAATACAAAGATAGTAATATTACATATTTCCTAGGATTCTTAGGAGGATTAATAAGTTAATATTTGTAAAGTACTTAGAATGATCTCTTTTACAGAATAAGTGCTATATAAATGTGCTTGTTAAATCAGATGAAATCTCGGGAAGTCAGTGGCATAGCAGGTTTAAATATGACAGTGGTCAAACTGCCTTCTCTTTAAGAACTAGTTTGTCTTGTAGGGATTTAGTAACTTTAGTTACCTAATAAATAGTACACATCTTTCCTAAAATAGTTTCATTTTTAATTTTGTTTCCTTATGTGTGCATGGATATTTTAAAAATCAGAATACATAATAGCACTAATGTTTTGTTTAAAAATCTATAACTGAGTATCCTCTGACAATTCAAACAAGTTTTCCCAGTAATGGTTTTTAAAACAATTCTGTAAATGTAAATGCAGATGTTTGGGTGCTATAACATAAAACTATGTCTTTGGGCTTGTGTGTATAAGTAGTCAGATACATGTAAATCTGGCAAGTTGCAATTCCGGTTTATAATCAACACCAGCATGGAAAAGTGGACTGTTTTCAGAGACCTACTCCATTGGAAATGACATAACCACATTCATTTCTCTGTCTTGTTTTGTGGCCTTAAACTGGGCATTGTCCCATTTTGTTCACTTCAGAGAGTCTATTAAACATTTGGTCATCCCCCTTCACTAAAACTAAAAATTACTTTTCATTAAAAAAAAAATCATAGTTCATCCCTCCCAGTAACCATGATGAAATTGCAACACCAAGGACATAAACAGCATTAGCAAATTCAAACACTGTTTCCTTTAATTGCTTCAGGCATCTGAAAGACTAAAAGAACTATTATATTCTTAGACAAGGTTAGCCTTTGTAGGAAAACCAGAGACTTTAAAACTCATTAGATTTCTGCATTTGGTAATAGTTCTCAGCAGATCATTGTTATAAAATATAGAGTATCTTTTACACCTGAAACATAAATTTAATGACATGTTATTTTTGTAAAATATGAGTGCTTTATCTAAATTATAGCACTTGTCTATAATTTCACTATTATTATTTCACTTGTCCACTGGTCACTTATTTAACAAATCTAATCTTTGGAATATGAACAAAAATCTGAAATTAAACATAAAGGTGGTTGATAACTAACACACAGTCCATGTGCTTTTTTCAGGTTCCCACTTAGCGTCTATTTAGTCATGCTTTGAATTCAGGTCCAACAAGTTTGAAAGCCTGGTTTCTTGACCAATGTAGATTAGAGTCCGTGTATTTTAGGAGGGTAAGGTCAGAAGGTGTAAGTAAAGTCAGGTCGGCACCTGACTGGGCTTAACAATGCAGGACAACCATAAAAGATACAAAACTATCATACGGTTTTGCTTATTTGTGGAGCATTAAGGAATAACATAAAAGACATGGGGAGATGGAGAGGAGAAGTGAGTTGGGGGAAATTGGAAGGGGAGATGAACCATGAGAAACTGTGGTCTCTGAGAAACAAACTGAGAGTTTTGGAGGGGAGGGGTTGGGGGGGATGGGTGAGTCTGGTGGTGGGGATTAGGAGGGCATGGAGCACTGGGTGTGGTGCATAAACAATGAATTCTGGAACACTGAAAAGAAATTAAAAAAAAAAAAAACAGATACAGCATCTCACAAAAAAACATGAGGACATTGAGTTTAAGGGCATTTATCCTTCAATAAAACCTAAAAATACCAAACACCAAACTAATATTTTTTTCTGAGTCATTAAAAATAAGTTAAATTATGCTTAGAATAATTTTTAACACATTTTAGAAAGTTTCCAACCAAAAATATTTGGGGAGGGAATGATTTAAAGTGATGAACTCATGTAAGTGAAAAATCCACTTATACTCAAAACCTCATTCTCTGTACATCTCTTGTATCTGTGGTTGTAATCTATAATCACCACAGAATACATTATCCGGTGTCTCCTAATATTAATCCCCATTTTTAAGTTAGAAAATTTGGGGAAAATATTTATACCATATGGAATATTTTGACAGAATAAGCTGTATTCTAGTCTTAGAGTTCCTGAAATTATTTTGGAAAGATTCCACTTATCTAGAATTTCATCTATTTTCAGTGCCCCAAAATACAGCAAGAAGATGAACATACCTCTCCTCTTCTACCACCTTCTTCATTTTGCAGCTAACACATAGTTGAGAGACTCCAGGTAGTGCTTTATTCTTTCTCGAAGTCCATCCTTGTTTGACAGAAAAAAAAAAAAAATTTTTTTTTTTTAAGAAGGCACAGCTTAAGAAAGAGACAGCTAGAAGTATGAGAACTGAAAAGGAAGCCAATTTCTGTCCTTCCTAGGATGTACCAGAAAGAAAGGTATGAAAGAAGTGATGACAATATGAGACTTTTGCCAATTGAAACCAGATTTCAAAGATTATAGCTCAATGATATAAATAGGTACTGAGATGCCCAATTTTGTATAGTTGAGGAAAACTCCAGAAATTCAGTTTCTAGCCTATCTCGGACTAATAGAGGTGGTGTGTTTTGTCCACTGGTATACATTGTAGCAAATAGTGTTCCCAAAAGTTCAAGGGCAAGACAATGCAATAGTGTTGTATTCATTATCATTGCTCTACCTTCTCATAAGTGTCCGTATGACATCTAGGTAGTGTGTTTTCTCCTAGAATCAGTTACAGCCTTTAGAACATAAACAAACATGAGTAGACAGAGTAAACTCATTTTACTTTGTAAAACTTAAAATTGTCCTTGCCTCAAGATATGAAAATATCTTATACAAAGCATTGGATTCCTCACCGATTTTATTTATAGTTATTAATCTCACCCACATCCTAATTACTTCTTTACAAGAGTCATCAAACTAACCCTTTGTGCACACTGTGTGAACATGGTAGTCACACATCCTCTCACCACTGTCTTTTTTAATGTATTTGGAGAAAATGTAAATTATGATTTGAATAGAGAAGACCTGTGGCATTTAGTCTCATTCATTTACATTCTGAAACATGATTTTGATTTGAGTTCTCATTATTTTGTTAATGTTTCTTGTTTATGTGACTTTTTGTTGTTTTGAGCCAAACTTAAGGATATTTTTAGGCATTTACAACTGATTTGTTGGTGATGGTTTAAATTTGATTGCAGGGAGTCTGAATGAAAATTTCTCATTAGAATTTTTATGAAGTGTATATTCAATTATAATTCGATTATAACTGTAATGTCTTTAACCTTTAATAGCACAAGCCGCCAGCATAAAAAGCATGTTTTACATCATGGGGTCATGGAGTAAAGATTGTAGAGTTTTATTAGCACAAGCCTTGGCTAAAACTGGCATAGGTGACATTTGGCTTTGCTATTCATAACCTCATCTTTTTTTTTTTCTTTCTCTGAAACGTGGTACAGCTGGTATTCCTTCTGGCCTCGAGCACCCCTGTGTGCTCTCTTTCCTTCTATCGACCCATACTTGCTGCCTTAGGAAATGTCTGATTTTAGTTTTCATCTCTTTGTATGAATTTAGGTCTACGTGTTACTCATATTGTGGAGGCAAAATTGATTGATTGGTCTCCTACTTAAAGTATTTCAGGTATCACTGAAGGTGGGAGAGGAGGCAGAGGGCCTTCCCAGTGACCTAGGGGTAAGGTCAGCCTTGATGACAGGAGGTGAAGGAGTCCAAGGGGAAAAAAAGAAAAAAGAAAAATCTGAGCCAAACTTAACAAATACAGATGAGTTTGGTACAATTTAATTTTTTTCATAGAATCATTGCAGGCTGAATGAAATTGGCAGGCTGAAAGTCAGATTCTGATGTATGTCTTTCCTGTTACAGACACTAATTTCATCCAGGAAAATTGTTTTGCAAACTACCTTGCATTTCTCTGTTCTCAGTGACATTGATCATCCTTTCCACCAGCCCATGATTAGACAAGACACCTGCACTAAAGACATGGGTCAAGGAATGCTTTTACATCGGAGTCAGCTATGGCTGCATGTGTGCAAGCAATAGAGACATTAGTGAGGAAAAATTAAATGGCTAGGGGAGACAAAGATGGTATCATGATCATTAGGAAAATGTTGAATAAATAACCTATTTTTTTCTTGATATAATCAATTAGTTTGCTTTGTTAGAATGTATCTCAAAATACACAGTACGTGAAAGGATTTTGACAAATTTATAAAAATCTTGATCTGATCCCACTACTTCATTGACTTGGTTTCTTCATAGACTAAGTCCAGTTTCCATTTTCAGCCTCATTTCTAGACATGATTTAGCCATTCGTACTCACTTGAGTCCATGTTTCTCTAATAAGATAGAATGGCATAACTCCGGGGTAGTAAGTAGTTTATAATGTAGCTAAGGCATACACAAAGTACATGAAGTAACTAGGACACATACAAAGACACAAAATGCACTTGATATAGCTTTCTGGAATTTCAAATATTCCTCAAGATAACAATAATCCACATGGTAAACTATTTTAAAACATTATTTATAAACAAATATAGTCAGGGTTTGGAGTAGAATTCCCAATATTAATTTTTTAGTAGAGATCAAAACTTGAAATTCTACTTTGGTAATATTATTTCTATCTTCACCCCAGTGTTGCATAAAAACCTTCACCCTACTCCTTAGAGATGTTTAGGAACATATATCTGAGAAGTACGTCATTACCTATGCTAGATTATTCACAGGTTTCAGAACATTCCAGACACTTATTTGCCTCCATTCCTTTGCTTATAAATTTCCTCCATTTGGAACCCTTGGCTCATCTTATTTCTTTAGAGAATCCTCACTCAAGAAGTAGGTCTGGATCAAAAAAATTCTTTTTTTTTTTTCCCCTTTCCTTAAACACATCCATCCAAACTTCCAAAATAAATAGTTTCTTAGCCCCTTCACATTTTTATGAACAACTTCTATGTTACACCACATTATCATTACTTACTTAACTTTTTTCCTCTAGACAGAGAATTGTAAGAGAAGGGACTGTTACATTTTTGTTCCTTAGGTATGTGTAACATCTATGCCTGTAGTATATCAGGTGTTTCTTGAATGAGTAATGAATTTGTTCGATATAGTAACATACATAATGTAATATATATAAGTCCCAAGACATGGATCATAGCAAGAAGGTAGGCTGGTGTCTTTCTTAGGACTATGGCTAATATACTAGAGGTAGCAAATATTTTGAAATCAGATCTAATTTTGAATCTCAACTTCACTATTTCCTACTTGTATGAATTTGGGAAATTAATTTACTTTTTCTAAGTCTTAGTGTTCTCACTAAGTGTTCAAAATGGGGATCATATTAACTACCTCACAGTATGGTTGCATAGATTTGGAAATGATCCATGAAAAATATCTGGCCCTTAGTAGGTACTAAGTATTGTTTCCTTCTCCATCTTTACCAATTCTTCCCTATATGATATAATTTGATATAATCCTTATCAATTCCTCCTGTATACTGGATAAACCTCAACCTGTTTAATCATCCCTTTCCAATGAGCCTTAATCTCAGAAAATGATGTGAAGAAAGGGAGAGGGCTGGTTAGGTCGAAGAATGCAACTGAGACAGAAGGATGAGGTAAATGAAATATCATGTTTATAATGGGAGGCCAAAAATAAGAGCAAATCCAAATCTAAAGATCCACAGCGAACCACCCTGACTAAAGATCCTAAGCAAGACAAAATGGGTTGGCTGGAGATTCCCTTTGATGCATCCATATGGGTAGGGGAGTTAACTCTCCTTGGAGTACCTTTCACTGACTTTATGAGAAGGAAGGGGGTGAGCTAAAGCTTTGGGCTATTTAGAGATATACTAAAAATATATTACCAAAGCTTTAAATTTCTGCTCATCATATTTCCTCCTTGGGTAATTTGTAGAGATGGCCATCCCCCACCCCCCCACCGCAACTAGTAAAATCTGTTTTAAGAGCAACTTAAGAGCAACTTGATTACAGATTGTTGTATCAAATTTAAAGACATGAAAACATTGCCTACTTTCAAGCAAGCAGAAAGCAGGAACCTGATTAAATAAGAAAGAGAACAGGTAGATTAAAAAAAAAAAAAGGAAGTCAGGGAGTAATTAAAAATGTGAGTTTTTAAAATTACATTTTAAATGTAATTTAAAAATTAAAAATTGCCCAATTTCTGATGGAATATTGTCAAGTGGCAGGTAGTTCTTATCAAAGGTGAGTTCTGAGGTATAGTTAATATCCACAGGGAGTGAAAGGAGAAGAATATAGGATTGGGAAACCAAACTAAACAGATACTGGAAAAATCACACTTTCCAAGGCCCTTTCAGTTCACAAAACTCATGGGATTGGGAGGCTCTGCTTGGATCCTGGTCCACCATTCTTGTAGCTGAAAATCCGAGAAATAGTTCATCCTTTGAGTGGAAATGGATTAAAAGAGAGTTCAAAGAGAGTGGAGGATCATTCCTACAAGTTCCTTTCCTTCCTCTCTCCAGCCCCACAGATAAACCCAAATTGTCATCAGTTTGGTGTAATCCCACACGGGCACTTCTCCTGGCTTTGCTTTTTCCTTTGCATTCTCTTTTCTCTCTCCATCTCCCTCCTGCTTCTGATGTTGACCTATAGACAACACAGCAGCATGAATCTGTGATCTTTTCCAAATATTGGCGCAAAATGGTATGGAGAGAAAGAACTTCCCTTTTCTAACTTTTTCCTTTCCTGACTCCATACCTTTTTATCCTTTACCCATCTCCACCAACTCTGGTGATTTTATAAAATCAGATAATAGCTGCTACTTAAATATCTCTTCTTGAAAATGTTTAACTTCAACTGATTAATAGAATGCTCATAGCCATGATTTTGGAACGGAATAAGAACATTATTCGACAGAATAAGGATAAACTTGCTCATTAACTATCAGTTCTCCTAGTGAACTTTTCTCACATGGGATCTCTGCTACTGATATATTACTTTGGTTTGAGGCAGAGATGGTTTAAGATAACATGTTGACTCCTAGTTAGCCCTAAGGACTACCTATCCCTTTCCTAAGACCTAAGGAAAATACACTGTGTCTTTGTTACTGACACATAGGCTGAAGTCAGGAAACTCTTCAATAAAACTAAGTAATACTATTTGATTCCACCTACAGATGTCACTGGCATGTTATTTGTGGTCATCTTAAGAAAATGTAGTCTGTCCAAGAATGGAAAAACAAAACTAAGTACTTGTGAATTAAATAGCAAACTAGTTCAGTAAGTATATTTCTTGAAAACACATTTGCTGAAAAATCCCATAACATTACATAGAATTTGGTGGTAACTTGGTATAATTTTAAACCACCAGTGACTTATTAACTTGAAAAGACTTTTATGGGGTCACCTAATTGAACTCATTCTCTTCAGCTGAAAGGAACCAAAAATAAATGGTTTTCTATCATTATTCTAAACATATTCGAGACCAGAGATTTTGCAGCTTCCTTCAGTAAAACAGTGTGAGGTAGCTGAGTCATTCCTTGAGTTTCCCAAGTAGCAGCAGTGGATCCACACTGCAGAGGTTGGAACTGGTCTGCTCCCTCCTTGCTGCAGAAAATAGCAGGGAGGAGGAGAAGTGGCTGCACGAAGGGAAATGAAAGGTACGACTACCCCCTGTAGAAAAGGCTGAGCTTTACTTGAGTTGCTGAAGTTTATTACTTGGAAGAGTTAAGAACATGCTTGGCATTTATCAGGGATAACTTGATCTGATTTAAATATATGAGCACTGCCACCCACTGTTACTACTACCCACTGTCAATGGGGGATGTGGTTCCACACCCAGGCAGCTCGTGCCTCTTGTGTATAATTTTGTGAAATTACTGCCACATGCAAAACTGCAATTTGGATCAGTGGGACTTTACTGATAGCTTGAAATTCTTCCTGCCAGGGGATCTTGTGTGACTGTGACCTCCAAGTATCCCATGACAGCCTAGATATTCTGTGACAAGGATTCTTCATCATTTTGGAGCATAACCTCCTTGAGAAAATAAGGACCACTATGGACATAATACACAGGAAACTGTGCAGACCCCTTGGTGCCCATCCGTGAGTGCCTGAGTCACCTTCTACCACTGACATCACAGAAAATAGCAAGGATAGCTGGCTAGACTGAAGGGCTCACATTTTCTTCTTTCTTCTTTCTTTCTTTCTTCCCTTTTTTTTTTTCTTTCTTTCTCTCATTTTAGAAACAGCACCACCAGGAGCAGGGACTTTCACATATACAGTAAAAATGTACAGTATCTTCAATGCAAAGTTGGATGGGTGCCAACCCCCTCCCCCTCTCCACCCAGAAGCATCTTCATTTGAATTTAAAGGGGTGGATGAGTGACAGCAAGACTCTGTTCTCCTTCTGACAGGGCTTTGGCAGATCATTGGTTGTCATCAAACCTATTCCATTTCTTGCTCCCTGCCAGGAATTCCACCTACATGCCTGATGGCAATTAGTCCCTTGTAGGTGCTAATGAATAAAACGCAGCACGTAGACTTCACGAGGATGAAAAAGCCTACGATCCAGATCTAGAGTCACTCCAAGTATCAGTCCCCCACACCAGTCCCCGTCAAATGTAGCTTTCACTCTGTCCAGCACATGCTGGGGCCGGCCAGCCTGCCCCCTCCTCTGCACACTGCAGCACAGGAAATAGAAGGGAGCTATGTGATAAAGACAGGGCTCAGCAGAAATCATGATTTTAGAACCTGAAGTGTTACCTGTTTTTTTGTTACTGTCACAGGCTGCTACAGGTTTCGGACCGTCTGTGCTGGGGCTGAATCTCCAAACCCAAAATATGCTTTGGAAGAAGTGTTTGGAGACCATGTTGGAGAGCATTCTGCCCTGAGTAGGGTTAGTTGATCAGTGGTTCCCAGGACCTGGTGATAATCAGATGCTCCTAAGCAGCCTTTAAATGTACAAATTCCCTGGCCCTGTCTTTAGAGAGGCCTAGGATAAAAACTAAAAATCTAAATTTTAAAAATCTTCCCAGATCAATCTGATAATCCTGCCAGGATTGGTGCTACAGGAATAGATGAGCTCCTGTGTCCCATTCAACTCGAAAACTCTAGGACTATGTGTCAATTGAAAAGTTCTCAGAGATTTTGCTCACTATTTATCTGTACCTTTACTATGTCCTGAGAATTTAAAGTAAGTAAACAATTCTCTTTTGTAATCTGGCTATCTACCAGAGATGAATCAATCTTCAAATATTCTTTTGAAATGAAGCTGTGGTGATTTTTAAATTTTTCTTTAATATAACTTAGTTTTATACCTTTTCTATGTAATGAGCATGTATTTTTTTTTATAATTAAAGAAAGTCAGCAAATGGTACTTTTAAAGATTTTTTCTGCATCCCAAGAGGAACAGGGAAAACCGTATTTTAATAGAATTGCTATTCTTTAAATCCTCTGTTTTCATTTATATGTTTAAAAAGATTACTTAGAGGGGCACCTGGGTGGCTCAGTGGGTTAAAGCCTTTGCCTTTGGCTCAGGTCATGATCTCGGGGTCCTGGGATCGAGCCCCACATCGAGCTCTCTGCTTAGTGGGGAGCGTGCTTCCCCCCCCTCTCTGCCTGCCTCTCTGCCTACTTATGATCTCTCTCTCTCTGTCAAATAAATAAAATCTTAAAAAAAATAATATTACTTAGAAAAGGGGTCCAGAGACCTTACCAGACTGTCACCTTGACAATCCCAAAGGGTGAGAAAGATAAATAAAAAAGGTTAAGGACATCTGATAGGCCACAAAGACCAGTTTCTTACTCATATTTTGTATGCACAAAACATTGCCTTTCTAGGGTCTCAAAGCACATTATAAAACAATTGCTAAAGCTTTAGAATGATGTGTATAGTTTGGTCTCCTCTAATGGTAGCAAACCAAACAAAGTGGCAAGAAACAAATTTTTCTTCCAGTTTTCATGGGCTCCAAAACTTCAGATAGTTTGAATAGGATTCCCTAGAGCATTCAAACTCCATCGTGTTTATCAGAAAGAACTTAATCCAAACCCTTTGAGGTTTGTTCTTCTCTAGTCAATATCTATTTCGGCAAAACAATCATGGTTTTAAAGTATAACAGAGAAGCAAGGAAGAAAAGAGAGATTTTCTTTCTGATAGTGAAATGGGCAGGTGCAGTTGAGACTGAAAGGCCATAATTAAAACATTGTTCAGCTGAGGCACTGTAGAAGTTCATGCAAGACTGCACAAATCCTCCTCCTGCCCCACACACCCGAGTTCAAGGTTTTGGCAGGAAAGGAAGCCCAAGGTGCACTGCTATTCAAGAAACAGAGCCCTGGAGCCTGAACTTTAGTACCCTTGAGGGACACATGGAAGAAATTCTATACTGCTAGACCAGTAAAATTGGCCTGTTTAAATCTATACATTTTAAACCACATAAGAAAGGAAAGGATAATAAGCACTTTTTAATTGAACATATAGTTATATGGCAGGACTTATGTATACACTGGAGTTTTAAAGATCTAATGAAATAAATATTATTTCTATTATACAGATGGGAAAGTAAATTTGGAAAGTTATGTAACTTGTCCAATGTCAAAATCAGAAGTATTTATTTCAATTGGCTGAATTCTGGGATGGACACCGTGTTTTTGTATGATCATATTAGAATATGCAGACTAAGAAAAGTGATGAAAACGTGGTTAAAAAATTCCTGATTATCCTCTCAACCCATTCCTATGGCAGACCTAATAAACTGATGATTTTATTTTCTGTGTGTGTGTTTGTTTTTTCGCTTTTTTTTTTTTTTTTCCTTTCTGGCCCAGAAACCTGCCCAAGGAAACATTCAAGGAAGTTACTATAGGTCACCTAGTGTTAACACATAGATGACACCAAGTACCAGCATAGCAAGGATCAGATGGCAGGGTGGAACTCTAGAGGAGACAGGCAGGAGCTAGTTGATGGAGCTTCCTGGTCTCTGGCTTCTTTCCCAGCCCTGTGGAAGGGCAATTCCGCAGGGAATTCTTATATCCCTTAAAAAAAAAAAATCACCCAAATAATTGAGAGTGTAGTTTGCTTTGTTCACCTTTCTGTAGAATCATTTGTAGGCTCTGGATTCAGAGGAAATAGATTGCTTTAATGCAAAGGATTTATATCTGTGGAAGAAACAACTTACTCCTTGACTAGGGGTTAAGGCAGCTTTCTTTCTTGTGTTTTTTTTTTATTATTATTATTATTTTAATTTGATAGAGCTTTCCCACATCTCTTTGTGGGTAGCTGCCTCCTCTGCATATGCATAAACCAGCTGTCCTTTGGAATGACACAGGCCCCCACAGTGTCATGGGGTAAGACTGGGGGGAGTTGACTGAGAACCTTGAACAGCGATGATGGGTGCTGCTACCAGCAGTTGTGGGCTAGGTAATATTTGTCATGCTTCAAAGCCAGAAGGCCAAGACCTTTGACCTGGACCACCATCTTTCAGGCTGCAGACCAAGGATTGCTGAGGCCTAATATAGGCAGGGAGTCAATCAGGAGAACTTAAGAGGGGGAAAAAAAAAAAAAGACTCTGCCTTTGCTTAGTTCTCCAGATTGGCTCTCCAGATGGCCCTCTTTTCTCTGGTAAATTATGCAACAAGCTGCTTCAGCCGAGTTTTGCAGACCTGGATGATCTTGAACTGATTTCAACAAACGGGCGGACTTGTGGGGTTGCAGGGCTTTCTCTTAGTCCTTTCATCCGAGGAAGAACACTGGGAAAGGAAAACCAGATAATTTCTGGTACCAGTCACAGAAATAGAGTGATACACATACAAAAAGTACTGTTGCTATATGCCCACCTTATAAGAAATGATTTTGAAGAAGCTAAGAGGCTATCTCATTAGGAAAGGTTAGAGTTCATCAAGATTATTCCACAGAAAGGTATTTGGCTTTGCAAATTCTCACTAATTATATGCCAGGATCATCTCTAGTAATACTACTGGAATTGAAAAAGTAGAAACATTGCTTTACAGCATTAAAAAGGTATGAGAGTATCATTCTTTGCTGCTATTAACATGTCCTGGAACAAAAATCAATAGTGCATGTACATGAGTCTCTTATTATTTCTTTAATTTGCAGAATGTCTCTTCCACTGTACTCTCCTGGCTGAGGCAAGATGACTTCACCCATCAAGCCCCAGGACTGCTCCTGGTGATGAGGAAGATGAATTGAGGGAGGGTGGGCAGTGGGTGGCAGGACCACACTCTGCTTTCCTACTCCCCCTAAAAGCCAGATCATGGCCTGACACAGATTCTTCCTATCCCTGAACTGGGAAGTAGAGGCATTGGGGCCAGATTTGCCACCAAGCAGGGAGGGAGGCAGAGTGAGAACAGGAGGCAGAGTCAATAGGCCAAGTGGCAGGGGGAGCAGATGGGTAGGTGGTGACTGAGCTCAAAGCTACAAATGAAGAGTTATAGGAAAGGGGAACAGCCCACTAAGAAGTATAATTCAGGAACTAAAAGGAAAGAGGAAACAAAGTTCCCGTGGTAAAATTATTTCTTGAGGAGATGAAAGTGCACAAAAGCCACATTAAAATTCACCCCATCATTCATTTTTTTTCCAGTCATCCATTTAACCCAAACATGTTTAAGCACCTTTCAGACCCTACACTGTATGTTGGGATGCAAATGGGAACAAGATACGGTCCATGCGCATAGTCAAGTACGTGGGTGAAATCATTAAAAAATAACTAAAATGTGATGTGATAAACTGCCTAAAGAGAAATATCGGGAACTATAGGGACACAGAGGGAAGGCTGACCCAAGGAGTGAGGTATAGGGGAAGCTCAATAGAGGAGAAGTTACTTTTATTGGATCATGAGATTGGTCAGAGTTTTTCAGATGACAAGGGGAAGAGAGCATTCTCAGGTATGGGAACAGCAAAGCAATGGCATGGATGCAGAAGTGGAAGAGCTCACTTGTGTGTGTAACAGTGGTACTTCTGAGACAACTTCGGAGGACAGGCTAAGGAAGCAGGAAGTGGTCATCCAAGAATATGGAAAGGACCTGGCACCAGACTTACATGTCATGCTAAGAACTTTGGATTGTCCTTTGGAAAATAGAGCACATTTGAAAAAGAGAGAGAAAGAAAAAAAGATTAGTAGAGAGTAGAAGGTTGGTAGGGAAAGGATTAGTGACTCTTTAAATTCTAATTTCCTAAACCAGCGCTTCTTTTCTTTCTCTCCTTCAAGCATAAAGCCAATAACTATCTAGTAGAGTGGGGCCTAATCAATTTAGTGGCTCCAAATATAACTCACAGCTGATTCAGTTATTAGTTATGCATCTGAGAAGATACATAACCACTCTAAACTAACGGTGAAGAAAATGGTAGTATGAATAATTACTATTTGTTTATTCAGACACTACCACTAGGAACACATTCTACCAGTCAGATACTGTGCTTGGCACTGGTTAAGTTATTGCCATGTTTTCTGAACTCCTGAAGCTTTTGATGAAAATGGAAAAATAGTAAACATGTAAATAAATACATAATTATAAATCATGATATAGCAAATAAAGGAAAAGACCAGAAAATCAAAAGTGACACAGGGTAGAGGGATGGTACCAGTTTTATATGGCATGTGAGTGGGAGACTGATGAAAAGGGTCAGATTGTAGGAGACGGAGGGAGAGGAGTATAGGATAGGACATGTGAGATGATGTTGGAGAAATAGTGAGAAGGCAAAATGTGCATCGTCTTACAGGCAGCCTATGAGTTTATTCCATTATTCTACATAGAGTTGAAAGCCCATTAAAGGAGATGCTTTGAGTTTTTTAAAGATCACTGTGGACACTATGTGAGTGGACCTGAGAAAGGAAAGATTAGAGGTGGAGAACCTCAGCCAGAGGGTAGTGTGCTAGGAAAGACATAATGGTAGCTTAGGAAATAGTTGTTCATGGAGACTAGAAAAATGGATGAAGAGGAGTGTTTCTGAGGACCCAATATAGAAGTAACTAGAAAGCACTCTGTTTAAAGTAGAGGAAAATAGAGGAAATTTAATTTATGGATTTGCTAGTCAGGTGATGGAAGAGCTAAGCTAGTAAGGGAGGATGAGGCAAACTTGACCTTAAGAAGACACTTTCTTCCTACTCTGCTGAAGAGACTAGAAGGAAGGTGGCACCATGAGAGCTTCTGGGCTAGAGTCACTCAGTGAAACTTAGAGCCATCGCAAAGACGCTTACTTAAAATGACGTGGAGGAAGAAATACCCTTTTCTCTCGTTTCGTCCTATTCTCTGCTGTACTATCAATGCCCTCCATTCGTGGAATACAGCTGGAAACCATCTGGTATAGGAGCCTGGAAACACACTTTTCAGAACTAAGTTTCCTATATCATAGGACAGAGAAGATAAAAGGTGAAGAATAAAGCTGAATGCAAGTAAGTCCAGGACTGATATAATATGATATTTGTATTTTAAGGTAGAAATAACATGACTTGGTGATAAGTAAGGTGTGGGGAGCTGAACAGAGAAGAAACGTCAAGAATGATCACTAGGTTTTTGGCTTGAGAAATGGTACCATGTGAGAATGATGAAGACAGTAGATTTGGTGAGAAAAAGCATAAAAAAAATTCAGTTTGGGAGCAGTTAAATCTAAGATGCCCATTAGATGTATATTTAAGAAGTCATTAAATCAGGGACACCTGGGTAGCTCAGTGGGTTAAACCTCTGCCTTTGGCTCAGGTCATGGTCTCAGGGCCCTGGGTTGGAGCCCCACATAGGGTCTCTGCTCAGCAGGGAGCCTGCTTCCCCCTATCTCTCTGCCTGCCTCTCTGCCTACTTGTGATCTCTCTCTCTCTGTCAAATAAATAAATAAAAATCTTTAAAAATAAATGAAGAAAGAAAGAAAGGAGTCATTAAATCAGTAGGTTGAATTTACAGATCTTGAGCTCAAAAGAAAAGTTAGAGCTTTTAGTTTGGGAGTTATCAACATTTAGATTGTATTTACATCCATGAAAATTTGGTGAGGTCACCAAGAAACAGAACTTAAAATAAAAAGATGGATAGGATTTATACCTAAGAAGCCCAACATTTAGAGGACAAAGGAGGAATTGTAAAGGAGATGGAGGAACCCCATTAGAGCAAAACAACAAACAAACAACAACAACAACAAAAAAACATTGACTGGCAGCAAAATATCCTTTCGTTACAACTTACTTTTCTGTTCCCCTTTTAAGCAGAACTTCTTGATTCAGTTGTCTTTATTATTGCTGATTCCTTTGTTCACATGTTATCCTGAGCCCCATCTACCCAGAACAGGTTACCCCATACCCCTCACGACAATCAATTATGTCAAATCCATTAATAACTTTTACATTTATGAATATTAATAGTCAATTCTCAGTGGCTCTTACATGACCTATCACTTCACTTATGAGAATGAGAGCTGGTGCTATTAATAACTGTGCTGAGAACAAGTGTGATAGAAGACTGTCCTAGGTAAACCAAGATCTGTGGTCTCCATATCTATTAGCAGAAGTAGACAGGATTTTCACTCTCTCCTTGATGCATTTGTCTTATGTGGTGTCAGGGCATCACATCTGATGTCTTTTCTGCCTCATCTTAGTTCTTCTCTGTCTCCAGTGATATTTCTCTTATCAACCAGACGATCTCACTTTGGAGTGCTATAGGGCTCACAATTCTTTTCATCCCTATCAAAACCCATTTTCTTGGTGATCACATTCAATATCATCAATTTCAGTCTATCTGTATACTAGCCACTCTCAAATATTTCTCTCTAGTTTGAAAATCTCTCTCAACTCAAATATTCAACTACACAATACACCCATTTCTACAACTGAAACTCTGACCATCCCCCCCTACCTGTTTTATAATCTTTCCCATTTCAAGTTAATGCAGTTCTATCCAGGTTTTGTTTAGGTAAAAAACCTTGATGTCATCCTTGACTTCCCACTTTTATTTTCATACTCAGATCTAACTCATCAAGAAAATACCAGCATCTGTCACCACCAGGTATTTCCATAATCCAAATGTTCCTTACCACATCTACCATAACCACCCTGATCCAATGATTAGACAATGTGGCTACTTCCTTGCTTCTGTCTTGCCCCTAAATACTCTTCTCAGTTCAAAAGCCAGTGTAGGGGTTCGTGGTGGCTCAGTCAGTCAGTTAAGCATGTAACTCTTGGTTTCAGCTCAAGTCATGATCTCAGGGTTGCGGAATCTAGCCCTGTACTGGGCTCCACACTTATCAGGGAGTCTGCTTCTCTCCTTCTCCCTCTGCCCCTCCCCTACATTGGGATAAATAAATAAATAAATCTTTTAAAAAAAAAAAAAAAGCCAGTGTGATTCTGTGAAATATGTTGGATCTTGTCACTTGCATGCTCAAAATTATGCAGATTCCTGTATCACTTAGAATACAAAGCCAAAGCCCTGAAACATCTACCAACCTCCCAAGCCTCCTTGCCTGACATTGCCTTCTCAGCCTCCTTGTCGGTCCCCAAGCCAAGAATACTCCTGACACTGAGCATCTGCTCGAGCTATTCCCTCTGCTTGAACAGATCTCTCCCCGTTTACTCACACGGCCCCTCCATCCTTTTTGCTCAAATGTCATTTCAGTGAGAGATTCACTTTTCTCTGTCACATTTATCATTATCTAATATCCGTCGTATGTGTTTACTATTTGTCTCTCTACACTGGAATGCAAGCTCTGTGAAGTTGGAGTTTTTGTCAGTGTTGTTTGCTACTACTGTATCCCACCTCTTGGAACTGTGCCTGATGCAGAGTATAAACTCACTCAATATTTTTAAAATAACAATGAATAAAAAAGTTGGTCATAGAAGTAGAAAGAAAACCAGGAGAGGATTGTGTTACAAAAGCCAAGAGAAGAGTGTTTGACAAAGAAGAGAGTGATCAGTGGCACCCAGTGCTGTTGAGACATCTCCTGAGTTGGGATTTGACACCATGGAGGTCTCCAATTATCTTGGCAAGAGTAGTTTCATTGAGAAGGTGGAGGAAGAAGACAGACAGAAAGGACATACAGGCTGGAGGTAGTAAAGGTTGAATGGGAGATGATAAAGGGGATACTTCAGTGTGCATAGCCAGGAAGCTTGGAGAGACAGAGCTAGGAGGAAGGGCTAAAGCGGAGCCAAATCAGTGCCATCATCGATACACAAGTAGCCATACTCCAAAACAAAGAACTTTCTTTGATTCTTAATCTAACATCTAATCATAAAAGTCTAACAACTGAATCTCAGTTCAATTGAATTTCAGTTGTTAGAAAGACCTCTCAATTCCATTTACTCTTTCTGTTGTCACAGTCTTAGCTCAAAGTACCTTGACATTAGTATTTCATTAAATTCCTTGCCATCAGTAAACAGACTGGCCTCAGGCTCATCACATTTTTGGAGTTTCCCTCAGGGGAATTAAATAGGCTAAGACCAGGATTAACAGAGGTCAGGGCTAAAGAAAACAAATAAACAAAACAAACCAGAATAGTAGGGATGATCTTCCAGCCCCAACAGTCCAAAAACATGTCCAAAGAGGCTTATCAAATTTGTCTAACCCTTACCAAGATCAATAATCAGGATAATGAAGGTTAGAAAAATTGGTGTGGTATCCAGATTTTCAGGTTACAGCTAGTCTCCATGTGTGAAGACTTTGCAAGCCAGGAAAAGACATTCAAACTAAAGATGTGAGAATACAGGCTGCATGGTCTATGACTGGATAAAAAGAAACTGACAGAAGTAAATGGAGTTATTACCTTTCTCAGCTGATGGGCTGGGACAATGAAATGACTACGAAAGAGTAGAAAGAAATGAATAAAAGGACACCTAGAAACTAAGAAGAGATTTTAAGAACAGATGGTTCATGTGGGAGGAAGGTAGGTGGGAGACTATACATCCAGGCTCCTGGGGGCACAGGACTCCAGGATCAGGATAGCCGGATATTTTCACATCTTCTTTTCTGAACGCAAGGATACTCATAGTATATCTCCTGGTCTAGTTTTTATTAAACTAGGCTCTGAGTTGGTGAAAAGCCTAATTACAGATGCTAAACTGAGGCTAGAGGAGGCTGTGGCCAATACAGGTCTTCAACCTCCAGACCCCAGAGCTCTCCATTACACTATGGAACCACTGGTCTTCACACCTTCATTCTCTCTCTTCAGTTCCATTCCTTCCTCTTCAGGGACACTAGAGTTATCTTCCTAAAGCACGTTCTGATCATGCCACTTTTGTGACTTCAATCACATAATCACTCTGCACTTAACAACCTTTACTCTGACTTGACTTTCAAACTCGTATGCCCCTCCTCTTCTCTCCATTCTCTGGCCATGTGAATAGGGCCACACTCTCATTCAGGTCATCTACTGCCACTGCTACCTCAGTTCTTACTGCTGCGGGGCTTCACCTTCTCCCTGCTCTGTCAGATGACCTCCCACTGGCCATGTGTCAAAGTTCATTTTACCATCAGCCTTTCCCAGGCATAGAATAGCATTAATCATTGTCCTCTGTTCTTTTTTGTTTAGCTGTTTACTACTAGTACAAGAGCTTATAAACAGTTATAAAGTATAGTATAATGGTACAAATATGAGATTTTGCAAAAAAGATAGTGAGAAGACCAAAAAAAAAAAAAAAAAAAAAAAAAAAAAAAAAAGCTCTGGCTGGCTTAGATGTTAAGCTTCTGCCTTCAGCTCAGTTCATGATCCCAGGGTCCTAGGACTGAGCCCCATGTTGGGCTCCCTGCTCAGCCAGAAGTCTGCTTCTCCCACTCCCCCTTCTTGTATTCCCTCTCTTGCTCTTTCTCTCTCTGTCAAATAAATAAATAAAATCTTAAAAAAAAAATAGCCCTGGGGACTGGAAATGAAACCAGGAATGAGACTGATGCAAACATAAATTTTACAGGGTCCAATGAAATTGTGTATGCCTAATTGTATACCTTAATCATTCGACCACAAATTTAGCTTTAAACCTTTAGCTAAGATGAGGAGAGAAATTGGTCAGTTGCATAATATCTTCTTGTCCATAAAATAAGCACCAAACTGTTGGTTAGCAGATGCACAACTTAGTCCTCATATTTAAACCAGAAGAGATTTTTTTTCCAAAGGATTAACCTATAAAGAGTAAACTGCAACAGAAAACATCTTTAATAAACATCTCCACAGCAGAAGTAACTCCTAGTATCATAGGTTATGCCTTAAGGACTCATGGCCTCTCAGCAAAGTGCAATTCTATAGGGGAGCCTGGTCCAGGTCTAATTCTCATTTTCTCTGACTTGATCTAGAGAGACAATACTGTTTAACTAAGATATCTTAGAAATTCTCCAGTTTCTTAACCTCTCCAAAATTCAACACACATTTTTCTGAACATTTTCCACTTATTAGCACTCATAAACCTTTTAAAACACAAGAACCTCACAATTGAAGAATTTATAGAGGAATGGACTATCTTTAGGAAATTCTTTATATAGGTTTTTTTGTTCCTTATGTATTTAGAATGCAAATATTGTGGTCCCGGTGAAAGACAGAATCATATGTTTCGCTACCCATTTAGCAGTCTAGTCACGAGTGGGAATGAAACACTAAGTTACTGACTGGGGACACATACCTAACTAAAAGGCTATCCTACCTTAACTGAGAAGGGAGACAAAAAGAACTTATTGGAAAGATAAAAATCATCCTTATAATTTTTGAATCCTTATTCAAACTTATAAAAATTAACCACAAATCTCCTCTTCATTTTGTATGATCAAAAGAGTTTGTCTTAAAAAACTTCCAAAAAATGAAAAGACTGTTTACATCATCATGAAATAGTCTGAATAAAGCATCCATAGGATACCTAGCTTTGACCAGGGGCTAATTTGGGACATTATTGAGAATTATATCAAGGTAAATATATGAGGTAACTTGCTGAATAAGATTGCTAATACATCAGTTAAACATCAAAGAACTTTCATTTCAGGAGAGATTGTCTATAACTTTTCATTTTGGCAATAATTAGATAGGAAAGCCACTTGCCCATAATTTTCTGCTCTTTGGCACTGACCTAAGAACCATGAATGGTTCAGACTCTGATTTGCGGGCAGAGTGGTGCCACAAATCTTCTCTCCCCGGTCCTTCCACTGCTAAGAAGTTCTTATTCTCTAAACAAGCCTGGGTATTAATGAAGGACTACATCAGATGCCACAAACTAGAAGCAAATGTCTTAGCACTTCAGATAATTTCTCAGTTTTTGTCTCTAGCATTTTAAAGCTTTGAAAATGTAATGACCCGGATAAAAGTGGCAATAAAAACAACAGTGTTTAGCATCATCTTGTATGTTCATGTGACAGAGCAAGTTATGAGACCATGGTTCCATTTTTTTCAAACCAATTCTTTTGAAAGTCATTATTAGAATCTATTAACAGCATCTCTGGCCTTTGTATCAGGCAAAGTAGGTTTAAAGCAATAGTTCTCAACTGGGATCAATTTTGCCATCCAGGGGACATTTGGTAATGTCTGGAAACATTTTTGATTGCTATAACTGGGAAAGGGAACACTTCTGGCATCTAATGAGGGGAGAACAAGGATGTTGCTAATATTAAGTAAGGTGATATGGATCAATTTATTTTAAGAGAAGCTTTGAGAAGCCTAGAATGAACGCCATAGAGAAAGAGCTCTGTGTTACTGACATGAGGAAGCAAAGTGGAGTTAGATGCATGAGGCCAGCAAACTGTGGAGGGAGGTAGCCCCAAGTAGGCTGTGCCAAACACAGCACTTCACAGAACTTAGCAGAGACACTACTAATGTGGTGATAAGAAGATGGGGTTTTAATTCATTTAGATCTTTAGTATAATGTCGAATCTACCACCTAATAGTTTCCTAAATTTGGATAAGCTATTTAATCTCACCAAGTCTTAATTGGCTTCTCTGAAAAAGGAATAATAGTGATCACTTCCCGGGGTCATTGCGGGGGTTAAATAGGATGTTTATAAAACTCCTAAGTCAGTGCCTGGGACATGGTACTTAATATTTGTTAATTTATCTTAAAGTAAATTCTTTGCATCCTGAAGAATGCCATAGTTAGCCCCAGAAAGACTAATGAGAAGATCTTTAAAGTTGAGATATATGACTATAAGTTTCACTTTTAACATTTAAACAGTATGACTCTATAACAATATTATTTCAAAAGGAGAACATTTCCAAATCTTGTGTTTCTAGGATAACCCATTTACCAAAGCCATTAGCAAATTTTACTAATAATGATTAACTGTAAATTTCTACAATTGTAGGAGAATGAGCTGTTATGTACTATAGACACACAGAATATGAATATAATTTGTTGCAAGACTAGAGCAGTGGATATCTATTGTTATACTTTCCTGGACTAATGCACACACTTTTGCTGGGACATATTTCTTCTTCTTTAATGTTGGGGCTTAAATAGAAGCTTCTCTCGGTTTATGAATCCTTTAGCCTTTCATTCCAAGGGAAGACATAAACCCAAGCTGGAACAACATTCTTGTCACCCTCCAGCTATTCCATGCAAATATGGCCTCCTGTTCTGTATTATACCAATAAAGCCCTTTCCTGGGATTTTAAGTTTGGGATCAGAGAGAGAAAAAGCAAGTTTGAACTCTCTGTGGTGGTGAAATTGGAACATATAAGCCAGGTGGGTTTCCCACAATCTGAGAAAATGAATAGGAAGCAGAGGTGTGGGCATGTGCATATATCATTTTGAGGGGTCGAGTCAGTGACAGAGACTCCCCCATGATAGGCATATCTCTCGGGCCTGACTGCCCACCTGCTAAATCCCCTGCCTTTTTCCATGTATGGGTATGAAGCAAAGAATTCTCTCTTTGGCCTAATCTAATTCTGTTTGGTTTTCAATCCCTTAAAACCATAAACGTCTTGAATAAGTCAGGTGAGTTGTAATCAGTTAAAAAAAGGAAAAAAAAACTGTTTCTGCATGTGTCTAACTGGAGGTTATTAGAGTGAGGGCTGAAGGAGTAAGAGATTTATTTAGTCAAATAAACTCTAGTTTATCTAGACATCACAAGTTGGTTGTGGGAACTTCTGAGTTAACTGATTAATTAATCTAAGTTTTAGATTCAGTCAGGAGACAGAAACCACTCTAATTGATTTAACAAAGAGGACCCTGTATAAAGAATGGCCTATTTTGTATGGAGCATCTCAAAGAGTAGAAGGAGATTCTAAAGTATCATGGAAGTAACAACTACCGGAAACAGCCAGTACCCACAGGGCTGTGGGACGTAAGGGAAGAGATTGGAATTATGAACCCTTCCAAGGTTGGGGGAGCCACACGGTGGGCTGGGACCCAGACCTATGAGAGGGTGTCCTCAGTGGGTGCCCATACCTCTGGGGCAGTTTCCTGAGACTGACTCTGTCATTGTAGGAAAATCAGCCAGCTAGATAGATTCAGCTGCTGCTGCAGGAAGGCACGGTCACGGCTGGGGTGAAGGAGCATGGCTCCGCTGCTGAGCACAGACGGGGAGGAATGAGTCCTGCCGGCTCCCTCTGGCACTGTCTATTGGCAGAGCATAACAAGGAGGCCTCTGACAGGCAGAAATGTGCTGTCAGCGTCTCAGGCCCAGAACACAGAGCTGCTGGTAGAGGTAGGTTTGAAGCTGAAGGACAACAGTTTAATAACTGGCACTATCTGTAAGGATAATGAACTATGCTTCTGGAGGACTGGGAGATCATAACCGACACAAGTCTTAAGAACATTCCCTGAAAGTAAGTAGTAGTTCAGCTAACAATTCTTTCCCTTCCTTCAGTGATAATTTGGTCTCCTGAGACTGCTGCAGGTCCTGGTGGAGGTGCCTAGGTCTCCCTCCTCCCCTGGGAAGGACTAGTCATTTGTCTTCATTAGGGTCAATGTGATGCTGTATTAGATGGCCCCACATCAACTTCCCAAGCTTTAGCTGTAATTAGTCATTTCCAGTCTGTTCCCTGCAATTCCGATTTTCCTTTCTCTTTCATCATTTGCCTTCATAGAATGTATTTTTCAGCTGTTGTCCACCTTCAAAACCCAACTCATATTCTTTTCCCTCTGGGAAAATTTCCAGCGTAAAGTGATCTTTCTACCATAGTACATTTACTGTGTTTTTTTCTTCTTTTCCAAATAATGGTGACATGCCTTGTAATGTGGCTGGGGTCCATACCACGGCTCAAATCTCTCTGAACTGGGGAAGAAATTGGAAGGAAATAAGAAGGAATTGGTGAGGAAGACTTGTAGCCTGGGCTGAAGCGCTAGCCAGGCGGTCTGCATCTCATGGTGGGACTGGGGAGTGAAACGAAAGCAGAGTGCCCCCACTAGCACTGAGTACCCTATTCACTTCCACACTATTGAACCTTAGGGAGAAGACATGACTAACCTATCGCCAGTTCCTGCCTGCTCAAGAGGAAGAACCTAAGGCTATCCTGCCAATTTAGATTCGCTTTAATTCCAGGACTGGTCATGTTTAAGGCTGTGCTTGAGTATCATGATGGGCTTCTGGAGTTGAGCTAAATTTGACATTGTTTAGATTGGGCCGTGATTTGTATCCTCATGGGTCTTTACCTAAGTTCTTGATAAGCTACTCTGTATACGGGAATAATATTCATTCTTTCCAACGAAGATCTGCCTTCCCTCTGGATTGAAAAGGAGACTTTTCCAATCTTATACCAGTTCTGTCCCAAGATCGCACTTAATTTTGCCTCTGGATACAAATCTGAGATATCATTTCACTATATAGAATTCTCACAATTATCTATGGGCCATCATTAACAAAGATCATTCTACTCATAGTAGAATCCAGAAATGATATAGAAGGGCAAAAGTTTCTGCTGATGAACATTACATTTTTCCTGGAATAAATCTTTTTAATGGAAAGATTTTTTTATGTTAGCTGATAACAATCTTCTCCAATTACTTGCAAAAGTGAGTTGGGTAGTTTAAAATTTCTTTCGGAGGTACTCTATTAAGTACATCTTGAACAGTGTTTATTGTCAAGACAGAAAGTTATGCCAGAAAAATAGAATCACTTTCCTTTATTAACCTGTTATTAACATCAGGTAGACAACCAGGTTGCAAAAAGAGTTATCAATAACATTCACCCATTACCAAGAGACAAATGTTTTATCTCCTCATCCCTTCATATATAATTCCAGTGACAAATATAACTACTATTTATCACACTGCATGCCAAACATTGTACTTAATAGTTCATGCTCATATTTGACACTGAGATCAAATACTTAAATGGGCTGAAATTCAGAGCCTTTGATAATTTTCAGGCCATATTCTTTGTAGGAAGTGTGCTCACTGTTTATTGGTTTTGTTAGAAATGCTTATTGAAAGCACTGCTTTCCTCTTAGTTCCTTGGTTTCTCCTTTCTAGGCAAGCAATGAGTAGTGAAATGAGGAAAGATGGTTTCAAAACACACAAAACCTGTTCCTTGTGTAGATACAGCTTAAAGAATATAAACAGATGGGTTTCTCCCACAAGGACAGGTCATCATACCATCAGGGGAAAATGAGTTGGCTGCTGCTGAGTTAAGAAGCAATGAAGTCATTGCTATGCACATAATTAAAATGTGATATTTCAAGAGGAGTGAATCCAAGGAGGAAAAAAGAAAAATCACAGATAATACACACTGTGGTCGTGGCTTTGAATTAATGTGTGGCCGGGTGCAGAAGAAGCAATGCAAACAAATGTCAGCCATCAAAAATAGGCAAAATGACTATACATTTAGCTTGTAACATTCTCCACTCCACCTCCCTTGACACACAACTTAAGGCTAATAGAATCTAGTTTTGCTAAGCTCATTTGAACTCTGTAAGTGTTGGTAGCAGACTGGATCTAGGGTATGTAGAATAACGTGATGAACACCATTTTGATGCCCTTGTCAGTTCATAATAAGACAAACCAATCCAGAAAACGTGGCCTAGGTCAAACACCTCTCGATGTTGCAATGACAGCTTTTGCATTGGAGTCTGAATTACAAAGTGGACCAATTCAGGGAAGAAGCTCTTTCATGTAAAGGCAGATATTTGGCTTACACAGGTCTTCTCCTTTCTAAGCAGCCTTAGGCCTAAATAAAGAAGAGAACACTATAGGATTTTGAACAATGGATCCTGTGCCCTTCCTGTCCAGGAAGCTGCCTAGTGAGGAGAAAACAGCAGATGCACAAGCAACTGTTATCTCGGGTAAAAGAGATGCTTTTCTTGGGACCATATCACTTTCATGTTTACAGCTCCTCTAAGGCTATATCTATATGATGACAGGCTTTCTGGTGAAAGCTGAGAAATTCAGTTGCAAATCTGAATGCTACAAAATGTGTGGCTATTTGGCAACGGAAGGATCAAACATCTGGATCTTTGACTCAGTTTTTCCATTTTCACCCAATATTTTCATATCGTGAAAAACACCAATTAAAAAAAGCAGCCAATCTGGTGTTTTGGCTTTCTTAGCAGCCAATTTGTATCTCAGAATGGTTGGTCCAATTGATTGTGCTGCTTTAGATGGCCCAAAAGAACAGATCAAGATAAAAATAGTTGGTGGGGTAGCTGTTCTGATTTGTTTCAGCTGATATGGTGGTATTGTGACCTCTAACTGATAAATGCTTTACAAATGCAAATAATTTCTGACATCTTGGAATTCTGTAATTTATTAGGAGGTAGATGATCATGATTTCTCTCCAGTTCCTCTGATAAAGAAATGGCTTTGAAAGTACATGATTTGCTTTGGGAAAAACAGCAAGACAGTATTCATTCTCTGCTAGAACTTGTGGGTTACTTTCTCAGTGGAGCCTCAAATCTTTCCAGTGAGACCAAACCACACCTAAGTATTCACAGACAGCAAACTGCAGTTTACTTTTGAGGTCCTATGGTCCTATGGAACTAAAAAAAGAAAGAAAGAAAAGAAGTCTTGTTGAAATCCTGTTTCCCTGTGTAGTACATTGAAGTTTCCAAATATTCTCATTCTGGAGAATGGCCTATTTTTTCAGGCTATCAATCAATCAATGTTAATGCACTAAATACATTTCATGTAGAAAATTAAAGGGTGTGTAGATCGGGATAGAAAACACTGAGGTTATGATACAGTTTCTGTACAATTATGTTTATTAGTTCTAATATCCAAGTGGTAAAAGCTCTCTAGTCAGGAAATAGATTGATTTTTGGTAATATTTACATAATCAGGAACTGTTTTAAAAATAGATGTAATTACATAGATAAACAAATCACCTTTGCATTAGTTACGCCATTCTATTCCAATAAACCTAGACCTGTGAATGTGAGTATAACCATTTTTGTAGGCCCGCATCTAGGTTTCCACATGATGGTGAATCTATAGCTGCCTTCAAGATGACATTTTTTTCCTCTGGCAATGAATCTGATGCTATGGAAAGATTAAAAAAGAAAAAAATACTAAGTCAAAGAATAAAATTGAAATAATATTTAAGGAAAATTATTTTCTTTCCATGTATTTTTAAATTTTACAGCTTTCAAAATAACCCAGCATACAGTACCCCTCAGATTGACTGACTCATCTTCATGTCCACACACTTTCTTTAAAAACAGAAAAATCATTTTTGAAAATGATCAAAACATAACATTTTGCTGGAACAGATGCCTTGCCTGCGCTCTGTGCCACATTTTTGTAGTATTTAAAATGAACGTTTCAGTTTTAAACACCACGGCATGACTAATCGCCAGTGAAGAGGAAAAGAAGGTCCTAGTGGAGTCAGAGTTAGGGTCTCCCTCCCCCCCTTTTGTGAGAAACACTGGAGCTTATGATCTGTGCAGCTAGCTAGTACTGATCATGGGGCTGCCATTCTTGAGATTGCTTTTTTAACAAGAAGTGTTTTTAAAAATTATCTTGAGTTCAAAGAAAGGGGATAATTTTTTTAATACCCAAGACCAATATGTACGTTGGGGTGATCTATTTGTTATTTCATTTTGCATCTCTTATTATATTACATGCTCTCCTTTAAGTACTATCTGAATTTTAACCTTTCAGGATACATTCTAAATCCTGATTTAGAATAATGTCCCATTGTACAGCTGTTAATTCAGCAAAAGTATCAACAATAGTTCCTTTCCCTTTTAAAATTGACCTGATTTGGAAGATAAATTGTATAGTAACCCAGGATATAAAGATTTTCTGTTCAGGAAAAAACATTCATAGTACTTGATTTTTCTTGTTACATTTCTCTATTAGTGACTTAGTGATAGATGGATTAAAAACAGATGGCTTTTTAAATCATATTGATTTTTCCAAGTTCCTACAAATTTGAGAGACTGGCTAACAAGGATAAGAGATCAATCTGGTTTTGTCCTGTAATACTCTGCTGATTGTCATTTTACAGACAATTGCTGTGACTAGTCTGGGGTCTGTCCTCTTCTTCCCTCCCTTCCAGCTCAGTGTGCCTGCCTCTGAAAAATGAGAGATCAGTTGAAAACCACATTTTCCAGAGTAAAGGTTTTATGGGTCACTGTAACATTGTAGGAACATATGGCATCCCAACAACAGAAACAACAAAGTATTCTTCAATGATAGACTGAATGCAGTAGGACTAAGTTGCTCCTTCTATTAATGTGTTCTGTTCAGTTCTAATCTTAACACATGTATAGGTCTTTGTCTTGGAAAAGTTTACTCAAATTCTGTAACTTCTGTCTTCAATGGGAAATGTGGAATTCATGGAGAGAAATGATCAGACAAGCCAGTTCCAATTTTGAAATATTTCTAAATGTGTAAGCAAATTGGGCAAAACCTAGGATCCGCCAATTATGTGTGATAGTCCACTGGAATTTTTAAAAAAGATTTTATTTATTTATTTGACAGACAGAGATCACAAGTAGGCAGAGAGGCAGGCAGAGAGAGGGGGAAGCGGGCTCCCTGCTGAGCAGAGAGCCCAATGCAGGGCTCGATCCCAGGACCCTGGGATCATGACCTGAGCCAAAGAAGGCAGAGGCTTTAACCCACTGAGCAACCTAGGTGCCCCTCCACTAGAATTTTTGAATAATGATTGAGTTATTGAGTTAATTTGCTAAAAAAGATAACAATGGAAATGTTGATAGAATGTGGGGTAAAAAAATGTTATTTCATGATCCAGAGTGTTGCAGTTAACGATAAGCAACTGATTTTTCATCCTCCTCACATAAAATACTGCCCTGTGTCTAGAGTGTTTGCCAGGGGCTCAATCACACATTACATAATACTGAGTTTTCCAGAGAGGAGTCATAGCTCACACCCTTAGAGCAATATGGTGAATGTATAGAGGGATATAGCCAGTTATGGAAACAGACAGGGGTTGATCCTGTACATTCTTATTTGTTTGCATCACCCTGATTTATCAGTTTTGGGGAAAGTACATTTAAGTGGATTCCTGAGTTGCACAAGACACCCTGTGCTTCACCCTTACGCATGGTATCTATGAGTGAGGAAAGGGTTTGTTTGTAACTGGAAGTGGAGAAACTGACACAACATTTAAACTAAGCAGAAACTGCCTAACTCTTGTTCCCACTGCAATTATGAAACACAAAATGATCAAATAATTTTAAGAAGGTATTTGCAATTTAATTAATTTTGTATTCTTTATCATACTAGGAAAGATTTAAGAAGTTTGCACATGTGTTGAGTGCAAGAGGAAGTAGAAGGACTAAAAACTGTGACTCTTTGGCATCTAATAACTTGCAGTGCTGTTGAGAGTCAGGAATATGAATTTATATGGGAGTAAATGCTTTTTTCCCAAATCGTATCATATAACATGTTATGCATATCAGAGACTATCTCAGATACTCCAGAATATCCTACACATTCCAGAATTATGGTGATTTCTAATATTTCATGTCATTCTTTCTAAGGTCCCTTTTCATCAGAATAAATATTTTAATTTTTGGATTAGAAAATTCAATCTCCATTGATATAGTTGAGAAATTTGAAGGTGTCTAAAGAAAACTTGCACAATGAATATATGCATATTTAATAAATGCTTCAAAAAGTAAAAAAAAAAAAAATGGGTCTTAAAGATTTAGGGATCAGTTCAAGGGGGAAAGTTGAGTATTTCAGGCAATCAAAAAAGGACACGAAGGACCTAGGAAATTGTGAGATGGTAAGAACAACAATTGACAATGTTGGAGGTTGGGGGAGTAAAAGAAAATAAATTGAATGGATGGGGATTCTGGAAGATCTTTGAAACCAGGTAGTGCAGGAAAGACTCAACCTGAGAGCCACCCAACGCTTCTCCTTAGAGGGGCCACTCACCATTGAATTTAGAAAGGTTTGTCTGGCTGGGAATGTAGACTAAGGCAGGGAGAGGGTAGAGTTGGAGGATTCAGGCCAGAAGATGGTCTAATAATTCATTTGTGAATTTTGACAAAGACCTCAAAAGCTATTTTTTTCAGTCATATGAAGATACTTTATAGTATCTTAAAGCAATGTCAGTAGAATAAGATATGAATGCCAAATATATTTTAAGCATTGGCATCATCAAAAAGGTGAGGGTTTTGACCTGTTCCATGACTGTTAAGTCATATCACAATATATCAGCATTTGTTCAAGTGTATTGCATGGTGCATTTTTATTCCTTGGGAAGGTAGTAGGTGTTAGGATGGAGAAAAGGAGTTTATGTTTGAACATATTTGGAATGCTGGAGTCAATAAAATTAAATGAAATCCTTATTGCAGGATTTCTTAGAACATGTAAAATGTTAATGTCTTTGTGCATAGTGATGGGGGTGGGGGTCTCTAACATGTGGCATTTCCAATCTGATTTGGCCATGTGGCATGTAGCATTTCCTAGGACTAGCAGACTACTGAAAACTCAGTAGGAACTACTCATAAAAGCTAGTGAAAGAATATGGTGTAGTCTTATGTGTGATATAGATCTATAGATAAAATATATTGTAAACATATATGCATATACAATTTCATTAGGATGGGGTGATTTCATAACTGCAAGGAATTCAAGTAATTCAGTCTTTGCTAATTGCCTTTGCCTTTAAGGCTTGTCAGAATTCTTCTCATTAAATTCATAATCTCTTCTCATGGGGGAGCGTTGAGGACGACTTCACTGGAGTGGCTCACCCACTCACAGCCCCCAAATCAGGCTGTTCATCATCTGACTGTTTTTCTTCAAGCACACAAAGAAACTATTTTCTCTTGGGTAGGGGCTTCCCCTGACCTACCACCCACCCCTGTTAGGTAGAGAGTCATCCCCAAAGAGATGTGTCATTCTTGGAACAGAACATCCCTTAGTGAAGATTCACTGAGTAATCATTCAGCTAGAAGCATAAATCTACCCTGAGGGTCGGAAAAACCCATAGTGAAAGAGAATAATGGGCGAAGGGAATTGCATTCCAGGCTATTAAAATAGACACAGGCACTGAAGTGAATGTGCTGAGATGAAACAAAGGAAACTCTCCAAAATTCAAATATGGAACTCTGGGTGATAAACTCCTGCCCCGGGTTGTGATTAACTCTTCAGTCACTCAGGAAGAGATCATCCTTGCTTTCTACTCAGGACAGTAAGATGGTTGATCCACACTGAACCATTTCCTGTTGACTTCATGGGGCTGATAGGGAACACACTTTCTTCCTTTTCCTCTTTCCTTTCTTCACTGGTTCCCTTCCATTTCTGGCTGTCGTGTTGACCCTGCAAAAGACATTAGACAAAGGATTAGTCATAACTCAGGATTCTCCAATGACTCAGAACAGCCTACCTGCAGCCAGACAGGCCTGGGGCAGGAGCAGAGTTGGCACCGGCCCTGCTCCGTAGGTTGGAACAGGAGCTGAGAGAGCTGTCCTTGCTGCAGAGGCTGGCGGGGAAGTTACTGCTGGGTGGGCTAGGCACAGGTCCAACAGGGATCAACATGTTCCTGTCACGATTCCGGCAGACGCCTGGCACCAGGGGGGATCCAAGCTGGAGCCGCCCAACAGGTGGGCAGAGCCTTGCTCAGAAATTCAGACTGGCCGGGGGCTTGATTATCAAAAGGGCAGGATATGGAAGGAGTTAGAACGTGGACTCCTGGTCTCATTCCCCTCAATTGTAACTGTATGATCATAGACAAATTACTTAACGTTTCTGAAACTCTGTTTCAGATAATGTTATCAGAGCTTTTATTTTTTAAGGATGAGCTGAAAAAATAATATCTAACATCTATTTGGCCCTAACTGTATGTTAGGTACTGTGCAAAGAACCTGCTATTCCTGACTATATTGAATTCTCAAGATAATTCCATGGGATCAATGTCATTAATTATCTCCCATTTCACATGTGGGGAAACTAAACTTCAGGTCACCAGGTGGTAAGTGATAAATACAGACTGACTTCAAAGACCCAGATTTTAGCCAAATGTAAATTCCCTCTCAAAAGTCTAGCTCTTTCCTCATGATGATGCTGCCTTTCTACCACTGCTACTGCTACTAAGGATAGGGATGATGTTCTAGACTCAAGTTCCATCCCTGGGGCAGGAGAGAGGGAAAGTCGATAGCAAGAGTGTGGTCTTCTTCTTAGTTCAAAGAGGGAGTTGGGGAGCTACTCAGTTGTTAGAGCACTAAAAGCTAAACCTAGTCTTATAAACTGCAGCACAGGTAAGGGAGTTGAGCACAGGGAGTCATTTATAAAACCTCATCATTTAAAAAAATATTTTTAATTGAAGAATTGTTGACATACAATATTTTATTAGTTTCTTCAGGTGTACAACATAGTGATTCAACAATTATTTGTATTGTGAAATATCAGAATAGGTGTAGTTACCAGCTGTGACATACAAAGTTACTATAATACTATTGACTATCTTGCCTATGCTGTATCCTTTATCCCCATTACTTACTTATTTTTTAACTTATAGAACCTGGCCTTCAAAATGGGACACAGCACACGTGGATAGATAACAAAAGAGGAGACCACAGATCAGCCCGGGGACAGTAACCCTGGATTATCATCCAACACAATCCAGGAAATGAGAAAAAGAGTAGAGAAATCTTCTACATGGAAGGTAATTGACTCCCTTAGCCCACTGCAGAAGTTATGGGACATGTGGGGGTAAGAATAGAGTCAGTATCAAACCAGAACTGGAAGTGGACTGAACTTGAAGGTTGGAGACCTCAGGGGATTCTTGTGGATTAAATCGAGCAGATCAGAGGTTAAAATTCATTCAGCTATTTCTTTAAAATATAATGTTGTATAGTTTAGTGTACTGTACTGCACTGTGGTATATTATAGTGCAAAATAATAAGTACACAGCATAGTAGTATGTGGTGTAGTATGTGATGTGATTTGTTGCAGTGTGGTCTGTTGTGGTATAATAGAGTCATGTAATATAACATAGGGTAGGGCAGGGTAGGGACAGTGTAGCATAGGCCAGTGTTTTGTTGTATTGTATGGTGCAGTATAGTTTTGTGTAGTATAATGTAGCTAGAAGTCAGGAAACCTGAGTTATCATCCTTTCTGTGCTGTTAATAGCTCTATGGCCTTCGATAAATCAGCTTAGCTCTTTTTGGCTGTAGTTTGTTGTAACATGAAATGAGGGGGTTGGAAAAGATGATCTTGAAGGTCAATTCTGAAACATCCCACAGCTTGGTTTTACTCATGAGACATCTAACAACTTATATTTTCTGCCAAGATTTAGAGGTTTCTTATACAGACTTTCCTCAAATTTAGAATGCCAGATAATGTTCCTGGAAGAAAGTAGAAAAGGGAAAAACCCATAAATAGATTTTAGTACCAATCTAACATTAGAAATTAAATTAAATGAAAGGCTAACTTATTGCAATGCAATTCTGGTCATAATTCTTTGTTAAGTGAAAGGCATTCTTAGCCAAAATACTGGGAGGTCTGGGTAGCTGGAATCCGGCTCTAGAAAGTTTCCTTTGTTATACTCTTGGTATAGGCATAACTGCAGTACCTGGAGAGTAAGCAGTTTTGTTAAAATTGCTGGACCAGAGGACACCACCAGTCCAGTCTGCCATAAATACTTGTACCAACACTCAATTTTACATGATTCCTCTTTTGGAAGACATGTGAATTGGTACAATATTTTCAATGGAATTATTACTCAATCTAATAATAAATATACAAAGTTTAAAATTAAATCCTACTGAGAGGCCTGTTGAAAAACATTGAAGTTTTTTCCCTTACTCATTTTCACTTGCTCCAGTCCTTTTGCCCCAAAGCAACTACTTTTGACCATCATCTATTACTTCTAATATTTATACATTTGCAAATATTTTAAATAATGTTATATACTATTCTCTTTTGATTCATCAGTTTTAGACATTATGTGTTGATTTTCTATACTGATAGATAAGGCTTTACATCTCCAATACCAGCATTCTTTTTGTGTCTACCCTCCCATACTTACAGTACTTTATTTTGAGGTGGAATCAATATTAGTATTAGGACTATAATGCCTATGAAAATATTATTTACAGCTGAGCATTATGATATATTGTGATTCTATATCCTCCCTTTTGTTTTTGCTGAAGTTAATATAGGCCTTATTTTTTACTCACTTAATCTTCTTTTAACTATTGTTAATTGTTTAAACAATTTCCAAAAACTTGCCAGTTTTTCGAAACATAAACTGGCAAGTAATACTTCAATTTCTTGTGTCCATTTTGCTTTGTTTTGAGACATTTCTAGGCCTGTTTTATAACTGCCATCCTGGGATGTCCATAGTTAGAATTCGCTTTGCCTTTCTCCTTATTTGGGTTCCCTATTCTTCTTATGACTCCCTTTGTAATGACATATTTGTTTGTTGTGGTTGTTGTTGTTTTTTAAGATTTTGCTCATTTGAGAGAGATAGAACACAGAGGGAGAGTTAGAGGGAGAAGCATACTACCTGCTGAGCAGAGAGCCCAGTTTGGGGTTTGATCCCAGGACCCTGAGAACATGACTGGAGGGAGCCAAAAAGAGACACTTAACTGACTGAGAGCCACCCAGGTGCCCCTACTTCTTTGTTTTGAAGGAGCAATTCCTTTAGCCATTCTGTCAGATTGAAAAATATAATGCTAGAGAAGAAATCATGATGATAACAGCCCTTGACATACTTGTCTTTTGAGTCATAATGTTCCAGTTTGTACTGATTTCCTTCAACTCCTGGGACACTGTTGTCATCTTGGAATTTCCCTTCTTCCTGAAGATCTCATTGCTACTCTTCTGTGTTGACTCTCCTGTTTTCTGAATCCTGTGTCTTCCTCTTTCCAGATTACATCTGCAATTGGCTTCCTGAAAAGGAGTAGAAAGGAGGCAAAAATGTATGAGACCATGCTTGTTTAAAAATGTCTTCATTTTTACCCTTACAGCTGATTGATTATTCAGCTAGGTACAGAACCCTAGCAGGAAATTATTTTGCCTTCAAAATTTTAAAGTAATTATACCATCACTTTCCTGCTTTCAGACTGACTTACAAAAGTCAGATTCCATTTTGATTCTTGATCCTTTACATATATAACTTTTTTTTTTCTTGGAGACTTCTAAAATTGCCTCTTTGCTTCTAGCATTCTGAAATATCACAATAATGTCTCTTTGAATTTTCATCTATTGTGCTAGAAACTTAGGAAACTCGTGTCATTCAATTTTGAAAAAAAATTATTATTTTCTTCAATTCAATTTTTTGGTTTGTCTCCTTCAACACAGAAAAATTATTCAGATGTTGGGCCTTCTGTGTTTTGCCCTTTACTTTCTTAAACCTTCTTTTCTGGCTTCCATCTTTTTCTTTTGTGTTCTTTCTGGATAAATTCCTTAACCTTATTTTCTAAGTCTCTATTGAGTTTTCCATTTCTTCTGTCTGTAATATTTTAGATTTCTTAGTGCTACCTTTTGTTTTGTGAATACACACACATATATTCCTCATTCCCAAGCTCACAGATTTTGTAGTAGAACTTGTATGTTCATAGACATGTAGAACTGTGAAAAATGTGAGTCACATTCCTAGCTGAGGTCATGAGCTCTGAGGTCCCAGACCCGATGCTCTGCCTTTTTGTTTCAGCTCTCATACTGTACACAAATATCCTGCTTACAGTATATTTGATGCTGCATTTTCCACATTTTTGTACTCTTTGTTGATTATGTATTGAATAGTTGATGAAATGTTTCCAGGAGCTCACAGGAACCTAACCTTTTTTCTCTTCCTAGGAACAATGGTTCAGTAATCTCTAATTCAGCCTTATAAGTGACTTTCTAGAATATAACAACCATGAATAATGAGAATTGACTATATGTGTAATGTATATGTGTGTATGAGTATGTATATATATTAATATAAACTTCTTTTTCTTTTCCCTGCATACTCTCTGTTTCTCTTAAGTCATTGTGTGTGTGTGCGCACTTTCTTCAGTTGTTTGATTGTTTTGGGGATTTTGTTCATGATAAAGGTGAAAAACTAATATGCTGGTTATATTTTCAGAACATGGGGATCCTGTTGACTTTGAGTTAAGAAAACCCAGTGTGTCAAGATTCCTTCAGTTATTTTTTTGTTGGCAAGATTACTCAGAGAATAGTTCTTTCAAAGAGAATAATTGTCTAGTTGTATGCATAATTACATAATCATAAGCCTTTCATTTAATAATTTTTGTTTTGAAAATAAATCTTCAGAAAGAATTAAAAGGACACATAAAAATTTAAGCAGTGAAGATGTTCATTGCAGTATAGTTATTTTGAAAAAATATAAAAAGGTTATATTTTCAATGGTCAATTAATAGAGGAATATCCCCTCCAAATTTCAGTGGAATATCATGCAGTCATCAACTACTGTATTTACAAGGAATTGCTAATATCAAAACCAAATGCTTGTGTTATGATAAAAATAAAGAGAACAGTATAAAATATAGTCAGAAAAGATACATATGGAAAAGTCACCAAAGAATTAAGAAACTAATGTTTATTTTTTTTTTAAGATTTTATTTATTTATTTAACAGACAGAGATCACAAGTAGGCAGAGGAGCAGGCAGAGAGAGATGAGGAAGCAGGCTCCCTGCTGAGCAGACAGCCCAATGCAGAGCTCCATCCCAGGACCCTGGGATCATGACCTGAGCTGAAGGCAGAGGCTTTAACCCACTGAGCCACCCAGGTGCCCCAAGAAACTCATGTTTAAGTAACAGGATTATGAGTGACTTAATGCTTTTTTGTGCATGTTTCATCATTTATGTAACAAGTTTCCTACAATAAGCTTGCTTTAAAAGTAAGAAAAGTTTATATCTAGGAACTAAGTGCTAATATTAGTCTGTTTCCCTTTGCTTCCAGGTTTCTTGTAGGTACTTGTAGTATCCAGAGCTAAGGTTACCAAACATCTTGGTTCGTCCAGAACTAAGGAATTTCTCAGGATGTGGGTATTTCATTTCTAAAACTAGAACAGTTCTGAGCACATTGATTGTTAATCACTCTATAACAAGTGATTTCTTTTAATGTAGTGATTTTTTTAATGAAAGAATATGGAAACATGAAACATAAAACTGAATTGGCAACTGAATTACATCTATATCTATCTATCTATCTATCTATCTATCTGGAGAGAAAGAATAAAAAGTTTGTCAACTCTGTCTGCACAGAAAGCCAGATTCTTTGAATTATACTGATAAACTCAGCCAAAATTTTCTAAAAGTTGGGGTTCCTGGGTGGCTCAGCCAGTTAAAGTTCTGACTCTCGATTTCAGCTCAGGTCATGTTCTCAGGGTTTTAAGATCAAGCCCTGTGTCAGGCATTGTGCTGGGTATAGAGCCTGCTTAAGATTCTCTCTCTCCCTTTCCCTATTCCCCATCCCACCCCCTGCCTCTTTAAAAAAAAAAAATCAAAAACTATGACATTACTTGGTTATATAAAAGTTTAGTTGTATTTTATAGTTAATACAACACACAGGGACTATGTTGTATTTTGTCATACTATAAAAAATAAGGAGTTTGCTTCCATCTTGGCCTCTTCTCAAGTTCCTTCTCTTGCTTTGCTTCATCCACCCAATTCTTTTTTTTTTTCTTTTAAAGATTTTTTCTTTATTTATCTGACAGAGATCACAAGTAGGCAGAGAGGCAGGCAGAGAGAGAGGAGGAAGCAGGCTCCCTGCTGAGCAGAGAGCCCGATGTGGGGCTCGATCCCAGGACCCTGGGATCATGACCTGAGCTGAAGGCAGCGGCTTAACCCACTGAGCCACCCAGGTGCCCCCATCCACCCAATTCTAAGGTCCTTTCCATTGATCTCTTTTGCTTATACTCTATCAGTGACCCAAAGGAATGGCTTCAGGTATCACATTTACACTGGGAATTCTCAAATTTACCCTTTCTTCTGATTTCCAGGAATTAATTTCCAGCTCTATATTTCCTGTCATTTATCATATCCCAAACTACATTCCCCTCCCAAACAGCCAAGATCCTGTAATTCCTCACTCATATTAATTGCTCTACCAACATGCAGGTTACCATACATTTTCATTTGTTCTGCCCACCTCACCACAGCAGTCAATTGCTAAGTCTTACCAATTTTAACTTCATAATTCTTTATTCTTTTTCTCATAATTTTGATAATTCTTGATTTTGTTGGCCCCTGAGTGATATTTTTTATATAGTCCCTAGCACTGCTAGGAAGTCAAGCATTTTGTCTTGTCAGGTGGTTAGATGCCACTAAGTTACCATCTCTTCAAATTCAGCAAGGTCTTCCTGCTCCTCTAACTTCTTACAGTTTCTGAATTTGACCTCTATCCTGAATTTTGATATCCACACCAGTCAGTGCTGGGCATATCACTGATCTTTGCTTTGTCCTATAACTCTGCCAATGTTCCCTGTCCTGTATTACCAAACAACAAAAAAAATGTAGTCCATAGACACAATCTATGCCTCTACTTGCCACCTTGATGCATGCCAGATCTTGTTTGCCTGAGTATATCAGAAGCTTGAAAGGACACCAAGAGACTACCAGCATTTCCCATGAAGTTTACCCATGTATGAAAGTCAGGTAGATCCTTTCCCCATATTTACATTGGATCCTAGAGCATGAGAAATATTGATGGCACAGTGTCTCCCTTCTCTTATAAGAGTTCCAGAGGTCTTCGTAGACCTTTCTAAGTGGGAAACTTTCAGTTGCATCAGCTCCATCAGAGGTGCTCAAACCAAAAGGATTCCTAAACTAAAATCTCAAACCAAAAAGATACAATTATTTTTTGCCTATTTTTCTAGTACCTGAAGCAGAAAAAAAGTCCTCTCATTGCAACATATCAGAGGAGTCAGGTGGATCACTCCCTCTAGTGAAATAACCTGACCCTTGAAACGCCATAGCACATCAGGTTGGAAAGGAGTCATGACACATCATGTGGTCTCTTATCTGTGAACTTGGTTCCCATGTTCAGCTCAGTTGGTCTTTCCAGTTGGAGACAATATATAACTCTTGTATTGAGATTTCAGGATCAACTATAAGTTTGAGTCCAAGTAGACATAGAAAATTTTGTATTCCTAGCACCTATACAAGTGATTTTGGTAGGGACTTTTTTAAAGTAGTGGAATTCTTTTTCTTTTTTTATGTTACTTGAAATCAAAATATAAAACAAGTAAGATTGGAATTATTTGTACTTAAAGCTAACTAGAATTCTCCAGGTAGCTTTCCCTATAACCTTTAGAGAACTCTAGCATTCTAGGAAATTATAGTTTGAAATAAGATAATGAAGATACTCTATGTCCACATTTCTATAGCAGAAATATATATATACAGTTTTCCCCAAAATTAACTTTGTCCCTTTTCTCCAAGTGTCTTATTTTTTTTAAGATTTTATTTACTTATTTACTTGACAGAGAGAGGCACAGTGAGAGAGGAAACACAAGCAGGGAGAGGGTAAAGCAGACTTGCAGTGAGCAGGAAGCCTGATACAGGGCTCAGTCCCAGGACCCTGGGATCATGACCTGAGTCAAAGGCAGACACTTAACACCCGAGCCACTCAGGTGCCCCTCCAAGTGTCTTAATAACAAATTCATGATTATTTGGGTTTACTGTGCTTGGGCTGATTGGGTTGGGAGCCTATGGCACTGTTCAGAGCCTCAAAATCAAAGTTAGTGGATCTTCATTGGCCTAGACATAGACATCTGATCTCTGTGAGGAATAAGAATATTTCAAGTTCTTACCTTCAATAATCAGACAGTTTACTTTTTTTTTTCTCCCTATAACTACAGGCAGGATTATTAGTAGTAGAAATTGAGATTTTCTTTATTCCACGTTAAAAAAGAAAATACCGTGTTTTGCCACAGAATACTTTTCACCAAAAAAAAAATGCCTAAACTTTAAATTCCTTAGAATTGAGGAGCAAAAGAAGTATAGTGCACTTATTTCCCAATTTTAGGTTTTTAGAAATGCTCTTGCAATTTACTTTTTTTTTTTATTTTTTACAATTTGCTTTCTAAGAAAAAATTGTGTACCTTCTTTTAGAAATTGTATTTCTTTCCTTCCTTCAAGCCTACCTTGTCATACCAATAAATGGCATATATTTAGAATATATAAAATTTAGGACTCTTCTCTGTAGTAGATGCCATAACTTCCAAAAGCACAGTTGTATAGTTTTTCAATTGAACCAAATCACATATTTGCATCTGCAAATTCTGGACATGAGTCAGGGAGTTATTGTGTAGACTTTCATGACCAAATGAAATGTGAATTCAAAGTTCTTTTCAAAACAGGTGTCACATTGATTTCTCCCTCAATTCCTAGAGCTAATGATTCCATAAAAGTAATTAGTAACTTCTTTTAAGTTAAGTTCTACTTCAATGTCAACAGGTCAACAGCACTTTGGTATTAATGTAGTCCACTCCAGAATGAAATATAAACATCCTTTGCAGAAGAAGGTGTTAAAACTAAATTTAATATTGAAGTGTCAAAATGCAGTTTTGAGTCTCAAAATGAACGGGGTGCATCAAAATGCAGAATTCACAAAAGAAAGGTGAAGACCCAACCCCACAAAACTTCCATCAGACTAAAGCCAGAAAAGCATATCAGAGTATGTAGAGGAGTTGTGAGGTGTTTTCTTTCAAGGGAATTTCTATGTGTGCAGGCCACTTCCAATTTTCAGAAGATTTTGGGGGGAATAGGCCTGGCAGTGAGTTGTTTCTACCTATCCTGCCTCAGCTATAGAGCCACATGGAGAGCTTGAAACATGTTTGTGGAATACAGGACTGCAACTTATTCATGCCTGAGAATGTCTAAAGTGGTCCATGGCAGGACGAAGAGAGAATAGAGGACTCAGTTGGGGAAGTAATTAATCTCACATCCATGGTAGGGCAAAGGACATGTGTTTTTCTCGTGGACCACATAGAAAAGGGAAGTCATGGAGCTCTTTAAGTCCTACCTGAAAGCGTACTTGAAAGGAAGAAGATTGATCAGAGGAGAAATGGCATGTAAAGGACCAGCATCTGAATGGGGAGGGGCCAATTTACTTATAAGTCATTTCCCCAATAAAAACTTGGGGAGAACAGAGAAAAATCAAAAGATACCCCTTCCAACATAGTGGTGGCTGTCTAATAAAGGCTTAACAGGGTTTGAGAGGAAAGGAGGACTCTAATCTTGGAATGAAAATTGAAATTATAATTGTTATATTAACTTGAACATACTAATTTCTCAAATGACTGATTTATAATTTAAAATGATTTTAGGTCTGTCTGTGACCTAAGGTTGACTGGAATTATCTTGGAGATGGGAAAAACAAACCCATACCCAAATACACACTTTAAAGGAACAAAAGGAGACAAAGCAAATTTGCATTTGGTTACATTTTGGTTGCATTTTGGTCATGAATTTTCACATAGTAGTTTATATTTGGATTGTTGAATTCAATTCATTGAGTATTTATTAAATCTTTACAAGAGGGTATTAGTATTGTTTAGTAAAAAGAGGATGTAGTTAGGGAATAAAAATCTGACATTGAATGTTAGATCTTTACCTAATTCATAATATTATCCTATGAACTTGATATCTTTGAGCCTGTTTCCTCAACTGTTGTCTAAGGAAAATAAATTGAGATTATTTTGAGGATTGAATGGGATAGTGGAAAGCCCTGAAAAGACCATTTGGAAATAGTATAATAAATGGTCCCTCTCTAGCACATAGTACTTTATAGACACTCTTTAGGTGAGCTTCAATAAGGAATGCTTGTATCCATATTAGATTATTTCCTTGCAATTTTGAACAAGTTCTTTCTTGTCTTTGGAGAAATTACTTTTCAAATGCATTAATTAGGTAGTCTGCGGACTCCTCTCCACAGTCATATAAGGACACACGTACACAAAATAACAGTAATAGTCAGTCATACTAATACTGGCTAGCCACAATGACACACACCTCTGAAATAGATATTCAAAAAGAAATGTTAGAAAATATCTTTTTAAACACATGTCTCATAATAATGACTACATCTTGAGTAGTTCCTAAAATAGACTGACCTTGGACTTTTTTAGTGCCCAAAAAACATAGTTTCAGCACATCCAAAACCTCAAATTACTTCTTCTAGGCTGTTGAAACCCTCGTCAGTGAAAAAGCACTCATAATTTAGTGAAGGATGAACCACAAATTTTGCTGATTTTCTTGTACATTTAAGATCCTGAACTTTAACTGTGTGGACATTAAGATGACTCATACAAACTCTCTGATCCTCAAGGAACTTAACAATAGTGTTGGGTAAACACAGCGTAGGGGAACACAGTAACAAAGAAAGATACTTCATGCTAACTTCCAGGTGGGTTGGGGTGACAAGGAGACAGGAAAGAAGGTACCACAAAACTTTTAAAAGGGTCAGGCAATTATTATCCAAACCAACCACCTCTGCTGTCCACCTCAGGCTTTATAATTATATGGTCCTCTTCTCCCCTCCCCTGCTAGAAATTTCCAAAAGACCACAGAAATGCTCCACAATGCACGATGTCATCATTTGGCATTATTCACTGTAGCATTTATAGGCTACCCCAGACAAGGAACTCAAGGCCTGGAATGCGATCCAGCCCTGTCAGGAGGATGCTGTACTTTCTCTAACCTAACTGAAAACTTCACAGTCCTTAGGCCCCCTTTTCATCCCTCACCATCTCCACACACTGTTAATCATAGAGTGACAAGAAACACTAACCATAATTTATATGTAGCCTCATTAATCCCTTATAGGGGCCTGAAGTAATTTCCTTCCATTTACACTCATTCAGACTCCGTCCTTCTGGTTTCCAGTGTTCTCTTTATACTGTTTATTCCTAATCTGTGTTGGTGACTTGGGAATTTATTTTTCCAGTCCCTCAGAACTCTCTCCCTTCTAAGGCTGCAAGGCCTTATATAGTTCCTTTTCTGGAACTTTGACCCTGTCTTCATTATTTGACATTTCCTCACATGGAATTTCATCAGCTGGTTACCAGAGTATGTTTCCATTGGTCTTTTCACGTCATCCTGAATTTTATCACTGGTCTTCTCCTCTGTAGGTATCTAATTCTTTAAATTTCATCCTTATTACAAATAACTTTTGTTGAGCAAAAGTATTCTGAGAGAACACATTAAAACATGCCCTTATTCCTCTTAGCATTTGCCTTGCATTGCTTTCTCTCTCTTACTTAGAACAAGTTAACAGAAAATTAACCTTCTCCAAAGGTAACATATATATACATATATGTGGGGGGGGTGGCCAATTATATATATATATATATATATACACACACACACACACATACACACACACACATATACATATATCATGCTATTACCCTTGGAGAAGGTTAAACATATATATGTGTGTGTATATATATACACACATATACACATATATGTGTGTGTGTGTGTATATATATATATATATATAGAGAGAGAGAGAGAGAGAGAGAGATCTCCTGAAATGTACCTGCTCTCCCCAGGCATCATTCTTCTAGAGAGCAAAATTTAACGGAGTGTCTGTATAGGATATTATTTTTAGAAGGTTCATCAAAATCCTCATGTCTCCTTTCTTGAACATTTTTATCATGATCATTTTTCAGTGATTTATTTATGCTTCACAGGTGGCCCTTATTTGCATCAGTATTACCTCTTTTTGATTCAGAAGAGCTCTGGTACTTTCTGTCCTTTCTCTGATTTAGTAAAGCTTTGCTACCTTCTCTGCCCTGTTAAGAATCATTCAAGATTGTTGAACACTAGCCTTACGTTCTTTGATACCATACTCCCCTGCTTGTCCTCCTACCTCCCAACCATTCTCTCTTCATCTCTTGCTGGTTCCTTCTTCTCTATTTGATTTTAATAATGGAGTCCTTAGGGCTTAGGGGTCTGGACTCTAAGTTTCTAATTCACATTTTATTCTCTAGTTTTTATCTTAAGTCATAGCTTTAAACACCATCTATCTGCTGATGTTTGTCAAATTAATGTCTGAATTTCTCCCATGAGTTTTAGACTTGTATACTTGAGTATTTTCCTTCTTAGCTTACACATTTAAGAAGCTTTTCAAACTTATTGTGTGTAAAAGGGACATTTTTGTTTCTCCTCTGTCCACTGTCCATTTTGCTCCCTTCTGTCTTCTCCACCTTTTCATAAATGCACTATGAAATGCCTAGTTGGTCTGGCCAAAACTTGAAGAGTCTTGCATGATTCTACGTATCAAAACATTTCATAAATTTTGCCTTTAAAAGCTATGTGAAATATATCCAATTTTCTCTACTCCTACTGCCATCCCTGTTCAATCCCCTATAATTTCTCACCTGGCCTGCTGCAATAGCATCTTAATTTACCCTTCTATTTCCATTCTTTCCTTTTAAGATCCATTCCCCACGTAGAACCTAGGTAATCCCTTTTTTCTTTTTATTAAATTTGAATCAGATCATATCATCCATCCCCTTGTGACATTTCTATAGCTTCTTTTTTAAAAAAGATTTATTTATTTATTTACAGGAGTAAGAGGCAGAGGGATGAGGAGGGACAGAGATAGAGGGAGAGAGAAATGCAAGCAGGCTCCTTCTGAGCATGGAGCCCAACACAGGGCACAATTTCATGACCCTAAGATCACAACCTAAGCCAAAACCCAGAGTCAGATGCTTAAAAACTGTGCCACCCAAATGCACCCATTGTTTCTTATTATTCTCAAGATAAATCCAAGTTCTGTATCATGACCCATAAGGCCAACCTCCTAGTGTCATTTTCTACCACCATACATTTTAACCTATTGGTTTTCTTGCCATTCCTGAAGCACAGCAAGCTTATTGTACCTCAGGGCCTTTAGACCTGTAAATCACCCTGCCTAGAATACTGTTTTCCATAGTTCTTCTATAAATGGGTTATTTTCATATTTGGGGTCTTAACTCATTATCTCCTCAGAGAATGTTCAGTGATTGTCCTATTCTTCATCCTAACACTCGTTATCTCTTTATTTATTTTAGTGTCTGTCTTACCAACTAGGATCTAATCACCCTATGTAACTAGTTTTATCCCTTCTTCAGTGCCTGGAACTCAGTAAGTTTTTTTTTTTTTTTGAAGAATAAATGAATGAATGAATGAATCAATCAATCAGTGAGTAAATCTCTGGTTCACTCCTTTATTTTGAAATATATTAGATACATGATCTTTCTTAGTTTTAGCAGAACTAAATACTAGTTTTGCACATTTTACATATAACATTTTTAAGTAACTATGAAATCATTTTTTCTTATATAATCATAACATGTTATTTGAAGTCATAAGTTTCTTTAAAAAGTAAAATGATTGTACTCCTGTCCAAGGTAGAGTAACAGTTATATCCCATCTGAATCAGCTAAAAAAAAAACCAGACAACCACATAAGTAGTTGTCTTCATATATTTGATATATGGAAGTACAAGACAATGGTTCGTGACAGGGGGGATACACACAAGTTGTAGAGAACTTTTAGGCAACAGCTCATGAAAAAGACACCCAGAAAGAGCCTTGTCATCTTGAACTTGGAGTCAGAGGAAGCCAAGACAGCTAGAATTTATAGAACACCATACCAAAGAAGAGATAGCTGCATCGAGAGGAACCTCCAGAGATCTGTCAAGTTGCCCTCTCAACTTTTCAGTGGAGTACTGCTTAGAACATGCATGTGAAAAAAATTCCCAAAGGCAAGGAAAGAGGCAGATGAAAGAAGCAGAGGGAACTATCCATAGCAATCATACACCCAGAGTAGAAAACTCTTATGGAATTATCCATGTGGCATTAGATAATTAGAATAGTATACCTTAGCCCCAGGGGAAAAATAGCTCTAGACCAAAGACTGAACTAGTCCCACCTCTAAATCTTAAAAACCAATCTTTAAAATTATCAAATTGGTTTTGGTTTCTATTTCCCTGGTGATTGGTGATGTCGAGCACCTTTTCATGTAACTGTTGGCAAATTGTATGTCTTTTCTGAAAAAAATGTCTGTTCAGTTCCTCTGGCCACTTTTAAATCTGATTGTAATTTTTTTGTTTGTTTGCTTGCTTTTTTTTTTTCATTTGTTTTTGCTCTTGAGCTGTGTGAATTCTTTGTATATTTTGAATATCAATCCCTTAGTAGATAATATGACTTAAAAGTATTTTTTCCCACTCCATAAATTGCCTTTTGATTTTGTTAATGGTTTCCTTTGCTGTGCAGAAACTTTTCAGTTTGATGTAGCTCCACTGTTTATTTTTGTTTTTGTTGTCTTTGCTTTTGGTTTCAAAACAACAACAAAAAAAGCATTGCTAAGATGAATATCAAGGAGTTCACCCCCTGTGTCCTCTTTTAGGAGTTCTATGGTTTCACTCAAGTGTTTAATCTATTTTGAGTTGATTTTTATTCATGGGATAAGAAAGTAGTCCAATTTCATTCTTTTGCATATGGCTGTCCAGTTTTCCCAGCACCATTTATTGAAAAGAACTTCCTTTCCCCATTTATATTCTTGGAGCCTTTGTCCTAAATTACTTCACCATGTACGCATTGATTTATTTCTAAGTTCTCTTGTTCCATTGATCTATGTGTCTATTTCAGTGCCAAGAACATACTATTTTAATTACTGTACCTTTGTAACATATTTCAAAATCAGGAATTGTGAAGCCTATAGCTTTGTTATTCTTTCTCAAGATTACTTTGGTTATTTGAGGTCTTTTGTGCTTACATACAAACTGCAGGATTTTTTTTTTTGTTTGTTTCATTTTTCCGTGAAAAATACTATTGGAATTTTGACAAGGATTCCATAGGATCTACAGATTGCTTTGGGTAGTATGGACATTATAACAGTATTAATTCTTCCAATTCATGAGGATGTATCTTTCAGTTTATTTGTATCTTCTTTGATTTCTTTTATTAATGTCTTATAATTATGAGTGCACAGACTTTTTACATTTTTGATTAAATTTATTCCTAGGTTATTTATGCTTTTCAATGTAATATAAAATATTTTTTCTTATTATAAAAAATTATAATATATTTGACTATATAAAACAGAAGTAATAATAATGAATTATAATTTATGTTATATATAACATATATAGAAATAAAACATATAACAACAAAGGCACAAAAGCCAGGAGTGAAGAAATGGAAGTATATTGTTAAGTAAGTTTCTTATATTATTCTTAAAGTTCTGTAATCATACTTGCATACTGTGCTTAGTTAAGGATTAAGGATACTATAACCCCTACAGCAATAATGAAGTTATAATTAATAAGTTAACAGAAAGATAAAATAGAATTAGAAAATTCCTCAATGAATACAAGAGAAAGCACAAAAAGAGGAAATAGGACAAATATAAAAAGATCAATTACGAGGGAGGAGTCAAGATGGCGGAGAAGTAGCAGGCTGAGACTACTTCAGCTAGCCAGAGATCAGCTAGATAGCTTATCTAAAGATTGCAAACACCTGAAAATCCATCCGCAGATCGAAGAGAAGAAGAACAGCAATTCTGGAAACAGAAAAACAACCACTTTCTGAAAGGTAGGACCGCCGGAGAAGTGAATCCAAAGCGACGGGAAGATAGACCCCGGGGAGAGGGGCCGGCTCCCGGCAAGCGGCGGAGCAACGGAGCACAAAATCAGGACTTTTAAAAGTCTGTTCCGCTGAGGGACATCGCTTTAGAGGCTACCCGGGGCGAAGCCCATGCGGGGTCAGCGTGGCCTCAGGTCCCGCAGGGTCACAGGAGGATCGGGGGTGTCTGAGTGTCACAGAGCTTGCGGGTATTGGAACAGGAAAGCCAGCTACAGAGACAGAGCCGACAGTTAGCTCACAGCTCCGTGTTACCTTGAACCGGTCGCAGACTCGGTGAGCTCCGAGCGCGGCCGGAAGTCAGGCAGACGGGAGTAACTGGGCGCTGTTCTCTGAGGGCGCACTGAGGAGTGCGGCCCTGGGCTCTCGGCTCCTCCGGCCGAAGACCAGGAGGCCGCCATTTGTACTCCCGTCCTCCGGAACTCTACGGAAAGCGCACAGGGAACAAAAGCTGCTGAAAGCAAACCCGAGTGGATTACTCACCCCAGCCCATGGTAAGGGCGGTGTAATTCCGCCTGGAGCAAAGACACTTGAGATTCACTACAACAGGCCCCTCCCCCAGAAGATCAACAACAAGAAATCCAGCTGAGACCAAGTTGACCTACCAAGGAGTGCAGTCTCAATACCAAGGAGAGAAGCAGAATTCCAGAGGAGGAGAAAGCCAAGCACGGAACTCATGGCTTTTTCCCTGTGATTTTTTTTAGTCTTGAAGTTAATTTAATTTTTTTCTTTTTCACTTTTTGTTTTTTTTCTCACCTTCAGGTAAAATTTTTTTTTTAACTTTTACCTTTTTCTTTTTTAATGTTTTGTAACTAGTTTATCTAATATATATATTTTTTCTTTTTTATATTTTTCTTATGTGTTTTCTTTTTTTTTTAATTCTTTTCTTTTCTTTTTTTTTTTCTTTCTTCCTTTTTGAACCTCTTTTTATCCCTTTTCTCCCCCCTCACGATTTGTGATCTCTTCTAATTTGTTTAAAGCATATTTTCCTGGGGTTGTTGCCACCCTTTTAGTATTTTACTTGCTCCTTCATATACTCTTATCTGGACAAAATGACAAGACGGAAAAATTCAACACAAAAAAAAGAATAAGAAGCAGTACCGAAGGCTAGGGACATAATCAATTCAGACATTGATAATATGTCAGATCTAGAGTTCAGAATGACAATTCTAAAGGTTCTAGCCGGGATCGAAAAAGGCATGGAAGATATAAGAGAAACCCTCTCGAGAGATATAAAAGCCCTTTCTGGAGAAATAAAAGAACTAAAATCTAACCAAGTTGAAATCAAAAAAGCTATTAATGAGGTGCAATCAAAAATGGAGGCTCTCACTGCTAGGATAAATGAGGCAGAAGAAAGAATTAGTGATATAGAAGACCAAATGACAGAGAATAAAGAAGCTGAGCAAAAGAGACAAACAGCTACTGGACCACGAGGGGAGAATTCGAGAGATAAGTGACACCATAAGACGAAACAACATTAGAATAATTGGGATTCCAGAAGAAGAAGAAAGAGAGAGGGGAGCAAAAGGTATACTGGAGAGAATTATTGGGGAGAATTTCCCCAATATGGAAAAGGGAACGAAAATCAAAATTCAGGAGGTTCAGAGAATGCCCCTCAAAATCAATAAGAATAGGCCCACACCCTGTCACCTAATAGTAAAATTTACAAGTCTCAGTGACAAAGAGAAAATCCTGAAAGCAGCCCGGGAAAAGAAGTCTGTAACATACAATGGTAAAAATATTAGATTGGCAGCTGACTTATCCACAGAGACCTGGCAGGCCAGAAAGAGCTGGCATGATATTTTCAGAGCACTAAATGAGAAAAACATGCAGCCAAGAATACTATATCCAGCTAGGCTATCATTGAAAATAGAAGGAGAGATTAAAAGCTTCCAGGACAAACAACAACTGAAAGAATTTGCAAACACCAAACCAGCTCTACAGGAAATCTTGAAAGGGGTCCTCTAATTAAAGAGAGAGCCTACAAGTGGTAGATCAGAAAGGAACAGAGACCATATACAATAACAGTCACCTTACAGGCAATACAATGGCACTAAATTCATATCTCTCAATAGTTACCCTGAATGTTAATGGGCTAAATGCCCCTGTCAAAGACACAGGGTATCAGAATGGATAAAAAAACAAAACCCATGTATATGTTCCCTCCAAAAACTCATTTTAAGCCCGAAGACACCTCCAGATTTAAAGTGAGGGGGTGGAAAAGAATTTACCATGCTAATGGACATCAGAAGAAAGCAGGAATGGCAATCCTTATATCAGATCAATTAGATTTTAAGCCAAAGACTATAATAAGAGATGAGGAAGGACACTATATCATACTCAAAGGGCCTGTCCAACAAGATGATTTAACAATTTTAAATATCTATGACCCCAACGTGGGAGCAGCCAACTATATAAACCAATTATTAACAAAATCAAAGAAACACATAAACAATAATACAATAATAGTAGGGGACTTTACACTCCCTTCACTGAAATGGACAGATCATCCAAGCAAAAGATCAGCAAGGAAATAAAGGCCTTAAACGACACACTGGACCAGATGGACATCACAGATATATTCAGAACATTTCATCCCAAAGCAACAGAATACACATTCTTCTCTAGTGCACATGGAACATTCTCTAGTGCACATAGATCACATCCTCGGTCCTAAATCAGGACTCAACCGGTATCAAAAGGATGGGATCATTCCTGCATATTTTCAGACCACAATGCTCTAAAGGTAGAACTCAACCACAAAAGGAAGTTTGAAAAGAACCCAAATACATGGAGACTAAACAGCATCCTTCTAAAGAATGAATGGGTCAACCAGGAAATTAAAGAATTTAAAAAAAATCATGGAAACAAATGATAATAAAAATACAACAGTTCAAAATCTGTGGGACACAACAAAGGCAGTCCTGAGAGGAAAATATATAGCGGTACAAGCCTTTCTCACAAAACAAGAAATGTCTCAGGTATACAACCTAACCCTACACCTAAAGGAGCTGGAGTAAGAACAAGAAAGAAATCCTAAGCCAAGCAGGAGAAGAGAAATCATAAAGATCAGAGCAGAAATCAATGAAATAGAAACCAAAAACAATAGAACAAATCAACGAAACTAGGAGCTGGTTCTTTGAAAGAATTAATAAAATTGATAAACCCCTGGCCCGACGTATCAAAAAGAAAAGAGAAAGGACCCAAATAAATAAAATCATGAATGAAAGAGGAGAGATCACAACTAACACCAAAGAAATACAAACTATTATAAGAACATACTATGAGCAACTCTATGCCAATAAATTTGACAATCTGGAGGAATGGATGCATTCCTAGAAACATATAAACTACCACAACTGAACCAGGAAGAAATAGAAAGCCTGAACAGACCCATAACCAGTAAGGAGATTGAAACAGTCATTAAAAATCTCCGAACAAACAAAAGCCCAGGGCCAGACGGCTTCCCCGGGGAATTCTAGCAAACATTTAAAGAAGACCTAATTCCTATTCTCCTGAAACAGTTCCAAAAAATAGAAATGGAAGGAAAACTTCCAAACTCATTTTATGAGGCCAGCATCACTTTGATCCCAAAACCAGACAAGGATCCCATCAAAAAAGAGAGCTATAGGACCAATATCCTTGATGAACACAGATGCGAAAATACTCAACAAAATACTAGCTAATAGGATTCAACAGTACATTAAAAAGATTATTCACCACGACCAAGTGGGATTTATTCCAGGGCTGCAAGTTTGGTTCAACATCTGCAAATCAGTCAATGTGATACAACACATTAATAAAAGAAAGAACAAGAACCATAGGATACTCTCAATAGATGCTGAAAAAGCATTTGACAAAGTACAGCATCCCTTCCTGATCAAAACCCTTCAAAGTGTAGGGATAGAGGGCACATACCTCAATATCATCAAAGCCATCTATGAAAAACCCACCGCAAATATCATTCTCAATGGAGAAAAACTGAAAGCTTTTCCACTAAGGTCAGGAACACAGCAGGGATGTCCATTATCACCACTGCTATTCAACATAGTACTAGAGGTCCTAGCCTTAGCAATCATACAACAAGAGGAAATTAAAGGCATCCAAATCGGCAAAGAAGAAGTCAAATTATCACTCTTTGCCGATGATATGATACTATATGTGGAAAACCCAAAAAACTCCACTCCAAAACTGCTAGAACTTGTACAGGAATTCAGTAAAGTGTCAGGATATAAAATCAATGCACAGAAATAAGTTGCATTTCTCTACACCAACAGCAAGACAGAAGAAAGAGAAATTAAGGAGTCAATCCCATTTACAATTGCACCCCAAACCATAAGATACCTAGGAATAAACCTAACCAAAGAGGCACAGAATCTATACTCAGAAAACTATAAAGTACTCATGAAAGAAATTGAGGAAGACACAAAGAAATGGAAAAATGTTCCATGCTCCTGGATTGGAAGAATAAATATTGTGAAAATGTCTATGCTACCTAAAGCAATCTGCACATTTAATGCAATTCCTATCAAAGTACCATCCATCTTTTTCAAAGAAATGGAACAAATAATCCTAAAGTTTATATGGAACCAGAATAGACCTCAAATAGCCAAAGGGATATTGAAAAAGAAAGCCAACGTTGGTGGCATCACAATCCCGGACTTCAAGCTCTATTACAAAGCTGTCATCATCAAGACAGCATGGTACTGGCACAAAAACAGACACATAGATCAATGGAACAGAATAGAGAGCCCAGAAATAGACCCTCAACTCTACGGTCAATTAATCTTCGACAAAGCAGGAAAGAATGTCCAATGGAAAAAAGACAGCCTCTTCAATAAATGGTGCTGGGAAAATTGGACAGCCACATGCAGAAAAATGAAATTTGGACCATTTCCTTACACCACACACGAAAATAGACTCAAAATGGATGAAGGACCTCAATGTGCAAAAGGAATCCATCAAAATCCTTGAGGAGAACACGGGCAGCAACCTCTTCGACCTCAGCCGCAGCAACATCTTCCTAGGAACAACGCAAAAGGCAAGGGAAGCAAGGGCAAAAATGAACTATTGGGATTTCATCAAGATCAAAAGCTTTTGCACAGCAAAGGAAACAGTTAACAAAATCAAAAGACAACTGATAGAATGGGAGAAGATATTTGCAAACGACATATCAGATAAAGGACTAGTGTCCAGAATCTATAAAGAACTTAGCAAACTCAACACCCAAAGAACAAATAATCCAATCAAGAAATGGGCAGAGGATATGAACAGACATTTCTGCAAAGAAGACATCCAGATGGCCAACAGACACATGAAAAAGTGCTCCATATCACTCGGCATCAGGGAAATACAAATCAAAACCATAATGAGATATTACCTCACACCAGTCAGAATGGCTAAAATCAAAAAGTCACGAAATGACAGATGCTGGCGAGGATGCGGAGAAAGAGGAACCCTCCTACACTGTTGGTGGGAATGCAAGCTGGTTCAACCACTCTGGAAAATAGCATCGAGGTTCCTCAAAATGTTGAAAGTAGAACTGCCCTATGACCCAGCAATTGCACTATTGGGTATTTACCCTAAAGATACAAACGTAGTGATCCAAAGGGGCACGTGCACCCGAATGTTTATAGCAGCAATGTCCACAGTAGCCAAACTATGGAAAGAACCTAGATGTCCATTAACAGATCAAGAAGATGTGGTATATATACACAGTGGAATACTATGCAGCCATCAAAAAAATGAAATCTTGCCATTTGCGACAACATGGATGGAACTAGAGCGTATCATGCTTAGCGAAATAAGTCAAGCAGAGAAAGACAACTATCATATGATCTCCCTGATATGAGGAAGTGGTGATGCAACATGGGGGCTTAAGTGGGTAGGAGAAGAATAAATGAAACAAGATGGGATTGGGAGGGAGACAAACCATAAGTGACTTTTAATCTCACAAAACAAACTGAGGGTTGCTGGGGGGAGGGGGTTTGGGAGAAGGGCACGGTGGGATTATGGACATTGGAGAGGGTATGTGCTTTGGTGAGTGCTGTGAAGTGTGTAAACCTGGTGATTCACAGACCTGTACCCCTGGGGATAAAAATATATGTTTATAAAAAATTAAAAAAATTTTAAAAATTACCAAAAAAAAGATCAATTACTAGATTGTCTATTTAAACTAAACTATCTTATTAATCACCTTACAAGTGATTTTACACATTCTACTGAAATATATGATCAGATTGGACACCCCCCCAAAAAACAAGGCCCAACCATTTTCAGAAATAAATGCTAAATATAAAACATTCATGGGGTTTTTTTTAAGTAGCAATAAATGGAGAAATAAATATATATCACAGAACAGGAATTTCCAAATTATTAAGATTCCCAAAGTATCAAAATGATCTATAGATACAGTGTAGTCCCAATCAAAATCACAGCAGGCTTTTGTACAAATTGACATACCAATTTAAAGTTCATATGAAAATGCAAAGGACCAAAATGAGGCAAAACAAACTTTGTAAAGAAGAACAAAGTTAGAGGAGTATATACTACCTGATTTAAAGTCTTGCTTGTATAAGCTATAGTAATCAAGACATCATGGTAGGGTCACCTGGGTGGCTCAGTGGGTTAAAGCCTCTGCTTTCAGCTCGGGTCATGGTGTGAGGGTCCTGGGATCGATCCCCACATCGGGCCCTCTGCTCAGCAGGGAGCCTGCTTCCCTTTCTCTATGCCTGCCTCTCTGCCTGCTTGTGATCTCTGTCAAATAAGTAAAATCTTTTTTTTTTTTAAAGATTGTATTTATTTATCAGAGAGTGGGGGGGAGAGTGAGCACAGGCACACAGAATGGCAGGCAGAGGCAGAGGGAGAAGCAGGCTCCCTGCTGAGCAAGGAGCCCGATGTGGGACTCGATCCCAGGACGCTGGGATCATGACCTGAGCCGAAGGCAGCTGCTTAACCAACTGAGCCACCCAGGCGTCCCAAATAAGTAAAATCTTAAAAAAAAAAAAAAAAAAAAAAAAAAAAAAAAAAAAAAAAAAACATCATGGTATAGGCATAAAGATAGGCAAATGGATTAATAAAATACAGAGTTCAGAAGTAGACTCAATCATATATTCTCTGTTACTTTTCAATAAAAGTGCAAGGCAATTTAACCATGAAAGAATAATTGATACTGGAACAATTGGCTGATATATGAAAAAGAAAGGAAAGAAGGAAGGAAGGGAGGACTTGTATCTATCTGTGCCTTAACCCTATATAAAAATTAACTCAAATATATTGTATGCCTAAAGGTAAGACCTAAAACCATGACACTACTAGAAGAGAGATAGCAAAAGGTATAGTGACCTTAGGGTTGGCCAAGATTTGTTGAATATAACATAATAAGTATAAATTACTAAAAAAATTAATAAAATTTTATTAGAATTAAAAACTTCACTCTTCAAAGACATGAAAAATGAAAAGGTAAGCCACAGAATAAGAGAAAATATTTTCAAAATGTACGACAAAAATTTGTATGAGAATATATAAAGAAAACTTACAACTTGATAAAAAAAGACAGATAACCCAATAATATATGGACAAAAGATTTAAACAGACACTTTGGTAGAAAGTATATGGAGAGATGGCAAATACATGAAAAGATGTTTAACATCATTAGTCATTATAGAAATGTAAATTTAAACCACATTGATTGGAATGTCTAAAATTAAAAAGCCTGGTCTTATCATGTTTTTCTAAGGATGTGGAGCAATTAGAACAACAATATACAGTAATGGGAGTATAAAATGGTACAAACACTTTGAAAAAAAAGTTTGGTAGTTTCTTAAAATGTTAAACCTATACCTACCTCTTGGTAATAATGAGTATGAAAGGATTGGACTAATGCTGGGAAGTTAATTCCTTGAGGTTATTTTACCCAGGCATAAGCCTTCATCTGGGTATTAAGTACTGCAATAATTCCTTCAAAATCCTTGCTTCTGCGGGTTATTGAATACCATTTCAGTTATTTAATCAATAATCAACTCATAGGGATGTCTGGGTGGCTCAGGCAGTTAAGCATCTGACTTTTGATTTTGGCTCAGGTCCTGATCGCTGGGTCATGAGATCAAGCCCTGCTTCAGGCTCTGCAATGTGGGTGGAGGCTCCTTAAGATTTTCTGTCTCTGTCTGCCCTTCCCCCCCATTCACACACTTTCTCAAAAAATAAAAATAAAAAATAATAATCAACTAATAATAATTTGTTAGGCATTATTTTTTGGCACTATGCTAGATACTGGGGCTATAAAAGTAAATAAAAAGTCTTGGTCTCAAGAAGTTCCATGTTGAGGAAATATATTACATCAAGGTTGCCGGTTTTTTAATCTTTAATTTTTTTAATTTTAATTTTTTATTAACATATAGTGTATTATTAGCCCCAGGGGTACAGGTCAGTGAATTGCCAGGTTTACATACTTCACAGCACTCACCATAGATCAATGTTGTGTTTTATTTAAGTCTTAAAAAGATATGTCAAATGTACACAAAATAAGGAATGATTAATTTTACTTTAAGAGTATCATAACCAGCATTTGGAAAAAAATACTGCTATAGGATATGGAGGCTATTAAGTATTTAAATAGGGTCACATAATCTAGGAGAAGAATAGAGTGAGGTCTCAAAATAGCTCAAAAGCTATTATAATATCAAAGAAAATGATGTGAGAGCTTGGACTCAAGCTGGGGCAGTAAGAATAGATACTGATATCAGGAATTAAGAGACACTAAGAGACAAAATTAACGAGACTTGTTTACTAACTAGGTATGTGGTGTTAGAGGGCTATAAGAGTGAAATATAACATTTCCCTAACTTATATGACAAGGTAGTAAATCTAATTAACTGAAGAGAACACAGGAGACGATGTTTTGGAGAAGCAAGAGTGATATTGTTTATGATACAACTTGTGATATTGTGGCATGAGACACTTGGATAAACCAAAGCAGAGCCATTTAATACAAGTTCAAGCTCTAGAGAGCAGGTATACCAGAGCTGCAGATTATTGATTATAGGAGGAATGAGTTATATTATTAAATCTATACACAATGCATATAAATATATACATTGTTAAGTCACTATAGTGTATACTTGAAACTTACATAACACAACTACACTGGAACTTAAAAACTTAATAAAATTAAAAAAAGTTTAATTAAAACAACAAAAGGTAGAAAAACGAGACAAAATTAGGAACAGAGAACAAGGGCAACAAATAGAAAACAGTAATAGATATAGTAGATCTTAATCCAGCAATATCTAAAATTACCTTAAACTTCAATTGTATAAACATACTAATTAAAAGATAGAGATTGTCAGAGTGTAGATAAAAAAACAGGCCCCAACTATATGTTGTCTACAAGAAACCTACTTTAAATATAAAGATACATAGAGATGAAAAGTAAGTAGAGAAAAATATACCATACTAAACTAATCAAAAGACAAGAATTCAGGAGTAGTTATATTAATTTTAGACAGCGCACTCTTCAGAGAAAGGAAAGTTATCAGAGATAAGCATTTGTTTCACATAATGATAAATAAGTTAATTCTTGAAGAAGATAAAGCAATCCTTAATGTGTATGCACCTAACAACAGAAGATCAAAATACATATGCAAAAACCGATAGAATGTCATGGAGAAGTAGATTAATCCACTGTAATAATTGGAGACCTCAACACTCTCTATCATAAATAAACAGATATAGGAGGTGGAAAATCAGTAAGGGCATAGTTGAAGTCAGTAGTCAACCAGCTGACTATAATTGATATCTGCTAACTGCTTCCTTTTTGCTTCCTTTAACAGCAGGATACATATTCTTTTCCAGCTTGTGTGGAACATTCACTAAGATAAGCAGCATTCGAGCCATAAAATACACTTTAATAAATTTAAAAAATAGAAATTATTTAATATCTGCTTTCATACCATAGTTGAATTAAACTAGAAATCAGTATAAGAAAGATAGCTGGAAAACCCCTAAATACTTGGAGATTAAACAGTGCACTTCTAAATAACACATGGGTCAAAGAAAAAAATCTCAAGAGAAATTTTAAAATACTTTGAAATAAATGAAAATACAACCTATCAAATATTGTGGGAAGCAACAAAAGTAGTGTTTAGAGATAAACTTAAAAAGCTGAATACATATATTAGAAAAGAAGGGAAATCTAAAATCAATCATCTATGCATCTACTTTAGGGAAATAGACAAAAAGAACAAATTAAATCCAAAGTAGACAGAAGAAAAGAAATAAAAATAGACTAGAAATCAATGAAATTGGAAATAGGAAGTCAATAGAGAAAATCAGCAAAACCAAAACCTGATTCTTTGACAAGATCAATATAATTGATAAGCATCTAGTCAGGCTAACTGAGGGGAGGAAAAAACAATGGAGGGAAGACTCAAATGTCTAATACCAGAAATAAAAGAGGAGACATCATTACAGATACCTTAGAGATTAAAATGACAATAAATGAATATTATGATCAACTCAATGCCCACAAATATGATAATCTAGATGAAATGGGCAAATACCTTGAAAGACACAAACTGCCAAAAGTCACACAAGAAGATATAGAAAATTTGTACAGGACTAATATATTAAAGAAATTGAAATAGTAATTGAATTTACTTTCAAAACCAGAAAGTACCAGGCCCAGACTGGTTCACAGGTGAAGTCCACCAAACATTTAAGGAAGAAATAATGCCAATTTCCTATAATCCCTTTCAAAAGATAGAAGTGGAAGGAATGATTCCTAATTCATACAGTGAGGACAGCATTACCCTAATAGCAAAACCAGACAAAGAAATTATAAGAAAAGAATCCTACAGACCAATACCTCTCATGAACAAAATGCAAAAATCCTCAACAGAATATTAACAAATCAAAACGAACAAGGTATAAAAATAATTATACAACACAACCAAGTGATATTTATCCCAGGTGTACAAGCCTCATTCAACATTCAAAAATCAGTTAATATAACACCTTGTATCAAAACGGGCTAAATAAGGAAAACCACATGCTAATGTCAAAAGATGCTGAAAAGCCATTTGACAAAACCCTAGTAAAAACTCTCAGAAACTAGGAATAGAAGGGAACTTCCTCAGCTTGATTTAAAAAAAAAAAAATCTACAAAAAACCTTATGACTCAACCATCAAAAGAATGAAATCTTGCCATTTGCAACAATGTGGATGGAACTAGAGGGTATTATGCTAAGTGAAATAAAGTAATTCAGAGAAAGACAAATACCATATGATTTCACTCATGTGGAATTTAAGAAACAAAACTGGTGAACATAGGGGAAGGGGAGGAAAAATAAGATAAAAACAGAGAGAGAGACAAGCCATAAGAGACTCTTAACTATAGGAAACAAAGAGAGCTGCTGGAGGAGAGTTGGGGGGGGTAATTAGGCAATAGGTATTAAGAAGGGCACTTGATGTAATGAGCACTGGGCACTATATACAACTGATGAATCACTAAATTCTACCCCTGAAACTAATACACTATATATTAACTAGCTTGAGTTTAAATTAAAAATTAAAAAGAAAACCCTTATGACTAATATTATACTTTGGTGAGAAACTAGAAACTTTCTCATTAAGTTAAGGAACAAAGCAAGGATTTCTTTTTTCATGCTCCTTTTCAATATTGCATTGGAACTCCTAGCTAATGCAATAAGAAAAGGAAATAAAAGATGTAGAAATTGAGAAAGAAGAAATCAAACTCTCCATAGATAACATGATCATCTATGTAGAAAAGCTGAAAGAATTGAAGAAAACTTCTGGAACTAGTAGACCTTATACCAAGGTTATAGGATGCAAGGTTATATATAAAAGTCAATTGCAATAGAGCTTAAAGTCCAGAATTGTGATGCCACCCAACTTTGGCTTTCTTTTCCAATATTCTTATTTCAATATTCTTTCAATATTCTTCTGGCTATTCGAGGTCTTTTCCATATAAATTTTAGGATTATTTGTTCCATTTCTTTGCAAAAGAATTTTTTTTTAAATTTTTTTTATTTTTCTCGGGGATCAGCCAGTCCCCATCATACCTGCGGCAGCCCTGGGAGCGGGCAGCACTCGAGAAGACGGGGAGGTGAGCTACACTCTGCCAGAGCGTTTCCTACAGAGACGCATGCGTGTCACTGGGATGGTCTGGAAGGAACTGCACCAACAGACTCTGGAGGAATGGGACGGCCCTTCAACTCAGATGCAACTTACAGGCAGCATTTTTACGGAGAGCCTGTACTGCTCCAATAACCTAGAGAGCCATTCCCATGCCAGCACGAGGGTCCTGAGCTATGGCTAGGATCAAGGCCAGGGCCAGGCCCAGAATGGTCTGGGACCAGACAAGAAGCTAGAGGAGTAGCTACCGGTGGGCAGTGGACGACAGCCTCTTGGGTTGCGGTGGGGTCCAGTTCTGGGCAGGCGAGGACTCAAGAGACCATTCTTTGCCTTCAGCCAGAGTGGCCACCTTGTCCCTAAAGAGTGCCGTGGCCTTGCTGTTGTACTTGTCCTGCAGGGACCAGCCAGGGTCGTAGTCCTCCTGAGACTCGAGGAACTCCCGGAATGTCGCATTCCCTCCAGCTTTCATCTTCTCCAGCTCCACGTCTTTGTCTTTGCGCTTGTGCATGGTCACAGAGCGCACAAAGCTGAGGTGCACCCAAGCCTGTGATGCTTCCCTGAGCACTCCAGGCAGATCCAGATGCCATAGGTCACGCTGACCCACTGAGGATTGACGGCGCCACACTCGAAACACACGTTGTTCTCATCCTACACTCGGACTTCTTTCAGAACTTTCCTCCTTCTGGGGTGGCCATGATGCCGGCAGGGCCCGGACTCCAGCCCGCGCACGGAGGTCCGCCGGGGTCTGTTCTTTGATAGGAATTGCATTAAATGTGCAGATTGCTTTAGGTAGCATAGACATTTTCACAATATTTATTCTTCCAATCCAGGAGAATGGAACATTTTCCCATTTCTTTGTGTCTTCCTCAGTTTCTTTCATGAGTACTTTATAGTTTTCTGAGTATAGATTCTGTGCCTCTTTGGTTAGGTTTATTCCTAGGTATCTTATGGTTTGGGGTGCAATTGTAAATGGGATTTACTTCTTAACTTCTCTTTCTTCTGTCTTGTTGGTTTAGAGAAATGCAACTGATTTCTGTGCATTGATTTTATATCCTGACACTTTACTGAATTCCTGTACAAGTTCTAGCAGTTTGGGAGTGGAGTCTTTAGGGTTTTCCGCATATAGTATCATATCATCTGCAAAGAGTGATAGTTTTACTTCTTCTTTGCTGATTTGGATGCCTTTAATTTCCTTTTGTTGTCTGATTGCTGAGGCTAGGGCTTCTAGTACTATGTTGAATAATGGACATCCCTGCCATGTTCCTGACCTTAGCAGAAAAGCTTTCAGTTTTTCTCCATTGAGAATGATATTTGTGGTGGGTTTTTCATAGATGGCTTTGATAATATTGAGGTATGTGCCCTCTATCCCTACACTTTGAAGAGTTTAGATCAGGAAGGGATGCTGTACTTTGTCAAAAGCTTTTTCAGCATCTATTGAGAGTATCATATGGTTCTTGTTCTTTCTTGTATTGATATGTTGTATCACATTGACTGATTTGCAGATGTTGAACCAACCTTGCAGCCCTGGAATAAATCCCACTTGGTCGTGGTGAATAATCTTTTTAATGTACTGTTGAATCCTATTGGCTAGTATTTTGGTGAGAATTTTTGCATCTGTGTTCATCAAAGATATTGGTCTGTAGTTCTCTTTTTTGATGGGATCCTTGTCTGGTTTTGGGATCAAGGTGATGCTGGCCTCATAAAATGAGTTTGGAAGTTTTCCTTCCATTTCTATTTTTTGGAACTGTTTCAGGAGAATAGGAATTAGTTCTTCTTTAAATGTTTGGTAGAATTCCCCCAGGAAGCCATCTGGCCCTGGGCTTTTGTTTGGAGATTTTTAATGACTGTTTCAATCTCCTTACTGGTTATGGGTCTATTCAGGCTTTCTATTTCTTCCTGGTTCAGTTGTGGTAGTTTATATGTCTCCAGGAATGCATCCATTTCTTCCAGATTGTCAAATTTGTTGGTGTAGAGTTGCTCATAGTATGTTCTTATAATTGTCTGTGTTTCTTTGGTGTTAGTTGTGATCTCTCCTCTTTCATTCATGATTTTATTTATTTGGGTCCTTTCTCATCTTTTTGATAAGTCTGGCCAGGGGTTTATCAATCTTATTAATTCTTTCAAAGAACGAACTCCTAGTTTCGTTGATTTGTTCTATTGTTTTTTTGGTTTCTATTTCATTGGTTTCTGCTCTGATCTTTATGATTTCTCTTCTCCTGCTGGGTTTAGGGTTTCTTTCTTGTTCTTTCTCCAGCTTCTTTAGGTGTAGGGTTAGGTTGTGTACCTGAGACCTTTCTTGTTTCTTGAGAAAGGCTTGTACTGCTATATATTTTCCTCTCAGGACCGCCTTTGTTGTGTCCCACAGATTTTGAACCATTATGTTTTCATTATCATTTGTTTCCATGAATCTTTTCAATTCCTCTTTAATTTCCTGGTTGACCCATTCATTCTTTAGAAGGATGCTGTTTAGTCTCCATGTATTTGTGTTCTTTCCAAATTTCCTCTTGTGACTGAGTTCTAGCTTCATAGCATTGTGGTATGAAAATATGCAGGGAATGATCCCAATCTTTTGATACTGGTTGACACCTGATTTAGGACTGAGGATGTGGTCTATTCTGGAAAATGTTCTATGTGCACTAGAGAAGAATGTGTACTCTGTTGCTTTGGGATGAAATGTTCTGAATATATCTGAGATGTCCATCTGGTCCAGTGTGTCATTTAAGGCCTTTATTTCCTTGTTGATCTTTTGCTTGGATGATCTGTCCATTTCAGTGAAGGGAGTGTAAAGTCCCCTGCTATTAGTGTATTATTGTTGATGTGTTTCTTTGATTTTGTTATTAATTGGTTTATATAGTTGGCTGCTCCCATGTTGGGGGCATAGATATTTAAAATTGTAAGATCTTCTTGTTGGACAGATCCTTTGAGTATGATATAGTGTCCTTCCTCATCTCTTATTATAGTCTTTGGCTTAAAATCTAATTGATCTGATATAAGGATTGCCACTCCTGCTTTCTTCTGATGTCCATTAGCATGGTAAATTCTTTTCCACTCCCTCACTTTAAATCTGGAGGTGTCTTCGGGTTTAAAATGAGTTTCATGTAGGCAACATATAGATGGGTTTTGGTTTTTTATCCATTCTGATACCCTGTGTCTTTGATTGGGGCATTTAGCCCACTAACATTCAGGGTAACTATTGAGAGATATGAATTTAGTGCCATTGTATTGCCTGTAAGGTGACTGTTACTGTATATTGTCTCTGTTCCTTTTTGGTCTACTACTTTTAGGCTCTCTCTTTGCCTAGAGGACCCCTTTCAATATTTCTTGTAGAGCTGGTTTGGTGTCCTCATCTAGACAGCATGGTACTAGCATAAAAACAGACACATAGATCAATGGAACAGAATAGAGAGCCCAGAAATAGACCCTCAACTCTACAGTCAACTAATCTTCGACAAAGCAGGAAAGACTGTCCAATGGAAAAAAGACAGCCTCTTCAATAAATGGTGTTGGGAAAATTGGACAGCCACATGCAGAAAAATGAAATTGGACCATTTCCTTACACCACACACAAAAATAGACTCAAAATGGTTGAAGGACCTCAATGTGAGAAAGGAATCTATCAAAATCCTTGAGGAGAAAACAGGCAGCAACCTCTTTGACCTCAGCCACAGCAACATCTTCCTAGGAACATCAGCAAAGGCAAGGGAAGCAAGGGCAAAAATGAACTATTGGGATTTTATCAAGATCAAAAGCTTTTGCACAGCAATGAAAACAGTTAACAAAAGAAAAGACAACAGACAGAATGGGAGAAGATATTTGCAAACGACATATCAGATAAAGGGCTAGTGTCCAAAATCTATAAAGAACTTAGCAAACTCAACACCCAAAGAACAAATAATCCATCAAGAAATGGACAGAGGACATGAAAAGACATTTCTGCAAAGAAGACATCCAGATGGCCAACAGACACATGAAAAAGTGCTCCATATCACTCGGCATCAGGGAAATACAAATCAAAACCACAATGAGATATCACCTCACACCAGTCAGAGTGGCTAAAATCAACAAGTCAGGAAATGACAGATGCTGGCGAGGATGCGGAGAAAGGGGAACCCTCCTACGCTGTTGGTGGGTTTGCAAGCTGGTGCAGCCACTCTGGAAAACAGCATGGAGGTTCCTCAAAATGTTGAAAATAGAACTACCCTATGACCCAGGAATTGCACTACTGGGTATTTACCCTAAAGATACAAATGCAGTGATCCGAAGGGGCACGTGCACCCGAATGTTTATAGCAGCAATGTCCACAATAGCCAAACTATGGAAAGAACCTAGATGTCCATCAACAGATGAGTGGATAAAGAAGATGTGATATATATACACAATGGAATACTATGCAGCCATCAAAAATGAAATCTTGCCATTTGCGACAATGTGAATGGAACTAGAGGGTATCATGCTTAGTGAAATAAATCAATTGGAGAAAGACAACTATCATATGATATCCCTGGTATGAGGAAGTGTAGATGCAACATGGTGGGTTAAGGGGATAGGAGAATAATAAATGACACAAGATGGGATTGGGCGGGAGATAAACCATAAGTGACTCTTAATCTCACAAAACAAACTGAGGGTTGCTGGGGAGAGGGGGATTGGGAGAAGGGGGGTGGGGGTATGGACATCGAGGAGGGTATGTGCTATGGTGAGTGCTGTGAAGTGGGTAAACCTGGTGATTCACAGACCTGTACCCCTGGGGATAAAAATATATTATATGTTTATAAAAAGTAAAAAATTAAAAAGAAAAGTCATTTGCTTTCCAGTACACCAGTAATGAACAAGTGGAATTTGGGACTAAAATACAATGCTATTTATGTTAATATCTCCTAAAATGAAATACGTAGATATAACAAATCTAACAAAATATGTCTAATATCTATATGCAGACAGCCATAAAACTTGGTTGAAAGAAATCAAATAATAAATAAATTGAGAGATATTTCATGTTCATGGATAGGAAAACTCAACATGTTCAAGATGTCATTATGTCAATTCTTCATTTGTAGGTTAGGAATCTTAAATCTATAGATTTTGATTAAATCCGAGTCAAAATCCCAGCAACTTATTTTGTAGACTTTGACAAAATGATCATAAGGTTTTTAAGAAGTAGAAAACCCAAAATAGCCAATACAATATGAAAGAAAAAGAATGAAATTGGAGGGCTTACACTTCCTGACTTTAGTACTTACTATGAAACTACAATCATTAAAATAGTGTGATATTCACAAAATAAAAGACAAATTTAGATCAATGAAACAGAGTAAATAGTTGATAAATAGACACAAATAAATATAGTTAGCTGATTTTTGATGGAGAATCAAAGGCAATACAATAGAGAAAAAAAAATCTTTTCAGCAAATCATGCTGGAAAAACTGGACATCCACATATGAATAAAAAACATTAACAGAAAACACATGTACACAAAATTAATATATACATAGATATTATACACCTCACAAAAATTTACTCAAAATGAATCCTAGACCTAACTATAAAACACAAAATTATAAAACTCCTACAAGGTAACAAAGGAGAAAATCTAGATGACCATGGGTACTGTGATAACTTTTTGAGTACAACACCAAAGGCACAATCCATCAAAGAAATAACTGATGAGTTAGACTTTATTTAAATAAAAACCTGCTTTGTGAAATATACTGTCAAAAAAAATGAGAAAACCATCCATAGAGTGGGGAAAATATTTGCCAAAGACACATCTGATAAAGGGCTCGTAATCCAAAAATATAAAAAACCTCTTATAATTCAACAATAAGAAATTGAACAACCAAATTAAAATGGGCAAAAGATATGAACAGACATCTCATAGAAGAACATATACAGATGGAAAATAAGCATATGATAAGATACAAGAATTCATACCATTAGAGCATTACAAATGAAAATGGGATTTCACTATATACTTCTTAGAATGGCCAAAATTTGAAACTGCAGAAATGCCAAATGCTGCCAAGGATGTAGAGGAACAAGAACTTTCATTCACTGCTATTGGGACTTCAAAATGGCACAGCCGCTTTTGAAGACAGTTTGGCAGTTTCTTACAAAACTAAACATATTATTACCATATGATTTAGCAATTATGTTTGGTATTTATGTAAACAAGTTGAAAACATATCTCCCAAACCCTGCCTATGAATGTTTATAACAGATTTATTCATAATTTCTGAAATTGGAAGCTATCATGATATCCTTTAGCAGGTAACTGATTAAAGTATAGCATATTCAGATAATGGAATATTATTTAGCACTAAAAAAAACTAGCTATCAAGGTGTAAAAAGACATGGTAGAACTTTAAATGTATATTGGTAAGTGAAAGAAGCCAATGTGAAAAGATTACATACTGCATGATTCCTATATGACATTTCTATATGACCACTATATAACATTCTGTAAAAGGCAAAACTATGGGAACAGGAAAAGGATCAGTGATTTGCAGGGGATAGGGAGGAGGGAGTAATAAGTAGGCAGAGCATAAAGGACACTTAGTTTAGTAAACCTATTCTGTAAGACACTCTAATGATGTATAGATGTCATTGTCTATTTGTTAAAATTCATAGAATGTACAGCACCATGAGGGAACCCTAATGTAAATTATGGACTCAAGGTAATAAAGAACTGTGAATGTAGGTTCATCAATTAAATAGATAAACTACTCTGGTCTGCATGTTCCCATACCCCTCAAAGTGTATCACTCTGGTGGGGGTTGTTGTTAGTGGGGAAGGCTATGCATATGTTGGGGCAGGAAGTATATGGGAAATTTGTGAAACTAAAATTGTTCTAAAAATTAAAGTCTATTAAAAAATTGTACATGAGGGCGCCTGGGTGGCTCAGTGGGTTAAGCCGCTGCCTTCGGCTCAGGTCATGATCTCAGGGTCCTGGGATCAAGTCCCGCATCGGGCTCTCTGCTCAGCAGGGAGCCTGTTTCCCTCTCTCTCTCTGCCTGCCTCTCCGTCTACTTGTGATTTCTCTCTGTCAAATAAATAAATAAAATCTTAAAAAAAAAATTGTACATGATTTACACTCTCAGGAGAAACAGGATCCAGCCTCTGTAAGTGCTCCTCACCCCCATCCGTCCTTAAAGTCTCAGAAGTATGTATTTTCTGTTGTGAAGTTTGCGATCAAGCTTACTGGAGAAAGATGGGGGAAAAGCAGTAATCAACAACAGTTAACAAATTGTGATTGGGCCATGTACAACTAAATATAAATGATAAAGTAAATCTAGTTGTGAAGTATTGGGATTAATAATCTGACTCATGAACACATCACTAAAATGAAAGTTACGGTCAAACATTTTAGAATACAATTTATAACTAGTGTTTTCCTGTTTAGAAGTAGTATGATACAAACTATAGTTGGTAGAGTAATAATAGTAGCCCTGACATATCTCCAGAAATGATAACTTGGGTCTCAGTAGCTTGATCACTCAGTTTTAAAATCCTTCCTATATGTTACATTATTGTATAGTTTCAGTGTATAATTTACTTTGGGGACTTTGTTTTAATGAAAAATGAAATATAATAAATATAAAAGTCAAGCAACATTTTTAAACTTTCTCTGAGGAAAGGAAAAAGTTGAATTAATTTAAATAACAATTTTCTTTTAAAACAACTTTATAGTATCATCTGTCAATTAACTGAGTCCAATTATTAATTAGGTCAAAGAGTAGAAAAAGACCATGATGAGACATTTAAGAAGTCATGCCATTTCTTCCAGATTACAAATTTAAAATACTAATTCAACAAATAGTTTTTTCAAAAGGAAATTGCAATGCTTGACAATTTTTTGACTTACTGTAGGCCTAGTTTGAAGTCTTGTGTGGTCTGAATTTGTGTGGCCATTCATCAATATGATGATTCATCAGTGGTTTTAGCTTCCAACACACCAGAAGATTTTAACTTGGGCATTACTAGGAGTTATTCATAAAATTGGCTTCTCTGCTCTATAGAGGAAAGGAAACTGAGAACAAAATCATTATTTTCTTACACAACTATAAATTTTTACATAAACTAAAGGCTTTAAGCTTTTCATTTGGAAGAATAATTACCTATATCATCAGTGTTTCTCAGTCACGGTTCAGTTTGTGTGGGGAGTTTGTGAAGGAAAGAGATAATTTTCAGAAATCCAGCAAGTAGCTTAAAGATAATAGGAAGGAGCTGTGACATGCACTAATGAAATGAACTTCTCATCCTGAACTTTCCTGAGATTGTTTCCCCTGCATATTTTAATAATACAAATCCATTAAGGGCCTTATTTTTTTTTAAATTTTCTTCCTTCCAAAGTTGTTCTAAAAGTTGAGAAAAGTTGAGAACCACTGGTCAAATTGATAAATCTGTAAATAATTGTTTTTATTTTTTATCCGTGTACCCAGGATGTATTTGTATGTCTAATTTTGAACATAATTGAAGAAAATGCATCCATTCATAGTTTTAAATTTATAGGGCATAGACACAAATTAAAACATTTAAGACTTTTATTAATGGTTCAGGTTTAATTACATAATTTATTGCCTTTTTTAAACGATCAATAAGTAATCCTTTTATAGTTCAATTTATTTGACAAAGGAAAAATGATGTAATAGACTAACCTTAGTTTCTTTTGGCTTGCAAGTCTTCCTTTTAAAACATAAGTAGCCATATTGATAGATAACATATGAATGTACATACCCTCTTTGTGGAAACTACCTTGGCAATTTCCAGGAAACAGACCCATTTTCTCTGTTGTATCTGGAAGGTACTATTAATATGTGTTGGTCTGACCTCTTCCTTTCATCTCTTACGTAGTTGGGCTTGGAAAATATATCCATCTGTGTTGTGTCTGTAGTATGTCTGATAGTTTGCTTTACAAGGAATGTTTTTAAAGTGAACTGTAGTCCTCTTTTCCAGACAATATTAGAGTGTCAGGAGACTCTCAGAGCATCCCACACTTCATGCTCTCTTACCAAGGCCCACATCATTGAAAAGATGTATAGCTCGAGGTTCTCATGAACATCCAGAAGGGGTTCCTTTGAGCCTGGGTCAGGCAGGGACCTCAGGGATTGGTCACACAATGACACCATGGATCAAATGTGTCTTGGTAAGAGGGTAAAGCAATGAATGAGGAAAAGCTCAGAAAACAGCAATTTGCCCCAGCAAGAAAGATTTTCTTTTTAATAATTGATACATTAGCTCACACAGACTGCTTTGGAGGATGGGATGGGAAAATGTGTTCATTAACATCCTGGTGTGGTGCTCGCTTCGGCAGCACATATACTAAAACATCCTGGTGTGCATGTGTGTGTTGCACATGTGTGCATGCATGTGTATACATGCATGTGTGTATACATGTGCACACATGTATGTGAATTTAGAAATTGCTGGCAAATTATTGGAAATTTATTGTCCTCCAGGATAAATTGGTCACCCACAAGGAGATATTTAATATGTAGTTGATAGACTTATAGGAATTAAAGTTAGATATAAGACAATAGATTGGCATGCTATTCACATTAAAAGTAGCAAATGAAGTTATGAGATTGGATTAGATCAACAAATGAGAAAATATGGAGACCATCTAAAGAAGAGTACCTAAGAGGATTGCAAAATATTTCATGTAGGAAGTGACAGTGAACTGAGGCTTGAAATACTACTGATAATATGTCAGTAGCCAGAGATGTCAAAAATGAAATTTCTAGCAAAATATTCAAATATGTGACTAAGTACTGCATGTTCAAGGAAGAGAAACCTGTGCAATTTGGGAAGTACACAGGCTATTATAGAGGGCTTATATTCAAACATACTGGTATAAAGGTAGATTGAGAGAGAATGCTAGATTTGCCATATTATGATAGAAATATTTTAAAATATTTGTTCATGTCACGATCAAGTAATACAAAAAAATAAAGAAGTTAAAGGGAAGGGAGGAGAACAAAGGAAAAATAGAAAAAGATGATAATATGGAAAAATATCTGAATAGTTATAGGAAAAGAAAGACATGAAAGGAAAATAAATAACTAGTCAGCAAGGAAGACAAGGCTAAACTAAAGAAGAGCCTCTAGGTACTTCTGCTTAGTGTCAAAGGTCCCACCCTGGTGCTGTTCTGAACATGGCCATCACAATATTATTATGGGACATCCTCAGCCATGGAAAGTGTCTGTTAATAACTGGTTAGGCAGGTGTGGCTGTTGTTCCACTCTCCTCCTTAATGTGAGGCTCTACTCTGATATAACCATCCAAACACAGGGTAATCCTCCCTGTCTGCACAAAAGCAGAAGTGACCATGGCAGAAAAAACAAGTCTCAAGGTCAATTCTGACTTCTCCTCTTCAGGACCCCATCCAATTTCAAACAGACTCAAAAATTTTACCCAAATGGTAGTCTGTCCTTCCTTGTGGATAAGAAATCTCAAACTCAGCAAAAAGAAAAACAAATAGTAACTCCTTTGCCTTACACATCCCTTCCATAGTTAGTCAAAGGTAATAAATATTGTCTATACTTTAATCTGTGGCACAAAAAGAGAAAAATCACCAACAAAATATACATGTGTGTCTTTCCTTTGTCACCAACAGGGTCTGAACTTTGGCCTTCCAGTTAAGGAGCCACTGCATCACCTTTCTGGTTGTTCTCAAGCCCTGTGCTGAGGCAGGAGAAGCACTGTTTGCAGACTCCATACTTCCTGGTCTATATCCTCAGACAGGGTCTACTCAGCCCTGTAATTCCATCCTACTGTGTTAGTGCAACTGAAGTTGAGCTCTTTTCTGTGGACTTGTGTAATCCCAAGACTTTATTCACCCAATTCATTTGTGTGTTTGTGTTTTCCAAGATTGTTTCTCTTTGCACGTTATTAAGATTCAGAAAAGCAAATTTTTGCTTAACTGAATACAAGATAAGAAAGGTAGTTTGAGGGGCACCTGGGTGGCTCAGTGGGTTAAGCTTCTGCCTTCATCTCAGGTCATGATCCCAGGGTCCTGGGATCAGCCCAGCATTGGGCTCTCTGCTCAGTGGGGAGCCTGCTTCCCTTCCTCTCACTCTGCCTGCCTCTCTGCCTACCTGTGATCTCTGAAAAATAAATAAATAAAATACTAAAAAAAAATAAAAGAATAAAGAAATGTAGTCTGATTTGCTTTTACTCAGGGAACTTTGTATTTTCACATCAGTTACAAATGGTTACATACAATTGCGGCATTCTTCCTGTCCCTAAACTACATGACAACTTTGCAGTTCTGACAAATTATTATTATTTTTTTTAGCAGACTGAAATACCTACTTCTAAGGTCCTTAAAATTGCGGATTACCCTTTTGAAGTACATGGGGGTGAGTGGCGGTAGAGTGAATTTTCCGAGTATTTTCTAACTACCAAGCAATGAGCTAGGCTCTGTTCCTATTTTATCTCACTGAATTCTTACAATGCTGCAAATAGTATATTATATCTATTTTATGATAAAATGGATCTGTTCTAGGTTAAGTAGCTTGCCAAACCACACCTGGTTGAAAGTATGCTCATCAGCAAAGATCAGAAATCTCTATGATGTTATCTAGGGATTCTGAAGCTAGAAGCAAGGGAGGGTGTAGAAACCCACAAAACAGGGACACCTAAACCTAGGATCCTTTCATGTGTATCTGTATTTATGTGTGTGTGTGTGCATTCTTCTTCTTTGGAATCCTGTGTTGCAAATCCATAGTTCTCCTCATGTGTAGTAATCTCTCCAGTTATGAGGGAAAGAAATTTCTTTTGCTAATAATCCAATATTTCAGAAAGCTTTTTTGGGTCTCTTTGCCATAAACCAATTTTTGTTTTTCAGAATTCATGACCTTGTGAGTAATTATTATTGAATTTGGATGTATTAAACGTCTTACTGTATATTCCCATTTTTAACTATCTGTGTGGTACATATATTCCCTAAAGGTCAGATTTCTGTGCAGTCCATATATTCCCCGAAGGCCATATTTTGGACTTTAACATGGCAGCTATCCCATATAGACCTTTCCAAAACACAGACATAGAAATAAACAAATTTTGTATTTTATTGCTCTAACTTTTCAGTAAGTTTTTTCATCTATTTCCATATTCTCTCCCCACAAATCTGTGACAGATAAATAGGAGCTTCCAACCAAAAGACGAAGACCTTCTCTGTCCATTTTAACCTATGATCGAATTATAGTTGTGATGCCATTTATGCAAAATGACCTCTGCACAGAACTTCAAATATAATACTTTAAGGGGGAAAAAATGCCACTGGGTTTCATTTTTCCTTTTTAAAAATTTTTTTATTTAAATTCCAGTTAACTAAAATATAGTGTATTATTAGTTTCAGGGGTAGAATTTCGTGATTCATCAGTTGCATATAACACCCATTGCTCATTATATCACGTGCCCTCCTTAGTGCCCATCACCCAGCTACCCCACCTCCAGCTTCTCTCTAACCACTGATTCTAATCTTTAAAAGTTTCTAAATTTTCAATTATTGAAATCATCAAAAGGGTCAAATTGCACAGTCATGAAACCATGGCCTTGGTGTGAGGGTAGCTGGATTGTTACTGTTTTTTTAACTGAATATGTGTTTCTCTTACATGCTTTTCTCATATTGCTGTTTCACTTGGCTTGATTTTCAAAATCATAATTGGTCTCCTTCAAACCCAGACCACTCATCTTCCCGTGCAAAGCTTTGTAGAGGTGGAAATAATAGTGCTACAGTACAGTCCGACTACCCCAGTGAGTTCCCCATGCATCACCTTGATTACTTAATCACACTAGTGTTTCTGAGTGTAACCTAGAGATACCGTGAGTCTGGTGCATCTCTTTTGAAGGTCTTTGCAGTCAAAACTATTTTTCTAATCACAATAAGGTATTATTTGTCTTTTTAAATTCTCATGTTCTTAAGAGTAAGCAGTGTAGTTTTTAAAGGACATGGTAATACCAGGGGTATGACAGATTGAATTCAGAAGCAGGTAGAAGAATCCAGCTATGTCTATTAAGGCAGACATTAAAGACATTTGGAAAATTGGAAAACAGTGTCACTCCTCAATAATTTTATTTCTGTTTCAGAAGACGTGAGTTACTTTCATAAATATATATTATGTATGGTAACATGTGGTGTGTTTATTATTATTTTAATAAATTATAAATGTGTTTTTAAATTCTCAGTTTTAATTTTTAACATGATAGATATGGATAGATAAAATTCATAGAAACAAAAGCTCTTTGAGGTCTTTAATAATTTTAAAGTCGTACTGAATCTAAAGAGTTTGAGAACCACTGATCCAGAACAATGTAAATAATTTCTTGTAAAGGAAGCCAGAAAATGAATCTAATTAACTTTGCTCTTTAAGGAAATCTTGTTCGTGAAGCAGCCAGAACAATGACATCTGAAAAACTACTCCTATGCTCCCACAGTATGACCTCTCTCCCCAGCCCCCACCCAGTACTTTGTGAGTCCTTGTGAACACTCTTTGCACTTTATTTCCAAAACCCCATACTTGTGAGTAACTTACCTTCACTTTAGTTCCTTGCTCTTAGAAAAAATGTGGTAATTCCTTTGTATTCATACACACACACACACACACACACACACACACACATAAACATTTTGTATTCTCTACTTGTAACTTTTCTGATCACTTTCCTTTTATCGCTGGAGAAAATAAGGCACGATTCAGGGAAACCTCTACTAAACAGCACACAGAGGAAGAGAGATTTGGAAAGTCCTTTTACTTTTGCCATTTGCACCGCTCTATCAATTCACACTAACTGTGGACTTGCAGAAGGGCTGATTTTATTTCTCTGTGGCCCAACAATAATAGCCTGGTTGCCTCTTCTACCCTTCCTCTCAGAACCTGGAAAAGAACAATACAGCATTCTGGAGGTTTCAGGTAGCAGCCAGGAGCTTGCCAGCATACTGACACCTGAGTCCTCTAGTGATGGATACAGTAACTCTTCTTTTGGAGATGGCCAACTAGCTGGTGCCTGGAGACATATGGTGACTTCTTCCCTGCCAAAGAAACCAAGCCTGTGTGCCAGAGACTTAGCCAACCAGTGCTGGCTCTCAGGCCTTCCTTCCCATGGGATGATAAATGAGCACCCCCTGGCATTGTTGCTTGTTTGGGGTCTAGCAGCACTTTCTGAGCTCCCAGGTATCAAAGTGTCAGGCACACCAAAAGGAGAGAATTCGATCAATTGATAGGAGAGACATGATAGAGAGAGCAGCATTCTTCTCTGATCTCTTCGCTGATAGGGAATGCAACACAGTGGCGCCCACATTCTGCTCCAGCAAGTCAGTCCCATACACCAGCTCAGGAAAGGCTCTGCAAAAGCAGAGCCTGCTGCTCTCAAGTTCAGGGACTTCAAGTTTCATTCTCTGTGCCAGCTGGGGTCGTTTTTCTCTAGAGTTCCAGAAGATACTTGGTGTCCCTTCCTCCCCCCTGCCCCACTTCTTTAAGTTTTCTTTATTTTTTAATCAAGAAAAATTAAAATCTATATCTATCTATCTATCTATCTATATATATATATATATATTTTTTTTTTAATTCAAACAGGTACCGAAAAAAGTTATAAAATGACTGTGGGTTTCTTATATTCTAGTACCCAACTTTTATTTCTTTATCCCTGGTAACCACAAGTATTACTTTTTCTGTACCACTTACTAATCATGTGTGTGTGTCTCCACAGCACAGTGATTACCAGTTAACAGTGCAAGATTTGGAGTCACACTGCTTGGTTTGGACTCCTGGCTCCACCAATTACTAGGACCATGGGCAATTTACCTTCACTTTCTGACTCACAGAGGGCCTATTAATAGTACCTACTTTTTAGAGTTGTTTAAGTATGTAAATTACTTAAAATAGTACCTGGCACATAGTCATAATTAAATATGTGTTGGGGTTTATTTATTATTATTAATATGATTATCATTTATGTAGACCTCCTTTTAAACATTTACACAAATGTACTAAAGATGATGGTTTTTAACTTTGCTTTTTTTTTCATCAAATGAAATAAGATTTTTCCATGTAAACACAGATCTATCTCATTCTTTTTTAATAACTACATATTATTAGCATATTACTATGTGAATATACCTTTTAAAACCTAACTAGACTACTGTTGACTAGCATTTGGGTGTTTCCAGTTTTTTTCTATTACAATATTTGGAAAATTTTTGTTAATGTTTCTCATCTCAATGGTAAATTCCTAGCAGTGGGGTCATAAAATAATAAGCAGTGGGATAAAAAAATAAATACATTTTTAAATCACTTTTCCCTTTTAGCATTTGAAATTTTGATCTATTTGGAATTTATTTTTGATAAGCTGTAAGGTAGGGATCCAGTCTTGTTTTCTTCCAGATTGATGACCAGTGTTCAAATACTGTTTATTAAATAGAAAAATAGAAGTCTCACTGAATTGAAAGCTTATTTGTTATACATTAAATTCTGGATCTGTTTTTAATATTTATTCTGTTTCAGTGGTCTGTATTGCTATTGTTATATACCATTTTCATCAAATGATAAACACATTGAAGATTTTTATGAATTTTGCCAATGTATCTTATCTAAATGATGGATCAATGTGTAATTCTCATTTTCCCACACATACTTTACTGGTTATTGTGAATCATTTTAAATTACTTTTGTCAACCTGCTAGGTGGAAAATATCTTGACTTTCTTATTTTAATATTTTAATTCAAAAGTAGAGTTGAACAAATTTTCTTTTTTGGGGGGATTTTATTTAAATTGAAGTTTGTTAACATATATTGTATTACTAGTTTCATGGGTAGAATTTAGTGATTCATCAGTTGCATATAACACCCAGTGCTCATTTTATCATGTGCCCTCCTCAATGTCCATTGCCCAGTTACCCCCTCCCCATCCCACCTCCTCTCCAGCAGCTTTGTTTTTTTCCTATAGTTAAGAGTCTCTTAGGGTTTGCCTCCCTGTCTGTTTTTATCTTAATTTATTTTTCCTTCCCTTCCCCTGTGTTCATCAATTCTGTTTCTTAAATTCCACATATAAGTGAAATTATATGGTATTTGTCTTTCTCTGACTAATTTCACTTAGCTCAATACTTTCTAGCTCCATCCACATTGTTGCAAATGGCAAGATTTCATTCCTTTTGATAGCTGAGTAGTATTCCATTGTATATATAGATTATATACATACATACACACACAAACACACACCACATCCTCTTTGTCCATTCATCAGTTGATGCACATTTGGGCTCTTTCTGTAGTTGGGCTGTTGTTGATAATGCTGCTATAAACATCAGGGTATATGTGCCCCTTCCAGTCTGTATATTTAGTATCCTTTGGGTGAATTCCTAGTGCAATTTCTGGGTCTAGGGTATGTAGTTCTATTTTTAACTTTTTGAGAAACCTCCATACTGTTTTCCAGAGTGGCTGCACAAGTTTGCTTTCCCACCGATAGTGTAAGAGGGTTCCCCTTTCTCCACAGCCTCATCAACATCTGTTGTTTTTTGTGTTGTTAATATTAGCCACTCTTAGAGGTGTGAGATGTTATCTCATTGTGGTTTTGATTTGTATTTCCATGATGATGAGTGATGTTGAGCATCTTTTAATGTGTCTGTTGAATAAATTTTCATAGAATCATTTGCGTCTTGGTTTCTATAGATCGTTAGTATTTTCCATATGTTCTTTCTACTTCAAGTAAATTTCTGGTCAATAATGTGTGTTTTAGAATTTTTTAAAAATTTTATCTTGTAAATTTATTTTTTATATTTTTATTATATATTGTTTATTCCATTGATAGGGTCAGATTTGGATCTTTAATTATAAAGATTATGTGCACCTATGGGGTGCCTGGGTGGTTCAGTTGATTGGGCATCTGACTCTTGGTTTTGGCTCAGATAATGATCTCAGGATTCTGAGATTGAGCCCTGCATTGGGCTCTGATCTCAGCGGGTAGTCTGGTTGAGATTCCCTCCTTCTCCCTCTTCCCTTACCCCCACTCTTTCTCACAAATAAAAAAATCTTTAAAAAAATTAAGATGCTTGCACTCTAATATACACACAAGTAAACACATCTCTTGCATATTGTCTTCTAGATCTGTGAATTTATTTTTATGTGTACAAATTTTTAAAGAACTGAAATTTATTTTTGTATATGACCTCACAAGACTCCACAAGTATTTTATTAATATTTCAAATGTCTGTCCTGTTTTCAATGTTATTTATTGACTCTTTTATCTTTTCAACACCGTGAATTCCAGAGTCATCCAATCTTCAAATCCACATGTTTATATGATCTACTCTAGCATCAAAATATATGAATTATGATAGCTTCATGATATGGTTAACACATGGTTTGGTTGATAATCCTTTTTTCTCTAATTCTACAAATTTTGGTGACTACCCTTGCACATTGGATTTTTCCAGATGAAATTCAATATCATTTTTTAAATTTTCCTTAGCAGAAAAAACATACATCAAACTGTGCATAATTTAAATAAATCAAATTGGATAGGTTGGGTATTAAGATTATTAAAATAAATGATCCCTATAAATTATAAGCAGAAAAAGATATTTCCAGTGATTGAATAACATCAGAGACTTGCTGTGTTCCTGATCTATGAATGATTTATAACCTGCTCTGTCATTTTATATTTTTTTCCCTTGTATAAGACCCCCCCCCTTGATTGCAATGTTTCCCATTTCTGATGCAGTTTTGGGTATAGGCTTTCAGTAATGTCCATATTTGTAGACATATGAATGAACTTATTGATAAAATATCTAGTCAGAACATGTCTATTTCTCAAAACCTACAAGAGCTCCCAGCTCGCAGTGCAGTCCAGATCCTTACAATGGCCAATAGACCCAATGTGTTCAGTGCTGACTTTCTCTCTATACCCATCTTCTATTACTTACTCTCTTACTTCACACCAAGCACATGGTCCGCCTGCTATTTTTAAATACATGAATCCTCTCCCACTTGGAAGACTTTGTGCATGGCTTGCATCCCCACTTCCACAGGCCACACAGCTTTAAATGTCCCTGTCAATGAGCCTTCCCTGACCACCCCTCCAGTTCTGCTCTTTGAAAGAGCACCCTTTTATCCAACTATTAAGGTCCTCATAATACATGATAAACTGTCTGTCTCCTTCACTAGATCCCCTTTATAATTAGGGACTTTCATCTATATTTTCACTGCTATCTCCCCAAGGCCTAGAATAGCACTTGTTATTTAATAGACCTTCAATAAATGTTTTCTGATTGAGTGAATGAGTAAATGAATCTTTTCAAAATTCAGTATCTCTTTCCAAGGCATGATATAGTATAACATATGAGTTTGCTCTCATGTCTTTTATATATACACAATTTACATTAAAAATACATAATTCCTATTTTTACAGGATAAAGAAACATGTTCTTCCAATCTATTTTTTAATTGGACATTGTTTGCTTATAGGAAGGCTATTGACCTTTTTAAAAATATTTTATTTATTTATTTGTCAGAGCGGAAGAGAGAGCACATGCATGTCAGGCAGAGGGAAAAGCAGGCTCCCTGCTGAGCAAGGAGCCCGATGCAGGACTGGATCCCAGGACCATGGGATCATGATCTGAGCCGAAGGGAGACACTCAACTGACTGAGTCACCCAGACATCCCAGCTATTGATTTTTTATTTTAATTTTATAACTAGCTTCTTATTAAATTATATCATTCTAATAATTTTTAATTGATTCTCTTCAGTTTTCTAGGTATTCAATAATATAGTATGCAAATAATGATAATTTTTGCATCTGCATTACAATTATATCTGCTTTATAGGTGTTCCTGAATTGCACTGTCTAGTTTTTACAAGCAAGAATAAATATAGTAGTCATAGAGGGCATCTCTCTCCATCTTTAATGAAGAATGCTTCTAGTGTTTCACCATTAACATGGTGAGGGCTTTTCATTGCACATATTTACACATGCATATGAACAGACACAGATGTCACAGAAGTATCGTCTGAATTCTATGTCAGTGCTTCTTTTTTTCAAGTTAGCAGTGGATGTTGAATTTTATTAAATTATGTTTTGATATATTTGAAATAAATATGCCTTTCCCTTTTAATCTATTTATGATTAATTATATGCTTTAATAATGGACAATCTTTGCATTCCTGAGAAAAACCTATTAGGTTACATTGTAGTTTTCTTTGAAGGTGATGCTGAATTTTATTTGTTAATGTTTTTAAAGTCCTTGATTTCATATTTATAAATGAGATTTATCCATAGAATAAATTTTTCCACCATTTGTTGAATTTTCTATTTCAAATGTATCAATCATCATTATATATATATAGTCATTGATTTCTAAAATTGTTTTAATATATTTTCTGTATTCTTTCATTGATACAAAACATTTTTTCCTTAGTTACTAATTTTCAATGGTGTCAATTTAATTCTTGATATATTTTTTAAAGATTTTATTCATTTATTTGACAGAGAGAGAGCACAAGCAGGGGGAGAGGCAGGAAGAGGGAGAGGGAGAAGCAGACTCCTTGGTGAGTGGGGAGCCCAATGTGAGGCTTGATCCCAGGACCCCGGAATCATGACCTGAGCCAAAGACAGCTGCTTAATTGGCTGAGTCACCCAGGAGCCCCTAATTCTTGATATTTCTATAATTTTATTTATTCAGTCATTGTTTTATTTTGATCCTGAATTTGTTTCCTTACCTTTGAAGTTGTGTTCTATTGTTTCAGTGTGTTCCTCTTGATGTTTTTCCTTTAAAACTTTTGTCCTAAGTTTAAAACACGCGCGCGCGCGCACACACACACACACACACACACACACACTGCAAGGAATTTCCTTCCATTTTCTGGTTTATATCATCTTACAGAATGTAAGCATTATCTGTCTTATGCATCTTCTTCCTTCACTGCATGCTTACTGTAGTGGAGTTTCTGCATAGTTACCATCGGTGGTGTGCTGGAGCAGATTCATGAGTGTCAAATGTTTTTATCTCTTACAAACCTCACATTCACTGATGTCACTTTGGTAGGTTGAAATTGGCTATGGTGGGAGTATTTACTGTCTGGCAATTAGCAAATGCTACAAATTGTTGCATGCCTTCTGCCACCCCCAGTTTGGTATACTTTTACCAGCATAAGCCTGGTTACCATAATACTGATACCATGTAACCAGTTACCATAATATTTATTTTCCATGCATTTATGTTATGAGCAATAAGGTATATGAGCAATAGGTATATTAGATTATTGTTCTGATAGTATTCAGATGAATTCTCCTGGACATTTGTCAGCTTGACTTGGCCTTCTTCCTTAGAGCTTCAGTTTAAAGTCAGGACGGTCTGTAAATGTTTCTTCTTTTCCCCAAGTGCTTGGAGGCAGTAAGGGAAGGCTGTACATTTCTATCTTAATAAGCTAGTGTGCTTGGAGGGCCTGATTTCTGCCTTCAACAGTTTGGTTAAGGGGTGTGTCCTAGAGTTCACTTCACCTGGCACAGGCTATTTCTCTGTCCTGTTGGGGTACCTTCAGGTATAGAAATCTTCTTCCTCTGCCCATTCAGAACACATCCCCAGAGTGTTATATATAACCTGGTCCCAGTATTCCCTTCCCTTGCCTCACCGACAGCTCTTAGGCAATTGTCCCCTTCCCCTCCCAGCAAAACAGGGGCAAAATGAATAAAACCCGTAGCTGAGGACCCCAACTTCTAGTTTAGAAATAGAAGAAACCATTCTTTAATTGGCTTCTCTGTTTGCCTTTTCTACTTAGGGCATCTCACTCCCTTAGGACTCCCTCTGTGAGTTTTTATTTCTTTGCTCTTTTGTCTTCCATTCAGCCAAGTGTCTGTTTACCCTTGGAGATTACTGCTCAAAGTGACTCTAATTCTCTAGGGAGAAGTCTTGCCTAGTTCTTTCTTTACTGAGGTGTTAAAGAGGGGCTTCTGATTTCAAAGTCTTCCTTGTTCTTGCTCACTTCCTGCCAAAGACCTATGTACTTCCCCTTGTGTAAATCTCCCTCAGTTGGGGGATATTCATTAAAGTTTATTCTGGAGTCTCCATTTCTTTTTCCCTAGACTGATTCTGAAGATCTTAGTCAGGAGGCACAGCAGTTTCCCAAATTGGTTATCTTTCTCTTTACTAATTCAAAACTTTTCAAAGATTAGATCGAAAAGTATACTTTTTTATGTAAAATATATATATATATATATATTTTTTTTTTTTTTTCCTGCAGTGTTGTGCCTGTTTGGTGCTGTGTACTTATTTTGAATTCATTTTGTGAGATTTTAGCAAGTAAATGCTGTATGATCTTTTTATATACTGTATTTCCTGAAATAATCTACTCCTGGCCCATTTTTTGATAACACTGGTCAAAAAAAAATGAAGATATGAGATCAATAATGTCAGTAACAGAGTTTGACGAGTGTTTTTGTGACCTTTCTCCATTTACTTAAATAGGGCTGATTCAAGTGGAAGAAGAAACATGTCTTCAGGTCCAATGCATTCTGACTGGTTTAAGTTCACAAAAGCCTTTCAATTTGGATTGGGGTGGTTTTATGGGGGAGACAATAGAATAGTTCACTGACTGTGTATAGTGTGTTGGGAATCGCATTTCCTTATTTCAGACAGTATGAAAAGCTACCAATCTGGATTTGCACACTTCTAGGTACGATAGTAGTAATTCCTGTCTACTACTACTAGTAGTAATTAGTAGAAGTGCTATCTAGTTGTAATTAGAATTACTATCTAATAGTAATTCTACTACTACCATACCTGGAAGTGTGTGTATTTAGATCAGGTGATTTTTATCTGTGGAAAGTACAATTGTGTATTTACAAGAGGTAACTGAACATTTGAGACAGTTCTACCTATTCCAGTCTCTTGAGCAAGTTTTCTAATTCTTTGAGGAAACAGAAACCTAAAGATGCTAGTTCTGTCCCTATCAAGGCAGGCCAGACCTATAAAAATTGCCCTAAACCATTTTTGGTACCTGGTGAAATTAGGTAGAACAGACAAATTCTGCAACAAGAGAAACTTTGTACTTCCCCCAAGCTTTCCCCCTAAGCCAAGGAATCTGGAATTAGTCCATCAATGCTGAGAAGTTTGATCAACATGTATTGGAGCCTACTTTTGGTCAAGCTCTTTACACATTTTGTCTCATTTCATCATCATCACAATTTCAAGATGCAGACACTGTGGTTGGTGTTTGTCATGGGTGAAATGGAATCTCAGACAAGTGTACTTACTGCAGATCACGGGGTTTGTAGGGGTGGATACAGACTTTTAATCCATGGCTCTCTGAATACTTCTGGTTATTCCTTAATACATCCCCAAGGACTCAAGCATCCTCTGTCCTGGGAAACTGCAGTTACTCTCAAGAATAGATTACTTAGTACTTGTCTGTGTGGCCACCCTGAATCAGACTTAAGTCCACTGTAGTTCGTTGGACTTGTTCATTAAGTGCTGCCTGGAGGCTCTAAGAGGGATAAAAAAGCAGTCAACAATAGTTAATTTTAAAGACAAGGCACAAGGACAATTGACTTTATCACCCTGTTTTATAAACTCATTGAATCTCTGCCAAAGCTGACAAACTGACCAAGACAGAAATTTAGTACCTTTTATTAATGTCTGAAGCACATAATGTCATTGAAGTCCACACTAGAATCACATATGACTCTTTGGATCAAGTACCAATCTTAAGAAATAGGTGTGAAAAGGAAAGAAACAAAACTAAACAGACCCTTCAGTCTGTTGTTTTATCTATTACAGCTCTCCATCTGATGTAGCCAATTTTGTTCATGACATTTACTGCTCTAAATAAAATGAATTATTCGTATGTTGACCAAATTAAAGTAATTTGGGTCTATTGGTAACAAAGAAGAAAGTAATTTGTGTCCATAATGAAGGTATGTACGTATACCATGTACTTGGAACAAAGGACATGAGATGAAAAGAAGGCTTCACTGCTCTTCAGGCTCACATCTAGATGTAAAAATAGAGTACTTTGTTGTTTTAAGAGAAATGATTTTTATCTTACCTCCTCTTTCTCAAAGGATAATGCTCTGTGTGTGACAAAAAGAAATAGAAAAATATCAGTACTCTCTCTGAGAGTGGTTTGCCACTAAAAGTTGTCTTTCAATTACTTGATTAAAGAAACATGGAGGAAGAATACATAATGGAGAATCCCATTGCTCCCTCCAGTCAGAGAGCAAAATTGAGCCAGATTTAAAGCCTGTGGGAAAGAGCCAGGGGGGTCAAGGCACAGGGAGGTCTGGCCCGGAGAGCCTGGATGATGATGACAGGATGGAGGAAATATCTGCACAGAACAGATACACCCTAAACAGTCATCATACATTTAGCATCTCTATTTGGGATGACCTCTTCTTATTAAAACACTCAGGCTCTCTGGGGAGGTTCATAGACTCAGGAGAGATATTGCTTTGTTCTAGACCAAAGTCTGAACTGTTACTTGAGGGTCATTGGGAATACATTACAAGGACATCATCTGTTCCACCTTTTTCATAATTTCCCCTGTACTCAATGTTGATCAGAATAAAGGAGGGTAATGACTACATAGAGAAGGGAGCAGCTAGCTATTACCTTGCTTATTTGATAGGTACAAACAAAAGTATCAGATATTTCTGGCCACAAAACATGTCTTCCAACCAAAATTCCCAAATTTGTTGCCCTGCCATGTCAATTTATTAAAATTCACTTCTCCAAGTTCATATGTAGATCCATAAGGACTTAGACTGTTAAGATTAGATGTAAAAAAGAAATATCACTTAAGTGCAAATATTTTTTCTTCTTTCCTTTGGGTGAGAGGGAAAAAAATATTTTCCTTCAGATATTTAAGATTATAGTCAGTTGCCATGAGCCAGTTGCAAGGGCTTGGGCCAAGCACTGACCAGAATGAGATTTTTGGTGCCCCAAATGCTTGATTCTTCTTGAGTCCAAAGACATCATTACAATCTTGGATTCTGATAAACGTTCACCTGGCAATATTTTCAGAACATCAATTTCTGGTGATCCACTGGCCTCAATGAAGACAGCATTAGTCTGTGGAAAGTAAGACTCTTTGCAGTGAAAACATAATAGCTCTCTTCATTTGGTCATAGATAGAACAGATTACCAGATACCAATTTCCAAATTTCACCTCATTTGTAGACAGGCCTGAATTTCATTGGGTTATTCTGTTGAGGCCAACGACCAGAGAGAAAATTATTTCAATCTCCTAAAAACAAACAAACAAACAAACAGTCCCTGTGATGACAAGAAAATATATAAGAAGCATTGTGTCTCAAGCCTAGCCTAACATTTGTAGAAAAGGTTTGGCAATTTTAAAAGTAAACTTATTTAGATTCATAATGGTTTGAAATCCTTGAATGATCCTTAGTATGTACAAAGGAAAAATAAAGGGTAAGATGATAAAAACTTCAGGAGGCAATTGAAGTACCTTGAGTTGATAATAGAGTTATTACTATTAGAATTACTATTAGAATTTGAGGTATCAAATGTGAAGCAAATGCACAATCAAGGCATAAATATCTAGCTATCATGCAGTTGTCCCCAGAATTAAGAGAAAATAGCTTATCTGTAAACAAAGAAACCATGATGACTGAATAGCTTTTCTTGTTTTGTTTTTCTTTTAAAAAATTACTGAGCTACATTTACTATAACTTTGACTTATGGAAAGGAGAACCTTGATTGTGCCTCAAAATGCTTTTTGTATGCCTTCCTCACTCTCTTTTTATTCCTATACATTTGGCATTAATCATGCTTAAGGGTTTGGATGAGGCAGGAACCCAGAAGAGATGCTAAGCTGTATCACTCAATAAAGCATTCCCTATTCAGCTTGATGCATGGCCCTCTGTATCTTGGTGGAGTCATTCTTAGAACAGCAAGGTCCATCTGCCCTGGGATAGCAGTAGCCATGGAAGAGACAAGATGGAGACCTTCAAATACTGGACCACTTGGGCAAACTCCCTTGATTGGGAAAAAACAGCTCAACCTTTAAAATTGGCCTGAGGAACAGCAGATCCCGAGTGCATTCTTCGAAGTGCTTTCCACCTTTAATTTAGATATTTCAAGGGAAATTTAATCCATATGTTTTGGATTCATTTGGACTTAACTCATAAATATGCTTCATCAAGGACTGCCAAGCTCTGCATTCACTAGAATCAAGTAGTTTCATGGGACAATAGTGCAGACGGAGGAAATTTGATATCCAAGAGTCCATCACCCAAACAAGGAAAAGAAACCTTCAGGTTCAAACCACTGTCTATAAATTATCTTAGAGCACTAATTTACCCTGCACCATTGTCATGGTAAAATAAGCCACTTATGACTGTGTGGGGTGCATACAAATGCACACACAATAGATACATGTCCACAACACACGGTCTTTCTCGTCAGCAGTTCCAGAAAAGTTAACAAATCTAAGAAGGAAATAGAGGTTTCTACTTATTCTAGCAGCTTTTAAAAACCATATAGACTCTTCTCTGTCTCTCACTTTCTGACTCTTGTTCTCTGTCTCTTTGTTTCTGTCCCACTGCTGGGACTCTGTCAGGTCACAGCCTATGAATCCCTTTTCCTTCTGTGTATCTCCAATTGGCTAGACAATTTTGACCAACTTGACTTTCTTCGGTTTGTATTGTAGAACATCACTTGCTCAGTATAAAATGATGTTACATAACTGAATGGGCTTTTTCCCCAACTAAATCTCCCTCCTCTGAGATTATTTTATGCCTGCCTAGGGGGCTGTGGCCTACAGGTTAAGGATCCCCATGTGTTCACTGCTTAGAATAATGCAAAGGACAGTGGCTCAATGAGAATAGTGTTATAGTCCCTCCCCATCATGTATTAATTTATTTTTACTTAAAAGTTATAAATTCAAAATTAACAGTTTCTATCTATTTTAAACAAATGCTGTCTTTCAGGGCAGTGTGCGCTTTTAATATTCTCTGTCTTAACATCTGTGTTGAGGAGTTTTCAGAAGAAAGGTAATTCATGGCCCATTTCCAAATCAGATCAAATTTCTTGTGCCAGTGGCACCTAATACCTCAAGGGATCTGTGGGCCTCTAATAACCAAATACACTGAGGGTATTAGAGACATTTCTGGCATGGCTGCTATCTGCACACTCTCCTATTAGAGAAAGTGAGAGGGGAGGGAGCCGTGCAGGGTGAAGTGTCAGTTGGGATTCTGGAATTCACGCACACTGAATTCTCAACTTTCAGTGAGGATGGATGGTACTGTTGCCTTGGACAAAGCCCAGCTGTGCAGGGTTAAGATGGCTTGAGCTAATGTTATCAGTAGGCCATATTCCCTTAGCATTTCTCACCTGAGAGAGCGCAGTAACAACTATGATGTCTGTTGGTTTGAAAGTCTGATGAAAATGATGAATAATGGTCAGATTGGGCAACTAGATAATAATATAAGACTTTATGTAATTACCTTGTAAACGACACAGCATTTTAGACCAAATACCTAGAGATTTTTTACTTCTGCAAAACAACAACATTACGTTTCATCCCTTCATAGGAGAGGACTATACATCTTCTAGTTCAAGATAGAGTAAGACAAGTCCAAAAAGGCATAGAATCAATTCTGATTATTCCTCTTTTCTGCAGGAGGAGCATGGTATCAAGGGATACTCCTTTTCCTCCATTATGCACTTTCACAGTAAAAAATGCCACCAGTGAATTTTTGTGGGGCCAACATGGTAACTGCACTTTGCCCATAAACCTAAATTCATCCTGGTGGAAGTGGCAATTGGTTAAGGAATAACAAGCCTTCAGGAAAAGAAAAGCAGAGACAATAGATGAAAGGGAGAAAAGAAAGCAAGTAAGTAAAGAATATTTACTGGTTTCCAAGCAGCTGACAACCACCAAATCCCTCTTTTGGTTTCAGTGCAAGACAAATAGATTCACAAGGAAGGAATTATACTTCTTAGCACTGGACTGAGGTAGTCTTAGCCTAAGCAGCCAAACCCTGCTCAGAAGTTTGGCAAACTTACTTGGGTTACTCCACCAGCCCTCTCTACCTCCTTCTCCACCCAGAGCCTCCAGGCATCAAACTGCTTCTGAGCAGCTGACCTCAGCCCCACCCTCAGCCACACAAAGTAGCATTCTCCCCAGTGCCCTGTCACTTCACCAGTGTGGAGGTCATCATCTCTGGTGATTACACTCCGATTTCTTTGAAAGGATAGTTTTAACTTTGATATACTCCTCTCTGCCAGATTGATTTATTGGTTGATGGTGAGAGTGAGTGATTGTTCTACCAAGAAAGTCTGTTTGGCTTCTAAATCTTAATTTCTCATTTTTGCAGCATCTCTGTAAGGTGGATAACATATTTTTCTCTGACTTTTCTATGTTTTAAATGTGACTGGAAGTTATTTCCATTCAGCCTTGAGTAAGCTTTCCTTCTTAATCCTCAGGAATGCCCCAAATGGTTAACTGGAGTGGGAGACCCTTAAATTGTCTGTCCCCAGAGAGAAGCTCTTATTACTTGCTATAAAGTACAGTCTAGGCTGTGAAGCACTCCCTTTAGTGTCTGGTCTTTTTCCCTTTTGAGACTTACCAAAAAAGTGGTGCTTTCATCGAGAATGGTGGAGGCAGGCAAAGTAGTGGCAGAAGGAAAAAGGTCTGGGGATTACTTATCTTAGAAAAGAACAAGAAAGCTACAACTTACTGCCTCAGCAAGGACATCAGTACCATGAATCAGGAACCATGATGGGAAGGATTTCATGAGAACCAGTGTAACCTTCTTCTGGTTTTATGCCCCTCGTGACTATATTGGGATCAGCAATTGAATCCTTTTCCTGAGGAAGAGAAGAAGACACCAGCACTTGTCTATGGGAGCAGCAGAGTGGAGAAGCCAAGGAGACCGTACTCACCTCCAGAGCCTGTGTGGTGAGCAGCAGCACCCAAGGACCTACTCACTGTGGGCACCCTCTTAGGGGAAATGCCAAGCAAGCCCTGAGCCAGAGGAATACCACAGGCTAAAATCAGACTGAGCTCTGGGGGTTTAGGACCCATAGTTTCATAACATGACTGGTGGAGAGTAGCTACCACACTAAAAGGAGGTGAAAGCCTAGTAGCTTGGGGAGAATAGAGAAACAGCATGGTCAGAAGATAGCCAGCTAGTTACTTTCTTATCTTCAATTCTGGAAGGTTTCAAGCCATGAAGGGTAGATAGCAGATAGTAAATGTGTATATCCATCTGGAATACATCCTTGTTCTTTTGGTAATAGCACTTTAATATTCCCTCTGAAAGACCTCTCCTACTCTTAGTCTGCCCCATCCCAGCCTCAATGTAGACGAGCTTCTTGAGCCTCAGTCAATCAGCTCTGCTTGGCCACTGTGATTGGTACGAGGTTTGAGCATGTGAGCACTTTGGGACCAAAGAGAAAACTGCTTAGGACTCTGTTGGAGCTGTTGGCAAAGAGATGCTCCATTACCCCTGTACTTGGATGATGGAAGTCTGAAGTTTCAAAGATGAGTAAAGGCAAAGCTGCTTTCATGACACCCATTGGGTTCCTGCCTCAACACTGCTCCTGGACTTTTCAGTTAAGTGATCAGATATATTTCCTTTTCTGTTCCATCGCTTACATCTAGAGATTTTGACTAATATAGAATAACATCAAGTTTTTTTTAAGGGTGGGAGAGGGACTTAACCCACAAAGTGTGAAACTTAAAAAATGAGCAAGCAGGTTAAGTAGAATAAGAGTCCATATAGGAAAGTAATGAGAAAACCATACGATCATCTCAATAGATGTTGAAATGCACTGGACAGACTCCAACACCACATGTGATGTTTTTAAATAAAAGATTTAAGTAGGAATGGATTGTTATTTCCTTATCATAATCAGGAACATCTATTTTAAACATCATACTTAGTGATGAAATAGTAAAGGCATTCTAATTAAAATTAGCCACAAAACTGGGTAGGCAAGCAGAGAGGTAGGTAGACCAATAATTTATAGATTTGATACTTGCACGAATTCCAGAAACAATTTTATTTCTTCATTTGTCTTTGGAACTTGACCAAATGGTTCTAAAGTTCAAAATCAGATGAGAACCGCTAAAAGACTTTAAGATAGATTTTAGTAAAAAAAAAAAAAAAAAAGATAGATTTTAGTACAGCAACAATGCAAATGGTCTATTACTGGTGTAAAACTTGATGAATCAGTGGAATTGTTAAATAAATGTAGTTTATAAAATTGATGATTTTCCTGAGTCTTAGTCAGTCAGCTCTGCAAAAAATGAAGTGAATTTTTATTTATTAAATATTTAACATTTTAAAATTTATTAAAAATTTAACATTTAATATGTAACTGAGTTTGGCTACAAAGTTTTTAAATTTAAAAGCAATAGAAAAAAGAAAAAAGAAGAAGAAAATGTAGAGGGATATTACACAGGAAATGAGCGATAGGTTACCTAGTCTATATAGAATACATCTATATAGAATACATTCTATACAGAATACATATAGAGGTGTCTATACATCTGTATAGACAATAGTCTATACAGAATACAATACAGGAAAACATAAAGATAGACATCAAGCTGGGGGAGAAAGCTACAACAAATATCTTAAGCTTAATATTCTTCATGTGTTAACCTTTGATCCAATTCAATAATGAAAATACTTATTTACTAAAAGAATCCTAACTAAGGGAGATAGTTTGATCATTCTCAGGACAAGAAAGAAGTTGCAAATTGACCCCACAGGACACAGGCACTCCTGCAATCTGCTAATGGGAAAGCAAACTGTTTAAACCTTTCCAGAAAGCAATTAGATCATAAGTGTTAAGAACCTTAAAGAGTTCAGACTTTCTGACCCAGTGATTCTGCTCTAGGATGCTCCTGAGGATATAATCAGTAAGAACAGGATTGTTCAGATCAGCTTTATGTAAAACACTAAAAATTGACCCAACAGAATAAGTAAATTTGAATACAGCAATTTTAATTAAAAAAAACCACAAAGATTTTTACAACAAATTTTGAAAATTTTAAGTTTTTGAACATTATAAAAAATGTCATTTGTTCAATATTGGTAATGATAGAATTATGGATTATTTGTTTTACTGATAAAAGTTTTTTTAGTTTGTCCGACTTTTTTATTAAAGGAAGGTCAGCAAGGAAAATGAAAGGCAAAATTATAGTTAGTCATTTTATATTGCCTCCTCCTAACATAATAACCTAAATGTGTCAGGATTTTTATCTCTTTAATCAAACACGTGAATTTTAGTGCATACATTTTTACTTTTAATAAATGGAATTTATTAAACATACAAAGAGTTGTACTTTTTCATATTTTATTTAAAGTTCACCTCAAACTGGGAAAGTTTTTTTCAGGGACATAGTTTGAAATAGGACCACCAAATTTAGTTGGACATGAATTGTTTATGTGGATTACTCTTGTCACCTTAGTCAACCTCTAATGGGGGTTGACAGGAATCACTTGTCTTCCACTGGTCCCTTAGGCTTAGACAACATCTATGGGGGAACAAATTAAAGATTTGTAACTTCGAAATCAGGTGCTATTCTTATGTATTTAAATCTCTCTCTTATGCTCTTTAACTCTCTTAACACCTGGCACCCTATTGGACTTTCATTCCATTAATAGCTATATAGGAGTATAGCTAGGCAAATCATTTTGCCTTTCTAAGCCTGTTTCATCATCTGTAAGATGAGGATTGTGTGACACCATCCAGATAAAGCCCCTAAGAGAGTGCGCACACACAGTAACCACTATGGACATTAGCTTTGTTGACTCTCATTGGCACCTCTGGCTGATGGCAGACCCATATTGCAGGTCACACAAATAGAGGGGCATGGTGCCCACTCTGTGGCTGGGCCCACTTCCCAGATGGTCTCCTCCCTCTACCTGGCCTGTGTTTTACTTCAGAAGAGCATTACTTGGACATACCCAGGGCAGAGGCATCCATCCAAGTGGTTCTAATGGTGTGCCGCATGGTTGAAATGTATTTCTTTGTAGGCCTTGTGAATCATTTACTGATAGCAATAGTAGGTAAAGGATTCCCACGCTTAATGCAGAGGTATTGTCTGTCACTCAAACACAAGGCCTGTATATGTGAAGACAGTTCACACCCTGGCTTCATGATGGCCTCAAGTTTGGAATAGTCTAAGTTTAGAAGGTCCTGTATTAAACTGATAGTATACTACTTATCCAAGCCTAGGCCTGCTGCTTAGGGCCCTTTCCTACATGTGGCCTGGGGTTGGGCTTTGATGGGGAGATGGCTGGTAGACAAAAATGAGGGCTTTATTGTCTTCTGGTTGACAGTTTTAAAGAAAGATTTTCCTAACAAGGCTACCTCATATTCCTGGAATAAAGTACCTATATGAAGCTAATCTTTAGGCAGGTACCATTGTCCATGTTGTGTTTATTTTCCTAGCAGTCTCTTTTTAATACCTCAAACTGAGGCACTGTTTTCAGTTAGAGATAAAACCATTTCCTCTTTAAATACAAATACCCAGGGGGTGGTCAAATGATATACTGTACCCTACCCATTGTTTCTACCCTCCTGAGGATTTCTGAGAGCAGGCTTACTAGGGTGAGCAGTGCTGGTCTCTGGACAAAAAGAACGGTGAGAATGCAGCCCACTACTGAGGAGGGAGACAGAAAGGTGACTTAATTTTTTTTAATGTATTTTTTAAAAAGATATTATTTATTTATTTGACAGACAGAAGGTGACTTAAGACCTTGCTTTCATCCCTGCTTTGGGCAGCACAGGATCCTCAGTGTAGGTCTTTCTGCTTGCAACTCCTCTCTGGGGCCTCTACCCCTCTCTTATCTGTCCCTTTGTGCATCATAGAAGGCCCTAGGGATATTTATACATGCTCAAAACTTCCTTAAGTTTTATTCTTCCTGGTTAAAGATGAATTTTCTTGTTTCCTTCATAACATAACACACTTGCATGTTTTGGTGCCTGCCTAGGCTAGAGTTAAGGAAGCAAAAATAGAGTTGCCCTGATGCTTTAATCATGTCTGTTTCAGAGGCAAAAACTGGGAAGTGTTCAGAGGGTTCCAAATTTTGCCATGCCCCAGTGATACGTGAAATATTGTAGTAACCTCATACTTTCTATTTTCTCTAAAATTTGTTTAGTCTTTTTCAAATTTACCTGTGTAGGCAATCACCTCATAGCCTGCCCTTCTCCTACCACACCTGAAGCTGGGAAAGGGGAGTGACGTCCCAGTGAGGAGGCTGCCTGTCAACCAAGGACAGATAGTACTAAGTTGTCTCAGAAAAGGTCATTGCAATAGGTACTTTTTGTAGGTACCTGGTTCGAACTTTCTCATGTCCCATCAGTACCTTGATACCAATACAATCGGGGGCTTTTAAATATACCCAGTGGACAGGTAACTTATTCCCCTTTTCAAACTAGGAAACTCTTGGCTACCCACGGTAAACTAAATACTCCTCTCCTTGGAAATCTCAGAATAGGTCTGTGTGATATCAAACACCTATGCTGGGAAAAACAGGGGCAAACAAAGCCATATGGGACTGCCTTTGAAATGGAGCCTGGGAACCCTTCAACCACATCGAGTGTTTGTTTGCTTTCCTTGTTTCCCTAGAACTCTGCTCACCTGGAGGCAACAGCCTGCACTTTGTCATTTGTTGGGATGAGGAGGGGCAAGGGAAAGGAGGCACTTTGGCTAGCTTGTCAAAGCATCCCCAACGGGAAACTATTTAAAGAGCTCCTATCTTAAGTAACCCTCAGCCTGCCATTCCTTTCACTTGGGGATATGCCAAGGGCTGTGGCTGACTCAACTTGGGCCCGATTCTGCTGTCGTTACTTAAACCCAAAGTTCCTGGTTCCCTGGTCTTGGTGGAGAGTTAGACTACATAGAGAGAATAGGGATGGTACCTGGGCTGGGGCTAGCTTTGGACATGTGTTTGAGACTTTTATTTTCCTCTATGAGTTTTAATTTATGGTATCAAAAGGATTAAGGAAATATGGAGTTCTCTTTTCCAGGAGCAGCCCAGTTGAGGACATATTAAGCCTGTGTCATTCGAGCAGGAGGGTGGAGGGAGTGAATACTGGCTTTCCTTCATTGATAATGGAAGAAGAGTCAGGTCTTCAGAATCTTTCAGATGAGAGCAGTTATACTCCATTTACTTTAGTTGGGAGCTGCTTCTTATAAGGATTCTAAGGGAAGGGGCCATTCTTCACCAGAACTGAAATACTGTAATAAGACAAAACACAGACCTTGCTGCCTAATGTGTTTGGTGTTCCCTGAGCAGCAGGCCCATGGTTTTCTCTACTCGAGTACTCTGCCATTGTGGTGCTGTGTTGTCTCCCTGTCTCTGCAGTCAAGTCATCATGTAGCTTGGGTTTAAACTCCTGAAGGAGTGATGTAATTAGTCATTGTCTAGTACTAAGTGTCCTGTAGACTAGAGCTTTTCCCCAGTCTGCCAGTTGGCTGACTTCTATCTCAATGCCTGCCTTTGGCCCTGATGCCCATGCCTGGCCCACAGGTGTGACAGCTAGGGAAATCACATGAATTCTGATTTGTGCATAGAGAACTACCATGGCTGACGACCTCAGATGAAGTCCTGGATGTGGCAGGTACTTGGCATCACGTTTTACCCACTTCTGGAGAAGGGCATGTGGTTGCTAAATACTCTAAATAATTAGAGGCAGCAAAAGTTTGGCTTTGGTTCTCCTCTAAGGGTAACTCAAAAGTAAGACGAGGAGCAGTTTTCTAATTCCCTGAAGGGACCCTGAGCAGCTTCAGCATATGGAAGACTCACCCCAGAGCCAAGCTTTAGCACTCCCAAGGATGTCAGCACCTCATGGGTGAGTGTGGCTCCTGTGAAGGATCAGAGGGAATGAAAGAGGTGACCCTAGAGGGAGCAAAGCAGGAGAGGGAGGATCCTGGGTGAGAACTAAAGAGAATTGACTATAAAAATGCCTGGAAACTCTCTGATGACTCTAAGACTTGGTTATGGGGACTTTTGGAAAAGACTGGGGCCCTGAACTGGCAGGTGCAAGAGGATCCACCAAAATATGTGCTATGATAAGGAAAATGACAAGAAAAAACCCTAAGGAAAGGAGTAAGAAAAGAAAGGCAGAAGAATCTCAGCTTTTTAAGTGTAGAAATCAGCAGGCAATTCTGAGATTTAATTCACTCAGGAGTTTAGAAAGATATCAAAAATAATACTCAACCCAAGAGCAATTACTGTCATTCTTAGGGCAGTTAAAGAGATCGAAGTGAAAATATATATATATATATATATATATATATATATATATATCATGCCGGGGGGGAGCCAGCAAGAGTGGAGTCTCTAGGAAAGTGCCATCAAGTGATGATTTGAGGTAAAAATGGTGAGAGTTTGAGAGCTAGAATTGGCAGAGAATTCAAGCTATAAGCATCTGTCTGGTGTAGCATATCAAGTTGCCAGCCCAGCTGAAACAATACCTATCACTTGAGTTGCTGGCTAGCAATTGTACGCTCTAGACATTAACATCTTGATTATGATGGTCAGTCCAACCCACCAGGTCTCATATCTATCTGTAAATATACCTGCCAGTGTTCCTTGACTTGAGACCTTATGAAGCTAAACAATTTATTGAAATGGAAGTAGACAATTTTAAAATATTAGTCAATGCTAATTAATATATAATATAATCATCACTGATCAAAAAGAAGTGGCTCTGCTGTACACTTGCAGTTCTTTCTCATTTAGGAGCTGTTGGGAACTCATAGGCTGGGAATGATCTAGTGTTGTGTTGTGTTCCATCAGGCTCTGCTGCTTTCTCTCCACCTGGGTGGTGCTTTTCTTAACTAGTAGATCTTCCCTCATGACCTCATTTTATTGAATCTGAGCTTTTCCTCATTGTCTTTACCGATAAAGTTTGCTCAAAGTTAATTTCAAGGACAGTATTTATCAGAAATTGCTAATAATTTGTTCCTTCTGCCAGTGCATCTGGAAATACTGACTGTCTTATCCTGCTTGGATCCTGGGGATCGGCATTTTCTCCTATTTCTCCTCTACCTCTTCTTCTTTCTGTGTGGTTGTATATTGTCCCCCAGATTCCCTGCCCTCGACGACCACGGAAGGAGTTGAAAGCTGGATTTAATTTGGATTAGGATTAGGTCAGAGCATCCCCTGATATTAAACAGATACATGAACTTTATGCCTTTTTCTGCATAATGGTGACAGGAATCCCCTCCATAATGACAACTCAGGAGTTGTTTCTGTTTAGCCATTTTATGCCTCCTTTAGGGAAGGCTTTGGTTACTTGAGCCATAAAGAGATTTCAGACTCTTCTACCTGCACCTCCTGGACACCAGATACTTTGCAGAGTTGTTGAAAAGCACCATGCCTCCCATTGTAAGAACTCCTGCTACCCACACTATCACTCCAACCATTGTCATTACACCATTATTCTCTTAACCCTACATATTCGAGGTTTTCAAGATGCCTTCACAATCTCTGCTTTGTTTGATCTGCTCAAGTCTTATGACCTATTCATACTACCTGTTATTTCTTTGATGTTTTTTCAAATGAGGATCCTGAAGCTTGGCCAAGTTACATGTCCCAGAGTCAACTCTTGGCCCAAAATCACATGGCTAATAAGTGGCAGAGCCAGGGAAAACCAGATGCTGAGGGCATTCATAATACTCAGGGTCCCTCTTCAGTTCAAACTCTCCCCTGTCATTTGTCCAACCCCATAGGGAACTGCTCTCTGAGAGCTGGGAACAAGGAAGTCTGGAAAGGATCTGACAATCCAATTTGCATATGGTAATGTTAAAAACTGGTAAGTTTCAAAATGTCACCCCTCTCAAGGACACTGCATTTCAATGAGCCTCATTCAGTTATGTGATATGAAAGAATGCTTTCCTAAATATAAGACTGCAGGCATTAATGAGAAGTTAGAGATGGATTATTGGGAAATGGGAATGTTCCGACACCTCGCAAATCACTTCATGTCTGGGATTCCATTTGATTTATTCCCTGTTCATTGTGGGGCCACTCCATCTCTAAGATGTTGATTTACCTACCTGCCAGGAGCTTGAAAGCAGGCCTAGGGGCTTCATTTCCATTCATTCATAGCAGGGTGTGTGTGTGTTGTGTTTTGACCTCCTCACATTTGTTCACCTCTTCTTTTGCACATTCCCAGTCCAGTTTTGCCCCTTCCAGTGGGACCAGGTCCCTGACCACAAAAAGCAGCAGCCTAGCAATCCAAACCTTGGACCAGAGGTAAGCAGCAAGGGTTAATGGGTTTTGCACGAAGCAAGCCTGGCTCAGCCCTGCGAATCTCGTTTTCACATTTGCTGCTTATTCATGACCCAAGCCCATCTGCTGCACGAGTAACCATCAGCCACTCCTGTTTCAGATGTCAGCCACCCCAGCTGTTTCTCTTTCTCTGTAAACACAAAGGAGGATGCAATTACCACGGTATTAATATTCTGGCTTGATTATTTCTGTGCAGTGAAATAAAGACTGATGAAGCCCCCTCTGGCCTACCAACATCTCAGCCCCATACAAGGCACACATACAAAGCACAATCCAGATTATAACCTTCCAGGAAGACCCAGGTGAACTTTGGAGGTTCTGCTATGACATTAGCCACCTTGGAAATGCCAAGGAGAATGAGGTGTGTGCAGGAAAATGGACAACTCACTTGGGTCCTGCAGGGCTTTGAGAGTGGAGTTTACACTGAAATTAAGGAATGAGGCTTGCATGTAACTCAAACTCAAAGAGACTCCAAAAATCATAATGATTTCTTCTTTTTTTTTTAATTTTTTATTTTTTATAAACATATATTTTTATCCCCAGGGGTACAGGTCTGTGAATCACCAGGTTTACACACTTCACAGCACTCACCAAAGCACATACCCTCTCCAATGTCCATAATCCCACCGTGCCCTTCTCCCAAACCCCCTCCCCCCAGCAACCCTCAGTTTGTTTTGTGAGATTAAGAGTCACTTATGGTTTGTCTCCCTCCCAATCCCATCTTGTTTCATTGATTCTTCTCCTACCCACTTAAGCCCCCATGTTGCATCACCACTTCCTCATATATGATTTCTTCTATCAGTAAATGTGAGACACAAGCTTCTGTGAGAAGAGAATTTCCCTCTTTGGTTTTTCTCTCCCATCCTAAGGCAGTAGGAACTGGAATGGTCTGACTCATCAAGAAATCTTCCTTCAGTTATTTCATAAATTTGCATTAAGCATCAGTACATCTTCCCGAAGTCATAAGCATGTCCCAAAGCACCTTGAATAAGGGGTACAAGGTACAAGACTCCCTACAGAACATCTTCTGCCCTCCCCAGTCTTCATGCTGGCTGATACCAGAGTAATCACTTTAAAAAAAGAGGATGAGGTGGCACTAGTCTTTCTGGCTTAAGTTCTTGGCTCTACCTCTTACCAGGCATGTGATCTTGAGTGAGGTCCATTACCTGTCTGTGCCTTTGCTTCTTCATTTGTAAAATGAAGACAGAGTTGTTAAGAAGAGCATAAAAGTTAATAGATGTAAAGTGTTTAGAAGAGGCCCTGGCACACACTCAGTGAACCATAACTGTTATTATTGTGTCTTATCTGTATTAAAGGACTTTCAGGTGATAATGTTGGGGTTGGAGTACTGGGGAAGATCTCATGGAAGAAGCACATGTAAGTCACACCCCAGACAAAAGAACTCAATAGTTGTAGGGAAACAAGAGACAAAAGAAACAGCAAGTACAAAGTAATGAAGAAATAAATAAAAGTTTTTGGCATGTTTAAAATTAATTAAGTCATGCAACAAGAGAGCGGGGCGTGTAATGTCAGAAAAGGGCAATAGACTGAACAGGGGAGTTAAGTTTGGAATATACAAAAAAGACCCTAACTGCTAAAATAAGGTGTTAGGACATGTTCTCATATAGAAAAGGAAGTCTATCCTAAACCACATTTAAAAAAAAAAATAAAGTCTAAGAACAGACAGTTTGGAGGATTGAGGTGGCTAAAGCGTGGGGAGACTGCCAAAAGGCAAGGGTCTGACCTGTGGTGCCAGAGTGCCAACAAGTGGACTGAGAGAGTGACCTGAGGGCTGTGTGGATAAGTGAGAAGTTCAAGGTGAAGACCACACTGAGGCTTGGGTTCTAGATGTTCAAGAAGAAGGAGACCCCCTTTCCTGGCACAGAAAACGCAGAAGTATGTAAGGAGCATCCCCGAGGGATAGGGGTTGATTTGATTTCTGGTCTCCCTGTGATGTTCCTGAGATGCTTAAAGGCAGGGAGCAGGAGCCATGCCCTCCAGGTAGCATTTCCTTTATCTGTACAAGCAACTCCCTGCTCCAGCAACAGGTACTAACTCTGAAATTCCACCCACCTTGCGCCCCAGCCCGTCAAGCACTGCCTCATGGAGGGAAGGGCTCCTCATGGAGCCCTTTGTGGGCATGGGGTTTTGTTCAGCTGATTTTAACTTGCTGTAAGAGTTCTGCATTTTACAATGGAGAATCTTATTTTATGAAGCAGCTTTGGGGGGTGGTATGTATTGGTGTGGAATGTATGCATGCCTCTGTGTGTGTGTGTGTGTGTGTGAGAGCGCACCAGTGTGCCTATACATAATGTACATGTCCATGTGTCTGAAGGTGTGGGTGTGTACGTGTGTGTGTGTGTCTGTTCGAAGAGGAGGTGAATCTGATAAGAAGAGTCAGATTTGCATGATAAAATTTCAGGTACTTATAAACCCTATGCGTAAAACCTGCTTACCCCTCCTGCTACTCTGAAATTCCTCTAATGGAGGCCTGACCCTTTCCTTCTTCTTCTTTTTCTTTCTTTCTTTTTTTTTTTTTTTTTTTTTTTTGGTAGATGGCATTTTTTAAAAAAAATTTTATTTATTCTGTTCAGCTTAACTATATACACCACAATGGGTAAAGTTAATGAGTAAATGCCCTCTCCCCTAACTTGATAGTTCTGTGCCCTTGGACATAACCCAGCTTTCTCATTTACAAACGGTGATAATTGCAAGGTTGTTGAGGAATATTATAAGCATTAAATAAAATAAGACAGCAAAGCCCTATATCTGCTAAGTGCAAAGTAAACATGAGTTATTAATATGGAAGGACACGGACATGCTGACACTGTTCACGGTCAGGGTGGGGTTAGCCATGGCCATGTGACATGCTCATTCAGCCTTGGAGTCCCAGCTCTGCCACGGTGTGACCTACACCTCTCTGTGCCTGAGCTCCCTTCTGTGCAAGACAGAGAGGCTGACCGTGCACATCCTACATCGAGTTACTGTGCAGATAAGTTGGTGTGTGTAAATTGGGTAGCATGGTGCCTGTGTGCAGTTGACACTATTTAAATGTAGCTGCTAATGTTTCTAAAGGAGAATAAAAATAAAGACAGAGGGTCTGGTGGGAGGGAGGGTACCACTGAGGAGGTAAGGGCCCAGGGACAGGGATAGGAGACTGAGAGTCTTGAAGACCAACTTTCTGATGATCGGGCCCAGAGCACTCAGCAGAACCATAGCTGTCCCTGGAGCCGGCATGCCGGGATGCTAGGCTCCGTAGACTGCCCATCTAGTCCCGCTTCCAAACTGGAACTAAAAACAGTTGTGATATACAGTGCCAGAAAACTCTAGGTCGTCCCAACATGATGACTTGGTGGGGATGGCAGTTGTTTAAGTGTATAAACCCTAATATCTTTATCACAGACACCATTTTCTGAAGAGGAAGAGCAAGCTGGGAAAAGGAGGAGAAACATATGGAGCTAGGCCCTGGCCTAAGTGTAATACTTGCCTGGGAACAAGTGGGTGTCCAATTCTGAGAAGCCCCAATGCACGTCCATCAAATCTGCTAAGCTTGTAAAAAAGAGTGGAGTTTTCTGGAAAAAGAGTGAAGAGAATCAATCACTTGCATTATCAAAGGATTCTTTGCTCCAGGGGGGAAAAAGGACAAAGAAAGAAAGAAAAGAAAAACACTAAAAAAAACTTTTTTTCTAAAGGGTTCCCCACATGATCTCTTTAAATGGCATCTTTTCTTGGTGAATTTCAACCCTGATTCAATTTGCAAGTATTGGATTTATACTGCAGTGCATAAACCATATGTTCCCGAGGAGAGGTACAAATGTGTAAAGTGAGGTACTCCTATAGGAATGATATGTAGGAGAAATGAAAACAAACCAGAGAAAAGGAGCTCTTTCCTTTATGAAGAAATTGAGTAATTTAAGTTAGAGAGTGTGTGCTTAAACATCAGCTGAAAAACAGCTGCTCCTCCGAGGAGAATGAGCCAAGAGTGAGGTTGGGAGGAAGTTGAGATGAGAGCTGTTTAGTTCTTTAATGCTCCTGTGTGTGGATAAAAGGGTGAGAAGGAGGGGATCTTCTCCGGCGTGAGCAGCAGTTCCAAGCAGTTCTGGAAGTTTCTGCCTCACTGAATATGATCTTCCCGCATGGCGGCTGGAGCGGAGGGCCAGCGCCAAACACATGGTGCAGTGATGTCGCAGGGCCAGCGGGTGAGGCACCTGTGAAGCCGCAGCCATAATACGTTCTTCAGAAGCTGCTTTTTGACTTAACTGAGCACAATTTTCCATCCCATATGTGCAAAGCATTTCATCCATTAGCGTCTCCCTGGCTCCTTTGGGCGTCTTTTTTTCCATTCAAAAAAAAAAAAAAAAGAAAGAAAAGAAAAAAAAGAAAGACAGAAAGAAAAAAAAAACCAACAAAACAAAAACAAAACCACAGAAAAAATAAAAACTTCCCAACTCCAACTCATCATACACAAATATTTCACTTTGGAAATCCATTTCCATCTTCTCTCAAAGACTGACATGTTTTAACCTGTAGAGGTTCAGCTACCCCCATCTGCTTTTGATTAATGCAAGTTCTCTCTATCCTGGGTCTGAACCCAATCACATTAAACAAGGTACTTTGCTAAGTGCTGTGAGGCATAACAAGGGACCATGAGCAGCTGTCTTTAAGGAGCTTACATTTTAATTTAAGGTAATTTAATTTAATTTAATTTCCATGTAACTGCCTGTCTGATTTCCTCGATTTCTACTGTAGGGTACCTCCTCTGAAAAAAAAATATATGCTTTTAGAAACTTGCAAACTGACACTTTAAATCTTGAGTCATTGAGGTGGGGAATACACGTGTCTGTGTGGGCATGAGTGTGCACTGTGTGCACACACACGTGCACACACACACAGACATCAAAAACACTTCCTCAGATTCTATGTTGTGAGCATTCTTTACATTAAACAACATGACATTTTTTTGGAATCTAGAATGACAGGCCCTTTGACCTAAATACCAAATGTAGCCCAGATGTGACTGACCGTGGTAAGAATAGTTTCGAAAGGAGAGATGTGGAGGAAAGCAGAGCAGCAAAGGACACTGTTGCAATTGCGCAAGAGGGAAAAGACAATGGGCTGACCAAGATAATGGTTGTGGAAAGGGAGTAAAGTCCAGACACATTCAAAGGTAGAGGTCAGACTTGGTAGTTCCCAGGATTGGGGGAGGAATAAGAAAAGTTTGGAGTCTTAGTTCATTCTCTCTCATCTGACCAGGTTATTAGGAGGATGGCATTGATGTTTACTAAGGTACAGAATTCAGAGAGGAGCGAGGATGGGCTGGAAACAGAATTAAGCCAAGGGCAAATTAAATTGAGATTACTGGGGGAGTGCATCCACCCAGCTACCAGTTGTCTATGGAGAGCACTCTGAAGCTGAGAAGTCATTGCTGGAAAGCATGAGGGAGAGCAGAAGAATGCTAAGTCCCAGAGGAGGGTAAAATCATATAATGAAAGAAGATTATGTGTCACATAGTGTGAATGTCCAGGAAGAAAATGATTGGTACTTGCACACCAGACTTTGCAGAATGTTGGTTCTTCCCAGAGAGCAGCAGTACTGTGTTGGGGGGTGGGGAGGAGGGAGAGACAGTGGTGGGGGATTTGGGAGGGTGGAAGGCTGTGAGTGAACCACACAGATCATCACATTAATCCTGGTGTTTGTTCTGCAACCGCATGACCTTTGGTTATAAAAGGATGAGAAGAGTTTGTGAATTTGTGCAAGAGCACTCCTAGGAAGTGCACAGAGTATATAGTAGCATTGTAGTCTAGTCTCTTTATCCTCTAAAACACAATGCACATGGCCTGGTATCTGCGCTCCAAGAACGTGAAAGGACTCAGATTCTTCTCAAAATATAGAGGGAAGAATTTTAAGGATCAGTATACACAGATGGATGTATAAGCATGATAATCCAAAGAACATTGATGCCTTTATAAAGCTCCCTCACCACCCTTTCCTGTCTAGTGGGTAACAGGTTGGTAAATGACTAATACCAGCATTTTCAGTTAACAGATGATGTAACCAAATGATCGAGAGTCTCTTAATTATAGTGTAGTAGGTTTTGGAAGTTTAATTAGAAGTGATTTTCCAAGATGGCCAGAATTCCAGGGCCTCACCTATGTGTAGGGTTTTTTCCATTTCTCTAACTCAGTCCCTACAGCGTGTCTAATCCTTGAATCCTTTAAAATGTAGGTTAAACAACTCTAACATGTAACAGAATTACAGACCAATTCTGTATTCAACAACATCTCTCTGAACAGGCTAACTTGTATTTGGGGATTATGTGGTGAGTGCCTCCTCCAGCCATCATGGTACCTCTCCACGGATGCACCCGTGTGCACTGACCACTTCCCCACCGCACAGAACCTGCATGTTAAGTGGTTCATAGAAGGTGTGCATTTGCGACTACCTCACTAGGGCTGGATGAAGCTCACAGCTAAAGGTCAACACTTCAGACCCTATCCAACCACAGATGGAATCCCCATATACTGCTCAGGGTGACATCTTCTGGTTGGGTCTCCTCACCTGCTGTCTGATACCACGGGTGACTAGGGCTCTTTCATCCACGATGTGTACCCCTTCAGCAATTTCTGCCCTTTCTGCAAAATATAAAAGCGCTCATAAAGAACACAGGCAACTTAGATGTTTCAGGCATTAATGTTGCCTCTTGACCGCCTTGATTTGCTGAGCTGTGGAACCTCTGACCACCTTGACTAGAGGCCATCTGACTTCTGCTAAGTAGAGGCAGCTCCGCCTAGTGGCTGAGAACGTGACCGCTGACATTGTGTGGCCCAGTTTAACTTCTTAGCTCTGCCATCTTCTGTCTGTGTGCTGGGGGCAAACTACTTAGTCTCTCTTTGGCCTTGGTTTCCTGGTATCTAGAATGGTGATAAAACTAGAACCTTTCCTATTGGGTTATTATGAAATTAAATCAGTTAATACAGGTTATGTGGCTAGAACAGTTCCAAGCTTGTGGCAGACATTCTCAAAATGTAGTATAGTTGTGGAATTGTAAGTATCTTGGCCTATAGCAGTCTACACTCTGACACAATGGAGTGGCTGGCGGAGTAGCGCAGAGGAATCTGGAACTGGCCGTCTGCTGGCCTCACTGATGGCGGCCTACAGAACAAGAAGGACTTCAGCCACAGGTTCTCAGGCAGCAGCTCTCAGCAAATGACAGATATGCACTTGGGGCTCGAAATTGCTCTCCCAGAGGACTAGAAGGAGCTATAAACAAAAGTCAAGTTGTCTCTCCCCCGCCCAGGTTACCTTTTATAGTAAGTACAGCATTTGCTGATCCTTCAAGTCATGCCTTTTCTTTCCAATCTCCTGACCCACCCAGCTTCCCAACTCCCAGAGAAAGAAGAGAGTTTTAAAGATATTCTAGATATGTAACAGGAAAACATTCGCATCCTTTATTTACGAGTCTTCCTTTGTGAAACCAGTTTCCTAGGCCCTGATAATTGGCGTTACCCACTCTTAGATGAACCTGCTAGTTCGCCCTCACTGGGGAGAGTCAAGCCCAGGGCATTTTCACAGAAAGCACAGAAAAGAGCCACCTCTCCAACAAAGCTTCAGGCTGCAGATCCCAGATAAAGCCAGGCACACATCTCCCTGAAGAGCTGACCACAGAAGGCATTTTGTGGGTGAAGCAACACCAGCAAGCACTAAGAAGTGAAAGAAAATAAGTCCTTTTCTTTCACTATACCTCATGGGCCCTTCAGGCAAAGGGACATGACACCAAGGTCCAGGTATCCTTCAAGACATTGCTAAGAACAGAAAAGAGGTTGGGAATGAAAAGCAAGCAGTAGCAGCAGCAGCAAAAATGGCAGTTTGAATCTACTGAACACTTACTACACGCCAGGTATTGTGTTCGGTGCTTTCCGTGCATTGCCCCGTTCTGTCTTTCCCCTTGCCCCTCCTAGCAGGTATGATCTAGAGTTAGTGTGATGCCTGGGACAACAGACTCTAGGGCGCAGTTTCTCCACCAGAGCACTATTGACCTTTGGGGCTGGGTAATCCCTGGTTGTGGGGCTGTCCTAGACCCTATAGGATGTGAAGCATCCCCGTCTTCCTCAATCCTGTAAATACCAGTAGTATCCTTCTCTGCCCTAGCCATGACAACCAAAAATGTTTCCAGACATTGCCAAATATCTCCCAGGAATCAAAATGAGCCCTGGCTGAGATTCGCTGCTGTAGGGCCCTAGGAAAGAGGATTCCCAGTGGCAAGACTTACTATCACTGCAGCTGTACGCTAGTCTCTTCACTGGCCAACGTGCCAACCACATCATATCTTAGAAATTTTTAGTCGAAATAATACCTCTACCATGCATAGGACAGTGCCTGACGCATGGGAAGTTCCAGTAAATGTTAGCAATTTTCATAAAATCTAACTTTTCTTGCTTAAGAGATGAAAAAAACGGAGATTCAGAGAAGTTAAAAAATCAGCCACATTCTCAGCTGAGACATGGCATAGCCAGGGTTCAAGTCCAGGCCATCTGCCATCAGAGCCGCATGCCCTCCACCAGTGTCTTCTGAGAGGAGGGCTCTGGAGCCTGCCAGGCTGTAAGCTGTCCAGCCAGGGGTGGGAGGGGTCGCCTGGGGTCCTAGCAGGGCCAGAAGCCTGGGAGTCCCATGGCTCCTCCCGGACAGCAGCAGGCACAGCAACAGTGGCCTGAGTGGCTCAGCCGAGGTGGCCACGCCAGTTCCCTGGCGTTTGATGTTATTTGTCGGCAGTCACAAGTGGACGCTATCAAGGATTACTATTTGTGTATCCATGAGTCACAATATGCCAGATTCATAAGAGCCAGATGTCGCAGCTGACCCAGACGGGGCCCTCAGACGGATCCCACGCGTTTTGTGTGTCAGGCCTATATCCATTCATAAAACAGCTCCTTCCCAAAATATAAGTCTTGAGGAAAAAAAAAAAAAAATCTGAAGTTGGTTGTGCAGTTCTACAACTAGCTGCAATTGTTTTCCAAGACCCTCTCCCCCCTTGCCCCGCTAAATGCTTCTCATTCTCTTAATTCTGGATTAGTTCTAACACGGCTCAGAGCAGACAAGGGGGCATGGTATCTATCCCTCAGCCGCAGAAAAAGAAACAGGAATGGAAAGACACAACTAGGTGAGCCTAGGATAATAATGTTATTTTTGCTGTTGTAAACATTAAAGCTACAGAAATAGCTCATGGTCAGAATCAGGCGATTGTGTCACTAACCAACTCCCCACCTTTTTTCTTTTCTTTTCTTTTCTTTCTTTCTTTCTTTCTTGTTTTTTAAATTTTGGATGTAGCCAGTTTCTCAAGGACACAGCTGAAAAACCCTTAAAAATATGCATGCATGCATACACACCAGTCTCAGGAGTTCAAGGTGTCTGGAGTAAGGATTAGAGAGGGTCAAGTCAGCTCTCCCTGTGAAAATTACAGCTGCACCAAAGATGGTACAGAGTATCAGCCCAGGGCTCAGGAAACTCGTCCAGTTCTCAGGAATGAGAAAATGCAGCTGTGCTGGATCAGACAGAATGTGGAGGGTCAGGCTTCCCTCTCCTCATCACCACTCTGTCCAGAAAGAAAAGTTGGGGAGATGCCCCACTACCCCAGGTCGCATCCAGGCAGCCATGATTGAAACATGTTCTGACATTCTGGAAGGGTTCAAAAGGCAGGTATGCATTTCTAAGGAAACAAAATTAGCACCAAAAATAAACCCAGGCTTTAGCATTTTCTACTTTTTGTTTTCACTTTTTGTTTTCCTTCAGGGGTTGAAATTTAATATCTCTTTTAGCAAACTAGAGCTGGCTCCCTCTCTTCCTCTGGCTCTTTCTCCCCAGCGCGCTCAGTGCCTAGCTCACAGACACGTTCAGCTGATTAGGAAGCCTGTGCATTGTCACCAAAGCCTGTTGTCACCAAGAAGATGTGTTTGGGGGCAGGTGCTTTTAATCCATCCCTGCACCAACCTCCCCAACATGCACCCAGCCACGCTGACCCTGCTAATCTTCAGGTTCAGCACTTGTCAGGTGCTGACAGCGTAAGAATCCCTTTACAAAATGCACCCACCCTGGGGTGTCCGTGCGTGTAAGTGTGTGTGTGTGTGTGTGTGTGTGTGTGTGTGTGTGTCCAGCTCTCCTGCAAGGTTCCACATTTCCCATGGGTCCCACTAGTATAGTCATCAGAATGACGCAGCCTCATTCAGTAGCTGTTCTAAGAAACTTTGGCTGAGGGCTAAGCTTGCCCCTCTTAGTAGGATGTCCTCCCTAACATTTTTCCCCTCCCCAAGAGGCACTTTTGGTGAGACAACACAAACATCATTCACCAGCTGCACCCGCGCCCCTTAGTTTGATGACCTATGTTACTGGCTAGCACGGAGTCATTTTTTAGTTTAACTCACGTCCGGTTAGGCACAAAGATATTTTTTAAGGCTACTTTGTGGGGGGTAAGAACACATCAGGGGTCACTCCAAATCCATTCCAAATCAGAGTCTTGCAGGCCAACCCCACAGAGAGCCAGAAGGAGGAAATGACTCACTCTCTGGGCCCATTGCTCTCTTGTAAGTCATTAAACTCTCTCCCACCACAGAGAGCCAGGGGCCATCACCGAGGTTCAGCTGCTACTTGAAATCAAATCCTACTTCCAACGGCACCGTTTACCGCCACCTTCCAGAAGGCCATGTCTCCATGATGTGTGTCTATGCACTGGGCCACTCTAGGGTTGGTTAAAAATTTGGCTGAAACAGCTTTCCTTTCTTCTTACCTTCCTGTGATAATCCCTGGAATGTCAGTTGTTGAAATCAGGTAGGATTAGTAAGTCTTTGGTAAATAAGAATCACACATCGTCCCCAACTCATAATTCTTTAGCTCTGTTGTTTTCAGGCAAAATGGTGGATTAAGTCAGAAATGTAGAAACATACAGAAATGTATAAATGTGGTACATATCCCTCAAATTTATTAAATTCATTTATTTATTTCTCCCAACAATCCATTCATAGTCATTCAAAAATACTCAAGTGCCCAATCTGCCTGACGGAGGGAGACCCAAGGGACAGACATGCATAAGACATGCTTCGCACTGATGGGCTGATGGAGTGCTAGCAGAGAGACTGGTGAGGAAACATACGTAAGTGTGTGACATCATGATCTGGGTCTTAGGAAGCATAGTACAGTGCCATAGTGTGGGTGGTCAGTGCCACCTGCAGGCATCAGGCAGCCTTCTGAGACTGGATGAGCAGGTAATTTGCAGGCACCTCAGTGGGCAATGGGAGCTCTTTGAAGGTTCCATGCCCCTGTCTTTCTTCACGGGGCTTGTTCTGCCTACATTCCTTACCCGGCAGTAAGGAAACTTCTGGCACATGGTTTAGGCACCCACTCTTTTCTCCTTGGGGAAATTATGAATAAATTAATGATGATGAGTAGGTAAAGAGAGGGGAGAGGTAAAGAAGCAGTAAATCAAGGAAAGCTGAGGCAACTGCAGACAAGGATGAGCATACCCACAGTACGTGGGTGACAGCTCCTAGAGGCCACATCTAGGGCAGACATCATACAGGACCCCAGAAGTGAAGAGGAGTTTGGATACTGGATGGGCACACAAGATGGAACCCATTCATCATCTGTATTTGTAGACTATTTTGAAGAGAAACTTGACAATGAAGAGCAAAATAAACACATACCCATAATGTATTAGAGAGGGGGATTTTGTCTCCATTAAAAAAAAAAAATCTCTGAATGTACCTGGAGAAAGAATATGAGGTAGTCAAAACATCTCATCTGGTGACAGTAATAAGAGAAACTGGTATTTTCCGAATGCCTATGATTTTGTTCAAGGTGGTGTTTGTTTTTACATTTAACAAGGGATTTTGATGTCTGTGATGTGCTGGACTCTCTGAGCGCATCATGGGTTTTGTGAAATTGTGAAGATAAAAGACTGTGGGAATATAGAGGGAAGGATGAGAACCTTCCAAAGAGAGCATTTAAGAAAGCTCTAGAAGAGCTGAACTTGAAAACATGGGTAATATTTATAATGAAGGAAGCGATACAGAAATGACATTTTAGTGAGACAGAAGTAGCCTGGAGAAAAAAGACCTAGGAATCAAAATTGGAGAAGGGGGAGTAAGAATTACAGGGAAAAGCTTAGTATACTTAGAACGTGCACAAGGCTAAGTGTATCCTGGATATTAATTAACCAGCTCCTCTCTTAATCACATGTGGTATCCATTAGTGCAAGGGCTGTGTAGACAATATGCTCCTATTTTCATACCTTGGGGCCTTGAGAAAAACAAGTGACATTTTTAGGGCACAGAGGTTGTGAGAATAACTCATTCTTTCCTTCTATTTGGTCCTGGGAGAAAATTTCAACCCACTGGCTCAGCATGGGGCGTTTCCTCCATCTCTGGGCAGGAAGGGGTTACTGCCAGGCTTTTCAACCTCAAAGGATTGCTGTAATTAGTAGATAAAATTATATAAGCAGCTAAAATAAAGCCAGGAGCACAGTGTGTACTTGGCACACAGAAACTGAGGATTTGTGACTAGTAAAGGAGTAAAACTTACGGGGACATCAGAATCACCTAGAAGCTTCTTAAAACAAAGTGCTGGGTGCAGCCCCAAGTTTCTCATTGAGAAGGTCTGGGGAGGGTCCAAGCATTTGCATCCTCGGATGATGCTCCTGCTGTAAAAATACTGTATCTGTGGGGACCCCAGCACTGGCCGTTCTGCCTTTCTCTGCTATGTCACTTCACACACACTGAGCCTTTACTTCTTCCTGCCCGGGCCTCTCAAGCAACTCTGGTCTCAGAGACAGGAAGTTGATAAACTCATCTCCAAGGAAAAGTTTTAGATAACCCATTAATTTACTACTTATTGCTTAATATAAATGAGAAAAAAATCCAAAGGTAGACATTATTTCTGGCACATTAGGTCATGAAGGGTAAAAAGATTTAGAGGAAGGAAGGGTCTGTAATACTTTTGAGCTCATACCTCTGTTATTGGTGAGATGACTTTGGAAATCTCAGAACTAATAAAGGAAACACAGTATTTTTACATAGCTTAAAGGTCACTGCCTTCACTCGGCCCATGAATACCAGAGAATTCAGTTCCTTTTTCATCTGTTCTTCCACTCCCCTCCCCACAACCTTCCCTACCTCATTATATTGGAAGAGTGCTACCCTGAACACTCCAAGACAGCTCTGACTGACCCTTCTGCAATGGACGAAGCATCATTTAATCTAATATCCAACCAATACAGAAAAGATGGTTCTGGTGTTCAAATACATTCCTCAAATTTAATATTAAGGAAAGAAAACCCTAGCTCATCTCTGTCACTGAAAGATCATGAGATTGCCAAGTATAGGTTTAGAAAAGAAGCGGGGCTTTTCTGAGAAACCACCAGTATTCCAGCAAAAACCATAGCATAATGAGAGCTTCTGTGGGGAACTGGGAAACATCAGCTATTGAAAGAAAAGGCAGTATGTGGGCCATACGTATAAATAATTCTGTGCCCCTTACCCAACTTGCACTTCCAGTGTAAATAAGCAAACCTGTGTGGGAGGATTTCTGTCTTCCTGTCAGCAGAGATAAGGAGGCACATCAGCTGTAAGAGCCCCCCCGGAAGCACCGGAAACACAGCTTTCAAACATCACTGGCCTGTCCAGTCTGCAGTGAACAGCACCTCAACCCCTTCCATCTGGCAGAAAAACAGACAGAGTCCACAAGGTGTACATAGCCACGTCTTGACAAGAGACCTTCTGTGTAGACCTCATTTCATTTGCAATCCAGTGAGCCCTCTCTGATGTGTGCTCATGAATATTAGGTAGAGGAACCAATATTTATTGATTGCCTTCTCTGTAATAGACTCTGTGCTAAGCGCTTTACAAATAATATCTAATTTGATCCCCAAAGCAACCCTATGAGGCAATGTATACTCTACATTTAACAAAGGAGGGAATTGAAGCTTAATCAAGGTTTAGCCACTTGCTTAACATTAGTGATGTGACAGGATTCAATGTGACTGATCTGTTTGAGGCCAAACTATTGCTTTCACTGAAAGACCTGGGTTTGTTTGTTTGTTTGTTTATGGTAAAATACATATAACATAGATTTTGCCATCTTGACTATTTTTTTTCTGTTATTATAAACTGTCTTTTTTTTTTGCCTGTATTTTAATTTTTTATTTTTTTTATAAACATATATTTTTATCCCCAGGGGTACAGGTCTGTGAATCACCAGGTTTACACACTTCACAGCACTCACCAAAGCACATACCCTCCCCAATGTCCATAATCCCACCCCCTTCTCCCAAACCCCCTCCCCCCAGCAATCTCATCTTGACTATTTTTAAACATACGGTTGAATAATTAAGTACATTGACATTGCTGGGCAACTCACCTCTAGAACTTGTTCATCTTGCAAAACTAAAACTCTATACCCACTAAATAACAATAGCCCACTCTCCCTCCCCACAGCCCCTGGTAACCACCCTTCTACTCTCTATTTCTATCAATTTGACTAATCTAGATACCTCATACAGTTGGAATCACACACTATTTTATCTTTTGGTGACTGGCTTATTTCGCTTCATGAATGTCCTCAAGCTTCATCCATGCTGTAGCATTTGTCACGATGTCCTCCTTTGTAAGGCTCAACAATATTCTGTTGTATGTATATATCACATTTCATTTGCCCATTCACCTATCAGTGGACACTTGGATTGCTTCCATCTTTTGGCTGTGATGAATAATGCTGCTGTGAACATGAGTGTGCAGCTATCTCTTTGAGACCCTGCTCTAAATCCTCCTGGTTATAGATCCAGAAGTGAAATAGTTGAATCACATGATAATTCTATTTTTAATTTTTTGAGGAATCTGTATCACTGTTTTCCATAGAGTCTGCACCATTTCACATTCTCACCAACTACACAAATCTTCCAGTTTCTTTACATCCTTGCCAACATATATTTTCTGTTTCTTTGGCCAATACTTTTTTTTGTTTTGTTTTTGTGGTAGTGGCCATTCTAATGGGTATGAAATAGTATCTCATTGTGGTTTTGATTTGCATTTTCCTGATGGTTAGTAATATTGAGCATCTTTTTCATATGCTTTTTGTGTATCTTTTTTGGAGAAATGTCTATTCAAATCCTTTACCTGTTTTTAAATCACTTTATTTTAGTTGTTGTTTAGTTGTAGGAGTTCTTCATATATTCTAGGTATTAATCCCTTATCAGAGAGATGATATGCGAATATTTCCCCCATGCCATAGATTGCCTTTTCATTCTGTTGATTGTGTCCTTTGATGCACAAAAGTTTTTTTATTTTGATGTAGTCCAATTTGATTTTTTACTTTACGGCTTGTGCTTTTCATGTCATATCCAAGAAATCATTGTCAAATCCAATATCATGAAGTTTTCCTCTAAGTTTTCTCCTTAGAGTTTTATGGTTTTAGGTCTTATATTTAGGTCTTTAATCCAGTTTTCAGTTAATTTTTATATGTGATGCTAGGTAGGGTCCAACTTCCTTTCTTTTTCTTTTTCTCCCTTTCTCTCTCTCTCTCTCTCTTTTTTTTTTTTTTGTATGTATGTTTGTTTGTTTTCATTTGACTTTTCCTTGTGCCTATCCAGTTTTCCAGCACCAGTTGTTGAAAAGACTGTCCTTTCCCGTGGGATGATCACAGCACCCTTGTCAAAATTCATTTGGCCATTATATGCAAGGGTTTACTTCTAGGCTTTAGTCCATCAGTCTGTATACCTGTCTTTTTTTTTTTTTTTAAGATTTTATTTATTTATTTGACAGAGAGAGAGAGATCACAAGTAGGCAAAGAGGCAAGGAGAGAGAGAGAGAGGAGGAAGCAGGCTCCCTGCTGAGCAGAGAGCCCGATGTGGGGCTCGATCCCAGGACCCTGGGATCACGACTTGATCCAAAGGCAGAGGCTTAACCCACTGAGCCACCCAGGCGCCCCATGTATGTCTGTCTTTATGCTAGTGCCACACTATTTTGATTACTGTAGTTTTGTAGTAAGTTTTGAAGTCAGGAAGTCTGAGACCTCTAATTCTGTTGTTCTTCAAGACTGCTGCAGCTATCAAAAGACCTGTTTTGAAGGGAAGATGCAAAATATAATTATAGAGAAGACTGTTGAAGTCCAGAAATGGAGTGAAGTTCTTCTTCTTTTTTTTTAAGATTTTATTTTATTTATTTGACAAAAAGAGAGAAAGCATAAGCTGGGCGCGGGGTGGGGAGAGGGAGAAGCAGGCTCCTCACTGAGCAGGGAGCTTGATGTGCTGTGCAATCCCAGGACCCAGGAGTCATGAGGTGAGCTGAAGGCACCCTGGAGTTCTTAACCACACAAAACTGGCTTGCCTAAGAACAATCAGTATGGATGCCAGAACAGTCTTCCAGTTTGAGAGCATTACTTTTAACAAGAATTTGAAAATATCTGCCCCATCCTTCGTAAGTTTGGTCAGCTGACTTAGAATTAGCCATACATCATCTCCCGTCATCTCTCTAGTCCCATAGCCACTCAGTTCAGGTTCCTGGCCAAATCTCATGGTTAGATGAGCTGATCTGGATGAGAAACTGTGCCATCTTCACACCCTAGAGCAGCAGGACAGCAAACAGAGTGAAATTTAAAGAAGCCCCACAGAGGTTGAGACCATTCAGAAAGGGGAGTTTCCTCTCCAGTTTTTACTTTAGTGGCAGAGGGTTAGAGCCTGGCAGAAAAAAACACCAAACTCTGCAGGAAATACCTCCTTTAATCCAAGGCAATGTGGTTGGATCAGTGCAATGGATACAGAAACCTTTTTTCCCTTTCTTGAAAAAAAAAATACAATCAACAAGAAATATGAGAAAAGACAATATTGTTAGCACACTGGAAGAGAGCAGCAAGAAGTCCATGGGAGTCTGGAGACCAGTCATTATGCCACAGCCAAGGAAACGGAGCAAAAAGACTAGAACACAAGTGATGAGAGTATAAGAAACACAGGTGGTGAGTGACTGCAGAGATTTTCTCGGCATCACATTGCTAGCCCTGGATTGTCCTAAAACCCAGCAGCCTTCCTCAGTCTGAGTAAAGAGCGGGAAGCACAGGAAGGGGCCCTCTTCCTCTTACTCCTTTTCTTCACTCTGCCCACTCCCTGGAGCTCTCTCCTTTTCAGATATCCCCTGAGCGTCACTACAGTGGCCTCTCCTTCCAAGAAATCCTTGGTTTTTAAATTAACCCTCCTCATCCAAACCCCCAACTCCTCTCACCTCAACTCTTGACAAACCCTAGATGTGCATGTGTGCGCACATCCATGCACACATATGCACGCATGCGCGCGCACACACACACACTAGACTCTTCTTTTCCTGCCTTGAGGCTATTTCACAAGTACCAATTCCTAAGGCCTTGGTGTCCCTACACAGAAGATTCTGAGAGATTTGCTTTAGGTGACAAATACTTGTTAGATAACCTCATGACACCTTCTCTTAGCTAAAACAGGGATTTCTGGGGGATCGTCAAATGAGGAAAAGGGTTTCTAGTGGAGGAAGAGTTGCCAACAGAAGAGTTAGTAAAATGAGAGGGGTAAACAAGATTATATATGTGTGTGTGTGTGTGTGTGTGTGGTGTGTGTGTGTGTGTATGAAATAAAACAATCATTATTGATTTATAGAGTACTTATTCTATTCACCAGGCTCTACTTGATGAATGACACATGGACTGTCTTGGTTAGTTCTGATAACCACACCATGAGGCCAATGTCATTTCTGTCCTCAGTTTGCTCATGCTGCAACTCAGGAGAAGGGAGATGAGGGCCCATATGCTCACATGCTCTCCTTTACACAAACTCTGAGGTTCAGTCTGAGAGGAGGACATCTGCCCCACTTTGATTAATCTCTTGCCCTTCCGTGGGTAGACCCAGCATTTGGGAATGTCAGTCTGGGTTTATAAAGCAGTTGCCCAGCACAGTACTCTCCCACTGTCAAGAGCCGATTCATCCCTTCCCCTTTCTGAAACCCGCACTGGTCACACAAGAGTCAGGTACATTACTAGTGAGTAAAATATGGCTACTTGGTCTGTTTAGAGCAGCATCTGTCCCACGTAGGAATAGGAATAGGCCTGTGGAGTGTACCCTGAACAGTCAGAAGATAAGAGGTCCATTGGAGCTCTCAGTCAGGGTGCCATTTTTGAGGGTTAGCTTCTCAGGGCCTCAGTTTGCTGCCTGCAGAATAGTGGTGGTTGAGGGGGTACTAAGGGAAATGCTCCCATGATGAAGGCATCAGTGGGAAGTCTCAAGAGAGTCCCCCACACAGCCCTGCAGCAACCCTCTGCTTGTACCCTCTACGGACAGAAGTAGGAGGAAGGGAGGAGGGGCACCTCCCCTTCTGCCTGTCCCAGCAACAAGTGGGCAGACAATCTGGCGACCTGAGCTGTCTAGTCACAAGGCCTTTTCACGCCCTTTCCCCACCCCCTAGTTCAAGGCTTTCTCAGGAAGAAAAATTTAAGAAAGATAAGAAGCACCACCCATCCCTCCTGTCTACTTGCAGGGTGTGTACGCATTATACGATCGTTCTTTGCCTTTCCTGTGTTCTGAGTGACCCAACAACATTCTCTCATAGCAACTGCACTTTTATATGGATTAAGAACCAAATGTTGAAAACACAACAGAAAAAGAAATCTTACTGCAGTTTCCAATATCTGACCTGCCAAGAACCAGGAGCTTCAGGGAAGCTAAATCAATTACTTAAGAAGTTTCCATTTTTTCAGCTTTTCTCAAGAGAAGTTGGAGGGAAACTCTAACGTACCTTTCCAAAAAAAAAAAGTACATACCCGGCAGTGAACTGATAACTAAGGCATTTCCACAGTTTGCGTGTTGGATGGGAAAGCTTGCCCAGAGATTTGCCAAGAACACCAAAGCTGCCTCCAGAAGGCTTCCTGGGATTGCTGTTGGAATAGGCCCTTTAATTAGTGAACTTACCCAGGTTACCTAAAAAATTTGCATTGTTTCCCTGTCAGTAAACTCCATTTTTTGGAACTCAGCACTTTAAGGCAAAAAGAGTCTAAAGACATGGAATTTACTGTTTTCTTTCTAGAATCTTATTGAAAATTGCTTATTATATAATTTTTAAAAAGCTCTGTTCAACTTAATGCAATTCCCCTAATACGTGTTGAATGCTTAAGTGTGCCCGGTTCATTGAATGCCAGATGTGAGAATTCAGAGACTCAGTACGAACTCAGGAGATCACAAAACAGAGGGAAAGACAGCATGCAAATGGAGATCTACGGAAGTTCAGAATCCGCGCTTCAAGGAAGGGCGTGTCAATGTGGAGGACAAATGCTCTACCTCAGAGCATCAGGACAGACTAGAGAAGAATGACCAAGATAAATGTTCTTGGTTGACAAGGCTAATAAGGCAACCTGGAGAGAGGGGGTTTCTTTTGTGTTTTGGATTTTACAAACATTATCTTAGTTTATCAGCTCACATACAAGTGGGTTCCCAGTCTTCCAGAATTAGTCTTTCCATTTTATGAGTAAGAAAACTGAGGCAACAGGAGACAAAGTTTCTTGTCCACGGTTACAACGCAGTTAAACAGGGTTTGCTCAGGCCTCTAATTCATGGTCTGTGAGTTAGAATCAAGGTGTGCTCTAGCTTGAGGCAGACAGTCTTTGGACAGGAGGGAAGGTAATGTCTTCTGCTCTTCGAATGTCATGCTTGTGGTACACGTGAGAGCAGCTGAGCTGGAAAGAAGGGCTTAGGATTCGAAGAGAGTTTGGAGGGAGATTTAGGAGCACAGGCAGATTGTTGAGAGTGAGGTTGGCCGGGGCAAGTGCGTGGTGAGAAAAACAGCTATAGATAGGATCCTGGGGTAAGGGGAAGAGACTGAAGATGGACAGATCAAATTGGGATTTTGGCCGAAGCAGCAGAAAGAGAGGTAACATCACATGGAAACCACGAGAGAGGAGAGTTCTAGGGAATGAATAGGGTCAATAAATGCCATAAATGCTGTCAAGAGCTTACACAGGGGAATAGCCATTCAATTTGGCAAACTAGAAGTTTTTCAGAGATAGGACTTTCAGCCCTAAGGTAAGAAGACAGCGAAGAACATGGCAAGGAGGAAGGTGAGGATAAGAAAGCAAAGATGTCGAGAAAGCTGATGATGAATGCAGGGTGAGAGTTGAGTCTTGAGCTTTTATGGGACAAAATAAGGATTGCCTTGTTCTATTGGTTGGTCTGTTTCCAGACAGGATTTTTAAAAATGTTTGTATGCAGAAGGCAGAATGTAGTGGAAAAGAGAAGGTTCTGGGATAAGGTAGAGGCAGAAAGTTTGAAAAGAAGAAGAACCCCGGCGGGGGGGCACATAGAAGTCAGCCTTGCAGAGATAAGAGATGATGCAGATAAATGTGAAGGTCCCTCAGGAGGAACAGGGAACAATCCTGACCCTTGTCCTCATGTTCTCTGTGAAAGCCGTGTCAGGAGTCTGTGTTGCGCATGAAGCCTATTATAGGGTGAGTGAGATACGGAGCTACAGAGGAAGATAGAAACCCACAGAAAGGATTTGCAGCAATGAAGAAATATGGTGGGAAGTTATCAGCGGCAGGTAGGATTGGAGGAAAACTGACATCTGGTGGCCTACTATCAGTGGAGGAGACAGAAGTAGGTTAGATATATGATGTTCTCATGTAATTAAGTGCACGTTACATTCTTTCTGATACCTTCTGTAGATAAACACAGGAATGTCCATGCTATGAAGAAACAACTTATGTGGATAACTTTCCCAAACATTCTCTACTCCCTATGTGTCCAGTACTATGTTTAGTATAATGTGGGCTATTTTAATTTTCCAAGGATGAGTTGTTGGCTGTTGCTCCCTCCAGTTCACAGTAAGGAACCTCAGGATTACTTAAGCCACTTGTCTAAAGCCATCAAGCTAGTTTGTCAGAATCAGATTTAGAACCCAGGTCTGTCTTATAATTGCATGCTCTTAAATATTATGTTTCCTGATGCAGAAAATTTTCTGACATAAATTGTCACAAAACGTTTGATAGGTACAAACATTTTTTAGAAAGGAATCTTAATTTGGTTTTCCTCCTGAAGAGGTGATATATGCACTTCTTGATTCATCCACACATTTGTTCATCCATTTGTGTGTTTTAGGTTTTTGTTTGTTTGTTTGTTTTTGTTTTTTTGAGCACCCCTAATGAACTTGGCAACAGGCAAGTCAGCAAGGATCCTTGTGTAAAGGAGACCTGATTACACACTGAAGGAACTTTCTGCCTTTGAGGAAACAGACAGTCAACAAAAGCATTCCCCTGCTGTAGGCATTATGAGAGAAAACTGTGTGACCACCAAGGGGCACCAAGGATTAGGGGCTGGTCTTCCTAAAAGACAGAAAAGATTCAGAGAGGAAGTGGCCCACTCTGAGTCTAGGAGATGAGCTGGTGTTAGGCGGGTTCTCCGTGGGGCTCGGAGCTCGGGAGGCAGGGGCAGTCCAGTGAGGTAAATCTCCGGGCCTTGTATAGTGTGCTTCCTGGAACCACAAAGAAGCCCGAGTGGCTAGAGTGCATTCCCAAATAGCAAGAAACTGCCTTCTTCCTGATTTTTGATATATCAGCATGCCATCTGCATAATTATTTTGGTGATATATTTATTTAAATCAACTATTTAAAAATAATCTTGCTTCAAATTGAAGAATTCGCAAAATTGCTGTTTTGCTCCATGGATAATTATTTTTTCTTAGACATTAAAATTCAAAATACTCATCCATGTATCTTACAAATCCTCTGCCATGTGCACAGCAGAGTGCAAACACCCTGAGCCAGAACATAAAAGGGAGACTCCAGCCCGTGGGTCTTAAGCTTCCGAGACTTGGGACCACTTGAGAGTATAAAGGAAACAGGGATCCTCTCCAGGCACCCGCGTGTGCCGGAGCACGCACACTCACACGTGGTATTCTGCATGTCATTTCAGCAAGGGAGGGCCTGCAGGTTCCTGGGTGAGAAGTTAAGTCACCTGTGTAGGCCTAGGCCAGCTGCATCGTGAGCGGTGGTGTGAAGGCTTAAAAAGACGAAGCATGAATCCACCTGCTCTTTATCGTATTTGGATTCCGTGAGCCCACCTGGTTGTACTAAATAGCCAGAGATATAATTTTAGGAACCTTGTCATCTTAGCAGTAGGAAGACGGCAGCCTTAAGAGGTCAAGGCTAAGTGCAAATCAGCATTGGTCTGTGTGGACTGGGGACTTCAGCCCTCCACTGACTGGCTGAAGGAACAGATTGAGTGAGCCCAGCAGGCAGCTAGTGGCAAAAAAAGCAAGTCACCGAGGTGCAGAGACAGGGTCGTGGCCCCCGTTGCACAAGCGCTCACTTCACAGCCTGTCAGCTAGCCTGTGGGCTCGGGAGCTGGGGAGTCTGGCCAGACCACACCGAGAGGGTTTGGAGGAGCAGCTGGAGCCACCGCCCAGGAGCAACTTCGTGCTATTCAGGTTCTCAGCTCCATTGCTGAGGCGGGGGCCGCATTAAGTGATGCCCGTCCTCCCCCCTAGAGAGAGGGCCAGACAGCAAGTCATGTGGGTGTTCTGTTGGCAGAACAGTGCCACTCAGAGGCCCCTCTGCCTTCCTCCAAAGGCCACAAGAAGGGCAGACGGAAGGAGGGAAGAAAGAAATGAAGGTGGGATGGATGAACGTGCAGAAGAATGCAGCTGCTGCTTTAAATGTACCGCTGTTGAAGCTCCAAACACGGTAGCCCAGAGCTCGTGTTAAATGGTGAGTAAATGAAAAAGGTCAGCGTGGCCAGGGACCCAATTACCCTCAGCCTGGTGCACAGGAAGGCCCAATTAATCCTCATTAGCTCGGCTTCAGTGGGGTTCTGTGCGAGCGGCTCTGGCCCCTCCGGCTCTGGCTCGGGTTGTGTTCCTAGGTCCAAAAGCCCTATGGGGAATCTTGTTTTCTCAAGGCTCAGACTCAGCTTCAAATGCTCGCTCATTTGACCCAGGAAAAAAAGGGATTGTGGCCCAGAGATACTGAAGTGTTTTTTTGAAATCTGTCTCATTTTTCTCTAAAATGAGAATTCCCTCGAGCGCACAGGTATTACATGAATCAAGACACACCAACCTCTATCTCCCTTGCGCACACGCTTCCATGTAGACTCTTCTGAATTCAGAGGATCTGATTCTGAGTAAGAAGTTGGACCATGTCAACATAGCCTAATTTAAGTGCTTTAAACAGAATGAGTAGCGTAATTAAATTGCTTATGCCTCTTGTGCTTTATTGGTTTAACAACCTATTATAATAAGTATGTGGTCGTTAAGCTAAACAGACGATTTGATGCTAACATTCTGTCACCGTAAAGTATGAGGACAGCACTGACAGGACCAGACCTCTGTGAAGATGGGCACTTTGTCTTTTGACAGTTTCATTCTTCTGTTCTGGTGTCGTTTCCTCTCCTCCAGGTCCATTTTCTTTTCCCGTGTCCTTTTTCTACTTGGCACCAGCAGGCCCCCTCCTAGTTTTCTCTTCCTCAAAACCTTGTGCTCCAGTAGGGATCAGCTCCTTCAGGCAGAGCCACCTCTGGCCCATTTTAGTTCAGTGGTTTTTTTTCAAGTCTGATTCAGGACCCCCTACAGCTGGGACAGGTGGGTGCTTGTAAACAATTTGAATTTTTGGGCTCCACCAACCGAATCACTATTTCTTAAGAGTGGGAAATAAAAACAAGAATTTTCATTAAGTTTCCCAGGTAATTTCTATGCATTTTTGTGCACATACTCACACACACACATAGTCATACACACAGTTACACACACGTGCATGTGCACATCACCTAAACTAAAGTAGCTGGCCTCCCAAAGGCTCTAAGAGAAGTTTGTAAACCCTAGAGACTTAGAGATTGTAGGACAACACTCTAAGAGTGGATCTAGGCTGAGACATATGTAACATGTTTGGACAATAGAGTTCCGTGTATGTGAGCTTCTCCCGTCCATGAATCAATGACTCCTTCTGCAGAAAGTCAGCAGAGAAGCAGCCAAGCCACAGCCCATCATACAAAGGCCAGAAATGAAAGCTGGTATGTTAAGAGAGTATAAAGAGAAAGGGATACTAGAAAGGGAGATAACCTTGGGAAGGAGGAGTGGGGAACATGTTTGCACTTGTTGATCTGATTGCCTGCGACTTGTGAACATGAGTGTTATTCTGATGTCCCCATAAGGGGCGGGACGAATGTTCCTGAGCCACCTCTAATTTGAGTGTTGAGTGACCAAATGTGTGGGCCCTACTAGTTTCCTTTGCCCTGTACACACTGATCCTACAAAATGGGAGCCTGGATCCAGGGCTTACCCCCTCCCACTGCCCTGCTCTCAGAGGCACTCACTGCAGGAGCCGAGAGACGAAGCCTGGTATCATTATTTCAAAAGTGATGTGGAGCACAGATCACTCTACTGTGGCTTACCCAGTTTTTTTCTCACTCAGTGATACATCTGAAGGTAGGCTCCACCACATTTTAAAAGCCCAGGGCTCCTTTTGTCTTTCTGATCTGCCTTCCTTAGAATGTAGCCTCCTCCCTATGGTGGTTGTACGCTCCCCTTCCCTCTGCATTCCAGGCAAAAGGAGGAAAAGGGAAGCAAGGAGGAAAGGCAGAACTTCTTTCAGGAAAACCAAAGGTTTCCTGAAAGCCCCAGAAGTCTTCTGCTTCTCACCAGCAAGAACATCTGAGAGAGCTACTTCCGGTTCCAAGAGAATATGACAAATGTAGCTTTTATTTTAAAAATTTGGAACATTGTCTCCTTGAACAAAATTGGTCTGCTATTAGTAAAGAAGAAACATGCAGATACTGGGTAGGTAATGAGCAGTGAGTGACCAGGCATAAAGATGTGCCCTTGGCTCATCTGGGGAAGATGATTTCTTTGTTCTATGTATTTGCTTGTCCTTATAGTGTGGTGTGAGTAGCATTGATGCTAAACTCCTTCTCTCTTCCCATAGTTCCCCAGCTTTTAACAGGTACCTCAAGCTTGTTGTGTCTAGTTTTAAGTCCATTCATTCATTTGTTTGTTGTGACCCCACTCAGTGTCAGGCACAAGCCCCCCACCCTGTGGACATGATGGAGGGAGGCAGACTCTCACTGTCATGGAGCTTGCCTGCCAGTAGAGGGAGGGAGACGTAAGAGCAGGTAAATACAAGGCAGAGAGGAGTGCTGTGATAGGAAAGGAGGTGATGCAATAGGGCACACAATCCGGCAGATGCCAGATCTGCTGCGGGGCAAGGGATACTGCTCAGAAGGTAATGCAGAAGGAAGGCAGTGGTGACAAGTGGGCAGGCTAGTCAAGAAAAAATGACCAGGACATTCCAAAGGATCTGGGGGGAAGAATATCAGCCTCCTGGAAACATTTAAGGAGCAGCAGGTTTGAAATCCAGAGTGCAAAGCAAGGAAAAGCCATCAGGAGAAAGATGGGCAAGGGTCAGATCACCATGCCCTTGTTGGGGACAGCACGGGAAGCTAGAAGAGCCAGAAGCAGCTGTCAGGATGGTCCCAGAATGTCATGTTGCAATGTCTCTCAGTTCTTTAACTCAGATAACTCCATTTTAATGGTTTTCCTCTAATCTGGTGAAGCAACTGGGAGAGAAACAGACAACTTTAATTTTTAGTCTTTTAGAGCAGTATCGTATAGACACAGCTTCCAAAATCTATGAATCAGAGAGACCAGACCACACTGCCAGTGTGTTCACTGAACTGTGACATCTAACACCATGTCCCAAGCCATCCAGACTTGGCATAAACTGAGCATAGAACCCAGTACCTGACTTGTGATGCTTTAATGAACCGTCAACTGCGAGCAAGCACCCTAGAGCCTCCTCGGCTGTCCTCCTGCTCCCTCTTGGGCCACCAGGCCCTCCTGCCACTCAGCAGGTAACTGCTACTTTGAGCCAGTGAAGACTCACCTTGGAATTAACCCAATTTTTTTTTAATTTAATTTTTTATTTGACAGACAGAGATTGCAAGTAGGCAGAGAGACAGGCAGAGAGAGAGAGGGGGAAGCAGGCTCCCCACGGAGCAGAGAGCCCGATGTGGGGCTCGATCCCAGGACCCTGGGATCATAACATGAGCCGAAGGCAGAGGCTTTAACCCACTGAGCCACCCAGGCACCTTCCAATTTTTCTTGTTATCATAAGTGCAGATCCCAAAGACAAATGTCAGCATATATTCAGGATTTATGATGTGTGATTACTCAAGGATGGAAATCAGCGTGGTATTGAAAATCCTCAGATACTGAATTAAAATGTGTGAAAATTCAAGCAGAAGATCATCTGGAAATCTACTTTTCTGAATTTCTTAACAGAAAATGATGAAGGAAGAATGAGGAAGGGGAGTAAAGGGATATTTCTTGGTCACTTCTTACTATATAACCATCATCCTCACACATATTTCCCAGCCTTTATGTTAGCCCTCCTCCAGTAGATGAGGAAGTCAGAGTTCAGAGAGGTTCAGTGAACTCCTGAAGGATGAAATCCCACACTCCCCACTTCACCAACCCACCTGGTAAGAAAGACCTTAAAATGAAAGTCCCAGCTCACAGACTTTCTGAGAACAACAAAGTAAAAGCAGAAGACCTGGTCAATCTGAAAATCTTTCTGTCCATGCAGAACTTATGTCCACACACATACTTGCATATGAGTGTTCATAGTAGCTTTATTCATAATTGCCAAAAATCGGTGTCAACCAAGACATCCTCGAAAAGGCAAATGACCAAACTGGTGAGTGGTATGTCCTTTCAGTGGAATACTGTTCGTCAATGAAAGAAACGAGCTATCAAACCACAAAAAGACATGGAAGAACCTTTGCTGTGAATTACTGACCAAAAGAAGCCAATCAGTAAAGGTTACATTCTATAGGATTTTAACATATATAGCATACTGGAAAAGGTGACACTATAAAGATGGCGAAAAGATCAGTGGTTATTAGGGGTTGGGGAGAGGAATGAAGGGTGGGTAGGAGATTTTTAAGGTGTCTAAACTATTATGGATGGCGCTGTAACATACATGGCGGTAGGCCTTTGTCAAGAACCATGGAATGCACAGCCTCGGGAGTGAACCCTGATGTGATCTGTGGACTTCAGTTAATCATAGTGTATCCTTCCTGGCTCATCGGTTGTAATAAATGTGCCACACTAATGCAACATGCAATGATAGGAGAAACCCAGTGGAGAGTGGAAAGGAACTCTCTGTACTTTCCACACAATTTTTCTGAAAACCTAAATCTTCTCCGAAAAATGAAGTCTATGAACAGGAGTCTCTGGCATGAGTTTTTTTCTAGAATGAAGACATGGAAGTTTGAAATGCTCATGGTGGGCCTAGCAGAGATGGGGGCTTCGCAGGGCAGAGGGGACTGTTTCATGGAGACCCATGCATTCAGGTGTGCACCTGACCCCTGTCCCCTAGCTGGAGGGGCTGGCTACCACCACTGACTCAGGAGAGTCCATAAGTTACAGGCAAAATCTGGAGGTGGGCTCTCCCCTCTCATTTGAGGGTGGTCTGATTAATGTGTGATTAAGAGTTGTCAAGGAAACGTGATCCTTACAGTTTAGGCCCATTGCACAAACAAGTAGCACTGTCCTCATAGAGTGTAACATTTAGAATGAGATGACTCATGGTCACGTCAGACTCTTCAGATGACCGAGTTTTCAGGTCATTGCACGGCATGTGGGCTGACTGGCTGAGAAGTCCTCACGAGGGCTCCCACATTCCTGGGGACACGAGGGGAGGAGGGCAACAGGACAGACCAACTGAACTGGCCTGTGAACATTCAGAAATGTTACAGTTTTGATCCAAGAGACATGCCCAAACTGTGATTTGTCCTCTAAAGGTAGCTCACCTCTGGAGACATGTTTCAAGACTCCTGGCTGACGTTCCTGAGAACTTAATATGTAACACTCCAGCAAGTCTTCAAGGGAGGCATGAGACCTGGGCTCCAGGTGGAGAGAGTAGCCCGAAGTACACCACCAGAGCACGTAGGACTGCCTCCACTGTAGAGCTGGACAGCTGATTCACTCTGGCCTACTTCATTCTACGTTAATAACTCAGCATGGCTACCGATGTCCGGGGTCCTCTCAGAGACCTAGTTTCAACACAAGCAGGAGATCCTAGTGCTTTTCTTTCCCAAGGCCTTCCTGAGATCTACTCAGTCCCCTTTTATTCTATACTAGTTTTCCCCATGTGCCAGGGCTTCAGCCTTAGAAGAACAGGAGCCTGTCTCCTTTTTCTCCTGACTTCCAGTTCTATTGCCATTACACAGCTACCCTCCGCCCTAGATTTAGGGACAGGAGATCAGGTCTGGACACCCAAGGCCCTGTCCCACCACCTGGAAGCCCATGCTAATAATCACCCTTATCATCCACCAAGGGATTTCCAAATGCTGGATATCATACCAAGCTTTTTTCATGCAGGAACTCATCTAAACCCCAAAACCTTATGAGGACCTCACCGTCACCTACATTTGACAGAGGAGGAATGTGAGCCTTGGAGATGTCAGCAGACTTGCACAGAAGCAGAAGGCATGGCAACATTGAGATGACAACAGTGTTGTTTTGGTCTCTTGGAGCCCCAGCACATCATGATTATGTGGTGACTACGCAGCTTAAGTAGACCAGACAGGAATTTGAGTCTTTCATATCACAGACTCTTTGTGGTCTTTACATCACATCAAAAAATCAAATATGTCCCTGTTGTGTCTATTTTCTCCCGATATTTTCCCAATGGGAGCTTGAGATTTTTCCACTGGAGACAACTGGTTTATATTCCCCAAGAGCCAAGTGGAATGCCATGAGTGAGCATGTCATTGCCCTGAATACCTTTGGTTCTCTTGTAACCACAGATCGTGGTATGTATAAAACGGACATACAAACTTCCTGCATACTTGTCCCTTCCGTTCCAGGTTTCTTACACCACAGGATGTTATGTATACCTAGGAATTAATAGGTTTTCTTAAAAGGGGAATTCCCCCCTCACCCCAATATAATATAAGCCTCAAACCTAATCGGTAACATGGTGGGATTACCATTTTTCTGCTCATAGATACTACAGAGCCATGGGGGGCGGGAGCAACCAAAGCCCGTGGCTCATCCTTAGCCCTTGCCCTGGACAAAGCCTTCTTCCCAAGGACTGGTCCCACCACTCACAGTGCCCAGAGAAGTCCTTTCTTTGGGACTCTTACCTTGAAATTCCCTGAGAAGTCTGTAGAAGACAATGACACAGGATGCGACCTAGAAATTTTAAAGCACCAGCCCTTAAGGTCCTATGCAGAAGGACTGACCTCCTTTTCCAAAATTGCTTCAGATTCTAAAACCAAACATATTAACCATTCTCGGTTCTAGAAATAATACTGGTCTTAAAAAATATATATTATAAATGCTAAGAACAAGATAATCAACATCTATGAGAGCCTGCATTGGGCAAGTGCCTTTGACATGGGTGCAGACTGTGTAAGACTTGCCTCCTTGGAGTGTTTGTTAATGCTGTGTAAATACAATCATCTTATGTTTACCTAAATAGAGCCTAAATAGTCACTTATGAGATACCACAACTGCATTTCTTAATGCAAGTTTCCTTTAAGTTGTGGCTTTTAGTTTCGATGAATATAAATAGAATTAGTACCAACATGTCAATATCAAGACGACCTTGGCCTTTTGCCCTGGATACCTCAGGTTTCCCAGAGTTCTGTGGCTGATGGAGCTCTTTTCCCCAGGTGATGCATAGATGGATCCACAAGATCAGAGCTGTCCTATAGAGGCAGCTGATGCAGAGGCCTGTAGGGGTCTGGCAGTTAATGTAAATGAGAGGTTCCATTGAAGTGTGGAGAGCAGTGGTGGTCATGTGAGGGCAGAGGAACAGACCCTTTCAACAGAAGTTTCTCCTCTGTTGGTGCCTCTGGCAGGTCTAGCTATGCGATATGAGGGGCCCAGTGCAAAATGCAAATGCAGGGTCCTCTGTCAAGACAGGATCAGCAGAGCAACACACCTAGCCTGGGACCCTTCTGGGTGTCAGGCAGCATGTGACAGCACAGGTCAGAGGCCCATGAAGGTGGCCTCAGCCAGGAGAGGGCGGTGGACCAAGCTGACAGCAGCTGCACACAGGGACTGGAGCTTGCTCTCTTCTTCAGGCTTCTAAACCCAGAGCAGGACCCCAAACGGATGTTGTAGGTAGTGGCCTCGGCTTCTGAGGTAGCTTCTGAGGTAGCTTCTGAGGGCTCAGCTTTCATGAGCCCATTCCATGCTATGCTGTTGCTCCTGGAATCCATACTTCCACCACTTCCACCAGCTCCCAGATTTCATAATGCAAACCTGTTCAGAGTTTCAGAGCTCAGCTGCATCTGAGTCCTTGATAACCTGGCAAGCTCTTCTGAAAGCTGTGGGACTCAAGGTAGAGACTTAACACACCTTCTTTTCTCTTCTTCCCAGTCTAAAACAGAACACATGTCTTCTTCCAAACCTGATATTTAAACTTTTTCCACTTTTATTCATAACTAACTCATTTTATTTCATTGTCTATTTTGTAACTTGTTACTCATGGTTTTATTTAAAATATTGATTATGTTTCAAACATGCAAAATAATTACATTTCAAATGTAATAGACAGATATCCCAGCATATCTAAACTTAGATTTAATAAATTTTTGCACTGATATATTTCTTTCCGCTTGATATATTTCTTTCCGCTCTGTTTCTTTGTTTTAAGAAAGAAATGACTCAGTTGCTAATGCATGTGGCTTTTGATCTTAGGGTTATGAGTTTGAGCCGCAACATTGAATGTAGAGATTGCTTAAGTAAATTAACAGGGGGGTGGGGCACCTGGGAGGCTCAGTTAGTTAATGATCTGATCTAATGATCTGACTCTTGATTTCAGTTCAGGTCTTGACTCAGGGTCATGAGCTCAAGCTTCATGTTGGGCCCAAGCCTCATGTTGGGCTCCACACTGGGCATGGAGCCTACTTGAAGGAAATAAAGAAAGAAAGAAAGAGAGAAAGAGAGAAGAAAGAAAGAAAAAAACATATTTAAATACTCCATGGACTCCTTCCCCTTTTACTCCAGAATTAACCACAATCTTGAAGTTCTTAAAACTTTCCCATCAATAGTTGTATCTTTTGATACTTTAAGTATGGAAGCATGATACTTTGATACAAAGTATCAAATATATATAACTTAAATAAATAATAGTATAATATTAAGTTAGTTTCAGATAGGCAACATAGTTATTCAATAATTGTATGCATGATGGAATGCTTACATGGTACTTATATTATATTATTGACTATATCCCTCATGCTGTGATTTTCATTTCTGTGATTGATTTATTTTACACCTGAAAGTGTCACCTATTTTGCTCTTCCCCTTCCCCGATGTCAGCCATTCCCCCATCCCCTCCCCTTTGGCAAGCACCAGTTTGTCTCTGTTTTTTTTATGAGTCTTTCCCTCCTTGTAGTTGTTGTTGTTTGTTTGTTCATCCATTTTTTTTTGTTTTTGTTTTTTTTAGATTCCACATATAAGTGAAATCATATGGTATTTGTCTTTCTCTGTCTGGCTTATTTCACTTAGCATAGTACCCAAATTATATAATACATTTTCAACTTGTTTTTTTTATTCCCTCAACACTTTCAGAATAGATCTATGTTGATACAGTACATCTAGGATATTCATTTTAACTGCTGTTTAGTAAGTCCCTATATGCATATAGGATAATTTATTCATGCCTCATGCATGAGTCTTTCTGTTTCTTTCTGGTTCCTTGTTATTGTAAACATGATGCAGTGAAGATCCTGCTATTCACGTCCATGTGCACATGGACACATTTCTCAAAGCTATGGGTTTGAACATCAGCAAGTTGGGAGCAGCGTGACAATATCCATTCAGGGCTGGACTGACTTGTGCCCCATAATCAGTATGTGAGAGTCCCCAAATCCCACATCCCTCCCACACTTATTACCAGCCATGATTTTTTTTTTGCCATACTTATGGGTGTGAAGAGACATTTCATAGCTGATCTAATCTTCATTTCTGTCACTGATGGGATCAAGTGTCTTTCCTTATGTTTATTGGACATTAGGGTTTCCTCTTTGCCAGGCATTTATTTATATCCTTTGCCATTTAAAGAAATTAGATTGTTTGTCTTTCTCGTATTGCTATGAGGTAGTTCTTTATAATGTTCTGGTGTGGATTATTTGCCAGTTAAATTATAGCAAATATCTTCTGGCCTGTGGCCTACTCTCTTACTTTGGATAGTCTTTTGTTATACAGAAGATTTAATTTTAATGTGATGAAATTCATCATTATTTGTTTTTACAGGCTGTTGTTTCTGTATCTTGTTTAGGGAATCCTTCTCTAATACAAGCTTATAAAAATACTCTCCAACATATTTTTTTAATCTAACTTCATAATTTTGTATTGATAATTAGGTATCTGTCCATAGCATGTATTTCAAAATTGTGATATAATTTACATAACATAAAATTTAACCTTTCTCCAATATAGTCCTCTAAAGATTCTAAAGTACCAGGCTCTATAGTTATGTCTTTAATCCTCCTGGAATATAATGTTCTATGTTGCAGAAAGAGGTGACATTTATATTAGGTGAGGTGTTAATATTTCTGAAGTAGGATGCTAACTTACTTTATTTCCAGTGGCATTTTCTCAAGACCATTTTGTAATAGCACATTCTGTCTCTACTACTTGTAAGGCCGCTTCTGTCATATATCAAGTTCATCTTCCAACAGTCAGTTTGTTCCCTCCCTAACACCATGCTGTTTTCATTGATGTAACTTGATCATGATTATTGATGCCTAATTCTTCATGAAGATGCTTTGGGTTGCAGTTAATACTGGCATAAAGAGTGGGGGTTTAAAAAGTACCATGGAGTAAGAAGTCTGGCTATTGCTCCTTCCACCATCACTTTCTCACAAAATCCCATTCAAAGACAGAGAGAAGGGTGGGGACATGAAAGTCATTCATTGCTTTTTATAAGAGAAAAAAAAAGGGGGGGTTCTTTCCCAGAAGCCCTTCTAGGGATTTCTGTTTACATGTCATCACCCAGTCCTGGGTACGATAGACAGCCATCTGTTGCCCAGCAAGGGGGGATGGGGTAACAGGAACTGACTTATTATTGAGATTTGTCCATCGCTCCTTGTAATTCTGTCATCCATTTTGACTTCATATGTTTTGGGACTCTGATGTTATATATTTAAAGATTTGGGATTGTGACCTCCCTGGCAGATTGTTCCTTTTATTCTTATGTGAGAATATATTTTGTATTTTTTCTTTATTTCTTTTTCCTTAATGATCCTTTATTATCTTATAGACTACTTTGCCTAACACTGATGTTAATATGCTGGTTTTCCTTTGGCCAGTATGTTCTTGTATCTCTTTTCCCATCCCTTTACTTTCAAAGTCTATTTCTTTATGTTGTATATGTTTCTTTTGTGTGTATCAGTGAGGATGGACCATGCTATGTGGTGATAATAAACAATTCTAATATTTCAGCAGCTTACAATAGCAAATAGTTATTTCTCTTTTGAGCCACATGTCCCCCAAGGTTCCACAGGGGCCTCTGCTCCATCTGTCCTTACCATAGGTCCAGAGCAGCCACTCCCTGTAGTATTGCTAGAGGACATAGCAGAAGAGAGGAAAAACTTGATATGTCCTGCACTGGATGCTAATGTTTCCACCCCACTGTGACACACATAACTTCAGTTTATGCAAAATTGGTCATAACAACTTCCAGAGCCAAATCTCACCAAGGAACAGGTGACTGAAATACAAACCACAAGTCCAGAATGAGAATAAGAAATATTTAGTGAGCTACATTAATAACTGTCATGGCTGATATTTAAATTGTTAAAATAAAACTCTGTGTGAAAGGCAGCATTAAGAGTATTATATTATTATATTTATTATATATTTACTGTGAATAATAGTATATGAAGTAATTTTTATTTTATACTTACCTTGCTTTTATTTCTCTTATCCATTTCCTTTCCTCTCATTTGTTGGGGGTAAAGAATATATATACAATTTCTATTTTTACTTGCTAATCCTTAGATTTTAATAAGTACATTTAATGCAGCAAACCAATATTTCTATATCACAACTCAAAATATAGTAATTCTATGGAATGTCCTCCATTGTCTGTGGTGTTATTGTCTAGTTTTTAAAAACTGGTTTTAACAGTCAATACTCTAGACTTATCACCCATTTTAACCATCATTTGCTTACTACTGCTTTTTATATCCTACCACTCATTTCAGGGTTTATTTTCTTCTAATTTGATTATAGCGAGTTATTCTTTTATCAAACATATTTGAAGAAATAACTTCCACTCATTGTCTGAAAGTGTCTTTATTTTGCCTTCTTCTCTTAAAAAGAAGTTTGGCTACTTCTAGAATTTTACACTGACCATTGTTTTCAATATAAAGTTATTTAGCACTTTGAAGATACCATCCCAGTGTCTTCAGATCTCCATTTTTTTATGATAAATTCATTATAAGCCTAATTATCATTCTTAACTTTCAATATCTTTCACCACCGGTGGCTGTGAAGACCTTCTCCTTGTCTTTGGTGTTCTGTAGCTCCACTGTAATGTGTTCACATGTAATGTATCCTACTTAGGATTCGTCAAGCTTCCTACATCTGAGACTTGATGTCTTTAAGCAAACCTAGAAAATTCTCTGCCATCATCTCTTTGAATGTTGCCTCTCTTGTCACTCTTTTCTTTCTGAAAATTGAATTTGCCATGTTTTCGACTGTCTAAATCTCTCCTGCATAGTGCTTACCTTCTCTTTCACATTTCAATTTATGTATTGCTCTATGCTACATTCCAGGTAATTTCCCAGATTTTATATTTTTGTTTGTGGATTTTTTTCTTCCACTATGTTTAATGTGACTTATAGTCTATCCTTTGAATTTTTAATTGCAGGTTTTTTTCCTTGTGGAAAAAGGCTTCATTTAGTTCTTTTGATTAATTATTCTTCATACACAGTGTCATGCCTTTCAGCAAGTTTTCTATTCCTTTTAAATAAATTAATAATTTCAGATAATCTCATTTCCTGGTTTCAGATGGTTCTATTCTAGCACTTAGGAGGGGATCTCGTCTTCCTACTGTGTGTATTCACTCGCTCTTATGGTGAATCATTAATTGCTTCATATCGTTTGTAGTGCTTTTCCTGAAAGTTCTTCTTGATGTTATTCAGACTGGCATTTTTTTTTTCCTAGATGGTGATTTCTCATAAAAAGTAACTCACAGTCTGATCTAGCAAACCATTAGGGACTCACCTCCACTACAAACTGCAAACATACACAAGTGTTGTATGAACTTTAATAACAGACCAGTATTTAAAACATATGTAAGGGAAAAAAGAGAGGGAGGGAGAAAACTCTTTTTTTGTCTTTAAGTTACCAGCTCTGAAATCCTAATTTTTTTTTTTTCAAGGAACCCAAGGATTTCACCTGTCTAAGACCAGATTTCATGTTTAATTACCGAGTTGAGATTCTGCACTAGCTGGCACTATAAATCTGATTGTCACTCTGTGCATGTGACAGGCTGGAGACTTGCTTCTTTTTCTACTCTTCACTGAGCCCTGGCTAGAGCAAGCTTCTTGCCGCTTGCCAGGTTGGTCCCGGTGGTTTTCCTAGGAAAGTGTTTTCACAGAGGGAGTAAGCAGCCTCAGTTCAAGCACCAGGCCTTGTGGAGTCAAAGTCCAGGCTTTCTGTCCACATGTGAGTGTTAGTACTTCAGCCCATCAACCGTAGGACACTTATCTAAGTCTCAATCACCCCACTATTCTATCAGGCTGTTGCTAAGTTAGCTGTGCGCTGACCACGAATTCACTCTGAATTCCTGACAACTGGAGATTCCTTCTGTGTACTTTTCCCTGCATATATGTTTTATAGACTGCTGCATTGGTATAAATCATCCAGAATTTCTATGTTGTGGCAAGAGGTCCAATAGATCAGGGCTCCACATTGCTGGAACCACTCAGAGCTTTACTTTCTGTGCAAGAAATCACCACTCAGGGAAAAATATCACCAATCTGTAATTACTTTTATGGAAGTTTATTAAAATACTGAATTTCCTCAATGAATAAAACTTGGAAATATGTATATAAATATATTAGAATGGTATCTACTCCTCCAAGTAAGAAAACTGCTCTCCATCACATCAGTCAGTGTTTACCTTTTGTGTCTCGGTCATGGCCACATTGTTCTAAATCTGTGTTTTAATAATGAAACTTTTCAAAATTAACATATGGAACTGCATTTTTGTTAAACTATTTACTTCTCATTTCTTGTTTCCAGGTTTCATTTAATATTATCCTTCACTGCAGCTACCATACTTTGTAGAAAATGCGTTCTCTTCCAGAGCCAAGGAAATGTAAAACAAAAATGACACACACACATGTCCCAAAAGTATCCATCTGTTCACTCACCCTTCTGGAATTTAGGAATTTTTTCATATACTAGTATGGAGACTTTTCTCCTTTAAGGCTTGTATATCTGATATTTTGTGGGACCTGGTAAATCCATAACATAGCATGAGATAAGTTCCAGGGAGTAAGATAACATTTGTTATTTACAATTCATTCAATCCCCTTGACAATTGAGTGTTATTTTCACTTTAAGAGAAATGGTAAAATGAATGGGAATGAAAATTAAGTGCTGGGAGTTGGCAAAATAGGACCTTTATGTTGGAGAATATTGAACACAGGGAAAATGACAAGTGACAGCCAGTTAGGAATTATATTTCATGGGAAGGTACTTCATAGCCAAATATAGACAGAGGGGATTACTGCTCTTGAAATACTGTTTTGGGATATTTCTTAAGATTTTTTTTTTCCAAATTGTTTGTTTTCCCTATAGCCAAAGGCCCAGAAAACCCATAGTAGTCCTGCTCCTTGCACCATTCAAGACCAGAGCTCTTGTGGAGAATACCCCTCCTACCCACCCAGGAGGAAGTTGTATTTACTGAATCAACTCTAATTACAGCTTTAGCTGAGGTTGGGAGGTCAGGAGAAGCATGAATGCAACATTCTCAGAACAAAAACATGAGGTTGGAAAATTTGATCTGCTGAATATGTTTTCCCAACCCAAATATAAGTAGGCAGTCTATCTAAGGTTAATATAAATAATTATGCCTTTGGTGTATCTTCTATCTCATAAACATAAAAATTATGAAAACAATACAAAGGCAGGTACTAATACATGAACAGGACCAGAATAGGAATGAACTGAAGTACCATCTCGAGAACTGGACAATAATTTTGTCCTTTGTGACTTATATTAGAAATCGACCCACAAGGGATCGGGATCAGGAGAACAAAGCCACTTTAATATGGTAGAACTGATGGTTCTGATATGTCTATGGCAAGGGCAGGCATGGTTGACATGTAAGTTGATGTAAATTTGGCAATTCATTGCTAAAGCTTGAAGCATGGATCTAAACCTTGATCCATTCAAAAGACATATCTAAGGATATATGAAGTAATCCTATCAGTATTGTCTATATGGAAAATTTTTTTAAAATAACCCGAGTTCAATTAGGTTGGTTAAAGAATTGTCAGTAATTGTTAATAATTATTTATAACCTGTTAATAATTGCAAAGCAATTTACATAATAGTTCGCACAACACAGGGAAATGCATCAGTTAACCTTTACTTTTGTCTACCACTGCTTCTCCAGACTTTATCACGTAGATAGAATTCCTCTAGAAACAGGGATCCATATATTTTGTTTCAATTTTTTAAATCATTCTTAGCATGTAATTCTCCAAACTTAGAACTTGTTTTTAGGAGAAAACATCTCTATTTATCTAACTTGGGCCTTCTGGAGGTAGATGGTCTAGAAGGGCCTCCCTCTTGCTGTGCTCAATTTCCTCACCTTTCCCCCATTTTCCTATTTTATGAACTGTGGCTCTAACTTTTTCAGGGCTTCAGTGGGGGAGGAGAGAGGTAAGAGAGGTAAAAGTTTTTTGAATGGTTCTTTTTTTTTTAATTTTTTATTTTTTATAAACATATATTTTTATCCCCAGGGGTACAGGTCTGTGAATCACCAGGTTTACACACTTCACAGCACTCACCAAAGCACATACCCTCCCCAATGTCCATAATCCCACCCTCTTCTCCCAAACCCCCTCCCCCCAGCAACCCTCAGTTTGTTTTGTGAGATTAAGAGTCACTTATGGTTTGTCTCCCTCCCAATTCCATTTTGTTTCATTGATTCTTCTTCTACCCACTTAAGCCCCCATGTTGCATCACCACTTCCTCATATCAGGGAGATCATATGATAGTTGTCTTTCTCTGCTTGACTTATTTCTCTAAGCATGATACGCTCTAGTTCCATCCACGTCGTCGCAAATGGCAAGATTTCATTTCTTTTGATGGCTGCATAGTATTCCATTGTGTATATATACCTCATCTTCTTGATCCATTCATCTGTTGATGGACATCTAGGTTCTTTCCATAGTTTGGAAAGGGGCACGTGCCCCTTTGGATCACTACGTTTGTATCTTTAGGGTAAATACCCAGTAGTGCAATTGCTGGGTCATAGGGCAGTTCTATTTTCAACATTTTGAGGAACCTCCATGCTGTTTTCCAGAGCGGTTGTACCAGCTTGCATTCCCACCAACAGTGTAGGAGGGTTCCCCTTTCTCCGCATCCTCGCCAGCATCTGTCATTTCCTGACTTGTTGATTTTAGCCATTCTGACTGGTTCTTTAATGGAAGGGACCATGCTCCTGGGGTCTGGCTGGAGGTTGAAGCTTTCTTTCTTTGCTGGGCCCTGCACTGAACTTCTGGGAGCTCTCCCCTGGATTCATTTGATTGCATTTTCCCTGACTTTGCACGTGTTCCCTAAAATTAGTCACCATCCTCATAGCAGCCCACCAGCAGTCTGTAAGTCCCAGGATGTCCAGGAAATCCTCTTAGGCTGCACTGAAGATGGCCCCACCAGTTCTTGCTATCTGTGAGGCCACATATGGCCCATGGGAAGCACCCACCTACCTTGCCCTCTGAAGGCAGGCAGACCCAGCCTAGTTCAAGTAGCTCATCTCAGCTTTTAAGTTTTCTAAGCAGAAGTCGGTCATCCATCTACTAGGTCTCTGCAACTAAGGAGAACACATATCAAATCAATTATGAGTGGTCCTTGAAGCTTCTCTCTCCTTTTTTTATTTTTTAAGATTTTATTTATTTATTTGTCAGAGAAAAAAAAAGCACAAGCAGGGGGAGTGGAGACAGAAGGAGAAGTAGGACTCAGTCCCAGGACTCTGGGATCACGACCTGAGTCAAAGGCAGACACCTAACTAACTGAGCCACCCTGGTGTCCCAAAGCTTCTCTATTTTAAACAACTGGAGGTCAAGTGGAAAGCATCCTACTCCCCATCTCCTAGTTGGAATGGGGGTTCTTACATCCCACTAACTGCTCTATTCAGTGAAATCTTTCTAAAACCTTTCCTAATCTCTATTTCTGCTTTTATATCCTTGATGTGAGGGAGAGTCCTAAGAACCAGGAAATGAATCTTTTAACATCTCCCTCGAAATTCCTACCACATGGAATATATTGTTTTCAACTTCCTTTGTCTTTGCCACATATTGCATCTCTATATCTTCATGGAAACTACATGCCACATAGGGGGACATGAATGGCCTTTATCCAGTAACTCCCTAATTTTTGATCAAGACACTGTCAAAGCTTTGGAGGAGACTTTATGTATAGAAAGGGAATTCCTGAAGTTAAATTTGTGGGCAAGGTCTTATACATCTGAATTCCTGTGCCAGAAAAAAATAAAAAAGTGAAGGATACAATTCCTCCTTGCAAGAGGGAAAAAGCAAAAACACAATGATAAGTGGGAGAAAGTGCATGGCTAAGTAACATGGCTTCAAAAAAATTCATAGAAAAAGGATGTCTACTATTTAAATGTAATAGTCTTTACATCCTGAAGTGAAGAGGGCTACATATCAAAAAAATCCTTGTATGGATGATTTGTTGTTACTGTCGAGTCAAAGAAAGAACCCGATTTCCACATTTGGGTCTATGGCCAGAACAAAATAAAGCAACAGCTGTAGGCTGAACAGTAGAGAATGGAATTTAGAAGAAACAGGAAGTCGGAGTCACAGGTGATCATTAGAATGTGAGATTCTGGGAAGTTGCCAGAATCCTGAGAAGAGCAATGAAATGAAGGACCAAGGCATCTTATCTAGATAATAAGGAGCAGAGAGACCCATTTGACATCTGGCTTATACATATAAGTATACATATTAAAATGTCTGGAAGTTGTTAACTGTGGTTATTGCTAGATGGTGGGATTACAAGAAATCATTATTTTCTTTCTTTTTTTCTTTGGCTAATATGTATTTCTTAGGTTTCCTACCATGTTTTTGTAATTAGAAAAAAAGCAAATTTGAGTTTAACAGAAAAGAAAAAGAAAAAAAATATGAATCCGAATCAGGTGAGCTAAGGAGACAGAAATCTACAGGCTGTACCTTGACAAGTTCATCCTAGCTATAATGTGCTATCCTGCTAGGTATTACATTCTAAAATGTAAAACAATAGATTTCTATTTTGTTTTATATGTGCATCAGTCTCCAAAATTAATTAACATGTGTTCACTCTGAATATGCTTACCAAAAATATAAAAATAAACCATAAATTTCCACCCCTCCACGTTGATCAGAAACACAGGACTTGGAGGGGATGTGCTAGTGCCCTATCCCCTCCTGGAAAAGGACTTAGGTCAGGAAAGTGTATTTCCCCAGAAGAGGTAGGGGGAGAACAATAAAAAGCTTTCACCTCTTCACTCTGGTTTTTTAAAAAGTCAAAGATGATACCCAGGTAATATAGTAGTAAGAGGTTGGGCTCTGGAGTCTGCCTGCCTGGATTAGAATCGTGGCATTGCCACTTACTAGCCAGGAACATGTTTCCTAACCAGTCTCATTTATAAAATGAGGGTCATTAGAGGACCTTCCTCACGGGTTACTATGAACATAACTATGCTAATATGTGCAAAGCACTTGCCTCAGTGCTCAGAACATACTGATGATCACTCAATGTCAGCTCTAAGGACTGGTACTAAGTCATGTAGCTCTGCTGTCGTATAAATCTCCAGCTGGCACCCCACTCCCTCCTAACTTGTTTCCTTTGTGGGACCTCACTTGTTGACCACTGAGAACCAGTTTTACTCCTTCTTGTCCAAGATGGGGGTTCTTGATTTATTGAAAGTCTTTAGGGTCAGCCTTTGGAGTCCAGACTGAGCTGCCAGGTCACCCAGATATCTTGCACTACTTTGCAGAATTTCTGCAGAGGTAAGCCCCTGTTGTGGACTATAAAATTCCTGATATGGGGCCTTTGATGAACTGTTTGGGTTGGAAAGATCAGGAAGGAAGGAGAGGATCTTAGGCATTCTTAAAATCCAAGAGAGCTAGGTTCTTTGAGAGCTGCTTCTGAGATGCCTGCATGTGTTTCAATCTCTTCTGTCACCAAAAGTGTGCCTCTGAATGCAAATGTAGATATTGTTTACTGTTGATAACCTGTTTTTTTTTCTACAGTCTCTTCATTTTGTTTTAATAATAAAGTCCAAAGTCAAATAAATTAAAATTTTTTTCCTAGCCTGGCCACAGAGAGGAATAATTATGTATAGATAGGCTAAATTTGTCATTAACTATGCTGGATAAATTCCCCAAGTGGGAATTTTTATTGGCCCATTTTAATGTGGAAGTCCAAGTTCAGATAAAATAACTTACCCAAAAGAACAGGTAGGAAAAAGGGCTACTTTTTCCCTCTAATTTCAAGATATTTTTAAAATATCCTTTTATAATTTTTGTTAAAGATTTTATTTATTTGACAGAGAGAGATCACAAGTAGGTAAAGGCAGGCAGAGAGAGTGGAAGGGAAGCAGGCTCCCTGCGGAGCAGAGAGCCCGAGGTGGGGCTCGATCCCAGGACCCTGGGATCATGACCTGAGCTGAAAACAGAGGCTTAACCCACTGAGCCACTCAGGCGCCCCTCTTTTTATGATTTTTTAAAATAAGGCTGGAGAAATACACTTTCATCCTCACCTCTTCTCTGTGAATGAGGGGAGGAAACCCAAAAATATTTAATTTAGCACCTTTGAGTGTTACATTATCTAGAATATGTCTGAAGACTCACTAGTTCCACATGAGGTTAATGGCTTGGAGGCAAGAAAGGAAAAAAGAAAAATGAAAACAAAAGAAAAGAAAGCTTCAGGTCAAGGAAGTTTGGGACATGTTGGATTAAATCAAATGAGATAAATTTATTTACTGTGGGAGTTCTCAAACTCTTCTACAGTCCTATGTAGGTCTTTAAAATTGTCTTATGGAGTACTGTGTTTCTCAGAGTAATCTGGGAGAGTTCTACTCTATTCCCATTTGGTAGAAACTTTCAATATATTTGACAGACTGTACAAAACATTTTGGAATGACACGGGAAGGGAGCTAAAATATAATGGCAGTGAGTTTTCAAAGAAGCTGTTGATGTTAATAATAGAGTTAGTGTTATGAAAAGTCTGAAAGTGGTGATCCAGTGAAAACCAGGTGAGAAGCTTCCTGGATCGTGTGTGTGTGTGTGTGTGTGTGTGTGTGTGTGCGCGCGTGCATGCGTGCGTGTATATCTAAGGATGTACATGTCTGTTTTAACACAAGAACATAATAGCTTTTCATTTTTTCATTGTTTATCATGTTTTGACTCATGTTCTTAGAAGAGCGTGCAGCATGTTATTAAAAAGGTGGCACAAGCTGGTTCTTGAGGAATGATCCTGGTGAGATGAGGCAAGATAGAAGCAGCGCGTATAAGGGGGAAAAAGAGTGTAAGGGAAAGTAGTGACTTCTCAGCAGACAAAGTTTTTCTGTCCTTTTGTTTTGTTTTTCCTCATGGCTGTTGTGGGAAAACAGGAGTAGTAGAGGTTTTTTGGCACACACTTAAAAAAAATTAAAAGTTTTTATTTTAAAAGAATTTTAGATTTATAGAGAAATTTTGAAGAAAATACAGAACATTTCCATGGCCCCAGACTCAGTTTCCACTATTATTAGCATCTTATACTAATATGGTACATTTGTCACAATTAATCAACAAATATCCATATCTGTGCATTATTATTAATGGGAGTCCATACTATAGTCTATTTCCTTGGTTTTCATTTACTGTCCTTTTTCTGTTCTGGGATCCCAGCCAGGATAGCACATTACATTTACTTATCCTATCTCCTTGGGTTCCTTCCTCTTGGCTATGGTAGTTCCTCAGACTTTTCTTGTTTTTTGATGATTTTCACAGTTTTGAGGAGTACTTATTAGGCATTCTGTAGAATATTCTTCAACTGGGGTTTGTTGTGGTGTTTTCTCATGATTAGATGGGGCTTATGCGTTTGAGGAGGTAAACCACAGAGATTAAAGTGCCATTCTCCTCACATCTTTAAAGCTGCCAAGTAGAGAATGGCAAACTGTGGAAAACACTATATGTTCACCAAAACCTATTTCTGTTTTTGCCTAAGTGCATAGTTAGACTATATTTCTTTTTTTATTTATTTATTTTCAGCATAACAGTATTCATTATTTTTTCACCACACCCAGTGCTCCATGCAATCCGTGCCCTCTCTAATACCCACCACCTGGTACCCCAACCTCCCACCCCCCCGCCCCTTTAAAACCCTCAGATTGTTTTTCAGAGTCCATAGTCTCTCATGGTTTCTTAGCCTCCCTTAAAGTTAGTGAGGCCATGAAGCTGGTTTCTGGATAACAGAATTCTTAAGCTTTGCTCACAACAAACCCCATGGATTTTCCACATTATTTTTTCATTCTTCACCCTCTGGTCAAAGGCAAAGATTCCAGTGGAGAATCTGAAACCCTAGGAAATGGTAGAGGTGACAAGGACAGGTCCTGGCTCTCTGAATGACCTTGTGGAGCACAGCCCTAAGTGGCCTACAGTGCACTGTGATATGAATGAGAAATTAACTTTGTTATGTGAAACCACTGAGGTTTAGAGATTCAAAGTGAATCCTTCCCTGAGTAACACAGAGGTGATCAGGATGAAACTCTCAGCCAGTCACAAATGGTGAAGAATCTGTCTACAAGGGAGACTGCCTATCCCTTTGACAATCTGGCCAGTTAGGGTGTTTTCAAAGAGAGAGCCAATCTTATGAGCATCTCTTCCTTTCAGCAATTCCTTCCAGGCCAGAGACCTCCCAGAAACAGTAGACCTTCAACACCATTTGTGAGGTGATGTTCCAACTGAAAGCAGAAACCATGCTGATAAGGGGTCTTTCCTGAGCTTGTCCCTCTTGGTGCACCCCCACCCCTATTTCCACACACATGCAGTGCCTAGCCAAGGGACATTTTGTGTCGTGAATGTTGGCATTCAAAAGAGGAAGCAGTTAAAGTATTTGGGGGACTATATGACACCGGATTTGGGGGTTAAAGCAGCAAATCTAGAAATAAATTCACTCCAAATGTGCTTTTTCCATACTGTGTTCACTCCGAGTCTGCCATGTCTCAGCGAGTTCATTGTCTGAAGGGCCCCGCCTGCCCCTGCCCCACCCCGACAGTCTTGTTACCTCAGTGCAGTTGAACAGAAATGACCTGGTGCCAGTGTCACCTGAAGGATGGGACACTGAAACACCCATTTATTTCTACATAGCCCAAATCTGGGTGATAGTAAGAATCATCTGGGGAGCATTGAAAAATATGGAAATTGGAGGGAGGGTGCCTGGATGGCAGATTTGGTTAAGTGCCTGCCTCTTGATTTTGGTTCAGGTCGTGATCACAGGATCACAGACTTACATTGGGGTCTGCACTCAGCAGACTCTGCCTCATATTCTCTTCCCTCTCCCCCTGCCCCTCCCGCTCATGCTCTCTCTTTCAAAGATTCTGACTCACAGGTCTAAAAGGAAGCCTGAGAATCTCTATTTTTTTTTTCAATGTTACAGGAGGTAATGATCAGCCGTTTGAAAACCTCTGTTCACAACCACTTTCAGTAATAGTCTGACACACTAATTAGTAATACACTAATTTATTTCACTGAATCAATTGCTTAAAATTAAGCAATTTAATGTGTGTGTACACATACACACACCATCAAATCAATGCGAGGTAAAAATTCTGTTCACTCCACTATCAATCCATCTTTCTCTCTCTTTTTTTAAAAATATTTTAATTATTTATTTGCCAGACAGAGATCAGAAGTAGGCAGAGAGGCAGGCAGGGGGGGGGGCGGGAAGCAGGCTCCCCACTGAGCAGAGAGCCCAATGCGGGGCTCTATCCCAGGACCCCGGGATCATGACCTGAGCCGAAGGCAGAGGCTTTAACCCACTGAGCCACCCAGGCACTTCTCTCTCCCTTTTTTTTTTAACTTATGAGAGCCTCTTGTCTGAGCAACACCTCTGTTCCACTATCCCTTCTCTCACCCCTAACTCCTTCAATGACCATCAGACTTCTGGGAAGAAAGTCTTCTCAAGGATAATGGTTCACATCAATATCTCCTGCCTACAATTTTATTTATTTCTCTTTTAATTAAAACAAAGTTCAGGCTACAGCAATGCTTCTCTTTTTTGTTTTTGAAACATGACAATTTAGAAACAAATGGATTACCAGCATCCACTATACGTGGAAAAATTGTATGCAATAAGCTTTCATTTGATCGTCTTCAGTTTCTCCAACCTGTTCCTACAGATGCTGTCGACGCATGAAGGGTATGTACGACCTACCTATACGGTCTAATGTATTCTATCTGGAATTCAGAAAGTTTAGTAAAAGTTTTCTATCTGGAATTCAGAAAGTTTAGTAAAAGTTTTCTTAGGGGTTCTGTGTTGCTATACAATTCTCCCTAGTTTCATTTTTCCTTGTTTAAATAACCACCTCTTGAGTAATGAGTTCAAACTGATTGCTAGGATTAATGTCAAGTTTGGTACTTTCCCCTTCAGTGATTATCAGCTCCAGCCTGGCAAACCCCCATGTCCTCTCAGTTCCCCCAAAGAAACTAGAACTTGCTAGGAGAGGCTGGGTTCTTTAACAGTTTTCAGATCCCTCTTATCATTATTTATTAGGGTGTTCCAATATGGAAATTATTGCTAATTGACTGAAAAGGTGAAAATAAAAGATCCCTTCTCACTTACTAAATTTTATGTGAGACTAGGGGAAGGATGTATGATTGTATTAATAAAAATACCTAAATTTGATGTTTATTTTAAAAAGAGAGAGAGTAATATATATAATGATCAAACTTTTATTAAGGAGTCCCTGGAAGTTTTATCAGAATATTTGACATACCAAATAACTCTATCTCCCAGTCACATACGCATACATACACACATGTACTCAAATAGAGCCACTTTAAAGAAATTTTTGCAATAATTAGATTCACATGAAATTGCAAAGACTATATAGGTAGGTCGCACATACCCTTCATCTAGTTTGTTCCAATGGTTTTTTTCTTCTGTAACTATAGTACAGTATTAAAACTGGGATATAGACCCTAGTACATATAATATGTTACACACGTTTTGAAAAATATGAATGAATGAATGAATGAATGAATGAATGAAAATTAAAAATCTTATCTGCTTATCCACAGAAAGCTTCCTTCTCAGAAGCCAAACTGACTCACTGACTTTCACTGAATCGGCATCAAGTCACAACTGCTTTGTTGTGTCAACCCAAGTTGATAGAGTCAGTCAAGTGTTTTGGTTTGTCTTTGAATTGGGTTATAGTTGCCCAAAGGAAAAAAAAACCCTGACTGGAAAAAGTGATTCAAAAAAAAGAAAAAAGAGGGGTCCCTGCGTCACTCAGTTGGTTAAGTGTCCAACTCTTGATTTTGGCTCAGGTCATAATCTCAGGGTCGTGAGAAAAAGTTCCACCCTGGGCGTGGAGCCTGCTTAAGATTCTCTTTTTCCCCCTCACTCTTTGCCCCTACCCTCCAAAATAAAAGGAAAAATTATCAAGCTAATTTCAGATGAAGTATGTTTCAGTTATCTGTGCTGTGAAATAAACTCAGAATATAGTAACTTTTTAAAAAAATCCCATTTATTTAGCTCACAAATCTGGGCAATTTGTGCAGGGTTTAGTAGAGACAGTTTCTCTCTGCTCCACTGTATCACTCCATATCAGCTGGGAAGGCTCAAAGGCCAGCAGTTTCCTGTGGACTCTGCTTGGCTGGCAGGCTTATGGCAGAGTAGGGGTGGGTCTTGGAATCATCTGAACGCCCCTTCAGCCACAACTGTATTTCCCTGCTCTGCAGGAAAAACTCGTAGAGCTGGGAGTTGGGACACTTGTCTTCTCAGGCATCTGTGTCACTCGAAGATGTGCTCTCTCCCCAGGATGCCTCCAACAGACAGCTTTAGGGAAGCTGGACTTCTTATATGTCAGCTCAGGGCTTCCAGAGAGAGAAACTTAGGGAGACAGAGAGAGCATGCAGCTACATATGCTTTATGGCCTAGCCTTGGAAGTCGTGCAGCCTCACATCCACAATATTTTATTCATTGCAGCCAGTCACAAAGGCCTATGCGATTTCATGGAGAGGGGATTTAGACCTACCTTTTGGTGGAAAAAGAGCAAAGTTTTAGAAGAGCATGGAAAACCAGAAATATTGTTATGATAGATCAAGAACATAAATTAGTGAAAACAATCTAAAATTAATGTTTTCCCTTTTTTAAGCAACTAAATATGCCATGATCAAAATGTTATCAAGTAGCCACTTGAAATTCTGTTAGAATATTTGCCCTCCTAAATTGGCTCAACACTGCACACACACACACACACACACACACATACATATCATATACACATATAATACCTATACATACACATGCACATATAAATGTATACATATACATGATTTTTTATTATACTTTTATCTATGTCCTCAGCCAAAGCTTCTTTCTCAGAAGTCTGAACTGACTCACTGGCTATCAATGAATTCAACATCAAGACACAACAGTCTCCAATGTGGATGCAGGCTGGTGGGTTCAGCCAAATTGTTTTTCGGTCATCTATGAACTGGGTTATGGATCCCAAGAGAAGGAATTGAAATCATCAAACTAATTTCACATGATGTACTAAGAAGAACACAGTACCACATGAAAGAGCTTAGTGATTAGTTTACCAAGCCATCTCGCTCTATGTAAATGACCTGTGATAAATGACTGGTCAGCCAAAGGAGCAGAAATCATGTATTATTTCTGCAGTTTAAAGTGAAATGCCATTTGTATTTATCATTTTTCTGAAACAGCACAGTAGATTGTGTGGGACAAAACTTTCTGCAAACACTTAAGTAACTCTGAAAAAAAAAAGTAATGTAAGCTTTTATCAGAGGTTCTTCACTTGGATTATCAGTGGTGACTTACAGGTGGTGTCATTGTGCAGGCAACTGTGTAACTCACACAGAAATTTACAAGAATTCTGAATGTGGAAATACTTAAATAAAGTCAAGCTCTCTTGCCTTTCATTTAGAATCTTTATTATAGATCCTGAGAGTCAAAAAGTACACCCTCAGCTCTAGCTTGAAGCATCTCCTGGTTTTGCATTCTTTTGGTTTATTTTCATTTTTCTTTTAGTTTCTCTGGATAGAAGATTAGTGTAATTGGATGAATGGGTGGCAGTCTCCTCACCTAAAACTTACATGAGTCTTAGGGCAACTCTGTCCAGAGAGAATGGAAGTAACCACAACATAAATGAGGCCATTCTATATGATATTTCTTACAAATCAATATTACCTAGTGAATTCACCATTGAGGGCCTCAGATAACTGTCATTTATCATTTTTTGAGCACTTGCTATGTGGCGTGCTGACAACTTTGGTAATATCGTCTTTCTGATAATGACAAATTTCTGTGCAGCTGCTGTTATTATTCCTGTATTACAGGTAAAGAGACCAACACTCCTGGAAACTGAGTAACTTGACCAGGATCACAGAGTAGTGGAGTTAAGTTGAACCTAGATCCATCAGACATGAATGCTCCGCTAAGCCATTATAGTGCACCGCCCTTTACAGAGACTAAAAAAACCAACAAGAAAGAAAGAGAGAGAGAGAGAGAGAGAGAGAGAGAGAAAGAGAGAGAGGAAGGAAAGAAAGAAAAACACAGTAAGGAGTTTGAAAGGTGACTGGAAGAAGCAGAGAATGTGAATGTGAGCTAATTAAGTCTGGAACCTCATGAGGGGTAGAAGTAAATAGTTCAGAGTGAGAGAAAGTTCACTGGGACTAATGAGGGAGGGTCCCTGGTCCCTGGAAAGAGTCTGGTTCCTGGAAATTTCCACACTTGAGAAACTGCCAGCCGAGCAGTGAATGATTAGGATTCACACACATTCGGTTGGGCTTCCTCAGTTATTGGTTGACCTGGGGCTACACTCAAGAAAGATACGGGAGTAGAACTGAAATGAAACAGGGAAAAGAACATAAAATACAATTCATGAAAAGAACTGGGTGTAATTCAGAGGAAAGACAGTGGTTTCAGAGTTACACTGTAAAGGGAAAAAAATGAGCTGGTTTGGGGTTGGAACAGCAGAAGTGCTCCCACTAATGTCTTCCCGGCGCCTCCTGTGTGTACACAAATGTGCATCTGTGAGTTTGTCTTCCGGGTGGGCTATATGTGGGTGGGTCTGCCCTGTCCAGGTTCAGCTGGCAAGGTGGGGGACTACTTACATTGTTTCTGTCCCATGGGATTAGGATTCTCTCACTTTTCTCACCTCATTTTATCTTATCTGCTTTGCTTTAAACCCTCTGACACCATGCTTTGCAAACTTTAATGTGCTTATGAATCACTTGGGAAATAGTGTTAAAGTGCAGATTCTTCTCTAGTAAGTCTGGGTTGAGGCCCGAGTTTCTGTATTTCTAACATGCCCCTAGCAGCTGTGGGTGCCCTAGCTGGGGAACAACACTTTGAGTCATGGGGTTCTAAAAAATAATATCCCCCCAGCATGAGAGAATGAGATGATTTCTTTCTCCCAAGAAAACACTTCTGTTTTGTCACTACACCTCATTTTCTGTATGTTCTAACTTGTGGCTAAGGCTGAGGACAGGATGGACAGCAGGTGCCACACCAAATCCCAGGCCTGTTCCCAGGCCTGTTTCTCCCCTAACCCCTCCTCCCTTTGCCTGACTCCATCTGGATGGCTGGCTTTCCTTCCTCTCCAGAGGGAATTCTACTGAAACAGCTGCTTCCTCCTCATGTGTATCCACCAGTGTTCTTATAGAACGCTTAGAATCTAGAGCTTGGAATCGAGCATGAGAAATCAGCTGCCCTAGGCTTCCACCCTCAGTAAGTAGATGTTTAAACCATTCAGAAGGAGAGAGGGGCCCATTTTCCTCACCTGACCCACCATCCTTTCTTTTGTATTTTTTTCACTGTTCAAATTTTCAAGCATCAGCATGGGCCTGGTTCAGTTCAAGACTCAGTCACCAAGACCATTTTTGGATTAATTTGGTTCCAGGTCAAACATTCCAATTTCACACATTTATCCCATGATTTCCTAATGCTATCAAATGACACATCGTTTTATTTTTTTTCCTTTTGTTTTTCTCTTTCAACTAATTTATTTAATGGGTCCAAAATGGGTGATTAGACCATAAAAACATGTGGTATCCTAATTGGATTTTGAAAATGTGTAAACATGGCCCTCCAGTGGCTTCCTATTACCATCTGGACCAAATAGAAACTTCTGACCATCGATTCCAACTCTCCTCTGCCTACCCCACTCTGGAGCCCCTCTCGTTTGTTACTTCTCTTCTCCAGGGTCTCTCTGCTCCAATGTGTCTGGGCTTGGTCTTTTTCAGAACCCTTTCCTCAAGGTCTGCCTTAAGACTTCTGCCTGAACTGGTCTACAGACGAGGAACAAGATCTCGCTATTCATTTTCTACACATTTCAGAAGGGTTTACAGATGGTAGTTCAAGATCTATTCCTTTTGGAGTATTTTCAAAATTAACCCCATCCATTCTTTGTTACACTGTGGTCCTTCATTTACTTCAGTGCCTTCCAATTATTTTGGAAAAGAATTGTGTTTTCCTTATGTATTCTTATGTGGCTCACTGAGTCATTAAGGGACAGTGACAGCGTGTTTCTTTTGGGTTGGGTACTAATCTGGGTACTGCAGATCACAGTGAATAAGCAGGCAAGGTTCTTAATATCAAAAGAGTTTACATACAGGTTTGGGAAGGTGGATAGTGAGCAGTAAACAAATAAAGGAACCATAATTTCAGATGGTGAGGAAGTACTTACTGCTGGATGTTCTGAGACTACAGAGCAGGGAGTCTGCTTCCTTTTCGTCTGAACTCTCTCTCTGATTCCATAGATGTGCACATCAAAGCTTGCATGTGGACAAAACATGTTGAGCACATCTCAAGGGAAAGATCTTCTTGAGATGGGTTATGTCTGGGAAAATATCACTGAGGAGACTGGTGATCAATTTCATTGATGAGAAGGTCTCTCTCTTTAGTCTTCAGCATAGCCAAGTTTTAGAAACTTCAATGTCTCATCAGTTTCTCAAACTTAATTAGACTCATCTGGGGCACTTGTTTCAGATGTAGGCCCAGATGTTCCAGTGCAATTGACCCTTGGACTGTATAATAAAACACTGCAACACTTTAAGTGATAATCAAAACACTGAGATGGATGGATGAATGAATGCATGGGAGGAAGGGAGGAAGAGTGGCCAGGAGGAAGGATGGATACATGAATGGACCCAAAGGTTTTTAGGCTATAAATTAGTAGCCAGACTCACAAGAGGATTTTAAGCAAGTGGGCATATGATACAACATAGGACTACGACTCTAACTGTGTGCTGTGGCCCTGAGACTATGCTTTGAGAAGATAAGCTCGGTTCGATCTCCTTCCTCTAATTTTCATGAAGCAAATGCTTATTCTTTGAGCTCTAGGTATAAAAATCATTTTGAGAATGAATAATTAAAATAGACTGTGCTAAATGTAATCTTTCAATTGTCCATCAAAATAGTTACATTTTTAGAATCACATATTTCCTGAATAAGTCACTTTTACCAATTTTGCTGTCAGAACAAGATATTTAATTCCACTGGAGATAAAGATAGCCCTCAGGAAGCCTCAAGATCCTCAAGAAACCATACTGTATTAGGACCAGACACTTCTTCCCCTGAGGGTGGCTGAGAGGCAATAGGACAGTCCCACTTTTGCCAGGAACCGTCCTACCAGGCTCTCCATAGCCTGGAAAAGATGTCAGGAGAGGGGAGATGCTTAGCACGGGCCTTGTGGGAATTGCAATGCATGTTCTAACCCCTAACTGAGAAGCAGGGGAAAGTGTGTTTCCCCTTTTGAAATGGATTGAGGGGGCTCTTAGAGAGTCATTCATAATGACTGAGGTATCCACCATAAGGAGAAACTGACCTCATATTCTCCACCTGGAGGCTTCCAGAGCTTCCAAAGTTGGCAGACCCTTCTGCAACATGTCTCCATGGAGGAATAGGTGCCAGACTTTTGGGCAGACCCCAATGTGTGCCTCTGAGATATGCCACAGGCATACAGAATCATGCAATCTGTGACCCTCTTGCATCCTAGAAATTTCTGAAGACATTAGAACTTGGAAGGACTGCTGCAGAAATGCCTGGGAAGGGCAGGGTGATCTCTAAACCACCTAGTTGTTTGTTTGTTTGTTTGTTTTTTCCCCATCCCTGGGTGATGTGAAAAAGGGCCCCAGCCTTTCATTGGCTTCAACTAAAGGAGCTCAAACATTAGTGGAGGAGCTGGAGCCATGATTTTCCTCTAGTATCCACCAAGTAAAGAGCTGGAATTTCCACACAGGATTGATGGAGGACAAGGCTGCTTTGGGGAGAGTGGGACCAGCTCAAAAACACACATATGCCACCTATGTGACACCAGTAGTAGTAGACAGAATCAGGAAGAATGATAACAATGTCCGAAGGTTCCTCCCTACTGAGGGCAAGTAGACAAGGAGGGATTTTTCTGGGCCCCTAGCCCTCCTTCAGGCTGCCTGAGGAGCTGGGTCTAGAGGAGGGAGGGGACAGTATTGATCCAGAGCCAGATCTTGCCCCCCACCCTCTTTGTAAGCAGCCAGAGTCACAGCTCTAGCTGTAAATTGGATATGCAATTAAGGGTTTAAATTAAGCCACACTAAGTTTTAATTACCAAATGTGACCAGGAAGTTATGGAATACGCCCAAGATTTTGTTAAAGGAAAAGAAAATAGTGGATTCTACAGAGCACAATCGAACACAGAAATTTTAAAAAATACATAAAACTATTTCATTTTTCTTTGGATTTCAGTTGCAATTCCTTCAAGATCCCATTGTCATAAAAGCCTTTACTTCAAGTAATTTTTGTTCTCTCATGGTCAAATAATCCAAGAATGTTAATTTCCCATTTTATTTTCTCTCTTTTTGCATATTTCTGGGGTTACATAATGTAGTTTCACCCATTGACCACCCCACATTAAATCTTTCATCAAAAGTTCAAAGTCAAGTATTTGGTCATTTGCAAGAGAATCTATCTGGCATTGAAATCTAGGTCTCCAGAGTGAGGGGATTAGATGATGTGCCAAGCATTGCATCCGGTTCCCTGGGTGATCTCCTAAGGCGTGCACACAGCAGGAACAATACTCCAGCCAGACTCAGAGAGGAGCACATGAGTTCCCAATCGGAACACATGCTTGAGACTACCCTTGTTTGTATTTAGCCACTCTTGTATATACATAGTTTTACTCTGGATTAAGGGGGCCTTGACTTAATGTAAAAATGCCTTTGGAAAAGCCTGTTCTACAGAGGCAATCTCAACGGATCAAACAGGATTGTGCAGCCTAATCAGTGCAGTAACAGTAAGTCAAGTTAGTGTACAAGTCAAGGAAGGAGACCCATTATTTTGATATCATGACTCTTGAGCCCAAACCTTTGTTTCCTTGTTACCAAAGCTAAAACCAAGAAAATGCATTTTAAAATAAAATAGCATTTATGTTTCTGCTCTTTAATTTTAAAAATAAATTATGAACCTCTAAGCCTAGTATTTTCCCTTATCAAAATGAAAAATTCTTTCTGGAGCCTCCCTCAGGCCCTTCTCCTTAAAATTTATATCAGTACATAACTAATCAAGATGTATGTTATAATAGATCACTTCGGTGGGTATTTATGTAGCTTTCAGAAATCACTTCACAATCTTAAAATAGTTATTCTTCAATCAGCCAAGGTATTCATTCAATCAATAAATGCCATTCCATGTGATCATTGCTGTGACTGCCAAACTATGCAATCTTAAAATGTGGGGTGGGGGTGGGGGGTGGTTAAAGAACAAGAGGGGTGAATATCCAGGACAGGACCAAGTATTTTTATGGCAGGAAGCCTTTCAGGTAGACTGGCCAGATTCCACATAAGTCCATTCATATCAGGAAGTCTTTATCATTGTCTTAAGCCTAGAAATCAATGGCCATCAATCCCTGGAGAGTCTGAAACCTGAAACAACCATATTTCTTTAAGCACCTTTGAAAAAGTGCTTAATTTTCCATGAGAACTCACCGTTTTGACCTCGCTCCTTGAATTCAAGGAAAGGGTGGAAAGTCGAGTCCAATAAACGGATAACATTCAGGAACTTCAAACTTCATTATTTCTGATGGCAACCCAAAGCTTTTACCATTGTAAAATAAAGGGGGGGGGGTTAGGTATTTTGCGTTCAAGTAGCTCTTTCAAAGAGGGGAATGAGAGCACGCAGCCTTCTTTACCCTGGTGAGAGCCTCATATTCTATATCTTGTGTCTTTGTTTTGAGTCCAGCCCCTGGTTGAGGGTCAGCTAAGGAAAGACAGAATGAGGTTCAAATTCTTTAATTAGTTTTGTCAGTGATTCTCTATGGTTGGCAATAAAAGAAATACTTTCTGGGAGATCAGGTTCTCCTCCTGGAACTTTGGATAGGATAAAGCCCTTGAAAGGCCAAGATCATTTTCAGCCCATTGTTCTAGCCTGTCTCTGAACTGAGCTTTTTGCTAAAGAGCTTTTGAGCCAAAATTTTTTATGTCATCTCCACAATCATGGCCCAGGGCACCGACAAGAATGTCTCTTCCAGATACTAACGCACAGAGATCTGCCTGCCATTTTAGAAGGGCTTCATAAAACAGTGTACTCTGTGAGCCAGCCAATTAGGGGAAAAAGATTTTTTGTTTGAGAATATTGTGAATGAACACTGCAGTCTGGGATACACATTTCCTGGAATGCTCAGAAGCCAAGTCCTCCAAAGATAAAGTACTTACGAAAGGATGAGGGCAACTCACGAAGGATGCTGAAACTCGTTTAGAAGTCAGTATTGGAGGGGAGGGGAAAAAAAAAACTTTCATAGATTCGTCTTTGAGATGGCCATACCCTTTCACACGAGCAAGTTCTATTCTCTAGTCTCTACACAGGATCATTTAGGGCTGAGCACGTAGCAGTAACCTTAAAAATAAGTTATTATGGGGCACCTGGGTGGCTCAGTTGTGAAGTGTCTACCTTTGTCTCAGGTCATGATCCCAGGGTCCTGCAATCTAGCCCCCCATCCGGTTCCCTGCTGAGCCGGAAGCCTGCTTCTCCTTCTCCTGCTCCCCCTGCTTGTGTCCCTCTCTCACTGTGTCTCTTTCTGTCAAATAAATAAATAAAAATAAAATCTTCAAAAAAAAAATGTTACTGCATTGATATGGTCATGTGCCAAAACAGAAATTCTTCATATGAGATAGGATAAAAATATGATTTCAGCTCCATCTCAGAAACGGGACAGTGCAAACTCAGGCAGAATCCACAAAGGAGAAGTGACCATGTCTTTCCAGCTTATGGAGCAGCTGGAGCATGTCTAAAAGGGACCACACCCACTGCCTCCTCAGTGAGTCATCACCTTCCTCCTTCCTTGGGGAATACCAGCCTTAACTTCCTGACAGAGGACAGGGTTTTCTATGGAGGCACCTTTTTTCTCCCCTCTGTGTAAGGCATATACAGGAGGAGGAGGCTCCCTCCTCCTATAAAGGAGGGAGAAGGTATCAAATCTTATACTGATATCTAAATTCACAAATGTTTCTCTTGAGCAATCTCATTTTCCTCTACAGGTCTATATATCTAACCCAGATTACGTATCAGTTCAGAAAGAAACATTTGCTTTGTGAAGGTACCAAATTTCCTCCTTCGAACTTGACTGTCAGAGAAGAAAATAATAATAATAATAATAATAATAATAATAATTCCTTGTGAGTATCACTTCTCTTATTTCAGATGTCAGATAACTCTCAAAACCATCTTGCATCATGTTCATCAAATAAGAAACGCAAACATCACGACAGAAAAAAAGACCAAAGAGAGAACATAGAAGGTAGGCATTTGTTTGCCATTCTTTGAGCAAATGCTCATCTATATCTGTTTAGTATATTTTGTACTAAAATTCAGGGCCACGTCCACTGATGTCATCCAATAGCGCCATATTTCGGAAGCTTTCTTCCTAGTACAAGGAAGCAGCCACTTGCCTTAATGGGAAGAATATTAAGATATAAATGATTTCTTTTCACGCTACACACATAGTCTGTAGAATACTCGACTGTATGGTGACTTTTCCGTACTATCATCTGGCTCTCAATTCAACAACAGGGCAAATGTTCCCAGAGAGCAGTGGGGATGGGAGTTGCTCCTCATCAATGGCTCCTGATGGCTGTCCTCCATACCCTGCCTGTGGGCACCTTGTTATATCTGACCCAGTGGCATTTGTGACTTTGCCCACAATGTCACCCATTGCTGATATTTGCACCTCAGACTGACCAGTTGGCTCCCGACACCCCAGTTCTTCAGCAGAGTTTGAAGTTTCTGTGCTGGGTCTTTAAATTATTTCTCCTGCCTGCCCTGCTTAGGATTGCTTGAGAAATAGCAAATAAAAACAATAAGCCTGTCTTAACTTTGCCAAAAATAAAAATTGCCCGGGACTTTTCAGAAGCCACATTCAATTTGTGAATAAATGAAATGGATCTTCTGGACCAACCATGACAATAAGCACTGGCCTACATGTTCAGGGCCTGCAAGAAGTTGAGGCCCTGGGCCTAATGAGAAGCAGTCGGCGAATCTAATTAGAATCAGACAGAAGGCCTAATGAGACATTTAACATGCTCTGCCTCTCCCTTCTTTTTTGTTCCGTTTTCATGGGAATCTGTGTTTGGGTAGCTCAGTTGCACTGGCTACAAGCAGATACATATGGCCTTAGTGGGGCAATCCAGGAAACAATACCAAGACTTGAACATGGCCGGGGTTAGGAAGGGTGGAACTTGGAAAATGTACCCAAGGGCCATGATAATGTGGTGAGGTGGGTTTTTAGTTTACTTACATTTTAATTACATCTGTGCCCTTTTCAGAATACTATGTAGTCATAGAGCTATTGCTGATGATACAATAAACAGGCAGAGATTGCCATCACATTACATCACTGCTCTGAGGGAAACAAAGATAAGGAAAGTATGCTGTGCTGTTCTGTGGCTGACTGCTGCCATTCAGAAAGAAACGAATGGAATGTAGGTGCTGCCCCAACAAGGATACCTGGCATAGTCGCCTTCTGAGGCAACGTTCCTTGAACACTAGGTGTTTTCATTTGTTGCCCTTGGATGGAGCTGCCCACGAGAGAGATAGCTATCAAATTATAGGTTGGGCTGGGTCGAAGCTGGGGGCAGGAACACAGACCTTACTTAGTTACAGCACTGCATCTCAATTACCTGTGCAGGAGGCACGAAAAGGAAAGATGTGTACGTCCGTGCCCACTGTTTGAGATTTCGTCTGACCTATGGATTTAACAGTCTTGGAGCATAGCCTGATTTAGAGAAAGTAGGCAAGATTCCTGTCTTATTTAGCATGCAAGCATAAGAAATTTGCATTGGCTTTTGTTGCTGGCCTATCAAATAACAGTTTCTTTGGATATACATACTCTTTATTTGCTTGCCCAGATGGATGCTTTAAATGCAACTCTCCCCTTCTCTGTCCATTTATTTATTTATGACAACTCTTCGTTTTGGTTGTCAAGGTCCCGCTTCTGCTTGCCCACCTGTATCTGAATTAAAGACCCAAAGGTGAATGGAACAGGCTTGCTCTTTAGTGGCGCCACCTAGTGGTCTCCCTTGGCAACACAGCTCTTGCCTGTCAAATCTGATCTGATCTGATTACCTGGTTGGTGGGGGAAGGATAGAGCAGGAGTGCACCAACATTTTAAGTTCCCGGTGCTAATCTCAGAATTCACACATGTCAGCTTTTTTAAACTTTACAAAATTTCTATGAAGTAAATTTCTAAATGCTGTTATTCCTATTAGCTAAAATTCACTGAATGATTCCTATGGGCAGAACACTGTGCTAGATGCTTTGTATATCATTGGCTTGTTTTTCTTAGTAATAATGCTATGAAGTGCAAAGTATGTGGTCCTTTGAGCCTAACTGCTAGGATCTGTAATGTGCTCTAGCCACTGCTTACTGTGTGACCTTGAACAAGGAAACTGTGCCACAGTCTCCTTATTTATGATAGCACATACATCATAAAGTAAGCACTTGTAAAGTGCTTTAAAAAGTATCTGACACATCTGTATCTTTGGGGTAAATACCCAGGAGTGCAATTGCAGGGTCATAGGGAAGCTCTATTTTTAATTTCTTGAGGAATCTCCACAGTATTCTCCAAAGTGGCTGCACCAACTTGCATTCCCACCAACAGTGTAAGAGGTTCCCCTTTCTCCACATCCTCTCCCACACATGTTGTTTCCTGTCTTGCTAATTTTGGCCATTCTAACTGGTGTACGGTGGTATCTCAATGTGGTTTTAATTTAAATCTCCTTGATGGCTAGTGATGATGAACATTTTTTCATGTGTCTGATAGCCATTTGTATGTCTTCGTTGCAGAAGTGTCTGTTCATATCTTCTGCCCATTTTTTGATATGATTGTCTGTTTTGTGTGTGTTGAGTTTGAGGAGTTCTTTATAGGTCCTGGATATCAACCTTTTGTCTTTACTGTCATTTGCAAATATCTTCTCCCATTCCATGGGTCGCCTCTTTGTTTTGTTGACTGTTTCCTTTGCTGTGCTGAAGCTTTTGATTTTGATGAAGTCCCAAAAGTTCATTTTCGCTTTTGTTTCCTTTGCCTTTGGAGACATATCTTGAAAGAAGTTGCTGTGACTGATATCAAAGAGGTTACTGCCTATGTTCTCCTCTAGGATTCTGATAGATTCATGTTTCATGTTGAGGTCTTTTATCCATTTCGAGTTTATCTTTGTGTATGGTGTAAGAGAATGATTGAGTTTCATTCTTCTACATATAGCTGTCCAGTTTTCCCATCACCATTTATTGGAGAGACTGTATTTTTTCCACTGTATATTTTTTCCTGTTTTGTCGAAGATTATTTGACCATAGAGCTGAGGGTCCATAGGTATATAGCAGCAATGGCCACGGCCGCCAAATTGTGGAAAGAACCAAGATGCCCTTCAACGGATGAATGGATAAGGAAGATGTGGTCCATATATACTATGGAGTATTATGCCTCCATCAGAAAGGATGAATACCCAACTTTTGTAGCAACATGGACGGGACTGGAAGAGATTATGCTGAGTGAAATAAGTCAAGCAGAGAGAGTCAATTATCATATGGTTTCACTTATTTGTGGAGCATAACAAATAACATGGAGGACTTGAGGAGATGGAGAGGAGAAGGGAGTTGAGGGAAATTGGAAGGGGAGGTGAAACATGAGAGACTATGGACTCTGAAAAACAACCTGAGGGTCTTGAAGGGGTGGGGGTGGGAGGTTGGGGGAACAAGGTGGTGGGTATTAGGGAGGGCACGTATTGAATGGAGAAGTGGGTGTGGTGCAAAAGCAATGAATACTGTTACGCTGAAAAGAAATTTTAAAAAATGACTATTAAAAGTTATTTTAAAAAAAGAAAGGAGGAGTTATAATAGTTTTATTGGTAATAATTAAATATCTTCACTTTTGAACTGCTAATCTTGATCATTTGATAATAGAGAATGAAGCAATATTTTTAAAAAAGTATCTGACACAAAGTAAGCATTCAATATATGCTAGCTAGTATTATTATTAATAATAGAAGGCTTGGGTCCTGTCCCATTGCAGCTAAACACTGGTAGACAAAAACCCCATTATACAGACTGGTCTCAAATTTCATGTCCGAAATCTGAAATAGACACCCAATAGTACCAGGCAGCTCTATAAGTATCTCCCTTTCATGTTCACTTTTAAACTCCCCAAACAACTATTTTCTACCCGTTTATCTTCATATTTTCTACACCAAGGCTCTTCTTACCTTCAGCTGTTACCTTATTATTGAGGTAACAATTATGGAGAAAACACAAGTAGGTAGGAGCTTTTTCATCTCTCCTTCACCATATTTGCTGACCACCAGTTCTCTGCCCTCTGCCTTTTGCTAAGAGATGAAGTTCCCATTCTCATCAAATGGTAAGTGTTCCAATTACACACCTGGATCTCATGCCCTCTTGTCTTTTCAAAGACTTGGCTCCAGTCTTTGCTAAATCATCACATTCTCCCTTTCTACTAGATCACTACCATCAGCATCCAAACAGGCAACCTTAAAATAATCCCACCTTGAGGCTACACTCCCTCCAATTAGTATTCCTTTCTCTGCTTCCCACTGTTCTAGGTAGAATGAAGAAAATCATATCCCAATAAGTCCTCTATTTCTACCACTGTGTCTGTCTTTGTGAAAGTCACCCATGACCTCTATGCCACCACCAAATCTATTGGCAGCCTCTCTCTGCTCTCTTTACTTCTCAGCAAGGTTTAATTCATCTTTGCTGAGTTGCTGTGACACCACACTCTCCTGCTTTCCCTCTTCCCTTGTCTCCTCTTGTTGACCTTTAAAGTGCCCACTCAAATGTGCCATCCTACCCCTCTTTTGTTCTGTGTGTCTTTAATTCAGAAAATTCATCTATCCCCACCACTTTAAATTTACCTATATAAAAATTAAAAAGAGATACCCCTTAGCCCTGGTCTTTTCCTGAAACTCCAGACTCCAATACCTACTCTTGACTTAGCATTTCCATGTGGATATATAATAGGCACCTCAAACTGCCACAACAATAATTTTGATAACATACTCAAACATATTTCTATTTCAGTTTTTTTCTTCTTAGTATGTAGCATGACTGTTCACCTCGTTGGTCCTGTCAGAAGTCCTAGAGTCGGTGATGAGGAACCTTTGATACTTCTTTCCCTTCCCTAAACTTAAAAATATGTTTCACCTCTATCCATTACACTCCATGTGGATATTTCCCACTAGCAAGAGCCCCATCATTTCTCCCCTGGCCGAAATGTGTCTCCTGACTATCCTGATCCTATCTCCCACATCTAAATATAAATCAGATCACACTACATCTGTCCCTTAAATCCATCGATGGTTTCCTTTTTCATTGTAATTACATCCAATTTCTCACCTTAACAAAACACGATATAGTGTAGTGTCTTGAAGAAAAATAATCATGAAGTTTTCCTTAATTCTGAGTTTTCTCCACTATCTTTCCAAAAAATTCATTTTTTTAACCTAAGCTAGCAGAGTCTAACTTAGTTATTTACAGTAGAATATCTGTCATTATATACCCTAAAGAAAATTATTCTGTTTAATGTCAGGCTCTTTGCAAGAAAATGTTTGGGAAATGGATAAATTAGGGACATATCAACCTGATTGCAAACTCCTTCCATCCAAAACCAATAGGTTGTGTGTGTGTGTGTGTGTGTGTGTGTATAATTAGAAATACATATGCACACACAAACATAGTGATACTTAATAAGAACTTGTTGAGTTGCTTTAAATTGACTTATAATTTTTCTGTGAACTCTGCCTGCTCCCAAATCTCAGAGACAAAACAAAGCACTCCTAAATTATCCTGGAAAGGAAAGAACTGGCAAAGTAAAACCCTTTGCTATAAGACTATTAGGAAGGAATCAAAGAAGATAAAAGTGCTAGAAATGTATACCTGAATGTCCTATTATTGCCCTGATCCTGGAAGCTTTGCTCCCTAGAATAAATTTGGGAGCTTCAGGAAGCAAAAATAGCAGCTTTCTACTATTTGTATTTGGTTTTGTTTAACAAGCACTTATATATGACTAACTGGGTGCAAGGTACCACTCTAATTGCTTTATAATCACTGTCATATAACCTACAGTCTCCTCAATGAATATGAAGTATCAAATACTTTTGCTTAACCTCAGCTACCCTACCTTCTCAAGGTGGATGCTCTTCAAAGACCTAAAGAAATGTGAGCATAGAATTTTTGAATTTGTAACTCCAATGTAGCAGGTGTGAAATACCTGAAAAATGAAAAAAAAAAAAAAAACAAGTTATATTGCCAAGGGTGGATATACTATTTAGTCTTCTCAATGGTGGTTGGTCTTCCTTCAGGAAAACATGAGGAATACTTTAAAAAGAAAAATAAATGAATAAAAACTGAGCAACAGGAGAGCTTGTCTTTCAGGCAGCCCCTTCATCCTGAAAGCTATTGCTGGGGAGGAAAAAACTTTTCTCCACTCTTTAATAATCTTCTGGTTGATCTGAGACTTAAATTGACATGAGACAGATTAACAGAAGAGAACCAGATGTAATTACACATGTAAAGGGAATCCATGTATATATGAGAGATTCCAAAGATAGTCAGGCAAAATGAGGTATATCTGTCATTCTGGACCAATGAGAAGGGGCTAGGGGTCCTGGGCTTCACAGAGAGGGGAGACAATTCATGGGAAGAATGGAAAGAATAAATGTTCAGTAAACAAATATTTGCTGAGCTACTCAGAAACATAGAACTTTTTATCAAACAGGCTTTGCTAGTTTCTTCCCTATCTCCCATACCTCATTCATATTAATACTCTAGTTATCTGTGGTGATAACTCCCTTCCTGGAATAGGTCCTCTATCTAAATTCTTTTTTTTTTTTTTAGGATTTTATTTATTTATTTGACAGAGATCACAAGTAGGCAGAGAGGCAGCAGAGAGAGGGGGGGAAGCAGGCTCCCCACTGAGCAGAGCCTGACTCCGGGCTCGATCCCAGGACCCTGGGATCATGACTTGAGCTGAAGGCAGAGGATTTAACCCACTGAGCCACTCAGGTGCCCCTAAATTGTTTGTTTGTTTGTTTGTTTGTTTTTGTTTTTGTTTTAATTTAATTTAATTTTTTTTCCAGTGTTCCAAAACTCATTGTGGACCACATCCAGTGCTCCCCTCTTTTAGGCAGTTACCAGGACAGGTAAAAACAAAAGCTTCTTAAGTCTTCTGGGTTTTGTTTGTTTGTTTGTTGTTTTTTTGTTTTTCAGAATTATCAGCCTGAAATAATCCACATGTCAAAGAGACACATTTTGGGATGGCAAATTTTGCTTCCCTGTAATGTTTTCCCACCTAGGTTTATGAAGGCCAATCCCCAGACTTTTTCCAAATAAGTTAAAAGTATGTTATTTCAGCAGGTCACAGCACAGGAATGCCTGTCCTCCTACATACTGTTTATACACAAGATATGTTACATTTGCATTGGGTATATATTTATATGTGCAAGTATCTAGCAAAGCTTAAATTAACTGTTAGAAAAACATAAATGTGATCCTTCTGTAGTTCTTTTTCCCCCCACAAATGGCTCTTATAGTGAAATTCCAGGTTGAAGTATCTCATTTGAAGCTGTGCTAAAGAGAGATCACCTAAGCTTTTGTGAAATCCACTATCATTAGGAGCACAATGGACAAGACTCACTCTAACCTGGGAGAAGCTAATGGAGAGAAAATTGTTGGAGGAGTTTCTAGAAGATGCCAATACTCAAGCTGTACCTGGATCAAATAAATAATCAGAATCTCTGGGATTGTACCTGGCTATCAGCTTTTCTGAAAGTTTCTAGGTGATGCTGATATGCAGCCAGAATTCATAAAAGAAACATTACTAACTGGGTACTAGGTCTACCTACATCTCCAAATATGATGACCAGACCTTAGTGTCTGTAGGATGCTATCCAGTTGTTATCTCTTCCATATAATCATATTCCTCTCTGACTTTATTCTGAGACAATTTTTTAATTTCACAGTAATCATGTACTCAACTCACCAAACCTAACTTCAAAGTCATTGAGGAATCAAATCTTCATTGAAAAAGCTTCTTAGAACTGTAAAGAGGCCACTGAGAGTTCCAAGACTGGATCCTGAGCTCCTCTGAGAGATGCCCTCACAGTACTGGTCCTATATAGAAGTAGTGGTCCTACTTCACCAAGACAACAGAGCAACATCACTAGAAGAAGAATAGTCTAAACCATTGCCAAGACAAGAAATAAAAGCAAGTCAAGGGGATCAACGGCAAGAGCTGATTTGAGGAGAAAGTGAAGCTTAATTGTGAAGGTAAGTGAAGCTAATCTCAAACTGATTTGAGGAGAAAGTGAAGTTAATAATTTCCATTGAACAAAGCCACCTTGAGTATCCATTGTGTTCTAAGTATTGGACCAAGCATTGTAGGTAATATCCTACCTTGTGGGATCTGAGAATTTAAGGAAGATATGTTATCAAATGATTTAAAAATTACATGGAAAGTTATGAGCAGAGTGAGAAAGGACATTTGTCCCAAACTGGTGTATTTGAGAAGATTTCTAAAACATATAACCTTACCCAAGTCTTGAGAAGTAAATGTTAGTGAAGCAAGTTAGGAATGCCTGGGAAGTGGGTAAGCAAGGGCAAAGGCACAAGCACCTTTGACACCGCAGAGGTGTGTGTGGAGGGTGGTGTTGGGTGGTTTATAAACAGTCTGGTATGACCAAAGATGAGAATGTGAGGCAGGAAAGAGCAAGGTCAGATTCGTATGGTAGATTCATCGTGTTGCCTGCAGTGTGGAGAATGGGTTTGAGAGTGGGTTTGGGATAGAGAATATGGCTGAGGAGGGTGAGTCAAAGATGACTGCAGTGGTCTAGGTGAGTGATGGTAGGGCCAGTGCCAGGGCAGTGGCAGTAGAGGTGGATATGAATGGGCAGGAAGTAAAATCAGCAGGACTCAAGACTGATTAGATGTGTGGGATGAGGGAGAGAGAGAGCTGACTATAAACAAAGAAAGTCGGATATTGTGAGAATGTCACCCTCAGGACACAGAGTTTGAAATATGTGGGGACAGACAGTTTAAGATAAAGATCATGAACCTCATGAGGATTTGGGGTGCCAGCTTTTAATAGAATATAAGCTGTGTGGTTCAGGTATGGCACAGCCTTGAGTTATTAAGTTGGATTGCACATCTGTAGAAAGTGCTATAGAAATACCTTGTCTGTCTTCTCCACCTTCATTCTGTATTTTACTTATCACATTGACAGTTGGGATTAGTACTTTCCTAATTCAATTGTTTTTGTAAATCCCCATTCATCTGATGATTGATTACAGGTGTCTATAAAGTAAGAAATGACAGAGTAAGCTTGGCCTCCCTTTGCTCCTTCCCTCAGTAACCAGAGGCCTGGAAAGTCTTGGGGCTGCCTCGGGAACAGTAACACACGCTAAATGAGGAGCTGAAGGAAGGTGAAACATTTAAATTAACCTTCAGTGGAAACCCCAACCCACTTGTTATGGTCATTCTTGGCACAAAAGGCCTCTTATGTTGGCTAAAATCCAGAAACACATAAATGGTAAAATAGCAGGACAGAAAGTTGGCATAGACCCTGTAGTGATTCCCTGTCCCACTGACTCCCCTGCCTTGGAATTCTGTCTAGACTTGGCTTCAAGGCACATTCTTTCAGCCTTTGGTAGGCAGAGGTGTCCGAGTTTTGCAATGTGTACATGATTTAAAAAGAACTAAGAACAGGCTCTCAACAAACCACTGCTTTCTAAAGGTCAAATCTCACTGCTCCAAGTATGACCGGGGAACACAAATATATTCCAGATCGCTCAGCCCACAGGTGCAGAAGCTTGCTGCAAATTTCATGTGCAGACTTGCGGGGTCCTTTCTCTGAGTCTCCAGATGCACATGGAATGTTTTATGTACAGGAAGACAGAGGCTACACAGGGACAGCTGGGTTTTGGAGAAAAAAGTATGGACATGTAGTTAATTCTACCACAAATCCCCATATTCAAGCCACCAACATAGGAAGGAGAAAGGAAGCATCCAGGGGGATTTCATCCACATACTCATTCCAAAAATTTTGAGTGCTTACTATAGGTCAAACATTTTCCAATGATATTTTCCTTCCTGTGACAAAATTTCTCACACTAGAGAAATGTGTTTCTTGCCACTCAGAAATCACAGTGCCATTCAGGGAGTTAGAACATTGGCATACCATTTGCCCTGATTTATGATATCACTAGGAAAGTGATCTGATGACTTTTCTTTTATCTAACTATCCTAGTCACTTTTCATAAATGCCCAGGGGAGAAAGATACCTTGAGAAGTGCATTTCACAAAAGAAGCCATCTCCCTGAAGGAGATTGAGAAATGTTTGATTTGAAATGCAATTGATCGTCCCTCTTGTGCTCAATGGCTGTATTGCCAGGAAGGTGTTGCCTTGGAGAGCCACAGGTTTTCAAATTCTCCACAAATAGAAATACAGAAAAATTTATCCGATGAGCATAGTGATGATGATTAAAGTAGGCTAATAAAAATATTGAAGGAGATAAGAAGAATGGGGGGAAGCATAAGAATAATCTAAAACTGTAAGGGAAGGGAAGGGTTCAGAGACATTGATATCACAGTGTCATTCTTTCAGAGATACTTATTGAGCCCCTATTATTTTCAGACTGTGCTACATGCTGAGTATACAATAGTAAACAAAGAAATCAAACTTTCATGAAACTACCATATAGTGTCAAAGAGAGATAACTGAAAAAAAATATATAGGTATATAGGATGCCAAGTGCTGAGATAAACAAGGAAGGAAGAGAGATGCAATGTGTTTATATGCATTGGGTGGGTATTAATTTTCTTAACAGGTGTCAGAGATAGACACACCTAGAAGAAAACATTTGAACAGAATCTAATGGCAAAATGGAAGAGTGATTCTTTGGACAGGGTTGATTCTTTGACTTGCTCATCTTCTCTATTCCCAGCCCAGTATCCTCAGTTTCATTACCTATAAGAATCATATTGTTCATGAAGTCTAAAACAACATCTGATTATTAGACCATGCAAACTAAGACACAAGAGTTTATAACCAGTCTGTTTTCTATGCTTTCCTCTGGCCAGGTCCCAGATCCTCTGCTATGTATGCCAGGTAGTTTCTGAGTTATTCGTGCTTCTTCCAAAAACATCAAGAAACCAATCCAGAGCATGTGCTCCAATCTCTTCAGCATAAGAGTATGGTATTTGTTAATTCAGATCAAGGAGTTAGAAAAGAATATTCGGGAGTTGGAAGGCTTCCAGAATGTATATAACTGTTCGGTGGAGGAGAAGTATGGATACTTTCTCTGTTCTTTTCCCTCCTTACATTGGATTCTTGGGGTATTCTCATTCTACTATCAACAACATGGAAAAAACTGACTCCATCCTCTTATTCAAATGTGCTTTATTAAAGCAGTAAGAGCTCTTTAGCTTCAAGCTAAATGCACACTACACACCTCCAAGGGGCCACCTAGTCCATCATTTGGAGTCTTGCTTTGGCTGGCTCTGTCCTGACCTTGGAGGCAAGGATGACTAGCCATGTACCAGCATGGTACATGATAGGTTTCCTGAGCAGCTTGTGCACCTTTCTCTATTTTTTACCCCTTCCTTGGGTATATTTAGGTCCCACCTAATGGGTTTTTTAAGTCTTAGCCATAATTTTACAGTTGGACAATTGGGTAGCTAAGTTGCCTTAGAACTCATGTCCCTATAATTCTTCAGAACTATATAATGTTCTTTTTGTTTTTCAAAGTTCTTCCATCTATTTTCTTACTTGTTCCTCATGGTAGGGTTGTTATAAAGCTTGTGCTATTTGATACCTCCATTTTACAGGTGAAAAATATAAATCTCAGGGAGATTTGTAGCTTGTCCAAGTTTGTAGCTTGAGTAGCTTGTCCAAGAATCTAAGCAGGTAACTGCAGACCTCTGGAGGTAATTAGTTCTTCTGAGTCTGAATCTATTGCTCTTCAATTATGTCTCAAGTGTGCAGAATCCTGATACTGGATTCTGGCCACATGTAAAATTCTTGCCGATGGGATGCCTTCTTACCTACCTTTTACCCAAAGTGTAATTTGATCTTCCTGTACTCATGAAGGAAACTGCAGATGAAGCTGTTTCATGTGCAGTGAGATGTGAACATCCAACAATGGTGAATTGATGACACTGAGAATCTTTCATTTCCTACCTTCCCTCCGTAGAAGCCCTCCACCCATCTTTGGCCATGATTCCATGAGTGCTTTCTGACTTATGAGCTTAGCTCCGTTTGTAAAGGAGTTTCCAATTAAGTTACATAGGATAAACAGAGGTTATGGGGCATCCCCTTTGCCTGCCATAATAAAGCCTTTTCCTCTATGTAGTAACAAACAGAGCACACAGAATATTGAACACATCCAGAACTGACATTGAATGGATAGGAAAGAGGGCTTCTAGGGAATGCAAGTAAGGATAATGAGGTCCATCCTAATTTGTGTTCTAGAACTTTGCTTCCCAAATTGTCTGCAAACCAACTGATCAGTATCACCAAGAGGAGGGGGCTAGTTAGAAACACAGAAACTCAGGCCTCATCTTAGTCCTCTCAATGAATAGTCTGCATCTGAGCAAGATCCCCAGGGCCAGACTCCTAGTCACATCCCCTCTGTCTCCCTCTCTCGCTTTCTCCCCACTCCTCTGTATTGTTGTGTCTGGTGTTTCACAACACCCCAATCTCACAATACTCATGGTTCTTCAATATATTCCTTAAATTCTCACCAGTTGTAGTTATGGTTTTCCCTCCACCTTACTGGCACTGAAACTGAGGTTCAGAGAGTAAGAATGCCACGAAGTATTGCTGCATCTTATTATGACCAGAACTATTCTATATAAGTCCTCTGTGGCCCACTCTTTTGGGGGAAGGCTCTCCAGAACAGGGGAAAGGCAATTCTAACCCATCCTGGAGGCTCACAGAAGGGAGACTTCCTTGGGCAGTTCTGGGCTCCTCTCTATGGTCACAAAATGGCTATGGGGACTTTAAGCTTCACAATCCAAACATCATGCAGAAGAGAAATAGGCTCTTCTGATCTGTCTACTTGTCCTGGCATCTGTTATTGGTCCAAGTTGTTTCACTCCTATTCTTGTACTGATCACAGGGGCTGAAGGTAGAAACTCTGACAAAGTTAAACCATTTGGGTGTACTTCTAGAGCTGTGAGTGGGGTCTTTACACCCAATCACATCGCTAAACAGGAGGAAGTAAATTATCTTCCCCTGCCCTCTGCACCCCATCCCACAATATCCAGGATACAAGAGGTGAAATGAGAAAGTATAGCTCAGAGGAAACAAACCTTTACACCTCTACAAAAGTTAAGACTGTGCTTAAGTTAAATGTAAGAAATACATTTATGGACAAGATCCTATAATAACTGGGAAAAAATGAAGTCACAAAACAAAATTTGCATTTTCTATGTCTTTTTAAAAAATTATTTCTCTGTAAAATAGGGTACATAAAAGAATGCTAGAAATAATAGGCTATGAGAGAATTTTATTCTTTTTTTTAAAGATTTTATTTATTTATTTATTTGGCAGAGAGAGACATAGCGAGAGGGGAAGCACGAGTAGGAGGAATGGGAAAGGGAGAACAGGCTTTCCAAGAACAAGGAGCTCAATGTAGGGCTCAATCCCAGGACCCTGGGATCAAGACCTGACCTGAAGGCAGATGCTTAATGAGTGAGCCCTCCAGGTGGCCGGAGACTTTTACTCTTGATGCTTTTCTCAATATTTTGATTTATCTCTTCAACAAACATATATTACATAGACTACATACTTAAAACATAGTTTTAAACATAAACTTTTTTCTTTTAACATCATTATTATCCTAAATGTCAATATTCAGATTCTAAGATCTATTCAGCTCTACAGCATTAAGATGAATTTTGTTGAAACACCTCTTATTGGTATTATTATTTCAATAGCTCATGCCATTCTATAAGAGATCCCCTCTAGAAAAGTAGATCTTCCCTAAAAAAAGCAAAACACAGGGGATGTGTGGGGGGTTCAGTTGGTTGAGTGTGAGATTCTCAATTTCATCTCAGGTCGTGATCTTAGGGTCTAGGGATCAGGCTCCATGCTGCGAGGGTAACACCTCAGTTTCTCTCTCTGCCCCTCCCCCCCCCCCACTCATATATGAACACCCTGTCTCTCAAAGAATGAATGAATGAATGAATGAATGAATGAACGAACGAATAAGAAAAGTGAAATACAGAACTTAGTAGCACTAAAAGGAGAATCTTCTCATGGGTAGGGGTCATGAGGCAATAAGCCCACTTTCCTTTTCCTGGGGGTTGCCTCACCCACCATTCTGTGGCCTTTAATACTTCTGCACACATTCAAAATAATTATCTTCACCTTGTTACCCCTTTGCATAACTGCAAAACATGTTGGACTTTTTACAAATAAAATAAAATAATTTACTAATGAATGAGGAATTACACAAAATGAGTAAACTTAAAGTACAATGATTATATTGCAAATGTCATGATCTTTGAGGAATATAGATGGGAACTCACACAAAGGAAACCATCTAGAAACAAGAGGACTGCATCCTACCTCCTAGATCCATCCCCACTTTATCCAAAATTCCTTTTCTCCTTTTTTAATTGAAATATTATTGACATACATTTGTTTCATGTGTATAGCATAGTGATTCAACAGTTGTGTACATTGCAGACTAATCACCACAATAAATCTAGTAACCGTCATCATACAAAGTTAATGCATTGCTGCTGATTGTAATTCCCATGATGTCTGTTATATCCCCAAGACTTAATTATTTTATAAATGGAAGTTTGTACTCCTTGATCCCCTTCACCCATTTCACACACCCCAACCACCCTCCTTTTTGGCAAGCCTGTGTTTTATTTGCTTTGTTTCTTATATTCCATTTATAAGTGAAATTATGTAATATTTATTTTTCTCTAATTTATTTCACTTAGCATAATACCAGTGGATATAGCTTGACTTCTATAGAAAGAGATCCATCTATGTTTTTCAAATTAGTGTTTTTGTTTTCTGTGGATAGGTATCCAGAAGTAAAATTGCTGGATCATGAGGTAGTTCTATTTTTAATTTTTTTGAGAAGCCTCCATAATGTTTTCCATACAGGTTGCGCCAATTTACATTCCTATAAAAGTGCACAAGTCTCCCTTTTTTCTAAATCCACACCAACAATTTTCTTATCTTTTTTATATTAGGCATTGTGACAGGTGTTAGGTGATACCTCATTGTAGTTTTGATTTGTGTTTCCTTGATAGTAATGACGTTGAACATCTTTTTAAATGCCTGTGGGCCATCTGTGTGTCTTCTTGGGGAAACTCCCTGACTGTGTCCATTTTTAAATCAGATTTTTTTTTCATTGAGTCATATGAGTTCTTTATATACTTTGGATATTGACCCTTTATCTGATATATGATATGAAAATATATTCTTCCATTCAGTATCTTGCCTTTTTTATTTTGTTGGTCGTTTCCTTTACTATGGAGAACTTTTTAGTTTGATGAATCCCATGTGTTTATTTTGCCCTTTTGTTTGCTTTGTGGACCTTAGCTTTGGAGTCAGAGAAAAGAAAACAATTCTAATGCTTCTGCGAAGGAATTTACTACCTATGTCTTTTAGGAGTTTTATGATTTCATGTCTTACATTTAAGTCTTTAATTCATTTTGAGATAATTTTTGTATATGTAGTTTTCATTAAATACATGACTTATGGCCAGTTTCATTCTTTTGCATGTGGCTGTCAAATTCTTCAAATACCATTTATTTAAGATACTGTCTTTTCCCCACTGTATATTCTTGCCTGCTTTGTCAAATATTTTTTTTAACTATTTTAATTTTTTATTTTTTATAAACATATATTTTTATCCCCAGGGGTACAGGTCTGTGAATCACCAGGTTTGTCAAATATTAATTGATCAAATAAGCGTGGGTTTATTTCTGGGCTCTCTGTTGTGTTCCATTAATCTATGTGTTTATTTTTGTACCAGTACCATACTGTTTTGATCACTATAGCTTTGTAATATATCTTGAAATCTGTGACTGTGATACCTCCAACTTTGTTCTCTCTCAAGATTGCTTTCAGCATTTGGGGTCTTTGTGGTTCTAAACAAATTTTTGGATTATTTGTTCTAGTTCTGGGATAAATATTATTGGTATTTTCATAGGGATTGAGTTTAATCTTTAGACTGCTATAAGCAGTATGGACATTTCATCTTCATTAATTCTTCCAACCGATGAGCCTGGTACATCTGTTCATTTGTTTGTATCCTCTTCAGTTTCTTTTATCAGTGTTTTGTAGTTTGCAGAATACAGGTCTTTCACCTCTGTAGTTAAGTTTATTCCTAAATATTTTATTCTTTTTGGTGCAATTGTAAATGGCATTGTTTTCTTAATTTTTCCTTCTGCTACTTCATTATTAATGTATATAAATGCAACAGATTTCTGTATATTAACTTTGTATGGTGCAGCTTTACTGGATTCACTTATTACTTCTAATAGTTTTTTGGAGGACTCTTTAGGGTTTTCTATGCATAGTATCATGTCCTCTGAAAATTCTGAGAGTTTTACTTCTTCCTTACTACTTTGGATGTCTTTTATTTCTTTTTCTTGTCTGATTGTTGTAGCTAAGACTTCTAGTACTATGCTGAGTGAAAGTGGCGAGAATGGACATCTTTATCTTGTTTCTGATCTTAGAGGAAGTGTGGTCAGTTTTTCACCATTGAATATGATTACCTACAAATTTATTATATATGTCCTTTATTATGTTGAAGTATGTTGCCTCTAAAGTCACTTTGTTGAGAGTTTTCATCATTAATGGATGACAAATTCTGTCAAATATTTTTTCTCCATCTTACTGAGATGATCATATAATTTCTATCCTTTATTTTATTAATGATGTTATCACATTGATTTGTGATGTTGAACCATACCTGCATCCCTGGAATAAATTCCACTTGATCTTGGTGAATGACCCTTTTAATGTACTGTTGAATGCTGTTTGTTAATATTTTGATGAGGATTTTTGCATCTATGTTCATCAGGGATATTGAATTGTAGCTTTCTTTTTTTGTCATGTCTTTTTCTGGTTTAGGTATCAGGGTATTGCTGGCCTTGTAGAATGTGTTTGGCAGCTTTCTTTTCTCTCATATTTTTTGGAATAGTTTGAGAAAAATTGGTATTAACTCTTTTCTAAATGTTTCATAGAATTCACCTATGAATCTCACTGATTCTGAACTTTTATTTCTTGGAGGTTTTTTGTTTACTAATTCAATTTCATCACTAGTAATTAGTCGGTTCAGTTTTTAAATTTTATCTTGATTCAGTTTTTGAAGATTGTATGTTTCTAAGAATTAATCCACTTTTTTTCTTTTTTCTTTTTCTTTATTTTTTTTTTATTTTTCCAGTGTTCCAAGATTCACTGTTTATACACCACACCCAGTGCTCCATGCAGTACATGCCCTCCTTAATACCCACCACCAGGCTCACCTAACACCCACTCCCCTCCCCTCCCCTCCAAAACCCTCAGTTTGTTTCTCAGAGTGCATAGCCTCTCATGGTTCATCTCCTCCTCCAATTTTCCGATTCCATTTTTTTTCTAAATTGTCCATAAGCATATTATAGTTTGTAGTAGTGTCTTACGATCCTTGGTTCTGTGGTGTTGATTATTACTTCTCCTCTCTCATTTCTAATTTTATTTATTAGGGTTCTCTCTTTTTCTTAATGAGTCTGGCAAAAGTTTTATGAGTTTTGCTTATCTTTAAAAACAAAAAACAAAAAACAGCTCTTGGGACACCTGGGTGGCTAGTTGGTTGATAATCCAACTCTTTTTTTTTTTTTTAAGATTTTATTTATTTGATCAAGAGAGAGAGAGCACAAGCAGGGGGAGTAGCATGCAGAGGGAGAGCAAGAAGCAGGCTCTCTGCTGAGCAAGAAACCCAGTGTGGTACTCCATCTCAGGGACCCTGGGACCATGACCTGAGCCAAAGGCAGGCACTTAAATGACCAAACCACCCAGGTGCCCCAGCTGCCCAACTCATAATTTTAGCTCAGGTCATGACCTCAGGGTTGTAAGACTGAGCCCCATACTGGGCTCCACACACAGTGGGGAGTGTACTTGGAATTCTCTCTCTCCCTCTCCCCTCCCCACTGTGCTCTCTCTCTCTCTCTCTCTCACTAGCTCTCTCAAATAAATAAATCTTAAAAAAAAAAAAAGCCAGCTCTTGGTTTTATTGATCTTTTCTACTATTTTATCAGTCTCTATTTTTTGGTCTGATCTTTATTTTCTACCTTCTACTAACTTTAGGCTTTGTTTTTTTTTTTGTTGTTGTTTTTTATTTATTTTTCTAGGTTCTTCAGAGATAGGGTTAGATTGTTTGAGATTTTTCTTACTTCTTGAGGCCTATACTGCTATAAATTTTCCTTCTTAGAGTTGCTTTGGCTGTATCTCAAAAATTTTGGATTGTGGTGTTTCTATTTTCATTTGTCTTAATGTATTTTTTTAAATTTACTCTTTGATTTCTTCATTGATCCATTGGTTGTTTAGTAGCATGTTGTTTAGCCTTCATGTCTTTTTGTTTTTGTTTTTGTTTTCAGGTTTTCTTGTAATTGACTTCTAGTTTCATACCCTTATGGTTGGAAAAGATGTTTGGTATTATTTCAATCTTCTTAAATTTATTGAGACTCATTTTGTGGCCTGACATGTGATTTATCCTGGAGAATACTTGGAAAGAATGTGTATTCTGTTGTTTTCAGATGGAATGTTCTGTGTGTGTCTAAGTTCATCCAGTCTAATGTGTTGTTCAAAGACACTGTTTCCATATTGATTTTCTGCCTGGATGCTTCTATACATTGAGACAAGTAGGGAGTTATATTCTTCTACTATTATTGCATTAGTGTCAACTCCTTTGTGACAGATATTAAACATTTGTTAATATTTCTTTTATGGATTTAGGTGCTGCAATCTTAGGTGCATAGGTATTTATAATTTTTATATCCTTTTCTGGAATGATATCTTTATCATTTGTAATGCCCTCCGTGTCTCTATAACTGTCTTTGTTTTAAAATCTATTTTGTCTGATATAAGTATTGCTACCCCAACTTTATTTTCATTTTCTTTTGTATGGAATATTTTTTTCCCATTCTTTTACTTTCAGTTTGCATGTATATTTAGGTTTGAGATGAGTGTCTTCAGACAATATATAGATGGGTTTATTTTTTGTTTCTACTCTATCACCCCATTTTTTTTTGATTAAAACATTTAGACTGTTTACATTTATGGTAATTATTGATAGGTATGTACTTATTGCCACTTTGTTAATTGTTTTCTGGTTGTTTTTTGTTTCTTCTCTTTTCTCTTTGCTTGTGATTGTTAACTTTCTTTATTAAAGGTTTTTGGTTTGTGGTTACCATGAGATTTATATATAACATCCTAAATATACAGCAGCATGTATTAAGTTAATGACACTTAAATTTGAACATATTTTAAAAGAACTTCATTTGAACTCCCCCTTTCATGTTTGATATATATATTTTCATATTTTACATCTCTTTATTTTGGAGTCCCTTTAATTTTTTATATATGTTGATTTTACTATTTTTGTCTTTTAACCTTTATATGAGTTTTTTAAGTATTTGCTCTACTGCATTTATCATATGCTTGCTTTACTCATAAAATTGTTTCCCTTCAAAATTTCTTGCTGCTAATTTTGTCCTTGTCCATTAAAAGAAATTCCTCTCAATTTTTTTGTAAGACTAGTTTAGTAGTGATGAATTCCTTTGACCTCTGTTTGTCTGGGAAACTCTTTATTTCTCCTTTAATTCTGAATGACACCTTACTGGGCAGAGTACTCTTAGTTGGAAATATTTTTCTTTTAGTACTTTGAGTATGTTATACCACTTTCTTCTGGCCTGCAGTTTCTGGTTGAAAAATCTGCTGAGAGTGCTATAGTGTTGCCCTTGTATGTAATAATTTTGTTTCCCTCTCTCTCTCTTTCTTACTCCCTTTAAGAATCTCTCTTTATCATTAACTTATGACATTTTAATAATAATGTGCCTTGGTGTGGGTCTCTGGATTTCCTGGACCAGTATTTCTGTTTCCTTCCCCTGATTAATGAAGTTTTCAGTCCATATTTGTTCAGATAAGTTTCCTGCATATTTCTCACTCTTCTGGAACCCCTATCATGGGAATGTTATTCTACTTGATGTTGTCCTATAGGTCTTTTAAGGTATTTTCTGTTTTTTTTTTTGTACACATTTATTTTTATTGTAACAAAGCAACTTGTACACTTTTTTATTATTATTAAATTTATTTATTTATTTTCAGAAAAACAGTATTCATTATTTTTTCACCACACCCAGTGCTCCATGCAATCCATGCCCTCTATAATACCCACCACCTGGTACCCCAACCTCCCACCCCCCCGCCACTTCAAACCCCTCAGATTGTTTTTCAGAGTCCATAGTCTCTCATGATTCACCTCCCCTTCCAACTTCCCCCAACTCTCTTCTCCTCTCTAACACACCTTGTCCTCCATGATATTTGTTATGCTCCACAAATAAGTGAAACCATATGATAATTGACTCTCTCTGCTTGACTTATTTCACTCAGCATAATCTCTTCCAGTCCCGTCCATGTTGCTACAAAAGTTGGGTATTCATCCTTTCTGATGGAGGCATAATACTCCATAGTGTATATGGACCACATCTTCCTTATCCATTCGTCCATTGAAGGGCATCTTGGTTCTTTCCATAGTTTGGCAACCATGGCCATTGCTGCTATAAACATTGGGGTACAGATGGCCCTTCTTTTCACGACATCTGTATCTTTGGGATAAATACCCAGGAGTGCAATACAGGGTCATAGGGAAGTTCTATTTTTAATTTCTTGAGGAATCTCCACACTGTTCTCCAAGGAGGCTGCACCAACTTGCATTCCCACCAACAGTGGAAGAGGGCTCCCCTTTCACCACATCCTCTCCAACACATGTTGTTTCCTGTTTTGTTAATTTTGGCCATTCTAACTGGTGTAAGGTGATATCTCAATGTGGTTTTAATTTGAGTCTCCCTGAGGGCTAGTGATGATGAACATTTTTTCATGTGTCTGATAGCCATTTGTATGTCTTGATTGGAGAAGTGTCTGTTCATATCTTCTGCCCATTTTTTGATATGTTTGCCTGTTTTGTGTATGTTGAGTTTGAGGGTTCATTATAGATCCTGGATATCAACCTTTTGTCTGTACTGTCATTTGCAATATCTTCTCCCATTCCATGGGTTGCCTCTTTGTTTTGTTGACTGTTTCCTTTGCTGTGAAGAAGCTTTTGATTTTGATGAAGTCCCAAAAGTTTATTTTTGCTTTTGTTTCCTTTGCCTTTGGAGACATATCTTGAAAGAAGTTGCTGTGGCTGATATCAGAGAGATTACTGCCCATGTTCTCCTCTAGTAGTATGAAGGATTCCTTTCTCATGTTGAGGTTTTTTATCCATTTTGAGTTTATCTTTGTGTACGGTGTAAGAGAATGGTCGAGTTTCGTTCTTCTACATATAGCTGTCCAGTTTTCCCAGCACCATTTATTGAAGAGACTGTCTTTTTTCCACTGTATATTTTTTCCTGTTTTGTCAAAGATTAATTGACCATAGAGTTGAGGGTCCATATCTGGGCTCTCTACTCTGTTCCACTGGTCTATGTGTCTGTTTATGCCAGTACCATGCTGTCTTGGTGATCACAGCTTTGTAATAAAGCTTGAAATCAGGTAATGTGATGCCCCCAGCTTTATTTTTGTTTTTCAACATTTCCTTAGCGATTTGGGGTCTTTTCTGATTCCATACAAATTTTTGGATTATTTGCTCCAGCTCTTTGAAGAATACTGGTGGAATTTTGATCGGAATAGCATTAAAAGTATAGATTGCTCCAGGCAGTATAGACATTTTAACAATGTTTATTCTTCCAATCCAAGAGCATGGTATGGTCTTCCATCTTTTTGTGTCTTCTTCAATTTCTTTCAAGAGTGTTCTGTAGTTCCTCGAGTACAGATCCTTTACCTCTTAGGTTTATTCCCAGGGATCTTATGGTTCTTGGTGCTATAGAAAATGGAATCGATTCTCTAATTTCCCTTTCTGTATTTTCATTATTAGTGTATAAGAAAGCCACTGATTTCTGTACACTGACTTGTATACTTTTAACGTTTAAAACTGAGCATCATCTTTCCTTTCCAGTGAAACAAAAAGAAAATTTAAAAATAAACAGGAACAAAATTACAATAGAGAATGTCGATTCCAAATAAGATCCTGCAAGTTCTGCTGATTCTCCCATCGAGTGGCAGGGCTCAAGTCATCATTAGGAGAGATTTTTATTTTAAACGTGTCATCTTAAACTTCAAGGATGTCTGTTAAACATCACAATTAAACATGCCAAAGGAGAAGTCATGTTGTCAAAATTCCCGCTTAACCCACCCAAACATCTCAAACCCACCCTTTGCTGACCTTCTATAACCCCATTTTTTAAAGTTTTTTTTAAACAAGAGAAAGTAGACATGTTGGTAAATGCTAACTGTCCATATTCACATAGAGACACAGTGTAATCTCTGAGCCCAATATACAGAGAAAGGAGGAAAAAAGCTAGAATTCTATGCACTACTACACAGGGGCCTAGCACCCTCCCGCTTCCAGCAGAGCTAAGGGAGCAGAAGGTTTTTCTTTTTTCCCACAGAGCACGGTGGTGTTGATTCCATAAAGTTTTTGTTTTTTTTTTTTTTGAGACAGGAAGGGACAAAAATGAATTTGGAACAAAAAGGGGTAGAGATTCTTTTCCCACTGTATTCTGCTCAAGGTCTTTCCCCCCAAAATAAGCTGAGAACCATGGTATAAAAGGAGAGAAAAAGGAGACTTCAAAAAACAGGGCAAATGAGCACGAGAGGAGAAAAGAAAAAGAAAAAGGAAAAAAAAAGACAGCAACTTGCTCCCAGGGACTGAAGAAAATTTACAAAGGAAGGTTAGAATCCATCAGTGTTCCATTAGTCATCCTCTCCTTCATACTCCTCTCCTTACTCCCCCCATCATCATCTTCATCTTCTTCACCTTCATCCTCATCTCCTTCATCAATATCTTCCAATCCTTCTTCTTCTTCATCATCATCATCATCCTCTTCTCCTTCCCCTTCTTCGTCATCCATATCGGGAACCAAGTAGTACTGTAATGGATTTGGCTAAATATCATCTTTGATGACCTCTCCTAACTCATCTGCACCTGCATCAGAATGGTCAGTAAACCAGGTGAAGAAGCTCTCTGGCTCCTCATGCTGTCTCTATCTGCTGGCTTTAATCTGTTTGACTTGAACGTTTCATCAAATCCTTTCCAGATTTCCATTTTATTTCAGTGGACTTTGAAGATGGATCACCATTCTCATTCAGATGAAATTCTTTGGAGAGAACTTTATTTTTGAAGTAAGGGTTTTCATCAAAATAAAAATCTATTCTGTAACCTGATTTAATATCTTCAAATTCTGTCACTTCAACTCTTGTCAAATAATGCAGCGCCTCTTCATCCTTCTCCCCAAGCAGTGCAGACACTTGTGGATGGTTGACAAATGTTGTTACCCAAAAATTGGGGATTTTGGCGATCAATTCCGACCTCTTCTGAAAAAATGGTTGGCGGGGTTTGTTATATTTTTGTTCTACTTTCAAAATCTCCTCACTGGCTTGTTCATTAAGTCTGTCTATTTCATTTTGTACTTCATCAATATGTTCAGTTGCTTCTTGCTGTTCTTTTTCTCTTTTATGCAAGTGCTGAAATGTTGATGTCTGCCCTGGCTTGGGGGCAGGAGGCTGTCTCGGTTTCTTCGTTTGAGGCGGGAGTGAAGACTGGCATTTGGGGGCCATGCTGTGAGGAAACTCCAGGAAACTGGGAGAGAGGCACGTCTAGAAGCTCTGATTGCTCTTAAGGTATTTTCTTTAAACTTTATTTTCGTTTTCTTCTTTGTCTGGATGAGTTCCATTGCTTCATCTTCCAGCTCACTGATTTGTTCTTCTGTTTCTTCCAATTTGCTGGTGAACCCTTCTAGTAAATTTTTCAGTTCAGATATTATATTCTTTAGCTCTGTCAGTTCTGTTTTGTACTTTCTTATATTTTCAATCTCTTTTTTGAAATTCTCACTATGTTCATTCATTCTTCTCCCTAGTTTGATGAGCATCTTTTTAACCATTACTTTGAAGTCTTTTTGGTAAATTACTTATCTCCATATCATTAGAGTCTTTTTCTGAGGCTTTGTTGGTCTTTTGTTTGGAACATATTCCTCTGTCTTCTCTATTTGCCCGATTCTGTGTTTGCTTCTCTGTATTATGTGAAAAAGCTGTCTCTCCCAATATTGAAGGAATGGCCTTATATAAGAGATGACCCATGGGGCCCAGGATCACAATCCTCATAGTCACCAGAGCCAGATGCTCCAGGGATGTCCCCTGTGTGGACTGCATGTGCTAGCCAGCTTTGGCAAGGCTGTGGCTTTAGGTGTGGGGGTGGGGTGGGGACTTGCCCAGCTGTGGCACAGTCATAACTCCAAGGAGGAAGGGTGGGGTCCTTGCCCAGCCAGTTGTGGTGCAGCTGGGCTGTAGAGGGCTGAGGCTAATCCACCCATGCTAACAGGTTAGAGGAAGAGTGTTAAAATGTCATCTTCTAATACTGGGATTGGCAAGATATAGTGGAATTGCAAAAAACAGTGCTCACCAGTTCTTCCATCCCTGGAGAGAATCCCAACAGGTCCCTGACTCTCTAGCCATCACTTTAAGATTAGTAAGTAAATCTATTTCACATGTACTCTAGGTAGTTTTCAAGTAGCTTCTTTGGCAATGTTCTCAGGGTGAGTCTCTGTAACCCTTTATGGGTAGGTTCTCCATTCCCTACAGTTACATGTTTCTCTTGAACATAATTCCTGTTTGTTTTATGTTTAGGGGTATTTTTTCTCTAATGCAGAACTTAAGAGTTAGAGAGCTACCTTTTAAAAAAAGGGGAGGGGCACCTGGGTGGCTCAGTGGGTTAAAGTCTCTGCCTTTGGCTCAGGTCATGATCCCAGGGTCCTGGGATCGAGTCCCACCTCGGGCTCTCTGCTCAGCAGAGAACCTGCTTTCTCCTCTCTCTCTCTCTGCCTGCCTCTCCTAATAGTGGGTTACCACACCTGGGGTAGGGTTTTTGATGAGAGTGTTTGACTCTCCTATCTCAATCTGGTCCTTTTATTCTTTGTTATGGATATGCTGGTCATTTAGTTTTCAGGACTTTTTAGAGGAAAGTATTCCCTATGTATCTATAGATTTGTTTTGTCTGTGGGAGAAGGTGAGTTCAGGATCTCCCCATATGGCCTTCTTGAATCACCTCCTTCCTATTATGTTTTTGAGATATAGATAAAGAGAGAGAGAGAGAGCTTTCACAATGCATTAATCAATCTCTTGATTATAAGAATGGCCTCTACATAGACCTCGATTGTCAACAAAAGTATTTATTTTATTTATACTGGCTTCTCTTTGGGAATAATAAATAAAAAGTAAAATCACGGTTCCAGTTCTAAGAAGCTTACCTTTTCTAGTGGGAATACCCAACAAATGCCTGGAATTCATGTTAGAAAACCAAGAAAGAAATGTGCAAAAGCTCTCCATTTATCATTTGGCTCATGGTTGGATGGTCTACCTCCTTTACCTCTGCTTCCTCAAATCATAGGTGACCCTTATAAGCCAGCTGTAATGGGTGTCTCTTCTAAGAATCCTTCTCTGATCCCCTCTCCAAGATCCTAAAATTCCTTTTCTTCTCAACTCCCCAGCATAGACTCTGTTTCCCCTGGGGAACATTTCACAATTTAATACAATGATTCTTCACTGGGTTAAATAATTCTTAACTGGGCTATTCTTCCCTCCAAGAAGCATAATACCAACAAAATAATACATATCCTTCATTGAGAACTTTTAAGCTGGACATTTTAATACATCCTTTCATAGTAACTCATTTAGTGATAGTAGTTATGAGTTTTAAAATGATTATGTAATTAATCAAAATCACAAAAATAATAGAAGTCCTCACATTTTAACCCATGTGTTTTATTTCATAGGCCCTGCTTTGAATTACTGATGCCTTTTAATAATTTTTAAACTATTTCCCATACCCTCTCCTCCTCCCATTACACCAGCTCGGATTGTGACCACTTCATCACATCCACACACTTTTGTCAATCAATGGTGAATCTTTGGGTTGGGTGGCAAGAAGTTACATACTTCTCAGATGCCAAGGTGAAATAATATTGAGAACCACTTTCTGATCCTATTTATCTGCCTCATCTCTCCTACTGGATTTGTTACTCCCATAAGAAAGAAACTGTATTTTCTTTATCTATCTGCTGTCTCCCCCATATAACATCAGTATGGGTCTTAGAACAGTGTCTTGCTCTATCATTTCTGTATCAATATTTAAATAACATTTTTGAATAAAAAATACAAAATAAACAGATTATGTAAGTAAAAATAATATAAGATACAAGTGATGACATTTTTAGCTGAAGGGGTTTCCTGGAGGAGGTGACATTTTCCATTTCTTTTGTCTGTGAGGACCTTGTGTTAGCACAGGTGAAGGTGAAAGACAGTCTAGTTTAGGAGAATTGTGTAATGGTCTGAAGTAAAACATTCCTTGATGCTGATGAGAAATGACAATGCTGATAGATAATCTACAACCATGGAACAGATGGGCAAGGGAGTTTAATTCTGGGAATTTCTGTTTTCCATCCCAGGGATGGTTCCTTGGGCCATTATCACTTCAGTGGATGAAGGTACTTGCTACTTGCTAAAAATAAGCTACTAATGTTTTCCTTAGAATTACAGCACATGTCAGAAGAGACTAATGACCCAATGCTGTACTGTTTTCTTTTCATTTCAGTTGGCCTCAAACAAATAAACCTGATAAATATTATCAGAGTCACATATGCTCATTAAGGGTTATAGTCAGTGGCTATGTTTGTTTTACTGTGTAATAGATGATGAAACCATGGTGATGAGTGGACTAAGCTGGGATGGTTTTTGTATTTTCCCATCTTAGCACTGGAGACTTGCTCATTGTTTTTTTTTTTTTTTTCCACTGCCTGGTCTTAGAAATAGAACAGCTTACTAAAACACTTATTCATTTTGACATGTCTTAAAGCAGTGCACATTCACATCTTCTGATTTAGTTCAATGGTACATGGTAGATGTTCAAAAGTCATTCTTAGGTACAACATGGAATGTTAAGCAAGCACTTTTAGTGGCTAAACAACTAGTGGGAAAGCTTTCAAATAAGAAAGAGTACTGTTTAATAACTTATTAACTCACTGTGATTGAAGATTTTGTTGGTAATTATCTTATGAATTAGTGAACAAAATTTGATGCTCTATAAAACTTAGAAAAGTCAAGGTACACTGTGCTGGCCTATCGCCTTTTTTTTTTTCTTGTAAGGCTTTAGGCCAGTAAAAGAAAATAAGCACTGCAATTATTTCCTAATGAAAATATTACAGGGGCGCCTGGGTGGCTCAGTGGGTTAAGCCGCTGCCTTCGGCTCGGGTCATGATCCCAGGGTCCTGGGATCAAGCCCCACATCGGGCTCTCTGCTCAGCAGGGAGCCTGCTTCCCTCTCTCTCTCGGCCTGCCTCTCCATCTACTTGTGATTTCTCTCTGTCAAATAAATAAATAAAATCTTTAAAAAAAAAAGAAAATATTACATATTTTCATATGAGATCTTCATGGCTTTCATATTTTCAGGAGACTATGAAAAAATAATGAATCTACCCACATTTATGTAAGTTCCTATCAAAACAGTAAAATTTTACCTGTTATTTGACTATCTGTAAAGGCTCATTTGCCTTTCTTGCTCTAATCCATCCCTCTGTCAACAGACAGAATACAATCTGGTCACATCACCTTCCATGTAGAAGCCTTCAGTGGTACCTTATTAACATGATCCACACACCTTCACCTGATATATGTGACTGTTCACACCATGGCCTATTTCAACTCCTTTTTAAATTCTTCTTTCACTTAGCTATTATTCCCCTCTTATGCAACTCTTGATCGCCCAAACTTCCTATGTCCTGACACTTGCAGGCTTTTGTCTTCCAAGTCTTCAAATACGCTCTCCCTTATCTTCTGGGTAAAATTGTTTTCATTATGACTCCACTCAAATATAACTTCTTCTGAGATTTTTCTTCCAACTTACCCTCTAACATCCAGTAATTTCCTTTTTGGTGTTCCGACAGTACATTCTCCGGGCATTCATAACGTGACATTTCCATCACCCTGCATGTTCATTCTTTGATTTAATGTCTACCTCCTCTTGTGCTGAGAATGTTTTTTTGTTTTGTTTGGTTTGGTTTGGTTTTTTTTTTTTTTTTTTTTTTTTGCAGGTAAAATCTCAACACTGATACAATATCCCAAGCAGGTGCTTCATAACTGTCCATTTATAACACAACTGAAAAAATGAATTGCAAGCTGCTCCTCAGGAAGAAGGAACACACCCAGAGCTCATGATTTTTAATACCCTTTTGCTAGCTGCAGTTTCAGACATGAGTTCCAGACTAAAGCCAGTGATATGGCTCTGCAAAAGTGTCCAAGTAGCTTTTAGTTTCTAGTTAAAACCACATATACCCAAGAGAATATAAGGAGTGATTACTTGAACCACCCCTCACTTTGTCCCCATAAAAATGGTGAACATAAACGCTTTCTCCTTTGAAAGTTTCTTTGAGGCTGCTGAGATGTGTTCATTTAGAAGAACAAAGGGTGATTAGCCTGTCACCAGCCAGAGAGCAGGAATTGTATGTTTGACAGCCACTTCCACAGGGATACAGGCCTGCATTTAGTTTCCAAACAGATTTCAGGAAACTGACTTGGCAGGGGAAGTACAGTCTTTCAGGGAAAGCTGCACAAGACCAAAGAAAACAGCCTCACACCTAATAGCAATAATGGTTCCACCAACATCTTCTAAATCTGCTCTGTAGTTATATACTTAATGTCATTTTAAAATGGTAGCCATGAGTATAGTTATTGAAATACAGAATGACACAGATGCATGGAGCCTTAGAAGTTGTTTTGTTAATACCCTTTCTTATACAGATGTGGATGTAAGGGCTAAAAAACAAGTCCTATTGGTGTAACCTATTTGGGATACAGGGAACATTTTTAGGTAATGTGTAGAGGTGGTGTTGTGATAGAGTGGATAGGACATCAGTTCTAGATCAGTTAAGTCCTGGGTTATCACTTATCACCTCTATGGCCATAGGGAAGTTACTTAACCTCTTCAACTGTTTCTTCAACTTCAAAAAAATAATTATAATAATAGACTGCTATCTTTGTTAGAGGTTGTGATAAGGATTAGAGATTCTACATATGGAACATCTAGCCCAGTGCCTGAAAAAATAGAAGTCCTCAAAAACTGATGGGTATTATTATTGTAGTGGGAAGCATGTTTGAGGTAGACTTGTCATTTGAGGCTACAATATCCAAATGTTCTTAATATTTGGAAAGAAGCCTGGGAGGAGTAAGGCTCACCTTCTACTACAGAAGCTGTCAGCTGGAGAGTGAACACCTGGTTTAGCTCAGCCAATCAGAACTTCTTGCCTGGGGCTTTGAATCTTAAACTGACTGCTGCACTAATACCACACCCTTCCCAGTCTATTGCTCTGCCTGCTTTCTGCCAGAGGATTAGAGTGATAGTCTCCCTTAGTTCATATATGTGCTCTGAGCTTTGCATGTAAGGGAGCCCTCTGATGTCCTCCAGCAAATTCCTTATTTGTTTAGGTTTAATAAACTTGATTTCTACTATTTCTGAGTAGTTAAGATGCTCATTATGTAATTCTAATAGAGACAGAGAAATCCTTTCCAATGTACTCACAGTCCATTGTTAACACACTTTGCACTCTATCACTTCCTCAGTAAGAACCACAGCTTAATTTCCTATGCTTATGGTGAAAGAGTAGTCTATAGAGATCATGAATTGTGGATGAACCACAAAGTTTAATTCACAAGATTAAGCAAATATATACACAAGCCTGGGCTTGAGAGGCATTTCTATCTACTATGAGTTTAGGGACCTGAACTAAATGGCAGCAAAGTACTGCCAGAGAGTAGAAGCCCAGAAAATTCAGGCTTACCAAGTTAATACAAGTTATAAAAGAAATGGTTATCAAGGGCAACATGATTTTGTATTCAGTAACCGATGACTTTTTGATGTTTTTATGTTAGAGGGAAGTGTATGACAAATGTGTTGGCTCTAGAATGAATAAAGGCACTTGGGTGGCTCAGTCGTTAGGTGTCTGCTGTCAGCTCTGGTCATGATCCAGGGTCCTGGGATCGAGTCCCACATCAGACTCCCCATTTAGCACGAAGCCTACTTCTCCCTCTCCCACTCCCCCTGCTGTGTTCCCTCTCTCTCACTGTCTCTCTCTTTGTCAAATAAATAAATAAAATATTTTAAAAAAAGAATAAAAACAGCTCCTTAAGTCATCAAGGGGGTGAGGGAAGAGAAGGCACTACAATACAGAATTAAGTCAGAAGCGAGTAGGCAGGACTGTTATGTTTGAGGGTGGCAAGGGGATCATGAGCTCAGCAACGATCAACAAGGTTGGGGTGAGGAGGTGTTGGACAACAAGCATCAATCAAAGCATAAAACTGCCCTGAACCTCCCTCTCAAGGAATACAATATACAACTAGTGGAATATAAGAGGGATAAAATGCTAATAGAAGCTCAAATGGTGCAATAACATTAAGCACATTCAATAAATTTAGTAAAACAAGAAAAAAGGAAATAGTGAATCAGTTGCTTGTGCAGAGTTCCATCATGGCAGTAGTTCTTAACATTTTGTGTACATTATCTGTGGCTCTTGTTAAAAAATACAGATCCTTGGACCTCTTGCCCAATAGGTACTACTATAATGGTTTTTGTGTAGAGCCAGAGATGTGTATTTTTAACTGATTTGAAGATGTTTCTAACATAGGTAACTTTACTCAGTATATTAAAAGAGTCCACTAAGGTTTTTTAGTTTTAATAGTTGTAATGCCAGGTTATGTTGTCCTAGAACAATAGGCTTGAGACTAAGACATTTGACATTACAGTATTATGAATAACCAGAAGTGAACTCATTTATGAAAATTCTAACTTCCTAGGTAGACTTGTCACCTGATGATGTAGACAACCCAGTGATAAGAATAACCATCATGCACTGAGCCCTCACTGTAGGCCAGATGCTGCTAAGTGCTCTATATGCATTAAATAGTCTACTCTTTTTTTTTTTTTAAAGATTTTATTTATTTATTTGACAGAGAGAGAGAGAGAGATCACAAGTAGGCAGAGGCAGGTAGTGATGGGGGGAAGAAGGCTCCCTGCTGAGCAGAGAGCCCGATGCGGGGCTCCATCCCAGGACCCTGGGATCATGACCTGAGCTGAAGGTAGAGGCTTTAACCCACTGAGCCACCCAGGCGCCCCAAATAGTCTACTCTTTAAAGAGATTCTATGAGGTTGATTTTATTACCATCCCCATTTTACAGATAAGAAACTGATCAACAGAAAGAATGAGAATCTTGGGTATCACATACTTGTGATGGCTTTTTTTGTGTTTGTGTGTCAACTTGACTAGGCCATGAGGCATCCAGACATTTGGTTAATGGTTATTCTGGGTGTGTCTGGATGAAATGAACCTTGGGGCATCTGGGTGGCTCAGTGGGTTAAAGCCTCTGCCTTCTGCTCGGGTCATGATCTCAGGGTCCTGGGATCTAGTCCCGCATTGGGCTCTCTGCTCAGCAGGGAGCCTGCGTCCTCCTCTCTCTTTGCCTGCATCTCTGCCTACTTGTGATCTCTATCTGACAAATAAATAAAATCTTAAAAAAAAAAAGAAATTAACCTTTAAATTAATAGACAGGGTGAAGCAGATTACCTTTTTGGATGTGGGTGGGCCTCATCCAGTCAATTGATGTGAATACCAACAAAAAAGGTAGTAAGAGAGAATTTTGCCTACCTGACTGCTTGAGCTAAGATATTGACTTTTCCTGGCCTTGGACTGGAACTTGCAACCTTGGCTTGCCTGGTTCTCAGGTCATTGGAGTCAGATTTGACCTTCCACCATCAAGCCTCATCTCCTGGGTTACCAGCTTGCTGAGTGCTATCTTGGGACCCCAGTCTCCAGAGCTGTGAGAAAATTAAATCTCTGTTGTTTAAGCCACTATGGAATTTTATTATGGCAACCTCTTAGACTAAGCAAGATAGATTTTGGTACTGAGAAGTGGATGCTGCTGTAATAAATCCCTAATATGTGGAAGTGGTTTTGGAATTGAATGATGGGTAGAGGCTGAAAGAGTTTGGAGGTACATGATAGACATGTGGACATTAAGGGTATTTCTGGTGAGGTCACAGACAGAAATGAAGAATATGTTATTAGAAACTGAAAGAAAAATGAATGATCCTTATTGTAAAGTGACAAAGCGCTTGACCAAACTGTGTTTGTTTTTACGTTTTGTGGAAGGTAGAACTTGTAAGTGATGAAATTGATTATTTACTGAGGAGATTTCTAAGCAAAGTGTTGGAGTGGTTTGGTTCCTTCTGACCTCTCAAAGTAAAAAGAGAGAGTAAATTGAAGAAACAATTCTAAGCACCAAAGAACCAGAACTTGAAAGTTTGGAGAATTCTCAGTCTTACTGAAAAAAAAAAAAAAATGAGAAAGCTTCTTTTGAAGAGAACACTAAGAGTGTGGTTGAACAACCATTTGATAGGAGATCCTGAATTCTAATTAAACAATCTACTACCTCAATGGAAAGAATAAGGATGAGATTATATCAACTGAGATATAATCAGCTGCCAATTTGAGCTAAAGCGGGGCAGAAAAGATGGGACAGAAGGAAGGAAGACTATTGGATTTGGGGTTTTACAAAATGGGACACTGCCCTGTCTTTCAAGCAATAGGAAGAAGTACTCCAAAGGTAATTCAGAGATTGTCACAACTGCCACCACCTGCCTGGGAGATAAGGCTGTGCCCAGGAGGCAAGGCTGCCTCAACCTCAAGGGTCAGGACTGCCACCCTTGCAGGGCCACCTGGCTGAGCCCTGGAGGCGATGCTGCCACCTCAGTGGTCCTGGAGGGCAAAGCATCAAATCAAAGAGGCTTATTCTCAAGATTTACAATTTAATGGAACTGGCCTTGTTAAATTTTAACTCACTTGGGACCCATCACCCCCTCCCTTTTTTCTAATTCCTCCCTTTTGGAATAGGAATTTTCTATTTTCTGCCTGTCCCAACATTGTATTTTGGTAGCACATAACTTGTCTGGTTTCACCCATTCACACTGAGAAGAATTTTGCCTCAAGATGAATCATACCTAGAACCTCATCCATATTTGATATAGATGATATTTAGATGAGACTTTGGACTTTAGAGTTGGAACAAGTTAAGATTTTGGGGGATTTGGGAGTGGACTGAATATAGTTTGCACATGAGAAAAATATTATTTTGAGAGTCCAGGGGCAGAATCCTATGGATTAAATGTGTCTCTCCAAAATTCCTGTGTTAAACTTAAACCCCAGTGTTATGGTAATCAGAGACAAGGACTTTGGGAGAGAATTAGGTTTAGATAAATTCATGAGGGAGGGGACTTCAGTTTGAGATTAGTACACTTATCAGAAGAGACATCTGACTATAATTTGGGTGCTCACGCTTCTGGCTCTCTCTCACCTTCTCTCTTCCATGTGAGGACACACAGAGAATGCAGTCAGCTAAGCCCAAAGGAAAGACCTCACCAGATCCAGCCATGCTGGCACCCTGATTGCACACTTCCAGCCTCCACAACTATAAGAAGTAAGTTTCTGTTGTTTACCATATATGCTGGCTAGGCTATGTATTTTATATGGCGGCCCAAGCAGACAGACACATAACTAGGAAATGGTAATGTTGGGATTTGAACCCATAAGTCTAATTTGAGGACTTTCCCCATGATTATATTACACTTTCAATAAAATGTTTGTCCCTAAAAGATCTCTAGACAGTTAGCTTTATCCTTAAAATATGTTTCAGTCTTTCACAATCCCCTGACAACAATGGGATAGATAAAAATATGACTTGACTGACATTTCCACATGCTTGGATTTATTCTTCATTCTTAAAATGTCTTTGAACGGAGGGACAGAAATTTCTCCATTCCTCCCTTCATGAAGATGTTTAGACAGGCCACCAAGGGAAGGAGCAACTGAATCTCTCATTTCTACATGACTTGACCATGTCATCAACACCAGTGCTGAAATGAAGTTTCACCAGATGCAGCCTGGTCCCGGAAAGGCTTCACAACCACAGCATCTCCAGAGGGCCCATCAACGACACACACTCCAAGCAGTTCATCAGACCACTGTGTGCTAACCTTCTGTGGTCTGTTAAAAATGGAGCACTTGATAAAAACACAAACATATTTTTAGTACCAACATAGGTACTAAAGGTAAATTCAACAGCATTTCCAGTCTTTAGCTGGTCTTTACATACAATGTATCAAGTTCACACGTAGTTTGAGATCAGTTTTAATTCTTGGTAAAGACTAACTGATTGGTTATAGAGTAGAGTGACACGAATCACGCTTTTTTCACATGAGTGGAAGGAAGGGCCCCAAGGATGTTTGCTTCTGGATATCTTAGAGCTTGATTATGGGAAATGCTAGTGGTGGATAGTTGGAAGAAAGGCTGGCAGGGACAAGGGACCCCACCCTAAGAGGAAACCACTCTTAAGAGGATTTTACACCATCCTGGAAGGAGCTCTCCACCCTTTTCCAAATGTGATAGATGACAAAATTTGATTGGATGACTGGGGCATAGAAGGTTAATCAGATTAAAATAGTCCCCACACAAGCCCATAAAAACCCCTAGACTTAGAACTCCAGTTTGGCAAACCTCTCAGGTCCCCATCCTCTGGGAGCTTCGTACTCTAATATTACTATAGCTCAATAAACTTTGCTGACTACCGCTCTATCTCTTCATTCTTTGAAGAAGCATGACCAAGGACATGTGGAGACTCAAGGAACAATTCCTGTAACACTAAGAGGTAAACCCAAGCTAAGAAGCTCCTCTTGTAGATATGGGGTTTAGTATTTTGTGGAAATATAGGCAAAGGGCCATGATGAAAAAAACGTGGGGACAAGAGACCCTTAATGTGTGGAGTCCACCACACTTAAACTTCTCTCCAGTTAAGGAGGTTCATCATAGAGCTACAAAATACAGATAACACAACATACTACAACTAGAGCTATCAACCATGTAATTATCATATGTCCCAAACCAAAACATGACATCACTGTCCTGCTTAAAGCTTTTCAGTCCCTCCCACTAGATGAAGAAAACGTTGAAAAGCCCTGACCTGACCTGCAGTGATTGTCTTGTGCACATTCCATTACCCTAATCTAATGCCTTCTCTTCTTTTCTAGCTTCTTTCCCTCATACCAATCTCCCCTTGGTTCCTGGAGTATGTCTGTCATTTTTTGCCCTGTAGCCTTGACATGGGAAGGGCTTCTTTCAGACAGTATTGCTCCTCCTCTTGACGTTGGCTTAGTCTTACCCTTCTTGGTATTATTACTTCTCCAACCCAAGTCTCACTCCCTGGTTTGATGTTGTTTTTGCTCTCATAACTTCCTTAGCACTCATACATTATGAAATTACTTTGTCTGTCATCCACCTAGACAAGGCCCATGAGCACTGGGACCATGTCTGTGTTCCATCACCTTATATGTGCCTAGAATTTGGGAGGTATTTAGTAAGTATTTGTTGAATGAATGAATGAGTTTAAATTCTTTGTGACAAGTGCTGAGCTGTCCCTGTCGATGCCAAGATGTTGCAGTTGCTTAATGAAGAAGTCAAAGGATCCTGGAGAACTAGCACTGCCTGACTTGTCCTGTGGCCAACCTCTTTGTGACACTTTGGCAAAGATAAAGATGAAGGGTGTTGCCACCAAGGCCCATAGCATGTATCTCTGTGAGGGTAGAGTGGGTGCACCTGGAGGCTGAGTACAAGCCTGCATTTCACATGTAGCCCCCCCCTCAACTGCTTCAGTCCACAGAGGGATGCTTTCTGGTTGGTCTGCCAAGAGCAGGGAGCCTTGGATAATTCACACAAAGATACAGTAGGGGCTATCCAGGACCCTGTAAATAATTAAAAGAGAGTACAGACCTCCAAGCCGGTGATGACCAGAAAGAATTTGAGTCTCAGGCCTTACACATCATGTAAACCTGAGCCAACCCATTGGACCTCTGAGGCATCCTTTGGATAATAGAAGGGCATTAGCCATAGCCAACGCTACAGCCTCCCTCAAGAACAGGAATCAGTGGCACTTAGGCAATATCTGCCTAAGAAGGGACGTACAGGTCACTTTAAAGCAGTTTGACTTTAATTTGGAGAGAAAAGCAAACACCAGGGGAACCAGAAAGATAAAGCAAAGCAAAATAACCTTGTCCCTTTTCTTTATCAAAACCAGCATTTCCATGGGAAAGAGTGGCTTCCATTTCTGGTCAGAGCAGCAGCTTTATAAGTTTATGTCCACTTCCTTCCCTGTTAGTTCCATGCAGACTGTCACCAAAGAATCCCTTGAGAAATGCTGAAGCCCTAATTCTTTCATTCTCCTTTTCCCAAGAAATGCAGATAGACCTGAGTAAAATGAGATAGCACATGCAAGTTGTTTTATGAATTTGTAGACTCATGACAGACTTTAAGTAATCTGCCCTAAGGGAAAACTAAGCGGATGGAGAAATTGAAGATGATATTGCCATTCTCTTTAGTAGAAGGATCCCTGTCCTGTCCCTTTAATTTTATAGCTAGCATACTGTGGAAGTCAGATCAGTAGCTCCCTTTTACAGATGGTCTATTGCATTTGCTATTGACATTACAACCTGTTCCCTTTTCTCTCCCTTCCAGCAGCAGCCAGAACATTGACCAAAGGCTCTTGGAAGAAGAAACACATTCAAGGCCATTAGTCTGTGGTCACATGTGTGTTCAGGCCTCCAACTCGCACTCACTCTATCCTGACAAGTACAGAAGGTGAAAACATTGCTAGACAGTCTGTTTCTAAGAGGTATCAACCTGTTGCTGAAAGATTTATCATCAAGGAACTGTGAGGTAGGAGAAAGCCTTTACTTGAACCAAAATTGGTCATTCAGAGTTCATACTGTAACTTGATCATTTATTTATATTTTATGCACCTTCTGTCAAGGAGAAGAGAGGATGCATGTGGGACCATTACCTCACTGAATGTGATGTGGTCAAGCGACTATCTCATTGGACAATGTTATAGAGACTCCATTGTGCAACTCATGTGAATATTTCTTTTAACCCTTTGGGTTCTGTGTGATCTCCAGTGAGCAGGGCAAAGTGAGGTTTTGTCTTCTCTATTCACCGTCCACTACAGATGGTATCATGGAATATGGCTACTGCTTCTAGCAGACATGTATCCCATACACACCCCATACATATCTCCCACTATCCACTCATTAAAAGGAATATGGCTGGGGAGAGGTGACAAGTGGCCTGGAAATATCTAAGAATGTACTATAGCAAAGAAGACTCTTGTAAATATTAATTGCCTGTGTTCATGAGATGTTCAGTGACATGACACATATCAATGTCCAGAAAAAGAAGTGACATCTTGGCACTGCTCTAAAAATCAAAGTAACACCACCTTTGTACACAAGGCTTTACCCCTGCCAGAAAGTGCTTATTCAATTTACTCACTTAATCTATAATTTATCTATTCTTCAGAGATAAAGTAATGGAAGTCTAAGGGATGATTTGCCCAAAATCTTAGCCCAGAACTGGAATTCAAAACCACCTCAAGATCAGATAAATAACCCACATTTGAACTACCCAACACTTACCCTCAGCCAGCAGACCCATAGTCACGATTGGTTCACATATGAAGGGGCACCTGATGATCTTGGGTTGGCCATTCAGACTGGAACAAGGTAACAGAGACATGAGCCTCTATGGAGCTTAGTTAAGTGGAGCCATAAGAGGAAAGCCCATAACCTCTTGTTGCTGAACTCATAGAAGTTACTTTTCTTTCTACCTCTCCAAGACTTATTTGGGATTCTCCAAAATCTTCCCTTTCTTACTTAAGATAATATGAAAGATATGAGATCTGGTTCATTCAACACACATTCTCAGTCAAGTTCTTCCTTGCCTTCCTCTTGTCTTTGCATGTAAGGGTGGCTATACAATATAGTTCTGTCCAAGGAGACAAATCTTGGGCTTGATTATGGGCTCAAAAATAAAAAAGGAGAGATGTGCCTTTCCCATTTCTTGCTGACTGGAAGGCAGATGTTATGCCCGAAAGGGCAGAAGCCATCTGGAAAACACTTTTTTAAAAAAGGAAAAGATCACTGAAATCGGCTATCAGCCCTGAACAGTCTACCTCTAGACTTTGTAACATATATAAAAAGAAAGATGCAGCTATTGGTTTAAGCCTCTGTGAGTTGAGTATTCTGATATTTCCAAACAGAAGATGCAGCTTCTTAAGCTTAGAACTAGTAGAATATTGCACTCCTTTGAAGGATATGAAATTAACTTAAATGATAACATCTCATTTGTTATGGGGGCGCCTAAGAAAGCCATCTACACAGAGAGATCCAGAGGACTACACTGTACATGTAAGAAGGATGGTCCTTGATAAGCCCACTTCTAAAGTTTCCATCCTTTACAGATTGGAACTGGATGAAGGTATCCTGGTCAGGCTTTTTTAGGTTATTTGAAGGAAAATGTATAGGAAACCTTGGGTAAAGATGGTTATTGCAAAGATAGAAGAAATGTAGAATAATCTGGAATGTTGACCAGACACCATAGCAATTCAGGTTCCACTTATTACTAATCATCCACTTACTAATTATGCAACAGATGTTTATGGACACCAGTAATAATGCCAAGTACACATATTCCATGGTAAATATGATTTATCTGCTTTCAGAAAACTATAATATGGATCTCAAGGCACATGATTGAGTAAGCATTTCTATAAAGTTGATGAACGTCTGGATAATTGGGCTATGCATAAGTTTCACAGAACAATGAAATGTAGCTCAGCATAACTAAGAACAAATAATAATAATATTCTGCTCTGTTGTTGTTCACCTATCATTTGTGCTTTCCCAAGAAAAGATCTGAGAGGACTGGGCTGAGACCAGTCAGGGTGAAATACTGCTCTTGGACACATTTGACAGGTCATCTCAAAAAGTGATTGGATTTCCTCCTGCCCAGTCATAGTGGCTGTTGCTGGAGTGTTTTTATGACTCTGTTAGTCTGCTTAGGCTGCAATGACAAAATACCACAGACCATGTGGCTTCCACAACAGAAATGTATTTTCTCACAGTTTTGAAGTCTAGAAGTCCCAGGTCAGGGTCTGGCATGGTTGGTTGCTGGTGAGAACTCCCTTTCTGGATTGTAGACAGCTGCCTCCTTGCTATATTTTCACACAGTGGAAAGAGAAAGCTTGGATGTCTTTCTCCTTTTAAAGGTACCAGTCCTATCAGATTCAGGCCCCATCTTTAGGACCTCATTTAACATTCATCACCTCCTCTCAGGCCCCATCTCCAAGTGCAGTCACACTGGGGGTGAAGAGCTGCAATATATGAATTTTGGAGAGGGGAGGGACACGAACTTCTATCCATAAGAATGCCTGATTTTGCCTGCCTGGAGAATACTCTTTATGAGCCCTACCACATGATCAAGAAGAAAATCAGGGACATTTTCTTTCTAATTTAGCTCTTTAAACACTGTGGATTTTCCATTAAACATTCTAGTAGAATATGATGTGCTTCCCTGGCACAAGGACAAAAATAGTACACCTGGGGGGTATAGTAGTCAGGATCTCCCTCTGTAGAAGCCCAGCTCATTCACTTCAAGGAGACACTGTCTTTGGCCAACAGATCAGTTTCTAGTGCCAGGAAACCCATGGGGGAACCAAGGAGAGCCACTACGGGGGGATAAAGGAGGGGCTATAGGTGGGATATAAAATGCTGCCTGGGGTCTATACTTGGGTCTCAACACACATAAGTAAAAACAGGGATTTTTCAGGTGACTCTCAAATTGAGGTCAGGGTCAGATATTTGCATTCTCATTTAACAGAAAAAGAGAATACGCCAAAGGCATAGGAAGAGCTTATGATAAAAATAGAGTTTTCCCTGCCTAAAACCACTGGACCCAGCCACTATCAAGATCCATGAATGGCAGTCCTGTCCTATGGGAGACCTTGATCTAAGGACAAATCTTTCCTATCTTTTTTAACCCTCTGATGGTTCAGTCTTGCTTCTAACAGTGTGAGCTACTGCTCAAGGGTCCTCTCCCAAAGTTTTCCTATGTCTTAAAGACAACATACCTGAAAAAAAGAGGCTGAAACTTTCAACATCAAAATTCAGATTGGCATAAGCCAAGAGCACCCAGGGAAGGATATATAAAAAGTCAGAATTGCATGTTTCCACATCTGTTTTCAATGAAACTTATGTCAAATAATTGTATTCTTTGACAAAAGAAATCCAAAGAATTACTTAGTTTTTTTCAGAATGTGTTGAAATGTCATTAAAATTTACCTACTAACACACACATACAGCATTCCACCTGTCCATAGTGTTAGATCAAATAAGAAGACGGGGCCTGGGCCCCCTGAATAGGAAGAGACTTGACTTGCAGCAGAAGGGGAGAGATGATGCTATGCTTATTAGCATTTCTGTTTCCCACCAACCTGGGGCATGTGATCTGCTCTTAGCTTGACACCAAACAGAAAATGGCTCTGCTACAATACCCTAGATGTTAATGCAAAAGAGACATATCCCTGGAAAAGAACACCAACATGGGTCTGAGTACTCAAATGTAGAGAAGTCATTCCTGCTAGCAAGTCAACAACAATAGTCACACAATAGAACACAATTGAGAAAGCAAACGTACAAGAGTAAGTTTCTAGGGACACCTGGGTGGCTCAGTTGGTTAAGCAGTTGCCTTCGGCTCAGGTCATGATCCCAGGGTTCTGGGATCGAGTCCCACGTCGGGCTCCTTGCTCGGCAGGGAGCCTGCTTCTCCCTCTGCCTCTGCTGCTCCCCTCCCTACTGCTCATGCTCTCTGTCACCCACTCTCTCTCAAATAAATAAATAAAATCTTTTTAAAAAAAAGTAAGTTTCTAAAAGATGATTTGTTAACATGTATGGAAAGTCTGTAACAGTGCAAACACTTTGGTTAAGTGTTTTCAGTCCTTGGAATTTACCCAAAGGTTATTTAAAAATGTATAGGCAAAATATGTATTATTAGGAGAGAGCTCTTCCGGGTTCTTTTGTGCTCCTACACATCCTGCTGTGTATGCCAAGAAGGCAACATCTATACCATTCTACCCAGGGCATTTCTCAGGCTTATGCTTAAGTCAGGTGACCTTAAGAATAAGGTCACATCTCCTGGGGCAAAAAGCAGGCTTTCTTACTGCTTTCCTAGAAGCAAATTCCCTAAACTTGATGTGTGTAGAGTTTCCATCTGGGCCCATGGAATTGCTGCTGCGGCTTTTAGGGGCTAGGAGAACCAGTGCACAAGCTGATGCCCAGAAATTTTGTGTCTGTGCCAGCATCTATAACATAGTACTTGGCTTGTTTCTGAGCTGGCAAGTAGGACAAAATCAATCCCAAACCTGAAACATAAAGCAGCATTGTTTAGTAAAAATAATGACACTAAACGGCCTCCAAAGAGAATTGATTAATTATACTACAAACATGCAAAAAATATGGTCCAGACATTTAAAACTACTTCAGTTTGTATCTTTGTTGACATGGAGATAATATAACAGTGTATTTTTGAGTAAAGAAAAGTGGGTAACTAAGAAATATGCATAGAAGATCCACCTTTATATACCTCTGTGGATTATTTAGGGTTTTTCTCTCAAGTTGTATGTGTTCTTACAGCTTTTGATAATATTTTGGGTGTTAACCCCTTATCAGATAATGTGATTTGCAAATATTCTCTCCCATTCTGGAGGTTACCTTTTCATTTTACTGACAATTTCCTTTGTTGTACAGAGGCTTTGATGCTTATGGCAGCATTATTTACAATAACTAAGATATGGAAAGAAATTGAGTGTCATTCAGTGGATTAATGGATAAAGAAGATTTAGTATAGGTATACAATGAAGAATTATTCAACAGTGTGAAACGAAATCCTGCTAGTTGAGACAACATGGACAGACTTTCAGGGCATCAGATGAAGTAAAATAAGCCAGGCAGAGAAAGACAGATACTTCATGGTATCACTCACATATGGAATCTAAAAAAAAAAAAAAGAAAAGAAAAAAAGTTAAAAGAAACAGAGACTAGAGACTAAAAAAGTTGTTGCCAGGAGCTTAGGGTGAGGGTGGGGGAGATATGGGGGGGTTGGTAAAAGAGTACAAATATTTAGCTGTAAGATGAATAAGGCCTAAGGATTAATGTAAAATGATGAATACAGTTGATAACTTTGTATTGTATAATTGAAAATATCTTACGCTTTTATATATTGATTACACCTCAACAAAGCTGAAATTTCACAGAAAGACAATCTGTCATATCTATGAGTTATACCATGATTTATACCAGAAGTCTGAGGCTGGCCTTCAATCTCACTGTTTCATCTCTACATATATGCTTTTCGAAATCTCTTAGGTCCCTCCCTTCCAGTTCATCTCATTGCTCTGGCCTGAATCTCGGTCTTCCCCATCATTTTCCTGGATTTCTCCATAATCTTTGAACTGGTTTGTCTCTATTTCACAACTCTCTGGACTATCTGTAACTACTGACATGATTAAAACAACACATCCTTTGCCTCAAATGCTTCCATGCCTCCCAAATACCAACAAAATGGTCTGGCAGGCCAGGCCCACAGTAATTAACACCAGCTGTCTCACCACACTTCCTTCTTGTCCTCTGTGCCCAGCTCTGTGCCCAGACTCATTTATTGGGGTAAGAAACCCCTTTCTTACAGAATGCCCTCACTTCAACCCTGTCAGGCAAATGCTTGTTTGAGGATACCGCTTTTGCAGGAATTGTGTCATAACCACATCCCCCAGTTGAATTCCCTCCTTGGAGTCCCAAATAGATCACATGCAAATTCACCAAAGTGTTTACCATCCTTTGCCTTTATTTTTTTCATGCCATTCTTTCCCATTGGCTTGTGAGCACTTTGAGGGAAGGAGTAGATCTTAATTATATTTATATTATCAACATCTAGTCCTATTCTTGACACAAAAGAGAGTATCTATGCATAAAATAAAAAATGCAGTTAAAATGTAAGAGTCTGAGTTTGGTCATACCCAGAAAACCTTTATTCTGAAAGGTCCAAGTTAAGACTCTGAATGTGTTGCTATCAATATTCTGTTGCCCCAAAAGGAATAAAATGGGTGATTCTCACTTGCAAAGAATGTTGCTTTGGAAACAGGTGTTTCTGTCTGCCACAGGGCGGCCCCTCTGCTGCCATTGGCGAGAGAACACCTTGGGAATGTCCACATCCCTGGGAGGAGAGCCAGCAGGAAGAACTTACACTGTAATAGCGTATGCTGTGTGCTTTATACGATAGTCATAGGGAACTGAGTGTACTAAATACTCTAAGCTTTATCCTATAATTTATTAAGAAAAACATTCAAGAACAGAAACAAACGTGAATTTGGGAAATTAAAGCAGTTGTAGAAAAAGCAAATAAAATCCTTAGACATGACTGATCTCATAGGATGCAGAACTGAATCTGGATATCAGGTTTCTATATTCCATTTATTTGCTTTTAAAGATTTTATTTATTTATTTGTAAGAAGGAGAGCATGTGAAAGAAAGAGAGATCATGAACAGGGGTAGGGGCAGAAGGAGAAGCAGGCTCCCTACTTAGTAGGGAGCCTGATGTGGGGCTGGATCCCAGGACCCCAGGATCATGACCTGAGCCGAAGGCAGAAGCTTAACCAATTGAGGCACCCAGGCATTCTCTGTATTCCATTTAAAATGTCTCACTTGGAATAGGACTCAAAAAGATAGATCAAATGTAAACTCAGAATTTTCTTTACTTCTGTATGAACCTTATATTAAACAGGGCATAATTAAGTTTTTCCCACAAGGTCAAAATGTCGAGACAGATGCTGTAACATGATAGGATTTGATAAGCCCTTTCTAATATGAAGATTTTTGCCAAGAAATGCTCTGGAACAATCAATGACAGAGGAGTTTACAGAGCTATCTTTTAAATTGCAAGCAGGACAGCTATGCTGTCATTAAAGCTTCTTTATCCTCCCTCCTGATACTTGGCACCATGTGTTGGCCTCACTCAGTTGGCTAGAGAAGGAGCTAGAATAAAAGCATAATTTAGGGTCTTCTGGAAGGTACTGGGTCTTGGGAGCTCACCCAGCATCCACATAGCTAGAAGCAGGACTTCTGGACACTTCATATCACAGGGGCTCAAGCGGAAGGCTCTGAACTGGACTAAGCCTATAGGTAAGAGCAGCCAACACTCAGAATAAGAGTCACCATGTATCCTGCAGTAAGTCTACCCCAGACCTCCATAAATGTAGCAACAGTTTTCTTGTTGCTTGAGGCTTTGCTTCAGAGAATTCTTTGCTCCTCTTGTTTTTTTATTCTTTTTTTTTTCAACAATGTATACATTACTCAGTGCTCATCAAGATAAGTGTACTCTCTTCTTTACCTATTACACCAACCCCCCCCACACACACACCCTCTAGCAACCACCAGTTTGTTCTCTGTATTTGAGAGTCTGGTTCTTTTGTTTGGCTCTTTTCCTTTATTTTATTGTTGTTGTTCTTTGTTTTGTTTCTTAAATTTCACATATGACTAAAATCATATGGTATTTGTCTTTCTCTGACTTAGTTTGCTTATCATCATACCCTCTAGCTTCTTTGATATTGCTGCAGATGGCAATATCTCATTCTTTCTTATGTCTGGGTAATGTTTCTTTTTATTTTTTTAAAATAATTTATTTATTTGCTTATGAGAGAGAGAGAGAGAGAGAGAATAAGTGGTGGGGAGCCGCAGAGGGAGAGAGGTAGAAGCAGACTTCTTACTGAGCAGGGAGCCTGATGTGGGACTCCATCCCAGCACCCTGTGATCACAACCCGAGCCAAAGGCAGATCCTTAACCAACTGAACCACCCAGGGGCACCTGGGTGGGTAATATTTCATTATATATTGTATATTCATGTATTATATATAAATATAAAAATAATATATTACATTATATATATATATATATATATATATATTTCTCACATCTTCTTTATCCGTTTAGCCACTTATTTTATCCATTTAACTGAAGATTAACCAAATTTAATCTTTATCCATTTAACTTAAATGGATAACTTCTTTACCCATTTAACTTTATCATAACATCTTTATCCATTTAACTATCCGTGGACACTTGGGATGCTTCCATATCCTGGACATGGTAAACAATAGTGTAATAAACATAAAGGTGTATATATCTTTTTGCAATTCATGGTTTCATTTTCTTTGGACAAATACCCAGTACTGGGATTACTGGATCATATGATATTTCATTTTTAATTTTTTGAGGAAACTCCATACTGTTTTCCACAGTGGCCAAACCAATTTTTATTCTCAACAAGAGTGCATGAGGGTTAATTTTTCTCTACATCCTTGCCAACACTTTTTATTTCTTGTATTTTTTTTATTTTAGCCATTCTGAAAGATGTAAAATGGTATCTTATTGTAGTTTTGATTTGCATTTCCATGATGATTAGTGATGTTGAGCATCTTTTCATGTATCTGTTGGCCATAGGGTGTCCTCTTTAGAAAAATGTCTTTGCAGGTCCTCTGTCCATTTTTTAGTCATATTATTTGAGGACTTTTGGTGTTGAGTTACAAACGTTCTTTACATATTTTGGATATTAACCCCTTATTGAATATAAGATTTACAGGTATCTCTCCCATTCATAGGTTTCTTTTGATTATTCCATCTTGGCTATTTAATCATTAAGCCCTATATCATCTTCATACCCTGAGGCAACCCAGACCTTTTGTCTTGTGGTCAGTATTACTTCTTTCCTGACAGTCCCAAGAGAAATTTGTTGTCTTATTTCGATGTCCCTTCTGGCACCAGAAGCTGACTTCCACCTCTGAACTGGTTGGATCAAGGTTCGAAACTAATGTGTGGACACCACACTACATCGGTTTCTCTGTTCCCCAGAGCTAGAACCATCTACCAAATTATATACACATTGGAAGCATAATCAACTGATCATGATTTACTGTGCCCAACCCAGGTCTAAGTTGTTTAACCCTGATAATAAGATGAGGCTATCTTAAAACAGTTCTCACAGCTGACTAAGCAAATACAGTTCTATGATTTGAAGTCTTGGATATGGTTCAGTTTGTGACTTAGTCTATGGGTATTGTAAATGATTTGTTGGAAGAAAAAAGAGGGATTATTTCGTAAATATTTCACAGATGTCTAGATGCCTCATTTCATTCTTTCTGGTTTTACAGAAGTATATAAATAAGATTCAAATATATGGACAAAGGAAGGAATCTGTTCCAAACCTTATAGAATGGTAGAATGAGTATGCTTTTCATTTGGAAATTACCTTAGGTTCATGAAAGAAGAAAAGAAAAATGGGTGGGTTACATAGAAACTTATTAAATATCATGTTATTAAAATTATGCCCTACAGGGGCACCTGGGTAGATCAGTCATTAAGCGTCTGCCTTTGGCTCAGGTAATGATCCCAGCGTCCTGGGATCAAGCCCCACATCAGGCTCCCTGCTTGGTGCAAAACCTGCTTCTTCCTCTCCCATTCCCCCTGCCTGTGTTCTGTGTGTGTGTGTGTGTGTGTGTGTGTGTGTGTGTCTGCCAAATAAATAAATAAAACCTTTAAAAATGAATGAATAAATAAATAAATAAAATTTGCCCTACAGATTGGAAATGTTCATCATGTTTAGTTTTTCTTCATTGTTTTCAGTATTGGGCTCTATATTAGGGAAGAAATAGTGAAAGAGTGACTTTTTGTGGTATTGTATGCATTTCTATATGAGAAATCACTGTTTTATTTCCAGAAATTCCCAAAATTTGAAAAAGGACATTCAAAGCTACTTAGCCAGAATTTAAACAAGTACCTCATCAACATCATTTTGATTGAGAGTGGGAGTGTGTGAGATTGGGAAATGGGGAGGAGGTTATTTTATTTTAATTACTTGGGTGTGGGAGGATCTGGTTATCAGTTTCCTATGAAATGCATTCTCTGCTGAGGGGTTCTGTGCTCGTCTTAGTCATTAAATCAAGATTCTGTGATTCTCTCATAACTTACACATGAACTTAGTGACTTACAATAACACTTCATGATCCAATCTCAACTTGCTCTTTTCCAGCTGTAACAAGGATAACATCCCTGCCCCCAGGAGCCTAGCAGCACCTTTCCCACGCCAGTGAGATTGTAGACTGGCCCATTCAGAAGCAGCAGCTATTGGGCAGTACAGGATTCTGTAGTAATGGGAGGGAAAGCACAGGGCATGTCAGTTCTCACCCCATCTGGGCAACAAAAGGGATCTTCTGAGTAATTCCTAGGTTGTGCTTTGTAGATACTGAATCTAGAGAAGGATGTGTATGGTTCTGGCCAGGGTCATGTGCTGATAATCATCAAATTTACAAAAGATGGAAGAAATATGGTGGATGCACATGTATATCTCCGAGTAGGGGACAGGGATCTAACTTAAACATCTCTGGCCTGGTGAAACAGCCTCTGGGACAGTTACATGCTTCCTCTCCAAGCTCTTTCAACCAAATTATGAATCTTTTCCAACATGGCAAACTACTGCTCTATATGAAGGCAAGATTTTAAACACCCAATAGAGTTATTAACTTCTGAAGAGGCAAAAGACGACAATTATAACTAGAAAGGAAATATTGCTATCATAGGACAACTAATATATGTTTAGAGGATGATGCAAAACAGGTTTATTAGTTTTCAGTTCTCCCATTATTGTAGAATCTTTCTCATGAGTCCTCTCTTTCCTGGCCTCTCTTATTTATCTTATTTATCTTATATATCTTATTTATGTACTGCTTCCCTCCACCCAGAACCCTGGTTCCCAACCAGTTGTCCCATTTAGCTTCACCACTTCTGGAAACTATATCGAATCTATAGAGTCTTATTTATCCTTGGAAGTAGCTTTAGGTTCTCCATAATTAAAATACACATGGAAAAACTTTGATAATATTATTCCCTTCTTATTGCATAGCCTTGATCTTCTGTGCAAAAACAACCTAATCTCTATTCTCTGATTAATCTAAAAAAGAAAGCTACTGACTGAGAGATGGATGGAGAAGAAAAGAAAAGAGTTGTGGGGGAAAGACAACAGGTCTTTGTCTTATGGTATTTGAAATCAGACCATTACCATGACTAAATTCTCACAATATTTTGGATTTTCAACCAACTATCTTCTTTCAGTCAATGGTATCTACAAATTAGTGAAGTTCAGCTAATGTAAATAACTTTTGTTTTTATTTGCCATTACCAATTTTTAGATGAAGGATTCAATCTCTGGTAGTAGCTGTATAGGTTGATTATCAGCTTTTCCAAAAGGGGCTAAATTATCTTTCAGAAACAGAATTGACAAATTCTTGGAACTTCAGAAATAGAATTGACAAATTCTTGGAACTGAAACCAAAGAAACACAAAAGTATTTATTTTGTTCATTTGTTTTAGTGTGAATATCTAATACTTTAAAAGAAACTGGGTGCCTGGGTGGCTCAGTGGGTTAAAGCCTCTGCCTTCGGCTCAGGTCATGATCCCAGCGTCCTGGGATCGAGCCCCACATCAGGCTCTCTGCTCAGCGGGGAGCCTGTTTCCTCCTCTCTCTCTGCCTGCCTCTCTGCCTACTTGTGATCTCTGTCTGTCAAATAAATAAATAAAATCTTTAAAAAAAAAAAAGAAAAGAAAACACCATATGCAACCCAATTAATATGATTCATAGAGTTGTCATTAGAAATTAGCCAATAATCATGCTGAAGTGAAAAGTTTTTATTTAGAAAATTATCAAATTTTGTTCTTTGTTCCTGTTATTATTTACTTTCTGCCTCTTTTCTCAGATTAATTGATGGTGGTAGAACTAAAACAAATGAATTAAAGAAGAAAGAAAAGAAAAAGAAAAGAAGGGAGGATGATAAAAGAGTGTAAATACACAGGCCATATGAGGTTACACAGTTGAAAACATCATTAAATTTGGTTCTAAGGCCTCTGGCAGCCCAAGCAAAATAAGGTAGATATGAACCATTACACTGTTCTTATTATTAGATAAGAAGAAACACACTAGTTCCTCAGGAAAGCAAATATATTTTTCTTGTATTAATTTCTCAAGTAAATCACACTGATGGGACCTCATACAGGAAACACTGAGTGATGTTACACACAATATTCAACTGGAGTTCTTCAGGCAAGTACACCACGCAGAGCACCCCTTAAAAATCAAGGGCACAAAATTAAAATGCAAATTTAGCCAAATTTTAAGTCCAAATATAAAACTTTCTGTGAGTCCAGCTCGACTGGCAGCATGAATGGAGTACTTAACTTTTAGACAACTTTTTGGTGGAGGCTGGTAAATGCTGCCTTTAAGCCATGGAAGGCCAGTGGTGTGATGAAATGGTTGAATGCAGATCAATTATTCCCAGCCAGAGAGACTCAGCCACAACACAAGGATGTATCCCAACCAAGCTACAGGTTAGCAATGGGTACAGTCTTCATTGATGGCTCTCCCTCCTCTCCTCAGACCTGTTTGTTTGTTTGTTTGTTTCTTTTTTTTTTTTTTAATTTTTAATTTTATTTTTACCTGGAGGTAAATACAGGCACAAATTATAACAAAAAGTTACTTAGCATATAAAGAATTGAAAATACATCTTCTGCAAACAAAGAAGACTATACCCTTGGGGGGCCTACCCAGCTGGGATCATTCCCATGGAGTTGCACAGACTGAGACTGAAGCAGCTCTAGGGGACAAAGCATCCTCAATCAGTGCTGCAAACATCTGACTGTTTCCATAATGTGAGTTTTGTGATGTGGTGTGACTAGGTCCCATCCAGAGGAAGCCAAGTGCCAATGGCATTTGAGGCCCTATCTTAGACTGTGCTTTCCTGAAATCTTCTCCAGAATCTGGGTCTCAGAACCAGCCCTCTTACTGATCAGCATAGTCAACACAGATGTCCCTACAAAGATTGAGTGTACTTCTGTTTTCAGGATATAATGTAACATTTAAAATTAAGTTTAAAGTTTAAGTTTCTTTCTGTTTCCTCTCATATATTGTCCTTTTTACCTCAATGGGGTTCTCTTTCTATACAGAAAGACCCTCCTGACCAGGAACTAGATGGACAAGGTTCATGATTATTCAAACACAGAGAGACAAATCTTTTTTTAGTTTATAAATGATTCTTTGGAAGGAAATACAGATGTCCTTCTTGAGAGGAGGTTAATAAGACATTTTATCATCAGGACACCTGGGTGGCTCAGTTAGTTAACTATCTGCCTTCAGCTTAGGTCATGATCCCAGGATCTTGGGATCAAGTCCCATGTCAGGCTCCTTGCTCAAGAGGGAACCTGCTTGTCCCTCTGCCTACTGTTCCCCCTGCTTGTGCTCTCTCTCTCTCTCATAAATAAGTAAAAAAACAAATAAACAAATAAAATCTTTTAAAAAATTTCAGTATCTTCAAAAAATACAAAGAATACTATAAAGAATATGAAAACTTTTCCGAAAACTCCTAATACCATTTGTTCAATTCAGTATTCAGTGGGCTGAGAGACATCACTTCTAGAATTAAAGTGAAGGAAAAACAGTTGTTCTTGACAAGTCCAAGATAGCCTTCCTGATGATGGTCCTAATCAGGCTAGAAGAGTAAGTCAGCCTCATGCAAATGCATAATCTAAATTTGCATTTGACATCTTTTCAAAGGATCAAAATATTGAATAATATAAAATGTTGCTATGTTTGACCTATTTTTAACATATCTTGATGATTTGGAACTGTTTCTAGATCATCTAGATGTGTAAGACCTGCCAGAATGAAAAGAATAAGTACATGCTGATAGTTGCATGTATAGTGAATAGGATATAGATCTATGTAATTATAACTGAAGTACTGATTATGTAGGTAATATTTCTCCATATTTATCCCATAGAGGGCCATTTAACATTATTAAATTTTGAATGCAAATAAGTTTGGAAAGAAGTATTTCATTTCATTTAACACGCTCTTCTTAAGAAGAGCAATGCGAAAACATTCTTCCTAGTACAAATTGGCTCCAGGTAAGGCATGAAAACATGTCCTGCTGTTCAGGTTTCTGGAGAAAATTATTTTTATTCCTACAAGCAGAAACAAAATTGATGTTAAAAAGCTATCTAATTGGAGTCTAATATCCAAGCAGACAATGCATTAGTTGCATTGGGAAGAGTAAAAATCAGCAAACATCTTTATCTCTTTGGAAAGAGGATTTGGGATAGGATATATTCTTGTTCAGTGAGCTGAGGAGCTTGGTGACAGTCTCCACTTGGGCAGCCAACAATACTTTTACATCTGCCAAAAATACTTTCTTACTTCTGGGTACAAAAACCAAACTATTTGAAAATAAAATAAACATCATACATGCATGTGGGAATAATTCACATAATATTTAGGTAAATTTTGAAATGGTATAACTCAGAAGAAAAAACTTATTAAAGCACAGGCTGGAGCTGTACTGTTTCCTTATTAACTCAAATTCCCAGGAAAGGTACAGTTGATGCTTAAAATATAGTCTTTTTGGTTTGGTCAGCTTCTTTGCCCTTATTATAAGGGCAAGGTACTAGAAAAACACTCATCTCCAGATGATACACCTGGAAACCAGCCTAAAAGAGAGATACATAGATTTGAAAATAAACAGGCTGAAGCTGATTAGGATAGAAAAGTTTCCAGAAACTGATCCACAGCACTCCTATCTAACAAGCATATTGAATTCTGCTGTATTCCTTATCAAAAGTCAACCTAGAGCCATTGTGTGATCAGTCCAGGAAAGGCCAAATAACCCACCTATTTCCCATTGAATTGCATACTATTTTCATGACATTGATGAGAACTTTTCAACTTAGAATTCTTTACTAGTACTGCCAGTGTGCTGCCTGTCTAGCCCAAACTCACTATTTTATTGAGTTCATTGTTGTTATTACTCTTGTGTATGACTTATCTTTAAAAGGATCCCTTTAGTAGGAGTTGGGAATCTTGGGGAGCAGTCTATTGAACTATTGATATCACTCAATCTGAAACATATAGAGACACAGATTGTCCAGTTGAGGAAGAGGGGCAACAACCACCCTACCTCTGTTCTATCTTGGATTTTTATTGCATTTGAAATAATTACAGAAAAACTGTGCTTTTCTGAGTTCTTCTCTCCCTCTTCAGCAATAAGAGGTGGAAGATAAAGTCCAACCTAGCAGAAGCCAAGGCCAGGGAGTGGAGTGACTGATAACAAAGAAGAAAAGAAACAGATGAGAGTTCTGGAAGCATCACAGTTTTCAAATATGGAGTCTTTGGTTATACTCCCCCATCCTTTTTGGAGGGCTGAGTTGGTTTTGTGTGTGAACCCATCTGCCTCAGAGCCTTCACTCAGAGAGTTCCAGTGTGTATATAGGAAGTTCAACCTTCAAAAGACAATTAACTTGGACTTGTTAAACTTTACTGCAGTTTGAAACCATTCAGGTTATTCAAGTCTTTCTAAATGCATTGAATTCACTATGTAATTTAAAGTGACCTGCTATGGGTAGGGAAGGGGAGAATTTACATCCAGTTACTGTCAACCATGACAGTGGCTCATTATCTCATCTGTGTTACACAGCATTTTCCCCCTTCATAAGAGAGTGTCCTAATTTTTTAAGAATAAACATTTGACTTCAAAAACCCTTATGGTAATATTTTTCAGATATGTCTGTTCAGATAAGTTGTCATATCACCAGTAATATGTGGAGCTGCTGTTGAACACTCACTGCAACACACACACACACACACATGTTTGTGGACTGATGCATTGAAGTTCTGGAAGAGAAGTAATGTGCTGGTGTGCTAGGCTATATTACAAGAAATATAAAATGGCATGTGATACCAAAGATTTTATTTTGGAAAAAAAAAAAAAGAATATCTAGAGGCATGAGAAAGGTTGGAAGAAGAACAAGAGAAAAGACACTTCATACTTTACCAAATTGATGTGTCATATATGTGTAATATTTCTCTTTAAAAGTATATTTTTAGTGCTACTAAGGTGCATGTGTCTAAATTTCCAACATCTTTTAGATTCATGGGACTTTTGAAAGTTTTTTTTTTTTTTAAAGATTTTATTTATTTATTTGTAAGAGAGAGAGAGTGAGAGCGAGCACAGGCAGACAGAGTGGAAGGCAGAGTCAGAGGGAGAAGCAGGCTCCCTGCGGAGCAAGGAGCCCGATGTGGGACTCGATCCCAGGACGCTGGGATCATGACCTGAGCCGAAGGCAGCTGCTTAACCAACTGAGCCACCCAGGCGTCCCTGAAAGTTTTTATAGTATCTGAAATACTTATATATTGTGCAAAACCTACTCTGGTTTTAAATGTTCTTGTCTGGACTTGGAAGCAAAATGGAGGATCCTTCTAATGGCACTAATGGGACTCTCTTTACAAATACTGTTGTCATTTATGTTCAACGACTGCTGCAAGAATAAACCTGTGTGGGAACGAAAGACTTAACATGAACATAAGATCTATGTTTGTCAAGTCTCAGCTTCCAAAACAATTGCAGAGACCACTTTGAGAAACAACTTTGAAGGCCAGAGTTCAAACGATGTGCTATGCCCTTTTGTGGGTAGTTGTTTTTTTCCACTTCACAAGGGGCTCAGAATCTAATGGTCATCATTGGCAGTTGGGCAATGAAGCATCAGAGGTTTCTGGGGAGCAGGGTTATTGCCAGATTTGACACTAAATCTGTTTGTGGGTTACATTCCAGTGCAAGTGACATGAATCACGGAATGATGGAGAAAGTCATCTATTAAATGTTGTTTTAGCGATCTGTCTTGCAGCCACTTTGGAATACAATCATGGGTGGCAATTTTTTTTTTAAAAAGAGATAGCTGTGCTGGTATTTTCCATTTGGCATTCAGCTACTTGTGTAATAACATGGTACATGAGAACCTCCAAGACATCCATAAAGTTTCTTTGTAGAAGCAAACCAGCCTAAGGGTATGTCTTGTGTTTTCCAAACACATAATGAGAGAGCATTAGTCATTTATTTGCTGTCTTCAAAATGGCAATGGGGGCTTTACTAGCTAAATGAGAGATGCAGTCATGCTGCATGGTGAATAGAATAAAGGCTCAAGCATTCCTGCTGATACTCTTTATGATTTCACCAAGAAACTGCTGACTTAGTTTGAGGCTCTGAACAAGAAATAAGTGAAGGCTAAGGCAGAGTTGTAAACTGCATACTTGGGCATTGACAACATCCCTCAAGACATACAGAGAGGTCTTTGGCAAAAAGTGGTAAACAGGCATTTAAGAAAGTCTTTCCGGTAATTAGTTGACCATTACGCTAATTGAACAGAAAATTCAATGTCCACACATGACAAAGAATACAGGCTTAATATAATTAGTTTAGGAAAGTCATTAACAACATCAGAAACAATAACCAAAAAATAGCAACAATAACAAATTCTGTGGAGGGGGTAGAATTTGATTTCCAGGGTTGCTGCATTATATTATTTAAAAAGTCTAATTTTCAACAAAAATATGAGACATGCAAAGAAATAAAGTAAGGCTTATCCACAGGAATAGAAGTAGTCAATGGATCTTGTGAGAAAGCCCAGACATTGAACTTACTAGAAAAAGGCTTTTTTTTAAATTTTTATTTATTTATTTTTTAATTTTATTTATTTTTTTAAATTTCTTTTCAGTGTTCCAGAATTCATTCTTTAGGCACCACACCCAGTGCTCCATGTAATGCATGCCCTCCACAATACCCATCACCAGGCTCACCCAACCTCCCAACTCCCTCCGCTCCAAAACCCTCAGTTAGTTCCTTAGAGTCCACAGTTTCTCATGGTTCTTCTTCCTCTCCAATTTCCCCCAACTCCCTTCTCTTCTCCATCTCCCCATATCCTCTGTGTTATTCCTTATGTTCCACAAATAAGCAAAACCATATGATAATTGACTCTATCTGCTTGACTTATTTCACTCAGCATAATCTCTTCCAGTCCCATCCATGTTGCTGCAAAAGTTGGGTATTCATCCTTTCTTATGGAGGCATAGAACTCCATAGTATATATGGACCAGATATTCTTTATCCATTCATCTGTTGAAGGCCATCTTGGTTCTTTCCACAGTTTGGCAACTGTGGCCATTGCTGCTATGAACACTGGGGTACTGATCATCCTTCTTTTCACTACGTCTGTATCTTTGGGGTAAATACCCAGTAGTGCAATTGCAGGATCATAGGGAAGCTCTATTTTTAATTTCTTAAGGAATCTCTACACTGTTTTCCAAAGTGGCTGCACCCATTTGCATTCCCACCGACAGTGGGAGATCCCTTTCTCCAAATCCTCTCCAACACATGTTGTTTACTCTCTTGTTAATATTGGCCATTCTAACTGGTGTAAGGTGATATCTCAATATGGTTCTGATTTGAATCTCCCTGATGGCTAGAAAAAGGTATTAAATAAGATAATTTAAACATGCCCTTAAGCTAAAAGAAACGATGTCTAAAAAAATAGAAGTATGAGAATATATTATATTATATATATATATATATATATATATATATATATAAAATCAATTGTAGAATATCAGTGAAGATAGAAGTTATAAAAATAACCAAATAGAAATTCTGGAATTGAAAAGTACAGTAATTGAGGGGCGCCTGGGTGACTCAGTGGGTTAAAGCCTCTGCCTTCAACTCAGGTCATGATCCTAGGGTCCTGGGATCAAGCCCTGAATTGGGCTCTCTGCTTACCCCTCTCTCTGTCTCTGCCTGCCTCTCTGCCTACTTGTGATCTTTGTTTGCCAAATAACTAAATAAAATATTTTTTAAAAAAGAAAAGAAAAGTAATTGAAAGGAAAAAAATTACTAGAAGGGAGAAGCAGCAACTTGAGCCAGTAACAGGAAGAATTAACAAGCTTGAAGATAGTCTAGCTGAGATATCAAATCTGAAAGACAGAAAAAAGAAAAAATGAAGAGTCTCAGAGACCTATGTGATACCATCAAGAATACAAACATATGTATAATGGGAGTCTCAGAAGGAGAGAAGTGTAAGAATGAGACAGAAAGGATGTTTGGGGGGGGAGGAGTCAAGATGGCGGAGAAGTAGCAGGCTGAGACTACTTCAGCTAGCAGGAAATCAGCTAGATAGCTTATCTAAAGATTGCAAATACCTGCAAATCCATCAGCAGGGCAGATCGAAGAGAAGAAGAACAGCAATTCTGGAAACAGTAAACAACCACTTTCTGAAAGGTAGGACTGGCGGAGAAGTGAATCCAAAGCGACGGGAAGATAGACCCCGGGGGGAGGGGCTGGCTCCCGGCAAGCGGCGGAGCAACGGAGCACAAAATCAGGACTTTTAAAAGTCTGTTCCGCTAAGGGACATCACTCCAGAGGCTAAACTGAGGCGAAGCCCACACGGGATCAGCGTGGCCTCAGGTCCCGCAGGGTCACAGAAGGATCAGAAGTGTCTGAGTGTCACAGAGCTTGCGGGTATTGGAACAGGAAAGCCGGCTACAGAGACAGAGCCGACAGTAAGCTTGCAGCTCGGTGTTACCTTGAACCAGCCACAGGCTCGGTGAGCTCGGATCGCGGCCGGAAGTCAGGCAGATGGGAGTAACTGGGTGCTGTTATCTGAGGGGGCACTGAGGAGTGGGGTCCCAGGAGGCTGCCATTTGTATTCCCGTCCTCTGGAACTCTACGGAAAGTGCTCAGGGAACAAAAGCTCCTGAAAGCAAACCTGAGCGGATTACTCAGCCCAGCCCTTGGTAAGGGTGGTGCAATTCCGCCTGGGGCAAAGACACTTGAGAATCACTACACCAGGCCCCTCCCCCAGAAGATCAACAAGAAATCCAGCCAAGACCAAGTTCACCTACCAAGGAGTGCGGTTTCAATACCAAGGAGAGCAGCAGAATTCCAGAGGAGGAGAAAGTAAAGCATGGAACTCATGGCTTTCTCCCTGTGATATTTTTTAGTCTTGCAATTAACTTAATTTTTTTCTTTTTCATTTTTTTTTCTTGCCATCTGGTAAAAATTTTTATTTAACTTCTACCCTTTTCTTTTTTAACGTTTTTAAACTAATTTATCTAATATATATTTTTTTTCTTTTTTATATTTTACTTTATTTGTTTTCTTTTTTTTTTTTTAATTCTTTTTTCTTTCTTTCTTCCTTTTTGAACCTCTTTTTATCCTCTTTCTCTCCCCTCATGATTTGAGATCTCTTCTGATTTGGTTAAAGCATATTTTCCTAGGGTTGTTGCCACCCTTTTAGTATTTTACTTGCTCCTTCATATACTCTTAAATGGTCAAAATGACAAGATGGAAAGATTCACCACAAAAAAAAGAACAAGAGGCAGTACCAAAGACTAGGGACCTAGTCAATACAGACATTGGTAATGTGTCAGATCTAGAGTTCAGAATGACAATTCTCAAGGTTCTAGCCAGGCTCGAAAAAGGCATGGAAGATATTAGAGAAAACCTCTCGGGAGATATAAAAGCCATTTCTGGAGAAATAAAAGAACTAAAATCTAACCAAGGTGAAATCAAAATAGCTATTAATGAGGTGCAATCAAAAATGGAGGCTCTCACTGCTAGGATAAATTAGGCAGAAGAAAGAATTAGTGATATAGAAGACCAAATGACAGAGAATAAAGAAGCTGAGCAAAAAAGGGACAAACAGCTACTGGACCACGAAGGGAGAATTCGAGAGATAAATGACACCATAAGATGAAACAACATTAGAATAATTGGGATTCTAGAAGAAGAAGAAAGAGAGAGGGGAGCATAAGGTATACTGGAGAGAATTATTGGGGAGAATTTCCCCAATATGGAAAAGGGAATGAAAATCAAAATTCAGGAGGTCCAGAGAATGTCCCTCAAAATCAATAAGAATAGGCCCACACCCTGTCACCTAATAGTAAAATTTACAAGTCTCAGTGACAAAGTGAAAATCCTGAAAGCAGCCCGGGAAAAGAAGTCTGTAACATACAATGGTAAAAATATTAGATTGGCAGCTGACTTATCCACAGAGACCTGGCAGGCCAGAAAGAGCTGGCATGATATTTTCAGAGCACTAAACGAGAAAAACATGCAGCCAAGAATACTATATCCAGCTAGGCTATTATTGAAAATAGAAGGAGAGATTAAAAGCTTCCAGGACAAACAAAAACTGAAATAATTTACAAACACCAAACCAGCTCTAAAGGAAATATTGAAAGGGGTCCTCTAAGCAAAGAGAGAGCTTACAAGTGGTAGATCAGAAAGGAACAGAGACCATATACAGTAACAGTCACCTTACAGGCAATACAATGGCACTAAATTCATATCTCTCAATAGTTACCCTGAATGTTAATGGGCTAAATGCCCCAATCAAAAGACACAGGGTATCAGAATGGATAAAAAAACAAAACCCATCTATATGTTGCCTCCAAGAAACTCATTTTAAGCCCGAAGACACCTCCAGATTTAAAGTGAGGGGGTGGAAAAGAATTTACCATGCTAATGGACATCAGAAGAAAGCAGGAGTGGCAATCCTTATATCAGATCAATTAGATTTTAAGCCAAAGACTATAATAAGAGATGAGGAAGGACACTATATCATACTCAAAGGGTCTGTCCAACAAGAAGATCTAACAATTTTAAATATCTATGCCCCCAACGTGGGAGCAGCCAACTATATAAACCAATTAATAACAAAATCAAAGAAACACATCAACAATAATACAATAATAGTAGGGGACTTTAACCCTCCCCTCACTGAAATGGACAGATCATCCAAGCAAAAGATCAGCAAGGAAATAAAGGCCTTAAACGACACACTGGACCAGATGGACATCACAGATATATTCAGAACATTTCATCCCAAAGCAACAGAATACACATTCTTCTCTAGTGCACATGGAACATTCTCCAGAATAGATCACATCCTCGGTCCTAAATCAGGACTCAACCGGTATCAAAAGATTGGGATCATTTCCTGCATATTTTCAGACCACAATGCTCTAAAGGTAGAACTCAACCACAAAAGGAAGTTTGGAAAGAACCCAAATACATGGAGACTAAACAGCATCCTTCTAAAGAATGAATGGGTTAACCGGGAAATTAAAGAAGAATTGAAAAAAATCATGGAAAAAAATGATAATGCAAATCCAATGGTTCAAAATCTGTGGGACACAACAAAGGCAGTCCTGAGAGGAAAATATATAGCAGTACAAGCCTTTCTCAAGAAACAAGAAAGGTCTCAGGTACACAACCTAACCCTACACCTAAAGGAGATGGAGAAAGACCAAGAAAGAAACCCTAAGCCAAGCAGGAGAAGAGAAATCATAAAGATCAGAGCAGAAATCAATGAAATAGAAACCAAAAAAACAATAGAACAAATCAACGAAACTAGGAGCTGGTTCTTTGAAAGAATTAATAAAATTGATAAACCCCTGGCCTGACTTATCAAAAAGAAAAGAGAAAGGACCCAAATAAATAAAATCATGAATGAAAGAGGAGAGATCACAACTAACACCAAAGAAACACAAACTATTATAAGAACATACTATGAGCAACTCTACGCCAACAAATTTGACAATCTGGAAGAAATGGATGCATTCCTAGAAACATATAAACTACCACAACTGAACCAGGAAGAAATAGAAAGCCTGAACAGACCCATAACCAGTAAGGAGATTGAAACAGTCATTAAAAATCTCCAAACAAACAAAAGCCCAGGGCCAGACGGCTTCCCGGGGGAATTCTACCAAACATTTAAAGAAGAACTAATTCCTATTCTCCTGAAACTGTTCCAAAAACTAGAAATGGAAGGAAAACTTCCAAACTCATTTTATGAGGCCAGCATCACCTTGATCCCAAAACCAGACAAGGATCCCATCAAAAAAGAGAGCTATAGACCGATATCCTTGATGAACACAGATGCGAAAATACTCAACAAAATACTAGCCAATAGGATTCAACAGTACATTAAAAAGATTATTCACCACGACAAGTGGGATTTAATCCAGGGCTGCAAGGTTGGTTCAACATCCGCAAATCAGTCAATGTGATACAACACATCAATAAAAGAAAGAACAAGAGCCATATGATACTCTCAATAGATGCTGAAAAAGCATTTGACAAAGTACAGCATCCCTTCCTGATCAAAACTCTTCAAAGTGTAGGGATAGAGGGCACATACCTCAATACCATCAAAGCATCTATGAAAAACCCACCGCAAATATCATTCTCAATGGAGAAAAACATAAAGCTTTTCCGTTAAGGTCAGGAACACGGCAGGGATGTCCATTATCACCACTGCTATTCAACATAGTACTAGAGGTCCTAGCCTCAGCAATCAGACAACAAAAGGAAATTAAAGGCATCCAAATTGGCAAAGAAGAAGTCAAATTATCACTCTTCGCAGATGATATGATACTATATGTGGAAAACCCAAAAGACTCCACTCCAAAACTGCTAGAACTTGTACAGGAATTCAGTAAAGTGTCAGGATATAAAATCAATGCACAGAAATCAGTTGCATTTCTCTACACCAACAACAAGACAGAAGAAAGAGAAATTAAGGAGTCAATCCCATTTACAATTGCACCCCAAACCATAAGATACCTAGGAATAAACCTAACCAAAGAGGCACAGAATCTATACTCAGAAAACTATAAAGTACTCATGAAAGAGATTGAGGAAGACACAAAAAAATGGAAATATGTTCTATGCTCCTGGATTGGAAGAATAAATATTGTGCAAATGTCTATGCTACCTAAAGCTATCTACACATTTAATGCAATTCCTATCAAAGTACCATCCATCTTTTTCAAAGAAATGGAACAAATAATTCTAAAATTTATATGGAACCAGAAAAGACCTCGAATAGCCAAAGGGATATTGAAAAAGAAAGCCAAAGTTGATGGCATCACAATTCTGGACTTCAAGCTCTATTACAAAGCTGTCATCATCAAGACAGCATGGTACTGGCACAAAAACAGACACATAGATCAATGAAACAGAATAGAGAGCCCAGAAATAGACCCTCAACTCTACGGTCAACTAATCTTCGACAAAGAAGGAAAGACTGTCCAATGGAACAAGACAGCCTCTTCAATAAATGGTGCTGGGAAAATTGGACAGCCACATGCAGAAAAATGAAATTGGACCATTTCCTTACACCACACATGAAAATAGACTCAAAATGGATGAAGGAGCTCAATGTGTGAAAGGAATCCATCAAAATCCTTGAGGAGAACACAGGCAGCAACCACTTCAACCTCAGCCGCAGCAACATCTTCCTAGGAAAATCGCCAAAGGCAAGGGAAGCAAGGGCAAAAATGAACTATTGGGATTTCATCAAGATCAAAAGCTTTTGCACAGCAAAGGAAACAGTTAACAAAATCAAAAGACAACTAACAGAATGGGAGAAGATATTTGCAAACGACATATCAGATAAAGGACTAGTGTCCAAAATCTATAAAAAACTTAGCAAACTCAACACCCAAAGAACAAATAATCCAATCAAGAAATGGGCAGAGGACATGAACAGACATTTCTGCATAGAAGACATCTAGATTGCCAATAGACACATGAAAAAGTGCTCCATATCACTTGGCATCAGGGAAATACAAATCAAAACCACAATGAGATATCACCTCACACCAGTCAGAATGGCTAAAATCAACAAGTCAGGAAATGACAGATGCTGGCGAGGATACGGAGAAAGGGGAACCCTCCTACACTGTTGGTGGGAATGCAAGCTGGTGCAACCGCTCTGGAAAACAGCATGGAGGTTCCTCAAAATGTTGAAAATAGAACTGCCCTATGACCCAGCAATTGCACTACTGGGTATTTACCCTAAAGATACAAACGTAGTGATCCAAAGGGGCACGTGCACCCAAATGTTTATAGCAGCAATGTCCACAATAGCCAAACTATGGAAAGAACCTAGATGTCCATCAACAGATGAATGGATCAAGAAGATGTGGTGGTATATATACACAATGGAATACTCTGCAGCCATCAAAAGAAATGAAGTCTTGCCATTTGCAACAACATGGATGGAACTAGAGCGTATCATGCTTAGCGAAATAAGTCAAGCAGAGAAAGACAACTGTCATATGATCTCCCTGATATGAGGAAGTGGTGATGCAACATGGGGGCTTAAGTGGGTAGAAGAAGAATCAATGAAACAAGATGGAATTGGGAGGGAGACAAACCATAAATGACTCTTAATCTCACAAAACAAACTGAGGGTTGCTGGGGGGAGGGGGTTTGGGAGAAGGGGGTGGGATTATGGACATTGGGGAGGGTATGTGCTTTGGTGAGTGCTGTGAAGTGTGTAAACCTGGTGATTCACAGACCTGTACCCCTGGGGATAAAAATATATGTTTATAAAAAATAAAAATTAAAAAAGAAATAAAGAATGTTTGAAGATATAATGTATGAAAACTTTCCAAATTCGATGCAAAATATTAATCTACATTTCCAAGAAATTACAAGTACGATAAATTTCGACATCCTAATCAAAACACACCATAATCAAACTGATGGAAGACAAAGTCAAAAAGAGGATCTTGAAATCAGCAAGAGAGAAGCAACTAAACTTATACTAGGAATAATCATCAATAATATTAATACTAATTTCTCTTAAAAAGCATGAAGACCAGAAGATATTCTGATAACATTCACAAAGTACAGAAAAAAAAATGAGAATTCTATATCTAGCAGATTGTTCTTAAAAATAAGATTAAAGAAGAAATGAAGACATTTCCAGATAAACTAAGCTGAGAGAATGTGTCATAAGCAAAGCTGTCCTACAAGAGCTATTAAATAGAGCTCTTTAGGTTGAAATAAAAGGGCACTACAGAATAAGTCAAATCCCCATGAAGAAATAAGAATGCTAATAAGGGTAAACACATAGGCAAATATAAAAGATAACACAAATGTATTTTTTATTTATAACACTTTTTTTGTTCTTTCTGATTTAGGAGAAAATTACATAAAAAATTGTAAGTATTTATGGTCGTATGATATATATATAGATTTAATTTTGTGGAAATAATAAAATGAGCAGGAAGAAGGAAAGTTTTGTATATTACTTGAATTCACAGGTATTTATCTAAATAAGACTGTTAAAAATTAAATGTTAATTGTAATCCCCAGGGCAACTACTGAGACAATAACTAAAATAAATAGTGAAAGAATTTACAAGGGAATTAAAGTGATACATATTATAATATTTAACAAAAAAGAAGGAATTAATGAAGGAATAAAGAAACACAAAAGATAATAGATGTATAAAAACAATAAGCAAAACAGCAGATGCAACTTACTGACAATTATATTAAATGTAAATTGATTAATCCAGTCAAATAGCAAATATTTGGGGGAAAAAGTCCAGCTAAATGCTGTAACAAAGACTTTAGATTTATGACACAAATTGACTGAAAGGAAAAGGGTAGAAAAAAGATATACTAACCAAACAATAATCACAGGAGAGCTATAATGGATATCCTAATAAAAGAAAAAAAAACTCTAATAAAAAAATTGCTAGTAGAAACAAAGAATGAAATTTTATAATAATAAAAGGGTTAATTGATGAAGAAGGCATAACAATTATAAACATATGTTTACCTAATGTCAGAGACCTGACATATGAAGCAAAAAGTGACAGAAATGACAGGAAAAATATACAATTCAACACTAATGATTGGAGATTTTAATAACTCTTTCAATGATGGATAGAACAACTACAAAGAATAATGAAAAAATAGAAGATTTTGCAACCCTATAAACTGACTAGATCAACAGACATCCATAGACCCCACCTAATAACAGACTACTCCTAATATGCACCTAATAAGAATGCATATTATTCTCAAGTGTCCATAAAGAATTCTCCAAGATAGATGATTTTAAGCCATAAAAGTAGTATCAAAAATGTAAAATAATTGAAATTGTACAAAAGATTAACATTCTATAAAATGATATGAAATTAGAAATCAATAACAATTTGGAAAATGTATAAATACATGGAAATCAAACTTAAGTGATCAATAGGTCAAAAAAGAAATCACAAAGGAAATTAGAAAATACTTTGAGATGAATGGGGGCACGTGGGTAGCTCAGTCAGCTAAGTGTCTGACTTTTGATTTCAGTTCAGGTCATGATCTCAGGGTCATGAAATAGAGCCCCACTTGGACTGGGTGTGGAGCCTGCTTAACATTATCACTCTCTGACTCTCCATGTCCCCTCCTGCTCCTGCACACACACACTCTCTCTAAAAAATAACAAAAACAGAAACAAACAAAAAAAAGAAAATAATTTGAGATGAATAAAACCAAAATACAGTCTTCCAGTTTTGGAATGAATAAATCACAAGCATAAAAGGCACAGCATACGGAATACAGTCAATGATATTGTAACAGTGTTGAATGGTGGCAGATGGTAGCTACACTTGCGGTGAGCATAACATAACATATAGAGAAGCTGAATAACTCTGTTATATACCTGAAACTAATGTAGAACTGTGTCAATTATACTCAAATCTTTTAAATACATGTCAAATTATATGAGGTGCAGCTAAAGCAGTATAGAAGGGAAATTTATGGCTCAAATACATATATTGAAAAGAAAGAAAGTCTCACATTAATAACCTGAGGTTTTATCTTAAGAAATTAGGAAAAGAAGAGAAAACTAAGCTAAAGCAAGAAGGAGAAAAAATAATGAAGTTTAGAAACTAAATAAATGAAATAGAGAACAGAAGAACATTACAGCAAACCAACAAAACCAAAAATTGGTTCTTTGAAAAAGATCAACAATTATTATAAACCTTTAGCTAGAGCTCAAATTATTTAAATCAGGAGTGAAGAAGGCACATCAATACTGACCTTAGATAAATAAAAAAGGATTTTAAGGGAACACTATAAACAATTGTATGCCAACATTTAAGACAGCCTACATGAAATGAACAAATTCCTAAAAAGATAAAAACTATCAAAACTGAGTCAAGAAAAAAGAAAATCTGAATATACTTACAGAAAATTAAGAGATTGAAAAGATAATAAAAATTTACCAAAAAAAATTTTTTAAGATTTAAAAAATTTAATAAAAATGAAAAAATAATTTTTAAAAAGCCCAGACACAAGTTACTTGTGGTGAATTCTATCAATCAATCAATCAATATTAGCAATACTTCACAAACTCTTTGAAAAAAATAGAAAACAAGAAAACATTTAACAACTTAGTCTATGAATCCAGCATTCCTGTTTCCAAATTCAGGCAGACATCACAAGAAAGGAAAGTGACACACAAGTAGTGTCCCTTATAAATATAGATACAAAAATCTCAAACATGTCTTGAAAGAAATTGCTGTGGCCGATGTTGAAGAGGTTACTGCCTAGGTTCTCCTCTAGGATTTTGATAGGTTCCTGCCTCATGTTGAGGGCTTTTATCCATGTTGAGTTTATCTTTGTGTATGGTGTAAGAAAATGGTTGAGTTTCACTCTTCTACACATAACTGTCCAATTTTCCCAGCACCATTTATTGAAGAGACTGTCCTTTTTCCACTGTATATTTTTTCCTGCTTTTGTCAAAGATTATTTGACCATAGATTTGTGGGTCCATATCAGGACTCTCTACTCTGTTCCACTGGTCTATGTGTCTGTTTTTGTGCCAGTACCATGCTGTCTTGATCATCACAGCTTTGTAGGAAAGCTTGAAATCAGGCAACACGATACCCCCAGTTTTGTTTTTCTTGTTCAACATATCCTTAGCTATTCGGGATCTCTTCTGGTGCCATACAAATTTTAGGATTGTTTGTTTCAGCACTTTGTAAAATGCCAGTAGAATTTTGATCAGGATGGCACTGAAAGTATAGATGGCTCTAGGCAGTATAGACATTTTAACAATGTTTATTCTTCCGATCCATGAATATGGCATTCTTTTCATCTTTTTGTGTCTTCTTCAATTTCCTTTATGAGTGTTCTGTAGTTCCTCGAGTACAGATCCTCTTTGGTTAGGTTTATTCACAGGTATCTTATGGTTCTTTGTGCTATAGTAAATGGAATTGATTCTCTAATTTCCCTTTCTATATTTTCATTGTTAGTGTATAAGAAAGCAACTGATTTCTGTGCATTGATTTTGTATCCTGCCACATTACTGAATTGCTGTACGAGTTCTAGTAGTTTGGGGGTGGAGTCTTTTGGGTTTTCCATATAAATTATCAGGTCATCTGCAAAGAGAGAGAGTTTGACTTCTTCTTTGTCAATTTAAATACCTTTTGTGGAGCATAAGGAATGACACGGAGGACATTAGGAGAAGGAAAGGAAAAGTGAATTGGGGGAAATTGGAAGGAGAGATGAACCAGGAGAGACTTTCGACTCAGAAACAAACAGGGTTTTGGAGGGAAGGGTGTGGGGGGTTCAGTGAGCCTGGTGGTGGGTATTATGGAGGGCATGTATTGCATGGAGCACGGGGTATGGTGCATAAACAATGAATCTTGGAACACTGAAAAAATAAAATAAAATTTTTTTAAAAATCTCAAACAAAATATAAGTAACCCCATTGCAGCAACATGTAGAATTAATTATCCACCATGACCAAGTGGAATTTACCCCAAGAATATAAGGTTGGTTAAACATACAGAATTTAATCCATGTACTGTATCATCTGAATAAAATAAAGGACAAAAAAATATGATCACTTCAATAGTAAAGGCATTTGACAAAATCTAGTATCTTCTATGATAAAAAAAAATAAAAACATTCAACTAAGAATAACAGTGATATCATACCCTGATAAATGGTATCTATGAAAAAAATCCCAAGACTGGAAGCTTTCCTGATAATTTTAGGATTAAGAAAGTGTGTCTGCTTTTACCCCTTCTATTCTACATTGTACTGGAGATTCTAGTGAAGGAAGTTAGGGATGCAAAATAAATAAAAGGCAGCTAGGTTGTAAAGGTAGAAGTAAAACTATTTCTTTTTGCTATGACATCTTTTGCATAGACATCCTGTGGAATCCACACATACAAAAAATGGACTAGTGCTAAATAAGCAAGTATAGCAAGTTTGCAGGACACAAGATCACATGCAAAATTAATTGTATTTCTGTACATTATTTTCCTGGCACAAAACATGTTTCCCGCATAGAGTCTGCACAAGATCTTTTCATCCACAAAGCCTAAACAATTACACTTTCAGGCACTGTAGGTACACTCAGGTAGGCAAGAGTCCCAGAAGCTCTATTAAAATTAATCAGTCTTCACTACTTGACATCGAGCTCAAACCAATATTTGTTTTTGATAGAAAGACAAACAAACAAAACAAAATCAGAGTGAATTAACCTGTTTGGGCTGCCATAACAAAATATCATAGACTGTGCACCTTAAACTAAGCAATTTCCCACACTTCTAAATGCTGCAAAATTCGTGATCAAGGTGCCAGCTGATTCATTTCCCAGAAAGAGCTCTCTTCCTGGCTTACAGGTGGTCACCTTCTCACTGTGTCTTCACACAGTAGAGAAAACCATTATGCTTTCTTGTGTCTATTCTTTTTTTTTTTTTTTTAAAGATTTTATTTATTTATTTGTCAGAGAGAGAGCAAGCGAGAGTGAGCACAGGCAGACAGAGTGGAAGGCAGAGTCAGAGGGAGAAGCAGGCTCCCCGCAGAGCAAGGAGCCCGATGTGGGACTCGATCCCAGGACGCTGGGATCATGACCTGAGCCGAAGGCAGCTGCTTAACCAACTGAGCCACCCAGGAGTCCCTCTTGTGTCTATTCTTTTAAGAACACTAATCTCATCATGAGGGCTCTACCCTCTGACCTCATCTAACTCTATCTCCCACATGCCCCCTCTCCAAATGTCATCAGGGCCCCAATACATGAATCTGGGAGTGGGGTCACAACATTCAGTCCACAACACAGAAAAATCGACTTGAATCTAGAAAATGTCTGATTAACTTTACCCAAAGTTTTCATTTTTTTTTTTTCTTTATCACCCTTTGGGTTTCCATCAGCATTATCAGGAAATCACCTGATCTAGTATCCATGAAGAGCCCATTTCTCCTTGAGGGAAGGAATTTTGTGCATGTTTGGCTAAGTAACCCCAAATAAATGGTCCAAGACAAAGACAAGATTACTAGTTCTGAAGAGCTCTTTTCTATGTTTTCCATTATAAACTAAGAAATAGAAGGCTCAGGATTCTATCATTGAAATATTGAGTAACATGCATGGCCCTGTTTGGAAAATATCAAACTGTATTTGATTGTATTTACTCAGCATCAGTAGTATTCAATTAGCAGAATGAGCAGTGGAGTGAAAAATTTCAAGCAACGTTTCGTCCAATGTTCATTTTATTAGGCTTGACTGTTAGGCTCCTTGAATTTTGTACATCAAGTAAAACACCAAAGTTGTCCTGTAAAGATGCCGTTTTAGAGGTGATAAGAAAGAGTCCTCTTTCCTTATCTTGACCTCTGATTTGGTTACTTCCTCCTCTCTACTCTGAACTGGAGGTTCTCAAGTCTTTTGGAAAGCATAAGCCCAGAAGAACTGTCCTTTGCTAAGAAGTGAATCTGGGAACTCTGAGGAGCTTTGCAGAATAGAGAGTGGTAACGCTTAGCATAAATGGTGCTAAGATCACAAAAAGTTGGAAACATGCTATGGTTTGTCACAATAGTCATCCCTGGGCAGGTAATATATGTGCAGATAAGTGAGGGAGATTAATGCATTCGATTGCATTCTACTGTGAGTACTAAAGACCAAGTCAGAGAAGACACATTCCTTTCCCTGAAAGGATTCAAACTGAAGGTGTCAGGCAGAAACCGGTCTTTACATGTGGGGAATGCCATGCAGGCTCATGCTATGGGAAGCCATTCCCAAAGTGAATGTTGGCATTCAGTTATTTTTTTTTAAAGATTTTATTTATTTATTTGTCAGACAGAGATCACAAGCAGGCAGAGCAGCAGGCAGAGAGAGAGGAGGAGGCAGGCTCCCTGCTGAGCAGAGAGCCTGATTTGGGGCTCGATCCCAGAACCCTGGTATCATGACCTGAGCCGAAAGAAAAGACTTTAACCTACTGAGCCACCCAGGCACCCCTGGCATTCAGTTATTATCAGAAAGCTTTAAAAAGTCCAAAAAGAGTAAAAAGTCAAGATTCACTCAAGAAAAAGTAGAATTATTCTAAGAGAAAAATCAAGGGCTCTCTTTTATATCCCAGAGACATGCTAAGCTTTGGGAACTGTGGCCTGCTACAGTTCTCTTCCTTCTGAAACACAGACCACAAAGAATTCTGTGCATAGACATTAAACTTAGTGAAACTTACACCAGGAGCCATGTACACAAATCTTCATACCTGCGTGATATCCATGTGACTGGACAATGGATAAATAAAGCATGACATTACAGTAGCACACTATATTTTGATAAAAAAATAATTGTATTATAGTTGTACACAAGAACTTGAAAGCATCTTAAAATGTGAGTGAAGAAAAAAGTTCACCTTTACCAGAGTATCGATGATACAAAATTAATAATTAACAGGCACCACCCTCTATGTCTCCTTCCTCTGTTCTCACCATCTAAATAGATTGTTCATTTCTTGGGCATGTGGACTGTTTTATGCAAGGCCTTATATTCGAGCCGTGTTGAAGTGTGCCCTGTAGTGGGTACCTATATAAAGCAGAGAGCTGAGGTCCTTGGACCCCTGGCTAATCCTGGTTAATCCTCCAGTTTACTGGGCAACCATCTTATACAGTTTAAATACAGAAAACTGAAAGAACTAAGCTACCTTAGTTAAAGGCCAAATGAGAAAATTCATTCCCAACAGGGAAAAATCTCCGTTCATGTTTCACAGGAATCAAGACTGTGGCCTCAAGAATGACTCACCTGACATTGAAGGCATGAAGTATGGTAGAGTGACAAGGACTCACTTCGAGGAGGTAACTCAGAACTGGGTCTGCCACACCATGGATGCAGGCAATGATGGGCGGGAGAAAATTGCAGATTTAGAGAATAGATGGGTCCTCCCGGCGAACTTTGACCAACCAATGCTTGTATCTTGGAGGAGGGAAGATTGAAGGACCTGTATATTTTTAATCAAACTAGAAATTATGGCAACTATTTTCTACCCCTTTAAAATAAAAATGCCAGTTTCATTTGTACTAATGATTATCATGTAATTATAGCATAACTCTCTGGCTAAGGGTAAATGTGTAAATGTGCTCTGAATGAAAGAATGGTACAAAAATGCAGTTAGTTATTATTAATGACCAAACTAATATCATAATTTGAGCTAGACTTCTTATGAGCTTGGTTTTCTGATCCTCAAACATCACATGTAATATCTTCAACATACAGAGCAGACAATTCTGTGATGCTCTCTCGTAGTCACTTTTTGCTAAGCAACTATGGTTTTTTTTTTTTAAAGATTTTATTTATTTATTTGGCAGACAGAGATCACAAGTAGGCAGAGAGGCAGAGAGGCAGACAGAGAGAGAGGGGGAAAGCAGGCTTTCTGCTAAGCAGAGAGCCCAATGTGGGGCTCGATCCCAGGACTCTGGGATCACGACCTGAGCTGAAGGCAGAGGCCCAACCCACTGAGCCACCCAGGTGCCCCGCAACTATGGTTTTTAAAACCAGGTAAGGGTCTGGGTTATGAGTTCCTAGATGAAACCCCCACAGGATGCACACTTTGAATGGAACATTATTTATCTCTTTCCTCTCCTTCTTCTCACTTAGAGGCTAAGGGATCTCCTGAAACTCCTATCATAGAGACTCCAAATGAATCTCGAATGTGTTTGCCATTATGTCTACCTCCTGACCCTAGCTCAGCTTTCTAACTTTCTCAGAAACACATATGCAACGTCCTTGCACCAGTGGGCCCATTCTGGTTCTGTCTGATCGACAAGAGCTGGGCACTTTCAAGACAGCTCAGGGGCCAAATCTCCCACTGGTAATTATTCATGTTGTGCCTGCTTATGTAATGCAGCCAAAGAGCAGTAAATACCACTAGGCACAGAGGGGGAAAGTAGAGGCCCATAAAGAAACTTGTTTGGGGTAAGTCAATTACTTGTGACATTTACTGCAAGGTAAATTCCAATTACCATTATCATGAAGTTGCTAACTCCAATTTGAGGTAAAAGCCAAGGGCACCTGTTTATTAACTCAAAGCTCACTAGGCATGTCCTTGAGTACTATTCATTTTTGGATGAAATGAAATATACTGGTGGTTTTTTTCCCAGAGAAAAGATAGCCATGGTGAACCTACATACTCAGTGAGGAGAGCCAGTGTTTTGTTGCTTCCTTTCAAGCATGCTTGTGATTTTAGTTTTGCCTGAGGCTGCTTTCTTGGGCTCCTTGGCAGGGACCAAGAACCCTGCCCTGTGACTCAGGGTCTGACTGCTGAGGCATGAACTCTAAGGCGGGTTGAAAGAGCCACCCGATGGAGAACAAAGGTGGGTTTTTTTGTGGTGTTTTTTGGTTTTTGTTTTTATTTTCCCCAGAAGTGCCCAAGTCTTAGCAGGCACAATCAAAGAGATAAAGGGTTTACCCACTACTCTTCCTAACAATGTCTTCTTTTGTGAATCAGGGGTAGGCTCTCATGCTCCTCCTCCAGAGAAACCAGGTGGGATGCCTTCTCCCCTGGTCAGTTCTACAGAAACACTGGAATATGTGGCAATCATTTCACTAAGTCCAAAAGTGGTCCCTGGGAGTTCATTTCACAATCCAATTCAGAGAAACACTTAAGACATTTATCGTCCATGAGCCTTTCACCCCTTAAAATCCTGACCAAAAATTCAAGTGTCTCCCTTCACAAGTATGGGTAACCCTGAGGAAACAGTTCCAATGATGATAAGATTTTTTTCTTCTTAACTTATCTGAGCTAATATAGGAATACCTCGAATCTTCTTTGAATCTGCATATTAACTGACTCTAATATGATTTATATTAATATTTTGGATATATGTAACTTTTCCAAGTGAAAATGAAAAAGATGATAATATCCTGTTGTGATGTTCTGAATAAGTGTCTGGGCCTGCCACCTCCTTATTATGGCATCGTCCTTTTCTGCAGTCAAGAGTCTTCCCTCGCATAATAATCGCCTACACAGGCGTGCACGCACACAATCCTTCCGCAATGGACAGCTTCACATTGCAGCTGGAACTCCTGAGACACAGGAGAATACAACTACCACTCCCAGAAGCTTGTCATTTTGGAAGCAGCAAATGCCTCCACAGCTGTCTGGGAAATGTGGAGGCATCTGCTGGTGCCACTCCTGTCTGGGCCCTTCTCCACTGGGTATGATGGCCATTGTTGGTGAAGAGGTTGCTGCCCACATTAAACCTGATCTCTCAACACCCACCACCCAGCCTCTCCCTGAGACCTTAAACCTGAGCTCTGTCAAGCCTCAGAACAACTAGCTATTCACCTCAGCTGAAGGCTCCACCTACCTCTGCCTCTCTCTAACTCCACCGATATTCTGTTTCAGAGACCTTGTAAATCCCCTTCACCAAGACTTTTCTACCCAGACAATTTTCAACAACTTGGAACTTCAAAAACCCAGATTCAGGGACCTGAATCTCCCCGCTTTTAGGAGGTCCCTGTAGTCCATGTGCAAATTTACCCACCACTCTTCCTAACATCTTCTTTTGTGATAGATAAATAAATAAATAAATAAATAAATAAATAAATAAATAAATATTTCACCTTGCCAACATTGTTAAAAGGAGTCTTACAACATTATTATTTTCTGGATATGTTAGCGCATTTCCATCTATCTCTCTAGAGAATTGGCAAATGCAAAGGTGTCAGTAATGCCCAACCTGCATGGGATACATGGACACAGAGGCTGGATCCAAGGTCACTCAACTCAGGGCCATTACCCTGGGGGTCAATACCAACCTATCTACTTCTAGCCTGGGTTTTTTCCTCAAGGGGAGCTCGGGATAAAGGTGCAACAGGACTACAATTCAGAAACCATCCAAATAAACATGCCTTACATTTCTTTTTTTTTTTTAACATTTATTTATTTACTTACTTACTTATTTATTTATGAGAGAGAATGAGAGAGCACAAGCAGGGGTAATGGCAGACAGAGGGAGAGAGAAAAACAGACTCCCCACTGAGCTGGGAGCCCAACCTGGGGCTGGAGCCCAACCTGGGGCTTGATCCCAGGACTCTGGGATCATGACTTGAACCAAAGGCAGCCACTTAACAGACTGAGCCACCCAGGGCCCCTCCAACTCTATTTTTTTTTAATTGTCTTTCAAATAACAAAGGTACTAAGTACTTAGGTCTTAAAGCCACTTAACTTTCATTTACCTTGGCCACATCCTCTCACATGACTTCTCCATTTGTCTCTGATAACATCTAAAAAGAAATTATCCTTTCTTTTTCATCTGGGAATCCAGGGACATCCTGAGACCAAACAAGATTTGCCAATTAATAATCTGAGGTGATAATTTTCTTGCAAGGCAAGAATGTTGGAAGAGAAAGAAGAAACCAAACCAACCAACCAACCAGCTAATTAAGAACAAGAAAAGGAAAATGCAGTTCATGTTGAAGGATCTGACAGAAGCAACTGCAAACAGGAAGTTGCTGCCAGGTGGGCTGAGTGATACTGTGACCTTCCAGCCATTCCTAGAGGAAAAGTCCTATCCTCTCCTTCAGCCCTTTCTGTTTGGCAATATCAGCAGGTACAGGGCAGGAGTCAATAAATGTGGAACTTTCCAAAGCTTTTCATGACATTCTGGTTAACTTCATTCATAGTTACCATTTGTCCTGCTCATGGAGTATTTTTCTCACAGATAATGCCAAATCAAAGAAAGAAATATTTGTCATGGCATGCTATATGCCAGATATGGGCACTTGGGAAATAAGAATGACCAGCACACCATTACTTCTCCAGAGAAAATAACTGCTAGACATATAAATATTTTCAATACTATGTCACAGTGGATGAATTCTAGAATGTATAGGAGACTGAGCATACACAGGGAACTTTAACCCAGCAGAAGAAGTGGAAGAAGGTAGTCAAGAGGACTTCCTAGAGAAGGTGCTCCTAGGATGAGTTATGAAGAACAAATAGGGGATTCTGGAAGAAAAACTATGGATGAAGAGCAGGAGTGAAATAATTGGTCAGCAAGATGTGTTCTGGGAATTAGAGGTGATGCTAGGAAGAAATAATGGGAGATGAACTCAGAAGGAAGAAATAATGGGAGATGAACTCAGAAAGTCAAGGGAAACCAGGTTGTGAAGGACCTGAATTCATGCATAGGTGTAGGACTTTGTGAGGTACACAACAGGGAGTCACTGAAAAGTTTTGCACAAGGGAGTGAGGAACCATCTAGCAATAATCTGAAAAATGAATTTGGGGGAATGGATGGCATAGAAGGAAAAAACTGGGACAAGAAGACATGCCAATAAGTTATTAAAATATTAATGGCTAAGAGATCATAAAAATTGAATTAAAACCCTCTCGGGATGAGGTTATTTGTGAGGTAAAATTTATAGGACTTTCTGAGCAATTAAATGGAAAATGGGAGACATAGGATTCAAAAGTAACTTCCAGGTATCTGACTGGAGTGACTCAGTTGGCAACTGCACTGATAAATACCATAGAGGATACAGGAGGAAGGTTACTTGGAGAAAAATAGGAGTGTTAGGTGGGTTGAGTTTGAAGTGGCTGTGAGGCATCCAGGTGGGGATATCTAGTAGGCGTTGGGTGGGCATATGAGTATGGAGCTGGAAGAGAGGTCATGGTTACAGAAATAAACATGTGAGTCATCTATACCTAAAAGGTGGGTAACCGTATGTGATTCAATGAGCTCATTCAGGAATGAGGAGAGAGGAAAGACAAAACTCTGGAAAATCCCAACAGTTAAAATGGGTGGCTCTTCATTCCTATGAAGTAAATCAGAATGTTTAGGATAACCTTTTTCCCATCACCACTTTGGAGGGGATTTTTTTACTTGTTCAGAGTCCCCCCAGGCACCAGATCTTTTGACCAATGACAAACACTGGAATCAAACAATAGCATAAGAACTTAAGCATTACCTATCCTTGTGAATTTTAGACTCTAAGGGATTCTGTCTGCTTCAGTGTTTTAATACCAAGGAAAGAACCACTAAGAATGAAATTTCAGGCATAAACAAAGATTTTTGAAGCCAAGATGACTTGTTATTCCAGTCATCTTCACCCAGGGTTCTGGTCTCAGTGGGTACTACTCATTTCACCCTGCAGATTAGCTATAAGGCCTGAATAAGTGAAAATGTCTCCAAAACAAGTAAATCATCCCCATGCTAATTTCGGCCTTGTTTTGGTAGGTTAATAGAGTTTCCATATTTTCCCCTTTCTCACTAAAGATTTCAGGGGACAGGGTATGTGGCAAAGACTGTTTCCCCACCAGTTTCATTCTCCTTTCTTCAGCTCATGGCTAGACATTTCCCACTTCCCCTTATGACCATCACCTGACTAATTTCTCTCCAATAGAAAGAATTTCTGCTTCTCAGTAATAGGATAAGTGCTCTCTACATCCCTGAAATCCTTCCTTTAGTGACTGTCATCTTTGTAGTACCCAGAGCAATATGAAAAAATGGTTGTGGTTAAAAAAAATCATTTGCCACTCAGGCAGCAACCATGTGTGCCCCATGTGGGTAATCATTCTCTTTGTCATGTAGGAAACATAACAGGAGGTGCTTGGCTGTGATATGAAAGTAAGTTTGCCCCATATTCTATTATCTTCTGATATGATTCCTACCTTCTTGATTTGGTTTGCATTAACTTTTGATTGGTAGAGAATAAACTTTTCCAACCCTGAAAATATTAGATCACCTAATGCTCAACTTTTTTTAAAATTTCATTTTATTTTTTCAGTCTTTCAAGATTCATTGTTTATGCACCACACCCAGGACTCCATGCATGACATGCCCTCCTTGCTTATTCTACAGTTTTCATGTAAAAGGACAACTTTCAACAAAATTGTAGTTTTCTTCCTCTGATTTCAAATATGCCAACTTTAACATATGCTTATTTAATTCTGCTGGGACTTTTATTATCTCTTTTAAGAGCCCACAAAAAGTGGTTCACGTGTTCCAATATTGTGAATTTCTCCTACCAAATTCCCTAGTGCAGCAGCGTTTGCAGGCATGTGGTCTAATGTCTAACATATAGCAGTTTGGGACATGACTACACTGATGAGTAAATTGACTCACTGAGTCCTAAGCTGTAAATAGGAGTTCTCAATGCCTTCCCCTCTATTCCCTTAGCTTAGCATTTTCATAGTTAGGGTTAATGACTATACACACTCCTGGTAATGATTTAAGTCAAGATCCTATCTGTGCTTGATTTCCTAAATATGAGGTATCAAGCACAGATGTTAATTGACTCACAATACTTGAGAGCCCAGTAGAAGACCTGATTTTGCATGTGACTTTAAAAAACAAAATGAGAGTCCTTGTCCCAGTAGTTTTCTAACTAGCTAATCACTGTGGCAAAAGGGAGACAACTTGCTCTTTGGATCAAGTGCTACACTCTTGGGATGAGAATGGAACCCCACACAGACATCCATGACTGAAAGAGGAGGAGAGGAGAATCCTTAGACAAAAATTAGATATGTAGGAAAAACAACATTGCCTGAGCAAACTCAAGCAAAATCAACACCAACAACAAAATAATGAAAAAAGAAATCTCTCTTGAACAGATCTTTTAGTCTGTTTTTCAAATGCCATATTTTTGTACAAGTGTGGATATTATTAAGCAAATATTTATTTCTTCCTCTTCCCTCCCTGAGTGAAGTTTGTCTTCCTGACCCACTCACTGGTGCTGTTTAGCCATATGATTTTCTATGGCTGATGGGATGTTAATGGACATGACATGAAGAGGCCTTACATGTGTTTGTGTGTTTTGACTTGGCTCTTGTGCCTTGAATATGCCATAGGAAACGCATGCTTCAGTTAGAGCTGCCCCATCAGCCTGCATCAGCAGATCTGAATCCAGTCCACAACCTCAAGCTAGGCCATTCTAGATGATGATTCTAGATGAGTCCATTCTAGATGAACTGCAGGCACCCTGCATAACTATAAAAGAAGAAATGCTTGTGTGGTAAGCTCCTGAGCTTTGAGATTGTCGTGCAGCATTATTTTGGCAAGTTATCAAGACATTTTTATTTTTGCCATAGATGCTCCAGAATTTCCTTCTAAAAGCAGAATTTCTTTCTAAGTGCAGGAATAGAGAACAAGGGAAATTATCTTTAGGTTGCATTTCCAGAGCAAGGACATTGTTTTTTTGTTTGTTTGTTTGTTTTTTAATTGCTAATCATGTTTAATTATTTTTTTCTTTTTTTTTAAATTTTTTAAATTTATTTTCAGTGTAACAGTATTCATTGTTTTTGTACCACACCCAGTGCTCCATGCAATCTGTGCCACTTGGTGGGTATTGGAAAGGACATTGTTTTTATTCAGAAGGAAGGTTTACTTGGATGGGCTAATAGAGATCTTGGGGATGATGGGATGTTGTCAGTTCTAAGAGGTACCCTTTTCCACTCTAACATTTCTGTCCCAGCATGTGTTATTTAATCAATCATTGGTGGATGGTAGTTTCTTCATTTCCTTGTTCTGCTCCTCCCACCCAGTCACGTGTCCTTTAAAGGCCGACTAAGTGGGTCTCACAGTCCAGCCATTCAGAAGTCCAGAGGCACATGCAGGGTTTGGCAGGACTATAGCTGATGATGGTTGTGCTCACTGACTGGTGTGTTAAGTGTCTAAACAGCGTTAGTAAACATTGAGAGAGTATGAATTAACTGAGTGAAGCAAAGTAGTATCCTGTTGGGAAAACGAAACAGAGAATTCCACGTTGCGGTATGGGTGAAGTCAGCTTTTTTTGGATATGCCTAATTGCCTGAATGCATAGTTTTTCAGAACCCAGATTACTTTACTGTATCATGCAGTAACGAAGCAATTATTTTTTATTTGGAAATTGTTCAGAACAGTTATTATCAAATGACCATCTTGACAGTTAAAAAACAAAAACAAAACAACAACAACAACAACAACAAACTGTAAGCATGGTCCCATCCAGCATGGGAAATCACACAACAAAAAACCATGATGAAAAAAAAAAACAAAACTTAGTTGTCTCCTTGTGAGTGCTGGCAACTGTCAACCAAAACAAAAGTTTAGCTTCAGTTTATCAGATATTAAGCTGCTCTGTTTGACTGCAGTTAGTCAACAGTTTCAGCTGCTGAGGTTTTCCCACGGAATGATATTATAATTGGTTGGATAATTGGGGGTTGTGTTCCTGACCAAGGACTCAGCAAGAAATAAATCATAGATATAACCAAAAATGTGTCATACAAGCAAGATACAACAACCATAAACCTCCCAAATCATTTGAATTAGTAAAATTATGATCCCAGTCCCATAAAATGGGCAAGAATTTACCAATAATACATAAAATACAAGCCTAATGCATCATAAATTTAGCCAATCTAAAACTAATAGAAAAATAGCTATTGTAAACATTAAGACTTTTGTAGGATGATGTGTATGGCCCTAAGTCTTCAAGAAAAGAAAAGCAAGCTGTCACAGTAAATTTAACTGATGCATTCTTTATTTCTCAATAAATTCCAGTGCTGTAAATATGTCAAATAAAAGCCAATATTATTTCTTGAAATGTAAGACCTTGGGGAAGGATGTTTAGGACAAAACACCACTAGCCCTTAAATTTAAATTGTTGACATTTCCATCTTTCTCCATATATAATTAGCTGGCACCTGTGTGGACACACCCTTCTGGATGAGTCATAATAGAATTCCTCCAGTGTCCATCCCTGAACATAAGGATGTGAAAAGCAACACCAAAAGAACTCCTTTTCATGGTCCCTTCAGGCTGGTGGTTCTTAACTAAACCTAGTTTTTCTTGACCAAACACTGGATGGTGTCCCCACTACTGACCTCTAGTTAGTAGAGACCAAGGATGCTGAGTCCTACCATGCACAGGAGAGCCCCCTACAAGAAGTTATCCATCTGTAAATGTCAATAGTGCTGAAGTTGAAAGACTGTACTTTACACACAAATTTGTACTACAGAAGCAAAGATATGGATTCAGCCATTCAGCTTACCTGGATGATTCTTGATCATCTATTTTATTGCTCAACAAAAAGTGCTTCTTATCAGCAGGCCTACCAGAGTTAATCTGCAAGGAAAGCAAGAGACTTGATTGTTTTGTTCATCACTGTGATCTCAGTCTAGTGCCTGGCACATTTGTGTGCTTTGGTGAATATTTGTTAAATAAATGAATAAGTGGATGGAAAGAGGAAGAAGGAAAGAAGGAAAGGAGGCAGGAAGGAAGTGGATGGTGCTAGGGTTAAAATTTGCTTGATTTCAATGAACTTGCTTTCCTTTCATTTACTGTTTTCCAGAAAAACAATAGACATGGATTCGGCTAATATTTACTATTTCCTAAATACTATTATTAATAGCTTCTTATATTGAATGTATCATATTAATGGTAATTTGAGGACTCAGAGTATTTAGTAACAATCACTATGCAATTGTTTTTGTAGCGGTTCATAAGTAGACGATTGTAAAATAGTGTCGACTTTCAGTATTGATGGCACTCAGTTTGGAAGATGATTTTCAAAAACGGAATCACAACATCTAAGTAACCTAGGACTTCGTTAAAGGTTTCAGTGGGCTGTATTGTTTGTTTGGGCATTTGTATCATTTTGCTTTGTCTATTGTTTATTTTCTTTGGTCTCCTGGCCTTTTCCCACCCCTAAGCAATATCCTGAGATGAAAGAGTCACCAATGGCTACTTTGAGGGAAGTGTTCAGGAAGAATGGAAAGTCATGCCTGGTGACGGTGGTCCCAGGGAAGAGGTTGGGAGGGGGAGGGGCCACAAACATATATATGAATAAAGCCAAGACTTATTTTTAGCAGTCTGTTACCAGAGTCTCCATAAATCTCCTGTCTTTCCTTAAATCACAATCCAGTGTTAGCATGGTCTGTTTCACAAACAAACAAGCAAACGAAACCCCGATTTTCCCTAGGGCCTATTATAATTTCTACATGTCAAAGTTAATCATTAAATAAATGCAAATTAGTAAATGTAGTTGACATCTATCATGCACTATGGACTCTACTGGGTATTTGGATATAGATAAAGTATGCTTTTTGCTCTCCAAGAAAGGAAATATGGGATTAACATCAATATTAAGCCCCACTCAATAGGTGGCAGAGTAGATGAGAAAATAGGAAGCCAAATGCAGCAGAGGCTGACTGAATTTGCCAAATTCACCAAAACTGGTTTCAGTTGGATAGGGCAATAAAACCCTTGGTTGGCATTAAGCACACAAAGACCGTCATCTTCACTTCTCATCACATCTAAATGTCATTATGTCACCTCTAGGTTTGCACTCCAATCACACTATAAACACAGATCAACTGTCAAGTTTATATCTCATTATAAAAATGGCCCACATTCTTCTAGGCATCTATAGACAGGCATCTCAATGTCTCATAAACCCTACACATGATAGGTTAACCATTTTCCACTGATAGAAAATACCAACTTAAGTTTATAATTCTGGCTATTCTTCATTAAATGTTAATTTTCTCAGACTGGGCATTTGGGCATATTTATTGTGTTTTGACCTAACATTCATCATCCTTAGCTAAATCACCTTACTACAGCTTGATACACATTTCTTAAGCCTATGATTGGTTCATGTCTTGAAGCTTTGTCTACTCAATGGGCTCTTCACAGAATTTTCCCTTAAGGGCAATAGGACTTGGAGAAGCACTTTCCCTGTGGAGCATGAAAAACCAAGCAAACAAAACAGAACTGAAAAAATCCCACCTCCATTCAATTTAATAATGCAGGAGCCACTGGATTGGATTACAATTTTCCAACTCTAGATGCGCTTCCTCTTGTCACCAGCTTCTAACAAGGAAAATGAAAAGTGAGTTCACCTGTTGGACCCTGACTTAAGGTGTCAGCTGGTAATGTGAGCACATCCCTGGAAGATGTACCTGGGAGGACCGATGTCTAACCAAGTTTCTGTTTTTAGACTCAGACATACTGGCTCTAAAAGCCACCACTCTATAGGTATTTCATAAAAATAAATTTAGTCTTCAGAAAAACCTTCCTGATAAAGCCACTAGATGAGTCCAAACTCCCTCATAACCTTGGAGCCAGCCTGTCTGGAAAGTGCCAGAATAACCAGAGAAGTGGCCTCATTGAAATCTCTCGTGAAATATCTGGAAGCAGATCTGGAAGCAAGTAAGAATGAAAAAACAGAATTCCAGATGAGGTTCTACTGAAAGAAAAAGCCAAGCAAAGGCAACCATTAGCAAAGACCTTTTTAAGGATAGCTTTTCCTCCTATGCTTTCCTCCCTGTGACATCACAAGGAAGACAGCAGCCTGCACCTCGGTGACCAGCTCTGACTGTCATAAAATAAACCAACACTCAGCCAGAAAGCCCTGGCTTGTGGCCCACAAGCAGGAGCTGAGTGACCCTGGATGATGTGCTCCCCGCACTGCGAGGTAGTAAGTCAATGAGGCACATGCTGTACGAGCCATACTCAGAAACCCAACCAATGCTGTGGGGTTGTTCCCAAGTGATCTACTGCTTTCAAGACCCCGGCCCGCCTTGGAGGAGCTCCGGCCCAGGTGACCTGAGCAGGAAATGTTGACTTTGGAAATGGCTGGGGCTGTATTTCTGCCACAACAGATGATTGGGTCAGCACTCTCTTGTACTTAATAAAATTTTATTGCAGTGCTTGCCATATATGTTCATTTTAGCAAAAGAAATGGGACTAAAGGAGAGAAAACCAAGAATGACCACCCAGAGAGAGTTCGGTGGGCATTTTAAAGTATCCCATTCCAAAGATTTTCTTCTGGATATGAGGTATCCTTGCATATTCTTCAAAAATGGAACCATAGTATCAATATTAATTTTAAAAACATAAATATAACATATATCCAGAAAAATGCACATATAAATGTCCAACTCATAAACATCCCTATTATGTTGTAAGTTCTTCTTTCTTTAATAATTCACTGTGACCATCTAAAGCTACAAATAGTCCACTTTGTTTTAATAGCTACTTGATATTTAATTGTGGGGATCTTCTAAAATTAGCTGATCCCTTTATTACACATCACAATAAAAATTTTGGTAGCTATATATTCTGCTACTAAGCATTTTTTAATGTTTTTTTTTAATTTTTATTTTTAAATTTCTTTTCAGTGTTCCAGCATTCATTGTTTAGGCACAGTGCTCCATGCAATACATGCCCTCTACAATACCCATCACCAGGCTCACCGAACCTCCCACTTCCCCTCCCCTCCAAAACCCTCAGTTAGTTCCTCAGAGTCCACAGTCTCTCATGATTCGTCTCCCCCTCCAGTTTCCCCCAACGCACTTCTCCTCTCCATCTCCCAGTGTTCTCCTTGTTATTCCTTATGCTCCACAAATAAGTGAAACCATATGATAATTGACTCTCTCTGCTTGACTTATTTCACTCAGCATAATCTTCTTGTCCTGTCTATGTTGATTCAAAAGTTGGGTATTCATCCTTTCTGATGGAAGCATAATATTTCATAGTATATATGGACCACATCTTTATCCATTTGTCCATTGAAGGGCATCTTGGTTCTTTCCACAGTTTGGCAACTGTGGCCATTGCTGCTATGAACATTGTTCTTTTTTTTTTTAATTTATTTTCTGCATAACAGTATTCATTATTTTTTCACCACACCCAGTGCTCCATGCAATCCATGCCCTCTATAATACCCGCCACCTGGTACCCCAACCTCCCACCCACCCGTCAATTCAAACCCCTCAGATTGTTTTTTAGAGTCTATAGTCTCTCATGGTTCACCTCCCCTTCCAACTTCCCCCAACTCCGTTCTCCTCTCTAACTCCCCATGTCCTCCATGCTATTTGTTATACTCCACAAATAGGTGAAACCATATGATAATTGACTCTCTCTGCTTGACTTATTTCACTCAGTATAATCTCTTCCAGTCCCGTCCATGTTGCTACAAAAGTTGGGTATTCGTCCTTTCTGATGGAGGCATAATACTCCATAGTGTATATGGAACACATCTTCCTTATTCATTCATCCATTGAAGGGCATCTTGGTTCTTTCCACAGTTTCCATGGTTTCCACCATGGCCATTGCTGCTATAAACATTGGGGTACAGATGGCCCTTCTTTTCACGACATCTGTATCTTTGGGGTAAATACCAGGAGTGCAATACAGGGTCATAGGGAAGTTCTATTTTTAATTTCTTGAGGAATCTCCACACTGTTCTCCAAAGAGGCTGCACCAACTTGCATTCCCACTAACAGTGTAAGAGGGTTCCCCTTTCTCCACATGCCCTCCAACACATGTTGTTTCCTGTTTTGTTAATTTTGGCCATTCTAACTGGTGTAAGGTGATATCTCAATGTGGTTTTAATTTGAATCTTCTTGATGGCTAGTGATGATGAACATTTTTTTCATGTATCTGATAGCCATTTGTATGTCTTCATTGGCGAAGTCTCTGTTCATATCTTCTGCCCATTTTTTGATATGCTTGTCTGTTTTGTGTGTGTTGAGTTTGAGGAGTTCATTATAGATCCTGGATGTCAACCTTTTGTCTGTACTGTCATTTGCAAATATCTTCTCCCATTCCATGGGTTGCCTCTTTGTTTTTATGACTGTTTCCTTTGCTGTGCAGAAGCTTTTGATTTTGATGAAGTCCCAAAAGTTTATTTTCACTTTTGTTTCCTTTGCCTTTGGAGACATATCTTGAAAGAAGTGACTTTCATGGTGATGCCTTTCCCATTTTCCTAGTTGGTTGAGTGTGAGTTTTTTTCTTACTGATTTATACAAATATGTAGTTTTAAAAATAGAGTAGTTACTTTTGGACATTTTGAAAATATAAAGTAATGGAACTAGTTCTCTATTTACTGGAGTTAGGAATGAAAATGTAAAGATCAACCCTCTCTCATAAGATAAGTAATTAACAAACTTCTCTTTTACTATTTCAGTTTTGGTGAGGATGATGTCAGACTTTTATCTTAGATTATAGCTGTAAAAGGCAGTGTGTCTCATGTATTGTCAACACGCTCTCCTTATCCCTACACACTTCGGAGTCAGAGATCCCATCCATAAATGACATCGTGGTGAAGTGACTAGGCTGTGATGAGAATCAAATCTGGATTCCAGTTCTCTATGCGACCTACTGGCCATGTGCCATTGGGCAATATAATGCAGACTTCATCTCAGTTTCAGTTTTTTCAGCTGTGAAATGGGAAAAGCAATAACGCCTACTTCATAGGGTCTTTTGTGAGCATTAGATGAGGCAACACATATAAAAATAGTAAGAGCTACATGTTCACTACATTTAGGCACTGCTTTACGAGCATAATGCCTGACAGAGAATGATCGCTTAATAAGTGTTGGCTCTATTAAACTATTATTATTACACCTGTTCTTCATGGACTCTAACAATTAGAATGAGGAATTCAGAGCCCAGGGAGGTACAAGCTAGATTAGGCACCACCCCTTATGGTGAGGTTGATTTGTGTCTGGGAATGCAACGTATAACACGATAGTAGGGTAGGCTAAGTTGGGATGCAGACACTGCACTTCTGAGCTGAGACAGTGTTTAATCATAATTGTGTTCATGAGAACTGTATGAGCCAGGAAACTTGTGATCATGAGTCAGAAAGCAAGCCCCCACTCTCACAAGCCTATACATACATGTGTACCCTCACGTACTCCAACCTCCACTCCTACCCCACACTCATACTCAGGACAGATATTTCTCCTGAGGAATAGATCCTTACTTCTAGTTTTCTACCCAGATCTCAAGCTTGTCCTATAATAAGAATAAAGAAACAGCCAGGTAAGTCCATAGCTCCTGGCACCAGCACCTCCATGATGGAAGAAAGAGAACCATCTTGAGTCTGTAAGAGACCACTGAAGCTTGAAGGCATAGTTCTGTCTCTGGGGGTATTTTGTTACTTGGTCTGTCAACTCTAAATTATATAGCAGCTTTTAAATTTGACTCCCACCTATTTCTTAGGCAGCAATCCATGTGCTTCTTTTATTCTCTCCCGTTTTCCTCCTTCCAGTTTTTTAGATATGTCATTATACTTTGTCAGAATAATAAAAATTATGCTATTTTTCTTTCCTTGTCTCACATTTAGACTTAGATCTACAATTAACATATCCAAGGCTCACTGCTAGTCCTTCTGCCAAAGTTTCCCCAGGCCCCTCTGATTTAAAGGAAGCTTCTCTCTTTGGGCAGCCCTCAGGAAGGGCTTGGAGTCCAGGAGGGCATGAGTTGTACATATTCAAAGCTGGTGAAGGATAGCTTGGCTGGGTATAATGCTTGGATCACTTTCTTGAATTTCTTGAAATTGTTCTCCACTAAGATTTTGTTTATTATTGAGGAGTTTGATGTAAAACCTAATTTCTTAACTTGACTTAAGGCCCAGAGGACTTTTAAATTTACTTTTACATTATAACATTTTCATTGGTATATGTCTCAGAGTTGACTGTTCCATAATTTCTTAGACATATGGTAGGCTCTTCCAACCTATGGATTCAGGCCTTTATTTTTTTTCAAGAAAGTTTCCTTGAATTAGAATTTTCTTTTTAGTTCTTATTCACCGTTATTGTTTTTATTTTGTTTTTGTTTTTACCTCCCCTGGGACTTCAACTAGGTAATGCTAACTCTTCTTTACTGGTCTTCTTTATTTGTCACATGTTTCTGATTCTTTTTACTTGCTTTTTTAAATTGTGTTTTCATTCCCTTGGCTATTTTCCCTTCCTCTGTTTAATGCCCCTTATTATATTTTTAGTCAAATCTATTTTCCCTGGGGTGCCTTGAAAAAAGTTTTTTTTTTTTTTTTTTTTGGAGTTGATATTATTCTTTTCTTAAGTTTCTTTCCTGAGCTTGATTTCTTTGCATTTCACATTGTCCTGATTTTTATTCCTTTTTGTTCTGAGTTTTTAAATTTCAGTTTCAAGGAGTTCTTCATACCTACAAATGCCCATTTACAGATGTTTAATTCAGGTTGGGGTATTAACCATTTCCTTCAGCTTTGTGATTTTATTTTGGAGCAAAAAAGGCTTCCTCATGAGCTGAAATGTTCTATTTCTTTTTAGGTTTACTTTTTACAGTAACTGTGTTCAGATGTTGCCTGTCATTTTCTATTAGTTTTAAAATGTCTTGGTTTCCTATCACCAGTATTAGACTCTGTGCAGGCAGGAATGGCTTGTTAGGTTCCTTACTTTGAGAGGCCCCTCTTAGGGTGATGGTGCAAAGTGCAGTTTCTTCGATTACTGACATTTTGGAGGTTGCAAGAGGGGTTCCTCTGACTGCTGACATGGTGGTTCACTTTTATTTCTGTAATGCCTTTAGTTTTCACCTTTACTACTAAACCTCTAAAGCCTCCTTCGGCTCCCAAATTGCCCATTTTCTCCTGGAAGTGGGGCTTTTCTAAGGTGGCCATGTCTGCCCCCTACTGTTCTCACGCCATCTTCCTTCCTTAATTTCTTCAAACACAAGTAGACTCACTTACAGATCTCAGACCTGGTTTCAATATTTCCTCACTCAGGGTGCCCCCCCCCTTTTCTGAGTGTTGTTCTGTATCCATGTAACACTGTATCTGGTTGAATAGTGTCTCCTCTGAATTCATGTCCATCCAGATCCCATCAGTGGGGCCATATTTAAAAATAGGGTCTTTGCAGATTTAATCTAATTAAGATGGAGTTACGTTGGATTAGAGTGGGCCCTAAATGAAATGGCCTGGTGTCCTTATGAGAAGGAGATTTGGAGGAGAGACACAGACACACACAGAAAGAAGCAGCTCATAAGAACACATGGAAAAAATGGCCAAGCATGTGACCATAGAGCCAGGGATTAGAGTGGTGAGGTTACTAGCCATGGAATGCCAGGAACTGCTGGCAAATACCAGAACAGGAGAGAAAGACATTGAACAGATTCTTTCTTAGAGTCTCCAGAAGGAATTAAATCAGTTTGTTTTAGACTTCTAGCCTCTAGAACTGTGAGAGAACAAATTTATGTTGCTTTGAGCCACCTAGATTGTGGTAATTTGTTACAGACGCCCTAGGAAACTAACAGAGTCACCAACACTAGCCATCAGTGCTCTCCCCTTTTTGCCTGTGCAGCATTCACCTAAGGCTCGATGCCAGTATTGGCTCCAGAGCCAACTCTTCTAGTTTGGGTGCTTCTTTCCCTCTTACACACAAACTGAAATCTGTAGTAATCTCACTCTCTTGGTATACTATTAAGTGTGGGTTCTGAATGATTTTATTTATATTCCTTTTTAACCTGCATGTTTTTGGAAGATGTGTGGAGAAATTCAGATCTAGGTATCTGCTATCCTACAGGCAATGTGACTTGCCTTTAACCAAATCAGATGAGAGATGGATGTCCTGGTATAGTGAGGACCCTGATTCTCAAACTGAACACAACATCAGAATTATCTTAGATTCTTGAACACTATTTCCCCAAATTTCTATTCTGTAATTCCAGGCCAGGAACCAGGATCTTCCCTGAAATAATCTGCCCTAATATTTCCAATGTAGCTGATACCTGTGGGTTATCATATGTGAGCAATGTAAGACAGGATTTTTTCCATTTGTGGAATCTAAGTTTAAAGAAAGCAAAGAAATAAAAAAGAAATTTAGAGAAATGTACTCAGTGAAGCAAAAATGACACATATACTCAGATAAGCATTAATGACACAAAGATTCAGATAGTTACATTTAACTAATTTCTTTAATTTCTGTATTTCATACAAGATGTAATCCATACTCTCAAGATGCCTTGGACTCATGTATTGATCAACCAGCTTTTTGTTCCCGCAAGAGCCAAGAAACGTCATCCTCCTGGTGGAGTTTGTTTGTTTCTTTGTTTGTTTTTCTCCATTCAAAGCCACTCATTGCCAGGCTCCATGCAACTCCAACTCTCTCATTCAGAAGGCATATCTTAAAGTTCATTCTCTCAGCAAACATATTCTCCCTTCAAGCATGTGGAGGATACTGGTAGTGAGAATTTGATCAATTTCCTGTCCTCTTTGCAGAATAACCGCAGCACTTCATAGAGTAATGCTTAGATGGGTTGGCTGAATGGGTTTGAAATGGACATGATCTGAGACCTTTCTGAAAACAAAACTAAATGATAAAAAAGCTTGAAAATGAAAGGATTGAGTAGCAAGCATTCCATAGAAGTCTTCCAAAAATGTTCATTTTCATCAATCTGATCCACCATGTCTCATTAATTTTTAATCCTTTCCAGAACTAATGCCCTACTTATTGGTCACCTTAAGGACAAATTATGCAGAAACCTAAGTATAAGGGCTATATAAATATAGCCCTATATAAATATAAAACTGTTAAAAGAGGAGCACCTGGTTGGCTCAGTGGGTTAAAGCCTCTGCCTTTAGCTCAGGTCATGATCTCAGGGTCCTGGGTTCGAGCCCCGCATCAGGCTCTCTGCTCTGCTCTGTCAAATAAATAGATAAAATCTTAAAAATAATGTTTTTTGGAAAAAAAAACTGTTAAAAGTAAATATAGGAGAAAAAGTCCACAGCATGGAAGACGGCAATAATTTCTTGGGTATGACATCAAAATTATAGGCCACAAAAGAAAAAGAAATATATAAACTGGATTTAATCAAAATTAAAAACTTGTGCACCAAAGGACACTGCCAATAGAGTGAAAAAATAACCCATGTTATGGAAGAAAGTATTTGCAAATGACATTCTGATAAAGGATTAATATCCAGATTATATGAAGAACCTCTACAACTCAACCATAAAAACACAAACAACCTGATTTTAAAAATGAGCAAAACAGGTGGTGGGTATTATAGAGGGCATGGATTGCATGGAGCACTGGGTGTGGTGAAAAAATAATGATACTGTTATGCTGAAAATAAATAAATGAAAAAAAAATAAAAATAAAAATGAGCAAAAGACTTAAATAGACATTTTCCCAAAGAAGACATATAGATGGCCAACAGGTATATGAAAAAAAAGTTGTAATTACATTAGGTGATGAGTGTGTTAGCTAACCTTATTGTGGTAATCATTTTGCAATATATGTCTGGATCAAATCAACATGTTGTACATCTTAAATTTACACAGTGTTATATGTCAATTATATCTCAATAAAGCCAGAAAAATATTCTAACTGATACAGATCTAAAACTTATCTCTGCCCTTTTTTATTCCCCTCAATCATGTGTGGATAAATTCAGATCTAGACACCTGCTAATATCCTACAAGCAGTGTGATTTATTTTTAACCAAAACAACTGAGAGGTAGAGCTTTGTTTTTGGTGCACAGTAGGAATTTTTATTATTTTATTTAGAAATTGTATAGCTGTTCATAAATAGCAATTCATGGGCAAAAAGGACCCATTTAAGAAAATTAAAGTCCTATCTTTGCTTTCAGATGAGCAAACTTAGACTGAAACATATCTCTTTCTTGCTGAAAACCAGAAAAGTAGGCAACAAACCACCATATTTAAATATCTAGGTAAGTCCTAAGATGAAATATATGGTAGTTTATCTGACTCTGGACTGCTATATGCAAAAGAATAACAGTTCTTACCTGAGTATTGTTTAATTGTCACTTGCATTAATATCTCCAACTAGTCTATGACACCCAAGCACCAGTTTTGTTCTTGACTCTGTGTTTTTAGAGTTCTTTAAGAGAAGTCCATTTCAAACTTTCATAAGCCAAATGAGAATGCATCAGGTTATATAACTAGAAGTTTAGTCCAGATGTTCTACCACTCCCTTCTCCTTGTTTTTCTTCTTGCCTCTCTCTCTTGTTCTTCACCCTTCATTTAAACCTATTCACTTCTCCCTCTTTTCTGCATGTATTATTACTCTCTTCTACTTCATATTGTCTTTTCTCACATGCTGGGGAAATATCTGCAAGCTCCCTTCTGCCATGTCCAGTGACATGTTCTCATATTCCAGGGGTAAGGATGTGGACTTCTTTGGAAGGCCCTTATTTGGCCTCCCACAAATGGGTGTAAGTGTCTCATTGAAAAGATTTGGAGACTTACAGATGAATAGGTTTGCAGGGTTGAAATAAAGAGTTCATTCTGGGGGATGTTACAGTCAGAATGGCAATGAATCATTCAAATGGAGGTGTCAATGAGGGGAATACCTGTCAATCTCAAGTTTATTGGAGATTTATACAGTTATCATTGTGAGAGTTACCATAAAGAAAGGTTCTCATCTTTTTAATGTCCTCAGTTTTTTCATATATGTTATTTCTGTTTAGTTTTCAACATTTGGGGGAGGAGTACAGCATATATACTGCATATAATATATCATAATATGTAATATGTATATGCTTAAAATTTTAATTTTAATGATTTGATATTTTTCAAATTAGTGTCCAAGATAATTCATATTACATGATCTTTTACATTTTAAATTGTTTATATTTATGGTTAAGATATTTAGTTCTTCTAACTATGTATATTTTTGTCTTTAACCTTTGCTTTTTGGATTAGACTTACTGAAAAAAATGTTAAATAAAATCATACATGCTTCAATCCAATGAGTCTACCTTTATCTCCTTTTTTTTAAGTGATGATATCTTCATCAGTCATTTAATATTGCCTGGCTCTACTTTAATTACATTTGTTTAATTATAAATTTTAAAACATATAAATTTAAAATTTTTAAGTTCAAGTTTAGATACAGTTATTAATATCTTTGTTTAGTAATCGAGATGATGAAAAGCTGGAAAGTAAAATAAAAACACCATAATCTACTGGCTGAAGTGATAAAGCTAAAATGTTTTAATCATCTTATATTAACCCTAGACATTGTTATTACCAAAGAGTAGAAGATGAAGTTAAATATGTGCTTCAAGAAAGGTATTCATAAACCCCAATTCTCTACCTGAAGACAAGAGTGTATGTCTTCAGCTTCCAAAACTTTTTGTACTGTGGCACAATATACCTAACATAATACCTACCATAAATAATGAATCTTGGAACACTTAAAAAAATAAAATAAATTTTTAAATGAGGAATGAATATAAAATTTTAATATTTAAAAAAACTACCATTTTTAAGTGGATAGTTTAGTGCATTCTCATTGTGTAACCATCACCACCATCCATCTCCAGAATTGTTATCCTCCCAAACTTGAACTCTGTACCCCTTAAACAGTAACTCCCCTTTTACCCTTTCTCCAACCCCTGGCTACTATCATCCTACTTTCTGTCTCTGAATTGGACTATTCTATATATCTCATATAAGTAGAACATCATGCAATAGCAAATAATTCTTTTAATTGCAAGGTAATTATTCTAATTTTAGTATTGTTATCCAAGCAAATTATATCCCCCAAACTATAGGATTAATCCATTATAGGTATATACAAAGACCTCATGGTTTTGCAATGGAATCCAAATCTTGGTCTGATGCAGAGTTTCCTCCATCAGACAAATACAAAGCCCCCTTATTTATCCTATTTAGCTGAACCCTAAAAGTCTCACTGGCATTATGGGTCCTGCCTATATATTTTGTGTGTTTCTGACAGTGCAAACTCAGTCATAAAAATATCTACAGTACTTGCTTTAAAAGTACTTGCTGCCACTTAACTGTAAACAGACTTGTAATTTGGCTGTAAAAATTCATGACTTGCTGAAAGGGGCTGTAATAAAGTCATAATGATCTCTGGCACAAACACCGTCGGGGAGGCCAAGGATGGTTGGCTGGCCACAAAGGATGGTATGTATGATGTAAGCTGGGCGAAGCTTGGGCCATGGCCATCCGGTGTTGCCTCCAGAGAGGTTCATCTTTTCTGTGATCTTCAGTGTCCAACTATGTTAAATGCTGATGGGTTTATGGTTTATTAACCAAGTGATCCAACATCAATCTCAGCTTTGTTGGGAGTATAGAGACACCCTTCAAGATACTCAAGTCCCGAACAACAGTGATCTTTGTTTTGGCAGAAAAATATCGGATAATATTTGTAAATGAAGGCTAGAGATAGAGACCATTTCATGCTTAAAACAGTTCTCATTGTGACAAAAGTTCTCCTTTCCCCAGGAATTGCTGGAGGAAGGTTTAGCCAAGTGAGGAAGAGGTTGTTTTTATTCATTCTGAGGTGGGGGATGTATAATCAAAAGGGGGACCCCTCAGGATCAGAAGTGTCTGCTATCACTAGGCTTGTTTTCTGCTGAAGGGTTTTCCAAAGGTGACCCGATAAGCTCAGTATTGATCCTTTGACTCAACAGACCAAAGTCTGAACAAAGCTATGATCTCACAGAGCCCACCACCCCCTCTGCATTGAGAACTGTCACTCAGTGAAACTAATTCTGGCTGAAGCCCACTTCAGTTTGCCTCTCACTCCAGACCCAGCTAAGCCGCCCTTCACAGGAGAATTTGACTAAACAAAATGGCTACCCCACCTTGGCATTGCCACAGAACAGGCCCCAGGGTAACGGAGAGTACTTTGATTGGAGTCAGGAGACCTCTACTTGGGGAAAGAATTTTATCTTAGTGGCTTGCATCCTCTATAATATAATTTAACTCATTTTCTGAGGTTTTTTTTTTTTTTTCTAACTTTAACAAAGTTCTGGTTTTTGTGCTGGAGCATATCTCTTGGAGTCCTTAGTTCTCTACCCATTCACAAAGACAAGGCCAGAGAGGGACTGGATACAAGAGTACCTTTCTTTCAGTCAGGGCCTTTTCTTAGACTTGGAGATGAAGAGAGAACCTAGAGGCCTACATGAAAATGTCATTTAATTTGAGATTTTATTAAAATTAAATCATTCTAAAAAAATACAAGGAGCTGACTTAAAACATGCTCTTTTATTAATCTTCTGTGGTTTTGTCTTTTTTTTTTAAAGAGAAAGTATATTAAATGTAAACATATCATTCTGACCACAAGTTTGTCTATAATATCTAGATTCACAAGAAATCCTGGCCTGAACACTGATCTCATGGAAAGAAAACACATTCTTATTTCCTTGCAAAACCACCCCTGCACAGTAAATTCTGGCTGTTGGAGTTGAAGGTGACTCTGTGCCTTGGTATATGCTACAGAGTCTGGGGCCCATGTGAGAACATGAATAAATCTTGATGGGGTAGGATGATGACACCTCATTGTATGCCAGGCCCTCCTCACTTCCCCACTCCAGTCTGCCTGAATTAGGCTTGATGTATTTTACCATAGCCCTTGCACCACTCTACAAAATGACCAGTGAAGAGATGCCTGGGTGGCTCAGTCGGTTATGGCTGCCTTCAGCTCAGGTCATGATCCCCGTAGGATTGAGTCCCACATCCGGCTCCCTGTTCTGTGGGGAGTCTGCTTCTCCATCTCCCTCTGCCTGCAACTCTGCCTACTTGTGCTCTCACTTTGTCAAATAAATAAATAAAATCCTAAAAAAAAAAAAAATAACCAGTGAATCCCTACTACATCATGAAACTGATTCTGTGACTCTATAATTTTAAAAATATCCAGAACTTCGTTCGTAATTGCCAAAACTTGTAAGAAACCAAGGCATCTTCCTTCAGAAGGTAAATGCACATATAAACTGTCATACAACCAGACAAGGGAATATTATTTGGTGCTAAAAAGAAATGAGGTATAGAGCCATGAAAAACATGGAGAAAACTTAAATGAATATTACTAAGTGAAAAGGGCCAATCTGAAAAGATACATAGTGTGTGATTTATAACTATATAACATTCTGGGAAAGGCAAAATTATGGAGACAGGGAAAAAACATCAGAGGTTGCTAACATTTGGGGTGTGGAGGAGAGATGAATAGGTGGAACACAGAAGATTTTCACGGTACTGAAAATCCTTGGTGTGATACCATAATGATGGGGATATATCATTACAAGGGTGTCCAAACCTATCGAATGGATACCATCAAGAGTGAATCATAATGTGAACTAGGACTTTGGGTGATAGATGTATCAATGTAGGTTCATCAGGGGTAAAAATGTACCCCTCTGGTTCAAGATATTGATATTGGCAAAGACTTTGCATGTGTGGGAGCAGGAGTATATGGAAACTTGCTGTGTCTTCTCCTCAATTTCACTGTAAACCTAAAACTGCTTTAAAAGGTGATCTTAATAAAATTTTTAAAAATCCAACAAGCTTTTTCACCGTTAGCATTTCTGCACTATTTTAAGTGATTTTTAAGGCTGTAACCTAACTTATTCCCATCAGAATCAGATTTCTTTTGCTCCTCCCTGTGCTTATTTTTCAGTTCTGTTTCCTGATTCATGGGGCCCGGCATCCCTGCTTTGACACCTATGTGCCAAGAAAACCCTGTGGTTAATGTAGATGTGGAGAATATAATTTAATCTTCTGTTGGAAGATGACCATAAATCAAGGCAGGGGCGCCTGGGTGGCTCAGTGGGTTAAAGCCTCTGCTTTCAGCTTGGGTCAAGATCCCAGGGTTCTGGGATCGAGTCCCGCATCGGGCTCTCTGCTCAGCAGGGAGCCTGCTTCCCTTCCTCTCTCTCTGCCTGCCTCTCTGTCTACCTGTGATCTCTGTCTGTCAAATAAATTAAAAAAAAAAAAATCAAGGCAGATTGGAAACCCTGTCCAGTAGGACCTGAGCTTCCAAAACACCTTGGGGTGACCCTGTAAATGGAGGCACACCAACTGCACGGTCTAGAACTCTGAGGCAATGCTTGCTGAACAACCTGTCTTATGGAGATTTGTGGAATTAAACAGTTATCCTCGTGAAAAGGAGACTGAGGGCCAGGCTCCTGGACAATTACTGGTAAGTTGAAACAAACAGCATAGAGAGCTTTGCCTGGCCAAAGAGGTAGCCAAAGGATCTTGTTGAGGAAGCAGGAGACTTAGGACAAACTGGAGCATGGTCACCTTTTTCCTCACTAGCCCTCTCCCTGAGTCACTTTTTCATTGTCCCCTCTGTAGTCATTAGTATCTAAGGAACATGGGTGGCTCTCCTAAAACTGAGTAACCAAGTTCTGCTTGGAGCTGGAAGTTGTCTGGAATATTTACTCTGCAATGGACTTAAAGCCAAGTAGGTAGGAATCACAAGATGAAGCACCAAAAGAGTCTGCTCAGACAAGATACCCTCCCCCATCCCCACTCCTCCCACACACACACACCCACACACCCATCCTAACTTTACTCCTTTATGTTCAATGGGCCTGGACTTACTATTATATTATATTATATTATATTATATTATATTATATTATATATTATTCTTTTTTTCTATTTATCTGCCTTGCTCTTATTTAACTTACATTTTAAATTACATGTGCTTTCCAAAAATCACCTAGAATCCTTTGAGAAAAAATAATGTACAGATCAATCACTTCATAAATGAAAAACTAATGAAGAGTTATTTTTCTTGTGAGGCCTCCCTCACTCCTGCCAGAGGTTCTCACTCCATTCTGTCCCTGAAGCTCCCTGTGGAAGCATGGCTTCTCTGCTCTTATAGTTTCTTTCTTTCTTTCTTTCTTTCTTTCTTTCTTTCTTTCTTTAAGATTTTTACTTATTTATTAAACAGAGAGAGAGAGAGCACAAGCAGGGAGAGCAATATGTAGAGGGAGAGGGAGAAGCAGACCTCCCACCAAGCAGTGGGCCTGACTTGGGGCTCAATCCCAAGACCCCGGGATCACAACCCAAGCCAAAGGTAGAAGCTTAACTGACTGAGACACCCAGGCATCCTTATCTTGTGGTTTCTTAAACACAGGTAGCTTCCTGAGAGTGTGTGTGCTCCTTGTGGACAAGGACCCTCCTGCTTTCAGTACACTTCTCAGTGTCCATTGGCACCCACCCAGCCAAGGCCTGGACCTGGAACATACTTTCAATAACCAAACAAACACTACCATTTCACCCAACTAAATCTGTGGAATGACCTCTGGAGATCACTAGGGGTGAAAACTAGTGTTCTTTCTACGACTACTATGCCCACAGAGTGTTAAGTAATAGTTGTTGAGTGACTGAGTGAAGGTCTTTGAGGAAGGTGGTGGTGAATGAGAGACACCAGCACAAGGTCACTTTCCCTGGAGAACACTGGTGTTTCTGGGGGTTCTGGGGTTCTCTGGATCACTGGAGGGCTGGTTAAGTGTGGGATTCCTGACCTCCATGAGGCCTGATGCAGAAACCCCTGGGCTGGGTTCAGAGTCTGCAGGTTTAACAAGCTGTCTAGCTAATTCTGAGCCAGGTTTTCCCAGCAGTGCTAGTGAATGATAAAGAGCAGCCTGGAGGGTATGGCCCTCCTTGGAAGAAGCCACATCCGCCCCTAAGCTTGATGCCCTCAGAGCCTGGCAGGAGGCAGGGAGTGACAGCAACACCACAGCCAACACCCAGTGTGAGCTTGGATCAGTCACTTCCTCTTCACAGTTGTAAGATGAGCCAAACAACTGTGCACATTAACCTAACACAGTACATATAAGGCAGGACACGTAGAAAAGTTTAATAAAGATTTTATTCATGAAAACCAAATTTTTCCTTTGCTATAAAAACATATTAGTGACCCCTAGGAACAAAGTAGAATTATAGACTCTAATTTCAGTTCTGAGAGTACACTCATCAGTGGTCCTTCACCACCTGATTGCACAGATCCAAATTCTTAATCTTCAAAATCTGGGAATCAATGAGAGGCTGAGTTCTTAAGACAGAGGGGCCTGAGGTGTCCCAGCTCCACCTGCCCCTTGCTTCAGGAACTTCTGCAAGCTAGTTCATCTCTCAGGGACTTCAGTTTTGGGGCCTACAAATGGGGGCGAGAAACTCAACCCTTCTGGAAAGAGAGGGAGAGGCAAATACAGTATAAGGAACAGAGGTGACTATGGCATAGAAGAAAAGCAAGGAATGACCAGCCTCCTCAAGAGGCTGTGAGTCCCTCAAGATGGAGCCCTCGTCTGGCCCCCTAGGGCCTACAAAATGTGGGAACCAAGTAGGAGCTCAGGCAGATTTAACTGGCTGCAATTAATAGGCAATAGGCCAGTGTTTCCCAGGCACAATCTCACTTAATCCACACGGCTAGTTCACCTACAGACAAGGAAACGTGAAGAGCTTTGTAATCAGTCCAATATTGCAGAATGTCACCCTGGACTCAGACTTCCAGCCACAAGTCCACGGGGTGCAGAAAGGGCCCAGAGGAAGAAAAGCTGGAGCTTGGAGATGACTTCATGGAGCCCAGGGTCTTTGCTGGGCCTGGAAGGACAGCAATATTCCAGACTAGCAGAGATGGGAGGGTACTGAAGAAGAAGCTGGAACCAGCATTCCAGAGCTGCAAATCACAGGCTGTCCTGTGCAGGCTCCTTCCACTGCTTTGTGGTGGAGGCTTGGCGGCAGCCCCACACCCAAGGTGGCCATGGTGCCTGTGCAACAGAGATTTTCTGCCTGGGGGTAACCTCGGCTTGCCCGCTGCTGTGGAAGTGCTCCACCCCTACCCTAGGGCTGGACGCCCTGCATCTTAAGACCAAATGAATCTCTCCGCGGGGCCCAGCGCTGTGCCTTGATGTGGTGCTTGGTGCGTCAGGAGCTGGTGGCTGCTTAGAGACTCAATTTCCTGACCTTTCAGCTTTGCATCACCCTCCTTAATGACATTTCAACATTGAGTGGGTTTCTGGGATTTTTTTTTCTCCTATTTAAATTAAATATACAATAGGTGTTTTGTGTTTAATTTCCTTAAGAAAAAAAGTGTATTATAGAGGTGAAATGGTAAAAAAAAAAAAAAGAGAGAGAGAGAGAGAGAGAAGGGAGTCATGGCAGTTTATAAAAACTATATTGTGTGCTCCAGGGATTGGGGTGCCTTACTGGAGCCTCTTCCTTCTCCTGGGAATACTCATAATGTGGGCTTATGAATTGTGCTTGTTGCTGTGTTTTTCCTTACAATCTTTTCTCTCCTTTTCAGTGTGCGCTGTGGTACCTCCTGAGTCGTCTGTCTTTTTATGTGTTTCTCAGAGGTGTATTGCTGACACAATAGCCTGGAGCCAGCAGGCTCTGGAGCCACTGCTGTTCCCTGGCTTAATTACCTCCACAGGGTGTATTTATAGCAACAGTGGTGCCACAGGGTGGGGGAGGGTGGAGAATGAAAGGTCCAGCCTCCCACGGGTACACCTCGTGGCCTCCACAGAAAACCTCTGTTGCCAAGGTGGTGAAGGGTGGTGGGAGGCTGGTCTGTTAGCAGACAGCAGCCTGCACCATACACCTGTCAGCATGGTAAGGACACCAGGTGTTCTAACCCCCTCTCCTTCTACATCAGGAGTGCCCAGCCCCAGGATGGGGGCTGCAAGCAGAGGCGACTGTGGAGTCCCATGGATCATGGGGCAGTACTTAGCTTTGGGCCCCTTCCCCAGCCCCAGTGGGAGCCACTCCACTTTTAGGCAATTCCTGTGGAAGTTCTGATGTGGTTTTATTTGAAGTTTGTCCCTGATTGGAGCAACTCCCCACTCCTATCAAAGGAACCATCTCTCAGACCCATGAGAGCTCAGTTTATCCCCCTGCACAAGCACACCCTCCCAATTCACTCTCCACCTTTCACCTCTCAAAATCCTCAGGCCCTGCTGGAAGCCCTCGCCTCACTGACAGCTCCTGGGGTCCAAATGCAGTGGCCCCCCAGGGGGGAATCTCTGCTTCTGGGAGACACAACCCACTCTTGCCAGCCACCAAAGTGGTCATTCTGCAGCACAACTTTGCTCCTATCCCTGGTTAGAGCTCTTTTGTGGTTCTTCCACCTCTTAGAAGATTTAAAAAAAAAAAAATGTTAACACATCACTCACGGGCCTGCACACTCTTAGCCTTACTTACTTTCCAGCTGCTCCCCTGTCTCTCTATTATCTGCCATGTAGCAACCACATGGACCTTTTATTCACTCAGTGACTGATTAAGTATTTATTGAGCAACTATTAGGTGTCAGGAATGCTGTCAATGCTGAATGAGAGATGCAAAATAACTATCCCATGAAACTTGCATTCTGCAGGAGAAAAGGGGCATAAGAGCAAATACCAAAAAATCCTATGGCCAGTTGGGGTTCGCAGGACTGTTTTGTATGGTGTGGGGCCAGGACTCTGGGCTGGTGACCTTTGAGCAGAGGCCTGACAAGTGAGCACCTGGGACAGGATCCAAGGAAGTAGCATCCAGGCAGGGCCGAGAAGTAGATGTGGGCAGGAAAGCCGGCCTGGTCAGAGCTGGGGTGGGAATGTTCAGATTTCTTCTCCTCATTATGGGAAGCTATGGGAGGATTGGAAGCTAGTGCATTATAATGCCCTCTTCATGAATTCCTTTTATTATTATTAAATGAACTTCTTTGTTCCTGGTAATACTCTTCCACAAATTCACTTTGATTTATATTAATATTGCCGCTGTGGCTACCTTCAGTTTGTGTTACACGGTTTACTTTTTCATTCTTTTACTTTTCACCTGTCTGTATCTTTATAATTAAAGTGGATTTCTTGGAGGTTGCCTACAGTTGGTCTTCTTTTTTTTGTTTGGTCAGATAATCTGTCTTTTAAATGGGGTGTTTGGGCTATTTACATCTAATGTGGTTATTGGTATAATTTGATGTAAAGTTACCATCTTGCTTATTGTTTGTTTTCTCTTTGTCTCCATCTGTTCTTTGCTTTTTTTGCCCTTCTCTGTCTCTTCTTTCCAATGAGTATTTTTTATTGTTCCATTTTTGTCTCCTTGTTGCCTTATTAGTAATAAATTTTTGCTGTGTGTTTTTTTTCCAGTTTTACTGAGGAATAATTGATATACATCACTGTATAGATTTAATACATACAACATGATGGTTTGATTTACAAATACTATGAAATGATTGCCGCAACAGTTTCAACTAACATCCATCTTCTCAGGTAGATACAATTTTTTAAAAAAGGAAAAAAATGTGATGAGAACTATCAGGATTACTCACTTACCAGCTTTCCTATTTATCACACCGCAGCACTAGCTAGATTATGTCTCTGGTGCTCATGTCCTCCGTGATGGGCAGTTGGCACCTTCATCTGCCTTCCTCCAGCCCTCCGCCCCAACCTGTAGCCTCAGGTAACCACCAGTCTGTTCGCTTGCTCAAAATTTGGGGGTTTCATTTGTTTTGTTTCATTGAGATCCTTTGTCTTTTTCTGATTGTCTGATTTGTTGTACTTAGCATCATGATTTCAAGATCCATCCCTGTTGTGGCAAATGATAGCATTTCCTGGTTTTCCATGGCTGAATCCTATTCCATTGTATGAATATACCACAACTTTTCTCTCCATTTACCTCTCAATCAGCACTTGGGCTGTTTGAAGCTTTTTTGCTTAGCGACAACAGGGTGATGGCAGAACTGACTTCGCAAGCATGCGGATTTCACAAGGGGTGGTGAAGGGGGTTGGGGTGGGAGGCCCTGATCTTGTGTTGTGTTTCCCATTTTGAAGATAGGGAAGGTGTGTGGTTAGCCAGAACAAAGGCCTCCAGTAGCCTCTTTAGTCAGGATTCAGGAGGTGAGAGGTGAAGCATGAGCTTCCCAGGGTCCTTCTCCAAGTCCACCCCGAGGTTAGCACTGCTCCAAGGCCCCTCTCCTCCCGTTGAAGAGGTGGCCCCACAAAGTGCATGGCGCTCAAATTTTGAAAGTAGCTGTCCCCCAGGGAGCCCTGCAGGCCACATACTTCCAGACTGCTTAGCTTAGCTATAAGCCCCAGATGGAAGCCCCCCTGCTTCCTAGATGTCTCCCTGGAGCCACGGTGGCCAGCCGATCCACCAGTCTTCCAGAGCCCCATTCCCACTGCCACTGCCAGGATCCATCCTGCCAGTCTGGCCCATGGAGCTGCCTCAGGGCACAGCTTAACTCCTGGATCCCCTGCTTCATCCATCAGCATCATGCTCCAGCATGCTGGCATTTTCCTGCAGCCTTTGTGTCAAAATAAAATCAGTCAAATAAAACATAATCATGCGGCATCAGGCCACAGGCTGTTTGTCTCAGCCTAACTGATTCTGACAGCTCAGTGAGGAAAGCTGCAGAGCAGCCCGGTAAGCGATGGCTGGAGCCAGGGTTCCTGAAATGGAAGTGGACACTGCCGCACCCTAGCTACATTTGAGCACTCCAACCCACAGGCAGGGGCCGGCACCTGGGCTCTGTCCAGGCTTCCTGCTTGATACCTCTCCCCAGCCCTCTCCAGCTGCAGCTGAGGCAGGGAGCAGTGTCTGTCTGCCAGTTTCTAAGCTCCCCACGCCAAGGTGAGAATGCCCAAGGGCACCCAATCCACCTAAGGATTCCTGCTTAGCTGTCTGCATTAGAGATCCTGTGACACAGCTTCCACAAAACCAACGTCCCTGCTCTAAAGCACGAAGCTAAGAATGGAATTCCTTGTTGCTTCCTATGCAAAGCAAACTTGGGGAGATTCTCTACTCTGACACCCACAGGTTGAGTGTATCTCTACTCTCCTGGTTCCACCTCTGTGGAGAGCCATTTCCAAATATTCCCAGAATCTCTCAACCCAACCCATGTTGTGGGCAGAGGAGGAGACAGAGGCTGCTGTGGGTGGAGAGAAACCCTGGGTTTCAACCCCACAGGAGTCCCTGCTGACCCGTGTAGCCGCCTCATCCCAACGCTCGGTTCTTCAACTGCAGAATAGGGTCACGGATGTGTAAGGAGCACCGTGGGGCAGAAGGGGCATCTGCTTTGGAACCAGACAGACCTGGTTTTCAACTCCCCACTCTGCCACTTGGGGATCAGATAAAGTGCTGTGTGGACACTGCTTAGCACCTGTCTGCCCATGCAGTCCTAGGGGGCACCAGGCCCTGCTGAGCAGGGCCTGCTTGTTTCCAAGTGTCCCATGTCTCCATGTCTTCATGCCACAGTCCCAGCTCGAGCACTGCTTCTTTCCTCTGCCGGACACGAAAACTTCAGGGGATCATGAGTGAGCTCCAGAACCCCATCCTTTTCCTCTCCCTCAGGCATCTCAACCCCCTCTTCTTGCATCTACAGCCTCACCCATCCTGGAATGCCAGCAGGTTCCTGAGAAATAAACACTCCCTTGAGACTCTGTTCGCATTTCTCTGAAACAGAACTCCTGATTCTCCCTGCCAAAGAGGTTCCTCATTCCTTAATATTTCATTTCCCCTGATAGTTCCACTCTTTCCCTGGGGACTCAAGCCAGAAACTGAAGATGTTCTCAATTCGACCCCTCCTGTCTTGATGACTCTGACTTTTCTAAGTGGTTCTTGAACTCCAGGGTTCTATATCTAAACCAATCTTAAATGGAGACTTGTGTCTATGACCCCAAACCCCTCTTAGCAATCCAGATCACTACCACCTTCTGCTCCCAAAGCTTCCTCGCTGGCTGCCAGCTTCCAGTCCTGCTCCTCACCTCACCATCCAGTACACTCTTCAAGTAAGTGTGCTCTTTCTCACTCACAAATGGAATCAAGTCCCTCAGTGCCTTAATCCCCCGGCCTGCATCCAATAAATGCCCATTATACATAGAATTAAATTCAAACCCTTCTCCAGGACTCGGGATGTTCTTTACCATCCGGCCAGCTTTGCCAAGCACTTCATCACACGCCACTGTTGCCACCGCCACTGAGTATGTCTTAGTCACACAGGGACATTGGTCCTCGAGGTCCTTGCAGGAACAATTCCTTTGGCCTAGAACTTTCTCCCATTTCTTGTTTATAGGGCTTTTATCCAACATATGTCTCTGGCATAAGCTCATGAGGAACGGAAGTGAGGGATCCCACGGGTATAGCTCGAAGCTGTCAGTTGGTCTGGATACCTGAGGTGGAAACAGACCTGGAATACGCTGGGATGTCTATGGCATATCACAATGGGTATCTCTAAATTCCCTTGCCTCTTGGAGTTCATAATTTTGGGATTTGGCTACTTAGCAGGGTTGGAGAATGGACCACCAAGGAGTCATCCCACTGTGGACAAGCTCCTTAGTATGTTGGTCAAGCCTGCCAACATGTCCACCCAGCTCAGTTTTCCGTTCATTACTTCACCCCCACACCCCACACTTGGATCCATGATGCCCCCATTGCCTGAAGAATCTACCTTCCCCGGCTCTCTGTTTATTTTCTAGCCATACCTCTTCTTCAGCCACTATAGATGGCATCTTTTCCTTGGAGGCCCAGATGGAATGCTGGCTCTCAAGTATCTGAAACCCAGGTGGTCGTTCCAACCGGAGTGTAGCATTGCTCCCTGGGGCTCTATGGTGTGGAATTTACCTCCCACTAATGGTGCCTCGCACATCCTGTCATGGACTGAGCATCAGCCCTTCAGGCGCAGTACTAAGCAGTTTATAAGCCTTGTCTAACATTTCTAGCATGGGACCTATGAGGGAGGTACCACAAATTTCCCCATCTTACCCAGGGGAATGCTGAGGCTCAGAAAATGAATTGGGACCCTCTCTGTCACCGTTCAAGCCCACTTCTGTCCAGCTTCATCAGGCATTGTCTCAGGTGTGGCACAATTTCACCTTATTTCCAAGCATGCTTGTCTCTCCATGGCCTTTGAGAGTTGTCTTCATATGCTGTCGGCCTCCACAGCATATGAGACACTGATACATTCTGGAAAATGCACTGTTAATAGGGTGGTTTCTCATTCTGCTTCCGTAAGGTTTTCCAAAAGGGGTGGGGGGAAGGTGAGGGTCTTTCTACAATAGCCTTAGCATTCTGTTATAATGAGGAAAAAGTCAGGAAATTGATATCTAAATGTTCCCAACACCAACATTAGCTTAAATTCTCATCCACACCCTTGGTCTAGGAGGGCCACACCAAGACAAGTCAGCCTGCCCTTTGGAGCTCACTCATTAGAAAAGGGAAGTGTTTATGTGGCCTCAGCTCTGGGATGATATAATGATTGCCTTTCCTCCCAGCAGGTCTCACCCTGTCTCAGGAAGACGTCAGGGGTCAGCACAAGGCCAGACTCTGAGTTGATGAGTCACTCTGGGAGAAGGCCAATCACAGGATGAAGGTTGGCTCCAGGGGACTGGCGAAAGGAAATGGTACCTTTCCCTTGGAGGAATGAGGTTGAATCTGACCTCAGTCTGATGCATGAAAAAACACCTGGCCTGTCTGGTTGGGGATCCAGGAATGGAGGATGGGGTCCCCAGAGAGGAATACTCAAAGGTCAGTCTCTACCCAGGGTGTTTAGGAAATGCTCATTGCCAGATCTCTGAGGGGCTCAGGTAAGGCAGGTGTCAGGAATATGGACCCTTCTTATTTTTCAGTCTAGTTCCATTAAATGTAGGCAGAGTGGTGGGAACATGTACTCGAGAGAAAGAAGTAGAGAGGTGAGGCCTTAAAGGGATGAGACCAATAAACCTTGGCTCCTCTCCAAGCTAGCATATCTGCTGTGGCACCCGTGGAGGACCACTGATTCCTGTGGTGAAAAGCTGGAGACTACATGTGTTACTGCCCCCTCTTTACCACACTTTACCACGAGTGTTACCGCCATTGCCACCTCTCTCCACAGCCTTCACCTCCTCTGTCCCCAATCACCTCCACTAGCTACCCTCTACCGTCATTGCATTACTTGGAAAGTACCATTCTAGGAGCTTGGTGTTTCCTTTTCATTTCTTTTTTAAAAAATATTTTATTTACTTATTTGACAGAGGGAGGCACAGTGAGAGGGGGAACACATGAAGGGGGAGCAGGAAGGGAAGAAGCAGGCTTCCTGCTGAGCAGGGAGCCCAATGAAGGGCTTGATCCCAGGATCCTGAGATTATGACCTGAGCTGAAGACAGATGATTAACAACTGAACCACCCAGGTGTCCCTACAGGAGCTGTTTTCTTTAGTAATAAGGAAACCAAGATTTAGAGAGATCAGGCAATCTGACCAAGATACATGCTTATAAGTGGCAAAGTTGGAATGGTCCCCAAGCAAGTCTAACACCAAGACTGTACTCTTGACCACTGTACCAGATGGAAGATTCCTTTTGGGGAAGAACATAAGAGTTAAGATGAACAAACAAATAATAAAGCAAAGACCAATCCTATTCTAGATCCCTGACAGCCCCTTCTCTCTGTCTGCTCATGCGGGTGTTCAATGACACCATGGTACTCTCTAGAATCATGGGATGATTATATACTTTTTCTCCCTTGGGGCCATGGCTTTCTTTCTCATTTCTACCAAAAAATAGGTGGCTGCCATGCCTTTTCTATTCTAAAGCATCATGGCCATTTTTGCCTTCCCAGCAGGTCACTGTGACCTCTGCTTGAAAATTTCAGGGGAAAATTTTTTTCTTTCACAAAATTTCCCCAGCATCTATCACAGCAGGAAATGCAGGCCAAATATTAAAGTGTGAGGACTGAACCAAGCCCAAGACCAACTGCCAGCCTCACAGTACCCTGAGCTCAGGACACACAGCCCAGGGAAGGTCCATCCCTCCAAGAATCCCAGGCATGTGTTCCCTCACCAGAAGGTTGGAGGCAAGGGCAACACAGGTGAGTCGGGTAAGTCAAGTAAGCCTAGAATGTCACCTTCAGTCATGAACTATAAAGAGTTAAGGCCCAAGCAGACCCATCAGGGAGGTAGATATCTGTTGAAGGTTCTGGAGTCTTTTCTCTGTGTGTGTCAACAACTAAGGAGTGGATCATCCAGGTAGCCATCTCCTGTTGCTGGGTTGGAAAATTTTCCAGGGGATGCTTCAAACATAAGCATCTTGGAGTCACAGTAAAAGAACCAAATGTCAGAAAAGCTGAACATAAATCTTGCCTAGAATAGGTATTCCTTGATGGTTGGATATTTATTTATTTATTTATTTATTTATTTATTTATTTTTGCATTAGGCTTACAAAAAAGGGAATGTGAAAGGAAAGCCCAGCCTGATTTTATGAGCCATGATCATAGTACTTCTCTTTCTGGAACAAATTTGCAGTTGCAGAGTTTTCCTGTTATTTAAGATCCTGGAAACTGAATTGACTAGAGACCCTGTTTGTGGCTGCAGGTCCAGGGGTGTTAAACCACACTCCATGTTACAGGATACATTCCATTCATTTGCATTTTTCAATATTAAAATAGATAAGTACATCCTGGGAGGCCCCATGCTCAACTTCCCAGAAGGCTAATCTTATACTGGTTGTAACAACTATAACAGCTAACTTTTAGGGACTCCTTACTCTTCCTTAAGCATTTTACATCCATAATCTCACTAATCCTCTGGATGATCCTAGGAGATAAATATTATCCTTATTTTATAGATCAAACTGACCCAGAATTGTTTTGAAGCTTTCCTGAATTCACAAAGAATGTATGTCAGGACAAAGATGTGACATTAAGGCTGCTGGGCTCTAGAGCCCCTACCACTAATTTCTGTGTAATGATACCTATGGGTCCAAGAAAAGGCACTGAGTCCCAGTAGAATTGCTTGCTTCCACAACCTCTAACCCCCAAGGTCTTCAAAGTCAACATGAACTTGACGACAGGAATGAATTGTAGCCAGGGTACTGGGGCCAATTCACCAAATTATCAGAAGCAGGCTGCTTCTATGGGACTATATACCTGGGAAAATATACAGGGGAAGGGTCTCCACCTTGTGCAGCTCATGAGCTGGACTGATACATAACGAACAAGCCTGAATTATTAAAAAGAAAGCATAGCGAGGCCTGGCGAACTGACCACAACAGTGTAAGTCAGGAGCACCAAGTTCCGTTTGCCTCAGTGGAATCTCTTGCTTTCAAATAGGCAGGACGATTGAGCCATGAGGAGGAGAATCTGAGTGAACTGTGAAGATAATTCTTTACCTAACCCTGGGCACTCTGTTGCCAGAACCAAGGATTAGGGCAGCAAAAGAGCTCTATTAGAAAAGAAGAAGTAAATCAAATGGATCCATGTATTTTAGTAGTGTAAACAAGGGAAAGGTAGACATAGGTCCAATTTTTTGAGCCCCCACCTCAAACCGAATCATTCTAAGAAATGCCAAGGACAAATGATGATTCTAGAATACATGAAATAAGATGAACGGCATTCTGATCACCCTTTTTCCTTGTCTTTGAAACTGGACTGAGGAATCAATGACCTACTCTATTGTTCTGTTTAAGCAACTAAATTTATACACTTTCTAAAAGACCTATGTTTACCCACAGCATCTTTATTATTTTAAGTCAATTTTAACTCAAATTCAATGGGAAGCAAACTTCACAAGTGCTTAGCATGAGCATCACTCTGAAGGCCTGAGTGTTGTTCGAACACTGAGCACATCTATGCTTTTCTTCTGTTAGTGACATGAGGCATCCAGAGAGCTCACACGCACACACACACCCTTGATGTGTGCTACTAACTGTACACATTCTACAGTGATCATTGGGTATTGCCTTCCACGGGGGCAAAGAGGATAAATTTGTACCCACAGCTAAGTGGTGACAACGGTCCTCTCTGTAACCTGACTGTAAAGAAATCCAATCAGTTGATGATAGACACCAGGTCCCCATGAATCACAGAACAACTGGGTCATTTTGACAGCTCCTGAATAGCAGTAAATAGAGCTTCATGTAAAATTGTTTATACTGGCCAGACTTCAAGAACTTAAACTGTAGTGTTTAATATGTCATAACCTTCATAAATTAAAGAATTTTCCCCTCTATAATTTTCAGCCTGACAGGTCATCATCTGATGCCTAGAGGGTAACAGGAGAGCTTCCTACTTGTGGCAGGATTAGTGAGTTTCATGTCTACAAGAACATTTCAGAACTTCCAAGACCATCCAAAAGGAAACTTGGAAGCAAGCAAAGGTGTGAGAACAGGAATCTTTCTCAGGGATTTAGACAATTAGAGCTGATGTTGATTTACTTAGCAAACCAAGTGACCCTCTTTGTCTGCTGGCTTTTAAAAATACATTTTTTTCTACACTGGTCTTAATGTTACCCTAGATTAGGCTGCTTCCCCCAGGCTTCCCATTCAGTTTTCCCTGCTGCTCCTTCTGCAGTTGGCTTTCCCTGAGGAGGGAGTGAGGACCTCAGAATAAACACAATCCTTCTATCAGCAAGGTTTCATCTTGACTTTCTACAGGACCACCCTATGTGGTAGAAGCCAGTGTCAACATCCAGATGGGGAAGGATGTCACCGCACTTGAGGTCTGAGGTAATCTCCCATCCTGCTGCTTTACTTGGCATAACTAGTCACTTCATCCCTCATGTTAAGAAAAGGCCCAATAATGTCCTCATTTATATCAGGACATGGGGCCACCTGCATGTCCTAGCTGAAGCAAGAGAAGGAGCATTTGATATGTGATAATCAAGTGGCTGTCATTCAGATGATCCACACTCCTAAGTCCCATAAACTTGTGCCTGAGTCACAAGAGAAGCAGTGGGTTCAACTTTACAGGCTGTTTCACTAAAATCTCTGGAAATCATTGCATACCCAAGAGAATTGTTTTTCTGTTCATGTGATGAAATGAAACATAAATATGGAGAGGAATTCTCCCTAAATCAAAGAAAGTCAGAGAATATAGCAAAGATGTGTACTTCAGTAGTGGCAGGTTATGGTTTCAAAGCAGCCAAGTCTTTGGGTGATGGGTCATGAGAAGAGGTTAGTGACGGATGTCTCCGTGTTTCTGAGAACAGGGAGCACATGTTATCCCATAAAACATGGGGATAGTTCCAGATACTTTAGAGGATACAAAAGGTCCTATAGTGGAGAATGGGGAGAAGATAAGGATCAAGGTTATGTTTGTTATGCCCCTTTTTTTTTACAATTCTTTTTTTATGTTATTCACCATACCTTACCTCTTTAGTTTTTGATGTAGTGTTTCATGATTCATTGTTTGCATATAATACCCAGTGCTCTATGCAATATGTGCCCTCCTTAATATCCATCATCAGGCTCACCCATCTCCCACACCCCTCCCTTCTAAACTCCTCAGTTTGTTTCCCAGAGCCCATAGTCTCTCGTGGTTTTTCTCCCCCTCCAATTTCCCCCACCCCTTCATTTTTCCCTTCCTTCTCCTAATGTCCTCCATGCTATTCCTTATGTTCCACAAATAATTGAACCCATATGATAATTGACTCTCTCTGCTTCACTTAGCACAATCCCCTCCAGTCCCATCCACATGGATGCAAAAGTTGGGTATTCATCCTTTGATGCCTGAGTAATATTCAATTGTATATATGGACCACATCTTCTTTATCCATTCGTCTGTTGAAGAGCATCTCGGCTCTTTCTATAGTTTGGCTATTGAGGCCATTGCTGCTATGAATATTACAGTGCATATGGCCCTTCTTTTCACTACATCTATATCTTTGGGGTAAATACCCATAGTGCAATTTCCAGTTCATAGGGTAGCTGTTTGTTTTTTTTTTTTTTAATTTTTTGAGGGACCTCCACACTATTTTCCAAAGTGGCTGTACCAACTTGCATTCCCACCAAGAGTGCAAAAGGGTTCCCCTTTCTCTGCCACCTCTCCAACATTTGTTGTTTCTTGTTTTGTCAATTTTTGCCATTCTAACTTGTATAAGGGGGTATCTCAATTGGGTTTTTTTTTAGATTTATTTATTTATTTGACAGACAGAAATCACAAGGAGGCAGAGAGGCAGGCAGAGAGAGAGGAGGAAGTAGGCTCCCCACTGAGCAGAGAGCCTGATGCGGGGCTCGATCCCAGGACCCTGGCATCATGACCCGAGCCGAAGGCAGAGGCTTTGAGTTCCCCTGATGGCTAATGATGATGAACATTTGTTCATGTGTCTGTTAACCATTTGTATGTCTTCTTTTGAGAAGTGTCTGTTCATGTCTTCTGTCCATTTTTTTACTTGATTATTTGTGTTTGGGGTGTTGAGTTTGAGAAGTTCTTTTTAGATCTTGATTACTAGCCATTTTCTGTAGCCGTTTGAAAATATCTTCTTTCATTCCATGGGTTGCCTCTTTGTTTTATTTTATTTGTTTTACTTCATTTGTTTTACTTCATTTGTTTATTTTATTGCTGTGAAGAAGTTTTATCTTGATGAAGGCCCAAAAGTTCATTTTCACTTTTGTTTCCCTTGCCTTTGGAGATGTGTCTTGAAAGAAGTTGCTGTGGCTGATATCAAAGGGTTTTTGTCTATGTTCTTCTCTAGGATTTTGTTGAATTCTTGTCTCATATTGAGGTCTTTCATCCATTTTGAGTTTATCTTTGTGTATGGTGTGTATGGTGTAAGAGAATGGTCAAGTGTCATTCTTCTGCATAGCTGTCCAATTTTCCCAGCACTATTTATTGAAGATACTTTTTTCCATTGGGATATTTTTCTTGCTTTGTTAAAGATTATTTGACCATAGAGTTAAGAATCCATCTGGGCTCTCCGTTCTGTTCCACTGGTCTACGTGTCTGTTTTTGTGCCAGTACCATGATGTCTTGGTGATCACAGCTTTGTAATATAATGTGAAATCAGACAACATGATGCCCCTGGCCTTGTTTTTCTTTTTCAACATTTCCTTGGTGATTTGGGGTCTTTTTGATTCCATACAAATTTTAGGATTGTTTGTTCCAACACTTTGAAAAATGCCATTGGTATTTTGATTGGGATTGCATTGAAAGCATAGATTGCACTGGGCAGTGTAGACATTTTGACAATTTTTTTTAATCACAACTTTATATCAAATATTGGTATGAGGAACATATACATGTACAACTTGGCATAATAATAATTTGGTATGGCTTCTAAGGACTGAAGGCTTGATGGTCATTCTCCCTCTACCTTACAAGAAGTTGTTTCTCACAGGTCATGGCCTCATCGTAATCCACCTTCTTTGAGGCCAGAGGGAGAATTTAACTGGTTACCTTTGCACACTCCCAAAAGAACTTCCTCTAGCTGTCCTTCTTTGTTCTGTCTTGAAACATGGGTTCAGCACAGGTCACTGAATCATAAACTATTAAAGCTAAAAGGTACCCAAGAGATCCTTTAGCTCAGTGATTTCTGAACTGTCTTAAATAACATTTTTTCAAATAGAATTTTATTCAGTCCCCAAAATAGAAAAAAATTTGGTAGCTATGATTCAATATGGCAGTTTCATCAGAACTTTTTATTATTCTTACCTAATAAAGATGGATTGAATTAGGGGAAAATTCATCATTTTGCAGTCACTAATGAGACAATGGGTCCAGGTAATAATCATGAATGAAGGCTGGAACCCTAAGATGAAAGGTTGTTAGGAGACTTTTCTTTTTTTTCTTTCTTTTTTTTTTTTTTGGAAATTCTGTCTTTTTTTTTTTTTAAGATTTTATTTATTTATTTGACAGACAGAGATCACAAGTAGACAGAGAGGCAGGCAGAGAGAGAGAGAGGGAAGCAGGCTCCCTGCTGAGCAGAGAGCCCGATGCGAGCCTCGATCCCAGGACCCTGAGATCATGACCTGAGCCGAAGGCAGCGGCTTAACCCACTGAGCCACCCAGGCGCCATTGTTAGGAGACTTTTAAAAAATTTTTAATGGGAGGATCAGGCTGATACCGACTGAGCTTATTTACAAAAAGCATTAGTGAAAGTGGGTTAATCAACTGTTCTATGGCTTCAGAGGTGCAACAGGAAGTACATATGAAGAGTATCCATGAGACCTTAAAAAATATCAAACTCGTATCTGTTCAATCTTCTAGGTTTCAATACCAGTGTCCAGGACATAAAAGAACAAATCAAACAGTACCATGAGGAAACAATCAGCCATATTCAGAACATGGAACTGTCTACAGAACAAATGGCCTAGTTTCTCTAATTGATCAAAGGCAGGGGCAGTGGATTTTATTGTTGCCCAATTATTCATTCCCTCTTCCTGCAAGAGGAAGGATTATTCATTTGTAATTGGATCATACATTTGTGCCTACTGCCTTTTGGATGGTCACTCTCCCAGTGGAACTGTCTACACTCCTGTCCCATTGATACCAGGTGGGCTTCATGACTTTGCCTCATGGTGAGTAAGTGAGACCGGGCCACATCTAAGAAAGCTTTGCCAGCAATCCTGTCACTGGCTTTGTTACCCTTTTATGTCTGTGGCAAGAACATCCTGACACAAATTGCTGGGTCCTAGCATACAAAGACATGTGGAAAGGAGCTGAACCACTGCCAAACTTCAGAAAATGTGCAACAGGAGCCAGAAATTAAAACTTTTATTAACATTTTTTAATAGTTAGATAGAGTCTTTAATCGAGATTTGGGGGTCACCTGTTTACCTCAACAAAACTGGCAAATTTAATATGAATATGAACCTCCTCCCATCCCAAAACACATGCACACGCACACACACACGCACACACACACAAGAACTGTTACAAAAGAAAAGAAACTAAAGCAATGTGATTATTGAAGACATGCTGTGGACCATGATAATGAATCACAGTTCAAAGAATTCAAACTTAAAATGTCACTTTTGAGATAATTGAAACAATTTGGATAATGTCTGTGTGTTATGTTATATGAAGGAAGTATTGTCAGGTGTGAGCATACTCACATACACATACTTCCTCAGTTAGAGATATAATGTGAGTTATGTATGGGTCAAATGACAGGATGCCTGAATTTTTTTCTGAATATTCCAAGAAAAGAGAATAGGAGGGTGGATAAGGGTCACAAAATATTGATAACTGTTGAAGCTGGGCTTTAAGAATGGAGAGGTTGGTTATACTATTATCTCTAACTTTACGTATGTTTTTAAATCTTCCTTATAAATAATCTATAAATTATAGCAAATAAACTAAAAGGCATTAACAAACAATGACAAACAGGATATAATGGGAGTCACTAGCAGACAAGAAAGTTCCAAAATTTCTGGAAGGTGCAGTGTTTGGATGAAGGGTAATTTAGAAAGTAAGAATGAGAAAGCTTCATTCTTGTGTGTTTGTGTGTGTGTGTGTGTGTGTGTGTGTGTGCTGGGGGTCTACAGGGGGGACAGTGTCCTTAAGAAGAGTGTTGACTGCCCTGTAGAGCACAGCACAGAACTGACAATAATGGGTTTAAGTGAAAGTCTGTATAACCAGCCATTGACATTATGACATCCCCCATCCACCCATCTACACACAGAAGATGCCCAATAATGTGTTTGCTATCCAGGAAAAAAATGGCAAACTCTTTTCTTTTTTTAAAAATAAAACAAAACAAAATCTGTCTGGGAAAACTAGGACAGCTGATATGCACACTGACACCCAAGAGCAAAGCACTCCCCAAACTGGCATTTTAATGTAATGGTCAGCTCCCCACATGTTCACCTTGAAGGGACCCGTACCTGAAAATCAGCCCCACCCACAGAGGAACACCACCCAGGTGCCCATTGCTCCACTGCTGAATGTGCATGCACTTCTAAGGACATCTGCAGCATGACAGAGCAGAGCAGAGGAAAAATAACACCAGAGAAAACATAAATAATTAGGAAACAGAGGATAATATTTTAGAGAATGGGAAAACTTTTAATTAATATTCTCAGAGGGATTTGAAACAAGATGGCATCCAGAAAACCAGAATAGGATTCTACGAAAAAAGGAAAAGGAAAAATCAAAGCTAAAGTACTCATAGGAATTAAAATTAAGTCCCAGCCTCCACTATGTCCCATCCAAACAAAGAAGAAAAGATAAAAGAAGACAATTCAGGCCCTACCAGAAGAAAAGGACCTGAGATACTTTCCATCCCTGGGAAGGTAAGGCAGGGATTAGGGGCACACAGAAGAGGAGTGAATGGAGTGGGCAAGGGGAGGGGCAGTGCATACCAGAGCTTTGTTTCAACTGTCAGTTTTCCATCATGCCTGATTTCGCCATCATGCATTTTCAGAATATATGACCCTCACATGTGCAGAAACAATTTGATGTGATGAGAATGTTTTAGAAATGTAAAACCAAAGATGATTTAGCATCCTAAGAGGCAAATCCTCAAGTATGTAATAACTCACTCAGACTTTTATTTCCAGAACCAAAAATCTCAAAGTCTAGCCTCTATACTGTCAGCACTTGGTGTGCAAAGGTTAAGGTTCCAAGAACAAACAAACAAACAAAACACCAAATTTCTCTCATAGTAAAGACAATTCCCTAGAGAAGTTCCTGTCATTTTAATTCCAAAAGTTTGTGAGTTTTGGATGAGTCTTATGTTTGAAGTTTTTGTAGAAAGAAAAGCTTTGCATATTAAGAAGAACTTTAACTCACACACATGCTCTACTCACTGAGTATACATCAGTGCCTCCAAATACATTATTGAAAATCCACAAAATATCTCAAAATCACCTTTGCACAGTCTATGTCTAAAAATGCTTATCAAAGCATATAGAATTCATATGGTAATGGTTTAGAGGAAGTTATCCACTGATGAAGGTGATTTCTAGTAAACATACATAGACATAGACATATATTTGGGTAAAACATAAGAGATATTTTTAGGAGGCTCTTGTGAAATTTTTTATTACATTTTATCTAAAGACCATTTAAAGTTTTGATGGGGCCTGGGTGGCTCAGTTGGTTAAGTGTGCAGCTCTGGATTTTGATTCACGTCATGATCTCAAGGCCCTGGGATTGAGCCCCACATTGGGCTCCCCGTTCAGCATGGGGTCTTCTTGTCATTCGCCCTCTGCCCACTCTGCCCCCTCTCCCCCGACCCCACCTCCCCTGCTTGCTCATGTATACACACTCTTACGCTGAAATAAATGGATAAATCTTTTTCTTAAAAAGATCACTTAAAGTTTTGATCACAAGCCATAATCCAAGAGAAACTGGCAAAAGGAGGCTTCAAGTGGGTTAAAGTGATCAATACAGAAAAGGAAGATATTTCTTCAAAAAAGTCCTAAGTAAACTTCAACATGTTTCAACTTCAAGTTCAAATGCTTTTGAACTTCATCCAGGTTCTCAGTAAAAAAGCAAGGACATCCATGTATATATTGAAGAAGAGAAAAGTTATTATGAATTCTGGAGAAGAGCACTGTCCCTTCTGGGGAAGGGAAGGGAAGGAAGAAAAAAAGAAAAGGAAAGGAAAGGAAAGAATAGAAGGGAAAAGGAAAAAGAGAGAAAGAAAGAATGGATGGATGGATGGATGGATGGTGGGAGGGAGGAAGGGAGGAGGGCTAATCCCAGGGAAAATTCGAACCTGATAATGTGGAAGCCTGGAATGGCTCCAGGTGACACAGGCCTCCCCAGGAGAAGCAGTGGTCTAGTGTCTGTTCACAGTGAGACCTGTGGTGCTGAGAAGCATTTGTCAAGTCAGACAGCTCTAGAAAAGACACACACACACACACACACACACACACTCATTTAGCACAATGACTCGCTAACCCACTCCAGAGGGCCTTACCATCCCAGAGTACCAATTCTACCTTCCACGGGCCTGAGACAATGCATGTGGAGTTAGGAGAGGAACCTCTGATTTATGGTGGTGAAGCTTTCATTCCTTCTGAAATACAGCTCTGGCCCACTAGAGGGAAAGAAGCCAAATTAAACACTTTCTGAACATAGACTTCTAAATTAAGGGGGCCATTAGCTCCTTAGTCATGTCTTCAACTTGGTAAATACACATAATCCCCTTTCCTCTAATATGTTAGAAAAGACTTTCTAGAAACTTCAACATGCCCTGTACATTTCCTAGAATTAACCTGCTTGTTTTTTTTCCTCATAGAGTAAGTTGACAGACAGCTTGACTCCAGCATACTGGAGTGTGGGCTCCAAGAGTACCTGGGTGGCTCAGTGGGTTGAGGCCTCTGCCTTAGGCTCAGGTCATGATCTCAGGGTCCTGGGATGGAGCCCCACATCAGGCTCTCTGCTCAGTAAGGAGCCTGCTTCCCTTCCTCTCTCTCTGCCTGCCTCTCTGCCTGCCTGTGATCTCTCTCTGTCAAATAAGTAAATAAAATATATTTTTTTAAAAAAGAAGAGTGTGGGCTCCTGAGTGCAAATAACAGCTCCAATGCCTAAGTGTCCCATGCCCTTAGGAAAGTCACTTCACACAATCTAATCCTTACTGTCCTTCCCTAAGAAATAAGGATGAAAATAGTGTCCACCCTACAGAGCTACTATGAGGATTAATTAAGATAATCCCTGTAAAGTTAAGATATTCCCCTACCTGGAGGTATTGTGGTTGCAAACAACAAAATCACCAACTCAAACTGGCTAAAACAATAAGTAAATGTGTGTTTCATATGAGCTAAAATCGAGAAGAGCACACTTCCTGCACAAAATGATTGATAACTTGATATGCTGTCCAAAACCTAGGTTCTTTCCCTCTCTCATAGTCTGGGTTTATCTCAAAGCTGTGTCTTCTCTTGATCACCTTGTGGCTTCCTCTGGCAACTAGGACTACATTATTTCTCATTTGTGTTCAATAAGAAAGGGCAAGGCAAATTTTCCAGAAGCTTTCCAGTAGACTTCTCTCATCCCATTGGCAAGAATTGGGTCCCAAGCCCATTCTAAAATTATCACTGCAGGTAGAATAGGATCACCAGGACTGGCTCACTTGTGGAGGAGAAATGGACATAAGGAAAGATCATTAAAATATCCAGTAAGGATAATCTCTTACTAACATCATTGTCCATACTATGTTACACTTTATGGTCTTATAGGAAGTTTTCCCAAAGATGCAACCAGCTATAGCTTCAACAGTCTTGAAATTGCAAATGGATTTTTTTTTTCTTGTGCCACTTCAGATTTCTTTCTAGTGTCTGTCCAGAGGAGTACTTAAGAAGAATTCTAGGGTTCCATTTATGGAAGGGGAAGGTAAAATCATCAGTTGTAGGAATTAGCCATAGGTGCAAGGTGCAAGGTATGTCTTCTTCAATGCCATGGGTAGAACTTAACAATTAGATTCTCTTTCTCTCTGCCACTTTTTAAACCTTAGACCACACAGAATTATCTTGAACATCCCTTTAAGCCTTCCAGACTAAAACCAAGGGTGCATTTTCATCACTGAACAATGAGTTTGACAGAATAATTGGTCTTCCAGATTTCTGAGAACATGAGCTTTCTCAACAGACCAATTCAACAACCATTTACTAAGCACATTCTCATTTTCTTCTTTTGTGTCAGGTGCTTAGCAGAATATAAAGGGAATGTAAGACATCATCTCTATCCTTAAGAAACTTCCAATCTATCTCTGAAAATAAAGCATGAGGGTAGTAAAGGGTTAAATAGTAGACCAAAACAACCTAGAATTCATGGCCTGAGAAAATTGCTACAGCCATTTTAATTGGCCATGACTAAAGTGACTAACAAGAATCCCCTAATTAGTGGCAACACCATTTTGCAGACTGGCATGTGGGCTCAGCCCAAATCTGTAATAAGGACAGATACTTTCCATGGAGCAGGCAGACAGGTGGCCTCACTGGTTTTCATGCCTAGCATCCCATGTGTTAGCTCTCACCATGACCATGACCTTGTATAGACATATCTTCTCCCAGAGGAGGATCAGTCTTAAAGCCTGAGAAGATGGTAGGTTGCTAGGGCTCCCAAAGTGTGGAATGGCTTCTCAAGGCTCCATCTTCCAACTACTCTGAGGACTCACATGCAAACATGATTGACTGGATCTAAGTGGTTCTGTACCCTTGTCCTTAAAGAAGATATTATGTAGAGAATATATTGTTTGCTACCAACATTTACATGATTGCCATACCAAAGCTGTGTGTTTATAACTCATGTGGAGCAGCTAAGCCTGATAAAAATGTATAGAGTAATAATAATACCTTTGACTCACCACCAGACACTTAATCTCTAGCACTGTGTAGGCAGCAAGGAATATGCTATGAAACTAGGAGGAAATGTTCTCGGTTTATAAGGTATTTATAATCTGGGTAAACTAATACAAAATAGATACGTGGAACAAAATGTATAATGCAACATTCAAGACTCTGATCTCTGGTCCAGGTTCTCACTGACTCACAGTCAGATTGCCACAGTCAGTCCCCTTGGCTCGAGTTCCTGGATTGCCTCATGCTCTGTCATAGCTACCAGGGCTACCTTCCCAATGTTCAACATTGGGCAAGTCCCTGCCTTGTTGGAAAATCTACAATGGCTTTCCAGCACCTGCAGAAAAACTGGCCTCTTGACTTTCAAGGCCTCCAACATACTCTAAAGTCTGCTCTTCTCCAGTCTTCCAATGCACTGGCAAAAGAAAAGGCTTCTTTACTGTTTTCTCTTTCCAAATGAGATGTGGCCTCCGTGCCTCCATGGCCTGCTCACCTGTGCATACAACACTCTTCCTGCCTCCACTTATTTAAATATCATTTTTGTTTGAGGATGAAAATTTATTTCCTACATAATTACTTTCTTAAACACACCAGATTACAGAGATCATTCTCTCCTCAGAACTCCTATAGCACTGGCATTCGTATGTAGGGCCACGAGTTACTCTGCATCAAGTTTATATACATGTCCTGTCTTCCCAGTTCAATTTCCAGTTCCTTGATGTCAAACACCTTTTTCCCACCCTCTCTACTTGCCCAAAGCTTCACAAACACAACCTTCAATGATGCTACAGACAGCAAAATAAAACTAGGCATGAGAATTGGGGAGACTAAAAGAGTAATCAGTTATCATCTAGGATGGACTAGAATGAATTTTAAAAGGTTTCATAGACAGGGGACTTTTTAAAAAGGTTTTATTTATTTATTTGACAGACAGAGATCACAAGCAGGCAGAGAGCCAGGTCGGGGGGTGGGGAGGTAGCCTCACCGCCGAGCAGAGAACCTGATGTGGGGCTCAGTCCCAGGACCCTGGGATCATGACCTGAGCCAAAGGCAGAGGCTTTAACCCACTGAGCCACCCAGGTGCCCCAAGAGGGGATTTTTAAAACTGGAATTGGAAGAAAGGACAAAAATGACAGAAATGTCAAGAAGGAGAGGAAGCAAGATGGATGAGGGTTAAAATGGTGACTGTGGACATGGAAAGGAATGGGTGGATCCGGGAGCCTGGCCATGTTCTGATAGTTGAATAAAATCAACAAACTGGTACAAAAGTCTGGATGCCAGATGCCCTTCCCTTTGCATATCTTCTAGGTGCAACTTGCGTAGGTCTATAGAGTTGAGAAGTAGGGCCAAGAAAAAGTCGTCATCTAGGCTTAAGTTCTATCTTATGACCTTTAAATGTTCTTCTTCCATTCAATTCTTTGAAACATCATTTCCTTTGGCGAAGTAACTTTTTCCAGTGGGAGCTTGTCAGTGAGTTTTTTGGTCCTTACTTTAACCTTGTCAAAACAACTGGACAGAATTGCAAGTGTAGGTTAATGCTTTGCACACGCGCTTACTCGCCTCATGCCCTCAAAAGTTCAATGTTATAGGGAAGACCCACATCCAGACCTGCAGGATTTCAGAGATGTGGGGGGAATTAGTAGGAATGTGCTAATCAAGGGCTCAGCTGGGTTCTGCTGAAGTTATTACTGAGATCTGATCCACTAACCCTGCCCTGAGACCCTCAATGCTCCTCCAGAGAGATATCCATAGAGTGCATATGTCAGAGACAGGAGGATGTGCCAAAGATTGTGTGGATATTTCCCCTTCCTATTTGTTAACTTTGTAAACATTCTACTTCCCTATCATTCTGGATTACCAGATACCCAAAAGGGGCACTCCTAATTCCTCATTTAAATTGCCTTTCTCCTTTAAATAGTATTGTTCAAACCTGTCCATCACTTTGTCGATAATACGTACATCCCCAGAATGACCCTAAATGAAAGAACCATAGAATGGAAGAATTTAAAACAGGGATCTCAGTAATTATCTCATCAAAGTCCCTAACTCTACAGAGTAAATTACAACCCAGGAGGGGAATGTGGCCTGGCCACTGTCAAAACTTGGGCATGTTATAGTTCTCTGATTATATTAAGGACTAAAACTGTCCCGACAATTTGATTTATGTCTTTAATGTAACCATAGCTATGAAAAACAACTAACAAGTTCCCACCATTAACTAGAATGTTTTGCTCTGCCCCCTTTAAAAACACACTTATGACAAGAAGTCAAAATAGATTTCGCATTTCCATAGAAAAATTGTAGGCTTCATCTGGGGATTATATGATGCTTCAATAAACCCACCTCCCTTTTCCCTTAAACTTACGTAATGTAGGAGGAAAGAACATAGAGGTGACAATCAGGCACCTGCTCTTCTGTCTCAAGGACCCGCTTGCTGTAGTATAGTATCTCTTGTACTAGCATTGTTGACATTTTAGGCTGAATAATTCTTTGTTGTGGGGGGTAAACTGTGTAGGGCCCATGTTTCTCGGCATCTCTGGCCTCTAGTTACTAGATGCCAGTAGCAAAGTTTCCCCCCTGCTGCTCCAGTTATGAAAACCAAAAAGTTTCTAGATACTGTCAGATGTCCCATGGGAGATAAATGGCTCTCTCTCCTTTAGAACTTTAGAACTGGGTCTTAACACACTGTGGATATGGTTATTCTGAGGAGTCCTCAAGATTTCTTACTAGTGGTTGTATTCCATTCCCCTACTCCACCAACTCTACCATTACTGCTGCACTTTCCACCTCAGAGGCCAACACTGTCCCTTATTGTTCATAATTGCCCTATCTCAACAAAACAGTACAGGTGTATCACACTTAACAAAGAGTGGATATAACTGATTAAAAAAAATACAACATTAAGAGTCAAAACTGAAAGTTGTACATAAAAAATAACTTTTTGTCATAATCCAATGGAGAACTATATCATTTATCTAATGCTGTGAAACAAATTGCCCCAAATTGAAGCTAACTTAATCTATTAAAAACAAAGCTATGAACCATGAGAGACTGTGGACTCTGAGAAACAAACTGAGGGTTTGGGAGGGGAGGGGGTGGGAGGTTGGGTGAGCCTGGTGGTGGGTATTATGGAGGGCACACACGTATTGCATGGAGCACTGGATGTGGTGCATAAACAATGAATTCTGGAACAATAAAAAGAAATTTTAAAAAAAATGTAAATTCTGTAGTAAAAAAAAAAAAGTCTGAAACAACAGCTACCTATTATTTCACACAGTTTCTGAGGGGCAGGAATCTTGGAGGAGCTCTACTGCATGGCTCTTAGATATCAATAAGCTGCTGACTGGGACTACAGACATTAGGCTATACTGAGGCTGGAGAATCTGCTTCCAAAGTTACTCATGGGGTTCTGAGCAGACCCCAGCTTCTCACTGGCTTTTGGCCAGAGGCTTCAGTTCCTAGTTCTGTGAGCCTCTGCACAGAGCTGCTCATTCCATGGCAACTGCCTTCCCCCAGAGTGAGGGGTGAGATGGAAAGACAGAGGAAGAAGGAGAAAGGGAGAACAGAAGCTTCCTTTTCACCTCTTCTATATGCCGTTGCTTCCACAGACCAGCCATGGTACAATGTGAGAAGGGACAGCGCAAATGTCTGAAGCAGGGATGAGGCCTATTGGGGTCCATCTGAGAAGCTGCCTACCATGGAAATCTCCCAATCACCTAAAACTGTCCTAAGTTTAACCTCTTCCGAGATCAGAAACATGACGATTTCTGACATACGTGTCCTCAGTCTCACCTGAAGATGGGAAGGGGTTTGTATCTTTTCAGAACAATGACCCCAAGGCATGACATAATCAAAGTAATTCAAACTACTTCGTTCCTCCAGTGACAATAGTAAGCCTATTCGGGTGAGAAGAACTTTCAACAAAAGCAGATTTTTAATTGCCCTTTCAATAGAAAAAGTAATTAATAACCCATAACATATTACTTCCTATTTCAGTTAGCCAAAATTCCATGAAAACTATTCATTAGCCTTTCTTTATCAAATATGTATTAAGATCCTTCCCTGAGTTAGACATTTACTTATGTATTGCTATATAACAAACCACCTCAAAAGAATGGATTAAAACAACATCAATTTATGCTATCAGAAATTGGGGTAAGGTTCAGCTGGGCAGTTCTGCTCTGTGTGGCACTGGATAGGGTTGCTTACGCAGTTGTATTCATGTGGTTGCAGGGGTGGGTAGGAGGTCTACAGAAGCTTCACTCCTGTGCCTGGTGTCATTGTGCTCCCTCAAGTCCCCCCCCCCCCCGCCCCACACTTTCAGAAGATAATGGCCATAAGCTTCCACAGGGGATAATGGTAAGACTTCATTCATGGTGGTTGATTTCTAAGAGCAGAAGACGAAGATGCTACACCTTTCCAAGGCTTCACCTAGAAATGGCATAGTGTCACTCCCACCTCGTTTAATTGGTCAAAGTGAGTCACTTTTGGAAAATATAGCCTTTTGGAAAGTTCTCCCACGTCTTCAAATCTTTGGTCTAATGCCTTTGACCTCTCGACCTAGATTCAAAGGACTTCAGTGATTAGGTCAGGCCCACCTAGGTAATCTTCCTATCCTCAGGTCAACTGATTTGGGGCCTTAATTATAGCTGCAAAACCTTTCCATAGTGGCACTTAGATTGGTATTTGAATGAATAACTGGGAGAGAGTGTGTGCAGCAGGGCCTACAAATCCTTGGGACACTTTTAGAATTCTTCCTGCCAAAGTGAGACAGCTGGAAAGATTTGAGCATTTATAGATTTATATCAATCTATAAACCATATCAATGCTAATTTTCTGCCCTAGATATTATACACCGGTTATATAAAATGTTAACTTTAGCAGAAACTGGGTAAAACAGTATGTGGGAACTCGATGTATTATTTTGGAAGTTTTTGTAAATCTAAAACTATTTAAAATAAAAAAGTTTAACAACAACAACAACATAAAAGCAAGTCACCAGACCAGCCCAGATTCCAGGAAAAGGGAAATAAAGTGTATCTCTTGATAGGAACAGAGGCATGTGCATATAGGAAAGGAGTAACTGATGATGAACATCTTTGCAGAACACCTATTATAAGCACCATGAGTAATGAAAATAATGAATATGACCAGTTCCTTTCTCAAAGAACATGTAATCTGGTGGGTGAGAGAATGTCTATCCAACAGATATTTACTGTGGATCTCCTACAGAGTAAGCATTGTGATAATCCCTTTAGATACAACAGTGATGAAGGTACCCACATGGATATCATAGCTTAATGGGAGAGAGCAATTGGTGACCAGTAATTATAACTCAGAGGTTATAACTGTTATGGTCAGGTAAATACAGAGGACTGAGATGGCCAACAAGATGCACGGATCACTTCCAGCTGCGGAAATCAGAAGAAGTTTCATTCACGGTTCAAGAGACCAACATCGAGCTGTACTTCCCTGTCCCCTCTACTCTTATGCACTGAAAATGCTCCAAATCAAAAGAAGTTATTTTCATGGTTCACTGCTGTATCTTCTCAGTTGGGGCAATGCATTTTTCATGGAATTTGATGACTGAGTAGCTTTTTACACAATTGAATATTTTCCTACTAATGTAACTTTTTAAAAAAATTTTCTCCTACTAATGTAACTTAACTCCTGCTAGGGTCATCACTATCATCCTAGAATCTCTCCTACTTCCTTTTTTTTTTTTTTTTGTCCCAGAAGACTCTGAAATGGAACTAGAAATGGGTGTTGCTCAGTTTCCAATCACCACTGATAAGCCAAGGCTTATTTACACCGGAATTTCTCTTTGGGTTTCAACAGTCCGCTGCCTATTGTCTAGCCCAAGCGATGCTCCTTTAAGTGGTTAAATCCAAGAGCTCTACCTTCTCTTATTGTTCTCAGCAGCTTTGACCTACCTCATCAGCCAACTTTATGACCCCACTTCACCTTTCAAAAGAACTAAAAATAGAAACTTGTATCTTTAAATTTTCACCCAGAAAAAGTTGCTGGGATGAAGAAAACATCTTAAGGTCCTATTTTGTAGAAGTATATCTTCTCAGGATTTGTAACACATGAGAAACTGTAGTAACCTCCCTGAGGTGGCAACCTGAGAAGACTTTTGTCAGGGTTTTGTTGACAGTGTCTGAACTCAGCTGATTCTCTTAGGATCCTTGTTTAGTTTTAGATCATTTGCTTCTGATGTGTTTATCCCTCACCCCTTTGAAGATTATAAAAGTTCAGGGACCATAGCTTTAGGGACCTGATTCCAGGGTAGTATCATGGTAATAACAGCAGCTATCACTCAGTCCCACTGAATATGGTAGATTGGAGGATATGTTCTTCAGGAGCACCTGTCAGTCCCTCTCAGGCATGCTTTTTAAGTGAGTTGGTACATTTAAGTCTCCTACCTAGAACAGTGCTTTACAAGCCATGCTTACTAAATGTTACTAGCATCAAATTTAACCCCAGACACAGAGCCCATGAACAGATCTGCCCGCATTTCTAAACAATTGCTGGTATGTATCCTAAGAGAGAAAAAAGAATGCAATAAGAGTTCTTATTTTACAGGGATGAATATAATAAATCTGCTTCCGTTTTGTACAGGAAATTAAAGATACATCTGACGAGTGGCTGAGTCTTCTTCCTTTCTCAACTGGGCCTATTCTAGATCTGAGTGCTCATGCTGCTGAGTTAATAAACCTTCCCCCAGAAGTGCACTATGCAGATACCCACCATACTCACCTCATGTCACTGGGGTCACAAGAGAGTAGCTGTACAAAGCATTGTGCTTCCATTCCTGTCATCTCTCCATGGTTTTGTCACTGAGTTCAGCTAACTGAGCACTGCCTCGGCTTGCACACTGAGCCCACATCCCTTCACTTACATTCTCCCAGAAAGTAAAGTTGGAGAGCCAGACACCATGTTTGAGATTCAGAAGATGGGAAACATGGACCCAGAAGTGGAAGCCCCAGTGATTGGGTATTCCAACTCTGTCATGTTTTTAAGAATGGGACACTAGTTTGCTCTTATCTCAGACCTTTCCCATTGCACTGTTCAGCAAATCAAGCTGAGAAGATTCTAATCACTGGGCACTGTTTCCAGAGGTGACCTATGGGGGTCATTGACCTTCTCTTCTGCCCTCTAGTCTATGTGGATGTTACTGCAAGCATGTCTGGCTGTATATATGAGCAATACTAGCTGGGGAAATATACCTCTTTCTTCTACTCCCAGAAATAGTGATTCTTTAACAGTCTCCCCAAAATGAATGCTACAAATTTCTTGACCCCCTCCAAAGGAAGAACACAATAATGTTCATTAATAGTATATTTCAAAGCTTCTGTCAAGAACAGCCAGGGAGTTCTTAGCAAAAATCTGAAAACATAAATCCAAGACCCTCAGGGTGAATGTGAATGTGTGTTACACGTTGCCATGTCTCACACCAAGAGAGGCTGTGGAGATCTGAGTTTTTCCTTGGGAGTCACAAAGGGGTAAAGGGGCAGAAAGAAAGATATTTTCCAATGGCAGTTTCACGTTACTTTCTCTCACCATCTCAGATGTATATTCTGAAGCTCAATGTCTTGATTCATGGTGAGTACGTGTGCAGCTCTGGGCAGGAGGAAAGGGTGCAGGTAATGGGATGAGGAGCAGGAAAACATTGTTGTTCCCATCTGTGTGGTCAGAAGCCAAAGAAACCAACTTGAGTTGAACAGACTGTCAAGTGGTTAATTTGCAAAGAAAAAGAAAGGGCAAGGGAGGTGGCGGGAGGGTGGAGGAGCGATATGTCAAAGTGTTCTTCATCCTGTTGAAAGAAGAAAGCAAAGTTTGCGGTGAGGATCCACTCACCCAGTTTAACAGATGGCAAAACCAAGGTAAGGAAGAAGGCAGCATTCCCCTTGACTAAAATGCCAAGGTACAAACTACTCATCACCAACCGAGGACTGAGCAAGCCCACTGTTTCTAAGAAAGAGCAAGAAACAAAGGCTAAAGCCTAGTTGCTAGAAGAGAATCACTGACTGTCATGCCCTCCCTCCCCTTCCTCTGCTGAAGGCTCACTAACTACAACAGTAGGATTCTGACTATCACAAAGGCTGAACTCTGCTCTATATTATATTTTATTTATTTTAGTTTTTTCTCAGGACTGAGGACAGGGGACAGAGGGTTAGTAAGCCTGAGGGCTTGCTCACAGCCCAGAGTAGCATTTGGATTTCTCTTTCATTTCCTTTCCTTAGTTTCAGGGGAAAAAAGGGGACAGCCAGTTATTTGAGAGCTGCCCCCACCAGAGATTAACTCAGAATTGCTATTGGAGGTAAAGTCATGGCCAGAATTATCACAAGTTTACCTTCCAAATCACTGAGCTAGTCCTATTTTTCTGAAGGTCAGTTGCAGGTTTGGGGATATAGGTTTGTGTAACAGGGATCTAGAACTGCGCAGAAAGAGGGAGAAAGGATATTATTACTGGTGGGAAGGAAAGGAAGGACTGGAGCTTCAAATAATGAGAAAAAAGCAAGGTAGGAAAGGTGGGGGCAGGAGGGAAGGAAGAAAGAAAAAAATAGAGTTACAAGGTATTAATTGATCACTTTGAAAGTAGTAATTTTTCTGTCACTTCGGACACTCAAATAAAGGCAGAACAGCCTCTGTATTAGTCTCCTACTGGTGCTATAACAAAATATCACACATTTAGTGGCTTCAAACGACACAAATGTATTGCATGGTGGTTCTAGAGATCAGAAGTCCAACATGAGTCAAAAACCAGTCTCACTGGGCTAAGGATCAAGTAGGGGTGTGTTCCTCCTGGAAGCTCGAAGGTAAAGTCCCTTTTTCTTGCCCTTTTTCATCTTCTAGAATATACCTACACTCCTTCATTAATTTCCATTTCAAATCCAGCAACAGTTTTTGAAGTCTTTTTTACATCACATCTCTCTGACATTGACTCTTTTCCACATTGGAAGGACCCCTGTGATTACACAGAGCCCGCCAGGATAATCTAAGATAAGCTTCCCATTTCAAGGTCAGCTGATTAACAACCTTTATTCTCTCTTGCCGGGGACAGTGATGTAACACAGGTTCTGGGAATTAGGAAGCAGGTATCTTTGGTGGGCCATTATACTACTTACCACAGCCTCTCATTAGGAATGTTGCAAAGAGACAGGAGACTGGGCAGGCCATTTAATGTTAAGGTCTTAAGGAATAGGGGGAAAGAGCTATTTCTTGAGAAAAATTTTAAGGTGGATAAAGTCTGTTTCCCAGGTAGTGTTTGAGCTCCTTTTAGAGCTCACCTTCCCTGTTGGTGTCTACAGGCCAGGCTGGGTTCAGACTGCTATGGGTTCACCAGGGTCTCTAGAACAAATGCAACCTTGGGTTTGTCTTACCTGGGCATGCTTTCTCTTTTCATTTTCTGCTAACCCAATTGTCATATTTCAACTTTCATTTTTTTTTCAAAACTCTGCCTTTTTTGTGCTTCCCTCCCCAATATGTGGAATAAATATGAGGGTGAAGTATTTGCGTTCATTTTTCAATAATACTTCTAGAGTGATGCTGAAAGACTTGTTTTTGGGTGTTGGGGAATATGTGTCTTTTGGAGTTGCTTATAGCCCACTAACCCCACCACATAAATGTGTCCTGCACATAGACAGCCTGGTTTAAAAGTTCATGGTCATTTGTGTTCAGAAGATAGCTTAGTATGTCTATATAGAGAAACTATTTAAGTATCTTATGAGAGTAACAATTTATAAAACATTCAACTCTGGTGTTGCTATACTATAATTGTAAGAAGGAACACAACTTTGTCCTAATATCTGGGAAAACTTCAACACACCAATAGGAGAGCCTCATGTGATGTGTTTTTTTTTTTGTTTTGTTTTGTTTTTCTTAACTGCTGTTTGGAATGGAAGTATGTATTTTTTTTTATTTCTTTTCAGTGTAACAGTATTCATTGTTTTTGCACCACACTCAGTGCTCCATGCAATCCGTGCCCTCTCTAATACCCACCACCTGGTTCCCCCAACCTCCCACCCCCCCGCCCCTTCAAACCCTTCAGATTGTTCTTCAGAGTCCTTAGTCTCTCATGGTTCACCTTCCCTTCCAATTTCCCTCAACCCCCTTCTCCTCCCCATCTCCCCTTGTCCTCCATGCTATTTGTTATGCTCCACAAATAAGTGAAACCATATGATAATTGACTCTCTGCTTGACTTATTTCACTCAGCATAATCTCTTCCAGCCCTGTCCATGTTGCTACAAAAGTTGGGTATTCATCCTTTCTGATGGAGGCGTAATACTCCACAGTGTATATGGACCACATATGTATTTTTTTTTAACTTTTTCATCTTCCCTATCAAATGATGACTATATCTGTCCTAGTACCTCAAAATAAAGAAGGGAAAGATACGAGCTTGGTATTCTGGCCTCATAAGGATCATTGATACTACAGTGTTCAAGGTGAACAACAATTTTTTTAAGACCCACTATGTCTTAAGAATCTCATCAATTATAAGGGCTGACTCCCATAGCAGATAGTCTCCCATAAATAGAGGCAAATATAAGAAGAATCTCATAATCTTAGGAACAAGATTTGAATATGAACAGCCCAGGGTCAGGGTATGGAGGGTGAGTCATGTGCCTTTTTTCCCACTCATCTCCTTTGCCAGTTGAGAATCCATGGTGAGCAGACAGAGGAGAAGTAGATCTAGACAGTCTGTCCATCTCCGGGCTGGCATTCTTTCTCAGAGTCCTGAGGATGAAGGCAGCATTAAGCCATATGGGAGAGTGATAGGCAAGACATACATCTACAAAGCTTTTTAAGCAGACAGCATGTTACTGTCATTGGATGAAAGAGATAGAGGTGAAATATCAAATTTTGGTGACCCAGAAGTAGAGTGAATTTCCCTGAAAAAGGCTGAAAACAGGGGTCATGAAGTCTTCATGCAAAACTCCCCAGTAGGGGGCTACATGGGTAAGGTAGCCTAATGACCTCATATGAAATAGCCCATGAGACCTGCTGTCCTTTTAAAATCAAGATTGTACTTCAAACTCCTAGTAGATGGATCAAAGACATAGGACTAGTTCAAGTAGCTGGACTAGTCACACACTAGTCACGCATACTTGGTCAATGTTCATTTCTCTTCTTCTAGAGAAGCGTTCAGAATATCAGAGTGCATGCTGGAAAATACCATTTCCAGCATTTAACCAGGTTAACCAGAAAATCATGGCAGCAAAATGTTTCAGGACAAAATCAAGAGAAGGAAGACTCGTTGCTTGTGGACACACCCTCAGTTCCATAATGATTAACCCACTAAGTTTCAAAGAATTTTCTAAGTCAACCTCAGACACAAACCTGCCAGAAGGCAGGCCTTGACACACTCTGAACTTGAGCATATGGTCTCTTAGTGGTGTGCTCAGCTGTGGGAATGTGTAAGAAAATAGGCCCTGATAATTAAAACAGCACATTTGTTTATAAGCATAACTTGATCTGGGCATATTGCTAGCAATTTTAGTCAGTGGATTGTTTCTTTCAGGACTAATTATCGATCTGAACGTGAAATTTAATTCTAAATTATTTCTCTCACTAAATTAGGAGAGTAAATGCTTTCTTTTGGGTGTTGAATAGGTTCAAAGTTCTCTTGGGTCATTCTGAATTGTGTAGGTGGAAATCTGGATATAGGATCACACTGGAGACAGTCACCAGTGGTAACTCTTTTTCAGTCTTGAAGGATTTCAAGGTTTTTTTATTTATTTATTTATTTATTTATTTATTTATTTTTATTTTAAAGATTTTTTTTTTTAATTTATTTGACAGAAATCACAAGTAGATGGAGAGACAGGCAGAGAGAGAGAGAGGGGGAAGCAGGCTCCCTGCTGAGCAGAGAGCCTGATGCGGGACTCGATCCCAGGACCCTGAGATCATGACCTGAGCCGAAGGCAGTGGCTTAACCCACTGAGCCACCCAGGCACCCGGATTTCAAGGTTTTAAAGGCACTTTGTGACCGTGAATGATCAGTATCCTCCCACACAAGGCTACCCAGATATTTAGGGTTATTGCTCACTAATCAAGTAATCTGCATTTAAAGATATATACTTGGACTTGTAGGAGGAATGATGAATCTGGTTTTCAAGATCATGTGACTTTGCCAATACTCTGTCATCTCGCCTTTTGCCATTTTCATCCCTGATTGTATAGACATGGAGGAATTTCATTTAGATGCCTGACCTGAAGCAAATGTCTCCAATTGTGTATCTAGCCATTGGGGGGAAAGCACTGCAGAAGGTTTTACCCTTGTGGGATGAAAGTCTAACTCGTGGAATCACAGCAGGAGTGCTTCAGAATTAAATGTCCCCAAAGAGCAAAGCAGGGGGGACAATAGCTCTTCCAAGAATTAGTAGGCATTCTTCTAAAAAGTCCCATGAGAGCTTGTGAGAAGACACATTTCCTATTTATTTGCAATCCTTGATTCTAGAAATATATGGGGCTCACAGCATGGACACATGGCTCAAATCATCCCCATCAAAAAAGAACACTAAAGGAAAACCAGCTCTAAATCACAGTTTGAAAGATAGACACCTCTAACTGAAGTTTCAATTGCCACGTGGTAGGTCATGAGACAACTGCAAACTGTGTGCCTAATGGTTATGACTTCAGATCACATTGGGATATTGATCAGGAGGTCACGTGAAGCCTTGGTCTATACCTGGGCTTGGGGGACTGGCAGCCTGAACGACAGTTTATCCTGGAACATAGAGTCAAATCAGTTGCCACCTTCTGGACAGAAAACATTTTCCAGGCTTTAAGTTCCCTGATGAATACCTTAATATTTAAATGCAAATACTTAATACTAAGGCATGTTATATTCTCCGGTGAGTGCTCAGATTACAAGGGAATGGTTTCCTTTCATTCTCCTATTATTTAAACATTATTCAATGCCTAGATGGTCATTTGACACTCATTTAAAAACCTATTGCATTTGTACTTGGCTCAAATTAAGGTGCTGATTAAAGAACCGCTCTTCACCCCCTAATGCAGATAGATCCATGCACCTCAACATACAACGATGGAAATTGATTTTCTGCCACATATCATAAAATAATCAGGGAAATACAACATAAAGCAAATATTTACCCCCATGGGGAAAATGAAGCTCAGTTTTCCTAATGGACATCAGCAAAATCCATGGTTTAAATTACAGATTAACAAAGGACTCATGAGCTCAAAATTAAGTTATTCTGTTTAAAATCAATCACTGAAACTGTCATTCTGCTTATTGCTTTGACTTACTAACAAAGGTTTAAATGAAGACTTTATGTGCAAGCAGAGAACATCAAGAGATCTGCTCTTTTTCAGACCTGCGTGGGCTGGAGGGGCAAACATTTAGGCTATTAATGTAATTAGAATGAGGAATGTATTTTTCCAGGAAAAAAAAAATCTTTCCAAAAAAAAAAAAAATTCCACAAATCCACAATTAATCTATTATCTGCGGTGGGGGAGAGAACAGTAAGGAGTAGTAGGTGGGGTACAAAAGCCCTAGATGCACTGATACCAGAGGCATTCTGGGAGCTCAAGGCAGGAAATCTGGAATTACTCTAACTTTTCTTTGCAGAGGCAGGCACCAGAACTGGAGAAAAGGGTCCAGAAAGACGACTGCCTTCGCTAGTGAAGTATATTCTGATTGTGGTCTTAAGAGCATTTTCAGTCATTCGGCTTCGTGTTGGGTCACCACTCCAGCACCGAGCAGCTCCCCAATGGCCCTGTCATCATATCCAAGGACCTCCTTCAGGATGTGCGTGGTGTGCTGCCCAAGCAGGGGGGGCGGCCTGGCCTCTGACATCTGGAACTTACTGTATCTCACAGCTGGGCCTGTCAAAAAGAGAGGAAAGCAGGAAGCCTGTTAATGACTAACCTTAGGAAAATCATTACCCCAGCAGCCTGGGGTGTTTTCAATGAATGCCAAAAATATCACTGCCAGTTACAAAATGGTGGCACATTTTGGAAATGAATCTATTTTTACATGATATTCTCTTGACTCGGACTCATCCAGCTGTGCAGTGGTCATCTGACCTGCCCATGTGGGGATGGGGCGTGGGGGACATGTATGTGCCTGGTGTATGCCAGTCCCACGCAGAAGTGGCCAGTACTGTCACCAAGACTCTCTGAGGTTGTTCACTCAACTGGGTTGACTCTCTGCATCCAAAAGAACAAGGACCACAGGTACACATTGTCTCTCTCTGAAGCTGGAAATCTGACCCCAGGTGAAGGTAATCCAGACATTTATTATTCAGTGTCTCCTATAGACTGTAAGGTTTACTTCAGCAGGCTGCAGATCAACTAAGCCACCACCAGACCCTGTTGAAGCCTTTTGGTGGCAGAAGAGGTATTGGGTGTGAGTTTCCCTGTCAGAGATCTGGGTTTGCAGGTGCCATGCAAGGAGGAGGGGGTATTTATTGGCAGCTGTTTGCAGAGCACTGAGCCACTGTACATGGGGTAACTCAAACACGCTCTCCACAACTACTGGAAATGGATTTTATGATCCTCATACTTCCCTGTATGGACTCGAAAGCCCCAAAAGCTCAAGTTTTGCTCAAGGTCACATGGCAAATAGCTACTAGCACCGGGACTCCAGTCCACATTCAATGGCACAGTCTGGCACTGAGGGCCATGCACTCTGTATAAGCTCAGGAACCTGCTCTTCCTTTCCCACCCTTCCACAGAGAAGCTGGCCAGACCCTGGGGAGCACAGTGTTTCAGTAGATTTTTACCTTTGCTGCCTCACTCAATAAATGATATTAATGTTGGCTGTTCTTTACCTCTCATTTGATTAGGCTTCGGGAAAACAAATGATATAGTCACCAGAAGACTACAAAACAGTGCATTTCTATGTCATAAAAATGCTTCCAGCCTGCTCTTGATTTGGGGTGCAAAGTGCATGTAGGTAACACAAGGTGAGTGAGGAGAGCAGCAAATGTGCTTCAAGCTCTTCGGAGAATCCCATTAATAAAAGGGTAATGTGGTTGAAGCCACTGTTGGTGATAGAGAGAGAGGACAGACCTCCCCAGACCATCAAGCCACATTTTTGTGTGACATACATCATCCAGTACAGACAAATGGTAACTTTCAACAGATGGTCAAATGCTTGCATCTTTCTTCTCCTTGCCCCCCCCCTTTTGTACTGTTTTTTAAATCATTTTTTATTTACTTATTTAATTTCTTTTCAGTGTTCCAGAATTCAATGTTTAGGCACCACACCCAGTGCTCCATGCAATACGTACCCTCCATAATACCCACCACCAGGTTCACCCAACCTCCCATCCGCCATTCCTCCAAAACCCTCAGATTGTTTTTCAGAGTCCACAGTCTCTCGTGGTTTGTCTCCCCCTCCAAATTCCCCCAACTCACTTTTCCTCTCCATCTCCCCATGTCCTCCATGGTATTCCTTACGCTCCACAAGTAAGTGAAACCATATGATAACTGACTCTCTCTGCTTGACTTATTTCACTCAGCATAATCTCTTCCAGTCCTGTCCATGTTGCTACAGAAGTTGGGTATTCATCGTTTCTGATGGAGGAATAGTACTCCATAGTATATATGGACCACATCTTCTTTATCCATTCATCCATTGAAGGGCATCTTGGTTCTTTCCAGTTTGGCAACTATGGCCATTGCTGCTATAAACATTGGTATACGGATGGTCCTTCTTTTCACTACATCTGTATCTTTGGGGTAAATATCCAGTAGTGCAATTGCAGGATCACAGGGAAGCTCTATTTTCAATTTCTTAAGGAATCTCCACACTGTTTTCCAAAGTGGCTGCACCAACTTGCATTCCCACCAACAGTGTAAGAGGATTCCCCTTTCTCCAAACCCTCTCCAACACATGTTGTTTACTGTTTTGTTAATTTTGGCCATTCTAACTGGTGTAAGGTGGTATCTCAATGTGGTTTTGATTTGAATCTCCCTAATGGCTAGTGATTATGAACATTTTTTCATGTGTCTATTAGCCATTTGTATGTCTTCATTGGAGAAGTGTTTGTTCCTGTCTTCTACCCATTTTTTGACATGATTATCTGTTTTGTGTGTGTGGAGTTTGAGGAGTTCTTTATAGATCTTGGATATCAGCCCTTAGTCTCTATTGTCATTTGTGAATATCTTCTCCCATTCCATGGGTTACCTGTTTGTTTTGTTGGCTGTTTCCTTTTCTGTGCAGAAGTTTTCAATCTTGATGAAGTCCCCAAAATTCATTTTCACTTTTGTTTCCTTTGCCTTTGGAGACATATCTTAAAAGAAGTTGCTGTGGCCGATATCAAAGAAGTTACTGCCTATGTTCTCCTCTAAAATTCTGATGGATTCCTGTATCACATTGAGGTCTTTTACCCATTTTGAGTTTATTTTTGTTTATGGTGTAAGAAAATGGTCAAGTTTCATTCTTGTACACATAGCTGTCCAAATTTCCCAGCTCCCTATATTGAAGAGACTGTCTTTTTTCCACTGTATATTATTTCCTGCTTTGTCAAAGATTATTTGATCATAGTTATGGGTCCATATCTGGGCTCTCTACTCTGTTCCACTGGTCTATGTGTTTGTTTTTATGCCAGTACCATGCTGTCTTGGTAATCACAGCTTTGTCGTAAAGCTTGAAATCAGGCAATGTGATGCCTCCAGTTTTGTTTTTCTTTTTCAACATTTCTTTAGCAATTCGGGGTCTCTTCTGATTCCATACAAATTTTAGGATTGTTTGCTCCAGCTCTTTGAAAAATGCCAGTGTCTTAAATTTTATTTTTTACTGAAGTAGAGTAGACACATGATGTTACATTAGGTTCAGGCATACAACACGTGATTTAAATAGTTTACCCATTACGCTGTGCTTGCCACAAGTGTAGCCAACATCTGTCACCACACACACATGTACCACTGACTACATTTCCAATACCCCCTGACTCGTTCACTCCATAACCAGAAGCCCATACAACTCACTGCCCTTCACCCATCTTGCCCATCTTCTCCCTTCCCTCTGGCAACCACCAGTCTGTTCTCTGTATTTATGAGTCTGTCTCTGCTTTTTATTTGTTTATTCATTTGTTTCATTTTAGAATCTGCATGGAAGCTCACACTTCCTCCTAAAGGCTCCAGTATAAATTGTTTCCTCACTGATCAGTCTCTTGTCAGTCAAGTGTCAAGGGGAGGCAGGATCCATAACATTCATGAAAAGTCTGATAATGTTTTGGGGATGTGATCCTTATTCACTGCTCTCCAAGTCTGTTCCAATTTTGACATTAATTAAAACAGTTTTAACCTAAAACGTGTTTTTCAAAAGAAGGATGCCACTGAATGAATCAATGTCATGTGACTTCTTCCTACCTGAATGACCTGGAGTGAGACTCCCAAGTGGAAAGAGTCACTTGACTACACCAAGAATCTGGGCTGGACAATGCAGCTGGGAAACTGCGGGTGGTCCCAGCATGGCAGCTGCCATTTTGTCAGAACTTAAGAGTGCGCCAGTCAGTGAGTCATCATGTCTGAGAAACCCTCACAACAGATCTGGACTGACAGTGGAGGCCAAGGAGGCTTCGGGTACAAGGGTTAGCATGAAGGTTCAGGTTAGGGAATGAGAATAACCTGCCCAACATCACACAGTAGGAAGTAAGAATCAGTTGCCAAGTTTGTTGGGTGCAAGAGCGTAGGTTTATAAACAAATAATAATTTTTGAGATGAAGTCCACATGACAGAAAATGAACCATTTAAAGGTGAACAGGGGCACCTGGTGGCTCAGTGGGTTAAAGTTTCTGCCTTCATCTCAGGTCATGATCTCAGGGTCCTGGGATTGAGCCCCACATCAGGCTCTCTGCTCTGCAGGGAGCCTGCTTCCCCCCGCCCCTCTCTGCCTGCCTCTCTGCCTACTTGGTATCTCTGTCTGTCAAATAAATAAATAAAATCTTTAAAAGTGAACAATTCAGTGGCATTTCATAGTCTCTATGCTGTGCAATGACCACCTCTTTGTAAGAGTTGGGAGACATTTCCATTACTCCAAAGTCAGACTCTCTATCCCTCTATCAGTCTCCCTCAACTCAGCCCTCCCGTGAACTGTTGGCAACAACCACGAACTTCCTTTCTGTCTCTGGCTTCATCTATTCTGGATGTTGCATATAAATGGAATCATACTTATGTGACCTTCTGTGTCTGGCTTCTTTGACATAGCATAATATTTGAGATCCATCCACCTAGCAGCATGGATCAGTACTAAGAACCTGGACTTTGAGCCTCCACGCAGTGACGGTAAGAGGGAATCTTCGGGTACAACCACACTACTTGTGTTACTCCCACTAAACACTATACTATCATGGTACCTTCTAGATCTACCCCGAAGACTCTGCTACCAGTCCAGATGAGAGGTATTTAACATTATGTGCAAAAAAGTCCCATTTTTTCATAAAGATTTTATTTATCCATTTGTCAGAGAAAGAGAAAGAGCATAAGCAGGGGGAACGATAGACAGAGGGACAAGCAAGCTCCCTAATGAGCAGGGAGCCCGATGAAAGACTCAATTCCAGGACTCCAGGATCATGACCTGAGCCAAAGGTAGACCCTTAACTGACTGAGTCACCTAGGTCTCTCACAAAAATGTCTTAATTCAGAATGGTATTACTAACTACCATTTATTAGAATGGTATTATTAAAGAACTAGGATGGTATTGTTTGTTTTTTAGACTTGCTAACATTAAGGCACTTGGAAAAATACTGTATATTTGGAAAGTTTATGTTTCCTTAAACAATTGTATGTTACTAAGAAAGCCATATCACAGTTTAATAAATTGCATATACTTTCCCATAAGCCCCTTTAGAAACCAGGTATTTTGTATATGGTTGAGTTCAGAAAGATTCTGAAGTTGGGGTTCATTCATGTAATTTAAGATCAAAGTATGGTGTATATACATGTATTATACTTGAAATTTTCAAATTGTAATTTTTACACATTTTAAAAAATTTTTTCAATTTATTTATTTTCAGAAAAACAGTATTCATTATTTTTTCACCACACCCAGTGCTCCATGCAATCTGTGCCCTCTATAATACCCACCACCTGGTACCCCAACCTCCCACAAGCCTGCCACTTTAAACCTCTCAGATTGTTTTTCAGAGTCCATAGTCTCTCATGATTCACCTCCCCTTCCATTTTACCCCACCTCCCTTCTCCTCTCTAACACTCCTTGTCCTCCATGATATTTGTTATGCTCCACAAATAAGTGAAACCATATGATAATTGACTCTCTCTGCTTGACTTATTTCACTCAGCATAATCTCTTCCAGTCCCGTCCATGTTGCTACAAAAGTTGGGTATTCATCCTTTCTGATGGAGGCATAATACTCCATAGTGTATATGGAACACATCTTCCTTATCCATTCGTCCGTTGAAGGGCATCTTGGTTCTTTCCATAGTTTGGCGACTGTGGCCATTGCTGCTATAAACATTGGGGTACAGATGGCCCTTCTTTTCATGACATCTGTATCTTTGGGGTAAATACCCAGGAGTGCAATGGGTCATAGGGAAGTTCTATTTTTAATTTCTTGAGGAATCTCCACACTGTTCTCCAAAGAGGCTGCACCAACTTGCATTCCCACCAACAGTGGAAGAGGGTTCCCCTTTCACAACATTTTCTCCAACACATGTTGTTTCTTGTTTTGTTAATTTTGGCCATTCTAACTGGTGTAAGGTGATATCTCAATGTGGTTTTAATTTGAATCTCCCTGAGGGCTAATGATGATGAACATTTTTTCATGTGTCTGATAGCCATTTGTATGTCTTGATTGGAGAAGTGTCTGTTCATATCTTCTTCCCATTTTTTGATATGTTTGCCTGTTTTGTGTGTGTTGAGTTTGAGGAGTTCATTATAGATCCTGGATATCAACCTTTTGTCTGTACTGTCATTTGCAAATATCTTCTCCCATTCCGTGGATTGCCTTTTTGTTTTTTTGATTGTTTCCTTTGCTGTGCTTTTGATTTTGATGAAGTCCCAAAAGTTTATTTTCGCTTTTGTTTCCTTTGCCTTTGGAGACATATCTTGAAAGAAGTTGCTGTGGCTGATATCGGAGAGATTACTCCCTATGTTCTCCTCTAGGATTCTGATGGATTCCTGTCTCACGTTGAGGTCTTTTATCCATTTTGAGTTGATCTTTGTGTACGGTGTAAGAGAATGGTCGAGTTTCATTCTTCTACATATAACTGTCCAGTTTTCCCAGCATCATTTATTGAAGAGACTGTCTTTTTTCCACTGTATATTTTTTCCTGTTTTGTCGAAGATTAATTGACCATAGAGTTGAGGGTCCATATCTGGGCTCTCTACTCTGTTCCACTGGTCTATGTGTCTGTTTTTATGCCAGTACCATGCTGTCTTGGTGATCACAGCTTTGTAATAAAGCTTGAAATCAGGTAACGTGATGCCCCCAGTTTTGCTTTTGTTTTTCAACATTTCCTTAGCGATTCGGGGTCTCTTCTGATTCCATAAAAATTTTAGGATTATTTGCTCTGGCTCTTTGAAGAATACTGGTGGAATTTTGATTGGAATGGCATTAAAAGTATATATTGCTCTAGGCAGTATAGACGTTTTTTAAAATATTATTTTGCCATGTGGGTTATTAATCCACAAAATAAAATAAGTATAAATTTATAGTTAAAATAAACAAAATTTATAGTCTCTTATATATATGCATGCAATGGGACAAATAAAGGTGAAACCCAGATTCCAGAGAAAGCTAAGTTCTCATGAGTCCACTGAAATCTCCTGTTCTTGCACTCCTGTGCAATAATCCTACATACCAGGGACATCCCTCCCAGTGGAGGCTTTGCACACAAGGAATAAAGGCCTTTTAAAATGCATTTGACTCAAGAAGTACAAAATGTTTGACATAATTATTTACATCTAAGGTCCAGAAAGAATGAATAATTTGATCTTCCATTAAAAAAAGATGAGCAGATAAGTCACATGTTCTTAAATTACTTTTTGGCAAGTAACATCTATGTTCACATATGCTTTCAAACACTTGCAAGCTGTGTGATCTTGAGAATTCTTAAAGTCCCTGAGCCTCAGTCTATACATTTCTAAGACAAGGTTGACAATGCCTACTAAGGGTTGGTTTGAGCATCTGAGTAATATAATATGGATGATATTTAATATCAGCAATTATCAAAGAAATACATATGAAGATAATAATAAGGTACAATTTTGTTTATAAAATTATCAAATCTTGTGGCTATTTTGGTTTGTTTTTAAGAGGTCAGTGACAGGTAGGAGTGCAAGTTGGTATTGTCCTCCTGGCAGGAATTTTGTCAACTAAATATGAAGAGTTTTAAAAGTGTTCCCACACTTGAATGGAGAAATTGGGTTGATGGGGGGAGGGGGGCTGGAAGAAGGGGGGGGGTTATGGACATTGGGGAGGGTATGTGCTATTGTGAGTGCTGCGAAGTGTGTAAACCTGGTGATTCACATACCTGTACCCCAGGGGATAAAAATATACTATATAGTTTATAAAAAATTAAAAATTAAAAAAAATGTTCTTCAATGGCTTTACAAATTCCATAGGCAAGGATCTATACAAATTTCAAAATAGGCTCAATACTCTTAACACCTATCTGCTTCCCACAGAGCTTTCTAACTTCTAGGTTGTAAGGGTTCTTTGTGTATCATTCTGTACATTGAAAAAAAAAAAAAAACTTTAAGTTCCCAAAGTTACTTTGTTAGGAATAGGTGTTTACCAACACATTCCTTCATATACTGTGCCCATAGGTCTATCTCCTACCCCTACCTTCCAGATGAAAAGGTCACATAGCTGCCATATTGAAAAAATATTTGGAAAATATGTCCAACACTTAAGAACTGGTTATATAAATTACAGTGCATTTAAATGAAGGCAACCTGTATGTACAGTAATTTCAAGCTGTATTTTGGGTGGCTTTGAACACAAACCACTCTTTCCTGAAATGCCACATACATAAAAACTTAGGAACTAACAAATATAAAACTTTATGAGTGAAGAGAATGGGTGGTAGTATCACTAATAAATGAGATATTTCAACAAACTTAAGAATGACATGGACAGGATAATGCCGATATGTTAAAAGAGGTAGAGGAAGATGAAGCCCAGAATATTCTACAAGGTGACTGAAAGGAAGGGGATGCTAATAGTCCATTTCACCCCCAAGAGGTTCTGACCTTAAAATCAGCTATTATGAGAAGAACAGGTCTTAGAAGAGAAGTAGGACAGAAAGCAGAGAAATTGTGTCAGTTTAGAATAACTTACTAGTTTGTACTAGCAACTAGAAGAAAAATGAAGCTTGCTTTCAATTTTCTTTATGAAAATGGTATTAAGCCTACAATTGTATATCCACACAAATGATTAATCAAATATGAAGACATTTTCAAACTTTCAAAGATTAAGTAAGTTTACCAAGTAAGTTACTTGATGTTAAATCCAGTAAAACATGGGAGTAAATAATAGGATAAAATTTTGGTACATGGTGGGAACCAACCAGGGAGTGCAGGGAAGGAAGACCTCAGGATCATAACTCAGAACTGGAGAGTCAATAAGGTAGAAATGGAAAAGGAATGGAAACTCTAGAAAAAAAAAAAGAAAATCTGTGTTTAAAAAAAATGAAGATCCAAATATGAGGCAAATTATAACATGGCAAGATCTTAAGTGATTGATGGGATATAAACAAAAAACTCCAATTGATTTGATGCCAAGATCATTCGAGTAGGGCATATTACTTGTTTGTCTTCTATAACAGAACTAAGTATGGTGTATTACATCATCTGTTTAGTTGTCTGTATCTCCTATGAGGGCAAGAAAATGGCAATTGTGTTTGATCATGTGCCCTCTATGCTTTTCACTGTGCTACAAAATGAAGATAATGGCAGCGATCCTTTCTTAAAGATCTATAATGAGTATAGATTGTGTTTTTTATTTGCATTATCTCATTGGACTTTCCAACTTATAAAATAGACACAATTGTAACTCTCTTCCCCCTCCTTTTTTTTAAAGAGAGAGAGAGAGCACACATGGGTGAGACGGGTTGGGGAAGGAGAAGGAGTGGGAGAGAAAATCGTAATCTGGCTCCATGCCCAGCATAGAGCCCAATGTGGGGCTTGATCTACAAGTCTGAGATCATGACCTGAGCTAAAATCAAGAATGGGAGGCTTAACAGACTGAGCCACCCAGCCTCCCCCACAGAGCATAATAACTCTCATTTTATGGATCAGAAAACTGAGATTCTCTATTTTTTAATCCCCCCCGCCAATTACTTTTTCATTCAAAGGTAAAAACAAAGAATTTTAAAAGTTTTAAATTTTAAAAAAACTCTGTAGGTCACAGGTAAACTCTTTACTTGTAAGGGATGATTCATTAAGTTGTTTAAAAGATTCCAAATACTTGTGTTAGGTATCATAGCAGGTTCTGAAGGGGAAGCCTCCATGATTATCTAGTTCACTGCAATCCCCTAAGGTAAGAAAGAGGCAAGAGAACTGAGGTGCTAGAATGTCTTTCCAGCTGACTTCCCCCTCAAAGGAGGGAGTCCATTCCACAATTGAGCTAGTTATTGACAAAAACACACTATCCTTAAAGTATGTTAAAAAGTAGTCAACCATTGATTATGAGAATAGAGCTGTTTAAACATTTGATATATTTTAAAGCTAATAGACTTTACTGCCCAGCAATTACAAGTATCCAAACAGGTATTTTCTATGCAGCTTATTGTGAGGTGATCAGTGTTAAATATCAGTTTTCATCATGTCTCTGTTCATGTCTTCTTGACCTTCTTCATTTTTCCTTCCAACTGCATGCTTTGAGGTAAGAAAAAAGTTTAACGATGAGAGTTATGGACTTGAGCATTCATCTGCATCTACCTATACTCCCACTGCGCACAGTTGTGCTCCTAGTGGTTTTATCACAGCCATCCCCTGAGCAGTTTCTGGAAAACATCAGAACGACCTTCATTCATCTTCACCTCAAAGGCTCTGTTGCACCTGGAAGAGCCCAGCAACTGGCCCGCAGATGCAGCCGCTGGGAGGTGCTTCATGCAGCCTCCTCCTTCAACAGCCGCATTGAAAAGAAAGCACAGCTTCTTCCACCAGGCATTTTAACTGAGGTCCTTTAAAGGGTTAGTTGGTTTGTCTAAGGTTATCCAGCTAAAAAAATGCTAGCACTAGGACAAGGTCTCCTGTACATCAGGTTCCATGGTCCATGGTCCATGCTCTGTCATTTCACATAAATTTGTTGAACTAAAGATTGCTAACAGTTAAGGATTGTTGAATAAATACCATTTATTCATTTTAATTAATTAATTTAGCCACTAATTAACTCAACATATAATTTTTTAACATCTATCCCTGTGCCAGGATCTTGGTTCTATGACCTAGATATGTATTAGCCAACATCCCTAGTCCCTACTCTGGTGGAATTTATATGATTTGGGAGACACACCATAAACAAGTCAATGCATAAATAGTTAAAAATGTTATAGAAATTATAAAATTATTTAAAATCTAGCTGGAAAGAGGAGAACATCATGGGCAGAGTGGGGAGAGGCCAGGGTCCCAGGAAAGGACTGTTCTAGATGACATGCGTTATAAGGGCAAACTGATTAGATGATCCCTAGGCTGAGTCCTAAACTAATCTCTCCATACCACTAGTGGAGGAAAGAAGATTGCAGGCAGCATGAACAGGTTTGCTTTCAAGAAACTCAAAAAAGATCCAATGTGGCTAGAACAGAATTTAGTAGAAGTGAGGTTCTAAATGCAGTTGGAGGGAGCGACAGAGTAGAGCATGCACAGGAATTTAGAAGTTATGGTAGTGATGGGGCACCTGGGTGGCTGAGCTGTTTAAGGGTCTGATTCCTGGTTTCAGCTCACGTCATCTCAGGGTGAGGTCAGCACACAGCATGAGGTCTACTTGAGATTTTCTCTATTTCTCTTGCTCTCCTTCTGTCACCCCCCAAGTTGGGCTTGCTCTCTCTCTCTCTCTTTCTCAAATAAATAAGTAAAATCTTTTTTTAAAGTTACAGTAGTGAAGTTGGATCTTATTCTGGGTTCCATGGAGTTTTGAGAGCAGTAAGCACACACTCCCATTGCTCGGCAGAGAATGAGGCTGTTCAAGGCTGCTGTAGGTAGATCAAAAATGTGGTGGTGGCCCGGACTAGGATTGGTGCCTGGAGAGTTTAAGAAACGTGGATATGTTTGAGAGCTATGCTGTTGATAGAATGACAGAATTTGCTGATGGATTACATGGACCAGGGTAGCTGTGAAAGGAAAGAAAAGGATCAAAGGAGAAACCTGTGTTTCTGGGTTGAAAACTGGTGGGGCCATTTGCCACATAGGAAGACTGAATGAATTGTACATGGACAGGTTTTGGTGAAAGCAGAAGTCAAATTCTCTTTTGGACATGCTGTTTGAGGTGCCTATGAGACATCCAAGGACAGAGGGCATGTGGGCCTTTAGATATGCAAGTCTGGAATTCAGGGACAATGTTGGGCCAGGACATACAAATGTAGAAGTCACTTACCATCTGAACTTCCATATTCCTAAACACTGTATTTTCATGGCAACTGTATTTATTCCAACATCCTTGATGCTGAAGATTTTTGCTTAAATATTGTATTCACTTATTTGAGAGAGAACAAAAATGAAAAAGAGCATGGGATGGGGTGGGGGGCAAAGGGAGAGGGAGAAGCAGACACCCTGCTAAGCAGGGAGCTCCATTTGGGGCTCAATCCCAGGACCCTCAGATCATGACCTGAGTGGAGGGCAGAGGCTTAACCAACTGAGCCACCCAGATGCCCTGATGCTGAGGATTTAAATCAGTTGTTTAGGCAGTCTTCTCTCTACTATCTAAGCTCTGGATCAATATCTACTGTGTCAAAATGTTTTGTATTCACAGGAAGAAAAATAAATGAATAAGAAGTTGATCTCCATAGCTGGTCATCTTGGAGATAAATGCATTCCTTTAAAAGAGATTCCATATCCTTGGCCTTAACCAGACAAATTCCCATTGGCTTGCCAGCTGAAAATAGGGCATTTTTTATTTTATTTAAAAATTTTAAAAGATTTTATTTACTCATTTGTCAGAGAGAGAAAGCACAAGCAGGGGAAGCAGCAGGCAGGAGAAGCAGGCTTCCCACTGAGCAGGGAGCCCGATGCGAGACCATCAGAGGACTCTGGGATCATGACCTGAGCTGAAGGCAGAAGCAAATGACTGAGCCATCCAGGCACCCCAGACATTTTTATTTTGGAAAAAACCATGAACATTGTGTCCGCAGAAAGGGGCACAGGGAGGGAAACTGGGCCATAGCCACTAAGGGATAAACTAAGGTGGGGAAGTCTTTCTTCTACTTTAATAAAGTCAATCAAACTAGAAAACACTGAAACATGTGCCCACATAGCAATTCACTTGTTACCAAATCCAGAACTGCAGGCGCTGTCCTTTTGAAAAAACCACCTAGTCTAACAACTAGTGGTCAAGGCCCTGCGTATCCTCATGCCCCTCGCCAGGAAGAGCGCAGGTGGCATAGCTTCTAGGCTTACCCACCTCTAACTGAAGACCGTGTGTGAAATGCCCACGGAATCCCCTGGTTCCCTCAGGGATAGATAGTCTATAGGATTCTAGAAAAATTCTAGGATTCTTGTGCTTCAACTTCTGTGTATGCCCATTCCTGAGAGGCAGAATTGATAAACTGCATAAAAATCGAGAGTTCAAGATCTGGCGGAGTCCTATCACAGTCAAAGGCAGGTAAGAAGCAGTCCTATCACAGTCTATAACTCATACATGGGAACATCTGAAATTAGGACTTAGTGAGCCCTTGTTGTAAACCAGGCCCGGGGCTGAGTGCTTTCTGGTTGTTCCCTAATTCAGTCCTCACAATGACCTTAGGCACTTTTAAAATAGTCATTAATGCATTTTACTCCATTATCACAGAAGAGCAGCATGGAACTCCCAGAGGTTATGAAATGCGTGTAAGGACATACAACAGATGTCCATATAGATGTGCTAACTTCGTAGCTACTGGGTTTGAGAAACAATACATCAAGGTAATTAAGAGTGTGGGTTCTGGAACGAGAGCGTGCGGCTTCCCATCCCAGCTCTACCCCCTTGAGTCTTCAACAAATCTACCAGAGCCTCAGTCTCTTTCTCTGTAAAATAGGAATGATAATGGCATCTACCCTATCAGGTTGTGAGGACTTAGGAGAAAATTCTTGGAAAAGTACCAAGCACACAGTGAGCACTTAATACATACCAGCTGCCACCATTTTCTTTCCTTCTGCTGTGGTGCTTGCCTTCGCAACTTAGATTCCTTGGCAGAGCCCGAGGCATCTGCCAATTTCAGACATGGGTCTCCCAGGACCCTGACAGCTTAGCTACATTTCAGATTCATGACAGCAAGTTGGGGATCAAAGTTTTAACTTTTATTTTATTATATTTTATTTATTAATTTAAGAGAGAGAGAGCACAAGCAAGGGGAGAGGCAGAGTGAGTGGGGAGAAGCAGACTCCCCGCTGAGTTGGGAACCCGACGTGGGGCTTGAATCCAGGACCTGGGATAGTGACGTGAACTGAAGGCAGATCCTTAACCATCTGAGCCATCCAGGTGCCCCCAAAGTTTTAACTTATAAAAATCCCTCACAGTCAAGGATACAAGTATTTAAAAGAAAAGGAAAAGGAAGAAAGGAATCAACCATTTCTTAAGCACATATTACATAATGAGTACTTTCCAAGTGTTTATTTTGTTCATTCCCTAATACAACCTTTGGAAATAGGTATTTTCCCCTCTTCCTACAAATAGCAAAAGGCAGGCTAAGGGAGGTTAGATTACTCAAGTCACACATCTGATAAGTATACATTTACTGTTTGTTTGGGTTTTTTAAGATTTTATTTATTTATTTGACAGACAGAGATCACAAGTAGGCAGAGAATCAGGCATAGAGAGGGGGGAAGAAGGCTCCCCACTGAGCGGAGAGCACAATGCGGGACTCAATCCCAGGACCCTGGGATCATGACCTGAGCCGAAGGTAGAGGCTTTAACCCACTGAGCCACCCAGGCACCCCTACACTTACTGTTTTCAAAAGCATCAGAACCAAAAAAAAAAAAAAAAAGCATCAGTACCTATACCAGAGATGAATATTATACTCCCTTAGATTTTAACAAGTTTGAAAACATGGAACTTATTTTAGTTATTTAACAAATACTATGTGCTAGGCACTATTTTATGGGATTTAGACATTTGATTCCTTCAGCTCCTAAGATAATGCCAGAATCTACAATTATCATTACAGTTTTATAAATGGGGAAACTGAGAGGCATAGGAGGGAAGTCACTTGCTCAGGGTCACAGAGTTAGTTAGAAGAGCCAGGATTCATACGCAGTCTCACTCCAAACCCCCAGTCTTTGCCAATGGGCTAAACTGTTTCCCAGGGAAAAGGGAAAGAGCAAAAGAAGAGGGGATTTTTTTTTCTTAAGATTTTATTTATTTATTTGAGAGAGAGAGGGAACCCAAGAGCACAAGCAAAAGGGAGGGGCAGAGGCAGAGGGAGAAGCAGATTCCCCTCTGGGCAGGGAGCCCGATGCAGGGCTCGATCCCAGGACCCCAGGATCATGACCTGACCAGAAGGCAGAGGCTTACCCAACTGAGCCACAGAGACGCCCAAGTAGAGGAGATTGTCTAAGTTTGAAACCAAACTCAGAGGTCTTGGAGTAGAAGATGCCAAGAACAACTTTATATTTCATCTTCTGACCAGTCTGTTGTCTCCATCTTTCTAGATTACAGTCCTACCAGATAACTTATGCAATATGTGTTCATTACTGCCTCATATTTTTAAATCCATTTGTTATATACCACTTATTTCCTTGTAGAAATCCCTGGGATCACAGCAGCACCAGTACATTCCCAATTTCCCAGGTTCCTGAGTTAGGCAATGTACTCCAAAGTTTTCCCCTCTACCCACCCCAAAAGGAACGAAGCCTTCCCTGTGCTCCCTGTGGAAAGTTATCTGGTTCAAGGCACTGGGAGGGTCAGTTCCTGGTGTGCCAGAGAATTCCTCAGACAAGCCCTGTAGTGTTTTCCATCTGTGGTTTGAGGCCCTTCAGTAACAAGACCCTGACTATTTTGTCTCATCTCCTTTTAGAAAACTTCCATGATTCTCTTAGGCTAAAAAGGGAATCTACCCAATCTATGCAAACATCCCAAGCTCTTCTAACTATATACAGCATTCATGCTACATTTCTATAATCCAGACCAACTTAATAATGTAAACAGTTGCAGGAAACAGAGGTAGCCAAAAACATGTGGGAAACCATAATGAATATTCAAGTAATGGGAACATAATATCACATCATCATGAGGGAAGGGACCTAAACAGTCCTTTTTTCCAGAACTCCATGCACCTCCCGTCTTGATGATGCATTCGTAAAGCAATGAGACAATCCATTGCTCAACCTCACAGCAAACTGGCAAATGATCAACACTTAGGGTTAAATTAATTAACATAGCTGGCCCATCTGATCAGAATGGGAGCAAGAATGAAGAAAATTAAAACTAAGTATGTGGATCTTTTCTTTTCTCGTCTTAATGCCTGATACGGGTGTCAACTTTTGAAAATACCAAGAATACTTAAAAGCAAACATCTGTTTTATAATATATGAAATGCTATATCAAACATTTTTATTTTGACTTCTTTGGCCCATCACTAAGATACATGCTGTAGATACCACTTAATCTTCAAGGCTTAGTAGTGTAATAAGAAGCCAAACTTCATTTTGCTGAAAATAATGATAGCTCCAGTACCAAGTTATTTCACAATTTCCCCTCCAGTGCTTGAACTCATCATCATAACAATAACAATATTTTTTATATGGCGCCTCTCAGCCATAGCATCCAAGGCGCCGAATGGAGCCACACAGTTAGAACACATTAAGCCCATTAGATGTGAGATAAAAACAGATAAAGCCATTTAAACTTGCATGGGCAGTGGGAAAAAGCCACAGAGAGTCAAAAATGGCTTTGGACCTCTTTAATAGAAGAACTCAATCTGGGGCCCTGCTTTTGTGGTCAGGCATCCCAGAAACTCAAGGCAAACATGTGGTATGTACCACCAGCTTGGAAGGATCACCCTGGTTTCTTCCAGAATTTACAGGCACTATTTCTCATTACTGTCGCAACACATCTTAATTCATTATTCTGTGACTCAATAAAGAAGTCCTTAAGAGCCACTACCTGGAAGGTAAAAGGATATTTTCAATAATGTCTATGGCCCTGTGGTAGTTATCAGTGTGGTCCCTTCGATCTCCAGGTCTCACCATCCCAGAGCACACTGATGTTGGATGAGGTCACCTGACTGTGAACAGAAGGACTAGTTTGCCACCTCCAGGCCAGAACACTCAATCGCTGATTTAAGACCCTCTACGTCTCTCTGATGGAGTGACCTGGCAGTGTGAAATGGTGACTGCTCCATGAGGCCGGGGCCCCTCAACCTATGATGCAGACTTCCGTGAGCAAAAGATACATTTGTGTGGTCATGTGCTCATGTTATTTGGGGATTGTTTGTTACTACGGCATAACCTAGCCTATGAAGGCCGATTACATGCCTCAACGTTAATACAGAAATCTGTTTGCTGGGGCCAAAGGAGGGACTCCTTCACCCAGCCCTTCTGCACTCCTTTAAAAAACATTCAGTTTGGAGAGTCCAAACACTTTGAAGCTCTCATCTTGGTGCAGAGCCAATTTTGACCACTGGAATGATGATAACAGCTATTATATATTGAGTGCTTACATGTGTAGGGCATTTGGTGGAATGCTTCCCATATATTACCTTTTTTGATAGACTAAATGACTTTAAAAAGTCAGATTATTATTACACCCTTTTATCAACAAGGCAAGTGGGGTTAAGTAATGTTATCAAAATTACACAGCCAGTCAACCAAGGAATTTCGTTACTACTTAGGCTGGTTAAATACAAAGTGCATGCTCGTTAACACTAGGATGTATTTCCTCCCTGCATAATGTGGAAGAAAATCTGTTCTCATATCAGTGGATGAATAAATACGATTCTTTGGCAGATGGTGTTATAAAGCAGTACTGTATTATAAATACTTATATATTTCATGATTGCTAATCCATTAAGGCATTTATCTTTCATTTGAAAAAGAAACAGGGCAACTTGCTTTTGATTTATCTATCGTGTTCCAACCCACTGAAATGTCATAGTAGATTTTCCATTTCCTGCTGGAAAAATATATGGCCCATAAGGAAATGCTATTCATATTCATTAGCAAACATGCCATCTCTCCTCAGAGCGCGCTACCCAAACTTGAGGCTGAGGTCTCTGAAAAATGCTGGACTGGAGGAAGGGCTCCCCTGAATGCTTCTTTCTAACATTTGGGCTTGCTTCTAATTATTTTCAACACTCTGAAAATGCTGAAAAGGGTGAAGAAACACCTTGCTGACAATGTACTCTTTGCCAAAATAATCAATTCTCCCACTTCTTTGCCTTCTAAAAATTCAAGTATCCAATACAAGTTCCTTGGGTGCATTCCCAGGATTTTGTTTGGTTAGGCTTCACCATGGAAAACAAAATTGGTTCAGCTGAAATCTGTAGCCAGAACATTTTCAGCTTCATAGACCTTCAAAGTAGTGACCTTCTCCTCACCTCCTCTGCCTCTGTGCTCCATTAAGGAAAATACCGGAAGAAGTTTCCAGTCAGAGAAGCCAGATTGCATTTCAATTCATTTTTGAGGGGAGGAACTGAGCAGAGCTGGAGCAGGTGGTTATTTGTGGCTCTTGCTACAGATGAGCTTTGAAAAGCTCTTCTGGAAGCCTCTGAAGGTCTTCTATAATTTAATAAAATTTTTCTGTGCTTCTTAATCTCTGTCTTAAAGGAATCAGTCTTCTATTTGCCATCTTCTTCGTGGCTTTCCCAAGAGTGCCTGAGATCACATAAACCACAGTCATAGCCCAAGAAAATAGACGATCAAGAAAAACAGGTCCCCAAACTTGCCACTGGGAAAATGTGTTAACAAACTTTCACTTCACCTCTGAGGTCCAGAGGGAAATATTTTAGAAAATGTTTCCCCTCCATGCCCCTGTTTCAGCGGGATCATCCTCTCAATGACAGAGCCTTCATCCCCAGCCTTGCCTTTGATACTTGCTATCCCAGTGGTGTTACCTCTGAAATGTCTCTCACACATTCCCACACTTCTCATCTTTCCTGCCACCTCCTTGGGCCAAAGCATTCTGAAATAGGAGGACAGCTTGCTTAATCTTTGTTCCCAGCTGCTCCATCCAGCTAAACTGCATTCGTTCTTGCCTGGACCAGACACTGTGCCCGTCCCTTTGCTGACCCGGAATGCATCCCAGCATGGCAGTCCTCAAGGCCATGTTATTCTGCAAGCTCTACTCAAGCTAACTCGATGTCAAGTCATCCTTTCTACTCAGGATTCAAAGAAACATCTCTTATCTGATTCCCTATAACATTTTATCTGCTTTACCTCAATGGTATATCTCAGTCTCTAATTGTATTGCCTCTTAAGATCATTCTTGAGACTGGAATTAATGTTCTGTTCATCTTGTATCCCTCATAGCACCTACCACATGGTAAGTGTTCAGTAAATAACTGAAGGATTAGACCAAAAAAAAAAAAAAAAAAAAAAAGCCACCTAACTGGAATCTTAGATTAGGAAACAAGACCACAAGAAATCTATGATATATAGAAGTAAAGAAACATTAGGCCTTGTTCATATGGCGTATAAATGGAGTTATCCTGATTCTTCTTTCCCTTACACTCCATATCCAACTCATCAGCAAATCTTATTGGTTCTACTTCCAGACATATACAGAATCCAACTTCTTTTTTATAAACATCCTGGTTTTAGCCACCATCACCTCTTGCCTGGATTTCTGTGGGAGCTTCCTATCACGACTCCCTGCCTGCGTGCTTCCCCCACAAAATAGTCTCACTAAGGCAGCTGGAGTCACCTTTTAAAAACCTAAGTCACATCACAACACTCCTCTGCTCAAAATTCTACAAAGCTTCCCTTGTTTCACTCTTGACAATGGGCTTCGGGGCTCTACATAATCCACGTGCCTCCCCACTAAGCTACCCTTGACTTCCCTTCCTGCCCTCTGCACCCTTACTCACCTCGCAAGAAGGAGTGGTTTCCTGCTCTTCACCAAGCCTGCTCACCCTTAGGGTGTTTGTTCTGGCTGACCTCCCTTTTAGAACATTTTTATTTCTAATATTTACACTAATTGTTCCCCTAAATCCTTTACTTCTTTGCTCCATGAGGTCTGCCCTAACTCTACTACATTTAACATTTCCACCTGTCATTCTGACCCTACCACTTCCAATCTCCTTTCTTCTTTTACTTTCTCTTTTTTCCATTGTACTTTTCATGTATGTCACTGTTCTTTGTCTCCCTCCGCTAGATTGTAAACTTCTCAATGGCAGGGAGCATTGTCTGTTTTCCTCAAAAAGTATTTGCTGAAAGTGAGTGAATGATTTCATTCAACTAAGCTTTGAATTCAGTTCTCAGAGTTCTGAAACAATGAAACTCAAAAGTGTTCTTTGCCTTAGACCTCAAGATTCTGGCAAAATAAATCCTGCCAAACAGATCCAAAGCAAGGTAAAACAAAACAAAACAAACAAACAAACAAAACACCCTGTTGTTGACTGTGAGCTAAAATAGTTACACACGAACAGAAAATTGTTAAATGCAATATGTTTGTCCTTACCACATCTGGATTATTCAATTGTATAACTTAGACTTACACTACCCATGAGGACAGACACCTGCGACATTCCAAAGATGCAATACTCCAACAGCTGTGCAGAAATTTTGGGTATCAAGATTCATTTCATAGATTGGATAAAAACAAGTGTTCAGGAGGATTTTTAAGCTCCACGAGGGCAGGAATCATATCTGTTTTGTTTGTACTGTATGTCCAGAAGCAAATAAATTGGGATGCTCAACACATACTTGTTGAATGAATGTATGCATGAAGAAAAAGAACTCCTATATTTTCAGAAATAAACAAGGCAGTGAAAGGTTATTTTGCTGTTCATTCAAAGAAAGGTTTTACCATCTGGATGTTGGTACAATGATATCAAATTTTACCTTAATTTAATTTACTTAGAAGTTAATTTTTTATTTTGACAATAATATGTAGAACTCTATGAACAATGTAAAATAGCTCACGAAAACATTGTCAGACTTAAAAAAATGTTTATTCCTTCTTGGAAGAACATAAGGTCTTTGGATTTTTAATGACTATTTGTTTCTCTATTTGGAAAACATAAGTCTCAGTTTTATTTATATGAGACTATAATTTTTACAACTGCACATTAATTTAATTTTGTTTCTTTTCTAGTGGGTGTTGTAAATTTCACATAATAGTAATACACGCCTGTTGTGATATACAAACATTTTCCTACTTATTGATTCTTCCCTTTTCCCACATTCTCCTTGTTAGCTATATAGATTGGTGCTTACAAAATGCCCTGCTGACTCTCTTGCACATTAATTCTGTGGTTATGCTTTCCTAGTACCTTTTGAATTATTTAAATGTATTTAACACATAAGATTAAAAAGGTTATTAAATATCTGAAGTGTTGTTTTCATTTTCACAGTTACATTGTAAATTGGAAGATGGTCATTTACTTTTTTCATATGTTAGTTAAATGCATGGGTAATATTCTCTTCCCATATCAAGCTCTTTGCACAGCTTATAAGAACACAAACTTGGTTCTCTTCTTCCGCTAAGGATAGAGTTGGCTGTTGTCTCTGAAATGCGTGAGGACATCCTCAATCCATGCTGAATGGGAAGACATTCTTTCCACATTGGAATTTCATTAATTTTGCCTGAGTAATAATCCAGCTTAAGCAAATGAAAAATATGAAACATCATTTCTTACAAATAAATAAAACTAGGCCAGAGATGTCTTGTAAATCCATAAGAAAACTTAACAATATACAGAAGTGGATTTTAAATAGTAAATCAGTTCTTTGTCTACAAAGGGTACTCTTTCTGTGTTTCAGCATGCTTATTTTTAGGAACATTTGAAACATTTCCTGTGTAATCATAATTAAGACAATAATTTGTTCAGGGATTTGTCTTTAACAAGATAGCACAAAGATAAACCTCAAAATGATCATCTAAACATTTAAATGATCATACAGCCAAAGTTAATGAAAACCAAATTTAAAATGTTACTACTCTTAAGTTTCTAAATTCACAAGGTCCATAAAACAAAAGACCTGGTCCCCAATTACAGATTATCCCAAGTTAGAAAGTTTTTGATGAACAGTGATTCAGGGATAATTTGTCAAATGTAAATTTCTTAACAAAAATAAGTAAATAAGAAGAACTTTAAGTAGAAGTTTCTACATGACATTTTGAATCATGTGAAAGAAAAAGGGTATGTATTATAACAATAATGTGTTGTAAATTAAGAGTCCTCTCTGGATAAAACTTTCTCTGAAAGTTTTTGTACCTTAAAATTACATGACAATGTATAAAACAGTTTATGTGAGGAAAGTGACTATTTTTGTACACTATAAAAGGATCTGGTAGTTGGCACACTATAAAAAGAGTGTTATAAAGTCAAAAACATCCAAACACATGATATATATTTTAAGGAGAACCACAATTTTGTTTCCTATGAAACAGAACATTCAAGAAACATCCAAGTGACCACTCTGGAGTGAGTCCGATTGCCCCGCCCAGTGGTATGATAGTGAATGTGCAGTAAACCCCATCAAGCATATTAGAAAGCCTTGGACATCTTCTTGGGCAAAACCCAGAGAGAAGCATTCCCAAATTCTTGTATTCTTTAAAAAAGGCAAATTTGCTTTTTTTTCTTCACCCTTTATTGGTGAGAGCCATCTTACTAAAGATGAAGCAAACGCCTTAGATGTTTGTCAAAGTGTGACTAAAGGACTTCCTACCTCAGTTTTCTAGCCTGACAAGTCGATGTTATGTATTGCTAGGCCTGGCCTTACACTCACCAAATCAGGACCTTTGGCAGTAGGGCTAGTCATCTGCATTTGAGTATGAAAATCAGAAGTTTTTTGAATCACTACGTTGGAAAAGTCCTGCCACTCCCAAGCTATGTGAATTTGGTGTCAAATATTTTAGACTCTTTTAGCCTCAGTGGCTTCATTTAGAATATGAGGGTGACAACCATATTCAGTTCATACACTACTTTGGAAAATTAAATTTAAAAATGCCTGCCGAGTACTTAACCAAGAACCCAGCATGTATTAAGCACTTGAGAATTGTTAGTTCTTCTCATTCTTCTTCTTATTATTAACTGTAGGATTTTAGGGGTAAGAGCTAATAGAATTGAGTTCCTGCTTCATGATAATCAACAGTGATTCAAACTCATTCGTAGGATCTAGTCTGAACTTTGTGCACAGAGACTCTGAAATGAGGCTATTTATTTTACCATTAGAAAAGATGAAAGCTTAATAAAGCATTACATTAAAAAAAAATACCTTGGACTGCCAGTTCTGGCCAAGATGAAGTAGCCCTATTCCTCTCAAGTTATCCCTGTTCCAACTAAAAAACTTTGGACATGAGGCAGCAAAAATCATAGGAAAATTCTGAGAAGTTGAAACAAAAAGATGACTGCCAAGGGATCTTGGAACTTGAGGAGTTCCACTGAGAAGAGTTTTCTGGGTTTCTTTGTTACCTCCTATACATCCTTGATAGGGCACAACAGAAGCCTCTCCAACCTGAGACAAAATAAATGGCAAGAAAAGCTTGTTCCTCCAAGCCAAAGAACCAGGAAAGGCTGGCCTAACTGAACCATAAACCTTTCTGTCAATTTCTGCCATACTCTGGGCAAACACCAATGCAAGACCTCTCTACCACTATTGCCTGGTGGTTTCAGTATAGCCAAGCCAAGAGCTGATCTTCTGGCCTATCACTCCAACCCCACCCTCACAGAAGCAGGCAGTGGCACTCTGACTTTCCAGCCCTGGGGAGTCAGCAGGACTAAAACGGAGAGCAGATACTTCATTCCCCATTCAACAGAAAAGTTGTATTCCAATTACCCTGCCAAGATAGTGCCATGGTCACCCAACAGTGAGCTGAGTGGGTTTGGGGAGCCCAGTAGGAAGCTGAACATAAAGACCACCTAGTCTTCATGCTCCACCCTAAGAGGAGGGTTGTTTGATTAAAAAAAAAAAAAAAAGAGGGAGAGAGAGAGTGATAGAGATGGAAAAGGATGCAGAGACTCATAACATAATATCCAAAATGCCCTGCATACAATGGAAATTCATCCATCATAGCAATAACCAGGAAAATAACAACCTGAATGAGAAAAGGCAATCAACAGATGCCAATGTCAAGATAAATCAGTTGTTGAAATTATCTGACAAGGATTATAAAACAGACACACAAATGCTTCATAAATAAAACAAATGAAAAATATAAAATCTTAGCATAAAATAGAAAAAATAGAAATTATTAAAAAGAAACAAATGGAAATTATACAACTGAAAAGCATAATAACTAAAATTTTAATTAACTGATGTGTTCAACAACACAGTAGAGATGACAAAGTTAATGAACATGAGGACCAATCAATAGAATTTAGCAGTCTAACAACAGAGAGAAAGTAGACTGAAAAAAATAGTTGTGCAGAGAATTACGACAATAACAAAAGAGGTAACACTTCTATCACTGGAGTCTCAGATGAAGAAAGGGAAAAAGTGGGACTTTCTGAAAAAGTATTTGAAAAAGTAATGGCCCAAAACTTCAGAAAATTTTGTGGAAGACATAAATATACTGGTGTAAGAATTTTAACAAACTCCAAATAGAATGAGCTCATGGAAATTTATGCCAAGACACATCATAATTAAACTTCTGAAAACAAAACACAAATAAAAAATCTTGAAAACAGTCAGAGAAAAACATCAACCTACTTATGAGGGACAACAGTGCAAATGATAAGAGATTTCCTGTCAGAAAACATGTAAGGCATAAGGAAGTGGAACTTTTTAAAAATTACTGAACTGACTGCACCTCCCAGGTGCCCCTTCAAAGATTTTATTTGTCAGAGAAAGAGAGAGAGAGAGAATGGCAGACAGAGGGAGAAGCAGGAATCACCAAACTGTGGAAAGAGCCAAAATGCCCTTCAAGAGATGAATGGACAAAGATGTGGTCCATATATACAATGGAATATTACTCAGTCATCAAAAAGGACGAGTACCCAACTTCTGTACCAACATGGATGGGACTGGAGGAGATTATGCTGAGTGAAATAAGTCAAGCAGAGAAAGTAAATTATCATATGGTTTCACTTACTTGTGGAACATGAAGAATAACATAGAAGACATTAGGAGAAGGAAAGGAAAGGTGAATTGGAGGAGGTGGGAGGGAGAGACAAACTATGAGAGACTGTGGACTGTGAGAAACAAACAGGGTTGTGCAGGGGAGGAGGTGGGGGGATGCGTGAGCCTGATGGTGGGTTTTAAGGAGGGTGCCTATTACATAGAACACTGGGTGCGGAACCTAAACAATGGATCATGAAACATTGAAAAAATAAAATAAAATTTAAAAATAAATAAAATAAATAAATAAATAAAATTACTGAAAGGAAAGAATGGTCAGTTCTGAATTCTATATCTGGCAAAAATATCTTTCAGGAATGAAGAAGAAATCAAGATATTTCAGAAAAAGGAGACTAAAAGAATTTCTTGATAACAAACCTACCCTCATAAACAGAAAATTCTCTAAACAGAAAAGAAATTGTAAAACAAGAAGACTCTGAGCTTCAGAAATAAAAGAACATAATAAAGGGTGAAAATAAAGTTAAATATAATAGGTTACCCTTCTTGTGAGTTTTAAAATCATATTTTATTATTGAAGGAAAAATTATAATACCATCTGATGATGTGCTCAATGTATGTTAGAGGAAGGCAGTTCAAGATGGTTGCACAGGAAGATCCTGAATTCCCCTCTTCCTATGGACAAAACAAACCTACCACATATGGAATAATTTTCTAGGAAAAAGTCCTGAAAACTAAATGAATAGCACATCCACAACAAATGCTAGAAAAGCCTCTCTCACCCTTGGTAGAGACATTCCACCAAAAATCCTATTCCAGGCATGTCAACACACAATCAGCAGGGATTTCAAAAATATGGAAGTTTTCCTTGAGGAACAAAGGGCTTGTCCTCCATATAAGGCACCCCAATTCCTGGGTCCTCCACTGAAGAGATGAGCCCCCAAAATGTTTGGCTTTTAAAACACTGGGAAGTGCATCTAGGAGAACCATATAATTGTAGGGAGTGGAGAATCTGCTCCTCTAGAATTCACAAAAGACCCCCTCACTTTGGAACCCAGCACAAAGGAAGTAATTTCAAAAATGTCTATGTATATGTAAAGACCTACTTAATGATTTTAAACTGACTGCTGAAGAGACAGGAACCTGTTAGGACTCTGGATGAAGCAGAAGAATGGAATAGTGAGCTGGAGGACAAAGTAATGGAACTCACCCAGACAGAGTAGCAAAAAGAAAAAAGAACTTTTAAAAGTGAAGATAACTTGAGGACTTATAAGACAACAGTGAGCAGAATAATATCCACATTATAGGGGTCCTAGAAGAAGAGAGAGAAAGAAAGGGGCAGAAAACTTTTTTGAATAAATAATGGCTGACAACTTCCCTAATCTGGGAAAGGAAACAGACATCCAGATCCAAGAAGCCCAGAGGGTTTCAAACAAGAAGAATCCAGAGTTCCACACCAGGAGGCATTATAATTAAAATGTCCAAAGTTAAAGATAAAGAGAGAATCATAAAAGCAGCAAGAGAAGAACAACTTTTTATGTACAGGGAAAAACCAATAGGCTATCAGCAAAATTTTTGGCAGAAAATTTTCAGGCCAGAAGGAGTGGCATGACATATTCAAAGTGCTGAAAGAAAAAAACTCCAAGCTTAGACTGAGTTGAGGAGGTTATCATTCAGAATAGAAGAAATGATACAGCTTTCAAGATGAGCAAAAGCTAAAGGAGTTCATCACCAACAAATTGACCTTTGAGAATGTTATAGGGATTTCTTTAAGTCAAAAAGTTAAGTTAAAAAGAAGGGGGGTGGGGTTATGAACATTGGGGAGGGTGTGTGCTTTGGGGAGTGCTGTGAAGTGTGTAAACCTGGCGGTTCACAGACCTGTACCCCCTGGGAATAAAAATATATGTTTATAAAAAATAAAAAATTTAAAAAAAAAAAAGAAAAAGAAAAGAATGGCACTAACTAATAGCAAGAAACATAAGAAAGTAAAAATCTCACTAGAAAAAATATATTATATTTCTTCATTGAAGAAATCAAAGTGGAAATTTAAATGTAGAAATAAATGGAAATGGAAATATGACATATCAAAATCTATGGGATGCAGCAAAAGTAATTACCTCAAGAAACAAGAAAATCTCAAACAATCTGACTTTACAGTTATAGGAACTACAAAAAGGAGAAGAAATGAAACCCAAAGTTAATAAAGGGAAGGAAATAATAAAGATCAGAACAGAATTAAGTGAAATAGTAAAATGACAATAGAAAAGATCAATGAGATTCAGAGCTATTTCTTTGAAAAGATAATCAAAATTGATATAACCAAGAGTGAAAAAGAGATGACTCAAATAAATAAAATCAGAAATGAAAGAGAAGTTAACAATTAATATCACAAAAATACAAAGGATCATAAGAGACTATTATGAACAATTCTATGTCAACAGATTGGACAACCTAGAAGTGGATAAATTCCCAGAAATATACAATCTTCCAAGACTGAATCATGAAGAAATAGAAAATTGATTGATTACTAGTAAGGAGACTGAATCACTAATCAAAAACCTCCAAACAAATAAAAGTCCAGGACCAGATGGCTTCACAGGTGAATTTCATGAAACATTTAAAGAGTTAAGGCCTATTCTTCTCAAACTCTTCCAAAATATTAAAGAGGAGTGAATGCTTCCAAACTCACTTATAAGGCTAACATTACCCTGATGTCAAAATCAGATGGAGGAAAGTACAAGAAAAGAAAAAGACAGGTCAATATTCCTGATGAACACTGATGCAAAAATCCTCAACAAAATACTAGCAAAATTTAACAATAAATTAAAAGGATTGGAGATAAATCCCACCTGGTCATGAAAAATAATCATTTTAATATACTGTTGGATCCTATTAGCTACTATCTTGTTGAGAATTTTGGCATCTGTATTCTTCAGGGATTTGGTCTGTGATTCTCCTTCTTGATGGGGTCTTCACTTGGTTTTGGGATCAAGGTAATGCTGGCCTCATAGAAGGAGTTTGGAAGTTTTCCTTATGTTTCTGTTTCTTGAAACAGCTTCAGGAGAATAGGTATTATTTCTTCTTTGGATGTTTGGTAGAATTCCCCAGGGAATCCATCAGGCCCTGGACTCTTGTTTTTTTGGATAAAACTCATCCATTCTCTTACACCATACACAAAGATAAACTCAAAATGGATGAAAGTCCTCAATATGAGACAGGAATCCATCAAAATCCTAGAGGAATCCATCAAAATCCAAAATCCTTTTTTGACAGCCACAGCAATTTCTTTCAAAATCCATCTCCAAAGACAAGGGAAACAAAAGTGAAAATGAACTTTTGGGACTTCAGCAAGATAAAAATCTTCTTCACAGCAAAGGAAATAGTCAACAAAACAAAAAAACAACACATGGAATGGGAGAAGAGATTTGCAAATGACACTACAGATAAAGGGCTGGTATCCAAGATCTATAAAGAACTTCCCAAAGTCAACACCCAAAAAACAAATGATCAAGTCAAAAAATGGACAGAAGACACAAACAGACACATTTCAAAAGAATGCCTACACATGAAAAAATGTTCATCAGCATCAGGCATTAGGGAAATTAAAATTAAAACCACATTGAGATACCACCCTACACCAGTTAGAATGGCAAAAATTGACAAGACAAGAAACAACAAGTGTTGGAGAGGTTGTGGAGAAAGGAGAACCCTCTTACACTGTTGGTGGGAATGCAAGTAATTATAGCCACTTTGGAAAACAAAGTGTGGAGTTTCCTCAAAAAGTTAAAAATAGAGCTATGCTATGACCCAGCAATTGGACTACGGGTATTTACCCCAAAGATACAGATGGAGTGAAAAGAAGGGCCACATGCACCCCAATGTCCATAGCAACAATGTCCACAATATATCACTCAGCCATCAGAAAGGATGAATACCCAAATTTTGCATCAATTTTGATGAGATGGGAGGAGGTTATGCTGAGTGAAATAAGAGAGTCAGATAGAGAAAGTTAATTATCAAATGGTTTCACTTATTTGTGTAATATAAAGAATAGCATGGAGGACATTAGAAGAAAGGCAAAAATGAAGGGGGGAGAATCGGAGGGGGAGATGAACCATGAGAAACTATGGACACTGGGGAAATAAATTGAGGGTTTAAGGGGGTGGGGGCTGGAGGGTTGGATGAGCCAGTGATGAGTATTGAGGAGGGCACATATTGCATGGAGCACTGGTATTATATGCAAACAATAAATCATGGAACACTACATCAAAAGGCAATGATGTACTATATGATGACTAACATAACATAATAAAAAATTATTTAAAAAATTAAAAAAAAATAAAAGGATCATACTCCATGATCAAGTGGGATTTACTCCACAGATGCAAGAACAGATCTATGCGTGCAAGTTAATCACTGTGATACACTACATAAACAAAATGAGGGACAAAAAAATCACATGACCATTTCAATAGATATAGAAAAATCCAGATGGTTTCACTGGAGAATTTTACCATTTAAAGAATTAACACAAAGTTTACACAATCATTTCCAGAATATAGAAAATTAAGGTACATATCTAAACTCACTTTATGAGATTAGTATTATTCTGAGTTCAAAACTAGACAAAGATATTACATAAAAGGAAAACTAGAGATTAGTATCTCATTAATTTTAATCAAAAAAAATTCGTAACATATTAGCAAACTAAATGTATAAAAAAAAGTATATTCTATGACCAAGGGGGATCTAATTCATTTATGCAAGAACTGGTTTGACATTTGAAAATTAATCAATTCAATCTGCCACATCAATAGGCTGAAAAAGAAAAATCATGATCATATCAATTGATGTAGAAAAATAACTAGTCAAAATCCAACATCTATTGTGAAAAATATTCTCAGCAAAGCAGGAATAAAAGGTACTTCCTTAACTTGATAAAAAGCATTTACAAAACCAATAGTTGCCATCATACCTAATGGCAAAAGATTGACTACTTTTCTTTAAGATTAGGAACAAGGCAAGGATGTCTACTCTTACCATTCTTATTCAGCAATAAGTACAGTATGCTCTAGCCCATATAATAAGACAAGAAAAAGAAATGAAAGGCATATGAGTTAGAAAGAAATTAACATTTCCCTCTGCAGATGTCATAAATATGTGAAAAAAATCCCAAATAATCTACAAACAAAAAAACAAACACCTTTCGATAAGGTTGACTTGCTAGAAGTGACTTCAGCAAGGTTGTGGAGTACAAGATAAAAATACAAAAAGTAATCATATTTCTATATACTAACAAGGAAAATGTGGAAACTGATTACAAACAACACTATTTCTAATTCCTGTAAAGAAAATGAACAAATGTTATACAAAATAAGTATTCTGAAAATGACAAAATGCTAATGAAAGAAATCATCGAAGAACTAAGTAAACAGAAATATACTGATTGGAAAAGTCAGTGTGTTTGGCAAAGGTGCAAAATCAGTGAAACAGAGTAAAGAGCTTTTAATCAAGTGGTGCAGCAGCAATTGACTACCCATAGGTAATCTAACCTCATGCTATGCTGCACACCCTATAAAAAACTTATTCAAAAGGGATCATATAAATAAGTATAAAATGTAAAACTATAAAACTCAGAATAAAAACTTGGAGAAAAATCTTTGGGGCTGAGGATCCATAAAAGGAAAAATTGATAAATTGGGTTTTATTAAAATTAAAGAAATTTTTTCAGTGAAAGACTATGTTAAAATAATTTTTTTAAGATTTTATTTATTTGTCAGAGAGAGACAGACAGAGAGCACAAGCAGGGGGAGAGGCAGGTAGAGGGAGAAGCAGCTTCCCCACTGACCAAAGAGCCTAATGCAGGACTGTATTATAATTATACAAGGTATTATCATCGGGGAACTGGGTGAAGGAATTATTTCTTATGATTGCATAAAAATCTGTAACTATCTCAAAATAAAAAGTTTTGAAAAACCCATAAAAAGACCAAAAGAAACAAAAGCAATACCTTCCATTTGATTAAGTTTTTTTTACTACAAATCATTCCATAATGAACAACTCATCTCAAGAAAATGGACGACATTAATAATTTCCTCCAAATAGAAGTACTGAGTATTTTCCTAAATTAACTGGATGGATCCTGAAATTGGGGTATTGTTTTCGGGAAGTGATTTTCCTGGAGGGCTTAATAATGGGTTAAGAAGTTTTGCATCAAACCAAGAATAAACTTTGCCTCAACTCCAAAATGATGTTTGTATTTTTTAAAGCTTTGAAACCAAATGAGAAAATACAATACAACCATCAAATATATTCCGCCAAATTGTTGGCAAACCCTGGGGGACTGCCTACCATGTGACACAAATCAGTTTACAGTGGGCTAAGTGTAGCAAACTCTAGTCCTTTAGAACACTGTTTCTGGAGAACTTGCAACAGATCATGAGTGCTGCCAAAATGAAGGCTCTGGAAGAACTTAATTTCTGCAATCAGTATTTCAACATGAAAGGAATGGGTGGGAGGTGCTCTGAAGCAGACATCACTTGATAAGAAAAACTTAAAGAATCTGGATATGGAACTTAGGAAATAGCTGGAAAGGATTTAAAAAAAAAGAGTTCACATTTAGTAATGTGGATATTAGATTTTAATTCTTTTACTCATTTTCTTTTAAGTGTTTAGGTGAATCTGGAAGGGACAAAAAACCAAATACCAAAGCTGTTAGCAACGTGAAATGGAAAAGAAAGGTAATACGTTGACCTACACTGCCCAGGACCATAACCACCAGTCCCATGTGGCCATTTAAATTAAAATTAAAGTTGACTAAAATTAAAATCCAGCTCCTCAGCTGGAGTAGCAAATTTCCAGTTCTCATTAACTCTATGCGGCCAGTGACTATCATACTGGACAGTACAGAAAACATTTCCATTATCTCAATAAAGTATTGAGTAGCTGCAATCCAGACGATTAAGGAAAATGCTACAAAGTTTCAGAACTTTTTTTTTTTATTTATTTAAATCAGAATAACGTCAGACCTGTCCACAGAGACCTGGCAAGCCAGAAAGGGCTGGCAAGACATATTCAGGGCATTAAATGAGAAGAACATGCAGCCAAGAATACTTTATCCAGCAAGACTGACATTCAAAATGGATGGAGAGATAAAGAGTTTCCAAGACCGACAAGGCTTAAAAGACTATGCGACCACCAAGCCGACACTGCAGGAAATATTAAGGGGGGTTCTATAAAAGAGGAAAAATCCTAAGAATAGATTGAACAGAAATATAGAAACAATCTAAAGAAAGAAAGACTTCAAAGGTAACACGATGTCAATAAAAACGTATCTATCAATAATCACTCTCAATGTGAATGGCCTAAATGCGCCCATAAAATGGCACAGGGTTGCAGATTGGATAAAACAACAGGACCCATCCATATATTGTCTACAAGAGACCCATTTTGAACCTAAAGATACACCCAGACTGAAAGTGAAGGGATGGAGAAGCATCTTTCATGCCAATGGGCCTCAAAAGAAGGCTGGGGTAGCGATTCTCATATCAGAGAAATTAGATTTTAAACTAAAGACTGTAGTCAGAGATACAGAAGGACACTACATCATTCTTAAAGGGACTATCCACCAAGATGATCTAACAATTGTAAATATCTATGCCCCAATATGGGAGCAGCCAATTACATAAGAAAACTGTTAATCAAGATAAAGAGTCATATTGATATGAATACATTAATAGTAGGAGATCTTAACACGCCTCTCTCAGAAATAGATCATCGAAGCAGAAAATCAATAAAGAAACAAGAGCATTGAATGACACACTGGACCAGATGGACCTCATAGATATATACAGAACATTCCACCCTAAAACAACAGAATACTCATTCTTCTCAAGTGCACATGGAACCTTCTCAAGAATAGACCACATACTGGGTCACAAATCAGGACTCAACTGATACCAAAAGGCTGAGATTATTCCCTGCATATTCTCAGATCACAATGCTTTGAAATTGGAGCTCAATCACAAGGAAAAGTTCAGAAGGAACTCAAACACCTGGAAGCTAAAGACCGCCTTGCTTAAGAATGCTTGGATCACCCAGGAGATCAAAGAAGAACTGAAACAATTCATGGAAACCAATGAGAATGAAGACACTTTGGTCCAAAACCTATGGGATATGGCAAAGGCTGTCCTAAGGGGGAAATACATAGCCATCCAAGCCTCCCTCAAAAAAATTGAAAAATCCAGAACACAGCAGCTGTCTCTACACCTTAAAGAACTGGAGAATCAACAACAAATCAAACCAACTCCATGCATAAGAAGGGAAATAGTCAAGATTAGAGCTGAGATCAATGAGGTAGAAACCAGAGATAGAATGTATCAATGAAACTATAAGCTGGTTTTTTGAAAGAATCAATAAGATCGTAAACCACTGGTCACACTAATCCAAAAGAAAAGAGAGAAAGCCCAAATTCATAAAATTATGAATGAAAAGGGAGAGATCACAACTAATACCAAGGAAGTAGAAACAATCATCAGGACACACTTTTATAAAATGGCAGCTCCATAGAAGTGTTCTCATAGCAGCCTTAAAGGGTGGGGCTGGAAAGGGTCCTAACATCATCACATCAAAACAGTGGTCACCTGCTTGAATCCTTCTGGTGGTCCAAGTCTGTGTTTGAACACATCCTTTCCTATGGCAAGTAATGATTATTTCCTTAGTTCTTTTTCAGGGCAAAATAAATATTCCTATACTTTGAAACTGTTTTATGACTTTAGGTCTTTCATTATTCTCACAGTTCACTCCTGGATACAATTCTGTATTCCAGTGTACCCAGCTCTCTAATCAAATAGCTGTGCTTGTTAAGATGCTCAGGGCATAAAAGTGCCAAACTTAAGTGCATGTTTCAGGTGCTCAGAGTATAAAAGATTTATCTTTTCCTTTGTTCTAGACATTATGTCTCTATTTCTACCAACTGAAATTACAAGGTGTCTTTTTAGTAACCCCACCAATCAATTTATTTGTAATGAGTCTTCAGTCAAATAAAACCTTGATTAACGTGTCCCACTGCGGCAGCTAATGGACATGTTTTGTGTCTTATTTCTACTAACTTGTCCATGAAGTGGATCACCAATGTCCTTTTCAGTATTTCAGGTGGAAAATTCATTAACACTGTTTGTTTTGTGTTGGATGCAAATGCATGACCTTCTACATCTTTCCCAGTATAAGTATTAAAATGTTGACAAGAGAAATCAAGGATGTTTTCCAAGTCCTTGGAAAATTCTGATGACCATTTACCTCCAGCCCAATAATCATGAAAGTGTGGATAACACCATTCTCAAGTCAGTCCAGCCATACTAGTATTCAGCGCATGCTTCTTCATTTTACCTACAAAGAGATACCTGGTCATCTAGATTTTATTGAATTTCCTACAACATATTTCATATACCCTAGAAGGCTAAAAGCAGAGACTGAAATCTTCAAGTTTAAGATGATGGAGGAAGGCTTTTACAATACAAAGAGAAGAAGGAGGAGGAGGAGGAGGAGAAGAAAGAAACAAAGAAACAAAGAAACAAAGAGGAAAAAATGGAAAAAGAAAAAGAAAACTAACTCATCAGCTCCGGAGAACTAAATGAAATGGGCAACTTGAGAATTTTATATTAGAGCAATGCTGAGGTCCTTTTTAATAATTCTGATTTTCATACAATAATAAAGGTGCTGAATTCTAATGAGTTTGGTATTTCCCACAGTCCTAATACCTCTGGTACAGAACTATTGGAACTGGCTTTGGGAGAGAAGCACTCAGCGTTCTAAATGCTGCCCATACCACTGTCCAGCTGGGATGTTTTAGAACCAAATCTTACACTGACTCATCAGTCCAGAGACAAATAGAGGAAAACTTGCTGTGTCTGTTCTCAAAGCAGGTGGCTATACAGTAATGATGTAGCAGGTGCCAGGATCCTGAAAGGCAATGTTCCAGGGAAACACTGTAGGACATAACTGTTTTTAATGTCTCTCCAACTTGAAAATGGTTTGTGTCCATGGCTTCTGTTTTCAAACGTGCAATATGGTCTGGGACCTTAAAACAGAGAATATGACATATTAACTAATAAGTTTATGAACACGTGTTGAAATGGCAAAGCACTAAACAGGTTGACTTCCCCTGCAGAAAACAGGCATTTAAAAGGAGTCAGTCAAGTCAATGCTTCCTCTCCACATAGGAACATAATGTCCCAAACAGGGGAGAAATAATTCAGCAAGTAAGGGAAAAAATGTTTTCCAAATAGAGACCTCTCCTTGGGTTGTTAATGTCCCCTCGTCACATGCAGGGTGCTGGAATACAGCCCATCTCATCTCAAAGTCCTGCATGTGGGGTTTGGATAAAGATTTTGTTTTTCCCTCCAGAAATCTACATCTAAAAGGTGATCAATTTTGATTAGGCTTTAAAAAAGGATTATTGATTAGATTCTGTCCCAGAAGGACAACAAGAGAAAGAAAGGGGCTCCTTGAAATTCTTCTGAAGGGAGAACACGAAGCCACACAGAGCGCTAAGTTGCATGGTCTGAGGGGATAGAGGTGAACAGACATGGAGTACGAGGGGGAGGCAGTTCTCAGCCTGGAACAAAATGGGTGTCTGGGTTGAAATCTCCATCTTTAGATAATTCTCAGTTGCCAGAAGTGTTTAAAAAAAATAAACAAACAAACAACAGTGGATAGATGGAAGTTTTTTAATATGTCCCTCTCTCAGTGGTTTAGTACCAAACAATATTAATTTTTGGAGAGCAGTTGGCCTATTATGTAATCCTAAGCTTAATACTAATATAGCATGGAATGGGCTATAGAAGCGTTTTCCCAATTATATCCTCATAGATGGTCATTGCGATCCTGAGATGGAATTTTTTTTTTTTTTTTTTTTTTTTTTTTTAAAGATTTTATTTATTTATTTGACAGAGAGAAATCACAGGTAAGCAGAGAGGCAGGCAGAGAGAGGAGGAAGCAGGCTTCTCCTGGAGCAGAGAGCCTGATGCGGGGCTCGATCCCAGGACCCTGGGATCATGACCTGAGCCGAAAGCAGAGGCCTTAACCCACTGAGCCACCCAGGCGCCCCCTGAGATGGAATTTTTCCCATCTCATGGGATGAAAGGAAAATAAGGCTCTGAGACATCAGATGTTGCCTAGAGTTCTCAGTTAAGGAAGCAGAGCAAGGACTGGGGCCTCCTGGTTCCTGTTCTGGATAATTTCACGACTGGGCGTGGCCACCGGCTCATCCATATTCTCCAAAGACGTCAGGATGCACATGGGGAGCAGCCACACATCTGCACTTGCTGCCCCTTCTGAGTGGTGACTGCCTCGCTGTTGCTAACGTCCTATTGTTACTCTGCTTCCTCTGATCCCTGTACTACATCACAGAAGACTCTCCCACATGCCCGGGGCCTGGAAACTGGTGTCACTCCTACCTCCAGGTTCTAAGCACAGGTCCCTGCCAAAGGATCTCCTCCTCTGGGAGCCCTCTTTCACTCTTTCCTCCTTCAGAAGCCCAGCACCTTCTACTACCTGAGGCCAACAACCATCCCTGTAGACTTTCAGCTGCAGTGGGGCACACGGCAAGGAGACTCTCACACAGAGACAGGAGCATGAGATGAATAATGGGAGCAGAAGTTTCTTGGTGTCCCCAGTTGGAACTCAAATCCCATTTTTCCACAGAATCCATGTGACTGATGTTGACTAGCTAGTGAGCTCAATAATTTTTGGAGTATCTAGTAGTGTCTTGATTAGACACTGACATTATTCAGGGCTTCATGGAGGACCCCGAGACCCTATTCATCATCGATAATATTGTTTCCATGGGAAAATGTGCTTCAGGTTGCCTACGCCTGTCCTCCAAAGAAATTCGAGCAAACAAACCCATTTGCGAGTTGGGCACCATCTGCCTTCTAGCACTGGATGTTCTCCCACTCGCTCTCTTCGACCTAACCTGTTTTCTCATGTCCAACTTCTGGGTGGCCAGTGAGAACGATTGCTCCTCTGAGACCACAGCCGGCATAAGCAATGAGAAGAGGGTGAAAGTTCTAGGGAAATAGGGAGGGAGTGAGAAGAAGGAAGAAGATAGAGTTGGAACATTCACGAGAAGGCAGGGATCAGGAAGCCTGTGCCATGGACAGCCTCCAGGGAAGGAAGCCTTTTAAGGGAATTAAAATGGAACTTGGAGGCAAACAGGAGACTTTAAGAGAGCACAACCTGGAGAAAAGGCAGAGCTGGGCACATTCTGTCACCGAGGCGAAGTGGCAATTTTAGGCTAAGTATTTAACTCTCAGAAAGTTCAGTTTCCTAATCGCTAGAATGGAGATATCATTAACTTCTGAGGGTATTTGTGAAGATGAAACTCATTCTGGTCGTGTGACCCACACCATCCCTGGCAGCACAGAGCACGCTGTTGAATGTCGTTCCTCCTGGCTCTTCTCCTTTGAGAGCCTCAGTTTGGTATGGGGGAAAGACCGGAGCAAAGAGGTAGGGGTTTGAGTTCCAGCCTAGAATCGGCACGAGTGAGAGCCTGTACACATTCTCCAACGGTCGGTTGCCCATCCTGTTCAGATGGGACCTCCTCAGAGAGCTTGGTGGGTACTAAATGAGTTAATGTGTGTGTGAATGCTGGGACCAGCTGGTGCTTGAGAGGTATTATTAATTCAGGATTTCAACAGGTGTGTGTTGAGTGCCCACTATGGGTCAGGCTGTGTTCTAGAAGAATGAATCCAGGCAAGGAGAAGGAAAGCGACAGGGCTGTTATGTTCAGTAGGGTGACGAGATCTGAGCAGAGACCTGAGTGATGGGAAGAAGGCAGAGAGCCATGAAACTAGCTAGGTAAAGAGGGCTCCAAGGCACAGGTAAGAGTAGGATTAAAAGCCAGGCTATTGGAGCTTGTCTGGGCCTCACTGAGAACTGAAGAAGGTTCTCAGTGCTTGCAAAGACTGTGCTTGCAAAATGCACAGTCTTTGTGACTGTGATGGAGGGAGCAGAGACAGGATGGTACGGGAGGGACTGGTAGCGCACAATGTGTACTCCCCAGACCACAGAGAGGACTTTCTATGGAGTCCTAGTGCTCTGGAAGGTTTTACAGAATCCATACGGAAAACGGACTGTGGTGCATGGATCACAGAAGGTGAAGGGGGCAAGCGAGGGTGGCTCCTTGATCAGTGGTACAGGACCCATGGCCCTGGGGCCAGGGTGGGAGTGGTGAGGCTGAGCTGCATCCTGAGGGAAGGGGCATTTTGAAATTAGAGCCAGTAAGACTTGCCTATTTGTGGGCTATAGAGAGCAACAGAAAGAAGGGAGCTGAGAACAAATCAGTGTGGCTGTTTTTACTCCAAAGGAGACTGAAATTCACTGTGGGAGAAATAGTTTTGGGGAGTCGGGTTCACCTTGGAGCAGGTTGGATTGGATGTGCCCTTGGGAGTCTGTGTGACGTCCTAGGGTGCAGAAGGACATGGGCCTGGGATACATGCTATGGAGGCCGCAGCAGGCATGCTTCTTACAGGACGGACGGAGGAGCTACTTGCAAGACGCATCTGTGTCAGACGTGTGGGACCAGATGCAGCGTCTGGGGAGTGAGAGTAGAGAAGCAAGAAACCTCCACCCAACTGGAGCAGCACTGTGAAGGTCAGGGGGACATGCTCTGAGAGTGGAGGTTGAGAGGGCATGTCCTTAGGCAGAAGAGGCGCTTTCTAACCCAAAGTCTGCATGTTTCCCTTCGTTATAGCTTCTGCTTCCTTCTGAGTAATTAGGAAATGTTTCAAACGCACTGAATACTGAAATGAAAATAAGGTGCACTCCACCCAACTTTGTGATTTGTGACCATTTTGCCACTTTGCTACATTCATTTTGAATACAACTGAAGTCTCACCCCACCCCCCTTCATTCCCTCCCAGCAGCTTTAGTGAGCTAATGAGCAAATCCAACGCTCTCAATGAAGCCGGGCACTGTGGTCGCGGTGGCCGTGGCTGTTACTGTTATTATGGTGCTGACGCATATCCTCATCCATTTTCTAGCTTGTATTCCATAAATGGATCTTCATGACGGTGAACAGTACAGTTTTCTGCCTTTTCAAACAAATTAACATAGATGGCTAATTCTCATACTGTATTTTCCTGGACCTGGCTTTTTTCACTCAACATTCGTGTTTTCAAAGTGTCGTATTTTTTCTCTTTCGAGTCTGACACAGCATGGAAAGTCAGAGTAATGGGGGAGCAAAGAGACTCTCTTTTCTCTGCACAGAGAGAAAGGTGGGGGTGCTTGGAAGTCCGGCATACGCACCTGCTCTCCAGCCCCCTCTCTATCCCATTCCCCTTTAGCCTGGCTGCTCGCCTGTGCCGCTGGGGCAGAGGAAGGCTGGGGTCACTCAGTGTTGTAGCAATATTAAGCACTAGCTTCACAGGCCATCTGGTCTGATAGCCCCCAGCTCGTTCCACTGCATGGGCTCCAACAAGGAGCCGAAAGTGGGTGACGAGTCCTCACCCCCAAGGAGTTTAGAACTCCGGGCAGCCTCATTTTATTAATGAACTGACAGACACATTCACTTCTATGACCAAAGTCAAAAGTCAACGTAGACGCGATACTTGCTGGTAACTGTTATTTTCCTGCTCTCTTGTAGCCCAACTACCTGTTTTATTTTTATTTCAGAGCCTTAACAGAAGAGGCAATGTTTGGATTTAAGCTCCAAAGAGATGAAAGAGGGTAGACAGAGGGCACATTCCACATAAGGATCCAGGCATGAATTTCAAAGTGGCAATTTGACCAATGTCCTCATGGAGCATAAGTGGGAGGACAGGACTGGTTTTCAAGACCCGGCTGCCAGGGGATGGCAGAATGGCAACCTCTGGGCTTGAGATATCGAAGAAGGCCACCATGAGACCAGCTAGCCGATGTGGTGGGCGGCTTTCCATGGGCTGTGGGGTGGCAAGTGTTGTTACAGCTCTTGTGAAGCTTAAGTTCTGTGGCTTTTTCCCTTCTGCCAGCCTTGCTCAGGACCCAAGGAGAGATGGTTGGTGAACAGCCCAACATGGGCAAAGCCTGCATCTCAAGTCCCTTGGCCACAGCCACGGCGAGGAAGGGACATCCGGACCTGAACCCACTCTGGAAGGGGAATGGTCCTTGAGGTGAGTAAAAGAGCCAAGGTCCCTCTGCCTAATCTTTCCCTGGAATGAAGCACTTTTCACATTTCAGGTGGTTTTAGAAGAGCCGGGGCCGGGAGGTGGGGGGCGATGCCACGTGAGAATCAGCTTGAAGCTGGGAAGCAGAGAACTGACACTTTGGCCTCGAACTGGGGGCAGCCTCTTTGCTCCCGCCCACCCCTCTCCCCAGTTCAGGCTTCTCTCCCCAGACCTGATGCTCTGAACTTGAAGCAGCAGGTGCCTGAGTCCTGAGGAATTTCTCCACTGAGGAATGTCTCTCTGAGCAGGACAGCACCTTCCACCCACACACCCTGTCACCTCTGATCCTTTGCCATTTGCATTTGTGGGTTTCCACTGGACCCTGTGCTCAGGTTCACTCCAGAATCTGTTTTTGTGTTTTTCTTTCCTGTGCTTCCCTTTCCCCACCCAACCCTCCTTTCTTCTAAGGCCCCAGCTCCCAGAGCATCTTCCTTCATGTGTACGGAGGAGGGAAGATTCCTTTTCATTCATCTGGATTTTTTTTTTTTTTTTTTACCATGCATGACACAAAGATTTGAGGTAAAAGGGGCCCAAGAAAAATAAGATAGGAAAACCTAGTGGGTTTGGAGGCAAAGGAGAGCAAACTTGCATCCCGCTTTCCCTAACCTCAGACATACTTCGTTTCTTGGCCAAGTTCTCTGTTACTTGCCACAGTGCTCTTATTTTGTGCTCTAAGGGACAGGCGAAGGCTCTTTCCTGCTCAGCACATGCTAAATACTTAAAAGAAATACCCTACCTTTGTCTAGCAATGCACTTATGGAAAGACAGGGCTTCTGGGGGGCCAAGCACTAGAAAACCCAGGGCCAGTTTTTCCAAAGACTAACACCTCGAGAGTGGTTCCAAAACAACCTAAGTCAGAAACAAACAAACAAACAAAAAAACAAACAAACACAGGGTAGCTCTTTGTCTTGAGCTGTGTACTTTCTGAAAACCATTTCTCTAGCCTGCACCAAGCCTGGGCTTTGGTGGTGAGGCCCAGAGGTGTAGCTTCTTCAACCAATGCTTGCAAAATGTTTATAGTGAACTCAAATACCTTCCACAGATCACTCTGATTCTCCATCTGATTTCTCCACCAGCTGTTCTCTGCCTGATTCATTGTGCAGATTTCTTTCTGGTGTAGTGGATATTCCCTAGTTACCCACCATAATGCTCATTCTTACAGGTGTATAGCATGTTTGTAATGCTTGTTCATACACTCCCACGGAAAAAAAATCATAAAATACAATCTGAAGTGTAATTTTCCTGAATACTAAATGCTTTGCCCTAAACTTTTAAGATAGTGTATCAGTTGAAGGATGCCAGGAATTACTTCACCTCTTATATATGTACCTGTTATAGATTATGTTCATTTTCAAATTAATTTCAAAGCCAGCTGTGATTTTTGCTAAAAGTAATCCTTGATGGTATTGGTTTAGCAACTACCCTTTAAAAGTTAAAGAGACAATTAGTTGTCTCACCTGAGGAATTTAAAATATAGTGTTTGGATTGTTTATTATGGTTTTACATTTTGAGCTTAAATCTCCTTAATCATATTGTCTATAACGTTTAATAAAGTCTTAGGGGGAAAGGAATGTACTGCTGGACCTTTGAGTGTTTATTTTTCCTTACTTTTGTACTGTAATCATTTAGTTATCTCTACAACGATGCTAAACTAGAAAGGTAGGTTCCTATGCCACAGGGACTTACAGGAAGTTGAAGTTGGGAATGAAAGGACCTATGTAATCCGAATCCCAGAAGACAGCCCCGCTGGCTGCCACTGTTGTCTATTTTGACCCATCAGACAGTGGGATGGATGGGGCACCTGCCAGCTACTTAATGAGGTGAGTCAACTCTGACCGAGCTGGGAAGAAGTCTCTCCTTCAGAGTGAGCACTTCTGAAGCCACACTCCATTTTCCCTTCCTCATGTGGAGAGTTAGGACTTTAAAAGAGGGATCTTTCTTTTGCTCTTTTCCCTTTCTTGCATGTAATTGACACGGTAATTCATATAAAAGAGAGATGGAGAGGAAGGAAGGAAGGAAGGAAGGAAAAAGAAAGAAAGAAAGAAAGAAAGAAAGAAAGAAAGAAAGAAAGAAAGAAAGAAAGAAAACTAAGGGAAGGGGAAAGACAGGAAGGAAGGAAGGAGAGAAAAGAAGAGAAAAGAGAAGAAGGAAGGAAGGCAGGCAGGCAAACAGGCATCTTCTTTAGCCTGTGACATACACTTCAAGTTAGGTTTCCTCACAAAATCTGAAACCTCAGAAATGAGAGAGATGTAAATAATAAGTACACAGATTCAAAGTCTTCTAAGTAATGCTGAAAACAAGGCAGCCAGTGTTCCAACAAGGGCAAGACCTCACTTGTTGTATGCTTTTTAGGACTCTTATCATTGTCAATTTTAGTTTGATGAAAGTACTACCACATGTCAGTGACAATGCCATATGTTCACCAAAAAAACAATTTATTTTCCTTCTGGGCACACAGGAAGACTACATTTCCCAGTTTCTTTTGCAATTAGTTTTGGGCCGTGAGTGCTGGATTCCATCCAGTGAGATGCAAGCAACATTTAGTATGCCACCTCCAGGCCTGGCTGCAGCCTCCCTCCTCCTACCCAATCTGCGACACCTCTCTGTCCCTTATTCCGTACCCTCCAGGACCACAGGATGGTGGCATCACAGCAGAAAGCTTGTGGGTGCCTGAAGACTGTGTGAGATAATGTCCCCTTCCCTGCGACCCTGTTATACTGTGAGAGGGGCAAACAAGGATTAATTATTAGAGATTCAGGGGCTGCTTGTTATAGTGGCTAGCATTACTGACCCCCACTAATTTGCACCATATTAAATCACAGCTGCTCTCTCTTGATTACTTCCTGCCTCACCCAGAGGTTGTAAGGTTCCTAATGTTATAAGGTAAACATTAGGGAAATATTTCATTTACACAAGTGCTCCTTCTGTCTCCCGACCTGCTGTTTCTCCCCTTCATCCCTGCTTCCCCAACACACACACACACACACACACACACACACCTTTCCCTTTACCAGCCCCTTTTTTGGTTTTGAAATGGCAAGCAGGCCTGTCAGCGAAGACCCCTTGGGCTTTAAGGACATCAATCAGCTTCATAGCTACATGTAAAGCTCTTTCCTTCGGGAACATTCTTTTGAGCGTGGAATATATTTTGTTCTCTCCAGTCACAGAGTGAAGTCAAGGATATAGCTAGCTGCTTGTCATAAGCCTGAATGAATAAGAAGGAGAAATTTTATATCCACTGCTGTCTGTCACTTTCTCTTTTGAGCGTCCACTCCACCTGAATTGGGGCATTAATCTAGCAACTACTTGGTGGTCACCACTAATGCATGAGATTTTAGGAAAGGGACTCACACGTATTTCCTTTTTATCCTCAGTATTTGGCACCTATACTTACATTATAAACCAGGAAACGAATCGGCTTTGACTCTGTCAAGAGGAATTAGGGCAATTTCATGGGACAGGGACAGCAGTCTGGCCTCTCTCTTCATTCATGGTTATTTGAATCCCAGATCTGATTCTTAAAGGAAATGAAATGTTAAATAGAAATACCACCTTTTATTCCACCATCACATAACTTATTTTTTTCCTTGTCTCAGACGAAGAAGGAGGAAGAAAAGAGAGAGGTAAAAGAAAAGAAAAGCTTGTTAGGAGGCCCATTTTCCTTTCAAAGCAGAAAAAGAGGTCTCAAATGCTTACAAAATCTGCCCCTTACAACTCTTATTTATAGTAAGCAGTGTAGCAGAGTTTGGTGGAGGAAATGGAAAAAGTACCAGAGCAAAACTTGCATTTGCTAAGTACAAATGTAAGACTACAGTTTCCACCTTCATTTTCCAGTGTTAATTTTTGAAATCCCCATAGTAGGAAATCCACTTGAAATATGTTTGCCTTTGGATCTATTTTTAAATGAACAAATCTTAGTGCTTCTGGTATATGTATGTACTAGAGACAGTCTTAACCTAAGACATTAAGAGAGGAGCCTGGGGGCAATTTATCAATGACAGAGCCCAACACCAGAAGAGAAATTGTAATGGCTTTTTAACAAAGGTTCTATTTTTAAGACCTAATTGGCTTATCCACTGGGATTATTTCTGGTATTAAAATTTTTTTAAAGGGATTGTTCCAAGAAATTCAGACAGGATGTATGGTAAAAATCATCACTAAGGTGATACAACAGTAGTAAATATTTATTGATGCAAAATAAAAAGCCCTAGAATATCTGGGGACTTGCCTGCTATGGTAGTGAGTTAGAGAGACATCACAAATAAGGCCTGCTTTTGTCTTTCTAATTGCAACCAGAGAAATAAATGCAACCTCTAGACTCGTCAGAACATCCAATAGGACCCATAACGTGTCCCTTGGGGATTTGGTCAAACTCCTGTCTACTGATTCTTTACTTTCTTTGACCTTCCCACTCTTCTTTCCTTACCCTGTTGGCCTTTCTAGCTGCTCATGCATGGTATTCCTTCATTTTCTTCATGTTCTCACTGTCATTTTAGTCCTTCTCCATCACTCAGAATTTCTCCACATCCACAATATCAGAAGCCCAATGACAAGTTAGAAATGGATAAACTGAATGATGGTGCTCTGCCAGATTCCTTCCAGCCCTTTAGAGACCCCAACCTATCAGTCTTCCTCTCCTGTGCATATATAGGGTATACATACCCTATGTTTTTCTCTCTTTCTTCTATTACTGTGTATATGTAGGTAGAAGTATCTTCTATCTTATAGGACAATCATGTCTTGGAAGCAAAGGTCCTATTAGCTCTGGTACTATACCTCTTAATCTTCCTTCCCTCAAAGACTCATCTGAATTCACTGTCTCTACTAGCTTGCCTTCCATTTATCCTCAATCTACTAAAATTCAAATCCTGGCTTCCATCTCCACCACTCCATTGAAACTGCTCTTCCTAGGATGCCAAGATTTCCACATTATCCATGTCCATGGTCATAAAGAATAAGCTTTAAAGCAGGAGGCATCTTCCAGGACTACTTGTGGGAGAAAGAAGTCCTTGGTGGTTCCTTATGAAGAGGTAATCATGGTCTGGGTGCCATATTGCCTTGCCTCCCTGACTACAGCTGACTGCATCCAGAGGTTAAGAACATACAAGTAACCCAAGAGTTTCACAATCTATGGACTATGAGGTCTTTCTCCATTTATAAAAATGAGGATGAATTAGACCAGTTGTATTTTCTCCTTGAAAGGCCAGTAGAGATAGTATATGGTTGAGGAGCCAAAGCATGCAGATCTCCATAGAGAAACAGAGAGTTAGGGCTGATGGCAGGAAGCCTGAAGAAGGATCATGGTGCCTCCTCTGTGTTCTTGTAGTACCTTCAGGAGGCAACAAGTTATCCTGATTTGCAAGAGTTGTGTTATATCCTGAACAAACTTCTGCTTTCTAAACTGTATTGGAAAACTCTACAGGAATACAGTTCCTCTTCTCTAAAAACGTGGGTTCTTATGTCCTTCATTTTCTGTGTGTACTTGCCATAAAGCCACTGTTGCTTAAGAAACCTTGAATGAACATATGCTTTGCTAGCAAAAAGCTTACATGAGTACTAGAGACAACTAGCAATCATCTTATTTTTGTGCTTAGGTGATAGAAGTCTTCTTGGTATTCCTCCTATTTATGTGGCTATCTCTTTTCTTTCTTTCCCACCATCTCTGTGTGCTTCTGCACACAATGGGGTTGATGAAGAATGCCCTTAACAACCTCCTCAGCTTTAAAACTGCTGTTTGTATGAGCCATTGACTCAAATGGAAGGATCTGTGTAAGAACCTGAGGAACCAAATGTTGGTATTTGATTGAGCTTATCCTTTAATTGAGCATATCGTAGGTTCTGCTGATGAGATGAAACCCAGTTATTTTTTTTGTTTCATCTGTGTGTGTGTGTGTGTATATGTATATATATATAATATAGTGTCACCATTGCTCATTTTAATTTGTTCAAACTAAGGGAAAGAAATATTAGCATATATGGTAGAAAATAATAGATTTATGTAAAATATACACTCAGAAGGAAAATTAGAGATTGAAAAAATAATATGAGCTAAAATTTATTTAGCACTCAAAATACTGAAGGCACCGGTAAGCGCTTTATAAACATTATCTTTTAAAAATCTTTATAACAACCTTGTTGATAGGTAAGAAAACTGAGGCTCTGAGGTGGTTTAGTCACCATGTCAGGTGACAGAACCAGGATTTAAAATCAGGTATATTCATTTTCAAAATCATATAATAGTAATAATACTGCCTATCAATTTTACCTCACTAAGTTCAATATGCTCAGTTTCCAAATAAGAATACTGAGTCCTAGAGGTGTGAAACAGCTTTTTCAAGGACACATAGTTGGTCAGGAACAGAGTTAGGACTAGGCAGGAATTACCATGGAGCATCTTCACTTGTCATTGAAATATATGTCTCCTAAAGACAGATATCAATGAGTAAGAAAGACAAGTCTAGGAGGTGAGCAAAGTCAAGTCACATGCTTTCCTTTTTGCTTGGCTTTGGGATGGCCTGCATTCTGTTTCTTATAAAATCTCCAAGAGACAACAATTACACTATGGGAAGGAAAACAGTCTATTTGAATGACACATAGAAGAGATATTTTTGCATAAAAGCAAGGAATTGGGCCACTTATAGCCTCTTAAAGATCAAAAGGCCCTTGCAGGAATGTTATTCCTCACTGCCAGTTTCTTACCCCAACCCACAGCTGACTGACTTCCTTATTAGGCTTGGACAATGGAAGGGCAAAGAATTTAAATCAAAAAGTCTTTGTGAAACTGCAGAAGAGTAAGGTTTAGGAAATGGAGGCAATGTCCCCAGGGAGCATGGCTGGACGTAGACCATGGTCTGGAAGTAGACCTTGGGCAGTGAGGGAGGAGATGTGCCCAAGAACAGAGATGCCTCTGTGCAGATAATCCAGACTTGGCTGAACACAGTTTTTACAAATCTAAGTCTTCTTAGTTTTCCAGATGGCCATTCCCACTTGTTCAGACTGTCTGGGCCCCTGCGGCTGGATATCTCAAGTCTTCTATCAGCTGGTGATGTCGGGGTCAGTCTTCAGATGCACCTAGGAATCAACAGCTCTCTCGGGCCTGGAATTCCTCTGTGATTTGAGCCCCCTTGCTGCCCTCACCTACTCCAGTGCATCTCCTGCTGACAAACATGGTTTGCTGAGATAAACTAGTTTGCGGTTGCTAGGGACATGTAGTCAGATAGCCCCTCCATCACAGTTCAAACTACCCCCAAGTTAGACTCATCAGACTACTGAGCTTCTATCTGGATGTCCAACCTCTTCCTACAGACTCTTCCTCAAGGGCCCATAGTCCTTTCCTAATTTTCTCCTATTGACTATTTTAGTTACATGGCCTGATCCTTGAGTAATTTACTTGTTTCTACTAAGAAATGGAGTAATGTCCTCCAGACTCCACCTGCCTTGGCAATCTGCCCTCTTCTTCCTCAACAGTTTTGGTTTATTGAAGATCTATCATGTAAGGCCTCACATCAAGATCTCTGATTCTATAGCATTATGCATCAAATCATATCCTTGTTCTTTGGAGATGAATATAGGATTGGCCTATGGCTTGTCAATGATCTTCTCCAACTCATGAGCTTATACAGAAGTGAAGTCACCATAATAGCAGATAAGCTACTGCTGTTTCTATTGTCACCATTACTGATGAGCATCTTCTGGGTGATGGGCATTGTGCTAAACGCTTCACATATATGAACACGCTTAATCTTTACAACTGTAAGAGATGTGTAGTAGATATCTTTCTTACTTCCTTTCTCTAGATGAAGAAGTTGACATATGCAGAATCAAAGCCAGAGATTGCTGACTGCTGGGCCATGGCACCACATGGTGAATAGGTTATGAGTAATCTAATCATCTCACTCCTTAAGGTACCTGCGACAGACAGTCTGGTCCCTGCCTCAAGTGGCCCCATTTATTTACTCCAGGGCTCTTATCTCAGCATTTTTACAAATATTATCACTTTTCACTGATTCCATGACATTAAAAATGGTTTGGTTAAGTGGTGGAGCAACTCTGAGTTCAAATCTGTGGAAATCAGTACCTGATCTCAAGGTAAATGTTCATAATTATGTTTTTCCTAACAAAACCAATAAAAGGGGAGGGAGCAATAAAACCAGGCTACAATTCTCCAAGGGTGGGCATTAAAAAGCAACATTAATGAGAGCCACCAGAGTTTCTCTAATTTTATAAAGTTTAGAGAACAGAGTAATAGCGATGAGCAAAGAGGAAAATCAGGTTGAAGAGGGAAGTTACAGTGATGATGGTTTAAAAGAGAATGCTGTGGCTTTCTTGAATGGAATCTCAAGTCTTCAAAGAAGTCCCCAGGAGGAAATTACTCTGAACATTCATACAAGTATGGACAGGATAAAGTAGATTTAAAGCAGGATGGATTTGGGGTTGAACATCTGCAATTTTTTACCATAAGTTTGATGAAATGTACTGGCTACTCAGGACCACCTGGAACCCTTTGAGAACAAAACCTCAGCAGTGTGGAAAGGGTTCAGACACACCCCCTTCTTAAAAGCTGGAATTTGGTTTAAAATATCTAGTTGTAGGTACTTGTAAACTTGAACAATTTTTAACCTTTTAGTTTTCTTTTACAGACAAAAGATCTTATTAAACTTAATGATTTTCACTTGGATGCTTGATATTTGAGGGTCTGGAAGTATATCTATCCATTGCTTCTAGGAGTTTCCCCAAGTGCTTTCCAAGGTGCATGCACTATTTAAGGAGCCTTTTCTTCTCACTGCTGTATTTGTGGTGTTCTTCTCTGAGGCTTCTTAGATGACGTGTCACCCATGCATAATGATCTTAGACTGAGGCAAAATAACACCCTCATTTCATGCTCCTCCAATAGCTTGATAACACACGTGGAATCATTTAATATGTCCAAAAGGAAAGCACTAACATTTTTATATTAAGAAGTAGCCCAAAGGAGTATGTACTCTTTTCACAAGGACATAAAACAAACGACAACTGCCATTAAATCAACTATACAGAAGAAATATTGATTTCTGACACTGGAGGCATTAATAATTTCCTAGGCTGGGTTTACATTTGGATGATACCAAAGTGATAGCTCCCCAAATGGTTTGCAAGAACTTGAACTCTGGAGAAAAGCTTTGAGAAGCCTCAAGTCCATCTCAGAGTTTTTTCTATACCCTCATGGCCATACAGCTTGCACACACACACACACACCCCTCTCCACGTGAAAGCAAGTCATCCTGCTTTGAGGTGTTGTCAGCTCATGGGTTGTCAGCTTGGCTTGAAGTGGAGAACCCCGAACACATTTAGGCTCCCAGGCAGTGAACCAGCAAATGATTTTCTTTCTAACGAAACTGAAGGAAGAAAACTGTTCATGTCTGGTTTGATGAATGAGTTATTCAGAAGCAGTGAGTTCACCACTTTTGGCATCCAGAAATTGGTGAAGGCCCATATAAATAGTAAACAATGCTTTTTTGGCTTTACACCCCAACTCAAACAGTATGTTACATGCAGCCAGCCAGACTCTGCCCTTGGACACACCCAGATGAGTCCCACTGTAGTCAATGAAAACTATGAGAGAATTTCAGGGGAGTAAAGTAGGATGTGGGGGGGCTCTACATGAAGGTCTGATGGCAGCATTTGAGCCCAGAGTCTGGCTCAATGAGTTGGATTCATATGCCTTTAAACACCATGCCTTTTTTCTCTGCACTATGTTAACTAGCATGCTTTAAGCAGGCATGGGAAAACTGATCCAGGAGCCAGTGAGTCCTAAAACTGTCCAACTGACTGAAGTCATACTATAAAAAGACACAGTCATTTTACTTCTGATGTGTGCTTTCGTGTAGACATATCAAGCTGACCACAAATAAAAGTGAAAACAGATCCAGAATAAGTACAGCAAACAATGGAAAACAAATGGATCCTGGAGTTCAGATGAAAAAGACTGGTTTTGCATGTGCCCATGTTCTGCTGCTTTCTCCCCCTAAAAATGTTTTCTTAACATTTCTAGCATTATTAGTGGAATTTAATTATTCCACATGGGTGCAAAATCCATCCCATGGTGCCAACATTTGTTTTCTGTGCTCAAAAGCTGGGAGAGACACAGTGAACTTCTACAGCAATGGCCCTGATCTTTTATTGTGGCAATTTGGACTCACTGTTCACCCATGGGAAGGTGGGCAGCATTCAGAACATATAAATAACAAGGACTCTGTCCTTGAGTGCCTTCTCGTGTTTTCTAACAGAAGCTTATACTTAAGATATCCAGTCCCTGAATAACCTGCAATATTGATTACACTGAATGAATGTTTCTTGTTGAGAAGAGCAAATGGCCTAGACAGTGATAATCCTAAAAGGAAAGTGGACATCAGGCATGTAGAAATGGATGCAGGGAGAGGAGCAGCATCTCCTTGATTCCTTCTGTTAAAGCTCACATTATCTGAGATGTCCTTATTAAGCATCTAGTATGTGCCAAGTACTTTTCTAGGTGCTACAGAGATAGCAGTTGATAAGAATGCCAACTGTCTGCTCTCATGCCGCTGGCATTCTATCTGGAGTGGAGAAAATCAGTACACCAATATTTCCCTGTTCATTTATGCACTTGCTTAAATTGTTGTTAAGCACCTTCTCTCTAGTTTTATGTCCAATGTTATATTTACGCACAAGGTGTATGATGCTGCCAATATTCGTAAGCGTTGGGAAGACAGGAAGAAGTCTCCTCACTTTTCTCTCTGGGGCAGTGATCAGTTCCTAGGTGATTATGATCAGCACATTGGAAACAATGAATAAAACACCACTGACTCACAATCCCATACTCCATTCTGTCACCCTCTATGATGGACTGGTTTTCATGTGGACTGCTTTTCATGTGGAAAGTGAATGAAATTTGTATTGTGTAGCTGATCTTTCTAGATAATGGATTAAAAAAGTAATATAAATCACTCTTTTCCTCTTCTTCCAGAAGCAAACGTAATTCAGTGTACCACCCTTCCCACTATGGATTGTAACAATATGTTTTCTACTCTTGAATAAAAATAGCACTTGAGTATATACTAAATACAATAGCTCAAATGTGCTAGAGATGGTATTTAATTTTCTATATGATTTTCTTCAGAACTACTATTTGATTTCTTTAGCTTACCCAAATAATCCATCCCTAGTTGCATGATCATTTGTGTAAGTCTCTTTATAGTTGTCGAAATCAGTAACAAGAGTGTATACTATTTTTAAAGGTTCAAAAATATTTTATTTTGGAAGATGGACTCTTGTTTCCTTCTGGAGGATGGAATAAGAAGCCACAGTGTGAGGGAAGGGAGGACCACAGCAAATACAATGATTTTCTTAAGATTTAAATGGTACTACATCAAAAACTAATGATGTACCAAACGGTGACTAACATAAAATAATAAAATTTTTAAAGTTTCTTAAAAAGATTTAAATGACAATGTTTTTTTTTTTTTGAGGCTTATAGGCAGATAGTTAAGGACATGGTCTTTGGGGTCAGAAAAAAAAAAAAAAAAACTGGCTTGACTCCTGCTCCACACTAGTTGTATGATTTTAAACATAGGTGAGACTCCCTAAGATCAATCTTCCCATCAGTAAAATGGAACATTTTACTTATAAAGCTGTTGTGACAATAAAATGGAACAATACCTATAAATGCTTTAATGCAAGATCTGGCATAGCTGTGAGTACTCTATAAATGGTCGCTTTTTTTTATTATTACTATCGTTGTAATCTTATTACTGAGACATGTCATGAAGCCACATGGAGAATCTTGTTTGATTTTGACCAGGAGCAGCAAGGAGAAGAAGAAAAGGAGTGAATTATAATTTAAAAAGCTTTGTTTTCCAAAAAAAATTATGATGAAAATAAAAATCCATATTTTATTCTATTTCATTATTGCTAGCTAGTTGGAATAGGTAAATACAGAATTTTTTTTAAGAAACATGTAAACAATTCCCAATTTCTCATAATCAGCGAATGAAAGCATAATGGAATCATAAGTACTCTTAAAATTTCAATCAAATTTCTTATTGTCGCTAACACAAAGTGGAACAAAAAAGTAAATAAAATCCAGTCATTTATATATATCATCTGGTGCAAGACAGGCTAAACTCTGGAGAATAGGAAGGGGGGTGATTATGCTTAATATCCCCACTTTCAGTTCCAAATGTGCAAGAGGTTGGCGCTTCCATGTTGTGATTTCTACCAGCTATCCATGAAAAGTGCTGTTACTCAAGGGACAGAAGAAATGGGCAGTGGTTTTCTGGTTGGGTACACTGCATGAGCCTGGTGAAATTCATGGCTTCTGTACATCCGCATTTGATGGGAACTGAGTGATCCTTTCTGCTCCCCATCAAGCTCACTGCTCACGACTTGCAATCACCAGGACTCACCAGGAAAGGCGTTTACAAGGCTTTAAAGATGACAAAGGGAAACTTGTAAGGATTTTATAGTCTGAACAGAAAACCTCATCCATAATGAAGGAAAAGAGGGATCAGAATAGATAGTAAATACAGCCCCAGCAATAGAAGGAGACTTTTGAGGTTTTAAAATCTTGTTTTGGTGATGATCAAATTAAAAAGTCAGAAAGGAAACCATATGACAGTAAGCAACTGCATGTGTGTGTGTGTGAGAGAGAGAGAGAGAGAGAGAGAGAGAACGCCAGCTGACACCACTGAGGAAATTTCCATAGGGGACAGAAAAAAAATCCCTTCATCCATTCTCTATAACCCTGCCTCTCACAGCATATCTTCAAGTCATTTGTCTAGTCTAGTTTGAAATGACTAAGTGATGCAGCTTCCAAAATGTTCCCAGCGAGACCATTCCACAGTCTACAAAATTTCACTGTTTCCTCTTATTTAGCTTAATTTTATTCCACTTCAATTCACTGTTTCTATTCAATGGGGGTGGGGGAGTTCGTCTGTTCTTTAAATTCATGTCACAGAAAACAGTTTCTGTTTTCTTTTCACTTTAATGATTGGGTTGAATCCTCTGTAGCTGTGCCTAACATTGGCTTGAAGGGACGCAAGACGATATGCGGATTGTTTTCTTCAAGAGAGAGCTAGATGGGCTGGTTAGTGGGGACAAACCCTCATCCAGTAAAATTGCAAGGGTATTTTTAGTTGTATCCACCCTGGCCCATGGGGGCCTTAAGCACATCTGATAAGCCACAGATGACCTTTAGGGTTGTTGTTTTTTTTTTTTCCTCCCATTCTTATGTCCAACGTCTATAGGCAGGAGTTCAAAGTTCAGCCCTGTTTGAAATGTCCCACAAGCTTTTATTTCTAAACTGACTTCCTCAGAGGAGTACACTGCCATCTGCTGTACCTTCCAGAAGAAGGGGCATCATCTTAAAAAAATCAAGTATTCATGTTCATGGTTAGGAGCTTTAAGATCATGGTCTATCTCACTATTGCCAGCGTCTCCAAAGCCCTCCTTCATTGCCCGGGTGAAAACTGGCCATGAAGGTGAACTTGAGTGCTGCAGCGTTCCTTACATGGCACACATCCACAAGATAGGAGAGATGTTCAGGCTAAAATTTTTGTATCTTTCTATCCTCTTTGAAATCATCCCAAGACTGTGGGAAAAGGGCACAAATCTCTCACAAATCTGAAATATTTCTCAGACACCCTCAAGATACTTTGAATTATTTGGGAGTGCTTACATTCATGTAGCCCCAAAGCTCCAAGGCTTGATGGATCAGGAATTTTTGTAGGTGAGGGCAAAATTAATAAATGCCTCAGGTGATTTGCATGCATGATAAAGAGTACAAAAGGTTTTGGTCATTGGGACTCTATCCAAGAGAGGGTTCACAGATTTTTACTATGTTTCCCCTTCCTCCTATACGCTGTCTTCCCCTTTCAGCTATCTGTACTTAGAATGGAAAGTCACTCTGTATAGACGAGCTGATCTGACTCACATGAACCAGACTGTCTACTACCGCTGTGTTGATTGCCCTTGATCATGTTAGCAAGGTGTTCCAACCTGAAGCCAGCCACCACTTACTGGGGTTTGTGACCCCACCCAAGCCCCCTGTCTTGGTTTCCTCAAACCTCAAACAGTAGTAATCATTGCACCTCCCCTACTCTCGGGCTGGTGTGTAGATTACAAGATTCAATTCACTAATATTGGAGTGTTTAAAATAAAGCCTGAAATATAGTAAACACTCCATAATTGTGGACAGTGGACATTTAGGACCCTGTGGCTCCAACTTCAAGGCACGATCTAGAAGCTTCTGTATATCCTGTATACCTTCCTGGGTAGAAAAAAAAAAAAAAAGGAAGGAAGTAGAGAAACTTGTATCTATGGTGAGCAACAGAGAAAAAAAAAAGATAGAAAAATAGAGAAATTGGTCTCTGTGGTATCCATCATGATCAGCAAAGACCTCAAAAGGCCACAGTACAACTCCCCTGCCCATCTGTGCCCCAGATTATACCCACTCTCATCGCCCAGGGCAGGGGTGGTCAGCGAGAGGACCCAGAGCCCTGTGGCATCCATCCTTCTTTGAAGAGAATGGAGTAAGTCCTATCTTTTGGCTGGCTGGGCAAGTATGAATCTGGACATTCATGACAATGAGTCTTGAATGTCAGAAATGAAAACAAACGTCTGCCCAGGGCACAATGTCATTTTCCAGGCCCATGGTTCCTGGAGCCACCACAGTACTTGTACTACAAAAGGATTTTCCTTTGCACAAAAAGATTCTGCATAAAACCTTGCTGATTCTCCGGAAGGTAGCCCTTCCAAAATTTGTTACCTGGCTCTGTCAGTGACAGGTTTGTTATGGTAATGACTTTCTCACGGCAGGTACTCAGCATTGTGCTTGTTTCACTAATTCCCCTCACCGCATTTTCCAGCCTAGTGCCAACCGGAAGACTTCCCCATGCCAGGTTTTCTGAAGATTAATAAATTGACCGCCATAATCCTTACTGCTTCAACTGACAAATTTAATAAGTGGCAGGATGTGAAGCCCGGGTTCCCTGATGGGATTGCTTTTTGTTCTGTTTTGTTTTTATTTGTTTGTTCATTCGTTTTTTGTCTTCAACAAGTTGTACAGAGCAGCACTTCTGAGACATGGTCAAGTGCTATAAACCTAATCCTTAACAATTTCCCCCTCTGCCCAAATAACCTCAATATTTTTTGAATGGTGAAGTGTTTCACCTGTCAAGCATCAACCAATCAACACTTGTCCATCCCTTGCTCTGTCTTTTCTTCTGGTTGTTTAGGTAATTTTCTTAAAAACAAACAAACAAACAAACAAAAACTTCTGATAACTTTTCAAAGAAAATATACAGGATGCTTTTAGTATGCTTTCTTTAGAAGGTTTCAAATGTAGTATGGTATTCCTAACCAAAACTATCAATATTTTTCAATAACCCTGATGTTAGTTTTTTTTTTTTTTAAAGGTTTGATTTGAACATTTAGATAAATAAGAGGACCAGTTCTAAAAGGATCTAAAAGGCCTCATGGTACACAAGAGGGTTGGCTCAAGATGCCCTTCATGGGAAAAGCAGCTCTGGGGGACTTTCAGCCTTTTAAATGTGATTAAAGATGTGTATGCATTATATGTTAATTAAAAAATTAAAAATTTATATTTAAAAAAAAGGAAAAAAAAGATGTGTTGCGGGGGCACCTGGGTGGCTCAGTGGGTTAAGCCTCTGCCTTGGGCTCAGGTCAGGATCCTAGGGTCCTGGGAGCCAGCCCCATATTGGGCTCTCTGCTCAGCAGGGAGCCTGCTTGCCCAACCCCCACCTACCTCTCTGCCTATTTGTGATTTCTCTCTCTCTGTCAAATAGATAAAAATCTTTTTAAAAATTAAAAAAAAAGAAAAAAGAAAGATGTGTGAGGGCCCAGGACCTACTCTGCCTTGAAGGAATCCCTTTCCCAGAGGGGCTGTGGGTTTCCTCAGCCCAGAGTATTTGGCCTCTACCAAAGCAAAGAAATCCATCAACGGAGTCTACTGCTATCTTCCTAAAGCGATGATCTATAAGGATTTATAATGGTACAATGTACTGTAACTCATAATTAGGAACGACGAGTTATTATGTATTTGTGAACCTAACATTCTGGGGTAGAGCCCATCTAACAAAAATGACTTAAAGAAAAACAAAACAAAAAATAAAGAAATCAACATTTATTTGTGAAATGCTAATTATGTCAGCCAGTATTTGGGGGATCTTAGCTATTTTACTTCCTTGGATCATTGTGATAATTATGCGAGCTCGGTATCATTTCCTGGGCTTTAAGGTAAGGTTTATGTTGTTCAGAAAATTTAAGTAGCATGCACAAGGCATAAAGAACACAGAGAAAATAAGTGGTGGCATTTGAAACTTACAGCATTAAAGAAAACGTGATATTTTTATTTAAAATCCAAGATACCAACATACTTTGAAATACTAGCCACTAGCAAGAAGATATATGCTAAAACTGGTTAAAACTTCACCTCTTATTTTGATTAAAGCTATGTCAGCAAGCAATGACTCCTGACTTTATCTCTTATTACTGTTAACAACCATTGCCTATGTCTTTTCTATATCTTGATGTTCTAACTCAGCAATCCTAAACAGATATTTTTATTTTACTTATATTGAATCAGGTATACAGTTCTCAAAGTATCTTACAAAAAGTATCTTACACCACTTTCTTTTTTTAATACAACAGAATTTATCAAAGGGGCCAGGATAATTTCTTTGTCATAATTAATTGATTTTACACAATCATTCATTGAACATATATATTTATGGACCCAGGTCTCAAGAAAGGGGCTGGGGATAAAAGATAAGTAAAATATGGGTCTACACTCAAAAGGCCCCTGGGTAAAAGGGGGAGACATAGTAGAAATTATAACACATTTTGATAGATCCTAGAAAATGTACCTGCATAGAGGTGTAAATTGGTTTGGAGAACGTGTGTGGCTGGAGATTCCATCAGAGTTGCTGATGCCTGAATTCTGAAGGAGGAATTAGGGATGTCTTGGTGAACATGATGGGGGTGCACACATCGAGCTCAGGAGCGTAATGTAGCAATATGTTTAAGTGGCTTACACATATGGGAGTGGACCAAGGCAACGAAGATGGATGGGGTCCTAGTTGTGAGGTCTTCATAGTCCAGGAATTTAAGTTCTAACCTCAATACAAAGCCCACGCATGGTACAGATTTAATACTGAGATGCTCAGAACCCTAAAAATACCCACCCCTTGCATTATCCCTTCTAAGCAAAGCAGTCCCTGGTCATTCTTTCTGGATTCCATGCCTTTTATCATGTGACCCCACAAGCCTGACAATGATAAGCCAGGCTGAGAATCAGTGTCTGACCCAAATATTGGACATGAGAAGGTCTACAGGCCCGTAAGGTAGATAGGATAGGGAATTTAGGAATGGAGAAGAAGCGATACATATAAAAGTGTGTAAGAGCATATTTGTCTTAGAATGGAGGGCTCTGTTGATTGAACAGATGTGAATGATGGAGAAGAAGCACCTTAGAGATGACTGCTATGTTTCCAGCTACAGTGACTGATAGGGCTGACAATTCAGGGAGTAAACACAAGAGGAGGAAGAGATTTCAGAGGAGAGACAGAGATACCTTGAGTTAGGAAACTGAAATAGAATAGCGATGTATTGTGAAGAGAGTAGTCATGTTTTTTAAATGAAAATTTGATTTCTAATTGCTCAATAGGCAGTATTTTTGTGGGAAAATGAGGCAGGTATTTCAACTTGTGTTATCACTACAACTATGAAGTGCTGTGTTCTTAAGTTAAATACTGAGGTCAAAGGTTAGTTTTATGGTGAAAAGATCAATTCCTGGTATGCTATTTCATAAATACTAACCTAAAATGCATGGTATTAAACCTTACATCACCTACTCTCCTCTCCATCCTATTAGACATGTCATCGTAAGACTTAAAAGAGCTCCTCTGGATACCCCAGAGACCACAAATTGAGGAAAGTTGGCCATGCCCAGTAGAAAATGCTTTTTCAGAAATGTCCTAATCCTCTTACTATTTTGTGCATATCCCAATTAACCCTGACTCTACCCTGCCTTGTTCCTTGGACATTCAACTTCCAGGCTGCCCTTGGCTTGTCTCCAGGGACCAGCCTCTGGCTCATCTATTGGTGACATCCACTCACTGCCACCCTTGGGTTGTGCCCAAACTACTGGGGTGACCAGTTGGCTCCAGACTTCAAGTGGTTTAGATTCACTGCATAAGGTCAAACCCTTTCTCTAAAATGGTGAAGATATAAAAAAGAATATAATCTTGGTGATAATGGTGACAGATAGTGACCATACTTAAAGGGGTGAGCATTGAATAATGTGTAGAATTGTCAAATCAGGATTTGTACACCAGAAACTAATATAACATTGTGTGTTAACTATGCTTCAAGAATAATAAATTTTTTTAAAAGATATGACCTATAGCTATACCTGCTGTAGGAGACGCTATAGCTTAGCAATTAAGGCCAGGGTTATGGTGTCCGAAACAAAACAAAACAAAACAAAACAACTGGGTTCAAATTCCTGATCTGCCATTTCTAATGTAAGATCTTGAACAGATTACATTAGTTTGTTCCTTCCCTAAGCCTCACGTGTAACAAGGATGATAACAGACTCTCCCTCCTAGCTTTGAGGTACAAATAAAATACAGTATGTGCACAGTAATGAACTTGGTATCTGACAGAGGGTAAAAGCTCCATGTTTCTTCTTTTCTTTTCCACTTTCTTTATTATGAATTATCCATAATATTATTTTTGCTAGTGCAAATGCTGTCAATTTGCCATCTATAAAGCACCATCTCAGAAATGCTTAGCTCACAGCTTAGCCTTCAATTAGAAGTTCTTGCCTTAAAATATCTATAATGTTCTCATCCTTTTTGAATACCTTTGTATATATCCACTTGTTTTAATAGGGATTGATGACTAAATGGGACACCAACACTTGGATTCCAAACCCAGTATTCACCCTTGCTGCCCTATTTCAATGCTAGTAGATGATGTCATGAACTGACTCTTTAGAGGACTCAAGGCACTGTTTTTTTTTTTTTTCCTCTGAAAGGTATTTGTTGTACACAGAAAGAGAAAAGGAAATTCTAAAGGAAAAGAACTTTGAGGTCTAGGATCCAAAGGGGTTTGTTATAAACAACTGAGAGTGTTAAAAAAAAAAAAGAAAGAAAGAAAAGAAAAGAAGAAGAAACATCTAGAGGAGGTCAAAAAAGTACCTCGACAGAACCCTTTTCATTTATATTGTTTCAAGTAAAAATATCACATATTCAAAATGTTCCTATTAATTTTCATATGCTGCCCTCAGTTAGTGTGTTTGACTATTTCCCTTCATAATGTTTTGGCACAAAAATGTAAATAACATTGTGCTTCACCTTCCCAAGTCCTCACAGTCCATTTTCTGGGCAATAGTGGGAAGAATACACTAACAGTCAGAAACTGTGCACATTCTGCTGGTTGAAATCCAAAAGTAGTTTTTTAAAAAGTTTTCTGTCACAACTTGTTCTTGGGAGTTTTTTCCCTGCCAACTAAAAACTATGATTTTTTTCAGGAGAGTACAAACCCTCTTAAATATCAAACAAGATGACTATGTCACTGCATTGATTTGGATGGAAGCCCCATGAAAACGTTGATTTTCTATGTCAGGTCAAGATCTGGAACCTTTGCTTTTCTACTTCAGATTTTATTTTCCTTGAAGAACTTCTGGAGTTTTCCTATTTAACTGCTTTTGGGAAAAAAGCCAACTTTCCTTTCATTTAGTGAAAGAAGACAGGCTCCAAACGCATTTCAATTTGAGGATGGGGTACTACTGGAAATAGTGTCACAAGGAGCTATTTACAAAATGTTTCATTGTGATGATAAAGAGGAAGGGAGAGTTAGAAGAACCATGTTCTAGTCTTGGCTCTCCTGTTAACTACCTCTATGGTCTTAGGGAAGCCATTTTTACCTCTATGCCAGCTTTCCTCAAGTGCACCTCAAGGAAGTGCTGTGTTATCCCACCCTCAGAGATGCACAACATAATATTCACACTGCACAAGTTCTTCAGTGAGGAAATCTGTCACTTTGTTTAAACCAATGTTTCTCAAGCTTATTTGACCACGTAAATACAAAATCCATGTTCTATGGAAATCACTTTGGGAAACACTACACCAGGTATACATTTACTCATCAGGAAAAAGTGATGAGGGTATTAGAAAAACATATATTAAGATTCCTGTAAAATTTTGTACTGCTTGATTGCTAAAAAAATGTCTGTGGTATGAAAGGAGAATTAGAGAATGAAAAAAAAATTCTCAATTTCATTTTACAGAGAACATGAAACTTCTGTTTATGGAAATATGGTGGAGTAACTATCATGGAAAAACCCTCTTGACCTGAGACATTTTAAAAAGTTAGGATATATTTTGTAAATGTTTTAAATGTATGGCTGTGTTAACGAGAAAGTAAAAGAAATCCTTGCGTGGTGGTGAGGGGTTGGGACTGGGGTTAGAGAGCGAGGACCCAACAGAGATAGAAAATCATAAAAAGTTAATTAAGTAATTTCTGAAGTAAGCAGGTGCCCCAAGACCATCTACCAGTGCTTATTGACCTAAAACTGTGGAAAAACAGAAGACATAGCCTATGGGCTATACAAGGTAAAAAGTCATATTTGAGACCCCCAAAGTAAAGTTGAGATGTTACATCCCCCCTAAAAAAAAAAAATGTGAGAACTCAGCAAAATGGTAAACTGGAAATAAAATCCACCTTGCATGGAAGAATGGCAAGAAAAATTCTGCCTCACTCTGATTCTGATGAAGACTGACAAAATAATTTCCTTGAGAATGTATAATCACATATATAGTCTTCATACAGATTTGGAGCTTGGATTCACCCCTTTTTGAAAATCACAAAAACTATAAGGAGAGCTGTATTTTAAAAAACCATCAGTGTGGAAGTGTCATAGATGTCTACCAGAAACCAACACAAAGGAATATGCTGTCAATCTAGGCGTGAAAATTTCTGACAAAGTTCCAACAAACATAACACATGAAATAAAATGCACCTGGCAATAAGTCACCATAAACTAGACAGAGCAAAACAAAGGAAGAAAGAATCAGATATTCAAATATTTCAGATATTAGATTATCAGATCCAGCATATTAATAGAGTTAAAGAAATCAAAGGAAGGGGTGCCTGGGTGGTTCGGTCATTAAGCATCTATCTTCGGCTCAGGTCATGATACCAGGGTCCTGGGATCGAGCCCCGCATCAGGCTCCATGCTCAGCAGGAAGCCTGCTTTTCCTCTCTCATTCCCCCTACTTGTGTTCCTGCTCTCACTGTCTCTCTCTGACAAATAAATAAAATTTTTAAAAAAAGAAATAAAAGGAATAATCAAAGTTGTAAGGAAAAAATAAAAGCCTATTAGGATAATCAGAAATATCCGGAAACATAGCTTCTAGAAGTAAAAAATAAAATCATTAAAATAAAAACTCAATGGAAAGACTAAACATTATCAGACACAGCTGAAGAGGCATTTAGTCAGTTGCAAAATAGAACCGAAGATACTACTCAGCATGCAATAAAAGGAACAAGGAGTTGAAAAATGTGAAAGAGAAGTGAAAAGATGTGAAAAAATCAAATGGCAAGGTTTAACACATATCCAACTGGAAGTCCAGAAGGATCAAATAGGGCATTCACATTTGAGGAATTTTCTGGGGTCAATGAAAGACATGACTTCTCAGATTCAGGAAGCCTACCAAATTCCAAGTAAGAGAATAAAAACATCAATAAATCTATAACCAGATACATTTCAGGAAATTGGGGAAAAGAGATAAAAGTTCAGGAGAAAATTTTCAACTAAGCAACAGAGAGAGAAAGGAAAAATATCTCCCACAAGGAAAATACAGCTGACATCCAAACAGCAAACATGAAGCCAGAGGTGTGGATGTTACCAGTGCTTGCAAATGGCCTCGTTAATATTCTGTAATTATGGGAACAAAGTAAAAGGAATCAGAATCTGACCAATTAAATGAATAGCTAGAGAACGGGTACCATATGGTAAGGGTAGAGCCATCACTAATCCTCCCTGAACTGAAGTCTGCAGGGGAGGGAGCAGGGAGCCATGCTGCCTATCTACCACATCTCAGATGCCACTGCCCTTTCCTCATGTTTGTTGTCTCATGTCCCCTCCCTCCACCTCTCCTACAAATTCAGAAATGTGTGCTATGGTTGTTCAACCAGGAATTCCATCTGGGGCCAAATTTATGAGTAGAGTGCAGGCAAATCTAGCAACTCCCTAAATCTAATTATGGCTTTTAAAAAATCAGTTAAAAGAAAGCACATCTGAATGTCGTATGGAAATAGAGTCTAAAGCAGTGGTTCCCAAACACGGCTCTGTATTAGAACCATCTGGGAGTTTCTTAAAATGTGAATAGCTGTACTATATCTGATCCACTGAATCAGCATCTCAAACACAGGAATCTATACTTGAACAAAAAGCTCTCTAGGTGATTTTGATACAGTGACAAGTTTGGGAACTTTCAGTCTAAGAGAATCCCAGCTAGTTCTAGTCTTGCGCTTCAAAGACCCAGAACCTGGTTCTTATCAGCTCTCAGTCCCGTGAAAGTTGATCCACTCAAAACTCAAAATCAAATTGCCTTGGAGACTGAAACAGATACCAGAATGCCACTCCTTACTGTATGTAACTGCCATGTGAAGCACAGATATTCATGTTTACATGATTGGCCCATCTCCACCTATAGTCAACTGTACGGAGATATAATTACAAGAAGAGACTTCAACAATTTACATGGGCTATCATTATCACATGTACCAGAGAGCTACATTCAGTCTAGTATATCCCATCAGCATATTTTCTTCATGGGAATTAGAAGGTTGCTGATGAACATGGAATCAGAACAAGGGGCCCTAGATAAATGAAAGTCCCTTGAAATAGCCTTCCCACCAAAGCAATGGTTTTCAACAAGGCTGGAACATGCAAATGTGTTGACAACAACCAGCCCCGTGGGTAAGGTCGTCTGCCTCAGTAGCCGTCCGATGATGGGGCTGATGGTACTTGGTTGGGACCTGGATGAGCACAGATGACACTTAGCTAACCACCCGAGCCCTGCTTCAGATTAAAACTTTTTTTAATATATACTGTTCCTTTCTATTCTGAGACATGAGCACATGTTCACATTTCTAAAGTCAAGATGTGTCTTAAGACAGATGTATAGATTTAATATGACTTTTTAAAAAAATTAATTCAGAGCAGCTCCAGCCGTCAGATACAAACTCTTCTTTCCATTATAATTGCAAAATTTCTGTGGTGGTGCCTTGTATTTACCCAGTTTATCTTAGGTCAGCCCTCAAGTAATCAGGTATGGCCTGAGGGGCAGGATCAACATGGTCCTGATCTCCACTTGTGCGGGAGGAGGTTCCCTAGGAGGAAAAAAGAAGAAGAAGAAGAAAAGCTAGGAAAACAAAAGAGGGAAAGAAGATAGAAATTTGTGAGGCCAAACAGTTGCTGTATTCATAGTATTCTTGATAAATTTCAAAGGGAGCATCTGTCAGAAACAAATCAATTCATTAAAATAGCATGTTTATAAGAGCAGGGTGGCAGCCCAGGTGAGATCTTAAATATATTTTTGGATTGTTTTAACAGTAAGAATTTAGACAGGAGGTAAAGCAAAATGTAAATCCAGGAATAATATTTCCATTTTTTATTCATTCCTGCCTTTATTAAACATTGGCCTTGATTGCAAAAACTTGCCACCCTTTTACTGTTTGTTTACATGGGACCTATGGAAACAGCATTAAGCAATTTATTCCTTCAAACTACCATCTTGCTCTTAAAATTCTAACATGTAACACTATGGTCGTTCTTTCAAGTCTACCAAGTTGACCTCGTTAGCAAGCCTTACAGAACTCTGATCCCTAAAGTAAATCCTGGAAACTCAGATCAGTTAGAAACCTGGTTAAACAAAACAGGGAGTTCAAACAGTCTCTGATTTTTAATTATTTTGTTTTCATCTGCAAGCAAAATTATTCGTCTGTATCCCATAGACAGTAAAGAGTTACAGAGATACAGTTTACAGTAAATGGTTATTTGATGAAGACTAACTTATGTTTTGCTCATTTTAATCCAGTGGTCTTACCTTGATCATAACAACTTTTATTTTCTTAATTGAAAAGGAAAAAGATATGGTCTAAGTAAACAACAAATGCATTTTATGTCAAATATAATTAATGTCTGATAAATGAAGTTTATGAATTTTGTAAAAGAAAAGGTCTTTGTTTGGCTTTTGAACAATCTTTAGTAAAATAGCTTTCTCTGCTTTCTTGACATCTGTTAGCTCCTCCATATCCTGGAAACATTAAGTGTATTATGCTTTCAGCTGGAAGCAAATAAGAACAAATCTCAGCCACCTCATTTTATAAATCCTTTCAATCATTCGTAATATTCTTTGACTAGCAAATAAAAGAACTGCATCAAAAAAGCAATTTAACTCATTGCTTACAGATGGAAATAATAAACATCGGTCATTGTCTAAGGACAGAGTAAAATCCTATATCTAAAACAGATCACTCTCAAATATTTATTCATCCCTCTATAATTTAAAGGGTGCTTCTAAAAATTTCTATTTTCCCCAGGTAAAGTGATCAGAGTTTCAAGATTACGTGCATGTAAGGAAGCATGTGGGTGACATGGTATTCCCGGATTATTTCACTATTGCATTGAAATTAATTTTATTTGCCTGTGAATAATTTCAACAGACCAACATTTTATTCTCTATTCCATTTATCCATTGGAATTGTTCTCTAAATCTGAATTAGACCTTCAAAGAAAAGATATTTTGATAAAATTCTCCTCTTTGTATATTGGCACACTACCAAGTGTTTGGTTTCTCATATAAGCATATATCTAAATGTTGTACCACAGCAGTGACAATCCAGCGATGGAGAAATTATTTTATCACATTCTATCTGCCTCATATATGTACAGATAAATCTTAATTCAAAGGCAATCTTTGAGGTGAGCCATTTCAGACCTTGAAAGTTCACCTCTGGCATTTACAAGTCCAGGGAACTCAGACTCTTTTCCTAATTGTCTTTACTCATTTGTTAAATGTGGGTATCACACTCTTCGCATTGGGTTTCAGGAGAATTAGATGAGTTGATGATTACAAAATCCAGTACAGAGGTTTGAAAACAAAGTAAGTACACAATAAAAATCAGCTTCTTTCTCAGACAATTACCATATGATCTCTCTGATAGGAGAAATTTGAGCAGCAGGGTGGGGGGTCGTGGGGGAAAGGAGGGAATAATGAAACAAGATAGGACCAGGGAGGGAGACAAACCATAAGAGACTCTTAATCTCAGGAAACAAACTGAGGGCTGCTGGAGGAGAGGGGGAGGGATATGGTGGCTGGATGAGAGATACTGGGGAGTGTATGTGCTATGGTGAGTGCTGTGAAGTGTGTGAAGACCGAGAATTCACAGACCGGTGCCCCTAAAATAAATAATAGATTATACGCTAATTTAAAAAATTAAAAAAATAGTTCCTTTCTCTATTTTAATCCATAAAATTATAATATAAAATAGACTTATTCTCAGGGAGCCTGGGTGGTATAGTCTGTTAAAGATCCCAACTCTTGGGGTGCCTGGGTGGCTCAGTGGGTTAAAGCCTCTGCCTTCGGCTCAGGTCATGATCTCAGGGTCCTGGGATCGAGCCCCACATCAGGCTCTCTGCTCAGCAGGGAGCCTGCTTCCTCCTTTCTCTCTGCCTGCCTCTCTGCCTACTTGAGATCTGTGTCTGTCAAATAAATAAATTAAAAAATCTTAAAAAAAAAAAAAAAAGATCCCAACTCTTAGTTTCAGCTTAGATCACAATCTCAGGCTCCTGGGATGAAACACTGAGCCTGGCTCTGGGCTTAGAAGGGAGTCTGCTTAAGTATTCTCTCCCTCTGCCCCTCCTCCTACTCAATCTCTCTCTCTCTCTCTCTCTCTTTTTCTCTTTCTCTCTCTCAAAAAAATAAATCAATAAATCTTAAAAAAAAACAAACAATCTTTCCTGGTTCTTGGTATGAAGAGTGTTTGTCAGTTATATCCTAGACATCCTGGGTATATTATGAATCTCTAAATCTTATTTACATCTGTTTCATAGGACTCCTCACACTCTGTGCTGGCAAGGGGAAGAGGAGTGCTATTTCGTTTCTCCAAGGTGATGGTGGAAACCCAGTGTCTCCATTCCGTCCCCACCGACACCCTATGCTGGTGGGATGTGGTGGAGGGTCCTCCTCAATACTGCTGGGCAAGATGGGAGTTTGGGTTCCCTACTAATCCTCTGCTGATACTAACCTGGCTCACAAGGAGAGGAGTGCCTGGTTATACCTACTCACATGGCTTCAACTGACCCAGCAGGTGGAATGGGTGGCTTGCCATCACTGAAAAGTGCTGAAAATCTTAGGCTTTCCGCTCAGCTGCCCAAGGGTCTCTACTTCCATCATGGTGGTGATTCTCATTCCTTCCGGGGGGAAATGGAAGTCCGGGCTACCCACCTGGCTTGCTCTGATGGCACCCACATGAGAGTGTGGGTTGAGTGGGGCTCTCATCTCAGTGAAGCAAGGGCAAAAGTCTAGACTCCCTACTTTGTCTTTGCCTACAGAGGCAGAGTGGGGCGGCAGGGTTTGCCTGTGGTGTTTGAGGGAAGTAGGGAGGTTATTCTCTAAAAGACTTCTGTCATTCTAGCCTGAATATTTCCTGGCCCTTTGGCAAGAGAAATCAGTATTTCTTGGAGCTTCTTTTTGCTTGTTGTTTGGTTTTTGGTCTTGGGATTTTTGGTTAGGCTTCTCCAATCCCCAACTGTGATAATGTGAGGGGAAAAGAAAATAAACCCAAGGAACTCGGGGCTATGTCAGTCCCTGAGTGCCACAATCCCTAACTGGTTTGACTTATTGTCTCCATCTTTCAGAGTCTGTTTATGTTTATCTTTAATATTTATTTTTTTCTCTCAGATCTTGACACATCAAGTCCTGGCTGCCTTAGGTATCCCAGAATCTAAACCCAAACCCAGCAAAACAGTGCAGGTTCCAAGTCACTACGGATCCTGTGTGTCAAAAAATGGTACTGTCCTCATTGAGGGAAAGGTAAGGAGTGCATTGGTCCCACTTCCCTACTTCTCTTTGAGACTTGGTCTCTGAAGTCCTAGCTCTCTTGATAGCTCCTCAGGACTTTCAAACAGATCTTTAAAAATTGTCCTGTTTTTCTTATTGTTTTTGCTGGGAGGGTTGGTGTGCTAAACACTAGTCTCCACATTACCAACAATGGAACACTCAGATATCTCCTACTGGTGTTTAGACAGCATTGTCCCTGGCATTCTCATCTTTTGTACCTGCCCCAGGCTTACAAATTAATTCCAACCATGGAGACCATACAGTGGACAGATTCCATTTGTAAAGTTTAATGGGAACTGAATCAAAAGTTAACCAATGGATGATTAAGTATTTCCATGGCTGATATTCAGGTCGTGTTCACTGGCATATCCATATTAGCTACTAAAATATTGATTTATTAATTACTAAATAATTGTTGTCCTCCTTTCCCTGTGCCCCACACTGGGATCCCATTGAAATTTCTAATGATCCAAATGTAAAGGGCTGGGGTGCCTGGGGGGCTCATTCAGTTAGGCCTTCAGCTCAGGTCATGATTGCAGGGTCCTGGGATCGAGCCCCGTGCCGGGCTCTCTCCTCGGTTGGGAGGCTGCTTCTCCCTCTCCCTCTGCCTGCCTCTCCCCCTGCTTGTGCTCTCTCTCTCTCAAATAAATAAATAAATAAAGTGCTTAAAAATATGTATATAAAGGGCGAACAACTGGTCAGGATGACGCCCATGGCTAGCATCCTATCATTTTTGGTAAGGGCCTGAGCTTAGCTATTGCTAAATACTTTGAACACCACTCCTGTGTACACCTGAGCAATGTATATCCAAGTTTGTTTTTTCTTTTATTATTGGAATTAATCTTAGTTTCCTCTTTCTTATTTCCATAGAGAACTGTTTGGCCATAGTTCTTTTATTTATTTGGGTGATAAGCAACAATATAATAAGCAAAAATATTCAGAATTGTTTCTGCTAATGAGCCCTATTTTGATTGCTAGTCTATGAATATCTTTATCTTTTATTAACATAATTAAAATCAGACATAATTACCAGGTTAAGCCAAATAACTTCTGATAAGGCTAACCTCACTGCTGGGATAATTTTCTCTTACTAATCAAAAATGTTACGCTGAATAGATGAAACTAAGAACACTCTCCAACGCATCTTACAGAAAATAATCATTGCAGAGTCATTAATAGTGGCCATCTTTATTTTTCTCTTATTCACGTAATCATTTACTCCTTGAACTGTGGTCTCAGTATTATTCCATTATGCTTGTCTGAGATAATGTGTTCAAATTTCACAGGAACACATGAGAATATTATGTTTTATGTTTATCACCAGCCTTAATCACTTATTCACTTATAATTCACGTATTTACTTCTACAGGGAGATTCAGGGCATTAATTAAGCTAGCTTATTTTTCTTTGAACTAAATTGCAAACCGAAGCCAAATTAAGGATTTTGCTAAATTGCCGTACAGTGGCAAAATCTCCACTTCCTCGTATTTTTTCACTTAGAAACCAACCAATTGAGAGGATACTGCATGCAATTTTTTTAATGCCTTAACTCTTTTTGCCCTCATATGTTACTTTGGAAATGGTGCTGCATGCTACAAGGGGAAGGAACAGCATTATAGGTACATTACTGTTTCCAGCCATTGTGACCAAGGCTTCAGAGGCTGGGATCTACCTCAAGGGCCTGGTGGACGATTGAGGCTCAAGAAATCTCAATATCTAACTTACACTGTTTAACTAGGAGTAAGCTCCTTTAAAAGGGATAGGCACGGCTCATATATCTGTAGTTACTTGAATGGGTACATTACGAGAGACGGGAAGCCTGCCAGATGGTCAGAATTTATTTCGTATTGAGCTAATGTAATCACGGTTCCTACTCATAAAGAATTACTGAAAAACAGGTAGTCAGAAGATCTCAGTGTGAGAATAGCTTTCTTCAAGAACAATCCAGCAGTTTATGTTTTCTTATATAAAAACAATTTTATGTACATTCTGCATACATTCTGGTTCACTTTTTCAATTTTGTATACATTCTGCTTCACTTTATGTATGTGTGTTTATTATTATATATATATATGTGTATATATATATATATATATATATATATTTTTTTTTTTTTTTTAAGTAGGCTCCATGCCCAACATGGGGCTTGAACTCAAAACCCTGAGATTGAGAAACACCTGTTCTACTGACTAAGCCAGCCAGGCACCCCTGGCTAAGTTTACAAGGCAATTTTCATGTTAAAATTTACGGAAAAAATGCAGAATCTTTAAATGTTAGAGAGTCCAAGGGAGAATAGTGGTGGCAGGGATTAAGAGATTACAACCATCCAAGGTTGTACAACCAGCTATGGGTCGTGATCAGAAATGTGAATGTTCCCTTATAAGTGGTCTCTCCAACGATATTTGTTATCAAGATGTTATATGCAATAGTAACTTGCATTTGTGGATCCTATCCTAGGGATAGGTATAGATGTGGCAATAAGTAAAGTTTTATTTATTTTGAAGGGAGGAAGGAGGATTAGGTGACTTGCTCAAGGTAACAAAATGTGGAAGTAGAAAAGCTGGATTCTAACTCTTAGCTCAATGTCCTTCACTTCTGGCCACCATCTAGGTCGTAGTTGCATATTCTCTGTGTCTAATACAGGCATATCCTAAAGATATAGTGGATTCAGCTTCAGACCATCACAATAAAGAGAGATGAATTTTCTGGTTTCCCAGTGCATGTAAAAGTTATGTTTATGCTACATTGTAGTCTACTAAAAGCGCAGAACCATTATGTCTAAAAAGAAGTATATACCTTCACTAAAAATACCTAATTGCTGGGGCGCCTAGGTGCCTCAGTCAGTTAAGCATCTGCCTTCAGCTCAGGTCATGGTCTAGGGGTCCTGGGATCCAGCCCTGCACTGGGCTCTCTGCTCAGCAGGGAGCCTGCCCCACCCCCCACCGCCTGCCTCTCTGCCTACCTGTAATCTCTCTGCCAAATAAATAAATAAAATATTTTTAAAAATACTTTATTGCTAACAAACGCTAACCAACATCTGAACTTTCAGCGAGTTGTAATCACGGGTCACGGATCACCATAATAAATGTGTTAATAATTGTGGAAAACTTTGAAATATTGAAAGAATCATCCAAATGTGACAGAGCCACAAAGTGAGAAATGCTGTTAGAAAAACGGCACTGACTGACTTGCTTGAAGCAGGGTTGCTACAAACCTTTAATTTGCAAGAAACACAGAAGCAGAGTAACACATGGCCCAGTAAAAGGAGGTACGCCTGTAATGTTGCATAAAACAATTATGAAGGCATTTTGAAGTCATTTTAGCATTGGGCTTATAATTGCTTTAAATTTACTTGCTTCCCCAGTCCCTACAGAAAAGATAGAATAGACAGAGGTCAAAGAAGGGGCATTCTCTGGCCCAAGAGACCCAGGAATTAACAGGGTATTAATAAGGGATTAGACTATAAGAACTTCTCCCAGAAGCAAGGGACTCTGGTCTTCTGCATGTAATCCTGGTAACGTGGGATTTTCATGCTATAAAAGTGTTAGAAATTGTTATAAGGAGACAATGGTCAGAGCAGTTCTGAATGACTCACTTGAAACACTGAAAATAAGAATGAAAAGAATGCTGTCCACCCTGCCCAAGGGAGACACCATCAGAGGAGCTCAGGTCTCTGATAACAGCAAAGATCTGCTGCTGAGTGGAACAGAAATAATCTTTCACAGAGTTTTGAGATAACCCTCTTCCTGTGACCACTCTAACCCACCTGCTTCTACTTGCCCTCAAACCAGACTGAAGCCATCTTGCAAAATCCAACTTGCCATCCGATGCTTTCAAACCCAGAAGGTAGGTACTATTGGCAAGGACAGAAATATTGAGACATGGTGAAAGGCATTTCCCACACACTGACTTAGTACAGATTCATTCAACCAGCATTGGTTGAGTCACACGTCCATGCTCAGTACTCAGGAATCAAAAATGATAAAGATAACCATTGTCCTTTACAAGCTCAGAATCTAATTGGCTTTCTGGTATGAATTAGTTTTACATGAATTTAAAGGGCATGAATCAACTATTTGAAAAAGCAATAATAATTTTAATATAAAAATCAAAAAATCTCCTGGGTGAGTAAATCATAGGAAGCCAGTAGCAAAATCTCTGATAAGTTCCAAGGTGAGAGCAAATCTAGCATCCCAGTCTATATCAGCAAACCCACATCAACACCAGTACAGTTTCTCAGTATTTCACCATTCATTTCCTTTCATAAGACATAGTTAGGGACTTTCGGAGTTGAGCACCAGACCGAGAATCTACTGGGAAGAGACATCTGGAAAAACACCCCTCGGTCTTTCCTCTTGAATTTAGCTCCTTTTCAAGTTCCCACCCCTGATTCTTTTTCCCCTCTAGGTGACCCCCACTGCCTCCCCTGTTAGCATCTTGAAACAGACACAAACAAATCGGTTTTGTTCATTAGTTTCAGCTGAAACCTTCAGAAGTTTCCTCTAGTAAATATTCAAAAACAGAAGGGAAATAACAAGAATATTACATCTACAGGCAAGCTAAGTAGGACAAGTTTTCTGACCTGTCATAGCTGGTTAGCTTCTCGGGCTATCTCATTCGATACAGATTCCCTGAAAAGGGGGTGGCTACCCTCTAGGTCTACCTGGAAACTCTATGAGCATGGCAGGCTGATGTCCCCTTCCTGGCACTAGCTGGACCCCACATGGCAAGTTTCAGAATGCTGTCTCCACCCAGCATTATTAGCAAAAGGCACAAGTTCCATTTCGATTTCTGGCTGGGAGGGAGAAAGCCATGCTCAGGATGAATCGCCCTCGGCACAGGGTCAGCTGAAGCCGGGTATCTTATACAACATTATATCCGTACAATACTCATGTAGGCGGAGTTAGCCCCTCATTCATTCCTGCTGACTCTGATCCCTGCAAACACATAGCAGGGAAGGCAAGGCCACCGAAAGCCAGACAAGTTACCACAGGAGCAGAGAAATCTCCCGAGTGTGTTGGGAATCCCTGTGATAGAGCAAGTCTTCCTGGTCAGTAACTGTGCTCGTCTGTTCTCCAGTTACTTTTGCTAAACAAAAACTCTGACAACTTCATGAATTGGATTTAATCCGGAAAAGGGCAAGGAATGAGGCCTATGGCATTACTTTCAACTTGGACAGCAATGACCTTTTGTCTGGATTCTCTTGTGATTTCTAGACTCAGGGAATCTGTGCCATCCAGATACAAACTGCCCTCAAAGATTCCTTCATCTTGGAATCGAAGGCAATGATCTAAATTTGGTGGCTACAGAGTAATTCTGCAGGAAGTTTTGTCTGAAATCTTTGGTTAGGAAGAAAAGGAAACTGACAAAGCCCATGTATTTACCACCTGATTTCCAGATATGATAGGCCACTGGTGCCCATATCTGAAACGTTTGCACACACTTGTCTTATTAGACAGTCTAAAAGTGATAGCAAAGGAAACATGGATGATGTAAGGATGAGAAAACTGGAGAATCAGAAGCTACCCATGCATTGTCAGGCTCATTTAGAACGTGTGGATATAAAAAATAAATAAATAAATAAGGACATATAGAACACAATGTGACTTGCATAATGGAAAAAAACATACTTAAAACTTTCTAGGAAAAGCAATATTCTATTTATTTATACTGTACTTCTAAAAATAAGGTACCTGCCTTTTCTCCTTGTTTTTCTGGAAATATTTTTCTAAATATTAAAGTCACACAGTAAAAAATTTAGAAAAATACTAAATAAGATAAAGAAGATAAAAAGCACCCGTAATTGGGGCACCTGGGTGGCTCAGTGGGTTAAATCCTCTGCCTTCAGCTGAGGTCATGATCCCAGGGTCCTGGATCGAGCCTGCTTCCCCCTCTCTCTCTGCCTGCCTCTCTGCCTACTTGTGATTGTGATCTCTATCTGTCAAATAAATAAATAAAATCTTTTTTAAAAAATCACCCATAATCTTACCACCCAGAAAGATATTCTTAACATCACAAAACCAACATTAATATTTTGATGGATTTCCTTCCAGACATCTTTTTTTTAGGAAGCACAAACTTCATTTATAATTATGCTAAAGCTTGAATATTACAAAACAATGTAAAAGTCGGGTTTTAAACAAACAGCCAGCTCTAATATCTTGATAATAGAGAGGATGGAAACAAAGAGCTAACTACCTTTTGGCGTTAAAAAGTCAGACAAGGATGTCCTCTTACCCAAGAGGCTAGTAGCATTGCTAATTCAGTGGTAGATAAACCATTGCTAACCCTTTCCTGTAAGTCCCATTTGGCCCAGGTTACCCTTTTCGGTTTGATCCAATCAGCCAAGGACCCTGAACTTTCGAAGAAGTCTGCTTATTCTCAAAAACAACAAATTCTTCTTTCTGTTTTGATCTGAAGTCACATAACTTACTGGCATGCCTCTCAAAACATGCTGTAACTTCCACACACCATTATTAAAAAATATACATACACACATGTATGTATATACATATGTATGTATATGTCCAAGTATATTATATGTCTGTGTGTGTGAATTTCTATGTAACACATATGTATATGTGCATACGTGTATGGAAGGATACAGGTATATAACTCCTGTAGTGGGGCATTTTTTCAGAATTTGGCTCTCAGCCTTTACTTATCCCTAGGGCTGGTAGGGGAGCTGAAGCATTGTTGTTGTTTGTTGTTGTTGCTTTCCCTGAGCCTAAAGATTTGATTGTTACATATGTTTTATTATGATTTACATGGTTATCCTTTTATTTAGGAGAAAAGGTTACTATCCCTGCTGATTTCCTTTTAAATTCCAAGGGAATGCAAGATGGAAAGTACTGTCAGAGGCCCAAGGCTAAGAACATGCAGATAATCAGAAAGCCCCAGGCTAACTATCTTGGGTATATATAAACAACACTGCTACATCACGTGCATAACTGAAGAGAAACAGCCAGCTGATGCGCGGGCTTCAAGGAGGAGACTAACTGTACACAGAGGAGAAAAACCAAAATGAGCTCTCTTCAAAAGTCTGTGTGATACCAAAAACAAGGAACAAAGTTATTGACAAGAGGAACCCAGTGCTTGAAGAATGCAGAAAGATAAAATCAGTGACATTGTCCTTATTCTTTCCTTTGCTGAACTCCATCATTGGAAATATTTCCTTTCTTCCTTTTTGGAGATTTATGATGCAATTCTTTATGTTTTCAGGGATTTCAAGCTGGCTCCTAAAAACTGCATCCTCAAAATGTTTAGAACTTTTCAATGTTGGTGTTTTAAAATTTTTTAAAGACAAGAAAATTAAAAAAAAAAAAAAAAAAAAAAAAGAAAGAAAGAAAGAAAAGAAAAAAGAAAAAACCCACACTAGGAACTCTAAGTCCTGCCAATTTTTCCTTCCTGCCAAGTCCTATTAGTATAAATGAACGGTTTATTTTAAGAAATGCCTGATAAATTACTCTACACAATCAGTAATGAGGGTACTGTCAGCAAAGGAGAATCATTTCCAAAATTTACTTGGCATTAAGGAACTAACGCCTTCTAACGCCTTCTAAGCTCAAACTGGGTTATGTGGCCCTCGCCTCCGTGGATTCCATAAATCTCTCCCTTCTCAGAGGACACAGGGATCGGCCGGTATGTGTAGCTGCTGAGGTTTCTCTGTCGGCTCACCGTTTTCGAAAATGGCAACAGAACACGGTCATTTGCAAACTTTCCTGGTCCACAGTTTGTACCACTCTGCCCAGAGTTCCTTTGCATCTTGGGCTCACACAAAAATATTAATGACTATAAAGACCTCAGGTTGTTATAGTACAATCGAAAAACCAAGGCCAGGACCAAACAGAAAACAGCGGGATATAAAAAGCAAAAAAGTCAAGGAGTTTCCCATTTGTCTTGTGACATAAACATTCACTGGGTACCCGACCCGTATCCAATGCGACTTTGGAGAAACAACCGTAGCGACGTGGAGGCCTGCAAGTCACTCCCCAAACGTAAAAGCGAAGGAAGGCAACACATTACTACCACTTCTTCTGGGAAAAAAAAAAAAAGGAAGAAGGGAAAAAATGCATCATTTAAAGGATCGGTGGATTACAAAAACCATAACAGCTGTAGTCCCGCAACGGAAGACGAGACTTCTCCCCAGTGGCTTCTCCACGGTGACACCGGGGCTGCGTCCGCCCACGGACATACCCGGCGTGTCAGCTCCCTGGTACTTTTATTAATGAAAATCTGGAGCCAGGATCCGACACAAGGTGGATCTCCCGAAACGCTAATGGAAAATGCCCTTGTCTTCCGAGTTTTATTTTCCTAAAGGGAGAAATGGGTGGATGTTCTGTTTGATTAATTGTGGCAGCAAACCCCTGCAAAGCTGTGGGGACGTGGAGAGGAAGAGTTTAAAACTTGGAGTCTGTTTTTTGTAAAGCTTTTCTGTGCTCTTCAGAGCAATAGCATTATAAAAGTTAATGTGCAAATAAAATAAACAAATAACTCCCATCCTTGCCCACCCATGCGCCGTGGAAACTGGCTCCCCTCAATTTTCCTGCGCCCACTTATAAATCCCCAGTGATGGGCTTCTCCGACTTGGGGGGTTAAGACTATAATCGAGCCACCTGGTCTGAAAGACTACCACTTACCCTTGTTAGCAGTGCCTGTATAATGTTTGTGGTGACCCTGCACTGAAATCTTGTTAGGCCTCCAAGTGGGAGACCAAAGTGTTTCACACAATTTATACTACTCATATTTTGTATTTAATATGTTTAAACACTAGGATCGGAGTTCAGCGTTTAATGCAATGCAGTCTGTACACAAGCTGACTAAGTTACAGATGAGCAGAAGAGATGTTGCATACTTCCTGCAATCTTATAGCAGGACAGATACCAGTGCTTCTTAGGAAATATTTATAAGTTCCAAGCATTCTTAGCATCATTAACAAGCAAACTTCATAATGGTCATCAGCGGTCCTCGAGGGCAACGGATTCCCATTTTGCAGATGAGGAAAAAAGACCTGGAAATGGATGGGGTGAATTTTTCCAGGTGGAGGACGAAGAGAGAGAGAAAGCAGGGAAAGACCCCACAGGATCTCAGACCCTCGAGCCATCCTGCCTGATCTTCTTCTCCAAGGTCACTGCTCAGAATGCACTTGGCCTCCTCTACAGGGCTGGGAGAGGGAGTGTCGGTCAAGGTCCATGCTAATATTTCTTGGGTGGCTGGAAGCAAAGAGCAGGATACACGGCCTCTAATCATGGATTTGTGCTTGGTAAAAGCCATCCACAAAGTGAGAGTGAAGTGGAAAATCTCCTCATGCAAAAGCTCTCACCCTCATCACACCTACCAAGAGGAGGTACAGTTCTAAAGAATGTTTTATTTCAAGGTTCTCAGGTCTGATCCCCAGTTGGTGCTAACATCATATTTCATTAATTGGAACTGTCAGGGCCAGAACAGTATAAGCTTTATATCAAGTGGGTGCACATTAGTGGCCCAACTTCCTGGACCTCCCAGCCCCTGATGCAGTCTGATGAATTTCCGATCACTTGCAGAGTGCAGAGCACAAAAAGAAGAACACTTTCTTTGCGGCCTCACCTCACCTCTGGGTGACAGAACACCCCTAGGTCATGAAATTATGAAGTAACCCAATGACAATAATTACAGGAAAAAGGAATGCTTCTGGAATGAACCGATCTCAGCCAGAAAAAGAAGATGTGAAGCTGGATACAAATTCCACAGGCGGCAAATGTACATAGTTAAATTTCTACATGTAATGCTCAACCTATTGTCAGCTTTGGGAGGGGCTCCTGCCTTGTTCCACTAATCCCCACGTACTTCCCGCTGGTTCCTGTGATTCTAATGCCAGGCTTGGTCATTAACTTCTCAGACCTCCAACAGGGCTAGAAGCATACATACACCGAAGGAGAGAGGGCAGCTGTGATGCCGACAATCTCGCTCTGCAACCTCTGGCTATAGCTGAGGAAGCTCAAGGACAGCTAACCCCGAGGGGACACGATCGATGGGCTGGTTTGGAAAGAGAAGCTGTGCCCAGAGCCGGGACGTAAAGTCACCGAGCTAGTTCGCTGGAACCTCGAGGGCTCACCGAGAAGTAGGCATAGCCTGAATGGCCACTGCGGGCCAGCCGGGTGTGAAATTCATGAGACCGGAGTGACTCCGAGTGCTCAGAGGAACCCGGGTGGAAAATCAGGAGCGGGAGGCAGGAACATGATGACTCTGAGAGACTGAGCTAGAAAGGCAGTGTGGTTTAGTGTCTAGAAACCCTTCTGAAGCTGGTCATTCAGTTTCTCCATGCACAAACTTGCAATAAATCCTCTTTCACATGAGGCAACTTAAGTGTGTGTCTGTTTCTTGTAACCAAAAGAGCCTTGAGAAGAACAAAGGCCCCTGAGGAAATGATTAAAGACCTTGTGGGGTAGTCCAACCATCGCAGTGTGCCGCCCCAGGCACACGCGGCTCTCCCCAAACCCACAGCAATGTCAGGGCTCCTGGAAGAGAGCGCCCCGAGGGCAGCTCCTGGCAGATTAGAATGATTTGGTCATTCTTCCTCCAAAATTAAAATGAAGTATCGCCGGAATTTTCTATTACTTGCACTTAGATTAAACGTGACTCAAAAAAGGGAGCTGATTAAGAAAGAAAGAAAGAAAGAAAGAAAGAAAGAAAGAAAGAAACCCCACCAAGGACATAGAAATAGAATTATTGCTATTCAGTTTGGCTGTGATGTCTTTTTCTCTAACATTAAATGTTAAAGGAATGTATTACCTTACTACTCATTGCAAGGAGCTCATCCCAGTGTTCATGGAAAAGATGAGAGTTCATCTCATGCATACTTCCGGATCGTATCTTGGTGTTCAAGCTAAGGAGAAAAAAGTAAATGGGAACCATCCCTAAAGGCTCAGATCTGGGTCAACGCACAAGAAATTTCATCAGTGTTTGGTGAACATGACTCTGAACAATCTCTCCAGGTTAAGTATAGTATTTTTACCGTCTACGGAAGGGGAGCAAATTATCTCTCCCCCTCTGCCTCTGGGATTTTTATTTCAGAACTTTACTTCTTCACAAAGTATTTTTCATAGAGGGGGTCCATTACACTCTCCTAGAGCATGTAAGAATTTCAGGGCTTTCTCTGTAGTTCAGTATTTCACTACAAAATATCTTTTCAGGGGCGCCTGGGTAGCTCAGTCCTTAAGCCTCTGCCTTCGGCTCAGGTCATGATTCCAGAGTCCTGGGATCGAGCCCCACATCGGGCTCTCTGCTCAGCAGGAAGCCTGCTTCCCACTCTCTCTCTGCTTGTGTTCCCTCTCTTGCTGCATCTCTCTCTGTCAAATAAATAAATAAAATCTTTTTTTAAAAATATATCTTTTCATTAAGTTTTCAAAGTGCTCCCTGAAAAGTCTTTGTTTGCCTTGGTGTTTATTACACGGGGCACTGTTCCATAGATGGCGAATTGATTTTATCCTGCAGGCCAGCTCCAAATGATTGTTGGAGATCTGTGCCAAGAAGAGTTCTTGAAAGCCAAGTGGCCCCTATGCTTGGTGGTAAAGGGCCCAGAATTGATTAGCAATGTCTGCCATAGGCATGGGAAGGGAGAGAGCCAGGATGCTAAGCGCTGGCCAGCTTCACTTTATAGCTGTAATATATAAGCAAGGGTTTGATTTAGCACACTGCTGTTTTGAGCCTAGCAAGAAACTATTCAGCTTCAAATATCCCTTTTAGATAGAGATGTTGACACTGAAAATGAAAATAATATATAGAAAATAACATTGATACAAAATTAGTTGCCTCCAGGTTTTTAGAGAATAACAGTAACTAATTAATAACTGAAACTTCCTGAAGAATATGAAAACTCAATTCTGGGAAGTAAAACCTTTCTCAGGATGGGAAAGAACCATATGCCATTCAAAAAGAAAACAAAAAACAAAAAAACAGGGATGATATAATAAACTGGGGGTCTGATTCTTTTTTTAAGATTCTTTTGATTTATTTATTCGACAGAGAGAGAACACAGGTGGACAGAGCTGCAGGCAGAGAGAGAGGAAGGAAAACAGGCTCCCTGCTGAGCAGAGAGCCCGATTCAGGGCTCGATCCCAGGACCCTGGGATCATGACCTGAGCTGAAGGCAGAGGCTTTAACCCGCTGAGCCACCCAGGTGCCCCTGGAGGTCTGATTCTTAAAAAAAAAAAAAAAAAAAAAAAAAACTCAAAAATCCTTTTGAGAACCTAATCTAGACAAGGCTGGATTCTCCATTCAGAACATGCCTTCTTTGTGTTTCTTTAGGTTGATAGTTAGGAAACTGAGTCAGTGTGAAAATGGAAAGTTGCTTCTGAGGCCCCAAAGTGAATCAATAGCCGACTCTGGGCAAAGAGAATAAAGGAGCTGCTTCAGAACTGACTCTCTGTGGCCATCAGACACCGGGACTCCCCAGCTAGCTTTCCCAATAACGGCAGGGAGGCCCCCTCAGGGCACCTTCCTACAGAGGGCAATATGGCCCACCGGGAGTTTGGCCATGGCTCCTCCTAGTCAGGGCTCAGGGGAGGTGTCAGGAGATTAGCTGACACAGAAGGACAAGACATCTCAACTGAACAGACTCTAGAAACTTTGAAAACAGGAAAGGCCAGGCTCTAATTGAAGAAACCGAACCACTTCTGAAAGCCTCATCTGTGTTCCAAACGCGTACAAAGCGCCTCCCTCGGATCCCACATGCAGACAGGATTTTATGTCGCTGCTTCTTTAAAGGAATTTGGAGGACTGCATCTATATTATTTATACTTCCACGAGTGAGATAAAAAGCAGAAATAATCCACTCACTTTATGCTTAAGCCAGAGGCAGTTTGACGTCTTAAGTTTGCACTCTAGAAGGCATGAAGTGGGGCACCTGGGTGGCTCAGTCAGTTAAGCGTTTGCCTTCGGTTCCTGTCATGATCCTAGGGTCCTGGGATCGAGTCCCACATCAGGCTCCCTGCTCAGCAAGAGAGTCTGCTTCTCCCTCTGCCTCTCCTCCAACCACTTGTGCCTGCCAGCTCAAATAAATATTTCTTTTAAAAAATTAAAAATAATAAAAGGCATAAAGTGCATCCATCTAAAATCAGATGAGATTCTCCTCTCTGGCGAAGTAAAGGAAAAGAAAGTGCATGGTTTTGGAATCCAACTCACATCAGTTGGAATGTGGGTCCTGTCTCTTACCAGCTGTGTGACCTTACATCAATCCGAACTCTGGTTTTCCAAAGCAGGCAAAATAGTATCTACCCTTGCAAGATGGCCCTGAATCCAGTGTCTGACAAAGTCAGCCCTCAGTGCATAGCAACTACTAGTTTAAAGATACACCTCCTAGCATTGTTCACTGTCGATGCCAGTGGAAGCTTACTTTTCCAAAAGAGAGAAGTGGGACTCCACGCCGTGCCAGAGACCTCAGGTATAAGTTGGTGGCTGGGTCCAGAAATAAAATACATCTACTTGTAGTCAAGGTGTGTCAGGACACCAAACACACCCCACTCATTAGGAGCAGAGCTTGCTGAGATGTGCTGGGATCCTTAAGACCACCTCCTTTGAGTATGAGCTACATTGATGGCTGCAGATGGGAAAGTAGGTTTATCTTTTAAAACCTTCAGAAACATTCAGGTAACTCTTCTAGAAGTTTGTTTTTGTTATTTGGTTTGTTTCTTCGCTTTTTTGTTTTTGTTTTGTTATCCCTTCTGTGCAGAAACAACCCCCAGTGATACAATGCAATCATATTGCATAGTAAAAGGCAGTTACCAAAAAATAAGTATTAAATACTACTGCAAAATATACATTTCCCACTAATAAGCATTTGGCTCACTTCAAGGTTTTTCTGTTGTTGTTTTAATTTTTTTTTAATGTGAATCATTTTAATAACTTTTCCCTCTTTTTCCCTAAATGTTCCTAATGGAAGAGCATGAATGGCCACAACAACTCATTATATCTTGACGTTCAGAATGAATTTGTGAGATTTGCCAAAATGCCTTAGTTATTATATTTCACAATTGCAGTATTTGAGGGGTAGATTGAAAATATGTAACTTGTGGAGAAAGCCAACCTAAAATCAAAACCCAGAAGTCTTTCCAAGTCTTTATAATAATCTGTATACAAATATCATCAGCACCAGAAATAACTGTTGGGAAATATAATTGCCTACAGGCAAGATACAGTGTCTTTGGCCTCTGGGTTCTACTTGAGCTTCTAAAAACCAAAATGTAGCAAAGAATCCATAGGATCAACTCTCTTCCCACGTCCACAATGGATAACGAGGAAATGACAGATTAATTTCTTGGGACACTGGTGTCTGAGACCTTTTCAGGGTCAATTTTTAGCATCGATTCCTAAAAGGAGAGTAACAGACACATAAATATGATTGTACTCGTTGAGCTCCCTTCATGTAAATTAGAGCAAATCGTGGTTTTAGTTTCTGACGGCGCTCTTTTGGCAACAATAACCGTGGCCTTCCACTAGGTAAGTTAAATCTACTTCATAAAATTGTTCTCTAACCTTTGATAAAAGGGAAGGAGGACTAACTTCTAAAACTCTGAAATAATCAGCAGCTTTCCACAATTTTGTTGAGTCTCAAATTAGGGGGGGAAAAAGCAGAACAAAAGAAAGATTTAGTTTCCCAGATAAATTAAGCAGCATTGTGGAATCCTAAAATCTGATGTAGTACACTTGCCCTCCCTAAAAGTTGTTCAACACATTTCTGTACAAAACAGATTTATAGCATCCATTTTCACTCTGATTTCCTGTTTCTCTGTTTATTCACCAAGCGAGTATTTGGAAGCCTAAAATGGCTATGTGGAGTGTTTTAAGGGTTGACCTAGGAAGTGAGCACTCCTCTGGGGGCAATTTGATTGGTTAATACTAGTTCTGAGCCCAGTATGTGAATCTTTATGACTGCACAGCTTCAGGAATGAATTACTTGACCTCAACTTTCTCCATAGGGGTGCACACCTTAATTTTCCACACTAATTTTCAAATAGAATTACAAAAACACTTTCCTTATCTAGAGGTCAACTATTCGACAAACCCCACTACTTGGAACACAGACAAAAAGCAAGCAAGAAAGTATCTGTGCAGCCAAAAGTGATGTCACAAAAACCCATACATCTTCCCCACCAGAGAGTGGCTGATCGGTGAGAGCAAAGTTACCTTGATTTCATTAACAATTCTGATCACTATACTGATGTTGGTTCTTCCGAGCCTACATAGCAGATGAGAAGAAACAAATCAGGAGGAAGACAGAGGGACTAACAGAGGCAATAAACCTAAAACGATATGACATAGAAGAAGATACTTATTCAAAAATTATAGGAAAAACACAAGCAATCCCATATGCCTCCACAGTCCATGAGGACATCACTTATTATATAAAAGAAAGAATAATGAACATTTCTAATGATTATGAAAACAGACAATGTTTCATTTTCTTCCATACACATAAATTAAGATAGCCAGATAGGTATTTAAGTCATTTTATAAGGTTCCATCAAATAAGGAAAACATTTCTAAAGGATTAGCACTTAAAGGGTAAGCTCTGTGACCCATCTACAACGGATCCACTGACCAACCGATCAATCCATAGACCACAGTCACCTTTACAGAACAACACATTCCCTTGGAAGAAAACATCTGTAAATACCAAACACCAAATTAGCACCAGTAGACCCAATCATTCAGTTTGAAAAAGAGTGTATACTCTGCACTGGATGATCTTACTAAATCTAAAGAAATGCTTTGGACCTCAAACATGGAACTGTCCTTCCCCCCACTTTTTTTTTTCTTCTTTAAACCAGAAGCACATTCTCCTCCAGAGAAAGGCTTTAGTCCATAACCCACGGGAGCTTGACACAAGCTGCAAGCGTTGAAGGAAGGTTAATATTCAGCAGGTGGTAACAGGAATATGGGAGTCAGAGCAAGAAACTGAGCTTTCCAGGAGAATGAGTGGCTCTCCTTTCCTGCTCTTCCATGCTTAAGTGTGGAAAACAAAGGAGAATAAAGAAGTGTGGGAGACCCCATGTTGCTGGGGTTGGAGGGGCAGGTTCTAAGTTGGCTGACTCAGGATGTCAGAGAGGAAGGCTGGGTAACCACACAGGCAACAGGCACAGAAGGAGACAGTCCCAAGCACACTGGAAGCTATGGTCACCCTCATTTTAAGGAGCAGGGTGAAAAAGAGCATGTTCATTAACTGTCCTCTAACCCATTCTTTTTTTTTTTTTCAGCATAACAGTATCATTATTTTTTCACCACACCCAGTGCTCCATGCAATCTGTGCCCTCTATAATACCCACCACCTGGTACCCCGACCTCCCACACCCCCGCCACTTCAAACCCCTCAGAGTCCATAGTCTCTCATGGTTCACCTCCCCTTCCAATTTACCCCAACTCCCTTCTCCTCTCTAACTCCCCTTGTCCTCCATGCTATTTGTTATGCTCCACAAATAAGTGAAACCATATGATAATTGACTCTCTCTGCTTGACTGATTTCACTCAGCATAATCTCTTCCAGTCCCGTCCATGTTGCTACAAAAGTTGGGTATTTGTCCTTTCTGATGGAGGCATAATACTCCATAGTGTATATGGACCATATCTTCCTTATCCATTCGTCCATTGAAGGGCATCTTGGTTCTTTCCACAGTTTGGCGACCATGGCCATTGCTGCTATAAACATTGGGGTACAGATGGCCCTTCTTTTCACTACATCTGTATCTTTGGGGTAAATCCCCAGTAGTACAATGGCAGGGTCAAGGGAAGTTCTATTTTTAATTTCTTGAGGAATCTCCACACTGTTCTCCAAGGAGGCTGCACCAACTTGCATTCCCACCAACAGTGGAAGAGGGTTCCCCTTTCTCCACATCCCCTCCAACACAGGTTGTTTCCTGTCTTGCTAATTTTTGCCATTCTAACTGGTGTAAGGTGATATCTCAATGTAGTTTTAATTTAAATCTCCCTGATGGCTAGTGATGATGAACATTTTTTCATGTGTTGATTCTCATATCCTCTAACCCATTCTTGAGGTAGAGGGTAGTGGGAAAATCTGAGCCGGTATCCCTTAGAATACTCTGAAGAAATGTTCTCCCCAGTCCCCAGGGTCACTCCTTCATTCTCTCTGTTCCCTTGAGTTGTAGCTATGGCAACACATTACTACCTTTGCTACGGTCTCTCTTCCTTATTGGATTACATACTTCTAAGAGCAGGGTCATCTCCCTAACTTGAGACCTTGAACTAAATCACATATGCTGAGTCCCCCCTGCCATAGAAGGTAACATTCATGTGTCCCAGGGATGATTTTTGGCCTATCATAGCAAGGAATCAGGGAAGAATTCCAGGTTACAAATTGGGAAATTAGAATTTTGATTCTCAGTCACTCACTTTAAAACCACATCAGCCAATGCCCTACTCTACCCGTAAACACGACATTGCTGCAAAGCGCCCACCCACGGTTTACGTCCACAGAATTCTCATGAGGCTTGCCATCTTGCCAGGGAGATCAACTCTTCCCTCCCATGTCTTTTTCTTTACCGCTCCACGTGGAAGAAAATCTGTCCTTATTTTGAGCCCAGTAGCCTTCCCTATAACATCCATTGTTCTTAGCTTGGTCCTACGAAGGCATATGCCTCTGTAAGTAACCACGGGATCCGAGACTTCTCATATGCATGCCCCGTGCAGGACACGATTTCAAGATCCCCAGCCTGATGACTGTTCTCTCCTTGAGGGACAATTCGTCACACCTACCTTCCCCATCAAGATACATCGCACAGCAGTTTGATGGTGCAAGGTGCTGATGTGTGTTGGAATGCCTGATTAGGTGTTTCCATTTAAAAAGGCACATATATATTAGATGCATCATGAAAGGGTCAGCAGCAGCATCCACCACAACATGAAGGCATCTGGATTGCAATATGGTAAATACATTATTTTGAAAGTAAATCCAGCATGGGCTTCATAGCCAATATTCTTTTGAAGAGCACCATTTGTGGTGTTGATCATGTTGAACATACCTGCTTTCTAGAAATGGTGATAGAAAAGACAGGTGGGTGGCTCTGTGAGGTCTTTAAAACATGTCGGTTGTTGTCATCTATTGTCATCTGTCCCAATAAATGGAAGAGATTCCTGCTGGCCAAAAGGTAACTCCCACAAAGTGGCCTAGAGAAGGTGAAAAATCCTGATGGTGTTCACAGAGATTGAGAGTCTGTGGTCCCAACAGGGACACTAGAAAATTCCTAAAGAGTTGTCTGGGCAGGGGAGCAGCCTCGATTCCTACAGACCGACTGCCATGATCCTTCCAGGAGCAGCTGTGCAGAATTCTGAGAAACAGGCTGTTAAGCAACTTGAAGCCATTACCTCTGGACTCTCATCTGCTGAACAGAGAGGAAAAAGCCCAAACTTGAGTTGGGAAACACTCGCTGGGCAATATTCGGCTTGGCTCTCCGCCCCCTTGATAGTCCTTCCTCATTTCTGTGGAGCCCGCGAGCCTGGGATCCTTCCTCTCAGCACTGGATTCAGAAGACAGAGCGCTGGTCCAGTGCTCACTGCACTCAGTCGTGTGCTTTACCTTGCCCCGAAACCAAAGCCTGCCTTTCAGTTAAGTTTTGAGAAGTAGGTTCTGCCTTTGTCCTGAGACTCAGTTCTAGCCTTCAAACTATCCTGGCTGTCTTGTCCTTCCAGGATTTAGAAAAATCAATGATGCTGTCTTGCTCTTGCCTTTTTCTCTCTTATGTCAGGAGTTGAGTTCTTCTCCTAAATACCAATCTTGCTAAGCAGAAGGATTTACCTGAGGGCCACTGCTCAGGTTTCTGTGGTGTTCCTTGAGCCTACAATCTCAGTGTGTGTTTTATCCACTGCCTTTCAGGGCACCTTGCCATCTCTTGGTAAATATGACATCATGCTTACCAGTTATCATGCCCCACTTAATGGGGTGCCATTCTTTCCATGGCCAGTAGGTAGGTTGTCCCCCGCCATCCCTCTGACCCACACCAGCATATCTTTCCTGTTGTGAGTTTTTACCTAACTAGGCTACTCCTTCCTGCTAGGGGAATAACGCTGCCACTCCCAGGATTGTAACACCCAGGGAATCCCATGAGTCATCCTTTGGACTAATGCTATTTTGAAAAATACCCCATTAAGATAGTTTTTGAAGTGCTAAAGCTTCGAAATACCATCCAGTTTTCTTTTATATCACATGACTTCTGTTTTATAGCATACTCTTTGTGTATGAAGTGTAAGAGGAGGGTTTTTTCCAAGCACAGGAATTAATATTAGAAAGGTCTATGAAGAGACCACCTACATTATTAAGAAGAAAAAAAAATAGGAGATTAATTCCTACTAGGCTATTGGGTTTTAGTCTTGTGGTTTAGGTAAGCTTTAATGTTTGTTTGTTTAAATACAGATTTAAAGGTCTTAAGTCACTGGAACATTTTCAAAAGCACCTAATAAGTAAATAGGCCAGACAATATGTGTCTAAACATTTTTTACGTTAGATGTAGAAATATTGCTGTTGCATAATCATCATCATAAGAATGAGATCTCCTTATGTATGGAACCCAGTTTTTAGGCCAACACTACGACCTATAATCCATCACCTCCATTTTATGTTGTAAAATTTCCCATGGCACATACACAGTAATAGCAATTACTGACATTTACCTAATGTAATAGTTGGCAGGACATTTGAAAATATGTCACACAAACACATAAACACATCAAGGTGCATATAAGGCCAGAAGGATAGTACTGGGATGATTATATCAAACATACGTGTTTCTGGTCAAGTCTAAAACTGGTTCCTTTTCAAATTACCCAGAAATTCTCTATATTTACCTTAATAGAGTGTTGCAGAGAAAAATTAATTCAAAGGCTTAATTATCACTAACATGCAAAGATTTACATTTTTTATTAGAAAACAAAAATAAATTGCCATTGGGATTTGCAGGAATTTGAATTTGGGGGAGAAAGAAACAAGCATAATACCCATATGTAAAAATGTCAAGTTGAATTTTCTCATAATACCAGAACGGACACTGGGATCTGTGTACATACGATATATATTGCTTCTTTCTATACTTTTCTGGGGGTCATGGTTTCAACCTAATCACACAGGAATTCAAGAATAAAAAGTTATAACAGAATTCTGCTCCATTTAAATGGAAGAGAGCTGAAATAAACATTTTTCCTTTCCCACCTCACATGAAGGGTTAAATGTTGACATTTCTTTTTGTATAGTGAAGAACTTAATAAGAGTAAACAAGAGCAGTCCAAAGAAAATAATATCCATGCCTGAAAATGTAGGGGGCTGATGTGATATTCAAGGAACACACAGGAAGCCACCATCTTGGTGGCGTCTCAGAGAAGTTGTGCTGGTTGACTAGAGGGGAAGGTTTAAGCCATTTCAAAACTGTTCCAATATGAGTATTTCCTCCATTTTTTTTCCACTCATAAATTCAATTGTCCCCCCCATCCACCCTGGCTTGCCTTCCTTTGGTTTTCTTGGTCATGACCTCCTACTCCTCCTTATTCTTTTTTTTTTTTTTAAAGATTTATTTATTTGACAGAGAGAAATCACAAGTAGACAGAGAGGAAGCCAGAGAGAGAGAGAGAGAGGGAAGCAGGCTCCCCGCAGAGCAGAGAGCCCGATGCGGGACTCGATCCCAGGACCCTGAGATCATGACCTGAGCCGAAGGCAGCAGCTTAATCCACTGAGCCACCCAGGCGCCCCCCTACTCCTCCTTAAATAAAAGCAAAGGATACAAATGATTAAGATGGGTCCAATTTGCTTTTTGTATTGGTCTGGAAACCTCCAATTCTCTGATTTTTCTTTTGGCTCAAATACCCAAAGAGAGGACGTGAAGGTCTAAAAGTAAGTTCGGTTACTTTCTATTTCAAGGGAAGCACACAATTTTTGTTCTCTTTTTTAAAACAACATGCCGCTAACAATGTTTGTACCGGACTCTGGATCCCAGGCGGGGCATCCGGGAATGACTGAATGCAGGAGCCCAGGAAGCTGCTTCCAGCAAAGTTTGTTTCTGTTTTGTTTTGTTTTGTTTTGCTTTTTTAAGGAAAAAAGTCTATTTCCACAGAAAATTTCACGGTATTTCAACTGGAATGGCAACCTCTGGTTTGGAATTCCTATAGTTTTAATTTGATTTAAGACCAAATGTGTTTAAGTGACAGCTCTTTTTTTTGTCCTTCCTTGTCTTACCGAAAATTTTCACAATTTAAGATACAGAAAAACAAACCAGCAAGAAAAATATCTGTAAGTCACTACAGATGAACTGCTGAGTCTAAAATGCCAAGCATGGAGGAAGTGTGACTTTTGCTTTCTGAGGCCTGAGGGACCCCATGGCTACACAGGGACAAAGGAACTGAGAACACCATTCTGATGATAGCTTGAGCTGCCCTGCACACACAGGACCCTTAAGTGGTAGTAGGAGAGAATGGAGAGTTCGCTCCTTGGAAGGGGCATGCTGTGGCCTGTCCTGGCGAGCTGGGTGTGTCCCAGCTGCACTCCTGTTGCAGTCCAGGAAATCCGTGGTTCTCCTCAGACACTAGGTGGCAGAGGCAGGAAACGGAACTGGGGTTACCTTGATCAGGAGTGTTGACGGGGAAGATGACTTGGCCAAGTTTAATAGGGGTAAAACAGCTCCAGTGAAACTTAGTTTTTAAAAAAAAAATGTAATCTTTAAGATTATATTCTTTTGTTTCTAGAGTCTGTCCCATCCCACTGCCTTGGATTATTCCAGAAGAATTGTTTAAGACCCTCCTATCAGATCTGGTTTTCCCATCAGTACTAATATACCATTTGTGTGGGGGGGTTTTTTAGGAAAGAAGAAAGCATTATAAAGATAGCCAAACAAGATGATATATAACTTTTCTGCTAAGGTCCCGCCATGGAACCGAATTCCTGAGATTTGAAATGTGCTTCATGGATGTAAAAGACATAAGTAGTCGGTCCTAATAGTGAAAAGAGGTGAATGAGAGAATGGTCACCCTGGGGGGCTGTTGGTCTCAGATGTCCGATAAACAGGAATGTGAAATTAGGGTTTTTTTTGTTGGTTTTTTTTTTTTTTTTCAATGTATATCCCTCTATTCAGGAAGAACACTCCTTGCTCAGTGGTAAGCTGAGCTAAGGTATTTGAGAGAACGGCTAGAATTTGAGTTGTCGCTTGCATGCTTACAATTTGGGAACTTCCTACTGAAATAGAAAGTGTATCTAAGTGCAGACTTCCTATATTTCCTGTAAAACTCAGGAATGCAGGGTGATACTTTGCGGGGAGCCTTTTTTCCGTCTTCTCCTGGATTCAGCTGGGATGATCTCCCCCTGCTGTGTGTATACCGTTGGGCAGTGGAAAGGAAGGCCTGCTATTGTAACAGCTGGTGGCTTTGGCATTTTCATATAAACATAAAAGCCGGAGAGGAATTTCTCCTTTATAATTGGCCCCATTTCCCCCTTCCTGGGACATTCCGCAATGCCACCAGCAATGAAGTGCTCAGAAAGGAGGAATCATTTCTGTTTATGTGAAAATAGATCCAGACTCCATGAGGCCACGGAAGAAATAACAGAAATTTTCAAAGACCACAGAGAGAAGTCATAATCCAATCTGGATGCTGTTTTGGAGATCTGATGGAGCTCCACGCACCAGCTCTGACTGCTGGGGGAGCTGGAGCCAACCGTCCTCTCCTCCAGCCCCGTCCAGGTCTGCACTGAGTGTGGGCAACACTCTTGGTGACCACGTGCTCTCAAACATGAGCAGCCCATTTCGCTCTCATGAGTGTTTCACAGACACTAAGCCATTGGTCTAAAGCGTATAAAAGTGATGATCAAAAATGCCTTCAGGAGGCAGCAGAACATCGCAATAAAAGGACAGGGATTTTTTTTTTTTTTTTTTTAGGAACTCAAGCTGGAAGGCAAATCCTGGGTCGGTAACAGACTGCTCGTGTGACTTTGGTCAGGTTCTTTAGTTGGTCTGAGGCTCAGTTTGCTCATCTGTCAAATGGGGATACTAAAGACTCTCTGAGGTGTTGATACGATAGAGACGATCTGTAGAAGGCAGCTTGTCCATAATCATAGTCCCTGGGGGCTAGTTTTACCAGGTGTCCCCAAAAGGAACTATTCGTATTCTGCTTTACATTACAAGCTGTATCTCCCCCACACAGTGTAATACAATACAAACCTTTTCTAGGATTCTTACCACCAACAATATTACTGTATAATTCAGCTTAAAGGAAAACATGTCTAGAGGCCAGAAGAGGCCCTACGTGTTGCTACCAGCCCATAAGACCCAGCTGCCAATCAAATATTTTTCTCTGTTCTTCAATGTCTGCTCCTTAGGAACATAGAAACTTACACATTCGTTCTAAAGGAAGAAACTATGTTGGCACCAGGATATACTAAAAAAGAAAAGTGTCAGCCCGAACCTCTTTCCAGATAGCTCCACCGAGTTCCCGTGTGATGGCAGTCAGATCACCCTTCCTGGAAAATACTGTTTCCCTAACAGACTTCAGTTCAAGCTTCCCTTTTTGTGCTTCAAGCCTGTTTCTTCTCATTTACCACATTAGGCGATTAATTGGGTTTTTACAGGTAGCTATCGCGTACCCCACTGTCATCGCTACTCACTCATACATCTTCAATTCTCCACATCTTGCCACTTCAATTCTACCCCTTAATCACCTCATCATCTTTGTCACATTTAAAAATTTTCCTTCCACTTAATCAACTCCATTTTCCCTGCTAGTGTACGAACAATTGTGCAGAATCCTCCTCATGCAGCTTTACCGAGGAGCAGGGAAGAGAAAGTGTTTCTCCTTAAGTGATTTCTTTCGATCCCAGGATAGTTTCTGCTCCTAGTGCAAGAGCATCACCGTGTGAGCTGTTCCTGAGCTGCACTCCGGTGTCACCCTCCCTCAATCCGTGCCTAGGGCCTTTTGCTGCTGAATGCGGCTCTCATTGGTGGGGGCTGAGCCAGCCTCGAGGGAAGGTGCCCTCCCACACACTCCATGCTCCTGGCCGCCCTCAGACCCCCATGGCTCTGCTCCTGGCTCACCCTCTCCTGCCCAGTGTTTCTGGATGTTCAACCTTCACAGAAGGAAAAACAAAACACAAAAACAAAAGCAGAAATAAACTTCTAAAGCCTCAGGACCCTTGGTCCCTTAAGCTAAGAAACAAGAGAAGATTCTAGCCATTGGTGCATGGTCAGTTTTCTTATCTGGCTTCCCCTCCCTTTGTTAGTGTAAACCAGCCAACTTCTCCAGGAAAGGACCATTACAACCTGTCCCATTGCAGCTGCAGGGGACACATGTTTCTAGTGGGATGGCCCACAAAATGCTTTTCCATGGGATCCTAGCAGGAGCTTTGAGGGCGAAAAACAAGTTCCCTTGTTTTCCTAACGTAAGGAAACACAGCATTTAATATCTCCCTCTTAGAGGCTCCAAACGTATCTTAGAATGTTAACAGTTCTGAGAAACGTGGAGGTAAAGGACATTCATTGACCTTTGTTTAACACAAGTTGTCCAAAGTTGTTTGACAAGAGTCGTTTCTTGGTGGGATGATTATTAGGACCATTAGAAACACTGTGTCCGCGGAGTATATTCTGGAAACGCTGCATGGTGTCTCTAATCTCCCCCTCAACAAACTCTTACTTTCTCATCTGGGATCCCTGAGTTATTATTTTCACCCGCACCTTCTGTCGGAGAACATTGCTGTTTGGGGCGGATGCTTTTATGATGCAGGGTCTCCACTGACTCTACACACAACACACATATCCGAGAGCTCCTAGTTGGAAGATGAACAGAGAGGCTGCTTTTGGCCTACGTCACACATCTGGCAGCAGTGATAGACCGGGGGGGTTCCTGGCCCCCACTACGTGTCTTTGATTGGTCACCATCGAATGCCCCATTAGACTGAGTTCCTTGTCAGCATGTGCTTGGCACCTAGTAGATACTCGATAAATGTTCATTAAGCAGAAAAATGACCTGTGTTACCGGATATCCTAGAGAAATAGTTATGATTATTTCTACTGTTAATGTTTGACAGGTAAGTAGTAATGTGGAGAGTTTTAGTTCCCCCTCAAGAGTCGCTGCTCCTGCATATACTGTTAAGAGTTTATTAATGATCTACAATGCACTTCCGCTCACGCCTGTGTGCAGAGCCTTGGCCCATATTAATAATTAATGACCGTAAGTTTTGGTTTTGGATTACAGATGAGACACGTCGGTGAGACAGACAAGGAAGAGGGTCTATACCTCCAGCTGTGACCTGCAGAGCCAGGTTTTGAACTCAGGTCTCACTGGCTAAGCCGATATGCACTCCACACAGATACACCACCTGGACGCAGGAAAACACCTTAGAAGTTAGCTGCATTTTTTTAGTAATCATGTTTTTGTCGTGACAAAATATTGAGAACATAAAACCTACCAAACAGTTCTGTGGCATTAAGGACAGTCACACAGTGGCCCAACCATTACCACTATCCATTTCCAGAACTTTCTCATCTTCCACAACTGAGACTTTGTACGGATTAAACACGGATTCCCCAACTCTCCCTCGGCTGGCTACTAGAAACCACCCTTCCGCTCTGTTTCTATGAACTTAACTACGCTAGGTACTTCACGCACAAGTGGCGTCTTACAGAATTTGTCAGTGTTAACATTTAAATTCTTGCTCTAGAAAGAGTATCAACCACTCACTGGAACAACAATGAAAAATCATCTTAACTTTCTTATACCAACACCACATTTTTGCAGTTAATTAGTGTTACTCAAAAGGAATAGGGCTCTAACTTTAAAACAAAATCAGTCCTCTGCGAGAAAGAGGAAATTTGCCTATACAGGGCATTGTCAGATCCCAGGAAAGATGGCAAATCCAGGTAAGTCTGGGTGGCAGTTTAAGATCTAGGTCTTTTGATGATTGAAATCTTCATATATGTCCTAAACATGTCTCTTTTTTCCCTTTTCAAACTGCTTTTCTGTTAATGTGTGAAAACAGTACAACTTGAGGGAAATGTAATCCACATGTTTTGGTGCATTTACACTTACATGCTCTTGAGACTATCAAAATGGCCTAATAATATATTTTCCAATAGCTTTTTTTTGTCTTTCATAGAAACACAGTTATAGCCTTGGTTAAAAACAAATAAACCAAAATAGAACACACATACACACACACACACACACACACACACACACACACAAAACCTTAATCCCCAAAGGAAAGAGACTCAATCGAAGTTCAAATTCTTAAAATTTAAGCATTCTTTAAATAAATTGCCAAGCTGCTCTTTAAATGAAACATTAAAGATACACATTAAGCGGCCTTCAGATTAAGGACTAGAGTTGTAAAGTAAAAACTCTGTGGTTGGGGACACCTGGGTGGCTCAGTTGGTTAAGCAGCTGCCTTCGGCTCAGGTCATGACGCCAGCATCCTGGGATCGAGTCCCACATCGGGCTCCTTGCTCCGCAGGGAGCCTGCTTCTCCTTCTGACTCTGCCTGCCACTCTGTCTGCCTGTGCACTCTCTCTCTCTCTCTGACAAATAAATAAAATCTTTAAAAAAAAATAAACTCTGTGGTTGGCCAAACTTAGGAGTTGGTAGTAACCAGGGAAAAGAGGACAGCGTTCAGGGATACCCAGACGTGGGTTCCCATTGGCCCCATGACACTCAGTGAGTGTCAGTTTTCCAATAATAATAACGAACGGCTTACTGAATTGTCCTGGAGATTAAACAACTGTGTCTATAAAGTGCTCATATCTCCACCATATATAGAGAAGGACTCGACAGAGGTTCATTTGTACTCCCTCGTTTCAAATTTGAATGTTCCACCACAATGAGGCCATTAAAATCTCTTCACAAACATATATTTGCACATAGTACAGTGACCTCCATTTTATCCTTTACATTGAAAGGATGTAAAGTTCATTGGGAAAGAAGACAAGGCAAAGTGAGTTACTTGAGATCCGATGCAGACTTGGAGGGCCAGTCACAAAGAGAATGTAGATTCGGTCTTTGAGAGGTTCATGGGGATATACTGAGGACGTTCTTTAAATCTATGGGCAATTGTGTTTCCCCAGCTTGTTGGTACTTCACCATGCAAACAGCTAAAATCACTAAAATATCTTGTGTTAACTTTTTCTTGCATTTTTAAGTTAATTAAAATTTGGTTTTGCTTAATTGTTTGAAAGCACGTGGCTTCTTATGTTAAATTGGACAGCAGGGTTCCTGGGAGCACTTTCAACAGACACAGGGTTCTGAGTAGCCCCCACAACAGTCCCATGGCCGCTGTTCTCATGGAGGACAAGCTGGGGAAGTTTTTCAAGGTCCCTCACCTCTTCCCCCTCCATGCAGGGTCCTCATCTTACTCAGAGGAGGAACCCAGAAACACACTCACTGCTAATTCCATGGCAGATAACAACGCAGCAACACAGAAATATGGTTCCCGAGAAACTGACACATAATGACACACACGAGACAGCATTCGCTCTCGCCGAGAAAGACATAAGCAATGAATCCACAGACCCAGGTCAAAGCCATAAATCCTTATCACTTGGAGGCAATGTAATAAATGGAATATTGCAACATGACCTATCGGTGGCATTAAGATTGCTGGAGGTTCTTGTCTAGCCCTTTACTAACATTGCTTCACCCCCAACCCTTTCCGTTAATATCAATACAGCACTACATGCCCGGTCCAAATGAAACGATAATCCTCTTAACAAAAAGATGGCTAACTCCACTGATATTTTCTCTGGCTAAGTCTTCTCTCTCTCTCTCTATCTCTCTCTCTTTTTTTAAGATTTGTAAAAATTTATTTGTTTATTTGTCAGAGAGAGAGAGAGAGCTCAGCAGGCAGAGCAGGGAGGGGAAGAAGCAGAGCCCCCACTGAGCAGGGAGCCTTTTGTGGGACTCAATCCCAGGACCTTGGGATCACAACCTGAGACAAAGGCAAATGCTTAACCAACTGAGCCACTCAGGTGTCCCTCTTGCTAAGTCTTCTTAACAGGAGTATATCTTGACTATATCTTAAGGAACCATATTTATTTATTTACTTACTTATTTATTTGAGAGAGATAGACATAGTGCGAGTCCAGGGTGAGAATGGAAGGAGAGAGAGAGCCTAGTGCGGAGCTGCATGCAGGGCTCGATCTCGGGACCCTGAGATCATGACCTGAGCCGAAAGCAAGAGTCACTTAATGGACTAAACCACCCATGCTCCCTAAGGAAGCATAGTTAAAGAAAACAATTCTCACATGGGATTCAGCACAACTGATACCTCTTCATGGACCAAAGACTTTCTACCTGCTAATGCTAGAGGAGAGCAAAGCCATCCCTCTTCCAGAGAGGACCAACCATGAGTAAACCCAGAAATGAAGGCAAGCAAGTCACTCTCAGCTGAAGCCCACTTGGAGGCAAAATGATGTCACCTCTTGATTACCCAAGGTAAGTTCATAACATGGAAGTCCAAACCGAAAGATCATTCTAACCCTTTTGTGCTCTGATTTTACTTCTCCAGCCAGTTTGCATGCCTAATTATGTTTAAATAATGTATTCTCTAAAACCTTATATTAAAGTTAGTATTTATATTTGACCCAGAAAAAGACTTCTCTGGGTGCCCAGTGACGGTCGGCTGCAGCTGCAACAGCAAGGACTCAAGCGTGGGTCCCAGAAAGTGTCCTCCCACCTTTCAGAACAAGCTAAGAAAAAAATGCTTGACCATCATTGAGCCTTCCCCTCTTCCTGTGGCTTTCTGTTTTTGTTTTTATTTTGTTTTGTTCTGATTTCTAGATTTTGGTTCAACATGGAGTGGTCTTCTCAGACGATTTCAAACACCTCTCACCTCAAAAGGATCATTCCGCATAGGGTTACATCAGAGAAAGCACCTCAAACAATGTGTAAATCCAATTAGAGATTCACCAGGAAAAATTCGTCAGCCACATATCGCTTTCTAAGAGTGAAAACAACTCCGCATCCCAGAACTTTATTGATAACTTAGGACTGCCTTGCAACAAGAGTTTCTCGTCTGTTAGACAGATTCACTTATCTTAGCGTCGAGATTGATGAGGACATGCTGAAGAGGAACAACTGAGATCTTGGCCACTTTCCCAGTCCCAACTAACAGGAACATGAATTCCCTGAGCATGAAAGCCCAGCTCTCACGAAATATTTCTTCCTCGTGGCACAGATAAGCATAGTTGATGGAGATCCCTAAGTCATATCGGCGACAGTAACTTGGCTCCTAGGGCTTCTCCAGTTCCTGATGGAGCGACATTCCTGGAGATGCGATTCACTCCCCCCCGCTTCCTCCCTGCTCTCCTAGGAAGGGAAGTCACTGTGCTATTCATTTCTCACTAAAGTATAACAATGTCTACGACCCTGCCTCATTGTAACGGGACTGCCAGAGAAGGCTGCAGGCACTCAATGTCAAATCATCCGGGAATACACTGATTTATTTAACTCTCAGTACACTGCTGTGGGTTAAGGGTTTAATAAAGTTGAACATAATGGAGGACTTTGGGAAGTACCATGGCTAGTCTATTTGAAAATTCATTTCCCTGCCAGCTTTCTCTCATTCTGTTGACAGACTGTAGAACCTTGCTTTCATCTCTTTCCTCTCTTTACAGCTTAACCTGGTCCCTGAAGGAGTATGCTCTTTCTAGAAGATAGATTGAGCACTACACACAACATGAAAACTTTACACACTCTTCCTGTTGTCATCTGAAAGATTTTTCTACCTGGAAGGAGATAAGTTTATCTCACCTTTCATTCTCAGACTGGCTTTACATAGAATTCCTTAGGAGGACCAACATTTTTTAAACTTTATGGAGGGATATAAGCTGAAGCTTGGGCTCCTCTTAATTTTTCTTTCTCCCTGGTGACATCTGTGACAGTCTTCCCCATTGCTGTTAAACGTTATAGAAATTTAACTGCACTTTGAGGATATGTGATTTCAGAGACACTATCTGATTTTCTGTCTGAAGGAGAAAAGAGCTAAAAACATCAGGGCAGCATGAAGGCTTAGCAAACAGAGAATGGTGACCATGTGAGGGACTAAGTGGTCACTCCATATAATGTATGTACTCCAAACTGGAAACAAACTAAAGAAGTAAAATAAATATATTTCAGATGACTTCCATGTCTGTTTATAAAAGAATGCATACTGCTAAAAATGGTCACAAATAATGTTTTTAATTATTTTCCCCAATGGTTTTTCATTCTAATCAACATCTAGAAAATGTCTATCAAGTGCTCAGTGGTGTTCATTTGACTTAAATGGATATAGTATCTTTGTCCTCCAGAAGCTTTACAAAAGATGTTCACCATTTATAAAGCCTTACAAAACATTCAGAAATTTAAAAATATATATATGTCAGGTAATAAAATAAAGCACCACATTCAACTTTGGAAAAATTCACTGTCAAAGCCAGACCTCCATCCAGGAAGTCGGCGACTCCTTTCGGCACCAAACACCAGCTAGGTAAATGTTGTTTGCAGGTTCCAAATAGGAACATTAAAATATTACGGGGAAAGGATTGAACAAAAGTTTTATTGGAAAGAGCTTAGAGCTGCTTGCTGAAAAACACAGACCAGGGTACCAGCAGGCAAGGGTTATTCAATTTCAAGTCATTTTGCATGCACAGAAGACGGCTTCCCTTTCACACTCACCACGAAAATACTTTCCAGAAATGCTGCAGGGATGGGCAACAGCAATGCATGGTCACAGGGAAGTCGCTGGAAAAAGGTTACGGTGAGAAACTTAAGAGTTACCCATCAAACTCTATTTCAGTGACATCCTTTGAAGTTTGGAACTCAAAACCAAGGCGGTTTGGCACCTACAGAGTACATGGAAGGACAGCGTGTTCCTCCCTGGCTAAAAGGCCAATGGGCAGCAGAATTATAAGAAGAAGATGCAAATGGCAAAGGGCTCAGTGGAAACTGGCAGTCCTCTGGAATATAATAACTAATGGGAGGTCTTTCCGCTCGAGTCACAAGTAAGGCAAATGTTTCTCTAACGGCCGGTCTCTGGTTGACGAAACTTTGTGTTATGAACTAGAATGTACCTTTTAACTTGGTAATAAATGAACCCCAATTGCCATCGCTTTCACAGTTTAAACGTCAGGATGCTAGGAGCTTTGCAAAAACTTTTCAACTGAGTGAGAAGGCTTTTTGGAATTGCTAAAAGCCATCCGTGAGGACATCTGCCAAACCAGATCGCGGCTCCTACCCAAGCTCCTCTTCCAAGACCCTTCTCCTCCGGGGAGTAGGGACCTCAGACAGCTCAGCACACATCCCCTTTCCATGTTAATTTGGTTTTAGTTTGTGCATCAGCTCCGTGTTAGGTCTTATTCTTCTGGCCTCCACCTGCCTCTCCAGGGTGACTGAGGGTGAGCCTGGCCCCTCCGGGCTTCTCCCTGGGAGCCCGTCCTCAGCTCCTCTGTGTGCCAACACAGCCTCCTCACCACCCCTGCAGCCCACACCACACTGGCCCAAAGCACAGCTGCCCATTGCAAGTGTGTCTGTTTACACTTCATTTCTCAGGGAAGCCTTCTGTGAAGCCACACCCTCGGGGAGGTCTCCCTGGTCCATACTCTCCCCCTCCGCTATGGCGTATAGTTCTCCGTGGAAACTGTCATCCCCTTGCCCCCATCTATTGTTCACGCTGCCCTCCCTGATGAAGAGTAGCCCCGTGAGTGGCATCACCAGAGCTCCATCTAGCATAGGGAAGACAACAGTCGAGGTTGTGTGTTTGAGGTTTGACTACTCAACTCAGTACTCAAATTACATAAGTTAATCAGGAGCAAATTAGTAGTACATTGTGCCCACTATGTGGATACTTCTGTCCCTCAACTAATAGTGGCCTGCCGCCCTCCTGGGGACTCTAGAACACCAGAATATTTAAGCCTGGCAAAGAGACACATCACACCTTTTCTCATGTACACACCCACTGCTAGTGATTACTTCCTCTTAGTCTCTCTCCACCCTGAACTATCAAATAGGCTTTAAAGTTCAAAGGAGAGAGTAGTTTAATGAACAGCATATGAAATAAAGAACAATAGTATTAGCCTAACAACAACTCACAGAGACAATGTATGAGCATTAACTAGTTTGCATGCTTTTTCAAGGAAATGCAAATTTCTTCTTAAATTATTTCCTATTCATTGCAAGTAGTGAGAAACAATATGAAAAGGGAGGATGTAGCAATAGAGATAAATTAATAAAGCACATAGTTTAGGTCATACTACTCGCTTTACTTTAATATTGGTAATGATAACAAATATCAGAACAATGTAGTACTTACAGTAATTATTGAAGTAGCCAAAAGGAATTTTGAAGAAGTTAATAATTTCCCATCCCTGTTCATAGTGTATTAAACATTGATTGATCAGTAGTAGCTTGAAGGTATGAATCAATTAGCAGTCTCCTAGGTGCGAGCTCTAAACTGAGAATCCAAGGGAATGGAGTGCATTTACACATCTTGGAAAAACAGTGCCATAAATGTTGTATAAGAATTACTGCTGTTCTTCAAGAGACTAGTTTCCAGAAATGACCAAGGTAGAAAACGTTTCAGGCAGATCAGTACAATGTATGGAAAATTTAGTAAAGTTTGCAGGAAGTTCATTAATAACATAGGGAATATAAGTACATAAATATAAATAAATAAACATAGGAAACAGAAATAAAACTACTTATTTTTAATAAGTAGTTTAAAGTAACATTAAAGTAGTTTTAAGTAACATTTTACAGTATTATAAAGTAATATTTTACAGTAAAAATCCTGTAAAATAAAGATGTATATATATATAGATGTGTGTGTGTGTGTGTGTGTGTATAGAACTACATTTAATGAATTCAAAAATATGTCTCCACTAGCTAACTAGAACACAATGTAGCATAATATCACTTTTAACTCCACTCTGGGCATCCTGTTTTGGCAGATTCACCTCATTGAGGCATTGCAGGAGAATCAGTCATTTCTATAGCATTCATGAGGTCTCCAATGGGGACATCCCTTACAAAGAAAGGCAGAACGATCATAGGTCAATACCTAGGTAAATACCTAAGTAAATACCAGTGAAGGGGGAAATCCACAGGAAACAAAAATAATTATTTACTGATCAATCCGCTTTGCATTTAATATCTCTTACCCTATATGCGTGGCCTCTTGATAGGATACAGGGAATTAGGAGACAGAATAGCAACTGATTCATGTCCATAAGCAGAATTGTCTCTCCCTTTGCTGGGGAGCCCAATGTGCCAGCAGCTCTCAAAAGACACTCAGATGTTAATTCCAAAAATAACCTAAACATATCCATGTCACCTGGAATCTGAGACTTGGTATAGTGACAGTTCTATAAAAGTTCTATAAAAGGAATATAAGTCAATAAAGCAGAGATATCAAAAATATGCTTAAGCTCAATAGATATTAAAGAGGTGGAATTTTACAAAGGGAAATAAAGGTAACAATATCATATAAAAAGGAGATAGCTGTAGATCTGAGAATTCTGTTGCAATAAATGGAATTTGGGCCCCAGTTTTTGCCCCTCCTTGAGCCCATGTTTTCTTTCAGGTAGCTTTGTTGTTTCTCTTAAAAAGAGAAAAAGATTTCCCCACTCCTTGGAACATAACCTAAAACTTGGTTTGGCCATCAGAATGTGGACAGAAGGGTCTGTTGATTACGCACGGTGGTGTCTGTTTGCCTCCTTGCTCTTTTGCCATCGCCACAAGAACGTGAGCAACGCGTGGGGCAAGCTGAGTCCATCTCACAGAGACACCTGGCCAGACCTGCGTCTAGAAGCAAAGCCACCCAACCAAGTGTGGCCTTGGCTGACTGTCCTCCCCTCGTGCACGTGCATGGAATGAACAAATGCTTCTGTCTGGATGGTACTCAGATTTGGTGGTTTTCTGTTACACAGCATTATTCTGACAATAGCTAATTGATACATTTACACATTAAAATGAGAAAAAGGGTGCGCCTTTCCCTTAGGAATCTGGAAAAATACTTTTCTCTTCCCGAGATTGACTGTTCACTCTTTTACCAGGACATCAGAAAATTCACATCTGATTGATCTAAAGAGTTACATCCAATGAGTTCCTTCTAGGTTGGCCACTGACTCACTTTCCTCCTTCCTATACTAACAATCGTATTAATGTTCAAATGTTTACCCTTTCCTCTCATGTGCTGGGGATACTATTGACTGTGACCTCATCTGTAAACTTGTAGAATTAAATTACACCAGTGGTTCCTGAATGTCCTTTGGGTCCCAGGGCTCCAAACAGGTGTCTGGAGGAGACAGCATGAGGGAAGCAGAGGAGGAGAAAGCTAAATGGTTGAAGTACTAACCTCTCCACCAGCAAAACTCTGTTTTAATCTATCTCGGATATTGAGAATATTGAGATTTTACTTGGAAAATTAGTTCCTCTGCCTAAAAAGCAAAATTAAAAGCCACTCGACAAAATGTTTTTTAATGTCTCCTCACACTGAAAACACTGTGCTTAAGGGTTTTGTTTTGGCCACTTCCGTCTCTTCTTCACTACCTCCATGAACCCTAACTTAAGATATGATCACCTCAACTTCCATCACAACTTCCTGACGTACTCCCTGCAATGTTATAAATTATGCCATTTCATTCCCCTGCATCAAATTAGAGTAAAACTACAACTGGTGGGGCCTCGGGCTCTGCCTTTCTGCAGTCTGATTTCCTGGCTCTTACCTCACCTGCCCATGTTGGCTTAAACACACCCAGCTCTTTCCCCCTCAGAGTCTTCTCCCATGCTGGTGCCTTTGTTTGGAACACTCTTCCCCTACTCTTCCCATGTTGACTTCTTATTAACCTACAGTTTTCCATTGCTAAGCCCCCGGCCTGTCATGGATCACTCAAACAAATGCAGGTCCCGTCTGCCTCCATCATTCTCCATGACAACCTGGAAGTTGCGCCTTCTTCTTTGCACTCATAATGACTTACACTTACGGGAGCATTTGCTGGCTACTTTTATTATTTGACTTTCCTTTGAGTATGAGCTCCATTATTTTTGTATTTCCAGGACCCAAAGCCTTGCCTGGCATATGGTATATGCTCAATCACATGAATGAATAAGTGACTTCCTTAGCTTTTATCAACAGGCCTTTTTTTCACTACCACCTGCCTACGCTGTATAGTATTTCCCTGTTAACACGTGGCCCCAGTCTCTGATGTGCTCACAGCTGCTCTCTCAGTTACCTTCCTTAATTCATGTATGGTGTTCCTTCTACCCCTGCACATCAGAATTTTCCCTTTCAACTTGCTTTATTCACCATACCTCCCTCTTCTTATCCTTTTGGCACTGATGGCCATGATCGGATCTCTTCTAGAACATTATTACCAAGCTAATCCTGTATCTTAAAATTAGATTATACTTGGAATGAACTTAACCATAACAGTTATTCAATAAATGTGATTCGACAGAAGTAAATGCTCTATGCTATTTGTCTGAGGTGAGTGAGGGCTTTGGGGAATGCCCAAGTTTCAAGCATCGTAACCAGCATATAGTTTCAAGTAAACAGTGACCGAAGTCCTAACTAATTTCATTATCCTTTGTCAGAAGAAGAGATAGAAATAAGTGTCTGGTTTGTGTCTAGTCTAGCAAACAGGGACCCGATGGACAAGAATGTGGCATGCCTTCCCAGTGGTGCCCCGAGCAGAGACAGCAGATCTGAAGAATGGTAACATTATGATCATTAGAGGAGTGAAGTCTGTGGGGGCCGGAGGTTGGTCATGAGCTCTCACGACACTCTGGATGTTCTGAAAGTAGGCACGAGGCTTCTGGATTCCGGAAAGAGAATTCTCCCAGAAGTGAAAAAGTTGGCATCTTGGCTTAGACCAAAATGTCTTAGGGAGTTTGTTTGGTATGAGTCAAGTTAGAAAAATTCAGTGTATCCTGAGTGAAGTGAAAACATTTAGTTTCCTTATCTACAAAGCTGAGAACCACACTGTAAACCACAGTTCAAAAGGAAAGGACCCTGGCCTCAGATGTCAGTAGACAACAACTCCATGGTGCCCAGCTTCCGCCCTCATTTGTGAGAGGTGCCGTCTCTATGGTTGTCTATCTTTGGCAATTATATGATGTACTTTTGTGAGCAAATGATTACAAAAAATGGAGTCAGATAATAAGAGCATTTCGGGTCACCAAGGCAGTCGGATGTTCGTTCAAGCCGAGACACAATTCTGTAGCTTCAGCATATGCTCGTGGGTGTGACGTAACTAGGGCTTCCCTTTTATCCAAACAAAGAAATTGGATAACATCCTGACAAGCTGGGGGGTCACCAACTATCTGCAGCGATCGGCACAGGGAAAAATTCAGGAAGGAAGGGATTAAGGAAAATGACAAAAATTTTCAAACCTGGCACTGATATCTTCCCCACGGTTGGATGCTTCAACTCCATGATGAGGCCATTGTGTAACACCTTTAAATGTAAAAACAGACAGGAGAATAAATTATAAAATAAAACTATTTAGTCTCAAGGAGTTCAAAAAGCCACCTATTTGGTCCATTGAAGAAAAGATATTGCAAAACGTAAAGATGTTTGGAATTTTAATTTGGAAATAAATGTTTTGTTTTCTTTTTTTCTTTAAGATTTATTTATTTATTTATTTGACAGATGGAGATCACAAGTAGGCAGAGAAGTAGGCAAAGAGAGGTGGGAGAAGACTCCCCGCTGAGCAGAGAGCCCACTGTGGGGCTCGATCCCAGGACCCTGGGATCATGACCTAAGCTGAAGGCAGAGGCTTTAACTCACTGAGCCACCCAGACGTCCCTGGAAGTAAATATTTTAAATAAAAATATTTCTATCCTCTATTAAATCAAGTGAAGCCAAAAAGAATTAGAAGATTCCAGGACTAGCAAACTGCATTTTCTAATAAAGTCTTCCCACTCTTCAAAATGTTATTTGCTCCTAAGTATAGGGCACGATTTTCCCCCCCCTTTCATCTATGTTTGATCCTCTAAATACTAAAGTTTGGCCTCTTCCTGCATTACCTCACTGCAGGACATGGCCAAAGTCAACTGCAGAAGGACAGAATGCGAGAAGAACCAGGACCTGGAAAAGGGCAGCTCATGGGGATGGTATATGTGTTCCCGGCAATGTATTCAGTGGAAGGTGTGGGGAGACAGACCAGTTTGAAAGGTGAACCAGAACTAGAAGGCCTAGTGGCTGCTGGGAGTGAACAGATTCAGGGCTGCTCTTACCAGAGCCAGGAGCCCCGAGTGGACTCAGGTCAGACGCTTGAGCAAGAGATGGAAACCAGACATGTTTTCGGTGATAACAAGACCATAATGATCAGACTACATCTCAGAACGATGAGTCAGTAGGAGCTGGCAAGGAGAAAACTGAGGAAAACAACAACAGCAACAACAGAGACCCCATCCTAGAGGGCTGGTCAGACTCCCATGCACGGAGACCAGGATCAAGAACATGAGGCAGACTTGACCTCAGGGTTAAGACACAAGGCCAGTTACTAGGCCAGGGACATTCTATCAGGACTAGAGAAACATAAATGTGACTTGATGTTGAATTGCTTGATCACTGGAACAGAGCTACCTAAATCCTTGGCTTTCACTTTTCCTACTGGGTAGGTAGGAATCCAGAATGTGGCAAGGATCAAGAGTCCTCCAACTCGGGTGGAGGATAAGACGAGGACTTGGAACTTGATTCTAGAACGTGAAATCTGAATTATGGGAGGCAAAACGTTTGGTCAAACACAAACGAAAATGCTACAAAAGTTGGTTTCCTTTCTTTCTTTCTTTATTTTTTTAACAACTGGAGACTACCTGGGTATACTGTCTCAAAGAACCCCCAAATTCAATTTACTATTCCTATTACTGAATGTTCACTGAGACATAAAAGGGCAGCTTACGTATGAATTGGTTTCACCTGTACTGCCTACCAAATGGAGAGCTTCTCTCTTCCCGTTCTGTGCACGGATCTAAGGGGCAGAAGGGATTGAGTGGCACAGTAAACTTACGGACCAGGCTTTCATGCTAATATCCCAAAGAGCCACATGTTGTAATGGTTCTACAGGATTTTGGGCTTCAGGTAAAAACAAGATGTGCATATCCATACCCTCATCATAGTCTGTTCACACGGAGTTAAAAGAGCATGGAATTAAAAAAAAAAAAAAAAACTAACTAACAAAAATGATTTCTCCCTTAGACAACCCAGGGGAAAGAGGTCAAAATTCTTGGGCTCTCTCCAAGTCCAGGGAGCTTTTTGGTCATGTTACAGAATAAGCCAGTAAGACAACCTCGCAGGTGACATTTTAAGGTTAAAAGTATGACCCTGCTGGGTCTCAATATTCTGGGGCACCACTGTTTTCTTTGGGAACGGTCACCACCTTTGGGGCGATGCTCTTTAAACAACCCCGTCAACTCCCCCCCCTCGGCGAGGGTGATGCCACACCATATGGAGATCCTTTCTAGGGATGCCTTGCCTCTCTTTTGGAATCACCAGCTTTGCACCCAGGAGCTGGCCAGAGAAAATTCTTGCCAGTGTTAGAACTGAGCTATAATTTAACTCTGGTGTGGCTCGTTCTCAGCACCCACCCAGCACAGCCTCCTCCTATGTGGGTGTGGGGGCTAAATGCCAAGGCGAGGTGCTAAATCTCAGTTCTACTGAGGACAGGAACAAAAATACCAAGCTAAATTTCACTCGAAACAATTATCTGCACACTGAATCATTCTTCTCTTCTCCTATCTGTTGCCCTCCTGACTACCTCTTCGTAATAACACTGCAGTGCTACTCACAAAAGACAAAAGTGAGTGTTCTTTAGCTAAATATAACTTAACTGATACTGTTGAAATTAATTAACGCTGAATTCTAATCGTGGTGGAAACGTTAAGTGTCAAACGTGAAAGGGTAGTTGGTAAAGGTCAAGGGACACACGTCAAAGTTTTGTGCAAGCAAAACCTCGCAGTTGATTGAAGTTTCTTGGGGAAGCAGCTTCAAGAAGGTACTTCCTTCGGCCCTCCCCTCATTGCTGTTTGTATATGACCCTCCTGAGAGGAAACTTTGTAATCCAGCCTCATCACTTCCCTTGCATCGAAAATCACTCAGTTTCAGGCAGAAATATAAATCGTTCCCATGCTTGGCACAGGAAGTTAACTGCAGCTTTTCATTTGCTATAGCGTTTGTACAGTTAGGAAATAAATGGGCTAGCCTGCACCCACATCTTCAGAAAGCCTGGGCCGATTCCCCTGCTGGGTCACCAGGCACTTTTATGGAAAACCGCGAGTCGATACAATTCCATAGGCTTCCTTCATGAATCAGGTCAGATGATCTCGGGGAACAATTGAAGCCGAGCCCTGCTGTCCCTGGAAACCCTGCCTAATGACTCGGAATCTTGGAAAACTCTCCAGCCTTGTTTGTGGGGCGAGTCCTGCTCTGTTTAGCAACATATTCGAGAATCTCAGAACCCAGGCAGTCTGTCTGAATTTCAGCATAAATTTCTCCTCCTGCACTTCAAACGTATTGTCTCCCCCTAACTTCATTGGAAACGCAGGACCTTGGCATGCACCAGCATTCGGATAACATTTCCTTGGCAATGGTGACGAAATGTTCCCTGTTCCTTTTCTCACCAGGGCTCAACACCCTAAACTCTATTACCTTAACCTAGAAATTCAGATTGAAAGTGTTTCATTTTCTGACCACTCACAATGGAATGGGGACCTCAGCTCTAGAGGCCTCCGATACCATTTTCTCTTAAGGCAAGATCATGGCTGGAACCCCTCAGACTGGCTATTTGGAGCGTTTGGGGTACACATTTAGTTATTTTTAAATGAGGCAAAGAACCTTCCCTAGAACTTTGCACTGAATGTTGTCCTTCTTTTCCTTATTTTATCCTCCCTAGATCTCTTATGGTGGGGTAGCTCTTCTAAATTTCATTTTTTCTCCTTATAATTGCAAAAGCCTATTCCTGACAAGAATAGAATTGTAGCGAGTGCACCAACCTCTTTAGCAAAGTATCAGGCCGATTTAAAAATAAGGTTTTTCTTTCTTCTTCAAGAGTTTCACAGATTGACAGCCTAATGACAGAGTCAAATGGTAATGTATTAATGATGGGGGTGGGGGGAAGGGTAAAATGTATACCTTAAAGTGATGTGGGAAATAAAAGTTTAAGTAGGAAAGTCTTTTGAATAGTCCTATAGCAGGAGTGGCAGACCCAGTCTGTAATACAGCACTAACAAGAAAAGAAATGTAAAAAATAAAAAAGCAATACCCACTCTATAGGTGGTAAAAATCTCTAAGGAAAGCAAGAGCTCTGGGTCAAGAGTAGAAGTAGCAAAACATACACAAAGGAAAAGAGACAGACTGCAGGCATTAAGTGACATACACGAATGGTATGTGTAAAGATCATATTGAAAATCAATATAATCCCACAAATGACATTAACCGTGTTGTGCAATAGTGAACTGACCTACCCCAGTTCATTCCACTGAACAAACATCACAGAGCACCTATATATTAGACAATAGGATGGGGCTGGCAGTAAAAAGATGAATGAACTTGCATTCAAAGTGCCTGTAATTAGAAGGGAGGGTTGGGAATAAGAGACCTGAGCCAATTTTTACAACAGTTTAAGCTCCACGTGAAGGAGCAAAATCCAATAAGTAACAAGTAAGTGACTTTGTCTATCTTGGAAAGAAGCTGCAGGACCTAGTAAAAGGCACTGCACAAAGATAGTATCAAAATAAAATGCCAGGTTAGCAACTGCAAGGAAAAGTATAATACCAGCAGTTATCACCCACAAAACTCCTTAAGGGTCAGACATTGTGTTACAAGGGAAAGAGCTGTCTCCATCCAATCGTCTCATTAAGTAGACCAGGTAGGAATTATTCTCATCTGTATTTCTACTGATAGGTGATGGAAGCCTAAAGAGGTTGAGAACTTGCTCAAGGTTCACAGTTAATAAATGGTTGACTCTGGATTATAATTAAGGTATGTCTGACCCTAAACTTTTAGCCAGTTGGAGACTCAGTAAAAGAAAAGAAAAAAAAAAGTCAAGCATAATTTGATTTACCATTAAAATAACTAGCTGATGGGGTCAATTCTGTAAAACAAATTAGTCAATTTGCTAGGGAAAGAAAATCAGCCAAACGGATTGCTTGGCATCATGTAGCCCAATTAGTTAATAAACTGAGCTGCTCCCTTCCTGGGAGCCAAGGCTACCACAGATACAGAGGCTCTGAAAAGAGGAAGGATTTTGGCCCCAGTCTGGCTCAGATTTTGAAGGGAACAGACCCAGTAGGTGACCTTGGGCAAGGCACTTACATACTCTGAGGCTCAAAACCCTCCTCAATAAGAAGGTAGCAATAATATCTCTTTCTCGGGAGTTTGTAAGGATTAAGTAAGATATGAGTATAAAATGGCGAGCATAGCACCTTGGACAGAGTAAACTCACAATTAATGGCAACTAATTATCATTATCAGTAGACTGGGTTCAAACTCCATCTCCACCAAGGACAAGCTGTAGGGCTTTAAGGCGCATTCATTCATGTAACAAAAATAAACACATTAACAGCAATGATTAATAATCAATAATAAGCATTAAATGCATATTAATGTTCCAGGCATTATTAAGTGCTGAGAAGAAAAAAAAAAAAACTAAGTCGCAGAACAAGCAAGGTCCTTACCCTCCAGAAGCTTACAGTCTTATAAGGCATATTTTTTAATTAAATGGTATCCACCAGACTGCTATTTTTACTTTAAAATATCTGTTTAGTTCCCTGCTATATCCCCAGTGCCTTGAACATTACCTGGGACTATCTGATAGATGCTAAATAATATTTTATTGGGTTTAACAAACCACATTTATTTATTCATTTATTTAATTAACTAAGTGATTAAATTGAATTAACTAAGTAGCAAGTGGTTCCTTTTCTTTTCTTCATTTAGTGGGGGGTGTTGTCTCTTTTAAAATTTCAATAAATCCCTAGATTTCTCTAGACATGAAAATGTTTTACTGGCTTCCCAAAATATACTCATTTGTAGGAACTTAGTTATCAAGTTCTAATGTCACTTTGCCGCAATTCCCTCAGCTTCCTAAAGTTTTCCAAGTATCTGGAATCTGCCCTAGGTATAGTGACCCTATCTGAAAACAGTGCAGAGGCCAAGAGGAGAAGCTCCTTGAGGACCATGGTCATTAAGAGTGAAGAAAAGCCAGAAAGGGGGATGCAGGAATTCAACAGAAACAGTGGGCACATGCGTTATACGTGTGAAGTGAATCTACCGCACTTGAAGAAAATAATGATAGTATTCTTCCTCATTGGGAAAACTCAGAAAACGATTCCCCAAACAGGCACGGATATATTAAAAAGCAACAAAGCGTTCCAATGATCTCATTCATTCCATGGTCCTTTATCACTCAGTCATTCCTGTAGGTTAAGAGGAGAACAGCTGTGGTCAAGTTTCAATAACTGAAGGCGTGACATACAACTCGTACGCTGAAAGTTAATTCAACGCTCCTGGGAAAAGATGCAAATGTAAGACACAATTCATGAAAAAAATGAATAAGTAAATCCCTAACTTAGATCATGGAGAGCAGATTTAGGTGCTGACACTTTCTTTTGTCTTACTCCTTTTGAAACAATTGCTATCACTAAAATTACTCTGGTGTTAATGCACATGACACAGCCTTTCCCCCTCCTTTTTCTAATGAAAAACACAAATATTAGTCTTTCAAAGAGCTATTCTGACATGTATGCATAGGTTAATGAGAACATGTAAAAACTTAAGAACATTACCCAAGTGTTTCCAGCCCCAATTTTGTCCCAATTCCTCCCTCTTCTATTCCCAAATAATCATCTCCTGATTTTTTGAAATTATCCTTCCTTTTTTTCATTCTTATATCCTATATGTTTATGTCTCTAAGAATTTAGTGCCTGTTTTCACCCATTTATAAGATTTATATCAATGAAATCATGTGTATGTATTCTTCTCTGATTTGCTTTTTCTCTTTAACCTGGTTTTTGAGACTCATCCATTTTGAAGTATCATGGCCATGGGCAATTACAGCCACTAATGTAAATTATGTCATTATATAGATATATCATAATTTATTAATTCTTTCTGCTCTTACATTGCTTTCAGTTATTTTGCTACAACAAAAACTGCTGTCATACTAAACATCTCTTCATGCAACAATGACTCTAGGCACAAACCTAGACACCAGGTACATGTATCTTTAATATTAGGTAACAGCATTCCTACCAGTAGTGAATATTATTTGCCAATCTAATCACTTTGCGATGCTATCCTACTGAAGCTTTAACTTGTATTTCCTTGATTACTAATGAGACTGAATATATTTTCCCTGCTTTTTATTTCCCCTTCAATGAAATGTTTGTTCAAGTCATTTGCTTTTTTTCTATTTGCTTAATTATCTTTTCTCACTGGTTCATGAGTTCTTTATGTATTCTGGTTATGAATCCTTCATTGGAACATAAATTGACAATATTATGGCTTTATTTCTCACTCATTTTGTGGTATTATGACAAACAGAAGTTTTTACTTTCAGCTTTCTGAAATTTATTGAATTTTCCCTTTATGTTCTGTATCTTTTATGACATATTCTAAAAATTCTTCCCAACTCTAGATGACAGGATAGTCTCCTAAATTTTCCTATTAAAATTTTAAAACATTGGCCTATTTATAATAAAAGCTCATAGCAAGTCAAGGATTGAGAGGAATTACCTTAGCTTGATTAAGATTGTCTACAAAACCCCTGAAGACAACATGGTATTTAATGCTAATAAACTGAAAACCTTTTCTCTAATGCTGAGAACAAGGCAAGGATGTCTGCTGTCACCACTCTTATTCAGCATATTACTAGAAGTTCTAGCCATGAAAATAAATCCAGAGAAAAGGCATAATCTGCTTAAGATATACAGATTGTAAGGGAAAAATAATAGAATAAGTAAATGTACAAGGGAGAAATATAATAAAAAGAAGTAATCGCACAGATGCCATGCTGGTCCACATAGAAATCCCGAAAAATAAATGAGGAAGTAATAAATAAATAATAAATAAATACTTCCGGAAGTAATAAATTTAAAAAGTAATAAACATTCCCGCATACCGACAATGAACCTGAGGAAACAAAAACGAAAAACATGATACCATTAACAATTGCTAAAAATAAATGAAATGTTTGGATACCAACTCAACATACAGGTGTAGCCTCTGGATGCCAGAAATTACAAAATGCTGATGAGAGAGATCAAAGGTCACCTAAAACGAATGGAGAAGTGTACTGTGTTCTTGGATTTGAAGACTCAACATTGTGAAGATGTCAAATCTCCTCTAATTTATCTATGGATTTGATGCAATTCTTACCAAAATCCCAGAAGAGTTTTTCTTTAGATGTAAAAAAACTTTTACTGAAATTTATATGGAAAGACACAGACCTTAGAATAAGCAATCTTGAAAATAAGAGTAAAATGAAAGAGACCTAGTGTCCCAGATATTAAGGTATACTGGATAGATGCTATATATCCTATAGGTACTTACAGAGTATGAAAATGGAATAGAATAGAGAACTCAGAAATATATCCACACAGCGTACGCCCAGATAATTCTGGGAAAGGTGTAAATGCAATGAAGAAAGGACAGCTTCTTAAACAAATGGTACTGGAACAATCACAAGAAAAAAGAAAAATCTCAACCTAAATCTCATTCCTTATATAAAAAATAACTTAAATGGATCATGGACTTCAATGTATAATTTAAAGTTCTAAAATCGTAGAGAAAAATCTTTAATATTGCTTAGCAAAGATTGTGTGCAAGGGATGGGAAAAAAGCTACAAAATGAAAGAAATATTTGCAAGCTGTATCTCTAACAATGGACTAGTATCTTGTGTGTGTGTGTGTGTGTGTGTGTGTGTGTGTGTGTGTTTATCACTCTTATCACTTAACAGTAAAAAAAAATCCAGTTAGAAAATAGGCAAAGGCTAGTAGTTGGGTGGGATACCGCCTGGGAATACTGGGTGCTGTAGGCTTAGGGGTGTCTGAGTGGCTCAGTGGATTAAAGACACTGCTTTCGGCTCAGGGCATGATCCCAGGGTCCTGGGATCTAGCCCCACATTGGGCTCTCTGCTCAGCCGGAGGCCTGCTTCTCTTCCTCTCTCTCTCTCTCTCTCTCTGCCTACTTGTGATCTCTGTCAAATAAATAAATAAAATCTTAAAAAAAAAAAAAAAAGAAAAGAAAAGAAAATAGGCAAAGGCATAAACAGACATGTTGCCCAAGGAGATACATAGATGGCAAATAAGCACATGGGAAGATACTTGATATCATTACTCATGAAGGAGATATAAACTAAAAGCATAATGACCTAATACCAATGGCTAAAGTTTTAAAAAGGGACACCAAACATTAGGAAACAGAAGCAGGATCACTCACACGATTCTGTGGAGAATGTCAGACAAAAATCTGCATATAGCAAATAACATGGAGGACATAGGGAGATGGAGAGAAGGGAGTTGAGGGAAATTGGAAGGGGAGGTGAACCATGAGAAACTATGGATTCTGAAAAACAATCTGAGGGTTTTGAAGTGGTGGGGGTTGCGGAGCCAGGTGGTGGGTATTATGGAGGGCACGTATTGCATGGAGCACTGGGTGTGGTGTATAAACAATGAATTCTGTTTTGTTGAAAAGAAATAAAAAATAAAAATAAATTTTAAAAATCTGCATATGAACATTCATAGCACCTTTATTTGTAATCGCCCAACACTGTGAACAGCAGAGAGGTCTTTCAACCTGTGGATCATGAAGCTAACTGTGGTACAGCATAGAATGGAATACTCCATACTGAAAATAAGAAGAAACAAGCCATTGATTCCCACCACAGCCTGGATGAAGGTTGATGGAATTGTGCTGAGTGTAAAGAGCCAATCCCCAAAGAGTACATAGTTGATTCCATTTACACAGCATTCTCAAAGTGATGAAATTCCAGAAACAGGCAACAGATTCCAATAGAGGATTCAGGAAAGATGGCCGCTGAATGGTTTTCAGGGCAGTAGGGGGGATTTCATGATGGAGCTGTTAGTATCTTGACTGTACCCATGGTATTACCCTGGTTGTTCTGATGCAAGGTAGTTTGGCAAGATGTTACTATTGTCGACCTGGTAAAAGGCCACCCAGGATCCCTGTACTAGTTCTTACAACTACATGAAAATCTATAATTATAGTAAAAATAAAATTTAATAATTTTTTTTAAAATTTTGGTCTTCCATATTTTGCTTTTGGGAAAAACTGGAATTGAATTTCACATATGATGTGGGAAGGGATTCGATTTCACGTTTCCCCCAGAGCCATTCGGAGCAGTGTCCTTCCTTTCCTCATGAATCTGTAATACCAGCTCTGGGGTAGATCACTTCTATACATGTTAGGGCTGCTCCTGGGCTCTCTGTTCTGTCCCGTGGGTACATTTGTCTACCCCGTGGCCAATACCACACTGACCAAATCCCTCTCTTTCATCATAAGGACCAGTGTTTCATTTGGCAAGATCCCCACCACACCCCTGCCTTGTTCTTTGTCTTCAAGGGTTCTTGGACCTTTGCTCTTGTCTATAAATTTTAAAGCCAGCCTTTCAGGTTCAAGGAAAACCCTACTGGGCAGAAATAACATCACTACAATATTATCTTACTACCCATTAAATGTTTACTTTAATAATTTCAATTTATTTAAGTCATTTTTAATATGTTTTATAAAATGTTAGCATTTTTCATAATGGCTTTGCTCATTTTTCATTATATTTGTCCCTTATAAAAGCAGTCCATGTTAGCTGCCAAGGTGAAATGGATCTTTTTTTTTTTTTTAACTTGCTGCTTATTGCTATTATATAGAAATAAAATTTACTATAAAATTATATCTGGCAAACAGTCTTATTAATAACTCATTTGTAGATTCTTTTGGTTTTCTATAAAATTAATGATATCATCTCTGAATAAGTATAGTTTTGTTTTTCTGTTCCAAATTATACCTTTTATTCTGTTTTCTTATATTATATCATTGGCTAGGACTACCAGTATATTGAGTGTTAGCAAAAAACATTTTTATCTTGTTCTCAATTTTAAAGGAAATATACTTAATGTTTCATCATTATTTTTTCACCAAAGCATTGTAGGCACACTGTATTAGGATACAGAATATATTCCTAGTTTGTTGAGAACTTTTATCATAGATGTTGCCCTTTATCAGTTCTTTTTATCCATTTATTAAAAGAATACATTATTTTCCTCCATTAATCTGTTGACATGATGCATGAATTAATTTTCTAATACTGAATCAATCTTACATTTCAAGAAAAAATAAGTTTTGAATTTTATCTGCTGCTGCTTTAACATTTTTTTTGAATCTAGCTCATGAATGAGAATGGCATGCAATTTTCCTTTCTTGTTTTGCTCTTGAGTCTTAGAAACCAGAGTAATTCTTACTTCACAATGTGAACTGCAGTAAACCCTTTTTTTCCTATTTTCTGAAAGCATTTGTGTACGATTGGAATATCTGGTCCTGATGGAAACTCACCTGAATACTCTCTCTTTGGGGCTGGTGTTTTGTTAGTGAGAAGATTTTTCATTACCAGTTTATTCTTTGATTCAATATAGGGAATTTTAGATATTCTTTTTTTTTTTTCTTGAGTAAGTTTCAATAATGCATATTTTCTGGGAATTTAACTACACCAGCTTTTCAAATTTGTTGTCCTAAAATTTTTCATTACTAATCATATAATTTTAGATTTATTGCATCTTTTCAGTGAATTAAACTTTTTATTATTATAGGGTAGACTTCTATAGTAATGCATTTTGTTTTAAAGTCTGAACTAACATTATTAAAGCTACATGAGCTTCATTTTGGTTTGGTTTGTCTTCATGTATCATTTTGTGCCTTTACAATAAATCTTTCTAAGTTTTACATTTTAGGCAAGTCTCCTGAAAATAGAAAATCACGGACTTAGCCAGTCTTTGAATTAGAGGATTTAGTGCATTTACATGGGAATCAGGATTATTAATAAATTTGAATTTATTTCTAGCACCTTAATACTTAGGGTTCTCTTTTTGTCACACTTAACGGAAAAGAATCTCATCTTGCCTTGTTTGGGATTAGCTGAGATTGTTTTCCCACACTCCATTTTCCCCATATTTACTGGTTTGGAAGATATACACCTATGCTTTTCTTTTCCCCTACAAGTTTTAACATACCCATTTAAATTAATAAAATACAAATCTGGTTAATAGCTACCCAGTTATCCCCATGCTAATTTATAATCCGGATATTCCCAAACTTTCTCTGCTCCCCGTGTCTGTAATGTCTCAGTAATTTCTTCACAGTGCCCCAAGGCAAAAAGAAGAATCTTTGGTTTTATTAACTAATTTCATTTTGTTTATTAAATAATTAGGTCAAAACAACTTATCATGTATTTATATCCTAACAACTTGGGAGCTATCTGAAAAAAGTAATAGATTTAAATTGAAGGAAGAAATAATAATTTTGTTTCATTCTCCAAAAACCACAATTATTTTCTTGTACCACATGTACACTTGTTAGGCACTATACAACTTCTCAAATCTTGGAATAAAATGATACATTTCCACCCTTATTTCTTGTTAAGTATGTATTTTCTTCTGGTATTCGGGTTTTGTTTTTTTTTTCCATAGAAATATCCATTGCAAAACTCAGTTTCATACAGATAAGATGGAATCGAAAGGAACATAATGAATTCAATATGGAAACCGTGAACAGCCTTGAGCTAGCATTCCATGCTGCATCCAACAGATGTTGCTCTGTCTCCCTAGAAATTTCTCGTAACTTCTGGTTCCCTTGTGTGTTCACTAGGATGCTGTGGGTGCTTCAATAAATAGCTTGGGAACAACAGTTCAATGTTCTTGTTGCTCTATATTTGAGTTCTCTCTCTCTCTCTCTATTTTGTAATTCAAAACTCAGACAATATCAATACTCTTTCTCATAGTCAAGGATTTTGGGCTCACTTTTTAATTTTTTTTTTATTGTAGACTTTCCTAAACCAGTTGTGTTCCCTCTACTATGAGATGTTCTTTAGAATTCCCTTAGTCCTCTGCTCATAATAAAGCCTCTTTGTTTTTATCCTCTTAGAAGTTACTTAATTTGCCCCCATTCTGAAAGATGCCTCTACCGGTTATACACTCCTAAGCTGATGGTTATTTTCTGTCGGCGCATTGATGATTTACTCTTCCACAGTCTAGTGATCTTCATTGTTGCTTTTAAGAAGTGAGCTACAGGCCTAATGGTCATGCCTGTATAGGTAATCTGGCTGATTAAACACCCTCCCTCTGTTTTTGGTTTTCTAGCATCAGTCTCAGCTAATGCTGCAATTTTTATGTAATCTATTTTGTCTTTAGTACTTCATGACCCTGAGGAATTAGGTCTTTACAAGGTCTGGAAAAATTCCCAATCACATTCAAACATTGTCTCTACCAATTCTCTCTAGCGTCATCTAGAACTCCAATTAGATGTATATTAGACATACATTAACTATGCTTTGAACTTGATCACTCTATAGGATTCTGCATGCCATACATTTGCTCCCTCTGTCTCTCTGGGTGAATCTAATTAATTTAGTCACATCTATGTATCAGATCACAAATCCTCTCTTATGCTCCGTCTCCTCTGCTATTTAATTTGTCCGTCATGCATTTGTGCTTTATCCAAAGATGATTGCATTTGCTTCTTCCAAGCCAGTGTTCAGGGGCAACACCAACATTAAATTAAATTTTATCCTTGTGTATTTTGGGTCCCCCAATGGGATTAATTCTTGCCTTATATGCAGAACAGTAGGTTTGTGGCTAAGACATTCATGAAAGATTTTCTCTTTCTATCTTTCCTCCAAGAGCCAAAGTCAAGACAGGCTAGACTGCCAACTCTTCCCTTTTTCATTCAGGGAAGGGTTTGGCATTTATTTGTTTTGTTTTATTTTTCACCTAGTTCACCCATGGAATAGGCTGACTTTGGGATGTCCAAGTTTTATTCAGAAGTCCAATGTCTCTTCTAGCATATGCTTCACGATTTTTGTTTTAGCCCCACTTGTTAAGGTTTCTCAAGTCCAAGTCTAAGCCAGGAGGTCTTAGCCAGTGTTGGTCCAGTGCTTGCTTCTCTGCTTGTGTGTTTTCTAGCGACTTTCGTGCCAGCAGGATTTCTCAGGTCACACAATCCTCCACATTAACAGAAACAGAGGTCGTCTGCTGTCATCCATCCTCTGGGTGTCACTATGTGATATTCCTCTGGACGTCTTCTCTAAGCTACATTCAGGCTTCATTTGGTGCTCCAATTTTCCCAAGATTAATTAGCCCCAAGAAGAAGAAAAATAACACCTAGTAAATGGAAGAGAAAATACAACAGAATCCAGTGACATACAAAGGTGATTTATGAACTTGACAGTCAGGATATTAGAAGTCTGGACTTAGATCTTTAACTCAGTCCTCCTTGGCAATGGGGCCTTAAATGAAATTATCCCAGAACCCATTGCTACAAACTTGGGGGTGGGGGTGAGAAAGCATTTGTTCCCCTCCAGCCCTGTGAAAGTAGACATTCCCAGAGGTCATCAGCAGGGTGGTTGTGTGTGCTGTCTTCATGTAGCAAGAACCAAATCCTTTGTTCTTAGGAACCTCCCAATTTTCCAGTGGGAAAATTGAGTTTTGACTAGTTCTAGGAACAGATCAGGAGGTTTAAATGTTTTTGTTTTGTTTTGTTTTGTTGTTTGTTTGTTTGTTTTGAGAGAGAGAGAGCACATGAGCATGAGCAGGGTTTGGGGGTAGTTGGGCAAAGCGAGAGGGAGAAGCAGACTCCACACTAAGCAGGAAGCCAGGGAGCCGGAAGCAGAAGCAGGGCTTAATCTCAGGACTCTGAGATCAGGACCTGAAGGGAAGGCAGAAGCTTAAGCAATTGAGCCACCTAGATGCTTCAGGTCATGAGGTTTGAAATGTGTCATCTCTCTTAATCAATACAGTCCTCTTCTTCCTGGACACTCTGAAGATATTGGGCAAAGATTTGGGGGCACAGCCTAAAGTGCATAATCTGATCTAATTTGTTTAATGAATAGTTCTTGACTGTTTCCAGCAGCCATGGAAATCATCCTATTTTCTTTTATTTATTTATTTTTTGTTTGTTAAAGATTTTATTTATTTGACAAAGAGAGACACAGTGAGAGAGGGAACACAAGCAGGAGGAGTGGGAGAGGGAGAAGCAGGCTTCTTGCTGAGCAGAGAGCCCAATGCGGGACTCCATTCCAGGACCCTAGGATCATGACCTGAGCCAAAGGCAGATGCCTAACAATTGGGCTGCCTCGTCGCCCTGGAAATCATCCTATTTTCTTATTAAGATTCATCTGTTGGTCAAGAAATCATCACTTAAGTATGAATCGTGCCAACTGCTCTACTCTTTCAGGACCAAAGTAACAACCGAGTATGACAAGGAAAAAAGTCAGTTGGGTAAAAATATAGCACAGCAACAAAAAATGTTACGTGGACTCTCTGAGTGGGCACAGTGTTCTAAGTGACGTGTCCGGGTTCAACAGCGCAGCCAGCATGAAGGTAAAGAATGGAAGGAGTGAGCGTGAGAGCTTAGCACCCGCCTGCCATCCATGGGGCGATCTGCAATGCCTTGGCTCCTGTTATCCATACAGAAGCCCAGAGACGTGGGTGGGATTATTTCCATTTTATAGATGAAGCAGCAGACTTGGAGAGGTAAAATGACTTTAATCCCATTAACAGGCAGAAAAAAAGTGACTTCCTCATGCTTCTCTGCCAGCAAAGCATATATTTTTTTCCACCACATTATGCCATCTCTTAAGTGTTCAGTACCTTTTCCCACTATAATAAGATTCTCGTGTTCTTGACCTGAGTGCAACACAGATTTAAAGAGAAAGAATCACAGGGGACACCAAATATTCCAAATGATTGCCACCAGCCATTTTTCTTCTGTTGGCTCGAGCGCTGCCTGGGAGCTCAGATACAGTGAGACACAAGCAGTATTTTGTGGAGGGCTTCCTTTCTGTCTCTTTGATGGTAGTGTGTTGTAAACTCTACGGAGATCAACTCTCCTCTGGGAGCTAATTACAATAAGGCATCTCTTTATTCGCTGCAGTAAAGCTTTTCCTTACAAAGGCCACAGGAATACGAAGGACAGCGGGCCATAACAGAGCATTGACATCTGATTCCTTAAGAATTTCTTCTTGAATGAAGTCATGCATGCCAAATATGTCTGACTCGTTATCACTCTCGATACAGTATGATATCGGTTTCACCCGGAAAGATTGCCAACTCAGGAAACCACAGAGGAAATGGTGGTGTGGCACACACACGATAATCTGAACAACCACAGAGCAGAACAGCAGTTGATAAACGGGATGATTACTCAGTCCTCTGCCATGAGCATTTGTATACTTTAGGTCGGCCATTCTAGAGAACTGTAACCACCCAAGAGGCAATCCGATGGCGGTCCTGTGGCCATGGACAGATCGTGGACACTGCCCACCATCTCTCCTCTTGCACCTGATTCATCAGTCACAGGATTTGCTCTGATTCAGAACAGAACAGAATCATAATGACAATCGGCATGTTTCTAAGACAAAAGCACTTAAGGTGGTGGTTGGAAAAAAATGAATAAACTCTGTGTTTTCATTTTACATTTTGATTTGGTTTTCGGAGGAACCTGTCAGAGGCAGATGCCAGTTTGCTTTGGGGTGAGAGATAAGGAGAAGTATTTTAGGAAGGAGTCTGTATGACAAGGGGTGGGGGAGGTAACATCGATAAGCGCGGGGGGAGGGTCACTGATAATTTTGTGGACAAGTGACCCTTTAGCTAAGCCAGAAGATTTTATCAGTCAGAAATGGCTGAGTCATATATATGTGACTGTGGCTTGAACTCTTTGGATATGGGGGGTGAGGGGGAGAAGGGGAGGGAAAGTGATACAAAGAAACCAGAAGAGAGAGGACGTGCACCCAGTTGAGAGTGGGCCCTGAGCTCCCTTCAGACACATTCATTTTCCTAGCTGGCTTTTTGCATCCGGTGGCTCATAGTTACAATCACATGTGATCCACTTGCCTCATAGATACATTTGTCAGTCTGGATAGTCATAGTAGTGTCACATCTCAATGGAGCAGCCGGGAACGTGATTCTTGCCTCTGGTTTGCTTCCTGGAGTATCATGGAAAACATTGGCTTCTGAATTCTAGCTGTGTGATCTGTCTTCCTATTTATAACCATGCTGTATCTTTTGGACCTGATACCACTACTCTGATTGGGACATTTCGCTTCTTTTCACAATGAAGATTTTCCTTTAGACCTGAGCCCTGTGGTCAAACACACAACTTGTTTAACTTAGTCCTTGAATCAACCATTATAGTGTATGTAGTAAGGTTGAATAATGGCCTTCCAGGGATATCGAGCCCTAATGACCAGAATTTACAAACATGACCTTATTTGGGAAAAAAGAGTCATTGCAGATGTGATTCAGTTAAGAATTCTAAAGTGCTAAGATCACCCTGGATTATCTGAGTGGGCCAGAGATGCCATCACAAGTGTCCTGATAAAAGACAAGCAAGAGAAGTTAATACCAATACCCCGAAGGGGAGGTGACTGTCACCAGAGAGAGGCTGAGGGTGGAGTGAGGTGGCTATAAACCAAGGACCACCTGGAGCCACCAGAAGCTGAGGAGGCAAGGAAGGTTCTCTCCTCGAGCTGTCAGAGGGAGTAGGGTCCTGACAACACCTTGACTTTGGATTTCCAGCCTCCAGAATTGACGGAGCATAAATGTCTGTTATTTAAGTTCATGTTCATGTGACAGCCCCTGGGAGGCACTGGTCTACTTCTTCCGTTCCATCCAGATAGAGCCTCAGAAGCTGTTTCATTCATGGACCCCTATTTAAGCAACATCTTCTGCCCCCCCCCCAAAAAACCTGCCTGCCACTTCTTATAAATCCAAATAAGATTCAGAGGTCCTACATAAATGAGACAGCCATGTCTTGAGCAGTGTACAGACTTCGATCAACCAGCTGGCATCTTACTGAAGTTCTTTTCATGAAGGAATATTCTTTTCCAATCCTACTTCGCACTCCTTTGGAACTAGCTTTGCCATTTTCATTGATAACCTGGTAAACACTTAAAACCATATACTGTTTTCCCATCAAATTTTTCTTTTTTATTTTTTTAATTGCATTATGTTAGTCACCATACAGTACATCATTAGTTTTTGAGGTAGCGTTCCATGATTTCATTGTGTATAACACCCAGTGCTCCATGCAATCTTGTGCCCCCCTCAAGACCCATTACAAGGCTCACCAATCCTCCCATCCCCCTCCCTTCTAAAACTCTCCGTTTGTTTCCCAGGGTCCATAGTCTCTCATGGTTCATCTCCCACTCCAATTTCTCCCCCTTCAATTCTCCTTTTTCTTAAAGTCCTGCATGCTATTCCTTACACTCCACAAGCAAGTGAAACCATATGATAATTGAATCTCTCTGTTTGACTTATTTCACTCAGCATAATCTCCTCCAGTCCCATGTATGTTGATGCAAAAGTTGGATATTCTTCCTTTCTGATGGATGGGTAATATTCCACTGTGTATATACACCCCAGTGTTCATAGCAGCAATGTCCACAGCAGCCAAAATATGAAAAGGGCCAAGATGCCCTTCAACAAACTAACAGATAAAGAAGATGTGGCCCATGTACCCATCAAATGTTTCTGGCTTCCACTTCATTGATTTGTTGATGCAAAGGACCTGAGTTCAGGTTCAAGGACTATTAGACGGGTGTGTGCACCATGTAAACAAAGGTGTACATCATCCTCGCTATTTGGGTTCACTGGCAGCACACAGTTAATTTCTGAGGACTCCTGAATCTTGACTTTCCCAAGTTTTCCCTTAATGTAGGAAGGCATGCTTTTAAAATGACCTGTATTTCCCTATAACATTAGAGTCCTCAGAAACCACGATAAGGAAATGATGAACATCTGACGGGTATTTCAGAAGACCTTGGCCTTGTCTGAAAACCACAGTCACTAGAGACAGGAACGCTGACCCATCGCGGCACTGCGACGAACCAGGCTACAAACTTGGACAAAGTTTTTTCACCTCTCTGGACTTCAACCTGCTTAAACTTCAACTTGTTAAAAACTAGGCTAATGGGAGCTACCTCATCACCTTGTTAAAAGAATAAGATGAATTAAACTATGTTTACCTGAATTCCCTGAAAGACTCTCAAGTTCACTGGGGTCCAAATCGAACGCATGGTCATCCAACCTCAAACCTGTTCCTTTGAATCCCCACTTGCTGAGCCTCATGTCTCCTAATCAGGAAGTCTCCTGGACTTTTGCCCCAATCTTACTCCTGGCCACCTCTCTTCTAGTCAAGTTAAATTCATGACCAAATTCTATCACTTTTAAAATATGCCTTTTTTTTTTTTTTTTCTGAAGACAGGCCATAAATCAGGACTTCAGAACCACCTGCCTGGACCACTAAAAAGTCTCTGACTGGGTCTCCCCATGGACCTCATGCATCACCACCAACACAAACCATCTGAACTGAGTCTCAAGACTCCAGATCTGACAATGTGCTCCCCTGTTCTACATCCTTCCACAGCCCCTCTGCTTAGCACAGCCTGAGCCAAACAGCATTCTCTGGCTTGCACAATATTTTATCATCATCACCATTTTCAATCTTACTGGCCAAGATGAAGAATAGGGAGATTTTACATATACATCTGGATTTATGAATTTTCATGAAAAGCGAAAGGATCTGGAAAGCCTGGATCTAACCTACGTGAGCTGAGAGGCTGCTGTTGTCCAGCTTTCCTGTTTCCGCCACTTCCGCTTACCTGGTCTGATTACCTGCCTGTCACCTACAGGTGAATTCATAGCATAAAGTCTAAAGACGCCCTTTACCATCACATGTCACCAAAATGTAGTGTGAACATTTCCAGGTTCTTGAACATCACATTCCTTCAATCTACCTTGGCTTTTAACATGCTCCCACATCCAACACACACACCGACCAATGTTTTCTTCTTTGCAAACATGTATCCTATAAGACTATTTACATGGAACTACTTGTGTCACCTTATTTCACCAGCCCAGAACAACTCTGTGCTGCTTCTTCTAATCCTATGCTATTAAACCATGTACCACATTGGTTTCTAATTACCCGTGGACGTACTATCAAGTTCCCGAGGAAAGGCACCCCCAACTCCTTTCATACCCCTACCCCCTGCACCTGGTATAGATAGATGTTCCTAAGTATTGATTAAACTTTTTAAATAAAAAAATTAAAAAATAATGATATGCAGAGGTGCTTATCCACTATTTGGTACATAGAAAGCACTCGATAAATTTTATTTGAACTGGAGTAAACAATATTAGGCATCATAAAGTTTAATATGAATGTTCTCCATGTGGGATCCTAGCAAGAGAGAAAATCACAGCGTAGCACTAAGGATATAGGCTCTGGAATAGATTTTCTGCGTTCAACGTCTAGCTCTTCTGCTTGCCAACCGCTCAGTGTTTGGTAAGTATCTTTTCTAAGTTAGTTTGATAAACTGCAAATGGAAATTCTAATAGCATCTGTTTCAAAAGTTACTGAGATGCTTAAATAAGATATTTATAAAGCCCTGAACAGCTTTGGGCACCCAGTTATCATTAATACATTTAGCTGTAATTATTGTTACTGTTCTGTTATACAAAGACTTCTTTACATCAAGAAATCTCCCTTTTACAACACACCCACAAACTGGACCTACAGAGGAGCATTCTCATGGGACAGCTGCATTCTAAATCTCACCTTCTACTTGTATAAAGTAGAAATTATATATATTTAAGGAAGTTGAGATGCCCTTTTTTTGCCCTTCAGAAAAGTCTTTTCCTAAAGCTACAGTTTAGTCCTAAACAAATATACTTTATTGGAGAGAAGTCATCCTAATTAAATTAAATCAAGCAATAAGATATGCCTAAGACAACAATTAAACATCAGATTTTAATTACGACATTTCTAAATATGTATATTCTTAAATAAGGCACATCTTTCAAGAGTGAAAGCAGACACATAATCTTTACCTCAAAGGCAAGGCTCTAAATTTATATAACTTTTTGAGAAGAATGTGTGTTTTTGTATATATATATATATGTTCTATGTGTGTATATATATACACATAGAACTTTGTAAATATAAAATATTAGTATATAAACATACTGATTAATAATTATACTATATATGCATATAACCTTAAATATGTACCTTTCACCAAGTCATTCTAAAGAATTTTCCTTTTAAAAAGGAAAAAGACTCATTCACAACAAGGTTCATCTCCACATATTTGTAGCATTATCAAATTGGTAGTAACTTCAGTGTCCAAAAATAGAATAATAAATAACTAACAATATGAATGCATGACTGAATGCTCAAGAGCCATTAAAATGACATTCGCAAAGTTATTTGACAATGCAGGCAAGTCAATAACTCAGGATACAGGGGTGCCTGGGACTCACCAAGATCTCATGGGTTGTGACACTGAGCCCAATGCTCAGCGTTGAGTCTGCTTGAGATTGTCTCCCTCTGCCCCTCCCCCTACTCAACTGCATCCTCTCTCTCTAAAAAAAAATCCATAAATCTTGAAAAGAAATTCAAGATACCAATCTGTATGAATAAGATAATCCCAAATACAAAAAAAAAAAAAAGATGGTAGGAAACACACCTCACTTGTTTCGGTAGGTAGGCTTCTAGAACCACAGCGTTCCTATGGTAGGCCAAATCCTTTCTCTGCCTAGAGTCGCTAAGTACCTCATCAGAGCATTCAGAACCAGCCAAAAAGTTTCTGTCGCATGGAGAGTGACACTGTTTGTCAAGAAGCAAAATGTGAAGAGCTGAGCTTTAACATGAACAAGATGACTAATTTGGAAGAAGCCATGGAAGGATTTCTTGCTGAGCCTCGGCACTGCTATGAGACACGAAAGCACAACTGGATATTCTTGGTGGAATGGTCGATATTGGTCAGGAAGTACAAGTGGGTGATGCGATACGAAGGCAGTGGCCCTTGGGACTTACATAATGCAAAGCACTTCCAAGAGAGGGAGCGTCCAGTGGGTTACAGTCTGCTGCTGAAGATGAGGAAGGATGCTTGGCGTATAGTTCCCCAAATCCTGCAGCTTTTCTAGCCCCTGAGACTAGAGAGCCAACCACTGTGACTGGGAAACGCAGAAGTGAACTCGTATCTCTTGGACAGGCTAAAGAATAACTTCCAGGGGACATTGATAATAGATTTCTTCCTAAAGAAATCATGACATCTTTGTATAAAGCATTGAAAATGCACTTGGAGAAGGCAAAAAAGCAATCTCGAAGGTCACGAAATCCTTGCATAGAGAAAAAGTTACTGCCTTAGCTAACAGCGCACAAGGAGTCACTAACAAGAACATGATACCGTTCTTACGAATATATTATTCAGTATCTGACAGCCCACAGGGGCCTCACCTGTTTCTCCAAACACAATAAACATAGTCTGTGCAGCCTTTCAATCACACACACTGCTCTGTCTCGAGAGCCTTGCTTAAGTACCTCATTCATCTTTCACCTGCCACACAAGTGTTGTGCCTTGTTTATGTATCAGCCTTGGTTTTCTTAGTGCACAGCCCTTTGGCTATAAGCACTTACCCTTCCCTTGATAATCCAGCTTGTTCCTGGCATAGAGATGCCTGCCCCAGTGGCACCTGCTTACTCAGTTACAGCGTGTGCCTTCGGGGTGGAGGGGAGACACCCCCATTGCTGACGCCCTCCAAGATCAAACCCCAGTGACTCAGCTGCTTGATTACCGCACTGGTGTTACGCTTCCCCTTGTCCTTCACCTTGCCTCACATGTCATCTCTCTCTGTGAGTTACTATCTCGGAATAGAAGATAAAACATCTTCAGTGTATTTAGGGACATTTGAGAGTTAAGTGCCTTGAGCATACAGATTAGTATATATTAGCTTGTAACTGCAACATTTAAGGAATGTTTACTGTGTGTCAAGCATTTTCTATGGATGATTTCCTTTCATGGTTGATTAGCCCCATTTTACAAACAAAGAAACTGAGGCACAGAGTCAATGTAATTTGCCAAGGTCGCCCCACTAGTTTAAATGGCAGGGCTGGGGGGCCTGGGTGGCTCAGTGGGTTAAAGCCTCTGCCTTCGTCTCAGGGTCCTGGGATCGAGCCCCGCATTGGGCTCTCTGCTCAGCGGGGAGCCTACATCCCCCCCTCTCTCTGCCTGCCTCTCTGCCTACTTGTGAGCTCTGTCTGTCAAATAAATAAATAAAGTCTTTAAAAATAAATAAATAAATAAATAAATGGCAGAGCTGGAGGGTGCCAAAGCAACCGCCATTCTTAACTGCCTTCCTGATTACAAACTTAGCAATCATTCCTTTTTTTTACATTTATTTATTTATTTGAGAGAAAGAGAGTGCCAGCTGCACTGAACATAGAGACCGAAGGCAAGCTGCATCTCACCACCCTGAGATCATGAGCCAAAACCAAGAGTTGGACCCTTAACTGAGTCATAAAGTTAGCTATTATTCTTCATGAAATATTGCTTTTGGTAAAGTCCCACATTCTCTTTACTCCCTCTTGTGGGTTCCTTGTCTTAAATAAATAAATAAATATATATATATATCCTCCTGAATCAAGGTTGTTCAAGGATTTAAAGCAGGAGAAATCAGGCAATATTCAATTTCTACATAGAAAAGAGTTTGGGACTGGAGACAATTCTAGGAACTAGACTTGGATCAAGTCTGCTGAGAATTTATGGGAGGCATAAACAATTAATATAGGATTAAAAAGATCATCTCTAAGCATGTAAGCATGTGAGCCGAACACAAGAACAGAAAGTTCTAGTGAATTCCAGTAGTTAAAGGAGAGCGATAAGAAAGAAAAAAACAAAATGGGAAGGCTTAGAAAGGCTTGTTGGGAAGAGAACAGAGATCTCTACCTCCCAGCAGCCTTTATGACCCTCAGTGTCCACCTGCTTTAGCACCCCGAGGTCCCTTCTATGGCAGCTCAGTAGATGTTTAAAAGGATTTTCCTTTTGCTTTTTTCAAACCTTAAATAAAAATAAGTTTGTTAAAGTTTTATCTGCTTCCATTTTTTTTAGATAAAGGATATAGGGTTGATTCCAATAGAGACTTGGCTCTTGTGCATATGACATAAACACATGTATATGCTGTATGTATAAATGTGTATATACATTTCTGTAGAACATATCGTGTATGCAATAAGTGCATATATTACACATATAATACATATTCAGTGCCCTTGAACCGACTTTAGAGGAGAGGTCAGTCAACCACTGGCTGCACTTGGACCTGGGGTTCCAGGCCACTGGGATCTCTCAAATAGGAGAGAACAGTGAACAGCTATGCTGGCCAGACACAGCGGGGGTCAGAGGTGGCAACATTGAGCTCCAGTATCCTCACACTTGCTGGTGCCCCCAGGTGAAGAAATCCCCCTTTTGTTTCGTGTTCTCAGATTAAGAAAATGAAGCAGTTAATCAGGAGTTGGTTCTTGGCTTCAGTGTAGAGTTCAGTCAAACGCTTCAGCGAGCTCACAGCAGACCCTGGCCCTTGGCATAAATATCTTTCCACTTCTGTTTGTGTCTGGTCTTTTTCTTATATTAACTTTATTGTTCTGTTTCAAAGTGCCTAGAATCCTGTTAGGAAGTCGACAGGAAATATATAAATGTGGATGCATTTGTGGACGCAGCAGCAGCTGCCAAGTGTTTCTCAAGCGGCAGGCACTGGGAATGGGAGGGACTAAGATCGCCTCTCGCGACCACACCAACAGGCAACACGGATGGACAACCACAGTGGGTAGTAGGTGAAGGGCTCCGCATCCTCAATATGGGTCTGAATTAATGGGATGTTGTCTGTAAGTATGTGTCCTATGTGTCTATGTGTCCTAGAAAGTCATAGTTTTTAATGGCCAAGAAGTTCCTCTTAAAAACCAAATCAGTCAGATGGAGCACCCGGGTGGCTCAGCTGGTGACGTGCCTGCCTTCAGCTCAGCTCATGATCCCAGGGTCCTGTGATCAAGTCCAGCATCCATCTTCTCGCTCAATGGGGAGTCTGCTTCTCCCTCTGACTGCTGCTTCCCCTGCTTGAGCACTCTCTCTCTCTCTCTGACAAATAAATAAATTAAAATTTTAAAACAAAAACAAAACAAAACAAAAAAATTAGGCAGAGGTTTCCTGTGGTTTTATGATTTAACTGGAAGTCAGAATCTGAAGTAGGAGTCCATTACTGGGAATGAGGATCAGAAACTGCTCCTGTTAAATCAAAATAACTCCCATTCATTCAGAGAAACATAACTTTGGGGAAACGGGACATCCCTTGTCCAATGAGCACTCAAGGTATCTGTGCTTTTATTATCTTTCTGCAAATAGAACCAAAAGCAAAAGAAAAAGCAACAGCTCCTATGGCTACATCTGCTGGGAAAGGGAGAGACAGCATCCAGCCCACCTACCTCCCACTAAATTTGGAGACCTTGTATCCAGTGCTAGGTGAGCGTCTGAGGTCCAGTCTCATAGCAATACAGCCATGCACTTAGGAAGTAGCAGGACCCCCAGTTTCCCCCCTCATTCTGCAGAAGCATTTTCTTATTTCAGTTATCTAGAAGTTCCACTATCCCTCTGAGAATCTCATAGAAAACTCTGCCAGTTTGCTTTCTGTATTTGGACCCCAAGCTAGCTGATCTTGGAAGCAAATCACTTACACAGCACTATTGGTAGATTGGTGTCGGATGGCAAACATTACTTGAAAGTACAGATGTTGTTTATGATGTATACAGCTTATAAATAACTTTATCAGATTGAAGGATATTGTCCTGATGTGCCACATGGACATTTTACTGACCAAAAAACGAGTTTTGTTGTCTGGGGGCGGGGGGGTGGAGATACTTCACTTCAAAGGGGCACATTAAAAAGATGTGCTAGGAAAAGCCAAATAGAACAGAGTAATTGAGCTTGGGGAACAACTGTATATGTATTGAACAGTATATGGAAACGTATTTTACTCCTTCAGACATTCAAGAGTTATTTACTGATTGCTTCTGTTTTCAAACTAAAAGAAAATCTCTTTTACACATGTGGGATGTTTAACAATTTATCAGCTATGTCTTCTGGACATGTCCCTGCAGGGGCTTTACCAACCCATAGTTCCAAGTAATGAGCTTCTAAACTACTGATTTATTTATATATGCCACGTATCCTTCTAAGAAGTCTAAACCCTGAAGAGCAAAATTTACAGAAGATAATATGTGGCTACACTTCTTCAAAAACTACCTCATGGCAGGGGCGGGGGAGTGCACTCAGGTGGTTCAGTCAGTTAACAGTCGGACTCTCCATTTTGGCTCAGGTCATGACCTCAGTGTCTTGAGATCAAACCCAGTGCTGGGCTCTACACTCAGCGGGGAGTCTGCTGGAGACTCTCCCTCTCCCTCCCCCTCTGCTTCTCCCCCCACTCTGACTGGCTCTACCTCTCTCTCCCTTTCTCTTTCTCAAATAAATGAATAAATGAATAAATAAATAAATAAGATCTTTACAAGAAACAAAAAATTACGTTTCAGCAAGATTTACATTATGTTACATTCTGCAAGACTTACGTGGGAATTATTCATCTATGATATTCCTATGTTGTTATTGTTTTTTCTCTTTATTTCTATGTTGTTGTTGCTTTTTTTTTTCTCTTTTCAAATCTCAGGCTATACTCAAATATGGAGGCTCAACAGACTAGATTTTGCTTAAATGCATTGTCTTCCATATGAGGTAAACTAGTTACTATATTATCTGTCTGAATGGATCCAATCAAATTAATGTAGACTTCCAGGTGTGAGCTTTTTTGGACCAAAAAGCCAAGCATCTTCCAGAACGTCTGCTTTTCTGTACCCTTGTTGGCATGATGGGCCACGGATGAGCAACACTTCTGCAACGTGTACAAGACTATGGAAATGTACACTACTTTGGTTTTACAGTTTCTTTCCTCTCTGAGCAAGGAAACTTCAGGATGTGGACTTTCTAGATTAAATTACCTGTTTAACCAGTTTCCCAAACTATAGATGAGAAGTGTAAACCTCGCAAAGATGTGTGATCCATCTCTGGTTGCCCGGGGGAGGCTTTTGCAAAACTAGAAAGATCTGGGGTAGTCCTGTTTCACTTTGTGTCTTGAGTGTCAACCTAATGACCGTTGGTTTAAGTAAGGCTAACACCAAAACCCCTTAGAAACAGACACTAGCTGTCCGTCTGTGCTCATCTGCCCGGAGTCCTCCACATTCCACTCCAACTATTCTTGAACCCACACTCAGGAGTTCTGGAAGGTTCAACATGGTATGGAGATTTGCGTTTGATTTTTCCTTAACTTCTATTCATCTCATTCACCGGATCAAGGAATCAGTGAATACAACAGTAAGTCTTGCCCAGGACCCCCTGCCTGACAGTTTGGGAAACACAGAGAGTGAGTCACCAAGTCACAGAGTCACAAGAGGGACATTCTGTACACAGTTTTAGCTCCTCAAGGGCTACCTCCTAGAACAGAGCCCTCATCGAGGCGTAGGTACAAAATAAAGGGTTAGCCCCTGAATCTGACTTAATTTCGTCCTGAAGCTAATTCCTCGTAAGGAGAAACATTGGCCTTGGCAGGAGAATTGAGCATAGTCTGTGTTCCAGGCTCATCAGCTGCACACAAGGGGTGAAAATTCCATGCATGGGTTTCTGGGGAAGAGAGCACTCTCTGGCCTTCAGCAAACCACCCAGCCCAGGATCCCAGAGCATCTGTACTCCAACCAAACAGATCCAGAGAGCAGCCCTTCCAATCCCTCCCCTGGAAGTCCTCTTTGGAGAGGACCACAAGCATCTTCAGAAAATGAAGATTCGCCAGACATCCTTGAGGGTCACTGTATCTAGAGCAGATAAACAGTGCGGTTTGGGAATGTTCATTCCATCTTCTTGCCTGTGCTGATGCCAAAACAACCAGTGGAAAAGCGAAAAATTCATTTTCATGCTACTGGTTTGACTGCTTTTTGGAATTGACTATATTTGGTCTAAAACTGACTGTTTTCTCATTGAACGAGCCAACATTCCCAAGGAGCATTTAAATGAGCTATATCGTCACAGCATGGGAATGGCTGAGCACTGCACCAAGGTCTATTTTCACTTGATTATATGTGTATTTATTATACAAAAATAGAGCAAAACGATGACTCTGCCAAGAGACTCTCCTACATTGTAGTATAAGAGCGAGCTAGGATTTCTTTAAATTGAATATCTGCATGCTTGTTTTGTTTCCACAGCTGTCAAGCCTTTTTTTTTTTTTTTAATGTTAAAAATTTCCCCCCAATCGGTTGCTATTCATTGTGCTTATTATTTAGGAGAATTTACTGGTAGCAAAGTGTGCCTGTTGGTAACGGTGGCAAGAGGCAGTTCTCTACTCTGTCAATCTGTGGTGGATGAAACTGTTCAGAGAAAATAAAAACCGACTGGGAAAACAGCCCCAAACATGACCAGCTTGCCTCCTATTTCAACAGATAGGTTTTCTTTACTGTCACAGCCTTCTGTAAGACCTGCTCTCATCCAGGACCAGAATATAGATGTGGCGCGAAGAGCCCTCACGGAAGGGCAGCCTTGAAGTGCTTCCAACTCCAGAAGGAAGTCTCGTTGGGAATCCTGTTCTGTAATGTAAACCGAGATTTCCAAACCTACCATTTCTCCGCTGACCGTATACGCGTGGAGGAACAGAGACAGGAGAAACTCTATCCCCATTCTAGCAACTAACCACCAGAGGACACCCCTCAGAGGCCAAGAATGTCCAGGTTATAGGAACAGAATGAAGCCACTTAAGAAAATGGTCAATTATGGAATGTTCTGTTCATAAGTCTGTCTGTTAATTAAGAAGTGGACTGAAATTACTAACGGATTTCATAATGGCCACCAACCAGCTGCCAGTTGGCTGTAGCTTGGTGACAGATGGTAGTGACTGATGTGGACTAGATCTGACCCAGAGATAGTCCATCATTTATTAAATTGCAGGCCCAAATAAAATTCCACGCATTGCAACATTTCACCCTCCTGTCTCCCTGGGAGACACGCTGATCACATTCCTGATATGCCACCCCCCTTGCAGACAGCAAACTATCCGAAGGCCTTAAATACAACACACAGTGAAGAAAGCCCACAGTATTTCTTAGGGGATGAAAAACAAAAAGAAACCAGAAGGAGGGCCACTTGAGTGCAGGACAGCATACATGGGAGCTCCATTCCTGCTCATCCAGTTCTGTTCCCTCCCCGCCCTGTGATCTGCCCCCCGTCTATTCAAAATCCAGGGGTGCTCGCTCACACCGCAACTGACAGGTCCTGACTGTCTGGGCTCTGCTTTCATCCATCAGCACGTCCTCAGAGGGAAGCGAGCTGCCACAGACCGGCTCCAGAGCCTGGCTGCTTGGGGCTTTTGCATAAACAAGTCACTGAAGTGGGCAAATCAAAAGCCCCAATTACTGTCACCAGACTCACTGTTGGAGTATTTGGGAAAATTAACCTTAGCTGCATTTTTGAGAGATAAGGCTCATAAAGACCAGGGGAGGGAAAAATCCCACTGTTATCACCGCAGGTACAACCTAGAGAGACATTTGATAGAGGAAATACAGCTCTGTCTTAAAATCTTTTATGTAACGTGGTAGAGTTTCCTTCGTGTTGTCAGAATGTCATGTAGCTTCCTGCCCCAGGTCAAAGACGATACGTAAAGGTGTGTTTAAATAGGAGATACATGCATCCAAGAAGAAAAACAGGACAGAGAGAGGTGGTGTTTGGTCATAGGAAGGTTATTATGTTACCTATTTCAAAGAGGCAGAGTACTGTTCTTGACAGAGTTCATATTTAAACGTTACACTAATCTTTTTTTATTTTGTTAAAAAAAACAACTTCTTGTTTGAGCTGGAAGGAGTCTGGGTAATACTATAGCCTTCTCACATATGGCCCACTGGAAGGCCCCAAACAGTAGAGAGGCCCTTAGGGATTTGCAGAGAAGCCCACAGAGTCTATGGATAAAATTTCTTTGTCATCTCATGCTTATCTTAAAACCGTATTTAGATTTTGCATTTGACTCCATGACATACTTATTTTTCTGTAAATTAAAAAATGATGCTTGGGCACCTGGGTGGTTCAGTCAGTTAAGCATCTGCCTTCGGATCAGGTCATGATCCCAGGGTCCTGGGATTGAGTCCCACGTCAGGCTCTCTGCTGAGCAGGAAGCCTGATTGTCCTTCTCCCTCTGCCCCTTCCCTTTGCTCATCCTGTCTCTCTCTCTTTCAAAATAAATAAATAAAATTTGAAAAATATAAAAGAAATGGTGCTTACTGTTGCTCCATTATAGACAAGGAATGTTGCAAGAGGGTGTGCCGTGTTTTATCCTGGGGCTTTATGAATTCCTGCCAGAGCACCCTGCACCTCTGGTGATCACTATGGCCAAACTGGCAAATACAGATCTCACCCAAATTGCTCTATTGATGGATCAGAATACTGAAGCCCAGAGAGTGTGTGACTTCACCAAGTCCCATGACTCTAACATCACGTGAGATTAGGGGACTCGCCCAAGGTCATGGGCAACAGGAGAGAGACTGGAATTTAAGTGTCTGATGGTCCCACAGAGTCACGTGTGCTGGGTACTGACCTGGACGCAGTTCCTGAGCCTGCGTGTCCTCGTGCTGGTTCTCCACACCTTTCTTTTTCATCCGGCTTTGCGCCTCCGGCCTCAATGAGCCCACCAGGCTCTCTTATTCACCCAAATCTCCCTCCATGTTCACCCAGTTCTCAACCTCATTCTGCTCTTGAATGTTCATGGGCTGTGGTAACTCCCTGCCTGACCCAGTTCTGGTCGGCCTGAGCTGGTCCAGGGGGCGGGCTACAATGTGTATGTTGCCAAGGGGACCCAAGAGGGAAAAGCAAGTGGAACCAAAAGCTTCTGAGGGAGATGAGACTCGAGACTGAAGAAACTGATCTAGTGCAAACCTCAGACACCTCGAGTAGCGAGAAAGTTAAATGAGAAGGAGGAAGAGGAGAAAAAGAAAGAGAAGAGGAAGAGGAAAAAGAAGAAGATGAAGATGAAGAAGAAGGAGGAGGAGAGGGAGAAGGGGAAGGGGAAAAGGTGGCGGTGGGCTCGGAGGAGGACAGGATGAGGCTCACAGCTGGGAACGGAACAGGAAATGGATCCGATACGGAGGACCAAAGTACAGGCGAGAGAAAGAGGGACCAGATCATTTCCGAGAGAAGAGCACGAGAGAAGGCCCATGGCCAGAAGGCTGGCTAATCCGATGACCTAAAGGAAGTGCTGCCTGGAGCAGGGGAGAGTGGGAAGCAGTCACAGGGAAAGACGAGGTACGGAAGCTGGCCAGCGCCAGATCACACGTGAGCTGTGCTGGGGGCTAGGACTTGATCGTAAGGACAACGGAGAGATGCTGGAAAGCTTAAGCGTGCAATGACTCGATGAAATTCCCCCTCTAGGAATGTTGCTCAGGAAGTCTCCACATAAGTCTCCATAACTGAAGGAGCCGTATTCAATCGCCTCTTCCAAGTGGCCTCCTTTCCTATCTGTGGGTTTTTAGAAAATTTTATATTATGTAGTCTTTGGGAAGAAAGACTATAAATAAATATTTTTGCAGTCTCTAATATTATAAGAATTTGTTCCCAGAGTTTGTGGCAATAGTGTGGACACTGGCTCGGACACAAGTATGTGGAATTCATTTCAATAAGTATTATTTAAAATACTCAAAGTTCCTTCACTGAAAAAAAAAAAATGCCACTGCAGAATCACTTTAAAATGTTTACGTATATACCTAAATCTCCAGGCCGCCGATGGCAATTTTAAATAGAAAGCCAAAGGCTGTTTCTCTTCCTTTTTATTGGACTATTATTAACCAGTCATAAAGCCTAGCAGTTCATTTATCAGAGAAAAAAATGTATGAATGTTTGACGGATGAAGTCTAGAGCCATAATGTTATGACTTTATTTGAATTACATTATATGGACAAAGTATGCCACTCCATCCGCCTCAAATTACTGCCCTGTTACCTAGGGTAACAGTCAGATATTTTCCTCGTTACTTAATAATACCAGATCTCAAATAAGTATCACAACATGAAAAACAGATGTTAAAATGTGACAGTCAAGGTCGGGTTACACTGAATACTTGTTAATTTTTAAGCGCCTGGTTACTTCTCAAGAATCGTTTCTAAAATTTTTGACAAGGTTTTGTTGAATTTCGTTGGAGGGGTTAGCGTCTTAAGACACACATGAGACACAAATAGGAACTTGACTTGTTATTAATCAAAGTAGCAATAAAACAGGGAGAAACTAGTTTTTATACAAAATGCTCATTACCTGGCACGAAATACGATTTTACACAAACGACTAAAGTCAAGGGCCCAGTTTATATTCTTTCTCAATGATTTTCATTTGTATTCTCCCCTTTGTGCATCCAATAGTCTTTTTACATCTATTAAAGGCAGATTTTCATTTCAAATAGCAAATAACTTTTTATTATTGTGCTAGTATAGATTATATTTAAAAAATAGATGAATAAAACAAAAAAATAAAATAAAAGTTTGTTATGGTACCTCCCTCCACAGTCACTTCTCATATAAATTTAGTTCCAAGGGCACCTGGGTGGCTCAGTGGGTTAAAGTCCCTGTCTTCGGCTCAGGTCATGATCCCAGGGTCTTGGGATCGAGTCCCGCATTAGGCTCTCTGCTTAGCGAGGAGCCTGCTTCCTCCTCTCTCTCTGCCTGCCTCTCTGCCTACTTGCAATCTCTGTCTGTCAAATAAAAAATAAAAAATCTTAAAAATTTTTTTAAAAAATTTAAAAAGTAAAAATTAAAAATAAATTAGTTCCAGGTTTTTTCTCTGTATATTCATATACATAATATATATTACATCTATAGATGTTTTCTTAGAGAAACAGTCAAAACATGCAGTGAAGATCTTTTCATTTTTCAATCTTCACTTTTTTCATTCAATTAAGCATCATTTTTAAATTAAATTTTAAATTAAATATTCAATTAAGCATCATTTTTAAATACGACAGAAGACAGTGCCCTTGATATGGGATATGCTATAATGTGTTGCAGAAACTAATCACTGATTTCTGAACATTTAAGTGATTCAATGTCTTGGTTTTATAAATGTTATGGCAGTGAAAAAATATGTAGTTTAATCTTTCTACACATTCTTGATGATTTCCTCAGCACAAATTCCAAGAAGTAAAATTCATGGGTCAAAAGGATGTGTGTTTCAAAAATCTTGGTACATAACTGCTAAATTACATCCAGAAAGATTTTACTAAGTTATATTCCCATTGGAGGTGAGCAGATGACGTATTTCTGTCATTTTTTTCCTAGTTTGCTACCATACTTCCTTGATCCCAAGAAGCACATTTCCCCCACATTTTAACATCCTTAAAATCAATTCATGCTTCCCAGTTGACAGCATATCATATTTTAACTGGTGGTTTGTTATTTTTCCCATTCTCAGTGACATTGTTAATAAAGTGATGTATCATATAATCAATGTCTTACATGCCATAAAATATGGTATTTGCCTTTATATTATGTAGCTATGTTTATGTTTTTTTTTTAATTTTTTATTTTTTATAAACTGTAGCTATGTTTATAGACACACAGAGGATTTTAGTTTGTTTGTTTGTTTGTTTGTTTGTTTTTTAAGATTTTATTTACTTATTTGACAGAGAGAGAGATCATAAGCAGGCAGGGAGGCAGAGAGAGGAGGAAGCAGGCTCTCCGCAGAGCACAGAGCCCAATGCGGGGCTTGATGCCATGACGCTGGGATCATGACCTGAGCCGATGGCAGCGGCTTTAACCCACTGAGCCACCCAGGAGTCCCAGGATTTTAGTTTTTAGATAGTCAAATGGTTTCCTCATTAGTTGTCATGTTCATGATTTCTCTAATTTTATGAAAAAAAATTCACCTATGTTTTCTCCTGTATTATACTTTATGCTTAATTCTTTAATAAACTTGAAAATTACTTTTTCACAAATGAATACACCAATTTCCCTAATACTCATTGACCAATTCTTTTTGCTCGTATATCATGTTTAATCTGAGTAAACATTAGTAACCCTGGTTAAATAATTGGGTCCACAGAACAAGCATTTAATAGATTTCCATTGATGGATGAATTCAATTTGTGGGAACAATTTGTAGACTTTGGTTTAAGTTAAGGTTTCGGTGTCACCGTTCTGCCCTTCTGAAGGGATTCTAGATTTAGGGGTGAAAGGCCATTCTGGTTTCCTGACACATCCCTGTTTCAGCCACACAACACACAAGAGGACCCACCAAACTGAAAACCAGTGTTTTCCATTGCCGGTGACCATCGTTCTGGCCTGCTGGAAGCAGGGAGGCAGGGTGACGAAGGAGGCAGTCTGGAGAGCCTCTGCTTTCAGTTCTCAACCAGACTCCACAGGAATTTAGTGAAAGCCCACCGGGGCTCCAGTCAGGAACACCTCCCCCACCCAGCTCAGCCCCTGAGCCCAGAAGCTCATCTTCTACAATGTCCACATCCAGTCAGCGCAGCCAACCCCCATGTGCTGAGCAGCTGCTCTGCGCCTCATGCCGACGAGATGGGAACAAAAACACGTCTAACCTCAGAGAACCAGCCAGCGGAGGAAAAAGGCAGGTCGATTGCGGGGAAGGGCCATTGAATCCAATCCTCGGATTAGTGTGTCCAGTGGGAGAGCAGTAAGAGAACAAAGAAGGGGACAGTGGTTCGAGAGGAAGGGAGGAGGACAGAAAACCACGTGAAAGAGGTCTCTGAAGAATCCAGGGGATCCATCTGGGTGAGGAAATGGCAAGCAGATCTGTGGGCTTGGGCACCAAAATGGCCGTGAGTGTGTCCAGTGACAGGTGTGGGGGGACTGAACAATAGTCTGGTAGGGACCGCGTAAGGAGGTGGAATTAGCAATTAACAACTGGTGGACCCTGGAGAGGTAGAGACAGGACATCGGGGCAGATGGCTCATTCAGTAGCTTGTACGTTTGGTAACATGCCTATGCCCAGCCTCGAGATAGCAAACACAGGACACGGGACAGAGGGAAAGTCCGTTCACGTGAGTAGAGTGTGAGCTGCTGCCAGTGGGCAAAGCCTAGTGCATACGACAGCCCACAGCTGAACACTTACGAGTCTGGAGCTCACTGGAGACTCAGTCACATCCAACTGCCAGTCACCCTCGTTCGTTTGCTTTCCTGCGTGAGAGCACGCTCGCTGGGAAAGGACAGTGGGGCTCTTTCACTTGTTAGACTTGTGGGAACTAAGGAGAGTTTATGTGGGAGCATGCCATAGAGTGACCTTCCTTTCATCGTGCAAAGACACAGGACACGGGGATGCCAGGAAATGGGAGAAGGAGCATGCCATAGAGTGACCTTCCTTTCATCGTGCAAAGACACAGGACGCGGGGATGCCAGGAAATGGGAGAAGGGGCTTCAAGAAGTGCAAACGTTGTTTGCGATTCACAGATGAGGTCACAGTGGCAAGAGTGCCCCACCCCACCGCCATCAACACCTCTGTTGTGTTTGCTGCACAAGAATGATACTCAAGGATGACCTGTCTGTGCTAGGTTGGTCTGTTTTCAAAACAAACAAACAGAAAAAGGAATTTATTTTTAAAATACTTCCCCAGTAGAATCAAAACGGTGATCTTCCCCGTCCAAGTCATACCCTTGAAATTCTTCTTAACCCCTGGCAGGTGGAAGGAGACATCTTCACAGCTCACTTGGTGCACAGACCTGTGACTCACATTCCGATTTCTGGGATGGGGTGAAACACCAGCGTGAATTAGATTTGTCTCCCGCTAAACCAGGGTCAGAAATAACACTAGCCGGGACGGGAGTGCAGGCGGCTAAACTGCCTTCCTGAAAGGAGGAAAAGATCAGTGGTGGCTGTGCGAGTATTAAGTCTTTCAGACACACAGTATTTTTATGCACTGTCCGGTGTTGTCTGACTTGTAAAAATTCAAAGAGTTTCCCACCTCCTCCAGAGTGTTACCAACGGCTTTAAACATGCCCAGAGTTAAATTTGCTTCTGAGAACAAGTGTTTTTTTTTAATGTGACTTAATTGATAACAGCCCATGTGAACCATATTATTTAAGACCTATGCATTACTAAATAGTTTCATTAAATAATGGAGAAGAACTTTAAAAAGAAAAACAAAGAAACGCCACACAAGCACATGGTTTTCATTTCGGCAATAAGGGCTGGAGAGAGCCTCTGCTCCGAGGTCGACTTCATGGCTTCAGGCAAAACTGGGAAATTAAGTAGAAAACTCCAGCAAAACCGTAGCTCTAGGTTTTAGAGACACTGAACTCAGTATATGACAAATCTCAGGGAATCTTTAGACTTTTTTGGAGGGGTGGAGGAGGGAGTAGTTGTGTTTCTTTTGTTTTCTGTTTTGTTTTCAATAATTAAGTTTAGCTAAATAGTATCACCGTGGAAAGTGACACGAAGTTTAGAATATCTCTTAATAACCTGGGATCATTTTCTGTGTGACAAAAGCAAGGTAGATACCAAACGATATCCCCTGATGTGGTCACCGTGCCTCCTTTCAAAGAGGGAAGAGAATAGGAGGGAAGGTATAAAACAAGGTGTCCTGGGCAGGGGGTGGGGGCAAGGGTTGGAGAAGGCGGGGCTGGGGTCTGAAAGAACAATCCACACAATTCCACACACAACGGATACTTCCCAGACAAATACTCTGAGGGACCCCTGCTCGATGCCCACGTCCGGAGGAAGAGTTAGAAGCGCTACAGGATATTAAAGTAGAACCATCGCTACCTCTGTTTCGGTTAAACACAAAAGGCCCAAAGGTTAAACACAAAATAACAGGTGGCTGTGGGTCTAGACCACCTTTGTAGGACTTACAAGAAATGGAGAAAATTGGTTCGTAACCCTTCACTCCATCTCCACCTCGTGCATGTGAAAATGTCAGAGCATGGAAGCATGGATCAGAGTAACAGCCTCTGGCCATGTAAACCCCCACCCCCGGCCCTGCCATGGCTTAATAAGAGCAGCTTGAGGAAGACAGTTAAGAAAGTATGGGAGGGGGTGCTTGGATGGCTCAGTCAGTTCAGTGTCTGCCTTCAGCTCAGGTTGTGATCCAGGGATCGAGCCCTGCATCAGGCTCCCTGCTCAGCAGAGACACTGCTTCTCTCTCTGCCTCTCCCCCATCATGTGCCCATTCTCTCTATTGCTCTCTGTCAAATAAATAACCAAAATCTTAGGAAGGAAGGAAGGAAGGAAAGAGAAACACAGAGAGGGAGGGAGGGAGGGTGGGGAAGGAGCCAGAGGTTTATCCCACCAGCAGGGTGGGAATTGGGGGCTGAGGAGCATGGGTAGGGGAGGGGGGCAAGTGAGAAAGCAGAAAGGAAGCCTACTATGTACCCCTCCTCTGCCCCCCATTGCAGACTTCTTTTTTTTAAGATTTAGTTTATTTATTTAAAAGAGAGAGGTAGCGAAAGAGAGCATGAGCAGGGGCAAAAGGAGAAGCAGACTCCCCACTGAGCAGAGAGCCTGATGTGGGATTCCATCCCAGGACCCTGAGATCATGACCAGAGCTGAAGGCAGAGGCTTTAATGACGGAGCCCCACAGACACCGCCCCCGCCCCCACCACTGCAGACTTCTGAATTGAAGCAGGCCTGCTGAGGGGGGCGGGGGAGAATAAGAGTATCATTTTAAAATAAGTTCAGACATTGTATGATCACGCTGGAATGGACATATGAATTACATCTGAGCAGAATCTCGTCATTGAAAGTGATGTGGGTGGGGCGCCTGGGTGGCTCAGTGGGTTAGGGCCTCTGCCTTTGGCTCAGGACATGTTCCCAGAGTCCTGGGATCGAGCCCCGCATCAGGCTCTCTGCTCAGTGGGGAGCCTTCTTCCCCCTCTCTCTCTGCCTGCCTCTCTGCCTACTTGTGATCTCTGTCTGTCAAATAAATAAAATCTTAAAAAAAAAAAAAAAGGAAAGAAAGAAAGAGATGTGTGAAAATTCTGTTATCAACTCCCTGCAAAAGTTATAGGATCTTCCCAAGACCTGGCAGCAAGAAAATCCAAAAGTGTAAAACAAATGAAGGATTGTCAGCATCCCCTAAAATCTGCTCTAAGTTTAACTGTAGGGAGAAGTGAGGCTTTTGTATGCCAAGGGCCCCACAAGGGACCCATGTCTTCCACTCAGAGACTCGGTCCTTCTCTGCAGCTGTCAAATACTCAGTGTTGAAACATTTGGTCCAATGTCCTTCTTTGCAAAGATAACCTACAAGTAGTGGTTCTAACAAAGATAAGAAACGAATATACTTGCACTTTCTATGGTCGGTATTTCTTTACAAGTAAGGGTTGCATACTCAAACCAAGTTTTATACGATCTTAAAACCATTTTTCTCCACAGAGGCGATTGATAGTTTCCCTTCACCACATTATGCTGTGGGAGGGTAGGTGCAACATCTTACAAGAAATTATGGAAGAAATCAAGTTACTTCTACCATATAATGTGACATATACACTGCTTTCCAGCTCTGCCTAATGAAACGGAATAGACTTTATTTGGCTAGAAAATACAGCTGATCTATTCTTATAAAATCCCTTGAGTTTAAAAGGAGGTAGATTATATTTTTGATCAGATCTCACTAACCTCCTTCTCTGTTACTATGCCTCCTTTAACAAATAGCATATCCTGAAAGTTAGAAGATTGTAATCTGGCCATCAGTATAAAAAATAATTGGAATATTCACGGATTCATTATTGAAAATACCCGTTTACCAACCGAGAAGTTCTAGTCTATGTAGTTGTGATGGACTGAATGTCCATGGATTGAATGTGACCCCCACTCACCCGCCAAAATTCATAGGTTGAAATCCTAACCGCCAATGTGTCGGTATTTGGAGGTGGGGCCTTTGGGATGGAAGTGGGTCTTGAGGGTGGAGCCCTCTTGAATGGATTACTGCCTTTATAAGTCAAGCACAGCTTCCTGTCTCAGCGCCCTCTGCCAGGCAAGGATATAGTGAGAGGAAGGTTCTGCAGACCTGAGGTAGGCTGGGCCTCAGCAAACACCAGGTTGCCCAGCACCTTGACCTTGGACTCCCGCCCTCCAGGACATGAGAAAACCATGTCTGCCGTTTAAGTAGCCCACTTGATGGCATTTCTGTCATTGTGGCCTGAACTGACAGAGACAGCAACGTAAGCGGCAGCAAAGTCAAGGCCAGCTCTTCCTTTATGCCTGGGCCAGGTAGGGTGGGCTCCCTGGGGCGCCGTTGCCTCATTTTTGAGGCAGGCCTCCCTGACAGCACCGCAGTCAGGACTCAGGACGGAACGAGTAAGGACACAAAGCAAGCACGACTTATGTGGCCTGCAGTCCTGTTCCATACATGTCAGGGGATGAGTCACTCCAGGGAAGACAAGGACGGGAGACCAGACATTGCGCTCAGAGAGTTCACACGCTTATGATCTAGTGGGGACACACAGAGACATTTCAGCAGGGATTCAAATGTCCAGATAAAGACACTTCACAGAACAGTGTTGATTCAACAAGTCGGCTCAGAGAGTCAGAGCTTGGATTCCACAGGAGGCAGGGAACCACAGGGGCGATGGGTTTCCAGAGGATGGTGTACGGAGCTTCAGGAGAGGTCTGGGTAGGAAAAAAGGAATCAGTGTGGCTCCATTGGAAGGTCTCACAACAAAATCTTGATGCAGTTTCTCTTCTAAAGACAGAAACTGAGTCTGGGTTGCCCCGGAAGAGGAAACATATCACCCTCTCGGGGTCACCACAGCGCCCTCCATTAGCGTTTCTTACACACTCTGGCCTTCACTTACCAGCGTTCCCTGAATGGCCCTAGTAGGTATTTGGGATTCTAATCTCTGAACTAGAAGTTTCACCAGCTTGGTTAGAGAGCGACCCTAACCTAAGTGAACATCAGCCCACTTGGGCAACCACAAATTATGCCCCACTCCTTTCCTTACCCATTCCACTGGCAAGAACCCTTCTTCTAACATCTCAAGGGTTGCATTCCACACTCTAAGCACAGAAAGATGACAGGCAAACCTGGAGTTTATTTTAGATGGCATCTTTTCAGGTCAAAAACTCTTAAAGGAAATGTTTTCAAATTAAGATCCCGGGGTGGGGGGATCAAATAATAATAAAAACGCCAATGAGCATTCAGGCCGATCTTTCAATAAACTGATGATGATTTGCAACTTGTCCACTCAAATAAAATTACCTAGTTTTAGCACCTTTTTTTTTTTTCCTGGACTACTTTTTAATGTTACTAAACGGCGGTTTTTTTTGTTTTTGTTCTTTCTTTTTTTTCCTTCGGCATGATTTTAGAAATCTCTCTCAATCTCTCTTATACACACACACACACACACACACACACACACAAACTCTAATCTCTAAAACTATCCCTTTTAAGCAAGATCTAGAAACCTGAGCTTGGAGGAGGAATGGGGTAGAAGAAAACTTCCAAAGACTCTGAGGTAAAACATTGAAGGCCTCACTCCCTCAAGGCCCCTCTACTCATCAGCTCCAGAATAGAGTCTGGGACATATCTACTCTTCAGCTATGAGGTAGATCCTAAGTAATTTGTTCCTAAGACCTGGAGAATAAAAATGCACAGATAGCTTGTTTCCGTGTAAATAAAAGCAAACTGAAAGATATGCTTGTAGTCAAGTATTTCTGCCCCACATTCTACAATACTTTCTGGAATGGGAAAGAAGTGGCCCTTCTTATAACAAACATACAGAAAGTATTTTGTAACACTGGGGGAGATGGTAGTTTGGGGAAGGAATGAAAAGCTGAACAGAGGAACAGTATGTAAAATCTATCTCTTAGAAAGTTTGCTGAGTGCAGCATAGCATACTCCCACCCCTTCTTCAAGAGACTTTCAGTAAAGACCTCTATTACTTCCAGTGCTTTTTGGAGTAAGATTTGTGTTTCTTTTATCTGAGAGTGACTTTAAGGGAATCTTTAAAATAATACAATCTTTAAAAAAAAAAAAAAAAAACACCTTTTTAAAGTTGTTCACCTGACCCCTGACTAGCATTAGCACCACCTGGGAACTTGTTAGGATAAATCTTTGGGCCCCGCCCCAGACCTGTGTCAGAAATTCTGAGACTGGAACCCAGCAATATGGATTTCAAGGAGCCCTCCAAGTGAGTCCCATGCTTGCTGAGTTTGAGAACCATCCCTTGTGGCGAATAGTCACTACTGAGAAACCACCTGTGGTGGAGGTTGCTGGTGTCTACCCTTGCAGGCCCCTTGACCATCTAGTGCACCCAACTGTGGGCTGCTTTGAGTAAGACAACTGAGGATTAACTCCCATGGCCTTCTCCACACTCATCCTTGACTGACAGAATAAGGAAAGATGCCTGGGAAGCCACCCCAACGGCTACCCCAGCCTACGGGACCCAATGACTAACTGGAATAAGGTTGTTAAGCTTAGACCCTCTGAAGGGAAGGGCCGCTCTGCCCTGTGAGCCTTGTGCATCAGGCCAAGATTAGACTTGACCTAACACCACATACCTGGGGACTCCTTCTTCTTCCCTATCTCGCTCTCCTCACTCCCGTCCAGGTTTTTCCTAAAGTCTGTTCCCTCATTAAATCAGTGCACCTAAATCCTTTTCACACTTTCTCCTTCCAAGGAACCAGACTATGCCACTGTTAATAGTTGGGACATATCTGCAGAAATGATGGCAAAGCTTTTCTTAGAGCAACGATGGGTTCGGGAATAGTTACTGTTTGGTGAGGAGAAGAGTTCCCAAATATGGGAATGCCCACAGGAGTCTTCTCAAAAGTGTATCTGACTCGACTCTGCATTTCAGGAAGGTGAAAATAAAGGTTGAACACTGTGGGGCTAGACGACGTCTACTGACCATTCAAATTCTGAAATGTATAGGTCATGACAATCCCTAGTAGTGACTACTATACAATATTATTTATGTTCAATTTTATGAAAAGAAAGGACGAGAAGTCCCAAGAGAGGAAGATATTGATGTTCACTAACATAAAACAATTCATTCGACAAATGTTTGTTGAGCTCCTAAGTGCCAGGCCCTGGGGCTTGCATAGTAAACTTTACAAGCAAAGTCTCCATCCTCAGGGAGCTTCCATCCTGACGAGGAAAACAGGCAGTAAAAAGACGAATATGTGTAATCTGATATTCAAGAGTGAGAAATATTATGAAGAAAAGTAAAGTGGAGGGAGGGGTAGAGAGTAATAATGGGGCGGGGGAGGGGAGCTCACTGAGAAGGTGATATTTGAGCACACACTTAACAGCAGTGAGCAAAGTCATGAGAATTTCTAGCATTCTAAACAGAAAAAAATCCAAGTATAAAGACCCTGGGAAAGGGCTTGGTTAGTGAGGGGGCCAGGAGCAGGAGTTGAGTTCAGAAGGTACCGGGGCCCTGCCCGTGTAGGGGCTGGTAGGTCATAGCATGCACAGGACCTGATGGGAAGCCCACAGGGGTTCTGAGCAGGCAGTTGCGTGATTGGATTTATGTTTTAAAAGTCTATCCTTATAGAGAAGAGACTGTAGGTGGGGCAAGAGAATCAAAGACCACAGATAAGAGGATCCTGCCACAGAGGAGACAAGAATGAGATGGAACTAATTAAGGCTTCCTGGGAAATCTTGTTTATCTACTCATTGACTTTATATATATATATTTATTTATAAAATATAATATATAATAAATATAAATGTTATACATTATATTTATATATAAATATTTGATATATAACATACCTATATATAAATACTATATTTATATATATTATATATTATATATTTTATATATTTTTTTTATTTTTTATTTTATTTCATTTTTTATTATTTTTTTTTAGAGAGAGAGAAAGACAGAGCATGAGCATGTTGGGGAGGGGAGGAAGCTGACTCCCGGCTGACTGAGCAGAGATCCTGACATGGGACTTGATCCCAGGATCCCAAGATCATGACCTGAGCCGAAGGCAGACACCTAACAGACTGAGCCCCTCGGATACCCCCTACTCACTCACTTTAATCCAGTGAGAGCTCCAAGGGCCCTAGGCTATGTGCATACTCTATGCAACTCTCCTTCCCCCTGGACTTTATCACAGCCTGCAGCGGGAAGAAAGGATTTATGAAAGCACTGATTCTCCAACACGCAGACTGCTTTAGGTATAGACATCATCACTGCACAGAGTACCAAGGAAGAGCTTCAATCCTGGATCCCAGCTTTGACACTAGTACTACTATGTTTCGTGAAACAGCTTCCTGCTTCCTGTTGTTTTATATGGTACTATGCAGATCTGGGAAGTTTTACTGAGAACAAGTTCCGCTCTCTAAAGCCACAATGTAAGGAGCATTTTTTTTTCCATTTCATTGTATTCATAGTATATAAATAATGCTGTTAAACAATACCATAAAAGAAGACATTTGATATCATCTATGGTAACAATAAAAAATTTCTACTTCGTTTTTTTCGCTCCCAATAAAATCTATTATTTGCTAAAATTTTATTATAAGTTTTTAAATGCACGGAAAAAAAATTTCAATTACAATTTATAACCCAAGCAAGTTTTATCATAGGAAGCCAATACTGTCAAAAGGAACAAAACTCCACCAGAGCTTACTCTGAAACAATTTTTAAGGCCTCACTCCACAGAGATTTCTAATACCCCTTTTCCAAGTGGAATTCAATTTTCCCATTTGTAAGTTTGCCGATGTTGGTGGCTGCAGCATGTGTGCCTGTGGTCAGGAGGTTTAGGGAAAATGGGAAGAATGAAGGTGCTGGTTTTAAAATTAAGCCTGAATCTTTCACGTGCCTAAAGGATCGTGTCCAAAAGAAATTGCTCTCCTTGGAACCAAAGGTACTAGCTCACCGTTCAAAATACAAAGGGCCAGCAGTTTATGTATACCTTCCCCATGATTTGTTTCCCAGATCTGGCTTTCTACAAGCACTTCCTTCAGGAAAGCACACACTTTTCCTCCCTCGCAGCCCAATTTCCTGTAGGAGCGCCTCTTTCGAAAATGGCAATGACAGCATTCTTGTTTTTTCTGGTGAGTGCAAAACACCTTTCCAAACAAAGTGGGGATGAAGCAGAGAAAGGAGAGGAAAGAAATGTTCTCCTTTCCCCCCAAACTGCCCCTCCTTATTTAAAAAAAATAGTAGCTATTGCTGTATTTTTAGAGTTTACACTGGGACTTCCCATCTATGCCCCTCATTTAAAGGCAGATGTTTCCTTAGTGTTAGATGTGAATTTACGTAACCTGGGTCACTAGAAAAGTTTAGGCCTACCCCAAGCAATTATGGGATACCCAGGGCTGCTGTTGGAGCATGCTAACATAGAAATACTCTTGAGTTTCAAGGTGGCAGTGAGGGTAGGAAATGCTCTACATCAGAGCTATGAGATGACCGCGGTCTTCGTGATAACTCCATTAAGGAACAAGTCTGTTCTTCGGCCCGAAGTGAGGGAGGGTCTTTGGGGTTGTGTCGCCAAGATGAAGAAGCAGTGGGGGGAGGGGGCAGCTGAGTTACACAGCCTTGCTTCCTGGACATGAAATTATCATACAAAAGGCCTGTAGACTCTTGGCAATGCTGTGGTTTCCTCTAGATTAAGACTTAGCAAGGTCCCTAGAGACAGCTCTCCATTGGAGGTAGTCTTGGGATCGAGGCTAGTTGTCCCTACACCAGAGAAGCCTCTAGAAAGAAGCTGAGTGGGCGTTACTGCCAACAGAAGCCACCATCATGAGAATACCACTCATAAAGAATACCACTCATAAAGTGTATACTGATCGCTATACACTGATTTGTGTCTTCCCTAAATTCGTATGTCGGAACCAATCTCCAGCATGATGACATTTGGAGGTGCGGCCTTTGGGAGGTGATTATGTCATGGAAGTGGAGCCCTCATGAATGGGATTCATGCCCTTAGAGAGGAGGCCCAGAGAGTTCCTCTCCCTTTCTGGCCTGAGGACACAGCAACAAGAAGGCAGCCTGTGAACAAGAAGTGGGCTCTCGCCAGACACTGAATCTGTCAGCACCTTGATCTTGGACTTCTGAGCTGCCAGAGCCATGAAAAACTAATTTCTGTTGCTTATGAGCCACCTAGTTTATAGTATTTTTTTTTTTTATCACAGCCTCAACAGACTGAAACAATGGTCATCAACTGTACTCAAATCTTACAATGACCACATTTCCTCAATTTTAAGACTCTATCATACTGACTTTTCAAGAGGGACTAAGAAATACCATCGTGATTGAAGGCACACACACACAAGCCCTTTCTAGGCTGTGCATTTATATATATTACCTCATTTAACTCTCATAAAAATCATAGCCCTCTGAGATAGATATAATCTTCCTCATTTTTTAGATGAGGAGACTAAAGCTGAAGACAAAGTAAGAAAATTTAGAAAAGTGATTGGACCTAGAGTTTTGTAACTCTGATCCCGCACGAAAGGCCCTCTGAGTTTTTGAGATGTGGTATCCTGGAAGGGAGCCCCCACTGGGTATAGCTTTCCCAATTGTCCAAGTGAGACCCAGGGATAAATTTCCAGGAAAAAAGGCCATAATTTAACACCAACAGTATAATTAAATGGCCCAAGCCCCTGATGTAAGCTCCATTATTTCTGAGGGCATAACAATCAAATCCCACTGCTGCCAAGACCTATTTTTTGAAGGTAATGTGGCCCAGCAGGAAGGAGCAATGGCTCTGAGGCCTGAGGATGTGGGGTTCATGATCACGTACAAGGAACCGAAGAGCAAAATTTCTAATCAGTATCAACACGATGGTTTGTGAAATAAACAGTGCTGGGAAAATTGGAAATCAGAAGATCGTGTCCTTACTTCTCATACATCACGATGAATTCCAGACGAACCAAGAAAGTTAGAAAATGAAAGTGTAAAGATCTTCACGGCAATGGAATAGTGCTGTATCTTGATCACAGTGATCATTACATGCATCTGCATCTGTGATAAAATGGCTTAGAAGGAGGAACACACACATTGCACCACTGAGAGTTTCCTGATTTTGATCATGTACTATAATTATGTAAGACATAACCATTGGGGGGAACTGGGTGAAGGGCACACAAGACTTCTCTACTATTTTTGCCACTTCCTAGTGAACCTATAATCATGTCAAAATAAAAAGTAAAAATAAAATTTAAAAATAATCATAAAAGAGATTGACTGTAGTATGACAGAATAGCTGAACTTGGCATGGCCAAGGAAAAATCCAGTGTTTAAAAAAAAAAAAAAAAAAACCTGATCAATTTAACCACCTATAAATGAAAAATTTTCTAATGTTCAAAACTATAAAATTGAAAGGCAGGTAGTCAGATGTTTTCTACATATATGACAAATGGAAGTTTAGTTAATTTAGTGTCATTTATATCCTGGCTAAAATTGTGGACTCTGGTTGAAAGAAGCAGAATCCTTGGATTCAAAGTCATGGCTCTATCACGTGATAGCACATGACTTTGAGAAAGTTACCTTCACTTTACCATCTGTGAGATGGGGATGGTGGCTTCCTCAATGAGCTGGTGGGAGGATTAAAAGAGTTAATAATCAAATAATATCTGGAGCATAGTAACATGTGCTGTACTGGCTGAGTTAGTTGTCATTCTTATAATTGTTACTATTTGATACAAAAAAAGGTAAATCTTTCTGTGATGCCAGACTCTCAGCTACTCAGGATCTGGCCAGGATAAACTCATTCTCAATAACTCTGGACAGACTGGCCTAATATGAATATATCCTCACACTGAGTCGGGCTGGGACATTTATCCTGACAGCTGATGATCTGTAGTAAGCAACACTTTGTCTTCGTGGTCACCATGAGCCAGAATTCTTTGCTCTCCTCAACACATCTACCTCTGCAGTTATCCATGCCTCCTCCCCCTAATGGTGCTTCAAACCCACTGTAACTGGGTAATGGGATATTCCTGACAGCCCCTTGTGCTGGTATCCGGTGTCATCATCCCCCATGGAATACCTCTGTTAACCCTCACAGCGTCCTTGTTGGGTAGATATGACTCTCTTACTTAGTGAAGAGAGGGTAACACAGAGAAGTCAGTGACTGCCCAGGATCATACGACCAGCAAAAAGTAGCAACAAATCTCAAAACCAGTTCTTCTGAATCAAAAACTTGGATATTTCAAGAGTGGTGGGACCCCCTAGGACCTACATTAGAAGCACCATGTCTAAGCTAAGATTCCCAGTAAGGATCGATGGTGCTTCCCATTTTTCTAGCATGGGCTTTTGGACAACTTTGTTGACTCTTGATGGGCTTTACTTTTTTCTTCCTGATTCTTGTCAGTGTTCCAAATAGGAGTACTTAGCACACAAGTCTCGTCCTGGCAAGTCAACTGCTGCGAAAGGTAGGCCACACTCGATGTAGGAGCACATGTTGCTTTCTGTGTTCTGTAAGATGCTTTAGAGCTCTGTCTCCCTAAACAGATGGGAGCCTCATAGAATACAGGGACCACATGCTGTCATTATCTGTATCCACTCAAAACAACTAGTGTGGTGGACTATAACTTCAGATTGTTGGCATCCTGATCTGGAACAATGCTCAAAAAGGCAGACTTGGTCCAGGTTTCTGTTTGAGAAGCTTTTCTGTATATGACTGACCCCCTGGATTATGAGTCCAGATACCTGAACTATTAGTCACCCTGGCCCCAAGGAAGAGAAAGGGTTTTTGCTCTTTTGCTAGCCCTTGGAGCTAAGAATAGAATTCTCAATAAAATCACTATCCAGTGTGATCTTGGGCAAGTGATTAAACTCTACCGGATCTCTTTCCCCACATTATGAAAGGAATTTATCACTTTTCAGGAAATCTACTCCGCAAAGTTGCACCTCCAATCCTTCCAGTCTCCAAAGGCATTTGAGGATTTGTAGAGAGATAGGGCAAGGTGGGAAAAGGAGAGGGCTCAACACACACATCTAGGCCTGGGCCACAACCAGCACTCATGGAGAAGACAGCCAGACACAGGTATGCATACACATTCATTCTCTCTCCCTCTGTGTCTCCGTCTCTCTCTCTCGATCTGTGCCCCCACCCACACACAATGCATACTTCTCTTATTATAATACTCTGTGTAGATATTACTTCAACATTTTTCCTTGGAATCACAGAAGGAGGGGGCAAGAATGGAAGAATGGCTTCGTTACGCCTACAAAAGAAAAACTGCCTCTAGCCAAAATCTTCTTGCACATCGTGTGGGCTGACTTGAAAGTGGCATGGTTTTTGACTGTAACATGTTCCATGTTTAGCTCTGGTTTATAGGTGAGGGCCCCCCAGAATGAGAAACTAGCCCAGGAAAAGGCATTTCAGTGACCTTTCATGGGGTTGGAAATCACACACGGGGGCCTGCAGCACATTAATAAGAACACCTTGTTCCATAGTTCTCTTGGTCCTGAAAACATAGAGCACTCATGTTGACAGATTCCCACAAAAGAAAGTCACTTTACAGTAGGTCGACCCCGAGGGCAAAGAAGGTTAAATTGAAGTAGACTCAGTGCCTTTAAAATACACATAAATCCAATGGACCAACAGCAAAGGCTCCAGACCCAATGCTGAATACAGGGGGAGGAACAGGCAGACAAATGCCCAAAGCCTGAAAAGCCAAGAAGGTAACTTGCAGCTTCCAGAGGTAATGAATAATGACTTCACGTGGTTTTCTCCACTTTGATGTTTGCACGGAAAAGTCACATGAAAATGCATGTTCTCCATGCTATTATTTCCCTCATCTGAAACAGTGCCAAGCCACTTTCGCATTAGGAATACTAAGTCCACAGAATCAACAGTTAGAAACTGGATTTTAAATTTCTTCTAAGCTCGTTCTACAGCCTGCTTGCCTGTCCAGAGAAATGGTAAAGACACGAGAGAAAGCTGGTCACTGCTAATTCTCTCTCTACCGCCTCCTAGACAATCTGAGGGAGACCAGATTCAGGCTTCTGGTGGTGCCCAGGGTTATTTTGGGAAGCTCGCGCTTGGCTGGGTTTCCATAAAGGGCTGATGACAAAGACAGAGTGAGAATCACATCCTGTGGTCCTGTAACCCAGGCGGGACTCCCACTAATAGGAGTCTCTTACGCATTTCTTGCTCATGGCCTTGACAAGCCTGGGTCAGTGAAGAAGGGACCCAACAGGGACGCAGAGGCACACCAGACACTCCACGCCTGGGTTACAGGACCAAGTTTTTAGAACCTGCCTCCCCTTAAATTCTGGTCTGGCTCCAGGCAGCATCTGAACTCCCCACCTCAGTTTCTTCCACTGAATGGCAGGGGCCAGGCCCCCCTTACCTACAGCACAGAACATAGGGGCGTCTTACCAAGATGGCAGAGCCCGTCACGTTTTCACAATTGCTCTAGACACTCTTCTTAACGGGGAACATGCCCTAGCTACCAAACGCAGCCTGTGGGAGGCAATCAGGTGGAAAGGAGAGCTGAGAGTTTCCTCCCAGCAAGGGCCATGGGGCCTGTGGGCTATGAATAATTCCTTTCATCACTATAGGTATCTATTTCCTTTAAAACATTCTGTCCTTTTCCAGGTAATCCTCTGTCAATGACCATGCCTAGAGCCAACGTACGATCACTGTTTCTCGTGACGTCTGTCTTTTAAAAGAAGGCCAGGGTTGGTCTGAGGAGAAGCCAGCCTGTCCTGCGGAGGCAGCCCGGTGCCCTTGGGCCACCGGCACTGGTCACAGGCGGCCCACGCCGGCTGGGCCCTGGGGTGCCCGCGGGGTTGATGAGCTCAGCTTTCAGAAGCGGCTGGATCGGCTGGGATGGGGGTGCCCCGCCACACTCACTTCCTAGAGCACAAGTTCAGCCAAAGCCACATTAAAAGATGGTTGCTTCACGTTGGCAGAACTTCTCAGGAGGCTCCAAATGAGAGTGTGTGGGAGGGGGAGTGGGCAACCGTGTCATAAAATGACGAAGCCGAGCGAGCGTTTCCTGTCCTCCCATTTAAAATCTCCGATGGGGGTGGCAGGCAGCCTCAGAGGCCCGGGGCTTTCCTGGAGAGACTATAAAAGGAAGGAATGATAAAAGGAGCCAGGGGTTCAGCAGGCTACTACCAGCAGAACCAAAGAGGGGGAGAGAAGGTTCCCTCTCGGCCGACCCTGGCTTGTCAGTGGAGGCTCATTTGCTGCAAGAAGCTTTTCAGAGGGGGTGTGGGGTGTGGGGTGTGGGTTTGTTTCTGGGGTCGATCTTTTATCCTCAGTGAGTGGCTGCAGGTCTCAGACCTCGTCTTCTCATGCTCCCACCATACAGAGATTGAAGAAGTTAAAGGGGAGTCTGTTTCGTACATCCCACACTCCTTGTGGTCTCCACCAAAATGTGTTACCTGATGCGTCACCTGGCTGTCTGAATGCTTGCTGCTTGAAATCGGGACAAGAATTGAGTTGGACAGGGGCCACAACTTAGATAGAAAACCACTGACACAGCTACCTAGTGTTCTTTCTCGGGATTGCCCGGGACAAGGGAAAGCCATGAAGCCTTCCCTCTGATGCCTGTCAGTTTTCAGTCTTTCGTGTCATGACCACTTAAATCCTGCAGTGTCAGATCCCGCGCAGGCAGGGCCTGAAAGCCCCACCCCCTGAGAAGAAGACAAGTTCCCCTGAGTGTTTTCAGCAACTGCAGTCCTCAGATGGGACTGGCCACGTGAGAGCAGGCCCACGGAGCTGATGTCTGTGCACAGTGCAGTTTAAAACGTGGCGAGTAAGGCGGTCTCTCGAGAGCTGCCACGCATCTTCTGAGCCCCGGGAATTGTATTTGACTCACGACGTTCAGAATTCTTCACCCACACTCATCAGTGTCATCATCTCCCTTGTCCTTGTTCTACCCTCCTCTAGAAATCCAGAGACACACGCAGCTGCCTACAGCAATCACAGAGTTCCCAATAAAGTGAAGTCCAACGAAAATTAAAAAAGAAGACAAGTTTCAGAAAGTCTCCCAGTGTTCGTGGCTCTGGGGTTCCAATTCTGATCCTGCTAACAATCAAATAATGAAATATACCCTGGATGGATTTCAAGTTCTTTAACATTAAGTCATTCTTTTGACCTTCATAACAAACCTCTGATGGAGAAGGGGAAACTTCGTCATCCCTAATTTGCCGATGAGCAAGCCAAGCCTGATCTGCGTAACCTGCCAAAGGTCACATTCCTGTATCAGCCAAGCCACTGTCAGTGTGGCCTTCCTGCTCAGTGACCATGCCACGAGGCCTGAGCTCCCGTCTCCCCAAGTCGCGGCCTCTCTTACCTGAACACACACACCTACGCCCTCTCCACCTCTCCGTGGTAAGCTCCTCTCCGTGACTCGTTACTCATCTCAGTGTCCCTCAAAGCTGGAAATGTCACTGAGGGCAAGGAGCGTGAGGCCCATCTCTGCTGGCCTGAGGACGCAGCACTGCACCCATCGTGCATCACTCGTTGGCAAGTTAAACCAAACAGAATCAATCTGACAAAACTGCAAGACAGGTAAATTGTGTGCATTGACCTTCCTCCTGCAACTGCTCATTCCCAACCTTGACTCCCGCCATTCGGGAGCCTCTATGCCCAGATCATGCAAACCCAGAACCTGCGTGATTGACAGGAACTTAAAATGCTGTATATCCCTGCAGGGAACACTCGAATCCAGTGGCTGTGGCTCTATTTGATTTCAGACACAGGCAGCAAGTCTGGGATGACTTGGGAGTGTCGGGGCCTTCCTCGCAGGCCAGAAATCCCATTTAGAACTCACTGGAACTTCAGCTGGCACCGAAGTCACAGGCGTTCACAGTCACCCACCTTTGGTTTTCCTCATCTATGAGTTGAAAAGTATGAGTCATAAACTGTTGGAAGTATTTTTATCTCACCAATGATTTGGATAGTAATATGGAACGTTTCAACCCTAACTGAATGCGAAGGACAATCTTAGCCACCAATTAGACAGAGTCGACTTTGAAATCGAAGAAGAAATCCACCAAAAAAAGGGCAAGCTCTTTAAAAAGATGAGGCTGATATCCCGACAGGTATAACTCAAAGCACCAGCGAGCCTTCCATGCAAAAAACCAAGGGCCATGGCTGCTTGCTCTTTATGGGGACGACGTGAGGAGGCCCAACCCTGAAGGAGACTGCATCTCGAGCACCCCTCAGCCCTCACCTTGTACTTCACTGGCAGATGGACACGTGCGAAAGTGTCTGTACTCCATCCCCGAAGATTCTGGAGACAGATCAGGGGTGAGCCCAAACCCCTGGCCTGCCTCAGCCTTTTTTGTTCACCCTCTGAAACCTTTAGTGTTTCCCCAGCCATCTCCTCCCCACGGGCCCCTCGAAAAGCCTCTGTCAGGCCACTTGAACCTGCATGACTCATCCCATGGACATGGCCCTCCCTCTCCAGTGGCCCCAGAGCTCTAACGCACCCTGCCTCTGCCATGCCAACCCCCAGCCCTTCAAGACACAGCTCACATGACCTGTGAAGCCTTGACTGACCTCCAGGTTGAGTTAGCATCCCTTCTTCCTCCATTTTCCCCAAATCCTGACACCACAGAGTAATTCCTGTTCACATCTTACTTGTGCCCTCAGCAGTCCAGCAAATGTCTGGCACACAGGAGAACTAAAGAAAGAAAGTGCTGGCTGGCTGACTAATGGAATGATTCTACAGCAATAAGGTGGCACGGTCCTAGCCTTCACCTCAGACCACCGGGAAGAAATGGCCCAACGTTCTCCGAAATGTTCCTCAGTGCCTAACGCGGCGCCTGGTGCAGGTTACCAGTTAGCCGAATGACTCCGAACCATATAATTCTTCCCCTGACCAATCTTTGTTCATTCAGCCATCATGGGTTTTTTTTTAAGATTTTATTTATTTATTTATTTATTTATTTATTTGAGAGACAAACAGAAATTGTGACAGAGAGCATCATGGAGAGGAGAAAGCATAAGCAGGCTCCTCACTGAGCAGAGAGCCTGATGCAGGGCTTGATCCTAGGACCCTGGGATGGTGATGAGTTGAAGGCAGACGTTTGACTGACTGAGCCACCTAGGGGTCCCCAGCCATCATGTCTGGACTGTCTACTACATACATGCATTCACCAGGCACTGTGGAAGAAATACCAGCCAAACCGAGGGTCCAGAGGGGTCTGGAGTCAAGATATGCAATAGATTTATAAAGAGGGGAGAGTCATCCAGGTTTGAGGAAACCAGCAGCTGCTCTTTGTAGGGGAAATAGGCAAGATTTAGCCAAGGAGATGAATGTGGAGGCATATCTTAACCGATGCGTGCGCGAATATATATATTTTTTACCGTTTAGCTGTGTATGTATGTGTGTGTGTGTGTGTGTGTGTGGCCTGAGTGTGTTTTGGATCTGTGCTACTACGATCCACAGAAAACACTGGTACGAATATTTATGCAAATTCTAATTACACACCAATTACACACTATCATCTAAAACTCACCTTGGTTACTTTCTGCCGACACAACCTCCTCTCACATGTCTCTCCCATTTTAGCTTTTCTTCGGATGACAGTGGTTTTAACATCCCGCAGACCCCGGCTGGCTTACCATCCCCGAAAAGCTTCCTCTCCTGAGCCCTGTTAATCGCTCATGTTTATTACCATTTTTTTCAGCCGTAGTCATTGTGAACAGTAGCATGTTTTCCCCCACAGTAATAAATATTCATGTGTTTATGAAGGAATGAAGAAAACGTTGCTGAGCATGAAGAGTTGATGTCAACAGTCAGGAGTGAATGAAACACAACACTAAATCTAGTAGCATTCCCACATCTTCCTGGAGGCTTCATTGTTTCAGACAGGAGGCAGAAGCTCTGGACGTTGGAGGTTTTGATAATGACTACAGGATGGGAAGAAAAACAGAGGATACAATTGGCTAGTCCCAGCTCCGCGTGTCATTTCTGTCTCACAACAGCGCATGGGTAAGAAGCCTTTTCACATCGTCTGATTTATCCCTTGGTCACTGGGATGGTCTGTGAGTCCAAACCAGAAATAGAGTCTGGGCGGTGTTAAGCAGAGCCCCACTAGGAAATAAGGGGACGCCTGTAATGGGGACTCCGGGTTTGAACTCCTATTTTTGACCACAGAAACTCACTTGAATGTAACTCCTGACTCAGAGACAACTACTGTAATGACCCAAGTGTAAATTTTGTTTTCCACCATTCCCGTCTGATGATGCCTAAGAAGCAGTGCAAAGTTACCCTAAGAGTGAGTTGAAACACTACTTGCTTCCACGGTGTGTGTGCTAACGTGGGAGCAACTCAGAGATTAGCGTGGTCACTGTGCAAGGATGGCATACAAATGTGAAAGCATTCTATATTAGAAGAAGAAGGAGGAGGAGGAGGAGGAGGAGAAAAAGAAAAAGGCGACTTTGAAATATTAACAGGTATTTATTCGCTGGACCTGGGTGCGTGCAGTTGAGCATACAGTGCACTAAGCAAATGCCCCTTAGACTTACGGTTTCAGAGAAGAGAGAAGAAAGGGGACGGCTGAGGGCACTCGTGGTATCAAACGGTAGACCAACAGTTTACACTCAGGAGGGCACTAGAGTCCCAGCTCTGCCACTTACCAGCCATAAGACCTTAAGAAAGCTGCTCGACCTCTCCAGGCATTCTTAACTGGGGTAATTTGTATGGGCTATTTGAGAGCAGATGGCAATTTCACACCTCGCCCCTCCCAGCAGTACCTTATAAGTACTCGTCTTGTGCCCAACGCTGACTTCCATCTTTCCTGAAACCAAGACTTATGTGCTGGTCGCCACAAACATAGGTGTTTTTCAAGCCAAAGCCACTAAAAAACCAGGTGACCCAGGGGCAGTCTAAACCCCCCAAAATGTCACTCGGCATGCGGTCCAGAATCATGCTGCTACTTTTTGAAGTGAGGCACTAATTTTATCTTAGAAAGTGCAGCACCATTTCCTAGACAGTGACACCTTCTAAAAGGAGTGCTAATGGCCACACATGGCAAACATCATTTAATGTCTCTTTTGTTTTATTTGTTTAGCGAGACCAAAAGAGGACACATTCCTATCTTGCTCATTGACTTCAGCAAGGGCAGGGTTCTGTTTAAAGACCAGGAAGAACAATGTGGAAATTGTTCACTAACAATGTGAATCGTTTTCAGACAATCCCCAGAAAATCTGGGATAAGTTAGGTGGAAGAGAGATAGATGACAGTATGTGGAAAACTTTATTTATGAATGTTAATAAAATTTCTATTGCAAAGGAAATACTAGAGACAAAACTGAAAAACCCTACATTGAGAATGCAGCTGACTCCAGCCTGACTCTGAGATGCAAACAAGCCAAAGACCGATTCATTAAGTGCCAAGTTTGAGGGAGGGATGGCAGGCTAGAGCCACAGCTGGGGAAGTTCCCCTCCTAAGGGTTTTGCCAAGAGCTGGCTCACATGCCTTGGAAACCAGGAGAGATATGTGAGGGCGAACCTGACATCCTCGCTGAGTCTTCTCAGTGTCCGCTTTCTGCAGCATGGAAACAAGCTGGTACGTTTTGTGCTAAAGGTAATCTTCCTCACTCACACTTGGGACCTTTGACAGAAATTTTCAAAATGGAAAACAAACATGGCAGCCCGTCAAAATCAAGATCATAATGTTCACAACATCTGGAGATCGCTTTTGAGGACCATGGCCGATAAAACCAGAATGGGCGGGGACTGCTATGAATAGGCACCCGCAAGAAACATCCAGGTATGGGTGGTTTACACCATGCAAAACGACGTCCTTCATTTGTTTGAGCTGTGGGAACGTTTTCAAACAGTGTGGTAAAAACACAGCAGGGCAGAGTTTCTGTGAGGGTTTGCTTGATACGCTGCTGACTTCTATCTTCCACAGGTCAGAAGGAAATTGCTTTAAAACAGTGATGGAAGGGTGTACTACTCCTCGGATCCCTCCAGATCACAGAAAGAGGAAATATTTTACCTGCATATAGCAACTAGGATTTGTGAGGAAGTATCAGTTAAAGGATCATCAAGGTAAGAGGAAGATTTTGAAATGCTACCACTGAGGAGTATGCGGGACTTCGGGCTCCAGTAAAAAGCCAGGCTCTCTAAAAGCTGGCTCATCTTTATTCCATGATAATATTTTCCAGGATATTTGCCCAAATGCTTTAAAACTCATTGAGAATCAGCATAACACGGGAACCAAACAGTGTGACCTCTATAGTCCAGAGGTCTGGGTTCAAATCCCAGCTCTGATGCTGTGTGACTTTGGGAAACTTATTTAACCTCTCAGATCCTCAGCTTCCTCATCTGTGAAGGGGGCATCATAATGCTACCTGCCTTACAGGGTCATCGTATCAAACGTTAAACGAGTGAATGCTTGCGAAGTATTTTGAAGGAACGGTGCCCGGAGTATTTTAAGCTCTCCATCAATTCTGGCTTTCCTCATCTAACTGCGTCCTCACACAGACCGTGTGAAGCAAGTACTATCCATCATTCTCGTCTCACAGATGGGAAAGTGACGATTTGATAGGTAAATTCACTTGCTCAAGAACAGACAGCTCAGAAGTAGTGAAGCCAGTACTGGAAATAACCTGTTCTCAGGCCAAAGCCAAGCTCCGCTATATAATGTGTTTGGGAATAGGACCATGGAGAGGAAGGCGTGGTCTTTGCTACTAAAGTAAATAGCTGCCAGGGCCAAAATCAGGAAAATTCCTAGCCCGGGAAGTAACTCTCCATGACTGTCTAGGGGCATCCTTAACTCCCTTCCTTCCTTTCTCCAAAGCACTTAGAAAAGGGGGTAGAGGGACATGCTGACAAAGATGACCGCTGGAAAACCCTTCTGCCCTTAGTTTAGTCAGGTCACTTTCTTAACACTTAGCGCAAAGCGTAAATATCTGAAAGTCCTTCTCTTCCTTCTCTCCCCACAACCTTCCCAAGAACGTGCATCTCTCATCACCACCGGATCTGCCATTGGTAGAATTTTGCTGCCTGACTGAATTTCCGTTGCCTTCTGGGTGAACGCAAAGAGGCCTAGCAAGTTCTCAAAGGACTTTAAGAGGTAGGTCAGTGCCTGAGCCTTATCTGCACCTGTCTTTCTTCTAGGACTCTCCCTCCTCTGCCACTATCCCTGCCAGGAACCCAGGCTCCCTGAGGTGTTCTCCAGTCAACAAGTGTCCACAGCATAAATTTCATGTCTCCGTTTTTCTCATCCAGTTTCCCCTCAATGCAGGCTCCCATCCCCTCGGTACACGTTCAAAGACACTTTTTCTGCATTTTCAGTGACTGAACCATAGAAGCCCATAAAGCAGGACCTTCAAGCTTCCCAGTGTTTGTTGTTGCTCTTCTTTCGAAAGCTCGAATACCTTCTTTCCCTGTCCTGCCCCACGACGGTGTGCCCCGTTAGCCTGAAAAACTCCGACCCCTCCTCTAAGGGGAAGACAAGCGCCACACGCCATTGCAGATTTCCCAGCCCACATAAACATCCGTGTCCCCTTGCAAGGCAACATTTTTGCCCTCTTTGCATTCTTCAGTTTCTCATGAGCCTATCACATTTGGCACACTGTGTTGTGATCTTTCTCTGTTCAGCACCTAATACAGTCTTGAGATGTAATAGCCACTTGGCAGGGTTTACTGAGAAAAAAAAAAACACACACACACATTAAAACGTGACCGCGGTAGGTGAGGCAGAGCGTAGGAGAGGTGTAGTGAGAACGAATAGGATTTTTGATGTCAGACGAATCTACATTCAAATTCTTGTCCTGTCACCTCCTAGCTATATGACCATAAGCAAGACCCTATAAATAAACCTCTGTTTCTTCATCTGTGAAACAGACAGTATTGGTACAAGACGTAAATGAGAAAGGAAAGTAAACATCTTTGCTATGTGGCGCACATTCGACAAACTTTTGTGTCTCTCTTAAATTTTGCACACATTTTCTTCTCTTTTTATTCTTCCACTTCTCTTCAACCCACACGCTATTTCTTCTTATGACAGAGGAATGTAGCTGTTGAAAGTTTTGGCTAAAAGGAATTATAATGACAGGTTTTAGGAGAATCCCTCTGAGCAGTGCCTAAGAGGGGAAGGTAACCACTTGACTTGAATACCACAAACCTGATAGCAAATGTGGCCTTAGTATGGAGATGGATGTAGGATTTTTTTTTTTTTAAGATTTTATTGATTTAGTTGAGGGGGGAGCATGAGAGAGGGGAGTGGCAAAGGGAGAAGGAGAAGCAGACTCCCTGCTGAGCAGGGAGCCCAACGCAGGGCTCGATCCCAGGACCTTAGGATCATGACCAGAGCCGACGGCAGATACTTAACTGATTGAGCCACCCAGGCACCCCTAGGTGTTGAACTGTAAACCAGTGGACATTAACATTTCTGGGCCCACTGACAAAGTCATCACCATTATGGAGTAGATACAGCAGGCTATCTTGGTTTGGCTCCATTAAAATTTTAATATATCTAACATGATTTTTCTGGTCCCACTCTCACCAGAAAGCTGGGCCTGCCTTCTGGGGAGAATTACAGATCATGCTGATTTGACTCTTTCCAGACCCCTATGGCTGTGATATTTCACAATCAGGAAACAGCATGGCTTCTGATTATGATCTGCCCGTCAGAAGAAAACTTCTGGTCTTATTTCAGTAAGTTGCTCAAGTAAATTAATCAGTTTTCTGGAGCCTACCACAAAACTCATATACATTTTATCTTACGTGAGACAATATGCATTGACCTAACCACAAACATGATTTCTGGCATCCTCGAGGAGAAGTTCAGGTCACTCCAAGATGTCATTTAGCTTTGTTTTCTCCCCTGCTCCTATAGATTTCTTTGGTATTCTTTAAGATCCTCAGTTCTCTAGCAGAAAGCAATCTCAGTTTTTCCTATACCCTCCCTCCTCTTCTGTCTCCAAGAAAAAAATCAGAGAGCCAAATGCAAAAGGTATATTTGATCTTGATGGACTATTACTTTTGCTGTTGGAGGAGAAACAGACCTTGTCAGTGATTTTTGGCCACAATCTTTAAGTCCTGAAGATTCCAGCTTAAACATTTGTATAGATGAATCTCTCCTATTAATTCATCGATGTGACTCACAGTAAGACCTAAGAAAATGTAGCTTTTCAGTAACTAATATGTAGCATAATTAGTCATGGGGAAGAAGTCAGCACTTAAGAACAATGACATTTGATTTGTAAAGTATATTTAAAGGAGACTGGAGAGAAAATCTAAGGCCTAAAACATTTTCTTGTTTTAAACTCTCTTTTGAACAGAAGTCAGCTCACATCACAAAAATGTTCTTGTTCATACATATAACGATACTGTAAATGCAAGTTTTAAAAAGAGCTTTAAGGCAACAGTCGCAGACAACCAAATTGTAACCATTATGCTTACCATCTTGGCCCATATCCCAAGCTCCACATGTTTTGGGCATTTATTATTATTTTTTTTTAACTCAACAATAAGGGCCAAACTATGAAGATGCCCTTTTGTTGCTATTCCAAATGCATCAGAGAACAAATCCATTTATCTAAATATGAATTTGAAACTCTTTGGAGTGTGGTGACCATATGTATCAATCCTCGGAAAGTAAAAGCAAAATATTAACTTCCCTTTCTGTTGGAACACTTTAGATTTCTGACATGAGGAACTGATCCTATTAGTAGTAATTTACAGTGGCTACTTATTGCTTAAATGTGGAAAATCCACGGGGGTAGACCAAGGGATTAAGGAAGAGAGTAGCCTGAGTAAAATAATATGCACAGCTAATCCTCCTCATTCACTCTGTATGGTGCTCATCCATCCAACTCCCTAGCCACTGCCTCACCTTCCAGTCCATCCACAGCACCCCGAGCTACTCAGTTAAATGAGAAATGTCTGGCAAAGTTTGCTACGAGAGTGTGAGTTGCAGCAAACAGACTTGGTCTATTTATAAGAAATGATCCTTCTGCCATGGTTTCCTATCATTCACACCACGATTCCAAGAAGTTCTCCTGCCTTTATTCTACGATGTCTTTCACACAGAGAAGGAAGGAACCATGGATCAAGGGCAAGTTTTGTCTTTATGGGGACCCAGCAAACCCGCAGCTGAAAGGCTCCGTCTAAAATCAGAGGATGGTTGTTCCATTAAGGTTGTTAAATTATTTCATGAGTAAGTTTCTCATAATAATCTTTCTTTTTTTTTTTATTAACATAGAATGATTAACTGTTTCAGGGGTATAGGTCTGTGATTCATCAGTCTTACACAATTCACAGCGCTCACCACAGCACATACCCTTCACAGTTTCCATCGCCCAGCCACCCTCATAATAATCTCCCTTAACCTTTGAGAGTGACATTCTAAGCAAACTATACTGCTCTTTCTTTGCTTGAAAATCCACGATTTGTGTGTGTGTGAATGCAGACATAAAAATATAAGACATACTGCCTTTCTGTTATTTTTATTTTCCCCAGAATTTGGAGACCCATCTCTTGCCATGGACTGGACATTCCAGATCTCTAGAACAATGAGATGTCTGCTCCAGCAAAGTCTGCATTTTCAATTACTAGATAGGCTTAAAATGAATAAACACAGAGAGAGAAATGCAGGGTGGTGGGAACTGGAATACAAAACGATCAGTTTGTGGCTTTCTGAGAAACTCTTGCTTACAGTAAGTTTTAAAGAAATGTAAAGTTGAGTCTTTTGCCTCACAGAATTAAGTAATATCTGCCTTTCCTTCCTTCAGTGACAAACTGTACAAGGAGGAGACAACGTATAAAATTTCCACTTTGGTCCCACAGTCCCATAAATTAGCCTTTAAGTAAATCCATTCCATTTCAGAATTCCACAGGGGGACCTTAGAATGTTTACTTCCCCACAAATTTATTGAAAATATGAATATAGAATTTAAATACTTCATCTCATCCACAAATATGCCCATTTTGATTTAAGGTAAATATATTTTTATCATATAAATTATTATATGACAATATGATACATTATATATATTACATATAAATTACTATATAATATGTTATCTATATTACATATAAAATATGTATACATTATTTTTAAATAAATTAAAAAAATAAAATTTCATTATAGTAAATTTAGAAAATGCAGAAAAATTTTTATAAGATGTTATTTCTTTATTTTTGAGAGAGCAAGCACACACACAAACAGCAGGGAGGGGCAGGGGAGAAGTAGACTCCCCACTGAGCAGGGAGTTTAATGTGGGGCTTGAACCCAGGAGGCTGGGATCATGACCTGAGTCGAAGGCAGATGCTTAACCAACTGAGCCACCCAAGAGGCCCCAGAAAATTTTTTTTAAAGGATAAAATTTACTCATAATCTCCTTCCCAAACACAATTAGTATTAGCATTTCAGTATAATTTTTCTTCCAAAATTTTTTTATTTTGTGCATTAATGTTACTACAATTGTGTTCAAAGTATATTAGAAATTTTGTCTTGCTATCATCTCTGAACTATTGTATACTTTTTAATGGTTTGATGATAATCTATTATTTAGATATAACTGCTTTGGGACTTTGGAAGTTGTTTTTAACTTTTTATTATTAATGGTACCTTGGGGACAAACATAATTTCAAGATAAATAAAAATGCATTACTGGAATAAGGGAAGAATGACTAGGCGTAATAAAGTGAAGAAGATGTAAAATATGGTAGTTGTTTAGAGTTATTGCTTATAAACCTGAAATACAGAAAAATAAAGGAAAACAAACAAACAAACAAATTATAAATAAATAAATAAATAAAAGTGCCATAGCAACTACCCCAGTATTTGGGAACAATACCTGGTGTTCAAGGTATTGGGACAAACTGGAACTCCAAAGCACGATGGCTAGTAGATCTCGAAGCAGCTCACTTTAGATCTCTGGCAACAGAGACCTCTTTGGACTCTGCAGTTCCAGCTGGAATTGTGATGAGAGAGGAAGATTGGGTTGCTAATGGCATCCATATTGTCACATGGACTTGAGCAAGAAGGTTAAGTTTAAGACTCATCATGCCATGAGAGGCCAAAGGTCTAAGAATACTACTATGATTTTGATATTCCTGTAATACCTGCCAGGTAGGTCTTAACATCTTGAATGTTCAATAAATGTTATTAAAGGATGAATAGTTCCATATTATCAAATCACTTCCTTGGTAAACAAGTTCATGGACAAAACATATCTGTTATGTCCAAAACATATCTGGAGCCAAAATTAATATTCAATGCAGGGAACCAGACAATTAAGTAAAAGTCTGCATGGCAATCATGAGATTCCCTAGCCTCCTTCCCCAACTTGACTCCTAGGACACAGACGACCAGGCTTAAACCCCAGGCAGAGATTTGTAGGATTTCTTTCTAGAGAATTAAACAGACCAAGAGAATAGATGTGTAGATGCTGACATTTGGGGTCCCCCAAATAAAGGGCTCCTTATCAGCCTGCATTCAAGAAGCAATAAGTCCACAAACCCTGCCCTCAGCTACAAGCTTCCAGCTAGCCTTTTAGTGTCACCTTCTTCAATATGAATAGACCCAATGCTATCTTTCTATGTGCTAAGCATCATTCAAAGCATATTTTTATTTTTTTACACAAATTTGTTCATCTATTCCTTTACGTATCATATTGTTTTGCACATATAAATACATATAAATATATTTAATACATATAATGTATTTAATCATCATAACGACCCTATAAGGTAAGTATCATTATTGTTCCCATTTCTCAATAAGGAAACTGAGATACCTAAAGATTAAATAACCTGCTCGAGGTGACAAGCATCGAAGTGGTGTGACCAGTTTCACATTCTGTCCTGTAGACAATGAGGATTTAGCTCTCTGGAATCATTTCCCACACAACTCACAACCTGTTTTTCACCTCATCCTTTTCCAACATAATTGGTGACTGTTTTGGGTTAAATCCATAGCCAGTGTTTGCATTACTCTGAGGAAATAAATGTTTCTCACAGTTGAGATACGTACTGTTTTATGAGTATATTTTACTTTTTAAATTTTTTTCAAAGATTTATTTATTTATTTGAGAGAGAGATAGAGAGAGAGCGCGCATGCACATGTGAGTGGGGGAAATGGCCTAGGGAGAGGAAACTTGACCAGGCTCTAACCTAGGACCCTGAGATCATGATCATGATCATGCTAGCCGCTTAACTGACTGAGCTATCCAGGAGCCCCTACATTTTCCTGAATTTAACAGCTGTCCTATTTACCCATTTCTTAGTTTTCTGTGTTTATAGTAGTAATTCAAACTTAAATTCTCCATTGGAGTTGTTAAACTCCACTGTAAGGTGAACAACAATAACAACAAGAAAACAGATGATTATCAGCAAGTATTGATCTAAAGAGATCCCTCCGATTGCTCTGATTTGGATTAATTCTCTCTAGTTCTACCATCAGATGACTTCTTGATGTCATCTGCATCACCAGTTTGGGGCTATTTTCTAGAACCCTGTCTTCCTATCAGAAAAAAGACACAAAGGACATAATTTTGTTGAGACTTGGAAAGGCTTTTTATTTTGTTTTCACCTTTGGTCAATACTTGGTTAGGTGCCACTCATTTTCATCTGTCTTTCAGAGTCACTGGTGAGATGCCTAATGCCATTCCTTCATCTTCTTTTTTTTTTTAATCAGAGAGAGAGGGGGGGAGAGAGCGAGCACAGGCAGACAGAATGGCAGGCAGAGGCAGAGGGAGAAGCAGGCTCCCTGCTGAGCAAGGAGCCCGATGTGGGACTCGATCCCAGGACGCTGGGATCATGACCCGAGCCAAAGGCAGCTGCTTAACCAACTGAGCCACCCAGGCGTCCCTCCTTCATCTTCTTCATTTTTACTTTCCTCCCTCGAAACTTTTAGGACACTCTTTGTTATATTTGGTGGCTGAATGTTTACCAGTTGTGTGCCTTAATATGACTCTTATCATTTATTATGCTGATTGGATATTCATGGGCTCATTTAATCTGGAGGTTTTCTTGTATGATTTATTTGCTAATTTCATAGTCACAGCTTACTCTGTCTTTTCTAGATAGATCTGGATAGATTTAGAGAAAACTCTCCAATTTTCTTTGTCTTTTACTTCCATAATTCTATTTTATAACTCACCTATTGAATCTTCTGTTCTCATATTCTTTTGTTCTCTGAATAAGAGCATCTTGGTGTTTTGTTTAATTTTGTTTTAAGTGGGTGCAATGAGTAAATTGAATAAGTGTGTTATAGTTGATTTACACTTTTCTTTTGGCCCCTGGTTCCCTGTTTCCAGTGTTTCCCTTTTCCCTGTTTGCCTTTGTCTCTACATTTATTTCAAGGCATTACAATGTAGAGATTAGAAGCATGGGCTCTGGTTCCAAACTAAAAGATTCTACAACCTCAGGAAGTTAGGAGATAGGACTATGTTATTTAGAAATGTTTCTTCTACATTTAGAAGAAACAACATTTAGAGTTTCAGAAAAAGAGAATCTGGAAGAGAAGATGGTGGGGCAAGAGGATGTTGCTTTTCACTGTAAACCTATGAGTTCTACTTTTTTCTTCAAAGCACATGTATTACTTTGATAAAATGATGTTTTTTAATTACGAGGAAGAACTATAAAAGGGTGGATTAGAGTCTCAGAGCTGAACTCCAAGTAAAATCTCATGCTTGGCATTTCTATTCCCTAGCTACACAGAGACTGTTGGGTCTCCAAACATGACATGTCCTATTTCCTGTAATCAGTGATGTTACCTTAGATCAGAAAAATACAGATGTAATTAAGGTTATAAACCTTGATATGGGGAGATTATCCTGGATTATCTGGTGGTCCAATTCAATAACATGAGGCCTTAGGAGTGGAAAACCTTTACTGGCTGCAGCAGGAGAGACACAACATAAGAGGGCACAACCCACCCTTGTTGACTTTGAAGGTAAAGAAAGAGGGCCATGGCCAAGGAAGGCAGCAGAAGAGTTCTCAGCCGATAATCAGTAAGAAAATGCAGACCTCAATCTTACAACCATAAGGAATTGAATTCTTCAAACAACCAGGATGGACAAGGAAATGGATTGTCCCATAAAGTCTCCACAGAGGGATGCAGACTACGGACATCTTGGTTTTAGCTTGGTGAGACCCATGCCAGAATTCTGACTTACACAATTTTTTGATGATACCGTTGTGTTGTTTTATACCACCACATCTGTGGTAATCTGTCATGGCAACAACAGAGAAACTAACATACTGCCAGTTCCTAAACCAACTCACGCACTTACTACTGCTGGGAGAATCTGAGTGGAAGTCTGAGAGTATATGTGGACACTCAATAGGCTTAATAAACCCATAAACTTAAAATTCACCAGAAAGGTCATCTTATCTTCTCAATAGAAGTGACTTGGGCCACCTGTGAGTCAAGCAATGGAGGACCACCACCTACCCATCAAACACTGATCAGTACTTTTGAGCATGGCCAAAGGTCTGAAGGTTCCCACTATGGAAAAGGAAGCTTCAAACATCCAAAATTCTTCCATATTCTCCTATTAGAGCCATTCCTATCAAGTGCATCCAAGCCAGTGGGATGGGTTTATGATGGAATACAAATATTTGTAAACACCCAAGATAAAAGCAGAGTATCTCACGTCACAAGTAGGCACTGCAAAAAGAAGGCAGTCTTGAGCACAGGTGAGCATCTGGAGAAACTGACCTGCTCCAACAGCAGTCTCTGTAGCAACATCAGCAAACGTTGCAGAGCTAACTCATATTTAACTAAAGGCACAAACTATCTCTAACTTCAACCTGAGAGCCAGCAAATGAAGACAACAGCTCTGATCTTTCTTTTTTTTTTTTTTCTCGTTGTAAACCTCTTTTTAAATTGAGATATAATTATCGTATAACACTGTGTATATTAAGGTGTACAACAGTCTGCCTTCCTACATTTATATATTGCAATACCATAGTGTTAGCTAACACCTCCATCATGTCACATAATTACTGTTTCTTTTTGCTGCGAAACTTCAAGATCCATTCTCTTTGCAACTTTGAAGTATATAATACAGTGTTATTGATGCAATGCTGTGCATTAGACCACCAAAACATATTTATCTTCTAACTGTAAGTTTGTACCCATTGATGCATGACTCCTCAGTTCTGCCACTGACCCCTACCCTAGCCCCTGGTAACCACCATTCTATTCTATGCTATTTCTATGAGTTCATCTTTTTCATATTCCATATATATGGGATATCATTCAGTACTTGTCTGACCTCTCACTTAATATAATGCCCTCATGGTCCATCCATGTTGTCACAAATGACAGGATTCCTTTCTTTTTCATGGCTGAGTAATATTCCATTCCAGTAATAGTCCTGAGGCTGTATGTATGCATCACATGTCTTGATTATTGTAAATAATGCTGAAATAAACATGGAGTGCAGATATCTTCTTGATATCATCTTTTCATTTGCTTTGGATAAATACCCAGAAGTGGAATTGCTGGATCATATGGGTTGCTCTGTTTTTAACTTGTCGAGGAACTTCCATATTGTTTTCCACAGTGGCTGCACCAATTTACATACCCATCCAACAATGCAGCAAGATCCCTTTTTCTCCATATCCTTACCAACATTTGTTATTTCTTGTCTTCTTGGTGATAGCCATCCATCCTAACAGGTGTGAGGTAATATCATTATTTCCATTTGCCTATTGATTGTGATGTTAAATTTTCATGATTTTTTTCTTACTACATTAAAGCCTTATGAAATTTACACAGAATAATTGGGAAATTGTTTTTATCATAATTTCTACTCAGAAAAGTCTAGGGTTTCTTTAAGCAGGAAAGGCATCTAATTTAAAATTTTAGAAGAGTAAATTACTGATACAAAGCAAGGGAAATAAACTGACAAACTACAAAATACAAAAAGAAACCCTATTTCCACTACAGACACGTCACAAGGTCCAAAACCCTTTAAGAATAGCAATAATACAAATGGAATTGATCCTTTCAACTCTTGCACTACAGACATTCTTCAAATCCTTTCCTTTTGGAAACATCGAACAGACTAGAATAAGAAGAATATAACTTATGTCCTCATTTGCAACAAAGAATAAAGACTATTTTCAAGCTACATAAAAACAAATAAGATATGAAATTCTCTCCTTCCCCCTGAGGAGAGTAAGAGGATTTATTTTTGTCTTTTGCCTCAGCTTTCTATGTAATGTCCTCAAGGTCCCCGGTACTTAAAGTGTATTTACAAAGGGGGATCAGGATGTTTTGAGATTAATGTCCCAAAGAAGTCCTCAGTTGACCTGTGCTGTGGAAACTGTAAGTTCTACTTAATTTATAGAAAATTTGGGGCACCTGGGTGGCTCAGTGGGTTAAGCCTCTGCCTTTGATTCAGGTCATGATCTCAGGGTCCTGGATCGAGCCCTGCATCAGGCTCTCTGCTCAGCAGGGAGCCTGCTTCCCCCTCTCCCTCTGCCTGCTTCTCTGCCTACTTGTGACCTCTCTCTGTGTCAAATAAATAAATAAAATCTTAAAAAAAATAAAGTCATGGGCTTTCCTAATAATGGAAGTGTGGAGGTTATCTGATGTTGAAATGGGTCATAGTGCTTCATCTCTTTCATCTCTTTGCTCATTACTATCTCTAGATAGTACTATTAAGTACTACTACTTAATAGATCTCCATCTCCAGGTAGCATGACCATGGCAACACTGGTCACACATCCCAGATTTGGATCTGGAAACTATGATCACCATAACCAAAGAATGTATAGAAAATGTAGAGAGTTAGGAGATTTCCAATCATAAATGATGTCAAGATTCCCTCCAGACTGGAACTTTACTAATGTGAAATAGAGATTTTTTTTTTTCCCTATAAAGCTTCATGAAACAAGGAACATCCCTGGGTGGAGGGTGGGGAATATAATAACCTTTGACAATAGAATGTACCCTGGGACTTTCAAGGCAAAACTGTTAGGTCTTTTTTATTTTTCTTTTACTTCTTTTGTGGGTGTGCAATCCTTTCTTAAACATTTGGTCTACATATGTATAGACCTGTGATTTTAAATGGCCTAATGAGCTTCAGACGGACTTCTAAGTAACACTCATGAATAAGCCAAAGAGAGAGTCTCAGATGCTAACATTTATTGTACTAAGAATTTTTTTTATTTGCTAGTTTTTCCCCTTTTAAAAAGTTAACACTTATTGAACATAATAGATTCTGAATCTTTTGCAGGTGTTAAACAGCTGACTTTAATTTTTTAAAGAACCAAATCCATCTATTACCAAACAACAACAACAAAAAATTAGCTCTGTTTAGTTAGGTTATTTTGACAGGAAATCCTTCCTCTCTATTCTGTCCCAGAAAAAAAAAAGGTTGTATTTCTCTGTAAAAATAAACTCTGTGAAGGGAAAGACATGACCTCATGAGGACTTGGTCCTTAAAAAGCCAAAGGATCCAAAATGTGGCATTACATTTTTTTTTCCTAGACCTTTAATTTAGGATGGAGGAACACATATTAGCAATACTGGCTTAAAAATGAAATAGCATATGTTTTTATCATGGCATAAAATGCTATGATATGGCAAGTGGCTCTAAGTTAAGGCATTCTCTAGTCTGGATTTGAAATTCCCATCATGGGGGAATAATGGAGTAAGAGGGGACCCATCACAGGATAGTAAATGAGACTGGAAAAAGGGAGGGGAAATTTAACAAAAGCAAGCAAATTTAATTCATGAGGGTTTTGGCCTTGGACTCAGGACTCTATCCTAACATCTGGGCTTTTTTCTTATAAATTTTCCAGTGTTATCACTATTTTATCAACTTGTTATATTCTGTTGTCCATGCCAGACAAAGTGGCCACTGCTTCCAGCCACCAAAACAGGGGCCAAAGCAACAAAACAAGAGCAAGTAGAAAAGTACCTACAGTACGACTCGCTGTTGTTAATAAAAGATCTTGATTTTACTGAAGGACTAAGATGGCAGATGTGTGCAGTGGGCTGAAGCCTTGTCCAGATTTCCAGTGAGTGGTTGTTACAAGACTGTAGCCTTCTTTAAAATACTCCAGGATAGATACTGATGTATCTAAGCATATTAGTTTTTATTGATATCCTTGGGCTGGTCATCTGCACTAATCAGGGGTACACATTCCAGAGTTGGTGAACTATCATGGGAAAAATCTTAATCAAAAAGCCAGCCGGAGGTGAACCATGAGAGACTATGGACTCTGAAAAACAATCTGAGGGTTTTGAAGGGGTGGGGAGGTGGGAGGTCGGGGTACTAGGTGGTGGGTATTATAGAGGGCACGGATTTCATGGAGCACTGGGTGTGGTGCAAAAATAATGAATAGAGTTATGCTGAAAATAAATAAAAAATAAATTAATTAATTAAAAAGCCAGCTCCAAATAGAGTCACCACAAGATATTCTTCAGCAATCTTCAAAACTGATTAACACCAGGGTCTTTGCTCATTAACGGATTGAATATGAGAATTTTTTTTTTTTTTTTGAGAGAGAGAGAGAGAACATGAGTGTAGCAGGGGGATGGAGGGGCTAAGAGAGAGGGGAAGGACAGAATCCCAAAGCAGGCTTCACACACAGTGCAGAGCCTGACATGGAGCTGGATCTCACAACCCTTAGATGGTAACCCAAGCCAAAACCAAGAGACACCAAGTGAACCACCCAGGTGCCCCTAGAAATATTCTTTAATCGTGATATTAGTAGCAAAATATGTGATAGAAATATGGTAGGGGCATTTCTACCTTCTCACAAATGACATCTGGGAATCTGGTAAGCCCAATAGCCTCTACCTTTCAGAATGGTGGCCTAGGCTCCCTGACGAAGTCTTGCATCCAGCCTCTGATTTGAGCAATTGTTGGTCACCAGTATCTGGAGCTCTAGGCAGCTACGAAAACCAACCAGAAAGGACCTAAAGGTTATGAATAAGCAAGTTGGCTAAGGTTCCTTTGCAATCAAGAGACTTTCCTAAAAACTTGGGGCAAGTAAACCAAATTGGTTGTTAATGGGAGGCTAACTGAACCAAATTGCCTATATTTTCTTCATATAAGAAAACAGTATCTGTCTTAAAAGTCCGAAGTTGTATTCAAAATTTCATAGTTCCTTGCCCCTAGGTCTCATATACCATGTGAACTACTCACCCCTGGAAAAACAATTCATACCAACCACTTTATGTTACTGTAGTGGAATTTTTTTCAGTGCATTTACTCAGAAAGGGAAAGCCAGAGTTGCCATGCATGCCTCATTTGTGGATTGTTTTCCTTCTTTTGATGACTGGCAGTTCAGAAGGATTTTTCTGGTGAAGTGAGGAGGTATGGATAATTGTCTCTTGACAGCTAAATGTAACTCTAGATCAAGCCTCTTTACTTCACACATTCATTCATTCCTGCTCACAGATCAGGAGGAGAGAAAACTGTAAAAATGTCACCGTGGCTGCCAAGAAAACACTCTGAGGCGAAAGATAAAATAGGAGCAATAGCTTAGATCTTTGCTGCTGTGGTAGCCAGTTTCCAAATGGCAACCAATTATCCTTGCTTTCTAGTACTCTTGGATTTGTGCGGCCTCCTACTATTTGGAAGAAGGCTGACTTGCGTGATCAATAGAATACCACAGAAGTCCTTATGAGAACTCCGGAAATAAGTCATAAAAAGGACCAGAGCTTATGCTTTGATCTCTTGAACCCTTTGCTCTGTGGGAAGCCATTTGCTGTGCTCCTTGGAGAGGAACCAAAGCCAGCCACCAAGAGCCGGCACCAACTTGCCAGCCATGACTGTGGGTCATGTTGGAACAGACCCTGCCTCCCCGGTCAAGCCTTCAGATGACTGTGGACAAGGCCAACTTGCGACTATAAACGACAAGGCAAAACCACCCAGCTAAGGTGTTCTTGAATTCCTGACCTACAGGGACTGTGAAAGAAAATATGCCACTTATTTTGTTTAAAGTCACTATATTTGGGAGTCATTTGTTATATAGCAAGCAATAGGGAGCTAACTGCCTACAGCATTTTCAACTCCATTCTATTTTGAAAGTCTCCTAGAGGTTTTAAAAAGCAAGATACTGATTCTTATTAGCTTCTCTTGTAGCTAGAAGTGGTCATAGAACCTGTTCTGACCAACGAGACCAAAAGGGTAGTCTACTAAGGGAGATTTCTTGGAAAAGGAAGAGGTACAAGCAGAGAGGTCCCTCACATGGCTCCTTCCCCCTAAGTTTCTGCTTTGAGTATAATGATGTCTGGAGCTAAGGCAGCTATCTAACAGTGGGATGCAGCAAAGGAGCATGGAGTAAACAGAAGAGAGGTTAGGTCCCCAACAACACTGTTGGTTAGGTGAATGAGTGCCAGCTACATCCTCCCAACGTGGAAAGTGACTAATATAAACCCAATTGTTGTACCACTATTAGTTGGGGTTTCTATTATTTACAGCTGACAGCATTCCTCACTAATGCAGATTTTGAAACCAAGAAGGAGGGCTTTATATTACAGACCCTAAAATGTAGAATTGGCTGAGGAGAGAAGTAGGACAGGCTATGAGGTTCAGCTATCTCTGGAAAGAGGATCACTCTGGTCATGCATAGGAAGCATCTGTTTCAACTCTTGCCTGCTGGGATACAGACTACGTATTGAAACAAAAAAATGTTGTGTTAGGGGAAAATGCAGAAAAACTGGTTGCGATAGCCTTTTCTCTATACACCTTTCTTGGCTGTTTCAGAATGTTTAGGAAATTCACATGGGGAGGTAAAGGACTTTGGTGGACACCTCAGGGCACGGCAGGTCAAAGAGGATACATACACACCAAGTAGTCATTCTGAATGCTTTGGGTTTGTACATGTGGTTTCCCATAACAATTGTGTGAAACTAAGTAGGCGACTTCAAAGCATAAAAGATTTTTCTCCTTTTGTCTTTCCTCTGCTTTGATAAATAACAAGCAAGAAAACTTTTGTAGATTCAGATATATACTTTTCCCAGTTAGCCCACAAATGGAAAATAACAATTAGCAGGCCTAAGACCTCATGAAGCATGTTTATTTCACTCTTTGTCCTATGATAGAATAGGAAGGTAGTTGTAACCACATATGAAGCCTGTACAGGCTTTAAGGCACATTATACACATTACTTTATGTAATCTTCACAACAGTCACTTTGCCAAAGGAGAAAACTGAGAATGCTTACAAAGGAAGCCCAGCCTCGTTTGGCTACAGAGCTTTTACTCATATCATCATGTTGTAATGCCTCTGAATGTTTCTGTTAATTATTTATTTAGAATATTCCTCAGTGTTGTCTGCTTTCCTGATGGGACTGGCCTCCACCTCCTCACTGGTGTCCCTGGATCTCCTCCAATCTGGCTGCAGCCAAAGACATACTTCTCAAGTCTATACTTGTTCATGTTTATACATTATTGTTTAAAGACTTAAGTCAAAACTCCCTGACGTGACACCTCAGAGTTCTGTGTCACTCACGAACTCCCTGCCCGCCAGCCTCAGCTCCCGGCATCCCCCCCCCCCCATCTTGACACCTCTTTCTATCTCCTAGCTCTCCCAGCTCATCTCGTGTCCTCCTGCTTCCTTTGCTTTCACAGACATCTTTGCTTTCTGTCCCAGACTGCCCCCTCTGCCTGAGCACTTTCTCTAACTGTTTTGGCCTGGCGACCTCCCACACGTCCTTCATCTCAGACATCACTCAAGCACCGTGTGCTTCTATAAATTTCAGTCTTCTCTGTCTCGTCTTTGTCTCTCTCTTGGCTTGATTCTGTAGGTAATTTTCATCCTTGTGCTCCCCGTGTTCAATAGACGTTCAGCATATTCCTTTAAAAAAATGTCTGCATGCTCATTTAAATCAAAATTGGTCAAGATACAACCTATTCCAAAGAGCTGACAATTTCTAATGAACAAAAGTGAAACTGCATTCTGTCCATTAATTTATATCACATCTAGCACCAAATTATCACAGTAAAACTTTGTTGGCACACTGCACACTACCCGCATTTATGTAATTATAGGCAGTATTCTGCTAGTTTCACAGACGCAACAAAGAACACAAGCGCCTGGTCTAACTAAACTTGCACATTTAATTACTCATTCTCCTCATAAAATACACCCATTTTCTACACATGCGAATGATGTGTATTTTGTACATATATTAGATGATGAATAATTATATATTAGAACATTCTATATCTACATCTATAATTAAATATAATTATTTAACAGAACAGATTCCCTTTCAACTTTAGAGTGTTGTCAGCCTAGTTAATGTCCTTTACCACACCTTGACTCTCTAAGTAGACTAAGATTCACTCAAAAATTGTTTTCCTAATATTTACACCCACCTCCCCCTTCTAATCTATGGATGAGAGAACTTTTCATCTTTCTTTACTAAATCACTGATTTGATTTTCTATAGTTCTTTACTATCACCAGTTAGATTCTTTTTTTTATTTTTTTATAAACATATAATGTATTTTTTTAAAGATTTTATTTATTTACTTGAGAGAGAGACAGTGAGAGAGAGCATGAACGAGGAGAAGGTCAGAGAGAGAAGCAGACTCCCCATGGAGCTGGGAGTCCGATGCGGGACTCGATCCCGGGACTCCAGGATCATGACCTGAGCCAAAGGCAGTCGTCCAACCAACTGAGCCACCCAGGCATCCCCATATAATGTATTTTTAACCCAAGGGGTACAGGTATGTGAATCGTCAGGTTTATACATTTCACAGCAATCACCATGGCACATACCCTCCCCAGTGTCCATAACCCCACCCCCCTCCCCCCAGCAACCCTCAGTTTGTTTTGTGAGATTAAGAGTCACTTATGGTTTGTCTCTCTCCCAATCCCATCTTGTTTCATTTATTCTTTTCCTACTCCCCAAACCCCCCATGTTGCATCTCCACTTCCTCATATCAGGGAGATCATATGATAGTTGTCTTTCTCTGACTGATTTATTTCACTAAGCACGATACCCTGTAGTTCTATCCATGTCGTCGCAAATGACAAGATTTCATTTCTTTTGATGGCTGCATAGTATTCCATTGTGTATATATATCGCATCTTCTTAATCCATTCATCTGTTGATGGACATCTAGGTTCATTCCATAGTTTGGCTATTGTAGACATTGCTGCTATAAACATTCGGATCACTGCATTTGTATCTTTAGGGTAAATACCCAGTAGTGCTATTGCTGGGTTATAGGGTAGTTCTATTTTCACCTTCTTGAGGAAACTCCATGCTGTTTTCCAGAGTGGTTGCACCAGCTTGCATTCCCACCAACAGTGTAGGAGGGTTCCCCTTTCTCCATATCCTCCCCAGCATCTGTCATTTCCTGACTTGTTAATTTTAGCCATTCTGACTGGTGTGAGGTGATATCTCATTGTGGTTTTGATTTGTATTTCCCTGATGCTGAGTGATGTGGAGCACTTTTTCATGTGTCTGTTGGCCATCTGGATGTCTTCTTTGCAGAAATGTCTGTTCATGACTTCTGCCCATTTCTTGATTGGATTATTCTTTGGGTGTTGAGTTTGCTAAGTTCTTTATAGATTTTGGACACTAGCCCTTTATCTGATATGTCATTTGCAAATATCTTCTCCCATTCTGTCAGTTGTCTTTTGTTTTTGTTAACTGTTTCCTTTGCTGTGCAAAAGCTTTTGATCTTGATGAAGTCCCAATAGTTTATTTTTGCCCTTGCTTCCCTTGCCTTTGGCCATGTTCCTAGGAAGAAGTTGCTGTGGCTGAGGTCAAAGAGGTTGCTGCCTATGTTCTTCTCAAGGATTTTGACGGATTCCTTTCTCACATTGACGTCCTTCATCCATTTTGAGTCTATTTTCGTGTGTGGTGTAAGGAAATGGTTCAATTTCATTTTCTGCATGTGGCTGTCCAATTTTCCCAACACCATTTGTTGAAGAGGCTGTCTTTTTTCCATTGGACATTCTTTCCTGCTTAGAGTTGAGGGTCTATTTCTTCTGGGCTCTCTATTCTGTTCCATTGATCTATGTGTCTGTTTTCGTGCCAGTACCATACTGTCTTGATGATGACAGTTTGAAGTCCAGAATTGTGATGCCACCAACTTTGGCTTTCTTTTTCAATATTCCTTTGGCTATTTGAGGTCTTTTCTGGTTATATAAATTTTAGGATTATTTGTTCCATTTCTTAAAAAAAAAAAAATGGGTGGGATTTTGATAGGGATTGCATTAACCAGTTAGATTCTAATAGTGCTATATACTTAAATATTTTTTTGAAGACTCTCCCTATATCAACTGCCTTCTCTTAAAAAAAAGCAAAAACAAAAACAAAATCTATCTGGATCTCCCCTTATCTATTTTTAAACTACAGTCATTTTTCTAATTTTCTAGTTTATCTTTAGGGTTTTTTTTTTTTAATTTTTAATTTCTCATTGCATGAAGCTGCCCTTTTCCAGAAGTTAAAGCATGCATTTGGAGACCACAGATTTGGGTCTTCATCCAGTTTTGTTTTGTTTTTCCTTCTATGGTTGATGGAATTCCTCTAGTGGCTATCAGATGGCTCACTATTGTCATTCTTTTCATAACTGTAAAAGTTCCTATATCTTCATAAGTCTTTCAGTAGAAAGTTAAGAAAGGCCACATTATGAAATGTGAGTATGATGCCATTCTGAACCAATAAGCCCTGCCTGCCCTTCAAAGGACTTCTTCTGTCTCAGCTGGCACAAACCAGCTGAATTTCTTGGAAGTGAAGTGTCAGATTAAGCAACAGGCTGTAATAGGGAGCTTGCACTACAAGGTACATGAAGTTTCCATAGACTACATCCTGTGGTAAAAGTCTCTGTTCCATGCAGTTACTCCCTACAGAAAATTCATTCTTTCCAGGAAGAAATACCATTTAGTAACTGCAATGACAAACTTGTTCTTTCAGAAAAAGAAAGAACAGTATCACATTTTTTTAAAGATTTTATTTATTTATTTGACAGAGATCACAAGTAGGCAGAGAGGCAGGCAGAGAGAGTGGAAGAAGCAGGCTCCCTCCGATGCAGGGCTCGATTCCAGGACCCTGGGATCATGACCTGAGTCGAAGGTAGAGGCTTTAACCCACTGAGCCACCCAGGTGCCCCAGTCTCACATTTTAAGGCTTTTGCATTTATTTCCTTAATAATTCAGTTTAGTCTTCAGTCTACTCTCCCTCTTCACCTTAATTTTAGAACTTTAAAATGTTTAAAATCTGGACTTGGTTTTCATTGTTTTTCTTGTTGTTGTGGTTGAATGCTGTTTTAAATGACTTTGGCAGGAAATGAGTTTGGGGTGTAGAAAAGGCTTCTAGATATTTGCAGTATCTTTAAGGGAGCAAAAACTGCTTGTAAATTTGAGGGAGGGATTATTTCTCCCCCATAAGATAGCGAATCCACAATGCATGCAAATTTTGGCCATGAAACTTAAAACTGGCTCCAAAACACAGGTAATTTGGTCTCAAAGACTGGTTATACAACAACAACAAGAAAAATGTGATACCTATGATTCCTTTATATTTATTAAGTGATAGGTGACTATAAAAGAAGCTTACAAATCGTAAATCTTCCATTTGTATGTTTTATTTCAGTCACAGACATTTTATAGGTGGTTATATAATATTCTTCAGCTTTACATAGTGTCCTTAAATAGAATCACAAAATTCCTTACTGAGAGCTTCATTCATAAGTAAAAAAAGGGAAAAAAAAGAGCTTTGATGCAAGGTTTAAATAGAGGAAGTGACTCAGTGATTCAGGAGGAGTGTTGGCAGAAATGGAATAGCAACCAAGAAGAAACTAAATTGTAAAAGGGCATAGGAGGTTCAGATTTGGGAACAGCAATATGAGCAGCAGGACCCACAGGTAGTATCTGAGAAATTTTTAAGCAAATATTTGGATACAGAAGTATCTAAATCTATATTCATATTTGGAAAACATGCCACTCTACAGGAAATCAAATCAGCGATTTAGGGGATAGAGATTAAAAGTTCTCTCATTACATAGAGGAAAGAGACAAAGAAATGAAAGCAATGTAAGAAAGAAAATAGCAGATATGGAGGACAGAGATTCCCAAGTGTTCATGGTGATGGTTACACAGCTGTATACCTTTGTGAAAACTCATCAAACTATACACATTAAAAAAATGCATTTTAGGAGTGCCTGGATGGTTCAGTCAATAGAGAATGCAAGTCTTGATCTCAGTGCCATGAGATCTCAGTGCCATGTTAGGCATGGAGATTACTTTAAAAAATGCATTTTACTGTATTGTAAATTACCTAAAGTTTACTTTTATTAGAATTTTGATTTTGAGATAATTGTTCATTTGCATGCAGTTCTAAGAAATAATATGCAGAGATCCTAGGTACTTCTCATCCAATTTTCTCCAATGGTAACATCTTGCAAAACTATGTACAGTATCACAACCAGGATACTGACACTGATACAGTCAAGATACATTCCCTCTCCACATTTCCATAACCACAAGGATCCCTGTTGTTACCCTTTGATACCCACACACACACTTCATTCCTGTCCCCACCTTTTCTTTAAACCCAGGCAACAATCTATCTAGTGTCTATTTCTATAAATTTTGTCATTTCAAGTATGTACATTTAAAAGGAATGAAAATATGTAAATTTCTGGGATTGGCTTTTTCATTCATCACAAGTCCCTGGAAATCAATAAAGGTTATTATATGCATCACAAGTTTGTTGCTTTTTTAAAAATGTGATAAAAACACACAACATGAAATTTATCATCTTAACCATTTTAAGTGTATAGTATAGTAGGGTTAACTATATGTACATTGTTGTGCCAAAATCTCTAATAGAACTTTTCCATCTTACTAAACAAAAATCCTATGTTCATTGAACAGCTCCACATTCCCCATCCCCACCCCAGCTCCTAGTAACCACCACTCTACTTTCTCCACATCCTCACCAAAACTTGTTATCAGATGTCTTGCTTTTTCTCTTCTCTTCTCTCTTCTCTTCTCTTCTCTTTTCTTCCTCTTCTTCTTCCTCTTCTTTTTCTCTTTCTTTTTTGATAGTAGCCATCCTAAAGGGTGTGAAATGATATCTGACCATGGTTTTGATTTGCATTTCCCTGATGACCACCTATGTTGAGCATCTTTTCATATGCATTTGTATATGCATATGTACATGTTTAAATGACCATTTGTATATCTTCTTTGAAGAAATGTCCGCTCAAGTCCACTGCCATTTAATCAGGTTATTTTTGTTGTTGTTTTTGTTGAGTTGCAGGAGTTGTTTTCATATTGTGAATAATAGCCCCTTATCAGATACATGATTTGTAAATATTTTCTCCCATTCCTTAGGTTGTTTTTCTATTGGGTTTATTGTTTCTTTTGCTATGTGGAAGTTCTCAAGTTTGATGTAGTCTTATTTGCCTATGTTTGCTTTTGTTGATTGTGCTTTTGGTGTTATATCCAAGAAATTATTGCCAAGTCCAACTTCATGAAGCCTTTTCCCTATGCTTTACTAGTTCATTCTTCTTTATTGCTGGGTAATAGTCCATGGTATGGGTATACTAGTTTGTTTATTCATTCATCCTTGGGCTATTTCCAGTTTGGGATTATAAACATTCAAATACAGATTTTTATATGAAAATAACTTTTAATTTACCTGGGATAAATGCCCACAAGTAGAATTATGGGCTCATGTGGTAGTTGAATATTCAGTTTTTAAGAAACTGTTAAACTTTTCCAGAGTAACCATACCATTTTTATTCCAATCAGTAAGGTACAAGTGGTCCAGCGTCTCCATGTCCTCAACCAGCATTTGGCATTATTACTATTTTTTATTATTATTACCAGATAAGGGGGTAATACTATATCATTGTGGCTTTATTTTGCATTCCCCTAATGGGGAATGAAATATCTGTTAATGTCTTTTGCCCATTTTCTAATCAGATTTTTTTTTAACTGTGGTATTAAGCCTTTTTTTTGCTTTTCTAATTTTTTCCATTTTTTATTATTATGTTTAATTAGCCAATAGATAGTACATCATTTTGCTTTTAAACTAGGAATGCTAGTTCTTTGCCAGATAATGTAGATTAGAAATACTTTCTCTCCTCTGTAGCTTGTCTTTTATCTTCCTAATAGAGTACTCATGGAGTAAAGTTCTCAATTTTAATGAAATTCAACTTATCATTTTCTTCTTTTGTGAATTGTGCTTTTGCATTAAGCCTAATAATTCTCTACCAAGTCCTAGATCCCAAAAGATGTTTTCCTGTTTTTTTAAGGTTCTATAGTTTCATATTTTAAATTCAAGTTTGTAAAAAATTTTGAGTTAATTTTTGTATGAGGTGTGAGTCTTAGACTTAGGTTTATTTTGTTTGTTTTTTGCTCATGGTTGTCCTATTTCTCCAGCATAATTTGTTGAAAAGGCTGTCTTTCTTCTGTTGAATTGCTTTTGTACCTTTGTCAAAAATAAGGTAGGCATATCTGTGGGAGTCTCTTTCTGGGTTCGGTCTTCCCTTCCATTGATCTACACGTTTAGCTGTCCTCCTATTCCACAGTCTTGATTACTGTAGCTATGTAAGTCTTGGACCTGCCTAGAATTTAGGCATAGGATAAAATTTGGCATAAGCTTGTCTGTATCTTGCTGGAATTTTTCTAAGAATTCCATTAAACCTATATTATTATGAGTATTCCAATCCACAGACATGGCATGTCTCTGCATTTATTTAAATCTTCTTTTATTTCCTTCATCAGCATTTTGTGTTTTAGAATACCAGTCCTATACACATAATTATTTCACATTTATTTTTTAGAGACTATAAACGATACTGTATTTTAAGTTTGTTGTCCTGTCCACATGTTCATTCTCAGTATATAAAATGAAATTGATCTTGGTATGGTTAACATGGATCCTGATATCTTGCTGAACTCACTCATTAGTTCTAAGCATTTTCTGTAGATTTTTGAGGATATTCTGTATAATCAGTTATGTCATCTGCAAACAAAGACCATGTTATTTTCTTCCTTTCCAATGTGTATGCCTTTTATTTCCTTTTATTGTCTCATTGCAGGGGCTAGAACTTCCAGAATTTTGCAAATGCTCTTTATCAAGTTGATGAAATTCTCCTCTATTCCTATTTTTTAAAGTTTCTTCATAAATGGTTTTTAAATATTTCTAAAGTGCTTTTCCTTCATTGGTTGATATGATATGTCATGGGTCTTTTTTAGCCTATTCGTATAGTGAATCTATGGTAACCCATTGATTGGAAGACTCAACACTAAAACATGGCGAGTCTCCCAATTTGATAAATAGGTTTCACACAATTCCTACTATGTCCCAGCAGGATATAGACACGTTTTGATTTCTAAATATTATACCTAGCATCTCTGCAATAAACTCCACTTCGTCATAACATATAATTCTTCTTACATATTGCCAGATCCTGTTTACTAATTTTTATTTAAGATTTTTGCTTCTACATTCATGAAGGATATTGTTCTGTGGTTTTCTTTTCTGTACTGTTTTCTCTGGTTTTGATATGAAGGTAACATTATCTTCACAAAATGAACTAAATAAAATGTGTTCTAATCTCTAATCTCTAAAATTAATTTCTGGAAGAGATTACATGGAATTGATATTAATTCTTTTTTAATATTTCTTTGGGGGGTTTAAAATTATGACTTAAATTTTCTTAATTGTTATAGGGCTGTTCAAATTATTTATTTGATTATTTAAGTATTTCATATTGGGTGAGTTGTGGTTGTTAGTGTTTTCTGCAGAAGTGGTCCATTTAATCTAAATTGTTGAGTTTATGTGCATATAGTCATTCTTTATTTTATTATCCTTTGGATATAATACCCCCTGTTTCATCACTGACCTTGGTCCTTTGTCTTCTTCCTTTTTTTTTTTTAAATCTTTGTTAGTCTTTGTAGAGGTCTGTCAATATTTTTTTTATTTAAATTCAGTTAATTAACATATAGCTTATTAGTTTTAGATGTAGAGCACTACGCATACAGTGCATAGTTTTAGAGGTAGGGTTTAGTGATTCATCAGTTTTATATAACAGCCAGTGCTCATTACATCCCGTGCCCTCCTCAATGTCTGTCACCCAGTTACCCCATCAATTTTATCAATCTTTTCAAAGAACCAGTTCCTTGTTTCATTGATTTTCTCTATTGGCTTTTCTATTTTTAGTTTCATTGATTTCGGCTCTTATCTTTATTAATTCCTTCCTTCCATGTGCATTTGTTTTATTTTGCTCTTTTTCTAGGTTTCTGTGGTGGGAAGGTAACCTTATTGAGCTGAGACTTCCTCTTTTCTGAGGTTTGCATTTAGTGCTAAAAATTTCCCTCTCCTTGCTGCTTTAGCTGTGTCCTGCAAATTTTGATATGCTATATTTTCATTCTGTTCGGTTAGCTTTGTTTCTCTGTTTGACCTCCCTTAATTCTCTTTTACCCATGAATTATTGATGTGTGTTGTTTAGTTTCCCAATTTTTGGAGATTTTTCTATTACCTTTCTGCTACTGATTTCTAGTTCAATTCACTGTGGCCAGAGTACACTCTATGATTTTTACTTTTTTAAATTGGTTGAGGTGCTTCCTGTGGCCCAGGGAATGATATACATTGGTATATGTTCTGTGGACACCTGGGAAAAATACGTATTCTGCTGTTGCTAGACGTCAGCTGATGGTTATTGAGTTCTTCTATTTCCTTGCTAATGTTCTCTCCAGTTCTCTTGTTGTTGAGTCAGGAGTGTTGAAATCTCCAACTATAATTATAAATTTGAGAATTTCCCTTTGAGTCTATCAGTTTTGATTTGCACATTTTTCATTCTGTTGTCTGCTGCATACACCTGTAGAATTTGCTCTTTTCTTGGTATATCTATACCTCTGTCATTATATAATATCCAGTTTTCCTCTGGTAATTAGCTTAGCTCTGAAGTCTACCTTACCAGATATTAATATAGTCAATCTCATTGTCTTTTGATTGATGTTTCATGAACTTTTTCCATTCTTTTACTTTCAACCTATGAATATCATTGAATTTGAAGTAAGTTTCTTATAGATTGTATACAGGTGAGTCTTTAATTCACTCTGTTAATCTTTGTCTTTTAATTGGTATATGTAGACCACTTACCTATAATATAGTTTTTTTATGTTTTAGAACTTAAGTCTGCCATTTTGTGTTTTCTGTTTCTCTTGATTTTTTTCTTTTTCCTGTCATCCTGTGGGTTATTCAAATACTTTAAAAAATTCCATTGTAGTTTAGGTATCATATTTTCAAACTGTGTGCCTCTGTACAGCTTTTTAAATGACTGTTCTAGGTATTATATTTACATATTTTATTGCTGTCCACTGCTATCACCATTTTACCAGTTTACTTTTTTATCAGTTTAAATGGAGTATGGAAACCTTGCCTCCTTTTACATGTTTATCCTCCCTTGTTTATAATTTTCTTGAATAGTTCCCCAACATATATTTAGAACTACATCAGTGTCTGATTTTTGCTTCAATCTTCAAATATGATTTTAAAAAATTCGAGAGAAGGAAAGTCTATTGTAATTACCCATATTTTTACTCATCATGCACTTTCTTCCATCCTTATGTTCCAAGATTCCTTCTTTTATCCTTTTCTTTCTATTTAGAGTTTCCTTTAGCCATTCTTTTAGTCTGATAGTGACAAATTCCCTTTGTTTTCTTTCATCTGAGAATGTCTTCATCTTCCTTTTTCCCTTCATTCCTGAAGCATATTTTTGCTGTTTATAAATAAGGTTCTGGGTTGACAATTCCTTTCTTTCTGTGCTTGAATCATATTGTGCTATTTCTTTCTTGGCTTCCATGATGTCTGATGAGAACTATGCTGCTATTTGAATTGTTTTTCCTCTATAGGTAAGGTGTCATTTTTCTCTGGCTGCTTTAAAAAAAAAATTTCTGTCTTTAGTTTTTAGAAGTTCTCAGAATTATGATGTGCTTTGGCATAGATTTCTTTGTTTGTTTTTCTTCAGGATTTGATCAGCTTCCCAAATCTCTACATTTATATCTCTTGCCAAATTTTGGAAGTTTTTAGTCATTATTTCTTCCAGTACTTTTTCAGCCCCACCCTTATGATTTTGTCTCTCTGGGATACCAGTAACAGGAGTGTTAGATCTCACAGGTCGCAGATGCTCTGTTCTTTTTTCCCAGTCTATTTTCTCTATGTTGTTCATATGAGGGAATTTCTATTGTTCTATCTTGAAGTGTACTGATTCCTTTTTCTTTCCCCTCTGCTCTGCTACTGAATCCATTTGTTAAGTATTGGGGTTTTGACAGGGTTTTTTTTTATTATTATGTTTTTCATTTGTTCTTTTTTATATCATCTATTTCTTTGCTGAGACATTCTATTTCTTAGACTTTTTCTGTTCTCGTTTGTTTCAAGCATATTTATAATTGATAGTTTAAATATTTTAACTATGACTGCTTTAAAATATTTGTTAGGTAATTCTGGTATCTCTATTGTCTCAGTTTTGATACCCATTTATTGTCATTTTTCATTAAATTTGAGGTATTCCTAGTTCTTGGTATGACGAGTGATTGAAACCTGCACAGTTTAATATTATGTAATGAGACTCTGGATCTCATTTAAACCTTCTATTTTAGCTGACTTTATTTAACTCTGATTCAGCAGAGCCACCTTCCTTCCCTCTTATCTATTTACTGTATGTATTTATTGGCACATGGAGAATTAAAATGAACAATTTAAACAAAGAGATTTTATGTAACACACACACTCTGTGAAAACCCAACAGTTTAGAGGAGAATGGCCAAACCTTTAGCTTTAGAGGTTAGTTTCATTTGGTCTAAGTCATTCAGAGTGGCTCCTCTACCCTCATGATCATCATTGTAGATCTGGGAATGGGCACACAAACCAGGCTCAAACCTTAAGTACCCAGTGTTCCCTGGGCCTTAGCTATAGTTCAAGGACAAGCAATGTCACAATTAGGCCCATTCAAGCTAAAGCAAGGCATCCTCCATCTCTGGAGAGGGCTGAGGAAGCATGCAGCCATAACTGAAGTCAGCAGAAGCTGTTGACATTGAAGGAAGTCATCTGAGGACAAATCAAACACGACCAGCAGAGAATCAAAGTCAAAACTCTGATTCATCACACTCAGAGCCCACACTATGCAGGACTTTTCAGTTACTTAAGTCAATAAATTGGTAGTTCCTATCCCTGGCTGTCCCTTATATTCTTCTGGGAAGGCTACTGACACTTGAAACCCATCTCAGAGAGCCTTACTTATGTGTTCTGAGTTGTGCCTCTGACAGCCATATTTTTTTTTTAAGATTTTTATTTATTTATTTGATAGACAGAGAGAGATCACAAGTAGGCAGAGAGGCAGGCAGAGAGAGAGGGGGAAGCAGGGTCCCCGCTGAGCAGAGAGCCCAATGTGGGGCTCGATCCCAGGACCCTGAGATCATGACCTGAGCTGAAGGCAGAGGCTTAAACCACTGAGCCACCCAGGCGCCCCTGACAGCCATATTTTTTAAAAGCTCTCCAGGTGATTCTGATGTGCCACAAGTGTTCTGAACCACTTCAACCAAGCCTTTTTGTTGCTGATGACTATTTAAGTTAGGGTTTTCCTTACTTGCTCTTGAAAGCATTCTAACTCCATGTCTCCAATATGCATACAACTCCATGTTTAAATGTGCATAAAAATCAATTGGTTATTTCATTAAAATGCAGATTCTGATTCACTGGTCTATAGTGGGAATTAGTTTGCTAAGGCTGCTGTAACAAAAACCCACAGGCTGGGTGGCTTAAACAAAAGAAATGTGTTCAAAATCCTGAAGTCGAGGGGTCAGGAGTCAAGATGGCGGAGAAGTAGCAAGCTGAGACTGCTTCAGCTAGCCGGAGATCAGCTAGATAGCTTATCTAAAGATTGCAAACACCTGAAAATCCATCGGCAGATTGAGGAGAAGAAGAACAGCAATTCTGGAAACAGAAAAACAACCACTTTCTGAAAGGTAGGACCGGCGGAGAAGTGAATCCAAAGCGACGGGAAGATAGACCCCGGGGGGAGGGGCCGGCTCCCGGCAAGCGGCGGAGCAACCGCGCACAAAATCAGGACTTTTAAAAGTCTGTTCCGCTGAGGGACATCGCTCCAGAGGCTAAACCGGGGCGAAGCCCACGCGGGGTCAGCGGGGCCTCAGGTCCCGCAGGGTCACAGAAGGATCGGGGGGGTGTCTGCGTGTCACAGAGCTTGCGGGTATTGGAACGGGAAAGCCGGCTACAGAGACAGAGCCGACAGTAAGCTCACAGCTCGGTGTTACCTTGAACCGGTCGCAGGCTCGGTGAGCTCGGAGCGCGGCCGGAGGTCAGGCAGACGGGAGTAACTGGGCGCTGTTCTCTGAGGGCGCACTGAGGAGTGGGGCCCTGGGCTCTCGGCTCCTCCGGGCCGGAGACCAGGAGGCCGCCATTTGTATTCCCGTCCTCTGGAACTCTACGGAAAGCGCTCAGGGAACAAAAGCTCCTGAAAGCAAACCCAAGCGGATTACTCACCCCGGCCCCGGGTAAGGGCGGTGTAATTCCGCCTGGGGCAAAGACACTTGAGAATCACTACAACAGGCCCCTCCCCCAGAAGATCAACAAGAAATCCAGCCGAGACCAAGTTCACCTACCAAGGAGTGCGGTTTCAATACCAAGGAGAGCAGCAGAATTCCAGAGGAGGAGAAAGCCAAGCACAGAACTCATGGCTTTTTTCCTGTGATTTTTTTTTTAGTCTTGCAGTTAATTTAATTTTTTCTTTTTCATTTTTTTTTCTTTTTTCTTTTTTCTTTTTCTCGCCTTCGGGTAAAATTTTTTTTAACTGTTACCTTTTTCTTTTTTAACGATTTTTTACTAGTTTATCTAATATATATATATATATATATATATATTTACATTTTTCTTAGGTGTTTTCTTTTTTTTTTTTTTTTTAAATTCTTTTCTTTTCTTTTTTTTTCTTTTTCTTTTTCTTTTTCTTTTTCTTTTTTTTTTTTTTTTTTTTTCTTTCTTCCTTTTTGAACCTCTTTTTTATCCCCTTTCCCCCCACTCACGATTTTGGATCTCTTCTAATTTGGTTAAAAGCATATTTTCCTGGGGTTGTTGCCACCCTTTTAGTATTTTACTTGCCCCTTCATTTACTCTTATCTGGACAAAATGACAAGACGTAAAAATTCAACACAAAAAAAAGAACAAGAGGCAGTACCGAAGGCTAGGGACCTAATCAATACAGACATCGGTAATATGTCAGATCTAGAGTTCAGAATGACAATTCTCAAGGTTCTAGCCGGGCTCGAAAAAGGCATGGAAGATATTAGAGAAACCCTCTCGAGAGATATAAAAGCCCTTTCTGGAGAAATAAAAGAACTAAAATCTAACCAAGGTGAAATCAAAAAAGCTATTAATGAGGTGCAATCAAAAATGGAGGCTCTAACTGCTAGGATAAATGAGGCAGAAGAAAGAATTAGTGATATAGAAGACCAAATGACAGAGAATAAAGAAGCTGAGCAAAAGAGGGACAAACAGCTACTGGACCACGAGGGGAGAATTCGAGAGATAAGTGACACCATAAGACGAAACAACATTAGAATAATTGGGATTCCAGAAGAAGAAGAAAGTGAGAGGGGAGCAGAAGGTATACTGGAGAGAATTATTGGGGAGAATTTCCCCAATATGGCAAAGGGAACGAGCATCAAAATTCAGGAGGTTCAGAGAATGCCCCTCAAAATCAATAAGAATAGGCCCACACCCCGTCACCTAATAGTAAAATTTACAAGTCTCAACGACAAAGAGAAAATCCTGAAAGCAGCCCGGGAAAAGAAGTCTGTAACATACAATGGTAAAAATATTAGATTGGCAGCTGACTTGTCCACAGAGACCTGGCAGGCCAGAAAGAGCTGGCATGATATTTTCAGAGCACTAAACGAGAAAAACACATGCAGCCAAGAATACTATATCCAGCTAGGCTATCATTGAAAATAGAAGGAGAGATTAAAAGCTTCCAGGACAAACAACAACTGAAAGAATTTGCAAATACCAAACCAGCTCTACAGGAAATATTGAAAGGGATCCTCTAAGCAAAGAGAGAGCCTACAAGTGGTAGATCAGAAAGGAACAGAGACCATATACAGTAACAGTCACCTTACAGGCAATACAATGGCACTAAATTCATATCTCTCAATAGTTACCCTGAATGTGAATGGGCTAAATGCCCCTGTCAAAAGACACAGGGTATCAGAATGGATAAAAAAACAAAACCCATCTATATGTTGCCTCCAAGAAACTCATTTTAAGCCCGAAGACACCTCCAGATTTAAAGTGAGGGGGTGGAAAAGAATTTACCATGCCAATGGACATCAGAAGAAAGCAGGAGTGGCAATCCTTATATCAGATCAATTAGATTTTAAGCCAAAGACTATAATAAGAGATGAGGAAGGACACTATATCATACTCAAAGGGTCTGTCCAACAAGAAGATTTAACAATTTTAAATATCTATGCCCCCAATGTGGGAGCAGCCAACTATATAAACCAATTAATAACAAAATCAAAGAAACACATCAACAATAATACAATGATAGTAGGGGACTTTAACACTCCCCTCACTGAAATGGACAGGTCATCCAAGCAAAAGATCAGCAAGGAAATAAAGGCCTTAAATGACACACTGGACCAGATGGACATCACAGATATATTCAGAATATTTCATCCCAAAGCAACAGAATACACATTCTTCTCTAGTGCACATGGAACATTCTCCAGAATAGATCACATCCTCGGTCCTAAATCAGGACTCAACCGGTATCAAAAGATTGGGATCATTCCCTGCATATTTTCAGACCACAATGCTCTAAAGCTAGAACTCAACCACAAAAGGAAGTTTGGAAAGAACCCAAATACATGGAGACTAAACAGTATCCTTCTAAAGAATGAATGGGTCAACCGGGAAATTAAAGAAGAATTGAAAAAAATCATGGAAACAAATGATAATGAAAATACAACGGTTCAAAATCTGTGGGACACAACAAAGGCAGTCCTGAGAGGAAAATATATAGCGGTACAAGCCTTTCTCAAGAAACAAGAAAGGTCTCAGGTACACAACCTAACCCTACACCTAAAGGAGCTGGAGAAAGAACAAGAAAGAAACCCTAAGCCCAGCAGGAGAAGAGAAATCATAAAGATCAGAGCAGAAATCAATGAAATAGAAACCAAAAAAATAATAGAACAAATCAACGAAACTAGGAGCTGGTTCTTTGAAAGAATTAATAAAATTGATAAACCCCTGGCCCGACTTATCAAAAAGAAAAGAGAAAGGACCCAAATAAATAAAATCATGAATGAAAGAGGAGAGATCACAACTAACACCAAAGAAATACAAACTATTATAAGAACATACTATGAGCAACTCTACGGCAATAAATTTGATAATCTGGAAGAAATGGATGCATTCCTAGAAACATATAAACTACCACAACTGAACCAGGAAGAAATAGAAAGCCTGAACAGACCCATAACCAGTAAGGAGATTGAAACAGTCATTAAAAATCTCCAAACAAACAAAAGCCCAGGGCCAGACGGCTTCCCGGGGGAATTCTACCAAACATTTAAAGAAGAACTAATTCCTATTCTCCTGAAACTGTTCCAAAAAATAGAAATGGAAGGAAAACTTCCAAACTCATTTTATGAGGCCAGCATCACCTTGATCCCAAAACCAGACAAGGATCCCACCAAAAAAGAGAGCTATAGACCGATATCCTTGATGAACACAGATGCGAAAATACTCAACAAAATACTAGCCAATAGGATTCAACAGTACATTAAAAAGATTATTCACCACGACCAAGTGGGATTTATTCCAGGGCTGCAAGGTTGGTTCAACATCCGCAAATCAGTCAATGTGATACAACACATCAATAAAAGAAAGAACAAGAACCATATGATACTCTCAATAGATGCTGAAAAAGCATTTGACAAAGTACAACATCCCTTCCTGATCAAAACTCTTCAAAGTGTAGGGATAGAGGGCACATACCTCAATATCATCAAAGCCATCTATGAAAAAACCCACCGCAAATATCATTCTCAATGGAGAAAAACTGAAAGCTTTTCCGCTAAGGTCAGGAACACGGCAGGGATGTCCATTATCACCACTGCTATTCAACATCGTACTAGAGGTCCTAGCCTCAGCAATCAGACAACAAAAGGAAATTAAAGGCATCCAAATCGGCAAAGAAGAAGTCAAATTATCACTCTTCGCAGATGATATGATACTATATGTGGAAAACCCAAAAGACTCCACTCCAAAACTGCTAGAACTTATACAGGAATTCAGTAAAGTGTCAGGATATAAAATCAATGCACAGAAATCAGTTGCATTTCTCTACACCAACAGCAAGACAGAAGAAAGAGATATTAAGGAGTCAATCCCATTTACAATTGCATCCAAAACCATAAGATACCTAGGAATAAACCTAACCAAAGAGACACAGAATCTATACTCAGAAAAAACTATAAAGTACTCATGAAAGAAATTGAGGAAGACACAAAGAAATGGAAAAATGTTCCATGCTCCTGGATTGGAAGAATAAATATTGTGAAAATGTCTATGCTACCTAAAGCAATCTACACATTTAATGCAATTCCTATCAAAGTACCATCCATCTTTTTCAAAGAAATGGAACAAATAATTCTAAAATTTATATGGAACCAGAAAAGACCTCGAATAGCCAAAGGGATATTGAAAAGAAAGCCAACGTTGGTGGCATCACAATTCCGGACTTCAAGCTCTATTACAAAGCTGTCATCATCAAGACAGCATGGTACTGGCACAAAAACAGACACATAGATCAATGGAACAGAATAGAGAGCCCAGAAATAGACCCTCAAATCTATGGTCATCTAATCTTCGACAAAGCAGGAAAGAATGTCCAATGGAAAAAAAACACAGCCTTTTCAATAAATGGTGCTGGGAAAATTGGACAGCCACATGCAGAAAAATGAAATTGGACCATTTCCTTACACCACACACAAAAAATAGACTCAAAATGGATGAAGGACCTCAATGTACGAAAGGAATCCATCAAAATCCTTGAGGAGAACACGGGCAGCAACCCTCTTCGACCTCTGCCGCAGCAACATCTTCCTAGGAACAACGCAAAAGGCAAGGGAAGCAAGGGAAAAAAAAAATGAACTACTGGGATTTCATCAAGATCAAAAGCTTTTGCACAGCAAAGGAAACAGTTAAACAAAATCAAAAGACAACTGACAGAATGGGAGAAGATATTTGCAAACGACATATCAGATAAAGGACTAGTGTCCAGAATCTATAAAGAACTTAGCAAACTCAACATCCAAAGAACAAATAATCCAATCAAGAAATGGGCAGAGGACATGAACAGACATTTCTGCAAAGAAGACATCCAGATGGCCAACAGACACATGAAAAAGTGCTCCATATCACTCGGCATCAGGGAAATACAAATCAAAACCACAATGAGATATCACCTCACACCAGTCAGAATGGCTAAATTTGGTGTGTGCTGTGAAGTGTGTAAACCTGGGGTAGATTCACAAACCATAAGTGACCTGTAATCCCAAAACAAACTGGGGTTGCCGGGGGGATAAAGGGGGTGGGATTATATTTGGGGAGGTTGTGATAAAAACCTGGTGATTACAAAAAAAAAAAAAAAAAATGTAAAAAAAAAAAAAAAAAAAAAAAAAAAAAAAAAAAAAAAAAAAGATGGAAATAGAAGGAATTAATTGAAAGAAGTTGCGTATAATGTAAATAAAACCTTTAACAGTGCTTAGGACATAATATGTGCTCAATAAATATAATGTTAGCTATTTTAACATTATTATTTGGGATATTCACAATTAATAAAAAATGGCAGCACATCTCTACATATTTATAAATGTACATTTGGATTTATGTATATAATGGGTATGTATAAACAGAGAAGTGCCTAACTTTTCTAATTGCCAAAAAAAAAAAAAAAAAAAAAAAAAAAAAAAAAAAAAAATCCTGAAGTCGATATGTCCAAGATCAAGGCATTTGCAGTGCTGGTTTCTTCTAAAGGCTCTAAGACAAGGGTCTGTCCCAAGCCTCTCTCCTGAGTTTGTGGATGGCACCTTCCCTCAATTCAAATTTCCAAATTCCTGTCCAAATTTCCCCTTTTAATAAGAACACAGTCATACTGGATTGGAGCCTACTATAATGACCTTATCTTAACTTGATAACTTCTGTAAAGACTATATTTCCAAAGGACATATCACTGGGGATTAGGCCTTTATATATAAATTTGGATGAGACAAACCAGGGGGGAGATTATTAATAATGTGAATTTCCAACAAACCTCCAGGTGACACTGATACTCCTAGTCCATGGATCACACTTTGAATAGCAAGGTTTCACAGATCTGTTTCCTATGCATTAGACCCTCCTATTCTAGATGAATGACCTTGAAATTATCTAATGGATAACCAACTGGTGGGAAGAGTGCTAGAAATGGGTTACCAGTCATGGCTATGGTGTGGATAGCCTGCTGACAGAGGACCTCCAAGAGAGACTAAGAGGTAGGGTACTTTAAATAACTAAGCACACATATACATTACGCCAAAAAGTCATAAATAGTTTTCTCTTGCTGGTCTTAAAAGTAAGTAACACTTTTATAAAATTGTCCTTTTTATATAAATTTTCTAAATTTTATACTTATGTATTACAAGCAGGAAAAGGGAAAAAATGTTGTTTTTCAAAGAATTATCCTTAATTAAAAGTTAAACAAACAAAAGCAATAAAATTAAACAATCTTTTATTTATCTTCATAAAAGAAGGCAATAATTCTTTACTGCCATATAGAGATATACTAGCACACTAATGTTTTGCCATTATTTGGACATTAAGCTAAATTTTTATTAATGTCATTTAAAGTAGTAAAACCTTCCCGTATTCTATATATGGAAACCAATACTACTGCCCATTTGAGATTTTGGGTCATAAATTTGAAATGAGTCCAGTCAGTAAAGTTGTATTTTTTTTTCCACTAGCAATGTTCAGCTGCACAGATACATGTGTGGCATAAGTAGATAGTTGGATTTAACTAGACTTGGGGTTTTGCCAGTCAAATATGACAAAAAGACAGAGGAGCAAGGAATGCAAGTTTGCAAGTGCTGAGCAGTGGAAGCCAGGGCGGTAGGCAGAGAAGTTAGGACACCAGGAGAATGATAGTAGTTGAAGAGACATAGCTAGATTAGTAAGAGAGCTCTTCTTGGAAAGGGAGAACCAGAGGAAGCCAGTTGGAAATATAGGAGGTGACACTCATTCTGGGTTGCTTTTATCAAATCAAGTTTTCTGAGGTGGCACATCTGTCAGTGATGAAACATCACAGGTATGACTGCAAGAAGTTGTCAGCATGCAGTAGTAGAGAAGATCATGGACGTCAAAGGGGTCAAGAGAACCACTGTGCGGGGGTATTGTCTGGTTTACCAGCTTGGATGTGGAAACTGCCAAGAGGAAGGGTGGTCAAAAGTGAGATAAGCCGACATCTGACATCATCTGACATCATCATTAGCTAAGACGCCAGAAGCCCGAGAGAGGACAACAGGAAGGGCCAAGGGTAGAAAAGTCTGATGACATGCATGTCAAAGAGCAAAGAAGGCATGACAGCTCAGAAGCAGAAAATAGAGAAAGGAATCCCCACCTGGCCTTGTAGCCCTGAGATCAGTGCAGTGGGAAGTCCAAACGGCCGTCTCGGGAGAGGGCTGCTGGAGAGGCAGCGGGCTCGGGAGGTGGCCAGGCTGGGTTATAGTTAGAGCAAGAAAGTGACCAGAGCTTTCCAAATGAAGGGGGAGGGTATAAGGAAGTAGAGGGGAGATCATGATGGGGAGGTTTGGAGCATGAGAGAGTGGGGGATGGCAAAGGGGATGTGACTGGGGCAGTCCCAAAGCAAAAGGGCACAAGGGCACAAGGGACACGGCAGGTGGGGAGCCCCAAAGGGAACGAGGATGTGGGGACTGCTGGGACTGACCTTGAGTCTGCGCACTGAGTGGCTGGCAAGCTGGAGGAGGCCTGTGGTTGCTAGGCAATGCGGGGCCATCCCTCCTGGGAGGGGCTGGCTCTCTGAGCATGTGTCCTGTGTGTCATGCTTCACGTGTGTGTCACATTACATTTGTGAGGCCATCCTTGGACTGTTATGACTGGCTATCCAGCAAAGATTCAAACTCCCCTTTCTCAGTGTAGGCAGCTTCCCAACCAATGGCTACATATTCCAGCCAGACATCTCCTCCACCCTCCCCCTGTGATGTCAGGTGGAGGCATGAGTCAGGTGTAAGGAAGTTCTGGTCAGTGAGACCTGAACAGGGATGTGAATGTCTGCTTCAGGCCTGGACCACTAACCCTTGCCATGCTTTCTGTCTTGGTGCTTTCATTGGCTGAATGTCAAGGTCAGAGTGACACAGAAGGCCTCAGATTGAATATGACAGAGCCTCTCTTGGCCTGAATGACTGTACAGAGCAACTCTCCTGGTTAAGAGGCTTTATGTGAGGAAAATACAAATTTTCTTGAATAAGCCAATGAAATTTGCAGGGTTTATATATTACCCAGCTAATACTACTTTAACTAATATGTATCTATCATGTATCTCATAATTAGAGTGAGAGCCCTTCTCCCAAAATTACTAAAATGTAATTTAGTAGTTACACCCACCAAGCATTACTCCACATCCCTCCTCCTTAGTTTATATGGAGAGAGAACTAAGAGGGGAGTTACTTCATAAGTAGTACAGTGTGTCAAAGCAGAAAGAGCAGAATGGTGGGGCTCCTCACCCAAAGCCATAAATAAATAAATAAATAAATAATGAGAAGTTATGGATATGTTGATTAATTTGATGGTGGGTATCCTTTCACAACATTGATGTACAGCAAATCATCACGTGGTACCCTTCAGATACCTTACAACTTCATAGGTCAATCATACCTCAAAAGAAAGGTCTAGAAAAAAAATGGATTTGAAAAAGAAAAGAAATGAAAAGAAGATATCTACCCATGCTATTCTTCCTGTCTGACCCCAATAGATAGGGATCTAAGTCTCGAAGAAGATGGAAAGAGAGGAGGACATATATCCCTCCACTCTGAAGGAGATGTTCAACCTTTGGTAGAAAAAGAGAGGACTTTAAAATGAGTATGTTATTAGACCAATATTTGTCCTGATATTAACATAACTGGAAATTTATGGTGTCACACCAATGTTATAGTAGCTAGGAAAGTAGGGGAGGGGTCTGATATTACTGAATTGAAAACAGTAACTGGTAAACATCAAGGCCATTTCATGTCTTTGCCTCGGTGAGTTGAGACGCCTCAGTATAGAGGTTATACTACATGGAGTCATTCTGATGTATTAATATTTAGAGGTCGACGACTGAAATGACACACAGAAGGAATACTGAGAATTCAGAGGTAGAAATGAATGGGCTAGCAGAAGGCCCGACACATATTGATAGAGGGACAGTATGTTTGACTGTCATTTGGGGCTTCAGTTTTTAATAGTGGTACTGTTGGGTCATCGATCACCGTACTTGGTGTCCGCAGACCAAGTATTTCAGCCCAGCTCTATCACATAAGTGCTACAGGAGCTTCCCAAGTCCTTTATCTCCTTTGACTTAGAGTTCTTCATCTGGAAAGTGAGGATCATGAAATGCATTTGAAGAGATTACTCAGGAAATGTTGCAGGGCCCAAATGGACCCTTGTTACAGAATGTGCTCTCCCAAAAGACTCTAGAAGCAGAATCTGATAAAGATAAATTATAAGGATTAGTAGGCTAGGTTCTATTCTGACCTCATTGTCAACGTCAAATACAACATGGGTAAGGTACCCACACACCTGTACCATGAGCAAATTACGCCTGGGCTGACAACCACGAAGGAAATAATTCCCTCCTGACTCACCAAAGAGGGGGAGGGGAGAAAGTGTGACACATATATACATACATACACGAAATCTATAACAGTTATCTACGTATAACTGTCTTCATGGAAACTTGATTTATAGCTTTAAAGAAAAAAAAAGCCTTAAAACCACGTAACCCCTAATGTATCCTTTCCCTAAAGCCATAAACACACCTCCAGTCATCCTGTCCAACAAAAATATACCACAGCAGGTGGAGTCACCAAAAAAGTAAATGGTTTCAATATTTTCATTCATTTCAGTCTATTCCCTCAACAAAAACTTCAAACTGCAGGTGCACGCAGCATACTTCTGCCATGACAAGAGCACTGTATCTTTGTAACCGGGACTTCACCTAATGATGTGTGAAGTGAATGCTAAGTGCAGCAAAATGACTCCAAGCCAAGAAAGCCCCAGTCGAGGGTCTTGCCTGGGAGAGGGGCTACGCCGCAGGAACACACCAGACCGGGGTTGGACCTTTGGTCCTGGGGAGATCATCATTCCTTCCTTCCCTTCGACTTCTAATGTTTCGAAAAGGGTGTGTGAATTAAACTGGAATTTTCAGGCTGCAGACATTCCTCACGTTGGGGTCCAAATTTGATTTCAGTCTGGAAACCAGCAAATGAGTTTGAGAGACGAGTCAGTTTCAGGGAAGGTCAGGCCAGTCAAAGTAAAACGTGAACCAATTATTGCAGGGAAACGGTTTCACATCTGGAATTGGTTATATGTGGAACAGAAGGAAGAGTTTTCTTAGGACAGTTGGTTTAATTACATTTTTAAAAACAAGAAAGAGTAACCTAGGATTTCCAGCTAATCTCAAGTGCAAACAGGCCACCGCTAGATAATGACTATGTTTGCTTCTTATTTCAACCAGAATTGTGAGGACTATATCCGTACGTGGTTTCTTTCAGTTCTTGGTCAGCTAAAGTCAATTTTTGAATGCCCCTTTGAGCTGCACATTTTGCCTGAAAGTCTGTGTGTTTGGGTCAGATCTAGGTGTTCAGATGTCTTATCTCTTTAAAAGAAAAGACGTTGAGAGAGAGGCATAGTTTTGGCATCCGACTGACCTAGATTTTAATTTACTAGCTGTGTGATTTGGGGGATGTTACTTAATCTTTCTTTATCCTTTTCTTATCTGGGAAATGGGAATAATTCTTATCTGGGTGAGATCTGTGTTCTGATTATTATATTAAATTAAATTACATAGCATATGTAAAACAACAATTATGAGACTGTGCTGCTATAGAAGGTAATCCACAAATGTTAAATCTCTTGACTCTCTTCTTTGTTAGCTTATTTTTTCTGAAAGCAATATATTTTTGGCAAATACGAGGAGACAGGAAGCTGTATGTATGTACCCTGCAACCTAAAATGTCAGCAGGATAGCACAAGAGAGTATAAGAAATTAAAACATACTAATGGATTTGAAAGTTACAAGGACTCCCTGAAATGTACACCCTGATATATTTTTGTGATGGTAGCAAATTGTACCTTTATGGTTTCACCACTGCCCTCTCTGCGTCCCCTAAAATAGTCAACAGTAGCATATTAAAGTTATCTCAATGCACCAAAATCAGGACAGTCAAGAGCCTTGGAGTTAGAGTCCATCCTGGGCAAGAGGTGTCATCTCCTTTGTAACCAATCTCTCTAGCAGTCACCTATGGACAAGTTTATCAAGTGACACTCTATCCAGAATGTAGGAGGAGTTCTGCCTTGCAATGAAGAAGTTCCGTGTAGCTAAGCATGATGCTGAAAGCAACATTTCACTCCCGAGGAGCAGGTTATGACCTTTGAAATGAAATTCAGCCAAAGCGTTTATATCACATTAACACCAGTAAATGGAAAAGAGAGAGAGGGAGGATCTAATTATATTTGCTAAGGCACCATGGCATTGGTGGTTTTTATTGCCTTTCCCTTAAGTTCTTCTGAGGTCTGTAATGTATTTCATAAAATTAATAGTAATATTGCATCCTTTCCATTTCCCCACTCGAGACCCGGTGAGGGAGTTCACCTCCGATGATGTGTCAGGGACCAAGAGGGCCGAGCGCTGTTGCTAGAACTGTGCGGATCAGGGTGACATGGAAAGATGGTTTCAAAAACACCAGATGCCACAGACATGAAGTGGTGGAACAATGCATCAGAATTGCCGAAAGAAAAGAAGAGTTGTTTGTCCACATTTTTCAACCCTTAAGGACAGTTTTCAGGCCCTTCCTTGGTCTGGGTCTTTGTGTATGTGAAGCACAAGATGCAGGACCAGGGAGAGTCAATGTTGAAATGGCACGCAACGCAAGGGAGCTGCTCGATGGAGCTGAGCTTTTCGCTCTCGTTACACTCGTTCTGTTTATAAACACTCCAGCGATGTGAATAATAAGAAGCCAAGCACAGGCCTTTGTCATCCCTCCATGATCTTTCTGGTTCTGGAGGGCTCAGGAGGAGGTGTTGAGTTTCTGTGTGCTAAAGCTTGTCAAGGGCACATCAAAATGCAATAATGAAATCAACTACCAGACAGATTGGATGGCAGATTTTGGCAGCTAACAAGGAGCTTTCTTGTTATAGGATGTGCAAACTTGTGGATTGCACTGCAATTAGAATTTTTTTTTTTTTTTTTTTTTGCCTGAGCTCTTCTTATACTTTAATTCTCATAAGTGACAACAGCAAAAGACTACTTCTCACTCCCTAACGCACTCTATCCATCTCCTTGTTGCTAAAGTAACTCATGTCTTAATTTAACATCGAATTTTCCAAAAATCAGATCAATGCTATTCAGTGTTTTTGAGCTCCTGATACTTCAAGGAAAAGTCGGCGATAGATGACTTAAAACTAATTCTCTTGCCTTTTTTCCAGTGTGTGCAAAATATCCTTTTGGTACTTTTTGTAATTGTTGTTGTTGTGGTTTTAACCATATGTCTCCAGTAGGAAAGCAAGATCTTTGTTTCTTAACAGCTGATGTGTACTTGCTACTGTGTCACACAGGAGTCCGTAATACTGCTAGCGACAACTAAATCATTTCCACAAAAACTAATTTTAGCATCCAGGAAGGGAAAAACAACACTACTTCTGTGCTACTTAATAGCTGAGTGGCATGTGAAAACCAGGTCAACCTGTTTTTCAGAGGTTAAAGGTGAGACACCCACAGGGGTAAATGGTTTCCTCAGGGATTTACAGCTTAACTGCACCAACACCAGCATAAGCCTCCATGCAGCTGACGAGGCAACTCCCAGAATATTCTGTTTTTTTAAACTATAAACAACCCTGGAAAGGAGTGAAGTGGAAACTGAAAGGAAGAGGAAGAGGATGGGGTGATTGGATTCAGATTTTTAAATGCACTTGGGGAATGTCCATTTATGAGTGGGCTACCCTCCTTGCTTCCAGTAGGAGGGTGGGCATACCTGATAGTCACACAGTGGGCGTCACAAGCACTAAAATCACAATGCAGCTTATGAGAGGTTTTCATTTTGGTCAAAACAACAATGAAACCTCAAAAATCCTTAAGTAACAAGAGGACCTAAACAGAGGAACTAGCCCCCATATTTATCACTCTTCACTTTACTGGGAACAAGAAGAAATGTACTTAAACACCCAGTTTTCTTTGAATCTGAAATCATTTTTTAATGCATTCAATGTGTACTTGACATTTTGCATTGAATAGACCAGACAGTATCGGTCTGTATCAGGCCCAACAATGGGTATCGGGTTCTGGGGATACAAATAAACTAGAAAGCTTCTCTACTGAACCACAGCCAAGTAAAAGTGATAAAGAGATAGAGATACTGAGATGAGCTCATGCCTGGGGCCTGATGGTAGCACAAAAATGGAATTATCAAGTCCCCTCTTCATGGAGATGAAGCCAGAGCTGTCTTGATCAAGCATGTTCAGGACAAACTGAAAAGAAAGGACAACATAGGCAGAGGGAAGGCCACTAGTTCAAGCACAGAAGGTCAGAATCCAGTGTGAGGGCTGAGGCTGGAGATTTAGGCTGATGCAAGATTTTGCAGATTGAAGATCCCATGACAAGAAGTTTGGATAGGAAGGACATTTAGGGGCTCTGATAAGAGAGTGATGTAATCTATGCCTTTTACAAAGATCTTTAGGCAGGATTGCTGCAAACAGATTGGAGAGGATAAGTATTATTTTATCTATACATATTTTTTTTAAAAAAACAATGTTTGATAACAGCCCCCAGGGCAATTCCCCCAACTTCTTTTTTCTGTGTCCATGAAGACACAGACAAAGTAAAATACACCGAAAACCAATATCAATAATGTCTGTATCTAGAAAAATGAACAATAAGTAGAAGACAGGTGGAGCCAGGCTACCTAATGTCTCTCCAAGGCTCTTTTTGCAGCAGAAAGTCAAAAAGTCATTGCATAGTAAATAATGGGGAGAAGGTTCTAGAGATATAGCATGATCCATTTTGGGACACCAGTATAGACACAACCCCGGGATCACAAATGTTAAAGTTTTTGACGTTATTTAATCAATTTGTCGAAGTCGGGAAAGGAGAGAGTTGTTCCTTCAAAAGGTAGAGATGCAGTATAGTTTAAGCCTGTTGTATAACAGGACATAAATATATAAACCTGCCTCCATGTGCAAAACCAAGAAAGTTATTCAATCTCAGGGTATATAAAGGTCAATCTAATCTTGTTTATTGAAAGATAGTGAGTCTGGACCCTTGTTTGAAGATGGGTAAAAAGAAAACTGATGTGGAGGAAATAATTTGCAGAAAAAAGAGAAAAGAAAAAATAGCATTCAGCAGATAGGGATGAATAAAATACTTTGTAATATTATTTCAGGGCTGAGGAGAATTTCAAGAAAATGTTTGTTTTCCTCAATGAAGGACAAGAAGACAAGGTAACTATGAATAGGAACAAACAATCTTGATGAAGTGAAAAATAAAAGGAGTTAAAAGGTGAGGATAAAATGAAGAACCAATGGCAAGGACACGAAAACCATACTATTAGAATTAACGTCTTGGGTGCCTGGGTGGCTCGGTGGGTTAAGCCACTGCCTTTGGCTCAGGTCATGATCTCAGGGTCCTGGGATCGAGTCCCGCATCGGGCTCTCTGCTCAGCAGGGAGCCTGCTTCCTCCTCTCTCTCTCTGCGTGCCTCTCCGACTACTTGTAATCTCTCTCTGTCAAATGGATAAATAAAATCTTTAAAAAAAAAAAAAAAAGAATTAACGTCTTTACAATCTGTATTGAAGTTAGGGCAGAACCAATGATACCAAAACTCAAAGCTATCATGGTGGGCATAGAAGTTTTCTTACAACAAAGGAAAACCTAAAGCAGGAAGAAGGAAATGAGACCTACAGATCATGAAAATCATAAAGCCGACTTGGGTCTGAAAGTGGTTTCTGAAGATAAGAATGAAATAAAAGAAAACTAGCAGTAATCAAAGATATAAGACGAAAAACTTCCTTAGGAGGAAGAAACGCCTATATAAGCAGACAGCAGTGGCCAACAGCTTATAGTTCACAGAAAAAGCAGCGAAAAAGTGCAGGCCTAGGCATATCCCAAAGTACAAAATTAAGTGAAAGAAATTCCCAAGTTCAAGAATACAAAGCAACCAATTTTGATCCCTTTTAACAATATTCTTTGCAACTTTACAGAGAAAATGACAGTGAAGGAACATCTAATTCATGCTGAAATTCAGTTAAAGCACATCCACGTGATCACGGCTAATCATTTCTTCCTGAAACAGATTGTTAGAGGTGGCAGAACCTTTCCCCAGAAGCACATGCACAGCAGTAGTCCAAACTCAGTATCAGCTGCCTCTAAAAGACCTCAGGTGATTCAAACCTTCACACCAGAAGTGTGATGTTGAAATGTTATCACATGAGCAGAGAGCTGAACCCAGGATGTGGTAAGCAGACTCTGAGATGGCCTCCAGTGATCCCCATCTCCTGATACTCATGCTCTTGTGTAACCCCTCTCCTTGAGAGTCGATCGAATTTAGTTACCTCTTACAGCAGATGGAATGTGCCAGAGGTAACCAAATGTTTCATTCAGGATTAGGTTACAAAAAGAATGTGGCTCCTGCCTTGAGCCCTCTCATTCGACCCCTTCACTCCGGAATCTCCTGCTGCCATGGTATAATCTGCCCAGTTGAGAGGCCTACATGGCAAGGAACTGAAAGAGACCCCACACCAAGGACTTGTGAGGAACTGGGGCCTCCAGTCCAACAACTTGTGAGGAAATGAACCCTGCAAACAACCATTCCTAGCTGAGGCCTCAGATGGGAACGCACGCCTGGTCCGTGTAGTGGATTGCAATCTCACAAAAGACTCCATCCAGAGGCATCTAATTAAACCAGGCCAACTCCTGACACAAAAACTCTGAGATAATAATGTTTGCTGTTTTCACTCACTAAAGTGCTGGGTAATTGTTACGCAGCACTAGATAACCAATATATAATGTGTTAACAGTGAGTAAAAAATAAGGGGATAGAACATAATTCTTTGAATGGTTTCTGGGTCACTTGGTGTTCTGGGATTTCTACCATATGGCCTATCTTTAAATAACTGAAAATCAGTGTTGGTCTTGAGATGGGAGTCACCTGTGATCTGAGAAAGCACTAGATACATGTGCTGAATCCCACCAAGTCTGTGATCATAGGTTACACAAACTTAGAAATCAGCTAGTCAATTAATTAATTCATCCATCAATCTATCTTTTTTTTATTATTATGTTAGCCACCATACAATACATCGTTAGTTTTTGATGTAGCGTTCCAAGATTCATTGTTTATATATAACACCCAGCGTTCCATGTAATACGTGCCCTCCTTAATACCCACCATTGGGCCAACCATCCCGCTACCCCCCTCCCCTCCAAAACCCTTGGTTTCTTTCCCATAGTCCCCAGTCTCTCACGGTCCATCTCCCCTTCCAATTTCCTCCCCTCACTTTTCGCTTCCTTCTCCTAATGTCCTTCACGCTATTCCTTATCTTCCACAAACAAGTGAAACCACATGTTGATTGACTTTCTTTGCTTGCCTTTTTAAGTTTTTATTTAAATTTCAATCAATCTATCTTTAATACCAAAGTAAAATCTCCAAAAATATCTTAAAATAGAAGAGATCATTAACATAGATCGCCATAATCTATTACGATTTAGGCCTAAAGCCCCAGAATTTATTTGGAAGGCTTGATAGTACAGTGGGAGGGAACACAGCTCCAGAAGTAGCAGACCCTGTGGGAGCACTGGGCCAACTAAGTTAGCATAGTAATCTCAGGCAAGTTCCACAGTCATCCAATGCTTCAGTCTCCTCCTCTGTGAGGCAGAGATATGCTATTGCATGAAACATTAGCACAGTAGTGTAATACCCACTCAGGAAATGTGAGGTGTTGTTACTGTATTTTAAGAGCTGAAAGTGGAAATGAAGGAAAAAGTAAATTTGCTCCACTCCCCACCTCCAGTATAGCCAACTCAGATATTGCTGTTTCAATCTTCATTCTGACAATCAGAAAAAAACACAAGACAAGTAACAGTTTGAAGAGTATAGAGGTAAAAAATAGATATTTTTCAAAATAATGGAGAAGCATAAACAAATAAAAAGACCCCCCAAAAGAGTAAGAGAAGGAAGCACATATAAAAGAATCAAATGAATCCAAGATATTAGACTAAATTATATTAACGGTAGAAGCAAAGGACAATGTTTTGTAAAGAAAAATCTTTCTCAAATCTAGTCAAAAAACATATTACTATTATATTAGTTGGTCCTAGGGTTTCTATGACAAATTGCCACAGACTGGGGGGGGGCTAAAAACAAGGAAAACGTATTCCCTCCCAGTTCTGGAGGCGAGCAAGGTGTCAGCTGGTCTGCACTTGCTCTGGACGCTCTAGGGACGGGTCTTGCATGTCTCGTTCTAACTGCTGGTGCTCGCCCGCAGGCTGTAGCCTTCCTTCAGAGGCTGCCTCCGTCCCCCTGCGGGCACCTTCTCTGTGCGTGTATGACTCTGTTTCTAAATATCTCCCTCCTGACAAGGACACTAGTCATGAGATTTAGGACCAACACCCACCAGGATGAGTTATCCTAACTCAGTCACATCTGCGAAGAGCCTATTTATGAATGAGGTCACATTCACAGGTCCAGGACTTCGACCTGCCTCTTGTGGCACACAATTCAATCCATCATAGTGATGTACCACGTACAAAAGGACACCTACATGATATCTAGAAGCAATTTACGTAGGTGACAATAAAGAAACAAATTAGCATGCATCTACGTAATCCAATATTTGAAACCACTAAAAATCAGATGTGGAAAATTAATTCCTATGTGAGGAAATGGTAGTGATAGGCTATCAAGTAAGAATATTAAAATATAAACAGATAAGTAGGTAAAAAGATGTAATGACGTCAAATAATCTATGCAAAAATATGCAGAGAAAAAAGTCTCCGAGAAAACACACTAAAATATTGATAGTGCTTAACACTGGCTGACAGGACTAAAGGGGATTTTTATTACCATCTTTATAACTGCAGTCCTGTCAACATTTTCTTACAGTTAGAATTTTTTTAGACTCTCATAGTCTTTGTCTGCTTTATAACAGTGAATGTCATGTGTATGTCCCATACCCACCTTCTGGCAGTTGGGGATAGGCTGGTGTTTGGTTTTTGGAGGAATTCAGAAGAGCACAAGGCATGTGTGGGATTGAGATGGTTTTAAGTTAACAAGTAACATATTAGTTAAGATCACATACCAATAACCCAGGTTTACAGTCAAGATCTGTTCCTTCCTGGCTCCATGAGCAGGTATGAAACCTAACCTCTGTGTGTTTCACTGTCCTAATCTGTAAACTGGAATATAAGAGGGCTGGACTCAGACTATTGTTTTGGTGAGTTTTTTGCTTACATATTCAACAGAACCAATGGGTCAACTCTTTTTACCTACAACTTGACCAACAATATCATATGGTGTATGAGATGGAAATTTCAGGTACCAACAATGTCATATGGTGTATTAATATTAGTAGTATTAGTAGGAATAGAAGTAGTGGTAGTAATAACATAGCTTCTAAATTTCCACATGTACATTCTGACTCAGTGCATTGCCCTGAAAGGCAGTATGATGACTTCAACTGTACATAAGGCACAGAGGTCCCGGTGACGCAAATGAGGGCTGGCTTGTTCCTTCCCCTCCCCTACCGAATACATAGGCAAGAATGATACATCTGCACATATTTTTTTATATCCTTCAAATGCCTTGATCTGGTAATGATCTGACATTATAGACTTGCAGTTACCTGCCCAGCCCCCAGTGAAATAGGCCACAGGGGATGCTGAGGGCTCTGCTACTGGTAGTTCTCATCTGTTTCTGTCTTGCCCCATCAAGCTTCAGGGGTTCAAGGTCTGTGGCCCTCGTGTGCACCCAGCACAGCCTGTTGACCCCTGGGTGTTGTGCTCAGAGCCCTCTCCCCAAGAGCACAGCAGTCTGGGAGTCACCCAATTTCTGAGTTGGCTTCACCATCCCACTGACTCAGGCACAGGACAAACAGCTACCGAATACCAGGACCAGTACTAGATGCTGAATAAGATAGCACCCGTCCTCCTGGAGCGTAGTGAATTAAAGCACTAAACAGATATAGAACTCTACATTGTAATAAGCAGTATGAAAGAACTAAGAGGGTGCAAAGATCGGGGGAAACAGGAAGAGGTGAACTAGTCAGACTGGGTAGTCAGGGAAGGCCTCTTTGAAGAGGTAACAATGTATTCAAAACCCAAGGATAAGGAGAATAGTCTAGGCAAAGAGAAGGGCGGGACAGTGACCCAGGTGAGGATATACTGCATGAAGGTCCTGAAAGTGCTAGACAAATATAAAGATAGAAACAAAGCAGGTGCAAAGGCCCAGGGGAGAGAGAAAAGATACCGGCGAGCTAACCAGAGAGGCCAGCCCTTCCCTGGTCTTGTAGGATGCAATAAGAAATACAACCTTATTTTGTTTTAACTGTACTGAGAAGACATTGATAGGTTTCAAGCAAAGGAACAAGAGTTACTCAAATTGTGTTTTTATAACACTGGCTCCTTTCTGGAAAAGAGAAGGTCAAAGGCGTGGAAATGGGGAGACCAGTGGAAAGGCCGGGAAGAGTTCCCCAAGTGTAGTGGGGCCTTGGACCTATGCAGAGACAGGGAGTTGGGTGTGTTTGAGTTTTCTGTTGGGAAAGAAACCGTAGAGCTTGCTACTACACTGTGTATGAGGAAGAGGAAATCTTATCAGGACTCTTGCTTGAGCAAGTGCCTGGATGCAGGACCATGGATGCAGAGGCTAGGCATGGAGAAAATCTCATTGGTGAGCTGGTGACACTGGAGTAGAAAACGAGGGTAAGAGTTGAGTCTTGCATGGGATAACTGAAATATCCTACATTTCAAATACCTGGCCGACATCTAGTTCCCCATTAGAGATGAAAGGAGACAGTTGGGAGATACACAATCTGGAACTGATATGTAGGCGTCAGCTCCAGATGAAAAAGGGGAAGTCAGTCAGGGTCAGAACTGCGCAGACCTTGGGAGATAGTTCCTACTCTGACTAAAGCCTTGTCCTGAACCCCAGTTGTGCTGGCTGAGGGACTGACTTCCCACCTCACCGTTCTGAGATGGAGGATGGAGATGGAGGCCCTGCAGGAGGCTGGGGTCTACTCTTGGATCCCACTGGGATCCTGCATGACATCTAGACCAAAATGACCCAGATATTTCTTGCCAGGCTTCTAGAACCACAGTCTGCCTCCTCTGATCCAAATCTGGCCTGTTGTGGACCATGCACCTGTGTTCTACCGGGCACTCTATCTATTTCAAATGAGTCTTAGTGAAAGGCAGTGTGTCTCCAAGGAAGATAAATCCCAGTGTTTTGGGGAAGCGAGGGTGAGAAAAATCACAGGACAGAGCGCCTCTGCGTTCCACTGCATATGCTCAAGTGCAGGAATTGAGGAGCGTACAAGAAAGACAGGCCTGACAGCATTTCCCTCTTGTCCACATTGCCTTTGGCCCTTGTTGAATAGCCGGTCCTCCCCCAGTACGCAGCAACCCGGGAGAGAGGAAAGTGCCATGTCAATGGCACCCAGCCCTGGGGTTCTTCTAGGACTGTTCTCTGATCCTCCAGATCAGAAGCTCCCTGTTTTTGCTACACAACCCCTAGGGGTAGGGGGCTGGGGAAGGCATTATAGACAGAGCAGCCAAGAGAAAGGAAGGCACCCCGTTGAGCCACAGCCTGGGCAGAAGCCGCCAGCAGTTCGGGTATGTGCTGGACAGTAAGGCAGGGGCGGACGAAGAGGTGGAAAAGAGCAGGACACAGAGCACGTCTGTGCGGAGAACAGCAGCACCTGCCGCAATGAATGACATGCTGACTCGGTCAGCAGGAGGACAGGACCAGGCCATGGGAGTGGAGCACGAGCAGGGGGCAGGAACGGGAGAAGGGCGGGAAACGCATTTTGAAATGTATCATGCCAGAAGCCCCTGAGAAAAGTCGAGACAGAAAACACAGCAGCAGTACAACTAGGGAAAGGCATAGGGTCCGCCTTCCCCCTGAAATCAGGGGCAGGGATGAGCTCAGACCCACAGAGCAGTCTGGGGACAAGGGCCACAGGGCCTGCCCAGGAGAGAAATGTGGAGACAGGGCAACAACGGGGGTTTTCTCCTGGAGCTGCAAACTTCATGCCAGGCTGCGAGCTTCCTGCCAGCTTGCAGGTGATAGGCACCTCGGTTTAGCCGGAATAAGACAGACAGTGGGGCGAGAAGACATATACGAGGACAGATGATTCATCCAGACATGGAAGGCACCATTACACAGGCCAAGACAGCCAGAGGGGGGCTGTTGTGTATATGGGGGAAACCAAGGGTTGATGGCCAGGGAACGAGGATTTAGCTGCTGGAATGTCTCCAAGGAAACTTCCTCCATCTCCCAGACCTCTAGTTCCAGAACTTACAAAGAAATTGATGCAAGAGTCACACAGGGATCCATCCATCAGCTTTATTGCTGGTAAAGCTGGCTCAGAGAATGCGGCTAGTGCTGAGGTCCCGGTGAGACTCCCTACTTCCCCACACCCATTCCAAACAACAGGTTTTCTTGAGGCAGAGGGACAGCCTGTCCTGTCTGATTCCCCCCAGGAGGAAAGAGCATGCCTGGCTTGCAGGCCCACTGGCCTTCCAGAAAGAAAACCCAGCAGGGCACTGAGCCACACACAGTCAGTTCCTTTCCCCGGATTCAGCAATCAAAGGAGTCTCCCTCTCCTTCAGGAAGGCGTGGAAAGAAAGGCTGAAAGCCCTTCCCAGTATCTCCAGAAGGACAGATGCTTCTATTTTATGGGCCTCCAAAGGGATGCCTGGAAAAGGAAGGAAATCATTCTCTTTGCACTGTACTGGTGTACACCGTCAAGATTTTACATTTTGATATTTATGGGAAAAATTCTAATTTCTCAATGAGCTATAAGACCTGACAATCATTTGTTCCAGGGGCCTTCAATGTGTTTTGTTTTGTTTTGTTTTCAGTTGTCAAAGTCACTCTTTGGATATAAAATACAGGAGACAGAGCCATTCTACCCAAAAGAAGCGAAAGGTAAGAGGTGTGGAAAGCCCGGGCAGGGACCTACAGGGACCCCCTCCTTTCCTCAGCAACCACCCAAAGGCAACTCAGAGGAAGCCAAGGTGATGTTTCTTAGTTACTAAGAAAACTGCGAAGCCAAATTGTCCAGCTGAGTCACTGGTGACAAGGGGGGGCTACTGGAACCATCACAGAAATCCTCACCTTGAGAGGGGCTTAAGGGCAACACAGAAAGTTTCGGCTCACTTGCAAGGGACCTAAGTTAACACTGGTCTCCTTTTTCAACTGCCATACACCCCATCTAGTCATGTCCCCAGGTCTTAGAGGCGGCTGCACGTAGCCGAGGAGTTCACACTGAAAAGTATCACCAAGGAAAGGGTTGAATACCCTTTATTGCCATTGTTGCTGACACAGATCTTTATGAAAGGGTAAATAATGATCATATGATTCAACCAGGAGGAAAACGGATAAAGTCCTAGAGCTGCCCAGCTGCCCTCCAACACTAGAATCTGAACACGGAGTCGTGCTGTCTGCTGTCTGTCCTATCCAAAAGGGATCGAAAACAAGGAAAATCCCGTGTTGTCCCAACAGACATTTGGTAGTTAGAACCTCCTGCCCTCACTAGAGGCCTGGTCTTCCCGGGGAAAGGGGTGGAGAGGAGGATGTTCTTAAAAGAGAAGGATAAAGCTGATTTGGCAGGGTACCTGGGTGGCTCAGTCTTTCAGTGTCTGCCTTCAGCTCAGGTCATGATCCCAGGGTCCTGGGATCGAGCCCCGCATCCGGCTCCCTGCTCATCAGGAACCCTGCTTCTCTCTCTCCCACTTGCTCTCTCGTTGTTTCTTTCTCTATTTATCAAATAAATAAATAAAAATCTTAAAAAAAAAACGATTTGGCTACTGAAGATAGCATTAGTTTGAATCACTGAAATCAAATGAAATGGAAACATTGAATTGTACATTTTTTGGGTGTTTTTTTGTTTTGTTTTGTTTTAATAAATCATTAGCGGCCAAGTATTGGCTTGCTTACATGTTTCGACTTCCATTCCAATGGCTTGGTACCCAATCAACTTGGACCTTCCAGTATGCTAGGTAACAGGCTTTGGTCCATGTTTCTCCCTGATTCTGTTTCTTGGCTTAGGACAGGGACCAGAAATGGTGGGGTGGTCTTCGACTTTAGGTTACGGATTTTCTACCAAGGATGACCTAGCACGTCATAGGCTTTACCTTCTGCTGTCCTCTCCCTAACCCTGGTTACTATCTGTCCCCTCATCCCTCCTACCCTCAGTTCACACACCACCCAGTGGCCACTCCGAGACCACCGCCTGATTTCCTATCAACTGCGGAATGCTCACAGAGCAGAACCACTTTCACCACTGTCAGAGGCCACAGGAGAGCCAGGAACCAGAGTTGAGTACCTTGGCATCTGATCACTTACCTTTTCCAAGAACACTACTGAAAGTATGTAGGAACATGCCTATTTCCATTCTCCCTCTCATAATCACGTCCAGGGTATAATCCCTACAAAGCATATGCACAGTTTTAAAAGACCACTCTGTGGGTGTCGGGGGCAATCACATCATCACATGTTGGCAAGCCAGAATATCACTATTACTAAACTCACTTTACAAAACAAAGTGGGGGTGAAACCAGGGGAAGGGGAATTCGAACATCAAACAGGATTGATAGGCTTATCCTTGTGGCGCTGCATTACAGGCTGACCTCCGCAGGCTGGAAATTGGGTTACATCAACAAACCTTTCACTTTAAAGTGTGAGATGAAAGAGTGCCTCCCCTCATATTCTGCAGCCCGCCTGGCTCAGGTTTAAAGAAAGTATGCAGCCAGGTACCCGTGTTACATTTCAATGTGTGATATTGACAAGGATGCGAAAACCCCTGCCTTTGAAACTGAGCCTTCCATAGGCGGAACAAACACCTGAGGCACACTCCTCTGTGAAGAGCTGAAGGAGAGGGAAGGGGAGATGATAAAGGGGAAAGCTCCACATGCGGAACGTTTATGAATGCTCCCGCCACGGGCCGTAACTCAAGTCTGCTAGAGCGGTGCGTATTTCGGGTAACTGACATTGGTTTGTTTGGTTTTCCTCAATATCAAGGCTTACTTGCCTTGTCACGATTCCAAAAAGCCAGTGATGTGTTGCCAAAGGAAGGAAAATTACTTATTTAACAGCACTGGTCTTTCTTAAGATCAATTCAGTGATAGTCCCCTCCAATGCCATCCACCTAATAGCACTCTCTTGTCATTTATTTATTTAGTGGAGCAGGTTTCCCTGGTGCTGCCCTTTGAAGAGTGCAAATATTAGAGGCAAGCTTCATTTGCACTCTGCAAATGATCTTCCTATTTTTTTCCACATTATTTCCAAAGCACAATATCTCTGTCCCGTACTTTGAGTTTTTAGTCTTGCATTTTTGACCTAGAAGTTAAGAGGTACCAAGCTTTATAGCTGTTCCTCTGGTTTAAGCAATAGGTAGGCAGGCATACAGGAAACAAAATGCAAACAGAGGATTTCTCAACAAGGTCCTCAAATTCTGCACGGCCGAGTGACATCATAAAAGGCATTCGAATCCCTTGTAAATGGGGAGAAAAGGCCATCTGCTAATATCCAATGATGCCAAAACAAGCCTCCAATTTTGGGACACAAAAATGCCCTGATATTTTTTAAAGCCTTGAAAACATCTCCAGCCAGGTCCTTCTTTGGCATCTAGCCAGGTCCTGGTCCCCTTTACCAGGAACAGAACCCCAGGATGCATTACCCTTCCTAATTCTTTATAGTCTGCTTCATTTGGCAAAGGACCCAAACCTAACCACAACAGTTAAAAAGAAAGGCTTACATTCTACTATAAAATATACAAATCATGAAATGTATACAACTAACAAAAACAGTTTCAGTACTATTTGATGAGAGGAATTTTGTGTGGCTTTTTTTCTTTCTTTCTTTCTTTTTTGGTAATTCGGCATTCCAGTAATGTGAAACCACTGTTTAAGATAGAAAATCATTTTTCAATCTCAGGAAACATCGTTACTAGCTGCCAAAAGTCGATCCATATAATGAGAACTATTTGCTAATGCTGAACACCTGCACTTCTACAGATAGACTCTAAGGACAGCTGTAGCCATGCCTTTGAGTCTACTGACACAGCAGTCAAGCACAAACACAACATTTTAGATAGGAATGCTTGCTGGGGGGGGGGGGTGGCGGAGAAGAAGAAGGAGAAGGAGGGGGAAAAGGAGAAGAAGAAGAGGAAGAAGAAGGAGGAGGAGAAAAAGAAGAAATGCTTGCCTGCAGAAGGGCAAGCACACATCCACACTAAATCTAGTGTATCTCTCTGTAGACACTGAAGTCATTAGATATTTAAAAAAGCAAACAAAATACATCTAGGATAAGGATCCCAGCTGCTAGAAGCTTACATCTTGAGGTGGTAGGATACACAAATCAAGACATACTAAAGGTATAAACATATATCATGCTTATGGAAGCCATGTGTAAATATTTATTTCACTTCCTATGGTTAGTTTTTGCTTTTTTGGTTTCATTGTTTGATTTCCTGACTTACTAAGCTTAATGGAGAAGGACAGCCCCCGGAAGTTTGAATGGAAACTTCACGAAGAAGATGCAAGCATTGTTTTATAATCTTCTGAAATGAATAATTTCTAGCAAGCATCTCAAGAATGGTTTGCACATTCTCACCTACATTTTCAAACATAGTAATGCTAGAATCTTCGTAACTTCTTCAATAAAACAAATACCAGAGAAAGGTGACTTTAATGTTACTATTACAAATAATAGAAAGCAATTATTGAGCAACTGCTAAGAACCAGAAAGTGAACTCCTTTACAAACGCTGTCTTTAATTCTTAATATCTTTATAAAGCAAATTCTATTACCCTAATTTTATAGGCAAAGAAAAAAAGGCTGAAAATCAGAACAATTCACACGACTGGCTCAAGTTAGAAATCTGCTAAGTAAATGATAGACCTAGAATTCAAATTCAAGGTCGTCTGGTTTGAGACACTGCAGTCTTTTCCTTATATTATGTTTCCTCCTTGCCAACATCTAGTTAGCAATGACTTTTTGCCAGGCACCGTACAGGGAATGCACAAGTTAGTGGCATAGATGTCATCCTGCCCTGGCGGTTCACAATTTAGCCAGGAGGACAGACATACAAGGAGTACTAATAAGTGAAATGTGGGTTATTAGCAGGCAGTCCAGCATGCTAGGGACCACACACTGGACCTAGCCAGATGGTACAAATTCTGCAGGCTGCACAAAAAGCTACAGAAAAATACCTACTGAGTCATCACATTCATCTCCCTAAAACCGTAAGTCATCCCACTGCTCACCCAATTCAATCTCAGTATCTTGATGTTTCCATTTAAATGGATATCATCCAATCAGTGTTCCTTGCTTGACTGAGATTTCCGAGGGGCCAAATAGAATAATAAGAGCCGAGGTACTGAAAGGACTCTTAAACGCAAACAAAAGAATAACCGACTTTCTTTCCTTGGATTTCAAGTCTTTATAATGCCCTCCTCTCTGTCACATCCTCTGTGTGTCCTAATGCTATCCCTGAAGCCATCCATTACTCCCTCTCCCCACCCAACAGTGTCCCCTTCGTCTGCATTACGCGGCCTCAAGGTCCTTCTGCATCCCTACGCCACCCCTCCCCTACTGCACGTCCCTTCTCCCTTCCCCACTGCTGACCTCTGCAGCATCTCCACACACCAGGAATCAACACACCCCACAGGTGGGTAGGACAAAGTGGTATCATTCTCAGTACCTTTGTCCTTTCCTCCCATACGTTAAGCAGAAAAGTGAGAAATTTTCTGGAAGCACTCTAATGCAGCTTTCACCACTTTGAGACATGTGCTCAGTCATTCTGGACTGGAGATTTTTCAAAAGCAGACCAAAGCAAGGTGCCAAGATGAACTCAAAGTGCCCAACGAGCCAGAACTCTTTAACATCCTCATGACAGATGATGACATGGAGTGATCCCATCATAGCTCCACCTACTCCCCTCCACCCAGAAAGCCCTTATGAACACAAATCAGAGTGATAGTATTAAAGGGGAAATCTTGAATTTGATGTAATTTATTTTTAATAAGTTCTTCTAAAATTTCATTTAACTTGTAGTAAGCAATTATTGAGGTTTATAATACATCTTACAATAAAGACACTGTGTTACTAAACCCGCCACCAAAAATAACCACAAGACAATGACCAGTTACCTTGCCTTCTAAAGGCAGCTGACCCTTACTTTTAGAGTAAAGCATTGTTAACTAAAATAGGAACCCATGTGAGACTTTTTTATGATCCATTATCTTAAGTCGTGCATAGATCCGATAAAATTAACCACGTATGTGCAAACATTTACCCTGTGGCACTTTCTGGACAATCCAAGCAGTATCGCAACTAAAAATGATGCTATCAAATATTTCCAGATACCCCATAAAAGTGAGAAGGAGAAACACCACAATACCAAGCCCAAAGCTTTCCATCCACATTGGCTGACTTTGTTAAGTTTTGCATCTACTAAACCTCTCGTTTTAAAGACTATTTTAACCATCATATCACATTCTCAAAGGAGTAAATTTGTGCTGTTACCATAATAATCAATTAGTTAGTGTGGGGATGTTATCACTACTAGAAAACTAAGAAACCACAGAGGTAAATATATTAGAACACTTGTGGGGATTGTCAGTCAGTGGCCAAACATGAAGACAACAGACTCTGGGATTCCTACAGAAAGAGAAGCCATCATGCTGAAATATAGGCAGCCAACATTCTAAGGCTGGTAAGCCATGTTTTGTGACAGTTTTCTGACTGAGTTCTGATGTTAAAGAATTAGCAACAAATATACCAGGAAGACACTGCTATTCACAGGAGTGGTCCAGGGTCTAATGCTGTACAAAACGATCCCAGGGCTGAGTGCCCAATGTTCAAAATTCAACACTTCTACCTTTCCCAGACACTGGTTCTTATGACACAGCCACTCTCGTCCCTGATACCAGACACTGAATTCCAATGTCTTCATGGAGGTATGAGGCGTGACAAGTATGCAAAGGTCCTGTGGCTGATGTTTGCTAGGTGGTCAGTGTTAACACGCTTCTCACCAGTCCCCATGTAACCCCGTGAGGCATTGAGGATTATGTGGTTTTTCCTTCCCTTGATGGAAAGAAAGAGGGAGCTAGGTTTAGAAGTTGAAAATCTCCATTATAACTTTCCTTTCAGTGAGTTTTCCCTAGAGTGAAACGAAATTCTGAGTGCATCAAACAGAAATGGAAAACGTGTGCTTCATCAATCATCTCATTTATGAACAGGAGCTCCCCAATTGGGTGGTTCACTGAATAAAATAGCTTACTCCAAATTTGTCTGGAACTTGAGGCCCCAAGAGCATGGAGCCAGCATAAGTCACCACTCCTTTCATTAGTAATATTCACCTCTGTCTTCATGAAATTCCTGCCAGCCAAGGGAGGAATGAGGAGTCCACACCTTTAAGAATACTTGGACCCTCAACTCTATGGTCAAATAATCTTTGGCAAAGCAGGAAAAAATATACAGTGGAAAAATGACAGTCTCTTCAGTAAATAGTGCTGGGAAAATTGGACAGCTATGTATAGAAGAATGAAGCCCAACCATTCTCTTACACCAAACACAAAGATAAATTCAAAATGGATAAAAGACCTCAATGTGTGGCAGAAATCTATCAAAATCCTAGAGAAGAACATAGGCAATAACCTCTTTGACATCGGTCACAGCAACTTCTTTCAAGACACATCTCCAATGGCAAAGGAAACAAAAGTGAAAATGAACTTTTGGGACTTCATCAAGAACCAAACCTTCTGCACAGCAAAAGAAACAGTCAACAAAACAAAGAGGCAACCCACGGAATGGGAGAAGATATTCGCAAATTACACTACAGACAAAGGGCTGATATCCAAGATCTACAAAGAACTCCTCAAACTCAACACACACAAAACAAATAATCACATCAAAAAATGGGCAGAAGATATGAACAGACATTTCTCCAAAGAAGACATACAAATGGCTAACAGACACATGAAAAAATGTCTATCATCATTAGCCATCAAAACCACATTGAGATACCACCTTAAACCAGTTGGAATGGCCAAAATCAATAAGACAGTAAACAACAAGTATTGGAGAGGATGTGGAGAAAGGGGAACCCTCTTACACTGTTGGTGGGAATGCAAGTGGGTGTAGGCACTTTGGAAAACAGTGTGGAGATTCCTTAAGAAATTAAAAATAGAGTTACCCTATGACCCTACATTTGCACTACTGGGTATTTACCCCAAAGATACAGATGTAGTGAAAAGAAGGGCATCTGTACCCCAATGTTCATAGCAGCAATGGCCACAGTCACCAAACTGTGGAAAGAAACAAGATGCCCTTCAACAGATGAATGGATAAAGAACATATGGTCCATATATACAATGGAATATTATGCCTCCATCAGAAAGGATGAATACCCAACTTTTGTATCAACATGGACGGGACTGGAGATTATGCTGAGTGAAATAAGTAAAGCAGAGGGAGTCAATTATCATATGGTTTCACTTACTTGTGGAGCATAAGGAATAACACAGAGGACATTGGGAGATGGAAAGAAGTGAATTGGGGGAATCAGAGTGGGAGATGAACCATGAGAGACTGTGGACTCTGAGAAACAAACTGAGAGTTTTGGAGGGGAGGGGGGTAGGGGTTTGGGTGAGCGCGGTGGTGGGTATTAAGGAGGGCACATATTGCATGAAACACTGAGTGTGGTACATAAACAAAGAATTTTGGATCACTGAAAAATAAAATAAAATTTAAAATAAAAAGAATACTTTGGGGACATATATGTACTCAGGGGAATATTTAAAATACTTTAAGACCAAAATAGTCAGGCACTGATTCATGCAAACATAGACTATGTGTTGCAGTTGTGGTTGTTATGGTGGTAAAATATACATAACCTAAAATTTACCCCTTAACCATTTTAAGTGTATAATCCGGTGACATTAAGTACATTCACAATATCAAGCAACCATCACCATCATCGGTTTCCAGAACTTTTTCCTTCCCCCAGATACTCTGTACATGTTAAACAATAGCTCCCCTTCCCCTTCCCTCCCAGCTCCTAGTAACCTCTGCTGTAAATTTGAATTCCCTGTGTACCCCCTGGAAGGACCATAGTGGTTCTAATTCTGTAATTCTTTGATACTCTTTCTTATCAAAAGATGAGTCTAATTTTTCTGCCTTTGGTACCCCTGGGTGGCTCAGTTGGTTAAGCATCTGCCTTTAGAAGATGACCTTCATGATCCCAGGGTCCTGGGATTAAGTCCCACATCAGGCTCCCTGCTCAGTGGGGAGCAGGTTTCTCCCCTTCCCTCTACCTGCCTGTGCCTCTGCTTTCTCTCCCTCTCTCTCTGACAAATAAAATCTTGTTTTTAAAAAGTCACTTAATTTCTCTCCCCTTGTAATTTACTTCTAATGAATAAGACGAGGTAAAAGTGGGCCCTGAATAACTTTAAACCTCGGTCAAAAAAAGCTACAGCTTTCCCCTGGTTTCCTCTCTTCTCCCACCCTGAGAACCGAGGCACCAGAGTCTGAGGGAGCCGGGCAGCCACAAGGAAAGGTCAAATGTAGCTATTCTGGCCACAGCCCCAACAGGAGTCCCAGCCAGTGGCCAGCATCAATGATCAGACATGGGAGCGAGCCTTCAGGTAAGGGCAGCCCCCAACTTTGGAGCCACTGCACTGATGCAAGTGAAACAGAGAGGAGCTGGCCTCATTGAGCCCTCCCATGCTTGCTCCTATTGTGAACAAGATAAATGCTATAATTGCTTTATGTCATGAAATTCTGAGGTAGTTTGTTATGTGGCAATTGATCACCGAAATAACAACCATTCAAGGTCAGTGCTGGCCAGTACCTCACATAGGAGTCTATCAGCTGAATGCAAGACCTTTACGTATCTCATAGATCATGATCATAGATCATAGATCGAGAAAAAAAAATCAGAAACCCATTCTAGGGAATCCAGAAGACATAATAACTTAGACAAAAGTTATGGCAAGAAGAGATCAACAGCCTTGAGTCAAACAGTGTTACCTGAGTATCTGCATAATAGCTAGTAATAGCTAGTAACATTCATACCTTGGGAGTGAATATTCTTACCTGTACAATGAATTAGTCACAGGAACAAAAGGCACGGCATAGGGAATACACTTAATGGTACTATAATAGCATCATATGGTGACAGATGGAAGCTGTGCTTGTAAGAATAGCATAACACAGAAGCTGAATCACTATGTTGTACACCTGAAACTAATGGAACATTGTGTGTCAACTCTACTCAAAAATTAGGAAGATATAAAATACTATTGATAGGGTTATGCAGCTGCCTTTGGCTCAGATCATGATCCTGGGGCCCCACATCAGGGTCCCTGCTCAGTAGAGATCCTACTTCTCCCTTTGCCTGCCTTGCCTGCTTCTCTCCTTCACGCTGACAAATAAATAAAATCTTTTAAAAATATCTATTATTCATGGATACACATAACACTGGCAAAACCAAAGTGTGTTCTCTGGTAAGAAAACAAAATTCAAATTTTGGCTATTTTAATTGCTTGCCACTTCACTTAATAAATATTGGTGAGAAAAACAGGATTATAGGTGATGTGTTCTGGCAACAGTAAGCCTAAAGGAGAAAAACTCAGGTTCCAAAATATTCCCTTCATTTAAAGCTTCAGTAAAATGTGTCTGCAGACAGATTTTTGTTGTCTTGTGTTCATTTATACTGATTGCTGCTCTATGTTTCTTCTGGTTGAGAACTCCAGTTCTAGAAAATTCTCAGCTGTTATCATCTGTTAACATCTTTCCTTCATTCTGTCCTTCTGGAACTCCTTTTAGAAATATATTTCAATGTCTCAATCCTCTAACTCTTCTCTTATATTTTTCATATTTTTTTTATTTTCAACATTCTGTGTCACATATTCAGTTCTAATTCCATTTCATTAACTATTGCTCCAATCTATTCTTTATCTTCTTTATTAGTCTTTTTTTTCAATTTTTAATCTATATGAAAAATTCACTTGCAAGATTTCTCATAGGTTCTTAGCTGTATTCATCCATACTACTTTCAAAACAAATTTTTTTTATTCATAGTCTCTTATTACAGTTCAATTTGGATATGAGGTCCTTTTTCTATTCTTTCAAAGATTTATAAAATACTGTTACTGAAATCATTTGACAAATGTTTGATTAATTCTAAATCCTTAAGTGTAATTCCCCTCAAAGTCTTAAATGTCCACATACAATTTTTTTAAGTATTAAATATTTTAATTGAAATATATTTGACCTACAATATTACATTTGTTTCAGGTGTACAACATAGTGATTTGACAATTACATACATTATGAAATGCTCACCATGATAACTGTCATTACCATTTGTCACCACACAGTTATTATAATATTATTGAATAGGTTCCCCATGCTGTATTTTTCATCCAGGTAAATTATTTATTTTATAACTGAAAGTCTTTTCTTTTTAATCTCCTTCACCTATTTTGCCTATCCCCTACCCCTCCCTTCTCTGCAACTATCAATTTGTTCTCCATATTTATCCACATGTGTTCTTGGGTCAGGCTTGTGAGCTCTTCTTGCCCAGGAAATTTTAATTGCTTTGTTTCTTTGTTTTTATCTCTTCCTACACTCATCTCCACAGAGTGGACAGTTCCACAACTGCCTCAGCCTGACCCCAGAATCCACAGCTCAGAACAAGATCTTACACTAGCAGTTTGGGTCCCTGCCCAATGGGGAGTCCACAGTCACTGTGGTAACAGATGGAGACATTATTGGAAAATCCACTGGAATAAATGAGCCTGTCCTCATCAGGTCATTCTAACATAGCCCCTGACATCAGAGAGGCCCTGGGCCCCTATGGCTCACACAATGGGTACATTTAGTCCCTCACGTGGCCTGGATCATTAATCCTGCTCCCACTATCCAGTCTCAGAGCCCTGTGTACTTCAGCTCGCTCCTCCCTGCTGTGTGGACTTTCATTCTCTTTCTGGTCATTAGAGACTTTTATTTTCAATTCTGCTTTACTAGTGATACTTTCTATTTTTGCAAAGCTCTTTTTTTTTTTTTTCATTTTCTGTGTCCTAAATGGGGAGGTTCACTCATGTGTACTCACTCTGCTGTCTCGGATGCAGAAAAAGCTTGGAATAAAATTAATTCTTAACCTTGATTTTGCATGAAAATCTCAATGATTTTCATAGTTAAAAATTTCATCTTTATCATGACAAAGAGGAGGTAAATTAAGTCTTCCACCACAGAAGATAACATATTTACTATAATAAAGAACTGAGAAGAATACCAGGAAACAAGTGCTGTAAGTAATGCAGATTTCTGATGAATATCTGATTCAGGGCTGGTACTACCAAAAGAATATAACTTCCAAATATGTGTGCATATTTATGTGAAAGTAGACGATAAGCAGAAAATCACAGTTACATTCCTCACAGTGAAAACAAACCCTTTGTAGATCTCCATAACTCCACGAGGAGACTTTACATCTTTTGAATTACTGAATCTTACTCTAGCTGAGTGAGAGCTGGTTCTCTAGATCTTCTAATTTTCAAAGACAACTTCTGATTGCCTGATTGCACCAAGTACCGGCTAAAAGGTATCATTTTTTGCTGAAGATGAAGATGTTCATCAACAGATGAACAGATTTTTAAAAATGTGAGACTATCTATCTAGCTATCTAAAGAAAATGTGAGAAAAAATGTATGTGTGTATATATATATATTTTTTTAATTTATTTATTTATAATGGAAAACTATTCAGCCATAAAAAAGAAGGAAATCCAATCTTTCGACAATAGAGATGGACCCTGAGAGCATTATGCTAAGTGAGATAAGTCAGACAGAAAGACTAATAGCTGTCTCATCTCATTCATTTGTGGAATCTAAAACATGAAAATCCTAGAAACATATTAGACTTCTGGTTAGCAGAAGCAGGGGTTAAGAGGAGGAGGAATTAGATGAAGGGGGTCAAAAGGTACAAACTTCCAGCTGTAACATAAATAAGTCCTAGAGATGTAATATAAAACATGATGACTATAGTTAACAATATTTTTTTGTATATTTGAAAGTTGTTAAGAGTAGGTCTTAAAAGTTCTCATCACAAGAACAAACACTACAACTATGTGACATGATGGGAGTTAGCTAAACTTACTGTGGTAACAATTTCATAATTTATACTCATAAATCATTATGTTGTACACTTTAAACTTATACAATATTATTTGGCAATTATATTTCAATAAAAATGGGAAGAAAAGCCACACTTTTAGTATCATATTCTCTTGTTAATATATTCTTATCTGGATAAAATGACAAGGTGGAAAAACTCACCACAAAAAAAAAAAAAAAAAAAAAAAAAAAAAAAAAAAAAACAACCCACAAACAAACAAAAAAGAGCAGTACCAATGGCTAGGGACCTAATCAATACAGATGTTGGTAATATATCAGAACTAGAGTTCAGAATGACAATTATCAAGGTGATAGCTGGGCTTGAAAAAGGCATAGAAGATATTAGAGAATCACTTTCTGGAGAAATAAAATCCCTTTCTGGAGAAATAAAAGAACTAAAATCTAAACAAGTTGAAATAAAGAAAGTTATTATTGAGGTGCAATAAAAAACGGAGGCTCTTGGGGCACCTGGGTGGCTCAGTGGGTTGAGCCGCTGCCTTCGGCTCAGGTCATGATCTCGGGGTCCTGGGATCGTGCCCCACATCGGGCTCTCTGCTCTGCGGGGAGTCTGCTTCCCCCTCTCTCTCTGCCTGCCTCTCTGCCTACTTGTGATCTCTGTCTGTCAAATAAATAAAATCTTTAAAAAAAAAAACGGAGGCTCTTACTGCTAGGATAAAAAAGGCAGAAGAGAGAATTAGTGATATAGAGGACCAAATGATAGAGAATAAAGGAGCTGAGCAAAAGAGAGACAACTACTGGACCATAAAGGGGAGAATTTGAGAGATAAGTGATAGCATAAAATGAAACAATATTAAAATAATTCAGATCCCAGAAGAAGAAAGAGAGAGGGGAGCAGAAGGTATATTGGAGAGAATTATACTACAGAATTTCCCTAATATGGCAAAAGGAACAATCATCAAAATCCAGGAAGCAAAAGGATTACCCTCAAAATCAATAAAAATACGCCCATACGGGCTCATCTAATAGTAAAACTTACAAGTCTTAGTGACAAAGAGAAAATCCTGAAAGCAGCTCAGAACAAGTAGTCTGTAACATACAATGGTAGAAATATTAGATTGGCAGCAGACTTATCCACAAAGACCTGGCAGGCCAGAAAAAACTGGCGTGATATATTCAGAGCACTAAATGAGAAAAATATGCAGCCAAGAATACTATATCCAGCTAGGCTGTCATTGAAAATAGAAGGAGAGATAAAAAGCTTCCAGGACAAACAAAAATTAAAAGAATGTGCAAACACCAAACCATCCCTACAGGAAATATTGAAAGGGTCCTCTAAGCAAAGAGAGAGCCTAAATGTAGCAAACCAGAAAGGAACAGAGACAATATATAGCAAGTCACCTAACAGGCAATACAATGCCATTAAATTCATATCTTTCAATAGTTACCCTGAATGTAAATGGGCAAAATGCCCCAATCAAAAGACACAGGGTATCAAAATGGATTTTAAAAAAAGAGAGAGAGAGAGACCCATTGATATGCTATCTACAAGAAACTCATTTTAGACCCAAAGACACCTCCAGATTTCAAGTGAGTGGGTGGAAAACATTTTACCATGCTAATGGACATCGAAAGAAAGCTGGGGTGGCAATCTTTATATCAGATCAATTAGATTTTAAGCCAAAGACTATAATAAGAGATGAGGAAGGACAGTATCTATCATACTTATAGGGTCCGTCTAACAAGAATATCTAACAGTTTTAAATACCTATGCCCCTAACATGGGAGCAGCCAATTCTATAAGACAATTAATAACAAAATCAAAGAAACACATTGACAATAACACAATAATAGTAGGGGACTTTAACACCCCCCTCACTGAAATGGACAGATCATCCAAGCAAAAGATCAACAAGGAAATAAAGGCATTAAATGAAACACTGGACCAGATGGACATCACAGATATATTCAGAACATTCCATTCCAAAGCAACTGAATTCACATTCTTCTCTAGTGCACATGGAACATTCTCCAGAATAGATCACATCCTGGGCCACAAATCAGGTCTCAACCAGTACCAAAACACTGGGATCATTCCCTGCATATTTTCAGACCACTATGCTCTGAAGCTAGAACTCAATCACAAGAGGAAAGTTAGAAAGAACTCAAATACATGGAGGCTAAAGAGAATCCTACTAAAGAATGAATGGGTCAACCAGGAAATTAAAGACTAATTTTAAAAATTCATGGAAACAAATGAAAATGAAAATGAAAACACAACTGTTCAAAATCTTTGGGACACAGCAAAAGCCATCCTGAGAGCAAAAGTATATAGAAAGGTCTCAAATACACAACCTAACCCTCCACCTAAAGGAACTGGAAAAAGAACAGAAAGGAAAGCCTAAACCCAGCAGGAGAAGAGAAATAATCAAGATTGAACAGAAGTCAATGAAATAGAAACCAAAATAATAGTAGAACAACTCAGTAAAACTAGGGGCTGGTTTTTTGAAAGAGTTAATAAGATTGATAAACCCCTGGAAAGACTTATCAAAAAGAAAACAGAAAGTACCAAATTAATAAAATCATGAATGAAGGAGGAAAGATCACAACCAACAACAAAGAAATACAAACAACTATAAGAACATACGTGCAAACTATACGCCAGAAAATTTGACAATGTGGAAGAAATGGATGCATTCCTAGAGACATATAAACTACCAAAGCTGAACCAGGAAGAAATACAAAACCTGAAGAGACCCATAACCAGTAAGAAGATTGAAGAAGTCATCAAAAATCTTCCAAACCAACAAGAGCCCAAGGGTAAATGGCTTCCTGGGGGAATTCTACCAAACATTTAAAGAATTAATACCTATTCTCCTGAAACTGTTCCAAAAAATAGAAATGGAAGGAAAACTTCCAAACCCATTTTATGAGGCCAGCATTATCTTGATCCCAAAACCAAAGACTCCACCAAAAAGGAGAATTATGGACCAATATTATTGATGCAAAAATTCTCACCAAAATACTAGCCAATAGGATCCAACAGTACATGAAAAGGATTATTCACCAGGACCAAGTGGGATGTATTCCTGGGCGGCAAGGTTGGTTCAACATCCACAAATCAATCAATGTGTTATAATACATTAATAAAAGAAAGAATAAGAACCACATGATACTCTCAATAGATGCCAAAAAAGCATTTTACAAAGTACAGCATCCTTACTTGATCAAAACTTTTCAAAGGGGGGGCCTGGGTGGTTCAGTGGGTTAAGCCTCTGCCTTCGGCTGAGGTCATGATCTCAGGGTCTTGGGATTGAGCCCCATGTCGGGCTCTCTGCTCAGCAGGGAGCCTGCTTCCTCCTCTCTCTGCTTGCTTCTCTGCCTACTTGTGATCTCTCTCTCTGTGTCAAATAAATAAAATAAAATCGTAAAAAAAAAAAAAAAAAAAACCTCTTCAAAGTGTAGGAATAAAGGGTACATACCTCAATATCATTAAAGCCATCTATGAAAAACCCACAGCAATTATCATTCTCAATGGGGAAAATCTGAGAGCTTTTCTGCTAAGGTCAGGAACACAGCAGGGATGTTCATTATCACCACTGCTATTCAACATAGTACTAGAAGTGCTAGCCTTGGCAATTAGACAACAAAAAGAAATAAAAGGCATCTGAATTGGGAAAAAAGTCAAACTCTCACTCTTCACAGATGATATGATACTTTATGTGTAAAACCCAAAAGACTCCACCCCAAAACTGCTAGAACTCATACAGGAATTTAATAAACTATCAGGATATGAAATCAATGCACAGAAATCAGTTGCATTTCTATACATCGACAGCAAGACATAAGAAAGAGAAATTAAGGAGTCAATCCCATTTACAATTGCACCCAAAACCATAAGATACCTAGGAATAAACGTAACCAAAGAGGCAAAGAATCTATACTCAGAAAACTATAAAGTACTCATGAAAAAAATTGAGGAAGACAAAAAGAAATGGAAAAAATGTTCCATGCTCATGAATTGGAAGAACAAATATTATGAAAATGGCTATGCTATCTAAAGCAACTTACACATTTAATGCAATCCCTATCAAAATACCATCCACTTTTTTCAAAGAAATGGAACAAATAAAATGGATATGGAACCAGTAAAGACCCCGAATAGCCAGAGGAATGTTGAAGAAGAATGCCAAAGTTGGTGGCATCACAATTCCAGACTTTAAGCTCTATTACAAAGCTGTCCTCATCAAGACAGTATGGTACTGGCACAAAAACAGACACATAGATCAATGGAACAGAATAGAGAGCCCAGAAATAGACCCTCAACTCTATAGTCAGCTAATCTTCAGCAAAAAAGGAAAGAATGTCCAATGAAGAAAAGACAGTCTCTTCAACAAATGGTGTTGGGAAAATTGGACGGCCACATGCAGAAGAATGAAACTGGACCATTTCCTTACACCACACATGAAAATAGACTCAAAATGGATGAAAGACCTCAATGTGAGAAAGGAATCCATCAAAATCCTTGAGGAGAACACAGGCAGAAACCCCTTCAACCTCAGCCATGCAATTTCTTCCTAGAAATATTGCCAAAGGCAGGGGAGCAAGGGCAAAGATGAACAATTGGGACTTCATCAAGATCAAAAGCTTTTGCACAGCAAATGAAACAGTCAACAAAACCAAAAGAAAACTGACAGAATGGGAGAAGATATTTGCAAATGACATATCAGATAAAGGGCTATCCAAAATCTATAAAGAACTTATCAAACTCAACACCCAAAGAAAAAATAATCTAATCAAGAAATGGGCAGAAGACATGGACAGACATTTCTGCAAAGAAGACATCCAGATGGCCAACAGACACATGAAAAAGTGTTCCATATCACCTGGCATCAGGGAAATACAAATCAAAACCACAGTGAGATACTACCTCACACCAGTCGGAATGGCTAAAATTAACAAGTCAAGAAACAACAGATGTTGGTGAGGATGTGGAGGAGGGGAACCCTCCTACACTGTTGATGAGAATGCAAGCTGGTGCAGCCACTCTGGAAAACAGCATGGGGGTTCCTCAAAAAGTTGAAAATAGAGCTACCCTATGACCCAGAAATCGCACTACTAGGTATTTACCCTAAAGACACAAATGTATGGATCTGAAGGGGCACATGCACCCAAATTTTTATAGCAGTAATGTCCACAATAGCCAAATTATGCAAAAACCTAGATGACCATCAACAAATGAATGGATAAAGAAGATGTGGTCCATATACACAATGGAATACTATGCAGCCACCAAAAGAAATGAAATCTTGCCATTTGCAACAATGTAGATGAAACTAGAGGGTATTATTCTGAGTGAAATAAGTCAATCAGAGAAAGACAATTATCATATGATCTGTGTGATATGAGGAATTTGAGAGGCAGGGTAGGGGTTTGAGGGATAGGAAAGAAAAAAATGAAACAAGGAGGGATTATGAAGGAGACAACCATAAGAGACTTTTAACAAAACAAACGGAGGTTTTCTGGGGGATGGGGGGTAAGGAGACGGTGGTTGGGTTATGGACATTGGGAAGGGTATGTGTTATGGTGAATGCTGCGAAATGTATAAGCCTGATGTTTCACAGATCTGTACCTCTGGGGCAAATAATACATTATTTGTTAATAAAAATAATTTTTTAAAAAATGGAAAAAACTTTTAAAGGCTTTTGTTGTGATGCTATATGACCAAGATTGGAGCAAAACTTCCATCCTAGGAAGGAAATAATCTCAAACATGAATGAATCATCCTGAGTGTCTAGTTGGGCCAAATTCATGCCACACATATTACACAAGACACTACAGGCTGTGGAGATGCTGTGGGAAAGGAAGCCCTTTGTCCACAGAGCTGGCATTCCAGTAAAACAGAAAGGACTCTGGGCCTGGGAGCATCTCCAGGGGAAAGTCAGAGTCCAAAGAAAGAATCCAGTAACTTCAAAAACAAGCTGGGATAAAAGTCAAAGGTAAATGTACATGTGGGGGATGACTCCAGGTTCAAATCTGTGCAGCAACCAAGTAGACCTTTATTTCCCTAGAGAAGGTGGGCGGGATGGGGGGGGAGGTTCTCAATAATCAAGGGAATCTCAACTCCATGGTCTTCTCTCTATGTCTGTCATACTCCATGTAGGCTTTTGAGATGGAACTGGTCTTATGTCTCAGGAGAGATGGTCATCTGCAGGAAGGATCTGATCCGAAAAATCTGTGGTATTCCCTTCCTGATTACAACCCCTACCACAGTTCTCCTGATCCAATCCAGGCACAGGGTTTAAGATCACAAAATGGCTCTTTTGACACCTTGTGGGGCATCTGTTGATTTAGGTTTCCAATGTTGAAAAACAAGCTCTTGAATGCTAAATTTGTAAAACTAAACTTAAACATTTGGTAGCAGGAATAACGAAGGTCCCATTGTAATCTTAACTCTCGTCTGGGTGCATATTAGGTTCAAAATCCATAACCATACACACAAAGCCCAAGTTAGGAAGACATAAATCAAGAGTCCATGTTGAAGGCCAATCAGTTTCTTGTTAGAGTCCTGGGATTGAGTCCCACATCAGGCTCCTTGCTCAGTAGGGGGTCTGCTACTTCCTCTGCCTGCCCCTGCTTCTGCTCTCTCCCTGACACATAAATAAATAAAATTAAGAAAGAAAGAAAGAAAGAAAGAAAGAAAAAGGAACTCAGGCAGGCAGGCAAGAGAAACCAGAACCATCCACAGTAAGGCTATGCAACACATATTTATGATACGCTACTGCTGATAACAAATACTGTTTGCTGTTTTTATCCAGTTGTTCCCTTCTATCATCCTAGGACACAAGGATATGGAGACAAGAGCCAGTGGAGTGAAAGAAGAGAACTTGGGACTTTGGTGTGAATGTCCCATGAAGCACCTACTACATGACCTGGGTCAAATTACACAGTCACTCTAAGCTTCAACCTTCAAACCTATAAAACAGATATTAATAACTATCTCATAGGATTTTCATATAGAACAAATGAGATTCTTTCTCTCTCTCTCTCCATAAACACACACACACAGTCACACACACACACACACAGAGTCACACACACAGCCACTGGTTAACCAATTCCCATTCTGTTAGCTCAGAATCCTGTGTGTACTTGAGCATAAGAAACTCTGTAAGTAGTTGTTATAAATTTACCCTCTCTATTAAACTGAGAGCTCACTGGGGACAGAACATGTATCTTTTTATCTTTCAGTCACAAGGGTTCGGAACGTTCTTGGCATAGAGTAGGTACTTGAAAACATGTTCTTTTCCAACTCTGCTTTTCTGACTTTCATTGTTCATGTCACAAGGGCCCCTGTCTCCGTTGGAGAAAGGAAGCGAGAACAAGAGAAAGACGACACCCAAGTCCCCATGTTACGAGGGTGCACGTGAAAAATCCTTTTCCCACAAATGATGTGACAATCAGAGGTCTGCTATTTCTAGTGTCTGCTTGTCCTTGTTTTGTGCTCACTCTCCTAAGAAATAGTATCGTAGTTCTCAGAGACTGGGTCAAGCAGCTATGAATGGATAGAAGGCATCTTAGTGTGAATGGAAAAAGTGGGAGAGAAACGAGGAAAAAAATCTACTTCCCCGTTTCCCAGGAGCCAACAGAGAGGCAGAGAGGAGCCTCCTCCTTCCATGGGACTTGGTAGGTGGCTGGTATCTAAGGATTCTGGGTTTGGGGAAAGGAAGAGTGTCTGGAGTAGCAGGTGGAGTGAGGGGGGTGGGGTGACAGAGAAGCGGGTTCCTGAAGGCACAGAGGAAGTGGGTAGAGGAAGTGTCAGCACGCATAGAGTTGGGGACTGAGCTGGCTGGTTGACAGGGGAGGTAAGGGGCATTCCCTGCCTAAGTGTAGGCTTCCTTTAATCAAAAAGACAGGAAGTCAGGGATGCCTGGGTGGCTCAGTCAGTTAAGTCTTGTGATCCTGGGGTCCTGGATGGACCTTCTCAACAGGGAGCCTGCTTCTCCCTCTCCCTCTGCTGCTCCCTCTGCTTGTGCTCACTCACTGGCTCTCTCAAATAAATAAATAAATAAAGTCTTAAAAAAAAAAAAAAAAGTCGGTGGGGAGAGGAAGTCCAAAGTCAGGAGAAATACAAGCATGTTGCCTCCAAAAACTTTCTTCTCCGGAAGTGCTGGTTTTTTCTCCCCACCCCACCCCCCACTGAAATTGACCTCAAAAACAGAGATGTTTCTTTGCAAACTGTAGCTTTCCATTCTAACTCTGCAATTCACAAATGGAGCTCTGCCTTATGGATTGACAGATCTTTTAAAGGGTCATAAACATTTTCGTCCCTTGATATTTAATGTGTAATTCAAATTTTATATTTGGTTAGAATATATAATTCAGATTCACAAGATTGACAGTTCATGATACATAACCTGACGGATGGGGCCATCTTTAACGCTGATCACTGATTTTTGAAAAATACCTTTCCCGGCTCATTCTCAAATAACTCCATTCTCAAATTAGTTATTAACAGACTCTGGCCTCAAATGATACACTCTCCCTTTCAAGGTCCTTCGGAATTGACCCCCACCTCCTCTGACACTGCTACCTCCCATTCCAGCCACACAGGATTAGTGGAGGTAGGCAAACATCATCTTTTTTTTTCTCTTTTTTTCTTTTTTTAAATTTTTTTAAAGTAGGCCCCATGCCCAGTGTGGGGCTTGAACTCACGACTCTGAGATCGAGTCGTATGCCCTACTGACTGAACCAGCCAGGTGCCAGCCCACAGACATCATCTTGACAGCTATAACTTGAAAAGTCCCTCTGCTTCTTGTGCCTCTGGCAAATTGAGTGTACCTCTAAGGCTATCCTCAAAGGTCTTTGGAAGCTCTGTGAGGCTCTCCCTGACTATTCTAATGATGCTTAGGAAGAGACAAGTTTTTCTCCGCTCTTGATTTATTACTTGTTCTCTAGATGAGAGACTTTCTGATTTCAAATGATGGGGCTATAATGTTTAGATAATACATACCCTGAAGGGTGGTACACAAGTTCTTTTTCTGGATAAATACATCATTCATTGATTTAAATTACAAAAACCATGCATAGTAAGTGCCAGGCTGCATGTCTTGCTGGGTTTAGGCAAAAGAGGAAAAAGGCCTAGCTCTTCATCTTATGGCTAGCACAGTTTCATAGAAGATGAGTAAACAGATGAGGGAATGGAAAATCATAATATGAGGAGGCAAGTACTATGACAGAGAAAAGCAAAAGGAGCTACGTAATGATATGGAAGGAATGAGTCCCAAGCAGAGAGGCCAGAAAGAAAGAGAAGGTAGCTTGAGCAGCAGAGTCCTCAGGGTGAGGGCAACAGGGGTGGAGGGGGCAGTGGCTGGGCTCCCATTTCTCTGGGACATGCGTGGAGCACACACTCTGATGATGGGAGGCTGTGCAGTTGAACACCGCGCAGGCAGAGAGAGGACAGAGCTGACCATATGGGAGCAAGATGGGGGCTTTGGGTCTTGTTCTGAAAAAGTGACAGCAGGTGACCCCCTCTTCTGTATACCTGGGGGCTGTAAGGTGGTGATGGGAAGGGGGAGACCTCTTAGGACCGTGATTAAGACATGTGAGAAATGATAAAGGCCTAAGGAAGGCAGTGGCACCGAGAGTGAAGATGAGAGGGCCAATCCAAAGGAGCTACTTTCAGGGTTCTCTCTGTCAAACTTAATGCCAGGTTGGATGTGGGGGTGAAGAGACACCGGGTTTGTTTCTGACTCGGAGCGCCTGCTACTGCCAAACCAGAGGAGGAAGGGCAAATTCAGCGGGTGAGAATAGGAAAGGTCTGAGGTTAGTTGGGACTTGTTTAAGATCTTGGGCTGGGGGACATTCAAGGAAGAATTTCCAGATGACTGAGGACCGTATGTATCTGGAATATAGTAGAGACAATTTGATTAAAGACAAGAATATTGGAAAAGCCAGCATGCACATGGTAGCTGAGTTCTATTTACAAGCAAAAAGAAGGATAGATAGAATAAGAAGTAGGTCTTCTTAGCAATGACTAATCTATTAAGAGGTATTCAGAAATCAAAACCCTACATTTTGTCTTGCCAATGAATTCCCAAGCTCTACCCCTCACCCTCAAGCTCCCATCACAAATTCCCCAAGCAAATACAAGCCCAAACCTCAAGAACATAGACAAGGTCAAAGCATGGGCTTTACCACTTCTACACTGTAACACTTCACCACTGTACCTTCATCACTATAGAAAGTGCCCTGGTGAGTGAGGCTGGACCACTGATGCTCTAAGGCCAGAGGCAGACAGAAAGGATCTACAATGTTTCAAGTAGGCTGAGAAGGTTGTTTAGTCCATTTGCCCTAAACTGAAACACAGGTCTCAGTTCTCTGTATCTGACCACTCCAATGGCAAGAAAAAGTGCATCGAAGGTAAAGTAGACTGAAGTAAACAAGAGGACAAAGTAGGGACCTTTCCCATGATCTACAGTAGAAACCGTCTAATCCAGGCACCAAGGAATTCTCGGGATAAGGTATTTCCCTGGCAGTAATGGCTCTAAATCCACATCACTCCCAGTCTCATGGGAGGAAGAGAGGGACTGTATAAGGGTAATAATCAAGAGATACATATAGAGAGAATCCCCTGCACCTGGATCTAATAAATGTTATTACCCTTGACCCGTTTCATCACCCCTCTTCCTTGGGGATGAAGCTAGGAGTTAGAGGTTATAAAGACTTGCTGAGAGCTCCCCAATGAACCCAAAAGGCCAAAAATAGGACCCTGATACATAACTAAATTTTAGGGGCCAACAAAATAAGAGGAATGTTTAAGGAGGTCCATGAGAAGGAAGGGGTAGAGGAAAAAAACAGAAGGGGATGTGTGCCTCCAGAAGTGATGGGAGGACAGAATTTAGGAAGAGCAAGTGGTCAAGAGAGCAAAATGGGATTGGGTATGCCTAGAAGGATCATAAATGGCCTCCATGGAAGAGGTTTGCAGCAGAGGCACGCAGGATCAGGAGCAGTGGCGTGTAGGAATTCACACGATCGGCAGATACGCTAAGATCTGCATGGTTTAGAGCAGGAGCTGAGAATTCTACTTTCACATGACAGCGAGCCAGCAGTCCTTGGAACTGGCTAATGGCCAAGTTATAACAGAATTCTCAGCTAAGTAAGAAGGTACCTCAATAACATGGTCTTTGCTTAGTTAGTGCCCAGATGGCTCACTTGAGTTTCTGACCACCAGATGGTGAAGTATCACAAGTGCTCTACTTTCCGATGAGCTGTGAACCTATACATTCTCCTTTCCTGCTCACCAGTTGGACAAATGTGGGTTAGTATTTCTTTTGGAACTGTAGCTGAATAAACTTTTTATCTTAAATCTCATTCTAAACAAAGATGGGGAGATAAAAGAATGCCCCCACCTCCCCACATAGGACCTCAAATTTAACATGTCCAAAACCGAACTCACACACATACATACACACACACCAGCAAAGAGGCAGAAAGAGATGGAGAAAGAACAAATTACGCCATCTGGTATTAGATTAAAATAAAACACCTATACTAAAATTATATTAATGAATTTTGCTGGATGATTTGAATACTAGATTCAAGTCCTGGCTGTGTCGCTTACCAGCTACGGGTTGTTGGCAAAGTACTTAATCTCTCTGTTTCTGTTTCCTTTTTGGTAAAATGGGATGGTAATTATGATAGCTAACTCACAGAATTTTAAGAATTTAAATATAAGAACACATCTAGCATGGTTCGTGGTACACAGTCAGGGCTCAGCAAATGCTATCTACTATGATTATTATGAAGCTTCAGAATCTGCCAGGGTTTCTAGTTAACCATTATGACTGTCAATAGCCATGACAGCCTATGTACCGGGTCAAGGTCATTTGCACTAATAAAACACACATTCGCAGAGACATCCATACATATGCATATACATAACAAGAATGCTTCTCCAAACAGGCAGTCTCCACATTATGAAGAGCGTCAATCTAAAAATATATTGATAAGAATGTTTTTTGATCTTGGAAATGTTTTTTTCCCCCTCACAGAAACAATGACTATAATAAAGTATTCGCAGAATTCTAGGACCCAAATTAACTTTTAAATGATGACACTTCTGAAAATATAATAAAATGAAGTGAAAACATTCAAGCTGCAAGGGAATTAGCAGATGCTGGGAATATATTGGTCCAAGATCTATTCTAGCTCCCTTCTAGTTAGCAAGAGATTGGAGAGTTAAAATTTGGGGGAGGGGGGACACAACTCCAAGACACTCTTGTAACTAGGGTTTCAGGCAAGACTTAGTTTCCACCAATCAGAGGATCTTCCATGAAATTTTGATGTCAAATAGTAAGTCACATGGAGAGAGAAGCAGAGTGTGGAGCATACCCCCCCGCCTTCTGCCAGAGACTGTGTTGTTCCTGAATTAGGCTCTTCCTGGCTAAGCAGTCACTGCTGCTTTCCTAGGGCAGCAGGGGAAGCAGAACTCTGGTAGCAATAGCTTCTTTACCATTTCCTGCAGAGTCAGTGGCAGCCTTGGAGGAAGACAGTGGAAAGGTTCTGTAATCGCTTCCCGACCAAGCAGAGTAAATAGAGTCCTGGACAGGAATCCAAGCACAGCTTAGGCAAATCAGACTTACTGAGATCCCTGCATAACAGCGATCTATGCTAATTATCCCTGCAGCTCCTTCTTCCACTTCAGAGCCCATGGAAACCCAACAATATTTATAAAACAACTTTTTATAAAGAACCACATGGGATTGGGCAGGAGAGGAAAAGGCAGAGGAACAAAGAGGTATTTCAGAGATAGAAAAGGAGCAGAAGCAGCTAGGTGCATGTACTGACTGTAATGCAGCTAATTGAAAGACAGGCACTTTCTGTACAGAAATACTCAAGAAGATCAGGTGATGGGGATTAAGAGTACAGTTCATCATGATGAGCACTGAGTAATGTATATAATCATTGAATCACTATGTTGTGCACCTGAAACTAACCTGGAATTTAACACTGGAATTAAAACCCTGGAATTAAGCTTTTAAAAATGTAAAAAAAAAAAAAAATTCTTTATTGGGGCAGCAGGATGGCTAAGTTGGTTGAACATCTGCTTTTGGCTCAGGTCATGATTTCAAGGTCCTGGGATCGAGCTCCGCATCAGGTTCTCTGCTTGGCCTCTCTGCCTGCCTGTGATATCTCTCTCTCTCTCTCTCTGTCAAATAAATAAATAAAACCTTAAAAAATAAAAATAGACACTTTTAAAACGTCAAGATCCTTGGATTCCATCTGAGTTAACTTAATCAGAACCTACAGAGAGTGGCATGTAGGGATCTGGGAGTCATGCTGGGGAGTGAGGTTGGAGAACCAGTGTAATAATTGGGCATAAACAGAGAGCAAGTTTCAAGTGTTTTACTACTATTCACTTCCTGAGATAATTTAGAACCTGAAGGGAGAATGAACACCTTACCTCGGACACGGGTCTCCTTTTAGCTTGTAGTTACGGATGTTGAGCCCAAGCAAGATTGGCTGCCAGATGACATCTCCACATTGAAGACGACAGGCCCCCTTGGGTGTGCCCATCCCAGCCAGAGGGCCTGATGCCGCCGTTGTCCCACCTGACAGGGAACCACCAATGTCAAGTGAAATTCAATGGCTGACTCCAATGACTAAATCCCATCTGCCTGATCAGTGGTTCTAGACAGGTATGGTGTAGATAGGTAGTTTGCGCTCAGTTATTGAGAGAAAATCACGGTCAGATCCTCAGCTGCTGCAGTGAACACCTTGCATTTGAATGAGCCTGTTTTAAATAACAAACATTTACAGTAAATTTGGAAATAGAATCACTCAGAACAGTAAATGTCGATCATGTAAAAATCCCAAATGGTCTGTGAACCACTATATTCAAATGAACGCAGGCCGCAGGTTTCCATGTTTGAAAACCAGCTCACCTCCTTCACACAGTCCAGACCCCAACAAAGGCAGCTTCACCTCCTGGGGTGCCCAACCACTCCCCCCTTTTTTGTCTGCCTGCCTTTCAGTCTTCACCAAAAGTAGGAGCTTAGATCAAAGGCCTTATTTATTTTTTTTTTAATAAGAAAAAGGCTTATAAAAAGTTAAGGAAAACTGCAAAAATAGAACAAGATCATATAGCACCTTCCTTCAACTTTTTTTTTAAGATTTGTTTATTTGACAGAAAGATAGAGATCACAAGTACGCAGAGAGGAAGGCAGAGAGAGAGGGAGAAGCAGGCTCGCCACCCAGCAGGGAGCCAGATGCCGCTGGGCTTGATCCCAGGACCCTAGTACCAGGACCTGAGCTGAAGGCAGACGCTTAACCGACTGAGCCACCCAGGCACCCCCTTCCTTCAACTTTCAGTGTTGAAATCACTCGGTATTTTGAGCAAAAACTGAGTGCATATGCCAAGATGAGAATTTCAACTGGAAATATAAAAGGAAACAGACTCATATTTCTTGAGCATTTTCTGCGGGTCAAGCACTTCCACAGGGAAGGAGGGAGGACCGTGCACGTGACACAGAAATGGAAGCTACCAGAAGATGAGCAACTTGTCATGGGACACACAAGATGTAAAGCCAGGATTTGGACCCATGACTGTCTGGACCCTTTCACCATGAGCTCTGTCATTATTGTTTTAAAAAAAAAAAAAGTTTACTTAGCACATTTCATTTAGAGATACAGATATCTAAATATACAGTTAACATGACTTGCAGATAAGCTCAGTTCTTCGCCGTGTACTGGAAAAAGCACATATTCCCAGAAGGGAGACGAAAATAGTTGCATCCCTCAGAGTCTCTCAGAAGGCAGGAAAAAGACACGGAGTCTGAGGAACTTTCCGTGGGGAGCAAGGGACGCCAGAAGGTGGACCGAAACATTGAGAAGAAAGTATTCTTTTGACCGCTAGGCGGCTGAACAGCGCCTTCCTGTACAGTTCAGAGTGGGGAAGGTCAGTGCAGGGCCCCAGGCAGGCTGCCCTACTTCCTAACTGTGAACTTGGGCCCCGGGGCTTCACCTTGGTCAACTAGCCAAAAGGAAACAGAAATATGTACTTCGTACAGTGTGAGATTTCAAGTAGATGAAAAAGGTGAGGTGCTTAGCACAGTGCCTGAGGCTGAGCGTCTGATTAATCATTGATAACTCCATATTAATGGCTCAGGAAAAAGACACATTGTTTCCCCACCCTTTTACGCAGGCCCCGAATCTTCTTCAGTAAGGGCTGAAGTCAGCCTCTGGTCTGGACTGCTCATGGGTTGGTTCCATCCCTTAAACACGGCTACCCCCTGTTCACGGAACTGAGGGAAACCCTTTCATTGGCTTGCACCACAATTTCTCTGCAGAGAAAATGATCTTTGCCTACAAAAATACCCTAATGCTTGCTGCTTGAGATAGAAAAGGTACGGTTCAGGGAGACATGGTGAAAGAGAGGCAAGGAAGGAAAACCTGGCTGAGGAAATGTAGGATTTTGAGTTGAGGGATGGCAAGGAGGAGAAAGAGGAGGGAGGGGGAGGTGAAGAAAGGGGAGGAGGGAGGAGGAGGGGGAGAGAAAGGGGATGGGGGGGTCGGGTGCAGGAAGGGAGAGGGAGGAGGCCTGGGCCTGCTGCGCACCGGCACAGGAATGCAGTCAACTAGGAATGCCTGGTGGCAAAGTGACTTCACATGGTTTAAGAACGAGGATGCTTTAATATTCCACTTAAATGTTTTGCTGGGATAGAAGCCCTCCCCTGTGGCCTGCAGGTCTTCGTTATGGAACAGCTCCTTGTGGGAGTGAACTGCGAAGGAAGTGGGGGAGGGGGGCAAGTTAAGGAAAAAGGCTTGAGCTCCCCTCTAGGTCAACAAGGAACACGCAGGAAAAGGCAGTTGTGGGAGGTAAGACTCAGTGAGGTCAAGAGTTGAACCGGGAAGCACTGCCCATGAAAACAGTTTAGAGAATGTGCAGCAGTCTGGGAGATGGCATTGGAACCTTGCGGGAGATAGGAAAGGGGGGCTAGAGACAATTTTATTTAAATTTCAAAGGACAGAGAAGCCTCAGAGACAAGGGGTGACCTCAGCTACCCTCTGAGTTACACTAGCATTTCCAGATGGGAGGGAGGGGGAGGAGATAAGACTGCGCGGTGGTAAGTGGGATGGTGGAAAGCAGTCCTTTTCAAAGCCTGTTTGTATTTCACAGAGAAACTCTTCAAAAGAAACATGACTTGGAAGTCCATTGTGAAAACAGATAAAAGAATATCTATTCAGCTTGGTGTGTGCACATGCGTGTGTGTGTGTGTGTGTGTGTGAGAGAGAGAGAGAGAGAGAGAGAAGAGAAGGGGGGCACAGCCCCATTGACCTGCTCCCTCCACCGTCGACTTTCCAGTCCCTCTTAGAGCCACTCTTGTGAGGGTGGGCGAGGGGAGGGGGTGGGAGGCTCCCACCCCAGTTTTAAGGCCACATATAACAGCGCATCTGCCTATTTTTCAAAGACGGAGCACATTCAGGAATACCCGGCTGGCTCAAGTCCGCTGACCATGTGACTCTTGATCTCGGGGTCATGAGTGCAACCCCCATGTTGGGCATAGAACCTACTTAATAAATAAATAAACAAGAAATAAGGAAATACACAAGAGGAGCATATTAGTTATGCATACAAGGTCTCCAATCAGATTGTCTTTACCCACTGAGTCTAGGCAAATTACCTTAACCCTTTTTTTGCTCTTCATATATGTGTATAAAAGACCTCACAGGATTATTGGTATCAGGAAATGCAGTGTTACATGTCAAGTACCGTGAGAAGACTTAGCACAGAATAAATAACGCTAACTATTATTGTTACTTTAATATACTTCCTTGGTAATGAAATAATGTGTAGATATTAGATAATCAAGTAATTTCCAGGTTGGTAGTTACCCCGAAGAGGTCTTGCTGGAGAGGGAAAGAGGATGGGCCACAGCAGGAGGAAGCTACTGGGGAGAAACATCAGGGTTGGTGGGGGGCTCTGGGGGAGCCTCAGACTGAGAGGAAAGTGATGGGCAGGGGAAGGAAGGCTCTCCAACTCAGAAAAGAAACCACTATGATCATTCCAAGTCAGAGGGCATCTGAGTGAAAACACACAACTAAGTGAGTCCACTCACGGGGGAACTCAAATCTGTTGGACTGATTTCCTTCAAACCACATGCTCTTTTTTTAGTATTTTGGTCCAAGGACCTTTAAGTATCATTGGCAGAATTGAGGTGACTAAAACATCCCAACCCAGTGCGCAGAAGGGTATGGTATCCTAAGGCAGGAGGCAGAGCAAGATGCCAGCAAAAAAGAAATACTCACAGTTCTACTGTTCCAGCTGTATTCTCAAAGGAGAGCCAATATCAGGAATTTCAAAGTTCCCTACAAAACATCATTTTCTCCTCTGCCACCTTGCAAAACTCTATATTACCCACTGGAATGTGTGTGTGTGTGTGTGTTCCCAAAACTTAAAAGACCCCTATTATCAGGGAAAATGATCTTCTAACAGAGGCCAAATGCTGAAATAGTGCATAGTTTCTACCAAAAAAAAAAAAATTCTTGGAATTGTATCACTTTTAATAAAATTTATTAACTTAATCATTTTCTATAAAAGGAGATGTTAAAAAGTAGAGGGAGTATAAAAATGATTTGTGGAGGCTCATAAAGCAATAAATTGTCCTTTGTAGAATGCAGGGGATGAGAGGGAAACAGCTTGCTTGTCCGTACAGTGGCCACGTGAAATCCAGGGCAGAGTCCGGTTCCCCAGAACCCACACTGTTCCAAGGCTGCCTGGGCAATTGTGTCTTGTGGGGTATGCATCTGGGGACAAAGTTTGGCATCTTGGGGCAAGCTGAAACAGAGGAGCATGGCTGACACATTTTTGGAAAGAAAAATAAGAAAGTAGTTTCTAAGACTTGGGAAGAGAGCCACAGTAAGACTCAGCAGTCCCTGGCATGGGGAAGCGGGCAAAGGGAGAAAGAGAGTTAAAAGCCTGAAGGATAATAAAGTGTAGCCTTCCCTTGTGGAACCAAGGAGTGGTTCCATATGTCTTTATTGGCAGGAAGGTTTCTAGAAAATCCTGTTATCAAGCATCAGAGAGTTTGGACAGAGATCAAATGAATCGCCCAAGGTCACACACTGTGTCAGAGCAGACCCAGAGTTAGAACTCATAGCCCTCAAGTTTCTAGTCTATTGCTTGGCTCCTTAAACCACAAATGCTTGTCAAAGAAGTCTCCCTAGAGCTGAGGCAACACAGCTGGAGAGTATTAACCCCAAGTTTCAAACAGACAGGATTTCACTGGATCACAGATCTGTAACCTTTTTCAGTGGATACACAGGGAAAGCTGGTGTGCAAAGGAAGACTGGGCAGGGATGGCGGAGGAAACAGGGAGGTTAAAGCAGGTGACCGGATCTCCCCATCCAACAAACCATCACCCTCAACACACACACACACACACAATTGGCTGATAAATTAAAAAATACTTGTCTGCAAGAAGAATCATTGTTTTAGAATAAGTCACTGGTGTGTGTGTGTGTCTGTGTGTGCATGTGTATGTGTGCATTTTCATTAAACCCTGAAAAAAGACTTCAACTAGATCAGTAATTAGATATGATTAATTAGAAGATGAGCAAAACAAAGTGAAACAAAACAGGAGGGTAGTGAAGTCTAAGATCATTGGAGAAAGTACTTTCTATCTTCTGATGATCTTATATTCCTGGATTTGCAACCTTTGTTATCCATTAACTCCATTGAGAACGTAATTAAAGCTGTGGTCCCCCCCCCCCGCCCCGGAAATTGCTTATGGACCCATACTCCAAAATTTAGAATTAAAATTTCAGGAGTTCCAAGATTGGAAGTCAAAGGACCCCTTGTATGAGCAGCCTTGTTGTAAGCAGCTCTGCAGTGCTCAGAGGAAGGTATGAATGGTGTTGACTGGTCCGCGGCTTCTAAAAACCTGTCCATAAGCCAACTGCCTCAAGACCACATAGGATACTTGTTAAAAATGCAGACATCTGGAGCGCCTGGGTGGCTCAGTGGGTTAAAGCCTCTGCCTTAAGCTCAGGTCATGATCCCAGGGTCCTAGGATCGAGCCCCACATCTGGCTCTCTGCTCAGTGGGGAGCCTGCTTCCCTTCCTCTCTGTCTGCCTCTCTGTCTACTTGTAATCTCTGTCTGTCAAATAAATAAAATCTTTAAAACAAACAAACAAACAGACATCTGAGTATCTTCCAGATCCTAGAGAATCTAAATTTGGAGATCTATAAAGGTGGGGCAGGTACCAAGGAACTAGCATTTTAACAAATGTCCCCGTTGATTCAGACACACAGTCAGATTTGGGAACCACTGCCTTGGATAACTGCTTGGTGATGGCTGTTAACTACTTGGAAACCAAATGTGATAAAGGTAAACAAATGTTGGGAGAGGAGGATGTAAGAATAGTGACATATTTTCCAACCCTAATTTGGGACCAATGGTCTAACAATGGCAAAAAATATTTGACATCTGGCCCATCCTAGGAAATCTGGGACATATGGTCATTGTGATATAAGATGAAAAATGTCTGAGAAATCACTGCTTTAAAGATAAGATGACCAGATGGTCTACATTAAGATGGAAAGTTCCATCATTTCATTTCACATCCTGCATCTCTGATTTTCTCTTGCTTGTTACCTTCTCCTCAAGCTATTCAACCACCCTTCTTCCTTTTATCTCCAAATTTCTCCAACTGCTCCATATGTCAGGAAACCTCACTCTAGCCCCTTCTGAACAGCCTAAGGGCTGGCTCACTGGCCAAGACCAGCCTCCCCTGCTCTGTAGGCAAAGGTTCTAGAGAATTAACCTAGCTCCTTCTCCTTAGGTACCTATGTCCACCCACTTCACCCTTCAGCCTCTGTCCTCTCCAACTACAGGCTGGGGAGCAAAATGCAGCTTAGCATCTCCAGCTGATGCTCAGAGGATCCACATTAGCCCATTTTTTGTCTCTGATCCATACAAGGAGAAAGAAGGAAAAAAAAAAAAACAAAGTAACAAACATGGAAAAACTCCCTGTTCAACAGCATTCTTTCTATTGCATTCCCTGGGCTATCATTGCTGACTTCCTTGTGTATCTTCATTTTCTTGCTTTCCATTTATTTCTCCACTTGCTCGGGTAATAAACAGAATAGCAAACATGTATATAATATGTATTACACATATAAATAAGTAAATATGATAAAAATGTCTTAGAAGATAGAATGAATAAAAACACGCAATAAATTGTTGGTGCTTACTTCTAGAACTGTTTTACTGTTTCAGAATAGCAAAAGGAAACAGACTGCAAAATACAAAACATACTCCTCACTATACTTACCATAGTGGTCTGCCATATGATGTATACTGAAAATAGATGCTGAATTAAATAAAAAAGTTTAAAGACTGATAAGAGAAAGAGCTCACGGAGGCTCTGTCCACCCCAAAATACAAGTTTCGCCCAGTATTTTGCAATCTTGCTCCTCTTGTTACTTAGCTAACAGTGAGTGAGGCAACCCTGTAAAATAATACCAGCGATCTGTGTTTGAAATCCTTATTTTTATTGTTAATGTCGTTAGCATAGCCATTAATGAAGTCCCATGTCATCTAAGTTATCTCGCATAAATTTCTTCTAAAATTTTGTGAAGTAGGTACTAGCTCCCCACACCCTACAGAGATGGAATATAGGCTCAGAGAGGTCAAATATCTTGAGCAAAGGCACATAAATTGAATGCGTCCAACCAGGGTTGCGCTGGTAAATGTTTACCAACCAGTTCTTTGGGGTCAGGGAAGAGTTCTTTAATATCTGCTGGTTCCCATGATATAAATACTCCCAGTAAGGGATCTCAGGCTGCCAAGGAGATGTCACAGAGCACAGAACTGGGAAGGGGATGGGCACGGTGACATCTGAGCTGTGGCATGGGATCCCATACACAACTGTTTGAATCCCAGCCAGCCTTATTCAGAGAGTGGAATAGTCATCCACTGCACCATTCCTGTGATCCTATGAATATGGAAATTGACACTGGCCATGTCTCTCTCCTGACGCTACCAAACAATTTGTAGGAATCGGATTATTTTTTCATTTATTGAAAAGGTAAAACATAGAGGAAGGGCACCCAATTATACAGTTGTTACTGTGTAAGATTAGAATCAAAAGTGAAGGGAGGAGGAGTCAAGATGGCGGAGAAGTAGCAAGCTGAGACTGCTTCAGCTAGCCGGAGATCAGCTAGATAGCTTATCTAAAGATTGCAAACACCTGAAAATCCATCGGCAGATCGAAGAGAAGAAGAACAGCAATTCTGGAAACAGAAAAACAACCACTTTCTGAAAGGTAGGACCGGCGGAGAAGTGAATCCAAAGCGACGGGAAGATAGACCCCGGGGGGAGGGGCCGGCTCCCGGCAAGCAGCGGAGCAACCATGCACAAAATCAGGACTTTTAAAAGTCTGTTCCGCTGAGGGACATCGCTCCAGAGGCTAAACCGGGGCGAAGCCCACGCGGGGTCAGCGTGGCCTCAGGTCCCGCAGGGTCACAGAAGGATCGGGGGTGTCTGAGTGTCGCAGAGCTTGCGGGTATTGGAACGGGAAAGCCGGCTACAGAGACAGAGCCGACAGTAAGCTCGCAGCTCCGTGTTACCTTGAACCGGTCGCAGGCTCGGTGAGCTCAGAGCGCGGCCGGAGGTCAGGCAGACGGGAGTAACTGGGCGCTGTTCTCTGAGGGCGCACTGAGGAGTGGGGCCCTGGGCTCTCGGCTCCTCCCGGCCGGAGACCAGGAGGCCGCCATTTGTATTCCCGTCCTCCGGAACTCTACGGAAAGCGCTCAGGTAAGAAAAGCTCCTGAAAGCAAACCCGAGCGGATTACTCACCCCGGCCCTGGGTAAGGGCGGTGTAATTCCGCCTGGGGCAAAGACACTTCAGAATCACTACACCAGGCCCCTCCCCCAGAAGATCAACAAGAAATCCAGCCGAGACCAAGTTCACCTACCAAGGAGTGCGGTTTCAATACCAAGGAGAGCAGCAGAATTCCAGAGGAGGAGAAAGCCAAACACGGAACTCATGGCTTTTTTCCTGTGATTTTTTTTAGTCTTGCAGTTAATTTAATTTTTTCTTTTTCATTTTTTTTTTTTTCTCACCTTCAGGTAAAATTTTTTTTAACTGTTACCTTTTTCTTTTTTAACGATTTTTTACTAGTTTATCTAATATATATATTTTTTCTTTTTTACATTTTTCTTAGGTATTTTCTTTTTTAAAAAATTCTTTTCTTTTCTTTTCTTTTTTTTTTCTTTTCTTTTTGTTTTTTTTTTCTTTCTTCCTTTTTGAACCTCTTTTTATCCCCTTTCTCCCCACTCACGATTTTGGATCTCTTCTAATTTGGTTAAAGCATATTTTCCTGGGGTTGTTGCCACCCTTTTAGTATTTTACTTGCCCCTTCATTTACTCTTATCTGGACAAAATGACAAGACGTAAAAATTCAACACAAAAAAAAGAACAAGAGGCAGTACCGAAGGCTAGGGACCTAATCAATACAGACATCGGTAATATGTCAGATCTAGAGTTCAGAATGACAATTCTCAAGGTTCTAGCCGGGCTCGAAAAAGGCATGGAAGATATTAGAGAAATCCTCTCGAGAGATATAAAAGCCCTTTCTGGAGAAATAAAAGAACTAAAATCTAACCAAGGTGAAATCAAAAAAGCTATTAATGAGGTGCAATCAAAAATGGAGGCTCTCACTGCTAGGATAAATGAGGCAGAAGAAAGAATTAGTGATATAGAAGACCAAATGACAGAGAATAAAGAAGCTGAGCAAAAGAGGGACAAACAGCTACTGGACCACGAGGGGAGAATTCGAGAGATAAGTGACACCATAAGACGAAACAACATTAGGATAATTGGGATTCCAGAAGAAGAAGAAAGAGAGAGGGGAGCAGAAGGTATACTGGAGAGAATTATTGGGGAGAATTTCCCCAATATGGCAAAGGGAATGAGCATCAAAATTCAGGAGGTTCAGAGAACGCCCCTCAAAATCAATAAGAATAGGCCCACACCCCCCCACACCTAATAGTAAAATTTACAAGTCTCAGTGACAAAGAGAAAATCCTGAAAGCAGCCCGGGAAAAGAAGTCTGTAACATACAATGGTAAAAATATTAGATTGGCAGCTGACTTATCCACAGAGACCTGGCAGGCCAGAAAGAGCTGGCATGATATTTTCAGAGCACTAAACGAGAAAAACATGCAGCCAAGAATACTATATCCAGCGAGTCTATCATTGAAAATAGAAGGAGAAATTAAAAGCTTCCAGGACAAACAAAAACTGAAAGAATTTGCAAACACCAAACCAGCTCTACAAGAAATATTGAAAGGGGTCCTCTAAGCAAAGAGAGAGCCTACAAGTGGTAGATCAGAAAGGAACAGAGACCATATACAGTAACAGTCACCTTATAGGCAATACAATGGCACTAAATTCATATCTCTCAATAGTTACCCTGAATGTTAATGGGCTAAATGCCCCTGTCAAAAGACACAGGGTATCAGAATGGATAAAAAAACAAAACCCATCTATATGTTGCCTCCAAGAAACTCATTTTAAGCACGAAGACACCTCCAGATTTAAAGTGAGGGGGTGGAAAAGAATTTACCATGCTAATGGACATCGAAGAAAGCAGGAGTGGCAATCCTTATATCAGATCAATTAGATTTTAAGCCAAAGACTATAATAAGAGATGAGGAAGGACACTATATCATACTCAAAGGGTCTGTCCAACAAGAAGATTTAACAATTTTAAATAACTATGCCCCCAATGTGGGAGCAGCCAACTATATAAATCAATTAATAACAAAATCAAAGAAACACATCAACAATAATACAATAATAGTAGGGGACTTTAACACTCCCCTCACTGAAATGGACAGGTCATCCAAGCAAAAGATCAGCAAGGAAATAAAGGCCTTAAACGACACACTGGACCAGATGGACATCACAGATATATTCAGAACATTTCATCCCAAAGCAACAGAATACACATTCTTCTCTAGTGCACATGGAACATTCTCCAGAATAGATCACATCCTCGGTCCTAAATCAGGACTCAACCGGTATCAAAAGATTGGGATCATTCCCTGCATATTTTCAGACCACAATGCTCTAAAGCTAGAACTCAACCACAAAAGGAAGTTTGGAAAGAACCCAAATACATGGAGACTAAACAGTATCCTTCTAAAGAATGAATGGGTCAACCGGGAAATTAAAGAAGAATTGAAAAAAATCATGGAAACAAATGATAATGAAAATACAACGGTTCAAAATCTGTGGGACACAACAAAGGCAGTCCTGAGAGGAAAATATATAGCGGTACAAGCCTTTCTCAAGAAACAAGAAAGGTCTCAGGTACACAACCTAACCCTACACCTAAAGGAGCTGGAGAAAGAACAAGAAAGAAACCCTAAGCCCAGCAGGAGAAGAGAAATCATAAAGATCAGAGCAGAAATCAATGAAATAGAAACCAAAAAAACAATAGAACAAATCAACGAAACTAGGAGCTGGTTCTTTGAAAGAATTAATAAAATTGATAAACCCCTGGCCCGACTTATCAAAAAGAAAAGAGAAAGGACCCAAATAAATAAAATCATGAATGAAAGAGGAGAGATCACAACTAACACCAAAGAAATACAAACTATTATAAGAACATACTATGAGCAACTCTACGGCAATAAATTTGACAATCTGGAAGAAATGGATGCATTCCTAGAAACATATAAACTACCACAACTGAACCAGGAAGAAATAGAAAGCCTGAATAGACCCATAACCAGTAAGGAGATTGAAACAGTCATTAAAAATCTCCAAACAAACAAAAGCCCAGGGCCAGATGGCTTCCCGGGGGAATTCTACCAAATATTTAAAGAAGAACTAATTCCTATTCTCCTGAAACTGTTCCAAAAAATAGAAATGGAAGGAAAACTTCCAAACTCATTTTATGAAGCCAGCATCACCTTGATCCCAAAACCAGACAAGGATCCCACCAAAAAAGAGAGCTATAGACCGATATCCTTGATGAACACAGATGCGAAAATACTCAACAAAATACTAGCCAATAGGATTCAACAGTACATTAAAAAGATTATTCACCACGACCAAGTGGGATTTATTCCAGGGCTGCAAGGTTGGTTCAACATCCGCAAATCAGTCAATGTGATACAACACATCAATAAAAGAAAGAACAAGAACCATATGATACTCTCAATAGATGCTGAAAAAGCATTTGACAAAGTACAACATCCCTTCCTGATCAAAACTCTTCAAAGTGTAGGGATAGAGGGCACATACCTCAATATCATCAAAGCCATCTATGAAAAACCCACCGCATGGGGCGCCTGGGTGGCTCAGTGGGTTAAGCCGCTGCCTTCGGCTCAGGTCATGATCTCAGGGTCCTGGGATCGAGTCCCGCATCGGGCTCTCTGCTCAGCAGGGAGCCTGCTTCCTTCTCTCTCTCTCTGCCTGCCTCTCGGTGTACTTGTAATTTCTCTCTGTCAAATAAATAAATAAAATCTTTAAAAAAAAAAAAAGAAAAGAAAAACCCACCGCAAATATCATTCTCAATGGAGAAAAACTGAAAGCTTTTCCGCTAAGGTCAGGAACACGGCAGGGATGTCCATTATCACCACTGCTATTCAACATCGTACTAGAGGTCCTAGCCTCAGTAATCAGACAACAAAAGGAAATTAAAGGCATCCAAATCGGCAAAGAAGAAGTCAAATTATCACTCTTCGCAGATGATATGATACTATATGTGGAAAACCCAAAAGACTCCACTCCAAAACTGCTAGAACTTATACAGGAATTCAGTAAAGTGTCAGGATATAAAATCAATGCACAGAAATCAGTTGCATTTCTCTACACCAACAGCAAGACAGAAGAAAGAGATATTAAGGAGTCAATCCCATTTACAATTGCATCCAAAACCATAAGATACCTAGGAATAAACCTAACCAAAGAGACGCAGAATCTATACTCAGAAAACTATAAAGTACTCATGAAAGAAATTGAGGAAGACACAAAGAAATGGAAAAATGTTCCATGCTCCTGGATTGGAAGAATAAATATTGTGAAAATGTCTATGCTACCTAAAGCAATCTACACATTTAATGCAATTCCTATCAAAGTACCATCCATCTTTTTCAAAGAAATGGAACAAATAATGCTAAAATTTATATGGAACCAGAAAAGACCTCGAATAGCTAAAGGGATATTGAAAAAGAAAGCCAACGTTGGTGGCATCACAATTCCGGACTTCAAGCTCTATTACAAAGCTGTCATCATCAAGACAGCATGGTACTGGCACAAAAACAGACACATAGATCAATGGAACAGAATAGAGAGCCCAGAAATAGACCCTCAAATCTATGGTCAACTAATCTTCGACAAAGCAGGAAAGAATGTCCAATGGAAAAAAGACAGCCTTTTCAATAAATGGTGCTGGGAAAATTGGACAGCCACATGCAGAAAAATGAAATTGGACCATTTCCTTACACCACACACAAAAATAGACTCAAAATGGATGAAGGACCTCAATGTACGTAAGGAATCCATCAAAATCCTTGAGGAGAACACGGGCAGCAACCTCTTCGACCTCTGCTGCAGCAACATCTTCCTAGGAACAACGCAAAAGGCAAGGGAAGCAAGGGAAAAAATGAACTACTGGGATTTCATCAAGATCAAAAGCTTTTGCACAGCAAAGGAAACAGTGAACAAAATCAAAAGACAACTGACAGAATGGGAGAAGATATTTGCAAACGACATATCAGATAAAGGACTAGTGTCCAGAATCTATAAAGAACTTAGCAAACTCAACACCCAAAGAACAAATAATCCAATCAAGAAATGGGCAGAGGACATGAACAGACATTTCTGCAAAGAAGACATCCAGATGGCGAACAGACACATGAAAAAGTGCTCCATATCACTCGGCATCAGGGAAATACAAATCAAAACCACAATGAGATATCACCTCACACCAGTCAGAATGGCTAAAATCAACAAGTCAGGAAATGACAGATGCTGGCGAGGATGCGGAGAAAGGGGAACCCTCCTACACTGTTGGTGGGAATGCAAGCTGGTGCAGCCACTCTGGAAAACAGCATGGAGGTTCCTCAAAATGTTGAAATAGAACTGCCCTATGACCCAGCAATTGCACTATTGGGTATTTACCCTAAAGATACAAATGTAGTGATCCAAAGGGGCACATGCACCCGAATGTTTATAGCAGCAATGTCCACAATAGCCAAACTATGGAAAGAACCTAGATGTCCATCAACAGATGAATGGATCAAGAAGATGTGGTATATATACACAATGGAATACTATGCAGCCATCAAAAGAAATGATATCTTGCCATTTGCGACAACATGGATGGAACTAGAGCATATCATGCTTAGCGAAATAAGTCAAGCAGAGAAAGACAACTATCATATGATCTCCCTGATATGAGGAAGTGGTGATGCAACATGGAGGCTTAAGTGGGTAGAAGAAGAATAAATGAAACAAGATGGGATTGGGAGGGAGACAAACCATAAGTGACTCTTAATCTCACAAAACAAACTGAGGGTTGCCGGGGGGAGGGGGTTTGGGAGAAGGGGTTGGGATTATGGACATTGGGGAGGGCATGTGATTTGGTGAGTGCTGTGAAGTGTGTAAACCTGCTGATTCACAGACCTGTACCCCTGGGGATAAAAATATATGTTTATAAAAAATAAAAAAAAAAAGAATCAAAAGTGAAAACTCTTGAGGCAACTGGGTGGCTCAGTAGATTAAGCAACTGCCTTCAGCTTAGGTCATGATCTCGGGGTCCTGGGATCAAGACCCACATCAAGCTCCCTGTGTAGGGGGGAGCCTGCTTCTTCCTCTCACTCTCCCACTCCCCCTGCTCCCACTTTCTCTCACTCTCTCTCCTGCTCTCTGTCAAATAAATAAATAAATTCTTTAAAAGAAAAAGTGAAAACTTTGTGGACAACTTTCAAACCTGAATTGGAAGTAATATAGCAAAAAAAAATGATATAAAGTATGACAAGTCTACTGGTGGGAAATATCATCATTCTTTTGACACAGGGCCCAATTTCTTCATTTAAGATTTTGTTTTTCTTCAAAACCAAATGTTTTAATCCAATAAAGTCAAGTCACAATACTCTCGGGGATTTTCCTCCTCTTCTTTCACCTGTACCCCACATTGGCTAAAATCATTCAAATATCTTTGACTTGTTACTCTCCAAAATACTCTAAAATTCATCTATTAAAGTTACACATCAAGTCAATGTCTGCAATACTGGTCTACCTCATGACTATTAATGAAAGGAAAGGGAGAAAAGCATCTCTCCTTTCTGAAAGATGAGACTATGGCGTCTATAAGTGCCAATGCCCAAGAAGAAGAGAGCTGATTGGAGTAAAGGTAGGTTGCCAACATTGACTTTAAAACCAATCATTAAGGACATCTGGTGGTTCAGTCACTTGAGTGTCTGCCTTCGGCTCAGGTCATGATTCGGGGTCCTGGAATCAAGCCTGTTGTCAGGCTCCCTGCTCAGTAGGGAAACTGCTTCTTCCTCTACCTCTGACTCTACCCCTCTCCCCATTCGTGTTCACTCTCGCTTTCTCTCTCTTTCTCAAAATAAATAAATTAAATACTTTTTAAAAATTAGAATACAAGAAGCCTGGCAGTATCTCCAACATATGGGTTCCTACAGAAGCCAACATTCTCGTAGGCCTTTATAAATAACAGAAATTCACCTCTGAAAGGATGTGTGGAAGGCATCCCCAAAAGCTACCTAACCAATGTGGGCTTCCCATGGTATCCCTGGCCAGAATGGGGGGGGTGGTGGAGGTAGCAGAGGTTGGGGGGATGGGGGGGGTCTGCCTCCACCTGCCACCACCATAGAGAGAAAACTCACCATCTCTGGAACACAGTTTAGCATTGGATGGCTCCATTTCCAAGGGTGTCCATCTTTTGTGAAGATGTCTAAGTTCAGACCACTGATCCTAATTATGCCTCCCAGAAGACAGACATGGCAACAGAAAGCATGTAAGATTTAAAAACACAAGAATCAGACTTCAATTCTGATGTCGTCCCCATTAGGTTGAGACCAAATCATTTAGACTCCAAGCCTCAGTTTCTCCATCTGCAAAACACTGATAAAATAGCTACCTAGAAAGACTATGAAGATCCAATGACATAATGATGTAAAGTGCTTTATAAACTGTAAGTCACTATACAATGAATACATGACATGAACTCAACAATCACTTCTTACTATCTATTTGACAGACCCTAACTTATTTAAAAATAGCTACCGAGTGCCACCAAGGGTTTTTTTGTTTTGTTTTTGTTTTGGTGTGGAGGGGAGGGAAGCAGATTTCAAAACAGAATAAATCAAGACATATTACTATGCTAGCCCTCTCTTCCTAAGTGCTCCAGCTTGTTAATGAAGTTATTGGCTCATTATAATTCTGAAAGAGCATATGCCTACCACTTCAATAATCCCCCTGGTCACAGCAGAGGTCTGGTTAGATTCTGAAGTATTTTGGTAGGAAAGCTAAAGCATTTCCTGTTGGATTAGACTTGGAGAGTGAGAGAAAGAGTCAAGTGTGGTTTCAAGATTTCCGGCCTGGGCAGCGGAAGCATGGAGCCACCATACTTCAAGAAAGAGGAAGACGACTTTGGGTAGAACAGGTCTAGCGGGAAGATCAATTAAGTTTGAGATGTTTATTAGACATCTAAGAGGAAATGTCAAGTAATACTCTAACGAAATAGGAACAAAAAGACCAAAAGGAAAGACTTCGGTGGCATATAATGTTGAAACCAGTTCAAGAGTCCTTTGAAAATAATTCTTGGGATGTTAGCTTTGCAACAGGCCTAGAAAACAACTGGTCAAAATTAAAACACGGAAATCAGTGGAACTCTCCAAGAATGGCTCTAGCAAAAGAACAAAATGGATTACAAGCAATACAGAATGTGATTACAGAGCAGAGGTATAATAAAGTAGAAATACATTTGTTGTCTTAAGTATATAAAAGGCAGAAAAAAAGGGAAGAAAAATATTATTTGAGATAATCTACAGAATAATTATGAAAAACCTGAAGCATGACATGATTTTCAAAAATTGGTAAAATGTAAGAAATAAGAATTTACTTGGCTTTTTTTTTTTTAAGTAGCACAGGAGGCTTATCTCTGAAAGGAAGAATGTACAGTCATTGTTTTCCACTAGAGATATGTATGTAGTTATTGGTTTTCAATATTCAGAATCACCTTACAGGCAATGGTCTAAAGTAAACAAAATTTCTGAGATATTTTGATTTAAATCTTCTCACATTTGAAAACTTAACTCTTCAGCACCACTAAGGGTTATTTTTATATACAGTATCCTTAGTAAGGATCCACAGTGACTTGTTTTAAGTAACTAAGTTTCCTTTTTCCTTGAAAAGGTCAGTATTCACTGACCTATTATTTCTTCCCTATTATTATTAAATAATGATTTTTTGAAAAGAAATCCAACAAGCTAAATTTATATCAGCACTTTACTGGACCTCTGAGCTCTTTTACTGTGAGAATCAAAACTTCTTCTTTTAAAAATATGTCAAAAGCACGCATTTCATGGGCAAACTTCAGATAGCATAAAAGTATAAAGCTTCAAGCCCAACAGAAACCGTGGAGGAGATCTTATTCAAAGCCTGGGACTAGATGGCCTCCCCATGCTTTCATCTACCCTTGATCATCCAAGAGCATTCATTAAGCCCCTGGATGACAAAGGTGTTCAGCTAGACATTAAAATGGTGCTCATCCACCTTTCAAAGATATAACCCCAGTCTTTAGAATGAGTCCTTCCAAATGGTAAGAAGTAGAGGCAAATGTCTTTGGCATGTTTTTTCTCAGACATTAAACAAGAAGTAAAACAAAGGTGAAAAATGAAGTATGAGTTCAAAATAAAAGACATAATACTCACTTGCCTTATAGCTTGGTACGAAAAACAGTCATAACTATTCCTGACCTTTAATCCACTAAGAATATCCTTTTCATATGTGAACTGGAAACTTTATTGAGTATCTGGATTCATTTATATGCAAATGGAAAAAATCTAGACATTGCCAGGACAACCAAACTTAAGCAAATAAATATCCTGATAAATATGCTGTCCTCAAGGCCACACCATTTGGAATGGAACGCCTCGTAAGGTTTAAGCTCTGCTCAGGGTGCAAGGTAGAAAAGGGGGTCACACCCCACTTCTACAGAAGAGCCTTGCTCAGGGACCCTTAGCCCACTGCCACCTTCTGGTTCTTCCCTCTTCCTACTAATCCCACAGTTACATAGTCCATCACACGCTGGAAATGGACTACTTATTCCCAAAATACTTTTCTTTTTCTCCGAAGATAACTAGATTCCTTCATTAACCAGTTCTTGGATCTCACACAAATCACCTGAACCTCAGCTTTGATATTCTTAATTTTATCGTACGTAGTTCTTGGGTTTCTTTGAGGGGGGGAAGGAAGATCATATATATAAATACGTAAACGTATTGTGTAGTGTCTGATACATCGTAGGCATTCAGTAAGTATTATTATATTTTTGACATTTTAGATAGTCATCCCGGAATCAAAGTATATAAAAGAGGCCTTGGAGGGAAAGGAACTATTCCTGTTTCCAAGAGTTAACTAAGTGCATTAATTAAGTCCTAATGACGTATTAAACATTTTAAATGGTGGGTGACTTTCAAGACTGAGAGCAGACTCATGTATACAACAACAACAATAACAATTTGATTTACTTTCTGTGCAAAGAAGAGGACTCATGCTTCACATTTGAATGGTTTTCACAGACAACGAATAGGGTAAAGCCGAAGCAGGAAGAAAGATTTTTTAAATTTTTAAAATAAAGCATATACTTGTCCTTACTATCTACAGCAAACAGAAAACTGTTTGTATTTGCTCCAGTTAACATTTGCCTGTTCCCTAACAATCTAGGAGCCACAGAGCCTGCCCTCCCATCCCTAAGGAACCTCAGAGGTCCTGTCTTCTCCCCCACCTTTCCTTTGAACAGATGGGAAGTCAAAGCTAGGTGAAGTTCGTGCCGCAGACAGGCATCAGGTAGCTGTTCTGTATGAGGCTCTGCGACTATTGGGATCTGGACTCAACAAGGTCACCAAGACCTTTTGATTTTCTGCCTTATTATCTTCTTATTTTCATGAGAGCAACCAGCGAATGTCTTCCCACCTAAGAATTAAAGGGCATAAATTAATATGTGACAATAGATCATCCCATTTGTGATTCTGGCATTGGCAAATTCTGGAAAAATGGATTCCTGGATCATTGGGGCAGTGCAGAAATATTTTTGTTTCAATCTCTCTTATAAAAAGTGATCAGGGGTTGGTTAATTTATATTGCACTGTCTTGCATCTGTAGAAGAGGGATGAGGAGGAGGAAGAAATGCAATAACATCTCTGATGGCTGAGGGGCCTGTGGTACCTGAGACCCAGGTGTCTCTCGACACTCTGCAGGTAGTTATGAATCTGACTGGATTAACTTGCTGGGGGATTCAGGATTTGGTAGAGAATCAGAGTGAGTTTTTAAATGAGCTCTGTCATTTTCCTCTTTTTCTTCTTTCTGATATTGGGGGAAAACATTCCAGTGAGTTCTGAATTCAAGATTTCCATATTTTTAATACACTGTGGTAGGACATTTTTACTGCTTCAAATATAATAATAGCACAGGTACCGTTAAGCTCTGTCACCTTTCCTTAACTAAACATCCCCTATAAAAATGATGGCCATATAAATCAGTGTTTCTCAGAACATGGTCCTCCAACTCTAAGATGCTGCAAGAAATAAAGATGCCACAGAGAAATAAACACATTTTAGGATCATCTCCTCTTAGAGACTGATGAGTATGCTGGGCTGGCAAAGTCCCTAGAAAGCCCAGCAGAGAAGAAGCCCCGTTGTGCTGTACAGGCAAGCCAGTGGGTCCCAAACTAATGTACAACAGCCCATGCTATCAGCAGAGCACCTAGTAACATCCTGCGAACTGCCATTGTAAACCAACTGGGGAAGCAGGCTGTTAGCCACATGGGAGTGTGTTGTCTTCTCGAATGCGGAACTCAATGAAATGAGAAGAATGCAAGAAAAAATGAAGCAACATCCCTCAGAGTCAACAGGATAATGTAGTGGGTTTTGAAACAAGCACTGCCTTGGGCTTGTTTATGGTTCTTTATTTATCATTTTCCCCCTTCCCAGAACTAGTCCCTGAAGGAAACTTTAGGCTTTCAGAGAACAAGGACTATAAAAAAAAAAAAATCAATCAATCAATCAATCAATCTTGAGCATATGAATAAGCACAGATAAAACCTTCTAAACCCAACAGGAACAACCTAAAAATTAATAGAAATCAAAAGTGTAAGCTTCAGCCTTCACTGCTGTGCTGTTTAGAAAGGCTGGGTGCACAGTCAGACGGGAAGGGAACACACAAGCGGCTGTGATCTCCATCTGTCAAATAAATAAATAAAATCTTTAAAAATGTATATAAAGTTCTATTTTTAAAAATTATTAAAAAATACTTAATGCATCGAAAGTGGGGAAGGAGCTACGTCACTAAGTCATTGTATATACTCTTTGTCTCTCCCCACTGTCCCTCTCTCCCCTTCCTCTATCTCAGCTCTGGAAAATAGTCATGACTGAGGCTAAGTGAATTCTGACTCCCCACACAATCCGAGAATAAACTATCCAAACACGGTTTCTAAGTGCCCAACATCAATGTAGCAGTGTGGATCATTCTGGCATTTTCAGGCCGTGCCCCGCACTGGCTACTCTAGCCTCACTCACAGTGTTCCCCTCAGCCCACTTCTAACAGCCCGCTCTCTGACTTTCAGAGCCTGTGACAGCTTACTAAAAGTATTCATTGCACTGGGCTCCCAGGATTGAATCTGTGGCTTTAAAATTCAAAGTACACTTGTGAAATGCAAGTGTAAGTTCATTTCTAATAACCGTAATAATGTTAACTAATCTGATTCAAATGCTACCATACTCCAGGAACTACAGTAAGAGCTTTAGATAGGTTTTTCTCTTTTAATCTTCATAGCCACCCTGTGAGATAGAATTATCCCCACTGTAGAGATAAGAAACCCAAGGCACAGAGAGTTTAGGTCAACTTCGCAAGTTTGCACAGCTACCAAGGGATAGAGATAATGCTTCCGTGTAGACAGGCTGACTCCAGATCCTGTCCTCTGACTCCTGATACCTTGCTGCCTCTCATTAGTAAAAGAAAAGCTTCACTTCTGCTTGGCTATCAGTGCAGGTAAAAACAAAAGTATAATGCAGAGATGTCCTGATTTTTCTTGCTCACCTGGTGGTTGAGAGTGGGCTCTGGAGCATGATAGCCTCAGTTCAGAGCCCCACTCTGCCTCTTAACCAGCTGTGTGTCTGGGAGCAAGTGAATAACCTCAGGTCCTTCATCTGTAATGTAAGGATAACTAGAATTTATTGAGCACTTATCTATGCCATGCATTCCAAGCACTTTGCAATATTAAAATACTTAATTCTAGGGACGCCTGGGTGGCTCAGTTGGTTAAGCAGCTGCCTTCGGCTCAGGTCATGATCCCAGCGTCCTGGGATCGAGTCCCACATCGGGCTCCTTGCCCCGCAGGGAGCCTGCCTCTCCCTCTGACTCTGCCTGCCACTCTGCCTGTGCTCTCTCTCTCTCTCTGACAAATAAATAAATAAAATCTTTAAAAATAAATAAAATAAAATACTTAATTCTACAAAGTAGGTAGTCATTATATTTAATGATTAAATGTTTTAATGCAGGTAAAGAACTTTGAACAATGCCTGATAAGGTGTATCAGTAAATGTCAGCTATCAGACATGATGCACATTCCCTCCAATTTTGCAACACATCACTATGACATCAATCATCATCCTAACAGCATCACAGGGATGCTGCTACAAGTCCGTGGCATGTGATTTTTAAAGGGGGGGTTAGTCTAGTTCCAGCAGTACTTTCCTGTAATGTAAATGTATAAAATATTAACAACAACAAGAGACTAAGGAGTCAGCTCTGTGACAGTGGTTTAAAAGCAGCAGCCCTCCGCACCTGGGTGGCTCCAGTCCCCTAAAGCCTCTGCCTTCAGCTCAGGTCATGAACCCAGGGTCATGGGATCGAGCCCTCCCACCCCATTGGGATCCCCGCTCCGCAGGGAACCTGCTTCTTTCTCTGCCTTTGCACCTCTCTCTCTGTCTTTCTGTCTCTCGTGAATAAATAAATAAAGTCTTTTAAAAACATAAAAATATCTGATCAGAAAACATAAAATAAATAATAAATAGATAAATAAATAATATATAAATATTTTATGTATTTATATATTTAAATATTTTTTAAAATAAATAAATAAATAATAAATAAAGTCTTTTAAAAACATAAAAATATCCGATCAGAAAATGAACTTTACTATTTATTAGCTATGTGACCTCGGGCAAGTGGTTACTTTACTCAGTTTCCTCACTTCTAAAATGAAGATTAAAAATAATGTTTGCTTTCTAGGATTGTGATACTTAAACACAATAATATAGATAAGGTACTTAGAGAAAGGCTGGGCAGATAATCCAAAAAATCAGCTCTATATAGTAGCAATACAATTCTGCTACCTAACTCGGTATATCGCGTAATTTTGTTTCCCTCACAGAAGCAATGCCCCAAGAGAAACACTGGAGCACCTGTGATGTAGGGTGCTCAACGAAAACCAGCGCTCTAGGTGAAGACCCAAGAAATCCATTTCCTAAAGTTTGCACAAGGACACCTAGGATGTTGGCGTCCTCTTGGTGATCATCTCGCCATTGGCAACCTAACATAGGAAACTTCTTAGGGTGTTATTTTTAAGTCATTACCAACCATCAGGATACAGCATGGGGACATAAATGGCATTCTAAAGAAAACGGGGGGCACCTGGGTTGCTTGGTCAGTTAAGCGTCTGCCTTTGGCCCAGGGTCCTGGGATAGAGGCCCGCATTGGGCTCCCTGCTCAGTGGAGAGACTGCTTCTCCCCGTTTGTGCTCTCTCTCTCTGTGTCAAATAAATTAATAAAATCATGTTTAAAAACACTAAAAAATAAAAAAAAAACTGAATTTACGGATGTTAACTTGTCCTACTTGAACAGGAGAATAACTGTTTACAGATTCACGACCTAATTGCCTTTTCATTTTCTGTGTTGGAAAAGGAACTGCACCTCAAAGAATATGGTCATTCTGGAGTTTTGTTACTAAATCTTACGTATCCTGACTATAAAAATGGATGCGAGAGCCAGGAAATGTACAGCAAGTACACATGAAAGTGCCCACTTGTACTAGTCACAGTGGGAAGTCGAGCCTCATGTGCTGAAACCAACCATGCTCAGGAGAAATGTCTGAAATGATTGTCCTTCCCCAAAGTCTACTTCCTTTCCCAGCCTCCCCAGACTCCCCAGACTCCCCAGCCTGGGTTCTGGCTCTGAGGATGAGTGTCGATTCAGAGGGGGAACTCTGACTTGCATTCCGTGGCCTTGAGAATTACCATAATTAATCGTAAACTGACTTGGGGCAACATGGAGGCTCAAGGCTAGAATCTGAAGTCATGAGCATGAATAAATCTCCTTGGAGCAAAGTAGAGCCACATATAACAAGCTGTTAAAAAATCAGGATTATTGTTCAAACCTGCACTCTAACCCCAAGAGCAGTCCAGAATCATGGGGATTTTCTGGTCTCTTCTAAGAATGCCCCATTTCCAAACACTCAATTTGGGGTTTGTATTTTCTAGAAGGGACCAGATGAGGTGTAAGCTGACCCATGTTTTTCTTACCCATTCACAGTTAAATGTCTGGCTCATTGGGGAGCTAGATCTCTTCTAACAAAATGTTGAACTAGATATTTTTTTCCTTATGTATGTATCTATTTATTATGTTAATATGCCTTCCTCAACAAAATTTATGAGATAACTAGTAAAAAAACAAATTCTAAAAATCGGGCCCAAGAAAAATAAGACCCAAGCTAAAGATCACAGGTGAATATAATTGGATCACAGTTCAATTTTAAGTTTCCTGATGGTCAGACCAAATAAAGAAAAGGTCTCTAAAATGAAGGTAAAGGGACTGAAGATATGCAGCCAGATTTAAATGATTACTTCAGAATTACAGGTCAGACTATTTCAACGAATGTCTATCTACTAAAAACTCACAGATGCACGCTAGGAAAATGTTTCCTTCACTCGTGTCTCTTTCAGAGGAATATCCTGCAGCCCTTCCCAGGAGAAAGGCCTCTAGACTCTAGAAGGAAGGTCTCTACAAACTTCAGTTTTTAAACTATGGTCAAGGTTCCTATTTTAATCCAAGGAAATGTATTATGACCAAGTGATGGCCCTTCTATTCCACTAATGCATTCTCGTTTTTGCTAAAAGTGAAACAAAAACAAAGCAAAACGACAAGCCTCCCAGTTTCGACATGTGGACTCACCAGCAATTGAGAAAGAGATCAGGTCTCCTTCGCAGGTCCTATGTACTATGCACAGCAAAAACTCAGTAAAAGGGCTGGATCAAATTAGCCCCAATTCCTCAGGTAGAATTATAAGCCACAGCCATTGTTCTCATGCGATTTATTAAGGATTTTAAGTGCAATTTTAGAAGTACTCATATATAAATAAACCAAAGCTAAGAAAGTTTATAAAAGACAAAAATCAGGAAGGAAGAAGGGAAGTAATTTAACACGCAGTGGGAAACTACCCCAAATATACCATCCTGGTCTCTGGTACACATGTATATTATCTCATTAAATCCCCCAGAATAATCCTATCTGGTAGATGCTACCACCATCATTGTTTTCAAATGAAGAAACCAAGGCTCAAAGAGATTCAAAAATTCACTCAAGATCACAGAGCCAACAGGAGTATTCTCGCCATAAATACACAGTTGCGAAACTCGTGTTATTCCCAATATACATCAGAAGAACTCTCTCATAGGAGGGCACGTGATAGGAGGCCCATTTGCTAAGTGTGGAAACTGAAAAATAAAAAGTCAAGCTTTCTTTCTAGTGTATGTGAGAGCCAGAACTAGAACTTGGAACTTTTCTATTAGATCACAGTCTGTACGATCTTAAAGACAAGAAATCTGGAAGAGCAGTTTCATTGATAGAAAGTCCATGACATTCTGAAGACAGAGCTTAAGTTAATAAATAAAAATAATGTATTTTTCTCTTTCTATTTTTTTTCACCCAGTTTGGCTCATTGGTAAGTAGATTTTGTAAGCTCATTTGTGAATTCAACTATTGTACTAGAAGTACAAAGGGATATAATTGAGATAAACTAAAAACATAATAAATGGACTAAAAATATACCATTTTCACAGGGGAAACCACAATTTTCTAGGCTGTGTTCCCTGGAGCTAGAGAATATACTTCTAATGAGCTTTGAGTAATCACATAAATTGAAAACCTAACCTTGTAATGCCTGATAGTGATCTAAACTACTTAGCTATGTTTTGTATTATACCACAAAACAGTGGTTTGTTCATGAAATGTAACAAAATATCTTGTGTTACTCATACTTTGGCCTTAGGCTTACATGTGTTGAAACCATAATCCCCAACGTATTTCAGAGTATGTTTGGACAACCAAAGTTACTCTATGAAAATGACCCAAAAGGAAAACCCTATTCCATTAAAAACATAAATTGCTAAGAGTTAAATGTTTTAGTATTGCCTAGAGTGTATAAAGAAGATTTAAAATCTAGTGCTCATTTTCCCACTTAAAATAAAACAAAACAAAAAAATATAAAAAGGGACATTCAGGAACCATACAGGAAAGTTGTAAATTAGCTATATCCTGATCTACTTCATATCTGTTGCATTATGTCATGCAGAAGGAACCAGATACTACAGCCCAACAAAGAAAAGGGCCGTTTGATACCCAGAGTTTCAGACGCAGAAAGAGGCTACCCTGGTAGGTAAACATAGACTTGTCAAGAGTACTGTCAAGGCCATGTCAGGGGTTCCCACTAGACGTCACAGTTTGGAGAAGCTCAAGCCCGAATACCTGAAGCCGATCTTGGGAATGCTTAGAGACACCATTTAGTCTGAAAATTCTCCAAAAACTATGGTAGTTAAGACTGTAAGCGGTGGGATCAGATGGAAACTACATTGGAATACCAATTCTGTCATTCACTAGGTCCACGATTCTAGGAAAATCCCTTTACCTTCTTCTTTCACAGGGTTGGGAGGATTAAATGAGATGGTATCTGTAAAATACTTAGCAAATCTACCGGCACCTGGTGAGTACTAACAAGTTTAACTACAGTTATTATCGTTATTTATTATTGTTACTTTATGAATAATCATTGGGCCCTGAGTACCTAATACAGTGCCCCAAAATATTAAGGAATAAATAAATGTCTGCTACATAAATTGAGCTTTGGGGCTAGTGGTTGGATATATTACGTTGACCCATTTAATTATAAAGGAAAACTTCTAAGAACCAGTGTTCAAACTCTGGGAAATATTGGTCATCAAATAAGACTGGAAAAAATAAGTTAAACAAAATCAGTATTTTCTTTCCTGCAGAACTTCTCAGAGCCTTTAATGAGACCAGGTGAATTATGACTCACCCAAAGAGACAGAAGATGCAGCCTGCAGTGCTTCTTAAATTTACTGTTCCGTTTCCTCGTCTATAAAATATAAGATTTTACCACATGATCTCTAAATTCCTTCCCTCCTCACTAAGAGGTTAGAATTCTAGCCATTTTTCAGAACTAGTTATGCATATGAATAGAGATTGAAATGAATGTTGATCCCCCGAGATCAGAACAAATTAGATCTTTTTCCATCTTCCCACTGCAAAGCCCACCCGAAAAGAATTGAATCTTTGATGCTTTATCACATACATAACTTAATCCCAGCTTTAACTTGCACAGATCAAGTTCATCAAGATTTAAGTCATTTCTGATTTAATATGACTTTTTGAGAACATGCATTAGATGCGAAAGCTCCGGGGCTCCATAATGAGGACTCAATCACATAGGGGCACATTTTTTTTAAAACTTACTTTTAAATAGGTTTCTCATCAAAATAAAATGTGACTCAAATGCACATGCTCGACAACATTTAATATTTAAAAAGCAGGTAATAGGGGTGCCTGGGTGGCTCAGTGGGTTAAAGCCTCTGCCTTTGGCTCAGGTCATGATCTCAGGGTCCTGGAATCGAGCCCCGCATAGGGAATCTCTGCTCAGCGGGGAGCCTGCTTCCTCTCCTCTCTCTCTGCCTGCCTCTCTGCCTTCTTGTGATCTCTGTCTGTCAAATAAATGAATAAAATCTTAAAAAAATATATAAAAAGCAGGTAATGAAATTGTTACCTAACTCGATTAAGTGAAAGAGGCGTGTGAGACATTTCAGTTTTGCTTCTCTCCCCGTCTACACAGACTTCTTGGACACTCACACTGATTCCCACTACCTGGGTGAGCCACATTCCCCTCTCTTTCCTGCTACTTAGGCCATACCCTTACAGGCGGTCACCTCAAATTCAACATGCCCCAAGTTGAACGGCTCACTCAGGTTCCACCAAATCTTTTTCTACCCAGCCTGGTATCATCCACCAGCCAAGCTGCCTTCTTTCCTCCATCTTCCTCACCCGGGTCCAACTGTTAAGCAAAGTCTGGTGAAACCTTTTCCCATGAGCTCCACTCTCATTTGTTTTTCTTGTATACTCCAACGGTTTCTTAAATAGCCTCCTGTTGATAATCTAATGTTTCCCCACCCTCTATCCATGCTCTACCTTCCTGAGATAGTTCCACAATGAAAAGCATTCTTTCTGCCTCCTTGTTATAAACTTTCCATGTGTCCCCATCGCCGGCTGTACGATCCAATCTGCTCAGCGTGCTGGAGCTCTTTCTTTCTTAAGACCTATTTATGCTGCAAGTGTAAAAGCCCCCCTTGTAGACCACGCATCTTGAAAGTCTTAGGTGTTTTTTCTTTCTCTCCTAGTGCTCAACACCTGCCAGCAGATTGCCTGCTATAGAGTGAGTGCCCGTTCATGTTTGTTAAATGACTCAAGAAATCATGCACGGTGTGTGTGCCTGGGTGGCTCAGTGGGTTAAGTCTCTGCCTTCAGCTTAGGTCATGATCTCGGGGTCCTGGGATTGAGCCCTGCATCAGGCTCTCTGCTCAGCAGGGAGCCTGCTTCCCCCCTCTCTCTCTGCCTGCCTCTCTGCCTACTTGTGATCTCTCTGTCACATAAATAAATAAAATCTTTAAAAAAAATAATGCACAGAACTCAAATACAATTTTAGGCCCTGATACTGGAATATTAATGTTTAGAAAGAGCTAAGTTAAACATAAGGGAAAGCATTCATATGGGCCAAAATCTACCACTCTCCCCCTAGTATGACATGCTAAGCAGAAAATGTAAGTTATTCTTCCCGTGATTCTATTTACTCTGAGCACAAAGACACACTTTGATGTACTGTGCCATTGAACTCAATGCCATTACAACATGATTAAAGCCACATTCAGCACAGGGAGGAAATGGGTGCGTACGAAGTTGACCAGGGTGGAACATAAAATAAGTTTTTGTTTGTTGGCTCAGATTAGACTTAAAATTACCCCTTAAAAACTCCAGTCTCTGTTTTCAGGACCATCATCTTGCACCAGCAAAGCATCCCCTCTGAGAAGAAAATCTGCCCCCAGTGTTAGCAAAAGCGTGAAATTCTCCTGCCAGGTGGGCAGCCGCATGTGTTGCTCTGCCCAGCAGAGGGCGCGCGGCCCCCAACACCTCGCCAGCCCGGTAGAACCCCGGTGATGTTGTTCCATAAACCCAAGCCTCCAAATCCGGGTCAGTGCCCTGACCTCCTGTCCTTGCCTGCTCCCTGGCGATCTGTTCTCTTCTCCCCACTCACAATGAGGTGTCAGTGATCTTGCAGCTCTCAGGCACACCGGGTTTGGAGCAAACGGGAGAGGGCAAAGGGGAGGCTGTTCACTTAGGAGTGTGATGACTTCTTGGAAAAGAAGACTTTAACTCACTCTTCCTTAGCAGGACAGCTACAAAAAAGCATCCTCGGCTGGTTGTAGCACACACTCTGATTCCTACCTGCTAAGGGTGAGAAAGGGAACAGAGAGGCGGTTTTTAAATTGCCCCTCCCCCCAACTTGAAAAAAGTATTTTCTGCTCTTGGGGATTTGGTTTAGATGGCTGAGGCATCAGAAGGGCAACACGTAGGTCATCAGGCTAGTAAAAGGCTGAGACAGGGGTAAACTCCTTTCCCTAAATAGGGAGTCACGTTTTAAGAGGCTTAACTAGTAGAAGAGGAGAAAAAATATCATATACTCTCAGATTCTAGAGACAGATGCTTCCGTCGTTATGAGTAAGGGCGCTGGTCTAGAAAGGCAAGATAAAAAATAAACTGAACAGGGGCACCTGGGTGGCTCAAAGGGTTAGGCCTCTGCCTTCAGCGCAGGTCATGGTCTCAGGGTCTTGGGATCAAGCCCCACATCAGGCTCTCTGCTCGGCAGGGAGGCTGTTTCTCCCTCTCTCTCTCTGTCTGCTTGTGATCTCTCTCTCTCTCTCTGTCAAATGAATAAATAAAATCTTTTTAAAAAATAAAAATTAGGGGCGCCTGGGTGGCTCAGTGGGTTAAGCTGCTGCCTTCGGCTCAGGTCATGATCACAGGGTCCTGGGATTGAGCCCCGTATCAGGCTCTCTGCTCAGCAGGGAGCCTGCTTCCTCTCCTCTCTCTCTGCCTGCCTCTCTGCCTACTTGTGATCTCTATCTGTCAAATGAATAAATAAATCTTTAAATAAATAAACTGAACAGATTTCAAGGAACTCACAAGGAACCCCACAGTGATTCCATTGAGGAGAACAAAGGGATATCTCAGTCCTTATGGGGAGATGGTTTGTCTGCTCTGTTAACACCAAAACCTGGCTGGGAGGGAGCACATAGCAAGGGCCTCTTGTTAATACGCAGAAAGAGTCTTCAAAAAATTGTCTTTTTCCTTCAAAGTACACTTCAGGCAGTCATGAGAGGTCTACAGAGAATTTTACCCCTTGCACCTGGCTCAGGAAGCAGGATGGGGAATGACTGTTGGAAGCCCACAGGCGCTCCTGACCGGGAACAGAGTGCAAAGCCGAGGAGAAGTGAAAGACAAGCTTGTTGTAGCTCATGGCAAGTCGTACTATGGGGTATGGTTTTTATCCCGATGCCAGAAGAAACCACTGCAGAGGATTCTGCAGGGAGTGCCATGGTTAGATTTGCATGTTGGGAAGATCACTCTAGAAATAGAAGACAGTGGGCTGAGGTTATGCATATCAAATACGAAATGTTCAATTAAATTTCATGCTTGCTAATTCCGATGAGGCCTAGCAAGAGCATGCATTTATTTCCAAAAACCGGGACATACCCAGTAAGAATGGGGAGAGTCTTCCATTTCTAGCCTATCCTAGACCTGGGGCCCCGTTTTTGCAGACCACAAGGCCTATAGAGCCAGCTGAACTCAGAATAAAATCTCAAGTGACCTACCTTGCAACACTACTTTCCAGTTAGAAAAGTAGTATTTATTAGACAGGAGCTTCGTTTAATTTCACAAATACTTACAGAGTTGCTAGTAGGTTAAACCACCATGCTGGACTCTGCTGGGAACTCTGAGATTAATAGAACGCAATCTCTGTCTTCCAGAAACTCATAGACTCCTTCACATCAAGTAGAGAGGAAAACACTTTTTTTATGGAGTATCTTAAAGCAAATAAACATACCAACGAAAGCACTTTTGGTGCATTTGTATGCATGCATTCCTAAGTATCTAAGGCCTCTTAGTCTCTAACACCCAATTCTCCAAGTAAGGGCATTTAGTTTGAATTTAGAAAAATCAAATTTAAATCAATATTTTTTTCCTATATTCTTAACTTGTATTTCTCCTACAAGCAAAGGCTGGATATTAAAAAAAAAAAAAAAAAAAGTGAACACCAAACTAGAGAATGACTGTAAGTGAAAAATGTACCTATTTCCTCTTAAAATTTATATTCCCAAACTCCGATGAGAGTCTTTTGTTCCCCAAGACCCATTTATGCTTAAAATGGCTATGCCAGCCCAACTGCTCCACAACCCCGCCATTCCTGCAAGTGGGAGAGAAGCAGCCACCCAGGGCCTTGGGGAGATCCCTGTCGTTTTCAGGAAGCGAGTGGGCAAATTCTAAGGACATCAGTTCTGTCAAAAAGGATGATGGGGCTACTATCAATAATGGCTAGTGTACGGTTGCTGACCCTAGAAGGGGGCAGAGTGCACCCAGAAGTGATTGACGTAGATGACAAAAAGAACTGAAGAGGTCAGAAAGGAAGGTTATTGGTTCTAGTATGTTCTCACGCAGGTGAGAGGACTTCCCACTGCTTCGGTAACTCTACTTTTTGGGTTGGTTTGTCTGTTTGTCCCCAAGCCCGGAGTCAGCACAGAACCGTAGCTAGAGGCTAGACCTACAGTCTGACCCTGTGGTATAGCAGACAGGTTTAGGGAACAAAGGAATTCTATTCCACTCGGCACAGTCGAGCTGAGATTAGTTAGTACGAACCACGTTTGAAATCCTAAGTATTGTTACATGTAGAGGCCTTCAAAATAATGACATAAATTAACATTTTCGTTTCCATGCAAAATTGAAATCATATGTCTACAAAAGGCCAAAGGAACTATTTCTAATTAGATATGCTAGAAGCTTTAAAACGAAAACTTCCAGGCAGAGGGCAATTCTGGATTTTCCAATACACATTGAATTTGGCCACTAGAACGTTTAGATCTGATTTTGTGTGATATTTTCTCGGTGTGGGCTTCTACAGCAGAGCCGCTATCATCCAGCGCCGGAAGCGGGAAGAGAGAGATACTGTGATTGTCCACATCATGGAATTTCGTGTTAATGAACCACAACGCGAAGCCAGGATACTGTGTGGTTCACATAATTGTTTCCGCTGACACACTCGAAAGCTTCAGAAATTTTTTCTCAGGGATATTAGTTTATCACCGAAATCCTTTACGTGGTTTTGTGGCAAAGTATGCCAGGTGGTTAGGAACCTAAGGGGAGGCTGGGATCTGCAAGCCCATGATCTCTCCCTTTGGTTCCTGATCAGATGGGCCAGGAGCATCACATGAACACAACAGGACAGAAGATAAACTCAAATAACAAGGAATATCCAGCATGTACATTCAGATACCACACACTGCATGTTTCTCACTTGTACCATTATTACCTGGAAGCTATTTGTTTCCTTTTGTACCATCTAGGCGGGGATCTGTTTGTTTTCCCTCTAACCTGAGCAGTTCTGTGTTTCTTGGAAACCTGGGACCTGAAAAACATAGTCCCCTTCTCCTCCTTCTTTCTGGAATGGACACCAGATTCAGAGATGTGCATGTATGTTGCTATTAGAACGACAGAGGTCCATGTTCCAGAAAAATATTGGAACAGGATATAGAACACAGGTACCAACAAATGTAGTTGAACACCACCCATAACAGCAAAGAAAGATGGTTTCAAAACAAAACGAAGCTGTCTTCAATTAGAAAATCCTGTGTCCCATGCTCAGCCCATGGGTATATCTACCTCCTTTACACACAACGAATGCCCATCAATTGAATCTAATCCACAAGTTAGGAAAAACATCTCTGCCTTAACTCTTTAGAAATTCTGAATGGTATGTCCCCATGATCAAGAAAAGAAAAGCAATTTACTTTGATTTTAACCAATTCCACTTTTCCCCAAAGTATTTGATGCTTGATTTTTTTTTTTTTAAGTAGCCTCCATGCTGAGCATGGAGTCCAACAGGGCTTGAACTCAAAACCCTGAGATCAAGGGGCGTCTGGGTGGCTCAGGGGGTTAAGCCTCTGCCTTCGGGTCAGGTCATGATCTCAGGGTCCTGGAATCGAGCCCCGCATTGAGCTCTCTGCTCAGCAGGGAAGCCTGCTTCCTCCTCTCTATCTGCCTGCCTCTCTGCCTACTTGTGATCTCTCTCTCTCTGTCAAATAAATTTAAAAAATCTTAAAACAAATAAACAAACGAACCCTGAGATCAAGACCTGAGCTGAGATGAAGAATGGGACACTTAAGGACTGAGCCACCCAGATTCCCCTGAAGCTTGATTTTTCAAATCACATAAGAAGTCAAGCACCAAGTATCCTGTGTCTCCTGCCAGAATGAAAGGAACAGGGATTGTTTCAAATGATTCAAATTGTTCCTTTCAAAGGAAAGGAACAGGACTTCATTCCCTAAACTTCTATAAAAGCTCTGGAGAGTAGGCTGATACACAGAGGTTCCATGATAAAGCTTGTAACATTAAAATTAATACCTTGGATGACACCCTGCAAATGATAACCCCTTCATCCAGCAACAAAGACAGGCTGGATGCTGGTGAAGACATTCTTCAGCATGTCCTCTTTGGTTTGGTTAAAAAAAGACTTGCACCAGGTAACTTTTAGATGCGCAGAATCCAGCTTGAATCCAGATGGGGGTTTGCACACACCTGACCAGTGGGTGGCTAAAAACTCTGGCTTTCATTGTTGGAATTTTTTGCTTTTATTTGTTTGGAGGACAGGTTCTTGAAAATGAATGGTAAAACGATTTTGTGTGCACATCCAGGAAGAGACCATGACAGAACCCAGTATGGTTTCCCCACCGTGAGATACACAGGGACCCCAGCACCACAGGGACACGCTGAGTTTGAACAGCCCTGCTGCCTGCTCTTTTCCTGCAGATTCCAGGATTCCTAGAGCCTAGATTCCTGGTGGCCACATAAGCTGTTACCCCTAACTCACCCTGGTGTTTGGAGACCAGCAAGGGCCTCTGCAGCTGAAGTGGAGAAAAATGAAGAGGGCGACTAGAAACTAGGAATTATGCTAGTGAGTGGACATGGTATTTCAGTTTTTTGTGTATTATCCACAAGCTGGTAAGCCTACGGAAACTTGGTTTAGAAATTCAAAACAAAAAACAAAAAAACAAAAATACAGTGGATTTAAAGTTTGTTTCTAGAAAGAGTAAGAGATTCTTAAGAAAATCCGATAGGCAGTTTGAGGGGGGAAGATTAAAAAAAAAAAAAAAGCATTGTAATCAATAACGTTACTCAGATGACTCAGAATCGCCGCCACACAGGAAATCTCGTAAAACAAACCCCTCCAGAGGAGGGCTGAACAACCTCCTGAGGGACCAGCTTTGGTGCCGATGTTAATGTAACCCTAAAGCAAAAGCAAGTAAACCACGGCAATTTGGTGCAAAAAGCCATTAGCTATCATCTAACCTCCCACGCTTCATTTCCTCCACTTTAAATAAAGACATTCTGAACCCTCCAATTTATAGTCGACAATCTAATTTCCTAATTAATGGGAAAGCACAAGCCACCCGCAACCTTCTCGAAATGACCCCCACACACAAGGACAACATGGCAAGCCCAGCTCAAGCACCAGCTTCTGAGGCTTCCCCGAAAGGATTGGTTTCAACCTCCCCTTCTTGCATCTGACCACAAAGCATCGCTGCTTCCTGCGGCTTCTGAAATAAGCCGCAGAAACGAGAGACAGCGTTTTATTCAGAGGGAAGGGAGGAGGACCGTGAACCACATTTCGGCTTCGCTCACAAGTCCATCTCTACCGCCACCAACATGTTCAGAATTGTGGATAGAAAAAACAGATCTATGGTTTTGGAGTTGATGGAGACAATCTTTTTAGGAATCGCTATTCCTTTGTCAGTATATTGAAAATCCAGTGTGCTCTCTCCAAGTTGGTTGAAAGAGAACACTCTGGATTCTAGAAGTCATGTATCCCATGTGAGAAGTGTGGAAATACAGCAGCCTGTTTACAAAGATCGCCGTGTTTGGATGGCGGCATCATTCACTAGTCGAAGTTACCATCTTCTATCACCTGCTTTTCCATGTGATTTTCCAAGCCATATCCTACAGTTTTTTCTCACTTGTTACGTGTCCCAAGAAACTCCTTTCAGATATATTTCTCATGAGATCCACACCTGCTCCAGCCACCTGGGATTCACCATTCCCGTAGCATTTTCCTGTCTATCTAAACAGATGCTCTGGCCATGGGGCCTTTCTGCAGTTTTCTATCAGGAAAAAAATCATACACTTTGAGACTCAAATTAATGACCACTTCTATGAGGCCTCACTCCAATCACCCTTCACCAGAGTTTCTGGCTCTATAATAATTACAGAGCCTGATGTCTACTTGAATTCATTGTGTATGTGTGCATCTTGCCACGCAAGGATCAAGGCATTGATTTGCTCTACAATGGTGGCCAAGATGACTGGAATCTCCCTGGAGAGTTATGCCTCTAACTATCATCTACTGACAGTCTAGAGCATCAAGGGCTCAGGTCTGGAGAGAGCCCAGCTCTGCCCCATACCTAGGAGCGAGGGGTGGTTCCGGATAGCGAGCTGTGGACCGCTTCTCCTTTCACACCACTCTACTTGGGTGACAGCTTGGGATGGCGATGGGGATCAGAGCAGCTAATGTCTTGGCATGTGGCATCCCTTGGACCTACGTGGAGATCTGGACCAGCAAGAATATGATCACCCTAGAGAACAAAAAAGTGACTTTGTGGGACACTGTGGGCACACTACAGGCAGACATGCAGAAAAGGCAGCAGTGGACTAATAAGACTTTAGAGTCCTTTGGATGACCTTTTTGGGTAAAATAAGGTGGGCACAAATTGATGGAGAAGGCAGATGATAGTCTTGGAACATCCCAAAGGGTAGCTGGAAAAAGAAGAGAAATATTATCTGTGTCCATCAGGATAGGCTAGGTGATGCTACAGGAACAATCCCAAATCCCAATGGTTTAAAACAACAAAGACTCCTTTTTATCCCATGCTACATAATTACTTTGGGTCAGTAGTAGACTCTGCTCCTTTTAATCACTCAGGGACCCAGGCTGAGGAGAAGCTGCCATCTCAAGCATTCATCAGTCCACCACACCCTGTGCAGGGTCTCAGGCCTGATGCTAAATGCTTTGGCTTGGAAATGACATACACTCTCTGTTCACAACACATTGGCCAGATCGAGTCACACAGGCCCATCTCGCTGTCAGAGAGCCAAGAAGTGCAGTCTTACCATGTTGCCAGAAGGCAGAAAGCTGGAAATATTTGGTAAACAGCACTGATGACTACCACATGACCTTATTTGTACCTCAAGCTTGTAAAGTAGATCACAGTTGTTACAATAAATTGAATGATATTTTAGTGAAATAGGTCTTCCTGTTGATTTAGTTTCAATGAATAAAATGCACATTGTTCATAGATGTTGAAAGTCTCTGCATCCGGTTTGAAAGATTCTAGAAAAATCTATCGGAACCTGACATGGCACAATCCCAAGCACAGTTAGACCTGTAAGAACTTTCACTAAGGAAGCCTGCCCAGACTGGCTCCCGTTGTTTGATTAAAACACTGGAAAAATTAATCTAGTTATCAACAATCAGATTTTTGGCAGTTAAGAATTTCCTTTTAAAGGAAGCAAAGTCTGAAGGAAAACAAAATTTGATTAGAATGGCAAAAATCTACGAAATAGAAGTTCCTCATCTTCCACCTCCCTGCTGCTTAATCTCAGAGTCTCAGAGGTTTATGTGCTTCAGTGTTTCTACCCAGATACAGATAACATTATTTCATCCAGTTATGGGATAGCCACTCAACATCCACTGGTACAGGCACTCGGCTGGACTTCATTCATAATTTCATTGGCAATACAGACCAAGAGAAAAGAGGCACCATCCCTGACCTCATGAATCTTATAACCTAATTATCAGTAGTGATTGAAATCACTTGGCTCTAAATAACAGAATGTAGTAACACGTGACAGCCTTCTATGAAAATTACTCAGACTTTCACTGATGTGTTAAATGCACTGGAATAGGGCGCCTGGGTGGCTCAGTGGGTTAAGCCTCTGCCTTCGGCTCAGGTCATGATCTCAGGATCCTGGGATCGAGTCCTGCATAGGGCTCTCTGCTCAGCAGGGAGCCTGCTTCCCCCACCCCCTCTGCCTGCCTCTCTGCCTACTTGTGATCTCTGTCTGTGTGTCAAATAAATAAATAAATAAAATCTTTTTTAGAAAATGCACTGGAATAGAAGCCCCTAAACGGAGGTAATAGGAAAAATAAGTGATGTGGAAGATGGGAAAACAAGAGGCAAAGGGACACTTTAGCACTTCAGTGGAGCAACTGAGAGATCTTCATCCAACCCTGACCCCTGGACTTCCGGCGTGCAATGAAACATACGTCCACATAAAAGCTCTGTGAAGTCAAACCGGTCAGTGTGGGGCCTGTTCATGAGCTGAAGCTTCATGTCTTCTTGGCTGGCTCATAGGGCCTGTAAGCGTTCTCCTTTGACTTCCTGGGTATTCAACTTAGAATAATTTGTCCGTGTTTGAAAGACTCCAATTTCCTAAATGACGTCCGAAGATTTACAGGGCAGTAGCAGCATGCCACATCATCAAAATGTTCCCTATATCTTTGCTAAAGCAGTTCTAGAATTTTCTCCATGCGTCTGCGGTCCTTTTAATATTGGTGGTACCAACGTGTCTTCCAAGGACTTGGTGTACTCCCAATGCCTATTGTAGTTTTATTTTTTAGTTATTTTTATTGGAAGGAGTGAGTAAACTATTAAAATACAAAGGATCTTTTGAAAGCTACAAAGAAAATGTGCAAAAAGCAATGAAAAGGATAAGAAATGGTTTCTAAATTAAACCGTTTGTTTTATTATTAACAATAACAATAAAGTAAGTCACACAGCCCATAAGTCCTCCCAGATGAGACATCTGCAGGATTCTCGGGTCTAAAAAGAACCTTAGCTTATAAACATGTCAGTTATGTTCTGAATAAAATGAAGATTTCACACTACATGGGAATGTGACTATTTGCCCTTCAACATGTCCAAGATTTAGTGTTATTTTAAGATGATTTTCCTTCCAATTATTTGTCCTATTTAGGGCACTTTTTTCCATCAACTTCAGGCGGGGGAAAGGTACCAGTAACTGCTTTTGATGAATATAAATTGTTTAAGCAACTAAATTTAAGATCATAAGCTACCAACTACTAGTACAAATTCTAAATCCTACCCAGCTCATGGGTGTGAATAGGCTATGTTTTACACACACACACACATTTTTTTTTTTAAGATTTTATTTATTTATCAGAGAGAGAGAGGGGGAGAGAGCGAGCACAGGCAGACAGAATGGCAGGCAGAGGCAGAGGGAGAAGCAGGCTCCCCGCTGAGCAAGGAGCCCGATGTGGGACTCGATCCCAGGACGCTGGGATCATGACCTGAGCTGAAGGCAGCCGCTTAACCAACTGAGCCACCCAGGCGTCCCACACACACATTTTTTTAAGATTTTATTTGAGAAAGAGAGAGCACCAGCAGCAGAGAGGGGCAGAGGCAGAGGGAGAAGCAGGATCCCTGCTGAGCAGGGAGCCCTACATGGGGCTCAATCCCAGGACCTTGAGGTCATGATCTGAGCTGAAGGCAGATGCTTCACCAACTGAACCACCAAGGTGTCCCTAGGCTCTGTTGTGTTTTGAACTTTGTTAGCAAACACCATCTCCATATTTTGGTTACCACATTTCAGTCTTAATAAGTTATGTCTGCTGAGTGATCCTGGTGCTAGCTCTAGCTAGTTCTAGCTAGTTCCTCAGGTTACATCAAAAATTCACTGTACTCTTCTTTTCCATGGCAGAAAGAGGAGGCGGGGGGAAGAAGCAAAAGGAAGGAGTGTATCTAGTAACTCATGGAGATACACAACATAAAGGCAACTGTTGAAAGTTCCTGAAGTTTCTCCTTTTCCGAGTCTCTGTCCAAGAAGTCATATGAGTCCTCGTCCTCTGTCTCTAATGTGTTGTCAGTCTTACTAACTTCAACTTGCCAATGAACCACTCCCAGCTTTCTATGAAATGCCTTTCAAGGTTCGCCGGTTTTACGCCATTTGCTTCTCTGCCCAAGGCATTAACACTCATCATATTATAGCAGAAATCAAAGCAGCACAATACATTTCCTGAAGCGTCCACAGAGGGAACGGGGGAATGGAAAGAATGCAGCCTTTCGCACCGTACAGATCCATCATTGCAGCATTATGACCTAGGCCGAATAACTTCACCTCTTTGAGGAGCCCATTTTCACCAGCCGCCATGTGGAGGGGGACAGTGTCATCACAAAGTCATGGCAGATGGCATCGAGGTAAGATATTTAAAGCTATTTCTTCTATACAATATGAAGTGTATGGAAAACATTCTTTTTCCAAATGTCTGACCAAAAAAAAGAAAAAAATCCTTCTTTTTTTCACGATCCAGGTAGGTGGTGAGTCCAAAGCGAGAATGATTCAGTGATAATACAGAAAGAGGAGAGCATCAATGAACTACTCCGAGGAGAAAGGATGTTTTAAAGGTGCCATCTTCGTTCTAAACCCAGCAGAGTGGCCTGCAGGGCTGGAGAGGGGTGCTGGGGAAGCCCCAAGCAGACAAGACTTTAGGGTTCTTGCCCTACTTCCACCAAAGCAGCTGTCCTCTGCCTTGTTTCTTCCTGACCGAGTATAAGGGTAAAATTAGGAAATGCACCAGTGATGGCCTAGTTACCATTTTCTTGTTGGTGCCACACACCGGGCTCTAGTCCTATGAAGGGAGAAGGCGTTTCCCTAGAAAAGGACAGCTGTTCTCACTGTGAGTAAGCCTGGGAAAGTTTGAGTAGGGCAGGCACATCTGGGGCCAAGGTTTGGCCCTGATTCCCAGGCTGGAGGCTGAGTGGTTTAGGTGGCAGAGGACGAGCTATCCCCACCCTGTGGGGGAAGCTGAGTTAGGTCGCTGCTGGCCTACAAAGGGTCTGGGCTGAGTCTGGACTTGGGCTGCTTCCCTGGGCTGCATTCTCCCTCTGTCACCCCCTATCCCGGGCGATCACAGGTGTGTCTCATAGCAAGTGACGTGGTGAGTTCTGATGGAATTGTATCCACATTTGGAGAAAAGTAGTAGTACAAGGTCCTTCTTTGGAAACCAAAATACGGAGTGTCATTGTTACTGGACAAAGGCACCTCGGCTACCACACTCTCCCAAGGCAACCATCTGGTGACTTCAAGAGCCTGAGCTAGACAAACAGGGGACAGGGAGAAGGAGGTTCTGATTCTTGGGCAGGCATGAGGCAGAAACAGAAAAAAATAATAAATTAACATGTCTATGGCATTATATGTGCCAAGCACTAAGTGCTTTACGGTTATTTACTCATTCGATCCTTACCAGAACTCTATTAGGTAGATATCCTGATTATACAAAGAAGGCACAAGGAAGTTAAGTCACCTACCCCAGGTGGGGTAATTAGACCGTTGGAGAGTGTTTTGAGATAGGCTCGTTCTCCGCCATTTGGCAAGGAGAGGTTCCTGACATAACAACTGGGCATGAAAAGGAAGTATGATCACATATTATAATTTAGCTAGAGGTGACAACATTTTGCACAACATTTTATTTGAAAAAATAGTTCCGAGGGTTTTTTTTTTTTTTTTAACTCAAAAACTCCCCGTTGAAGATTTTTTTCTTGCTACTATTCTAGAATGTTGTTTTCAAACTTCCTTGCCCATGAACCCCTCAGACAGATCAGACTCTCGGGGTGATGAGACTCTTGGGGTGACGACTCTGGCCATTCCCCTTTGCCAATGCCTATTTTCCAGTCATCATCAAAATCCACTTCCAGGCCTGAAATCAGCATCTGGGGATAATACACTTTAACTGTTCCTACCTCTCTGATGCTGGATGCTGGGTTCCAGGGAGGGTCTGAGTTTGGAGAGGCAGGGGAGAGAATGAGTCAAACCAAGAGAGGCTCCTGCTTGGATCTCTTGAACCCTGGACTTGAGCAGGGCAGAGCTGGGGCCTTTAGCTACTTCCCTGGTCCCTCTTCCAAGGCCACATCAGCCTCTATGGCTCTGAACAGCTAACAGTTCCAAGAGCCTTCTGCCTTCTCACCTGGTCATGTCCTTTTCCTCTTCCTGTCACTTAGTCATTTTGTGTCTGGTCCATAGCTATGCTTTTCCCAATTGGCTCTGATCTAGATTGATCACCTGGCTCTTATCTGTGACCTTAATTCCAAGCAGGATATTTCACTTAGCTCTTTGGAGAGCTTTCTGATGTAAATACAAATGGAAAAATCACTGTTTATAACTGAGAAATGTGTGCAACAGATTTGCACTAAGTGCATCCTCTGCCCTTTAGTCACCACTCCCAAAACCCAACGATGAGGAATAGCCGTAAGTTGAGCTGAAGACCATCCTTACCTCCTTCATATGGGGAAACACAAGCAAATGACTACTACCTTGCACGGGTTCTCTCTCTCTCTCTCTCTCCCTCTCTCTGTCTTTGATACACATCAAAATAGCTCTGTTAAAACCATATTGAAAATGTTGCCTAACTCAAGGTCAGTGTCTCATCAGCAGAACCTGAATGTAATCTAAAATCAACTAGAAAAGCCCCAGACGTGACTTTCCTCCTAAGTTTACTACACGTTTTCCAAATATGACCCCAGGCCCCACTCCATCTGCATCTCCCTAAGTTAGGAGCCCCACATTTTAGGGTGTAAATAGACCCTACCTTCTTATTTCCACCGGTTCTCTGCTGCAAACCCTATGCCCACCATTCCTCTGCCCAACGCCTGCAGACTTGGTCAACATGAACTGATACACTCTCTTCCAGACAACCAGTGACTATAAGACTTCACATTGTCAAGCCTGCAGATTCATCATTTTATGTCTGAGTCTCTGCTGCAAGGGAATGACAGAAATGATGGGACCAGATCCCTGTCTTTTGGGCCATAGTTACGAGTAGCTAAACTGGCCCAGTTCATGAGTACGGCAATGAGCAATTCACGAAAAAAGAAAGTGACTTTAATGAAAATGAAAATCAAACCCAAATTTTCAACAAGTGTTTACATCTGTCCTTCAACATTACCAGAGATTTATCTTCCAATGTAAATTTGATACCTCTTGCCACACAGCAAAATAATTCTGTCCTTTTGCAGTTTTACTCTATTTTGTGAAAAGAAAGAACTAGAAATGGATAGAAAAGGCAAAAGAATATATCTAAAATGTTTTAAATCTAGTAGAAAATCCAAAAAAGAAGCCATGAAATAGACAAAGTTACTGTTTGGTTCTTTGATTTTAGGTTTTCATGTTTGGTCTAAAAAAATTTTGTCATGGAGATAGTACTATCACCCTAACATAATTAAGAGTCAAGTTCTCTGACCCTGCTTATATGTGTCGCTATCCCCCTATATATTTTTAAAATGAAATTACAAGGAGAAAAACAAAGGGGGTAAGTATGAAAATGGTGCCTAGGATCACAGTTGTAAGGATACACACACACACACACACACATGCACACGGGTATATTATATACTTAAATAATCTACAAGATTACTAAACAAAGTGATGAGCCCCTGTGGCACCAATTACTGAGTTTGTATCGGTTCAAGAAGCACTTTTATTTACATTATTTTAATTAGATCTCTTTGAAATTTTATTATACGTAGATGCACATATTTAATTACACATTTATCTGTACCACAACAGAAACATTTCCTAGGTATCAAAAATATCCGATGTCAGCTTTCTCTGCAAAATGTATGCATTATACCACTCAGAATTCTAGGAAAAACAAATACATGACTGAAAGATAAAAATCAAAGGAAAAAAAAATAACATTCGTTCAGGGCTTTGTAGCCAACAAAGTGTTTTCATATTCATCACCTCAAATTCCACATGAGTAAATGGAATTATTTTTTAAAATCCTGTAATTTATACTTTCCCTAAGAAGACTATTGTAAGATTAACCAGGATTATTGAAGGATTATTATATATGATGTTAATAAAGCCTGAATCGGGAGGAATGCTTAAAGCAGAAAAACAAGAAAAATGCTTAAATCATACTTATTAATTAATCTTGCTTACAGTTCTTTATTAAGATTAATCACTTTTTAAGCATAAAACCCTACCCATTAGAAATGTGATCATGGGAAACTTATTTAACTACTCTTTATGTCCACAACAAAATGATTTCTTCAGTTGTAAAACAGAGATAACCCCTTATCTGCTCACAGACAACAGACTGTGCCGTATAATATTTTGACATCCCCTCTACCTAAATATTTAACATATTCATGGTTTTATGAACACACAATGACATGAATGAAGACAAAGTCATGTAAGCCTTTTAGATAATCAATTCTGCTTGACAGCTTTCTTGGAAATATAAAAAGAGGAAATCAGTATCTACAAAAAGATATCCATTATACTATTGTCTCATATAAGTGGCTTGTTGTAAAAACAAGAATTTCATTATGTATTGGGTGGGAAATTTTAAAGCAAGCTTTCAAAGGGGCTCATGACCTCATGTGGTAGTTATTCTTCACTTAAACAAAATAAAAAGAAAATGGAATAAATCATATGACATCTTACCATTCAAGTTTAATTAAAATATATTTTCCTCTTCCAACCCCAGCCTCTTTCCCATGCCAATGGCAAATAAACACCAAGTTGAATAAACGTTTGCTGTGTCAATCCATGTTAAATATAAATCTAATGGCTTTAGACACACACACACACACACACACACACACCTCTTTAAAGAGTCATAAATTCCTACACCACTTTTCTGCTTTTTGTATGTGTAGACACACATACACATATAATAAATATGAGGATATATTTAGACACAAAAAACTAGAATTATTTATTTTTCAAAATAGCTGAGTTAGAGTAACCAACCATATTCCCACCTGCCTTTGTGAAAATAAACTTGGATCTATTTGTAAGTCTTTCTTTCTTTTTCAGTCAAGCTTTTAGAAGTACAATTCACATACAGTGAAATTCACCCTTTCTGGTTCAGGTTTCTGTGAGTTTGACAAATGCAGGGTCAGGTAACCATCTCTAACAATCAAAATGTAGAATATTTCATCATGCCCCGAAATTTATCATTTTTCTATAGTCAATCCCTGCGCTTCATCCTAGCTGATGGCAGTCACTGATTTGTTTCCTGCGCCAGCAATTTTACCTTTTCTACAATGTTACATGAACCAAATCATACAGTATGCAGTCTTTTGTATCTGGCTTCTTCCATTGAGCCTAATACATTAGAGACTCATCCATATTGTTACATTTATCTGTAATTCTGCAACTGTTTATATTGCTAAGGAATATTCTGCTGGTTGGGTACATCACACTATTTGTTGATCTATTTACCTGATGAAGGACATTTGGGCTATTTTCTACTTGTCAGTCTTTCTTAACATGTCAAAGCATGAGCCATTATAGGATGGTAGTTAAGAGCCTAGGATTTTGATCTAGACAGACCTTAGTTCAAATCCAAGGTCTGCATGTTCTCTTAGGCAAATTACTTGTATTCTCTGAGTCATAGTACTGCTGTCAAGATTAAATTAGTATGTGATTTGTAGTATCAATGAATAGTTGCTGTTACTGTTATCTCTAATTCTCAATGTGTTTAATTCTCTGCCTTACTTCTAGTCTTCAAACTGATCCCAAACATAACATCTTCAATCACCTCAGAGTTTCCACTATATCCTCACTTAAAATACATCACCCCTTCTCTCTGCTTCCCATCCTCAAGGCCCAAGTTCATCTTCCCCTATGAGAAAGGCCACACACATCCCAAACCATAGTCCCCATTTAACTTTCCACCCTCCATGTTCCTACAGTGCACATTATCCAACCTGGCCGCAACTACCCACATGTGGCTTTTCAATTTTAAATGAATCGCAGCTTAAAAAATCAGGCACAATCATCACGTTTCAGGTGTATAACTTGAAAATGTGGCTAGTGGCTGCCATATTGGACAACGAAGACTCAGGCATGCCTCATTTTATTTCACTTTACTTCTCTGTGCTTTGCAGATTCTGTGTCGTTCATAAATTGAAGGTTTGTGGCAACCTGTACTGAGCAAGACTCTCAGTGCCATTTCTCCAACAGCATTTATTTTCCTGGTGTCTCTATCTCACTTCAGTAATTCTTGCAATATTTCAAACATTTTCATTACCATTGTACTTGTTATGGTGATCTGTGATCAGCAATCTTTGATGTTCCTATCATCATTGTTTTGGGACATCATGAACTTAATAAATGTGTGTGCTCTGACTGCTTCACCAACCAGACATTCCTGCATTCCCCCACTTTTAACCTGTTCCCTGGGACACAAAAATATTGAAATTAACCCAATTAAAAACCCTACAATGGCCTCTAAGGGTTCAAGGGAAGAGTTGCAGCCCTCTCACTTTAAATCAAAAACTAAAAATGTTTAAGTGTAGTGAGAAAGTCATGTCAAAAGCCAAAACGGGCCAAAAGCTAGCCCTTTGGTGCCAAAAAGTTAGCCAAGTTATAGATACAAAGGACAAGTTCTTGAAGGAAATTAAAAATGCTACTCCAGTGAACACATGAATGATGAGAAAGCAGAACAGTCTTATTGCTGATATGGAGAAAGTTCTAGTGGTCTGGATAGAAGATCAAACCAGCCACAACTTTCCCTTAAGCCAAAACCTAATCCAGAGCAAAGCCCTGACTCTCTCTTCAACTCTGTGAAGGCTGAGAGAGGAGGGAAGCTGCAGAAGAAAGGTTTGAAGCTAGCAAGCTGGGTTCATGTGGTTTAAGGAAAGAAGCCATCTTCTAGAACATGAAAGTGCAAGGTAGACAGCTAGTGCTGATGGAGAAGATGCAGCAAGTTCTCCAGAAGATCCAGCTGAGATACTAAGTGATGGTGGCTGCACTAAACAACATATTTTCAGTGTAGACAAACAGCCGTCTACCGGAAGGAGATGCCATCTACGACTCCCATAGCTGGAGAGAAATCCATGCCTGGCTTCAAAGTTGCAAAGAACAGGCTGGCTCTTAAGGGACTAATGCAGCTGCTGACTTTAAGTGGAAGCCAGTGCTCATTTATCATCCTGGAAATCCTAGGGACCTTAAGAATTATACTAAATCTATACTACCTGTGCTCTACAAATGGAACCACAAAGCCTGGATAGCAGCACATCTGTTTACAACATGGTTAGCTAAATAATTTAAGCCCACTGCTGAGACCCACTACTCAAAATAAAAAATAATAATAATAATAATGAAAAAAATAAAGGAAAAGAAATCCTTTCAAAATAGGATGGCTCATTGACAAAACACCTGGTCACCTGAGGGCCCTGATGAAGATGGACAGTGAAATTAATGTAGAACAGCCACTCCACAGCCCAAAAATCAAGAAGTGATTTTGACTTTCAAATCTTATCATTTAAAAATACACTTCATAAGGCTAAAGCTGCCATAGTGATTCCTCTGATGAAACTGGACCAAATACATTGAAGACTTTCTGGAAAAGATTCAATTTCTACACACCATTAAGAAAACATGTGTTTTGTGGAAAGAGGTCAAAGTATCCACATTAACAGGAGTTTGGAAGAAGCTGATTTCAATCCTCATGAATGGATTGGAGGAGTCTTAAGGAGCTCAAGACTGGGGGAGGAAGTAAGTGCCGATGGGGGAGAAACAGCAGAACTGGGATTAAAAGTGGAGCCTGAAGATGGGGCTGCCTTGCTGCAATGTCATGGTAGAACTTGAATGAAGGAGGACTTGCTTCTGATGGAGGAACAAAGAAATTGGTTTCTTGAGATGAAATCTACCTCTGGTAAAGATGCTGTGATGGCTGTGGAAATCATAACAAAGGATTTAGAATATCACATCAGCCTAGTTGGGAAACCAGCAGCGAGGTCTGAGAGGCCAGACTGCAATCCTGCTTCAGGTCTGCTGTGGGTAAAATGCTATCAAACAGCATCACCTGCTGCAGAGAAATCGTTCTGGAAAAGAAGAGTCAAGTGATGTGGCAAAGTTCACTGTTGTCTTATTTTAAGAAACTGCCACAGCCAGCCCAGCCTTCAGCAACCACCAGCAGCAAACAATGATACAGCATCTTTTAGGTGATGCTGAGCCATCTGGAAGATAAAAGCTAAAGGAATTTAAAAGAAGAAATGATTACCAAGGTCTGGCTGGCAAAGAAGTGGGTCATTGAACATGTAGGACAAAAATGAAAAAGAGTATTCCAAGGTATGTACAAAGTAGGCAGAACCCTGTCTTATACTTTTCTACATTCCCTCCAGAGCATCGGGCACTGCACTACATCCCATGATGGGGTCATCACTAACACACGGAGACATGGGGGAACCCAAAGATCCGGAACAGGATTAAATGTGGTCACATGACAGAGGGTGGTGTGTGAGGGACGGCCACGGAAAGAGCAGCCAAAAACCAGATGCTCAAAGCAGATCGAACTCAGGGCATATTGGCAAAGGTGTGCGTAGAGCAAATCCAGAGGTACGGGCTAAGAAGCAAAGTCAGGTCAAGTTGAAAAAAATGAATAGATGAAAAGAGAACAGGCAGTCAAAGTGATACTGAGATAAACACAGCAGGAAGGTGGTGTCCAAAGATTAGCACAGTCCAGCCAGAAATAATTCATCACCTGAGAGACTGAAGGAGGAGAGAATGGGTGCCCATGCTGGAGGCCAGGCTGGGGAGTGTAGTCAGCTTGGAAATGCTGTCCCAGCTACCTTTTATCCCTGATAGTTCCAGATGAGATGGTTTGTCTCCTGTCTCAGATGTTCAAATGACATATGGAAGTCATACAAATCTTTTGGATATGCTATGTTTACTGGCTAATGGCAAGACAGCTGAAGTCTTTATTATTAATATTTTTTGAAGCATAAAGGTAAAAGATTGGGGTGGGGGAACAACCTCTATTGAAATGTAGGGTAAGAAGTAACATGCTCAAGTTTACTGGCTTCCTTCGAGGCCCTCACTGCCCCAATAGTATTCCTCCATTTTCACGTGGCCTTCTTGGGCTCATATTTGGCTCAAGCGATTTGCTTGAGAAGCTGGCCCCAAAGACACAGATAGCTTCCGCTGCTTGTTGGTTCCACCACATGTGTTTTGCCAAAAGATCTCGAGTCACAAAACAGTGTTCTTCCCAGCTTGTCTGCAGCGAACTGAGTTATCAATGAAAATGTAAACTTTCTAAAGTCCAGACCTTGGATGAGAATCAAATGTGTTGGGAGGAAAAGGCAACACAACAACAATGAAGCTTGCCAACAGTAGCCCAGTCCCTTCTGAGGGATCTGCCTTAAAGAGAGACTGTAAGTCTCAAGACCCAATCCAGATACGACATCACCCATTCCTTGGGCACAAGGCCAAGACTTACTGTCTGAAACCACAAGGCTCCTATAATCTTCAGAGTTTCTAGAATAACCACACTTGGCCCAAGTCTGTGATGAACAGGAAGCTCATTAAGAATTCCCCACTATGCCCACGACAATCTCTTACCACAAGAAGCTACCTACAACAGCGGGAACCAGTGCCCCTATCCTTCTAATCACATCTCCTTGGGCAGCAATCTGGGACGCCCTGGGGGCTGACTTTTAAAAGGCAAACACTGAAAAAATAAAATTAAAATTAAAAAAAGAAAATCATAAAAAATAAAAGGCAAACCATCGAGGTCAGTTTGAATATTATTAAAGGATTAATCCATGTCGTTATCATTGGCAATGCCCTTGCAGTAGAAGACCCTGGTCCTCTAGTTTCCCACTTACACAGGAATGTCAGAAGTTCCTCCCGAGAGCGCGAAGAATTCCCAGGTTATCCTGGGAAGCCAGAATATTACCTCAGGTTCAGAGGACTAGAACGGCAGGAGAAAAGTATCCAGCATAAATAACATGCCACAGACTCGGGGACCTATAAAGGGCATACCAGATTTAGATCAAGAGCCACATCAGAATCCCAGCTCTCTGCCCTTCCAGCCAGGTGACCTTAGTGGAACCCTCCATTTGTCTTGTCATCAGTATACTCATCTGTAAAATGGGACAGCACATTCCTTAACTGCTTTGGTGGGGTGTTATGACAATCCAGGGAGATAACAGCTGGGAAAACTTTGTAATCTGCATATCGCTATGCACATGGGAGCTATTATTTGGTCTTCTTCCCTAAAATACTGTGCCTTGGAACTCACTTAGCCTGGGGTTTTCCAACTGCACTTCTAAAAGAACATTTTTGGAGCTACTCAAATGAAGACTTACACAAATACGAGTATCTGTTTTCTGCTTCTTTTTCTCTGATCCAAGGAACTTGCTTCCTTTCACAGATTTAGCTCTTTATGTCATTAACTAAATTTAAATCATGCCTAAAGACTTACTTGTTTGGCAGCACAGTTTCATATCCTGTTTGGTTTAATTTTTAAAATTCTTTTGTAAAGCACTCCAAGATGTTTGCATGAAGATCACTCAACAAACGGAAGCTTCTCTTGAATACACACACAAGGACACACCCACATCAATGGGAAGAAACATAATACAGACTTTTGTTAACATGGTAAAACAAGTATACAGGAAACAGTTCCTAAAATTACATTCGCTACCACACTGTATGGCCATTTCTTGGTGGACAGATCCTTAACCCCCTCAAGACCAAGTGGGGAGGCTACTGTGGTCTTCTAGAATCCGAGTCCACCAACTCACACAGAGTAGATTTAAGGATACGCCGCAACATAGACCCGGTATTTTCCATGAAGCCGGCATCCTGGCAAGAGAGAATTCCCTAGCGTTTCACCATTTATCAAGAGACTAAACATCAGATCCTGAGCTGTGTTACATAAGCACAATACCCTCATTGTTAGCAGCTGCTTATTGGTCACCATTGCACAACTTGACCAGGTGCACGGCGGGAGGGAGCTCTATCTTTATGCAGGGAGTCAGGGGAGATGGGCTCAGGACTTGTTTGATGATGGTAAAACCCTGATTCTAAGCCATCAGGATTATTATAGTCCATAAGGTACTTGCCAATTTACGCATATGTGGTAGAAATTAAGGCATGCTGCGGATACAAAAAGAGCCGCTGGTTTAATTTGGAAATAGGTTTTTTGTTTTGGGTTTGTTTTTTGGGTTTTTGTGTGTGTGTGTGTGCGTTGAAGAATTGACTTTCAGCTGAACTGTCCTGATATGAAGGTGAAAACACTGACTCAGTGTCGCTAAAGATCATCAGACAATTCTGATGAGCAAGATCTGTTTTGGAAGATTTATTTTGAAATAACCACGGCAAGAATATTTGACCTTTAATGATCTCTTCAAGAGAAACATGTAATGCTAAAATGAGCTTATTAGAAGAACCAAGGAAAGATCTCTCTATGTGGGACAACAGAGTTTTTTTCATAGAGCACAAAAAAATCTCTCTCCTTTTACATTTAAGAAAAAAGAATCTTTCACTTTAAATTAACCATTAAGGTTCAGACTTTTATACTGTCTTATAGGAATTCAAGGGCTATTTTTTTTTCACCTTTGAGCTTTACTGAGTTTTAAGTGTTTTTAAGCAGATCTATCTTTATTGATGTAGCTGGCCATTCAATGAATTTGTGGTTTTAGAAAGCTTCAGATAACAAGCTAATTGTTTTTTAAGGGTATTATGTTGTAAAGCAAGTTACTGAGCTGCCAATTTTTGTATTCCACAAAACTGTATTCGCATAGTGAGTCCATTTTTTGTTCTTGAGTTGGTTTAATTTTTAAGGAAGGGGTACCTCAATGTAACATAGAGCTAACCTAAGGTTCTTTGTAAAAAAAAAAAAAATCAAACAAAAAAAGACAGTATCTAGGAAATAATAATATCAGCATTATTATTATTAAAAAAGCCAATATTGATATTATTAGACCATTGTTTTCCTAACATTTTAGGATCTAGAGCTAATATATATTCAGCCTGGGCTCTGTGACAGGCACAGAGCTGAGGGTTCACTCAACACAAGAGCAACTACTAGTTTCCCGGATGTATCGATAATGAATTAAGGCAAAGTGGCTGGAGAAAGCTGGAGTCATGTGACGTCGGAGCACTTACTCTCACACAGCAACCTAATTTTGTGTTTGCAGCAGGAACTGTCAGAGGAGAGGCAGGTCTTCAGTAAAAGTCTTTTGTAAACAAATTATACCTCAAAGTTTGAACCACAGTGTATCTTCAGGATAGATCAAAAATTAATGTCCACCCAAAAAGCACAATCAAATACCAAATGATGAATAAAGTTTATAGCACTTTCAGGAATGAAAAACAAACTTTAGACCGTATACCTTGATTAGAATTCTTTAGCGGCAAATAGTGACTAAACTTTAGTTCTGGTTGTGAAACACAATAATGGAATTCCAATGCATCATTGTTGGAATAGTACTCGGCCATCAAAAGGAATGAAACCTTGCCATTTGCAATGACGTGGGTAGAGCCAGACAGTGTCATGCTAAGCAAAATAAGTCCGTCAGAGAAAGACAAATGCCATATGATTTCAATCATGTGTGGAATTTAAGAAACAAAACAAATGAGCATGTGGGAAAAAAAACAGAGTGGCAAACCAAGAAACAGACTCTTAACTATAGAGAACAGACTGACGGTCACCAGAGAGGAGGTGGGTGGGGGAATGGGTTAAAAAGGTGACGGGGTAAGGAGGGCACGGGTTGTGAGGAGCACCAGGTGTCGTAGGGAAGTGCTGAATCACTAAATTATACACCTGAAACTAATAGTACACTGTATGTTAACTAACTGGCATTTAAATAAAAACTAAAAAAAACCACCATTTTTTATAAACTTTAAAAAATATATCATTGTTGAGAGACACCAAGACATCACACAATTTGTCAATATATCTTCATTAGGAAACAACATATTGATTACAGCAGTGAAGTGTGCACTTCATAATCCTTCCAGTGAGGACATTTTGAAGGGGATGACTCTAGCTTCAAACCCAAATACAGGTGTAGCTTTATAGTCTATAATGACCCTGTTTTCCTTGTGAAGAAAATGAGGATATTTTTAGTTTGGTCATTGTTTCCAGAAGCAATCTCTCCTACTAGCTTTTTCCTCCATCCTCGTAAGACTTGGTATATGTCTGTCCAGGTTTGGACTTTATAATGGGATCTTCTAGAGAGCATGCATGTCCCTGTTTCAGACTCCCGGGACTGAAGTATAATGAAGGAAGATTATGTTTCCTGAAGTTCTGTTTCCCCAGATTATTCATGTGGGAGGAGGAACATTTACTTCTGTGCCCATCAGTTTCCTGTCTTTAGTTTCATGGATGAGTCTTTACAAACATGAGGTGGTTTGCGACTCTTTGAGACTCTCTCCACTTATTTTGAGGTGGCCTTTTCCTTCCCAAGCTATAAATGGCAGGCTGAGCAGAACCTCCCTAAATTAGACCCTATTTGTACTACATCTTGCAGGAATTATTTAAATATTCTAGCCTGTGGGTGTTCCAATTTCTTATTTCCTGTGCAAGTACAGTCTTTTACTTGATATGTATCAGGAAAAAGATTATACACACACATACACACACATCTTTGGGGGGGTAGGGTATTAAATGTGTGGGATAAAAATCACAACTTTGAAACAAAAATAAAGCAATCTTTTTTAGGCTTCCTCCACGATTACGATATTTAAGGGGGAAAATTAATTTCCATATCTTTCTCCAAAAATGCAATAAAAACTAAAATAAGTTACTGTCCCTCTTCCTCCTTTAGTTTAGAAAGGAAAACAAAATATGTCATGTTGAAGATTTTATGGAAACCCTGAAATGTGAAGTACTCGTCAGCTGGCTAACTCCTCCTAAGCTTAAATGTCACAGAGCTGCCCCAACTCTGATATAAGTTGTATTCCCCACACCAGTTTCTCATAACCCATTTTCATTTAAGTAAGACCACACCTCATAATAGAGTTTTTAATGCCTGGCCTCCTCCACCTAATTGCAAATTTCTAAAAATGTTAACCGTTATATACCCAGTGCCACCACAGTAGCAGGGCATGTGATACATACTTAAGAAATAATGTGTTGAATTAATAATTGAATAAGCATTAAAACAGACAACAGGCTTTTTTTTTTTTTTAAGGAAGTTGTTTAAAGAAACACAATGCAGTGTCATAAAATGCTGGCACTCTCCTTTGCTAGTACAAATATATTTTCACACAAATGTACAATCAAAAATTAATCAAGAAATGTCACGTGCCTTCCTCTTGGCCCATCACATTTGAATGCCTTTGCTTTGTGGAGTCATTGGGGTACTGATTTGCTCACTTAACTCTAAACAAAGCACAGGGCAGGGCTTCACACCATGCCTTTGACAGAGTGGCTTGGGTACTTGGCCCACATCACAATTTAAAAGACAATATAAATAGGCAGAGGTTATGCCTGGACAAGCTACAAGTCTTCTAGCATTTTTTAAAAAATTTCTTCACTGAAAACATAAATATTTTAAATGCTTATAGGACACATTTTCTTAAGTAAAATATTCACTAGCTTTTGGGAAACCAAGAGTTTGTCAACTCATTTAGATAGATAGACATATAAATACTATATATATCATATAGTATGTATAGAACATATATAATACGTAGACAGAGTAAATACTGTAAAAAACTGTATGGGAAAATATTTCTTATTCCTCCTCATGCATCAATCAACCAATGGATTTCTGTCTAAATTCTGCATTGCAAACACAAAGCTTTAGACTAAGCTTTTTAATGGCCTCATAATTAAAGACATCATAAATCTAGATAGAGCTAGTCAAAGTTGATGTTTGTTTCCTTATAGTGTCTAGACTGGCTATGAGGATTGTTTCAAATGGATGAATAAACTGCTCTCCCAGTACCCCTTCTATCTATAATAAATCTGACCGGATAGGTGAATTCTCTCAGAAGGAAGGCAGCATGAAGAAATTCCAAGTCTACCACATCCCTGAACTATCCTGCTCTAGGGCAGGCAGGACTCCCCCAAAGATCAGTAAAGGGACTACTCACTTGGGCCTCAAACAAGGTACATTAGCTACAGTCTCCTATACTTGGCACATGTGTTCACTTGGCCTGAGTGCTCCACTCAGTTCTGACCTCCCTGAATGAGCTCCCCCTTCCCTGATACTTCTCCTGTCAAGATTTAGTCACTGTCTCCTGATTAAACTCTCTAGAATCTAGACGCGCCATGTGCTAAAGCACACCCACACCATTTATGTCTGTTTCCATAAAAATGGATGAGCATGCTCTTGTTTATGTGTTTTCTCTGTGTGTGTTCTTAGGCCCTCTCATGTGTCTGTCCAGCTGAACTGAAGGACTACAGAGTACTTCCTGCAGCCCAACCACAGCAGGACGGCTCCGCTCTGGTCTCAGACCACCGCGAGGATCCCATCGAAGACCCACTGTGTGGGAGAAGCATCTCACAGCTCCTCAAGAGCACTAAGCTGCGAGGGAAGGCAGAGGAAATCCGAGTCCCCAAAAACCATGGCTCATGTTGTTAGAAGGTAGGGTTGAAATGTCATTTCAGTTTCTATAAATCACTGAGCCTATTTAATGGTGCAAATGTGTTGCTGATAGTTACAATGAAAAGATGGGATGCTAGTAACAGTCTTTAAGTGGTGAAATGTTCCCTTTTATTTTATCATTTACTTTTCTGATGTTCTAATAGAATAATATAAAATGTAAAAAAAAAAAAGCCAAAAAACAGTAATCCACTAGACTGCGAGTTCTATGAAGGCAGAGAGCACTACTTTTTTCATCTATTGTTAGTACTGTACTGTCCCTAGGGCCTAACATAGTGCTTAGCACATTGCTGGCATGAATTAATATTTATTAAGTGCTTACATGTTCTAGATTCTGCTCTAAGATCTGGGGATACAGCGACCAACAAGACAAAACCCTTGCTTTAATGGAGCTTGCATTCTATGTGGGGGGAGAGGCAGGAAACAAATAAATGGAGAATTAAATAAAGAAGAAAATATGAGAAAATCATAAGTGCTATTGGAAAGTGTCCTGGTGAGGGGTTGAGGAGCTAATTTGAATTTAACCACTAGGAGGGGTCTTCCTCACTAAACAACTAGAGCCAGCCATTAGATCACAATACCTGTTCTCTGTGGTTGCTCATGAGGACTACTGGGGGAGTTAAGGAATCAGAGACTCTGATTTCACCAGGATTAGGTGGTGGGGCCTGGGCACTGGTATATTTAAATGTTCCCAAGCCAATTCTAATGAACAGCCAGGAATGAGACCCACTCAAGAGAAAGAACATTCCAGCCAAGAAACTGCTTAGTACAAAAGTCTTCATATGGGAGTGAGGCTTATAATGACAGCAATGACTAATAAACCTTTGATTAGAATCACCTAGAGGACTTTAAACTTAAAGATGCCATTAGCACACCCTAAACCCAATAAATAGAGCAGACTGTGGAGCAGTGAGGGCCAAGAATCGGTGTTCTAGAAGACTCTGTAGAAAACGGCAATAGACCACTGTGTTTCACGTAAGGTGACCAGTCATCCTGGTTTGCCCAGGACTGGGGGGGTTTCCAGGGACATTGGCCTTCAGTGCTAAAACTGGAGCTGTCCCTGGAAAACTAGTTAGAGAAGCGGTTCTCAAAGACTGGTTCTAGGCAATCAGAAATACTGGTGGGGGGGGGGGGATCTATGTTTTAAGAGACCCTCCCCATGATTTTGATGCAGGCTAAAATTTGAGAGCCACTATTTTAGAGCAAAAGAAAACCATGTCTATAACAGAGATAAGGTTAGAGAAGTAGACACTGGTTAGAAAAGGAAGAAAGGAAGAAAGAAAAGAAAGAAGGATGGATCTCACCCAGATATATTTTCATAATGCCTCTAGTTGGGAAAAATATTAGAGTCTCTTCAAATTTTATGAACACATAAGCTGGTGGAAAGCCTATTGTGCTCAAGAAATAAAACACATGTTTATGGTTTGTAAACAATCAGAAGGAAAAAAAAGTCAACATAAGGCTTCACATACGTGAAACTCCTCAGAATAAAGTACCTTATTAATATAATGCCAAACTACTCACAGTCAAAAAATATGTACTTGTTATCTTTTCAAAGAATTAAAAAGTGACAATGCTCTGCCTTGTCATCAAGACTGCCTTTGTACTAGAAATGGAGGGGCTTAGTCCACTTCTCTTCCCTCTATTCCCAAATCCACTCCAATCCAAGCATCTGTCTTGAGCCAAGTAGGTGGCGAAGCCAGCAGGCAGTCAAACGGGACCTAAGGGATGTCATATTAGAGATACATGAAAGGAACTGCTCTCCTGTGGACCTTCTTGCTTCCCTGGTGACCAAGTAAGGAGAGTCTCTGGACTTGGTTCTGAAAAGCTGGGCCTACTGGTGTCCTTGGAACCTGAGATACTGAGTAATACTAAATAGGTAGGGTGCATGTTCTCCATTGAGGCTGACAGATGGCATGGAAACCAAAGAACGGAGAGCATTTCTGGTGTTTGGACATAAAGCTCACCATCTGCTTGTTACTTCATTGAGATCAGAGACAACCTGCCCACTACCATTCCCCAGGATCACAACTGCTTGTGGAACCCTAACCAGAGGATTTAAAAAACACAACCAAAAACCACCAAAATTTTAAACTAAAAAATTTGTTATAAAAACTGAAAGAGAAGTTGGCCTCTATCAAGAGTCAAATTAATTAGCCTAGAAAACCAAAGAGAGAGTGTCAAATTAATTAGCCTAGAAAACCAAAGAGAGAACATGCCAAAAGATGGAAATCATGAGAAAAAGAAAAACCAAATATGGATAAATCTAGAAGCCCTTAACATCCAAACACTGGTAACCCTGGGAAGTAGAAAAGAGGAACTAACAAAGGAAAAATAAGTATCAAACGAATTAAAACAACAACAACAACAACAACAACAGGAGAAGAAGGGACTTGAAAGAGTCCACTGAATTGCAACTTAAAGAACTTGCACTCATTATTAGGCCAGGAAAAAACCTTATATCTTGAGATACGCAAATAATTAGGTAACAAACAACCCATATGCCCAACTATAAGAAAAAACACTCAAAAAACAGATCTATTGAAACAACAAATATGAACAGAAGCCTTAAGAAAAGATTAAGAAAGGAGGAAACATTAATGAGAAAATCACACACATACACATGTATGTTATCTGCATATAATTAAACCTAGGTCAGACTGTCTACAAATGTATTAATTGGATGCTAAATAGGGACTCCTGAGATGAAAAGAGATATACCATGAGAGAAAATTTAATAAACCCCACAACTTAAAACATTACATTATCTCAGAACAACCTAGAAGTTTGCTAAAAATATGGGGAGAGAGGAATAGATAGTAAAAATTTTCTGTAAGTTTCAATTCATCTCCCTGGAGGAATAGAGTATATTGCTAAGGGAAACTCTGGTATCTTGATTCCTTGTGATAATTTAAAAATATTTATGATACTGTGAGTACTAGAAAGTGAAGACAACCACTAGTGGAATAGAAAACTAATTTAGAAAAGGGAATAAAGTAAATAAATTACAGCAACAGAAAATTGCTATAAATTTTTTGAAAAAGGAAATAAATACTGAATGTAAAAAAAAAAATGGGGGGGAAAAGCCACTAAGTATATCAATGGTAAAATAAATGTGAATGGGCATATTATCCCACTTAAAGAGTGGCAGACTAGATTTTTAAAAATTAAAACCAAGTAATAAAGATTTAATATAAACAAATAAATGAAAAGATAGGCACACACAATAAAAGGAAGGTAGAAGAACTAATATTAGTATCAAAAATGAGAAATTTGAGGACAAAGCACTAAAAAGCTCAAGAGATAGGTAATGAAAAAGGCATAATTTATTTTTTAAAATATATAAATACCAATCATGAATCTGGATATAAGAAACGATAACAAAACTAAATATTTAAAGCAAAAACCATAAACAAATAAACACAAAATGGTTGGATCTGTGAGAGAAGCATAAAACTCCTCTAGAAAACTTATAGGCTTACTGGCATGAAGAACCCAAAGTCCAAACTCGAGGAAATTCCAGCCACTGGAAAGAGAAGGGGGAATCCCAGAAAGGAGAGAGGCCGAAAGGGAAGTCTACAAACTCTGCCCAAACAATGATGACCCTGGATTGTCCCTGTAGCGCTGATAGTTAAGACTAAGAAGAACTGAACCAAGAATTGAAATTCAAAGGGGAAAGATTTTGTAGTTTGAGTCCTGCAAAATTTAGAGTCTGCTTAGAAAACCAGGACTCTTCAGAGGCATATACTAAAATACAGAATCTCTACAACAGATCATTCATAATGACCAGAAAACAAGCCAGATATTCTCAATATGCACTTCCTCCTTTCCAAAACACACTCAGGAAAATAAAACATTTTCAAGAGAAAAATTAAACAATGGAAATGACCAGATACTAAAATCTATATTCTGAGATGTTTCCATTCTATCTTTCTTCCTTGTCTCCTCTATTCAGGGTAGACCTGCATTGAGTTTGGACAGTTCTCCCCGCCTTTCCCAGCTCCCTCTCCATTTTTCTCTCACTGGTGTTTCCTCTACTAAAATCCTTGCTAGTTCAATCTCATCTTGGTGTCTGTTTCTCTGAGGACCCAGTTATACAACTGGTCTGGGAAATCTAAAAGTCCAAACCAATGGTCTAGCAATGGTTCTCAAACTTGCTGGTCATGTTCGCTCACAGATTGCTGGGCCACACCCAAGGGATTTTGACACTAACCCTGCACATCTAGTAAGTTTCCAGGTGATCCCAATACTGCTTGCCCGGGGCCACAATTTGAGAACCACTGGTTCATTTCCAAACATGATCGTATGGTTTCCAAGCTGTGTCCTGGGAAAATCTGATGCTTGAGGGTCAGCTATAAGAGGAAAGGTGATGCTAAGGAGGCAGGGGTCCAGAGCCTCTCCCCCACTTCAACCAAAGCAGCTCTGTTGTTATCAGCTTTATATATTGATATGCAGTGGATAAAAGAGTTCAAGTGATGAGAAATATATTTGAAAACAATGGCTTTAAACAAAACGCCACCAAGCTTTTTCCTGTAAAAGGAGGACAATGCTGGTGATGCTCTCTTTCTGGTCTGGCTGACCACCTGGACCAGAATGCCCAGTATGTACTTTGAACAGCCTTCCCCTGCAACCTTATTCTAACTTTCACATACTAGGTCTACAATAACACTCAGGTCTCTAAGAGCCTTCTGATTTCCCAAGTTCACATGTTCTCTGCTCTCAACAAACTGAAGAGTTGTTTTTTGTTTGTCTGTTTGTCTGTCTGTTACACTTTTGGTAGGCTGAAACAGCTTTCTTAGAAGTTTATAAACCATTTTGGAAAAGCACATTCCTCTGGTGAGGGCAGACCTCTTTCCCTCCATTCTCTCTTGCCTTTCTAAAAACTTCCACCCATATTTGACAGCTGCAAGGCAGAAAATGAACTAGATCGAACCACCGAAAGCTGCGAAGCTCCAGCTAACATTCAGTCTTCAAGCTAATAATGCTTGACCCTCAGAGAAACACTTCTTCCTTGTAATCCTTTTAAACACATTCCTATTTGGCCACTAGAGCTGAGCTGTTCAAAACGCTTAGCAAACTTTATAAGCCTCATCTGTTGTTGTTTGTTTTAATCTTGTGTGAATAAAGGACCCATCTTCTACTCTTCAGTACGAAGAAACAAATGCCAAATAAGAGCAACAATGACTAAGGAAAGGTTGATTTATCACAGTTCTGCAAACGGGCCTCCATTCCACAACACAAGACCACCATTACATGGAATGTACTTACTCAGGTACAGGTAATTCAGTGTGATGAACACTTAAGAGACTTTTAACTTCTCTTCCTCTTTACCATTCTATCTATGTCTACTTAAAGAATCCATAGGACTTCTGAGATTAAAAGATTTTAAAAAAGGAGTTGAAGTTTCTGTTTGATGTGAATTAGAAGTTCTGACAAAAAATTTAGTGGGAGAACTTTGAAACAAAGTCTACATTTTTTTTTTAATTTTAAAGATTTAACTTATTTACAAGAGAGCGAGCGAGAGAGAGAGAGAGAGAGAGGCTGGGAAAATCAGAGGGTGAGGGACAGGCAGACTCCACACTGAGCATGGAGCCTACTGTGGGGCTTGATCTCACAACACTGAGGTCATGACCAGAGCCGAATCCAAGAGTCAGATGCTCAACCAACTGAGCAACCCAGGCATCCCCAAATTCTACATTTGAATCAACCAGTAATTTAAATTTTATCCCCTTTTCCATGACTCTCAGATAATTAAGAGCTATCTTCCAGGGGTCAGAATACTAAAGCTGTTCTTAGTTAAAATACATATATATAAATGGTGAGAAATTACACCAGACAAGGTATAAATAGAAATAAAGGCAATAATAGCAAAGAAAAGAAAACACTGAGGGATGTTTAGTCCCCTTTGTTCAAAAGTGTAAGATTTTCAACCTTTTGACATTGGTGGTAGTGACTTTTGAAAAAATACACATGAAGCAGATAATGCAATGAATTTTTCTCCAAATTTCCAAAATGTGTCCAACTTCCCTCCCCAAAGCCACTCTTTCATCGTATTGAAGTCTAGGCATACTCAAGAAAGTGCTAAACGAGGAAAGAATGGATGTAAGGTTAAAAAAAACCCACACTTGAGGACTTGTTCCAATGGTTTGGGTTTGGATGAATTTTAGATTAAGCCACTAAATGGACCCTGGGCAAGATGTATAGTCTCTGCAATGCAGTTTCCATAGCTATACACTGAGTATGACAACTTATCTCCTGTGATTGCCGTAAGGGTTTCATTGGGATGTCCCTAGGAGCAACTCTTATGGTTATTTGTAACAGTAAGTGCTCAATAAATGTCAGTTAACTGAAGGTAAAGGTTGATGCACCAACAATTTGAGAGACTAAACTAATAGGACCCCCTTTGAGACAATATACGTTTTGAGAAACAAAATGTGAAATAAAGGTTAAAAAGGTTTTAAATTATATAGAGGTTTGTTCTAAAAAGAATTCCACTTTCTATATTGTGGAAGTGAGGATAAAAAGAGTTAAGTGAATGAATAAATCCCTCGGTATGAGACAATGTAAAAAGCGTTTATTGTCACATACACGAATGGTTGCTAGAGCACAGCTGGAGGGAGGTGGGGGCTGGGGGTGGTTATCCGGGGAAGGTTTCACTCTGCACAGACTCATAGAGGACTTGAGTCTTGGTTATCGGGGGAGGACATCAGACAGATGAGGTGAGAGGAGGCAGAGGGAGCAGCAAGTTTACCAACCAGACAAACAGAAATTCAAGGTGTTCACATAACATGTGACTTCAGGATCACATAATTTCACAAGCTCATCATGAAAAACAAGAAAAAGGAAGCGTCATTGGTGAATAAAACTGGCCCGTGCCTAGCAGAGAATTTTAAGCGGAGAAAAATGAGAGAAGTGAGATATACTGAATAAAGCTCTCAAATCATGTGTTCAGGGGGCGCCTGGGTGGCTCAGTGGGTTAAGCCTCTGCCTTTGGCGCAGGTCATGATCTCAGTGTCCTAGGATCGAGCCCCGCTTTGGGCTCTCTGCTCAGCAGGGAGCCTGCTTCCCCCACCCCGCCCCTGCCTGCCCTCTCTGCCTACTTGTTATCTCTCTCTCTCTCTCTCTGTCAAATAAATAAATAAAATCTTTAAAAAAAAAAAAAATCATGTGTTCAAGAGGGAAGAACACAGGAGTCCCAATGGGCTGGTCCAGTCCAGCTCCACCAGCCACCACCTGAGTGATCTTGGGGAAATCTCTTCAAACCTTGAGCCTTGGTTTTCTCATCTCCAAAACCCAACCAGGCTTACCAGATCATTAAGGTGTCTGTCATCTCTAAAGAGCCTAGGAGATAATGAATTGAAGCTCTGCTTCTATATACCTGTTCATAAAACACATCAATAAAGTATTTAGTGCTTATTTTTTAAAAACTCCCTTCACACTAAAATAACTGTCTGTACATAAATCCTATGTGTGTACATATACATATGTATATAAGTGTGTGTGTGTGTGTGTGTGTGTGTGTGTGTGTGTTTGTGATTACAGTTTATTACTTAGGGGAAACATAAACTGGATTAAGTCACACCTGGTTAAGGTGGAAGGGGAGGGAGAGAAGGGAAGGAAAAGGAATTTGAAATGTCTGCAGAGCTCATTAGTGCCCCAATACCAAATGATTCAAGGACATCTTTGGCTTCGGTTCAAACAGTTGTTCTGTTCTGAGTAACATGACGACAGTCGAAGAAGCCGCAGCTGGACTCTGGAAAATCTTGTCTGATTCTTCCGTTATAGAAGTAACAAATCTGCTGTATAGGTTGTGGACCACAGGACCATTTCAGAATGAATCCTGTCAAAGTCAGAGACCCAAAGGAGCTGCTCTGTGCAGTTTCTGGTTTTGTTTTGTTTTTTTTTTGTTGTTGTTGTTGTTTTTTTAAAAAGTGACTTGTTTTTAAGTTGCTTCAGTATGAGGAAAGGCTGAGCAAGCAATCTGGAGAGGTCACAGCTCGAGATGAAAGAAAAAGTGAACATCTGCGCTCACACCTTGTGATGGGACGCATATTTTTCTTCCTCTCATCTTCCTCAGACCTGGATTCCACAGCCAACTCTCCACACAATTCCAAGGACGGATCTCTTCATCAACATGCATCACTTCCCCACAGGCTTAAGTCCTGTTTCTTCTTCTCCCACAGAATTTCATGCCACCCCAAGTACTACCAATGACACTATTTTATTTAGAAATAAGGAGATGCATCAGGTCTGTCTCAGACACACCCTCCATTCTTCATTAATCCCAGCATCTAAAGCCAGTGGGGACTTCACACACCATCAGTTTAGCTGCTTACTCTTAAGGAAGAGTTAATACTCTAAATGTACAGTAATATGATGAGATTAAAATCATAAATTTCTTCCAGAAGTTGTTCAAGTTTCTCCCCAGATGCCTTTTTCACCCAATGCTCTTCAAACTAAGGATAATCCCCATTAAGTTAAGGCACAGATTAATTCAATAAATAATTCCCGCTACTTCCTCATGATCTTCAAGGGTTGTTCTAACACCAGAGTAACCTGCTGTCCTGGCACGGCCCTCCAGCCCACCTCTTCATGTCTCCTTCCCTGACCCCCACAAAGCTCTCCAGAATCATCTGACCACTGATGAATGGACCCCGAGCCACATGAGAGCCAGTGATGCCAAAATATTTCTAGGGATGGATTTATTTCTCTCCAAATATAGATGATAAGCCCTATGGAATTTCTTTCTTGGGGGAGGCAAAAGAAATATTTTCCTTGCTGCCAAACCAATTTTCTCCCCTCTCCCCTCACCATCCCGCATCCTGAATTTTTACAGGCAATTTTCGACACGAAAATTTGCATGCACAGTGTAAATTGTCGGGAGCTTTCCTCCTGGAAAGCCAATTTCGTATTATACACCTTCCAAAAAACTGACCACATCCTGACCAAAGCTAAGCACTGTGTAATGCTAAACAGACCTGAGCCTGCAGGAAATACTCGCCACATTCGGGACAGATGTCAGCCCTTGTCTAGCACCCCGCCTTCCACTCATCCCTCCCTGCAATTAGCCAGGTGTGAGATCTGGAGGTAAGTGGACAGCTTCTCATTCCAAAAGCAAAGGGAAAAAGCCACTTGATGACTGTTTTGCAAATATTTTGCTGAGGTTGACCACTGTCTGAAACCATTTGATTTCTGTGTAAGTGCTTCTTACTAACCCTTTTCTCCTGAGACAGTTGAAGACCATCTTAGACATTCTTACATAATCCCAGAGAATTCTAGAATACCACACATTCACACTTTATTTTTAAGGAACCGATGCCTGACAAAAGCTTTTTGGAAGACAAAAAAGCAGCTGAGTGCTAACTCCTGATACATTTAGCAAAATCGAGGTCAGATTCAAGCCAACAGATTTTACTCATGTATGCATTCATTCAAGAAACATTTTCTGAGCATCTAATTTGCTCAGAATGCTGGGGCCCATGCTTCAGTGATAGGAAAAGAGAAGAAACAGCTTCTCCCCTCGAAGAGTTAATAGTGTAACAGCGTGTGTCTGTGCACAACAGCTCACTCCTCTGCTCAAAAGTTTAGAGTCTAGAGTTTTGAACTAGGAAAATAACAACATACATCTCCCAAGGGCAGAAATCATTAGACTGTCGTGTGTGTGAGTGCACAGTCTCATGATGCGTTTTGTAGTCAGATGAAGAAAAATGTAAGCGGAGAAATGATTTATAATTAAATATTGATCCTCATTTGGATACTTAGATTTCAACACTTTAATTTTTTAATTTCTCTTAGTCGATAGGAGGGCATCGGGTGTGCAGCTATTTAAAGAAGTAGCTAACACTTCCAGATAATTAAGACGTGGCAAGTTTAACTATGGTAAGCACAACAAAATGCAATTAATGTTCAAACGTCTTTTATAAAGCTCTTATAGGCCAAATTACAGGCTGCAAGGACACTCGGGGGTGTTCTGATCAGTAGTCAGCTTCTACAGAAGCGAACGCTGAGGTCTAGAAGAAAGTGGCCCAGCGATGAAGGCTTATTGATTTTGCCCGGAAGAAACTGTATTTGCCTGAGATTCATGGCCCTGTCACTCCTACCTTCGACATCGTTCTAATTAGTTTGGTTATTTGATCCTTCGACCCAACAGAAAGCAAATTAGAAAGAAAGAAGATGGAGTTCCTGGCGTCAGATGCAGTCATGGCTGCAAACTCCAAGAATTAATATCAAGAAATGAAGACACTAGAGGAAAGAACTTCCAAAGCGCTACAAGATAAAAACGGCGCATGCGTCTGACGACGTACAGGAGCCCCGTGGCCTGCAAGTTGAGGGCGATCACTCCACATGTTCCGCTATCTGCCCCAGCAGTCTGTCTTTCTCATGCAATTGCTCCGTCCCTTCTCCCCCTCCTTCTCCTCGCTGAGCTCCACCCATACAGCTCTTGGGGTCTGCAAAGTTGCCAAGTTCTTTCCCACCTAGGGCTGTCTCTGCTTCGAACCCTTTCCTTCCCCGGCTTCATGGGGCCATGTTCTTTCTTCTAGATGAGGTTTATATGGCAACCCCTGGGTGGGCACCAGGCTAATATTTGTTGAGTAAGTATCTATAATGTTAATTCTGTGTCTTTCTAAAAGAGCTCTCTCTAGTCTATTCTAGCTCAAAAGAAGAGTGAAATACGCACAACTGTATGTCTACCCATGATGTTTAAAATGAGTCCGTCTTAAGAATAAAAACAGCAGAGGGGCACCTGGGTGGCTTAGTCCTTAAGCGTCTGCCAGGGTCCTCATGATCCCAGGGTCCAGGGATCAGAGTCCCGCATCAGCCTCCCTGCTCAGTGAGGAGTCTGCTTCTCCCTCTGCCTGCTGCTCTCTCTCTCTAACAAATAAACAGATAAAATCGTATAAATAAATAAATAAATAGATAAATAAAAACAGTAGCAACTTCAGATAACTATAAGAATTCTTATTTTCTGAAATACAATACAATCACCACTGAGCTATTACCCCAATGCAGTCATTTCTCTTGAAACCCACATTTTCCTTACTCTACACAGGAGAGGTTTGATAACAATGTGGCTACACAGCCTTCATTTTTGTGGAAGAAAGCTATGTATCGTCAAGTCTGAAGGCCATACTTCACATTTTGGTGGGAGAATAACCATCTACATTTCTGGCTATTACTTTCTCTGTTTAATTAAATGAAAGACAATATCAGCTTATTCACTTGGGTTAGGACTAGAGGTCTAATAAGATTAAAAGCATCTTAAGGCAATTATATTGTTCAGAACAGACCACAGGTCTCTCAAAGGGATCAGATGGTCTGATTGTTTTGCCTAATGTAACTTTCAACCACCCACATATTAATTCCAAGTTCATTTTTATGATCTTTTTGACATTCAGATAATTGAGATTTTTTAACAGTAAAAATTCAAGCCCACATGTTTATCTTCTCAATGATTTGTTAATCCAAAGTTGCTCAGTTCACAAGTCGAAAGAAGATTCCTCTCCACCCCAGCTGTGCCAATTCAACCTGGGACGGGAAACACGGAGTTCTGACACCCTGCTGAGCTACCAAGATTTCATGATGGAAATGAAGCTGACAGCTCTGTCAGGGCTGTGAGAAGCAGAAGCAGATCCAGCTCATTCCTGCAGAGATGTGCTGGCTCTACAGAGCCGAAGATAATCAAAGCAAATTTGGTGGGTAAAATGAGCCGATATAAGTCAAAGACACACGGGAAGAGATATTAAGCAAAAGGATGACATTCACACTCTACTGATCTGATGACTGCTGCCTTCACAAAAGGTTCAGCCACCACTGGGGCAAGGGGAGGCACCTCTCCTGAGGATTCAGCTGTTCCTTACACCCTCCCCTTTCAGCCCCCTAATCTCATCGCCCTCGTTTGGTCAGGTCATGGAGTTACAGGTCCTTGATAGGATATATGTCCTGCGATGAAACTTCTCATGAACCCAAGTCCCATTCATCCCATAAATTCAGTACCTGAATTTTTCAGAGTCATCTTGGGCCAATGTGTACATTCTCTGCCACCTTTCAAACAACCCTTCCAGGCAGATGTTATTATTTACCTCTTGCAGATGAGAAAGACAGAGACTCAAAGAGAAAATTCGCTTAGCCAAGATCAGACAGCTAACCAATAGCAGTGCTGGGATTGAAACCCACACCCTTCAGAATGATACTATTCTCTGGACTTCCACTGTTGCGGATAGAACCCCCATTCTCACTGAGGAAGTTATTGAGTGTTTACTGCTAAAGGAAGACATTTTTCTTTTATAAAATGGAATTTCAAGAAAACGTCCACAAACACATTCTATAATCTTGACGTCAATAAATACTAACATCACCTGAGACAATGTTCTGGGTTTCCCAAGAGGCCTACAAGGTCACTTTCCAGCAGCCCATGTGTGGACAAGCCACACCTCCAGTTTACACTCTGCAGAGGTGATGAGGTGATAAGCAATGCTGCCCCCCCACCCACCCCGGCCTAAAGGAATTTGGAAGCTCTGTCTCAGGAAAGCAGACAGCCTCTGGTAGCTGAGATGCAAATTCTATGCACAGTGGTTTTTACAGCAATCACTGAAATAAATGTTGATGTTCTGTAAGTTTTGTTCAAGAAAACTCTTTAAGGTATGGAGAGAATCCTTTACAAAACAAACTTTATTGGTTTCCAGTTTTGGAGTATGCACTTGTTTTTATCCCTTGACCTTTTATCCCAGACTTTTCAGGGGGGGAGGCACACACACGTGTGTGGCTGATAAGTAGATAAATGTTCTTGCTACTAATATGTCATCCTTACTGTGAACCGGAATGACAAATTTAAAAAGTAACAACACAAAAATCACTATTTGATTAACTTCCCAATAAATTAAATGCTTGTTTGTCCGTTATACCCTTTATCTGGTGAAATAAAAGAAATGCAGGATTTAGGTTCTTGGTCTACCACTTTCCCTCTCTTGGAGATTGTGTCATTGTTTGCAAAGTAGAGATAGCTAAGATACCTATTTCAGAAATTTACATGGAGACTCAAATAAAGTCATTCGGGTGAAGACTTTTTGTAAGGGATACCTGGGTGGCTCAGTTGGTTAAACTGCTGCCTTGGCTCAGATCATGATCCCAGGGTTCTGGGATCGAGTTCTGCATAGGACTCCTTGCTCAGCAGGGAGCCTGCTTATCTCTCTGCCTCTGCCTGCTTGTGCTCTCTATCTCTCTGACAAATAAATAAATAAATAAATAAGATTAAAACTAAAAAGACTTTTTGTAAACGACAATGCTTAATAGGCCCTCATATTAATCAGCCAGAGTCTTACTAACTCAGAATCTATCTTTTTATACCATCATAGGAGATTCCACTTGGCAACAGTCTCTGTAGTTTCAGAAGGTCATGGTGTTGCTAGATTTGGTGTTCCTTTTGACATTATTAAATTCAGGGATATCTTTTTCCCAGGAGTTACCAAGGTCACAATTTTGGTCTGGTTGTGGAGGCTGCCCTGCTCCTCACAAGGTGGGAAGTTGACCTCGTGGGACGTTAGAATGAGGGCCAAGCAAGAAGAGATGTGGCTTTGAAATCAAGACAGACTTAAACTTGACTGATGTCCCCTGGATCACTTCCGGAAGAGCGGACATGTTAAGATCAGCTGGAGGCCTGAGGACCAGGGAGAGGAAGCATGAAGTCCATATTTAAATGCCCAGGAGTGGGGAGGAAAACCCTCTTCATGTTGCATTAATATTTTCAGTGACTTTTCAGACAATATGCAGGCCTATAACGATTACAGTGTGGTTAGGAAATGAACAGTAATGAACAGCGTTGAATCATTTCATCTTCTAAGAAAAAAATCAAGAACAAAGTCTAATGATTATCCCTAGCAAGTAAAATATTGCAAACCACAAAATGGTTTGCCATTCTAATCCATTTCAAGCATAAACAAACACATTCTTGCATGCACCCACACCCCTACACGGAAACCATGGTCAGAAGCTGAAAGAGTTAATTTAGGCCTTGGAGAAAACCCACTTTAAGCACTGGTTCAAAAGCTCTTAAATAGCAGAAAAATCAATACACTTTTATCAGACTTCAGTGTTTATAGAAGCAATACAAAACAGGATTTTGTTAAATGTATATATTATGCCAGATCAAACTATAAGTTAAAACATCTGTGTCCGAGTTAATCTCAGATACAGCATGGAGATTATTTGAATTGTGTGTTTCCTTTTGTGACCTTTTTAGATGTGGCTTTGGGAGGGGAGAGGAGGAGGAATAATTTTCTTAAGGTTTTAGTTGCCTGCAACGGTGCCAACAGTTGAACACAACAGCAATATTTTTTTTAAGTCACCCAGATGAATAACAAAAAAATAAAGAAAACCCTTTTAGTAATTTCAAAATAGTGTTGTATAGGGAATCTTAAAAAATAAATTATAGACACATAAATATAGGTATGTGGATCTAAGACTGCTATAGGCTATCCATGACATAAAATTTTCAATTAAAACCACGTTTATGAGCAATAATCACATTCTGAAAAGGCAGACACAACTTGCTAGTGGATTATACTACTTCCCCGATGAAATGAACCTTAAAACACAAGCAAATATGATGTACTTGGTTTAACATGCACCGATGTTTTTAACACAATAAAGTCTTACAGAAAATGTCTTATAGAAAGTTCTGAGTTCCTGTTTAGAGGAGACAAGAAAACAAGAATTGAAGTTGATGGAAGCTTTCTTTTTTTAGATCTGTTTTTAAGGGATCAGACATCTGTAAATCAAATCCATTTTGATTGAAACAATAAATTTGAGTCAATTCTGAAATTTCATTTCAAAAGTGTAAGAGAGAAATTCATGGGACCCTCAAAGTAAATGACAAGCCTGGTCTCTGAAATATGTCAGGAACACATTAACACCATGTAAAAATAACAGCAGAGCCAAACCAAAGTCACAACGGCCAAATGTCCTGAAAACGAGGCTCTAGGAAAGGAACTTGTGGATCTAATATTAGTTGTGTCTTTGGTAAGTGACTGGGACTTCTGATTTAATTCCCTTAATAAGTATTTTTGGCTCAGTCATATTCTTCCTTCTTTGTTTAGCCGATTATGTGCTGGTGAGGAGACAAGAACTCGAGATTAAGAAGACAGAATTATAGGTGCTTCAAGTGGAGCAGTCATCCAACAATCTACAGATATTTGTTGTTTGTTGTTTGTATATTATGCCCATGCTCTGTTCTAGGTGCTAGAAACATAACCATGAACACAATAGAAAAAAATGAGCTCATGGCATTTATGTTCTAGTGGAGAGAAAGGCCACACACGCACACATACACACTCACACACAGTACATATCTAGATATAAGGCCAGGTGTTGATGAGTAATATAATGAAAATGAAGCCAGGAAAGGGAACAGAGAATAAAGGAAGAGCACCATGTCAGGTAAAACCTCTGTTGAGGTGACATTTGAGCAGAGCCCTGAATAAGGAAGGGAGACCCATGGTTGTCTGTAGAAAAGCATCCCACAAAGACAGAATAGCAAACACAGCAGTAACAGTCTAGGCCCAGAAATGTATCCACCATTACATCAGGCCTTTATTCCTTTCATCAAAACCATGTTCCCTTCAACCTTGCAGAATACACCACAGCAATATCGCAACTTAGTCATGTAAGTCATCAGAATTAGTTGATTCTGCCCAGTGTGACTACAAGCAGAGAGCTGGCTTTGTCAGCCTCTGGGTAACAAGAGATCTAGGGAACAAATGCTGTGTCTTAGCTTCTTAACAGTGATTGGGTAATAATAAAGAACTGGGAGAACACTATGGAATGGGGAAGTAGGAAGACAGTAACAAGGAATCCTGCCTATTTTTCAACTGCCCAAAGGCCAGTCCTGATAATGATACCTGCCCACATTCACAACGTGTCTCCAGTGCCCACCCTACTTCTGCAGGATCCAGGGCTTCCGGTCAAAGGGCACGGTTATTCAGCCCACATGATCATTCTTCCCATGGCACAGGAAGTTGGATGTGGTTCTACTTCTAAGAGAATACCTTTAGTAAATGCCTTTTATCTAGACCAGACTAATACTGGGCCCTTTGGAGGTTGGAAAATTATCTTCATTCCTAATATACTAAAAGACTTCTTAATTAATAAATGTCTTCTAGAGTGTCCAATTCAGTAGCAGAAAGGAAAACTAATTATTAAAAAGGTCTGAGTCCTTTCATCCTTGGGTACGGGAAGTTAGGACCAGCCCCTCCTATGACAGGCCATGTTAACAAGAACCACTGGCCCAGGGCTCAGTAATAATAAGCCTTTTTTAATGTTACAAAATTTTCTTCATTCTCAGATGTTAAATCAGAGTCTAAAGAAATGGATAAATCTCTAGCAAGAAAAAAAAAAACGTAATTCCAATTAATGATATGAGGTAAGTAAACAGAATAGATTAACATTAATTCTTACATATACAACAACTTCAAGTGCATTTCTTTCCCCATCATACTTGCATTAGTGTTATTTTATTTTAAAATAATTTTTGGGTGATGACAAAAGTCATATAGACTTATTGTTTGAAACTTTGCCTATTTTTAACATGTAAATTGCCTACAATTCAACAACTCAGATCTAAGAAAGATTAATATTTTGGTATGTTTCCTTCCTTTCAGTTATTTCATATATAAACATATACACACACACATATTATAGAAGAACCCTGTCTACAGGCAAATATTCTGATTCAATAAATCTGGTTAGGCCTGGGTTTAATGAGTTTCTTTGCAAACGTGTGTGACATAGATAGATTGTCATTACCAAAATGGTGATGTTGTATGCTGGATTTTCTGAATCAATCCGATAACTCGGGGGCTCGCAAACTGTAGCCCTGTGGGTCAAATCCAGCAGCCACCTGTTTTTATAAATAAAGTTTTATTAGAATGCAACCACACCTATTGGTGTATTAACCACAGCTGCTCTTTTCTACAATGGCAGAGTTCAGTTGCAAGAGTGACTGCGACACAGACTGTTAAGTCCTGCAAAGCCTGAAGTTGGTACAGTCTGGCCAGCCCCTTACAGAGGAAGTGTGTGGACCACGCCTTCCCCCACCATCAACCTCCCAGAAGGAAAATACAATGCATGTGTCCAACTACCACTTCCTCCATATTTCTTTTGCCTTGGTTAGGTTTTTCACTGCCATAATCTGAGTTTCCAAACCAGCACGTCCATATTGAATTATTAGAGGCTTAGGGACACACTATAGTTTTTTTCGCTTTTTGCTTTATGTACCCTCAGCTGCAAAGTGGTGCCCTCAAGGTGCTGAGGGGTAAAAGAGATAGTAGGTAAAGGCAGTCTAATGGAAACAGTTCTGATTTGGGGAACAATGTAGAGAAGCTTCTCAAGTATACCTACAGTCCTACTGTGACTACCCACCAGAAGCTGTCCTTTCAGATCACGCTGTAAAGTAATTGCCAGTTCCTTAATTATCAAAATGGATTCCCTAGAGGGAGTACTGCTTCCATTTAGAATGCAGATAGCCACAAGAGGTTCTTCCCCTAACAAGGAGAAAGAGCTAAATAATTTACAGACCATGACTTCTCTCTCTCTCTCTTTTTTTTTTTTTAAGTATTTTACTTATTTATTTGACAGACAGAGATCACAAGTAGGCAGAGAGGCAGGCAGAGAGAGAGAGGAAGGGAAGCAGGCTCCCGGCCGAGCAGAGAGCCTGACGAGGGGCTCAATCCCAGGACCCTGAGACCATGACCTGAGCCGAATGCAGAGGCTTTAACCCTCTGAGCCACCCAGGCACCCCACCATGACTTCCCTTGAGCACACCCTTGAGCTTAAAGAAGCAGGGCAACCAGGGGAACCAAAGTTCAAAGCTCTCTTCCTAGAGGTGGGACACAGAAAATATTTCACCTGTGGCAGAGTTTTAACAAATTCTTCAAGTCTGACCATCAGGGAGCATGACAGGATGACTAGAAGGTGCAGGAAAGAGGTCCACACACTAGCATGCGTACCCATAGGACAGGAGGCTGGAGAGAGCCCCTTCAGTGCACGTGCAGGCAAGTGTGCTCAGCTGCTACTAGGAGACAAGCATTAATCCCACTTACTTGCCTGGACCCTCCTCTAATCATTGGAAGAAAAGCCCAAACCACTACAGGGAGGCAGAAAACGTTCAGCTATCCAAGCCAAGGCAAAGATCCATACCGCCTACACATTCCACAGGAACCTGAACTCAACATGTCCAAATTAGAACTCGTTTCCTTCCACTCAAAACCTCTGCTAAACACAATGTCCTCAGTAACTACAACCACAAACTTTGGAGTTCAGCATGACTCCTCTCTGGCCTTCATTCCTTCAGGTGAAATCATGTCTTCCTAAATCTCTCTCAGATCTAAAAAGAGGACAGCATTTTTTTAAAAGTTTTTTTTTATCCATTTATTTGAGAGAGAGTGCACGCATATACGGTGGGGAGGGGCAGAGGAAGACAGAGAAGCAGACTCCCCGCTGAGCAGGTTGCCTGAGGCAGGGCTTTGATCCTGGACTCCGAGATCATGACCTGAGCCAAAGGCAGATGCTTAACCCACTGAGCCACCCAGGTGTCCCAATAGGAGAGCCTTTTAATTCCACTGTTAGGATTCACTTCCAGTGCGTCCAGCCCCTTCCCCTCTGTCTCATACAACTGATCAATATCTGTCCCTTCTTAAAATATTCCAGAATCTCTCCATATCCACACTCCTCAGCATGGTGGAAAAACACACCCCCCTACCTTTCAAATGCTTTCCCCCAACCCCAGGCCCACCCTGAATCCTCTGCTCCAGCCATCACATGGTCACCAACAACGTGCAAACTTTTACACTTCAGTGCTGTATGAATCAGGCACTCCTCCTGCAAGATCCTTTCTTGACTCTTCTATCTGGTAAGCTTGCATTTGCTTTGATGCTTAAGCATTGACTAATTTCCCTCAGCCCCTTAGCCCTAGTACGCTGCCCATTATTTGCCCCCTAAACTGTGATGCCCTGAGATGAGAGCTACCAATCCACATGTGCTATTCCCAACAGAAACCCCAGTCCCTAGCACAATGCCTGGCACATAGTAGATGTTCAATTTGTTTATTGACTAAATTTTAAGGCTGAAATGAAGACATGGACATGACATCCTCAGATGCAATAAACAACTGAAGATTAATGATCAGTGCTACCTATGGGAGGCAACCCAGCTGTCTAATTCCCAATGAAATACAAACTTCTGCTCCTGTTTAAGAGCTCTGAAGGAGATTTTGGGAAAGCGGAGCTCGATTTTCTCATGCCACTTAGAGAAGAGAAAACCTAAATAAAGTTGGTTTGTTTATTTTTTCAAATGATGGTTTTTGCCACTCCAGGCTTTGGTAAGGTAGATGGGCTTCATCAAGGCACTGCGAGAATTCTGTAGCAAGCTGCTTTTACTTACCTAGGTTGAAAGGCTGGTATCTAAGCCTTGCCCATTCATGAGTAATTTCTGAAGGGTATGTGTTCAGTGATAGCACTCCTAAATGAATCCAAACACAGGCGATGCTTTAAAGAAAGAACAATGTGGTGATAATCACCATTTAATTTCAAGTGTTGCATATTTGTTTCAACAAATTTCAAAACATTTCCCAAGGGATTTTAAAGAAAGTCACCAAGTATGTTTAACAAAACAACATATGGAATGCTAATTTTGTTGTGATGCTACACTCTAATACAGCAAGAAACAGATTTTTCATAAAATCAGCAGATTTGCAAACACTAATTAAGAAACATTGAAAACTATCAAGGTCAATTTAAAAATCCATTTGAAAACAAATATTCCTAGTCTTGTTAGTTGTAGTAATTTCCCACTAGGGATTTGCTGCACATCAACAAACTTCCACCAACCAAGTCTTGCAGTAAAGGTAAATAAATAAAGGTTTACTTTCTATTTTTGATACCAAGCCGAACAGTGGGGTTTGGAAGTTTGGGTGGAAATAACCAATTTGTCTCTACTGGTATAATCTCTACTCAGGAATCGAAGATCTTTGGGCGTACAGGATTTCTACTTAACTTAAGATATATCACTCCTGAGAGACTTTCCAGGAGTTCAGCGCTTGCCATAAGGGAACATGCTGTGATGCTGTTAACTTTGTGAGAATAATTCTCTGCCTTGTGTGGAGAGAGCAAGGAGCCCCCAGAAATTAGTTTGACAACCAAAACCTTAATGAATGCTGCCCTCTGCCCTGTCTGTGCCCATTGTTTTTTCTGCCTCTCTGTCCATTGGGGATGGAAATACACATAGCTGCCTCTGTATGTATTATGTGCACATGGATATATATGTGTGCATATGTGTGTGTGTGTGTGTGTGTGTCCCTTTCCAAACACTCAGAGTTTTGACCAGTGGGTATTGACTAAGTACTCACTAGGTCAATCAGGCTACATGCTCAGGGGTACTCATCTGTCATCAAAGTTAATTCCATGCACAGCGGATGAACAGATGTATTATATTTATAGTCTCTGACAGCAGATCCACCAGTAACACACATCAAGATGCTTTAAGCAGGCTAATTTATAACAAACACTCCTTTCGCCTAAGAACCCTAGACCAATGACAAAAAAGGAGCTGATTTGAATCCAAGGAGCAAAGATAACACTATACTATTGCATATTCAACTCTTCTGTGTTAAATAGTTCAACGTATTACTGTTTTGTCTTGTCTTGTTCCAGAAAGGACTTAGAGTAGTTTTGTTTGGAGTAAGTGTGAGACTGGTTGAATTCGGGAAAGTTACTATTAACTGGAATTTGGCCTTTAGTTCCTATGGTATCCCTCTTGATGAAATTGGGAGCAGGATAATATATATTTGAGTGGGTCAGTCCTCTGTCCCATGGACCCCCAACACCGGACTGGCCAGATGATTGCTGAAATGTCTTAAAATAAAGATGCAAAAGTTGCATGAAGAGAAGACAAAGATATATCAGAGTAAATGTCATGATTATTTGAACTTGTCTACTGATTCCTTGAGGAATGCTATCTCGTGAACAAATGAACTTCTTCTCCTTACCTCTTTCATTTCACTTCACTATTTATAATAAAAATGAGGAGGATCTGAGATTATGGGGTGGGAAGAACAATCTTGGCCAAAAAGAGACTATTAGACTTAATTTAATCTTATGTCTAGGGTTTTTGTTATAGATACAAACAGCACAGCAACTAAGACACCAAACATGGGAAATTTTAAAACATTATTTATTGCTAAGTCTAAAACACTCAAACATCACAGCACAGTGATTGCCAAATCTAAATTAGAGTCTGTGGGATTTTTAAAAGTTTCTCTTCAGGGGAACGTTTCAGCTCTACAGAGAGGTGTGATACGTAAGAAGATGGAGCATCTGGCTGGAGACCAATTTGCCTATGAGCCCAAACCAAGTGGACCCATATGGACAGCTTTTATAAAATCCTAAACGGTAAAGCTGAAGAAAACTCTAGGCTCAGACTGCTTTCACAGCACTCACGGGGTTATAACAAATTTTGACTAAACCTAAGAATTTTCAAATGATCTATTTTTTATTTATTCATGTTTATCCACAGTGGGGTTTTTTTTTTTCATTTCTCTGCTTTTATTTGGATATTTAAAAATTCAGGGCTACTCAAGCATTTTGTTTAAATACCACAGACAAGTCACTCATCTTTCTTTCATGAAGGAGAAAAGAAACATTAATGAGACAGATAATCAAAGTCCCCAAAACAGACAGGAAAGACTAGAACTAATGCATTTTCTTTTTAAAACATGTATAACATAAAATAAACCATCTAACCATTTCCGAGTACACAACTGCATTAAGTACATACATAATATTACACAATCATCACAACTATGTATTTCCAAAATGTTTTTATCATCTTAAACAGCAGCTTAGTATCAATAAAACAATAACCCCCCACTTTCATTCCTCCCCCAGTAAACTCTCCTCTCCTTTCTGTCTCTATGAATCTGCCTGTTCTAGATACCTCATGTAAGTGAAATTATTAGTATCTGTCCTTTTGTGTCTGGCTTATTTCACCTAGCAGAATGTTTTTGAAGCTCAGCCATGTTGTGATTGTATCAGAATTTCATTCCTTTGGCTAAATTATATTCCATTATATGGAATTATAATATAGAATTATATTCCATTGTATATAATATTTTGTTCATACATTCATCTGTAATGGACACTTGAGATGTTTCCACCTTACAGCTATGGTGAATAATGCTGCTGTAATCATTGGTATACAAGTATCTTTTTAAGTGTTTACTTTCATTTCTTTGGGATATGTTTCTACTAATGGAATTACTGAACCATATGGTAATTCCATGTTTAACTTTTTTTTCTTTCCACCCCCCAACACCTATGTCAGCCATACCCCTATTCACCTTGCCTCTGGCAACCATTAGTTTGTTTATAGTTAAGTCTGTTTCTTGGTTTGTCTTTTTTTTTTTTCCTTCTTTGCTTGCTTATTCTGTTTCTTAAGTTCCACAAATGAGTGAGACCATGTGGTACTTGTCTTTCTCTGACTGACTTATTTCACTTAGCATTATATTCTCTAGCTCCATCCACGTCATTGCAAATGGCAAGATTTCATTATTTTTATGGCTGAATAAAAATGCATATTATATATATTATATATAATATATATATTATATATAAATGCATATTATATATATATCACCTCTCTATTATATATGCATACCACCTCTTCTTTATCCATTCATCAATCAAAGGACAGCTGAGCTGCTTCTTAGCTATTATAAATAAAGTTGCAATAAAGATAGGGGTGTATGTGGGGTGCCTGGGTGGCTCAGTGGGTTAAAGCCTCTCCCTTCAGCTCAGGTCATGATCCTAAATCCTGGGATCAAGCCCTGCATCGGACTCTCTGCTCAGCCGGAGGCCTGCTTCCTCCTCTCTCTCTCTGCCTGCCTCTCTGCCTATTTGTGATCTCTGTCTGTCAAATAAACAAATAAAAAAATCTTAAAAAAAAAAAAAGATAGGGGTGTATGTATCCCTTTGAATTAGTACTTTTGCATTTTGGGGGCACTCAGTAGTGTAATTACTGGATGGGAGGGTGGCTCTATTTTTAAATTTTTGAGGAACCTCCATACTGTTTTCCACTGTGGTTATACCAGTTTGCATTCCCACGAACAGTGCAAAAGGGTTCCTTTTTCTCCACATCCTTACCACCACTTGTTTTTTGTGTTTTTTATTTTAGCCATTCTGACAGGCGTGAGATGATGTCTCATAGTAGTTTTGATTTGCATTTCCCTGATAATAAGTGATGTTGAGCATCTTTTCAGGTGTCTGTTGGCCATCTATATGTCTTCTTTAAGAAATGTTTCTTCATGTCTTCTGCCCATTTTTTAATTAGATTATTTGGTTTTTTAGGTGTTGAGTTGTAATGTTCTTTATATTTTTTGGATACTAACCCTTTATTAGAGTAGTCATTTGCAAAATCTTCTCCAATTCCATAGGTTGCCTTTTAGTTTTGTTAACTGTTTCTTTTACTGTGCAGAAGCTTTTTATTTTTTTTCTTTCTTTTCAGTGTAACAGAATTCATTGTTTATGTACCACACCCAGTGCTCCATGCAATACATGCCCTCTATAAGCTTTTTATTTTTTTGAGTTATAGTTCATTTTTTTAATGTTTAAATTTTTTATTTTTTATAAACATATAATATATTTTTATCCCCAGAGGTACAGGTCTGTGAATTGCCAGGTTTACACACTTCACAAGACTCACCAAAGCACAAAGCTTTTTATTTTTATATAGTTTATTTTTTGTTTATTTTTGCTTTTCTTTCTCTAGCCTCTAGAAAAATGTTGCCACAGCCTATATCAGAGAAATTACTGCCTGTGCTCTGTTCTAGGACTTTTATGGTTTCTGGTCTCAGGTTTAGGTCTTAGCTCCACTTTGAGTTTATTTTAGTGTTTGGTGTGAGAAAGTGGCCCAGTTTCATTCTTTTAATGTGACTGTCCAGTTTTCCCAACACCATTTGTTGAAGAGGCTGTCTTTTTCCCATGGTATATGCATTCTTCATTTGTTGAAGATTCATTGACTCATTGATTGATCTTATAATTGTGGGTTTGGTACTCAGTTTTCAATTCTATTTCATGAATCTATGTGTCTGTTTTTATGCCAGGACCATACCATTTTAATTACTACTACTTTGTAATATAACTTGAAATCTGAAATTGCGATACCTCTGGTTTTGTTTTTCTTTTACAAGATTGCCTGGGCTATTCGAGGGTTTTTTGTGGTTCCATACAATTTTAGGATTGTTTGTTCTAGTTTTGTGAAAAATGTTGTTGGTATCTTGATAGGGATTGCATTAAATCTGTAGATTGCTTTGGGTAGTGTAGGCATTTTAATAACATTTGGTCTTCTAACCCATAAGCATGGAAGTTCTTTTCATTTCTTTGCTTTGTCTTGAATTTTTTCTTCAGTGTTTTATAGTTTTCAGAGTACATGTCTCTTACCTCTTTGGTTAAGTTTATTCCTAGATATATTATTGTTTTTGGTGCAATTGTAAATGAGATTATCCATGTTTAACTGCTTGAAAAGCTGCTGTTTTCCACAGCAGTCATACTATTTTACATTCCCACATTGCATAAGGGTTTCACTTTCTCCATATGTTTACCAACACTTGTTATTTCTGTTTTGTTTGTTTATACTAGCCATCCTAATGGGTGTGAAGTGGTATTTCACTGTGGTTTTCATTTGCATTTCCCTAATGACTAATGATGATGAGCATATTTTCATATGTTTATCGACCATTTATATATCTTCTCCAGAGAAATGTCTATTCAAGTACTTTGCCCATTTTTTAATTGGATTGTTTGTTGTTGAGTAGTAGGAGTTCTTTATATACTCTGGATGTTAATCCCTTATCAGATAGGTGATTTTTAAATATGTTTTCCCCATCTCTGGGTTGTTGATGTATAAAGGTTTTTAATTTTAATGAAGTCAATTTCATCTATTTTTTTTTTCTTTTGCTATCTGTACTTTTGGAATCATATCCAAAAATATCACTGCCAAATCCAAAGTCATGGAGATTTTTTCCCATTTTGTTTTGTTTTGTTTTCAACCTGTATTATAGTATTAGGTTGCACATTTTAGGATTTTGATCCATTTTGAATTAATTTTTGTATATGGTATAAGCTTTTTGTGTGTGGATATCCAACACTTTGGTTGAAGAGACTGCCCTCCCAGACATCTTGGGACCTCTGCTGAAAAGCAAATGATCATATAACCGAAGGTTTTCATTGCCTGTATGAGGGATAGCCACGAAATACCTGTCCTTATACTGGTACCACACCGTTTTGATTACTATAGCTTTATAATAAGTTTTCAGAATGGGAAGCATGAGTCCTCCAACTTCATCCTTTTTCAAAATTATTTTGGCTATTCAGATTCCCTTAGTACTTTTATTTCTTAATAAAAAAAAAAAAAAGCCTTTGGGATTTTGATGGGAATTACACTGAATCCATAGATCAATCTGGGTAGTACTATCATCTACATATTGCCTTCTTATCATTGAACATAGTATGTCTTTGAATTACTGATGCTTTCTTTAATTTCTGAAAGAAATGAAAATGCACTTATTTTTTAGTTTGTTTTTACACTTAACTGACATTTACCCTATTCTAAATGCCTTACAAGTATTAGTTTATTTAATCCTCTTAACACCCCCATAAAGACTATTTTAACTCTGTTTTATGGATAAAGAAACTTAACACAAAGAGGTTAAATAACTTGCCTAAGGTCACAGAGCTCATTAAGTGGCAGAACTGGGATCTGAATCCAGGCAGTGCAGCTGTGGAGCCCAAGCTCCAACTATAATATTATATTCCTTTTCAAGAACTCATTCATTAGGCATTTGCACAATGCCTGCCAGTTCCCCAGAAGCAGGCCCTGAGACAAGAGTTCATGCATGTATCAGTGATTTATTCAGGAAATGTTCCTAGGTGCAACCCATTAAGGGAGTAAAGACAGGATAGGGAAGGAGAAGATGACAAACAAGAGTTTGATTCCAGGTCAGGTCCCTGTCTCAGCCTGATCTGGTGAGAGCTGTGGAGTGTGTGTGTGTCCACCTCAGGGAAAGGATTTTTGTGCTACAGTACTAGCTGCAAGTCACTCTGCTGGGGGTGTGAACTTTCAGAAAATCATAGCTCTTCACATATCTGAGATAAGTGGCTCAAGTAGCTCAAGGTTAGTCCTCTAGAGAAAGTAAGAACTTCAGGTTGGTAGGAACAAAGCATACGAAGCTAGAGGATAAATACACAAGGGTGGTAAATCTCCAAAGAGATCAAGGAGATGCGGGCAGAGCCCACCAACAGAACCTTGTGTGTGTAAAGTACTATAGAAAACACTTGAAGAACTGAGATAAATGAGACTAATACATCTGCCTTCAAGTAGCAAAGTCAAGACATGCCTACTTTATAGAGTGTAGATGGTGGTAATTACTATGAGGGGCATATTTGCTAAGAAATTGGAGAGAATAACTGTTTTATGCCCTGGTTGAGAGACTTATAAAAGATCACTAAAGAGGGGGCACCTGTATGGCTCAGTGGGTTAAGCCTCTGCCTTCAGCTCAGGGTATGATCTCAGCGTCCTGAGACAGACTCTCTGCTGTCAGGCACACTTCTCAGCAGGGAGCCTGCTTCCCCCTCTCTCTCTGCTTGCCTCTCTGCCTACTCGTGATCTCTCTCTCTGTGTCAAATAAATAAATAAAATCCTTAAAAAAAAAAAGTTCACTAAAGAAGTGGTGTTCAACCTGAGTGTTACAAATGGCAAGCTTTGGGGAGAGCCCTCAAGGTCAATCGAAATACAGAACAACCCCACAGAGGAATGACAGCACAGTGCACCTACAGTGTTCAGCAACACTGTACTACCAAATATAACGAGTTCCCCAAAACAGTGTTTGCAAATGCAAAAATAGTGTTTTGAAATGCCCCCACCCCAGACCTACCTGAATCAGACACTCAGCAATGGAGTCCAACAGTCTATTTCAGTAAGCCATGCAGGTGACTCTAAAGCATGGCCAAGGTGGCGGGACATGTTCTACCACCACCTCGACTTCTGCTCCATGGAAGCTGCCCTGAGCTGCAGGTGCACTAGGTTGTCAATGACTCTGCTGCCTGCCCACCACCACACTCCCCAACTCCCTCTCTTCACCTCTATCCTCTAGCTGAAGAATAATAGCACAGGATAAAAGTGGATCTTCTACTAGAAGAAGGGATAGCCATAATAGAGAGCAGCCTTTTGGGACCTACAAGCTTGAAGCTCAGCTATTGCAGAAACATAAGGTCAATTCAATGGGGAAAAAAAATGACAGAGGAACAATTCTGCTGATCAGAGGGGAGGGCGTGGACCACCATGGGGGCCATTCCCCCTCTCTGTCTCCAGGGAGTTCTAAAAGTTCTTACTCCTCCTCCTTCCTTGGGGTCTGGGGCAGCTCCAGGGGCTCACAATACTCAGAAAATGACAGGCTAACAGTTTATGCCAATAGGAGATGAGGTCTGCAGCACCACCATAGTTTGAAATTGCAAATCAAACACTATATGAAAGATCACATAATTCTTATAAACAAACAGTTTAGAAATGACCATAAATATATAACATATAAAAGTATGGGGGCACCTAAGAGGCTCAGTTGGTAAGCATCTGACTCAATTTTGAATCAGGTCATGATCTCAGGGTCATGAGATTGAGGCTGTCTCAAAGGGAGAGATTATTTTTCTGCCTCTGCCACCCTTCATCTCCCCCCCATAAAATAATAATAATATATAAAATTATGTTTTAGGAAAGAATAGCATAGTTTAGTGGGACAATATGCAGAAAGAAGCCTTGGAAATATGATTTTGGGGATAGGCATCCTAGGTGAGGATGAGGAACCATTAGGCCAGGCCATGAAATGAATAGAGCCTGAGCTTTAGTAAGTGTCTCTGACAAGGTGTGCAAAAAGACTTACAGAGAAAAGATCCCAGAAGAAGGGAAACCTCTTAGGATGCTCAGAAGTAGAACTGTGGAAAAGCATAAAAAAAATAGGAAATTCTTAGATAAAATTGGCAAATACTTAACTAAGGAATAACAAGGAAACGTTTTTCTGCAGACTGAAGATATAAATTAAGGTGAAACAACTCCTCTACAAACGTCTGATGTTTTTTTTTTTCTGAAACAGAAAATTCATTCTTACCCACAGAACAACAGCCATTAAAACTATCCCCACAGAGAAACTACTGAACTCTCTCTCATTGAAGCGTTCTTGAAATGTGGACATGCTGAATGACTCTAGGTGTCCTTAAGATACACGCATGTGATCACACTTTTGGCTTAAGCCTGCAAATACATTCCCTTCCTCAGAAAGCCTGCAGGTTATAAAACAAAATGCTAATTGGCATGCCACTAAATTCTCTAGATCAGCTGTTAGAACAGGTTTAGGAAACCACTCACCCTCAGAGTCCGACATTGCCTTATTATCAGCCCATCGTAAGGAAGTTAACATCTGCATAGCTGTTACAATTAAATAAAAATAGCAAATACTTGATGAGTGCTTAGTATGTGCCAGGCTCTATGCTCTTTATATGTCTTATGTCTTTTTGTCTTTTTTTCTTTTCTATTCTCTTTTTTTTTTTTTTTTTTTTTTTGCTGAGACACAGAGGATTAAATGAATTGCCTGACATTACACAGCTTTTAAGAAACAAAGCCAGGGGCGCCTGGGTCGCTCAGTGGGTTAAGCTGCTGCCTTCAGCTCAGGTCATGATCTCAGGGTCCTGGGATTGATTCCCGCATTGGGCTCTCTGCTCAGCAGGGGGCCTGCTTCCCTTTCTGCCTCTCTGCCTACTTATGATCTCTCTCTGTCAAATAAATAAATAAAATCTTAAAAAAAAAAAAAAAAGCCAGGATGTAAATCCATATATGCCAACTCCAGGGCCAGAATCCAAAGCACTAAAGCCATATCTCTCCATACATTATAGCTTTTAATTTAGTCCTTGTAAAAACCCTCTGTGGTACTCATTAGTGTCACCATTTTACAGGTGCAGAGCATGAGACCCAGAGAAAGTAAGCGTCCAGGTTACCAAGAATCCACCTGTAAGACCTAACCCGAGTTTTCTGAGTCCCGGGCCACGTTGACTCACTACCTGGGATGGTGCGTACTGACTGGGATCAGCTTCAGCATTTCCAAAACATACTGGCAGTTCTGGGAAAGGAAGCAGAGTATCTGAAATATCAACCCAGCCGACAGCAGTGATGATATGTACAAGATCAAGTGTGCGTGCCCAGGAGCACATGCACACGTATACACACGCGCACAAATGCGGCAGTTTAGTAAAGGTGACAGGAGCGTGGCAGCGTCTACACTTCCGCTCTCCACTACCAGTTAATGGTACATCAATCTGTGTGCATGTAGGTAGATACACGGAGCTAGAGATCATGTAAACAGTAATACAGAGATACCCATTTTCAGAAAGGGACGAGAATAGTCATGTGGACTACCTGGGATGTCTGGGAATCCAGGGAGGAATTATCATCTGTTATAAAATATAATCAATCCTATTGATAAAACACTAAACACTATGACGGCATTAAGCAAGAGGTGCATTATTCAGTCTTGACTTTCCAGGCCTGCTGCACGTGAAGCATGATCGCAGAGGCAGCGTCCACCTAGAGAACAAGTCTAGAAATTTTGCTAACTGAAACTTGTGTTATTTTTCTAAAAGAATGACTCCTTTCACTCAACTCCCAGTCATTCCCTAATTTTAGGCTATATCCCCAGCCCAGGTCTCGCTTTCTTTAAGGCACCAATATTCATCTTGGAGAGAGGAAGTATATAGCAAGACTTAAGTCAACTCAGAAACACTGCAAGGTTTTGTGGTTTTTTTTCTTTTTTTTTTTAAACCTGGAACACAAGCCCAAAGGTAATTATTACCTATCCGATCACTTCTTTAAATTAGCATTGCCATTATGAACATTGTTTGTCAATGAAGATTGAATTAATAAATATGGTTTTAAACAAAACGCATTCCTAAAATAAACTATCTTCTGCTTACAACCCAAGCAGAGATCATTCACCGCCACCCTTCAGGAGAATGGCTGGAACCATCTCAATCCCCGAATATGGAAGAACAGATGTGAGCTCAGTCAGGTACAGATGTTGCAATCACGGCCACTGCTTCACATAAACAGAAATCAGTATGTCCCAAATCCCGTGATTAGGTCAGGAAATCTCAAATCCCTGAACCAATTGATTAATACGACTCTGATGGCTTCAGGAGAAACAAAGCGAGGGGGTGTTGTTTGGAAGCGGCCTTGCGAGAAAGGCTGTACTTAAAACATAATTTGCCCTTTTCCTTCCGTGCCTTTGGGGAAAGTGTGATGGGGGGCGTTGCCCTGATCACAGCCTCTGTGTTGGGGCCAAGTTCTAGGTTATCATTTATGCAGCCGTCTTGCACTTTGATCTTGGTCATGCTGACAAGGAAAATGAGAGGAGCGAGCCGGGCAGGCCCCCAGCGCATGATCGTCGTGGCGGAGGACACGGGGTTGAACAGTTCCATGTGCCCTGGCCAGCCCGCACCAGCCCCTTGTGATCTATCCCTGGTCTGAGCGCAGGTGCAGGGACGCCGGGCCTGCCCGGTGCAGCCCTGCACAGTAACTAACTGATTGGAAGCATTGGGGAACTTACCAGAAAGCAAGAACACAAAAGTCGGTCAGGAAATGGTTACAAATTAGAAAAAGAAAGAGAAATCAAGGGCAGAGGGGCCTCTTATGCCACAGTAATAAAAGCAACTTCCTCTTCACCCTAATTTCGGAACCACAGAGTCGAATTCTCTCCATATGAAATTCCTTACAAGTCGCAGGCTGCCCTGAACCACGGCCTGTGTTCCTTTCAACGTACTCACAGCGGAGTCGCAGAGAAACAGATGTTACCGTTTTGCTATCACGCTGTCAAGGGAAAGTGTCGACTTGACATGGGAAACAGCAACCCCACGACCTCTGGAGAACAACTCTCAAGCATCTCATAGATGCTTCTGTTGTCTGGACAACTTGGATCCCTGAAGTTTGGGCTAGATCTCCAAGATCGCGTAGCTCAAGTCGAAGGATTCCGATAAACTCTGTAACTGAGCTGAAAGTGGCGTGTGGCGGCTTGCAAACCAGGTGGGATGCCAGTCTGAGAGGGCAGCTGGTTTCCAACCTTTCTGCAGTTCTCAGGCTGGCTAACTGAGGCCCCCAACCCCCATCCCCTGCAGAGCCCCTTCCTGGGCTGGGTGGGAATAATTTACATTCCTATCTGGGCTTTCAGGATTACTTCCCCTGTCTGTCTCAGGGCACCCATTCTACCTCTCTGTAATCACCATCACCGTAATCACCATAATCACCGGAATCCTCCTATCCCTATGCAAGTTTGTCCCTCCAACCAGACTGACTTCTTGCAAATGGAGAGTATGCCTCCTACTGCTTCATGTCCAAGGAACCTAGCACATACCACATTCCACTGCTATGCGTTCTGTGAACAAATAAATATACTTCAGTCTGGGCTGTCAATATTTATCACAACCTAGCAGAGTATATATTTATTTCTCTTCTGGCTTACATTGTATACTTCCTCATGAACTCACTGAACCATTTCTTTGTATAAAATAAAATAATAAAATAAAACGTGTTTTAAAGTTCTATGCAAGCATAGGTTGAATATATTTACAGAGATGATGGCATTCAGCCTGGAAGTTGATTCTCTCCCTCCGAAGAGATAGTATATTCTGAGGAAATATAAATAAAAGTGTATATTCAGCAGAAACCAAGATGTCTTTTAGACCAGAAAGCAGCTTTCAGCATGAAGGCCAGAACCTTCACGAGGATTTAACCAAAGCAGATGAGGGGAGGGGAGGGGAGTTGTGGAGGAAAACGGGAGAACAAGGAAGTTGTAATCCATAAAAACAAAAGTGGCCTGAGTGAACAATCAGGAGGGGGTCCGAGGGGCACCCACCAGCCACAGAGCATGCCCACTTGAATGCAGGGGGCCTGAGAAGGGCTTGGTGAGCACCAAGTCACAGATGATGAAAGGCATGGAGCAGGCTGCCAAAGGAGAAAAACCACAGAAGAGAAAAAGGAAACAGGCAAAATGAGTAAAAGGGAAAGCAGCAAGAAGGGAAAGGGTCCCCATAAGACATCCTGGCCAGAAGAACTCTGGGAATATAGTAAATAGGTTCTCAGGACTGAGGTGAAACGTATGTGGACCTTGGAAGACATCGAGAGCCCCTTGCAGGACAGAAAAGAAAGTGTGAGAGTTAACAGGACAGAGAAAGAACCATGGCTATTCTGGTGAGAGAGAGCTTCCCCCGTAAATGGAGCCCAAGGGCCAAGAAGAAGTATAGTGGTATATTTGTATTTGTTTGTGAAGCTCATACCATCATTTCAAACATTTAGTTAATGTTTTGGCCACAGTGTATGATTACACGCTGCTCAAATAAATCTGTGTTGGTTTTAAGTCTCAGGAGAAGCCCCCGTAAGGACATTGCTATAACATGTGAGTAGTAGCCATTCTTCACCCAAGCGGGAATGGACAGTTCTTGATTGGCTCCGCCTCTCTTCCTGCCTTCCTGTCAAAACAGAAGACTCTGTCCACGAGAGGAAACACAAACTCATAAAAGACTAAGTATTGAAGAGAAGATGAAATCTGGACTGCTAGAGATCAGAAAAACTGAGTACCACCAGTACCACCTATGACAATACAAACATAGCCTCCTAGAGAGATCTGACAGAGAGCAGAAGGGAAGATGAAAGGCACTGATACCTCATAAAAGCACTGGAAGATCCAAAGTCACAGATAAAATCCAAGACAGCTTTTTGTGTTCTTTTTTTTTTTGGAAGGGGGGTGGAAGAAGAGAGAGAATCTTAAGCAGATTCCATACCCAGTGCAAAGCCCAACCCGGGCTCCATCTGAGCCTGAGATCATGAGATCCTGAGATCCTGAGATCATGACCTGAGCCAAAATCAAGAGTTGGTCACTTAACCGACTGAGCCAACCAAGCACCTCAAGACAGTTTAAATTCCATTAAAATTGTGAACCCGAATGTTTATAGCAGCAATGTCCACAATAGCCACAATAGAAAAACTATGGAAAGAACCTAGATGTCTGTCAACGGATGAATGGATAAAGAAGATGTGGTATATATATACCATGGAATACTAAGCATCCATCAAAAGAAATGAAATCCTGCCATTTGCAACGACGTGGATGGAACTAGAGGGTATTATGCTTAGCGAAATAAGTCAATCAGAGAAAGACAACTATCATATGATCTCCCTGATATGAGGAAGTGGAGAGACAATGTGGGGGGCTTGGGGGGTAGGAAAAGAATAAATGAAACAAGATAGGATCGGGAGGGAAACAGACCACAAGAGACTCTTAATCTCACAAAACAAACTGAGGGTTGCCAGGAGGAGGAGGGTAGGGAGACTGTGGTGGGGTTATGGACATTGGGGAGGGTATGTGCTATGGTGAGCACTGTGAAGTGTGTAAACGTGGCGATCCATAGACCTTCACCCCTGGGGCTAATAATACATTATATGTTTATAAAAAAATTTTTTTAATTATTAAAAAAAACTCTTTATCAGGTGGTAGAGCCACTATTATAAGTAACAATTCATGATTATGGATAGTCAACCTGAACTTTAGTTTGTACACTCCCAATGGTTCTCTTAACCTCCAGTGTCTAGCCTTTGCAAGTTATCTTTTTTGACAAAGTCAGAATATTAACCTAAGAAATAAACCCAATCATGTCATTCTCTGCTTAAAATCCTGTCCCAGAGTTGCCTTCTAGTACCTAGAGAATGAATTCTGAACTGCTTAGAGTGACACTGAATAGTCCTGAGTCAGGTCATACTTCCATTTTTGTTTCTTCAATCATTTTCCTCCTCCCTCATCTTTTTTTCCCCACTATACTACACCCTTTAACGTTCTAGGAATAAGTATGTTCAGATATTTAGACTGCCTCTTCATTCTATCCCTAACACTCATAATTCACTTTCCACTACTCACACAGCAAATCCTACTTCTCTCTCAAGCCCCTGCTCCCATGTTTTTACCCAATGACTCCTTCCTTAATCCTCTTAGTCACAGTAATTATCCCTGCTTATATACTTGAATTATGTTAATGCCTAATTGCATCACCTTGGTAAAATGGCATACTAGAGAGTTGTATGTGTCCAAATCTCCAACTGGACTTAGGCAGAGTCTTACCATCTAGGTGTTTTCCTCCCAAAGTTTCAGCCTACCCTTACATTTCTTTTTTTTTTTTTTTAATTTATTTATTTTCAGAAAAACAGTATTCATTATTTTTTCACCACACCCAGTGCTCCATGCAATCCATGCCCTCTATAATACCCACCACCTGGTTCCCCAGCCTCCCACCCCCCGCCACTTCAAACCCCTCAGATTGTTTTTCAGAGTCCATAGTCTCTCATGATTCACCTCCCCTTCCAATTTACCCCAACTCCCTTCTCCTCTCTAACACCCCTTGTCCTCCATGATATTTGTTATGCTCCACAAATAAGTGAAACCATATGATAATTGACTCTCTCTCTGCTTGACTTATTTCACTCAGCATAATCTCTTCCAGTCTCGTCCATGTTGCTACAAAAGTTGGGTATTCATCCTTTCTGATGGAGGCATAATACTCCATAGTGTATATGGACCACATCTTCCTTATCCATTCGTCCATTGAAGGGCATCTTGGTTCTTTCCATAGTTTGGCAACCGTGGCCATTGCTGCTATAAACATTGGGGTACAGATGGCCCTTCTTTTCACGACATCTGTATCTTTGGGGTAAATACCCAGGAGTGCAATACAGGGTCATAGGGAAATTCTATTTTTAATTTCTTGAGGAATCTCCACACTGTTCTCCAAAGAGGCTGCACCAACTTGCACTCCCACCAACAGTGGAAGAGGGTTCCCCTTTCTCCACATCCTCTCCAACACATGTTGTTTCCTGTTTTGTTAATTTTGGCCATTCTAACTGGTGTAAGGTGAAATCTCAATGTGGTTTTAATTTGAATCTCCCTGAGGGCTAGTGATGATGAACATTTTTTCATGTGTCTGCTAGCCATTTGTATGTCTTGATTGGAGAAGCTGTAAGTAGAAGAATGAAACTTGACCATTCTCTTATACCGTACACAAAGATAAACTCAAAATGGATAAAAGACCTCAACATGAGACAGGAATCCATCAGAATCCTAGAGGAGAACATAGGCAGTAATCTCTTCGATATCAGCCACAGCAACTTCTTTCAAGATATGTCTCCAAAGGCAAAGGAAACAAAAGCGAAAATAAACTTTTGGGACTTCATCAAAATCAAAAGCTTCTGCACAGCAAAGGAAACAGTCAAGAAAACAAAGAGGCAACCCACGGAATGGGAGAAGATATTTGCAAATGACAGTACAGACAAAAGGTTTATATCCAGGATTTATAAAGAACTCTTCAAACTCAACACACACAAAACAGATAATCATATCAAAAAATGGACAGAAGATATGAACAGATACTTCTCCAATGAAGACATACAAATGGCTATCAGACACATGAAAAAATGTTCATCATCAATAGCCCTCAGGGAGATTCAAATTAAAACCACATTGAGATTTTACCTTTTTGTTTTTTAAGATTTTTATTTATTTGACAGAGAGATACAGAGGGAGCACAAGTAGAGCAGCAGGCAGAGGGAGAGGGAGAAAAGCAGGCTCTCTGCTGAGCAGGGAGCCCAACGTGGGACTCAGTCCCAGCACCCTGGGAACATGACTTGAGCTGAAGGCAGATGCTTAACCGACTGAGCCACCCAGGCATCCTACACTTATATTTCTTTAATGCTTGTTCTAATTTCATGTTCAATTTAAACTTAGTGACTATTCCAAGGCCTATTAGTATTTATTCATAATTACCAAAAAAGAGTTCTATAATTAGAATGCAATAATATTTTCTGTCCATAATTTATTAATCAAGCCTATAGAAAGTATACATCATAAGACCAAATATCAAATAAAAATCCAAACAATAAAGTGACAGTGAATGTCACATTCACAATAGGCAACCTTCGTGCCATTCGTTAAATGGAATAATTTCTTTATGGAACATCATACCAGGACAAGCACAAGAGTGTCTAGAATAATTTTTAACTGATTATATGTGACCTAGGTTGTTGGCTATATCTTTAGATGTAGAAACAGTCTCTTGTGCTACATGGCACTCTCAGATGTGACCACAGCAATATTCTACACAAAATCCTCAATAATATCTGTCAACCAATGGGAAGATTGAGAAACTCACTATTCACATTTAAGTGGTGAGTTATCAAATTTTCAAAGCTGATAGGAACTCTGTAAAATTGTTTCTTTAGGTGGTAGACTAGTGAACTAAGAATAGTCTAACAACCCACAGTATGTTTCATGAACAATTCAAATTAATTATGTGATTATTTGCTTATATCTTTATATGAAAATATAAAATATGATTCTTCCCTTCAAGAACTTCATAACTTCTCTGGAGGACTAAAATAACACACATGAAAAAGTAAAGAATACACGACAATGTAACCCAAGTTCACTAAATTAAAAGATTTGCTTTAGAAAGTTAAAGAAAACACAGAATGAGAAGGTGAAAATGAGGCAAAATGGTTTTAGAGTTGCTGTGATCAGGAAAATAAAAGTTCACCTGTGTTTTTTTTTTATAAAATAATTAGACATGTATGCAAGGCTGCATGTCCAAAGTGGTGTCTCAGCATAAAATGGAAATTATCTTGGTATCCAATCTTGAATTAGTTAACAGATTATGGGTAATTCATAAAGTGAATACTGTGAAAAAATGAAAAATATTCCTTTCATAGGTATATGGGTGTGTAATGAAAAATAATAGCACTGAGAATGAGTACCATATATAAATTTTATATGACCACAAACAGAAAAGTCTAAAAGGCTATAGAGTTTACCTCTGCCTCTTGAGTTAAGGAAAACATTTATTTCCTTCTTTTGCTTATCTCTATTATCTGCATTTTTTAATGTAAACATGTATTTATTTTATAACAGAAATAAGCCCTGAAAGACTTTTGTAGTGCCTTAGAGCAATTTGGCACTAAAGTCAGCCTTTCCTTCCCTTCTCTCTGTGTCCAAGAGATGATAGAATAAGATTAAGTCCAAGAAAGAGTTTTGAAATGAATAAAAAGTTTGGCTAAAAAGAAAAAAAAAAAAGCAAGAAGAAGACATAGCCATTATATGCTCTTAAGAAAGTAATGATTGTTAGTTTGATGCTCATCAACTTTACTGGGTCATGATGTTCCCAGATATTTGATCAGAGATTAACGGACATGAGTCTGTGAGGATATTTTTGGATGATACCAACCTTTGGATCTATAGACTAAATAAAGCAGATCACCCTCCCTAATGTGGTGGCCGTCATCCAGTCAACCGAAGGTCTGAATAGAACAAAGACGCTGGGAGCTTCACCCGTCTGCAAGCCGGAGTTGGGACACTGGTCTTCTCCTGCCCTCAGACTGGAACTTAACCATTGGCTCCCCTGGTCCTTGGACCTGCAGACTCAGCCCAAAACTACAGCACACCTCCACCCATGGGTACATGTGACCCGCACGGGCACACTGGAACCACACCACACCTCCTCCTACGGGTATATGTGTCCCACATGCTCACACCAGAACCATTCCCCTCCTCCCCCCAGGGGTACCTACATCTACCTCCTACTGGTTCTGTTTCTCTGGAGAATCCTAATACAGAAGGGATTCTTGAAAAGAACGGGACTTACAGAAGGTTCATCTTATACTGGCATGCAGGACAGACTGCAGTGGGCAGAGGCTCAGAATCCAGCCAGAATTCTTCAGAATTCCAAAATCCTTTGGAAATGGGGCAAAAAGAATGAGGGGAGGGCCTGGGGTGGAGCCAGTGGGAGAGGACGGCTCTAGTGCTCTGAGAATCAACAGGGCTGAGTTCTAACTCCGGCGGAATTATTCTGCCCTGGGGTAAGTCAGTCACTTCCCCCTCTCTCAGCCTCTGCTTCTTCATCTATAAAATGAGTTGTTACCAGAAACCCTCCAGGGTCCTTTTCTGTCCTATAAATCTGAGCTTCTATTATCAATAGAAAACAATACTCAGATGCTTTTACTCATACTGTGGATACACTGGCTTCACTTTGTTCTTACACTACACTGAATATCCATCCCATCAGTGCTCCATAAATAATACATTAAGCAAGCTCTTGTGGACATGATGGTTTAATTGTAGGGCCTGAAAATGTCCTGCCTTTTGGCCAAGTCTTTGCAATATCAATTACTTTATTAACTTAGCAAACATATAAAGGAAAACTGGCCATGTCGTTTTGAAACAGGCCCTTTTTAATCTAATTCTCTTTCTTAATCATGGAAAAAGCCAATTTATGTGAATAACATTTCATATCAGATAATTTATTTATAATGAAACATTAAGTAATTTCAGCACTTGATGCAATTTGAGGATATTGCACGGGGGTTAAGCGAGGTTCCAATAAAGCAGATGATCGTGCTAGTTTCATATGTGGGCATTCCTTTCCCATAGGTCTGTTATCTACCATGTTTACCTCTACCTCAGTCCAAGCCAGCATAGGAAGAGAGAGCCTTGTTAACTTCATTCCAACTAGAAATCTCATATCAGATAAGAAGGAAGTCATCTGCCAGCCAATGAAGAGGACAGCCTCAGAAGAAACTAAACCTCGATCTCTGACTTCTAGTCTCTAGAACTATGAGAAAATAAATATATGTTGTTTGTCACACACACACACACACACACACAAATCTCATGTCAAAGTTAAGAGTACTGTAATCAAAGATTTACTTCCTGGATGTTGAAATTCATGGGATCCGTATTATATATGATTCTGGTTTTATAGGTACAGATGGTTAAGCCCATATGATCAAAGTAAGGCAACTTACAAACAGATCACGAGGCCACTGAAGACGTAGTAAACCCACAGAGAGGGGATTGCCTCAACCACACTCACCAGTGCCATCTTCACCCCAATCAAACTGTTCTCTGGGTATTGCTCCCGTCAGAAGTTGGAAAGAACATAGCCCCGATCCTTCTGTGGCTATACTTACTTATTCTCTGCATGCCTGTAAAAGTCCATAGAATAAGAGCAAGAAGAAAAGGGGGAGTACGCTAAACCTCTTTTCAGCCTGCTGTCTGATCTCTTAGAACCTGGACACATGCACCAGGTTTACTTTCATAAAACTCATTTCCTTTCCCTGTCTTGGGTTCTTCTTACAATTAAACCTGGATCTAACAGCATTTAATGTCCTGAAGCTTTCAGGTAAGGCCATATTTTACATCATATTTTATTTCTGGTCTTGGCAGAAAACTTGGAATTAGCTATTAAGTCCAGATTTCTCATCTGGTCAACTCCAGGCAAAAGTACAATAGAGAAAAAAAGAAAGAGCCAGACCTTGACCAACAGGAACTCTATGAAAAGTATTCCACTCGTGCTCCAGTAGGAAAGAACACAGGGAGGCTCAACGTTTCCATCAAACAAGAACTTCTTCCAGGGCAGGGGCTCCACGGTAAGCCTTTGGTTGACTTCGATCCCGGAATACTGAATGTGTCATGAGTCCTTTCAACTCTACCTCCTCTGTCCATGCCACTAATTGAGGTTTATGAGATCTAACCTATTATTTCTAAAGAGGGAGGGAAAAAAAAAAAAAGAATTCGTTCCCCAAATATCTGGCTTCTCCCTCCCCACCTGCCTTCATTTATAAAATGAGCCATCTAAACCTCTCAGGCTATTTTTCCACAGGCTTGTTTATAATGCGGTAATGATTTGCTGATACCAGCTGGGACGACATCAATGTGGACAAGTTGTGTGAGTGTGCCGGGGTGGGGGAGGGCTACGTAAGTGCACTCTTCAATAAAATTATAGTACATGTGTAGCCCTTTTTCCATATTTACTAGTTGGTTGTAAGCTCCTTCTCAAATGGGAAATAGACCATGTCTCCTTTGCAGAGGGATAGTTATTGAATAACGAAGACCATGTGTTCGGCTACGTCTTATTCATTGGAGTACTGTGCAACAATTTTCTAAACCAAATTAATAACAGTGTCCTAAACTTATTTCCCCAGCAAAAATTTCTGGCTACTAACGGTGTCAACGTGCGCACCTCACTGTCCCCAAGAGCACAGGTCATCGCCGTGCAACCAAGTGCATGATGGCAACCGAGCAAGGAGAATGCAGCGTTCACGGTATGCAAGAGAAAACAGACACCCTCTAATTAAATGATATTGTTTACACAAGCAAGAGGGTATTACATCACTTTCCCTACAAAAGAGAAGAGAATGTGAAATTTCAGGAAAGACAGATAGCTATTCAATGTGCAGCTTGTCACCACAGTCAGCTTCAGTGTAATAAAACGCACATGGAAAATCCCTTGCAGCGAGCCCGCTGGGTAGCAGATTCTTCCTCCGTCTGGGTCGGAGGGTGTGTATGTCTCCGAAGGAAATGATACCTCTCCTTCCCTCGCACACCCACTTGCTGCACAGACAACTTCAAATAGTGTTTCTGAGATGTGTCTGCTGGATGCCGGGGGCACCAAGGCAAAGGAGCTGGCAGCAAGCCTCCCATGTGGCTGGGAAAGAAGAAAGTAGCTCCTCCCTACGGGTCAAGAAAATGTTCATCCCTGGGACCACTAAGCAGGGGAGAGAACCTGTTGCGTATGGAAACCTCCCTTTTTCATTCTTACCCACCACCCCTCCCCACCCCGGGGCGGGGCCAAGTAAATTGCAAACAAAGACGATACAATTCTGGTAGCAAACTCATCGCCAAAGGGATTTTTTTCCAATTTTTCCAAGACTTTATGACAAACGAGGGTACCTCCTCAGCAAGTATGATTTTTGCCACATCAGTCTAAGGGCATTTCTCTGCACCCACACTTGGAAACAAATAGCCTCCTTTATCTCGGCAAAACTTCAATGGCTGTTACCAGTTATAGAGGCTTTGTAACCCGCTCATATTTCAAATATGGTATTTCTGTTCCCAGCCCAATATATAGACATATATGCTTATTATTAAAATGCACTCTATAAAATCCCTACTGGGGGGGCTTTAGTTCCATATGGAGGTTACAGCTAAAACATTCTGGTCAGTCCAAAACCCGTTCGCTCTCTCCATGCAAAAATTCTTTCTGGTGTTTCTGATAGAAACTTAAGAAGCTAATTAGAATCCACACGCGAAAAATCTCTTTAACAGTTGGAAACCGAAGTAGTAAGAGTTAGCCATCCTGTCCAGCAGATAAACTTTTGCAGGTTTCCATCTGAAAGTCATAACATAACCTTTCATTCTCTGTGTCATTGGTACAGAAGGTTTTTCAAGGCAGAGTTCTTCAGCTTGTAAGATGCTAAACAGATGTACTGTAGAGTCTTCCAGGTCTAAACTATGAAGAGTCTGTTTTCAGTCTGTGTGTTGAATCCTTCATTTGTTTTATTCCTTTATCAAGATCTTCAGGTTCGGGGATTTCTTTTCTTAGGATGATCGGGTTCTTCTCATTTTGTAAGCCATGTATTTGCTTAGAACCAGACCTTAACACACATTCTTTTGGAACAAAATGAGGAGTATTCAATTTAAATGTTGCCATTGAGAAGTGTATTTTCGGCAGGAAAAAATCTCTGCTTCCTATAGCAGGTGCTGGGAGCCCAATCCCAGATGTTTTGATGTGTAAATAGCAAAGAAAGAATTTGAGAAATGGGTGTGGATGCAAGAAAAAGGAAGGCATAAATAAAAACCAGACCTGCTGAAACTTCAGTTCACTTGGGTCTGTCACTAAAAGCCCTCTCTAAACACGTTGGCTTTTGTTTTCCATTGACGGGCTTCTATACCTCAGTTTCTCATGTTGCAAATGCCGCTTCCCGAAACATGCAAACTGTCATAGAATTGGCGTGAATGTTGATTTGGCCATTCATTTCCAACAAACCAAATTCTATTCCTCTTTTGACCTGAATGATCTGTCTTGCATTCGAGTTCAGCAAGCCACGACTCCAAACTCTACCATATATAGACGGGGCCATTTCTCCCATCTTTATGGCAGAGAAGCTTGGAGTTTAATGAAGGCAGCGTGATAAACAGCATGATAAAGCTTAAACCTCAGTCTTTGTAGTTAAAAAGGGCCAGTTTCGCCCCTTTTGTGCTTACCCACTTGTTACTTGGAAGGATTTCGGAATGCACAGCTCCAACAGGGTTAAAAGGGTGCCTATAAATGTTTTGTCCTTATTTAGCTTGATGTTGGCAGAGCCCCTCCATCATGTCAATGAGAGACACATGAGCAGAAAGGCCTTTAAAATATAGGCAGAACTTCATAATATGGGCAGCTTCCTTCTCGAATATCCTTTTGCTATCAAGCTAATCAGTAGTAAGGGATAATTAAAGCCATACCCAGCATAGGGCTGAGTTTGGGCTACGTTAACCAATTCACTACCAGGCCCTTCTGCATCTACACTGACAGAGGACTTCCTCGAAAGCAAGTTGAGCATAGGGGTGAAGGGCATAGGCTTTTTGTCACGAATCTAGCAATCACAGGATGTGTGGCTGAAAAAGGGACCTACCTCGTTAAGACATAGTTGCTCCATCAGTGAGGTGAATAATGAAGACTGATGATGGCCAGGAGTAGACTATGGATGTCACGTGGCCATCATGGAGCTTAATCAGATAAGGTGCATGAAGGACTCAGCACTAAGCCTGACACTTGGTGCCAAATGTCGGCTGTTATTACTGTGCTCCAGTCTTACCCTATGCACCAACCAGAGTGAGCCCTTCCCTCCTCGCTGAACCCTGATGCCTGGGCACTGCACTGCCAAGCAGTTGCTGGCCTTATTTTCTCCAGAAGGCTCTTCTCATATAAACTGGTATCTATCCCCCGGACTAGCTTCTCATCTTCCCTAACCTCTGTCCAATTTTTGCCATCTTTTAGGATATAAATCAAATGCCACTTTTCTATGAAGTATGTCTCGACACTTCAGGTTGTAACATCCTGCCCCCTTGAATCTCCATGTTTGTTTTCCCTTTTGTAGAGCATTGAATTCAAAATGCTCCTTGTTGAATGTCATGTTGTGAAGACGGGCTAATGGATCATCCCTCTGTTGTATTTCTTTTCCCTTTTACTCCCTATTCCCAGTTCCATTCTCCTTTTCCACAAAAACCCATTCTAATATATTAAATATATGTGTTTTTATGAAGCATTCTTGGAAAATATATAATATTTTTAGGCATGCATACTTATTTACTGAAATGGATACCATGATAAATTTTATTCTGCATCTTTTATTGTTCCATGCTGTTCTGTGATCTTTCCATGTTGCTACCGTTACTGTGATCTGTTGCATAATACCGCATGATGTGGGGCACCTGGGCGGCTCAATCGGTTAAGCATTTGCCTTTGGCTCAGGTCATGATCCCAGGGTCCTGGGATCAAGTCCCATATCAGACTCCCTGCTCAGCGGGGAGTCTGCTTGTCCCTCTCCCTCTTTCCCCCCTGATTGTTCTCTCTCTCTCTCTCTCAAATAATTTTTTTAAATCTTTAAAAAAAAGAGTCACTTATGGTTTGTCTCCCTCCCAATCTCACAAAACAAACTGAGGGTTGCCGGGGGGAGGGGGTTTGGGAGAAGGGGGTGGGATTATGGACATTGGGGAGGGTATGTGATTTGGTGAGTGCTGTGAAGTGTGTAAACCTGGTGATTCACAGACCTGTACCCCTGGGGATAAAAATATATGTTTATAAAAATAAAAAATTATAAAAAAAAAAAAAAAAAAAAAAAATAAAATAGCATATTCTGTGAATATGCTATAAATGGGAAAAAAAAAAAAAAAAAAAAAAAAAAAAAAAAAAAAAAAAAAAAAAAAATCTTTAAAAAAAAATACTCCCTGAGGCACGTGCACCCGAATGTTTATAGCAGCAATGTCCACAATAGCCAAACTATGGAAAGAACCTAGATGTCCATCAACAGATAAATGGATCAAGATATGTTAATGTGGTATATATACACAATGGAATACTATGCTGCCATCAAAAGAAATGAAATCTTGCCATTTGCGACAACACGGATGGAACTAGAGCGTATCATGCTTAGCGAAATAAATCAAGCAGAGAAAGACAACTATCATATTATCTCCCTGATATGAGGAAGTGGTGATGCAACATGGGGGCTTAAGTGGGTACGAGAAGAATAAATGAAACAAGATGGGATTGGGAGGGAGACAAACCATAAGTGACTCTTAATCTCACAAAACAAACTGAGGGCTGCTGGGGGGAGGGGGTTTGGGTGGGATTATGGACATTGGGGAGGGTATGTGCTTTGGTGAGTGCTGTGAAGTGTGTAAACCTGGTGATTCACAGATCTGTACCCCTGGGGATAAAAATATATGTTTATATAAAAAAAAATTAAATCCATGACTTTCCACTCCAAAAAAAAAAAAAAATACTCTCTGATATGCACTGCCCACATTTCACCTACACTTTTGACAATATTCTCCTGGTCACCAGAAATGATTATCTTCATACATGACCTCTTATGAACCTGTTTGAGAATTTTATTGGCATATATACTGAACAGAAGAATTGCAAGGCCACAAGAAATTGATTAAGTAATGCCAAACTGTCCTCCAGAATGTCTGCATGGGTACATAATCTCCCAAAAGTGCATGTTAGCCATGATACACCCATATCTCTGCCAACACTTGGCTCTCTCCAGTTTTCTAATTTTTGCTACTTTACTCAGTGTAAACATCATTGTTTTTATTTGCATCTCTCTGCTTACTAATGCATTTATTTTTCATGGTTCTACTTTTCTTGGACAGTTAGCTTACACAGTCTGGAGATTTTTTTAACCAAAATATTTGCTTGTTTCTCTTTGCTCACTGCAAGATCACAAATTCCCTTCAGGAGGGCTTGTTTAAATTTGATTTGTGTTTTGCTCATTTTTGCTGTCCTTACAATGCCTACCACAGCACCTGAGAGACAAAATATGTACACAAAACAAAACTGAAAGCATGGAAATATGAGTGGATAGAAAAAGTCACAGAAAAAAATGAGTGCTTTGAATTTTAAAATAAGTTGGATATGGTTCACCTTCTTGCTAAACCATGATTTTCCTGAATGCCCAATGGAAAAAAGACAGTCTTCAACAAATGGTGTCGGGAAAATTGGACAGCCACACGCAGAAGAATGAAACTGGACCATTTCCTTATACAACACACAAAAATAGACTCTAAATGGATGAAAGACCTCAATGTGAGACAGGAATCCATCAAATCCTTGAAGAGAACACAGGCAGAAACTCCTTCAGCCTCAGGCATGCAACTTCTTCCTAGAAACATTGCCAAAGGCAAGTGAAGCAAGGGCAAAAATGAACTATTGGGACTTCATCGAGATCAAAAGGTTTTGCACAGCAAAGGAAACAGTCAACAAAACCAAAAAAAAACTGACAGAATGGGAGAAGATATTTGCAAATGACATATCAGATAAAGGGCTAGTATCCAAAATTTATAAAGATCTTATCAAACTGAGCACCCAAAGAACAAAGAATGCAATCCAATGGGCAGAAGACATGAACAGACATTTCTTCAAAGAAGATATCCAAATGACCAACAGACAAATGAAAAAGTGCTTCACATCACTCGGCATCAGGGAAATACAAATCAAACCCATAGTGAGATACCACCTCACACCACTCAGAATGGCGAAAATTAACAAGTTAGGAAATGACAGATGTTGGCGAGGATGTGGAGAAATGGGAACCCTCCTCCATTGTTGGTGGGAATGCAAGCTGGTGCAACCACTCTGGAAAACAGCATGGAGGTTCCTCAAAATGTTGAAAATAGAGCTACCCTATGACCCAGCAAATGCACTAGTGGGTATTTACCCTAAAGATACAAATGTAGTGATCTGAAGGGGCACATGCACCCGAATGTTTATAGCTGCAATGTCCACAATAGCCAAACTATAGAAAGAACCTAGATGTCCATCAGCAGATGAATGGATAAAGAAGATGTGGTATACACACACACACACTGGAATACTACGCAGCCATAAAAAAGACAGACATCTTGCCATTTGCAATGACGTGGATGGAAGTAGAGGGTATTATGCTAAGCAAAATAAGTCAGTCAGAGAAAGACAATTACCATATGATCTCTCTGATATGAGGAATTTGAAAGGCAGGGTGGGGAGGCTGTCGAGGGTAGGAGGGGAAAAAATGAAACAAGATGGGTCCAGGGAGGGAGTCAAACCATAAGAGACTCTTAATCTCAGAAAACAAACTGAGGGTTTCTGGGGGATAGGGGGTGGAGGGATAGGGTGTCTGGGTGATGGACATTGGGGAGGGTATGTGCTGTGGTAAATTTTGTGAATTGTGTAAGACTGATGATTCACAGACCTGTACCCCTGAAGCAAATAATGCATTATATGTTAATATAAATACATACATACATACATACATACATACATACTATCATTTTCCCTGGCTAACTGAACTGAGAATGCCAGCAGCCGGAGAGGAGGGGAAGAAGGTGCCAAATTCTAAAGTGGGGATTCTACGGTTACACATACTAGTCAGAGTGCAAGCACGTTCTCTCCGCTACTCACTTGAAGGACCTAATGGATGTAAGGCTGGAAGCTTTCTCTTGATAAGACCCAAAGCCCTGCTCTTAAACACGGGTATGAAGACTGGTTAAGAAGAATGTCCTGTTCGCCAGCAGGAGTATATCCTAGGGAGTAAGTCGGCATTTACCCAGTCACCAGCACAGACAGCTCAACTTTCTAGAACTTCTCTGATAAGGACTGAGCAACAGTGGTCTCCCACTTCCTTCACAAAGACTTGTTGGCTGTATATAATGAGAGCTGCCAAGCCACACATTCTGGTGATCAAAACGAGGTCACTCGAGTCCAGCGGATCTGGTTAGAATTTTTGACTGCCGCATACCAACTTTTTTTTCTTCTTCTGACACCAGTTTTGTCATCTGCAAAATATGGACCATCATGCTGGCTTTATAGGACTGCTTTAATAACCAATGGTTATTATAATGGTATAGTGCTTTAATAACCAATGGTTATTATAATGGTATAGTGTTTGACAATTGGTGGCTATTTTATAATGCCTATTATTTTTTTCTCAGCCCATTCTACGTTATCAAGATTAAAGCAATAGATGAAAGTATGCTGCGAATGCATGAAGTAAGTATTGGAAAGAAATGTCTATATCTATGAGAAATTATTTGGTTGGAGGTTTTCCTTGCAAAATTGAATTGCAGGAACTATAGTGGGGAAAAGATACTATTTTCAGAAAGAAAGATTTGGTTCTAGTTTGAGTCCCATTTATACCACCTCCTTGCTGTGTAAGTTCAGGCAATTTAGTCTCTTGACCTCAAACCAGGATGCAGACCACCTTCGATAGAGAAAGAATTATCCACACCACTGAGATGCTGCAAAAATTGGATCTTATAATGAACGTGAGAGCACTTTGCTACTTACAAAATAGCATAAAATATGTTAATATAATTTCCAAAGTCTGACAGCACCTTAGTTTTTACTGGCATTTAGTTAGTGCTAAAACAATAACCTATTCTATGATTCAAAATGTCAGAAGCATTTATCCAGGGATGAAGTAATGTTGGCAAATCCTTTTCCTTTTACCTTATCATTGAGAGATGTTCAACTTTCACTTGGTACTCTGTAAATGAGAAGATTCTACCTAACATTTGAGACAAAAGACAAGGAACCACCTTTTCTCTAAGTTGAGAAGAACTAACAAGAAAAATGTCACTCTTATAGTGTGAGTGAAGAAGTTTGCTTGTCTAGACCAATGGCTTATTTTATGAAAATGGTGATGCTTGTAAGTGATCTTGGTTCCTTTCTTTCTGCTGGCTGCCAGAAATCTCAGACCAAAAGTCAAGCTCACTTCTGAATGTGCTGGACTAAACAGCATTTTGGATTTTGTGTTCTCAACCCTTCCAAGGCATATTTTATTATTTGTACACAGATTTTTCTTTGCCCAGGTTTTCCTACTTGCTCTTTTATCTTCTTGAGGAAGAAAGTTAAATAAGGAAAAGGACAATCTCAGTGACTAGGAAAGAGTGAGTTTTGGGCTTTACTTTAAAGTTTTTGACAAGAGAGCGCCACCTTTTATCTGTGTGTCTGCCTCCTGCCCCTGGACAGTCCCAGAACATCTCATTCGGTCTTCACCTGCACACCTACTTTACAGGGTCAGCGGTGTGAGTGTAAGGAGGGAGGGGAACAAAGCTGTAATCTTATCTGATTCAGTATGTATTAGGAAGGAGGGGAGAGGATTATTTTGACTTCAAAGATCAAATCATAGGTCTTGCCATCACTTTCCTATGTAGGCCGTACACAAGCTTTAAAACTTTATATTGCTTAATATCTCCTATGCCAGGACATTTATTTGGTAAGTGGTAATAATCCTAACATTTGCATCCTTCAAATTGCTTTCCCACAGGATTTCAAAATCCAAGCATTACAAATTATTAATGCTAAGGGAACGAAGAGGTGGTGATGGCTTCTTATGTCAAAAAATATCAATGCTAGGGGCGCCTGGGTGGCTCAGTGGGTTAAAGCCTCTGCCTTCGGCTCAGATCATGATCCCAGGGTCCTGGGATCGAGCCCCGCATCGGGCTGTCCGCTCCGCGGAGAGCCTGCTTCCTCCTCTCTCTCTTTCTACCTGCCTCTCTGCCTACTTGTGATCTCTGTCTGTCAAGTAAATAAAATCTTTGAAAAAAATAATATCAATGCTAAATGACAAAAATAATAATAGTTATCACCACCATTAAGCATAGTAATAAAACTGAACTACCAAAACTCAATATGGCCTGCTTCACTATGGATATAATTTCTTACTTGATTTTTTTTTATAAGGCAACACCAATAATCAAATTAAGTTGATCATCTACAGATGAATGCCACTGAGATTGTAAAAGGGTTAAAGGAAATCAAGTAAAGAAAGAGTGTTCTGTAGATATCCCTGGTTATTATTCTAACAACAACAAAGGAGTAGAGAAATTCAAATAGATGCAATGGGGTGCACTAAAATGACTCATATTGATTAATTATATAAAACGTGTATGATATTTTCTAAACATCCCCAAATAGAAACTCCCTTGCTCATGTTGTAGTCAGTCTAAAACTAGCCTTATGCTGCTGTGTTTTGACTGTTTCTTTTTAATGTCTGGGAATATTAAATTCTCACCACCTGACTGTTTCCTATCTGTACTAAACATTATTAGGAAAAGTGCTTAATAGTCATTGGGATGACATTAAGTTCAAAATCTTTACAATCTCTGTCAAGAGGCCAGTATATCCAAATATAAAGGGAACACCACAGTAAAGGTTTGATGATGCTTTATTCAGAACTGTATGACCATAACAATTATTTCTCAGACAAGAACATATGATTTAGTCTTTACCTGTATTGAAGATTCTAATGTATATTTCTGTTTTCTGCTGTTTAAATTACTCTCTGTTAACACCAGAGCTGCACAAGGGATGTATTCAGAATTATACTGAAGTAATTAATGACTACTTGGTTAGTAAAGATGAAGATGAAGCTTCAGGATTAATGAAAAAAGCCTAAAAAATACTCAAGTAATCCATAGGGGAAACAAAGTCATGGTAAGTTTAATTGTGGGTTTTATAGTTTTACCCCTAGTTTTAAACAAAATATGAATAATAGCTTAAAAAATTTTTTTCTATTACTTTCATGGGAAGGCAAAAATTTCCCATCAGATTCACCGGTCCATATTGATATGAAATACAGCTTTCCAGACCCTGGGCTCACAGGTCTGCCACACTTCTTCCACAAAAGGGAAATGTTTCCTTCCCAAAGAGAAATACGCAGGCTTGATGGTGCTGCGGTGTGAAATCGCTAGAGTAAAGAAGAGGCTCCTTTCTCAAAAACTGTAGAAAGACCAACACCTGGTGATATTATTTGAACCCCTAAATGCAGCCAGTCTTGACCCCAGGAGCACCTCCCAGACTTTGGCAATGATGTGAATTTCTAATTTCATTATTTTCTCTTTAATCCACTTTGAATTAGATTTTGGTCACTAACCAATAAGAGAGTCTAAGATGTTTATACTCATTTTTTTAGGTTTTGTGGTTTATTTCCTATTGTTCTGTCAGATGTCATTTAGAGCATAACTTAGACCTTAGAATTTTCTGCTGCTAATTAGCTTGAAAACTAGATAATCTTCTTTGAAATGCATAAAGTAGAGCTAACCAGGCACATAAAAGAGCCTAAGACGCTCTCCTTTAAAAGAAAATTATCCAGTTTCTTTCTTCTCTGTGGCTGAGAAACACATCCCTCTCCCAGCTCCCACAGTAGCACCCGTGTGGTAACTAGTGATTTACGTGTCTGTAAACTCCTGAGGGACTAGAACCAGGTCTTTCATCTCTGTATCCCCAGAGCCTAACCAAGTCCTGAATATATGGCTTGCCTTTGGGAAATACTTATTAAGTTAATGGATCTCAGCATCTTACAGCTAAGTACTTGACTGGCTCTGGCTGGCCAGCTCACCTCCGATCTGAGAACAGCCATTCCATCCTAATGTGCCTCACAATTGCCTTGTCTTCCCCTGCTATGATTTACAAATCATGATGCCTCCACCAGAACTGAGGAAATGAACAAAGCCATGTACTCCCTCTACTTCCTGTTTCTTCACCTTCACACTACCCATCTCCCCCTTTGTCCTGCCAGTCTCGGGGCATACAGTGCCTATCTCTCTGGTTCTCTTTCTTCTCCCTCCCCATGTCTTGCATGTTCAAGATCTTACTCCACTTGCTCTGTTCCTTCTTTCTCTAGAATGTACATTTTCCTCTCTCATGGTAGTGCCTTCTGGGAAGTGTGCAAGGCTCCCCCATCCTTGATCCAATGTCTTTCTTTAATCATCCCTTTGACCTTCCACTCACTGCCAAGCTCCTGGAAAGATCAATCCAACTGGTTCGCTCACTTCCAGGAACACCTGAACCTATGTTACTGGGGCTCTGCCTCTCCATTCCACAGAAACCTCTCTGCGTAAACAATGCCTGTCAAGTACTTGTACAACTTGGCAAAGTTAGAAGTCAATGTTAAGTCACTGATGCAGGATTCCTATGAGCTTTAGTTAGCTCAGCAATGGTGTTAAGATGAAAGTCTGTGTTATAATATTTCATTAAAATGGGGAAGTCAAGCCATAACATTAATGGCAAAAAGATGAAACACCTGAAATATTTTGTTGATGTAGATCTGCCATCAACGTATTCATAGACAACAGTGCTGTATTTAACCTGGATTCTGCATAGTGTGAGATAATGAAAATAAGTGATACTGTAAGCACACAATTATCTCTATAATATAAAATTTTTAAAGCAGATCTCAATATCTTTTAAAACATCTCAATACCTAGATAAATGATAATTAGGATATTACATTTAAATTGATAGAAATCTGTCCTGCCATCAAAAATCTATAGAGAAGAGTAACTCACAAAATACTAAAAATATTCATAAGTCATACAAATAATTATATTTAAAATAGTTGCCGTTTTGGAATGAATCCCTTTGTGATCAACTGTCTCCCATAAATTATAAAAACATGTTAAGAAAAACAGAGAGTAGGCGAAACTTATGGTTGAAAACATCTTATTTCTTAAAAACATGCTTACCATTAAGATGGCATAAATAAATTTTCAACTGTGACTGAAGGTTTTCGGAAATTACTGAAAATCAGAATGAAAGATAAAGAAAATTGTTTTAACTTAAGAATTAAGTCTTTGATTCTTACAGACTTGCCTAAATTCCATATAAAAGCACTGGTATAACAAGGACCAAATTCGTATCAAATACTGTTAATGAGATTTAATGTCCTTCAGTCTCTTCAGTAATATTAGAGGGGACAACAGTTCTGCCACAGAAGACAGCCTCTTTATGTATCAGATACATGCAATTGACATCAGAAACCAGATGAAAGGGAGACAGTAGAAAACAGTGGATCATCTTACATTAAGTTGCTTTTCAATTGTACCAATTCAAAATTATTTTCTGAAAAATTTAAACCAAGTCTAGTATCATGCCATTGACACATGTAGACATTTTACTGCAAAATGTAAGTGTAACTACTCTGTCCTATATGTCTTTCGGATTTAGAAGTGATAAAGTTCTCTGAGGAGATGGCAACTAAAGAATTGCAAACCGTTCCCAATACTTGCAATTCTTTGTACACATCCGCAAAAGGATTGGCCATTTTTTCAAAATATCAACAAGTATGGATTAATAATATGCAAGAAGCTACATACTTTTTAAAAACAATGTTGGACCTGCATTATAGTGCATTATTAGGTGTGATCGAAACATTCCAAAAGCTATGAGAACATTGGATGTTGTAGAAAATGATTTTTCAATCAAAAAGGTGGCTGATATATCAAGGGGTCTGGTGACATTCTGCTGCAAATCTGAATTTACATTGGGCTCAAAATTTCTTCATCATATGCTGAGTTAGAAGACTTCTTTATAAAAAGGTTAAACAGAATCATAGACATATTCTTATCTTCAGCTACATTTCAAAATAGATTTGCAAAAGGGTGGAATTCATATAAAAAAATATTCTCCAAACATGTAAAGATCAACAAAACCATCTCAGATAAGACTACAGCTTTTTGAGTTACATATTTCTCCATAGTTCTCCTAAAAAAAGATAAATATTGATATTTAGTTACTATTCTGAAATATGTACTGCTTAGTTGGATGCAATATTATCCAACTTAAATTTACCTTTTGGGCAAAATAAAAGAGCTACTCTTTAAAAGAAATAACACTTAAATAATTGAGGATATGCAAAAACCCTACAGATGATTACAAACATGATTCCCAGATTTTAATTTTATCAGTAACATAAAATGAAATTTTGTTTTGTTTTGTTTGTTCAGTTTTTTATGGTTGAATTACCTTTACATACTCAGGCTTTTTATTTAATACAAACTTCATAATAATGTACCCCACATTTCATGGCTGCTGCATGGTATATTACTTTAGCTTACAGTTATTATAGCAACTCATATTCTACTCTGAATTATCTGAAAAAGTCTTGAGGTTAAAAGGGGGATTTATCAAGAGATTTAGTAGCCTGTCACAACTTTTAAAAAGCAGGAATTGTTAATCAACTCAACTGAACTTAAAGACCACCGTTCTATGCATTTATATGAGCAGAGAGATGGATGATGTGGTATTGACTTAATTTCATCATAATTAAAATTCTGTTATAATTCACATATTAAACATTCATTATAGGTCCATAAGCTTCACTGCTGTGGAACAACGTTGATACTATTGTTTGGATGAGATAATGGGCTCGGTATGTTGCTCTATGAAAATCGCTCAATATGTAAAAAATTAAAACCTTATTTTGTCAAATACTAATATGAAATGTTTTCTGAAACCTCTTGCCTGTTTAGGATCAAATCTGGAGAATTCAATACTACAAATTTAAAAGTAATCTGAGGCCACCACTCCCCCAACACACACACATACACACATACACACTCAGTCTGGGGTGGCACACTTAAAATGGTTCTTAATCTTTCCTGATTTATTTGGTCCCTCTGAGAACATGAAGGAATCTTATAGTTCCTTCCCTCCATTTCAGATGTATTATATACACGCCTACCCTTGGCTAAAGCCTAACATAGGCTCTCTCCTAGGGAGCATGGGCCCCAGGTTAGTCAATTTTCCCTTCAAAAAGGTTGATTTTCCCTCTGGGTCCCCAAAGGATGATAAGACATGGGTTAGTTTTGTTTTGGCTTGCTTTGTTTCATTGCAAGAGTTCTAAAATAAATCTTTCTTTTGAAGATTTTATCATAGAGAGAGAGACAAGAGCGAGCACACACATGAGCATAGAGATAGAGAGAGAGACAAGAACGAGCACACACATGAGCAGGGAGTGGGGTGGTACAGAGGGAGAAGCAGATGCCCCACTGTGCAGGGAGCCTGATGAAGGACTCAGTCCCAGGACCCTGGAATCGTGATCTGAGTCAAAGGCAGACACTTAACCAACTGAGCCCCCCAAGTGCCCTAAAATAAATTCTTATAATGTTTCTGCTATGGTGAAGTCACTCTAAAACATCAAACCATTTGGTAGTGTTGGCTCCTTATTCCTGAAGAAACCATGCATTGATTTTATAAAAATCCACATGAGGCCAACCTTCCAGTCTGCTCCATCCCTTAGCTCCCTAGGCTGTGTGGTCTCCTCTCTCGGGCTTCTGGACAGGTGGATATTCAGAAAGACTGAGCTAAAGACTGTTCCATACACGCGGCAGGAACATATTTTTTAAATGCTCATGCTCAGTGCAGACTGTGAGATGACTAGGAACTTCTTGCCCATTTCAATATGAGCAAAAACCACATTATTATTATTAGTAGTAGTAGTAGTAGTAGTACTAATATTAATGCATTTTTCACTAATTTAATTTTCTAAATAGCATTGTTCACAACCTCAAAGCAATTTTAGTTTAATACTTTCTCACATTTTATGGCTGATTATATTGTTAAAAGCAGATGAGGTCATTAAGAGACTAAAAAAAAAAAAAATCCAATAAACTCCTCTGCCATAGCACTGATTTTGTGGTCAGAAGACCCCCATCTCTGCTGCTCACTGTGTAGCTAAAAGCATGTCCAAGCTCTACAAGTCTGTTTCTTCATCTGTAAAGCAGACACAACAGCACCTACCAGACAGTATTTTTATGGGGTTTAACCTAGGTGGTTCATGATCTGACATCCCCCCTAATTTTCAGTCCTTAGACTGGAGTATCCTTATATTTTCTCAACATGCATCTTATATTCTGGTCACACCAAACTCCTCGAGGTTCTCTAAAAGCTTCACATTCATTCTACCCCTTTGGTTTGAAAACCTTCTTCTTCTGTTTGGATAATATGGATTAATTCACTAGCACTCAAGGAACCCTTCCCTGACCATCTCCAAGTTGAATCAGTTCATCCTCTAGGCCCCAAGATCGACCTGCACAAATGTAATATCTACCTGTTTACTGGTGCAACGCCCTGACCACACTCTACAATCCTCGAGTTCCTACACTATGTCTTCCCTCATCTCATCATTGGTTCCTAGCACACCCCTAACCCACAGTGGGGGCAGGGAATCGGGGAGGAACTGGATGGATGATTCAATGAATGTACGACATGCAGGAAAGCATAGGGCTTGGTTATTTGTGATACAGAATGGCTTCAGATTCAGTTAGCACAATCTGAAGTTTAGAAATGATGCAGCCTATGCTTGCCACACTATCCCTTTGGTCTTGCCATTTAAGCTTCTGAACAATAACCTCTAGGGTTCCTGAGAAGTTTTCTAAAGGAAATGAAAATCACCATGAAATGAACCCCACATATGGTCAGCACACTCTGTTAAGAACGCTTTATCTTGTTTGTATTAAGTTAGCATCAAGGTCTTTCAAGCTTACAAATCCCATGAAACAGGAAAACTGACATACAAGACGTCAATAAACCACAAAGCCAAATGGTAAGCATGATTTTCTCAAGTTTCAGTATGGTCACTGAATTCAATTGCCTAGCAGTAGAATTTGAAGGGCTATGCCCATCTCCTGCTATTGGTCCATATGATTCTTCCTTAAAAAAACTAAATCCTCATGCCAAAATGTACATATTATGTTTCAAATAGCAGTAATGGCAGAGAAAGAGAACTGATTCCAAATAGTCATTTTTCTGTAGCTAAAAATTACAGACTAACTCCTCCCAACTTGATATGTTATAATTAGAGCTGTTCAAAAGGGACAAAAATAGCAATAAATCAAGAAATAAACCATAAGAGTCAATCACAGTACTTTATACCTATACAAACACATGCACCACTGAGGTTTCTGAGCTAAGGAACTATTTGACGAAAGAGGCTTCTGAAACGTGCAGGACAGAATTTAAAGGAGAGCAATTTGTTAAAAACCCTCCCAACAGTGGGACTCTGGGTGCATGTGGTCCGTCGTGGGGCTGAATGAGCTGTGTTTACATTGCCACATTTTCAGGCCTTGGAAAGCATTACATTTCACGTACTTTTAAACACAGAATAATCATGATCTTCACTAATACTCTGTGCTGGGATGAAATTTCTGTTGTAAATTCAGCTACTTTCCCTTCTATCTCTGATAATGTTTTCCTTTCAGGTCTCATTCTGATAACACAACAAACAAACAAAAAAAATCTTTTAACTTGACCATTAAAAGAAAGACTTCTTCAGACGGTGTTGTCTGTGTCAAGAGGAGCATTCTGGTTCCCGAAGCCTCTGGGTTCTCTCTGCCCTCGCTGAGACATCCCATGATCTGCCATCTGCTGGGACATCTCTGCTGGTGAGACTGATTTCTTGGGCCCAGATTTTTACAGTGTCCATCTGGCACCCGCTGCAATGACCATGAAGATTGCCACTGTGGCTGGCAGTGAGATCCCTGCATCCCACATCCTCCTCTGGTTCCCTGGTCCTCCCAGAAAGGGGATAGTAGAGAGGGAATAGGGAAGAAGACTTCAGCTTCTTTCTCTGCTGGACATTTTGCCACGAAGAAGAAAGGGTCTGCAACCTTCCCAGGCTTTCCCCCAAGTAAAAGGGAGTACTGACTTTCAATGTTCTCGAATTCAGACAGATTTATTAATATTTAATTCTCCCCTCCCAGTTTCTAGATCCCACCAGAAGGCCACAGGATGCAGAAGTAATGGTATTCTGGGGATGCCTGGGTGACTCAGTTGCTTAACTGACTGCCTTCTGCTCAGGTCATGATCCCAGGGTCCTGGGACTGAGTCCCACAAAGTCCAACAAGGAATCCTTGCTCAGCGGGAAGCCTTGCTCAGCGGGAAGCCCTCTACCTCTGCCGGCCACTCCCCTGCTTGTGCACTCACGCTCTCTCTCTGACAAATAAATAAATAAAACTTTAGAAAAAAAAGTAAAAAGAAGTGAAGGTATTCTGTCCCCTTTCTCAACCTACTTCCCTTTCAGAGACTCCCTCCAGCACTTGGACATTTGCTCCTTTTCATGCTGTGGGAACATCACTGCTCTGCTCTGCCCTCAATCCCGCCTCCAAGTTTTGATTTATAAGAAAATCACTATGTATTACCCCTCTTTTTTTTTTCCTTCTCGAGAAAGAATGGCTTTTGTCAACAAAAGGTGCTTACTTCAGGACCATGATCTTGCTATCAATGTGACAAATTCTATTTGAAAGTTCAAAGTCAAACTATGACTCTCTTATAGGGCTTTCCTTCCCAGAAGTAATGGATGTTATTGATTTAATGAGATGGAAGAACCAAGGTTCAAGTAGGAACTTGGGAAAATAAATCTGATACATCTGATACAATGTGCCTCTCAAGTCCAAATATGTACATTATATATAATATAAATACATTCAGAAGAATTCATTTCTGTGAAGTTATATTTAACTTGAACCATTTGTAATGGTTCAATGGAATTAACAAATTATGTTTTTTATACAAACTTTTCACTGATCATAGAAAACAGAGCAGAAATAAAAATCACAGATCTCACTAAGCAAAAGAATCTGAAATCTACTGGCCTAAAAGAATTTCCCATTGTTAGTGTGCAGAGCAATTACTGTAGTAGAATATGGTTTCTAATTTGCAGAGATAGAACTCAAGACCAAAATATCACTTATTTAATTTTCATCAAAATGGGTCTGCATTTATAATACTTGAGTCATTTTAACTATCTACTATTCCCAAATGATACCCCAAATAGCAATTTACAGGGAGGTTAGTTGTCACAATCTTCCTTCTCAGGGGGAAATAACTGATCACACCAGGAAGTCTAACCAAAGTAAATAAGAAAAGCTAACGTGGGGGCGCCTGGGTGGCTCTGTGGGTTAAAGCCCCCGCCTTCGGCTCAGGTCATGGTCCCAGGGTCCTGGGATCGAGCCCCGCATCGGGCTCTCTGCTCAGCAGTGAGCCTGCTTCCTCCTCTCTCTCTGCCTGCTTCTCTGCCTGCTTGTGATCTCCATCTGTCAAATAAATAAATAAAATCTTTAAAAAATAAAAAAAAGAAAAGAAAAAGAAAAGCTAACGTGGACTGAGTCTGCTATTATGTGCCAGGAACCGCTCTAAGGGCGTTACTGGTGTTAATTTTATTTAACCTTTGCCATAATGGGTCTAGGTAAGTAGACCCATTTTGAGTTGACAAATTAGGAAATGGAGGCACAGGAAGGCAAGTAGTTTCCTCAACACCACTCAAAGGCTAACCAGTAGAGTTATTTGAACTCTGGCAAACCCACCGCCACGTCTTTACATGTCACTGTGACACTGGCACCGCCACACAGGTGAGCGAAACGCGAGGGCACGGAATGTGAGGTGTAAGAAAAGAACCAGGCGCCAAGGGCTCTTCTATCTTTATAAGGACAAAAGAAGGGACTGACGTCCCATGTTTAGTGTTGGCATGCATAATAACTCCCAGAACCATATGTTTCAAATGACCCGATCACTGGGTCTTTCGTTTCTGATCACTTGACATTTTTAAGCATGAATCATCTAATGAAAAAATTACAGGGCTTTCTTTTGAACACATTGTTTATTTGTCACCAAGCGATCTCAGATATACTTTAAACAAATTCCTTCTCTAAAGGAAAGACTACATACCCTCATGAATGGCATAATCCAAAAATAGAAATTATTTAAAACAGCTCTCACACCTTTTCTAAATTTCCTACATTGTGAAATGACAGCAGTGTCTCCCTTTCAACACTGCCTTCTAGTCAATGTAAAAAGAAATAAACCATCCCCACATGCTCATATTTGGTGTTTACTTTTCCGTCAGTCATCTAAAATGGGACGCAGGAAAAGGGATGTGTCTGTCTCTGTTAGAAAGAGAAGAAAAGTGAAGGAAAGAAAATCTAATGCAACAAGAGAGTTGCCAGATTTGGAACTGATTGAAAGAGTTTCGTGTCACCAAACATTTTTCAAAGACCGATCAATCCGCAACTCTTTTTATAAACCAACCTGTAATGACTGGTGTTTCCACACATTTTCTTCACACAGTTGCTTCCCAGTTTGGCAGTGCCTTTAATCTGAAAACGAATTTCAAACTTTAGATGATCACACAGAACCTTTTTGGCATCATGGAAAAGAATATTTAGATCATAAAGACTTAAAGGAATGTAAGCTTGAGTTCCAAGTAGTTTAAACTTTCATTATAGAGACGCCGAAAGCCACATTGCTCGGCTTACACGAGGATGTTTATAAGCGAGGCCATTTGTAACTCTGACTAATTAAATGAGAATTTAAAAGGATTGTGAAGAAGAAAGCAGGGATTAAAACTGATATTAAGTGAAAAACTGGTATTAAGCTACAGGATAGGAAATACCAACACAGAACCGAGCATCGCCGTGTGATGGTTCCTATTCACATCTTCTGGCGTCAAGGGAAAACCACCTTGGAGAAACCAACAAATCCTTAAAATAACAGAAAAGTGCCAGCACTAACAGTGGTATACTTAGTAATCCCTGGGAAAATTCAAAGAAAGGAGAGTAATGAAATTTGTCACCTGCTGACGGGTTTCTGCTGCTTCAGAAAACAAAGAGCACATCAGATCAGGGTTCAGAATGTACAGCCAGGAAAGAACAGAATTCCTAATGGCAAAGCAACTGACTCCACTATGAATACAAACCACATTACCCTCATCCCAGCCCCCAAACCACTGGTTCTCAAAAACTCAGTTTTGCCCGACCAGCCACAGGAACATCTTCTGGGAACTGGCTAGAGATACAAATTCTCAGGCTCCACCTAAGCCCAGCTGAATCAAAACCCTGGGGATAAGGCTTGGTAATCCATGTTTTCATAAACCCTAAAGATTATCTTCATGCACACTGAAGTTTGAGATCAATGGCCTTAAATGTCACAACATGATCAATACAAGGAAGAGATGCCCTTGAATCTGAACAGTTGTAAGAGTCAGGAGTTACCGATGCTTACTCTGAGCAAAGCTCTGCATGACATATTACTTACAGTCACTCATTTAACCTTTTTGTCAACCTTGTAGCTGCTATATCCACGCCACTCACTGGCTCGACAGGGCACAGTGAAACTGAGTTCCCAAGAAAAGACAATACTCTTATGAGAACAGTGGGTTTCTTGAATGTAGATGTACTGAGAAAATAAACAGAGGAATGAAGAGAGGATTTTCATGCACCTCTAAAGCAATTTTTAATGACAAAATCCTTCCTGAAATTTGGAAATTTCTTTGGAAAAGCAAACAGGTCAAGGTCTAGCTTTTTCGTGAATCAACTCCTTGAACTGGTTCCATTCCAATAGCCTTCATTCTGGTCCAGAATGAGATGTGGACTGGGGCCAGCTACCCAGACGCACTGAGTAGTGTTGGTGGTAAGTAGGATGGCAGGTACCAGCACATTCCATCCCTGCGGCCAACCCTCCACCCTTAGGAAAGCAACAGATATTCTTAGCATTGGGAAACAGAAAATATAAAATAATTCACTTCTGATCATTTGATATTTTTAAGCATGAATCATCTGATGAAAAGAATTAGATGAAGATAAAGATAAAGATGATGGGGTTGAAGTGTTTAAATGACAGCTAAAATCAGGAAAAAAACTAACAGCCTCTTTTTATCCCCTTACATAGTTCTACTACCTCATGTAGTGACTTGGCTTGAAACCTTGAGGTCTTTTTGAACATTCCTTTCTCCTCATTCTCTCATCCAAGAAACCACCAAAGCCTAAAATCATATTGTTCAGACTCTTGTATATGTCACTTTCTTTCCATTCCCATTTCCCTTACTTCACCCCAGGCCCTTACGATCTTGTCCTGGATGACCACAATGGCATCTGCACCTCCTTCTCATATTTATCATGGAGACCAGCCTCAAAGTCACTTTTATCACGATACTTCCTTGCTCAAACCCCATCAGAAATACTCCCTTAGTGACAAGATAAAGTCCAAAATCCCCAAACATAAATGTGAACATCTTCACAGCCTGGCTCCAGCTTTATCTCCAGCAGTCTCCTCAAGTGAATCCTAAACTCGAATTGCCATTCCAAAATCATCGTCTCCAAGTATGTCATGGATGTTCCAGCAAATCTACATCCCTCCCCACAGCTTCAGACAAAAGATGATGGATGTGAAATGCAAAGTGAAAACAGGCATTAAAGCACAGAATAAATTAATGTCTGTTTACTCTTCAGGATGTGATTACAGATTAGTGTTTCCAATTTCTTTATTCCGCCATATTGAATTTGTAACTGTTAGGAGAAAATAGGAGGTGTCTAGAAGTTTAATATGGGTCTTTGGTTAGCTTATACAGCAGCATTTGGCTTAAATATCAAACCCGAGCTTTCAGATGCCAGAGATAAAACCATTTATAAAGGAAGAAAGCTTCTGCTCCAGAGACTCACATCCATGACGTGAAGCAAATACCCAACTCCCTCCTTCCTCTCTCTACAGAAGCACCACAACAGCCAAGGTTCCTGGGATTTGACCAAATTAATTGCTGGAAGCATAGGGATTCCTATTTTTCCCTTAGGAAATAACCATCCAACTACCGAAACCAATCAACTGAGTCCTTCAACTCTATTTCAAAAACTAACAAGAATCACCAACATTTAAGTGAAACCAATGGAGTGATAAAAATGTTCCAGGGATGTCTGGGAGACTCATTTAAGCATCCAACTTGTGACTTCAGCTCAAGTCATGATCTCAGAGTTGTGGGATTAAGACCTACATTGGGCTTTGCACTCACTGTGGAGCCTGCCTGAGATTCTCTCTCTCTCCCTCTGCCCCATTCCTCCACACTCTCTCTCTCAAATAAATGAATAAATCTTTTAAAAAAGGATTCCAAAGAGAACTAATCCCTAAAAAGTAAGAATTTCTGAAAGAAATAAAAAGAACTTTTAAATGGATTATAATTATTATAATCAACAAGACTAAAGAAAATACTGCCTTCTTTAAAAAAAAAAACAGTTGAAAAGAAAGACTAGAAGAAACAGGAGGAAGAGAAGGAAGGAAAGAACCAGCATTTTTGGAAATTAAAAACAATGTGGCTGAAATAAAACATAGAAACAGATGAATAAATAGTAAAGTGGATATGCATATGAGAAAAATTTCAATTAGTGATTTGGAAGATCATAAGAAGTCTCCCACAGTAGAATAAAAGGAACAAAAAATAGGTCTTGGCAAAAACACTAAGAAAAAAAAAAACATACGGAATCAAGCATGTAGTGTAAGAAACAAAATTAGCATTCTCTAACAACAGTGTGATGTCCAGCAAAACATTTAGGAAATTATTAAAATACATATGAGTTTACTAAACCAGATGGAAACAATATCAACATAAAAATCAGTAGCTATCTCACACGCTAACAATCACAAATTAGAAGACAAAGCCCATAAAGATTTCATTCAGAATTCAAGCAACACTCACATAATAACAAAGAATAAAGATAAAGTAAATGTGCAAAAGATATTTTTAGAATAACTGTCAATCTTACAAAGGACCTATAATAAGGCTTAAATCCTAGAAAAACACCATGTTCCTGGTTAGAAAGATTTGATATTGTAAAACTGAATTTGCCCCAAATTAATTTATAAATTAAAGACCATCCCTCATCCTTCTAAAATCTATATAAAATAGATTCATGAAATGAGCAAGGTCATTTTTAAAAAAGAAGAAAATCTGGCCTGACATACTATGCAAATAGGATAATTAAAACTCAGCAAGAAACTAATACAGAGATATATAGACTGGACTGTAAACAGAATAGAGAATCCAGAAAAATATCCATACACATATGACATTTATCATGATAATAGTTCTATCTCAAACCAGCAGGAAACAAGACTAACAACAATCAATGTCATTGGGATACATGGCTTTTTACCTGGTTTAAAACAAAAAATAACAAAGTTATTTTAGAATCTTATATCATAGACAAAAATTCTTGGTATAATAAAGAGCTAAAAACAAAGGTATAGGGGAGTCTGGGTGGCTCAGTGGGTTAAGCCTCTGCCTTTGGCTCAAGTCATGATCTCAGGGTCCTGGAATCGAGCCCCATATCAGGCTCTCTGCTCGGCAAAGAGCCTGCTTCCCCCTTCTCTGCCTACCTCTCTGCCTACTTATGATCCCTCTCTCTTGCTGTCAAATAAATAAATTAAAAAAAAAACAGATCTAAAAAATGTCAAAGAAATAGCAAATACAGATATTTTATTAACTTTTTAAAAAAGATTTTATTTATCCATTGGACAGACAGTAGTAGCAGACACAAGTAGGCAGAGAGGCATGCAGAGAGAGAGGAAGGGAAGCAGGCTCCCTGCTGAGCAGAGAGCCCGATGCGGGGCTCGATCCTCGATCCCGGGACCCTGGGATCATGACCTGAGCCGAAGGCAGAGGCTTTAACCCCCTGAGCCACCCAGGCGCCCCAGATATTTTAATAACTTTGAGAGTGCAGGTCTTCTTACAGAAGACACAAAGTTCAGGTGCCATAAAAGAAAAAAACTGACTTATTTGACCACATTAAAAACCAAAATGTGTTTGGTAAAATAAATAAATAAATAAGTTCTTTTTGAAAAGCATCACTCAGGGGAACAAGACTACTGTTTATAAATAGAAAAGGGGTTAAAATCCCTTTTCTACAATATACAAAAGTAAGGACTCCTTGAAATCTAATAGATATTTAACAGTTAAGATGAATCAACCTAAAAAATTCCCATTCTCAGTTTTAATCTAGGAAATGAAAGTACTAGTGCTAACATTTATGAAATGCAAATGTCACTTCTTTTTGAATCAGATTAGTAAAAAGAAAGCAGCAGGAACCAGTAACATCTAGTATGGGCAATGATGTGAAAATATAGCATTCTCCATTCAGTTTTGACTGGAGTATAAATCAGCACAGCCTTTTGGGAAGCATTTTGGTAGTTTTCCCTGAACTTTAAATTGTGCTTACCTGCTCAACCAAAAATCATACTTCAAGGAATTTATTCTAGAAAAACCTGCACATTGTCTTACTCTGTGCATCTAAACATTTCAAGTCACATACGTGCCTTTTACAAAAATGTGTTATTCCCACATACCAATATGTATTCTTTGACAATAGTTAGATATTTAAGTAATTCATCATTAGTATCATAACATATAATATATAAATAAGGGTTTGAAAACAAATTCTTTAAGATAATTTCTCTCAAAATACTGACCACACTGCCCACCACTGCATACCCTTAACCACTGCATACTAAATATTTACATGGAAATTCTCTGTCTCCATTTTTAGGTACAATGTGCAACCTTATTGTGTCCATTGAGTCAAAAATGGTTCTCTGCTAATGACCAGTGCAGTAGGTAAAAAAATAACCCCTCAAAGGTGTCCACAGCCTAATCTCCAGAAACTGTCAATGCGTTACTGTACACAGCAATAAGGGCCTTCTAAGTATAATTAAATCAAGGCGTTTGAGATGTGGTAATTATCCTGGGAAATCTGGCTGGGCCCAGTACAATCACAAGGGTCCTTAAAAGAGCAAAGTGGAGGTAGAGGAATCTGTTTCAAAGTGATGGATAGTAGGAGAAAGACTCAAATGTCCACTGCTGGCTTTAAAAGATGGAAGGAAGCCATGAGCGCGAGTACATGTACAGTTTCTAGAAGCTGGAAAAGGCAAGGAAGTTAGTTCTCCCCCACAGCCCCCAAAGGAATTTCACCCTGCAGACATTTTGACTTTTAGCCCAGTGAGACCTATTTCAGATTTCAGACCTCCAGAATTATAATAAATTTGTATTGTTTTAAGCAGTTACGTAAAAAAAAAATTGTTTTAGCAATAACTGAAAACGAATACAATCAGACACTGTATCAGGTGATACAAGCACTAACACATGCTCTTGCCTTTGAGATCACAGCTCTTCCAGTGGAGGAAATAGGTACAAATTATAATTCTTCAGATAGATATTAAATGTCAAAGTATAAGACTCTCTGATTCTTTTTAATTATGTATAATTTCATTATATCTGCTGATACACTATCACTTTAGAACTCCTCAGATGCCTGCACGTAATATAAAATTGACCTTGGTGGTTGGATATTATTGGATGAGAGTAAATAAACTTACAACTTTGTCCTAAATATCTTAGTCTTTGCTATTAAGGCATTCTTCATATCTTCCTGGATTCTGTAGGTAATGTTATAAAATTATTTATTATTAAAATACAGATAAAAGGGACACTCAATTTCTATATTTCACTGTCAGCTTCACTTAAGAGTTTGGCAGACATTCATTATAACACATTATTGAGCATTTATGCATAAAACATAGTTTATGTAGTAGACTTTTGAATCTTGAAATTTTTAGAAAGTAAGCAAAATGTTTGTGTCACTTGGAACTTCCGAAATGGATTTTAACAAATAAACTACGTGGGAATTTCCCACTGAGGAAGAGAATTGCTGGCACTGCCTACAGGTGTTAGGGCCTCACTTACAACAGCCCTTGAATCCCTGGTGGGCAGAGACAGGAAACGTTTGTGAATATGCAAGTGTCGGAAAACTTCAAATTGAACTTAGCTGCTGCCTCCTGAAAAGTCTGCTGCCGTGGGCGGGGGTGGGGGGTGTTGCCAACATGATGAGCATAGGAACCCCAAATGAGCTGGAATCCATGGGAAGAAAGCAGAAAACCAGGCAAGAGAATGTCTTTTTGTCCCCTTCCCACCTTGGTGACTCCCTCTAGTGCCTCCCGTGTGCACAATTCAAATAGGAAGTCAGAATGTGGTTTCCAGTCCCAACTCCAACATCACTGAGCAGAGCACAAAAGCATGGATGTGCCCCTCAGAAACAGCTCAGCAGTTGGTTCAGTCCTTCCACAATGCACGTCCATCGATACGCTTTCCTATAAACACCAACAGCACAGCTGTGTGCACGTAACAAGATGCCCATGAATTTGTATTAGTACAGATGATGTCATATCAGTATAAACGAAGACACCCTCCCTTCAAAATCAATGGAGACCAAGATCTCAACAATCTCAGTATCTATTCCTATGCAATTCTACTCTCCAAATTTGGCCCCAGTCCCATCTGCATTTTCTCTTATCTAACTACTAATTGGAGAATCATCTCAAGAAAGCTATAAAATACAAAGAGGAAAATACACAAACTGCTTCGCTATTTACGCAACTGGTCACAAGGATGTCACTGACGTTTACAACTTCCTTCTTTCACTGTCTGTCCCAAGCTTTCTCTATCCTCAGCCAAAAGTTTAGTGAGTCCGTGTTCTGATCTGGTGAGGCAGCCCAAACATTCACTCCTGATGTGTCTGAATCCGGTTTTGATGTAACTTCTATTATTCGATTTGGAACTACTAAGTCGAGGCTCCCAAGAAAATGCACTGGGTTTCAGACACGGTTCTCCCTGGCCTCATGGAATGGTTACCAACCCTATTTTCCCTTGGTAATCAGGATCAATTACTTCAGCCAGCAGCAACCACCTGTGTTACTTATTGCTCCAGTGGCATTTAAATCCCTAACAAGTCAGGTGGCTGCCTCATCTTCAATTCAATGAATCGGTACTGTGCCACCTGATAGAGGCCTTCTTTCCTTATGAAGCGTGGCTAGCAAACCCCCAGAGCTTAAAGTTGTAGAAGGAGAAGCCAAAATGCTGATAATGGGCTTTCAGACATTATCATTCACAGAGCCATTCCTAACTCCTTGATTTCCTGAGCCATGTATTTTGGCCACAGGGGAGACAGCAACCAGACATTGGACTCTGATTCCAAGCGGAACTGCATTCTGGAAGACGGCAACCGTCCTTCCTGCTATAGTCTCCATTCCACTCATCCACTGGGAAAGCTGCTTCTGAGTGATGAGATAAGGAGTAAGACAAGTTAACTTCACAGCCTGGAGCCAATGGCTGCACATTTTAGTTGTGAGACGCTGCACAAAGTTGTACAGAAGTACCATGATCACAGATAATACATTCTGCGAATCCATGGATGGCGGTCCTGGCAGAAGCATTAGGGGCAGGGAAGGCAAATCGGTATCAGGATTACATATCAGTATTGGTGGGGAAATCGTGACCCCCATGATGGCATGGGTCCCAAGTAATCAACCCACCATGCGATTGGAAGGGCAGGCACGAAACAAGACACAACCCTTGGGGAGTAGTAATCTATGTTGCTGAGCCCATCCACAGCCTCTACCCCTGTGCCATGGCTATGCTGTGCCTGGGCCCATTGAGCAGGGACTGTGGTGGCTGAGAAAAGAGGCTTACCGACATCCATTAAAAAAATGTGTCATTTTGTTTGCCTGAGAGGTACTAATGAGATGAACATGGGACACAATTATCTTCACACTCTACACCTATGCAGGGGAGGGAGGCAATAGGTTATAAATAAGACATTTGAAGCCTAGAGAGATTTGGCAATTTCAAGGAAGTAATTTCAAGGAATTTCCTTCCTTGGGGCAAGTTCCTTGCCCCAAGTCACAGAAGAGAAACCAAAAGAGCAAGAACTCTCCCCCAAATCTGTTTGATTCTAGACTACACAATCTCTCACTATTCTAGTGTCTCTATAAGAAGCAAGAACAGGAACCAGAAATGAAACTGAAACAGAGAAAGGACATGATTACATTATCAATAAGGCTAAAAAAAAAAAAAAAAAAAAAAAACAACCAAAGCCCTAGTTTTTAAAAGTGAGGCTCTTGGGGCATGTGGATGGTTCAGTTGGTTAAGCAGCTGCCTTTAGTTCAGATCACAATCTCAGTGTCCTGGGATTGAGCCCCATGTTGGGCCCCCTGCTCAGTGGGGAGCCTGCTTCTCCCTCTCCTTTTGCCCCTCCCCATGCTTATGCTCTCTCTCTCAAATAAATAAATAAAATATTTAAAAAAAAAAAAGCGAAAGTTTGGGTGGCTCAGTCGATTAAGCATCTGCCTTCAGCTCAGGTCATGATCTAAGGGTCTTGGGATCAAATCCGTCATCGGGCTCCCTGCTCAGCAGGAAGCCTGCTTCTCCCTCTCCCTCCGCCATTCCCCTGCTTATGTTTTCTCTCTCTCTCTCTCTCTCTCTCTCTCTATATATATATATATATATATATAATAAGTAAGTAAAATAGATTAAAAGTTTTTGAAAGCTAAAAAATTAAAATTAAAAAACAAAAGTGAGGCTCCTCACCAAGGTCAGTGTTGCAAAGAACTGAACAGACAAGGCAAGAGGTTAAAATAGACTAATAGAAAATCATTTATCACTTTTTAGCTGAGACATGGAGATAGTAACCAAATATCACCAGGGCCTGCAGGGATTGCAAGATCAGCATGGTCATCAAAGGATAAGGAGGGGACAGCGGTGGGTGGCAATAAACAGAAGACCAGAAAGGGCTGACCAAAGAGAGAGGAGGCAAGGGAATGTCACTGAAGGTCATGTTAATGTCACACGTGTATGAAAGAAGTATGCAGAGACTGGATGAGCAAAGTCAAACTTAAATCCAGTATATTCTTGAAGTTCACAAATAAAGGAGAATTTATAATGGTATCTACTTCTAGAACCTCTTAGATTATTTTAAAAAACGTGAATTCACCCAGCAACAGTGAGCAGTACATTGGAGACAGTCAAAAACAGGAATTACTAGTGATGGTAGTAGTAATTATAGCAACAGCTTGCATTTCCTGAGGCTGTACATGTACCTATACTGCGCGATGCAGTATTCACGCGTACTCATCTTGCTATCACAAGCCTACAATGGCCAATATTATAGTCACCATTTTACAACTAAGGACACTAAGGGTTAGAGATAGGTAATTCATTCAGGGTTACATAATTAGTGACAGAGACAGTTACCACGGTCTGCTTCCAAAAGCCATGTGCTAGACTAGTGGAGGAGAAAGAGAGGGAGGGAAGCCCAGAGGGAAGGAGGGAACCTGACAGGGAGGGAGGGAAGGAAGAAGGGTTGGTGTAAACAAGAGAAGTCAGTCCTTGAAATTAAACAGTTCAGTTCGTAATGGCAATAATTCTTGATCTTAAAGACTCTTGAACAAGAAGTTCGTATGCACCCCATTTAAATGTAGAAAAAGGGAAACAAAACATTGGCCTCGACCCTGACCACTCCCCATCCTACTTACATCTATCCTATTCTCCATAATCTAGGATTTTTCCCCCCTGTGTTCCTCATTGCCTGGCAATTCCGGGTGTTTTATTTATTTATTTTTAAATTTTTAATTTTGTTTTAATTTTTTTTAAAGATTTTATTTATTTATTTATTTGACAGAGAGAAATCACAAGTAGATGGAGAGGCAGGCAGAGAGAGAGAGAGAGAGGGAAGCAGGCTCCCTGCTGAGCAGAGAGCCCGATGCGGGACAAGATTCCAGGACCCTGAGATCATGACCTGAGCTGAAGGCAGCGGCTTAACCCACTGAGCCACCCAGGTGCCCCTAATTTTTTATTTTTTATAAACATATATTTTTATCCCCAGGGGTACAAGTCTGTGAATCACCAGGTTTACACACTTCACAGCACTCAACAAAGCACATACCCTCCCCAATGTCCATAACCCCACCCCCTTCTCCCAAACCCTCTCCCCCCAGCAACTTTCAGTTTGTTTTGTGAGATTAAGAGTCACTTATGGTTTGTCTCCCTCCCAATCCCATCTTGTTTCATTGATTCTTCTCGTACCCACTTAAGCCCCCATGTTGCATCACCACTTCCTCATATCAGGGAGATCATATGATAGTTGTCTTTCTGTGCTTGACTTATTTCGCTAAGCATGATACGCTCTAGTTCCATCCATGTTGTCGCAAATGGCAAGATTTCATTTCTTTTGATGGCAGCATAGTATTCCATTGTGTATATATACCACATTATCTTGATCTATTCATCTGTTGATGGACATCTAGGTTCTTTCCACAGTTTGGCTATTGTGGACATTGCTGCTATAAACATTCAGGTGCATGTGCCCCTTTGGATCACTACGTTTGTATCTTTAGGGTAAATACCCAATAGTGCAATTGCTGGGTCATAGGGCAGTTCTATTTTCAACATTTTGAGGAACCTTCATGCTGTTTTCCAGAGTGGCTGCACCAGCTTGCATTCCCACCAACAGTGTAGGAGGGGTCCCCCTTTCTCCGCATCCTCGCCAGCATCTGTCAATTCCTGACTTGTTGATTTTAGCCATTCTGACTGGTGTGAGGTAATATCTCATTGTGGTTTTGATTTGTATTTCCCTGATGCCGAGTGATATGGAGCACTTTTTCATGTGTCTGTTGGCCATCTGGATGTCTTCTTTGCAGAAATGTCTGTTCATGTCTTCTGCCCATTTCTTGATCGGATTATTTGTTCTTTGGGTGTTGAGTTTGCTAAGTTCTTTATAGATTCTGGACACTAGTCCTTTATCTGATATGTCGTTTGCAAATATCTTCTCCCATTCTGTCAGTTGTCTTTTGATTTTGTTAACTGTTTCCTTTGCTGTGCAAAAGCTTTTGATCTTGATGAAATCCCACTAGTTGATTTTTGCCCTTGCTTCCCTTGCCTTTGGCGTTGTTCCTAGGAAGATGTTGCTGCGGCTGAGGTCGAAGAGGTTGCTGCCTGTGTTCTCCTCAAGGATTTTGATGGATTCCTTTCGCACATTGAGGTCCTTCATCCATTTTGAGTCTATTTTTGTGTGTGGTGTAAGGAAATGGTCCAATTTCGTTTTTCTGCATGTGGCTGTCCAATTTTCCCAGCACCATTTATTGAAGAGGCTGTCTTTTTTCCATTGGACATTCTTTCCTGCTTTGTCGAAGATTAGTTGACCATAGAGTTGAGGGTCTATTTCTGGGCTCTCTATTCTGTTCCATTGATCTGTGTGTCTGTTTTTGTGCCAGTACCATGCTGTCTTGATGATGACAGCTTTGTGATAGAGCTTGAAGTCCAGAATTGTGATGCCACCAACGTTGGCTTTCTTTTTCAATATCCCTTTGGCTATTCGAGGTCTTTTCTGGTTCCATATAAATTTTAGAATTATTTGTTCCATTTCTTTGAAAAAGATGGATGGTACTTTGATAGGAATTGCATTAAATGTGTAGTTTGCTTTAGGTAGCATAGACATTTTCACAATATTTATTCTTCCAATCCAGGAGCATGGAACATTTTTCCATTTCTTTGAGTCTTCCTCAATTTCTTTCATGAGTACTTTATAGTTTTCTGAGTATAGATTCTGTGCCTCTTTGGTTAGGTTTATTCCTAGGTATCTTATGGTTTTGGGTGCAATTGTAAATGGGATTGACTCCTTAATTTCTCTTTCTTCTGTCTTGCTGTTGGTGTAGAGAAATGCAACTGATTTCTGTGCATTGATTTTATATCCTGAGACTTTACTAAATTCCTGTATAAGTTCTAGAAGTTTTGGAGTGGAGTCTTTTGGGTTTTCCACATATAGTATCATATCATCTGCAAAGAGTGATAATTTTTCTTCTTTGCCGATTTGGATGCCTTTAATTTCCTTTTGTTGTCTGATTGCTGAGGCTAGGACCTCTAGTACTATGTTGAATAGCAGTGGTGATAATGGACATCCCTACTGTGTTCCTGACCTTAGCGGAAAAGCTTTCAGTTTTTCTCCATTGAGAATGATATTTGCGGTGGGTTTTTCATAGATGGCTTTGATGATATTGAGGTATGTGCCCTCTATCCCTACACTTAGAAGAGTTTTGATCAGGAAGGAATGCTGTACTTTGTCAAATGCTTTTTCAGCATCTATTGAGAGTATCATATGGTTCTTGTTCTTTCTTTTATTGATGTGTTGTATCACATTGACGGATTTGCGGATGTTGAACCAAACTTGCAGCCCTGGAATAAATCCCACTTGGTCGTGGTGAATAATCCTTTGAATGTACTGTTGAATCCTATTGGCTAGTATTTTGTTGAGTATTTTCGCATCTGGGTTCATCAAAGATATTGGTCTATAGCTCTCTTTTTTGATGGGATCCTTGTCTGGTTTTGGGATCAAGGTGATGCTGGCCTCATAAAATGAGTTTGGAAGTTTTCCTTCCATTTCTATTTTTTGGAACAGTTTCAGGAGAATAGGAATTAGTTCTTCTTTAAATGTTTGGTAGAATTCCCCCGGGAAGCCGTCTGGCCCTGGGCTTTTGTTTGTTTGGAGATTTTTAATGACTGTTTCAATCTCCTTACTGGTTATGGGTCTGTTCAGGCTTCCTATTTCTTCCTGGTTCAGTTGTGGTAGTTTATATGTTTCTAGGAATGCATCCATTTCTTCCAGATTGTCAAATTTGTTGGCGTAGAGTTGCTCATAGTATGTTCTTATAATAGTTTGTGTTTCTTTGGTGTTAGTTGTGATCTCTCCTCTTTCATTCATGATTTTATTTATTTGGGTCCTTTCTCTTTTCTTTTTGATAAGTCGGGCCAGGGGTTTATCAATTTTATTAATTCTTTCAAAGAACCAGCTCCTAGTTTCGTTGATTTGTTCTATTATTTTTTTGGTTTCTATTTCATTGATTTCTTCTCTGATCTTTATGATTTCTCTTCTCCTGCTGGGCTTAGGGTTTCTTTCTTGTTCTTTCTCCAGCTCTTTTAGGTATAGGGTTAGGTTGTGTACCTGAGACCTTTCTTGTTTCTTGAGAAAGGCTTGTCCTGCTATATATTTTCCTCTCAGGACTGCCTTTGTTGTGTCCCACAGATTTTGAACCGTTGTATTTTCATTATCATTTGTTTCCACGATTTTTTTCAATTCTTCTTTAATTTCCCGGTTGACCCATTCATTCTTTAGAAGGATGCTGTTTAGTCTCCATGTATTTGGGTTCTTTTCAAACTTCCTTTTGTGGTTGATTTCTAGATTTAGAGCATTGTGGTCTGAAAATATGCAGGGAATGATCCCAATCTTTTGATACCGGTTGTGTCCTGATTTGGGACTGAGGATGTGATCTATTCTGGAGAATGTTCCATGTGCACTAGAGAAGAATGTGTATTCTGTTGCTTTGGGATGAAATGTTCTGAATATATCTGTGATGTCCATCTGGTCCAGTGTGTCGTTTAAGGCCTTTATTTCCTTGCTGATCTTTTGCTTGGATGATCTGTCCATTTCAGTGAGAGGAGTATTGAAGTACCCTACTATTATTGCATTATTGTTGATGTGTTTCTTTGATTTTGTTATTAATTGGTTTATATAGTTGGCTGCTCCCACGTTGGGGGCATAGATATTTAAAATTGTTAGATCTTCTTGTTGGACAGACCCTTTGAGTATGATATAGTGTCCTTCCTCATCTCTTATTATAGTCTTTGGCTTAAAATCTAATTGATCTGATATAAGGATTGCCACTCCTGCTTTCTTCGATGTCCATTAGCATGGTAAATTCTTTTCCACCCCCTCACTTTAAATCTGGAGGTGTCTTCGTGCTTAAAATGAGTTTCTTGGAGGCAACATATAGATGGGTTTTGTTTTTTTATCCATTCTGATACCCTGTGTCTTTTGACAGGGGCATTTAGCCCATTAACATTCAGGGTAACTATTGAGAGATATGAATTTAGTGCCATTGTATTGCCTATAAGGTGACTGTTACTGTATATGGTCTCTGTTCCTTTCTGATCTACCACTTGTAGGCTCTCTCTTTGCTTAGAGGACCCCTTTCAATATTTCTTGTAGAGCTGGTTTGGTGTTTGCAAATTCTTTCAGTTTTTGTTTGTCCTGGAAGCTTTTAATTTCTCCTTCTATTTTCAATGATAGACTCGCTGGATATAGTATTCTTGGCTGCATGTTTTTCTCGTTTAGTGCTCTGAAAATATCATGCCAGCTCTTTCTGGCCTGCCAGGTCTCTGTGGATAAGTCAGCTGCCAATCTAATATTTTTACCATTGTATGTTACAGACTTCTTTTCCCGGGCTGCTTTCAGGATTTTCTCTTTGTCACTGAGACTTGTAAATTTTACTATTAGGTGACGGGGTGTGGGCCTATTCTTATTGATTTTGAGGGGCGTTCTCTGAACCTCCTGAATTTTGATGCTCATTCCCTTTGCCATATTGGGGAAATTCTCCCCAATAATTCTCTCCAGTATACCTTCTGCTCCCCTCTCTCTTTCTTCTTCTTCTGGAATCCCAATTATTCTAATGTTGTTTCGTCTTATGGTGTCACTTATCTCTCGAATTCTCCCATCCTGGTCCAGTAGCTGTTTGTCCCTCTTTTGCTCAGCTTCTTTATTCTCTGTCATTTGGTCTTCTATATCACTAATTCTTTCTTCTGCCTCATTTATCCTAGCAGTGAGAGCCTCCATTTTTTTGTTGCACCTCATTAATAGCTTTTTTTATTTCAACTTGGTTAGATTTTAGTTCTTTTATTTCTCCAGAAAGGGCTTTTATATCTTCCGAGAGGGTTTCTCTAATATCTTCCATGCCTTTTTCGAGACCGGCTAGAACCTTGAGAATTGTCATTCTGAACTCTAGATCTGACATATTACCAATGTCTGTATTGATTAGGTCCCTAGCCTTCGGTACTGCCTCTTGTTCTTTTTTTTGTGTTGAATTTTTCCGTCTTGTCATTTTGTCCAGATAAGAGTATATGAAGGAACAAGTAAAATACTAAAAGGGTGGCAACAACCCCAGGAAAATATGCTTTAACCAAATTAGAAGAGATCCCAAATCGTGAGGAGGGAGAAAGGGGATAAAAAGAGGTTCAAAAAGAAAGAAAGAAAGGAAAAATATGAAAAAAGAAAAAAAAAGAAAAGAATTAAAAAAAGAAAACAAATAAGAAAAATATAAAAAAGAAAAAATATATATATTGGATAAACTAGTTTAAAAACGTTAAAAAAGAAAAAGGTAAAAGTTAAAAAAAATTTACCAGAAGGCGAGAAAATAAACAAAAAATGAAAAAGAAAAAAATTAAATTAACTGCAAGACTAAAAAAAATCACAGGGAAAAAGCCATGAGTTCCTTGCTTTGCTTTCTTCTCCTCTGGAATTCTGCTGCTCTCCTTGGTATTGAAACCGCACTCCTTGGTAGGTGAAGTTGGTCTTGGCTGGATTTCTTGTTGGTCTTCTGGGGGAGGGGCCTGGGGTAGTGATTCTCAAGTGTCTTTGCCCCAGGCGGAATGGCACCGCCCTTACCAGGGGCCGGGGTGAGTAATCAGCTCGGGTTTGCTTTCAGGAGCTTTTGTTCCCTGAGCGCTTTCCGTAGAGTTCTGGAGGACGGGAATACAAATGGCGGCCTCCTGGTCTCCGGCCTGGAGGATCCGAGAGCCCAGGGCCCCACTCCCCAGTGCGCCCTCAGAGCACAGCGCCCAGTTATTCCCGTCTGCCTGACCTCCGGCCGCGCTCCGAGCTCACCGAGCCTGCGACAGGTTTAAGGTAACACCGAGCTGTGAGCTTACTGTCAGCTCTGTCTCTGTGGCTGGCTTTCCCGTTCCAATACCTGCAAGCTCTGCGACACTCAGACACCCCCGATCCTTCTGTGACCCTGCGGGACCTGAGGCCACGCTGACCCCGCATGGGCTTCGCCCCGGTTTAGCCTCTGGAGCGATGTCCCTCAGCAGAACAGACTTTTAAAAGTCCCGATTTTGCGCACGCCGTTGCTCCACCGCTTGACGGGAGCCGGCCCCTCCCCCCGGGGTCTATCTTCCCGTGGCTTTGGATTCACTTCTCCGCCGGTCCTACCTTTCAGAAAGTGGTTGTTTTTCTGTTTCCAGAATTGCTTTTCTTCTTCTCTTCGATTTGCCGATGGATTTTCAGGTGTTTGCAATCTTTAGATAAGCTATCTAGCTGATTTCTGGCTAGCTGAAGTAGTCTCAGCCTGCTACTTCTCCGCCATCTTGACTCCTCCCCAATTCCCGGTGTTTTAAATCCTTTAAGACAGTCTGGCTACAAAATTACTTATGACCTTTTGGATTGAGATCTTGTTTTAGAACCAAAATATTTTAACTTGTACCTGCCAATCTGGATGATGACTCTAAGAGAACAAGTCCCTTATAAGTTTTTCCATCCCTTCTCCAGCCATCGAAAATGCGGCAGTAAATGCCTTCGCCCAGGGATTCTGCAGCCCCGCATGGGTGTGCTGCCGACGTATAAGGGAAGAATGAAACCCTGGATTCAAGTCACTGTACCTGGGATACATCTGTCCACAAACCGTAAGTATTACAGAAGCGAGAGCATACATGGAATGGCAAATCCCTCACCTCGCATTTTGTTTCTTCAGGCCACAAACTGGTTCTATTCTTCTTTCTATTGAGCAAATGACTTGCATGTTTTAAGTTTCAGGTTTTGAAATGAGTTTTGTAGCATTTTCTTAAAAATATGCTAATATTTAGCCGAAGTCCTTCATATTTGTTATTTTATTTGATTTCATGATAACCTTAGGAGATCAATATTACTACCATTTCACAGGAAGCTGAGGTTTACTAGCCCTTAAGATAATGGGACTGAAAACAAGGTTTTCTCACCCAAAGTCTTCTAAACCATGAAAGCCCCTAGAAAATTTAACCTTAATAGCCTCCAGAATTTCTTCAAATGGTCTCATCTTTAGCCTTTCTAATTATACTCAAAGTTATATATTGAAAAATTAGGGATACTCTAGCATTTTAAGGATATCATGTGCTTTTTAATGCTTTGTTTATATTCCATATCTCTAAGAAACTTGCTATTAGTACCTTCTATATACAAATAAGGTTCACTTATTTGGACCTTTCTTTTCCTTTAACTCAATATAAAAATTCCTTATTATCTCCTTTGGTTATTCTCTCTGTCTGTATTAAGTAAGCCTGTTTCCTACTGTTTATTCCCATAGTTTTCCAAACTTTAAAATTAGAAGCTATCAGAGCTTCCTCTTTTTATTTATTTATTTTTAAGATTTTATTTATTTATTTGACAGACAGAGATCACAAGTAGGCAGAGAGGCAGGCAGAGAGAGAGGATGAAGCAGGCTCCCTGCCAAGCAGAGAGCAGGACTCAGGGCTCCATCCCAGGACCCTGGGATCATGACCTGAGCCAAAGGCAGAGGCTTTAACCCACTGAGCCACCCAGGCACCCCAGAGCTTCCTCTTTTTAAAGATAGTCCAAATTCCAAAATATCAGATGATACGAGTCACAGTACCTGGAATTAATAAGTTGTTGAATGAGGTTTTCAACAAAGTTTGTTGGACCCCTTTACAAATTATCCTACTTCTGCCCTAGAGTTCCCTCAAATTCACACTGATTCTGTCTTGGCAATATAAAATTCCCCTACTAGAAAGAAAACCCACTTGTATTCTTAAGCAGAAATAATCTGTTTTTCTGCTATTATAAGCTAATGAAACTCATCAATAGTTTGTCTTTTCTTTATGACTTGCATCATCATGGTACTTTTTATTACAAATTCTACTCCTCTGGAAGTCTGTTCCAGAGATTTAATTCAGATATATACTGTCAAGATTTTTCTTACTCTTCTTTTCTCAGCTCAAAGAATTTTTTGTATCTACTATACATAAAGCATCTTGTGAAATCAGCTTTTTAAAGATTTTATTTACTTATTTTGGAAGCAAAAGAAAGCTCGGGTGGGGAAGGGGCAGAAGGCAAGGGAGAGAATCTCAAGTAGACTCCCCGCTGAGCTAGGAGCCTGACTGGGGGCTAGATCTCATAAGCCTGAGGTCATGACCTGAGCCGAAATCAAAGGTCGGATGCCTGACCAACTGAGCCACCCAGGCACCCTGAGACCTCTTTTATACAGTGTTGTTTCACTGTATTTTTGTTTAATTATTACAATTATTTATTTTGCAACAATTTTGAAGAGTTTAAAAAAAAACCAAAAACCAGGAAGAGTTCTTACTACTCTTTACCTAGCTTTGCTTTATTTGAATTTTACTAGATTTTCCCCTAATGTCGTTTCTCTATACAAGGATCTAATTCAGCATTACATCATCAACATCATCACTGGGGATGGTACCAGGCTGCAGAGTTAAAGTGTGTCTGCCAGCTTTCTCTTCTGTCAAGTTATTATTCTTCCTATCATTGCTCAAATATTTGGGAGAGGATGGTGACATTCTGAAAATACTCTGCTCCTTATTAAACATTCACCCACCAATGTAAGCATTCAGTGGTGGATTTTGCCTACTGTAATTACTATTGTGATGTTCTAACAGTGGTTTTCTATTTCCTTCATTCTTCTACATGCATTAACTGAAATATTTCTGCAAGAAAGACTTATTTCTTCATCTCACATATTCATGTATTTAATCAGTCATTAGTCAGTGTGAACAAATAAATAGTTTTTTTATTTGAGCTGTAATTCAAATACTTTGGGGGTTTATGCTCTTGCTTGAATCATTTGTTATTCCATTTGTTCTAACTCAGGCCATTGGAAGCTTTTTCAGTTTAGCTCCTCTATCCTTCTGGTGTGTCCCTATACTTTTTGTTTTAGTACTGCCATATTTTCTGGCATCACCTGATATCCAGGGCTTATCTTGAATTTTCCTCCACAATCCCTGGAATCAACTATTACTTCAAGAAGCTCTGATACTATTTAATAAGAGGATAATATTAAAAAGCAAGATCTGGGAGTTAAGTATGTTCATGATTACTATGGAAACACTGCTCCTAGGAACCTCACACATATGAATACCTTTTAATGCACACACGTATATCTGTATTTATTTCTGTATTTATTTATCTGTATATATTTAAAACACACACACACACACACACACACACACACACACGGTTGATATTGATATCTCTGACTCCAATCTAGCACCACATGGCTCTTTCTATTATTACTGTGTTTATTTCTAAATGCTTTGACAACAAAAGAAACCTGGCTTTCATTATCTACAGTAGATCTGCCCATCTGTTCAATCCTATTATACATGTAAAGTAGTTTCAGAATTGCTAACCCATGCCCACTTGAAAAACAAAGTTACCAACCATAATGTGTGTCATCATTTTTGTCTTTAGCCTTACAGTATCCAGTCAAAACTCTGGTTTCCAAAGTCACTTAGGTCAGCTCCTTTCTTCCCTATTTCTTTCAGTGTAGTTTATCATTCATGAGTCACAGTCAAGATAGCGCATTTTTGGTCTTCTTGACATCCTGGTTGATTTTTTTATTAATTTACATACTCTTCATACTATGGAGTGGTATAAATTTTTGTATTGACCACCATAGCACCACACAGAACAGTGCAATCACCCCCAAAATTCCTGTGTGCTGCCCCTTTGTAATAATCTTTCCCTCAGCTCTTAACCACTATCAATCATTAATCTGTTTTCCAACTCTGCATTTTTGCCTTTTGGGGAATGCTATATAAATGTAATTACATAATATACAGTCTTTTGTTCCTGGCTGCCGTCATATAGCAAAATGAACTTAAAATTTACCTGATGTGTGTGTGTGGTGGGGATAGGGGTGGGAGGGGTGTTTGGCAACTTCCAGAATGATAACATGAGTAGCTCCATAGATTCACTCCTCGATGAAACAATCACAGCTGGTAAAAAATCATTATTAAGAACAACTATTTAAAGTTTCTGTACCAACCCTCCCCTACACCCACACCCACCCCGAGCTCACTATTGCAAAGTCACTACTTCAGACAAGAAATGTTAGAGATATGAGGCTGTCTTCCTCTGCCTAACTCTGACTCATTGAGGCTTTACCCCCAGGAATAACAGGCCAAGAATACTGAGATCCCAGTTATTTTGTCCCATCTTGCTCATAGAACAGAGATTCCATACTGGGAAAGGCAAAAACAAAACGAGAAAATACCAATTCCACCAACTGCCCTGCTTATAAAGCAGGGGTATCATTCTGAGAATCTACCACTGCCCCTGCCTACAGCTCCAGAATAGTGCCTCAGAGACTGCCCACAGAGAGAAGGAAGCAATAAGAATGGAAAGATCAAGAATTCCCCCAAAGGAATTGAATGTATTTGGAAAGAGTATGGAGAAATTGAGGACTAAGGATGCTCTCAAAAACATTAACAGAAGAATGGATAAAGAAGATGTGAGATAGATTTAGATATGTGTGTGTGTTTGTGTGTGTGTGTGTGTGTGTGTGAATATTATGTGGCCATCAAAAAAAAAAAAAAACCCTGAAATCTTTCCATTTGCAATGACATGATGACATGGATGGAACTAGAGGGTATTAAGCTGAGCAAAATAAGTCAATCAGAGAAAGACAATTATCATATAATCTCACTGATATGAGGAATTTGAGAAATAAGACAGGATCATAGGGTAAAGGAGGGAAAAATGAAATAAGACAAAAACAGAGAGGAAGACAAACTATAGGAAACTCTTAATCTCAGGAAACAAACTAAGGGTTCCTGGAGGGGAGAGGGGTAGGATGGTTGGGATGGCTGGATGATGGACACTGGGGAGGATATGTGCTATGGTAAGTGCTATAAATTGTGTAAAACTGATGAATTACAGACCTGTACCCCTAAAACAAATAACACATTATATGTTAATTTAAAAAATAATGAAGATTTGCTGGTAGGCAATTAATAGGAGGATAGTAGCTGTATGAAAGGAAAACAAAAGTAAACTGGAGTCCAGCTTATTTATCAGAGAGAACCAAAGAAAGGAAAAACTAAATAGACCTATTCTTGTAGTCAGAACAAACCACAAAGACAGGCCTCAGAAAACTATCCCCACAAAGGGGAACCAATTTAGTTGGATCAGACTATGGGGCTATTCATGCCCAGAAGCATTCCTAAAAACAACGCAGAAAAACCTGGCAATTAATGGGGCCTAACATCCAGATACGATATCAATCAAGGCAGACAATTTAACAGAGAGATGAGGGAAAGTCAAACAGAGCTCTGCTAAAACCACCGTAATCCTATGCTCAGAATACACATGCCTGAGGCAACACCTCTGAATATAAACATCAGAGTTCAAACTGTAAAGGGGGAGGATGAGGAGGGATTTCCCTGAATCAGACCAGAAAAGTCATTAAACAAATAAAAAAATAACAACAAGCATTGCAGAGGGGTCGTGAGAGAATATGTACCCCAAATTGCTTGCAATGCATTATCCAAAATGTCCAGTTTAAAAAAAAAATGATGACACATGCAAAGAAACATGAAAATGTGACTCACACACAAGAAAGAGTAGGCAATAAAAACGACTTCTGAGAGTATCCAGATGTCAGACCTAATGGATAAAGACTTCAAAATAGCCTTATAAGTATGATCGGAAAACTAAAGGAAACCATGCCTAATGAATTACAGGAAAGAATGATGAAAAGGTCTTGCCAAATAGAGAATATCAATAATGGGAAAGAAATTATTTTTAAAGGACCAAATGAAACTTCTGGAGCTGAAAAATAAAATAATTAAAACAAAATATTCACTAGAGGGGCTGAAAAGTAAATTTGAAGTAGAAGAAGAAAGAATGAGTGAACCTGAAGATAAACTGATAAGAGATTACACAGTCTGAAAAACAGACAGAAAAAAGAATGAAGAAAAATAAAGACTCAGAAAAATGTGATACCATTAAGTATAACAACAGAGGCTAATAAGTATACCAGAAAAGAGGGAAGAAAGGAGCACAAAAATATTTAAATAAAAAGTGGCTAAACATTTCCCAAATTTGATGAAACATTAATCTACACATCTAAGAAGCTCAGTGAGCTCCAGCTAGGATCAGTTTAAAGAAATCCACACCCTGACACATCTTAATCAAAATGTTGAGAACCAAAGACAAAACGGAAATCTTGAAATCAAGAGGAAAATAACTTGGAACAAAAAGGGAACACTAGTAAGACTGGCAGGTGATTTCTCATAAGAAACAATGCACGCCAGGGGCTATTATATTGAAAAGTTTTGAAATTTTTTGAAAAAAAAAATCAAGAATCTTACATACATACATCTCGCAAAATTATTTATCAAATAATTATTTTTCAAACAGTTTTTCAAAAATGTAAATGGGTTAACTGGGGTGCCTGGGTGTGCAGTCAATTCAGCTTCTGACTCTTGGTTTTGGCTCAGGTCATCATCTCACGTTCCCTGCTCAGCAGGGAGTTGGCTTGAGATTCTCTCTCTCCTTCTTCCTTTGTCCCTCCCCCTGTCTAGAATAAATAAACAGAGGTAAATGAACTAAAGATATGCCCAGATAAACAAAAACTGAGAGAATGGGTTGCTAATAGACCTTATAAGACGTATTAAAGGAAGTTCTTCTAGTCCATATGGAAAAAAACCAGTAAAGGTAAATATCAAACATAAAAGAGATAATAAATATATATTTCATCTTTCTGACTCTTAACTAAATATGAAAGAAGTCCTATTAAACATATGTATATATGAGACCAACTCATTATATGAGTTCTTAACTGATTATATGAGGCCAGTACTACCCTGAAACAAAAACCAGACAAGATGTAAGAAAATTACATGCATACATATATACTTTTATGAAAATAGAAAAAAAATCCTCAACAAATTACTAGCAAACCAAATATAGCAATACATAAAATGGATTATACACCATGACTAATTCAAATTTATCTTAGGTATGCAAGTTTGATTTGACATCTGAAAATCAATTACAGTAATACACCATATCAGTAAAAAAAGACAAAAAGTAAAGATCATTTCAATAGATACAGTAAAACAACAATCTTTTCTGATAAAAGCATTCAACAAACAATAAATTTGAAGTAACTTCTTCAATCCTGATTAAAGGCACTTATAAAAAGACCACAGCAAAAGTTATACTTAATGGTGAGAAATTGAATGTTTTGCTCCTTAGATCAGGAACAAGGCAAGAATGTCTGCTCTTGCTACTTCTATTCAATATACTGGGGTTCTACCTAGGAATTCAGGCAAAAATTGAAAGTCACCCAGATTATGTAGGAAGATAGCATGATCTTATAAACAGAAAATTTCCAAAGAATCCACATAGCCCCCTAAAAAATTTTCTTGGCACTAATAAATGAATTCAGCATGACTGAAGGAAAAATCTATTTTATTTCTATGCAGTATTAATTAAAAATATAAACCTAAAATTGAGAAATCAATCCATTTACAATATCATCCAAAAGTAAAATTCTCAAGCGCAAAATTGGCCGGAGAAGTACAAGACTTGCATACTGAAACTACAGAATACATTTTGCAGTAAATTAAAGATGAAATAAATGCAAAGACAGTATCTTCAGGATCAGAAGACAATATTGCTAAAATGGCAATATTACCAAAATGATCTGCAGATTCAACACAATTTCTATCAAAATCCCAACTAACTAATTAGCAGAAACTGCCAAGCTACTCCTAAAATTTATGTGGAAATGCAAGGGGAAAAATATCTTGAAAATAAAAAACAAATTTGGGGTACTCACTCTTCATTTCAAAACTATGACAAAAGCACAGATCAAGACAGTGTGGTACTGGCAAAAGAACAGACATACAGATTAATGGAACAGAAGTAAACCCTTACATTTACTATGAATTGATTTTCAACAAGGGTGCCAGAAAATCCAATGCAGGAAAGAACTGTCTTTCAATAATTGGTGGTAGGCCACTGGTTATTTTTATATAAAAGGAAAAAAGGTAGACTCCTACCTCACACCATATGCAAAACTAACTCATAGAGTCAATTAAACTAAATGGATTAGAGACCTAAATGTAAAATAAATAAAACTATAAAATTGTTAGAAGAAAACATAATCATAAATCTTTATATCTTTGGATCAAGCAATGGTTTCTTGGATACAACATCAAAAACACAAGCAGCACAAGAAAAAAATAGATAAATGAGACTTCATGAAAATTAAAAGCATCTGTGCTTCAGAGACCATCAAGAAACTATAAAGACATCCTACGGATTGGAAGAAAATATTTGCAAGTCATATATGTGATTAGGGACTTGTATCCAGAAGACACAAAGAACTTTTATAACTCAATAATAATAATGGACAAATAACCTAATTGAAAAATGGGCAAAACATTTGAATACACATTTATCCAAAGTAGGCATGCAAATGGCCAATAATCACTTTAGAATATTTTTTACATCATTTCATTAGTGACATGCAAATGAAAACTGTAGAGAGATACCACTTCATACCCACTATTATGGATATGAAAGGAAGAAAGGAAAGAAAAAAGTAAAGGAGTAAAGGAGGGAGGGAGAGGGAGAAAGAAAGAAGGAGGAGAAAGGCAGGAAGCCAGGAAGGAAGAGGGAAAGGAAGAAAAAAAGACAGAATGAAAGAAAGGCACAGAGAGAGGGAGGGAGGGAGGGAGGAATAAAGGAAAAAAGAAAGAAAGAGGAAGGAAGGAAGAGAGAGACGGAGGGAGGGGGAGGAGGAGGGGGAAGGAGGAAGGGAGAGAGAGAGAGAGAGAGGAAGGAAGAAAGGAAATATGGGAGGGAAGGAGGGAGGGAGGGAGGAAGGAAAGAAGATAAGCGTTGGCAAGGACATGAAGAAATCGCAACCTTCATGCATTGTTTGTGGGATTGTAAAACAGGGCAGCTACTTTGGAAAACAGTTTAGCAGTTCCTCAAGAAGTTAAACACAGAGTTGTATGAGTCTCCTGGCCATATATGCAATATAATATGCTATATTAAAACACATGTCTACACAAAGCCTGTACTTGAATTTCCATAAAAGCACGATTCATAATAGACAGCATGTGGATATAAACCAAATCCCCATCAACTGAGGAGTGCAAGAGTAAAATGTGGTGCATCTATACGAAGGAACATTATTCAGCCATACAAAGGAATGGAGTATATACTAGCACGATGGGAGGCCGTTGAAAACGTGACGCTACAGAGCCACTCACATACACATGTTGAATGATTCTATTTATATGTAATGCACGGACAGGCAAATCCATAAAAACAGAAAGTATATTAGTGGTGACAAGAAGATAAGAAGAGGGTAAAATGGAGAAGAAATGATAATGGGCTTCTTTTAGGGGTTATACAAATATTCTGCAATTAGACAGCAGTGATAGAATGCACAGTGCTATGCATGTGCTGAAAACCATGGGTTACATACTTTAAAAGGGTAATTTTCCAGTATATGAATAACATCTCAATAAAGCTCCTAGTTTTTTAAAAGGCCGCACACTGCACGGTTGCATTTATTTAACATCTCTTGAAATGACAAAATTATAGAGATGGAAGGAAAATTCATGGTTGCCGTGCATTAGGAATGGGGCAGTGGTTGATGTGAGATCAGAAGGGAGATCACTGCGGTTGGGGAACAGTTGTGTGCCTGAATTATGGCCATGGTTACAGTGCTCTACACACTCGTGTAATAAAACAGCACACACTATATATACACACATTTTACTGACGTCAGATTCCTGGTTTTGCTCTTATGCTATAATTATGTAAGTAAGATGTAATCATCGAGGGAAGCAAGTGAGGAGTCCGCAGGACCTCTCTGTATCATCTTTGGAACTCCCTGCGAATCTAACTCTTTCTAAATAAAAAGTGAATAAAGTATTTTAAAAACCTTCAATGGTCTTTGAATCCAATCTTTGTCAATAATGTCTTAATGATTAGCCTGCTTCTCAACGAGTTCCTGAATCCCGAAAAAGACACCTTGGCAGATAAATATAACATATTACAGACTTTGAGGCATAAATATATCTCTCGTTACAAAACAATTATTTGGTACTCCTGTTTATTGATTAGTCTCCCATTTGCTTAGAGTCAACCTCATACTGGGCTTCTTTCTTCGCTGGTGCTTAGCACCTGGCGTTACACTTTGCACACAGCTGACCCTCATGAACTATTTGACTATGAATGAGCTGTGATCTTTAGGTCTCAGCAAACAGCTGCGGTACCACCATTTCATTACTGTGAAGCATCGTCTAAAAGCATCAAGGAACTCTAATTAGGGCATCTTCCTTTTTGCTTATTTAAAGATTCTCTAGAGCGGTTTTGGGTTCACAGCAAAACTAAAAGGAAGGTCCAAAGAGTTTCCATTTCTCCCCACCCCCCACACACGCATAACCCATTATCAACATCTGCCACCAATTACATCTTTACAAATAAAGAATCAACAATGACACATCGCAATAACCCAAAGCATCTTCTTTTCCACATATAAATTTCTCAGTCTCTGAAAAAATATAGTCCTTTCACTGTACTTCTATAGTTTTCAGGAATATACTTCTCTGAGCTTAAAGACCATGCCATTGCCACTGTTTGTATGAGAATTTCATAACTTAGGTAAGCCCTAGTGGTATTTGTAAACTTGTTTGAGATAAGAGCCACTTAGCAACAACAACAACAACAAAAATCCACTTTTTCAATGACATAATGATATAATGTCTTTGTGTGCCTTGGGTCAGAGGATCCCAGAGTATAGAACAGCATTTTGGTACCTAGTCTACTATGTGCTCCTGCATACAGGTGTCCTGGCTTCCCCCAACTGCAGTGACAATTTGAGGATAAGGAAGATAGATCTCCACGGGACCAGGAACTGAATTGTATCCTGGAGAAAGCTCTTTAAAACAAATTTGACCATCCGAGATGGCTAGGAACAAGGTTTAAATGAGATCTGTCAGTCCAGTTGCAACACAGCAATACCACTCCCCAAGATGCCCACACATGTCTATAATTATTAAAGTAGCCAATTTCCTGTAACCTGGAGAGTACTTCTTCACAATGCTCACACACTGGTCATCTGTAGCTGGATTATTACCAGAACTGGAGTTTATGAGAGGTTCAGGGCCAGAGTTCTGGCTGACAGGATATAAAACGAAGAATGAAAAGCTTCTACTAGCTCTTACCGTGCATGTTTTAGGGTAGGCTCTGTCAAATACGGCTTGGACTTGAGGAATTCTATCTTCTGTCCTGAATTTTTGTCATGAACCTGAAAAACTCTACATATGTCATGGATGGTTTATGCAGGCACACATAAGCCCCACAACTGCCTGCTACCCAGGACCACCAGCACCCTCGTATGAGTTCATGGGCTCCACTTTCAGTAGCCAGCATCACACTGCGTGGGCTGCCATTCTGGATATAGATCCAACCCTTCAGCGCCGCATACAAGTATTCCATGAACTGACCCTGGGTTCCCCATTTTCATCTCCTACCCTATCTCCTCCACACACCATGCTCCAGCCATAGCCCACCGTATGAGTTTCTCACACCTGCCCTCCCCCAGGCAGTACCACATCACCCACTTCATTGCTTGGTTAATGCTTCCACCTGAAGTACTTTCCCATCCACCATTACATTTTCCAGAAAACATCCAGTCATCTTTAAAAGAAAAAGAATCAATTATAAGTGCCTTCATTTGAAGTTCTTCACATGCATTACCTCATTGAAGTTTTGTTTTTGTTTTTAATTAATGGGGCAGAAATGATTCGAACCTCCATTTTACAGAGGAAGAAGCTGAGGCACAGGAAGGTTGATTGGTGCTCATAGTCACTCCATGAGGAAGTGGCAGAGCCCGAATAAAAGCCAGTTCTGGCCAACTATAAAGACCATGTTCATAAACAACGCTCTCCTCCCTCCAAAGCATTCTCTGCTTCTACCATAGAATCCTGGAGGAATCTTCTAAAAATCCAGATATCCTTAACTCTATACTAACCTGTATTATCAAAATCCTGCTGCTAGAACCTGAAGGATCTCTATTTTGAAAAAGTTCCCCAGGTGACTGATGCCTACCCTGTTTGAGAATCACCGCCTGATGATATAAAAGGGCTTGCAACAACTATTGACACTTCCACATACCACGAAGAAATTGGACAGCATCTGAAACCAATTTTTAAAATTTAACCATTTTTCATAAAAGTTAAATGAGACATATCTATTTTGCAAAAATGAGAATCTGTAGAGAAGTATTTCCAAGAGTAACTGCATTCTGGTAACATTTTAATTACATTTTATAAATTAGCAAAAATCTGTTTTGTAAAGAAAAATGAATTTAAATTATCTTTCATTTAAATTTTTGACAAGGAATCAACTACAATTGGGTGGAGAAGATCTGAACATTTGATTGAGTGTGTGGCTGTCTTAGTGGTCCTCAGGCATCAGAAATAAAATCTCAGCTATGGTGCAGAAATATCAGCAATCCTTCAGGCTTCAACTACTCAGTGTTTTATGTCTCTGAAACAGCAAAGGGAGAATTGTTATAATCAGTCCATTTGAAATGTGAGAGAACACAAACAATGGCATAGAACAGTCCTCTGACATTTCAATAAGCATCGTTTTAAAGTGGCAGAAATCTGAGGGAAGGGCAATGAAATTTGAAATTTTACTTTGCATGTTTAGAGAGGACTTCCCCTTTGCCCCCATTCCACTTTAATTTTTTCTTAATGCAATCCCTATTGTTTTTGTAGCTAGACAATGTGAAGTATTTGAAATCAGATTTTTTCGTGTGTGGGTTTTTTTTTTTAACTTTTTATTTGGAAATAATTTTAGACTTACAGAAAAGTTACAAAGCACAGTCCTCAAATACCACTCCACCCAGCTTCTACCATTAACAGCTTTCCTAACCACCATAAAATTATCAAAACCAAACATTGTACATGGGTACTCTCTTTCTTACTGAGAAACTGTGAATTTTGACGAGGATCACACTGGCCCTTCTCTATGGACCACAAGACAATCCAGAATCCCACATACTGCATCTAACTGCCATACCTTTTTTAGCTTTCTCCCATCTGGGACAGTTCCTCAGCCTCTAGTAAAATTACGCATTTGGGACAAGAAGGTGATGTTATGAATCATTTCAAAGGACTCGTGATCCTGATAGACCTTTTTTTTTCTTAGTCAGAGAAAGAGAAACAACTAGGGGAAGTAGCAGGCAGAGGGAGAGGGAGAAGCAGACTCCCCGCTGAGCAGGGTGCCTGATGCCAATGCAGGACTCGATCACAGACTCCAGCCGAAGGCAAATGCCTAGTTGACTGAGCCACCCAGGCATCCCGATGCTGATAGATCTTACTACTGGGGATACTAACTTGGGTCACTTGGTTAAAACTGGTATCGGTGAGACTCCTTCAGGGAAAAGTTAATCATTTTTCCTTTGTGACAGAAAATATGGAGGGATCCTTTGAGAGTCTACAAATATCTTTTTTTTTCACTGTAATTTTAGCCTCCATCAGTGGTTCTTTCCTGCAACAGCTTTTACTGGGATGTTTACCTAAAGGTAATTTTCGATTTCCCCCATTCCTTCTACATTTACTAATTGGGATCCTACAATCTGGCCAGCTCTTTCCATTCTTCTGTATTTGTTTACTGATTCAATTATTTATACTAGGATGGACTCGTGGATAATCTATGGATTAAGATTCATTACTATAATTATATTCCATTTATTTTTGTTACTTAGATTGTCCCACTCTGACCCCTGGGAACTCTTTGAAGTTGGTTCTTTTTTACTTCTTCCACATTCCCATCATTTTGTGAGCACCCCCTCACTGTCATCACATGATGAGTTATACTATATTTGCTGTGAAAAACTGGGTGAATGCTTTAAGATTTAGTACTGCTCAAAAACAAGAAAATACACTTTTTTTTTCCTCAGTCTCCCTGACCATTGCTGGCTCTGACACTATTCCTCTTTCCGAAAATTCTGTTTTCCCTCATACTCTTAAATATTTCATTTGCCAGAGAACAGGGAAGAAGTACTAGATACACGTCAAATGACTGACACAGAAAATTGACATTTATGGAAAGTAGCTTAAGGAAAAACTAACGATTTATTCCTACAGTCCAAAGATTTTCCCTTTAGCAGAAAATTCTTTATTTTAATTAAAAAAAAACCCATATACAAAGCATTCAAAAGCAATGGTGTATTAGTATATTAGTATAAATACAATGTTCAAAACTGTAATATTTAACTTACCCTACAGCTGGTATAAAAATCAGGGTTCTTTATGATAGTTTCAGTTATTTAATGACCTTTTTCATTCAATTTATTTCTATATTTTGTTTTGATTACCCATTTCAGGAAAAGCCTCATTTGCATGACAAAGTAGCTACAAAGTATATGAGCGCTTCTACCTAACATGTTAGGGTTCTCTTCAAGGAAAATTATTCAGGAACTCTTCTAAAAATAGTAAGAAATTTTGCTTTAATGTTGAAACACTCATGTTCTGGGTACTACAGAGAAATCAGTATACTCCACGCTATCTCCAGCTGAATGTGGCTAAAAACCTCGACAGAATACATGCAGCGGCTATTTGAGGATTCAAAAGTAAACAGCAGCAGATGGATTGGGGAAGAACAGAATTCAAATACCACCATAGAAGCAGTAAGTTTACCAATTTTTTTACTGCCGTATCCCCTGGTCTGAACTCGTTACATAGGAAAGAAAGAAGTGAGTGCTGGGACTTTGCTATAGATTGAATGTTTGTGCCCATCCCCCATGCCCCCCCCAATTCCTTATGCTGAAATCTAGTCCAAAAATGGGTGGTATTTGGAGGTGGGATCCTGGGGGGAGGGGACCAAGTCAGAAGGGTGGAGCCCTCAAGAATGGGATTAACATCCTCATAAAGGAGACCTCCAAGAGCTCCCTCATCCCTTCTACCAGGAGAGGACAAAGCATAAAATCAGCAGGGTATGAACCAGGAAGTGGTCAGCATCTTGAACTTGGACTTTACGGCTTCCAGAAATGTGACAAATAAGTTTCCATGGTTTATTAGCAACACAGTCTATGGTATTTTTGTTATAGCAGCTCGAATGGATTAGCACAGATGTAAACAGGAAAGCATAGGCAGAAGCCTTTTAGTTCTGGTTCAAAGAATGGGAAAGGGAATGCACACTCAAGAAGAGTGTGGAAACCCCCCATTTTTTCCCTTTCTTTTATCTATTCTCCTACCCCCCCCCCAACTCTCAGAAAATGCTGTGGTGACAGGATAGTGGCAGCTTTGATGAGCAAGGCCATGGGAACCAGCAAAAGCCAAAATCCCAAGAGAAGGGAACATCCCTTGAGGTTTGATGGAACTGCAGTTTCAAAGTGTGGACTCAAATCTGATTGCACTTTTCCACTCACTTGCCAGTTGGCCCCAAAGACAAGTGGCAAGACTGCCATTGTGAAAGTGAACGGGAGAAGAGCATAACTAAAGCCATCATATCCAGCCAGAGGACCAAAACGAGGCACCCCAGGGAACTGGAAATGACCAAGGAGATCCTGAGAGAACTTGGGAATATGATTGCATTACATGACTTATGAACACCTGGACGCATGCCTACATCAAGTTCAACAAATCACACTTTGAGAACTGAATTAATAGATACAACGCCATCCAGAACCCAGACTGGCTATGAGGTGGTATATACACTCCTCCAGATTTGGATGGCTCTTCGAAAGGTTAGAAAATTGAACTGACATTGGAACCTTTTCCCTTCAAAGGCTAAGCAGAACTTAGTCTGAACACAATCACCTTGAAAGGATCAATGTCATGTGAAAAGTAGAGGGTAAGAAAATTGAATAAAATTGACAAGGTCTCAGTGATCTATGGGACAACAACAAGAATCTATGAATATTCTATTCATCCTGTTTACAACTCCACTTTGTAGGTCTACATTGTGCTTGTAATTAGGGGCACAAAGACCAATAAACCAAAGGAACCAGCTTTAAGGGAGTATATGCGATATCCTAGTCTTTCATAAAACTCAAGACCTAACTCTCCATGCTCATCCCCATGCAACCACTTAAATCCTCCCAACACTAATTTGTTCTTGGAAAATGAATTTCTAACCTCTTATGGTATCTTTTGTTTTTATTTTGAGATATAATTTATATAACATAAAATTCATCCTCTTAAAGTACGTTAAATATATTCTCGTTTGTGCAACCATCACCACTATCTAATTACAGAACATTTTCATCACCCCAGAAGGAAACCCCATACTCCTTAGCAACCATTCCCCTACCCCCTCCTTCCTTCAGTCCCTGGAAACCACTAAAGTACTTTCTGTCTCTCTGAATGGGTTTTATCTATTCTGGACATTCCATATCAATGGAGTCATACAAAAGATGGCCTTTTATGTGTATCTCCCTTCACTTAGCATGTTTCCAAGGGCCATTCATGCTGCAGCATATATCAGTACTTCATACCCTTTTATGGATGAATAATATTCCATTGCATAGATATACCACATTTGATTATCCATTCATCTGCTGATGAAAATTTATGTTGTTTGTGTCCTTTCAGACATACGAATAAAGCTTCCATGAACATATGTGCACACATTTTGTACAAACATATTTTTTCACTTCTTATACCTAGGACTGAAATCGCTGGGTCCAAAGGTAACTGCATTTTTAAGTTTTGAAGAACTGCCTATTTTCCAAAGAAGCTACACCATTTCACATTGTCACCAGTACTGTGCAAGGGTTCCAATTAATCTATACACTTAACAACACCTGTTACTATCTTTTTTCATTACAGTCCCCCAGTTACATCACACTATAATTTTGATTTATATTCCCCTAATAATTTATGAGCTGAGCATCTTACCATGAATTCAATGACCATTTGTATATCTTCTTTGAACAAGTGTCTATTTAAATCCCTGATCCATTTTTAATTATGTTACTTGTCCTTTCATTGTTGAGTTGTAGAAATTCCTTATATATTCCGGATACTAAATACTTATGGTATCTTTCACTGTAACTTGTAAGAGTTCCCAATCACTGAATACTCACTGAGTTCAATCACTTCTTTTTAGTGTGGCTTTTATCTCTTATTTTCCAGACCCACCATAATCATTGTAGTTCAGGCTTTGAACACCTGAAGCATAGATGAATCATTCAGCAACACAATCTTCTAATTGCTCTATTGGCAAAAGCTTTCTAGAAGATCTTCTTTCCTGTGTATTGTTTTTTTTTTTAATTTCTTTTCAGTGTACCAGAATTCAATATCAGAATTCAATGTGCCACACCCAGTGCTCCATGCAATACGTGCCCTCCATAATACCCACCACCTGGCTCACCCAACTTCCCAGCCCCCACCACTTCAAAACCCTGATTGTTTTTCAGAATCCATAGTCTCTTGTGGTTCATCTCCCCCTCTAACTTCCCTCAACTCCCTTCTCCTCTCCATCTCCCCATGTCTTCCGTGTTATTTCTTATGCTCCACAAATAAGTGAAACCATATGATAATTGACTCTCTCTCCCTGACTTATTTCACTCAGCATAATCTCTTCCAGTCCCATCCATATTGATACCAAAGTTGGGTATTCATCCTTTCTGATGGAGGCATAATACTCCATTGTATATATGGACCATATCTTCCTTACCCATTCATCCGTTGAAGGGCATTTCGGTTCTTTCCACAGATTGGTGACTGGGGCCATTGCTGCTATGAACACTGGGGTAAAGATGGCCCTTCTTTTCACTACATCTGTATCTTTGGGGTAAATATCCAGTAGTGCCATTTCAGGGTCATAGGGAAGCTCTATTTTTAATTTCTTAAGGAATCTCCACACTGTTTTCCAAAGTCGCTGCACCAACTTGCATTCCCACCAATAGTGTACGAGGGTTCCCCTTTCTCCACATCCTCTCCAACACATGTTGTTTCCTATCTTGTTAACTCTGGCCATTCTAACTGGTGTAAGGTGGTATCTCAATGTGGTTTTGATTTGAATCTCCCTGATGGCTAGTGATGATGAACATTTTTCCATGTGTCTGTTAGCCATTTGTATGTCTTCATTGAAAAGTATCTTTTCATGTCTTCTGCCCATTTTTTGACATGATTATCTGTTTTGAGTGTGTTGAGTTTGAGTTCATTTTTTAAAAAATTGTTTTAAAGATTTTATTTATTTACCTGACAGAGATCACAAGTAGGCAGAGAGGCAGGCCAAGGGGGGTGGGGGGGGGAGCAGACTCCCTGCTGAGCAGAGAGCCCAATGTGGGGCCTGATCCCAGGACCCTGAGATCATGACCCGATCCGAAAGCAGAGGCCCAACCCACTGAGCCACCCAGGCACCTGAATAGATCCTGAATATCAACCTTTTTTCTTAAAAAAGAAGGAAATTAATATTTCCTACATATGAAGTTCTTGATTTACACAGCCTTGTTAAAAAATCCTTCACTTTTAACCAAAGCCTATGTTAAGCTGACAGTCTTAAAGAATTTTAGGAGTTGATAATATTTCAGAATTTAGGCACAAGGTTACTGTCCCTTTTTCATGTGGCATGAGTGGAAGGCAGTACAGGGAAGCAGGTAGAAAAAGCAATCACATTAAAAATAACTCCCTAAACACAGTATCTGGTTTAGAAAATCATTTGTATTGCAGAAATTGTCTCTAAAGTTTTTATTTGAAAAAGAAAGAAACAAAGTGATGCTTTAAGAGCCTAGAGGGGAAGGATAGATGAGGAAATGCTGAGCTGGTAGGAAGTCAGAGGCAAAGAAAGGAGAGGAAATAGAGACTGATAAAGGATGAAGACTCTAGGGGCTTCTGGGTGGCTCAGAGGTTAAAGTGTCTGCCTTTGGCTCAGGTCTTGATATCAGCTTACTGGGATCAAGCCTGACATCTGGCTTCCTGCTCAGGGAGGAGCCTGCTTCTTCTCCTTGTCCTGCTCCCCCTGCTTGTGCTCTCTCTCTCTCTGTCAAATAAGAAAAATAAATAAACCTTTGAGAAAAAAAAAAAAAAAGGATGAGGGCCCTAAGTGCATACTGGGTGAGTGAGGGGCACACAAAGTGTCGGTAACAGAAAGGGAGGTGCACCAGGGAAGGTGAGGGGACACAGATGATACTTAGTACTTTTTATATATGATATATAAGGCCATTTTTTATTCCAACACTTAGCCCACACGGAAAAATCCAAATCCATCAGAGTAATATTTAAGGTGCTTCATGATTAGGACCCAAGTTACACTTCCAACATCATCTTCTACCATCCCCTATAATGATTCTCAAAATACAGTTTGTACCAGAATAATTCTGGGAAATCTACATAAGCCAATTCTTGAATCTTATCCAAAGACATTAAAAACCACTGGGCTTGGTTAGCTCCAGAAATATGAAATTTAACAAGGCCCCTGGATGATTCTAACCCAGGTGTTCTTTTGGAGAACACTGTAAAAACACTACCATAAAACTTTTACATTTGTCTTTCAAAAGGAACAATAAAGGGGAGACCATACATAGCAAGGTGAGGACAAGGAGACCAAGAAGCCCAGCAGAGCACCATCAGACCTTCTTAAAGGTACAAGTGTAAGTGGAAGGAGGGTGAGCACAAAGTACAAAGTAAAAGAAATTAGCACATGGATACTCTGACAGGCCAAAGAACTTCAGGATGTCCCGAAAAGGCAAGGTGGAATGCAAGCAGGTAAGACTTCTGAAATGATGGAGTAAACTGCTCAGCAGACCCTTTTCTCAATGACATAGCAAGTTAGCATGTGGAAATTAATGTTAAATATAATTTTAAATCCCTGGAAATTATTGTGAGGGCATACAGCAGATGAAGAAATATTCTCTCAAGAAAACCTACTGAGTCTTAGAAAGAAGTGAGAATCTGGCACTGGAGCCGTGGCTCACTCCGCTGATATGCCCTCTCCACCACCACTACCAAGCTCCAGAATTCCATGTGATGAAAGCTTTAACCCAGCACTCTACTCCAAGCAAGTGAGGCCAAAATAATGGGAGCTTGCTCTCTGCCAAACTCTCACTCTGGGATTACAGTTGTATCCATTCAGGACAGGCGACTATATCTCTGACTTCCCTTAGACTTCCTGAAGCTATAGTCCAGGCAGGCATAGCTGGGAGGACATAGTAGGTCATCAAAATAAAGAGCTCCCCAGCTCTCCCTGAAGCCACTGGCTTTTTTGATAAGAGAGGATGGAAATTCCACGCCTACTGACCTAGGTGGGGGTTGTTGAAAACAATAGGGATCTTTGTGGAGGGCAATTAAAAGAAAGGTGGTAGCTCCAGAACAGGAGCAAAACAGCAGAGAATCACCAAAACTTTAGAAGAGAGAACCAGGGAAAGAGACCTTTGGGGAAAGCCTTCCTGGGATCATAAGCAACTCTTCACGGTAAGGAAGGGGTGCATGCGTCCCAGGCTGTGCCCACTAGGAGCAATCAGAGCCAGATGTGAAGACAGATCTGAAAGCATTCACCACGCTGCACCCTGACCCATCAAAAAATCAAAAGCCTCACTGGCACGGGCTCAATCTACCAAACACTGACTTAAGTATGCTATTCTGACCCAGGAGTGATGTCTAGGAAGCTACGCTTAAAAATCAAATCTCACTTATCTTTGGAAGTCTGGGAAACTGAGTGCCCAAGGTTGTGCTCTCACAGTAGCAAATCACAGAGGGAATCCCCAAGCTATTAGTCCTTGCCTGAGAGGAGGGAGGAAAAAATTCCCTTTACTGTGACAGCAGCTTCCAAGTCACACAAACAACCAACCAAGTCACACACACAACCATATAAAGCATAAGAATCTAACTGGCTAAAATGGCCTTCACCCAATAAGTGGCTTATGCCAACTTGGGAGAGACCTGCGGGTAAAAGATAAAAGCAGGTGGAAACCATCTGAGCTGGGACCTCAGTGGTTAAGGGTGTTGCAGGTAAAATGGACTTCACAGAATTGGTGCAGCCAAGTCACTGCTCTTTGACCTGTTAAGAGACAGACAAAACAGCTCCCAGGGACAAAGCAGATCTAATATGTCCAGATATCAACAAAGAATTATGAGACATGCAAAGAAACAGTAAAGTGTGACCACTACACAGAAAGAAAATGCTGGCAATAGAAACCACCTCTGAAGAGGCCCAGATGGTAGACTTAGCAAGAAAAAACTTCAAAGCAGCTATTATAAATATGTTCAAAGAACAAAAGAAAGCCATGCTTAAAGAATTAAAGGAAGATATGAGGACAATGTCCCATCCAAGATATCATATCAATAGAGACATAGAAATATTCCAATTATTAAAAGGAACCAAATGGGTTCCTTTTGCAGTCAAGATTAACTGAGATGAAAAATTCACTGGAGGGGCTTGACCCTGTATGTGAATTGTCAGAAGAAAGAATCAGCAAATTTAGAGATAGATGAATAGAGATTATGCAATCTGAAGAGAGGAAAAAAATGAAGAGAACAGAGCATTAGAGAAGTATGAAATACCATTAAAAGCACCAACATATACATAAATAGCGGAACCAGAAGGATATTTGAGAAAGAGAGGAACAATATCAAAGAAATAATGGCTTAAAACTTTGCAGATTTCATGAAAAACATTATTCTATACATTCAGGTTCAGTGAACTCTAAGTATGATAAATGCTAAGAGACTCACACACACCCACAAACATAAAATATTGAAAGACAAAGAGGAAACCCTTAAAGGAGCAAAAGCAAAATGACATACAAGGGAGCTGAATAAGATTAACGTAACGTCTCATCAGACATCATGGAAGTCAGAAAGAAACATATTAAGAGTGTTAGAAGTAAAAAACTGTCAAATAAGAATATTGTATCCAGCAAAACTATCTTTCACAAATGAAAGCATATTCAACATAATCCCAGTTATACCAAAACAGGGAATCTGTTGGTAGCTGACTTATTATAATAAATATCAAAGAAAGTTCTTCAGGCTAAAAGTAAATGATACCACATAGCACTATAAATTCACCACAGATAAACAGAATAGCAGTAAAATAATCACACAGGCAATTGTAAAAATGATATAATTACATATTTTTCCTTTCTCCTCTTGGCTGATTTATTTTTTTTTAAGATTTTATTTATTTATTTGACAGAGAGATCACAAGTAGGCAGAGGGGCAGGTAGAGAGAGAGAGGGGAAGCAGGCTCCCCGCCGAGCAGAGAGCCCGATGCGGGACTCAATCCCAGGACCCTGAGATCATGACCTGAGCTGAAGGCAGCGGCTTAACCCACTGAGCCACCCAGATGCCCCTCTCTTGGCTGATTTAAGAAGCTACTGCAGTATACAATCTCTATATAAGTGTAGTGTTGGGCCTATAACTTATAAATGTAATGTATTTAACAATAATAGCACAAAGGGAGTGGATAAGGGCAAAAGTGTGTACTGGATTGAGGAAAGGACATCAGATCCAACTCAAATCTTTAACTCAAATCCATATGTAGAAATTAGGGAAACAAGATAAAATAAAAAGATTAATATAAAAATTCTATAAATATGTATTTGATCTCATTTGTTTTATCAGCTGTCCTGAAATATTTAATATAACATATTATTTAGAGTAATAATTATAATGGTGTATTGTTGAGTTGATAATATATATAGATGTGAGAGAGATGAGTAAAGTTTCCATATTTCACTGTAAAAAAAAAAAAACAGTATAAAACTGAAGTCAATTCTTTTTTGACCATATTCCCATCCCCTCTTAATTCTGGCAACCATCAGATTGTTCTCTATGTATAGGTCTGATTTTGCTTTTCATTCACAAACATTTATTCATTTGTTTTGTTTTGTTTTTTAGGTTTCACAGAAAGGTGGAATCACATGGTATTCGTCTTTCTCCAGGACCTCTAGGTCAATCCATCTTGTAGCAAGTGGCAAGCTCTCCTATTTTTTATGGCTGGTAATATTCCAGTGTGTGTGTATGTGTGTGTGAGTGAGACCTTCTTTATCCATTCATCTATTGATGGACATTTGGGTTGCTTCTCATATCTTAGTTATTATAAATAATGCTTAAACAAACATAGGGGTGCAATATTTCTTTGAATTAGTGTTTTCACTTTCTTTGGGTAAGTACCCCATAGTAGAATTATGGGTGAAAGGTAATGGGAGATACAGGCTTCCAGTTATGGAATGAATAAGCCACGGGAATAAAAGATGCAGCATACGGAATATAGTCAATGGTATCGTAATAGTGTTGTATATGATAGATGGTGGCTATACTTGTGAACACAGCATAAAGTTGCTGATTCACTATGTTGTACACTTGAAACTAATGTAACATTGTGTGTTAACTACTCAAAAAGAAGCTGAAGTCAATATAGTTGAAGCTGAAGTCTGATAAAGTTAAGGTATATATTATAGGCCCTAAAGAAATCAGTTAAAAAAAAAAAACTCAAAATGTCATTGAAAGTTATGACAGAAATTAAAATATTATACTAGGAAGTATCTACTTAATACAAAAGAAGACAATGAAAGGAACCAAGGACTAAAAAATACAAGAGACACATAGAAAACAAAAAGAAAAATGTCAGGTGTAAATCCAACCAAATCAATAGTAACTAAGCATGAATGGTTTAAACAGTTCAATCAAAAGGCATACATTTTCAGAGCAAATTAAAAAACACAGGATCCAACTATATACTGTCTACATTAGAGACACTTTGTATTCAAACATGCAAATAGGTTGAAAATAAAAGGATAAAAAAGATGTACAATGAAAACAACAATCATAAACGAGAATGCAGGTCAGTGGGTTAAGCCTCTGCCTTCAGCTCAGGTCATGTTCCCAGGGTCCTGGGATAGAATTCTGCATCAGGCTCCTTGCATGGCAGGGAGCCTGCTTCCCACTCTCTCCCTCTGCCTGCCACTCTGCCTGCTTGTGCTCTCTCTCTCTCTCTGACAAATAAATAAATAAAATCTTAAGAGAGAGAGAGAGAATGCAGTGGCTATACTAATAGCAGAAAACCGATATTAAAACAAAAAAATATAACCAGAAATAATCATCTCTTTCTTAAGATGATAAAGGTATAATTCTTAAAGATGGTATAACAGTGGTAAGCATATATGCGTGTAAGAAAAGAGGTCGAAATATATGAAGCAGAAACTGACTGAAAGGGGGGACAGACACTTCCTGAATAATGGCTGGAGATTTCAACACCCAACTTTCAATAATGTGTATAGCAACTAGGCAGAAGATGAAAAAGGAAATGTAAGAATTAAACAACGGTAAAAACAAACAACAGACATTTAGCATAGACATCTAACAGACAACTCTAGCATATTCAAAAGAATACACACTCTTAAGAACACAGAGAACATTCTGCGGAACTGATCCCATGCTGGGACATAACATAAGCCTCAGTGAATCTAAAGGAGCTGAAATCAGTCAAAGTATGTATTTTCAAATACAAGGAATGAAATCAGAAATCAGTATTAGAAAGTTTGAGAAATACATACAAATGTGGAAATAAATAAAAACACTTTTAAATAACCAAAGTTCTATAATTAACCCTTACATTAATGGCTAATTGATTTTGAACAATAGCGCCAAGAAAATTCAATGGGAAAATATTAGTCTTTTTCCAAATGATACTAAAGCAACTGCAAAATAGTGAAGTTAGACTTCACATCTTACAGGATACACATGCACACACACACACATACTCTCTCTCTCTCTCTCTCAATGGATCATAGACCTGAACGTAAGATGTAAAAACTATAAAACTCTTAGAAAATATTGGAGTAAATACTCATGTCCTTAGATCAGCAATGGTTTTTTAGTACAACACCTAAAGCACAGGTAATCAAAGTAAAAGAGACAAACTGAGAATTCAGGCTCCATTTTTAACTGCTGAGTTCTTACAGAATATAGAACTCCATTTCAAGGTCTCTGTAAGCTTTGAATACACCATTTCGTACCTCTTTCTCCTTCATCATTAATCATTTTAGAAAAGTTCTTCAAACATCAGTGGTGTTCGGTCCCTGTCAATCACTGCTCATGTTCAGCACTACCAATAATACAACTAAAATACTTTTTAATGTAGTAACTACAATAAAATGATAATGAAAAATGTTTTCATTTGAATAAATCTGTGAAATCATAACCTTTAATATTGGCTGTAAGAAAGAAGGAACACATATGGAGAGAATAACTTTACAAAAAAAAGGAAATTTTCGGATATTCTCAGGTCACAATAATTTCAAAATCACTGAACAGTAGAAGTGGAAACCCTCCATTAAATTCCTCTTAATCACTGAGATGGAACTTATGAGTAATATGACAAACTGACTACAAAAAGGCTTTAAAAGGATAAAGAGCTCTTTGATAAGTTGGGAGATCAGGTTTCCAGTTCCGGAATGAATAAATCATAGGAATAAAAGGTGCAGAGTAGGGCATATAGTCAGTGGTATTATAATCGTGCTTGGGTGATTAAGACATTTTGCAACCCTTTGTCAGGTTTTAAACTTTTATTAATTCATTAAATAGGATTCCTTATGCTTATTACTTTTCACTGCTCAAAACACCCACATTTCTGTGTAACTCTTCTGTGACACTGGACACAATTTACCTTAAACTGGACTGGAGGACCTCCTTGAATGCTTCATAGCTTTGTCTTTGCTAATTCACTGTTTTCCGTCACACTCTCTCCTTGCCCAATACCTAATACAAGACTATGTGTATAGTATGGGATACATAACATAGTCTTGTACAGATAGAGACAGAGAGGGAGGGAGGGAGAGAAAAGGAGGGCAAGCACGTGACAGCCATCAATTACTATTTACTAAATGAATGAATGGATGTCTGACTGAGTGAATAAGCGATTACATTCTCCTTTGCCCTGAACCACCTCTCTCACATTTTCACAAAAAGATCAAAAGAAGGCTTTTTTCTTTAACATAAATTCTACAATCTTATTTCCATCAACATCAATCAAGTAATGTCCAAGGCATTCTAGTTGGCTAGCTAAGTATATTTGTGTTATAATTCAAAGAAACTGGTGCCTCCAAATTTCTTAGCTATATTCAAAAAAAATGAACGTAAAACACCAGTAATGTTGTGCTACATCCTTAGCTTTTATTTGACATTTCATTGGTTTTCCTCTTACATAATAAGAGATGAGGTTTCTTGCATTAGGATTCTTCTAAACTCAACAAAATAAAATATTACTCCCCCATACTTTATGTTTTAATATAAAATTGAAGGTTTAAACTCTCCATTTTTATTTCATTTAATCCCTTAAACCCTTAAACCTAAAGCATATTATTTCTTCAAAAATTTAAAGTATTATCCCCAGATATCATAAGACAAACACACGTAATGTATCTGAATTTGTTCACCACCTGAAGTACGTCATGTATGTTTGGAGATACATACAAAATTTATTTTTTTTACTCCTTTGTCTACCAGGGATTATTTCCAGACATATTGTTTTGTCTAGATCTTCATCAACTGTTTTCCAGTTGCAGGGAACCCTGCATGTATGTGTTTCCCAGCAGTGTAAGCACTGAGTGAGCACATGATTGTGCTTGAGGTGTATAAGCCCACCAGGACTACCCAACCACATTTCAATAAATATTAGCTAATGTCATGGAGAAGGCAATCTTTAAAACGCATCAACAACGCGTGGGTGTGGGTATGTCTGTGTGTGTGTCTGCACCCACGTGCAGAAGCGCGTGCACGCCTGAGTGTAGAAAGGGCTTGAAAAACAGCTTTGTATTTTGGGGTGATTCTGACACTTACTATATGAATTTTGAAGGACTTTTTTCCCAGATGCTCAGATAGTTTGCCAGAATGTGCTAAAAAAACAAATCGCCTGGAGAATATGAGCTAGCCTAGAGATTAATAAAGCCTCCAACTTCACAGGCTTCCACAAATAATGATACGAAAACAACAGATAATTTGAAGCTATCAAATATTTCAATACTTTGCTCTGTTTGCTTCTATGACATATTCATCCCATACAAAAGATTTCCTAAAGGAGTTGTAATGGCCTTCTGGGACAGGAAGAAGAAGGTTTCTGTAGAAAGTGTTAAATTAATTTTGATGGTGATACAAAGTTAAGGAAGGTTTGTTAAGGGATGGCTTGCTGCCACGGGGTGGGGTTTTGTTTTGGTATCCTTTTAGAGCCTGCAGGTGTTTGGCACCAGCTAAAATCAGGGCCAGCTGTGATATTTCAGTTCTGATACTTCCCTCCCAATAGTTCTCAGAAGTGATGCTTTGGGGTGATGTCTTACACCTGATGGATTCAACTTGTGTGGTAGAAATGTGAAGACTGTTAAATAACACCAGTTTGGCGACACCTGTTGCCCTCTCTTCCCCACCCATGGGTCATGGCATCAAGGAGGAAAAAACAAAAAAAAACAAAAACAAAACATTAATCAGAGATTCGGTCATTCATATCTATGTATATTTTAATTGCACAGTTCGGTCGAAGAATACACTTCAAATCACCAGATACGCGGTCTTAGGCAAAATACAAAAAAACAGGATCACACAATCTCTTTTGATTCTCATGGTAGATAATGATGCTGTTAACTGCGCTCATCGGTGGGATCCGTACCTATTTTTGCAGGAATCTGAATAGTTTCTATTAAGAGCTGCATTTTCTTTTAAGTTTGTTTGGGTTGGAAAACCTCAAACCACAATGCATTTCATGCACATGTTCCCCAGGGTATGTTAAATAGGACCATACTGAGGTCATCTAGCAAGTTTTTTAAACTTTTTAAGAATTCCTTTAATGTACTGCACAATCTTGGCCTGGTTAAAAAAAAAAAAAGATATTTTAAGAGAGCCCTTAAAAAATGACTCTTAAAATCTACATGCAGATAATCAATATTACACAGTTCTACAGAATACACAGAATTTTCCACAGATAATTTATCACCGAGGGAGAAAAGCAATAAAACTACCACTAAAAGGCTTTTGGATCAAAATTTCTCTAAGCTCTCAGTAGATACAGCCCCCCCCCCCACCCCCGGGGTTCTTGACTGACTTAACAGTGGACGCTTGGAGGATCCTTCCAACCTTTCCGCATCTGCAGCAGATAATCAGAGGCTCAAAGGTGACGGACAACCTCTCATCTAGCCAAGAAAAAAAAAAAATAAATCATCTGCTCCTTCAGCAGAGCCAAAAAATCAAGTTTCCTCAGAACAGGAGGCCATGATGAAATTATTTAGGTTAGAAATAGTTACTCCCATCACGTACACTTTTGTTGCCGAGGGAGCCCAAACCACCGATGAAAGGTGAATGGCCACCGGAGAAGCAGGCCCCCAGAAAACCCTCTCTTGCATTGGATGCTTCTGATTTTTTTTTTCTTTTTGGTTAGACATACCCCTCTGCACTTCCCCAAAGCCCCACTTCCGGCGCCACGTTCCAGGCCCCGTGCTTCACCCCATGAACTTCCAGTCGAGCAGCTTGCCTGCGGCGGAGCATGCGCGCGGGGAGCCGGCCCCGGGCCAGCCGCGCGGTCCCATGGCTGAGCGCGCAGTGGCCTGGTCCATGCACCCGGAGCCAAGAAGCTCTGCAGCTCATCGGGGGAAAAACAAGGGAGGACACCTTAAACGGAAAGGACACTTTTACGGAAAACAAAAAATAAGAGGGTTGCAGCAATCAGGAATGATGAAGGGCTGAGGGGTTCTTGGCACAGAGCGCGCGGATGCCTTTTTTAAAAAGAATTATTACAGCTTGATTTGTAAGCCAGGGATCCCCGGTCCCACTGCCGCATTGAATTTGTTTGTAGCCACCAAACAAAGGAGTTTTTTAAACAAAAACATAACCTTTAGCAAAGGTCTCCACCAAAGAAGGTTTTGTTTGTTTTTTGTTTTTTAACCAAAATATTACAGTAAATAAGGGTACGATCATAACCGGAGCTAATACCGTGTCTTGCACCTTTACCTCTGGCAAACCCTGCTGTCCTTGATAAACATTATCTCATGTAACAGGACAGTATAGAAAAAAGATCCTATTAACACCACTTTATAGTTGAGAAAACTGAAGCCCAGTAAGTTTATAAAACTGCCGAGAGCTAGCACTCCAGGGTCTTAACCATGATGCAGCGCTTTTCAACACAGGTTTTCCAAATAAAGGCTATACAAAGAGGTTGTCAGCCCCACCACTGGGAGCACAATAGCCTCTCTGTCATTTGGAAAACTTATACTTGGCAAGTTAACCAACTCATTCATTCACTGATTCATACATCAACAGCATTTACTCTGTATCTGCTATCTAAGTCGATTTTAAATTTATTTTTTCAGAAAGGAAGAGAATTACTAAAGTCATGCTAAATCCCTAACACTTGGTACGTAAGTACAATAAAGGTTTGGCAAATGAATTTTTTTAAGTAGTCCAAAAACATAATTGCCTGATTTTTTTGCGCTTTACATTCCTTCCAATATTCAAAATGATAAGGAGTTCTTTTTAAAAGAGCCAGTGTCCTTACCTCTTGGGCCAAACAGTTCTACACACAATGGCCAGAGTCATCCGTGTTAATTTTTAAAATGTAACAATACTACATTGCTCTCTAGTCTTTCTAAAATTCCAGGTAAGCTTTATGTGCACGTTTGGTATTTTAAACTGCAAAGAATGAGATTATATATTAAAGAGACCAACTCTACTCTTGGGAGCTTGGGTACAACTGTCAGTAATTATCACTGGATGATTAAGAATTTTTGATGTTAGAATGGTAACAGTTAGAATCTACTTTTTGGTGGATAAGAAGGCAATTTTCAGAGACTCCTGGGGTAGTAGCAAAAGCCAGTATCCTGGCTGAGGTAATAGCAATCTTTTCCATTTGAAAAATGACTGAAGTGCTAAAAATATGCCATACCAATATTAGAAACTACTAAGGGTCCAAGAGTTGCCATAGAACGATTAAAGTAATGAACCGAACTCCAAGGGAAAAGTGGGAATGAAAATCCTAACTATCCTATATTCAATCTGAAGCAGCCCATAAAATGAACAACTTGAAGGGTGGAACCTTGGTTTCTTGTTCATCAAAACCTAGACAATAGGCAATGTTAGAAGATACCCAGAGATTTTTAAAATAACGTTCTTTACCTTGGTGTCTTTGTGCCTGAAGAAACACAGGTTGAATGATGGAAATGCCGATGATAAAACTCTCAGCAATGATCTCTAGAGAAAGGTGCCCTCAAATCAAGTTAAACGCCAAATCCTACACAGCTGGTACCACTTTTCAGCAGGAAAATAATAGTAAAACCCACCCCTTCCCCCACAACAACTTCGAGCCAAAGCTTGGCCTCATTCGAAGCTACAATGTGAGAACACTGGTCCTCGGGGTCTGGTACATTTCAGAGCATGCGCACTGCAGCCTCGGGGCGAGGAGGCATCGATCACCAGACATTAACCCGCTGATGCAGCGGGGACCTGGTCACATAAACTCACTATGTATCCAGCGTATCCAGCGGGACCCTTATCTCAAATACTTATTGGCCACTGTTTTATTCTGGACAAAGCCTTGCCACATTCAGGTTCTTGGCAGGAAGAAAACACTAAGCAGAATTTCTGAATCCATTCATTTTTTTTCTCCAGTAAATATTGTCAACCTTGAATTAAACACGTGTCAATTCTCCTTGCAGCAGATACTCGTGTAGAAGATAGGTACCAAAGTTAAAGAGTTAAGTCAGTTTTCAACAAAGTTCTCCTCAGAAAAATCATCTTCCATTTTCAGTACTTCATTTCAAAGAAAAATCGGTTACAATATAAAGAGTCTTTTCAGGCCTATAATTTTGAAGAGTTGGAAGCTGCTAAGATATGTGAACAATCATAGTGAAAGCTTCGTAGAAAAATGGGGTTCCTCTACCTTTTGGGATTAATATGTGACTCTGAGAAACAGTAAATTGCTTGCAGTGATACTGATTAAAGTAATAAATCAAAAATTTTTGGTAGCATCTAAAAATAATAATTTGAACAATGCTACAGAAAAAACCTCATTTTTTCTTTCAGGTAATCCTTATTCCTGGGGCCCAAGAAGAAGTCTATTAGAATTGTACAGTACAAACCTCTATTGAAGTATGATTGATTCTTCACAAATAATGTACATTATTAATCATATAAAAGCCTCCCATTTGCAAAGTTAACTCTGACTTGCTTTGGATACTTTAAGATAGCCATCTGGTGAGATGTGGGCTCTAACTAAAAACTATACAAACTAAATAACAACTGTAAAAGTTGTCATACTTCCTTCTACACAGAATGTTCTCTGAGGGCCTGAGCCCAATCTCTCAATTGTCTACATTTCTGATTTTTCAGGAGACACAAATGTCCTGAACTTGCAAACTTTATGTAGAGACTGCTGCAGAAATACGTTAGATCTGATGGGTATGACTGTAGACAACCAGTTCTAAATTGATTCTTTTTACTTCGGACTCACAATCTAATGCCACCATCAAAAATCACATTATGTGACGGAAGCCCGTGGCCAATGGCTCACGTGTATTTATGTGAATCAAACTGGATAAAGAGAGAGAGGCAATTTCTTGTGTTTTCAACTTCCATGTACTAAAAAGTTCAAAAACCAAACCTGGGGTTCTGCAAATACGTTCTTCATGTCGTTGATTGGGCCATATGCAACCCCACTGCCTTCGAAGAGGTATAACCATTTGCTGGTCATTTCTTCTTCAAACCTAGGAACAGACCCAAAAAAGAGGCATTTTTTACAAAGAAGGTACAACATTTTTTCTCATATGGCCCTCTTTGGAAGCAACCAGTAATGACAAGAATATGTTCCTTGGCTTTTCTTTGTTTCTAGTTTTGAGGATGTTGCCTAATGAAAACAACTTTGACTTGCCCAGAAGTGGTTAAGAATAGCCACCCGGCTCCCATTGTTGGAAGGTCTACCATTAGAGATATAATCCTTCCTATTTCTGACCCTGTGTGCTTTCTGACAGAGGATCCCTTGCAGAAGACACAGATTGTGTGGGGAATGGTTTTAACTGAGCTTAAATTGCTGTGGTATTGAGCACTTTATAAATACAATAATATAGTTGCAATTGGGAGGGGATGTCATTGTGCAAAGTGTTTTTTAGGTCTCAGGCATAGTAGTACATCAGTAAGGTAAATTTCTCAAAACAAAAACAAATGTAGTTTTAAAAGAAAGCTATATGTTTGGGGTGCCTGGGTGGCTCAGTCAGTTAAGCGTCCAACTCTTGATTTCAGTTCAAGTCATGATCTCAGGGTCCTGGAATCAAGCCCCACCACTCAGGAAGGAGTCTGCTCTCACTCTACCTCTCTCTCTCTCTCTCTCAAATAGACAGTCTTTAATTTAAAAAAGAGAAATATATATGTTCTACCTCCATTATATTTAAAATATACCAGAATTAACAGCCGCAACACAACTTTAGCTACTTATTTGCAATACTACTTACTATTCAGAACAAATCTAGGTATGTGAAGATGGATCTGTTTAGACAGCAACACTCAAATCCAGCCACGTCCTTTACATTAGACTTCAATTTACATTAGACTTCACAGATAAAAAGCTTATTTGAATGACTTTGTTTTCTCTCTTAGGTCTCAAGGAAAGGGGACCCAATTCATTGATGAGATTCACTGTTTTATATCTCCTCTTGTTAAGACAGTGGAACAGAAGTAAAATCTTGGATCCTCAGTCATAATTTGTAATATACGAAGAATATAGAATCACTAATTTTTAAAATAGCAAACTATTTCTAGTTAAGTAATAATCTAAGTGAAAAGAGATTTTTTTAAAAAAACATTAGGTAAAATAGACTATTGGCAGCAAGCAGAAGGCTTCACTACTATGGGCAGGCAAGTGGAAATATAGTAGAAATAGTATTCACAGACTTCTACTCAGCAATCATAGACATAACTAGAATTAATCTTAGGTTTGCAGATGCCACAGGAAATTATAATGGAGAATGCACTATTTCTTCCACCGTTTACAACAAGGGTGGAAACAATATCAGTACTTTGAGGACACTTTTCTAATCTCACCATTTTGATGAATAAAGATTTTCCATTGTCCATTTTAATTAAAGGCGGTAATGTTAACTATGCCTACTTAGTACACAATCAAATACTTCACCTCTACATACTGAAAAGCATTCTCTTATGGGAATACCACCATGCAAGATGAAATGTCTTCTATTAATTGATTCTTCATCTTATTTTTTTTTTAAGGACTGTTAAAATCATCTCCTGGCCAAGACTTCCTAAGACATATATATCACCAGAATGATATATGCTGAAAGAATAAAAGAGATACTTTGAACCTGGAGCCCTTTCAACTGGGTGTCAATCATTTAAGTTTCCATAAGCAGAGCATTATCGTGGCTAACCTGATAAATTTTCAAGACAAGTGAATTTATCACCACCGGACTCACCCAAGTGGCCTCAAAGATCTGCACAGAAAATGCGTGTCAAGATCCCAGCAAACCACATTCAGGGAATAGATGAAGTTTTAGTATTTATATAAGCTTTTCACCACTGGGCAAGAGAGGGGGATTTATTTCATGTTATGGAAAACAACGGATGCACGTTGGAAATGAGACTGGGGAGCGAGACAATGTCTGGAGCTGCAGTGGTGACCACTGTTTGTGGATGTGCGTGGGCGTGGGCGTGGAAGTGTTCATAAATGCCTTCAACTCGGCGGCCAGAGACAGAACATTGCGGCATTCTGCTGCTCCCAGAGGACACATCCATCATTTTCTTCTGAAAAATCTATCTCTTGATCTAAATCTGATGTGGAATCTTTTCCTTTATCTATGCAAAAAAGCTGAAAGCACATGTTTTTATTAACCACAAAAATGCTGCTTAAAAAAAAAAATGGGAAGAGTTGCTCTAAATCACTTAGGGCAAAACAGTACTGAGAATAAGACAGGAAGGGTGTCCTTCCATGTAGTGTAGGAAGCCTCAAAGCTTCGGCCTCCTCTGGGAAGTTACTTGGAAAACTCTTAAAACAAGTCAGACTTCATTGTGAACTTGCTAAATCAACCCATATATTCAATTTTAGATTTTTGCTGAATTCACTTCCTGTCAAGTGACTCATTTAGGAAGATGTAACATTAGTACTGAGGAAGGACCTGAGTTTAAATATCTTAGCATCAAAATGTTACTTAAAGAACAAACAAAAAACTTCTCTTTAGAGAATGGATTAAAGCTGCAGCCAAACCCAAGACAAGAGACAAACTAAGAGATAGAGGCTGTGAAGGTAGTGTAGGACATAATTCTAACATTAATGATTACTAAATGCAGGTTACCATATCTTGTAGCTTTTCTCCTCACGAGCACATTGTAAGGGAAGTATTATTCTCATATGACCAAGAAGAAATTCAGGTTCAGAGAAATTAACTCACTTAAATTCATAAAGCTTCCTCCCCTCACCATACTTTTTTGAGGCATGACAGGCCAATAAAAATTATATATATTTACTTTGTACAACATGGTTTTTTAGAGTGCAGTGCTGTGCAGTGCAGTGATTTAATACAATACACATCATGAAATGATTACCACAATCAAATTAATTTACACATCCTTCACCTCATGGTTATCATTTGTGTGTATGTGCATGCGTGTGTGTGTGCGTGTGTGTGTGTGTGTGGTAATATTTAAGATCTACTTAAGAACATTTAAGTATGAAATATGGCATTACCTCCAGTGACTGATTCTCAGAATTTTTTCATCTTATAACTGAAAGCTGGTACCCTATGCTCAGTTTCTCACCATTTCCCCCACACCCTAGTGCTGGACAACCACCATTCAACAGTCCGGTTCTGTGAGTTTGACTTTTTAGAGTCCGCACATCAGTGAGATCAATGCAGTATTTGTATTTCTGTGTCTGGCTTATTTCACTTAACACTTCCATCCTCTATAGCTCAAGATACATCTCCTTACACTAACACTCATTCATTCCTGATGCTTTTTGCAAGAGTTTGTTTTGTCCTAGACATGGGGATTACAAAAATAAAAACGTCCCTGTTGTCAAAGATCATACAGTCTAATGGAGAACACCACTAAGGGAATTGATGATTTGTGGTGCAAGATACCGAGACAAAAATGAGTGTCCAGCCTAAAGCTGAAGTACCAAAGCAGGAGACCTGAACTGGGCCTGGGGAGTCAGGAAGGAGTTCAAAAGCCAGGTGACATTTGAGCCAGCTGGCTGAGGGATAAGTTAGCATTTTCGATGTGGGAGATGGAAAGAAGGGCTTTCCAGAGAGAGCAATGTGTACAAAGACCCAACCTGGAAAAATTCTGAAATCTCCTGTGCCCTGAGTGGCAAAGGATAAAATGGGAAAAGAAGGTTAGAACATGAGTGCAAGGCATCTTGTCTGCTATGCTATGGCTATTGCTTTGCCACTGGCCATGAGACACCCAGAGAGGTCTTTCAGTGGGGGGCTGACATAATCAGTGTTAATACAGGGAATGGAAGAATCCAGATGAGACAATAGGCAAAAAAAACTTGACAGGAGGCAACAGACTCTCTCCCTCTGATGCATCTTTAAATCTCCCCTTCTATCAATACCTTCCATGTTATTGTCAATAATAAACAAGTCTTGGGGGCACCTGGGTGGCTCAGTCAGTTAAGCATCTGCCTTCTGCTCAGGTCATGATCCCAGGGTCGCAAAACTGAGCTCCACATTGGGCTCTCTCCTTGCTGGGGACCCTGCTTCTCCTTCTTGCCATTTACCCTGCTCGTTCTCTCTTTATCTCAAATAAATAAATAAAATCTTTCAAATAATAACAATTTTTCATTAAAAAAAAAGTTTTCTGGACATTCTTAGCTCTTTTGTTCCTATCCTATTTTCCATTTCCAGTCTGCCATGACTGCCTAAGGCTCTGAAATTTGACTTGTACACCAACACCTTTTCTTGCCCGATCACTAAGGGTCTTCAGGGACCATTCCCCAATATTCTTTTCATAGTCCTCATACTATATGTTCTTTGTGCATTTGATCCTGTTGACTATCCTATCTTTATATCCTATGCTATTGTACTTAATGCATTTTTAATACTTCTGTGGCCATTTCTGTTTCTTTTATTAATTATTTTACCTTTTTCTTCCAGTCCCAATTTCCTTTGTACTCTTTTACTCATCTCAGTAATCCTGTCATCTCCATGAAGATGATACCCAAATCTATTTTCAGCCCTAACCTTCCCCAAGTCCCTCTTCCTAGCTACCATGGGATACTTCTACTTAGATCCACTATCACCCCCATAAATACGACATGCCCATAGATGACTAAGACTTCCATTTCCCCCATAAACCTTGTATTTCTCCCTTGCCTGAATTCACACTCTTGGCTAAATTGGGAAATCTTTCTTTTCATCACCTCCTGTAATTTACACATCATTGGCCTGTAGAATTAACTTTTCAACAGTTAGGTTTTATTTATCTAGTCCCACTGTTCCTACCACAATTCAAGTCCCTTGATTCTTCACACTTGAAATATAGCAACAGTTGATTAAAACTTATTGCCTCCCAAGGGAAACAAGGGCAAAAATGAATTATTGGGACTTCATCAAGATAAAAAGCTTTTGCACAGCAAAGGAAACAGTCCACAAACCAAAGACAACCTACAGAATGGGAAAAGATTATTTGCAAATGACATATCAGATAAAGGACTAGTGTCCAAAATCTATAAAGAACTTAGCAAACTCAACACCCAAAGAACAATCCAGTCAAGAAATGGACAGAATACATGAATAGACATTTTTCCAAAGAAGACATCCAGATGGCCAACAGACACATAAAAAGATGCTCAAAATCACTCGGCATCAGGGAAATACAAATCAAAACTACAATGAGATACCACTTCACACCAGTCAGAATGGCTAAATTAAACAAGTCAGGAAACGACAGATGTTGACGAGGATGCGGAGGAAGGAGAACTGTTGGTGGGAATGCAAGCTGGTGCAGCCACTCAGGAAAACAGCATGGAGGTTCCTCAAAAAGTTAAAAATAGAGCTACCCTATGACCCAGGAATTGCATTATTAAGTATCTACCCCAAAGATACAAATGTAGTGATCCAAAGGAGCACTTGCATTCCAATATTTATAGCAGCAATGTCCACAATAGTCAAGCTATGGAAAGAGCCCAGATGTCCATCAACAGATGAATGGATAAAGGAGATGTGGTATATATATACAATGGAATACTATGCAGCCATCAAAAAATGAAATATTGCCATTTGTAATGACATGGATGCAACTAGAGGATATTATGCTTAGCGAAATAAGTCAATCAGAGAAAGACAATTATCATATCCTCTCACTAATATGTGGAATTTAAGAAACAAAACAGAGGAGCATAGAGAAAGGAAGAGGAAAATAAAATAAGACAAAATCAGAGAGACAGACAAACCAAGAGATACTTTTAATCATAGGAAACAAACTGAAGGTTTCTGGAGGGGAAGGGGATGGGAGAAGGAGTAACTAAGTAATGGGCGTTAAGGAGGGCATGTGAGATAATGAGCACTGGGTTATAAGTTACAGGTATAAGGTATAAGTTATATAAGGTTATAAGTTATACACAACAGATGAATCACTGAACTCTACCTCTGAAACTAATAATACACTATATGTTAATTAAGGGAATGTAAATAAAATTAAATTAAAAAATAAAACTTATTGCCTCCTATTTTCCTCCTTTCAGTAAAACGAATTTTAGTTATGTCTCAAATCTGTCCAACTGTCTCTTTCCCAAGGATAACTATCTTCTTTCACACTAGAGAAATAGACTGTTTCCTCACTGCTATACACCCACAACTTAGAAGACAGTTGGCACTCAGTACTTGCTGAAGGAATATACAACTAATTGGTCAGAATTCAGGGTCTCAGTCATATTTCCTTGAATTAGTGGGGTTGATTACTTTATCCCAAAATCTTCCTGAATCTAGGTTTATTTAGACATTGTGGCTAGGAGAAGGAAGACAATTTGACGGTCTTCATTTTAAATCAATATCACAGTATCTTCTCTTTTCCTTCTTTTCTTTTCTTTCTTCTTCCACCCAGTCTCTAAATTTTTCATGTCTTATCAAAAATAAATTTCAAGTTCCCAAGAACTAACTTACAAACATAATATTTCAATGTAGGGACTATGTTATCTAGAAAATTATAAGATCTTAGGAACTCTAAAGACCTTAAAAATTATCTATTGTTTAGTGCACTTGGGTGGCTCAGTCAATTATGCACCTGACTCCTGGTTTCAGCTCAGGTCCTGATCACATGGCTCAGCCTAGCATTGGTTTCCATGTTCAGTGGGAGTCTGGTGGGATATTCTCTCCCTCTGTCCCTTCCCCAACTTGTGCACTCTGTCTCTCTCAAATCAATAAATTATTATTTTCCATATTCTACAAAACCATCCTATTATGTGCATTGAAAATATTTCTAATAATAAGGAGCATACTGGCAACTCAGTTACTATAAGGATTCAAACACAGGAAGTGTACTAGAGTAGAAAAGGCAGGAGATGTAGATAGATCTGGGTTTGAGTCACAGCCCCCAGCACCTCCCACCCATATGACCTTAATAAAAATAAATAAATAAATAAAGATATCAGTTAGTAACATTCACAATTTTTCAAATCAAAGCTTAATTCTCACAACAGTCCTGTGAGATAGGTATCATTATTATACTCATTTGAAACATGAGTAAACCAAGGTTAAGAGAGTTTAAGTAACCTTTTTAAGTCACATCAACATTAAGTAGTCAAGCTGGAAGTCTATCTTGCGTTCTAAGCCCAAGTGTTAACCATCACTTTCTACTGCTTGATTCTAGTTAGCAAAATCCAGAACAGACCAGACAAAGCTCTGTGAGTTACGTGCTGCCAAAGACCAGTCCCACAGAAGGCTGAAAAAGGAGTAGTTGAAGCCTAGCCTCTTGACTTTAGTCTTCACTGAGAACACTTTATGTACCAGACACCACAGGAAATACTTTGCACATATTATTTATAGTATAATGATCCTGTAAGATGAGTTTTATGATTTTGATGACTAAAGAAATTAAAGCATAGAAAAGTCAAGTAGGGAGGTATATGTAAGAGAAAGCTACTAGCTCAAATCTATCAGCTGGTGGGATCTTGAACTGGTCTTTCTCTAAGCTCATTCAATAGGGTAGACCAGCTAGAAGTCAGCATCAACCCAGTTAAGTCCAGCACATAGTGCCACCCTTACCATAGCAAATCAGAGCTGGGGGACAGAAGGAAGTTAACCCTGTACCGAGTGAGTCGCCTAGGCTTCAATATTCCCAGTTTCTTTCCCACTGACCATTGATCAATTCTATGGTCCTATAACATCTCATAATATTGACCACCATATTCCAGTCTTATCTTTTTAAGAATCTTATGAGAAAGGACAAGTTATCCCTATTTCGAAGATGAAAAAATTAAAGTGTAATTGAGACTCATACTTCGGTCTTTGTATCCCAGGCTCAGAGCTCATCTCACTATGCACTGCTGCCATTTATGAAAGATAATCAACAAACAAATCCATAAATGAAATATATTTCCTAACCTCACCTAGCTTTGTGATGTTGGGTAAGTTTTTTAACTTCTCCGAGCTCCAATTTTCTCATCCGATGTAAGAAAATTATAGTTATAGATTGCTTAACACAGCACCAGCATATAGGGAGCACACAATAACTGCTATTTCACTTAGTAGTAGTGTCACTCACACTAAAAATAAATACAATAATAAAATGTGTCTAAAATTGAAAATCCAGGGAAGGAATTTTAACAATTCATATAGCAGACCTTATTTATTGCTGATCAACTCTCAAGATATTCTAGGGTTATAAAAGTATAAGATACACATGTCAAATCATTATGATGTGCACCTAAAACTAATATAATGTTATACATCAATTACAGTTAACCCTTAAACAGCATTGGTTTGAACTGTGTGGGCCCACTTACACACAATTTTTTTTCAGTAAATACAATACAGTAAAGGTATTTTCTCTTCCTTAAGTTTTTCTTTAAGATTTTACTTATTTATTCAACAAAGAGACACAGTAAGAGAGGGAACACAAGCAGAGGAAGTGGGAGAGGGAGAAGCAGGCTCCCTGCTGAGCAAGGAGCCCAAAGTGGGGCTCCATCCCAGGACCCTGGGGTCATGACCTGAGCCGAAGGCAGAGGCTTAATGGCTGAGCCATCCAGGTGCCACTCATTTTGATTTTCTTAATAACATTTTCTTTTCTCTAGCTTATTTTATTGTAAGAATACAGTATATAGTATATATAACATGCAAAATGCATTAATGAACTGTTTACATTATGAGTAAGGTTTCTAGTCAACAGTAGGCTATTACTAGTTAAATTTGGGGGTAGTCAAAAGTTATACACAGATTTTCAACTGTGTGGGGGTCTGGGCACCACTGACCGCCACTTTGTTCAATGGTCAACTGTATATCTCAGTCAAAAATTATTTTTAATTTAAAGATAAAAAGCCAAAGTCTCTGGGACTTCTAAAGTGTATATGCTTGCTACTCGTTATCTCTTTTTCTACAAAGTATCACTGTTTGTACTGAAGCTTCTTGGGGACTGGTGAAGACACGAGTATCAGGAATCTCCACTGGTCTTCACTATACATGGAAATCCCAGAGTAGCTAGTGACAATGCAGAAATTTCAGACTAAGCAAACACATTTCACCAGGCTAGTAACCCTGAGAGCTGAAACAGTTTAAAGAGGTATCAACATCAATATAGTTTGTAGAGAAGCCACGGAGGTTAAATCTTGTCTTTTTTGGTCTCATCCCGTGGTTCAGAGGAAGCCCAAAGTCTCAGTTCCTGTTGGTGATAATGCCTACTGGGAGTCATGCTGTGTTCACAACTAGGTAAGGTCCCATTTCCCTGAGACACTTAGGCGCCCCGGGACAAAATTTAAAAGTCAGTGACAGCAACTTGGAGCCTTTACCCTTTATCCTTACCAACCACTAGACTTTGTGAGATGCTCAAAGACACTTTCTTCCATGATTTTCAGAGTTTCTTGAGCAGAGAGTATGGCAAGATTTGTGGCAAAAGTAAAATCATATCCTTCTTGGTTTCATGAACCTTTCCCCACTTTTGGGTCAGAACAGAAAAGTATTTCAAGGATAAACTATATGCACAGACTCTGTGACAAGACTTTAAATCTCTGAATCCCCTCAATCATTCCTCCACATAAAAATTCAGGACTCAAAAATGTAAGTTATTTTGGGGTTCTAGTTAGTTGTATTTTCAGAGAGGTTTTATATGAAAATCCAAATGTAACTTAACTAACATTGAAATACAACTTTATGTTGCAAAAACAATCTTCAATGCACACAATGATTTATTCATATAATTGGAAATATGAATCAATTTGCAAAAAGTTCACATTTTTGCATAAGTAGAAAAGTATACCTGGTCTTGTTATATACTGCTTCTATGGTAGAGTTGTAGATTTGCCAACCATGGTTTTCTGGAAATAAATTTCAATATTTATATATCCAGAACCACACTCTTTTAAAATTTGTATACATCAGTTCCATCCCCTTACAAAAATAAATACAAATACATTTGTGGGTTTCCCCTAAGGGTGACTCTCCAGAATAGTGAAGACAAACTTCTCTTCACATGCCACCTTCTTGATTTACGAAAGACTGTGCCTTTATACTCCAAGTAATTTTGAAAAAAGAAAGAAAGAAAGAAAGAAAGAATGAATGAATGAATGAATGAAATCTTGCAGAGCCTTAACAAAAACAATGGAGAATTGCAAAATACATTACACTGGAAGACAGTAAGAACTGAATATAACTTTGTAAAGATATGCTGTCCACATAACATAAAAGTTTTCAGAAGAGTTTATTTATATTATAGCAATGTTTCCCTAAGATTTTTAAAAGAGAATTCAGGAATATTATCCACTAGAGTTAGTTCTTAAATTATTAAGTTTATTTTTTATTTTACTCTTGTAAAATATTTCAAACATACCAAAAAGTGCATGAAAACTATTAAAAAGAAAATAATACAAATATTTACGTCCCATCACCCACCCACATCATAAGAATCTTAACATTTTAACATATTTGCCTCACATCTTTAAGGAACAAAATGTTACCAACACAGGTGAAGCCCCTTCTATACCTCTCCTTTACCTTATTGTCCTTTTTCTTCTCTTCAAAAGAAACACTGTCCTATTACATATGTGTATATATCTGTTTGGATTAATCCATGAGAGACACGAGGTATCATGTGGGTTTTTAAACTTAATACCGGAACTTGCTTTCTTATTGAACATTTTAATTTTAAGATCTATCTGTGTTCATACATAAGGATTTGGCTCAAGTGTTTTATCCACCGGGCACATTCCAGTGTGAATATTCCACAGTTTACCTTTCCTCCTGCTTGTGGTCTATCATTGTTTCTAGTCTCTTACTGCTACTTTCAATGCTTCAATGGAACCTCACACTTTTCTCTGTCTATTCCAACAGGACTGATTCCCTAAGGTATATATGAAGAAGCAGAATTGCTGAGTCGTAAAGTAGACACATCATCAGCTGCATTAGATATTGCCAGACTGTTCTCCAAAGAGATTGGTGCCGATTTTCCGTGCTCCATAGTGTCATCAACTTTTGTTATCACACTAAAGTGTTGTCAGTCTTGTAGAGGTAAAATGGTATCTCATGATTACTTTAAATTAAGTTGCATTTCTCGCAGCTGGAGAAATTAAACATCTATTCACCACCTTAAAGGTTATTAGATGAGTTTTCTTTTTTTTTTCTTTCCTCTTTGTATTTTTTGCACATTTCTTGGATCATTTTTCTTTTTTTTTAACTGATTTATGCAGTTTTGATTTCTTCTAGATTACAGCTTGTCCTTTAGCCTAATCTTTCCATACAGAAGCTATTAATTTTATGCAGACAAGTCATGATTCTTGTCCTGTAAGATTTTTGCTTTTCATGTTGACTTACGAAGTATATCTAACTTGTTAAGTTTGTCATGAGGAATTAAATGGAAGGCATATGTAACAATGCGTGGTACAAGTCAGTGCCACATATGTCACATTAAATAGATAAAACTATACTTATATTATTGAAAAGGCAAAATGTTGGCAAGGAGGGGGAAGAAACTAGAAGTTTTGGAAACAAAAATTTGGTACAGGGCTACATTTCATAAGGTCTGACCAACCCAAACCAAAGCAATGGGATTCTGTAAGATCCGGGCTGAAGTCTACAAAAGCAGTAACTGTAAACAGGCCTGTGACACTTCTATAACCCACAGAGGAACAGCTGGAATTAGTTGGTCGGCGTTTCTACCGTAAACAGAACCACTGATTTAATATTTCCTGTAATCTTCTCAGACCTTATTTCCTCTTAGGAATTTATCTCTACTATTTTTGATAAATTATGGTTAAAGTTATCCTTTTCTCCCTCTAGCATTCACTAGCTCTCTCCTTCATCTGAATGACAAGCTACAGGCCCTACAGAAGATGGAGCAAAAGTCCATCCTGAGAACCCAGTCAGTGCCTTCCAGTACAGGGCCACTCAGAAGCTTTCCTACAACTTGCTCTTAAACACATCAAGACACTTAGTAGGCTGAGTAGCCACTATTTCTTAAGTTACCACGAATTATCACCACATTCACAGTTCAGATCCATACAAATGATCATTCACAGTTCAAAAACATACTCTGTTTTGTACAGATTTTCAATGAAGTGAGGGTTATATGTTTAAACAGTTTGACCAGCATTTGCTGTGACTGTCCATACAGCCCAAGCAGCATCATTGCAAACATGATATAAGGAAGTTGCCCTCATTGCCAAGATCCAGTAATCACTTACATCAGGGCTTCTCACACTAAAAAGCAAGCCTCTTGAATTGAGATCTCTTTATTAAGAACCACTAGTACAGCAATAGACAATTTCTACAAAAAAAAATATTTAAATATCAACAGACACAAAAGAAGAAATAAAATCAATGATAACATTAGTATGCAGAAATAATTTTAGCTTATACATATTCTTTAGCATTTTTGCATGAATATACATTTTAAGAAATAAGAAGGGATCATACAGGTTTTTTTCTTTTTGACTGTATTAAAATACACATGAGGGGCGCCTGGGTGGCTCAGTGCTTTAAAGTCTCTGCATTCAGCTTAGGTCATGATCGCGGGGTCCTGGGATCAAGCCCTGAGTTGGGCTCTCTGCTCAGCAGGGAGCCTGCTTCCCCCAGCACCTGCCTGCCTCTCTCCCTACTTGTGATCTCTCTTGCTCTGTCAAATAATAAATAAAATCTTTTTAAAAATAAATAAATAAAATGAAATACACATGAGATTTACCATCTCAACCATTTTTAAAAGTTATTTATTTATTTATTTATTTGGGAGAGAGTGAGCATGAAAGAGATCACAGAGGCAGAGGGAGAAGCAGACTCCCCACTGAGTAGGGACCCTCATGTAGGGCTCCATCCCAGGACCCTAAGATCATGACCTAAGCCAAAGGCAGACACTTAAATGACTGAGCCATGAAGGTGTCCCCCGCCCCTATTCTTGACTATTTTTAATTGTACAGTTCAATGGCATTAAATACATTCCAGCAGCCATCACCACCATTCATTCATATAACTCTTTATTCTTATAAAACTGAAACTCTATACCTATTAAACACTAACTTCCCATGTCTCCTATTCTCCAGGCCCTAGCAAGCACCATTATACTTTCTGTCTCTATGATTTTGACTACTCTAAGTATCTCATATAAATGGAATCACACAGTACATGTCTTTTTGTGGCTAGCTTGTTTCACTTAGCGTAATGTCTTCAAGGTTCACCCACGTCAAGAATATTACAGAATTTCCTTCCTTGTTAAGACTAACTAGAAGTTACAAAACATTTCTGAAAGACATTAAAGACTTAAATAAATGGAAACAGGTCTCAGGTTCATGGATTAGAAGACTTAGTATAGTTAAAATATCAATATTAATTCAGAGCAAACAATAGATTCAGTGCATTTCCTATTGGAATAGGAACCTGTAGAAATAGAAAAACCCATCCTAAAATTCAAATGGAATCTCAAGGAACCCAAATAGCCAAAATAGTCCTGAAAGAGAACAAAAGAGAAGACTCACACTTCCTGATTTCAAAACTTACTACAAAGCTGCAGTAATCAAAACAGTGTGCTTTTTTGTATAAAGATAGACAGAGAGACTAATAGAAGAGACAGCCTAGAAATAAACTCTCACATTTACAATCGGATGATTTCTGATATGGTGCCAAGACCATTCAAGGGAGGAAAGGACAATTTTCTTGCCGCTAGTGTAGGGAAAACTGTATATCCACATGCAAAAGAATGAAGTTGAACTTATGTAACACCATATACAAAAATTAATGCAAAATGGTTCATGGACCTAAATGTAAGACCCAAAATAATAAAATTCGTGGAAGAAATCACAGGCCAAAAGCTTCACAATATTGGATTTGCCAATGATCTCTTGGATAGGACACCAAAGGTATGGGTAACAAAAGAAAAATAGACAAATTGGGCTTCATGAAAATTTTACGAATTTGTACATCAAAAGACACAATTCATAAAGTAAAAAGGCAAAGCACAGAATGGGGAAAATATTTGCAAATCATTTATCTGATATAGGATTAATATCCAAAATATACAGAGAACTCCAAAAACTCAAGAACAAAACCACACAATTAAAAATGGCCCAAAGGACTCAAACAGACATTTCTCCAAAGCACATGAAAAGATGCTCACCATTAATCATTATGTGAAATGCAAATCAAAACCACAAAGAGATGCCACCTCATGCTCATTAGTATAGTTACTATAAAGAAAAAAAAAAAACACAGAAAACAGAACCACAAGTGTTAGCAAGGATGTGGAGACTGGAATACTCATGCGCTATAGGCAGAAATGTAAAATGATACAGCCACCTAGAAAACCATATGGATATCCCTCAAAAAATTAAAAATAGAATTTCCATGTGACCTAGCAATTCCACTTCTGAGTGTATACACAAAAGGGAGTGAAAGTGGGGTCTCAAAGATGTATTTGGACATGTGTGTTCATAGCAGCATTATTCACAGTAATTAAAATGTGGAAGCACCCCAAGTGTCCATGGATGAATAAATGGTTCACAACATTTTGCAACCATTTGAAATCTGGCAATCATATGTCCAATGGTCAAGGAAGAGTTACCTACTACGGCATTTGGATATTTGTATTATTTTCCTATGGTGTGTGAATATTGCTTCAATAAACATCCTTGCAGCTAAATCTCTGTAAATGATCTTATTTCCTCAGGATTCATTCCTAGAAATGAAAAAATTTTAAATGTGCATAATTTCAGAACATTTTTATATTTCATTCACTGAACAGGTATTTACTGAGTTCCTACTAACTGCTAGAAAATGTCTAGGGTCATTGGAGTGATAAAACACAAAAGTTCTCATCTTCTTGAAGCTTGCCTAGGAAAGAGAATAAATGAGTAAAATCCATATTACTTGTGAAAGTGCTATGGAGAAAAGTAAAGTAGAAAATAAACCCTTTCCATGAGTGCTTGCACTATTAATAGGATGACTTAAAAAAATCTCAAGGAAAAGAATAAATGTTGTCAAATGCATCGTATGGACAGTTTCTCTTACAAAAACTCAGAAACTTGGTATTATTTTTATCATTTGATTTGCTTTTTCCCAATTTGATAAGCCAAGGGGGGGGGGAAGCATTTTTGCTAATTACTAACACTGTTGATTATTTGTATATCTTGATTTACAAAATGCCTGACAATATTCTTTCAACAATTTTCTACTGGGTTTTCCTCTTTCTCATTAATGTGTGAAAGGTTTTGACAGGTTTTGTATTTACCTTTACCTTTTATTTATGGTGGTTTTTACTGTATGGAATTTTTAGAATAATTCTGATTCTCAAGGACATAGGTTTAATGAAATTAGAAGAACCCATAATTACTCATTTGTGCTATCCTGTATCACATACACAATAATCTCAGAATAACTATTTTAATCTTACTACAAATATGACTTAAAAAAATTTTTTTTGGCTCTGTGGCTCAATTCTACCCCCATGTTTAATGTTCTGTATCTATGTATCTACACGGTCAGAATACACTACCACTGTTCAGACTCTCCTTTCCACTCTCATTTGGTTATATTATATGTATTTCACATGTATAAATGAGGCTTGCCACCAGTCTTTAGGTCAATATCTCTACAGTCAATTTTGTTATCTGAAGCTCAATCTTTAGTAGATTACTGAATTCTCGCATAATTACTAAAAATTTGTATCCTTTTTTACTTTAAGGTCAGGTTTAGTGCATATGAATATTCTTAGTTTTCTTCTTTGAGTATCTTTAAAATGTTATGCCCCGTCCCCCCTTTTTTGGGCACATTGCTCCTGGGGAAAAAAAGTCTGATAATATAAATTCTTTCCCTTATAAATTCTATGTTATTTTTGCCTAAAGATTTGAAGGATATTTTTTTTTCCTTTAAAGTCCAATAATTTTACTATGTCTTAGTGTTGTTTTTTAGAGTCAATATTCTTGGGTACATGGTAAGCTATTCCAATATATAGCTTCAAATGATTTCTTTTAACCCCAGGAAATATTCTTCAATTACAGTGACTATCTTAAAAGTCTGTGAACAGATATTATTATGTTCTTACATATTTAAATGTCTTTATGAATTAAACAACCTCTCGCTTAGGCTACCAAATATGTGAGGAAACCACATACAGAAAGGAAGGAAATGAACACAAAATTCAGTGTAGCTGCTCCTTTTTCCCAGGAGGCAACAGGAAGATGACACAGGTTAGTAACACACAGATGGACTCACATTCTGGTTTCTGAATGGGTACAGCTTTCATGGGCATTCATTGATTATTTTGCTTTAACATTTAAATCAATATTAACCTATTTTTTAATGTTTTTATTTTTTTTTAAGATTTTATTTATTTATTTGACACGGGGTTGGGGGTGGTGGCAGACAGAAAGGGAGAAGGGTCCCCTTGAGCAGGGAGCCCAATGTTGGGCTCCATCCTAGGACCCCAGGATCATGACCTGAGCTGAAGACAGACACTTAACTGAGTCACACAGGCGCCCCTTACCTATATTGTTTAAAATGTCTTTTTTGACATGATGTACTTTAGTTTGTGTTTCTATACTTTATAAACACCCTATTGTTCCTATATTTGTTTTTTTCCCCTTTGTTAGTTTCATACCTTGGAGACTCTTGTAGGTCATGTGTTTCCCCCCCACACCATTTTCAACATTTGGTACTTTCCTCAAATTCTTGTTTGAAATATATTTTTCCACTGCTTTTCAATTTTTACAACTTTCTTTATTTTCACGAAGAATTATCTGTGTTGATTCCCTCTTATGTTCCTTCTAATTTAATCTTGATTTTTTTTCTTTTGTACCTAATATTTTCCTGAGTTCTTTCGCTTAATTTCTGTGTGTTTCAAATTCAAAGTCAAGTTATTCTTTCATATTTTCTATCATTATTAGTGTCTTTTACTTCATTTTTATGTTGTATGAGTATGTCTTTATGGCATATTTTTATTACCTACAGGAATATGATTCTACTTATTTTCTTTTTTAAATTTTATAAAAAGTCTGTATAGAATTTGAGTCTCAACACTTTTCTGTTACTTTCAGTTTTTTACCTAAAATTAGTTTCCCTGAAATACTTGAAGAATTCCATCTTCCGGCACCTGGGTGGCTCAGGTGGTTAAGCCACTGCCTTTGGCTCAGACCATGATCCCAGAGTCCCGGGATTGAGTCCCGCATCCAGCTCTGTGGGGAGTCTGCTTCTCCCTCTGACCTTCTCCTCTCTTGTGCTCTCACTCTCTCTCTCTCTCAAATAAACAAATAAAATCTTTAAATTAAAAAAAAAAGAATTCCATCTTCAGTATTTTTGTGCAGTATTTAAAAAAATATATAGGGTAGCCTGCTTTCCAAAACTTCCTAGCTCTGTCCTCTCCTCTTTTATCTGTATGTTCTGTCCTTGTCTGTCAGGTCCATATCCTGCTCAATTTTTATTTCACCCCCTGAAGTTTTTCAGCATGCAGTCCTCTCCTGGAGGGTGATTTTCAACACCTCAGAGCAGCTACCCTGTCCCAGTTTCTTCAGAGCTTATCAGGAACCCCCTGCACTCAGCTCCTAGTTTCGGTTGCTGTCCTCAGAACTGCTCTTCCCATTCTGAAGAAAACCTCTAGGTTATCCTGGACTTGCACTCAAGTCTATGAGAGAGGCCCCAGTGCTACCTTCCATTATTTCCCTTACAGATAGAGGCTGCTATTATTCAGGTCCCATGGTTTTTGGTGGAGGTTCTTTGGAATTCAAGAAGATTCCTTGTCCTCTTGTTGTAAATGTTTTCCATGTTTTTTTTTTTTTTTCTCATTTTGTTCCAGTAGCTCAGTTTTTATGTGGAGATTTGGGAGATCCAAAGACAAGGCTGCCACCACAATGTCCCCAGAAATTTAAGGGTGTTATTTTTTGAGAAATTTGGAGACACTTCCCTATAGATTACAAGTCAGCTGCCATTCTGAGCTGCAAAGAAACTCATTTATGATTCAATTTTTATCATTTTTCCTGGCCATGTTCAACCTCATTGCCAAACTGGGAGTCATCTCTTCATTGTTTGCTACTAGTCCTGAGCAGGACTCAAACATAGAATGCAGATGATTAGTGATATCTACCTCTTCTACTCACTTAAAATACACATTCAGTGCATCAGCATCATATTGAACATAGTCTAAATCCAGGTATATGGTAATGGAAAACAACACACCATAGAATGCAAGCCTGCAACTGCTCCTTAATTTTCTTGTTTCAAAACACTGTTTTTTAATGCATTTCTACTGAATTTGATTTACACTCACTAAACAAAAGATATTTTAAGATGAAGTATGAAATTCTACTACTTAGGAAAAGGGCACATTATTTTGTTACTGTACACAACACACTGACATGAAAATGATATGAAGGAAAAGAGTTATAGGATAGAGAATGCTATTTTTTTATTCCAAAGAATCCCAGAGGTAGAATGAGTTCTATTGACAATGTCCTCCAAACCTCAGAACCCGGAAGCCTGGTCACCCCACCTGCTTTTCCACGTCAATAGTGCAGGAGGTACTCTGCCAGGGAAGACAGTACTTTCCAAAGGAAGCCACTTCACATTTGGAAATGTCTGAGCAAGAATTCTAATTTTCCAATCTTTCTGCTCCTTTCTTTTCCTTTCTAGCTCCACCCACCCTGGTCTCTTTTCCCAGACAGAGAGCCTAAGATTCCTTCCAGATGAGAACCAATGCTGTAAATGGTAGAACACAACTGTTCACATCTATCCTAGAATCTGGCTCTGGAAACGTCTTCCCATTGATCCTTGTTGAGTCCCGAGGAGCCTCATACCATGTTCCTCTCCACATCAGTCATTTAATATTTTAAAACAGCGGATCATGGCCTTCCGTCATGTCCTCTCTTCTCTAAGCTAAACACCCTGACATCCTTTACCTCTGCCTCAACTTGGCACACATAAAGAATTTAAACAATTCGCAGCCTACCCATCAGTAGAGAAAAACATTTTATTCACAGGGAAAAGATGAAAATAAATCATCACAGAAAAACATGCTCAGTCCCACTTGTAATTTAAGAAATGCAAGTTAAATGATTTGAGGTATCATTATACACTGTAGGAAATGGGAAAAAAGTATGGTTACATATTACTGAGGTCCTACAAATTAACTCAGATTTTCTTGAAAACAATCTGTTAAGAAGTAATATGAACTATAAATCTGTTCATGCAGTTTGAATGATTCCATTTGTACAGTGATATTCAAATCAAAAGCTTCTAATGCAGTAAAAAAGTAAAAATATCCTAAATGCCTAGAAAACAGCAAAATGCCTTTGTATACTACAGAATATTTATACAACAGGTTAGTACATAAGCAATTTAAAGTAAATATATAGCCAATATACACTAAATACTTTATACAATATACACAAAAATACTTTAGGAAATGCAAAAACAGAACTCACAATTGTATGTGCATATAATTATATCTAATTATGTATATACATTAACAAAACTCCACAAAACAATTTGGCAAGATATAAATAGCCCTAACTGTTCATCGTATTCTCTCTTTTTTTTCAAAATTTCTCAAATCCTTAAAAGAAATCAAGATGATTGAAGCAGTCTCATGGCTTTGAGAAGAATACGGGGATCCCCACTAACCATTAAGTACTATGGAGCAAGAAAGGGCCTGACTCATTTTCTGTTGTATCCTTATACCAGGACAAAGCCTGCCATTCGAAAGCTGACCTTTCTATAGCATATTCTATCTGCCAACCACTGTTCTAAGCTCTTCACATGGTTTACACATTTAATACAACAAGTCTGTAACATAAATACTATTATCCTTCCCATTTGATAGATGAGGAACCCGAGGCAGTGAGGGGTTTAAGTGACTTGGCAAAGTCACAGTCAGTCAAAGATCCAGGATGAGAACACAGAGAGTATGAGCTCTCTGCATTTACTCTCTCTGGAAGCTGAGAAAGGCAACTTACCTAGGAAACCCCTTTTCCATGGTGGCCCTGTGCCAAGTGCTCTCAAACATTATCTCACTAAATCATAGGAGCAATGTTGCAAGGATGCATTATTACTGCCCGTTCATTAACACGAAGAAAGTGGGTTTGTTCACTTGCTGTGGAATCTTGGAAAAGTCACCCCAAGACACAAAAATGATGCTTCGCAGAGCAGGAGCTCAATGTATTTGTTGAATGCGGGACTTGAAAATAACTTTTAAATACTTAAGAAAAAGAATGAATGCTGGAACACTGAAAAGAAATAAGGAAAATAAAATAAAATAAAAAGAAGAAGAAGAACAAGAACAAGTTGTAAGACTTTGCAGCCAAGGGATGCCTGGGTAACGCAGCCGGTTAAGCATCTGCCTTCAGCTCAGGTCATGATCCCATGGTCCTGGGATCGAGTCCTACACTGGGCTCGTTGCTCAGCAGGGAGTCTGCTTCCCCTTCCGCTTGCCATTCCCTGTGCTTGTGTTCTCTCTCTGTCTCTCTCTGACAAATAAATAAATAAAATCTTAAAAAAAAAAAAAAAGACTTAGCAGCCAACATGGTTTTCTTAGAGGCAAATAACACCAAGCCGATCTATTTTCTTTTTTTGATTGGGTTCTAGACAGGTATGTGAGAGAAATACTGCGGCAGTGTTCCTGGATTCCACCAAAGCTACTCACAGGGTCATTAAAAATATCGTTTGTGGATAAGTTGGAGAAATGTAGTTTGCATAATGACCTAATGGGTAAATTTGAAGCCAGGCAACCATACACCCAGAGAGTTCGGTTTCAATCCTAGGGAGTAAGGGTGGTTTCTGTTGAAATTAAACGAGCATCAGGATGATGTCATATTGGTTAGGTTTGTGCATAACAAGACATTGGTAGAGACAGCAATCAAGTTGGCTTAAACAGAGCCAATTTTGTCTTAAACAAAATTAATAGAAAATGTATTGAAGTCCAAAAATAATAAATGCACAGAGAAGCAGGGCTTACTGGTAGCCAGAGTTGTTTTCTTTTTTAAAAAAGGTGATTTGTGGTTACTCAATGCATGTCAATATGCCACAGAGCTGCCAAACAAGAGTGAAAACTCAGACAGCAACAGAACTCCTACCCCAAACACATTAACTATCATTCCACGATACCACCTCCTGGCCTGTACCCACAAGAAGTAACACTGACCTCAGGCCTGCCGTATGCCAGGCATTTTTCTGAGAGCTTTACCTGTGTGCACTCACTCACTCAATGCTTTCCACAATTCTAGAGGTAAGGATTATTATTACCATCCCGCAAAATCTAGACTATCAAAGTCACACAGTTTGCCTAATCACTTACAATTAATAGGACCGGACAAGTGTTGAAATCTGAGCAGTCTAATTCTAGCTTCAGCTTCTGTTAACCACAATTCTATTAGGCCTTTCTAGCCCTCTTGACACTCATGGCTGTGGGGGACGTGGATGCCGCAGGCCATGTGCCCTTGACCAGCATGAGTTCAGCTACAGCTTAAGAGAGTTCCAGCCTGCTGATGGCTTCCTGTCTCATATTCCTGCCCCTTTTCCTTCTAGGTGGGCTTTCTCCAGCAGAACAGGAGTTTGCCAGGCCACGCCTGCCGGGGCAATCCTCAAGCACTTGGGAAATGAGATGGTGGATAAAGGACCAATATCCCCATTCCCTGGTGAGATAATTCTGAAGCATGATCCACACTGTTTTCAATGTTCTCAGCAGGACTGAGCCCCAGCTGCCTTCAGGGCAACCTACTCTTTCATGCACCCTTTTCTGTCCTATTTTCCTCTTGTCTATTTGTGTTTCATGAGATCATTTCCCTAATAAACTACCTGTACCCAAGTCCTTGCATTAGGGTCTGCTTTGGGAGAAACCCAACTAAGATACCACCCTGTGCTACTTCTGAATCACTCTGAAATCTTCCACTAACTTCAAGTAATTAAGTAATTACTTAATTTAATTTAAGAATTTAAGTAATTTGTCTTTTTAATTATATCATGGATAGCTCTGCCATTCATTATATGTGCTTTGATTGTTTTATGTTATAAGCTAAACTAGAGCATGTCTTGGGGGAAAATTAAAGGGGTTAGCATGAATTTCTTTTAGGTCACCAATAAACCCAGTAGTAGTTTTGGGGAAAGGAAAATGGCAAAATAACGGAAGACGTATATGAGACAGGAATTCTGAACTTAATCACTGTAACTCAAGTGAAATGTAGGTCTTCGCCTTCCTTATCACCCACCAGTGGACTCTCAGTACCGAATTACAGAATGCCTCATTATCAGAAACATCTCTGAAAGGCATGAGTTCTGGAAATCATTTTCTTCTTGGATAAACTCAAAGGGAGTTAGGAGGACTCAGAAAAAAATAAACCAACCTGGGCTGGCAAACTGGAAAACCAAATCATGCCACCATTTGTAGATGGCAATTCTACTCTTCTAACTCCAGGAGTACTCCCCCCTCCCCCAGGAGTACTTTTAGAAGGCAATGAAGTGTGAATGACAAATCAGTAATGCTCCGAGGCTGCTATCTTATAGAATGAACAATGCAGACTTCAAAACAGCTTGGGAATGGGAAAAACAAAGGCCGCTTGGGAAGGTGTCCTAAATGCGATCTTACTTTGTAGCTATTTTTTTTTCCTGGAAAATAATATTTTAATAATTACATGTTGTCTTTTACTGCTATTGCTGCATGGAAAAAAAATAAGGTCACACACTATCATAAAATTATTGACATTTCTCAAATATACAGCTTTTGCATGTACATGTTGCTTTAAGATGCTTCATATGGTTACTGTTACAACAAATATGTAAGTTTTATTGAACAACACCATAAACAACCACAAAAAGCATGCATAAATTGTTAGGAGATTCTGCTATTTATGGCAGAATTCATTGGTGGACTGTGTTTCATCAAAATATTCTTTCCCCCACTGAAAAATTAAAACTTTTGTAGCACACAAACAAAAGACATGGTACTTTTTCTTCTTACCCAATTTTACACTTTCCCTCCTATAAGTCAAAGCAAAGGATATATACAACTTTCTCAGGAAATTTATAAGGAAGAAAACTACATGTGAAAACAAGTAAAATGCATAGGACATTATCATAAAAATTTAGCTACTTATCTAGATTAACATTAAGGTTAGAAAAAAATCAAAACTAACTTTGATTTTGATATTTATACCAAGTCAAATTAAGAACATGAACTAATGACAGGAGGCATTTCCTTAAATAGCATTAAATTCTTTTTTTTTTAATTTTAATTTTTTTTTATTTTTTATAAACATATATTTTTATCCCCAGGGGTACAGGTCTGTGAATCACCAGGTTTACACACTTCACAGCACTCACCAAATCACATACCCTCCCCAATGTCCATAATCCCACCCCCTTCTCCCAAACCCCCTCCCCCCCGGCAACCCTCAGTTTGTTTTGTGAGATTAAGAGTCACTTATGGTTTGTCTCCCTCCCAATCCCATATTGTTTCATTTATTCTTCTTCTACCCACTTAAGCCTCCATGTTAGCATTAAATTCTTACCTTTATTTTGACCTCTATGATCCATGCTAATCTTGGCCCTCAATGACCAAATGCTTATAATAAAATTGTTGGTGTGTTTACCAACTAGGTCAGAGCACAGAATTTATTTTTTGGTTTTATTTTTGGTGTTATGTTGTTTGTGCTTTTAAAATGGGTGAAACTGTAATTTTCTCCAGAGATGACCATGGTTAATATTAGCTAACACTCTTCGTTTGGTGCATTTCCTTTGTTGTTAATATGGTTTAAAATTTTCCTTTCTAAATTAATATTATATAATAAGCATTTCTCTTCCTATAAAAATTTATCATTAAATTTAATTTTTGGTGAATGCACAATACTCTAAAGTAAGTACTTACCTAACACCCTAATGTTAGATGTTTATGGGCTTTTCATACTTCATTATTGTGAACAACTCTGCAAGTGTCTTTATCTTAATTCCTTTAAAGACATTTGCTAGAATGTAAAGGACAATTATTTTAAAATAGAATAATTAAGTCACTAAGACTAGTCACTTCAATGCTCTATACACCCACTGTCCAATTACTTTCTCCTCAGCATGATATGAGCTTTAATATCTTACCGTGTGTTAAGACACATCAATTATTATTTATGTTTAATAAATATTTGAATGACTAAAAAAAGCATATTTCTGCCATCTTTATTTACATATATTTAATTACTAGTAAAACCAAATGCTTTTTCATACATAAATTTGACATTAGGATTTCAGCTTTTATGAGTTATTTCAGGTTAAGATGCTGAGGTTCTTGTGGGGTTTCTTTTTTTTCTATAATCTATTTGATTGTTCTCTTTGTAAAATAAGTACCATTATCTGTTTGTTGGAAGTATTTTCCCCACTTCATTTTTCTTTCAATTTATTTATGGTGTTAACACTAGAGCCGTTCTAATATACAGTAGGAACTGTCATTGCTAATACCTTTTTTTTTTTAAGATTTTATTTATTTATTTGACAGACAGAGATCACAAGTAAGCAGACAGGCAGACAGAGAGAGAGAGCAAGGGAAGCAGACTCCCTGCTGAGCAGAGAGCCCCATGCAGGGCTCCATCCCAGGACCCTGGGATCATGACCTGAGCCAAAGGCAGAGGCCCTAACCCACTGAGCCACCCAGGCACCCCGCTAATACCTTTTAAAAATTCATCTAGTCTACTTACTCTTGAAGACAAATTTTAGAATTTGCTAAATTCCAAAATTAACCCTTTGTTAATTTTGACAAAATTTGTCAGATTTTGTTAAACTATTAATAATGGGAAAAAGTGACATCTTTACAATACTCAGTTTTCTTAGCAGTAAGTTTTTATAGTTTCTTTTCCCATGTAACTTCCATCCATACCTCATTAACCTTTTCCCTAGGCATTTTGAATTTAGGTTGCTGCTGCTAACCATGTATGGAATCTCTCCTCCATTTCTTGATGATAGAGGAAAGCACTATTTCCTGTACATTGCTTTTGTATTTGATTGCATGCTTAACTCTATTGTTAAGTTGCAAATTCTTCTTCTAAAGTATTATTCAATTCTTCTAAAGTATTATTCCTTTAATATAATATGCAGATAATTTTTGATACTTTTTTCATCTGACAAGTATAATCATTTTAGTGAACAGTCTGTATTTATTAGTGTGTATTCAGATACCAATTTTAGTTTCTCTCCCAACTTTCAACCCATTCTCTGGATCTGGTATTTTCCAAACCCTGGATAAAATCCTGGAAAGATCCTGTAGGGTTTCTAATCTGTCTTAGGTAATGAACACACAGTCCTTTCATTCTGGTGTTAAAATAATCCAAGTCCAAGAACAGTCCAAGAATAATTCAGTCCAAGAACTACATAACTCTACTCTACTGTAATATAACAGTAACAGTCAGAACCCCTGTGCAAATTCACTTCTAGGTTTCCCAGAACTTCCTGAGATAAGGTCTACTTAATTATAGAGTTTACTCTTTTAATATTTTTAATATTCTATCTGATATTATTTCAGTATCCAGTTTCCAAAATTATATTAGATTATATATCCTAGTTTCCAAACTGTGTTCCAAGGCATGCTAACACCCCTTGCTTGATATGTTAATAGGAGTTGGGGCTAGTGGAGTAGAAAGGAGAAAAAAAAGTTTCTCTGGCCACATTAATTTGGAAATCACTGCTTGCTACGTTTCTCCCTAGAGATTCATAAAAGACATCAGCATATTAACATTGTAAGGAATTCTCCAAAAAAATAAAATATTTGTCTTCATTTTAAATGTTGGCTGGCCTTGGGACTCATTTAGATGAATAAAATTTAATAGAAGAGACATTATGCACGTTCTAGACTCCAGACCTTAAGAAGTCTTGTTCTTCTGCCCTTCAGCAGTCTTTGAGTCTTAGAGAGACTAAGCAAGTCTCTCTAGCCTGAAGCATTAAAAAGATGAAGAGAACCAAGTGATTCCATGTAGCCCATAGCCAGCACCAGCCAGACAAGTGAGTAAGGCCATTCTGGACATTCTAACCTAAATAACCCACTAGCTAAAATCAACCACTTAAGTGGGCCCCCAAATCCAGCAGAACCACCAAGCCAACTTCAGAATCATGAGAAATAATAAATTATTGTAGTTTTAAAACAGGGGATCAAACTCTAAAAAATGTGACCTATGGGCCATATTTAGTTCACCTGTTTTTATACAACCCTCAAACTAAAAATGGATTTTAGAAGTGACATCACCAAGATGCAATATACATCATTCCTGACTTTGTTATCCCTCACAGGAACAACCAGCAACTATTTAAGAACAAGACACCACTGAGAAAATACTAGAACAGGGGGCTGAGGCTGAAGCACCCCCAGGCCCCACACAGATCAAGACAGACTGCATCAGAAGACTAAGACAAGTGGCTACACCTTGACCATACTGCTCCTTACCCAGGCCAGAGGTCTCCCCTGAGCCTATGTTTCCCCCAGGGAGAAAAAGAACCCAGGGGAACAACTAGACCCTCCCTAGCATTGTGGGTCACTTTGCAGGAACCCCTACTCTGACCTCAAACCACAGGAATTATAGGGGAGTCTTGAGAAGCAACCACTGGGGATCTGACTGTGAAGGAGAAAAGGGGAGGGCTTGCAACAACCGGAGCATACTTGAACGGCCTGAGTAGTAATCCCAACCAGTGGTTTTGCTGATCTGCACAACCAAATCAGGGGCACAGTCTGACCAGGGAACTTAGTGTGGAGTGTAGATCTGCCTGATTTGGATCCTCAAACAAGGAATTTTGCAGGCCCTGGAGCCCAGTTTGCTCAGGCCCAGGCAAGTTGCTGAATCACAGCGCCACCCTCCTGGAGAGTGTCTTCCAGCCCCATCTGACCAGAAAGGCTGATGACAACTCCTGCTACCTGGGCTGCCCAGTGGTGCTCAAGCTGAGAAGTAAGTAGGCAGAGCTAATCTCCCCCAGAACAGAGCTAGTATGGGCATGAAATCATCCCAGGCTAAATATAAGCAAAAGAATAATTCATAGCCAAAGCTGATGGTAGCTACCAGTTTCATGCAATAAGATGGCCTGTCTGAGAAAATGAGAGTAGCCAGGAACAGCCCCTCCCTCCACCACCCATGCAAGAAAGCTGAGACAGGGCCTCAGCTTCTCAACTATGAAAAGTGTCTTTCAGGCCCATCTGACCAGAAGGGCCAGTAACAACTCCTGGAAGTTGTGTAGCCGAGTGGCACTTGAGTGGGAAGGTGGGCTGGCAGAGCCGATAGTTTGCAGAACAAAGCCCTTAGCTTTGTTTGGTCAAGGATCTTAGGGACAGGATGGCTTGAGTTAAGAAAACAAAGTGCTTTACCAGCTGTGGAGCTGCATCTCCTACTATACCCCAGCAGGACTCTAATTCAAAGTCCCCCTTCCCACTGAATACAGTGTTCAGAAAGCTGCAGAGCTCTTTCAACAGCTCTACATAGAGTGGCACTTGAACAGACAACACAGCCTGTGGCTTCCCCATCTGCAAAGCAAAACCACTGGCCTCACCTGACCGGGGAATTCAGTGCATAGTCTAGCCTGATTTGTGTCCCCAAGTAATGAGCTATACAGGCCCACCAGGTCCCATCCTGCTGCCTTGCCAGGGCAGGGAGGCTAAACCATAGCTCCAACTACTAATGAAAACAGCACCCAGTCCCTACCATCCAGTAAGCCTGCGAGAGAATCCAGGCAAACATGCATCTATCTTAAAAGCCTCACTTGGACAGAGAACCAAGCCAGCAGTCCTATGCAACTGTCCTCAGGCATTACCATAGCACCCCATCACCATCCTCACAGCTTAAACAGGTGCTTTGCCCAAAAATAAACCATAAATCAAAACAGTCCCCACCTGCCCAAGGACATTCCTGGGAGACATACCCAGAAACCCAAACTGACTGGTAAAGAACTGTCTCTGCCAAAACAAACCTGTTAAGTCTGGAAGAAGAGCGTGATTACTCAAATGCAGAGATACCAACATAAGGAATCAAGGATCAAAAACAGGTAAATATGACATCAGCAAAGGAAAGCAATAAAGCTTTAATAGCTGATTTTAAAAATATGGAGATCTATTTTAACTGACAATGAATTCAAAATAATCCTCTTAGAGCAGTTTAGTGAACTATAAGAACACACAGACAACTAAATGAAATTAGGAAAATAATGCATAAGCAAAATAAGAAGTCTGACAAGAAAATAGCAGCCATCAAAAAAATAATAATTAAACAAACAGAAATCTCATAGTTCAAAAACACAATAACTTAACTGAAGAATGCAACAGAGTTTCAAAAGGAAACTCGACCAGCATAAGAAAGAATTGGTGACCTGGAGGATAGGACATTGGAAATTATCCAGTCAGAGGCACAAAAAGAAAAAAGAATGAAAATCAGTGAAGAAAACCTACAGGAATTATAGGACACAATGGAAGGAGATGATATTGGCATTGTGGGAAATCTAGAAGGAGAAAAGAAAAAGAGACAGAAAGTATATTTAGAGCAAAAATAGCTGAAAATGCCCCAAACCTGAGAAAAGGACATTCAGATCAATGACCCCCAAAGGACCCCAAACTGACTGATCACACATAGAACTACATTGAGACACATTATAATTAAGTTGTCAAAAGTCAAAGGTAAAGGAAGAATTTTAAGAGCAACAAAAGTAAAGAGAGAAGTTACACACAAGGGAATCCCCATAAGGCTATCAGCAAATTTCTTAACAGAAAGTTTTTAAGACAGGCAAGAATCGGATGACATATTTAAAATACTGAAATAAAATAGCTGTCAGCTAAGAATATAGGTATAGACCTGTCAAAGCTGTCCTTTAGAGACAAGGAGGGATAAAGACTTTCCCAAACAAATAAAGGCTGAGGGAGTTCATTATCACCAGATCTGCCTTATAAGAAATACTGAAGGGAGTCCTTAGAGTAGAAGTAAAAGAATGATAATTAGCATCATAAAGACATAAAAGGTAGCTATATCTCACTGATAACAGTAAATGCGTAGTTAGATTCTGCAATATGCTGAGTAGTGCATTATTCACTTACAATTCATATATGAAAATTTTTTAAATGAGCATAGTAAAAATAATTACAATATTAGTTGCACAGTATTTAAAACATGTAAATTTTAAAAGCAATAGCCAAAAATGTGAGAGGAAGGAGCAATAAAAGTATAAAGTTCATGAATTCTATTGAAGTTGGTTGTCATCAGTTTAAAACAGAGTTTTAAAAAATTAAGACATTTTAGGGGTATCTGGGTGGCTCAGACAGTTAAGCGTCTGCCTTCAGTTCAGATCATTATCCCAGGGTCCTGGGATCCAGCCCATGTCAGGCTCTGTGCTTTTCTCTCTCCCTCTGCCTACCTCTACCCCTGCTTGTGTTCTCTCTCTCTATCAAATAAGTAAATAAATTATTAAAAAAAAAAAAGAAGTAAGATATTTCATGTAAGCCTTGTGGTAACCACAAAGGAAAATCCTGTTGTCATTTTAAAAAATAACACAATAAAGAACTTAGAGCATACTGACACAAAAACATCAAAACACATACAGACAAAGACAGCAGGATAAGAAACAAGAAACAATAGATCTCCAGGAACAACCAGAAATTAATCAACAAAAGACAAAATTTAAGTCCTTATTTACTTATCAATAACTACTTTAAATGTAAACAGATTAAATTCTCTAATTAAAAGACATAGAATGGCTAAATGGATTAAAAAAAAAAAGATCCAACAAGTGATCTGTCTACAAGTGACTCAGTTTAGCCTTAAGGACACACATGGACTGAGAGCAAAGGCAAAAGACATTTCAAGCAAATGGTAACCAAAAAAAAAAAAAAAAAAAAAAAAGCAGGGTTAGCTATATTTATATCAGACAAAATAGATTTTAAATTAAAAATGGGAAAAGGAGACAAACAGAGTCATTATATTATGTTAATGGGACCCAATCCATGAAGAAAACATAACAGTTGTAAATATATGTGCACCCAACACTGGAGCACTTGAACATAGAAAGTGAAAACTAATACAGCTAAAATGAGAAATAAACAGTAATACAATAATAGTTGGACACTTTAATACATCAATTTTGACAACAGATAGATCATCCAGATAAAGAATCAATAAGGAAACAGTAGATTTGAATAACACTATAAACCAAACAGACCCAAAAGATATATAGAGAACAGTCTATACAACAGCAGAATACATTTCTTCTCAAATGCACATGGAACATATTCTATATTAGGATATATCTTGGGCCAAAAAAACAAGTCTTAGCAAATGCAAGGAGACTGAAACTATAACAAGTCTCTTCTCTGACCACAATGGCATTAAACTAGAAATCAATGACCAAAAAAAAAAAAAAAAAAAAAAAACTGGAAATTCATGAATACATGGAAATTAAACAACACTCTCCTGCACAACCACTGGATCAATGAAAAAATTAAAGTGGAAACAAAGTTTCTTGAGAGAAACAATATGTAAACACAATATATCAGAACTTGTGGGATGCAGCAAAAGCAATAATAAAAGGGAAATTCATAGGAATTAAGGTCTACATAGGAAGCAAGAAAGATCCCAAATAAACAACCTAATCATATGCCTTAAGGAACTAGAAAAAGAAGAATAAACTGAGACAAACATAAGCAGAAGAAAGGAAATAATAAGAATTGAAGCAGAAATAAGTGATAGAGAGAAGTGAAAAGCGTTAGAAATGATTAACCAAACTCAGAGTTGGTTCTTTGAAAAGATAAACAAAACTGACAAACCCTAAGTTAAGATAACCAACTTAAAAAAGAGAAATAACTCAAACCAACAAAATTATAAATGAAAAAGTATTTACCCGAAAGATACAGATGTCGTGAAAAGAAGGGCCATCTGTACCCCAATGTTTACAGCAGCAATGGCCACGGTTGCCAAACTATGTAAAGAACCAAGATGCCCTTCAATGGATGAATGGATAAGGAAGATGTGTTCCATATACACTATGGAGTATTATGCCTCCATCAGAAAGGACGAATACCCAACTTTTGTAGCAACATGGACAGGACTCGAAGAGATTATGCTGAGTGAAATAAGTCAAGCAGAGAGAGAGTCAATTATCATATGGTTTCACTTATTTGTAGAGCATAACAAATATCATGGAGGACAAGGGGTGTTAGAGAGGAGAAGGGAGTTGGGGGAAATTGGAAGAGGAGGTGAATCATGAGAGACTATGGACTCTGAAAAACAATTTGAGGGGTTTGAAGCGGCGGGGGGGTGGTAGGTTGGGGTACCAGGTGGTGGGTATTATAGAGGGCATGGATTGCATGGAGCACTGGGTGTGGTGAAAAAATAATGAATACTGTTTTTCTGAAAATAAATAAATTGAAAAAATTTTTAAAAAACAAAAGTAGACTTTACAACTAACACCACAAAAGTTCAAAGGACCTTAAGAGGCTACTATGAATACCAATAAACTGGACAATCTTGATGAGAAAATTCTGAGAAATATATAACTTATCAAGACTAAATCAGGAAGAAATATAAAATCTGAATAGGCAAATTATTAATAAAGAGACTGAATCAGTAACCAAAAATGTCCCAACACAAAAAAGTCCAGGACAATATGTTTTATCAAATATTTAAAGAATTAACATCAATCCTTCTCAAACTCATTGAAAAATATCAAAGAGGAGGAACACTCCCAAAGTCATTTTATGAGACCAGCTTTGTCCTGATACCAAAACCAGAAAAAAAACTTTTTTTCTGTAAAAGAAAACTACAGACCAATATCCCTGATAAAAATAGATGGAAACATTCTCAACAAAATATCAGCAAACTGATGTCATCAGCACACTAAAAGGATCACATGTCATGATCAAGTGGGATTTTTCCCAGGGATGCAAGGATGGTTCAATATATGCAAATCAACCAATGTGATACATTACATTGATAGAATGAAAGAAAATAATCATATGATCATCTCATTAGATGCAGAAAAAGCATTTGAAAAAAATCAACACCCATTCATGATAAAAACTCTTAACAAAGAGTTATTTACATGGTAACTACCAAATAGTACAAGCTCATAGCTAACATCATACTCCATGATGAAATGTAAAAGCTTCCTTTCTAAGATCAGGAACAAAACAAGGGTGACCAGTCTCACCACTCTTATTCAACATCATACTAGAAATCCTAACTAGGTCAATCAGGCAAGAAAAATAAATAAAATTTCAGAAATGGGAAAGAAATAAAATCTTCACACTTTGACATGATAATATATACAGAAAACCCTAAATGCTCAACCAAACCCTGCTAGGTCTAATTAATGAATTCAGTGAAGTTGAAGCACACAAAATTAACATCTAAAAATAAGTAGTGTTTCTATACACAAACAACTAATTTCTGAAAAATAAATAAATAAATCCCATGTATAATAGCATCAAAACCAGTAAAAAATACTTAGGAATAAATTTAACTATGGTGTTGAAGGACCTCTACTCTGAAAACAAGACATTGATTAAAGACAGTAAAAAAGACACAAATAAACAGAAAGATATCCCATGTTCAAGGATTGGAAGAATTAATATTGTTAAAATGTCAATACTACCAAACTTATTTATAGATTCAGTATAACCCATATCAATAGTCCTATGGCATCTTTTACAGCAGTAGAAAAAACACTCTGAAAATATATGAAACCACAAAAGACTCCAAGTAGCCCAAGAACTCCAAAGGAGAAAAAGAACAAACCAGAAGGTATCACACTTAATGATTTTAAGCTATACTATAAAGCTATTGTCATCAAAACAATAATGTACTGAAATAAAAACAAATAGGCCAATGCAACAGAATCAAGAATCTAGATATAAACCCAAACAGCATATACAGTCAGTTAACATTTGACAAAGGAACCAGGAATACTCAATGGAGAAAAGACAATCTTTTCAACAAATGGCACTGGGATAATAAAATATTCACACATAAAAGAATAAAAATGGACCCATATCCTCTACTACTCACAAAAATTAACTCAAAATGGATGAAAGATTTAAACGTAAGACTTGAAATCATGAAAATCCTAGAAGAAAACATAAGAATAAAGTTCTGTCATATGGGTTTTGGTAATGGTTTTTTGGATACCACGTCTAAAGCACAAGCAAATGGACAAAATAAAAAATAAACAAGGAGGGTTACATTAAACTAAAAGTCTTTGTAGAGCAAAAGAAACCATCAACAAAATGAAAATGCAACCTACAAAATGGGAAAAAATATTTGTAAACCATATCGCTGTTTAGGGGTTAATGTCCAAAATATAAAAGGAACTCATACAACTTAATAGTGAACCATGCCACCCAACAAAATAACCCAATTAAAAAATGGAAGAAAGCCCTGAGTACACATTACCCCCAGGAAAAGATACAAAAGATCAACAGGTACATAAAAAGCTGTGCAACACCACTAGTTATTAGGAAAATGCAAGTTAAAACCACAATGAGATTATGTCCCACCCATTAAAATGGTCATCAAAAAGTCAAGAGATAACCAATGCTGTTACAGATGTAGAGAAAAGGGAACCTTGTGCACTGTTGGTAGGAGTGTAAATTGATACAGTAACAATGGAAAACAGTATGAAGAACCCTCAAAAAATTAAAAATAGAACTACCACATATGATCCAGCAATTCCACTTGTAGGAACAGATCCAAAGGAAATGAAAACTTTAACTAAAAAAAAAAAAGAAAAAGATATCTACACCCCATGTTCATAGCAGCATTATTTATAATAGCCAAGATGTGAAAACAACCTAAGTGTCCATCAGTGAGTGAATGGATAAAGAAGTTGTTTTGTACATGTCAGTGAATGTGTTATATGACATAAATATGAACATATATTATTTATTATCATTAATTAATATCACTAATTATTAATATTAGTCATTACTTATATAACATACACTATAATAATGATTAGTTATTATAATTTAAATATTAAATTTATTATCCCCATGCACATGAATATGTGAATAAATATTATTCAGCCATAAAAAATGAGGAAGTCCTACCATTCATAACATCATGGATGGACCTTGAAGGCATTATGTTAAGTGAAATAAGTCTGACAGAGAAAGATAAATACTGTGTGATCTCACTTATATGTGGAATCTAAAAAAAAAATATCAAAGTCATGAAAAAGACATGAGACTTGCGATCACCAGAGGTGGAGGATGGGGGAGGGGGAAATGGAGAAAGGTGGTCAGAAAATATAAACTGCCAGTCATGAGATCAGTAAGTACTAGGGATATAATGTACACCATGATGACTATAGCTAACACTGATGTATGACATATAGGAACACTAATAGAGTAAATCCTATGAGTTCTCATTAGATTTAATATTTTTAAATGGTTGTTAGAAATAAAAAGAAGAATATCTCCTAACACATGAGAATTGTTTGAAATTCAGCTTCTGGGGCACCTGGCTGGCTCAGTCAGTTAAGCATCCGCCTTCATCTCAGGTCATGAGCCCAGGGTCTGGGATCAAACCCCATATTGGGCTCCCTGCTCGGCAAGGAGCTTGCTTCTCCCTTTCCTTTTTTTTTTTTTTTTTTTTTTAAAGATTTTATTTGCTTATTTGACAGAGATCACAAGTAGGCAAAGAGGCAGGCAAAGAGAGAGAGAGGAGGAAGCAGGCTCCCTGTGAGCAGAGAGCCTGATGTGGAGCTCGATCTCAGAACCCAGAGATCATGATATGAGCCGAAGGCAGAGGGCCTTTAACCCACTGAGCCACCCAGGCGCCCCTGCTTCTCCATTTCTGTTTCCCTCTGCCCCTCCTCATGTTCTCTCTCTTATACTCTCTCTCTCAAATAAATAAATACAAAATCTTAAAAAAAAAAAAAAGAAAGAAAGAAAGAAAGAAATTCAGCTTCCAGTATCCATGAATAAAGCTTTAGTGGAATACAGTCATGCTTGTTCACTGAAGTCTTGTCTATGGTTACTATCTCACTGCACTGATAGAGTTAAGCAGCTGTGGTGTAGATCATTTAGTCCCCAAAGCCAAAAATATTTACTATCTAGCCCTTTATAGAAACAGTTTGTGGACTCGTTTTAAAGCGTTAAGTTTTAGGATGGTTTGCCTACCACAATAGGTAACTAAGATTTTAAAATTTTAATCCCATTTAAAAATTTTTAATTTATACACTATGCTTTATAGGTTTATCTATGCTTATATTTCTAAATTTATCACTACTTTTTAAAATATTTCATTGTAGCTGACTTTTCTTTGTTGAAACTTACTAAGATTTTTTTCTCTGTGACCTGGTCTAGAAATGTAAATGTTCCATAGACATCAGAAATGACCGTGCTCTCTGTTAGCTGGGTATGCAATATGACATTCAATATACTAAATACGTCCTCTTTTCCCTTTTTTTAATCTGTTTTAGAAAAGAGCATGTTAATTAATATAAAAACAATTATTTTTCTCACAATTTCTAACTTTATACTCGTTCTTTCTATATTTTAGAGTATATTTCTAAATCCTGACGTGTTTAAAAATAGCTTGGAACAATCAATTACTCTTATTTCACAGATATAGTACATATCAGTGACCACCAGAGAGGGTCAACCCTGGGGCCATGAAGATCCAGGCCAGCACTCTGATTTTCCCTTTTTTCTTTCCCTTCATTAAATTGAACAGAGTACTGAGACTTAAATAAACTCAGACATTCCAATGTCTGGATTTTTCTTTCCAAAGTTAGCAAATGAGAAAAAGAAAAACAATTCACAATAGAGGGAAGAAAAATCATTAAGAACGGAAAATGTAAATTTTTTAAATTCAGAGACTAAAAGTTGCGTGTGTCTCTGCATGTGTGTTTGTAAATGTGGGGTGCGGAATGTACACTTATTTTCTTTTCCTGGACAGTATTATCCTTAAGAGAACATTTATACTCAGAGAAAAGAGGAAAAAGCCACTATTCTGTGAGTACTATGGAAAAGGCATTGATAATCAGATTTCCAATGTAAGCCTCACCAAAGAGCTGTGTGTTATTGGCCAAAACATGTGCAACTGGAAGTAAGGTAGGTTTAGTCTGACATCGGGGAGCAGTGAGCAGCTTGCCAGGACTACTGTAGACTGTCCAGGTGAAGCTGGTCATCAGGGAAATGGTCCGGGATGCAGGACAGCTGGTGGAAATCAAGACTCAGCAGGGATGTCAGCTGTCAGCACTAGGGGAGAGGTGGAGTCAGCCCTTACTAGAAACATCAGTTAACGTAAGATCAAAGACCAGAGGAAGGCCTACGCTAGAGCTCCAAAGCTCAGAGGAGATAAGAACAGAATGCAAGCAGGGGCAAAGGAGTTGCCGAACAGAACTCTGTCTGCGTCTGCGCCGAAGGCAGGCAGGAAATCGGGCAGGGCAGGGACAAGTCTGCAGTCTGAAGAGCAAACCAGAGTGTCAAGAGACAGAATCAAACTCCAAATTCTCTGTCCAGTTCGAAAGTCAAGAGCAAAACAGGGTCAGCCAGAAAAGTCTGGAGAACTGTGCCTACATCCTCCCAAAAGGAAGGCCTTCTGCGTTAGCTTTGAGTCTCCCACCAGATTGCACGGAGCCTCTAGCCATGATGCTGTTAAATTCTAGTTCTTACTCTTAGGAAGGGTTAAGTCCAACGGTGTCTGAAGCTCTATCCAGCTCCCCAAGTGTTTAGGACTCTAACATTCTATAAATCCAAAACTATACATTAAGTTCCAATGGAGAAATGAGCATATTAAATATTTTATCCAGGGAAATGGCGCTTACTGGACTCCCTCCCACCACCATTGCCCCCCTCCCCCCCCCCAGCTGCCCCAACACATACATATAAATAAATATCCCACCACTACCATCTAATTCTTTCTACTAAAAGGCAGCCTGGAATGGTTTATGGCCCTCCTGGAAAGAAAAAAAAAAAAATGGGGGAGCAGGGAGGAGGGAGATGACCTTCCATTTCATCCTGACTCACTTAAAGACATCACTTGATTCTCAGTCACAAAGAATTCTCTTAACAGGGTGGAAAGCTCCCTGGTCACGAGAAGCTTGTTTAGAGTTGCAGTAGTTCCCCTTGCATCCTGTAAGCCAAAAGGATACATTCCAGGGCTGTGTTTCTTTCATTATTTTTCCCTCCAGGCTGATTTTATAGTAACAACACATAGCCACTTAAACCTATCTCCAAAGAACTAACATCCAGAAAATGTACCACATAAAATATAGACATTTTACAAGGAACCATCTATTAGCTGATAATGGCCGAGCTGCCATGGAGTACGTAAAAAAACAAATCACCAAAACATCAGATCCATTTATCCCAAACAGCCCTCTGCAGTGAATGCCAGATAAACCTACAAGAATGGGATTCAAAGCATTATAAGAGGTCAGGAGGGAGGTTGCAATAAACTAAACATGTAGGTTGAGGATATACATAAATCACATGCAATGCAGCCTCATAAGGTACTAATAGAAGTAAAGGGGGGTGGGGCGGGAGGGGTCGGGGGTGGGAGAGGCTAGCAGGAAGATTTTAAAGTGTGATCATTATGGGAAAGAGAATATTAGACCAACCAAAGAGTGTCAGAGGGAGCAAGCAATAAGTTTCTCTACATATATTAAAAACATGCAGACATAGGAGAGTCGATGGTTACCAGGTTTAGAGAGGGGAGGAATGAATCAGAGTTAAAAGAGACTGCCCCAGCCTCCCAGGCCTGGCAGAAGAATCAGCAGGGGGAGCGGGATCCCTGGGGCTCCCTGACCGTGACCGCTCTCCACCTTTCCCTCTGCTCTTTGCCTCCCTTGGGCAGTCTGAGCTTTAAAGATTTCTCTGCTTTCTCCATATTTCTCTGAAGAGGAAGTCTGAGAAAACTTACTTACGTTAAGGAATGAGAGTGCTCAGTGGGGAGTCCCCTGGAGATTCTCTCCCTCTCCCTCAGCACCCCCCTCACTAAAATAAATCTTAAAAAAAAAAAATCTATAATTGCCCAACCCCTGAAATCAGCAAACTATGTATAAGGGAGGGTTATATTCCGTGGAATAGAGGACCTTTCCTGTCCTTCTAAATTCTATCACATAGGTGGGCACTGATAAAATCCTCCCTTGTTCTCTAAGCAAACGACTTATTCAGTGAAGCCTCTATGCAAATAAGGGAAAGGAAGGTGATACATAATTTCCATTTGTAAATTCATGTTAAAACAACTCAAACTATAAAAGATGGGATAAGGCTAGGAAACTAGAGCCAGGAAAGGAAGACAAGAGAAGCACTAAAATAGGGATTTAAAAAGCCGGGAAGAGGAAGGAGTTAATCATATCTGCTGGAAATTAAATATACAGTAGAGTTGACCCTTAAACAGCACACAGGCTAGGGGCACCTGGGGGGCTCAGTGGGTTAAGCATCGGCCTTCACCTCAGGTCATGATCCCAGGACCCTGGGATCAAGCTCTGCATCGGGCTCTCTGCTCAGGTGGGGAGACTCACTCTTTGGCTCTCTTCCTTTGCCCTTTACTCTCTCTTTCTCAATCTTAAATAAATAAATAAATAAACAAACAAACGAATGAATGAACAGCACAGAGGTTAGGGGCACCAATCCCTTACACCGCTGAAAATTTGTGTGTAACTTTTGACTTCCCTAATTTTTTAAAAAATATTTAATTTATTTATTTATTTGACAGAGAGAGAGAGAGATCACAGGTAGACAGAGAAAGAGGGGGAAGCAGGCTCCCTGCTGAGCAGAGAGCCTGATATGGGGCTTGACCCCAGAATCCTGAGATCATGACCTGAGCCGAAGGCAGAGGCTTAACCCACTGAGCCACCCAGGTGCCCCTTGACTTCCCTAAATTTAACCACTAACAGCCTACAGTAGACCAGAAGCCTCACTGATAAGATGAACAGTCAATTAATACATATTCTGTATGTTACAATGTGTTAGATACTGCATTCTTACAAGAAAGTAAGCTAGATAAAACGTTATTAGGAAAATCATAAGAAAGAGAAAGTACATTTACATTCCTGTCCTATATTTACCAGAAAAAAATGCATGCAAACCTGTGCAATTCAAACCCATTATGCTCAAGGGTCAACTATAGCTTCATTTTTTAGTAAGAATAAAAATTAAGAAAATTCAGATATGGTTTAGCAGAAAATTAAATTCAACAGCTTTCAGGAAGATCAAAAATATCCACTAAAACTTTGTAAAACTTAACTGTAAAAATGACACAGGGAAACCCATGGGTATATTTTACTTCCCAGTTCAAAGGCCCTGGCTGAAGCTTTTCATACAGGCTATTAACACTGCATAGCAACTAAGGAACACAAAATGTTTCATTCTTTATGAGGGTACAGCCACAAATGCAAGGAATAATTTAAGTGGAGTGTTCACAAGTTCCAAATTCATTGCCCACACTGAGAAACAAGTGTCTCTTGAAAGGGAATAGGCTATGAGGCATTAAGGTCCACTTTTGGTTTAAAAAAACAAAGCAGTATTAATAGCATTTATTAAGAATGCTGTACAAAGTTAAATGTATCCCAAGTCTTGTGAGCTATTTTTAATATTTCAAAATCATTTATTTAGCTACAATAAGGCCACACAGGCCAACTACACAATATCATGCTTTCCTGTTGCTGGAATAAATTAATACAATAATACTCATTATATCATTCTAACCAGGATTTGACTGGCAGTTCCACAGAACTTTACTAAATAAAAACTGTGGAACTCACGAACTCTTTACAGCTAGGGAGAGAAAAATTTCTCAAAACTAGGGGTTTCAATCCTTTTTATGAAAAAAGATACAGGAGAAATTTGGCGGTAAAAAAAAAAAATTGGAGAACTGTAATTTAGGATGTTGAGGGATTGAGATTTCCCTAAAATAGAATGAGCTCTGCTGTGTGCTGAGTGTTGTGAAGTCGCTTTCATGTGCGTTCTGGATTTTAATTCTCAGGATGACGCAGGAATTGTTATGCACATCGTATACACATAAGGACCTGAGGCTCAGAGGTATCAGGGCACAAGCTCAAGGCCACAGAGTTAGTCAGTGGAAGGCTCCTGCCTCACATTCAGTCCTTCACGGACTCCAATTCACTAACTAAAAGAACATTTCTTTTTTTTTTTTTTTTTTTTTATTGATTTGACAAAGAGACAGAGAGAGAGAGAACACAAGCAGGGGGAGTGGAAGAGGGGGAAGCAGGCTTCCCACTAAGCAGAGAGCCCAATGCGGGGCTCGATCCAAGGACCCTGGGATCACGACCTGAGCTGAAGGCAGAGGCTTAATGACTGAGTCACCCAGGCGCCCCAAAAACATTTCTTTTCTGAGTGCTGGAAACCCAAAGAGACATTAGAAATAAAAATGAAAAAATCAGAAAAGGTATCGTCTCTTATGGTGTGTCAGTGTAGATTCATCAATTGCAACAGATGTCCCTCTCTGGTGGGGGCAGATGGGGGCGGGGGTCACATGGAAACGCTCTGTACCTTCCTCTCATTAGTGCTGTGAACCTAAACTGGCTCTAAAAACACAGTCTTTAAATAAGAAATTAAGAAATTTCAAGATTATCTAAGAGATTTAGAAATTGACCACCTTGTCAAGGAGGACAACAGATGATAGTTAAGGACAAAGATGCTTGGACGCAGCGGTGTGAGAGGGGCTGCTTACAACAGACAAGTGAGGCAGGAAAAGCTCTGAATTTTGAGCTCATTTTTTTAAAGATTTTGTTTATTTATTTTACAGACAGAGGGAGAGATCACAAGCAGGCAGAGCAGCAGGCAGAAAGAGGGGGGAAGCAGGTTCCCTGCTGAGCAGAGAGCCGATGTGGGGCTTGATCTCAAGACCCTGAGATCATGACCTGAGCCAAAGGCAGAGGCTTTAACCCACTGAGCCACCCAGGCGCCCATACTGTGAGCTCATTTTGAAGGTAGCAGCCAGGGAGACAAAGAAATTATATCCTTTAGTGAAAAGCAATGAGCATATGGGAAGACACAGAGGGTTAAAACACCAGGCCACATTATGAGGTGCAGCAAGGTGGCAGGTGATTACATGTGGCAAGGTAAATAGTTTGGGGCACCGGCATGACGCAATCCAATTCTTGGTTTCGGCTTAGGTCGTGATCTCAAGGTCGTGGGGTTGACCGCTCAGTGTGGAGCTGGCTTGAGACTCTCTCTCTCTCCTTCTCCCTCTGTCCCTCTGCCTCACCTCTCTAAAATGAATAAATAAATCTTTAAAAAAAAAAAAGGGGGGAGGGCCTGGGTGGCTCAGTGGTTTAAAGCCTCTGCCTTTGGCTTGTATCATTATCCCAAGGTTCTGGGATCAAGCCCCACATTAGGTTCTCTGCTCAGCAGGGAGCCTACTTCCTCCTCTCTCTCCGCCTGCCTCTCTGCCTACTTGTGATCTGTCAAATAAATAAATAAAATCTTTAACAAAAAAAATTAACATTATCTTTAGGCACCGCTGACATTACAGTCCTTCCTTCTCTCAACAGCAAAAAAAAAGGCTCCAGGTCCAGCTCTCCAATATTCTGAACAAGCCAATTAAAAATAATTTGACACCAAGTTTTGGAAGTGATTAGTTAAGATGCGGCTCATTAATAAACTTTGAGTTCAACAAATATTTGTTTAGCACTTCTGTTTAGAGGACCCTGAACTACAGCACTTAATTTCACAGCATTTTCATACTGTAAACTCTGAAAATAAGTAAATATTCAATTACATACCAGAATCTTAAGAAAAATCAGATCATTCAAAATCAAAAATACTATTTCACCTAAGTAACTGCCACAGCATTTTAAAAGGAAAATTTATCTTACACTGTTAATTTTTACTTATATCCTCTTACTGTAACCAACTTTTTAATAATTGGCATTCACTTGCTGAACACATGTAGCATTTTTCAAAAAGCAATCTAAAAGTTGTCATCAGTTTCTTTCTAAGCTGCTTTATTTTATATGTCATTTATATATGACTTACTGTGTTTTCTCCCGAGGAAATTACACTCTGTCCATTTCCTCCTTTGTGGTATCTTTTTTCCTCCACCTACTTCTCTTTGTCCTTTAAGACTCATCTGAGGTGGTACCACCTCCAGGAAGCCTTCCTTGACTTGCCTACATTGAGGTAGCTGCCCCTTCTCTGTGCTCTCGGCACCCTATATGTTTACCGTGGCACTTAGCACGCACTACTTAAACCACTGCTTTACTTGTTTATTTTCCTAATTAGATCATGAACTCCTCAAGAGCCCAGATCTCTCCCTCCATCCCTATAGCTGCAGGACAAGTGCACATGGTCAGTGGCCAGTAATGGGGAAGAAAGGAAGAGAGAGAAAGAAAATGAATTGTATGTCTATTTTCTCCATCATTTCTCACTTCCTTCCTCCTCATTCCATGTCTTCCTATTATTTTTCCCCAACTCCCAACACTATATCTTTATCCTTCTCTTCTTGGTTTCAACGCACACCAGATTTTCAATCTCTCCCTTGAGGTCCTTACGTCTGCAAAACTGTGATCCAGGGCGTGAGTAGCACAGGCTTAGGAGACGCTGCTCCTTGGCACTGCAAAGAAGGGGCTTGTTTTAATGGGCCCTGGATTAGTCTCTATTCTATCTCTTTGGTGTTCTAGCTGGGGACTTTTAACATGCTTCAGCTTTGCATAGTTTTCAGCCTTCGCAGCTGGGTAAACAGACTTTCTGCAACACCCTGGATAAAATGGCAAGCTCATGGGAAAAGTCTTCACCTTTAAATTAAAAAAAAAAAAAAACTTGTTCACGGCCACTGTTGGGGAATAGTAACACCTGAGAGCACCTGAGGGGAACTATGTGTGTGCTGGCTGCAGACAACTAAGCTGATGACAAAAACATGCGGCTGCCTTCCTGAGTGAGCCTGGCGGCTCTCAGAGTGGAGCATCAGACCACACTTAGCAAGAATAACAGAAAAGTGAGGGAAGTGACTGACATTTCTGGTAGGTTATCCAACAAAGTCTATAGATTTCATAGGAGAATACCAAGCTGACTGTAGTTAACAGTGCTGTATATTTGAAAGTTGCTAAGAGAGTACATTTTAAAACTTCTCATCACAAGAAAAACAAATGTGTAACTATGTGAGGTGATGGATATTAAGTGATGGTGATGACCATTTTGCAATATATACAAATATCAAATCATTATGTTGTACATGTTAAATTATACAATGTCGTATATCAAGGGTGTCTCAATAAAACTGGAAAAAATGTGTCTTCATGGGCACCTGGGTGGCTCAGTCGGTTAAGCATCTGCCTTTGGCTCAAGTCATGATCTCAGGGTCCTGGGATCAAGCCCCGCATTGGGCTCTCTGCTCTGCAGGGAGCCTTCATGCCCCTTTCCCTCTGTGCTCTCTCTCTCTCTCTCAAATAAATAAAATCTTTTTTTTTTTTAAGCGGGGGGGGGCGCCTGGGTGGCTCAGTGGGTTAAGCCGCGGCCTTCGGCTCAGGTCATGATCTCGGGGTCCTGGGATCGAGTCCTGCATTGGGCTCTCTGCTCAGCGGAGAGCCTGCTTCCCTTTCTCTCTCTCTGCCTGCCTCTCTGACTACTTGTGATTTCTCTATGTCAAATAAATAAATAATCTTAAAAAAAAAAAAGTCTTCAGGCTAAATAGAAAATAGTGGTTGCTGAGAAACAAACTCACCTTATGATGAAAATAATTCCTTTATTTCACAAGTTTAAGAAACTACTTTACTATAAAGTCTATCATAACTTTTATAACATGATTTCCTGGTCACCTCCCCTCTCTCTCCCTAGACCTTCTTACCTGCCCCACCAATCCCCTCCTTAACCCCTCTGCCATCCACTCCCTTTCCCTGGACCCAACTCTCTCTCTCTCTCTCTCTCTCTCTCTCTCTCTCTCTCTCTCATCCCACCTCCCCCCACTCTTCCTTTGAATCACTGAGCTCCAGGCTCATTGTCCTCCTTGCTACTCCTTAAACTCCCACCCACACACCTGCTGCCTAAAAAGCTTCTCCCAGTTATCTGCAGGCCCTTTCCCTCACCTCCTTCCAGACTCTGCTCAAATGTCACTTTATCAGAGAGGCCCTCCCTGACCAGCTTAAATGGAACAGCCAGTCTCACAACCAACTTTTGCCACTCCTCATTTTCCTTCCCTGCATTATTTGTCACCAGCTTAGTTTGTCTCATTTATTTTTCTATTCCCAGTGCTCAGTAAATAGTTATTGAGGAAATAAATAAAGACAGAGTAACATTTCAGGTAGCACTTTAGGGAGGCGATAGGACCTATGGGGGGAAAAAAAGTAGCCTTTTGAATTCTAACTATTCACTACATATGGAACCTTGAAACTAACCTCCCTACACTACAGAATATTCATCAGTAAAGCGGAAATAACAATGCTCCTCTGGTAAGTCAAGGCATCTAATAAATGCTGGTTCTTCCCCTTTCTTTCTGCCTGCCTTCTTTCTGCAGCTGGACCTCAGTGTACCTGTGATTCACAGGTCTTGAGACAGCTGTCCAGTGAAAGGAACAGTGTGTTCCACACACGTGGAACAGACCACCCGCAGAAGGTAAAGCAGATCCTGTGTGGGTTGGATAAAGGGTAGGCTGGTGCTGAGTCAGCGGGCAAGGAGGACTTCTTTTCTGAAAGTGTTGTCTTCTGGCCGGGACCCCAAATAGAGACATCTGAGGATGGTTTCCTGAAACTATAGGACAGACCCAGAGGCACGACTGTGTTCAGGATAATAAGAAGTCTGGGAAGCATGCCAGATAGAGAACAAAAGACATAGAATGGGAGTGCGGCCCTAGCAGGGACTTTAGGCTGAGAAAAAGGTGGAAAGAAAAGATCATGTCAGGCTGTGGAAGACCATGATGTCAGACTAAAAAGACCAGATTTAATCCGATAATCAAGAGCCACTAAACATTTTGAATATTCCATAGAAAACATGGAATCATCTCGTGAAACGATACACATTTGCACTTTCACAGAGGCTTCTGATTTCTAAATGCCGAGCACTGAAAGGTACTGATGAATCCAGTGACGTTTGCTCAGGAAAACGAAGGACAGGGTTGTAGATGGGAACAAATCGCATCCTAATCTCCCCTGCTCATCACTGTTGGATCCTCCAGGCAGAAGAGACTTGAGCTGGCAGAGAGGGAAGAACTGCAGACCCCAGGAGAGCACCAAAAACCAACAACACGCACAGGCTCCCTGTGGTCTGCGTTTGAACAGCAGGACCCAGGGCAGTATGACTTCCCCTCTAAGTTTCCTCTCTTCAGGCTACCCCTCGTCTCTACCATGGGATTCGATTCCTTATTCCTTGTTACATTCTAATTAAGACATAAGAACCTGAAGGGTTCCAAAATGATGAAATTTCCACTCCTATGTCTAGAACAGGAGAAAGAAAAAGGCAACAAATTACTTTATTCACCCCAAAGAGAGAAAATAGAAGTTAATGTGTTACAGATGCCACTAGAAGTCTCTCCACAGCGGAATTCTAGGACAGAAGCTAGCCAGGAATAAATGTTTGAGGGCCTCGGACACTAAAAACTTAACTTTGTGGTTCCTGAAGTTATAAAAGGGCCAGCATCTAAAGAACAAGATGACACTTGTATCTGCCAAGGTTTCGGATTTTTCTTGGGTCCACTCTTCTCACAGCATGGATGTGATTTATTTAGACTATCAAAGAGCTTTTGATAAGGCTCTCACAAATGCCTATTATTGAAACTGGGTAACCATGGTGTGAAAGGAAAAAGTCCTATCAGTGAATTAAATGGATTAAAAACTGCTGGAGAGGCAAAGAGGCAAGAAGCAGAAATAAATGGCCAATTCTCATGTGGGGAAAGGTTAATGATCGAGGGCTCTTAGGCTCTGTGGGGGAATCAGACTGATACTTCACCAACGACCAAGACAGGGGAGCCCCATGCCATGTTCTCCAAGCATCAGCCCCACACAGAGCCCCCATTGATCAAAGAGTCTGGGGCATAAGGAAGAGATGCAAGCAGTCCAGGGAAGGGTAAATAGGTAAGGAACGTTGTTGATTCACCCAGAGATGCCCCAATCCCAGGCGGACAGAAATAAAATTATAGTAGCAGAATTTTATTGTCTCAGAACTTTGAAACACACTACGGAGAAAGACAAGGGCTCTTTCAAAAGACAAGACCAGACATTGGAACAAAAGTACTTCATTTATGGGCATGATGAAGGGGGGAAATGTTCCACACTGAAGAACAGCTCATGTGGGCATTTAGATCTGCAAAAAAAAAAAAAGCAATGCCTACTCTATACGGAGAAGTTTAGACATACACAAAAGTGAAGCAGGTAGGAAAGATTAGAATTAGCACCTTTTTTTTTCTTTTTCAACATTTCCTTAGCAATTCAGGGTCTCTTCTGGCTTCATACAAATTTTAGGATTGTTTGCTTCCAGCCCTTTGAAAAATGCCTGTGGAATTTTGATCGGAATGGCACTGAAAGTATAGATGGCTCTGGGCAGTATAGACATTTTAACAATGTTTATTATTTCGATCCATGAGCATGGCATGGTCTTCTATCTTTTTTGTCTTCTTCAATTTCTTTCATGAGTGTTCTGTAGTTCCTCGAATACAGATCCTTGACTCTTTGGTTAGGTTTATTCCCAGGTATCTTACGGTTCTTGGTGCTATAGTAAATGGAATCAATTCTCTAATTTCCCTTTCTATATTTTCATTGTTAGTGTGTAAGAAAGCAACTGATTTCTGTACATTGATTTTGTATCCTGCCACATTACTGAATTGCTATATGAGTTCTAGTAGTTTGGCAGTGGAGTCTTGGGTTTTCCATAGAAAGTATCATGTCATCTGTGAAGAGAGAGAGTTTGACTTCTTCTTTGCCAATTTGAATACATTTTATTTCTTTTTGTTGTCTGATTGCTGTTGCTAGGACTTCTAATACTAAGTTGAACAAGAGTGGTGAGAGTGGGCATCCTTGTCGTGTTCCTGATCTCAAAGGGAAGGCTGTCAGCTTTTCCCCATTGAGGATGATACTCACTGTGGGTTTCTCATAGATAGATTTTATGAAGTTGAGGAATGTTCCCTCTATCCCTATACTTTGAATTGTTTTAATCAGAAATGGATGCCGTATCTTGTCAAATGCTTTTTCTGCATCAGTTGAAGGGACCTGACTTCAAGCTTTACTATAAAGCTGTGATTACCAAGACAGCATGGTACTAGCACAAAAACAGACACATAGACCAGTGGAACAGAGTAGAGAGCTCAGATATGGACCCGCAACTCTATGGTCAAATAATCTTCAACAAAGCAGGAAAAAATATACAGTGGAAAAAATAACTTCAATAAATGGTGCTGGGAAAGTTGGACAGCTATGCATAGAAGAATGAAACTCGACCATTCTCTTACACCATACACAAAGATAAACTCGAAATGGATAAAAGACCTCAATGTGAGGCAGGAATCTATCAAAATCCCAGAGGAGAACATAGGCAGTAACCTCTTTGATATCGGCCACAGCAACTTCTTTCAAGATATGTCTCCAAAGGCAAAGGAAACAAAAGTGAAAATGAACTTTTGGGACATCATCAAGATCAAAAGCTTCTGCACAGCAAAGGAAACAGTCAACAAGACAAAGAGGCAACCCATGGAATGGGAGAAGATATTTGCAAACGACACCACAGACAAAGGGCTGATACCTGAGATCTATAAAGAACTCCTCAAACTCAACACGCACAAAACAAATAATCACATCAAAAAATGGGCAGAAGACATGAACAGACACTTCTCCAAAGAAGATATACAAATGGCTAACAGACACATGAAAAAATGTTCATCATCATTAGCCATCAGGGAGATTCAAATCAAAACCATATTGAGATACCACCTTACACCAGTTAGAATGGCCAGTTAACAAGACAGTAAACCACATGTGGTGAAGAGGTTGTGGATCAAGGGGAACCCTCTTATACTGTTGGTGGGAATGCAAGTTGGTGCAGCCACTTTGGAAAACAGTGTGGAGATTCCTTAAGAAATTAAAAATAGAGCTTCCCTATGACCCTGCAATGGCACTACTGGGTATTCACCCCAAAGATACAGATGTAGTGGAAAAAACGGCCATCTGTACCCCAAAGTTCACAATGTGGCAATGGCCACAGTCACCAAACTGTGGAAAGAACCAAGATGCCCTTCAACGGATGAATGGATAAAGAAGATATGGTCCATATATATACAATGGAGTATTATGCCTCCATCAGAAAGAATGAATATCCAACTCTTATATCAATATGGACGGGAATGGAGGAGATTATGCTGAATGAAATAAGTCAAGCAGAGAAAGTCAGTTATCATATGGTTTCACTTACTTGTGTAGCATAAGGAATAACATGGAGGACTTTGGGAGATAGAGAGGATAAATGAGTTGGGGGAAATCAGAGGGGGAGACAAGCCATGAGAAACTGTGGACTCTGAGAAACAAACTGAGGGTTTTGGAGGGGAGGGAGGTGGGGGTTGGGTGAGCCTGGTGGTGGGTATTAAGGAGGGCACGTATTACATGGAGCACTGGGTGTGGTGCATAAACAATGAATTCTGAAACACTGAAAAGAAGTAAAATAAAATGAAAAAAAAAGGACATATTAAAAATCACAATGAATTTTGAAAGACTGAAACAAAAATAAAATGAAATAAAATAATATTAAAAGAATTAGCACCTTTTTCTGAGAGAAAGTTGAAAGATTTGATGCAGGTTTTAACAAAAGTATAACATGTCATGTACGGAATAATCTGGAAATCAAAAAAATCTGATTAATATTAATCCCTTGTGACCCATAACTCAATCTGGCATTTTCAAAACATCATCATGACAAACTTCCCAAGAGAACTTTCGACTTAACCTTTCTTTGTCTCCTTTTCTTCATCTGTAAAATGGGAATAGAATTTACCTCACAGGATAACTGTAAGGGTTAAATGGGATAGTCTATGTAGAGCATTTAAAGGTTAAAAAAAAAAAGTTAAATTATTTTTATTAGTATTGTTGTTATTAGTATTTACAATAGACTAAACCCAAACACACATGCTATAGAGAAGAGATCTATTTCAAGCCATTGTGATTTTCTTATCGGTATCATTCTTACGAGTCAGTACTCATTAAGACACGTAAAGTACTTTCAAATAAAGAACAGAAAACATAGCTTTGAAATATCTTTCCACTAACCCGTTCTGCGAAATGGAAGAGAATTACAAATTAATCTAAAAAAGGCAAAAAAGAACATACACATAAATACGCACACAGACACAAACCAGGCAAATGCTAAGGACATATTTATTCTTAAATGTACCAAGAGTAGATCCAAGCTTACCGTGCAGACAGTATTTTGATAAGCTCTTTTCTATTCTGTACACGAAGGTGGTTAGTTTTATACTTGGAGTCATCAATTAGTTCGGGCAAATTCAAGATCTAAAAAGGAAAAATAATTTTAATGCATAATTCACAATTTTTCATGTACCTGCCTGTGAGTGTTCCAGGCTTACCAACATGCTCCCCGGGATCCTTCCTTGCTGACCTTTACACTTCCAGACAAAGGCAAATAGAGCAACAAAGGAACAGAGATGGAAGGATCATGCAAGCAGGGCAGGAGATGCTGGGACTAACTTTGTCACTTATGAGAAGTTTGGGCTACATTTAGGTATGTGCCTACAGATGGGAGCACAGAAAAAAAGTTATCAGATCCTCACAATAAGTCTTGTCTAGAGAGAGTAGGTACAGAGAGACAAAACCTGATAGAACTGACCTAGTTCCGAGAGCCAATATCGTAACTACATATCCGCACTTACGTGAAGCCCAGAATCAACATAAATCTTGTAGGTACGTCCACTTATTTGTTCCACACGTAAATAAAATAATATTATTCGTCCCAGAAGCCCTATCCAGGATGTTGTACAAGGTGCTAAAATAAAGGAAAAGCACATACATTTGCCCCAAATGTTCGCCATTAAAACAATGTCAAATTAAAAGATATTCTTCCTATAGAAGTGTCACTATTTTTCTTTACTATGTCTCCCTGAAGGAATAACAAATAGAAATGCTTTTATATACTTCCTCTTTTGCTCCTCCTCAATAAAGGGAAAATCTATCTTGCAAGTCCCTTTGGACATCTTGCAATTTTAACGAGACCATAATGAAAGTACCAAGTGGATTTGGGATGGAAAAGAAGTTTTTATAAAGAATGTGTGGAGGCAGTGTTTGGCAGTTGTGTTGGAAAGTCAGAAGGAGCATTTATGGGCTCGGGGCAGGCCATGGGGCCAACAGAAAGCTTCGCTACCTTGAGTAATGTATTTGCTTGAAATATAAACATGTAATGGTTTCATTTGTTTCCCATAGTTTAAATACAACCAATCCATTAATCATCTCACAAAGGACAGAGAAGTGAAGAAGTTTCCCTGGAGTAAAGAGAGCATCTCCACTCTGTCCTTTCTCTTTTGCGGGCTTCACTTCCTCGTTTCCTTGAGGAATAATAAAGACAACATTACTCCCCCAGATTTTAAAAAGCAACACCACATAGAGCGGCTTTCCTAAAAACCTCCGTGTCACCCCAGCTGATTTCATGACTTCAGAAGCAGCCACCAGGCTTGTACGGGTATGGAAACCCGCCCTCCCCTCTCTAGGAGTGAATAAGTCATTTCCGGAAGAAGCAAGTGCCTTCCCCAAATCACAGGTTAAACCTGGAAATCTGGCCTCACCCAGAAATAATGTAAGCTGCATAAAAAGCTGCTCAGTCATTGTACTCAGTGGTAACCAGGATGCCCTCGGATGCTGTTCTCTGAATTTGACTCATCGGACCTCTTTTCTCTGAGCAAGTTGGTATGAAACAGTGAGTCAAGGTAATTATGGTTCTGTCCTTAGCCATGCTGCCTTTCACAGTGTTTCTAGAGAGACTGCTTCCAGTGCTGTGATCACAACCAGCCCTTACGAGCTTGAGGAAGCATCGCCTGGGCGAATGAAGCAATGTCAGCGAAAGTGCCTGACATACTGAGCAGCAAATACATGTGATGTAGTCCAACGAGGTACTATTTCCCCCCAAAGAAATAATGAAGTGTGGGCTTATTGAGGAAGGACGGGAAAGAGGGAGGAAAGGAAGGAGAGGAAGAATGTCTTTAATGAAACTTCATTTCCTATGAACGTTTCTACTAGACGTAGAGTTCTGGGTGGACCGTTTGGTGCCAGGTGGCTCTGGGCTCCCAGTTTCTGACAAAAAGTCTGCAGTCAGCTGAGGCTGTGTTTCCCCACAGGTAACCTATTACTTTCCTCCAGGTGCTTTCAAAACCTTTTCCTTGGTCCTTCATTTTCAGTGGGAAGACTTGGGTATGTTTAGGCATGGATTTACTTGGGTTTATCTTATTTGGGGTTTGCTGAAATTGTGAAATCTGTAGGTTTTTATCTTTCACCAAGTTTGGGAAGTTTTCAGCAACTATGTCTTCAAATATTTCCTCAGCATGTATTCTTCATCCTGGGATTACAATGAGGGGCTCCTCCTGGGATTACAATGATATCAGTGTTAGACTTTTCGTTACCAACCTGAAGGCTCCTGAAAATCTGTTCTTTCTTTCTTCCATTTCTTGGGGGAGGGGACCATCTTTTTTTCTCTTTCTCTCTGTTGTTCCAGATTGAATAATTTCTATTTACCTATTCTAAGTTCCTTGGCTTAGTTCCGTTGTGTTACTGGGCTCATCTGGTGAGGGGTTTCTTTTTTTTATTTGGTGGTCATATTGTTCGTTTCTCCAGTTTCTAGCTGGTTCTTCTTCCTACCTTCTTTTTCTCTGCTGGACATTTCTCCTTTCCCATTTATTTCAACAGTGTCTGTGATGCCTGTTGGAGCATTTTTATAATAGCTGTTTTAAAGTCTTTGTAAGTTAATTCCAACATCTGTGTCCTCTTGGCATTGGCATTTATTGACTGTCTTTTCTCATGCAAGCTCTGGTTCTTCATATGCTGAGTAATTTTGGATTGTATCCTGGATGTTTTAAATAGTATATTATGGGCCTCTGGGTCTTGTTTAAATCCTACAGCAACATTTTATTGTTATTGTTTTTAGCAAGCAACTGATCTGGTTAGGTCCAGGCCGCAAGCCCCAACCTGCCTTCTGTGTGCTTTGGTTCTTGTGTTAGTTCAGTTCTCAAAGCCCCTGCGATGCTGTTTGAGTCCGTCCTGCGTGTGTCCCACTTAATGTTCAGGCTGCCTCCTGAGCAGTATTCTGTGTGTTAACTTGGTTTGCAACTTCTTTGGTGGGATGGTTAAGATCAGATCAGTGTACATGCAGCTCAGAGCTGAGAGCCCAAGTTCACAAACACCTTCAAAGCTCACTTTCCAAAGCTCATCCCCCTCGGCAGACTCCCTCCAGTTCCCTGGGGCTCCCCTATAGTTAGTCTACTTCCCTGCACACTTCCAGGGTGGAGGCCAAGCAGTGGGAGGACAGAGGAAAAAGCCACAAAGATTCCTCCCTCTTTTTGAGGGGCAGATGCAGGATTTCCACACTCTCTCCGCTATTAGAGCTCACTTTTGTGCTCTTCACTCCAGGAACAAAGGACTCAGCTCTGTTTCCTAGTGCCCATTTCCATGTTTTTGGCTCCACTGTATCCACGAAAGGAAATCACTGTAGAGAAAGCTGGTAAACTTAATTCTGGTTTGACAGTTTTGTTTTGTTTTGTTTTTTAAGATAATATTTATTTATTTGAGAGAGAGAGAGGAAGGGAGAGCACAGAGGGAGAAGCTGAGCAGGGAGTCTGATGCAGGGCTTAATGCCGGGGCCCTGGGATCATGACCTGAGCTGAAGACAGACGCTTAACCGACTAAGCCCCTCAGGAGCACTAGAGGTACTTTATTTTTTTTTCAGAGGTACTTTAAATTCTGGTGTTCTTCCCTGGTTTACCTACCACTACTTACTTTTCAGCATCCTCTTAGATGTCCATACATTCTATCCAGGTTTTATCATTATATTCAGTGGAAGAGACAGGGAGAAGTGTGCTTACTCTATCTTATCCAGAACCAGAATCTCCAAACCTAATTTTTATAGAGGCCATTTACAAAGCACATTCTGTGAGCCAGGACTGGACTGAGTACTTTACTTATCCAATCTAACTCTTACAAAACTCCAAAAGTTATATATTAGGAGAGTTATATATCATAATCTTCATTTGACTGTAAGAAAACAGATGCTTGGCCAAGATTAAGTGTCTCACCAGAGGTCACCCAACTAGTGTCAAGACTCATGGTATGCCTTAGAAGTCTGCTATCACGTCCTCAGACCATCCACTCCAGCATCAACAACAATGCTTACTCGAACTGGAGTTTCCTGTACCCCACCTCAGACATGCTAAGTCGAAATTTTGGGGAATGAAGCTCCAGGAGATTCCCTCTGCATGCTGAAGTTGAGAACCAATGCACATTCCCTGCAATACAAGAAACCTTCAGTCTAAATGACTTTTAAAAGGATGTCAATGTACTTCAAATAGGAATACCCATTAGTATTGGCATCAATCAGCTTAAAATAGCTTACATATGCTCATGTTCCCTACTCTTCTGTATCATGTTAAGAGACATAAAATAGGATTTGTTTTAAGCCAAGGTTCACTTTATATGCAGAAAGATTTTCTGAACGCCAAGCCTTGAACCCCCTGCTCTTGTTCTCACTCTAATTCCTGACAATAAGAGCTCCTTAAAAGGACCCATCCCCAAGTAGCATTAGTCAGCCAGTATATCAAATTCCATTTTGGAAAGACAATAGGCCTAAGTAAATTCTATGCATTCATCACAGACAATACTGCTATATTTCTCCCTAGGAGATAGAGCTGCCCTATCTTTCACTATTTACTTGGCAAAAGAACCATTGATGGGCTTACTATAAAAAACTGGGGACCTCATCTTCCACATGGCCAGTTTGAATGGCAAGCCCCTCAGTAATAGATAAATCTGAACAAAAAGTACTTAGGAGAAACCCACTATTTATGGAAAAGGGAAACAGGCCATTTTTCTTAGGTTAAAAGGGTTTTTAGGGCAAGTTTACATGTAAGGATATATAAAGTCAATCAGTTTGCAAGGTTGCTCAAGATGCCTATAAATGATGGAAATAACATTAAAATCCTCTACTCACAAAACTTTTCTTGAGTATCTCAAAGGATTTGATAGACATTGTCTTAAGCCTCATAACAGGGATTATTATTCATAACTCACATATGGTAAAAGAAAGGTCAAGTATGCCATTCTCAAAGGCCCTCTAATGCTCTCCTTTTAAACAAATGTATCATAACACACCATCCCAATAAGTCATATTTTAGTACTGAAACTTATGGCAAATATTCCACTTTGAAACAAAAATCTTTTTCAAAAAAACGTTCTTATGGATATTTATGAGGAAGTTCAAAAGTTTCAAACTGATCAGCAGTAATGAATCAAAAATAAAAAGAATTCAGTACAATTATTTTCAACAGTGAAGAATATGTCAACCAGTAATTCCCCCCCTACACACCCCCCTTTCTGGAGAGAGAAAACTCCAAAACATATGGCCCAGGAAGAAAATCTGTACTCATTTATAGCAATGAACTGGCTTTTACATCTCTGCAGCTAGAGTACGTAAATGACTTCACAGGCAACGGCTTCCGTATGTTTCATATTTTTAACATTGACCGTTCATAATAAAGATTCTTTGATCCTAGATCAAATGTTTGAATCCATTTTCTCTCTGCTTACTCAGAGTCACCGTTATGAAAGCTCCCCTCTTTCCCACCTCAGATGTTCCAGCTTTTCCTGCAATAGGAACTGTCTCTATTTGTCACCTTCTCCGCGGTACTTCCCACAGCTTTGCTGTGGTTTTCCGCTGTGCTCATTAACCTCTCGCACAAAAGAGCCACAGTGATAAATAATTTTTGTACATAAGAAGTTAATGACAATAAAGAAGGTTCCCCTAAGGAATTCACAGGCATCTTTAATGAACCTGAAGGCTCACAGTGAGTGGTTATCTATGATTAATTAGTACAAGAAAATAAACTGCCCATCAGAAAAACATCCTCAACAGGTAAGACTTCTTTTTACCTGTAAGAGAAATTAAAATGAAAACTTAAATGTAGATTTTTAAAGCTAGATTATACTTCTGGGGTTAGAACTGGAAAAAGTGAACAGGAACCGAAAGACTTAAATTAAAAAAAAAAATCTAGGTTAGTAGTAAAGTATCAAATAAAAAAAATCCAAGTGATGCCAAAAACTTAAAATCTTCAACATAAAATTATCCTTAATGACTCCAAGGCCTTTTTAAAAAAATCTTGTTGAGGAACAACATTTTTAATACAATCTTAATTGCTAAAACTTAAGTTAAAACATGAACTCTGCAGAAAGGTACTCATTAAACAAAGGCTAATTTGAAAAAAAAATGTTTGGTTTTCTAGTGGCTAAAACAATAATTTGGTTTACATTGTATTTGGGCTTAATTAGGTCTCACGTTGTTAACAAAGAAAAGAAAAAAAAAAGGGAAAGCAAAAAGAAAAAATATCCTGATGCTAAAAATGCCTTTAAAATGAATTCTTTTTCTTTCCCTTTCCTCATTGGAGTAATAGTCGAGGTCATGTTGGTACTATACACTTTGGTTCATTTCAAAATATAGCTAGATACCTCAAAAAAAAAAAAAAAAGTCAGTATGCTAATTCAGACCATGTCCTTAGCATTTGGAGTGTAAAAATTGCACAGGGTAGGGGAGAAAGTAGGGGTCTCGAGCTAGCTATAGACCTAAGGACAGTGACAAGTCATTGCATAGATCATTGGCCCATCCCACTGATTACTGATTACCTTGCACACAGTAGCAAACTGCTGATTGTTTCCTGCTCCAACCACAAGATATCCATCCTTGGTTTTAAAAGCCTAAAATAAATAAATGAATACATAAATATATAAATTTATATATTGAAAATACCACAGAAGTTAGCTTCAATTTCTAAAATTTCTACACAGAAAGCATGTTCTAAATCAACATTATTAATTAAAACCATATCAATTAATTAGTATATTTTGCTTTTATATATGCATAGTTATTTTTATGTGGCATTTTCAAAGCACTCTCCAACTCTTCCACTAACTGTTGTAACATGGGTGGGGGTAGGGAACTTAGAAAAATAAAGAAAAGTCTAAACTAAACTAAAATAGTTTTGTTGTAATAGTAACACAAAATTCTATATTCATTACTGTATGATTTGTTTGGCTATTCCAAAGTTTTATGCTTTCTTTGTTTCCATTTTTCCTTGGAGGGCAAAGAGCAAGAGGGTACACAGCTTTCTACGAAATGTAAGAAGAATGAAGGGAAGGAAGGAAGGAAGGAGGGAGGGAGGGAGGTTCCTAAGCTGATAGATTTCATCTTTGAAGATCTCAAATGTAAACTCTTGGACATCATCACTCTTCTGTAAGTGAAAATTGGCACATGTGAATCTGTGTACCTCATGTGGTTTTATGTACCTGAAAAATGTTTGTCGCTTCTAGGAGACATATTTCTTAGAGCAGCAAAAAGAATTTAAATAATTGATACTCCCACCTCCCAGAGTCCTAGACACTCTGGAGAACTCCCTTCACATTTGATCACAGTGCTGGCTGGAGGAACCAACCTTTACCCTCAGAAGGCCTCGTCCCCATTTTTCCTTAAGTAAATGAGTTTCTTTCGTTTCCTTCCTTTTTACATAAAAATTGTTCTGTATCTTCACCTAGTTTTTCTTCACTTACCGCTGCCTCTGAGAAAGATGACCTCTATCTTCCTTGCCAGGGCTTGCTCCTACGCTAACCCTGGTGCCACCTTCACTCACATCCTTCAGAACCCTGCAGTCATCTTTAATCTCTTTATTCCCACTGAGTCCTTTTTCTCCACCTACAATTAGGCTCAGGCCTACACTAAAAATATTAACAGCAGGAAAACAAAATTTCCATCAGTCCTGACATGCTTCTCAAACTATCTTGAGATTTTCTTCCTTCTCTCCATCTCTAAAAGATACAAAATTTCTACCTGCCTATACTTCTTCACCAATACCATATTCTGATGCTCTTTGTCATCAGGATTCTTACCCCAACACTACACTGACACTATTCCTTCTTGACCCCGCTGTATTATTTGGTACTGTTAACCATCCCTTCCTCCAGGAATCTATCTTATTTCTAGGCTCCAACTTTGGTTCATCTCCAATCTCTTGACCTATATTCCATATGCCCCCTCTCATGATTTTCTTCTTAGCCTTCAGCATTCCTTAAGGATCTGCAAGGGGTCTTCCACTACACTTGCTTCTAACGGTAGCCACTACGCACACGTGGCTATTGAATATAATTAAACTAAAATCAAATTAGCCATTCACAAAAGACCACATATTGTGATTGCATTTCTATGAAATGTCCAAAATAGGCAAATCCATAGATAACAGAAAGCTTAGCGGTCACCCATGGCGGAGAACACTGGGAGAATTTGAGGAGCAACTATAACTGAGTACTTGGTTTCTTGTGGGGATGATGAAAAGGTTCCACAACTGTGGTAATGGTGGAACAACTCTGTGAATACACCAAAAATCACCGAACTGTCCACTTCAAATAGCCAGATTATAGGACATGTGAATTATATCTCAATAGAGATGCTATTAGGAAAAAATTAAAGTAACAGTTCAGTTCACAGATGCACTGACTACAAGTCAAGCCTTCCATAGCTACATGCGGCTGGTAGCTGCCACATCAGCACAGATAGACAGCATTCCCGTCATTGCTCAAAGTGCTGCAGTGGGGTGCTGGGAGACCCAAGCTGATAGTTTGTAGGTTTTCTTTTTATTCTACCTACCAGGCCTAACCTGATATCTGAAGAGTGTCAGGCAATGAATAAGTGGTTGTAAAATGTAATGAATCTCTCAGATAACTGCTCCCATGTAATAGGATTGTGGCTAAAATGAATCTCAAGCAGAACACTGTAATGGGGTTTATTCTATTTACATTTTTGCTTGCTTTGGTAATGAATGCTACTCAAAAGATAACACATGAACTATTTTAAATGATTATTTTCCCAGTTCACAGGGTAAAAGCAAAGTTAGTATTATAAATAATGCATTAGTGTTTCTCAAACCACAGAAAGGGAATTTGCAGTGGACCTGTGAGAGAGGGACAGAAGCTTTTGAGCAGAGATGTCTCAACAACATAGTTGACAGCGTGAAGGTACACACGTTGTCTGCTTGCATGTTTGCTTTGCTTTGTTTTGTTTTGTCTAAGTTGGGGAGTGGGTAAGTAATGTGAAGTAAAAATGTGTGTTACCAAGAATAATGTGAAAAAAGACTTTCAAAAATTTTAGATTAGTGACATGATATTCAGCAAGTTTACATTTTGGAAGATACTCATTTCCTTTTAATTAATGCAGAAGAGTTTCTTCCTTAAGCCTTAACTATACCATGAAATATTTCTTTATCAATATATAATTTGTAAAATTTCGAGCACAGAGAACTAGTTAATGATCATAGGAAAATGAAGACTGATTAGTAGCTGAACCACCAAACACAATTAAAGGTCACCAAATAGATTTGTAAGGATGAAGGTAAAAATGAGCTCTTGAAATACTTATTTGTCCCCTGTTACTATTGCTACAGTGTATATTTAATAAATATATTTTAAGTAAAAACTTAAAACAGTACTATTGGCTGACGACTAAATAATTATGTCCGCCCAAGTTTCACATGTTAAAACCCTAATCTCAGTATGATGGTATTGTGAGTGTAATAATTAATAAAGGGAAATCTCACTAAATTGAAGTCAGGAGACTAGAAGGAAAAAGTCATACCACTCGGTGTCAATTACAAGAAGAACTGTCAGTTACAGACCCGAACAGAAGAATCATCAATAGGAAAGAAGGATCGATTACAGACCCCACAGGAAAAGATGTACATTTGACCCCTGAACCACACCAATGCCCCGAAACACAGTTGAAAATCCAAGTATAACTTTTGACTCCCCCAAACTTAACTACTGATAGCCTACTATTGACCATAAGCCTTACCAATACCATCGATAGTCTGCTAACATATTTTGAATCTTAGAGGTATTATATACCCATATTCTTCTAGTAAAGAAAGTTAGAGAAAAGAAAATGTTAAGAAAGTCATAAGGAAGAGAAAATACATTTATAGTACTGTACTGTACTTATGGGAAAATCTCGAAGTATAAATGAACCGGTGCAGTTCAAACCCATGTTGTTCAAAGGCCACGTGTCCACTGAATCCTCTACACGAAATCAACAGCCCCTGCAGCTCAGCAAGTGAGAAACCATCATCACCCTGAACTCTTGCTTTCCTCTGGTGGTCTCTCATTCAAAACAAATCCTCCCAACTTCCTCCTTCATCTCCATAAAATAACATTCCTCCTCTTCTTTTGTTTGAACTTGCCTTGCTTTTGCCATAGCTTGTATGTCCTGAGTACAGTTATCTGTTATTCCCAAATAAACCTATTTTCACTTTAAAAATAATCGCCAAGTTTATTTTTAAGATTAGCAGAAGCAAGAACATGGCCATCTGCGAATCACGAAGTAGGCCCTCACCAGATACCAAATCTGCCTCTGCTGGGGTCCTGGATTTCCCAGCCTGGAACACCATGGGAAAAGGGCAGCAGAAATTGAAAATCTGGAAAATTCCCAATCTATCCATATTGTAAAAAAATGAGAAAGCATGGTCAGAAGAAAACACCAACAGTGTGGCCACGTGACTGACTGACTGTCCTTCAGTGAGTAAATGGATAAATAAATATCCAGACAATGGAGTATTATTCCACGCTAAAAAGAAATGAGTTATCAAGACATAAAAGACACGGAGGAACCTTAAATGCATACCACTAAATTAAAGAAGCCAGGCTCACTAGACTGCAAATTGTATGATCCCAGCTATATGACATTCTGAAAAAGGCAAAACTATGGGTACAGTAAAAGGATCAATGGTTGCCAGGGACTGGGAACAGAAAGAGATAAATAGAACACAGAGGAACTTTAGGGCAGTGAAAATACTCTGCATGATACTATAATGATGCCTACATGTTATTATACAGTTGTCCAAACCCACAGAGTGTACAACACCAATTTGTGTGTTGTGGACTCTAATGTCAACTGCAGACTTTGACTATACTATGTCAGTGTAGTTATAGAAGTTATAACAAACATAGCACTCTGGTGAGGGATGTTGACAATGGGGGGAGGCTGTGCATGGGTAGGGAAGAAGGTATACAGAAAATCTCTGTACCTCCTGTTGAATTTTTTTCTGAACCTAAAACTGCTCTAAAAACTAAAATTTATGGATTTTTTTAAAAAAGGACAGCAGGAATCATCCTTGGCATGATGATAATATTCTGTATCTTGATTGAATCCATATCAGTATCCTGAGTGACACTGCACTATAGTTTCATATAATCTGAAAATGGAGTGAACTGGGTAATGGGTACACAAGATCTATCTCTATTATTTCTTAAAATACATATGAATCTACTGTTATTTCAAAAACAAAATTAGGTTTAATTTTTTAAGTCATCATGTATTAGATTAGGGCCCTGACAACAGAGATGGAAAAAAACAGAATCAAGAAATATTTAGAGCAGCATTATTTACAGTAGCCATATTATGAAAGCAGCCCAAGTGTCCATCAATTGATGAATGCATAAGGAAGATATAGTATACACACACATACACACACACAATGGTTATTCAGCCATAAGAAAGAATCAAATCTTGTCATTCATAATGACATGGAAGGAGCTACAGAGTATCATGCTAAGTGAAATAAGTCAGTCAGAGAAATACAAATCTCATATGACTTCATTTATATGTGGAAAATTAAAAAATGAGCAAAGGGAAAAGAGAGAGAAAGACAAACCAAAAAACAGACTCTTAATTATAGAGAACAAACTAATGGTCACCACAGAGGAGATGGGTGAGGGTCTAGGTGAAATGGGAGATGGGGATTAAGGAGGGCACCTGTCTTTGGGGTAAATACCCAGGAGTGCAATTGCAGGGTTATAGGAAAGTTCTATTTTTAATTTCTTGAGGAATCTCCACACTGTTCTACCCCAAAGATACAGATGTAGTGAAAAGAAGGGCCATCTGTACCCCAATGTTTATAGCAGCAATGGCCACGGTCGCCTGTGGAAACCATGGAAACTGTGGAAAGAACCAAGATGCCCTTCAATGGACGAATGGATAAGGAAGATGTGGTCCATATACACTATAGAGCATTATGCCTCCATCAGAAAGGACGAATACCCAACTTCTGTAGCAACATGGACGGGACTGGAAGAGATTATGCTGAGTGAAATAAGTCAAGCAGAGAGAGCCAATTATCATATGGTTTCACTTATTTGTGGAGCATAACAAATAGCATGGAGGACATGGGGAGAAAGAGAGGAGAAGGGAGTTGGGGGAAATTGGAAGAGGAGGTGAACCATGAGAGACTATGGACTCTGAAAAACAACCTGAGGGTTTTGAAGGGGCGGGGGGTGGGAGGTCGGGGTACCAGGTGGTGGGTATTATAGAGGGCACGGATTGCATGGAGCATGGGTATGGTGCAAAAATAATGAATACTGTTATGCTGAAAATAAAAAATAAATTTAAAAAAAAGGAGGGCACCTGTCATGGTGAGCACTGGGTGATGTATGGAGGTGCTGAATCACTATATTATACACCTGAAACTAGTATAATACCGCATGTTAATTAACTGAAATTAAAATAAAAACTTCAAAAAATATATTTAGGTGGTAAAATCTGCTATAGTTGGTAATGACTTGAATGTGATGGTCAAGAGGAGAAGACTGGGGGAAAGCAAGATGTCATGGTGAACTTTAGGTTTCTGAGGAGCTTTTGAGATACTCCTGTGGAGATTCCAAATGAACAGAACTTGGAGACCAGATGCAAGTCTGAACTGTAGGGAGAACTTGAGAATGGTTTATTATAATCTATAAGCGAAGCCATAACACAGATGAAGTCATGTAGGAAGAGTTCAACAGTTGAATAGGAAAAAAGTGGGGAGCCAAGGGATGAGTCTGAAGGTCACCCCCATCTCAAGTCCAAGCAGAAGAGGAGTTAGCCACAGGAGTAAGAGGAGGACCAAAGAATGCCCACAAGGTGGTCTTTCCTTCCCTCAACAAATGCTGTTCTGGTATCACAATGTGGATCGAATGAACTTTGAAGTGAATCAGGGACAAAGTAACAGTTAAGAGAATGGGGAGAGCACATGCAAACATCTGTTTGATAAATCTGGTTGTAAAGGAAAAGAATCAACAACACACAGAGAACACAGACTGAGCACATGCAGGTGCCATGTTGGTGTGGTTGTAGGAAGATGAATGAGTTCCCACTAAATGCTTCTACTTTCCTATGAAATAAGGAGTGAGGTCAGCAACTGAGAGCAGGGTTGGGACACATGAAACTGGAAGCCTGAAAAGAGTGTATAAGTTCTGACGTCCCACTGAAGAGTGGAACAGCCGAGTGACAAGATACACGTAGTCGTGTTGGAAGCCCCACTGAGTGATAGTCTCCAACATCTCTCAGTCACAGACATAAAACAAATGGATATTTGCATTTACTGGGATATTGTCAGATGAAAATAACAACAAAGTAAAAGATGCAGGAAAATTGGAAAACTGGCCATAATGTTACTGGGTGATGGGCCATGGTCTAATTGGATATGGAAAAAGATGGTGAAGATGGGAGGAGGCTATAGATAGGGCAAAAGGAAAGATGTCAGTGGATAAGAAATCCTGATGAAGTCAAAGAACAGTCATGAAGGAGATGCTTGTACATCCAAGGTGGAAAAACAGGAGACCATGGATGGTCACCTTGTTAAATACTTGATTCAGTGCTTGATGAAATGAAGCAGATCCAGTGAGATGTGAGAGCCACAGTATAAGATCCATAGACTCATTGCCAAAGAGTAGGGACTCAATAGATAGCATTATTATTAAACAATTACTAATATACTGCATCTACCTAAAAGGTACTTCCAACTGTGCTCTAAGCCCTTAGATCCTGACTTTTGGGCCTTCATCTATCTCCAAACAACTCCTCTCTTTCTTCTTATTACCTTAGTCTCACTATCCATACTGAACAAGTGAAAACATGCCCTACACACACATTGCTAACAGGCTTTCCATCACAGGGGGAATTCGCATCAAAAGTATCTAATTGGGCTATGTACTCTCATGGCTAGAGTATTTCTCATATAAGGAATTCAGGCCTCAGGAAAAAAGAAGCCACTGCTTCTGCATGAAATGCTGAGGGAGAGGGAAACAGGGACCAGTGTTTACAGCTTTAAAAGGACGAGGCCAAACCCAAGCCATTCCTCTTAGGACACCAGATTTATTATTTACAGGAAAAGAAATGCTCCTTGCTGGGGGTTGTGCTGATTCAAGGGTGACAAGTGTCACTGGTAGGGGAGATCACACAGAAACTTGACAATTTTCTTCACATTCTAGTCACAACATACTTCCTTTCTTGGGGAAGTAGGTGTTTCTCAGACTGAGAAAAATACTGATGGGTCAAGGGATTAGCCATCCCAAGGAAACTGCATGACTTAGAAGCAATCTGGGAAACATGAAGACAGAGTTAGAGTTCAGTTCCTCTGGTTAGAGCAGCTTCAGGTATAAAAGGGACCCCATTGAGAGACTGAAGGCTGGCCATATAAGATACAGGGGTACAGAACACTGAGCAGACATGATGTCAGAGAAATAAAAGGGTCAAGTTGGAATTCCCATTGCTCTTGGAATTTTCTATTGCTTCCTAGATGCTCTGCTTTCCCAGTTTCCAGGCATGCTAACCTGGATGGATAATCTCTTAATTATTGAACTGCCTATGATTAAAAACACAGAAATACCTCCAGAAGTTCTACAGCAACTCAATATACCAGACGGTCAAGAGGAAAATGAAAAAAAAAAAAGTAAAACTGAAACTTTCTGTGTCACCCTCTTAAGCTATCATATTGACACATAAGTATTTCTTCTGGTCTAAATAAAGTACACAATGAGTAGTGCATCTACTTCAAAAATAAGAGCAAAAACTCCTGGGCCTCCTGGGGCTACCTAAGTCTTAACAAAATTTTCTTCCACAAAAGGTAACTGTTGCTAAATGACTTCATCATCCACTGGAAAAAGACATTCCCTGAAGTTTAACTCACTGCCATGAGAACGTTTTCTGGAATGTCAAGCAGTTACTGACTTTGGGTCTGTGCTAGTACATCGTGACAAATATAGAGCAATATTTCCTACCACAAACAGTTCAGTTCACCTTATGGTGCCGAAGCTGGCTGAGCCAGATGGCAACGAGGCACAAACACGCTTACAACTCAAGAACAGTGTCCTCCACGGGATGGGACCCTGCAACAAGTGGATAAGTAAGGCCAGGAGTCCTTCATCTCGCCTACTATTTGGCTTTGTCTGGACATCCTTCATCATCGTGAATAAGCCACTTTGAAGTCTTATTTCTAAATACAAACCCTGGCCTTGAATTGTAGAATAGCCTTGAGAGAGACATGATGTGGTGATCTCCTGCAATCCCAGATCCAGGCCGGGATTTTCCAATTCCACAGGAAATCTGACTGTTCAAAAATATACTGGAGGTTCTTCAAATCAATTCAATCTCACTAAAATCAAACAGATCTGCGGTCTTCAATCACCCAGTTTCTGACACTGGATATGGAGACAGTGGCGAGGAAGAAAATGGAAGCTGTCTTATTGTTTCTATATTCTTCACAAACTGTCAATGGGTGTTATTTTTCTTATAGAATAAGTCCTTTGTCATGAAAGCCTGCTGTCATCATAAAAGATGCAGTCATCATGCATCTTGGACACAATGGAATATGGCACATGGTGCTATTTTTACTGGATGGTATGGGCCAGGAACTGATTTTGATGATCCTCAATTGATTTCACTATAAAGAATGGTAAGTCAGATTATTTGAAATAGCCTACCAAAAGTGCCTACCATTTAATGGCAAGTGACAAAAATCTTAGACAAGTCCATATTGATTTTTCAGGAGCACTTCAAGGTAAAAATTTCTTGACTGTATTAATTTTTTTTTTTTTAAGAGAGAGCGAGTAGCAGGGAGCGGCAAGGAGGGAGAGAGAATCTCAAGTAGACTCAAGTAGACTCTAGAGAATCTCAAGAATGCTCAGTACAGAGCCCAATGTGGAGCTCAATCTCACAACCCTGAAGTCATGACTTGAGCCAAAAATCAAGAGTTGGAGGCTTAACCAACTGAGCCACCCAGGCACCCCTGCGTAAAGCATTTTTAAAGTGTTCTCTGCATGTTGTAGCAACCACAGTCCCATACTAGTTATATCTCGAACATATTACAGCAATCCCATAACCAGACCCATACTAGTTACAGACTATCCATGAAAATATTATTTCTGACAGCAAGCCTACACTGATCTCAGACCAGTTCAAAGCATTCACAGACCAGAACTTTATTCAAGATGTCACTTTCAAGCAAAAAATCAAGCTAGAAAAGGATATTAACTATAATTAAAATAAGAATATTCTAAAAAAATAAAAATTAAAATAGAATAAGTATATTCTAATGTAGATCACAGAGTGGCTTGCCAACAAGGTTTTCCAAACATAGCTTAATTCCATTATATTTCAATATTTTTCAGTGACAAAACATAGGACATCCACAGTAGGAAGAGAGTTGGGGTGAGGCTCTGACATTAGACCTACACTCTAGACCTAAAGAGTCACTGGGTACAAGTCCAGTGACAAAAGAATTTTCAGACCAGAGTCTGAAAGGTTTGAATAACATGGCTCAGGAAAGCAGTCAGCAAGATAAAGTACAGAGGTACAGGTAGGGGACAGGGCGAGAAATTCTGACCGAATAATTCTTAAAAGTCCTACTGCAGGCAGTTGGCCACTGAGATGTACAGACAGAAGTTACAGGGTCCCACTGATAGGAAAGAGGCTCAAAGTCTTTCCTCCAAATTCCCGCACAAGAAATTGTGAAGATAAGGCAAAAGGTAGAGGGACAGGAACCAGGCAGTTAAGTAGATGAGTAACTCAGAGTCGGAGACAAAAGCAGAAGCCTGAGCCTTTGAACAAAGACATATGAAGCAAAGAGAGTGACCCGTGAAGGTCTGGTGGGAAGGTAAGAATGTAGAGCCCACTGTAGTTACACCCAGGACAATATCTAGCATGACAGGCGCTTCGTACATTTTGTTAAATCAAAGCCAATGTATTAATGCTAGATCACAGCAAACTAGGCATTTCGGGAGCTGTTACTATAGAGAAGGCATGGTGGCAAAACTGGACATCATGCAGTAGAAGAGATGAGGAAGTGTCAATGATTCAAAGACAGGCATGTACTGATAATGGCAAATATACTTAGCATGGATTTCCACAAGCTTTCTTCCTCACTGATGATTGCCTAAATTTAAAGGTGAAGATTAAGTTTAAGGGGAGCTGGAGAATATAGGTCCTATAGTTGGAACAATGTGGGACATAGTCTCCCTAATTAAGGACTTCTCCTTCTTTCCATGGCCAAAATTTAGCCCATGTACAATGTCCCTTTTCAGAGGCCATTTTAGTTGGCTGAAAGATCTCTTCCCTTATCTCCCTAACACTCATAGCCAAGGTTTTCTCAGCCCGTCATGATATTTGGAGGCAAGGAAGCTTCCATCCTGTAGAATATGAAGAGAATTCTCCTAGCATCTCCCATTGGGCAAGGATTCATTCATACTGCCACTACCTCCAGCCACCAATTCCTTCATCATCACCCCAATGCAGTATCCAAGACAGAGGTTTTTATGGAACTCTGGTACTCCATCTTGAAGCATATAGGATCACCCTTAGTATTCTTTCCATCAGACCCTCCAGATAGTTGCTACCAAGTAACTAGATGTGAACTGGAATTGAAATTTATTTTTCACCCAGTATAAAATGGTTCCTGTACGGAGGCTTGGAATCAAACTCTACAGATTCTCAAAACATCTTTGGACTTGGCCAAAAATCATGGGAAGCTACTGAAGTTACACAGTGGAGAACAAGCACTTTAGTAAGGCCCTGCTAACTCACAGGAAGAGGTAAGATGCAGTCCTCATGGGATAATCAAGTATCTAAAACAAGTCAACTCAAGGGTCAGAAAAAGGGCACAGGAAAGATCTGTCTTAAATATCTGCAAACATTTCTAAGGAAAGTGATAGAAAAGGTGGTAGGCTACAAATTCAGACTTTTCTGAGACTGCCATACTTCAGGGTCTGGACTGTTCCCATACTCCTTCTCCAGGTGATCAGGACCTGGGAGCCTAACTCAGGGCATCTAACGTGTATGTGAGATTAAGGTAGACACCAAGGTGATGAATTACCACTGTAGAGTGAGAAAGAACCATAGTAGAAGCCAGAATCTTGGAAGACTAAATGTTCCATAAATTATCTCCCTGGGAAACTAATAATCAGAAGGCAAAATTGTCAGAATTAAGCATGGATGAATTACTTCTTGTCTCAAGTCTACATGCATCTGGATACTGAGTCAAGCCTGAATCTGTCGTTAGAAAGGTCAGTAGAGTCTTCTGTGTGTGGCTACAAGAAATAGGGGGAAACAAGACTTCTCATTCAACAGAAGGAGTCAGGCTGAATTACTAGAGAAAGAGATCTCAAAATGCTCCCCAACCATTTACATTTCATGAAATTCTTTCAAAAGAAGAAACAATGTACTCTGAATATTATTCTACACATTCCTGTTCTAATCACTGGTGACCCAAAAAAGTTGGACTCACATGGGCACATACACCATGACTGAGGTCATGGGAGTGTTATGCAAAGTTATTTTGCATCAAAATTTAGACCAACTAGGAGGCTTTCCCTTCCAAAGTAACTTAACAGCACAGCATTCTTACAAGCAACCTGAGAAGAATTTTCAGTAAGTCCTTCCAGTAGGTCAGAAGGTGAAGAAAGCAATAATTCCTTTCTGGTCTCCATAAGCACTTAAAGAGAAGATATTTGGTACTTCTGTGCATCCCTGTCAACATTAACAGGTCATATTAGCTACAAAGTCAAAGGTAGCAGGAGATTCTGCTTTATTTTAGAGTTTATCTATATGAATAACTGTTATATTTTAGTTCCTATGGGACTCACGTTCTGTAAATGAAGGTGGAAACTTGTTCTGCATAAGAATTTTTATGCATAGGGGCGTCTGGGTGGCTCAGTGAGTTAAAGCCTCTGCCTTTGGATCAGGTCATGATCCCAAGGTCCTGGGATGGAGCCCAGGACTCTCTGTGCATCAGGGAGCCTGCTTCCTCCGCTCTCTCTGCCTGCCTCTCTGCCTATTTGTGCCCTCTGTCTGTCAAATGAATAAATAAATAATCTTTTTTTTTTAAGAATTTTTATGCATAATAACAGAATGTGCTGGAAATAACTTACCCATTCCCTGTGTCTTCAAACACTACAGTCCCTCATCTCAATGGCATTAAATATGTTTAATTTCCACTCCATTCCAAACCCCACTTGAAGAAGCACCTCCACACTTCATGTGGCTGACCATTCCTCATCCCTGGTTGACTAGAATAGTGTGGATACCAATCCCAAGCCAGCTAATGGATTCACTGGACAGGGATCAATTACACTAACTTGAGAATTCAAACATCATGTTCAGGTAGGGCTGAGATGGCCACAGTAGGCTTAAGTAGGCTTAACTAAGAAAGCCTCAGAAAGGCCACAACCGAGACAAAAGATGAGATTACACAAAAGAAACAGATACGGACCAAGTAACTGCTCCCTGTCTGATTGTATCCTGATTCTCATGAAACCAGACTATGCTTTTGGTTCTGAAAAATCTCTATAGCCTTACAGTAACCACCCCCTCTTATCTGCCTCATCTCTATTTATCAGAATTAGTTTGACTGAATTTCTGTTTGTTAGAACCAAAAAAGACTTAATCATAGATTTCCTAAACTGTGCTATATGATGGAAATTCAGGATCAATATACGACTGGAGTTCTCTTGCTAGAAAAGTTCTGGGAAGCAGCAAATGAGCAGGTTGGGCCAAATGAGAAGGTTGGGTCTATATCTTATGGACTCGATGTCTATTTGCCTAGCACAGGGCAAAAACAACAACAATAACAACTAGAGATTAACTAGAGATTTTAAACTGGTATTTCCCAAAACTAACTCCACAAAACACTGTTCCAGAAAGTGTTAATGACAATGAGTGTGATCTTTCATTTTCTTTAGGGTTAGTTTCACCAATTAAGTGAATTACTTAAGGTCTGATTTAATATACCCCCTAATGGATAAACTCTGCTGGCAATTGTATACAAGTCCTTAAATAAAGTCTTTGACTATATGCCAAAAGAAAAATGCTATAACTTAGTTTACCTTAATCCATATTTTCCACCCAATAATTTCAGTTTTTTAATATGATAGCTAATTATTTAGATAAAGTAGTTGTGTTTTTTTTAATGACCTTTAAATCTTTTAAATCCAGTTGTCTGAGAAGAGAGTGACATTTGCAAAGACCAAATAGTTTAAATTCTTCAGGAACCCCTCTAAATGTTACAAAGTTAAAATTCAGGTAACCACACCTATTGTGATAAGCACTGAGTTACATATAGAATTGCTGAATCGTTATGTTTTACACCTGAAACTAATACAACAGTCTATGGTAATTATACCTCACTAAAATAAATAATAAATAATAAAGTAAAATTTAGTTTCTAATTATCTACATTATGTACAATAGATTATTTTGCTTATCAGGTAGTAGTCTCTCTCTGCTATTTCCCTACCATTCACTTCTTCCTTCCATCCCTGGGATTGTGCTGTCCCAGAACAACAGCAAAACTACTCTCAAATGACATCCTAATATAATATGTTTTTCTCAAAGTCCTTACCTTTCTTTATCTCCTTGTCCCCAAACCTCCCGTTTTACTGTAGGGAGAAACGACACAATCCTACTTCCTTCAGACTCCAACTCCTCCCACTCTATGGGATTTCCTGACCTTCCCTCCTCAGCTGACCTTTCTTCCTCCTCCTTACCCTTTGGCTCTGTGAACTCACTCTCTGTTACAAAGATTCAACCATAACTTCTATAGGAATTCTCATTCTAATACTGAACCACCTCTAAGCTCTTTAATAAATTAATCAAAGTTGGTAATCAAAACTCAACTACTTAACTACCATCTAAACCGGAAAAGGAATAACTTGGGAAACTGAACCAAGGAAACAGCGTCATAAAGCTGGGACACATAAAGGGCTATTCCACCAGTAAAGTGTAAATGAGAACGATATGTTCATAAGAAAAGGGGAGAGAGAAAAAAAACTCCCCCAAATAATCCTAATCATGGCTTTTCCTTAGAGAGGTTCAAATTTATCCATAAGTGCATGGATTGCAAAAGCCAAAAAGTTAGCAGAAAAACAGGTCTCTGTTTTCATTGCCTTTGGGCACTATGCAAGAAGCAAATACAAATCCTACTTAGAAGGAAACCCTCAACCCAAACTGAAGAGGATTTTCACTGAGATAGTCCAGTTGTATTTGAGCCTATAATCCAACATTATACAATGTACATGGAAATGAGTTACCGTGAGCCAGAGTTGAAAGCAAAAATGAAAAGCAGAATAGAATCACGAGATCTTAAAATAATGGTATTTCTAGAAATAGAGTATAAAATAAGTATGGTTAAGACTTTTTTAATGGAGTATAGATTCAAGCGTATGAGAAAAGTGTAAGTTATACTCCTAAGAAAGGTACATTTTTAAAAGAACAGAGTATCAGTTTTAAAAGTAAAAGCGTTATTGAAATTTAAAACTCAGTAGACAGGAAATAAGAATTCTTGCCTGAAATAGACATTTGGAAAAATAAGCTAGATAGAGTTAAGCAGAAAGAATATATAGAAATTTTAAAGTGATATTAAAAGACAAGGTTAAAATGAAAATATCCAATTACAGTTATAGAAGGAAAGAACACAGAAAATGGGGGAAACATAGTATATAAAAGATGATGCCTGATAAATATCCAGAATTAATTAATTCTATAAACTCAGTGAATCCCAAGTGGGACACACAAAAAGAAATGGACAACTAGATAAACCATAGTAAAACCAAAGAATACCAAAGCCAAAAGAGGCATGTTAAAATAATCCAAATAGAAAGGGCAGAATATCCATGTCATTTGTACAAGTAGCAAAAAGCCCAATAGCAATGATAGAAGTCAGATGATAAAACTGAGATATAACTCTAAACAAAGAATTTTATACATTAAAATATTCTTAAAGAATGACCTTGAAATAAACTCATATTCAGACTAGCAAAATCTGAGAGAGTTTATCACCAACAGATCATCACTGAAGTGGTTTCTAAAAAATATGCTTTAGGAAGAAATTGAATCTAGAAGGAATGAGATACAAAAAGGAATGGTAAGAGAAAAAAACACAAAATTGGGGGACCTGGGTCACTCAGTCACTACGCATCAGCCTTTGGCTCAAGTCATGATCCCAGTGTCCTGGGATCGAGCCCCGAATCGGGCTCCCTGCTCCACGAGGAGCCTGGTACTTCCCTTCCCACTCCCCCTGCTTGTGTTCCCTCTCTTGCTGTGTCTCTCTCTGTCAATAAATAAAAACTTTAAAACACACACACACACACACAAAATATATATGAGTTAATCTAAAACACTAATATGAAAAAAGAAGAAGGGGGGATGGAAGAAGAGGGGAAGGAGTAATCATGGTAGTGGTGGCAACGGCAGTGGTGGCAATATGGCAGCAATGGAAATGAGGCACCAAGATCTCCTTAAAGAGAGAACCTGATGTGAGGTGACATCAGCAAAATGCAGAACGGGAAGGCCCAGGCTCTTCCCACCTGGAAACACTGACTCAATAACAAAACATAGATCCATATCCTTTCTGATAAATCCAGAAAATGGTGGAAAGCCTGGTGCACCCCAACTGAATATGAACCAAACCATATCAAAGCCAGTAGGAAAATCTGTGGCACTCACTTGCCATAGTCCCTCCCCGCCCCAGCTCAGTGAGGCATTATTGAACAAAAACCCCCCAGCTGCTGACTTTTCCTTGAGAAAGAAAAGAAAAGAAAAGAAAAGAAAAGAAAAGAAAAAAAGGATGGCCAATATGCAGACTTTCTGAAGGGCTACCTGAGGAACTGGATTTTGTCTTGCTTGAATCTAAGTGATAACAGGAAGGGATGTTAGGTTGTGGGCTGCTGAGAACAAGAGAGTATGGACTAGCAAACACTCTCTCACCGTAGTCCCTCTCCCTGGTTCACTGTAGAAAAAGTGAAAGAAAACTCCCAAGTCCTGGCTTCTCCTTGGGGAGGGAAAGAGTTGGGGAATGTGTATAATTTTCCATATTTTCAGGGGGATTCCCAAGGGACAAGTTTCTGTTGTGCAAGTCTCAGAACACTTATAAGGACATAGCATACTTTAGATGCCTTGGTTGCAGACTAAAAAAGAGACTTGGGTGGCATGCTACAATTTCAGAGGAACCACAGTATAACAGACAGAGTGTTGTACAGCGAGGGGGCCTCTCATTCAAAGGCAGGGAGAGAGGAGGGGCATGTACGTTCAATATTCTGGCACCTCAGGGGCTGCTCAAGGGACTAGTTCCTGTCACTCCAGTCTCAGAGCACTGATTTGACACAACATACACTAGGTACCTGGGGCTGGAGCCCTGGGTGGGGGTGGGGGTGAGATGCCAAGGGGAGGTGAAATGATGACAAAAGGTTGCTGGGAATTTGTGTCACTTCCAGAGAAACTGCAGTAATGCAGACAGACACCAGAGGGAGCAAAAGATTATGGGCTCCTGAAAAACAAAACTGGCAAATCCCTCTAATTGTAAATTTACACAAACCAGTCCAGATAATATACATCCACCAAAAAGGTTTGAGGAACCCCCAGGATATCTTGCCAGGATAACTAGTAACAGTATTTCCCTGTACAAAGCCAGAGCATAAAAACTGGAAAGGTGGCTGTTTTTTTCAAGTACATGTGTACTTGTGTACAAGGTACATGGAGAAACAAGGACATATCGGTCCAATCAAAGAAACAAAATTAATCTACAGAACTGATTCTTAAAAAATGGGTATGTATGAGTTACTTGATAAAGACTTATAAATGACCATTATAGAGATGCTCAATTAGCTCAGGGAAACTATGTTTGAACAAAATGAGACTAACATCAAAAGTAAAGAAAATATTAAAAAGAACCAAACTCTTCCATTGTATATATGGACCACATCTTTTTTTATCCATTCGTTTGCTGAAGGGCATTTCAGCTCCTTCCACAGTTTGGCTATTGTGCACACTGCTGCTTTGAACATTGGGGTGCATGTGCCCCTTCTTTTCACAACATCTGTATCTTTGGGGTAAATACCCAGTAGTGTATCTGCTGGTCATAGGGTAGCTCTATTTTTAACTTTTTGGGGAACCTCCACACTGTTTTCAAAAGTGGCTGCAGCAATTTGCATTACCATCCTTAGAGCTAAAGAATACAATAACTGAACTGAAAAAGAAAGAATTTATTGTTCACTAAATTGAATAGCAGACTTGATCAAATCAAAGAAAGAATCATTGAACTCAAAGACAGGTCATTTTAAGTTATTCATTCAGAAGAAAAAAAGAGAAAAGAATGAAGAAAGTATAAGGAACTTATGAGACACAATCACGCAGACAAATATACAATTTTAAGTATCCAAAGAAGGAGAATAGAGAAAGGATCAGAAGGGCTATTCTGAAAAATAGCTAAAACTTCCCAAATCTGGGAGAAGAAATGGATATCCAGATTCAAGAAGTCACTCCTCCCCAGGAAACCAACTAGAATAAATGTAAAGCACTCAACTCTAAGGAGCACCAGGGTGGCTCTGTCAGTTAGGTGTCTGCCTTCAGCTCAGGTCATGATCCCAGTGTCCTGGGATCGAGCCCCACATCAGGCTCCCTACTCAGTGGGAAATCTGCTTCTCCTTCTTCCTCTCTGCACGCACTCTCTCTCTCTCCCTCAAGTAAATAAATAAATCTTAAAAAAAAAAAAAAGTCCACACTAAAATACATTATAATTAAAATGTCCAAAGTCAAAAATAAAGAGAATGTTGAAAACGGGGGCAGCAGGGGGGGGTGGCAACTCATCACACACAGAGAGGCTCCCATAAGACTATGAGCAAAATTTATCTATCTATCTATCTATCTATTTATTTATTTATTTTAAATTTTTTATTTTTTTATTATTATTATTTTTTATAAACATATATTTTTATCCCCAGGGGTACAGGTCTGTGAATCACCAGGTTTACAAACTTCACAGCACTCACCAAAGCACATACCCTCCCCAATGTCCATTTTTGTGAGCAAGATTTCTTAACAGAAATCTTATAGGCCAGAAGAGATGGGATGGTATATTCAAAATGCTGAAATAAACGAACTGAATACCAAGAATGGGATTTCCCGATTACCAAGAATGGATTTTCCAAAATACAAGGCAAATAAAGCTTTTCCCAGAAAAACCTAAGCTAAGGAAGTTATCATCATTAGATCTGTGTTACAGGAAATGATAAAAGGAGCTACAACTGATACCACAGAAATATAAAGGGTCATAAGAGACTACAATGAACTATTATACAAAAACAAACTGGGCAACCTAAAAGAAATAGATAAATTACTCGAAATATACAATCTTCCAAGACTGAGTCATGAGGAAATAGACCCATAATGAGTAAAGAGATTGAATCAGTAATTAAAACCTTTCAACTAACAAAAGTCCAGGATGAGATGGCTTCACTGATAAATTCTACCAAACACAAAAAGAATTCCAATATAATTAGCCATATAATTAATAGCAATCCTTCTCGAACTCTTCAAACAATTGAAGAAAAGGAATACTTTAAAACCCAGTTTAACAAGATCAGTATCACCCTGATGCCAAAATCAGAAAAATACACCAAACAAAAAAAAAAGAAAATTACAAATCAATATCATGAGAAAAGAGATGCAAAAATCTTCAACAAACCAAATTCAACAATGCATTAAAAAGGTCATATACTAAGATTAAGTGGGATTTATTCCAAGAATGCAAGGATGTTTCAACATCCACAAATCAATCAACACTGATACACCCCCCCCCATTAACAAAATGAAAGGCTAAAAAAAAAAAAATACATGATCAGCTCAATATATACAGAAAAAAACATTTGACAAAATTCAATGTGTATTTATGATAAGAAAAAAATCTCTCAACAAAGTATCTATAGAGGAAATGTACCTTAATTTAATACAGGCTATATATGACCAACCCTGGTTAATATCATACTCAATGGTAAGAAGCAGAAAGCTTTTCCTCTGAGATCAGGAACAAGGCAAGGATGTCCACACTCTTCTTACTTTTATTCAACATAGTATTGAAAGTCATAGCCAGGAAAATTAGGAAATTTCTTTTTCTTAGGAAAAAGAAATAAAAGACATCCAAAATAGAAAGGAAGAACTAAAACTGTCACTATTTGCAAATTACATGATACCGTATGTAAAAAATCTTATAGACATCATCAAAAAAAAAATTAGAGTTAATAAATGAATTCAGTAAAGTTGCCAGATACAAATTTAATATGCAAAAAAATCTGTGTATATATACACTACTAATGTACTATCGGAAATAAAAATCAAGGAAAATAGAATCAAATTGCATCAAATAGAATAAAATATCTAGGAATAAATTTAATCAAGGAGGCCAAAGACCTGTACTCTGAAAACCATTAGGCACTGACGGAAGAAACAGAAGACAGAAAGAAGTGAAAGATATTCTGTGTTCACACAATGGAAGAATTAATATGTTAAAATGTTTATACTGTCCAAAGTAATATACAGATTCAATGCAATCCCTATAAAATCTAGTGGCATTTTCCACAGAACCAGAAAAATTAATCTTAAAATTTATATGAACCCATAAGAGACTCCAAATAGCCAAAGAAATCTTGAGAAAGAAGAACAAAGCTGGAGGTATCAGCTCCGTGGTTTCAAACTATACTGCAAAGAAATAGTAATCAAAACAGTATGGTATCGGCATAAGAACAGACATATAGGGCGCCTGGGTGGCTCAGTGGGTTAAGCCGCTGCCTTCGGCTCAGGTCATGATCTCAGGGTCCTGGGATCGAGTCCCGCATCGGGCTCTCTGCTCAGCAGGGAGCCTGCTTCCCCCTCTCTCTCTCTGCCTGCCTCTCCATCTACTTGTGATTTCTCTCTGTCAAATAAACAAATAAAATCTTTAAAAAAAAAGAACAGACATATAGATCAATGTAACAGAATAAAGAGATCAGAAATGAACCCAACCATATATTGTCAATTTATGAAAAAGGAGGCAAGAATATACCATTGGGAAAGGACAGTCTCTTCTATAAATAATGATGAAAAAACCTACATGCAAAAGAATGAAACTGGACCACTTCCTTATACCACATACAAGAATTAACTTAAAATGGATTACTTCAACTTAAGACCAGAAACCATAAAACTCCCAGAAGAAAACATATAGTAAGTTCCATGATACCCATCTCAGCACTGGGGTTTTTGTTTTGTTTTGTTTTGTTTACTACAAAGGTGAAGGCAACAGAATCAAAACCAAACTAAACTGAGTAACTAAAAGCTCTGCACAGTGAAAGAAATCATTAACAAAAAGATAATCTACTGAATGAGAGAAGATATTTGCAAACCATATATCTCATAAGGGGCAAATAGCCCAAATATATAAAGAACTCATACTACTCAAAGCAGGAAAACAAACAATCCAATTAAAAAATGAGAAGACATGAATAGACATCTTTCCAAAGATGTACAATGGCCAACAGACACATTAAAAGATGCTCAGGGCACCTGCGTGGCTCAGTTAGTTGTGTCTGACTCTTGATTTCAGCTCAGGTCTTGATCTTAGTAGGCTCAGAACATAAAGCCTATGATAGATAGATAGATACATACATACATACATACATACATATGACTCAGTATCACCAATCAACGGGGAAATGCCCATCAAATCCACTATATCCCCTCACACCTCTCAGAATGGCTAGTATCAAAAAGAAGAAATAACAAGTGCTAGCAACGATGTGGAGAAAAGGGAATTTTCATGCACCTTCAGTGAGAGTGTAAACTGGGGCAGCTACTATGGAAAACAGAATGGAATTACCTCAAAAAAATTAAAACTAGAACTAGACTCAATGTGTTGGGCAGTTTGTAATGTATACAAATGTCAAATCACTACACTATACTCATGAAAGTAACATAAATAGAACTTCCCTATGACCCTGCAATTGCACTATTGGGTATTTACCCCAAAGATACAGACATAGTGAAAAGAAGGGCCATCTGTACCCCAATGTTTATAGCAGCAATGGCCACGGTCACCAAACTGTGGAAAGAACCAAGATGTCCTTCAATGGACGAATGGATAAGGAAGATGTGGTCCATATACACTATGGAGTATTATGCTCCATCAGAAAGGATGAATACCCAACTTCTGTAGCAACATGGATGGGAGTGGAAGAGATTATGCTGAGTGAAATAAGTCAAGCAGAGAGAGCCAATTATCATATGGTTTCCCTTATTTGTGGAGCATAACAAGTAACATGGAGGACATGGGGACATGGAGAGGAGAAGGGAGTTGAGGGAAATAGGAAGGAGAGGTGAACCATGAGAGACTATGGACTCTGAAAAACAACCTGAGGGTTTTGAAGGGGTGGGAGTGGGAGGTCGGGGGAACCAGGTGATGGGTACTGGGGAGGGCAAGTATTGCATGGAGCACTGGGTGTGGTGCAAAAACAATGAATACTATTACACTGAAAAGTATATACATATAAAAAAGGAAAGTAACATAAAATTTTCAATCATACTTCAATTTTTGAAAAGACAAAAAAACAATTAAAATGGCAATAGCAAGTCTTTCCCTATCAGTAGTTACTTTTTTAAAAAAAATTTTTTTTAATTTATTTATTTGACAGAGAGAGTTCACAAGTAGGCAGAGAGGCAGGCAGAGAGAGAGGAGGAAGCAGGCTCCCTGCTGAGCAGAGAGCCTGATGGGGGACCTTATCAGTAGTTACTTTAAGCATAAACAGATTAAGCCCTTCCAATCAAGGACACTTAGCAGCTGAATGAATAATAAAACAAGATCCAATTATACAGTATGGACAAGAGACTCCCATTAGGCTCCAGTCCACACATGGGCTGGAAGGGAAAGGATGGAAAAGCCATTCCATGCAAATGGTCACCAAAACAGTGGTGGATATATTGGTATCAGACAAACAGAGACTTTGAGTCAAAAAGTTTCAAACATGACCCAAAAAAAGGATATTATATAATGGCAACAGGGTAATTCACCAGGAAGATAAAATAGAAATACACGTGCCCCTAACCTCAGAGCACCCAAATGAACAGAGCAAACACTGACAAAACTGAAGGGAGAAACAGACTGCGACACAATAATAGTAGGAGATTTCAATGCCCTGATATCTACAATGGGTGGAACGTCGACCCAGAAGATCAGTAAGGAACAGAGGACTTGAACTAACAAGTGACTGATGATGGGGTTCAGGTAAAACCCAAGAATCAACAACAATAACATATATATATATAGGGATTATGGGTAGTGTTTAATCATTGCACATGGTATCTGAAAAGGCAGAGAGAGTAACCAAGTTTTGAAAAGTAACTACTGAAAGACAAGATGTAGAAACAAGAGTAGAGAGTGTCCACACTCCCGAAGGGGAACCTGCATGGAGTAAAATCAGACAGAGCTGAGTTTGAATCTCAATTCCACCAACTTATTAACTGCGTGACTCTAGACAAATCACAGAGCCTCAGTGACCACTTCTGTAAAATAAAAATAACATCCACCTTCTAGAACAATGTGCAGATTATCCCAAAGAGAATGTCTTGGGCCATTTGGGCTGCTAGAACAAAAAGCCACAAATCAGTTGGCTTATAAATAACAGAAACTGTTTGCTTACAGTTCTGGAGGCTGGAAGTTTGAGATCAGGTGCCAGCCTGCTGAAGTGAAGGCCCTCCTCTGGGTCACAAACTTCTTGTATTTTCTTCACACAGTGGAAGACACAAGGGAGCTCTCTTGGTCTCTTTTCTGTGGGCACCAGTCTCATTCACAAGGGCACCACCTAATGACCAGGGGCCCCGTCCTAATACTCTCATCTCAGAGATTAAGTTTCAACCTTTGACTTTTGGGAGGAGGGGTGCAATTCAGACCATAGCAAGTATCCTTATTATTATCACCTGTTAGTTATCTATCAAACCCCAAATCCTTAAGAGCACCAGGAACATCCCATAGTTTAATACAAGCCCACCCGTTCAATCTCACCCCTCACCACCCCTACACCTATCTTGTATGATTTGCTCGAAATTCATAATCTATCATCTCTGAAGAAAAAAATGTCTTCCTACTTCCATGCCTTCTACTCATACCTCAGCACCCACTACTTCCATAAACCTTCACTGACCATAAATCCACATATTCTCCAGTATTCTAATACTTTAAGAGCCTGAGATCCAATTCCAGAATTCCCACAAGGTGGTTGCCTTGCGTGTGCAGTAACACTTTCAGTGATGCAGAAGTCAGTACCAGCCCAAGTCACCAAGTCCTTACACAGGTATTTCTTTTTTTTTTTTTTTTTTAGATTTTTTATTTATTTATTTGACAGAGAGAAATCACAAGTAGATGGAGAGACAGGCAGAGAGAGAGAGGGAAGCAGGCTCCCTGCTGAGCAGAGAGCCCGATGCGGGACTCGATCCCAGGACCCTCAGACCACGACCCGAGCTGAAGGCAGTGGCCTAACCACTGAGCCACCCAGGCGCCCCCTTACACAGGTATTTCTGACCACTAACAGAGGTGACATTATTTTTTAATCCAAATCAGTCTTTTTGTGGCTTGCTCTTCTTTCAGGTAGTTTTTAACCATAGGACATGTCTAATATCACATGAAAGCCTTTCAAATATCACAGGATCAGAATGGGTAAGGGTGAGGGCCAGGGGTTTCGATTTTTATAAAACATTCCTGGTATTGCTTTAAGCCCTCTAAACCTTGATATCCTCCTTTCTAATTTACTCCTCTTAATGTTTTGCTCCTGAATTGATCGCAGGACCCAACTATCCTGGCTTTAATCCTATAATCCCGGTTCTAAGGTTTTGATTATTCTTTTATCCCTCTAAGTCATAAGCTCTTTGAAGTAAGAGATGATTTCTCATTTATCAGTACCCTTGCCCCTGTGCATAGCGTAACTCCTTGTACAATAGTACAGCATCACAGGTTGAAAGCCTGTTTTAATTGCCTCCTCGTCACCCCATTAAAGATGGAGGGATCCCCTGCGCTAGGATTAAGGGATGGTCAAGTACAGCATATCTAAAGCTGGGCACATAAGACCAACAGTTTATTTGTCACTTGTACCCACAGCCTCGGGGAGGAGGGCAGTGCACACCACACAGGGTCACATGGGGGGCCGTGGCGGGGGGCGGTGCACTCAGGAACAGAGTGAATGACCAGGGGCTCAGGAAAGCAGGCTTTGCAGGTTCAAGAGTGAAGAGTGCCCTCTAGTTCTCACAGAACCACGTGATTGGCTCCTTTGGATAATTCCATGAGCTGGCAGAAATCAGCAGGAGCTGTGCCTGGTCTGTTTGATAAGGAGAGCTGATCAGCTAGAGGACTTTATTCATGGGAGCAGAGTCAGAAAGGAACTTGCAATTAGGCCATTCCAGGCTCTCCTGGCTCCAGATGTCAAAGCAATTCATCGCAGTAATAGCAGGTCTGATACCAATAGGGCTTTTTTTTTTCCACTTTAATTTCAGCATTTTAAAGAGGTCATCAAACTGTCTCCTGGCTTCCACAGATTCTGTTTAAAAATAAGTCATTATGAGGCGTCTGGATGGCTCAGTGGGTTAAGCCTCTGCCTTCGGCTCAGGTCATGATCTCAGGGTCCTAAGATCGAGCCCTGCATGGGGCTCTCTGCTCAGCGAGGAGCCTGCTTCCCCTGCCTACTTGTGATCTCTCTCTCTCTCTCCCAAATAAATAAATAAAATCTTTTTTTAAAAAATTGTTCATTATTCTTTATGTTGCTCCTTCACAGATGATCTTTTTCTCCCTACTCTGGCTTCATTTAGTCAATTAAGATTCATAAGATTCTGATGTCCTGAAGTTTTCAGTTACCTGAGATTCTTGAATCAAGGGGTTGATAGCTTTCATCAGTTTAGGAAAATTCCCAGCCATAATTTCTCCAAACACTGCTTAATCCCCTTCTCTAGCCCTTCCTTCTGGGATTAAAATTACACATATGTCTGAATGTTTGCACACAATCTGTACCTTATACTTTTTTCTGCTTATTCTTTTCTTCTTCCTGTTCTTTTTTTCTATTTTTTTAACTTTTTTTGCAATTTTTTTATTATGTTAAGTAAGCCTAATTTTATTATTAATATATAATGTATGATTTGTTTCAGGGGTACGGGTCTCTGATTCATCAGTCTTACACAACACCCAGCACTCACCACAACACATACCCTCCCCAATGTCCATCCCCCAGCTACCTCATCCCTGCACCCCACTGCCCCCAGCAACCTTCAGTTTTTTCCTGAGATTAAGTCTGTTATGGTTCGTCTCCCTCTCCGGCTTCATCTTGTTTGATTTTTATCCTCTCTTCCCTTATGATCCTCTGCCTTATGTCTTAAATTCCACATGTCAGTGAGATCATATAGTAGTTGTCTTTCTCTGATTGACTTATTTCACTTAGTGTAATACCCTCTGGTTCCATCCACATCCTTGCAAATGGCAAGGTCTCATTTTTGATGGCTTCATAATATTCCAGTGTGTGTGTATGTGCACATGCGTGTGCACACGCACGTGCATATTTGTATGCACACGTGCACCCACATCTTTATCCATTCATCTGTTGATGGACATCTGAGCTCTTCCCATAGTTTGGCTATTGTGGTTATCTTTTTTTAAAGATTTTATTTATTTTTTTTTTTTGAGAGAGAACAAATGGGAGGAGAGGCAGAGGGAGAAACAAACTTCCTGCAGAGCAGGGAGCCTGACCAGGGACTTGATATCGGGAAGCTGGGATCATGACCTGAGCTGAAGGTATGAGCACTTAACCCACTGAGCCACCCAGGTTCCCCTTTTTTCTATCATGAATTTCAGTCTGGATTTTTTTTAACTGACTTATCTTTGAATTCACCAATTCAAAGATAACATCCATCTGATGAGTTCTAATTTCAGATATGTTTTGGTATTCTCCAATGTCCATTTAATTCCTTTTACATTTCTGTGGAAATAGTCTATCTTTTTAATTATCATTATTTAATCCATCTTTTTTTGACATACTAACCATGATTAATAAATAAATAAATAATTATTTTTTTTTAAGATTTTATTTATTTATTTGACAGAGAGAAATCACAAGTAGGCAGAGAGGCAGGCAGAGAGAGAGAGAGAGGAGGAAGCAGGCTCCCTGCTGAGCAGAGAGCCCGATGCGGGACTCGATCCCAGGACCCTGAGATCATGACCTGAGCCGAAGGCAGCGGCTTAACCACTGAGCCACCCAGGCGCCCCTAAATTCAGCTTTTTTTTTTTTTTTTAAGATTTTACTTATTTATTTGACAGAGAGATCACAAGTAGGCAGAGAGGCAGGCAGAGAGAGAGAGGGGGAAGCAGGCTCCCTACTCAGCAGAGAGCCCGATGCAGGGCTCGATCCCAGGACCCTGAGACCATGACCTGAGCTGAAGGCAGAGGCTTAATATAAATAATTAATTATATCAATTAATAAAACCAAATAAAAATTTAAAAATCCACACATCTGCATCATCTCTGTGTCTGTTGCAACTGATGATTTTATCTTATTAGTGATTTTTTTCCCCAGCCTTTTCACATCTCCAAATTTTCAGCCATGGTTTAAATATTATAAAGGATATATGGCTAAGTTTCTGACTGATGTTAACTTTTATAAAATTCCAGGATGTTTGTGTTAAGTTTTGTTATGGCAAGCGTTTTGAATTACCTGAGCGCTTGTCATGTATTAGCTTTAGCCTTTGTTTGGGTTGGTCTGTTTCAGTATTTTCCTTACTCATAGACCTTGGTCTTTATTCAGAGGGTGTGGTCCTTCCAGGTTCTCCAAGTATTGGCAAAGACTACTTTTGGCGGAGCATGTTGCAATTTATAAAGAATTTTCATGTACGTTGTTTTATTTGATCACACAGGTTCTCCTACTAAGAGAACTAAAAGAGAGTATTCTACACGTACAACAAAAACATCCAAAAGTTCTCCAAATTTGCTAGGGTATTCCTTGTCCCAGGACTATTTATTCAAGCCACCATCATTCATTCATCCAATACATATTTATTATGCACCTATTGTATCTCCTGAGCACCATATTAGGCACTGGGAATACAAACTCAAATAATATACTTCTAAGAAGTCTAATGCTTGCATCTTGGGACGCCTGGGTGGCTCAGTTGGTTAAGCGGCTGCCTTCGGCTCAGGTCATGATCCCAGCGTCCTGGGATCGAGTCCCACATCGGGCTCCTTGCTTGGCGGGGAGCCTGCTTCTCCCTCTGCCTCTGCCTGCCATTCTGTCTGCCTGTGCTTGCTCTCGCTTCTCTCTCTATGACAAATAAATAAATAAAATCTTTAAAAAAAAAAAAAAAGCTTGCATCTTTGGAAGAAAGGGAGAAATGTGAGGGTTAATAAAAAATTACGTGTCTTCTGTCTTATTTGTTTCAACATTTTCTTTTTATGGTAGTTTGTTGGCTTGAATTTGCAATGCTTATGTCTACATTTTAAGAAAAATCTGGGAAGAGCTAATGTACAAATAAATGGTTCTTACTCACTGTAAATTTATTTATGTATCTTTTGTAAATCTTTAGTGCACAGGTTCTGCATGTAGTATGCCCGCATCATTTCCTTACTCGAGCTACTTCAAGCTGCACAGATTTGCCATAAGGGTCTATGATGAATAGACAGAAATTAAGCCACAGAAACAGCTAAGACAAACCACAAATCTTCAGGTCTTGGGATACATCAGAAATTTGTGGTTGGGACAAATTTCTTGCTGACATTTTTGAGGTTGAGATGGATTGTTATATGGCTTTATCAAAACCTGGAGCAGCATTTTAGAGACTAAACCCTACACAGAGCTGTAGCCAGTCGGCACAGCACTGACAACTCATTTTGGAGCTGCAGCAAGAAAGAAAGAAACACACAAAAAATAGACACATTAGAAAATGCCATATCTAAAAGAAGAGATCTACTAGTTACCAGTCAGTTTTAAAGTAAACGGTTATAAGAGATATTAACCTGACATTATTTAGAAGTCATCTTTCTAGGGGCACCTGGGTGGCTCAGTGGGTTAAGCCTCGCCTTCAACTCAGGTCATGATCTCAGGGTCCTGGGATCAAGCCCCACATTGGGCTCTCTGCAAAGCGGGGAGCCTGCTTCCCCCCACCCCCGCCTGCCTCTGCCTACTTGTGATCTCTCTCTCTCTCTGCCAAATAAATGATCAAAATCTTTTTTTAAAAGAAGTTATCTTTCTAAAACAATGGAGGAGGAAAGTCCCCCAGTGCTTTTGAGTCTTTGAATAAGAACACTGAAATGTGTCTGAGACTCAGAGCTCTTGAGTCAGATATATCCAGGTCACTGGTATAACTTGGAAGGCATCACATTCCGGAGGTTTTAGTCTCCAAGAATACTGATTATCCACCTGTTGCTCAGCTCAGGGAAAAGGTTTCTGCCTTGACTTCTCCACTAAGTACCCCTTTTATCTGTTCAAACTAGAATGCTATCCTAAACCGTGGGTGACTTTGTTAGGACCTGAAAACACAGTAGGTAAGTTCTCGAAGTACCTTCTCAAGGGGTAGAATTCATGTCCCTATAACATCTTCCACCACAGATAGACTGAGTACTTGGACTTGTAGTGATAGTTACTATTTACTAAGCAGTTCTTACCTGCCAGACACTATGTTAACCTCACTTAGTGAATTACATGGTTTGGTTACCAGCACACTTTACTGTTGAGAAAACCAAAGTATTGAAAGGCAAGTGGCTACCTCAAGATATCGGTTAGTAGAGCCTCCCTGAAGCTTAGTGCTCTTGCTTTTCTGACCTTGAATCTACCACCACACTACCTAGATATCTACCTGGTGCTTGACTTTGTGATTCAACCTGACATCCTTAGGCCATCTGAACACACCTGAGATCACAATATCCTTCACAAATGGGGGATGGCTCCCTCTGGGTAATTTCACAGGGGCCAGCCTCTGCCGCCAGCTGGGGGTCTCCAGCACCAGCCTCCCCTAACCGTTTGCTTCAGCTATATGCTGCCTGTCTGTCACAGAGCTGATGTTCACTTTGTAGGATCCCAAAACCACCTGTCCTACGTTTACAAAAGCTTCAATTTTGTCTGAATCCCTATGTCCTTTGTCCTCCCTAAATGTTCTGGCTTAGAGACAAGAGACCAGGATTGTGTTATTAACTTACTATATTAGCCTTAAGCAAGTCACTTAAACTTGCCAGGTCATAGTTTCCTCGCATAAATTTAGGGTGTTGAACTGGCCCCTTCCAGCTATAAAAATCTGTGATTTTAAGATCAAACACAAAATTCTGATAGGAGGATTGTAATAAAATAGTGAAAAAGAAAGAAAATGGTCTGGTCTAGAAGATCTTGCTTATTTTAAAGCAAGTGTTTGAGACTATTTTATATATGTTTATACACACTTAGAGACATTTAAAATGAGGACATTTTATAAGGTAAGAAACAAGAAAGCCCTCACACATGATATTTAAAATGTGGCTCCAGAGTTCACAACACCCTCATCATGTATAAATAGAACATAGCATTTACAACCACTTACTCTATAATATATTTCTTTTGGCTGAGAGGTAATGTTCAACTACATGAGTTTCTCAGAACACTGACCTTTGTTCTTTATGTTGTTGAATAAAGTAATGCTATTTTGTAAAGACTTAGTGTCCTTAGGCACTCAATCTAATTATTACTCTGTTTTTTGTAAGTAATTATAATGGCTCCATTCACGGAGCACCCACTATTGGGTGCAACTCCATGCTTGGTAATTTACATACATAATCTCATTCTTCCAAAGACTGCCAAATATTATTATGCAATATTACTCCGAAGAAAATCAGGCCTCAGAGAATTCAGTAGCTTAGCTGAACACCATTAAATAAGAAACCAAGATGAGAGTCCAACTTTGTCGAACTCTGCTCTGCCTCAAAATAACTCAAAATAAATCTGCTGGTTATTTAAATAATAATAATTGTAAAATTTATTGAGTCCTTATTGTGCAATAACCCTCGTAAGCCTTCCAGCAACATTACGGCTAGGCACTATTATTATCTCCAGTTTACAGGTATGGAAACAAGATCCCAGAGAAGGTAAGCAACTTGTCCAGGGGTTATGCAGTGAAAAAAAGAGCAATGCTTGCAAACCCCTTCCTGCAAAGTGCCTACCGTGTAGGAAAGTTCTAAAGGAAAAGTACTCAAGTTTCTTCTCAAGTTTTACAAATGGTCAGTCAGGATGATCAGACTGACAAGACAATGACCTTAGAGTCTCGACTCTGTCTTGACAATTGCTTCCATTCCCCACACTTTGGTTCCCTTCTTTTATTTTCTTTTTTCTTAGATTTTATTGATTCATATGAGAGAGATTCCAAGCATGAGTAGGGGGAGAGGCAGAGGGAGAAGCAGGCCTCCCACTGAGCAGGGAGCCAGCCGCGGGCCTCGACCCCAGGACCTGAAGATCATGACCTGAGCTGAAGGCAGATGCTCAACCATCCGAGCCACCTAGGAATCCCCATGGGTCCCTTCTTTATGAAAAGTGTGTGGGGCAATTTTCTGTGCCTATTCCAGTCAAGTCAAAGATGATGATGGTGACAATGACGACCATGATATTTTAGAAATGATTATTATATACTCAACGATTCCTATGATTTGACACATTACTCCACCATGGCAGAATACACATTAAAATTTAAATATCCAGACACCTAGGTGGCTCAGTCAGTTGAGTCAGTCTCCATCGCTTGGTTTCAGCTCAGGTCGTGATCTCAGCTCACAAGATCAGTGGAGCCCCATGTTGGTGTTGGGCTCCATGCTCCGCAGGGAGTCGGATTCTCTCCCTTCCCCTCCGCTCCTCCCCATTCTTGCATGCACACTTTCTCTCTCTGTATATAAAACAAATAAATAAATCTTCAAAAATTAAATAAAATTCAAACACCAAAAATCACTTATTAGAGAAAGTGTAATTGATCACTCTGAAATCCTAAGGGTTTTTTCTTGAAATTATTGAAAATTGAGTTTAGACACTCTGTTCAGCCTACAGAGAAAAACATAAGAAATATTTTGTCAAAGAAAGAACTTCAAAATGGGGAGCATAAATAATATATGGCCAGTTGTAAAAATATGTTTTAAGTATCATAAAATTTATGATAAACTTTAATTCCAAATAAACCCCTTGATGTTGTAAACATACACTGGGCTAGAGTGTTTAAAAATACATACACAGAATCAAATTCTCCATTGCAACATTAATTTTCCATTACCTTTTCAATAGCATCCTATGAAAACATACACATATAGAAGATGGATACTTTATGACAGCAAAACATTGGAGCCAGTGTAATGAGGTTTATGTCAGTGTTTCCATTTAAGTTACTTTTTTTCAGTAGTTAATGACCCCACATAAAAATGCAATTAAGTGAAATCTGGCATCTGTGTTCTCAGTACATTTTTTTAAAAATGGGGGGAGAAATGCAACTGGTGATCATTCAGAGGAAGATTTTTTCAATTTATTTTGAGGAACAGGTACTGTATCAGAAAATTAAATAAAAGCTTTTGACGATTAGATTTATAATATATTTTGGAAGCTTTTGCCAAATAAATTAAATCTTCTCTTTTCCTATAAAATAATCTGTGACATGACTTTGACATGTACTATTTTCCCAGATATGACATGCATCAGCAGTGACATTAGTGTTTTTCTACAGTCCCTTGTCATAGGACTTGGGAGTCCAGGTAGTCCTAGAAAGGTGGTCTAACAAAGAGTAATAATGGAATTAAATGTGAAATGAGACTCAACTTAGAATTATGCCCTTGAAAACTGCTGACAGAGTTGGGAAGTCACATCAGTGTCAGCTCTGCCACTGGTTACTCTGTGTGAGCCAGACAAAGTATCTAATGTGTCTGTACCACATTTTTAATCTGATAGTAATAACAGTGCATGTCGCATAGGACCCACTCATTCAGAAACTTGAGCACCTACTGGGGCAAACCGTTATAAGCCAGACTTCCTGGGACTTCCTTTATTAAACTACAGTAGAAGGTATTCTTAAATCACGGAAAGTGTTCAAAATGAAGAAATGCTTAGTGATGACATGTTTTAAAAAGGATGTTAGTTTTGGCAGCTGGTTATTTCTCTAAGACGGCAGGATGAAGAGCAGCAAACCATTTCAAATCATATTAATTACCTGGCTGTGAAAGAACATCTGTCTGGTTTAAATGAGATAAATTAACAAAACCACCCCCAAGCGGGTAATGTTTAATTTGAACAGATATTTGCTGAGCCTCTACTTTATTTATGGCGAGTACCAAAGATCACATCCGATATGAATTGGCTGGAATATCTTGAAAAGGGTAAGATTTTCACTCAGAGGAAGAGAAAAGAATGCATTCTAGGTAGAAGAAAGAACATTCACTAAAGAACACACAAAACAGCCAAGAATATGTTTAGTTGTCACAAAAGGTTCAAAGATAGTGGAAAAAATGAGTCTGGACAAGGTGTAAGCCAAATCGCGAAGAGCCCAAGAAAGTGTTTACACATGATCCAATGAAAGATGTGTTGACAGTTTTTCCAAAGGATTCAATGAAATAATACATATGGTAACTTTTAGTGTAGTGCCTGACACATACTAACACTAAAACTGCTAGCCAATCAATTATTTGTTTATTAAAAATTTAATTACCCCTCATTCTAACCACTAACAAAATAATACCAGCATAAACAAAGAACCCCGCACTTGCCCCCACCATATCACATGCTTATTATAAATTTAAGACTAATTTAGAAAAGGATTTAAATCCATTTTAATTGGTTGTACAGACTTCTAGAAATCAGATTTTTTTTAAGATTTTATTTATTTATTTGACAGAGATCTCAAGTAGGCAGAGAGGCAGGCAGAGAGAAGAGGAAGCAGACTCCCCGCGGAGCAGAGAGCCCAATGCGGGGCGCGATCCCAGTACCCTGAGATCATGACCTGAGCCAAAGGCAGGGGCTTTAACCCACTGAGCCACCCAGGCGCCCCTAGGAATCAGATTTTTAAATAAGTTACAAATAGTTCCTTCAGTCACCTAGACCTGCTCTTGATCTGGGAGCAAATGACACAAAGTGGCAGATATTGGAATTCACCAAAATATGGCCAATATTTTAATATCCATAGAAAAGAGCTGGGGGAAGATAAAGAGCTCAAAGCTGGGAGAACAGAGCCCTTTTCTGACAACTGTTCATATAACCCTAACGGCCCAGGATTAATGACAACTACTAGCCTTGGGGAATTCTCAAGGAGGCATTTCTTGACATCCTTAGAGAGAGGTGTCGTACCTACTGTGTGGATCACCACTACATCCAGTGCTTGGCACACAGTAGGTAATTGGTAAGATGACAAAACAAATCAACATGGAATCAGGGCCAACCATCCTTTCAGACCAGAGGGCACTAGGAATCCTAGGCTTGGATTCTGGGAAAAGATCCTAGAGCCTGGTCTGGTCAGGACTAAGAAGAAGGTGTCACTTGCCCTACTACCTCTCAGTGCAAATGTTGATGATACAAGAGGTGAGGTATTGAGGAGAAAACAAAGGAAAAGAGAGCAACAGATCTCCAGGAACTGGACAATAAGATAGAAACTAAAGAAATTAGATATAAGTGGAAAGCAGAAGTCAGAAACTAGAAAAATCCCCAGAGCTACAGAGGGTAGCTCCTAAAAGTCTTGGAAGGGTGCCAGGGTGTCTCAGGAATCAGTTAAGAGGCATCTATTACAACTCTCTTACCTGGCTGTATGAGACAGCCTTTAAAGACCCAAGGATGTGAGAAGGTCAAGAAGGGGACTCAGTAAGAACATGAACAATGGCATTTGATAAGAACCAAAGTTGTTGAAGGAGATGCCGAAAACACAGTTGGAAAAATGGGTTGGAGCCATTGACAGCATCCATGTTACCAAAGCCAGATTTAAATTGATAAAACCTTCGAGCACCTCTGCAAAGTTTGTGAGCAGGGGAGACCCGATCAAAACTCTGTTTCCAGGTTCAAGAAAGTCCATATCAGAAAAATGAAGGGAGAAGGTCAAGTTTGTATAGGAGTCCAGGCAAACAAAACTGAGTCACCAAGTCAGGGTTGTGTCCCTGGAAATGGAGATGGAAATCCCAGCAGCACAGACAGCCAGGTACAGAAGCAACCCCCTAGTACTTAGAAACTTCAAAAAAATGTGCACACATAACCTTCCTAAAAAGCAACTACGTAAGGGGATCTGAATCCTGCCCACTTTTTTAAAATTTTTTTATTTTTTATAAACATATATTTTTATCCCCAGGGGTACAGGTCTGTGAATCGCCAGGTTTTCACACTTCACAGCACTCACCAAAGCACATACCCTCCCCAATGTCCATAACCCCACCCCCCTTCTCCCAACCCCCCTCCCCCAAGCAACCCTCAGTTTGTTTTGTGAGATTAAGAGTCACTTATAGTTTGTCTCCCTCCCAATCCCATCTTGTTTCATTGATTCTTCTCCTACCCACTTAAGCCCCCATGTTGCATCACCACTTCCTCATATCAGGGAGATCATATGATAGTTGTCTTTCTGTGCTTGACTTATTTTGCTAAGCATGATACGCTCTAGTTCCATCCATGTTGTCGCAAATGGCAAGATTTCATTTCTTTTGATGGCTGCAAGAAAAAAATGTGAAGAGGGAGCACCAGAAGTACAAACTGAACTCAGTGTATCGCTGTTGACAGAATAAAAAAAAGAAAAAAAACATGAAAAAAATGGGGGAAAGAAGCTTTTTACTGATTAATAATTAGAACTCTCCTCGTTTTCCTTCTAATTCAAGCCAAAAAATTATTTCCCCCCCTTTGGTAATGAATCAAGTGATTCATGAGTATATTGGGGAATCTAGGTTTAGAGTTGGCTAGCAATATACAAAAGTGGATGTGGTTAATTAAGTAAAAGCAAAAAAGAAATGAATGCCTGCTATCAGATCTCTATTTGCACTCCTTTTTAGTAACTGTGTCGTTAGCCAAAGAAATTCAATCAGTAAAACCCAGGAAGGGGTGCCTGGGTGGCTCATGGGTTAAAACCTCTGCCTTCAGCTCAGGTCATGGTCTCAGGGTCCTGGGATCAAGCTGCGCATCAGGCTCTCTGCTCAGCAGTTAGCCTACTTCCTCCTCTCCCCCTGCCTGCCTCTCTGCCTACTTGTGATCTCTTTATCTCTCTGTCAAATAAATAAATAAAATATTTAAAAATTAAAAAAATAAAACCCAGGAAGAACTATCCATTTGCAGTATCCATTTACAATACAGAAACATGAGCCCGGCCTTTTTCTCCATGCAGCGGGATCACAGTGCCCCACAAACGAACACATTCCTTTATGATTCCGCTGCATTTCGTTACACCAAAATACTTAGTTAACATACTTTACACTGATGTTCTTCTTTACAATTACATCTCTTGCCATAGTAACTTGCAAATATATTTACAGCATTATGCTGTAGGCAGAGAGGAAGAAAAAACATAAAGCATTCTTTCAGGATCCTAATGAATCTTAAAATTGATTATAAATACATTACAGTTTATGGATTCTGATGCTTAACGAGTCATTTTAATTTCTGTTCCAAAATTAAGTTGCCCAACATGCAGAGAATAAATGGGAAAATGTCACTTCCTCTATTCTACAAATAAGAAAAACTAAAAATGATGATGCTTTTCACTTAAAGAATCTCTTGGTAACTGACAGATTATGCAAGTAATGTTGTCACTGACTATCCAGACCTCCCCATAATGTGCCCATTTATAACTCTCTGCACCCTAAGTGGCTTGGTCCTTCATCTACCATGGAACCCCTCTCCTGCCTTGGTTCCTGGGAGTTAGGAAATGTCACCGGAGCAGTGGCAGTCCATCAACAGGCCAGTCAGTGGCCTCCTCCTGACCAAAACTTTGGACTGGTCCCATCTCATTATTCTCCCAAACTTCTGACACTGGGAAAAGGAAATACTGGGCCATTAGACATGGCAAGGCAATGATACATGTGTCCCAAAATAAGGAAGAAGCAAAAACAATACTGAGTCCCTGGGAAGGAAGCCAGTCATTGGGAGAGCATGGTATTATCCGAGGAGAAGCAGAGCGGGCCAAGAGACCAGATCCTAGAGAAGACACAGTTCCTGAGATTTCCAATCTGTGAGTCCTCACAATGAACATCTTTTGATTTAGTGCATCTCTGCCTGCAATTAGAAACATGGTGATTTCTAACATAGTGCTTATTGGATAATTGGTATGGCTATTTCGGAATTAAGGAAAAGAAACAATTTCGTAAAATGTAGAATTCAGAAATATAACAGAAAGGAAGCTTTGTCCTCTTCAAACATCAAAAGGAATACAAAACTCTGGGATTATATTCACACACAAAAATACATGTTTGTCTGAAACCAGCTGAAATGTGAAGCCTGGGGCTCATATGAAATAGAAATTCTTATCAGGGGGATGCCTGGGTGTCGCAGTTGCTTAAGCGACTGCCTTTGGCTCAGGTCATGATCCCAGGGTCCTGGGAAGAAGCCTCACGTCGGGCTCCTTGCTCAGTGGGGAGCTTGCTTCTCCCTCTCCCTCTACCTGCTACTCTGCCTGCCTGTGCTCTCTCTCTCTCTCTGTCAAATGAATGAAATTGTTATTATTATTTTTTAAAGATTTTATTTATTTATTTGACAGAGAGAAATCACAAGTAGATGGAGAGGCAGGCAGAGAGAGAGAGAGAGAGGGAAGCAGGCTCCCTGCCGAGCAGAGAGCCCGATGAGGGACTCGATCCCAGGACCCTGAGATCATGACCTGAGCCGAAAGCAGCGGCTTAACCCACTGAGCCACCCAGGTGCCCCAAATGAATGAAATTAATTAAAAAGAAAAGGAAATGCTTATCTGATGTATTGATTTTTCTATGTTGCATAATAAATTGCTATTAATTTATTGGCTTAAGATGGAACCGATTTATTATTTCAGTTTCTATATGGCAAATTTGGGCATAGCTCAGCTGGGCTCTCTGCTCGTGGTCGCAATAGCTGAAATCCAGGTGACGGCTAGGATATGTTCCCATGGGAGTCTAACCTAGGAAAGCATTCCCTTCCAAGCTCCCTTAGTTGGCTGATTCATTTCCTTATGGTTGGAGGACTGAGGTCCTCAGCTGCTAGCAGCCATACCTCTACAAAAGGAGTTCACAATATGGCTGTTTGCTTCTTTATAGCCATCAGGAGACTGTCTCTCACCCTAGTCCGTATAGACAGAGTTATATACTGCAACAGAACCATAGCAATGACTATCCCATCACCTTCCAAATGTTCTGTGGACTAGAAACAAGTCTTCAGTTCCAACCATATTCTAGAGGAGGGAATTAGACAAGGGCATGGGACCACCAAGTTTCTCTCCTAACTAGTTCTGCCACTTCAGACAATTACCATCGCTGAGTACTGTGCTTCTCCCTTTTCTGTTTGCAAAATAAGCGACTCAAAATTCATCTACCTTGGAAATGTCTTCAGAAAATTAGGAGGAAATACTAGCTCAAAATGCAAAATCCCACACAGACACCCTGGAGTGTAAGAGCTGAAGGTAATCTTTGCTTGCCTAGGCACCTATTTCAAAGAGGCATCCACTTCAAACAGGGGTTTTGTTTTGTTTTGTTTTGTTTTAAAGTAGGCTCCCCACCGCATGGAGCCCAATGCAGGACTTGAACTTATGACCCTGAGGTCAAAGACCTGAGCTGAGATCAAGAGTCGGATGCCTCACCAACTAAGCCACTCTGATGTCCGAAACAGGACTTTCTTGAATAAACACATTGCAAGCCATAGGACTAAGTAAAGAGTCAGGCCACCACCAACAATAACCCCCCAAGGCACGTTTCTTTTAGAGATGTTGGTTGATTTCTAAATTTGGCCACCCCTCTTTTCTCGTTTCCACACTTTAAATTCTCACTCTTAGGTTTTAAATTCACCAATAAAGAGTGAGGTGGCAAAACCCTAGTCCTCCATCCCCAAACCTACTAAAAGAAGAAAGCCCAGCCCACCCACTCTTGTTCTCTCTCTACCTGTGATCCCACTGTGGCCCCAGGGATGCTGTGTAATTTCTAGCTCTTATAAGTGATAAACTTTTAATTTTTCAGTGTTTCTTGATGGTGCTGAAGGGTGTCTTGCAATCCTATAAGAACCAAAAGAGATGGACCAGCCACAACACTGGTTATTAATAGGCTGAAACCAGCACAAAACACACCCTCACTTGCCAAAATCAATACAGATTACCAAACTGCAAAAATGTTCTTACGAAATTAACACTTTTAAAGGAAATAAAAATAACTTTAAAGAGAACAAATCCCATAATCCCAAGGCAAACTGATGAACATTCTACATAATATTTTCCACTCATCATCCAGAAAAATGACAGATAGATAGATGATAGATAGATAAATAGACAGATATAGATTCTTGTATTTATGTTTATCCAGTGGTTGTCATAGCACAGAAACAAATGAGATAAGCTTTTCCCAATATGGTCTATTAGGTTTCAGTGCCTAAAGATTCCATCAAGTTGATACATCATAATGTAAAATACCATGCTCCATTAGAGATCAGATTTGCTATTAGTTATTTACATAAATAAAATTCCTCAGGAACAATTTGTAAAAAGTGGGAATTTTGAGCCAAGATATAAAATCACTACATGTTTCTTGAAAGGCACTGCCAAGCAGTTTTCAAAAAGTAGCTTACCAAGCACCTGGGTGGCTCAGTCGGTTAAGCATCTACCCTCTGCTCAGGTTGTGATCCCAGCGTCCTGGGATCAAGCCCTGTGTCAGGCTCCCTGCTCAGGAGGCAGTCTGCTTCTCCCTCTCCTCCTGCTTGTACTCTCTCTCACTATCTCTGTCACTATCTGTCTCTTTCTCTCTCTCAAATAAATTAAATCTTTAAAAATCAATTAATTAATTAAAAAGTAGATCACCTAGTCATATAAGGACAAGGCAATGAGAAACGATTTAACTTCATTAAAACATCAAGTATTATCTATTTTTTGTGAATTTAAAGGTTGCAAAATGAAAGCTTTTGTTTTAAGTCACATTAGTTTAATCACTAGTAAGGCTGAAATAGCCTATCTGTATTTATGTATAGTTTGTATTGTTATTAATGCAAATTATGTTCTTGATCATTTTTCTATTGATGTATTTCTTTTCAATCCATAAGAGCTCATTATAGGTCATAAAATGAAGTTAATTTTACCTAGCAATTTCTTTTTCAAAATGCATTCTATACTAACATATTTTATAAATCAATATAAGTTTATGCTTTTTAAAAAGTGATAGAAAAAGACTAAAATTAAAAGAAAAACAAAACAACTGCTGTTCAAATGCAAACACAGAGAAAGCGGGAGTAGTAATATGAATCTTTGATGAGGCAGAATTTAAGTTAGAAGGATTAAACATGACAGAGAAAGGCATTATACAATAATACAAAACGATTTATACAAGGAAGATTCAATTTCAAAAACATATAACTTAAAAGTTAAATAACAAGAATGTTAAATAAACAAAGCAAAGCAAATCAGAAGTAAAATAAACAAAACAAAATAAATAAAGCAAAAACTAATAGCAATGCAAGGAGAAATTCAAAAACAACATAATCAGACATATTAATCTTTCAAAATGCCACAGAGCTAGTACATTAGAAATATGTAACCACATAGAAAAATTAAATAATATAATCAATGGAAAAATTAAATAATACAATCAGAAAACAAGACATTATAAAAAAGGAATAATATACAATTTCACATACTATAACTGGAGAACATTTTACTTTTTAATGTCCACAGAACATTTTTTAAATAAATCATGTACATACTTGAACACACATACACACAATGCTTAAAATTCAAAACCCAACAAATTCTATGGGCCACTTCTGCTTATAAACCAGTAAGTCAAAAAAACATAATAAACTTAATAAAAATAAGCCTCTTTGAAAATTGATTATTATTTTCCTAAGTAGTCCCTAGATCAGAAAATCAATGAAAACTGCAATTACTAATTATCTATAAGACAATGAAAAAGAGATTAGCTAATATCAAAACCTTTGGGTTTATACTGTATATTACAGAAAAATGTACAGCCTCAAATATTATTATAAAAAATAAAAACTGGGAGTGTCTGAGTGACTCAGTCGCTTAAGCCTTCAACTCCTTAATTCCACTCAAATCGTGATCTCAGGGTCCTGAGATGGAGCCCAGGCTGGGCATGGAGTCTACTTAAAATTCTCTCTCTCAGGGTGCCTAGGTGGCTCAGTGGGTTGGGCCTCTGCCTTCGTCCTGGGTCGTGATCTCGGGGTCCTGGGACCGAGCCCCTCGTCCGGCTCTTTGCTTGGTGGGGAGCCTGCTTCCCCCTCTCTCTCTCTGCCTGCCTCTCTGCCTGCTTGTGATCCCTCTCTCTGTGTGTCAAATAAAGAAATTAAAAATCTTAAAAAAAAAAAGAAAGATTCTCCTTCTCCCTCTGCCCCTCCCCCTATGCACACACTTATGCATGTGCACTCACTCTTTCTTTCTAAAAAAAAAAATAACAGAAAATGAAAAAATAAAAACTGAAAATAAGGGAAACAAGTACACATTTTAAATATTTAAAAAGAAGCTACAAAACAAACCAAAAGAAAATAGAGTACAGAAATTAACAAAGGAAAAAGCTGATGAAATATATGACAGAAAAATAACAGAAAAAATTTAAAAATTCGGGGTGCCTGTGTGGCTCAGTGGGTTGAGCCTCTGCCATTGGTTCAGGTCAAGATCTCAGGGTCCTGGGATTGAGCCCTGCATCAGGCTCTCTGCTCAGCAGGGAGCCTGCTTCCCCTTCTCTTTCTGCCTGATGCTCTTCCTACCTGTGCTCTGTCTTTCTCTCTGTCAAATTAATAAAATCTTAAAGAACAAATAAATAAATAAATAAATTGACTCTTTGCTAAGACCAAAAAATTATGTGAATTCTCACAAGTCTGAGAAGAAAAGATAAATAGTTAACATAGACAAAAAGAAATTAAAACAGAGACATAACAGATATAAAGGAAATTAGAAAAAAAAGTTTTAAAATATTATATGCAATTCTAAGTAATATGTGAAAGCCTAATATAAATGGTCAATTTTCTAGAAAAATATAAACTACCAAAACTAATGAAACAAGTAGTAAAACCTGAGCAAACCACTAATGATGATTATGAAGGCAATTATCATAATTTTAAAACTAATTATTTTTAAAGGTACTAGGCCCAGTTAGATTTACAACTGAACTCTTTCCAGTATTTCCTAAAAGGAAAAAAAAATTAGGCAGATAATATACAGTACAATATTGGTTTTTGGAGTATAATTCAGTGATTCATCACTTACATATAACACCCAGTGCTCATCATAACAAGTGCCCTCCTTAATGCCCACCACCCATCTAGCCCATCCCCCAGCTACCTCCCTCCATCAACCCTCGTTTGTTCTCTATCGCTAAGAGTCTCTTTGGCTTGTCTCCCTCTTTCCCTTTTTTCTTTTCCCCCTTCTCATATGTTTTCTTTCCTAAATTCCATATATGAATAAGATCATATGGTACTTGTCTTTCTCTGATTTATTTCCCTTAGCATAATGCACTCTAGCTCCAACTATGTCATTGCAAATGGCAAGATTTCATTCTTTTTGATGGTTGAGTAACATTCCACTATACATATATACCACTTCTTCTTTATCCATTCATCAGTCAGTGGACATCTGGCCTCTCTCCATAGTTCAGCTCCCTCAATATTGTTGATAACACTGCTATAAACATCAGGGTACAGGTGCCTCTTCAAATCTGTGGTTTTGTATCCTTTGGATAAATACCCAGTAATGCAATTGCTGGACAGGGTAGTTCTATTTTTAACATATTGAGGAACCTCTATACTGTTCTTCAGAGTGGCTGTAACAGTTTGCATTCCCACTAACAGGATTCAAATTCCAATGTTATTTAAATTATTCCTAATCAAATCTATCAATATTTGCAATAGTTCAAAAGAACGATACATTCTTCAAATGTACATTTGAAGATATGGCTACAACTATGATCAAAGAGGGAACCCAAAAGAGATCAAGAAATATGACAAAAGAATTGCATCCAAAACTTAAAAAAAAATCATATTTATGTATGATTCTATAAATGGTACCAAAAGTCACTTTATAAAATTCAGCAATAATTTCTACTAAGAGCCCAAAGAAAAATTGAAAGGAAATAAATAAAGATTACGTAAAAAGATAAACATTATTAAAGTCAGGATGACCCTTTTTCACAATTATTAGCCAAAATTGAGTTTCGAGATTCTAATATATGAAGACAATATATCTAGAAAATTAGACATGGAAAATTCAAGATCCTAAAAAGAAAGCTGCTGCAATTTATAAAGTAATTTGATAAGGTGAGGTATGTCATATGCAAAACTAATATTTTATGTCTAACAAACATAAGAAATTAAAATAAGAAAACAATATTGTTACTCAGAATTGCTATTCACTATTCACAATAGTGAAAAAGACAATGAGGTATTAAATTTGATTCTCAAATACAAAATAAGATTTTTTTTAAAGATTTTATTTATTTACTTATTTCTCAGAGAGAGAGAGAGAGAGCGAGTGAGCGCACAGGCAGGCAGAGGGGCAGCAGAGGCAGAGGGAGAAGCAGGCTCCCGGCTGAGCAGGAGCCTGATGTGGGACTTGATCCCAGGACGCTGGGATCGTGACCTGAGCCGAAGGCAGCTGCTTAACCAACTGAGCCACCCAGGCGTCCCACAAAATAAGATTTTAATAAGTCAAGAGGCAAAGCATGTCCTTGAAAAGAAAAATTTGATGCCAAAATATTATAAATATATGCCCTCCCAATGCATATACTTTGAAAGCATGTATGTTTCATTTCTTCATTTCTTCTAGGTTCAAGCAATCAAGTTAGAATCATAATCACTTTGATTAGGTTAAAATAATTTTTAATATTCATATGGAAGAATAAATGTGTAAGAAGAGAAAAAATAAATATGAGTAAGTTGAAGACTTGTCAACCATCTACAAACACTTATTGTAACATCATCTTAGTCAAACAAGAAATAAACAAATAATTCAGTAGAATGAACAAGAATCAGCAGTAAGTTCTAACGTGTATAAGAATTTAATATGACAGATAAAAAACTATTTAGTCAAAACATTGTCAACACTAGCTACCCATCTATAAGTAAATTAAGTTGGACATTCCTTCCTATCATATAAAGAACCATATTTCCTATGGAGTAAAGATACAAATGTAAAAATAAGATAAAAATGGAATAAAATTTAAGAAAGTAAATGTTCAGAAATCTTTTAATCAATGCCTTTTTAATCAAAGGTAGAAAGTCCAAAAGTTCTAGAAGAAAAGTCAGACATATTTGACTAGATATTGACTAGATTAAAAACAGAGCCAAAGATGAAAGTTGGAATGGGAAAATAACAATATAAAAAGAATTCCTAATGAAGAGGGAGGAGTCAAGATGGTGGAGAAGTAGCAGGCTGAGACTACTTCAGCGAGCAGGAGATCAGCGACATAGCTTATCTAAAGATTGCAAACACCTGCAAATCCATCGGCAGATGGAAGAGAAGAAGAATAGCAATTCTGGAAACAGAAAAACAACCACTTTCTGAAAGGTAGGACTGGCGGAGAAGTGAATCCAAAGCGACAGGAAGATAGACCCCGGGGGCGGGGGGGGGCGGCTCCCAGCAAGCGGTGGAGCAACGGAGCACAAAATCAGGACTTTTAAAAGTCTATTCCGCTGAGGGACATTGCTCCAGAGGCTAAACCGGGCAAAGCCCATGCGGGATCAGCGTGGCCTCAGGTCCCGCAGGGTCACAGAAGGATCGGGGGTGTCTGAGTGTCACAGAGCTTGCCGGTATTGGAACGGGAAAGCCAGCTACAGAGACAGAGCCGACAGTAAGCTCCCAGACAGTAAGCTCCCAGCTGGGGGGTTACTTTGAACCGGTTGCAGGCTCAGTGAGCTCGGTGTGTGGCCGGAGGTCAGGCAGATGGGAGTAACTGGGCGCTGATCTCTGAGGACACAGTGAGGAGTGGGGCCCCAGGCTCTCAGCTCCTCCGGGCCAGAGACCAGGAAGCCGCTATTTGTATTCCCGTCCTGCGGAACTCTACCGAAAGCAATCAGGAAATAAAAGCTCCTGAAAGCAAACCCCAGCGGACTACTCAGACCGGCCCCTGGTAAGGACGGTGCAATATCGCCTGGGGCAAAGACACTTGAGAATCACTACCCCAGGCCCCTCCCCCAGAAGATCAACAAGAAATCCAGCCAAGACCAAGTTCACCTACCAAGGAGTGTGGTTTCAATACCAAGAAGAGCAGCAGAATTCCAAAGGAGGAGAAAGCAAAGCACGGAACTCATGACTTTCTCCCTGTGATTTTTTTAGCCTTGCAGTTAATTTAATTTTTTTCTTTTTCATTTTTTTTCTCTTGTTCTGCTAAAATTTTTTTTTACTTTTACCCTTTTCTTTTTTAACGTTTTTTAACTAGTGTATCTAATATATATCTTTTTCTTTTTTATATTTTTCTTTATTCGTTTTCTTTTTTTAATTCTTTTCTTTTTTCTTTTCTTCTTTTTTTTTTTTTTCTTTCTTTCTTTTTGAACCTCTTTTTATCCACTTTCTCCCCCCTCACGATTTGGGATCTCTTCTGATTTGGTTAAAGCATATTTTCCTGGGGTTGTTGCCACTCTTTTAGTATTTTACTTGCTCCTTCATATACTCTTATCTGGACAAAATGACAAGGCGGAAAAATTCACCACAAAAAAAAGAACAAGAGGCAGTACCAAAGGCTAGGGACCTAATCAATACAGACATTGGTAATATGTCAGATCTAGAGTTCAGAATGACAATTCTCAAGGTTCTAGCCAGGCTCGGAAAAGGCATGGAAGATATTAGAGAAACCCTCTCGGAAGATATAAAAGCCCTTTCTGGAGAAATAAAAGAACTAAAATCTAACCAAGTTGAAATCAAAAAAGCTATTAATGAGGTGCAATCAAAAATGGAGGCTCTCACTGCTAGGATAAATGAGGCAGAAGAAAGAATTAGTGATATAGAAGAACAAATGACAGAGAATAAAGAAGCTGAGCAAAAGAGGGACAAACAGCTACTGGACCATGAGGTGAGAATTTGAGAGATAAGTGACACCATAAGATGAAACAACATTAGAATAATTGGGATTCCAGAAGAAGAAGAAAGAGAGAGGGGAGCAGAAGGTATACTGGAGAGAATTATTGGGGAGAATTTCCCCAATATGGCAAAGGGAACGAGCATCAAAATTCAGGAGGTCCAGAGAATGCCCCTCAAAATCAAAAAGAATACGCCCACACCCTGTCACCTAATAGTAAAATTTACAAGTCTCAGTGACAAAGAGAAAATCCTGAAAGCAGCCCGGGAAAATTAGTCTATAACATACAATGGTAAAAATATTAGATTGGCAGCTGACTTATCCACAGAGACCTGGCAGGCCAGAAAGAGCTGGCATGATATTTTCAGAGCATTAAACGAGAAAAACATGCAGCCAAGAATACTATATCCAGCGAGGCTATCATTGAAAATAGAAGGAGAGATTAAAAGCTTCCAGGACAAACAAAAACTGAAAGAATTTGCAAACACCAAACCAGCTCTACAAGAAATATTGAAAGGGGTCCTCTAAGCAAACAGAGAGCCTACAAGTGGTAGATCAGTAAGGAACAGAGACCATATACAGTAACATTCACCTTACAGGCAATACAATGGCACTAAATTCATATCTCTCAATAGTTACCCTGAATTTTAATGGGCTAAATGTCCCTGTCAAAAGACACAGGGTATCAGAATGGATAAAAAAACAAAACCCATCTATATGTTGCCTCCAAGAAACTCATTTTAAGCACGAAGACACCTCCATATTTAAAGTGAGGGGGTGGAAAAGAATTTACCATGATAATGGACATCAAAAGAAAGCAAGAGTGGCAATCCTTATATCAAATCAATTAGATTTTAAGCCAAAGACTATAATAAGAGATGAGGAAGGACACTATATCATACTCAAAGGGTCTGTCCAACAAGAAGATCTAACAATTTTAAATATCTATGCCCCTAACGTGGGAGCAGCCAACTATATAACCAATTAATAACAAAATCAAAGAAACACATCAACAATAATACAATAATAGTAGGGGACTTTAACACTCCCCTCACTGAAATGGACAGATCATCCAAGCAAAAGATCAACAAGGAAATAAAGGCCTTAAATGACACACTGGACCAGATGGACATCACAGATATATTCAGAACATTTCATCCCAAAGCAACAGAGTACACATTCTTCTCTAGTGCACATAGAACATTCTCCAGAATAGATCACATCCTTGGTCCTAAATCAGGACTCAACCAGTATCAAAAGATTGGGATCATTCCCTGCATATTTTCAGACCACAATGCTCTGAAGCTAGAACTCAACCAAAAGAGGAAGTTTGGAAAGAACCCAAATACATGGAGACTAAACAGCACCCTTCTAAGGAATGAATGGGTCAACCGGAAAATTAAAGAATTGAAAAAAATCATGGAAACAAATGATAATGAAAATACAACGGTTCAAAATCTGTGGGACACAACAAAGGCAGTCCTGAGAGGAAAATATATAGCAGGACAAGCCTTTCTCAAGAAACAAGAAAGGTCTCAGGTACACAACCTAACCCTACACCTAAGGGAGCTGGATAATGAACAAGAAAGGAACCCTAAGCCCAGCAGGAGAAGAGAAATCATAAAGATCAGAGCAGAAATCAATGAAATAGAAACCAAAAAAACAATAGAGCAAATCAACGAAACTAGGAGATGGTTCTTTGAAAGAATTAATAAAATTGATAAACCCCTGGCCCGACTTATCAAAAAGAAATGAGAAAAGACCCAAATAAATAAAATCATGAATGAAAGAGGAGAGATCACAACTAACACCAAAGAAATACAAACTATTATAAGAACATACTATGAGCAACTCTACGCCAACAAATTTGACAATGTGGAAGAAATGGATGCATTCCTAGAAACATATAAACGACCACAACTGAACCAGGAAGAAATAGAAAGCCTGAACAGACCCATAACCAGTAAGGAGGTTGAAACAGTCATTAAAAATCTCCAAACAAACAAAAGCCCAGGGCCAGATGGCTTCCCGGGGGAATTCTACCAAACATTTAAAGAAGAACTAATTCCTATTCTCCTGAAACTGTTACAAAAAAAAGAAATGGAAGGAAAACTTCCAAACTCATTTTATGAGGCCAGCATCACCTTGATCCCAAAACCAGACAAGGGTCCCATCAAAAAAGAGAGCTATAGACCAATACCCTTGATGAACACAGATGCGAAAATTCTCACCAAAATACTAGCCAATAGGATTCAACAGTACATTAAAAGGATTACTCACCACAACCAAGTGTGATTTATTCCAGGGCTGCAAGGTTGGTTCAACATCCGCAAATCAGTCAATGTGATACAACACATCAATAAAAGAAAGAATAAGAACCATAGGATACTCTCAATAGATTCCGAAAAAGCATTTGACAAAGTACAGCATCCCTTCCTGATCAAAACTCTTCAAAGTGTAGGGATAGAGGGCACATACCTCAATATCATCAAAGCCATCTATGAGAAACCCACCGCAAATATCATTTTCAATGGAGAAAAACTGAAAGCTTTTCTGCTAAGGTCAGGAACACGGCAGGGATGTCCATTATCATCACTGCTATTCAACATAGTACTAGAAGTCCTAGCCTCAGCAATCAGACAAGAAAAGGAAATTAAAGGCTTCCAAATCAGCAAAGAAGAAGTCAAACTATCACTCTTCCCAGATGATATGATACTGTATGTGGAAAACCCAAAAGACTCCACTCTAACACTGCTAGAACTTGTACAAGAATTCAGTAAAGTGTTAGGATATAAAATCAATGCACAGAAATCAGTTGCATTTCTCTACACCAACAACAAGACAGAAGAAAGAAAAATTAAGGAGTCAATCCCATTTACAATTGCACCCCAAACCATAAGATACCTAGGAATAAACCTAACCAAAGAGGCACAGAATCTATACTCAGAAAACTATAAAGTACTCATGAAAGAAATTGAGGAAGACACAAAGAAATGGAAAAATGTTCCATGCATCTGAATTGGAAGAATAAATATTGTGAAAATGTCTATGCTACCTAAAGCAATCTACACATTTAATGCAATTCCTATCAAAGTACCATCCATCTTTTTCAAAGAAATGGAACAAATAATTCTAAAATTTATATGGAACCAGAAAAGACCTCGAATAGCCAAAGGGATATTGAAAAAGAAATCCAAAGTCGGTGGCATCACAATTCTGGACTTCAAGCTCTATCACAAAGCTGTCATCATCAAGACAGCATGGTACTGGTACAAAAACAGGCACATAGATCAATGGAACAGAATAGAGAGCCCAGAAATAGACCCTCAACTCTATGGTCAACTAATCTTCGACAAAGCAGGAAAGAATGTCCAATGGAAAAACGACAGCCTCTTCAATAAATGGTGCTGGGAAAATTGGACAGCCACATGCAGAAAAATGAAATTGGACCATTTCCTTACACCACACACAAAAATAGACTCAAAATGGATGAAGGACCTCAATGTGTGAAAGGAATCCATCAAAATCCTTGAGGAGAACACAGGCAGCAACCTCTTCGACCTCAGCTGCAGCAACATCTTCCTAGGAACAATGCCAAAGGCAAGGGAAGCAAGGGCAAAAATGAACTGTTGGGATTTCATCAAGATCAAAAGCTTTTGCACAGCAAAGGAAACAGTTAACAAAATCAAAAGACAACTGACAGAATGGGGGAAGATATTTGCAAACAACATATCAGATAAAGAACTGGTGTCCAAAATCTATAAAGAACTTAGCAAACTCAACACCCAAAGAACAAATAATCCAATCAAGAAATGGGCAGAGGACATGAACAGACATTTCTGCAAAGAAGACATCCAGATGGCCAACAGACACATGAAAAAGTGCTCCATATCACTCGGCATCAGGGAAATACAAATCAAAACCACAATGAGATATCACCTCACACCAGTCAGAATGGCTAAAATCAACAAGTCAGGAAATGACAGATGTTGGCGAGGATGCAGAGAAAGGGGAACCCTCCTACACTGTTGGTGGGAATGCAAGCTGGTGCAACCACTCTGGAAAACAGCATGGAGGTTCCTCAAAATGTTGAAAACAGAACTGCTCTATGAGCCAGCAATTGCACTACTGGGTATTTACCCTAAAGATACAAACGTAGTGATCCAAAGGGGCACGTGCACCCGAACGTTTATAGCAGCAATGTCCACAATAGCCAAACTATGGAAAGAACCTAGATGTCCATCAACAGATGAATGGATCAAGAAGATGTGGTATATATACACAGTGGAATGCTATGCAGCCATCAAAAGAAATGAAATCTTGCCATTTGCGACAACATGGATGGAACTAGAGCGTATCATGCTTAGCGAAAGAAGTCAAGCACAGAAAGACAATTGTCATATGATCTCCCTGATATGAGAAAGTGGTGATGCAACATGGGGGCTTAAGTGGGTAGGAGAAGAATCAATGAAACAAGATGGGATTGGGAGGGAGACAAACTATAAGTGACTCTTAATCTCACAAAACAAACTGAGGGTTGCTTGGGGGAGGGGGGTTGGAAGAAGGTGGGTGGGGTTATGGGCATTGGGGAGGGTATGTGCTTTGGTGAGTGCTGTGAAGTATGTAAACCTGGCGATTCACAGACCTGTACCCCTGGGGATAAAAATATATGTTTATAAAAAATAAAAAATTAAAAAAATAAAATAAAATAAAAATAAAGAATTCCTACATATTGATAAAGAAAAATATAAAAACAAGCAAAAATATAGTATAAATAGGAAACTCAAATATCCAGGATTGTTTATTAAAATGGCATTGCTGGCGCCTGAGTGGCTCGGTGGGCTAAGCCTCCATCTTCAGCTCAGTTCATGATCTCAAGGTCCTAGAATTGAGTCCCGCATCAGGCTCTCTGCTCAGCAGGGAGCTGCTTCCCCCCTCCTTCTCTCTCTCTGCCTGCCTTTCTGCCTACTGTGATCTCTGTCTGTCAAATAAATAAATAAAATCTTTTATCTTTTTTTTTGACAGAGAGAGATCAAGTTGGCAGAGAGGCAGGCAGAGAGAGAGGAAGGGAAGCAGGCTCCCTGCTGAGCAGAGAGCCCAATGTAGGGCTGGATCCCAGGACCCCAGGACCATGACCTAAGCCGAAGGCAGAGGCTTAGCCCACTGAGCCACCCAAGTGCCCCAATAAATAAAATCTTTTAAAAAATGATAATAAAAGGACATTCATTGCTCTTCAATTTCTTACCCATTAGGGTTGGCAAAAATTTTAAAGAGTGGTAATATCCAGTATTAGAAAAAAGTAGAGGTAGGACAAGAGAAGTCATGTTTACTGTTCATAAAAATGTGAATTCCTTCTTTTGTTCCTTTAGTTATAGCAATCCCACTCCTGATAACCTATCCAATGTATCTAATAGGCATAGTTTATTCATACTTAAAGGAATGTTTATTACAGCATTTATTACTGAAGTAAAAAAAAAAATGGAAAGAGTCCATAAATGGGGAAAAAAATCATGTTATACCAAGCCATGAAAAATTATGCAACTCTTTTAAAAGAAGATCTTGAAAATGAAATTCCACAATAAGTATTATTACTAGATAAGTATTACTGCCTTTTCTTTACATTTTTCAATATAATAAAAATAAAATTCAGTGCTGTGATCTATACTTATTAATGACATGCAAATGTTTTTTCATGTTATTAGCCATTTGTATTTTCTTTTGTATGACTTATCTCAATATTGCTCATTTTTCTATTAGGATTTCTGTATTTTCCTTATTGTTTGGCAAAAAATCTTTACATATAAGCACTTATTCCTCAAACATCAAATCATGTTATATATATTTTTATTTACCATATAATAGTGTTATATGGAGTGAACCTTCTCTCATACAGACATTATACATTTTCAAATAGTTAAATCTATCAGTAATATAATTTGTCCTTGTATTGGACTTAAAATGTGTATTGCCATGTAAAGAGTATATAAATACTTTCCCATATTTTCTTTCAGTACTCATAGAGTTTTAATTTTTTTACATGTAAATCTTTAATCCATCTGGAGTTTATTTTGGTCGATAAAGTGAGTTAGGAATCTGACTCTACTATTGAAATAGGGGCTTTGCCTGAAACAGCAGGCAGGATCTCCAGGAAGGAGGTCAGACATAGCCAAACAGTACATTTGAGGGGAAGCCAGGAGAAGAAGAAAGTAGCTATGCAAAGCTGGCCTACAGAACTGCAATTTCCTTACATATAGAGAAGAAACCACACAGAGAGAGAACTTCCCTGCTTGGGTGTCCCATGTCTCCAACTTCTACCAGATTGCTGGGTCACTAATATAAATTTACCCCCTAAAGCCATTCCACTGTAGAGCTTAGGGAAGAATCCTAATATTATGCAAGAGAATATTGTGAAAGGACCCCCCCCCAAAAAAAATCCATTCATGCTATTTGTTGGTAAATACATAGCCAGAATACATCATTTTTATTAAAGAATGTATCAATATAAAGACAAAATAATACCCATAAAGAGGTTATGAAAGAAATAAATACAACATGTAAGAGGTACTGCATATTTTAATGTAAATATGACAGAATACATAAGTAAATTTTAAAAACTACTTATTTATGCTCTCAAGTAAGTTAAAGAAACCATTCTGGACTTCCAAACAAAAAAGAGTAAAGGTGAGCTAAGGAAAAACCCTTATAGGAAAAGAAAATCTACAGAGCAAAAGGAGAAAGATTTAATAGAATTTAAAATCACACTAAAACTAAAACTTGTAAAGGTCAGCATCTGTACTGCAAAAAATCTATTAAGTCTTCAGAAGAACACTTTTAAACTTAGCCAAGACTGAACAAGAAAGGGACAAAATATTAAAATGGTCCAAAAATGATAAAAAGTATAGAAGATATAAAATGGAGATCTGCATAAAAATAATGTATTTTACTAAAGAAGAAATCTAAACAAATGAAAAAAAACCTAATACTGCATGATAAATCTCTCTTAAATAAGAACAGTTGTTGTTTAATCTTCTCTTGGAAGAATAAAGAAAGAACATGCATGAGCTACTTTTACAAACTACAATTCCCCTGGGCAGTAACAAGACTATTGTCTTGGTCAGCACATTCAGCCACCAAAAATTCCTAGTTCCTAATTAAACCCTGTCTACCTAACAGGATAGAATAAATGCACCTATAAGAATATAGTGTTCCATTTGTGAGTCGAACTTAGCAGGAAATAAGTCAATAAAGGAGAGTGGCTTCTGAGGTGAGTCACAATGACTATGGACAACTAGGAGCGTCTCTGGTCTAAGAGACAAGATGGGGGAGGGGACACTATAAAAGGAATTATCAGCTATGAAATCCTACTGGCGCCTTCTCACTTCCATTCTCATTTCCATCATATCTTGCATCAGCAATGCCCAACCAGAAGAGGAGCATTTCAGCAGATGATCAGGGTACTAAGTAAGATGATGGGTTACAGGGGGCAGGAAGAATGCCCTACCTCATTTTTTGTCCAACCACACTCAATAAATTTCCCTTTTTTACATGCCTGATTCATTGGCTTATGTCAGTGAGTTAGGGAGGAGTGAGATGAGCCATTTTGCCAAGTCTATATTCTTTCTTCCACTTCATCAGAGCTTTTTCATAAAAAATAATATTACTGAGTTGAATAAAAAATTGAAATCTGCTGACCAGAAGCCTTTACTCTACACAGGATACAACTAATTAGACCTAGAAAAACCCTGCTGAATATTTCTCAAAGATAAATCGTCCTTAAGTATTTATTTTTTTAAAAGATTTTATTTATTTGACAGAGAGAGATCACAAGTAGGCAGAGGCAAGCAGAGAGGAAGGGAAGCAGGCTCCCTGCAAAGCAGAGAGCCCGATGCGGGGCTCGATCCCAGGATGCTGGGATCATAACCCGAGCCGAAAGCAGAGGCCCTAACCTACTGAGCCACTCAGGCGCCCCATTAAGTATTTTTTTAAATGGTAGAATGGGTATTAAGGAGGGCACAGATTGCTTGGAGCACTGGGTGTTATACACAAATAGTGAATCATGGAACACTACATCAAAAACTAATGATGTACTGTAATATAATGACTAATATAACAATAAATAAATAAATAAATAAATAAATAAATAGTAGATTGGTCGAGATCACTTCTTCATTCACAATATGACATATGGAATAAAATAGTTGTTAATGGGGAAAGACTGCTTAAGAATTCTTTAGCCAGGGCGCATGTGTGGGTGTCTGCCTTCGGCTCAGGTCATGATCCCAGGTCCCAGGATCCAGCCTGCTTTGGGTTCCCTGCTCGGCAGGAGGCCTGCTTCTCCCTCTCCCACTGTTTTTGTTCCCTCTCTCTCTGTATCTGTGTCAAATAATAAATAAAATCTTTAAAAAAAATAGAATTCTATAGCCATACAAATTGTCACTCACTTATAAAGACAACAGAAATATATTATCCAATATGCAAAGGCTTATAAAACATACCAGGTATGTATAATGGAGGAGAAATAAAATCTTTGAGGGATATTTCAGTCACAGACAGGTTAAATAAGACAAAAACCCCATGGGTATGCAAATTGAGCTAAGAAAGAAATGGAGATGAGTATTGCCACCACTTAATCTCATAATTATTCCTATATAGCTACTAAAATATAAATATTAAACAGTATAATAATTATTGAAAGAAATGATACATAAATTAAAAAGATAAGTAGTAACTGAAGAAAGTAAGTAGTAACTGAGATGAAAACAGAGATGAAAAAGTAACAAAATATGCAAACAAATCTGGAAATTGTAGGAGGAAGATCAAAAGGTACAAATTCATATCAAGAGAAACAATCAATACGGTTTTTTTCTTAAGATGGGTAATTAGAAAAATGTAGTCTCAAGTAAGTTTTTTAACACAAAATAATTTTTAGTAAAAATTAAAGCAAATATACACTCTCCAAATTCTTCCTTGAAGGAAGAAAAGAGCAATACAGCAAGGTCTCAGAAGACACAAAACAAAGGGAACAACAGAAAATTGTTTTGTTTTGTTTTTTTAATTCAAATCATATAAGTCAAGAAGCAGAACCAAATATATTGGTGATATATGAATAAACATTTATTTTAAAACTGTATTTTAAAAGAGATATCTAAATCAAAATTATTCCAAAAAGTTTAAAGTACATATAAGAATAAAAATGATAATAGCAAATACTGATAGTATATGGAAAGCTCTAGGCACTATCACAGGCATTTTACACATACTTACTGACTGAACTCCCACACCCCCATTTTACAGATAGTATAAAACTGAGGTACGATGTGGTTAATTAACTGGCCTGAGGTCAAGCAGTAGTAAGTGGCATCCCCAGGACCAAACCCCAGGGGTCTGGCCCCAGAGCCCATGACAGTCACAATTCTGCCGCCTGACAGAGAGACAGGGGTGTGACTCAATGCAACCCCTGCAGAGAACTGTCACGTCTCTCTGTGGCCTTCACTGCTGGACCAAGTCATACCCAAGAAGTAAAATAATGTCACACAAGCAAACAAAAATTGTAGAATTCAGGACAAAAAAATATGAGAGCAAATTTTAAAAAATAATTTAAAATAACTAGATGAATGAGGGGAAGTGAATATCATACAGCTCAAGATCTGAATTAGAGCTCATTAGAAATAATAAAAATAAAATAATAATAAAAATAAAATTAAAAATTAAAAATAATAACAAACATAAAAATAAAAAAGAAATAATAAAAGATTCTAGTGATGTAGCCAGTCACAAGCCATATTATCATAAGCTCTTACTTACTAGCTGGCAAACATAATGGGAAAAGAACCTACCCACTATACTTCCCAAAACATGTCAGATATCCAGGAATAGACAAGAAAAAAAGCATATGACTTAACATGAAAAAAATCTGTAAACCCTGGCTGAGGGGTATATTATAAGAGTTGATTCGTGTCATGTTCCTGGATGAGATGATTTAATTACGGTTAGGACTCCAGCCAAATAAATTTTTTATACTTAAAGCAATTCCAATCAAATTGGAAAAAATGTTTTTAACTTGACATTCTGACTCAAAATTTCTCTCCAAGTATACACAGATAATAAGAAGCAAGAAAATACTGAAAAAGAATAATGTTAGAAAACTTATAAAAGTAGAAGTCTGGGGCATCTGGGTGGCTAGGTTAAGGGTCTGTCTGCCTTCAGCTCAGGTCATGATTCCAGGGTCTTGGGATCCAGCCCTGCATCCCGCTCCCTGCGTCATCGGGGAGAGCCTGCTTCTCCCTCTCCCTCCACCGCTCCCCCACTGCTCATGCCTCTCTCTCTCACTCTCTCTTTCTCTCTCAAATAAATAAAATCATCTTTTTAAAAAAAAGTATAAGTCTGAATCTGTTTTAAAGCTAAAATAGTGATAATAGACTTTAACTGGGAGACAATGGAACAGAACATAAAGTCCAGAACTGCGTGAGCCTGAGTGTGTGTGTTCATAAAATGAGTTCGTATCACTTCAGTGTTAACGAGTGGTTATAAGTTAATGAGACAACCATTTGAGGGAAATCCATAAAAATATGAACGGGACTTAGGCAGTAAAATTACAAATGATTTTCATCTTGTTGTGTTTCCATTTGTTTTGTCTTTCCTTAGCACTTTGATATTTTCCGGAGCTCTCCAAATTCCCAGCACGGAGAAGGTTTTAATTGTGTAATTAGAAAAACCTCATGAATGTTATTTTAATGGTGTGGATTCAATCAGAGTTGTAATTAGAATAGGAAAATATGTTGTTTTAATCCTATAAACTTGAGATTCCTTCCACAGAGAAAGGCAACTGAGGGGCACAAACAGCTTTGGTAACAAACTGTATCCCAGATGATGTGTGAAAGAGAAGAGGGGTAAAAATCACCTCAGTGAGCTGGGCACCGCCCTGGAAAAGCAGGGCTTGGGGAGAGGCTGCAGGTCAGAAAGGTGTTTGGTGAGGCCTCCTTCTGTGGGTAGGAAGGGCTGGCCGCCAGGAGGGATCAAGAAATCAGAGAAGGCCCATTCTTCTCAGTTGGCAGAGGCCTGTTTCTAATACCGTTTCTCAAACCAAAACCGTCTAATGTGAGTGACTGTTTTTTCTAAATTACTATGAATGTAGATGAGAATCTCTAGGAAAAAATCGCTAAAGATTATGTTCTCTGTAGTGACTCCAACATACATGAGAAATATACAGCCATAAAACCAGCATCAAACACTGCTGTGAACACAGATACGCTGAACACTGGAAATCAGGACGGTCTGTCCCTTCAAAGAAGGAAGATGACTGGAAGGAATGCTCCAGGAAAATTGCCATTTTTCCAAAAAGGTACCACCTTTAATTTACCTATTAAATTTTCTGACATAATGACCACCAAAAGACCATAAAAAGGTACAGTTGGTTTGAATGTCTTGGAAAAGCTCACTGGCATCAAAATCAAGAAGTTACTAATATCCTTCCAAGGGAAATAGGTAAAACAGGAGTAAAGAAAACATTTGAACTCAAGGGAAGGTTAGTGAGTTAATGGTAATAGAAAACTATCCCAGCCTCACTGGGGACTGAATCAGATGGCTCTTATTTCAGAGAATGTGTCCTGTTTTAAGCTAAGATAGTCTAGTTTAGATTGAATATAAATGAAAATGCTCTTCTAGTCTATATTACCAAATCTGTGTGCATTGAGAAATAAATTGGGGGGGGGTATATAAAAAAAAAAGGTACTCCTATTACATATACTCCTTAAAAAGTCTTCTAAAAGCTCAGACTTGCCAAATTCTTTTGCTGAGGACTGCCAAAATTGAATGAGGGAAGATCAAAAGCAAAGCATTGTCCATGGCGTTTACTCTTCAATACTTACAGACTGAGCTCAATGTAATTTTTTTTTTTTTTTGGCAGGATACTCCTAAGTTCTGAAGCTATTTCTATCCTTTTACAACTTAAATTGGACTACTTTCAAACATATATATCTGAGGAGAAATAATGATATTCATTTTGTTTTTTTAATTTTTGCCACGGTAGTAGTACACACAAATTGGACGTCTTTACCTTCATCAAAAGAGCTACAATTAGGTGAACACGTTGACCTTAATTTCATATAATATTCTGACAAATGCTTTCTGACTTTTTTTAGTTTTAATGAAACAAAATAACTGGAATTGCTCGTAGATGTAAAAGCCATTTCATCGGCTCTTGAAACACTGCATAGCTACGTCTATTATATTTTTATATGGGGAGCCAAGTTAAGTCAGGGAAAGTGTGTCTTCAATCAACACACAGGTGTTGACACCAAAAGTTAATTTTATGACAACAAAACCCACTGCAAGTATTTCTCTAGTATGCAAATGAATCCTCATTTTCATTCATATTTTCTGGTTTTTTTGTTGTCGTTTTTTTTTTAAAAGAAGACCTTGAAACTATTTTTTTCTGCCTCAAAACTGTATTTAACGATCTCACATACATATCTGAAGCCTAATGAAATACAAAATGTATTTAAGTTTTATTTTTGTTAAGCTGAACTTCATTTCAACATGTTTTTAAACCAAGAACTAGGCTATCATTATATTTCCCAGCTTTCTGTTTACATGTATAAATTAAAGCTTAGCAAAAATAACAAATAAAAAGAGAAGGACCTTTTGTTTCTACTCCCAAGCCAAATGATCATTGTAAAACTCAGAATTCTCTAAGCTGTCAATGACTATGAATAAGCAATATTATTTACTCTTTATGCCTAAGTTACAACTTTCTGAATAAAAGAGATTTGTATAAATCAGCTCAGAACTGGAACTACCCCTAATCAGATTAGCTCTCCAACACAAATAAGCTGCTTCACTTTCCTAACAGCATCACGATTAAAATCTGCTCTGACAGCATTATAGGATTTCTGAAATTGAAAGGGACATTTCCTTATTGTGAAAAATACTAAGCTTATAAAATATTTTCTATAATAAGAAACACTGATATTATAAGACGCTAAGTCAAATGTGCTTTGTCATAAAATAAAATATAAGACATCACCTATTCCAATGCTAACTTTAAAGCCGTAAACATATTATCTTAATGATAATGAAAAAAAGAAAAGACATTCTCTTCATTACAGAAATGGGGAAATTGAGGTCCATATTCATGTAACCTCTTTTGTCCAACATACTAACTGTTTAAACAGTTTCCCTCCACACTTCCTACCTCTTTAAAACCAGCACCAAACACTGGTGTGAATGAGGTCACTGTGTCCTCACTGATCAGGACTCTCTTACTCTTTCCAGCCACGTGACTAGAGATCAATAAACTAATGCCACAGTCTTGCCCCAACAGTGCAGGGGGGGCCTGGATATTTCAATCCTGGTCTCTGGGGGATCTGCTGAGGGGCTCTCGTCGTTGATTTCCTAGGCAGCTTGCCGGAAGGTCCTGAGGTTTAGGTGTGGGTTTTGGTGTTAGGTGGTGAAGAGGGCCTAGAAATTAAACCACCATACCCCAGCTCGGAATACCAGGGAGCTTTGCTGTGGTGTTTCAAGCCAAAGCCCAGCAAATTGCATCAAGACACTAAAATTAAGAACAGGAACCACTTAGTCCCAGCACTACTCCATGAGGAGTACAGACCTAGCAAAGCATTGGCCTAAAGAGTATTTTTCCTCTACAAGAACCATGTTACCAAAATGCCAGAACATTAGGAACTCCTCTATGTAAAGACCACAAGTGCAACTAGGCACCTAGGAACGTCTTCCTCAGACCAAGGAGGCTAAAGGACAACAGAGATCATGACCGCGGTACATACTCTTGTGAAAGCTGTCAGGGGCCTTGCCTAGCTTCCTAGTTAGTAAAGCTGATGTCACTTTCCCTGTTAGAATCGTGGAGCTGTAACTCTGCAAGGAACCTCCTGATCTCTAATTCATCTCACTAATGAGAAAACTCAAGCCTGGTGAAATTCAGCAACTTGCCCAAGGTCTTTCGGTCAGAACAAAGCCTCCTGAGATGCAGGCAGGGGCCCTCCTGTTGCACAGAGCAGTGTTCCTGTGTCTGCTTCTGTTTCTAAGTGACCCGCACCCATGCACTTTGAGTTAGGTCCCCGCATGAAGCCAGTACTGTTCCTGTCTAGATCCCTGCCTTATATCCTTTTCTTGATCACTGAAAACCTGAAAAAGAAAACCCACAAGAAAGAAAGAAAGAAAGAAAGAAAGAAAGAAAGAAAGAAAGAAAGAGAGCAGAGAGAGAAGAGAAGAGAGGAGAGGCAAGGCCAGGCAAGACCAAGAACTGGAATGAAGATTGCCACGAGATTGATGACATTTCATCAGCCAGAGAGCCAGTCATAAAGTATCACCAGGAGCAGATGCTGCTTCCAAAATTAATCTTCAAAGAGATTAAAAAGGCATGTTCACACTGTAAACTCAACCTGTTTGCCATATAGACAAAGAAAACACAAAAACATGCTTGCCATCGAACTGCATCAAATTAGTTCCATTCTCCTATGAAGAAATGGAGTAGAAATAAGTTATGAATCATCTGAGTACTTCAAAGCCAGAGACAAGGACAGTCTCGGACCGAGATTCAACATTTGAGCTACTCTGACCTGTGTTCCAGTCACAGAACATGTTCGGGTTATGAAATTATTTCTTGTGAATTTTACATGGATACTCCATTTTTATGCCTGTATAACTGTCCTCAACATACAGTTGAGTTAAAAATACAGTTATTAGTCCATCTTTGCAAACGCTATTCCCTTCAGGCTTGCAGTTCTTCTAGCAAAAGCCTGTGTTCCTGAAAGCGTTCTCATGTTTTTAATACAGAAGACAAATCAATTGTAAGATAAATCATACTCAAGTGTGTGGTGAATAAAACCCTAACCAATTCCTTCAGCACAACAAATCTTGTTCTCTGCATTAGTGAACAAAACTTGCATGGGACTCTTTATTTATTGACAGAAGGATTTGTATATTGTTTGGCTTCTCTACTTCCTTATTTTTGTGCTTGGTGGGCAGCTAAGGTCCTTGGATTTTTGTACAAAACCTAATAAAATTATGGAAAATGAGAGCAAAAAGAAAAATCATTCTGTTTAACATAGTTTAAAGCTATCTACTCCCCAAAGGCAAAAGAAGGAAAATGGAAAAATATATGTAAGAATGAACATAGGACACGAGGAATAAGGTCACAGCTTGAAATGTAGTAACACAGACACCAAGACCAGATACTGCCTTACCGTACAGGATCCTCCCTCAAATAGCTCCCTCAAACCTATTGGCAATGAAGTGAAGTGCAACACAAATTTTCCAGTAAAAAGTCTCTGGTGTTCTCACCTAAAGCCACAGAAGACAGTAGTCCTCATCACTAAAACCACACATCAATCAGCAAGTTGGCAATGCTTTCTCTGGACAGTCCAAAGCTTAAGCCGTTTGGAGACTGAACTTCCTCTCACCCTAAAAAGGGTGGGTCCATCCCAATCAGCAGGAAGGAGAGGACTTTCTAAAAGTTGAGAGGAGAGAAAGAAAGAGATTGAAAGAGAGAGACTTTATTTCCAAAACCATTTAGTGTAGCGCTTCATGAACTACAAATAGTAACCCCCATCCCCACATATTTAAGCCAAAAATAGAAAAGTCAGATAGATTTTCAAAAGTGGATTTTTGAGAAAGAACAGAAAAAAGATGGATGTGAATAAAGAGTCCCTGTAGAACAAAGAAAAACCTCACCGTCTCTGTGATAATATGTTGTTCATGAGCTTTACTTCCCTATCTTATCATGGATTTTGCTCCATGGAAGGTTATAAAAAGAAAAAAGAAAATGTCTGCTTCTTCCACCACAAGCTGCCCTTCATAATGAAGCAGCTGAATCTCAGGCCATAGGATGTCAGAAAGCACAGTAAGAGAGGACAGCTTGACTTTGTCCACCAGCCATGAACTGCACTCCCGTAACCTTCTCCATTCACTCATCTTAAAAATGAACACCAAACATGAAACTGTGGAAAGAGCCAAGATGCCCTTCAACGGACAAATGGATAAAGAAGATGTGGTCCATATATACTATGGAGTATTATGCCTCCATCAGAAAGGATGAATACCCAACTTTTGTAGCAACATGGATGGGACTGGAGGAGATTATGCTGAGTGAAATAAGTCAAGCAGAGAGAGTCAATTATCATATGGTTTCACTTATTTGTGGAGCATAAGGAATAACACAGAGGACATTGGGAGATGGAAGGGAGAAGTGAGTTGGGGGAAATTGGAGGGGGAGACAAACCATGAGAGACTGTGGGTGCTGAAAGACAAACTGAGGATTTTGGAGGGGAGGGGGTTAAGAGGAGGGGTGAACCTGGTGGTGGGTATTGAGGAGGGCACGTATTTGCATGGAGCACTGGGTGTGGTGCATAAACAATGAATTCCGGAACACTGAAAAAATTAAATTAAATTTTAAAAAATGAACACAGATCACAACAGATCATCTCTAATGCCTCAACCAACTCAAAAGAAAGACGAAGAGGATCGTAGATGCTCCGTAGCACGGGTTCTAGAACCACCCTCCCTAACAGTGTGAGCTCAGGGTAATACACCTTATTTTCTTCCACAAGATTTTGTTTCTTCATTAGAAAAAGGCTGGGGGGCGGGGGTAGATAACAGCACTTATTTCGTAGATTGGGCATAAGGCACAAAGAAGATAATCCATAGAAAACACTTAGAACAGTAGGAAGACACAGTAAATGCTCAATAAATATCAGCTATTACTGTTATGCGTGCTCACTAAATGTGTTTTTCATGAGGCAAATAGGAATGTTTGGTTTAAAAAAAATTTGTTGTAATGAAAAATATTGAAGGGAGCAAGCTGGAGCATTTCTGAAAGATTCTCAGAAAGAAATGCGATCAGGTTAAGGACAGAGGAACCCTAGCGAAACTAGAGCCCTCTAAGATTTGGGGCCGGTCTTCCTTAGGGATCTTTCTTTATTCAAACAGTATATATTCACCAGGTTGCTTTCTCATCTTGATTTATAGCTCTTGTTATTTCTGGTCTTATGTAAACTTCCCTTCTAGGAAGAAGGATTTGCTATTTTAAGTTATTCAACTCGTTTCTAGCTAAAATCAGAATTTGGTCATTGTGAGTACGTTTTCCCTAGGGCTTAATCACTCCTTATATTAACTGAATGGCCAACTCCAAGACTGCAAAATGGAAGTACAAACCCCAAAGAACACAGAGTCCTTAACCTACCTTTCTAGAACGCTCCCAAGTTTAACTGACTCTTCTCTGCTTGGCCCCTAAGAGTGTGCTGCCTAAATTCGCAGCCTGTCCCATTCTGTTCCACTCTGTCATCTCGTCCCATCCTCAGTGCCCACCACGTCTACTCCACAGGGTTGCAGAGCCCCCGGGGGGCAGAGATTTCGTCTACATCATCCCAGGGTCTGGCCCTGCTGCCACCTGATATATAACACACCCTACAGATCCTGTGTTGTCATATCATGATTTCTTAGGTTTAGTGTAATAAAAGCCTAAGAAGATTTTTTTAACCAGTTGGTAATGAGGGAAAATTCTTCTTTTTACGACCAGAGACTGCAATATTTATTTATTTATTTATTTATTTATTTTTAAAGATTGTGATTATTTATTTGAGGGAGCATGAGCAGAGGGAAGAGGGAAAGGGAGAAACAGACTTGCCACTGAGCAGGAAGCTCAACGTGGGGCTTGATCCCAGGACCCTGGAATCATGGCCTGAGCCAAAGACAGAGGCTTAACAGACTGAGGCACCCAGGCATCCCAAGACTGCAATTTTTAAAAAAGTATATCTGAGGCTAATCCAGAAGGAAAAAGCATTGGCCAATTACCTTTCCTTAATCTCAGAAGTTAAGAAGAATAATTTAGCATTGATAAGAAGTGGTGAATCACAGATAAAATAACATTAAGATGAAAAAATGGTACAAAATAAAAACGTTTTCACAACTTCAGAGATGAACTAGACAGCTTTTTTTTTTTAATGATTACTTGCATCAGAGAGTTGTCTCAGGCTCTGTTCAAACCCATCCAACTACAGGTGTGGCAAGCTTTGCCACCTCATACTCCACCACTTTTTTGGGGGTACAGGCTCATACTCTACCCGTGAGAATTGGGCTGAAGGGGGTGATTACCCAAGGACACTAAAAAGTGGGCTGCCATATAGGCGAGCAGGGTAAGAAGGAAGCCGAATGTGGAGACACAAAAATGCATAACATTGTTGAAAGTCAATGGAAGCCATTCTGGCAGGGGGTGAGGACCCCACCAAAGGCCAATGAGAAGAGCAGTTCATTACATGCTTGCCACAAGGGAGGCAGTAACAAGTTCTTACTCAGATGGAGACTCAAGTTGGCTCCTAAGAGGTTCCCATCACAGTGGACACTGGGCAACCTCTAGAAACTAACACTGCCCCTATTCATGACCCCTGATTAAGAGCCCTATTTTCTCCTCCTACCCTGCTCTCTCCTTCCTGCCCCACCAAGGAATCTTATCTAGTCTTGGTGATGAAAAGCCCTGTTCTGCCTCATTGTGTATAATGGTCAGTTGTCATAACTTCAGTCTGTCACCCAGCTTCCCACTCTTCTTTCTTGTGGCAACAGGATATCCATTTTTTTCAGAGGAACCACCCCTCTTCCATTGTCAGTTTATGCACTTGGGGAAAACTGACTCTACTTGAGAATCAGAGTAAGATCATGAATTAAAATAAGTTCATCTTCTTACACAGACTCTGTCAGAAAAGAGAGGAAGAGGGAACACTTCCCAACTTATCTTATGAGGCCAGGATTCCTCTGATACCAGAATCAGATAAAGATATTACACAAAATAATTCAACAAACCAATACCACTCAAGAACATGGACATAAAAATAAAATGCACACACAACTGAATTCAGCAACTTACACAACTTATCAAGGTGACATCCATTAACGTAATTCACATATTAACAGGATAAAGAAGAACATCCACATAATCATCTCCAGAGATGCAGAAAAGGCATTTAACAAAACTCAACACCAATTCATTATTTTTTTTTTAATTCTCAGCAAACTAGGAATGGAAGAGACTTCTTCAATCTGGTAGATGAAATCTATATAAATCCTAAAATTAACATTGTATTTTATGATAAAACACTAAACCATTCTTCTCTAGTATCAGGAAAAAGCTGGAATACCTGTTCTTACTCTTTCTATGCAACATTGTACTGGAGGACCTAGTCAGAGCAATAAATCAAGATAAAAGGCACAACTGGCATATAGATTAGAAAGCAGAAAGTCAAACAAGCTAGTGTGTTCATTTCACTGTCATGGCCTCTCTTTGGAGATGGAAACATGACCCAAGTCAGGCCAGTGAGGACTGAATTTGAGTATGAACTGTCTTTCCTATTGTGCTATCCTTCCTTGTGGTGAACAGACTCTCGAGTCTCTGGGGTACATCTCAAAGTCTGAGAATAGAGCTACTGCATTAAGTGTGGGGCCTGAAAATGACCTAGGGTCATTGAACCATGAATCACACTGGTTTGAGAGGAGTTCTATCTCTGGACTGTTCAGCTATATGAAATAATAAATTCCTTTTTTAGCTTAAGGCAGTATAGGTTATCATTTAAGAATCTTCTTTTTTTTCTAATATCTTCTTTCATACCTTTAATCCCCACAGGGTTAGACTTTTGAATTCTTTTCCTGCTGGGTTTTTTTTTCCTACCCCAAAGGCTGACTCTAAATCTACCTTGCATGGGTAAAATAACATATAAATTAGTATATAAGGATATTATCCTGTCACACGTGTGAAAAATAAATGTAATATGGTGAAATTTTTTTTTAATCTCTAACTGGTGAATCAAAGCCAATCCTCCATAAACCTCTTCCAAAGGCTGACAATGTAGATTCATCTGTGATGCTTCTAGATTCACTTCCCTCACTGCAACAGCAGCGGAATGCCAATGAGACATGGCAGATTTGTGCAGTGTAGATATATAAAACATATATTTAATTATACTATGGCCAAATTCAACAGGAGATATAAGAAGTATATAGTACACATTGCATTTTCAAGCATGAAGGCTCAAAACAATTACTTTTCTCCACAACCCCAGGCCATCCCTTTATAAGTCCATCCTTGGTTCGTTGCACAAATTCTTCCTAGACTCCTACAAAAATCCTTCTCCAAAATGTTGCTAACTAAGCCACATTTTTCCCCTCTCTGATTACCCTACACTTGTTTTATGTACAGCTACTGTCATTATAACATAATTTCCTTATTGTTGTCTTTTTTTTTAATATAATTTTTTATTTTTTATAAACATATATTTTTATCCCCAGGGGTACAGGTCTGTGAATCGCCAGGTTTACACACTTCACAGCACTCACCAAAACACATACCCTCCCCAATGTCCATAATACCACCCCTTTCTCCCAAACCCCCTCCCCCCAGCAACCCTCAGTTTGTTTTGTGAGATTAAGAGTCACTTATGGTTTGTCTCCCTCCCAATCCCATCTTCTTTCATTTATTCTTCTCGTACCCACTTAAGCCCCCATGTTGCATCACCACTTCCTCATATCAGGGAGATCATATGATAGTTGTCTTTCTCCGCTTGACTTATTTCACTAAGCATGATACGCTCTAGTTCTATCCATGTTGTCGCAAATGGCAAGATTTCATTTCTTTTGATGGCTGCATAGTATTCCATTGTGTATATATACCACATCTTCTTGATCCTTATTGTTGTCTTTTAAAGTACACTGTACACGGAGCCCAAAACAGGGCTTAAACTCACAACCCTGAGATTAAGAGCTGAGCTGAGATCAAGAGTCAGATGCTTAACTGACTGAGCCACCCAGGCGCCCCATCACATTACTAATATAAAGACCGAACCTCACAATTGAAGGTTCTTTTCTAAGATGTCAGCTCTACTTGGTCAGAATGTCTTAGGATGGGCTAACCCAAAAGAAGACCTTATCTGCTATGTGATCACGGGCAGCACAAGTTACGGAGACATAAACATGAGATCAGGAAGGTAGAGGAGCCAATAAAAAAAAATGGTGTGGCCAGCTGAGACTCAATCCCGCTGGGGCCCTTCCTGCAAAACACAGACAATCTACCTTAGAACTGTCTCACCAGGGAAGAGACAAGATGGAATGTATACCACTGACAGTCATCCCTCACTGGTTGAGGGTTGCCCATGGAGGCAGGAACTCCCTGGCATTTCTGAGCTAGCCTATGTGGGTTAAGCAAGCAACTATGACATGGAAGTAAGCCCTCGGGCAGAGAAACAGAGGCACAAATGCTTGAGACAGGAAACTGGCCATGACCACACTAGGAAAATGTAGAAGTAGATACAAGCAGCGTGGAGTGAGGCATCAACAGCATTGGTTACACGGTTAAACACATTTCAAGCCGTCTCACGACCGTGACCTTCTTTCTCCTACTCATTGTCTCATGGATCTCTACAGTCTCCTCGTGCCTCTTAATTCACCTACTTCACATATCATCATATGTCTACTTCTAACATAGATACAATTCCCATATTAAAGTAATCTACTCCCTTTTGATCAGTATTATCCAAAAGACAAAAGAAACTTATGCTTGATATAACCTGTTCTTTTTCTGACCAGTCTGTCCTTAGGCTCCTCAAGAACAATCTTCTTGAGGAAACAGGAGCATTAACTTTCAAGAGTTTCAGGAATAAAGAAGACATAGTCCCCACTCTCCAACTGCCTAGCAGAGGGAAGAAATCAAGGTCACAAATAACTAAACCATAAGGCAGAATGAGCTAAGTGCCATAATAGAGGTACATACAAAGTGCTTTGAGGGCTCAACGGAGATAAATATCACATCCAGTTGGCAGGATCGGGAAGGATATGTGAATGAGGGGGCTTGTGAGCTCAGCTTTGAAGGATGGATGGGATTTTGTCAGTAAAAGGTGGCTAGAGGGCTTTCTAAATATAGAGAATATTATAAGCAAAGCTCCAACCACAGAAAAATGCACACTCCTCTGAGGAACAGTCTGGTTTGGCCAAAGCATAATGTACACATCACAGAGGTGTGCTGGGGAATAAGGCTGAGAAAGACCACTCTGCATGCATTTTTAACCATTTCAGTAATTTATCACCAGAGCTTTCAACTCCTCAAAGCTGCATGACATTAATGCCTCCAGTGGTAAGGTCAATCATCTGCATATTATTTTTTTAATACCAGGTTAGTGTTCACATTGTAAAATGTCTACAATATCAAACTTGTTGAAAGGAAATGTAGGAAGTCAGAGGGGGTCATTCCCTGATGATCATGTAAGGATGGCATAAAAGTTAAGAGTCTGATCTTTTTTTTTTTTTTTAATCTCGGTTTGTCCAAATATGGCCGAAAGAAAGAAGGGATGGCCACTGTCTTATTAAATAGTTGGAATGAGGTAATAAAAAAAAAAGACGAATGAACAAAATAAGTCAAGGCTTAATATTCTCTTCAACAGGTGTCCAAGTCTACACATATATGTGAGTTTAAAAGGAAATTAGCCAAAGTAAATAATGTGGGAAAATCCATGTTAAACACATTTGTATGCATGTGGTTTTTCTCCACATCTTGGGGGAGTTAACATTTTAGTCTCACTACAGTTCCCTTATTAATCTTACTCTTACCAGAGTCAAATGGGAAGTAAATCTGTTGAAGTGTAATAACCGAAGCTAAAAGGAAATTGTTTCTTTCTTATAGAACAAATACTTCACCCCGAAGACTGTTTTGGACCATCCTAACAGTTGTTTTGTCCACCCACAAATACACAGCCTTAGCCCGACTCATAAACACACAGCAGGAGCTCACCTGCATCATAATCTGTCCCTACTTTTCAGAGCCTCCCCATGTCGGAGTTGTGATAAAAGATGTTTTGATTCCCACTTTAATGTTCTTTCCAATTTACCTGAAATGAGTCTTAGTAGGAAGTACTATTTGCTAAATAATTCACTTTTTGAATCTCTGCAATGCAAAAAAGTGAGGGTCACTTCAGAATTTGGGTAATGGCCTCACTACGAGTGTAGAGACTAATCTGTGATTTCCATGATTTTCCTCCCACAAGACTAGGCTAAGATGACCTCTGATATGCTCTTGGGTGTAGTCTTCTCAAGTCTCAAAAAAGTTCTTGTTAGAGGCTGTTAAATAAGTTCAAGGTGTTTCTTACAGAAAAGTTTGGTTCTGCATCCAGGGACCACAGTATGCCTGTTCTATGGGAAGACAGAACCTCTATATATGCTAAAATAGAAATTAAAGTCCTTGTTTTCATAGAAGAATGTTAACCTTCCACTTAAAAGTTCTAAGACTTAAAGCAAGACTATCTGAATTGTTAAGCAATTCAGAACACCCAGATGACAGCTTCTTGCCACAGCGTTCTCCTCAAATGCTCTCGAGCTTTCATTAAAAGGTCACTGAGACAACTAGATGAAGAAGGTGCCCTATTTTCTGAGCTGGGGGGGAAAGGAAGTAGGATGGCCTGGCGCATATGAATGATTATCAGATGTGAATCTGTATATAACCCACTTGAGAATTTTGTTAAAACACAGATTACGAGGGGCGCCTGGGTGGCTCAGTGGGTTAAAGCCTCTGCCTTCAGCTCAGGTCAGGTCTCTGCTCAGCAGGGAGCCTGCTTCCCCCTCTCACTCTTGGCTTGCCTCTCTGCCTACTTGTGATCTCTCTCTCTGTCAAATAAATAAATAAAATAAATAAAATCATTTAAAAAATGCAGATTATGATTCAGAAAACCTGGGTTGAGGCTCAAAATTCTGCATTTCTAATCACCTTCCAGGTGATGCTTATGTTAGTTTAGGACCACACTTGGAGCAGGAAAGGTATAAAGCAGGAGTCAGCAAACTGCAGCCCACACCCATATGGCCCATGAGATAATGGTCTTTACATTTTTAAATGGCAGGTAGAGGGGGAGTGGGCATTAAAAGGAGAACTTTATTTTGTGACATGTGAAAATTATACAAAATTCACATTTCAGTGTCCATAAGCAAAGTTGTACTAGAACACAGCCAAGCTAGCTTATTTAAGTATTATCTATGGCTTCTGTTGAGCTACAACAGAGCTGAGTATTTGCAAAGGGAACTATAGAGCCCACAAAGTCTGAACTACTTATTATGTGGCCCTTTCCAGGAAACATTTGCTGACCAATGGTCTAACACAGTGGTTCTCAACCCTGGCCACATAGTCACATCACCTGCAGAGCTTTAAAAAATATTGGTGACCATGTACCACCCAAAATCAGTTTGAATCCAGAAGCTAAGAGGGTGACAATGGTGTCATTATTTCTTTAAATCTCTCCAATTGACTCCTATTAGCAGTCATGTTTGAAAACCACTGGTCTAAAGGAAATACCTCCTTTGAACCCCTGTCTCAGCACATATAAACAAGGTCACCAAAGTCAAAGCTCAAAGTCCTGGTCAAGAGCTTGTTCCTGCATGACCATCTGCATTGTGGTCACTAGGAGCTAAGACACAATACCAAGCACAATTCTTTGGGTTTGTTGTTGCTGTTCTGAACTCCAGCACTTCAAGACTAGTAACAAAGCTTTGCCACTTTCTATATTTCTCACCACATTCATGTTCAAGAATTGTCATGGCTTCCTTCTTCCTCCAGATGGCTGAAGCTGTATTATCACTATACTAACACACATGACCTGTGAGTCATCTACAAGTACACCCAGCTTTATTCCTCCCCTTCCTTCCTCCAGGAAAGGAATGGCCTGTAATCCCACATCAGATCCCCATCTCTTTAATCCAGCCCTAGGACCTCACTTGGGGCCTGCACTTTGGTCATAGCTTCTCCTGTGTCTTTAACCTCTCCCTCTCGGTGGCCTCGTCTCGCACAGCCTAGAAATCTGCTAAATTCTATTCCCTCCCTTGGGAAAAAAAAAAAAAACTACATGTACAAGAACATTACACATATACACACATACATACACACACAGAGAGAGACATGTCCATACACACATTCACGTTTAGTACTACACAATCCTATCAACCAAAATACTCAAAAGAAAACTCCGAACTTGCCGTCTCAATTGCCAGCCTAACGTTTATATCTAAAACCAGTGTGACATGATTTCTGTCAACACCACTGCACTAGATCTCTTCTTGCAAAAGTTGCCGGTTGTCTCCATTGTCTCATTCAGTGGACGTTTCCAAGCTCTTGTAACACCGCTCTAAAGCACTGCACAGCCGTTTATCACTTTCCTGAAACTCTGCTTCTCTGATGCCACTGGTTCATCATATTTCTGATTATTCTTGTTCTGTCTCCTTAGTCAGCTCCCCTTCATTCACCCAACCCAAGTGCCCCATAGCCCATCAATAGCTCACTATTCTCACATGCACCATGATCTTGATCACTCTAATAGTTGCAGCTACCAAAAATGCTTATGATTCCTAACCCTGTCTCTACCTCAAATCCCTGCCCACAGTATCAGACCCGTTTAGTCAGTTTCTTTTGGCTGTTACCACTTGGCTGTATCAACCCAACATGAACTCATTGTACCTTCTGCCTGATCCTCCTCCTCTATTTTCTCAGTTTTAACTGGTGACTCTACAATCCACAGAGTTATATAGGCTGGAAATCTGTCACTTACTGTTTATCCCTTGATCTCCCTCATCACCCAGAGCTAAGAGCGATTAAATACTGCAAATCAGTATCTAAATACATCCTAAATGGATACTCTAGCACCACTGACCTAATCCAAAGTCTTCATCCTCTTCTCACAGAAGACGGAAACTGGTCTCCCCACCTCCTGTTTTGTCTATGAAAACCATTTCCTCACCCATTTAAGAGTGATTTACCTAAAACACAAACACAGCCATGCCAGTTATATGCCTGAAACCTATCAGTATCTCTCTATCCTATAAGAACATGCTTAACCTCTTCAACACAGATCTCTCCACGGTTTGGACCTGACCTCACTGGCATCGTCCCCTGTCTCATTTAATACTCTCAGTATACTGCAAGTAACAGTGTTAAGTTCTCCTATTTGCACAATGTTCTACCTGGAATTCCTTTCCTTCCCCGCCCCCCTCAAATTCTCCCTGTCCCCTCCAGAAACACCCTAAGCTCATTATGTACTTTAAGACTCAAGCCTCCCAGGTTTGGTGAAGTGTCTACTTCTGTATGTCCATAATGGCCTGTGCACTTCTAGCTCATTCATATCATAATGCAGTAGTTGAGGAAACTGGCTAATGACAGAGGTCTGGGATTCAAAAACCCCTGCTCCACCATTTGTCAACATTCTGGGAAAATCATGTAACCTCTTTAATTCTTCAGTTCTTTCATGTGTACCATGGGGATCATATTCACCTTACTGCTTTGTCATTAGGAATTAATGAGATAGAGTGCTTAGGATATAACCTGGCACTTAGTACAGATCTAACAAAGTAAAATTTAGTTATTTTCAGAATTTTAGTTGTTATCAATGTTTGCTGTTGATTTTAAAGCCAAAACACAAAACTTGATGCATGTGTTCCATAGTCAAAAGTCTTACCCTTTGCAAAGGAATCTGCAAAATATTTTTACACTTTAATCTACTTAAGTTAGTCTTAATAGTGGTCACAAATAACTCTTCCTTACAAAAATAAATTATCCTGAAACATATTAAAACAATAACAAGAGGGGAAGTCTGATAATGACTTGTCAACAAAAAGACAGGGAAGCATGGTTTTTCTCATTGATAAATGAACATCTCCTATTTTTAAAGTTCTTAATTTGTAAAAATATGACACTAAGAACCATGGGAGACTTTTTAATAGAGAGAAAAAGATCTCTTATAACTAAATCATTATCCATACCCAAAATAATAGGAGATCCTGCTTTTATTTTACTTCAGAGCATGATGTGATAATATAAAATGTGAATTTCTACAAGAACATCTGCTAATTTTTAAAATGTGAAAATGTTCTGACTTGTGTTTTTCCAGTGACTTGTATTTAAACTAATTTCAATTCCAAAACCAGAATTCTCTCATTATAGTATAAGCCTGTTATAATTACCCTAAGGAAAATAAAATTTAACCTATTACCAACGTGCCCACTAGCCTGCTTCATTAAATGCCTATCATTACAGCATATTTTTCAGTGGTGTGTAAGGGGGACTCAAACAAATATATTCCAGGTGCAAACTCTATGTTACTCAATAGACTGAACCAGATTCTTTTTTTTCCACTCTTAACCTTGGGACAGTTCCGATTAGATTTCTACTTCATTTTTCTACTTGCAGTTGAAAAGTGGGTGCAGGCACGTAGAAACCAAAACTCACAGAGGCTTTGACGATACGGTGGGCCCAAGCCACTCTGCTCCTCCCAGATGCAAAGAGAATGTTTCCTTCTGTACTTGTAACCAGCACCCACTACTCCACTCACAGCCTGTACTTCCTTGGGCAAGTAGAAAACTCCTTCAGCCTCATATCCTTCTCTCTGAAATGGGGTTACTAATTCCCATCTCAGGAAGTTTCAGGGAGCATGAATGAGACAGCACAAAGATGTAAAGGACTTAGCATAGGGCCAGGACCCCTAGACATGATCCCTTACACAGCACTTACTGAGGGCCAGGCAGTGTTCTGGGTACTTGATATACATTACTTCCTTTAAGCTTTACCAGCCCCGTGGGCTTAGGTACCTATTATCATCCTCCTTTAACAGATGACAAGCCATCTGTAAACCACTGTTCTGATTCTTTTGCAAGACAACAGGACCAGATAAATGGGACAAGCACTAACCACTCCAAAGGGTTTGTCAAGAAAAATAAATCCTAAAGACCTAAGGAATTCATCGCATGGAACAAATTAACTTCTCTCTTATCAAACTAGAAAGTAACATCCCCAGGAGAATTGTGAATGATAGCAGTTCAAACAGTTCCCTGCATTCTGTTGTTCAGTTGAAAAACTCCAATGAGGGGCTCTTGGGTGGCTCAGTTGGTTAAGGGGCTGCCTTTGCCTCAGGTCATAATCCCAGGTTCCTGGGATCGAGCCCCCACCTCGGGTTCCCTGCTCAGTGGGGAGTCTGCTTCTCCTTCTCCCACCCCCTCTGCTTGTGTTCCCTCTCTTGCAGTCTCTCTGTCAAATAAATAAATAAAATCTTTATAAATAAATGGATAAAAAATTAAAAAATAAAAAATTATTTTAAAAAAACAACTCCAATGGAAAAAAGTACATATGCCCTCAAACCTACCCAATTATTCTCTGTGCCTCAGCTTAACCCACAGCCATGTCCTATTTACCCAAGTTATGGAGCTCTGATTCTCTGTGGTGAAGAAATCAGACCAGACAGATAGGTTGGGAACATTTGCTTTCTTTCTTTTTTTTTAAATTAACATATAATGTATTATTAGCCCCAGGGGTACAGGTCTGTGAATCACCAGGTTTACACACTTCACAGCACTCATCATAGCACATACCCTCCCCAGTGTCCATAACCCAAGGGAACATTTGTTTTCGAGGGATGTGATATAAAAATCCATAGTTGGGTATAGGCTGAGATAACTCATTGAGATTTTTTTTTTAATTTCTTTTCAGTGTAACAGTATTCATTGTTTTTGCACCACACCCAGTGCTCCATGCAATATATGCCCTTCCCAATACCCACCACCTGGTACCCCAACCTCCCACCCCCCACCACTTCAAAACCCTCAGGTTGTATTTCAGAGTCCATAGTCTCTCATGGTTCACCTCCCCTTCCATTTTCCCTCAACTCCCTTCTCCTCTCCATGTCCCCATGTCCTCCATGTTATTTGTTATGCTCCACAAATAAGTGAAACCATATGATAATTGGCTCTCTGCTTGACTTATTTCACTCAGCATAATCTCTTCCACTCCCATCCATATTGATACAAAAGTTGGGTATTCATCCTTTCTGATGGAGGCATAATACTCCATAGTGTATATGGACCATATACATTCCTTATCCATTCATCTGCTGAAGGGCATCTTGGTTCTTTCCACAATTTGGCGACTGTGGACATTGCTGCTATAAACATTGGGGTACAAATGGCCCTGCTTTTCACTATATCTGTATCTTTGGGGCAAATATCCAGCAGTGAAATTGAGGGACATAGGGAAGTTCTATTTTTAATTTCTTGAAGAATCTCCACACTGTTCTCCAAAGAGGCTGCACCAACTTGCATTCCCACCAACAGTGTAAGAGGGTTCTCTTTTCTCCACATCCTCTCCAACACACGTTGTTTCCTGTCTTGCTAATTTTGGCCATTCTAACTGGTATAAGGTGGTATCTCAATGTGGTTTTCATTTTAATCTCCCTAATGGCTAGTGATGATGAACATTTTTTCATGTGTCTGATAGCCATTTGTATGTCTTCATTGGAGAAGTATCTGTTCATATCTTCTGCCCATTTTTTGATATGATTATCAGTTTTCTGTGTGACTGGTGGCATCATGTTACCTGATTTCAAGCTTTATTACAAAGCTGTGATCACCAAGACAGCATGGTACTGGCATAAAACAGACACATAGACCAGTGGAACAGATTAGAGAGTCCAGATACGGACCCTCAACTCTATGGTCAAATAATCTTCGACAAAGCAGGAAAAAATATACAGTGGGAAATAGACAATAATTGGTGCTGGGAAAATTGGACAGCTATATATAGAAGAATGAAACTCGACCATTCTCTTATACCGTACACAAAGATAAACTCAAAATGGATAAAAGACCTCAACGTGAGACAGGAATCCATCAGAATCCTAGAGGAGAACATAGGCAGTAATCTCTTCGATATTAGCCACAGCAACTTCTTTCAAGATATGTCTCCAAAGGCAACAAGGAAACAAAATGAACTTTTGGAATTTCATCAAGATCAAAAGCTTATGCACAGCAAAGGAAACAGTCAACAAAACAAAGAGGCAACCCACGGAATGGGAGAAGATATTTGCAAATGACAGTACAGACAAAAGGTTGATATCCAGGATCTATAAAGAACTCACTGAGATTTTAACTAGCTTTTTGGTTTTACTATTGTTGAATGATGCAAAAGACTGAAACAACATTTGGTAGTTTGCATTTTTGATTGCCTTCTTATGCTCCACTTCTACCTTCTAAGAATGGATAACCAGACATTCTGCACTCCTTTGCCACAGTGTGGGCTGCAGGGCTGAGGCAGAAGTTGCCTAAAGAGAACGTTCTTTCTTTGCCAGAATTTTCCAAAAGCCTTGTGCTATAGAAACAGCAACAATAAAAGCTAATGCATTCTGTGTGAGAGTCACAGATAAAGGTGGGGACAAGCGTGGCACAAGCAGCAAGAGGAATTAAGAAGATTGTCCCAAGCTTGATAAAGGGCTGGAGGTCTGTGGGATCTTCAGTAAAAGGATCTCAGGTCTCCCCCTTTCAGAGTTCCAGGAAAGAGGTTGGGTGTCCATAAGAAACACTAGCAAGGTGGCCACACAGGAGCACCTGAGACCCCTGGGTCCCCCACATACTGGGCTATGCAGTAGCTACATCGCCATCAGATCCCAAAGGATTGGCTGGTGAGGTGAAAGTCACACATTAGGGGGCTCCACTAAGGGACTTTGGAAAGGTAGGGGAGGCTTTTGTTGGTGTTCTTGTTGTTGCTGTTGTCATCGTCAAAAAGAGTGAGAGTTTGGGATGCCAAAAACACCCTACAGTGCACAGGACAGTTCGACACCACAAAAACTTTTCCACCCAAAATGCCAGTAACACTGAGTTGAGAGAAACTGGTGGACAATGGGTATCAAACTGGAAACTAATTTGGACTAATAGACCAAGGATCACCCTTGAACACTGTTCTGTGAAACAGCCCCAGGAACCAGACGCCAGAACTTTGTGAGTGAGAGAAGGAGTGCCCTTATGACTGAAACGGAATTCCCTTCAAGCTAGTGGGATGGGATTTCAGAGTTGGATTTAGGTTTATTTAAAAGAAATAATGTACTATGTGTTAGCTAATTGAACACAATTTTTAAAAATTTTTAAAAATTAAAATTAAAGGGGTGTCTGGTGGCTCAGTTGGTTGGACATCTGCCTTTGGCTCAGCTCGTGATCCTGTGGTCCTGGGTTCGAGTCACATATCAGGCTCCCTGCTCCCTGTTAAGCAGGGAGCCTGCTTCTTCTCCCTCTGCACCTCCCCCCTGTTCATGTTCTCTCTCTAGTCCTCAAATAAATAAAACTCTAAAAAATAAAATAATTAAATAATTAAATAAAATTTAAATAAAGAAATAAATAGCATGGCATTTCTTGCAAACACTGGAGCTTACTAAGAAGACTGATATGCCCTACAGCTATTTCATTTTTAAGAGAATAGTATCAAGGCCTTTCTGAAAGCATGATCATCTCCAATCCTATCTTCCGAATGCTCTTTTTTACTCTATTTTGTACTGCAACAGTTCTGAAAATGGCTTTCTAGATTGCATCTATGTCTAAATGCAGTGAAGAAAGAATCAAACCATGTTCCCGTCCCTAAGAGAAAACCCCATATTTCTTTATTCTGAATTTCTTGTGAAAATGACAGCAGTCGTTATATTTTTAACGTTTTATTTTTAAGCTATTTTATTTATAATCAATAAAATCTGGTTAAGCATCTGTATATGCATCCATCCCACCTAACAATTGCTACATGTCATAAGAAGATTGGCAAGAAAGGACTCGGGCAATACTTTATAAAGTGATACAAATTATTAGTTTCATGAGAAATGTCCACACATCACCTTAAAAGCTGTAAACAGCCACGTGCATTTAAAAAAAAAAAAAAAAAGATCAGAAAGAGACATGAAGCATTTTCAACTTTGTAGAAAAATAAATTTGAGTAAAGAAATAGAAAACTCTTGATGTAGCATCTTCTCTAAAAGTGAAAAAAGATACTATATGGTAGAATTAATATTTAGACCTTTACTAAAAACTTCGATGGGTCAACACATCCCTTTTGTGTTTGGGAGAAGCAGCACAAGTTCAGGTTGCTTGCCCAAGGACAGTAATCAGTGAACGTGGGGTCTATATACTACATGTAGGTTAAGGTGCTGGTTGGATTCCATTCTCTTACAAGCACTGTATCTTTGTAAAAAAAGATGTCGCTCATTGAACATTTAGTATGCTTCAGATATTCATCTCACTAAAGTCTGACTAAGAGGTGGATCTAATTTTCCCCCATTTACAGCTGGAGAAACTGAGGGCAGTGACATTAAGTAGCTTACAGAAGGTCACCCAGCAAGTAAGTACTGACTGAAATCCAACCAGAACAGTGGGACTCCAAGGCCATGCAACCAGCTATGAGTCCTCCTTCTCTCTTTACCCCTCATGCAGTGAGGAAATTTCATGCATTTCAGAAGTAATATGGATTTTTTTTTCCTAGTGGCCATTAATGACTCTGGCACTGACAACTCAAATATGAGCTAATTGGACTATTTTCAATTTCCTTAAAATGTAACGATCATTGAAGAGAGCCCTGGCTTTATCTCCCATACTTCCCAGTACCCCTCCTCTATCATTAACACTGATCACACTGTATTTTTAATTATTTGGTTTAACATGCCAGACATAAGACCCTTGAGGATACTCAACACCTGATCACAGTGCCTGGCACATAGTAATCTCTCAGTAAACCTTTGGTGAACGAACACCTGAGGGAGCCAGGGCAGCCTTGTAAGCTAAAGGATGCATGGCATAGCCATAACACCTGGCTCAGTAAGACTCCACTGTCAACTGCTGGATCATGATTGACTTGGAGTGACGCAGTGGTCCAAAGAGATGAACGACTGAAACTCCACCTAACTACATAGCCCTTGAAAACTCTCCACAGGAGAACTCATGCCTAGGTTAGGTCTATCTCCCTAACCTAGGCATGAAACTCTCATACCTGGTTTTCTCCACATTGCCTACAGCACACTTAACTCCTATTCTTAAATTGTATGGATTCATCTTTTTATCGCCAGCACCCCCTTAGAGCAACTACGCATTCAATCTTTCTTTATCTTCTACCCAGTGCCCTTAGCATTGACCTACAGTTATGATTTATTTATGCCCCTTTTTAATAATGGCTCTCCTTTACCTTAGTATTTACCCACAATCAAGTTTCATGTTCCAAATTTATTTCCCACTATCTTTCCCTTGACCAATTTTAGTATCACCTAACGAGAACTAACGGCTGATGTCCTGATGACCTTCTTCTTTGCTCACGCAGTTCATTTTGCATCAAATGCCCTTCATTTTCATGCTTGAGCCCAGCTCAATTATCATTCTCTCCAGGAAGACTTCACAGACTCATCCCAAATGGATGTAATTCTTTCCTCATCTCAATTCCCATATTTTATCTGTATTTTTCTGTTGACATGTATAATTTTACTCTATAAATTCAGATATTGTTTTATATTCCCTACTAGATGATAAGCTCCCTAAAGGCAAATGCCACCTATTATTCGCTTCCGTATCTTTCACAGCAAGTAGCACAGACTCTTCCACACAGTGGTGCTTTCTAAGTTGAGTAAATAAATGAATGAACAAGAAGTTAAGTGCATCTTTGTTCTGTTATTCGTAGGTCTTGAACCTGGCTTACTAGAAAAGACATTGATCATAATTTAATTTTTCTCAGAAGTAGCTATGAATCTTAGGCAAGTCACTTAACCTCCATGGGTTCTAGCTTTCTTGTCTGAAAAAGAACATGAACTAGAGCTGCTCTCTCAGGCCAAAATGAACATGTCAATAATATATATATATATATATATATAATATATATATATGTGTGTATGTCTATGTACACATATATATGAGATAAAATATAATTTATATATAAAATAAAATATTTTTATAAAATATATATTTATATATATAAAATAAAATACATATATATAAATTATTTTTTACATACATATATGTAAAAAAATAATTCCAAGCAGAGGAAATATGACTCTCCTTACCCTTTGCCTAGTAATTCTCAGTGTTTTTTTCAGAGCTCAACTCATTATCACTTCCACAGAGAAATTTCCCTGATGACCATGACTACATCAAATCCCCCAACATAATGCTCTCACAGAGTTATAAATCTCCATTCTGCAGGACTTAAGATACTGATGACTTCTACTCATTTCTGTATTATTTAATTAAAGTCTATCCCCACGTATCCCCTCTATATTCAATAAAATGAATAAATGAGTTTAATCTATCTTGGAATATGAGATATTACAAAGATAAAGTATTTTTTTTCAGTAGTTGCCTTTGTAACTTATATAACCATGTATGTTTCAGCACTTAAATGATTTTCAAAGATATGGACAAAAGCTAGGTGATCACAACTTCAAAGAGTTAATGTAATTTTCAAACTATCCAATTTGTCATTTCATCAAAGGTTATATATTCAAAGAATATGGTCTCAGACATTTCTAAGCATGAAACCTAAATTAAGTTCTCTTGTTTTATTTCAGCTTTTTGCTATTTTCATCTGTATTTTTCTCTACTTAAAATAAATGTATCTATAAAACAACTCATTACATGTGTTTTCTTGGATCATTAGGTAAAAATACCAATTTAGAGATTCTATGTATGATATAGAAAGCAAACCCCTTATTATAAGCAGAGAAAAAAACAAAAATGTTTCTTTGTAAACAGCCACAATTTAATATTTGATTTTTAAATCAAAAAATAAAAATTAATCATATTAGTTAAGTGAGATATCAATGAAGTCATTGACGTAAATCGTGTAATTCATAAATGCTACCTTTTATGTGAATAATAAGGAAAGACTACAACTTGTCTTAAGAATACAGCTAATCAAAGCAGTAGGAAATAAACTTTGAAATACTCAACTTTATATGAACATTTGAAACTTTTTGGCTTCTTTATCTCATGAATATATCTGAATTAACACAAATATAGTAGACTCAATAAGCTGTAACACTTTATTCCTCAATACATTCCCATAAGCCATTTTGTTGGCACTATAATTGTGAGTTAAATGTATGATCTTAGACACAAAGCCAAAGCTTTGTATCTTCTTTTACATGCTTCTTTCTAAACACTTGGGGAATATTCTTTTCCATAAAATGGAGAACCTGACTGAAACTGGTAACCCATGAACTCTTCCTATCCAATAAAGTGGATTGGCTGTGCCAAATCCTTGAGAGTGAGGTTCTCTCAAAGGACAACTCAAGATGAGCTAAGCTCACTTCCTTCCACCTTAAAATAGCTCTTCACTTTTTAAATTATAAATATATGAAGAGTATAAGCATGCGAAGAGTAAACCTACAACCAATAAAATTCTATTCCTGACAACATAATTCTGAGAGTCACTAGATTATGTAAGATCCTGAAAAACATATTCAGTCTATCAGAAAAGCCACATGCCCATAAAACTCTTAAAACAGGCTGCCCAGGGACATATGAAAATAAATATATGACAGGGCAGTGCTTATATTTAAAATATCTTAGGTGTTTTTAGAAAAATAATACCACCATGATTAAATTAAGAGTCCATGTCTTAATTATCGGACTCAAGAAATTTCTAGAGTTATACAGACTCCTCCTTTGAAGGTAGGAGCTACATTTACTCCAGGTATATATAATCAGCTGCACTTGTATGATGTATTGCATGTTTAAGTTCAGTTCATCATCTCTTCTAAAATAACTGTCCAGGGGCACCTGGGTGTCTCAGTCAGTTAAGCGTCTGACTCTTGGTTTCAGCTCAGGTCATGATCACTGGGTCCAGGGATCAAACTCTGCATCAGGCTCTATGCTCAGAGGGAGTCTGCTTCTCTTTCTCTCCCTCTTGCCTCTGCCCTTCCCCTCTAATGTGTGCTCTTTCTCTCTCTCTCTAAAATGAGTAAATAAATCTTTAAAAATAAAACAATTGCTTATTTTTAAAAATGTATTATTAAAGATAAATTTAAACACAAATGATTAGCATTAAAAAAAAAAGACCATTCATTGTTTTCTTCCTTAACCAAAACCATTTTTCCAGATGTTATATCGTTATCTGGTTCGGTGGAATTTTTGTGTGTCTGTTTGTGATTTCTTAATAATTAGGATATCTGGTACAGTGAGAGAGACAGGGGAATGACATATTATGGACTTGCCAATATAATCCTTAATGTATTAAGTTTCATTACATCCACACCAGAACAACACCACTGGGTCTAGGGAGTCTCCTGAGACAAGGAAATAACCTCATCACACCGATTTAGAAATTACTGAATTTTATCATTTTTTCTGAACAACAAATCAATAAATTTAGGGGTTTCTTTGGAGAGCGGGTTGTTTGTTTTGTTTTACAAAAGCAAAACTGGTAATGCTTTGTAGATTTTTTTTTTAAGGAACTGGAGTTTAAAAGAACATAAAATTGTGAAGATGACATATTCACATTTTGATATTCTAACCATGTGAACAAAAGAAAACACTCTATAAGACTTGGGCAAATAAATCTAAATAATACAACTGCCTTATAATCTTCTTGCACAAAAATACCATTTAAATATTATCAAAAGTTTCTCATTACTCCTTATTATTAGTACTACTACTAGTAGTATTTTTATTTCTATTATTTATGTATTATATACCCAGACACATTCAGGATCATACAAACCTGCAGCATAAAACTATTATAGGATGGAGGTAACTCTTGAAGAATCTAATAACTTGTATTTAAAGAGCTAAAACAAAATGGATTCTATGTCTTATTTTTCTTGACATGTCCCACTAGACTCCTCCTACTGAGAAGAAATATTAGTACATCCTGCATGGAGATGGCACAAACAAGGTGTGACTGCAGTAAGCAACGGGCCTTATTAACGAACTACAACCAGAAAGAAAGGCCTACACACTTACTTTTTTAAAACCAAAATTTTCATTTGACAGACATTTACTATTTATTTTAAAATAAATAATTCTGAATAATCTCAAATAATCCGTGCAAAGAAGAAACTGAATCACTAAACCTCTACCCCCATAACCTAACAAAATAGAGACAAAAAGAAAAAAAAAGAACAAAAATGTGTGAGCAGCAGTCAAACGGAGGACACCACAAGTTTTGATAAGGGCCGTCAGAGACAAGAGATTGAAGATTTAGGATATCAACATTCAGCTCCTTTCAAGAAGCACTGCATAGTATTAGAAATCCTAGCAACAGCAATCAGACAACAAAGAGAAATAAAAGGTATCCAAATTGGCAATGAAGAAGTCAAACTCTCTCTATTGGCAGATGACATGATCCTTTATATGGAAAACCCAAAAGACTCCACACCCAAAATACTAGAACTCATACAGCAATTCAGCAACGTGGCAGGATACAAAGTCAATGTGCAGAAATCAATGGCTTTCTTATACACTGACAATGAAAATACAGAAAGGGAAATTAGAGAATCGATTCCATTTACTATAGCACCAAGAACCATAAGATACCTGGGAATAAACCTAACCAAAGAGGTAAAGGATCTGTACTGGAGGAACTACAGAACACTCATGAAAGAAACTGAAGAAGACACAAAAAGATGGAAGACCATTCCATGCTCTTGGATTGGAAGAATAAACATTGTTAAAATGTCTATACTGCCTAGAGCAATCTATACTTTTAATGCCATTCCGATCAAAATTCCACCGGTATTCTTCAAAGAGCTGGAGCAAATAATCAAAAAATTTGTATGGAATCAGAAGAGGCCCCGAATTGCTAAGGAAATATTGAAAAAGAAAAATAAAGCTGGGGGCATCACGTTACCTGATTTCAAGCTTTATTACAAAGCTGTGATCACCAAGACAGCATGGTACTGGCATAAAAACAGACATATAGACCAGTGGAACAGAGTAGAGAGCCCAGATATGGACCCTCAACTCTATGGTCAATTAATCTTCGACAAACCTGAAAAAATATACAGTGGAAAAAAGACAGTCTCTTCAATAAATGGTGCTGGGAAAACTGGACAGCTATATGTAGAAGAATGAAACTTGACCATTCTCTTACACCGTACACAAAGATAAACTCAAAAGGGATAAAAGACCTCAACGTGAGACAGGAATCCATCAGAATCCTAGAGGAGAACATAGGCAGTAATCTCTTCGATATTAGCCACAGCAACTTCTTTCAAGATATGTCTCCAAAGGCAAAGGAAACAAAAGCGAAAATAAACTTTTGGGACTTCATCAAAATCAAAAGCTTCTGCACAGCAAAGGAAACAGTCAAAAAAACAAAGAAACAACCCACAGAATGGGAGAAGATATTTGTAAATGACAGTACAGACAAAAGGTTGATATATCCAGGATCTATAATGAACTCCTCAAACTCAACACACACGAAACAGGCAAACATATCAAAAAATGGGAAGAAGATATGAACAGACACTTCTCCAATCAAGACATACAAATGGCTATCAGACACATGAAAAAATGTTCATCATCACTAGCCCTCAGGGAGATTCAAATTAAAACCACATTGAGATATCACCTTACACCAATTAGAATGGCCAAAATTAACAAAACAGGAAACAACATGTGTTGGAGAGGATGTGGAGAAAGGGGAACCCTCTTCCACTGTTGGTGGGAATGCAAGTTGGTGCAGCCTCTTTGGAGAACATTGTGGAGATTCCTCAAGAAATTAAAAATAGAACTTCCCTATGACCCTGCCATTGCACTCCTGGGTATTTACCCCAAAGATACAGATGTCGTGAAAAGAAGGGCCATCTGTACCCCAATGTTTATAGCAGCAATGGCCATGGTTGCCAAACTAGGAAAAGAATCAAGATGCCCTTCAACGGACGAATGGATAAGGAAGATGTGGTCCATATACACTATGGAGTATTATGCCTCCATCAGAAAGGATGAATACCCAACTTTTATATCAACATGGAAGGGACTGGAAGAGATTATGCTGAGTAAAATAAGTTAAGCAGAGAAAGTCAATTATCATATGGTTTCACTTATTTGTGGAGCATAACAAATATCATGGAGGACAAGGGGTTTTAGAGAGGAGAAGGGAGTTGGGGTAGATTGGAAGGGGAGGTGAATCATGAGAGACTATGGACTCTGAAAAACAATTTGAGGGGTTTGAAGTGGCGAGGGAGTGGGAGGTTGGGGTACCAGGTGGTGGGTATGATAGAGGGCATGGATTGCATGGAGCACTGGGTATGGTGAAAAAATAATGAATTCTGTTTTCCTGAAAATAAATAAATTAATTTTTAAAAAATAAAATAAAATGAGAGAACATTAAAAAAAGAAGAAGAAGAAGAAGAAGAAGAAGAAGCACTGCAGAGATGAGAGAAACTGAATCCAGAAAATTCCGAAAATTCTAACTGGTATCTCTCAATAAGAAGTGAAGGAGAATCTTGGGGATGAGATACAACCCAAAGAAAAGGCCAGTAGGATTGTGGGGGAACGGGGCAGGGTTGGGGGAAAAGCCAGTAATGCCTCTCCAACACAACGCATCTTGTCCCTCCAGAGGTAAACCATAAAATACAACTCAAAGGACGCGCCGTTTGGCTATTCCCTGTTTAGGAGGCAGGCTACACACTCTTCATTACCTCAATAAAGAAACAGAAACTGGTATTTACATAAAGGAAAGAGAAAGAAATAAGAAATCATGCAAAAACAATAGTGAAGTCATGAGGCAAAACTACTGTGAAGTTCTTTCCCCTCCATCCTTTAAACACGCTTCACCCAAGGGGCGCCTGGTGGCTCAGTCTGTTAAGTGTCTGACTCTTGATTTCGGCTCTGGCATGATCCCAGGGTCCTGGGATCGCCACATCTGGCTCCTTGCTCAGCGAAAAGCCTGCTTGAGAATTCTCTCTCTTCCTGTCCCGCTGCCACTCCTCTTGGCTTGTGTACTCACACTTTCTCTCTCTCTCAAAAAAATGAATAAATAAAAACTTAAAGAAACAAAACAAACAGGGGCCCCTGGGTGGCTCAGTCATTAAGCATTTATTTGCCTTCAGCTCAGGTCATGATCCCAGGGTCCTGGGATCCAGCCCCACCATCAGGATTCCCGCTCTGCAAGGAGCCTGCTTCATCCTCTCCCACTCCCCCTACTTGTGTTCCCTCTCTCGCTGTCTCCCTCTGTCAAATAAATAAATAAATAATCTTTAAAACACACACACACACACACACACACACTTGAGGCATCTAGGTGGCTCAGTGGGTTAAGCCTCTGCCTTCGGCTCAGGTCATGGTCTCAGGGTCCTGGGATTGAGCCCCGCATCGGGCTCTCTGCTCAGCAGGAGGCCTGCTTCCCTTCCTCTCTCTCTCTGCCTGCCTCTCTGCCTACTTGTGATCTCCGTCTCTCTCTCTCTCTGTCAAATAAATAATAATAAATAATAAATCTTTTTAAAATTTTAAAAAATAACAAAAAAATACACTTTATTCAAAAACCACATGTTGAAGTCACATTAAAATACATAAATAAATAAAGGAAGGAAAGAAGGAACACTAAAGACCCCCCGAATCCTCTCCTCCACTAACAATAAAATCATTGGCAAAAATGGTCGATAACAACCTTTTCAAGACTCTGAAAAAAAAATTTTTTTAGGACTCTGAATATTAACCAAAGGCTTACAGCAATCCAGAGAGCATTTATTTCAGAAAAACACCTAAATCACAGTAAGAACAGTTAGCTTTATGGCATTTTAACTTGACCTAGTCCCATCCCACAGCTCCCAGGTACACAGGAGCCTTGAAAATCAATAGTCTGCAATCACAGTGAAAACCAGGAGTCTCGCAGCCACTAGAGGCTACAGAATGGGGTTAGAACTTCCAAAGTCTCATTACCAGATAATTGTCAGTATTTGACCTACCTGGAAGACCCCATTTTGAACACTTTTTTATTAACTTTTTTAAAATTTTAATTTCAATATAGTTAATATACAGTGCTGTATTAGTTTCAGGTGGACAAGACAGTGATTCAAGAACTGCATACACATGCAGTGCTCATCATGACAAGCACACCGTTTAAGGAGGTCTTCTTTTCACCTAACTCTGACTTGGAGTTCCCTGTGTGAACAGCCTTGTCTCCGGAGGCATTTGTTAGATGTTTAAGCATCACTGCAGTGGTTAACAATTGGGACAAACAAAAGATTAAGCAAAAAGCCTATCAAGGGAAATCTGGGGAATGAAAGAAATGTCCATAAGGAGCTTTGAAAAACATCAAAATATTCCTGGAAATCTAAAAGGTCCATTGACAGGTATGGGGCTGTTCACTTTACCAGGGTTGTGCACATGCTCAGAAAAGAGCTGAGAAGACCCTTGTTCTCAGCTGTGACTGACCTTGAAGCTCTGCGCAAGCAGGAAGTGGAGCAGAAGGCAGAGTTGTCAACTGCCTGGCTGAGTGTGAAAGATCTACGTCCCAGCACACGTGGGGAGACCCTCGGCAGAAACTGGGAATCTTATTGGTTCCAGGCATTTATGCAAATCTCTGTCCAATCATTAACTGATCACCCTGCTAACAGAGGTCACATACAATGAAGAATACAGACTTTACAGATTTAGCTCAGAAAAATCATTAGGCTAACAGCAACAGCAAACCCTGAAGAGAGAGAAGAATCTGATTTCCAGACTTGCCACATAATATTTTTTTCAAGTCCTCAGACTATTCTTTATTTGCATTTTAACATGAAAACTTTCCTATATGGAGAAGAGTTTGAAGAAAGTATATGATTCCCAGATACCCACTACCTAGAATCTACAATTAACATTACACTGCATTTTTATCACATACCCATCCCTCTATCGACCCATCAATACATCTCTTTTTCTCTTCATTCTTTTACAGTACACTTCAAAGTAGGTTGCAGATCATCAGTATCTGTCCCCCCATTTTAGCAGATGTATAATTACTTAGAGTTAACACTTTTTAAAATTTTTCTTTTCCTTAGGTAAAATTTCTATACAAAGAAATGCACAAAATTTAAGTATACAGAAACTTGTGAAACCTAAATCCCTCTCAAGATACAGAACAAGACTCACCCCCCAAAAGGTCCCTCATACTCTTCTCAGTAAATCTCTCACCCTTTCCTAGCCCCACAGAAGCAATCACTGCTCTGATTTTTCTACCCAGATTATCTTTACCTTTTCCAGACTCAACCATATAAATTGACTCAAACAATATGTACTCTCTTATGTAAGGCTCCTCTTACTCAATACAAGGATTTTTAGAACCATCCATACTATTTTTTAAAATATATTTAACATTAATTTACTACTTAATGAAAACAACTATCAAGATGAGACAGATAGATGTTCACTACGATAAACAAGGGGATTAGGTAGTATTCCAAACGAAGACTAAATTCTAGGACTAAGATGATGTGGCACCTTTTTTCCTCTGTGAATTTGCTTTCAAAGAATTAGCTGATACTTTCCCAATAAAGAGAGATGGAATGTCCATTTTATTTAGCACATCAATGTCATTGGATCCAATGCTAATGAGGTCATTAGAGTCAACATTATGAACTATGGCTGCTTTGTATCCTGTTCTCTATGAATTTAAAACCTTTACATCAAAATTACAATCAAGTCTTCTAATCAACACAATGAAAGCACCAGATGAATTGTCTTTCAGTGGTGGAGCCATTATAGGTTCACAGGCATTTTCTAGTTTTGAGTTAATCAAAAAACCTTTTAAACCTTCAGCTGGGAGTCTATAACAAAATCTTGCTGAGAGGTCATCAAATGTCTGAGATGCATTTTCAAAATTATATGCTAAAATGTCTGTTTCTACAGGTTGTAGGTGTAAGAATGCAAAGAGATGGATAGTCAAGATGGTATAGACTTGTATGGCTATATGCGCATCATTGTGAAGAACAGCATCTCGCTATAAAATCACCAGACTAGCTGATGGGGTAAGGATGAAATGCTATCTCCTCTGCACAGTGTCTTGGCTGAGATCCACATGGATGAGACCAAGACCCACCAATGCCTTAAATACAGTTCCAGTCACATTGTTAGAGATGCAAGCAGCTAGAAGGTTGAAAGCAATTACCCAGTCACCAACCTGGGAGCCATGCTGACATAAGCACTCTGGGCCTGACATGAATCATCCCCAAGACTCAGCAAAAGTCAAACCTGCCACATAATACTATATTAAATGTGTAACTTTTAACAACAACAAAAATGTGAAATATGCAAAGAAACAAAATTTATGGCCATTAACATGGAAAAAAAGCAGTCTGTTCCTGAAGAAGGCCAACCATTGGACTTACTGGACAGACTTGATTAGTTTCCTATGACTGCCATAACAAGTTATCATGAATTTGGTAGGTTTAACCAGCGTAAATTTATTCTCATATGGTTTTGGGGATCAGAAACCTGAAATGGAGGTGCAGGCATCACCACATTCCATCCAGAGTCTCTAGGGAAGATTTTTTTCCTTGTCTCTTCCACCTTCTGATGATTGCCAGCACTCCTTGGCTTGAGGCTCTATCACTCCAATACCTGCCTCCATCTTCACATTACTTTCTCCTATTTTGTGTATCTCAAAATTCCCTCTCCCTATCTCTTATAAGGATGCATGCAATTACATTTACAGCCAACTCAGGTAATCCAAGATAATCTTCCACCTCTCAAAATCTGTAACTTAATCACATATCTTTCCATAAATTACTCTTCTGCCATGAAAGCCAGGCTTCAAAGTTTAGGACATGAATATATCATCAAAGACAACATTCAGCCCACCACAAAAATTTTAAACCAGCTATTTAAGATATCTTCAAGGAATGAAAGGAAACCATGTCTTCTGAACTAAAGTATGAAAGCAATGTCTTACCAAATAATACCAATAAAGAAACTGAAATTATAAAAAGAACAAAATAGAAATTTCAATGTTTTAATGGAATACTATGCAGCCATCAAAAATAAAATCTTCCCATTTGCAAAGATGTAGATGGAAGTAGAGAGTATTATGCTAAATGAAATAAGTCAATCAGAGAAAGACAACTTTCATATGATCTCTCTGATATGAGGAATTTAAGAGGCAGGGTAGTGAGTCATCTGGGGTAGGGAAGGAAAAAATGAAACAAGATGGGATCCGGGGGGCACCTGGGTGGCTCAGTGGGTTAAGCCTCTGCCTTCGGCTCAGGTCATGATCCCAGGGTCCTGGGATCGAGCCCCACTTCGGGCTCTCTGCTCTGCGGGGAGCCTGCTTCCTCCTCTCTCTCTGCCTGCCTCTCTGCCTACTTGTGATCTCTGTCAGATAAATAAAGAAAAAATCTTTAAAAAAAAAAAAAAAAGATGGGATCCGGAGGGAGACAAACCGTAAGAGACTCCTAATCTCAGGAAACAAACTGAGGGATGTAGGGGGATGTGGGGGAGGCTGAGTTATGGACATTGAGGAGGGAATGTGCTACAGTGAGTGCTCTGAATTGTGTGAAACTGATGATTCACAGAACTGTACCCCTGAAGCAAATAATACACTACATGTTAATTTTAAAAATAATAAAATAAAATAAAAAAAGAAATTTTGAAATTGAAAAGTACAATGATATAAATTAAAAATGCACTTAGTAGTGCTCAATAGCAAATCTGAACTGACAGCAGAAAGCAAAGTTGAAGATAGGTCAATTCAGATTACCCAGTCTGAGTAGCAGAAAGAGAAAAAAAATTTTTTTAAATTAAAAACACTCAGAGATCTGTGGAACATAATCAAGTGTACCAATAGGACACAATGGGAATCCAAAAGGAAAAAGGAGGGGGAAAAGAGAGAGAAAGAGGAGATGAAGAAGAGAAAAAAAGAGAGAGAGAGAGAGAGAAAGAAAAAAAAAACAAAACAAATTTAAGGAATTAGTAGCCAAAACATCATATCTTTGATGAAAATATTAAAAAAAAAACTATACATCCAAGAAGCTCTATGAACCCCAAGTTGGATAAATCAAGAGTTCCACATGTAGACATATCATAATCAAACAATCAAAAGATAAAGATAAAGAAAGAATCTTGAAAGAAGCGAAAGAAGAGACTGATCACATAGAAGTGAGTCTAAACAGAATTAACAGTTGACTTTTCATAAGAAACCATGGGGGCCAGAAGATAGTGGGATAACTTATTTATAGTGCTAAAAGAAAGTAAAATGTCAATGAAGAATTCTGTATTGGGCAAAACTACACTTCAAATATTAAAGACAAATTAAGATTTTTTTTTAAGATTTTATTTATTTATTTGACAGACAGAGAGCACAAGTAGGCAGAGAGGTGGGCAGAGAGAGAGAGGAGGGAGCAGGCTCCCTGCAGAGTAGACAGCCCGATGTTGGGCTTGATCCCAGAAACCCGGGACCATGACCCGAGCCGAAGGCAGAGGCTTTAACCCACTGAGCCACCCAGGTACCCTGGACAAATTAATAATTTTTAAATGGTCCTCTCAATTGATGCATAAAAAGCATTTGTCAAGATTCAGCATCCGTTCCTGATTAGTACAATCCCAAGTATAGGGATAGAGGGAACATTCCTCAACTTCATAAAATCTATCTATGAAAAACCCACAGTAAATATCATCCTCAATGGGGGAAAAGCTGACAGCCTTCCCTTTGAGATCAGGAACAAAGATGTCCATTCCCGCCACTGTTGTTCATCATAGTGCTAGAAGTCCTAACAACAGCAACGACAACAAAAAGAAATAAAAGGTATTCAAATTGGCAAAGAAGCAGTCAAACTCTCTCTCTTCACAGATGACATGATACTTTCTATGGAAAACCCAAAAGACTCCACCCACAAACTACTAGAATTCATACAGCAATTCAGTAATGTGGCAGGATACAAAATCAATGTATAGAAATCAGTTCCTTACTTATACACTAACAATGAAAATATAGAAAGGGAAATTAGAGAACTGATTCCATTTACTATAGCACCAAGAACCATAAGATAGCTGGGAATAACCTAACCAAAGAGGTAAAGGATCTGTACTCGAAGAACTACAGAACACTCATGAAAGAAATTGAAGAAGACACAAAAAGATGGAAGACCATTCCATGCTCATGGATTGGAAGAATAAACATTGTTAAAATGTCTATACTGCTTAGAGCCGTCTATACTTTCAATGCCATTCCAATCAAAATTCCACCAGCATTTTTCAAAGAACTGCAGCAAACAATCCTAAAGTTTGTATGGAACCAGAAGAGACCCTAAATTGCTAAGGAAATGTTGAAAAAGAAAAACAAAACTGGGGGCACCACATTGCCAGACTTCAAGCTTTACAGCAAAGCTGTGATCACCAAGACAGCATGGTACTGCCACAAAAACAGATACGTAGACCAGTGGAACAGAGTAGAGAGCCCAGATACGGACCCTCAACTCAGTGGTCAAATATCTTTGACAAAGTAGGAGACAATATACAGTGGAAAAAAAGACATTCTCTTCAGTAAATGGTGCTGGGAAAATTGGACAGCTATGTGTAGAAAATGAAACTCGACCATTCTCTTATACCATACACAAAGATAAACTCGAAATGGATAAAAGACCTCAACATGAGTCAGGAATCTATCAGAATCCTAGAGGAGAACATAGGCAATAACCTCTTCGACATTAGCCACAACAACTTTTATCAAGACATTTCTCCCAAGGCAAAGGAAACAAAAGTGAAAATGAACTTTTGGGACTTCATCAAGATCAAAAGCCTCTGCACAGCAAAGGAAACAGTCAACAAAACAAAGAGGCAAACCCAGGGAATGGGAGAAGATATTCACAAATGACACTACAGACAAAGGGCTGATATCCAAGATCTATAAAGAACTCCTCAAACTCCACACACACAAAACAGATAATCATGTCAAAAAATGGGCAGAAGACATGAACAGACACCTCTCCAAAGAAAACATACAAATGGCTAACAGACACATGAAAAAAATATTCATCATCATTAGCCATCAGGGAGATTCAAATCAAAACCACATTGAGATACCACCTTACACCAGTTAGAATGGCCAAAATCAACAAGACAGGAAACAACAAGTGGAGAAAGGGGAACCCTCTTACACTGTTGGTGGTAATGCAAGTTGGTGCAGCCACTTTGGAGAACAGTGTGGAGATTCCTCAAGAAATTAAAAATAGAGCTACCCTATGACCCTGCAATTACACTACTGGGTATTTACCCCCAAGATACAGATGTAGTGAAAAGAAGGGCCATCTGTACCCCAATGTTCATAGCAGAAATAGCCACAGTTGCCAAACTGTGGAAAGAACCAAGATGCCCTTCAATGGACGAAGGGATAAAGAAGATATGGTCCATATATACAATTGACTATTACGCCTCCATCAGAAAGGATGAATACCCAACTTTTGTATCAACATGGACAGGACTGGCTGAGTGAAATAAGCCAAACAGAGAGAGTCAATTATCATGTGTTTTCACTTACATGTGGTGCATAAGGAATAACACGGTAGACATTGGGAGATGGAGAAGAGAAGTGAGCTGGGGGAAATTGGAGGGGAAGACAAACCATGAGAGACTGTGGACTCTGAGAAACAAACTGAGGATTTTGGTGGGGATGGGGGTGAGTCTGGTGGCGGGTACTGTGCAGGGCACATATTGCATGGGAGCACTGGGTGTGGTGCATAAACAATGAATTTTGGAATACTGAAAAAAATAAATTAAAATTTGAAAAAATAAAGACAAAAAATGAGAAAATTCACTGGAAGAAAACCTGCCCTACAGAAAATACTAAAGAGTCCTTCAAACTGAAATGACAGGACATTGGAGAGTAACTCGGAATCATATAAAGAAATAAAGAACACGAGTAAGTCAACTATATAAGCAAATATAAAAAACAGCATAAATGTATCTTCATTTGTAACTCTTCTTTTCTCCTCCTGGTTTAAAAGATATCTGCATGAAGTAACAATTACAAGTCCATGTTGATGGATATACAATTATAAAGATAAAATTTGTACAAAAATCACAGCAAAAAGGAATAGGGAGAAAATGGAGCTACAGAAACCAAGTTTTATATAATACTGAAATGAAGTGGCTATAAATATATAAACTAGATTTTTTAAAGGTTTTATTTATCTACTTGAGAGGGAATGTGCATGCAAGCTGGGGGAGGGACAATAGGGGAGGAACAAACAGACTCTGCACTGAGCACAGAGACCTGCAGTGGGCTTGATCCCACAACCCTGAGACCATGACTTCAGTGGAAAACCAAGAGTCAGACACCTAACTGACTGAGCCACCCAGGAACCACCCTAACTAAATAAGATTTATAGGTTCACATGAAAAAATATCCAGAAAATTGCAAATGGCAGAACCATACTTCTATTATAATCAAAATGGTTTAGGTAACAAGTAGATAACTAGTTCACTATCTAATAAGGTAAATAAAACCAATGACAGATATATACACATAAAATTTCTAGAAAAATATTTAAGAATGTATGAATAGTGATTTACTGAAAATGGAATTGGGGGAAGAAAAAGTTTTACTCTCTCTTTATAGCCTTTTCAGTCATTTAAGTTTTTTATACTCAAAATTTATTCATTATATAATTTTTAAAGAATTAATCAATATTCTACATCAGTAGTATGAAACTTCCATCAGATATATATATATATATATATATATATATATATATATATATATATATATATGATCCCCTGTTGGTATTACACATTAAATTCCTGTTACAATACACACCAGAAAAGCATCTTACACACCCTCCACCTGACATGGGAATCTATTGTATATTTTCCTACCAATATCCATCATATTTTTTTTCTTCAACTGTATTCCAACTATCTACTCATTTGCAAATACTTATTTGAGGATCCAGTCTGTTGTGGAACTAGATTCTAAATTCGGAATCCCTATCCTTACAAAATTTACATTCTATGAAGATACTGCAGGGTACATTGCTATGAGGGTATGTTATTACAAATATGTAAGTAGACAAAATAATTATAAATTGATTAATGCTGTGGTGAAAATTAACAACAGATAAAGAAGAGAATAAAGGTGGAAGGAATTTTCTAGATATGTCTAGGACAGGAAATTACTTTTTAGATGGGTGAGAGACAATCTCTCAAAGGAGAGATAGTTGTGCTGATAGGTAAAGAATTTCAAGGATAAAAACAAATCAGCTCCATCTTCTCCATTGGAGAAGAACATTACATTCAGGAAATAAAGCATGTGCAAAGTCCCTGAGGTGGAAAAGAAGTCCATGATTTCAAAATCCAGATACAGATATAAATACAGATATAGATATATATGTCATTTTTCATAATCTTATTTCCCCTCCAAAGACTCAAAAGTCCATTGGAAGAAAAGAAGCAATGCCCTCCACAAAGTACCCAATCAAAGGGGCTTGCCTTAATTAGGTATCCCAGGAGACAATCTTACACATGCGCGCAAAACAAAAACAAAAAACACCAACCTGATTGCACCTTTCTACTCTTCCTCTGACCCTTAAAAAACTTATCAATAAAACAACATTTTTCCAGTGTCACTTAAAAGTGTACTAGTAACATCAGCCAATGTTCAGAGCAACACTCAGGACCTTACCTCACTTAGCATGACTCCTTTTGCAAGTTCAGAAGACAGCTTTGTCACCCTTTCTCCATTAGTGCTGTCCCAAGAAATAGGACCCACCTCAATTAAGCTTGAAATTTCAGGACCTCCTTTCCAAGAACTCAGCCTCATAGACCACAATATAATTCTTACTCACTTGGACGTGGACCATTCATCCAAACTAGATTTCACAGAAGAGGCAGGACAGTTGGGGATGTAGAGGGAAAAACAACATTGATAATATGGTCCTTAACAACTTCCTACTGAAGTTCCCGGGATAAAAACCTCTGCTCAGGCCACATGAATTGTACTGTGTCTTCACCTTCATCTTTTCTTCCATGTTCTTGTTCATGTGACTTACTCCACTCAGGACTGTGCATTCAAAAGAACATCAGAGTCTGAGCAGATATTAGAAGTGAGTGCAATTCGATGGGAGAGTAGTGGAGACTGAGACAACCAGGAAATGCTTGGGTAGAAACATAAGGCATTCAAATCCAGACTTTAAAAAAAGAAAACACCAAACTAGTCATATCAAACTCATCTGCAGGCTAAATCCACTTAATGGAACATTCATGCAGTGTGTGACATCCCTAGTTCCACACATCTAGATTTTGCCTTTTCTTTAAGGCTTTCAGGTCTTGTCTTTCCCCTAACATTGTGCGCTGACCCCCTGAACTAACACTTTGCCTCTGTCTCCACTTGATGGAAAGAAACGTAAAGAATATGGAGCCAGAAGACTTGAGTTAAACTCACTTGCTCACCTGTAATTGAAGGCAGTATCTCTGACTCTCAGTTTCCTCATTTTAAGATAAGATAACAACACCTACATCAGGTGGTCACTGTGAAGGCTGAATCAGAAAATACAAGCAAAAATCACTATATAAATATTAATTCAAACTGTAATTGTTGATCTTCCTCATCCTCGACTTAGAAATAGCTTTTTCTCAGGGCTAAATTGATTAATATCTCACGTTCCTGAGTCTTTTCCTGTATAAACTTGCCCAGGAAAGTACCCAGCACATTTGATCAGTGTTTTGGCTTATGGTCTGGTCTGTACAGTAGCAGTGTACCTCTCTAACACAGTGCAGTGTAACTCAGAGGCTTCAAGTCTTACTTCACAGCATAACATAATTTTTTTTTAATTTACCAGTACATTTTTGTATTTGACCAGATACAAAAGGTAGCCTAGGTATATATGCCAATAAACAGCAGACATAAAAAGAAAAATTTAATATAGCTATTTTGTACCTACCTATGTGAACTCTTTATGATAATGAATTCAATTTGCATATACTTTTTATCTACAGAATATTTGAAACATCCTCACAGATTTCCATTACTGCTGTCATTGACTCATTCCTATTAAAACCAGTTATCTTGTCAAAACGCCTGAAAATACTTTCCAAAAGTGATTTGCCACAAACAGGATGAGTCAATCATAGGTAAATCACTTGTCTATCTCCACTGTGACTTACAAAAATGAATTTGCATTCAACTTCCAACATCAAGGACAATCAGAAATACACACATATAGACAGACTGACATCCACGGACACTCAGTATCTTCCTGATTTAAATATGAGGACTTCTTTGTATTTTATTCCTTCTTCAAGAATACATATTCATCCAATGAACAATTCTCACATTAGCAATTAATATCTGCAGATTGTGAGGGTATTATTAACTTAAAAGCTATTTTAAAATCTTATAATGCTGTTCCGGGATAAAATCTATAAACTTTAGGGTTACCTTTCACTGGTCTAAATTTGGTATAAACCCTACTCTATCATAGTGAAATGGAAAACCACAGAATTAAATACCTGTTATTTCCAGAATCATTTAACTTCTCCATACAAAGTAAAAGGAGACAAAAATGGGATTTTCTAACTTCAAATCACATCATCTAGGAATTCATACTATCACAGTTTTATTCCTTTTGTGTTTCACTGATAGTATTTTTAACTATGAATTCTCTGAAACTGTTTAGTAATAATTACTGCTAAGACATACAATTAAACCACAGGATATAATTTTTACGTATAGTATAAATTTTTACTCTTAGAGTTGGCTTTTGCAAACTAATAATCCTCTATCTATATAAATTTGTGCTACAACTTATTTTTATGAAGAATCAATACGGATTTGAGATTATGAATTCCTAGAGGACAGCATACCTAGCTTACTTGCATTGAATCTTTTACAATTATTTGATTCATGATGTATCTTCTCCTTAGAGTCACGTTTATTGCTGTGTGTTATAACAAATAGTACCTTTTCTTGTAAATAAACATTCTTCCTGGAAAAGTCTTTTTTCTTAGAAAGCATTCCCTGTGATCTTTAATTTCATCTTTCAAAGTTTATATAGATGTTGGTTTAATGACCTGAATAATTTTACAGATTTTTTTCCATTGATATCAAAAATTAATTCTATTAAGAATGAAAATAACATTTGAACAGTGTTTCCCAGCTGAGAAAAATCTATATCCATCAGGAATATATATGTACCAGGAAAATCAGAAGAAGCAAAACTGTGAAAGATATCCCTATAAGAATGGTAAATAACATAGGAAAAGCTCAAAAGAAAAGTGTTTAAGATCAGCTAGGGCACATTTAAAAATAAAAAATAGATTCATGCATTTGGTGTGGAAATAAGAGAAAAATATAAAAAGAGTTACCCATTCAGTATGTTTCAACAGCCAGTTTTATTAATCAATTGCACAGTGCTTTGTGAACATTAATTAACTAAAGATGTAAGGTCTATGATCTTCAGTACATTTTGTAATGGCCTTAATCGGTCTTCAAAATGCCAGATGACTAATAAGAAGAAGCAGACACCTGACAGATGATGTTACAAAAACTGTCTGCATGTGAATCCATCAGCTCTTCAACTCTAATTCCATTGCTGGACTTATAAGAAAACAGGAAGTGTCAGAAAAATAAAATTTGAAAACAAAACTTAAAAAAAAAAATCGTAAGCCAGTAAGACCATGTCAAAAACACACACACACAATCCTGGATCTCATTTGAAGCATATTACACAATCCTGATTTTTTTTTTTTAAAAAAACACATTGTACTCCTCAACCTATACTATTTTTAACACACACATATATACACCCCCAAGCAAATAATTATGTTTCCTGTTTATTTAAAAGAATTATAAAGAATTTCCTGTGAACATGATTTTTAAATTAGGGAGGAGAAAATCAAAAGATTCTTTTCTTCCCATACTTCAGGAAATGAAATGGAAGCTTTCTGAATATCAGTACAATTCTGAATGTTACTCCGAGCAGTAATGATTATGGTACTAAGGAAACAATACCAAGTCTTTCACGACTGAAAATATCTTCTAAAAATATTAAGTTTAGTGAATCTCTGGTGCGTAGCTAAGATTTCTTAGTAATGTTTTTAAGCAATGTGTAATACTTTGTCAAGTTCTCAAACATACTCAGTTAGCAGGAGAAGAGAAAACAAAATATAATGAATTCATTATCTACATTTTTTATACTACTTTAGAAACTTGAAGTGCCTAAGAAATCATGCTTTGCCTTCCTGACTCTACACCCCCATTCCCGAAGGTTAATAACTGACTTTTTTTGTACAATAACCTTTCTTAGTCTTTCCTCACTGGCATCAGTGCCTACTATCTGTATGCTCACAAGCTGTAGGAGAAATCAAAATAACAAATCAAACAAAGAACTGAATGCAAAGCATAAAATAAGAGTTCCCGGCTCATCCTGCCCTGTATTTAACTTCGGGAGTCACGAAAAGTAACCAAGCAACATTACTGAGTGCTTATATAGCAATAAACTGTTTTCAAGCAATTGAAAGAGAGAGAAAGAGAATACAAATTGAATAAGTCACAGCTGAGAACTTGGTCAAAATGGATTCTTCTTTTCTGGCATTTTTTACGAATGTTCGTAATGATGAAACAATTAGCATAAAAGAAACATTTATGGCATTCTGAGTTAGGACTATCTAGCTCTATACCACTTTACAAAAGTCTCTGGGTAAGTCATGTCACTTCTCTGAGCATCAGTTTATTCATCTGTAAAATAATAATAATAATATATGTTGCACAATGTTACTAGGAGTTACTTAAGATGACATGTTTCACATAGGGCAGGTACTCAATAAATTACCACTGAGCTTATTATTTGTTGGTTTAAATCATGTTGTGTTCACATTTTTGCACAGATGCAAATTATAGCTGAGGTGCTTTATAAAAACAGTTTTCTTATTAAAAAGTAATATACACAAATTGTACAAATGTTTAGAAAATGCTGAGAAGCAAAAGAAAAAATGAAAATTACCCAAATCTTAAAACTGAGATAATCACCGTTAGCCTTTAGGTATATCTTCACGTCCCTGCATTCTCTCTCTCTCCCTCTCTCATTCTACACTCCACACTCATCCTAAACATGGTGAAAAGAACCCCTGCAGATGAGGACTCCAATGTGCAGTTCTTCCTGTAGCCCCAGCCACATATAGAGCAATCAACTTCATACAGAGAGGCTTAACAATTACCCCTCTGGGGGAAAATCAGTCTTGATCCTTCAGGTCAGGCAAAGTGAGAAGAATATACGGGCAGGAAGGAGCAGGCAGAGTTCAGAAAACCCCACCAATCTCCCATGAAGAGGAATCTACATTTCGATAAGGTCTCCAGATGAATTTGAAAACTGGCAAATTGGGGAATCCATACATTATAGGAAAATGGATTTTCTTCAATTTTATGATTGCCTAGTTCTGAGCAGTGGTACGTCAGAATCGATATTAATGTCAGCTATGGATATGTAGCCAATGAACACACTCTGTCCTTCGAGTCTGAACTTCAGACGACAGCAGAAGAAGATGACAAATTAATGCCATCATCCTATCAGCTCAGCGGAAGAGAAGCATCCAGCGAAGAGAGAGTAAGACAGAACACGGAGCTCAGAACACAAGCAGTCAAGGACAATGGACCCATTCGCTTACTTATTCATTCATTTCTTTCAAGACGATATACACTGAGAACCTACTATATGCCAAACAACGTGCTCTGTGAGGGGAATACAAGAATAAGCCAAACAGATCCAGCCCTTGCCCTTACTGAATTTATGACCCATTAAGACAGATAATGAACATTACACAAATAATCACAAAAACAACACATTCATATAAAGCCACAAAGGGAGATCTGACTCGGTAGGCAAGGGCCAGAAGAATGTGGTCAGGAAAGACTTCCTGAGAAGGTGACTAAAAGACTAGTGGGAGTTTATGAGGCCAAGAGAGGAGGCCAGAGTGTGTTCCAGGGAGATGGAAAATGTCAGGAAGAAAGACTTGGAGGTGGAAAGAAGAGTGACTCATGTGAAGAAATGAGCAGGCAGCGTACATGGAGTGCGGTGAAGATGGAAGAGGACGGTGGGAGATGAACAAGGGCAGGGAAGCAAGGAAAGATCATGCGAGCCAGGACGGCAGGTTAGAACTGGGTCTTCAGTGCTTGTGAGGCAAGCAGGGGGAAATGAGAAGCTACAGTATTCTGAGGGATAATGGGGGGCGTAGCAGTGAGGGAGGTAACTGGATGTAACAGGAGAGATCTGAGAGACGCTGAAAATAAGTATCCTAACCTTAGTTAAATCTTATTATCTTAATTTCCATTGTATTTATTCTTATTCTTGCCTTCCTATTTATGGCAAATGATGCTGGGTTTCATTGTATGGAAGTAAAACGGTTTGATTTTTTTTTTTTTTTGAAAGAGAGAGCACATGTAGGGTGGGGGGAGGGCAGAGGGAGAGAGAGAGAGGATCTTAAGCAGGCTCTACACACAGTGCAGAGCCTGTCACGGGGCCCACACTCACCAGCCTGAGATCATACATTTCTGCCCAAATCAAGAGTTGGATGTTTAACAAACTGAACCACTCAGGCATCTATAGTTTTTTTTTTTTTAATAAGGGATTGGGGGGGGGTGTTGTTTAGTGAATTGATATACTTTTAGTAAATATTTCAATGCCAGCAGTTTTTTTTTTTTAATGGGTTGGGTTTTTTTGGTTTGTTTTTTGGTGATTGCATTTCACTTTGTAATTTTTAAAATAGAACTGTTTTCATATACTATTAGATTAAGTCACATTTTACAAATAAAATGACTAAATGCAAATTCTTATCCTATCACATAGCTCAAAACTATATGTTTTTGTGGAATTAGATAGCAGTAAGTTATATAAACTTGTGAATATGCTAAAAAAAAACAGTGAACCATACATTTTTAAAGGATTAATTTTATAGTATGAATTATATCTCAATTTTTTAAAAACTATATTATTGTTTCCAGACCTAAGCTTCCACTCTCAACTTTCCCTCTGTGTTGGATATAATCATTAATACTTACAGCTATATAGTACTACAGTGGAAAAAGATACACACACACACACACACACTCTCTCTCTCTCTCTCTCTCTCTGAAGGCGGATACATGCATGAATACCTTTGCCAAGCTCCCTTCTCTAGCAGCAGACTTAGTACCCAAGTCTTTAACCAGAGCAGCCATTTTCATCCTACACATCCCAGCAGGGCTACTTTAGTTGGCAGTGTGGGAGACCTTGGAGGATTACGATGAATGATCAGTTGATCGGTTGTTTGGTTATTCTTTGAACTCGATCATCTGAATCAAGCACATATGAAGCAGCTACACCTAATGACCCTAAAGAATATTGTTTCCCTGGACTCTGAGTCAGCCCACCTGTCTTACTTTCCTTTCTGACCTGACTCTTAAGTGTCACGGTCCTCCATGTTCTTTACCGGGATCTCTTCTCCCTCTAAGCTAGAGCTTCTCAAACCTTGACCCAGGTGACCCTGGATCAGTAAAGTCAGAATGTCTAGGGACAGGTCTCAGGCATCAGAATTTTTTTAAAGTTCCCCAAAGGATTCCAGTATACAGTCAGGAAAGAAAACTCCTGTTCTTGATTCCCTCCCTAGATAATCTCATCCACTCAGTCACTTTAATTAGCATCTTTACACCAAAGACTCACAAATCTGTTATCTCCAGTTTTCAACGCCTTTACTGTTCAAATAAAAACAACACTAAACAACAAAATAAAATTTTACTTTTTAAGATAACATAAAATTCAAAAGCATGCTGAAGTTTAAGTAACTTCTTTCTAAATTTTTCTAATTTTCTCTCTCTTTTTTTGAGGTGTGAGATGCCTGTGTTTTGCTGGTATCTCAAAAAATTGACTAGAATGTCTGCTGGGAAATCAGACAAATGCTAGAATTTTCCTTTCCTTTCCTAAGTTTCCTTTCCTAAATTGCAGATGTTGGGGTGGAGAAGATCTCCAACTGAAGATCCCATAAGCACGAAAAAAATCAATATGTCTAAAAAAAGAACTCATCATTTTCTCATTTCCCCCAGATAAAACCTGCTCTTCCTCTCATGTTTCCTATCTCAAAGAATGGCCACCCAGAGGCCAAAGCAAAAAACCATGGGAATCATGATTAAATCTTCTATCTTTCATATATCCTCACCTTCAATTAGAGACCAAGTAATATCACTTCTAACTCTTTAACAGGTCTTGTAGCTGTTTGCTTTCTCTCCATCCCCTTAACCACCATTTCCTCTCACCTGGAGCACAGCAACAGCCTCTTGACTGGTCTTCTTACCCACAATCTTTATTCATTCTGCACTCCCACCAAAATTGTATTTCTAAACACAAATGTCTTTGTGTACATAAAACCTTTCAGAGGCTCCTTCCTGCCCCCAGGATAGTGTTCGCATTTCATAACATGGTTTATGAGGCTCGTACAAATCTCTCCAGATGCTTTCACCACTCCCTCTGCTGCTAGCCCAATGCCCCCATCACTGCTTCACCTGGCTTCAGATTTTCTCCTCTGGGAAGTTTCTAGTCTCCCAAAACCAAGTTAGGTGCCCCTTTCACTCAAGCCCATAACATCATGCCCTTACTCTGTTACTGCATCAATCACTGATTTGACTGTCTTCCCAACTACAAATGAGCTCCTTAGGAGTGGAGACAATGTCTTATTCTTCATTGTCACCCAGTGCCTGGCGCACTGTAGGTACTCAGTATTGTGGAAATAATCAATTAATTAACTAATTAATTAATTAATTATAACCCTTAGTATCCCTTCCCACAGATCTCAACAAAATTTGCGTTAATCCTCTTCAAGAAAAGTTAGAATACAGGGAAAAGAGTAGTTTAAAAAAATCTTGCACACACATGTACAGCAGACTCACGGGCTACCCTGTGGATATTAAAAGGCTGTAGTTCATTTATCCAACATTTGTAAGTAGTTACTGTTTAACTCTGCCCATAATGACCTTGTATTATGCAGTGTCAACAGTCACCTAGTCATCTCATATTAAGAAATATTAAAGTATGATATCTGTCATTTAATATAAATAATAGCTACCATTACCATCCTCCAAGCACTGTGCTCAGCAGTGGACACATATTGTCTCATTTAATCTCCATAATCAAGCACTAAAGTAGATTATGTTACAACTTGTCAGAGGAATAAACCAAGGCTCAGTCAGGGGAAGCACTTCCCAACAGAACAGTTAGGTTTTGAAAAAGCCAGTATACCAACCCTTCTCTTATATACCGTTATAGCAGGGAAAAAAAACGAACAGGAAACTTGTACTTACATAGCCATGTCACGTTTAATCTTGCTCTAGTTAACAGAACACCAAGTTAAGGCTGCGGGATGGATACAATAGTGCATATCCATGGAACACAGCCCCATGCCAGAGCTGAAGAGTTGACTGAGTTCTTTACTTACATGTGATCTAAAAGAGTGTGAAATGCAGCATAAAGTAGGCAGCTTTGGCTAGCAGTCACAGTTACCTATATCCTGGAGTCAAACCACACTCCTTAAAGCACACATTAATTGGTGAGGGGAATTTTATTTAAATACACTAGAATATTAAGTAGCTAAAATACACTTGAGTTCACCCTCCTGGAAAATGCAATTAGCTACTACCTTCTTTGGCTTGAAATTCTTCCCTTGTTGAAAATTCTTCATTTTCTCTACATAACTTGTTTTAATTGAAATGTAACGGACATGCAACATATTAGTTCAGGTGTGCAACACAAATTCCACATTTGTAAACATTGTGAAATGATCACCACCGCAAGTCTAGTTACCATCCCTCACTGTACAAAATTACAAAACAATTTCTGTGTGTGTGCTGAGAGTCTTTAAGATTCACTTTCTTAGCAACTTTCAACCTACAATACAATATTATTGATTATAGCCATTGTGCGATACATTAAAGTCCCATAACTTATTTATAACTGGAAATTTGTACCTTTTGACTCCAACAATTTCATCCATCCCTCACACTCTTCCATCTGGCAGCCACCAATCTATTCTTTTTATCTATGAGTTATGTTTTGTTTTATTTGTTAACTTTTGTCTTTTTAGATTCCATACATAAATGAAATCATATGGTATGTGTCCTTCTTCATCTGACTTATTTCACTTAGCATAATATTCTCAAGGTCTAGCCACATTATCACAAATAGCAACATTTCATTCTCTTTTATAGCTAAATAACATTTCTTTGTGTGTGTGTGTGTGTGTGTGTGTGTGTGTCCATACCTTCTTTGTCCATTTATCCTTCAGTGGACACTTAGGTTGTTCCCATACCTTAGCTATTGTAAATAATGCTTCAATAAACATCAGGGTGTATATAACTTTTCAAACCACTGTTTTTGTTTTCTTTAGGAAAATACCCAGGATAGAATTGATGGATCATATGGTAGTTCTATTTTTAATTTTTTTTTAAAAAACTTCCATACTGTTTTCCATAGTGGCTGCACCAATTTACATTCACCAACAATGAATATAGGTTCCTTTTTCTCCATATCCTTACCAACATTTGTTGTAGCTTGTGTTTTTGAAAATAGCCATTCTGATGGGTGTGAGGTAGTATCTCATGGTGGTTTTGTTTTGCATTTCCCTGATAATTGGTGATGTGGAGCATCTTTTCATGTGTCTGCTGGCCATCTGGGTGTCTTCTTCGGAAAAATGTCTGTTTAGGTCCTCCACCCATTTTTTTAATTGGACCATTTGGGGGTTTTTGGTATTGAGCTATTTGAGTTCTTTATATATTTTAAATGTTAACTCCTTAACAGATACATGATTTACAAATATCATCTCCATTCAGTAGGTTGCTTTTTTATTTTGTTGGTGATTCCCTTCACTATACAGAAGGATTTTAGTTTGACACAGTCCCATTTATTTAGTTTGGCTTGTTGTCACTTCCTTTGTAGTCAGATCCAAAACAGCATCACCAAGAGCAATGTCAAGGAGCTTACCACCTATGTTTTCTTCTAGGAGTTTTATGGTTTCTGGTCTTAACAGTCTTTAATCCATTTTGAGTTAATTTGTGTGTGTGGTGTAAGACAGTGGTCCAGTTACATTCTTTGGCATGTAGCTGTCCAGTTTTCCCAGAACCATCTTCTGAAGAAACTGTCCTTTCCCCATTGTCTATTCTTGGCTCCTTTGTCATAAATTAATTGACTATATATGCTTGGGTTTATTTCTGGTCTCTTTATTCTGTCCCATTGATCTCTATGTCTACTTTTATGCCAATACCACAGCGTTTTGATTACTATACTTCGTAATATTGTTTTTATAGACTTTGTAATCAAAGAGTGTAATACCTCCAGCTTTGTCTTCTTTCTCGTGGTTGTTTTGACTATTCAGGATCTTTTTTGAGTCCATATAAATTTTAGGATCGTTTGTTCTAGTTCTGTGTAAAATGTCAATGGAAATTTGATAGAGTCTGCATAACACTTTTGAGGGATTTAATGATAATACCTAATGGTAAAGAGTCTTATAGACTCTTTTGCTTAACTGCTATACATCCTTCACACCTGAATTACCTGATCCCATATATGTGTATGATATATAATAAATCATTCATTCATTTCATTCATCCAATAGACTTACTATAGGCTATATTTTATATGCCAGAAATAGTCTATCATTAACTTACTCAAAAAACACTTACTCGGCATCTACTGCTAGATATTTAATGCTAAACAAGACAGTCAGTTTTTCCTAATTTATTATTCATAATTTATTCCTAATTTATAATTTTTTAAGAGTCTGTTTATTTATTTATTTATTTATTTGTCAGAGAGAGAGAGAAAGCGAGTGCACAAGCAGGCAAAGCAGCAGGCAGAAGAGGAGAGAGAAGCAGGCTCCCTGCTGAGCAAGGGGCCAGATGTGGGACTTGATCCCAGGACCCTGGGATCATGACCTGGGCCGAAGGCAGCGGCTTAACCAACTGAGCCACCCAGGCATCCCTATATGCCAAGTCTTACGCAGTGGCTGCACCAATCTGTACTTTTCAGTATCTCTAAGATTCTGAGTGACTCGAGATAATCAGTATAATTTCTGCTCATTTTTGTTCAATCCATAAACTAAGAATTATCTTTACATATTTAAATGGTTTTTAAAAAGCAAAAGAAAAATAATATTTTATAATAGCTAAAAATTATATGAAATTCCACTTTCAGGATTCATAAATAAATTTTTATTAGAACACAGCCATACTCGTCAGCTCACATCCACAGCTGCCTTTGCACTACAAAATTCAAGTGGTGGTGACAATGACCCCATGTGGCACTCTCACTCTCATGGCTTTGCACACTTGCCTGGCACACTACAAATCACAGTGATGAGCTGTAACTCAACAGCATTTCAAATGTATTACCTTACCACAATCTTTTATGACCAATGCATATCCATCATGTCAAAACAAGAGGAGAAATGTGCCATATTTTAAGCACACACTGGAACATGGACAATTTTTTTATTAAATTAGATAACGAAGTATTTTGTTTATCATTCAGTGATATTCGATCCATGCAAAAAGAATTTAATAGACACAATTAAGTGCTCATCACAGTATTCCAACTCCTAGGAAAAGCAGTGGTCAGAAAAATCATAAAATTCAAAACAGAATAACTCATCGCAGAATTTCTTCACAAAAGTATAAAATAATAAAAATGAGACTGCAACCACAGTCAGTTTCTGAGTGGCTCACATGTTAGCCAAGCAAGGAAAGCCTTTTACCAATGGTGAGCTAATTAAATTGTGTTTGATTGCAGCAGCTGGAGCAATGTGTCCAAAGAAAATAAACTTGTTTAGGATTATTAGTCTTTTGGTAAGAACAGTTGTTCAAAGAGTTGAAGACATTGGGAGCAATATCAATAGTCAACTTAAAAATGAGGCAAATTATTTTGAGTGGTTTTCCTTGGCTTTGATGAATTGACAGATGTTATGGATACTGCTCAGTTGTTCTTTATAAAAAGAGTCAATTTTGCTGATTTTGAAGTGACTGAAAACTTAGCCTCTATGAATAGGCTGCATGGCACAACTACAAACAAGAATATTTCCAAAGAAGTTGAAAAGACATTAATTTAATACAACTTAAGCTATTAAGTGGAATCTGCTAGGATGTGTTACAACTTAGGGTGGTAAAAATTATGTGTGGAGTAAAAGAGACTTACTTGGCCAAGCTGGCTGAGCTTTGTAAAAATGCCGGGTGTTTAAAGCCGAGGGCTTAGTCACTGTATTATTGATAGCAGGTACAACTGAGGAAAACATTTTAATCTATCAAATGACATTTGACATTTGACCTAATGGTGGTTTTCATTTGCTCTGATAGCCTTAACCATCATTAGTCTCATGCAGTTTTCTCAAAAATAGAAGCTGAATAGGGGCACCTGGGTGGCTCAGTCAGTTAGGCAACTGCCTTGATTTTGGCTCAGATCTTGATCTCAGGGTTGTGAGACTGAGCCTCACATTGGGCTCCATGCTCAACACGGAGTCTGCTTGAGATTCTCTACCTCTCCCTTCCTCTCTGTCCTTCCCACATGCTTGCACTCACTCTGTCTCTCTAAGTAAATTTTAAAAATCTTTAAAAAAAAATAAAACTTGAATAGCTTGACCCACTCTCCCACACAGCAGTACTATGACTTAACAATGGTCAAGTCTGACTATGATTTGTTTTAAGCTGAAGGTCAAGAATGAGTCTTTTCTGAATAAGAACAACAACCCTCAACCACTATAAATGAACACTGAATAGCTTTGGAAATGAGATTTTCCTGCAGAACTGATAATGCTTCTTAATGAATTCAACCCAAAAGTATAAGGCAAAACGAACTAACATGCAAAACTTTCATGGTGATAAAGTCATTTCGTTGACAACTAATGTTTGAATCACAAGTACCATCAGCCCGCTTTCTGTATTTTCCATTCTGGCAAAAGTTAAAACAAAAAGTGAGAGTCCCGTTCCCACACAAACTTGCAGTGGATATGTTTTCGGAGTGCAAACTACAGCAATGTTTTTCAGGCTTCCAGGCAATCGCAAAGGACATTTCCATTTTCAAAATCCATTTAACTGTGCAGGGCGCCTGGGTGGCTCAGTGGGTTAAGCCGCTGCCTTCGGCTCAGGTCATGATCTCAGGGTCCTGGGATCGAGCCCCACATCGGGCTCTCTGCTCAGCAGGGAGCCTGCTTCCTCCTCCCTCTCTCTCTCTGCCTGCCTCTCTGCCTACTTGTGATCTCTCTCTGTCAAATAAATAAATAAAATCTTAAAAAAAAATTTTAAAAAAAAATCCATTTAACTGTGCAATTGAGGACCTTCCACCTAACTTTCAATTTTAGGTGATTAATCTGCAACATCACAACATATAAAAGAAGAGTACCAGGAGAAAAATCTACTAAATTCTATAAATGCTGTCCAGGCAAAGAATATGCTCGATTAAAATCAGCTGCTGGTGGATTGATATCACTACTTGGCAGCACATTTCTCTGTGAACAAAAAACATTTCAAAGATGAAATACGTAAATTCTTACTACACATCAACATTAAGAGAAAAACATTTGCAACCAATTCTGGTGATAGCACTAACTCTGTACCCCTAATTAACTATAAATATTACCCCCCAAATTCCATTCTTTTCATTAGCAAATCTGTTTTATCAAAAAATTATACTTAATTATTTTATTTCTTATTTAATTAATCAACATTTTGTGAAAATTTGTTTTCTCTCTTAGTATATAAGCTCTCACAGAATACCCTCAATTTTGCCTCTTGGCTAGCAAAGCCTAAATTACTACATAGTCCTTTACCAAAAAAGTTTGCCCAACCCCTGCTCAAAAGGGTTGGCAGTGGGGCACCTGGATGGCTCAGCCATTAGGCATTTGACTACTGATTTCAGCTCAGCTCATGATCTCACGGTCATGAGATCAATCCCTGCATCAGGTTAGGCACTGGGTGTGGAGTCTGCTTAAAATTCTCCCTCTGTCCCTCCCGACTCTCTCTCTCTCTAAGAGAAAAAAAAAGCATGGTGGTAAAATGGAGCATGTCACAGTCTTCAAGGAGCATAAACTGTTAATTCCCCAAAGTAGAATAGGTTACAAAAATATAAAAATAAAAAGTTATCATAGATTATGATTGATATAAATCAAAAAGTCTTTAAGTATAACCTTGTCTGAAAAAGGAACAAAGTACAACCTACCTCCTAAAACTCTTACCAAAACATCTGACACAAATTATCACATCAGGAATGATGATGAAGAAAGAATCTATGAAGAGGCTGGACTCCCTCTGGGACCCACAACCTCCACCAAGATGCTTCGTGTCCCTAGATGAGAATCCAGGGAAGTAACAAGGATGAGGTCAGCAGGATCAGTGGCCTGGAAATTAGAGTCCTCCTTATTTTTCTGGGCACCATGCAAATCTCTCCATGCAACTTAATGGAGAGTTCAAGCACCAAAAAAATGACTGAGATACAATTTCCAAAGATGGGTTATAAGTTCACAGCCAAATCTGAGTCAACGTAAAAAAAAAAAATAATAATTGCATATGTATTTGTGGACACGAGTCATAGTTGTACATGGCATGGCCAACTTCCTAACCATGTGAAGACTGAATGGAACAAATTATACAAAGTATTTAGTTAAGTGCCTGGGACCAAAAATACTGGCTATTATTAATATTTATCCAGCCACATCTGTTACTACTCTCCTTTCACATTCCTTGCCTCCTGTGCTCCTTGTTATTCCTGAGTTGCCAACCTTTTGCACTTCTGTGCATCAGCACATAATGTTCCTTTTCCCTGAAATCACCATTTCCGCCTTATCTCCTGACTATTTTACTTTGTCCAACCTCCATCCATTCTCAGTGGGTTCTGTTCTGCTCAGTATTCTTAACACTGACTGTATGGTGCAGGGCCCAGTTCCCTTGCCAGCTGACTTTTAATTAGATTTGACCAATGAGAGGCACTAATGGGAAGAGGAAGAGATGGAGAGATTTCTTAGCAGCTCTCTCCCAGCTTAGGCACTGTATCTCTGGAAATAGCCCATTGCCTCCACTACTGCATCTTCAACCAAGGGGCCACTCCTACAGAGTTTCAGCTCACACTGGGCTCCAGGACCTGTGTTTCCCTCTTGTCCCTTTGGTCATGTAAAGAGGTAAGTTTCCCACTTTGTGTGCCTCTCCATCCTTTCTTTACCTTCTGCCTACCCTGTCACATGCAGTATCCAGATTTAAGCTATCAGGCCTGGATTTACTTCCTGCTGACCTCTGGCTGATAAATCTGCCTAGCAAATTCTTATTCAGCCTTCTACATTCAGCCTGAATGGATGTACTTCTATGAAACACTACTCAGCAACACTTTTCCTGAGGACTTTCTTGTTGATGTTCCTCTCATACTTTCTTCACCATATTGTGATTGGCTTTACTTGTTCCCAACAGAATATCAGCTCCTTAGGAAACAGAGTCATATCTTGCTCACTGATGAATCTCTGGCACCTTATATTGTGTGGAAGAAGAGAGGGAGGAGACAATGAAAAACCTGAAACATCCTCATTACTCTTAGGTGGGGTGCAAGGCAGAGGAAGTTGGAAAATGGCCTAAAATGATGGCCTATTATTAATAGGGTTCCCTACCCCCACTTGTTTTCCTCAATGTAGCAGGTTTTCCTTAAAATACTTTCTCAGACTCTTAAAATAAATAGCATAAAAATGAAAACACAAAATAGTGATAATCATCAAAAGAGCTACAAAACGAACCTGAGACAAACCCAGAATCTTCAATTTTATCAGAAGTGACTGAAGTGGGGGAAAAAAGGAGAGAGAGAGAGGGAGAGAGAGGTGGGGAAAAAAGGTTCAGACACATTCATGTTTGATATTGATGAAGATGATGATGGCTGCATATTTCTCATATGTAAGATGTTATAATATTAAGACTAATTAATGTAAAAATCTCAACTTTTATATCATATGTGGTAAAAAAAAAAAATCCAACTCCACCAGATAAAAGTAACAGCATAAAAGAATCTTGAAATGACTAGGCTATAAAGGCAGAAAAACTGATATTAGTTTGGCCTACAAATTGATTTTATTGGGGCACCAGAGTGGCTCAGTAGGTTGACAATCAATTTCAGCTCAGGTCATGATCTCAAGGTCATGGATCAAGCCCTGCATCGGGCTCTGCACTGAGCATGGAATCTGCTGGATATTCTCTCCCTCTCCCTTTCCTTGCTCAAACTCATGCTCTCTTTCTCACTCTGTTTCAAATAAATAAATAAAATATTTTTTAAAAATTGATTTTATCTTGACTACAAGAGTTATTTACTACAAAAATAAATACCTAAGCCCAATTTCAGAAAACTGAGTTTTTTGTTTGACAAGTTTTTGTTTTACCCATTTGTCACATACCCTTCATCCTCAATGTATACACAAATCACCTGGTTATCAAGGTAAAATGTAGACTCTCATTCATTAGGTCTGAGATGGACCCTGAGATTCTGCATTTCTGTCAAGCTCCCTGGTGAGACCTATTTATCCAAGCGGTGTGTTAGGGACTTGGAGTAGTTCAACTCTCTGTTCCTGCTCTTGTAATTTCACTTTATTTTTTAATTTTATTATTATTATTATTATTATGTGATTTTTCTCAAGTTTTAGCTGCATTAGAATTACCTGGAGGCTTGAGAAAACACAAATTCTTGTTGTATCTTAACTCTGATGGTAGGACACATAAAGTTTCATTTAACCAAACACATGCTCCAATGTATGTTAAACTGCTAAAAAGGGATCTCTGTATTATTTCTCCCAATTGCATGTGAATCTACAATTATCTCATAACAAAAAGTTAATGCACCCACACACACACACAGATTGCTAGGCCCTAACCCAGAGTTTCTGATTCAACACACCTGAGATGTGGCCTGAAAATTTACATTTCTAACAAATACCCAGGTGATGCAGCAAGTTTTGGCACCATACTCTGAGAACCGCTGATGTCAAAAAGAAAACCATTATTTGGCTACAGATTAGAATCACCTGCAGAGCTTTTTAATAACTCTTAATATTCAGTCCCACCACAGAACAATTAAGCAGTCATTTCTGGGGGTGAAATTTGAGTACTAATATTTTCTAAAAAGCTTCTCAGACAATTCTAATGTAAAGTCAAGAACCACTAGTCTAGAATTAAAATCTCTATTTGTTCAATCATAATCCACCTTACATCATTTAAGAAAGATGTACGAGATTAGAAAATTTTCCACAGACTAAAAAAATGAAGTCAGAAAAAAAAGTTGGCAAAACTGCCATTAAATAGAACTATGCTTTTAGTCCAAAATCTAAATGTGAGGTCAGGCAGTCATTAAAGATGGCTTATAAATGTTTTGTTGACAAAATTAAGCCTTATTTGTCCTGGAGATTTTCTAAAAGCAGGCTTGGGACTCTGATCACAGTTATTACCTAACCCACAAGGGTATGTTATGAATTAATGAGATAATGCTAGTAAAGGCTTGGAGAATCTTGGAAGGATAGTGGAAGAAAATACACACTATTATTAGAATATTATATTGAATCCCAAAATAAATCTAGTAATATATTCAAAGAAATTGGAACATAATTGGTTTTTTTAAAAAAAAAAGGGGGAAATAAATATTAAAATATTTTCATGGGAAATCATAAAAATTTGACAAAAGGGAATCAATCCTTGTCTGGATGGAACATACTTTTTCAGCACAAAAACAGTGTGGTCACCAAAAAAAATTATTAAATGTAATACCTAAGCATAACATTTTATATATTAAACACAGAAACAAAGCTAAGAGACAAGTGAGGAAAAAAGCAGTTGCAACAGCTGCAAAATGGGAGGGGTATTGCCCATGGGCGTGGCCGGCCAGTGAGAGGATCAACCATGTGACACTCGAAAATCACAGTCAGTTCAGTATGTACTTAACAGCTGAGAAAAAACATTCAGAATCATTAATATAACAAAACAACACAGTTATGAGTATGTTTCACCTATCAAATAAGCAAAGATTTTTTTTAAAGAATGTGTAACTAATGAAAAGTGTAAAAGTATTATCCATTACTCTTCCCATACCTCCATTTGAATGGATATATTATTATACACATAAAATGATTGTTATAATACATAAATATATTTTTATAATATGATATATATAAGTATAATATATATAAGCTCTGCATATGTATATATATATTTAGAGAGAGAGAGACAGCCCCCACATGTCAGAGGGAGAGGGGGAGGGGCAGAGGGAGAGAAAGAATCTGAAGCAGCCTCCATGCCTAGCCGGGAGCCCAATGAGGGAGCTGAATCTCATGACCCTGCGATCATGACCTGGGTAGAAATCAGGAGTCCTACACTTAACCGACTGAGCTACCCAACAAAATGATTTTTGAAATAAGGAAAAGAACACAACGAGGATAAAGGGTACTGGAATAGAAATGTTGAAGATTTTCCACTAGGTATACTCTAAACAAACCAAAATAAATGAAATCATCAGGCACCCACTGATAACTCACAGAAGTAGAAATCAACATTGACAAAAATGCAAAAGACCTTGTTAGAGCAACAAGATAATACAAGTGGTGGGAGCAAACACCACAGCCTCCATTCTGCAACTGAGAAAAGGCAGTATTTGAAAGCAGAGCTCTGGGAGGATTTTGTGCACTGACAATACCAAATAAAAAGCAGAATACCAAGGGCTAGACTCAAATATTTCTGACAGAGGATTCAGTTTGTACTTGGAAAAAAAGACTATTATAATGTCAGATACAGAAAGTCAGTTGCTGAGCTCAAATCAACATACTGGAACAAAAAAGTGACTTCACTCCCCTGATGCCTTTTGAATTTTTATCAGTGAGTATTTCACATTAAGATTTAAAAGAAGCCTTTGGAACAGCAACCAGATAGCGACGAACACTAAAGAGAAGCGAAGCCACCTACTTTGTTTCTCAGCAAGCACCAGACAGCACAGATGAGAACTCACTCAATGAGGATTATATAGAAGAGAGATGGAGAAGTCCTATCAAATAGTCTACAACATAGGGGCATTTGGGTGGCATAGTCAGTTGAGCGTGGGACTCGTGGTTTCGGCTCTGGTTGTGATCTTGGGGTTAGGGGATCAAGTCCCACAAAGGAATCCAAACTTGGTGTAGAGTTTGCCTGGGGTCTCTCCCTCCCTCCCTCAACCCCTCCTGCTGGCATGCTCTCTCTTTCTGAAACAAATAAGTCTTTTTAAAAGATATTCTATGACATAGAAGAAAAAGAACATAGAACTCCAGAAACATGAAAAGACAAAAATTTCAAAATTATTTATGCACATGCTTTATTCACTCAATGAAACTCAAGGAAATGTGGTTCCTTGGAGATAAGCAATAAGCCGTACGATTTTGAGACAATAGCATGAGCTGAGAGAAGAAATTAGAGTAGAGACAGATAAGAATACTATGACAAAAATATATTAAAAGCAAAAAGCAAATTTCAGCACTGTAGAGACTGGAGTAAGTCATGTGGGAGAAAAACCTCAAAAGTTCTTCCAGAATGAAGAAGAGAAAGAACAAGAATGAAAGTAAGGAGACATAGTAAGTATGGAGGACAGACAGACAGACACCTGATATAGATAATCTGGTATTTCTAAAGAAGAGATAAAAAGATAATGGGAGTATGCCTTCCTAATTAAAAAAAAAAGACAGGTTTGTAAATTAAAAGCCAAAAAAATTACTAAATGAAGATCAACCTAAAAATATCCTACTGCAAATTCCAATTCCCAGGGGGGAAAAACCCACCATTCTGATAAATCAAGGACGAGATTCTTTTTCATAAAAAAAACTAAAACTAAACTTGAGTACTTGAAATAAGAACAATAACCAAACACCCAAAATTAGAACAAAGACCCGGTGACAAATAAATGCAATTAATAAAATCATACGGAAACATTATATAATTGAGAGAAGTGATCACAAAGTAAGTGGAACAGCTGAAGAGACAAGAAACTACTATGAACTAAAAATTATTCCCCCCAAAAAAGCCCTATACTCAGAGATTTTAGGAAAGTTTTTCATCAAACAGTCTAAGAAAAGATATCTCTCCTATTACATAAAGGTCACCTTCAAAGTTGCTTAGAGACTAGCTCCTAAATGTTCTTACTACAAAAAACAGAGTATAATTATATGACGTAATCAAGGTGTTAGTTAACGCTATGGTGGTAATCATGTTGCAATGTAGAAATGTATCAAATCAATGTGTTTTATGCCTTAAACTTACACAATGCTGTATGTCAGTTAAATCCTAACAATAAAAAATTTTAAAGAAAGAAGTTCAAAGCTTCATAAAACTGGAAAACTGCCTACTTTGATCCCCAAATCTAGCAGTTGCCTTCAAACTACAACCTGAAACATAATAAACTAAACACACAAAACTTAGAAAAGTAGATGTAAACATTTTAAGTAAAATGCTACCAAATCAGATCAGCAGCATATAAAAGAAAGATAAACTATTACTGAATATAATTGGTCCCAGAAATTTTCGAATAACTCGATATTAAGAAATCTGTTACACTGGGTGCCTGGGTGGCTCAGTCGGTTGAGTGGCTGCCTTCGGCTCAGGTCATGATCCCAGGGTCCTGGGATTGAGCCCCACATCAGGCTCCCTGATGATCAGGGAGATTGCTTCTCCCTCTCCCTCTGCTACTCCCCCTACTTGTGCTATCTCTCTGTCAAATAAATAAATAAAATCTTTTATTAAAAAATTTTTTAAAAAGAAACCTATTACACTAATGCATTAATCAGTAAGTGAAAGGGAAAATTCCTGTCCAACAACTTTTATGTTCAATGCAATTCTGAAGAACACTTGAAAGGGATTTTTAAATTGAAAAAAGCTTTGGGGGCACCTGGGTGGCTCAGTGGGTTAAGCTTCTGCCTTCAGCTCAGGTCATGATCTCAGGGCACTGGGATTGAGCCCCATGCACATCAGGCTCTCTGCTCAGCAGGGAGCCTGCTTCCCCCTCTCTCTCTCCGCCTGCCTCTCTGCTGACTTGTGATCTCTGTCTGTCAAATAAATAAAAATAAAAATCTTTTTTAAAAAACTTTTTACCTATTTTGAAAGAAATCATCAACAAAAAATCTAAGTAAGTGATGAAAATGAAAACAAGGGGCAGATGTTCACCACAGAGTATCAGGGCATATTACAGAGTCCCAACGTGACACAGGTTTGAGAGAAGACATCAGTAGAATCAACAGAATCAACACAATTTAATATGTTATAAAATTAACACTTTAAACAGTGGACAAAGACTGGATTATTTAAGTATTCTGGAATAATTAGCATATTATTAAGAGGAACCCACTGTAAAATTTACTTCATATTATATAGCAAAATAAATTTCAGGTGAATTTAAAATCCAAAAAATGGGAAAACAAAATTATGAAAGTCATTTTAAGAATTACTCCAAAAACCATAGACTGATGGATTTGATCCCATTAAAAAAATATATAATAAATGAAACAAGATGGGATTGGGAGGGAGACAAACCATAAGTGACTCTTTTATTTTTTTAATTTAAAGATTTTATTTATTTATTTGACAGAGAGAAATCACAAGTAGATGGAGAGGCAGGCAGAGAGAGAGAGGAGGAAGCCGGCTCCCTGCTGAGCAGAGAGCCCGATACGGGACTCAATCCCAGGACTCTGAGATCATGACCTGAGCTGAAGGCAGTGGCTTAACCCACTGAGCCACCCAGGCGCCCCATAAGTGACTCTTAATCTCACAAAACAAACTGAGAGTTGCTGGGGGGAGGGGGTTTGGGAGAAGGGGATGGGATTATGGACATTCGGGAGGGTATGTGCTTTGGTGAGTGCTGTGAAGTGTGTAAACCTGGTGATTCACAGACCTGTACCCCTGGGGATAAAAATATATATTTATAAAAAATTAAAAATTAAAAAAAATAAATAAAAATAAAAATAAAAAACTATCCTGTATAAATAAAACCACCACATACAAAATCCACATGTGAATAAGAAAAATACTGCAACTATATAACAGAAGATTAATACTTTCAACATATAAGTTCTACAAATCAATAGGAAAAAGATTAAATACATAAATGGTTAATGTAACAAAAAGTGCAAAAAAGCTTACTAACCAATAACCAACAGAAAAATGATAGTGTAGCTGGAGGAAGCAGAACATAGAAACCTCTAGGGTTGGGCTAGAACACAAGACAAGGAGCAGATGCTGATGATGGCTGGGGAGAGAGTGACAAGATACTAAGAATTTGAAACAGGAACAGGATAGATCCCTTCAGTGATATGTTGAGGATTTTACATTTAAACTCAAGTGAAAAAAATGTACTGTTGAAGCTTTTTAATGTTACAAGTAACAATAATCAAACATAATAATCAAATCCACAAAAATGCTAGGAAAACCAAGTGGGTAATTTCCTCCTCTAAAAATCTTTGATAGTTCTATACATGCCTATTCATCACATCATCATTCTTAACCCATGTGACACTAAAAACCATGTTTTTGAAAGATACATAATGATATGGCAGATGCTCAGGATAAAGGAAAATGGAAGATAGACATGCCCATATATATGCTTATGTGTGTGCACATATACACACGTGTGTACACAGATATACACACATATATGTATATGCACACCTATGCACACCAACATATACATCTCTCCAGCCTCTCCAAATAAACACACAAACACATATACATAAACACATGTACACACACATTAAAAAAAGAGAAAGAAGTGACTAGAAAAAAACGCACACAAATTTCAGTAGTAGTTATATCTTGGATGGTGGATTTCAGCCAATGTTTTCCTTTTATATACTCAATATTTATTCTCTATAAAAATTAATGTCCGGTTATTCTGGGTATCTCAAAACTTCATTTGCCATCCATGCAGCTCAACTCAATATATATACAAATAAATAAAAATATTATTTCCATAAATTTTTTCTATCCAGTCAATTTCAATTATTAAATTATAGAATTTCATTGTTTTTGTTATTATTTCCAGTGCTTCCTGATTAACTTTGTAATTTACTGAACATTTCTTTCTTGGCAATAATGACATTTCACTTGTAAATTTAGAAACAGTCAAGCTTATATTAGAGGATAATCTATAATCAGAGCCAGACAGGGTCAAGAGAAGACAGAAATTAAACTGTAAGCAGGACAACCTCTCGACTCCACTTAACACATAGAATATATCACAGATATATACACATTTGTACATATATACATGCACATGTATCCTTATGTACATACACATAACCTATGACATAATAAGAAAGTCAAGAGTCCATCCAATCCATTTTTCTATGTATAACAGCATCACTAGTATTTATAGTCTCTTCACTGATTTATGAGTATTTTTAAACAGTGTTCATAAAAATGATCACCTCCTCATATGCATTATGCCTACACAACCCAAAAAGGATTTCTATAGGCAAAACTAAATGAGAAAAATCCAGATCTTAAGAGAAATCAATTTATTGTTTAATATAAAATAAAATGTTTCTACAAAATACCTAAGCATAAAAAAATCATGTAATTATTATTAATCCTGATGGATAGTTTGTTCTGGGATCTAAGTAAATATTAAATGGGGGCACAATGACTAAAGTCAGAGATGATGAGATAGTTCTAAGCACAGAAAACATAGGCGATAGTTAGAAACATGAATGATCTTCAAGCAAGTACCCAAGACCAGAACCAGCCAAGAATGCAAAAATTAGCTGCCAAAAACAGACTAGAATAGCCACAGTAAAATCATAAATGACTACTCAAGAAATCTAGAACTTTAAGGATATTTTAAAAATCAATAGATTTCATCTGTATTTATACATAATGATGTATATATATGCATGTGTGTGTACATATATGTGCAGATAAGATACATGAACATATATGCATATATGTGTCTCCACAGGTACTTATGTGTGTATACCTGTTTTTAGATTTAAAAAATTCTAAGTATAGCCTGCAAGGTAGATGCTATTTACTATCATTTTTGGAGTTGAAAACCTGAAGCACAGAGAAGTTATATAACTTTCTCACATAACCAGAAAATTGTATAACCTGAATTCAAGCCTAGATAATGTGGCTACACAGTCTGTGCTTTCATTCACTACCCTACAGTTATTTTCCCTATGTTAGGAATGAAAAGAAGAAAGCAATAATAGGTACAACAGAGAATGGGAGAATATACTTAACTTTATGAGAAGAAATTAGAACACTTAGATTACATGAACAAATTTATAGAAAAAAATGTAACTGAGAAAACTGACTTAAAAAGAAATAGAAAATCCATATATATAAGTTGTTAATCTTTTTTAAAAAGCTGTAGTTTAAAATCTATCCATCCAAAGACTACAAGGCCCATTTGGCCTAGTAGACTGTTTCTACAAAACTTTTAATATATAGCTAATTCTAATCTAGAGAACGGCAAAGGGATGGATATTTTCTCTCTCATTTCATGAAATTTACATAAAAAACAAACAAGAACAACATGAAAAAAGAAAGTTCTATGCCAGCTTACTTACAATGTAAAATAGATGTAAAACTCAGAAAAATAAATCTATAAGGGTATAAAAATGGTATGTTATACTCATTGATTTTCCTGGGAATGCAAAAAATTATGTAATATTAGAAAATCTATTTATATAATTCAGGCAAAGTTGAAGATATACATACCTATAGCCCAACAATTCTACTCTCAGGTCTAGGGTCCAGAGAACTTCAGATATATGAACAACAACAAAAATCTAAGAAATGCTTACATTTTACAGTAAATGTAAAAAATGGGAAATCAATCTAAACATCATAACAGGTAAATGGTAAATACTGTGCCATCCCATGGAATGGAATAATATAGGGCCTGGAAATGAATGTATTTGAACTGCATGTGCTAATGCAGATAAAACATAAAATGAAAGATAAAAAGGCAATTTTCAAAATGATATATCAGCACCTAAAATAGTACTATGTATTCTTACATAGTAAAGCGCGCCTGGGTGGCTCAGTGGGTTGAGCCTCTGCCTTTGGCTCAGGTCATGATTTCAGGGTCCTGGGATTGAGCCCCATGTCGGGCTCTCTGCTTGGCAGGAAGCCTGCTTCCCCCTCTCTCTGCTGCCTCTCTGCCTACTTGTGATCTCTATCTGTCAAATAAATAAAATCTAAAAAAAATATATATATATATGTACATACAAGGCTAAAAATATTCATGATACTGATAATACCAGATTTAGGACAGTATTATTCCTGTCTGGGAAAGGAAGGGAACAGGAGGTCTCCCTCATGCATCTATCAATCCACACCTAGTACGCACACAGGCCTTGAATGCTCAAGCCCTCTTCTCCCCATTCCCCCTCTTACTTACCAAGCATAAACCCAGGCTTCAAGATTTAACACAAACTTCATATCCTATACAAAGCCTTTTCTGACTCTTCTGGTTACCTGCTCTTCTGGACTCCCACAGTTCTTGGTAAAACCCCAATTAAAGCACTAATCACAAAATTCATTTGTATCAAAATCCTGTCCTCCCCACTCTGGTTCCTTCTATGAACTCTGGAGGGTCTCACTTTAAAGAAATTCAATTAAATTCAGCAAGTCTCTAGTAGGAATCAAGCACTATATTCTTAATCCTTGGCTGAGGGCTATGTTGCTAAACATATTACATGCTTCCTACCTTTAAAAAGACTATATTTACAAAAAAATATATTTTTTTGAGACAAAACTTAATATACATAAAGCTATTAGAGATGCTACCCATCAAACATACTGGGTAGAAGAAAGAACAATTTTGGAAGATCATGATGGAAATGAAATTTAAGCTGGAACTGAGAAAGAAGGGTCCAAGGGGTATAGAGAGTGATACTGATGGGATCTTCCAATTTTTTTCCTAAGATTTAATTATTTATTTGAGAGAGAGAGTAAATGCATGAGCGGGGGCTGGGGCAAAGGGAGAGGGAAAGAGAGACTCCTCAAGCAGACTCCCTGCTGAGCACGGAGACCCAACTCAGAGCCCTGAATCATGACCTGAGCAACAACGGAGGTGGCCACTCAACCAAGTCACCCAGGTACCCTGAAGACACTTTAAAGAAAGGGCAGCAAACTTTTTCTACAAATGGTCCACTGCAAATATTTTCAGCTTTGCAGGGAGTACAGTCTCTGCCACAACTCTTCTATTATAGCACAGGAGCAGCTATAGGTAATACATAGTCAAATGACCACATCTGAGACTCAATAAAACTTTATTGATGAACGCTGAAATTTAAATTGCACATGATGTTCATGTGCTATGAAATATCCACTTGTTCATGTGTTACATAATATTTACCTGATTTGTCTTAACCATTTAAAAATGTAAAAACTGGGGGCACCTGGGTGGCTCAGTGGATTAAGCCTCTGCCTTCGGCTCAGGTCATGATCCCAGGGTCCTGGGATCGAGCCCCACATCGGGCTTTCTGCTCTGCAGGTAGCCTGCTTCCTCCTCTCTCTCTCTGCCTGCCTCTCTGCCTACTTGTGATCTCTGTCAGATAAATAAAGAAAAAGTCTTTAAAAAAAAAATGTAAAAACTATTCTTAGCTCATAGAACACATTAAATCAAGTACAGGTTGGATTTGAAACATGGCCATAGTCTGCCAGCTCCCGCTCTACAGGACTGCCAGTTGCAATACAGGAAATGGACTAAATCAACCTGAAGGTAGGATAAGTACTAGGAGCTGATAATGAATGCTAAACAGAGGAAGGTCAAGACGGTCGTGCATATGAAGAGCTTATAAATATCAAAATGAAACCTACACACTAATAAATAATGCAAACAAAAATATCAATAAGGCAATGTTTTGTGAACTCACGTGTGTGGAGACACATCTCAAGCTGGAAATTTAAGTTTATAATTTCCCGAGTTTTAGGAAGTAAGAAAGAAAAGAAAGTGCAAGTATTGAACCAGAATGTATCTCACCACAGTTGCATCGGGGCTAAAAGAGTCATGTGGAGTAGCGATTATTCACTCTTCTGGAAACAGTCCTGAGATTTGTGTGGAAGGTGGGGAGGAAAAGGGAGATCAGACTTCCTACTAACAGAAATGTTTATAGGTGAAGAAGGGGCCAGGAATGGTGGGAAGAAAAAGATATAGTTTCAAGTACGAGGATCAGCCCAAGAGCTTCTGCTCTTGATAAATTTTATAAAATACCATCATCTCTGTAGGTATCTATGGTTCCTTTTCCTTTTTCTTTTTTCCTAAAAGATTCTATGACTGAAACACCAGGCATATTTTCAAAGACTCCTTGGCTTTAGGAAAAATCTGGATTTAAGTCCCAAGCCTGTCTCATTTGCCCAGAAACATTCTGTGAGGTGGCCTGCTGGTCATTAATATGGAAAAATATCATGAGTTCCTAGTCCACAAATCATATTTTGCAAGTAATTATAATAGCTATGAGTTAGTGAGCTAATGGCAATCTCAAATAAAAACAACAATAACAATCTTAGGAATTAACAGATGGATTAGGACAACATTTTGAGATAAACGTGAGAGTGAAAAGCTGATGCAGATGTGTGTACTTGCTTATGACAATGGAAATCACTCCACTGCTCAGCCTGGATTTTAAACAAACAAATAAACAAGCATATAAAGATGTTTATCAACAGCCTTTACATCACATAGAAAACTTGTTATATGCCACTCTTCTAAAATCAGCAAGATAGTTTAGGCTTCATCGCTTCAAGACTGAGGGGGACCATCTGTTAAGATATTAGGACCTTCTCTTACCTTCTGATATTCTGGGACTAGAAGGTGTGGGTAATAGGGGGCCCAGACATTATTTTAAAGGCTCTTGAGAATGAATGTCTAGTACTCTATACACTCTCCACAGAGCCCATCACTCTGAGATAAAGATCTACTAATTATTAATCAGAGTTCAGAAATTGATCATTTGTCTCTCCTTTATTTTCCTGAAATTTTATTTCACTTTACATTCCTTGTTCTCATCCACAAAGCAAGGAGTGATATCTCAGGTCTTTCTTCTCCATTATTCTGCTGGTCTATAACTTACACAAAGGTAGCTTTCAACCAAGTATAAAGTCCTCAGTGACAATTAGAGCTGTTTAAAAATTAAATCGTCTTCTTGGTAAGAAGCAAGTTCCTTGTAGCTGAGTTGGAGAGAAGCTGGATCAGCACCTGGAACAGACTATCTTGTGCCAGATGAGAGAATGAATGATTTCTTCCAACAAAGATTCTAATTTCATCAGATCCCCCACTCCCGAGACTCTGCATTCAATAGTTGCCATGGACCATGGTTCAGGGAAATGTTACATAGATTTAATTTGGTCCCCGTAACAATCTTTTGGGACTGTATCAGGAGTTGAAACCAGGTTATTTCTCATGTTCCTTTCTAAGATAGGAGAGTCAAAACCCACACAATGCACAGACACAGAGGTTTTGCTTCACATAGGATCCCCCACCATGTGGCCTGCTCAGAAGGATGAAATGACAGTGGCGCCAAATTCCCTTCCCTTCTCATTCGGAGCCCACAATTTTACAAAGTGAATCTGGTTTCTCCCTAAATAGGGAGCACTTCTCACAGTACTGGAGCTGCCTTGCCACCTTCTTCTCCACTTACACAATCTTTCAAAAGCTTGATCCTGCTGATTTTTAATTTCACTAGCCAAAAGAGCTCAGGCCCGTACCCTCCAAAACTTCATTGTGTACTTCCTCTTCCAGATTATCTATAAACACATTTACTAAAGAGGCCCAGCAGAAATCTCTGGAGGGGCCTCCCTGTTTACACATCTCCATCAACAGCAGGCTCACACATCCTCCTTCCGTTTCCTCCATTCATACCTCCAGGTGACAAAACTGTCCTCCTAATACCACGGCAACACGATTTGGAATAGCTTTGTTGTAAAACTTGTAACTGACTCCTTGAAAGTCCAAACAAATTACATTTGTTGTTCTTTTCCTGGCGCTTCTGTGCCTCCTCCAACCATTCAGATACGTTCTAGAAAACTGAATGTTTTTCTCCATTCATCACACTAAGCGGTCAATGGTCCTACAATTTTTGGAGTTTACCAATATGAATGAGACTCACCAGCAGATGTTCACCAGGTTTCTAGCTCAGAATGGAAAGAAGAGTGGAATTCACAAATAGTGAAAAACAAGTGCAATAAGTTGTCTTACACGTGGGCCATTTATTCCCTTCTTCAGGCCCTTGTAACAGATGCCACAAAGTTTCAGCAATTTACTTATATTCGGCATGCCAAGCAGGTAGAACATCCGGTTCCCTTACCGCCATTTGATCTAATACCACATCTCTCACCTCTTTGCTTCAAAAGACATGATGAGAGTGGAAATTTCTATGTTTCAACAAAGACCAAAGCAAAGAAATCACTGAGGCTCCAGATCTCCTTTCTTCCCCGTGAGCACATCTTTCGTGCCCTGATCATCAAGCAGTCCCATTGATTCCCCAGTGGACCTTCTGCCTTTCATGTACACAAAAGCTTTTATTTCTGGATGACAGTACTTTTTGTGCTGTTTCTTCCATTCCTTTACAGTCTGACTTATTTACACCTGACCTGTCACACTTGAAGGCCTTCCCTGTTCTCACTTGAACAATTTTTTGCCTCCCTCCCCCCCAACACACCCCTAACTTTTTCTTCTTTTACACTTTATGAGATGGATGCAAAAGTTTTTATGTGAGCTCCTAATCTTTGGTATGTGGCATATTTTCCTGCCCTTCCATTAATATGTTTAAAGCATTTCCAGGTTTCCTACAAGTTACAGACTTTTTAAAATATTACTTTCAATGTTAACTTCATGCACACATTGATTTGATCATAGTTCCATTCTCTAAAACTAAATAATAATGTGACAGGATTTTGTTTTTTGCCTTTACTCCCCTTCAGAAGGCTGAATGTAATTGAGTTGTGAGCATTATTACAAGAGTCACAGATAATTTCCTGCCCCAATCCCTGTCTAATCTTGGGCCCAAATCCAGTATAACTCCATTCCTTCCTCAATTCCAAAACTTCTTGCCTGAAGAAACATATGAGATCTTCCAGTCTCAGGATATGGTTTCCCTGATAACTATTATTTGGTCTAATTTTCCAGTGATATCAATAGAATTTCAATATCCTGACCCTATTCGGTTGGTCTTTGGTGGGGACTCTTAACCAGGGCCCAGGGATGGGAGGTCTGAGAAACTCCTGAAATCATAGGCAAAACCATGTATGTCTATGGGAATGTGTACTTTTCTGAGAAATAATACCATGGTTTATACCAGTTTCTCTCAGGATTATGAAACAAACAAACAAAAAAGTTTAAGAGTCACTGGTCCACAGTGTCCCTAAACATATTATTATTGAGCATGCATTTCTCATCCACAGAGAATTTATTTCTCCAGCAGTATTGTGTACATGTTTATTTACTGTTTTTATTATGCCTATTCTGTTCTCATTATTTCTGTATACAAAATGTTATAATCCCATCATTTCATCCATCCCTAATATTCCCAGAGATCTCCTAAACCTACAGTATCAATTTCTCCAATTTTTACCAGTTTTCTCCTTCTACCAAGCCCAAGGGAGGGGGAAATGGAATTGGGATCTTTACTTGCTACCAATCACTCTACCAACTTCTAGAGTTTATAGATTCAGAATACATTTAAATACTTGAGGCTTTGCCTTTTCTACAAAACTGTCCATTTTCTGTTTATATGAAGAGAGAGTTTTGCCATCCCATCTTCATCCAACACACCACAGAATCCCCTTCTCCTCACACTCCTCCCTCCTCACCCCACTAGCCTCGTCCCAGCAAGGTCTGTGTCAAACTGGGTCTCATGCTTCCTCTGCACTTATCAACTTTCTCCCAATTTTTAGGTTAAATGCTAAACTGGCACTTAACAGATTTGCTACACACAGAGCTCATTTTCTGGCCCCCCACATTAACACAACACCTCAATGCACCATTATATTTGCTGAACAAACCTCAGATTCTTTTGCAATCGACACAGTAACACCATTATAAGTTTTGTGCCCTACCCCCCTCTTCTTTGAACTGGACTGAACTTACTGATTTGACTCCTTGCAATGGAGACAAGAATGATATGGGAGGGAAGAAAAAAATGTTCTGTGCCCTTTTTAAGGTTTTTTGAGAAGGTATTTTAAACAATAACCAAAAATATATATTAAAATGAACTACATAAAAAAAAACTCCAATACAGATTCTAAAAGTCTAGCAAAAAAGTGAGAGTATATTTTTAAGAATGCACCATGCTCACAATTCTTAATATTTTCAATCGTCTCCTACTTGAGGCATACAGTTACTCATACAGTTACTGTTCCATCAAAATCTCCATTGTTCTTCAGCAACGGGATATTATCCAATGAAACCCTAGGGCGGCTTACAATGCAATGGTGAAGAACCTTACAAGGATGTTCTCAGGATGAAAGATCTCCTCATACTTCCGCACGGCAGCCTATGGAGGCTTCTGCTACCCAGGTCATGTTCTAGTGACCCCACGGTCTAGAAGCCCTCCCGGACCACAGGGGTCACTCTATAGCAGATAAGATAAAAAAAAAAAAAAAAAAAAAAAAAAAAAAAAAAAGAGCAGGTAAGCTGTAACGTATATTGCAGAAATTCATGGAGATTTGGCAGTCTGCATCTCAGAGGTTTTTGGGGTTGTTTGTTTGTTTGTTTGTTTTTTCTGTTAGAAACGTCAATTATATTGGCGAACAGGATCCTGGCCCAGCCTGTCATGCGGACGTACGGACTATCCTAACAATGCTCCCAATTCTGCCGAACTCTGAGCGTTGCAGTGTAGGCTGTGTAGGACAGCTTTCTGTCCTTGCTGCAGTCCTAGTATCCACATCCTCCCCACCACACTCCTACCCTAGTGATCTGCTCCACACCAACCCACCACCTCATCACACACACACACACACACACACACCCCCGCCAGGCAGAGGAAAGGAAGACTCCTTGGCTTAGAGCTGTCCTCTGGTAGAGACCAAGTATAGAAACGGGAGCTCCTGCTACAGATGGTGGATGTTAGAGATGGGGATAAGCCACAGGCGTGGGGTCTGTGGGATGGGCACAGTAATGATGATAAAAGCTACCATCAGCTAAATATGAATGTCCCAGACTCTCCGCCACATACTTCAGATGCACCGTCTTGCTGATTTGTCACCACCACCCACGGAGGCAGGAAATATTATCCTGATTTTACAAATGAAACTGAGGCTCAGTGAAAGGAAGCAGTTTGCCCAAGGTCTTACTCCAAAGCCCATGGTTTTAAATAATACATCTAAAGTCTGCTGCCATATCTGGCAGCATCTGACGTCTCAGCAGCAACAATTAAAAAGATGGGAGGGGGGGCACCTGGGTGGCTCAGTGGGTTAAAGCCTCTGCCTTCGGCTCGGGTCATGATCCCAGAGTCCTGGGATCGAGCCCCGCATCGGGCTCTCTGCTCCATGGAAAGCCTGTTTCCTCTTCTCTCTCTCTCTCTGCCTGCCTCTCCGCCTACTTGTGATAGCTCTCTCTCTCTCTGTCAAATAAATAAATAAATAAATCTTTAAAAAAAAAAAAAAAAAAAAGATGGGAGGGAAGGAAATTCAACAGTAAAGGGGATGATGGTGGAAAATCCTATCCCTGCAGAAGTAGAAATTTGGACCGTGGCTAGGAACAGGAATGAGCATTTTTGTCTTGTTTTCCATAATTTCGATACTGCTTTAAAAAATGAAACTGGTTTTCAGTAAAATGCTTGAAATGCTTCCTTCTGCTCTCTGTCATTAAGAATCGCATCATAATAAATGACATTGCAAAAAGAACTCTAAAGCTTAGAAGTAAATACTACAATTTCCTTAACTATTTTGAACAAAAGAAAAATGTTATTTAAGCTAAAACCATATTGTTTTCACATCAATAAGATGTACTTGACTGAAATCAACCAAATTAAACATTCTGCATTTATATGGTGATATTATAAATTAACTGCCCCTCCCACAGACCAAGAAGAGGAAACATACACTCACCAAACACACCCAATGATGCACACGCACACACACACACACACACACCTGCTACTTTATGAGTTGTTTGCTACCCTTGTTAACTGAAACAGATGAAAAACCACATCAGACTCAGAGGAAGGAGAGTTTTGCAAGGGCTTGATTTATTTCAAGAACTAACTTTTCTCAAGCTGGGCATCCGGGGGAAAAAAAAAAAAAATTCTAAAGCATAGTCCTTAACCTTTTCACCCCCTTTCCTAATACGCAGACCTAACCAGTTGTTAGCAGGACTTGTCCTAGGGGCCTCATATGTCTCTGCAAGTATATCATCTCCCTGTGGATTTTACTCTACAGTAAAACTTACCCATAAATGTCCCTTATATTCATTTTCATGGCTGGAACTAACGCCCTCCAAGATTACACTTGGGACATTTCTTTCTAAGCAGAAGTGAACCGATCTTTTTTGTAAAACCACCGTGGGGACACCCAAAGAATTCAGAAAGGTCCGCACTTCCTCCCACAATCACGCAGAGATGGATGCTAATTTCAGGATATAGCCTTGCCTCCTTTCTGCTCTCAATCACTTCTACGGAAATCAAACCTGTACACATTTACGCTGCATCACTGCGCTGAGGAGGCCGGGATGCTGTTCTCTCCATCAGCCAGTCAGTCCGAGCAACTGCAGCATAGTCTGTGCTAAGGTTATATAATGACAGAACTGGCCCAAGCAACAGGGGGCTTGACGGAGGGAGAGGAAAGGCATGAGTGCTAATAAAATGAAAATCATCCCCAGGAATCACTCTTCAGGACTTTGAACCAAAAAGAAAGGTAGTTTTACCTTAAATAATCAATGTAGAATATCAGTAGCTCTAAGGATAGGGAGGAAATCACCTAATAATATGCTCATTATTCACATATTTTTTTTCAAGTCCCCATTGAAAAGTGCCATCCCATTAGCAGGTTACAAGAGTGACATCTAGTGGACTCTTACGTAATGACCAAAAGGATTTCACATGGACTTGAGACCAGGGCTTCTCAAAATCTAACATGACATCGAAATCACCTGAGGATCTTGTTAAACAGCAGATTCTGGTTCAGTAGAATACACTAGAAACTATTATTTCTCTAACAAACCACAGGTAATGCTGATGCCACCGCTCCATGGACCTTTTTGGCAAGGACCTAGAACATTTCGTACCTGCTTTTACCCTCAGGAGAGAAAAGAAGGAAGGGACATTTGAGAACTGTTTCCAGGATAAAATAAGGCCAAATGAATTAACATGAGTTTTTTAAGTTCCTAGTTCACTAGCCCAAATCAGCATGCACACTTACGAGCTCCTCCCTTCACAGAGGCCCAATACCCGTACTCCTTGTCCGGAGTGCCAGGGACCAAACTAAGAAGGAAAAGACCTTCCTTCACAATCACATTTATTTGTGATATGAGTTGCTCAAGTCTCCAACACAGGATCACTTCAGAACTTAACATCTTGCAAGTTTTCCTTCACTGTTATTATTTTATTTACCCAATATTGAATTATAATATAAAAGTAATTTGTACCAGGGGCACCTGGGTGGCTCAGTGGCTTAAGCCTCTGCCTTCAGCTCAGGTCATGATCTCAGGTTTCTCAGATCGAGCCCTGAATCGGGTTCTCTGCTCAGCGGGGAGCCTGCTTCCACACACCCCCCAACCCCGGTCTGCCTCTCTGTCTACTTGTGATCTCTCTCTCTGTCAATAAATAAATAAATAAATCTTTTTTTTTTTAAAAGGTAATTTGTACCATATCAGAACTCAGTTCTTTTTCCCAGATGCCCTGCACCTGAGCAGGAAGCTATTGGGGTATTGTCTAAGCACCAAGCACAGCTACTCAGAATTTCAGCAACATTTTCCCTGGACACCCCAGGAACAGAACAGGATGTGTGACTACATCCAAATTCAGCCATTTCCAGAATCCAGTCCTATGTGATTTATCTGAGCCAGAGAACCTTGACCTCCACGCATAGCCTCCAGGCGAGACCCTCAGCTGAAGGTCGGATGTGAGGTCCTCCACAAAGCGGGCTCTGCAGGCCCCACTTGGACTCCTGCCAGGGCCCCCACCTCAGCGACAGTAGACCCCGTCTTTGGTTCGAGGTCACAGTTCGAGAAGCCATCACCATCGACGAAAAATCAGTCTCTCTTTACCCAAACACACACACACACAAATGTGTACAAAACCTACATTCTAGTCCAGTAAAATCATTTAGGACAAGTGGGTTGATCTAAGATGATCATTTCTTAAGCAGTGAAATTCCTATTTCAAACAAACACAAAAGTGTTTTGGCAGAAATGAAGCTGGAATACTTGGAGATCTGCCCACTTGATTTCTCCCCAGGCTGCCCCTTGCCCCACACACCTGAATACTTTTCTTCATGCCCCAAATACTCCTTTCCACTCTAAAGCCCACCCCCAGCAACCGCCCAGTTTGAATCAGAAACGATGGCTCTCACAATAGCTAAACTCACTCTCACAATAGCTAAACCATCCCAAACTCCCTTATTGCTCAAGGACAACATTGTTTTCATTCCCCAGATGGAGCTAGAGATACCTGTCTCACTACAACTTGATTTAGTTATGATTCTAACAGTTTTAGCATCTGCAATCAAAGGATTTATTCAAAAGATGTACAACCTGATTTCCTTACGGAAATTTGCTTTTAAGTCATAATTAAGGATCTCTGTGATGAGTAAACAACAGAACTGTTTATATCTCTTCAATTACTCTTGGCAGTCCTAAAGGGGAAAATAGGTAGAAGAAAATGTCACATAATTCTTCCTCAAAAGGGGGATGAAGATAGAAAACGAAACTCAACATGCCAGTTTCAGTAAGGAGCACCGCATCGCTTGCCTGCATAGTCGGGAGCCCCTGCCTCGGTTAGAATTTCAGTTATGGCACTACATGGGACCTGGGACAAGTCAGTCATCTCTATCCTCACTCTGCTCATCTGAATAGAGGACAGAAGCAATAATTGCTTCATGCAGCTGTTGTGAAGACTGAATTAAGACATGTAAGGTAGTTAGTAAATGTCATCATTCAAGAAATGTTACCTCTAATGATTATTACAATTATTAATATAATATTCTTAGGAATAGTGACTATTAATATTCTTCTTTACCTGAATATTCACAATGGTATTTGCAAAATTTTTTTAGATATTTATTATGCCTTTTTTTTTATTCAAGTGTAATTAACCTACAATGTTATATTAGTTTCAGGTACAGAATGTAACAATTCAACAATTCTATAAGTTTCTCAGCATTGCTCAAGGTGAGTGAACTCTTAATCCCCTTAGACTCTAAAGAGTTTAAGTGAACTCTTAAACCTATACCCCCACCCACCGCCCCTCTGGCAACAACCAGTGTGTTCCCTGTATTGAAGAGTCTGGTTTTTTTTTTCTTTGTCTTTCTTTGTTTGTTTGTGTTTTGTTTCTTAAATTTCACATATGAGCAAAATTATATGGTATTTGTCTTTCTCTGACTTATTTCACTTAACATTATACCCTCTAGGTCACCCAAATCATCACAAATGGCAAGATTTCATTCCTTTTTATGGCTGAGTAATATTCCATTGTTTATATATGCATGTGTGTGTGTATATATACAGCACATCTTCTTTATCCAGTTATCAATGGATGGACACTTGAGTTGCTTCCATACCTTGGTTATTGTAAATAATGTGCAATAAACATATGGATACATAGATCTTTCTAAATTAGTGTTTTCATTGTCTTTGGGAACTACTGGATCATATGATAATTTTATTTTTAATTTTTGGAGGAACCTCCATGCTGTTTTCAAAAGTGGCTGCACCAACTGGCATTCCCACCATCAAATTTTAGTCAAAACTGAGAGGCATAAACAACAAATAGTACCATCAATTCTGCATATATGTTGAGAATACTGAGAATGCAAGAGAAGCTAATAAGATCCTAAATGAATTTCAGATATATTCCTTAGCAAACAGTGCCTATCCTTGTGTCTCTTTCTATTTTACCTCTTGGTGAAATGCATTTAAAAATATATATATTGGGGGCACCTGGGTGGCTCAGTCGTTAGGCATTTGACTTCACCTCCAGTCATGATCCCAGGGCCCTGGGATCGAGCCCTGCATCAGGCTCCCTGCTTGGCAGAAGGCCTGCTTCTCCCTCTCCCACTCCCACTGCTTGTGTTCCCTCTCTCACTCTGTCTCTCTCTGTCAAATAAATAAAATCTTTTATATATATATATATCAAATGGAGGCAATTCTGATTTTTAAAAATTATATTAGTTTTTGAACAGTCATAACTATGTTTATTCTTTGTGCAATATGATCTCCTTAAACATTACACTGTGTAATTTATTTTAAATTTAAGAATTTTATTTTAAATCAAGGTAAGCTGAACTTCATCTCAGGAGAGGCCCAGAGGGTGGCAGCTGGTTCGCCAGCAGCTGGCCTATACACCATTTTTTTATCTGCCTGTTGGACTGCTCAATTCTCTATATTCTTAGGACTGTGCACCAAAGTCCTGGACACGTGGCTTCAAAGTAACCAGAACCTTCAAATTAAAAAAAAAAAATTTTTTTTTGTTTTAACAAGAATCCAAAATTCAGAAGGACCTGAGGCACATATAAGCTTTAGAGCAAATATTCAAAAACTACCTTGCCAAAAGCTTTAGAACAAAGGGGATGGGAGAAATTTGGACAATTCCTGCCTTAATTAAAAAAAAAAAAAAAAGTCTTTGGAATATTCTAAGGTGTCAGTATTGAGGAATCCAGAACTTTTCAGAAACCTGTGAGATGTAGCCTAATGTCTTCCCTATCACCAAAAGCACTTCTGTTCCAAGTGAACCTCTAGGCATTTTTAACAGGGTAAAGATTATCAAAGTTCACTGCATTTCAATGTTACAAGAACAGATGCTTAAAATACTCTGTAGTTCTCTCACTTTTTAAGACAGCAGGACAAATCAGCACAATGTTTGGTTCTGAAAGGGAGATATATCTCTTATAGAGATAGGTTCCCATATTGTGTGCTTCTCAGAGATTACTTTGGAAAATCATTTTTGTCATGCTTCATTTTGTTAACCATGAATTTAGACTAAATCTCAATTAACTATAAAATTCAGTAAACTAGAAGCCTTATTCACTTTGACACAAGTAGGTGACATTGCTATATACGATTCTCCTCAAACTCTGTTTTAAGAAGTTGGTATAAAAGTTCTCAGCACAAGGAGATTTTTTTTCCTTTTTTCTTTCACTCCCTCTCTCTTTTATTTATTTATTTTTGGGGGGTAAATATAAGAAAAGATGGCTGTTAGCTGAAGTTATTGTAGTAACATTTCACAATATATGTAAATCAAACCATCACACTGTATGCCTTAAACAGTGATGTATATCAATTGCTTCTCAATAAAACTGTGGGGAAAAAGAATGCTACATTTCAGTAATGACTCAACTCAACTCAACTATAAGTTCTTTAAAAGGTGATCTAAGCACAGTTTTTTAAAACAAACAAAGAAAAATACCATAGCATGTAGTATTCTCTCCTTTCCATTTGGGAAGAAAGAAAGAAAGAGAGAGAGAGAGAAAGAAAGAGAGAGAGAGAGAGAAAGAAGGAAAGAAAGAAAGAAATTAAAGTAGAAATTCCCTTAAGAAAGAAATTCATCTATGTATCTTTATTCTTTATTTACTCTGCCTCCTAGCTACCATGGGTAGCCTTCATAGAGATTATTTTGTAGCTTCCTAGAAACTATTTTACAAAGTTAGAATCATTAGGTCAACTACAGAAATAATAATAGGAGCCACTTTCCACTGAATTCTTACAAGAGTCAGGTATGGCACAGAACACTTAGTGTACACCGTCTCATTTAATTCCTTCAAAAAACATGGAAACAACTGTCATTGTTGACCTTTCTGCATAGGAAGCAGCTAACACTAGGGATATTAAAAGACTTGTCCAAGATTTCAGAGTCAGTGAGTGGCAGAGCACATATCCTAACGGATGACCTGGAAGGCTTTGAGTCCTGGTGCTCATTCCAAAGCTCAAGTTCCCCCAACTGTGCCTGCTGTAGGGCTTCTCAATGTCTTGAAATCAAGGGCCCAGTTCTTCCTCATCCAGAAGACTTCAGGAACTAAACCAATGCCTGCTTCACAGGGGACTCAAGAAATTATTGCTTAATTGAAGAAGCAAAAGTCATTTTGAAAGCATAAATTGAAAACGTGGTAGGCAGAAACCTACAACTAACTGCCCCCATAGCTCAAAATTCAAACATACTTCAAAGTCACTTATGGGTTTGATACCTAATAGAGTTATGATTAGCAGGCCATTTGTCAAAAAGATGATGGAAAAGATTAAAGAATTCTACCATCTATCAAAGAAACTAAAAGACAGGCATCCACAATGTATCAAGCACCAAAAGATGACTACTTTGAATACAGAAGGAAAGGAAACAAGTTCTGAAATATTAAAACCATGGTTCTGATCCAGGTTCTTTGACTTTCTACCTATAGCCATAGCGAACTTTCTTTCTCTCTCTTCGGTCTCCCTTTCATCAATATAAAATAAAAAAAAAAAAAAAAAAAATTATGTATATTATTATACATATATATATAATATTATATACACATACATAAAATGGTTACAGAATGTATGTTCAATGAAAGCCTGCATGATTATTTTTACTGTTATTACCAATGCATCAATTAAATTAAAGATGTGATACAATCATATGCCTGTTAAAATCATACTTCCAAACTTCAGTGAATGCTTTAGTGTAACTATGGTTTAAAAAAAAAAGTCACGAAAGAAGAGGCACATGTATATCATTTACATTTTCACTTTTTGAAAAATCCTTAACATAGGTTAACAAAAAGATTCCCAAGGTTACCTAATCTGTTATGATTTAACAGCATTTTAACGTTTCTAAGGAATGATAGCAAAGTGCTGCATCTCTTCAGACTTGGAATTTACTGCCTGTCTGAGTCTCTGCTTGTGCCAAATTAAATATACAGTATAATGTCCATACCAGAAATAACATAGCACAGCTTCCTGCTCTATTCCTTGGTTGAATGAGCCCAAACTGAGGAAAGGGAGACATGATTTTATTTAATCATCTGAATAATTGTATTCTTCGATTTCTTGAATTAGAAGGTACTCCAGAGCGGGGGGGGGAGCTTTAAAAGAAATTGCCACGTGAATTATCAGACCATTTAAAGGAAAAATTCTTTTTGAAGGCTCAAGAAAAAGTATATAAAGAGTCATGTTAATGAACTGCTCAGAAAGCCAACTTCCCCTAGCTACTCCACAGCACTCAGACTGCTGAGGACTGAGGACTCCAACATCTCTTGGCCTATGAGGTGCATGTAAACTGGAGACTAATGATTCTTCCCAGGAGGTACCAGCCAAACCGCTTTTGAGGAATTGGGTAACAGAAGAGCATGGAGAAATGGGATGGTAGATGGAAAAATGTGCCCTGGGAGTCTAAGGAAGGTTTCTGGGTTTTTTTAAGGTGAAGGACATGGTCATATCATTATCCACTGATAGCAATGCAGGTATCAGAGGAGATAAGGTGCAGGAGCGATGCCTTTAAGTAGAGAAAATGTGGAAGGGGACAAGTCATTCATTGTGATAGGGAGGAATGAAGAGAACACACAAGCAGGGGCTTGGGGGGTATGGCAGAGGAAAGATGAGATAGTTCTCTTCCACTTGTATCTGTTTTCAGTGAAATAAGAAACCATCTTTGGCTAAGGAAGAGGAGGGGGGTGGGAAAGATCCGAGGAGAGAGAAGAAGTGAAGTCGTCATCCCAGAGGAAATAAATGTGTAGGTAGTGTGCCAGGTCTGTGGGTAAGGCTGAGGGCCCACTTGAGAAAGATGGCCACGAGCTGGGAGTGAGGCTGTACACGTGGTAGTTATGTTTTCCTCCAGCCATACACTACAAATGAAGTTTAATCGGCAGTTTAATTGGATTTTGCCAGCTGAATACAAAGGAGACAACATCATCACCAATAATAATAAAGTCTCATTGGGAACCTTCTTACTCACAGCGCAGCATCCGTATCACCAGGAATCAGGCAAAGCATCTTCACAAGATGTCTATTTAGAGACTCGGATGCATGTGAAAGTCTTAGAAATACCTGAGTGGTGGCCAAGTGAAAACAAGAAAAATAATCAAGGATGTTACTGGGGTGATCTAAGAGCATTGTAAAGGCACCAAGATTGTTGGCAGAAGAAATGACTGGATCAAAGGAAGAGATGCACAGAGCCATATGCGAATGACTGTCCAGGGGGTCATAAGATGACCTGGAAGTCTTGGAGTCCTGCTGGCGACTGAGGCAAATGTCTGAAGGGTGATGGGATTGGTGTTCTTTTAAGGGAAGGAGGTAGTTGTGGTTGTCGCATCCAGACTAGTCTCTTTAGCAGGCTATACCAATCACACGGGCGATGCTGTTGCTGAAGAAGCTATGGTTTGACGAGGAGCACACAGAACCCCGTGAGCTCCCCCAAGACCTGCTGCAGACAGTAGAGACTGGGAGAGAGATGGTCTTATCAGAAACAGAAAGAGCTGAGCAGGCTTCCGTTAGATCCACACGCCAGCACTCTCCTTAGGGCACAGAAGCAGTATGTTGTGAAGCATTTAGCATAAAGGTGGCCACCCAAAGATCTATGCTTGCACTAGCAAGCACAGTAATTCTGCTTAAGAGTAGAGAAATTCACTGATCTCAAAGAGAAGCAGAAAAGAAAAAAGGAGAGAAGGAGGAACAGAAACAACGGGAGATTCATATGCTCTTCAGGATAATGAAACTCCCGAGTAGCAGCCCAAGCATATGGTGAAGAGAGATGAAGCCTCCTATCCAAGACTGTACAAGATTTTTCTGTAAAGATCTCCCCGATTTTCCTTGAAAATGTAAAGTATAGTTTCCTCTCTTTGTGACTCTATTTGTGAATGGATCTTCGTTGAGACTGGCGAGAGGCTGAGGTTTCAGGAGGATCATGAGCCCCCAAAGCAGAGGAGGACATGCAAATACAGGGTCCTCGGATGTTGAAGAAATTTGAGAGAGAGTTTTGGATAAGCGCAGGTTATGAAATTAGGGGGATTATGATGTTAATCCTATATACATAAAGGGCATCAGCCCCACTGATTACTATCTTACACAATAAAACACATTCTTTTTGAAGACCAGCCAACTGCTTTCTCTGCACTCTCCTATCCCATCCCCCACAACCCCCCTGTCATTATCAATATAACTGAACATCTAAGAAACATTCTGGGGTACCTGGGTGGCTCAGTGGGTTAAGTCTCTGACTTCAGTTCAGGTCATGATCTCAGAGTCCTGGGACTGAGCCCCACATTGGGCTCCTTGCTCAGTGGGGAATCTGCTTCTCCCTCAGCCTCTCTCTCTCAAATAAATAAGATCATGTATAGAGAGAGAGAGAGACACACACACACACACACACGTGAACATTATGTAATTATTATACCTTGGGCTATGTGTTTCTCAAGGGCAAGGGCTATGTGTTTCTCTAATGGTAATGGAAACAAAGGAAGCACTGAAATCTACAAGTTCTTTTTAAAAACTGGAATTCTTGCAGAGCACCTGGGTGCTCAGTTGGTCAAGTATCCAACTCTTGATTTCAGCTCAGGTCATGATCTCAGGGTTGTGAGACTGAGCTCCAAGTTGGGCTCTGCACTCAACACAAAGTCAGTTTGTCCCTCTCCCTCCCCCTCCTTGTTCTCTCTCTCTTCACGCCACCCCTTCTCTAAAATCAATCAATCAATCTAAAAATCTGAAAAGCATCCATCAATATATTCTACAAGTAGCAAAATGACTATCTCAATGCTATATACTTTTGTTTAGCTTACTCATTTTTTAAAAAGTTGGCAAAGAATAGGGAGGAAAAAACACAAGTGGATAATCAACCTGAGAAGTTAAAAATTACATGTATGTAAAATAAAACACAAATCAAGGATCACTATTTTTCAGAAATTTATATTCATGCATTCAAGGTCTGTGATATTTCAGGTGGGGTTCAACAAGAATTCAGGAGAGTGAACGGGGTACCTAACTAATTCCTGAGACCATCAGGGTCCTCCATTATAGACTTTAAGCTCAAAACTCAGACAACTCAAATTAGATGCAAAGCTATAATTATTTTAGAAAACTGAATTATAATTATCCTGGCACTCACCCATAAAAATATTTCCCAAATCTATTTTAAAAATTAAAAACAGACCAAGGTCTAGAAGCATATCTAGGATCCATCTTAGTACGCTAGTTTCATTCAAGCTGAATTTGCATTTGTTCCTTAATCACAGTGCTGAACCGGTCCTCCACCAAGAGGAAACAAATTAATTCTGAGTTCCTGAGGAAAGATTCTAGTAGATCTTCTCTTATTTCTTGCAGATAATAAAGCTATAATCAACTAGATCAAATAAGCACAATATCCACTTTATGTGACTGGAGCAGTTCAAGCAGGAAAAGTATAGTTCTGTCTTTACAGAATACATACATGCGCACACACATACATACACAGAGTATCTTTTGCCTACCATAATAAAAGCCAAGGATTCTAAATTTCTTTTTACCTCACAGTGAAATAACCGAGAGCATACCCAAGGTGCCAGACCTCTCACTACAAATACTCAGGAGGGACAGCAGAGGTCTATACCAAATTTTTTAAAAGACGTTCTTTAAAAAAAATAAAAAAAAACTATAAACCTTATACAAGAACATAGTGAACACCTCCCATGTGATGTGATGTAAAATTATACTGTAAAGCTTTCCAAGTCAAACACATTTTCTCCACACACCAAAAACTGAAGACTGGACTTCCATTATTAGCAATGAATTTCCAGGTGTTCCAACATTGCCCTCTGCTAAAATGCCTGGGAGAGGGACTTCCATCGTCAACAATGAGGATCAGTTAGTCAATGCAACCCATCAGCTAGGAGCAGGTCTGAAGGAGACGGTGTGGGTTGGAGTACAAGAAGGCACTGGAATCCTAGCACTCTCCAGTCAAAGGCAGCAGATCTAAAAGATAACTCTACAAGGAGGCAGATCAGAGTTGGGATCCATCTACTCAATTCAGGTATCAAATTTGCTATCTGAGAAGAGAGAAGGCTAAAACTGGTGATCTCTAAAAGGTGCAAAAGCTCCAAAATGGCCACAGTAAAATTTACCCCTTCATTCAACAGATATTAATATGGTGCCTGGAATGTGCTTCTGGTGGAAGCGAGAAAGGATACAGTGATGAAAAAGACATCTCTACTCTCAAACCTCCAACATCTGACAGAGGACATAACAAATACAGCAGGACATACTACAACTGAGTCAAGCAAAGGTTAGGGGTTTGGAGGAAGAGTTAGAGTTTTTGTTCTCATTTTTGTTTGTGAAGGATCACAGTTCCCTCACATATTCATTCACACTAGCCAACGTCAAGAATTTCTAAGGACAAGTTTAGACACTTAATAAAGAACAGCAGTTCCCAAACCATCTGCTTTGCTCTGAAAATAAAGATCCGTCACACGCAAATTTTCATTTTACTCCAACCCTGTGAGAATATTATTGTCAGCTGGGGTAGGTAACATTTGGTTTATAATTGACATGGTGAACAAACCATGCTTTATAAAATGGCTACAATCAGTGCTTCTTTGGGGCGAAAAAATAAATAAATAAACCATCATATGAGGCCAAAAGTCACTCACTTTCAGCAAGTTCCTTTGATCCATTTAAGTGTCCTGTTACTAATCTTCTGACAAAGAAATGTGCAAAACACTGAATTTAAAATGAACAACAGGACCTTGTTACAGTCAGACAAAGATATATAACAGAATATCCTGAAAGGATTTTTTTTTCTTACAAAGGGAAATAATCTCCCAAACTCATATCATACAAAACTGCAGATCAGAGCAGCCCAACACTCGCTGTGTGTATCAATCCTACCTGGTAAGGAACGATACTGCCGTGAGCCGTGCCCCAACGTTTTGCTTCCTTTTGGCCAATGAGATAATTAGCAGCTACCTGGGTCAAACATGCCACCTGCCAGGAAAAAAAAAAAAGGAGTTTACCCACAATCACAAGCAGAAAGTTATACTACGAAAGTTCTCATTTGAATTCACTTCATGTCATTGCAAAAAGAGAGAGAAGCAACTCCAAGCAGATCAGAAAACATACAGGCATCACCGTACAAAGAAAGGAAGAGCAGTATTACATTATCGCATGAGATTAAGTATGAACAGCACTCGGCACTCAAAAAGATCACCTGAAGACAGAGGTCGACCCAACAGATAAAAAAACCCTGGGCCAGCCTTTAGCGTCAAGACCACAGCAAAATACATCAGCAACTGGTATGTTCCTCTCCCCTCTTCACCCACATCCTTTTACTTTCTGTCAAGATGACAAAAAAAGAGCCTGTGTCATCACTGAACAGCTGAACCAGTCATGAACCATATTCCTCCAAGTTTCTCATTTTGTGACAAAAACAACAATAATAAACCTCTATTTGTTTAAGTCCGTTCAGTCAAGTTTTCTGTTGCTAGCTGCCCACAGCATCCTTAATGGACACACAGAGTCCAAATTATTTGACTTGTGAAAATTCCTCAGTGATTCATCCTCATTTACACAAAAAGTGCTCTCCCGCCCTCAACTTAGTCCTAAACCCATAGCCTCATTATTGAAATTATTTCAGTTTTCAAAAGCCCTAGACCTATTAAAGGGGTCATCTAAAGCCTTAAGGTCAACCTCTGACTCCTGCAGTATTTTATACACATCGCTTAAAAACCTACAACCATCCAATTCCATATGGGGAGAACAGGAGGAGAATGAACTCCATTCCCGGTGACCCGCCACAAGGAGCTTATGTTCTCACGAACACCCATGACACCAAGGGCCCCAAACTATGAAAGACAAACCTAATAACAACCTTCCATAGTTTCCAGGAAAAAATAAAAAACAAGCTTCTGGCCTCATAACATAATCATGATATACCATGGGCTCATTTTTCCCATCCTAGATCATCAGATGTGATGTGGCTCCCAAGCCAGCAAGTCACACAGATCCCAAACTGAGTTCGGCTGCTGGAACAACTCCAGGGATGGTTTTTTTTGTTTTTTTTTTTTTTTTAATTTTTTATTTTTTATAAACATATATATTTATCCCCAGGGGTACAGGTCTGTGAATCACCAGGTTTACACACTTCACAGCACTCACCAAATCACATACCCTCCCCAATGTCCATAATCCCACCCCCTTCTCCCAAACCCCCTCCCGCCCGGCAACCCTCAGTTTGTTTTGTGAGATTAAGAGTCACTTATGGTTTGTCTCCCTCCCAATCCCATCTTGTTTTATTTATTCTTCTACCCACTTAAGCCTCCATGTTGCATCACCACTTCCTCATATCAGGGAGATCATATGATAGTTGTCTTTCTCTGCTTGACTTATTTCGCTAAGCATGATACGCTCTAGTTCCATCCATGTTGTTGCAAATGGCAAGATTTCATTTCTTTTGATGGCTGCATAGTATTCCATTGTGTATATATACCACATCTTCTTGATCCATTCATCTGTTGATGGACATCTAGGTTCTTTCCATAGTTTGGCTATTGTGGACATTGCTGCTATAAACATTCGGGTGCATGTGTCCCTTTGGATCACTACATTTGTATCTTTAGGGTAAATACCCAATAGTGCAATTGCTGGGTCATAGGGCAGTTCTATTTTCAACATTTTGAGGAACCTCCATGCTGTTTTCCAGAGTGGCTGCACCAGCTTGCATTCCCACCAACAGTGTAGGAGGGTTCCCCTTTCTCCGCATCCTCGCCAGCATCTGTCATTTCCTGACTTGTTGATTTTAGCCATTCTGACTGGTGTGAGGTGATATCTCATTGTGGTTTTGATTTGTATTTCCCTGATGCCGAGTGATATGGAGCACTTTTTCATGTGTCTGTTCGCCATCTGGATGTCTTCTTTGCAGAAATGTCTGTTCATGTCTTCTGCCCATTTCTTTCTGATTGGATTATTTGTTCTTTGGGTATTGAGTTTGCTAAGTTCTTTATAGATTCTGGACACTAGTCCTTTATCTGATATGTCGTTTGCAAATATCTGCTCCCATTCTGTCAGTTGTCTTTTGATTTTGTTAACTGTTTCCTTTGCTGTGCAAAAGCTTTTGATCTTGATGAAATCCCAGTAGTTCATTTTTTCCCTTGCTTCCCTTGCCTTTTGCGTTGTTCCTAGGAAGATGTTGCTGCGGCAGAGGTCGAAGAGGTTGCTGCCCGTGTTCTCCTCAAGGATTTTGATGGATTCCTTTCGTACATTGAGGTCCTTCATCCATTTTGAGTCTATTTTTGTGTGTGGTGTAAGGAAATGGTCCAATTTCATTTTTCTGCATGTGGCTGTCCAATTTTCCCAGCACCATTTATTGAAAAGGCTGTCTTTTTTCCATTGGACATTCTTTCCTGCTTTGTCGAAGATTAGTTGACCATAGATTTGAGGGTCTATTTCTGGGCTCTCTATTCTGTTCCATTGATCTATGTGTCTGTTTTTGTGTCAGTACCATGCTGTCTTGATGATGACAGCTTTGTAATAGAGCTTGAAGTCCGGAATTGTGATGCCACCAACGTTGGCTTTCTTTTTCAATATCCCTTTGGCTATTCGAGGTCTTTTCTGGTTCCATATAAATTTTAGAATTATTTGTTCCATTTCTTTGAAAAAGATGGATGGTACTTTGATAGGAATTGCATTAAATGTGTAGATTGCTTTAGGTAGCATAGACATTTTCACAATATTTATTCTTCCAATCCAGGAGCATGGAACATTTTTCCATTTCTTTGTGTCTTCCTCAATTTCTTTCATGAGTACTTTATAGTTTTCTGAGTATAGATTCTGTGTCTCTTTGGTTAGGTTTATTCCTAGGTATCTTATGGTTTTGGATGCAATTGTAAATGGGATTGACTCCTTAATATCTCTTTCTTCTGTCTTGCTGTTGGTGTAGAGAAATGCAACTGATTTCTGTGCATTGATTTTATATCCTGACACTTTACTGAATTCCTGTATAAGTTCTAGCAGTTTTGGAGTGGAGTCTTTTGGGTTTTCCACATATGGTTTTTTAGGACTTGCAGAGGCAACCTGTGATTGGCCTCTACCTGGTCCGGCAGCTTGCCTCCCACATAGCCTATCTCCATAGGGCTCAGCCTGCACGAATCTCCTTAGAGCAGCAGACATTCTCCTTTACTTTATTCTTGGGATTTACACTCACTTTTATGTTCATTTACTGCTCTGTTGAAATTGGAACTGCCTTATGGCAGCTGGTTCGGCTGTACTGCCCAGGTGGCAAAACTAATAAACTTTGAGTCATCCACTTCTGGACCTCCATCTGGTCTCGGGCATTTGAACCATGGAGCATTCCAGGGCTGCCTGGGGCTGCCTAGTGCTAATCGCCATTTCACAGATCACTTCTGTGTCTTTCAAAATGGAAAATCAAATCAACATTTTGTAGTAAAAAATGCACTGGATGGGAAGTCCAGTTTCACGGTTTTTCATTTCTGTCAACTCTAAGTAGTTGTACAACTGTCGGTATTTAATTGAAATACGTCAACCTTCAGACACATTCTCTATAAAATCTTGGACATTTGACCAAAAGGGATGGTTCTCAATCTTTTTTTTTTTTTTAAAGCAGAACTCCTGTATCAAACCGAATTAATGCATGAAATCCTAATATGTGAGCAGGTTAATACCCACAGTGTTCTGGTCGAAGCAGAAGCAGGCCTCCAATGTCACAATGTCACCCTGGGCATCATAAACATAGAACACAATTTGCAAAGTAATAAATGGTCTTATATTTGCTTCTAAGGTCTACACCTCTGACTATTATTCTTAATAGTCTGGCAGATAATAGAGATGCGGGTATAGTCATTTTCCCATAAAAGCTCTTCTTGAAATTGGGGAGATTTTCTCAAGTCTGAGGTTTTTCTATAAGAAAGGTTTTTCTTTGATCTACCTCTGTTGGGAGTGGGAATCGGGGCTGTTCCCTTTGAAATAAATTCTGGTGCTACTGGGGGGCCAATGAGTCACATTAATAAAGGTAATACTTTACAAGCAAAGAATCATAAGAAGCTTGGTATCTCTACTTTTTTTAATTTCAAAATCAGCTGATAGGCAATAGACCAACATCAGCAGAGCTACAAGTGGAATGGGGCACCTGGGTGGCTCAGTCAGTTAAGCATCTGCCTTCCTCAGATGATGATCCCGAGGTACTGGAATTGAGCCCCACATCAAGCTCCCTGCTCGGTGGGGAGTCCACTTCTTCCTTCCCTCTGCCCACCCCCACTCATGTGCACACACTTTCTCTCTCTCTCTCAAATAAATAGAAAAAAGTTTTTTAAAAAAAAGAGGTAGGACTGACTGGATGATCACAGGTTAACCTGTGAATCCTAAACTGATCTGAGATGCTTGACAAGAGTAGGTATGGGCTGGATTCTGGGCTGGAGATCAGCCTGACTGCCTCATTTCTGGTCCACGACCTCTTTCTTTCTTCTCAATTTTGACTTCTGTGTTTCTGACCCTACCTTGCTAAGCTGTATCTTTGACAACTATTTCATAAAAGCAGCCCTATTCAGAGTAAGTTTGAACGGACAATCAAAACTCATCTCATAGGCTATTTCTAAATGGGATGCCCTATCAATTTCCTCCACAGTGGTAACTCATGAAAACAAAATGTATTTCAGAACCAGTAGGCTCCCACTGGGCAGAAAGGTTAGATAAGGTTTTTAAACCATGGCCACTCAAAAACAAAGTGTGATTCTTCAGTATTCAGAGGCAAATCTGGGGGTGGGGGGAGAATTCTATTTAAAAAAAAAAAGAGAGAGCAACAGGGCTAAACTTAGCAACCCAGTGTTTAAAAGGGGCTTGCAAATCTGAGAGTAATCTACTATTTACAATGAAGTATTTTAAGGCAGCAGAAGGGGGAGAAAGTCAACAGTTATGACGTGATTCAGTATGAAAAATCAGGCTTCCTGGCAATTAATGACAAATTTTCCACAAATCAAAGGAATGCGGGATGTGACTTTTAGGTTAATAACTACATACTGTATATCCATTCTAAATATTGCATTAGATCATTACTTTCATCTCATAAACTTAGGCTCATTATTTCATCATGTGGATGCTATATAATTTACTCAGAATGTTGCCTTTATATGGTTTCATCTAAACAAAAAGGCTAACTTTGGTTTAATAATAATCATTCTGACAGCAAAACTATTATTTTAGATAACATAGTGGGTCCTGGTATCCTATGTGTCTAACCAGAAAACCAATGGATGGTCAAAGTGGATCTCAAAGGGCACAGCCCCAAAAGACATGAGGAAGAATACACCCAATTGTTTCCCAAAGCAGCCCCATGCTCTCTGCCATCCCATGGCTCACTTCTAGCAAATGAGGAACAAGCTGCAATAATAGAACCCTTCATCTCCAAAAGGACAAACAAGTATGATGGGTAAAGTGGGGAAAACAATACTCAAACTCTGGTCCATGACATCATTACTGGTGGATGTTTCCCTCCTGCTCTCTTGCATATTCTGGCCTCACGTGAGCTGCGCTGAACACCAGTCACGTTTCGCTTCTGCACCTGCCAATCTCTCCATCCACTCTTACACAACCATTTCCATTAAGTCCCCCTCATCACCAAATCAAAACACTATTTTCCTTGCCTCTGAACAAACACAACACCTTAACCTACCTATTCAGGCTGCACTCTCACAGTCTACCCTGTACTACAACTACAACTACCCTGTACTACACGTACAAGATGGCAAGCTAAGAAGACCTAGATCAGCGGTTCCTAAACCTAGTTGTACATCATAATCACCTACAGAATTCCTCGTTCCCGCCCCAGGCCTACTGAATCTGACTCTCCAGGGGTGGAGTCTGGGGGAAAAAAATAACTTAACTAATACATCATACACAGCACACCAGATCTGAGAACCAAAACCTCAGGAAAATCTAGCCAAACCCCTTAATATTAGACATGGATAAAGAAAGAAACAGAGAAGGAAATAACTTATCTGAGGTCACAGAGCTTGCTAATGACAGCGCTTTAAACTACAGTGTCCTCCTCCACGCTCCAATATTACTCATAGCTGATCCTTTCCCTCCTTTTAAATTGGAACTATTCCAAGGTAAGAACTGCGCACTGCAAATCCTTCATACGTTCTCACAGGGCCTAACGTAGAGTTTCTACAGTAATTTTTTTTTAACACACAAATGAAAATAGTGATTACTAGTTTCTTTAATCAACAAATATGGAGTGCTGCTTTGTAGAAGGTATTATGTTAGGTACTGGGTATGCAACAGTAAATGGAAAGATGCAGTCCTTCCCCCTTTGTACTCAAGAATAGTGGAGAAGACAACTAAATAGTTACAGGAACTGCCATGGGAAAAGTTTAAAAACAAAAAGAATAACACGTGTGAAAGCCATAAGGCAAGAGACTGGCATACAGGAAAGAATACAAAAAAACAGAAAAGGAAAAAAAATCTGAAAGTACCCCCCAAAGTAACTAAAGCATGACAAGAAAAAGATGGGAAATGAAATTGGAGAGGTTGACAGATCATGCCACCTCCTGCAGGTCATGAGTAAGGAAGGACTCATTCTCTGCACACTTTTTAGAATGATCATTTTGGTTTTTTTAAGTCATCTCTATACCCAACGTGGGGCTCGATTTTACAATCCTGAGATCAAAAAATGCATGCTCCAATGACTGAGCCAGCCAGGTGCCCCTCACCATGATCACTTTAAAATCAAGAACTATAGCACATCATCCTTCTATTAAAAAGTTATAGAGCTTCCCACTGAATTTGCAATTAAATCCAAAGAATGGACTGAATAGAGACAAGAGAGAAAAGGGACCAGTTATGGAAATTGTGCAGGTCCAGGCATAAGCTGATGATAGCTCAGACTAGGTTGGTGGCAGTGGAAACAGAAAAATTAGTGGGCTTAACATATATGTTAGGGACAGACTGGACAGAACATGTTTCTGCCTGAATATCTGGGTCAGCTCTGAAGGCCTCAACAGAAATAACGAAGTCAGAGAGAGGAACGAGGTGAAGGGAAAGAAAATAAGAAACCATCTTTGCATATGTTGAATTGGAGATGTCTGTGAGACAGGGCTGGAGTCGTCAGCATATAGAAAGTATTCAAAGTCATTCCCTAAGGGGAAAATACAGAGAAAGAAGAAGAAGAAATCAGAAATAAGATAAAAGAACGTAAGCCTCCATGTCAAAAACAGCCCTTCCTCTAATCATAGTTACGGCCAATGATGCAAGTACAAACTACCTGTGCCAATACACCCCCAAATGGGGTAAGTTAAATAAACTGCAATATCCATATGTAATACCAGACAAAGTAGGCATTCAAATGATACAACAGAAGAACATAGTCCCATGTGGGGAAACGTTTACAATTTTTTCCAACTTTTATTTTAGAACAGGTGTAGATTTACAGAAAACTTACCAAGATGGTAAAGAGTTCCCATATACTCCACACCCAGTTCCCCTATTACTTTTCTTTTTTTCTCAGCTTGGCTGTATTTTTCATTTATTTTTTAAATTTTAGTTGACACAATGTTACATTAATTTCAGGTGTGCCACATGGCGATTCAACTTCTCCACACTTACGCTGTGCTCACCATAAGGGTAGCTACCATCTGCCACCAGACAACACTACTACAGAACGACGGACTGTATTCCCTACTGCGCCTTTCATCTCTGTGACTTATTTATCCCAATTCCCCTATTATTAACATCTTACCTCAGTGTGATCTGAATTTTACAATTAAAGAGCCAACACTGATGCATTATTATTAAAGTCCATATGTTCAGATTTCCTTAGTTTTTAATGTTCTTTTCAGTTCGCAGATCCCATTCAGCGTACCTATCACATTATATTTAATCATTGTCTCCTTAGGCTACTCTTGACTGTAACAGTCTATCATACATTCCTTCCTTCTGATGACTTTGACAGTTTCAAGAAGTACAGTTCAGATATTTTTGGAGGATGTTCCTCGAGGGGGATTTTTTGATATGTCTTTCCCATAATTAAAAAATTATGGGTTTAATTTATGGGGCATGTGAATTTGGGGAAGAAAACCCACAAGCGTAAGATTTTCATCATATTATATCCATATTATATCCAAGTTAAAAAACAGGACTTATCACTATTGGCGTTGACCTTGATCACCTGCCTGAGATGGTGGCTATCAGCTATCTCCACTGCAAAATCATTCTATTTACTTCTCCCCCTTTCCACACTGTACTCTTTGGAAGGAAGTCACCAAGCACAGCCCACACTTAAGGGGTGGGGAGTTGTGTTCTTCCTTCTTTTTTTTTTTTAAGATTTTATTTATTTGAGACAGAATGAGTGAGAGAGAGCATGAGAGAGGAAAAGGTCAGAGGAAGAAGCAGACTCCCCAAGGAGCTGGGAGCCCAATGCGGGACACGATCCTGGAAGTCTGGGATCATGACCTGAGCCAAAGGCAGTCACTCAACCAACTGAGCCACCCAGGTGCCCTGTGTTCCTCCTTCTTGAGAATGAACTGTCCCCATAAATTATTAGAATTCTTCCCAGGAACTTTGTCTCTTTTCTCCTATTCATTTATTCAATCATTTATTTACATCAGCCCAGAGCCATGGTATTTGTTTTATACTTTGGGTTATAATCCAATACTACTCTATTTTGTTGCTCAAATCATTTTGTTCTGACCACTGGAAGCTCTTTTCAGTTGGTACCTGTGTCCCTCTGACACACAACCCATCATTGTGAGGATTTTTTTGTTTTTAGCACTTCCTTTTGTGGCACTACAAAATGCTCCAGGCTTATATTTATTTGTTTTTAAGATTTATTTCTTTGAGAGAGACAGCACAAGTGGGGTGGAAGGGAAGAGGGCGAGAGAGAAAGAATCTCAAGCAGGCTCCTTGCTGAGCACAGAGCCAGATGTGGGACTCAATCTCACAACCCTGATCCGAGCTGAAACCAAGAGTCAGAGGCTCAACCGACTGAGCCACCCAAGCTCCCCCAGGCTCATCTGTAGATGTCATGTTCCAGTCTTACAATAAAGCATAAAAAAGAAGGGGAGTCATAAGGTAAAGAAAGGGAATGTTTATCTTATTTTTGTATTACAAATTTTACTTATTTTAGTGTCAACCAGCACCTCATTCATTCATTCACTTATTCAAAAATCTCAGTATCGGAGGAACAAGATGGCAGAGAAGTAGAAGACCTAAATATCACCAGGTCCCAGGAGTTGAGCTAGGTAGTTATCAAACCATTCTGAACACCTACAAACTTAACAGGAGAGAGAAGAGAAGAGCAGCAATTCTAGGAACAGAAAATCGACCACGTTCTGGAAGGTAGGATGTGCAGAGAAGTGAATCTGAGGCAACATTCATGGAGATAGACTGTGCAGGGAGGGGCCGGCTCACGGCACGTGGTAGAGCAGTGGACCACAAAATCGGAATGTTAAGAAGTCTGCTTCACTGATGGACATCACTCCAGAGGCTAAGCGGGAAGTGGAGCCCATGCAGGGACAGTGTAGTCTCAGGACCAGCAGGGTCACAAAAAGACCAGGGGTATCTGAGTGTGTCAGAACTATTGGAGTGGGAAAGAAGGCTACAGAGCAGAGCCAAGGAGAGGGCTCTCAGCTCAGTATTACCTTAAAACATGATCCAAGGCACAGTCAGGCCACTGCTCTTCAGGCAGGGACCCAACAAGTAGCAGATCCAGGGAGATTCACCTTCCTCCTCTGGGAGGAGTGCTCAGGCATCAGTTGGGTTTGAAGCTCCAAATGGGGCGTTGCACCAGAGACAGAAACACTTAGTCAAGGACAGGTGAGCATGGAGTAGGGCTGGAGACCATGGAGACAGGAGGGATTGACTGCTTTCCTCTGAGGGCACACAGAGGAGTGGGGCCCTAAGCTCTTGGCTCCTACGGGCTGCAGATTGGCAGCCCTTCATTTTCATTCCTGTCCTCCAAAGCTGTCCAGAAAGTGTTCAGGGAACAAAAGCTCATGAGACCAAAACCAAGCAGATTACTCAGCCTGACCCCTGGCAAGGGCAGTGCAATTCCACCTCAGGCAAAGACATTTGAGAATCATTACAAAAGGCCCCTCCCCCAGAAGGTCAGTAAGAACATCTGGCCAAGACCAAGTTCACCCACCAATGAGAACTGTGGAACTCAAAAGCTAAGAGAAAACAACACATAGAATTCATGGCTTTTTCCTATGATCCTTTAGTCTTTCAAAGTTAAATTTTTTTCATTTTATTTTTTTCTTATTCTACTTTTTAAATTTTTCCTAATTCCTATTTTAACATTTTTAAACTATTTTATTTTATCAACATCTTTCTAAAATCATTTTAATTTTCATTGTTATAATCACTTTTGATCCCTTCATTGTATTTAACTTTATTTTTTTTATACATATGGGTTATTTTTTTCATTAAAATTTCAGGATATAATTTCTTCTAATAGATCAAAATATACCCTAATTCTAGCACATGGCTTTGTTCTAGTCTCCATCCTGATCACATTCTTTCCTCTTTTCAACCAACTTCTTATCTTATCAATTCCTTTTTAAGAATCTTTTTAAATTTTCATCTTTATGGTCATATTCCACCTTTCATTATGTTTTCCCTTATTTTTCTATAAATGTAAGTTTTTCTTTCTTTAAAATTTTGGGAGGTAGTTTCTTCTACAGACCAAAATACACCCAAAATCAAGTGTGTGGCTCTGTTCTATTCAACAGTTTAATTACATGTGTATATATTTTTTTCTTTTTTACCCCTCCCCCCTTCCCAGTTTCAGATATCTTCTGATTTGGTTAGTGTATATCTTTCTGGGGCTGTTGCTAACCTTTTAGTATTTTGTTCTCTTATTTATCTAACTTATCTGGATAAAATAACAAGGTGGAACAACTCATCACAAAAAATAAATAAATAAATAAAAGAACAAGCAGCAGTACTGATGGCTAGGGACCTAATCAGTATGGACATTAGTAAGATGTCAGAATTAGACTTCAGAATGACGATTATCAAGGTGGTAGCTGGGCTTGAAAAAAGCATGGAAGATATTATAGAGTCCTTTTCTGAAAAAATAAAATCCCTTTCTGGAGAAAAAGAAGAACTAAAATCTAACCAAGTTGAAATAAGAAGAGTTATTAATGAGGTGCAATCAAAAATGGAGGCTCTTACTGCTAGGATAAATGAGGCAGCAGAGAGAATAAGTGATATAGAAGAGCAAATGATAGAGAATAAAGAAGCTGAGCAAAAGAGAGACAAACAACTACTGGACTACAAGGAAGAATTTGACAGATAAGTGATACAATAAGACAAAACAATATTAGAATAATTGGGATCCCAAAAGAATAAGAAAGAGAGAAGGGGGCAGAAGGTATATTGGAGCAAACTATAGCACAGAATTTCCCTAATGTGGCAAAGGGAACAAGCATCAAAATCCAGGAGGCACAGAGAACACCCCTCAAAATCAATGAAAATAGGTTACTACCCTGACATCTAATAGTAAAACTTACAAATCTCAGTGACAAAGAGAAAATACTGAAAGCCATTTGAGATAAGAGGTCTGTAACAGACAATGGTAGAAATATTAGGTTGGTAGCAGACTTCTCCACAGAGTCCTGGCAGGCCAGAAAGGACTGGAATGATATATTCAAAGCAAGAAAAAATATGCAGCCAAGAACACTATATCCAGCTAGGCTGTCAATGAAAATAGAAAGAGAGATAAAAAGCTTCTAGGACAATGAAAACTAAAAGAATTTGCGAACACCAAACTAGCCCTACAGGAAATACTGAAAGGGGTCCTCCAAGCAAAGAGAAAGCCAAAAATTACCAGATTAAAAAGGAAAAGAGACAATATACAGTCACAGTCATCTTACAGGCAGTACAATGGCACTAAATTCATATCTTTCAATAGTTACCCTGAATGTAAATGGGCTACATGTTCCAGTCAAAAGATACAGGATATCAGACTGGATTAAAAAAAAATACACATCAATATGCTGTCTATAAGAATCTCATTTTAGATCCAAAGACACCTCCAGATTTCAAGTGAGGGGGTGGAAAACAATTTACCATGCTAAAGGACATTAAACAAAAACTGGGGTGGCAATCTTTTTATCAGATAAATTAGATTTTAACCCAAGGACTATAATAAGAGATGAGGAAGGACACTATAGCATACTTAAAGGGTCTGTCCAACAAGAAGATCTAAAAATTTTACATAGCTATGCCCCTAACATGGGAGCAGCCAATTCTATAAACCAATTAATAACAAAATCAAAGAAACACCTTGACAATAAAACAATAATAGTAGGGGACGTTAACACCTCCTCCTACTGAAATGGGCAGATCATCTAAGCAAAAGATCAACAAGGAAATAAAGGCTTTAAATGACACACTGGACCAGACTGACATCACAGATATATTCAGAACATTCCATCCCAAAACAACAGAATACACATTCTTCTCTAGTGCACATGGAACATTCTCCAGAATAGATCACATCCTGGGTCACATATCAGGTCTCAAATGGTACCAAAAGATTAGGATCATTCCCTGCATATTTTCAGGCCACAATGCTCTGAAAATAGAACTCAATCACAACAGGAAAGTTGGAAAGAACTCAAATACATGGAAGCTAAAGAGCATCTTACTAAAGAATGAACCAGGAAATTAAAGAAGAATTGAAAAAATCCAAGGAAAAAAATGAAAATGAAAACACAACTGTTCAAAACCTATGGGACACAGCAAAGGCAGTCCTGAGAGGAAAGTCTATAGAAATACAACCCTTTCTCAAGAAACAAGAAAGGTCTCAAGTATGAAACATAATCCTACAATTAAAGGAGCTAGAGGAAGAACAGCAAGTACAGCCTAAACCCAGCAGGAGAAGAGAAATTATAAAGAGCAGAAATCAAGGAAATAGAAACCAAAAGGACAAATCAATGAAACTAAGAGCTGGTTCATTGAAAAAATTAATAAGATTGATAAACACCTGGCCAGAGTTATCAAAAAGAAAAGACAAAGGACCCAAATAAATAAAATCATGAATGAAAGAGGAGAAATCACAACCAACACCAAAGAAATACAAACAATTATAAGAACATATTATGAGCAACTATACACCAGAAAATCTGACAATCTGGAAAAAATGGATACATTCCTAGAGACATATAAACTACCAAAACTGAACCAGGAGAAATAGAAGACCTGAACAGACCCATAACCAGTAAGGAGATTGAAGCAGTCATCAAAAATCTCCCAACAAACAAGACTCAGGGGCAGATGGATTTCCAGGTGAATTTTACCAAACATTTAAAGAATTAATACCTATTCTCCTTAAATGTTCCAAAAGATAGAAATGGAGGAAAACTTCCAGACTCATTTTATGAGGCCAGCATGACTGTGATCCCAAAACCATACAAAGACCCCATAAAAAAGGAGAATTACAGACCAATATCCTTGATGAACATGGATGCAAAAATTCTCAGCAAAATACTAGCCAATAGGATCCAACAGTACATGAAAAGGATTATTCTCTGCAACCAAGTGGGATTTATTCCTGGGCTGCAAGTTTGGTTCAACATCCACAAATCAATCAATGTGATACAACACATTAATAAAAGAAAGAACAAGAACCATATGATACCCTCAATAGATGCTGAAAAAGCACCTGACAAAGTGCAGCATCCTTTCTTGATCAAAATTCTTCAGTGTAGGCATGGAGGGAATATACCTCAATATCATCAAAGCCATATATGAGAAACCCAAATGAATATCATTCTCAGTGGGGAAAAACTGAGAGCTTTTCCCCTAACGTCAGGAACACGGCAGGCATGTCCACTATCATCACTGCTATTCAACATAGTATTAGAAGTCCTAGCCTCAGCAATCGGACAACAAAAAGAAATAAAGGGCATCCAAATCAACAAAGAAGTCAAACTCTCACCCTTTGCAAATGATATGATACTTTATGTGGAAAACCGAGAAGACTCTACTCCAAAACTCCTAGAACTCATACAGAAATTCAGTAAAGTGTCAGGATATAAAATCAATGCACAGAAATCAGTTGCATTTCTATACATCAACAAAAACACAGAAGAAAGAGAAATTAAGGAGTCAATCTCATGTACATTTGCACCCAAAACCATAAGATACTTAGGAACAAACCTAGCCAAAGAGGCAAAGAATCTGTACTCAGAAACCTATAAAGTCTGAAAGAAATTGAGGAAGACATAAAGAAATGGAAAAACAACATCTGTACACCAATGTTTATAGCAGCAATGGCCACGGTCGCCAAACTGTGGAAAGAACCAAGATGCCCTTCAACGGATGAATGGATAAGGAAGATGTGGTCCATATACACTATGGAGTATTATGCCTCCATCAGAAAGGATGAATACCCAACTTTTGTAGCAACATGGACGGGACTGGAAGAGATTATGCTGAGTGAAATAAGTCAAGCAGAGAGAGTCAATTATCATATAGTTTCACTTATTTGTGGAGCATAACAAATAGCATGGAGGACATGGGGAGTTAGAGAGGAGAAGGGAGTTGGGGGAAATTGGAAGGGGAGGTGAATCATGAGAGACATGGACTCTGAAAAATAATCTGAGGGGTTTGAAGTGGCGGGAGGTGGGAGGTTGGGGTACCAGGTGGTGGGTATTATAGAAGGCATGGATTGCATGAAGCACTGGGTGTGGTGAAAAAATAATGAATACTGTTATGCTGAAAATAAATAAAAAATAAATTTAAAAAAAGAAAGAAAGAAAAACGTCCCATGCTCATGGATGGGAAGAACAAATATTGTGAAAATGTCTATGCTACCTAAGCAATCTACATGTTTAATGGACTCCTTATCAAAATACCACCAATTTTTATCAAAGAAATGGAACAAATATTCCTAAATTGATATGGAACCAGAAAAGACCCCAAATAGGCAGAGGAATGTTGAAAAAGAAAACCAAAGTTGGTGGCATCACAATTCCAGACTTCAAGCTCTATTAAAAAGCTCTAATCATCAAGACAGTAGGGTACTGGCACAAAAACAGATACATAGATCAATGGAAGAGAATAGAGAGCCCAGAAATGAACCCTCAACTCTGTGGTCAACTACTCTTTGACAAAGCAGGAAAGAATGTCCAATGGAATAAAAGACAGTCTATTCAACAAATGGTGTTGGGAAAATTGGACAGCCACATGCAGAAGAATGAAACTGAACTATTTCCTTATACCACACACAAAAATGGACTCAAAATGGATGAAAGACCTCAATGTGAGACAGGAATCCATCAAAATCCTTGAAGAGAACACAGGCAGCTGCCTCTTTGACCTCAGCCTCACCAACTTCTTCCTAGAAACATCGCCAAAGGCAAGGGAAGCAAGGGCAAAAATGGAACTATTCATTGAGATCAAAAGCTTTTGCACAGCAAAGGAAACAATCAACAAAATCAAAAGACAACTGACAGAATGGGAGAAGATATTTGCAAATGACATATCAGATAAAGGGCTAGTATCCAAAATCTATAAAGAACGTATCAAACTCAACACCCAAAGAACAAAGAATCCAATCAAGAAATGGGCAGAAGACATGAATAGACATTCTGGCAAAGAAGACATCTAACTGGCCAACAGACACATGAAAAAGTGCTCCACATCACTCGGCATCAGGGAAATACAAATCAAAACCACAGTGAGATACCATCTCACACCAGTCAGAATGGTTAAAATTAACAGGTCAGGAAATGACAGGTGTTGGCAAGGATGCAGAGAAAGGCAAACCCTCTGGTGCAGCCACTCTGGAAAACAGTATGGAGGTTCCTCAAAAACTTGAAAATAGAGCTACCCTATGACCCAGCAATCACACTACTGGGTATTTACCCTAAAGATACAAAATGTAGGGGAATGTGCACTCGAATGTTTATAGCAGCATTGTCCACAATAGCCAAACTATTTAAAGAACCTAGATGTCCATCAACAGATGAATAGATAAAGAAGATGTGGTGTGTGTATGTATATATATATATGCATATATATACACATGTACATGTATGTGTATATATGCATATATATAATAGATAATAGATAAAGATGTGGTGTATGTGTATGTATATATATACACATACATGTATGTACACACACACACACACACACACATATATATACAATAGAATACTATGCAGCCATCAAAAAAGAAATTTTGCCATTGGCAATGAAGTCCATGGAACTAAAGTGTGTAATTCTAAGTGAAATAATTCAATCAGAGAAAGACAATTATCATATGGTCTCTGATACCAGGTATTTGAGAGGCAGGGCAGAGGGTCGTGGTGGGTAGGGAGGGAAAAAAATGAAAGAAGATGGGATCTGGAGGAAGACAAACCATAAGCACCTCTTAATCTCTAGAAACAAAGAGGGTCGGGGTGGGGGGAAAGGGAGAGGGTAGCTGGGTTATGGACATTGGGGAGGGTATGTGTTATGGTGAGTGCTATGAAGTGCGTAAGCCTGATGATTCACAGACCTGTACCCCTGGAGCAAATAATATATGTTAATAAAAAATAAAATTAAATAAATAAATAAGATTTTCTTAAGATCTCAATATCACACCTACCTTGTGCCAGAAACTGTTCGAGGCACAGGGGATGTAGCCATGAACCAGACAGACAGGGCTGCGCTCTCACAAAGCTTACATTCCAGGGTAAGGTACATTCAGGCATAAACAAACAGGAAAATATCAAGAAATGATAAGAGGGCTTTTTTAGACTAGCAGGTTAGTAAAAGCCTCTTGGAAGATGTTACACTTCACCTGAGACCTGTAGAAAGCATGTGAAAAATCTAGGGCAATGTTTCTAGGCAACCACATCAATTAAGAGACTTAACAGCAGTAAAAATTTATTGTATTTCAGGGGCACCTGGGTGGCTCAGTGGGTTAAAGCCTCTGCCTTCGGCTCAGGTCACGATCTCAGGGTCCTGGGATGGAGCCCGTATCAGGCTCTCTGCTGGGCGGAGATCAAACAGCGAGCTGCTGAATGGCAAAACTATGACTGACACACAGGTCATTCTACTCTTCAACCCATCCCTACATGAACTCACCTCCTTACCTCCTCACTCTCTCTATTCAACGTCTCGACTCCCACTCCCTCTCATCCTCGTAGTGCCTGGTTTCACGTTCTACAACCTTCATCATATCCTTGGCTTCACACTCTATATTCCCTGCACAGGTCCCCAAATCACTCAAGTGGACTGGAATCCCTACACAATCATTGAGTTGTCCTCTATATCTGCTGACACAGCACGTCATTAACTGGATCAGTCATTCTCCCTTTCTTCTGCTCAACTTCATTCATTCACTAACTATAAAACATCTTCTGGGGAAAATACATTTAAAAACAAATGAAGGGACCAACATCCATAGAGAAGACACCTTTTAAGACTTCCTCCCATCAGAAAGAACTGTTAAGATCTTGACATCTTTTTCATCCTAACACCATTACTTTACATTTCAAAATTCCTTAGGCAATTGAATCTGCCACACTTTGTCCCTCACAGCTTAAAGTAAATGGAGTCCTGCAGAATCATAGAGAAGGTACTGAGGCTGTCCCATATTGAAAAAAGAATAAGAATTCTACCTATTCATACCACATTTACCACATTAAGCTGGCCACGATCCTGAACAAGTTTTACAGGACTGTTCTACCTTGGTAAAGAAAAATCTGTCATTAAACCTCCTTTTCTAGCAGGAAAACCTCTACGGATAAACATGACCTTAATTATTACATAATACTTATGATTCAAAGATTTCTGCTTTGCAGCAACCATGTCTTGGCTTCTATTCCAAAGTAATTAGAAATAAACTTCAACCGATAAACATTTTACTTATAAACACTGAAAAAAATCAGTAGAGCTGTTATGTAATTTTAAAATCTCTACTTTTATTTGTTTAGCAAAGGAAAAACATATTATCAAATCCTTTTCTTCATGGCAATTTTTTAACTTAATGAAACATACACATTTCACATTCCTCTAAACTATCATTAATCGTAGTCAAATCATATTGAGGTTTATTTTATGTACTGAACGCAGAAGAAAAAAATACTTGCATTATACTCAGAATAATTTTGCCAGTCCATCTGAATCAAAATCAGACAGGAGGAAACTGGGTATCAAATGCCAGAAGGTAAGACCAGACAACACAGAGAGACAGAATTTCAAAAGCATGTTTAGGATAATACATCAAACATATTTCTTACCATTAACTACTGACCCAGTCAATCATTTCACTCAGAAAGTGGTTATAAATAGCTAAAAGGAAAAAAATGTGATGAGTAAGTGGAAATAGAGAAAAGTAGCATTTAACGACCTGGTTTACTTATTTAGTCCCATGATGTCTTCAGTTTCAAATGTTTTCTTCAATATGTTTTTGCATTTTAAATAACTTCATGCTTTAAAATATTTGTATTTGGGGCACCTGGGTGGCTCAATCAGTTAAGTGTCCGACACAGTTTCACTCAGGTCATGACCTCAGGGTCCTGGGATCAAGCCTCACCTTGGGCTCTGCACTCAGGGAGTCTGCTGGAGATTCCCCCTTTACCTCTCTGCCCCCAACTCATACACATTCTCTCTCTTTCTCTCTCAAATAAACAAATAAATCTTTAAAATATTTGTTTTTAGGGGCACCTGGGTGGCTCCGTGGGCTAAAGCCTCTGCCTTCAGCTCAGGTTATGATCCCAGGGTCCTGGGATGGAGCCCCGCAATGGGCTCTCTGCTCGAGCAGAGAGCCTGCTTCCCCCCTCCCCCGCACCCCAGCCTGCCTCTCTGCCTGCTTGTGATCTCTATCAAATAAATAAATAAAATATTAAAATATTTGTTTTTAAAAACAAATGAATACACAAACAAAAAGCAAAATCAGACCTCCAAATACAGAGAACAAACCAAGGGTCGCCAGAGAGAAGGGGTATAGGGGGTGGGCAAAATGAGTGAAGGGGAGTGGGAGATACAGGATTCCAGCTATGGAATGAGGAAGTCACAGGAATAGAAGGCACAGCATAGTCAGTGATTATGGTGACAGATGGCAGCTACACTTGTGTTGGGCACAGGCTGCGAACAGAGAAGTCGAATCACCTGCTGTACACCTGAAACCAATGGAATGTTGTATGTCAACTATACTCAAATTTTTTTTTAATTTCTGTTTTAATACATTGTGCTGCAACACTAGTTTTATTTTTTTTATTTTTAATTTTTATTTTTTATTTTCAGCAACCCTAGTTTTAAAAAGAAGTTATGAGAAATGAAAGTTGCTTTTGTTTATTGCTTCCTTCATGCATTCAGCACAAATATTTAATAAGCCCTTATTATATGCAAAGCACTTTGTCAGGTGCAGTCACAGATCCCAAAGTCATCAAAGGGGGGTTTTGTGTCTCAAGAAAGTTAAAATCTATAATTTAAAAACAGAAATAATCAGTCCGACAAGATACTTTTAAAATGATATCAAATTGAGATAAAAAATGACATTTGAGCTGACCCTTTGATAAAGAGAATGTAGTCATGTAAAAACAGTGAAAAGGGTCTTCCACATGAAAGAAATACTATAGGCAAAGTCACGACAGAGATGGGAAAGTATTGGTTCTGAATGAATGAATGAATGAACAAATAAATGAGTGAATGAATGAAAAATAAAAACAGGGGGTCGCCTCGGTGGCTCAGTGGGTTAAAGCCTCTGCCTTCGGCTTAGGTCATGATCCCAGAGTTCTGGGATCGAGCCCCGCATCAGGCACTCTGCTCAGCAGGGAGCCTGCTTCCTTTCCTCTCTTTCTGCCTGCCTCTCTGACTAATTGTGATCTCTATCTGTCAAATAAATAAAATCTTTAAAAAAAAATAAAAAATAAAAACAGGGCATTAGATTGGATGAACAGAAAGGAGATCATAATGATCATTAAGATGCAATACAGTAAAGCAGTAAAAACAAAAGCAAGATTAAAGGGAGCTAAGGAATGAATGAAAAGAACACAGGAGCCACAAGAGTACTTTTGAGGCTTGTGTAAAGGAAAAGAGAAGGGGGGCGCCTGGGTGGCTCAGTGGGTTAAAGCCTCTGCCTTTGGTTCGGGTCATGATCTCAGGGTCCTGGGATCAAGTCCTGCATCGGGCTCTCTGCTCAGCAGGGAGTCTGCTTGCCTCTCTCTCTGCCTACTTGTGATCTCTGAGTGTCAAATAAATAAAATCTTTAAAAGAAAGGAAAAGAAAAGGGAAGGAGAGAGAGTGGACCACAGCTCACACATGTTAAGCAGGAAGATAAAACCCTAAAGTGCATTTAATTATGCAAGCAAAAGGGATAATTATAGGTGTGGAGTCTTAAGCAAGATAGACAAGGATAAGAAAGGAAGTACGAGTGAAGGAGTTATGATTAAAATATCATCTCTCAGTGCCGTCTACCCTAAATAACGGCTAAGCTGCAGTCATTGCCTCTTCTGGCTCCGTCCATTAGGATGCAGGCTTCATGAGGGAAAGGACTGATGTAATTTGTTTGCTTCTCTCCCCAACAGCAGAAACACTGCCTGAGAGATACCGTAGGCCCTCAGTAATTACTGAACTCCTAAAAAATGAATAAATGACACAGTTTTCCTCTAATTTGGGAGAAGAATCTTTTTAAGATTCTTAAATTTATAATTTTATAATTTTTTTAAGATTTTAGAGAGGTAGGGGCATATGGAGAGGCAGAGGGAGCAGGAGAAAGTGAAAAAGAAAATTTGGAGGCAATCCCCACAGAAAAACAGAATAGTAGAAGACATCTTCACAGAATGTGAAGAACAGGTTGAGATTTGCCTCGTTGTCCCTCTAAATACTAACTCTGCCCACCGGAGTCACACACAAGTCCATTCACTCTTTTTTACCATGTACCAAGTGGATAAGCAGAAAGGCCCAGCTAGAGATCCACGTCAGGGCCCGAGGCCTCATCTTCAGGGTAAAGTAAACAACAAAAGTGGCCCAGAGAGAAAAAGGGAATCTTAGGAGTCAAGACCTCACTGGGCGAAAAGTGAGTAGATGATGCTCGTGACTTACGAATGGGTGGAAAGAGGAAACTACAACTCTTCCCTTAAGTCAGAATAGCCTGGGGTGGGAGAGAGGTGAGTCTGTAACAGGGGTACCGATAGGTCCTAGGAGGGAATTCAGAGGCTAAGAAGTTGACTAAAGGCCGACTCCCACTGACCTGGTTGATGTCTCTCAGTGTTCCACAGAGCCTAGGACACCTGGGTGGCTCAGTCGGTTAAGTGTCTGCCTCTGGCTCAGGTCATGATCTTGGGTCCTGGGATCGAGCCCCTTCACCAGGCTTTCTGATCAGTGGGGAATCTGCTTCTCCCTCTCCCTCTGCCCCTCCTTCCCCACCACTCCCCACTCATGCCCTCTCTTTAACGCTCACTCTCTCAAAGAAATAAATACAATCTTTTAAAAAGAGAGAAATTAAGGAATCGATCCCATCTACAACTGCACCAAAAACTATAAGATACCTAGGAATAAACCTAACTAAAGACATGAAAGACCTGTACTTTGAGAACTATAAAACACTGATGAAAGAAACTAAACATGACACAAAGAAATGAAAAGACACTGGAAGAACAAATATTGTTAAAATGTATATACTATCCAAAGCAATACTCAGATTTAATGCAATTCCTATCAAAATATCAGCAGCATTTTTCACAGAGCCACAACAACCCTAACATTTGCATGGAAACACAAAAGACCCTGAGTAGCCAAAACAACCTTGAAAAAGAAAAGCAAAGCTGGAGGCATCACAATTCTGGAGTTCAACGTATATTATAAAGCTCTGGTGAGCAAAACAGGATGGCGCCAGCACAAAAACAGACACACAGATCAATGGAACAAAATAGAAAACCCAGAAATAAACCCACAACTATATAACTAATCTTGCACAAAGCAGGAAAGAATATCCAATGGGAAAAAGACAGTCTCTTCAACATGTAAGAGTGTTGGGAAAAGTGAAACAACATGCAAAAGAATGAAAGTGGACCACTTTCTTATACCACACACAAAAATAAATTCAAAATGGATTAAAGCCCTAAATATGAGGCCTGAACCATAAAATTCCTAGAGAACACAGGTAGTACTCTTTGACAACAACTGTAACAACTGCTTTCTAGGTATGTCTCCTGAGTCAAGGGAAACAAAATAAAAAATAAACTATTGGACCTACATTAAAATAAAAAGCTTCTGCAAGCGAAGGAAACAATCAACAAAACTAAAAGGCAACTTATGGGGACGCCTGGGTGGCTCAGTGGGTTAAGCAGCTGCCTTTGGCTCAGGTCATGATCCCAGTGTCCTGGGATCGAGTCCCACATCGGGCTCCTTGCTTGGAAGGGAGCCTGCTTCTCCCTCTGCCTCTGCCTGCTGCTCTGTCTGCCTGTGCTTGCACTCTCTCTATCTCTAACAAATAAATAAATAAAATCTTTTAAAAATTTTTTAAAAATAAATAAAAGGCAACTTGTGGAATGGGAGAAGATATTCGCAAATGATGCCTCTGATAAAGGCTTGGGATCCAAAACATATAAGAATGTATCAAACTCAATACCCAAAATACAAATAATTCCATTTTTAAAATAGGCAGAAGATATGAACAGACATTTTTCCAAAGAAGACAGAGGCCAACAGACACATGAAAAGATGCTCAACATCATTGATAATCAGGGAAATACAAATCAGAACTACAAGACATCACCTCACACCTGTCAGAATATCAACAACACAAGCTACAAGTGAGGTTGGTGAGGTTGTGGAGAAGGGAGAACCCTCCTGCACTGTTGGTGGGAATGCAAACTGGTGCAGCCACTCTGGAAAACAGTATAGAAGATTCCATCCAACAAATGGACTACTTGGTATCTACCCAAAGAACACACAAAAACAGTAATTAGAGGGGATAAACATATCCCGATGTTTATAGCAGCATTATCTACAATAGTCAAATTATGGAAACAGCCCAAGTTCTGACAACAGATGAATGGATCAAGAAAATGTGGTACACACACACACACAGGTGCGTGTGCATACACATGCTGGAATGTTACTCAGCCATAGAAAAGAACGTAATCTTGCCATTTGTAGTAACAGGGATGGAGCTAGAGAGTGTAATGCAAAGTGAAATAAGTCCGTCAGTCCACAGGATTTCACTCATATGTGGAATTTAAGAAACAAAACAAATGAGCAAAGGGGAAAAAAAGAGAGAAAGAGAGAAGCAAACCAAGAAACAGACTCTTAACTATAGAGAAGAGACTGATGGTTGCCAGAGGAGAGGCAGGCAGGGGCTGGGGGACAGAGGTGATGGAGACGAAGGAGGGCATCTGTGATGAGCACAGGCGGTTGTGTGGAAGTGCTGAATCACTATACTCTACACCAGAAACCAATATTACACTGTATGTTAACGAGCTGGAATTTAAATTAAAAAGCTAATTAATTAATTAAAGTTAAGCTCAGAGAGACATGCCGTCACTGGCCTTGACGACCCAGTCTGCATGAGCCCAGCAGCCACAGGAACACTATTCTGCCAACAACCTGAAAGGGCCTGAGAGAGGACTCTGAGCCCCAGGGGAGAGCCACAGACCTGCAGACACCTTGACTGTGGGCCTTTAAGACCTGAGCACATGATCCAGCCTTTCCTGGACTCTTCTCCCACAGAAACTATGAGATGATAACTTTGTGTTATTTCAAGCCACACTCATGTTAATTTACTGTCGCAATAGAGAATTAATACAGGCTGAAGCCATCAAAGTAGATGACTATGCTGGGTACTGAGAGGAAAAGCAGAGGACAAGGGCACAGCACTGGAGTCACCCAAGGAGGGGACAAAAAAAGAACAGAACTGTAAGGAATCTAAGGGTAGTAAGTAGAACAGAAAGTTGTGGTGTTTGGAGGCCAAAGGAGAAGCAAGTCAGAAGGAATCGTAGTGAACATGTGTCAAATAAGCCAAGGGAGGTCAAGAAGGAGGACAGTGAGAATCCCGGACTCAACGAAAAGGAATTAGCCTCCAAAGGCAGTATTTGTCGGAAGAGTGACGAGAGGGGGTATCATAACGCAAAGGATTAAGAAAAGTGGGTAGAAGGCAGAAAACTCAAATACAATAATATGTTAAGTTTGGCAGTAAGAAGGGGAAAGAGAACAATAGCTGGAATGTGAGTCAAATTACCAAAAATGGTGTCAAGTGAAGACTGTGCATGAGGTTACCTTTTCCAGGGTATATGGACTTTAATAGAAAGCTAATGAAGACACAAAAGCCTTAGAGCTAAAGGAATGAATCTCTCTTAGTGGAATTTCAGGCATTTCCCCCAAGTTCATGGGAGAAGGATTTTCTCATTGGGCCACTTTCCTAAAACCTTTAAGTCGCAGAGCTCTGTAAAACAACCCTGCACACAACAACTTATCAGCTAAGCTCTGACATGAGAACAGAAACGAATGTGTACACTCTGCCTACATCTGATCCATCACACTGATGAAAATGCTAGACTGTAAAGGTGATTCAGATGATGATTTTTGCCCGGCCCTGTCGCGTGGCACTGCTCTCCAGGCTTCTGCGGAACAGTTCCCAGAACAACAGACTCACCAGCATGCCGCACCTGATTAAGTTCTTCAGCGATGACTCTCCTTAAAGCGTCCTCGTGGGAGTTCAAGGGAAAGCGCAAAGCCCAGCGTGAATTAGGACAAGAAATCATGTCAGTGACCAAATGATTCAGCAGGTAAAATATGTGTTATGTCATTACACTTCAAGCAAAAATGCATGCCATGAAGGCTTGCCGTGTTAGTTCACAAAACCAACTCGGTGATTAAGAAACAACAACAGCAAACTCTAAGAACACCAAAAGAGACAAAAACAACACATTCAGTAATTTTATATATTAACTCCGTTTACTCGGAAACTTTAATCTTGTATTTAACATTTCATGGTTTCATTTGGCAAATATTTCTTGAGTGACTATGCCGCAGGCAGCAGGCTGATGCTGGAAACACAGCAGTGAGTGAAGGATTCTCTGCCCTCAGGGGACATGGAATCTAGTGAGAAGGCTTGTTAAACACATGAAGCTTCGTGAGGACTTTGGGGGCAGAGATCTGACCAGAAGCAGGTCTGGGGGTAGGGGGACAGCAATGTGACCGGAAGCAGGCCTCGGGGACTGGTCTCTAAGTCGACTTTGGATGATAAGCACATTCTTTTCACACTTCCCTGCTCCCCTCCTGACACCAACACACAAAATGCTTTTGGCAAATCCATCTGCCACGTTATAGCCATCTTTACGAATTTGAGAGTCACCTCCCGGGGAACAGAAACAAGGAGAATACACTGCCACCTATATGATCTCTTCTCTGTTCTTACGAACCTCTTTCCAGAGAGCAAAATCAAGGAAACTGATTTCAGAGCTTCGCTAACTTACATCACAGTCAGAACTCATCAACAACAGGCCTCGTGGCACAGGCTGGATGGGTTTTCAGATCCAAGCTGCCAATTGTGGACAGGTTTGGACTTTTCAACATCATCTCTAAAAGACCTCAAAGGTACACCGACATAATTGGCCTTTGATGATACACTGTATCATATATCCATATTCTCATATGCCCCTCATTTGGGGCATTTGCATACGATCTGCATTCTAACGTATCCACAAATCTGTTTTTATATGCTGGAAGACTGTAACATGATAGAACCCGTAAGGAGCCACTCTGCTTTGTTGTGTCAATTCTTATATTCCTCAGACAATGATCATTTTTAGCCACATCCGCCACCTACTCCTTAACCACAATTGAAGGGCGAGACAGTTCTGAAGAGCACAGAGTCTTTGAATCTTTCTGACATCCTCAGCAGTCTGGTGGAAAGAAATTTGGATCCTGAGTCTCAGCTTGGCTCTTCACAACAAAGTTCTGAACCCTGACTCAAGTTTGCAAAACATCACCAACTTTCTCACAGCTCTTGTTTGTATGATTTCAGAAGAACATGGTAAAAGCACTTTGGACATACTCAAAAGGAAGCATCGTGAAAAATCACCCTTTAAAAAAACCTGTTGTCCATACCAATACAGACCAAACGGCTAACACGGGGTTTACTACGTAACAATTTAGTAATTTCTATGAGTTGGATTGGTGCTTTCCATCCTTCATGGATACCAAAAATCCATCTAGGAAAAACAATTCCCACAGATGGCAAAACAGGTTAATCAGCTTTAGAAATTCCAAGTATATTGATTGTTTTTATTAATGAAAGAAGTTCCTGAACTGCAAATCTTTTTAAGTTTTATAAATTTCAAAACACACATTAAAACACTCTTGGTTCAGAAGGACCATAGAGGAAGGGAGAGAAATCTAAAGATGGAGAAATCAGAGAGGGAAGGAGATGAACCATAAGAGACTATGGATCCCGGGAACCAATCTGAAGGTCTCAGAAGGGTGAGGAGTGGGGAGTGGGGAGTGCGGGGGGGGGGGGATTGAGGAGTTTATGCTGTGATGAGCACTGGGTGTTATACTTAACTATTGAGTCACTGAACACTACATCAAAAACTATGTACTATACAGTGGCTAACTGAACAACTGAACATAAATTTTTAAAAAATTTTTTTAAAAAAGAATCTACAAGCCAATTCCTTGCATGGAATTAGATGGAATCTACAAGCCAACTCCTCGGATGGAATTGGTTCCTAAACCCCAAGGATTACTGGCTACCACCAGAAGCTGAGGAGAGTCAAGGAAGGATTCTACCAGAGAGCATGACCTTGTTGACATCCAGATTTTAGACTTTTGGTTTCCAGAACTGTAACAGAATAAACTTCTGTTGTTTTAAGCTTAAAAAAAAAAAAACAAAAATAAAAATAAAAATAATTAAAAATAAAACACTGTTGGTTCAGAAAAATACCAGTGGAACCGCTGATTAAAAAACAATATTTTCACCTGAAATGAATATAACACTGTAGGTTAATTATACTGGAATTAAATTTGTTTTAAAAAATCAATGTTTGAATCAAACCACTTGAATAAAACCATTGATTAAATCTGCAGTTAGACTATAAAGTTGCAAAAAATGATTTCTGATAAGATTTCTAAGACAAGTTACCAGCGATTCATTGCCAGGAGTTGCAAACATGATCATGGTTCAGTTCACGACTGTATTGTCTGGGCTATGTAGTATTTCCAAAATTGAAAAGTTTTATATAAAAATTCAAATTTCTTACTTCAAAAAATTGGGAATCTGGCCACACTGGGCGATGGCATGGTAAAACTGTTAATACCTCCTCCAAACATGTTCAGTCACAATCTCAATAGAGGCTTAAAATTAGCTATGTGGGAAAAATGTACACAAATGAGAATTGTCAAATGCTACAAATCACAGCTCTTTTCTTCTCAAAGAAAGCACAAGCATATGCCACATTTGGGACCGCAGTCTCACACGGCATCAATGTTGGAGTGAATGGTGACAATGCCCTCCTTAGCCCATCTCCACCACCATTGCCCACTGTTTCTCTGGCTCAGTTCACTCATCTTAATGACCCGTCTGACATATTTTAGTATTTAACTTTGCAACTCCTGGTTTACAGTCATACTCTTTTCAAAATAATACTTAGATGGGGAAAAAAAAAAAAAAAAAACCTCTCAGATGATAACAAAGGAAAAAATTTTTTAAAAAACCTAAACCACTATGCTTGTTTAAGAGTTAAAAACAAAGACCAGGCTTAAATGGAATACTGTTGGACAAACTGAAATACCATCTTTAGATTCCTTCTTCTCTCTTTTCTAATCATGGTGTTATTTAGGCAAACAAGAACACTGTGATGATTTTTAAGTCATAAATGGAATAGCTGGCAAAAATAGATAGTTTTGAAATGATAAGAGTATTGTTTAGTTTTATACTCCCAGAAACAAAAAATGAAAAACTGAGAATTTTTATTTTTTATTTCTGAGGGAAAATATCATCACTGCTTCATAAAACTATGAAGCCTTTCAGTTTGTCTGCAGACAAATGGCTATTTGACGGAAATTTTGAAAACCTGGGAAGAAAAAATCTGACACAAGACAAACCTCTGATTAAATGACTCTCGATAAGAATGTCTGAACATGAAATCAGATATGATAGTGGTCAGGAAAACTCCCTTTCATGTCACATCATGTGGATTCACACGCAGATGACTGTTGCTTAGCCTCCCCTAATACATAGGTCTGTGCTGCCAAACACAATAATGCTTTCATTTATCCCTCCTTTCCCTTGGGGCATAAGCATCACAGTCTCACCCACCAGAAGAAAAGCATTTTTCCAGAAACCACTACCACAGCCCCAAGAACAAAGACAGAGGACAAAATTTGGGAAGGAACACAGACCAATGGAAGTTCCTAAAACAGTTCCCACTGTTGGGTTTTGTATTTCTGGATACTGTCCTAGCAATAATCACCATCAGCATAAGGAAGGGGCAATGCGGGCATTTATCAAGAGACTCACCTCAATGCACCACTTTTAAAATTCGATCTCCTCTCCACTACTTCCCACTAAACTTGTTTTCAGTTTCAGACCTACTGTAGCATAATCACCAGCCTTTTCTTTTATGTTTTTGAGATGCCCCGAAATAGCAACTATTTGGAATTCTATCCTAGCCCCCAAATTATAATAAGCTCAATTTTACTTTAACAACAAATCAAGGATAGTAAAGCAATAGGAAGAAAGGAAAGAAATAGAAAGGAAGGAAAGGTTGGAGGGGCAGAGGGCAAGAGCAAAGAAAGGTCATAAGCGTGTTTTGAGGTAACATGAGAGAAAGGGACCAAGATTAAAAAAAGAAGAAGAAGAAGAAGATGGAAAGCAACAGATTGCTCAATATAAATTTTGAGATGGGGTAGAATCCAAATACTATTACTGATTGCAGTGAAAAACATTTTGCTTCTGATTTTCTACTTCAGATCCCATACATGGGACATTCTCCAGTATACATGGGAAAGAAAGCTCAGGAAATGATCTTTAAAAAAAGTTTGTTGATAGTGCCAAAAACAAAAACAAAGCAAAACAGTAGCAAAACGAGCACGAATTTTACCTATATTCAGTAGTTTTTACTAACTGTACTAATAAATGCAGAGCTTTGTTTTAGTATATTCTCACTGATTTAATGCTAAAGGCCCGGGCCTCAGTTACCACAAGATTAACAGAGTTCTTTTCTTTTTATTTTTAATTCCAGTATAGTTAACATGCAGTGTTGTATTATTTTCAGGTGTCCTGAGTTCTTTCAGTAAAAGAACTCACGGTGAGCTCTAGTATTTCTACTCAAAATTCTGAGGTTTATACTGCAGCTAACTGGTAAGGAAGTTATTTCCTGGACTTAGAACAAGTGAACTCAGCCCTCTGCCTAGCTTAAGCTCCCTCCAGCCTCCACGGGTCTCACCTGCATAATGACAATAAGCAATATGTCATCAGTGTTTTTAGTTTAACTTTGGTTGAGGCATTGTAGCATGCACATTCCCTAACATTAAAAAAAAAAAAGGCAGTAGCAAAAAATGACTTTTACTTTTTAATGTTTATATTCTAATCAACTGCAAGACTTAATCAAAAGTAAGGGCTCGGGTGCCTGGGTGGCTCAGTGGGTTAAGCCGCTGCCTTCGGCTCAGGTCATGATCTCAGGGTCCTGGGATCGAGTCCCACATCGGGCTCTCTGCTCAGCAGGGGCCTGCTTCCTTCCCTTCCCCTCTCTCTGCCTGCCTCTCTGCCTACTGTGATCTCTCTCTGTCAAATAAATAAATAAAATCTTTAAAAAAAAAAAAAGTAAAGGCTCTGGGTAAAATATCAGTCTCTGCTGCAACTAGTGTGCTTCTATGTGAGGAATATGCAAAGCTAAGGAAGGCCGTGATAAGGTGAGAGTGTGCAGAAGAGGGGTCGAGGATAATGGTAATATAATAATAAAAGTTAACATTTATTTAGTGTCGCCTATGTAACAGGCTCTGTGGTAAGTACTTGATGTACATTAATGCATTTTAATCTTCACAGCCACCACAGGAGACAAACACTTGTTAGCCCATTTCCTAGATGAGAACACTGAGGCTGAGAACCATTTTTACGACTTAGTAGCTCATTGAGGAGTCAAATCTCAGCACTCTGACTGGAGAGTCCATGCTCTGAACCACTACTGCATAGTCTAAATAGGAAGGTTACCAGCTGGAGAGAGGTTAATTCAACAATGAGTTGAAAATTAAGCTCTTTTAAAAAAAAAAGAAAAAAACCGAAATTTTACCTTATAAGGAAAAAAAATACATTTTGCTTTCAGATTAAAACGTTCTACCTAACAAACACAGTATAAATTTTAATACATATTTGGCAACAGGTAACAAGTGCAATTACAAACATTAGAAATGCATATTAAAAAAACCAGAAAGATGGGAGCACAAGATTTCAACCACCAGAGAGAGTGGATCTCTAGTGCAGTTCCTGAGCCCACAGCGCCATCCAGTGATAAGGTAGGTGAAGCATGTGTCCATCGTCTTCTGCAAGTTACCATAATCTTTTGATAACTAACCCAGACTTTTCACACAAAAGAGGCAACCTACATGAGTAATGCCTATCTTTTAATTTACTACAACTTTTGCCAAATGACCCTTACATTTAAATTCCCCCCACTCATTTCCGAATTAAACATAATACGACTTTGACAAGAACAACCCAAACTATTAAACTGAGGGGTAAGAAAGGTTGCTGGTAATGTAGCAGAGTACTTCATTTTCCTCAAGAAATCATTCAACCTATCGATTAATAGCATCTTTCACTGAGTGACATTACAATACCGTCACCATAGGGAGTACATCAGTGCTTTTTAATAAAACTTTTCAGGGGCACCTGGGTGGCTCAGTGGGTTAAGCCTCTGCCTTTGGCTCAGGTCATGATCTCAGGATCCTGGGATGGAGCCCTGCATCAGCAGGGAGCCTGCTTCCCCTGTCTCTCTCTGCCTGCCTCTCTGCCTGCCTCTCTGCCTGCTTGTGATCTCTGTATGTCAAATAAATAAATAAAATCTTTAAAAAGAAAAAAAAAACTTTTCAATTCATGGATAGTAGAGTTCAAAAAAGTAGTCAGTGACGAAAGCTGAATTATCCACTTCAAATAGCAACGCAAATTGTGGGGAGGCCTCCCTCAGCAGGACCTGCCCTGTGGACCTCCACAATGACACAGATGTAGCACCAGGTGGTGGAAGAGAGTCAGAGGAGTAGGGAAAGGAGCTGAGCAAGCGCCAAACAAGGCAAAATGCATCGACAGACCGACACAGATAATAATTAAAAAAAAAAAAAAAAATTCTCACACTGGGAATGTTTACCATATGACTTAACTGAATTCTAAGGTTTCGTTGTCATCAAAAACTGTAATATTACATAGCAGGTTATATCTTAAGACAAAATAATTATATATGTCCCTGGAAGACATTCAAGAAAAATTCATTAGTGAGTTCTTTTCATAAAACCTTTTTTTTCCTGAAATATTCACCACTTTTCAAAGTAGTTATTGCTAAAGAGTGGAATTTCAAAAAAAACTTTCACTTACTAAGTTACACATTTGTATATTTTTAACATTCTTTTTTTATGAACATGTATTTCTTTTGTTGAAAGTGCAGCAAAAGTCCTGTGCTCACTCTACTACGGTCATCAGGAAGAAACACTGACTAAGACATCTGCCTCTCTCCTCTACATATCCCTTGTACATTTCAATCATTATGCAATTGAGATTTTCACATATACTTCTAAAACACAGCTTTTTGCTTAAAATAACAAGGAACGACTTACAAATCCAATTATTTGGTCAAGTATATTTCCCAGTTACCAGCTAAGCCAGCTTTTTTAATTCTTTCATTTTTAAAATGCCATGATTGATAACACGCCATGGGTGTAAATGTGATTAAAAAGACAAGTATGTGAACTCTGGTCGCCAGTGTGTGAGAAGTGGAATCTGACTTGAGGTTCATGTCTGTGGTCCCTGGAATGTCCCTCTCTCCAGCTGGTTTCCTTTAAGTCAAGGGTTCAGGATGAAGAAGAGTTCCCACACTCCTAGAGACTACAAGTCACAGTGTCAGTCAGCTGCTGATTTTCAGCTGATCCACACTATCCTTGCCTAAAGTTGTGGTCAATTTACCTTATAGTCAGAAAACTGAGGTTCTTTCTAAGCCCCTCTATGTTCTTTTAGTTCCCCGTCTAGCTAAAGGTCCCATGGAAGCTTGTAGAATGAAGAGCTGAAGTACAGTGATGCCAACAACTAAACCCACAGGCCAGCCAAAAATGTTACATCAGGTATGACTTGAGTTTTGATTAAACAATTATGTGGCGGTGGGGCATCTGGGTGGCTCAGTCCATTCAGCATCCAGCTCTGGGTTTCCGCTAAGATCAGGACCCCAAGGTTATGAGATTGAGCCCAGTCACAGGGCCTTGCACTCAGCACAGAGTCTGATTGAGATGCTCTCCCTTTCCCTCTCCCTCCCCCTCTGCCTCTCTCCCTGTTCCTGCGTGCATTTGCTCCCTCTCTCTCTTAAATAAATAAAATCTTTTTTAAAAAATTTATCTGGGGAGGGGCGCCTGAGTGGCTCAGTGGGTTAAAGCCTCTGCCTTCAGCTCGGGTCATGATCCCGGGGTCCTGGGATCTGCTCAGCAGGGAGCCTGCTTCCCTTTCTCTCTCTCTGCCTACCTCTCTGCCTACTTGTGATCTCTGTCAAATAAATAAATGAAATCTTAAAAAAAATTTTATCTGGGGAAATTTTAATGCCACTTAATTTTAAGAGTATCAAGACGGTACATGGCAGAGATACACCTTGCAGGTTTATGCTAACACACACCTCCTTTTAAAATTGTGACCCACGGGTCTAGTGCATCAGAGTCACCTGGGATGCTGCATCAAAATGCAGGCCCCTTGGCCACCTGGGTGCCTCAGTCTGTTAAGTGTGTGTCTTCCACTCTGATCATGATCCCAGGGTCTTGGGATTGAGTCCCGCACCTGGGTCCTTGCTCAGTGGGGAGCCTGCTTCTCCCTCTGCCTGCCATGCCCCCTGCTTGTGTGCCCCTTCTCTGTTTCTCTCTCTCCCTCTGACAAATAAATGAATAAAATCCTAAAAACAAAATAAAAAAAAAGGGCAGGCTCCTGAGTCCTGCCCCAGCATGAGGCCTGGGAGGAGTCTGTTTGGGTTTTTCATTTGTTTGTTTGTTTGTTTTAATCTCCCCAGAACCACGACACAGCCATTAGAATGGCCAAAATCCAGAACGCGGAAATGCCAAATGCTGGGAAGGATGTGGAGTAACAAGAACTCTCATTTATTGCTAATGGTAATGCAAAATGGTGAACAGCCATGACTAAAGACAGCTTAGGGGCACCTGGGTGGCTCAGTCGTTAAGCAGCTGCCTTGAGCTCAGGTCACAATCCCAGGGTCCTGGGATTGAGCCCCTCGTCAGGCTCCTTGCTCAGCAAGCAGCCTGCTTTTTCCTCTCCCACTCCTTCTGCTTGTGTTCCCTCTCTAGCTCTCTCTCTCAATCTCTCTCTCTCTCAAATAAATAAATAAAATCTTTTCTAAAATGTTTTAATAATAAATTAATTAATTAAAATTAAAATTAAAAAGACAGCTTAGTGGTTTTCTACAAAACTAAATATTCTCTCACCACACAATGCAACAATAGCACTCTGCATTATTTTATCCAAAAAAGTTAAAAACTCACATCACTCAAAACCTCTATGAGGATGTTTATAACAGGTTTATTCATAATTCCCAAACCTTATAATTGCCAAAACTTCAATTATTCATAGTTATCAAAGCTGTAGTACATCCAGACAATGGAATATCATCCAGCATAAAAAAGAAATGAGCTGTCAAGCCACAAAAAGACATGGAGGAACCTCAAATGCATATCACTAAGTGAAAGAAGCCAATCCAAAAAGGTTACATACTGTATGATTCCAATTTTATGACATACGGAAAAGGCAAAATGAGAGATAGTAAAATGATCAGCAGTAGGCAAACACAGGGGATTTTTAGGGTAGTGAAAATACTCTGTATATTATAATGATGGATATCTCATTATACTTCTACCTACATCCACAGAATGTTACAACATCAAGAATGGGCCCTAAGTTAAACTTTGGGTGATTATGATGTGTCAGTGTAGGTTCATCCTTGGTAAAAAATGTATCCTTCTGGACAGAGATGTTGATAACAGTGTAGGAGCAGGGAATATATGAGAAATAGCTCTACCTTCCTTGCAATTTTGTTGTAAACCTGAAACTACTCTTTAAAAAAAAAAAAGTTCCTTCATGATTTCCATACATCCTAAATTGGGGAATACACAGATTGTGGAGTACAAGTTGTCAAACTCTGATGTACATTAGAATCATCTAGAGTACTTTTAAAAATCCCAATGCCCGGTCATATCCCTTACCAATTACTGGTATCTCTGGGGGTGAGACACAGGCAGCACTTTCTGAAATATCCAAGTGATCCCAAGTTGCAGCCCAGTTTGAGCACTGGTTATAAAGGTACAAGTCAGGGACCAAAGTCAGTACTTCTTGGTACCTAGGCATGCTCAACTTAAAGTTTTTAACAATAACAACAAGAAAAAATGTTTAATACCCACTTAGTCATGGTGGCAGCAAATAAAACCTAACACATTGCCATTAAGAAAAATTAAGTATGGTTTAAACATGGAAAAATACTTATTACCAATATGACAACATACAAAGAAGGGGGGGCCAAGTTTTTCAACGATTTGAGTCAAACAAAAAGGAAACTTATTAAGTCCAACCTTCATGCACAGAAACCTTATGCTCTGAATACTGTAAATCAGTTTCATTACATAATATGATGGAGAAAGTGACGAACATTTTTTTCATACTGTTACAAATCAATCTACAACAGTTTGGGGATATTTGTAAGATGCTGAAGCAGAATGTGTATCAAAACAAACTAAATATTCAATTCTGCACGAATGTCAGAGAAATAAAACAATTTCTCAGGTCAAATCTTTTTTCTGTAGTTGAAAACACTTGACAGATGCACTTGGTTTTCCTTCAGTGGCTTACAAGACACTACATTATTAAATTTGAGACAATATATCTGAATACAGTGGAAAACTACAGTCACAGAATTTAGAGAGTACAGTTCTACCCAAAGAAGTACAAATTTCAGACTCACACTGGGCCTACAGATTAAATAGAACACAAAAGTGTCGTGTTTTCATTTTACTATCATGGCCTGGCTTGAGTTCAATAAAATCAAAAACATAAAGAATTATAGAACTATTTGGTGGAAAGGAAGTCATCATTTCAGAAAAGACTCAATGGTTTACATGATTTCAAATCATGCTTTAAGTTTCTGCAGCTTCCTTTAGAGGAAACCTCAGAATGCATTTGTATTATCTTCTATCCTGTAAGTGTGGTTCAGTTTCACAAAGAATTGATTGAAATGAAAACAAACTATCCCACCAAGAGGACACAGTGTTCCTGGAATTTTAGAGATAAATATATGGATTCCAGAGCTACCCTGAAATTTCTGGCAATTGTCTCTCAGGCATGTTCTTTAAGTCCTCTACCCTTGTGAAGATTCATCTAAAATGTAAAATTGCTGAAACTAAAAATGAGTGCCATAATTGGCGATGCAAAGCTTGAGTCAGAATTGATATGGACCTTAACTTGCACAGACCATGAATTCTTTAATACCAACAAAAATTTATATTAAAAAAACAAACTTTCTGCCACTTTCTGCCATAGTTACTCGTGCCTGCTTAAATAGTGAATTAATTTCCCATTGCTGCTGTTACAGAGGACCCCAAATGTAAAGGCTCAGAACAACCCAAACTTGTTATCTTACAGTCCTGGAGGTCGGATGTCTAAAATCACTGTCACTGGGCAGATGAGGCTTGTTCTTTCTGGAGGCTCTCTGATGAGAATCTGTTTCCTTTCCCCTCAAAAGATTCCAGAGGCCATCTACATTCCTCCTGTGTGTGGTCTCTCCTCACACAACACTACATTCCTGCTATCACGGTGTATCTCAAACTACTGACTCTGATCTTCCTGCCTCCCTCTTATAAGGACCTTTGTAAGTACAAAGGATAATCTCCCCATCTCAAAATCCTAGCTTCATCACATCCACAACATTCCTTTTACCATGTAAGGTAAAATATTCATAGGTTCTAGAATAAGGACATTGACATCTCTCAAGGCCATTAACCAGTCTGCCACAGACGGTAACAGTGAAGGAGCAGATGGTTAAACAGTTTTCCTTTTCAACACAAGTGGGCAAAGATTTCTTTTACTGGAATTTCTAATACTAGAATTTAAACACATCTAACCCATTCTCCTGCATTCTAAGACTATTTCGCCCATTGCAAAAGCCACTAGCCACATGTGACCGCAGAGCCCTTGATGAGGATATTCCAAATTAAGATGTGCTATAAGTATAAAGCACTTATCAAATGTGAAAGACTTGGTACAGAAAAAAAATGTAAAACACCTCCTTCTTAATTTTATATCAATTTCACATTGAAATAAAAATACCTTGGGTATATCTTGTTAAATGGAATATATAATTAAAATTATAATTAATTTTGAAATTAATGATAATATAATTAAATTAATTTCATTGGTTTCTTTTCACTTTTTTTATTGTGGCTATTAGAACAATTTAAATGTAGGGAAGTAGTACTTCCTTGATGGTTCATTTTATGTGTCAATTTGAATGGATTAAGGGATGCCCAGATAATCTAGTAAAACATTATTTCTGGTGTTTCCAGAGAAAATTAGCACTTAAACAAAGAGCAAATGGAGATCTCCTCACCAATTCAAGTGGGCATCAACTGACCCAGTCCATCATCCAACCTGCTTGAGCTGGAACGTCCACCTACTCTTGCCCCTAGACATCAGCACTACTGGTTCTTAGGCATTCAAACATGGACTGAATTAAATTATTGGCATTCTTATATCATATATATATACATATACATATATGTATAGAAGCAGACCTACAGTGTGTTTGTGTGTGTGTGTGTGTATACACACACACACATATATATGTATATATATGTATACACACACACACTGTAGGTCTGCTTCTCTAGAGAACCCTGGTCAGTACAACTTCCAAAATGAAAACACTGGAAAAATTCTCAAGATCAACTTTTTCAGAACCTAGAAGCTAAGCAAATCCTTGGAACAAATGAAAAATGAGTATTAAAAAATCATGGAAACAAATGATAATGAAAATACAACAGTTCAAAATCTGTGGGACACAACAAAGGCAGTCCTGAGAGAAAAATATATAGCGGTACAAGCCTTTCTCAAGAAACAAGAAAGGTCTCAGGTACACAACCTAACCCTACACCTAAAGGAGCTGGAGAAAGAACAAGAAAGAAACCCTAAGCCCAGCAGGAGAAGAGAAATCATAAAGATCAGAGCAGAAATCAATGAAATAGAAACCAAAAAACAAATCAATGAAACTAGGAGTTGGTTCTTTGAAAGAATTAATAAAATTGATATACCCCTGGACCGACTTATCAAAAAGAAAAGAGAAAGGACCCAAATAAATAAAATCATGAATGAAAGAGGAGAGATCACAACTAACACCAAAGAAATACAAACTATTATAAGAACATACTATGAGCAACTCTACGCCAATAAATTTGACAAGCTGGAAGAAATGGATGCATTCCTAGAAACATATAAACTACCACAACTGAACCAGGAAGAAATAGAAAGCCTGAACAGACCCATAACCATCTCCATAAGGAGATTGAAACAGTCATTAAAAATCTCCAAACAAACAAAAGCCCAGGGCCAGACGGCTTCCCGGGGGAATTCTACCAAACATTTAAAGAAGAACTAATTCCTATTCTCCTAAAACTGTTACAAAAAATAGAAATGGAAGGAAAACTTCCAAACTCATTTTGTGAGGCCAGCATCACCTTGATCCCAAAACCAGACAAGGATCCCACCAAAAAAGAGAGCTATAGATCAAAAACAATGACTGAATATATGTAAGAACAGTAAGCTTTATGATGTCTTAATTTGCCATAATTCCATCCATCTCGACTAGCTCTGAGGCAACTTTGAAAACCAACAGCTAGCTGAGGTAGCTGAGAATACCAGCAGCCTAGAAGCCACTGAAGTAAGCAGAATGAGTTTGAAGCTTGTGAAAAAGAAAATTGTCACTATTTAACTTGTCTGGCAATGCCCTGGAAAAGTCCCATTTTCCGGGTTGCTTTAATTTGACCTGCCTCAGAGCTTACTCAGTACACAAAGCCCTATCCTGAGGATATTTGTGAAAAACAATCAGCAATAATTGTTTAACATTACAGCTAGCTGAGGTGGCAATACCAATTAGAACAAACAAGAGACTACCCAAAAATTTAAAAAGAAACACGGGGGAAAAGACATGTCCATAGGGAATGTTGAGAAGTTCCTGCATATTCCCTGGGAATCTGGAAGGCCACATGCATGTGCAAGGCCATGTACATGACCAAGAAAGAGTTGAAAAGGCCTAATGTTTTACTTACAGCCAAACTTCAGGTTCTCCACAAACATTAAGTGAAGGCAAAAGTAGACTTACGAACTCTGCCCCAACACACATGGTGCAAAAGCTAACAGATATATTGGTTCAAGGCAGTTAAGAAATTCTCTGCTGACCTTCAACAGTCTAACCCTACTACTCCTCAGACACCTGAAGATATATGCTCAGGTCAACTCCCTGGTGTGGACTGAAGGTCTGAGGGCAAACAGACCAGACTCTCCATGCCTGTGAGGGCTAAGGACTCTTCTCCTTTCCTCTCCCACTCTATCCCCCTGAGGCCTCCATTCCCAACATGTGATGATGCACTTGGCAGTGGAAGCTTGTCCAGGGTAAATTCACACACATTTTGAACTCATATGGGACCCTTTCCTGATCCTGGCTGACTCTCAGCTGCCTTACTTCTTGTAGGTCCCCCTTTATACCTTTGTTCCTGCGGATCCAGCCACCATCTCAATCTACAGGCAAAATACATCCCTACATGTCTGGAGTGAATCCAACAATTCCATATACAAATGATGATTCAACAAGGATTCCAGCATATACCATCAGAGGATCCCCTCCCCCTAAATCCCACTGACCTGGCCACCAAGAAATGTCACTCAAATCGCCTACCAGTATATTAATATAATATCATGCTCTGGTCTATAACTGCACAGAATCCCCAATGATCAACAAGTTTAGGTAGGGATAGCCTGCCCCACCCCCATCCAGCATGAGGCAGCTACTGAAGATGAGACCTCCACCCAAATGCCAAAAATCTATCTTTGTCAGGGGAATGTAGAGGCCACTTGTAGGAAACAGGTTTGAGGAATGGAAACCTGAGTAAGGTAAAAGGGCCCACCGTGACCACCAGGCTGGAAGCAAATAGGCTCATTAGGTGACCCACCTTAAAATAACCATAAGTCCGAGCTGACCAGTGTGTTACTTAAAATCAGGTATAAATACCAAAAAAGGAAAATTCCATATGTTTCCATACCTCCTTACTTCCCCTATGAACTATCACCCCAATCATGGCCACCTGGCAAATAGTCCCTGCTTTGCTGTCCTCCCTGCTGCTCCCTTGCAATGTATTCAATAAACTTCCATCTCTTTAAAAAAAAAAAAAAAGACAAGAAAGAAATTTTCTGCCTAATCAGCAGCTGACCGCTAAGCTAAGTGAACACAGACTCCAGTGGCTACACAAGACAAAGGATAAAGACTTTATAGAATTCATTTGGTAAAGTCATTAAAAAAACAACAAACCCTCAGAAACAGAAGAAATTCAAACTCCACAGTTTCTACATTCTATTCTTTAAAATATCCAGTTTTCAACAACAACAAAATTATGAGACATGTAAAGAAATGGGAAAGTATGGCCATGTGCAAGTTAAAAAAAAAAAAGTCAACAGAAACTGTCTCTGAGGAAGTTCCAGTGTTATACTTTCTAGACAAAGACTTTAAATCAGCTACTATAATTATATACAAAGACTTGAAAGAACCCTGTCTGAAAAAGAAGAGTAAGAATGACTATAACATCGGAGTCCAGAGGAGAGGAAAGAATACAGTGGAAAAATAAATACTTGAAAAAGCAATGGCCAAAAACTTCCCAAATTTGATGGAAAACATTAATCTACACATCCAAGAAGCTCAACAAAAGCCAATCAAGATCCAAAGAAATACAAATCTAAATACATCAGAAACAAACTGTCAAAAGATGGAAACAAAGAATCTTGAAAGTAGCAAGATTTCTTACCTCATTTCTCACCAAAAATCACAGATGCCACAGGATAAGAACATACTCATTGTGCTATGGGAAGGGAGAATGGCAACCAAGAATTCTATTTCTGGCAAATAAGCGATCTTTCAAAAATAAAGGAGTAATTAAAAACTCCTAAATAAACAAAAAAAAAAAAAAAGGAAAAGAATTTGTTGCTAGCGAACCTACCCCACAAGAAATACAAAGTGAGTCCTGCAGACAGAAATGAAAAAAAAACAAAAAACAAAAAACCACCCCTAGACAGTAACACAAATCCACACAAAGAAATAAAGAGCACAAGTAGAGATAGCTAAAACAAGTAGGCATAAAAGATAATATAAACATATTTTGTCTATAAATCTTTCCTCTCCTACCTGATTTAAAAGAGAACTGAATAGAGCCTATATTGGTAAATCTGTGTTGATGAGCATACAATGTATAAAGATGTAATATGTATGAACAATAATGCAAAGAAGAAAAAAGGAAACAAAGTTATATTAGAGCAAAGTTTTTACAGAATATTCAAATGAAGTTGGTATTAATCCAAAATAGATTGTTCTAGATTAAGATGTTAATTGTAATTCCTAGGGCAGCACTAATAACAAAAAAAAAAAAATATATATATATATATATATATATATATATATATATATATATATGGAATTACAATAGTATACTAGAAAATATGTATTTAGCAAAAGAAGGTATTAATGAAGGAACAAAGAAACAAAAACGACATAAGATATATTAAAAAACAACAACAAATGTCAAATTAAAAAAAAGAGACTGGCAGAAGGCATAAAAAAAGTTGATTCAACTATATTCTGTCTAGAAGAGACATACTTTAGATTCAAAACCACAAAGAGGTCAAACTAAAAAGATGAAAGAAGATATACCATGAGTCATAGGCTAAATAGTGATTCCTCAAAAATTCATGCATTGAAGTCCTAAGCTTCATACCTCAGAATGTGATCACATTTGGTGTAGTGCCTGGATGGCTCAATCAAGGAGTCTGTCTGAGATTCTCTGCCCCTCCTCCCTGCCCCCTCCTCCCCCAACTTCCACTCTCTTGCACTTTCTCTCTAAACAAATAAATAAATAAATCTTTAAAAAAAGAAAAATAAGAATGTGACCATATTTGGGACGGGGTCTTTTAAGAGGCAGTTGAGTTAAAATGAGATCACTAGGATGTGCCCTAATCCAATATAACCGATTTCTTTATATAAAGAGAAAAACTGAACACAGATGTGCAAAAAAAAGATGATGTGAAAACACAGATAAACATGACCATCCACCAGCCAAGAAGAAAGGCCTGAAACAGATCCTTCTCTCATGGCCCTCAGAAGAAATCAACCCTTACAACGCCTTGACCTCAGAGTTTAACCTTCCAGAATTATGAGAAAATAAATCTCTAATGTTAGAGCAACCCATGTATAGTACTTTATTATGATAGCCCAAGGGAATAATACATGATGAAAATGGTAGCAAAAAACAGATAAAATAGACTTTACGACCAAAAAATTGTTACTAGAGACAAATTAATTCATTTTATAACAATAATATTTACCAAGAAGATGTAACAATTATAAACATACATGAACCTAACAACAGAGTACTTAAAGACCTGAAGCAAAAACTGAGAGAACTGAAAGAAGAAAGAGACAGTCCAACAGTAACAGATGGAGACTTAAATATCTCACTTTCAGTAATGGATAGAACAACTAGGCGGAAAATCAACAGAGAAATAGAAGGGTAGGAATGCGAATCAAAACCACTTTATATTAATTACTTTACAGTAGCTGAAGTAAAACAGAATAGCAAGCAGTAGCAAAGACCTGGAAAAATTAGATATTTCATAAATTGCTCATGAGACTGTAAAATCAAGCTGCTTTTTTAGGGGAAAAAAATGACAGGTCCTCAAAATATTAAATATAACATTACCATATAAACAAACTAGTTCTAACAGTCATCTATAGAACACTCCATAAGAGCAGCAGAACACACCTGAGAAGGTACACCAGAAACATTCTCTAAGACAGATCATTCATTAGGCCCAAAACAAGCCTTGGTACATTTAAAAAGACTGAAATTCACACAAAGAATGTTCTCTAGGGGTGCCTAGGTGGCTCATTTGGTTAAGCATCTGACTTCAACTCAGGTCATGATCTTAGGGTCCTGGATCGAGCCCCACATTAGCTCCACATTCAGCATGGAGTCAGCCTGTACTTCTCCCTTGGTCCCTTTCCCTACTCAAGTTCTTTCTCTCTCAAATAAATAAATAAAATCTTAAAAAAAAAAATGTTCTCCAACTACAATGGAATGAAGTGAGAAATTAATAACAGAAGGGAATTTGGGAAATTCACAAATGAGTGGAAATTAAACAACACATTCCTAAAAACCAATGGATCAAAGAAGAAATCACAAAAGGAAATTAGAATGTAATTTGAGATAATGGAAAAGGAAAACACAACATACCAGAACTTATGAGATGAAGGTAAAACAGTTCTTAGAGGGTAATTTACAGCTGAAACTGACAATATTTAAAAATAAAAGATCTCAAATCAATAACTTAACACTCCACCACAAGATACCAAAAAAAAGAAGAGCAAACTAAACCCAAAATTAGAAAAAGGAAGGAAATAATAAAGAGCAGAAATAAATAAAATAGAATGGACAACACCAATAGAGAAAACCAATGAAATCTAAAGTTAGTTTGTTGGAAAGATCAACAAAATTAACAAATCTTAAGGGAGACTGAAGAGAGGAAAAAAAAAAGAGAAAAGAGTCAAGTTACTAAAATCAGGAATAAAAGAGTGAGACATCTACTCACAGAAGTAAAAAGGATTATATGAAAATGCTATGAACAATAATGTCAATAAATTAAGTAACCTAAATAAAATGACACGCTGCTACAAAGACACAAATTACTGAAACTGACAAATGATAGAAAAACTACATAACTTAGAACAAATAAATTAGTACTCATAAAATTTACAAAAAATAAATTAAAAATTCAGGCTTTTTTAGCTTTTCTGATGAATTCTACCAAAGAACTAAAAAACAGAATTCTAAAAAATGCTAATTCTTCACAAACTCTTCCAAAACTAAGAGAGAAGGGAACAACTCATTCTTGAGATATACCTGATACAAAAAACATCCAGAAGAAGAAAATTACAGATCAATTCTCCTTTTAAATAGACCCCAAAATCTTTAACCATATACTAGCAAACAGAATATAGCAACTATACACAAGATTAGACTTGCCCAAGTGAGATTTTTCCCAGGATTGCAAAACTCATTCAATATACAAAAATCAATGTAAGCCAATCAATATCAAATAACATATTAATAGGATAAGTGATGCGAGCCAAATCATGATCTTAATAGTTGCAGAAGTAGCATTTGCCAAAATCTAATACCTTTGTGATTAAAAAAAAAAAAAAATTCAGCAAACCAAGAATAAGGGGAAATTCCTCAACTTGATAAAGAGCATCAGGGGTGCCTGGGTGGCTCAGTGGGTTAAGCCTCTGCCTTCAGCTCAGGTCATGATCTCAGGGTCCTGAGATCGAGCCCTACATTGGGCTCTCTGCTCAGCAAGAAGCCGGCTTCCTCCTCTCTCTCCCTGCCTCTCTGCCTACTTGTGATCTCTGTCTGTCAAATAAATAAAATCTTAAAAAAAAAAAAAAAAAGATAAAGAGCATCAGTGAAAAGAGCACAACTCACCTCACACATACTGGCAATGCTCTGCTCTGAAATGAAGAAAAAGAAAAGGTTGCCTGCTCTTGCTCCTTCTATTCAACATTGTACTCAGGTTCTTTCTACCCAGGGAAATTAGGCAAGAAAAAGAAGAAAGAGGCATCCATTTTGAAAAGGAAAAAGTAAAACTATCTCTATGCACAGATGATGCGGTCTTCTATATGGAAAATCCTACAGTATCCACTAAAATACACTTGGAACTAGAAAAATGAGCCCAGCAAGGGTTGCAAGATATGAGATCAATATGCAATCATATTAAGTTCTATTGCTCAGTGCTGATCACTGTGCTTATTAAAATCATTCTCCCAAAAGACAAGTCAAGATTTATAGCTGAAACATATTCCCAAACATCCCTATTTGCCATAACACTGTATTCCTAGTGTTGGACATTTAAATATGTAAGTCCACAAATAAATTAGTGAATACTGGGAGGGCCTTATACACTCGAGAGTAAAAGTACGGCAGTCTCTGCATCCAGACCGTTCAGGTTCTAGCTCGACGACTCAGTGAATGGCTGTGTGACACTGGGCAAGTTACATTACTATTCTGTGCCTCTGTTTCCTCCTAAGTAAAATGGGAAATAAAAGAGGCACCAAGGAAATAAATTGGGTTATATATGCAAGATGCTTAGAACAGTGTCTAGTATAAAGTAAACATTATACAAGTATGTTATTAAAGACATTCTCAATAATTCAACTTTTTGAGAATACAAGAAGCCTATATAAAACAGTATCTACTAGTAGGTCGGCAAGTTGAATGGCACTTTCCCAATGCTGCACCTTGGCAGGCACTGTTGTTAATAATCACAACGGTCCTGTCTCAGTCGTCTCAGTACTGGCCTCCAGTCAGCTCAAGTGGCGGAAAAGATTAAAGCTGTTGGCAGTCCTTGTTTCTACGCTCAACCCACCAAAACAGCATCAGAACTCAACCCTTACCCTGTAGGCTTGACCTAGTCCCCTCCAATAAATTCCTTCCCCACTAAAACCAGATTCTGTTACTGACTCCTAACTTCTAATAGGCCTACTAACTATAGATTACTAGGTTATTATTTAAATGTCACAACCCATGTTTATTCTTCAGATGATTATTAATAAATAGCCAGTTTTAATGCCAGTGTCAACTTCAAGGGATGTCTTTCGGTCAGTTATATCAACATTTTGTCAGTTCCTAGAGCATGCCAAGTCTTGTCCTGCTACACGCCTTTGCATTTATTGTTCCCTCTCTCTGGAATGATCTTGCCCTCCTCACTAACAGAAATGCCCCTGTTATCTTTATTACACGGTTTATTTCCTTCTGCAAATGCATCACTTATTACTTGTTTTTTATCTACATCCTCAATGACAATGTAAATTTGATATGGCAGAAACCTTGCTGGCTTATCATGTATTGTATACATAATAGTAGAAGAGAAACAGGGATGGATGGATGGATGGATGAATAATGGGTAGATGACAAATAGTTTATTAGTGAGGATTCAACTTCACTTTTTACTGCCAAAGGGAGTATCAGTAGGTTAAAAAAGAGAGAGATGTGAATAATAACATTTAAGGTGAAAATATATTTGGTATATGGCATTTACCATAACAGAAAGGTAAATTAAAGCATTTTAGAGGATTTTCTCTGAAAATGGTTGAAACCAAAGTAGCTTCCTTTTAGCCCTCAGTCATGTAGAAAATGAAATCAACCAGAATATCCAAATTGCTAAGTGCTTTAGTTAATCAAGATCTTACTGTATATTACTGGTATATAATGACCCTAGGCTACAAAAAAAAAAAGAAAGAAAACCTTAAAAATTATATACTGCTGGTATGTAATGACTCTAAGTCTAAAAAAAACTTCACCATTATTCTTCATATACATTCTGTAAAGAGTTAAAGTGATTTTCCTAGAAATTAAATGTCAGCCACCATGCTTGATGCTAGTGGTTTACTTATCCTTTAGCTACAATGATAGAATAAAAATTGGGGCCAAATAGACAAGTTCCAGTAGGAATCAGCTGGTCCATAACTTATGGCAGGTATAGAGCCACCATTAATTAGCTAACACAGAAGGATATGATTACAACTTTTTTTTTTTAAGATTTTATTTATTTATTTGACAGAGATCACAAGTAGGCCGAGAGGCGGGGCAGGGGGTCGGGTGGGGGTAGGAAGCAGGCTCCCCACTGAGCAGAGAGCTGGATGTGGGGTTTGATCCCAGGACCCTGAGATCATGACCTGAGCTGAAGACAGAGGTTTAACCCACTGAGCAACACAGGTGTCCCTGATTACATTTTATTCGACATAAAATTTTCCAATCCTAAGAAGTACAAGGATGTAGGTAGGATCAGCTCACTTAGCAACAAAAACAAATTGTTCCAACTCTGGTAAAAGAAAGAATAAAGATGATTCTAAGACTATTAAACCCACCTTTAGGAACAGTCCATTACATTCATTATTCTACAAGATTCTGCGAAGACAAAATCTAAATTTGGCGAATATTTGTCAACACCAATGGATCTTTCTCCGTGACTCTTTTATATCTTGCTCTTAATTATGTTTCTATTTTTCAGAACATTTTGAAAAATATCAAATTGTTTTAAAGTATCTAATAAGAGAATTAAATCGGATCGCAATGAAACTTGTCTTGTTTTATTCTGTTCTCCTTTGAAATAGTCTCCCACTAGTAATTATCAATTATCACAAACTAAAAGCTCCAGTTTCCCTCCCTGTGGTCCATGTCATATAAAAATATTCAATGCCAATGACTATAGCTAAGGATTTCAGTTATACAAAACCAGAGCATCCTCCCAACACATATTTCACCAGATTTTCTTAAAAATAAAAAAAATTTTAAAAAGCAAACCATGTTTTATATTACAGCCAACTTGCATTCAATCCAACCAATAGTATAAAATAATAACATAAAAAACAGATTATCTAAAATTCTCATTTTCTTTGGAAGTTATCTGATTTTTCACTTTTGGGTGTGTCTTTACCTTCCTAATTAGTTATCTTTTTTTTTTAATAAATGTTTGTTTATTTATTTGACAGACAGAGATCACAAGGAGGCAGAGAGAGAGAGAGAGGAGGAAGCAGGCTCCCTGCCAAGAAGAGAGCCGGATGTGAGGCTCGATCCCAGGACCCTGGGACCATGACCTGAACCGAAGGTAGAGGCTTTAACCCACTGAGCCACCCAGGTGCCCCCCTAATTAGTTATCTTGATATCAGAAATGTTAATATTTATTTGTACCTCCTGAACTTTAATAGGAGTTGTAGGAGACAACTTAGGGAGAATGCCACTTAAGAATGGAAACCAGATACGCATTAAAAATTGGCCCCAAGTAATGAAGGATGATCAGGCTAACACAGGCCTTCACGGCAGAAATGCATCAGGCTTGTCAAAAAAGGGAGGTTCAAATGTAAACTCACAGTTCTCTGATTTCTTAAGCTTTCTGATATGAGATCCTCATTTTTCCTCTCCCTGCTCCATGCTGTCAGTTTCCTTGGTCATAGGCTGCTGCTTCTCTCCCTTCCCATCCTCTGTTCACCCTTCAGCAGGATCTCAATTTCCAACCTCCAATTCCTTCCTGGATGCAGAATGTCCTTCCTCACAAATTCAGCACATTTACAGACTATTCTTTTTTTTTTTTTTTTAAGATTTTATTTATTTGACAGAGAAAGAGAGACAGCGAGAGCAGGAACACAAGGGAAATGGGAGGAGGAGAAGCAGGCTTCCTGTCCATCAGGGAGCCTGATGCAGGCCTCAATCCCAGGACCCTGAGATCATGACCTGAGCCCAAGGCAGATGCTTACTGACTGAGTCACCCAGGCACCCCTTACAGGCTATCTTTAAGGGAATTCTTCCAGAGTGGACTTTTTCGGCCTCCTGCTCACCATACTTCAGAGGTACACAAAATGTTTTAATTTTAATTTCAAAGTGAGAAAAAAACTAACACAATAATAATTAATACATAATAATGAATTATATTCATCTTTATACCAATGCAGTGATAGTTCTTAGTATTTTTATGGAGGAAAGGACCCACAAAGGTAAAATCGTCTAAGGCCCACAGAATCAAAATGGGCCCTGAATTCCAAGTCAACCCAGTGTTACATTCTTTCCCACTCAAAACTGGTCCTTTCTAGCCTCATGGGTACAACCCAGATCAGAAATGACTGTATGAGAATTTATTTCAAAACCTGATTTATGGTAATGGCTGCATAACTTACTAACTGTACTAGAAATTATTATATGGTCCCTTAAAACTGGGTGAATGTTATGATGTACAAAACATACCTCACTAGGGTACCTGGGTGGCTCAGTCAGTTAAGCATCTACCTTAAGCTCAGGTCGTGATCTTGGGGTCCTGGGATCAAGTCCCGCATCATGTTCCCTGTTCAGTGGCTCCCTCTCCCTCCGCCTCTCACTCCACTCATGCTCTATCACTCTCCCTCTCTCTCTCTTTCACATATACTTTTTTAAAAAAATACATCTCACTAAAGCTGTTTTGGGTTTTTTTTCTTAGTTTTTTATTTTTTATTAACATAAAATGTATTATTAGCCCCAGGGGTAGAGGTCTGTGAATTGCCAGATTTACACACTTCACAGCACTCACCATAGCACTAGAGCTGTTTTTTTTAAAAGATACAGAATTTAAAAAGAAAAGAAGAAACACAGGTATCTAAAGACAGAAAAAGATGAATTTCAGATTACGATACTTGTTTGAAATTCAGAAATTTATCCAGAAAGGTGTGCTACAATAATGACAGCTGAAATTTTATCTACCCTAAATATGAACAGTGTTACAAACATGGAGAAGGGATAATGACATCAAAAATGCCAAAACATTCTATATGTGAAAATAATTATGCAAGGTTGGTGCTAAAAAGATTCATTGTTGTAGTAATTAGGGAAGCCTGGTTGCAATTAAGTACAGGAAGGATATTAAAACTTCCAAAAGATATTTCTGCACGCCACAACAGAAGAATAAGAGCAACAGAGTAATTGGAACCACATCCAAACCCACTTCCTTGTTATTTACCAATATCATCTGAAGAATACAGTTTAGATGCTGACGTTAGACAATCTTCAGTTGACAACTTTAAATCATATTAAGACTAAAAAAAAAAATCAAAGAATTTTATGACAAGGGTTAAAAGTTCATAGCCTTGGAACTATGAAAAATTTGGTGCCCACTTGTAAACCACATCCCGGCCACTGTCGTGTCTCTACAATAAAATGGTTTTGTTGTGGTTGAGGCAATCAACTCCGAGTTAATAATTAGCTACTATTCAAATCAAGTGTAATTTGCGTAATTGTATACCAGCTCACTTCTAAGAGAAGTTCAAAATTTCATTTTTAGCAACTGATATCGAATGTTATAATCATTCGTTTGTCATCCTATGTAATGCAATCAAAATGAGTAGAGAAGTACGTTTTTTTACCCACGGCATGAAATCACCATCATTTTCCAGGCAGCTGAAATTAAGTTCAAATGTTATCTGCTCAATGCAGGTGAACATTTATATAAAAAAAGAAAATGAACACATTTTTTAAAAGGTGAAGTTTCCTATTATACTACTTTGTAAAGTACCTAGAAATAGTGCTTCACATTTACATAAAGCAAAGTTTAATCATTCTGTGGTTTGGTATTTGGATCACGAATCTATAAATGTTATGTTAAATTGAAAGACGAAGTAAAGTTAGTCAAGATTTCTCTATTATATGGGGCGCCTGGGTGGCTCAGTGGGTTAAGCCGCTGCCTTCGGCTCAGGTCATGATCCCAGGGTTCTGGGATCGAGCCCCGCATCGGGCTCTCTGCTCAGCCGGGAGCCTGCTTCCTCCTCTCTCTGCCTGCCTCTCTACCTGCTTGTGATCTCTCTCTGTCAAATAAATAAATAAATAATCTTTAAAAAAAAAAAAAGATTTCTCTATTATGAAAAGCTACAATAATTATAATAATAAAATCATTATGTCAATAGCCACCTTTTTAATTTCAGCACATTTCTAACACTGCAAAATATTTTCTCAATAACCTAATAAAATTAATGCAAGTCATCGGAATACTTTCTAATTTATGCAGAATTTTTCACATCCTTTAGTGTACTAGATTCTCAAAACAACTCAGTATTGTTAATATAATGTTGATTGGCTCCCAACATCTATTTCACCTGCCTCTGACCAAAAAATAACCTTACCATTCTTTGGGGGAATCACATTTTCCCCCGTTACAGTCATATTGTTTGGGTGGAGTGAACCCCATCCCTGGTACCTAGAACAGCTTAAGACAAACAGCATATTTTTCAGTCCTCATTAATTGGTTCAGGAATGGTCACTTAAGCCAGTGAAATATATGGTCTTGTTTTCTGGGCTTCTATGAAAAAGGTCTTCCTTTTTCTTCCATGGAAACTGCTAAAAGATTCTGTAAGTTTCCCTCATGGTACAGTATAAAGATGTAAGATCTGGAAGCAGTACTGCTTCAACTATAGCTCTGTGTAATGAAAGACAGAGAAAAGGGGACTTGGAAAAGGCAGCGCAGAATAGGAGGGAAAACAGGGAAGTAAAGAAAGACGAGAGGGAAAAAGAGAAAAGAGATGCCCAAGACTTGAGCGGCACATGAGATGAGAAGAAAAGAAGTTACAGAGAAAAGAAATAGGGTAGAGGCAAAACGAGAACAGAGGGTGGGCAGCAGTGGGAGAAGAGAATGAAAATGGTCTTATCACCCACCACCTTGCACTTCAGACTGGCTTCAACAGAAACTATTATCTATACCACTGCCCTTGAAAACTTAGCACTGTTCCCAGCTCAGAAGCTATTCTGGTTGTGGCAACCATAGCATGTCTCCAAGGAGACACAGTCTTTGGTTGAAAAGACCATCACCGAGGGAACTGCTAGATAAAAAACCAGAGGCCTTGAGAGGTTAAAAATCCAGATTCCTAAGCATGACATGTGAGGCCCTTAATACTCTTGGCCCAACTGTGTTCTAAAATTCTCTCCTACAGAGAACCATGCATCACTTCCAGCTCTCCATTAGGACAAGACTATCTCTACTACTAAGCCTTGAACAGACATGTCACCTCCCGCTCTAACCGAGCTACCACAGCGCCTGGGGCACAGTGAGTCCTCAGCTGACAAGAGCTCATAAAAAACCCACTCCAAATGTTCTCTTTCTCAAAATTCCCATATTTCAACAGAAACACTTGTCCATCAGGTTAAATTCCATGAGTCCGAACATGATTAGATAATGATCCAGACAGGTTCACTTTGTGCACTGTCTTACTCTGACTCTTGGAATGCAACGTGGGCACAGGAGGGGCCTGTCTTGTTACATGTACCCTTTCCACTGAGTGATCTTTTTTTTCCCTCTGCCTTTTACTAAATTTGCCTTCTTCCCTGGAGCTTCACCACAGGAAAGCTAGATCTTGCCTGTCCCTCGGTGCCAAAGCTTTTGTCTTTATTGTGTAGGGGAAAGAGAAACCAAAATTCTTGCTGTGACTCTGTTGGTCAAGCAGATCAACATCTCCTAGCTTCAGTTTCTTTCCAAATAAAATAGGAATAAAAAGTCCTGCCCTATACACCTGGGTGCCAGTGGAGCATTGAACTCTTGGTTTCAGCTCAGATCATGACCTTGGGGTTGTGAGATGGAGTCCAGACTTGCACTCAGCATGGAGTCTCCATGGGATTCTTTTCCCTCTGCCTCCCACTCTGCCCTTCACCCCTCTCTCACACTTGTGCTCTCTCTCAAGTAAATAAATAAAATCTTTTAAAAAAATTCCTGCCCTACCTACCTCAAGTGATTCTTATGAAGATCATATAAAACATTAGATCTGAAAATCCATGGCTTTAAAATAAGACTTAATCCATTTTTACTGTTAAAAGGTAATGACAAGAGCCAAGATATGGAAACAATCTAAGTGTTCATCAATGGATGAATGGATAGGGACACCTGGGTTGCTCAGTTGGTTAAGTGGCTGCCTTCAGCTCAGAGTCCTGGGATCGAGTCCCACATCAGGCTCCTTGCTCAACGGGAGCCTGCTTTTCCCTCTGCCTGCTCTGCCTGCTGCTCCCCCTGCTTGTACTCTCTCCTTCTCTCTGACAATTAGATAAATAAAATCTAAAAAAAAAAAAATGGATGAACGAATTAAAAAAAAATTTGTACATATACACACACACAATGGAATGTTATTCAGGAATCAAAAAAAGAAGGAAATCCTGCCATTTGTAACAACGCAGATGGACCTTGAGGGCATTATGCTAAGTAAAAGAAGCCAGTCAGAGAAATACAATCTTGCTTATATGTGGACTCTAGAAGAAATTTTTTTTTTGCTTAAAAAAAAAAAAACTGAGCTCATAGAGAACAGATCGGTGGTTGCAAGAGGCAAAGGGCTAGTAAAATAGGTGAAGGGGGTCAGATGGTACAATTTCCAGTTATAAAATAAATAAGTCACAGGGATGTAATGTACAGCATGGTGACTATAGCTAATAATACTGTGGGAAAAAGAGACCGCAACTATGTATCAGGATGGATGTTAACCAAACTTATTGTGGCGATCATTTTGCAATATATACAAATATTAAATCATCATATTGTATAACTGAAACTAATATAATGTTTTATGTCAGTTTTACCTCGATTTTAAAAAGGTAGTTAATGAGTCTAAAACACACTAATAACTTTAGCAACCTTGGACTGGATCAGCTACAGCAAATGGGCTAAATCCCTCCTACTGAGTTTGCTAAAAGCAAATCATCTCATCATTAGTTGTTTATCAAGTGCTTATCCTAATTCTACGGTTTTCTATGTTTTTCTAACTTTCCTATGAAACCTAAGGGCCATGAGACATACCCACTGCTAACAGTGGGTGTCCTATTGATCTCAAAAGATTGGAAGAGCCTGCTATTTGATGAGTACTGGGCTGGGCTTTGAAGATACCACTATAAGCAGGAACAAACATTATTCCTGCATTCATGGGACTTATCGGCTCAGGGGACAACATGAGCAACAAACACACACACACACACACATACCCCAAATGACTGGAAAGCAGTGTATGTAGGTATGCATGCATGAGTTTGCACTTCTTGTACCCTCACTTTGAAACAGCCCCACTGGTGATATCAAACCCCCTCTTCCACTCCCATCCCCAGGGAACCACACACCTCCACACCATGAATCTCACTGTGCTAGGTGCTGGAAGAGAATTAAATTCTACCATACGCTACAAGAGAATTTCTTCCAAAGCTAATTAATCATTGACATGTAAGTAAAGCAGACTAGGTAAAGATCAGGAGATTTAAATAGAGTCCCAAATCCAGGACCAGCCACATAATTTGCAAGTACTGGTGCAAAGTGAAAAAAATGTAGGGTCTCTCATTCAAAAATAATTAAGAGGGCGCCTGGGTGGCTCAGTGGGTTAAAGCCTCTGCTTTCGGCTCAGGTCATGATCTCAGGGTCCTGGGATCGAGCCCACATCGGGCTCTCGGCTCAGCAGGGAGCCTGCTTGGCTCTCTCTCTGCCTGCCTCTCTACCTACTTGTGATCTCTGTCTGTCAAATAAATAAATAAATCTTTAAAAAAAATAATAATAATAATTAAGAATCTCATGGCAGTGATAACAGAGTATTTAAACTAAGCCTAGGACCCTCTGTGACTGCACAGGTCAAACCCCTTGAAGCCTTCCTGGCTTCCAACATTATTGAATGTGTAACTTGTAGCCAGTGAACTTACCCTGCCTCAGGTTCCTTACAGATTTAAAATTAGAGGAAGGAAGAAAAGGCTTTCAGCTTCTTTCCATAACCAACATCTGTGTTTCTCTATGTAGAAGGCAGTTCATTCATTTGGAGAGAATTATTTTACCCTTTTATATAACCCATTAAAATGCTCACTGTGACTGAAAGCTAATGTTGAAACCCCATATGTAGTATTTTACCTTCAACCATTTTGATGTTTTTTCTAACCTCTAGACAAGTCCTTAATTTTGTCTATGAGAACAAATCTCCAAACAGATTTCCAAGTTTACTAGTCTCCCATGTATGCCATTTAAATCTGAAATTCCTAACTGAGGTTTCCATCTATAAAGTAATTTTTCCCATAGTAAAATATCACCTTACATAAATTTGGTATTTTCTTTTTTTCTATTCCTGAAAATTTATCAGTTCTGAATAGGCATCTAGGTCTGCTCCAATAAAAAGGAGACAAAATGGCAATCTTAGACTTAGTTAGCCTTTTAATTCCACCAGGTTAGTTTTTAGCATGACATAACTGATAACTCTCTAAACCAGGGATTCTAACCTGGAGTCCGTGGAAAGAATTCTGGGAAGTAATTAATTTAAATGGAAACAAAATTATATCTCTATGTTCTTCCAACTTCTAACAAAATTTAGCATTTTCTTCAATTATGAATGTAGACAACAAACTCCAGGAGTGTTAGTAGTTCATATGGCTTGATTACGAATAAACTATCCATATTTTCATAGCATATTCTAGATATTGCAAATATCTTAAAACATCATTTATGTTCAACATTACCTCAAAATTGCAATAGTTACGATAATAGATCATATGGTTTAATGTATTAGTAAAAAACTGCATGTGTTGGGGCGCCTGGGTGGTTCAGTGGGTTAAGCCTCTGCCTTCGGCTTGGGTGATGATCCCGGGGTCCTGGATTGAGCCCCACAGAGCAGAGAGCCCGCTTCCTCCTCTCTTTCTCTGCCTGCCTCTCTGCCTACTCGTGATGTCTATCTAATAAATAAATAAAATCTTTTTAAAAAAAAACTACATGTGTTATTACAACACAAAACTGGTTTTTATATAGAAATAACCATATTTTAATAAAACTGGCTCCCTTGTAATGATAAGTATATCATTTTATGCATCTAAAAACAAAATTCTGAAAAAAGGTCCATAGCCTTCACCAGACTATTCAAAGGGACCATAGTACATAAAAGGTGAAGAAATCCTGGTCAAAAGGAGTTACAGAGCTCATGTGACAATAAAATAGAACCAAATGTACTCTTTTCTCACAAATAGTAATAGACCCATTTTAATACAGTCTTTAAAACTCTAATTCAACAGCAACGTCTACATATAACAAAATCTTCATGGCCTGTTTATTTTAACTTAACAATAATTAAGTATACCAAAATAGAACAGCTTTTGCTGTTGTTGTTTGTGCGTTTTTCCTGGTTTGTTTGTTTTTTTTCTTTTTGCAGATGGGATTTTTGACCATAGGATTTTTGACCATAGGATTTTGACCATATGAAAGAGTATAACCCAGACATATGCCTACACCCACAATCTCAAATGTTCTTTTGCTTGGTACCTGAGATGACAGTAGGTTACAATCAATGAACAGTCCTTTCCCTGTTTTGTATCTTTGTATCAATCCAGCCATAATGGCTCCATATGCATACAGGCCAGTAGCAAGATCAGTCATGGCCACTCCCGGACGAACTGGGTCTCCATCCTGGGTTGGGGAGAGAAAATCAGAGAAAATTGAAAATTGAAACCATCATATGATCTCTCAAATATTCTAAGAGAAAACAGAAGAAAGAATTGTAGATGACATGTGCATGCACACACACAAAAGGAATACACCAAGCTGCTATAGTGGATATTTGCTGCTGGTAAGAATATATTTCTATTTACTGTATCTCTCACTCCATGTCCTACAGACCAAACCAAACCAAATAAAATAAAATAGAATATTTTACGGGCGCCTGGGTGGCTCAGTGGGTTAAGCCGCTGCCTTCGGCTCAGGTCATGATCTCAGGGTCCTGGGATCGAGTCCCGCATCGGGCTCTCTGCTCAGCAGGGAGTCTGCTTCCTCCTCTCTCTCTCTCTCTCTGCCTGCCTCTCTGCCTACTTGTGATCTCTCTCTGTCAAATAAATAAATAAAATCTTTTAAAAAAAAAAGAATTATAAAAAAAATAAAAAATAAAAATAAAATAAAATAGAATATTTTAAATATGCCTGAAATTCCTTCTTAATATATTTTACCTAGTTTAACAGAAAAAAAAATAATTGAATTTGAATTCAAATAAGGAAATTCATTGGAAATGAAAGAGAGGTTTGGTTTTGCTTTGTTTTTGTTTCTTGTTGGGTAAGAGGATCTCCCAAGAAAAAAGAAGGCAGAAGACCTGGTCTACTCTCCTTATAAGCACGTTAGTTACTGATGAATATACTAATGGTATTAGCTTTAAAAAAAAAAAAAAAAAGTACTCATCCATAGAAGGCTTTTAGCAGAATACTCTTGTTTTAGAACCATTATGGTAAACAAACCTAGAATCTATAGGTTTGTAAGAGACATCACCTATGCAATTATCGGAGTATAAAATGGAATATTTCATAGCCTATAATGTTCCCTATTGTACAAGGTAAACCATGTACATCATTAGAGATCATATCTATTGCTCCGGGATAGACAGTTTTGTCTACCATGGGAACAAAGAATCTAGAGGCCTCTCTCAATGTCCAGGACCTCTGTCTGCTTTTCCTGTGACTTTCAGTTCCTTGTATCCTTAAAATTACAAGTAAAGCTTAATACTGATTAACATCTTCAATTCATGTCAGTCTGATTTGACAATCCAATCACTGACCTATATGTAAAGATACTAGAATAGTGCCTGGCAAACAAGAAGTCTCCTATAAAAATCAGCTAACACTATCATTAACATTATTATCACTCATTGTTATATCATAGAGTTTCTATTTTGCACTACCTCGAATTTTGTTAATCCGTTCATCACACAGAATACATTAAAAAGCCTATATTTCATCTGGTTGATACACTCATTCAATCACCTCCTTATTCATTAATTCCAGCTGCTATTCAATCATTTTCAGAAGGTAGTTTTTCCTTTCCTGCAATCCATACATGAACTACACCAATCATCTTATGAGAGTGCTAAATAACGTTAAAATCAAGTAAGTGAGAATATTTAATAACTAAACTTTTTCTCTGCTCTTTAACACAATTTCAATGAAGATACAGCAATGAAAATTGGAAACCTCTGGCTGTTTCCTACCCATTATGATTGGAAAAACTTGTAGTGGCTTGAATCAGTAAATTTAAAATTAAAATCATCATTGGGATTTAAGATTATTTATATTGTTAAAAATGAGAGAAAAGAAAAAATAAATTAAAAAATTTTAAAAATGAGAGAAAAGTACAAATTTAAGTTTATAGACACATTTTCTTGCTATAAAATGAATAAACTCATATTTTATCTGCTCTACTTCTCAGACCAATAGGAATAAATTAGACAATAAATCCTTTATCTTATATTTAAACTTCCTGAAAAGGGGAGGCTTTTATTACCTGCTTAATATTCCAAAAACATCATTATCCAGAATAACAGTATGAGATTATAAGTATTAAACAAACATTAACTCGTCAATATATCAGAGACAACATTATCACTGTTAAAGGTGATAAAATTATTTATATCAAATAATTTTAGTGAAACACCAACTTACTAACATACTTAGATTCAAAGATACAAATAAGCTGAAAATATGAAAGCATGGGGAAAAAATATGTCATGAAAACAATAGCCATAAGAATGTTGGAGTGGCTATATTAATATCAGACCAAAGAGTTATTAAAACAAACCAAAAAAATGTCACAAGAGAAAATGGGATCATTGCATTAGGAAAATATAACAAGTATAAACATATATGCACATGTTTCCATATATGGAAAAAAACAAAAAGCCAAAAGTGACTGATTTGAAAGGAGAAACAGACACTTCAGGAATAATAGAAGGTTTCAAAACTCAAATATGAATAGTGAATAGAACAACTAGATAGGAAATCAAGAAAGAAAGAAAAGATTTGAACACCATAAACCAAATATATTTAATATCTAGAAAAACATATCCAACAACAAAATGCACATTCTTCTCAAGTGCACATGGAAAATTCTCTAGGACAGACAATATCATAGGCCATAAGACAAATTAAAATAAATTTAAAAGTAGTGAGTTCATACAAAATATGTTCTCAAATAATAACTGAATGAACTTAAAATCACTAACAGAGGCATAATTTGGAAAACCAAAAATATGTGTACAGTAAACAACATAATTCCAAAGCATTAACAAGTAACAAACAAAATCACATAAGAAATTAGAAAATACTTCAAGATTAATAAGAGGCATCCATATTGGTAAAGAAGTTAAAATGTTGCTATTTGTGAACAACATGATACTATACACAGAAAGTCCTAGACTCTACCAAAAAACTACTAGGAGTAATAAATGAATTCAGTAAAGTTGCAGGATACAAAATTAATACCCATAAATCAGTAGCATTCTATATACTAATAACAAAATAGTAGAAAGAGAAATTAAGAACACAACCTCATTTGCAATTGCACCAAAAAGAATAAAATACATAGGAATAAACTCAAAGAGATGAAACACCTGTATTTTGAAATCTATAAAACACTGATTAAAGAAATTGAAGAAGAAACAAATGGAAAGATATTTTATGCTCATGGATTAGATGAACTAAGAATATTTAAAATGTGCATACTACCCAAAGCAATCTACAGATTCAATGTGATCCCTATCAAAATACCCATAGTGGGTTTTTTTTTTTTTACAAAAATAGAACAAATTATCCTAAAATTTATATGGAACCACAAAAAATTTCAAATAGTCAAGGAAATCTTGAGAAATAAAAACAAAACTGGAGGTATCACAACCCCAGATTTCAAGTTATACGACAAAGCGAAAATAATAAGGGCACCTGGGTGACTCATTCAGTGCCTGCCTTCAGCTCAGGTAATGATCCTAGAGTCCCAGGATTAAGTCCCACATTGGGCTCCCTGCTCAGCAGGGAATCTGCTTCTCCCTCTGTCCCTCACCCCACTTGTGCTCTCGTTCTCTCTCTCTCAAATAAATAAATAAAATCTTTAAAAATAAAGTTGTAGCAACCAAAACAGTTTGGTACTGCCAAAAAAAAAAGAGAGAGAGAGAGAGAGAAATAGACACATAAATCAACAGAACAGAATAGAGACCCCAGAAATGAAACCACACATATATGACAAAGGAGTCAGGAATATACAATGGAGAAAAGACAGTCTCTTCAATAAATGGTGCTGGAAAACTAAACTGCTGCATGTAAAAGAATGAAACTGGACCACTTTCTAATACCATACACAAAAATAAACTCAAAATAGATTAAAGTCACAAATGTGAGCGCTGAAACCATAAAAATCCTAGGCACTAATTTCTCTAACATCAACTGCAGCAAAATTTTTCTAGGTATGTCTCCTACGGCAAGGGAAACAAAAGCAAAAATTAACTATTGGGATCGCATCAAAATAAAAGGCTTTTCCACAGTAAAAGAAACCACCAACAAAACAAAAAGGCAACCTAATGAATGGGAGAAGATATTTACAAATTCAAAAAGATATATACACTATATTTATTGCAGCATTATTTAACTTATATAAACACTATATTTATTGGAGCATTACTTAAAATAGCCAAGATATGGAAGCAACCTAAGTGTCCATTAGTAGACAAATGGATAAGGAAGAGGTGGTATGTATGTACATGTGTATGTACACATACACACACACATGCACAGATATGCTGAAATACTACAAAGTCTTAAAAAAAAGAATGAGATCATGCCATTTGAGACAACATGGTTGGACCTAGAGGGTATTATGCTAAATGTAATAAGTCAAACAAAAAGACAAAAACCATATGATTTCCCTTATATGTGGAATCTAAAAAAATAAAACTAACGAATTAACAAACAAAAAGCAGAATCAGACTTATAAATACAGTGAACAAACTAATGGTTGCTAGAGGGATGGGAGGTTGGGGATGGGCAAAATGGATGAAGGGGTGTGAGAAATATATAGGCTTCCAGTTATGGAATAAATTAGTCATAGGAATAAAAGGCACAGCATAAGGAATATGACAAATCGTAGCTACACCTGGGTGAACATAGCATAATATATAAACACGTGGAATCACTATGTTGTACACCTGAAACTTATGTAACAATGTATATCAACTATACTCAAGTAAAAAAAAATACTTTTTAAAAGAAAATGTTTCAAGAAAAGTGAAAATAAAGGTACAACATACCCAAATTTATGAGATGGAGCTAAAGCAGTATTTGAGGGCAATTTATAGCTGTAAATACCTATATTTTAAAATAAGAAATATTTCAAATGAATAACTTAGCATTCCTCCTTTAGACATTGAAAAAAGAAAAGCAAACAAAACTCAAAGAAAGTGAGAAGAAGGAAGTAATACAGGGTAGAGCAGGAAATAATGAATAGAGAATAGTAGTCCAATGGAGAAAAATCAAGAACAACAAAAAAAAGTTGGCTCCCTGAAAAGATCAACAGAAGTTGACAAATCTGTACCTGAACCTTATTTTTTTAAGATTTTATTTATTTATTTATTTATTTGAGAGCCAGAGAGTGAGAACATGAGCAAGGAGGAGTGGTAGAGAGAGAAGCAGACTCTCCACTCAGCAGGGAGCCTGATGCAGGACTTGATCCCAGGACCCAGGGATAATGACCTGAGCTGAAGGCGGATGCTTAACTGAGCCACCCAGGTGCCCCTGTAGCTGAACTTTTAGAAAAAAGTGAAAAATAAATCTAACTAGCAAATAAATAGAAAAACTGAATAGATACGACAATTAGAGAAACTGAATTTGTAATCAAAATCTTCCAAAAAAATTCAAAAAGTCCTGGAAAATTCCACCAAGCATTTTTTAAAGTTTTGATTTAAATTCTAGTTAGTTATCATACTGTGTAGTATTAGTTTCAGGTGTACAATATAGTGATTCAATGCTTCCATACATCACCAGGTGCTCATCACAGGAAATGCAGTCCTTAATCTCCATCACCTATTTAACCTGTCTCTCCCCACCCACCTATCCCTTGGTAACCATCAGTTTGTTCTCTCTAGTTAAGAGTCTATTTCTTGGTTTGCTTCTCTTTTTTCCCCTTTGTTCATTTGTTTTGCTTCTTAAACTCCACATATGAGTAAAATCATACATCTACCAAGCATTTAAAGAATTAATGTTAATTCTTTGCAAATGCTTCCAAAAACTCGAAGAGGAAAGAACACTTCTCAACCTCTTCTGCATGGCCAGTAATATACTAAGGTCAAGCCACACAAAGACATCACAAGAAAATAAAACTATACAGGCCAGTATGTCTTATGAGTGTGAACACAAATTCTCAACAGAACACTAGCAAATTGAATCTGGCAATATACAAAAGGATTATACATCATGAGTAACTGGGATCGATTTTCTCAGGAACAAGGTTGATTTAACATTTGAAAATCAATCAATGTAACAATCAAATCATTAAAATAAAGGACAAATGTAAAATGATCATCACGACAGATGCAGATAAAGCATTTGATAAAATTCAACACCCTGAATGATGAAATATTCAATACACTAGGTAGAAAAGTGAACTTCTTCAATCCCACAAAGGACATATGTGAAGAAAAACACAGGTCACATCATAAGTAACTGTGAAAAATTGAATGCTTTCCCCCCTAATATCAGGAAAAAGAGAAGGATGCCTGTTCTCATCACTTCAATTCAACATCGCACTGGAAATTTTAGCCAGTGCAATTAGGAAAGAAAAAGAAATATAAGGAATCTGGACTGAAAGAAAGAAGTAAAACCATGTTTGCAGATGGCATTATCCTATATATAGTAAATTCTTAGCAATCCACTAAAAAACTCTCAGAACTAATGAATGAGTTCAGCAAGTTTGCAAATAGATGGCAATATATAAAAGTCAACTATCTTTTCACAGTAACAATAAACAAATTAAAAATGATAAGAAAACAATTCTATTTACAATATCATTAAAGGAATAAAATACTCAGGAATAAATTTAACAAAAGAAGTACAAACCTATATCTTGAAAACTATTGAACACTGCTGAAAGAAATTAAAGAAGACCTAAATAAATGGAAAGACATCCCACTGTCATGAATCAGAAGACTTTATATTGTTAATATGGCAATACTCCTCAAATTGATCTACAAATTCAATGCAATTTCATCTACCAAAATCCTAGGTCCCTTGTTTTGTAGAAATAAAATCTAATTCTAAAATCCATATGGAAATATGAGGAAAGAAGCTAAAACAATATAGAAAAAGAATAAAGTTGGAAGATTCAGACTTCCCAATTTCAAAATATACTGACCAAGATATACAGACCAAGGAAATTCTCAGGTTTACTTTCAATTCCTTTTTGACAAGCATACCAAGATAATTCAATGGGGAAAGAATAGTCTTTTCAAAAAATGGTGATGCAAAAGAGTGAAGTTAGAGCTCCTCCTTACACCATATACAAAAATTAACTTTAAATGGATCTTAGACCTAGACATTAGATCTGAAACTATAAAGCAGAAGAAAATATAGAAGTAAACTCTCATGATCTTAAATTTGGCAATGATCTCTTAGCTATGACACCAATAGCAACAAAAGGAAAAAAGAGATAAATGGAACATGTTTAAAATTTAAAACATATGTGTTTCCAAGAAAACCATCAAGAAAATGAACAGACAACCTAAAAGTTTTTTCAAGTCACATATCCGATAAGGAACTTAGAACTAGAATTTATAAAGAAAATCACTAATTTACAGCTCAAATAGTAAGAAGGGAAATAACCCATTTTTTTAAATGGGCAAAGGATCTGAATAGACATTTCTCCAAGATACACAAATGGCCTTTAGCACAGGAAAAGATGCCATCAGAGAAATGCAAATGAAAACCACAATGAGCTTACAACCCAACAATAAAAAGACAACCCAATTTTAAAATGAGCAGAGTGTTGACACACTTTCAAAAAAAGATATACAAATAGCCAATAAGCACATGAAAAGATGCTCAACATCATTAGCCATAAGGGAAATGCAAATGAAAACCACAATGAGCTTACAACCCAACAACAAAAAGACAGTCCAATTTAAAAATGAACAGAGGGTTTGCACACACATTTCTCCAAAAATGACATATAAATAACCAATGAGTACATGAAAAGGTGCTCAAGGTCATCAATCATCAGAGAAATGCAAATCAAAACCACAATGAGATACCACATCATACATATTAGAAGGGCTGTCATGAAAAAGAGAGATAATAGCGAGTGTCAGCAAGGATGTGGAAAAATAAAAATTCTTAAACACTGCTGGTGGGATTGGAAATGCTATGCTCACTGTGGAAAACAGTCTAGCCATTCCTTAAAGAGTTAAACATACACTTACCATATGACGCAGCAATTCTTCTTCCAGGAATATACCCAAAAGGATGAAAGCCTACATCCTCACAAAAAGCTGATACCAAAGAGTAGAAGGAACCCAAATGTCCATCAACCAATAAATAAATGAAGTATGGGATAGCCATACAATGGGATATGTTAGGCAATGAAAAGAAATAAAGTACTGATACGTACTGACTTTATGGTAAGTGACAGAAGTCAGTCTCAAAATGGCACACTGTTAGGTCCCCAATAATGGGTCCGTGATTAAAGGAAGGAGACTGATACAAAGCGAAGGTCAAGCAAAGCTTTATTTTGCACCAAGCATCAAGAATCAAACTGACCAGCCAGGGCCACGTCTCTTACAGAGAGGGTGACCTCTCTCTGTTTCACAGACTAGCTTTTAAGGGCAAAGGCCATGTGGTTGGGCCTGGCCATGAACAGGTGGCCAATGAAATTGTGCAGAGAGAAAGCTGCACAGTCATGCTGGATCACACATAAGTGACCAATTGAATTATAATTTACCCTATAGTAGACATTTGAACCAGCCTATCACCGTGATCAGAATTGGTGCCCAAAAGGTGCCCAAAGGGCGGGGCTCATACTCTTTGGTAACTAGGGAGACAGTATGCATCCCCCCCACTGACCGGATGTCTCCACCTGGCATGACCCACCCTTGTATTTGGGCTTTGTTACCTGGGGCTGGTTTCCAGGACTTGTTTTTGAGTAAGTCCCTTGGGGGAAGGGGGACAGGGACAGTTTAAGGGTTAAACAACAAAGTTATTGTTTAACCTGGATGGAAGCCTCTGGCTAAATAGGTCCTTACACACACATTATATGAAATGTCCAGAAAAGGCCAATCCATAGAGACAAAAAGTAGAGCCAGGGGACTGAGAGGAAGTGGAACAGGAAGTGCTGCTAATGAGTTTGGGGATCCTTTTTAGAGAGATGAAGATGTTTTAAATTGATTGTGGTGATAGCTACACAACTCTGTGAATATAAAAATCACAATGAATATAAAACCATTGAATTGTACACCTTAAATGAGTGAATTATATGGTACATGAATTACATGTCCATAAAACTGTTTTATTTTTCTAAACATCATTATAATGATGATAATAAAACAAAACAGAAAAAAAAAACAGAAATAATTAGTAATGAAGTTTGTTTTTTTTTAAGATTTTATTTATTTATTTGACAGACAGAGATCACAAGTAGGAAGAGAAGCAGACAGAGGCGGGGTGGGAAGCAGGTTCCCCATTGAGCAGAGAGCCCGATGCGGGGCTCCATCCCAGGACCCTGATATCATGATCTGAGCCGAAGGCAGAGGCCTTAACCCACTGAGCCACCCAGGTATCCCTGGAAATGAAGTTTTGAAGAAGTCTTTTTAAAGGCCTGCTAAGGAACATATATTTAGTGGAAACTCTAGAAGTTACATTTCATCCAAAGCTGTTTGGTAACAATAACTAGATGTACCACTCAGGGACACCTGGGTGGCTCAGTGGGTTAAGCCCCTGCCTTCTGCTCAGGTCATGATCCCAAGGTCCTGGGATGGAATCCTGCGAGTCCTGCAAAGGGCTCCTTGCTTAGCAGGGAGCCTGTTTCTCCCTTTGTCTGTCAATCCCACTGCTTGTGTGCTCTCTCTCTCTCTCAAATAAATAAAATCTTTTAAAAAAATAAATACATAAAATCTTTTTAAAAATTAAGTCTTCTCAATTACTCAGTTTTCATATTCATTCATGTATTTCTGCAGTTTCACTGTTACCTGTGTTGTTTTCTTAAACTCTCTCATCCCCATTCATTCATGCATTTCAAAAGTAAAACCTAAACATTAGTTTTAAAAAAAAAAAACTTCACGTGCACCCAAATGTTCATAGCAGCTATGTCCACAATAGTCAAACTATGGAAAGAACCTAGATGTCCATCAACAGATGAGTGGATTAAAAAGATGTGGTGTATATCTACAATGGAACACTATGCAGCCATCAAAAGAAATGAAATCTTGCCATTTGCAACGATGTGGATGGAACTAAAGGGTATTATGCTGAGTGAAATAAGTCAATCAGAGAGAGACGATTATCATATTACCTCTCTGATATGAGGAATTTGAGGGGCAGGGTGGGGGGGATTGAGGGGTAAGGAAGGAAAAAATGAAACGATGGGATCAGGAGGGAGACAAACCATAAGAGACTCTTAACCTCACAAAACAAACTGAGGGTTGTTGGGGGGAGGAGGGGTATGGAGAGGGTGGTTGGGTTGTGGACATTGGGAAGGGTGTGTGATATGGTGAGTGCTGTGAGATGTGAAAGCCTGACAATTCATAGACCTATACCCCTGAAGCTAATAATACATTATATGTTAATAAAAATAATTAAAGATTTTTAAAATTAATAAAAATTTTAAAAACTAGTGAAATCCAAATAAAGTAGAGTTAATAGTACTGCACCAATGTTAATTTCTTAGTTCTGATCATTATACTATGGCTTCATAAAGAGTTAACATTTCATAAAGAGTTAAAATTGTAAAAGGTATGGGCTCAAGGATATAGGATATATATAAGGGTACTATTAAAGCATATAGGAATTTAGGTCATCATGGTGACCTAAATTATAAAATTAAGAATTTTTAAAAGATTATTTCTCATACAGGATTTAAGACTGTATATTATTTTCACTCATTTCTGCATATCTATTCCCACTACTTTCAGAGCTTATCAAATAGACTTTTTAAAGGAAAGAAGGATGGAAGAAAGAAAAATTGTATTTTTCTAAGTTATTACTTAAAACCTTGTTTTGTTAAAAAAAATATGTAAGAAACTATAAATCAATTCTGGCACATATTCAATAAAGTGGCATGAATTTGAAGTCACGCATTTTTCTTTTTATTTATATTACCCAAACTAATTACTTCACAAAACAAAAAATTGTGAAAACTTTTTTTAAGTAGTTGGCTTCATTTCCAAAATTAAAAACATATATATCCTTAAATGTATCTGTCTAGATGTCATATTTTTATTTCATACTCAGTCATTCACTATACTAATGTAATTTACAGAAAATTTTGTTTCTACCTTGGGGCCCATGAATTTTTTAGTGACCTGTTTTCTGAAATATGAATTCTTCCACCATTTACTCACCATGTAATCTGTGGAAAGTTCTTAGTCTTTCTATTTTTTTCCCAATTGTCAAAGGTAGGTAATGATAAAATCTACCTCACCAGTAGGTATGAGAATTTAATAAGAAAACGTGTATAAAAGCACTTTATGTACAAGTGTGATTTTTTTAAGATTTTATTTATTTATTTGAGAGTGAGAGAGAGCATTAGAGGGGAGAAGGTCAGAGGGAGAAGCAAACTTCCCATGGAACTGGAAGCCCGATGTGGGACTCGATCCTGGGACTCCGGGATCATGACCTGAGCCCAAGGCAGTCGCTTAACGAACTGAGTCACCCAGGCACCCCACAAATGTGACATTTTATGAGATACTTGGTGTCATGCTAGGAGACCCATCAGAAACATTTAGCAATAGTCCAAGGGAGAGAGCCAAAGCAAACCTCAATTAAGGAAGAGAGCACACATTGACTCCAGAGATACTTAGAAATTTGAATTCTTAGACTTTGAGTATGGATTGGGTGAAAAGAGAGGTTAAAATTAAATTAATTTGGAAAAACAATCAACAGGAAATTGCTTCTTAATATGAGAGTAGTATTTTGATTATGAAAACCACTGTAAGTAAGACTTACAGCTCCAACTAGTAGGAAAGTATCTTTAGTACAAAGAGCAACATGGAGGACAAAAAAATGGTATATTCAGAACAAATAAGTATTTTAGCGCACAAGAATGCGGTCACTATAGTCACGGCCTTCCATTTCATAGGTGCAGACTATGGAATCACACAGTATCTGAACCTCCTGCTCTAAACACACACTCTACCTCAAACCACTTATTAAAGCTAAAAATATGCTTATATTGACATCCACACACAAATTTCTACGAAGCAATACTTCCCTTACAGGAAGGAGATTCCAAGTAATGGCTAAAACACTGAACTCAGCGCTGCAGATCCAACTCCTAGGTGCCTTCACTTTCCCACCTAAAAAGAGGCAAAACAAAATCTGCCAGTACGTGCCTCACTGACACTACAGAGGCCTCCAGCCTAAATCACATCTTTTTAGAAGTTGAAAGGATCTAATAGTTCAGTCCTCTTATCGGTGAAGACAGAAAAGCAGGAGAGTATATAGTTGTGAAGAGATCAATCCCTGGTACTTACTAGCAAACAGTGTTCCCACTGTAATGCATTAAATCCAGGCTCTCAGGGGTGGACAGTACCAACAAGACAAAAATCTTCAGACATTTCACCTAGAGACTGGAACAGGAAGATCATTTTCTTCATCAAAAATCGAAAGACTCAGGGCACCTGGGTGGCTCAGTGGGTTAAAGCCTCTGCCTTCAGCTGAGGTCATGATCCCAGGGTCCTGGATCGAGCCTGCTTCCCCCTCTCTCTCTACCTGCCTCTCTGCCCACTTGTGATCTCTGTCTATCAAATAAATAAATAAAATCTTAAAAAAAAAAAAAACTCGAAGGCCCAACCCATCCATCATCCACACATCTCCATTTCAACCTTGACAAAGCACAAGTCAGAAGCCAAAACCACAACAAACTGGGACCCCAGAAAGAGGGAAGAAAAAGAAAAATTGAGACGACAAGAGAAAAAAGATCAGAGAGTCCATATCAAACAGGCAGCTCAAGGGAAAATGAAACAAACCAATTTGTGCCTTTCTCCAGCAGCTAGTGAATGCTTCGCTACCTACTATGAATTTCTTTCTGGGAATAAATTAGACTTTTTGTACTTCTAAATATTAAAAGTATAACTTAGAGGTATTCCTACAGAATATAACATTCCATAGTGCACTCTAAAACCAGGATCTAACTCTTTGCACAATCAGAAATAAGCAATCCCTGCTATGGACAAGAAACTGAGGAACAGCTAGGTTAATTAAATACTGTAAGATGTTACAACCATTTATTAGCTGAGTCAGGCTGAGACCCCTAATCAAGTGACCTTGAGCTCACTGCCTCTACCATATTACCGCATTCAACTGTCTTCCTTAAGGATTTATTACCAGGTCTAGATTCTTAACTATCTTCTATTTGGTAAGCCAGTAAGGAGATCCCTGGAGGTCTCCTGAATTTCTACAGTGCTATATATAAGATGTCATGCTTTTCAAGATACTTCAACATATGCTGTTACATTTAGCTCTCAACAGTAATTCTGTAAGTACCAATATTACCTCCATTTTACAGATTATGAAGGAAGAATTCAGATGACACATGAGCTTGTCAAAATCATAGACAGCAAATGGTACAACTAGAACTAGAGCTCACCAACCCTGACCCTAAAGCTTCTGTTCTTTTCGCTGCCATCTTGCCTCTGTACATTTTTCTAATTCCAATACCTCGTATCTCTCCTCTTCAGATGATTACTAGAGAGCAAAAATTTTAAAGAGGTGAGGTGATTTGTCATTCCTACAACTGCAGTTAAGACGTCATCATTCCTGATGTGGATGGTTTGTTCAAAGCAATTCAAGTGAGTTGCACACAATCTAATGCACTTAACCGAGAAAAACGATTTTACCAGTGTGAAAAATGTAAACCAGACATTTTTCAGAAAATTAGAAAAATCCACTCATTGGGAGCCCACCAAATTGAAAAGTAGACAAAATTACAAATTTCCAAAATGTTTAACATACCAATTACAATATTTTCTTATCCAGCGATTAAATACCATCTAAATCATTTTGAGCTCACTCCCACAGTGAGATGCCCAAAATATCACCCCGCCTGGCTGTCCTCTGAAGTTTAAATAGGGTAAGACTGGGAGAAAACGGAATGGATGGTTAGGGAATTGTGCTATTTTAAGAGGTGGACTAAGAAATAATTTGGAATTTTTTTTTTACTTCTTTCCATGTTGTTCTTCAAGAATAGTTCCTGTATTATAGCTTTCTCTGATGCATCAGCAAGAAGCAAAACAAATCTAAAAGTCAATGTTAAAAAAAAAAAAAGTCAATGTTTCTTTTTTATATTGTTTTATTTTAATTCCAGTATAGTTGACATACAATGTCATATTAGTTTCAGATGCACAAGGTAGTGATTCAATTATTCTTTTTTATTATTCAGTGGTCATCATGGAAAGTATACTCTTAATCCCCATCACCTACTTCACCCATCCCCCCCACACGCCTTCCTCTGATAAGCTTTATTTTAAACAAGTACCCGCAGTTAAAGTTGTTTTCCAAGAACTTTTTTTACTTGAAGCATACTTAGAATACACGGTTCTCAAAGATTCATATAAAACATCCCATCCAAGAAAAACAGAATACACATTTTCTTTACGTACACAGGGAAGAAACCCCTGATCAAATCACATAAAAAGAGACATAACAAATATAAATTTAAGAAGACTAAAAGTCAATGTTTCTAACTTCTGAGACAAAATAACATTCATATCCACTAAGATCTGCCATAATCAATCCTACATTTAAAAAACCTCCTCTGAACACAGCCTCACATTGTATTTCAGCAAGTTGCTCAAGACCACCCCAGACATTAGTCAGGAGTAGTCTACAGCTGGTACAACTTAAGTAAGCCATACCTAGAAGCAACAAAACAGATGAACTCTTGAGGGCTTTTCCTATCCTCTGATTTTACCTACTTCATTTAATTTTACTTCCCCACCAATAAATGATGTTTCAAAGACCCAAACTATGAACGTTGAATGCAATTACTTTGATGGAAGAATCTTTCTACATCAGTACCATAAGTTATCCAATATGACTCTTCCTGAACCCTCCAAATGCATGGAATTGCCAGAATAAGCCAAATAAAAACATGAAATAATCTGATAAAAACGATTATTTTAGTGTAATTTAGTCATGACAAAAGTTAGAATATATATAGAACCAATGTTGGTGCCTAATGAGAAACCATCAGCACATAAAGAAAAATTTACCTTTCTGGTGTCTATGGCAGTGTATTTGCTTTATCCAAAAGGATTATCAAGTCCTTAAGATTCAAGTTTTAAAAGGTGAAGAATAAATAGTGACAACATATCATTTTACCTGCTCAATATTGCTATTGAATGTGTCAAGAGATAACTGCTTTGTTCCTCTCAACCTGGTTCCTTCTTTGGTAATTAGGTTAATAACAACACTAACAGTAAAGAAGGTTTATATTGAGATCATTAAAGCTTAGTCCAAAACCAATTTTTACCACAGACAATGCCATGAAAAGATCAATTTAATCTACAGAAAGTCCATTGTTACTAATAGATTTCCCTATAAAGTGGGAAGATTGCACCTACATCCCACTGCTCTTCACGTAGCATTGCGACACATTCGGAGACTGGTAGACTGTATTTCCCAGAGATGGCTGCAATATCTCTCATCCCGTATGCCCTTCTGGTAGTACCTCGCCACTTCCTGATCTGTGAATCTGGGTGGGCTTATGACATGATGAGAAGCAATAAAATGCTACCAAAGGGTTAGAGCGTGACTTCCACGACTATGTCACCAAACATACAGATAATGGTGCCTTTGCCTGGCTCACTGGAACATCTGTGTGAGCAGACCCTGGAGCCCCCATGCAAACATTCCACGTGGAGAAGCCCTGAGATCACATGAGAGAGATGCCTGGCAGACCAACACTGCTCCGGCCCCCACTGTCTCTGCTTTACTACAATTGCTTGAGAAACCTCAAGCCAGAACCACCCAGCTAAGCCCTTCCCAATTTCCTGACCCATGGAAACTATGAGAGTTAATAAAATAATTGTTCCTGTTTTAAGTCATTAAGTTTGAGGGTCACTAACTACACAGTAATTATTAGCAGAACAGAAATCTGAGCTTACAACTGGCCAAGAAGGAAACTGGCACACACTGTGAAAGGATACCTAGGAAACACCAGGATCCCAGCTGCAGTCTTGACCCTCCTCTGTGGTGACAGTCCCTCAACCTCCCTTACCTGTCAGGAGAGGAATTATATTTACTAACACAAGTGTGAGCTTTACTAAAAAGCCAAAATTCTTTTCACCAGTGACTATGACTCCAAGCCCAGTATTTAATACTTGTGCACTTGTTTATCCTCAGCCTATAAAGGGAAACACTACTTCTAGCATTTGACTAAAACCGCATTTGACTCTACTAAAAGGTATTGTTTTTTTACAGACTTCATTCCTCCTAATATTTTAGACTTTTTTCATGCCAAAAATGCAGGTGTCTATTCCTCTTTGAACTTGTAGTAAAAGACAGAAAATTAAACTTCCTTCTCAAAAATTAATGTGGAAACTATTTCTCAGTTACCACCAAAGAGGGTTATAGTGCCTGATGGCAAGTAAGAGGGATAACAATGGGTCAAAAGAATGTGGTTCAGAATTAAGACTAACTAACCTAAATCTTATTTCCTCAAAGATGCCTACTGCCTTTTAGGGACCCCTTTAAACTCTTCCTTTATAGTGCTACCCTTTGACAGGTATATTTCTTAATCTTCCAACAGTGATGCTTATCCCCCTCTCCTTAAAGATCTCCAAAGGAAGAAGAACCATTGTTGAGAATCTAGGACATACTAGACATGTGCCAGAAAGAGGAACAGAGCCGGCATTATCTCCCAAGTGCTTGCCTACACATTATCTCATTTAATCTGAGGACATCTTTCAGGCCATGCTTTAGCATTCTCATTTTTACAAATTAAAAAAAAATGGGGTTCAGAGATATTACAAGTGACTAGTATTCCTGCCTCAAAGCCCAGTGCCTTTCCACCCAACAATGCCAGAAAAAAAGGCATAACCTGTTTCTTTAGGCACTGCACTGTTCATCGCCCAAATGGTCAGAAAGCTTCATTCAGCTAATTAAAATCTCTTCTTTGATGTGAGCTCATGTTTTTCTATTCATTATTCTATGAACAATGAAAATAACTATTTCACATTCTCTCCTCAAACACAGATAAAAACAGAAGTCAATTCATTTCTTTACCCTATTTACAGTAAACAAATCCAGTCCCTATGGGATTTCATTGAGAAAACAAAACAAAACAAAACAAAACAAAAAACACTATTTTATATCCCTGGGATAATTTTGGCCATTCTTTTTTCAAGATCTTCCCTGATTATAAACTTTTTCAAAGCACAATGACTCAAAATAAACACAAATCTCTAAAAAGTAACCATTTACTAAGATAGAAAAAAAAAAAAGGGAGGGAAAAGATATTTCCATTATGATTCAAAGAACAAAAACATTAGAAAGAAACTTGTTTAAATACTTTTTAATCTTTACCTCAGACAGTACATTTTTTCAAATATTTTTACCATATTTTTTCCAAACAATCACAACCCAAAAATTCTCTTATTCACATTTTCTGAGAATGAGATGTTTACATGAAGTGATCTACCCAGTTGGAAAGATTCTCTTTTTATATTTCTGTCTCTTAAAGAATTTTAGAAAGAAACTCAAATGTCAAAAAGGTTGCTATATTTTATCAATCTCTTATTATCAAATGAAAGCTGAATCCTTCCTGGAACAAAGAGAGATTCCAAATTCAAATGTTGCAAACGCTCAGTGAGTACCAACTATGCATAAGATCTGTATTATACCCTAGGATACGAGAGTAAGTGTCTTTGCGACACTTTCCCTGAATTATGCCCCTTATATTCTAAATACAGAGATAGACACACAATTAACTGCATAACGAAAATTATACAGGGACATAGAGAAAGAAGTGGCAAGTTTTGCCTCAAAAAGGCTAAGAAAGTAACTAAAGGATGAACAAAAGTCCTGGATATCTAGGGGCACCATTGGCATTTTGGAAAAAGAATTTTAGATTCGTGAGCACAAATACTAAGGATGTTTACCCATCCCAATCCCAAGCACTAAAATGTTAATAACAACCCAAATACCTCACATGTCATTTTAAAACTCCCCTGGGGTAGGGGTGAGGATTACTACCCCAAATGAAAACCATTGTTAGAGCACAGGATACCTCAAGCTCAGAACCAACATAGTGAAGAGAACCATCATCCTACTTCTTCTCAGTAAGGACAGTAGCAGGGGAGATGGAGTAAAAGAAAGGTGAATGACTAATGAATAAGAAGATGGGTTTAAAAGATTACAAGATAATATGGTCAAGGAGTTTGTAGTGTGGAAGAAGCAATCATAGAATACAGCCCAAAATACAATCTTCACATAGAAAATAGAATATAAAACTTGAGCATATAAATTGGTTTATCAAACTGTCATTGAGTAAACATAACTCTAAAGCAGCCACTGAGTAAGACTTCAGTGTAGTTTCACCTATAATTCATGTGATGCTTCTACCATCACTTAACAACTCTACAATCACCATTTTAAAATGGTATCTTCTCTATTTTACAGAGGGAGAAACTTAATGCAGACAACATTTCGAATGGTACACTGGATGATAGACTAGGACGAACATTCAAACCCAGATTTCTAATTCCTGATGCCATGCAATGAAGGTGTTAAACAGTCATTAATGGAGATGTTAAAACTGTTCAAGATAATGACAAGAACTGGACTGGACACGACAACTGTGAGAGTCCAGTTCCTGGATGGCAGAAGAGAGACAAGACCAGAATGACTAAAGCTGGAAGCGTGGGAAACAGAGAGTTTGTGCAGAGATTTGGGAAGTGGAGTGAGTGTTGGCCTACACTGTAGCACCACAGACTAGAAGAAGGGTGGACAGCAAGAAGACTGGGACATCACTCTTAGCCTGAAGTTTGTAGAAGGTGTAATAGCAAGAATGAGCATCCTCCAATGAGAGGAATTTGGAAAAAAAAAAAAGTGACTATTACCCATACATAATACAAATAATACTTCAAAACAATTATCCCAATCTATAATCCCTTTCTATACTGGTATTAAATGTCTCTTTTGTCCTACAACATTTAAACAAACTGTTTATATTTACTTCAGTCTTTCCTCCTGGTTTAAAAAAAAAGTTTATTTTTTTAACATTATTTTTGGGATGTTTCCAACTTGTTGACATTTCTCTGGCATTTCTGGTGTTTACAAATCAACTCAGTATTATAATTCCAGGAGTACCAGTACTATATATAGATAAACTATAATAATCTTCTTGCTCTGCAATGTGAAACAAGAGTGGTTAGAGCTCAAAATGACATTGACAATATCAAAACAATCAACATAAATAATTCAGTTGAGTAAAATGTTAAATAAAAATAATGTATTCGAATTCAGATTGTATCTACTAGACAGTTTAGAAAGTTGGTAACAATAATAGCCTCTATAACAAGAACTACTGACCAGTAAGAATCCTCACTCCCAAAGAGACTAGGTGCTTAGACTTCCTCACCCCAAAAAGGGTAATACACATGCACCCTCACTCCTCAGTCTAGGTAATCCCAACATACAGCTTTTTAGATGAGATAATCTTAGACTGATGGTCAAAAGGAAATGTCAAGGGAAAATGAGATTATGAATAAGAGAAAATATACAAACCTACAGATTATAAGTAGACTATTCAGCCTGTTTCTTTTTTGACTCTTTCATGGAATGAAGCAAAAAAAATCGTATCTTGGGGTCCCTGGGTGGCTCAGTCAGTCAAGCATCTGGCCATTGATCTGGACTCAGGTCATGATCTCAGCATTGTGAGATGGAGCCTATTTAAGATTCTCTCTCTTGGGCGCCTGGGTGGCTCAGCGGGTTAAGCCACTGCCTTCGGCTCAGGTCATGATCTCAGGGTCCTGGGATCGAGGCCCGCGTCGGGTTCTCTGCTCAGCAGGGACCTTGCTTCCCCCCTCTCTCTCTGCCTGCCTCTCCATCTACTTGTAATTTCTCTCTGTCAATAAATAAATAAAATCTTTAAAAAAAAAAAAAAAGATTCTCTCTCTTGGGGGGCTCCTGCGTGGCTCAGTCGGTTAAGCTTCTGCCTTCAGCTCCTGATCCCAAGGGCCTGGGATCGAGTCCCACATCAGGCTCCCAAGGAGCCTGCTTCTCCTTCTGTCTTCCACCATCTCTCTCTCCCTTTCTCTGACAAATGAATAAATAAAATCTTTTAAAAAAGAAAAAAAAAAAAACAAAAAAAGATTATCTCTCTTCTTCCTCCTCTGCCCTCCCCCCCTCTAAAAATATAAAATTAATTAATTAATCACCTTATCTAAACCTCCTATTGTTCTTTTCCACTGCAATTTATGGATAAGTTCAAACTGAAGGACATCCCTATTACTACTCTCTTTCAAAGTTTAAAGCAAATATTTGGTTTTTATCCTATGAAAACTAAAGTATCATTAAACATACATTTATTAAATTTTTGAAAAAGGTTTGAAGTGGCAGGGGGTGGGAGGTTGGGGTACCAGGTGGTGGGTATTATAGAGGGCACGGATTGCATGGAGCACTGGGTGTGGTGAAAAAATAATGAATACTGTTTTTCTGAAAATAAATAAATTAATTTAAAAAAAAGAAAAAGGAGTTTTCTAGAAAAAAGAACAGGTACATTTTTAAAAGCATCTGAGTTACAGAAAAGGGAACAGTGATAGATAATAAATTCAACATATTAAACTATAGGAAACTGCACGACTTTTCATACTATAAAGAAATTTTTAGCAAGCATTAGATATTTCAGAATAAGACATAATCCTTCCAAAACAAAATGCTTTCTCTGAAAGAAAACACTTATCTGAAATAGTTGAGTCCTTTCCTCCCCCAAAGAACCATAGTTCATTTCTTGAAAAACTGGGATTGTGTGAGTGTATATGCATGCATGTGTGTGAAATCACTTATTTGAAATCTGTTTTTGAGGAATTTGAGAATTTTTGCATTCTTTCATTAATTTCACAGATGACCCTGTCTTTCTTTGTGTTTAGCTCCATTTAGGGGTCAAATGTGAGAAAAACAAACCGAAACTACATTGTCAAATACATTCTATGGAATAACAGCTAAAATATCAAATAAGCTTCAATAATAAATATCAGTAGTGTTAATGTGAGTCATTAACACTAGGGGCCTAGGTGGCTCAGTCAGTTAAACATCCAACTCTTGATTTAAGCTCAGGTCATGATCTCAGGGTCATGATCTCAAGGTCATAAAATCAAGCCCTGGGTTGTTCAGCTCCATGTTTAGCAAGGCATTCAGCAATGTTTAGCAAGGCATTTACTTGAGATTCTCTCTCTTTCCCTCTCCTTCTACCCCTTCCTCCACTCACAGTCTCTTGAGCTCTCTAAAATAAATAAATAGCACTTCAGAAATTAAATGATAGGGGCGCATGAGTGGCTCAGTCAGTTTAAGCATCTGCCTTCAGCTCAGGTCATGATCCCAGAGTCCTGGGACCCAAGCCCTGCAGTGGGCTCCCTGCTCAGTGGGGAATCTGCTTCTCCCTCCCACTACATTTGTGCTCTTGCTCACTCTCTCTCTCTCTCTCCCTCTCAGATAAATAAATAAAATCTTTTTTAAAAAATTTTATATAAATTAATAAATAAATAAATCCAATTCTATTTAAACTAATTAAAGTAAATTGGATAGTCAGTAAGTCAACCAACAAATCAGCTACACACAAGGGAAAAAAACAGGATGACCTCTTTTCTCTAAACTTATTGGCAGTGTCACTGAACTGACTTAGGATCTAGTTGTTTTAATGCATGTAAAAGTATATCTACATCCAGTCAACCAATATGTGAGTGCCCACTATGTTCCATGCATTGTCATAGATTCGGGCAGTAAAGTAACATGACCCTGACCTCACAGAGCTTATATTTTAAAGGTGAAAACAGACAGTAAATGATAAACTGGTAAGAATGAAATATAATTTCACACATGATGGGAAGTGCTATGAAGAAAAATAAAGAAGGATAAGGCATTGGAAAGAAATTGGAAATCTTAGGGAAATGGGTGGACAAGCTAAAAGGGTTGTTGCCCTTTTGGGATTGAACTCTACTTAGTAGGACATTAATTCAACTATTCCATTTATTGAGCACATGTTCTTATTTAGACACAAAGTAGGTGTAAACTTAATGACAACCATGACAAACAGGTACATTACTACCATTTTACAGATGAAGAAATGGAGGGTGCTAGCAGCTTGTCTAAAGTTACTTACATAAGAAAGAGCAGAGCCTGCATTCAAACTCTCTGTGACTCCCAAGTCCATGCTCTTTGCCTTTAACACACAACTGCTCTGATACGGATCAAGATGACATCACTGTTTCCAAACTACAGTTCCTTACCACAATTACAACATTCATTAGCTTTCATAAGTTTTCATAAATCAAATCCTTCTGATATGCTATATTTCTGAGAGATGTTAGGAAATGAGAGGAATGATATGTCTTAATTCTAAAAATTCAGTACCTTGAGAATTATTATTTATAACTTCTGTAGTAATAATATTTGAAAATTCTTACTAACATTTGCTGTGTCTCAAAAAACATCTCCCATTTTCTGGATGCTATCCCAAAACATTTATTATAATAAAACTACGGATTGGGGAAAACTTATGTGGTAACGCTGAATGGGAGAGGCCATGAAAAGATGAAAAGAGCCAAAGACTGAGATGCACCCATGAGGTATAACTCCTCCCTTCTCCTTCCTTGCCCACACAGTATTAAGGAAAGATAGGTTATTTGACCAAATCCTGAGAATCCAGATGAAAAATCTCTTAAGAGGAAAAAAGCGCAATGAAAGGGAAAACAAAAAATAAAAACTCTGAGAAAAATTTAAAAATATATCATTATAGTTGTCTTTCTCTGCTTGACTTATTTCGCTAAGCATGATACGCTCTAGTTCCATCCATGTTGCTGCAAATGGCAAGATTTCATTTCTTTTGATGGCTGCATAGTATTCCATTGTGTATATATACCACATCTTCTTGATCCATTCATCTGTTGATGGACATCTAGGTTCTTTCCATAGTTTGGCTATTGTGGACATTGCTGCTATAAACATTCGGGTGCATGTGTCCCTTTGGATCACTACATTTGTATCTTTAGGGTAAATACCCAATAGTGCAATTGCTGGGTCATAGGGCAGTTCTATTTTCAACATTTTGAGGAACCTCCATGCTGTTTTCCAGAGTGGCTGCACCAGCTTGCATTCCCACCAACAGTGTAGGAGGGTTCCCCTTTCTCCGCATCCTCGCCAGCATCTGTCATTTCCTGACTTGTTGATATTAGCCATTCTGACTGGTGTGAGGTGATATCTCATTGTGGTTTTGATTTGTATTTCCCTGATGCCGAGTGATATGGAGCACTTTTTCATGTGTCTGTTCGCCATCTGGATGTCTTCTTTGCAGAAATGTCTGTTCATGTCTTCTGCCCATTTCTTGATTGGATTATTTGTTCTTTGGGTGTTGAGTTTGCTAAGTTCTTTATAGATTCTGGACACTAGTCCTTTATCTGATATGTCGTTTGCAAATATCTTCTCCCATTCTGTCAGTTGTCTTTTGATTTTGTTAACTGTTTCCTTTGCTGTGCAAAAGCTGATATGAGGAAGTGGTGATGCAACATGGAGGCTTAAGTGGGTAGAAGAAGAAGAAATGAAACAAGATGGGATTGGGAGGGAGACAAACCATAAGTGACTCTTAATCTCACAAAACAAACTGAGGGTTGCCGGGGGGAGGGGGTTTGGGAGAAGGGGGTGGGATTATGGACATTGGGGAGGGTATGTGATTTGGTGAGTGCTGTGAAGTGTGTAAACCTGGTGATTCACAGACCTGTACCCCTGGGGATAAAAATATATGTTTATAAAAAATAAAAAATTTAAAAAAAAAATAAATAAATAAAAATAAAAAAATAAAGGAAGAACTTGGCAGACAAAAAAAAAAAATAATCATCATCAAAAAAAAGAATAATCATCACTAGTAGAAAATTAAAATGATTTTAGTTTGGATTACAAATCAATAAAACTATGATAAATACTTTAAAAAATATATATATATCATTATAGGAGGGGAGCCTGGGTGGCTCAGCTGGTTAAGCACTGGACTTGGTGGGTTTCAGCTCAGGTCATGATCTCAGGGTTGTGATAGCAAGCCCCGCAGCAGATTAACCAAATTAACCCAAAGTCTGCTTGAGATTCTTTCTCCATCCTTCTCCCTCTCCTTCTGCTCCTCCCTCCTCACCCCTCCCCCAACCCCAGCTTGTGCTCTCACACTCTGTCTCTCTCTCTCAAATAAATAAAATCTTCAAAAATAATAATAATAACCTTAAAGGAGAAAGTCTAAGGTCCAGAACCAAGGCAAAAAGTGCCACCAGGATCCTTGTCCATACATATGGGAGTTCCATTCACCCTTAGCTGGCTGAAGCTGACCTAGCACAGTGTATTTGTTGGGGTCTAAGAAAAACAGCAACACGAAACCCCAGTAAAGGTTGCAGTCCTGCAAGACTTGGCCTCATCCCACACCTTTTCTTCACCCTCGACCCATTCCTCAAGCAGCTCCAAGTTGGGGAAGTGACTGTTGCAGTCCAGATCTTCAGGGCTATGGAACTTGACTTGGCTTAGGGCTGGTAATAGAGATAGGATAAGTGAGTAAAAGTACTAAAGTATAAATACTAACTAAACTTTGACTAAGTAAAACTACTCATCGGCAAGAATTAGGAAGTGACAAAAGGGAGATAGACGGAAGAAATGTAAGAGTGCTAATAACTACTCATAGCTTGAAATCAACACATATTGTTTAAAATTGAACATGAAGGTAGTTAACAAAGCATGAAATCGCTCCAGCATCAATTTAAAGGTTTTCATCATCTCTTGTCTCAACCTTGAAAGGATCTATTACAAACAATTATTTTTATAAAGAAACACTTTGCTAAATTGAGCAATGCCTTCCATTTCACTTCAGTTTATTATTCCCCTGTTAAATTCAACTAAGCTTAATACTTATTTGCTTTAAATTAACAAGAATATTATGATCAAGATATATTGTGATCTTGTTATGAAATTATTTCCCGTCATTATGCCCTGTGACTATGTCCACTTATAAAGCATAAACAGATGTCTGGAATGATGCTCACCAAATATTACTACTAGTAACTTCTGAGTGGTAAAATTGTTGTCTTCTTATCCATTATTTCCTGCATTGCTTAACTTCTTTTTTAAAACTTTTATTTAAATTCCAATCAGTTAATATACAGTGTATTATTAGTTTCAGGTATACAATAGGTTGATAAAACACTTATATATAACACCAAGGGCTCATCACAAGCAACCTCCTTAATCTCCACTATCTATTCAACATATCCCTCCCCCCTCCCACCTCCTTTCTGGTAACCATCATTTTGTTCTCCACAGTTAAGTGTCTGTTTCTTGGATTGGCTCTCTCTCTCTCTCTTTTTTTCCCACTTTGTTCATTTCTTTAATTTCTTAAATTCCACATATAAGTGACATCATATGGTGTTTGCCTTCCTCTGACTAACTTTTTTCACTTAGCATTTACTCTCTAGCCCCATCCATGTTATTGCAAATGGCAAGACTCCATCCCTTTTATGACAGGGTAATATTCCACTATATATATATTTACACACACACACACACACACACACACACACACACACACACACATACCACCTCTTCTTTACCCATTCATCCATCAATGAACACTTGGGCTGTATCCATAGTTTGGCTATTATAGATGATATTGCTATAAATGTTGGGGTCTATGCACCCCTTTGAGGTAGTAATTTTGTACTTTTTTTCCCCTTTGGGTAAATACCTAGTAGTGCAATTGCTGGATGGTAGGGTAGTTCTATTTCTAAATTCTTGAGGAAACTCCCTACTGTTTTCCAGAGTGGCTGCACCAGTTTGCAATCTCACCAACAGTGCAAGAGGGTTCATCTTCCTCCACATCCTCAACGATATTTGTTGTTCCTTGCATTTTTCATTTTAACCCTTCTGACAGGTGTGAGGTAACGTCTCATTGTAGTTTTGATTTGCATTTCCCTGATGATCAGTGATGGTGAGACTTTTTCCATGTGTCTGTTGGCCATCTGGATGTCTTCTTTGGAAAAAAATGTCTATTTATGTCTTCTGCCCACTTCTTAACCAGATTATTTGGTTTTGGGGGGTGTTGGGTTTTATAGGTTCTTTGTAGATTTTCAATACTAACCCTTTATTGGCTATGTCATTTATGAAAATCTTCTCCCACTCCAAAGGTTGCCTTTTAGTTTTGTTGGATTGTTTCCATCACTGTGCAGAACCTTTTATCTTGATGCAGGCTCAACAGTTTATTCCCCTTGCCTCCGAAGACATACCTAAAATGAAGCTGCTATGCCTGATGTCAAGGAGGTGACTGCCTGTGTTCTCTTCTAGGATTTTTATGGTTTCAGACCTCACATTTAAGGCTTTGATTCATTTTGAATTTATTTTTGTGTATGGTGTAAGAAAGTGGTCCAGTTTCATTCTTTTGCATGTGGCTATCCAGTTTTCCCTGCACTAATTGTTGAAGACATGGTCTTTTTTCCATTGGATTTGCTTTCCTGTTTTGTCCAAGATTAATTGACCATATAATTGTGGGTTCATTTCTAGGTTTTCTATTATGTTCCATTATCTATGTGTCTGTTTTTGTGCCAGCACCATCCTGTTTTGATCACTAGAGCTTTGTAATACAGGCTGAAATCTGGAATCATGATGCCTTGAGCTTTGCTTTCTTTTTCAAGGTTGCTTTGGCTATTCGGGGTCTTCTGTGACTCCATACAAATTTTAGGATTTTTTGTTCTAGCTTTGTGGAAAATGCTGTTGATTTTTTTATAGGGATTGCATAAAATGTGTAGATTGCTTTGGGTAGTATACACATTTTAACAATATTTGTTCTTCTGATCCATAAGCATGAAATGCTCTTTCATTTCTTTGAGTCATCTTGAATTTCTTTCATCAGTATTCTATAGTTTTCAGAGTACGGGTCTTTCACCTCTTTGGTTAGATTTATCCCTAGGTATCTTACTGTTTTGGGTGTAGTAAATAGGGTTAATATCTTAATTTCTCTTTATGCTGCTTTATTATTGGTGTATAGAAATGCAGATTCTGCATCCAGCAAATTTACTGAATTCATTTATCAGTTCCAGCAAACTTTGGGGGGATCCTTTTGGGTTTTCTAGGTATAGTATCATGTCATCCTGCAAACAGTGGAAGTTTTAGTTCTTCCTTGACAATCTGGATGCCTTTTCTTTTTGCTGCCTGATTGCTGTGCCAATGCTATGTTAAGTAGCAGGGTTGAAAGTGGACATCCCTGTTTTTCTCCTGACTGCAGAGGATGATATTAGCTGAGCGTTTTTCATATATGGCCTTTATTATGTTAAGGTATGTTCCCTCTAAAACAACTTTGATGAGGGTCTTTAGTATGAATGGATGTTGTATTTTGTCAACTTTTTTTTTTCTGCATCTATTGAATTGATCATGCCGAATGATTCTTTTAACATATTATTGGATTCAATTTGCTAGTATTTTATTGAGTATTTTGGCATCCCTGTTCATTAGGGATACTGGCCTGTAGTTCTCTTTTTTTAGTGCAGTCTTTATCTTGTTTTGGTATCTGGGTAATGCTGGCCTCAAATAATGAGTTTGGAAATTTTCCTTCCTTTTCTATTTTTTAGAATAGTCTGAAAAGAATAAATACTAACTCTTCTTTCTTTCCTTTTTTTTTTTTAAAGTGAGAGAACTTGTAAGCAGAAGAGAGGGGGAGAGGGAGAAAGAGAAAGAGAATCTTAATCTGCATTAAGATTAAGAGAATCTTAATCTGCACTGAGTTCAGACCCTGACAACAGGGCTCAATCTCACAAGACTAGATCATGATCTGAGCTAAAATCAAGAGTTGGACACTTAGCCAACTAAGCCACCCAGGTACCCCACTAAATCTTCTTTAAATGTTTGGTAGAATTTGCCTGTAAAACTATCTGGGTTTTTGTTTGTTTGTAGTCTTCTGATGACTCACTCAATTTCTTTGCTGTTTATCAGTCTGTTCAAGTTTTCTGTTTCTTCCTGTTTCATTGGTAGTTTATATGTTTCCAGAAGTTTGTCCTTTTCTTCAAGGTTGCCTAATTTGTTGGCATGTAGTTTTTGATAATATTCTCTTATAATTGTTTGTATTTCTGCAGTGTTCATTGTTATTTCTCCTTTTGCATTTGTGATTTTATTTGGGTCATTTTCTTTTTGATAAGTCTAGTTAGAAGTTTATCAATTTTATTGATTTTTCAATGCTGCTGGTTTAATTTATCTGTTCTGGGTTTTTTAATTTAATTTAATCTTTTTTCAGTGTTCCAAGATTCATTGTTTATGCACCCTACCCACTGCTCCATGCAATACATGCCTTCCTTAATATCTACCATCAGGATCAACTAACCCCCCACCTCCCTCCCCTCCAAAACCCTCAGTTCATTTCTCAGAGTCCACAGTCTCTTATGGTTCATCTCCCCCCTCAAATTTCCCCCAATTCACTTTTCCTGCCCTGCTCCTAATGTGCTCCATTTAATTCCTTATGCTCCACAAGTAAGTGAAACCATATGAAAATTGACTCTCTGCTTGACTTATTTCACTTGGCATAATCTCTTCCAGTCCTGTCCATGTTGATACAAAAGTTGGGTATTCATCCTTTCTGATGGAGGCATAATATTCCATTGTATATATGGACCATATCTTCTTTATCCATTCATCTGCTGAAGGGCATCTTGGCTCTTTCCACAGTTTAGCGATTGTGGCCATTGCTGCTATGAACATTGGGGTACATATGGCCCTTCTTCTATTGACATCAGCCACATCAACCTCTTTCAAGGCATGTCTCCAAAGGCAAAGGAAACAAAAGCAAAAATGAACTTTTGGGACCTCATCAAGATCAAAAGCCTCGGCACATCAAAGGAAAGAGTCAACAAAACAAAGAGGCAACCCGTGGAATGGGAGAAGATATTCGCAAATGACACTACAGAAAAAGGGCTGATATCCAAGATCTATAAAGAACTCCTCAAACTCAACACACACAAAACAGATAATCATGTCAAAAAATGGGCAGAAGACATGAACAGACACTTCCCCAAAGAAGACATACAAATGGCTAACAGACACATGAAAAAATGTTCATCATCATTAGCCATCAGGGAGATTCAAATCAAAACCACATTGAGATACTACCTTATACCAGTTAGAACGGCCAAAATCAATAAGACAGGAAACAACAAGTGTTGGAGAGGATGTGGAGAAAGGGGAACCCTCTTACACTGTTGGTGGGAATGCAAGTTGGTACAGCCAACTGTTTGGAAAACAGTGTGCTCTTTTTTTTTTTTCTTAAAGATTTTATTTATTTATTTGTTTGAGATAGAAAGCATGTGAAAGAGCACAAGGAGGGGGAGCAGCAAAGGGAGAGGGAGAAGTAGGGAGCCTGATGCAGGGCTCAATCCCAGGACCCTTTCCATATGGAAAGGCATATGCTTAACCAACTCAGACACCCAGGCAGCCCTGTTCTTTTCTTTTTTTCTTTTCAGTTTCCTTATCATTTATTTATGGTCTAATTTTTATTACTTCCTTCCTCTTGCTGGTTTTAGGTTTCATTCATTGTTCTTTTTCTACTCTTTTTGGTGTAAGGTTTGGTTGAATTTGAGCGATCTTTCTTGCTTCCTGAGGTAGGCCTGTATTTCTATATACTTCCTTCTTAAGACCACTTTTGCTGCATCCCAAAGGTTTGGGATCATTGTGTTTTCAGTTTCATTTGTTTCCATGTATTTTTAATTTCTTCTTCCCTTCCCTAGTTGACCCATTCATTGTTTAGTAGCATGTTATTTAACCTCCATGTCTTTGGGTCTTTCCAGGTTTTTTTTTTCTCATGGTTGACTTCTAGTTTCATAGCACTGTGGTCAGAAGAGACACATAGTATTACTTCAATCTTTCTGTATTTATTGAGGACTGTTTTGTGACATAATATGTGATATATTCTGGAGAACGCCTGTGTATCCATGAAAAGAATGTATGTTCTGTTGTTTTATGATAGAATGTTCTCAATAAATCTGTTATGTCCATCTGGTCCAGTGTGTCATTCAAACCCACTGTTTCCTTGTTTACATTGCTTAGATGATCTAGCCACTGGTGTAAGTGGGGTATTAAAGTCCCCTACTATTATTGTGTTATCATCAGTTAGTTCCTTTATGCTTGTAATTAATTGTTTTATATATACTTGGGTGCTCCCGTGTTGGGAATATAAATATTTACAATTGTTATATCTTCTTGTCAGATTGTTCCCTTTATGATCATATAATGCCCTTCTTTGTCTCTTTTTACAGGTTCTGTTTTAAAGACTAGTTTGTGCGGTATAAGCATTGCTACTCTGGCTTTGTTTTGATACCATTTTCGTGATAAATATTTCTTATTCCCTTATTATCAATCTGCAGGTATCTTTAGATCTAAAATGAATCTCTTATAGGTAGCATAAAGATAGGTCTTGTTTTTTATATCCATTCTGACACCCAATGTCTTTCGATTGGACCACCTAAACCATTTACATTCAAAGTAATTATTGATAGATATACATTTATTATCATTTTATTACTTGCTTTTTCATTGTTTCTGGAGATTTTCTCCAGAAACAATGAAAAAGCAAGTAATATCCTGTCTTGTCTTTGCCACATTTGAACTCCTTTTTGCCCTCAGAGAGTCCCCTTTAATATTTCTTGAAGGGCTGTTTTAGTGGTCACAAACTAACCTTTTATAATGAGTATTTATTATTTATAAAATCAATTACTTTAATTTAAAATAAAATATAAATAAAACTTACAAGTTACTTCACCATTAACTCTGACAAATCAATGATCAGCTATGTTTAAGCAGTGTCACCTTACAACGGTACATGAATTAAGGGCAAGTTGTTTATTTAATATGGACTATTTAACTTCTTTTTTTTTTAAGATTTTGTTCATTTATTTGACAAAGATCACAAGTAGGCAGAGTGGCAGGCAGAGAGAGAGAGAGAGAGGGAAGCAGGCTCCCTGCTATGCAGAGAGCCAGGTGCGGGGCTTGATCCCAGGACCCAGAGATCATGACCGGAGCTGAAGGCAGAAGTTTAACCCACTAAGCCACCCAGGCACCCCTAACTTCTTTTATTAATACATTAATATTCGTAATTAATGAATTAGATTAAGATCAAGGAAACATATTATCCTGACATGAGTCATAAAATAAGAAAATATGCTTGATGAACCTAAGAACTCACAATCCTTGTAAAGTTAATGAGTACAAACTAATGCACTAGGCACTAGTTTTATAAAAATAATGTCAAGAAGCATATATTTTAACCAATGATCAAATACAGTCGAATTTTTAAAAAGGAAAATATGTGTTTACGTGTGTGGGTTTAAGAGGAGCCATATCTCTAGTTATAAGCATACTTTGTTTTAATGCAATTAGCTTTACTGCACTTCACAAATATTGTATTTTTTAAAGGTCTGTGGCAACCCTACATCAAGGAAGTCTGTCTGCACCATTTTTCCAATAGCATTTGCTATGTCTCTGTGTCACATTTTGGTAATTCTCGCAATATTCCAAAAGTTTTCATTCTCTATTTGTTCTGGTGATCTGTGATCGGTGATATCTGAGGCTACTACTAGAGCATGGAGATGTGATTGAATTCCTGCAATCTCATGAAAAAAAAAAAAAAACTTTAACAGACAAGGAGTTGCTTCTGATGCGTGAGCAAAAAAGTGGAATCTACTCCTGATGACCATGCTGTGAAGACTGCCGAAATGACTAAAATAGATTTAGAATAGGACATAAACTTAGCTGATAAAACAATGGCATTGTTTGAGAGTACTGACTCTCAAACTATGAACTCTGGTAAAATGCTATCAAGCAGCATCACTTGCTGAGAAAGAGTTCATGAAAGAAAGAGTAATCAATGCAGCAAACTCTGTTGTCTTAGTTTAAGAAGCCGTCAATGGGGAACTATACCCATAAAGTCAATACATCATTGTTCATCAATTGACGAATATAACTTTCTTAATGCTTAATGACTTATTACTTAGAATACATATTACATATTTATCAGTCATTTACTTTCCACAATCTCATACTCCTTGATTTCCTTCCCAATCCCCTCTCCAAATTCCTTATGCATTAAAAAAAAAAAAATGAGATAGCTAGACAGATAGATAGATACTTGCTTTGAGTAATAACTGGTTAGCACTGAGCCATGCATATGAAAAAATACTTTATTTGAAGCAGAAGATCATAATATATAGACCTTAATATGTCATTAACTTCTGTTAGAGACTATCAAGAATATCTGCTACCTCCTTTAATGCAAAGGGGTTTTCAATAATAACACCTCTCATAGTGTTTCTAAGAGTTACCCACAAACCATCTCCATCAGAAGCATTTGAAGCCATCATTAAATACGCATTACTGATCTGGGTTAAAGCCCACAAGAGTGGAGCTGAGAAATCTGCAGATATACCCAGCCCTGGCTGATTATTTTGTGTAGCATCTTGCATTATACACAATTGTGTGCTTTTATGTCTTATAAAAGATATTTTATTTGCATATTACCGTATCTTGAAGAGAAAGTTTGTATCACTTCCAGATGCACTTCACTAAAACACAGAGAAGCTATATATGCTCAAGATCAATTAGCACAATGCCAGGTATGCATTTATTCCTTCATCCAACATGAATTTGTCAAGTGCTGACTAAGTTCCAGACTGGTCTAGGCATAGAGATACAGCAGCGACCAAGCAAAGACTCCTACAAGGCACATATTCTCCTGGGGAGAAGTTTAGACAGCCAGTAAGCATTACACAAGAGTAATTAGATAGAGCCACGCCCCCAGACTCTTAATTGAGTGCTTTCTCACGCCACCAAATGGTTGGTTCACTGACTGTAATGCATCATATCATGTAGCATGCATAAGCAAGATGCAAATACAATAAAAATCAGGATTCATTCTGCAGGCAGTAGGGAGAGTGGATCGAGGCATCAGAGTTTAAGGAGTAGAGCAAACCTGAGTTCAAAGTCTGCCCTCAGCACTTCGTATACCAAGGCAGCAACCTGGACAAGTTATCTAAGCTTTTAAGATTTAGTTACAGAATTTATTAATACCTATCAATACCAATTTATCAATAGCCCTGGAAGGATCAGTGTGAGGATCAAGCATGGGTCTAGCAGAATGTAGGCCTGTGTTATGTTCTCTCTTTCCCCAAATCAAATGTGAATCTCATCTGACTATACCACTGCATACCTAACCTAAAAGGCTAGATTTTAGATTCACTGGAAGTCAACTGTCACTAGTTTGCTTAAATTTCATCATAAAGACTGCTTTCACAAATTTGATCATATATTATATACTTAGATGCTGCCCTTCTGGGATAAAAAAGGCAATATTATCCCATTATTTTTAAAAAAACATGCATTTTGAGAGTTTTTTTAATCAAAATACTACCTATACTCTGGGACTATCACTCATTTTCAAGGCAGAATATGTTAGATCATCAGGGGCGCCTGCGTGGCTCAGAGGGTTGAGCCTCTGCCTTCGGGTCATGGTTTCAGGGTCCCGGGATTGAGCCCCGCATTGGGATCTCTGCTGAGTGGGAAGCCTGCTTTCCCCCTTTTTCTCTGCCTGTGTCTCTGCCTACTTGTGATCTCTCTCTCTCTGTCAAATAAATAAATAAAATCTTTTTTAAAAAAAGAATATATTAGATCATCGCTAAAAAAAAAATGTATGTGTATACTAATACGTCATCTCTTCTTATCGAAATATTCAGTGATATAGTAAGTCCCTAAATAGTAAGTCCAGCTCCCACATCCTACGTCTCCAACCTAATTTTCTCCCTTCTTTGCCAGCTCACAACAACCCAGTGACACTGGCATTCCTTGGCTCCTCAAACCTACCAGACTCCCCAGCAGTTAAACACCATGCATGGCGAGGTCCTCTGGTCACCAACCTAATGATTAACTGGGTCCCACCTTAAACATCTGGTTCTCAGAGAAGCCCTCTCTGACCCTCCATCCTGGCAAGGTCAGGCTGCACCGTACAGGGTGATATGGTGAAGCCTCCAGATAACGATAAATGACGGAGAAGCCTGGGTTCCCATCAGTCATCTAACAAAATGGAGTTATGCTACAGCACAAATACACAGCTGTGTATTCGTATCGATAAAATTTCACAAACAGCACGATATAACTGACAATAATGCACCTGTGATGGTAGCCAGGGCTTTCAGAAGTAGCCCCTCCTCTGCCATGACACAGAATGCATTGCTGATAACAGGGAGTTCTATTTTTTTTTTTTTTTGACATATAATGTATCATTTGCCCCAGGGGTACAGGTCTATGAATCATCAGTCTTAAACAATTCACAGCACTCACCACAGCACATACCCTCCCCAGTGTCCATCACCCAGCAACCCTACCCCTCCCCCCCGCCAGCAGCCTTCAGTTTGCTTCCTGAGATTAAGAGTCCCTTATGGTTTATCTAACAGGGAGTGCTATTAAGGGCAACTCCTGACATGGCCCAATTCTCCTCATTTCTGCTTTTATCCCTGATTGTCAGACTGCATTTTGCAGAGAACTTTGGAAGTATGTTAATGGTCTGAGGCACACTGAGACATATGTTAATAGTATACCAAGCCCTTTTTCAGAGTTCTTTTTATTTGTATCTACTGTTTACTTTCTGTTAATGTTTGTTTTCTCTACTTAAGGATTGTGCCTACCCCATCACCCGCTGTATCGCCAAGTGCCTGCCAGTTCCCAGCATACAGAAGGAGTATGTGCAATGACCCGTCACTGGATCGATGATTTAAGACGTAAGGGTGTGTCCACGTGGAAGAAACATGGTGTACAGAAGTGCAGTTTACTTAACACATGTAAAGTGTATAAAGTAGTGCTGGGCACCTAGTGAGCACTCAGTCAATGCTCTCATCATCTACCAGTAGTACAAACAATAGAAGAGAGAGGGCCTGTGAGTGTCTGACAAATGACAAGGTCGAGCATGCACTGTGTGGTTAACCTTGTCAGAGCAGAGGTTCACACAGTAAAGGAACCACAGTAACCCTTCACAGCAGGGATTTCTGAGTTAATTCATTTTAACATGTGAATGTGCAACTTTAACAGCCCAAGATCTTTTCACATATTCATGGCTGAACTCAGCACTTTCAACAATCCTGTCTTACACACATAAGCACTTCTGTGGGATAGAGCAAAGAAAGAGATCCATGCTCCATTCCCTCAGAGAATGGGAAGAAATCTGGTATCCTTAAATATTTTAAGGAAAGGTCATACATCTCTTTTCCTAGACATATGAAAATGAAACAGACAATGAAAGTACAAATACCTATATCTCAGGTCACTGAAATCCCACCAGCTGCTTTAAAATTAACAAAAAGAAGTTAAAACTCGAGGTCACTTTGCCTCCACTCATCCCAGAACTGCAACTGTGTTCCCTAAAGAAATCACTGATGCAAGCAATTCAGGGAAGGAATACCTAAGTGGAAAAAGTTTTTACACCTACCAGTCCGAGCTGTTTTGAGAATGGATGCCTTTCATTATTTTTATTTATTAGGCTCTCACACTTTCCTTTAACTTTCATGCCATTCTTACTGTTTTCTCAAAGAGTCCATTTTCTAAGAGTCCTCCATCTAAGATAACACATTTTAGCCATCTGTATACTTTCTAGGAAATTTCTAACAAAAAAGAAAGATTGCTATAAAATCAAATAATTCCCCCACTGTCAGAACCTAATGTATGCAACAATCAGACACAACTCCCCCTAAGGCCTTAAGTAACAAATGTTAACGTACATAACCACTTATTAATATTGCAGAGGGAAAGAGACCCTCCACTGAGTACATATGCCACATGAAGGTACTCTGACAGAAATGGGCATCTGCCATCTGGTCTAGTCAACTATTCCACTTCACAGAAAGAATATTCATAAGTCACACCCAGGGCCTATACCAAGCTTGAGTAATTAAATACAAATGCAAAATTATAATACAAAAACAGATCAAGTGCTCATCAATTGGTCTGTTGCTTCTTGCTTAAAAAAAAAAAAAATTATTATTTTCCAGAGCTACCCTACAACCCAGCAATTGTACTACTGGGTATTTACCCTAAAGATACAAATGTAGTGATCCAAAGGGGCACATGCACCCGAATGTTTTCAGCAGCAATGTTCACAATAGCCAAACTATGGAAAGAGCCTAGATGTCCATCAACAGATGAATGGATCAAGAAGATGTGGTATATATATACAATGGAATACTATGCAGCCATCAAAAAAGAAATCTTGCCACTTGTAATGAAGTGAATGGAACTAGAGGGTATTATGCTTAAGCGAAATAAGTCAATCAGAGAAAGACAATTATTCATATAATCCCTCTGATATGAGGAATTTCAGAGGCAGGGCAGGGGGTTTTGTGGGGGAAGGGAGAGAAAAATGAAACAAGATGGGACTGGGAAGGAAGACAAATTCAAACCATAAGAGACTCTTGATCTGAGGAAACAAACTGAAGGCTTCTGGGGGTGGGGGTAGGGATAGGGTGGCTGGGTGATGGACACTGGGGAGGGTATGTACTATGGTGAATGCTGTGAGTTGTGTAAGACTGATGATTCACAGACCTGTACCCCCAAAACAAATAGTACATAAAAAAAATTGCTATTCTTCCATGGAGTCACATTGACATTTAACCTCAAGTACATTTGTAATAAACACTTCCATTTTCAGTAAGATTTCACTTTCCCTAGTTCCTTTCTAAAATTAACTCAAATTTAACCTTATAGGTTAGTGAATAAGAAAATCCCTTTAGAATAAACAGGGGGGAAATTTATTAATATTCTAAAGAATGATACCTACCTCAGGCCCTGTGATATGCATCAGACCAGAAACAGCAGAGGCAACAGCATCATAACCAGCTCGCTGAGACAGTGGGCCTGTCTGGCCATATCCTAAAATGAGAAGAATGGACATAGCAGCATCATGCAAGGAGAGAAGAGTAAAATGACATGTTTGCAGCCAGAAATCTTGAGCAATTTATTACTATGAGATCGATAGTACTTGAAAAGGAAGCAATAAAAATTATTCATGATCTTATATCCCAAAACGTTTTAAACTGGTAACTTGAGGGCAAGATCCCACTGCATGAATGTTCTGTCTGTCCTGAAGAGGGTCCTGAAATGTCTTCATGTAGTTTCCAACATTTTTAAAAAGCAGGAGATAGCACATAAAATGCAAATTTCTTGAAAAATCATAAAATAGTTCAAAACTAGGCCCACACAACAATCAATTAGAGTTAATAACAGCTCTTCCCTTTATACAGGGAAACAAATTCTCAATTTGCCATTCCTCCATGACTCTTACTCCTTAATGCCTGAGCCTGATTCACTGATTTAATCTTGCCTCCCAGCTCCATTCATATATGTTACTCTTGTTCTATACAAAACAATAACAAAGTAAAATAAAATAGTGTTTCTCTAGATGCTGTTGACATTTTTCATATATGTGTGTGTATACATATATATATAAATGATGACTAAAAATTATTTCTAAAGATTTTATTTATTTATTTATTTGACAGAAAGAGAGAGAGAGAAAGAGAGAGAGAGAGCATGAGCAGGGGAGGGAGGGAGGAGCAAGGAGAGAGGAGAATCGGGCTCCCCGCTGAGCAGGGAGCCCAGTGCAGAACTAGCTCCCAGGACCCTGGGATCATGACCTGAGCTGAAGGCAGATACTGAATCAACTGAGCCACCCAGGTGCCCCAACTAAAATTTTTGATCATAAACAATATGATTATGTAACCTAACAGTGCTTTTTAAGATTACAAAAAGAAAGTGAAGGTATTACTTTTTCTTTTCTCTTTCCTTTTTTTTGGGCGGGGAGACCATCAGCAAAAATCGAAAGAACACAATAATTTCTCCTGCTCTCTTCCAGTCCTGGCACTTACTGTTAAATGGAAAAGATTATTTCAGGTGCTACATGTATCTGTCTCCATATCCTATGGTATCAACCAGAGAGAGGACACATGAAACAGCCATCAGCTATTAGCTGAAATGTCCTGCATATCTCACTTTAGAAAGATCAAAAAGAGGTACCTCGGGGCCTTTGCTTGCTTCTCCAGGCAGCTGGAATGCTCTCCCTCCATTTCACGCCATATATCCACACATCTCACACTCTCTCACATCCTCCAAATCTGCACTCAAACATCTCCTTACCAGAAAGACCTTCCCCAGAGAACACTTGTAAAAGAGCACTCTCACTTCTCACTTTGAATCCCCCTGACATTTGTCTCTGTAGCACTTATTACAAGATACATAATATAGCTATGTGTTTATTGATTTATTTTCTGTCTCCTCTCCTACCAAAATCTGTGCTCCAGAACTTTTTTCTATTTGATTCACTGCTGTAGTCACAGCATCTAGAGAAGAATTTAATAACACTCATTGATAAAAATGAATGAATGAATGAATGAATACTTGTCATATAAAACAATTTTTAAAAAACAATCTATAACAACTAAATTAATAAAAAAAACTAAAGAAGTTTTTGTTTTGTTTTGTTTTTTACCAAAATGACAATATGGGAGCTTTCTGGATTGTCCCTCTCCCACAGACACGACAAATGTACAGCGCCACGTGAAGCAATTCCCTCTGAGAGAAATCCAGAACTATTTGTTTGATTCCTATACATTGGTGATAGAGAAAATACCCACATCTAAATGGGTGTTTAAACCCCACTCCAGGCACAACACCATATATTCAGGAGGGAACCCCCAACTCATAGCTTCTCCTCAAGGACTGAAGGGTTTGGACCACATATCTGGGGCCCCAACTTTAAAGGCTCCCACATGAGGAGCAGGCCCCAAAGTACCTAGCTGTAAGACCAAGCAGAGCTTACATGCATGAGTCCCTTTGGACCATAACAAACAGAAAAAGAAGGTGTTGACAGGCACAGGAGCACTAACCACAGCTATCTTTCCAGGGATCAGCACAGAGGGATCAGGTAAACCATCCATCTCCCAGTCTTTCCCTGCAAAGGGTCTCACTGCATACTTTACAAGCTGCTACCTGAGGATTTGGACTATAATTAATATATATGTAGGTGCTCACTGCAATCCCTCCTGGAACCCAAAAGAACTAGTGGGTCACACTCATGCTCACTCCAATATGAGGTAAGCAGCGTCTCTCTGGAAAGAGCTTCTACACATGTCTGGCACATCAGCCTTTGCACCTACTGCCCAAGGGATGGGCCCCCAGATCACCTGACTCTGATAGCCAATGGGTTTTGCAGACACAGGGCTATACCAGACAAAGAGGTAGTTTTTAAACAGGCTCAGGAGCAAACTCCATGGCTATACATCCCAGCTCAGTGCAGAAGGAGAAGGCACAAACACCTGTCTCTCACCAGGTGTTTCACCTTTCTCCCCAGAAGGGTTTGACTGCATACTTTCCCAGCTGTTGTCTGATCAACATGCATCTAGGTCCCAACTGCTATCATTCCCCTGGGGACACAGATGGATCTTGGCACACCCCCAACCACGAGGAGCCACAAAGAACAAAGGCAATCATAAAGATCTGAGGGAACCTGGCACTCAGACCAGATTGACTGATGAGAGTCATCTCCTACACAAGACCGGTGTCAAGACTGAGAAAGGTGGCTGTTTTAGCTAATATATAGAAACCAACATGAAGAATCAAAGTGAAGAAACAGGAATATGTTCCAAACAAGAGAAAAAGGTAAATTTCCAGAAACTCATCTGACAGAAATAGAAATAAGTTATTTATCTGATAGAGAGCTCAAAATAACATAAAGATGCTCACCAAGACCAGAAGAGTGATGTACGAACAAAGTGACAATTTCAACAGAGAATATCAAAAAGTGCTACAGAAATGACAGAGCTGAAGAATACAATAACTAAAGTGAAAAATTTCCTGGAGACACTCAACCACAGACTAGATCAACGGGAAGAAAAAAACAGCAAGTTAGAAGATAGGCAATGGAATACACCTAATCAGAGAAGCAAAGAGGAAAAAGAGTGAAGATAGCTTAAAGGACTTATGGGACATCATCAAAAAGAAAAATATTCACATTAAAGAGATCCCAGAAGAAGAAGAGAGAGAGAGGAAGAGGCAAAAGCAAATTTAAAGAAATGCCTCAAAACTGTCCTTATCTGAAAGAAAAAACAAGATGTCCAGATTCAGGTAGCCCAAGAAGTACCAAATAAGATGAATCTAAGGAGATTCATATGCAGACACATTATAATTAAATTGTCAAAGGTGACAAAGAAAGCCAGCAAAAGAAAAGCAACTTGTTGCATACAAGAAAATTGTCATAAGCTATCAGTGGATTTTACAAAAACCATGTAGGCCAGAAGGGAATGAATAAGATATTCAAAATGCTGAAATAAAAAATGTTGCCAGCCAAAGACACTCTATCTAAGAGTTATCCTTCCAAATCAAATTAGAGATAAAGAATTTTCCAGACGGGGTGCCTGGGTGGCTCAGTGCATTAAGCCGCTGCCTTCGGCTCAGGTCATGATCTCAGGGTCCTGGGATCGAGTCCCGCATCGGGCTCTCTGCTCAGCAGGGAGCCTGCCTCTCTACCTACTTGTTATCTCTCTCTGTCAAATAAATAAATAAAATCTTTAAAAAAAAAAAAAAAAAGAATTTTCCAGACGAACAAAAGCTGGAGGACTTCATAACCACTAGACCAGCCTTACAATTATGTTAAAAGGAGTTCTTCAGGATAAAATGAAAGAGTGCTAATTAGTTACATGAAAACATGTCAAGGTATAAAACTCACCAGAAAAGGTAAATATATAGTTAAATTCAGAATACTCTAATGTTGTAGTGGTGGTAGGTAAGTCACTTCTATAACTGTAATATAAAAGTTAAAAGACAAAAAAAAAAAGTTAAAAGTTAAAAGACCAAAGTTAAAAGACCAAAGTATTAAGAATTCCCATAATCACAGCAATTTCCTAATGGATACATTAAAAAATGTAAACTATGAAATCAAAACCTTAAAATGTCAGGGGAGAATGTAAAAATTCAGAAGTTTTCTGTACAACACAAGTTAGGTTGTTATCAGCTTAAAATAGACTGTTATACAGGCACTTGGGTGGAATAGTCAGTTGAGTGTCCAACTCTTGATTTCAGCTCAGGTTGTGATCTCAGAGTCATGAGATCAAGCCCCACATCAGGCTCCATGCTCAGCGATAGTCTGCTTAGGACTCTCCCTCCCTTCCCCTCTGCTCCTGTGTGCTCTCTCTCAAATAAATAAATAAATAAATAAATAAATATTTTTTTGAAAAATTAAAAGTAAAATAGACTATTATAACTGTAAGATGTTTTACATAAGCCTCACGATAGTACAAAGCAAAAACCTAGAGCAGACACACAAAAGAGAAAGAAATCTAAGCATAGCACCACAGAAAATCATCAAATCATAAAAGAAAACAAAAGAGGAAGAAACAGCAGTTACAAAACAACCAGAAAACAATTAACAAAATGACACAGTAAGGTCCATACTTATCAATAATTACTTTAATGCAAATGCACTAAATTCTTCAATCAAAAGCATATAATAGCTAAACAGATTTCTTTTTAAAAAAGACCCAACTACATGCTGCCTGCAAGAGATTTATTTAAGATTCAAGTACAGAGACTGAAAATAAAGGAATAGAAAAAATATTCTATGCAAATGAAACCAAAAGAAAGCAGGGGTAGGTATACTTATATCAAGTAAAATATACTTTCAGCCAAAGACTCCAATAAGAGACAAAGAACGGCATTACATAATGATAAAAAAGTTAATCCAATGAGAAGATATAACATTTGTAGATATTTATGAACCTAACATAGAAGCAACTAAATATTTAAAGCAAATATTAACAGACATGCAGGGAGAAATAGATAGCAATACAATAACAGTAGGGTTGACTACCCTACTCTCAACAATGGATAGATAATAAAGAAAGAAAATCAATACAAAATCATTGCACTTAAACTACACATTCAACCAGATAGATTTAACAGATATTTATAGAACAATCCATCCAACAGCAGCAAAATACACATTTTGCTCAAGGATACACCTGAAACCTTCTCCAGAATAGATCGTATGTTATGCTGCAAAACTAGTCTTAATTAATTTAAGAAGATTGAAACCTTCTCAAGCACTTTTTCTGATCATGGAGGTATTAAACTAGACATCAATTATAAGAAGAAAGTTGGAAAATTCACAAATACATGGAGATTAAAAAACATGCTCCTGAAAAAAAAAAAATGGGTCAAAGAGGAAATCAAAAGATAAACCAAAAAAAATCTTGAAACAAATGAAAATGAAAATACAACTTAACAAAACTTGTAAGATATAGTAAAAGCCATTCTAAGATGGAACTATACAGTGAAAAATACCTACAATGAGAAAAAAGACCTCAAACAACCTAATTTTGCACTTCAAGGAACTAGAAAAAGGGAGAACAAACTAAGGCCAAAGTTAGCAGATGGAAGGAAATAACAAAAATCAGAACAGGTAAATATGAAAAACTAAGAAAACAATTTTTAGCTATATAATTAAGAAAAAAGAGACAAAACTCAAATAAGAAAAATCAGAAATGAAAGACAAGTTACAACTGATGCCACAGAAATACAAAGGATATAAAAGACTATTATGAACAATTATACAACAACAAATGAGACAACCTATAATAAATAGATAAATTTCTACATATGACCTACCAGGAATGATTCATGAAGAAATATAAAATCTGAACCAACCAATTACTAATAAGGAGATTGTATCAATAATCAAAAACAACCTACAGTACAAAGTCCAAGACCAAATGGCTTTACTGGTGAATTCTACTATAAATACCTAAAGAAGAACTAATATCAACCCTTCTCAAATACTTCCCAAAAATAGAAGAGGAGGGAATGCTACTAAACTCATTTTACAAGGTCAGCATTACCCTGAAACCAAAACCAACTAGGACACTATAAGAAAAGAAAATTGCAAGTCAATAACCCCAATGATACAAAAGTCTTCAGCAAAAATTAGCAAACCAAATTCAATAGAATATTTTTTTTAAGATTTTATTTATTTATTAGACAGATCACAAGTAGGCAGAGAGGCAGGCAAAGAGAGGAATGGAAGCAGGCTCCCCGCCGAGCAGAGAGCCCGACACGGGGCTCAATCCCAGGACCCCGGGTTCATGACCCAAGCCAAAGGCAGAGGCTTTAACCCACTGAGCCATCCAGGTGCCCTCAATAGAACATTAATACACCATAACCAAGTGGGATTTATTCCAGGAATGAAAGGATGGTTCAACATCCACAAATCAATCAATGTGATATATCACATCAATAAAGAGAAGGATAAAAATCATATGACTATCTCAATAGATACCGATAAAGCATCTGACAAAATTCAACATCCATTTCTAATAAAAACTCTGAATAAATTGACTATGGAGGGAATGTAGCACAACATAATAAAGGCCATATATGCCAAACCCAGAGCTAACACCATATGAAATGGTGAAAAGCCAAAAGCTTTTCCTCTAAAATCAGGAACAAAACAATAGTACCTACTCTCACACCACTTCTATTCAACATAGTATTGGAAGACCTACCCAAAGCAATTAAGCAAGGAAAAGAAATAAAATGCATTCAAATCAGAAAGGAAGAAGTAAAACTGTTTTTGAATGATGTGATCTTACATAGAGAAAACCCTAAGGACTCCATCAAAAAACTGTGAGACAAATTTAGTAAAATTTCAGAATACAAAATCATTATACAAAAATCTGTTGCATCTGAGGTGCCTCAGGGGTTCAGTCGGTAGAGTCTCCAACTCTTGGTTTCACTCGGGTCATGATCTCCAGGTTGTGGTCAAGCCCCATTTGGGGGTTTTGTGTTCAAGGGTAAGTCTGCCTGAGATTTTCTCTTTCCCTCTGTCCCTCCCCCATTCATACTCTCTTTTGTTCTCTCCCTCCCTCACTCAAATAAATACATAATTTTTTTAAAAATCTGTTGCGTTTCTATATACCAACAACAAATCAAATAAAAGAGAAATGAAGAAAGCAATCCCATTTACAGTAGTACCAAAAATAACAAAATACTGGGGGACTTGAATGGCTCAGATAGTTAAGCATTTGCTTTCAGCTCAGGTCATGATCTCCAGGTCCTAGGATTGAGCCTCACATCAGCCTCCCAGTTCAGCAGGGAGTCTGTTTTTCCCTCTCCCCCTACTTGTCTCTCAAATGAATAAAGGAATAAATTCTGTCTCTCGAATAAATAAAATCTCTAAAAAATACATGTGTAATATATTAACCAAAAAGATAAAAGATCTATACAATGAAAATTATAAATAGACACTGATGGAAGAAACTGAAAACACATAAAATAGAAAGATAACCCATGCTCTTGGACTAGAAGAATGAACACTGTTAAAACATCAACACTACCAAAAGCCATCTAAAGATTCAACATAATTTCTATCAAAATCCCAATGGCACTTTTTATGGAATTATAAAAATAATCTTAAATTTATATGAAACCACAAAAGACCCCAAATAGCCAAAGCTAATGTAAGGAGAACAAAGCTGGAGACATCACACTTCCTGATTTCAAAATATATTACAAAGCTACAGTAATCAAAACAGTATGTGGTACTGGCATAAAACAGACAAATGGACCAATGAAACAGAATACAGAGCCCCCAAATAAAACCATGCATATATGGTCAACTGATCTTTGACAAGAGTACCAATAACACAGAATGGTAATGGATAGTCTGTCCAATAAATGGTGCTGAAAAAAACAGATATCCACATGCAAAAAAAATGGAATAGATCCCTATCTTACACTATACACAAAAATCAACTCAAAATAGTTTAAAGGAATAAATATAATATATTAAATCATAAAATTTCTAGAAGAAAACATAAAGATAAAGCTCCTTTACACTGACCTTGGCAATAATTTTTGGATATGACACCAAAACCATAGGCAAAAATAGACAAATGGAATTATATTAAACTAAAAAGACTTCTGTGAAGCAAAGAGAACAATCAGAAATGAAAAAGACAACCTACAGAATGGGAGAAAGTATTTGCAAACCATGTTTCTGATAAAGGGTTAATAATCCAAAATTTATATGAAACTCATACAACCAAGTAGCACCAAAAAATCAAGTAATCTGATTTAAAAATGGGCAAACAGAACCTGAATAGATATTTTTCCAAAGAAGAAATAACAACAGACCAACAGTTACATGAAAAGATGCTCAACTTTACTAATCATCAGGGAAATGCAAATCAAATATCACAGTGAGATATTATCACATCCTTGTTAGGATAGCTATTATCAAAAAGATAAGAGCTAACAAATATTGGCAAGGTCATGGAAAAAAGGGAACTCTTCAGCAATATTGATAGGAATGTAAATTGGTGTAGCTATTACAGAAAACATTATGAAAATTCCTCAATAAAACAAATCTAAAATGGAACTCTCCTATGAAAAGAAATTTAAAATGGAACTATCCTATGATCCAGCAATCCCATTTCTGGGTACATATATCCAAATAAAATAAAATCAGTGCCTCCATAAGGTATCTGGACTCCTATATTCACTGTAGCATTATTCATAATAGCAAAGATACAGAAGCATGCTGTGCACTTTAAATATACACAATTTTGTCAATTTTTCTCATGTGGCTTGGGAATAAAGAAAAAATATAGATATGTAAAATAAAATCCCCAGATAAAATTATCACTTAATATTAAGAAATTAAAGTAGTTCAAGATTAAATTATATTTATCAAGACTGATGACAGAAAAGATGTCACAACATGTATCTATCTCCTTTATGCATTATTATGGAAAGTTTCATACATAAAGTAGAGAGAATCATACAATAAATCCATCAGCAACTTCCATAATTATTCATAGACAGTCTTCTTTCCACTACATTTATTTTTCAGTTAAAACTATTATATGACTCAGAGGTCCAAGATGGCGGAGGAATAGGAGATCTGAATTTCATCTGTTCCCAGGAATTCAGCTAGATAGTAATCAAACCATTCTGAGCATGTACAAACTCAATAGGAGATCAAAGAAAAGAATAGCAGCAATTATATGAATAGAAAAATGACCACTTTCTGGAAGGTAAGACATACTTAGAGTGAATCTGGGGCAATATATGGGAAGACAGACCAAGAGGGGAAGGGAGACTCCATCAGCCAGCTCCTGTTAAGCAACAGAGCAGTGGAGCACAAAATTAGAACTTTCAGAAGTCTGCTCCACTGAGGGACATCACTCCAGTGGCTAAGCAGGGGTGGAACCCTCACTGAGAACAGTGTTGTCTCAGGACTCTAGGGGTCACAGAAAGACTGAGGGGGCCTGAGTGTGGCAGAGCTCCCAGTTTTGGAGCAGAGAAGTGAACAGAGGAGTGGTTTGCCAGCTCGGGGTTGCCATAAACTATGATCTGCAGCACCACTGGGCCACTAGTCTTTGAGCAGGGACCCAAAAAGTGGCAGATCTGGGGAGACTCCCCTTCCTCCCCCTGGGACGAGGAGCACAAGAGCACACCACAGGAGCCCACCTCAGGAATCTGCTAGGTTTGGAGACTCCAAATGGGATCATGAGCCTAAGATAGAAATGCTCGGTCATAGGCCAGGTGAGTAGAGAGTGTAGCTGGAGACCAGGGAGACAGGAGTGATTCACTGTTTTTCCCTGAGGTCTTACTCAGCTCCAGGGCCAGAGACTGGGAGGCAGCTATTTTCATTCTCATCCTCTAAAGCTGCACAGAAAGCCTTCAGAGAACAAAAGCCTCATATAGCTAACCAGAGTAGATTACTTAGCCTGGTCCCTCACAGTGCAACTCCACCTGGGGAAAAGACACCTGAGAATTAATGCAACAGGCCCCTCCCCCAGTAGATCAACAAGAACATCCAGTCAAGACCAAGTTTACTGATCAATGAGAACTGCAAATCTCCAGCCATAGTGGAATATAGCACATAGAATTCATGGGGGTTTTTCTCATAATTCTTTAGTCTTTCAAGGTTAATTTTTTTCATTTTCTATTTCTTTTTCTTTAATTTTTCTTTCCTTTTTTTAAAGATTGTATTTATTTATTTGAGAGAGAAAGAGAGAATGAGATAGAGAGACAGCATGAGAGGGGGAAGGTCAGAGGGAGAAGCAGACTCCCTGCTGAGAAAGGAGTCTGAGGCAGAACCTGATCCCAGGACTCCAGGATCATGACCTGAACCAAAGGCAGTTGCTTAACCAACTGAGCCACCCAAGTGCCCCTTTTCTTTCCTTTTTCAACCAACTTTTTATTAATTCCTTTTTTTTAATCTTTTTTTAAAAATTTTTATTTTTACAGTCATATTCTATCCCTTCATTGTGTTTAACTTTATTTGTGTGTGTGTGTGTATATATATTTTTTTTCTTTCTTTCTTTAAAATTTTGGGATGCAGATTCATATAACAGACCAAAATATACCCTAAATCTAGTGTATGGCTTTGTTCTAGTAACCTGCCTGATCACATTCTCTCATTATTTTTTTTTAAGATTTTATTTATTTATTTGACAGAGAGAAATCACAAGTAGATGGAGAGGCAGGCAGAGAGAGAGAGAGAGAGGGAAGCAGGCTCCCTGCCGAGCAGAGAGCCCGATGCGGGACTCAATCCCAGGACCCTGAGATCATGACCTGAGCCGAAGGCAGCAGCTTAACCCACTGAGCCACCCAGGCGCCCCTCTCTCATTATTTTTTAATCTTTCTTCTTTCTTTTTTCAATCAACTTCTTATCAATTCCTTTTTTAAAAAACTTTTTTAAATTTCATTTTTATAGTCATAGTCATTCCTTCATCATATTTACCCTTATTTTTGTATATATGTAATTTTTCCTTTCTTTAAAATTTTGGGTGACAGTTTCTTCTAATAGACCAAAATACATACACAATCTGTTCTATTCACCAGCCTGATCATATTCTTTTTCCCCACCCCCACCTCCAGTTTCAGGTCTTCTCTTATTAATTTAGCAAATATTTTTCCGGGGTCAATGTTACCCTTTTAGCATTTTGTTCTCTCATTCATCTATTCTCCTCTCAACAAAATGACAAAATGTAAAAACTCACCTCAAAAAATGGAAAAAGAGGTAGTACCAACTGCCAGAGACCTAATCAATATGGACATTAGTAAGATGTTGGAACTAGAGTTCAAAATAACTATTATAAAGATGCTAGCTGGGCTTGAAAAAAGCACAGAAGATACTAGAAAATCCCTTTCTGGAGAACTAAAATCTAACCAAGTTGAAATCAAAAAGTCTTTTAATGAGGTGCAATAAAAAATGGAGGCTCTTACTGTTAGGATAAATGAGGCAGAAAAGAGAATTAGTGACAATGACCACATGATGGAGAAAAAAAGAAGCTGAGAAAAAGAGAGATAAACACGTATTGGATTACGAGGGGAGAATTCAAGAGATAAGTGTTCTCATAAAGCAAAATAATATTAGCATAATTGGGATTCCAGAAAAAGAAGAGAGAGGGGTAGGGGCTATACTGCAGCAAATTATAGCAGAGAACTTCCCTAATTTGCAGAAGGAAACAGCATCAAAATCCAGGAGGCACAGAGAACCCCCCTCAAAATCAATAAAAATGGGCCAATACCCTGACATCTAATAGTAAAACTTTTGTCTCAGAGACAAAAAGAAAATCCTAAAAGCAACTCAGGACAAGAGGTCTGTAACCTACAATGATAAAAACATTAGATTGGCAGCAGACCTATCCACAGAGACCTGGCAGGCCAGAAAAGACTGGCATGATATATTCAGTGTACTAAATGAGAAAAATATGCAGCCAAGAATGCTATATCCAGCTAAGCTATCACTAAAAATAGAAAGAGAGATAAAAAGCTTCCAAGACAAACAAAAACTAAAAGAATTTGCAATCACCAAACCAGCCCTACAGGAAATATTGAAAGGGGTGCTCTAAGCAAAGAGAAAGCCTAGAAGTAACACGGACGAGAAAGGAATAGACAATACACAGTAACAGTCACCTTACAGGCAATACAATGGCACTAAATTCATATCTTCCCATAGTTATCCTGAATGTAAATGGGCTAAATGCCCCAATCGAAAGACACAAGGTTTCAGATTGGATAAACAAAAACAAAAACAAAACAAGACCCATCAATATGCTGTCTGCAAGAGACTCATTTTAGACCCAAAGACACCCCCATATTTAAAGTGAGGGGGTGGAAAACCATTTACCTACACTGTTGGTGGGAATGCAAGCTGGGGCAGCCACTCTGGAAAACAGGATGGAGGTTCCTCAAAAAGTTGAAAATAGAGTTCCCTACAACCCAGCAATTGCACTACCAGGTATATACCCCAAAGATACAGATGTAGTGAAAAGAAGGGAGCACCTGAACCCCAATATTTATAGCATCAATGTCCATAATAGCTAACCTATGGGAAGAGCCTAGATGTCCACTGACAGATGAATGGATAAAGAAGATGCGGTGTGTATGTATATACAATGGAATATTACATGGCCATCAAAAAACGAAATTTTGCCATTTGCAATGATGTGGATGGAAATAGAGGGTATTATTCTAAGCAAAATAAGTCAGAGAAAGACAATTATCATATGATCTCACTGATATGTGGAATTTGAGAAACAAGGCAGAGGATCATGGGGGAAGAGAAGAAAAATGAAATGGGGTGAAACCAGAGAGGGAGACAAACCATAACAGACTCAGTCTCAGGAAACAAACTGAGGGTTGCTGGAGTGGAGGGAGGTGGGAGGGATGGAGTGGCTGGGTGATAGACATTAGGGAAGGGTATGTGCTGTGGTGAGTACTGTGAATTATGTAAGACTGATGAATCACAGACCTGTACCCCTGAAACAAATAATACATTTTACGTTAATAAAACATTTTTAAATTTTTAAATTTAAAAAATTTAAATTTTTAATTTAAAAAAATTTTTTAATTTTTTATTAAAAATCTTTCTAAAAAACTATTATATGAAAAACAAAGTAAAACCATTTAAAAAAAGTCTTGATTCAGGTAAAAACTAGTCACACAAAATCCTACCCTCTGTCATATTTGTATTCCAATTTCAAAAAAAAGAAAATCTGTAAATTCTGAACTGTTACTTTTTAAATCTTTAGATAAGCATAAATGGGATACCTAGGGAACATAATGGGAAATAATGTTAAGGCAACATTCTCTATGCAAAAATACAGATATTAATATTAAGAATTAGGAGTGAATTTATATTCCAGAGCATCTAGTTTACAACTATAAAGGGCACCCTACACGAGGCTTCCAATATTCCACAAAATAGTTTTTAACACAACAGTATCTACAGCATTAAACTGGCCCCCTGGAGCAGAGATAAGCTCCACCGTAAGATAGGAACGCTGGGTTCTGTGAACCACCTGTTATCTCAACAGGAAGTCAAGAGAAGGAATTAAGTTTCAGTCCGCTCTCAGTGAGGAAAAAAGTCAGGTGCTCAGGAATCTGGCCAAGAGCTCAAATCCCTCAAATGGGACAAATCGAGGACCCTCACCATGAGCATGACTCTAAAGGGAGTCTTCTAAATAAAGGCCTGCAGGAAAATATGCTCAGGAAAACAAACAACTTGCTAAATAAAAGTGTACCATAATAGTGGCCTTGTGATACAAATTCTTTTGTTCAGTTTACAACAAAGAGGAGGCATAAATACCTAATTATTTTAAATTACAACTTACGAGTACTTCATTTATTATGTATTTTTTAAGATTTTTATTTATTTATTTGAGAAGAGACAGAGTGAGAGAGAGCATGAGAGGGGAGATGGTCAGAGGAAAAAGCAACCAAATTCCCCCACGGAGCTGGGAGCCCGATGTGGGGCTCAATCTCAGGACTCTGGGATCACGACCTTAGCCGAAGGCAGTTGTTTAACCAACTGAGCCACCCAGGCGCTCCAAAGTACTTCTTTTAAAGAGAAACAGGGGCACCTGAGTGGCTGAGTCAGTTAAGGATCCAACTCTTGATCTTGCTCAGGTCATGATCTCAGGATGGTCAGATAGAGCCAGGCATCAGGCTCTGCATTGGGCGTGGAACCTGCTTAAGATTCTATGTCTCAGGGTTCCTGGGTGGCTCGGTGGGTTGAAGCCTCTGCCTTCGGCTCAGGTCATGATCTCAGGGTACTGGGATCAAGCCCTGCATTGGACTCTCTGCTCAGCCAGGAGACTGCTTCCCTCCCTCTCTCTCTGCCTGCTTCTCTGCCTACTTGTGATCTCTGTCTGTCAAATAAATAAATAAAATATTTTTTTAAAAAAAGATTCTATCTCTCCCTCTGCCCTTACCTGCAACTCAAACTCTCTCAAAAAATAATTTCAAAATTATTTAAAAATCTATCTCTATCTCTATCTCTCTCAAAAATAATTTAATTTTTTAAAAATAAAGAGAAATATATTCTTATGGAGGTAGTATGGCATAGTGAATAAGGATGAGTTTCAGGACTGAAAAAACCTGGATTCAAATTATCCCTGTGTGAACTACTAAATCTTCAACAATTTATCTGATTTCCCTGGTCCTCCATGTGCTCATCTGTAAAATGGCAATATTCACATTTGTCACATAGATTTCTTATGGGGATTCTATTTGATAAGACAGCATAACCAAAGCACATTTTACATTGAAAGCTAAATACACTTCATTAATAAATATTAATTAATTAATATACTAATTAACTAATATATAAATTAATTAATTTACTAATAACATAGTAGCTTACCCTTTCCACAACATATTGAGAATAACAAAAAGAAGGTTGCCTTAAGGTATGTTGAATTGATTAGAATAAATATTCAAAGCACTGTAATTATGTTGTTAAAAAACATTAAAAATGGAAGTTTTGTACTTGGAAACTTGCATTTGTTCATTTTAGAGAAGAAGCTAACAATAAATATATATAATTATATATGTGGTATGTATATACAATACACACACACACATACATATATAATACACACACACACAAATACACACACATACTGATGAGGGATAGAAGTAGAAAAATGTCCATCTTTAGCCTGGAAGGCTGACCTGCAGTTTCTATAAAGATCAAATACGTGCTGGTTGCCACATTCTTAAAGGGTCTCATGACTGCCTACACATCTCACTGGCAGTTTGTATCAAAATGAATGATAAGTACCAGAGAAATCTTGCGAAACTATTTTATAAGTAAAAATTCTAAGACATTTATGATCTAATACTCCCTGCACATCCCTCCCCCCCTTGAACACTAACCATATAACTGCCAGCTTCATACAGCAAAAAGTGCAGCTCTTTCTGCCCTTTGTCCCTCTCCCCATGCTACTTAAATAAACTTACTAAGGTGCACCATAAAACCTCCCAAGAATTCTTTCTTGACCATTGTACTTGACCATCCTGCAACAGTATTAGTCAAAAATCGTTCTACCATTTCATCTTACACTTAACCTTAACTATTTGAATATTGACTATTGGGACAACCACCAAATATTTCTGACAATAAATAGAAAGCTTTAAAGCAGGGAACTGATATTATCAAATGGTATTTCGTAAAGCAATGTGAAGAGTGATTTATTAATAATTTAATAAAGAGCTGAAAAAAATTTTAAGTATGGGATCCGGGTATTTCTTTTTAATTTTATTCTAGCTTTACAATTCCAAAACCACCATGATCAAAATTCAGATTAAAGAGAAAATATCTAAGCATGCCAGTTCTATTGTATGTTCAAGTAATGGGGTGAGGAAAAATAAGAAGGTTATGAAAAATCAGAGAGGAACACTACACATAGATTCATTCTTTCCCTCCCTTTCTCCTCTCTCTGTCTGTCAATCTATCCCTTCTCTCTTCCCTCCCACCCCCTTACTCACATTCATTTTTAGGAGCAACCCCGCCATCTTGTGGCTTTTATGAACATTGACGATAAAGCAAAACCTGCATTCCTAGACATACACGCCAAACTGTGAGGAAAAGAAACTAAAGGGAAAAGATTTCTTCTTTTAATATTTGCCCTGAATACCAGATGATCTGGCCTTCCCGCTCCTGGCTTCACTCACCTTTCTTCTTAATTGTGTCTAACTGTGTTTTCTTTTTCTTCTTAACTTCTGAGTGCTTAGAAAGCAGGAACTCCCACTGGTGCTTTTGCTTTCTAGGACTCCTATGACACCTCCCACAGTGCTCAACACACTATCAAAGGTTAACTTTCTGACGGCCAAACAGGCGTTTGACAAACCGGCAAGAGAAGCTATGAACTCTCCCCAGAAGAAAATAACTGAACATATTTCAAATCCCATTCATGCAGCTCTGGTGAAGAGGCAGGTCAAGGGCCCTCAGCAAGCAAAGCCTTGCTTGTCTCTGTCCACTCCAGGCCCACAGCACCTCCATGATCAGCATAACTCTCCTGAGGGGGATCAGTTCAAGGACAGCTGTGAGGCTTCCAAGCAACTGAGAGCTCCCGCCTGGGGATTTGACTTGATCATAAAAAGAAAAGAGGGAACAAAATAAAACATCTCTCACAGCCTCTATCATTAGCCTCCTGCTCTGGTCTCCCTCCCTCATGCTTGCTTCTTGTGATCATAGTGATCTCCTGAAAATCTACATCAGAGTGTCCTACTCTCCTGCCTAGTGCTTTCTATGGGCTTTCCAAGTCACCCAGAGTAAATCCAAACTCCGTATCTTTGTGTCTTAGTCATTGTCTGCTCTCAGGCCTAATCTCATCAATTTTCTCACTGCCCTCTATCGTGGGTCCTACTGGTCTTCTTGCTGTTCTCTGAACACACCCATAGCTTCCTTACTTCCATCCTGGAAACTTTGCACGACCTAGAATGGTCTTTCTTCCAATCTTCACATGGCTGGCTACTACTGATTATGTGATCCTGAACACACCTTCCCTGACCACCCAATCCAACAGAGGCTTCTAAGAACTCCTTAGCAATTTATTATATTTTCATTCTCTCTAAAGTACTTATCACTATCTGATATTTAACTTTTCAGATGAATGTATGTCTCTCCTCTAGAATGTTAGCTGTGACAGGGGTGTATGTTCTCTGTGATATCTTCAGCACCTCGAATAAGGTCTACCAGTATCTCAGTAAATGTGTATTAACAGATAAATGAATATTAATAAATAAGCTAGGGAAAATGAAATAACACTTATCTTCTACTGGCTATAAAACAAAGATTAAACTGTACTTCCTCTAGTAATACCTGAAATAACCTGGTTGGGGCTTGGGCAGAAAAATCATATGGGAAGGTCGAGGCAACTAAATTCCCCAGGTTCGACTGCTGACCTTCCCCAGGAGTCCATACATCGTTGGTCCCCTCCCATCTTCAGTGTTCTCTCTCATGACTTTCCTCCTTACTGCAGCTCCAAAGAAGATACTGGCAACCCCCTATCTAGAATAATAATGACTATTTATCAGGTCATTACATATTAGACACTGGTATATGTTTGTCCACAAGATCACTTAATTCACATAAAAACCTTATCAGTTAGGTACCATTTATCCCCTTTTTACAGCTATAAAATCTGAAGCTTAGAAAGGCTAAGTGGCTTGTCCAAGGCCACATGGATAGGTAGTAGCAGAGCTAAGATTTTAACCCAAGTCTGAATCCTTATATCTAAAGATGTTTGCTTGTGTGTGTACAGACATCCCCACCAAAAAAATCGAAGGTACCACAAGTTAAAGATAACCTAATCAGAAAGTATCATTCCACCTCAGTCACCCCCAAAGGCCATCGATCCAGACTGCTCCCTTTCCCACATTCACGTCACTGACACACACACATCTGCACACCCACACATCTGCACAACCCAGAAACTGAAGAGGCGTCCTGGACTCTTTTCCCTCAGTTCCTGCCCATATCCAGTCGGTCACAAATTCCTTCAGTTCCTGCCCATATTCAATCAGTCACAGAGCACTGGTTCAGGTGGTAATGGGCTGAAAGGTTGAATCACGAAGTAGGCAATAAGCAAGATTAATCCCAGGGTTACAAGGACCTTACACGTAGCTATCAGGAGAGGATACTGGGGTGGCCCCCTCTGAGGTTCATTCTTTTCCAGCAGCTGTCGGATAAATTTTTCAATTGCCTTCTCTGACATGCCACAGTGATGGCCTGTTAGTCTCACCAAAGCAACAGTCTCTGAAAGTTTGTCATAAATGCTGAGCTCACTGGCGGCGAGATCCATGTCCCTCAATATCCTAACTCTGAAATCCATCTAACCCCTCATGTCTTGGGAGAGCTTCCTTACTGGTCCCCCGTCTCAGTTTATTGTTCACATGGCTACAGAGACCTTTCAAATATGTAATTATGATCAATTCATTTCCAATTGCCCTACAGGATAAAAATTCCTTAATATGACAGACTGAGTCTTTTGTGACCTGGCTCCTAACTACTCCATACATCTTGTTTCCTGTCACTCCTCCAAAGCAACTCATACTTGGTATAGCTGCTTTCCAATTATTCAAGGCTCTTTCATTCCTCTGGGCCTCTGTATGTGCCATTTTACTTGTGACCCCACCTACCTCCCCCACCTGTCTAGTAAAGATACTCTTCCTCAAGATACAGACTTAGTTGATAATGGGCTAGTAAGGACAATAAAGAAGGAGGTTTCAAAGAGGACTACTATCTAACCTGTTAATGAACCCAAAACCAAAACAGAAGTATGTTTAAAACTAATACCATGCTATTCACTAGATAGGTAATATGACTATTTCCGCGATTACAGATACTCCAACAATAGATTATTTACCTGAAAGAAGATCAGAAGGCAATAATAAAATATTTTACAATAAATAAAGTAGCCTTCAAAATACATATAAATACAGTTTACTTTGGACAGCACAAGTTTGAACCATGCAGGTCCACCTAGACGCAGATTTTTTCTAATATAGCACAGTACTGTAAATATATTTCCTCTTCCTTATGATTTTCTTAATAGAACTTTCTTTTTCCTATCTTGCTTTAAGAATGCAGTACATAATATATATGAACATATGAAATATGTGCTAGTTGATTGTTTATGTTATTGGAAAGGTTTCCAGTCAACAGTAGGCTAGTAGTAGTTAAGTTTGGGAGGCCAAAAGTTTTATACAGAGTTTCAACTGCATGAATTTCAACACCTCTAACCCACACATTTTCAAGAACCACTGAATGTGGACTTCGTTTCTTTCTTTGCTCATTTTCTCATGTGTAAAGTGTTTCTGAATCAATAATGATAGATTATGAACTACTAATGGATTTTATTTTGTTTAAGATTTTATTTATTTACTTGACAGAGATCACAAGTAGGCAGAGAGGCAGGTAGAGAGAGAGAGAAAGGGAAGCAGGCTCCCCGCTAAGCAGACAGCCCAATGTGGGGCTCGATCCCAGGACCCTGAGATTATGACCCGAGCCAAAGACAGAGCCTTAACCCACTGAGGCACCTAGGCACCCCTGGATTTTATTTTTTTTAAATATTTATTTATTTTTTTTAATCTGTCCCCTGGAAAGGTCTAGAACCAAAAACTAACCCAGTGGCAATGAGCATTCCTCCATCCGGACTGCGGTCTCTAAATGCCATTTCCTATGAAAAGGAACTAGGATTACATGGAGAAATTGTTGATTCCAGGATGGGGCAGGAAACATAGAAAATCCACCTAGAATATCTTGTTATACCAGAAATCAAGGAAGCTATCAAAGACTACTGGTCATGTCAAAAAATGCAGAATCCACACCTGAAAAGGCCCACGATAGCCAAAAATGAAATCATTTTGAGTATGAATAAAAATAATAGCTGCAATGGACTGAAATAAATCAAATGTTTTAGATTCTGAAAAGCCATATGATATTTTTTTAAGTCATCAGTCACCCTTGGAGGATAAGAGGAAATAAATTCATTATTAAGACAACTAGTATTAAATAAAGGGAAAGAATTTACATGCATCTTGCCTTTATTTATCCAAGCTAATCACATAGTTGATGAGAGGCTATCCTTTTATAGAAATTTTCCAACCAACGTATGAGGAACCAATGGCAGAATTAGGATGTTATCATTTTCTAATTTCTAATGAATTAATAGATCTAGGCAATCATCATCAATGACTACTAACATCACAAAGAGAGCAAGAGCCAGCCTTTATCTGCCTCCTAGTGGAACTACACATCACCTTCTATGAAATATTCTTTTTTGTTTTTTTAAGATTTTATTTGTTTGACAGAGAAAGAGATAGCCAGAGAGGGAACACAAACAGAAGAAGTGAAAGAGGGAGAAGCAGGCTCCCTGGGGCTCGATCCTAGGACCCTGGGATCATGACCTGAACGCAGATGCTTAATGACTGAGCCACCCAGGCACCCCCTATGAAGTAGTCTTAAAAACAACAACAACAACAACAACAACAAATCAAACCAAAATCTGAGCAAGCCTACAGATGTCAATTTTTAAAGAACAACAACAAAAAAATTAAACATATGGGAATATAATCAGCAAACTCAAACAACCCAACCAACAAACTTATTTTTTAAGCAAATAAGTTACAAGAAAAGAGAGACTGAGGAGAAACTATATAAATTAAAGGTTTAAGACATGTCAATCAGTTGCAGGGTGCCTGAGTGGCTCAGTATGTTAAACATCCGCCTTCAGCTCAGGTCATGTTCTCAGGGTCATGGGCTCAGTGTCCTCACCCCACAACAGGCACCCTGCTCAGCTGAGAGTCTGCTTTCTCCCTCCCGCTATCCCTCCTGCCCCAACTTGTGTGCCCCCTCTCTCTCTCAAATAAATAAATAAAATATTTTTTTTAAAAAAAGAAAGAAACGTAACAATCTGTTGCAATGACTAGACTTCATTTGGATCCCAATTCAAAATAACAAACTGTAAAGTGAAAGATGGAGAGAATTCGGAAAATGTGAAAACCAACTGCATATTTAGATATTAAGGAATTATACTCATTTTTTTATTTACATGTATTAGGAGTTGCTGCTTTAAAAAGAGTCCTTTTCTTTGGGACATATTCTGCAATATTTAGAAATTAGATGATATAAAATCTGAGATTTGCTTTTAAATAATCAGGAGAGGGAGAATATGTGGGATTATAGACAAAATAAGATTGGCCATGAGATGATTGTACATGTACCTCAAGAAACATTATACTACTCTCTCTACTTTCATGTAACTACATTAAATGTCAAAAAATAAATTTTTAATGATATGAAAATTTCACTGTGTACATCTTAAAGTACACCAAGGAATATTAAAGCTGAATGGGTCTGGGGCAAAAATTCCTACTTTACAGACATGAAAACTGAGGACTACAGAGGTCAAGAACTTGTCCACGGTCATAAAGCCAATCATTAGCAAACCTAGAACGAACACTCAAGATTTCTTTTCCCTTGTGCTTTGGTGAGTGCTGTGAAGTGTGTAAACCTGGTGATTCACAGACCTGTACCCCTGGGGATAAAAATATATGTTTATAAAAAATAAAAAATTAAAAAAAAAAAAGATTTCTTTTCCCTACCCGGTTCTCTTTCATCTGAACAGGAGACTTTTATTCCTTTGAAGAATCTTCTTTTTTTTTTTAAATGTTAATTAATTTATTTATTTTCAGCATAACAGTATTCATTATTTTTCCACCACACCCAGTGCTCCATGCAATCCATGCCCTCTATCATACCCACCACCTGGTACCCCAACCTCCCACCACTCCCGCCACTTCAAACCCCTCAGATTGTTTTTCAGAGTCCATAGTCTCTCATGATTCACCTCCCCTTCCAATTTACCCCAACTCCCTTCTCCTCTCTAACTTCCCATGTCCTCCATGCTTTTTGTTATGCTCCACAAATAAGTGAAACCATATGATAATTGACTCTCTCTGCTTGACTTATTTCATTCAGCATAATCTCTTCCAGTCCCGTCCATGTTGCTACAAAAGTTGGGTATTCATCCTTTCTGATGGAGGCATAATACTCCATAGTGTATATGGACCACATTTTCCTTATCCATTTGTCCGTTAAAGGGCATCTTAGTTCTTTCCACAGTTTGGTGACCGTGACATTGCTGCTATAAACATTGGGTACAGATGGTCCTTCTTTGCACTACATCTGTATCTTTGGGGTAAATACCCAGGAGTGCAATGGCAGGGTCATAGGGAAGTTCTATTTTTAATTTCTTGAGGAATCTCCACAATGTTCTCCAAAGAGGCTGCACCAACTTGCATTCCCACCAACAGTGGAAGAGGGTTCCCCTTTCTCCACATCCCCTCCAACACATGTTGTTTCCTGTCTTGTTAATTTTGGCCATTCTAACTGGTGTAAGGTGATATCTCACTGTGGTTTTAATTTGAATCTCCCTGAGGGCTAGTGATGATGAACATTTTTTCATGTGTCTGATAGCCATTTGTATGTCTTCATTGGAGAAGTGTCTGTTCATATCTTCTGCCCATTTTTTGATATGATTGCCTCTTTTGTGTGTGTTGAGTTTGAGGAGTTCATTATAGATCCTGGATATCAAACTTTTGTCTGTATTGTCATTTGCAAATATCTTCTCCCATTACGTGGGTTGCCTCTTTGTTTTTTTGACTGTTTCCTTTGCTGTGCAGAAGCTTTTGATTTTAATGAAGTCCCAAAAGTTCATTTTCACTTTTGTTTCCTTTGCCTTTGGAGACATATCTTGAAAGAAGTTGCTGTGGCTGATATTGAAGAGGTTACTGCCTATGTTCTCCGCTAGGATTCTGATGGATTCCTGTCTCATGTTGAGGTCTTTTATCCATTTTGAGTTTATCTTTGTGTACGGTGTAAGAGAATCTTTCAAGAATCTTCTGAGCCACTTTCTATTTCATACAATTGATTCAAGAATAATAGTTAACATGTACAGAGCACATGCTGGGGACTGTGCTAGTGCTTTGTGACATTTCATCACAGTCTCACAAAAAGTACATGAGGCACTTTAATTACTATCGAGGAAAATAAAATTATGACAGACTGAGTGCCTCCCCCAAGGTCACATAGCTACTCACCATATATCTGTAAGTCATCATCAAACTGTGGACCCTCATTACTGTGCAACCACTTTTACAAAATATCTCCATGAGTATCAATAGTTCATACATTGTTCCAAGACCAAAAATGTGATATAGTAATCATTAGGTCTGCTGTCTCAATAGCCTTTGAAATTAGACCCCTCACTCTCTACCAGAGAGGCAGCAAAATTGGTTGGCTAATTATACAGCACCTAAAGCATTTTAAATATAATTAACATATAACATATAACAAGCATATGTTCCCAGTCAGAAAGAGTAAATAAACTTGTGAGTTAAGCAGTACTCTGCCATGCAGCAAAAGCATACTAAGAAAATACAAAATTTTAAAAAATGCTTACACTGGGGTGCCTGGGTAAGTCAGTGGGTTAAGCCTCTGCCTTCAGCTCAGGTCATGATCTCAGGGTCCTAGGATCAAGCCCCGCATTGGGCTCTCTGCTCATGGGGGAGCCTGCTTCCCCCTTCTTTCTGTCTACCTCTCTGCCTACTTGTGATCTTTCTGAGCCAAATAAATAAATAAAATATTTTTTTTTTAATTTCTTTACATTGATGATACCTGTAATTACCACTTTGCTTCACAATATCCAATTTGATGATGTTAATATATATGTGTATGTTTGTTTAAGAATTGTTTCTTAGACTTATCAAACTCAACACCCAAAGAACAAATAATCCAATCAAGAAATGGGCAGAGGACATGAACAGACATTTCTGCAAAGAAGACGTCCAGATGGCCAACAGACACATGAAAAAGTGCTCCACATCACTCGGCATCAGGGAAATGCAAATCAAAACCACAATGAGATGCCACCTCACACCAGTCAGAATGGCGAAAATTAACAAGTCAGGAAATGACAGATGCTGGCGAGGATGCGGAGAAAGGGGAACCCTCCTACACTGTTGCTGGGAATGCAAGCTGGTGCAGCCACTCTGGAAAACAGCATGGAGGTTCCTCAAAAAGTTGAAAATAGAGCTACCCTATGACTACTGGGTATTTACCCTAAAGACACAAATGTAGTGATCCGAAGGGGCACATGCACCTGAATGCATATAGCCGCAATGTCCACAATAGCCAAACTATGGAAAGAACCTAGATGTCCATCAACAGATGAATAAATAAAGAAGATGTCGTGTATATATACAATGGAATACTATGCAGCCATCAAGAGAAATGAAATCTTGCCATTTGCGACAACATGGATGTAACTAGAAGGTATTATACTTAGTGAAATAAGTCAGTCGGAGAAAGACAACTATCATATGATCTCCCTGATATGAGGAAGTGGAGATGCAAAGTGGGGGGTTTGGGGGGATAGGAAAAGAATAGATGAAACAAGATGGGATTGGGAGGGAGACAAACCATAAGAGACTCTTAATCTCACAAAACAAACTAAGGGTTCCTGGAGGGAGGGGGTAGGGAGAGGGTGGTGGGGTTATGGACGTTGGGGAGGGTATGTGCTATGGTGAGTGCTGTAAAGTGTGTAAACCTGGTGACTCACAGACTTGTACTCCTGCAGCTAATAATACATTATATGTTTATTAAAAAAATAAAAAATTAAACAAACAAACAGAAAGAATTATTCCTTAGGCATAGGTTTTATTTTTCCCAACTAGTTAACATAACAATAAGCACACAGTAAGCACTTAACATAAACATTTGTCACCTGACTGGTGCATATTTTTGTATTTTACAGTATTTCACGCATGCCTATGATATTCTTCACATAAACTATCAAAATAAATGTTTTTACAGGACTGACAGGAGTTAGGAATAATTGAATATCAAAATACTGTCTTGTCTATAATATACACAATGTTTTTAAGGAAAAGTAATTAAAACTTTTTAATACCTCCATCATGAAACTGGAATCTACAATTTCAAAGACTTTCAGGATCACATCAACGCATCCTGTTAAACATAACTTTAACTACACTGCAATAACAGGGACACACACACACACACACACACACAAACCAATTATCCTAAATCCCAGAACTTATTCAACACTACTATAAACCAAACTTATATAATGAAAATAAATTGCAAAATTTTTTCTCAAATAAGAATTCAAATATAAGGATGCCTTGGTAGCTCAGTGGGTTAAATATCTATCTTTAGATCAGGTCATGATCCCAGGGTTCTGGGACTGAGTCCTGCATTGGGCTCCCTGCTCAGCAGGGAGCTTCTTCCTCAGCCTGCTGCTCGCCCTGCTTGCCCTCGCGTGCGCTCTTGCTCTCGCTCTCTCTCTCTCTGATAAATAAATAAATAATATCCTTTAAAAAAAAGGAATTTAAAAAAAGAACTCAATTTTCATGGGCTGTATTCTAAAGTAATTATATTAGCAGTTATATCTATATCCCCAAAGTCAACATTTTCTATAAGACAAAAGCAGCTCATATTCTGATAAATGACCCCACAAAATCATTAAAGAGTAACAGAATTTCCACTGCTATGTATTTTTCATTTTCAGGTACAAAATCAAATTTTAAATGTCAGAAACATAAAACATACTCTGTTTTAGAAAAGAAATAAAGAAAATAAAGAAAAGAAAAGAAAAGAAAAATTCAGCCAGACTCTCACATAAAACCAATTCCCTATAGCTAGATTCCCACACCCCAAATAGCAGCACTACATCAGACTGTGAAAGAACATTCTAGGCAAAGAACATAAAAATGTTCAGTACTGACCTCTTTTTAGAGACTAAACACCAACTCAAATCAAATCCAGTTAAGCGGATAACTCAACTGAGTAACAAATTAAGAATAATCACCTTTAGCCTTCTTTCATTGCCAAGAGAAAAATATTCAATTAAGTGCAGTCTACATCTTTATTTAATAGAGATCAATGAAACAACAGCATAACAGTAACCCAAGGAAGAAAGATATTAAATAAAATCCATCCTTGAACTGGCCAAAGTTGGGAGCAATTAAAGTCTTTCCAAAACTGCAGACTTCTGGGTAAGAAATGTTTCCTAAACGAGGAAATACACAGTATTATATATGTGTATACAACAAATGCAAAACCAGGAAAATAACAAGAAATCAGGACAAAGAGTATGTAATGGCACTGGTGAAAATCTTCATTTGTAGAATAAACTGAAGGAAGCTTCTAAAAAGTTTGCAGTTGAGAGCACATCCAGTGCTCAGACCTTGGTTTTTAAATACCATTCTCTGTTCCATGGAACCAGGGCTCCTTGGAGAAATGGTTGATTCCATGACTAGGACAGGAGAGAAAGAGTGACATAAAACAGGATAAACCTAGAACATCTCGTGCCAAAAATTTCGGAAGTGCTCAAAAAATGGTGAGGATATATCAAAAGGACACAGAGGACACCCTGAAGTTATTCCCACTGGCCAAATCTGGGGTAATCCGCACGGAAATAAATAATTATAATAAAGGATTGGAACTGATCAAATAAAACATGAATCCAACACTGATAGAAAGGAAAAGGAAAGCTCTTCCCTGTTGTAAAAAGAGACACTTATAAAAAGTTACACTTGTAAAAAGTTACTCTTAATGCGTTTATAAAAATTGTAGAAAGAAAATAGATGATAGATAGATAGAGGCAGTAAGAAGGTTAGAGCAAAAGTATTTTTATATCCTACTTCACGGGATAATAAGCAATAAGTAATGAGTTCTTTTTGTTTCTATTTCCTTAATTATCTCTTTTTAGTAATGAGTTCTAACACATACCTGAACACCATTTAACTTGCCCCAGGCTTGAGGAAGAAGAGGAAGATAAACAGGAAGAGGAGGGGAAGGCAGCAGCATCGAAGGAGGCATAGCTACCATTTCCTGAACATTTCCTTGTAATAACCCTATACTAACCCTTATAATAACCCTAAAAAATTTAAGGATGAGAAAATTTCACTAGGAAAGGGTAAGTAACTTATCCAAAGCCACATAAGCAGTAAGTGACAGAGCCAACATTTCAACCCGTCCACTGTATTGGGGACAACCCCCTGCTCTCTTTGCCCTGCTTTGATTCAAGCAGGTCCAGCTTTCTCTGCATTAGGCTTCTATATAAGTATTTGAAGAAAAGGCCAAATAACTTTAAAACACTCTATTACACTATCCTCCCTCATAATGTTCCTAGATACCTCCCTGAAGCTGCAATGACAGTATCATTGTGAACACATAAGACCAAGGCTATAAAGAGGTCAGGACGAGCTAAGTCCAGGCAAAACTTCAGGAAGGAAAAGCACACCCATCATGGTGCTCAAACCCAAGGCAGGAACCTGGATAGTCCTTTCATTCTAGTAAATCAGTTACAACAACACTTTATTCCACTAATATTGATTTGATAAGTATCTACTGAATATCTACTATGTGTAAATGTTACTTGATAGAAAATCAGTAGCATTTAAGAAAAATGTTACCATTGGAAAACCATTGGTGTCCAATAAGGACAGAATCCAACCCAATGTAGCCTTCCCTTTTGCTTAGTACAGTTTCTGGTGCACCCATGGTTGGGCATATGCTAGAAGGGGTGGGAGTAGAGGAAAATGAGAGCATAGTCAGTATGGAATGCCTTACTTAATTGGCACTATCATGTTGATCTAGGCTTGGCAGAGGTTAAAAGCCTACTGTTTTCATAGAGTACTTTAATGGCTTCTTCAAACACTCCCCTACTCCATCAGTGCGGGTTTCTCACCTCCAGGGTCTCTTGACACTGGAGAATCTCTCTCTTTTCCAGCTAATCACTTATGTTCCCTCCTCAGCCCCAGACATCATCAACACACCACAGCTTCCTTCTGCCCTCTTGGACAGGATCTAAAGCAGTCACACAGTGTTTTTCTCTTTCTCACTCTGATCCACAGGAAATATTGGCAAGACCACAGTGGCTCCCAAACCGCAGCCCTCCAGACATCCTCTGTCTCCCTAAATATCTCAGGCATGAATCACTATCAATCCACTTATCTACCAAGCTCAAGGGAACAAACACCAAATCCTCCCAGAGGTCCCATTTAAGGTCCTTTCCTTTGGTTTAAGATTGTAAATTAGCAGAACTATTTCTTTTGAAACTGCAAGTGTTGGATTAAAAATTTTTTAATTTAAAAATGATTATGGAATGCACCAAAATCATATACAGTTATCTCAGGGTGGTAGCACTGTAACTCATAATTATTTTCTTTTTTATAGTCCTCTATTTTCAGAATTTCCCACAATAAACATTTGTCCCTATTGTGACTGACAAAAAGCAGTAACAAATATTTTAACTAAAGAAAAACATAGATAATGTAAATATCTGGTTTATTCTACAATCAGATGTTCCGTTCCATGAACAAGAGCTTCAAAGCATACTTCCCAATATTAAAGGGAAACTGCTTTTTTTCCCCTAACTGCATGGCAAATGTCAAGAAGAAATCTAACTATACTCATCTATGGTATGTCCACTAATGATAAAGACACTGACTCAAAGAAAGAAAAAAAAATTGCCAGTTACTGTACTCCCACTATAAAACTGGTTTTATGTCAATAAATGTATCTTCCTCATTGTCTGAATTAAACTCACATCAAGATGAGTTACATTTTGGGGGCACCTGGGTGGCTCAGTCAGCTAATCATCTGCCTTCTGCTCAGGTCATGATCCCAGGGTCCTGGGATCGAGCCCCACATCGGCCTCCTTGCTCAGCAAGAGTCTGCTTCTCCCTCTCCTACTCTCCCTGCTTATTCTCTCTCTCTCTCTCTCTCTCTGTCAAAAAATAAATAAAGTCTTCATTACATTTCCTTTCAAGTATCCAAACAAGGTCAAAGAAAGATGATTCCAAACATTTTGTGTCAGGGAGAGTCCAACCAGGTTCAACATTTTTCTGCGGATAATCCAAAAATAAATAATTTCGAATTTGCCACGCTAGAATAAGAAACTAAGGTGAGGCTAACATTATTTTGTAGGAAATAAGTATTTCTATTTATTTACAGAACTGTGCTAGGAATAGAAAACTTCCCAAATTATATGAGAAATCACTGCATAAAATGTATTCTCTGTTGCAGCCCTTAGTTAAATATCCTTGATGAAGTGATTACAGACTTTCAGATTTTGTCATTTCCACATGCAACTTCCATTAAGCAGCTCGTTCCTCCATCATCACTCAGGGACTATCACGGCCTGATGGTCTGATAGCCTAAAAGTACTTGGTAACAGACTTATCACAAAGTTGGGAACCAATGCCAAGCTTCCTCCTGATACAGTCAAGTTCCAAAGCCAGCTTTATGTTTTTAATTAATACTATCTTTGCACCAGATGTAAATAAACATCTGGAGCACTCTGGGAATATCATTAGAGCCAGATGAAGTATCAGGGTTCTTCTGACTTCTGAGTTAATATGGCAGGAGACTACCAGGCCAATACGCTTTCTCTCAACATCCCATCAAAATACTAGAGGAATATAGTAAAGATCAAAACCTGGATGCGGGGCGTGGGGATGGAGCCCAGTGGAGGTGGAGTAGGAAGAAAGAAAAAAACTTTGAAGGGAAGATAACATCACCAACAATGTCAGGTGCAGACTTTCCACTAAAAGCATCATTGGTGCAAAGAATTAAAAAGCACATTCTTGAGCGATACATCACATGCATACTATTCTGAACTAGAACCATACAGGCCACCTTCAAACAAATAGGGGGAAAGAAAGGGTTTTTTCCCCCACATGTTCCTATGCTAATGAAAACCAGCCAGAGATTAGGGTAGACTTCCTTATCTTTACAAGGTTCTAATTAAGTAATTGATACTTTTTATGAGACAGTGAAAAGAAAATTAAAAATTCTAAGGAAAAAAGTTTGGTCAAAGGCATTTCTTTTAATAAGATCCCTTTTAATTTCTACATTGTTATTATCTGCAGTGGTTTCTTTCAGTCCTTTGCAGATAAGAACTTTTTAATTTTTTGCTTTTGTTTTATTGTGTCTGCTCGACATTTGCTTCAAGCATGCAGACAGAAGTCACCACCCCTACAATCAGCATGACTGGTGTAGAAAGGTTCATCCAAGGAGAATCTCTACAGTCATGGCCTGGTCCCTGCCTCTCAAAGAGACAAGGTGACTGGATGTTTATAATTATGATGATTGATCATCCAGTGACAATAAATGAGTGATATCCAATTATAAACCTTTTTTTTTTCTCATTTGGAGCATTGGAAGCCAGGTTTCCTCTGTTCTGGAATAGAAAAGTATAAGGACATGGGGAGCTAGAGAGGAGAAGGGAGTTGGGGGAAATTAGAAGGGGAGGTGAATCATGAGAGACTATGGACTCTGAAAAACAATCTGAGGGGTCTGAAGTGGCGGAGGGGTGGGAGGTTGGGGTACCAGGTGGTGGGTATTATAGAGGGCACAGATTGCATGGAGCACTGGGTGTGGTGCAAAAATAATGAATACTGTTATGCTGAAAATAAATAAAAAATAAATTTTAAAAAAAAGAGAAAGTAGTAACATAGTAATAGCATAGTAACATAGTTCCCTGAATAGTAAAATAAGCATCTCTTGCTTTCATCCCTTTCCTTTAAATTGTGTGAACTGTCCTCTTGGAATGAAACTCCCTAACCACGCATGACCTACCCGAGGGACACTAGTGACAGTTTTTCAAGGCCATCTATTTCCAGAAGGATTATCACATAGCAAGTGACTCTGTCCACAAATGCAAGATTTTCCAAGAGTACCCTGGCACAGTCGGTAATTCTAGAATCCATAAACTGCATAAAAACAGAAGATTTCCACGTAAACCTGGTGATTCACAGACCTGTACCCCTGGGGATAAAAATATATGTTTATAAAAAATAAAAAATAAAAAAATTATTAAAAAAAAAAAAACAGAAAGATTTCCAGAACCAGAATTTGGGTCCACCATCAGTTCCATTCACTTTTCTGTTTCTATAATCATTCAAATTCCAACAAATTCCCAGTACAAAACAGAGGAGAAACTGCATAAAGATTGTAGACGAGCAGGATACCAGGATGCTTTGATACTGAAGCAAAAGCACTGTGAGCAGGAGTGAAGACAAGAGTAACTCTGGAAGCAATTCAGGGCCGGGAATTTGGCTGGGGATGGAGTAGGAGGGTACTTCACGCGATTTCTGCGGCCCTAGCTTCGTCATAGTATCAGGTTACAAAAGCAAGAGACTAAAAACCACAGCGCAGCAAACATCTAGCTAAATTCAGATACGGATTCCATGAACAATCAGCCATGCGACCTAGTGTGGAGAGAGGGGAGGCACCAGCAACCTAGTGGAGAGAACAGAAGAGAACACTCCACCAGCAACAGCCTCGCACGTGGCCTCCCCAGGGGCCCGTCTTCCTTCTCCCCTCCTAACAGAAAGAGGGTACAGATACATTACAACACCCTTCTGAGGCAAGTTTAGCCAGCTTGTCCCTTTATGCTTCCTTTTTTATTTAAGTACAATTGACATGCAATGTTATATTAGTTTCAGATGTACAACAGAGTGATTTAATAATTCTGTACATTACTCAGTGGTCACTAGGGTAAGTGTAGTCACCATCTGTCACCATGCAACATAATTACAGAATTATTGACGATGTTCTCTATACTGTGCTTTTCATTCCAGTGAGCTATGTACTTTATAACTGCAAGTTTGTACCTCTGAATCCTTTTTATCTGTTTTGTCCATCCCCTACCCACCTCCCTTCATGCTTTCTTGCAAGCTATCTGTATGTCTGCACCAAGAAAAGAAAAATGAAAAAAAAATTTAAACAGTTTTATTTCCCAAAACAAGTAAAAGAAGTAGAACAGGGATTTCCTATGAGGAAAATTATAAGTAAATTTCAGTTTTGAACCAATATCTCTCTCCTACTAAAGAAAATTAGAGCCAGCTCTTCCTGAAAGATCTGGCCTGTGGGTTGCAGTCACCTACCTCTACTTACGAATGGAGAAACAGCCATTCCAAAATCCAGAGCCATTCAAAAATATAAAAGTTCCAAACCCTCAGCTTACTCTAAATATTATCTGCATTTGATAAGAAATAAATGACACACAAAACTCTTAGACCGGCTCTTGTTTGTTGGTATCCTAAAAGTTCTGCATCATTATAGCTAAAAATACCAACACATAATATAGCCCAGGAAAAGAGAGACATCACTAATTTGATTGATTCTAAAATATCTGCCCATGCTAGAAATTTGGGGGATCTTTTTCATCCTCTACCTGATTCCCCACATCATCAAGGCCTATCAATTTGACACCTGGGTTATCTTCTAGATTACACGTTCCCTCATCTCCATTCAGCCTTTCCACTTTAAGTCTCAGGGTAGTCCCAAGACACGCCTCATGAAGAACACCACTGTAACCCCAACCTCGGCTTCCAGTCCACAGTTCTGACGCACAAAGAGGCACTAATCAAAACCCTATTTTAAAATGTCCAGTGGGTTTCTAGGCACAGATAGTGAGCTCTGCCCATTCTAACAGAAATAACCAAAGAACTACAAAAAGGAGGAAATCTGTAATGTGGCCTCCAAATTATCAGGAACTTCTATTACACACAACTCAAATGGGATTAGTATGAACATAGGTCTAGAGTGTAGATATGTAACTCACCCCCCTATGCTTCCTCCCCTCACAGGAAGGCAACAATAGAGAGTATGTAGTGGTAAAGGCAGAACAGCAAGACTGCCTGGTTCAAAGTCTGGCTCCACTGCTTACTAGCAGGGCAATGCCAGACAAGTCACTAAACCAGCAGGAGGATCCTGGACGAGTCAATGAACTGGCAGGGGGATCCTGGACAAGTCACTGAACCAACAGGGTGATGCTGGACAAATGACTGAAATGGGAGGGCAAACACGGACCAGTCCCTAAACCGGCAGGGTGATCCCAGACAAGTCAATGAACCAGGAAGGGCATCCTGGACGAGTCACTGAACTGGAAGGGCGATCCTGCACAAGTAACTTACCCTCACTGTGACTCAGTTCTCTCTCTCTTAATATATATAAAGTGACAAACAGTACCTAAAATTCTTTATGTTCAATAATTACTATTATTATCCTACTACAGTGTAGAGCCCATAAAGGCAGGGATTTTTCTGTTTTTTCATTGCTGAGTTCCCAGGGATAGAAAGGCCTGGGAGGAGAAAGAAGGGTTATGGGAAAATGTTTGCACCATACCAGTCAGTGTTTTCTCCACAGATTTGTCTCAGAATGAACTTCTCAGAAGGAGAAGGCCATACCTTAGTGGTCAGTAACAAAATGGTGCTGTTTGGTTCAAACAATGCTGTTTCATTTTCTCGGTAGGCCACTTGATACATGGATTCAGCCTCAAAGATTTGTAAAAATGGAGTTAATGCCTATCCACCTCATTGGGCTATCTTGAGGATTTGGTGATATGATATATATATAGATATATTTAAAAAAGCACTTAGTTGCAGGGCTAAGGCAAGGAAAATAAAAATAAACTTGTCCTGGTGCCAGAAACTGACGTTAAAAAGAGGCGGAGAAAAGCTAGAAGAGAGGGAGAGACAAGTAGGGAGAAAGAGAGAGAGAGCAAAAGAAAGGAAAAGATGGAGACAGACACAGAATCCAACCTAAAAGTGCAACCCATGGCCAAAGCTGGAGAAACTTTCACAGTTTTTGTTTTTGTTTTTGTTTTTTATTTGAGACAGAGAAAAAGAGAGAGCACACAGAGGAGGGGCAAATTAAGAGGGGGAAGCAGGCTCCCCGCTGAGCAGGGAACCCACTGTGGGGCTACATCCCAGGGCCTCAGGATCATGACCTGAGCCGAAGGCTAACACTTAACCAACCGAGCCACCCAGATGCCCCAAGCTGGAGAAATTTAAGCAACAAAATAAATAACAAGAGCAACTGATTATAACCAAATGAGTAAGACATAGATGCATGAGTGCAGCTGATATGAATGGGTAAACAAATAAATGAGGAAGAATGGACAAATCATCCTTTCAGAATAACTACAAGTATCTGTAGATACTGCCCACCCCCAGAAAGTACAGCTTAATTCCCCTCAGCTTGAGAGTAGGATGGCTTAGTGACCAGAATGCTGTACAGAAAGGGAAAAGCAGTGAATTTATGGTAGAGAAAGCTGGCAGACCCCACTCTAACCAGGAGATTAAAGTTAACATGATCAGTGATGGACCATGCTGACATTGGGTACCCCTGATATGATACCATGAGAAGGGCATTTCATCTCTATGACATTCTTCCCAAAAAGCCCATCACCCCAGTTTAAGCATAAGAAAACATCAGATACAGGGCACCTGGGTGGCTCAGTGGGTTAAAGCCTCTGCCTTCGGCTCAGGTCATGGTCTCAGGGTCCTGGGATCCAGCCCTACATCAGGCTCTCTGCTCAGCAGGGAGCCTGCTTCCCTCTCTCTCTCTCTCTCTGTCTGCCTCTCTGCCTACTTGTGATCTCAATCTCTCTCTCAAATAAATCAATAAAATCTTAAAAAAAAAAGAGAGAGAAAAGAAAACATCAGATAAACCCAAAGTAATGGACATTCTATGAAAGATCTAACAAGCACTCTTTGAAAGTGTCAAGGAAATAAAAATAAAGGAAGTTTGAGGAACTGTTACAGGTTGGAGAAATTGAAGGAAACACAGTAAACTATAAGCAATGAAATATCCTGGAATGGATTCTGGGACAGAAAAAAGACATTGTGGAAAAATTGGTAAAATCTGAATAAAGAGTGGGGTTTAGCATAGGATATCAGTGTTAATTTCTTAATTTTGACAAATGTATCCTTGTTATAGGAGACGTTAACATTATTAGAAAAAGGCAAAGAGTATATATAAACTCTCTGCACTATCTTTGCTCCTTTCCTGTCCATCTAAAATTATGCCAAAATACAAATTTTTTTAGGAACTTACCACATAGGACCAATAAGTGTTAGAAAATAAACAGAGCATCTGAGATGGAGAGAAGAAAGGGCAGGGGCCCAGTGGTCTAGAACAGATTGGCTCCAGCTTGGGCAGGGTCCCTAGAGGCTCTCTCTTACTAGATCACACTTGGTGAAAGCAACAGAACTTAGGGGACAGTAACAGCCACAGAAAGGGCAACAGGCCTGGAAAGCTTCAGGCAGTAGCTCAGGCTATATATGACAAAAACCACTGTCCTCCCTCCTGTCCTCCTTCCACTGCCACCTCCACTAACTTTGAAGGCAGGTCCTTAACCCTGGCTGCACATTTTAATTACCTGGTGAACATCTGCAAAAAGTATGAGCCAGGCCTCACCTCGCCCACTCTGAGATTCTGGCCGAATGGGGTGAAGCCTGGCATCAGCATATTTTAAATGATTTCAGGTGATGCTACTGTGTAGCCAGGGTTAAGAAATGCTCTCTTAGAGGAAAAGTGACATTAATCAGGACCCACTAACAAAGGGATGCTGATGCCACCCATGTAAGTACTCCTGGAAATTGTTAGAAATGTTGGAGGAAAGAAAGCCATAGAAAACAAAGAAAAGAGCTGGCATGGAATTGGAAATACACATAATTTAGGGGGTAAGTGCTTTCAAAACAATAAAAAGGGGCAAAGCGACAGCAGGGATGGGAGAGGTGGAAAGAGAGTTACTTCGGCTCTCTCTTAGGGATCACATTTACCTGAGTCCTAAATGAAGACACAAGAACCTCCGTTAGGAGGACTGGATAAAGCAAATCTAGGCATAAATGTCATGCACAAAAGTCCCGCACTAAGAATTAGCCTGGAAGTTTGAAGGACAAGAAGAACACAAGAGTGACAGGGGTTCAGTGAGCACGGTAGCCTAGGATATACTGTAAGATGAGGTCGTAGATAGAGGCATGGTCCTACAGGCCATAATGAGAGGCTTAGATCCTACTCCACCTACGTGAGGAGGGGTTTTGAGGGAGCCACCGGAGGGTAGAAAACAGGAGAGTAACATGATCTGCTTTGCAGTCATTCTGGCTGCTGTTAGAGGAGAACATAGCAGTAGAAGCAGAGACAACCAAGACACTGCCCCAACCTTCTGGGCCGAGGAGGTAGCCTGGACAGTCTGAAAACCTGAATCTGCCTTTGTCTTTCTGAAAGCCTATCAGATAAATGAATCACTGCTAAATAAAAAAAATCCCTGAACTAAAAAGCATTTCAATTCAAGGTCAAACCAGCCCTATACAAGATCTAATCATCTTCTAAGGATTTAGGACTTTATTATAACAAGGCCTAGAGCAGAGGTTAAAGTTTTTCAAACCAAAGACGGCAGCAGAGGGTTGGCAAATATTCTCATGGTAAGTGTTTTCTTAGATAATTTTGAATTTTCTATTTTCAATTCAGTAATAACCCTCCCCCAAAATAATTAACAGCAACATAGCCTAATCAGCTAATTGACAACTTCATAACTAAGCACTAACCCAGAATTTCAATGCATGCATTAATGTGTTTACAGCCAAGTTTGTTCCTAATGAAATCCAAATATCATGGTGTGTGGTTCTGCAGTAATTTCAAAGAAGGAAAGCATTGAGAGAATGGCATCATGTATAACTGCGGTAAGTACCCTATTCCTTTGGGGAGCGGAGGAACAACACAAATCTTAACTTTGTACTGACTTGCAGCTGTGCAGCAGCAAGCAAATGGAGACACAAAACCACAAAGGAGTTTTACTATCACTAATTCCAACAAGAAGTGCTAGAGATATTTAATGCAAATGTCAATAACGCCTCATTGCTAACCTTGAGTTTGCTGTAATGCACTTTTCATTTCATATAAGTAATACACATATTTAGTTTATTAAGTTAAATAGTATTACAAGATTTATAACAAAAAACAAAACACAATCTTCCATCTCACACTTCCCTAGGCTCAAATCCCACTACCCACAATTATTCCTAACTCTTTTAGCTAGATAACACTGATCTTGAGTTTATTCTATATAGTAACATAATAGCGATTTATGCCATAAATATAAAAAGTAAAACTTTAAAACTTTTAGAAAACAATATAGGATAATTTCTTAAGTATTTATCTTAATAGTTTTAAAAATAATATCCATATTACTATTTCTAGAATTCGAACTTCAGACATTAAATATTAGCTTTCAACTATGGAAGATTTTGCAATCTTACATCATGTCCCAGATAAAATCATATAGTCAATTTTGGTATTTATCTTGGTATGGCCATGAAAATATTGTCAGGGTGCCTGGCAGGCTCTGTCCATAAAGCATGTGACTCTAAATCTCAGGGTCATGAGTTCAAGCCCCACATTGGGTGTGGAGCCTACCTAAAATAAAAAATACAAAAAAAAAAAAAGAAAAGAAAATATTGTCTACTTCTGAGTCACATTATCTTTCTTTTTCTCTACTTTTCAGTGTGCTTAGATTTTTTACATACCTAATACTAAATCTTTCCCCACTACCCTTCCAATAGAACTGAACTTCCTATCTGATGACCAAACACATGAGGCAATCTCTAAGTTCCACTTTTTTTTTTTAATTGGAGTCCTGTGTCCTCCTATCCAGCCTGGGCCAGATGTTCTTCAGACCTGCTCCAAAGCCTGCTTTCTAAGGCTTTCCTACACCTAGCTCTATGCTGTTGAATCTCTTGTTTCCCAAAACACAGGTCTTCCTTCACTACTATTGAATTATCAATTAATTATATTATTATTCCCTTATTTTGCTGGAAAACATCCTTCAGTAACTTCCAGAGAAAGTATGCAAAGAAGTAAAACTTCTGAATTTGAGTAAAACTTACACATCTGAAAACCTTTACTCTACTCTTATACTTGATTTGTCTGAGTGTAGAATTCAAGGGTAAATACCATTTTGGAAGGAGCAAGATGGCAGAGGAGTAGGAGACTGAGATATCATCAAGTCCCAGGAGTTCAGCTAGATAGTTATCAAACCATTCTGAACAGCTAAAAACTCAACAGGAGAGAGAAGAAAAGAAGAATAGCAATTCTAGAAACAGAAAATCAACAACTTTCTGGAAGGTAGAACATGTGGAGAAGTGAATCTGAAGTGACAAGAAGATAGACAGCCAGGGGAGGGGCCAGCTCCTGGCAAGTGAGAGAGCAGCGAAGTAAAAAATCACAAATTTAGAAGTGTGATACACTGAGGGACGTTGTTTCAGAAGCTAAGCGTGAGGGCAGAGGCCTCGCAGGCACAGTGTAGTCTCAGGACGCACCAGAGGTGTCTGAGTGTGTCAGAGCTCCCAGGTATTGAAGCAGGGAAGCTGGCTGCAGAGATGGAGCTGAGGAGGGGCTCTCAGGTCAGATTACGATAAACCATGATCCAAGGCACAGATGGGCCACTGCTCTTCAAACAGAGACCCCACAAGCACAAGATCTGGGGAGATTCCCTCCTTACTCCTCCAGGAGGAGTGGTGCAGGAGCACACAGCAAGAATCTGCTGGGTTTGAAGACTCCAAATGGGCTCATGCGCCAGAGATAGAAATGCTCGGCCACAGGCCGATGAGCTCAGAGTGTGGCTAGAGACCAGGGAGATAGGAGGGATTGACAGTTTTCCTCTGAGGGCACAATGAGGAGTTAGGCCCTGAGATCTCGGCTGCTCTGGGTCAGAGATTGGGAGGCTGCCATTTTCATTCCCATCTTCAAAACTGTACGGAAAGCATTCAAGGAACAAAAGCTACCAAGAGCGAACCTGAGCAGATTTCTTAGCCTGGCCCCCAGGCAAGGGTGGTGCAATTCCACCTCAGACAAAGATATTTGAGAATCACTGCAACAGGCCCCTCCCCCAGAAGATCAGCAAGAACATCCAGCCAAGATCATGTTCACCGATCAACAAGAACTGTGGAACTCCAGAGCCAGGAGACCATGAGGGTTGAATTTGACAAGTAAGTGATATAATAAGACAAAACAATATGAGAATAATTGGGATACCAGAAGAAGGAGAGAGAGAGGGGCAGAAAGTATACTGGAGCAAATTATAGCATAGAATTTCCCTCATTTGGCAAAGGGAACAAGCATCAAAATCCAGGAATCACAGAGAACTTTGAAAGGGTTCCTCTAAGTAAAGAGAGAGGCTAAAACTACCAGGCCAAAAAGGAAAAGAGACAATATACAGAAACAGTCACCTTACAGGCAATACAATGGCACTAAATTCATATCTTTCAATAGTTATCCTGAATGTAAATGAGCTAAATGCGCCAATCAAAAGACACAGGGTATCAGAATGGATAAAAAAACAAAACCCATCAATATGCTGTTTACAAGAAACTCATTTTAGACCCAAAGACTCCTCCAGATTTCAAATGAGGTGGGGAAAACAATTTGCCATGCTAATGGACATCAAAAGAAAGCTGGGGTGGCAATCCTTATATCAGATAAATTAGATTTTAAGCCAAAGAGAACAATAAAAGATGAGGAAAGATACTATATGATACTTAAAGGGTCCATCCAACAAGAATATCTAAAAATTTTAAATAGCTATGCCCCTAACATGGGAGCAGCCAATTCTATAAGCCAATTAATAACAAAATCAAAGAAACACATCGACAATAATACAATAATAGTAGGGGACTTTAACACCCCCCCTTTACAGAAATGGACAGATCATCTAAGCAAAAGATCGACAAGGAAATAAAGGCATTAAGTGACACACTGGACCAGATGGACATCACAGACATGTTTAGAACATTCCACCCCAAAACAACAGAACACACACTCTTCTCTAGTGCACATGGAACATTCTCCAGAATAGATCACATCCTGGATCACAAATCAGGTCTCAAATGGTACCAAAAATTGGGATCATTCCCTGCATATTTTCAGGCCACAATGCTCTGATAATAGAACTGAATCACAACAGGAAAGTTCAAAAAAACTCAAATACACGGAAGCTAAAGAGCATCCTACTAAAGAATGAATGGGTCAACCAGGAAATTAAAGAAGAATTGAAAAAATTCAAGGAAAAAAATGAAAATGAAAACACTACTATTCAAAACCTATGGGACATAGCAAAGGCAGTCCTGAGAGGAAAGTCTATAGCAATACAAGCCCTTCTGGTGGCTCAGTGGGTTAAGCCGCTGCCTTCGGCTCAGGTTGTGATCTCGGGGTCCTGGGATCGAGTCCCGCATCGGGCTCTCTGCTCAGCAGGGAGCCTGCTTCCCTCTCTCTCTCTCTCTCTCTGCCTGCCTCTCCATCTACTTGTGATTTCTCTCTGTCAATAAATAAATTAAAAAAAAAAAAAGAAAAGAAACAAGAAAGATCTCAAGGACACAACCTAACCCTACACCTAAAGGAGGTGGAGAGAGAATTGCAAAAAAATCCAAAACCCAGCAGGAGAACAGAGATAATAAAGATCAGAGGAGAAATCAATGGAATAGAAACCAAAAGAACAGTCGAACAAATCAATGAAACTGGGAGCTGGTTCCTGGAAAGAATTAAGAAGATTGATAAACCCCTGGCCAGACTTACCAAAAAGAAAAAAGACCCAAATTAATAAAATCATGAATGAAAGAGAAGAGATCACAACCAGCACCACAGAAATACAAACAATTATAAGAACGTGTTATGAACAACTATACACCAGCAAATTTGGCAATCTGGAAAAAATGGGTGCATTCCTAGAGACATATAAACTACCAAAACAGAACCAGGAGAAATAGAAGACCTGAACAGGCCCATAACCAGTAAGGAGATTGAAGCAGTCATCAAAAATTTCCCAAAAAACAAGAGCCCAGGGCCAGATGGCTTTCCAGAGGAATTCTACCAAACATTTAAAGAAGAATTAATACCTATTCTCCAGAAACTGATCCAAAAAATAGAAATGGAAGGAAACTTCCGAACTCATTTTATGAGGCCAGCATGACCTTGATCCCAAAACCAAAGTCCCCATTAAAAAGGAGAATTACAGGGGCGCCTGGGTGGCGCAATGGGTTAAAGCCTCTGCCTTCGGCTCAGGTCATGCTCCAGGGGTCTTGAGATCGACCCCCGCATCAGGCTCTCTGCTCCGCAGGGAGCCTGCTTCCTCCTCTCTCTGCCTGCCTCTCTGCCTACTTGTGATCTCTGTCTGTCAAATAAATAAATAAAATCTTTAAAAAATAAAAATAAAATAAAAAGGAGAATTACAGAACAATATCCTTGATGAACACAGATGCAAAAATTCTCACCAAAATACTAGCCAGTAGGATCCAACAGTACATGAAAAGGATTATTCACCACGAACCAAATGGGATTTGCTCCTGGGCTGCAAGGTTGGTTCAACATCCACAAATCAATCACTGTGATAAAACACATTAATAAAAGAAAGAGCAAGAACCATATGATACTCTCAATAGATGCTGAAAAAGCATTTGACAAAGTACAACATCCTTTCTTGATCAAAACTCTTCACAGTGTAGGTACAGAAGGTACATACCTCAATATCATCAAAGCCATCTATGAAAAACCCAAGTGAATATTATTCTCAGTGGGGAAAAACTGAGAGATTTTCCCCTAAGGTCAGGAACACGGCAGGGATGTCCACTATCACCACTGCTATTCAACATAGTACTAGAAGTCCTAGCCTCAGCAATCAGACAACAACAAGAAATAAAGGAAATCTGAATCGACAAAGAAGAAATCAAACTCTCACTCTTTGCAGACGATATGATACGATATGTGGAAAACCCAAAAGCCTCCGCTCCAAATCTACTAGAACTCATATAGGAATTCATTAAAGTGTCAGGATATAAAATCAATGCACAGAACTCAGCTGCATCAACAACATATACATCAACAACAGCACAGAAGAAAGAAAAATTAAGGAGTTGATCCCATTTACAATTGCACCCCAAATCACAAGATACCTAGGATAAACCTAACCAAAGAGGCAAAGAATCTGTACTCACAAAACTAAAAAGTCCTCATAAAAGAAATTGAGGAAGACACAAAGAAATGGAAAAACATCCCACGGTCATGGATGGGAAGAACAAATATTGTGAAAATGTCTATGCTACCTAAAGCAATCTACATGTTAAATGGTATCCTTATCAAAATACCACCAATTTTCATCAAAGAAATGGAACAAATAATCCTAAAATTGATATGGAACCAGAAAAGATCCCAAATAGCAGAGGAATGTTGAAAAAGAAAACTAGAGTTGGTGGCATCACAATTCCAGACTTCAAGATCTATTACAAAGCTCTAATCATCAAGACAGTAGGGTACTGGCACAAAAACAGACACACAAATCAATGGAACAGAATAGAGAGTTCAGAAATGGACCCTCAACTCTATGGTCAACTACTCTTCCACAAAGCAGGAAAGAATGTCCAATGGAAAAAAAGACAGTCCCTTCAACAAATGGTGTTGGGAAAATTGGAGAGCCACATGCAGAAGAATGAAACTGAACTATTTCCTTACACCACACACAAAAATAGACTCAAAATGGATGAAAGACCTCAATGTGAGACAGGAATCCATCAAAATCCTTGAGGAGAACACAGGGAGCAACCTCTTCAACCTCAGCCGCAACAACTTCTTCCTAGAAACATCGTCAAAGGCAAGGGAAGCAAGGGCAAAAATGAACTACTGGGACTTCATCATGATCAAAAGCTTTTGCACAGCAAACCAAACAGTCAACAAAACCAAAAGACAACTGACAGAATGGGGGGAAATATTTGCAAACGACATATCAAAAAAAGGGCTAGTATCCAAAATCTATAAAGAACTTATCAAACTCAACACCCAAAGAACAAAGAATCCAATCAAGAAATGGGTAGAAGACATGAACAGACATTTCTGCAAAAAAGACATCCAAATGGCCAAAAGACACATGAAAAAGTGCTCCACATTACTTGGCATCAGGGAAATACAAATGAAAACCACACTGATTGCTGTTGCTAGGACTTCTAATACTATGTTGAACAAGAGTGGTGAGAGTGGGCAACCTTGTCGTGTTCCTGATCTCAACGGGAAGGATGAGGATGCACGCTTTTTCCCACTGAGGATGATATTTGCTGTGGGTCTTTCATAGATAGATTTTATGAAGTTCAGGAATGTTCCCTCTATCCCTATACTTTGAAGCGTTTTAATCAGGAATGGATGCTGGATTTTGTCAAATGCTTTTTCTGCATCAATTGAGAGGACCATGTGGTTCTTCTCTCTTCTCTTATTAATTTGTTCTATCACATTGATTGATTTGCAAATGTTGAACCATCCTTGTAGCCCAGGGATGAATCCCACCTGGTCATGGTGGATAATCTTTTTAATGTGCTGTTGAGTCCTGTTTGCTAGGATCTTGTTGAGAATCTTAGCATCCATATTCATCAGTGATATTGGTCTGAAATTCTTTTTGGTAGGGTCTTTGCCTGGTTTGGGGATCAGGGTAATGCTGGCTTCATAGAAAGAGCCTGGAAGTTTTCCTTCTGCTTCAATTTTTTGAAACAGCTTCAGAAGAATAGTTGTTATTTCTTCTTTGAAAGTTTGGCAGAATTCCCTAGGGAATCCATCAGGTCCTGGGCTTTTGTTTTTTGGGAGGTTTTTGATCACCGCTTCAATCTCGTTACTAGATATTGGTCTATTCAGGTTGTCAATTTCTTCCTGGTTCAATTTTGGGAGTTTATAGTTTTCCAGGAATGCATCCATTTCATCTAGTTTGCTTAGCTTATTGGCATATAACTGTTGATAATAACTTCTGATGATTTTTTCTACTTCCTTGGTGTTTGTTGTGATCTCTCCCTTTTCATTCATAATTTTATGTATTTGAGCTTTCTCTCTTTTCTTTTGGATTAGTGTCACCAATAGTTTATCGATCTTATTGATTCTTTCAAAAAAACCAGCTTCTAGTTTCATTGATACGTTCTACTGTATCTCATTGATCTCAGCTCTAATCTTGATTATTTCCCTTCTTATGTGTGGAGTTGGTTTGATTTGTTGTTGATTCTCCAGTTCCTTAAGGTGTAGAGACAGCTGGTGTGTTCTGGATTTTTCAATTTTTTTGAGGGATGCTTGGAAGGCTATGTATTTCCCCCTTAGGACCGCCTTTGCTGTATCCCATAGGTTTTGGATCGAAGTGTCTTCATTCTCATTGGTTTCCATGAATTGTTTCAGTTCTCCTTTGATCTCCTGGTTGATCCAAGCATTCTTAAACAAGGTGGTCTTTAGCTTCCAGGTGTTGGCCATCTGTACCCCAATGTTTATAGCAGCAATGGCCACGGTCGCCAAATTGCCCTTCAAGGGACAAATGGATAAGGAAGATGTGGTCCATAAACACTATGGAGAATTATGCCTCCATCAGAAAGGACAAATACCCAACTTTTGTAGCAACATGGATGAGACTGGAAGAGATTATGCTGAGTGAAATAAGTCAAGCAGAGAGAGTCAATTATCATATGGTTTCACTTATTTGTGGAGCATAACAAATAGCATGGAGGACATGGGGAGATAGAGAGGAGAAAGGAGTTGGGGGAAATTGGAAGGGGAGATGAACCATGAGAGACTATGGACTCTGAAAAACAATCTGAGGGATTTGAAGGGGGGGGGTGGGAGGTCGGGTACCAGGTGGTGGGTATTATAGAAGGCACGGATTGCATGGAGTGTGTGCATGGGTGTGGTGCAAAATAATGGTGCAAAAATAATGAATACTGTTATGCTGAAAATAAAAAATAAATTTAAAAAAAAAGAAAACCACACTGAGATACCACCTCACACCAGTTGGAATGGCTAAAATTAACATGTCAGAAAATAACAGGTGTTGGCAAGGATGCAGAGAAAGGGGAACCCTCCTACACTGTTTGTGGGAATGTAAGCTGGTGCAACCACTCTGGAAAACAGTATGGAGGGTCCTCAAAAAGTTGAGTTACCCTACGGCCCAGCAATCACACTACTGGGTATTTACCCTAAAGATACAAAATGTAGGGGAATGTGCACATATCTTTAGGGTAAATACCCAGTAGTGCGGGTATTATATAGTGTGGGTACAAATCTACCATTTGTAAACACTCGAATGTTTATAGCAGCAATGTCCACAATGGCCAAACTATGTAAAGAACCTAGATGTCCATCAACAGATGAATGTATAAGGAGATGTGGTATACACACACACACACACACACACACACACACACACAATGGAATACTATGCAAACATCATGGGACGCCTGGGTGGCTCAGTTGGTTAAGCAGCTGCCTTCGGCTCAGGTCATGATCCCGGCGTGCTGGGATCGAGTCCCACATCAGGCTCCTTGCTTGGCGGGGAGCCTGCTTCTCCCTCTGCCTGTCATTCTGTCTGCCTGTGCTCGCTCTCTCCCCCTTTCTCTCTCTGATAAATAAATAAAATATTTTAAAAAAAAATTAAAAAAAAAATCTTGCCATCTCCAACGACATGGATGGAACTAGAGGGTATCATGCCAAGCGAAATAAGTCAGTCAGAGAAAGGCAATTATCATATGGTCTCTCTGATATGTGGAATTTGAGAGGCAGGGCAAAGGGTCATGGGGGGTAGGGAGGGAAACAATGAAACAAGATGGGATCAGGAGGGAAACAAACCATAAGAGACTCTTAATCTCATGAAACAAACTGAGGGTTGCTGGAGGGTGGGAGAGGAGAGTTAGGGTGGCTGGGTTATGGACATTGGGGAGGGTATGTGCTATAGTGAGTGCTATGAAATGTGTAAGTCTGATGACTCACAGACCTGTACCCCTAGGGCAAATAATAAATTATATGTTAATTTAAAAATACCATTCTGCCGGGGCGCCTGGGTGGCTCAGTGGGTTAAAGCCTCTGCCTTCGGCTCAGGTCATGGTCTCAGAGTCCTGGGATCGAGCCCCGCATCGGGCTCTCTGCTCAGCGGGGAGCCTGCTCCCTCCTCTCTCTCTCTGCCTGCCTCTCTGCCTACTTGTAATCTCTGCCTTTCAAATGAATAAATAAAATCTTTAAAAAAAAAATTAAAAAAAAATATACCATTCTGCCTTAAAATTTGGAAGGTTTCTTTCCAGTAGATCAAGATAAATAATTGTATTATCCAAATCTTCCAAATTGTTAATGACTTTTTTGGGTCTACTTGTCCTATGAATTACTGAAAAAGATGTACTAAAATCTTCAACTCTAGGGGTCTCTAGATGGCTCAGTTGGTTAATGGTTTGTCTTCAGGGGTGCCTGCGTGGCTCACTTGGTTAAGCTGCTGCCTTCAGCTCAGGTCATGATCCCAGGGTCCTGGGATCAGTCCCACATCTGGCTCCTTGCTCTGCAGGGAGCCTGCTTCTCTCTCTGCCTCTGCCTGCCATTCTGCTGCTTCTATTTTCTCTCTATCCCTCTGACCAATAAATAACCTTAAAATTTTTATTTTTAAAATTTTTTAAATTTAAAATTTAATTTAAAATTTAATTTTAATTTTTAAAATTTCAACCTTAAAAAAAGGGGGGGGGTCTGTCTTCAGCCCCCATCCCAGGATCAAGCCCCACACTGAGCCTGTGCCAGGCTCCCTGCTCATGTTTCCCCATCCCTCTGCCCTGCAGCCTGCTTATGCTCTCTTGCTCTCATTGTCTCAAATAAATAAAATCTAAAAATGAAAATCTTCAACTGTAACTGTGAGTTTGTGTTTTTCCTTATAGTTTTGACAATTCTTATGTATTATGAGGCCATAGGATTTGTGGTATGTATCTTTAGAATCTCCAGACTTCTCATGAATTTATCATTACAAACTATGTGAATTGTAAGGCATGAATCCTTATCAGGTACCCTTTCTTTTGTTTAAAAATGCTTTCTGCTTTAAAATCCATCATTTAGTATTAACATAGTTTCACCAACTTTTTTTTTTAAGATTTTATTTATTTGACAGAGATCACAAGTAGGCAGAGAGGCAGGCAGAGAGAGAGAGAGGAAGGGAAGCAGGCTCCCCACTGAGCAGAGAGCCCAACGCTGGGCTCCATCCCAGGACTCAGAGACCATGACCTGAGCCAAAGGCAGAGGCTTTAACCTACTGAGCCACCCAGGTGACCCCCAACTTTCTTTTAATGCTTACATGCTACATTGTTTTCCAGCTTTTTGTTCTCAACTTTTCTGAATTATTTTGTCTTAAATGTGTCTCATAAGAGGAGCAACTGGCTGGCTCTGTCAGTAGGGCATGTGACTCTTGATCTTAAGGTGGAGAGTTCAAGCCCCACCTTAGGTGTGGAGCCTACTTAAAAAAAAATAAGAAAAAAAAAAGTATGTCCCATAAGCAATATTTAGTTAAAGTGCGTTGTTGTTGTTGTTTTTTTAATCTAGTCTGACAATCCTTGATATTGACTGGTAATGTTAATCTATTTAAAGGATTGTAGAGCAGCACCAGATCCAAGACAGTGACCAACCGGAGGCTGATGAAGGAGGTAGAAGAAACCGGCAAAGGTAGAATGAAAATCTTGGGCCACATCCAAGTCGATGAAGCTACTGCATTACCTTGGCAATGACTTACTATCCTGACCAGTCTCCATCAATAAGGGGGCCCTTGTCATGGGAATCAACTTTCCAACAGAGCACCCGTTCAAACCACCAAACATCACTGGAAAGAAAGATCACCAGGACAATGACGAGTGGGGGCAGGTCTGCCCGGTAACGAGCGCTAAAAACTGGAAGTCAGCAACCAAAACCTACCAAGTAACCGGTCCCTCCCAGCGCTGGTGAACTACCCCAGCCGCAGCACCCACTGCGGGCTGTCCTCGCTGAAGAATAAGGACCGCAAAAACCTAGTAAGAACATTGTAGACTCAACAAAGCAATACCGGGCGCGACCGACTCGAGGAGTGTGCGCGGGGACCACCCATCACATGGGCGCACGCAGACGCCCGCCAAAGCAGGACTCTGGAAACCAACGCGCACCGCCACCTGGCGTAGGCTCCGGCCAGTTACTCACTCTCTACTCGTGTTAATCACAAGTGGTCTAAGTAACCTGTCAAGAAAGGATTAAAAATTGAAGATGCTCTAGTTCTGCTTTCTTTGTTTTAAATAAAAAATCACTTCTTCAATCTACTTTAAAAGAATGGCGTTTCTTTTCTTGTCCAAATTGATCCAAATCTTCAATTTACATTCAGCTGCAAAGGTTAAAAAAGGATGGGTAGCTTATAGTTCCCTTTCTTCCCCCACCTTTGCAAATAGCCACTTTCTTGCATTTGGTGTATCCTTCACCCATTGGCTTCCCCAGGCCCTTCTCTGGCTCCTCCACTCCTGTGTGCACTGCCCCTGTGGGAGACGTGCAAATTGTCCTTAATTCCTTCAAAACACAGATCAGATTGTATCACTCCTCTGCTCAAAAATCCCCCATGGGCTTGGCATCTCAGAATAAAAGCCAAAGTCCTTAAAGTTGCTCACAAGGCCCCATGGGTTCCAATCCCCAACCCCCTCTCTAATCTAAACTTCGTTAATTGTCCGCTAACTCATCGGATCCAGCCACATTAACTGCTCAAGTTTCCTTGAACCTGCTTAGAATGTACTTTTTCGAGATACAAGTTTATATATGCATTCTTTCACTTCATTTAGGCCATTGCTCCAATGCCACACCCCCCCCCCCCATCTATGGGGCCTTACCTAATCTCCTTTTCCCACTGATAGTTTTCAAAGATGACTTGAGTTTTTTGAACTTATCGTAACAGTTAAGAAACCTAGATACCTGAATGACGGCATGAGCAAAGCCCCCACTGACACAACTTAGGCTGTGACATCAGAAAAAAATTAACTTCTAGTGTATAAAGTAATGGAGAATTTGGAGTTATTATAGCAATATTCTATCTTAAAAATTTGAGGTAATTTATTAGTGTTAAGGATTGAGTCTTGGTACCAGACGTGATTTTGGACAAGACTCTCAGCCTCTGCTTCATCACTGAAATAAAAATAATTAGTACACATTAATTTTTATGAAGACCAAATGAGGTAATGCATCTAAAGCTTTGACCACATAGTAAGATTAATAAATAGAAGCTATTATTAGTTAAGGTAGGATTCTTGAAATCAAGGAAGTACATGTATGATGGTTAATTTATGTATCCATTTGACTGGCCGAAGGGATGCCCAGCTAGTCAGTAAAACATTATTTCTGGGTGTGTCTGTGAGGGTGTCTCAGGAAGAGAAGAGCGTTTGAATCAGTGGTCTGAGTGAGTAAAGGTCACCCTCTCCAATGTGAATTAGCATCATTCAATCTGCTGAGAGCCTGAATAAAACAAAAAGGTGGAGGAAAGGCACATTTTTTCTCTCTCTCACACACACACTCTGCTTGAGCTAAACCGTCTGTCTCTTCCTGCCCTCCGATATAGACAGTGCTGGTTCTCAGACTTCTTCAGACCAGGATTTACACCATGGCCCCTCCCCACCCCATACTGAGGCCTTCGGGTTTGAACTGAATCACACCACTGGCTTTCCTGGCTCTCCGTTTTCAGAGGGTGGATCCTGGGACTCCTCAGCCTCCATAACGTCAGGAGTCAATTCATATAATAAATCTCCTCATATATATTGGTATCGATAGATATAGACACCCTATTGATTCTATGTCTCCAGAGAACCCTGACCTATACAACACGTAAACTGGCATTGGACAGCAAATATGTCTGCTAAACTGAGAATACAGAAATGGGGACAGCCCAGGGGTACGGTACTTAAGGAAATAACAGAAAATATGAACAAGTACTTGCCTTGAATTTGATGAAGACATATTTAGGGATGGGAAAGGATTTTCAGCAGAAAGTTGGGCAGTTCAGTCAGCAAAGTCATCTGCCGTTCTACACAGCAAAACGAAAGGCTGACTTTAAAAATGTATATACAGTTAAATGTTGCATTATCCAGTCTCTAAAATTTTATATAATATTGACACATTTGGGGCACCTGGATGGCTCAGTGGGTTAAAGCCTCTGCCTTCGGCTCAGGTCATGATCCCAGGGTCCTGGGATCGAGTCCCGCATGGGGCTCTCTGCTCATCAGGGACCCTGCTTCCTCCTCTCTCTCTGCCTGCCTCTCCACCTACTTGTGATCTTTGTCTGTCAAATAAATAAATAAAATCTTTAAAAATATATATATATATTGACACTTTTTTTTGCATTTCAGGAAACACATGTATTATCAAAGTCTTCTCAACACTTTCTGCCCTCAAAACAACCATCCAAACTCTCATCCCTCCCTTAACCTAAAAACTCTTGAAAAATTGACAGCTTGTTGTTTTATCACCTCCTATTCCCTCCTAAACACCCTTATAATTTGGCTTCTTCTCCCAGAAGTCTAGCGAATTTTTCTTGCAGGATTAACAATAACCTTTCAATTGTTTAACTTAGCCTCTTAATTGTTTAATGGTTTTTCTTCTAGTCCATATCCTATTTGGATCAATAATGAACCCAATGAACATCTGTTTGAATTATTTCTTTTTTTTAAGAGTTCATTTGTTTTTTTTTTAATATTTTATTTATTTATTTGACAGAAAGAGAGAGAGAGCACAAGCAAGGGGAGCAGCAGGCAGGAGAAGCAGACTCCCCACTGAGCAGAGAGCCCAAAGTGGGGCTTGATCCCGGCACCCTAGGATCATGACCCGAGCCAAAGGCAGATGATATATATTTTTTTTAAGATTTTATTTATTTATTTGACAGACAGATCACAAGTAGGCAGAGAAACAGGCAGAGAGAGGTGGGGGGGAAGCAGGCTCCCTGCTGAGCAGAGAGCCGGATGTGGGGCTCGATCCCAGGATCCTGAGATCATGACCTGAGCTGAAGGCAAGAGGCTTAACCCATTGAGCCACCCAGGCACCCCAAGGCAGACAATATTTATTTTAGAAAGAGAAAAAGAGAGCACGAGTTGGGGGTGGGGAAGGGGCAGAGGGAGAAGATTAATGCTGAGCATGGGACTTGATCCCATCACTCTGATAAGACCTGAGCCGAAATCAAGAGTCACATGTATAACTGAGTGAGCCACCCAGGCACCTGTTTGAATTACTCCTGCATTACAGATATTGTGCTAGTATTGGGAGTGCAAAGGAAAAAAGACAGTAGTGCTATCACGGTGATCACAGATTTATACTGAAGGGAGAAGGAAGTCAGCCAAAGAATTACATTCCACTGGGGAGCTTGGGTGGCTCAGTTGGTAGGGCATCTGCCTTTGCCTCAGGTCGTGATCCCAGAGTCCTGGGATCAAGCCCCACATTGGGTTCCCTGCTCAATGGGTAGCCTGCTTTCCCCCTCTCCCTCTGTTGCTTCCCCTACTTGTACTCTTTCTCCCTCTCTCTCTGTCAAATAAATAAATAAAATATTTTAAAAATTCAAGAGTTACATTATATTGCTTGGCATGGAGTAGACACAACACTTATTTTGCTGAATGAATGAATGAATGAATGAATGGGTGATCGCATGCATGCCTGCATGTTTAGATGAATAAATACCATCTAATAAATGTTAAAATTGAAAGAGTATAAAAAGGGCTATGAACTTACAAGTCAAAAATGTCCTCTGCATAGTATCTGACCCTGATCATTTTATCTTTCCCTTGAAATTCTCTCTTCCCGTGCCCCCCGATATTGAACTTATTTTCATTTCTCATTTCTCCCAGATCCCAGAATGGCTCAAGCCAGGCAATTTGAAATCATTTCGATTCCTTTCTTTCTCCTTTCTTTTGGTCACTCGGGGCATGTGCTAAATCCTTCTCTGATCCACCCACTCTACTCTACCCACTGCTTCTGTTTTCTCCCATTATTTTACTGAAAATCATGAACTGCTATCAGGATATGCTCTGGTTAAATGCAATTCTCTACTTGCACTTAATTATCCTCCTAAAATGGATTTGACCAGGGCATTTCCCTGCTTAAAATCTCTGATGATTTCCTATTAATAACAGGATAGAGACTAAGCTTGAAAACCTGGCATAGGAAGTCCTCTGTGGCCTCAATTTACTTTTCAAGCTTCATCTTCCACCTCACGCTCTATCCACCCAGGCCTCTGCACTGCTCTTTGAACACGCCTTGTCAGTTGCGTCTCAGTTCCTCTGCCAAATTGTCTAAAATGTCTTCTACCTCCATTCCCTGCCTAGGGAAGAAAAAAAATAATCAAATTTCAAAGTCAACTTAATGATGACCTCCTGTGCTAAGACTTCCCTAGCACCCCACAACCACCACGGCATTAGTCAGCCTGCTGGCTGCCCCTGTGTCTTACTAATCTTTATGCTCCTGGTACTTATCAAATTATCTGCAGAGGCCACTTTTGCACAAACAGGCTTGAGCGATGGAATGTAGAAAGGGCCCACAGTGACCACCTGGCTGAATACAGGCAGGCCCATAAGACGACCCACCTCAAAATATCCAGAGGCCCTGAGTACCCAATGATCTACTTACAACTAGGCACAGTTCCCAAAAGGGGGAAGATTCCATATGTCACCATACTTCCTCATCTTCCGCCTTTAAAAACAGCCCCACGCACTGCCTCGCGGCAGACAGTGTCTCTCCTCTGCTAAGTTGCCCACTGGTCCTCTTGAAGCGTATTCTATCTAAACTTCTATCCCCTTTGTTCTCCCTCCGGTGAACCCTTTCATTGCCACACCGCCAGCTTCCACCCGATCGTTGCCCCACTTTTGGGAGGCCCCCATCCGATCGAGACACCCCATTTATTCACCACAATATCTGCATCAATACATATTTCTTGAATGGATAGCTATTCCGTCACGTCAGTATAGGTCCCACAAGTTCTTTTTTTTTTTTCCTTAACATTTGTATTCTTTTTAATTTTGGCTCAGATAACAAAGCAAAAATAACCGTATCTTAATACAGTATACAGTGAAGTGAGCACAGAAAGCAGCCCTGAGCCACAGAATCTGGGAATGTGAGGATTAGTACAGTTAGTTCAGCTTCTGCCCTGAGACATGGTAGCAGGAGAGCAGCTTCGAGTCAGTTTTGAGCATCACTGTCCACATGCCAGAGCAGAGGGTGTGTGGAAGGGAAATGTCTGGAGGACTGTGGAGGAGCGGGAGTAGAAGACTCAGGTCTCAGAGAAATGTTACACGTGAAGATTGTATCACTTTTACGGATCCACTTGCACTTTTATTGAATCCTTATAATACCACTGCTGGGGGAGCGGCCAGCATCAATGTTCCTGTATTACAGCCAGAAAACAGAAATTAAAAGAGATTAAAAACTTGACAGAAGTTAAACAGCCATAACGGTAGAACTAGGAATTCACCCCAGGTCCCCCAACCCCTGAGCCTTTGTTCTCCATTACGTAGTCTCATGAAAAAGAGTTCCAAGTACGACTAGTATTATAACCCCTATAAAACTCATGTAACATAACCTGAAACATATTTAATGACTTAATCTTTAATATCTCCATAACAATTTACAAATCTGAAGGAACATTCACGAATTATATCTCAGACTCCACTAGATTTACCTCCATTTTAAAGATGAGAACATTTAAGATCAGATCAACGTAATGACTTCCCCAAGGTCAGAAGACACTCATACAAGTCTCACAAATCCTCGTTGAGAGCTTCTTTGGATGACACTGCCTAGTGTCTTTTATAATTGATAAGCAATTAATATAATTACAAGATCTGCCTATATGTAAATTATGTCAGTTATGTGCTATTTTATGTGATAATAGATATTTAGCACAGCGCCTACACATAATAAATACTCAATAAATCTTAGATATTTTATATCTAATATATTTATTTTATATAGCCAAGCCAAATGCAAATATTTTCCTGATTTTGTTTCTTATTACATCTGTAATCACTTTTGTTACGGAGAATTATTTTCATTCTTGGGAATGTAGGCACAGGACTTAGACTCCCAATTTTAACATCATAATGCATTTTCTATCTTTTTTTTTTTTTAAAGATTTTATTTATTTATTTGAGAGAGAGACAGTGAGAGAGAACATGAGCGAGGAGAAGGTCAGAGAGAGAAGCAGACTCCCCGTGGAGGTGGGAGCCCGATGCGGGACTTGATCCCGGGACTCCGGGATCATGACCTGAGCTGAAGGCAGTCGTCCAACCAACTGAGCCACCCAGGCGTCCCTGCATTTTCTATCTTAAAGACCCTCAGAGTTTTGCCTCAAAAGGGAGCAAAAGAGAATGAATAAATAAAATAAGAGGAAAAGGTTGGGTTTTTCCCTCTCCATCCTGTGGTGTCACCCTGCTATCCAGGACATGCATACCAAATACTCTAGATCTGGGGCCTGCAAATTCTGCCAAGAACCAGATAGTAAATATTTTAGGCTTTGTGAGTTGAGGTGTGAGGATGTTCTCTGATGAACTACTCAACTCTGCTGTTGCAACACAAAGATAGCCGTAGACAATATATAAACACATGGGCATGGCTGTGTTCCTATAAAACTTAATGTTCAAAAATGGCAGGCCCCTCCTCTTGTAACGGAACTGGGGAACTGCAAAGAATCCAGTGAAATGCTGGGAGTGCGGTGGGAGGCAGAACAAGAGGGAAACATATTCCAAAAGGTGCCTTTCCACACCTACGTCTCACAATGTGAGATTCCTCCTGTGACTTATCTCCCTCTTTCCCACTCCTTATTTTTCACCTGAGAAGTATTTGGGCCACACGGTTAATGATTGTATGCCTTTCACATTAGCTCTGGTTGTTTTTAAGACTGCATAACTCATGACAGTCAAAAAGACAGACCAAGCAACCTACGGCCATAACCCCCAGGGTCTCTGGGTGTCCTAAGAAACGGTTCAATTCCAAAAGGCAGATCAGACCAGAAATGATGGAGGAATAGAGGACACAGGCATACAGTATTCTGTTCAAAGAAGGAAAGACACACAGAAGCACTGAAGATAAACACTGAAGACTTTTGCTGATAAATGATCCTGAGCACCTTCAACCAAACACCGGCAGGTAGAAGGTCTAAATGAGAGTTATCTGTGTGGACAGGATGTACAGCTTAGGAGAATCACTGTTTGTAACCCATATGGTGGGTTAGAAACAGAACTGAGAATACATAAGCCCAAGCACATGAGACACCACCGTACAGGAAGAGTAGAAGACTCAAAATATAAGGATAGTAAAGAGAACACATAAAATTCTGGGTGTATCTAACTGAGATAAGAGTAGATCCCTCACTATCATCTTGGCTTTCCTTAGAGAGCTGTGAGAAACAAGATTGAAATTTCTGGCTCGAGTGGCAGAAATGTACCCTCCTAGAAATACTTGGGACCAGTTGCCTGGGTGGCTCATTGAGTTAAGCCTCTGCCTTTGGCTCGGGTCATGATCTCAGGGTCTTGGGTTCGAGCTCCTACATCAGGCTCTTTGCTTGGCAGGGAGCCTGCTTCCTCCTCTCTCTCTGCCTTCCTCTCTGTCTACTTGTGATCTCTGTCTGCCAAATAAATAAATAAAATCTTTTTAAAAATAAATAAATAAATAAATATTTGGGACCATAAAATTTCATTTGTCAGATTGACAATACTTAAGCATTTCTACCTTTCTTTCAAAGTTAAGACCAGCAATTCTGATCAATTATAATGCATGATTGTAACTATTTATCCTAGCAGGCAATTCTTCTCTCCAGAAAGTATTCATTTAAATGAATAAATATTTGCCTCAACCCTTTGAGTATTTCCTAGACAATATTAGGAATGATAAATTATTTACAATGGAATGATAAATATAGGGTGCATAGAAATACTATTATACAATAGGATTTTGACTCCCCAAAAATGGAATGTTGATCAGTATTTAGTATTAAGCAAATGTACAAGTATATTCTAATATATACGCTAATCCCATCAGACTGAAAAGAAACAAAAAAGAAAAATCCTTGAAATAAAGGGTTTTTAATTTACTCCCATAAGAATCAGTTTATTCCTGAACAAAGGAACGTTTTATACTTAGTCATCAAGTACTTGTATCTGCATACCACTATTCCAGATACAGCAAGACATTTTCCTGTGGCTGTGACATAATATTTATAATTTTTCCTATAGTCTACCTTGTAGTTTAAACTCCTTTTTTTACTAAAATGTTTTCTTTTATTCTATTTTTTCATGCTAATTTTTACATTTTCAATGGTGATAAAGCACACACAACATAAAATTCACCATTTTAACCAGGCTCAAGTGTACAGTGCAGGAGCGTTGATGTTGTACAACCATTACCACCGACTGGGTCCTAAACTTTTCATCTTCCCAAACTGAACCTTTGCACTTCCCCACTTTCCCCTCCCCACAAGCCCCCGGAATGACCCTTCTACTTCCTCTCTCTATGAATCAGGATGCTGTAAACGGGATGTAAGTATTTGTCCTTTTGTGTCAGGCTTATTTCCCGTATCATAACATCTTCAGGGTTCATCCACATTGTGGCAAGTGTCAGAATTTCCTTTCCTTTTAAGCTGAATGTTATCCCATTGTATGTATATACTACAGTTTTTTCATCCACCCATGCCTTCGTTAATGGACACTGGGGTTGCTTCCAACTTCCAGCCATTCTGAATAATGCTGCTTCAATGAACATACATGTGCAAACACCTGTTCAAGCCTCCAGTTTCCATTCTTTTGCATATATACTCAGAAGTTGAATTGCTGGCTCATGTGGTAATTCTGTTCAAATCTTTGAGGAACCTCCATTGTGGGTTACATATCCCACCAACAGTGCACAAGGGTTCCAATTTCCCTATAACCTCACCAACACTTAATTTTGTGCAGCCACCCTAATCGATATGAGGTGGTATCTCATTTTGGTCTTTATTTGAACTTCCCTAACAATTAATACTGTCGAGCATCTTCTCATGTGCTCGTTGGCATTTGTATATCCTCCTTGGAGAAATGTCTATTCAGGTCCTTTGCCCATTTTTTAACTGGCATGTTTGTTAGACTAGGTTTCCTTCTATCCAAATATGTTTGCCAAACTTTTTAACACTGGTATTTTTTCACTTGATAAACTTTTGTGGGTTTTACATTGTTTACAAAACAGAATCACTGATTCCACAATCTGATAGTTTATCAAGATCTCTGATCTTTCGGGATTGCGTGACTATGACTTAACTGCACATACTTTTAAGCTCTGTGATGAAAAATACTGTAGTTCAAGTAAAGGACTGAAAGTTGTAGCAGTGCACTAATGCTGGCTAGGAAGACCATCGACAGAATGGAAAAAGTATTATTAGCACTCATGAAATACATGCTATCTAAATTTTATCTAATATTTATTTTTTGCATCCTTTTAAGTATAATATTTCTTCTTATCTAGCATTACTTCTTTAAATTTATGGATTTATTTCCCAGGCCTAATACCATAAAGGGAAATGATTCAGTTTGATGACAGGGTTTTGGGATGAGGGCTAAGTCTTGACATGTGTTATCTGGAATGATCCATAAATCATCTGATTTGTGAAGATTTTGAAATAATTACTTTAACATGAACTAATGTTGTCATCTTTTTCCCTCCTGCTGGTCTCGAGTTCCCAAGGAGTTCCTTAAATTGGGAACTATCATCCATATATTAGAAATCAGAGACCAAAGGTGAAACCAATTGACTCTAGATTTATACCATATTGCTAGGCCGAGCCGATTTCTTTGCTTCTGGAAGTACAAAGCATTCAGAAAGCAGCTCGGCCTCCTTCTCAGGTCTTGAGCTCCTCTTTTATTGATCAATAGTATATGAAAAATAAAAGTAACTGGGGACTGAAGTAGGTCAAACATACATTCATGTATAAAATTGTGTGATGAAATAGTACTCAGTGCATACACATAAATCCCATAAATACAGAACGCTTTTAAGCAGAACCCTTTTAAGAAGAGCAACTTCGTCTCTTTTAATGTAATGGGAAGTCATTTTGTTCATGTTCCAGTCCAGTAGATTCCCTTAATTTCACAGTTTCATGAAGAGTTCCCAAGAGAAACTATCATAATGCTCCTTATATCCATTAACAACTCCGTATCAGCCTTAAAGCAGTATTTGCTAATGGGAAAAGATCTTTATTTAGAAATTGTGTATATGGAAAAACTTGACCTTTACACTTGTGTTTAAATATTTGAGAATGCATATGAAGTCAGTCCAGACACTTTATCATCAAATATTATCCTTTCATACTTAAAAAATTTTAAGACCAATATCTCAGGTTTGTCAAAATTTGAGTTAAAGAATGTTCAAATGAAACTCCCTTGTCTCTGTTCATCTGAGGCGTCAAACCCAAAAACAATGCCGGAATGCCAGAACACCAGTGTGGAGGACGCTAAAATATGAAACCATCCATTTGAAGGTATGCAAGAAAAGGTAGGGAGGCAAATAAAACCTTTAGCAAGGGCTTCCTTAGAAAGAGTTGTCAGCATGCTGTGCATTTCACCCTGCCACAGGGGAGGGGCAAATTGCTTCCCCATTACTTCAAGCTAATTGAAGAAGACTTCCAAAAAAAAAAAGCATCTGTGATCTTGGCCTGTGTTCTGAGAACTTGAAATTACCTAAGGACTTGACTTGTTGCCTAAAAACATACCAAAAGCAAGATGTTAAGGTTTCATCAGTTAAATGTAGCAAAAGTAACAGGTTTGTAAATAAATTGCACTACCCCCAATGATAGAAACGGATGGTATGCCCTGTGAGCCAAGTGGCCCATCAGAAGAGCAGAACTAGCTTGTTTAAAAGGAATTCTACCCATAAGGTTAAGCAGAAACTTTATTCTGATGCCTATAGGAACATGTGTGTTGTATAGAGGACTGTGTACAGAGGACCACAAAAAGACAGGGGCTGATTGGGAAGAACTACTGTCCGAGGTCTCAGGATCCTACAAAACTCCCCACAAGACAAAGAACCACCAACTGAGTTTCAGGTATACAGAAGTCTCCAATGCAAGGCTCCAACTATACCCGTCAATCAAAGGCTTTTGTGTACCCTAATGGGATACTCACTTCCCTTTCCCTAAGAGAGCCTCACTCTGAAGGAATTACACATAGCAGCTAGCAACAGGGAAGAGAAGAATCATGGAAGAATGAAGAAACTGTCACCCTCCAACACACACATACTCTTTCCCTCTCTCTCTCTGTCTTCTCTCTCTCCCCTTCCACTTCTCTCTCTCTCTCCCCAGACTCCCAAAAAGGCATGCCCAAGTTGGGGAAAGGGAAAAGTCATAAACTACACAAGAGTCTGAAGTTATGGTTTTAGATTCGGCTGGACTTTTTAATACTTTAAATGAAACAACCAGGGAAAAAACATAGGACTTGTCTGGGATTTCATCCATGAAAAATGAAAATGAGTCAAGGATACAGGTTGCAGAGGTAGGGTGGGAGAGAATAAAGTCTCTGCGTCTACTCCACTGAGTCCAACTCGTACAACACATCTGTTATATGTGTAAGGGTAAAAAGAAGTATTTAAAGATAAAGAGGTTATTCCCTTTGGGGATAAAATAAAGGCATAAAGTCACTTTCTGGAGCCAGTCCATGTCTACAGACAAAATATAATCTCAGTCCCTAGCTTTATGGGCTGTGTTTTGAAATCCTGTATTTATGTGTTAAGTTTCCCTTCCCCAGCAGAGATGGTGTCATTATTTGTTTAAATAATGAGTTTGGTATGAAATGGTAAATATGTCAAACCACACTTTTGCTGGGGATCACTGACTCTAAAGTTGGACAGATGGCCACAATACTCTGGATTTCTGGAGAAAAGGAAAACATTTCCGGAGAGAACAGGGTGCAACCAAGACATTCATAATTCAGACCAGTAATTTCCAATTATTTTGACTATAAGGATTCCTTTCAATGTCATATCCAAACTATTTATTCAGTCTAGAAATGATGCTTACTGCCATGTGAATGTCATGTACCCTAAACTGGAATACAATCTTCAGAGATTGTATTTAAAAAAAAAAAAAAAAAACTTGCCCATTGTTATCCCACATACCTTAATTCTTTCTCTTCTGTCCTTCCTTCCCTTCTTTCTTCCAACCTTCTTTCCCCCATCCATTCCGCCTGCCTTTCCTTCCTTCCTTCTTTTTCTCCCCTTCAACATGTTTATGGGGTTACAGTGCAGGCAGACATCTAGATATTCTTTTTTTTTTAAGATTTTATTTATTTATTTGACAGAGATCACAAGTAGGCAGGGAGGCAGGCAGGGGAGAAGGAGGCGGGATGGGGAAGCAGGCTCCCGGCTGAGCAGAGAGCCCGAGGCGGAGCTCAATCCCAGGACCCTGAGATCATGACCTGAACCCAAGGCAGAGACTTAACCCACTGAGCCACCCAGGCACCCCAGTAAGTCTTCTTTTAGAGATGAGGTTATGTGGTGAATATGCAGAAAATGATGAGAATAGATACACACACACACACACACAGACCAGCTCACTCCCTAAGAATCCAAGTGCAGCAATGTTCTGTTTTGTAGTCGTTGCCATGATATGAATGTTGGATGCAGTCACTGGACGGTTTGCCATGGCTATTTGGGCTCACTGTTCTCTGCTACTGACTCTGAAACACTATGGAGGCATGGGGATTTCTTCAGTAATCTAAGGAAATTTTATCTTAATCACTACTCTCTGGAATATGAACCTTCTCTCGATGTCCAGTGGTTTCTTTTTTTCATTTTTTAGGCAGCTTTATGAAAACATCATTTATACAGCATTAAATACATAAATTGAAAGTCCATAAATCAACATACAGAGTTTTACAAACATCACCACAATCTAAAAACTTTCCTCATGCTTCTTTGCAGTTAATCCCCCAAGCCCATCTCCAGCCTTAGGCAACCACTGATCTGCTTTCCAACTTATAAGTTTGTCTTTTCTTAGACATTTCATATAAATGGAATCAGACTATACCTAGCCTTTTGCACCTTGCACTGTTTCATATAGTTTGATGTTTCTGAGGTTCATCCATCTGTAGTATGAAGCAGGACCACACTCCCTTTGATGGCCAAAGTAGGTCATGCTCTTGCCATCAAATGTCTTTTAGACATTTGCCAAAGCCAAAGGTCATGCAGCTTTTCTCCTATGTCCTTCTTTTGTGCGCTAATATGCTTAGCATAGATTTTGAAAGTTGACTCGACCTAAATTCCTGGGATGAATCCCACTCGATTGTGATGTATTGTGATTTTATATACTACTGGATTCAATTTGTCCCTATTTTGTTGAGAATTTTTACTTCCATGTTCATGAGAGATACTGGTCATTGGTTTTCTTTTATTGGAATGTCTTTAGTTTGGAATCAGGACGCTGCTAGCCTCATAAAATGAATTTGGAAGGATTCCCTCCTTTTCTCTTTTCTGGAAGACATTGTGTAGAATTGGTAGTATTTCTTCCTCAATGTTTGGTGAGATTCACCAGTGAAACCATCTGGGCCTGAAGTTTTTTCCAAAGAGTTTTCAACTAAAAATGTAATTTCTCGGGGCACCTGGGTGGCTCAGTGGGTTAAAGCCTCTGCCTTCGGCTCAGGTCATGATCCCAGGGTTCTGGGATTGGGCCCCGCGTTGGGCTCTCTGCTCTGCAGGGAGCCTGCTTCCTTCCTTCTCTCTCTCTGCCTGCCTCTCTGCCTACTTGTGATCTCTCTCTCTCTGTCAAATAAATAAAATCTTTTAAAAAAATGTAATTTCTCTAATAGGTATAGCACAATTCACGTTATTCTTGAGTAAGTGTTGGTACATTGTGTCTTTAAAGGATTTATTCTATTCTATTTCATCTCAGTTTTTGAATTCACGGGCATGGAGTTATTTGCAATACTCTGTTGATATCTTTTTAATGTCTTTGTTGTCAGAAGTGATGACCCTTCTTTCATTCCCAATATTGTATCTTTTTATCTTGGTCAGCATGACTAGAAGTTTGTCAGTTTTTTGTTTTTTGTTTTTAGCATAGTTGACACACATTACATTAGTTTCAGGTGTACAATGTAAGTAATTCAACTCTCTATACATTGTTACACTCACAAATGTAGCTACATTCTATCACTCTGTAATACTATTACATTACTGATTATATTCCCAGTGCGGTGCCTCTTATTCTCAGGGCTTATTCATTCCTTAACTGGAAGCCAGTACCTCCCACTTCCCTTCACCTATTTGGCCCACCCCCTCCCCACCCCTAGCAACTATCAGTTTGTTCTCTGTATTTCTAGGTCTGATTCTGATTTTTGTTTATTTATTCATTCGTTTTGTTTCTTAGCTTCCACATATGAGTGAAATCAAATGGCATTTGTCTTTCCCTGACTTATTTCACTTAGCATAGTGCTCTAGGTCCATTCAATATCACAAATGCCAGGCCTTATCCATTTTTATGGTTGTATAATTCCATGTCCAATGTTACTAATCAAGGTCCTTCAGCAGGTTAGTCAGTATTTGATTCCTACCTATTTTAAAGATTATTTTTAATATACTCTGTATCATATCCCTCTATAGCTCAAATCCTTCCCTGTATGCCATAGCATTTTCACCCCTACACAGTGTCTTCTCAAGCATTCTGATTGTTTTTGGTATTTCAGGCACATTGGCTTTCTCGTAGGCTTTTAAAGGACTTTAGATCCTTCCTACCTCAGGACCTTTGCACATGATATTTTTGCTGCCTGAAATGCTCCTCCCTTTGATCTTCAAATGGCTGGTTCCTTCTCCTGTTTTAGGTCTTTAAATGATACCTCCCCAGAAAAGGCTTTTCTGACACTATGCATCTCCTCCTCTATGAATCTCTGTCATAGTACTAACACAATTTATTAGTACTTGCCATACGATTTTTTTAACTTCTTTATAAAATGTCTCTAACAGTAGGCTGTAAGCTCCTAAATGCAGAAATCATGTCTGTATTGTTCATTCCGTACACTCAATGAGCCGGGCAATACAGAAGTTCATGAAATATGCGTTGGAGTGGGAGAAGGGAGACAGAGAAAGGGAGGGAAGGTGAGAGGGAATTACTTGGGCATTTCTGGATCTTTTGCTATGGTGAACATAAAAGGGTACACAGAATAATATAACAAATATGCATGTGTATTTGGCAAATACAGTTGAAGTCCCATGTATGTCCCTACCCTGTCCCATATCCCTCCCTCCCCACTCCCCAGGGGTAATCATTCTCTCAAATTTAGCATTTTTCATCACCATGTATGTCTTTATATTTTAACCACTTAACCACTTATATTTTAACCACTTAAGTGAATTATTAAAAAATATATACGATTTTTATTGTCTTAACTCTACATAAACAGTATCATCCTGCATATCACTGTTTGTAACTTGCTTTCTTCACTGAATTTTATGTTTGGAAAATTCATCTAACTGAATTCATGTTGTTCCAGCTTACTCTTTCCATTGCTTAATGGTATCCCATTCATTATATTACACATTTAGCCATTCTCCTACTAAAATATACTTCATCTCATATTTTCACCTTTTTGCTATTACAAACAATGCTGCTATGAACATTCTTCATGTCCCCTCATGCACATGTTTGAGACTTTCTATAGGGACGTACCTAAAAGTTAAAACTGGAGATCATAGGGTAGATTTGTGTACAATCTCAAAACAGCTTGCCAAATTACTCCCAACATGGATATCATTTTTCAACCTGGGTATCTGTCCTCCAGCAACGTTCACAGATTCCTCTGTCTGGTAGAGTCAGGTTTTTAAATGTCTGTCAATCTCTTAGGTGTGAAGTGGAATACTATTCTTGTTTTAATTTGCCTTTTTCTTTTTTTATTTAAATTTTAGTTAGTTAACATACAGTGTAATTTGCATTTTTCTAAAAACTACTGACCCTGAGTAACTTTCTACAGCCATTCAGGTTTCCTTTTCTGGAGTTCGGCCCATTTGTCTGTTGAACTGTTTCTCTTTTCTTCTATTGGATTTAAAGAAAAATTTTAAGATATTCTGGTTATTAATCCTTTGTCAGTTATCTTCCAGGGATCTGTGACTCATCTGCTTTCTTTTTTATAGTGGCTTTTGATGCACAAAAGTTTTACATTTTAATAAGTAGTCAAGTTTATCAGTCTCTTCCTTTGTAGTTCATACTTTTCATATGTTGTCTACAAAATTCTTCCCTGCCCTAAGGTCATAAAGACATTGTCCTATATTGTTTTCTAAAAGTTTTAGAGTTTTACTTTTCATATTTAGGGTATAAATCAACATTATGTTACTATATAGAATAAACTCAAGATCAAGGTTATCTTTTCCTTTAAGGATAACCAATGTTCTACCATCAATTATTGCATATTCTACCCTTTAATGATCTGGAGTATAAGCCCTAAAAAAAAAAAAATGTTTCCATATATATGCCAGCATGTTTCTGAGCTCTCTATTCTGTTCTATCGATGTATTTCTTATCCTCATACTAATACCACACTATACTAGTACTACAGGTTGTATCAGTCTTTTTATCTAATAAGGCAAATCTGCCCACCAGGTTCTTCCTTATAACTATCTTAGCTATTCTTAGCTCATAAGTAGAGCTCTCAGATTTTTTTCTACTTAAAACTAAAGAATGGATCTAAAATATTCTCTTAAAATATTCTCTCTGATAATGAGTTCTGAGGTCCCTCTTGAGGACCTATCCTCAAGCAGAATCCTGTAATCTATCCATACAAGGACAGAGATTAAGAAAATGCCATTGGGGAATTCACAAAAATCAAAAAGGTACTTGGCAAAGCCCTTTCCCAACCCCAAAAAAAAATTATTAAAGGGCATACACAATGTTCCTACCACAAAATTATTCTGGTCAATAATATAATGCAATGTTTATCCTTCTAGAAACAAAGAGCAATGAAGTTAATAAGAAGAAAAGAAGTAAATATTTTTAAATGTGGTAGAGAGGATTTTTACTGCTAACTTTTTATAATTAATAACATGCTCAGAAGAAACAAAGGAAAGAGGGTACAACTTAAAATTAAAGTGCCATGGAGAATATCATTATACTAAAAGTATAAAGAGGTAGAGAATGGTCAGTTTAAAAAACAAAACTTCTTTAAGAATATAAAAATATAAATATAAATATAATATAAAAATATAAAATCTCTTTCGGAGATTTTAATCTCTTTCTTTTATAAAAATATAAAAATCTCTTTCGGAGATTTTCTTTACCCCCTGGTACAAAGGACACATGAGTTTCCTCAAGAAGTAATTCCTAGTGAATGATAGCTTTTTAAACACTGCCCCCTAATGTTCATACTCCGAAATGGTAAGAGGACCTTACAAAAATAATCCTTCCTCCCTTGTGATCAGTTGAGCATTTTTGTCCTGCAGACCAGATTTCACAGACTGAGGCAATCTCAACCACACAACTGTCAGAGTGCATTAAACTAAATCTCCCAGCCATTCTAAGATTACTCTCATCAGCAGTAAGGTCAACATGTGAGTGAGAACAGACTATTTGGGCTTGGACAGCACTGACAGAACAGCAATGCCACTGGGGGACATCAGGGAAGTCTAGGATCCCAATCATAACATGTGCAACTTTAGACTGATCTAATCAGTCTGATTTTAAAAAAATATGAAAAACAAACACTGATTACCAGAATATCAAACTTTTACAAAAGAGATGGCCTTACTTTATATACACATAGATTCATGACTCATAAACGACCTCTGCTTCCAAAGACTCCATTGACATTTAGACTCCCTGACGAGTAAATATGATTAACAATAAATGAAAGACCAAGACTACATTCTTCTCAAGTCAAGCTGTTCAGTGTCTTGTCATCACTTGACAATTTAAGTTATAACAATGTAACATACAACAATGATATACATCTAAGTAGGGAAAGCACAGAGGCAATTAATATTTAGTCAAGAGGCCTGAATTGTAAAGCCATCTGCCATGAAATAGCTGTAGGACCAGAGGTCTCTTGGACATTCCGGACCTCTTTCCTTATCAGGAAATAAAGGAGAATGAACTGTATGGGTGTTTTTCTCATGATTGTCAGGAGATGAGGATGTAGAGGATTACAGAATTATGGAAGGTCCTTGTTCAGACTGTAAGTGCCTCTCCCCATCACCTCCTTACTCCCCCATCCCTATCACCGAAAAGCATATCAAATCTGCACTCTCCCCATAGCTGAGAACTTCCACATTATACAATCTATCTCCAGGGCCCTTTGACACACTAAAATGTGAACACGGGATCTGAGAGCTGGAAGAAAATGCAGAGATCCTCTAACCACAAGCCAAGACCCAGAAGAACTGCTGGCTTTAACTGTAGTTAGTTATAGATGTGAAACTTTGGGAACTGTGAGGCTTCCCAAGTGGGGTAACTTTTCTTTTTTTTAGATGTTATGTATTTATTTGAGGGACAGGGCAGGAGCGGGGGAAGGGGCAGGGGAAGAGAAGAAGCAGATTCCCTGCTGAGTGGGAAGCCGGCAGCCCAACCTGAGGCTCCATCTGAGGACCCTGATATCATTACCTGAGATAAGTTAGACGCTTGACTGACTGAGCCACCCAGGTGCCCCCCAAGTGAATTAGCATTTTTGTTTGGCTGGAGGATGTGATAAAATACATTCTTATTCCTAATCTTTACCCCTCTTGGAATCCATGCCTTGCCATGTGACTCTGTAGATCCTGCCACAAGAATAGAACATATTTCACCATGCATTCGTACTGGGCCTGGTCGAGTGACTTGCCTTGACCAAAGGAATGCAAGCCAACGGGATGTAGCTAATGTTTTAAATGTGCTTGTGAGGTTGGGCTCATTCTCTTGTACTCTTGCCTTTCATTATTAGGAAAACGCGCCTTTGGTGGCCACTGGTCCAAGGAGTGTGAAAGACAGGACCAGCACAGCAGGCCCCCCACCCCTGAAACTTGGAGCCAAATCTAACCAGTCTGGATCAGCTGAACCTCCACCAATGCAAATTCATGGGAATGAGAAATAAATATTTACCGTCATTGAAGATGGTGCATTTGCAAGTTATGTAGCATTTTATGATAACAAGGTAATGTGAAGATAATATTTTACCTACTTTAGTAATTTAGACCTCCACATTTCCAATAGACTGTGAAATTTTAAGGAAAAACCTTTCCCTCTTTCTGACACATATAAATATTGATATTCAGACACAAAGACTGAAGTGTGATTACATACCTATACAATAGTACATTTAAGAGAGAGTCAGATTTAGTGGTAAAGAGTCATCTATTATTTACAGACGCTGGCTCTCATGTTGATTCAGTAGCGAAGTTAATGATCATCCCCTCTAAAATAGTATTGACCAAACACTGCAGTTATAGCTTAATCTACATTTAAAAAGCAACACATAATTATACTGTGAAAAGCATCATTTATACTAAAGTAATATGTCATAGTCAAAGCATTATTATATCTCAACCTGAATGCATAGAAATGGGAGTATTTTGGTTATTATTACTTTATGACTAATAAAGAAACATTTTTAATCCTATCGCTCCTCAACTACCCCCACCACTCCTACCCTAATTCAAGCTGTCAGTATCTCTAGCCTGGAGTAGCTTAATAGCTTCACAATTGTTCTTCCACTTGTAACGTTGTCCTCTACTGTCTGTTCTCAACACGGTAGCTAAAGTGATCCTTTTATTGGGGGGGGCTTTTTTTTTCCCAGTGTTCCAAGATTCATTGTTTATGTACCACACCCAGTGCTCCATGCAATACATCCCCTCCTTAATACCCACCACCAGGCTCACCTAAGCCCCTACCCCTCTCCCCTCCAAAACCCTCAGTTTTTGTTTCTCAGGACGTTAGGAGAAGGAAAGGAAAAGAAAAGTGATACTTTTAAAAATACATCAGATCACGTGGGTGGAACTGGAGGGTATTATGCGAAGCAAAATACGTCAATCAGAGAAAAACAAGTATCATATGATCTCACTGATACATGGAATTTGAGAAACAAGGCAGAGGATCATGGGGGAAGAGAGGAAAAAATGTAATGAGACAAAACCAGAGAGGAAGATAAACCATAACAGACTCTTAATCTCAGGAAACAAACTGAGGGCTGCTGGAGTGGAGGGCGGTGGGAGGGATGGGGTGGCCGGGTGATGGACATTGGGGAGGGTATGTGCCACAGTGAGTGCTGTGAGTTGTGTAAGACTGATGATTCACAGACCTGTACCCCTGAAACAAATAATACATTATATGTTAATAAATAAATAAACAGGTGAAATTTTTTAAAAATAACATAATAAAAATACGTCAGATCATTATCATTCTTCTGTAAAATACTCCATTAACTTACAAACTTATTCAAAGTAAACGTCAAATTCCTTAAGAGTTGCCAACAAGCTCTTCGAGATCTTGCTAACCAACATCTTCCTGTTTTTCTTACTGTTACATTCCCCTAGTTCCCTGCTTCAGCCATCCTTGATGGTCCTCAGACATGCCCAGCACGCTCCTGCCTTAGGTCCTTTGCACTTGCTGTTTCCCCTTCCTGAAGCCATCATTGCCAATATCTGTATGATTCACCCCTTTACTTCATCCAGGTCTCTGCTCAAATGTCAGTTTATCGAGGGAGACTTCTCTCTCTCTCTCTCTTTTTTTTTTAGCATTTTATTTACTCATTAGAGAGAGAGAGTGTGAAAGCATAAGTGGAGTGGGGGATTGGGGAGGAGAGGCAGAGGGAGAGAGAAAAGCAAGCTCCCTGCTGAGCATGGAGCTCACTGTGGGGCTCAATCCTAGGACCCCAGGATCATGACCTGAGCGAAATGCAGACGCTTAACCGACTGAACCACCCAGGCACCCCCAAGGGAGACGCTGTAGGACCAGAGGTCTATCTCCAAGTATAATATAGCTCATCCTCACCCCATCCCTCTTGCCCTACTTTATTTCTCTTTAGCCCTTATCATTAATGGGCTCAATTACAAAAAAATTAAAAACTTAAAGAATAAGTTTATTTATTTATTTACTATATATCTCCTTAACCTATAATATAAGGCAAACCTCCATGTATTATCCACTGCCACAATCCCAGAACCTTAGAATACTGCCCAGCAAATCACACACCTGCAGTAAATATTTGGTAGATGAATGAAGAGTGAAAATACTATAATTTTTTCTGATAAAAACTATTAATGTAACTAAGAATTTTCACAGCCACTTTTCTATATTACCTCCCTAATTAATAGATAAGTGCTTAAAAATAGATTAAACTAACTCAAATAATAACCTTCTTTCCTTGGACCTAACACATACACACACACAAACACCCACAACATTCCCCAGCTAAACAATCTGGAAGACTTTACTGAACTCTTTCCTTGACCTGGCTTAACACTTTTGAATAAATTAAGGGGATATGTTGATTTCCTGTGCTACGCTAAAGCCAATTAATATTTCACCTACAATTCTATGTATGAATTAATATTTTGTATTTTATAAATACAAAAGTATTTTTGTAAATACAAAATACAAAGTATTTTGTAAATGTCTATAAAATATCAATAGAAAAATTTGCAAAAACAAAACTACAGACGTGCAATTCAAGAAGAAATACAAGCAGCCAATAAATACATGAAAAATCTTCATTTCGGTTACCTATAATGATTAATCAGAGGGCGAGGGCTAGGGAGAACAGAATCACTTCAAGAAAACCAATACGAGCAAGAGGCTTCTTACAGGAACAAAGAAAGCCAACTAACTAGAAAATCTATTCGCTGACAAGAGTGTGGGATCAAAATACCTGTGATAGAACAGTAGATGATGTGAGGGGCAATCTTGTCTATATCTTCATATCCAAGGCCCATAGCAGACAGTCTGCCAGGGATGTAGTTTTCCACAAATACATCACAAACAGCTGCAAGCTGAGGAAGGAGGGGAAGATGAGTCAGACTTCTTAAGGGACTTCCAACCTTTGAACAAACCCTCACATGACACAATTTGGATTTTAGTAAACACAGCTGATCCTCACATTGTAATAGTCAAGAAAAATCACAGGAAAAGTAGAATTACAAAGTAGAATTAAATGAACATAAAGGCACCAGTGGGTCAACTACTATGAGATATTACAGACAGTAAGACAATGGCCACTAAAATAGCAAATAGCATGGTGTTAAGGGGATATGCTTACATTAAACGTAAGAAATATCTAGGTTACATGGTCCTAATATAGTCTCAAGTAGCTTAGATAGAAAAGTTAAAATACATATACAAAAATATATGAAAAACAGGGGTGCCTGGGTGGCTCAGTCATTAAGCGGCTTCCTTTGGCTGAGGTCATGATCCCAGGGTCCTGGGGTCGAGTCCCGCATTGGTCTCCCTGATTGGAGGGAAGCCTGCCTCTCCTTCTCCCTGCTTGTGTTCCCTCTCCTGCTGTCTCTCTCTCTCTCTTTCTCTCTCTCTCTAATAAGTAAATAGAAAAACCTTTAAATAAATAAATTAAAATATATGGAAAACATCTTAAATCCTTTAGAAGAAACTAGATACAATGTCTTTGCTATTCTCCATCCTTACTATGTAATATTCCTCATTACAACCTGCACATATGGGTATGTAATACATATAAATGTCATTCAGAAATCCTTTTATACTTTTCAGATGCTTCCTTTCCAAAAAGTTCTAAATGTATTTAATTAACCATAAAAAAAAACTATTAAACAGTAACCCCGTGTAGGCACTCCTGCCGGCAGTAAAGGACCCAAACTACATCAAACACATGTAGGTTTCTACATGGGTCAGCTCTCGTTGCATACATTCTGCATGTGCATTATGTAGTACCTTACGCAAAGGGCATTTATTTTTTTTTTTAAAGATTTTGTTTATTTATTTGACAGAGAGAGATCACAAGTAGGCAGAGAGGCAGGCAGAGAGAGAGAGGAGGAAGCAGGCTCCCCACTGAGCAGAGAGTCCGATGCGGGACTCGATCCCAGGACCCTGAGATCATGACCTGAGCCGAAGGCAGCGGCTTAACCCACTGAGCCACCCAGGCGCCCCGCAAAGGGCATTTAATGAATTAATTTTAATTTTAAAAAACCCTGTGTGGGTACTTCAAGAAGTTAAACATAGAATTACCCTATGACCCAGCAATACCACTCCTAGGTATATACTCAAAAGAACCAAAAACAGAGACTCGAACAGGTACTTTTATGCAAATGTTCATAGCGCAATGACTCACAATACCCAAAAGGTGGAAATAATCCAAGTGCCCATCAATGGACAAATGTACCCATAAAGCAGAATATTATTCAGCCTTAAAAAAAGAACAAAGTTCTGATACACGGTACAACATGGACAAATCTTGAAAATATGCTCGATGAAATTAACCAGACACAAAAGTATAAAACTTGTATGATTTCACTTATATAAAATATTCAGAATAGGCAAATCCATAGAGACACAAAGTAGATGAGAGTTTATCAGGGGCTGGAGGGAGAGGGAAGTGTAGAGCTATTGCTTAACAGGTACAGTTCTTGTCTGGGGTGAAGAAACATTTTAGAAACAGATAGCGGTAGTGATTCACACTATTATGAATGTAACTAATGCCTCCGAATTGTACACTCAAAAATGGTTAAAATGGAAATTTTTATGTTCTATATATTCTACTACAACAAAAAACATTTTAACTGCATAGGCTATTTGTATTTTCAGACCTTGTGGAACTCTAAATCACATCTCAACCTACATTAAGTATCCAGATGGACCACAAATAAATTCACTATTTCAGTAAGACAAAAAAAATAAATAAAACCAATAAGTTATGCTAATAAAAAGTATTAAAAATATTATAAAGTACTCAAAATAAGCAGATTAAAAAACAATATACATTACATTATCTCATGTTTTGGGGAAAAATGAGTATACAAGGGTATAAAGAGATTTGACATGATACAGTAAAATGTTAATTTTTTTTCCATGAACATGTATTAGTATTTGTGTAACATGACAAATATTCTTTTAACTAACAAGAGCTGTGCTCAGAACACCAGGTGGTCTGGCTCTATCACATTATTAAAAAAATATGGAGCAGGTGAGTTTAAGAGCTACACATTTTTTTTTAATTTAAGATTTTATTTATTTTTTGACAGAGATTAGAAAAGAGCAGGCAGAGAGGCAGGCAGAGAGAGGGGGGAAGCAGGCTCCCCGCTAGAGCAGAGATCTCGACGCGGGGCTTAACCCCAAGACCCTGAGATCATGATCTGAGCCGAAGGCAGAGGCTCAACCCACTGAGCCACCCAGGTGCCCCGAGCTACACATTTCTACTCATAAAGACGCACAGTAGTTTTTAAGCTTACCCAAGAACTGAGTATGTATGCATTCTAATATTTATAAAGAACTATCCCAAAAAAGTATATAGGGCAGAAATTTTTCTTTTCTCCATTTTATAAATATTTTAAAGATGTCTTAGCCACTTACTAGATATTGACTCTTAGTTGCTCTGTCATTCAACATAGTCTCTCCTCCTCTGTTTCAGGATATTCACCCATTTCAAGATCATGTGTGTTTTCTAAAGCTTCATCTAATCATTCATAAAAATTCTAACACAAGAGTGTTAAAATCTGGGGCGCCTGGGTGGCTCAGGCAGTTAAGCATCTACCTTCGGCTCAGGGCAGGGCCACGGGATCCTGGAATGGAGCCCTGCATTGGGCTTCCTGCTTAGCAAGGAGTCTGCTTCTCTCTCTCTCTCTCTCTCCCCCTCTGCTCCTCCCCACTGCTCATTCTCTCTCACTCTCTCTCTCTCAATTAAATAAATAAAATCTTTTTATAAAAAAAGGGGGATGCTAAAATCATAACATCAGAAAACTCCCTCTGAGTTACACTGCTCCCCACTCTAACTACAAGTGTTATGTCTGACAATTGCTTCAAAGGAGACCAACTATTTACTGGCATTTCCCAAATACAATAATCTACTAGGAAATAAAGTGAGAGGACTGGTTTCCAGTTTTACTGCTGATCACCTCTTCCTCATCTAAGTGCTCACCAATCACCTAAAACACGTATCCTAGAATCTGGCCCAGAAAAAAAAGCAAGCACAATTTTGCATGAGTTAGAGAAGCTACTACCTTTTTCTTTCTAAAACAGAAAAAAGAAAATCCTTCATCTAGCCAAAGAGTAAATAAGAACTAAAATTAAGTTGAAATACAGAGTATCTAATTCTGAGATCCCTTTGTTACATGTAATTTAAGAACACAGTGGAGATCAGAAATAGAAAGGAAAGTGATGATAATAATTTAACCACATTGCTAAAGAAATCATAAAGTAAATTTTTAAATGTTATATCGAAGAATATGCTTATTGGTAGGAAAAGTATTCTGAAAGATTTCAGGACAAAGTTTCCTATCATCCACTTTAAGATAGTTCACGAGGCATCTGGGTGACTCAGCTTAGTTCAGCGTTGGACTCTTCAGGTCATGATCTCAGAGTCATGATCAAGCCCCACACTGGGCTCCGTGCTCAGTGCAAAGTCTGCTTGAGATTCTCTCTCCCTCTTCCTCTGCCCCTCTCCCTGCTCACACTCTTTAAATAAATATATAAATAAATCTTAGAAAAATAAAATATATAAAATAGTTTAAAAATACACACACAAACACACATATAGGCATACATATGTAAATAAGCAAATACAGCAATATATTAACAACACTGCATCTAGGCATAGGGTTGAAGAAAGTTCATTATACTCTTCTTTCAGCTATTTTGTACGTCTGAATTTCTCATAAGAAAATAAAATCCAGGGCCACCTGGGTGGCTCAGAGGATTAAGCCTCTTCCTTCAGCTCAGATCATGGTCCCAAGGGTCCTGGGCTCAAGTCCCGCATTGGGCTCTCTGCTCAGCGGACAGCCTGATTCTCCCTCTCTCTGCCTGCTGCTCTGCCTACTTGTGATCTCTCTCTGTGTCAAATAAATAAATAAAATCTTTAAAAAAAAGAAAGAAAGAAAGAACAAAAGAAAGAAAAGAAAATCCATGACATTGCTCTTTGGAACATATCATGTGCACTCAATATGGATATTGTGACTGTCAACTAGTTAACATAGAGAATTATTTGAAATATAAATGATATGTCAGAAAGTTAACAAATCATATTGCTATGAAAATACTGGGATCTACATAGATTTTCTAAGCAGAATTTTGTTTTTTGCTCAAGCTGTTTCTAGTTAGCCTAGTAGACAAAGGAGTCATATTTTTGAAGCTCTCATGTATCCAGCTGATTGCTTTGTATGCTACTTTGGAACTGTTTCCATAAACTAAACTCAATATATTAGCAATCATAGCCACCATGGTCTGAATAAAGAGGTTGTTTTGCTACTCTTAAGCTAAAAGAGAAATCGATGCCAGAAAGCATAAAAAGACTAGGCAAAAAATAATTTTTTCCCTAGATATATAACATGCTAAAAGCTAAAAACATGGAACTAGCTAAAAGCAACAGACATCAATAACGTCCCCATATAATTTATTTAAGTTTAATATGACTTGAAATGTACTTTATTATCAATCAGACATGAAGAGAAATCAAGCTCATAATGAAAGTTAATTCAGGGGCACCTGGGCATCTGCCTTCAGCTCAAGTCATGATCCCGTGGTCGTGGGATCAAGCCCCGCATCAGGCTCCCTTCTTAGCGGGAAGCCTGCTTCTCCCTCCCCCCCCCCTTGCCTGTGTTCCCTCTCTCGCTGTTTCTATCTCTGTCAAATAAATTTAAAAATTTTTTAATTATAGGGGTGCCTCGGTGGCTCAGTCATTAGGCATTTGCCTTTGGCTCAGGTCATGATCCCAGGGTCCTGGGATCAAGCCCCACATCAGGTTCCTGGCTTGGTGGGAGGCCTGCTACTCCCTCTCCCACTCTCCCTGCTTCTGTTCCCTCTCTGTCAAATAAATAAATAAAATCCTTAAAAAAAATTTTTTTTAATTATTTTTAAAAAAAGAAAAAGAAAGTTAATTCAAGGTAGAATGTAAATGTAATTCAAAGTAGAATAGTAAAAGACTGGCAAGATCCCAGGACAGCGAGAAGGAAGTCCTGGAGATTTGTGTACTTTGGTCAGAATCATACATGCAGTCCTAAAATACTCAAAAGCACACTTACGCATTAGTAGCAAGAATTAGGAATTCCACCTATTGAGAAGCTCTAATGAAACTACAAAGTATTTGCTCAAACAAATCTGAAACCTTGACTACTTAGGATAAAATATCAGAATGCTCTGAAATAGAAGCAAAAAAGCAGGAACTGTGAACACTGAAGATGATACTGAGAGAACAGAAAGAGGAGAATAAAGGCAAGAACAATCTTAAGGCAAGAAAATCTTGAAAAAAAAAAAAACATCATCTACCTGAAGTCACATAAATTAGTAAGTAAAGAAAGAAGGATTAGAATCTCAGCAGTGGAGAACTAGGGTGCACCAAACCAGTACCCAATCCTGCCCCTCAAGCAAAGATGCTGAAATCAGCTCTGGACATATTAGCCATCGGAATAAAGGTTAGAAGAGCTTGGGCTCTCCAGTGATGGGACCCCCATCACCGGGTTCAAACCTCAGCTCTTCCCTTTACCAGCTCTGTCCTCTTTGGAGCATCCCCTGAGGCCATGAGACTCACTGCCCTCCCGTGAAAATGAGGATGCTGATACCAATTTACAAGTCAAATCCTGAGGATCTGAGGGAATAATATATGGAAAGTGTCCAAGCCTAAGAGTGATACAGAGTAGGCATTCGGTCAACAGTAGATAATATTATGACTGAAAACTTTCACAGGGTAGAGAAATATTATACAAAACATCTAAGAAATTAGAAAGCAAATTTCACTTACAATAAATGTAAAGTTAAATTCTTAAATGGCGTTTACAGGAAAATTAGTGATTGCCAATGAAATAAAGTTTTAAAACACTTCAACTCATGTTCAAATCCCCAGTTACAACCCAGGTGGTAAGATATCTTCCATAGAGCATACTGTACCTCTTTGATGATTTTCACCCCTTTTGGATCCTTGATATTTACAGCTATACTCTAAAAATTAAAATATATATATTAAAATAATATAAAGGTTTTCATATTACTGACAGTTCAATAAGGATAACTCATGAAGAAACATCTGAACTATCTTTACTGATTTTATTTGCAATGGCGATATATTAGGATGATAGCAAGGATTCTAGTAAAATTTTTTCAAATAATAATACCAAATGTTAGGCAATTAGCAATCTCTGAAAGAAGAAAATGTAAAGAATCAAATTATTTTTCTCTTCAATAAAATTATTCCATTATAAACCATTATAAATTCTCATGAAATAAGTTAGTAGAGAAGGAAAATTAGTAAAAAGCTCTCGTTTCTATTTTGTAACTAGTGAATGAATAAAATTTCACCTTCTTTTAAGTACTAATTATATATACAAGAAAAGGATAGAAACGAATGATAGAAAAGGATAGAAACAAAAGTTTTGTTATTACAAAAGAATTATATAAAAAAACAAAGAAAGAAAATATATTCTTACTTTTTTATTTCGATTAACACTGAGGAAATAAGTACTCTCTGTCCCCACAAAAGGTGGCCCCCAAATTCGTGTGTCATCACCAGCTCCTGAAAATAACAGTATGAGCTATTAATTTTTAACTCTTAAACATCATGAGACATCCAAACCAACATTCACCCATCATATACATTCACAGATGCCTTCACAAAATCACCTCATTTCAGGGGAATTAAGCAATCCACAGGGGCCATAAGAACTTGTTGCAACTCTCTAAACTCCACCTTATTCACTAAGTCCTACTGTATCATCTCTCACTAGAATCCACCCCTGAAAGTCAATATCCAGAAAGAAATATCCTTTTAGCAATCTTCAGATTTAATAAATGGCAAATTTAAAAGAAAAAAACCTACTTTCAGTTTTTGGCAAGCAAAAAGTAAAAATCTTTGGCAGTTTAGGTTAAAAAGTAAAAAGCTTTGGTAGTTTAGTTCAGCTCTTTCTGTGTTTCTTGGCATTAAATGTGCAAAGAAATGCTGAGTCTATGAAAGATTTTTGTTAAATAATTAAACCAGAATAATGGTAAGCGAGATTTTATAATAAAATGGCATCATAAATAAATAAATAAATCTTTAAGTTTCTGTGAAATCCCAAAAATAAACCCAAGCATACGTGGTCAGTTAATACATGACAAGGGAAACAAGAGCTCTTGATGAAGAAAAGACAGTCTTTTCAACAAATGGTTAGAGGATAATTGGATACTCACATGTAAAAGAATGAAACTGAACCCATAGCTTACACCTTTCATCACTCACAGAAATTAACTCAAAAGATCAAAGACGTAAACATAAGACCTAAAACCATAAAACCCCTAGAAGAAAACATAGGAACAAAGTTCCTTGAAATGGGCCTTGGTAATGATTCTTTTGGATTTGATACCAAAAGCACAAGCAATAAAATCAAAAATAAACAAGTGGAACTCCATCAAGCTGAAAAGCTTCTGCACAGCAAGGAAACCATCAACAAAGTGAAAAGACAACCTATAGAATGGGAAAAAATATTTGCAAACCATATAGCTGATAACAGATTAATATCCAAAACATACAGTTAACTCACATGACTCAAATAAAAACAAATAACCCAATCAAAAAATGGGCAAAGGACCCAAAGAGATATTTCTCCAAAGAAGACAGACAAAAGGCCATCAGGTACAGAAAAAGAAGCTTGACATCACTAGTCATTAGGGAAATGCAAATTAAAACCACAGTGATATAATCATCTCACACCTGTTAGAATGGCCATAAGCAAAAAGACAAGAGATAACAAATACTGTTGAGGATACAGAGAAAGGGGACACCCCTGCACTGCTGGTAGGAATGTAAGTTGGTACAGCCACTGTGGAAAACAGTATGAAGGATCCAGAAAAAGTAAAAAGAGAACTACAATATGATCCAGCAATTCCACTTCTAGGAATATAGCCAAACGAAACAAAAACACTAACTCAAAAAGATATGCAACCCTATGTTCATAGCAGCATTATTTACAATAGCCAAGTATGGAAACACCTGTGCCCATTGATGGATACATCCATCAATAAAGTTGTAGTATATATACACAATGGAATACTATTAAGCCATAAAAAATAAGGAAATCCTACCATTTGTGACAACATGGGTGGACTTTCAAAGCATTATGTTAAATGAGATAAGTCAGACAAAGACAAATATTGTATGATCTCACTTATATGTGGAATTTTTAAAAAAAACAAATGAACTCACAGAATAAGAGATCAGACTTGTGGTTACCAGAGGTGGAGGGTGCAGGTGGAGGGACCCAGAGGAAGGTGGTCAAAAGGTGTAACATATAACACTGCTATATGTTATATAGGAAATTTGTTGAGAAAGCAAATCCTAATAGATCTCATCATAAGAAGAATTTTTTTCCTTTTTTCTTTTCTTCTGTCTTTTCCTTTTATCATATCTCCATGAGAAGACAGATGTTAGCTGAACCTACTGTGGTAATAATGTGATAACGATGTACATAAATCAAACCATCATGCCACGTGCCTCAAACTTATACATGATGTATGTTGACTATTTCTCAATACAACTAGGAAAAACATTTGTGTTATAGCAACAAATCATGAGAGGCAAAATAAGTTACTGAACAGCAGATTCATTTAATTTCAAATAGTATTCTAGAATAAAGCTTTAGTCACCTAGGTCTTGCTTCAAAGGAGAAGTTTAAAACCATCAAAATACAGGGGTTTTTTTTCTGGACATCTACCTCAAGTCATGTTTGTGTTAGATTCTTTAACTATAGAGTTACAGAAAAATTTTCCTTGGCACAAAAAGCAACTGACTATGTAGACAGAACTCAGAAAATCCATTAATGCGTAAATGGCACAAAATAGTATCATTTAAGAATCTTATAATATAAGGCCTGATTAAATATTGGTATCAGAAACTAATCACTATGAGGGGCCTGGATGGCTCAGTCATTAAGAGTCTGCCTTTCACTCAGGTCATGATCCCAGAGTCCTGGGATGGACCCCAGCTTCGGGCTCCCTGCTTGGCGGGGAGCCTACTTCTCCCTCTCCCAGCCCCCTGCTTGTGTTTCTCTCTCGCTGAGTCTCTCTCTGTGTCAAATAAATAAATATATATATATATTTTTTTTTTTAAAAGAAACTAATCACTATATAAGTAATTACAATTAAAGACTGGCCCCCAAGAAGAGAATATTTGTGAATATGAGTTAGACTTGAAATTCTAATCTCATCTAAATAATATAATTAACCTATTAGCCCATTAGACTTTACCACTAAAACTGATCAAGAAAAGCAGACATAACCTTTTGGGGAAAAAAAAAAAAAAACAGAGGCCAAAGAATAGATTCATTTATTGAAAAATAATAATAACAACAACAACTTCCCAAGAGAAAAAACAGAACACAGGCCAGAGGAGAAAAGAAGCATTAGTTCCAGGGGTACCTGGGTGGCTCAGTCCATTAAGCATCTACCTTTGGCTCAGGTCATGATCCCTGGGTCCTGGGATCGAACCCCACGTCCTGTCAGACTCCCTGCTCAGCTAAGAGTCTGCTTCTCCCTCTCCCTTCCTACCCTCCCCAACTCGTGCACTCCCACTCTCTCTTTCTCTCTCTCTCTCTCAAATAAATAAATAAATAAAATCTGAACAAAAAAAGAAGACACATTATTTCTAACTGGAGATGAACCAATAACAAAACAAAGAAATCACGGTTAGCATCAAATGGAATAGCATGCTCAAAATAAAAGGGGAAAAAGTGAACTATAGGACCCCAGAAAGGCAATCTTCTAGGAATAAACCAGTAAGAGGCTTCATGGCAGGTGTGAATCTGGATCTTCAGGATCAGACAGGACCTCTTGGAGTAAAGAGAAAGTCCAGCCACTCTACTCTCCTGAAGCTTTCAATACACTAGTTTTCTTAAAATAAAGCAGCGTCAAGGGAGGGCTAAAATTAGGTAATTTCACATGTTTACATTCATCTTTCAAAATGGAAATAATGTCAGGAATCTTAATTGGAGGCCTACATAGTTTTCCTACCCAGGACTTTAGAGAGGATCAGTGGCCCCTGGAAAGAATCAGCATGGACAAGAAATAAAGGCTAAAGGACACCAACTGGGAAAACTGACAGTTGAAAGATGTTTTATTGGACCCACACAAAATTTAAAGTTTTTAATTAGCTGCCATGACTTCAAAGTCTGGAGACCTCATATAAAACTTCAGACTGCTTTTCTTAAAAGATATTTTGACACATTCAATCCATTCAGCAAAATATTTATTGAGCACCTACTACATCACAGACAGTGCTCCACAGCAGTGAACAAAGGACCGCATACACCTCTGCCCTCATACTCCTGCCTAAGGGCCACAAGCCACGAGTACCAGCAGCATCATTTGCTGCCTTCCCTAGTCCATTTTGCCCAGCTAAGTAACTAAGAAAGAAGAGAAAGAAAATCTATGGGCTCTTTGATTACAAATATAAGAATAGTCTAAGTCCCAAATCAGAAAGCTATAACCTGGGTGGCTCAGTCGGTTAAGTGTCTGCTTCAGCTCAGGTCGTGATCCCAGGGTCCCGGGACTGAGCTCTGCATCAGGCTCCCGGCTCAATGGGGACTCTGCTTCTCCCTCTCCCTCTGCCTCTCCCCCTGCTATGCTCGTTCTCTCTCAAATAAATAAATAATTTTTTTAAAAAAGGAAGGAGGGAAGGAAAGAAGGAAGCAAGCAAGCAAGCGGGAAGGAAGAACTAGAGGAGTGGCCTGAGAAAAGACTAATTCTCTCCTGAACTTTGAAAGTCCTGCCAAATTACTCTTCCTCAGATCTGTGTTAAATAACTATCTCAAAACCCAAAACAGTTAAACACATAATAGAAACATTAAAATGCGTCATGCAGGGGCACCTGAGTGGCTCAGTTATTAAGCAGCTGCCTTCAGCTCAGGTCATGATCCTGGGGTCCTGCTCAGTGGGAAGCCTTCTTCTTCCTCTCCCACTCCCCCTGCTTATGTTCACTCTCTCTCTCTCTCACTCTGTGTCAAATAAATAAATAAGATCTTTAAAAATAAATTAATTAATTAAATAAAATGCATCGTGCAGAAGGATTAAGGGAAAGAGACCAATCAGGAAAAAAAAAAAAATGAACAACAATCTACTACGAACAAAGCTCAATCCCAAGTGTATGACTATGGGATGTAAAGTCCTAGACAAAGGAAGGTACCCCCTACTGAAGAAGGGAAAACATACAAAGGAGAAATGAGGCCTACATAAAGAGGGAATAATGATCTCTAAAATGAATATAAACATAAACATTTAGATTAGTGCTCAACTGAAATAGCAAGAGAAAGTAGACCTGATGCTCCATCTAGGACGGGAAGACCCAATGGCTAAAATGAGAAAGTGCCATGGTATTGAATTTGCATAATAACATGGAAATCAAAGTTTTATGAAACTTGGAAAAGACAAAAAGGGTATTCAGCCAGAAAGCAAACATTATTCAGCATGCATCCCACAACAACCAAATGTGATGAACATCAATGACCAGGTAAATGAAGCTTTCGTTACATCTGGAAAGCAGGGTTCACCAGACTCTTTCACTACCCGGAGCCTGATAAACACAGGGTCAAATAAATCCAATATAATAATAACAGAGTATTCCCCATGCTGATCAGAGAATCTTCTGCTAATTGCTTTGTCCTCCTAAGAAATCTAATAAGCAGAAAGTTGAATCTTCTACACCATGTCTTCTACTTTATAGTGTTTAATCACTTCTGGGAAATTAATCAGGTGATGTAATTATAAACTAGTCTTTTATGAGTCTTGCAGATATACTATTCAAGGCTAGACCATTTTCACTAACTTGGTAATTCTGTTCCATATCCATAAGGATCCAATTTGAAGACTAAATAATAATGCTAAGTTTTGAAACCATCTAAAATGAGCTCCTTATAGGATGATATGGAGGACATGGAGAAGATGGACTCTGCTCTTTAAGTGCTTGTAGGAGAGAAGGAGCATACAATAATTTCTTTCAATAGTAAGTACTGAAATAACTTTCAATAAGAGCATGAGCTAAACACCCAAATACTAAGAAGGCACCAAATAAAAGTGAGAATTGTGTACACCGAATAGATTTATTTGGTGGACCAAGAGGAAAGGAAAAATGGGAAAGATGTGATGAAAAACAAACCCAAAGAACTGATCTCAGTTTCAGTGTTCCTCTCTCAAAATGCTTACAATTATAAAATGAGAAAATGTTTCTTTTATTAAAAACAGAAAAGAATGACTTATTTTGGAGTATCTGGGTTCCTTTTGGAAGGACGCTGATTCCTTTTCCTTTTCTCCTTCCTGTGTGTCCTGCGTCTACCGTTTTACCCTCCCCTCCTCTTGGCCTTCCCTCCATCCCCCAGCAAGGAAGGGTGGTCAGGCCAGCTCTAAAGTCAGTCTCAATGATAGGCTGGCGCGGGGCTAAGGAGAGCCAGACCAGGGTGAGTGCATGGATATTCCTGATCAGCTGTGTGACTTTGGACAAACTGCTTTATGTCTCTGTTTCTCTGTGTTTATAATCTCAGAATAATACAGGTTCAGCCCATAAGGTTGTAGCAGACATTAAATAACTTAATACAGGCCTCATGATAAGACCTGTGCCTGTCCCTGCAAGTGCTAGCATCACTGTCATGGTGACAGTGCATGGTGCATCTCCGTCTCTACAGGAGGCTTTCAGGTACGTGTGAAGGGCCTGGCTAAAGCCTTAAAACCTGGCACTTACAAAAAGTAAGAGGAGAGGCACCTTGGTGGCTCAGTCATGAAGCATCTGCCTTCGGCTCAGGTCATGATCCCAGGTCCTGGGATCAAGCCCCTCTCCCACTCCCCTCCCCCTGCTTGTGTTCCCTCTCTTGCTGTGTCTCTCTGTTAAATAAATAAAATATATTTTTTTTAATGAGTAAGAAGAAATCACTAATATAGGTTCAGAGGAAAGTAAGGAATGGAGAGGAAAAAAAATAATCATTTCATTTCAATTCTCCCGTCATCCCATAGACAGACACATAGTTATTTTTTTAAAAAACAGCTAAAAACTGTAGTACTCTGGGGCACCTGGCTGGCTCTGTTGGAAGAGCATGTGACTTCTGATCTCAGGGTTATGAGTTCAAGCCCCACGTTGGGTGTAGAGATTACTTAAAAATAAAATCTTTAAAAAAGAGAAACTTGTATTAGTTTCCATGTTTTAAAGAGAGCAATAGCTTTACCTGGTCTTTCCACTTTTATAACTTCTGCTCCAAGATCTCCTAAATTCATAGTAGCAAAAGGTCCCGCCAGTACTCTACAATATTAACAATGATAAATAATTACCACCTTGCAGATTTTTATATTAATTCTTAATAACTCATTAACATAGATAAACTCATATAATTATAGTAAGAATTAAAATTATTAAAACTGTTCAAAAATAGCAATTTGGCACTATGTATTAAGAGCTTTAAATGTATATTCCGAGGGCACGTGGGAGCTCAGTTTTAAGCATCTGCCTTTGGCTCAGGTCATGATCCCAGGGTCCTGAGATTGAGTCCCCCCCACTGGGCTCCCTGCTCGGTGGGAAGCCTGCTTCTCCCTCTCCCACTCTCCCTGCTTGTGTTCCTTCTCTCGCTGTGTCTCTATCAAATAAATAAATTAAAACTTTAAAAAGAAAAAAAAAAGTATATTCCCGCAGGGTGCCTGGGTGACGCAGTTAAGCATCTGCCTTCAGCTCAGGTCATGATATTAGGGTCATGAGCTCAGGGTCCTGGGATCGAGCCCCTCAGTGGGAAGTCTGCTTTTCCTCCTGCCCCATGCTTTCTCTCAAATAAATAAATAAAATCTTTCCAAAAAAGTATATTCCCATTGATTCAGTAATTCCACTTCCAGAATTCTATGCTAAGGAAGAAATCCTAAGATTTCCTGAGGCAAGGATTTATGAAAAAGGAAACCTAATTTGTAATTGTGAAATATTAGGGGAAGAGTAATTATATGACAACTATATAATAAAGTATCATCCCACATTTTTCTGGAATTTTGAATGACACAGAAAAACACTCAAAATATAACACTGTCTTTTAAATGTGGGCAAAACTGTAATTTCAAATTTTTTAAAGATTTTATTTATTATTTGAGAGAAAGAAAGCATGAGCAAGGGTAGGGGCAGAGGGAGAGGGAGAAGCAGCTGAGCAACTGAGCCAAAGGCAGATGTTTAACCAACTGAGCCACCCAGATGCCCCCAAAACTATACTTTCAATATGGTTCCAATTTTTGTTTTTAAAAATTATATATAAATATGCAGATTAGAAAAAATGCACAAATATACTTTTTGCTCTTAGAATTATGCAATAAAAAAATTTTCTTTTTTCTTTTCCTTTCTAAAACTTTGATAGTAAGCAATATAATTCAAAAAATAAATGTATTTTTTTTGAAAGAAGGGAAAACTTCAATCACCGAAACACAGATAAACCAATACAAACCTTGTTAGATCCAGAATTTTCACACCCTCCAAGGGCTTCATATTGTCAGTATCTGGCAAAACACAGAAAATATTTTAAGAGTACTGATTACTAATTTTCAGGAGGAAGAATGCAGAATTCTTCATATTGTGTTTTAAGTAATCTGTATCACTACCAAAAACATGTGTTTTCCTTCACAATATTTCTGCTTTCTATGTAACACAGAAACCTTGACCTGATTCAGTGAAGTCAACCTGTAAAAATTACAAGGGCTAATACACAGTTAATGAAGTCAGCAGCTACACTTAAGATAGTTTGTCTAATGAAAAATAAAAGTAGTGGGGGAGGAACATCCGGCTGAGCACAAAGGATTTTTAGGGTACTATGCTAATATGCTAATGAATCGTTGAGCACTACATCAAAAACTAATGACATGCTATATGTTGGCTAACTGAACATAACATATATAGATAGATAGAGAGAGAGTTACAGATATAGATATCTATATCTATATATATATGATGTAACAAACTGAAACAAACATACCACTCTGGTGGGAGGATACTGATAAGGGGGGATGTGTGAAGGCAAGGGACAGATGGGAATTCTCTGTACCTTCCTCCCAATTCTGCTGTAAACCTGAAACTGCTGTAAAAAATAATAATACTTAAAAAGTCTTTAAAAAATAAATAAATAGGGTGCCTGGGTGGCTCAGTGGGTTAAGCCGCTGCCTTCCGCTCAGGTCGTGATCTCAGGGTCCTGGGATCGAGTCCCGCATCGGGTTCTCTGCTCAGCGGGGAGCCTGCTTCCTCCTCTCTCTCTGCCTGCCTCTGCCTGCTTATGATCTCTGTCTGTCAAATAAATAAATAAAATCTTTAATAAAAAAATAATAATAAATAAAATATAAATAAATAATGAACTACACAACAAAAAAGGAACAACAAAGACCTCCACATACCTGTTCCACATTAAGACAGGGAGACAATATGATTTTTTTTAAAGTTTATTAAACAATTTAATAAACAAAATTTATTAAACAATCAAATGTGTATGTCCTTTTTCTCTTTACCCACCAGCTATAAAAATAAGTAGATAGGTCAACAATCATATCACTAATTCACTGAAAACATTTAACATCAACATTAAATCACAACGTTAAATTCTTGCCAAGTGGTTTACAAAGTTTATATCATAATGACTGATACCAAGCTGAATTATTGGGAGAAAATGATGAACTACTGGTTCAGTACATTTTTAAATCAGACTATTTTTTAGAGCAGTTTTAGATTTGGGCAGTACAACTGAGCAGAAAGTACCAAGAATTCCCATGTACCTCTTTTCCCATGAATGCACAACCTCCCCCACTTTGAACATCCCTCACCAGAGAGACACATTTGCTACAGCTGATGAAGATACACTGAAGGGTCCCTATCACTTAATTTACAGTTCACTCTTGGTCTCGTACGTTTTATGGACTTAGAAGAACACGTAGTGGAATGTACCAAACATTATTATATACAGATTCATTTCACTGCCCTAAAAGCCCTCTGTGCTCTGATTACTCATCCATTCCTCCCCTCAAAACTCCAGAACCCAATCTTTTTACTGTATCCACAATTTGCCTTTTCCAGAACATGATATAGCTGGAATCATACAGTAGGCAGCCTTTTCAGATTTGCTTCTTTATGTGTTTAAGTTTCCTCTATGGCTCAGCAGATCATTTCTTTTCAGTGCTGAATAATACTCCGTTACCTTGATACACCAGTTTATTTATCCATCCACCTACTAAAGGACACCTTCATTGTTTTCAAGATTTGACTGTTATGAAGTAAGCTGCTAAAATGTTGTGTACACATTTCTGTGTGGACTTAAGTTTTCAACCCATTTGGTTAACTATCAAGGAATATTGATTACTGAATAGTATGATGAGAGTATGTTTAGTTTTCCACTCCTTCTTCCAAAGGAGCTGTACCATGTTGCATTCCCACCAGCAATGAATGAGAATTCCTTAGTCCAATACATTTTTTAAAAAATCTCAATGCAGCTCCATCACCAGTGGAAGTAACAGGAGTCACACATTTATACATACACCATTACAGTCTTGAGAAGTATCACAGTGGCACAGTAATTCTTAGCTAGGAGGGTCCCCAGGCCACACTGCTCTAGGAAGAAATAAGCAAAGGGCATTTTGTCCGTGAAACCAGTCAATGTATTCTTTTACAATAAAAAAATGCTATCACAGCAGTAGGAAATATATGAAGTCTATGTGACTGGTGCATTATTTTCTTGGAAACACACTTATGTAGAAAACTAAATTATATGCAGAGGATAAACTGATGAGCAGAGGATCAGAAAAAGGGAAGTAACTACAACAATGTTCAATGTGGTAACCATGAGTCACCTTTCCAGATATCCACACACTTGTACATTCTCCTTCCATGCTGACTCTGAGTTTGGACAACCGCCTTGCTTTAAGCCAAGGGAACATTACATAGTAGGACTTGACTTTTGGGAACACCTCCACCTTCAGATGAAAAAGCGGAGGACAAAAGAACAAATGGAGAGAGGCTTAGCCATCCCAGTCTGTAGCTGTCCCAGGTGAGGTCCAGACTTGTGGGTGAAGCCATCTTAAAACACTCAGATCCGGGGGGGCGCCTGGGTGGCTCAGTGGGTTAAAGCCTCTGCCTTTGGCTCAAGTCATGATCTCAGGGTCCTGGGATCGAGATCCACATTGGGCTCTCTGCTCTTCGGGGAGCCTGCTACCTCTTCTCTCTCTGCCTACCTCTTTGCCTGCCTGTGATCTCTATCTGTTAAATAAATAAATAAAATCTTAAAAAAAAAAAAAAAACCACTCAGATCCAGGCAGGTGAGTTCAGGTGAGTCTAGCAGGACACTCACAGAACTCTGAGAAAAAATAAGCCACTGTTGTTCTAAGCCATTCAGTTTTGAAGTAGAAGTAGAGCAATAGATAAACAGATACGATGGCTGTTGTAGAGCAATAGATAAACAGATACAATGGCTATGGCTGTTGTAGAGCTGTTGTAGAGCAATAGATAAACAGATACAATGGCTATGGCAGAGCAATCCTTTCAAAATAAAACATATGTCATGCCCCTGCTTGAAATCCTCTAATGGCTTCTTACCAAACTTAGAATGAAACTCAGCATCTTCCCAAAGCCCACGGATGCTGCTTGCTCTGGCCCTCTGTTACCTCTCTGGCCATGACCCCATCCCTCCCGCCCAGGCTTCCCCAGCTACATTAGCCTTCTTGCAGTCCCTTGAACAAACTGAGCCTATTTCTGTTTCAGGGCCTATGGCAGAAACAGAGCTGGACCACCAAGATTCCCCTTCAGAGAAAGGAATTTCTGCCCAACCTATAAGAAAGAAGCATGGTCAACTTACAGCTCCAGCATTGGTTTCCTCAAGGTCCACCTTTCCTCACTCAGGTGAGAACACTCTGTTCTCAGGACAGTCCCTGGTCCAATGACTGAGCAAAGTTGGGCAGAAAGGCCTGTTCGTTTCCTCCACCCCCTGCAGCTGTCCTTGGTGTACTGAATTTGACAGGTGCACATGAGTCTGAGGGCCAATCCTATTTCTTTCCTTTCCCTTTCACGGGTGTTACTCCCCAATAAATCCTCTGTCCTTCCGACTCTGTCTCCACATCTGCTTTCTGGAGAATCCGAGATGTGACAGGACCTTTGCACCTGCTATTCTCTAGTCCTGGAACTCTTTTCCTCCACACATTGGCATGTTTTGCTTACTTCACTCAAATTTCTGCTCAAACACCGCACTCTCAGAGAAATCTTGCCTGATCATCCAATCTCAAACAGCACCCCTCTGGATCTCAGTATGCTTTAGTTTTCTTTATAACACCTACCATGACTTCACATTACCTGATATGTTTATTTATTGTACTGTCTTTTCCACTAGAACGTAACCTCAATGAAGGCCGGACTTGTCTGTCTTGTATCTCCTGCCAGAATAGTGGCTGGCATACAGTAGGCACTCTCTAAGAATTAGCTGAAAGGTCACACGGGGAAGCGATGAGAGAGGGAGGAAGAACTCATATACTTAATAATTCATATGATCATTGCAATGGACTGAATGTGTCCCCCCAAAACTCGTAAGTTGAAATACTAGCCCCCGAAGTTAAAATATTAGGAAGTGGGACCTTTAAGTGTGGAACCATCATGAGTGGAATTAGTACCCTTAAATGAGCCCCAAAGAAATTCCTTGCACCCCTTCCGCCATGTGAGGACAGAGCAGGGAGTAAGCAGCCCCCAACCCGGAAGAGAACTGCACCAGAATCCAACCATGCTAGCCCTCTGATCTCACATTTCTAGCCTCCAGAACCATAAGAAACAAATTTCTATTGTATATAAGTCTGTGATATTCTATTATAGCAGCCCAAACTTACTAAAATCATTGAAAGAGACCAGAATCTTCAAAGTCAGATAGCTGATTTTTTTTCTAACCTGGAGAGAGCTTGAGTACAGTGGGAAAAGACACAGTTAGGGACACCTGAGTGGCTCAGTTGGTTAAGCATCCAACTTTTGATTTCGGCTCACGTCATGATCTCAGGGTGGTGAGATCGAGCCCCACATCAGGCTCTGTGCTCAGTGGGAAGTAGGCTTGAGATTCTCTCTCTGCCCCTCCCCCTACTCTTGTGTTCTCTCTCTCTAAAATAAATAAGTAAATATTAAAAAAAAAAAAAAGAAACAGTTAAAGACATAGTGAAAATGCTCTGCCAAAGAACTCTCAGTGGGCATCTGAAGATATAGGTAAGTAGCTGGAATAGAAAGGAAAATAAGACAGAAAGAGGAAGCTGACGAAAAATGATAGAAGAAAAACTACCTAGGAAAAACTTCTATTAACAAGACAGCTCAAAGACCTTTTTTTAATATATTACAAGAGTTAGCATTAGATTTTACATTATATGTGGTACCTAAACAAAATTACCAAGTTCGTTCAGTAAAGTCTAGCACAAACCCAAATACCTTATGTGAGTGGTTCTTGGGAAGATTTTTTTAAAAAGGGTGAGTTGGAGCTGTGGCAGAGTGAGTAGAATAGGTACACTAAGTAGGACAAGAGTAAAAGCTCCCATTAAACAACCTTTGTCCCTACTATGTGCTAATCATTCTATGAAGATACAGCATGAGAGGCATCATACCCCTTCCTCCTATTTCATGATCTACCAGGGAAAACCAGAAGATACAATTACTATTATGATTAAGAGTATCACCCTAGGGGCGCCTGGGTGGCTCAGTGGGTTAAGCCGCTGCCTTTGGCTCAGGTCATGATCTCAGGGTCCTGGGATCCAGCCCCGCATTGGACTCTCTGCTTAGCAGGGAGCCTGCTTCCTCCTCTCTCTCTGCCTGCCTCTCTGCCTACTTGTGATCTCTCTCTGTCAAATAAATAAATAAAATCTTTAAAAAAAAAAAAAAAGTATCACCCTAGGTTCAAATTGTTACTCTATTTAGTACTTATGACCTTGTTCTACCTTGATTTCCCTATTTGTAAAACTGGGAAAATACTGGGGCCTATCTCACAAGGATACTAAAAAATTGAATGAAACCTTGCCTTACAAGCATTTAGCCATGGTGCTCAATAAATGTCAGCTCGTGTCAGTATTATTTCTACCTTCTCCCCAAACTTGTCTTGTGTTTCTTGAATCAGTAAATGGCACTCCTACCCACTTGGTTACCCAAGCCAAAAACCCAAACAAAATTCTTCAACCCTCTCTCTTTTTGCACCCCTTAAATTTAATAAAGAACTCATTGCAGTCTTTCTCAAAAATATCTCTTGGCTCGCTTCTCTTCTCTCATTCCCACTGCCACCATTGTAGCTCACGTAACGATCAACTCTCTCTTGAGTTGCTCTAAAAACCTACTAATTCTTCTGCCAGGCTTCAATCTTTACTCTCTTCAAAACAATATCCATAGGGGCACCTGGGTAGCTCAGTTGGTTAAGCATAAAACTCTTGATCTCAGCTCAGGTCTTGATCTCAGGGCCATGAGTTCAAACCCCTTGCTGGACTCACACTGGGCGTGGAGCCTACATTAAAAAGAGAAGAGAAAGGGTGCCTGGGTGGCTCAGTGGGTTAAAGCCTCTGCCTTCAGCTCAGGTCATGATCCCTGGGTCCTGGGATCGAGCCCTGCATCGGGCTCTCTTCAGCAGGGAACCTGCTTTCCTTCCTCTCTCTCTCTGCCTGCCTCTCTGCCTAATTGTGATCTCTGTCTGTCAAATAAGGAAATAAAAAATCTTGTGAAAAAAGAGAGGAGAGGAGAGGAGGCACAGAAGAGAAAGAAGAGAACAAAAGAAAGAAAAGGAAAAGAAAAGGCACCCTCTATAATGCTGCCAGAATTATTTTTCAAAATGCAAATTGGCCCAATCTTTTCAACCATATCAGTTTCTCATTCCTCTCTTCCTTATCTCAGTTAATGGCATCATCAACTGCTCTAAGATAGAATTTAGAACGTTCCCAGGCATGTCTTCTTCTTCACTCCCCACATTCAATCAGCCATCAATTTTCTGTTAAATCTGCTTGATTCTTCCCCAGTTCCCTGGTACTGCCTCTGCTCAGGCCTTCATCATTTCTTGTCCCAACTGTCTGCAAAAGCATCTTAACCTATTTCTGCTTAACTCTGTCCCCACCAATCCATTCTCAACACTGCTTCCAGAGTAATCTTCCAAAATGAAGAACCCATTATGCCACTTTCTTGTTCATTCACACATTCACTCATGGTCCTTTCCCTCATGAATCTTACAGTCTATTTTCCTCCTAAAACTGCAAACGAGACCATTGTTCATGATTTCACCCCTGTCCACCTTTTCAATTTCAATCTGCAAAAAAAGAAATGTCTTACCAGTCATACTTCTTTCAAATCGCTCACATTTCCAGGCTGCTGTATGTGCTCTTTCCTCTGACTCTAATAATCCTTTGCCCTGTCTCACCTACACAAGTCCTTCCATCTTTCCTAAGTCAACATCCTTAGAAGGCATCCCTGCTCGACAGCATCCTGAGCAAGGCTCTGTCAATAGCACTCTTCTGAATTGACTTACTAGTCAGTCTTAACTAGATGATAAAGTCTTGAGAAAAGTGACTTTCATTCTGTGTTTCCAATATCAAACACTAGCATCTGAAATGTAGTAAAAACTCAATAAATATTTATGGAGGGAAAGACAGGACAGAATGGAAGAAAAAAATGTCCTCACATTTTGCAATGTATTACATTGTAATATTGTAATATATACAATGTATACATACATTGTATACAATATATAATATACATATACAATATACATATATAATATACAATAAAATGTATTACAATGTAACACATTTTACAATGTATTAATAGACTGTCATAATGGAACACTGTAAAAATATTATGTAGGCCCACTGCAGCAATGATAAGTAGGGTTTCTTGGTGCCCATGATGGATGCCGCAGTGTTTTATAACCTAATCCCAGAAGCGACATATTATCACTTCTGCCACATGCGATTAGTCACACAGGCCAACTGGTGCAGAGTTAGGGAGTGTTCACACAAGGTGGTATGAGGAAAAAAGGATCATTACAGCCATCTTGGAAACTGGGCAATGCACTCAAAGTGGTTTTAGTTTGTATTTCCACGATGACAAGTGATGTTGAACACATTTTCATCTGTTTATTTGCCATTGTCATGTCTTTTTTCTACTAAACATCTACTTGAAACTTTTGTCTGTTTTTGATTCAGTTCCCTTAATGAGAGTACACACCATGACTTCAAGAACCCTTACCATCCTTGCCACTTAACACACTGCAACATAAATATCAAGCTTTTGGAGAGGGCTGTCTGTTTTGTCCCCTACAAAATTAAATTGCCTAACTTCAAATTCATTGCTACCCAACAACAATCTCTTCCCAAAACAGCTACTGCAAATCCTCTCCATTCGCTAAGCCTCTAAATCCCTTTCTTCTCTAGCTTTCATGTCAAATGAGCTTACTGGAAAATTATTCTTTGGGGAAGAATTTTATCAACCCAAGAGAAAATAACGGAAAATACTGATAGTAGTCATTCATACATAAGAGTCCAGCCATATTATCCTGTATTGAAATTAGTCAGTCAAGAAGCCTTACTTTAGTGTGCTAGCCCTGCCATAACAAAATACCATAAATTAAGGGCCTTAAACAACAGAAATTATTTTGTCACAGTTCTAGAGTCTAAAAGTCCAAGATCAAGATATTAGGAAGTTGATTTTCTCCTGAAGCCTCTTTCCTTCATTTGCTGATTACTACCTCCTTGCTGCCTCTTCACTTGGTCATCCCTCTGCGGAGTACATCCCTGATATCTCTCCTAACCTCTTCCTATAAAGGCAACAAGTTATGGGCACCTGGGTGGCTCAGTTGGTTAAGCATCTGCCTTCAGCTCGGGTCATGATCCTGGAGCCACAGGACTGAGACCTGCATCAGGCTCCCAGTTCAGTAGGGAGTGGGCTTCCCTCTGAACTTCCCTCCTCTTCTGCTTTCTCTCTCTCACTCACTCTTGCTCAAATAAATAAATAAAATCTTTAAAAATATATGTTTAAAAAAGAAAGACACTAATCAGCAAAGGCCCACCAGAATGGCCTCATTTTAACCTAAATTATCTCTTTAAGAAGCCTACCTCCAAAAATAGTCACATTCTGAGGATCAAGGGGTTAGGACTTTAACATATGCATTTGAGGGGACACAATTCAGCCCATAATAAAGTTCTACCCATGCATGCAGTTTCCAAACAGTTCTTTTAATATCCATCTCTTATCATGTAGAACAGCCAAAAATCAGCAAAATATAGGGAAAACTGTATCAAGAAAGAGACAAAAGCAAACATGAAAAAGAAACTGAGAGAAAACAGATATATGGCAGGTAAAAGAACTTTTTTTTAAAAACTACCATTATGATTCCATCAACATGACATTTTGGAAAAGGCAAAAGATAAAGATAGGAAACAGGTAAGAGCTGGGAGAAACTGGGGATGAAGAGAGGGAATGACTCAAATTTTGAGGGGGAAGGAAAGTGTTCTGTGCCTTAATTATGGTGATGGTTACATGACTCTATACATTTGTCCAAACTCAAGGAACTATATACCAAAAAGAATTTTAATGTATGCAAATTTTACCTCCATAAAAAATTATCAACATTATCAGAAATATGAAGAACTTGCACCAATAAAACAAAAAAAGATACTTGTAAATAATATTTAGACAATAAAAATATGATCTTAGAACTTTAGAAAAAGATACAAGAATGAAAATTTAAGAGAAAGGTAGAAAAATAAAAATAAGATGGGGCACCTGGGTGGCTCATTTGGTTAAGCAGCAGACTCTTGATTTGGCTCAGGTCATGATCTTAGAGTCCTGGGATTGAGTCCTGCTTCAGGCTCCACGCTCAGTAGTGAGTCTGTTTGAGGACTCTCTGCCTCTCTCTCTCTCTCTCTCTCTGTGTCCATTTCCCCACTCACTCTTCCTCTCTCTCTCAAATAAATAAATCTTAAAAAAAAAAAAAAGATAATCACCCAGACAGAACAAAAAGAAAGAATAAAAGTGAAAAACAGAGAAGAAGGAGGAAAAATAAAGGATCAGTCCAGGAATTCTGATAATACAGGCTGCTCAAAGAGTTAACAGCAAAAACAGAAAAGACAACATTAATAAAAAAATAATTCAGAAAATGTTCACAGATTTGAAGGGTATGAATTTCCAGATTGAAAAGGCCCTCTGCAAGCCCTGCACAGATTTTTAAAAGGCACACGCCACTTTGAAAAGATATATGCACCCCCTATATTTACTGCATTATTATAATAGCCAAGCTATGGAAGCAGCCCCAGTGTCCATCAATAGGTAAATAGATAAAGAAGACATGATGTGTACACACACACACACACACACACACACAGGAATATTACTCTGCCTTGAAAAAAGATGCAATCATGCCTTTTGCAACAACATGGATAAACCTACAGGCTATTATGCCAAGTGAAATAAGTCAGACAGAAAGATAAATCATGTAAGATGTCACCCACAGGTGAAATCTAAAAAACAAAACAAATGAATAAACAAACCAAAAGCAGAACCAGACCTATAAATACAAACTGATGGTTGCCAGAGGGGAGAGGGTTGCCAGAGGGCAAATGGGTAAAGGGGAGTTGGAGATAGAGGCTTCCAGTTACAGAATGAATAAGTCATGGGAATTAAAGGCACAGCCTAGGGAATGTAGTCAGTGATACTATAATAGCATTGCCTGGTGACAGACTTGTGACGAATATAACATCAATGTACAGATTTGTCAAATCATTGTATTGTATACCTGAAACTAATGCAACATTCTATATCAACTACACTAAAATTCCAAAAATTAACTAATTTGGGACGCCTGGGTGGCTCAATGGGTTGGGCCTCTTCCTTCGGCTCAGGTCAAGATCTTAGGATCCTGAGATCGAGTCCCACATCAGGCTCTCTGCTCAACAGGGAGCCTACTTCCCCCCTCTCCCTGCCTGCCTCTCTGCCTACTTGTGATCTCTCTCTCTGTGTCAAATAAATAACTAAAACCTTTGAAAAAATTAACTAATTTAATTAAATTAATAAAAATAAAGACACACACCAAGAATGAATAATTCATGGGAATGAAAGGTACAGCATAGGAAATATAGTAAATGGTGTTGTAATAGCATTGTATGATGACAGACAGTAGCTACAGTTGTGAATATAGCATAATACATAGAGTTGTCACACCATGATATTATTCACCTGAAACTAATGTAACATTGTTTCAACTATACTTCAAAAGAAAAATTTAAAAATAACAAAGTGCTAAAACTTTTCAATTTAAGAATCTAGAACATTAAGATTTTTTTTTCTCTGCCAAAAGAAGATCTGAAAACTTTCTAGGGAGAAAAAAGCATATAGAAAAGACTGGCTAGCAGAATGTCATTGAACTTCTCAACAGTACTGAAAACTAAAACATTAAAATGGAACAAAAACCTTAAAACTCTGAGAGGAAAATTTTTCTTTTAAATCTAAACCCAAGGGCGCCTGGGTGGCTCAGTGGGTTAAGCCGCTGCCTTCGGCTCAGGTCATGATCTCAGGGTCCTGGGATCGAGTCCCGCATCGGGCTCTCTGCTCAGCAGAGAGCCTGCTTCCTCCTCTCTCTCTCTGCCTACTTGTGATTTCTCTCTGTCAAATAAATAAATAAAAAATCTTAAAAAAAAAAAAATACTCACTGAAAAAAAAATAAATAAATAAATAAATCTAAACCCAATCAAGCCATGAGTCTTGTGTGAGGGTAGAAAAAGAATATATTTAAACAAATTTTCAAAAACTTTGCCTTCCTATCCTTTCTTGGGAAAATGATTTCTAGAGGATATGCTCCACCAAAAATACAATAAGAAATAAGATATGGTGTCAGAAAATGTAGGATCTTAAAGATGAAAGGAATCCTCATGATGATAGTAAAGAAAATACTAACACAATAGCTGAAATATTTACACTTATGGTACAGTTGGGAATGAATTCAGGAAAGATATTGAGAAAGTAAATAAAGAAGCCAGACAAATATTAACAGAAGGGAAAAACAAAAAAGTGTGTGGGGCAGCAATGTAATCAAAAAATCCTAACAATTTAAGTACTGAACTGGTCTAGCAAAATTTACCATTTGGTAAGATGGAAAGTGTATGTGTAATCGTTGGAAGACAGTAAGACAAAGCTAGTCTTTATCACTACAGATAACGCCTAAAAACAAAATCAAGAAGTAGCATCATGGGTGCCTGGGTGGCTCAGTGGGTTAAGCCGCTGCCTTCGGCTCAGGTCATGATCTCAGGGTCCTGGGATGGAGTCCCCCATCGGGCTCTCTGCTCAGCAGGGAGCCTGCTTCCTCCTCTCTCTCTCTGCCTACTTGTAATCTCTCTCTGTCAAATAAATAAATTAAATATTTTTAAAAAAAGTAGCATCATAATCACCTTTATTAGAGATCTGGAGGTAAAAAAAGAAACAGCTGAGAGAACTGAAATTTGTTATCTCTGGAAAAAGGAAAGGGGCAGAAAGACATAAGAGGCTACTGTTTTTCATAATTAACTTTACATTTCTGAAGTACACGTAAAACCTTGATTTTCAAAAAATTAAAAAACAAGTAAGTTATGTTAAACTGATGAGCAACAGGTGAAGAGTCATTTTTGCTGTGATGCCCCCTGCAGTGTTTTGACAAACACGGTCACTCTGAAGCCTTCCCTGACTCATTATTCATACACGCAGCTGCAGCTTCAAAGGGGAATCACAGTCCATTCTCATTACTCGCAGATTCTATATTAGAGAATCCAACTACTCGCTAACTCCAAGATCAATACTGCAGGGCTTCTGCACTCATTGCAGGACAGGAACAGAAAGCAGAAAATTTTCAGCCACTTGATGTACATGTTCCCATCTGAAGTCAAAGTGGGCAACGCACTGGCCTTCTTGATTCAGGTCTCAAGTGTCCTTTATGTGGTTTATTTAGTATCATATTTTCACATTTCTGTGCTTGTTTTGGTGATCCCGCCAGTTAAATTGGCCCCCAAGGGGCGTGTGGATGGCTCAGTCAGTTAAGCGTCTGCCTTCAGCTCAGGTCTTGATCCCAGGGTCCTGGGATTGAGTCCTGCACTGGTTCCTTGCTCAGTGGAGAGCCTGCTTCTCCCTCTGTCCCCACACTGCTCAGGCTTTGTCTCGCTCGCTCAAATAAATAAATAAAATCTTAAAAAAAAAAAAATGGTCCCCAAGAGAGTGGTGGAAGTGCTTGCTATCTGGTGTTTTTAAGTGCAAGAAGACTATAATAAGCTTTTTTTTTTTTAAGATTTTATTTATTTATTTGTCAGAGAGAGAGAGATCACAAGCATGGAGAGTGGAAGAAGGAGAAGCAGGCTCCTGTTGAGCAGGTAGCCTGATACACGACTTGATCTCAGGGCCCCAAGATCATGACCCGAGCTGAAGGCAGCCACCCAGGTAACCCCCCCCCATTTTTTAAGATTTTATTTATTCATTTGCGGAGAGAGAGACAAGAGAGAGCATAAGCTGGTGGAGGGCCAGAGAGAAAGGGAGAAACAGACTCCCTGCTGAGCAGGGAGCCCAACACAGGGGCTCGATCCCAAGACCCCAGGATCATGACCTGAGCTGAAGGCAGATGCTTAACTGACTGAGCCACCCAGGTGCCCCATGGAGAAAATATGTTAGTTGAGCTTTGTTCAAGCATGACTATAACTATAGAAATTATAATGCTATGCACCAAGTTCAAAGTTAATGAAACATCAATATATATTAAATAAGGTGAGTTTAAACAAAAACACACACACTTAACAACATTATGTGTATTTATCAGTGGTCAAAAGTGTGTGACCAGGGGCGCCTGGGTGGCTCAGTGGGCTAAAGCCTCTGCCTTTGGCTCAGATCATGATCCCAGGGTCCTGAGATCGAGCCCCACATCGGGCTCTCTGCTCGGCAGGGACCCTGCTTTCTCCTCTCTCTCTCTCTGCCTGCCTCTCTGCCTACTTCTGATTTCTGTTTGTCAAATGAATAAATAAAAATCTTAAAAAAAAAAAAATAAAAATCTTAAAAAATCAGATGCTTAACTGACTGAGCCACCCAGGTGCCCCATGGAGAAAATATGTTACTTGAGCTTTGTTCAAGCATGACTATAACTATAGAAATTATAATGCTATGCACCAAGTTCAAAGTTAATGAAACATCAATATATATTAAATAAGGTGAGTTTAAACAAAAACACACACACTTAACAACATTATGTGTATTTATCAGTGGTCAAAAGTGTGTGACCAGGGGCGCCTGGGTGGCTCAGTGGGCTAAAGCCTCTGCCTTTGGCTCAGATCATGATCCCAGGGTCCTGAGATCGAGCCCCACATCGGGCTCTCTGCTCGGCAGGGACCCTGCTTTCTCCTCTCTCTCTCTCTGCCTGCCTCTCTGCCTACTTCTGATTTCTGTTTGTCAAATGAATAAATAAAAATCTTAAAAAAAAAAAAATGTGTGACCAAAGACTGGCAGGAACTTAATCCTCTATTTCCCCTAAGAGCAATGGTTCAGTATTCACTAACTAGGTGTTCAGTTTATAGAATATAACTACCTCTAATAACAAGAATTACCTGTATAAAAGAGGTAAGAAAAAGATTAGTGCTAGCTCAACAAAGGCGGCCTTGACCAGCCCTGGGAAGCATTGAAACAAAATTGAATACCGTCATCAAACATAGTTTGGAAGGGTGGGCAACAGGGAGAGGAAAAGCAAAGGTTTGATAAATTGATTTTAAAATTCATCTTGATGAGTATATGATCAGGAATAGCCCAGAATTTTTTGTGGAAGGAAGAATATTTAGCCTACAAAGTTAAAAAAAAAAAAGTAAAATTTTTTAAATATGCTATTAACATCTAAAACAAATGGAGAGAGAAACAGCCATACAAAGAAATGAAAAATTGTTACATAATGAAGAGAAAATCTCAAACCAATGGGAATAGGATAAATTACTTAATAAACAATATTGGGAAAACTGATTATCCATCTAGAAAAAGAGGAAATGTGACCTACACATAATCCTATTAAGTTCTAAGATCTAAATACAAATTAAATTTTAAGTAAATGAAACCATTAAAACACTGGAAGAAGATGAAAGAAATATGTTACAGTTTTAGGTTGAGGAAAGCTCTTCTTTACCCCCCAAAATTTTGAAATTAAATCATCAAAGTTGATAAGTCTGGCTACATAAAATTTTAAACTCAATACAGTGAAAGATACCATGATTAAACTTAAAAGATAAGTAACAGACTCGAAGGATAGAAAACTTGCAATATATGTAAAAAGCAAAAGGTTTCTACAATATATAAAATAATATTAGAAATCAGTAAGAAAGAGGGGCGCCTAGGTGGCTCAGTTGGTTGTGTCTGCTTCGGTTCAGGTCATGATCCCAGGGTGCAGGATAGAGTCCCACATCTCTCTCTCTCCCCTTCTGACAAATAAATAAATAAATCTTTTTAAAAAATTATATTTAAAAAATCAGTAAGACAGAAAGCCCAATGGAAAAGTACAAGACATATATGAACAGTCAATTCATAGATAAATAAAAATTTCCAGTATGCTACCAAAAAATGTTTATACCAATTTCATTTACAAGCAGAAGATGAAAATTTAAACAGTAAGAATTTTTTTCCTTACCACATTGGCAAGCATTCATAAATTAACACCCAGTATTGGCAAGGGTGTGGTGAAATGGGCACTTTCATACACTGTAGAATGTAAATCACTAATGACTCTGTACTGCAGCAATTTAACACTTCCCATAAAAATTTTAAATGTTGGGGCACCTGGGTGGCTCAGTGGGTTAAAGCCTCTACCTTTGGCTCAGGTCATGATCCCAGGGTTCTGGGATCAAGCCCCGCATCGGGCTCTCTGCTCAGCGGGGAGCCTGCTTCCTCCTCTCTCTCTCTCTGCCTGCCTCTCCACCTACTTGTGATTTCTGTCTGTCAAATAAATGAATAAAATCTTTAAAAAAATTTTTTTTAAATGTTAAAATCCTTTGACTAGGTTCTCCTGTTGATGGAATATAATTCACAAAAAGATTCCACAACTATGCCTAGACATAGGTAAAACGTTCACTGCAGAACTTGTTTTGATTTTCTGCTGTACTTCAGATGTCTTTCATTCAGCATTGTTACAAATAATTCACATATAATAAATTATACAATTAATTAAGTTTTGCACCTGACTAGCTCAGTGGGCAGAGCATGTAACTCTTGCTCTCAGAGTCTTGAGTTCATGAGTCCAAGTCCCACATTGAGGGTAGAGATTACTTAAGATCAAAAAAATTTTAAGAAAATATTAGTAACAATTAATTCAGTTTTGACAGATACATACACCAGTGAAGTCATGCCCACAATCAAGAAACAGAACTTTCCATCACCTGAAAGTTTCCTCCCGTCTTTTGCAAACTATCTTTCCCTCCAATCCCAGCTGTAGGAAACTACTAATCTGCTTTCTGTTACTACAATTTAGTTTGCATTTTCTAGAATTTTATGTAAATGAAATCATTAAGTAAGGATCCTTTTGTGTTTGGCTTCTTCCATAAAGTATAATAATTTTGGGATTTATTCATGTTGTTGCATTTTTTTAAAGACTTTATTTATTCATTTGAGAGAGGGAATGACAGGATGAGCAGGAGTAGGGGCAGAGGAAATCAAGAGTTGGCTGCTTAACTGATTAAGCCACCCAGGTGCCCCTGTTGTTGCATTTTTATAAGTGAGTAGTAGTCTACTATATTTGTTATCCATTCAACTATTGATGGACATTGAGTTGTTTCCATTTTAAGTGAATCAAGCTGCTATGAACATTCAAGTACAAGTCTTTGTGTGAACATGCTTTAATTTCTCTTGAGTAAATACCTGGTAGAATGGCTGAGTAATACAGTGAGTATATCTTTAACTTTCTAAGAAACTGCTAAACAGATCTTCCAAGTGTTGTACAACAGAGCATGAGAGTTCTAGATGCTCCACGTCCTTACAACACTGGGAATTGTTATTCTTTTTAATGTTAGTCATTCTAATGGGTAGATAATGTTTCTTGCTGTGGTTTTAATTTGCATTTCCCTGGTGAATAATGTTGAACAAGTTTTCATGTAATAATTGGTCATTCATATACCTTCTTTTGTGAATTGCCCCTCTGTTTAATAATGAAGAAAAATATTAAAAGCAATACAAAAATCCAACAAGAGGTGAAATGTTAAATAAGCACTGGCACATTGTTACAATACACTCTCAAGTAGATACTAAGAAAAAGAGACAGATTTATATATCCTGACATGAAAAGTTGACCCAAGATACATTTCTAAATTAAAAAATAAAATCAAATTATAGAATAGGATGTATAATATGATCCTATTTTGTTAATATATAAATACATATATTTGAATATATAATAACATTAAGAGTGTATATTGGTAGGGGCACCTGGGTCACTCAGTCAGTTAAGCAAACCAACTCTTGATTTTGGCTCAGGTCATGATCTCAGGGTCATGATAGAGGACCAGTGTAGAGCCTGCTTAAGAGTCTCTCTCTCCCTCTCCCTCCCCCACCCGTTGTTCATGCATATGTGAGCTCGCTCTCTCTCTCTCTCCCTAAATAAAAATAATAATAATAAATGTTGGTACTTGTAGGAGCATTCATAAAATTCTATCAGTGGTTAAATCTTGGGGAAAGAATTTATTGAGAACTTTTACCAGCTAAATTATATCTTTCTGTAATTTTGCTTACTCTGATTATGCTTCTAATCAGCAAAAAGAAGACAAAAAGCAAAAAATGAAAACATAACAACTCAACAAAATTAGAAAAATACTTTCAACAATAAAAAACATAAAAAGACCTCAGATATGAGAAAATATTTTGACATTAGGAATGAATATACAAGTAATTCTTCTTGTTGCATAGATCTTCAAAAGTACTGGTCATCTGTACTCAGATCTCTTTTTAGGACCTCTGTTTTATTTGAAATGATGCGTGAAATACGTTTAGGGGTCTCTTCATCCCATACATCTCATTTCATTACAAATCTATTAAGAGAACTCTACATTTCACTACCAATGCCAACTCACAGCCATAATTAGTAAAACTTTGTTTAGTGAAGCAAAAACTTTTAAACTGAACTCATTTCACATCAGGCAATTTTACTTGTATTATTTGAGAAGACAGATAATACAAGTAAATAATACAAGGTAACTACCAGACAGAACTTCCAGAGCACACTGAAGTCAAATGAATGAGTTTTACACAGTGAAAAGCATGAACGCTGGAGACTGACTAGATTCAATTTTCTGCCCCAGGACTTACCCCCCACTGGCCTTCAAGATCACTTCACTTCTCTTAAACTTGTTTCCTCATTTGAAACACCTAAATCATAGAGTTTGCAAGGGTTAAATGAGATGTATATAAAGTATAAAGATGTATATAAAGATGTATATAAAGTGTTCAGCACACTTTTTGGCATATGGTAACTCCCTACTAAAAGTTTCCTTTTGTCATTATTATCACTATCATACATGTATTACATATAGTCACACCACCTATTAAAGTAAATAACTTATTCCAAATGTTAAAACAAGAAAAGAAAAACATGGGGCGCCAGGGCAGCTCAGGGGGTTGGGCCTCTGCCTCTGGCTCAGGTCATGATCTCAGGGTCGTGGCATCGAGCCCCGCATCGGGCTCTCTGCTCAGCAGGGAGCCTGCTTCACCCTCTCTCTCTCTGCCTGCCTCTCTGCCTACTTGTGATCTCTGTCAAATGAATGAATACAATCTTAAAAAAAAAAAAGGAAAAGAAAATAAAACCACATGATTGTTTGAAGAAACAGAAATAAACATGACTCTCAATACCCTATACTTAAGAAGGATATCTACACACCCCTATTTTGCCAGTTTGTGAAAGAAAAGAATAAGCTGGATGGGAATAAAGGGTGATTATAAGAGGAAAAACAGTTGGAAGGGGGATCAGTTGTTAATTTGTTGTGATCTATTAAGCAGCTTGTATACCGCTCTATCTTATTTAGCCTCTAGGAGTAAAAGCTATTATAAGGATACAGCTGAGCAATCACGCAAAGAAGTATAATTATAACAAAGGCGCCATCAATTCTATGCTTGCCAGAGCTGCTTCTAAGTCTCCCCTCGTATTTGGCCTTAAGGTTTCCAGGACACAAACAAACTTAAGCAGACTAGAGTAGACATAATTGACAGATGCCCACCTAAGTGGCTCATCTGTGTGACAGCAATCATGGCATCCCTCCCCACTGTACTAGCCAACATTAAAAAAGGAAAAAAAAAGTCATAAAACAAACTGATCAAATATTATGTCAAATAGAACATGTAATATACACTAAAAGGATTTTTTAATTTGATATTTTACAGAGAACTTAACTACCAGAGCTTAGGAGTAAGAAAGCAGGATAGACATCTTCTCAATGCATGTTCTCTAAATCTGCTGAAGCTTTATTTAGGATAGTTAGCAGGATGTTCTCTCTCTATCATGGGTTAGAAGTCTTGGAAAAAAGCTCTGTTCCTAACAGTATAGTTTGACAGGTATCTGTAGGAGTTTAGAGTACTTTAAAAATTAGTATCCACTGGAAGACATTCCGAGGAAAGTAGAATTTCGGAGCTGTAAAAAGGTGGAGTGGGAGTGATGCTCAAGTTGCAAGGCGATCACACAGAGACCACCAGAGAGTAGTTAGGTGGGTAATTACTTACAATAACTTATAGCTGACATCCTATTTCTTTTTTTTTTTTAAGATTTTATTTATTTATTTGACAGAGAGAGATCACAAGTAGGCAGAGAGGCAGGCAGAGAGAGAGAGAGAGGGAAGCAGGCTCCCTGCTGAGCAGAGAGCCAGATGTGGGACTCGATCCCAGGACCCTGAGATCATGACCTGAGCTGAAGGCAGCAGCTTAACCCACTGAGCCACCCAGGCGCCCCCATCCTATTTCTTAACAATTGTCCTTCACCCGTAAGAACTCCGCTATTTCTGTGGGATTTGCAATCAAACAGGTCTTGGAACTGTTGGATGCCACTATTTTAAGGAAAACTTGAAGAGTTTATAGAAAGAATGATGTAAAAAGATCAGAAAGGGGGCTTTTGAGTCATGAGTAAACCATGCACAACCAAAATACAAGTCAGTGCCAATCCAAAATCCCTCTGTTCTTCCACACTTCCCAACTTTCTCTTGCAGTTAGATTGGGGTCCAATACCTGGGGTCTGGCCAATGAAATGAACAGGCACAAGTAACAAAAGCCATTTTAGGCCCGACCCTTAAAAATACTGCATGAAATCCTCCGGGCTTCTCTTCTCACACTACCGTGACCTTGGAGGCTGCAAGTTACAAAGAGTGAAGTTAGATGTCCAAAAAAGATGTTTTTATTGTATTAAGCCACGAAGATCATGGGCTAATTTGTACTGCAACACAACCAAGCCTACTGTGACTACTAGAGATCCCAGCATTGGAGGAGAAAAATGGTAGCCTCGAGGCAATGTCACAGCATCAAAGCTAACAACTGATAAGTCCATTTCAGGGGAATTGTTTTACTGTCCCTTGAGATTTGGGGAAACTTTCTACGAGATACATCAATCATTTTAAAGAAATCAATTTCCAGGTTTTCAACTTCCATACATCTTCTTGCCTAAAATTAATCAGCCTACAACTAAGCCTTCTTTCACAACCCTTCTGCCCACTAGGCTAAAGAAAAGTATATTCCCTACACATCTCAGATCTTACTCTCACTTTAGTTATTATAAAATGTATTTTAAGCAATAAACATTTTTAAATATCAACTTATATGCAAGGGATTGTTTTTTCAGTCCTTTAGGAGTTGGACCACTACTATAGATTGGTATGTGGAAAGGTGGAACACTACCAATTTATAGACCACGTAAATCAATTTAGAGTTATAGAATTTATAACCAGAAGTCAGAAAGCCAGAGGAAAAAAAAAGTCAATGTTCAGGACTCATTAATGGGCCATCCTGAAGTTAACTACTCAGATGATCAAAGTGGCTGAACCAGGAACTAGTGGAGCAAATGATAGTTACTAACTATTGAAAATGAGTGCTCACAAACCCCAGGGGCTCCTTGAACTCAACGTTGGTGGTGTGGCTGTCCTCTGCGAGAAGACTAACCAAATATAAGTTCTTTGCACAAATTAGAAAAAGGCATCTCCTTCTAGAGAACTGGCAAAACAGGGCTCCTCTAGGTTGTTGATGAAACACTATCATTATGTGTTGATGGTGTTGAGGAAAATTGTCATTTAATCACAGCAAAGAAAAAAATGTGTATGCAAGGAGTCGGGGGACGTTGCAGTGTTAGACTGTGAATAGGATGAGCTCTCGTTTAACACACAAAAAAGGTATTGATTCCTATTTTACAAAACACTGCAAATATTTAACTAAGAGGAATAGAGGGGAAGGGAAGGCAAAGGAAGGCACAGCCTGGAGAAAGTGTGTGGGGTGGACATACATGTGAAAAAGAATATGTTTTACAATTGGATTTGTTTTTCGTTTTTTAAATATTTTATTTATTTATTTGACAGACAGAGATCACAAGTAGGCAGAGAGGCAGGCAGAGAGAGGGGGAAGCAGGCCCCCTGCCAAGCAGGAAGCCCGATATGGGGCTTGATCCCAGGACCCTGGGACCATGACCTGAGCCGAAGGCAGAGGCTTTAACCCACTGAGCCACCCAGGGGCCCCTGATTTGTTTTAACAGCTTCCAGTGGGTAATTCTGAAGGGCAGAAGAAAGGTCTAGAGAGAATTTAGAGTGCTTCCATGTGAGGATCTATGAAACCCTCCCAGAAACTTCTCTTCAAGTAGTAGGGATAAAAATTATTCTTCAAGACTTTAGTTTTGGGGAATGGATAAGGGAAAGCAAAGAGCATGTTTGCAAGTACAGAGGCAGGCCTAGCATGTGTTCATGTTACAAATTCTTCAATACTGTTAATACCAAATATCAAATTGTGCATATATACTGGCACCAGCAGTATACGAAAATGGTATACATTCTCCATTATCTTCCATGACCCTGGATATGATCTCTTGGTTTTGTGGGATTTTTTTTTTACTTGTTTGTTGTAAATTTGACAGTTAAAAATTTGCATGCCACTGTCATTTTAATTTGCATTTAATGACTTCTGAAATCAAATTCTGAAAGTTTTTCATATTTGCTCTTATAAATTACTCTCTTCTTCTTCTCTTATAAATTATTCTTATAAATTCTCTTGTAAATTATCTTGCCCCATATTGCTAAGCCGCATTTATCTTATTACTGATTTGTATGGATTCTTTCTGGAGAAAGAATATTAACTTTTTATCATTCACATTTTGTGAAAATAACTTTTCCCTATCTCTTGTTTGCCTTCTGACTTATATTGGAATTTCGCTTTCAAAAAAATCATTTTACTTTCCGCCTCTGGTACTGTATCAGGATTCCTCAAGATTACCCACAATTCCAGGGTGCCTGGGTGGCTCAGTGGGTTAAGCCTCTGCCTTTGGCTCCGGTCATGATCCCAGGGTCCTGAGATCAAGCCCCGCATCGGGCTCTGTGCTCAGTGGAGAGCCTGCTTCCCTCTCTCTCTGCCTGCCTCTCTGCCTACTTGTGATCTCTGTCTGTCAAATAAATAAATAAATCTTAAAAAAAAGAAAGAAAGAAAGAAAGAAAAGAAAAGACTACCCACAATTCCAGGTTACCTGAGTGGCTCATCTTAAGCGTCTGCCTTCAGGCCAAGATCTCAGAGTCCTGAGATAGAGCCCAGCATCAAGGCTCCCTGCTCAGTGGCAGCCTGCTTTCTCCCTCTCCCACTACCCCTGCTTATGTTCCCTCTCTCTCGCTGTATCTCTGTCAAATAAATAAATAAAATCTTTAAAAATTAAAGAAATTTAAAATTTAAAAAAAAAGACTACCTACACTTCCAGGGATTTGTTAAAAGGATTCACAGGACTCAGCATACAGTTGTATTTGTGACTAAGGTTTATTGCAGCAAAATGATATATGACAGGATCAGCAACAGAAAAAGACAGGTAGGGTCTAGAAAAATCCATGTACAGGCTTCTTATGTTCTCTTCCTTCTGTGGAGGGCCACATCGAGCAGCTTTTTTCTCCAGAAACAAACAAACAAAAAGGCAACAAGTCCAATGCTTCTGCTCAGGGAAATCTTATTACAAACTCAGAATCTAAGGTTTTCACTGAGTGCTATTCACATAGATATGCTCTGCTTCCCAGTCTTTCCAGACTCAGAGGAAAAGTAGGTTCACCATAAATCACAAGGATTGTACAAACTATCTAGCCACCCTTATTAATTAGGAAGCAGTTCAAGTCCCAAGTTTCCAGATGCCATCCAAGGGCTAAACTTCTAAGATGCTCCTTCTAAAGACAGCAGCTTCAGGGCTGCCAGGGTGGCTTAGTCAGTTAAGTGTCCAACTCTTGATTTCGGCTCAGGTCATGATCTCAGAGAGCTAAGATTTAGCCCTGCATCAAGCTCCAAGATGGGCCTGGAGACTGCTTGAGACTCTCTCTCTCCCTCTATCCTTCCCACTTTCTCTCTCAAAAAATAAATATGTTAACTCTTCTGCACAGGTACAATGTTTTCACAAACCTAGATCACCTAAATGCTCATGTATAGGTGGGTTTCCCATTTAAAAAGCTTCTATTTTATTTAAAGACTTATTTTTTTCTATTTAAATATTAAAAGTTGCTTCTTGGATAGCAATTAATATTTTTTCTTGCTTTCTATTTTCTTAACACTTCAGGTTACCTACAAAATGTCTGTATTTTTATAATTGGAAAAGTACAAATATACAACTTCCGGTGAAAATAAAATTTTATTTTTTAATTTCAAAATAAAAATTTGTGTCTCAAAAACAATAATTATACTCTTACATTCTCCTTCATATTGAAGTATTCTGTCTACAATTTTATTCACAATGAAAATTTTTATAAGCGTGAGTTAATGCTTCAACACCTGTGTTACACCTGAGTAAAGAATATTTGTCTACAGAGCATCCGCCTTCAGCTCAGGTTATGATCCTGGGATCCTGGGATCCTGGGATCAAGCCCCTATGTCGGGCTCCCTGCTCAGTGGGGAGACTGCTTCTCTGTCTCCTGCTCCCCTTGCTTGGGCTCACTCTGGCTCTGTTAAAAAAAATAAAATCTTTAAAAATATATATTTAAGGGCCCCCTGGGTGGCTCAGTTGTTAAGTGTCTGCCTACGGCTCAGGTCATAATCCCAGGGTCCTGGGATAAACCTCACACCCTGCTCCCTGCTAATTAGCAGGGGGCTTGCTTCTCCCTCTCCCAATCCCCCTGCTTACGTTCCCTCTCTCACTGTCTCTCTCTCTCTGTGTCAAATAAATAATTATTTAAAATATATATGTATTTTTTTAAAAGAATATTAGCCTACAAATAAGTAATCATGTAAAAAAAACAGTTCACCAGTGCGTGACTACCACAGACCATGCATACATGCTTAGAGTTGAAAAGAAGATGATCATCAGTGAAGTTTGGCTCTCAGAGACTCCTGAGAACAAGTTGCTTCTAATACTTGCTTTATCATTGAAAATATTATGTAGGTGATAGTTAAGTGATCCACTGTGTTCAGTATAGACCTAACCCTATAAATGACTGAATTAATCACATCCCAGAGATACACTGATGTTTTTACTACTAGAAGTCTTTAACATGAAACAGCTAACAGGACCTCTATAAGAAAAATTGAAATAATCTGAAAGTTTCAGGAAATACCAAGGTAAATATTATATTCTAAGTACACATATACATATAAATTATTAAATATACTCTCCTATAAAACAAAATGTCTTATATCAAAACATGTTTTTAATATTTACATGTATGCATTTTTTAGCCTGAGAGTAAACACAAGGTTCTGGAGTAGAGATCAGAGTTATTCTTACCTACACCAAAAAATGTATACCACTTTTCCCACACCTAATATGTCACAGGCATCCTATAGCGAGCCAGTTGGTTAGGCCTGTATATACAGGGGTTGAATCATAGGGAAGGGCCCCAAAACTATCATAGCTGCCCAAACGCTACTTTCCCAGAGAAAGGCAGAAAAAAAAGCTAATCTTCCTAATGGAAGCAAATTCTCCTTAGAAGAGAGAAGGTCTCAGAGTTCTTACCCTTTGGAATGTAAATAAATGTCTCTTGAGGGAAGATTAACTTCACAGGGTTTACAATCTCAATCTTGAATGTGTCTCAGGCTCTGAGTTTTATAACCCTTTGAAAGAAGAAACAAACTTCCTGGGCATTCTCTAACAATCTAATCTCTTAACAATCTTTTAACTTCTAAGTCTGCCCTTTAACCCAAGTTCTAGTTTTCTTGGCTTACAAAGCTGTGACCATACAGAAACATGAAAATATACACTTCGTGATTAATACACAGTAAAATGAACCAAAACATTTATATTTGCAGCCCTTGTCAATATTTGACACCTCCTAAAATATTTGACACCATTTCTGGAGAGCCCTAGGGAATTCCTCAGAGTTGCCCCAGAAGCCTCTTTTGAGGGGGGCATTTAGAAGTGCAGAGTGAGCAGAACTCTGAAACCCCAATTCCTGCTTCAAATACATCCCATCTTGCTCTCAAATTTTGGGCTTCCAATAATGTTCTTTGAAGATAAGGCGCTCTCGGGGCGCCTGGATGGCTCAGTGGGTTAAGCCGCTGCTTTCAGCTCAGGTCATGATCTCAGAGTCCTGGGATTGAGTCCCGCATCGGGCTCTCTGCTCAGCAGGGAGCCTGCTTCCCTCTCTCTCTCTCTCTGCCTGCCTCTCCATCTACTTGTGATTTCTCTCTGTCAAATAAATAAATAAAATCTTTAAAAAAAAAAAAAAAGATAAGGCGCTCTCTCTCTCTCTCTCCCTCTCTCTCTCTCTCTCTATATATATTTGAAATCCCCTTGGCAGGGGTGGTATCCACCAAAAACTCCTGGGCAACCTAAATAAAAATCCTGTCTTATAAAAACACACATGGTTTCATTTATGTCTACACTTAAATTTTCTTGATGTGGTGCTCTTATTTGCATTAATGTGAAACCTAATGAAACACAGAACACCACAAAGTTAATCAATTATTTCTGGGGCTCCAGATATAGTTCACAGGTACTCAGAAAGTTCCTGATGTTCTGCTTGTTGATGTCCTATGTATACAATGCCACTTGAAAAAAAGTACCTAAACACTAGTAGTGTCTTCCATGAAAGCACTGTCCTATGCAGTATCCTGTTTTCTATTACTGATCCTCCCTAAACAGTGCTGTAATTCTCTTTCGGGAGAGAACCAAAACCTCTGTTGCTCACAAAAATAAGAGGTGCCCTTTTCATGGGACTCAGAGATCAAGGAGCAGCCACTGTACTCTCATATCCACCACCCCAGTTCCTCACTTTTCTACTTCCAGGTAACCCAACATAAAACTTCCTCCCCCTCCCTTCACCTCTCTTCCCCTGCACTCACCACCATACAAAAAGACTGAATACAAATAGATGCCTCAGACCCACCAGTTCAGGCACCCAGATTGCAATTCCCACACTGACACATGGGAAGATTCTAGAGACATTTATAAAAATTCAATATTAAGGTTATACGTGCTAGTCCCTAAATCTAAAATAATACACTATACAGCACTTCCAAAATTTTACAGTGTTTCTCTACTGCACTTTTTTAAAGATTTTATTTATTTGAGAGAGAGAAAGCAGAAGCAGGAGGAGCAGCAAAAGGAGAGGGAGAAGCAGGCTCCCCACTGAACAGGGAGCTTGATGGCAGGTTTGATTCTAGGACCTTGGAATCATGACCTGACCCTAAGGCAGATGCTTAACTGACTGAGCCACCCAGACGCCTCTAACTATTGCATTTTCCAAAGGTTAGACTGGGTGGCTCAGTCGACTGGGCATCTGTCTTCAGTTCAGGTCACGATCCCAGGGTCCTGGATGGCGCCCTGTGTCCCAGGCTTCCTGATCAGTAGGGAGTCTGTTGCTCCCTCTGACCCTCCCCCCAGCTCAGGCTTCTGGTAGCGCCCACACAGACACGCGTGCAATCCCTCTCTCTCAAATAAATAAATAAAAATCTTAAAAAAAAAAAAAAAAAAAGAAAAGAAAAAGGACAGACTTATTGTCAATTCATATATCTTTACTTAAGGGAAAAAAAAAATCTCCTGGGATTCAAGAAACCTGAGTGCTCATTGCACCTCTGCTTGTTGTGTGAACTTAAGCTAGTAACTTAACTTCTTTTGGCCTGGTTCTCATCTCTAAAAGGGCAAATTGCCTATTCTCAGAAGTGATCCAAGTGGGATTCGGAGTTTTCATATAATTATTAACTCTCCTGGGACGCCTGGGAGGCTAAGACGGTTGGCGTCTTACTTGGCTCAGGCCTTGATCTCAGAGTCCTGGGATAGAGCCCTGCACCAGGCTCCCTGATCAGTGGGGAATTTGCTTCTCCCTCTGACCCTCCACCACGGTCTTATTTTCTCTCTCTCACTCTCTCTCTCAAATAAATAAAATCTTAAAAAAAAAAAAAAAAAGAATTAACTCTCAACACTTCTATATCCCTGCAAACCTGATGAAGGGTACACTGTTATGTATAATCTACCTGTCAAAAATTCTGACTGTACTTCTTTCCTTCCCCCATTTCTAATGGAAGTTCCCATGTGTAGAAGACAGCAAGATCAGTACAGGAAAGAACATTCTAGAAGTGTAGGCCAAGTAAAAAGACAACATTCCGTATTTTAATCAATTCTGCAAATCAATTGCCAGTTACAAAAAAAAAAATTAACAAAAGTAATTTTGGTCCCCATCGCCTTCATTTTTCACCTCTACCCAAAAAAGATTGGTTGGTGATATGAAAGGTAAGACAAGAGAAAATCACTGAACCATAATGATGTGACCGACCCCATGGTTCATTCGATCAATATTTGAGTGCCCAACTACCTGGCATTAAGCTAAGCACCAAGACAACGCCCAAAGGCTAAATTTTGGGGCGATACAGAGAAATAAACACTGAAGTGGATCATCTGGGGTCCTCACGCCCTACGCGCTTCACGAAGCCTTCCTTGAAGGCATTATCCTGACTTGATGGATTCTACAACTGCGTCGACAGGAGAACTGAGGTGAACAGAATTCCCTCAGAATAACCGAAAGCCATTGGTGTCTCCGCTCCCCGAGGAGGATCCAAGCTGAGAACACATCGCACTTCAGCTGGCCTTGTCCCCAAGCACGTGTCACACGACAGCGAGAAGCGGCTCTCCGCCACCCACCGGACTGTGATCTCAGGAGTCCCAAAGCTCTTCAGGATTCTGTTTCCCACAAGCTGATTCCACGAGTCACACGGGACCATCGTCCCCAAGCTCCGAGGGAGTCCACAAAGTGCTATAAAACGGCCATAACTTTAAATCGCAGCCCTAAATAAAGTTCTGGGACAGGTGTCTGGTACCACAGCGTGTCTTATTAGACATCAGGTGTCATGCTTGGATTAGCACGTGTGTCTCTAACCGAAAGTCTGCGAAACAGTCAGGATTTCAGAGCTTCGGTCAAAGTGTGCTCTTCGGGAATCAGCGTCCGCGCGCCGGAGCTCCCCCCCACCCCGCTCCCCCGCTCCGAGTAACGAGAACAGGGAAGGAGTCGAGTCCGGCAGGAGTTCCCTCGGCCTCTCCCCCGTCCCGCAGAGCTGTGCTCGGAAGTCCGCTCTGCAATGCGGCCGGGGCACCTTCTCAGAGTGTGTTGAACTCGGGACATGAGGCAGGGCAGGGGGAAGGGGCCGAGGCGAGCCCAGGACGACCGCGCTGGGGCGCGAGCTCTCCGCCCCCGACCCGGACGCCGAGCAGGGTGACCCCGGGGCGGCCGAGGTGCGGGGCCAGGCACACCGCGGGGTCACCGAGCGAGGGCCCCGAGAGGCGGGAAAGGCCACAGGGTGGGCTGTGGGGGCAGGAGACGCTACGGGACAGCGCGGGTGCTCGCCCCACGGCGCCGCCGGAGGGGGAGACCGCGGCCGGAGTCCCCTTCGCCGCCCGGACCGCGTCTCGGAGGGTACCTGACTGCGGGCGGCCGGTCCACAAACCCCTCCCGCGGCCCGGGCCGAAGAGAAGGCGGGTTCTCCGCAGAGCCGCGACCCTCGCCAGCGTCGCCAGCATCGCGCGCCTCTCAGATAGCCTAGTCCCGGCGTGAGGAGAGAGTGCAGCGCGCGCCGCCCGCGGCCCGCCGCCACAGGGGGCGCCCGAGAGCAAACCAGGCCCCACCCTCCCGCCTAGTGGGCGGGGCCTCGCCGGGCAGTGCTTGCGCGTTTAGTGCTTTCCGGGCGGCTGCTTCCAGTTCGTCCTGTGGTTCGGTTAGTCGGTCCCGAGCAGGCGGCGCAAGACCATAAATGCCTTTATTTGCTGCAGCCGCGTTCGGCTTTTGTCCTTTTTCTTTCTCTTGCCTTTATTTAAATCTGCTTGATCTCTGCCCAATTCAGTAACCCACTTCTACCGTGCGCCTGCCAGAACCTTTGTGATGCCGGAACCAATATGCTGTGCCTCGATGGCGGCCGGAGGACTGTTTTGGCCAGGACCACCAAGTCTGTGAGAAGGGTTGGTCGGGACAGTTCCGGCGGGAGAAGGCGGCGGTGAGGTCCTCGTCTTCGTCTCCTGAGATGCACCGACAGAGTTTTCGACCCCCGACTCCTCCCTACCCCGGCGCGGGTGTAGGAGGTTGGGGTAGCGGGAGCAGCTTCCGGGGTACCCCGGGCGGAGGCGGACCGCGGCCGCCCTCCCCTCGGGACGGGTACGGGAGTCCGCACCACACGCCGCCGTACGGGCCCCGGTCTAGGCCCTACGGGAGCAGCCACTCTCCGCGACACGGCGGCAGCTTCCCGGGGGGCCGATTCGGGTCTCCGTCCCCTGGCGGCTACCCTGGCTCCTACTCCAAGTCCCCCGCGGGGTCCCAGCAGCAATTCGGCTACTCCCCAGGGCAGCAGCAGACCCACCCCCAGGTAATAATAGCCAGCGTTTGCCGAGCTCTTACTGTATGGCAGGCATGGTACTAATAATAATCCCTTTACACGGGTTATTTTGTCTGATCCTCTATGAGGTGAGATACTATTGTTGGCCCTGTTTTGCAGATGAGTAAACTGAGGCTGAGAGAGAAGTTAAGTAACTTACTGTAGGTGAGCGTAGGCAGCAGAGCACTTGCGGTTTCTCGAGCCCGCGCGCTTTGGACTAGGACACCGCGGTGCCTGCGCACACTTCCCTGACTCCTGTCCTTGCCAGAGATCGTGCCGGTTCGCCGGGGTAAATTCCCTCCGACGGGTAGAACGAATGACCTCCCAGCGTAGAGCTCTCTGGGTTGTAGGGTTAGAGACTGGTGCCGGTTTCCCACTACTGGCCCACTGTTTTGGCGTGGGCGGGTGGGGGGAGGGGAGCTTCGGACTACACCGGCTTCTGCTCCAGGTCTTCTAGGGAAAAATCGGTGCTTTTTGGAAGTTTCCCGTTACTCTCCGTGAACACAGGAGGCCGAGGGAGTGTTTCCGGTGTGCCTAGGATTCGTGTGATTTAAAACTTAAACGGTTTTCTGCTTTCCATTGTGCTAAACCAACCCCACCCCTTTTGAGTCTGGAGCTAAGTAGATAAAATTGCATAGGATGGAATTTGGAAGCCGCAGGGTTGAAGCACCGTTCGTTATTTCATCACCAGTTCTGCAGAGTTGCTACATTAGAAATCAGAAAGTATTTGAGCTTTCAAAATGGAATTATTAATAAACGAGTATGTCAAATTGGCTTAAATACTTTTACAAACAAAAACACTAGATTAAAAGAAGAATGGACTTTGCAGTTGAACATGCTTGGGTTCAAAATAACTTTTAACTAGCAGTGTGATCCCCACTAGCTTTAAAAAAAAAAAAGTGCCAATTATCTCTACAAAACATTTTTTTAACTGATGATTTTTTTTCTAAAGGGTTCTCCAAGGACATCTACACCATTTGGATCAGGGCGTGGTAGAGAAAAAAGAATGTCTAATGAGTTGGAAAATTATTTCAAGCCTTCAATGCTTGAAGACCCTTGGGCTGGCCTAGAACCAATATCTGTAGTGGATATTAACCAGCAATACAGCAATACTCAAACATTCACAGGCAAAAAAGGAAGATACTTTTGTTAACATTTCTGAAATTCACCCGGAAGCTTCATGTGTCAGGAACATCTTGGACAAAACTTTTACTCCTGTAATTAAGTTGAACCCTAAGATGGTGACTTTGAATAATTAGTTCAGTCTTCTTGGTATTTTTCATCTTATCAAGTATTGTTGAGATTAGAGAAGACATACAGTAGAGTAATTTGCAATATTTAGCTCTTTGGAAGTGCCTACCACATTTTAGAAGATTCACAGTTTCCAAATATTTAACGTTCATGGTTATATAATGGACATTTGTCTTTCAGTGGTTTTCCAATGTTTTAAAATAAAACATTTCATCTTTCTAGATATATTGTGGTTTTGTCATATGCTAAAGAAGTAGAATTATTAAAATATTGCCTGTAATCACTTGCTTAGCATTCATAGGTAAATATTTTGCATACTACTTTTGAAAATGAAATAAACCATCCTTAGAGATACAGACAGTTATATATTTGTTCACAGGGAAAGAGGGTGAATGAAGAGAACAGAAAAGAATTCTATTCATATTTATTATAACCATTGTTCTTTGTGCATATTTTATGTAATGCTTTTGTAAATGCATTGAAACTTGAAAGTCACAGAAACCCACTTAAAGGGTATTTATACTTTTTATATTCATTTAACTGGAAAAGGCAATGATAGATCATAGCTAGGTTAAAGTGTTCTGTATCTGAATTTCTTAACATCTCTCAATATTTTGGAGTTATTTTCTCTTGGGCCAAGGAAGATGGGTACCAGCATTCTGAAATCACTTCCTTTGTGAAGAGAACATCTCCCAACACTGTCCATCCCAAGAAAGACCGATTTGTCCTACCTGGATCATGTTTCTGTGTTCCTGAACCAATAATGGCCCAAGCAATGAGGCCTAATTAGCTTGAGCTATGAACTATGTCTCCCCTATAATGAGACAGGGCTCCACTAGGCCTGCGTGGATTAGAAAAGTGGTTTTCCAAAGGAAGGGATGCTACACATGTATACCTGAATTAACTATTTCTTCCCAAATATTTTAACAAAACTAAGTCTTCTAACGTTCGGGCTTTTTAGATATTTTGATATCACAACATGATGAAGATAAAGCTAGTTAAAATTCTCTTTAAACATTCCCAAAAAGAAACATCTAAAAATGAAATGGTCACACAACCTGTTTGAGCCATACTCAGTTTCTTACCTCTTGGGTCTCAGAGGCAAAGAAGAAAAGCAGAGGGAAAGAGTTTAGACTAATAGAAGCTCCACAACAGCCAGGACTATTTGTACCAATTAAAAGCTGGATGAGTTATTTAACTTCTCTATGCCTCAATTTTTTCATATGTAAAATGAAAATAGTACCCATGTCATAGAGGTGTTGTGTTTGAGGATTAAAAGGGTTTATATGTGTGCAACTCTTAGGCCAGAGCCTGGCACATAGTAAGCACTCAATAAATGGTAGCTATTACTTTCTCATTCACCCCTATAAAGCCTCAGCTGCTAGAATGATGTCTGGGGAAATAGTAGGTGCTTAATAAATATTTGGTGAATGAATGCAAGCATTCTGAGTATAACTACTGTATTGCTCTGCCTTGTCTCCTGTTATAAAAGGAATAGTAAATTAGTAATTTTCCCCAGTATTTTAAAGGAAATGTCTTTATTCTCTAACGTCTTTCCCAGATGATTTGAGGTCATGAAGTGTGATGAAAATTAGAGCAAATGGAATACTTTTGTAAACCTTTTAATGAATTTTAGAGGTAAGAAATACTATCTTTAGGAAGTAGCATTTGGAAATAATTATTAAACCACCTCTTAGAGATCACTGGCTTATTGGCAAAGATGAAAAAGGAAGTGAGAAAGGATTTTGTGCCATTGTATTCATTGTATTCATAGTGTATTTGGAAGATATACAAATTGTAACAGTTCTAATGGTTTACGTGCATTTTATTTCACTGTAAGTATAATATTAAATATTTAGTTAAATGTAAAATTTCTTTTTTGCTAAGTCACCAACATCCACTTCAGAGCCGAGCTTTTCTGACTTTGCTGAGAGAAACTTTTGACCTCAGGAAAGGTGCATTACTGTTTGGCTCTAGTTGGTAGTGTATTCAGTTAACAAAATTCTTGCGACATTGTTAATTTGGTTTGTTTCTATTATTAGTCTATCTTTGTTTAGCTGAATCAAAGAATTGATCATTCTTTAAAATGAAAAATAATTGTTTTTTAGTGTTCCAAAATACACGTTTACCTCCATAGAAATGCTATATAACTTAGAAAATTTTTCGGCTAAGTATGCATCTTAAATATTCAGGTAACTCAAGAACGGAAGTTGCGTCTTCAGACAAAGGTATGTGTACTTCTGGGAGTCTTCAACCTTCTAAGGGAAATGTAGGCATAGAAAACATTCCAGATCCCCAGTTCCCATATATGTATACTCTTTGTTAAAATGATCTGTCTAAAGAACATTTCCATGTTCAATGGATTATGCCAGTTCTCTTTACCTTCTGTGTTTTCACTGTCACCCTCTCCCACTTTACATAATAAAACTATGGCAAGCATGTGTATTATAATAACCCTAACAATATTTCAGGTCCCACATAGCCTTATAGAACCTTGCACTACCCCATCACCATCAAGATGTGGAGTTACAGCCCTTCCCTTTCAACCTGCTCCAGACAGACCTTTCTGACTGCCCAATTTAAGAAAGTATGGTAGAAGTTAGTTTTCATTATTAGTGAAGTGTGGTCATAGAAATGGGTTTATTGGCCCATGTGGAGATGTTCAGAATTCAGATGTGTTGTCAAGTAGGAAATAGTATATAATGACAGTTTTTGTTTAATGGCCTTGACTTTTTTGTTTCCTGACTTCAAAAAACCATTTTTCCTGTGGGTGAATCATGTGAAAGTAAAGCAGAGAACAAGAACATAACATGAAGGTAAAGTTACCTTATTTTAAGGCAACAAATAATTAGATTATTTGCCTCATCTATTTTAGAATATTCAAAATGGGTGCAAAGCATGATAGGTTTGGGTGAATGCTGTTAAGCAAGCTATTTTCACCATTCTCCATAATAGTAAAGAGCCTGATAAATATGTCTCAAACCTGTCTCAGTAGCATAATTAGCATGGTTTCAAGGAGGAAGAAGTAAGAAGTTCCATGTTTATTTCTGATATGCTAATACTAGATTTTCCAGTGAAAAGATCCCATATCAAAGGTAAGTTCATGATGGTATATTTTTCAGATTCTTAGGAGAAACATTTTTATTAACCTTTGCCAGTTCATTATCATATTCTGTAAATCCATATTAATCTTTTACCTAGCTCAGCTGTCTTCTTTATTTCCTATTTATTCATTCTTAACATGTATTTAGGTTTAAGTTAACAAACTTTTTTTTTAAAGATTTTCTTTATTTGACAGAGATCACAAGTAGAGAGGCAGTCAAGAGAGTGAGGGAGAAGCAGGTTCCCCACTGAGCAGAGAGCCCGATGCAGGGCTTGATCCCAGGACCCTGGGATCATGACGTGAGCCAAAGGCAGAGGCTTTAACCTGCTGAGCCACCCAGGCGTCCCCCATGTTAAGATAAACATATCTTAACAGGTTTTGTTGTAAGTAAGACATCTAATAGTCCTCATTATACCTTGCATGTTTCCAGAACTTGCTAGTGATTCATTATCTTTTTTGCTCCTAATTTCCATGATCTAATTTTTCATCTAATCTAAGACACTATTGTATGACTCACTATTACATACCACTTAGTAAAAACACTGCCCAGTAAATTATGATATGCCATCAATTTTTTTTTTTTAGATTTTTTTTATTTATGTATTTGACCGACAGAGATCACAAGTAGGCAGAGAGGCAGGCAGAGAGAGGGGGAAGCAAGCTCCCTGCTGAGCAGAGAGCCCGTCGTGGGGCTCGATCCCAGGATCCCGAGATCATGACCCTAGCTGAAGGCAGAGGCTCAACCCACTGAGCCACCCAGGCGCCCCTATGCCATCAATTTAAGATGCATCCCAATTTCAAAAATGTTCAGATGTGTGTCTTAGTTTGATAAGATACTGCAAACAAAAATCATAAAAGCAGAACATAAACTCAGGTGTAGGTAAATGGAATAAATATTCCCAAAATATGTACTGGGACATTGTGCATTTAATTTTGGAAAACAAGTTTAGTTATAATTAATTCTTCCTTTTCAGATATTTATATACATCCTAATTTCTATTAAAAAACATGATTGTTTTTCAGACGTAAAATTTCTAATCTATATAGAGTTATCCTCAAGAAATCTATGCTATTTCCAGTTTTGTAGAGGGTGTTTTTTACTCAGTTGTGTCTTAATTTTATGCTCTATCAGCTAGATGAGTAAGTGAAAAAGTTACAGATAAGTCTTACTAAACATCTTTCGTTAACTTTCCAAAGAATTAAGAAGGAGAATGGCTTGAACAACAAGGTCTTTAGTCAGAGTGTTTTTCAATTTTTTGCTTTCAAAATTGAAGAAACCTCAATCAGATTGTCAATTAAAATTATTAAAAATAATTTGATGACAGCTCAGTTTATAATTTTGGCATATAACTTAAAAGGAGTCCAGGAATTGAGTAGCATCACTATAACAATTCTTTCTGTCCCTTTTTACATGTGTTTTCTCCACATTTATACCTCAACATAAAAAGTAATAAAATTGATGTCTTATTCTAGCAATGGCTAGAATTTATCCATGAGTATGAGAAAATGCAGCACCATCCATCTCATTGAGAAACATTTCCAATAAAACTTGTTTTGTGTTTTTAATTTATAAAAATTAATATATTTTTTATTGTTTGAATAATAATAATCCGCACAATGTTCAACACTTGGAGCTTTATAGTTGTTGGATATGTATTTCATGTATTTTGGGACAGATGTATAATAGAGTATCAGTAAAAAACTTTGAAGCAATACATTATTGCAATGAGATAAAATTACATAGGAGACTACAATGGAGATACAAATGGGGAATAAAATTTCTGTTAACTGTTTTAAGGAGTGATAGTGAATATCAAATTGCTGTGATTTATTGATTCTGCTGGATATCTTTGTAATGTACTAAATTTAGCTTAAAATTTCAGTATTACAGAAACTTCCTTTACAGTTTTTAAGATTAGGTAAAAATATTTTTATATTGACTTGACCATGTAGAAGAGGGTATATTACTTTTCAAAATATTTTAGAGAATATTTGACCAAAAATTTTAAAGGTCTCCAGCAGAGAAGGAAGAAAGGAAATACAATACAGTAAACTATAAATCCAAAAGAAATCAGAGAAGGAAGAAAAAATAAAACTGACAGTCCTAAGGAAATCTATCACAATGAATCTAAGAAATATAAAAATTCATTTTAAAGAAACATCAGATTGGATTAGGAAAATGGAATCCATCTATTTGCTTGTTTTACAAAGATACATCTAAAATTAAGAGTTAGAAGGGCCTCTGGGTGACTGTCACTTAACCGACTCAGGGTTTTGGCTCAGGTCATGATCTCAGGGTCGTGAGATCAAGCTACCACATCACACTCCATGCTGGCATGGATCCTGCTTAAGATTCTATCCCTCCCCTCAAATGTGCGCTCTCGCTCTCTCTCTCTCTCTCTCAAAAAAGAAAAAAAAAAGTAAAATGAAAGATCATAAAATGAAGGGTTATAAAAAGATTCAAATTCACAGTGGGAATTCAGCACAGCTCTACCAAGCATGGATATAGCAAGCAGATGTGGAATTTGTAAGGATAGAGAAATGGTGCACAAAACAGAGATTGTAGATATTATATGTATATTTTTTCAAGTACACACAGCATATAATAACTTCTATAAATGCTCTAAATCACCAAGTCTGCAAATTTCAAAGATTCAATTGATATCCAGACCATGTTTTCTGACCAAAATGTAAAGTTTTTAAGCTTTCATTGAGCACAGTTAGTTAGGAATTTGTCATTTTTTATTTTGTAGTCATATGGCAAAGAAAAAACAGGTTTTTCATGATTGTTAGACAAATGAGCACTCTGGGTTCTAACCCTAACTATAAAAAATTTTCAGTTGACACTATCCTAGAAAATTTTTTTCAAATTTAGGAATCAATGAATGAACATACATTTCTAAGGACAAAAGGAAATACATCATCTAGTTAGTCATCCAAAAGAAAGAACTTCATCACACAATACTATGTCATAAGAACACCTCTTGGGTTTGTTTATCAAAATTTATATGATGAGTTTGTGAGACAAACTTTAAAGGAAGGTGCATATTCAAAGTTGATTGAAATGAAGTAAATGATATAAAAGTGAAAAATCTATTGGACTGACCATTCTAATTGGTGTTTACACATCTAAAAGTGAAAATGTTTTGCAATTATGAAGCACAGAAGATGGCCATCCTCTTCCAAAATGTGACATCAGAGTTTAAACTGTATTGCATTTTGAAGATTCAAGTGTAAGAAGAACCAAAAGGAATACTAATTCAGAGCTCATTAGAGTTATACTTGGAATCTGGCGTCAAGATTTATGCACTGAATATGTTCTAGGCTTTGGGACAATTAAGGAATGTCCATTGGATTCGAGGTACATTACCCAATATCTCATATATTAGTACCATGAAAACCAGGGAAATAAAAACTGGATTTTCTATGTTTATATTTTTATTCTAATTTCTAGTAAAGTTGTATCTCACTGTATATTCTGTACATTTTGCTGACTTAAAATACTTATAAAATTAAAAGGGTCTTTTGGACCCAGATGACAAATGACATTTATCTTTTTTCTGAAGATTAAGATGAAGAAATTACATTGCTACTGATAGAGGGTTTGAGAGTCCCTCAAACATAGTATGACCAAAGCATTTGAAAACAGATGAAATGAGTAATTTTTTAGAAAGGGCCATGATCAAAATTGACTCAAACAGAATGGGAAGCCAGAATAAACCAATAGCGGTGAAAGATACTGAGTTGATAATCATTCTCTCCATGAATGGACAACCAGACTTACCAAGTCTTCATGGGACACATTAATGCCTGTATCATGAAAACTTACTTAAAAAAAAAAAAAAAGGGAGAAGAGAAAGTATCGAACACAGCCTACAATCTTCATAATAACTTGATCTCAGGCCTGGCCAAGGACTATAAATGGAAACTGTAGTCTTTAACTTACGAACATAGTCATTAAAAATCTTAAATAAGGTCACAATTCAGCAATTACGCAACAAGAGAAAAGTGAAGAAAAAACTAAAGGGTGTATGTCAGGATTGCAGTGATGCTTTGGCATCTGAAAATTTGTTTCTGTTACACCTGATTGAAGGAGAAAATCTGTACTAATAACACACTAACGAAGACAAATCATTTCTTAAAATTACACAAAAGTCTTTGAGAAGTGGGAACTCCAAAAGAGACCTGAGGTATGAGAGTTGTAAAGGAAGAGAAACTAATCCTATTGCAGATGACATCTGCATACAACTGCAAGGGAGGCAAACTTCTGAATTAACTGCTCTGAATCCAAGAGCAATATAGAATTACAGCATTACACCAATCAAAGATGACAGGTAAAAATGGCGCCTCCTCTATAGCAAGCTGCAATCAATCTTGTAGGGGGAAACTACAGAGAAAACTGCAAAGCATTTTTGAAGAACTTTTTAGAAAACATGAGTAAATGGAGAGTTTATTCATGGATGGAAAGACAATATTGTAAATTTGTCCATCCTTAAATTATAAATTCAATCCAATAAAAATCTCAATCCTTACAGACCTTGCAAAATGATCCAGATATTTATATGGAAGAGGAAGTGGTCAAGATTCGTCATAATAATGTTGAAAAATGTAAGCAGACTTGCTCTGCCAGATAAAGAAGCTTGTAAATATAATGGCTGGTTGGCGCAGGAATAAAAAGACTAATGACACAAAAAAAGAGATGTCAGAAACACATTTATAGAAACTTGATATATGGTTAAGATAGAATTGGAATTCACTGGGGAAGGGACAGACAAGTGCTAACAAGTCAAAATATTGAGGCTTACAAAAAAGGTAAAAGTGGTTCCTTATGCCACTCAAAAGCAAATTTTAAAGTAGAATGAAGACCCAAATGTGAACAGTAAAAAAAAAAAACAAACAAAACAGAAGAAAACATGGGCAGCAGCATTTTTTATCAACTGGTAATAAGGAAGGATTTTTTTTTAAAAGATTTTATTTATTAGGGAGAGAGCAAGCCCACAAGCCAAGGGAAGAGAAAGGCTCTATGCTGAGCAGGAAGCCGGTCTCGGGGCTCCATCCCAAGACCCCGGGATCATGACCTGAGCCGAAGGCGGATGCTTAATAATTGAGCCACCCAGGCATCCCCAGGGAAGGATTTCTTAGAGCAAATAGGGAAACCATATAAAATGTTGGCGGATTTGACTATTAAGAACTCAACAAATGGCATTATAAACAGTTAAAAGATGGGATTTTTTTTCTCTCTAAAGAGCTAAACAAAATCAAAAGGGGACACGGGGTGTGTGGGTAGCTCAGCTGATTAAGCATGTGCTCTTGGTTTCAGCGCAGGTCCTGATCTCCGTCATGAGAACAAGTGCCGCATGGGGTTCTATGCTCAGTACAGAATCTGCCTGAGAGTCTTTCCATCCCCTCTACTTTCCCCTCTACTTCTCCCCCTGCTCTCACTCACTCTCTAAAATAAAAATCTTTTTTAAAAGTTGGATTTTTACAACACACATGACAAATTATATCAGAATATATAACAAATTCCTTCAATTCAGTGAAAAAATCAAGCAACTCAATGAGCCAAGAAGACAATTACAGAAGAGCAAATCCATACAGACAATAAGTACATGAGTCCCTAGTAATTAAAAGACTATAAACTGAAGTCGCAGTGAGCTATCACCCTGTGCTTTTATGGCAACACAAAGTGTCAGAGCATCCAGTATAAGTTCCCACAAAAAGTATAATAAGGTAGAACCACTTCGGAGAGCATTTGGCAAGACAGCAAAGCTGGAAATGCTCCATAAACCTGAAACCCAGCAAATCCACATCTAGCTATTGTGGAACAAAATTAGATTATAAGTGTTAGTGTAATTCAGACTTGTCTAAAATTGTAGCTGAAATCATTAGCGACAAATCAGTAAAGGTTATAGTAGGAAAGCTTTCTGAGACCGAAAAGTACTTCAGAGAATGCAAATATGTTTAGAAAAGATTTTTTAAAAATATTTGCATACGTTTTATAAATTCTAAGGTAAATGTTAAGTGTTTACTCAGAAGCCCAGAGACATTGCTGTAATCTTAGATTTGCACTTACTGTTGTCCTCCAAGGATTATTACATATCAACATGAGGGTATAGAAAAGTAAACCATTAAAAATACTTCTGCAGGGGCACCTGGGTGGCTCAGCAGGTTAAAGCCTCTGCCTTAGGCCCTGGTCATGATCCCAGGACGCTGGGATCGAGCCTCGCATCGGGCTCTCTGCTCAGTGCAGAGCCTGCCTCTCCCTCTCTCTCTCTCTCTCTGCCTGCCTCTCTGCCTACTTGTGTTCTCTGTCAAATAAATAAATAAAATCTTTAAAAAAATACTTTTGCATAAAATTTATGTTTACTTAAGTTGTTATAGGTGAATTGGCTCACAAACTTTGTATAATAACCTGCTGACCATGATCTCATTGTTTTTACAATGAACTCAACATAAAAATATATTTAAATCTCTTACTGAATAAAGTATCTGAAAATCTCCCTGGGGAAATTATTTTAAGAAATAAATTAGAGAATTAAAATATGAACTGTCTCCTTCTGCAGTATGTAACCTAGATAAATACTTGAGCTTGTATTTTTACAGAGATACATTCAAGAATGTTCTTTGCAGGGATGTTTGTAAGATCAAAAGATTAGCAATAATCAAAATGACCATCAATAGGAAAAAGATTACTTAAGTAAGTTGTAATTTTGCAAAATGTAATAGAATTCAGCAGTCTAGTTAATTAGAGCTATATGACACAATATTAATGAATCCAAAATAATTTTATGGGGGCGCCTGGCTGGCTCAGTCATTATGTGTCTGCCTTTTGCTCAGGTCATAATCCCAGGGTCCTGGGATCAAGCCCCAATTCAGAGTCCCTGCTCAGTGGGAAGCCTGCCTCTCCCTCCCACTTCCCCTCCTGTGTTCCCTCTCTCGCTGTCTCTCTCTCTGTGTCAAATAAATAAATCTTTTTAAGAATAGTAATAATTTTATGTAAAGAAGAGAAAAAGGTAGTGATAGCCTTTACATGAAAATTTAAAAGTCTGCCAAACTAAAGTAGTATAAAAGCATGAATAAAAGTATGAAATACTCTTCATGATAGTAACGATTTTGGGGTAGGGGAATTTAGGCTTCAAATGAATTTGGGTGGATGGATAGATGAGTGTATTACAAGCTATCAAAATTTGGAAAATATTAAGATTTATTAAGACTGACTATGAGGTATACATGTTTATTTTCCTCATTTCTTCAAAGTATTTCATAATAAAAAATTCATTTTGACCTCTTAACTCATTCTGTAATGCCAGAATCGCCCAAATAAAAAACCAGACAGATTGCAAGGTAGGAATATTGTACACCATTATCTCATGAACATAGATGCCAAAATTATCAGCAAAATATAAGCAAATTGAATCTAACAAGGTATTAAAAGAGTCATATACTGTGAACAAGTGGGATTCCAGGTATGCAAGTCTGATTCAGTATTCAAAAATCAGTGTAATTCATCACATTAACAAGCTAAAGAAGAAAAATCATATGATCTTATCAATATATACAGAAAGAGTATTCGACAAAATCCAGCACCCATTCATGATGAGAACTTTCAGCAAACTAGGAATAGAAAGGAACTTTCTCAGTATGAGAAAGAATATCTACAAAAACCTACAGCTAGTTCCATACTTAATGAGAGAAGTAAGTTGCTTTTTTTTTTTTTTAAGATTTTATTTATTTGACAAGACACAGCAAGAAAGGGAACACAAATGGGAGAGTGGGAGAAGGAGAAGTAGGCTCCCCATGCAGGGCTCCATTCCAGGACCCTGGGACCTGGGGATCATGAAGAGCCGAAGGCAGATGCTTAGGGACTGAGCCACCCAGGCACCCCAGGAGAAAATAAATTTCAGCGAAGATCAGGAACAAGGCAAGGATGTCCCCTCACATCATGGCTTTTCAGTGTACTGGAAGTCCCCCCAAAAAAGGAAATTAAAGGTATACAAATTGAGAAGAAATTAAACCCTATTCACAAGTAATACTACTGTGTATGTAGAAAATCACAATTAAAAAACCAACAACCGAAGTAAGCAATTATAAAAGGCTTGCAGTATACAAAGTTAATATCAAAGTTAATTCCGTTCTTATTTACAGCAGTGAACAATTAAAATTTGAACCAAAAAATCCACTGGGGTGGGGCGCCTCATTGGCACAGTCGGTTGAGCAGTCAGCTCTTGGTTTCAAGTCAGATTATGATCTCAGGGTCGTGAGATTGAGCCCTAGGTCAGGCTCCACACTAAGTCTGGTTGGGACTCCCTCACCCTTTGCCTACCCACCTCCACCCCCTGCTCCTTCTCTCCGTCTCTCTCTCTAAATAAATCTTTTTTAAAAATCCAAAGTGACCTACATTAGCACCTAACAAACAAACAAAAAAACCTCAAGTATAAATCTAACAAAATACATGCAAGATCCCTATGAGGAACACTACAATACTGGTAAAAGCAAAGTAAGTGGAGCTATGCCATGTGCACAGGAAAACTCAATGATGTCAGTTCTTCCCAGGTCGATTTATAGGTTCAATCCAATCCCAATCAAAATCTTGAAGTAATTTTGCAAATACATACAAATTAATTCTAAAGCTTCATTGAATTTCATAGGCAAAAGACCAATTGTAAGGTTAATTATACAAGCAAAATAGCCAACACAATATTGAAGAACATAGCTGGAGAACTGACACTATCAGACTTCAAGAGTTCCTACAAAGCTGCAGTAACCAGGACCATGTGGTATTGGCGGAGGAGCAGACAGCCAGGTCAGTGGAGCAGAGTACAACCACCATAAGTGGACCAGCACAAATATACTCAACTGATCTTTGATAAAGGATCAAAGGCAATTCAGTGGAGAAAGGACAGTCTTTCAGCAAATGGCACTAGAAAAACTGGAAATCTGCAGACCACAGAAAGTGAATCTAGAAGTACACCTTTCAAAAAACATTAACTCAGTTAATCATATACCTACATGTAAAACAAACCTATAAAAGAAAAAACAGAAAATCTAGGTAACCTTGGCTGTGGTGATGACCTTTTTAAATACATTAAAAGCATGATCCATAAAATAAAAAGTAAGTTAAACTTCATTAATATTGAAAATTTCCCTTCAGGACAGTGTTCAGAGAATGAAAAATCAAGCCATGGATCGGGGGAAAACATTTATGAAACAGTGAGATACTGTTATAATGGTTAATCCAATGGCTGAAATCCAAAACACTGAAGACTAAATGTTTACAAGGCCTTAGAGCAACAGGAACCTTCAGGCATTGCCAGGGAGAATGCAGAATGGGGGCAACTTCTTAAAAAACTAAATGATCTCGGACCAAATGATCCAGCAATCACGTTCCTTGGCATGTACAAAAATGAGTTGAAAGCATGTCCATGCAAAAACCTGCATATCCGTATCTATAACAGCTTTATTCATAATTGTCAAAACTTAGAAACAATCCCTTACCCTTCAATAGGTTACAAACTGTGGTACATCCATACACTGAAGTTACCGAGCTTTATAAAAAGAAATGAGTTACCAAGTCACAAGAAGTCATGAGAAAATTTAGAAGCATATTACTAACGGAAAGAAGTCAGTCTGAAAAGCCTGACACCCTACCATTCCACCAATGTGACATTCTGGAAGAAGCAAGACTGTGAAGACTTAAAAAGACAAATGGTCATCGAATTTGGAAGGGGGTGGTGGGTGGAGGGAGGCATAAGTTTCTGAAGCACGGGATGTTTAGGCCTGTAGAACTATTGTGTTACTCTGTATGGTGCTGTTAATGGTGGATACGTGTCAGTATATATTGACTCACACCCACAGCATGTACAACAGAAAGAGTGAATTCTAATCTCTGACCTTACATGTTAAATAATGTGTTGATAATGGCTCATCGGCTATAAAATATGTACCACACTAATGCAAGACATTAATAGCAGGGGAAATGGGGGTCAAGGGAGAATGAAGGGATATATGGGAACTTTCTCTGTTTTCAACTCATTTTTCTGTAAACCTGAAGTGAGAAAAATAAAGTCTGTTAATTTAATTTTTTTTTTTACTTTGACTTTGTGTGGAAACGAGTTGATAGATTCTCAAAGACCATTTAGTAAGCCACTAAGTTAATCAGGGTCAGAGATGGTCATGAATTGCATTAAAATAGCAATAGTGGAGCTAGAAATAGATGGATTCCAGGAATAAGGAGGTTTATGGTATTAGTCCTACAGCTTCTGTGGAGAGAGGTATTATTTCTTGTTTTTCTCTCAGTCCTATTCCCTTATAATCTGTGTTAAATATTTGTAAATGCATAGAATGGTCACTGGACCACCTTAACTCTGTATACTTTTAAATATACATTTGTGAAAATAATTCGACACAAAGTAGTTTTCAAAAACATGGATATAGTAAATACTTCAATGGGCCCTCAACTTTCCTTCACTTTACATTGGTAGAAAGCTGTTTTGCTTTTTTAAATGCTCTGACTCCTTTGGACTCAGTTTCTGAATCAAAATCTGGTTTTGCCAATTAGATACACTTGCCCAAGATTTGGCACAGGTTAGAAAGATTGTGGTTTTCCTGAGAAGATTCCAGGGTTCATTTGCCAGCTTTCTAGGTGCCTCCAGCTTCTTGATCTAATTCCCTAGTACCTGGATGTAGTTGTCTTCCTGTTAATCTGGATGCAGTTGCTGCTGGTGGTATCTCCAGTTCTAGTCTTCCCTCAGTGCCCGAACCTCCCTAAGGACGACTTCTCTATTTGCAGACAGCCTTCCAGGGGCCCAGCTTAGATCCTGCTCCTTCGGGTGTTCCGGTGGTGTTGTAAGAACCTTCCCATGCAGGTGCCTGGGTGGCTCAGTTGGTTAAGTAACTGCCTTTGGCTCAGATCATGATCCTGGAGTCCTGGGATGGAGTCCCGCAGTGGGCTGCTTGCTCAGCAGGGGGTCTGCTTCTCTGATGCTCTCCAGTCTCTCTCTCTCTCTCTCAAATAAATAAGTAAAATCCTTAAAAAAAAAGAAAAAAAGAACCTCCCCACTTAATAAATATAGTGTATTTTGTTTCAGCCTTAAACTCTGATTGATTAGCTGTAACAATCCATAGAGATACTAAAAGTAAAGTTCTGCTGTTATCTGGAAATCCCTCTTTGTTTTTGTAATGGGGAATAAGGAATGGGAAGAGAATGGATAGATGACCCTGTTAGGCTGCAATGGTTGCATACAGACCAGCAGACCAACTTTCATTACCTCACCAGTATCAGTGAGGGTCTGGGCCATCTATATTATCCAAATCCTGATAGGTCACTAACTTTTTTAGTAGTTAAGTTTTGTTAAAGAGCACCAAAAACCAGTGCCCATGAGGCTAGAGTAAGAAGAATCAAAGGAAACTGTCAAAATATTATTTTTCTTTAGGTGACCATATCATCTGAAATAAATATACTTGGTTGAGTTTCATGTCTAGCACTCAAATTTTTTTTATTTAAAACAATTTAACAGAGCATATTACTAGTTTCAGAGGTAGAATTTAGTAATTCATCAGTTGCATATAATACCTCATTACATCAAATGCCCTCAATGCACATCACCCTGGTACCCCATTTCCCACCCACCTCCCCTCCAGCAACCCTTGTTTCCTATAGTTGAGAGTCTCTTACGGTTTTTCTCCATCTCTGATTTCATCTTATTTTTTCTTTCCCTTCCCCTATGTTCATCTGTTTTGTTTCTTAAATTCCACATCTGAGCAAAATCATATGATGTTTGTCTTTTCTGACTGACTTATTCCAATAAGCATAATACCTTTAGTTCTATCCACATCATTGCAGATGGCAAGATTTCATTCGTTACGGCTGAGTAATATTCCATTGTATATATTTATACACCACATCTTCTTTATCCATTCTTCTGCCGGTGGACATCTGGGTTCCCTCCATATTTTGGCTATTGTGGACATTGCTGCTATAAACATTGGGGTGCATACACCCCTTCAGAGCACTATGTTTGTATCCTTTGTATAAATACCTAGTATCTAGTACTCAAATACCATTTCTTCTATTTCATTTTATAATTAGGGTAAGCTTTCCCCATAAGAAAGTATCAGCATGCTTTTCATTTGTTTTGATTTTATCAAATGGCCTTTAAACATACTAGAGCTGTAATTTGATGCTGCTCAAGCAACATTTAAAATAAATACTGGATATTACCATTCCCTTTGGTCTTTTATATTGTTATTAATCCTTTGAAAATCAGAATCTCTAATGCTTCTTGTAGAACAGTGAGCTCTGTTACTGAAGCATCTTCAACATTCAGCTATGAGAGAGAGAGCAAGAGGAGGAGCCATTTCTCTTGACATCTTTTTCTGACCTACTTTTACACATGACAGAAGCAGAGAATTTTCTTTTAGTTTAATTTTATTTTTTTCAGTGTTCCGGGATTCATTGTTTATGCACCACACCCGTGCTCCATGCAATACGTGCCCTCCTCAGTACCCACCACCAGGCTCACCCAAACCCCATCCCCTTCCCCTCCAAAACTCTCAGTTTGTTTCTCAGAGTCCATTGTCTCATGGCTTGTCTCCCCCTCCAATTTCCCCCACTTCACTTTTCCTTTCTTCTCCTAATGTAGAGAAACTAATCGCTTTGTAAGTTTGTACGAAATGCCTGATGCAGAAATGCAATGATGCCAGGTTTTCCCATTTTTCAAATGACTCCTAGAATCTGAACTTTTTTTTACAAAAACCCTCCCAGTTTCTAATTAATTAAGTGTTAAAACATTTTATGTAAAAGAAAACCATCTATAAGCTGAATCCCAACCTTGGCTCATCAGTTTATGATGAGCAGTCAGCAGAGAAATCTACACATGTTGTCCCTTAGTAAATGCTTTTAATGTCACTCAGTAAATGCTGGGCCAGGGATGGGGGGAGGTCACTATTTAAGCTAGGATTAGAATCTATTAGGTAACTTTTCTGAATAATTCCCAAATATGTAGATATAAAGGAATTCTCGGTTGACATTCTACATGTTACAACCAGTTTTGTAATTCAACAAAGTTTAATAGATGATGGTGATTTTTTTCTTTAATGTAATTAACATCACTACACGAGCCTATAGAACGTGTGATGAAACTCCTGTTGAAAGATAATACTGTATTATGAATCCTGAATTTAAAACAATGACAAATTTAATCTCAAACTTTGGGATTATGTATTATGCTATAATCATTTTGAATTCATAACCCTCAAAAATGAATTGGACCAAAAATCAAAACTATAAGGAATAGATGTTAGCAAAATAAAAAAAAGTTTGCACATTGCTAGAGTTTTCTCTCAAAAACCACATGTTTTTCATGCCTACACAAAGTTCTGTACGTTGTCATGAGCTAAGTGTTTATCACTTTCAGCTATATGGCATTTATTAAGGAAAAAGTTTTAGTGTCTCAGTCTATGCCTTGAATTGGTTCAATTACCTAACTGAACAAGGCAAATTAAAATACGTTGAGCTATTTTTTTTGTTTGTTTTCTTTATCATGGATACTTCGTAGGACAGCAGTTCTGGTTAATGTTTGCTATTTCTGATGATAGAAATAACATACATTTCTTATGAAAAATCCCAATTCAGGGTTGTATAAAGTAGGATGTGAAAGTCTTGTGACCCCAGCCTAATTAGTGGATTAAATCTTTTCAGAGATTTTATATGTACAAGTACATTTTAATAGGTATCATACTAGATGCACAGGTTAGTATTAACCCACTATAGTTAGATATTCTGGTACTGGATTCAAATGGCAAGGTTCGGGAAATCCCACTTAAATTGACCCACACAGCAAATGTACTTTATTGACCAAGTCCGAGGATGGCTGGAGAGAGGAGCTTGGATAATGTTATCACTTCCTGGGTTTGATCCCTTTGGCTGGTTGTTCTGCTCTTTCCTGTCTTGGTGCCATGTTCCAGCAGACTTGCTTCATGATAGTAAGGCTGATACAACCCTTAGCAACCCCAGTGGAGAGGAGAGATCCTACCTTCTTAACAGTCTCACGAGAGTCTTGGAATTGAGTCTCACAGGCATTGACTGAGGGCCGTGCCCATCCCTGAAGGTCATGTGACTCAGAGAATGTGGTGTGAATCTGTAGGTCATGTTTGGGGCACCCGCCACCCGGAGAGGCAAGTTAGTGGTTCTCCTAATCATGAGGACTGAGAGCGAAGGAATGCGTAGCTTCCCAATAGAAACCATATTCTTCACAAAGGGAAAATGAATGCTAAGTAAGAAAAGACATCCCATCTCTCAGCAGCCCAGTTGCCATATATAGGTTTCTCTATACATATGCTGTTTTTGTTTTATATTTCTAATGTTTACAGAAAAGTTGCGAGGATAGGACAGAGAGTTCCCAGATAGCGTCCACACAACTTTCCCTGATGCTAACATCTTACATAACCACAGTACATTTGTCGAGACTAAGAATACTAAATGGCAGGCTTTGGATTTCATCCGGCTTCCATTACTGATGTCTTCTCTTGGATCCATTGCAGGATTCACTGCAATCAACTTACATACACTTTTTTAAATAGTGACATCTGATAAAATGTAGCTACCGTATATGTCAAAACATATTTTTACAGGAACAACTCTGTCTCGTTATTCGTTCATACTGAAGTTCAAAAAGCCCCGGATGATCTATATTTCTCTTTTCGGGTTTGATACAGTACAACTCCTTCTGGCAAAGTGTGGCTGAATCACAAACTCAACTAGTTCACCACACTTAGTATTGCAGTGGTGGCAAGGAGACGGGTTATTTGCAGCTAGAAGGAGGAAGGGAGGAGATGACGAGGGATGACAGAAAGAAGGAACCAAGGAGGGAGGGAGGAAGGAAGAGAAAGAGGAGGAGGAAGAGAGGAAGGATGGGCTCCATCAGGATAGGAAAGAAATGGAAACACACATGTACCCTAACTGAAAGAAGAGCAAAGTGTATCTGGACAGTCAAGTGAGATTTTTCATCAGCTGTGCTTCTTTCTCAATCTCTTGTCTCTGGCATATGGTAATATCTGAGATGAACTTGGAGGCTTTTTCCTTCAGGGGACCGCTGCTTTTCCTACCAAGTGTGCTGTCTTTCTTAGACTGACTGACTTAACTTCGTGTCATTTTATTGTCTCATTCGATGTCGTTACAATTGTACTTCCAGCAAAGAGTTTCCTTTTTACATATAAAATCAGTATTTGTTCACTGGATATGGAGTTTGTATGGTGTGCCAGATGCATTTCTAGAGGCTGGAAGTAGAGAACACAACCAACCAACCAAACTAGTGCCTTCAGAGTGTTTTGTTTTGTTTTGTTTTGTTTTGTTTTTTATTTGACAGACAGAGGTTACAAGTAGGCAGAGAGGGGGGGGGGAGCAGGCTCCCCACCGAGCAGAGAGCCGGATGCAGGGATCATGACCTGAGCCAAAGAAAGAGGCTTTAACCCACTGAGCCACCCATGCACCCCGCCTTCAGAGTTTATATGGGGAAAATTGATAACGCAGGATGGAGGAGTGAGCTGGATTTCCTGGTTTGGGAAGAAGAGATTTTCTGGGAGTCCAAAGCTTTATGCTTCCTAACAGGAAAGGAGTTAAAGAAATGGGGGCGATTCCTGGAAGATGGAGGTGATGTGGTAGGAACTTTGGAATTTCTCATCTCTGTATCTGTAAGAACAACATCGTCAACTGAAAGTTAGAATGGGAGAGTGTTACAGGCTCAGTTGAGTCTCCTCAAGATCCCCATGTTGGACTCCTAACCTCTAGTTCCTGAGAATGTCACTGTATCTGGAGATTCGTCTTTACAGAGGTGATTGCGTTAGAATGAGGCTGTTAGTGTGGGCCCTAATCATATGACTTGTGTCCAGATAAGAGGAAATTTGGGCACACGGGAAGGACACGTGGGCACACGCAGAAGGAAGACCGTGTGAATACACGGTAAGAAGGCAGCATTGGCAGCTCTAGCAACTTCCTCCTGGAAGTCCTGGGGGTTTGCAGAGAGAGGGCGGGTGTGCGATATGATCACGTGGAAAGACTAGAGAATCATGCTATCCTTCATCGAATCTAAAATGCCGCTCACTGAAAGACACACCAATATTTTAGGAACCACAGGAAAGGGAAACCCTGCCAGTTACAGCGTGGCATGTCCTAGTGGCACATGTGAGACACACCCTCATTCCGGAGATACATAGTGTGAAGATGGGTGCGTTCTAGAACCGATTACGTGGCAGGATAGCCTCATGGGTCCACAGAGAGACGTGATCATGAAGGAAGGTGAAACTGGTCAGCACGGTTTGTTTTTCCAACTATGTTCTGCTGCAAGGCATGTGGACATAGAGTGGATTTAAACAGTGTTTCTTGGACACCTGGGTGGCTCAGTCGGTTGGGCATCTGCCTTTGGCTCAGGTCATGATCCCAGGATCCTGGGATCAAGTCCCACATTGGGCTCCCTGCTCAGCGGGGAGCCTGGTTCTCTCTCTCCCTCTGCTGCTGCTTCCCCTGCTTGTGCTCACACACTCTCTCTCTCTGACAAGTAAGTAAAATTTTAAAAATAAATAGTGTTTCTGCAGCATGGATCTAAATAGTGTTCATTTTTGCAAATGAGTACAGGAAAACAAAGGGGTGCCCAAGGCAGCTGAAGAGGTAAATGAAGGAGAGATTCAAGTGAATCTGGTAGCCAGAGTCCCAGGATGAGGGGGAGCAAGCTACAACTTCGGAGGGGTTTCAAACAGCAGTGCAAGCAGAATGCTGGAAACTGAGATTTGTGGGAGGATTGCGTTATCGGTGTTGATAAAGCCCAGTGTATGACTAGGGTATGAGCCACGAGATGACGTGGAGGATAAGACTGTTGGAGAAGTGGCCAAGAAACAAGCCAAGACTTGCACGATCATCCACATGTGGAAATCAAGATAGAAAGAGGCAAGAGTGAGTGAGCCAGGAATTAAAACTCTCCGAGAATGCATGCGTAGGGGAAGGAGTGCGGTGGGGAGGGCAGGCGAAAAGGGAAGGATGACTCAGAGGTCAGTAAAATAACCAGGCGGGAGTGAGGGAGTCAAACAGCCTGATGACAGCAGAGTGGAAACCCTGTAGCTCTGAGGAGGCAGCAAGGGCAGTCTGAAATGGAAAGCGAAGGTCGAGAAGGAAACCTACCTAGATTCCGGCCCCATGGTATGAGGAAGAGAAAACAGCTGTCACCTGAGGTGTCAGGGTAGTCGGGGTCCTTAGGGAGGAGCCAGGTGTCCGTCAAAGCAGGAAGGCCCGGGGAACGCAATGACACCTGAACACACCAAGGAGGGTGTTCTTGGGTCCCAGTTATTTCCCTTAGACTTGGCTGTAGCTTTTAGCCTCCAGTGTTCACGACGAGCGGTCCGACGGCAGGCTGAGTCTTCTCTGGACTGTCTCTTCTGTCACTTCCTCAACATAAATAAATCTAAAATTCCAAAAATTTAAAATTCTGAGATACTACTTTGATGTATTTCACGTGTGACTCTTTGACCACAGGTCTTGCTCCAGCCTCTTCAATAAGAAGCCTCCTGCCTCTTCCAGCTCCGGAAAATTTTCTTCTACTACTTTTTTGCTTATTTCCTCCTCTCCATTTGCTCTGTTCTCCCCTTTTTCTATCAGAGTTTCTATCAGATGAATAGCGTTATCTAGGTCCCTACTCAATTTTTTATACTTCTCTTCATTTAAATGTCTTGTGGCAAATGTTGGGAAGGACCGTCCCCAGCACTTCTGTCAGGGTCACTGATTTGACCTTCAGCTGTGGATATTTGGTTCCACAGCCCCGCCACTTTTTTGTTTGTTTGCAGTCATGTTTTTAATACCCAAGAACTCTGATTCTTACTTTTGTCAGCCTTTTTTTTTTTTTCTAAGATTTTACTTATTTATTTGACAGACAGTGATCACAAGTAGGCAGAGAGGCAGGCGGGGTTTGTGGGGGGAGGAAGCAGGCTCCTTGCTGAGCAGAGAGCGCGATGTGGGGCTCTATCCCAGGACCCTGAGATCATGACCTGAGCCAAAGGCAGAGGCTTAACCCACTGAGCCATCCAGGTGCCCCTCTTTTTTTTTTTTTAAGACCTTATTTATTTGAGAGAGACAAAGCACAAGCAGGCTCCCCGCTGAGCCCGGAGCGTGATGTGGGAGTCACTCCCAGCACCCCAGAAGGCAGATGCTTAACCGCCTGAGCCACCAGGGCACCTGCCTTTTTCTTTTTTTAAATAAATGCTTAATGAGAAATGTCTCTCCCAACGTTCTTTTAACCATGTAACCTCATTGCTCCTTTCAGGAGTTGAACTGGCAATGTATATGTAGCGTAGTTCTGGCGAATCCTGAAGTGTATATAATTAGCAAGGTGAAGGAGCGAGAAAATCAAACAACGTGACCTCCACTGTCCCAGGTTTGGACAACCCTTGGCGTTTGGCTACGTTGTTACCTTATATGTTGGGACACTCTGCGGTGCACCTACAGAAACATAGTTTAGCAAAATGGTGGGAAGAAAAATTAGGATGTTGGACTTTGTTGGCTATTTCTTGTAGCCCACAAGAAAGGGCTGTGTCATGTGGAAGGTGACCTTCCCGAAAGCAGAAATCCTTTCTCCATACAGCCTGCCATCCAAGTCAAGACCACGGGACCTGAAAAGCTGAAGACTCGACCCCAGGAGGTGGAAGACAAAGGAGGAGATAAGACTGAGAAAAAAAGATAAACTTGTCTCTGCCTTTCTCAGAACTGTGGGACCATGAATCATTCCTTCCGACCCTAGGCTGTTGTTTCACACCGTCTCAAGGCCAGGTGTCCTGAAGGAAGAAGTAGGAGGGACACAGAGATTACAAAATGAAGCCCGGAATGAACAGGGTCTCATTCTCACACTGCTTCATCCGAAATATTACATCACAAATGACCAAAAAAAAAAACAAACAAAAAAAAAGGCGATTCAATTGGTATCCTTTTAGAAACAGTACAGTTGCCATTATGATGAGTTTTGTTGACTATAAATTTAATACATTTATTCTCATAGCTTTCATAATCATTAACGATCAGGTACCAGGCAAACTTTCTTCCCTGTTATAACCCCCACTCCCATTTCCACCCTCCCATTGTAAGTGGATTCCCTATGAGTAGTTTTCTGCAGCACCAATTCCACTGGCATCAGAAGGATCTACATTCAGTGGCTCTGAGCTTGGAATTTCTCTGAAAATTTTCACCGTGTGGTCTCCCCCTTTGTTTTCATTGTATTCTATTCAAATTTTTTTTTTTAAAGATTTTATTTATTTATTTGACAGAGATGACAAGCAGGCAGAGAGGCAGGCAGAGAGAGAGGAGGAAGCAGGCTCCCTGCTGAGCAGAGAGCCTGATGCGGGACTCGATCCCAGGACTCTGAGATCATGACCCGAGCCGAAGGCAGCGGCTTAACCCACTGAGCCAACCAGGCACCCCATCTATTCAAATTTTTCTGACTTCATTTGCTTTCTGTCTTCCAAGAATTTCTAAAAACTTCCGGGACACCGAGGCCTGTGTTCCAATGCTGTTCCCGAATTGTAAAAACACACATTTTAGGAGGAGAGTGTGCTCAGTGTGCGAATCTCTTCCTGCACCGATTTCTTCAAGAAACTGTTTTTCTGTGGCCCTTAAAATATGTGCTTCTATGTGGACTCTGGAGCGAGACCGACTGTTAGGGACCAAATATTTGGGTCCCCCCGGCCCCTCACCTCGAAAATTCATAAACTGAAGCCTTAACCCCCTGTTGTAGCTAAATATGGAGTAAGGAAGTAGTTAAGGTTAAATGACGTCATTAGAGTGGCCCCTGGTCCATGAGGATTAGTGTCCTTACAAGAACAGAATGCCGGAGAGCTGTCGGCCTTGCACTTGCTCACCCGCTCTCTCTCCCCCCCCACCCCGCCTCCCCACACACTCAGAGAAAGGGAAAAGGAGGCCATCTCCAAGTCAGAAGAGAGCTTTTACCAGAAAAGAACCCTGCTGGACCTTTGTCTGGGACTTCCAGCCTCCAGACTGGGAGAAGCAAATTCCCATTTAAAATGCCAACCCCCCCACCTGTGGTAGTCTCTTACGGCCAGTTCAAACCCCAGCCCTGCCTGTAATGGATTATGTGACTGTGGGCAATTTGTTTAATGCTTCTTCACCAGTATGATCTTCTGTAAAATGTACTATGACTAGTATCCAGCTCCTAAGACTTACTAGGATTAAGTAAGTTAATATTTAGAAAGGGCTTCGGACAGTGCTTAACACAGTAAACACCAGAGTGTTGGTTAAAAAATCACTTACTGCAAATGTAGTCCTAATTTCACGAGTAGTGTCTCTAGATAAAAAGCTGAAGGCATACAGTAAAATGTTAGTTAAGGTCATTCTGCAAACTATCAAGAAGATGTTAACATTTAAGTACTTAAATATTCTGAATTCCACTTGAATCTGAGGATACCACTTACAGTGACTACAAGAAGTGACCTTCTTCCTAAATGTGATGAAGTACTGTTAGTGCTTTGTGTTTCGTTCAGTCACAACAGATCTCTTGTTTTCTACAAGCTTTGCTTTCTCAGTCTTTCACATTCAGGCCTATGATCTAATTAACTTTTGAATATGATAGGATATAGGACTCAAGCTTCATCCGCCCCCCCCCCCCCGCCCCGCCACATGGACACTAATTACAATAACAACGTTTACTAAAGAGAGGCACCTGGGTGGTTCAGTGGATTAAAGCCTCTGCCTTTGGCTCAGGTCATGATCCCAGGGTCCTGGGATCCAGCCCCACATGGGGCTCTCTGCTCAGTGAGGAGCCTGCTTCCTCCTCTCTCTGCCTGCCTCTCTGCCTACTTGTGATCTCTCTCAAATAAATAAATAAAATCTTAAAAAAAAAAAAAAGATGATTTTATCTCTTTGAATTACACGAAAGTGAACGCGTATGTGGGGTTTTATTTCTGGACTTGTATTCTGTTCCATTGGTCCCTGTCTACCCCTGTGTCAATGCCGTTAAAAGCTGTTACTTTATGTTAAACATTGAAGAGTAAATTCTTCAACTTTGCTCTTCAAGGTCCATCCTTGTTCCTTTCCCACTTGCCCTTAAATTTTAATTTCAATGTGTCAATTCTCTCTCTCTCCTCTTCCTCTCTCCCTCTCTCTCTCTCTCTCTCTCTCTCTCTCTCTCTCGCATACACACACACACACCCTGCTGGGATTGGGATTGCATTGAATCTACACATAGCCGAGTGCAAGTAAAATTGACATAACAACACTGAGGCTTCCAATCTGTGAGCTCAATGTATTCATATCCGTGAGCTAGCTCATTCTCTTTCTTTCTCTCCATACGCTCAGGTCTCCTTTAACTTCTCTTGGCAATGTTTTGTAGTTTTTTGTTGTTGTTGTTGTTGTTGTTTAAGACTATTTGTTTGAGAGAGAGTAAGCGACAGAGAGAGAACAAGTTGGGAGGAGCAAAGGAAGACGGAGAAGCTGACCCCCCTCTGAGCAGGGATCCTGATGCGGGGCTTGATCCCAGGACCCTGGGATCATGACCTGAGCCGAAGGCAGATGCTTAATTGACTGAGCTACCCAGGCACCCTGTTTTGCAGTTTTAGCATAGAAATATACTATCTTTTGTAGGATTTATTCCTAAATATTGTTTTTTTAATGTTAATGCTAGTGATGTTTAAGGAATTTCAGTTTTCCAACTGTACTATTTTATACAGATACATTTGATTTTTGCATTTTGATCTTTTATTCAGTTTCCTTGCTAAATTAACTTTTTTTGCGGGGTTTTTTTGTATTTTCTGTCTGCAAATAAAGACATATTTGTTTCTTTTTTTCCCAAACTTTCCATTTCCTCCCTTGTCTTATGGTTCCAACTTGTAGTAAAATATTGATGAGCAGCAGTGATAACATTCTTACCTTGTCTGGACCTCAGGGAGGAAGGGTCTGCTATTTCTCCATTAGGTATGATAGCAAAAGGTTTTAAATAGTTACCCTTTATCAAATTAAGGAAGTTCCCTTCTATTTCTGAATTTTTGTCATAAATGGGTGTTTGATCTTCATACTTTCTGCATTTACTGAGATGATGATACAGTTTTTCTTATCATGTGAATGTGGTAAATTGCATTGATTTAAGAATTTTAACCCAGCCTTGCATTTCTGGAGTAAACTACACTTGGTCATCATGCCTCCATCGTTGTTTGTTGTTGTTGTTGTTGTTTTAATATGGATTTTCTAACATTTTTAAAGTGATGTTCAATGAGAGACACTGGCTTGCAATTTTCTTGTAAAGTCCATGTCAGGTTTGAGTTGTCAGGATTATGCTGAACTCCTAATATGAGTTGGAACACATCCCTTATCTAATCTCTAAGAGGCAGAAGAATTCATCAGCAAAGCATTCTGAGCCTGAAGTTATATTTGTTTTGTTTTGGGGGGAAACATTTCTAATTGTAGGTTCAATTCCTCTCATAGAAATAAGACTTTTCAATCTTTTCTTCTGTCAGTCTTAAGTTGTATTCGTCTCTTTCATCAAATTTATCAAATTCATTGGAACAAATTTGTTAATAGGAGTTTATACTGTCTATCCCGCTTATTATCCAGCTTAAGGACAGGCAAAACTAATCCAAGGTGACAAAAGTTAGATGGGTAGTTGCTAGGAGTACTGCTTGGGAAGGAGCATGACCTTCTAGTGTGATAGAAATGTTGTCTATCTTGATCTGGGTGGTAGTTACATTGGTATAGACTTATAGAAAAAAAGCCTTAGATGCTCTTACTGTTACATTAATGTATCCATGTTATATTTACATAAAAGTTTAAAGGTGAAGTTAAAAGTCAGACTGACCTGTGACTCTGATGCCCACCTGGGGCTGAAGCGTTTGTATGCAAATGTGGCCTGAGGCAGCCAATCTGAACGGGGAGGGAGACCACATCTCCAGAGTGAGTGGTTCCAGTGCAGGAAGACTTAGATCATTTCCTTGTAGTAAACACAGAACTAGCCCACTCTTACCTCCTCCGGTGCAAATAGAGAAAAAAGTCATTTCTCTAAATCTGAAGGTAGTAAACATTAGTGTTTAAAGGAAAAAGAGTGCACGAATTAACACACAGTTCTCTGTTAATCTCTTCCTTTGATGTTTAAGAAGAAACCAGACAGGGCAGCCTGGGTGGCTCAGTTGGTTGAGCAACAGCCTTTGGCTCAGGTCATGATCCTGGTGTCCTGGGATCGAGTTCCACATTGGGCTCTCTGCTTGGCAGGGAGTCTGCTCCTCCTGCTGACCTCTCTACTCATGCTCTCTCTCTGTCTCAAATAAAATCTTTAAAAAATAAAATAGAAAATAAAATTTAAAAAAAAAGAAGAAGAAGAAGAAGAAGAGACCAGACAGGAGATACTTCAAGACTGTTTTTATATTCTGTGGAAAGCCTCAATGGTGAATGTTATTATTTGTTGACTGAGCTTTGTATCTTCCAACTTAAAATTTATTTTATTACAAAAAGATATTAAGAGGGGCGCTTGGGTGGCTCAGTCGGTTAAACCTCTGACTTCAGCTCAGGTTCTGATCTCAGAGTCCTGGAATCAAGCCCTACATCCAGTTCCCTGCTCAGTGGAAAGCCTGCTTCTCCCTCTCTCTCTGCCTGCTTGTGCACACTCTATCGCTCTGTCAAATAAATAAATCTTAAAAAAAAAAAAAAAGATATTGGGACGCCTGAGTGGCTCAGTCGGTTAAGCGGCTGCCTTCAGCGTAGGTCATGATCCCAGGGTCCTCGAATTGAGTCCCGCATTGGGCTCCCTCCTCAGCAGGGCACCTGCTTCTCCCTCTACCTCCTCTGCCTGCTGCTCCCCCTGCTTCTGCTCTCTCTCTGATAAATAAAATCTTAAAAATAAAAAAGATATTAAGATAAAAAGCAAGCATGAATGAGGAAGCTACTTAACCCATAACACTTTAGTATTGTACCCATTTCACAAATGTAAAAACTGAGGATAAGAGTTTCAATAACTTCTCTAAGATTATACAAAACAAAATATGGTAAAGCCAGAATTTGATGCTGGCTTAGGAGCCTGCTTTTTAAACCACTGTGCTGTATAATTACCCACAATCAGTTTTAGGTTTCAATATATTTTTCTATATACCATATATAGACATATTTCTTTAATCAAATAGAATCTTACTATACTTTTTATCCATAACAATATTCTCCAAGAGATGGATGTTTATAGGATATTCATGCTTATTACTTTGTAAATAATGAGATTATTTATAGCAGATTCTCAGAAATGGAATTGCTGTCAAAGTGCATTTTCCCTTCCTCAGTATTTTAAAATTTTTGTTATTCAGACCCTCAAAAATGTGTATTTTATTTTTTAAATTTATTTCTTTAAAGATTTTATTTATTTATTTGACAGAGATAGAGATCACAAGTAGGCAGAGAGGCAGAGACAGAGAGAGGGAGAAGCAGGCTCCCTGCTGAGCAGGGAGCCTGATGCAGGGCTCGATCCCAGGACCCTGAGATCATGACCTGAGCCGAAGGCAGAGGCTTTTACTCACTGAGCCGCCCAGGGCCCCCCAAATGTGTATTTTAAACATTTTCTCTTTTTAACTTTAGTATCTGTACTTGTATATAACCAATTGTCCCAGCAAACTTAATGTCTGGTAGAGCAAGTCCAAATTCTTGTTTGTTTGTTTTTTTTTCCCAAATTACCTTGGCTATTCTTGGCCCTCTCTTCTTCTGTATAAATGCTTCTAGCAACTTTCTCAAATCGTGTATTAATGCTATTAACTTTCCTATAGATTCTCTTCGGTGTCCTGTGTGGACAGTCATATAGTCTGCCATTAGGAACTTTTTCTTCCCTTCCAAACCTACTTTTCTCTTCCTTTCTCTCTCTCCCCAACTCTTTCGTAACTGTGTAACAAAGACCTGCCACGAAATGCTGAATACCAAGTAGTAACTAATAATGGGCATCTTTGTCCCTTCCTGATCTTAAAACGAGCATGTCTAACATTCTGTGCCAATATGTTCCATGTGTCTTTAGGTTTAGGTAATGATTATAATAGTTATGTAACAGAACTGAAACATCATTATTTTCTTAAATGAGTCTAAAATCATGAATTTTACTTCCAAAAATACATTAGGAAATAGAGGGCCAGGAAAAGGGGAAAGTGGGCAAATTTCTTTTTTATTTGGTAATGGTCTACAGCAACTCTTTTATACCTGAGGTTATTCATTCAAAAAATGGGTTTACATGTGTCTTCCAAACATTTAAAGCTAAACAGGAACATTACAAATCAACAGAAGGCCTCCAAACACAAATTTTAAAGAGAGAGAAAAAGAAAGTTAGCAGAAGGTTAAAAACAAAGCCAGCAAGGTGACACTGAAAAAAGAAGAGTATAAAATAAACTGACAAAAGATTAGGTAAGTTTGATAATATTAAAACTGGACCTAGTAGAATTAAAGGTTTAAAAAACTTGAATAAATGGAATAAAGATTATGAATCTATGAACCTGTAAGTCCTGAATGTAGCACGGACTAGGTAAGACAAAGAGGATTAGGCCTATAAGGAAAAATACGCAAGAGCAGAATGAGAATTTACATTTCTCCTTGAGAGAAGTAGAGCATAGATGGTAAGGATCTAGAGACTCTTACCACTATTCAATTAATAACATTGACCTAATTGTTACATGACACATTGTTTCAAAGGACATACCCTTTACAGAGAACCAGGAAATATTTACAAAATGTGTTTGCTTAGCATGCTAAAAAGAAATCCTTATTAAATTCTCAAAAAGCAGCCTGTGTGCACTGGCTATATGTAATAGAAGCTATAAGTTAATAACAACAACAACAACAAAAAAAGGTAAAAAAATAAAAAAGGCAGCCAGCCACCTGGAAACTGAAACACGCTATCCTAAATAATCCTTGGATCGAACGAGCAATCAAATTTGCAGCCAATAATGAAAACACACCATTCTCAACCTATGGGATAGAGCCATAGGAGTGAAATACTAAAAACTAGATATTCATAAGATCAGAAACAAGAATGTTCATTATCATATTCAATCAACTGGAAATTGTTAAAACCATCAGAGAATTCCTAACAGTAACATGGTTTTAGAATTGGAGAAAGGAAAACAAGTGTATCAGTCAGTAATGGATCCTCAAGAGGTAGGAATAAGTAAGGGAAGTAGAAGAAAGGAATCAAAGTCAAAATGCTGAAATAAATGAGAAAATGAGGAAGAGATTATTCTTCTCTGGTGGTGAAAGAAATAATGGAAGGACAAAGGTTGCCATTATGATACATTATGCCAAATGATACATTATAATATAGATAATACTATAATGTTATAATGATCAAGATATTATAATAGATAATAAATGTATTTACAACACAGATTATTAAGTGCAACTATATGCTAAAAACATTTTACTTTTTAAAAGATTTCATTTATTTATTTGAGAGAGAGAGCAGGAGGGGCAGAGGGAAGGAAAGGGACAAGCAGACTCCCCACTAGTGTGGAGCCAACAAGGGGAGGTAAAGGTAAGGGTTGAGGGGGAGATCTACCCCAGGAGCAGGAAATCATGACCAGAGCTGAAGTCGGATACTTAGCCAACTGAGCCACCCAGGTACCCCAATGCCCAAAACATTTTATTTTTATTTATTTATTTTTAAAGACTTTATTTATTTGACAGAGAGAGAGAGAGAGAGCGAGCGAGATCACAAGCAGGGGGAGCAGCAGGCAGAGGGAAAGGGAGAGGCAGTCTTCCTGTGCAGCAGGGAGCCCAATGCAGGGCTCAACGCAGGTCTCAATCCCAGGATCCTGGGATCATGACCTGAGCTGAAGACAGACGCTCAACCGACTGAGTCACCCAGGCACCCCAGGAAAACATTTTAAATATAAGGTAGACCACATGATGAATTTCCAGAAAAGGGAAAACTACCAAGATGAACTTAAGAAACAGAACCCTGAACGGAGCAAGAACACGAGGAAGTGGGGCGCCTGGGTGGCTCAGTGGGTTAAGCCGCTGCCTTCAGCTCGGGTCATGATCTCAGGGTCCTGGGATCCAGTCCCGCATCGGGCTCTCTGCTCAGCAGGGAGCCTGCTTCCCCCTCTCTCTCTCTCTGCCTGCCTCTCTGCCTACCTGTGATGTCTCTCTGTCAAATAAGTAAAAAATAAGTAAAAAATGTCTCTCTGTCAAATAAGTAAAAAATCTTAAAAAAGAATAAAAAGAAAGAACACGAGGAAGTAAAAAAAACTGAAATAATCACCTTGCAGAAGAGTCAAGGTCAATAAACAGATAATCCTCACAATATATAAACTATTCTAAATCAAGCATGAGATAGTTTCCCAGTTTCTTCTGTAAAGCTATCAAAACCTGTTAATCAAAACCAGACTTGTCTCTTATGCATAAATACAAAATCCTAAATACAGGGTTAGTCAACAGAATACAGCAGCATTTTAAATGAGCGGCTCAATATTAGATTCTACTAACAGTTTGTTTCTATTATCGTAGCTCAAAGGAGAAAATCTGTGTAACGGTAGACATTGAAAAGTCATTTGAAAAAAATTTAGTGTCTGTTCCTAATAAATAGGCTTCATGCATATTCTTAATATTCAATTTCTAATTCGTACTTAAAATTATACACAGGAGTGAAATACTAAAAACTAGATATTCATAAAATCAGAAACAAGAATGCTCATTATCATTTTCAATCAACTGAAAATTATTAAAAATCATAATAAAAGTTAATGTGGCCAGGGGACCCTGGGTTGCTCAGTGGATTAAGCCTCTGCCTTCGGCTCAGGCCAAGATCTCAGGGTCCTGGGATCCAGCCCCACATGGGGTTCTCTGCTCAGCAGGGAGCCTTCCCCCTCTCTTTCTCTGCTTGCCTCACTGCCTGCTTGTGATCTCTCTCTCTCTGTCAAATAAATAAATAAAATCTTTAAAAAAAAGTAGGCAGAGAAGTAGGCAGAGAGGAAGGGAAGCAGGCTCCCTGCTGAGCAGAGAGCCCGATGCGGGACTTGATCCCAGGACCCTGAGATCATGACCTGAGCCGAAGGCAGCGGCTTAACCCACTGAGCCACCCATGTGCCCAAATAAATAAAATCTTTAAAAAAAAAAAAAGTTATTGTGGACAGTGCTTTAAAAACCCACATGACACCTTTCTGATTTATGCAGTGCCCAGTTTAAGATATTACTGTACTTATATAATACGAGTCAACAAAATTTCTAAAGTCAACAAAAATATTTTTTGGAAACTTATTTAAAAAAGCAACATGCCAGAACTATGGTAAAGAAAATTTTGGAACTTTTAAGGAGGAACATGCAAAAAAAACCAATTCTGTGCTCTCAACAGAAAGACTTCCAAGTAAATTAAACACTTAATGTTTCCAGTTACGATCCTAAGAGGATACCATTGGAAAAGTGATCAAAATGATTCTGATAGTCACAGGGAAAAATAAACAGGCCAGAATAGAAACCTTTGAAAAAGGGACACTTAAGTTCCCTCCTACAACAGTATTATTGTCTGCAATGTACTACCCATTGTTCTAAGAATTGAAAATACAGTGATAAAAACACTACAATGTCAGATGCATAATTTATAAAGATATGATCCAAGCAAACTTGTAACAAAAGACATCAGGGTGTAATGTAACTGAAAGCCCAGAAACAGACTCCTAAAATACATAGATGGTATTTACAAACTAGGACTAGGATGTACGGTTCACCAAGGCTGTTTGTATAATTTACATGTCTTCCAAACATTTAAAGCTAAACAGGAACATTACAAATCAACAGAAGGCCCCCAAAGAAAGCAACAAAGTTGGACCCTTACCTCACAACATCTAATCGGTTAAATTCTAAAATGGTTTAGCACTAAAGGGCGAGAGTAGGAAGCCAGAGAAGTAAAACAAAACTTGTGTGAAAATTAAAATCATCTTGGAGAAAGCTTTTCTAAGGAGAAACCATAGGAACAGAGTAGAATTGACTACATATATATGTAACTGTTAAAATTTTCCTACATCAAAACACACCATTCAGTATTTTTAAAGTTATAGTTTCCATAAGGCTCTCTTTCTTATACAAAGAGCTCTTCAAAGAGACAGAGATAAACACCTAAAAATTAAACATGTGAATAGTTAATAAAAGAAAAGATACCTGGCTGACATGAAATAATAATGAATTTCATTAGCAATCAAAGAAATACAAATTAAGATGATCCATCACTAGTCCAAATGGCAGCTTTAAAAGTTTTAACAGAGCTAAAGGAAGAGTGACAGGAGTGAATGCAAAACTTATAGACCTTTCCTGGGCAATTTGGGTTCAGCAGGGGTTTAGAAGGACACTCTTTGCACCAGCAATGCCAAGGAAATCATGGGTATTGTGTATTTATGCAGATTCTTAGCACACTGTCATTTTTAACAGAAAAGTTAGAAATAGTTTGTGTCTGGCAATGAAGACATTTTAGGTTATGGTTCTTCTATAAAGGAATAATTGATAACCATCAAAAAGAAGGTAGAGGGGTGCCTAGGTGGCTCAGTGGGTTAAAGCCTCTGCCTTCAGCTCAGGTCATGATCTCAGGGTCCTGGGATCGAGCCCCCCTCATCAGGCTCTCTGCTCAGCAGGGAGCCTGCTTCCTCCTCTCTGCCTGCCTCTCTGCCTACTTGTGATCTCTGTCTGTCAAATAAATAAATAAAATCTTTAAAAAAAAACACTAAGATTCTATGATTTAGGAAAAAAATAAAGAAGGTAGAATGTAATTATTGACAGAGAAGGATGTTCACAATGTATTATTAAATGAAAAAACTAAACCACAAACTTATGGGCAATATAAACCCATTTGTTGTAAGAAGAGTAGATGCTCATTTATATACATCCATCAAGGCTAAGGCTAAATATTAATGGTTATGACTGGATGTGTTCCTACATTTTCGGGTGTGTACCAGGCTAAAAAGGGAAAAATAAGTGTTCTTATCCAACTGAGCCGCCCAGGCGCCCTGGGAATTCAGTGTTCTGGGTTTTAAGCTTTGTCCCTACAACATGGCACAATGGATAACAAGTTCCTCTTTGACAGACAAGATTGTTTCTTAAAGTCTGTTCTGGGTATAAGCAAGAATAAAACAAGGCTAAAAATGGCCTGGAATTCTTATGGCAGTTTATTTACAGACTATCATATACAGCCTTTTTTCTTTTTTTTAAACAAATGGCTTATATTAAACACATCAGATTTCACAGTTACAAGACTTTACTAAAAGTTCTTGCAAGAAAGCACAACACCTTTACAACAAACTAACTGTAAAAAACAAAAACAAAAACAAAAAAAACCCCAAAGGGTGATTCATTTACAGGGCCTCATTCTGAATGCAATTAGAACTAAAAATTCTTTTTTAATAGGACATTTGACATGGTGAAAGGAGTAAGACCCACAAAACTTGTTAGTCTACATAATTCCATTATGGTCAATACTCTGTTTTCTCCATCTTCAACTGGATCACTTGATAGCTTATTAATTTGTTCTTAATAGCTTTTATTTTTAATTAAACTAAAAACACTTTAAGAAATTATCTGAAGAGGCTTTGATAAATGAGAAACTGTTGCTCTCTCCTAACACTGTTGAAAATTATAAAACCTTGGAAGAATTTAAAATTAATGTTTGCAGAGGACTGCTGATTTTCCTCCTACAAACAGAAAACAGATTTAAATGAAAGATTTTGTCTTACTACCGAATTGTAATAACTACGGTCTTTAAAAAAAAAAAAAAAAAAAAAAAAGAGGAACCTCCTTTTTAAAACCTAGCCATCCTGCTCTAGGCTTCTTGTTGTTTTCTATTTCTCTATTTTTTGTTTTTCAAGTTGACTTTTTGAAATCATTTGTGTTAAACTCATTGTTCAGTTTATAAATTTATTTTAGATACTGGTAACTATTTTAAGTCCATTTTCTTGTTAAAAAGTTAAGTGTTTCCTGCAGAATTTAGATAAGGCTTAGAGGGACAGCCCAGGCAACCCATCTCTGAATCTTCTTCTTAGCTATATAAAGCAAGGGGAGGTATCGTATGATACTAGATTATTAGAATGTATGTTTCAGACTTTAAAAGTACCCAAACCAGTATCCCTGAGGATCAGTAGATCTTCATTCAGAACTTGTATTTCAGGTTTACTTAAAAAAAAAAAAATAAAAAATAAAGAAGAAGGACTTATGGTGGAAAGTTGCGTAAAATTGGACTGTGCTCCCAGCAAACACAGCAAAACTTTTTTGACTCACAAGTTCCTGTGAGTAGTTTGGAAGCATTTAACCCATTTCACCTTCCACCTTTCTTAAGAAATCCTGATCTTTTCTGCAGATTGGCTTTTTACAAACTGGACAGATGCAAGTTAAAATGTGTTTTCATGATAGAGTTTCCAGCTGTTCTATTTCTTTCTGGAATGTTATTTCTCTATTCCAATTTGACTATAAAATTTCACACTCACATTGTCATCTCTTACGTTCACTTACGTGTAATTTAGATACAGCTGAGTAGCCTATCAGCCCACCACAAGTATGACTTAATGCCCTTCGCGGGCATTACTGACATACCAAGTACTCAACTATACTGACGCGTCCCGAGTGCTTGGCACTGGGCAGGCGCTGACTGTATGTTCACTGACAGAATGAAGCCCTAATCACAGCTAGAGCATTATCCTAATTCACATTCCCCCAAACCATTTTCATCAATCACCCCTTAAATGAGTCTCTTAAAATTTCATGGGTGACCCCAAGTCTCCAACAAATAGGAGACTTGAGTTGCATGCAGGAACTTCCTGGGTCAGGAAACAAAAAAGGAGCTCCACAGGGGAGACAGTAAAATGTCTTGTTTTGGTAGGTCAGGCTTCTGAGCCTTCAACTTTCATCTTTATAGTTGCCATCTGACTTACCTGTGTCTGTCCCCAAAACTTAAGTAATATATTATGTTCCTGAGATTTCACTCCGGAATACTCAGGGATTACGGTAATTATAATTTGGAATTAGTGACTTCCATCCCTGTTCTTTTTATGAAACCAAATTTGCTCAAGTATTCAATGGTACGGAAGGGACGCATGAAGAGTTTTACTACCGTATTTCATTGATTAGTTTTACTACCATATTTCATTGATTCTTTTGTAGACTAACATCTCTGAATTTGGGAAGTGTCTTATGATTCATGCATCTTAGCATTGTGTTGTCATTTAATTGGCAACAATTTTTTTCTAAATGGTACGTAAAATATTGGTATGTCTCACAATTAACGATGTCTTAGGGTACTATTAGAAGCTGTAGTTCAGATTTCCAATTCCATCAACCATTTCCCTGTCCTCCCAGCCACTCACCCAAAATACATACGTCACTGAAATGTTGGAAGAACTATCCAAACACAGTTCAATTTTATATAAAATATTTAATTTTTAAAACACAGGCTATTCATGTCACATAAATATCTTCAATTTTAGGTTAGCTGCTATGGTCAGCAGAATTATCGACTGTGACTATTAAGAATAACTTAGATACTGTCACTTATAGGAAAGTCTAAAGCGCTAAGACTCACCATATTAAAATTTCAGATACTTGAATACTGTAGCTATTTTGCTAAATTTCAAAATATTTCACTTCCTGCAATGTAGTTTTATTATATAAGTTGTTAGTACGCAATATTCAAATAAAAGCAAAATAATTTTTCTTCCATTCATTTCTTTCTCCCCAACAACAAAAAAAAAGTTCCATCGAAAAAATAAAATGATCAACTGACATCAACTCATTTTATAGCAGTAAAATGGTAAAATATCCACTTTAAAATATCCTGTCACCAAACTACAATGTTTCCCATATACTGTTTTGAAATGAAGGGTCACAAGTCAGATAGAGGGCATGGGGGTAAAAAGACTGAGTTTAGAACTGGAGCAATTTCCATTCTAAAACAGTTCTTTCAATTTACAATTCCAATCAAAAAGTAAGTTACCCGGAGAGCAGTTAAAACAAAATGGCTAATTGGCACGACTCTCATTTCCAGAGTTTATTTTTCCATTTAGTGATTAACGGAAACACTGGTTCTTCACCTTTGGTTCCTTTCGAGAATTATTATAATTCTGTGTGTGCGTGAGCGTGCACGAAAAGTTAGTTAGACTTGACACCATTACAGCTTACATAAGGGTTAGTCTGTCATTCTTTGTTGCTTTTAAAAAAAGAAAAAAATGTTAAAAATGAACTAAAGTTGCTCTAAGTCTGGCAGAAGTCGTAATAAACCTCACAGAAGGTAAGAGGAGGGAAGAGAAGAGGTTTTCTTTCACTACTTTTTCTTTTTAGCATCAGTAAATTCAATCTAGGCAATGTTTCTAGTTAACAAACCGAACAGTTAAATTTTTTCTTAAAATGGCATTGCATAACTTAAGATATATGATGTTTGCCACCCACCCCCCCATAAACTTTAACAGAATCAGGGAAATTCTGTTTCTGAAGCCTTGCGTCTACACTACTGCCTTCCAATGATCCATGACAAAATGAAACAGGGACAATATGGCAGCCTGGGAAAAAATGGTACTTGGAAATGCTCATTTAGCTATTACTTTCAACCACTTAAATGACATAACTTTGTAGACTTCTTGGAAGTAACGAGGTCCTGACTGGAGTTCTAGTCCCTTTGTTTGCTCTCACTCTCCTATCAAGACCAGGTGATAGTGGAAGGTAACACAGCCCAGCGATAGGCAAGAAAGAAGTGGGACAGGCAGAGGGAATGGATCTAGCAGGAACTGACAGGCAGCCCCGAAAACACTGGAGAGCTCCCTGCCTCTTCAATACAGTGTATTGATTCCCTTTAGAAGACAAATGGGTATAAAGGTTAACTGCTTTTTCAGACCTTAAGCTTACCTGTTAAGGCACTTACTTACCCTCCCCACCCCATATTTTTCATATAAAACCCACTATTTCATTTGAATGCATTTTGCTCGGCTATGATAATCTGCAAAATAAAACAAAAATAACGTTGACCATTTTTTTTTTTATAAAACTGTTGCATCAAGAGAAAGGTTGTGTTTTATTTTCTGAAGTGAGCACAAAGTACACCTTTCACAATAACACTGAAAGCAGGTGCAAAGACTGACAGTGACCTTTGACTAAAGGTAGCTTTGTAAAAAGAAAATACCAAATAAATCAGTGCCCTTTCTGATTGTTGTAAAACTGAGGGGGGCAGGGGAGGGGTTGGTTGGTTGTTACATAAAAGTTGGTCCAAACTTACAAAATAAGCACAAATGTGCATAGTTCAGAAGATCTGCAAGAGGGCCATAAAAGACTCTTATGTCCCTAAGATTAGCATCCACTTAAAACTGCAAGAATACAAAATAAAACTGTTAACTAGAATTTGTGAAGATGTACAATCAACAGATCTAGTTTTTAGAACAGCATGAATTTAAGCAAAGGTTTTTTTTCTTTTTTTTTAAACTATTGTATGCAAGACCCTTTTCCACATAAAAATAAAGCTGTTGTTGAATTAATATTATTCAAGTCTCTTGGATTGCTGCCTTAAATTGCAGCTAGAAAAGTCTTTCCAGATAAAAATGATGTGCCTGAGGAAAAACAGATACTCAGTATGGTAACCCTCTGCCTCGACCTCTGCCAGCTGGTGTGCTAATGTGTCCCCTGTATCCTTGTGAGTATCCAGGTCCTTGGGCAGGAGAAGTCCAGGTCTGCCCGTGCATGAGGCCAGGGCCACCCGGGTTTTCCTGTAAGTTACCGCCATAGTTATAGTTGTGCATCTTTGCTGGCAAAGGATGAGTACTCTCTGGCCCTGCGGGAGGGTCACTGCTGTTGGCCAGGACTGCAATGGGGCCATGGCTATATTCAAATCTGTGGTCCTTGTCTCCACTAAACAACATGGGACCGGTATTGAGGTAAATGTCTCCATATCCAGCTACTGAACTGGGAAATGACTCGGAAAAGGCAGAAGGCTGAGGCGGACCACCAGAATGAGATGAAGCAGTACTGTAGTTATCCAAAGACTGAATATCCGAGTTTCCAATGAAGCTCCGTCGTTCCAGTGTTGGAGCAGAGCTACCTCCCAGACCGTCACTGCTAACGTAGGGAGCGGAAGAGAAAGAGGAGGATCCAAAATTGTCCTTGTAGTCGGAAGTGGGTACGTAAGTATCTCCTGCCTGGTAATCAATACCACTTTCTCTTTTGGGGTCATCCTGGGGCTGATGCTGGGCGAGCAGCTGTAACAAGGCAGCTTTCACTCCGGCGTGAGGGTCAGTTAACGCAGAGCTAGTGGTGGGAACATGCTGGTTTTCTGTCCGATAATCCAGATCTTCTTCAGTGACTGGTGGTGGTTCAGGTGGCTCAGGAGGTCGCTGATCAGGAGGCAGAATACGAGGCCGGTCTGGTTCTGGTGTGAGCTCCAACATCCTCATATCTTGATGCTGAATGAGGTCATCTTGCCCTAAGTGACGCAAAGCAAAAAAAAAAGAGTTACAAGTTATCATGGAAAACCAGAAGTTCCAAACAGTCCATGTTTCCTATGGGTGGTTGTAATGAACACCAGAAGTTCCATCTCTGGAGAAAGGGGAAAAAAAAAAGAGAGAGAGAGAGAAAGGAAGGATGGAAAGAAGGAAAAAAGGAAGGGAAGGGAAAGCAAAAGAAGGAAAAAGGGATGGAAGTGCTAATTTGCAGGCTACCGCTTAAGTCTACGGTGACTGAAAAATTTAATTGCATTTGACTTCTCAAAGGTATCTCACATCAACCTATTTATCGCTTGAAGAACAAAAAGCTCCTATCCACAGAGTCTCTGCCTTGGTCAGTATCGTCTTGTAGTTGGAGTAAAGACTATTTCTCAACTACAGGTTTACATGAGAAGGCTCTACGGCATTCATAATGAGCCAAGTCACACGTGAGGAATTTGTTAAAGAAGCTGCTCCTAGAAATAAAACGACTAAGGAGACAACCCACCACCTGGGATTTTTCAGAACCCGTCCGCCGGTGATGCCACGGACACTCCACGTCACCGCTGCCCCCCAACACCACACACACGGCGCGGGCAGCAGCGTGTTAGAGATGGGCCATCTGCACACTCACCTGATGCCGGGGTGCTAGGTTCTGGAGGTGGCCTGAGTTGTAACGACGCTTCGTGTCCTGATCCATTTTCCCTCTCTTCTAGCAGCACATCCTTCTGCTTTGACTGCTGGGCCTTTATTAACTGAGTCAGCAGAACCGCAAACGCGCTCTGCACGGCCGCCTGCGCAGCGTCCGTCTCCACTTTAGGCTGCGTGCTCTGAGAAGAAGGCTGAATTCCTCCCAATGGTTTCGAAGACTCCTGCTGTGGTGTGGATGGATCTGTCTGTTTTTCACCTGTTGCCAAAATTCCAGCAGGAAGGTTTATTTTATTTAGCTGCTGTTGAGTCTCAGAGTTTACCTTAATGTTCAACACTTGGACAAAATCAGTCATATTAACACTTGTTTTAGACTGCAGTAGGTTTAGGAGAATTGCCAATTCACTGTGGTTTAACTGCGGTCCAGGGCCTGTTTTTACTAAAGACAAAATTTGTATTAATTAGCATTGCCATAATTCATAGCACATCCCGCCCCCTAAAATGGCCCTGTGTGACCATATTCAAATGTACATTTGTGGGACAGTGTTTAAGAAATGCTGTGAAAAAGGCATCTCAGTCTAGTTCTAATTTCATGGACGTTTAAGATGGAACTGCTCTGAAGTTAAAACAACTGAAACTGTGGCCCATTCTTCAGGGGGAAATACTTCACAAAGGAAACGTGAGACTATGGCTGGAAGCCCATACCCTACACAGAAGCAGGAACCAGGAGGGCAGAGGAGGAGGCACCTACAGAGTCCGCATTCTCTAAGCATTTCACATCCTTTACTCCTCACAGCAACCTTAAAGCCATGATCTGTTATTAGTATGCGCTGCCCCCTTTTTTTTTTAACTGAAGAAACTGACCTCCGGAGACACTAACTCACATGCCCAAAGTCACGCACTCTAAGTGGCTGAGTTGAGGTGAGAACCTGGGTGCTCTGATTCCAGACTCACAGCTCTACTCACTGTACTGCTCATCTAAAATAATACTTTTTATATCTAAGGACTGTACCTTATTTTTGCAGTAAATTCACACTGATGTTGTAGAATCTTTCATAAATGTATTTTATTCAAATTACCATTTTTTAAGTTAACTCACTTTGGGAAGCTCGGACCTCCTACAGAAACATGCTTATGATGTGGACACAAGAGGGTTTTAGCTCAGCATCAGCAAAACACCTGTTTTTCTCGAATTTTCCATTTAGACTTGTGATAGTTACACAGGTTCTTGTGCAAGCCTCTGTGAGTCACATGGAACAAGGCTCGAGGGTATATACTACCATGGAAGCTCAGTGACACTACATCGATAAGCAATTTCTCTAAGAATAAAAGGCAAATAGAAGAGAGACTTCAAGAAGATGAAACACTGATGATTAAGGCTATCCTTTTATTTTCTCTTTATATATCTTGAGATACTTTTATTACTTCTTAGTTATTTTTAGGTTAACTTGAAACAAACTTTTGCAAATTCTTCTCATGACCCCCAGGCATTAATAAGTAAGGAGCCAAGCCTGTTTGCTGTGGCGCTAAGAGCCAGTTTCCCTCATTCTCCAGTTCATGGACGTTTAACCTCTATCAGCAGAGGTTCTGTAATGATGCTCTCTCCTCTACAGAAAGGGCATTTTCTTATTTTAAGACAGCTGATGATAACAAAAATGGAGCACAGAGGATTCATTTCTATTTCACAAAACCAGAATTCTCACTTCTTAACAGTGACAGTTAAAAAGGGGGGGGGGACAAAAAATGAAATGTTGACCAACAAGTAACAACTGGTTTTGGTTTGTAATGTAACATGTATCAGCGCTTTAATGTAGTCTGACCAAGGTCAAGTATAAGCTTGCAGCTTACATGGGAAAGCATTAAAGGTAATCTCTCTCAGGCTTTCTCAGCTAATCTACTCTATATTTATACTCCACCACCAAAAATTGAATCTGATCAGACCTGTTTTCATCAACCAACTGACCTTTAAAATCTAAACCTAAATGACAGAATGAGTTTAATAAGATTTCCAACCACACTGAAAAGGTTTCATTCTCAGGAAGAAGCTGACTCTTCTAACAACTGAGTCAGAGGAAGAAATCTGTTTCCCCCAAATAGCCTTCTTCATCATACATCAAGCCCTTTCTGGCACAACAGGAGAGTCCAATCTTTGAGATTCTAGAATATAATGGGACATATATTAAGAGTGAGTGGATATTATAAACCATATAAAACAGCTTCTTTTAGGAATTCGGCTGTTTCCCTGTATCTGTCTATGAACGCCCACACTAGAGCAGGCAGAAAGTCAGGAAACCTGGCCTCTTACTGATCGCTCTCTGCCGAGTCCATCTTAACCCACGGTGACTTCCTACTGAGGCACCTGGGAGCAGTGCGGCGTCTGCGCAGGCAATTCCCAGGGAAGTGTTGAGTGCGGGGAATAAACCTGAATGTTTCAACCACAGATGCGAGCAGTCTCATCACCGTGAGGCCAGAACAAGGGAAGAACACCGACCGCCACGCAAAGCACTACTGACCAGGTGCGAGACTCGAGTTGGCCTGAGGTTTCAGCTGCGAAGATGGCAGCGTGCCCTGCGGGGTGCTGGCCCTGCTGTCGTCGAAGCCAAGAGACAAGTCCTTCCTGGGGGCTTTCACTGTGGACACATCATCAGTCATGCCCATCTGCTTCTGTCGTCTTCGCTTCTTACTCCACAGCTCATGACAATCTTGCCATAAAGGAAGGCTGGAAAAAAAAGTATCCAATTGTGTGCAATGTTACTTCTTAACAACACCCCAAAACTGCTAACAGTCACTACAGAGCTGCTCCCCCCCCACCCTGCCAGTCGTTCCAGAAGACTGCAGACACATGCTGTGTGACTCCTCAGTAAAAATCAGCCTTGACGCCCGCCCCCCAACTTCAGGGCTTCACCTCTACAGCCAGACTATTTTTCTGTGACTTCTGAATGATCAGTAAATAATCATCAAACTATGAACGAAGAACACAAGTTCATAAAAGTATGTTACTATCATCCTTGGTGCAACCTTTTAAAGCCGGTTCTTCTCACAGTCCACCACACATTGAACAGGACATGGGGAAAAAAGGGGAAAAAATGCCACTTGCAGAAAATGGAAACAGGATTAAAAAGTAGCAAAAGCTAGGAGATGACGTCTGTGAAAAACTTCCTAGTAAAAGCGTCTTACTTTTTTAATGCCCTCTTATTTACTTCCATAATGAAGTGCTCTAAAATTAAACTATGCTACAGAGAAGTTTCAAAAATAGGTAATCCAGGCTCATGACTACCTGTCAACAAAGATTCTGAAAAACTAGCAACTATCAAAATTACCCACAATTCTGAAACAATTCTGCCTTAATGTGATTTCATAAAACTGAAAACACTATAGAGTAACTTTTGCTTAAAGACATAAACGTTTGATTTAGAAGTTGATTTCTTCTTATCCTAATAAAAATTCCAAAGGGAAGTTACTATTATATCTATTTTAAAGATGAGAAAATTGAGGCTTGGAAAGGTTAATAAACTTGCCCAGAATAACTACAAATGCCCTTACACAGCCCCAACCTGGTGATAGATCTGCCACCTTTAACCTGGATATGTTTCCCTCTAGGGATGCTCTCCAAGGGGTACACCTGAAACTGCTGTAAAGTAACTCGCATCTCTCTTTGTCCTCTTTCCTGACTTCAATCCTTGAGAGTGGCCTGCACAGCAAGTTCATTCACACCTCCTCTTCCAGTTACTCTCATCTCACGTTATAAGGTAAAGGCATATGCAACAATATGGTCCAATCTTAGCAATATAATATTAAGTAAAAAAAGTCATTCCCAAAAGATTACAAACAGCATGATACCCTTTTAATAAATTTTTAATAAAATTAAAAACAACTAAAATTTTTAAATATAACTTTTTATGAATACATATAGATGGCAACAAAAGTATATACAAAAGAAAACAGGGATGATGGTTACCTCAGGTGGAGGGAGGCAAGGGGATAGGTCGTAGGGCAGGGGGTGGGGAGAGGGGATGATATGACTAACGGAGGTTATTGTCAAGGTTCTAGCTTTTATTTGGTAGGTTCATGGCTGCTTATTAAAATCATTTAAAATAACTAAGTAACTAAAAGAAAAAAAAGAGAGCCATGCATGGACCAATGATGAGTGACACGAGGATTATGATTAAACCAAGTCTATGCACCTGAGGTCCAAAAACAAAACAAAGGCATACCTCTCAGCCATCTTACTATGGTGCATTGCCTCAGCGTGTAAAAACCTCCTGGAGTAACAAACAAAGGTACAATTTGAAATATTGATATTGGGAAGCTTTAAGGCATCATAAACCCGCCAAAGACTTTCCTTTCTGTGCGCTGTGCGTGTGCATGTATCATAAGATGTGTGGCCTTAGTCCCTGCTGGAATATTCTGAATTCAGATACGCTGCGGAGTAGGGAAACTGGAGTGACCTCACTTCGAGGCTCTTGCGGCAAAGCCCCATGAGAAGAAAGCAAGCAAAGAACTCCACTAACAAGGGCTTTGGTTCCCTCCCATAGTTTAAAGCTAACAGCTTCCTCTATGGATTATCTCAACACTCATCTCTAGGAAAGAGAAGCAATACCCAACAAACAGCTGAAACGTACAGGTTAGTGACTCTGACTCTGGATACACCAGCAATGTTTTCCAGGATGACCAAATTTTTATTTGCTTTTCTGAAGGTTCAAATACTGGCTCAGCCACTTACTTATTGTGTCTCATCAGGCAAGTAACTTGACCTCTGTGCCTCAGTTTCCTTATCTTTAAAAATGAGATCAGCAATACAATCTACCTTATGGGGTAGAGGTAATACATGTTAACATACGCAGGCACTGGACAGTGCCTCTCACACAGCAGGCACTATATTCATGTCTGATGCCATTTACCATCATTCAACATGACAGCTGAAAACTACTTTAATCAAATCACATCATGAAATATTTATTCCAATTACAGTTGATCACATTTTATCTTAGAAATTGGTGTTTTTTACTTGCTGTTAAGAAAAAATAAAATTATAGGCTAGCTGTCACTCTAATTCACTTTTTAGCAGAAAATGCCTTCTTTTCATTAAATCAGAAAAATCTGACACCACGTCTCATACAATTAATGTAGTTGTTTTGGTTTTTTAATATCCCATTCTCATTTGATTATTCCAAAAAAAATGACAAGTTTAATAAATACACATAGCTCCCAAAGGAATACCACGCCAATGCTTTTCTTCACAGTCCTCACCTCACAGATAATTGATCATTTTAACTACCTATTACATATTACAAAATAATGAGATGTTTCTATAACTCTTAATTTATATATTAAATCGATAGCATTATAATTTCAACCTGACTGCTTTAGTGATATATCCCTAATTTATTACTGGATTACAGCCTGTTCACCAAAATGTGTATTTAACATCCTTATTTTTAATGGAGAAATGCAGTCAGTTGTGTTCTGATAAAAATTAAGTGAATTTAGGTGATGTGTTTGACAATATGGAGAGAATTTCCAATTAGGTAATGTGGCACGCGCTTCCCATTAATGGGATGTATCTACGGTTCCAAGGCTTCCACAAAAACATTTAATAAGAAAAACAATCTAACATACAGACTGGCCAAGTTGTACTGACATTACATGTTGACTTCCTAAACTTTTCTACGTATACTAGATGAAACAAGCACTAATAAAAGAAAAAGTACCAAGTGTAAAAAGTCATTTAGGGGCACCTGGATGACTCAGTTGGTTAAGTGACTAACTCCTGACTTAGGCTCAGGTAATGATCTCAGGGTAGAGAGATTTGAGCCCCATGTTTGGAACTGTACTGGGTGTGGAGCCTGCCTAAGATTCTCTCTCCCGGGTGCCTGGGTGGCTCAGTTGGTTAAACGCCTGCCTTTGGCTCCAGGTCATGATCCCCAGATCTGGGATTTCTCTCTCGAAAATAAACAAAAATCTTTAATAAAAAAAATTTTCTCTCTCCCTCTTCCTCCACCCCTCCCCAGCCCCCCACCCCTGGTTCATGTGCCCTCCTCTAAAAAAAAAAAACAAAAAAACAAAACAAGAAGGCATTTATTAAGTATTGGTAAAGCTTCTTTAGCTTACTTTCTCAAATTTTGAAAAAAATGATTAATTACTGGATTAAAAAAAAGTCTCTTCAAGTCACATGGTTTCTAATTCTTTACTATCAAGAAAATTATGAGAAAGAATCCTAAAGTTGACATCTGAAAGATCATTCTAATAATTTCTGATGACAGGGGCACCTGGGTCGCTCAGTGGGTTAGGCCTCTGCCTTTGGCTCAGGTCACAGTCTCAGGGTCCTGGGATTGAGTCCCACATCAGGCTCTCTGCTCAGCAGGGAGCCTGCTTCCCCGTCTTTCTGCCTGCCTCTCTGCCTACTTGTGATCTCTCTCTCTGTCAAATAAATAAATAGAAATCTTTAAAAAAAAAAAATCTCAGGGTGCTTGGGTGGCTCAGTGGGTTAAGCCTCTGCCTTTGGCTTGGGTCATGATTCCAGGGTCCTGGGATCAAGCCCCGCATTGGGCTCTCTGCTCAGCGGGGAGCCTGCTTTCTCCTCTCTCAGCCTACCTCTCCGCCTACTTGTGAGCTCTGTCTGTCAAATAAATAAATAAAATCTTAAAAAAAAAAAATCTCTGATGACAAATCACTATGTGATTTTTGCAAGCCATGTGGAAGAAATGCAAAGAAATCAGTGACAAAACTATGACAAGAGTCCATCTGTTCGTGAAGGCTTATTTACAAGGGTACTTATAAAAATAAAAAATAAAATTACAATTAATGTGGGACTTTGTCATTCTAGAATAAGGAGTATTAACTGATAGATATTAAAATTACATGGGGGATCATAGCCCTACTATTTCATTAGGTTGCATCACCAACCAAATTTACATAAACATACACACACACACACATATTCATTTTTTATTTTTTAAGTAGGCTCCACACCCAGCATGGAGCCCAACATGGCTTCAACTCATGACCCAGAGATCAAGACCTGAGCTAAGATCAAACAGTTGGACACTTGACTGACTGAGCCACTCACACACCCCTTTCTTCCCTTTTTTTTAAAAAAAAAATTTTAATTGAAGTAGAGTTAACATATAACATTATATTAGCTTCAGGGGTACAACATAGTGATTCAACAATTTTCTTTCCATTTTTAAACTTAAATTAACATACTAGTAATATTTGCAAAGATCAATTGATCAAGAAGAAAAAAAAAGGCTTTGTATTTTCTAAATGACTCTTGGTGAATATCAAAATGCTAAGATATTTTGATCCCGCTGGACACATTTACAAGAGTGATATAACTGCCCATTTGAAAATGTCAACACTTACCATACACTGAAATTTATATCTTTTGCAACTATTCCAACCCTTGATTAAAAAAAGTTTATACACCAATTTAAAAATATGCTCAATATAGCTTTTATCAGAAATCTTTCCTGTGGACCAATTAAACCAAGAGATCAACTTAGTATTACCTTGTGAGAAAAATGACCTTATATTCCTCTTGACAGGATAAAGCAAGAAGCTCACCTCACTACCTCAGTAGTATTCTTGACACATACAAAGGTTACTCTAATTCTGATCACAAGAAAGCCATCAGAGCTAGATTATAGAATGTTTTACAAAACAGGTAGCTTCAACTCTTCAAAAATGTCAATGTCATAAAAGCCCTACCCAAAGAGTAATTAAAGACTGAAGAGACACTGCAACTAAATGAAATGTGTGAGCTTTGAATGAATTCTTCATCTAAGACAAAAAAAACAAAACAAAACACAACCCCAAAAACCAGACTATAAAGGAAATTACTGGGCCAACTGGAGAAATCTGAATATGGACTATCTACTAGATACCGCAATGTTAAATTTCTTACGCTTTATAATCGTACTGTAGTTATAAAGTCCTAGTTCTTACAGAAACACAGCAAATTATTGATAAGTGTCGTGTCACTCTCACAATATAATAGTTCAGGAAAAAAGGCTTATTATATATAGTGATAAAGCAGATGTCAGTGACTATTGAATCTACATGAAGGGTATACAAATGCTCATTGTACTATTCTTCCTGTTTTTCTGTAGAGGTGAAATGTTTCCAAATCAAAAGTTGAAAAGAATTCTTCTTTGAAGGAAGAAGAGTCAAAGTTTCAAAAGAATGATTCAGATCCTTCAACTTCAAATGATAGATCCTTTTTGTCTTTCAAACCATCCAGTAATGGCAATTCATATATAGTTCAATAAAAACTTAATAAAGCTGAATATGAAGGTCTTAGAAAATATAATAAGCCCAATCTAAGTGATAAGTGGAAGAGCCAGGATTTGGAACTCCAAAGCCCACGTTTGTTCATTCATAATACACTAATTTTATTACATGGAAACATTTTATTATAGAAATAGGCTTGCTTTTTATCAATTTTTAAAGTTATCCCTACAAAGTTTCTAGAGCCTATCAAAAAGAACCAAATGGACTGCTTTGTCCCCTCCCCCTCCCCCCCAAATAGATCTAGAGAAATTATAGGAGCCACGAGGGAATGAAGGTTCAAGAACCCAGTTACTGTGACTCTCAAACTCTATACATTTTCTCTCAATCATACAATAAATTCATTCTATACTGGCTTTTGTTACTAACGCTCTTAGGATTTCCTATTGTATTGTCTGCCAAGGAGCATTTCAGAACTGCTCTTTCTTACTGAACTTGCTGGCTCCACCCTGAACTAGATTTGTATTCTTGGGCAAGTTTCTTAACCTCTTTGAGCCTGCTTCTTCCTCTGTAGAACAGTGACAATAACAATAACCACCTGATAGGAGGGAATACAAGAAAAATGCTTAGCAGAGCACTCAAGTTTTTAACTATAGGAACTAGCAGCAGGATAAACACGAGGTATGGTAGAAGTACTACCAGAATAATATTGGCAGCAGGAATATTAGAGTTGAAATCTAGTAAAATTAGAAAGAGGAAGACTGCTTTTGCTAATCCTGGTTAGCTGAACATGAAACGAGGTTCTGCATTCTAGATGTACAAATTATGTGTGTTACTACTACTCTTTCTTTTGATTTATGCTACTTCTTTTGACTTAACTAATCATGGAAGAGTTTCTGATTGTTTTATAGCGATGCTATTAAAACTGGCCAGATGGGATCTAACATAATGAAAAGCCACTTACTCTGGTGGAGGCATTTTTGAGGGTTCCACGTCCCGCAGGAACTCGCACTGGAGCGCCTGTTCTGCGGTGCAGCGCTTACTGGGATCCAAGGCGAGCATGTAATCAAACAAGTCTAGTGCAGCTGCAGGAATACTGGCAGGAGAGGACGACAGAAGTCATGCATAGTCTCTGACACAAGCTTAGTGTTTCTTTAAGTTGACATTTCATAACATGTTTGCTCTACTTTATTCCAATAGATTCCAAATTTCCCTTTTAAGACACAGTCATTTTTACATAATTTTTTAAAACTGCTATTCTAAATAATTTGAAATTTGGCCAACAATGGTGTATCTTATTACTGTTGGAAATTTGCGATTATGCCATAAATTAAGAACTGAACAGAACAGTTTCCTATAACAAAATAAAAACCGGAGCTTCATTAAATGGTGTTCCAGCTCTGTCATGTAAGCTCCAAATGAAACACACACCCCTAAATCACCGATACCATAATGACAGTGAGATGGTAATTTGCATGTAGCAAAGGGAAACTCAAAAGTAAAGGACATAGAAGAACTGTGATAGGTCTACCTTGGATCAAGAGAGGACAGAGTGACATTTAGAATTCTCAAGAAATAACTAAAAAAAAAGAAAAAAAATTCAGTGCGATATGGACACTTAAGCATCCCCTTCTTACAAAACAAATTCTTCTCTTAACTTTCGACGATATTGCTTCTTTGGTTTCATGGTGTTGAAATATGGTAGTTTGATTACATCGGGCCACACTGCAGGACACGGACTCCCACATATACGGCTGAACAATACACAAAAAGAGGTACATCAATATAAACTCCACAGAAGAAAAAAATACAGACAACTGCTATATAAAAATCCCCCCATCCTTCAACACAGAAAAGTTGGAGTCTTGATACAATATATAAGAAATTTCATTAAATATTTTAGCATCCCAACTTAATTACTTGTTTTAAGGAATCAATTTATTGTCAGTGGATATTTCTAACACTCCAAACATTCCAATTCCTAAAAAGAAAACCTTCACATTTGCAAAATCAAGTCTTAAAACACAGGTAACACTCCAAATACTTTGACCATGTCTTGAACCGAGATGAAAAATTTTATGCCAATAAATTAAGGAACCAGAGTGTAGGTTTATGTCTTTCTCTGGTCTTACAGGTACCTGTCATTACTTCTGCAAGAACTGCGGAAACAAATTTCCACACAGGAAGGAAACTATACAGTCATGTCTGCTGCTGCATTCCATCAACAGAAGGACCCTCAAAGTAACACTCTTGAAACACAGAAGTTCTTCAGCTTAAGTAATGCCACTGAATTCAAGGTATTGAGAAATTTTAACTGCTTTACTCTGTGCTTATCTGTAGCTTGAAAGCCCTATTTTTGTACTAACGACTAAGTCCCTGTTACAATAATGTGTAGAGGTAACTCCAGCTGGTAAGCATTTAAAAACTCACTCGCCAATAAGTAGATGAAAAATTTGTTAAATATGGTAAGCTTGCATATACTGAACCTCAAAAATAAATGTACACTGAATATAAAATCCTCAGCTGATCTTCACATGTGAAGAGGAAGTGTCCATGCATCACCGACTAAAAATAAAAATGTTCTGTACGTAATAAATATAAATGCACCAGTGTGCATAAACAAGGGATGACTAATGTTGTCCAGCCATCCTTTAGCTGAGCTGTAGAACGCTATCTCAGAAAACATACATATTTACATAAGACAACTGCTCATCTTTTTTAAGCTATGTCCCTAAAATGTACTTTTTTGGTTTCAACAGAGTTTACGATTTTGGAAACACAAGCTTCTAAGAAGGTAGTAAGAGCCTATCCTTTGCACACGGCCAGTCTCTTCTTCCTCCCGACTGGATTTTTACACCTCCTCAAAAATACAGTGGCTCCCTTAGGAAACAAGACTGACCCTGGGTCTCAATCTGCCTTCCTAATCTCAATCCCCAGTTCATCTCTCCCCACTGCCCAATCACACTCTTCAATGTCCGTGATCAAATTCTCTTTCCCTAGATTCTAACTAGTGGAGAATCTTTTTCATTGCTCGAGATTCATATCAAATAATCCATTCAGTGCAGTCTTCTGTATCCCCATGGCAACTCAGAAGGGTCCCTTAGCATTCTACTTGCTTCTTTGGACACTTTTTCATATTTCATGCTGCTTTGTATCTTGGTTGACCTGCCTGTTTCGCTCACTAAAGTGAACCGTGTCTCTCACTGTTTTGTGTACTTCTCCAAGTAAGTATATAAATATAAATACTCCCCGGCAGACTGATGTGTTATTACAGAAGTATGAAGTTCACTGCAATATTTAAAAATGAAGGATACTTTCAACTGCAGAAATACAGGAACATGCACTCAAGATATGGACGAGGTGTGGAATTTTGGCTACAGCTCCAAGGATAGGCAAGCAACAGACAGGTCAAAAGTAAGTAAGGGAAATGTTCCTGGCAAAGAGAAGTCCATAGACAGAGCCATGAAGTAGTCAAGGACAGACATGTGGGAAGAAGACCAAGGAAACAGGTGGAACATGGGGCTCAGGGAGGGTTAGCTGAGAGCACAGATAGGAGCCACACAGTGTTTTAAAAGCCTAACTATAATGAAGACAGACTTGGAAAACAAACTTTAAAACGGAATCCTGTCTGTGATACTGGTTAAACTGCATTGCTGAAGAATCTGTTTCTTCTTTTGTAAAAGAGAGGTTCATTTCCCTTCAAAGCTGTGAGATTAAATGAGCTGGCATCTGGACTGTTCAAAAGCCCTTCGATAAAAGTAAGTTTCATTACCTCTTAGCTGAAGAGCTTCAATTATTTTACTCTGTGTTGTGGGAAGATAGCTGAGTGGTTATCTAGCTGGTAGTAGCACACAGGACAGAACAGATCCACTGAGGCAGGGAAGCTTACTAGGAACTAAGGAAGCAGACAGGACAGCAATTGATGGTAATTGCTTATTAGCAAAAACTAGCCTGATAGCCAGCCAGTTATCTCAAAATCACTTACCGAAGAGGTCTTGAGATGTATCATACACTAAATCCGCAAATACCTGAGGTCTATTTTGGGAATCTATTCTGATCTATGTACTCTGATATCAGTACCATATGGTAGCTTTTAATTTTTGTAAGGCCAACAGAACAAAGCCTTCTATAATCCATTCCTCTAATTAGTCTCCTCAGCATTTTCCTAGGATGAACCTAGCATCAATGCTGTCACACTCCAAAAGTAAGAGCATCTGTTTGGATTCAACTGCAGCTCTGAATTTATAGATTAATTTAGAAAGGACAGCTATCTTCAGAAGGCTTAACACTTCTGTCCCAGAAATACCCCATTTTTCTATTTCCTTCAGTTTTATATTTCCATTTCTTCAATTAGATCTTATATATTGCTTTTTATCAGGTTTTTTAGGACGTTTTTGAATGTATTCTTATTCCTATTATACAGTCTAAGCAGTAAATAGGGAAGTTCTGTTACAGAAGACATTCTTACATATGACATACAAAGTTTTAGATAGCCATCTGAGAGCCTATGGCTCTTACCATAGTTTTAATAGTTTCTTTGAGGCTTTCCAGGTTTACAATCTTATCACCTATAATAATTTTTTCTCTGTTTTTTCAAACATGGATACTTCTTTTTCCTGATATGGTACGGTATGTGACAATTTCTAAACAATGTTACAATGATAATGATGCCACACAATATTGGGTAGTTTTGTTTGGTTTCTAACTTTAATGGGAGTACTCCCTCTCACTGTTTACAAATGGGAAGGATAATGACTTGTGGTTTGAGAAAAACAACACATAATAAAGATAATCACAGCCACACACACAAACTCACGCATATATGCTGTTAAGAATTCATTTATTCCTTTTTACTGTGGGCTTTATTTTTGTAACTTTTAAATTTTAAAGGATACTTCAGTTTTGTTAGTTTCATTTTTAGAAACTATTATAATCATCATCTGCATTTTTCCCCCTGAATAACTCATGTCATGAATCATACTAAAAGCATTCTTAATACCCACACTTACATTCAATAGAGGAGTACTTCCTGGCCTTAGTAAAATACTATCATTTTAGTGTAATGCTGTATCCTACTTGTTCATTTAGATGTTGTACATCAATATTCCTATGTGAGATTAGTACACAGGACTTCTCAAAAATGGAGTTCAGACTCTTTAGGTGAAAGGTATTACTAATACATTATTTGCCTTTTTCAGTGTGTTGATTTTGCACTGATGGTACAAAGCCTATGGTGGAGAATGACCAGCACCTTAGCAAGATTCAAGGCAGTGGCACCAAACTATCAGGCAGTAAATACTCTTCACGACTATACCATCTCCTGGGGTGGGGGCAGGGGTGGGGAAGAGACACACCACATGCCACTTAAGAATGTACTCATTGAAGTGGTAAAAAATCGTTAATGTTATTAAACCCTAACACTATTTGGAACAGTATATATCTTCTTTATATTTTCAATGATGAAGCAGAAAATACTCATAAGCACTTCTGCTGCTCAAGAAATTCTGACAGCTACCCTGAGAAGCACTTGTGCAATTATTTGAGCTGCAAGCTGAAGTAGCCGTGTGTTTTTCATGGACGGTCATTTTTACCTATATGAACAAGCAACACACTATGGTCACTCAGACTTGGGTGTCTGCCAGACATTTTCTCACGTGTGAACGAGTCCACTTGTTACTTCAAGAATGATGACTGCAGTATTTATGTTCAATTATAAAATCCAAGCTTTCAAGAGAAAATTAGAATTACTAGGAAGCTTACATCTATGCCATAGACTCGACAGCTTCACAATAAATATCTGTGGGCTTTTCTGATGAGATTAGTGGTGATAACCAAAATTATATAAAGAAATGTTACATTTAGAAGATCTGCTGAAATAGGGGACCCACTATTTTCCGTATTACCAGTGTTGCAAAATCATCACATATCCAGAGTGCAAGACAGACTAATGCATTTTAATATGCCTTCATATGTTTTCAGACCGTATATTACAACTAACCTATAAGAAATTACCACTTACTTAGTGTAATTTCAAAGAAGAACATGTACAATGACCTGAAAAGACAACCGAAACCAGCATATTACAGAGAGGGAATCCAGATGTTACTCTATTAAGCCAGACATTTCTTTTAATGTCTTTTTATGTAAAATCTTTTGTAAAAGATATGTAAAATATCTTTTTATGTAAAGATGTAAAACAGTGCTACTCATTTCACCAACATTTATTTTAGTTTGGAAAATACAGATGTTTTATAATTAAACAATGTTAACATACTGTTTTAAAATAGGTATTTTTACTTTCTCAGTTTTAATTTCTAGTATGATAAATATTGAATAATAGATATAACTAGCATAAATAAAGCTCCTGGGATCTTTCATAATTTTTAGGAGTGCAGAGAAATTCTTAGCGCAAAAAGTAGCAATTTACAGGATTTTTTATGCTATTGTTCTTTGAAGACACACATGCTTCATTTTTAAAAATCTGGGAGCTTCCCTTCTTTACCTATATTCTAGAACAATCAAAGTCTAAGCCTTTAAAATTATAAAAATCTCACCCGTGTGACCATCTAGGTCTCAGGCTTTGTGTGTATAGGGCCGGGGGAAGGGAGTGGAGGTCAGACAAAAGAAGGGTTCTTTTTATTCCAATCTAATTTTTTCCATGATTGTAATTTTTTAAAAATTTCATAAGCAATGTATACTGTGTGATATAAAGGTTCTTTCTGGCTGCTAAAAGGCTTAGGGTTATAAGTGTGACCCTTATGTTAAAAACATTTTTTGCCTTTATTCATCCCATCTTGTCATCACCTGTTTTTCATTTTCTTTTGCTATCACTTTTTTTTTCTAAGATTTTATTTATTTGTTTATTTGACAGAGAGAGAGCAAGGGAGAGAAAGACAGATAGCAAGCACAAGCAGAGGGAATGGCAAGCAGGGGAGAAGCAGGCTCTCTGCTGAGCAAGGAGCCGGGATGTGGGGCTCAAGCCCAGGACCCTGGGACCATGACCTGAGCTTAAGGCAGACACTTAACTGACTGAGCCACCCAGGCGCTTTTTGCCATCACTCTTTTTAAAAAAAGATTTTATTTATTTACTTATTCATTCATTCATTCATTCATTCATTCGACAGAGAAAGATACAGCGAGAGCGGGAAGACAAGCAAGGGGAGTGGAAGAGGGAGAGTCAGGTTTCCCGCTCTGTGATCATGATCGGAGCCGTAGGCAGACGCTTAACAACTGAGCCACCCAGGTGCCCCTGCCATCACTTTTAAACCCCCTCTATTTCTATCACAAAACTTCTGTACTTTGCCTAAAATAGTGTTTGGAAGGAGCTAAGTACAAATAACTTGATCACTGCTGTGTGAAACATTTTAAGATAGATTCTGATTAGTATTCCCACCTTTCATTAGTTCATACATATTTCTGTACCATGCAGACTAGAACTCATCATTCCTGGGGCTTTAGATTGGGGATATATCCCAGCATTACTGCAGGTAAAGTGAGGGGAAGAAATATGCAGGAAACTTACATTTATTGGACTCCTGTAACCCTAAGAATACGATTAGTACTGTTTTACTTGTGAATAAACAAACTGAGAGCACTATGGAACTTACCCTAAGTCCCAAGGGCAGGAAGCAGCTGAGCTGGCATTAGAACCCAGGTCTGTAAGATTCCAAAGCCCACCCTTTCAATTAATACGCTGCTGCCTCCTTCCTAACAGGGAGAAAACTGTTTCTTTTGTCAGAAACTTAACTTTTCCTTCATGTTTTAAAACTACTTAATGCCACAGAATCAAAATTGCAGCACTTTTATATTATTATTAATACTTGGTATTTTACCAACAAAAACATGCTGAAATATATAAATTGGAATGTAAAATAGTCCTCTTCGCAGCCCTCTCACAAATCCATGCTCACATAACAACTCCAGACTCTTCTGCAAACCAAACACAGCCTTCTATCGCGCGGCTCATCATGAAACGATGTTGCTTTCCTGTGTCAGCATCCCCAGGTCTACCATTTCCTTTTTCATATCTATATAGTATATCACCAAGTGGATGGATTGAGCTTTCTTTTTTCTATATAGTTCACTAACCGACTTAACATGTTCATAAAATAATCCAAATACACTCATGCCTCAGGATCGTTATTACTTTGTTGTTCCCTCACTTCACTCAAATGATACCTCTGGGAGAAACTCCCGGACTCTCTCTGTAACACTGCCTCCTATAATTTTCTATCTCCTTACCCTTATAAGCACCTGATGTATTTTATTCATTTGTCTTGTCTCTCCCAATTAGAAACCAGAAGAAGCTGTGTGCTAGTTACGAGGCACTGAGGATACAACCCCCACTCTTCATTGTATTGTATTCTCAGTGCCCTGGCACACAACCAGAAACCAATGGATACGTGTTCTGTTAATCCCCCTGACTTGAAATGACTTCTGTCTCATATTCGGAGGTCCATATAAACTTGCTTTACTTCAGGACTTTCCCTGTCTTGCCACCACTTCATCTATGTATCTCGTAGTAAAATGGTTTTAGTTGCCATAATTTTAACATACAATATGCCAAATTTTCCTTCTTTTTAAGACTTTTTCTGGTTATTTTAATGTTTATCTGGAGGGAAACTATCATTTGAAATCTGCATTAGGCCTATAATGATTAATACAGGTTGAACTGTCATATTTAAAAAGTTAAGGCTTCCAACCAAAAATGAGATATGCCATTCCCAATAGGTACTTTAAATCTACTTTACAATTTTCAGTGAGACATAGTTTTCAATATCCCTGGACTATATATGGTGGTGCTTTTGTTAAAGGCATCTTCTTCCTCATGTACATTTCTAACTGCTTATTGCTGGTACATATTTTTAAGAAGCTACTGCTTTTAGTATGTATGTATTCGTATGTCATATTAGGATACTGTGTTCATAAGTTTACACACAATATACACAAGCACATATTTTCTCAACACTTGTCATTTTATTAGACTCTTTTACTTAAGGTGTTTCAGGTAATTTCCTTGCAGGCAGCCTGTATACAATGCTTTCATATACAAATTATGACAATACTGCCTTCATCCTGCCACTCTTTATACCTCTTACTGGGTCACTTACCAGTTAACTAGTTAGTACTTCTAAAACACTCCGAAAATAATGATACTAGAAGACGCTTTTTATCATTCTTGTCTTACATCTTCTAGTATTTCACCACTAAATATTATTCTGGCTAATACATATTTTCACCATGTTAAAGAAATATACTTTTACACTTAGTTTGTATTCCAGCAAATGCTTATTCAACACCTACTAAGAAAAACATATTACCTTATTTCTAAAAGTGGTGAATTATAATAATGGATGTCCTAAAACTGCAACATTCGTGTATTCTTTGAATGACTCCTACTTGACTCAGCAAGTTGATTTTTAATGAAAAGCTAGATATGACTGGCTAATCTTTCCTTCAGAATTTTTGGATTAATATTCTATAGAAAATTTTCAGGATGTTTTTGTCAATTACTGATGTATGTGTCATACTAACCTAAAAGCTTCAGGAAGTCTTATTTCCCACATGGTGTAGAGAATTCATTAAAATTTCGCTACTAAGGTAGAACTGTCTAAATTCAAATCTCGATTTTGCTGCTTGCCAGTTATATGACCCTAGACAAATTCTTCACTTTCTAAGGTTCCATTTTCTTAATTATAAAAAGTAAATGGAAGGCTGTATGAAGCTTAACTGAGGCTAATTCAAGAGAAATTCTTAGAAAAATGCTTGCATCATGTACAAATAAAAGTTAGGATCATTAATAGAATCCCTAGTATCCAAAGAATCAGGACCACTGCCTTATTAAGTGAAAAAATGGGTAAGAGGGAATCATGAAAAAATAAAATAAAATAAAGAAACACAGATACAGAATTTAAATATTTTATTATAACTGAGAAATTTAAAATATACATTTTCCAATTTTCTGACACAGAGCAAGGCCTCTCTTTGAACAGAGGATTTGTTGAATGGGACTCAGCATTAGCTTTCTTGAACAAACCACATTATTCTTAAGGATTTAAAGCAATTTGAGTACTAAATTCTTCTAAATTTTTATGACTTACCTTTCTAACTTAAAGTAACTTGCCTCCCACCCAGTTAATTTGATAGCAACTTTGTTAAGTCTTTGCAAGCACTGCATCTGTATATATTTAAAGGACACACATATAATAATAAAAAGTTGGTATACAAAATTGGAAACAACCATCTCTTAGTCATTATACTTCAACGGGTAGGATAAATACATAGTCTTACTAGAGAGTAGTAGTCTACCAGCTGCAAACATTTAGCGTGTCATGTATCATGCTACTGTTACTTACAGAGGGACTGGAGAGCATCAATTAATCCAATAAGTCTGTTGAAGGGAAGGTTCATAGTATATTGGTATCTGTGCCTCATACCAATATCTTTCCTAAAAGTTCTCATCCATATTTTGAGACACACACAAAACTTAGAAGTTGCAAATTGACATTATTATATATGAAAGCCAAAACTCTTTTTTTAAAAAGAAAAGAATTACTTTAAAACATTACATGAAGAGAAAAGTGATTATGTATGCCCTTATGACTTAGGCACTACAACAGACTCCAAATAATGAAGACTGACGCCTGTAGGTACATACAGATGTTTCCATGTATAAACACTCACATATAAACATGTATGCATATGTGTATATAAAACAGTTTGTCTTTACAGTATCCCCAAAACACTAATTCTTCCATCCTGCCATACTAAAAAAAAAATTTATCTACCATTTATTCTCTCCTTCCTCATATTTATTTACTCTTTCTTCCTGGTCTTATTTTTTGGGCCCCCCACCCTTTCATTTAATTGCAAAAAGATTTAGGGACTTTGAGATCTTTAATTTTACTAGATCAAGTATCAAGAAGTACCCACATTCTAGTTTCTCCTCCATGCAGCAATCATTAGCTTTCAAGAAAACCATGCTGTTCTCCTAAAGGCACAAACTTGAAAGATTTTAAACTTCCTATGAAGTATTACACACCCCTCAACAAATATTACAATCAGGAGCTTACCTTATTAACTCTAGTTGTGCAAGTTCTTGATTTGCTTGAAATATAGGTTTTTTTGTGAAGAGTTCACCAAGGATACAGCTAGAGGAAAAAAAATATGCATCATTATAAAATGATATGATTTTACTTTACTACCAAAAATTTCAAGTAAATTAAACCAGTCAGTAAGCCTATCTTACCCACAGCTCCATACATCAATAGCAGGTGTGTATCTTTCTTCTCCCAACAGCAGTTCAGGTGGACGGTACCATAAAGTGATGACCTTGTTAGTATACGGCCGACTAAAAAACACAGAAAGCACTCTTTTGAGTTAATATCTGTTAATAAGAGAGATTCTCTTAAGAAATATTATTTTGGCTCATTAAAGCAATCCTACAATCCTAACTAAAACCAATTTCATCTGCCTACTAAATTCAGCCATGCTATTACATCTGACATATGTGATCAAAAAATACATTTGAGAGCAACATGATTAACTGAAAATTTCCAAGTAGTTGGCTGATTTTAACTGTCATCTGGTCAAAAAATGGTCCCAACTGTTCAGTTCTGTTTTTTCCTTTCCATAACTTTAAAGGGGATTAACTGACTTAAAGGAAGTTGATTGATTTTGACCAAATCTGGCAAATTACTAATGTGTGGCAAGATATAGTACAAATTGGAATCAACTAACAAAAATTTTCACTTGGGCTTATTTTTGACAATATTTCACTGACTGCAACTCCACTTCAGTATGCAAATACAAAGTACGTAAATGTAGACTGTAGTCGTTGAGATCTATTCTGCAAAGTACCACTGGTAATAGATATGATACTTTATCAAGATAATTTCTTTTGTCACCTTCTAAAAGAGAGGATAGACACATACTGCTACCTCTTTATTTGCCAGTAGGGCTTATCTGGTGGACCAAATAGGCTGTAGGGAATGGAACTGAGATACTTCTCCAAAAGGCTTGCCTGCAGAGTCACTGAGATACTTCTCTAAAAGGCTTGCCTGCAGAGTCACTCATGCCAGGGATGAACACAATGCAGCTGTTTGAAAAGCCACTAGACTGTTGTGAGGAAGATTCATTGGCTGATCTTAAGCCAGCCACAAGAGGGGCAGGGGCCTGTTGGGGCTCTGTCCAGGGACAAAGGTGCTGCCAGACACCACTGTTGCACCTTCCCTCTACTCTGATAGCACTGGTGGTACACTCCGACCCTGCACTCTCCTATGGCCCCACTAAAGCTGGCAGGTGCACCCCAGTCCTGTATTCTCCCCCAGCTGCACTAAAGCTGTTGGTCACATACACTCCACAACGGAGATGCTCCCTGATCACCTGGCTCTGGTGGCCAGGGAACCTGCATTTCTGGGTCCCATGGGAAAGTAATAATCAAACCGTTCTTGGCAGGCTACCATGCCCAGGGCATTATACAGACTGAAACACACCCCTAGTCTTTCTGGGCAGGCCTACTTAGATGTCCTGGAGCTTCAGCCTAAGGGGCAGACTTCAGGTTTGCCGCACATCTGAAGTCTACAGAGGTGTTCTCAGGGACAATAGGGCAGAGGACACCATCCTTGCATTCTCTACTGACCTCATTACTGGTACCTCTCAGAAAGGAGCTTTTTACTTCATCTTATGCTCTGACTTTTCCAACTGTAGTCCAAGGGATATCTCCAGAATAACCTGGTCTGCAGGCCAGAGGATTTACAATTGTGGTTCCATATGACTATATATATTTGCATACATTAAAAGCTACTGCCTGAGGGTCTGGCTTCCAATCAGCCTGAATCTAGGTGCTGATTGAAAGCCCTGCCTTTGCAACACTGACTGGTCTTGGAACATCCTCAATAGTTGGTTCCTATCAAATATAAATCAGACTGCTTAGACAAACACAAAGGTTTGAGAAACAGAAGAGCTAGAGCAAGGCTGAAAGATAAAGATCATCTCCTATACAAGGCCACTCCTTCAAGACTAGAAGAGACAGCTGTTTTCCCTAAACATAGAAATAACCACAATCAAGCAAAAAGAGGAAACAGAAAAAATATGTCCAAATGAAAGAAAAAGGTAAAACCTCAGAAGAAAACTTATTTGAAGAAACAGTGGCTGCAAACTTCCCTAACGTGGAAAAACAGATATCCAGATCCAGGAAGCCCAAAAGAGCCTATAAAAATGAATTCCAAAAGATCTACACCAAGACATAGTATAAATAAAATGTCAAAAGTAAAAGAAAGAGATAATCTAAAAAGGAGCAAGAGGAAAACAACTTTTACATACAAAGGACCTCCCCTCCCCAGGTCTGCATAAGACTCTCAGCAGATTTTTCCGCAGAAACTTTGCAAGCCAGAAGAAAGTGCACATTATATTCAAAGTGCTGAGAGAAAAAAAAATCCCAAACAAAAATACTCTACCCGGCAAGGTTATCATTTAGAATTAAAGGAGAGAGAAAGTTTTCCAGACAAGTAAAAGCTAAATAATTTCATCATCTAACCTGGCTTTTCAAGAAATGTTAAAGGGAATTCTTTAAGCTGAAAAGAAACTTTCTTTACTAATTAATAACAAGAAAACATTTAAGTATAAATCTCACTGGTAAAGATAGACTAATGGCAGTGGTTTAAATCACATAAAGCTACTATAAAGGTTAAAAGACATAATTAGTAAAACAAACTGTAATTACAATAATCAGTTAAGGGATATACAAAGGAAAAAGATATAAAATGTGACATCAAAAACATAAAATGCCAGGGTAAGTAAAAATGTAGAGTTCTAGAATGCATTCAAACGTAAGCTGCTATCAGGATGCCTGGTTGAGGGTCCAACTCTTGGTTTCAGCTCAGGTCAATGGAGTCCTGCACCAGGCTCCACACTAAGCAGAGTCTGCTTGAGATTCTCTCTCCCTCGGTCCCTCCCTCTGTTCCAATGCATGCTCTCACTAAAACAAGGATATCTTTAAAAACAAAAACAAAAAAACCTTAAAATGCCATCAACTTAAAATAGATTGTTATATATAGGCTGTTATGTGTGAGCTCATGATAACCACAAAGCAAACATCTATAAGAGATGCACAAAGATAATAAGAAAAGAATCTAAGCATAACACTAAAGAAAATCACCAAACCACAAAGGAAGAGAGCAAGAAGGCAAGAAAGGAACTAAAACCCAGCCAGAAAACAATGAACAAAATGGTAATAAGTACAGATCTATTAATAATTACTTTAATAGAAATGGATTAAATTCTCCAACCAAAAGACACAGAGTGGCTTAATAAATAAGACGAACAAACAAAAAAACAAGATCCTTCTATCTGCAACCTACAAGAGACTTGCTTCAGATCTAAGAATGCACACAGCCTTAAAGAGATAGAAAAAGACGTTTCATACAAATGGAAACCGAAAGAAAGCAGGGGTGACTTTACTTATGTCAGACAAAATAGATTTTAAAACCAAGAGTGTAATAAGAGACCCTTATTAGTGGGAAGAGGGATGCCTGGGTGGCTCATTGGTTAAGTATCTGGCTATGGCTCAGGTCAGGATTCTAGGGTCCTGGGATTGAGCCCTACATTGCACGCCTTGCTCAGTGGGAAGTCTGCTTCTCCCCCGCACCCCCATGCTCATGTGCTCTATCTCAAGTAAAATAAATAAAATCTTAAAAAAAGAGAGAGCAAGTGAAACAAAGAAGACCTTTATGATGATAAAGGGGTCAATCCAACAAAAGGATATAACACTTCTTTTCTTTCTTTTTTTTTAAAAAAAATTTTACTTATTTATTTGATAGAGAGAGAGCATGAGAGAGCAAGCGAGCATGAGAGGAGGAAGGTCAGAGGGAAAAGCAGACCCTCTGCTCAGCCGGGAGTCTGATGGAGGACTCAATCTCAGGACTCCAGGATCATGACCTGAGCTGAATACAGTCGCTCAACCAACTGAGCCGTCCAGGCGCCCAGATTTAACATTTCTAAATGCTTAAGCGCTCAAGATAGGAGCATCTAGATAATGTGAATATTAACAGACCTAATGGGGGGATTTACACAATAATACAGGGGACTTAATACCCCACTTCCACCAATGGACAGATCATGTGGACAAAAAACATCAATAAGGCAACATCAGCTTTAAGCAACCAATTAGATCATATGGTTTTATAAAGATATATACAGAACACTCCATCCAAAAGCAGCGGAATGTGCATTCTTCTCAAGTGCATATGGACATTCTCCAAGATAAATTACGTTAGGCCACAAAACAAGTCTCAATATACTTGAGAAGCTGAAATCACATTGAGCATCTTTTTCAATCACAATGGTATGAAAGTAGAAGTGAATGGAAAAAAACTGGGAAATAAATCACAAATACATAGAGATTAAACAATATGTTACTAAACAACCAATGGGTCAATAAGGAAATCAAAGGAGAAATAAGTAAAAACCTCAAAACAAATGAAAATGGAAAATGCAACTTACCAAAATCTATGGGATGCAGCAAAAGCAGTTCTAACACGGAAGTTCAAAGCGATAGAGGCCTACCTCAAAAAAACAAAATCTCAAATAAACAATCTAACTTTACACCTAACGGAACTAGAAGAAGAACAAGCAAAACCCAAAGGTATTAGAAAGAAGGAAATAACAAAGAGCAGAAATAAATGAAATAGAAACTAGTAAGACAACAGAAAAGATCAATGACACCATGAGCTGGTTCTCTGAAAAAAGAACAAAAACAAAAAAAAACAAACAAAGGCAACAAACTTTTAACTAGACTCAAGAAAAAAAGAGAAAAGGCTCAAATAAAAATTCCTAGAAATATATAATCTTCCAAGACTGAATCATGAAGAAAAATAAAATCCGAACTGACTGATTACTAGTAAGGAGAATGAATGAGTAATTCAAAATCTCCCAACAAACAGGTCCAGGACCAGAAAGACAGCTTCACTGATGAATTCTACCAAACATTTAAAGAAGATTTAATACCTATCCTTCCCAAACTCTTCCAAAAATTGATGAGGAGAGAACACTTCCTAACTCATTTTATAAGGACAGCATTACCCTCATAACAAAACCAAAGACATCACAAAAAAACAAAATTACAGGCCAGTATCCCTGATGAATACAAATACAAAAATCCCTGACAATGATGCCCACTCGATCCACTCTATTTGTCATAGTATTGAAAAATCCTAGCCACAGCAATTAGTTAATAAAAAGAAATAAAAAGGCACTAAAACTGAAAAAAGAAGTAGTAAAACTGTCACTATTTGTGGATGATATGATTTTATATATAAAAAATCCTAAAGACTTCACCAAAATACTGTTAAAGGTAATAAATTCTGTAAAATTTCAGGATATGAAATCAACTATACACTAACAATAAAGTGTGAGAAAGAGAAAATAAGAAGGCAATCCCATTTATAACTGCATCCAAAAAAAAAAAATGCCTAGAAGTTTAACCAAGAAGATTAAAGACCTATACACTGAAAACCATAAAGACACTGATGAAAGAAACCAAAGTCATAAATAAATGGAAAGATGTTCCATGCTCGTGGATTGGAAAAATTAGTATCATTAAAATGTCTACACGACCCAGTGCAATCTATTGATTCAATGAAATTCCTATCAAAATCCCAATGGCATTTTTTTTTATTCTGTTCGGTTAGCCACTCTATAATATATTACTGGTTTTTGACCAAAGGCATTTTTTTCACAAAAATAATGCAAACTACCCCCAAATTTATACAGAACCCCAAAACACTCCAAATAGCCATGGAGGCACCACGCTCCCTAATTTCAAACAAATTTACAAAGCTATAGTAATCAAAACTTTATACAGTATTGGAATAAAAACTGATGCATAGATCAATGGAACTGAATAGAAAGCCCAGATATACACCCATGAATAGCCGGTCAAGTAATTTATGATAAAGGAGGCAAGAATATACACTGGGGAGGGATGCCTGGGTGGCTCAGTGGGCTAAGCGTCTGCCTTCAGTTCACGTCAGGATCCTAGGCTCCTGGGATTGAGTCCTGCACTGCACGTCTTGCTTGGCAAAGAGCCTGCTTCTCCCCTGACCTGCTGCTCCCACTACTTGTGCTCTCTTTCTCTGACAACTAAATAAATAAAATCTTAAAAAAAAAATATATATATATATATATATATATACATACTGGGGAAAGGACAATCTCTTAAATATCAATGGTACTGGGAAAACTGAATAGCCACATGCAAAAGAATAAAACTGGACTACTATCTTATGTCATACACAAAATTTAAATTGAAATAGATTAAAGACTGGAATGTTAACACCTGAAACTATAAAACTTATAAAAGAAAACACAGGCAACAAGCTCCCTGACATCAGGTGTTTGTTTGTTTGGATCTGACTCCAAAAGCAAAGGCAACAAAGACAAAAATAAGTTGGGACTACATCAAACTAAAAAGCTCTTGCACAGCAAAGGAAACCATCAACAGGAGAAAAGACAACCTACTGAATGGAAGGATATCTGCAAATCATGTATCTCCTAAGGGGTTAATATCCAAAATATATAAAGAATTCATACAATCAAACAGCAAAACAACCTCCCAAAATCTGATTAAATTATGGGCATAGGATCCAAAGAAACATTTTTCCAAAGATGACACACACATGGCCAAAAGGCATATAAGATGCTCAACTTCACTATTCATGAGGGAAATGAAAACCACAATGAGATCACTTTACACCTGTAAGAATGGCTGTTATCAAAAGGACACGAAATAATAAGGATTACCAAGCATGTAAAGAAGGAACCCTTGTGCACTGTTGGTGGGAATGTAAAAACTGGTAGAGTTACTATGGAGTGTTACAGTATGGAGGTTTCTTCAAAAATTAAAAATGGAAATCCCATATGACCCAGCAATCCTACTTCTGTGTATTTATTAAAAAAAAAATGGAGGGGCGCCTGGGTGGCTCAGTGGGTTAAGCCGCTGCCTTCAGCTCAGGTCATGATCTCAGCGTCCTGGGATCGAGTCCCGCATCGGGCTCTCTGCTCAGCAGGGAGCCTGCTTGCCTCTCTCTCTCTCCCTCTCTCTGCCTGCCTCTCTGTCTACTTGTGATCTCTCTCTGTCAAATAAATAAATAAAATCTTTAAAAAAAAAAAAATGGAAACACTAATGGAAATACTAATCTGTACTTCCATGTTCACTGCAGCATTACTTACAATAGTCAAGATATGGGATAACCTAAGTGTCTCTAGGTGGATGAATTGATAAAAAAGATGTGGTACACACAGTAAGTCCCCCTTACCCATAAGGAATACCATCTAAAACCCCCCATGGATGCCTAAAACCACTATATAGTACTGAACCCTATATATACTATGTTTTTTGCTAATCCATACATAACTATAATAAACCTTAATTTATCAATTAGATACAATAAGAGATTAGCAACAATAACAGAACATTTATAATACATACAGTAATGAAACTTGTGAATATGGTCTCTCTCTCCCTCAAATTATCTTATTGTACTGTACTCATCCTTCTTGTGATGATGTAAGATAATAAAATGCTTATGTGAGGAGATGAAGTGAGGTGAATGATGTGTAGGCACTGTGATGGAGCATTTGGCTACTAGTGACCTTCTGATGATACATCAGAAGGATCATCTGCTTCTGGACTGGGGTTAATCGCAGTAATCTGAATCTGTGAAACACAAAACCCAGACAGGGAGATTACACATATATAATGGAATACTATTCAGCCATAAAAGACAATGAAATCTTGGTATTTATGACAACATGCATGGCCCATGAAGGTATTATACTAAGTGACATAAGTGGATGGAAAAAGACAAATACCATATGATCTCATTTATATATGAAATCTAAAAATCAAGCAAATAATAAAAAACTCATGGATATAAAGAACAGAAAGGTGGTTGCCAGGAGGAGGGAGAGCAAAGTGGATGAAGGGGGTTCAGGAGGCACAGACTTTTCACTGTGAAATGAACAGGTCATAGGGATGTGATATGAGACTGGTGATTACAGTCAATGGTACTATAGTACATATTTAAAGGTTGCCAGGAGAGTGGATCTTTAAAGTTCTTGTCACAAGAATAAAAGAGAAATTTTTCTTTTGTAACTTTTTATAGTGACAAATGATGACTAGACTTATTGTGGTCAATTCACAGTGTACACAACTGCCAAATCATTACATTCTAAGATTAATGTGGGTTTTTTTAAAGATTTTACTTAAAAATCTTTATTATAGGGGTTCCTGGGGTGGCTCAGTCAGTTAAGCATCTGCCTTTGGCTCAGGTCATGATACTGGAGTCCTGAGATCCAGCACCACATCTCACCACATCGCCTACTTCTCGCTCTCCTCCCTGCTCATGTTCGCTCTCTTGCTATCTGTCTCTCCTTCAAATAAATACATAAAATCTTTTACAAATAAATAAAATCTTTAAAGATTTATTATTTTAATTTTTTAAAAAAGATTTTATTTATCTGACAGAGAGAGATCACAGGCAGGGAGAGTGGCAGGCAGAGGGAGAGGGAGAAGCAGGCTCTCCGCTGAGCAGGGATCCTGATGCGGGGCTTGATCCGGGGACCCTGGGATTGTGACCCAGCGGAAGGCAATGCTTAACCGACTAAGCCACCCAGGCAACCCTAAAGATTTATTATTATTTATTTATTTGAGAGACAGGCAGGTGGCAGAAGCAGAGCCCCAGAGCAGCACAGGCTCTGAGCTGAGTATGAAGCCCAACGTAGGGCTCAGTCTGATGACTCTGAGATTATGACCATCAAAGGTCAGACGCTCAACCAACTGATCCACCCAGGTTCCCCACTAATACGTGCTGTATGTCAATTACACCTTGATCAAAAAAAGTTCACCTGTTTATGCCTTAACTCCTTTCAAATTTGAAATCCCCTCCCTATTTTTCTCCTTTAATCCTACACCTCCTTCAAGACATAGTGAAAGACCAATCTCTGTAAATTCTAATCTCTATTATCAACAGATTTAATTTCATGTTCTTATTTTTTAAATAATATTTAAGACTATATTCTATTTTTAGGTTTTCTATCTTTCCCAGAAGACAAAAAACCCAGGTGCCATTTTTTGGTATGACCCCCACAGACAAAGCCCAGAACAACATGGGGCATGGGTCAGATACTTTCATGTATATGGCCTTTAGGGATGCCTGGATGGCTCAGATGGTTAAGTGTCTGCCTTTGGCTCAGGTCATGATCTCTGGGGTTCTGGGATCTGCTTCTCCCTCTGCTCACGCTCTATCAGTCTCAAATGAATAAATAAAATCTTTAAAAATATATATATGTGGCCTTTTTTTTTTTTAGGATTTTATTTATTTATTTGACAAGGAGATAGATCACAAGTAGGCAGAGAGAGAGAGGGAGGGAGGGAGAGAGAGAGAGAGAAAGGAGGAAGCAGGTTCCCTGCTGAGCAGAGAGCCCAATGGGGGGCTAGATCCCAGGACCCTGAGATCATGACCTGAGCCGAAGGCAGAGCTTAACCACTGAGCCACCCAGGCGCCCCTATATGTGGCCTTTTAAGTTTAGTTGACATACATGCATTAGCTGGGTGGGAGAACAAAGTTTGTGAAAATTATAATGACCAGTTTTCAAAAAACATTTCAAGGATCTGTAAGCATATGAAACCTATGGTCTTGTTAACTCAAGTGTAACTGAATACCTATGGTCTCAAGAAAAAAAAACTTTTTTTTTTTAAAGATTTATTTATTTATTTATTTATTTGACAGAGAGATCACAAGTAGACAGAGAGGCAGGCAGAGAGAGAGAGAGACAGAGAGAAGCAGGCTCCCTGCTGAGCAGAGAGCCCATGCGGGACTCGATCCCAGGACCCTGAGATCATGACCTGAGCCGAAGGCAGAGGCTTAACCCACTGAGCCACCCAGGCGCCCAAGAAAATGTTTAAATTAATATAGATCCTTCTGTAAACAGTGAATACTTTATCTTTTTGTTTTAGTGTTTTTAAATATATTTTTAAAAGTAAAAATATGTTAAATTATATAGAGAAATCACACAAATTAAAGTTATTAAATTTTATTGAAAAGAATATTTGAAATATTATTTTATATACTATGTATTAAGTTCTAGGCAGCATTTAGAACATAGTTGTCTTTAGCAGCTAAAATTAAGACTAGTTTTTTTTAACTCTTCTATCAAATTTAGAAGTGAAAATATTTAGTGCATAATCGAAAATGATAGGGGCACCTGGTAGCTCAGTCAGTTAAGCGACTGCTTTCAGCTCAGGTCATGATCCCAGTGTCCTGGGATCGAGCTCCACATCAGGCTCCCTGCTTAGTGGGGAGCCTGCTTCTCCCTTCTCGCTCTGCCTGCTCTCTATCTCTGTCAAATAAAAAAATAAAATCTTTAAAGAAATGATTAAACACAAAACTAGATGAAATATACTTCTAAGTATATGGTAAAAGTATTTCATGTATACCAATTAATGGCTTTTTCAAGTTTTTCTAAATTCTTAGTTTTTGCCACAAGAACTATGTAAAGTCAGAAAACACATTCAACTGTAAAATATGACACAGAAAGTTCAATTTTATTTATTCGTTTAAAGATTTATTTATTTGACAGAGAGAGAGAGCAGGCACACACAAGCAGAGGAAGCGGGAGGGAGAGGGGGAGGGAGAAGCAGGCTCTACATCCCCCATCCCCGGCCCTGCCCCGAGCCAGGAACACACTGTGGGGTTCCATCCCAGGACTCCTAGGATCGTGACCTGAGCCAAAGGCAGACAGTTAACCAACTGAGCCTGCCCAGGCACACCAGAAGTTCAATTTTAAAACACAAATATCTCAAAACTGTGGAAATGCTTTCATTTGTAAAATGAATAAAATATTCAGGCTGATAAATACTTTTAATAAAGCAAAGTACCATCACTGAATTTTCAATGTATTTTTCTTTACATCCAATGACGTATCAATCGAGATCAAAGACACATCTCAATACTCTGCCCTTAGATAATCCCAGGAATTCAAAAGATGGGTGGATCAGGAGAGATGAGAAATAGTTATGGTCTTCCTTACCTTCACCCCCAACAAATAAAAGTACCACCATTAAGGGTGTGTCCCCAGGCTGGCAGATGGCTGAGCCTGCCCTTTGGTCTAAACAGATAAAAGGCATAAAGCAACTGCTCAGAGCAAGATCTTAGTTAGGCCCTTGAGGTACTTGGGAGGTTCTGGATAATTAAAATACACAAGCCAGAGCTGCTAATTTTAAAGACCCTTACAAGAAATAAAAAGAGAATTATATTAAAGGAAATACCTAAATTGCTCTAAATGCTTCATTTTTTTCAACACATGTAATAGTCTATACTTCTTTTAGACCATAATATTTTTAAGAAAAACATGGGAGAGCCTTCAGCTAACAAAATTTATCATCTGCACAAATGCCATGTCTTCCCTCAGAATCCACTGCAGAAACACCTACCAAACCTACAGAAGAAATCTGGGGTCTGATTTTAACACCTATGCTTCAGAAGTCAAAAATCTTCTGTCATCTTTTATTCTCTTTCCTTCAAATCTCACATCTGATGTATCAACAACTTCCATTATTTCTACATCCAAATAGATCCTAAATCCAACAATTTTCCAAAATTTCAGAAAGTGTAAGCCAAGATTATCTTTTGGTCTGAGCCACCATTATCTTTGCACTGGTACTAGTTTTTCTGCCGTACCTATCCCTAGCCTGCCTTCTCCATTTTTTTTTAAGGCTTTTTTTTTTTAAAGCATAGAACCAGCTCATATTACTGTAACTACATAACATTTAAACTTTACCTCAGTGGGTAAGACCATATTCCCAAGTGTCTCATTTCCTATTTTTACACTGGGCAAATGTTTAGCTCTGAAACGTTCCCAGTCTAGTCCCAAGCTTTGCAGCTGCTGAGCTCCTTCTACTTGCAATGTCCGTGGCCTATGCCTTCATTAAGTTATCCCATTCTCATCACTCAGGTTGGTCCTAGCTCAATTTTACTTTGTCAAAGGTCTGCACTAACTACCTTACCTAAAAGTTACCCATATGCCCAGAGTGTTCTTACTGTCACTATTTTATTTGCTTTGTAGCATTTAAGTATTTTAAATTCTTTATTCCATAGACTTGTTGTCTACCTTCTTTCACCACCATGTAAATGCGATCAGAGACCAAGTCTGTCATAGCTGCAGTTATAATACTTAACCTGTAGGCATTACCTTGGTTGGTGTTAGGCACAAAGTAATAAGCACTTATTGATATTTTTAATCAACTGACCTATGCCATAAATGTTATATAACACATTTTTCCCCTTATCTTTTGATATTTTCCATGAAAAGTAACTCTGAAATTTCTGTATTATAACACTGGTACAGAGAAACCAAAGTAATTTTTTCCCAACTGAAATCATCTTACAATCACTTTTCTATTACTACTCATGTAAATTTATCAGTCCTGTAAGTACCCGTATCTAAACACATCCAAAAGGATGCTACCCACTTGCTGCCTGTTTCCTGTCCCAGGAAACACCATCATCACTTCCAGCAGAGACTACTACCTGTCCTCCAAAATCTGTTCTTTTCTTAAATGGTAGCTGCCCACCTACACTACATTCCCATCCTCACTGTAGCTGGTGTGATCACATGTCCAAGTCCTCACCAGTGGAACATGAATGTAAGTGTTAAGTGCCGTTTCTAGGTCTGGCTCATAATGCCCCTACCTCCTTTTTTCTAGTTTCTGGCTGACAAGAGGTGGTATACCTTGGAAGGCATATGAAGATGGCAGATCTTCCAACTTAGATCCCCGAATGACTGTATGTAGTCGACACCCCCTGATCTAATGATAATGAGATGGTTAAATACTCTTAATTGTCTACTGAGGTAAGCAACAACCACTCCTGATCCTTAAGTGAGAACTACATATAAATTTCCTATCTTTATGCCACTGAATTCTGAGGTTTTGTTTGTTGCAAAAGCTTAACTTACCCTAACAAACTGTGTAGCCAGTAGCTTAAGCAAAATCTTACAGCAGGGGCACAAGCTGGGATGTGTTTAACAATACGTATTCAACCATTTTATATCTTATGATATAATTGATCTTTCTAACACCTATGCCCATTCCCTAATTCTAACCATAATCATCCTGCCTAGGTTTACTGAAACAGCTTTCTAACTGACTGCCCTTGTTTCCATACTTACAAGGTCAATCCCCTTTTCAAAATAAAGTCAAAGTGATAGCATAAAGTGTCAGTATCTTATACCTTTAATACACACTGCTGCCTCCTACCTCCTAGAGAATATATACACAAGGCCCATAAAAATATCTATTACTTGGTTCTTGCTCCAACCACAATGAACCATCAGTTAGTTCCCTTAGAAGGTTGAGCAAATGTTTATTTTCTACAGCTAGGAGAAAAAGCCAGGGAGAGAGCAGAGCTGGTAGGAAAACTTTCAAGAAGACAGTGGTGCTATAATTATGTTTTAAATGTCTGAGATAGGCATTTTTTAAATAAACTTTTTTTTTTAAAGACTTTATTTATTTGTTTGACAGAGAGAGATCACAAGTAGGCAGAGAAGCAGGCAGCAGCAGGGTGGGGAAGCAGGCTCCCCGCTGAGCAGAGAGCCTGATGGGGGCTCAGTCACAGGACCCTGGGATCACAACCTGAGCCGAAGGCAGAGGCTTAAACCCACTAAGCCACTAGGCGCCCCTTAAATAAACATTTTAAATAAGCTTTTTAATAAACTAGTTTAAAATAAACTTTTAGAAGTTAACATTGACAAAAGATAATGAAAATGGTTTTATTACTCAAGAAAAAAAACACACCATTTATTCAAGAATTTTGCAAAACAGGTGTCCTGCCTCACTTTCCACCTTGGTGTTAAATGAGAAGGAAGCAAACACTGAGAAAGTACACAGACAGAAAAAGACATTAATCATAAAAGCAAATTCCAAGGTAGATGGAGTTAGCAAATAAAGCCAATTTCAAATCACCTAATTCACTTATTTAAATGATTAACAAACAAGTATTAAAGAAAATATTCTATGTTATGATCATGAAACTGTTTTTACAAACATAATGATGAAAATAAAAATAACCGAAACTATGTTCTGAAACTAGGTTGTTGGGGGCACCTGGGTGGCTCAGTCATTAAGCGTCTGCCTTCAGCTCAGGTCATGATCCCAGAATCCTGGGATAGAATCGCACATTGGGCTCTCTGCCCAGTGGGAAGCCTGATTCTCCTTTTCTTACTCCTCCTTCCTGTATTCCCTTTCTTTCTGTCTCTCTCTTTCTGGGTCAAATAAAGAAACAAAATCTTTGAAAAATAAAAAACCACTAAGTTTAAATCTCAAGAAAACTAAAGTACTGTTGTAATATGAAAACAGAACATCCAAAATTAGACAAATAAGTGAAAAACCAAAATCCCCCCAAATGTGTCAAATTTGGTTACTAAGTTTAGCTATATATTATCAACATCCTAAAGATGGTCTTACTTAGATCACAAAAATGCAACTGATGTGACACCTCATATATGATGCTTTATTTTTCTTTCATGAATTTTTTTTTAAAAATTACATTCTTGATATCTCTACCCAGTATTTCCATAAAAAGTGAATTTATAACTATGAAAAAAGAAACAGGAATAAAAAACAAAGATGGTACTTAGATGGTACAGAATAAATACACTTTAAAGAAGACAACCTAAGTTCCTGGGTGGCTCAGTTGGTTGAGGGTCTGACTCTTGGTTTTGACTCAGGTTATGATCTCAGGGTTCTGGGACTGAGCCCCGCATCAGGCTCCCCAATCACTGGGGAGTCTGCTTGAGATTCTCTCTCTCCCTCTCCCCTTCCCCTTGCTTGCGCACTCTAAAGTAAGTCTTTTAAAAGAAAGAAAACCTAGGCGCCTGGATGGCTCAGTGGGTTAGACCTCTGCCTTTGGCTCAAGCCATGATCTCAGGGTCCTGGGATCGAGTTCCATATCGGGCTCTCTGCTCAGTGGGGAACCTGCTTTCCACTCCACCCCACCCTGCCTCTCTGCCTACTTGTGATCTCTCTCCATCAAATAATTAAAAAAAAAAAAAGGCCAAAAAATGGAAAATAAACCACCCCATTTACTCCCATAATTAAGTTAAACTCCCAAGTAATAAATTCCATAACCTGGCAAAACAGACAACACATGCAATCCCTCTGACATTAAATTTAAAAAAACAAAACAGTAATTCCAATAAGCTATTATTCTTAGTAAAAACTAAACTTTGTAAGGATCCAGAAATAATGGTCTCAACAGTAAATACTCTGAATTTCAATTTCTATTGAATATCTTCATGGTTTTTGAGAAGAAAGCAGACACTCTCTTTTCTGCTAGGGGGAAAAAACCCCAACACTCTAGAAACAACAAGAAGAATACTCCCTTTGTTTTGTTATTTCAAAACTTCTACCTTAATACGGTCAACAAGGTTTTAAAATGTAAGTCATCAGGCTTGTATATAATAAAACTTCCATGTGAAATCTCAGGTTATTTAAAATATCTGGTGCTATCAAAATACTTCTCAATTACATCTTTCTCATTTGGTATTTAAGGAGCTTTACAGGAGATTCAGAAATGGAAATATCATACAACTTGCTGGAAAACTAAATGAGTATTCTTCAATGGGCAAAAATAAAATATATTATTTGAAGGCCAAGAAAATAGAGACAATGAAATTCAGTAACTGTTTGTTTTGACAACTGAAAAACCTGCCATCAGCCTAATGGTACCTCCAAAGCAGACTCTAGATGCCCCTAGAATTCAGCACGTAGAAGATACTTTTAGAAGTGGGAATTTTTTTTTTTTTTAAGATTTTATGTATTTATTTGACAGAGAGAGAGAGAGGGAGAGCAAGCACAGGCAGACAGAGTGGCAGGCAGAGTCAGAGGGAGATGCAGGCTCCCTGCCGAGCAAGGAGCCCGATGTGGGACTCGATCCCAGGACGCTGGGATCATGACCTGAGCTGAAGACAGCTGCTTAACCAACTGAGCCACCCAGGCGTCCCTAGAAGTGGGAAATTTAAAAAGAACATACTTCTAGGAGATCAAAGTTAGATCCAGAGTCTTACCGAAGCAGCACTCCAGTATAATGAAAATAAAAAGGCTTTCTGTAAAAAGATTTGAGTTTAATTCTTAGCTCTACCACTAATTAGGTGATCTTGAAAATATACTGAAATTTTGTAAATTTCAGTTTCATTATATTTAAAATGTACATAAGAATGATATCTACACCACCTGTTTCAGAAAAACTGCTGCTTTTGCTTAAAATAATTCTTGTGAAAGAGGACTATATATATTAAACTACCATGCACAAATGCTAGTTAAGTTTGTTCCTTTTTTATAAACAACAAATATTTATGAAACTCTGAGCTCGGTACTGTACTAAGAACCAAGAGATGGCTGGCCGAAAGAGTCAACCACCAACACGGTTGGAGCTGCTTAAAGCCTAATTAAGAGTTTGGTAGTGATAGAAATTATAATAATACACTTTAAGTACTATGTAAATTAATGAAAAATGTATTCTGGCCACATGAAGACGTGCCCAACGCTGACTACAAGAATCAGGGTAAATTTTTCAGGAGTGGTAGTGACTAAACTGAAGCAAAAAAACAAATCTGTCAGATTGAGATAATGCAGAGTCTAACTCCATATAAAAGTTAAGAACTTATGCAGATTCAGAGAGGCATTTAACTTGTTTAGGGAACTACAAATAATTCAAGGGTTGCTTGGCGGGGCGGGGGTTGAGGTGGGGAGTAGCAGGCAGGGGACAGTAGTAAGAATGACCTAAGAAAATAATGTTAGGGAAAAAGACCAGAAGCACAAAAACCAATATAATGCTATTTACAGTGGTCTACAGGGACATATCTATAAGTGACTGGGTATCTTCAACTAAAACAGGAAATAAAGGAAAAGGAGCAGACTTTTTTCTGGGGAATGTGAAGACCGGCTTTGTAACAAGATGTTTAACTTACAGTACCTATATCACCTGGGTGGAGCTGTCCGTACACACATAGCTTTAGAGATCAAAAGAAAGATGAAGTCTTGAAGTTGGGATTCGTAAATCTTCAACATTAAGGGAATGGATCAAATTTCCCCTACATGAAGAGGGGGCACACCATACCCTAGAGAATTAAATTGCCTTTCCCATTTTATATACTAAAAAATGTAAGCTACTCCATTAAGGCCAAAGGAAGTACAATTTAATCTTGATCTTATGATTAGGTCAGCAATCTAAATGAGATTTCTATTCCTAAAGCTTGTTTAGTCACATTAGTGACATTATTTACTATTATTAATGTTATTAATGATCTTATTACTATGGTTCTAATAACTGGCCCAGAAGATCCTTTGAATTATCTACAGTCCCCAAGGCTCCCCGCACTAACTGATATCAGGAGGGTCCTCCAGATCAGAATGACCTTCTCTTGGATCAGAACTGATCAAGAAATTACTGTGAATATGTTTTAAACTTTAGGGTAAAAACCAAACATTTAAAATATGGTCCCTGTCTTTAAATCGACTAGAATTCTAGCTTGAGTGTAAAGACAAGAATACAAATAATAAGTCCTGGATATAAATTTCATCTAGTCCTTGGATAAGCTGAAAGAGGTAATACTTTCTCCCTCTTCCACTGATACCTATAAATAGCCTTCCTATGTATAGGAAAAGTTTAGTTTTGCTTTTAATGGCAATTTTATGAAAAGCCACTAGGTGGTGATATTGCCTTAAAAATGTTCAAGAAACTTATTTTGATCTCAGTAACTTGTAGAACTGTAAGAGATGTTTTCTAATACACTTTAAATAAAGATTTTAGAGATTTTCAATCCTTCATCTTATAGTTGAGAATGATAAGATAGAGATTAAGTAACTTGCCAAAGATTCCACAACTGCTTAAATAAAGGGCAATGACAGGACTAGAGCCAAAGTCTCCCTGATTGAGCCCTAAGGGTGTTATGTTCCTTTCATTAAAAAATGTGCTAAGTTCTAATTTAATCTCTAGAAAATGAAATTATCTTCAGTTTATGTGGAAAGCATGTATTTACTCATATGGAATGGTCACATAAAGAGAAAAATATCCTGTAATTTGGAAAAGCACTGGAGCAACGACGTGGTAAAATAAAAACTCAGAAATGGGTTATATATTACTGTGGCTAAAAGTTTCAGGACAAGTTGATTTTAAAATAGCTACTGAAAAAAAATGAACAGGTATAAAGAAATGGGCAAAAACCTCTGGTCTCCAGTTCTGTATTTTCCAAGGCCAGTATTTTCCAGTGTATAAATACTGATATACAAAATAAGAAAATGATTATTAAAGTTTAAAGAAATAATTTCCCCCCTGATTTTATCCCAGTGGTTCTCTTTTCTTCCACTTAGCACACATGACAGAGGAGATCCACATGGGTCGCATCACACCCGATCCTCAATTCCTAAGTATGGACTATCACACTCCATTCCAGTTCTCAAGTTCAAAAAAATATCTGAAACCAAGTAAGTGAGAATGTAGTTAAGCTATTACAGTAGTTAGCTGAAATGTGTTCTGCTTGGGAACAAACAAAAAACACTGCAATAATTTCTTGAACACTTCAGTTAACTCTATCTGTAATAGCTAATTACAAGAAAATAATTCAAAGTGACTTAACATTTGGATGGGTGTTATCACGATAAAGGCTTACCCTTCTTCCGGCTTATAATGACAAAGAAATATGAATGAAAAGTCATTTGTCATGTTTATTTCAAGAAATATCTAGAGCGGCGCCTGGGTGACGCAGTGGGTTAAAGCCTCTGCCTTTGGCTCAGGTCATGATCCTGGGGTCCTAGGATCGAGTCCCACATCAGGCTCTCTGCTCAGCAGGGAGCCTGCTTTTCAGTCTCTCTCTACCTGTCTCTCTGCCTACTTGTGATCTCTGTCTGTCAAATAAATAAATAAAATCTTAAAAAAAAAAAAGAAATATCTAGAAAAGTTGGGACAATATTAAATCTGCTAAAGGCAGTATGGTAAAAATTGGTATGTTATTAAGATTTACTAGAACAAAACATGTATTTTTAAAGTCATTCCTTTAAAATTAAGCCTACTTCTCTAATTTTAAAGAATTATTCAAATCAAAAATGAAAAAGAAAAGTTTTAAGGGAAAACATAAGCCCCTAAAAGACAGGATATTTGCTTACAAAACAAAATAATACACCAAGCCCTGTCTTTTAGGAACTTACGAATTTGGGTAAGCAGGAAAGTTTAGTATATGTTACCTGAAGACGCAAATTTTAAATTTTCTTCTTTAGTAATCTCAAAATTCCTGTATCAATTCAGTAGAGCAATGGGGATCATGGCTCAATGAACATATCATACCCTTGGAACTCCACGGAAACCCAACATTCCATTTTAAAAAAAGGTAAAGTAAACAGGGAAAAATGGGAGTCTAATACGTAAAATTTGACTTTACAGTCAGTTATCCTGGAATGTATCTAATATGTGAATAAATATCAGCAAAACAGGAATCTATAAGATGAAAACAGTAATTTAGCTCTTCTCCATCTCCACTGAAACCTAACGTGAAAACATGAAGGGATTTACATTCAAGAATGACAAATACATATACCTGTATTAAGGATGATCTAAACTATAGTGAAATCTCAATTAACCAGCTATGTAAATAGAATCCTTAATTAAGCAAAATTCCCCCCACCCCAAAGAACAGTCATTGAAATTTGGTTATTAAAATATACAAATACACATCAAGAGAAGTTTTCAATTAAGTGTATATTTGGCCAGTCTGTTTTTTCCTTCAATTTCTACCAAGAAGTATTATTATATAAGATGGAAAACAAAACAAGAAACAACCTGATAGCTGGAAACTTGAAATTATATACTCTTGATTCTGTCAACAAATATTTTCTGATCTTTAAAGCCACCCAACCCTTTCTAGGTCTCAGTTTTCTCAAATACAAATGAGGGTTACGCTTTTGTGCTTTAAAACAGTTTTTTAAAAATTAACAGTTTCAGGGTACAGGTCTGTGATTCCTCAGTCTCACACAATTCACAGCGCTCACTATAGCACATACCCTCCCCAATGATCATCACAAAGCCACCTAAACAGTGTTAAACTTTAAAAACAAACAAACAAACAAACAAACAAAACCCAACCCACAATGGTTTCTTTAAAAAAGCGTAGCAAGTAAAACAAATAAAAGTGGAAAACTCTGACTAAAGGAAGTATAGGGGACTGGAACCCTGTCCAAAACAACTGTCTACACCACAGTTTTCTGAAGGGTTTAATGAACTCTAATGGATCTTAAACACACCATTTAAAAACCTCTCCACACTAAATAATGAAAATAATTTTCAGAATGACATGATGACATGGCAAGATTAAAAAATAAACAAATTTTCACTGTAAAAAATTCAAACATGAATGTTTTACCAACTAACCAGAAACTGGCCAACATTCAGTGAAAGTAAACACCTACTTCTAAGAATTCCAATTAACTGATGCATCATTACATTAAAGTATGGTTACACTGAAGAAATTACAGAATTGACAAACAAAGTACTTTAGAATATGTAAGTGAAAATTAAGAAACAGTACTGTTTGACAGGAAAGAAATGGGTCACACTAGAGATATATTAAACTGAATTAAGTCTGCAATATATTTACATAAAATCCATTATATCACAGAAGTATTTTATTTTGAAATTCCGTATCAGTTCTTTTGTTTTTTAAAAATTTTATTTTTAACTAGCCTCTATACCCAATGTGGGGCTCGAACTTACAACTCCAAGATCAAGAGTCGTATGCTCTATGGACCAAGCCAGCCAAGTAACCCCATATTAGTTCTAATAAGACAAGTCATATTTCACCACCACCATGTCCAAAGGAGCCAAAGGAATATACATCCTAACTGCAGCCACAGAAGCTCCACAAAGAAAAGTTATGCAATGGAAATTCTTCACAATAGTTTGTTTAAATAAAAGGCTCTAATGAGATTAAAACAAATATAACTGTAGATAAAAGTATAGTTTTAAAAAGTCCAAAATAATAACTAAAAGTGTGTACGTTTAAACACACAATATTAAAAAAGGTATATATTAAGATTTTTCACCAAACACAAAAATCATAAACATCTTAATATCTGAGTCTACATTAGAAATTTAAGTATGAGTTTTTTAAAAAGAAATTATATTTACCTCTAAATGCCAAAAACCAATTATTTTAAAATTGAGATAAATGCATAAAATTTGCAATTAAAATAATCAATCCAATATGGTACAAAATTATATTATTTCACATATTTAACAATGAAAAGTAAATTTCCTTTTTCTTAAAAAAATAAAGTATTAATAAGGTATTCTTAAAACTGGTCTCTATTATCTTTAATAGTCACTTGAAAGTACTCTTACCTTTCTTCTGAGCTATACAATCGAGCAAGTCCAAAATCTGCAAGTTTTATTTGCCCTCTGGTAGAAGACAAAATGAACAAAAAGCATTAGTGTTCTCTGAAATAATACACATTTGTATCCATTCATTGATGTCTAATTATACACATTCATATTCTGTTCCTAAAACTAATTAAAAATATGTAAACTTTAACTTTGATCACACAGCAGTACCCTAAGTCCTAAAAGAAAAGGCAAAAAGATAAACAAAGTAAAAAAGTAGTACTTCTCCTTTGGAGACTTCAGTTATTATTATTCTATCTAGAACCACCACCACCACCGCTATTTTTATTGTACTAGTATTAACAGTATTTTAGTACTACCTAGTTCCTATTTAGAAAAGTATATGACAATGAAAATAAACGGAGATAATTTCTGCTACTTAGTAATTAGATGTATTACCTGTTCAATTCAAATCAATAATGCATAAGACTAAATCACATTATTTTAAATCTATGTTTAGTTGCTAGTTCTTAGAGGGACTAGGGACATAAAACCCTTTCGCACACTAAAGTCGAACTAGGCATGCCTCACTTAAACTAACAAGTAACACCAACTATAACAGAATTACCAGAGCTCAGGTTATGTTGTCAGTAAAATGTTTTTAACATACACTTTAAATATCCATTTATGCAGGGGCATCTGGGTGGCTCAGTCGATTAAGTGTCCAACTCTTGATTTTGGCTCAGGTCATGATCTCAGGGTCATGAAATCGAGCCCCCTGTCCGGCTCTATACTGGGTGTGGAGACTGCTTAAGATTCTCTCTCACTCCCTCTGTCCCCCACCCTCCACTTGCACTTTCTTTTTGGGGGGAAAAAAAAATCAACTTATGCATATGTGTGTGTATACACACGTCAGAAAAGCTCTTTTTAAAACTGTGATACTGGTGTAAAAACAATTTCTAAATAAAAAATTCTTAGATCTATTCTTAACCTAAAGCTGAAATCACATTATTAATTACTAGAATATCCATTCACATTATTTGGAAGAATATCAAATGAGAAATTCAATTAAGTATTATTTTATGTACATTAAAAACTACCATTGGAAATTAATTAAAGTATATTTAACACAAGTCCAGTTAGACCTCAAGCAATAATACTGATTATATTGAAAAAGTTTGAGCAATAAAATAAATTTAGGTCTTTTTAACAGAATCAAGGCATATATTATACAACACTCATTTTAAACACATATATCAAACTCACATCATACCTATTATTTAGAAGAATATTTGAACATTTAATATCTCTATGCAAAAAGTTCTTCTTGTGACAATAATCCAGACCTTCCATGAGCTGTCTCATGAATGACTTTATGTGATTTTCATTAAAATGAACCAAGCCTGATTCCAGTAGTCCCATCAGATCATGGTCCATATATTCAAACACCAGATAAAATGCACCTAAGAAGAAGAATAATTCATTAAAGTTTTTATTCTTATAACTTTTCTATAGGTTCAAAATTTTTAAAAATTAAATGCTATGGAGAAAATTATTCCTTGAAAAGAAGTCCTACTTTGTCATTTCAGGAACATTCATCTTTCTCTCTGAATTTAATATAAATAAATGCATCCCAAGGAAACATCTAACTCAATTTTCTTCTTTTGAAGAAGAAAACTGTTAAAATATCAAATCAACTCTACAATGCATAGTTTCTGGGTGGTGATTCATGTAAAATAAGTTCTTAACTGTTTTATATATTGAACAAACTGTCTCTCAGCAGAAGTTTAATAAAATCAGTGTAGTTCATCAAAGAAAATTCTAAAAGTGTTAAAACAATTGTGTTTAATTAAAAAAAAAAGAGAGACTCTGGGCCCAGTTGGGACTTTAGATGATTTCTATTAAACCTTCAAAAAACATATAATTTCATTCTGTTTATACAGCTCCAAAGCATTTGAAAGCACACAAACTGCAACTCTATTTTATAAGACCAGCTTAAACTTGCTACCCAAACCTAAAATCACACATAGTACATACACAACAATCGTGATTCAAAAATCCTAACTGAAGCTCATACAAACTGAAACCAAAGCTGTATCCAAAAATATTCCAATCAACTAAGTTTAATTTACCAATTCAAGAATGGAAAAACTAACAAAATTCAACATATCTATCAAAGAAAAAACCTATTTATATGTCAAAAAAGTCATCTGAAGAAAGCTAACAATCAGTTCCTAATTAAAAACAAACATCTCACTCACAGTAAACTTGGAATGATTCTTAAAAGTTGGGGATTAAAAAGTGTACTTGTGATGAGCACTGGGTGTTATATACAAGTGTTCAATCACTAAATTCCACACCTGAAACTAACACTTGAAACACTTGTATGTTAACTAACTGTAATTTAAAAATTATTTTTTAAGTTTATAATGGTATCTCTCTCAAATCAACAAGTCTTAATGAAGAGTAAAATGCCAGTAAAACATGACAAAAACATTCATTACTAGTAACTGCTCTAAACGTTAAGCAAAATTATTGTTAGTAAATAAAATTAAAGACAATGTATGAACACTGAAATAGAGAAAAATATAATTATTGATAAAGATGACTATTTTCCTTGAAATCCAACAGAATAAAGAGAGTACCTGGGTTAGAGAAAATCATATATAAAAAGCAAAAAACTTCATCTATGCAATTAACAACTCATTAGAAAATAAAATTTAAATAACTCCACAAAAGGAAAAAAAAATTACTACAAAGGATTAGGAATAAACTTTAACAAGAACTATACAAATTCATTAAATACCAAACTATAAAACAATAAGAAAATCAAGGATTTGCTTCTATTTTCTTTTACTGAGAGAATAAATACTTCACAAAATAATTCTAAAGTTCACCTTAAACAAGAACCAAAGTACCAGTACCAGCTAAAATGTTTCTGAAAATTAACCTACCAAAGATTAGTATGACCTATAGGGACAAATATGAAAGTATAACATGATATATACCAGAAAACAGAGCCTAAATATACATCTAATAATTATGAAAGCAACTATCAGTGAAAATAAAGAGGCAAACTGGTTAATGGGACAAATGTGTGACACCTTAGGAAGATGGGGAGTTATAACAAAAACAAAACAAAACCCCATTAAAAACAAAGAAATTTTATTAAATAAAAATTTAGAATAAAACATATATAAGTAAACAATATGGAAGAGAGGGAAAAGTAAATGATAAAGCAGAGAAACACATTTGCTACAAAATGGGTTAATATCCTTAATATAAGACAAAGTCTTAAAAATCAGTACAAAAGAAGATCAATCCCACAAGAGAAAATGAGAAATAAAATGAACTGTCAATGTGCAAATGATATTTTTGTACAAAATACATGAAAACTCCCACTATTAATCAAAATATACAAAGTAATATAATACTTTTAACTAAAGGGAAAAGATTTCAAAAAGACAGACAATAAATACACAGTAGTAACAACCTTTACTGTGTGTAAGGTAAACAGATAATGTTATAGAGTGCTAGTAAATCAGAAGATTAAAATTAGGATTAAAATCAGGCAGGCGCCTGGATGGCTCAGTGGGTTAAGCCGCTGCCTTCGGCTCAGGTCATGATCTCAGGGTCCTGGGATCGAGTCCTGCATTGGGATCTCTGCTCAGCAGGGAGCCTGCTTTCTCCCCTCTCTCTCTCTGCCTGCCTCTCTGCCTACTTGTGATCTCTCTCTGTCAAATAAATAAATAAAAATCTTTAAAAAAAAAAAAATCAGGCAATATACATGAAAGCTTTAAAAATGACATATCCTTTTACATAGCAAGTACATTAATAGATATTTAGCATAAGGAAATAAAGATTGCAAAGATTTAGCTATAAGCATGTTCACTAAAAGCAATGCAGAATTAAATATTTAAAAGCAAAACAAAAAGCAAACAAAAAACCTGGTTATTATGGTACATCTATACCATACCATGCACTTTGAAAAATCACTGCAGAGGTATAATATTAATGTGGAAATGTATTACTCATATTGAGTTAAAGTAAGTAGATTATAAAATAATAGTTACTTGATAGATCTATCTTTGATGGCATTAAATAACGAGAAAGTACTTAGAGTCTACACAGTGCAACAAAGCCACACCAGCTATTGATACTTCAACTGTGGCCAGACCAATGTTCTGGAAGTATGACGTATACATTAGATTTCAAAGACTTCCTACAGCAACAAAAAAAGAATACAAAATACCCCAATAACTTTTGTATTGAGTATACTGATCTATTAGATATACTGGATTAAGTAAAAATACTTGAATTAGCAATTGATTTTTTAAAATGCAGCTAAGAGATTATTTTAAAATAAAACAGAATGGCTTGCATTCTATTTCTATTAGAACTGCATTAGAGGTATAAGAACTGAAATAAGAGAGCTAAAATTATCTCTCTATGCAGATAATATGATCTTTTGTTCCCCAAAAGACATAAACATTCAATAAAAAAATTATTAAAAACAGTATCACAATTTAGAAAAACAGCAGAAAAAAATCAGTAGTCATTAACATAACTACCAATTAAAAGACAAAAGGGAAGACACCATTTCTACTAAGAGATTTTTTTAAACTTAGAAATGTAACAAATTCTTCAAAGATAAACTAAGAAGACAAAAAACTTTACACAAAAAAATGCATAAATTCTTAGGAAGGCTCAACCTGATAAAGATGTCAAAAATTTTCCCCTAAATAATTTATAAATTAAACACAAGCTCAATTTCTACTTATTTATTTAAGATTTTATCTATTTATTAAAAAAAAGGGGGGGAGAGAGAGAGAGAGAAAACTCAAGCAGGGAGAGGGGCACAGAAAGGGAGAGCAAGCAAAACTCAAGCAGACTGCGCTGAGTGCAGAGCCCCAAGCAGGGCTTGCTCAATCTCACGACCCCAAGATCATGACTTGGGCTGAAACCAAGAGTCAGATACTTAACTAACAAAGCCCCCAGGTGCCCTCACAGCTCAATTTTTTTTAAATACAGATTTTTTTCCCTAAAATTAAACATGAAGTCCATGTTATAACCACATAGAAAAATAAAGAAAGAAGAGCAATGAAAACACCTAAAAGAGAAAAGGGGATCTAGGCATGAGGCTCTACCAGGTATTAAGGTCTATAACTAAAAAGTGTAATATTGCTAAGTTAACATGAAATAAAACAAATCCAGAAATAAGTCCAAGCATGTACAGAACTTTAATATAAAGATGGCATAGCAAGTCAATGGGACAAAAGATGGACTGATTAACTAGCAATATTTGAGGAACTGAAGAGGCAGAAACAGATAAAACTGATCTGTTTCTCACAACATACAAAACATAAAAAAATAAAGTCATGAAAACAGTTTTTTAAAAAACATGAATTTGGGGGCACAGGTGGCTCAGTGGTTTAGACCTAGGCCTTCAGCTCAGGTCATGATCCCAGGGTCCTGGGATCGAGTCCCACATTGGGCTCTCTGCTCAGTTGGGAGCCTGCTTCCCGTCCCCCCGCCTGCTTCTCTATCTGCTTGTGATCTCTCAGTCAAATAAATAAATAACATCTTAAAACACACACACACACACACACATGAATTTCTTCATAGCCTCAGATCGAGGAAAACTTTCCTAACTATGAATCAAATCAAGCAAAAATAAGAAGAAAACACTTCAATAATGTCACTAGGTAAAAATAAAAATCTAATGGGGCGCCTGGGTGGCACAGTGGGTTAAAGCCTCTGCCTTCGGCTCAGGTCACGATCTCAGGTCCTGGGATGGAGCCCCGCATCAGGCTCTCTGCTCAGCGAGGAGCCTGCTTCCTCCTCTCTCTCCACCTGCCTCTCTGCCTACTTGTGATCTCTGTCAAATAAGTAAATAAAATCTTATAAAAAAAAATCTAATGCATGGCTAAAAACACTACAAATTTAGAAGAGTAAAACAAACTGGCAAATATTCATTTGAAACTTACATTCCAGATAACTAAATAATATCCATCATAAAACGTCCCTATAAGGTGGAAAGAAAAAGATTAACAACCTTACAGAAAAGTGGGCAAAACATAGAAAACTCATGGGATGGTGGGCGGGAGGAGAGCAGGAAAGGACAGTAAACTGCCATTAAATCAATGGAAAGATGCTTAACCTTACTCATAAAAAATTTATTTTTCAAACTGAAACTTCACCACAATAACAAACTGACAATAATCCAGAAGAATGACACAACACTCTACTGCAGAAGCTGTGAGAAACCCTCATACACTGCTAAGAATTTGGCAATATCAAGTTTAATCACATTTAGCATTTCCCTTTGACTTAAGCCCAATTCTAGGGAACCTGTCCCAAAATTCACTGACAAAAATACAAAATGATGCAGGCACAGAGCTATTCAATGCACCATTCTTTTTTAAAAAGATTTTATTTATTTATTTAAGAGAGTGAGAGCGCGACAGCACCAGCAGGGAGAGGGGATAAGCAGACTCCCCACTGGGCAGGGAGCCCAACACAGAGCTGAATCCCAGGACCCTGGGATTGTGACCCCAGCCGAAGGCAGACGCTTAACCAGCTGAGCCACCCAGCCACCCACCTCAGCATTACTTCTAACAGTAACATACTGAAAACAATGCAAATGTCTATTAGTAGGAGGCTGAGTGAATACACCGGCACATCCACACAGTGGAGTACTGTACAGCCATAAAAAGGGATGACGACAATCTCTACTGACAGGGAGTAATCTTCAGGATACACAATACAGCATTTATTATTATGCTGCTCTTATATACAGAGGGGAGGGTGAATATATAGGAACTAAACGATGAATTGAACTTTTCAAAAATAAAATCCAGTTGCCCATAGGTAAGGGAGAAAGCAAAAACAAGAGAAATGAAGTGGGACTATTCTGCATGTGGCCTATTTATTATAAAGTTTTGAGTCTGGAATCACATAATATTTTACATGATTAATATATATCATTAAACCAAAAGGGTAAAAAAATAAATGCCTAAAAATTGGAAACAGATGAACCTAAATGTGTATCAAACTGGCTGCACATGGTCTATATCATAGTATTTTGACTAACCATCCCCAGTGGGGTATATTCTAAGTATAAAAAGAAACACTATGAAATCTAAAACTTCAGTTAGTAGTCTTTTTAGTAATTAATAGTAATACTGTTATCTTAAAATTATTTTATGTATATTGTAGGTCTACATTAATATCTTGGAATCAAGATTTTTAGTATAAAATAAAGACAAGTTTAAGATAAAAAAAACAGGGCGCCTGGGTGGCTCAGTGGGTTAAGCCACTGCATTCGGCTCAGGTCATGATCTCAGGATCCTGGGATCGAGTCCCGCATCGGGCTCTCTGCTCCGCAGGGAGCCTGCTTCCTCCTCACTCTCTCTGCCTGCCTCTCTGCCTACTAGTGATCTCTCTCTGTCAAATAAATAAATAAAATCTTAAAAAAAAAAAAGATAAAAAAAAAAAAGAAACCCTGTTCTTTTAAATTAAAATCATCTATGGTAGGGGCAGCAGTCTGGCTCAGTCAATAGAGTGTGCGACTCTGGATCTCAGGGTCATGAGTCCAAGCCCGTGTTGCATGTGGAGCCTACTTAAAATAAAAAAATAAGTAAGAGTTTCTCTTAAAAAGGCCAATGTAAGGAACTGAGACATCCCACGAGTAATGGAACTACAACCTGCCAGCCATGTGAGGAAGGTGATTGTCCAACTCAGTCAAGCCTTCTTTTTTTGACTACAGCCTTGATCAACATATCATGGCGAACTCATGAGACAACTTGAGCCAAACAAAACTGCCCAGCCCAGATGCTCCCAAATCTCTGCCCATAAAAACCACAAGAGATAATGGCTTCTAGAATCATCTTTGAAGTATAACTGCCAAACAACTGGATTATATCTAAAGAAGCTTCTAGCTCTAATTACCATTCATAGGAAATATGTGAGTTAGAACAAGCTAAAAACACTAAAAGGAAGCATTTAGCCAAATCCAAAATGTGGCTTATTCTTCAATGAGTAAGTGGAATGAAACGTCAAAAAAGCAAGAGAAGATACCACAGATTCTAGGAGACCTAAAATGATAATTAACCACATACAATATAGATCTTGTTTGCATCCATAGTCAAACAAAGCTCCTATAAAAATATTTATAAGATAACTGGGTAAATGTAAACACTGACTGTTAGATAATATTATAAAACTGTGTATTTTGTTAGGTATAAGGCCTCTTTCTAACATAAACACAATTTCATTATTATAGACAGATTATGTTCACAATATGATGCCTGGGAATTACTTAAAAACAGTCAAGCAAAATAAAAACAAGTAGGGAAGGATAAAACAAGACTAGTATAATGTGGTAACAGTTAAATGTGAGAAATGGTAATACTGGGGTTCAGTATCCCGTTTTATTTTAAGTATGTTTGAGTACTTCAATCCCAGGACTCTGCAATCATGACCTGAGCTGAAGGCAGAGGCTTTAACCCACTGAGCTACCCAGGTACCCCAATAATATTGTTTTAAATGTCCAAAACAAAAATAAATAAAAAATTTAACAGGCTTTCAAATTATCCTGAATTAATCAATATATTGTTCCTGTATTTTAACTTTGGTTTTATTTTTATCAAGGTTTATATTTATATAGTTTTAGGCAATGTTTCAAAGTCAATGTTTCCAATCGTTTCAAATGTTTCAAACTGTGTCATGTAATCAATTTAGTAGGTCACAACCCACATTTTAATTTTTATTTATTTTTAAAGATTTTATTTTTTAAGATTTTATTTATTTATTTGACAGAGAGGGGGAAGTAGGCTCCCCACTGAGCAGAGAGCCCAATGTGGGCCTCAATCCCAGGACCCTGAGATCATGACCTGAGCCAAGAGCAGAGGCTTAACCCACTGAGCCACCCAGGCGCCCTAAAGATTTTATTTTTAAGTAGTTTGTACATGTAATGTGGGGCCCAAACCCATAATCCCAAGATCAAAAGTTGCATGCTCTACTGACTGAGCCAGCCAGGCATCTCACAACCTGCATTTTTTTTTTTAAGATTTTATTTATTTATTTGACAGAGAGAGAGAGAAAGAGACAGACAGACAGAGTGAGAGAGAGGAACACAAGTAGGGAAAAGCAGGCTTCCTGCTAAGCAGGGAGCCCAATGCGGGGCTTGATCCCAGGACCCCAGGATCATGACCTGAGCTGAAGACAGATGCTTAATGCCTGAGCCACCCAGGTGTCCTGACAACCTGCATTTTTAAAAAGCTCATTCTATTGCATATTATTTTTCCTTATATTGTATTTAAACATTAATAAAATCATATGTTATAGTATTTTTATAATACAGCAGGCCAAGTAAACTTTCACTTTGGTAGGAACTTACATACATACACAGAATTAGAAAAATGTCCAATATCAAAATTCTAAGAGGAGTTTATCTCTGTGTGAGCAGATGGGTGATTTTTACTTTCCTGTTACGCTGCTATTTTCTGACCTTTCCTGGGATCAAGTCCCTTGGGCTCCCTGCTCTGTGAGGAGTCTACTTCTCTCACTGTCCCCACCCCAAAATCATTCTCCCGATCTCTCTCAAAGAAATAAAAGTTTAAAAAAAAATCCTCACCAAATTTAAGCAAATAGAATTCAACAATGTGTGAAAAAATATTTATACCATGACCAAGTGGAATTTAGTTCAGATATGCAAGCCAGGTTCATCATTCAAAAATCCATTAATGTAACCATACCATCAAGGCTAATAAGAAAAAAAAATTCGTATGATCATAGCAAGAGAGGCAGGAATAACATCTGACCAAATTCAGCACTCATTCTTGATTTAAAAGAACCAAAACTCAGCAAACCAAAAATAGAGAACTTCTATGAAAGAGTATCTACAAAAACCTAGAGCTAACATCATAGTTAACAGTGAGAGATCTCCCACCAAGAAAGAACGAGCCAAGGATAGCCCCTCTTATCACTTCTATTTGAGGCAGTACTATAAGACCTAGCTAATGCAGTGAGACAAGAAAAGGAAATACAAGGTATACACTATTAGAAATGAAAAAATAAAATGTCTTTGCTCACAAATTACATGACTGTATACACAGAAAATCCCAAAGAGTCACCAAAAAAAGTCCTGAAACTAATAAGCAATTATAACAAGGTTGCAAGATGTAAAAGTGATGTACAAGGTTAGCACCTTTCTTATATTCCAGCTATGAACGGAGATTTTCAATTAAAAACATTATACGATTCACATTAGGAACAAAAATAATTAAATACTTAAGTTATAAGTCTAATAAAATATGTACATGATCTACATAAGAAAAACTACAAACTTCAATGTAAGACACAGAAATCTTTATCAATGGAGATATTCCATGTACATGCACAGAAGACATAAGATTGTCAAGATGTCATTTCTTCACAGTCATATCTATGTATTTATCACAATCCCAATTAAATCCTAACAGGTTATTTTATGAATACTGACAGAGTAATTCTACAATTCATAGGAAGAGGCATTTCTGATAAAGGACTAGTATAAAACATGTACAAAAAAGTCATTAAACTCAATAATAAAAAAACAGACCAATTAAAAAATGGGCAAAAAATGTGTACAGATACTTCATCAAGAAAAAAAAAAAAGAAAGAAAAATACCCACACACAGATGGCACATAAGCATATGAAAAGATTCTCAACATCATATCTCATTAAAGAATGGTAAACTGAAACAACAATGGGTTCCATACATACCTATTACAAAGGCCAAAATCCCAAACAATGACTACACTAAAGGCTAATGAGGCTATGGAACAACAAAACTCTCATTCATTTCTTGCGGAAACACAAAATCATACAGCTCACTTCTGAAGAGTTTGAGGAGGAGCTAAAATAGCAGCAGAATAGGAGAACCCTAGGCTGGTCTTGTCGGTGAAACACAAAGAGGTAACTATCAAGTCATCCTAAGTACCCCAGAAATACACCTGAAGACTGACAGAACAAACTCTACAACTAAACGGAGAGAAGCCGCCTCGTCGAAGGGGGCAGGAAGGGCAGAGGTATGGTTTGGAGGAGAAAGGGATCATGACTGCTGTGGAGGAGGAAGACCCTTGGTGGAGGAAATGAGAGAGAGAGAGAGAGAGACATAAAGAGACAGAGTAAGCAAGAGAGTCAGAGGAGCACAGAGGGGAACCTACAGGGAGAACATTTCCCCAAAGTCATTTTCTGGGAAAAAGAGGGGGTGAGTTTTTTTGAGTTTTTTCAGCCAGCGGGGCTTCAAGCCTGGAGTCTGAAAGGTCGATGGGCTGGGCTGGCCTAGAGCCCTGAGGGTGCTGTCCTGCTCCCAGAGAGAAGGCAGGCAAACACCCCGGAGGCAGAGGGCATGGGAAAAGCCATCTGAAGAGCCCTTCCTGGAGGAGCTGGAGAGGTAGTATTCCTGGAGAGGCCTCAGTGGACACACAGAAGAGGGCTGGCGCCATTTCTCTCCCCTCCCTTCAGCAGAAACACAGATGCACCAGCAGGAGACAACAGAGGCTGCCTCACTTGCTTCCAACAAACCCCAATTCCCTGCACTCTGGTGAGATTGTCTTTCCAGGTCAAGCTCACCTCAGCCCCAGCGCAGTGAGACCCTCCCCCAGAAGAGCAGCACAGACCCCTGCCCACATCATATCCCCGACGGCTAGAATCTGAGAAGTCAGCAGGCTCGACTGGGATAGAACCCACAGGACAACTGCGCTGCTCCTGGTCAGGAGGAAGGCCAGCAAGCCAGGAGCATATGGCCTGGAAAGAGCAACCTGGAAAAGCCCTGGGACACATCAGGGGGAGATGATTTGTTCTTCTCAGAGAACCTTCCTCAAAAGCCGACTGCTCTCCAGGGACAATGGAGAGTGCCATTTTCCTCCATGACCACAGAGTCACCTGAGGTGGTAAGCAGCACAGCAAGAACATGGGCCGCTTAACTTGCTGATGCCAAGTCCCACACTCTGGCGCTCTGGCCCCGCTGTCCTTCTCCGTCAAGCTTGCCTCAGTCCCAGAGTGGCAGGCCCCCGGCCCAGAAGAGCAGCACAAGCACCCGCACATACGGCATCCTGACTAAAGTGTTCTGCGGGGCTGCAATTCTAGCTGAGTAGCATCAGGTCCCATTTCACAAGCAAAGCAGAGCACACCTAGTGCAAACTCGCCACATTCCAGCCAGGGACCACCACTGTCCACAGCCGGCCAGGAGAGCCTGTGCTGATGACTGGCCTGAAGGCCAGAGCAGCCAAACCCCAGCAGCAGTCATGAGACGCACGCACAGACGCTTGCTCAGGTGCCAGATACCAGGCACTACATACCCTCGGCTTCATAAAGCCCTTGCTCTCCAAAGTGGGGAAACAAATGAACTTTTCTTGCACCCAGAAGGCAGAGAGTCAGACAAAATGCCAGAAAAATTCATCCCAAATGAAAGAACGAGAGAAAGCCATGGCCAGAGATCTAAGCGAGGCAGTAAAACACCTGATGGAGAACTTAAAGCAATCCTAAGGATACTTGCTGGGATGAAGAAAAGAACTTCAGGGACGCCCTTACCACAGAGATAAAAGTTAAAAAAAAAAAAATCAGAAATGAAAAATGCAGTAACTGAGACAGGAAACACTTGATGCAATGAACATGAAAATGGAAGGAACAGATCTCTCCACAGACACGTGGCAGGCCAGAAAGGAGTGGCATGATCTATTCAATGCCCTGAATGGGAAGAAAATTTTGATCATAAATGGCAGATTTCATTTTTTTGATGGCTGAGGAATACTCCATAATCTGTATACACACACACACACACACACACACTATGCGTAACACATCTTCTTAGCCATTCGTCTGTCGATGGGTATTTGGGCTCTTTCCATAGTTCAGCTATTGGGGAGGATGCTGCTCTCAACACTGGGGCGCCCGTGCCCCTTCTAATCTCTGTGCATCCTTTGGGTAAATAAATACCAAGCAGTGCAGTTGCTGGCTCATCGGGTAGCTCAGTTTTTCATTTTGGGAGGAAACTCCATACTGTTTTCTGGACAAATGTGGATATTAAGAAACAAAAGAGAAGATCATAGGGGAAGGGAGGGAAAAATAAAACAAGATGAAATCAGAGATGGAGACAAACCATAAGAGACTTTCCACTATAGGAAACAAACAAGGGTTGCTGGAGGGGAAATCGGGAGGGAGATGAGATAACTGAGATGGAAATCAAGGAGGGTACTTGATGTGATGAGCACTGGGTGTTATACCCAACTGATGAATCACTGAACTCTACCTATGAAACTAGTAACAGATGTTAATTCACTGAATTAAAAAAAAAAAGAATGGAAAAAAATCTGCATCCAAGAAGACTCTATCTAGGAAGAGCACCATTCAGAATCGAAGGAGAGATCAAGAGTTTCCCAGACAAACAAGCACTAACAGAATTTGTGACTACTAAATCCGATTGTAATTATTAGTGTCAAGTGGTGTTCCTGTGAGATGTCATTTCCCAGTCTTTTTTGGGTGGTAATTATTTCACAGGAAGACATCATTTTTTTGTTTTGTAGAATCTATTTAGTTTTCTGTTACCTAATGAATTTTCTTCTCTCTCTTGAAAAAAAAAAAACAGTTTGAAAGTTTTTCAAAAACCAAATATACTCTTACTACATGATCCAGCAATCGTTGGATTAATACCAATCCTTGGTATTTAATCAAAGAAACTGAAAACTTGGATTCAAACAGAAACATGCATGTGAATGTTTACAGCAGCTTTACTCATAATTATTCAAAACTTGGAAACAACCAGTATGTCTTTCAGTGGACGAATGGAAAAATAAATGTAGTACAACCATACAATGGAATTTTAATTATCATTAAAAAGGAAGTGAGGTGTGAAACTATGAAAAATACATGGAGCAAACTTAAATATAGATTACTAAGTGAAAGTAGACAATCTGAAAAGGCTACCTACCATATGTTTCCAATTATAATGATGTTATGGAAAAGGTAAAACTATGGAGACAGTAAAAAAAAATTAGTATTTGCCAGAGTTTCAAAAGGTGGCTATAAACAGATGGAACACAAGGATAAATTTTTAAGACAGTGAGAGTGTTCTGTGCATGGGGATGTTAGATTCTCTGTGCCTGTGAGATTTTCTGTGCCTCTTTGTCTCTCTTTCCCTGTGTCTCTCACAGTCTCTCTCAGACTACCAAAACTTGAATTCCCTGTATCCCTGCTTCACTGTTTGACTCTCTCTCAATTTATACATATTTTTCTATTATTTCTATTTTCATTTTTAAGCACAAAGCGTCTTGAAGGATATGTAACATGCTATTAACCCTGGATTGGGAAGTAGCAAGAAAAAAAAAGGAAATTTTTTCTTTATATGTATTTATATTATTTCAATGATTAGGATAAAATCATTTTTACTTTTATGCTTATTACAGAACTTTATTTTCAAGAAAATATTTAAAAAATAGGGGCGCCTGGGTGGCTCAGCCGTTGAGCATCTGCCTTCGGCTTGGGTCATGATCTCAGGGTCCTGGGATTGAGCCCCACATCGGGCTCCCTGCTCCACAGGAGGCCTGCTTCTCCCTCTTCCACTTCCCCCGCTTATGTTCCCCCTTTCACTGTGTCTCTCTCTGTCAAATAAATAAATAAAATCTTAAAAAAAATAAAAAATTTATTAAAAGTTAAAAGACCTTGAATATAAGAGATTTTAAATTCAGTAAAAGCTAATCACAATAAGCTCTACACTCAAAGGCAAAGCAATAAAATGCAATAAGAAGAACAAATAAATTGGGGGGGCTAAATTATATTTTACTTGCACTTCTGATCACTTTCACTGAATAGATAGTTGAGTCATTGCTGTTCATAGTAATTAGATTAAATCCTTAAATGTCTGCCACACCAGATCTAGAATAACCCTTTATAAGAAGTCAAGTGAAGAATCTGAGGCCTGAGACCTGGGAATCACAACTTGACCTGAATTATAATTGGCAGAAACCCTCTGATCAATCCCAGAACAACCCTGTGCTACTAGGGCATTCTAAGACCACAGGCCATTTTAAGATGGACCTCCCTAATTCATACCTACAAGCCAATGCACACTGACCTGAACAAAAAAGACAATTTATCAATCTTCTAAACATTCTCTGTTTCAGGTACAGAATGAAACAGAGCTCTCACAGTCAGATGGCAGAAGTCTAGGTTCCCTATCTACCCCTCAGTGCTAGCTCTATATGTAGAACCCAGACTGTCACAAGGTGGTGGTTGTAACAACAGCTCCTTCTTGCTCTCAGGCTTATACCTCACAGGCAAGAGGACCCCACTCTATGCATGAAATCTGAGGACTAAGTCTCAATCTCATGGACAGGAAAACCTTACTGTAATTGGCCAGTGGTGTGCCCCTAAGGAGCTGGGAGTGGAGTTAGCTCTACAGCTACATGAATAGGTAAAAGGTAGAGCCTCAAAAACAAAAAGCCCACATCTGTTACAGGAAATAAGGCATTAAGAATTAGGGTAAACTGGTGGTAGGAGGGCGCCTGGGTGGCTCAGTTGGTTGGACGACTGCCTTCGGCTCAGGTCATGATCCTGGAGTCCCGAGATCGAGTCCCACATCGGGCTCCCAGCTCCATGAGGAGTCTGCTTCTCCCTCTGACCTTCTCCTCGCTCATGTTCTCTCTCACTGTCTCTCTCTCAAATAAATTAAAACAAAAACAAAACAAAAAAAAAAACTGGTGGTAGGAGACACCAAAACATGTCAAATACTGTATCAACCCCAAAGTAAAGCCAATATCAAGCTATATTCTAGAACATGTTGTCCATTCAAAGGCCTCAGTCACAAGTGCCTATGGTGCAACTGAAACGTGGCTAAACTCAATGAGACGAGATGTACCATGGATTTTGAAGATGGTACAAAAACATGTAAAATATTTCAATAAATTTTAAATACTCATTACATGCTGAAATGATAGTACTTGAGGAAATTTTATTTTTGTTTATTTATTTTTATAGATAATATATTTTGTATTTTAAATAAAATACTTACAAAATATTAATATATTATGTAATATATTATTTTTTATTTTATTTTAGAGAGAATGTGTACAGGAGAGGAGGAGAGGATCTTTTTTTTTAAAAAAGATATATCTAGGGGCGCCTGGGTGGTTCAGTGGGTTAAAGCCTCTGCCTTCGGCTCAGGTCATGATTCCAGGGTCCTAGGATCGAGCCCCGCATTGGGCTCTCTGCTCAGCAGGGAACCTGCTTCCTCCTCTCTCTCCGCCTGCCTCTCTGCCTACTTGTGATCTCTGTCTGTCAAATAAATAAATAAAATCTTTAAAAAAAAAAGATTTCTCTATCTATTTATTTAATTTATTTAAAAGAGAGTGAGAGTATCTACAAGTAGGGGAAGGGTGAGGGAGTTGAGGGTGGAGATAGAGAGAGAATGAGAGAGAGAGAGAGGCAGATACTGACTCCTTGCGGAGAGTAGAGCCTGACAGTAGGCTGGATCCCACGACCCTGAGATCATCACCTGAGCTAAAATCAAGACTTCAGGCTTAACTGACTGAGCCACCAAGGCACATGCACCTTGGGGTGTTTTAGATAAAGTATTATTTAAAATAATTGGTGGGGCACTTCCGGGTCTGGAGATCCAACCCACGCCCCACTCCCTACAGGGCGTGGAGCCTGCATAAGATTCTCCCCCTCTCCCTCTGTTCCTCCCCTGCCCAGCTCATAACGCTCTCACTCTCTCTCTCTCTAAAAAAAAATCACATCTAGCACAATTTATAAAAATGTTTTAAAATTCTTACACAGTAAGATTATTCCTAATAGGGAAAACTATTCAAGAAAGATTGTGAAAGACCAATCTACTTTCAATTATCCATTCTAGAAATCATCTACCTTAACTTTGATTCTACCTGTTCAAGGCTAATAAATCAGTAATGCCTGAACAGAAATAGTGAATATGAATGAGAAACTACAAGTTTCCATTTGTAAATCGTAATTTATTTTTTAGTTACATATTTTATGTAAGCTCTTTATATGATCTCAATCATTTTATAATTTTATCTGAGACATTTTTCAATAAAACAGTCAACAGAAGTTTATTGTTTAGAAGTACAAAGATGACTAAGAGCTGCTGACATCAAGAGCCTAATAAGGTAGCACTGCAGACATTAAGTAAATAAAATAACACTACAATACTTCAATTGCTAGGCCTAAAATGCAGCTGGTATCCCGATTAGGGAATCAAGAAGGAATATTTTAAGTTGGGCTTAAAATTAGGGCTAGGAACAAGCAGGGTGATGGGTACAGGAGGCACGCTCAGTTTGAGAAATGCTTGAGAAATGTCAATATGGAGATATCAACTGAATAGCCTGTAACTATCTGGAGCTCAGGTGTAGAAATATTTTTACAAGGTAATAGCACAGTCAGTGATGGTAACAACCTTAGCCAACAAGAGTATTTGGAATAAGAGAGAAGACCACCAAGGACATAACCCCGAGGAATACCAACATTTAAGGATAAGGCAAAGAAAGGGCCAACAATTAAGACTATGAAGCCACAAAGAAAAGCAAATCTGACTAGAATTTTTCATACAAGCCAAGAAGACATTCAAGAAGCAAATCAATGTAATAAACGCTGCCCACATAAAGAAAAAACTGAAAAATTACCACTGGCTGGCAAGAGATCTTTAGTGACCTTATCTTAATAAAGTGGTAGGAAAATTCAGACCCACTTTGTGAATGAAAAAGGAAGTACAGACAGCAATTGCTGATTATTCTTTCCGAAAGTCTGGCAATAAAGGAAAGGAACAAGACAGAGTAATGGAGTCATAGTAGACTCCTATCAAAAAATAATTTTTTGTTTTGTTCAAGATAGAAGAGATCTAAGTAAGTTTAGTGCTGAAAGAAAGGAGCAGAAAAGTGAAATGGATGAAATGCAGAAGAAATAACAAGCAACCAAGATGCTAGGAACATGAAGGAATCAGCTTTGCTATGAAGACTTAAAGAAGAAGCTAAGGGTTGTCTAAGGAGCCTTGAAGTCCTAGTAATATAAACCAAAACCTAGGGAGGAAGAAAACCCTTACACTTCAGTGATTTTTCTCAAGCAAGTTTAGTATCAAAAAAGTGATCAAGGGGCACTTGGGAGGCTCAGTGGGTTACACCTCTGCCTTCGGCTCAGGTCATGATCTCAGGGTCCTGGAATTGAGCCATACATCGGGCTCTCTGCTCAGCAGAGAGCCTGCTTTCCCCCTCTCTCTGCCTGCCTTTCCACCTACTTGTAATCGCTCTCCCTGTCAAATAAATAAAATCTTTTTAAAAGAAAAGTGATTAAGGTTGAAGGTTAGGGCAGACAGCTAGGACTGAAGGACAAATATCAAGAGGTAGGAGTTGACTGGCAAAAGCCATTAATTATGACTCCAAGTATCTTTACTTTCCGAAAATGTATAATCAAAAATAAAGTATCAGTTGTATAACATCAGAAATAATCAGGGAAGGAAAGTTTATGGAGATGATTTAACAGTTCTCACTATAAAACTAAGGACTGCAAGAAGTGCCTTGTTTTCTTTCTTTTTTAAAAGATTTAATTTATTTATTTGACACAGAGATAGAGAGCATAAATAGGCAGAGCAGCAGGCAGAGAGAAAGGGAGAAGCAGGCTCTCCGTTGAGCAGGGAGCCCCATTCAGGGCTTGATCCCAGGACGCTGGGATCATGACCTGAGCCACAAAGGCAGCCATTTAGCTAACACGCACCCAGGCACCTAAAGTGCATTGTTCTTAAAACAAGTAAAAGAATCATACAGACTCAATTCGTAATGTATAAATTTTCAAGACATTTATATAAAAATCAAAAACATTTCTGCCTCAAATATGCGAAGAAAGAAAAAGAAAGCAAAAATATTTCTTCTTCTGGTCATCTCTGCCTTTAATCTGTAATTGCCAGACAACATTTCCTGCTTTAACAGGAGGAAATTATTAACCTAACCCCAGCATCCCAGCCACAGAGCATCACTGGAGTAGATGGGGGACATTGCTCCCCTCTCTTTTGATTCTGTCATTCTGTTCAAGCTGGAGCAGTGAAAAGCATCTTCTTCATTCCCCTATTCTGTTAAATCCGCCCCAGCCTAACCCCAATCCTCAGTTCTTATGGTAGAATATCCAAGACTGCCTGCGTCTTACTCAACTAGAACTTAAGCACTGTAAGATAGGAATCTTGTCTATCTAATTTACTGCCTATTCCTAGCACCTAGAACAACGCATGGTAGATGACAGGTACTCGACAAATATTTAAGTAATCTCTCTGAAAGTATCCAGACAATCTTATTTCAGCATTTTTATTTACTCAAAAGTCACTTTTGTAGCTCACATTTCCCACAGGCCAAAGAGACAGAAAAATGTGTTTGGGTTAAGGGGCTGGTGTGTGGGTATTGACACAGAAGGCAGAAACCCGTTCCCCTCATTCTCATTGGTATTAGTGATAGAAAACAAAAAAACCGGATATATACATGTTATACATTACAAGAAGTTGCAGCTGGGAGTGGCAATCAGTAGCAATCAAAAGAGAAATAGATCAATTCTGAAATGGCAGAAGAGAGACTTTGTGAGAGCCTGAAACCAAATACCTCAAATCCAGAGATATTTATCTGGATTTGGCCCGAAGCTTCCAACTCTGAAAACCTGAGAGCTCCTGGCTCGTCATCTGAGGTTCTCCATTCCTCATTTCAGGCCTCCAAGGCCACTACCAGTGACAGCGAGCTGGATTAGGAAACACGCACCCACCATGTGAAAGTAATAGAACCAGAAAGAGGAGAAATCCATTTAATGCCACAACTGGGAATGGGAGGAAACAGGTATGTACCTGGCCTCGATATCTGTATTCCTAATAACTTTCCCCACAGGTATACTATGATACACAACAGTTAATTTCCCTCATCCTACTAAAATCAAACAAACTGAAATGACTATCTGCTTGAAAAGAAGTATTTCTAGTCACTATTTTTCATATACCAGGTATTGTGTACATCAGAAAGTGGTTCTGACTTTTCCTGTATCTCATTTCCTTCTCTCTTCCTCAGAGATTTTTTATGAGGATTAAATGAAATCTTTATAAACTGCTTAGGATAGTGCCTTGCCCACAGTAAGCATCATTATCATCATTATTATTTTACTAAATAAAACACTACTTCATCTTTCAAATATGTTAAATTAATTTTCTTTTTTTTTTTTTAAGATTTTATTTATTTATTTATTTGTCAGAGAGAGAGAGAGAGAGCGAGAGCGAGCACAGGCAGACAGAGTGGCAGGCAGTCAGAGGGAGAAGCAGGCTCCCTGCGGAGCAAGGAGCCTGATGTGGGACTCGATCCCAGGGCACTGGGATCATGACCTGAGCCGAAGGCAGCTGCTTAACCAACTGAGCCACCCAGGCGTCCCTTAAATAATAATTTTCAAAAAAATATATTTGGCTCTACTTTTTTTTTTTTAAGTAGGCTTCAGCCCAGCATGGAGCCCAAGGCAGGGGGCTTGAACTCACAACCCTGAGATCAAGACCTGAGCAGACTAAGCTACCCAAGCACCCCTTCACTTTACCTTTTTAGTGATGTTTTCATAATTTTTTTTGAATCTACCTCAAAAAGGAATGTCTAGCATTCACACAGTCAAAATTACCATTTCTGAAGACTAGCACATCAACTGCTCTTTGGGACTTTCAGATTACTTTAATTTATAACTTTATCATTTGTAACTTCCCGGTAAGGCTTAATCTTTCCTAAAGTTGCCTTGCTTTTTTAAAATGTTATCTACAACCTGTTTTACCTACAGCTATAATTATCACCCCCTTAAAAGTATCTTTGTTATGTTTAAGCAACTTCTATTTACCTTAATCATGAGTGCTCCATTAAACTGCCATCATTTTTTTTTAAGATTTTATTTATTTATTTGACTGAAAGAGAGATCACAAGTAGACAGAGAGGCAGGCAGAGAGAGCAGAGAAGCAGGCTCCCTACTGAGCAGAGAGCCTGATGCAGGGCTTGATCCCAGGACCCTGAGATCAACCTACTGAGCCACGGAGGCACCCCTAAACTGACATCATTTAATGCAGCTTCTGCTGTGAGAGCTGGATGGACAATAAGTCTGTGCGACCTCAATTACATTCTGGGACAAATATAATCACAAAGCATTTTAGGGAGAGCATGCCAATCAAGGCTTTCTTATGCAACTGAATATGCTGGGAGAAAGGGAACAGCTTTTAAAATAAAGAGTAAAAGTGTGTAGACTTGTCAGTGAAGGGAATCAGGGTGGCCAAGTGGCTGCAGCAGAAATAATACGAGGTGGTAAAAGAATCTGAACTTTGGAACTTTAAAGTTTACTGGTTCTATTAAGTCTAGAACATACTATAAAATTCCAATTCACTTTCAGAAAACTTATTATAACCAGAAACAAATAACCACAAAAAGCTGTCGAGAAGTACAAACTCATTCAATTCCTGTTACCCCAAATATCTGTAATAATGGAAAAATCTTATGATTATACAGCATTTGTTAGAAAAATCCCACTGTACACAAAAATGACCCCAAATCCCCAAATTAAAAGTCTGGTACCTGAAAAACTTAAGAGTGAAATGAACATAAACCCTACTAAACAAGCCCAGTGATAGAAGCAGCAGTCAGGAAATAATTACTACATTCACTAAAATAAAACACAGAAGTCAGAACATTAAAATAGGATATCAATGCAACTTTCCATATCCTAAATTAAAAAGTCAGTAATTCCATTAACTTTATGACTCAGCATTTTGGCTGCCAATTCCCACCTGTCCTAGAGACATAGAGTAACTTAAACAGAAAAAAGTTTGAGTAACTTTTTCTTGCATGACAGAGTAGGTATTTCTTGATCTTCTATTATATTGCAGTGTCTTCAGATCACATGTGAGGCCAAGATCCAGCTTCTGTCTGACTCAGCTATCTCCTCCCTCCTAACAAATCCCAAGTGCCAAAACTGGTACTTTTCTTAAGTTTCTTTTCTTTTAATCATATTCTAATTACAGCACATTTTATGGTAAGTATTTTTTTTTTTAAGATTCTTATTTATTTGAGAGAGAGAGAGAATGCATGGGGGGAAGGGCAGGAGAGGGAGAAGTAAGCTCCCTGCTGAGCAGGGAGCCCAACACAGGCTCACAGCAGGGCTTGACGCCAGGACTCCAGGATTGTGACCTGAGCTGAAAGCAAGCACTTAACCTAGCCGCCAGGGCGCCCCTAAGTAGATTCTTAATAACCCTCCTGCGTGGGGAAGTGGTTCACAGATTTGCAGGCACAGCACAGATTTGGGCCCACTGAGGCACTGAGGAAGGCCCCTGAGAGAGAACCCTTCATGGACTTTAGAAAGCCATGGGAAGCCAGGCTTCCCCCTTACCAGAGAGGAACAATCAATCACCTCTTCCCCCTATCCTACAGTGAGAATGAAACAGACACTGTGGATGGTATAACTTGAGCCTTTGATGACATCCCTAAGCCACTAGTGAATCAACTAACCCTGCCTGCACAGTCTCTGGACCACTGCTTATGTAAGCTAATACATTCCCATAGGATTTAAACCATTTCAACTGAACTTCCTGTCACTGCTAAAATCACTCTGATACAGTATGATGGTTAATTTGATGTGTTACCTTGACTAGGCTACAATGACCAGTGTGAAGGTATTTTTAGATGAGATTAACACCCAAGTCCATAGACTCTGAGGACAGATTACTCTCAACAGTGTGGGCAGGCTTTATCCAATCAGCTGAAGGCCTCAAAAGAAAAGACTGAGGTCCTTTAAAGAAATTCTGCCTTTAGAATGCCTTTGAACTCAAGACTGCAACACACACTCCTGCCAGGATTTCCAGCTTACTAGCCACTCTCACAAATTTCAGACTTGCCAGCCTCAACAATTCTATGACCCAGTTTCTTAAAATAAATCTCTATATGTGCATATATTCTATTGGTTTCATTTTTGAAGTAATAAACTCAATAGTTTTCCTTGAGCTTATTACATTTTAACAGAACAAGAATGTTTTAAAGTTTTAATGTGTTAATTAACAATAATAAATTAGAAGGTACACTTTAAGTAGTTTTCATATGGGTAAGCACCTCTGAGACTATGGCTACAACTAAGACACCCATCACCCTCAAAAGGTTTCCCTGTGCTCCTGGAGTATACTTTTAATACAGAAAATGGATTAAACTTTATATATTCCTTTGTAAACGTTTTCCAGTTCATAATATATAGAGTGAACGATTTTCCTTATCTTGAACTTTTACACAATTTTAATGGCTACACAGTACTCCACAGTAATAATACGCCATAGTCCTGTTAAATAATCCTCTGTTGTTAGATATTTACATTATTTCTAACATTTTAGTATTGTAAGTCATACTATGAAGAACATTCTCATAGCTGTATTTATGTGAAGTCATGACTATTTCCTTCTATATTTCTGATAAGGAACTGCTAAGTTAAAGAACACGTTATTATAAGATCAACATTAAATACTTACACATTTAGTGTGTGCCATGTACCATACATGCCCTTACTCTATGAAAACTTTACCAATTTTCACTCTCAGGCATTACATGAATTTACCTATGATCTCATACACTGACAATTAAAAAAAAAAAATCCTTATCCTTCCCCAAATAAATCTGAACATTAATTCCAGTCAAATCTCCATTGTTAAGTTTTCACACTTCATAAACATCTAAAATGCATAAAATAAGCAAGTGGAATTTGGGAGGAGACCTTTATCTAACAGTAATTAAAATGTAATATGAGGCTACAATAATTAAAACAATGTGTGCTAACAGGACATGCAAAAGGATCTATAGAACAGGAGAGCCCAGAACATGTACAAATTTTATACAGGATAGACATGACAGAATAACATAAGAAATTCAGATATCTAAATATTTTTAAAAACTTAAATAGAGGGGGCGCCTGGGTGGCTCAGTTATTAAGCATCTGCTTTCGGCTCAGGTCATGATCCTGGGGTCCTGGGGTCCCTGCTTGGCAGGAAGCCTGCTTCTCCCTTTCCCCACTTCCCCCGCTTGTATTCCCTCTCTCGCTCTCTCTCTCTGTCAAACAAATAAATAAAATCTTTAAAAAAAAACCCAAAACAAAAACAGAAATTTTTTAAAAATCAGAAAATAGAACTACTCTACAATCCAGCAACTGCACTACTAGGTTTTTATCCCTAAGACAAAAATAACTCAAAGGGATACATGCACCCTGATGTTTGTAGCAGCATTATCTACAATAGCCAAATTATGGACACAGCCCAAGTGTCCATCGACAGATGAATAAAGATGTGATTTTTATATATATATATATATATAGTAATACTCAGCCATAAAAAGGAATGAAATCTTGCCATTTGCAACAACACAGATGGAGCTAAAGAGTATTATGCTAAGCGAAATAAGTCAGAGAAAGACAAGACCATATGATTTCACTCATACGTGGAATTTAAGAAACAAAACAACTAAACAAAGGCGAAAAAAAATGAGAGAGAGAGAGAGAGAGAGGCGCAGACCAAGAGTCTTGATGGAGAACAAACTGATGGTTACTAGAGAGAAGAGGTTACAGGGAGGTGGTAATTGGGTGTTGGGAATTAAGGAGCGCAATTGTGATGAGCACTGGGTTCTGTAGGGAAGTAGTGAATCGCTATATTGTATACCTGACGCTACTGCACACCTGAAACTAGTATTACACTGTATGTTAACTAATTGGAATTTAAATAAAAAATTTTAAAAATTGTTTTAATACCTGAAAATAATCAATTAAAAAACTAAAAAACATTCTTATACCTTTCCAGAGGGTTGAGCCTTCCTGAGCATGAGACAAATCACCTTCCCTCAAAAAAATCCCCCAAACTGACAGACATGACCACATACAAGTTTCAGAATAACAAAGAACAGAGAAAAACAAAGTTAAGGGCAAACAATGGAAATGGGGAAAATTATCTGTATGTGAAATACACAAAACATTTATATTTTCATAAAACTATCCTGTGAGTAGCCAATGCCAAAGAAACAGGCAATTCAGAGAATAGCAAAAAAAACCCATGAAAAATCTTGAGCCTTTTGTTTACTGCTCTAATGCTGATGGTGCCCTAAATGGTGCTCTGCTACTTCCACCCCTCACCAGCCCTGCTGCAGAATTCAAGTGCAGAATTTTTTTCTTTATTAATGGCCACGGTATTCTCAATGTCAGATCACCTGCTTCTTCACTTCCCCCTCTACTCTCCATTTCAAACTGGTACCACGGCCTCTGCACTTGGCATCTGTCTTACATGCCCTGTTGCTGAGTGTCATTCTTATGACTTCCTTTTCTAGGCCTGGGTTTGATCCAACTGAGGACCTCATTTTTTTAACTTCTGGTAGGTTAACTAGTCAGTTAAAGCTACTCATATGGGACAAGTTTTACACTCTTCTTTAAAAAAAAAAAAAAAAAGATTGTATTTATTTATTTGACAGAGAGACAGAGTGATCACAAGTAGGCAGAGAGACAGGCAGAGGGGGAGGGGTAGGCAGGCTCCCCACCAAGCAGAGAGCCCAATGAGGGACTCAATCCCAGGATCCCAAGATCATGACCCGAACCGAAGGCAGAGGCTTAACCCACTGAACCACGCAGGCACCCCAAGTTTTACAATCTTCTTGACAACTTTTACTATTAGTAATTAGAGACTACTTTGAAGCTTTCAGAAAAAAAGTTTCTTTTTCTTAATTTCTGGGTCTGCTCTCCACCTAATAAAATTTCACTAGAGGACTAAAACTAAAATATTTAGTTCTCCCAAACCTCCATCTTCTCTGCTCAATTATAAACAATTATTGTATTACTGATCTATTTCTGCCCTCTCAATCAATAGACTATTAAACTATAATAAATGCAAACCGGACTGTGTGCTTACGGTCTGTAATATTCTTAAGTGCTTCATATGCATTATTTCATATAATATAACACATGATGGAAGAAGCATGGATTCAAAGTACACTTCTAACCATTACACACATTTCTCATCACTACTACCTTATAACATGTGCCCTGAAAGAACATACTTCTTGTAAAGGATATATTGCCAAGAGAAAGGCACTCCCCACTTTTCATGCCCATCTACTCCTTCCCAACATTCCCACAGATTTCTTGTCCCTTAAATTCTACAATCCTTTTGCCATAAATCATCTCCTGGTGGGCACCTACATTCTGATTTCTCTATATTCTTAAAACTCTAAATTTCAGGGGTGCTTAACTGGCTCAGCAGAATTCACAACTCTTGATTTCGGGGTCATGAGTTCAAGCCCCACCTTGGACGTAGAGCTTACTTAATTAAAAAAACAAATAAATGAAATTAAACTATAAATTTCAACAGAAGATGCTAACTCTATATTTCCTTGTGATCCAAAGAAGAGAGTCACTCCTAATTAAGATTTTACATTTTTTCCTTTAAAAAGTTACATGCTATATTTAATTAAATACTTTCCTATATTGGGGCGCCTGGGTGGCTCAGTGGTTTGGACTGCTGCCTTCGGCTCGGGTCATGATCTCAGGGTCCTGGGATCGAGCCCCGCATCAGGCTCCCTGCTCCGCAGGAAGCCTGCTTCCCTCTCTCTCTCACTCTCTGCCTGCCTCTCGGCCTACTTGTGATCTCTGTCTGTCAAATAAATAAATAAAATCTTAAAAAAAAAAAATACTTTCCTATATCTTTTAACTTATTATGCAAAATTTACAATAATTTAAGGTTCATTTGGTTATTGTGGAACAGACTACAATCCGTTTTATAAACATTTTCCTCCTCAATTCAACTCAAACACTTACTGAACACTACCGTGAGAAACAGGAGAGGAAGGAAACCAGACGCCTGGATAGTTTTTATATAAATCACTCCAGAGAAGAGCATCCTTACTATGTGACAAATATATTCAAAATCAATTAAGAAAAACACTAACACTAGAAATGCACTCACTTTAAAAAATATAGGCAAAGGACATAAAAATAAGCAATATATGGATAAAGATATATAAATGGCCTGTAAGCGCAGGAAACTGTCTAACCTCTATAGTAATAAAAATAATTATTAAAAAGACAGGATACCATTTTTTACCTATCCAAATTGTCAAAGATCTACAAAATCACTGTTCCGAGCTATTTTTTCTGAAAAAAGTGAAAAATATTTTGGTGTCTTGGCATTGTATTTAAGGTCAAGCACCATTTTTGGTCCTAGGCTTTCTTTCCAGCCTCCTCTTCCATACTGACACATAACTCCTCTCAGCTTACATGGTATTTTCATCAAAACCAAGAATCTCGGGGAGCTCTCTGGGCTTCTGTCTTAAATAACAGATTTATTGAGATCTAATTCACATACCATACATTCACCCATTTGAAGTATACAATTCCACTGGTTTTAATGTTTTCACAGAGCTGTGCAACCATCTCCACAATGAATCACCTCAAAAAGAACCTCATACCCATTAGCAGTCACCCCTCCTTTTCAGCCCCTCCCCAAGCCTCAGGCAACAACCACTCTATTTTTTTCTACAGATTTGCCTATTTTATATAAATGGAATACAAGTCTTTTTTAAACTAGCTTCTTCCACTTAGCATATTGTTTTTAAGGTTCATCCACGTTACAACATTTATCAGTTCTTGATTTCTTCTTTTAAAAAATTCTTAAAAATTGTGGTTATATATATATATGTATATATACATATATATATATACACATACATACATACATAAATCAAGCATGGTACGTATTTTGAAGTATACAGTTCAGTGGCATTAAGCTCATTCAAACTGTACGCAACCAATCACACCATCATTTCCAGAACAGTTTTCATCTTGCAAAACTGAAATTCTGTATCTGGTACACAATAACTGCCCATTTTGCACCACCCACCTCTACTCCCTGGTAACCACCATTCTACTTTCTCTAGAAAGTAGTTTCTCTATAAATTTGACTACCTCAGGTTCTTCCCATAAGTACAATCATCCTTTATTTCTCCTTTTGTGACTGGCTTATTTTAATTATTAGCATAATGTCCTCAAGGTCCAGCCATGCTGTAGCTGTGTGAGAATTACCTTCCCTCTTACAACTGAATAATATTTCATTGCATGCATATACCACATTTTGCTCATCCACTCACCTATCTGAGGACATCTGGGTTGCTTCCACGTTTTGGATACTCTGAATAATGCTATGACCATAAGGTACAAATATCCCTTCAAGATGCGGCTTTCAGTTCTTTTGAGTAACTAAGCAGAAATGCTGGCTCATATGGGAAAACTACTTTTAGCTTTTTGAGGGATCACTGTGTCATTTTCCACAGCAGTTTTACCATTATTCATTCCTACTGGCAAAAAAAAAAAAAAAGGGCTCTAATTTCTCCAATCACCTGTTATTTTCCCTCATTTTTAGTTTTGTTCTTTCGGCAATAGCCATTTTAATGGGTATGAAGTGGTAACTCGTTGTTTTAATCTGCATTTCCCTAATGCTGATGTTGAATGTCTTTCATATACTTAAAATACATTCAAGTCCCTTGCTCTTTGATTTGTGTTGAGTTGTAGTTCGGAAACTGAATACGAAACCTTATCAGATGTGATTAGCAAATATTTTATCTCATGAGCTGATTTTTTACTCTCTTGATTATGTCCTTTGATGAATAAAAAATTTTATTTTGGGGGGGCACCTGGTTGGCTTAGTCGGCAGAGCATGTGGACTTTTGATCTCAGGGTCATGAGTTTGAGCCACATGTTACATTTGGTGTAGAGTTTAAAGGGTTTTTTTGTTTTGTTTTGTTGTTTAGTTTTCATGTAATCCAATTTTTTGTTTGTTTGGGTTTGTTGCCTGTGATTTTGATGTTAAGAAATGGCTGCCAAACCCAAGGTAGCGAAGCTCCCCCATATGTAAGAGTATTCTTGTTTTAGCTCATATATTTAGGTTTTTGATCCATTTTGCGTTTGTTGCTTTTTTTTTTTAATATGGTGTTAGTTAAAAGTCCAATTTCATTGTTTCACATAAGGATATCCAGTTTCCCCAATACCATTTGTTGAGAAAACTGCATTTTCCCATTTTAGCACCCTTGTCAAAAATTATTTGACCATATATGACAGGGTTTCATTTTGAGCTCTCAATTCTATCCCATTGGTGTATACGTGTATTTACGACAGTACTACAATCTGATTACTGTAGCTGAGTAGTATAGGAATTTGAAACCTCCAACTTCATTCTTTTCCAAGATTGTTTTGGTTATATGGGGGTCCTTTGAAATTCCGTATGACTTTCAGGGTGAATTTTTCCATTTCTGCAACAACCATTGTTGGGATTTTCATTAAAATTCAATTAAATCTATACATTACTTTGGGTAGTATTGACATCTTAACAATATTAAGTCTTCTAATCCAGGAACACAAGATGTCTTTAATTTATGGTGTCTTTAACTTCTTTAAGAAATATTTTGTAATTTTCAATGCACAAGTCTTTCATCTCTTTGGTTTATTTATTCGTATTTTATTCTTTTTGATGCTATTGGAAATGAACTTGTTTTCTTCATGTCCTTTTCAGATTTTTTGCTGTTACAATACAGAAACTCACGTCTTTTGCACATTGATTTTGTACCCTTCCATTTGCTGAGTCCACTTATTAATTCAACATTTAGCATGGTAGAATCTTTAGGGATTTCTACATTAAGATTATATTATCTATAAACAAAGGTAATTTTATTTCTTTCTTTCCAATTTCGATGACTTTATTTCTTTTTCTTTTTTTTTTTTTTTTTTTAAGATTTTATTTATTTATCAGAGAGAGAGGGGGAAAGAGCGAGCACAGGCAGACAGAATGGCAGGCAGAGGCAGAGGGAGAAGCAGGCTCCCTGCTGAGCAAGGAGCCCGATGTGGGACTCGATCCCAGGACGATGGGATCATGACCTGAGCCGAAGGCAGCTGCTTAACCAACTGAGCCACCCAGGCGTCCCTTTATTTCTTTTTCTTGCTTAACTGCTCTGATTAGGACTTCCAGCACTAGGCTGAATAGAAGTGACAAAGGTGAGTATCCTTGTTTTCTCCCTGATTTAGAAGAAAAGCTTTCCATCTTTCAGCAGTGAGTATGATGTTGCCTGTGAAATTTCCATAAATGGGACTTTAATATGTTGATATAGTTTCCTTCTATTCCTAGTTTGTTGAGTGTCATTAAAATGAAAGAATGCAGAACTCTGTCAAAAGTTTTTCCTGTATCTATTGAGATGATGGTGAGATTTTTTTCCTTCATTCTGTTGAAGCAATGTATTATTACACGGACTGATTTTCGTATGTTAACTGTCTTAGCATTCCAGGAATAAATCTCATTTGGTCATAGCACATGATCCTCTTAATATGCTGCTGAATCAAGTTTGCTAGTGCTTTCTGAGAATTTCTGCATAAATATTCATCAGAAATACTGGTTTATAGTTTTCTTTTCTTGTATGCCTTGGCCTGGGTTTGTTATCACGGTAATGCTGTCCTCAGAGAATGAGTTTCAAAGTGTTTCTTTATGGTCAATTTTTTGGAAGAGTCCGGAGAGGATTGGTGTTAATTATTCTTTAAATGACTGGTAGAATTCACCTGTGAAATTCTGGTTCTGGGCTTTTTAGTTGTGACTGCTGGAAGTTTTTGCTACAGATTCATTCCCTTACAGTTATAGGTCTCTTCAGATTTTCTATTTCTTCATAATTCTTCTTAAGTTGCACATTTCCATGAATTTTTCTATTTCATCCAGGTTATCACATTTGTTGGTATAAGTTCTTCATTCCCTTTTATGGCATAATAATATTGCACTGTATGGATACACCAGATTTTATTTATTCATCAACTGATAGACATTTGAGTTGTTTGTATTTTTTGACTATAATGAATTATCCTGCTCTGAACATTAGTATACAGGTTTCTGTGTGGACATTTGCTTTTATTTCTCCTGGATATATCCTGAAGAGTAGAAGTTTTAGGTCTCACGATAACTCTATGTTTACTATTTTGAAAAAAATACCAGATTTTCTTCCAAGATGGTTGTACCATTTTACAACCCTATCAGTAGTGTATGAGTCTCCCACCAGTAAGTAATGTTTTAATCTTTCAATCTCCATATTTTTCCCAACACTTAATATCTACCCTTTTTCTTATGGCCATCCTATTGTGCACTGAAGTGGAATCTCACTGTAATTCTGATTTGCATTTCCTTGATAGCCATGATATTGAACATCTGTTCAGGTGCTTACTGGTCATTCGCATTTCTTCTTTGGAAAAATGCTGATTCGGATTTTTGTACACTTTTTAAACAGGTTGTCTTTTTATTATTTGGTTTTAAGAATTCTTTATGTGGGGCGCCTGGGTGGCTCAGTGGGTTAAGCCACTGCCTTCGGCTCAGGTCATGATCTCAGGGTCCTGGGATCGAGTCCCGCATCGGGCTCTCGGATCAGCAGGGAGCCTGCTTCCCCCCCCCCCCTCTCTCTCTACCTGCCTCTCCATCTACTTGTGATTTCTCTCTGTCAAATAAAATAAATAAAAACCTTTAAAAAAAAAAAAGAATTCTTTATGTATTCTAGATAGAAGTTCCTTATCAAATAGACACTTTACAAATATTTTCTCCCATTCTATAAATTGTTTTTTCACTTCTTTAGTAATATCCATTGAAGCACAAAGGTTTCTAATTTTGATGAAGTTCAATATATCTACTTTTTCCTTTATTACTTCTGCTTTTGGTGTCTTAAGAAGGCTTTAGCTAATCCCAAGGCCATGAAGATTTACTCTTATATTTTCTGTAAAGAGTTTTAAGGTTTTAGCTCTTATATTTAAGTCACCTATTTATTTTGAGTTAATTATTATGTATGATGTGAGGAAGAGGCCCAATGTCATTCTTTTGCATATGGCAATCCACCTGAGCCAGAAATGATTACTGAAGTGTTGTTCTTTACCACTAAACTGTCCTGGTGTCTTCACTGAAAATCAGTTGACCACCAAAAATGTTAATGTTTTATTCTAGACTTCCAAATCTATTCTCCTGATCTTATGTTTACCCTAAAGCCAGTACTATACAGTCTTGATCACTCTATTTTTGTAGTTAAGATCTGAAATCAGGAAGTATAAGTTCTTCTGTTTAAAGGTATTTCTTGACTGTTTTACCACTCTCGAATTTCCACATATATTTTAAAATCAGCTTGTCAGTTTCTGAAAAGAAGCCAGCTGGGATTTTGAAGAAATTGAAATGAATATACAGATCAATTTGCCATCTTAAATAATATGGAATTTGTAGCATCCATGAACAGAGACTGTCTTTCCACTTATTTAGGTTTTCTTTAATTTTTTTCAATGACATTCTGTAATTTTCAAGGTACAGACCTTAGATTTTTTTGTTGATTTATTCCTAGATACTTTATTACTTTTAAGGCTATTACAAATTGAACTGTTTTCTTTCTTCCTTTCTTTCCTTTCTTTAAAGACTTTGTTTATTTACTTGACAGAGAGAGACAGGGAACACAAGTCAGGGGGTTGGGGGGAGAGGGAGAAGCAGGCTTCCCACTGAACTGGGAGCCCAACGCAGGGCTCGATCCCAGGACCCTGGGATCATGAACCGAGCCAAAGGCAGATGCTTAATGGCTGTGCTACCCAGGTGCCCCTGTACTCTTTTCTTAATTTCAATTTGGAGTCTTCATTCTTAGTGTACAAAACTACAACAGATTTTTCAGTACTGATCTTGTATTCTTCCACTCTGATGAACTCATTTATTAATTCTAAGTTTCTTTTTTTTTTTTTAAAGATTTTATTTATTTATTTGACAGAGAGAAATCACAAGTAGATGGAGAGGCAGGCAGAGAGAGAGAGAGGGAAGGAGGCTCCCTGCTGAGCAGAGAGCCCGAAGCGGGACTCGATCCCAGGACCCTGAGATCATGACCTGAGCCGAAGGCAGCGGCTTAACCCACTGAGCCACCCAGGCACCCTGAACACAGCAATTATTAACACTGGTTTTTGATTATCCAGGATAACCCAGGCGCCCAGATGATTTCCTTTTTGAAACAAAATAGTATTGGGATGCCTGGGTGGCTGAGTGGGTTAAAGCCTCTGCCTTTGGCTCAGGTCATGATCCCAGGGTCCTGGAATCGAGCCCCGCATCGGGCTCTCTGCTCATTGGGAAGCCTGCTTCCTTCTCTCTCTGCCTGTCTCTCTGCCTACTTGTGATCTCCATCTGTCAAATAAATTTAAAAAAAAAAAAAAATTTTTTTTTTTTAAACAAAATAGTATTTTATTTTCAACTTCTCAAATTTTTGTAATTTTTTTTCATCTTTAAGTAGAGCCAAGTTTTTAAAAAACTCTTTATGGTGTTACTCATATATAGTCAAATACTTGTGTTATAATAATGCAAATATTTATATTTTTATATTAGCAAATTTACTTGGCATGTGTGTTGTTTAAATTTTTCATATTTAAATAAACTTTAAGTATTTGGTTTTACTTTTTTCTAGCCTTATGAATTTTAATATGAACTATTAAAGTTCCCATACTGTCCTTCTGCTCCAGGGTAGCAATCACAATTAGCATAATGGCACAGAGCTAGATTAGAACCCAAAGACTTCAAATCTAGGTTCCCTTTTCACCAAATCAGGCTGTTTCATCATGGTTCCCCAAAATTAAGATTCATTAAAAAAGGATTGTGTTATCTCATACTTATTAGAATGTCTATTATCAAAAAGTCAAGAAATAACAATTGTTGGTAAGGATGTAGAGAACAGGGTACCCTCAGGCACTGTTGGTAGGAATGTAAATTGGTACAGCCATTATGGAAAACAGTATAGAGGTTCCTGGAAAAATTAAAAATAGAAGTACTATATGATCCAACAATTCCACTTCCGGTTATTTATCCAAAAGAAATAAAACTCTAACTCAAAAAGATATATGCACCCACCACGTTCACTGCAGCATTACTCAAAATAGCCAAGACATGGAAGCAACCTAAATGTCTGTCAAAAGATGAATGAGTAAAGAAAATGTATTATAAATATACGATGGAATATTCAGTCATAAAATAGAAGGAACTCTTGTCATTTGCAACAGCATGAACGGGCCCTAAGGGCACTGTACTAAGAAGTCAAATAGAGAAAGACAAATATTGTATGATCTCACTTATATGCAAAATCCAAAACAAAAAACAAGAATTAAAAAAATATATATATAGAGAGAGAGATACAGAATACAGACTGGTGGCTACCAGAGGCAGGAAATAGGAGGTAGCAAAATGAGCAAAAGGGGTCAAAAGGTATAAATTTCCAATAATAAAATAAATAAGTCATGAGGATGTAATACACATTATGGTTACTATAGTTAAAAATACTGTATCGACAGCTGAAAGTTACTAGGAGAGATCTTAGAAGTTCTCATCACACACACACAAAAAAAATATTCTATGTGTACACACACACACACAAAAATCCAGAACGTTAACTGGATTTATTGCAGTGCTCATTTCACAGTATATGTAATACTAAATCCTTATGTTAAATATTATATGTATGTTAATATAATCCTTGTATTAGTTAAAATCAATTATATCTCAATAATTTTGAAAGAGAATTTTATGCTGACATAAATTATATCCCATGATTATATCCCTGACATACTATACTATATTTAACTAATACTTGGCATCTGAATATAACTTCTCGTGTAGTAAAATACTTTTTCTTATTTATCATGATTCCAATAATTATGAACAGGATTATGGTGGAGGGAAAAGAAGATGAGGAAGCAAATATATGAAATTCTATGATTTGTAAAATACAGTGCTAGGCATTGTGGGGGAGACAAAACAAAACAAAAAACAAAGTACTCAAGGGAATTTATAATATAGTAAGGAAAATAACTTACAGCCATATATATAATACAAGGAAAACTATGAATGCTTTTATGTTCAAAGATAACGTCTTTTAAAAAGTCATTTAGAGTATGGACAGGATATAGTAACTAGAGCTGACTTAGACATCCAGCAATCAGTTATTCATAGTATCTTCTTCCATGGCCTAACCAGTGAGCTAACCAGTAAGGGTTATAATAATGAATAAAACAGATATGATTCCCATCCTCATGTGGAGTAAACAAGTAACAAATCAGTTATTTGGAAAAGTTATTTAGAAAAAAATAAGCCTTTTAAGTGGCACGTGTCTACATAAAATAGAAAGTGGTCCAGTTAGGCCTCACTGATAAATAAAGTAACATTCAGTCTGAGACCCAGAGGATGAGAAGCCAGCCTTCCAAATGGTGTGTGCACAGGTGTGTGTGCATGCGTGCATGCGTATACACGCATGTGTGATGAGGGTGAAGTGTAAGCCCAGAAAGCTACACATGGAAAGACTTCTAAGACAGAGAAGCACACTGGCATATTTGACAACTCAAAACACCCATATGACTGAAGCTTGGTGGAAAACCAGAAAAACGGCAGAGATGAGGCATGGGGCATGATCCCAAAGATCAAAGAAGCAGGAGGTCCAGAGTACGTTGGAGGAAGAACAAATATATTAATTTGACTACATGAGGAGGTTAATGGAAAACAACATTACACACAACCCTCATGTATAAGATCTTAATTTATATTATATTAGAATAGAATAAAATAGAATAGAATAGAAATAATGTAAGAGAAATAATGTTTCCCTTTAACAGATGAAGAGGTCAGAGGCTCAGAAGGGCTAAGAACTTGCTCATAAGCAAAGTGATGAATTCCAGACATTGAAGCACAAGTCACACCTTTCTACTACATAAAGGAATAAAAAAAATAAGGTGAAAAGTACAAACTGGATTAACAATCAAGCTAAGGAATATGGGTATTATCACGGACAAAAACAGTCCCCAATTAAAAAGATGATTCTAATTATCTTCATAGTACGTACAGAATACTGACAAAAGAAGTTCCTTTCTACAAAATTACCGTGTATTATGTCAATCACTTTGATACTGTTCCCCAGAAGAGTAAGTGTGGGTGTGTGCACACACATATGCATCTGTGTAAGTTGGGGATGGAAGGGGGCTAAATACCATGTTCAATCAGAACGTACCTATTTTATTCTTTCTCTTTGAAAACTACAGATTATAATTGAGTCATTTTTGGTTCCGACATCTTACTCTGAAGATCCAAAACCTAGCAGAAGTACAATCTTTTACTCACCATATTCCTTATAACTACTTTAATAATCATGCTAATTTCTTTTTAGCTTTTCTACTAAATATCAAGCATATGCCACTATAGTTTATTAAAGTCAATTTCAGATAAGATTTTGGCCTCCACACCTTCAGAAATAACATGTTTACCATAAAGTTTCCTTATATGTTAAGGCATGATATTAAAAAAATGTAAGGTAAATATATTCTATACTACTATAAATTATTTTTCAACAACTAAGAAAAGCAGACTAAAAATTACACATTTATGTTCAAAAAACAACTACTACTACTGACAAATATGCTTTTTTGTTTACTAAGGTGACTCAAAAACTACTGAAGTAAATTAATTCTTCAGCTCAACCACATTTAAAATTAGAGTATGACATTAACACAATAGTTTTATGTACCCAGTAATTACTCAACTGATCAATACCTATGACAAAATCTCCAAGTTAGCAACATCATGCATATGCAGAACTGGTTATGTAAATATGTATGCATACCTTTATCCTTCTTAAAATCCAAAGCATCTTCTTTATCAGTCACTATTTCCTTCATATTGATAATACTCTGATGGGTAAGCTGCCGGAGAATTTTAATTTCTCGAATTGCTGTAATTGGAAAGCCTTCCTTTTCATTATCTAGACGTACTTTCTTTAGGGCTACCATTTCTCCTATAAAAATTAAGTAAAATCAAGTTAATCAGATGATAAAACGAAATGACATTTTTCTTAATTTTAACTTTATTTTAATTCATAATGCCTGTTCCTACCTCTTGAAATTACAATGTTTATAGTACAAGAAATTAAATATCTGGTTAGATAAAAGTATAAAATATTTACCCAAATTGTGGAATACTATACGACTGTTAAAAAGGATGGGGCTAGGTACATAAGTACTGTTATTTTGGCTCTCCAAGATATATTAAGTTAAAAAAAGCAGATGATGTGATGAACAGTAGATGTATCACAATACGAACTTTAAAAAGTGAAGGAGGGGTGAATAAATTTACCCAATATGGTTATACATGCATAAAATCTCTGAACAGAAATTCTGTACATTATGAAGGTAAGAAAATAAGCTCAGACCTATTAACTTGTACAAGGCTGCCCAGGTGACTAGCAGTGAAACTGGGATTCAAAATCTGAATCAGCTATCTCAAAAGTATTTCTTTCCCACTATACTAAATGGCTTCACAAAATTCAGATACCAATGAATTCTGATCAGGGAAGATCTAACTATTAAATAGAACACACAAACACATACCCCCTTATAAGAAAAAATTCACTATCATTCCACTTCTTTGGAGAAAAAAGGAATTCTGTACTTAAATATTTTCCAAAAGGTCATTTATAACATTTATGCTTTTAATTATCAAAACTTCCTTGATTCTTTTTGACAGAAGTCTAAAATGTACGATTCCTTGTTTAATAAACGGCTCCTAGAAGTTATAATTTAATCTTTTTGATAATACGGAATCATTATAAATATTATTACCCTATGTTATAATTGCCCTCCAGAGTTTTCTTATACTAAATGGCTTCAAATAACTCTGCTATTTTAATCTACTGGTTTATTTTAACAAGAAATTATAAGTAAAGATTAAGTACAGGCTCTACCCATTACTTGCTAAAATACATAGCCTCTAACATAGTTACTTTTTTACTCTGCTGCAAAAACTTTTAAAACTTTCTCTCAGGTTCCTGATTATGTTCTAGAAGATTAGGCTGCTAAATCTAGCCTCCAAACAAAGGGTAACTTCAAAAGAAGAATATTTTGGGTAAAATAAAAAGTGTTACATAAGACTTAATACAACAAAATGTACTACTAAGTTGGTCAAGATACTTTTGTTCCCAGATTACTAATAACATAAGAATTTATTCACAATTAAAGAAATCGAAATCCTACCATACTACACATCACAAATACTAAAAAACTTTAAAAATATTTACATACCCACTTAGAGGTATTCATACCTTACATTAAGCGCACACATAAAACAAAAAAGACGAAACAAAAGCATAATAAATTCAAATTTAACTTAAAAAAACCCTTCAAATTACACATTTGAGGAGAAAAACAAATTAAGTACATTCCACAGATCTAGAGATCCACAGCAGCTGACATACTTACCAGTGTCTTTATCCCGGGCCTTGTAAACTTGTCCATAGGTACCTTCTCCAATAATTCCAATGATATCAAATTTATCCACGCAGCGCTTTCCCCAGTCAATATCTTTTTCTTTGATTTCACCATAGCGAGGCCCACATATTCTATCAAATATAGTTCTGAAGTTTTTATATGCAATCAAGCAAGCTGAATGAACTGTTTAATACTTAATACCCACCCTCCCCCAATCTTAAATCCTTTATTTCCCTCCACCCTCGAACACTTGTGATCATGTAAGACAAGTAACACTGTAATTTGCTATTATAAATTATCACGAAAGTCAAGGCATCATTTCTCCATACCAGCTCTTTTTCTATAGACAAACAAGCTGAGAAAAAGAAGTAAAGTTGTATGAAGAACTTTCAAAAATATAACGCAATTTTCACTGAATGGATAAAACCAACACTAATACAAAGAGTCAACGTTCTCTAACCAACCTCCAGAGGTTTTTCTTTTCATCCATTATATATATATATGTCACTCATTTTTCAAGAACAAGTTTAATAATGAATATTATTACCAAAAATTCTAACTATAAAGCTTACTGACAAATTTAAACTTATGGCCCTTAAAAATGAAAACACAAGAAGGATTTTTAGTCCAAGAAAGTACAAAAGTATTACTATAATCAACTCTCAGTAATCCACCCTGTGTATGTGTTTCTGTGTGTCATATATATATATATATGACAAATATTTGACATTCTTAAAAAAAATAGGTTATTTTGTAGTCTCTCAATATTCTGGTATGTAACAGAAATTCACTAAAGGAATAAAGCTACAAAACTCAGAATTTTAAAAGTTTTCTAGTTTTCTACTCTATACTAGGAAATCCCATCATACTCTCGCTAGGTACCTGAACGGCAATTCTAAAATCAGATCTAACTCAAGTTCTTACTCACACTTTCCCTTGATTAAGTAGAAATAATAAAAAAAAAAGAATCAGTGTTCTCCCCCTTTAACTGATAAACAGGTTTCAAGGGAAAGAGTTGGTTCTAGGCACTTACTTGAAGCTAATTTAGGATACAGATTTCAAACCTTCTTCCACTCCACCTCTTGCAGAATGAAAAATACATTTAGTTAGGGGAGCAAATGGAGCTAAAAAAGCAAAGGAAAACACAGCAGCTTGCCCATTACTAATTTTGTTTGGGCTCACTGAATGCTGACTTCCATCTTCTCCAATTTCAGTGTTTTATATTATTTAAGTATCTTAATTATAGAAATTATCTTTAACATATAGTAACCCAAGAAATTAATACATTACAAACTGTGAGAGAAAATTAAATCTGGTTTTATTAGTCATTTTGAATAGGAATGCAGGGAATTATGAAATGTTTTTAAAACTCTAGAATTTATTCATATACTTAAGTTTAAAGAATAAATACACTTTTTATTATTTTAAATCTTAATTTTTTGTTTTATGATTTTATGATGACCCAGAATCATTTCTGGCCAATGTAAGAGCAGGCGGAAAGCAAGCACATACTTAGGCCTCCTTTTACTATGTAACTGTGTTGCTGTTTTCTTCTCCTCTGGACTCTTTGAGAGATCATCCCCTCCTGGTAGCTCTGGGGGCAGTGGTAAATCAGCAAGTAAACATCGGAGTTTCTTCTCTACTTCCTTTTTAACTGCTTTTACCGAAATATTTCCACGTAAGCTAAAAGAGAAAGGAGTCACACAAATAAAACCCAAACATCTGAGAAATAAAAACACAGCCACATCTCACACTTAAATAGCAATGGCAAAATACTGAACTAAGTTTCTTTACTTTCCAGCTAAAATAATGTACTATATTCAATTACAAAATATAAAATTGGGGGGTAAAAATGATACAGAATTAGAGAAACACTAAGGAAATCTGAACAAGGTGTGAAGTTTAGTTACGATAATGTACTGATATGTGTTCACTGATTGTAACAAAGGTACCATACTAATATAAGATGTTAATAATGAAGAAACTAACTACAGGGTATATGGGGACTTTCTGTAGTACCATAATGTTTACGCAAATCTAGCACTGTTCAAAAAAAGTATACTTTTAAAGATGATACAGAATTACTATAAAATTGTATATTAATACCAAAAAAAGTCAACTTGCCATGCTTCACTGAAAAATTGAATAGTTTTGTGATTGCGTTTTGTTTGACACTATTAGAGAGACATAAAGAGGTTTTCTAAGAAATAACACTACATGCTATTATTTATCTTACCCATTTAAATAACCACAAACAACTAGTCTAGCTTTGCCCCTTTATAGGGTTACTTTTCTTAAACTAGACAATAATTCTTTTAAAATTTTTTAAGGTTCTAGCTTACTGATGTTACAGGTAAAAATTTAAGTTCAGTTAGTTCTGTACTTTTTTGAATGCATAAAATATATCTTAATTAGGTAATTTAAGTATACTAAACCTCCCAGTTATTAAAAAAGTCTCTTTAATAGTAAGATATTTCTTGAAAGAGAATCTTATTTTAGTAGAATTTGGACTTCCCACAGTTTCATATCAGTTATGAGTCCCATAATGAAAAAGTTTAGTGAGACTACAATACTGGGGTCACAAATTACCAATACATTAGCAAAGTAAATCATTTTAACTTCTCTTATTCATTCTGAACATTAATATTGTTGTACAAATGCATGATTTAATACCATCTGATAAAAACCATTTACCAATAACTATAACAAAACTGTGCCTTTTCTTCGTAACTTTGTGTTACTCACTAGAAGGGTTTTTTTTTTTAAGATCTCATTTATTTATTTGAGAAAGAGAAAGGGGAAAGAGAGCGAGCGCGCTAGTGTCAGAGAACAACTAAGCAGGGGCAGGGCATTGGGAAAGGGAAAGAGAGAACCCAGAGCACACTCCGCACTGAACATGGACCCCACTGAGGGTTGGATCCTACCACCCAAGATAATGACCTGAGCCAAAATAAAGAGTCAGAGGCTTAATTGACTGAGCCACCCAGGCACCCCAGAAGTTCTTTAACAGAGAAAATATGCTCAAAAGGAAATTGGTTTGTAGTTTTATTTTTAAAATAACAGTATGGGAGCATCTGGGTGGCTCAGTGGGTTAAGCAACTCTTTTTTTTTTTTTTTGAAGATTTTATTTACTTATTTGACACTCAGAGATCACAAGCAGACAGAGAGGCAGGCAGAGAGAAAGGAGGAAGCAGGCTCCCCGCTGAGCAGAGAGGGCGATGTGGGGCTCGATCCCAGGACCCTGGGATCATGACCTGAGCCGAAGGCAGAGGCTTTAACCCACTGAGCCACTCAGGAGCCCCAAACAACTGACTCTTAATCTTAACTGATTCAGGTCATGATCTCAGGGTAGTGAGACTGAGCCATGAGGCTCCATGCTTAGCAGGGAGCTTGTGCAAGATTTTCCCTCTTCTTCTGCCCTGCCCTACCCCACCCAATGCTGTGCCAAGTGTGTTCTCTCTCTCTCTCTCTCTCTCTCAAAAATAAATAAATAAATAATAATATCACACAGCCCACTTTTCAGTACTAATGTTTTGTCCAATTTGCACATTGATTTCATGCTTCTATGTGCTAGGTATTAGGTAAGGCACTGGTGTTTAACAGCAAAGACAATAAACAGATTAAGATAGAACTCCTCTCAGAAAGGAGCTTGGATGGTCATTGGGAGAACACAGTCAAATAAGCAGCAGGATAAAGTACTACACAAAGGGCTTCCTAGAGTAATGCTGCTGAAGGGTAGCTAAATCAGGACTGAAAAACAGTAAAAGCTTCCTTCTAAAAAAGATACCACATGAACTGTACCTGAAAATAAACCTATCTCTAAGAATTTACTTAGAAAACTATAGTTTCTTAACTTGTAAGGTTTTAGTCAAGAATTCTCATTAGGCTGAATATTCAAATGAACATTTCTAGAAGGTAAAACTAAAAATCTTAATTTTACTTACAATTTAAAATTTAAGAGACTGCCTATATTGATATATATTATTACATGAACTACCAAATTCAGCAAGGCTTCCAGACTTCAGAGAAATGAAATACTAACTTTCCAAGAGTAACACTGTATAATTAAAAATATCATTATTTTAACTGAGTACTTGTAATAACAAAATAGGGAGTATGATTTTTATTTTTTTAAAGATTATTTATTTATTTATTTATTTGACAGAAAGAGGTCACAGGTAGGCAGAGTGGCAGAAAGAGACAGAGAGGGGGAAGCAGTTTCCCCGCCAAGCAGAGAGCCTGATTCGGGACTTGATCCCAGAACCCTGGGACCATGACCTGAGCCGAAGGCTGAGGCTTAAACCCACTGAGCCACCCAGGTGCCCCAGGAGTGTGATTTTTAAAAGTCCCCATGTGTTCTAGCAACAAAAACAATAAAGTACCTCAACAAGAAATATACAAGATCAAAAGAAGAAAATTAAAAGATAGGGCTGATGAACCTAAAACTGGATCTGAATGAACAGAAAGAAACCATGTTTTGGGGGCACCTGGGTGGCTCAGAGGGTTAAAGCCTCTGCCTTCGGCTCAGGTCATGGTCTCAGGGTTCTGGGATCAAGTCCTGAATCAGGCTCTCAGCTTGGCGGGGAACCTGCTTCCCCCTGTCTCTGCCTACCTCTGATCTCTATCTGTCCGATAAATAAGTAAAATCTTAAAAAAAAAAAAAAAAGAAACCATGTTTTTGTATGGAAAATTGTAATATGGTAAAGCTGTCAGTCTCCAAATTAATCTACATTTGGTTGAGTCCCAAACAATTTAAAGTGACTTGACAAGCAGACCGACTATAAAATCTGTCAAGAATAAAGGCAAAAAATCTGCCAAAAAAACTTCTGAAAAAGAGTAATTAAGTGCAATTTGCCCTGTCGTGTGGTCAACCTATTTTAAAAGATTGCAAACCAGAAGCCCAAGACTGGTTGAAGTCAAGGGTATGTATTATGGTCTACCCAACGTTTTATAAAAAAAACTATGAATTTAAATTGCCAATATTTTTAAATCAGAAGATTCAGATTTCAGGCTTCCTTCAAAAAAAAAAAAAAGTACCAAAAGCTCTAGCAACACTGGGCCCTAAATTAGGTGGGCTTCAGCAACACTGAAGCGGAGACTGAATGGCAGAGCTATTCGCTAATTAGTAATTCACTCCACCCTTCACTTTTGTACTAGCTGCCTATCCCTACAGCAGAAACTCGAGTCTGAGAACCAATGTATCATGCCTAACGAAGTTAAAACAAATAAGTACTGGCAAAGAAATAATAAAACATCTTAATAGAAAAGAGTCCAGAAACACAGGTATCCATAATAGTTTTTATATATGGCACCACAAATTATGGATTTTTCAGTAAATGTTGTTAGAAACAACTGGATCTATCAGTCTACATGGGAGATGGGGGAGAGCATCTTTCTTCTTCATGTAATAAACAAAAAAAAAATTTGTGTGACTCGATTTAATCTTTTTAGCTTTATAAACCCGTAAGATATAAAGAAAAAATTATTAAATCCGACAATATTTTAAAATGAAAATAGCCAAGGGACGCCTGGGTGGCTCAGTTGGTTAAGCAGCTGCCTTCGGCTCAGTGATGATCCCAGCGTCCAGGGGATCGAGTCCCACATCAGGCTCCTTGCTCAGCAGGGAGCCTGCTTCTCCCTCTGCCTCTGCCTCTGCCTCCCATTCTGTCTGCCTGTGCTCGCTCTCTCCCCCTCTCTCTCTCTGATAAATAAATAAAATCTTAAAAAAAAAATGAAAATAGCCAAAACCAAAACAAATATATGTCAAAAACAAGCAAAAAGACTCTGATAAGCAAAGATCAAGATCCTAAACATAAGGGGCACCTACAACTCAATTAGAAAAAGGAAAACACGTTAAGGAAAAGTTAGCATGAGATATGCACAAATAGTTCACTGGAAAAAATAAATACCCAACAAGTATTCAGAAAGTTGCTATATCTCAATAATCAGAAAAATGCAAAATTAAATAATTCCATATTTTAAGGACTAACAAATTGGTAACAGTCTTATTAAAGTACAATTTGAGGGAGGCAGCTGGGTGGCTGAGTTCGTAAAAGGCTGCCTTCAGCTCCCAGGGTCCTGAGATCAAGCCCCACGTTGGGTTCCCTTCTCAGTGGGGTGTCTGCTTCTCCCTCTCTCTATGCCTCTCCACCCCCTGCTCTCTCTCAAGTAAATAAAATCTTTAAAAAATAATAAAAATTTAAAAATAAATGTATATACTTTAACCTGGTAACTATCCACAAAAATTGCTCTTGTACACATAAAATAAAATACAGTTTGGTAACAAAAAATTATAAATCTACGTATCCCTTAATCAATAGCTGAGTCGTAAATAAGAGCATGATTTATCCATTCTTTTTTTTTTTTTAAGATTTTATTTATTTATTTGACAGAGAGAGAAATCACAAGTAGGCAAAGCAGCAGGCAGGGAATAGGACCCTGAGATCATGACCTGAGCCAAATGCAGGGGCTTAACCCACCGAGCCACTGAGGCACCCCCATGATTTATCCATTCTTATAGATAGGAATATTAAACCTATCTATATAGGTGAAATAAATTTAAATAAAATAAATTAAAATAAAATAAATTAAACCTATCTATAGCTATCTATCTATCTATATATATTGACACGGAAAGATCTCTAATACATTAATGAAAAAAAAACAAGTCAAGGAGTATTATGCATAGTATGATCCTAATTGTTTTAAAAAATCAATTTATTATATGAAAGCATACAGTTTAACAGTCTACCTTGTGATTTTCAGAGAATAATAAATTCCAGGTCTGCAAGAGAAGCAAAGTTAAAAGCAAGCCTAAAAGATACTATCTGGCCGGAAAGTACTCAAAAATAAATAGGTCACGTCAAAAGGACAAATAAGTCAGCTTAAAGGAGTTCCCACTGACATTCAGAGCATCAAAAAGAGTGACTAGTGTTGAATTGACCTTTGGCCACACCAATTAGTAGTAGTATCCATGTACTGTATTCATGAAATATACAGACACCTTCAAAGAAAGAAGAGCAAAGACGCAATAGAAGAGAAAAGCAGAAGAGACAGAGAAGAAGGTGGGTCAGAATATTTTTTTAGGGGCGCCTCAGTGGCTCGTTCGTTAAGCATCTGCCTTCGGCTCAGGCCACAGTCCTGGGATCAAGCCCCACATCAGGCTCCCTGCTAGGGAGGAAGCCTGCTTCTCCTTCCACTCCTCCTGCTTGTGTTCCCTCTCTCACTGTCTCTGTCAAATAAATAAGTAAAATATTTTTAAAAAAATTTTTAATGATAAGCATGACATGTACCGTCACCCCATTAAAAACAGATGCACAAAGAATACCCTCCTTAAGCACTCACTTGTATATATGTTGAGTTCTTGAAGAAACCACTAGTAAAAATTTACTTCCAAAGCATATATGAAGAATAAAGTAGAAAATGAGTCTCACTGGCCCAGAATTACTGGATTTTTTTTTCCTTAAGATTTTATTTGTTTATTTAAGATAGAGAGAGCACAAATGGCAGGGGGTGGGGAGCTGGCAGGAAGGGACAAGCAGACTCCCACCAAGTGGGGTGCCTGATTCAGGCTCAATCCCAGGACCCCAAGATCATGACCTGAGCCAAAGTCAGATGTTTGACTGAGCCACCCAGGCGCCCTCAGAATTACTGGATTCTTCGCAACTAGGATTATTCACTCACTAATGAAGTGACTCAGTTCTATATTCATGCCTCCCTGTGATGGAGAGCCCATTCCCAGACTCATCCAAATTATAAATCACTACTCTGTTATGAACCTTCAGTGCTCCTAGAGAACAGTCAAACCTGTAAGAACCATAATTAGAGTGATATAATTGGTGAATACCTGATTATATTGGATGATATCTCTTGGCAAATTTTTGATTACAGAAAAAAGACATCACAGAGGGCATGAAACACAGGAATTATGATTTCTTTTTTGTTTTAAATTCTAAAATTTTCATAATGCCAGCCAAAGTGAGCACTTGAAAGACCTACCCACACAACATTTTCATCCACTTTTCAAATTCTATAAAGATGTCAGCTAGAACTGCTCACATAGCTGTTTTTTAAAAGAAAATGAGAGAACAGCTTTAATTTCTCCATAAAAATAAAAATGAAAATGAAAAATGTTAAGTGGTATAACAGACAGATATTACACAGCAGCATAATGCTTCTATCCTAGCATACATTTCAGAGATATTCTTAGAACTGCATTTACGTTACACTCAACTCACTTGTATCTTCATCTTCTAAAAAATAAAAATGTTTCAAAATTTAAAAAAACCTCACACCCCCAATATTCACATAGAAATCTGTAAACACGTTAAAGGAAAACAAACACATTATGGGTTTCCTGCAACATATAATTAATCTCCAATCGCAAAAAAATTGAAAGGTTCAAGGAAAGTCTAAAAAACTATAAACTCATAATGTACCCAGAGTGATAAATTTGTAAGACTGCTGAAGAAACCTAGAAATAACCAATACACCTGCTTCATACCACCCAAGGTAGAGTCTCTCATAAACTGTCACGTTTCTGACAGGGTCATTAAGGAACACTAAGCTAAAGAAAGCACACTATGCACATTTCCAATTCCCAAGCTGACATATATGTTGTATCCCAAGGCGAGAGCAAATTCTTCCTGGAATTCTTAAACTATAATTCTGTCACCCTACAAGCAATGTGCTTCATTTATAATAAAGACAGCTTATGGCTTTTTTATATAACCTTTCTATCTGGGGGGTCAGACAGCTTCTCACTTCAAACTTTTCTTTCAACTGCTGGTGACAACACTCTCTGGCACTTACCTGTCAGTGTCCTTATCTTCAGGCAGCATGGGAGGCAAAGGTAACGGTGGTAATGTAGAGGTCACTAAAGCCACATGGTGCTCCTTCTCCTTGGCTCCTAAGCTTGGTGTAAGTGGTTTGGTTTTCTCTTTAAGAGATACTGGTTCGTCCTTTGTAGCAGCAGATTTACTCTCCTTCCCAACTACAACTGCTTTCTTGGTGGCTTTATCTACAACCAAGTTATTGTCCACCTTTGTTACCTGAAGAGGTGGCTTTGTTTTTGCCTTGTCATTTTTTAAAGTTCCACCACTTGAGGGAGAAGGTGCATGCTCAGTTTTCAGTTTCTTCACATCCTTCACGTGGTTGGTTTGTGACGCACCAGCCCCGGTCTCCACGCTCCCCTTTGTAGGTGTAGAAGTGTTAGAAGCTTTGGCAGCTTTGGCAGCGGCCTCAGCAGCCTTCGCTGCCTCTGCAGCCCTCGCTGCCTCTGCAGCCCGGGCTTTTTTATTCTTGTTCAACTCGGCTGCCAGGCTACTCTTCAGAGTTAGTGTGCTAGGAGAAATGCTAGAATGACGACTTCTGGATCTAGACAATCTGTGCCTGCTACGAGATCTTGAATGCCTAGATGAATATGGGCTTCTGCTTCGGGATTTGGCAGAACGTCTGGTGGAAAATAATGAAGATATAGTCAGTAATTCAGAAGAGGTGAGTTCTAAATTTATAAAAACTGCGAACTGAAGCCTGTGAAATCAAACAGAAATTTATTTAATTTCAAAATCGTAATATATTTTGATTATATTGATCTTGGTCTAGCCTATGAATGCTCAGAGGTGAGACTGGATGAAAGTAGATCTCTGTGAGAAGAAATACTGTAAGGTTAGGAGAGAAAGTGTGACAAGACATCCCTGCTGTCTTGGAAAACAGAAGTATACAACAAGGACACAGCAATGGTGGCAGCAGCTGGGTCAAGTCTGACCAATCACTCAATAGGGAGACCACCTCTACACCTAAAAAGCATCCTTGCCCACAAGCTCAGAAGTCAGCAGTGCTCTGTCCAAAACAAGAGTGAAAAAGATAAATGCCTATCATGAGAGAGTAAATACAGTCTCTAAATTTTGGAAACTATTTAATACTGACTATGTAATTCACTTCCCCCAAACTATTGGAAAACACAAAACCTATCATCTATTTAGAAGTATGGTGGCAACCAAAGTTCCTGTAAAACAAATGCAGCACGGCGCCCCGTGAAAGGAAGCTGAAGTTTTCAAATCAATACCTTATCAAAACTAAAAACAAATACTCACCAGACAAAGGCACTATGATAGCACTTTCACATGTCTGCCATGTCTCATTTTAATTGCTCACATCAACCCCAGTGAAGTATCTACAGTTTACAGATTAGAAATTTAATCTAAAATACCATGTAACCTAAAATCAATCCCATACTTATCAGTAAATGTACTGGTAATTATCTTACTACCACTACCCTCTTCCTCTAATACTCTTCTGCCCAACTCTGTGCCCAAGAAGGCTAACCTTAACAGACATATCTTCTGGGTTTCAGTGTTACCTGTCACTGGAAGGTCAGAAGGTAGAGAAATGCTGGGTTATTTCTTCCCAGCACCCTCCCTCCTTTTGGTCACATTTTCTGACAGAAGCTTTGTCACCCGACCACCATGGCTCCTCTGTCAGGCAACCCTTTCTCCACAACTCTCCCCAGGCTCTAATAACACTGTATTTTCCCTGTCCCTTGAAGCTTCCTTCTGTAACTTATAGAAAACATCCCTTGTGGGTTCCCTTAATCCACCCCTACCTCTGCAGTCCTTCACTGAAGTCTCTTGCACCATCTCAGTTAGATTCGTTTCCTTCTAGAACCTTGCCTGATCTAGTTGTATGCCATCTTAAACCCAGACCTTCTGACTGGAAAGTACATAGGTCAACACGATACACAAATTAATACACTGTGGAGGAGATAGCTCCTGCAGACATTTTGTAGAAGTTACATGGAGAGGGTAAATAAAGGAACAAAACTCCTAAAAACCCATAATTAAAATGCACACAGAGGAAAGGAAGGACTGGAAATTTTGTTTATATTTGACATTAAAAGAGCATGGAAGAAAATACTGAGAAACATTTTACAATTCTAGTATGAAAACGAAATGATATTTAGGTTTAAGATAAACTCAAATACAAACTGAACTTTGCCCTCATTTTTTCAAAAAGATTTCAAATGTACTAAGGGCTAATTACTCTTCAGCACTGAGGTACTTTATACATAGTGTTTATATAACATTATTTTAGATTAATGAGAACACTGTTTAGAAAACATTCAAATCTAACACTTATCATTAAATACTCATTAAAATTACCAATGAGCTTACAAGTATTTGTGGAAATGCAAGGAAATGTTTTGTTAAATAGACAACTTTAGTATAAGAACCAATAATGTCATAACATGAAATACTCAGCCACATTTTTTAATTTTCTCTCCCTTCAGACCCTTAGACCTCAAAACAAGTCTGACCATGCTTCTAGAGCAGAAAGGTAGAGCAGGAGGAGAGCAAAGAGACTATCATTTCATCAGAGGTAATAGCACAGAACTTTGTTAAATTAACTTTCCTACACTAACAAGATTCTGGTCACCAAATTCATACAGACACATATATTTAACTGAGAGATTCATGGCCACTAAGTTTCACCTAAGAAAAGAGAGACAAATATATCAGGTAAAATCCCAACATAATTAACACCTTTGACCTACTAAATTATTTTTTACTGGAGAGAATCTAGATAAGCATTATCAGCGAAGACTTAAAAAACAAACCATAACCTCCATTCCTCTCCAATTTCTCTGTTTCTCTTTAAAAGTTCCTTAACTTTTTAACTTCATGTCCTAGTAAACATGCATTCTTTCACAAAGTACGTATTTACTAATAAATGTCAATGATATATTTAATGTTCATAACATGTTTTGGGAACCCAAAATTAAATATAATCACAAAATCCAAATTTAGGTCATTTTTACTAATGACCTAACTTCAGCCATACAAAGTTAGGAGGGTAAGAAAATGCATCTCTGAGACTATATAATGAATTACATCATGAAGTTTTAGTAAAAGAACTGAAATGGATGGTAGAAAACAAGTCCTTTTTTTTTTTTTAAGATTTTATTTATTTGACACAGATGGAGGGCATGAGCAAGAGTGGGGAGAGACAGAGGGAGAGGGACAAGCAGACTCTGTACTGAGCACAGAGCCCAATTTGGGGCTCAATCTCACAACCCCAGATCATGAACTGAACCAAAACCAAGAGTCAATTCCTTAACCAACTGAGCCATCCAGGAGCCCTGCAAGTCCGATTTTTCTTCTTTCTAAAAAAAGTTTTTTTTCTAATTATTTCTATACTACAGAATCTGCAGTGAATATGTATTAGCTGTTTGTCTGTTATTAATGGGTTTTTTTTAAGCTTTTTTTTTTTTTAAGATTTTATTTATTTGTGAGAGAGAGAGAGATCGCATAAGAAGAGGGAGCAACAGGCAAAGGGAGGATCAAGCTCCCCACTGAGCAGGGAGCTTGATATGAGACTTGATCCCAGCGTCCTGGGATCAAGACCTGAGCTGAAGGCAGACACTCAACCGACTTTGCCACCCAGGCATCCCAATGTTTTCAAGAGATGACAGTATCTCTTTAGGAAGAGAACTTTCTATGTTTCTAATGTTTCCAAATTCATGTAACACAAAGCAGAACCACAACAGAAACTCAGTATCCTGAAACTCAACTGGTTAGGTTTGCTGTTGATTAGGTTAGTGTTCCTTAGAAAGGAGAGCATAGTGTACTATTCACTCAACTGTATCACACAATCTCTCCAAGAGTTCAGGTCTCCTGAAATGGTGCATAATTAGCAAACACTGATTCTTAATAATTTTACTATAATAAGATCTAATCCCTTATTATATAAAACAACAGTGAACAGTGCTATCCAAAAGGACTTTCTGGGGATGCCTGGGTGGCTCAGTAGGTTAAGCCGCTGCCTTTGGCTTGGGTCATGATCCCAGGATCCTGGGATCAAGTCCCACATCCGTCTCTCCTTGACCTGTAAGAAGCCTGCTTCTCTCTCTGCCTCTGCCTGCCACTCTGCCTGCTTGTGAGCTCGCGTGCTTGCTTGCTCTCTCGTTCTCTCTCTCTCTCTGACAAATAAATGAATAAACAAAATCTAAAAAAAAAAACCCAACAACTTTCTGAAATGATAGTGTTCTATACATGTTGTGTCTGATACAGTAGCCACTATTTTCAACATTTTTTAAGCCTAATTTTTCTACCCTGCTTATTTCTTTTCTTTCTAGTATGGGAATTTAGTATATGATAAAGAGTATTTTAATTTTGTTTTGAGAAAGAGAGAAAGAACAAGTACATAACCAGGGGGAAGGGAGGAGAGGAGAGGGAAAGAGAAAATCTTAAGCAGGCTCCAAGCCCAGTGTGAGCCCTTGAACTGAAATCAAAAATCAGACACCCAAAGGACTGAGGCCATCCAGGCACCCTTCCCTGCTTCTTTTACATGCTAATAGCAGTTGTACCCATTTGAAAAACTTGTTGATTACCCTCCCCAAAAGGATATAAAAACCACTTCCCATACAAGCATCATCCAAAATACTACATCTACAAAATGAAGGATAAAAATCACATAATCACAAAAGCATTTAACAAAATTCAGCATCCTTTAATGACAAAAACTAAACAAACTGAGTATAGAAAGAATATACTTCAACATAATAAAGGCCATTTAAAATAAGCCCACAGCTAATATTGTACACTCAGTGATGAAAGCTGAAAGCTTTTCCTCTAAGGATACCCACTCTTACCACTTTTACTCAACATAATACTGGAAGGCCTAACCTGAGCAATTAGGCAAAATAAATAAATAAATGATTTTTTTTTAAAGATTATTTATTTGACAGAGAGAGAGAGAGAGAGACAGCAAGACAGGGAATATAAGCAGGGGGAGTGGGAGAGGTAGAAGCAGACATCCCCCCAAGCAGGGAGCCCAATGTGGGGCTTGATCCCAGGATCCTGGAATCATGACCCAAGCCGAAGGCAGATGCTTAACTGCCTGAGCCACCCAGGTGTCCCCCAAAATCTTCTTTTTAAAACATAAGAAACCGCAGCACACCTAGGTGGCTAGTCAGTTAAGTGTCAAACTCTTGATTTTACCTCAGGTCGCCAACTCAGGGTCCTGGGATTGAGCCCTGCAACAACTCCTCTATCCGTGGGGAGACTGCCTGAGGATTTCTCTCCCTCTCCCCTCAGGGGTGTGTGTGTGTGTGTGTGTGTGTGTGTGTGCACATATGCTCTCTCCCTCTAAAATAAATAAATAAATCTTTAAAAAAGAAAATAAAAGCATCAAAATCAGAAAGAGGTAAAATTTTCTGTTTGTAGAAAACCCTTCCAAAGATACCACTAGGAGGATGTTAGAACTAATAAATTTAATAAAGTTGCAGGATATAAAATCAACAGTTGACCCCAGACCAATACAGGAGTTAGGAGAGCCCGAGGCCTCCTGTACAGTTGAAAATCGACCTTTAACTTTTGACTTCCCCAAAACTTAACTACCAGGCCTTCTGTTGACCTGATCCCTTAGCAGTAACGTAACAGTCAGTTAATTTATATTTTGTATATTATATGCATTATATACTGTATTCTTTTTTAAAAGCTAGAAAAAAGAAAATGTTATTTAAAAAATCATAAAGAAGGGTGCCTGGATGGCTCAGCTGGTTAAATGACTGCCTTAGCTCAGGTCATGATACTGAAGTCCCAGGATCAAGTCCAGAATCGGGCTCCCTGCTTAGCAGGGAGTCTGCTTCTCCCTCTCACCCTCCCCCTTCTCATGCTCTCTTTCTCTAATAAATAAAATCTTAAAAATAAATAAATAAATAAATAACCATAAAAAAGAAGAAATACATTTACAGTACTATCTATTGAAAAAAAAATTCCATGTATAAGTGGGCCCACACTGTTCAAACCTGTGTTCTCCAAGAGTCAATTGTGTATCTTTTTTTTTTTTGGTTAAGATTTTATTTATTTATTTGACAGAGAGAGAGAGGTCACAAGTAGGCAGAGAGGCAGGCAGAGAGGGGAGGGGGGAAGCACGCTCCCCACTGAGCAGAGAGCCTGATGCATGGCTCTATCCCAGGATCCTGAGACCATGACCTGAGCCAAAGGCAGAGGCTTAACTCAGTGAGCCACCCATGTGCCCCAACTGTGTTTCTATAGACTAACAACAAAGAGCTGAAAAGAGAAAGAAAATAAATTTATTTATAACAGCATCAAAATGAATAAAATACTTAGGAATAAATTTAATCAAGTAAATGAAAGAAACAGATTAAAGAAATTGAAGAAGGCACAAATAAATGGAAAGATATTCAGGGCTAATGAAATGTAAGAATTACTATTGTTAAGCTGTCCATACTATACAAAACCATCTACAGAGTCTATGTAATGCCTATTAAATTTCCAATGGCATTTTTCACAGAAACAGAAACCCTAAAATACATACAGAACCACAAAGACCCAGAACAGCCAAAGCAATTGTGAAAGAAAAGCAAATTTAGAGACATCACACTTCCTGATTTCAAGCTGTATTACAAAGCTATAGGCCATAGTAATCAAAATAGTATGGTATTGGCACTGGGAAAAAAAAAAAGACAAATCAATGAAACACAGTAAAGGGCCCAGAAATTAATCCACATATATATGGCCAATTAATTTTCAACAAAATAGGCAAGAATATACAATGTGGAAAAGATACTCTCTTCATAAATGGTGTTGGGAAAACTGGATGGCCACATGCAAAAAATAAAAACAAAACAAAAAAAAAAAGAAAGAAAGAAAGAAAAGAAATTGGACCCCTATCTTATACCATACACAAAAATCAACTCAAAATGGATTAAAGACTAAACTTAAGACCTGAAACCATAAAACTCGTAGAAGAAAACACAGGGGATAAACTCCTTGACATGGGTTTTGGCAATGGTTTTCATATTTGACACCAACAAAACAAAGCAAAAATAAAAGAATGGGACTACATTAAACTAAAATAACTATGCTCTGCAAAGGAAACCATCAATAAAATGAAAAGGAAAGCTATGAATGGGAGAAAATATTTGCAAACCACAAATCTAGTAAGTAGTTAACATTCAAAATATCCAAAGAAGTCGTGTAACTCAAACAGGGAAAACAAAACAAAACAAAACACCCAATTAAAAAGTGGACAAAGGGCCTGAACAGGTATTTTTGTGCAAAGAAGACATCCAAACAGCTAACAAGTATCTGAAAAGGCACCGAATATCACTAATCATCAGTGAAATGAAATTCAAAACTACAACGATATCACCACACCTGCTAGGATATCTATCATCAAAAAGATAAGCAATAACAAATGCTGGTGAGGGTGTAGAGAAAAAAGAACCCTTGTACACTGCTGGTGAGAATGTAAACTAATACAGTATTATGAAAAATAATATTGAGAGATTACTCTAGAAGTTAAAAATAGAACTACCAAGTGATCCAGATATCCCACTTCGGAGTATATAAGTCAAAGGAAATAAAAGTATTACTTCAAAGAGATACTTGTACTCTCCTGTTCATTGCAGCACTATTCACAATAGCAAGGTACAAAAACAACCCAAGTGTCCATCAACAGATGAATGTATAAACAAAATGTGGTGTGTATACGTGTCTCTGTAATGGAATACAATACAGGCTTTAAAAGGAAGGAAATTCTGCCATTTAGAACAACACAAATGAGCCTAAAAAGCTTTATGCCTTGTGAAATAAGCCAGAGAAAGACAAATATGGCACGGCACGGTATCACTTATGTGTGGAATCTTAAGAGTCAAACTCGGAGAATAAAGGGTGATTTCCAGGAGCTAAGAGGGAAGGGAAAAAAGGAGAAGCTAGTAAAAGGATACAAACTTTCAGTTAGAAGATTAATGAAGTATGAGGATCTAATGTGTAACATGATGACTACAGTTGATAATACTGCATAATTGAAATTAAAAAAAAAAAAAAAGAACTCTAGCCACACAAAAAAATAAATGTATGAGATGATGGATGCATTACTTAACTTGATTATGGCAATCCTTTCACAATATATACATGTATCAAATCATCAAAGTGATACTTTAAATATATTAATTTTGTCAATTATATCTTTTTTTTTAAAGATTTTATTTATTTATTTATTTGACAAAGAGAAATTACAAGTACACTGAGAGGCAGGCAGAGAGAGAGAGAAGGAAGCAGGCTCCCTGCTGAGCAGAGAGCCCGATGCGGGACTCCATCCCAGGACCCTGAGATCATGACCTGAGCCGAAGGCAGCGGCTTAACCCACTGAGCCACCCAGGCGCCCTGTCAATTATATCTTTTTAAAAAAAGATTTATTTATTTATTTGGGAACAGGAGAGCATGGGGGGGAGGGGCAGAAGCAAGAACTTGGGCTCCATCAAGGGCCCTGAAATCATGACCTGGGCCTCTGAGGCAAAGAGCCACTCAGGTGCCCCTAATTTTGTCAATTATATCTTAATAAAACCAGGAAAAAATGCTTTCTAAACTGAGAAACAGTAAAATAGTAGCAATTTTTCAAAAGCCTTTCCCAATCATCCCTCTTGTTACATGCTCAGTCAATATTCTAAATATTCGTATATAATCTGCCATATACTGGTATTAGCAGCTCAGTTAACTTTTTTTTCACTTTTTTCAATTAACTATTAACAGTACCATGGCAGCCTCTTAAATTCCTCTCCCTGCTTTAGATCTTCCTTCACCCTATCTCATCCGTACTTACTGCAAAATGAACATCTTCCTTTAAGATCTACTCCTTGCAATTCTGTATTTCACTACTATCTTCCATCCATTTACCCAGGCTAGAAATCTTCCCAGATTCCTGATGCCCATCAATCCCAATTAATTTTCAACAAAAATTAATCAATCCCATCCCACATCCCATCAATCCCATCAACTGTCTCGCTTTATCAGTTCTAACTCGGCATTCCCGTACACCCACGCTTCAAAGCATGTTTCCTACTACTGCTGTAACAAATTATCACAGACATAATGGTTTAACCACACCAATTTATTATCTTACAGTTCTTGAGGACAGAAATTCCATAATCAGTCTCATTGGGCTAAAATCAACAACAACAGGGCTTTGTTTCTTATGCATTTTCATGGGAAAATGTTTCCTTGCCTTTTTCAGCTTCAAAACGTCCATGACTTGGCTCTCAGTCCAACAATCTGACCTCTCCTTCCTTTATCACATTTCCTCTTCCTGTGCTTCTATCCTCTCATGGCCTTTTCTGACTCTGCTGACCCTCTTGCTTCTTTTTATAAAGATCCTTGTGATTACATGGCACCCACCTATACAATTCAGGATAATCTCTCCATCTCAAAATTCCTATTTTAATCAGACCTACAAAGTCTCTTTTGCACATAAGGTGACATACTAACAGTTTCACAGGGACATCTTTGGGTGGGCCACAATTTATAATTATTTCTCAAGGTCCCTGTTCTGTTTCAGACCTCATTGTCTCCCCTCAGGGCTACCTTATCATTTTAAAAATCGTCCTATCTAGTCTCTCTCTGTTCCAATTATTTCTACAGACACTATAACTGAACTAATCTTCACTGTTCAGTGACTATTACGTATCCCAAATTCACTCTTTCCTTCTCTTTTTAGTAGCTATTCCAAATCTTCACAAACTGTTCCAAACCTTTCTACCCATCTTCAAGTTAACAATTTCCAAAGTACTTCTATTCTGCAGAAAAACAAAACAAAACACAAAAATTATTAGGCCTGTCTCCTGCCTGCAAGCTTAATCTGTATCTCTGTCTACCTCACATTTTACCTGAGCTCAGAACAGAGTTACTCCTCTTCCTACCCAAGGTTAACTCCTGTACAATACTAGCAATGTCCTATCTCAAGATCTTACTTCAAAGAGGGTTGGCCACAAATCTGCAGCTTCAGCCTCATCTGGGAGTTTGTCAGAAATGCTGTATTTTAGGCCCCAACCCAGATCTTCCGATTCAGAATCTGCATTTTAGTAAGATCCCCACTAAAGCTTGAGATGCACTATGCTAGGCTCCTCTATGACTTGTGACTTCGACTCTTTGCTATCCATTGACTATTTCCCCTCAAGGATTAAATAATTCAAGTCTCTAAGATCTTTTAAAACAGATAAGAAAAAACAAGCAAATAATGGTACTCTGATATTTTATCTTTCTCCTCTCCTTCCAATAACAGCCAAATTCTCCTACACACACCCCCACCCCCCACACGTGGCCCTCAAACCACAGTAACTTGGCTTGTATCCTCACCAAAATTACTAAGGTGACCAATGATTTATCTTTGGGGCGGGGGGGGGGGGGGATAGCAATGCCTGTGATGACAATGCTGACCACACCCTTAAATACACTTGCTAACCACTTTTACTCTTCTTTCTCCTGATTGTTTTCTAACCTCTATGGCTATTTCTCAATGCTCTCTTAAGAACCCTCTTCTTCACTAAGTTCATCCACCCACAAGAGTCTAATTATGCTATGAATGGTTTAAATTATCACCTAAAAGTTGATTACCCCACCAAGTCATCCTCCCTGCTCCCAATTATCCTACATGCATGCAACTTCAACACAGTCCAGATAAAACGATTAAATCCAAAATCCACCCTTTTTCTTCTTATAGATACCCTACACACAGGCAATGGCAGATTCTGAATTTCTGAAATAGCAAAGATCCAGAAATCATTCTATACCCCACATGGTCCTTTTCCTTTCTTCTTCCACATCCAACTGATCTCCAAGTCCAGCCAATTTTATATCTTAAGCATCTCGACAGTTTTCTAGGCTCTTTGTCCCCAAAGCTATTCTTTCTCTTTAGGTCCTGTATCATCTCTCACTTGGCCCAGTGCAACAGTCACTCTCCAGGTTTCCCACCTCAAATCTCTATCCTTTCCAATTTCCTTTCCCTACCACCACCTGAATCTTTCAGTTCCCCCTCTACCAAAGCTCTTGAAAGTCTTGCACTACATACAAAGACCTTGTGCAGCCAACCCAAAACATACAAAGTCAGGCATGGAAAGCTGTTCTCACATTTCCTCTCTTCACCTCTTATATCTGGCTAAGTACAGGGATACTTACTTACCACATCACTTTCAAGTCTTCCCTCATTATGGCAGAGAGCTGGAGATGTTCCTCGTCCTATGATCCTACTACTTTGTTCATACCTCATTAGAATAACAATTAGATAATCTGTCTTCCCCAATGAGACTGAGATCACTGTACCTCCACAGCCCTAACTAGCACAAACCTAGCACAAAGGCAGATGCTAGATAAACATTTGTAGAATCAGGGGCACCTGGGTGGCTCAGTGGGTTAAGCCTCTGCCTTCAGCTCAGGTCATGATCTCAGGGGTCCTGGGATCAAGTCCTGAGTTGGGCTCTCTGCTCAGCAGGGAGCCTGCTTCCCCCTCTCTCTCGGCTTGCCTTTCTGCCTACTTGTGATCTCTCTCTGTGTCAAATAAATAAATAAAATCTTTAAAAAAAAATTGTAGAATCAGGTACACTGGTGAGAGTATTTCTACTGAATAGAATTCACTTTCCTTAGCCTAATATTAAGGTACTGCATGATCTTCCTGGTTCTATCAAGTTCTGATTCTGCCTAATACTACCATGTCTTTACTCCCACAGACTCACTGAGAATGTCCTCTTTCCACCATCTTCTACCGAAGTCCCATCCATCTTCCAAGAATGTAGCTCAAGAGTTCTTAATTATTCACAAAGCCTCACCAACTCCAAGAAGGCTCTCCCTTTCTGTGAACCCCCACTGGGCCTTATCTGCATCTTTCTTAAGATCTTAATCATTCATAACTTTGTATTTAATATATTTACCACACTATTAGACTATATCCTCTTTGAGGCGCAGAAACTAGGTCTAATTCATTTTTTTATCACTCGACAGCCCTTAGCATACCACACAGATGGTAGTCTTTTACTGAGTAAACAAACATACAATAAACCTCACAGTTCACAAAAAACACTTTTATGACATTTTTCATTTGACTTGTTCTTCATAGCAACCAAGGTATACAGAAAGGAGATGAGGGAACTAAGAAGAGAGTTAAGAAATTTAGAGTTCAAGGGCTATAAAGAGAGTCAATATGCAGACCACATCTTCCAATTCAAAGCCAGGCACTATTTTTGTGTTACCACATCAGACTACACCCTTCCCCTCCATTTATTTGATTCTCATCTGTCTTTAAGGATCAAGTCGAAGTCCCACCTCCTCTATAACTCATTTGCTAAAATCACATAATGCTTGTGACATATTGCTTTGTACTTTAAAAACATAAATTGGATTATGCCATACCTTTGCCTAAAACTCTCCAATAGCTTTTCAATACATTCAGAATAAAAATAAAAATCCTCATTGTGATCTGCAAGACCCAAACCACCTCTCACTTCACTCACTATAAATCTATTCTATTACACCCTCCTTCACTCACTACGATCTATACACACTAACCTTTTTTCTGGTTCTTCAAAAAGTTATGCTTCTTTCCTGACTTGATGTCTTAGCAATACTGTTTTCTCTTCCTGGGATGCTTAAATCACATAGCTGCTCTTTCTTATCATTCAGGGCTCTATTTATCACTCCTTTAGGGAGGCTCTCCCACATCAGAAAGATAAATGGGCATATCATATACCCCTCTCCTCCCACCACTGTCATGTTCACCATATCCCCAGTGCCAGAACTATGTCTGGTGTGGAATAAACAAAAGGTATTTATTGAATTGATGAATAAAAAAACATGTATATCAACTACTTTCCTAAATGCTGCCCACAAATACAAGCAGAATGCTTTGTATAACTGCTATCCAGCTAATTAACTAATAGGCATAGGTCCACTGATAAAATTCTATTTAAACTAAGATTTAGAAGACAGAATAACCCTTAGCTAATTAGTTTCTTCATATAAACATTGAGATGACTTTATTATTTTTATTAACAACCAAACCTTTTGCATCCATTATCCCATTTTGCATCCATTAATAAGTGAAACTAGTTTTTCTATTGTAAAACTATCTTTATTTCTTATTTTTAGTAGCTACAGGGTTCTCTTGATTAAAAAATATATAGTCACAGAAGAAATACAAATGGCCAGTAAAGAAATGTAAATGCTCCCTTCTCTACTGTAACCAGAAAATGCAAAATAAAAGGAGCCATCCATCAGAATGGCAAAAAATGGAATTTTGAAAACATCAATTGTTCATAAAAATACGAAGAATGGCCACTTATATAAATTATCAGAAGGAATATAAAATTGCAGACTTTTATATCTAATCAATGCTTCTGATTTGCAACTTCACCTATAAGAACACATCTGACAAAAACATTTACATATGTGTCAAAAAGTTACTACAGATATTCTTAAAAGGATTGGCTGTAATAAAGAAAAATTGAAAAACTAGTACCCAGCAACTGATAGTTAAATAAAGCCTGAAACATTTCATGCAATACTGGAGTTCTATGTAGCCATTTGGAAAGACCTTCAAATCCTACTGCTAAACAAAAAAAGCATGTAAAAAAAAGTATGGTATGGTAACATTCTTAATGTTTATGTGTATATACTTAAATTTGAATATAAGCATATACACAGAAAAAGGACATACAACAGCTACTGACATGGTAATATATTTGAGAAGGACATAAAGGGTAGCTTTCACATCTTGCTATGTATGCTTCTGTACTATTTTCAAGCATCTTGCATATAATTTTTAAATACAGAGCATGGATTTTAAAAAAGGTAACAATTTCAGCATAGAGAATTGAGAAATACAGAAAAGTTTAAAAATAAACTCTAATAGAACTTGCCAATGGTTCTGTTGTAGCCTTTATGCCCTTGATTGCTATTCTGTTATTCCCAAATAAATCCACTTTTGCTAGTAAAAATAAATAAAAACAAACAAACAAACAAAAAACCAAAACCACCAACAGGGCTCCTGGCTGGCTCAATCAATAGAGCATATAACTCTTGATCTTGGGGTATGAGTTCAAGCACCATGTTGGACACAGAGATTACTTTAAAAAACAAACAACAAACAATATAATACTCAAAACTTATCAAAAAATAAATAAACACCAACAGAAAAGTTTAAAGATGAACACCAGAAATTACATCAAATTAGAATGTATGGTACAAAGAAACCCTGTCACTTTTTTTTTTTAAAGGTTTTATTTATTTGACAGAGAACACAAGCAGGCAGAGAGGCAGGCAGAGAGAGAGGAAGGGAAACAGGCTCCCTGCTGAGCAGAGAGCCCGATGAGGGGCTCGATCCCAGAACCCTGGGATCATGACCTGAGCCGAAGGCAGAGGCTTTAACCCACTAAGCCACCCAGGTGCCCCAACCCTGTCACTTTTTTTAATAAAAATAAAAAAGCTTACTCCAGTACACCAATTACTTAACCTTAAAAAAATTAAATTTGGAAAATCATGAGTACTTAAGTAGCACTAATTTTAAAAATACTATAACATTAATGCATATACTTTTCATAATAAAAATTTCTTCATGCACATTGATGAAATCAATACAGCTAACCCATTACACATACTACAAAATAGGAATCTTCCTCTTTTCCTAGACCCTAGGACAGAAATAAATAATTAGACCAGTTCATGTATTAGGGACAACCAAAGCATCCACAATTTTTTTTGATACCAAAAATTATACCCTGATGGAAACAATTTTATTTTATTTTTTTATTTTTTTTAATATTTTATTTATTTATTTGAAAGAGAGAGAGATCACAAGCAGGCAGAGAGGCAGGCAGAGAGAGAGAGGGGGAAGCAGGCTCCCCGCTGAGCAGAGAGCCCAATGCGGGACTCGATCCCAGGACCCTGAGATCATGACCCGAGCGGAAGGCAGAGGCTTTAACCCACTGAGCCACCCAGGTGCCCTGGAAACAATTTTAAACAAAAAGTAGGCATTTATAATAAATTCACAGCCAACATCATGTTGTAGAAAAAATGACTAAAATGCTTTCCCTATGGGATCAGGATCAGAACAAGGAAATCTAATTTTGCCACCTCTAATCAACACTGTACTTGAGATTCTAGGCACTGCAATTAGGCAAGAAAAATACATAAAAGGAATCCAAACTTGGGGGGAAGGGGGCGTAAAACTATTTGCAGAGGACAATCTTGTACACAGAAAATCCTAAGAAATCCACTAAAAACTATCAGAACTAATAAACAAGTTAGCAAGGCGGCAGGATATATGATCAATGTAGAAAAATATACTACAGTTCCATACACTAAGCAATAGACAATTAAATGAAATTACAAAAACAAATCCCATTTCAATAGCCTTAAAATGTAAACTTACGAATAAATCTCAAAAAACTTCAAGGACTGTACCCTGAAAACTTCAAATTACCAATGAAAATATTAAAGGAACATAAATAAATAGAAAGACATTTCATATTGACATATTTGATGACTTAACATTAAGATAGCAACACTCCCAAATTGATCTCCAAATTTAGTCCAATTCCAATGAAAATCCAAGCTGCCTTTTTGCACAATTTGGGAGGCTGTTCCTAAAATTCATGTGGAAATGCAAAAAACCTTTCTCCTCCTCTAAGAAAGGGTATAAGATCAAAGCAATGCAAAAGAAGGAAGCTGAAAGACTTGCGCTTCCTGATTTCAAAAACTACCGCAAAATTAGAAAAATCAAGACTGTATGATACTGGCATAGGATAGACATGTAAGTCAACGGACAACTGACAGTCCAGAAACAAGCCCTCACATTTATGGTCAATGTATTTTCAAAAAGGATGCCAATACAATTCAATAAAGAAAGAAAATTTTTTTTAACAATGATGTTGGCACAAATGGCTTTCCACACAAGAGAACGTAGTTGGGCCACTTTCTCTCACCATACACAAAAATTAACTCAAAATAGATCAATGACTAAACTAAAACTAAAACTATAAAACTCTCTGAAGAAAACATAAGAATAGAGCTTTGTAATGTTCATTTAGGCAAAGACTTCTTAGATATGACATCAAATCACAAGCAACAAAGAAAAAATAAACTGGACTTCATCAAGATTAAAAACTGTGCATTAATGGATGGCAACAGTGATACAGTGGGGAAAATTTTTGCAAATCATGTATCTGTACCATAATTTAACTGCTCCCCAATTCACTGTACTTGGGTTGTTCCCAGATTTGTTTCTTGTTCTTTTTTTTTTTTTCTTAAACTAGGTTGGCATCATTTCTCCCATTTTACAAATAAAAAGACGAGAGCTCAAAAAGGATAAGTAAAGTGATTAATAGTGTTCTGCTATGAAAGCACCAGAATTAGTACCTAAATCCACATCTGTATAATTTCTAGTCTGTGCTTTTTCCTTTATAGTGGGTATTTACCCAGTCAACCCAAGAGAGAAGATCTGCCACTAGATAAGAATCTTCTAGTTGTTCTGTTAACACTAGATCCTAGAAATTCTTTCCTTCTTTTTTTCTTCTTATGGTCCACACTGACTCAAAAGCTAAGTTCTTTCCCAAAGTTTACACTATCAGAATGACCTAAGTGGTTACAAATAAGTTATACCTAGAGAAGAGCCTCCCCCCCCCTCCGTTTTTTTTTTTTTTTAAACTAAATTAAAACGGACTCTCCCAAATACAAGAGTTCTTCTTTCTAGAAGAAATGTCACAGGAATATTAGTACCCAAAATATATAAAGAACTCTAGAGATTCAACAAGAAGCCCCAACTTTTTTTTTTAAGATTTTATTTATTTGACAGAGAGAGAGAGAGAGAAAGAAAGAGACAGCAAGCGAGAGAACACAAGCAAGGGGAGTGGAAGAGAGAGAAACAGACTTCCCACTGAGCAGGGAGCCCAAAGCGGGGTTCAATCCCAGGACCCTGGGATCATGACCTGAGCCAAAGGCAGACACTTAATGATTGAGCCATCCAGGCACCCCCCCCACACCATTTTTTAAAATAGGTGAAGGATTTGAATAAACATTTTCCCAAAAAAGACATATAAATGGCCAATAAACATATGAAAAGATGTTCAGTATCAGTCACTTAGGAAAATGCAAATCAAAAGTACAAGGAGATATCAGAATACAATTTTAAAAACTTGTCAAGATATGTGAAACAATTGTCAAGGACATGGTGAAACTGAAACCTTCATATATTGCTGGTTGGAATATAAAAGCAATGCAGACACTGAGGAAAACAGGTTGGCGGAGCACCAGGGTGGCTCAGTCATTAAGGGTCTACCTTCAGTTCAGGTGATGATCCCAGAGTCACTGGTCTCCCTGCGCAGAGGGGAGCCTGCTTCTCCCTCTCCCATTCCCCCTGTGTTCCTTCTCTGGCTGTCTCTCTCTGTGGAATAAAATCTTTAAAAAAAGAAAAGAGTTTGGTAATTCCTTAAAATGTTAAAACACAGAATTACCATATGACCCAGAAATTCCACTCCTAGACATATGCCCAAAAGAAATAAAAACATATTTCATGAAAAAAAAAATCTCATGCAAAAACTAAACACAAGTGTTCGAGGAAGTATATAATTCGTAATAGTCAAAAACTGAAAACAACTGAAATGTCCATCAACTGAAAATAAAATGTGGAATATTCATACAATGGCATACTATTTTGCCACAAAAAAAATAACCGATGACACATGCTACAACATAAATGAACCTTAAAAACAGTATGCTTAAATGAATTTAGTCAGCCATAAAAAAACATGAATAATATGATCCTATTTATATGAAAGGTCCAAAATGGGCAAATCCATGAGATAAAAAGTAAATTGGTGGTTGCTAGAGGTGAGAATGGGGACTGACTACTAACAGGCATGGAGTTTCTTTTTGAGATGATTAAAATGTTCTAAAATTAGTGGTAATGGCAGCGCAACTCTGAATATACTAAAGGCCACTGACTGTACTAGTTAAAATCGGAGTAAATTACATGGTAGGTGAATTATATCTCAAAAAATGTTATTTTAAAAACTAGAAAAATTAAATAACATAAAACTGAAATGTTTGTGCTTATTTCCTTTAGTTCCTTATGAAACACTAAAAGTTGAGAAAATAAGAGTCATGACTGACTTTTTGCGGATTTTCTCAGGCAAACAAGTTCTAGTCCACTGAGCACATGAACTGTGCTTGTCTTCATGTTTCACTGAACCATGTCCTGATACGTGTTTTTGAAGAGAGAAAAAGGAAAGATGGTAAGAAGTAGAGGGAAGGCTTAATACTTGATCTGCACAAAGGCATATTCTTTTGATTGGTCCAGCTCTAGCTATGACAAATTTGTACATAAGCCAATATTAGACCCTGTTAATATGAGAAGGATTTTTTTTTCAAAGTGTAAGGTGCTGGATATTTTCTTACACAAATCAATTTTATAACATTTGTTGGCTATCTATTTCCTATCACATGCTGTGGTAAGTGCTTAAGAGACATTAAGATTAAAAAAGAATCCCATGGGACTTACAATCCAGCGGCTGAAGCAAAAAATGAGTATTATGTAAATTCTCGTCAAACTACAAAAGCCAGAAGCAGAATACGTCAAAGAACTAAAAAGGGAAAAAGAAGTCCATGTATCTTTCAAAATGGAGACTTTTTCAGACAAATAAAACAGCAGAGCTACATTATAAGAAATGTTGAAAGCCAGTTCTCTCAGTAGAGGAAAATATATCAAACTTTGGATCTACATAAAGGAATGAGAAGTGTCTGAAAAGAAATAAATTAAAGCAGACATAAATTATTTTTCTCATTTTTTTAGGTCTATAATTAACATACATAAGTCATATATATATATATATATATATACATACACACACACATACAGAAATAAGACATACGACAAGAATGGTACATAAAAGGAGAAAAATGTAAACATGCTCTTATCATATTATATTATACAAGAAGACAGACTGTGATAAATTAAAGATGCATATTATAAAACCAAAAATGAAATCTTTGTGACCATGAGTTAGGCTTAAGTTTTGGGGTGGCAAAAAAAATACATGACTCATAAAAGAAAAAAGCTGCTACATTGGACTTCATCAAATTCTGCTCTTCAAAATTATGTGAAGGAAAGGTAAACCACAGAATGAGAAGAACCATCTGCAAAGTATTTATATCTGACAAAGAACTTATCTAGAATATGTAAAGAACTCTTAAAATTCAATAAAACAAATAACTTCACAAAAGATATGAAGAGCAAATAAACATACGGAAAGATGCTCAACATTATTAGTCATTAGGCATTCGCAAATAAAACCACAGTGATGTACCACTACACACCCACCAGAACAGACAGCTGAGAACAAAGACTGACAAAAACTAAAGTCTTAGTGAGGATGTGAAGCTACTGAATGGTCACACACCGTTGACTGGGATGCACAATCATACCATTTTGGAAAACAGGCTGCTTATAAAGTCAAAAATTCACTAACTATACAACACAGCAATCCCACTCTTAATTTATTCATGAGAAATAAAAACAAAAGAACTATATTCACAGCAGCTTCGTTCATAATAGCCCAAAACTGGAAACAACTCAAATGTTGATCAACTAGGTAATGACAAGCAAATTACTGTATATATATGGAATGTATAAGGAGATGGAATACTACTCAGCAATAAAAAGGAAGAAATGGCTCAAACATGCAATAACATTGATGACTCTAAGTGGAAAGCACACACCAAAAATTACATACTATATAGTTCTATTGATATGAAGTTTAAGAAAAGTAAATTTGTTATTATATATACAAATATAATATTTTTTTATTTTGTTATTTTTATTTTGATCTTTTACAAACAAATTTGTAGATTTGTTATTTTATATATATATATGTATTTGTGTGTACACTCACACACACACACACACACACACACACTAATGTGACAGAAAGCAGAGTAGCAGTTGCCAAGGACCACAGGTAGAGTAGCGGACAAACTACGAAGGGGCCACAGGAAACTTTTTGGGGTAATTAAATGTTTTTTTATCCTGACTATGGTGGTGGTTACACAAGTACACCTATTTGTCAAAAGCCATTTAAATGTATATGTAAAATCAATAAATTATACCTTAATAAAATTGATTTAATGAACAGATGAAACATGTCCAATATCGGAGGGGAGGCAACCAACTCAAATTAATGCAAGGCTGAATATGAGAAATCACTTCTGGATGAAATTAATGAAGATGACACCTCAACTATGGCTGGAAGAATGGCCAAGTAGGATTAGCCTGTTAAGGGAAGGGCATAAACTAAAGTGTAGGGAACCTGTAATTCCATGTTTTGAAAATAGTAAGGGGTCCAGTTTGTACTGTGATCAGCATATTTACTGAGAAACAAGGGAAGTTTGGGTCTGTCTCAGATAAGGAATCTTAAGTGCCCAGTTCAAGAATTTGATTCTGTAAGTATGTTTCACAGAAAAATGAAGGACTCAAAATGGCATTTTAAGATTAATATGAATGCAGAAAACAGGAGAGAGAAAAACCCAAAGTAATCAGATCCAACAATAAAAACATAAACAAAGGGGTTTCAAACCAAGTAAGAATAGATAAAGACCACTACAAAAGGACAAACACAACAAGCAATTCACAAGAACTGGGGAAGGAGAAGAGGTTAAGTATTACTAAAGTTTTGGCACTGAGTGTGTGGGAGCAACTACTGTTAACTTTTTTTTTTAACAAGATTTAATGTACATTTATTCTTAACATGTGGAACATATAAAGCTTTTATACTGAATAAATGATAAGCCAGAGGAAAAGGAGGAATTTACATCAAGTTTCTTCTTTTTTTTAAACTACATTATCTTGAAATACAAATGTGGATTCTCATCACTGAAAAACCTTTCAAGTTGTGTTTCTTCTTTTTAGTTTTATTTGTTTCTTTTTTGTCTGTACTGGTAACCATAGTCTAAATCAATCCATATGCAACCATTTCCACACCTTGATTCATGAAGCAAATTGTGATCAGCTGCTCTCCCAAAATAGAGCATGACTTTATACATACAGAAACTTGTACAACTACTGTAACTTAAGAGACATGAACATAGACATATGTCAACAGTTCTTTTTTTTTTTTTTTTTTAAGATTTATTTACTTACAACAGAGAAAGATAGCAAGAGAGGGAACACAAGTATGGGAAAGCTGGAGAGGGAGAAGCAGGCTCCCCGCTGATGCTAAGCAGGGAGCCCATTACGGGTCTTGATCCCAGGACACTGGCATCATGACCTGAGCAGATGCTTAACAAGGAAGCCACTGAGGTACCCCCCAAGTCAACAGTTCTTAAAACAAAACACTTTGAGGTGCCTGGGTGGCTCAGTCAGTTAAGCATCTGCTTTTGGTTCAGGTCATAATCTGAGGGTCCTGCAACTGAGCCCTGCATCAGGCTCCCTGCTCAGCAGGGAGTCTGCTTCTTCCTCTCACTTTGTGCCATCTCTCCCCTTCTCAGGTAAATAAATGTAAAAAAAAAAAACAAAAAAAAAACTTTAAAAACAAAAGAAACCAAAACATTACATAAACAATGTTAAAGAACAAAAGACAAAATTCATGAAAGATACTTGTTATGCCACAAAGACAGTTAATATCTCTAACATACAGAAAGCTCTTATAAATTAGTAACAGAAATGAATCAAGAAATTAAAACATTCAATAAACAAATTAAAATAAATTGTCCAATTAAATAAATGCAAATGGAAAAATTGCGTACCTGACAACTCTTAAGTGATGATAATACTGAGGAAATAAGCACTGGCACATTGTTGGGAAACAAAAACTGGTAAAAAGCCTTCTGAAGGGCAACATGACACAGTATCAAAATTACAAATGTGTATACCATTTTTGACCCAACAATTTTACCTCCAAGAAATCCAACATATAAGGAGATAAGGGAACAAATGTGCACACCAACTATTTGCAATAGATACATACACATCTCAAAAATTTTGAAAGTAAAAAACTAGGAGTCTAACAAAATGAACTTGGCCAAACAAGTTACAGCACATGCATACTACAAAATACCAGACGCCAACAAGAACATAGTACAGAGCATGGCATATAAAGTAGCATTGTAATATGTTCCTGTAATTCCTAAGATTTACATAAAATCTTTTGTCCCAAATCATACATGCAGAGGAAAATCTAGGAAGAATGTTATTAAAACCTCAAAGATGATCATCTCAGGTGGTTGGATTCAGTACGACTTTTAATCTCTCACTCTTCTGTACTAACTGAAAACTTCCACCTTGAGCCTGTAGTATCTTTGTGAACAGGTGAAAAATAATGCAGAGCAGTATCAGAAAAAGAAATGACTCCAAGAAAGGTGAAATAATTAATTTAATGTTAGATAAGTTTGGAGAGTCAATAAAATATCTCATTGAAAGTGCCCCCATGCAAGTGAAAACGCAGAAACAGAAAAGTGGGGAGACTGCAGCCCATTAACTACTTTCAGTTTTCAGTTCCTCTCACTACCTTTTTCATTTCTATTTTATAAATCCCAGTTTTTAAGCCAGCAAAGGGAGAAAAAGAGAAAGCGGGGGCAATCAAGAAACAGACTCTTTACAGAGAACAAACATGGTTACCAGAGGTGGGGGGGGGGTCAGGGGATGGATTAAATAGGGGATGCAGATTAGAGCGCCCTTGTTGTGATGAGCACCTGGTGTTGCAGGGAACTGTTGAATCACTATCCTGTACACCTGAAACAATATTACAGTGTACGTTAACTAACTGGAATTTAAATAAAAACTAAAAAAATGAATAAAATAAATTGTAGTTTTTAATCCTCTAATTTACATTTATTTTGTTTCCAAAATATACTAAGAAAACTAGATTCTCTCACAACTTAGATGTGTGGAAACTCAAGGCACAAAAAAAATCACTACAAACAAGTAATACTTCTGACTCTAGCCTCATACTTTTGCTTCTAACATCCACTTTAAAGTTTACAAATATCTACCTGTAAAACAAAGCCAAGCAAAAACAAAAACAACAATAAAAATTTAAGTGCTATTCATAGAAAAAGCAGAGAATAAGAGATCAAAATTATCTAAAATATGAATATTAATTTTCAACTGATTTTTGAGAAATAGCTATAATTTTTCAGAGAGGAAATAAAGCTTGGCATACAGTTTGTTCAGAAAATCTGCACGAAGAAAACATATCACTTATCTTGATTAGTACAGCAGAATGCAAATACAAACACTAGGTCTGAATTTATTCTATTCACACTAGAAGTGACTCCTAGCATCCTCAACTCATTCCAGTAAAGCAGCAGCTGGAAAGAGAAGGTTCTTAAATTCTCTCCTTACCAATCACTTCACCTATCCTAAAGTATATGTGAAATAGCAAGTAAATTCAGAGATACAACTTCAATCTGTGCAAAGTTGGCTTGCATTAATCTGTGCAGAAAAATGCTATTTAAACTGATTCAAACACTAATAAACACACACTAAAATTTGTCCTCCAGGAGCTTACAGTCTAGTAGAGAAAATACAAATGTAGCCAGCCAAATAATCAGAATATTATATAGAATTTTTTAAAGCTCTATAACAAAGATAAAGCAAAGTGCCATAGGAATATAAGAATGAACTTTTTCTACATGAATGGAGCAAGATCTCGAGATGGTTGAATTGGAGCTGGGTTTTGAATGCAAAGCCTGAAGCAGAGAAGAGGGGGAAAAGGGCATTTCAAGGTAAAAGAACAGCAAGAGTAAAACTACAGAGAAAAGTGCCTCTAAAAATAGAAATCTGATAGAATGGGACCAGTTCATAAAAGGCATTACCTGACAACGCATTGGAAAGTCTGGACTGTGGAAGTGATGCAATGTGACCAAGAACTTAAGAAAATTCTCCTTTAAAAGAATGAATTGGGAAGAAAGGAATGGAAGAACAGCAAAGAAAAGAACAGTAACAGGTAGTCTGATTAAAAACAAAGGCCTAAACTGAGTTGCTGAAAATGGAAACGGGGATAAACATTAGTGTTAGAACAAATAAATGATAAAGACTGTGCAGATGTAAATGTTGGGTAAAGTTTGGTCAGAGAAGGAACAAAACACAAGGCCATCTTGAGAATGAAATAAGTGATTACAGATTTGGAGACTTAAGACTTCACCTAAATTTCTGTTCCTTCTGAGTGTTTCTGCATTTATTCTAGTATCCTACATATCTGACATTTTTAAAAAACATTTTAAGCATAACATTCACCTAAGGATACTCATGATTTAGTTCTATTAAGTACAAACCAAATCAGCAGCATTTTATGAGTTAAAAGGACCTTTTTTCCTTATTCTGAAATGTCCTCATTTTGTATATTTCTGAACACAGTTTTTAGGACAATTACATTAAATAAACCATGACAGAGGTACCCCGTACCATACACAAGTAAATACTAGTAACTTCACTCACTTACACCTACCGGTCCACCCATCTTTAGACTCCCAGGGTCACTAATACTACTCCATAACGGAGGCTTCTGCTGCTTCTCAGTGGAAAAGAATCTCACAGAATCTCCGTAAGTTCATAAACAGAACCAATTAACAGTATATATAACAATTTAGTGTCCTGTTTGTAACTGATCTGACAAGAGTGACTTCAGATCAAGATATCCCACTGCAAAAACAAAACAAAACAAAACTGTCAATAACTAAATATAATTAAAGTCTTCAAGGACATGTTTTTAGACTCATACTCAAAAGCTACAAGTTAATGAGCCAAAAGAATCTCTAGAAGAATTTGTTTTTTACAATTCTGAAAATGCTGCAAAAAACGGTCATGTAAAAGAAATTGATACATAAATACCCAAACAGGAGATGAATTTTAGCAAAACAGATCACTATTTGAAGGGGTCAGCTCCCTTGAATGCCATGACAGTATCAATATCTAGTATCAAGATCACGTCACTTCAGGGGTACCTGAGTGGCTCAGTGGGTTGGACTGCTTTCTGCTCAGGTCAGGATCTCAGGGTCCTGGGATTGAGCCCCACAACGGGTTCTCCACTCAGCAGGGAGCCTGCTTCCCCCACCTCTCTCTCTCTCTCTGCCTGCCTGTCTGCCTACCTATGATTTCACTCTCTCTGTAAAATGAATAAAATAAAATCTTAAAAAAAAAAAAAAAAAAAGCACATGTCACTTCAGTCAGCCCAGGGTTTGAATCCAAGCTGACTTCGGAATAAATCACTTCTATTTTTTGGAGCTTCAGTTTCCCCATCTATCAATAGAAATGTAGGAGGTGAATGTATGTTGTTAAGTATTTATCAATGCCTGGCACACGGTAAGACCCAAATGTCAGTACCATTCCCTCCCTTCAAAAACAGCTCTACTACACTCTCACATGACAGGAACTAAATAAGACCAAGAAAAATCTTCATACTATGGTTTGAATACTATTTTCAATGTGCATGCATCTCCTTAAAATATCTATGCTGACAAGTCTTTAATATATAAGGTCCACGTGGGCTGGTAAAAGATCATACTGCTCTTTCTCATAGCATAACACATGGTCTCTATTAAACACTTATACAATCCAGGCCCACAATATTTCATATGCTCAGTAAACTCCATCATCCCTTCATTTACCCATTCAACAATTATTAAGCAATGATTTCTGCCAAATACTATGCTGAACACTAGGAATACAATGGTGGGTTAAGACAGGATAGCTGCCTTCAGAGCTCAAAATCCAGCAGACTATTCATTAAATAACACAAGCCACTTAAGACATTGCTAAATTCTTTTTTTTTCTTTTTTTAAGATTTTATTTATTTATTTGACAGACAGAAATCACAAGTAGGTGAGAGGCAGGCAGAGAGTGAGAGGAGGAAGCAGGCTCCCCGCTGAGCAAATAGCCCGATCCCAGAACCCTGGCTGGGATCATGACCTGAGCTGAAGGCAGAGGCTTTAACCCACTGAGCCACCCAGGCGCCCCGTCATTGCTAAATTCTTAAAGTAAAACTTTTTGCACTAAACTGGACAAATGAGTTCAATTAACTGTTCCTAAACAGCAATAACACACTTGCTGTATTTAAAATTTTTTAACTTTTCCAATCAGCTATGTTAGGTGTAAATTCTGGGCCCTAAATTTTAAGCAGGACAGCTGATAAACAGATGTAATGTGAAAAATCTGAAAACCATATCTCATGACAAATGAAGTTTTGGGACCAAAGAAGGAAAGACTCAGAAGACTGGCAAGTGTCTTACATTTTTAAAAAGTAGTAGCATACAGTCGAGTTTGCTCTGGTTAAACTTGAAGCAATGGATAGAAAGTTATACAGAAGGAGATTTCAGTTTCAATGCGAAGGGTTCTAATAATTCAAACTATTCAATAATAACCACATTACATTTCCATAATAATCTATAGTATTTCTATACTTTACAAAACATAAATTTTCACTTAATCCTTGAAATCATCCAAAAAAAAAAACGCCACAAGTATTTCCCTGTTACAGTTTAGGAAACTGAGTCTTGCTAAGATACTGGGGCAAAGCAGTCCAGTCTAGAACTCTCAAGTCCCAAATCTAATGGAAGAGGCTGTCTCAAAGTAATGTCTTTCTATGTCTAGATGTATTTAGGCACACACCAAATGGACAGCTGTCTGGAATGTTGGCCGAGATACTCTAAAGCTTTGTCCAAATCCAATCCTTTAGAAATGTCAGTGGTAAGTATAAAAACCATGAAAAGATTCAGCAATGAATGGTCCTCTAGAATGCAATCTTCATGAAGGCAAGGACCTCAGCTTCCTTCATTAATCTATTCCAGGCCCTGAAACATTAACTAGCATATGATGTGCTGAGTAAATATTTGCTAAATACAAATAATACTAATCATACATGACACTACTACACAATATATATAAAATACCTACGACTATTAAGGGCAGGACCTTGCTGAAGCATCCAGCAACTAAAAATTCAAATAAACACAAACCCAATTTCTTAAAATTGCATCAAACACTCAAAATTGCTATCTAAAGTCCTGAGACTTAACCTAATCAGTTTTCAAAAACAATGTTAATTGCAAAAACAAACAAACAATAAAAAAAATGCAAACCTCTGGCAAATCTAAAATATTTTAACTAAAAGTAAAATGCAAGGAGTGATATAAAGATACAAAGGCTAAATTTGGTGAACTGAGTTCAGTGTTGACAGACCTTTCCTTAAAGCATCTATTAGCATTTTAAGTGTACTGAACATTGTAAGAATGAAGAGATTTGTACAGCTGCTTTCAATTAAGGACAAACTCACAACCAGATCTCTACTTGCATCCCATCTTGACAAATATTTACTAGGCTGACACTTCAAAGAGATTCGGTAATTTTACAGGTACATGCACTGAAATTCAACATAATGTCTACTCAGAAGTACTTGCATCCACTTGGCATTACTGAAAACTAAGACCAATAGGAAAAACACAACCAGCGAAAAGTCATTTTTTTAATATTCTAAACTATAATACACTAAACTATAAGAATTTCCAGACAGCTCAAGAAATAGAACCTCCAAAATATTCAAAAGTTATTTTTAATTAATTTTGCTGAACAGGTATGCATAGATCAATGCTCATACTCTTCCTGAAGAACAGAATTATATAACAAGGTATAACAACTACATAAAAGATTTACTCCAATTTCGCTAGGTTAAATTATACCTTTTAAAAAGATTTCTGAACAATGATCGTGATATTTAAAAATATAGCTAACTTTAAAGTAAATGTAAATAGCAATTTAATATAATAGTAAACAGTGTAATACTGTAACGGCGAACAAGACCATTCACTTGGTTACACCAATTAATTATACGTTATTAGCAACTGGGTGTCATCACAAACCAACAGCGAAACCACAAGCTTGTCATTTTCTCTTCTTTTAACACTTAAAAAACCATTCCACACAAGAATATCACAAAATGAGCATCTTCCTTATCTTAAGAATTTAGAACTGTAAGTTTCCACATAAGCTTTTTTCAGCTATTAAAAGAAGAAACTCTAGAGAAAAGCTGCTTTTTTCACCGCTCTATGCATCAGCTGCAACATATGCAATCCACATCTAACTGACATCAGCAAGTGGTTCCGAGTCTCCTCCACAATATGTGGGTCCATCCCTAAATCTCCAAAGATGAAACCTCTTCAGAGAGCTTTCAAAATTATGACAAATTAAACCACCTCTAGGTTTTCCCAAAGAAAATGCTGGAAATGCAAAGAGCAGTTGAGAGAAATCCCGTCAATATGTTAATGCAACAAATTTAAAACTCTGGGAACTCTTTCTTGGACACGTTCCCCGGCAGAGCGAGAACAGCTCCGCTGGACCTGTTGCTTTGTCCCTCCACCCCCCTAAAAGGTGCCCTGGGCGCGCGAAAACGCTTCTCCCTACTTGCACCCGGCCTGAAGCTGGGTTTTCCAGCGCCGGTGGCCGACCGGGGCGGCTCGGAAGAGGCCAGTCACCACTTCGCCAGCCTCCTAGAGAACAGGTCGGCGCCGCACAGGACGAACGCCGCGGGGGGCGGACTCACCTGATCACGGGGCTGTAGGGGCTCCGGGAGCGGCGCCAGCTGCTGCTGCTGTACGGGCTGGGGGACACGTCGCCGCCCCGCTCGTAGGAGCTGTGGCGGCTGTAGCTGGGGGAGCGGCGGCGGCTGTAGGGGCTCGGGGAGCGCGGCAGCCGCCGAGAGTACGGGCTGCTGCCACCTCCTGCCGGGCTGGGGGACTTGCGGCTCCTCAGGCTCTGCGAGGCCCTGTGGGACACCGGGCTGTCGTCCCTGCCTCCCAGCGGGCTCAGGGACCGCTGCCGCCGCCTGTAGGCCTTGGGCTCGCTCTTGTCCTCCCGGTAGGCCTTGGGCGGCTCCTTGTAGGCCGAAGGCGGCTCCTTGGACGACTTAGTCCGGCTCCGGTGGGCCTTCAGGTCTCGATCTTTGCGGCTGCTGCTGCTGCTAGACGTGGCCGAGGCGCTTTTCCGGCGGCCGCCGCTGCTGCTGCTGCTGCCGCTCTTGGCGGCCTCGGCCCGCTCCTCGCCGCTGTGGCTGTGGCGGCTGCGGGACTTGGAGGCGTCGCTGCCGCCGCGCTGCCCATCCCGCCGCCGGTGCTCGCGGTGGCGCTCCTTGCTGCGGCCGCTGCTGCTGCGGCGGTCCCGGCGGGGCCTGCGCTCCGACCCCTCCCCGCGCCGCTGGGTGCCGGAGGAGGAGGCCGGACTCCCGCCGCTGCCCCCCGTTCCCCCGGCAGCCGTCGCCGCCGTTGCCGCGCTGGCCCCCCCCAGCAGCAGCCCCTGCTCGGACTGGGAGCTCACATCCTCGTATTCCACCAGCGGGGTCACACCCCCGCCGCTACTAGCACCGCCACCGCCGTCCTGCTGCGGCTGGGGCAGCGAGAAGACCCGACGCTTCTCCGCCTCCTGCCCGGCGCGGGGCCCGCGGCGCCGCTTCTGCCGCCCTCCTGCGCGCCTCTTGCCTCTCGCCAGCCGCTTGACCTCCAGAGGGGGGCCCGGGCTGAAGCAAGAGGAGGAGGCCGCGGCGGCGGCGGCTGCGGCGGCGGCCGTGCCGGGAGCAGCCAGGAAGAGCAGAGGCGGCGGGGGCGGCGGCGGTTGCAGGAGCTGCGGCTGCAGGAGCGGCAACAGCAGCGGCGGCTGCTGAGGGGACAGGAATCGCCTCCGCTTGCGGCGTTCCTCCAACTTCTTCTCCGCCCAGCTCAGGCCCCCGCCTCCCCCCAGCGCCGTGTCCGAGCTGCTCGGCATCGCCTAGAGCCCGCCGCAGAGCGCGGCGCGGGTGCGGCCTCCTCCCGGGTCAGATCCTGGCCATCTCTCCCGCCGGAAACGGGAACTGCGGCGGCGGCGGAGGGACACCGAGCGCCAGGGCCGGCCAGAAGACACGCCACGATAATCCGGGTCAGGACTCGGGTCCCGGGGTTCCAGGTCACAGTCGGGTATGCAGCGGCCTCCGGGCCCGAGAGAAGCAGGAATCCGGGGGGCAGAGCTCGCGATCGTGCTCGTCGTCCTATCCTCGGCAGCGAAAACACCAGATGCGCCGGGCGCTGACCTGCGGGGGAGTCCGGAGTCCTCCAAGTGCCCCCGGGGGTGGGGGAGCGGCCTCGGCCGCGCTCTTGGCTCGGGCAGCGCAACGCGGAAGTACCACCTTCGTCCCCGCTTCACTCCATCGCGCCCTGACGTTGGGTGCGAGTTCAGGGGAGGGGAGTGGGCGAGACAACAACACGCCTCCGCCGCCGCCGCCTCCTCCGCGTCGACGTCGTCCTCCTGTGGTGGCGGCGACACACGGCGGGTGCCTCGGAAGTGGCCTGGGCCTGACAACAACTCCCGGCCTAGGGCCTCGCGCACTCTGCCGCCCGCAGGGACGGGCGGCGGGGCGGGGCGAGGCGGGGGCGACCGGGCTGCGGCTCACGGTTGGGGCAGCGAGTGTGCGGGGCTGGGCGGGGGGCTGTTTCCGGGGAGATAGGGGCGGGGAGGGGGAAGTTTCTGAGCCTGTGGCGGTGGGTACGGGCCCTGACTTTCTTCTTCCTTCGCCGCCGCCGCAAACAGAGGTGGCGGAGCTCTCCTTTCCTCCGCTCCCCCCCCCTCCACGAGGAGGCTCCTGGTGTGCGCGGCCGGCCCCGGCTCGCTCCTCCCCTTCCCTCTCCGATCCTTGTCTAGGAGGAGGGAGGGCGACGGGACTTGCTGGTTGGGCCCTAACCTCCACAACCCCTCCTTCTCGCCTCGCTCTTTCGGCCTTTCCCCTCGGCCCTGACGCAGGGCCGGGGGCGCGCACGCACGTCACGCTCCGAGAAAGCCGAGGGTGAGTGGTGTTGGGGCAAAGGAGGCGGGAACAAAGTTGCCGCGCACCAGCGTGCTCGCTCCCGCCAGAGACGGGCGCGCGGACCGGAAGTGGCGTAATGTAGAAACGGCTCCACTTCCGGTGGGGGGGCCTACGTGTGAAGCAGGGTTAAAGAAAGGAGAGGGAGGATTCGTGTACGCCTACTGCTGTCGCTTGAGTCTCTCGCAGTGATGGCACGCCGGTCGTGCCTGTTGGGTCCGACGCGGAGTTGCCCGCCCGCCTGTTGAAAGATCAGGGCAACAGCAAGAGTTTGGGGACTGAATAATTAAGTTAGGGGCCTTCTGGACTGTGTAGTCCCCCCATCACTGTGCCCTTAGCCAGACCCTGCGGAGAAAAGAGGGCACCCCGCAAAAGCCGGCGGAGGTGGCATTGGTTAAACTGTCTTACCTACGCCCAAGTGCGAGGCCCCATCTTAACGTAAAAACACACTTGGGTATCACATTCTTGAGCATTAGTAACGCTGAAATTCACTTTAAAAAAAAAAAAAAAAGCCTTAACGTTAATTCAGGGAGTAAATGAAACGTCAAAAGAGACTACTGGAAATCCCAGAATTATTACAGCTGCTTGAAGTCCAAATATTTGCTCAAATCAGGGCTGCCCTCTCAGCACTTCACCCACTTTCTCCTTAATATCTAAACCTGTGGAAGCGCCGAATGTAGTCATTCGCTGTCTTCACATCTAATTTCTTGCCTTACCAAGCTTACCTTTCAGTGATAGACTGGGCTCATAGGATAATTGGCTCTTAATGTGCTTGCAATATCTTATTTTCTTTTTAAGATTTTATTTTTAAGTAATTTCTACACCCAACATGGGGCTCAAACTTACTACGGGGAGATCAGGAGGAGTCCAGTGCATTACCAACTGAACCAGCCAGGTGGCTTTCATGTGCTTGAAAAGAAAAGCCTAAGGAGTCCACCCAGGGACTACATATAGCAACCCCTTTGCAGGTTTATTTTTTCAGATCACCAGTTGGTTCTTAGTTCCTAAACACTTGGTATCCATCCATCATTCATGCCCTAGTGTAAATATTTTTAATTGGCTTGACATCCACTAACACTGTATTTCAGACTGGACTAATCTAAACCGAAAATCAGACTAAAGTGAATACAAAGGGTGTGTGTTTGCTGAAGGATAAAGGAGGAGGCAAAGCATTGCCCAGGAAGGTGGACCTAGGTGGGCCACAGTGGGGCCTAGTGTGTAGCCAGCAGGAAGTGGTAAGGGCATTGAGAAACTGAATAGAGAAGTAAGGGGCAGGGTGCCTAAAACAAATTTCTCCTTGGTAGTATTGCTGAGTGGAGGTCTTATAGTCTGCTAGAGACCAGTTAGCAAGTGGTTTTTTCCCAAAAATAGGATTAACTACTATCATTGTACTTTGAAAAGCCTGGAGTAACAGAAGAGGAAACCAGAGTAAGAGGTTTATTTAGCAGGTTCTCAAATCTGTAACCAATTTCACTTGAGAATGTCATCTGTACTTGCGGAAAAACAAAAAACAACCTTGACCCGTAATAAGTGGGCAGCTTACAAGCCAGGTTGCAAACAGAAAAGATGTACTAAAAAAAAAAAATATATATATATATATTTTTTTTTTAAGATTTTATTTATTTATTTTACAGAGATCACAAGTACTGAGAGAGGCAGGCGGGGGGTGGGGGGGCTCCCTGCTGAGCAGAAAGACCCCATGCGGAGCTGGATCCCAGGACCCTGAGATCATGACCTGAGCGGAAGGTAGAGACTTAACCACTGAGCCACCCAGGTGTCCCCTAAAATATTTTTAATAAGGTTTTGCTGCCTACATGTTCTGCAGAGATTCTGTCTTGGGAAGAATGGAAAGGAGGAAGAAATGAAAAATTAGGAGCTTCTCAAAGATACCTGCTTGCATACATTGAAATACTAATAATCAAGTTCAAATTTAGAAGAAATAAAATAAAATAATGAGAAAGACCTATAAGTTAGTAGCCATCTGTTTCTTTTTTTTTTTTAAGATTTTATTTATTTATTTGATAAACAGAGATTGTAAGTAGGCAGAGAGGCAGGCAGAGAGAGAAAGAGGAGGAAGCAGGCTCACCGCTAAGCAGAGAGCCCAATGTGGGGCTCAATCCCAGGAGTCTGGGATCATGACCTGAGCTGAAGGCAAAGGCTTTAACCCACTGAGCCACCCAGGTGCCCCAGAAGCCATCTGTTTCTTAAGCATGTCTACTTGTCTGCATATAAAAAGATTTGAAATTGCCATTTGGAATTATATTTTAGTATCTCACTGTTTGTGTGTTATAACTTATTGCTTCCTGATTTAAAAAAAAAAAAAAGCAGGTAGTGGATTTGTTTTATTTACCTAATGGTCATATCATACCATATCAGCTGTTCTTAAAGTGTGGCTTAAGACTAAAACCTATTCAGTGCCCCATGCAGTCAAATCTATTTTCATAGTTAAAAAACATGATTTTTTTTATCACTCTCATCTCCTGAATTTACAGTGGAGTATTCCAGACACAACATGACATCATCATTCTTATGGCTAATGGAACGTGTGCTTGTGTGTTCTTATGTTTTCTTGAATGCTCTACAGTATTAGGTTTCTCAAATATGTAAACATTTGGAATATCTGAATGACTCAATAAACTAATGGATGATTTTACAAAATCTTGAGTAAAACGTTCATTCAAAGTGCAAGACTAACCAGCAGGCTTTGATATAACAGTACAAAAAGTTCATTGATGGGATTTCTGATTCCACTTTACAACTAACTTTTAAAAAAACTACTGTGGAGTTTTGGTGTAGTATAAAAGAATAACCACAGAAAGGCTATTAAAATATTCCCTCATTTCCAAGGACCTATCTCAGTTCATATATTTTCACCAATACAACATATTGCAACAAATTGCACAAAAAGGCAGAAGTGAGAATCAGTTTCAGTTCTATTAAACTAGTCAGTAAGGAGATTTGCCAAAATATTAATCCTCTCACTCTTATTTGTAAAGATAGTTAAGGGATGCCTGGGTGGCTCAGTTGGTTAAGCAGCTGTCTTCAGCTCAGGTCATGATCCCAGCGTCCTCAGCAGGGAGCCTGCTTCTGCCTCTGTCTGCTTGTGCTTGCTCTCCCTCTCTCTCTCTGATAAATAAATAAAATATATATTTTTTTTAAAAAATAGTTAAATGTTCGCTGTGTTAATATATGATGGGGTTAGGGGCGCCTGGGTGGCTCAGTGGATTAAGCCACTGCCTTCGGCTCAGGTCATGATCTCAGGGTCCTGGGATCGAGTCCCGCATCGGGCTCTCTGCTCAGCAGGGAGTCTGCTTCTCTCTCTCTCTCTGCCTGCCTCTCTGTCTACTTGCGATCTCTCTCTGTCAAATAAATAAATAAAATCTTTAAAAAAAAAAAAAATATATATATATATATATATATATATATATATGATGGGGTTATTGTTATTTTGCATGAATGCTTTCAAATATTTTCCACTTTTATTTATAATATCAGTAGATATAACTCATGTAAATGAAACTCTTTGTGGTCCTCAAAAATTTTTTAAGAGTATAAGGGGATCTTCAGACCAAAACCTTTGAGAAATAGTAGACAAAATCATTAAAATTCTGACTCCCTGCTTTGTGCTTCTAATGAATGTCTTTCTTTCAACACTGTTCCTCCTCTGGAGAATTTGGCTGTTTGACTTTCAATTAGGTTTTTCTCCACCTTGAAAAAAAATCAAGCTCTTCTTATGGCAGCCCACTATTCTTTATCATAAGGAAGATTATCAACATATTATTGCTAGAAAAGCTGAAACAATGGAAATTTTCAATTCAAAAATAAAAACGTGGCTAGAATTTACTGAGCACTTGCTCTGTATCAGGTTCTGTACTAAATGCTTTATTTTCTCATTTAATCCTCTCATCAGTACCTTGAAGTAGGGTGACCATAGTTCTGGTCTTATGCCACATGTTCAAGGATAATAGTTAATATTATCCCCTTCCCATCACATTAAAATTTTCCAGTTTGGACATAAAGTATCCTATCATCCCACTTATAAAAATTATTATCCACAGTTTATATATGAGGAAACCGAGGCATTGATAGATTAAATGTACATTGCTAGTAAATATAGCTCTGGGATCCTAACCCCAATCCATCTAGCTTTATAGTCTAGTCTTTTAAGAATTACAAGATGTTCCTGGGGTACCTTGGTGGCTCAGCTGGTTAAGCGTCTCACTCTTGATTTTGGTTTAGGTCATGATCTCATGGGTTGTGAGACTGGGCTCCTCCCTGGGCATGGAGTCTGCTTGGGATTCTCTCTCTCCCTCTATCTTGGCTCCTCCCTCTCTTAAAAAAAAAAAAAATTACAAAATGGTTCACAGTGTTATCAGTCCTGAGACTTATATTGAACACAGCTATAGTAATAAGTTCCCCAGTACAAAATAGTATAACACAAAATTTATGATAAAATTTTAAGATCAATTTCACTAGTAAAACTCAGAAATAAAAGCTGTGCCTCTCCCATGCTCATCTTTCACACAGTTCAGAGCCCATACTGGCTATCAATCCTTTGCAGAAGAGCAATGCTGCCTCTGTGTGTGGCGATTTGGGGGTTGGGGGGGGCAGGTGATGAGGAAAAGAGTTCTTCCCAGTTCAATAAAGCTGAAGGGTACTTATTTATAGAACAGGAATGGTGGACTGAACTACTAGAGACCTTCCTAATATGGATTCTCCCTGATCATAAGTAACAGAACACTGGTTTTGAAGGGGGTATAAATATGCCTGGTGAAAAACTACATCTCCCAGCACTCCTTGCAGATGAAGCACATAAACGTATTATGCAGTTCTGGCCAATGAAATGCAAGTGGAAGTTATAGGATAAGTCTTCTGTAAATACTTCTTAAAATGGAAGGCAAATTTAAGTGCCCTGTGCCTTTTGCCCTTCACCCTTACTTTTCTTTACGTCTGGAATTCAAATGCAATACTGGAGTTTGAGTAGCCGTCTTGTGACTACAAAGAAACAAACATGTGCTAAGAATTACTAGGTGAAGGAAGGCCAGAGGGACCTGTCTCCCTGAGGACATTGTGCATGTGTCAAACCAACGCTGGACAAAAAAGACATAAAGCTGGCAATATGTTTAAGCCACTGCTTTTTCCAATTTTATTACAGTCAAACTAAATTCTTAAATATTGCAGTGTGACCCATGTTCATTCCACTTCCATGATGGATATCATTAATTAAGGACAGCAGTCCTTCCTGCACATTCTAAATATAACCTCAGACTCCATCTCAAAATAAGTGCCTAAAACCCACACAGGAGCAGATCAGCTACATTGCCCAGCAGCTTGGGCTTGAGAAGGACAAGGTCCAAGTGTGGTTCTTTGGCCCTCACCAGAAGGGCAAGCAATTTAGTAATGACTCTTCAGGATGAAAGGATTTTGAGGCTGCCGGTCTCCTATCTCAGGGGCACCAGTATCCTTTTCTGTAGCACCATGGCCTCATTTTGGTACCCCAGGCTAAGTCCCTCACTCCACTAGGCTGAACTCCTTGAAGCCTTTCCCTGAGGGTAAATCCTTTCCCTGTGTGTCCCCCACCACTCTGGGCTCCCCCATGCCTTCAAACTGAGGTGCCCGCCCCTTCCCAGGATTTGAGAAAGAAGAGAAGGGAGAGCTACGGGAGAAGAACCCTGGCGTTTATACCATGGCTTTTGGAATTAAATTATTCATTCACTAAGGAAGGAACTGGGAACACAATGGGTATGGGGACAAAAAGTTTAGGGAATTAGTTGGAGGGAAAGTCAAGTTCAGTGATGCTCTTGATGTTAATCCATCATCACTTTGTTCTTAAAGAAGCCTGGGATAGAGAGAGAAAGGTAATGTATTTCAGAATAAGGTAATATTTGTGATAAAATTTTAAGGTGAATTTTGCTAGTAAAACTCTGAAGTAATAGATGTGCTGCTCCCACACTCATGTCTCACATGGTTCAGAGGCACATTACCAGCAATTAAACCATGTTTCATACCTATCCTGGAGGAACTTTTGTAATGATTTGGGGATGAAAAGATGCTCAGCATTATTCGCGATTAGGGAAATTCAGATAAAAACCATAATGAGATACCACTTCGAACACGAGGATGGCTATTATAATCAATAGACAAGTTTTGTTGAAAAATGTGAAGAAAATGGAACCATTATTGCTAGCAAGAATGTAAAAATGGTACACCTGCTTTGGCAAACAGTTTGGCAGTTCCTCAAAATGTTAAACATAGAATTTCAATGTGATCTAGCAATTGTACCCCTAACCTCTGAGATGTGAAAACATATCTCCATGGAAAAACTTGTACATAAATGTTTATACCAGCATAATTCATAATAGCCAAAAAAAAAAAAGTAGAGCCCAAATGTCCATCAATAGATGAATGGGAAAAAAATGTGACATAGTCATACAAATATAGTATTTGTCGGCAATAAAAAGGAATGGATTTCTGATGCATAGCTAGGAATTTCTAGTGGAAATCAGGGGATTGTAGAGCTGGCAAGAATCTTTAAAGTCGAACTCAATCCCCCCATACTCTCTTTATTGATAAAAACTGAAATTTACACAAATGAAATGTCTTGTTTAAGGTCCTACTGTTACTTTGTATTAGAAATCCAGGGTTTTTTGGTCTCCCAAGCAGTACTCTTTTTACATGAGACATTTTCAAACTCATTAGTGGTACTCAAAGACATTCCAAGGGGCATATATGCTGGGAAAGTTCTGAGAAATTAGTGGTCAGATCCTCAACTTCATACCTCTAAATTGGATCTGCTTGAGAATGTTCTCATGGTCAAAGGTCTCTTGCAGGTTCTCCTCGTTCCACTTTACAAAACAAAGATAACACCCCTCGTTCTGTAATCCTAAAGACTCACTGCCCAAAAGCATAAGAACAAAGACAAAGCAAGCCACAAATCAAAACACTAGTGTGAGGAAGGCTTTGTAGATGAAGACAACCTGTCTAATTATAGTAGTCAGTAATATATTTCTATGGACACAAGAATGAATAGGGGGCATATGTACTAATGTCTGAAAATTATTAGTCCAGGGACGCCTGGGTGGCTCAGTGGGTTAAAGCCTCTGCCTTCGTCTCCAGTCATGATCCCAGGGTCCTGGAATCGAGCCCTGCATCAGGCTCTCTGCTCGTCAGGGAGCCTGCTTCCTCCTCTCCCCCTCTCTGCCTGCCTCTCTGCCTGCTTGTGATTTCTGTCTGTCAAATAAATAAATAAAATCTTAAAAAAAAAAAAGATTAATCCAAACATGAGATATTTTTGCTGTTTTGATCAATTGTATATTGCTGATAGTAAAGATTTTGCTTCACACTAGCAGAAACATTCTAACACTCATAAATTTCTACTTTTTTTTAAAATAAATTTCTACTTCTATACATACTTTTATAGCAGTGTGTTAAGGTGATCAATTAAAAACTTTAAAACAAAACTGTAAGTATATTACATTAGGACAAAATTATGTGAGAGAAGTTGAATGAAAATATAAATTCAAAGAGAAAGGAACATTGTAAAATTCTGCCTATTGAAGGCTGATACAGCTTTTCTAAAAGAATGATAGTGGGGGCCGGGGGCTGGCTGGCTCAGTTGGTAAAGCAGGCAACTCTTGATCTTGGGGTTGTAAATACCAGCCCCACCTTGGGTGTAGAAATTACTTAAAAAGAAAATCCGACAAAATAAACAAACTGAAGAATGATAGTGGGTATCAAATAGCTATCATTTGAGAGTCTTTTAGATACACAGAAAGTAATCTAATGGTTTTATTTTTAAATATTAATATTTATAGGGGCACATGGGTGGCTCAGTCAATTGGGACTCAAACGAGTCTCAACTGAGACTCTGACTTCTAGTTTGAGCTCAGGTCGTGATCTCAGGGTGCTGAGATCAAGCTGCAGGTCAGACTCCATGCTCAGCGGGGAATCTGCACGAGGTCCTCTTTCTCCCTCTCCCTCTGCCTCTCCCCCAGCTCTCTCTCTCTCACTCTCTGAAATAAATAAATAAATCTTAAAAACATCAATGTTACCATAATACACGGAAAATTGCCTCCTTTGCAAATATTTAATTTTAATTTATAACAAAAGAACAATGTTAATATTTAAAATGTGCAAAGGTATATAGAGTGTTTCAAAATTATTTTAGGACGTACAAACAGAAAAACCTGAAGGCTACTGTTACAAACAATTCTGTATAGTAAATTGATGACTCATAAAAATCCATTACCATTGTCAAAGAAAATCCTCAAACCATCTGCTAATTTTTAACGCATGAATATCATTTCTACACATAAAAGAAAGCACAATATTACTTTCTTTAAAAAAAAAAGTCTGGAAATAACAGATTTTTGCTTCTACCCCTAAATTTTGCAACATTTTCTTACACAATATTTTCAGGCACTGAGGCAGCAGTTGCTATATAATAAGATTTCTGTTTAAAACCCTTCTTAAAATGACTGCTTGTGTGAGAAGGTGCTAACACTTTAATGGGATTCATATTATTTTGCATGATCTGATTGCTCCATATTTATGTTGTTATCCCTGTGCAAACTCTGCACTTCAGTCACATACAACTTCTTTTCAGCTCTTTGAAAGTCCTGTACCCTTCTCAACTCCAGGCCTTCTCATGGGTTGTCCCTTCTATTTGGAATACTCGCCCCAACTCCTACCTCTCAAGTATGTCTGACTTTTACATATCTAAATTTCAGTTTAGATATCCCCTGAAGCTTTCTCTGACACCCCCTGCCACTGCCACCACAAAGGTTGGGTTAAATGCCCCTTCTTTGTGTTCCTGAGGAATAGTGTCCTTCTCCACCAAGCTTGTACTGCAATCATCTCTTTCCTCATTTTATCCTCCAGTAGACTGGAGGGTCCAAGATAGTAGGGACAGTGTCTACTTTACTCACCATCCTATTAAGGCCCACTCTACATATGGTACCTAGGTGCTTAATGGACAATGGGAAAACTAATGAATGGTTGGGTTGATTTTTCAGACTTGTCAATTAAAATAATGCCACTGTAAGTTAACAGCTCTAAAACAACTCTAAAAATCTCAAGTTAAAAAGGAATTTATTGGGAAAAAAAAAAAGGAATTTATTGGAGACACGTAAAGGACTCACGAGTTGACAGGAAGCTGTAACACCAGGGCTTAAAAAGCTAAAGACCCAGATAAGTCCAGACCGCAAGAAAGCTGGAAAACGTTAGCAGGACTAGCTGAGGAAGGACATAACCACTTCTGTTGTAGGGCACTGCTGTTTGGCGGGAATCTCCCCAACGCTGGGAATTAAATCTCATCCCCTCTTGATCTTTGCGTCATTGGCTTAAGATTCAAATTTCTGAAAAAAGTGATCGTTGGCAGCCATGCAGGCTGCCAGGGGATATGGCCCCTTCCACTTCCAGAATGGGAAGGAGGGCCTGCCTGTCAATAAGACAGTAGGGGAATTCCCACAAACAGGAAGCAGGGAAGGTGACGGTGCGGCCGAGCAAGTCCAGCTGTCCATTACAGCTGTCTAGAACTAAAGCAAAGTATGTGTTCCCATACAGAGCAGTTTGTTTTGGTACCATGGGTGTATTGGGGGCCTCTAGAATAGCTTAAAAAATAATGAAACGCAAGAATTGAGCATGATGTTTTCAGAGAAACATAATCTTAATTCTGTCATCAAATGGAATATTCAGTAATTCAGATGTGTTTATGCTAGAAGTTTTACTTAATGAAGAGCTCAGTTAAGGATAGAAAGAGAAATTACAAAATGGACACTTAAAACATCGACTGAAAAGAACTTCAAGTATCTGGGTCGCATTACAGATAGGTTATTTCCTGCTACATTCTCGATTGTAGCACACGGTTCTCCCTTTCTGTGGAAATAGGCATCAGCCTAGAGATCCAAAGGACTCTGAAAATCACTCAACAAAGTTAAAAGTGTCGGTCTGAATTTTGAGGAAAACTTGCAGTTAGTATTTACTGAGAACCAACAAGAATTCAGGCTCATATAAACAAGATGAAGAGTTTTTCCTCAGATATGGAAGAAATGAACCATCTAAGAAAAAAAAAGTTTAGCATAAACCTGAAGAACCAGGGATGAAGAAGAAGTATATGTCCACACAAAATCCTGCACAGTCAGTGTCTACAGAAGCTTTATTTGTAACTTCCAAAATTTGCAAGCAACTGAGATATCCTTCATAAGTGAATGGGCAAACCATCTGTGGTACATCCATACAATAGAACATTACTCAACAATGAAAAGAATTGAGCTATCAGGCCATAAAAGACATATAGGAAACTCAGATGCATACCACTAAGTGAAAGAATCTGGTTTGAAAAGGTTGCTTAAGGGCACCTGGGTGGCTCTGTCTGTTAAGCATCTGCCTTCAGCTCAGGTCATGATCCTCGGGATCCTGGGACAGAGCCCCACATTGTGGTCTCTGCTCAGTAAGGAGTCTGCTTCTCCCTCTCCGTTGGTGTGTTCTCTCTTGCTCTCTCTCTCCCCAGTAAATAAATAACCTTAAAGGAAGAAAGAAAAGGCTACCTACTATAGGATTCTAACTATATGACATTCTGGGAAAGGCAAAACTAGAGATAGTAAAAAGATCAGAGGTTCTGGGGCACTTGGGTGGCTCAGTCCTTAAGCATCTGCCTTCAGTTCAGGTCATGATCCCAGGGTCCTGGGATCGAGCCCCACATCAGGCTCTCTGCTCAATGGGAAGTCTGCTTCTCCCTCTCCCACTCCCCCTGCTTGTATTCCCTCTCTTGCTGTCTCTTCTTGTGACAAATAAATAAATAAAATCTTAAAAAAAGAAAAAAAATCAGAGGTTCTTAGGGGCGAGTGGGATGTATAAAAGTGGAGAAAGGAATATTTTTAAGGAAGTGAATTGTTGGGACTCCTGGGTGGCTTAGTCGGTTAAGCATTTGCCTTTGGCTCAGGTCATGATCCCTGGTCCTGGAATCAAGTCCCGCATCAGGCTCCTTGCTCAGTGGGGAGCCTGCTTGTCCCTCTGCCTGCGTCCCCCTGCTTCCTGCTTGTGTTCATGCACACTGTCTCGCTCTCTCTGACAAATTAATAAATAAAATCCTAAAAAATAAACTATTAAAAAGAAAGGAAGTGAACTGTATGATACTGTAAAGGTTGGTATGTGTCATTATACATTCATCAAAATCCATACACATGTACAACACAAAGAGTGAACCCAATGTAAACCATGAACTTCAGTTAATAATAATGAATCCACACTGACTCACTAATTGTAATTAAAATACCATTGTATGGTAATGAAATACCATTGTTGTAATGAAAATGTTAAGAGAAGAAACTAAAAAAAAAAACTGCCCAAAAAAATAAAGTCTATTACTTTTTTTTAAGAAGAGAGAGGCACATGCAAGTGTAACTTTGGAATACTATAAATGTCTCAGCTATGTCTATCATAGTATCTATCATCCTAATAACAATTGATTGGTGTTTTCTTCACAAGTGGCAGGTGAAAGCGTGCTGAGGAATAAAAATGAAGTAGAGGACGTAGACACACAAGAAAGTATTTACTGACAGGGTTAGCCAGCGCCAGGATAAACCCCAGTGATCCTCACATCCCTTTTATTGCGGTTTTAAGCCCCTAAATTTTGCAGTATTTGTTATGCAACAATAGATAACGAATACAATGTATCCTGAGGATTAAATCAGTGGATCCACATCACGAAGTAAAAATCCTAAGAACGCATGCACAACTCTGGAATTGTAGGGTATAGGAAGTATTACAGAGGGGAAGAAAGCGGGGAGGCAGAATCAGAATGACCTCAAGGAGTCTAGGGAACAGACCAGCTGTGGAAGAGAATAGTTGTGAGCCGGGTGATTAGACCTGTAGGTTGGAGAGGAGAATTCCTTCCTAGAGAACTGCTGAGAGAGAATTAGGGTTGCTAGGAAGGAGTTTGTACAGTAGAGAAAAACTCCTTCTGGCATGTGAGAAGTTTCCATCACAAAAACCAGCCCTTGACCTGTACTCTCAAGGGAGTCCTATCAATTGAGAATCTCCTTCTTTGTGTACAAATCATCCAGTCAGTCTTACTGTTGTCTCTTTTTAAAAAAATGAAATCAACTGATGTAGTGGCAAATGTATAAGGCATGTAACCACCAAAGAATAAATATTCTTTATTCACAAAAACAAAAAGTTTCCTCCTGCCCCTTTGCAATCAATCTCCACTGCTACCAGCACCCCTCACAAGTTTTAATGTTCTATAATTTCTGATGAATTGTATCATAAAGTATGCAGTACTGGCTTCTCTTGCTGAATGTAATGTTTTTGAGATTTGTCATGTTGAGATTTGTCATGTTTTTATCAGAACTCCTTTCTTCCTATTGCTGAGCATTACTCCACTGTATGGACATACCACATTGCTTATCCATTCCAGGGTGGTCGTTCCAGTTGTTTCCAGTGGATAGCTATTATGTATAAAACTGTTACATTCACATATCCACGATTAGAGTCTCATATAGAATGGTTTCACAGCCCTAAAAAATCTCTGGTGATTCACCTATTTAACCCTCTCTTGTTCCCCTCAAGCCTCTGGCCACTCACTGATCTTTTTAACATTGCTGTAATTTACCTTTTCCATAAGGTAATTGTCATTGTCATTATATGGTGGTCTTTTCAGAAGGGCATCTTTCACTTAGCGTTATGTACTGAAGATTCGTTCATGTCTTTTTGTGGCTTGATAACTAATTTTTTTTATTTTATTTTTTAATGTTTTACTTTACTTTTCTTTTTTTTAGGATTTTATTTATTTATTTGACAGACAGAGATCACAAGTAGGCAAAGAGGCAGGCAGAGAGAGAGAGAGAGAGAGGGAAGCAGGCTCCCTGCGGAGCAGAGAGCCCGATGCGGGGCTCAATCCCAGGACCCTGAGATCATGACCCGAGCCGAAGGCAGCGGCCCAATCCACTGAGCCACCCAGGCGCCCCTTGATAACTAATTTCTATCGCTGAAAAATATTACAGTGTATGACTGTGCCACAATTTGCTTATCTATTCACCTATTAAAGGGTATCTTTGTTGCTTCCAATTTTGAGTGATTATGAATAAAGCTGAGATAATGATTTTTGTGGGTATCTGTGTACACATGATTTTTCAAACCAATTGAGTAAAAACCTCAGAGTGCAATTGCTGGATCATCTAATACTATTATGTCTAAACTATTTTTAGCTTTGTAAGAAACTGCCAAAATGTTTGTACCATTTTCCATTTCCACCAGCAATGAATGAGAATTTCTGTTCTCCACATGCTCACCAGCAACAGGTATTGTCAGTTTTTGGATTTTAGCAATTCTAACAGGTACATAGTAATATCTCGTTGTTTTAATTTGAAGACCTCTGTGTCAAATGCTATTGAGCGTTTTTCATATGCTTAGCTGCCATCTGTATATCTTCTTTGATGTGTGTGGGGAGATTTTTGTTTTGTTTTGTTTTTCAGATCTGGTGCACCTTTTTACAATTTGGGTTGTTTTCTTATTGTTGAGCTTCAAGCATTCTTTGTATGTTTTTCATACAAGTCTTTTATCAGATATGTGTTTTCCAAATATTTTTCTGCCTGTCTGAGGCTTGATTTTGATTGTCTTTCCAGGACAGATGTTTTTAATTTTTATGAAGTACAAGTTACCAAATTTGTCTTTCATAGGTCATGCTTTTGGTGTATCAAAAAATTCACCACCAAACCCAAGGTCAAATATATTTTCTCCTATGTTCCAACCGGAAGTTTTATAGTTTTGCAGTTTAAGATTTGGTCAGTGATTGATTTTTAATTTTCATGAAAGGTATATAAAATGCTTTTTAATACTTCTTTTTTTTTCAGTGTACTGCTAATATTTGAATTAGAGCTGATTTTTGTATATTGGCCTGCTATTCTTTTAGCTTGCTAAATTCACATATTCTATTACGTTCTTTGTAGAGTCTTTAGGATTTTATACACATATGATTATACTATCACTAATAAACATTTTACTTCTTCCTTTTCTGTCTGTGTTGCTTTTTATTGCCTTTTTAAAATGTTTTTGATAAGCTTGGACCTCTAGTGTTGAGTAGAAGTGGTAAGAGCCAAATCCTTACCTTGTTCCTGGTCTTAGGGAAAGAACATTCAGTCTTTCACTATTAAGTTGTAACATTAGGTGTGTATTTTTCACAGATATCCTTTATACATTGGATGAAACTCCATTTTAATACCGAGTTGCTATGTGTTTTTATCATAAATGAGTGCAAATGTTTTCATGAATGAGTGTCTCAATGTTTTTCTGCATCTATTGACAGAACAATGTGCTTTTTGTCATTAGTTTCACTAACATGGTGAAATACATGATTGAGATAATCGTATAGTTTTTCTTACTCAGTTTCTTAATATGGTAAGCCAACCTTGCATTCCTTGAATAAACCCTGTTTGGTCAGCATACATTATCATTTTTATATATCATTATTTGATTTGTTAGTACTTTGTTAAGATTTTTGCACTTAAATAAATGAGGATATTGGTCTATAAACTTTTTTTTTCATGTCTTTTTAGGTCTTGGTATATACACCAGCTTCTTTTTTTAAGATTTTATTTATTTGGTAGAGAGGGAGAGAGAGAGAAGAGAGATAGAACACAAACAGAGGACATGGGAGAGGGAGAAGCAGGCCTGGGATGCTTCTGAGCATCCTGACTGAGACACCCAGGCATGCCCACACTAGCTTCTTAAAATGAGGGGAATTAATCCCTCATTCTCCATTCTGGGAAATTGTATTATTTTTTTTCCTTAAATGTTTGATAGAATTGACTAGGGAAGCCATCTGGAACTAAAGCTTTTTTTGTGGGAAGTTTTTAAATTACAAATTCAATTTCTTTAATAGTTATTAATTCTTATGCCAATTTTTGTTATTTTTGTCCTCCAAGGAATTTGTCTATTTCATCTGAGTTATAGGATTTATTTTAATTAAATTCTTCATCATATCATGTTATTATCTTTCTGTGTGTCTTGTGGTCTCCCCTCTTTCAACCCTGTTACTTTTAATTTATGTTGTCTACTTTGTTATCTGTTTAGCTAGTAGCTAAATTTAGCTAGTAGCTATTTTTTTTTAAAGATTTTATTTATTTATCAGAGAGAGAGAGGGAGAGAGAGCGAGCACAGGCAGACAGAAAGGCAGACAGAGGCAGAGGGAGAAGCAGGCTCCCTGCCGAGCAAGGAGCCCGATGTGGGACTCGATCCCAGGACGCTGGGATCATGACCTGAGCCAAAGGCGGCTGCTTAACCAACTGAGCCACCCAGGCGTCCCGTAGCTATTATTTTTATTGATGTGTTCCAAAGAGCCAGCTTTTGGTTATTCATATTTGTTTATCCATTTTCTATTTCATTGACTTCTACTCCTTACTATTTCTTTCCTTATACTTACCTTGGATTTAATTTACTCCTTTTTTACTAACTTCTTGAGATGAAACATGGATTATTGATTTTAGACCTCATTTTTAAAAATACAAGCATTAAAAACTATACATTTCTCCCAGGCTCTGTTTTAGCTGCATCCCACAGATTTTGATATGTTGTGATTTTGTTATCAGTTGGTTCAAAACATTTGAAAATTCCTTTTGTGATTTCTTTTTTAATCCATAAATTAATGACAAATGTGTTGATTACCCAGGTAAATTAGACTCTACTCATATATCTTTTGGCTATCTAATTTAGTTCTATTATGGTCAGAAGACCTACTCACTATGATTTCAGTACATCTAAATTTATCAAAACTTGTTTTATGGTCCAGTATATGGCCTATTTTAGTGATTTCTCTAAGTCAGTTAGAAAGAATGTTTATTCTTTGGTTGTTGGGTATAATGTTCTGTGATAAGGAGAAAGCATTCTGTAAATGTCAGTGGGTCAATGTGGCTTAGAGGTCTTGTATATTCTTACAGATTCCCTATTTAATCTATCAATTACTGAGCTGAGTGGACTCTTCCCACTGCAATTGAAGATTGTTCTATTTCTCCTTTAATTCTATCAGTTTGTGCTTCATGTATTTTAAAATGTGTTATTAGCTGCATATACATTTAGAAATTATATCATGCTGATGAGTTTAATCTTCTGCCCTTTCTCATACTGAAATGTCCCTCTTTATATTTGGCATATTCATTGTTCTGATGTTTATATTTTTTCTTATTAGAGCCATTCCAGCTCTCTCATGATTATTCTTTGCATGTTTTGTCTTTTTCTATCCTTTTAACCTATACATGTCTTTACATTTAAAGTAAGTTTTATTTAAAAAAAAAAAAAGCAAGTTTCTTGTTTACATTTATTTATTTTTTTTTAAAGATTTTATTTATTTATTTGAAAGACAGAGATCACAAGTAGGCAGAGAGAGAGGCAGAGGGAGAGGAAGGGAAGCAAGCTCCCTGCTGAGCAGAGAGCCCGATGCGGGACTCCATCCCAGGACCCTGGGATCATGACCTGAGCCGAAGGCAGAGGCTTTAACCCACTGAGCCACCCAGGCGCCCCTCTTGTTTACATTTAATATAAGTATTATATATATTATATGTAGATAGATATAGCATCTATTTGGGTCTTGTTTTTTTTTTTTAAATCCAGTTCAACAATCCCTACTTTTTAATTAGAGTATTCTATTTCGAGTATTCCATTTTATCTCCATTATTTACTTGTTGACTGTACCTCTTTTGTGTATGTGTGTGTTCTTGCTCTACATCTTGCCATATGCACTTTAACCTTAGCAGAAGCTACTTCAAATAATATTATACTACTTCAAGTTTAGTGTAAGAACCTTACCACAAGGGGCACCTGGGTGGCTCAGTCGGTTAAGCGTCCAACTCTTGATTTTGGCTCAGGTCATGATCTCAGTGTCCTGGGACTGAGCCCCACCTGGGGCTCTCCGTGGAGTCTGCTTGTCCCTCTCCCTGGCCCTTACCTGATGCCCCCACTCATGCATGCACATGCCCTCTCTCTCTTAAATAACTTATTTAAGTTATCTCTCTCTCTCTTAAATAACTAAAAACTTTTTTTTTAAAGATTTTATTTATTTATTTGACAGATCGCAAGTAGTCAGAGAGGCAGGCAGAGAGAGGAGGAAGCAGGCTCCCCGCTGAACAGAGAGCCCCATGCGGGACTCGATCCCAGGACCCCCGGGATCATGACCTGAGCCGAAAGCAGAGGCTTTAACCCACTGAGCCACCCAGGCGCCCCCTAAAAAAGAACCTTACCACAATATACTTCCGTTTCCCCCTTCTGTATTTTGTGCTTTCTTTGTCAAGATTTTAATTCTATATATATATTACATAATGCAAATTGTTTCTTTTGTTGTAAACAATCAACAGTCTTTTTTTTTTTTAAGATTTTATTTATTTATTCAGGAGACACAGAGAGAGATAGAGGGGCAGAGGCAGGGGGAGATGCAGGCCCCCTGCAGATCAGGTAGCCTGATGTGGGACTCATTCCCAGGACCCCGGGATCATGACCTGAGCCAAAGGCAGATGTGTTACCATCTGAGCCACTCAGGTGCCCAACAATCAACATTCTTAAAAGAAATTAAAATAAAATAAGGATCTGTTATAATTACCCTTATTTTTACCATTTATGAAGCTTGTCACTCCTTTGTGTAGATCCAAGAGTATTTGATATCATTTCCTTCAGCCTGAAGAATGTTATTCAACCTTTCTTGTAGTACAGGTCAGTGAAAAACAAATTAATTTAGCTTTATTTGTCTAGAAGTTTTGATTTTTTTCTTTATTTTTAAAGGCATTTTTTTAAAATATAAAATTCTAGATTGAGAGTCTTTTCCTTTCACCATTTTGAAAACTGTTTCACCATCTTCTGCCTTACACGGTTTCTAGTGAGCAGTCTGTGATAATTTTTTCTTTTTTTCTGGCTTCTTTAAAAGTGTTCTCTTTGGGGTGCCTGGGTGGCTCAGTTGGTTAAGTGTCTTACTTGTGAGTTCCGTTCAGGTCATGATCTCATGGGTCGTGGGATATGGAGCCCAATGTCAGGCTCCACGCTCAGCACAGGGTCTGCTTGTTCTTCTCCCCTTGCTCCTCCCCCTGCTATTTCCCTCTCTCTCTCAAATAAATAAATAAAATCTTAAAAAAATGAAAGAAAGAAACATTGGCTCATTTTCCTCCTGGTTAAGGGTCATATTTTTACCTTCTTCACTTGTCCAGTGATTTTTGACTGTGATGTTGAATATTGGAGTTTTGTTGTATTCTTTTGATGAATATTAAATTTGCTTGGCAGGCAATTTTGTTACTTGAGGATCAGCTTAATTATTTCAAGACCTATTTTAAAGCTTTGTTCAGGGACACCAGGGTGGCTCAGTTGGTTAGGTGTGCTTTCAGTGCAGGTCATGCTCCAGGGGTCCTGGTATCAAGGCCTGAATTGAGCTCCTTGCTTAATAGGGAGCCTGCTTCTTCTCCCTCTGCCACTTCCCCTGCTTGTGCACGCTCTCTCGCTCTGACAAATAAATAAATAAAATCTTTTTTAAAAAGATAAATCTTTGTTCAGGCAGATCTAAAGTAGCTTTTGTTCTGGAGCGCTGGAGTAGCTCAGTCTGACTCTTGTTTTCGGCTCAGGTCATGATCTCAGGACTGTGGGATCAAGGACTGTCTGCTTGGGGAATGTCTCCCTCTTCCTCTCCCCTCACTTGTGCTCTCTCTCTCTCCCAAATAAGTAAATAAATAAATATTTTTTTAAAAAAGTAGCTTTTACTCTAAATGCTTATTTAGCCCTTCTACAAGACATAACACTTCTTGGTTCTCTATCGAATGCCTCAGGTTTTTTATGTTTTCTTCACATGGTTAGGAGGTGATAGTGTCTCTGAGCCCTGTTTGAGCTGCAGGATTGTTTCGCTCATAGCTCCCAGGTTGTGTCCTTTGCTCAGAACATGTAGTGTCACCTTAGATCATTTCATATTACTGTTCTGTCAAATAATAAGGGAATCCCCATGCAAATTTTGGATCTCTTTCTCTGCATCGCTCCCTCCCCTTTGATATTCGGCTCCTACCAACAATTCTGCCATCCCAGCCTCCCCAAGTCCTTATCTCTGGCTCCTCAACTCAGTGACATCGTCTAGCAATGTTTGGGTTTCTGGAGACTATAAATTGTAGGTCAAAATGTCAGAGTGTTGGCTCCCTCTGAGGGTTGTTACGGAGAATCTTTTCCATGCCTCTCCCCTAGTTTCTGCTGGTTTTCTGGAGACCTTTGGCATTCCTTGGCTTCTGCTGCACCACCCCAATCTCTGCATTCCCCCTGTGGGTATGTCTGTCTCCAAATTTCCCCTTTCTAAGGCCATCAGTCATATTGGATTAGGGACCCACCCTACTTCAGTATGATCTCATCCTAACTAATTATATCTGCAATCAGCCTATTTCCAAATAAGGTCACTGTTCTGAGGTACTGAGGATTAGAACTTTGGCATATGAATTGTGGGGGGCACAATTCGACCCATAACAATAATTAAGGTGCTTCTGGCAAAATCTGTGAGATGGAAAGGGAAAGGAAGAGAGAGGGGAAAGTGGAAAAAATCTACTATCTTGGTCTTACAGAACAAGAAGGGAGCTGTAAGATACTGACAAAAGCTTATGAAACACGGAATAGGAGTTCTGGTTTATTATTTAAAAGTTATAAAGGGGGGGGCATCTGGCTAGCTCAGCCAGTAGAGCATGCAACTCTTGATCTCAGGGTCATGAGTTCATGCCCCACATTGGTCTTGGAGCCTATGGACCCAATAGATAGATAATAGAAAGAGATAGATAGATAGATAATAGAAAGATAAAAGTTATAAAGGTAAACAATATCACAGTTATCACATAGCTATTTATGGGAGCAAAGCAGGTAACATAGATGAGAACTAGGGCTCATGTATTGGTGCAAGTGTTTGCCTCATAGATGTGATGAGAATTTTGATGTACTCGTATGTGCTTGCCCCACTACTAGGTGCTTGCCCCACTTGGAGAGTTCAGCCACTGGACCAGCTTTGGTCAGTTCTTAGGACAGGCTCATATATGCCATATATTGGATTCATGCCTCTCTAGCCCCATCCCTACCACATTCATCCTTCTAGGACATCAAAATGTGATCTAACTTGGAAATAGTGACTTTGCAGATATAACTAGTTAAGGTGAAGCAGGATCAGGATGGGCCCTAAATCCAATGGCTGGTATCCTCACAAGAAGGGGAGATTTGGACAAGGAGACCCAGACCCGGAGAGAGGACAGCCACACAAAGACTCAGGCAGAAATTTGATAACACCTACCAGCCAAGGAAATGGGTTTGTTGGCAACCACCAGAAGCTGGGAAGCATCAAAGAAGGATTCTTTCCTAGAGCTTTCAGAGAGATTATGGCCCATGCAACACCCTGATTCCAGACTTCAAGCTTCCAGAATGGTGAGAGAATAAATTTCTGTTGTTTTAAGCACCTAGTTTGTGATGCTTTGATACAAACGTCCTAGGAAACTAAAACATACCCCATCTGACTTTTTGTGAGAAGCTAAACATTTGGACTTTTAAAAAAGATTTTATTTATTGGACAGACAGAGAGCACAAACAGGGGAAGCTGCAGAGGGAGAAGCAGACTCCCTGCTGAGCAGGGAGCCTGATGCTGGGCTCAATCCCAGGACCCTGGGATCAGGACCTGAGCGGAAACCAAGAGTTGGCCGCTCAACTGACTGAGCCACCCAGGTGCCCCATTCAGATTTCATTTTTGAATCACCTAAGAAAACCCTTGGAGGTACCATCTGTGTTTTATGGAGGTGTTTTGTGCCCTTCAAAGAGGGAGTATAGATCCCTAGTTATACAACAAACAAAAACAAGTTATCCAAAAACAAAACAATGACTAATGATTTCAAACGACCAAAGGAGCCAAACCATAGCGACTGCACAAGGGGAAAATCATCTCTAGAACAATACCCAGCTTGTCTTGAAATTCTTGTTTCTATAAAAACCTATGAACATATTCTCAGTATAGATTTACATGAAGTTCACAAATTGAATTTATAGAGTTAGGTAGTTATTTGAGATCTCTGAGTTGCTTCTAAGAACAACATTAGAAAATTAAAATTATATTATACATGAGAAACAGGTGTATTATATGTCACTTTCTTCCCTCTGAAACACTGCAGGAAAACTGGGCCAATAAGCCAGAATACGTCCCTCAATCTGTTCATAGTAGTCCCAAAGGTCCTTACACAAAGGCAAATCTGCTTAAGCCTTCCCCCAGCCTAAATCCTCTACTGAATCTCCATTGCCTCCATGACAGTTAAGGTCTTTCAGGACCTGACCTTTGCTCTGCCTTTCTGGCCTCATCTCTAAGCTCTTCACCCAGTCCTAACAGTGGGGGTTGCTGGTCCTTGGATCTGAGCTCCTGGGCATGCATAGTTCCTTCCCTCTCAATCCTCTTTCCTATGCCTAACTCCTACTTATCCATGAAAGTCCAAGTTAGGTCTGCCCCCTCCTCCAAGAAGAGGCCTTCTTCATCCCTCCACAGCTGGGTTGTATGCTATCCTGGGCATTTCCGTAGGATCTTACTGGATAATTCATCATAGCTTGGTGTGTTCACCCCCTCTCTCCTGACCTTAATTTCACTAGTGGACTTGTCACCTTATGACCATAACAGTTGAGCTTAATGAGGAAGTTTCTTCTTTTGTTTCTAAACAATGGCTTTAGTTCTTAGCTCATGTACAAAAACAGACAGATCTCAAGCCAGATGAATAATTCAACCCCTGCCTGTCCTGCCGGATCTGACCCTCAGATCCCTTCACTTCCAGTTGTCCTCTTCCCACTCCCCACGGGAGGTGTCCCAGTTTAATACCAGAATTATAAAAATTCAAAGAGAAAAAAACAATAGTCAAAAAAGAAAAAGAAAGAGGACTGTTTTCTCATAGTATAATGCATTCCTAATCAATCACCTAACTTTCCTTTTCAATGATTTGAATATAAGTATCCTAGAGGCTTGAATCATGTCCTATTGTGAGCATATTGTATTAAATGGGACGCAATTACTAAATATTTGCTGCTGATGACGATCTTTCAAACGACCTGATTTCCATCAATCTCTGGACTTACTAGCAGAAACATTCCATGAGGAGTGGTTTTCAATTTTTTTTGTTTTTGTTTTTGTTTTCCACAAAATTTTAATGGAGAATGAAAGGGTTCATGAAAGTTAAACAGCTTATGGGGCACCTGGGTGGCTCAGTGGGTTAAGCCTCTGCCTTTGGCTCAGGTCATGATCCCAGGATCCTGGGATCCAGCCCCGCATCAGGCTGTCTGCTCAACGGGGAGCCTGCTTCTCCCTCTCTCTCTGCCTGCCTCTCTGCCTACTTATGATCACTCTCTCTCTGTCAAATAAATAAATAAAATCTTTTGTATTAATTATTTTTATTAACATATAAGGTATTATTTGCCCAGGGGTACAGGTCTGTGAATCATCAGTCTTACACACTTCACAGCACTCACCATAGCACACACCCTCCCCAATGTCCATAACCCAACCACCCTCTCCCTACCCTCCTCCCCCCAGCAACCCTCTGTTTTGTGAGATTAAGAATTTTTTATGGTTTGTCTCCCTCCCAATCCCATCCTGTCTCATTTTTTCCTTCCCTGCCCCTCCACCTCCCTACTCTGCCTCTCAAATTGCTCATATCAGGGAGATCATATGATAATTGTCTTTCTCTGGTTGACTTATTTCGCTCAGCATAATACCCTTTAGTTCCATCCACATCATTGCAAATGGCAAGACTTAAATAAATAAAATCTTAAAAAAAAAGTTAAACAATTTGCCCCATTTTACAAAAAAAGTATACAACAGATGATAAGAATCTATCAGTTTAGATCCAGGTAGAACCAGAAATTCTGCAGGATTTTTTTTTTCCTGATGATTTTTTGGTATTTGCTCTGAAAATAAGCCAGATGTATGCAGGTCTTTGATTTACACACAGTTCTCCAAAAACAAAAGAAAACTCAAACTGCCCATCTTTCAGAAAAGGCATAACTGGCCTAAACCTGAGAAAATTTTTCAGTCCTACACCATCGACTTTCCTCAAAAGTGCTCTCCAAACATTTCCTGCTTCGTTCTCTTTTCCTGCAGAGTCACATCAGAGTCCAAAGAGAAATTTTATATCGTTGGTAAAAGTTAACTGTCATTTTTGCACGTTGCTTAACCCAACAGTGCCATGAACAGCTACCGCGCATAAGCACCCTGCTAAGAACATTCGCAGACAATCGCTCATTCATTTTTCAGAACACTCCTGGGATGTAGGGATTCTTATTCTTATTCTTATTATCACTACTTCTCAAATGTAGAAATGTGAGATCAAAGAAACGATGCCCCTTTCTCAACGTCACACACCCAGCAAGGAGCACAACCTTCAGTGACATTTGTAAATGCTGGGTAAAGGAGAGGAGATGAAATGAGAATTAGACCAGAGAGGACAAATAATTCTGAAACATTTTTTCACAGCTGTGTGTGAAATGACAGCCTGCTGATGCCTCGTGAGATAATGTGAAGTCAAAGCCCATGTGTTTTTATCCCTTGACCACCAACAGGGAAAGACAAATAGATAATTACTGTGGAAAGCCCAGGACTGATTTTTGTTTTGTTTTGTTTTGTTTTAATCAAGTCCTTTTTGCTATCAGGATTGATGACAAAGATTTGTTGAGCCCTACTTCCATCTCTTTCAGCAGAAGGTTGACCTGAATTTTGCTTCTATAGCATTCCACTGTCCCACCATATGGCATCATTGAGACTCCTCTATCATGAGAAACAGCCTTGGGGATACTTATGTGGGTCTCCACCTCCGTAGTAACCCCGCCCCCCGCCCCCCCAGCCCCCATCTAGCTCCCCACAAAGCTGATTGGTTATCATCGTATCTCAACCTAGTGACTATCATTGTAACTTTTGGCTCTGCTACCCCGTTCTGGTGTAGGGCAAGGGGAGTAAGTTTGGAGACGCAGAATCCTCATTTGTCTTTCTCATGATGAGGAGCCCCTAGGTGTCCAGGATGCCTGACTCGGTCAGATATTTGGATGGCCTTCTCATCCCTTCCAGCAATAGCTTCTCAGGGCAGGAACATGAGTTGACAGGTGCCAGCTTCTGCTTCCCTCGGCTTATGAAGTCGGTACAAAGTACAGACATCTTCAGTTATGAAAGGGCTCCTCTCTGCTGGGTGCCTCAGCCTGCGGGTGCAGGACTCTTTAAAGGCTCTGATGAGCTCCGTCTCAGTAAAGTCGCTCCCGTATCGCTTATCTCAGAGAGTTTGAAGGCTGGAAAGCAGCAGCCCTATTTATTTTGACTTCGCTCTGGATTTACACGAAGTGCAAAGAAATGAAACCCTTTGCAGCTTGTTGTCATTACTGCCTTTTACCCAGAGCAGTCTGAGGACTTTTTCTATTTTCTTTCTTTTTCTTTTCTTTTCTTTTTTGCATACCTTTCCTCTGGTTTGCTTTTCTTTGGAACTAAGGTCTGCAAGAGGTTCGCTGCAGTGGGAGCTGTGCGACTGAGGCTCTGGCCATCTGAGAGGCAGCTGGGTCCCAGGGATCAGCGGTCACGACAGCCGAGCCTGTCACATGGCAGGAGGAAACATGAAGGTAGGTCTTGACAAGTCAGAGAGCGTGTGATCTCACGGATGCCTGCTCCCCTGCTGTGCTCACCTGACAAATGAGAGAGGCTCCCCTGAAAACTGCTTGGAACACTGAGTCTTCTACTTGACGTTACAACAGATCGCTGCAGTGCAACAGAAAGAAATGAATTCAAAACAAATGCTTTCTGGAGTCCTTCTAAAACGATACAGGCAAACTGCTTCAAGGCATATTTTACTTCATTAAAATCAACATTTTACTGTTACCATATCTGTACCTGTGTATAGCTTTTAACTCACTTTCATGCTGGAATCTTTCTCTTGAAGAGTTTTGAAATCCAGTCCCTTGACGAAATCTCAAGGGGAAATGGAATATCGTGGCAGGAGTAAGGCTGAGTCAGACGCACTCTGATTCTGCATTAATCAGTATTTTCATCTACTCTCTCTCACCCTCCATTTTCATTCTTGCAATATGACAAGAATGACAGCTTCCTCACCTACTGTTACAAAGTTCTTGTGATGATACTGGGTGACATGTATGAACAATGGGAGCCAGCGTGGGACGTAAGTTACAATGTTACCCATTGTGTAGAGGAGAGTACTAAGGTTCGAAGTGCCAGGTGACATTCCTAAGGCCCCTTACAAGATCCCAAACTGACTTTATGCGCCACCCCAGACCTCAGGTCAGGCTCTCTCTGACCCCGGACCCCAGCCTTGGCCTCTTGCTCAATGGGCTCTCCCCATCCAACATCTCAGCTGACTCAGACTCCCCCAGGCTGAGGGGCTGGCTTTAGCCTGACCTCCCTTATACTGGCTCATGCAGCAGCAGTAGCTTCAGCACCCAGGTCCAAATGGACCCACCGACTGGCTCCTCCCGCCATCGCAGATTAGATGAAGCTGGGCGCCATTTTCCCCACCCAACTCATAGCAGGAGATGGCAAGGGGCCAGTAGAGGAGTGCATTTCCCTTCTTCCCCAGAATGGGCTGTCCCCACATTCGACAGTGCTGCATGGCACCACCAGAGACGTCCCATGTGGCCAAGCCACCAGTGTGTTTGTTGGTGAAGCTGTGACAGCTCAGTTATCCACCACATTTGGGTGCGTTCCCCCCCTTCCCTTTTTCTTTCCATCACTCTTTGTTGCCCTAGGATTGCACCCCTCCAATGAAGCAGTTGCTATGATCCTATTCTAGACCTGTACTGTCCAATTCACCAGCCACTAACCTCATGTGGCTATTTAAGTAAGTCAATTAAAATTAAATAAAATTTTAAAACTCAGGGTCTCTATCATGCTGGTCACATTTTGGGTGCGGGATAGATAGAATATTTCCATCATTGCAGAATATTCCACTGAAGTATAACCAATAGTTCACACAGAATTTCTATTTTGAGCAGTTCCTTCCCCTGACAGACACCTTCTATCTTTCCAACTTGGTCTAATAACCTCACTTAATTACCCTGTGACCTACATTTGGACCCATAGATATGGGTCCTGCATTCTCTCACTGCTCTCCTCCCTTTTGTGTGTCCTCACCAACCCCCTTACCATGCTTTTTTTTTTTTTTAAGATTTTATTGATTTATTTGAGAGAGAGAGCACAAGCACAAGAGGGAGGAGGGAAAAGCAGACTCCCCACTGAGTCAGGAGCCCCACGATGGGCTTGGTCCCAGAACCCTGGGACCATGACCTGAGCCGAAGGCAGACGCTAAATAGACTGAGCCACCCAGGTGCCCCAGTACCCCCCTCACACCCTGCTTAAATGTCATGACATCCCTTTCCTATAATCTCCTGATGCAGGATATCTTTTATTTGCCCCTCTAGATCCAGACATAGATGGTCTACAGTCTTCAATGTACCCCTCGTTCTCTGGATTCCACTGGAGATCAAAGGGAGGGATGTCTGCATCCCTCTTTGGAAGGACTCAGCTCAGGAAAGGCCTTCAACTCTTCTCCATTTCACAAAAAAACAAACAAAGAAACAAACAACTATGACCCAAACTTCCCATCACAAACTGGGTGTTATATATTCCATCAAACGTCAATATAAGGGATGCCTGGGTGGCTCAGTTGGTTAAGCAGCTGCCTTCGGCTCAGGTCATGATCCCAGCATCCTGAGCCCGAGTCCCACATCGGGCTCCTTGCTCGGCGGGGAGCCTGCTTCTCCCTCTGCCTCTGCCTGCCATTCTGTCTGCCTGTGCTCACGCTCTCTCTCCCTCTCTCTCTCTGATAAATAAATAAAATCTTAAAAAACAAACAAACAAACAAAAAACATAAGACAATATAAGACATGCGCAGCAGATCTCTTATAAAATAAAAGAGGTGTGCTCAGTCTGAGAAGTAGGTCTGGAAGACAAGTCACCTGTATAAGCAGGTGGCACAGACTCCCAAGTTATGGCTTTTGCTGCTTTGTTGCCTCTTTCTCAGCCTCCACCAGAGCCCTGTGAGCAGTTCCCTGTGGCCAGTTATTAGAGGAAAAAAAAAATAAGTTAGACTTATTGCTGGATCTACCTGTTGCACAATCATCGCTGGAAGTGGGTGGCTGCTACAAGGGTTGCCCAGAAAGACAATGGTAGAGGGGAGTCCCTAGAGGCCACATCTCACTGTCCATTTCTCATGGAAGAAGAGGCAGCCTGACCTGCAGAACTACATGATACCTGGATAGTAACTCTATCGGTCAGGGACTTGGAAAGATTGATTTTGGAACAACGGTGGCAAGATCTCAGTGCTTTTGCCAGCTCCACCAGTTTTTGGATTCTTGGGACACTTTATCCACCACCATCAAATCCCACACAGCAATTGCATAAGACTAGGCAGGGCATTTTATGGCAAAAGAAGTGGAGCAATGGGCTCACTGTCTATGAACTTCGCTGTCTTGCCACATGCCACATGACATGGCAGCAGCTGGTGTGACAGAACAGTGGAATGACCTGCTGGAGGCTGCGTCCTGACACTGGCTGGGAGACATCACCCTGTGAGGTTGGGCTGCTGACCAATGAACTAAGGTATACTTTTAACCAGTAACTAATATACGGTGTCTTCTTTTTTCCTAACCAGAATACACAGGCCTGGGAACCAAGGGTTGGAGCTGGAAGTGGTCTCTCTCATTATTGAAAAATATTTGCTCTTTGTCACTGTGATCTTGGTCTCTGGGGGGTTAAAGATCCTGGTGCCCAAGGGAGCAAATCAAAGAATGGGGCTATTGTGCTGACCAGGGTCAGTGATCCTGATGAGCAAAGAGAAATTGGGTTGCTGCTCCATGAGGATGTCAGAGAATGCTGTGAATGTCACAGAGGATTTGCCAGGTGCCTCCTAGTACTCAGTTGTCCAATTGTCCTTATCAAGGGGAAGTGGTAGCCACAGAATAAAACCAGAACACGAAGGACTCAAATCCCATAAGAATGAAGGTTTGAGTCCCTCCTGCCAGCAAAAGAACTCCATCCAGCTCAGGCACTCTCAGAGGATAAGAGAAACATGAAGTGAATGTGAAAGAGGACAGACACAATCACCACCTACTTAGACCTCATGTCCAGTCACAGAAGCAGGGATGGTAATAGTTACATTTCATATTAATTTGTTATTTTCCACACTCTTGTCCTAACCATATGATATGAAAAACACTGGTGTTAGCCAATATTTCAGGTTTCAGATGGAACCATGACTGAACAGACATTTTCCCAAAACATAGAATTTGAAGGACTTTGAGTATCTCCTGTAACAGAAAGACAGATTTTTACCTGGGCTAAGAGCAAGAGTTAATGTTGAAGGGGGAAGGGGCTGGACCCTGCTCAGTATATTTTGTTCACCTCTCCAGATCCAGTCTCCATTCTCCTCTCCCCTGCTCTGTGCTCTAAGAAGCCTCTTATGGAAACCTCTGTGGAAAATGTGGAAGGCTCCCTTATCTTCTGTTCCTAAGTTCAAATTATGAGGAATACCTACAGGGAGACTAGAGGGAGGGAGAAGAGTGAAGCTGAAATGTTTATTTCCAGGCTCCCTCTCTCAGGGGTCTCTCAGGGGGTTGCTGCCTGGGGGCTGTATTAGTTAACTATCAAAAAACTGACTGACTGGAGTATCTGGGTGGCTCGGTCAGTTAAGCATCTGCCTTCACCTCAGGTCATGATTCCAGCATACTGGGGGTGAGCCCCATATCAGGCTGCTCAGCAGGGAGTCTGCTTCTTACTCTTCCTCAAGTAAATATTTTATTAAAAAAAAAAAAAAAAACCTGACTGGGGCGCCTGGGTGGCTCAGTGGGTTAAAGCCTCTGCTTTCAGCTCCAGTCATGATCCCAGGGTCCTGGGATGGAGCCCCACATTGGGTTCTCCACTCAGCAGGGAGCCTGCTTCCCCACCCCCCACCCCCCCACCCCTGCCCTCTGCCTGCCTCTCTGCCTACTTGTGCTCTCTATCAAATAAATAAATAACCTGCTCTGTTTCTGATCTGGGCTGGTTTACCCCTCCTTAGGCAACCTGGTGGTACCCCGCCCTGGGAGGTCACCATATTGATGCCCATCTTAGTGCGGCCACCCGATCAGCATAGCGCACTACAGCCCAGAACTCCTGGGCTGAAGCGATCCTCCTGCCTCAGCCTCCCAAGTAGCTGGGACTACAGGAGCGTGCCACCGTGCCTGGCAAATAAATAAATAAAATCTTAAAAAACAAAACAAAACAAAACACCTGACTGACTTAGGTGATCCTTGGTGGCTCCATCAGTGTAGAGTCAGACTCTTGGTTTCACCTCAGGTCATGATCTCAGTGTGGTGAGATTGAGCCCCGCATTGGACTGCACTCAGTGGGGAGTCAGCTTGAGATTCTCTCCCTTCTCCCCAGTCACGCTCTCTCTCTCTCAAAAAAATAAATAAATGCTTAAAAAAACCACAACTGCTGACACAGAACCATCACCATTTTATTGTTTCCCATGATTCTGTGAACTAACCAAATTTCCACTGAATGATTCTTCCACTGGTCTCACAAGTTGTCTCTCACAAAGCTGCAGTCACATGGTGGTTGGAATGCTCAATATGTCTTTGCTCTCATGTCAGGTGGGGACAGCAGGAAGGTTAGGCTCAGCTGGGGTTCTGAGAAGGTAAGACTTTTCTCTCTCCCCAAGCAGTCATGAGCCCCTTTCTCTCTGGCTCACTATAAGCTCTTTCCCCGTGGTCTCTCCAGCAGAGTAGCTGCACCTGGTGACTCAAGACTCCCAAAATTGCAAGGACAAAAGCTAACAGGCTTTCCCAAGTTTCAAGGCCTGGAACTGGCAGAGGGTCACTTCCATCATCTTTTGAGTAGTTCCTTTATTAAGCCAATCTAAAATAATCCCAATTTGCTGTGTCATCTGTTTCTCATTGGGACCTGGGAAGTTCCTACTTCACACAACTCTGTACTCTGTCCATGCCTGCACCAGGTAGAACTGAGCTGCCTTGGTGAAAATCAATTGACCGTACATGTACAGCTCTATTTCTGAAGTCTCCATTCTGTTCCAATGATCGATATGTCTACCCCTACACCCCTACCACATGGTCTTCCCTCTTGAAGCTTGGTACTAAGTACTGAAGTCAGCTAGTATAAGTCCTCCAATTTTGTTCTCTTTTTCAAACATGTTTTGAATATTCTATATTGTATGCATTTCTGGATAAATTGTAGAATCATCTTGGCACTTTCTGCAGAAGAGCTTATTGGGATTTTTATCAGAATTGCATTGAATCTATAGATCAATTTGGCAACAAATTACACTTAACAAAATTGAGTGCTACAGTTCATGAGCATGGAACACTTTTTTTGTAAGTTGCATACTTCATGAGTCTTGATCGCTTAATTTTTCAGTGTGTATTTCCCAAGAATAAGAAAATTCTCTTGTAGTTCCCTAATACCACTATCAGCTTCAGTAAATTTAATATAGATGCTTTTATCTTATCCGTTGTCTATATTCCAATTTTCCAAGTGACCCCACAATGTCCTTTATAACATTATTTCTTCTAGTACCGATTCCAGACCAGGATCACTATCCTATTAGCTGTCATGTGTCTTTAGTCTCCTTTAATCTGGAACTGTTCATCATTAGCTTTTGTCTTTTATGACACTGATATTTTTGGAGAATATACCCCCCTTTCTTCCCTTTCATAGTCCCTCTTTTTAAAGAATGTTATTTTAGTGTGAAACAACAGTACTGCGGAATTCCCATATCTAGTTTTTAAAGGACATTTTTGTAATAATTTTTACTTCTCAGAACAGAGAAGTCCACTTTAACAAATAATGTAGAGATCCCTTTTGTATAATAGAGTTGTTTCCTCTACTTACACATTGAACAGAATAAGCATTGCTGGTCGGATTACACAGATGTACATATTTTACACACAAGTATATGTGTACAGTGACAGAGACTGAAAGGGCTTCTTCACACCTAGTTCTTCTCTCCTTTCTAGGCATCAGGAGAAACTGTACTCCCTGGCTGTTCTTGCCAGTGAAATGTGAACGTAAGGTGGGGTGTGTCACTTCTGGATGAAGATGTTTAAGAGCTAGTGTGTTATCTCCATGTACACTTTTGCCTTTCATAGTGACCTTGGAAGCCCCTGATTGAGAAGGCAGCATTTCTACATAGAAGAAGCCTGGGTTCTTGACTCACCAGGTGGAAGACAGCTTTGGCTCATCTGCATCAATTTTTTTTTTAAGATTTTATTTATTCATTTGACAGAGAGAGATCACAAGTAAGCAGAGAGGCAGGCAGAGAGAGAGGAAGGGAAGCAGGCTCCCTGCTGAGCAGAGAGCCCAATGCGGGACTTGATCCCAGGACCCTGAGATCATAACCTGAGCCGAAGGCAGCGGCTTAACCCACTGAGCCACCCAGGCGCCCCCTGCATCAAATTTTGTACTGGTGAAAAACAAACTTTTTAATGTGTTCTAAGTCATTGAGATTTCAGGGTTTGTTGCTATATTCTATCCTATCCTATCCTAATATAATTATGTACCAGTTATTTGTGTTAGGAAAGAGAACTGAAGAATAGCTGATTCCTAAAATGTCCTTTTCAAGTTGCGTCACCCCCGTGTCAGGCAGTTAGGGAAAAGTCGATCTTCAACCATCAAAATCAATATATGAAAAGATCCTAGGGCTATAAGGAAAGGAAAAAATGGTTAAGTGTGAGACATCTTTCCTGCTTTGGAGATGTATCATGTTTTAAGTTGCAGATGTCAGAAAGTCTAAATCAAATTGGATTGAAAATAAGAAAATGCATTATTAAAAGTCTGCATCAGTAAAAGTCTCTACTAGGGTAAGGAGTGCTCCAGGATTGGTCAGGTCAACAGCTCTGTGTGCAGCCAAGGACCTGGATTCTTTCCATACTTCTCTTCAGAAGTCCTTGGTGTTGGCGGCATTCTCATGCTTGTCGTAAGACATCAGCAGCAATACTTGTTTCCACATTCTCACAAGATTGTCAGGTGGAATGGAGAAGACTTCTCTTATAGCTGCCCCTCTGGATTGAGGGAAGTTTCTCCAGAAGCCTCCTCCTGGACTTCTCTTTGTGTCTCATTGGCCAGAATGGAGTCTCAGGGTTGTTCATAACTCCTCATTGACAAGGTGCAGCGTGATTATATGTGGAAGACTAGGGTCTGTTCTTAGAACTGGGAGTATTGGGACCACAAGGAGGGGGATAGCCTTATAAACACCACCTGGGTGCTGTTAGGAAGGAAAGATCCTGGCTATAGTCTGGATGCAAGCTGACTGCGTGCCACACAGTAGGAAAGACCCAGGAGGCTCCTTTCTGGCCACCTCTAAGATGTGTTTATCAGTCATGAAGAAAACAGTTGGAGAATACCTGGTCATGTTTCTTCCCCCTTTATGGTGCTCAATTTTAGATTGTGCAAAGTGTATCTGATTAGGCCATTTTGTAGACTAACAGATGAATCAGAATGTGGAGGATTGTGTGTACTTATTTTGCGAACGACAGTGGAAATCAGATGACTATATCAGGCGGTATGTTTCGGTTCTAAATTCGAATGTATTTCGAAACATGACTTAAACCATTTAACAAGAAGGGAATTTATTATCTAATGTGGCAATTATAAACTGACCCTGATTCAGCTGTTCAATGATGCCTTCATTCCAGGCTGTGTTCCATCTCTCTGTACTGACTTCGTCTCCAGGTTCGTGGCGGGAAACTTTCCATGCTTCCCTACATCATACTCTTCTTTAATATATATATGTTTTGTAAGATTTTATTTATTTATTTGAGAGCAAGCGAGCAACAGAGATAGCAACAGAGAACACAAGAGGAGAGGGAGAAGCAGGCTCCCCACTGAGCAGGGAGGCTCGATCCCAGGACCCTGAGATCACAACCTGAGCCAAAGGCAGCCGCTTAACCAACTGAGCCATCCAGGTGCCCCTCCATATGTCAAATTCTGAAATGGCAATGTCCAGATGATGGGGGGCGGGCGAAGCGTCTGTTCCCACGGATGGAGGAACTTTTCTCAGAGCTCCTTCCATCCAGCAGGATTCTCCTCACATCTCACTAACTCAGTTTTGGTCACAAGCCCATCCGTGCAGCAAACACTAGCAAGGAGTATAGAATCTGACAATTGGTTTATGTTCATCACCTGGAGTCAAGTGGATGTTTGGAGCCAACTTTATAACTGGGACACTAAAGCCAAAATGAGGCATACAGTTTGTGTAGGAGACCAAAGAGGAGGACTAGAAACAGCACATGGTGAAGACCAAGTTTCCCGAGATAGTCTGGAAGTAGAAGAAAGATGTCACTTGTCTCCTTACCCTCTCAGGTTTGCAGAGGACTCTGGCCACAACCCTACAAGGAACAGGAGAAGACCACAATTTATCGCAGCTATGTTCCTAACAAAGTCACCTGGAGCAAGGATGCCATCCATCCAGACATTCATTCATTCAACATTTATTCAGCATGGGATAAATGCTAAGGATAAAAATTCATGAAATGGGGTCTCTTCCCTCAAGGATCACATACACTGGTGTTTAGAAGTGTTTTCACTTGTTAGACTGTTCTAACAACTATTAACAGGTGTTGAACTGGGTCCCATGGCAGAGATAATGAGGTGAGGGGGGAGGAATTCACAGGCTAGAACCACAGGTGCCTGAGCTAAATACTGAACATGAGTAAGACTCTGCCAGACAAACGAGGGTAGGCTCGAGAGTTGGAGGCAAAGGGAACAGCATGTTGGAGACACTGGGGCACCGAGGATGTGGCGGGACAGTGGAACATGAAGACGTTCAGCATGTCTGGTGACTCAAGCTTGTCAGAGTTAAGATCGTTAAAGCAGGGCTGGCACCGAAAGGTCTCATAACCAGAAGACTGGGATCCTCAGGCAGTAAGGAGCCCCTGAGGGAGTTTAAGGAGGAGCGTGACCTAGTCCGGTTTGGGTCTTCCAGAAATTACTCTGGCCAGAGACTGCAGGGATGAAGCCCAAATCAAGCAAAAGGTTTCAGGAGGTGATTCCGTGGGTGGCAGAGTGGCATCCCACCAGATTAGGCAAGGCTGGGCAAACCTGGGTGTCAGGGGTCTGGATGACTGGACCACATCTCGTCTCAGAGACAGCAGCAACGACTCAGCCCAGGCTACGTGTAGCTATGGACCTAGGGGCGCCAGACTTGCCAGTTAAAAAATAAAAACAAAAAGCCCCAAAACCCTTTCTGTGAAATCTCCCAACATGTATACTTTGGTAACCACCATCAGCAGCAACAAGACTAAGCAGGTGAAAGAAACAATTGGTCAGCTGAAGTCTAATGGTATTTACCAGTTTGGGACCCTGGGACATGAAAACCTCAAGGGCCCTTTCAGCTCTAACCATATGTGATTCCGTAATATCCCAGGAGTGTTCGCGCTACATTGTCATTGGTCCTCCACGGTAAGTCATTCATGTGGATGACGGTCTTTGGTATTCTTGAAAAAGCCTACCCAGGGATCTCCAGGGTTAGTGTTCGCCCACTGATATTGTCATTCATTCATTCATTCATTCATTCAACAAGTGTTTGTATAGTGCTGATTATAGGCGAAGCATTGTTAAACTGAGATAGACAGATAAAAGAAAGAAATGGACCTGGGGGCTTGTGGAGGAGAAACTGGTCATTTCTCATGTGTTGCCTCCCCCAGCAGGTTTTAGAGCAGAGGAGTGGGTGGGTGTGCAACCCAGCCCAGGGGCTCAGTGCCCACCCTTTCTAAGGTGAGCAAACTTGTCTGTCGTGGGTCCCCTAGATACTGAGGATCCAACTGCTTCCTCTTCCACCTGAAAAAAAGACAAATGAAAATAAAGGAAAGAAAAATAAAATATAAAGAAAAAAATAAAATAAGGAAAGGAAAGGAAATTGCTGCTTAAAATGATTCCTGTGGTTGTTATAAGATGATGGTAGCAGGTAAAAGAAAAAAAAAGAATAAATATGGAAATGAAGGGCATAGAAAAATGTGTATTGGATGGTAGCTTTGTGTGGAATATGTAGAAGGTTCTAGAAGAAAGTACACATACAGAAACGGACATCTGAATTCTATCTCATTTCTGCCATCAACAGAAAAGTGTCGGGAGCCAGTACAGGAGGCCTACTCTAAGAGCTGTAAGGGACTGAATATGATTGGCTGTTCATTTAGGTCCACTCTCGCGGGAGGTGCATGAGCACTGCATTGTGATTGGGTAACACTGCCTGTATAAAAACGCATGCGCCGAGGGTAGAGAGAGAGAAGAAAAAAGCGATTAAAGAAGAAGGTTCGCCGCTACGTGAGTCTACGAGTCGTTCTTGCGGGCCGATAGCAACAAGAAAAGGAGCGTGAGAAGAAATGAAGTTTGAAACAAAGAAAGGTAAAATACTATGCTACTAAAGCAAAGGAAAATAACATTTGCCATTTTAAACTCATTTTAAACCATTTTCATGTAACTTTTTTAACAAAAATGACCATTTTATAAGAATCACAAAGGTTTAAAAAAATCATTAAGTCCCAATGGTGTTCGTATAATACAAAACAGTGTCAAAATCTTTAAAGGTTGTATTAGCATCAATTGGTCCAAAGGAGGTTATTTAGCGTGCATAAAGATTTGACTGTAAGGATGATTGCCATAACACAACTTTCAGAAACCGGAAAATAAGTCAATGACTTGCAATAGGGAATCAGTTAAAGATATGGCATAAATTGTCACTATCTAGTCATTAAGCAAGACTCATTTATTCTCATAGAACGCTGTCCCAGGGGGCGCATGTGTGGCTCAGTTGGTTAAGCATCTGCCTTTGGCTTGGGTGATGATTCCGGGGTCCTGGGATCGAGTCCCGTGTCAGGCTCCCTGCTGGCTGGCGAGCTTGCTTTTCCTTCTCCCTCTGCTGCTCCCCTTGCTTGTGCTCTCTAGCTCTCTCTATCAGATAAATAAATAGAATCAGAAATAAAGAATGAAAGAAAGAGAGAGGAAGGAAGGAAAGAAGGAAGGAAGAAAGGAAGCAAGCTGTCCCAAAGAAGCATATTTTGGCTTATCTATGAAAGAAACTTCTGACAGCTAGACTTGTGCATGGAGCCATCGGGGGCATTCCAGCCAGGCTCCCTGGAAAGAGTTGTGATGTGTCACACAGCTCTGTGGGCAATAGGATAGGGCTGGTCAGAGGGCAAGAGCTAGAAAGAACCGGAAGGATCATGTACCTTAGGGAAGTGGTTAGGCCCCAAGTGGTTAGTGACAGTAGGGACCATCAGAGAAATACCACAGTCTCAAATCAGCAGGGGTTGACCCACTTGATGTAATTTTAAACCCTCTTGTAGCCAAATTTGAAAAGGACAAATAAGCAACTGAAATTAGTTTTAATAATATATTTTATCCAAGCCAGTAATCCAGGATATCATTGTTGCAACATGCAATCAGTATATATGTATGAGATATTTTACATTCTTGCAAGGTCTTCAGAATCTGGTGTGCATTTCACAATTTCAAGCACATTCTGCTTTAAACACATTCCAAGGTCTCAATGGCCACATGTGGCTTGTGGCTACTGTGTTGCTCTAGCGTCTGAGATGTGGGCATCAGCGCTCGTGATCCGAGTGACCAGACTAGTAGGCTGTTTTGTTCTCTGCCTGTTTGGGTAGAACTGAACTGGTAGGCTGTTTTGTTCTCTGCCTCATTTGTAAGCCTTGCTGGGCAAGGAGGAACTTGGGTTAGAGGAGAAGTATAGCTGAAAACAGGTCCAAGGCTGACAGCTGCAGATGTCTAAGATAATATCCCCTGAGTGAGTACGTGCAGAAGAGACTGCTGTCCTGGGAAAGAAGCCCGGCTTTGTCCTTCCTGACGCCGAGTCCCTGAGCCTAGGGTGGGTGTCAGGCTCCTGTTTCTAACAGAAACAGCAGATGCTCAATGTCAAAGTATTCCTGTCTGTGTCAAGTGCACAAAGTCAGCGTCATACCTCCCAGGGACAGAAAGACAGACATAGACACAAATAGAGACCAAAGGTGCCTCAGCTGAGCCAAACTATCAAAACACCAGCCAGTTGTCTTGGGAGGTAGCTTTGCTTTGCTGAAATGTGCGTGGTTCTGCGTCCAGGTACATTTCAGATTATTTCTGTTTTTGTGACCTCTTCATCCCTGACACTTCACCATAACACACGACTTCAAGTTGCTCAGCCAAGCGTCTTGCTGCCACCTCAGACTCACGAGCATGATGAAGGGAACGAGGGGTCCAGGGGAGAGCAGGAGCATTTACTCTGACAGGAGCCAGGAGGTTCAGGCTTGTGCAGCCGGATGGGGCTCAGATCTAAGAAGGTCCAATCCTGTTGGCAGCAAGGTGGGAAGGTGGCAGCCAAAATGCGCACATTTGGTATGTGGACAGAGAACATCAGGACGATGAGTCACCAATCCATGAAGCAATTCCTAAACCTTGCCCAGTGATCACTTCGGGGTCTGGTTTAAAATGCTTCTTATCTCTACCTTCAGAGATTCTTTGTTTGTTTTTGTGTTTTTTGTTGTTGTTGTTTTGTTTTAGAGAGAGAACATGAGCCAGGGGGGCAGAGGGAAGAAGGAGAGAAAATCTCAAGCAGGCTCCGTGCTGACCGTGAATCCCCCTGTGGGGCTCGATGTCACAAACCTGAGATCAGGACCTGAGCTGAAAGCAAGAGTCGGACACGTCACTGACGGGGCCACCAGGCGCCTCTACCTGGGGAGAGTCTAAGGCAGCAAATCCGCAGCTGGACCCGAGGGGTCTGTTGTAGGCAGCAGCCCGGGAGACTCTGATGCGGTCGGTCCCTGGAGCAGTACTGGTGTCGCTCAACAATTCCAGGTCCAAGGAGCCGCATCTGGCTCCTGACACCACGATGCGAGGAAAGCTCTTAGGGCCCGAGAGGGCCATTCTGTGAGGAACAGGGAACTCAGACATTGGGTCAGGCGGACGCCTACTCAACATGTTGAGCCAGAGATGGAGTTGGGGGTAAGGGCGAAAGGACTCCAGAGACCCACGCTCTGAACCGCGCACGGCCGCGGCGAGGCTCCTCGCACACCCGCCCTCTTCCCGCGAGGCCGACCACCGGCTCTGGAACGCATGTTTCCCTAGGACAGGAGCCAACCCCAAAGGCTCGGCGGTTCCTCCACGTTACTTCATGAGTGCTTCTGCTCTAAGCAGCTTGCGGTCCATACTGCCAGAGTGGAATCCGGGAGGGTCATATCGTTAGCTGTCGAATTAATAATCCGGAGCCCAGTGCCACAGAGCTGGGTTCTTTGGAACCGAGGCTGCGGGGCGAGGGCGGCCTTACCGCGCGCGCGCCGCCAGAGGGCGCCAGAGGCTCCTTCGCCCGTAGAATTAGAATTTCTGTTCATTAAAGCCCGTTAGGCTTCGATTAAATCCAGTACTTGCCCAAAGCGACCGTCTCCACGGAAGTGGCCCTAAAGACGTCGGAGACGGAGCGGGGCCCCTTGAGGAGTCTCCCGCGGGCATGCAGTTCTGTGGAGTCATCAGTTTGATGTTAGCAACTGATGTGACTTCTCACCGAGGCTCCGGGTCTGTCTCGGCCGCGCACACGGCGTGTCACAGCCCCGACGGCCGGTCCGCAGGACGCACACCCGCGCCTACTCGCCGGCCCGGACCGCAGCAGCCCCGACCCGCGGCGGAGCGCGAACCCGCCCGCCTGCTGGCCGCCTCCTGCCAACTCCGAGCCCGGCTTGGAAGCCCCGGCTGTCGCGGCTGCTGACCTCGGAGAGCCCCTCCTCTGGGGTTCCCGCTTCCTCCAGGGAAACTGGGGCTCGCGGAGACACAGGGACCTGCCCGGGTTAGTCTTGCGGTCGAGGGGACACTTTTTTTTAACCCATGAACGGACACTGGGGTCCCCACCAGGAAGGGGTCTGGTCCGCTGATGTTCTAAATCCTCAACAAAGATAAAGAATCTGAGACCCGGGAAACAGGGTTCAAAGTGCAAACAGCTGGCCCGGCGGGCGGGGTGGGGGACGTGGAGCGGAGGGGTCGGCGGGGCGGAGCCCGCGGCTCGGAGCTGGAGTCTCCGGCAAAATTCCTGTGAGGTGCTGCCACCTTCTGTTCAACTAGGGAATTACACTCACTGTAAGGAGCTTTTTCCAATAAAATGGTATTTTGTGAGAGAGCTGGGACTTGCTAGATTTCTTTCTAATACTGTTTTCCTAACGCATTTGCTTGGTATTTTCAAGCTCCATGATCTTCACTAAATAAATACGAAAAGAAAAATACGAAGAGACGTGAAAATTTCACAACTAATTACTAAAATTAAATTTTAAAATGTCAATTTCTTCTAGACTCAGCCTTTACGAGTGTAAAGAGCTGTGGATCTGGCATATTTTATAATGGACATTTGCAGTATAATCACTGACTCACAAAACGTATTCTGAATTAAAATAATAGTAAACACTTGAGTATTTACTCTATGCCATAATCCATTTTTTATGTGGAGGAAGTATTTTGTGGATGAAATGCTTTATGGATACGGACAGTACCCATATTTCATGTGGATTAATTTATTTAATCCTCACCATAACTCCCCCCCAGTAGATGCCATTATTATCCTCATTTTACATAGAAAGGAACTGAGCATGGGATACTGAATGTCCCAAGGTCACACAACAGGTGGTGAGCTGGGAGTCCACCCCACTGAGTCTGACCTGGACCCTGTGATCTTAACAAAAAAGCCAGTGGTTCTCAGACTGTGGCCCCCAGACCAGCAGTGCCCTCATCATTACCTGGGAACTTGATAGAAATGAAAGTTCTCAGATCCCACTCCCGGGTTTCCTAATCAGAGGAATGAAAACCACCACAGTTTTAACCAGACTTCCAGGTGATTCTGCCACAGGCCAAAGTTTGACAACCAGGGATCCAGGCGATACTATCTCCAAATGTTAGAATATTTTACAAAAACAACTCTGGGCCTCGACCTACCCTAGAGAGCAGAATGATAGACACAGTGTAACTTTGCATAAGTATGGTATATTCAAAAGACACTGTCCTGGAATCAAGTAAAAATATTTTTTGAAGATAATGCTTATATAATTAAAAAAAAAAATGCTGCACTTAGCAAACTCTTCAAGAGCCCTGGTGACTCTAGGGGATTTTCTGTTTATCGTGACTGAGTTTTGACTTTGGGGAGAAAAGTCCAAGGACAGAGGTTGTGGGTGGTTCCCAAGAGAAGCGAAGGATCCGCGCAGGTGTTCAGACCAGCAGCCGGCAGCAGGGAATACGCCTTCGTTTTACAACAAACACAAAGTAAATACTAAAGAAAGGGAATTCCGTAGGCATTTTTTCTCCCTCAGCTTTTTGGACAGCCAGGTAAGATATGATGGGGTTTGCACGCTCCCCTTGCCCTGATCTGCTGGCTGACCTTGCTGCAGACAGTGGCTGGGCCCACTGCCCCTCTGCCCCCACGGAAGCCTCTTCTAGCTTCTGGCTCTTGGGGTGAGGAGTGCATATTTAGGGGAGACTATGTATTCCCAAATTTGAGAAACCAACTTAAGGTAGTGGATCCCAAAGCTGGCTTTATGTTAGAGCCTTCTGGGGGATTTCTGTAAAATACACATGCCAGGCTCTATCCCAGACCTACTAATTTAGAATTCCCACAAGTGAAGCCAGTTGCGCTCCAAGTGATCTGATGATTGGCCATTTTGAGAACCACTGATTGAGGAGCTCCTTTATTTCTCTCCGTCAATTAGTGCTTAAATGCATTCTACATTTTCCTGACAAACACGCATCCTGTGTTAGCCTGTGTTAGCCCCAGTGAAGGACCAATCACTTTCCTCTGAGTCAGCCCATTCTAGAGCAAACACTATTGTTTATTTTTTTCTTATATTGAGCTGAACTCCCTTTCCCTCAAATTTTACCTAAGGGTCAGTCTGATGATAAAGAGAACAGATTTAGATCAGAACTTGGAAAATAATTATTAAACAATAATATTTGTCTAGTAACCCTCTTAAGACACCCTGTCTTCTAAAAGGCTGGTAATTCTTGGACAGATTTTTTTGGACACAAAATCCCAGACTCAACATGCTATGTTCTATATGCTGGGACTGATTCTTATATGCTTTATTTAATCCTGATGATTCATAAACTCTGGTCTGGCTGGACTCGTGGGAAGTATGTGTTATTTTCTTTAGGAAATTTTGGGGGAAAATATTGGGAAAGTATATGTACAAGGATTATATTCAAGGAATGCAATTTGTTAAGGAAGGTAGTTTTTATATTTTTCTCATGATGAATCTTTCTGTTTGTTTCTTTGTTTGGATACTGTTAGTTTATTTTAAAGGAGAGCCATGAGAATAATTTATATGAAGAAGGATTTCACAACTTCAATGGACAGCTTCACTTGATGTCATTTCAGTGATTTATATTAGTCTACATACTTTCTGAGAATGTCGCATACTTTCTGAGGATTCTCCAAATAAGAAATAATCCTTTTCACCTAGGACTACTTTGGTGCCTCCATGTTCTGGGAAAAGAGCTTTATCTCCAATTTCCATGCTAACTGGTTGAATGTCTCCACTTTTTCCTTAAAGGCCTGACCCACCGGCTACTACTGTTGCTTTTCCTTGAGGTTTTACAGGAAATATAATACGTCCCCCGGTTACAATTTTGGCCGCACTGCTTTCAACTCAAACTCCGTCAAAGAGGGGAAGAAACTTTCTAAATGCCTGTTCTGCCCTGACTCCAGCCTCCACAGTTTACACTCTGCTCTCTGGAGCTGTCAGGTCAAGGAGACCTATAGTCTGACCCTTGGGCCACACAAACATTGGGGGGGGAAAGGGTCTCATGATGAGTCTTTTGATTTTATCTTCAAATTCTTGAAATTTTTCCAGTATTGTTTTCTTCCTGCTGTCCCTCATTCCTTCCGTCCCTTCCTTCCTGCTTTCCTGAGGCTTGCCAACATGTATTTAGTCTTTCTCCTATGGGGCCGGGGAGAGGCTGGCGGAGGAAAGCTGGTTTGGATTTGCTACAGCAACCTAGGAGTAAATAGACAGAGGAAAGGGTGGGGGCCATGAGCGGAGAAAGAAGAGACAGAAATGAGGGTCAGGGAGAGAGACATGCCAGGATGGAATCACCACATGGACACAGGGCACAGAGGAGGGGGAGGGAAAATTTACTCCCAAGATTTAGAGGCAAGGGAAGAGTGATTGGCAAGATCTAAAGGAGTAGATGCTGAGGAGAAGATCATACATTTGAACATACTGGTTTGAAGAACTGGTGGAGAGAGTTTAGTAGGCTTTTATAATGTGGTGCTGGAATTTAGGACCAAGGTTAGGACAGAAGAAAAAAGCCTTAAGCCAAAGTAATAAGCCTCAAAGAGATGGAAGGCGTCAGTGAGAAGGTTGGAGGAGTGTTGGTGGAGGCAGTATTTCTTAGAAATCCTAGAATTAAGAAGTGATCCCTATTTAATAATCCTTGTAATCTTTTTTTTTTTTAAAGATTTTATTTATTCATCTGACAGACAGAGATCACAAGTAGGCAGAGAGACAGGCAGAGAGAGAGGAAGGGAAGCAGGCTCCCTGCTGAGCAGAGAGCCCGATGTGGGGCTCAATCCCAGGACCCTGGGATCATGACCTGAGCTGAAGGCAGAGGCTTTAACCCACTGAGCCACCCAGGCGCCCCAATAATCCTTGTAATCTTAAAACAACAATGTGTCAGGGTCAAATTCCCGTTTGGTTGAAGTTTTCCTGATTTTCTACATAGATTTATCTTAGATTTTTACAATAAATTTTACTTTTCCTCAGGATTGGATTGATAAATTTTTACTTCCTTTAGGTGACCTGTTTTATTTTGTTTTGTTTTGTTTTTACTGTAGCCATTTTCTGTCCAAACTATGTAAGTTATTTAGTCCATCCTATAGCAAGTTGTCTTTATAACTCTTTTTTTTTAATTGTGGCAAAGTATACATAGATAAAATTTACCATCTTACCAACCGTTAAAAAACATAGTGAAATTGCAGTGGCATCAAGTTCATTCACATTATTGTGAGGCCACCATCATCATCCATCCTCAGAACCCTTTATCTTGCAAAACTGAAATTCGTACGTATTAAACACTAACTCCCTATTCTCCCCTCCCCTTGGCCCCTGGCAACCACCATTCTACTTTCTATGAACTTGAAGGCTTTAGGTACCTCATCTAAGTGGACTCACACAGTATTTGTCCTTCTGTGACTGGCTTACTTCACTCAACATCATGTCCTCCGGGTCCGTCTAGGTTGTAGTTGTGTCAGACCTTCCTTCTTTTTTTAAAGCTAAATAACATCCCATTGTATGGATATGACATATTGCATTCGTCCATTCATTGGTCGTTGGATACTTGAGTTGCTTTCACTTTCTGATATAAATGGGTATATAACTACGATGGCTGGGGTGTATACTCTTCAATTCCTCGATACATCTTCATTATTTGAGGGTATTTGCTGGGTTATATGTTAATTCTATGTTTGTGGATTTGGGGGGGTTGAGGGGTGGACCTCCATACTATTTTCTGTAGTGGATGCACCATTTTATATTCCCACCAACAGTGCACAAAAATTCCAATTCTCCACATCCTCACCAACACTTGTTATTTTGTTTACTTGTTTGCTTTTTAATAGTCGCCATCCTAATAGGTGTGAGGTGACATCTCATTGTAGTTTTGATGTACATTTCCCTAATGATTAGTGATGTTGAGCATCTTTTCATTTATCTGTTGGCCGTTCTTCCATGGAGAAATTTCTAGTCAAGTCCTTAGCTCATTTTCAAATCGGGTCATTTGCACTTTTGTTGTTGAGTTGTCCATGTAACTCTTGATGATAGTGTTTCTCTAAGTAATTTCCATCCTCCTCTTTTTTCTTTTAGCTTTTTTTGTATTTTGCCAGCAAAGCATGTAGCTTCTTGTGTAGTTTCAGTGTTTATTTAGGAATGTAAACAACTTAAAAAATAAAAATAGAAGAAAGTAGCTTCCACCTGGAATCTGGTGAATTATTACATATTTCACCAGCAAGTCTTATGAAAAAGAAATTTTTTGACTCACATAAGCCGAAAAGTATAGATGAAGAGCTGATTCACTAATTTAAAACTTAATGTAGGGCTCCAGCAAAGTCACCCGGACCCACGTCGTGGCTCTGCTTCCTCGGGTCTGTTCTATTCTGAGACAGCCTTTCCCAGTGTGGTTTTAAGATGGTTGCCAACAGCAACTCTTTTCTTTTTCCTCCTCTTCTTCTGCCACTTCTCCTCTCCCTCCTGCTCTTTTTCTCCAGTAAACTTTGTTTTGACATAATTAGATTTACAGAAGAGTTATGAAAATAGGAAAGAATCCCTTTATATCCTCTGTAAAGGAAAACTCGCTTCCTGTTGTCTCCTTTGGTCTCGACGCTACTCCCACACTTCACTCCTGACACCAAAGGTGTGCTAGTTTTACACACATTAAGCAATTCTGCAACACCGCCTGGGTGTCCTGCAAGTTAACTCAGTTCTGACACTGTCTAAATGGACATAGTGTCAGATCCCACAGTGAAGGGCTGTTTCCGTTTTCACGTGGCAATCACAATTCACATGTTTCTGACAAACTGGCTATAGGAAGGTTCCCATGACCCTCTTCTTAAGTTTGATTACCTTGTTAGAGTCACTCACAGAACTCAGAGAAACATTTATTTCCATTTACTGGTTTATTATAAAAGAACAGATGAATAGTTGGATGGAGAGGTACAGAGGGTAAGGTCTGGAAGCTGGAAGGGCCCCAAGGATAAGACATTCTGAGCCCATGGAACTGGGGTGCAAAACCATGGATGTTTTCACCAACCCTAAAGCTCATCAAACCTTGTTGTTCAAGAGTTTTTATGGACCTCAATCTTCAGCCCCTTCATCCTTCCAGAGGTTGGTGGGCATGGCTGAAATTTCCAACTCTCTAACTATTTGGTCTCTCTGGTGACCAGCTGCAACCTGAGGCTAGATTTGGGACCCAGCCTAAGTCATCTCATTAGCATGAAAGTGCTCAAGAGGGGCCTGTTGTGAATGACAAAATGCCGAGGGTTTTCAGGACTCTGTCCCAGGAACCATGCACAAAGACCAAATGTATCTGCTAGGACCCCTGGGTGACTCAGCCATTAAGTGTCTGCCTTCAGTTCAGGTCATGATCCCAGAGTCCTGGGATTGAGCCCCACATCAGGCTCCCTGCTCAGCCGGAAGCCTGCTTCTCCCTCTCCTACTCCCTCCTCCACTAGTGTTCACTCTCTTGCTGTGTCTCTCTCTGTCCAATAAATAAATAAAATCTTAAAAAAAAAAAAAAAAAAAGACCAAAGGGCATCTGGGTGGCTCAGTGGGTTAAGCCTCTGCCTTTGGCTCAGGTCATGATCCCAGAGTCCTGGGATTTTAAATCGGGTCATTTGCATTTTTGTTTAATGCAAATCAGGCTCTGTGCTCGGCGGGGAGCCTTCTTCCCCCCTCTCTGTCTCTACCTGCCTCTCTGCCTACTTGTGATTTCTGTCAGATAAATAAATAAAATCTTAAAAAAAAAAAAAGACTAAATGTATCTCTTATTACACCACACCCTTTAACCAGGTTTCTCCATTGCTAACTTTTCAGACCATTTGCTCTACCATTCTTTTTCTTGTCCCCTCCTTTAATGTATTATCCTTACATGTGTGAGAGTGTGTGTGTGTGTAATGTAATTCTTCCTGAACCATGGTGCGTGAGTTGCAGATGTGATGATGTTTTATGTCTAAATACTTTAGTGTATATCACCTGAAAAAAAGGATATCAACCACAATAGTTATCAAAATACAATGATCAGAGTCCAGATAATATGGTTGATATAGTGCCTGCTAATCCATACACCTTATTCCAATTTCACTAATTGTCTTAGTAAAAAATTTAAGATTTTATTTATTTATTTGAGGGAGAGAATTAAGTGGGGGGGTGGGGCAGAGGGAGAAGCAGACTCCCTGTGGAGCAGGGAGCTGGACTCAGGACTCAATCCCAGGACCCTGGAATCATGACCTGAACAGAAGGTAGATGCTTAACAAACTGAGCCACCTAAGAGCTCCCTGTTACAGACAAAGAAAACCGTAGATTAGAAGTCATGCTCTGTTGTCAGCCTCTTTGGATATTGCTGAATTCGCCTCTGTAAAGCTGTAACATTTTGCATTCTCCCCAGCAATGCATGATAGCAATAGCTCTACTCTTTTTTTTTTTTTAAGATTTTATTTATTTATTTGACAGACAGAGATCACAAGTAGGCAGAGAGGCAGAGAGAGAGAGAGGAGGAAGCAGGCTCCCTGCTGAGCAGAGAGCCCGATGCGGGACTCGATCCCAGGACCCCAAGATCATGATCCGAGCCGAAGGCAGTGGCTTAACCCACTGAGCCACCCAGGCGCCCCTCTTTTTTGTTTTTTTATTATTTAATTTCAATTAGCCAACAAATACATCATTAGTTTTGGATGCAGAGTTCGAGAATTCATCAGTTGTGTGTAGTACCCAGTGCTCATCACATCGCGTGCCCTCCTTCGTGCCCGTCATCCAGTCGTCCCATCCACCCAGCCCCCCTCCAGCAACCCTCAGTTTGTTTCCTACAGTTGAGTCTCTTACGGTTTGTCCCCTCTCTGATTTCCCATAAAATTTTCCCTCCCTTCCCCTATGATCTTCTGTCCTGTTTCTTATATTCCACATATGAGTGAAACCATATGATAATTATCTTTCTCTGCTTGACTTATTTTGCTCAGCATAATGCCCTCCAGTTCCATCTGTATTGATGTAAATGGTAAGCAATCATCCTTTCTGATGGCTGAGTAATATTCTATTGTGTATCTATCTGTATCTGTCTCTATCATCTATTATCTACCTATCTATTTATCTATCATCACATCTTTATCCATTCACATCTTTGGAGAAAGAATTCCCAGGTCTAGGTCACTCATCTTTTTTTTTTTTTTAAGATTTTATTTATTTGACAGAGAAATCACAAGTAGACAGAGGGGCAGGCAGAGAGAGAGAGGGAAGCAGGCTCCCTGCTGAGCAGAGAGCCCGATGCGGGACTCGATCCCAGGAGCCTGAGATCATGACCTGAGCCAAAGGCAGCGGCTTAACCCACTGAGCCACCCAGGTGCCCTCTCATCATTTTTTTTGAATTGAGTCTTTTATGCCCTGATTGGTCCAATTTGGGTCATGTGTTCTTTCCTGAATCAATTACTGTTGTCAGGGGAAATAGTGCTGATAGCTTAGCCTGGTTCACACACCACTCCCTGGGGGCAAAGGACTGGATTCAGGTTCATCTGCTGGCCGCAGACTTGGGGGAGGGCTGGTTTTCACAGCAGAACTGGAATACTATTTCTACAGAATAGAACTGGATGAAAGCAACAGAAACAACAACAAATATCCAATGCATTCTCCCCATAATGGGTGCCTGACAGTTACACATACCAAAACAATAAATGCCTACTATGTGTGGCAAAAGTGAGATTTACCAAAATCAGAACATACGTAGACCCTCACCTAATGTTTCATTTTTATGCAATAAATATTTTATTTTATTTATTTTTTTTAAAGATTGTATTTATTTATTTGACAGAGAGAGATCACAGTAGGAGAGAGGAAGGGAAGAGATCACAGAGAGAGGAAGGGAAGCAGGCCCCCTGCTGAGCAGAGAGCCCGATCCAGGACCCTGAGATCATGACCTGAGCCGAAGGCAGCGGCTTAACCAACTAAGCCACCCAGGCGCCCCTGCAATAAATATTTTAATACCCCTTCTTCTATTCGTAGCACCACTTACTCTGAAAGATATTTGGATCTGTCTAATTTTATTTTATTTTTCAATTAAACTAACTCTTAGAGCTCTAGGTAGCAGGAGGAAATTGCATATGTCTCCTACTTTTGCAAAGTATGTGCTAAAAAGGTAAAAGTATGTCCTTTGAAATAATTTCACTAAATGGTACTCAAGTAAATAAACGTAAGCTGAGTTTTTCCTTTTGTTGTTGCTCTAACCTATAGGTCTTTTGAGACTGTGATCTGTCTAAAAGAACTTGGCCTCTACTTTCCTCTCAGTTCCACAAACAAACCAACCAAAAAACTGTCATTGTTAGAATGTTTATTTTCCTGCCTTTTCAAATGACAGAGAGTTTTCATCTTGCACAGAAACTGGAGGGCTCTTGGTATAGGGTGATGATCTGTGGCTGTTCCTCACTTCTCCTCGTGTTTGTTTTTATTCAGATTATAGAGCTTCTAAGTGATCAAATGTCGCCATAACAGACCCTATGGCAGTTGTGTTCCCCTGGGGGCAGTTTCTTTACGCCCAGCGGTATTGACCTTCCCAGATGTATCTGTGCCAGGACAAAGGGATCTCTTGTTTTACATCCAAAGAGTATTTGGGAAAATCTTTTCTGAACCTAAATGCTTAGTGTACTTCGAAGAACACACATTTTATTCCTGTAGTCGTCAAACCTCAAAAAATCCTACCATTCCTTGATGTAGGAATGCATTCATTTTTCCTCTTATTTTCCACTCAGTAGAGTCCAGAAACACCTTTTTTAAAAAAGAATCCAATTTAAGTCAGTCTCTCTCCATTCTTAGCCAACAATTAGACAAATATTAAACAAAGGAAACCCAGTGATGGCCAAGCCTGTATCTTTCCCTTCATGTGGATCTGAAGGAGAGAAATACAGCGGTGTGTTTTAGAGAGGTGTTGGAGGCTGCAGCGAAGAGGCATGAGTCCTGGGAAATGGACGCAGGACACATGCGTCCTAAGAGGGCTGTGTAACCACAGCCAAGCCACAGATATTTTCTGGAGGTTAGACCATGATATCAAAAAAGCACCAAAAAAACCCCCAAAACTTCAGAATTTAATCAAAATCATAATTGTCCCCAAAGTGACAATGTGTGTCTTCCTGAAAAAAAAACACTCATAACTTTGAGATCTCATAATTCAGATAGTCCAGACAGATGTTGTTCGTATAAATTCTTCCCTAATATAATGACAAAATCTGTCCTATCAGATGGGTACGTTTATTCTATTTGAGAGGGACAGGGAGAGGCAGATTCCTGTGACCAAGCTCTCTTCACCCAACGCAAGGTCAATCCGAGGCCATTTCTATTATAATAAGGAAGACAAGCCTTAGGAAAAGAAAGGAAAGACAGATGACCCATTCCTTTAAAAACAACTGATGTGACTTCAGATTGAAGGGGCCTGGGCAGATCACTGGAGGCTCTTGTCTTGAGTGATGTTGGCTACTTTTCTGGAAAACCTCTTATCCCAAATTAAACAGCAATTATGTCTTGGAACCCATTTTAGGGGATCTATTTTCTGTAAAACTGGATTAAAATGGAAGACTTTTGAAATAAAAGAGAAACAGAATGGGACAAAATAGTCCCTGAAACCTCTTTAAAATAAAACAAGTGATCAAAATCAATTTCTAGACTTCCAGCGGGCAACTCTGGATAGTCCCATTATATATCAGAGGAACTGTTTTGATAAACAACCAACAGGTCTGAAGGCTTTGCCTCCAGGTTTTAATTAAAAAATTATCCCACAGTGTATGTTCATTATTTTTTAAGGTAAATAGTATCTCAGATTTTCCTTATGTTACCATCACTTAGTCTAGAAACTACACTTAACTGACCCCTGTCCCTCCAAAATTAAAATAATTTAACCACCAGGAAGTGTCCTGGGAGGGATTCTTATTAGAGAATATTTATTCATTCATTTAAATGTTAATTAGGAGCATTTGGGCATGCAGTTATTAACCAAAACAATGGCTCTGATCTCATGAAGCTGGATTCTAATGGAGAGAGACCTGTAAGAAACAAATACATATGTGACCTCAGCTAAAGATGAGTGCTACCAAGAAAAATAAAACATCATATGGGTGCAAAGAGCAAATGGGGGGGCATGCATTCCATTTAGGTAGGGGGGGTCCACGAAGACTTCTCTGATAAGGTGACATTCGAGTGGAGACCTGAATAAAGGGTGGGAGGGAAATGGGAGGTCATCTAGAACAAGAGTTGGCAAATTTTTTCTGTGAGGGGACAGACAGCAAATATTATTGGTTCTGCAGGTCATCCGGTCTCTGCTGCAACTGTTTGACTCCACCCCAGGGGCAAGAAAGCATAAATGAGTGGATGAGGCTATGTCCCGCCAATCCCACACGTACAGACAGTAAAATTTAAATTTCATGTGCTTTTCATGAGTCACAAAATATTATTTTTCTTTTGTCTTTTCTAATCATTTTAAAATGTAAAAAACATTCTTGTCTCAGAGGCTATACACAAGTAAGTTGTGGGCTATGTTTGCTGACCTCTGATCTGTGACCCCTGATCTCCAGTAAACATTCCGAGAGATGGAAGCATCGGGACTGGAAGCAGGAGCATGCACAACTTGATAATCGAAAGCAAAGGACAGTTCCATCCAGAGACCTCAATCAGTAGTCATCATGGGAGAGAGCCCCCTATACTCATTTCTAATTATTTTTACCTGGATATGTCAAGCTTCTAACTATTAGGTATCTTTAGGACCAAGATGTGTTCTGTTGGTCTCCCTTCGGAAGAAAGATCTCACATTTCAGAGGGATGGATGGATTTGGAGAAATTTCTCAGAGGCAGCAGGTTTTGAACTGGTTTGGCTTTGAACAATGAGCAATGTTTTAACAGACAGGCCTGCACAGGGAAAGAGAAAGAATATTCTAGTTAGAGAAACAACCTGAATAAAGGCCAGAAAGTAGGAGAGTAGTATCTTGTGGGTTGTATATTTGGTTCTGTTCCAAGTACTGTGTGTGTGTGAGTGTTGCATATCCCTATACCTTGAAATGCAAGCCTCCAAACAATGTTCTCAAATCTGTCCTTCATCAGAATCACCTGGAGGGCTCATTGCTAGACCCCACTTGAGGGTCTCTGATTCTTCAGGTCTGGAGGGGAGCCCGAGAATGTGCATTCCTAGTAAGTTCCCAGGTGAGGCTGCTGCTAGGGAGTCCTAGGATCCCACTTGGAAAAGCATTGCTCTGCAGGGTTGTCTGCTGCAGAGCAAGGGTGGGGTCTGGCCATCGTCTCTTGCCTGGCCTTCAAAATGCGCTAGTCCCTGACCAGCCATGGAATGCACGTCCATCATAGACTTCTTTATACGTGAATTCTGTTTTTACAAAAAGGTCAGAGAGACTTTTTTTGCCATCAAGGACAAATAACACGGAGCAGCACACACCACACTGAACATTCAAGGACTCCTAGGGTGTCGCCAGAGAGACAAAGGAAACTGGAGACATTTTGGGATTGACTCACAGAGTGCATTTGTGTATCTTTCTCACAAATTAAAGACTAAGATTCAACTTAAATTCTCCAGCAGCTAAGAATATCATAATTAAACTTTTTATTATGCATTCTATTGATTCTTCTGTCATAACTATTCTTTAAGACTGGCAGGTAGCAAAGCTAAGCAACATATTATTTCTTTGAAATCATTCACTTGCATCAAATTTCCAATGATTAGCAAAAAATCCAGAAGGTAGGCAACTGGGAGATCAATACGCTCCAAAAGAAATGTTTTTTTTTTTAATGGACAATACTAAAAATAAAAATTCTCCCATGTGTTCCAAAATTAAACAGTGGAAGTGAAGTAGAACACCCATATGTATTTGGAAGTGGCACTTCAAAAATAATTAAGGTAAGGGGTGCCTGGGTGCCTCAGTCAGTTAAGCTCTTGACCTTTGATTTTGGCCTGGGGCATGAACTCAGGTTTGTGGGGTTCGTGCTCAGTGGGGAGTCTGCTTGAGATCCTCTCTCTCCCTCCCTCTCTGCCCTCCCTACCCACTCACATACCCTCTTTCTCTCTCTCTCTCTCTAAAATAAATAAATAAATAAATAAATCTTTTTTTCTTTTTTTTTTTTAAGTCACATTACTATTGAACTAAAATCTAATTAAGAATGTGGAGCAAAGGGCGCCTGGATGGCTCAGTGGGTTAAAGCCTCTGCCTTCAGCTCAGGTCATGATCCCAGGGTCCTGGGATCGAGCCCCGCATCGGGCTCTCGGCTCAGTGGGGAGCCTGCTTCCTTCTTTCTCTCTGCCTGCCTCTCTGCCTACTTGTGATCTCTGTCTGTCAAATAATTAAATAAAATCTTAAAAAAAAAAAAAGAATGTGGAGCAAAACCTCAAAATTTGAATGATCAGAATAATCTCCATGTGCTTAGCTTGCTGCTGTTCAATCTCCTAAGAAATCAGGCCCTATTTACAAATTATTTAAAAATTCTGTGGACTTACCTGGCTCGTTTGTTGTGTCTCACGACCCTGTCCCATACCCCAGCTATGGCTTACCGGGCATTCGATCCAATGGTTACCCATCTCAGGGAAGCCAGCAACCTACGATGTTGGAGCCACTGGGCCAGCTAGCTGTGAGAACCAAGGGAGGGCTCACTGTGGACCACAGGCAAAGTGAAAGCATGAAGCAGCCCAGGGGTAAGAAGAAGACGACGAGGTAGACAGACTCACAGGAAACAAGTAGAGAGGCCATTAGTTAGAGATCATGGGGCCACTACCGGAGAAAGGGACAGACTTGTTCTGGATAGTTCTCTAGTTCCAGTACACATGTATTCTTAGAGTCAACTACCTTTTCCTTGAGATAACAAACTCATATAAATTTCTTTAAAGGGACCTAATGCAAACAGCAGCTGTGTTTCCAATTATTACTATTATTTCTCAGTAGGAAAGCAGCAAAATTTTATTTTAAGACATTTCAGCACATCAACTGGGGAAAAAATGATTTAGGAGAAGTCATGAATCAGGTTTTGTGTGGTCTGAAGTTTATACAGATTGGGTGGCTATCTTTAAGAAAAAGAATGCCAAGTTACCCATTAAAAAACAGGTAGAGGGCCCTAGAAGAGGAGACCCAGGTAGAGGAGGAGCCTGAAAGCCTGAGCTTCATTAACTTTATGGGAACTTCAACTCCATCTAGAAGTGAGTACATGATCGAAAGGGCCAATGTGAGCTTAGACATTTTTTCTCCAACAACCGTGTTTAAGTAAAAAGTGTCCCCCAGAAAATGGTATTATACCATCCTCATGCTTTACTTCAGTGTTTTTAAACCTTAGCTAAAGAATTATTCATGGGCATGACTGACATTTTTTTTTAATATTTATTTATTTATTTGAGAGGCAGAGAGAGACAATGAAAGAGAGAGAGCATGAGAGAAGAGAAGTCAGTGGGAGAAGCAGACTTCTGCTGAGCAGGAAGCCCGATGTGGGACTCAATCCTGGGACTCCAGGATCATGACCTGAGCCGAAGGCAGTCGCTTAACCAACTGAGCCACCCAGGCGCCCCATGACTGACATTTTTTAAAGGATGAAACAGAATAGGAGAGAGAAGAAAATATCAGGGTGCATCACATGATATCAGGAAACAATTGTTCTATGAGACTCGTATTACAGTTTTACACTTAAAGTGCCACTGGTTCTTAGGATCTCTTCACAGCCTTAAAATATGGGCAGAACCTCCCAAAGTTTTTTGCTTGTGTGGGATACATCTATTGATATTTGCTGTATTAGAAATTAAAACTGAGAATTAAAATATATATGTACATATATGTATATATTGTAGACTTGTCGAGTGAAGTTGGTGAGACGGGAGAAAGGGTAGAACAAGGCATTCAATCTGCAATTGACTGTGAACAATCAGTAGAGATAACTCACTACCTTCAGACAAGCCTAAAGCATATAATTTATTATTTTTTATATTAACAACTGCTGTGGTCACCCAAAGGAGGCAGGATGAGCTCAACAGCTGTCACAACGAACAGGGTGTTTCAGTGGTGACCATCACCAAGAGTCTCTCTTCTCTTGCTTTGGTTTGCTAACCGGCTCCGCTGCAGGTACTGAGGGTGTATTTTGAGCTGCTGCCTGCTGGCCAGAGTGTTCTTTGAGCCGTGCTGCTACCTGCTGAGGAGACCACACTTCAAACTGTGCTATTTGGTGCTGCAATTGCTGTGTCCTATCAAGCCTCTCTTAGAGAGGCAAGCAACTCAAGTGGAAAGTTTCAAGAATTCGTGTTTAGGGCCTGGATCGAGACCTTCTTTATTTCTTATTTATTTTTTTATAAAGATTTTATTTTTTCATTTGAGAGCAAGACAAAGAGAGCGCAAGCAGGGAGACAGGGAGAAGCGGGCCCCCTGCTAAGCAGGGAGCCCGACATGGGGCTTGACTGCAGGACCTGGAAATCATGACCTAGGCTGAAGGCAGATGTTTGACCATCTGAGCCACCCAGGTGCCCCGAGACCCCCTTTAAAGTAGTCCTGGGCTATATGTCTCAGCCTTTGCCAGATGCTATGATGCTGGAGGACCCCTTGGCTCCATGAGGAGACCCTGGGGATCAGCAATGAATAGCAACAGGGGTTTGCTACTTTACGACAGTATGGCCATCATCACACATGAGGGAGCCTGCCGGAGAGTTGCTGGTTTCCATCTCTTCCCTGGGACATCCCTTATTAAAGATGGGACACAAGGGTGAGCACAAATAGCTGCACTACAGGAAGTCAGCTTAGTACGGGTCCCTGGCCAATAACTGACCCCATCTGCACATTTTTACAGGTACTGGAGTCATTTGTTGCCAGTGCTTAGCCATCTGGTCCAGCCAATGGCAGCAACAATTCCCTATCCAAGGCCGTATCCTTATGGATAAAGAATTCTGGAAATCTATTGCTGACAGACACCAAAATTATAAACCAAGGTTACCAATATCTCTGTACATACTAAAACCACAATATGAGGGTTCACCGAGACACTTTTTTGCAATTCTAAACTTTACTGACAGTGACCAAGGCACACATTTCACTTTGCAAAATACACGAAGCTAGGCCCTTGAACAAGGTCTTCAACTGGACTCCCTAACCAGACTCAGGCTACAGTTTCATCAGTAGCTTATCTGTTAAAGTTCACGTTCAGTTAAAGGAACCACGGCATTTTCAGTCGTCAGCCAAGTATCAGGAGCAAATTGGGATAATCAGTCTGACTCCGTTTTGGATATCGGAGGGCTGACGTCTTTCAGCCTCCTCTCCTCACATTTCCCTCTGGCCCACATCTGGTAAGAAGGCTCATGAGCATTTCCTTTGGTGCCAACAAAGAATGCAGACACAAGTTCTGGTCCATATGAGAGAACTCTTGCTCCAGCCCCACCTCCTAACCATCATAGAACTCCAAGCCAGTCACCTCTCCCTGCTTTCTCAAGCCATTTATGGACCATCTTGGTCCCTTCCCTGCTCTTCCCAGAAAGCCTTATTATGTGAGTAATAAATTGCTTTATGCCCTCTTGGTGTATATGTGATGTACCAGTCTAAAAAGCTGAGTCATATTTTGGGTGTGGCATCCATACAGCTCTAAGAGGTGACCACAACAATAACAATAACAAACCCATTACCTGTTAAGTAAAAAAAAAAAAAAAATTTAAAAATACTTATTTATATTTAAAATATTTTAATATTTTATTTTATATTTAAAATTTGTATTCATATTTAATATATTTGTTAATATAGTGAATATTGATATATTTAATATAATTATTAAATATGAGCAATATGTTTATTTTATATTAAATATAAAATATATTATTTATATTTAAAATGTTTTTTAAAACAGGAAAACATGGGACGCCTGGGTGGCTCAGTGGGTTAAAGCCTCTGCCTTCAGCTCAGGTCATGATCCCAGGGTCCTGGGATCGAGGCCCGCATCGGGCTCTCTGCTCAGCAGGTAGCCTGCTTCCTCCCCTCTCTCCGCCTGCTTCTCTGCCTATTTGTGATCTTTGTCTGTCATATAAATAAATAAAAATCTTTAAAAAACAGGAAAACATTCAGTGAGGAGAATGGCTTTTTTTTTTTTTTTTTTTTTTACATTTTGGGGGGAAATCTCTTTGATGTTTAGTTTTATAGAAGACACTTTGATTTTCATATTCTGCATTCAGTTTATTGCAATGAGCTTCTCTGGTTAAAGTGTTTGAAGAAAATTCAACCCCACTGTTATACAGCTGGAAAGAGGAAGAGTATTTTATAACATCTTTAGATAACCACAGCTATTTCTGATACTGCCGTAGACTTGACAAGTGGTAGTTTCCTAAGTTGCAGTGTGGAACCTTACCATATCAATGTACATTTCATACTCTGCTGCATTAAAATCCATCCTGCATTTTGAATCGGTCTTTTACCCATGCATGTTTTTTTCAACATTATGCATTGATCATTTGGAAAATGCTGATTAACTGAGTTATATAGCTCTTACAAAATGTGACACATTTCATAATACGATAGTTTAAAAAATCACCTTTGTTAATATGACTATCAGTCTTAATTATCATATGATCTCCCTGATATGAGGAAGCGGAGAGGCAACGTAGGGGGCTTGGGGGGTAGGAAAAGAATAAATAAAACAAGATGAGATCGGAAGGGAGACAAACCATAAGAGATTCTTAATCTCACAAAACAAACTGAGGGTTGCTGGGAGGAGGGGGTAGGGAGAGGGTGGTGGGGTTATGGACATTGGGGAAGGTATGTGCTATGGTGAGTGCTGTGAAGTGTGTAAACCTGACGATTCACAGACCTGTACCCCTGGGGCTAAAAATATGTTATATGTTAATAAAAAAAATAGTAAAAAATATGACTATCAGTCTTATTCGAAAAATCTTTATATGCTGGAAAACTGTCAAGTTCATACTGGTGGATACGAGTTTTCCAAAAATTCTAATTTTTACTTGAAAACTCAAATTGTATCACTGCCAACAAATGCTGTCAATTGTTGTCCTTAAAATGACAGACTCCCTTCATTCATTTTCCAGGAAATGCCTGCCAGATATTCAAGGGTGAATAAATCTGGTTTGTCTGTTTGGTGTTCTTCCAGGAAGTAAAAATGGCGCTTCATGAACACTGCAGCTAGTTCAGTCTGCAACTCAGTGGTTCCAGTGCTCTTCTTGGATAACCGTTGGACTTCAGTTTGCTGCAGAGTGCTTTATGCAAACTTATTTCATATACAGATATCAAAAAGATGTGTATGTGAGGAACGAGATTTGATATAATGTGTGATTTTTTACTGTTTTATCAATAATGTTCTTAAATGATATTGGCTTTTAAAACAACCGGCAGGGCATAGAGATGAAGAATGCCACCATGACTCGTACAGTTTGGCGCCACTGCTTTCACTGACTCTGAGGCACCAACAAATTTACTGCCACTGCTCTTCGCTGTAACTCAACACAGTATAAAGGCAAATAACGTCTGATGTACAGCGGCAGGGGACAGGAGGTTGTGAGCTGAAACAGAGTTCTGTTGTTGTCGTTGTTTAAAGATTTATTTATTTGAGGGGCATCTGGGTGGCTCAGTTGTTGAGCATCTGCCTTCGGCTCAGGTCATTATCCCAGGGTCCTGGGATCGAGTCCTGAACAGGGCTCCCTGCTCTGAGGGAAGCCTGCTTCTCCATCTCCCACTCCCTCTGCTGTGTTCCCTGTCTCACTGTCTCTCTCTCTCTGTCAAATAAATTAATAAAATCTTTTTTTAAAATCTTTTTAAAAATGATTTTATTTATTTATTTGACAGACAGAGATCACAAGCAGGCAGAGAGGCAGACAGAGAGAGAGGAAGGGAAGCAGGCTCCCTGCTGAGCAGAGAGCCTGATGCGGGGCTCCGATCCCAGGACCCTGAGATCATGATCTGAGCCAAAGGCAGAGGCTTTAACCCACTGAGCCACCCAGGTGCCCCAAATAAATAAAATCTTTAAAAAATGTTTATTTATTTGAGAAAGAGAGCATGAATAGGGAGAAGGGGAGAAGGAGAGACTGTTGAGGAGACTCGCCGATGATTGTGGAGTCCGATGTGGGGCTCGATCCCGTGGCCCATGAGCTCACAACCTGAGCTGAAATCAGGAGTTGGACCTTTACCAACTGAGCTACCCAGGTGCCCCTGAAACAGCATTTTAAACAGGAAAAAGCAAAGACCAGGAATCAAACAGTCATGGGTTCTAACCCGGTCCCTGTACTACTGAGTATAGAGATTTTCATGTAGTAGGGGGTCAGTAACTATTTTATTGGTGACTGATGAACTGTGTGGTCTTGGGAGATCACTCCAGCCTCGATGGGGCTCAACTGACTATAAACTGAGGTGAACCTGGGTTCCTTGAGGCTCCGAAACGATGGTGGCTCTGTGTTGTTTTGTGGAACGTCAACATTCACTACTGGTCAGGTCTCCCTGGCGCTCCCGTCATTCCTTCACTACCTTCGTGAGCGAGCCTTTGTTCCTTGCCAAATTCAAGAACACGTCAGGAGTTTTATTTTCCCCAACTTTCCTCGAAAAAGAGAGCCCTTCAAAGGTGTACTGTCTCCTACATCTGGAAGTACCAGTGGGCACAGGTGGTGAAACCCTAAAGGACGCTCCCCTATCCATGTGCCTTTCTATCGGGGAGCAGAGCTCAAGGATAATTTGCTGTGCCAATGCACCTGGGCAGAAGAATATCCTTTTCTGTTCTTTATAAACTGCTACCAGATGGTCAGCGATGACCATTAAAATCTTTACAAGACTCCAGTTTATTTGGAGCCGGGAGAAGCGAATGAATCCAAATCAAATGAAAAACCAAGAGCTGTACAGCCGAGGAGAGAAAACACCTCTCCTGTGCTGAATAGGGTCCCTACTCTGCCAAATCCATGTCCATCCAAAACCTATGAATAGGACATTCTTTTCTTTTTTAAAGATTATTTATTTATGTATTTGACAGAGAGAGACAGTGAGAGCAGGAACACAAGCAGGTGGAGTGGGAGAGGGAAAAGCAGCCTTCCTGCTGAGCAGGGAGCCCGATGTGGGGCTCGATCCCAGGACTCTGGGATCATGACCTGAGCTGAAGGCAGAGGCTTAATGACTGAGCCACACAGGTGACCTGAATGTGACTTTCTATGGAAGGAAAGATGGAATCAAGTTAAGATGAACTCATGCGGGATCCAGGGAGGCCCTAAATCCAGTGACCGGGTGGCCTTCTGAGAAGAGGGATATTTGGAGACCGAGACACAGACACCAGGACACAGAGAGAAGAAGGTTGTGGGGCCATGGAGGCAGAGACTGGAAAGATGTAGCTGCGAGCTGAGAAGCATAGAGGATTACCAGCCACCGGAAGCCAGAAGAACCAGGGAAGCTTTGCCTACAAGCTTCCGAGAGAGTATGTCCCTGCTGACACCTGTTTCACGCTTCCAGACTCCCACACTGAATACATTGTTCTCCCAGTTCGGGGAACCTGATTAGAGCAGTCCTAGGAAATGATGACAGCATCTTACACACCTTCCACATGAGAAAATACGATGGCAGGAGTTATGAATAATTCTGGCACATCTCTAGGCCTGAAGGCATGCATTCTCTAAAAACATTGCCATGCGGCTGTAACTAGTAATTAGAGAGATCAATTTTTATTTTTTAATTTTTATTTAGTTATTTACTTGATGCAGAAAGAAAGATCAAAAGTAGGCAGAGAGGCAGGCAGAGAGAGAGAGGGAAGCAGGCTCCCCATTAAGCCGAGAGCCTGATGAGGGGCTCGATCCCAGGACCCTGAGATCATGACCTGAGCCGAAGGCAGAGGCTTAATCCACTGAACCACCCAGGCGCCCCTAAAGAGATCAGTTTTTAAAAGACAACAGTGAAAACCCACATCATTTATATCAGGAGGGTTTGTAGGTATGACGTTTGGACGCAGGCCACTGGTGCCAGCTCTCTAAGAAGACCCATTTCCCCCACACGATTTTAGGAGACTCCAGAGCCAGGCCCTGACTGGGGTGAGGTTAAGGGGCAATATGAGTTGTTCTCTAAATGCTGCACCTCGGGGCCTGCCTTCCACCACCTTCAGTGGTGCTGCAGTGCACTCACAAGTATGCACAAAGAAAAAGCCATATCCGTAACCCGTACCAAAGACACTCCGGATAAGAGTTCCCGGAGGGCAGGTGCACCATGCATTTGATGAAACTCTCCAGGTGACTCGAAGGATGAACCAGGTGGTGTCGGTGGAAGTGATCCCCGCCAGGCCCAGAAATAGGATTCAGGATATACACATGCTTCTTGCCTTACACCTGCTGCGTTCCTATCCGTTTAAAATGCAGAGACTCCAAGGGATTTTAACACAGGCTCATGCTTCGAAGAGGGAAGTGTTGAGAAGCTAGAGAAGAAGCTGATCACGAGGAACAAATGAATTAAAGACAAGAGGGTAGAGGTGCCTGGGTGGTTCAGTCGGTTAAGCATCTGCCTTCAGCTCAGGTCATGGTCCTGGGTCCTGGGTCCTGGGATGGAGGCCCTCAACGGGCTCCTTGCTCAGCAGGGAGCCTGCTTCTCTCTCTGCTGCCGCTCCCCCTGCTTATGCTCTCTCTCTCTCTCTCTCTGACAGATAAATAAAATCTTTAAAAAAAATAAAGACAATGGGGCGCCTGGGTGGCTCAGTGGGTTAAGCCACTGCTTTCGGCTCAGGTCATGATCTCAGGGTCCTGGGATCGAGTCCCGCATCGGGTTCTCTGCTCAGCGGGGAGCCTGCTTCCCTCTCTCTCTCTGCCTGCCTTTCCGTCTACTTGTGATTTCTCTCTGTCAAATAAATAAATAAAAATCTTTAAAAAAAAAAATAAAGACAAAGAGTATAAGGAAGGCGAGGGAAGTCGTGAGATTCCCTTTGTATGACGCGTCTAGGCCGGCAAATCCAGAGACCGGAAGTAGCACAGTAGTGGCCAGGGGCTGGGGACAGGAAGGCATGGGGAGGGGATGCTTAGTGGGTACAGTGTTTCCCTCTGAGAAGATGAAAAGGTTCTGGAATCTTCAGCAGTTGCAACATAGAATGTTATTTAGTGCTGATAAGCAACGGACCATCAAGCCATGAGAAGGCATGGAGGAAACTGAAGTCCGTATTACAGAGTGAAAAAGCCCATCTAGACAGGCTACACAGTGAGTGATTCCAGCTCTAGAACATTCTGGTTGTCAGGGAGGAGGAAGCAATGGCTCGGTGGGGCACAGAGGATTTTCAGGGCAGCGAAACTGCTCTGTATGACACTATAATGGTGGCTACAGATCATTATAAATACATCCAAACACACAGAATGACAGCGGCAAGAGTGAACCCCAGTGTACACCATGGACTGGGGTGGCTCTGATGCCTTGATAGTCTACATAAATAAACCAAAACCAAAGCCCGAGTCCGTGCCCTGGAATCCCAGGAAACAAAATTTAAGGACAAACAGCCAAGGAAGCTATCCGAAATACGGCCACCGCTCAAGCGACAGCCAATCATATCATTGTTTGGCTTCTGGACCTTCTCCATGAAAACCTTTCTGCCGGCCCCTGTCCAGAGGACTCCTGACCGCTTTTTGCTGGTACTGCCTGATTCAAAGGATGCTTGCTCAAATAGCCCCAGATTTTTAATGTGCCTCAGTTTACCTCTTACTAATCACCATGTGCTGGTGTGCACGTTATGTTGAGAAGAATGGCTCTAAACCGTCCTCCGGCTCTGGGGTGCTGTGATGAAGGCGACCAGGCAATTCAGCAGAGTCTGGAAGAAGTCTCGGGTTCTCAAGTCTCCACGGACACCTTCTCTGCCCGCCTGCTGAGATGCGGCACTTTATTTTTTTTGCACCTTGGAGTTTTTCACTTCACAATTAATTTTAGAGACATTCCCACATTAGCATATTCTGCACGACTGCACTGGAGTCTTAAAGCAGCACGGACAGTTTTGCTACAAGAAAGCACCCAGCTTAGTATGCGCAATCCATGCATCAGGGGGCTATCTGAGCATAATGGGAATTTCATATTGGCTTCTGCGAGATTTCTTGCTCTGGAAATGCTAGGTGACGCGGAAAACTGCTTGCTGCTGAATTGAGCCCCGGAAGGATCCATGAGCCGCACACAGGGCCACAGCTCAGACCCTCCAGGGGCTCAGCAGGCTGCTGGGCGGCGAGCCGCACCCGTGTAGGGGACGAGGCACTTCCGAAGAAATGTTACACTCCTGCAAGAAGGGATCCACCCAATCTGCATTCACTTGTGCAACCTAAACGCTCGAACCTCCTTTTCTGGACAGTTCATGCCAAAACACTGGAACGGCAAAATCACAAGCTGTCAAGACATTTAGAAAGAGGCTGAAACTTCTCCAGGGCAAGAGAACCACATTTGCTTCTGATATTCTAGAGGTTCTGAGCACTCACGTGGGAGGCTCTGATAAACGCCCAGGGGGGAGAGGAGTAACAAAACCATGAGGCCAGGAGGGGGCGCCGGGCACTCCAGCTGGGCGCCTGGCAGCCAGGAGGGAGCCTTCTAGAGAGGACAGGCTCCCCCAGCGGTGGGGCCAGCACGGAAACAGGGCCGTGGGCAGGAGGGGGGGCGATCTTAGTGACCTAGAAGCAAACCAGAATGACTTCTTGCATCTCCCACTCACTCACTCCCCAGCATCAGCTAGGTGCGCAAAATGTCAACGGACCCCAACCCAAGATTCAGACCAACAACTTTGTGCGAGTTAAAAGCCGAGGCCGAGGCCGGGGGAGCCTGATGCGGGTGTGGTCCTGAGGTCCCCGGTCTCACTGTTTTGGAAGAAAACAGCACGTTTTGCAACTTCAGGTTTGAGCACATTGATACGGAAAATTGAACCTCATTTGAAACTGAGAAGTACCCGTTTATAAAGTGGGGCCCGGGGGGTGCCTGGGTGGCTCTGCCTTCGGCTCCGGTCGTGGTCCCAATGTCCTGGGATGGAACCCCACATTGGGCTCTCTGCTGGGCAGGAAGCCTGCTTCCTCCTTTCTGCCTTTCTCCTCTGCCTACTTGTGATCGCTGTCAAATAAATAAATAAATAAATGAAGGGGGACCCGGAAGATCCAGGCCAGCCCACCACCAGAGCCCTCCATGTGCCTGTTCCCAGGCAGCTTCCCCACCTACCCCCACCCCGTTCCCCCCCCCACCTCCACACACACACCAGTGATGAAGTCCTAGAACCTAGGTGAGGTTCGGTGGGCTGAGGTCCGGAGCCGATGACCAAGAAAGAATTCTTGAGACCTCTTTGGTGCAAAATGGTGGTTTATTAAAGCACGGGGACAGGACCCGTGGGCAGGAAGAGCTGCTGCCCTGGGTTGTGAGGGATGGCAGGTTATGTACCCTGTGGTTGGGGGAAGGTGAGGGAAAGGGAGGTTTCAATAGAGTTTTCATATGCTAAAGAGGGCCTTCAAGGTGCCAGGGTGTCCCAGGCCTACTGAGGCCTTGCCCTTGCTGCTGGATCAATGTTGTCTTTAGACCAGCCATTAACATTAAGATAGTTGGGAGACTTTTGGGGGGGGATGTCACAATCCTGCTATCAATCGTCTTTGTTAGTGAGATTTAGGACATTTGTAAGCCAAGGGAGACTCCTGTCTAGCAGGATTGTGAGCTCTGCAAGTTAACTATTTGCTTATTGTTCATGGCAGTCAGGGCTGCCTGATGGATGCTACACATGACTGAGTGGGAGCGGATGGAGAGGGGGGGTGCGAGGCGCCAGCTTTTGCTTTGTCTTCAGCCAGCCTCGTGCTCCCTCATCACCAGGGCCCAGGTCAAAGCCAGACCAGGCATGGGTTACCTGGGTAGTTCTCCAAACCTGAGATGCAGATCTCCTGGGAACCTATTACAAGTGTACTCTTGCACACCCCGCACCAGACCTATGGTTTGGGAACCTCGGGGGGGGGGGCAGCAAGCTGCATTTTAACAGGCCTCTTGAGGGGATGCTGATACTTGAGAACCATGGAGCGACCTCATCCAGACACTGAAACTTAATGGCATCCTCCATGTCCAGATCCCCCACCACACTGTAGAGCGAAGGGAGGGATGCCAGAGGGTGCGGGGTGGAGGGGGCGGTTGGGAGGGGTGTGGCGGTGAGGGCAGGCCAGTTGCTAAACCTTTCCCTCTGGTCCAGCTTAACCTGGTGCCTAGGGCTCCCCCATTTTCTTTTCCTTCTCTGAATGGCCACCGTCGGCCCACAGCTTCACCCTGCTCCCCAGGAAGTCTATCTGTTATCAGATAAACTTTATCAGAGCCCGCCTGCTTCTTGGCCTCACCCTTCCCTCCCGCAGGCCATCTGGCCTTCCAGACTTTTCTGTCAGGGGCACCAGCCCACCCTCCGGGAACAGACACTTCCTGTCCTCTTCCTCAGGCTGCCTGCATCCTGCTGCAGGCTGTTTGGCTCTAGAAAGCTGAGAATTCCCTGCCTCCCGCATGGAGAGGGCTGATACCTTGTCTTGTCTGCAGCCCAGGCTCAAACAGCTCCTTTGTGACAGCTTTGCCGGGACCCACCCCCACCACCCCAGCTGGGGCGTTTCCAGGAAGAGTGAGCTGGTTCCTTCTCGGGCTCCTGGGGCCCCTGGAGCTCACCTCCAGCACTTGCCTCACTGCGTAACCCCCTGAAATCCTTTTTGGGTCCCTAGTATCTGTGCCTATTCCTGGCCCCATAAGTGTTCAAGGGAACATACTAGATGATCCAAGTGCTAGCTGGGCTGGATGTCTGATTTCCTCCCAAGCGCAGGCTGTGGTCAGTGTACCTTGCTTTCTGCATGCGGGTTCCTAGAACATGGGGCCCAAATATGGGCGCTCACGTAAATGAGGGGGAGCCAGACATGGAGGTGAACCAGAGCATGTATCCTTGCCATCTGGGTCTGTCCTTTATGAGTCTAGAACAGTCTAGACCCTCTTGCGCCCTCTCCATTCCTTTTACTTCTGGGGAACCAGTCCCATGACCCTGGACCCTTTCTCCAAACCCAGGCTTCCAAGTCTTGCTAACTTTTGAAGGAGCAGATCCCAGTCAGGTTCCTCCTGGTAAGGAAAACCTGTCACTTATCCCCAATATTGGGGAACTTTGGAGAGAGAAAGCAGCAGGATGAGTCGTGACACCAGGACAAAGGCGTACATGGGGCATGTTGCAGGCACGCTGGGAGATGGGGTCACCGTCTCTCTGAGCCATGTGACTGTTCCCTCCCCTAGCACTCAGGACCCAGGTTGGGCTGGGTTGGGCCCATGTAGCAGATGGACCTGGAGCCCTGAAAGTGATCACAGGGCTGAGGCAAACAGCCTTTTCCCATGGAAACTAGTGCCCAATTTTGAACTGTGGGCATTTCCACTTTGGAAAGAAAATTACATTTGGGGGTGCCTGGGTGGCTCAGTTGGTTGTGTCCGCCTTTGGCTCAAGTCTTGATCCTGTGGTCCTGGGATGAGCCCTGCCTTGGGCAGGGGTGGGGTGTGTGTGTGTGTGTGTGTGTGTGTGTGTCCCTGCTCAGCGGGGAGGCTGCTTCTCCCTCTCCCTCTGCCCCTCCCCCTCTGACTGCTTCGGCTCGCTGGCTCTCAAATAAATTTTAAAAATTAAGAAAAGAAAAGAAAGAAAATTACATTTCAAAGGTCTGATTTGACCTTCAGCTGCCTGGGGTATCACTTCATTTTTTGGCACTTCCTCTTCTAATTGGGCTACCTCTGGTCCCAGATGCTCAGGGACTCCAGGAAGTCATCTAATTTAATTATAACCCCCAACCTGTCTAGCTCTTCAGTAAAAAACCACTTTCACACACTAAATCTCTTTGGGGCCACACCATGGCTTCCTGGGGGGCAGGGGAGGCAGTGAGTAGACCAAGCGTGTGTCTGTCATAGAAACACCGGACACAGCAGAGTGTGAGTAAAAGGGATTCCATGTGTATACCCATAACCCTTCCCACACTGGGCAGTCGTTTACCTGATTAAACAGTGCTTATCACTTACTATCTTACTGCATCAAATTAGAGGAGAAGTTGTTCCCATGACCAAATGAGTCCCCATTTTTCAAAAGGGTCATTTTAAGAAGCGGCTTGTCCTGAGTTCACTTGCAGATTGTTAACATGCTTAACAGAGGGAGAACCCAAAAGCTGAAGTGTCCCAACTTGCTGCTTATTAAACAGAATCAAAAACTGAGGTAAGTCTGCCATGATGGTGTCTAAAAACGTATTTTTATATGCTGGCACTCACACATCCATAGAAAGAGGCCGACTCTGGACCTTGACTCAGTTTCCCCAGGCCCACACCACTTGCCAGCCAGCGCCGGGGCACCACACACTTCCCACCTCCAGCTCCTTCATACCCTTGGCCACTTCCTTGGGTCTCTTCGGGTCAGCCAGAGTGGTGAGGAGCACTGTGTCCCCAGATGATCCTGCAGTGTGGGGAAATGGGAAAGAGGGAGGGTGGGGACTCCTTTCAGGACACGCCCCTTACTCACTACAACCCGGCCACAGGCTTCTGTTCCTTTCTCCGAATGTGCTCAGCTCTGTCCTATACCACAGGGCCTTTTCCCAGGTGGTTGTTTTGTCTGGAAAGTTCTTGCTCTTACTGGATAGCTTGTGGAATCCCTCTGGTGTGTGGAAACTGAAAACTCTCTACGTGCCTTTAACATCATCTGACCGTTAATGACTCTTCTCAGCTCTTAGCCAAGGCACATGGCAAGGATCAGTGACATGACCCGGTCTGCAGATGTTCCCCGGTCAGGAGTAGAAATTCTGCAGCGACTCCCCAACTGGGAGCCATGTAATTTGGGATTTCTCTGGAATTCTATGTTATCTTCCACCACCATGCAATTAAAAGCCTACGGGACACGTTATTAAGTCACTGTGAACATTCTAAATGATTGTTTACCAACAAAAGATACAAGCAAAATTTCTGTAAGATAACTGAATTTCTAAGCAGTACTCGTTTATTTCTTTTGTGCAGTGTCATTTAAAGACCTCCCTAGAAGAAGATCCTATTTACAAAGACAACCAAAGATAAAAACTACCGAGGAATAAACTTAAAAATAAATGCATCAAAATGATGTGACGAAAACTGTAAAACTTTGCCAAGAGACATAAAGATTTTGATAAGTAAATGCTAAATGAGGGGCACCTGGCTGGCTCAGCTGGTGGAGCATACAACTCTTGATCTCAGGGTTGTGAGATCGAGCTCCATGTTGGGTGTAGAGATTACTTAAAAATAAATTCCTGGGACGCCTGGGTGGCTCAGTTGGTTAAGCACCTGCCTTCGGCTCAGGTCATAATCCCAGCGTCCTGGGATCGAGTCCCACATCAGGCTCCTTGCTCCGCAGGGAGCCTGCTTCTCCCTCTGACTCTGCCTTCCACTCTGTCTGCCTGTGCTCGCTCTCGCTCTCTCTCTGACAAATAAAAAAAAATTAAAAAAAAATTCTTTAAATAAACACTGGGGGCACCTGAGTGCCTCAGTGGGTTAAAGCCTCTGCCTTCACCTCAGGTCATGATCCCAGGGTTCTGGGATAGAGCCCCGCATGGGGCTCTCAGCTCAGCGGGGAGCCTGCTCCCCACCCCCTTCTCTGCCTGCCTCTCTGCCTGCTTGTGATCTTTGTTTGTCAAATAAATAAATAAAATCTTAAAAAAGAGAAACTAAATAAACACTGAACGAGAATTCTCAAAATTAAGGTATTAAATTAACCTATGTGTTTTGCATTACCCAAATCAAAATGCTAAAGTTAGCTTTTCTGAGGTTCCTGACAAATGATACTAAAGAATATCTATGTGAAATAATTACATACAAAAATAGCCTAAGAATTCTGAAAAGGAAAAATAAGGGATAGGGACATTTCCCCTTCAAATATTAAAGACATGTACAAGAATGTTCATGTAAAATTATTGCTAATAGCCAGAAATTAGGTAAAATCCTGGTGCCCATCAGCAGTAGAATGGATAAGAAAATCATTGTATATTCATAAAATTTATTTACAGCAATAGAGAATGATCTCCGGCTGCACCCAGCAATGTGGTTGCCTTTGAGAGATATAACGATGAGGGAAATAAGGCAGTCATCAAAGAATACATATACTGTATGATCTAGTTATACAGAAAGTTCAAAAATAGACAAAACAAATCAGGCGTGATCAGAACCAGAAGAGGCGTTACCTTTTAAAAACAGTGACTGCTAAGGGGTACAAGAGAGGCTCCTGACATGCTGGTTTCACATGAATATACACTTACTTATTTTTTTAAGGTTTTTAAATTTTTACTATTTTTACTGTTATTATTAAAGATTTTATTAGGTAATCTTTATACCCAAGATGGGACTCAAACTTACAACTTCAAGATCAGGGGTCACATGCTTCACCAGCTGAGCCAGCCAGGTGCTTGGAATACAGGCTTTTAAAAAATTCACTATTAGACTATTCCAAAAAAATACATCTGTGAGAATGAATGAACTACTGCTGAACCAACAACACAATTAAGTTCACAAGGACAATAGTGAGTGAAAGAGATCAGACACAGATGAGTGCACATTTCTATGGTTCCATGTATACAAAGCAGAAAGACAGCTAGAATCAATCTTTGGCATTAAATTTCAGGAGAGCAGTTACATCTGGAAATGTGAGGGCGGGAAAGGATAGGAGGAGGGACGAGAGGGGTTCTGGTTACTCACATTTTTCTATTTCTTGCTTTGGGTAGTATTTACACAAATGTGTTCCCTTTGAGATACTTGATCAAACTGTCCATTTCTCATAGGTGCACTTTCTGTATACAAGATATCCTATAATCTACAAATTGGTCTTTTCCCAGGTGCCTTCCCTTTAACCTTGCAATTTCACTTTTATGATTTTTTCCCCTAAGGAAACAATAACAAAATTACCCAAAGATGCACAAAGAAGTGTATCAGAGCACTGTTTGTATAAAATAAAACTAAGAAACAATCTAAATTTCTAATGGTAGGGGCATCAGATGAATAATTTAAGGGGCATACACTGAGATACTATCTAGCCAAGCATAGATAACACAGATCTACATTTATTGACCTAGAAAAAGGCTCACTACACAGGCTCAGATAACAAAGCAGGTAAATGTATTGATGTTTTCAGATATAATCCTAAAATGTTTTCGGCATCACTTGGGATGGGGGATTGATTATTTGACTGCTTTTGTATTTGCCTCAGTATATTTTCCACCTTTTCTATAAAACCCATATTTTTCTTTTTAAAAATTTCTTTATTTATTTAAAGTAGGCTCCATGCCTAGCATGGAGCCCAGTGTGGGACTTGAACTCACAACCTTCAGATCAAGACCTGAGCTGAACTCAAGAGTCAGACACTTGACTGATGGAGCCACTCAGACGCTCCATAAAACCCACATCTTTAAAAAGACATTTAGTCATTCCATTCACAGCAAGACAGTCCAGCAGTTAGTAAAGAGCTAACTTACTTGCCCTAAGAGCACAGACTCCGTAGATAGATCCAGAATGGCGTTCCAGCCTTGACCACTTGTCAGCCACATTACCTTGGGGGTGTTGCCTTCATTTCAGTTAGAAGCTTCCTCTTCTAACTTCACTGCTTCTAACTTCCTCTTCTAATTTCAGAGCTTCCTTTTGCAGACTAACAAAACTGAAGATAATTGGGTTTATAGGATTTTAAATATTTCATTGTACGTAAAGCATTGATCGCTGGCTGACGCACCAAAGATGCTCTTAAATGCCGCGCGGCCCTGCTTCTGCTGTGTTCAAGGCTCTTCGTATCAGAATTTCGATTTGGGATGCAACAATCCTTTTGACAGATGCTCAACTTCCCAGGGAATTAGAAAATGGTCTATGGTCTTTTTTTGTTCTTATGAGGTCCTTTTTTGGCTTGTGGTAGCAGCTTTTGATCAAAACTGTTGACAGTTCCTGGACCCTTTTCCTTCAGGAGGGCCGAAGAAACGTCATTAACTGGTGAGGGCAGAATAGTCGTGTTCAACCTTGTCAGCAGGTGGAGCTGCTACACCTGTGCTCAAGCTTTTTTTGTTGTTAAGATTTTATTTATTTATTTGACAGAGATCACAGGTAGGCAGAGAGGCAGCAGAGAGAGAGGAGGAAGCAGGCTCTCTGCTGAGCAGAGAGCCCAATGCGGGGCTCGATCCCAGGACCCTGAGATCATGACCTGAGCTGAAGGCGGAGGCTTAACCCACTGAGCCACCCAAGCGCCCCTTGTGCTCCAACTTGAATATCTGCAGGGTGAGCAGCCCAGAGGACTTGGGAGGAGCTCTGGTGACACAGGAGCTCTGAGACAGCTGAGGTCAGGATTCCTGGGCCAGAGCAGCTGGGCTCTCACTATTCAGCATTCATGACCCAGCGACTTCACGCGTACAGGGCACGGCACACCCGACGGTCCCCGGTGCTAGAGTGTCAGACTCCTAAGTGTCTTGTTCCCAATAATCTAGACCAGGATGTCAGGCCACAGGTATAAGCCCCGCATTTGTGTGGTGCAGGGAGATGTGGGGTCCTTCCCAAATGTCACCCCATGCCCCAAAAGGCTACAAGGTGCCTTCTCAAACACGACAAGTCCTAGTGTAATCCCCAAAGTCTAGCTGATGTTCCAAAGGAGGAAAGTGCAATGATCGGAAGCTTGTCAGAACATGAAGCCTGTTAGTGAGTGAAAACTACATGACATGTGAAGCAGAAGTTCACTGATGCTGGGACAGTGTAAACATTGCCACATTTTCATTAAGACAGGAACTAGAGGGGCACCTGCATGGCTCAGTGGGTTAAGCCTCTGCCTTCACCTCAGGTCATGATCCACCGGTCCTGGGATCGAGACTGGCATTGGGTTCTCCGCTCAGCAGGGAGCCTGCTTCCCCCTCTCTCTCTGCCTGCCTCTCTGCCTACTTGTGATCGCTCTCTCATTCTCTCTGTCAAATAAATAAATAAAATATTTTAAAAAGAGGGAGAGATAGGAACTAGAGACAAAGTTGTCTGTGAACACCTTCCTGTAAGGAGACTCCACTGGTAGGGGAGGGGGTTCTCCTGGTTTATCCACTAAAACAGCTACCCTGTTTCCTCACCTCTCCAAGCCATAGTCATCGTAACTAAGACTTAGACCCCGATTACTAACACTTCAGTAGACTGACTCATTTATTCCCCATCATGACTTATGAGGCAGGTAACTTCCAGTGAGAATGCTGAGATCATCAGCCCATGAGATTGGGCAATGCGAGCCTTACTAGTCCTCTTCATCATGCAGCTCTCTCAGCCGCTTTTGTGGTCTGGCTAAAGCCAATCTCCCCCAACCAAGCCTCTTGATGATCAGATCAGAGGTACCAGACCTTGATCCACCCAAGATGGCTCCCTGCCACCCGTCGAGATTGGTGATGCTGGATTGTCTGTAATTGACTAGGGCTGCCATTTCCGAGACTGCTGGTCAGATTGATGTTCCCAGGGCTGTGCCATCCAAGTACAGTCTCACTCCATTGTACGACTGTGGCTGCTTCCACCACTTGAGCAGGAGGGGACCCCAATGATGCCTCAGATCTAACAGTGATTCTGAGTTTGGGGGATGCACACTGGAATCACTGAGGGGAACTTCTAAGAATCCATTGGCCAACCAAGCCCTGGACTAATTGCACCAGAATCTCTAGGGGTGGGGACGAGACATCAGCATTTTTTAAAACTCCCAGGTGAGCTCTATGGTCAGCTGTCACCGACTGGAGAGGGGAAGACAAGATCTCCATGAAAACGGTCTTGGAACTAAACTGTTGGAAAACCCAAGACAGAACTATGATCTGGCCCTCCCTTCTTTGTTTATTTAAAAGTATAAAACTTCTAAGTGGGCTAGATTTCATTTTCCTGTTACAGAGAACAGAAAGATAAGCATTCTGTAATAAACATATGGTACACATTATTCCTTCAAATAGAAAGTACTGAATAGAAGAATCCTCATCGCTAGACCAGAAAGAAGAGTCACAGAATGACCACTTTTTAATAAATATTTAATGAGTATCGACCCTATGTCAGGCATTGTGCTTGATGCTGGGGAGGAGGACAGACAGTATCTATAGTGGAGAGGAATACTATGAAACCATAGTACAGACAAAGATAAATACTTGTCAATCAGTCAGTTGCACCAGAGATATCTCCCCAGGCCTGAAGGTCAGAGAGTCTAGACAGTGCGGTTTTGCCTGAGATTTTGGTAGGAATAAGTGGGCAGGTTAGAGGTGTGGAGAACTAAACAGTGGGATTGTTTTGCAGTTAGGAGAGGTCTCAGGCAGTGGAATGGGCAATGTTTATCTCTGTATCTACCTAGTTTCTTTTTCTTTTATTAAAAAAAAAAAAAGATTTTGTTTATTTGGGAGAGCTAGAACAAGCAAGCACAAGCAGGGGGCGCTGCAGAGCTCGATCCCAGGACCCTGACATCCTGAGCTGAGCCAGAGGCAGATGCCTAACTGACTGAGCCACCCAGGCACCCTTTTGTCTACCTAGTTTCAAGGGGACAAATAGTTCTAAGCCAATCACTCATGAGACAAAGAACAGGATGTTGACCAAAGGCAAAGGGGTCTACGTGTGGCCTTATCACTCCTAATCAAGATTTTGTATATTGTATATATGTGCTTTTCTTCCCTCTCTTTTTTAGTTGGTAGCATTTCAAATATATGCAAAGGAAGAGAGACTAGTATAATGAATCCTCACATACAATCCTCCAACTTCATTAAGTATCAAAATTTGGTCACTCTTGATCATTTATCCCTCTTTATCCTTTTCAACATAATTTTAAGGCAAATCCTAGACACGTGTCACTTCATTCCTACATACTGTGATATGTATACAGTTAATTATATTTAACCAATTTTTTAGATTTAGGAAGACTTCCTAAGAGAGGTGACATCTAAGTTGAGATCAGAAGGATGGGTCACAAATAGCCTGGTGAGGATGTAGGTGGCAGGGCCGGGACATGGAGTCAGGAATGTTTTAGTCAGGGAGAAGAACGTGCACTAAGTACATTTTGAGGAGAAAGGGATCCATAAAAGTTTTTGAGAGCCTCGAGCTCCAGAAGGCCTGAGTTAATTAGAGGAGAAAGAAGGAAACGGTATATCAAAAGATTTCCCTAGCCCAGAGCTCTCTGTAGCTTCACTCTGCTAGGGTCCACTTTCAGTTCCTGCCTGAGTTGGGAAATCTAGAATCTCATGGGTCTCAAAGCATCAGACTAAGCAAACTGTGTTCAGGCGCTCAGTTCCCTCACACAGCATCCCTCATTCCTGCCAGCCGAGGTAGGTGGCCCGCTGCCTGCACCCCCCCCTTACCATGTTGTTAGATCAGAAGTGGGGGCTTGTCTTTCATGGATTTGTTCCTCCTGAAACCCACCCAGAGAAGTGAGGAGGCCCATGTTCTCGAATGGAAGAATGAGGACATTGCACAGTACACAGCTGAGTCCACAGGTCAGGAGAGAGATGAGCTGGCAACAGATCTGGGAACCATCTGCAGAGATGCGCTGGAGGTGAAAAGTGAGCCTGGGCCAGTAGCCAGAGGGATGCGAATATTTAAGTGCCTAGCAGAGCAATTCCATTATATCTTGGTATCATTTCCTTAAGCTTCATAATTACATTGGTTCATTATTTTTCTTGCACCCAATTGTGTTCCTGCGCTAAAAACCACAAAACTATTAATTATGGATCTGTGGCTTTGTCTTTGGAGATAGTAAACCTAGGAGATGCCAGCAGGTTGGGATACAGGAGGTTGGGGGTGGGGGGGGCATGAAGCGATCAGGAGACTAGAGAAGGAAGCTGAGTCCCTGGGAGTTACAGAATTGAGGGTTCAGGGAGGGAGAAGCACGGGAGGCCAAACTTGCTAAAGGGGGAAATAGTTTCCCATAACTGCAGGGACACCCCACTGAAGGATTCGCAGTCCCGTCCACCAGTGAGGACACGCTGGCTCTGGAAGATCCCCCAGGGCCTTGCTGGTTCGAAGCGCTGGAAGCGACCTACGTCCCGACTCAGCCACTAACTGTGGGACTGGGGCAAGGGCCTTCATCTCGAACCCCTTAAAGACCCCTGGCAGCTGAGGGACCCCGGGCTTGGAGCCAGCAGTCTAGAGGGGCCCTAGCGCCCCTGCACTCCCGCTCGGCGGTCCAGCTCTCACCATCCCTGTTTTACAGATGAGAAAACGGGGGTCAGGGGCAACGCCAGGTCTGGACCGCAGGGCTCCGGAAGTCGACAAGAACCTCTGCTTGTGACGCTGAAGCCGCTCGCGGGCCGGCGCGGACGGTCCCTTCCCGCGGTTCCACGGGACGAGAACACGCCCAGCGCCAGCGTGAGCAGTACGGAGCTGCCGGCCGGCGCTCGGCTGGGGGTGGGAGGCCGGGGGCCGGGGGCGGGAGACTGGGGGCCGGAGACTGGGGGCCCGGCGCCCGCCTCCTCACCGCGCTTCCCTTCCGCGCAGGTGCGGCCCGGCGGGAGCTGGGAAGATCCGGCTTCCGGTTTCCAGGCACTAAGGACGTCGCCGCCTCCGCCCTAGGGGATCCCGTCTCCTCGGGGCGGCCGGGGGACGCCCGACTGGGTTCCTTCCTGCAGTCGCCACGGAAACCGCCTCCCGCGGCACTGGGGACCACAGCTCCCCCTCCTTCCCACGCAAGGTTTCGACCAATGAGATAGCGGGAGTCCTGTGACGTCGGCGGTAGCTAGGTGGGCGTCGGCCGAGAGCTGAGCCCCGGACCTGGATGGAGCGTCTGGCTGGGGGTTGGGAAGGACGGGGCCGGGCGAGGAACTGAGGAGGCAGTCCGAGAGCCACAGCTTCCTATCCTGCTGGATGCCCCGCGGGCACCTCCTCTCGCGAGCTCTCGGGATTCACCTGCCTCCCCGCCCACCCCTCTACCTGCTCCTCCTCCTGAAGTCAGTTTCCAAGCTGGTGGCCCCGGTAGGGAGGGTGGGAGAGGAGCGTTGTCCGAGAATCCTGCGCTGAGTTTTCTGGCCAGGATTGTGGCTGATGCGGCTGATGTGGGCTGACTGTCGCTTCTGCCTGGAGAGGCTGAATGGGGCGCAGGCAGCAGTGGGAGGTACGGGTGAGGAAGGTTTTTCTTGACTGGGGAGGGTGGGGGAGGGAAATTCCACCCTGGAGACAGAAGTCCGCTGAGCTGGGGCGTACCTGGGCCGGAGCGGAGCTGTGCTGAGCCTGAATGCCAGCCCTGTCCGCTTCCTCCTCCTAGAGGTGGCCGGCAGACAGTGAAAACGTGGGTCTGTACACCGCGGAAGCCCGAGGGGACATTCCTAGGTGGAAGCGTGTACTCACTGGTATTTGTGGTTGGGGTGAGGAAGGGGGGTGTCTTTGTTAAGGATTCTTTGGGCCCAGAAGATTCTGGGGCTGTTCCTTAAAAGGCCGTAGAACCTGGCTCAGCCCAGCGTGGAGAGCGTCCCTGGAGGGAAGTCCATCATTCTTCCCTCCTTCCCTTTCTCACCTCTCTCCCTCTCTTTCTCAGTGTCTGTTAAGGGACGTCTGTGAGCCAGGCCCTGTTCCAAGGACTGGAGGGAGAGAGTGCAGACCACACACAAGAGAGTTCAGGCCCTCCAGGAGACGGCATTCTAGGGTGCATTCGAGCCTGCCTTCTAGATGCTAGATCCCAGACCCTGCTCTGGAAGTGATCATTTGTGCTGAATGCAGGGAAGAGATCACGACCAGACATAGTCCTAAAAGTGGGTACCCCCCCTTTTTAAAAAATCTCAGCTTTGTTGAGGTATAATCAGCATATACAATTACAAGGGGTCATGATTCCAGGATCTTGAGATTGACTCCTGTGTTGGGTTCCTTGATCAATGAGGAGCCTGGTTCTCCTTCTACCTACCCCTCCCTATGCTTGTGCTCTCTCTCGCCCATGCGCGCGCTCTCTCTGACAAATAAAATCTTCTAAAAAAAAAATTTTGAAGGGTACATCGCAATGATTTGATACAGGTAGGTACATAGTGTGGAAGGATTCCCTCATCTAGTTAATTAACACATTCATCACCTCCTCAGACCTCATTCATCTTACAGTTGGACATTTATACCCCTTTACCAAATGTCCCTATTTCCCCCCCATCCTAGCTTCTGTCAACCATTTTTCTACGCTGTGTTTCTATGAATTTGGCTTTTTTTTTTTTTTAAGGTTCCACATATAAGCAATCCCATGCAGTATGTGTTTTTCACTAAAGAGTGTATCCTTTCAGGGCGCCTGGGTGGCTCAGTGGATTAAGCCGCTGCCTTCGGCTCGGGTCGTGGTCTCGGGGTCCTGGGATCGAGTCCCGCGTCGGGCTCTCTGCTCAGCGGAGAGCCTGCTTCCGTCTGTCTCCCTCTCTGCCTGCTTCTCTGTCTGCTTGTGATCTCTGTCAAGTGAATAAATAAAATCTTTTAAAAAAAAAAAAGTGTATCCTTTCTTTTTTTTTTTTAAGATTTTATTTATTTATTTGACAGACAGAAATCACAAGTAGGCAGAGGGGCAGGCAGAGAGAGAGAGGGGAGAAGCAGGCTCCCTGCTAAGCAGAGAGCCCGATGTGGGGCTCAATCCATGGCTCTATCCCAGGACCCTGGGATCATGACCTGAGCCTGAGGCAGAGGCTTTAACCTACTGAGCCACCCAGGCGCCCCAGGAGTGTGTATCCTTTCTTAATGGCATCCCGAGCATATCCCCAAAGCTGCCCTTCCCTTGTGCTAACTCAGGGCCAAGTCTCCAGGCCTCTGGGTAGTATCCATCCCCTCAGCCCCAGTACATTCTCTCCCCTTTGGTCTGGAATCAGAAGATTTACCCAGGAAGAATTGGGCCTGGACTCGAGCATCTCGGTCCTAGCCTCAGCTGCAGTCTTTGGAAGGACTCAGAGGGGTAAGGTATCGAGGTTCGAGGGATTTGGGGCCCAGCCAAGGAAAAACATACGACCTTGAGAGGCAGTAAAACACACACCAGTTTTAACAAGGTTGGGTTTGAACAAGAGAGCAAGGGCGGGGGGGCAGGGGAGTCTGTGAGGGCCTGAGAAGCTTAAAGTGAGCTGGAAGGAGCCCCCACCCAGCAGAAGGAGGCAAGGGAACGACCAGGGAGGTGGGACTCAGCGAGGGGGCTTACAGTTCTAGCTACTGTTGCTCAGCGGCATGGGGGGCAGGGTAGGGGGCAGTGTCTGAGTCAAAGGGCAGTTTGGAGTCTTATAACTATCAGACTCTATCTTATCTCTGGATCACAGACGTGGGGGGAGCTGTGCCTTGCAAGGTATGTGAAGCAGGCAGGCTCTAAATGGCTAAAAATCTGCTGGTTAGAGCTACTTTGTAAATAAGGGGATATGTAAAAATTTGAGTTTTGCCCTGGGAATGAGGGAGTGCTGTTGGGTCTCAGCCCACAGTGAAGGAATGAACAGCCTAGGGACTGATACATGGAGGCCATCTTTGGCTCATTTATGTAAGATGTGGGCTGCAGGAGTCTAGAAAGTTCTGCTGGCAGCCTTTCCTTTGCACATGACCTTGTCTCAGGATCCTCTCAAAGAGTGAATGCGGGCGTCTTGTGTTGGGTGTTATCCACCCTTGGAGGACTCCGAAGACTGCCATTCAAGATCCTTTAAGATCTGGCCCCAGCTGGCTGCTATACCAGTGGCTAAGTATCCTAATGGCGCAATAAGGAGACAGTCTCCTTAGAACAACTTTCTTCACATCATTATCCCATTCGGAAGCCACAGTGGCTCCCTACCATCCATTCTGTCCCACAGACTAGGTGTGCTCAAACAACAGAACTTTATGGTGTCACAGTTCTGGAAGCTAGAGTTCCGAAATCAAGGTGTCACGGGCCCTCTCTCAGGAGGCGCTAGGAGAGGAATCCTCTCGCCTCTTCCAGCTTCTGCTGCTTGCTGACATTCCCTGAGTTCCTTGGCTTGTAGAGGGATGTCTGCCCGCCCGCATCACGTGCTGTCTTCTCCCTACGTGTCTCCCAGTGTCTGTGTCTCTCTGTCTTCTTACAAGGCCATGGGTCATGTTGGATTAGGGCCCATCCTTGATGACCATCTTAACCTGATTGTATCTGCAAAGATCTTATTTCCAAATGAGGTCATACTCACAGACATGGGGATTAGGACTTCAACATATCTTTTTGAGGGACATAATTCAATCCATAATACGAGATGACTAACCTCCTGTTTAGTGACTGTGATAGAAATATGCAAGAGCTAGGCATCTGGGTGGCTCAGTCGGTGAAGCATCTGCCTTCTGCTCAGGTCATGATCTCAGGGTCCTGGGATCGAATCTCACATTGGGGTCTGTGCTCAGTGCAGAGTCTGCTTGTCCCTCTTACTCTCCTCCTGCCCGCGCGCTCTCTCTCAAATAAGTAAAATCTTTAAAAGAAAAGAAGTATGCAAGAGTGTCCCTAGCCTGCCCTTAGGAAACAGCTTGTGGGTTCCCTTGTTTTGTCACTGTCTCTTCCTCTGTCTTGCCACCCAGAACTTGAACTCCGATGCTGAGACCATTGCAGATGAAGCAGCAGTGCAGAGGAGCCTGGGTTCCGCATAGTGGGGAGCACACCTCCAACCCTGGACATTCAACCTGGGCTTTTACTTTAAAGAGAAGTAAATTTCAGGGGCGTCTGGGTGGCTCAGTGGCTCAGTCAGTCTGCCTTTGGCTCAGGTCATGATCTCAGGGTCCCAGATTTGAGCCCCACATTCGGCTCCCTGTTCAACGGGGCAGCCTGCTTCTCCCTCTGCCCACCCCCATCCTGCTCTTGTGCTCTCGTGCTCCCTCTCTCTCAAATAAATAAAATCTTAAAAAAAAATAAATAAATTTCAGTGCTCACTTTGATATACTAAAAATTGGAAATGATACAGAGATTAGCATGGCGTCTGAGCCAGGATGACTTGCAAATTCGTGAAGTGTTCTGTATTCTTACAGATGGGTCTAGAAGATATCATGGGGTCCTGCTTAGTGAAATAATCCAGTGGGAGAAAGACAAATGCCATATGACTTCGCTCATATGTGGAATTTAAGAAACAAAACAAATAAGCAAAGGGAAAAACAAAAACAAAAACAAAAACAAAACAAAACAAAAAACAAAACCCGGAGAGAAGAACCAAGGACCTGAGTCTTAACTGTGGAGAATAGTCTGATGGTTACCAGGGGGAGGGGTGGGGGAGGGCAGAGGAGGCAGGTGACCGGGACTGAGGAGTGCACCTGTCAGTGATGGGGAGGGGAAGGATGTATGGAAACGCTGGATCACTATGTTGTACACCTGAAACCAGTGTAACACTGTATGTTAACTACACTGGAATTAAAATTTTTTTTCTTTTTAAAGATTTTATTTATTTATTTGACGGAGAGAGATCACAAGTAGGTAGAGAGGCAGGCAGAGAGAGAGAGGAGGAGGAAACAGGCTCCCTGCTGAGCAGAGAGCCCGATGCGGGACTCGATCCCAGGACCCTGAGATCATGACCTGAGCCGAAGGCAGCGGCTTAACCCACTGAGCCACCCAGGCGCCCTAAAATTTTTTTTTTTTAAGAAATTTCAAAGTGTATAAATATTTTACTGTGGAGATTCTACCCATAGCAGCTGACTCCTGTTCCTTTACTAGTACACTTTGTGCCGTCCTGGGCTTGGGATTTCACTGTGGGGATTGGTTCCCCCTCAAGAGTTACCACAGGGAAGTGAGCACAGGCCCTTTGGCTTTCAGATTTTCCAACTAACTTGGGTTTCTGTCACGTCCTCCCCTTCGCGGGGGCTCACCAGTGCCTCATCTCTCTCTGCTCCTCTGAATTTTTTCTCCTTTCCTCAGTTCAGAGAATCTCCTAAGGCAGGAAAAAAATTACTCCTTTGCATTCACCCAAATCTATGATTTCTGCCATAAACAGACGCTCTTAGTCCCTTGGGGCTTTGACTTTTGAAACTCAAAACCTTTCTCTCTCATCCTGTTGTTTCAAGATGTAATCTGAAAGCCAGAACTCCGGAATGGACATTTTTGTGTGGCTGTACCCTTCCTTTCCCTGGGGTTGAGAGTATAGAATGCCACAGCTTATGCCCTCACAGGGGAAAGGTCATGAAGGCTCACAAATGACCAGGAATGAGGACAGGCTGGCTAATTTATCAAATATGAGCCTGGCCCACGAGCATTCACCTCTGTGGTGTCCGACAATGACAGTACTGGACGGTGTCTTTAAGAATCTACCCCCAGGGGCACCCGAGTGGCTCAGTCCATGAAGCATCTGCCTTCGGCTCAGCTCATGATCCGGGGTTCTGGGTTTGAGCCTCACAGGAGGCTCCCTGCTCAGCGAAAATTTTGTTCCTCCTTCTGCCTCTCCCCCTGCTTGTGCTCTGTCCGGGAGAAAACGTAAGCTGGTACATAGGATGGCCTCTGGGGATCCAAGGTGGGAAGTCGACTTGCTTTTCGCTGTACAACTTTTGCTCTTTGGGGTTTATGCTTTCTAAGTGCAGGTGTTACCCATTGATCTGGAACGGGCACGAACTTTGGAAATGAGCGGATGAGCCCAGAACCCAGGTCGGGGTGGTGGGGGAGGGGCTGGACAAATTGAAAACTTAGCTCTTAGCTGGGTTTGCCAATGCTGTTGCCAACCAAACTCAGATAGACCTGCAGCAAGAGAAGCCCATAACTCAAGAGACAAGGTTTTTGGAAAAGAGAAAGGGAGACACTTATTTCAAGTGCTGGCAGCTGGGTCAGGTGTGACAGAACAGGCAGAGAGCCAGAGAACCTACGTGAGGTTGGGGGTGGGGATTGTTCAGCATGTGATCGTGGGCGCAGCAGTGGGGGCACCTGTGGGGGTGGTCTTCTAAGGCGTTTCATTGCTCTCGGGGCTTTCCCAACCTGGCAATTGGAATGTTCCAGTCATTGCAAAACATCTTCCATGCCTCAAGAAGTTGCAATGAGAAATGAGAACCATGGGTTTCAGTGACAGCATGAGTTGAGTTGTCTTGTCTCTTGCCTGTTTCTGATTTTAATGGTTGGGGTCTATAGTTGAGCAAGACGGCTTGCTGACTCTAATGTAGAGACAATAAATTGACAGTCGCTTAGATAAGCCCCAAACTGGATATTGACTTGACTGAAACCTCCTGGGGATGGATAACTCTTGTCCTCTACTGAAGGTCTTCATAAAAAACATCCCTCAGAAGCTCACCACTGAGGGCGATGTAAGAAGGACATTGAGGGTGCTGTGAAATTGGAAAGCAAGAAAAACAAGAGCAAAATCTGATTTAACTGTTCTGGTGTGGAACTGGCTGTGGCAGATGTTTTAAAAGCTCTAATGTGTAGCCGTAGTTGAGACCCGCTAGGACTGAGAGGGAACAATTTAAGATCTTCATCCAGAAGGTGTTTCTCTTGTTTTGGGCAAGGCACTGAGGCGGGGAGTGGGGTGGGATGGGGGAGGATTCAAAAGTAAGACTTGGTCTCCAACTTCAGATGTCTCCTGGAGCTGGAAGTTGCTCTGTTTCTTATTGAAGATGTTTCTGGAAAGAGCCTCTCCCCTACTCCCTGTCTACTTCTAGCGTCATTATGTAAGAGCTGGGGCTGGGGCTGGGTTTGCTTGTTGAGAGCTGAACTGAAACATTGTGTCAGCCTCAGAAGAAACAGAGCTTTGTGTCACCTGGAGCCCTTGAGGGCAGCTGGCCCTTCCAGGCACTTCTGGGAGAATTCCACATTCCAGATCACACACTCAGGCCTGGGGAACCCCAGGGTGGGGGTGGAGGGCATCCCATGGCTTGCAGAGCCACAGATCCAAGTTTTGCTCTAGAAAAGACTTTCTGGTTGCCAGCCCTTGGACAAACTAACTATATATATTTTTTGCCATCTTGATAACGGAGTCATGTAACCTTTTTCAAACTGTAGCAATGAATGGGGGTGCCTGGGTGGCTCAGTGGGTTAGGCCTCTGCCTTTGGCTCCGGTCATGGTCTCAGGGTTCTGGGAGGTTCAGAGACCCCTCATCGGGCTCTCTGCTCAGCGGGGAGCCTGCTTCCCTCCCTCTCTGCCTACTTGTGATGTCTGTCTGTCAAATAAATAAATAAAATCTTTATAAAAAAAACCTGTAGCAATGGAGAAATCATCATTTCTCAGAAGAGAGAGCATTCCAAGTTTGGAAAATTCTATTTAATCTTACATTTTTTTTTAATCTTACATTTTTTATCTTTAAATAATTATTGGCTGTCAGGATGCCACACAATTAGTACAGAGTCTTGTGTCCCCTTCACCTCTCTCCCCCCACCAGTGACCTCTTCTTATCTGGGGGTAAGACAGTTTCAAAATCAGGAGATTGACATTGGCACAAGAGTGTTTTATTTCCTTTGCCTTTGGAGGCATGTCTTGAAAGAAGTTGTTGTGGCTGATGTTGAAGAGGTTACTACTGCCTATGTTGTCCCCTAAGATTTTGATAGATTCCTGCCTCAGGTTGAGGTCTTTCATCCATTTCAAGTTTATCATTGTGTACGGTGTAAAAGAATGGTCAAGTTTCATCCTTCTACACATAGCTGTCCAATTTTCCCAGCACCATTTATTGAAGAGACTGTCTTTTTTCCAAAACTGGATATTTTTTCCTGCTTTGTCAAAGATTATTTGACCACAAAGAGTTGCGGGTCCATATCTGGGCTCTCTAATCTGTTCCATTGGTCTATGTGTCTGTTTTTGTGCCAGTACCATGCTGTTTTGGTGATCACAGCTTTGTAGTAAAGCTTGAAATCAGGCAACATGATGCTCCCAGTTTTGTTTTTCTTTTTCAACACTTCCTTAGCAATTAGGGGTCTTTTCTGGTTCCATACAAATTTAGGATTGTTTGTTTCAGCACTTCGAAAAATGCCGGTGGAATTTTGATCGGGATGGCATTGAAAGTATAGATGGCTCTGGGTAGTATAGACATTTTTTTTTTTAAGATTTTATTTATTTACTTGAGAGAGAGACAGTGAGAGAGAGCATGAACGAGGAGAAGGTCAGAGAGAGAAGCAGACTCCCCATGGAGCTGGGAGTCTAATGCGGGACTCGATCCCTGGACTCCAGGATCATGACCTGAGCCGAAGCCAGTCGTCCAACCAACTGAGCCACCCAGGCGTCCCTAGTATAGACATTTTAATGGTGTTTATTCTTCGGATCCATGAGCATGGAATGCTCTTCCATCTTTTCGAATCTTCTTCAATTTCTTTCATGAGTGTTCTGTAGTTCCTCAAGTTCAGATCCTTTACCTCTTTGGTTAGGTTTATTTCTTTCAAGACATGTCTCCAAAGGCAAAGGAAACAAAAGTGAAAATGAACTTTTGGGACTTCATCAAGATCAAAATCTTCTGCACGTCAAAGGAAACAGTCAACAAAAAAAAGAGGCAACCCACGGAATGGGGGAAGATATTGGCAAATGACACTACAGACAAAGGGCTGATATCCAAGATTTATTAAAAAAACTTCTCAAACTCAACACACACAAAACAAATAATCATGTCAAAAAATGGGCAGAAGACATGAACGGACACTTCTCCAAAGAAGACAACAAATGGCTAACAGACACATGAGAAAATGTTCATCATCTTTAGCCAACTGGGAGATTCAAATAAGAACCACATTGAGATATCACCTTACACTAGTTAGAATGGCCAAAATTAACAAGACAGTAAACAACGTGTCCTGGAGGGGATGTGGAGAAACGGGAACCCTCTTATACTGTTGGTGGGAATGCAAGTTGGTATGGCCACTTTGGAGAACAGTGTGGAGATTCCTTAAGAAATTAAAAATAGAGCTTCCCTATGACCCTGCAATTGCACTACTGGGTATTTACCCCAAAGATACTGATGTGGTGAAAAAAGGGCCATCTGTACCCCAATGTTCATAGCCCCAATGTTCATAGCAGCAAAGGCCACAGTCACCAAACTATGGAAAGAACCAAGATGCCCTTCAACGGACAAATGGATAAAGAAGATGTGGTCCATGTATACAATGGAGTATTATGTCTCCACCAGAAAGGATGAATACCCAACTTTTACATCAACATGGATGGAACTGGAGGAGATTATGCTGAGTGAAGTAAATCAAGCAGAGAAAGTCAATTATCATATGGTTTCACTTACTTGTGAAGCATAAGGAATAACATGGAGGACATTAGGAGAAGGAAAGGAAAAGTGAGTTGGGGGAATTTGGAGGGAGAGATGAACCATGAGAGACTGTGGATTCTGAGAAACAAACTGAGGGTTTTGGAGGGGAGGGCATTGGGAGGTTGGGTGAGCCTGGTGGTGAGTATTGAGGAGGGCATGTGTTGCCTGGAGCACTGGGTGTGGCACATAAACAATGAATCTTGGAACGCTGAAAAAAATAAAATTAAAAAAAAAAGAGTGATCTAGGCTATAGGTCTTATTCACACTTCATCTTTTTTGTTGTTGTTGTTTAAGATTTTATTTATTTGTGGGGTGCCTTGGTGGCTCAGTTGTTAAGCGTCTGCCTTTGGCTTAGGTAATGATTCTAGGGTCCTGAGATTAAGCCCCACATCAGGCTCCCTGCTCCGCGGGGAGCCTGCTTCTTCCTCTCCCACTCCCCATGCTGTGTTCCCTCTCTTGCTGTGTCTCTCTTTGTTGAATAAATAAATAAAATCTTTTTTAAAAAGGGGGAGCTGCAGAGGGAGAGGGAGAGGCAGAGGCAGGCTCCTCACTGAGCAGGGTGCCCAGGACCCTGGGATCATGACCTGAGCCAAAGGCAGACTCTTTACCAACTGAGCCACCCAGGCATCCCACTTTTCATCACTTTTTAAATTAAAACAAACAAAAAACCTGTATTCATTCGTGTTTGCAACTTGTATGGATCTGCATAGAAATTCCCGCATTTAAGATACAGATCTGTTTCATCACTGAAACAGAACTCCTTCCTTCTGCTTCTTTATGTTCACACCCACCCATTTCTAGATGAGAAATGTTCTATAAATGGACTGTAAAGTATGCAGTCTTCATTTGAAAGGTGACAGCTTGAGGGATATATAACTCACATACCATTCATTTAAAGTGCACAGTTGAGGGGCCTTAATGTAGTAAAAGACGTCGGCAACCATCAGCATAATCAAGTCAGAACCTTTCTGTCACCCCAAAAAGAAACTTTCCACCAGTCCTCATGGGCTTCTGATTTCTCCCCAACCCTCATCCCTCCCCAACTACTGATCTGCTTTCTATCTGTAGAGAATCGCCTGTTCTGGACATTTCCTACAAATGAAATAATCTAATATTTATAATCATATCTATTTAGCTTTTTATAGTCTGACTTCTTTCACTGAGGAGGTTGTCATCAAGGTTCATTCCAGCGGTAGCAAGAATCAGGACTTTATTACTTTTTTTGTTTAAAGATTTTATTTATTTATTTGAAATAGAGAGAATGAGAGAGCAGGAGAGGGGGTAGGGCCAGAGGGAGAAGCAGACTCCCCACTGAGCAGGGACTGCAATGCGGGACTTGATTCTGGGACTCCAGGATCATGACCTGAGCCGACGGCAGTCTCTTAACCAACTGAGCCACCCAGGTGCCCAGGACTTTATTCATTTTTCCTGCTGACCAATAGTCCGTGGAATGGATGTAGCACCTTTGTTTCTCCGTTTATCCATTGTTTCCACTTTGGTCTACAATGAATTGATTGAATTGGTTGGCTATTTTATTGATTGAATTGATTGGCTCTTACGAATTGATCAATTGTTTCTACTCATGGCTATTATGAGTAATGCTACCAGGAAAATTTACATACAAGCTTCTGTGTGGATCTAGGTTTTTATTTTTTTTTAGGTTGTACCTAGGCATGGATTGCCAGATTTTACGTAACTTTCTGTGTAACCTTTTCGGGAACTGCTAAGGAAGGATAGTTGGAAGAAAGGCAGACAAGAACCAGGAACCCCTGCCCTAAGAGGAAACCATCCTTAAAAGGATTTGACACCACCCTGGAAGGAACCCTCCACCCTTTCCCAGGTGATAGATGACAAAAACCTGACTGGATGCGCATGAATGGTAAATCGGATTAAAACAGCCTGCCCACAAGCCCATAAAACCCCCTAGACTTAGAAAATCCAGAAGCAACCAACTGGGTTTGGCTCCCTCTTCTTTGCATTATTGCTCAATAAACGTTGTTTTATCTGGTCTATCTCCTCATTCTTCAGAGCTGCTCGACCACGAACCCTGGACGCTACAGGCAAGGGAATCCTGTAACACTGCCCAGCTGTTCCCCAAGCAGCTGTGCTAGCTCACGGTCTCACCAGTGGTGGACGAGGGTTCCCATCTCTCCACATCCCCACCTGTGATTGTCTGTCTTTTTGATTCCAGCCATCTTGGGGAGTGAGGAATAGGATCTCATTGTGGTTTTTCAAAAAAGATTTTAATTTTATTTATTTATTTATTTATGTTTTTATATATTTTATATATTTTTTATATAAAAATTTTATTTTTATATGTTTCTTTATTGATTTGGGAGAAAGAGCGAGAGAGCACAAGCAAGGAGGAGAGGGAGAAGCAGGCTCCCCACTGAGCAGGGAGCCTAGTGTGGGACTTGATCCCAGAACGCTGACGGCAGATGCTTAACCAACTGAGCCCCCAGATGCCCCTAAAGATTTTATTTTTAAGGAACCTTTACCCCCAACATGGGGCTCGAACTCACAACTTTGAGATCAAGGGTCACACACTCCACCGACCGAGCCAGCCAGGCGCCCCTCACTGTGGTTTTGATTTGACTTTTTCTAATGACTAGAGACATTGACCATCATTTCATATGGCCTTTTGCATATCTTTTTTGGAAAAAATGTCTACTCGAATCCTTAGTGTCCCTTTTTAAATTGGGTTATTTATCTTATTGTTGTTGTAAGAGTTTTCTCATATAATCTAGATACAAGTCCCTTAGATTTATGGTTTGCAAATATTTTCTTCCATTCTTTATGCTTCCTTGGTGGTATTCTTTGAAGCACAAATAACTTTAATTTTGATGAAGTCCAATTTATCTATATATGTTTCTTTTGTTGTTTTTGTCTTTTTTAAAAAAAGATTTTTATTTACTTATTTGAATGAGAGAGAGCATGAGCAGTAGGGAGGGGTACAGGGAGAGGAAGAAGCAGGCTCCCCCCTGAGAAGGCAGCCCGACTCTGGGCTCCATCCCAGGACCCCAGGATCATGCCCTAAGTTTAACCAACTGAGCCACCCAGGCACCCCCTCCTTAGGATTTTCTATATGCAAAATCATGTTGTCTGCAAATGGAGAAGGTTTTTTTAGCATGCATTTTTATTTTTTATTTTTATTTATTTATTTTTAAAGTTTTATTTATTTGAGGGAGAGAGCATGCATGTATGTGGAGGGTGGCGTGGGGGGCAGGGGGAGAGGGAGAGAGAGAATCTCAAGCAGACTCTGTGTTGACCGCCGAGCCCGTCACGGGGCTGGATCTCCTGATGCTGAGATCATGACCTGAGCTGAAACCGAGAGTCGGACACACTTAACTGACTGTGCCACCCAGGTGCCTGTGTTTTTTAAAATAGACTTTAGGGGTGTCTGGGTGGCTCAGTGGGTTAAAGTCTCAGGTTGTGATCCCAGGATCCTGGGATTGAGCCCCGCATCGGGCTCCCTGCTCAGCAGGGAGCCTGCTTCTCTCCCCCCTCAGCCTGCCTCTCTGCCTATTTATTATCTCTGTCAGATAAATAAATAAAATCTTTTAAAAAAAGTCCATTTAAAAAAAAAAAGATTTCATTTATTTATCTGAGAGAGAGAGAATGAGAGAGCAAACATGACAGGGTGAAGGTCAGAGGGAGAAGGAGACCTTCTTCTGAGCAGGGACCCGCCCCTTCCCCCGAAGCAGAGGGACCCCCTCACCGCCCCATGTGAGATTCCATCTGGGGACTCCAAAGAAAGTCGCTCAACCAACTGAGCCATTTTTAGATCAGTTTTACGTTCACACCAAAATTAAGAGACATGTACTCCCTGCCCCTACACATGTGTAGCTTCCTTCTTTATCCACATCCCCCATAGGAGTGTGGGGCACATTTATTACAGTTGGTGAGCCTATTCAGACACATTGTTATCACCAGGAATCCATCATTTACATTAGGTGTACATCCTGGCGTTGCACATTCTCTGGACTTGAACAAATTTATAATGACATGTAACCATCATTATGGTATCACATGGGATATTTTCACTGCCCTAAAAATCCTTTGTGCTCTGCCTCCTCTCTAAACCCTAGCAACCACCCGTCTTTTATCTATTTCCATAATTTTGCCTTTTCTGGAGTGTTATTTAGTTGGAGTTATACAATATGGTGTCTTTTCAGGCTCGCTTCTTTCCCTTAGTGGTATGCACTTAATTCTTCAGAATTGAACAACATTCTATTATTAGATATACCACAATTTATTTATCCATTCCCCTACCAAAGGACATCATGGTTGCTTCCATGTTTCCACAATTAAAAATAAAGCTGCTATAAACATCCAAGTTCAGGGGTGCCTGGGTGGCTCAGTGGGTTAAGCTGCTGCCTTCACTCAGGTCATGATCTCAGGGTCCTGGGATCGAGCCCCGCATCGGGCTCTCTGCTCAGCAGGGAGCCTGCTTCCCTCTCTCTCTCTCTGCCTGCCTCTCCATCTACTTGTGATTTCTCTCTGTCAAATAAATAAATAAAATCTTAAAAAAACAAAACAAAACAAAAAAAACCATCCAAGTTCAGGTTTTTGTGTAGATGTAAGTTTTCAACTTCTTTGGGTGAATACCAAGGAACACAATTGTTGGATTGTATGGCAAGAATATGTTTAATTTTCCAAGAACCACCTTGCTGTCCTGTTAAGGGGCTGTTCCATTTCGCATTCCCACCAGCAACAAATGCGGGTTCTTTTTCTCCACATCATCACCAGCATTTGGTGTTGTCAGTGTTTTGGATCTTGGCCATTCTGATAGTGGGTAGTGGGATCTCGGTTGTTCTAATCTGTTAAGGTCTTTGGCCCATTTTTAAATTGAGTTGTTTTCTTATTGTTGAATTTAAAGTGTTCTTTGCGTATTTTTGGATAACTGTTCTTTTAACAGATGTGTCTTCTGCAAATATTTTCTCCCAGTCTGTGACTTGTCTTTTCATTGCATTTTTCTAATGGTTAATGATGCAGAGCATCTTTTCATGTGTTTATTTGCCAGCGAGTGTAATACCTGTTTATGCCTTTTGTCTGTTTCTTAGAGTTTGCTTATCACCGTGGAGTTTTGAGAGTTCTTTGTAAATTCTTGATATAAGGCCTTTGTTGGGTATGTGTACTTGTATACTTAAAAAAATTAGTTTCGATCATGTAAGTAGTACATGAATGTATTTTTTTCTCTCTCTCTCTTTTTTTAAATAGGCTTCATGCTCAACACAGGGTTTGAACTCATGACCCTGAAATCAAGATCTGAGCTGAGATCAAGAGTCAGCTACTTGGTGACCAGACACCTGGTTGGCTCAGTCAATTAAACGTCTGCCTTCAGCTCAGTTCATGATCCTGGAGTCCTGGGATCAGGTCCCTGATCCGGCTTCTCGCTCAGCAGGGAGTCTCTTCTCCCTCTGCCTGCCACTCCCTGTGCTTGCGTACTCTTTCTCTGACAAATAAATAAATCAAATCTTAAAGAAAAGAGGAGATCCTCAACAAACTGAGCCACTCAGATGCCCTACATGGATGTGTTCTTTTTTTTTTTTTTAAAGATTTTATTTATTTATTTGACAGACAGAGATCACAAGTAGGCAGAGAAGCAGGCAGAGAGAGAGGAAGTGAAGCAGGCCCCCTGCTGAGCAGAGAGCCCGACATGGGACTCGATCCCAGGACCCTGAGATCATGACCCGAGCTGAAGGCAGTGGCTTAACCCACTGAGCCACCCAGGCGCCCCGGATGTGTTCTTTATTTAAAAATAATAAAGTAAGTTTGATAAAGTTTCAGCCCCCAAATCCGTTCCTTTCCCACCATCCTCCCGGGGATAACCACAATTATGTATTTGAGGTATAGCACCTAGAGTTTTTAGAAATACTTTTCTCAAGATACACAAACTCACAATGGATATAGTGCTGTTTTGTATATGGGTTTTACAAAAAACTTACACTGTTTGTATTGCAGTGCAAGATACATTTTTGAATGAGGGATTTTTTCTTCTATTTTTATTTTTTAAATATTTTATTTATTGGACAAACAGAGATCACAAGTAGGCAAAGAGGCAGGCAGAGAGAGGAGGAAGCAAGCTCCCTGCTAAGCAGGAAGCCCGATGTGGGGCTCGATCCCAGGACCCTGGGATCATGACCTGAGCCGAAGACAGAGGCTTTAAACCACTGAGCCACCCCAGGTGCCCTTGAATGAGGGATATTTTAGTGAGCTTCTTAATGCTGATAGATATCTCTGATCTGTTCCTTCACACTGTCGTAAAAAGCCTTGCATTGTGTGACTGATTTATGTTTAGTCACACCTCTGCTCCTAGACATCCACGTGGGTCCCAATGGGTCTCCAGCAAACAGTGCTGCAGTGAACCGCCCTGTACAGGGCTCTGGGCACACGTGTGAGTGTTCCTTTAGCACAATACAGAGAAAGGGAGTGTTGAGAACATTAAGGTATTATATACATATATAGATTTATATACACACATATGTATACACACACACATATATTAAGATTGTATTTATTTTAGAGAGGGAGGGGGAGAGAGAGAGAGAATGAGAGACGGGGCTGAGGGAGAGAGAATCACAAGCAGACTCCACGCTGAGTGCGGAGCCCTATGCGGAGCTGGATCCCATGATTCTGAGATCAGGACCTGAGTTGAAATCAAGAGTTGGACGCTGAACTGACTGAGCCATCCAGGCACCCTGTGCTTTTTATATTTTAATAGATCCTGCCAAATCACCTTCCGAGATGTTTTCCCACACCTTAGCCGAGAACCACATGCCTTTTGAATGTAAGACCCTCTATTTTGTATGTCAATTGCCTACAGCTGCCAAGATGGGGGCTGTCTGAGGGCAAAGAGGAGTGGGATTCAGACCCATGGCCAGTGAGGGGAAGAGGGAGCTCACACTTGATGGTGCCTTCTCTGCCACGGGGCCCGTGCCCACATGCTTTCAGCTCAACTCTGTTAGGAACTGTCGTCAACTGGAGGGGACAGCGGAGACATGAAGACTAAGTCTAGTGCGGATTTGGGGTTAGAACGTGAAACAGAAAGAGTGGGGACACAGGTGGTATCCCATGAAGTCCGTAGTTAACTGTTGTGTACCAATGTTAATTATGTCTTGTGACAAGTATGACTGGGCTCTGCTGGGAGAAGGATATACAGGAACGCTCTGTCCAATCTTGGCAACTGGACTGTAAATCTAAAATTATTGTAACACAAAATTTGTAAAATAAAAGACATGAACATGCAGTAAAATATATGATGTGTGTACCGTATTTGGATCCCAACAGAAACAAACAAACAAACAAAAAAGAGAGTTGGTGGGAGAAAACAGCAAAAATTTGAATATAGACTGGGTTTTAAACAGTATTAAGGGATTACTATTAATTTTGTTAGCATGTTTGATGAACAAAAATCATCTTTACCTATTGAAGGTTTATGCTGAAGTATTCACAGGTGAAATGATGTAATAGCGGGATTTTGTTTTAAAATATTCAGAAACAATGGGGAAGCTTGGAGTGCGCAACTCTTGGTCTCGGAGTCGTGAGTTTGAGTCCCATGTTGGGTGTAGATATTACTTAAAGAAGTAAATAAAATAAAAATGGATACATCCCTTTAAAAAAAGTTAAAATATTCACAAACAAAAGAGAAGTACGGGGCGCCTGGGTAACTCAGTGGGTTAAAGCCTCTGCCTTCAGCTTGGGTCATGATCCCAGGGTCCTGGGATCGAGCCCCACATGGGCTCTCTGCTCAGCGGAGAACCTGCTCCCCCCTTCCCCGCCGCCTGCCTCTCTACTTGTGATCTCTGTCAAATAAATAAATAAAATCTTTAAAAACAAAAACAAAAAAGAAGTACTTATGGGTACAGTGATATAATTTCTTGGGGTTACTTTAAAATATTCCAGAAAGAAAAATGTAATTGGCAAAATGTTGCTGCCTAGTGAACCTGGACGGACCATACAGGGTGTCGGTGGGTGTCTGTCCTACTTTCTTCTCTACTCTTATGAATGACGAAGTTTTTCTGTAATAAAAAGTTAAATAGACAACACTGGCCCACGGATAGGAGTGACTCTGTGACCCCTCCCCCAACTTTTTCTTCCCATGGGACTTTTCCACGCTTCAATAGCACTTCCTCTGTTGTTTGACGCCATCCATAGAACCTGTCTCCTCTCTGGTCTGAAGGCTCCTTGTGGCTGTTATATCTGTGGGCCAACTTCATCCAGTCCTGTAAACCCCTGGGGAGCCTTGCTATGTACCAGACCCTGTGCTGCCCTGGGCGATGGGCTGGTCGGGAAAAGCAACATTGTTACTAACTGATTGAATTTATAATCCACGCTGGATCAGATCCTTGGGCATGAGACTGAATCGCTTGGCTCTCTGTTTCTGTTGTCCTGACTCCTCTGACTTTATCTGACCTTTCTGCCTCCAGCATATAAATCTTGTGATTACCCTGGGTCCACTGACATAATCCAGGATGATCCCCCATCTCAAGATCCTTGCTTCATCATGCCTGCAAAGCCCCTTTTGCCAAGTAAGAGTAACATATTCGCAAATTCTGGGGGCGAGGACAGAGACATCTTTGAGGGGGTGTTTTTGAACCGACTCCCTCTTATTTTTTTGAGTTCTGTGTTTATCCTGAAAAAGACTTGAGAAACCATCTCAGTGAATGAGATGGTTTAAGCAAAGGGAGGACCCAATCAGGTCCGCCCTTTGCCCTGATGGTTGTATCCAGGATGGACTGGGTGGGGGTTAGGAGGGGAGCAAGGGCAGGGTGAGGTGGGAAACTAGGAGGTTGTCGGGTGAAATCCTTTAGTCTGGATAAGAATGGAGGTGGTAAAGATGGAGAATGAAGAATTGTGTTTGATGAATGAATGAATGAACGAACGGTCAGTTTTGGAACAAGAGGAACTTGCTTCCCCACTGTGAGGTTTCCACTGTGAAAGCACAGTGCGCTGCTGAGATGGGCAGCCCTTGACCACCACAGCACGGCTTTCCAAGGCCCATGTGGTTGAATGTTGCACAGACTCGGTTTTTATTAAAAACGGGGGCCAGGCACAGTTAGAACCTTCCTCCGCATTAAAAAAACATATGCCTTCTAATAAAAATAGTGTATTCTCTGGGCCCTCTTTGCAACCATCCCAGGAGGTAGGCAGTGACTGCCTGTTTTACAATCAAGAGTCTGGGGTTTGTGGGAGCTCAAGGCCACGGAGAAGTCACGGAGGCCAGACGAGTCAGCTCACTGGGTTCTGGGAGGCTGGGTCTCTCTCGTGCCGTCTCCAGGTCAGGCAGCCTCGACATCACCCCCAAGCTGGAAAGAGGAAGGAACTTTGATGCCAAGACTGCACACCTGATTCTGGTTCTTACCTGACTCATGGGATCTTGGGCAATGCCCTCCCCCTACCGGCCTGTAAACCCGATGAAATAGTGGTTACTGCCCTTTCTCAGCCAACTCCTAGGACTCTGCTCTTTCCACCACATCAGACGTCCTTTGCCAAGGTCAATCCGCAGACCCTTGTGTGTGGAACACTCTGCCCTTAGGAGCATTTCCTGTGGGGGTGGGGTGGGGGGCTGGAAGCACCTGAACATGCCAGCTGTTGGGTTTTGTTGGGGCTTTGGGTAAAAGCTGTCTTATTCTTCTAACAGATCAGCCCCTGGCCCTGGCCGCCCCCCAGGAGTGGTGTTCTGCAGAGACAGACTACAGATGGCCCAAACTCCCCGCTCCCCACACCCGGCAGCCCCCAGGCCTCTGTCCGCAGCAGCTGTGTGCAGGGCTGCTGGAGCGCAGGGCCAGGAGGATGTTACTCTGCAGCCAGGAGACTCTGGATGAAACTGCTGGCCATCCCCAAGGCAGGCTGCTCCTTCCCGAGGTTCCAGAAAAAGCACAGTGAGGCCTGAGTCCGCGGTGGAGCACTGCACAAAGCTTTCCCTCGGGCACTTGGCCTTTCTTTTACCAACCAGGCTGTCCACACAAGGGGCCTCTTGGCCACTGGCTCCCAGCCAGGCCATCAGCGCTGAAGCGGCTGCCACCACTGTGGGGACACCTGGGGAACATCCCACCTTGTTCCCGGCTACCCAACAATTCGTTCTTGTCTCCACTCTGCTCCTCCTGCACTGTGCAACGTCGAAGGGCATGGGGTCCCCCCCACTGTGCTTCCTTTGCGGGCAGGTAGTTGCTAGCCTTGTGGCCCTGGGCGTTACTGGTCCTAATGAACATTAAGTTTAACTACATGTACACAATATCTGGCACATAAGATGTATTGTCATTATTATTATTTTTAAGTAGGTTCCATACCCAATGCAGGGCTCAAACTCACGAACCTGAGATCAAGACCTGAGCTGAGATCGAGTCTGACGCTCACAGACTGAGTCACCACTCAGGTGCGACTTCTTAGGATTGTTTCCCATGTTGGCAATCGTAAGAAATAGGGAGTTGTCCAGCCCAGAGTAAGTAGACCTAATTTTTTTTTATACTTACCCTCTTTCTGCATGGGGTACAGAGGTCCTTTCTTCAGTGTGACTCCCTAATCGCCCCAACCCCTGTTTGTCCTTTCCCTGTTCTATTCCCAACAGTGCCCACAAATATGGCCTGAAAAGGAAAGGCACGAACGAAGGCCTCTAGTGACCAGCCACTCTTGCTGTTGGCTGAAGGAGACTTACAACACTGGATTCAGTCAAAAGGGTTATTTTTAAAACTTTGCAGGAACTTTTCGTAAATGGTTTGACAGTTTTACTATAATGGTGGTAACATAAGGTTGCCAAGTATTAACTTTTATGGCCCTGTTGCACAATTTTGAGACATGGCATTCTGATTTAGTTTAAGACTGGAACTTTAACCTTTGTTGGTATGTAATATTTAACAGCATACCCCATATTGGTGTTAAAAACAGGTCCAGGGACTCAGTTGGTCAAGCGTTTGACTCTTGGTTTCAGCTCAAGTCATGCATGATCTCAGGTGATGGGATTGAGCCCCGAGTTGGGCTCCAAGCTCAGTGGAGGTCCCCTTCTCTCCCCCTGCAACCCCCCCATCCCCGCTCATGCACCCTCACTCTCTCCCCGCCAAATAAAATCTTTTAAAAAAAATGGGTCCAGTGAGATTAAAACTATGCCAACTAAAACTCAAATGTGCTCATTCTGGCACTGTTTATGAATTAAGAAATTAAAATCAACTGGCTTTTGAAAAGGTAGTGCTCAATCAAAATTGGGCCAGATCGTTCCTAACCCCCAGGCTCTTTGATAGTTACCACCACCATTTCCCACCAGACATCTGATGTGAGGGAGAATGAAAGGCCTGAGGCCCGTGAGATGGTAGCAGTGTGGTGACTCCTGTCACAATTTGGAAATAAATGATCTGTGGGGATCATTCTGATTAGAACATGAATACAAAGCCATCCCCTGGTCACTCTGGACATCAGCGGTACTCAGAAAGTACTGCACACAATGTGACTTTCATGACCACATAAGGGACTCTCCCACAGAGCACCGAGGCTACGGTCACTGAGGGAATCTGGTGTTACCCAAAAGCAAGCCCTAAACTGAGAGTTCAAGAGATTTAGTTTTTTTTTTTTTAAGGTTTTCTTTATTTTTTTATTTAAAAAAAATTTTTTTTTTAAATGTGGTTTACTCTGAAACTTTATGGTTCCACTTTTTAAAAAAAATATTTTATTTATTTATTTGACAGAGAGAGATCACGAGTAGACAGAGAGGCTGGCAGAGAGAGAGAGAGAGAAGCAGGCTCCCCGCTGAGCAGAGAGCCTGATGCAGGGCTGGATCCCAGGTCCCTGAGATCATGACCTGGGCTGAAGGCAGAGGCTTAAACCCCTGAGCCACCCTGGCGCCCCAGGGTTTTCTTTATTTGACAGAGAGATAAAGTGCACAAGTAGGGGGGAGCAGCAGGCTACCCGCTGAGCAGAGAACTGGACACGGGGCTTGAACCCTGGGATCATGACCCAAGTCAAAGGCAGATGCTTAACCGACTGAGCCACCCAGGTGCCTGGAGACTTAGTGGTTTTATTTATTTACATATTTTTAAAGATTTTATTTATTTTAGAGAGAGCGAAAGCAATCATAGAGGCAGAGGGAGAGGCTGACTCGCTGTGGAGCGGACAGCCCGATGCATGGCTCGATCCCAGGACCACGAGCTCATGACCCATGCAGAAGGTAGACGCTCAACTGAATGAGGCACCCGGGTGCCCTGAGATTTAGCGGTTTTAAAATCTCCTGTAAAGCTGCAGAGGTTAAGTCTGAATGTTACATATTACATATATACATATAGTAAACATCAAGTAACACCACAAGCATTTAAAAAAAGGAAGTTTATTGGTCTTTAAATGGCTCAATTTTGCAAATAAACCAGTCGGGTAGTGGCATCAGCCTAAGACATGTGATGCATCTTTGTCAGTTGGCTTCATAGCACCTCAGTACCCAGGAGAGGAAAGGTCTAAAGCAAAGTCACAATGTTAGTGGTTAGGACCCCTGGTTAGATGAGACTGCAGTGAGTTCACACGGAGATCGCTGGGCCCGCGGGGCGGCTGTCACACGGGTGACTTTAATTCTGCACATGGCATAGCCTATGAAAAATATGAAATGAAAGATGTACATCTCCAACCCTTTAAGGACCAATATTTAACAGGACAAGCCAGATGGAGTATCTAAAGAGCTGAGTTCCTAAAAAGCCTATTTTTGTTAACTTTACGTACACACCTGTTACCTGGAATGCCTGAACACATCTTGGACTTGTTGAAATTAGGACTGAGCCAAAAGAAAGACGAACTTTGTTGAATCAACTGTCTTAGACCCATTCCGAAGAAGAAACGAAAACTCTGGACAGCAGTGTATTTCCTGTTGAAATTATGTTCCCAGATAGCATGCTAGATTTCTTCCAGGGGACGCACCACACAACGGTGACACAAGCTCATGTCTGGCCTGCGTCTGCCACACACACTTCCTGCACTACACTCGGGGCTGACGGCCTGGTGTTAACGTCAGGACAGTGTGGCTCTGGTGTTCTTCGTGATGACTCCTGAAATCTCTCCCAGAGCCCAGCTGTCACCTCCTGAGCCCGGCTGGCCAGCACGCGCGCCTTCCCCAGGTGCTCCAGGGCAAAATGCGTTAGCACTAATGACGTTCTTCCCGTTCCAGAGAGACCAACAACTTAACACATGCTCACCACTTGCAGAAAGGGATTTCCGGGGACCGGCATTTTAAAGAAAAAGAGGGATCACTGAAACGTGACTGCGCTGAATCCTCACGGCCTCAAGGTAGCTTACAAGCATATGCTGGCCCTTTTTTGCAAACTACCTTACAGTTAGTCAAAAGTAATCGAGGTGCTCTGGAACCTCACTTTCAAGAACCAGAGTATGGCACACATTGTAAATTTGGACAGATCCTAGCAGACGGTTATTTTTTTTTACGAATCTTCTATACAAAAGTTGTACTCCACACCAGGCAAATTTTCTCTCACCAGGACACGCGGGGTGATGGGCCCACGGCACCAGTGAGGACACACCCAGGATGATGTCACCGGGTATTTTTCGGTTTCTAAATTAAGGCATATTCAAAAATTTCCATGTACAAGTTTACACCACTTTTCCACGTTAATCACCAGGTAATTAATGCAGGTTCACAGATGAATCACTCTCAATTGAACTATATGCAACAATCATGCCAACAACTTTTCTTCTATATTTTGCATAACAATGGTTAAAAAAAGTGGTACAGTTTAACTACCATGTTCACAATTGTCATTTTTCAAGGCAGTAGAAGACCAAGACATTTTAAAATGATATAAAATTTCAGCTTTATAATAAACCAGAGGGAGTAGCCTTTCCTCCCATCCCCCTACCCCGTCTCAGCTCTAACAGTTCCAGAAAGACTGCTCTTGAAACACTAGCCCACACGCTACATTCAGGACCGCAATAAATGTAGGCAATTATGAAAGAAGTTGAACTTTGCTTCTTGGTGAAGCCACATTAATTTCTTTTTTTTAAAAGTGAATTTGACTTTCAGTGCAGTTCCAATTCATGCTTTTAGTGATACATAACAATTTCCAAATTGTTAAAGTAATTTCAGTCAATTGAGCCTTCAATGGCAATGCTTATAAATTATATTTATTAGTATGGTCAAGATAAGAAAGGAGTTTGGGCTTTGATTATAAAATGCAGCATCTTTCTCTGATTCTCTTGGCTAAACTTTTCCTCTTCTTTTTTCCATTCTTTTCTTTGCTGTCTTCCATCTTTCTGGCTCGAATTTCCCTCATCAGATCAAAAAATACCTAGAAAGAAGAAAACAGGGTAAATAAAGCCAACAGATAACGTGAGCTTGGTACTTCTTGGAACCACAGCAGTACTCCTTGGGAATGAACTAAGAGTAACTACTTAAGTGCTCTTGTTTAGGGAGTACAGGGAGAAGACAGCACAAAACCAAGGTCCCCTTCTCCAGGTATACTGAGAAGGCTGGGACATTTTCTGAGTTACACTTTTCGGTACAATTGTTCACATCATATAACCTAATTTTTCCATCCCAATTTTTAAGATAAAGAAGATAATAGCACTATAGATGACGTGGATTCTGTTGATACAATTAATGAATGTATTTCACCAATTCATATTTAAAGGTAATTTATGTTTAATAAAATTTATATTTAATAACTTATTTGTTTTCAGCTCCATTTTGAGAAACAAAGCTGAGGAAAATGAGTGCTTCCTTTATCGTTCTGATACGAGGTACTAAGAAAACAATTTTCTTTTTGGCAACATACTTGAGATTTTATCAATTCTGTCTCCTATCCAGAAACTGGCAAATGAGAGCTATTAGCACAATAACTAAAAAATTACTAGAACAACTCAAAAGTTAAATATTGCTGACAAATGCTAGAGGGCAGACAGACAAGGGTCTAAAAGGACACGGGCTCACATCGTACATAAGTAGTTCCAAGTATGCGTATGATGACCGGATGAAAAAATTTCAGGGTCTACACTCTAAAATTCTGAATTAAAAAAATTCAGTTATTACTTTGGTTTTGTTTATTTTTCTCATAAGCATGAAATAAGAAGTGACACCACACCGACATATTAAGAACTCAGCTGAATATAAAGATTTCAAAAATTCTAGTTGGCCTGTACATTGCGAAGGTGCAAAGTAAACAAATGTATGTTACGCAGTGGCCGGCGTGCCTCTAGCTCTCTGAAGGAAAGGCTAACTGAAAAAGCGAGGTGCTGTAAAGCTCATGCAGAGAGCTTCCTGCAGGAGTTACGTGGGTTTGCCTGCATGTGAAACAGAAACAACGGAAGGATAAACCAAACACTGCTATTATTTTCAGGATGAAGGGAACAGGGGACACAGAACAGTGAGGCATCTGTGAATATACTTCATGGTACAACTTCAACTTTGGAACGGTAAATGTTTTATATATTAAAAAATGGAATTAAACACAAAAAAGCAGCTGCTGAAAACTGGAAATCAAACTAAAACACTTTAAGGCGAGCTACACAGAGAGTTGGTGACATAATCAAACAGAGGAGAGAATTCAAGAGACTTTAAAACACGGCACACAGAATATAAATCTCAGAATAGAAGCTAAGAATAAAAATAAAAAAAACTCAACAAATTAAAAAAAAAAGACAAATCTAGAACTTCACTTTGTAATTTAGCTGTTCACAGCAACGGTGGCATTGCTGACTTAGAACAATCTTGTACAGCGGGTTGCAGGACAGTGTAAGAGAGAAGATACGAACATAAAGTCAAAGAAGCAGAAAGTCCTGAATGCTAAAACTGAATTAGGAGTAACAGTATGCTCTCATGATTTGTTTTCTTTACTACATATTTCCCAGCACTTCAAGGGAGGCCACGAAGCAAAGACAAGGCAACAGCTGTGAGCACATCCATCCTCAGGCTATGGCTGCTAAATACCATTCCTCCCAGGGGAACCATGTTCCTTAGATAAATGGCTGATCCCTGATCTGGAGTAAGAAACAGAAAGTGAGTCAGAAAGCAAGGAAGCTATTAAAAAAAAAAAAAAAAGGCAAGGAAGTGATTAGAGACTAATGGCTTAAGTCAAAAGGACACAGGACCAACACACAAAGGGGTACAAATGGTTAGAAAAGGGAAAAACTGAGCAGAGAAAACCCACAGAGAATTCAGGAGACTGAAACAGACAGGTGACACAGACGCCAGAGGTCTCTGCCCCCAACTGATGCACCTCGGCTTCCCTGGGGTGATTTCGGAACACCTGCCCTTCGAGTCTACAGCTGGCCTGCCGAGGCAGGAAGCTTCCAAACTAGCTGCATGTAACATCAGAAAATGCCCCTGCAGCCTTCTGATGCAGATATATCACTATGGAATGCACTCCAGAAAAAGGTTCAATTTTTTTATTTATGTAAGTTCCATGCCAGGCACTTGATCTCACGACCCTGAAATCATGACCTGAGTGAAAGTCAAGAGGTGGATGCTCAACCGATTGTGCCACCCATGTGCCTGTTATAAAATTTAGAAAGCAAACTACAGAAATGCGTATCTACATACACAGAAATACCGTGTGTGTGTGTGTATACACACATGTATACATGCATTTTGTATATACTGTATATATACACTATATATACATTATATATATATATACATAAATATACTATATATGCACTGTAAAAGTCCTATGTATACAGGGGAAACACAAGCAAACACAAGTCTTCCCTTAGACTATATAGTCTTTAAATGCGGGTAAACATCTGGAAAGACACCTGAGTTAGCAGTGGTTACCTCATCGGAAGGGGAGTGAAGTGGAATCTGGGTGAGGAGTGACTCCCTTTTCTCCTTACTACAAATTTTTCTTTATACAATAAGCATATATCCAGGTTTTTAATGAAAAAAAAATTAAAAACACAGTACATTTCTACTAAAATTCTCTCCCCAACATAAACTTGGCTCTTTTCATGTAATAAATCATCCTGTTTTGACATCTACTTGCTCAACCTCTTCCTATTCCTTCAAGATGTTCCTTAAAAATTAGGAGCAACCTTGGAGTTACGCTTGAAGAGTGAGAGCGTTCAGCTGGAAGGTTGCTAACGAGGTTGTGAGGAAGAACCAGCACCCAGTGAGTCCGTGAGCAGGACTGCCAGGTGTCCTCTGTGACAGGCGTCGCCTCTGTGACGGGCAAGGCCCCTGCTCGACCACTCAGATGGTCATGAAGCTTTTCACAGAGTGGATTCAAAATCTGCCTCTTCGAAACTTCATCGCAATGGTCTATGTGGAAGCCAGAGGAGGGCACGGCATGAGCCCTTACTGTCTTGTAGGTGAGCTAGGATTTGTTTCCTGTGACAAAACAAGATACTTCCCAATATAATAGAAGGAGACACTCATGACCCCAGGAAACCTGTACGTGGCTCCCACAGAGGGTGACATACACCTGGGGGATACCTCAGGGGCTCCCACCATCGTGTGGAGTAGAAGAGGGAGATGACGTGGGCTCCAGAGCCGGCCACACCCAGGGCCAGCAGCTGCCATCACAGGCCTTCTGAACTCAACTCAGGTATGTAATCTCTCCACATCTCAGTTTCCTCATCTCAAAAGTGAGCATGAAAAGAGTGCTTCTGCTTTACTTGGTTAAAGATGCATGGCTAATGCTGGCTATAGTGCCTGCGTCTTATAAACACGACTGAATATGAGCTCTTTTAACTACTAACATCATTTCCTCAGCAGTTTTTATTAGTAGAAACTGAGTAAGTTGCAGCAAGTTACTTCTACGTAGCCACTGAGGTGTTTTATGCGGCACGGCACACGCACCGCTCAGGGTGTAGCAGCACACACAGTGAGAGCGTTAGCCGGAACTTCTACCCTGATGTACAAGCCGCCACATTTCATCTCGTTTTGCTTTGGAGAGGTGACCGTTGACTACAGACCACATGTTCCCACACTGGCCACAGCAATACTCCCCGCTTTCTTCGGGCATCTTGCCACTCTCCATCAAGAGGTGGAGTCGATTTCCCTCCCTTCTGACCCGGGCTGGGACTCTGGGACTACTCTGGCCAAGAGAACGAAGTTGAAATTAAGGCCGTGTAACTTCCGTGGCCAGGCCAGAGAAGGTGATGTGGTTTCTGCCTGGTTCTTCTTCTCTTGTGATGCTGGCCCTTGGCACTTACCCTGCCTCCCTGCCAGAAGAAAGCCCAAAGGAGGACACCTGGAAGAGGTCACATGGTGCGGAACCGAGGCGTCCCTGGACAACAGCCAGCATGGACTGGCTGAATCAGACATGTGCGAATGGTATTTAGTACCTAAGCCGAGCCGCTTCCCGTTTTCGGACTTGAAGCTTTTCAGCGCAGGCACCAGACATGATGGAGCAGAGACAAACCATCTCCCCCGAGAGCTGTCCAGATTCTTGGCCCAGAGATTAAAGGAGCGTAAGAAATGGTTGTTTTCACCCATAAATTCTGGGGGTACAGTTTGTGTTACACAGCCAGAGCAAGCCCTATGCTTGACAATACAAGCATATGGCAAAAAAATTCACGCCAGCAGATGACAGCACAGGGACTGTTAGAATGACAGCTCTGTGGCTTGGATGGTTACTGGTCACCTCCTCTCACGACTTTCCTCAGTTTAAATAGGCTTTAGAGTATGCTCTATAGCCTGCTCAAGACGTCAATTAGTAGGAACCCCAAAACACACATAATGATAATATCCAATGTTGCCTCTCAAAACTCCAAACACATTGAACTTTAAGACATATTTTCATTACCAGTTTAAATACATTTGCCGTAGCTTTAGAGAAAACTGGTATACTAAGTAGAAATCTTGTAACACTCATTTTGTACAGATATCTTGGGCCTATGGGAATCTGACCACATGACCAAAAAAACCTAATTGGCTTAAGACAGTATGACAACATTGTCATCAGGCCCACAGAAACTGAACAGAACAAATCTCTAATTTTTCTTTTTTTAAGGATCCCTAATTTTTTTTTTCACTTAATGATTTCTGGATCAGTGTTACAAATCTACAGGCACAAGCAGACCAGCTCACTTAAACTTGAGGCCACCTAGAAACGGTGTTACTTGAAGTATGGTCCCCCGGGCCACAGTCCGCACTGCAGGGGAGCTTAGTGGAAATGCAAATTCTCAAGTTCAACCCACAGCAAACGAATCAAAATCTCTGGGGGTCAGACGCAGGAATCTGTGTTCATGAAGTTTCACAGACGATTCTGCCCATTAGAGTTCAAGAGGCACTCGGTAGAGCCTAGATGCTTGGCGTCAGGCAAAGGCCCCACGTGGGGGCTCAGGGAGCCCATGCCTTGGCCCAGCAGACAGCCCCCCTGAACAATGAAGATGATGGTCTCCGGCAGCAGGATGAAATAATGCACCTGGGCCGGCTCCTAGAAAGGAGGCAAGGGTGTTTCTCACCTGGACTCAGAGAAGGGCCACCTGAACAAAGGGGGAAGATACAGAAGAGGACAGAGAGGAGAAAAGAGGTTGAGGGTGGGGAATGTAGGTGCAGTAAAAGATTTCTGGCCTGCGGCTCCTTTGTCTTAGGAGTGAACCTACGTGGGGCCGGGGTGTCAGCTCGGACTTACGCCACGCCTTCTAAACTACCCAGCCCATCACGATAAGAAAAAAAAAATTTAAAAAGGGCAGGGATTCAGGTCAGAAATCCCGTCAGTGCTAGAAAAAAAGTGGTGTTTCGTGTTTCCGAGGACAAGGTGAAGGAAGAAATTCCTAACAGGCCGTGTTTGAGCACTCAGGGCGGATGAGAATCAGCACATACTATATCACTATCTGCAAGTGTCACAAATCTCTAGACACAATGGAGCTGAGTTGGAGCAAATCAACTTGTTAACACGATGTAGCCATAAGGAGGGCCGCCCTTTACCTTGTCAACATTAGCTCGAGTTTTAGCAGATGTTTCCACATAGTTGACATTCCACTGGTCAGCTCTGGTTTTTGCCTCTTCTACGGAAACCTGCCTTTTATCTTCTAAATCTGATTTGTTACCAACCAGCAGAAATGGAACGTTCTCATCTTCTTTTACTCTTAGAATCTGCTCCCTGGATAAGAGGAAATGAGAAAGAAATATTAATATTACCCCCCTGTGTCTGACCAACAAAACAACAAACACCAGCTGCAATGAGCATTGATTCACAGGATTCTTTACAATAACAATGAGCTCATTCATTGCATGATGGGAAATGAGCATCACATCCTCCTCATTTTATCATCAATCACTTGCATTACATACTCACTTCTTGGATGAAGGAAGACTACACCAGAGAAGGGAGTATAAAATGGCAGTGGAGGTACAAAATGGAAGTGTCAGAAGCAACTTCCTCCTCTTGTTGCTTTTTTAAAAATAAACTTACGAGAAGGGTGGTTTTAGATGTGCAGAGAAGTTGTGAAGAGAGTACAGAGTTCCCATATTCTCTGCACCCAGTGTCCCCTACTGGTAACATCTTACGCTGGTGTGTGCATTTATCACAACTAATAAGCCAATCTTGATCTGTCTTTATTAACTGAAGTCCAAATCTTTTTTTTTTTTAAAGATTTTATTTATTTATTTGACAGAGAGAGATGACAAGTAGGCAGAGAGGCAGGCAGAGAGAGAGAGGAGGAAGCAGGCTCCCCGCTGAGCAGAGAGCCCAATGCGGGACTCGATCCCAGGACCCTGAGACCATGACCTGAGCCGAAGGCAGCGGCTCAACCCACTGAGCCACCCAGGCGCCCCTGAAGTCCAAATCTTATTCAGATGTTCTTCGTTTTTACCTAATGTCCTTTTCCTGTCCCAGGATCCTGTCCAGGATCCCATGCAACATTTAGTCATCAGCTCTCCTTAGAGCGGCTCTGACAGTTCCTAGACTTGCCTTGTTTTTGATGACCCTGACAGTTCTGAGGCTTGCTGGTCAGCTCATTTGTAGAAAATCTCTCAACTGGGATTTGTCTGATGTTTTTCTCGTGTGATTAAACTGGGGTCATGGGATTTGGGGAGGAGGACCACAGAGGGAGAGAGTGCCATTCTTATTAACCTCATATCAATGGTCCCACTGAATGTTTTTAAAAGCCCCGCCCAGGCCAGACATCTCTTGAGTATAGATTTTGGTGTTCAGAGAGAAGTTATATGCCACCACCAATTTCATTTTATTTTTATTTTTTTTAGATTTTGTTTATTTATTTGACAGAGATCACAAGTAGCCAGAGAGGCAGGCAGAGAGAGACGAGGGGAAGCAGGCTCCCCGCTGAGCAGAGAGTCCGATGTGGGGTTCAATTCCAGGACCCTGGGATCATAATCTGAGCCAAAGGCAGAAGCTTTAACCCACTGAGCCATCCAGGTGCCCGGCCATCACCAATTTTAAAGGTATGATGGCTCTCTGTTCCTCCTAATCACGTGCCTCCAAGCAATGAGTACTTCTCTGCCCCATGTCTCCTCGTGTATAAAATGAGGCTCACAACAGAACAGTTGCTCAGAGGATGAAATGTAACTGGGTCTGACACACAGGAAATGTTCAACAAAGGCAAGCTGTTCTTAACCATTACTAGTACTCTACTGGAGAAAGACGTTTTCTTCTAAAATCATCATTCTCCTGCTACCCTTCTGATGCCTCTCCTTTGAAACAAAGAGACACTGAAACTACAGGAACGGTAATTTATTTTATTTTATTTTATTATTTATTTGACAGGCAGAGATCATAAGCAGGCAGAGAGGCAGGCAGAGAGAGAGGGAAGCAGGCTCCTTGCTGAGCAGAGAGCCCGACGCGGGGCTCGATCCCAGGACCCTAGGATCATGACCTGAGCTGAAGGCAGAGGCTTTAACCCACTGAGCCACCCAGGCGCCCCAGGAACGGTAATTTAGACTAAAAGAAAATGAGAAAGTTAAAGGGGTGATTAGAATGGCAGGTCAGCTGAGGACACTGACTGCAGGGATCTATCACGATGTTTGAGATGGAACAGGCATCTTCGCCAGTCTTAACCTCAGATTTGTCTACACTGGGCTTCCTCGGCAGTGTCGCCTGAATACCACTGCCGCCACCACCACCACCACCACCACCACCACCACCACGGCGAGCCATTTACTGAGTATTCCCCATGGGCCACGGGCTTTCAGTGCCACTAACTGCACACAATATGTTACGCACCGCAGAGAAAAAGCCGCTGCCACTTAACAACTGTAGGCTGTCCTCCTCCAGGACATGGCCCCGATTTTGAGAGATGATAAAATGCAAAAAATGTGTGTCTTCGAGTCTATGAAATTCTCTAGTATCTAGCGCATGTTGTTGATGCTCAGAGCAGTGCCTGGTGTGTGGTGAGCGCTGCTGAGTACTGGGCAGGGTCACTTTTAATATTCCTTCATTCACCTGATTGTTGAAGTCGTCAACACCTGAGCAGACTCCGTGTATGCGGGTAGCTCTCTGGACCCTAATTCCTAGTTTCTAGCATGAATGGATTATGGACTACACAGTCACCTCCATCTTTTGGGGATCCGTACTTACCTTAAGCACCCCATGGAGGAAGGAACGAGGTCACTGGGGCATAGTAACTGGGGGACACATGCTGAGCTGTACAGGACTGGAGGGCTGGGTGTTTCCCACCACGCACACGACCTCTTGCAAGGCGCGCGTCCACGCTCGCCATCACTACTGTCCCATTTCTGATGTGCTTGTGAAGAAGATACTGGCCAGCTATCATCTTTTTCCCGTAACAACAAATGTGCTGGTACCTTCTTAGCCAGCTTCTTCTGTGATCTAGTCTCAACTAAGATGTTCACGACAATAGACTTACCACCTGTCTAACTACCCGGCAGGGACCGACACTGGTTTTCAGGACTCTGGTACTCTGGTCGTATGTGTAAAAGTATATACAGTCATTAGTTTATCTTTTAATAAACACCTACTAAGGCACTCTGAATCCCTCTTTCAGGAAGAACAACAGAGAAAGTGCAGTGATAGCATTAATCACTGTATCAGAAATGTGGCCACGGAAAGCCTGGACTTACTGGGTTCAGGGGTGAGAGGACAATATCCTTAAGTTAATTAGTTTGGTTTGAATGAGCTACTTTCCTGGATGTCAGAGAAAAGCAATGTTATGTCTACAATCTTCAGACACATTTTACTTTAAATAGAGTGTTAGAGGCTGTTATAGAATTTTGGAATAGCAAAGTACCTTCACAAACTGGTCCAATTTCTTCATTTTTGACATAAGAAAAGTGAGAACAAAAAAAGAGAGAGAGAGAGAGAGTGTGTTTCCTAACACTTGTATCAAATGTTTACTGAGCAGGCCCTGTATGATACACGCCAGGAACCGTGCAAAATACGGGCATTAGGGATACTTGGACAGGTGAGAAATGGGTCCTGCTCTCAAGAGTTTTCCCCTCCTCAGGAAAAATACAGGCACATCAAGCTGACTCTGAGAGTGTAGTAAGTGTGCTGGCGGCACTGTCACAAGCACTTTACCACATACAAAACTCCTACCTTAGAGAGGCCAACAAAGTTAATTTTATAAATTAATCTGCATTTTATTTCTTTATTTATTTAAGAGTGAGAGAGAGCACAAGCAGGGGGAGCAGCCGGCAGAGGGAGAAGCAAATTCCCCATGAGCAGGGAGCCCGATTACAGGGCTCGATCCCAGGACCCTGGGATCATGGTCTGAGCAGAAGTCAGACACTTAACCAACTGAGCCACCCAGGTACCCCATTAATCTGCATTTTTTTTTTTTTAAAGAATTTTATTTATTTATTTGACAGATCACAAGGAGGCAGAGAGGCAGGCAGAGAGAGAGGGGGAAGCAGGCTCCCCGCTGAGCAGAGAGCCCGATGCGGGGCTCGATCCCAGGACCCTGAGATCATGACCTGAGCTGAAGGCAGTGGCTAAACCCACTGAGCCACCCAGGCGCCCCTTAATCTGCATTTTAAAAGTTTCTCAATGACATGTTTTTTTTGCAAAGAATGCTCTCTTAGATTCCTTTAAGTTCTTGAGACTTTCAAGTGTACATGAAAAGCAAGCTTTATATAGGCTGAGGTATACAAGCCCAGGTTCAGTTTTTGTTCAACCCCCAGAAAACTTTCCTCATCGGTGGAAATCCTTATTTTTCAGGCTCAGCTATCTCGTGAAGGCCTCTGGGCTTCTCTCCCCTCCTGGGTCCCTGCAATGATCACTGCCCACATCTCCTACATTGTCACCAACTTGCTCTTGGTTTCACCCCTTTTTCAACTAGGCTGTATGAATCTCGAAAATAGAGGATACACTATGTGTTCCTTTTGTGTCCCTCATACCAAGGCAAACTCGTAACACAGAAATAAAAAAGATATAATTAAAGAATACTTTTGGGGATACCTGGGTGGCTCGGTGGGTTGAGTGTCTGTTGGTTTTGGCTCAGGTCATGAACCTGGGGTGGTGGGACTGAGCCCTGCATCTGGCTCTGCACTGAGCCTGCTTGGGATCTCTCCCTCTCCCTGCTCACTCTCTATAAAATAAATAAATAAAATCTTTACCCCCCCAAAGAATACTTTTGATGATGCATATAGGATATGAGACTACTCAAGAACTTATTTATGCTGTAGATCTCTCAGAACTTCTCTCCCCTTCACCAGCCAGCCCCCTGCAAACCAAATGGCTGACAGATTTTGATTAAGCAAATAGTAAATAAGATATAAAAAATATGTAACACAACCTCGTATGCCAATCTATAGTATTTTTATTTCTATTAAACAAATCAGCGTGTGCTGTCTGGCATCTGTGTCGTGAGGAGGATGGCGCTGAGCCCACTGAGCATTACACAGGCGCGGGACACCGGTGACCAACACTGAAAGATCTAAAATCTGGGGCAGAGCTCCATGACATGAGCCAATGTCAACTCTGATGGCAGCAACAATATTCTATTCCAGAAAGAAATACTGCAGTAACAGGTACTGAGGCTGTCACAGTGACACTGTGGCACGGGGATAGCGGTAAGACAGCAGAAAGGTGTACGGGTTATCTGAGTGTCCGTACACCGGGGACGGGGTCATAGACTGCCATCGAAGAGGGAGTAAACACGATCACAGCAGAGCGAAAGACTGACAAATAACCACCTCTAGCTGTCCGCCTGTTTCGGGGGAAGACACTACTGTGCACAAAGTGCGAAGGCCTCAGTTCCCGCCATACCTGAAGTCGGCTGTGGCTGCAAAGGATTCCATTTCTGTAATAGAGAAGACACAGAGGAAGCCCTCCCCGCTCCGAAAGTAGTTGTCTCTAATTGCAGCATAATCCTCCTGCCCAGCTGTATCCAAGATATCGATCTGCACTTCCTCCCCATCCAGCACTACCTTCTTCCGATAGCTGTCTGCTTTGGTAGGCTCATAGTCCTCCACAAACTAGAAAAGATGAGATACAGATTCATGTGAAGTTGCCAAAACAGTACAGAGAGGTCCCATGCACTCTTCCTTCCATGTTCCTCAATGGTTAACACTACGTTAATTCACATTTTCATGTTAGATAATTCAGTGGCTTCTACTTTTGCAAAGAGCAAGGGTTTAAGGAGTACGTCTAGAGTGTTTACAGCTTGAGAGCCAGGCCTTTTTCTTCCTGAAAACACCGTAACTGCAAAAACGATTATACATCTGTTCAATCAAATATCTAAAAACTCCTTTCAGTGTGACTATAAATAAAAATTTTCATGCCGGAATTGTGGAAATCACTTGAAAGTGAGTCAATATTGAGGTGAGCACTGAAAGCTATTATGAGATCTCTTCTCTAAAATGAACCAAGTTAATAAAGTGGCTTATACTACTCAGTATAATGGCAAAGCACAGACTTTTGAGATCGTTCTCTAAATGTCTGCTTTTTAAAATAATAAAATTAAACAACTTTATGTTCCCACATCTATCTTCAACTCTGTAAATCTCACCTTGGTATTTTTGATCAGTGTATCACTGTTAGCATGTGTCTATGTATACATACATACTTTTGCAGGTTTTTTTTTATTAGCTCCTATAGATATTTTCAATATCTGATATTTTCTTGTTTATTTGCTCAATATCTATATCCCCCTACGAGAATACAACCCTGAGAGGAGGGACCTTGACTATTCTACTCATCACTGTAGCTTCCAGAGCTTAGAACAGTGCCTGGTACACAGAAGATATTCAATACATAATTATTTAAAAAATGAACACAGTGTATTTGTAACTATAAAGGCTACAGAACATTCTATATTTTCATGCTTATTTTTTATAAGTATTCAGTATTTATGAAGATTTAACAAATATAAATATTCAGATATCATATCAGATACTACTGTGAATATTACTATTGTTGAATACTAAGTGAAAGCTTAACCATTTATCAAATGTCAGGTATATGACTAGTCCTACCTTTGACCTCCTCCTTACTGTTAAGGGGCTGGATTTAGCTATTAGTTTGAAAGACTAGCTATTAAAATGAATAGTATAGAAAACAGATTGAACAGATAAATCAGCAAGTTCAACTTCTTTGTTATGGTCCCCAATGAGCAAGATAACAGCTGGATTTAAGCTGTTTGTGGGTGTGACAGACGCTATGAGCAGCATCTGGGGGGTAAAGACCTGCAGGGTCTGCTGTTAGAGGGGACTAGGCTTCGGGCTCTGTTTCTCAATGGAGATCACTCCTCTGGGGCAGGTTGAGAAACCTCTCTGAGGTTCTGTTTTCTCATCTGTAAAATGGGGATACTACCACACCGTGCAGGGTTGTTATGAGGATTAAGTAAGAAAGAGAAACATATAAGCACCTTCCAGCTGTTCTCCTAGAACAGCTCATTTTTAGTAATGAGCTGCGACCCACAATGAAAATTTCCCAGTGCTTCTCTGGAAGGAAGAGTTGAGGATAAATGCTTCAACTGGATTTTCAACTCTTAAATCATTTAAGCTTGATAAGAATCTTCTAGGGAAAGAATATACTGCTGTATGTGGGCTGAGACCTTAACTCTGAGGCAGTCAAGTCTGATACACATACAGGCACACAAATCTGTAGCCTTCTCAGAATTATGTTTTAGGGACACAGCCTTTACCTAATGGTGAGTGTAGTGCCATGCCAAATACTACAACTAATTTTTCCACTATTATTAGAATTGTTTTATTAGTATTACTATTATTATCACAAGACACCTTATTACGTCAACTTTAAGTCTCAATTAGGTACTATATCTACCAGTTCCATTAATTCAAGATGGGAACCTCCATTAAACACTTAAAACGAAAAAGCCAAAGTTAGATCGCTTTAAAGGAGGTACTGCTTCCAGGTTTGATTTGTTTTTAAAATATAATGTTTTCAAGCCTCTTGAGTTATTGACTTATTAAATCAGGATGTGTATAAATGTTGGCTCTGAACTGAAAAATGGGAAAATAAAAAGTTCAGTAGCTTTCAAGGATTCAGGGATATACTTAAAATAGCACCAAAACGAAGCCATAGATATCCTCTCTAAACCCAAAGTTTGCTATCCATTATAAAACGGGCACTCACCTCATCGTACATGAACTGCAGGGTCAGAGCAGACTTGCCCACACCACCACTGCCCACCATGATGACTTTGTGTAGGGCCAAAGAATTCTGACCCTTGGGCTTGTTTGCAGCCATCTTGTGTCACAGAGTTTGTAGCAAAGGAGTAAGAAGAATCTAGAAAGGATGAAAAAATAAGCAAAGTTCAGTACATTCTTCTTCAGAATTGCAAGTGTAGGGAAGAGATACGGTGTCCTTGGGCTTCAAGATACTAGTTTTCATTTTCATGAAATCACTGTGGTGATTTGAAACAGATGGCAAATGAAGTATGCTCATTTAGAGGAAGAAGCACTTATCAGGGAACACCATGACAATACAACAAGTATTATGAGTCAAGGGCATTTCTCCTAGAACAGCTCATTTTTAGTAATGAGCTGCGACCCACAATGAAAATTTCCCAGTGCAACCACATGCTGACAATAATGGAGTACTGCAGGTATTAGAGCATAATCACAGACTATGAAAACATGCCAAACAATCACTTTGTTCTCATGTTAACCTTTACTGACAATAATTAGAAGAGATGTTTCTTCTAATTCTAGTAAGAAACAACTGACTCCCCTCCCATCCTGCCTGCAAAAAAAAAAAAAAAAAAAAAAAAGGTTGCCGACTGAAAGGCTTACTCCCTATCAGTTTATAAATGAAGGAATCTCATCCCAGTAACTTGGTAGCAGAATTACAGATAGACTCCGATACTGTGTATCATACCTCCCAAGGGATGCCATGGAGTAGATGTAATTTACATAGCTGGATCCAGCGTGCCCCGCTTTCTCCAGAACATGCATTTGTGTACTACCTGTCCGTCTGTGCTCAGGGTGGGAGGACCAGGTTCCTCCAGAAGCTGGCTGCTGCTCTATGCTAATGGCACCCAGCACCCGGCCTTAGAGAAAGAGGCCATGAGGTCACAACCAACAGCCTGTGTGCAGCCCAAGCCAGAAGCCTTTTTGTTTTTCAGTGTTCCAGGGGACTGCTGCTACCCTTCCTTCTCAGCGTCCTCTGACTGCTTTTGGTTACCATACGGCTTTCCCAAATTGCAGCTTGCAGGGCCACACCGCCTCCTGCCTGCCTTCCCGTTCCGTGCCAGTGTCCCCCACCTCGGCTGCACCAGATCCCCACTGGCCTCCCTCGGCTCTTCAGGTATCCTGGCTCTCGCCATGCAGTATCCTGCGTCTGGATTCCAGTTGGGGTCTCAGCCTTACCTGAAACTCTCAGCTCTCCCCTGCCCTGTGTTCTCCTACAGCATCTGTGATACTTTCCCTCATAACCATTATTCCTGGTTGAAACTGCCTGAATGTGTTAGCTGCTTCTTCGGGGTCTTCTTCCCTAATACACCAGAAACAACTCGAGTGCTGGGAGCCATGTTTACCTGCCTTACTCTACACCCGACATGAGTAATACAATTTGGCAAAATCAGCCATTTGGTACAAACATGTTTAATGAACAAATAAATGTTCTCAGACTGACAACTGTGGGGAGTGATTTAGACGGTACTGGTATAAAGTGGTCATTGCTACTAGAGATCCGACCACAAGTCTGGGCAAGGCCAGTCCGCTGGGGGTCTGTGCCTCATCCACTGGCTTACAGGCACCCAAGAGTTGGGCAATTCTCAGCTGCATCCAGAAATCACACCCATATGACTATTTGCCCAAACAGAAAAGTCTTTCTTTTCTTTTTTTTTTTTTTTTAAAGATTTGTTTATTTATTGTACAGGGACGGAGAAAGAAAGAGTGCGCAAGTGAGTGGGGAGGAGGGGCAGAAGGAGAGACTCCATGCTGAGTGCAGAACCCCACAAGGGGCTCAGTCTCAGACCCACAAGGTCATGACCGGAGCCAAAACCAAGAGTCCCACACTTGAGCCACCCATGAGCTCCCTCAAACAGAAAAGTCTTAAGGAGAAAAACAAAACAAAACAAAACAAAACACAACCTCCCATAATCTTACTATCCATTTAACAACATGAACATGTTGTACTTTGAGACTGGTTTCAAACTGTATGGAGCATACCTTGAGCTGACACTGTATATGCAATTTCTGATCCTGTTCTTAGTGTGTATCACAAACATTTTAGCAGAAGCAATTTGCACTGCAAAGTGTCCTGTAAAGAATCCATACTTGGAGGCTAGCAATTGGATCAACTCAACAAACAAGAATTGAGTCCCCCCCTTTTCTGGGTACTAAGGACATGATCATTAGAATGTGAATGACTATCATTCCTCAGAAACAGTGAAAAATAACAGCATATTGCAGATAAGGAACTAAAAGCCTGAAGTCTTCCCAGCCTACGCAGTTTATGGAACACAATGCTGTTGGTGTTCCTAGGTGAATCAGGAAATGACTTCTTACCATTATGATCCTTACTTGCTGGTAGATGTAATCACTTCATGACTATCTAACTACTGTCTTATTTTTAAAACAGTTAAGTCTACTCTACGAGCTATGTGTGTGTGTGTTTTGAAAGCAAAACATTCAGCAGCTATAGCAACTGGGTTAGAACACTTTTCCTTCCAGAGCAATTTAAAATACTGTTTAAATATTTGTAAATACGTAATTTAAATAACTACATTGTATTTATTTAAAAAATACACATATGTAAAATTTAAATATTATAAAATAATTGTGATGTAGATGTAAAAAAAGCAGATTCCCAAAGACATTCTTCCAAAGTGCAATCAGTCCCTAATAACTAGGAGCTGCACGTCTCATACGTTCAAGAGGCTATGCAGGATGAGAAGCTTCCACCGAGGAGACACTCCGCTCTCCCCAGTTCAAAAACTTGGCATTCCACAATTTAGCTCCCAATCCCTAGCCCAGATGTTGTTTTGATGGTAAAAAGCTGAAGCCCTTGCCTACCTAGAACTTATAACAAACACATATGCAAATAAGAAAATTCCACAGTGCTGAGTGCAACACAGAAGATGACGGGCACGGGGCTAGTTTAACCAGGACAGTCAAGGATGACTCCTTTGAGGAGATGGCATTTGAGCTGAGACCTGAATTTTAAGAGAGAACCAGACAGCTCTGAGGGAAGAGCATTCCAGACAAATGACAAATGCAAAGACCTAAAATGGGAGAGTGGTACATTTTAGGGACCAAGTAAAGTCCAGAAGGGATGGAGCCTTGGGAGTAAGAGTGGGGAGGGTAACAGGAGGTGAGACCGAGAGGTAAAAGAGGCCAATGAGAAAAGCCTTGAAGGCCATGGAAAAATGTTGGGAGTTTACTTTTAATTGTAATGGGAAGCCCTGGAGAGTTTTTAAGCAAGACAGTGACATAACTTCACTTCTATCTTTAAAAAGATCAGCCTGGCGGGTGTGTGCAGAGTGGCTGGTAGAGGTGCAAGGGTGGAGAGCACAGGGGGCTGCCTTCCCTGCAGGAGAGGTCAGAGGCTTGGCCTACGGCAGCTGCGGCCCAACTGGTAATACTACTGGTCCCCCTAACTAGTACTTGCATAACTATCAATACTATCTGTACTGGGGACAACAATGACAAATCTTTACTGAGTACTCACTAGTGTCAGCACTGCTCGGAGCACCGCAGACGTGTCAGTTCAGTTGGGTACCACAGATTATGAATGAACAGTCCTGTGAGATGTGCAGCATCTTAATTTCATTTGAAAGCTGAAGAATCTGGATAACAGAACTTGACTCACTCAAGGCCTAGTCAGGACTCAAACTGAGGCAACCTGGCTCTCCCAACTACTATGCTATGTGCATACTTCTGGAGAAACAGTTGACATGGCGGAAAAGCGGAGGCAGGGAGGGTAAGTGTATCTTCTAAAAATACTGAATGGGTGGTGGTACCACGAGCTAACACGGAAAAAGTAAGGAAGAGGTCTGGGAAAGCAATCCTAAGCTTTGCTTGTGTATTAGATATCCAGTTGGGAACTGAAAAGGACATTGGATGTTCTGGTCTGGAATTCAGGAGTGAGGGTAGAGATGGCACAAAAATTTGAAAGTTAGTTTATGGACGCATTTAAAATTTTTATTTATTTATTTATTTGAGAGAGAGAGAGAGAAAGCACATGCATGCATGAGTTGGGAGGGCAGAGAGAGAAGGAGAATCTCAAGCAGACTCCCCACTGAGTGCAGAGCCTAATGTGGGGCTCGATCTCACAACTCTGAGCTGAAGGCAGAGGCTTAACCAACTGAGACACCCAGGTGCCTCAGTTTACAGATGTATTTAAAGTCACAAAACTAAATGAACTCACTTGGAGATTGAGCCCCATATCTGGTTCTGTGCTGGGCATGGAGCCTGCTTAAGGTTTTCTCCCTCTCCCTCCAACCCTCACCACCAGCCCCTATATTCTCTCTTTTAAAACAAATGAAGACATGGGGCACCTGGGTGGCTCAGTGGGTTAAGCCTCTGCCTTCGGCTCAGGTCATGATCTCAGGGTCCTGGGATTGAGCCCCACATCGGGCTCTCAGCTCAGCGGGGAGCCTGCTTCCCCTTCTCTCTCTCTCTGCCTGCCTCTCTGCCTACTTGTGATCTCTCTGTCAAAGAAATAAATAAAATCTTTAAAAAAAAAATGAAGACAGCACTTACTGTGATGAGCACTGAGTAATCTACAGAATTGTTGAACCATTATATTGTACACCTGAAACTAATGTAACACTGTATGTTAATTGTACTTCAAAAATAAAAAAAAAACAGAAATTAATGACATAGAAGAGAGGGTACTTCTCATGCAGGAGGGCCATCTCTTTCTTTGTAACAGGTGAGTTAAAGCGAAGAACAGGGGTCCAGGTGAAGGTTGCAGAGAGATTTGATCATTTCTCTAACTACATCTATATTTCCTCCATGAAATATGATCACAGAGCAATTCAGTGAGTGAGTTGTAATTCAAAGGCAAAGCCTGTCTAGATAGATCAATGGAAGAGAATATACAGCCATAAATCTGACTACATACTATGGTTTAGTGCATAATTTCAAACAGAGGTGTGGAAGGAAGCATGGAGGATAATTTAATAAGTGGTACTGGGACAACTGGTGAGCCTTCTGGAAAAAAATAAAGTTAGATCTCTTCTCACACCAATATAAACTACCTGGATCAAAGATTTGGATGATAAATTAAAATCACAACAGCACTGGGGCACCTGGGTAGCTCTGTTGGTTAAGCGTCTGACTCTTGATTTCAGCTCAAGTCACAATCTTAGGGTTGTGCCATGGGCTCCTCTCTCAAAGGGGTGTCTGCTTGAGATCTGCTCGCCCTTTGCCCCTCCCCCCACTCATGTGTGCACACTCACTCTCTCAGATAAATAAATAAATCTTAAAAAAAAAAATCACAAAAGCATCAGGGGGGAAAAAACTCTGGAAGAATCATTTGATAATCTCAGAATGGGAAAGGCATGAAGTATTACATAACACTCATCATCAAATAACTGACAAATTTTACTACTCAAAACAGTTTCTACCTGACAAAATCAACGAGTAAAGAGATAAAGATAAAACCGAGGAAAATATTTGCAATTCATTTCAAAGAGATAATTTCCCTTATATAAAATGTTACTATAAATAACAATCATAGGAGAATGGACAAAAGATATGAACAGTCACAGAAAAGAAAATGTAAATGGCTCTGATATGCTCAACTTTGCTGATAAGAAAAATACAAATAAATTACATTGGGACACCATTGTTTTACCCATCACGCTGATAACAATATGTTTGCAAAACTCAGCAAACTATAGCCCCTTGGCCTCCTATTTGAGCACAACTGTTTTATGTTTTTGAAGGATTGTAAACAAAACAAATCAAACAAAACCAAACCAAGAATATACAACAGAGAATGCATGTGAGCCACAAGTCTAAAATGTTTACTTCTGGCCTTTACAGTTTATCTACCCCTGGTGGAAAGAAACGGGCACATCCACTCACTGCAGCGGGAGTGCAAGCTGGAAATATGGAATAACCCCAACCACAAAACACAAGGATGCTCTTTACCCAGTGATAGGGAGGGAGCTCCGACACATTGTTAAACTGAAAAAAACGAGAGGTAGAACAATGTATGAACCGCATACACAGATGAGGAAGAGGCTTATTTAGGAATTCACTTGTTTACTGTATCTGGAACAATATAAAATAATGGTAACACAGGCTGCCTGTGAGGACAGAAATGAAATCACTAGTGGACTGGAGTGTGACAATGGGTTTTTACTGCACACCATTTTTTGCATTTTGATTTCTGTATCGTGCATATACAACTTGTTTTAAACAAAGAATTAAAATTTGTCACAAAATAAAATAATAATATACGTTTGTTTATTGCTCGCATTCACTTGGCAAAAGTACAATTAAGTACCTTGTTGGAACTTTCATCCAAACTAGGAATTGGAGGATTGAACCTACATTTTAGTTAAGATATGACATCTCCATGTGTATGCATGGAGATGTCGTATCTTTCCCCCTCAACGACTCAGCTCATGAGAAAGACATTCCTGGATTTCAAATGGTTTGGTTTATTTGGTTTCTCAATTATCTTCTACTTTTTACTGTTCAATTTTTAATAAGGAATGTCCTAGAATAATACTATAGAATCTATTGGTTATGGGTAGGCTTCAAGTTTTCAACCTACTGTTTTTCTCTGCTTCATTCAGAAACTAGACACCTATACCATGCTCAAAAAGACTTGTGTCATATACAAATCCCCTGACTTTCCCTTCTTCTCTGCCTTCCTCCATTCACAAAGGCACTGTTTTTCCGGCCTGGGGCTGTGGAGTTGAACCCCACAGGCGGAAGCCTGGCTGCTGAGGTTTAGTGGATGGGTAGCCACACTGCATGGGCTTCCTGCGGCTGCTATAACAAATCACCACAAACCTACAGGGGCTTCAAACAATACACATTGATTGTCTTATGGTTCTGATTGCCAGAAATCCAGAATGAGTCTTAAGGTTCAATCAAGGTGTCAGCTGGGCAGATTCCTTCTGGAGGCTCCAGGGGAGAATCTTTTCCTTGCTTTTTCCAGCTTTTAGAGACTGACTTTCCTTGGCTCTTAAACAGCCTTAAATCCCTTTGCAAAAAGACTTAAATCCCCTGGCTGCATCACACAATCTCTGTTTCTGTGGTCATATTGCATTCTCCTCTATTGTAGTCAACCCCCTCCCCCCCACCTCTCTCATAAAAGGACACATGATTACATTTAAGGTCCACCCAGATTGTCCAGAATAAGCATCCCATCTTAAGATCCTTAACTTAATCACACCTGTAAACTCACTTTTGTCACAGAAGTAACATTCACAGATTCCAGGGATTAGGTCATGGATGTTGTGGGCCATTACTCAGTTTACCACATACAGAAAGGGAAAGAGATTCAGACTACAAATCTTCAATCCAAATAGTAAACTCTCTATTTTAAACTTTAAGAAACTTTCTAACAAACGATCAATCTAGTTCTGCAATACTGAGATCAAACAGTCCCTGCCCACCCTAAACAAAAATCCCAACAATCTTCATATTTCCAGAGTTCATTATTGTCTTTAGACTTTCCTAATAAAGGTACTTACTATTAGGCTTTAGTCTAACAAAAATACTAGCTGTAAAAGCTCCTAATGAGAGACTCTTTGTAATAAAGAGGTTAAATGAAGCATTCACCTGCCCTCCAATTTCAATAGTGCATTAAAGGTTTATGATCATTCAAGTTCAGTTCCTATAGGCAAATCAGTGACTAATTCTCAAAATGTAAGGTACTTCATACAAACAACTTACCCACGACATTCCCTATCTGCATTAAGAGTATCTGCTCAAGGGTGCCTGGGTGGCTTAGTGGGTTAAGCCTCTGCCTTCAGCTCAGGTCATGATCCCTGGGTCTTGGGATCGAGCCCCGCATCGGGCTCTCTGCTCAGTGGAGAGCCTGTTTCCTTCTCTCTGCCTGCCTCTCTGCCTATTTGTGATCTCTGTCTGTCAAATAAATACATAACACCTTTTAGGGGGAAAAAAAAAAGAATATCTGCTCAATAAAACACAAAACCAAAACAAAACCAACCCAGGAATTTAGTATAAAATCAACAATTTTATTTTTATTTTTAAGATTTTATCCATTTATTTGACAGACAGAGATCCCAAGTAGGCAGAGAGGCAGGCAGAGACAGAGGAGCAAAGAGCCCGATGTGGGGCTCAATCCCAAGACCCTGGGATCATGACCTGAGCAGAAGGCAGAGGCTTTAACCCACTGAGTTACCCAGGCGCCCTAAAAATCAACAATTTTAGAAGAGTTAAGGGTATACTTGACCACAGAAATGAGACACACTATTGTTTTTGAAAGGGCTTTAAGACTATTTAGCCACAAATAATATCCCTGGTATAATATCACTGGTATAATTTTTCCAGCAATTTAAACAGGTATTATCAATACTATTTACTGTTCCAGAAAAAGCTTCCACATTCTCTTCAGAGACCAGCTTAACACCAATGATATCCTAACAAAGAGAGACTAGAGGAATTGTAGATTGACTGACCTATTATGTGAACACAGTGCAAAAACTCTAAATAAAAAAAATGTTACCACATAGAATCTAGCACATTAAAAGAATAAGCTAAAGTGACCAAGTAAACCAATGAGACCAACCAGATATTGCAAGAACAGCTTTATATTTTAGGACGTCACTATAATTCCTCATATTAACAGTTGAAAAAAATCATATTAGTACCTTCACAGGATCTAGAATATTTGATAAAATTCAAAATCCACTATTTATAAAAACACTTAATAAAGCAGAAATTTATTAGTACTCACACAGTAGAGAAACTGGTGACCTTAAAACCAAAACCCTAAAAATCTCATTGTGCTTCATGATAAAATAAAAGCATTCCCACTAACGTTTTTGTCAGGAATAAGACAAGAATGCCCACTACCATCACTCCTTTAGCACTGTTCTGGAAATAGCATCTGATGACATCAGAAAGAGAAGTAAGGAGCAAATGATCATTATTAACTGATAATATAATTTCATATTTAGGCCAAAGGAATCAACTGAAAAATTGCTATTACAAGAAAATTTCAGAGAGTACGTGGTTCTACTAACAAATATATAAAACATAAATTTCTATGTTATATAAAACATAAATTTCTTTTCAAATAACCAGTTAGCATGTATAATGAAAGAAGGGGCCAAAGCAATTAAATGGGAGAAATGACCATCTTTTCAACAAATAGTCCTGGAACAACTCTATAAATCTTGGGAGAAAAGAACCTCTATGCATTTCTCACACTATACCAAAAAACTAATTTGTATGTATGACAGGCCAAACGTAAAGTGAACATATAAAGTTTTCAGAAAACAGGAAAATACGTTTGACCCTGAAGGAGAAAAAGATTTCTTAGAGAGGACACAAAACATATGAAGTACAAAAGAAAAAACTGAAAAATTGGGCCTCTCAAAACTAACATCTTTTGCTCATCAGAAGAGATTGTTAAGAAAACTAAATGGTAAGCCACAGCCTGCGAAAAACATATTCACAACATATATGTCTGTCAAAGGACTTGCATCCAGAATATACAAGTAACTCCAACAAAGTAATGGAAAAAATATAAGCAACCCAATAAAAACTGGGCATAGTACTTGACCTTCATAAACAATTCATAAAAGATACTTCTTTGGCCAAAAAGTTCATCAAAAATTGTTCAACGTTGCATTTACTGCATTTGTTACAAGATACTGCCCTGGAGAAAAGCTGCAATGGTAGCGAAGCAAGAAGTGGTCATTCTCTGGAAGTTACTAAAAAGAAGACTGTGAGGCTTGTGGTCATTTTGAAAAATGGCAATTTCTCCAAAAGCTAAGTAAAACACATACATACCCCGTGACCCCTAAGTTCTACTTGTACGCTTTACCCTAGTGATATACGTCCACAAAAAGAATTGTAAAAGAATGTTCGTAGTTTCTTTAACTTTTTCTTTAAAGGCAGTTTGGTTTACATACAATAAAATCATCCCCACTTTTTCTTTTAAGGATTTTATTTATTTATTTGAGAGAGAGAGAGAGACTGTGAAAGAGGGAACACAAGCAGGGGAAGTGGGAGAGGAAGAAGCAGGCTTCCCGCTGAGCAGGGAGCTGATGTGGGGTTTGATCCCAGGATCCTGGGATCATGACTTGAGCAGAAGGTAGAAGCTTAATGACTAAGCCACCCAGGTGCCCTGAAATCACCCTTTTAGTGAATTTTAATAAAAGTATAGAGTCACATAACTACCACTACAGTCAAGAAACCTAACATTTCCATTCCCCCCTCAAAGTTCCTCTTACCCCTTTGCGGTCAATCTTACCCCATGACCCCATCCCCTGGCAACCACTGATCCAACTTTAGTTCCTATCACCTTTCCAGAATGTTATATTAATGGTCCATATTGAATGTAACCTTTTGTACCTAGTTTCTTTTACCTAGCTATGGCTTTTGAGATATATCCATATTGTTACATGTAGCAGTAGTGCATACATCTTTCTGTAATGTTGGATGGTATTCAGCTGTTTGCAAATAGCACAATTTGTTTATCCATTCACATTTATTTGGGTTATTTCCACTTAAGATGTTAAGGATAAAGAAATTATAAACATTCACATACAAGTCTTATGTGTGTGTTTATAGATAAATAAGTAAATTCCTACCTCTCTTGGGTAAATACCTAGGAATGGGATTGCTAAACTGCATGGTGTGTTTAAATATGTTTTCCAAGTGGCTGTACCCTTCTGCATTTCCACTAAGATACATAAGATTTCTATTGCTTTCTGTCTGGGTACTGTTAGTCTAATAGATGAGTACTAGTATCTCACTGTGGTTGTAACTTGCATTTCCCTAATAGCTAATCATGTTAAGCATCTTTTCATGCAGTTGTCTACCATCTATGTTATTGGTGTTCAAATCTTTTGCCCATTTATGAAAATTGGGTTTTGTTTTTTCAGGGAGTTTTAAGAGTTCTTTATATTTTCTGGAACAAAATCCTTTACCAGAAAATATTTTCTCCCAGTCTGTGGCTTATCTTTTCATTTTCCTTACATGTTTTTTGAAGAGGAGCAGCTTTTAATTTTGACAAAGTCTAATTCATCATTTTTTTGTTTCATATTTTTGGAATTCCAATTAATCTTTGACAAATATTAAATGATAAAGAAACTACTGTTTTGAATATTTATAAACAAAACCTTATTAATTTGTCACTGTTAAAAAGAGAAGGTGGAAGGAAGTCCAGGTGAAACATGACATTAGTAGTAATTGTCACCCTAAACTCTTAAGAGGTCTTCCTCCACTTTAAAGTATACAATCAAGGTCTACATGAGCAACATTCAAAGTCAGAAAGTTTAATTTTTGAGGCACTATTTTATTTTTGAAATGTAACAACATAATATTTTCTAATTATTCAAGCTGCACTAAGGAGAGTACAAAATCATAATAAAGACTGAACTAAAGAAAGCAATACTGTTTTAAAGGCACAGTGGCTGGAAACCACTTAAAGATGTCCTAACATTTTGCTTTGTCTGAATAATAACAGTTATTTATATAACTTGCCAAACATGTCAGATATCAAAGCACAGACTTAAAATCACAAAGGCTTGAATTATTTTATCTCCTTGGGTCTCCGCCTATTTGTAAAGCCAAGGTTAATGTGAATAAAATAGCACTGTAAGATGTCTGATAGAGTAAGCATGGATAATATAAACATTCAACTTTTAAGCATCTTTTCAGAAGATCCAACCTTTCTCTGCAGCAAATATTCAGCCACCAGTGAAGAAAAATTACTAATATCAGCACAAAAGTAAAGCCCTTGCCTCAGTTAAAACTAACAAAATTTCTCTAGAACAAAGGAGGAACTGAGAGCTGAGACTTAAAAGACAAAGCACTAGCCAACCAGAGGTAAACCCGGGAGGGAAAGAGTGAGATGAAGCCAGAAGTAAAAAGGGCCAGGAATAGAACCTTATGTACCAGGAATTTAGATTTTTGTCTTCAGAGCAGTGGAGACCCACCGGGAGTTCCAAAGAGAGAGACTATGACTCAGAGGCTGGCAGAACGGCTGGAAGGCTAGAGGGCCACGTGGACTTGAATGTGGACCAGGGAGAAGGTGTGGATGGATTCAAGAGATACTCAACCAGTCTGGGGACAGATTAGCTGTGAAGGGTGAATGGGGAAGTTCAAGCCAAATCACCCAACTTTCTGGCTAGAATGGACATGGGTAAGGAAACGAAGAGGAATGAGCAGCCTTTTGTTGGCAGGGGACAGTGGGGGGCTTGAGAGCTGGTGGTGAGGAGGATTCATTCAGGGAAATAATGGAAGTCAATACTGATCTTTTAACAGATCAAAATAATTTAAAACAAGGTGCGCCTGGGTGGCTCAGTGGGTTGGGCCTCTGCCTTCGGCTCAGGTCATGATCTCGGGGTCCTGGGATCGAATCCTACATCGGGCTCTCTGCTTGGCAGGGAGCCTGCTTCCTCCTCTCTCTCTCTGCCTGCCTCTCTGCCTACTTGTGATCTCTATCAAGTAAATAAATAAAATTTTTTTAAAAAATTAAAAAAATAATTTAAAACAAGAATCTAAGTATAGCCTAAGTATAAATGTCTTTTTTTTCACCCTAGCCTCAGTCTTTTGTCACCACATTATGACTTGATTTCTTTCTTACAGTTTCTCTTATTGATAGTTTATGAACTTCATATTGTCTATGAAAGCTCTGCTAAGTTAAAAAATGCAACCAGAAAAAATAACTGAATTGATCATATCTGAATGATTCAGCTTAAAAATTATTCAAATAAGATAATATCAAACCTAGATATTAGTGGGGTGCCTGGGAGGTGTGGTCAGTTAGGCAACTGACTCTTGGTTTTGGCCTGGGTCGTGATCTTAGGGTTGTGGGATGGAACCAGTGTTGGGCTCTATGCTCATCAAGGAGTCAGCTTCAGTTTCTCTGCCCCTCTCCTGCACGCTCTCTAAAATAAGTACGTCAATCATAAAAAAAAAAAAAGCACTATATATTAGAATACAAAAAGTTTAACAGTAAACATGAACACATGAAATATTTTTAAGGATCTAATTTCACATGAAGACATCTATTAAATTCCACTTTAACACATGTTTCATTAGTAAGCTAGCTCTGTGTAAAGTGGCTTCTCTGATCTTTTGGCTTATTTCTGGATTTCCTTCCCGTTTCTTTTTCCTACGCCCATCATCTGAGTCAACATAATTACTGAGAGTCAGGTACCACGCTAGGCATGGGAGGGGGCAGTGGTGGATGGGCAGAGAGAGAAGCGAGTCATAATCCAGTACTGAGACATGATGGAAAGAGGTCAAGTTGCAATACACAAGTTTGCTTTCTGCATCCCTTTCCACTTAAGTCACACTTGTTTTCCTGGGTTTTGTTGACTCGATGGTTATAATTCTTATGGCTCTTTAACAGTCATTCTGTAGATGTACATGAGTTTGCTTACCAAGTGTTGTAATAGAAGACGTTAGAGCCAGTGAGAATTCTTCAGTGTAACAATGAGTGACCATTTATTTCTACATTTAAAATGCTTTTCATGAGGTAGAGTCTTAGAAATGAATGAATGGATTGTTTAAGGTTTATTAGGCATAATGTCCAACTCCTTTTCAAAAGGGCTGTACAATTGTTCAAACGTTCCTGTTAGCAATTGGTATTCTTTAAAAAAAAACCTGCTTAAAAAAATCTGCTCATTATAGATTAGGAAAAAGATCTCATTGTTATTTCTATTCTGTCTTTGATTACATGAAGAGGATGAGTATCTTTTCCATTTAGTTATTTTGTGAACTGTTAATTCATCTCCTGTATTAATCCGGCAATAGTATTGTACTACATTTTATAAAATTTCATGTCACCACTGGCTAGGCTTTTTTTCCTCTAGCTTCCCCAGGCCATTTCTACTGGTGGTGGGTGACCTACTTCCCGTTACAGATCTGGAGACTCTAGCTTCACTGGCATTTTAACAGACACACTTCACTTCAGGGCTCCTGGGCAAGGAACAGCATGACAGGTTGGATTCTTCCCCAAATATCAAACCAAGGAGAGTTTACCTTGGGTCACTAACACTTTCACTGGAACTCCGAGTCCTCCTCAGGCTGAGAGTTTAAAGGGAAACTTTTTTTGAACATTGATTTCCAAAATTACCATGGGAACCAGTGTTGTTGCAACATTTGTATAGGCTGGGTGTATGGGCAGGGATTATCCAGTTAACTCCTGATACATACATACGTAATACCATGTCCTGTCATCTCTTCTGCTGGTCCTCCTGACTCAGCATCAAGCCTTTTCAGCAACCTATGGGAAGAAGAGATTCCCCCTGCGGGCTTTGCTCCTGGATATGCCGGACTGGGGCTTCCTCCACCCCGGTTCATTCATCAGTGCCATCTGTTTTCTGTCTTCCAAAACGTGGAAAGTCTCTGCTTTGTTGATGGTCACTCCATCTGTTCCCATTCTCAGTGCTGTTGCAAATTTACAAATTTCTGTCTGTAAATTTTATTTTCCTCTGTCATTTGACTGGGAGCCCTCCTTGACACAGAGGAGTCAGTCTACTGGCTTTCACTTACACAAACCTGAGTTAAAATCCTTGGTGACTTCCTTGAAATCCCAAAATATTTCAAATTCAGGAACTACGAAAATCTCATTAAAGACATCTAATTAAAATTAACCTCAGTTTTATCTTTTAAGATTATTTATTTACTTATTTGAGAGAGAGCAAGTGAGAGAGCATGGGCTGGGGGTGAGGGGCAGGCAGGAGCAGAGGAACATGCAGAATCCCTGCTCAGCAGGGACCGTGACACAGGGCTTAATCCCAAGACCTTGGGATCATGGCCTCAGCCAAAGGCAGATGCTTAACTGACTGAGCCATCCAAGTGTCCCAAATTAGTATCAGTTTTAAAGAATACAAGTATCCAGCACCAATTTTAAGAATAAACAGGCTTCCTGGGGCACCTGGGTGGTTCAGTGGGTTAAGCTTCTGCCTTCGGCTCAGGTCATGGTCTCAGGGTCCTGGGATCGAGCATTGGGCTCTCTGCTTAGCAGGAAGCCTGCTTACCCCTCTCTCTGCCCGCCTTTCTACCTACTTGTGATCTCTCTTTCTCTCTCTCTCTCTGTCAAATACATAAAATCTAAAAAAAAAAAAAAAAAAAGACTAAATAGGTTTCCTGAAATGAGTGACCAAATAATCATAAATAAAAAAGTTAAGATGAGGCAAATTCTGGCACAGAAACAGGAGTAGGAGTGAGGCACAAGTGGGTGAAAAGAGAAAGGAGAGCCAGTAGTCTTCACTGCTGCTATAGAGAAGTGTGGAAGTGAATTTTTTTTAAAAAATGTTTTCTTTATAGCATTGAGACAGGTTAGCTAAAACTAGGAATTTACAAAGGGCCATACTGATCAGTCATGCTCTGCAAATGAAGTACTGAAACTATTGTTATAAACCAGGAATTTAGTTTTCTTTAAGATTTTATGTATCTGAGAGTGAGAGCGAGCGAGCTGGCAGGCACAAACAGGGAGGGGCAGAGGGAGAGGGAGAAGCAGACTCCAGGCCCAGCAGGTAGCCCGACACAGGCTAGATCCTCCAAGTGCCAGGATCATGACCTGAGCTGAAGGGAGATGTTTCACTGCCCCAGCCACCCAGGAGCCCCATAAACCAGGAATATAAAGCTAAAGATTAACTCTACGGCAATAAAGAGAACCTTTGTACCAACGGACCTCCACTACAGCTCTTTCCTAGACCACATGCAGAGTTCCTACTTTACAGAAATGTGGTTCAATAGCCAATGGTTTATTTGTTTTTATTCGGCGGGGGGGATCTATAGATACTTTAACAGAAAAACCAGGATGTACTGAGTCTACGTGACTGGAGCGGGTGGCAGTCATCTTTCTAAAGGGAGATGCAGAGCCTGAGGGCAGCTGGAGGCACACACAGGTTACAAGCGGAGCCAGGATATTCCGGTCTTTTCTGGTTCTGCCCTGCATTGCCCGCTCATGCGGTGAAATAAGAGACTGACCACTGTACTGAAGGACGGAAGAGGTCCGACGGGCAGAGGCGGCATCCCGACAGGAGACAATCAATCACTGAAGAGGACGCCGAACTAAGCCCTATACGACTGGGTTGACGGTGGGTCAAACAGTAGGACCGGATGAGAACCGGGGCTCGGTACAGATCTCTGTGCCTAATGAAAAGAACAGCAATGCTAAGGGAGAGGACAGGAACGTTAAAATGCCTGAAAGTATTAAAAAGAAGAGCCTATTGTCTTTATTAAATAAGACAGGAAATGCCATCTTTATTTTCCTCGTGGCAGGGGAAGCACACTTGCTGGTTTTCATGCACCACGATTTCTGGAATGAGGCCTGCGGGTCAGCTCGCTCAATCACGGGAGGAGGAGCATGAGGCTGCCTGCTAATGCCGGAGCACGGCTTCCTGAAACACCTCCCGTGGGTGCTATGCTCATGCTGGATCTATAGCACTGCCCCCAACAGCAGCATGAGCAGCAGCGAAAGCTTCTGGAACATCGCAATGGCATGATAGAGAGGTGTGCTGTTTTGTTTTGGGGCTATTTCTTGCTTGTACGTGTAAACTCTCTTGGAACAGCTGAAGTTAACGGATGAGCAGGAGTTTGGTTCTGAGCCACAAAGCTTCAGACACCCACCACAGATGCCTCTGCCCTATTTCACGATATGTCCTTCTCTAAGAAACATATTCCGTGGCTGAGTGTGAAGTCCTGTGGTTGAAAGCAATGACGAGCGGGCCACCACCAGCCCGCCTTCTTCCTCCATGTGAACCTCAGTGGAGGCCGTAGATGGGAAGGACGTCTCTGTTTCCTCTCACCAGGGAAATGACGTGGTGACCTAGTGAAAGGCAAAGGCAAGGTAGCCCCCTGCCACAGAGGTGCGGCCATCCTCTGTCATGCAGGCGGAGAACTCCGTGGCCTGCCTCTCAGCCTGCTCGAGCTTTAGTCCTGTGAAATGGAACATGCCAGTCCAGTCGGTGATGTGCTGCCGGTGTGAAGGAGCCCTCCTTGAGGCTGGAGACCAGTGAAGTCAGCACGCTCATGATGCTGTGGGCCACACACACAGGGCCTGCCTCATGGTTGGGGCTGACCAGGATGGTGGAGGCAATCTGGGCCCCACGGATCAGGGAGGGTTGGAATACATCAGGTGGATCAAGATCTTCAACTGTGACTCCACCCTTCTGGCTGCGTCAGTGTCTTGGCGGACCATAGTGTAGGCTCCCATGTACTCTCCATACAGGCCCCTGTTCTTGGCATTAGACTGGCAGAGGCCAACCTGAATGTCCTGTCCGATGAGGTGGCGTACAGCCCAGGCGTCCTTGTTGCCATCACCGCTAGCAAAGCCCTGGGAGGCCATGTCAAAGAATGCAAAGAAACTGTTCTTCACCACCGTTGCAATTTCCTTCCACTGCTCAGGGTGAGGGTCCACTCCCGTGGGACTGTGGGCACAGGCATGCAGAAGAACACTTTGCTGCGGCATTTTCAAAATGTTCTCCATAGTGTCTGTGAAGTCAAAGCTGCACGTCTTAGGTTATTGTATCAATTAACCTTGGGGCTGCATGCCAGCGTCCCTGATTTCCCCAGGATGATTCCCCAAGAAGATATTTGGCTGAACTTAAAAAATCTTTGCAGAAAACTGGCTCCAATCCTCAAGGCCCTAGTTCCAGAAATGGTCTTCAGGGTGACCTATCTGCTACTTTTCAGCACTTGGTTGGTCTTACCCGGGACTAGTTCTGCAGCTGCCTTACAAAATTCAGCAAGTCTCATGACATGCAGGTATTCTTGTCCACATATTTTGGAGCAGTCTGGGCCTCTGCCTTCCGGACACTGGGAAGCACATAATGCTTTCCATACCACCCAGTAGACACCAACTCCCAAATTCATCTTTTTGCTGTTGTCTCTCTGAAAGGCTTCTGGGACTCCCAGGATGGGGTCTGGGAGTCCCATTTCCACATGGGTCCACCAGGAGCTGGTTCTGGCAGAGACTGCAGAGAGACACCTAGGGGGAAGGTGGCAATGAACCGGGACAGTACGCCCACTGGGGGGGGGGGTGCAGCAAGGCCAAGGTGGGCGGAGAAAAGGCAGTGGGGGAGCTACAAGGTGGAGCAGAGGGCCAGCAGCCAATTCTTCTTAAATAATAGCAGGAAGTCATTCAAAACACAGAAAGAAAGAAAACAGAAACTGGTAACCTCTGAAATTCTGACTTGCTATCACGCGTGGCACGAGGCATCCATGTAGTCTCACTAAGCTTCTAGTATGTACTCTATGATGCTTGCTGTATAAATATGACACAGCAGAAAACCAGGAAATATTGCTGTTTTTCATTAAAAACTCTAACAATGAATATAAAAATAGACAATCTGAACTTATATTTAATAATAGCTTGAGTATTTATCAACTTTCTCCTTTGCAAAACTGTTTACCACAGGCTGATTTCTTTTCCTGCTTGCTTTCTTTCTTTTTTAAGATTTTATTTATTTACTTGACAGAGAGAGAGACAGTGAGAGGGAACAGTGGGAGAGGGAGAAGCAGGCTTCCTGCTGACCAGGAGCCCAATGTGGGGCTTGATCCCAGGACCCTGGGATCACGACTTGAGCTAAAGGCAGATGCTTACTGACTGAGCCACCGAGGTGCTTAACCACAGGCTCATATCTGAAGGCTATCTTGAATGCTGTTGAGTACTCTTAATGTTACCATTAGTGTTGATCAACCGCCCACACATGCATATACACACGCACATGGGATGTGTGCTTCTCTTTCCCTAAAGTTTTCATTATATATATATATATATATATATATATATATATATATTAATTTATTTGACAGAGATCAAAAGTAGGCAGAGGAAGGCAGAGAGAGAGAGAGAGAGAGAGAGAGAGGAGGAAGCAGGCTCCCAATGCGGGGCTCGATCCCAGGACCCTGGGATCATAACCTGAGCTGAACGAAGGCAGAGGCTTTAACCCACTGAGCCACCCAGGTGCCCCAATATTTCATTATTATAAAAAGCAACATGTATTCATCATATAAAACTTGGAGAGTAAAGACACAAGCGGGAAAAGTCACCTGAGTGGTAACTTAATGTTAGTATTTTTGAATTTTATCTTCTTCTAGGACTACCTTATCTTTTTTAGAAGATTTATTTTATTTATTTGAGAGAGAGAACGAGCAGAGGAACAGGGAAGGGGATGGGGGCTGCGGCACAGAGGGAGAAGCCGACTCTCTGCCAAGGAGGGAGACCCACACAGGACTCAATCCTGGGACTCTGGGATCTGGACCTGAGCCCAACGCAGATGCTTAACTGCTTAACCGACTGAGCCATTCAGATGCCCCACAAAAACTATCTTATAGAGAGCATTCAACCGATCATATGGTTCAAGAGACTGGGAGAAAAATTCCAAGGAAAGCAGGAAAAAGAATAAAAGGGAAATTAAAAAGAAGATAAGGCAGTAACACTGCAGGAAAATAAATATTTTCATTTATTGAGTATTTAAGTTGGACACTTTTTCAACTACTTGATTATCTCAAGAAACTCTTAAAGGACATTAAAACTATAACCCACATTTTACAGCTCAGCCACAGAGAGCCTTGAGAAGGTGCCCAAAGTCACACTGTTGGTGTGAAGCCAGGATTTTTAAAAAATCCAGATCCTAAGTGTTTACCATCTAAACTTTACTACCACTATGGAAGAAACTGATAAGAATGACCTTTCTACAGGGCCTGGGCCCCAGACAGTTTTTGTTTGTTTTTTAAAGATTTTATTTATTCAAGAGAAAGAGTGAGTGAGTGGGGAGTGGCAAGGGGGAAGGAGAGGGAGAAAGAATCTGAAGCAGACTCCTCACTGTGCCCACAATTGGACATGGGCCTCGGCCCCACAACCACAGAGATCATGACCTGAGCCACAGTTAAGAGTTGGAAGCTCAAATGACTGAGCCACCCAGGAGCCGGGGGCCCCAGGTAGGTTTAAAGGCAATTTCTCTTAAACCTAAAGAGCTAATTCCCATGGGTAGCACAGAAAGGCTACCCTAATCCTTTCATTTGGGTAATAACAGCCAGGGGGACTAAATGACATTAATCATACCAAAAAGAAGCCACATTATAATATCATTAAAGAACAGACATTCATAAAATATAAATAACTCATTTTTACCTCTTAGTAATGTATAATCCATTACAGTTAAATGTGTTACATCCCAGAAATACTAACAGCTTAATATTAAGAATGCTAGAGTAAGATCTAATCACATGAATAAGCCAAATGAGAAAACCCATATAATCAACAGAAGAGAAAAGAAAAAGGTATTAGGTAAAATTCAACATTCCTTCCTCAGAAAAAAATTTTGAGGTAACTAAGCAAAGGCTGCATGTTGTTTAGTGTATATATACACTTTAATGAAGTGCTTTACAAATTTGAGAGTCATTTTTCTTCAGAAGCCACACTGAACTTAAACCTCTCTGTATTTTAAGAAACTATATATGCCACTAAAGCAACCCCACTTCATGAGTAAGGAGTGCAATCAGAGAGAACACAATGGCGGGAGGTAGAAAAAAGCCCAGAATTCTCTTTTCGGGGTTTTAATATTTTGTCTACAGCTGTCAATGAAATTTTGTTCGTAATTTTGGGCTTATCTAGAACCCACTTACCAGAAATTTCAAAACACTGTTAACAATAAGAGAACAAGAAACAAATTAGTATCAGTGAAGGAAGAAAGCTGCTGTTCAAAGAAACTCCCTCCATTTTCTCTTGGCTACATTAAAATTATGTGAGTAAGCAGCCATTGTGAGTCAGGTGAGTCAAAGTATGTTAAACTGAATTGTGGCCTGCTTACTACTACTACTTATTCTCTTTTGTGTGAAAAGGCAAAAGTATATTGGAAAAGTGTAAAATCCTACATTTAAGTTGCATGAAAAATAATGTGAAGTGATCTTTCAGAACTGGGGGAAAAAAAGACCTGGAAGTTCCTTGAAAATCATGAAAACATCCTATAGCACCTACATTTTCCTTCCCAAAATTAAATACTGATAAATCCAAATTCGAGAGCTGATCATGTCTTGAAGTTAAAAATGACAATAATTTGAGGAGTCATAAAAATAAAGTTTCAACTGATGACCAGAAAATGAGTTACACGAGAAACAGAGGTCTGTAGAAAAGAACTTGTACATTAAAAGAAAACAATCTGAAAGCAAGATTCTCTGACAGGTATTTTAGCAGGAAGATGAATTTGAATCATCTGGGCAGCTTTTTAAAAATGCTTTACTCATGGGGCACCTGGGTGGCTCTGTTGGTTAAGCGTCTGCCTTCATTCAGCTCAGCTCATGATCCCAAGATCCTGGGATTTGAGTCGCACATTGGGCTCTCTGCTGGCAGGGAGCCTGCTCCTCCCTCTGCTCCCCTCTCTCTCATGAATAAATAAATCTTTAAAAAAAAAATACATTTACCCAGGGGGCACCTGGGTGGCTCAATCGATTGGGTACCAGACTTGATTTCAGCTCAGGTCATAATCTCAGGGTTGTGAGACTGATCCCAGCAGTGGCTTCAACACTGGGTGTGGAGCCTGTTTGGGATTCTCTTTCTCTGTGCACTGCCCTGCCTCTGCTCATGCTCCCTCTCTTAAAAAAAAAAAAAAAAAGGAAGAAAGAATAAAAAAGGGACTTATCCAGGACCCATGCATGAAGATCCTGATTCAATGGGCTGGGATGGGGCCAGTGTATATTTACATACTGTAAAATGCTGACTAGATAATTCTAATTCACATCCTGATTAAAAACCATCACTCTCTGTATCTATAAAGTTGAACTATATAAAACTGCCAACATTAGATTTCTTTTTTTACTTATAAAACAGCAGTTTCATATGATTCATTTAATAGAAAGCAGCCACAACTAAAAACAGCTAACATTTACTGAATATACTACTTTGTATACTGTAGCACTACTGTATACAGTAGTACTGAATGTACTACTTTGTACCAGGCACTAAATTCTGCATACCTATTGCTCCAAGTTTCCTAACACTAGTCAAGAAGTGGGCAAAAATATACCCGGATTTTGTATGGGGAAGTGAGAGGGTAAGAAATGCAGCTGGGAAGAGGAGGAGTGGAGTCAGGGATGATACCACAGGACAAATCATCATTACGTCTGGAATAAAGACCACTGGGGTTCTAGATGGATTCATGGAGGCAGAAGAAGAGACTGGACAACACTAATTTAAAATGACTCCCACAGAGAGCAACTGTCTATGTGATCAAGGAAGGATAAGCCTCCTTGGTCATTTCTAACATATCTAACAGCCAGAACACAGAGCAGAATGCCGGTCCTATTACTCTGGGGGTGGGGGCTGGCTGTGGGCGAGAGTGGGTAGAAGGAGCTGATTGGGGATAGTCAGAGCTCATCAGGAATGGTCAAGAATCATAGGCTGGGTAGCAGGCCCATCTACAACAAAGCTTCCCATCTCTTTAAACTGCATCACCCCAAACTAACCATGTATTAAAATGAAAACACTACACATGTGCACCTAAATTCAAACTGGGGGTTAGAAGCAAAGTTGTAGCATGTCATTATCATCTCTGATAATCAAAGTGATAACATCTGGAAGGTCCAGGCCCCATAGAAAGTGATATTTCCTTAGGGACCTCATTCAATACAATATCCCCTTCGGTATACTAGCCTAGTTCTTCCAGTTTTATATGTGAAGGGATTTAGAAAGTCATTTCCATTTTCATCTAGAAGTTTCACTGCAAGATGTTAAGTCAAGTCAATACAATGTAACTGAAGAACTACAGAAGGAAGTCTTAAAATAGTCAATTCTCTCATTTTTCCTAAGAAGTAGTCAGGGTTAGAGAAGAGGTAAGTCACTTGTAAGAAATTCCACAGAAAGTTGTGGTAGAGTTAAAACGAACTGACCCAGAATAGTAATGATCCGGCAGAATCTGTGTATCTGAGTCAGTGTAGTTAGAGCAGACGTGAAATCACTGGGTACTCACATATGACTTTTGAAGCCAGTATCCCTTATCCTCATTCGTTTGCTCTATTCCAAAACCAAGGGTTCAGTTCAAGGGCTGAGCATGTTTATTTTACTAGTAACTGGTAACCACTTATGGGCTTCCACAGACCAATCCATCCTACTGGAGGACTGAGTTCAACTAACCTCTTGAAGGATTGGTCTCTTATGATTTAGTAGTTTCAGGTTATGCCAGGTGTTGAAAAACATGGTCTTGGTTAGGCAGTGACAAGTGCTGTATGAAGACAAAGAAACTTCTAACCATAAACTCACTTTAACAACAGAGCATTCCGGTTGCCAGAAAACTGGCCGCTGCTCATAAATCACCTTTGTCCTTTCCGAGTTCTTGCTATCCCTTGCAGTCATCAAGAATCAGTAGTGCTTACTGAGAATGGTGATGATCCCAAATCAGTGAACCTTGACTCTAAAGGTTTGAAAGGAAGAAAAATATAATGCTAAAACCACTTACGTGCCATTTTATAAGATTTCATACTGAAAAACAGCAAGGATGAATATATGAAGCCTGTATTTAATTCCAGCAGACTAAATTCTTAAGCCTAAATATAGTTGTCATTCTCATAAAGCCAAGAAGCAGAAGCAAGAAATTCAGGTAGTTCTGAACTTTGAATTGTTAGCTATATTTCACCTGACAGGATGCAACTATAATGTACAGAGCCTGGGGATAAATTAAAAAGTATCAGAAGAAGAGTACTGACCCTGCCACCCCCCAAAAACTACATATTAACTAAAATACCAAAGAGACTGACATGAAGCCCCTCATTGCTAATATTGCCTGCCTCTTTACGTAACCACAACCTATCACTTTAGAAGGGAAATTAGTCCAACATGGCCTAAGATTCCATAGTGCTCTTAGGTTAAAATCTAAATTCTGTAATAGTGTCTCCCTATGTCATCAGCCCCTGATCATTTCCTTTTTTATACTTCTCCCCTTAAACCTCATATATCTTGATCCTATGCATTTTTCAGTTTCTACTAGTGAAATATGTGTGGACATTTGGGCGAGTTTGAGTTAAATGGATAACAAAATGGTTTGTATGCCGTTGAACAATGGTAACAAGGAAAGACAACAGACTTTGTAGGAAATGACATGACATAAGGACTTGAATAAAGAAGTAGAAGGTATAACTGAAGTGAGCTTACAAATCACATTTTCTGAATGCTATATTAAGAACTACACACCATTTTTAAAAAGATTTTATTTATTTATTTATTTGACAGAGAGATCACAAGTAGGCAGAGAGGCAGGCAGAAAGAGGAGGAAGCAGGCTCCTCCCTGAGCAAAGAGCCTGATATGAGGCTTGATCCCAGGACCCTGAGATCATGACCTGAGCTGAAGGCAGGGGCTTAACCCACTTAGCCACCCAGGTGCTCCTACACATCATTTTTTTTTTTTTTTTTTTTAAAGATTTTATTTATTTATTTGACAGAGAGAAATCACAAGTAGATGGAGAGGCAGGCAGAGAGAGAGAGAGAGGGAAGCAGGCTCCCTGCTGAGCAGAGAGCCCGATGCGGGACTCGATCCCAGGACCCTGAGATCATGACCTGAGCCAAAGGCAGCGGCTTAACCCACTGAGCCACCCAGGCGCCCCATCCTACACATCATTTTTTAATAGGAATAACAAAGCGGGAATTATTATATGAAGAAAAGATTAAGAAATAAGAAAAGAAAAATTTTAGCTATCAAGACATAGTTTACTGTATTATTCTATAAAATTTTTTAAATTTTATTTGTAACAGCTTTATTGACGTATAACATATAATAAACCGCACGTATTTGAAAGTCTGACCCATCATAATCTCCCCTTCCATTGTCACCCTCCTTAATACACTGAATTACATACATTACATACATACATACATTGAATTGTTTTCTATATAGGTTAATTAGCATTTTCTAGAGTTTCTAGAATTACGCTGTATGTATCCCTCAGGCTTCCTGCACTCCACATAATTCTGAGATACATCCCTGTAGTATCAGCAGCCCTTCTTTTCCTTCTATTCTGCACAGTGCTCTACTGTATGGATACATTACTACTACTCCTTTATCCATCCACCGCCTGGTGGACAAGTGGGTTGTTCAGTTTTTTTTTTTTTTTAAAGATTTTATTTATTTATTTGACAGAGAGAAATTACAAGTACACTGAGAGGCAGGCAGAGAGAGAGAGAAGGAAGCAGGCTCCCTGCTGAGCAGAGAGCCCGATGCGGGACTCGATCCCAGGACCCTGAGATCATGACCTGAGCCGAAGGCAGCGGCTTAACCCACTGAGCCACCCAGGCGCCCCGGGTTGTTCAGTTTTTGACCCCTGTTGACAAAGGTGCAAAAGGCAATGCAGTACAGAAAGGACAGTCTTTTCAAAAATGATACTGGACAATTATGATATCCATACATTAAAAAAAAAAGTAAAGTACCATATACAAAAGTTAACTCAAATTGGACCATTCTTACATGTAAAACCCAAAACAGATAAACTTCTAGAAGAAAGCACAGAATTAGGCATGTGGCCATGGATTAAGTAATGACTTCTAAGACAGAATATCAAGAACAGAATCCACAAAAGATCAAAACGATAAATGCAACATCAAAATGAGAAACGGCTACTCTTTTTTTTTTTTAAAAGATTTTATTTGACAGACGAAGATCACAAGTAGGCAGAGAGGGCAGGTAGAGAGAGAGAGAGGAGGAAGCAGGCTCCCCACTGAGCAGAGAACCCGATGGGGCTCGATTGCACCCTGAAAAACTGCTACTCTTTAAAAGACAGTTAAGTAAATGATTACACCGTCATCTGCTACATTCCTATGGTGTGCCTTTTATTCCTGTGATTTAATCATTCATTCATTCCAAGTGGTAGCTACATTTGAGATGAGCACAGCATAACACAGACTTGTTAAGTCACTATGCTACACACCTGATACTAACGTAATGTTGTGTGTCAGCTATACTCAAAATAAAAAAAATAAAAAACCTTATTTTCTGCCTTCAAACAATAAAAGACAGTTAAGAAAATGAAAGGAGGGGTGCCTGGCTGGCTCAGTTGGCACAGCATGAGACGCTTGATGTTATTAGGATCACGAATTCAAGCTACATACCGGGTGTGGAACTTACTTTAAAAAATGAAAAAAAAAAAAAAATGATGCAGGTAGAAGAAAATGAAAGGACAGAAAGGCCCTAGTGGAGAAGCAGAGGTCAAGACGAAATCTGACATACTCAAAAAAGATACAAAACTGTCTGAGCACTGCAGATGTAAACAAGGGCACTGCTGTGGGCAACCGGCCGCTGGTAAAAGGTGTCTCCTGACCGCCTACATTTCCATCTGAATATGGACCAACTGTTTTTGACAACCATGCAGTCATGGTTATGATCGGTTGGAGAGCCACATATTCTTGAAGTCTGTGTGTTTCACTGTTTTCTCTGTCCTCATTCAAACTGTGAGAGAAAAGTGAGTGCCTGCGATAATTCACCACTGTGCAAAGGCTCCTTTCTTGCTTGCTGGGACCCAAACTGATCTCGGAGATGATCCCTCTCCTACTGAGAAGCTTTAAGAACAAACAGAAGAAGCCTAACCAGAGTCTGCTTGAACGCTATCAAGGGCGTGGAGGGCTTTGGACTCACCCAGAAAGGCCGAAGAAGAGCTGCAGATGTGCGCTGCTGTGAATGTCTCTCCAGAGCCCTTTCTGCACAGCTGGCGTCAGCATCATACTAAATGCAATGTTTTACTCAAGCCAAAGACGAAAAGTAAAAATTTGTCTTCCCAATAATGACAAATGCCCTGCACCTTCCCACGTGCACTTGTGTGAGACAAGGCCCATTGGTATGACCCGCCCCCCCCATACTAGTTAATTCTGAGGAGTTCTATGTTGTCAGAAAAGTGGTCAGTACTGGCTTTTGATCTGTAGTTTCCAAAAAAAGTAATGCTTTTGTTGTTGTTTAAAAGCCAGGCATGCTTGAGCTGACTCTGTAACAGACTAATCTGGACTGTGGAGGTTGCTCCCTGGTTCCACTCTGGAGAGTAATCAGGGATATCTTAGTGGGATCTGTTTCTGTTCCATTTTCAGGGTGTGTGCTTGGTTTGTTTTTATTTAGTCTTTAAAAAAAAAGCCATTAACCAGTGGATGGCCCTTAAGGTGTAGAGGACAAACTGATTCCACTTCCTAGATCTAGTTTAAAAAACATGTTGTTGTCCCCTACTCTGCACTAGCCCCCACGCCCCCGTGACATGCTCTAAGGAAGGCATGTAGTAAAAGCCTTATGTAGTAATATACTCTTTTTTGAGAGTTGACTTTTCTGTTCACCGTTGAGTAGGTCTAGTGTTTGATGAACCTCATAAAAGCAGGTGGGGTCGGATCTGCCCCTCCTCTTTTCTGGGATGCATTCTCTATGTGACTTCCAAGATTTGTCTGCCACTTGCTGAGGTTTTTTAAAGCTAATTTCTAACTTCTACTATTGATAAATGTACTGAAAAGCACTGCATCTTTTGAGATAATATCAAATGGATTGAGTTCATAACTAAAAAAAATTTTTTTCCCTTTCAAAAAGAAAATAAGGGGCGTCTGGCTAGTTCGGTTGGTAGAGCATGTGACTCTTGATCTCAGGGTTTTAAGCTCAAGCCTCATGTTGAGTGTAAAGATTACTTTAAGATAGTACCTTTAAAAAAAATAAAATGAAGGGATAAACTACAGACTGGGGGAAAATGTTTAGAATTTAAAACTAAAATTACTGAGGAAAAGGGGCTCAGTTGATGAGGAGGCTGCCTTTGGCTCAGGTTATGATCTCGGGGGCCTATATCGGGCTCCCTGCTCAGCAGGGAGTCTGCTTCTCCCCTTCTCTCTGTCCTTCCCCTTGCCTATGCGCTCTCTCTCTAATAGATTAAAAAAAAAAATCTTAAAAAATAAAAATACTGAGGAAAAGACAAAGGCAGATTTTGGCTCACTTGCAGGTTCTTTCTGATTACTTACTATGGTAAAAAAATGAATGAACTGTATATAAGCTTCCAACAAAGGATTCAAACAGTAGGAAAGAGGGTGGTAGGGACTCAGATAATTAAATTTAAATTGCCTCTTACTCTGTAAATATATTTTAGCTATTTCTAAGATGACTAATTTAATGCATATTGATACCATATTAAATCAATGAGGAAAACAGTTCTTGATCCATGCAACTTGATCAAAACATTTTCAATGAAAACAACGGCCGAACAGGGTGATGAGAAATGTGTACATAAGGGTTAAGAAAGCTGTTTAAACAGAACCTCTTTTGTGAAGCATGTCCAGCCCTCCGACTGCTCTCTGGGGCCTGAGTGGCTGCTTCCTCAGTAATTTCAAAGCACTGTGGACCTAACTTCTACCAGTGCTTCACACTGCTTTTCAACAGCAAAGAGCTTTTTTCCAGTTCTGAAATCCCCACATCGAGCACAGTATCTAGCAAATATTAATACCTACAAATATGTTGAAAAAGAAATCAAACTCTAGAAAATGACTGAGGAACAGATAATCAGTATTGGTAAAATCTTGAGACATCCCCCAACAAGAATAGGAACTCTAGTTAAGAATTGCTTATTGAGGGGCGCCTGGGTGGCTCAGTGGGTTAAGCTGCTGCCTTCGGCTCAGGTCATGATCTCAGGGTCCTGGGATGGAGTCCCGCATTGGGATCCCTGCTTCTCCCTCTCTCTCTGTCCCTCCTTCCCTGCCCTGCTCATGCTCTCTCTCTCTTTCTCACTAAAAAAAATAAAAGAAAAAAAGGGATGGGCAGAGGAAGGAGAGCCAGCAGAGAGTCAGACTGCTCCCACATCTGATAATGTGATGTTGTATTACTTGGATTTACAATGTATTATGCATTATGGACAAATTAAATACTGGTCTCACAAGCTAAGTTAGCTTTTCCAAGACTAATGTACTTTTAAAAACCTCAGAAAAAAATTAAATGGAATGGTAAGAGATAATTTTAAGCTCAGCAGATACTTAATGCAATTTTCTTAATGAAATTAATATAACCATGTCAACGTTATATAACATCTGACTATAAAGCAATTCAATCTTCTGATAATGAGGTCATTTACTAAGATCACCATAGCAAGTGGCAAATCTCCACAAACAAATTTTTTGCTTTTTTACCTTACATATATATTATAAGATTTAGAAGTTTGGGGGACATTAGATATGTGCTATGTTCTTATATCCAAACCAAGAGGTTTATATAAGGTTAAGTTTATAGTTACTGACCTATTTTTGCAAATTAACTGAGGACATGAATATCCCAGTCACGTCTGAGAACATCCATGGATCCTCAACACAGAAGTCTCACCATGGTCCTATTTAAAAACTAATATAAATGTTACAAAATTAATACCTACAGTTATTGCTTTTGTTGAATTTGTGTATGAATTATTAGTAAGAACTGATAATTGAAAAAAAAGGCTATCATAACATGGCTGTTCAAAGAGAATTAACAACAAGGATATTTACTGTAACACTATTCATAATAAAAAATGAAGAATTAAATTATGGATAGTCATATAATGGGATTATAGAGCAGTCATTAAAAATGAAACAGGGGGCACCTGGGTGGCTCAGTGGGTTAAACCTCTGCCTTTAGCTCAGGTCATGATCTCACGGTCCTGGGATCGAGTCCCACCTGGGGCTCTCTGCTTAGCGGGGAGCCTGCTTCCCTCTCTCTCTCTGCCTGCTGCTCTGCCTACTTGTGATCTCTCTCTCCCTCTCCCTGTCAAATAAATAAATAAAATCTTAAAAAAAAAATGAAACTGAGTACTGAAGGACACTGAAAAATGTTCACAAAATACGTGAACGCAGCTCACAAATAATGTGAACTAGGAAAACAGATTACATATTAGTACGAAGAGGAAAAACATCAGATAGCAAAATAACTAAGAGTAGGAAGAGCAATCAAAACAGAGGCACAATAAAAATGTTTAATTTCCAGAGCCTTTTACTTCTCTGAATTCCAGTGTTCTATCATGAATGTTGCTTCTGTAAAAGAAAAAAGCTTAGGAAAAAAGAAAAAATATTTAAACAGTGTTTGTGACGGGACTTTAATATAATCGAACTGTCAATAACAGCTGCTCTGGGCAGTTAGGAAAACACTGGTCACCACCTGGCAAAGCTGGAGGTCTACAACGTAATTCTGCAGACGTTCAAGCGAGTCTGTGTAGTCAGCCTCCAAGATGGCTCAGACAACCCCCACCTCCTGGGATTCACACTTGTCTGCACTGTCCTCCCGTACATACCAGGACTGATCTGTGTGACCATTACAGTACAGCAGAAGTGAAGGCAGGTCACTTCCGGGACTAGGTTATAAAAGACTAAGGCTTCTGTCCTGAGCACTCTCTCTCACCACTCTCTTTGGGGAAAACCATGTTGTGAGTCGTCCCACGGAGAAGCCCCTGTGGCAAGACACTGAAGCCAGCACCATGTGAGCAAGACAGAAAGCTAGACCTGGAGACCGAGCCAAGTCGCAGATGACGGGAGTTCTGGCTGACACCCTGATTGCAGCTTCATGAGAGACTAAGCCAGAACCATACCACTAAGCTGCTTCGGATACCTCACCCACAGAAACTGTAAGATAATAAATGTTGGTTGTTTAAAGCCGCCAAGATTGGGGTCATTTGTAACACAGCAATAGCTGACTATATGGTTAGCTTATACCTTTGGAGACTTCGGTCCTTCTAAGAATCCAACTTAGTTTGAAAAAGCCCCTACGGCTATAACTCATTTTGCTCTAAATTCAAGGTTCTGATTTCCTTCTGATCTGACCTAAACCAGAAATGACATTTGAGTACCCCTTTCAAAATTTTCAGTTCCTTAGAACTGACTTCTACTTCTCCTCTCCCACTCGTATTTCATCTCCTCTTTCAGTTACTGTAAATCTAGGGTCGACAAACCCGTTCTGCAAAGAGCCAGACAGTAAATATCTTGGGTTTCTCTGTAGGAACTATCACTACAACTTGAAAGCAGCAATAGACAACAGCTAAATAAATGGGTACAGATGCATCCCAATAAAACTTTATTTCAGTAACAGTTGGTAGGCTGATTTTAGCTCCAGAACTGTGGCTTGCCAACCTGCTATAAACGAAAACTGGTAAGATCAATGCTTCCAACTCATGCAGTAGATCCCATTCCCTCTAGCCGACTCCAAATACTGCTCCAGAAAGCCCAGAAAACCAATGCATCAATTTATCCCACTCTACTGAAAGTACATGTTATTTCTTTCTTAAAAAACAAAATTCAAAACACAACAAAACAAAAAACCCCAAATGAACTCTCTCAACCCAGCTTCCATTTCTCTAATTCACTGTCTTTATGTTCCTCCCCAAGCCTACTCTTAATAGGCTTTTTGTTAAGATCATCAATGATCATCAATTCTCAACCTTCATTATACTTCACTTAGCAGTATCAGCCGACTCAGATGATCAACCCCTTTTTCGTGAAGTGTCTGCCTTTGGCTCAGGTCCTGATCCCAGGATCCTGGGATCGAGCCCCACATCGGGGTCCCTGCTTGGCGTGAAGCCTGCCCTCCTCCCACTCTGCTTGTGTTCCCTCTCTCATCGTCTCTCTGTCAAATAAATAAATAAAATCTTTAAAAAAAATACCTTGTTTTATTTCCTGGATACCATAACCACTTGGTTTTCCTCAAATTTCTATGGCTGCTCCCTTTTGATCCCCTTTGTTCTAAGTGTGGTGGATCTCAGGGTTCAACTTGAACCTCTGTTTTCTGTCTATACTCATTCCTTCATAACCTCACTCAGTATATTTCTATATGAAATAGCACCCAAATTTATACCTCCAGATTTCATCTCTCCCCTGAAGGCCAGACTTATATGCGGCTGCCTACTCGTCATCTTCAGCTGGTTGGGTTCCAAACTCCAAACTGTCCACAACTAACCTCCTAGTATCACCTACCTCAACCTCTCTCTCTCTCAGTTTTCCTCTTTTCTTAGTAAACGGCAACCCCATTCTTTGAGTTGCTCAGGCCGAAACCCTTGAGTCATTTTTGCCTCCTTTTTCACAGCCCACATCTGATGATGTGCTGCAAATCTGTAAGCTCTACCCTCAAAATAGATCTACTCCTGTGAAGAATTTCCATGTTACTCTGAATAATACAGTCTTACAAGGAAATGTAAGGTCCTAAGTTATCTTGCCATTCCTTCTACTAGAAGATAAACACATGGCTCACTCTCTCACATCATTTAGGACTCCCCTCAGCAGAATATGAGATTTATGGGGGCAGGGAGTTTTTCTTTGTTTACTGTTTGTTACATCGCCATTACTTTATATAGTGCATAATACACAGTGGATCCTTATGTAGTATTTGCTGAATGAATGAGTTAACTGTGAAAAATAACAAAAAATATTTTCTAGTTGATGGAAAACTTACTGGTAAAACAGATGGGTATGTTAACTTTTTTTCTCATTTCCTACTTTCATAGTGTTCCTTAAATATAATCAAAGCCCCTGGTAACACAGAGTATAAAAAAAGACAAGAATATCAGTCAGTGGTCTAGGTTCTGCCACCTACCAGCCTCTGAAGTCTTTAGCTTTTCTTTAATGACCATGGTTTTCAGATCTGTAAGATGAAAACTGGACTAGGAACCCTGGATCCTTGTAAAAGTGACAAACATCCAAAATTGTGCATACGACTTCAGAGACTTAAGCAGTTACAGATACTCTTCAAGCCCACGGGCATCTGACCACAGTCTCTGTAAAGGTGTGCTCATAGGGAAGTGTAAATCTAACTTCCTGGAAAAAATGTCACGCTATATAGAAGAAGTGGCAGAGCAGCTGATAAGTTGGTGACGGGAGGTAAAACACTTACTTAAGGGCTTTAAATGTCCAAGGCTTTATGTTAGATACAATAATAATGCTGGAAAGTAGATAGGAATTTTCTTGGTTTATTTATTATTTTTAAGGGTTTTGTTTATCTGAGAGACAGAGGGGCAGTATGAATGGGGGAGGGGCAAGCAGATTCCGCGGGGAGCTTGATGAGGGGCTGGATCCTGGAACCCTAAGATCATAACCTGAGCTAAAGTCGGATGCTGCACTGACTCAGCCACCCAGGCACCCCAAGTATTTTCTTTGCTTAGATTTCTGTAATAGACCATGTAAGTTACGTAATAGCCCCCAAAGTTACGTAACATATCCAAGGCTACACAGCTAATAAATGGCTAAGCCATTTATTCAAATACAGATTTATGAAATTTTTCATATTAACGCGCCAAGTGGTGATGTGAACAGAGTCCATGTTTCCAAGTGCTACCACTCATATGTATTCGGATATTCACAGACAACTGAAACTCAAATGATGATCCATTCAGGCGCAGGGACTCATACCAGAAACTTCAGTTATTCTTCATGCCTCTCCTCAACTTTTTTTTTTTTTTAAAGATTTTATTTATTTATTTGACAGAGAGAGATTACAAGTAGGCAGAGAGAGAGAGAGGAGGAAGCAGGCTCCCTGCTGAGCAGAGAGCCCGATGCGGGACTCGATCCCAGGACCCTGAGATCATGACCTGAGCCGAAGGCAGCGGCCTAACCCACTGAGCCACCCAGGCGCCCTCTCCTCAACTTTTCATGTGTCATTAATCACTCAAGCCCTACACGTTCTATCTCCTCAGTATTTCAAATCACGCTGCTTTTCTTAATCTCCCTTATTCTTTTTAGGAACCTATCCTATCAGCCTGGGCTCTTCTAAGAATCTTATCAGACCTGCCTGACCCCTTCCAGTGCCTTCTCTAGAGACTGACCCTGAGTGTAGGCTTATATGCACACCAGGATGAATAGAAAACCAGCCACAGGAATATGGGAAAATATTACAACTTGTTATTTTTATGTGTTTATCATCTTAAAAAATGAGAACTTTACCAACAGCCAACATGCTGACTTACACTGGCATCCTCACTGGGTCTCTGTCAAATGGAGAAGGTCCATGTGAAATTTGTGGGGTCGGACCTAAAGGAAGAGCGAGCAATCTGAGAGACGTGAAGAGTGGTGCTCTCCCAGCTGATCACTGTCAGGATATTGGGGGGGGTGGCGCGGGGTATTTTAGTCTACATGACCAAGGTAGATAGACATTAAAAAATATGATCTAAGTTTTACCTAAAACATCTTTACAAGATAGATAATTTAATAAACTTCCTGTAAAGAAACCATGAATTAAAAAGATTCACAGAAGCACAGGTGAGCAACAAGACAATGGCAGAATGTCACCTCATTTTCACTTCTAGTATAAGCTCTTCAGTTTCATTGAAGAAAACAATGACAAAGTAAATCAGATCTGAGAAGTAGGCCAAACTGAAATGAAAGACGGAAATGGAAATAGGGATTTATATATCTAATTCTGTGTTAGGTTTAGATTGGGCTGCTAATGACAGAAAACCCCAAATAACAGTTAAAAAGAGAAATTAATTTCCTTGATGATGTAAGCATACAGAGACAGGTAATCCAGGGCTGACAACGTGGCTCCATAGTTATCTAGCCACCAGCATGATTCTGGTTTTTTAGGGGGCAGCTGTCCCCAAGGCGCAGAGGATTCCCAGTCATTTTAAGTAAGTTGAAGGCATGCAACCCTCTCAACTTTGAAAACCCTTCAGGGAGTTTCACAAATCACTTCTGCTTGATCTCACTGGCCAGAAATGAGTCAGCTGGCCTTGGTTAATTGTAAGGGAGATGGGGAATTGTAGTCTTTATCCCGGGCAGTAGCAGATAGCGCACTCTGCGTGTATAAGGGAAGTTTGTTTACAAAGGGGAACACTGAGATGAGCTGTCTCCAACAACCTATCAACAATAACCCTCATTTCTGTTCCTCATTGTTAACCAGGAGTCAGCCACAGTAACAAAATACAAAAAGGTCTGAATGATGAAGTTTTTTTCAGGTGGGTATGGTGCAAACTGATGTGAGGCAAACCTGAACTGAACAGACACTACTGATTTATTTGGTGTGAAGAGTCATACATTTTGATGTATAAATACTATCTGATTAATGGGAACTACCCCAAATTAGGAAATATTTAGTATATGCATAAAATTATCTTTCTTAAATTCTAAGGATTCCAAATCCTAGAACACATCTGTTTTGGATAAGATTATAGAATGGTAGTATGAAAGTACCAGAACTACTAAGGTATTTGAAAACTAAGCGTTAGAACAAGAAAATCTCCATGTTTTTTGGTCATCTTTAAAGTAATGCAATACTAAGTCAAAACTTTTAATTGTAATTACTCTGAAATTAACGATAAAGGTTCATAAGCATGCAATAAGCCTTCTTACTTAATAGCGAAATCCACATTATATTCTATTAAAACTTGTTCTTCCTGCCACCGTAAACATGTCTAAACACACACAGAAAACAAAAGGCAAAATTCAACTGAATTTCACTACAACAAAACACTGCTGGAAATCATATAGGTTTTAGGTTAACAAGAACAAGATTCTTGGACAGGCAGATTTAAAGTGCAAGTGTTTAACGTATTTTCTAGATTCTAGAATAACGTAACACACAAGAGCTGTTTTTTAATTGCTAAAAAAGCAAGAGGTAGCAGAGATCTCCAAAAGTAAATTACTTCTTTCATAAAAACAATGTGCTACATGGAAAAACTATGTAAATGTATCCCTGATGGAGCTATTTGGATGAATAAGAGGATTTTGGATAAGCACAGAGGTAGCACCACGTCTGAAATTTATTCTCTGCATAATTCATAGCTAGTGTAACAAAACTGAAACTGGAAGTTCACAAAATGTTATGCCATTAATATGGTTCATTTTATAAAAATAAGACCCTTAAAATACAGAAGAGAAGAGGGGCTGTATCCACACTCATGTTGTAAAACCAACCTAATCTTGATATGAAAAACTGAAAAGGAAAAGAAGTTAATTACAGGTCAATCTCTCAAAGAACAAAGATGTAAAGACATTAAAGATAACAGCTGACCAAAACCAACAATACATCAAAAACAAAACCAAACAAAACCAAAAACCCAACATCATGATCCAACTGGATTGATTCGAGGAATATAAACTTCTATTCACAAATCGATGTGTAACTCACAAAAGGGGAGAAAATCATATTATTATCTCAACCAATGCAAAAAATTGCATCTGACAAAATTCAACATTCATTCATAAGAAAAGCCTTATTAGCAAACCAGAAACAGAAGGAAGCCTCTTAATACTGATAAATAATATTTATAAAAACTTCACAGGTAAAAGAGCAAAAAAAAAAGAGATGAAGCATAAGACAAGACTGCTTATTATCATCACTGCTAGTCAGTCAAGTCTCGGAAATTCTAGTCAGTGCAAGACCAGAAATAAAAGGCAGAAGACTGAATAGGAAGAAGCAAAATTGAATTTACAGGCAACATTCCAAAAGAATCAAATTATCAATATTAACAAGTGAATTTAGCAAAATTGCTGAAAATGTGGTCCTAACTTAACATTATATTTCAATATTTAAAAAGTAATTACAGGATAAAGGACCTAAATGTAAGACCTAAAACAATACAACTCTTGGAAGGAAAAAAGGACAAAAGCTTTATGATACTCAATTTGGCAATGGTCTCTTGACTATGACACCAAAGGCATAGGTAACAGAAGAAAGTATAGACAAACTGGACTTCACAAAAATTACAGAGTAAGAAGGCAACCACAGAACAGGAGAAAATATCTGCAAACCATAGATCTGACAAGGGACTGATATCCACAACAAAAGCACCAAGCAACCTAGTTTAAAAACAGGCAAAGGACTTGAACAGACACTTCTTCACAGAAGATAAATGAATGGCCGACAAGCACAGGAAAGGCTGCTCAACATCGTTAATAGTTAGAGAAATGCAAATTAAAATTACAATAAGATACCAACTCAGATGCATTAGGATGACCACTAAAAAAACAAAACAAAACAAAACAAATAAACCAGAAACAAGTGCTGGCAAAGACATGGAGAAATCAGAACCCCTGTGCACTATGGTGGGAATGTAAAATGGAGCAGCTGCTGTAGAAAACAGTATGGCAGTCTCCCCCTCCCAAAATAAAAAACATACTTACACAGGATCCAGCAATTCCATGTCTTGCTTTGTATCCAAAAGAATTGAAAGCAGGGTCTTGCAGAAATATTTGTATACCCATGTTCAGAGCAGCATTATTCACAATAGCAACCCAAGTGTCTATGGGTAGATGAGTACACACACACACACACACACACACACACGTACTGAAATATTATTCGGCCTTAAAAAGCAAGTAAGTTCTGATACATTCTACAACATGGATGAACCTTGAGGACATTATGCTAAAGCAAAGTAATACAGTAATACTGTAAGATTCCGTATATATGAAGTACTTCAAGCAATCAACATCATAAGGGCAGCAAGAATAGTGGTGGTTCAGGGACTTAGAGGAAGGGAGAATGTGAAGTTATTATTTACTGAGTACAGAGTTTCATTTTTAGAAGATGAAAAGAGTTATGGGGATGGATGACAGCAGTGATGGTTGCTGAACATCGTGGATGTGAATGTATTTAATACTGCAAAATTGTACACTTAAAATGGTTAAGATGGTAAAGGGCATATGTATTTTACCACAAAAAAGGGAAACAAAACTAGTAATTACATAGAATTTGAGGATGAAAACTTAGAAGTATGTATTAAGACTATTATCTTTCAGTGCACAACAAATTACCCTAAAACTTAGTGACTTAAAATAACATTTATTATCCCACGGTTCAAGCAGCCTAGCCAGGTCCTTCTTCCTCAAAGACTCTCATAAGGCTTCAGTTAGATGCTGTCAAACTGCAGTCATCTAGAGGCTTAAACACTGGAGAATCTGCCTCCAAGATGGCTCACTCACATCACTGTTGCGGCAGAAAGCCTCTGAGCTCTTCACCATGTGGGCCTCTCCACTGGGCTGTTAAATGTTCTCTTAACATGACAGCTGCTTTCTCCAGATGAGTGATCCAAAACAGCAAGGCAGAAGCCAAAATGTCTTTTATGACTTCGAAGTCACACAATGTCATTTGGTCAATGTGAAAGGTAACGAAGAGGCAACAATCTTTGGGGGCAATTTGGAGGATGGCAACCACGGAGAACTTTAAACAGACAATTATAAAACACTGATGAGAAAATTTAAAGAAGACCTAAGTAATGCTTTAGTCTGTTTATGGACTGGAAGACTCATTACTGTAAAAAAATGTCCATTTTCCTCAAATTTATTTATAGATTTAATGCAATCCCAATCAAAATCCCAGCAGGCTTTTTGGTGGAACCTGGCAGTTGGTTTTAAAATTTGTATGCGAACATGGGGCACTGCGGTAGTTAAGTTGGTTGAATAATCCGCCTTCAGCTCAGATCATGGTACTGTGGTCCTGGGATTGAGTCCCGAGTCAGGCTCTATGCTCAGCAATGATTCTAATCCCCGCCCCCCAACTCATGCCTTCTCTCTCTCCAATAAAGAAATAAAATCTTAAAAAAATTTTTTTTTGTATAGAAACAGTTACACCAACAATATCCAAGACCAATTTTGAAGAACAGTCATCAAAGTACCCAGTGGTTGGCAAATTAGGCTGCTTGGGTTTTTTTCAATAATAAACTTATTTTACTTACTTTTAATGATATGTATTTATTAAATGTTGGAACAATCTCAAATTTACAGAAAAGTTACAAGTACAATACAGAAAGTTTGTCTCTGAGCCATTTAAGAGTAAGTTGCTAGGATGCCTGGTGGCTCAGTTGAGTAAGGGTCCAACTCCTGATTTCAGCTTAGGTTATGCATGATCTCAGGGTTGTGAGACTGAGGTGTACGTCTGGCTCTGTGCTGGGCACTGAACTTGCTTAATGCTCCTTCTCTCTTCTTCTCCCTCTGCCCCTCCCTTGCTCTCTCTCAAGGGGAAAAAAAAAAAAAGAAGAAGTTGCTGATATGATGCTTCATCTCACCCGAACACTTCTGAGTTTATTTCCAACACAAGGACAATCCCCTACAAACCAAAACACGGTCATCACCCCTGGGTTATGAATGTCAACAAAGTCCTATCACAGAATCCTCAGACCCTATCCAAGGTCTGCACTGGCTTAGAATCTGATGTTGTGCTGAGTTATTCCATCTCTTTGGTCTCCTTCGGTCTGGAACAATTCTTCATACTTTGACTTTCGTGAACTCAACAATTTTTGAAGATTACTAACCAATTATTTTATAGATTGTCTCTTAATTGAGTTTTGTCTGATGATTAGATTCCGGTTATGCGTGTTCCACAGGAACACCACAAAAGTGATGATGCTGTTTCTTCTGTCTGCACTTCTTTTTAATGGACTATTTTTTAGGGCGGTTTTAGGCTTATGGCAAAATGCTTCTCTTTGTAAATAAAGTTTTACTGGGACAATGCCACTCCCATCTGTTTATGTGTCGACCATGGCTGCTTTTTATTACAGCAGCTGAGGTGAGTGGTTTTAACAGAGACCATATGGCCTACAAAGTGTACATTGGATATTTTGGCCCTCTGAGAAAACCTTTGCTGACTCCCACTCTAGTGACCAAAAAGACTTTTTATAAAACTACAGTAATTGGGCGCCTGGGTGGCTCAGTGGGTTAAGCCGCTGCCTTCGGCTCAGGTCATGATCTCAGGGTCCTGGGATCGAGTCCCGCATCGGGCTCTCTGCTCAGCAGGGAGCCTGCTTCCTCCTCTCTCTCTCTGCCTGCCTCTCTGCCTACTTGTGATCTCTCTCTGTCAAATAAATAAATAAAATCTTTAAAAAAAAAAATAAAAATAAAACTACAGTAATTAAGACCTGTGATATTAGTGAATGGATACACCAAGAGCTGGCAAATTTTTACTGTTATGAATGTAAATGTACCCATTTTAAAAGATAATCTCACCCGAACAGCAACTTGAAAATTAATTTCTAACCTGTGTAAATCTACAGATACACTGGATTTTGAAGACATTTATTACAAATATACACAAAAAAAGAAACACATTTTGATGAATTTGCAAGAACTGACTGACACCAGAGAAAACAGAAATCAGCATGACAAATTTCATTAAAAATCTGTCCTTATTTATTAGATAAAATTAAGAACTGAGAATTATCACTAAGCCAACACAATCAACAACATCATTCTCCCATTTCTGACCTATATCTTCATAAGGCATATGTTTCAAATGTGATAAGCATTAAAACAAATATAAAACAGACTGCACTCAAAACCAAGCCTTTGAATCATTTGAAAGCCTTTGAAAACCAAAACATTTCATGAAGTGTTACCTTTCACTAGAATGAAGACCATGGTAAGCAGAGACGGTCTTTTTAGTATATATTATGGTCTACTGTATCCCCCAGCATCTATAAGACGGCCTGAATAATACTTGTTTTTTACTTTTTTTTTTTTCCTCAGCTTTATTGAGGTAAAATAGACAAATTTCTATTTGGAGAAACTGTATACCACAAGATGATTTAATATACATTTATCTGGGGTAATCCGAACGCGGAGGAAAGGCTTGGGGGGTTCAGGGGCAACTAGCAGACAAAATGAAAGTGAAGATGCTGAGCCGGAACCCAGACAACTATGTCCGTGAAACCAAACTGGACTTACAAAGAGTTCCAAGAAACTATGATCCTACCTTACATCCTTTTGAGGTCCCGCGAGAATATGTAAGAGCTTTAAATGCTACCAAACTGGAATGGGTATTTGCAAAACCATTCCTTGCTTCTCTGGATGGTCACCGAGATGGAGTCAATTGCATGGCAAAGCATCCAAAGAGCCTGGCTACTGTCCTTTCTGGGGCATGTGATGGAGAGGTTAGAATTTGGAACTTGACTAAACGGAAATGTATCCGTACAATACAAGCCCATGAAGGTTTTGTATGAGGAATATGTACTCGCTTTTGTGGGACTTCTTTTTTTACTGTTGGCGATGACAAAACTGTGAAGCAATGGAAAGTATATGGACCAGGTTACGGAGAAGAGGAAGAACCATTACATACAATATTAGGAAAGACAGTGTATACAGTAATTGATCATCACTGGAAAGAAGCTGTTTTTGCCACATGTGGACAGCAAGTAGACATTTGGGATGAACAAAGAACAAGTCCTATCTGTTCAATGACCTGGGGATTCGACAGCATAAGTAGTGTTAAATTTAACCCTATTGAGACATTTCTCTTGGGAAGTTGTGCTTCTGACAGGAATATAGTACTATATGATATGAGGCAAGCTACTCCTCTGAAAAAGGTCATCTTAGATATGAGAACAAATACAATTTGTTGGAATCCTATGGAAGCTTTCGTTTTTACTGCAGCAAATGAAGATTACAACTTGTATACATTTGATATGCGTGCACTGGACACTCCTGTAATGGTACATATGGATCACGTGTCTGCGGTGCTTGATGTGGATTATTCTCCCACTGGGAAAGAGTTTGTGTCTGCTAGTTTTGATAAATCTATTCGTATCTTTCCTGTGGACACAAGTAGAAGCAGGGAAGTCTATCACACAAAGAGAATGCAACATGTTATCTGTGTAAAATGGACTTCTGACAGCAAATATATTATGTGTGGATCTGATGAAATGAACATTCGTTTGTGGAAAGCTAATGCTTCTGAAAAATTGGGTGTGCTTACATCACGAGAAAAAGCAGCCAAAGATTATAACCAGAAGTTGAAGGAGAAATTTCAACATGATCCTCATATAAAATGCATTGCTCGTCACCGACATCTACCAAAATCTATCTACAGCCAGATCCAGGAACAGCGGATCATGAAGGAAGCTCGCCGACGAAAGGAGGTGAATCGTCTCAAACATAGCAAGCCTGGATCTGTAGCAATTGTGTCAGAGAAGAAGAAACACGTAGTGGCAGTTGTGAAATAATACTTCGTATTCCTACCTATCCTGATGTATAATTAGTTGTTATATTTTGATGTGCAGACTGTGCAAATAAAATAGTGGTTCTAGAATAATGACAAACAGCTCAGTTACATGTGTAGAACTGAAAAACAGTACACCTGAAAAACTGTCCTGAAAGATGGCCTGGTTGGTAAGACTATCCAACATTTTATCCTTGATCTGCTTACTTATTTCATTGAAGAATACAGTATTGCCAACTAACATGTTTATTACTGCTAGAAATTGCAGATATACTTTGATCTATTATTGTAGATATACTGTACATTTGAATTTACATTTATGACCAAACATCTCTTTTGTTACTTTTAGTATTACTTTGGGTAATTATTGCAATGATTCTTCCAGTGATTACATATAATGTGTGGAAGAATTATGTCAAAACTTTCTTTAATTCATTTAATTTTCTGTGCTTTATTTGTATTTGGCTCTTTGAGACTTTAAAGATAATCAGGTTGCATTTATATAACTTTTATAAATAATCATAATTTATGGTCAAGTTAAGATAATAAAACATCTTTTTCTCAGTGTTGTAAAAAAAATATATATATATACATTTATCTGTTGTATGAATGAACCAAGACTTGTAAAAGTTAAAATAAAGCACATCAGACTGTAGTGTTTTCACTAAATAATGTTTTAGTGCCAACAAATAATTTTATACTACTAAAATTTTTAAATTTAAAATAGCTTATACAACCTCCCATTATTTTACAATTTATATTCTTTGATTTATCATGTATAACTGCACGGCAGTATACATGTGTGATTTAAAAATAAATATACACATGGGAGTTTCTAGAATTCTGTAGTGATGGAACATATGATCAAAAAGAGATCACTCCCCTGTAGCAGAGGAACTGAAAGCCTAACTAGTTAACAACGAGGAAAGAATTAAATTGAGAGTATATATTCAGAGACTTAAAAAACTTAAGAGTAATTTTATGTCTATTCAATCTAACTTTTGGAATGGATTTGTTTTCTGTTTTTAAATTTCATTTTTCTGATAATTAATTTGTATTGTGTTGTATTTTACAAACTTCCCAGTCTGATATATATTGAAAATTTTAAAAACAGTTCTCCACCAAAGGTAATTTCAGAAGCACTGCTATAGAGAATGATCAAAACACAAATTTGATCATAATGCTTCCTAAATTTATTTGATGACTCCCCAAGGGCCTGAGATGACAGGCTTGATGATCTGTCTACAACCCTCAGGGCCTTTGCACTTCTCCTCCTTTCCCCTCAAGAATACACCACACTCACTCTAAATTCATGGCATGAATTTGATTTCCTAGTCCTGAACCCTCACTGTCCAATTCAGCCAGACCCTGATTTCTTATACCAAATTCCTACTCATCCTCCTGGTGGTCATTTCCAGAAAACTCTCCTTGTTCCTTAAGCCTAGGTTGAGTGCTTGTCCTTTTATGCGTCCAGCACAGTACCTGGCACACAACAGGTGCTTTTTTTTTTTTTTAAAGATTTATTTATTTATTTGACAGAGAGATCACAAGTAGGCAGAGAGGCAGACAGAGAGAGAGAGAGAGAGAGAGAGAGGGAAGCAGACTCCCTGCCGAGCAGAGAGCCCAATGCGGGGCTTGATCCCAGGACCCTGGGATCATGACCAGAGCTGAAGGCAGAGGCTTTAACCCACTGAGCCACCCAGGTGCCCCCAACAGGTGCTTATTAATTCAAGAAACATTTTATTAAACAAAATCTATGTTCATGTCACCACACATGCTGTTTCCCCCAAAGTGTTCTATACTTCTCTTAAAAACATTTCATACTACTGACAAATAAATGCATATCTATCAGCTTCAAATATTAAAGAATAAACAAAACAAATGATAATTTCTAAAGGGAAAAAAAGCCCTCAACTACTATCAATCTTCCCTTTCTTGTTTCCATTTATGAAACATTATTGGCAACATGTCCAAGTTTTGGAATGAAGAAAACACACATTATTAACAACTTTCATCTCAAAATTACTTTCATATGACTGCTTTAAAAGGGAATCCTTCATGGGATGCCTACATGGCTTAAATGGTTAAGTGTCCGACTCTTGATTTAAGTTCAGGTCGCGATCTCAGGGTCCTGAGATCCAGCCCTATGTAGGGCTCTGCCCAGGCATGGAGTCTGCTTAAGATTCTCTCTCTCCATAAACAAAAAAGGTTGGGATCAGGAGGGAGACAAACCATAAGAGACTCTTAATCTCACAAAACACTGAGGATTGTGGTGGGGGGGGTAGGGAGAGGGTGGTGGTGGGGTTATGGACATTGGGGAAGGTATGTGCTACGAAGTATGTAAACCTGGCAATTCACAGACCTGTACACCTGGGGCTAATAATACATTTATATGGTGATAAAAAAATAAAAAATTCTCTCTCCTGTCCCTACCAACCCCCGACCCACTCCCACGAGTGCACGCACTCTTGAGCTCTCTCCCCAAGAAAACAAAAACAATAAACGGAATGCCTCTTTCTAAACCCTTCTGCCCTAAAACAGAGGTTTACCGATTAACCTAGCAAAATAAACTACAAAAAGTAAACCTGCTGCTATTTACCCTTGGCCCAAATACTTCAATGTCAGTGAAAATATTTTACACTGACAGTAAGTGAAAAAATGAGTCCTGAGTTCTGAACCCAAATGATGTTATAATTACAGTCTCGGTACTTTAAGCCAAAGAGCACTTCACACTTTTAAGGAAAATCACTGAAAAGTCTGAATGTATCCTACTTCTTCATCTATCAACATAAAGAAACAGCACAAAGTAATTTATAAGCAAAGGTTGGGTTTCCCACATTTTTCAGAAGTCAGTCAGGTACTTATATACATTCTATAATTCTATATTGCATTACAAATTGTTCTTAGTGTGAAGTTACTAAAACTTCACAAAGCACAGATAAGATTACTACTTTATAATCGTCAATGGTAGCAATGCTCTGACAAGATTACTGCTAGGTTTTGAGCAACCAAAAAAAACTCCTCAAAAAACAAAAAACCCAACAACAACAACAACAAACCCCCAAAACAAGACCCCATCAATATTCTGGCACTATACACTTTTATCTTTTTTGATTGAAAAAGAAGGTGTCAATATGTACATCAAAGACTTAAAGATGTAATAATATTAGAGACAGTTGAAACTTATAAGAATAAAGGGCAATTGACTACTTCTATTGGAAGTTTGGAAGAAAAGGAGAGGAAGGGTAAAATCTAAAGTATTTCTGGAGTAATACAATCTTAAACTTTTACTTTCCAATCCAAAAGAAAGCAACTGCTAATTAGGTAATTTTAAAAGTACTCACATATATTTTTCTATGGAAAGTTAAGTTGTTTTGCTTAACAGCATTCTCTAAATATTTATCAACTGATAGCAGGGAAAGTGGACCAGAATGTGCCAGCACACAAAGGGAAGACAAATTGTAACAAACTGTTAACACATCAAAGATGGGAGAACCTTGGTAATTCAGCCAATGTTACAGGAAATGACAAATTCTAACTGTATAGGTCACCTCCCACATCAATCAACAAGTAAACAGCTTATTTTACTTAGTGCTTAACATACATTAAAAAAAAAATCATTATGGGACTTTAGTAAAGATCTGATAATCGATGAGAAACAAGTGATTTAGCCACCAGCAGTATCCAGGAAGGATAGTATCTAATTTTTGAGGTGTACTCAAAAAAGATTTTGAGTTCCTAATCGTATGTCTCACAAATTCCTCAACTTAACTGAATAGTTTTTTAAAAATTCCTTGATAACCCGGAATCATAACGAGCCACTATTTTTCTGTTCTCAGAAGCTCTTCTGAATCCGGGGCAGGTTTCCCTGGATGCAGTAGCCCTAGACTATGGAACTCTGAATTCTCCTAAAGTTGTGTTTTAGCTTTCTGCCTCCTGCCCTCCCTTCATAGTTGTCCCTCATTGATCACTACTGCCTACGTGCTTGCCTTCAGCAGCATCCCTTCACCCCTAAAAATTGTTTGGATGCACACTACCAGGCTTACTGCAACTAGATATAAAGTAAGACTTCGGAAGATGGCGTAATTATTCTCTTGAGCATCAGATGCATAACAACCTGTAGTGCTAGGACCTTGCTTTTCTACTGTGGATGTTCAAAGGTATGTTTTTTTTTTTTCTGTGTTTTTATACCTGAATTCCTGATTCTTCTTTTTTTTTTTTTTTTTTAAGATTTTATTTATTTATTTGACAGAGAGAGATCAGAAGTAGGCAGAGAGGCAGGCAGAGAGAGAGGAAGGGAAGTAGGCCCCCTGCTGAGCTCGATGTGGGACTTGATCCCAGGACCCTGAGATCATGACCTGAGCCGAAGGCAGCGGCTTAACCCACTGAGCCACCCAGGTGCCCCTGAATTCCTGATTCTTAGAGCCTTTAACGTTTCCTTATCTTCTGCCCCATCTGGCTGAATCTGGACAATTAAATGGAAATAATGAATCTGATATTGTTTAGGATCAGGGCCTGGCCATAGAAGGAAATCTACAAATTCTAGTCTCCTCCTTCCTCTTTGAGTGTGCTTAATATTTTAAAATTTAATATTGTAAAATTTGACCTCAAAATAAATGAATGTTACTGCATTATTATTGGAAGCCTGTGATCAGGAGAGTCAGGAACTAACTAAAGAAATGAAGGACATCTGGCCTGACCAAGGCAGACACTTGGGAAGCTGGCAAAGGAGTTTTATCACTGCCATCTTCAATTATTTGAAGAAATATCTGCAAAATGCCTGTTCTCAATCCCTACTGTTTAACAAGGGCTCAAAAATGTTTGTGTACCAAGTGCTTCTTCAAGAGAGCAAACCAGGCACAAAGAGAAGTCACAGGATAACACATTTCAGTACAAAACAAGAATGAATTTTAAATGCAAACATCCAAAAATGACCCAGATTTCCATAAGATCACTGCAAGAGCTTAAGCAATGGCTAGTGGCTGGGTAGTTTTGAAGGGATTTTTGTTAACTGTGGAAGAACACACTAGAGAACCTTTCCTCATTCTTCTAACTCAATGAGACACGACACATTTTATACAGACAACCGCAAACGGTAAGTTCTCATTTCTGCCTTTCACTTTCATACTGAAAACAAATCCTAAAGAGTACTGGAAAAGTATGGAAGCAACATAAGAGCCACACAGTATCCATAGTTATTTGTTCAACTTCAGGGACAGTATTTATACAGCAATTTTATCTATCAATTAAAGGCTTTAGATAAGAAACATTTTAAGTGATAAAAATTATTTCCTTTTCAGAGCCAGAAACTCACAATTACATCAACAGCACCATACACATCGTAAACCCAATGTCACGAAAAGGAATTGGGAACTATCCTTACTTTAAAAAAATATCACTTTGAAGATGAATCATGCAACATATGGACACTGACAGAGCTTGAGAATCCAAGTAAATGAAAGAGGAGAGGAAGGAAACTAATTATAAAAAATTGATTTCAGCAATCTGTAGGAATGTAGGAACTCCAAGACAGTTGGATACAACCCCCACTTAGCTAAAGAAAACTACATGAAAGAACAATCAAGACAAGTAGAGAAAAATCAGCTACAATTACCAAGTTGTTACCTTGTTAATGTCAGTTACTCCTCACCTCCATGGGAGGAGGAAAGAGGTGAGTGGGATGTTTTAGTTTAAATCAAATACTGCATCAGTTTATTTAAGAAAAAGTACTACTGATAAAGGCTCATTCAGGGTTAAAAATAATCAGATAACAAACGTGATTTTTTTCCCCCAAACTCCAGATGTCAACTTTCTATGTATTACTTTCGGTTTAATTTCATAAAAGTGGGCAAAAAAATGACCCGACACCCCTAAAGAAGCAGACATATGGTTTGTTTGCTGAGCATTCCTTCTTCTCGTGGGAACCACCCTCTCCTTACTCACCGCATTACAACAGGCCTGCAAATCTGGATGCTCTGCCTCTCTCCAAAGCGGACAAGAGACCCAGACTCGCCAGAGTGCTCCTTTCCCCGAGCTAGTAAAGACTGGCTCTTTCTGCTGAGCTGGGAAGAACTGAATCTGGAGATGAAAGTGGGAACCATGTGAAGAGTTGACCAACAGAATGAGAGAGAACCAGAGCTGAAGAAGGGAGAGAAAAACACCAACATTCTGTCTTGCCCAAGACAGTCAAGGGTTGTGGGCGTGGCTCACTTTGCTGAGACTGTCTTCAGCTCAAGGTCATGATCCGGGGTCCAGGGATGGAGCCCCACGTTGGGCTCCCTGATCATCGGGGATCATGCTTCTTCCTCTCCCACTCCCCCTTGTGCTCTCTCTTGGTCAAATAAATAAAATCTTAAAAACAAACAAACAAACAAACAAACCCACCTCAGTCTAAACAGGATTTCTAGCTGTTATGGTTCAGAAGGGAAGTTTCTCACTGCTTAATTGCAGAATGAAGATGAAGGTAACTATGACTGTCTTTAACTCTGCTTCTGTAGTAGTAGACATGTGGAAGAATTAAGAAAAGATTTAGCTTTTATTCCAATTGTCCAAAAAAGCCCCATGGCAAACGAGAAAAATTAAGCAAGGTAACTATGACTGTCTTTAACTCTGCTTCTGTAGTAGTAGACATGTGGAAGAATTAAGAAAAGATTTAGCTTTTATTCCAATTGTCCAAAAAAGCCCCATGGCAAACGAGAAAAATTAAGCAAGGTCTTCATTACAAAAACAAAACAGCATTCTCTAGGAGAAAATCTTTGCAAATCACATATCTGATGAAGGACTGCCTGCAGAACACACGAAGAACTCACAATTCAATAATAAGATAGATAACACAATTTAAAAAACAAACAAACAAACAGGAAAAAAATCTAAGTAGACATTCCACCAAAGAAAATTTGTGAATGGTTAGTAAGCACATGAAAAGATGCTCAACACCATTAGTCATTAAAGAAATGCAATTAAATCAAAACGAGATACCAATTTATAACCACCAGAATGGCCATAACAATTACTGAAAAGACTATAACCACTGTTAAAGATGCAGAGATAGGGGAACTCTCAAACACAGCTGGTAGAAATGCAAAATAACACATAGCCACTTTGGAAAACAGTTTAGCACCTCCTTAAAAGGTTAAACATAAATGTACCATACCACTAAGCATTTTACTTCTAGGTATATGCCCAGGAGAAATAAAAACATATGTCCACACAAAGCAGAATTATTCATAATAACCAAAAAGGGGAATGTCCATCAACTGGTAAATGGATAAGCAAAATGTGGCATTTCCATAAAATGGCATACCTACTGTTCACCAATAAAAAGAATTATGGACACCTGCCACAACATGAGGAACCAGAAAACAAACAAACAAACAAACCCAAAGACGACTTATGGAATGATTCAATTTATAGTAATGCCCAGAAAAGGCAAATCTGTGGAGACAGAATGTACATTAATGGTTGCCTGGGGCTGGAGGTGCGAATGGGGATTATTGACTACAAATGGGCAAAGGGATTTTATTGAAGTGATAAAAATGCTTTAAAACTGGATTATGGTGATGTTTACATAATCAGTTACTAAAAATGACTGTAAATTTAAGCGGGTGATTTTTATGATACGTAAATTATATCCCAAAAGAGTTAATTAGAAAAAATGAAATAAGAGACTAAAGAAAAACCTTGATCAGACCCTGCATCAGAGGAAAAACAGCTACTAAAGACACTGGGTGGCAGCTAGGGAAGGAAATCTGAATTTGGGCTACATATTAAATGATGGTATGGCATTAATACTAATTTCCTTATGCGTTACAATAGCATTAGGGTTATACAGGAGAATGCCTTTATTCTCAGAAGATGCAAGATGAAGTATATAGAGGTCAAGTTTCATGAGGTCTTCAGCTTTCTTCCATAAATAGTACAGAAAAATAGAAACATCTAACTTAGATGAAGCAAATGGGGCTAAATAATAACTGGGAATTGGGAAATACAGGTTTACAATATAATACTCTATTAATTTTTTTTATAAGTTTGGAATATTTCAAAATTCAAGGCTGGTGAGGTGGGAAAAGAGTACTCTCATTTTAAAATGTAACCACATGTAAAAGATCACCAATGCAGTTCTCTATGCATTTCAGAAAAAGGCCTATAGTTGAGCTATAGAGATCGGCCTCTCTTTATGAACATACAGATAATAATAGGGAACAATGGGAACTAAAGTATAAGATAATTATGCAGAGACTTAGCAAGTTAGAGCTTTATATGCTAATACTAACCAATACTTTTTGAAATAATCATTGAAGACAAAGCAACATAGTAATTTGTTGGTGCGGAAATATTTAAGTTATAGGTATATCCAAGAAAATATTGTTGAATGAAGGTCAATTTTCCCACCCCAAAGAGCACCCATCCCACCTATAACTCTTGGCTGACATAAAGATCAAATGAGATCTTGTACACAAGAGTGCTAAGTTTCAATTTTTAAAATCTTAGGCACTTGCACTTGGTACCTTCCGGGTAAGAAGAGGAATACAAACATAGGATCAAACCTAACATCTTTTTTGGTTACTCTTGTGTATAATTGGTGTTTCTCAATTTTGTAGTCAACACTGCACCAGCAAATCTTCAAAACATTGTCAGTGTCCACTATGAATGATTCCCCTTCACTCTCTAACTTAGGCATTTTGTCTTTCTATTTGTTATGCCACAATTTTTAACAGTATGCTTTTAACAATTTAAAGTTATAACAGTTTGAACCTCATCAGACACACTAATATAAAACAGAAATCTTGTTATGAATCAAAAGCAAATTTCACCTGGAAGTTTGAACAAAAAGCCACCTTTATTATAGCTTTTACAATAAAGAAAACATTCTTGGAATTGGGCCTCAAAGTAAAATATCTAAGAAGAAAAAGACATGATATGCTAAGATGTCATTACTTCACATACACAGGGCAGCTTAGACAAAGTATTCTAGCAAATGAAAGAAGACAATCACACCCACTGGGATGGCTGTAATTAAAAAGAGGGATTATACCAAATGTTGGGGAGAAGAAACTGGGAAGGAGGAGGAGAAACTGGGAAGCCTCATAGACCCATACTGGGTCAGTAAAATGGTACAGGTGTTTTAGAAAACAGTTTGGCAACTTCTCAAAATGTTAAGCATGGACTTACCACATGACTGACTAATTCCATTCCTATCTATGTGCCCAGGAGAAATGAAAACACATGTCCACGCAAAAACATGTACATCAATGTTCATGGCAGCATTTTCCACTGTAGGCCAAAAAGTGGAAACACCCAAATCTGTCCCTCAACTGATAAACAAAATGTGGTACATCTATTCAAGGGAACATTATTCAGCCATAAAAAGGCATGTACCACTGATACATGCTATAACCTGGATGAACACTGAAAACATGCTGAGTGAAAGAAGCCATACACAAAAGACCACACATTGTATGATTCCATTTATGGAATCAAGGAATGTCTGGAATAGGAAAATCTGTACAGATGGTAAGTGGATCAGAGCTAGAGGGAATCAGGAGTGATAGCTAACAAGCATGGGGTTTCTTTTTGGGGTCATGAAAATGTTCTTAAATCAGACAGTAGTGATGGTTGCACAACTCTGTGACTGTACTAAAAACTACTGAATTATACTTTAAAAGAGTAAATTTTATGGTATGTGAATTATGTCTCAATAAATCTGTTACTTTTTAAGTCCAGCCCCTCCATTCCCCCCAAATAAGCAAATGACATAAAGACAATTCACAGAATAAAAAACATAAATGACCAGTTGCTGTACAAAGAGTTTAAACAATTGTACCCAAATAAACTTAAAAATAAATAAATAAATAAAGACAAGAATGAGCTTTATGATCTGAGCCAAAGCAAAGAATAAGAAATAAGCAGAGCAACTGATCAAGTTTTATTTATTCTGAGGGATCAAGAAAGCTACTAAAACCCACTAGCAGCAAACAAGAATAAACGAAGTAATAGACACAGAGAACCATCTCAGTTGTAGCATGCAGACACAGAAACAGGAAGACCCTGGAGACCAACAGGGTAGTGGGAAAGTTACCAATAATTCAAGCATTAAGACTAGGACAACTGAAGACCTCGGGGAATGGGGATTTTCTGTCACAGACAATATGTCTTACGCAGAAGGTTAGGGGAAACAGGGATATGGTCCTCAGCCTTAAAAGGTGGGGGTAGGTGAAGTAAGGGGAAAAAAAATATGAATAGAAAAAAAAGCCTCCTCCCCAAACTTTGCCATCAAGGTGCCATCCATGTACCAGAGGGTGGGATGTGAGGGTCTTCAAGGCAGGCAGTCCCCACACCCCGTTAAGGCCGAACTGCAAGCCAAAGAGGCCACATGACCCAAAGAGAAAAAGGCAACGCAGGTCCTTGTGCGAAGGAAAAGTGGAGATGGCCAAATGACCATGGACCACTCACCTAGTGAGTGAGAGCTCTTCAACCTAGGGACAAGAAGAGATTATTGGACACCCTACCTATCCATGTTCCCGGGCCAGTGAAGATGGACGATAGGTCAAGGACTAAGACTTGTAGGGATTTCTGGGGAGGAGCTCCTCAGTATAAGGGGCAAGAAATTAATAAATATCCTGCCACCCAGCACTCTTGTGGAAGGAAATACTTAGAATGACAAAGACAACAGGATGTGGATTGGGAGTTCACAGATGGACCTAGATAATTGTGAAATTATAAGAATCTATATAGAAAGTATGTTATTTAAACTTCCTGGGTGACTTAGATGGCAGTGAAATGAAAGTACCCTCTAGAACTTGGGAGACAGCACTGGTGTGTGTCCACAACTGACATGTGGATGCCCAACACTTGATTCCACACAAACACATCGCTTTCAGCTAGAGGACTAAATCTTTGAAAATGCATTGTGGAGAAAGAACAGGTGATCCAGGCTCTACAAACTTGTCAGGAACCACCCCACATCTGTGTACTTTAGGTCACCTCCATGGATAAACTCATCTAATTACAAACCTGCCTTGCCATATAACCTAAAGCCCCAAGAAGCCAAGCCATAAACACATCAATACAAGGTAAGCCTAATTTATCTGTTTACAATGGAAAGAAACCACTTGAGACTGCGAAAGCCTGGAAAGACACCCTTAGATCATCACAGACCCACGGCAGCTTTAGCCTAGAGGAGAAAAGGAGGTCACCCTGGGGCATCCATGACTGACTGAGAGAAGATTACAATGAAGTTTGACAAAACTGCGTGGCAACATAAGAAAGAACAAAACTTGGGACCGGATGCATGAACTGGGAAACTACAGATCAGTCCTTACCTTGCTTATCTTTGTACTTTGCCCACTAGGAAAGTCCATTTTTCCTGCCTCTCACCACATGCATCTCCATTTATAATTACAGAGACAGTGAAGGACTGCAATCTTTGAAAGTCACTTCCATATCTACATTAGTATCTAGTACAATGTATATCTTTGTATATCCACAGGAAAAAAATAATAAAGCAACCAGCATCTCTTATTAAAGACACTGTTAAACTGTAGTTTAATTGTCCTGGAGATATTAACTGATGCGGTTAGATAGGATAAACAACTGGAGGCATAACCATTGGAAAAGAAAAGACTGAAATCTCTGCAGGTGAAAGCATAGTATCTGAGCCTAAAAGAAGCAATGATGAAAGTAACTCAAACACTGAGTTTAGCAAGGTAGCAGGAAAACATGCAAAAACCTGCAATATTAATATACATGAGTAATAACCAGAAGATATAATATATAAGAAAATTTTATTTATAATAGCGGCAACAACACAGCAACAAAGATAAAATGCCTAGGAATAAACCTAACAAGAAACGTTCAAAACTGGTATGAAGAAAACTATAACCATTCTGCAAAGACATAAAAGTAGTTTTAAGAAAATGAAAAGACATTGTTCGTTCTAGGCTAAGATGTCTCCACACCATCAAGAAATTAGTTCTAAGTTAAATCATAGGTTTAGTGCAATCTCAAAAATAGCAATAAGCTTTTTAATGAATGGACTTAGATAAACTGATGCTAAAGTTCATATGGAAAAGTAAAACATGCATGAATAGTAGGGAAAACAATGAAGAGGACGAACTATAATGGGGACTAGTCCTACATGGTATGAAATAATATACAACACCTCTATGACTAAACTGTTTGATACTGGTGCATGAATAGTCAGATAGTCCAATGGAATAAAATACACCCAACTACATAGAGAAATCTAGTATACGATAAAGGAAACAAAGATTTTCTAAAAATAAATAGCACTGGGACAACTGGATAGCCATGTAGAAAATGGTAACATTATATCCATTCCGCACACCATATACAGAAATATCCTCCAAATGGATCAGAAAACTGAATGTGGAAAAATGAAACCATACTGAGTATTAGAAGGCATGGGTAAATTTCTCTATAACTGGAGGATAAAGAAAGGCTCTCTGATGATAACTAAAAATCCAGATGTAATACATTTAAGATTAATATATTTGATGGGACAGCTGGGTGACTAAGTTGGTTGGGCATCTGCCTTCGGCTCAGGTCACTATCCTAGAGTCCTAGGATTGAGCCCCACATCGGGCTCCCTTCTCAGTTCTCCCTCTGCTGCCCTCCTGCCTGTGTGCTTTCTCTCTCTCAGTGAAATAAATAAAATCTTAAGAAAAAAAATTGGGGCGCCTGGGTGGCTCAGGGGGTTAAACCTTCTGCCTTCAGCTCGGGTCATGATCTCAGGGTCCTGGGATGGAGCCCCACATTGGGCTCTGCTCAGCGGGGAGCCTGCTTCCACCTCTCTCTCTCTCTCTGCCTGCCTCTCTACCTACTTGTGATCTCTGTCAAATAAATAAATAAAATCTTTTTAAAAAAATAAAAGTGGGCAAATAACATAAACAATTCTTTTTTAAAATGTAAAAAATGGCATTTAATATACAAAAAAAGTTCAATTCACAAATTAAAACTACACTGAGATACCATTTCTCACCTATTAGATTGGCAGAAATTCAAAAGCTTGGCCATACACTCCATTGGTGAGGCCATGGCACTCTTAAACACTGCTGGTAGGTATTCAAAATAGTATAGCTCCATTAAGGAGCAGAATCTGGCAAAATCTAATAAATCTTATATATGCATTTATCCTGAATATTTACTTCCAACAATACAAGGACACATGTACGTAAAGATTTTCATTATAACGTCATTTGTAATTGAAAAATACTGGAAATTACTTAAATGTCCAAGGATATGGGGCACTTCGGTGGCTCAGTCGGTTAAACATCTGCCTTTGGCTCAGGTCATGATCCCAGGGTCCTGGAATTGAGCCCCAAGTCAGGCTCCCTTCGTAGCAGAGTGTCTGCTTCTTCTCTCTCTCTGTCTACCACTCTGCCTGCTTGTGCCTCCCTCTCTCTCCAAATAAGTAAAATTAAAGAAAAAAGAAATGTCCAAGCACAGGAAACTGGTTGAATAAACCATGGAGTACTATGCAGTTAAGAAAGAAATTATTGGGGCACCTGGGTGGCAAAGTGGGTTTAAAGCCTCTGCCTTCGGCTCGGATCATGATCCCAGGGTCCTGGGATCGAGCCCCACATCAGGCTCTCTGCTTAGCAGAGAGCCTGCTCCCCATCCCCGCCCCTCTGCCTACTTGTGATCTCTCTATCAGATAAATTTTTTAAAATCTTTAAAAAAAAAAGAAAGAAAGAAAATTATTTAAATTCACGTGTATATTTTTTTCATGTAGCTACTGAATTTTTAGGACTTAAATACTTATTAAGTTGCTTAGGCCTATTTAATAAATTAAACCGTTAGGTGTTTTTTTGACCTAGGGATGCTGCGAAACTATTATTGGTATGATAAGGACATCATGAACTAAGAAAGTTTGGGAACTTCTGGTAAAGGCCTGTGAAGACTTTTAAGAGTGTTATTTATGTGTGTAGTTATGAGCTTTGCGTGTAGTTACTATGGATTGTGGTCAACAAAATTTAATGAAGGCACTGCCCATAGTGGTAAAAGTGCTATGCTGGATTTTATGGCAGCCCATAAAAAAGGCAACCAGTCCAGTCTCGAAAGTTGTTGGAAGTTTTTATTTGCTGGTTTTTCAGTTTCTTGTTTTTAGATATGAGATCAAGAGAAAGAATCCAATCCAGACACAGTTTCTGGAGAGGCATAACCCACAGTGAGTGCTGGAAGACAAGCAGGCATACACCAGATTGGGGTAAAGTGGAATGGCTACAACTACAAGAAGAGGAAATGGGGCACCAAGAAAACGCTAGCATTCTAGAAGTTTGGTCCTGCTGGAACAGAATATCCTCGAAGAGGAGAGATGAGGCTAGAGAGTTAGGGAAAGAGCAGATCTTCAAAGTTTTGTATGTGAGATTAAGGATTATAGGAGTTTGGATTTTATTAATAGGCAAGAAGGAGCTACGAAAGGGCTTTAAGCAGGGGAGTGTCACAGGACTGCTCTAACGAAGAGTGGAGAACAGAAGAGTGGAGAACAGATCCGGGTGGGGTAGGCAACAAAAGGCTAACGAGCTGCTGCAGCAATCCAGAACAGACCTAGACAGAGTAGCTGAACTACAGCACTTGCAATCAGTAGTGGGCAGTCTCCATTTTCAACGAGGAACGATGCTAGCTACTCAACTGCATCAGGAAGCAGAGGTCCTGTCCTTAGATGACTACAATCATGATCTTTGTGGAAACTGAGGGATCTCTGCCCACCCTTCATGATGCATCTGGGAGTAGAAGTCATTTCATAATCTTGCTATGTTTTATTCTCCAACCTGACATTGTCAAACCTGATACCTAGTTCCAGTAAGTGAATTCAGCAACCCAGTTGGATCCCAGACATCAAAGGGATTATGTGTGTCAAGCATTAGGTCTATTCCATCTAACAGGGAACTTTAACTGTGAAGGACCTGGAGAATAGTATCCTAATAGTTTATGTAAGCTTGCTGGTTTTGGCTTGTACAGACTACCCTCTTGATGCTGAGGAATTGTACCTTAGGTATAATTATATCAAAGATTCAAATTCTCTTCCAAAATTTACTCACATAACTCTTAAAACTCACAGAGCTTTACTTTCACTTTTTCTATATTGTAACCAAATCCTCTGGAGTGTAATAAGGTAGTATGAAAGGTGTCTTAGAAAAACAAAGAATAACTGTTCCTAATGGGGGCTGGGGAATGAGCCATTTTTTACTCAGAGCTACATACTTTAAAAAAACAAACAAACAGACAAACAAAAAAACACAAGAGATGAACACATCCTTCAAATTAAGCCCATTAAAAGTGCATTTTCCCCCCAAAAAACAAAAAAGCAAAAACAAAAAAAACCCAAAACCACACAGGCTTGGGAAGAGTAAAGAGAGTTGACCAGCACTGAATAGCAATCAGACCCTTACAAGAACTCTGCCACTTTTTTTTTTTTTTAAAGATTTTATTTATTTATTTGACAGAGAGAAATCACAAGTAGATGGAGAGGCAGGCAGAGAGACAGAGAGGGAAGCAGGCTCTCCGATGAGCAGAGAGCCCGATGCGGGACTCGATCCCAGGACTCTGAGATCATGACCTGAGCCGAAGGCAGCAGCTTAACCCACTGAGCCACCCAGGCGCCCCGAACTCTGCCACTTTTAAGCCTCTATATTAAACCCAAAGTGAAAATGATACCTGGTTTGAAATGATAAAAACAGATCCAGGATACCTTCACCTCTTCTACATTCTTCCCAATTCCGCCTCCCAACATTCCCCCACCACCTCCTTTAGTAAAGAACTAAAAAACAAGGTTTCAGGAGAGATCACCATAAAATGGATTTTCCATGGTCCTCTCCAGTAGGGATTATTCAGGTATTTCAGAGCAAAAAGCAGTAATCTACTGCTTGAGTTCCTGACATTCTACTCCTTCAGGACCCCTATTCCAACAACACCCAACCACTTCTTCACGGCACACCCAGGCAGATGAACACCGCATCTGTAGGCACTCACAATAGAAACAGCAGTAACCCTAGGGCCTACTGGATGGCCAAGAGTGCTGAGATCACTGGATTCATGTTCCTGAAGCTCAGCTCAATCAGAAACTTGTTTTTCCTCAGCCTTTTAGGATTAACTGCAATATGCAATGCTCTCAGAAATCGGTACTTTCAAATCCCAACTCTCCTAAATATTAGTTTCCGGCCTCCAGCCAACAGCTTCTCTTAGCCTTAGTAAAGTACAGAAAAGCTACCTATCTTACAGAGGGACTGTGGAGATGAAGAATAATATAACTAAAGGTCTTATCACAGTGTTTGGCGGGCAATCAATGTTATATGGACTGTTATTACCAAGAGGGTTGCTGAATTAAAAAAGAGATCTCACCTCTGTACAGTGATATTGCTAAGAAACTGCAGGCCTCCCTCTCCTTAGTGTCTAAGAGTTAAAACATTTTACAAAACAATAAAAATCACAAACTTTCTCCCTACTACTTCCAAATCATAATATTTTTCCTCATCAAGAGTTCATACTATTTTAAAAATGCCTGTTCTTGCCACCCATTCCAAAAAGTGATTCCAGTCCATTCATGTATATCCTGCAGACACTGAGCTTTGGAAACAAGTGCAGGACCACCACCAGGCATGTGGAGAGGAAAGAAGATAACAGCACTTTTTTGGGGGGACCTCTCGGAAGTGAAAACAACCCAACCATCTATAGACAAAAATTATTCCCCCACACAAATGGCAGAAAAGATCCTTCCCTATAATTGGCCCTTCTTTTCCCCTGAAAGCCCTGCAAAGAAAGGGTTGTATGAAACTACTTTAAAATAAGTGATAAGATGGCTGCACATTCAGCAGACACACTAGAGAACATCAGGATCTTGACAAAGAAATGTGAAAGTGGCTACTGGTAAATCATGCCAAGGTCATATCAGGATGTCAGAGGATTTCCTCTACCCCTGGGAGAAATAAGCCACTAAAAGCAATTCCGCGATGTATCGTGTTTTCCAAACAGTGGTGACTTCTAATTTCCTCTTTTGTAATTAAAATTACTGTATGGCTATCAACCCCAAACATAAACTTACTATCACTAGGAAATCTCTTCTTAATAACCCTGGATAAACATGTTTAAGTAGTTAAGTACTGAAGACTGGAATACAAGCTATTATAATGCCCAATCACAATATCCCAAATATAATTTTAACCTTTCAGAGGAGGATAGTTTTGGAAGGACAGCCAAGGATTCTTCGTAAATTGTCCTTTTCATCACGTTAAAAAACATTAACACAAAGCAAAGTCTGTATGTGCCAAGAAACTGGGACACAAACAAAAAGCCAACAAAATAAACGATTCCTGAGGCAATTGTGGGGTCAGCTACACGTTCATTCATTCAGTGAAGAAATATGGGAATAACTTCTATGTGCCAGTCATCACTTATGAACACAGGGATGCATAAGACATAGTTCCTGGCCTCAAAAAATGTAGTCTAAAATTAACGTCTGAAGAGTCACAAGAGTCATTTTACAATAAAATTGTATTAATAGACATAGAAATACATAAACTAGTAAAATACATTTACATATATTAATAAACAAGCTGAAAAAAAAAAAAGACCCTCTACTGCAAATTTACTAACAAATTTTGTTATCCGAGTCTGAAACATGACTAAAGTTGTAATGTACTTTCAGGACAAAAATTAACTAATGACACACGTTTTACGAAGGCCTCCTCACGCCCCGCCCCTCCCCCCAACACACACCAAACACAATTTGTAAATTGGGTGCTTTTCAGCTTGACACGCAGGGCGTGGCACGGGAGTTCTCACACAACCCCAAAGACACCTGGATAAGCTCTCACAAGTCTGGACATTCAGGTTTCTCAAGCAAAAGCCAGTTAACTCCCTAATTCTCCTTAAACCTTGAAACAACACTGCCACCTCTCTGTGCTGTCATCCCTGCCCACTTACACACATACACCCAGACTAAAGCATACAAATCACATCTTCCACTCCCGGAAAACCGTAAGGAACAAATCCAGAGGAATGACCCTCTCACTCAAAAAATATCTGTATTCTCTTCCTCGCTTTAGAGGCTAGATTACCCTAATATGACTAAAGCTGTGCAGTTCAAAGCTGAGCATCTAATGACTTCAGTCTGAAGAAGCCATTCCTTTAACTAGCACAAAACCCTGGCGGAGATGCTTAAAAAGCAACTGCTCTAGTACAGGCGAGGAGTGGAAGAAAGGGAAGGAGGGGAGAGGGGCGGAGTGAAGCGCGGGGACTGCGGCGGTGGCGACGGGTCCCCCCAGGTCGCGGGCACCGCCCAGGCGGGGACCTCGGCGCGGCGGGCCAGAGATGCAGGGTGACCTTCCGACGAAGCCAACTCAAGGAGGTGCTGGGCTCGGAGGACCGAGCCGCAGCCGCCGGCTCTCGGGGGTGCACTCGCCCGCACAGCAGTGAACACCGCGCCCCGGATTCCAGCCCGGGCTCGTCCAGCAGCTCGTTCCGGGACAGAAGGCGGGATGTGCAATCTCGGCGTCCGGGCCCTGAGCCTGGGCCTCGGCCCGCCGCCGCCCGGACACACCCCCGCCGCCGCCGCCCCGGCCACCCCAACCCCTCCTGGGGCGGCCCGGGCAGGCATCGCTCACCTGCACCGCAAGCCGGTCCTCCGCCCCGCGGGTTCTGGAAGCCGCGGCTGGGCTGGCCTCGGCCGGAGAGAGCTTGGCCCTTGTCGTCTGGGAGGCTCCCCGCCGCGAGCGGCAGAAGGACGAGTCCGACGGGCGGCGGCGGAGCCTTGGCGGCAGGAGGAGGAGGAGGACTCGGGGTGCTCCGCTCTCCGGAGATCCACCCTCCTCCTGGCCGCTCTGCAGCAGCCGCCGCAGATCACTTCCGGGGCGCTGGGGGAGCGGGGCGGGGCCGGCTGGGGAGCAACTTCCTGTCCGTGGGCGGAGAGGAGGTTGTCGGGGGCTGGGGCTGGAGAACAATGGCCAGGAGGGCGCGGACTTGCCGGCGTCTACCCGCTGCGTGCTGAGAGCTGGCTGCGCTGCCCTTCGGACCGCCCCATCCCCGGCTTCCCGCGCCCGGCGAGGTGGACTCGCCTCCCGGGGTCCCGGGAGCTGCCGCAGGCCTCGCGGAGGTTCCCGGATCTCGGCGTCGGCGCCGCGACGTCCTTGTCTCTCTTCTGGGGACCAGGAGGGGGTTCTCGGGGAAGGAGGGAAAGCGGAGGCCGCCATCTTGCTTTCGGGGGCCGCCGCTCCCCCTGGTTGTCCCAGGGTGGAGGCCGCTTGTCCCGTGGCCGGGGTTTTCCCGAGTGGGGCTGGCGACGTGGCTCGTTGCGGGCGGAAAACTTGGAGATGGTTTGGTCGGTTCCCTGCCCTGGCCGGAGGGTTCCGGTAGCCGCCCTGGGCCTCGGGTCTAACTGCTGATCCCTGGAGAGCCCGGACCTTAGGGTGTTTTGTGATTTTTTACTGAGGGGACTCGAGTCCCCGGACACCGCAGGCCTCGTGTCCGGTGCGGCCCTGAGATCAGGCGGCGCCCCCATCTTGTGATTTGGTGGCTTGAGTTAGAAGAGTTGCACTAAATCGGCTCCTCTGTTTGACCCTTTCCACAGATTTGAACGAGATCGTTTGCTTAAGATCCGTTAGCGCTCGGAGTCTTCCCTGTTGACATTTATTTATCCCCTTCTCTCCTCCCACTGCTGAGTAGCAGTTCCCAGCTTTGCACAACTCGTTCAAGGAATGCCCACTCTGACGGGCCGACGTGGAAGCAAGTAATTATGGTTGGAGGGATGGTGGACCAAGGTATCCAGAGGGAAGAATGGAGGTCTCATAACTGCGTTAGGTTTTCAAGATAAGGGATTTCCCAGCACAAACTTAAGGGTGGGATGGTAAAGCCAAATCCTAGCAAAAAGGACATGCAGCAAAGGGAAAAATAGTATGTGTTTAGAAGTCTGGGTAATATTACAGGACTTAAAAGTTAAAGCCTGAGTTGCTGAAAAGGATGAATCTGGAGAAGCAGATAGGAACCAAATTGTGAACCGTCTTTCACTCCTTGGTGAGGCAATGAATAGAGGAGTGACCCTGGACAGTTTTACAGTTTAGGCTGTTGGTAGAGGACATTAGTTGAGAGGAAGAAGAGGGGAAGAGGGCTTGTGGACGACGGGACTTGACAGAAATCAAGAGAAAGGATAAGGACCATTATGGGGAGTGTCTGCAAGCACCCAAAGAAGATGGATTCCAAAAATACCAGGATGCCAAATCAAGTGATTGTAATTGTAATTGATTGCTGGGGGGAAGATTCTGGGTAAGCCAATGGAAGTAGCAACATGATGCCTTGCTTTGCGTTGGGGAGAGGGTAAAGGTGTACATTACCAAATGGAATAGGGAATGGCTGCGATGGGAAAAGGGAGGGGATGTGGAAACGAGTGCCATTTTGGACCTGGCCAGCTTGAGGTGCCAGTGATGCTGTCTCAGGCAGTTGCTACATGGGTCCGGAGTTCTGGGCTGAAGTTAGAAACACCACAGGCTTGTATCACCACATGCAAGCCCACTGCAGGCCCACTTTTTCGAGCACAGTTTCAAAACCACTTCTTTCTCCCTACCTTTTCTTGGGAAAATTGCAGAAATACTACGTTTTAAAAATCCCGATGTGTAATTATACATATGCCCATGCCAATACTCAAATGTTTAATGTTTCTATTGGACCGGAAAGGTCAGGCTTACGAAAAACAGTATGACAGTGACAACTAGTATATAAGCATAAACTCAAAGATGAAATATCATTAATTTTAAAAATTGTTAGGTTTAATCATTGACAATAAACAGCTTCTTTAAAGCCAGCCAGAAAGGACTGAGGACAGTAGTTTGCACAAACACCTGTTGACTGGAGAACGAGGAAGATGACTTCAAGAAGAGTGAGCAATGGGAACACAATGATAGACAACCTCAAGTTCATTAGTCAGCATGTCTCAGTTTCTTCATTGTTGATAGCCACGCTAACCTAGCCAAAAGCACTCAGAAATAGAATGGATCATTTTGAGCAGAGGCTTTGGAAAGCAACAAATAATAAAAGCCCTATGAATAAGAGTTACAGTGGCAAACCAAAGGGTAATTATTAGTTTTTATTCAACATTTTTGAATATAAAAAATAAAGAATTCTCACCTTTAATCCATAGATTATTCAAATACATTATTTGCAGTTTTCCTAGAGTAGAAATACATGTAGGCGTATTAAACAACCCTTTAATGGGTACCATACTGAACTGGAAATGAGAACAATGATCTCGAGGCCCTTTTTCTTTGTTCACCTTACGACCCGAGCACAGTCCCTTAACCTCTCCATGCCCTAGTTTCTTTGTAAAATAGAGATAATAATAACCCTCTACTGGCCTACCTCTCAGAGATATTATAAGAAATAACAAATTAATGCTTTAAAAGCTCTGAGGTACTTGGATGAAAGGGTATAATTGTGACTACATATCATTAATAATTAGCACTAATATCCAGTAGAACTCATGAGCGTTCCTAAATTTGCTGCCTGGGCAACTCAAAGAACATGAAGGATTCTGTTTATAAAATAGGCTTAGATTTAAAAAAAAAGAAAAAAGAAAAGAAAAGCTGAGCTTTGTTCTTGTGAGTATAAATTTTTATTATTTATGATCAAACCTGTGTGTTAAATATACTATGAGTAAGAAGTAAAAGGAATTTTTAGTAACTACAGCTCTTATGTTCACTGCTGTTATAGATAATCTGTATTTTAGGGGGGATGTATAGAGTGGTATGCTTTTGTCAGAATCTTGTTTTAGAACTAATGATTAGTTTACTGAAGTTAGTTTACTAGAATTTTCTATGAAAGCATTACACATCCCCAAAGGATAGTAAGAATTTTATCTGCAGTTACATGTTTATCTGAAACCTGAAGCATTCCTGTGAATCTTTTGTCATTCCCATGATTGTTTAATCAGAAATATAAAATTAAATATATAGGTCCCTGAGGTTTTATCCAAAGTCTACCCTACAGTAGATGAAATTTTGCCCATTAGATTCGTGGCTTCGGTATTTCTATGTTGAAAGGTATATGCATAAACACATTTAAACATATTCATGGCTATATTATGTGCATATTTTATACATATACTTATTACATACCAATTTATAAAAATGTTACATGAATGTACATTAACTACACATACAGAAACAACTGTTAACAACAGAAACCTCTTTGGGTGTATTGGCCAGATAGGAAAGCAGTGGTTATTAGCAATTTGTCAATATTGATGGAAAAACAACTCAAAATACATGTTATTTTCTATAATACCCATAGTACCTTAACCTTTATATTACTTCATTTTGTTTTCACAACAACTTTGTGAGGCACACATTATTCAGAAAAAGAGTTTGACTCCAAAGTCAAACTTTGGAGATTCCCAGAGACACTGTTCCCTGTAGTACTTAATACTGTGGTTACCAGCTTGATATGACAGACCAGAACGTATTTATAATATGACATACCTGGCTTATGAGTGATAGACTGCAGGATCTGAAATTCAGCCACACTTAAATTTTTGAAAATTAAGTTGCTATTATGTTTATGGCAGTATCTTCACCAGAAATTTTGTTTTATTCATCTTTTTATTCTTCATGATGTCAGGCATAAATACTCAAAGTATTTTAGGGATGAAAATAAAAAGTATACTGTGATGACCAGTTGACTAAGAAAAAAATATATATATATATAGATAGATGAGTGGCTCAGTCGGTTAAGCATCTGCCTTCAGCTCAGGTCATGATCCTGGGGTCCTGGAATCAAGTCCTGTATTGGGCTCCTTGCTTGGCAGGGAGTCTGCTTCTCTCTCTGCCTTACACTCCCCAGCTTGTGCTTTTTTCCCCCCTCTCTCTCTGTGGCAAATAAATAAAATCTTTAAAAAAATTAAAAAACAGGTGTGTGTGTGTGTGTGTGTGTGTGTGTGAACGTATAACAGCCTCCTAATTCTGATGAACGGTCAAGTCAGGTTTGGGAAGCTCCGGTTTCATTAACTTATCCAAAGTCACCCAGAACCGTAAATAGAGCCAGAAACAAACAAATCTTGTAAGCCCAAGTTAAAGATCTTTTCACTGGACCTTTACTGTCTACATATGACAGGTAGGAGAGCAAAATAGCGAGTTCATTTTTAAAATTACTTGTTTTACCATATTGTGTTGTATGGTTAAAGATTTTATTTTTAAGTATCTACACCCAACCTAGGGCTCGAACTCATGACCCCAGGATAAGAGTTGCATTCTCCACAGATGGAGGCAGCCAGGTGCCCCTCTGTTACATGGTTTTAAGATTAAATGAGTTTATACCTGGAGAGTGCTTAGAACCTTATCTGGCATGAGGCAAGTATGGTGTTAAATAGTAAGTTTTCCAGCTATATTGCTCCTGTTGCCCAGGATTAAAATTAGTAAGATTATGTTAGATAGAGGCATTTTCTATGTAGAAAAAAATGTATGTAAATAATGGTGGAATCTTTTTTTTTTTTTTTTTTGTCATAGAAGCTTTGAATTTGTATAGCTGAAAATATTTCTATGTTGTTTCTTTTAATATTTCCTGACACAGTAAAAGAAATGTTAATAATATACCTATTAAATAAAGTTTTGGAATTGAGGCTGTGTAGTATTTTCATATCATTTTAAGACATAGTTAAGATACATGAGATGATGTATTTTATTTATTTTACATTGTCCTCCTATCACTAAACTAGTTACAAAAATCAATTCTTACTGTTGTGTAATCAAATATTCACTGTTTAGAAGCCATTGGCTGCTCGGATTGACCTTTCAAATGAAATATGTCCCTGGAACAAGGCAATAGATAAACTCGGTTCTATTTAATTTCTCTACTTCTCTACAGGTTTCTCTGTAGTCTTTCAGCCTTGAACAAATGTTTCTACTTGTTAACTATAAATAAAATCGTACATTTTCATCCCGAGTAAATGAAGAACCCAATTTGATATTTAAGGGCTCTTTGATATATTTGGAGAAAGTCTGGCAAAGTATGCCTTTGGTCATCATCTGTGACTGAAAATTGATACTCCTCTTAGTGTTTGTTCCGTTTTATAAGTTGTATGACTTGCCAGAGGAATTATCACATAGCAGCAATTTCTAGTAGCTCCTGTATTCCTTTGTGTGTGTGTGGGGGGGCATACACATACACGGGGTGCCTTCACATCTTCATGCAGAACATGAATTTAGTCTTTAATATATTTCATTAAGTGAATTATACTATACCCTTTTCCGAAGGTGAGGATAGACCAGAACAGAAGGTATTTACAAAGTCAGGAGAGACCTGGTAGGTATGATTAGACCAGAAGGTACAGATCTGAGAAGCCAGACGGAAGAACTAGATTCCATTAGTGGTGAAACAGCTGGCTACCGGAGTCCAGAGTCAGCCAACAGAAGGGAATTAAATTAGCATTTATTGAATATCTACTATATTTCAGACTTTGCAGCAGTTAGCTTACAAAAGGAGGAACATTTGGTGAGGCTTCATAAATCTAGGTGGTTTGAGTCTTGGAAGTCAGAGAAAATAGTATTAATAAGCAGCACACTTGAACAAATCCTATTATTCTCTGCCTTTTAAAATACTTATACTGGGGGTGCCTGGCTGGCTCAGTTGATAGAGCATGTGACTCTGATCTCGGGGTTGTGAGTTTGAGCCCCACATTAGGTATAGAGATTACTTAAAAATAAACACTTAAAAAATCTTTAGGGGCACCCGAGTGGCTCAGTCGGTTGAATATCTGACTCTTGATTTCAGCTCAGGTCATGATCTCAGGATCATGGGAGCATGGTTGGACTCCCCGCTCAGTGGGGATTCTGCTTGCCCCTCTCTCTGCTCCCACCACAACCTGCTCATGCTCACTTTCTTTTTCAAATGGATGAATGGGTAAAATCTTAAAAAAAACAAACAAACATACTGTATAGTTTATTATAAGAATTAAAAATTACATGAGATGTTATGTTAGTTACTATATATAACCAAACACATCTTTTGAACCGTATCCATCCCTTCTTTGTTCTTTCTACCATAGACAAGCATTGTTCTTTCTGTTCTGAATCTCAACTCCTCCTATCTACTGGAGGACCTATCTTCATCCGTTGTTCTCTTCATTGTGTACTCAGCTCTTACCCTATTGGTTCCTTGTCTTTGGTATTTTTATTGGTACAAGGTATCTCCCTCATATCCTCTCTCCCTCTATCTTCCACCTAGATTCTTCTTCCTTTCAGTAAAGAAAATTTTCCAGAGAATTTTTTGTGCTTATCTCCCCTTCCTCATCTCCAAGTCACTCCTCAACCATTTGTAATCAAGCTTGCATCCCCAGCACTACTCTGAAACTACTCTGATAAAGTCACCAATATCACCCCTATTATATGATCTCTCTCTCTCTCTCTCTCTCTCTTTGAAGGGGGTGAGGGGCATAGGGAGACAGAGAATCTTAAGCATGCTCCACTCCTACCACAGAGCCAGACATGGGGCTTGATCTCACTACCTGAGCTGAAACCAAGAGTTGAATCCTTGACTAACTGAGCTACCCAGGCACCCCATGATATCTCTAACTTATTAATGTTTCAACAACTTTTGAGTTCATTGATCATTCCTTTCTTTTTGAAACAATCTGTTCTCTTAGCTTCTGTAATACTACACTTCATTGTTTCTTTTCTGGCCACTCCTTGTTGTCCTTGGTCCTTCTGTCTTCCTTGGTCCTTCTGTCTTTGCTTAAATTTTGCCATTCCAAAGAAGTCTAAAGCTCTTCTCACTCTTGTCTGGTCTACATGTTCTCTTGGATGATCTCATCCATGCCCAACGTATGGATAATACATTGATGACTTCTAGCCACGAGCCCACTCCTGAGCTTGACACCCATATATTCAGTTCCTTCCTTATATCTCTTTGGTGTTTCATAGGCATCCAACTCAAACACAGAATGTCCACACTGAACTGATGCCATCACTCACCCCAAATGCCCCAAACTAGAAATCTAAATGTTTACTTTGCATTTTCCATCTTCTCCCTCAACATCTACTTTATCACCACAATCTTTTAAACTTTCCCCCTTAGGATATCTCAAAGTCATCCATTCCACTCCGTATCTACTCCCACTCTCCTAATCTGAGCCATTTCTACCTGCTTACCATTACTGCTGTCCAGATCCAGTGGGTTTAGTGTAGTCCCCTCTATATCCACTCTTCATGCTGCAACTCTTATGATCTTCCAGAGGCAAATGGATTCATATAATTCCTCCGCTTCAATACTTTTGGTACTTCCATTAATCTCAGGATGGTTCTGAATTCCTTTATCTGTCCTATGCAGCCTTACACAATCTAATGTCAACTGATATCTGTAGTCTCATCTCTGGTCACTCATCATTTCCCTCATTACACACACGCACACACACACATGCAGGTCCAAGAAAACAAGTAGTTGTCTGCTTTTTTATATACTGTGGTCCCCCAAAATGTGTGAAAGTTAAATGAACAAAAGTTAAGATATATTGTATGAGGTTTGTAAGATTATAAAATAAACCCTAGAATATTTCCAATTATTGTACAAAGTTTTTATTTTTTAACCCCTGCCATGTGTATACCTAATATATTTAAAACCTAGGTTAAACATTGAATATGATAAATTTCTTTTTTTTAATTTTTAATTTTTTATAATCATATAATATATTTTTATCCCTCGGGGTATAGGTCTGTGAATCGCCAGGTTTACACACTTCACAGCACTCACCATAGCACATACCCTCAATATGATAAATTTCCAGTTCTCCCACTTATGGTGACATTTAGTAGGCAAAATTCATTTTCATGTTGGAAAGAAGCTGGTAATGTATATTTTGTAGAGTAGTGATCATTTTTGTTAATGTTGGGAAATTACTGAGAGAAACTTGAATTCCAGCTTTCTCTTGGTAACAGGTTCATTAGTGAGGTGTGTCCCTATTCTGTTTGCACAATGTTCTTTCTGTGTTCAAATCACGGGAATACTTAAGGATGGCAATGAGCAATCCATAATTTTAACAATTTCTCCATTCCCGTTGTCACTGTATTTTATGTTTTAGACACAACTGTAAAGGGTAAATTTCCAGGATTTTTAAAACATGCTTGAAAAGCATTCTTTTCTTTCACTGAACTCACAGGAAATCCACTTCAACAAGCATCTGATTTGGGCTAAAGATTCACAACATGAGGAAAACCTAATGATTTTTTTTTTTTGGCCTTTGTCTCATTTACACTGTTAGTAACAACTTTTTAAAATTTCTTTCATTAATTTTTATAAAAGATGAAGTTCCAATGCAGTAAAATACAAATAATTGCACAAGCACTGCAGTACAAAGATTATCTGAAAGTCAGTTGTCAGATGGCAATGAACACTGCTGTGTCATAAAAACTTCCCATTTTTATCAGTGGATATGTTGTGATCTCAATTCAGCCTAGAAAAAGTAGAGGGTGGGGTGGGAGTGGATTCAGTGAAGTCTAGTACCACTTCATGTGGCGTTCTTGTCATTGCTGTGTCTCCTGCCTGGAGAAAATCTCTCACCTCCCCCTCCAGCCTCCTACCTCCCCTTCGCTTCTCTTTCACACCACATGGCAACTACTCATCACTACATTCTACTCTCCTTTCACATCGCAACTTAGATGTCACTTCAAAAGGACTTTCCACACCTTCCCTGACTACCGCAGGTGACAGGCATGGGCTCCCTTCGTGTCCCTGGGCTTTGCTTAACATCTAGTACAGTATATTAGAATTGTTTGTTTGTATTTCTTACTTGATAAGGAGGGCAGGAATTACATCTATTTTGTTTATAGTTATGTCTTAGATTGATATCAACTTCTTATTTAAAGATTTTATTTATTTAAGAAAGAGAGGGAGAGAGAGAGAGCACGAGCAGGGAGTGGGGTGGGGGGAGAGAGACAAGAAAGATCCCCATTGAGCTGAGCACAGAGCCCGAGACAGAGCTCCACGTGGGGCTCAGTCCCAGGAACCTGAGATCATGACACGAGCTGAAGGCAGACGCTTAATTGACTGAGCCACCCAGGTGCCCCAGGGATTTTGAAGTTCTAAGAGACCTTTGATGTGGTCTAGACCAGAGAACTTCTCAAAAACCATTTTACCATGACCCGTGGAGGTAGGCCCAAAGATGCTGCAGCCCACCAGTTTCAATTTTCTTTTCTATTTTTTCTAAGATTTTATTTTAAAGTAATCCCCACACCCAGTGTGGGACATCCCTGAGATCGAGTCTCATGTTCCACTGCCTGAGCCAGCCAGGTGCCCCGTTTCCATTTTCTAATGAAAAAAACTCAACAATGATGAATGGATCAATAAAAATTGTAGAACCAAATTCTAGTTTTTCCTCAGACCAGCATTAAGTAAAAAGAATAATCTACAGAACATGAATCACTCACCTGTAAGAACTGAAGAAAAGTCTTGTCTTGTAAAACATTCCCAGTTCATATATGTCAGGGTTCTCTACAGAAAGAGAGCCAACAACAGATTATCTATCTACCTATCTATCATCTATCTATCTATATCTAGGAATTGGCTTACACAATATGGAGGCTGAGAAGCTTCAAGATCTGTGGTCAGCAAGCTGGGGACTTGGTAGGGGGGACAATGCTATAAGTTCCAGTCCAAAGGCCTATAGGCCGGAGAGTCAAGAAGAGCCAGGGTTTAGGTTTGACTCTGAAGGAAGAAAAAGAGCTGATGTCCCGGTTCAAAGGCAGTCAGGTAGGAGGAGTTCCCTCTTCTCTGCAGGAGGGTCAGCGGCCTTGTTTTACTCAGACCTTCAACTAATTAGACATGGCCCATTCATGTTAGGAAGAGCAACCTGCTTTACTTAGTCTACTGATTGAAATGTTATTCTCCTCTAAAAACACTCTCACAGGCACCCTCAGGAAAATGTTTGATCAAATATCTGGGCACCCTGTTGTCCAAAGAAGTTGGCACATAAAATTAGCCATCACAGCCCATGTGGTAGGATGTCAGCTTACAGTAGGTTATAAAGTCACTTTGACCTGATCTGGTTTCCTACCAAAACAAGAATCTCTCGATAACACCGCTGCAAGCTGGCTATGTTCCTTGACTTGAAGGATATCTCACTATAATTTTAGCCAATTGTCCTACTTCTAACCTGTTGAACTATCCAGGATAGTTCTATACCATATCCCCCATACTAACTTTTCAAATAAATTAATATTCCTGTTATAGTCTCCCAAGTGTTTTTCTTCCCCCAGGATAAATAGCCCCGGCTCATTTTTCTAATCCTCATAGTACAGGATTTCTTTGATGCACTCTACTTTTGTCAGTTTTCATAAAATATAATGCTTTGAACAGAAAACATTTCCTAAATTGGTTCTAACTCCTTTATGCTGAAAAAAAAATCAACTTTGAGTCTCTGTTAATATTCTTACCATAAAACAAAAGGAACTTCCTGTTGTGAGAACCACTAAAACCATTATTTATGACTAATAATCACACTAGTCTTAATATAGTGTACATTATATTGTGTGTACACACACACACACACACACACCCTACAAAGTATATATGTATATATGTATATCTTTTACACATCCAGCAATATATCATTTTCCTTGAGACTCAAATACCTGTGGAAGTCACACTGTGGACCTAAAATCCTGATTTTTTGGGTATCTGCCTATACCTGCTTTGTGACTCAGGTGAAGATGACTCATACCCAACCTAGGAGAAAATCTCGATTGGTTTAAACCAATTAGAGTGTTTCTGAAGGGAAGCAATCTCCCTTGTCAGGAGATTGGCTTAATAGCAGGCATGTGATATAATTCTGGCCAACTGGGTATGTAGGGAAGTCTGCTGGAGTTGCTTCTTGGAAAGATTTCCACATTCATAAAAAGGAGATTTCAAGAAATGGTCTCTTTCCTGCCTCTGGATATTATATCAGGATGTGTTGCCAGGAATTGCTTTTTGCTGTCAGCCGGAAATGTCAGAGTGAAAATACTGAAAGCACCTAAGTCCTTAACATCAACCAACCTCTCCTCTGTATTTTCTGCCCTTCTTTTATCCTTGCCATTATGTGAGACAATTAACTATCTTATCATTTAGGTCAGATTGAACCAGGGTTCTCTGTTACTTGCATCCAAAGTCATCTTACTTGATAAACTCTGCCCTTGATCTATTTCAGAAACCGAATTAACCCTCATCTTGGCATTGGTGGGAAATCCAAAATCCTCCCGATATTTTTTTTGAAGTTCCTCAGGCTGACATTCTTCAAGTTCAACTTCTTGGTTCTACTGAATTCTTCACCACCCATATCCTCTGGCAAAGTGTATCCTTATGCACTGTGTTCATTCAACCATTGGAACATGACTTCTTTTCCTCCATATAAAAAAACCCATTCATATCAGAAACACAGAACTATGTGTATGCGTGTATGTGTGTATGTGTGTGCACCAAACTTTACTGAAGTTTCAGAATAAGAAAATAAAGCCTACGTTACTCCACTTAGACATCTTAAAATGGATTATTAGACATTAATGTTTCTAGACATCCTCAGGAATTCTGTCTATTGGAAATTTTCACTGATCACCTTCCACAGTAGTCTCTGCTTTCATTCTTCAAGCTAATGTCTTCAGGATGAAGTACTTCATCATAATTCTCAGACCTCGTTTTCAGATTAATTTAATTTTCCACCTACTTAGGGACTGGGGCTTATGTTTGCATACCAAAACTCATTACCTGCACTGCTAAGTTAAGAGCCATTTGCTTCAGGTCTTACTTTTGGGGGAATGTGGAAAAGTTGGCAGATACTAGAAAACTTCAGTCCCTGCTATGAGTATCTGCCAAAGGAAGCAACAGGTAGTAATGTTCTCCCTGATAGGAATTCTGCCACTTCATCTTAGAAGAAACAGCTGTAGTAACTGCGAGTTTTGTTTGTTTCTATTTATTTGTTATTTTAGAGAGAGAGAAAGAGGGAACACACATGAGCAGAGTGGGTGGGGGAGCTGCAGATGGAGAGGGAGAGAGAGAATCTTAAGTAGGCTCCATGACTTTGAGATCATGACCTGAGCTGAAACCCAGAGTTGGACACTCAACCAACTGAGCCATCCAGGCGCCCCAAAGTCACTGTGAGTTTTAAAGAATATCTTTCCTTTGTATATGCATTACATGAATGCTAATACAAGGACTGTGTGAGAACATATGCAAAATGGATCTTCTCAGAAACCTTGAATCTTTTTGTGTGCTAACGACCTCTATGGCATGGGAATCCTCTTTTCATCACCAGTTTCTATTCACGGTAAAACTCTGAGTAGGGGTGCCTGGGTGGCTCAGTTGGTTAAGCGACTGCTTTTGGCTCAGGTCATGATCCTGGAGTTCTGGGATCGAGTCCCACATGGGCTCCTTGCTCAGCAGGGAGTCTGCTTCTCCCTCTGACATCTCTCCTCTCATGCTCTCTCTCTCTCAAATAAATAAATAAAAATCTTAAACAACAACAACAACAACTCTGAGTGAAATAAAACTTGGCTTTTAAAAACTCTTAGAGGGGCAGTTGGGTCGCTGAGTGGGTTAAGCCTCTGCCTTTGGCTTGGGTTATGATCTCAGGGTCCTGGGATCGAGCCCCTCATCAGGCTCTCCGCTCAGCAGGGAGCCTGCTTCCCCCGCCCTCTCTCTCTGCCTGCCTCTCTACTGGTGATCTCTCTCTGTCAAATAAATAAATAAAATCTTAAAAAAATAAAACCTCTTAGAAATGTGTTGTCTAGGGCGCCTGGGTGGCTCAGTGGGTTAAAGCCTCTGCCTTCTACTCAGGTCATGATCTCAGGGTCCTGGAATCAAGCCCCGCATCAGGCTCTCTGCTCGGCAGGGAGCCTGCTTCCTCCTCTCTCTCTGCCTGCCTCTCTGCCTACTTTCGATTTCTGTCTCTGTCAAATAAATAAATAAAATAAAATAAAATTTAAAAATGTGTTGTCTACCTACCTCTCTGCAAGTCTCTTCGGTATCAAGAAAACCAACTATGTCACTGATTTGCTTCAGGGGTGTGTTGGTTGGATCGGGCTGGGGTGTGGCAAGTTTCTGGCTGTAGCAGATTGGGGAATTTTCAGGGAGAGACTGGATATGCTGAGTCCGGGCTAAATTTAACCACATCTCTCTAACCAGATATTCTCTTAGCTCTCCTTTCTGACTGGCTGTCTTTTTGAGTCCCTCTGATCTGCTTCTAGAAAGGATGGAGGTAGCAAACATGATCCCAAGATAGTCACTACTCCACAAAAATTCCCATTAATTACTCTTTAGGGGTTCCATTTTCAAAAGTAATCTGCTCTCTTAATCCACTCATTTTTTCATTCATTCCTTCATTTAATATTCATTGTTTTCTATATGCTGAGTATGGCTCATCATTAACTCTCCTTGAGGTTAGAATATTCATGAATATACTTCAAACTCTTCTGTTATTTCAGATCAGTGTCAAATCAATATAATGCTCTTTCTAAGAATCTAAATGGGGATTCAACACAACAAGGACCCGTTAGGTCAAGGAAAGCTGGGCTGTTCTTCATAGTTTATCATTACACTTATTGTCAGTTATTCTTGAGAATTCAAAAAACATAGTGCCATAAACAGATTTGCTTACTAGTATTATTTGACCCTGTAAACATTTTACAGTGTTTTCATAAAATAGAGGTAATTGCAGAACTTCGACTTGAATAAAATTAAACAATGAGATTTCTTCTGCTGCTGATCTCAGTCTGCTTACTGTAGCTACCGACTTAGTCAGCTCTAATGTCAGATACTGAGCATGCTCTTGGCATAGGTTTAGTAATATGACGGCATTTCCAAAAAAACTTAGATAACTTCTTAGAATTGTGCCTCCCAGAAAACGATTTCATTTTGCTCTTGATGATGTTTGGTTTGTATAACTTTTGCTTATGCAAAATACTACCAACCAAAGCATCTCTTTCAGAATAGATTCAAACCACCAAGAACTACACTTATAAATAAACATACCCAGTTTTTTAAAGATGATGATGTCACTAGCTTAGTGAATTCATTTCCTGAGGCTGCCATAACAAAGTAGCACGGACTTGGGGGGCTGAAACAAGGGACCCTCACAGTCCTGGAGGCTAGATGTTTAAGTTCAAGGTATGGTTGGTGGTTCCTTCTGCCAGGGTGGGGTTGTGAGCCCAAGGCAGAGGCTTTAACCCACTGAGCCACCCAGGCGTCCCCAAATCCCTTTTAATAAGGACATCAATAATCCTGGATTAGGGTCTACATATCTCTGGTATGACCTCCATCTTAATTATATCTGCAAAGACCCTATTTCCAAATGAGATCACATCTAAAGCACTGGGGATTAGGACTTCAACATAAGAATTTGGGGGGGGGGCAGTGGGCACCTGGGTGGCTCAGTCAGTTAAGCATCCAACTCTAGGTTTCAGCTCAGGTCATGAGCTCAAGGTCCTGGGACCAAGTCCCATGTCAGGCTCCTCACTCTCTCTTCTTGAGATTCTCTCTCTCCCTCTCTCTCTGGCCTTCCCCCATCCTCTCTCTCTCTCTCTCAAAATAAACAAATGAAATTTTTAAAAAAAAGAATTTGAGAGGGACACAATTCAACCCTTAATATGAAACATATTAAGAATTATTCTTCCTTCAACAAATATTTACCGTTTGTGTGCCAAGCACTGTGCTAGATACTTGGAATAACAGAATAAATAAGATACACACCTTGACCTCAAAAAACTTTAGTTCATGGATTTGTGTCCCTTTTCACTTCTGAAGAAATGAAATAAAACACAAAGGGACTATAAATGATCATAAGCCGTATGGCAGGACAGCTAAAGACAATAATAATGGCCAACTTTTGTTGGACACCATGTAGTGTTATCCTGTAAATTACCTCACTGAACGTTTAAAACAACACTACGAAGTAGGAACTATTGTCACTTCTATTTGTAGATAAGGAAACTGAAGCTCTGGGAAGGCTAACAGATGGCCGTGGGAGAATTTAACCCGATGGTCTGGTACTTGAGCGGGAGTCCCCTGTTACCTACTCCCTACATTTGCATACATCTAATAATGGCAGGAAGAATTGAAACATGTCTTTATGTCTGCCTGCCTGACTGCCTTTCTTCCCTCTTTCCCTCTCATCCTCCTCCCTCCCTCCCTCTTTCTTTCTTGGTCTTTCTTTCTTTAAGATTTTATTTATTTATTTTAGAGAGAGAGAGAGTGATCAAGAAAGAGCAGAAGGGAGAGGGAGAAGCAGGTTCCCTGTGGAGCAGGGATCCCAAGGCAGGACTTGATCCCAGGACTCTGAGACCATGACCTGAGCTGAAGGCAGACACTTAACCAACTGAGCCACCCAGGTGCCCCTGAAAACATGTCTTTCCAACATCTTCAAAGGGTGTGTAAAGTAATACTATGGTTAACCCAGGGAAGGGTTATAATTTCTTCTCTTGCTCTGTTGCTTTCTTTCTGACTTGTCAACGTTCACAATCATTTGTTCCTTTTGTCAGCATTTCTTCCTATGTATCTTATTTCACCTTTCTTCCCCCTTCCCATAGAAGGGCTCCCCTTTCTGTGAATTTGCACCACAGACTATGTTAAATCCAGTTACGTAAAATCCAGACTATGTTAAAAACTAAGTTGAATGGCAAGGTAGTAGGCATACTATTCTAGGACAAAGTACAGAAAGCATCTTACCTCTTAGAAATAAACTGCATGGAAAGCGGAGGGGTGGGGTTCAGCTCTTTCCAGAATTGAAAACAATCCTGTTTTCAGCTATATCTAGTGATTCTACCCCTTCCTCTATCAAAAGTCCAAGATTTCGGTGCTACTGCTGATACTGTTTTCTTCTAGACCAGATGACGTAGATAGGGGTTGCTGGCTGATCAGAGGGTTATCTTTCCCCCAGGATTTAAGGCAAAACTGTAATTCAGCAATGGCATCTTTGTGGGGAAAAAATGCAATAAACTGAGGCCAGCTTGTTCTTTGAGCTAATAAGTCTCTGAAATTAAACAGTAAATTAATAGGTAGGTGCTCATTCATATGTTCCACTGTCTCTTTTCTAATAAGTGACATGATTCTGAGGGTGAAACTATTCTGTTTGATTATGTAGAACATCATGAGTAATACAAATGTATCATGAGTAACACAAAAAGGGTATCTAGACTAAATGTATGTGTATATGTGTGTGTGTGTGTGTATATACTTTTTTTATGCATTCCCTAAAGACTTTAACAGGATCCTTTCTATTGTGAAGAAGGCACAGTTAAAAAATAACTCCATTTTAGAGACAAGTCTTGCATTTCCAATCTGTTACATGATGGCAAACCCCACAGTTACTGTGACTTATTCGAGGAATGTCTTTAAAGTTTAGGTGTTAATTGTCACTGGAAGCACAAACGGAAAGAAGGCCAATTCCAGTGACATAGAATCATGTTTGTTTCTAAAATCTTTCCCTTGAGATTTGTATGGACATGACCTGTTTACTTCTTGTAATGTTAATTAATTTCCCTATATCAGTTGTGTCTTGGGCACGGTCATTCATTTATCCAACAAACATGTATTGAAGGTTTTTTTTGTTTTTACTTATTTATTTATTTATTTATTTATTTATTATAAACTATATATTTTTATCGCCCAGGGGTACAGGTCTGTGAATCGCCAGGTTTAAACACTTCACAGCACTCACCATAGCACATACCCTCCCCAATGTCCATAACCCCACCCCCCTACATGTATTGAAGGTTTACTTAATTCCAGGTACTGACCTAAAAGCCAAGGATTCAGAGTGAGGTGAGAGATAAGAGCATATCCTCAAAGAGCAGATGGCCTAATGGGAGGAGACAGGGAGGTAAATCGGGCATTTCATTGCAGTGTGGTAAGTAATAGGTTGCAAGTCGGTATAGAGGGCATGCCGGCCACAGCAAAAGCCAGGCTGGGAGGTGAGTGGAGTCAGAAAAGTGGTCAGGTGACGGAAATATTTAAGCTACCTCATGGGGAATATCTATTGTTACAGGTGACTTACAGATTGTGAGATTAGGTAAAACTCAATTTTGTCAGTTCCCAACTGTTCCAAATAATAAGTGGCTTCCTTTTGCAGACTCTAAAAAAAAAAAAAAAAAAATTTAATGACAGAGAATTCAGCCATGTGTGACTTCCTTTGTCTTTTCCACTTCAAATCATTAAGGCCAGAGAGACATTAAGAAAAAGATGTATTCAATAGAGAAACTGAACAACTGTGCAGAACTTTAACTGCTTGAGTTAGAGAAAGAAATACCCCATAAGCAGCCTTAACCAGGAAAAAGCAAGAAAAATTCCTTCTCATCTCAGGAGGGCTTGAAGTGAAGCAGTTTCCAAATGCATTCCTTAGATACCAAATCTCAGTTCTTTCCATCTTTAAGCCCAATCATTCCAGTCTTGAAAGGTAGCCAGGTATCTGCTTACGGCCACCACACACAGCTTTGAATAAGTGTGATGGTAGCAACACTAATTGTACTTGAGAGTTGGAGGTGAGGGGCCCATTTCCCCCTCCTTTTGTAATATAGTAATTACTGAAAAAGTTGTCTAGGAACTTTGTATTCATTTATTCCGATAGTATTCATCCTTAAAAAATTATTGTATGGGTGGGGCACCTGGGTGGCTCAGTGGGTTAAGCCTCTGCCTTCGGCTTGGGTCATGGTCTCAGGGTCCTGGGATTGAGCCCCACATGGGACTCTCTGCCCAGCAGGGAGCCTGCTTCCCCCTCTCTCTCTGCCTGCCTCTCTGCCTACTTGTTCTCTCTCTCTCTGTCCAATAAAATAAATAAAATCTTTAAAAAAATTATTGTATGGGATATAAATTATATCTTAATGAAGATGTTTTATTATTTTTAAAATGTTTATTTATTTATTTGAGAGAGAGAGCCAGGGGAGGGGCAGAAGGAGAGAGAGAGGGAGAGAAGCAGACTCCCTGCTGGGCTTAATCTCACAACCCTGAGATCCTGACCTGAGCTGAAATGAAGAGTTAGACACTTAACCTACTAAGCCACCCAGGCACCCCCAAAACACTGTTTTAAAAAGATACTTGTAGGGGCGCCTGGGTGGCTCAGTGGGTTAAGCCGCTGCCTTCGGCTCAGGTCATGATCTCAGGGTCCTGGGATCGAGTCCCGCATCGGGCTCTCTGCTCGGCAGGGGGCCTGCTTCCCTCTCTCTCTCTCTCTCTCTGCCTGCCTCTCCGTCTACTTGTGATTTCTCTCTGTCAAATAAATAAATAAATAAATAAAATCTTTAAAAAATAAAAAATAAAAAGATACTTGTAGTGTGCTCCAATGTCATCTTCCACTCCCAGCCCCAGTGAGATCAGCAGCATAATCTGGCACATAAAGATCTTTCTTCTTCTTCTTCTTTCTTCTCTTCCTCCTCCTCATCCTCTCCTTCCTACTTCTCCTTCTTCTTCTCTAAGGTTTCTTGAATTGAGTAGACCATGCAGCCTGGTTGTGTCTCCATCTTCTTTGGTACATTGTGACAATCTTTCCTCCTTTCATGGTTATGCCATTAGATATGAACCAAAAATCCCTTTTATTCAGAAATCGACTGTACAATCCTCGAAAAACTCTAGATAAATACTTTTATCAATAAAAAGAGAACAATTGAATGGAATGCTTGGAAATGTTCCCAGGCACTTACTCAATCTTGGGAAAATAATCCCCCATCTATATTGTTTCTATTCACTAATCCACAGGAATAGAAGGAAAGATAAATCAGGACAAGTAAAAATCCTATTAGTAGAGAGGTTCTGGGAAAAAAAGTAGCGTGACAGCCTTTTTTCAGCAAAGAAATGAAATACAACCACCAGAAGATGAATGGAGAGGTTGTCCTCTTTCCAAATATTTTATCTCTAAAAGGTGAAAAAACAAATCAAAGCATGTTTTGGTAGGGAGCAACAGGGTTGGTATAAGTAAATGCAATATATATTGTATTTATGTCTATATATATCTGTATTATGTCTATATATGGAGCAGATTTTTCTTGGTTAAAGGAAGAAAATGAGGTTCCATGTCTATGAATGGTTGAGTAGCTTGTACCAGATCAACCATTTCATAGGTAACACTTTGAAGCTCTGTGTAAGATATAAGAAAACAACTATATGAAAGCACTGAAAAGTAACCAAAGCAGGCAGAAAGTGGAGAGAGTGGAAACTTGGAAGAAGGGAAGGACATTAGATGAGTTTTCCATTTTTTAATGACTCTACCCGAGGGCCAACTCCTATCAGCATCACGCAGGCTAGCTAAGGCTCAGGAACATGTAATCTCACAGGTTAAATATTCAACTACAGCAGAAACATGAAGGAGAATAATCCAGAAAGGAGAGAGCCATAGAGGGGTGTCTCCAATTTAGGAGTATAAACTCTGCACAAACTTCTGGTGGACCCTGCACTATGTGTGTGCAGGGCAGAATCTAAGCAGCTTCTTTAATACTAAAAGAACTGAACAGAGATTTCAGCTGCCGCCCAACAAAGAAGAGTCAGAGTTTGGAGCCCATGTTCTGCCAAGTTAACTGTCTTCTGTAACAAAAATTGATACTCTTGAGAACATAATGGAGGTCAGTCTCTACAATGGAGTTCAGTCTCTACAATTGAACATGTTCAGCGCAAGATCCAAAATCGTTAGAGTGAAGAAGACACAGGAAAGTGTGACCAATACTCAAAGAAAAAGATAATGAATAGACACCAACCCCAGAATGTCTCTGATTATAATCAGCAGACAAGGATTTTAAAGACAGTTACTATAACATACTTAAGGATATAAAAGAAAATATAATCGTAATGAACAAACATTAGGACATCCCAGCAGAGAAACAGAAATTAAAAAGAAATAGCCAAATGGGGGCACTTAGGTGGCTCAGTTGGTTGAGCATCTCACTCTTTTTTTTTTTTTAAAGACTGTATTTATTTATTTGAGAGAGAGCATGTGCTCGTGAGTGTTCACGAGTGGGGGGCGCGGAGCTGAGGGGGAGGGAGAAAGAAACTCAAGGAGACTCTGCACTGAATGCGGAGCCCTACATGGGGCTCAGTCTCATGACCCTGAGATCATGACCTGACTGGAAACTGAGAGTTGGACACTCAACCATCCAGGTGCCCCAAGTATCTGATTCTTGATCTCAGCTCAGGTCTTGGTGTAGGGGAGTGAGTTCAAGCCCGGTGTTGGGCTCCATACTGGGTGTGGAGTGTACTAAAAAAAAAAAAGAAAAAGAAAAAGAAAAAAAAAAGAACAAAAAACCACACACACAGAGAAAGAAAAGAAAGAAATAGCTAAACGGAAATTCTAGAACTAGATATTAAAATACCTGATATAAAAAAATCCACTGGATAGCTTTAACTTCAGATTGGAGATAACAGAAGAAAAGAATTAGTACCCTTAAAAATAGGTCAGTAAAATTATCTAATCTGAACAAACAGAAAAAAACCTGGAGAAAAAATAAGCAGAGTTCCAGTGACTTGTTGAACAATATCAAGAAGTCTAACATTGTGTGTAAATGCAGTCCTATAAGAGACTGAATAGAGAGAGAGAGAGAGGTTTCCAGATTTGGTGAACTATCCAAGACTCTTGGCAAGCTCCCAAGCACATTAAGTACAAAGATAACCACACTTAGGCACATCCTCCCTGAACTACGGAAATCCACAATTAAAGAGAAAATCTTTAAAGCAGCCAGAGAAAAAGAGCACATTGTAAACAGGGCAAGCAATGATACTTAACAGCAGTTGACTTCTTACCAGAAGCCAGAAGGCAATTAAATGGCCTATTTAAGGTACTGAAAGAACAAAACAAAAGAAAACCAAAACCAAACCAAACCAAAACAAAACAAAAACCAACTTGGAACTTTATATCTAGTAAAAGTATCTACAATTTAACAGCTGGCAAAGATACCGTCAAGAATAAAAATGAAATAAGGTGTTTTAATGTCCATGAAAACTAAGAGACCCCATTGCTGGTACAACAGCTTTTTACAAAAAACATTAAAGAAATATTTAGGACTGTGTGCCAAACAGCACCCTTCTTGTTTGATGTAGTTGTTTGTGTTCCCAAGAAGCCAAGTCTGGAACAAACTTCAGCTGAAGTAGTGTATTTAGTAGAGGTTATGGGCCGAATGGGGTCCCTCCCCTGTTTATACGTTGAAGTCCTAATCCCCTGTACCTCCAAATGTGACCGTATTTTGAGACAAAGACTTTGAAGAGCTGATTAAGCTAAAAAGAGGTCTTCAGAACAGGCCCTAAGCCAGTAGGACTGCTGTTTTTTATAAGAGTAGACAGGAACACGGGGAAAGATAGCAAGGCTCTGAGTTCACGGAGAGACGACCCCGGAGAGGACACAGGGAGGAGGTGACCATGTGAAGTTCTATTATGAAGCTGTGTGGGCGATGGCCAAGACGGGCCATCCAGTGGGGAGGCCCGAGGGGATGTAGCCAAAGATCACACCGTTTAGGGGCACAGGGTTTGCTGCCAGGAGGGTAGGGGTTCAATCTTACTGGCTCTTAATTTATCTGTAAAGTAATTATAACACTAACACTTACTGAGAGTAACAGTTTCTCTACGAAACCTGAAACCAGTGTTCTACACAATCGAAGCGCTCAGTAAGTGTCATGATTTTATCATTTAACAACTGGTGATAAATAAATAAATACTAAATAAATAAATCGTTGCATGACAACTCTGAGAGATTAGTGTAAGTGATGATAATTACACCTAAATATGTCTCCACTAACTGAAATGATTAAAATTTAAGTTATGTTGGGAATCGTAGCCCTATTATTGTAGTTTATAAGTGTTAGCATAGTGTCTTAGTATATATTTAATATACTTAATACTTAAATATGTAGTATATACTCGGTGATAATCCATTTGTATACACATGCGGTTTTCACGTTGATGGACTGGGCTGTACTGAGAGGATACTCCCTCGTGTTCTGACTTTCCTGCTTCTACAGTCACAAACTGACAAGTATAACACATATTTTATTGGTGACACATGTCAGGTGTTTACTTCCTCTAAGGCCCAAGGTTTGGAAAGGGACTTTTGGTGAGTCATCGTCACTGTGTCTCAGGATGTATGACCTCATTGTCTGCCTGCTGCCTCCAAGCATGGCTTCCTGAAATAAGGCTGCATTTCCCTAAATTTTAGGTACCTTTTTAACTGCTCTTGTTGCTGGGGCCAGATTCCTGGAATCACCCTTGATGGGCTCATGGTGCCTCCTGGCAAACACAAGTGTATTTTGTGACAGAGGTATCAGTAAATCTTACTTACAGAGGCAAGTAAATCACCTTCAGTTATGGAAAACACAAAGTTTCATAGCAGTGTTAGTGATCAAAACAGATTATCCTTTCATAAGTGGCAGCTAAGAGAAATAAAAATTTAAATACAGAAGTTCTACTTTCACATTTTATTTTTCTAAATTGTTTCAGATTTTATTTATTTATTTGACAGAGAGATAGAGAGCACAAGTAGGCAGAGCAGCAGGCAGAGGGAGAGGGAGAAGCAGGCCCCCTGCTGAGCAGGGAGCCTGACACAGGACTGGATCCCAGGACCCCAGGATCATGACCTGAGCCGAAGGCAGAAGCCCAACCAACTTAGCCACCCAGGCGCAGGTGCCCCTATTTTCAAATTTAAAAAAACAATTTTCAGGTCATACAACTGAAACTGAAAGAGCCAATTCACTTTAATTTAATTTATTTATTTGTCAGAGAGTGTTAGAGTACAAGCAGGGAGAGAGGCAGGCAGAGGGACCACCAGGCTCCCCACTGAGCAGGGAGCCCGACATGGGACTTGATCCCAGGACCCCGAGATCATGACCTGAACCAGAATCAGACACTTTACTGTCCGACCCACCCAGGCATCCTGAGCCAAGTCACTTAAAAAAAAATTCTTTAAAAGAATGTTGAAAACACATTTTTAATAATTTTGTTTCTATTAAAAGCATAAGCATTTTATTGATGTCAATGACAGGGAAAAAAAATCAATCTGTGTCTTAGAACCAGTATTAGGAATTGGGAGATTAAAAAAAAGGAATTGATTTAAAATGTTCACTCATTTTATTTATTTATGTATTTATTTAGTAAGATTTTTATCTATTGACAGAGAGAGAGACATGGAGAGAGGGAACACAAGCAGGGGGAGTGGGAGAGGGAGAAGCAGGCTTCCTGCTGAGCAGGAAGCCCAATGCGGGGCTCCAGCCCAGGACCCTGGCATCATGAGCTGAGCCCAAGGCAGACACGCAACAACTGAGCCACCCAAGTGCCCCCTGCTCATTCATTTAAGATATTTACTAAGACCACATATTACTGAGCACTAGTCTAGGTGGGGTATTCACAACTGTGAATAACATACAATTGTTTCTTGAACAACACAGGTTTGAACTGGGTAGATCCACTTACGCACTTTTTTTTTTTACAGTAAAGTATGTAAATGTATTTTTGTTACGATTTTCTTAATAACATTTTCTTTTCTCTGGCTTATTTTATTGTAAGAATACAGTATACAATACCCATAACATACAAAATATGTGTTGATTGACTCTATGTAATCAGTAAGTCTTCCAGCCAAAAGCAGGCTATTAGCAGTTAAGTTTTGGGGGAGTCAAAATTAAACATTTCGATTTTCAGCTGTGCTGGAGATGAGCATCCCTAATCCCTGCATGGCTCAAGGGTCAACTGTACATTTAAAAAAATTACTCTCAGAGTGCCTGGCTAGCTCAGTGGCATAGAGCATGGGACTCTTGATCTTGGAATCATGAGTTCAAGCCCCGTGGTGGGTGGAGAAATTGCTTAAAAATGAAATCTTAAAAAAATTACTACTTTCACATTTGAAAGAATCATTTCAATAAACAAAAATATCTGGAATAAGGAAAAAAAATTCCTGGCATTTAGCAAATGTCAAAGACACAATCAAATCCCAAATGAGGAGTCAGGGACAGGCAAATTATTTCCAATTTGGAAAGTAATTGACCAAAAACAAAAGAAAAACAAAAATAGAAACAGTAACACATTACACATAATCAAAAAAACTACCATGAAAATGGTTGTGTAATAATGGCACAAAACAGTCAAGGAATCTTGTTGGCCATTTTAAGTTTTGAACCCATGCACCAACAAGCAATCCCAAAGGGATCTTAGCCATCAGATCCAATAAGACAAAATTCTTGGGATGGAATAAAATAAAAGAAGAAAATCCAACAGTCATCTGAATGTTCCCACAAGGTCTGTGTCTTGGTGGGCTCTCTTGGATGCTTGAAAGACTTTTAAACTGTGTTCAGCAATTCTATTTCTTCTGTTCAGAGCCATCAAGTTCTGTCAAATTAAGTCATATAGGCTAAATTCAAAAGACCTAAACGAACCAGGGCAATTACGTCACTTTATACATTAATGCCTTTCTAATGGACAAAATCTTCATAGACATCCAAGATGCCCTTCTCCAGAAAACAAGTGACTTGTATGCATTTAAGAAGTGTTGTCTAGACTGTGGGAGAGAAAAGGATCATTCTGTGGAATGTTATCTGTATAATACAGGTGTACTGAGAACTTACTGGATGTCTAGCAGTGTACTAAACGCCAAGGATCCAGATTTTAATAAAATCTGTTTAATCTTTGTAAGAGCTCACAGACCAATGGGGCAACCCTGAGGACTAATTATACCGTGTGATGTGGCAAGGAAGGAGGTCCCAGGGAGGCAGGGAGGAAAACATTATTACTTTATCCCTGGCAGAATGAGTAATGGCTTCCTAGAGATGATACTGAAAGTCAGGACATCTGGTCCTGAGCCCGAATCTCCCCTTGGTGGTAGACATGGTTTGCTGTGTGCCCACCATCTGAGTCTCCTTCTGTGACTGGGGGATCCTCCCACCATCTGAGGCTTGCTGGTAGACACAGCTCTCCCCCAACGCTGTGAGGTACCACACAGTCCTTCTGCCTGTCTCTGACAGAAAAATTAACTGAACACTCTTCCCTAGAACTTAGAATCTGAAGGGAGAGGATGAAAACCTTGGAGTAGTTCTGGATTGTTTCTGGTGGCAGTGGCGTTGCTGAGTCCAATGGCAGACTCAGGAGCCCACACTGCCTGGGGGCTCACAGTGGCTCGCTGAGCTGTGGACCCCCTTCCTTAACCTCCTGAGCTTGGTTCTTCCATGGTTACCTGAGATCCTGCAAGAAATTATTTTTTGGGCTTCTGTTGACCAGAATTAATTTATGGATCCCAGCCATGAGCTCTGGCAGGTCCCGTTTCTCTGGGGTCTCAGTTTCCTCCCATGTATGGTGAATAAAAGCTCCTTCCAGGTTTGATGAAGACCACTGGTGGGGAGACCTCCTTTGCCTGTAGTTTAAGCTTTAGAGTTTCCAAAGGGCTCTCAAGTCTATTATCTTTTCTGGCTTCGAGGAATAGGGAGTAAGACATTGCAAGCAAAGTATCTATTCCAGTGCCTGGAACATAGGAAGCCCTCAGGAAACAACAGAGGCTGATACCTAGGATATGTTATAAAGTGAAGGGATCAAACTGCTTTTTGTATATTTCGTATGATTTCATTTTAGTAGAGAATTTGTTCTGCACTGCAAAGTGTCCTCTCTGAAAATACTACATATTCAATATGTATCTGTTGAAGCAATGAATTTCTATGAAATAAAATTGTGCCATTTGCTAGTATGTACCTAGAAAGATTTTGGAAGAATCTGGAAGGGGGGGGCGTGGTTATCAGTTTGAGCAGGCTGACATAACAAGGTAGCAGAGACTGGGTGGCTTAAACAATGGAGATTTATTTCCTCAGAGTTCTGGATCAAGGTCAGGACGTCAGCAGATATGTTTCCTTCTGGAGCCTCTCTTCTTGGCTTACGGACGACTGTCTTCTCCAGTGTCCTCACATGGTCTTTCTTTTGCGTCTCCATGGATGTCCAAATTTCCTCTTCTTCTAAGGGTTAGGGCCCTACTAGCCTCCAACCTCATTTTAAGCTAATCACCTCCCTAAAGACCCTGTCTCCAAATACAGTCACATTCAGAGGTACTAGGGAATAAGATTCCAAAGTGAATTTCTGGGGGTGGGGTGGGGAACACAATTCAGTCCATAACAGGTAGCAATATGAAAGGCTTACTTTCCCTAAATACTATTTTCTACCTTTTTTCTATAATGTTGAAAATACTTCATGAAGAACCTAATTATTTAAAACTTGGAAAGCAATATTGTTTGAACAGAGAAAACCCATTTGTGTTCATATTTAATAAGTAGTTAGATTCTAGGCTTAGATCATCGTAAGCAGGTTTTCCAGTGATAGGAATGTCTCCGGGGGCGTTTGGGAGACGTGAGTTACGCAGGACAGCTCTTGTGTTGTGAAGGGCCGACCGGAGCATTACAGCTTGGATGGCAGCGCTTCCCCTACTACTGCCAGAGACCCCTCCTCTATCCCTCTGACAACTAAAAAATGGTCCCCACCATTTCCAAAAACTCCCCCCTGGATCATCACTTTAAAGTATAATTTGATACTAATATCTGTAAATCTTTAAAGCATTTTCTCCTTTTCTCTCCGTAACCATCCTTCCTCCCAACCCCTGCAAAACAAAAAAAGTAAGAGAGGAAGAAATCACGCTAATTACCTTTAGGCAGGGCAGTGGTCCCGGCAGAACTGCGGGATAGCTCAAGTTATCTAAAGGCAGCCGTTTACCCAAATAGCAGGCAGGAAGCTCTTCTGAAGAGCAGAAAATAAACAGCTGCTGGGGAGTGAGCATCGCAGATGTACCCGGCATTGTCCGGAAGGTGGATCCAGACATTCGTTTATTCTTCTGGACAACCCCATGAGGTAGGCACTATTATTTGAGAGATGAAGGAACAGGCAGGGGAAGGTGATGGGACTTACCAGTGACGGAGCTTCAGAGCGGACGATCTGCTGTCCTCAACCACCAGGGGTATCAGCTGTCGGTACTGAGCATCTCCTGGGTATCCCACATACGTTAGGGCAGGTGGGCCTCAGAGAAACAGTGAAATTGCTTCCGTTACCTCCATTTTACAGATGTGGGAATGAACAGGCTCCAAGAGTTTGCGGAAGCAGAGAGCATACAGTATGTCCAGATGCATACAGTTTATTGACTTGCATGGAATAATGGCCGGTTTGACCAGTTACTGCCCTTGTCCAGTCTACACAGAGAACCAAAGAAATGAGAGGGACATATATGTTCTCTTCCGAAGATACTTAACTTAGCAGTCGGTCACTTCTTGCTGAATTTTTGGGGGTTCTGGGTATCTTATTATTGGGTAAGATGTATTGTGTACAAATGTTTCATAGAGATGATATTGGTTTTCCCTAGGAGTCAATGAGAAATAACTAAATTGGGCTAAGAGGAATTCCAATTTTGTGAATGATCTTTCTCTTTTAAAATGGAAGCAATATTGTGGACAAATCCAATAAAACACTTTTTTAATTTTAATTTTTGTTCCTTTTTTTTTTTTTTTTTTTTTTTTAGTTTGTTAAGGCCAGTCTACTCAGGCGACTGAGAATGTACCCTTGTCCTGGGGCACTCCTCCGCCAGCTGGTATAATTGTTAGTATCTTACTATTGTTAGTATCTTACAAGGGCTGTTAGAAAGTGTGCTGAAAGTAGGTAGAAATGGCTTCTAGCATACCCCCCTTTCTCTTCCATTGGAGCTTAAAGTTGACTATGTATACTTCAAGGGATAAATTTCAGGTTTTGATATAATTGAAAAAATAGTAAACCATAAATATATTTTGATTTATTTTTGTATGCTCCTCACCAGACTGTAGCCAGGGATGTTTTTCTGATCCACTATTTTGAATTAAGTGCAGTTGCTTTTTTTCCAGAGTCTGATTTTCAGGATAAAGCACACGTGGTTCCTTTTCTTAAAAATGAATAGTTTTCCAAATATTTTTCTTATTGTAAAACAGCTCAACATAAAAGAAAATTCTGAAAAAGGAAAAACTCCTCTAATCCTATCACATTAATACATTACCATATCTGAGCATAAGCTTCCAGTTTTTATCTGTAAAATACACATTTTTTTAATTATTATTTTTTAAAGATTTTATTTATTTATTTGAGAGAGAGACAGTGAGAGAGAACATGCGCAAGGAGAAGGCCAGAGGGAGAAGCAGACTTCCCATGGAGCTGGGAGCCCGATGTGGGACTCGATCCCGGGACTCCAGGATCATGACCTGAGCTGAAGGCAGTCGTCCAACCAACTGAGCCACCCAGGCGCCCTAAAATACACATTTTTTAACATAATTTGTCCACATAGGTATGTAACATATCACTGTGGCTTTCACTTAAAGATACCCCTAAGTACCTCCCGTTTCTCATAATGATAATCTGTAACGGGTGTGTGTCCTTGCTGTGAATAGATGGGTTATAATTTACGTAGTTATTCTTTTTTTTTTTTGAAGATTTATTTATTTGAAAGAAAAAGTGTGCCCAGGGGGAAGGGCAGAGGAAGAGAATCTTCAAGCAGACTTCCTGCTGAGCACGGAGCCCAATCCTATGACCCCGAGATCATGCCCTGAGTCATGACCAAGAGTTGGATGTTTAACCACTTGAACCACCCAGGTGCTGGTTATTTAGGTTGTTTCTAATTCTTCTTTACTTTAGATAGAATGTGGCAATGAATATCTTTGTGCAGAGTTTTCATAACCTGTTCAATCAGGTTATGATTGAAGTAGGGTATCTTTGATTTGATACAGACCCTACCGTAGCAGACAAAAAGCTGTCGACCTTCAGTATGCTTCTTTGTCAGCCTCTCTACTCACTTTCTCCCGTCAACTGAACAGTATCTGTCAATGGCCACTTACTCTGCCTGACCTTTAATTCCCATCATCCCTTGGTTATTTCCCTTGAGACAGCTGTAACCTGGGATGAGGTCAGGAGTGCCATGTTCACACTACAGGGATAGAGCCAGCGAGCAGCTGAGTGAACCCGTTCTGCTGCTACCTTCATGAAGGCAGTCCTTTGTTCTAACATATGGACAGAAATAAAAACTGTCTCTGAGCCGAAAAATGGGGTCATAATGAACACTGCCAGATTGTTGATTTTGTGGGAACCTCATACATTCCTTTAAGGAGATTAAAACACAGATTAATAATATATCATTTGGTATTTTGAATGCCAAATACCAGCAAAGTGATTTCATGTGACAATAGTTTAATTGACTCCTGCTTGGGATTTAAATGTGTAAGTGCATTAAATGAATTTTCCTTCTGTAATCAACTCTGTGACCATAATTTATAGTAGTGATGAAAAATTTGTGGTGAGTTCTTAACAAGTAAATGAATTCATCATTGAAGTTTCCTAAAGTATGTTTTGATGTTTTACAGGATAAGTTGAGAGTCCCTGGTTATTTTAGGATCTGAATTCGAAAGAAATGTCTTGTAGTGTTTCCAAAGAAGAAAAAGGAAGGTCTTTAGTTTTCAGATTATTTACGTTATACCCTCATTTCAGTCCAGTTTTGCTTTATTGATAAGGACTGTCAAATCATTCTTATGGTTGTCAAATCACTCATATTATTACAAAAGATTTGGCAAGTTATTTATATTTTATGTTAAAAATTTTCTAATAGGGATGCCTGGGTGGCTCAGTTGGTTAAGCAGCTGCCTTCAGCCCAGGTCATGATCCCAGCATCCTGGGATCGAGTCCCACATCGGGCTCCTTTCTTGGCAAGGAGCCTGCTTCTCCCTCTGCCTCTGCCTGCCTCTCTGTCTGCCTGTGCTCACTCTCGCTCCTCTCTCTCTGACAAATAAATAAATAAAATCTTAAAAAAATGTTTCTTATAGAACGTATATACTTATTTTATAACTAATTTTACATAATGGTGACTATACAGCTCCTAAGGAAACAGACTTAAAGAGTAGCTGGAAAGCGATGTATTTGAGAGGAGGAAAACCTCTGGCTGTTGACTTGTTAGTTAAAAAAAAAAGAAGGGTTGTGACAGATTGGAGAGTTTAACAGAGTAAGTTGTTGTCTCTCGCTAAGTTTGAATCCTGAGAAGTTGTGCTTGTGCGTGTGTATGAGAGAAAAAGAGAGACACAGATAGAGATGAGATAGAGGGAGAGAAGAGAGAACTAGAGACGGAGGGAGGGAGGGATGGAGGGAGAGATTAAGACTGTTTAAAACACATTAGGGACAGTCCTGGTTGACAAAATAGAGATGCTTCAAGCATGTGAAATTATAATTTTTTATCACTTTTGATTTAAGTCCCTATACTTTGCGTTCTATTTATCCACAGGGATTTGGAGAATTAAACGTGCTTTTTTTTTGCGAGCATGTTTCCTTAAGATTGGTTATTTTGATTTAGAACAATTCTCAGCCTAGAATTGAAAAAGGCGCGGGGGGGGGGGTTGCTTCTCATTTCGTGATTTTCTTCACTCCCAGCCTTCCCAGCATTACGAGTGACCCAATCTGTCTGAGAGAGCTACAGCATCATCGCGGGCTTGTCCTTGCGACACTGAAGACAAGCAAAGAGCAAGTCACATTTCGGGGTGCAGCAGCGCCACCCAGTGGCCAAGGAATTCCCCAGCTCCCGGGAAACAAACATGATCCAGACCGTCCCCGCCTCCGTCCCGCAGCGAATCGCACGCGCAGGCCTTAAAAGAACAGGGGCTCAACTTTTCAATCTCCGCAGCATTGAGTCCATCATAGGTAGGTCTCATTGTAGTTGGCTAACCTTCTTTCTTGAAAAATCACACTACTTACAGGGCAATGAAATGGAACTTGGCGTAGGTTAAGGACTCTTAGCTCCTTTGGGCAGATTGGTAGCAATGCACGTATTTTGTAAGCCCTGAGCTAATTCCTGCTTGTGAAAGTTGAGTAGAAATTTATGAAAGCTAAAGGAACATTATCACAGAGTAGATGGCACAAATATCCTCTTCATGAGCAGTGTAGAAAGTCTGAGGAGTCCGAGGAGAATTTAATTTCGGAGTATGCTAAATGCACCTTGCTGTACCACTCCCTATGGAGAGATTCTCTCCCCCTTCCCCCCAAGAAGGGAATGGTATTTTTCTTTTTCTAGGTACATGGCAAACAAATTTCTGATAAATTTATTGTTATTCGTCACTCTGATTATTATTATTTTTTAAAGATTTTATTTTTGAGAGAGAACGTGCACAAGAGTGGGGGAGGGGCAGAGGGAGACGCAGACTCCTCGCTGAGCAGGGAACCCCATGCAGGACTGGATCCCAGGACCCCAGGATCATGACCTGAGCTGAGGGCAGATGCTTAACCCACTGAGCCACCCAGGTGTCCTGTAGCTGCTGATTATTATTAACCTTTTATTAAAAAATAATACTTGAGATGGTTTAAAAAATGCAGAAAAGTAGAAATGAATAATGAAGACAAAATACAGTTCATAGACCCTCTACTGAACACAGCCCCTGCTACTGGACTATTACTCAGTGCACATCTACCCTGAACACAGAATCTGGAGCTAGATTTTCCTTGCTTTACGTCTCATCTGAGCCATATACATAACAGCGAATTGGAAAAATTACTTGGGCTTCTCAGTGTCCTGGTTCCACATTGCTGGGATGGGGATAATTAATAGCTCGGTCACATGGGGTTGTTGTGAGAAATGAGCGAATTAATACATGCAAAGTTTTCAGAATGGTGCTTCTGTATCATGAACACTGTATTTTTAGCTATATCCCCCCACTCCTGCATTTCCTCCAGCTCCTTACTGCTATCAGAGATTAGGCACCAGGCATCCCGCTAGAAGCAAGTATTTTTCTTTCTTTCCAGTTTTTTCACTTGCGGTGTCCTTCTGTCCTTTCTTGCTTAAAAGGTGAAACTGAATTCCAAACATAATTTTGTATCTTTAAAAATTATGCTGTAATTTTATTCATTAGTGCAATTTCAAATGATTGGTGAGTAGTATTGCTTTTTTTTTTTTTTTCCCCCAAAGATTTACTTGCTTTGTTGGGAGGGGAGGCAGAAGGAGAAAGAATCCCAAGCAGACTACCCACTGAGTGCGGAGCCCTCCTGGGGCCTGATCTCACCACGCTGAGATCATGACCCTGAGATCTTGACCCTGAGATCATGACCTGAGCCAAAATCAAGAGTTGGACGCTCAGCTGACTGAGCCACCCAGGTGCCCTGGTGAGTAGTAGTGTCTAATGCTACTGTTTAGCCTGGTATAAGATGATGACACAATTTGGGTATGTGGATTTTATTAACGTGCAAAATGAAAGCAATTTTTTTCTCTTCAAGTTAAATACAAAGGTTCCTTTTCCCTTTTAAAGACAAAAGAACATGATGTGGAGGGAGTCAAGATGGTGGAGAAGTAGCAGGCTGAGACTACCTCAGCTAGCAGGAGATCAGCTAGATAGCTTATCTAAAGATTGCAAACACCTGCAAATCGATTGGCAGATCGAAGAGAAGAAGAACAGCAATTCTGGAAACAGAAAAACAACCACTTTCTGAAAGGTAGGACTGGCGGAGAAGTGAATCCAAAGCGACGGGAAGATAGACCCCCGGGGGCGGGGGGCGGGGGGTGGCTCCGGCAAGTGGCGGAGCAACAGAGCACAAAATCAGGACTTTTTTTTTTTTTTTAAAGATTTTATTTATTTATCAGAGAGGGGGGGGGGAGAGCGAGCACAGGCAGACAGAATGGCAGGCAGAGGCAGAGGGAGAAGCAGGCTCCCTGCCGAGCAAGGAGCCCGATGTGGGACTCAATCCCAGGACTCTGGGATCATGACCTGAGCTGAAGGCAGCTGCTTAACCAACTGAGCCACCCAGGCGTCCCCCAAATCAGGACTTTTAAAAGTCTGTTCCGCTGAGGGACATCGCTCCAGAGGCTAAATCGGGGTGAAGCCCATGCAGGGTCAGCGTGGCCTCAGGTCCCGCAGGGTCACAGAAGGATCGGGGGTGTCTGAGTGTCGCAGAGCTTTTGGGTATTGGAATGGGAAAACCGGCTACAGAGACAGAGCCGACAGTAAGATCACAGCTCGGGCTTTCCTTGAACCAGCCGCAGGCTTGGTGAGCTTGGAGCGCGGCCGGAGGTCAAGCAGACGGTAGTTACTGGGCGCTGTTCTCTGAGGACACACTGAAGAGTGGGGCCCCGGGCTCTCGGCTCCTCCAGGCCGGAAACCAGGAGGCCTAAAAAATCTGGCGATTAGAATGAAAGGGGACCAGATTCAAGACATTAAAAAAAAAAAGATTTTATTTATTTGAGAGAAAAAGAGCACGAGTTGGGGAGAGGAGGTGGATAGAGGGAGAGGGAGAACCAGGCTCCCCGCTGAGCAGACAGTCCGATGTGGGGCTCTATCCCAGAACACTGGGATCATGACCTGAGCCGAAGGCAGAGGCTTAACCCACTGAGCCACCCAGGTTCCCCTCAAGGCATGTTTTAAAGTAAGATGGATAAACTCCCCAGTGGAAGAAGGGTCTGATAGCAAAGGAAAAGCAGAGAAAGACTTAAATGTTTCTAGCTTTTACAAACTATAAAATAAATGTCATGGGGATGTGATGTGCAGCATGGTGACTACAGTTAATAATTCTGCATTATATATTTGAAAGTTGCTAAGGTTAGATTTCCAAAGTTCTCATGATAAGAAAAAAAATCATAACTGTTTGTGGTGATAGAGGTTAATTAGCTCATTGTGGTGACCACTTTGCAACATACACAAATATCGAATAATTATACCGGCCACCTGAAACTAATATAGTGTTTATGTATCAATTATATCTTAATTAAAAGAAAAGGTTCCTGGCTTTGAGTGAACAGAGATGACAGGAGAAGATCGCCAGCGCAAAAGGCACAGCAGTTTTGGCGGGTGGGAGGGGAGAAGATGGAAATGAGGTCAGTTTTAGACATGCTGTGCAGCTACGCCAAAACAGGCAGGAGAAATTGCCATTGGAAATATGGGTCTAGAGCTTGGGAGAGGTAGAGAGGTGGGAACATCAGCTTTGGGATAGTCAGTGTATTTGAAACTGTGGGAGCAAGTGAGACGATCTGGTTAGAGTATAAAAACATAAAGAGGTCCAAGGATAAAAGTATCATGGTCTCCCACAGGCAGAGAAGGGGAGACTTGGCAGAATGATAGGAAAGAGTGAGAGACCAGGGTAAGCAGCACAAGAAGATGTGCCGCTGATATAGGCAAGCGGAGGGACCTTAAAAAGTCGGGGATGGTCACCATGTCCAGTGACAAGGGAGACCAGTCAGGGAAGGGCTGCTGTGGGACCTCAGCCACAGGTGACCTTAACAAGAAGCAGTTTGACGCTGATGAGTGAATGAGCAGAAAGCAATCTGAGAGTGACAGCAGACTCCTCTTGTGGGGCGTTTGTCGGGAAGAGGCAATGACAGCCGAAGCAAGAAAGGTCGACTGTGGGTCAGGTACCGCCAGGATGGCGAGTTGAGAAGTTCTTTTGAGCCAGAAGTCTGACTGGTAGTCTATTAGCACGACATATTATATTTACTTGATTCATTGGTCTGGAATTAGTAAGATTTTCATTTTTATTTTTATTCAAGATTGAAATTAGAAAGATTATTAAAATAAGGCCTTTTCCTATATTATCTCTATGCCTCTCTATCTTGGACTGGAACACAAAGCTTCGACTTTAGTTTGAAGGTGGGTGAGAATCCCAACTTGGACTTGGTTCAAGGCTCTTATTTGGGTTTACCGCAAAAGCAGTTCATAAGCAGGACTAAGGAAAAAAATGAGATAAGGTTGCAGGTAGGGTAAATTCAGCTGCCCACTTCCTGTTGTCTTTCACACACATTTTCCTGGCCTCAGCAGCTCTAGCAACTGAGATATCCGAAAAGCAGGGTATTGTGGACTCTTTCTCCCATTAAAACAAAAATGCTCTAGGGATTTCAGTAATTAGAAATTACTTAAGGTGAAAATTCTGTTTGTAAGGAAGCCATACCACTCGGGCCTCGTGTATGGGTTCTGGGCCTTAAAACTCTGGCTGTGCCTGCTTTGGGAACAGTCTTGCTTTACCTTCTGTTCTAGAACCAGCAGGAGTGAGGAAAAGAAACCGTGCTTGCCATGTGTGTGTTGTTTTTTTTTTTTTTTTAAAGATTTTATCTATTTATTTGACACACAGAGATCACAAGTAGGCAGAGAGGCAGGCATTGAGAGAGAGGAGGAAGCAGGCTCCCCACTGAGTAGAGAGCCTGATGTGGGACTCCATCCCAGGACCCTGAGATCATGACCTGAGCCGAAGGCAGAGGTTTAACCCACTGAACCACCCAGGCGCCCTGTCATGTGTTTTTTGTCCTGACTCATGCTATAGACCTGCTGGCTGTTACCATGAAAAGACCCTAGATGACCATAAAGGTAAAACAGAGGCTCTGTTCATTTGACGCAGGTGTGATGGGCATACCATTAACATTCCTCTGCATCCATAGACTTATTTATTTATTTATTCAATTTATTTATTTTCAGAAAAACAGTATTCATTATTTTTTCACCACACCCAGTGCTCCATGCAATCCGTGCCCTCTATAATACCCACCACCTGGTACCCCAACCTCCCACCCCCCCCCGCCACTTCAAACCCCTCAGATTGTTTTTCAGAGTCCATAGTCTCTCGTGATTCACCTCCCCTTCCAATTTACCCCAACTCCCTTCTCCTCTCTAACACCCCTTGTCCTCCATGATATTTGTTATGCTCCACAAATAAGTGAAACCATATGATAATTGACTCTCTCTGCTTGACTTATTTCACTCACCATCATCTCTTCCAGTCCCGTCCATGTTGCTACACAAGTTGGGTATTCATCCTTTCTGATGGAGGCATAATACTCCATAGTGTATATGGACCACATCTTCCTTATCCATTCGTCCGTTGAAGGGCATCTTGGTTCTTTCCATAGTTTGGCGACCGTGGCCATTGCTGCTATAAACATTGGGGTACAGATGGCCCTTCTTTTCATGACCTCTGTATCCATAGACTTCTTTAAAAAGCAAAGCAAGTTTAAAAGATGTTTTGACCAAATTGCTTCATCAGCTCGGCTAATTCTCTTTGATTTACTTCTCTATGAACATCTGCACAAAAACACCATATTATCAGTGGTGGCAAGGGGTATTACCTTCGGAGAATCTTAGCAGGGTGAGCCCAAATAAAATCTCAAGGTTTACTGCACTGGTGAAATTTCCACTCAGGGTATGACTTTTTCGAGATGCATCATTAGAGATGGAGATTTCATATCTGATATGCAGGGCAGAACAACACTTTTAAGATTTTAGAGTGTGTGCATAATATCCATATGTGTGTGTGTATATATATATAGAGAGAGAGAGAGAGAAAGAGATTAGTAAATATCTGAAATAATGTTTACACCTAGAGAGATATAAACACTTAAAAAAAAGATTAGTTTTTAAAATGTTATTTGAGAGACAGAGAGGGGAGAGCACAGAAGCAGTGTGAGAGGGAGAAGCAGAGTCCCTGTTGAGCAGGGAGCCCAACGTGGGACTTGATCCCAGGATCCTGGAGATCATGACCTGAGCTGAAACTAAGAGACGCTCAAACTGACTGAGTCATCCAGGTGCCCCTAAGAACTTCTTAAAAATAGCTGTCAAATGTCACTTGATATCTTCAACATGTTTCAGAAATCCTCAAACAATATATGGTCTTATTTTTTAAAGAATTTAAGTAATCTCTAAATCCAGTGCGGGGCTTGAAGATCAAGAACCACATGCTTTTCTGACTGAGTCAGCCAGGTGCCCCAGGATATGATCTCTGACTTCATATTTGTTGCTTAATTACTTAATGTTCTGTTAACTTTTTTTTAAATATTTTATTTTTAAACAATCTCTATATCCAACGTGGGGCCAGAACTCATAACCCTGAGATCCAGAGTCAGATGTTCCAACAGAGCCAGCCAGGCTTACCTTTCGATGAACTTGAAGGAGGTTGTGAGATCACAGTAGAGTATTTTATCAATCTCTGGGAAGACTTATCTTCTATTCTCTGAGTATGTCTATCTTTTAGAGAAAAGAAGGCACCTCATACAACTTTGTATTTTAGCCAAGAAAGTGTTGAGAAATCCTTTCCTGTTCTCCTATGCTTAGGTGCTGGAGCAAAAGCTTGAATCTTAATCTTGTCTGTGCTAGACTAAGAATATTGCTACAAGGTAATAGAGAAGTCAGTGGTTCCAGTGTTTATTCCTATTTGAATACGTGAAACAAAACTGGTTTAGAAATAACCTGGCACATGGTTAGACACCACTACTGACTCCTAACTATGTGGAAAAACCAGGTACTTGAGCATGAAATGTATTTTTTATTTTCCATGGAATTGTATGTCCTTGCCTTTAACATAAAACTGAAATGAATTTTATGGGATGCCTGGTTGGCTCAGTTGGAGAAGCATGTGGCTCTTGATCTGGGGGCTGTGAGCTCCAGCACATGCTGGGTGTGGAGATTATGTGTGAATAAAACAAAAACAAAAACAAAAATGAATTTTATTATTTTGTTTTTAATCATCAGTATAAACATTTCTTCAGTTTCTTACACTTATAGTCTCTTAATTTCAGTATATATTTCTATATACTTACGTGTGTCTATTTACAATGTTATCCACTACATTATTTATGGTAACTTTGGTCTGGTAAGTTGGTGGTAAGGCCCTAACCACTTGATGGTGACAAAAGCAGGAATGCAGGGTTAGGTCCTTACAAAATGTGTTTGATTCTTTTTCACTTTTGCTAAGGAGTCTGAAAAATGCTTTATTTTGATCAGAAACTTGAAAATGACAATGCCAACTCAAGTCTCTGAGCGTATCTTAAATGACAAAAAATTACCCAGTGACAAAGAAAAAGCTCTTATTACATTTAATAGTGTTAATTTTGAAGATATTGCACATTTCCATGAAGGATAACCTACAAATGATGTGTTCAGTGTAGAAACTGGTACAAATTTTGGTTAGTTTGTTAAAAAAACAAAATGTTCTAAGACATGTTATGAACATTACTTTCATCAAAAAAGTGAAGAGAATTTTTACAGTTGTTTGAGGTGCTGTAATATGTCGAGTGATATTCCCAGCTGTTTTACTAAACCGGCTGTCTGTTCTAAAATCCAAGTGAGGCTTGGGTTTTCAGTATGTTCATGCTCCCGTATTCCACAACATTCTAAAGATGAACAATCTGCCTCACTAAGGCTCTTGCTGCAGTTTTTGTGAAGCTCAGCGTTATTTTCACAGAGTCTTTTATCTTTAGCTTCATCCATCTTTTTCTCGGCTGGAGCTATGTGACAAAGGTCCATATCCTCAATAGAGTCCAATAAATCTACAACGTGGGGTGGAGAAGTGATTGATTTTAGATGTTTGAGCACATACTCTTCACACTGGCCAACTGCATCCAGAAGATTGTTTATTTTACTGATCAGAACTGAACCATTATCATGAAGGTGACACCAGGAGAGCAAGGCACTGAATGAAAATATAAACGAGTTAATTAGGAAAAAAATGAAACAATTACAGGCTTTTCAAATTCTTATGCTAAACCCTACACGTTTCTTTTCCAGATAACACAATGCAAAAATGATTCAATAATAATGCAAGTCAAAATCAGGAAAGTAATGATGCTAAAACAGCTTTTAATATATATTAAAGATTTATCTTTTGATAAAAATTAAACTGGAAGTAATCATATAAACTGCTTATAATTCCTAACACCACCTTCACAACTCCACATCCGCTTTTCTTAATTTTAGATTTTTTCTTTATGACTGTGTTGCTTCCGCTGAAGAGGGATGCAACTCAGAGGAAGAGGTAACAAAAATCAGTTTCTCCTTGAAGGACATCACATGGCTTCCAGACTAGTGATTCTCAGACTTGGAGAGTCTGAGCGGCTCTTAGAACTGTCAAGGCCTAGGTCACATCCCAGACCAATGAAATCAGAATCTCTGGGGGTATTATTTTTTTAAAGCTTTCTAGCTGATATCAAGGTACAGCCAACATTGAAAACAACTCCTCTAAGCATATAGTTACTTGCCATCAAAACTAAAGGGTAGAAAAAAAAGTTCTGAGGCAACTTCTCTTTCCTGACTTTGTTATAATCACTGTTGAATTAACTAATCATCTTCTTGGAGAAGGTTAAGAATTTGGGACGCCTGGATGGCTCAGTCGGTTGAGCATATGATTTTGGCATGGGTCGTGATCCCAAGGTCCCGGGATCAAGTCCCACATCGTTCTCCATGTGCCTTCTGTTCCCTGCTTGTGCACGTGCTCTGACAAATAAATAAAATCTTAAAAAAAAAGTAAGAATTCTTCTAGCCTTTTTCTACTACAGACAACACTTTAGTTTTCCGACATTTTAGATTGTTCAGGTAACCAAGACATAAAATAATGGTTACTGAGAAAAGTAATCCTGTCTTTTTTTTTTTTCAAAGAGAGGGAGAGAGAGGTGGGGGGGGAGGCAGAGAGGGAGAGTGAGAATCCTAAGCAGACTCCATGCCCAGGGCCCACCCTGACTTGGGGCTCAGTCTCACAACCCTGAGATCATGACCTGAGCAGAAATCAAGACTTGGACACCTAACTGACCCAGCCACCCAGCCACTTCAGGTGCACTGAAGAATAATCATGTTTTAAAAATGGGATCAAGTGATATACAAGATTTAGTAATAAACTTTCTGAGCTTGGAAAATATTTAACTTGATGTAAAATGAATACTTGATCATTTTCCTACTGGAGACTTATAAATTCCGATTTCTGACAGCTGAATTTTCTAAAACCTCAAACAATGAATTTTTTTGTTTTGATAACTTTTATTTCCTACCCTTTTTAAAATCAGTGATTCTTTGAACCATTTTGTTTTTTTGTTTGTTTTCTACAGAGGACAATTTAAAAGGTATGTGTCATACCTTCTAGTGTCAAAGTGTCAAAGATGACAAGTCTGTCATGCTCCTAGCTCTTTCTGTCATTTGACCACTTGGCTCTGATATATGCTGTTATTACTATGGAATCTTGACAAGTGTTCAGTGTTCAGCACTAAAGTAAATGGAATCATTTTTCTCTCTATTACCAGTTACAATTTTCATCACTTCTAGTCTAGAAGTCTGTTATACTGTGTTCTGCCACATGTACAAGATTAAAAGCTTTATTCAAAACCTGAAAATCTTTTAAGTTACTTTGGGATACAAATTAGTGGTAGTTCAGGCAGCAAAAGACATACACCTTCCTAGCATTTCTTTGCAATAAAGGACAATACCTTTATTATTGTCCTTTATTAAAGTGGATGGACTTGTTAAAGTTCCCATATTAAAGTGGATGAACTTGTGATTTTGACTTTTTGAAGGCAATATTATTCTATGCTCTGCAGTACTCTTTTGTGGATTTAACACTAGAAAAAGTACTTCAGTTTAACTGCTTTATTTTTATGTACTAGTTTTATAAACGTCCTCCGGTCGTACTGGGGTTGAAATGACTCAGCATTTAAGTTTTAAAAATTACCTCAATGTTCCTCGGAGTTGTCCATAGTTTATAATGATTTTGGCACCTTCCTTGTAACCTTGGTTGAAGCCTTGTTGAAGAGTAACTGCTTTGCCGGCATCTATTCCATCTCTATAGCCTTCCTAAAAATAAGTAATGAGGAGCTGCCGCTGTCATTCACACCAAGGAAACCACTGTAGGTTTTTCTAGAAAGTCACAGAACCAACTTGGAAAGTTGATGAAACAGGCCTTTGCTACTTACTATTTAACATAATGGTTCTACAGCTGATGACACAGCCACACAACCAAAGCAGGCTATGCCTCTCGTAAAGGTTTATTACTGGCATATCCCACTTTTGAAGTCGACTTATTTGGCACATTTAAAACTACCGATTCTTACACAGCTTCAAAAGCCTTGTGCTAACAACGCCTTCACGGAAAGGATACAGAGGGAGCTGCGTGTCTGGCCCCGGGCAACACTGACTGCGGGGGTGGGGGTGGGGGGGCGAGAAGGCAGGGCAGTGAATAGGTTAACCAAGGTCTTCAATAATCAGCTCAAGCAGGGAAAGAGGAATTGTGTTAGCAAAAAAGATGGGAAGTGTGGTTTTAGAAATTTTGCTTGATACTTAAATAAACTGCGCATTTTCTGTCGGCAGGGATTGTGTCCTGCATCTCCCGTGGCGCCACAGCACTGCAAGATGATCGCGGCTTACTGGTCTAACCCCCCCACATAAAGCACTTCTGAAACAGAGGGCACGGTTGTCGGGCTGAAGCAAACACCTTACTGAAGCGCACAAGCGCGGATCAGGGGCAACAGAAGGCTGGCCAGGCTTCCAGGTGGGAGCGGGCCTCACCGTGCGCACTCAGCTCGGAGCGCTGCAGCGGGAACTGAGTGTGTGGTATTGCGCTTCGTTTCACTGAACGGTGAGACCGAGTAGATACGGGTAGCTCACACCCAGCGAATAAAAATCCGACTCCGGGTACCTTCCCCCAGCCCCCAGTATTCCCCAGAGGCTTTCCTTTATTGCTCTTCGACTTTCCTAAGTTCATTTCTCCCATAAGTCTCGGTTAAGGCCGTTCCTAACCTCAGGGTCTTCACTCACTCGAGCACCATGCGCACACGTCCTTCCACAGCCACAGTTAGTTTAGTCAGTACAGTCAGGGTCTGTGTTTCTCCCCCAGCCTCTCCGCGATCCTCGTCAACGTCTACACCTGCTTCATTCTGTCTGTTCCCGCGTCTAGCGCGCCCGCGGCTTCACACGCTTTAGAGCGGAACATCCCAGCAGGATCGGGGTGGCAGAGGTAGGGAGGGCAGCGCCGGGCCAGGCTGGGACCTCGCCGGCCTCTCCTCTCGCGACACTGCCTCCCTACAGCTCCGTGCCCCTCTCCCCGCAATCCGGCATAGGTCCCCCGCACCCGCCGCGCAGCTTTACTTTGACGCGTCTCTGCATGTGGCTCCGCCATTCCCGCTGCACCAGGAGCGACTCGTCCGCTTCCTCGTCAAACACGTCCCCCTCCTCTCCGGGACCCCCGACCAAGCGAGGCCTTTGAACCCACGACATCACCGAGGCAACCGCAGGGCTGCCGGGCGCCGGAAGCGTCAGCAACTTCTTCCGGTCCGAGGGGCGGGTCGAAGGCTACGAGTCGGGCTAGCCCGGCGTCTGCTACTGCGCATGCGTGTGTGATGCCGGTGAGGCCGGTGAGGCCGGTGTTGCCGGCTGAGGCTCGGCAGCGGCTCTTCCTCGCTGGTGTGTGGGGCTCCCTCCGTGGACCCGGTGTGTCGCCGAGTGCCTGTTGTGGGCGAGAAGGGTGGCTTCCTCGCCGGGTCCGTCCGAGCTTGAGCTCTGCGGGGGGCAGCCGGAACGCTAGTGAAACTTTGCATCCCAGCCGCGGTGTTGCGGGGTTTGGAGCCCCGCACCTTGGGAAGGCCGTTCCAGGTCGTTCGGGGGATGGGCGGTTACCGGCCAAGGTCGCGGTCTCTCTTAGAAGCCCCCCTCAGTACATTTTAGGGATTTGACAGCCGATGCTTTCTAACTGTGAGAAGCAGAGGACAAGGAGAGGCGAGAAGCGGCCCCTGCGGCCATTTTGAGATCAGCACACACGAGGAGCACACGTACGGGAGGGCTCGTTCCCCGTGGGTTCGCGGGGTCCTTCCCGGCTCCTGTTGCTTCCGGATGCCCTGTGGGTTGGGCGAGGGCGGGGACTGTCTGTCTGCATGCACGGAGCGCTGCGTGGTTCTGACAGGCGTTAGATGAAGAAACAGACGGTCCTGAACGGACGGACGCCAGTCGTATCGCTGTTTGGGTTTTTGTGTGGTCGCGGTGGTTTGTGTATTTTCGGTTCTGTGCCGGGCTCCGTCGTAGCTTCTGGGACACGTCCGTGAGCGGCAGCTAGAGCTCAGCGGCTCTGCGCCGTCTTCCAGTCCCGTAGAGCTGCCAAGATGAGCAGTAAGCGCTGTACACGTAAAGTACATAGTCCGTTACGAGAGCAGGAAGGACACATGCTATGAAAAATAAAGTAAGGGGACCCATGATCGTGTGTGTGAGGGTGGGTGGGCGATTTTGTTGAAAATTTTATAAATGCTCAGAATTTTGCATCATATATATAGTAATTACAACACATAGTACCTATGTAGTATACATATTATATACGTGTGTGTGTGTGTACACCTACAGGTCCGTGGACTATGTATAAAAACACTTTATACTTAGCCACATAAAATAATCTTAATAAACTTAAAAACTCAGATATCTTACAAGTCATAATCTCTGATCATAATCCGATAAAATTAGTAATAAATAATAGTAAAAGACTCCAGTAATTTAAACTATTACACGGGGCATTAGAATCACTTTATTTCCTTTATTTCCTCAAAAAGGAAATAAAAATTAAAATGATATACAATAAGCAATTAAAATATGAACACTTCCTACCAGAAAACATGGGACCAAATGAAAGTTGTACTGAGGCAATACTATAGGCTTAAATGTCATTATAATTTAAGAAAAAAAATACATAAACTTATCATATATTTTAATTGGCAACAAAATGGTAGTAAGAGAAGCAATAAAAATATCATTGAAATTAATAAAATAGAGGGCCCCTGGGTGGCTCAGTGGGTTAAGCTGCTGCCTTTGGCTCAGGTCATGGTCTCAGGTCCTGGGATCGAGACCCGCATCAGCAGGGAGCCTGCTTCCTCCTCTCTGCCTGCCTCTCTGCCTACTTGTGATCTCTCTCTGTCAAATAAATAAATAAAATCTTTAAAAAAAAGAAGAAGAAGAAAGGAATCATCTATCTTATTGGTCTCTTCAAAGAACTAGCTTTAGGATTTATTTATATGAGTTCGGGGATTTTTCTATTTTATTAATTTCTTTTTTGTTTAAACATTTTATTTATTTATTTGACAGAGAGAGATCACAAGTAGGCAGAGAGGCAGGCAGAGAGAGGGGGAAGCAGACTCCCCTCGGAGCAGAGAACCCAACGCAGGGCTCAATCCCAGGACCCCGAGATAATGACCCGAGCTGAAGGCAGAGGCTTAACCCACTGAGCCACCCAGGTGCCCCTTCTTCTTTTTTTTAAAGTATGCTCTACACCCAGCATGGGACTTGAACTCACTACCCCGAGATCAGGAGTCACATGCTTCAGCAACTGAGCCAGCCAGGGGCCTCATATGTGTGTGAGTGTATTATTTTTTTACTTTTTATTTTTTAAATAAGATGTATGCCCAACGTGGGGCTCAGACTCCTGACTTTGAGATTAGGGCTCACATGCTTTGCCAGATGAGGCCAGCCAGGTGTCCTAGGTAATCCTCTTTTGACCTTGATTAAAAAAAAGAACAAAATTATACAAGGTAGAAATGAGAAAGAAGGTAATGATAGAGAAATAAATTCAAGTACTATAGTAAAATTCAAAAGCCACACATTTGAAAACCTAGGAGATGTGAATGACTTTATAATAAAACTGACTCAATAAGCAGAAAACACTAAGAAATGAATTGCCCTAGAAAAATTAAAGATTAAATATCCATTATAAAAAATTGCATGAAGACTTGACACACAAGTAAATCCTTTAAATCCTTTTTAATCTTTAAAAAACAATGGATGGGACACCTGGATGGGCTCAGTTGGTTAAGCCTCTGACTTTGGCTGAGGTCATGATCTCAGGGTCTTGAAGTGGAGCCCCAAGATGGGCTCCACACTCTGGGGAGTCTGCTTAAGATTCTCCCTCTGCCCTTCCCTCCCCTACTCTCTCTGAAATAAACAAATCTTCAACAAAAAGAACAATACATAATTAAATATTTTTTAGGGTAAAGACAAAGAATCTCCGTAAATCATTTTACGAAGCCAGCCTTAGAGTAACCTGATAAAGATAGTATAAAAAAATTCCCAAGTTCAAGTTAGCTTATGAATATGTATTTAAAAGAGAATCCAGTGCCACAGCAAAAGAGTAATTCAAGATGTTTTATTCAAGGGAATCAAACGATTGCAGTATTAGGAAATCTATAAGTATATTTAATTGGAATCAAGTTTTTTTTTTGAATCAACAGTTTAAAGGAGAAAAGCTGTATGTTGTCTAAGCTGCAGAGTCATTTGAAAAAATTAAAATGAAATGGAAAGAAACTGCAAATTGATAAACACTTTACGAAAAATCCAATGATAAGTAGTAGTGTAAACACTCAGATATCTCCTTGAAGGTCGAGAAAAGAAAGGCCATCTGGTGATGCCCGTTATTATTCAACATTATTTTGAAGACTTGCAAATGCAATAAGAGAGGTAAAGTAATCTATAAAATGTTGGACAATAAGAAATGGAGTTATTTCTTTTTGCTGTTTATATGGTTACATGCCTATAAAACCCAAAAGAATTCTGTTAAAAAACAGAATAAGGCCACTGGCTTTAAGAGAAATAAACAGACTAATAGCCTCTTTATTTTGTAGCAATAACCACCTAAATGTAAATGAGATAAATATTCCATTTGCAATACCAACAGATACTCTTAGATATAGTATTTATATATTTGCTTAGTATTTATTTAATAAAGGACTTATACATGCCAGGAATATATTTTAAAAAATCAATTTTATTGAGGTATAATTTACTTGTAGCAATATGCATACATTTTGTATCTAGAGTTTGATGAGTTTTGACAGATATATACACCTGCGTAACCACCACTGAATCAAGGTATAGAAATTTCCATCACCCTAGGAAATTTCTTCTTACTTCTTTGCAGTCTGTCCCTCCCTCCTTGAGGTACCTCTGATTCAATTTCTGTCACCCAAGATTAGTTTTGCCAGTGTTAGAACCTCATAGAAATGGAATCATAAATGTCCTTTTAAGTATTTGACTTCTTTGGTGCAGAAGCCACTTTGACTCAGTGTTTTTGAGATTCAGTCACATGGTTGGACTTACATTGTTCTTTTTAAGTGCTAGGTGCTCTTCCTGGAATGGACATACTGTAATTCATTTATTGTTTGGGTTTGTTCCCATTTTGGCTATTGCCAATAAAGCTTCTGTGAACATTTACGTACAAGTTGTTCTGTGTGCAAGTTTTCATTTCTCTGGAGTAAATGTCTAGAAGTGTAAATGTTGAGTCATGTGGTAAATACAAATTTAACTTTATAAGAAACTGCCGAGCTGGTTTCCAAAGTGATCATACCATTTTACACTCCCACCAGCAATGGACGCAAATGTCAGTTGTCGCACATCCTCTTTAGCACTTGGAATTGTCAGTCTGTTCAATATTAGCTCTTCTGGCAGGTGTATTGTGCTATCTGACTGTACTTTTATTTTGCATTTTTCAGCTGGCTTATGATATTGGCTGTCTTTTCCTGGGCTTGTTTGCCATTTGCCTATCTTTGTCAATGAAGTCTTTGGTCCATCTAAAAAAAATTGGGTTGTCTTACTGTATTTCAAAGATTCTTTGTATACTCTGTCCTTTGTCAGATATGTGAATTGTAAGTATGTTCTTTGCATTAGTTGTATCCATCAGGAGACAGCCGTGGAGGTAGAGTTAGGAGTTCAGGAAATTTCCTGGGGGATAGGGAACATAATGCCTGTGCAAGGTAAAAAGCCGAGGAGGCGTTGTTAGGTGGAGAAAGCCTATCAAAGGGATGCTGATCTGATCCCTGTGATATAGGAGGTGTGAGCTAGGGAGATCTCACAGAGTCCTGGGCAACACAAAAGGGAGCTTGGGAGCAGAGGGCAAAGAGGAGGCTTTTGTGCACAGGGCCAGACTTTGGTAGCCCGGCTGTGCTCAGTTACTGGCTGCGCGATGCCCTAGAGGAGTGTGACCTTGGTTAGAAGTCCGAGACAGTTGCTGTAGGTGCTGCTGGAGGCCGACAGCTGTACTCCTTTGTCAAGAATCAGATATCTTTCAAGGTCCTTTCAAGTGTGTGATTCATTTTTTTCCCCTAAAATAGCTATCCTTTTCCTTTTTTTTTTTTAATGAACTGTAAATAATAATGACATCTCCTGCATAAATTTTGGTGTCGTGATGTGAACTTACTCAAAGTATTTAGCAAACTTATCTTGCAGCTCCGTTATCTCTTACATAAATACTCCATGATGAGGTTAACCTTTAGGATTCACTCTATCCCTTTCCTGTTTTCTGCTTATCATTCATCCTTGTCTTTTCTTTCAAAGCCTTCAACAATTCTTTTTTATGTCCTTCTATTCCCCATTTCTTGCTAAGTTTCATTCTTTATCTCAGTCTTCCACACTTTATTTGTGCCTTTGCAAACTGCTATTTTGTAGTTAGTGTAATAAACTCTAAGAGGGCACTGATCTTTTCTAGGTTTCTGTTCTGAGTTTCTGGCATACTGGCATACAGCCAGCCAGCAGAACTCCTAATTTCCATATGCCTAGTGGAGTAGTTTTCCACTTTTCCTTGTCCTTCCTAAACTTTCACACATTCTACGATTCTCAGTGCAATTCAGTGATTAAGTCCTTGGGTGCAGTCTTTTTTTTTTTTTTTTTTTTAAATAAACTCCATGCCTAGCATGGTGCCTGACATGGGGCTTGAACCCATGACCCTGAAATCAAGACCTGAGCTAAGATCCAGAGTTAGATGCTTAACCCACTGAGTCGCACAGCCATCCCTGGGTGCCGTCTTTTTATTGCTTATGTCAGGTTTGCTCCAAGGGCATATAAATTGTAATATGATATATAATAGTAATATGAAAAATAAAATTATTGGTGGTGAAAATGAAAGGAAAGCATTCTTCAATATATGGCTTTTAGAGAGAGCCTTAGAATAAGGTGAGTAGGTAGCAGGTAGATCCTAGGCAGAGTTGCCTTCTTCACGTTCTGGTATTGTGTCTATAGGAGACTCCAGTTATAATATAGCTGTCAAAGCTAATAGGAAAATTATTAGTCCAATACAAAATGTTTGTTGATGATGTGGAACTGTCAGACAGGAAGCCCGACTGATGGTCCAAAGGGCCTATTGACGGACAGCTGGGTCTAACAGTGTTTAAGCATGTTCAGGTCAGTCTTATCTTAAAAAAAATCTTTTCTCAACCTCACACTGTCATCTAGCTATGGCTCTATACTTCTCTGTCCCTTTACAACTGAATTTCCTGAGTCCGTGTCTCCACCGCTGTACCTTTCACTTCTGAACCCACTGCCATCTGGTTTCCAACCCCACTATAGCGTTTAAAACAGGAGAGGGGGTGGCAGCAACTTGCACAATATTTTTACTGGTGACTCAAACCTCTGCTTCCAGCCCAGCTCTTGTCTGCATGTTAGACTCGTGTCTCTAACTGCCTACAGGAGGAGAGCGCCACTTGAACATACCATATGGATTTCAGTGCATTACATCTCTTTTTTCTTTTCTTCCTCCTCTTCTGTTTTCTGCTGTTTGATGTTCCCACTGCGGCAGGCACCTGGGAGCTGTCAGAAAGGCGGAGTCCTGGTCCCATCCCAGATGGGGTGGGTCAGGGTCTGTGTCCTCAAGTGATTCATCTGCTGAGTCAAGTTTGAGAGGCTTTGCAGCTCACGGAATGGCCACCGCATCCGCTAACTCACCATGTCGTAAATTTGTGCCCATTTTCCTTCATCTCCACTTCCACTTCCCTGGTTCAGGCTACGATCCATCCTACCTGGACGTTCTGACAGCTCCCTAACTGGCCCCACTGCCTGGTGTCCTACCCCTCTTTCAATCCCTTCTCCTTAGTCAGGGCATTATTCCCAAGGCAAAATCTGATAGGGCGATCCCTTGCGTAATTCCCTAGGGTACCTTCCGATGGCTCCCCAGAGACACTCCAAATGCCTTTATGTGCTTAGTTCCTGCTTATGTCCTGGCCTCGTTTCTTGCCACTCTTCACTTGTACACATCTGTTTTCAGGCCTTTCCTAGATAACTTTTCATCTGCCTAGAACTGTAGTCCTCACCTCCATCAAAGCCCACTTATATTAGATGTCACTTCCACTTGGAATTTTTTTCTGGTTAGTTGTCCTTCTTACGTTATGTTCTGGTATTTACTGCCTTATATTATAAATGCCTAATTATCTGCCTTCCCTACTAGACTGATAAGCTCTTTGAGACAGGGACTGTGTGTCCTAGTTAACTGTTTTATCCTTTTTGCCTAGTATAATCCTCAATAAATATTTATTAAATAAATGAATGAATTTCATTAAAAATGCTTCAAACACTATATTCTAAGCAGTTCCGTGTTCCAGTTAGAATTATGTAGTAATAAACCGTGTCTATAAATCCAGATTAAATAAGAATTAACTAAGATTAGGTTGTTACAGGGGAACATGGCTGAGGAAGATACAGAAAGTTATAATAAAAATCACATCTCATGGATTTGTAAGAACGTTCAGGTTTTATAACCATGTTTTTATATTTATTCTAAAGTCTATATATTTAACTGATTTTGGCAAGCACAGTGAACCTTATGTTTCTTGGTCTTGCCAATGTTGTGTTTCTAGTTTTAACTCACCTCTTGGTTTTGAGATCTTCAGGTTCTCCAGGGATGACTTACGAGTGATCTCTCTCCTGACTCCATGTATATCTGATGTCAACATTGTCATCCCTGTGTCCTTTTTAGTTGTATTTGACTGATATTTAATTACACGTCCTGTTACTTTTAACTTTTGGATCACTTTATTGTAAGTCTCCCCCTGAACAGATCTGTATTATATGTGTATATATGCTCACACACATCGACACATATCCTGTGTGTGTGTGTGTGTGTGTGTGTGTGTGTGTATTTTGGTATGCTCTGAGAGACACATGTCCTATATATGTATGTATATGTGTTGTGATATGATCTGAGTTTTAACAGGGATATTTAGTCCATAAACATTCGTTACACTTTGGCCGTGTAGTTGAAGTATAAGCCTATGGAGGAGATCTTTTTTCTCTCCTTTCATGAGAGACAGGGTAGAGGGTAACGGGGTTCAGAGGATTAGGGAACAATGCCTTGGAAACAGTAGGATCGAGGAGCTCCCATAGACTGTCAAACAGCTTCTGATTTTAAAGAGAAGTGGCAGAGGTCAGCAGGGTGGTGGTGATGTAGCAGAGACCTCTGGCTTCAAGGGGTGTTAGTGCATTCCTGCTTTGTTAGCAAGAGGTCAAAACAACCAGGTCTGACCTTTTGGGATCCTCATAAACATCCCTGAGGATTTTTAGGCATAGAAATATCGAGAAGGTTCCTCAGGGAAAGATTGGAAGTGACTCCAGTCAGGTTTGGTTATTAATAATTGTTTTCTCCCCACTGTGTCACACATTAAATGCAGCAATTACTGAGGCAGCTGGAGTGGTCGGCACAGAGATGAACTGGGGTTCACCTTCTTGCCTTCTTCCCACTTTGGTCTTCTCTTCCTCTCTTGCGGTTTTCTCCTTCTTTGGGATGGGCCGAGTTGAAGCCGGCATCATGCTTCCTGTGTTCCTTTAGATCCAGCTACTGGCGAGTGAGGTCACATGCATGGCATTATACCTCAGTGACACCTCACCTGCGGGGGCCACTTGGCCTATCTGGTCCATGGAGTCATACTCCCTCGGGGTGATCTCTTGTGCAGGTTCCCCCTGTATATACCTGGGGAGTGAATAGTTATGAAAGGCCTGCCTCTGTTCAATAAGTTTGCCTAGAGGATTCTCACTTTCCATCCCCTTTGATGGGATGACATTCGAGACTGTCCCCATAGGAAATATGATAAGACATGGCTAATACTCGCCATTACCTGCTTTTTCTCCCATTTCTGTTACCCATAATACTATACTTCCTAAAGTATTGGCACACAGGTGGGGGCCAAACATAACTAGTAACTAGTAAGTAATAACTAGTAAGAAGCAGTGATGCTCTTCACTCCGCAGCCTCAGCTGTTGTAGCTCCTGCCTGGTGCAGCAGTCCTTAGTGCTGATGGATCAAAGTGGTGGAGGCACATGGTGGGGCCAGCCTGGGTCTCTGAGTTACCACTTGGCGGGAGACTCCCTGGAGAATGGATGGACCCATAGTAGACCCTGTATATAGGAGAAACAAACTTTAATTTCTTAAAATACTAAGATTTAGGGGTCACTGTATTATCTAGTAGAGCCCTACAAATACAATACTATATGTGCTCTGTCTCATCTCTCTGGATGTTTTCCAATACACTCCCATGGTTTCAGCATCCCCTAGGTGTTTCAGCTTGCCCTCTCCTCTTTAGTATGTCTGTACCAGACCTTTAGACTGCTTTACACTTGCCCACTGAACTTAAACAACTGGACATCTGCAGCCAGAGGTACCACAGGAACCTCTTACATAGTATGTCTAAAACTAAACTCATTGTCTTTCTGCATTAAACCTGGTCTTCCTCCTCTGTTCTCAGTATCAGACAGTGATGGCACTCTTCCCTCTGTTCTTATGGGCCACGTAGTATAGAAGTTTGAGTATGAGTCTGAATGGATAAACAGATGGTGGTATATCTATGCAATGGAATATTATTCAGCCATAAAAGAATGAAATTTGGATACATACTACAGCCTGGATGAACCCCAGGAACATGCTTAGTGAAAGAAACCAGTCACAAAAAACTACATATTTTGTGATTCCATTACATGAAGTGTCCAGAGCAAGCAAGTCTATAGAGACAGGAAATATATTAATGTTTATCTGGGGCTGAGAGGAAGGTGAAGTGGAGAGTAACTGCTAATGGGTACAAGGTTTCTTTGGGAATAATAAAAACATTCTGGAATTAGATAATGTTGATAATCATACAATTTTGTGTATATGCTAAATGTAACTGAATTGTACATTTAATTTTTTAAAAAAGATTTTATTTATTTATTTGAGAGAGAGAGAAAGTGGTGAGGAGGGGCAGAGGGGAGTGGGGAAGGGAGAAGCAGACTCTTTGCAGAGCAGGGGGTCTGACGCAAGGGTCGATCCCAGCACACTGGGATCATGACCTGAGCTGAAGGCACTCAGGTGCCCCAAATTGTATACTTTAAAAGGTGAATTTTATGCCATGAAAATTATATTTCTTTCTTCTTTTTTAAAATATTTTTTAATTTTTTTATAAACATATAATGTATTATTAGCCCCAGGGGTACAGGTCTGTGAATCGCCAGGTTTACACACTTCACAGCACTCACCATAGCACATACCCTCCCCAATGTCTATAACCCAGTCTATAACTCCCCCCATCAACCCTCAGTTTGTTTTGTGAGATTAAGTCTCTTATGGTTTGTCTCCTTCCCGATCCCATCTTGTTTCATTTAGAGAATTATATTTCAATTAAAAAGATTACTAGTAGAGAAGAATGAAATTAAAACAATAATAGATTATACTTTAAAATAAAACAGAAGATTGAAGGTCAGTTTTTAAAAAATTTTTAAATTTTTTATTTTTTATAAACATATAATATATTTTTATCCCCAGGGGTACAGGTCTGTGATTCACCCGGTTTACACACTTCACAGCACTTACCAAAGCACATACCCTCCCCATTGTCCATAACCCCACCCCCCTTTTCCCAACCCCCCTCCCCCCAGCAACCCTCAGTTTGTTTTGTGAGATTAAGAGTCACTTATGATTTATCTCCTTGCCAATCCCATCTTGTTTCATTGATTCTTCTCCTATCCCCTTAAGCCCCCATGTTGCATCACCACTTCCTCATATCAGGGAGATCATATGATAGTTGTCTTTCTTCGCTTGACTTATTTCGCTAAGCATGATACACTCTAGTTCCATCCATGTTGTCGCAAATGGCAAGATTTCATTTCTTTTGATGGCTGCATAGTATTCCATTGTGTATATATACCACATCTTCTTGATCCATTCATCTGTTGATGGACATCTAGGTTCTTTCCATAGTTTGGCTATTGTGGGCATTGCTGCTATAAACATTCAGGTGCACGTGCCCCTTCGGATTACTACGTTTGTATCTTTAGGGTAAATACCCAGTAGTGCTATTGCTGGGTCATAGGGTAGTTCTATTTTCAACTTTTTGAGGAACCTCCAAGTTGTTTTCCAGAGAGGTTGCACCAGCTTGCATTCCCACCAACAGTGTAGGAGGGTTCCCCTTTCTCCGCATCCTTGTCCGCATCTGAAATTTCCTGACTTGTTAATTTTAGCCATTCTGACTGGTGTGAGGTGATATCTCATTGTGGTTTTGATTTGTATTTCCCTGATGCCGAGTGATATGGAGCACTTTTTCATGTGTCTGTTGGCCATCTGGATGTCTTCTTTGCAGAAATGTCTGTTCATGTCCTCTGCCTATTTCTTGATTGGATTATTGTTCTTTGGGTATTGAGTTTGCTAAGTTCTTTATAGATTTTGGACACTAGCCCTTTATCTGATATGTCGTTTGCAAATATCTTCTCCTATTCTGTCAGTTGTCTTTTGGTTTTGTTGACTGTTTCCTTTGCTGTGCAAAAGCTTTGATCTTGATAAAATCCCAATAGTTCATTTTTGCCCTTGCTTCCCTTGCCTTTGGCGATGTTCCTAGGAAGATGTTGCTGCGGTTGAGGTCGAAGAGGTTGCTGCCTGTGTTCTCCTCAAGGATTTTGATGGAGTCCTTTCTCACATTGAGGTCCTTCATCCATTTTGAGTCTATTTTCATGTGTGGTGTAAGGAAATGGTCCAATTTAATTTTTCTGCATGTGGCTGTCCAATTTTCCCAACACCATTTATTGAAGAGGCTTTTTTCCATTGGACATTCTTTCCTGCTTGGTGAAGATTAGTTGACCGTAGAGTTGAGGGTCTATTTCTGGGCTCTCTATTCTGTTCCATTGATCTATGTGTCTGTTTTTGTGCCAGTACCATGCTGTCTTGATGATGACAGCTTTGTAATAGAGCTTGAAGTCTGGAATTGTGATGCCACCAACTTTGGCTTTCTTTTTCAATATCCCTTTGGCTATTCGAAGTCTTTTCTGGTTCCATATAAATTTTAGAATTATTTGTTCCATTTCTTTGAAAAAGATGGATGGTACTTTGATAGGAATTATATTAAATGTGTAGATTGCTTTAGGTAGCATAGACATTTTCACAATATTTATTCTTCCAATCCAGGAGCATGGAACATTTTTCCATTTCTTTGTGTCTTCCTCAATTTCTTTCATGAGTACTTTATAGTTTTCTGAGTATAGATTCTGTGCCTCTTTGGTTAGGTTTATTCTTAGGTATCTTATGGTTTGGGGTGCAATTGTAAATGGGTTTGACTCCTTAATTTCTCTTTCTTCTGTCTTGTTGTTGGTGTAGAGAAATGCAACTGATTTCTGTGCATTGATTTTATATCCTGACACTTGACTGAATTCCTGTACAAGTTCTAGCAGTTTTGGAGTGGAGTCTTTTGGGTTTTCCACATATAGTATCATATCATCTGCGAAGAGTGATAGTTTGACTTCTTCTTTGCCGATTTGGATGCCTTTAATTTCCTTTTGTTGTCTGATTGCTGAGGCTAGGACTTCTAGTACTATGTTGAATAGCAGTGGTGATAATGGACATCCCTGCCGTGTTCCTGACCTTAGCGGAAAAGCTTTCAGTTTTTCTCCATTGAGAATGATATTTGCGTTGGGTTTTTTTTTTTTTTTTTTATAAATGGCTTTGATAATTTTGAGGTATGTGCCCTCTATCCCTACACTTTGAAGAGTTTTGATCAGGAAGGGATGCTGTACTTTGCCAAATGCTTTTTCAGCATCTATTGAGAGTATCATATGGTTCTTGTTCTTTCTTTTATTGATGTGTTGTATCACATTGACTGATTTGCGGATGTTGAACCAACCTTGCAGCCCTGGAATAAATCCCACTTGGTCGTGGTGAATAATCCTTTTAATGTACTGTTGAATCCTATTGGCTAGTATTTTGGTGAGAATTTTCGCATCTGTGTTCATCAAGGATATTGATCTATAGCTCTCTTTTTTGATTGGATCCTTGTCTGGTTTTGGGATCAAAGTGATGCTGGCCTCATAAAATGAGTTTGGAAGTTTTCCTTCCATTTCTATTTTTTGGAACAGTTTCAGGAGAATAGGAATTAGTTCTTCTTTAAATGTTTGGTAGAATTCCCCCCAGGAAGCTGTCTGGCCCTGGGCTTTTGTTTGTTTGGAGATTTTTAATGACTGTTTCAATCTCCTTACTGGTTATGGGTCTGTTCAGGCTTTCTATTTCTTCCTGGTTCAGTTGTGGTAATTTATATGTTTCTAGGAATGCATCCATTTCTTCCAGATTGTTAAATTTGTTGGCGTAGAGTTGCTCATAGTATGTTCTTATAATTGTTTGTATTTCTTTGGTGTTAGTTGTGATCTCTCCTCTTTCATTCATGATTTTATTTATTTGGGTCCTCTCTCTTTTCTTCTTGATAAGTCTGGCCAGGGGTTTATCAATTTTATTAATTCTTTCAAAGAACCAGCTCCCAGTTTCGTTGATTTGTTCTATTGTTTTTTTGGTTTCTGTTTCATTGTTTTCTGCTCTGATCTTTATGATTTCTCTTCTCCTGCTGGGTTTAGGGTTTCTTTCTTGTTCTTTCTCCAGCTCCTTTAGGTGTAGGGTTAGGTTGTGTACCTGAGACCTTTTTTGTTTCTTGACAAAGGCTTGTACCGCTATATATTTTCCTCTCAGGACTGCCTTTGTTGTGTCCCACAGATTTTGAACTTTGTGTTTTCATTATCATTTGTTTCCATGATTTTTTTCAATTCTTCTTTAATTTCCCGGTTGACCCATTCATTCTTTAGAAGGATGCTGTTTAGTCTCCATGTATTTGGGTTCTTTCCAAACTTCCTCTTGTGGTTGAGTTCTAGCTTCAGAGCATTGTGGTCTGAAAATATGCAGGAAATGATCCCAATCTTTTGATACTGGTTGAGTCCTGATTTAGGACCAAGGATGTGATCTATTCTGGAGAATGTTCCATGTGCACTAGAGAAGAATGTGTATTCTGTTGCTTTGTGATGAAATGTTCTGAATATATCTGTGATGTCCATCTGGTCCAGTGTGTCATTTAAGGCATTTATTTCCTTGTTGATCTTTTGCTTGGATGATCTGTCCATTTCAGTGAGGGGAGTGTTTAAGTGATGTGTTTCTTTGATTTTTGTTATTAATTGGTTTATATAGTTGGCTGCTCCCACATTGGGGACATAATTTAAAATTGTTAGATCTTGTTGGACAGACCCTTTGAGTATGATATAGTGTCCTTCCTCATCTCTTATTATAGTCTTTGGCTTAAAATCTAATTGATCTGATATAAGGATTGCCACTCCTGCTTTCTTCTGATGTCCATTAGCATGGTAAATTATTTTCCACCCTCTCACTTTAAATCTGGAGGTGTCTTCGGGCTTAAAATGTGTTTCTTGTAGGCAACATATAGATGGTTTTTTTTTTAAATCCATTCTGATACCCTGTGTCTTTTGATTGGGGCATTTAGCCCATTAACATTCAGGGTAACTATTGAGAGATATGAATTTAGTGCCATTCTATTGCCTGTAAGGTGACTGTTACTGTATATTGTCTCTGTTCCTTTCTGATCTACCACTTGTAGGCTCTCTCTTTGCTTAGAGGACCCCTTTCAATATTTCCTGTAGAGCTGGTTTGGTGTTTGCAAATTCTTTCAGTTTTTGTTTGTCCTGGAAGCTTTTAATCTCTCCTTCTATTTTCAATGATAGCCTAGCTGGATATAGTATTCTTGGCTGCATGTTTTTCTCATTTAGTGCTCTGAAAATATCATGCCAGCTCTTTCTGGCCTGCCAGGTCTCTGTGGATAAGTCTGCTGCCAATCCAATATTTTTACCATTGTATGTTACAGACTTCTTTTCCCGGGCTGCTTTCAGGATTTTCTCTTTGTCACTAAGACTTGTAAATTTTACTATTAGGTGACGGGGTGTGGGCCTATTCTTATTGATTTTGAGGGGTGTTCTCTGAACCTCCTGAATTTTGATGCTTGTTCCCTTTGCCATATTGGGGGAATTCTCCCTAATTATTCTGCTCTCTTCTCTCTCTCTTCTTCTTCTGGAATCCCAATTATTCTAATGTTGTTCCATCTTATGGTGTCACTTATCTCTCAAATTCTCCCCTCCTGGTCCAGTAGCTGTTTGTCCCTCTTTTGCTCAGCTTCTTTATTCTCTGTCATTTGGTCTTCTATATCGCTCATTCTTCTGCCTCATTTATCCTAGCAGTGAGAGCCTCCATTTTTGATTGCACCTCATTAATAGCTTTTTTGATTTCAACTTGGTTAGATTTTAGTTTTTTTATTTCTCCAGAAAGGGCTTTTATATCTCCTGAGAGGGTTTCTCTAATATCATCCATGCCTTTTTCGAGCCTGGCTAGAACCTTGAGAATTGTCATTCTGAACTCTAGATCTGACATATTGCCAATGTCTGTATTGATTAGGTCCCTAGCCTTCGGTACTGCCTCTTGTTCCTTTTTTTTGTGGTGAATTTTCCTGCCTTGTCATTTTGTCCAGATAAGAGTATATGAAGGAGCAAGTAAAATACTAAAAGGGTGGCAACAACCTCAGGAAAATATGCTTTAACAAATCAGAAGAGATCCCAAATCGTGAGGGGGGAGAAAGGGGATAAAAAGAGGTTCAGAAAGAAAAAAAGAAAAAAAAAAAAAAGGAAAGAATGAAAAGAATTAAAAAAAAGAAAACGAATAAAGAAAAGTATAAAAAAGAAAAAAAATATATATTAGATAAACTAGTTAAAAAACATTAAAAAAGACAAGGGTAAAACTTAATAAAATTTTTTAGCAGAAGAAGAGAAAAAAAATGAAAAAAATTTAAATTAACTCCAAGACTAAAGAATCATAGGGAGAAAGCCATGAGTTCCGTGCTTTGCTTTCTCCTCCTCTGGAATTCTGCGGCTCTCCTTGGTATTGAAACTGCACTCCTTGGTAGGTGAACTTGGTCGTGGCTGGATTTCTTGTTGATCTCCTGGGGGAGGGGCCTGTTGTAGTGATTCTCAAGTGTCTAATCCGCTCAGGTTTGCTTTCAGGAGCTTTTGTTCCCTGAGCGCTTTCCGTAGAGTTCCCGAGAACGGGAATACAAATGGTGGCCTCCTGGTCTCTGGCCCAGAGGAGCCGAGAGCCCAGGGCCCCACTCCTCAGTGCGCCCTCAGAGAACAGCGCCCAGTAACTCCCGTCTGCCTGACCTCCGGCTGTGCTCCGAGCTCACCGAGTCTGTGACTGGTTCAAGGTAACACAGAGCTGTGAGCTTACAGTCGGCTCTGTCTCTGTAGCTGGCTTCCCCGTTCCAATACCTGTAAGCTCTGTGACACTCAGACACCCCCAATCCTTCTGTGACCCTGCGGGACCTGAGGCCATGCTGACCCCGCGTGGGCTTCACCCCGGTTTAGCCTCTGGAGCAATGTCCCTCAGCGGAGCAGACTTTTAAAAGTCCTGATTTTGTGATCCGTTGCTCTGCCGGGTGGCGGGAGCCGGCCCCTTCCCCCATGGTCTATCTTCCCGTTGCTTTGGATTCACTTCTCCACCAGTCCTACCTTTCAGAAAGCGGTTGTTTTTCTGTTTCTAGAATTGCTGTTCTTCTTCTCTTTGATCTGCCGATGGATTTGTAGGTGTTTGCAATCTTTAGATAAGCTATCTAGCTGATCTCCTGCCAGCTGAAGTAGTCTCAGCCTGCTACTTCTCCACTATCTTGACTCAATCCCGAAGGTCAGTTTTTAAAAAAAAAACATTTTATTTATTTATTTGACAGAGAGAGACACGGCAAGAGAGGGAACACAAGCAGGGAGAGTGGGAGAGGGAGAAGCAGGCTTCCTGCTGAGCAGGGATCCCAATGTGGGGCTCAATCCCAGGACTCCAGGATCATGACCCAAGCCAAAGGCAGACGCTCAAGGACTGAGCCACCCAGGTGCCCCCGAGGGTCAGTTTAGAAGATAGTCTTTCATTGCACACATTTCACTGAAAGAATAAAACACACATCAGTGTTTAGAAAGCACGATGTCTCCAATAATGATATAACATTAGTGTTTATACCTTGAGGCAAAATTCAGCAGTGTAATTTATACTAAACAATATCACTTCAAGATGGCTAGTAGAATGAAAATGGAGGCAGGGAAAAAGTTTTAAAAATGTGTTAGGTTGGGGCACCTGGGTGGCTCAGTGGGCTAAAGCCTCTGCCTTCAACCTTGGGTCATGAACTCAGGGTTCTGGGATCGAGCCCTGCATTGGGCTCTTTGCTCAGCAGGGACCCCCCCTCTCTGCCTGCCTCCCTGCCTACATGTGATCTCTCTCTGTCAAATAAATAAAAAATGTATTAAGTTGAAGCATATGCAAGTATAAGATTACAGACTACATCATACAAATTATGAAATCAGAAATGTTTGTGGTATGTCAGTTAAAGTTATATTCACTTGTACAGTTATTTATCATCTACTTAAGGTCTAGTTGGTTAAAAAAAGTGTGGGTTCTGGTGTTATGGTGCCTGGGGTCAGTAAAGTTCAGCTCTTACAATTTTTAACTCTATAACCTTGGACTTCACACTCTCATGCTTCATTTTCCTCATCCATAAAATTGTAAAATGTACCATTATGAGGTACCACTAAAAAACAAATGCTGTGATCCAAATCACAGTGAGATACCACAAAATACCCACTTGATGACTATAATCAAAAAGTTACTGAGAGACTTCAGTTTTGGGGCTGGCACATAAGGGACTTAGAAGTTGTCACTTCGCCCTAATGACAATTAAAATGCTGAACAAATATAAAAATCAGCAACTCTTAGATCCATGAGAGAAGTGAGGTCACAGAGCAAACTTCTGTCCCCAAAATTGCAGAGACAGATAAGCAGATAACAGAGAATCCCAGTTTACTAGAGCACAAACCTGAAAGCAGAAACCTCTGTGGGCAACAGTGTCAGGGTAGAAAAACCTGGACTGTAACTGACAAATTTCTGAAAGCCCAATGTGAATAAATCTAAGAGTTAAAAATTCTAGGGAGACCCCCAGTTAGAAGTGAGTAAGATGGCTTTCAGTAGGTGCATGGGTTAATAAATCCTGGTACATCCAGGCAATGGAATATTAGTCAGCACTCAAAAAGAATGAGGTATCAAGGCATGAAATGATATGGAGGAAACTTAAATGCATATTACTAAGTGAAAAAGCCAGTGTGAAAAGGCTATGTATTATATGTTTCCAACTATAATGACATTCAGGAAATGGCAAAATTTTGGAGATAGTAAAAAGATCAGTGGCTGTCAGGGTTTAGTGGAGAAAGACTAGGTGGTGTACAGAGAATTTTGGGGGCCATGAAACTACTTGCATGATATTTTATCATGGTAACTATGTATCATAAATTTGTTTAAACCACAGAATGTATAACACCAAGAATGAATCCTAATGTAAACTATGGACTGTAGGCGATGATGATGTATCCATGTAGGTTCATCAGTTGTAAAAATGGACCACTACAAGGCCAGAATTACCTTGATACCAGAACCAGATAGACACCGCTGAAAAAAGAGAACTACAGACCAATATCCCTGGTGAACATAGAAACAAAAATCGTCAACAAAATATCAGTAGACCGAATTCAACAATACATTAAAATAATCATTCACCACAACCAAATGGGTTTTATTTCTGGGTTACGGATGGTTCAGTATTTGCAAACCAATCAATGTGATACATCACATCAATAAGAGAAAAAAATAAGAATAATATGATCATTTCAATAGACACAGAAAAAGCATTTGACAAAGTACAACATCCATTCATGATAAAAACCCTCAACAAAGTAGATTTAGAGAGAACATATCTCAACATAATACAGGCCATTTACGAAAAGCCCACAGCTAACATCATCTTTAGTGGGGAAAAACTGAGAACTTTTCCCTTGAGTTCAGGAACAAGATAAGGATGTTCAGTCTCACCACTTTTATTCAACATAGTACTGGAAGTCCTAAAAAACAACCCTAAAATTTGTATGGATTCACAGAGGACACTGAATAGCCAAAGCAATCCTGAAAAAGAAAAGCAATGCTGGAGGCATCACAATTCTGGACTTCAAGTTATATTACAAAGCTGTAGTAATCAAAACAGCTAGCACAAAAATAGGTGCTAGCACAAAATTGGTACTAGCACAAAAATAGACACATGAATCAATAGAAACCCAGAAAATAAACCCACAATTATATGGACAATCGATCTACAACAAAACAGGAAAGGTTATCTATTGGAAAAAAGACACTCCCTTCAACAAATAGTGTTGGGAAGACTGGACAGCCACTTGCCAAAGAATGAAACTGGACCACTTTCTTACACCATACACAAAAATAAACTGAAAATGGAGGAAAGAACTACGTGTGAGACCTGAAACCATACAAGTCTCTGATGAGAACGTAGGCAGTAACTTCTTCGACATCAGCCATAGCAACATTTTTCTAGCTGTGTCTCCGGAGGCAAGGGAAACAAAAGCAAAAATAAACCATTGGGACTACACTGAAATTAAAAGCTTCTCACAGTGAGGGAAAGAACAAAACTAGAAGGTAACCCACTGAATGGGAGAAGATATTTGCAAATGACATCTGATAAAGGATTCGTACCCAAAACATGTAAAGAATTATCCAAATCAATACCCCAAAACCAAATAATCCAATCCAATAAAAAATGTGCAGAAGACATGATGAGACATTTTTCATATAGATGGCCAACAGACATGTGAAAGATGCTTGGTATCACTCATCGTCAGGGTACTGTGAATCAAAACTCTAATGAGATATCACCCCGCACCTGTCAGAATGGCTAAACTCAACAACACCAGAAACAACAGGTGTTGCTGAGGATGTGGAGAAAAAGGATTCCCCTTGCACCATTGGTGACAATGCAAATGATGCAGCCACTCTAGAAAACAGTATGGAGGTTCCTTAACAAGTTAAAAACAGAAGTACCTTATGGATCCAGCAATCACACTAATGGGTATTTACCCCAAGAATCGAAGATCACTAATTCAAAGGGATACATGCATCCCTATGTTCATATCAGCATTATTTACAATAGCCAAGATAGGGAAGCAGCCCAAGTGTCCATCAATCGATGAACAGATAAAGAAGATGTAGTGTATATATGTACAGTAGAATATTAGCCATAAAGAAGAATGAAATCTTGCTATTTGCAATGACACGGTTGGAGCTAGAGACTATAATACTAGGCAAAACAAGTTAGTTAAAGAAAGACAAATACCACATGATCTAAGTCCTATGTGGAATTTAAGAAACAAAACAAGCAAAGGGAAAAAATGAGAGAGAGAGAGAGAGAGAGAGAAATCAAGAAACAGACTCTATAGAGAACAAATTGTTCGTTACCAGAGGGGAGAGGGTTGGGGGGATGGGCTAAATAGGTGTTGGGGATCAAGGGGCGCACTTGTGATGAGCACTGGGTGATGTACGGAATTGTTAAATCACTATATTGTACTGTGCACCTGAAACTAATATAACACTGTATGTTACCTGGAATTAAAATTAAAACTTAAACTATAAAGAGAATGGACCACTGTAATTCAGGATGTTGATTGTGAAGGAGGTAGAGGCTGACAGGAGTTATAGTTGAAACCAGTGTACCTTCTGCTCAATTTTGTTGTGAACCTTAAACTACACTAAAAATAAAATATTGTTTAAAACAACCTGAGCATCTTCTTAAAAATATTTAATTTTTTTAAGAGAATGGGAAGGGAGCAAAAAAGAGGTAAAAAGTTTTCACCTTCATATGACCCTGCACTTCAACTTTTGCTGGCCATTGTAAAAATATGCACAACAGAAGATTATGGCAAACGTTTTGCCAGAGAAGATACACAAATGAAAAAATGCTCAACATCACTAGTCATTATGGAAATGCAAATAAAAATAAAAAATAGGTACCACCTTATTTAAAATGGCTAATATTTAAAACACCTACTATACCAGGGTGCCTGGGTGGCTCAGTGGATTAAGCTGCTGCCTTCGGCTCAGGTCATGAACTCGGGGTCCTGAGATCAAGCCCCGCATCAGGCTCTCTGCTAAGTAGGGAGCCTGCTTCCCCCTCTGCCTGCCTCTCTGCCTACTTGTGATCTCTCTCTCTGTCAAATAAAATAAATAAAATCTATGAAAAAGAAAAAAAAAACACCTACTATACCAAATGCTGATGAGACTGTGAAGAACTGGAAGTCTTGAAAGCTCCTAAATGATGTGAAGTGCTATAAACTTTTATGGCCACTTAGTAAAACATTTTGGCAGCTTTTAAAAAAGTGTCATATAACCCAGCCATTTCACTCAAAGATAATTCTGCAAGAGAAAGTAATGTCCATACAAAGACTTATACATGAATGTTCATAGCAGGGTTTTTTAAAAATAGCCAAATTGTAGTTTATCCATCCCATGGTTACCACTACTTAGCAATAAAAAGGAATGACCTTTGATACATGCAACAACATAGATAAATTTCAAAATAATTATGCTGAGTGAAAGGAGCCATATAAAAAAGAATATATACCCTATGAGTCCATTTATATAGAATTCTAGAAAATGAAAGCTAACCAAAGGGACAGCAAGCAGATCAGTGGTAGCCTGGAAATCAGCAGGTTGGAGAAGCAAGTAGCGTGGGAGGAAAGGATTATAGAGATGTTTGGAGAAATTTGGGGGTGATGATATGTTCATTATTTTGATTGTGATGACTTCATGAGCATAAAAATATGTCAAAGTTTACCAAACTGTATGTATATATATATATATATATATATATATATATATATTTAAAGATTTATTTATTTTAGAGAGAGAGCACATGCACATGGGGTGGGAGGAGAAGGAGAGAGAGAATCTCAAGGAGACCCCCCTCTGAGCATAGAGCCCAATGCAGGGCTTCACCACCTGGAGATCATGACCTGAGCTGAAGTCAAGAGTACGACACTTAACCCACTGAGCCACCCAGGTACCCAATCAAATTGTATATTTTAAGCATTTGCATGTCTAGGAGAAAAAAGGATAAAAATCAGATGATCATCCCATTGGATGCACGATTAGTACTTGACAATATTCACCAAAATTCACAATAAAAAAAACTTAGCAAAGGCGGCAAACCAGTAACACATAAAAAAATAGCATTCATAATAGCATCAAAAAAATCAAATATTTTGGAATAAATCTGACAAAAACGTGTAAAACTTCTATGCTAAAAATGATAAATATTAGGAAAATTAAATAAGAGTTTCATGGATTGAAAGATTCAATATTGTGCAGATGTTGATCTTGCTCAATCTGATTTGCTTTAGAGTTAGGACCGTGAGGTGTGGAGCGACCAGAATTCTCAGGCACGGATAGTGGGAGGGTAAATTTCATAGTCACTTTGAAAAATTGGCAGTACCTGAACATCACATAGAGCTGAACATAAACATTTCACATAGCTCAGCAATTCTACTCCCAGTTATATATCCCAACAGAAGTGAGCATACAGTGACCAAAAGGCATGGACAAGAATATTCATAGCAGGGGTATTTTTAATACTTAAAAACCTGGAAAATGCTCAGATATTCATCACTAGTAAAATGGATAAATGCCAAGTAGATGCAATGGAATACTGAACCTCAATGAGAATGAACGAATTACAGGTTAATATGGGTGAACAGCATAACATTGATCAAAAAGAGTTAAGTACAAAAAAAAGTACATACTGTGATTCTATGTACAATAAATTCAAAATCACCCAGAATTAACTCACAATATTGGAAGTTAGGAGCAGTGAGTGAGAAGGGGCACAAAGGGGCTTTTGACTAATGCTCTATTTCTTTCTTTCTTTTTTTTTTTAACAAAACATTTTTTTCCCCCAGCATAACAGTATTCCTTGTTTTTTGCACCACACCCAGTGCTCCATGCAATCTGTCCCTCTCTAATACCCACCATCTGGTTCATGTTCTATTTCTTGATCTGTGTGCTGGCTACACATATTTGCACATGCTTCTGTATGTGTATTATACTTAAAAATATTTATATAAAAATGAAAAACACGTTTGCTTAAAAAACGTGCATGTCAATAGTACTTCAATAAAACAGTTCTCAAAGGAGACCATATAAGGATAAGGAAATGCTTGACTTGGGGAAAAAAATGCATTACAAAGTGAAATAAGTGGGGCGCCTGGGTGGCTCAGTGGGTTAAAGCTTCTGCCTTTGGCTCAGGTCATGATCCCAGAGTCCTGGGATCAAGTCCTGCATTGGGCTCTCTGCTTAGCAGGGAGCCTGCTCCACCCCCCCCACCGTCTCTCTCTCTGCCTACTTATAATCTCTGTCTGTCAAATAAATAAATAAAATCTTAAGAAAAAAGTGAAATAAGCTAAAATAGGAAAAACTAGAAGGCCAGCCTAAGAAAAATGGAAGAAAGTGAAGACTAAAGAAAATGTTATAGGTAAAGGAAACATGAAAGGGAAAACAATAACTGCTAATATTTATTGAGAAATTTACTAGATTCCAATTTTTCTTTAATTAATACACTTTATTTCTTAGAGCAGTTTTGGTTCACACCCAGATTGAGCAGAGGTAGAGAGATTTCCTATACAGCTCCGGCACCCTTCCATCTCCCCTACTACCAACATTCTGAACTGTAGTGGTATATTAGTTATAACTGATGAGTTTACATGGACATGTTATCACCCAGAATCCATAGTCTACTTGGGGGTTCACTCTTGATGCTGTTCATTCTACGAGTTTGGACAAATGTATAATGATGTGCATCCACTGTGGTAAAATAACATGCAGGGTAGTTTTACTGCCCTAAAAATTACCTGTGTTCTACTTGTTCATCCCTCCCTCCCTCCCAACTGATCTTTTGTCTCTGTGTCTTTTCCAGAATGTCATATAATTGGGAACTACAGTGCATAGCTTTTCCAGACTAGCTTCTTTCACTTGATAATATGTATTGAAGTTTCCTCCCTGTCCTTTCATGGCTTAATGGTTCATTTCTTTTGAGCACTGAATAATATTCCATTGTCTGGATGTACAAGGGTTTATTTACCCAGGTGCCCCCCATTAATTCTAATTTTTTAATTAAAGATTTTATTTATTTATTAGAGAGAGAGAGAGAATGTGAGAGGAGAGGTCAGAGGGAGAAGCAGACTCCCCGCCGAGCAGGGAGCCCCATTTGGGACTCGATCCCGGGACTCCAGGATCATGATCTGAGCCGAAGGCAGTCACTTAACCAACTGAGCCACCCAGGCACCCTCCAAATCATTCTTTTTAATGGTTGAGTAATACTCCATTATGTGTGTGTGTGTGCACGCACACGCATGTGTGTGTACTACATCTTCTTTATGCATTTATCAATCTATAGACATTTGGGCTGCTTCCCTATCTTGGCTATTGTAAATAATGCTGATATGAACATAGGGATGCATGTATCCCTTCTTCTTCTTAGTTTCATTGATCTCTTCTATGTTTCTAGTCTCTATTTCTCTTGCTCTGATTTTTGTTATTTCCTTTCTTCTGCTAACTGTGGGCTTAGGTTGTTTGTTCTTTTTCTAGTTCCTTGGATGTAAAATTGGGTTCTTATTTGAGATCTTTCTTTTTCTTTTTCCTGAAGATTTTATTTATTTATTTGACAGAGAGATAGAGAGTAGAAGTAGGCAGAGCAGCTGGCAGAGGGAGAGGGAGAAGCAGGCTCCCTGCTGAGCAGAGAGCCTGACATGCGACCGATCCCCAGACCCAGAGATCATGACCTGAGCCGAAGCCATAGATGCTTTACTGACTGGGCCACCCAGGTGCCCCAAGATCTTTCTTTTTTCTTTTTTCTTTTTTTAAAAAAATATGCATTTATTGCTATAGACTTCCCTCTAAAAACTGCTTTTGCAGCATCCCATTGGCATATTGTGTTTTCATTTTCATTAGTTTGGACACATTTTTTGATTTCCCTTTTGATTTCTTCTTTGACTCATTGGTTATTCAGGAATGTACTGTTTAGTTTCCATGTGTGTGTAAATTTAATAGTTTCTCATGACCTTGACAGTCCTGTGGAATACTGGCTAGATATCCTGTAGAATGCCCCTGATATGAGTTTAGTTGATGTTTTCTCATAGTCAGACTAGAGTTGATGTTATTTTTTTTGAAAGAGCACCACAGAGGTGAAATGCCCTTTTTATCATATCATATCAGGGCACAAATGATGTGGGAAAAAAATCCACACATTATTGGTGATGCTAACCTTCAGCATTTGATTAAGGTAGTGTTTGCCAGGTTTCTCCATAATAAAGATATTATTTATTACCTGTCTTCACCATTAGAATGTATGATCTATGAGTCTAGAAATGCCATCTGATTTGTTTACTGCTATAACGCCAGTGACTAGAGCAATGCATGGTGTTAGGTACTCAATAAATATTTGTTGAATGAATAAATGGAAGCATGAATTAGATGATCCTTAGCTTCCCATTCTACTCCACTCTTTTAAAAAAATTTTGGGGTGCCTGAGTGGCTCCCCCAGGTTGGTTAAGTGTCTAACTCTTGGTTTCAGCTCAGGTCAGGATTTCAGGGTCATGAAATTGAGACCCACGTTGAGCCTCTTTCGCAGAGCAGACTCTGCTTGGGATTCCTTCCCCCTTCTTCTCCCTCCCTGTCCACCCTCCCCATATTCATGCTCTCTCTCTCATATAAGTAAATAAATAAATACAATCTTAAAAACAATTGGTTCCGACAATTTTTAAAGAAGATTTTATTTATTCATTTGACAGAGAGACAGTGGGAGAGGGAACACAATCGGGGGAGTGGGAAAGGAGAAGCAAACCTCCGCTGAGCAGAGAGCCCAATGCGGGGCTCAATCCCAGGGCTCTGGGATCATGACCTGAGCTGAAGGCAGAGGCTTAACAACTGAGCCACCCAGGCCCCCCTGTTCTGACCCTTTTTTTGAGCAGCAAGTCTTCTGTTTTGCTGACAGCAATTATATTAGGGCATATAGTCTGTATGTATGAAATATCCAGTGCATGCCACCAATTATTGAACATATATGAGCATTAGCACCTGTTGGTTGACAGGAGACTGACTTACTGCAGATGATTTACTTATATTTAATTTTGGCTTGAAAAGCCAGGGCAAGAATATCTAGGCCTACTTTGTCCAGGTTGGGAGTTAGCATATGGCATTTAAATGAGCTTAGGTTTTAGTTAAGAGCTAGATTTTCAAATCTCGTTTCTACCACTTCTTAGCATTATGTCTCTGGGTAAGTGATCCAGGCCCTTGGAATTTTCTCATATTTGATATGGGAGTAATTGTTCTTTTTTGTAGGTTGGTAATAGCGAAGTCACACAACAAATGCCTACTCAGTGCCTGGCATTTTGCTCAATAAATATTGGTTTTGTTACCTTTCCACAATCTCCTGAAGCATGTGGTTGAATGAACTCTCCTATTCTGGGACAGTCATCTTCTATGAAAGAGCATCTTTTAGCTGGAAGATCCATGTAGACAATTCCATTTCATTAAAAAGCTGATGATTTAATAGTTTATTTAGAAATAAGCTATGGCTTCTATAATTAAATTCATCTGGCCTATGTACAAAGAAAGCACCATGACTTCTTTCATCCGGCAAGAAAGCTGATGGAATAAAAACATTTTACCAGTGTGCACAGCACAGTTTACCTTCATGCAATGCCCGCACCTTGAAGAAATAGCATATAGTGCCCTGCAGTGGATGTGGCTCAATATAAAATTTGCCATTTCCCAAGCCCTTGAAATATTGTCCCATTTCTTATACTTCTGCACTGCACATGCTAATTTGTTAATGCCAGTCTGCTTCCTTATTTCAGTAGCTGAAGTGACATAGCCCTGTTCTAGAATTTGCCAAGTGATTGAAGGTGCCAGGCAGATCCATATGATCCCATATGATCCCAGCAATGTCATAGTGTTTGAAGAAGGGAGGACGGTGAGCACTTAGCTTGAGGGTGATATGTTCTGTGGGAATGTATGTTCTTGGCAAGTTGTTTATGACTTTTTTTCTTCAGTACAGCCGAAGAAGCAGAGGAACATATTTCAAATTCCCATTGGCAAGGGCTCCCAGTTCCTTCTTAAGGATTTGTAAAATTCCATCCCTTTGAATCTTGTCAGCAATCTCTGAATATCCTGCAGGCTCTTGTTCATAAAGCTTTCAGTGCCCAGAGCTGAGGGGGCTGGGCAGGGAGCACGCATGGAAGAGTGTGTGCTTGTGCGTATTTACGGGGGGCTTCTGGCTTGAAATGCCCATATTATGTTGCTTTCTGGTTTGAATTTACTACAACAATGAAATGGAAGCATCCCCCTGCATAGTGAGGTATAGCCAGTGAGTCTCACCACTTGTTGAGTTGTCAGTGTTCAGGTCTTCCTTTTGGTTCCTTTCCTGTTTCTCTTCTTTGGAGCTTCTCATCAGTTGCTGAGCTTAGGGGAAAACATTGTCCTGGAGCCATCATAGTTCTCCACAGAGAGAGAAGGAGGGATCCTGTTCAGGCTTCAGGGATGATCACTGTGGTAGAATTTCATTGTTCGAAAGTGTGCACATTTTTTTTTAAAGAGATTTTATTTATTTGACAGAGAGAGAGTGTGCACAAGCAGGGGAGCTGCAGGCAGGTGGAGAGGGAGGAGCAGGCTCCATGTTGAGCAGAGAGCCAGTGCGGGGCTCCATCCCAGGAGCCCCGGATCATGACCTAAGCCAAAGGCAGATGCTTAACTGACTGTCACCCGGGTGTCCCAAGTGTGCACATTTTCTATTTGTAACTTCTCTTGGAAAGTATAAGTCACCAAATATTGGTGACTTCTTCCCAAATCATCAGATAATGGATATTGAGGTTGTCTAACCACAAGTTGGTTTGTGGTTTGCAGGTTCTAAAAAGCACTTCATAATTGATGTTAGAATTTGGCATGGCCTAGAGCTTTTGAGGTTTGGGAGTAAAGGATAGAAAAGCAGTAGTCACCTGACCAGGAGGAAGGACCTCAGTGATTTCTTTTTTTCTTTGGGGGTTGATGCAGATCCCAGTTCCTTTGTCCTAAACCAGGATTCTGGGCAAAAAATAAATTGAGTGATAAGCACAGTTGAACAGGTTTGATTTCCTCATGAGCCCTGTGATGGTTAATTTTATGTTTAAACTTCATTGGATACCCATCTAGCTGGTAAAACATTGTTTTGGGGTGTGTCTGTGAGGATATCTCAGGAAGAGATAAGCATTCAATTTGGTAGACAGATTAATGAAAATGTTCCTCACCAATGTGGGTGGGCATTGCCCAAACCACTGGGGGCCTGAATAAAACAAAAAAGGCAGAGGAAGGGTGAGTTTGCTCTCTCTGCTACAGCTGAGATGTTCATCTTCTCCTTCCTTCAGATACTGGTGGTCTTGGGCTTTTGGACTCAGACTGGGACTTATGCCATTTTGCCCCTGATTCTCAGACTTTTGAACTTGGACGGAATTACATTCCCCACTCTCCCGGTCATGGGACAGGTTGGCCTATATAATCAAGTCAGCCAATTCCTAAAATAAAACCCTTCTTACATCTCTTTCTCTCTCTATATATATATATCTTATTGGTTCTGTTTCTCTGAAGAATCCTGATTAACACAAGCCCCATGTGTAGAAAGGGTCAGACCTTTTACTTCAGATTTTGCACATGTTCAGTTCAGTGATCATTCTCTTAAGGCTGGTAGGTTTCATGTAGCACGTTTGGAATTGATTGATTCATTTTTGAAATTATTCTGTGAATACTGAGAGCCAAACACCAAGCCAGGTTGTGAATATAAAGATAATTCAACCAAGGATCACAATATATCTCCCTGACTTGACTGTGAGTTCCTTGTCAGAAAAGGGTTTATAGCCTAGTAGGGAAAATGAATGATGAACGTCAGAAAAACACAATATAAGATTGAAAGTGACATGTCATTAAAGTATATAGATCAAGAGAGGTAGAGATTAATTGTTCCAGAGTAGGGAGGGATGACATTTGGTGGAGGGATGACATTTGTTGGAGGAATGTGGTAAGATTTTAAGAAGTCATTTGAGCTGGACTTCAAATTTATAGGAAAAGAAAGCAGACATTACAGGTGGGCAAAGACACAGATGTGGAAAGGCACAGGACATAGAATACAGGGATTTCTTGTTGGGGTGGGCAGGAGAGATGAGAGGAGAAAGGGACGGTTTCATAGTTTAGGGCCTGTTTTGGATTTAGGATTCAGAGTTCTTGGAGTGCTTCTGGGGATCCAAGGAGAATGGTTAAGGTTAGGTGGTACTTGGAGTGTGGGGGTTGGGATAGGAAGTCTGGGACTGGGTGATGTTTTCTGATACTGCTTCTGATAACAAATATGTGTCATTTTTCTACATCACTTCTCCAATACTCCAACACCAACTGGGTGCCCAATTCAGTTTGGATGCTATCTACCTGGAGTTACTGTCGAATCCCACAAATTAAAGGGCCAAGCTCTACAAGACTGCTCTTACTTCAGATGCCAGCTGTAAGTGGGATGACCAGGTTACCCACACTTCTTCCCAGATAACTACATACTTGAAGATTCCCATGACCAACCCACACTAAGTTTGATAATTGACCAGATAACTCACAGAACTCAGGAAGTGCTCTATTTGCTATTCCGGTTGATTATAAAGGGCCCAACTCAAGAAGAGCCACGTGAAGGAGATGCATCTGGCAAGGTATGGGACAAGGGTTGTAGAGCTTCCCTGCTCTCCAAATGTACCAGCCTCCTAGCACACTGGTGTGTTTACCAACCTGGAAGGTCCCTGATGTCTGCCATTTAGGGTTTTTTTTATGGAAGTTTCATTACGTAGGCATGATTGATGAAAGCGTTGGCCATGGATGCTCATGGACTTCATCTTCAGCCCTTCTCTCCTCCCTGGAGGTTGGTGGGAGGGTTGGAAGTTCTAATCCTGTAATCATGTGGTTGGCTTTTCTGCTGACCAGTCCCCACTATGAGTCATCTCATGAGCACAAAAAAGATAATAAATTCCATGGATTTTAGGACTCCGTGCCAGGAATCAGGGTCAAAGACCAAATATTTATTTATTTTTTATTATACCATAGAAGTAGAAACCAATTAACTCACAGTCTTTCTGAGAGGACAATGCCTAGAACAGGCTTGGTGGGGCATCTGTGTGGAGCTTAGCTCTGAGGTAACAATAGGTAACACAGCTTGGGTCAAGGCTGAGTGTGCTGTGGCTTTTCTGGAACAGGATGAGAGCTTAGGCCAAGATGGGTGAAGCCGGACAGGGTTGATGAGACCTTGCTAAAGATTAGTTTACAATGTGTGGTACTGAGGGCTCTGCCTAGAGATTTCTGGCTCTAACTTAGGGCAACATGGGGGAGAAAATGGATTTACCTTACATTTCTATTTTATTCCTTTTTAAAGAGATAATTCCCATCGTTGGAATAATGTCCTCATGGAAAAAGGAAACTGGTTTCAAGTTACGGTCAGTTCTGGGATAATCACCCAGGGTAGTTCTTTCCTCTGCCTGACTGAGGATGGTCTGTCTTGTTAATAATCAGAGAGCACAGACACATAAAGATGGGACAAACATGTTAACCAGCGGGCATGAATCCTTTAAAATAGTCACACTTCTCAGCGGCTGGGGGAAGGATCTTCACAGGCAAGAACTTCACTGGTCCTAACAGCGAAATAAAGAGGGTGCCTCTGGACTCCACAAAAACTGAAGGTTTCTGTCCATATGACACCCTTGAGTGCTCCGAGGAATCAGTCTTAGAATCTGTCTTCGTCTGTTCAGGCTGTTATAACGGAATCACACAGACTGGGCGGCTTACAGACTGTTCTGGAGGTGGGAAGTTCAATATCTGGGTGCCAGCCTGTTTGGGTTCTGATGAAGGCTTTCTCCTGGGCTGCAGACCTGCGACTCCTCAGTATGTTCTCACATGGCAGGAAGTGGGCAAGCGGCTCTCTGGGGCTTCTTTGCGAGAGGCGCGAATTCCATTTGTGAGGGCTCTGTTCTCAGGACCTGGTCACCACCCCAAGACCTGGTCACCACCCCAAGACCCCACCTTCTAAAACCATCGGATTGGGCGTTAGGATTTCAACATAGGAATTTTGGGGGCCATATCCATTTAAACCATAGAACTCTTTTTCAAAGACACCCTAATGCCCTGAAAGAGATGGAGCAGGACTGGGAGCATGTGTAGCACAGCAGGAATGCTGAAAACGGGGACAGGAAGTATCTGTTTCCAGAGCACTCACCATATGCTGGCCCCCTGCTGGCTGTTTTACCTACCTGATCTCTTAATTCTCCCAAAAGCTCCGAGAGGTTGATTTAACCCACTTCTATTTACAAATAAGGAAGCTGAGATTCACAGAAGTTAAATAAGTTGTCTAAGGTCATTTGACTTGTTTAAGGTCAGTGTGGTAGTCCGTCTGACCACAAGCTCTTCTCTTTCCAATACATAACAAAATAGTTGTGGGTACTAAAGTTCCGGAGACTGATTTTCGAGTTAGAAGTAATCTTGGAGTCAACGGAACAGCTACTAAATAGACTCAGAATGATTTCTAGTGATTACCCACTCCCATACCTCTACCAGGTGGCCTCCGGGCTTTGGTTTTACTTTCAGTCAAGGGAGCCTCAACTACCACTAAGGCAGAGCCCAAAGAGGATCGATTCCAAACTTAACCTACAAGAATAGAAAGATGAAAATGGGAGAAAGTATGAAAAGAAGATTAATGGAAAATGAAGGGCTCATCTTTGAGAAATTTAGAATATTGTATCTGAAATAATTAGTTAATGTGGCTCAAGAACAGACTCATACATGAGTGGAAAAGAAGATACTTCTGTGGAAGCAAACTCGAAGTTAGCACACAATAAAGGAAAAATTGCAAGTCACTGAGAGATAGTAGTCTGCGTAATTGATAGTTTGTGGAAATTTAGATAGCTGTGTAAAAAAGAATTAATGCAAATCACAACTGTAGGTCATGCCCAGATAAATTCCAGGTGCATGAGAGAATTGTATTTAAAAAGTGAAAATACTCTAAGAAAATTAAGAATAATATTTATCTGACCTCTCATTGGGAAAGGGGCTTTTTTTTTTTTTTTTGGAAAGGGTATTTTAAGCATAAAATTTGTAGGAGAAATCACAAAAGAAAAGTTGGATAGATTTGACTGTAGACAAATTAGAATTTTGTGTATATAAAAAAGAAAAACTTAAAATAATTGATAATTTGGGGAACATTTGCAAGAAATATGAATAAGGGTGAGTATCTTTAATATGTAATGTGTTCACACAAATCAACAAGAAAAAATGTTAATGTCCTAAATTAAAATTGGCCATGTGTATAAATTACCTTGAAAGAAATTATAAATGGTTAGTTAACATTTAAAAAGTACACCCTCACTAGTAATCAAAGCAATGGAAATGAAAAATTTTATTCAATCACTGAGAATTATCAAAAGTAAGATTTAGACTTGGTGTGAGAAATGTGTGCTCACATACTGTGGGTAGAGAGTAATCTGTTAATCGTTTGCTGTAGGCCTATCTGTGACATTTGGGAGCCTGGTCCAAAAGTATAAATAGAAGTTCATATGCCAGTTATCTAGATATTTAAAATATATAAATGTATTCAAAGGATATACATCTGGAAACGTCCCCATTACAAATGTAAATTAAAGGAATGGAAAATTAAAGTTATGTATTACATATTTTTAAAAGGTTATTTTTCTTCTAAAATATTCAGAATTATTTTAAAATTAAAAGGTGGGGCGCCTGAGTGGGTCAGTCAGTTAAGCATCTGACTTTGGCTGAGGTCATGATCAGGGTCTGGGATCAAGCCCCAGGTGGGCTCCCTGCTCAATGGGGGAGTCGGCTTGTCCCTCTGCTCCTCCCCCCACTCATGCACACGTGCACTCTCTCTCTCAAATAAATAAAATCTTTAAAAAAATTGAAAAATTTTTTCAATGAAAAATGAAAATTATATCTAATGACTGTCAGAATTTTATCTTAGTTTTTTAAAAAATTATTTTAGACAGCATGTGAGCAAGTGTAAGTGGGGGAGAGGCAGAGGGGCAGAGGGAGAAGAGAGAGAATCTTAAGCCCATTCCCCTCTCAGTGCGGGACTAAGTCTTATTAACCCTGAGATCATGATCTGAACTGAAACCAAGAGCTGGGCTCAGCTGACTAAGCCACCTAGGTGCCCCTGACTATCGAATTTTGGATAAACTTATTTAGATAAATTTTAGTTTAATTTTAAATATTTAATTAAATATTAGTAAACATTTTTATGAAAATAAAGCTACTCAAAATTGTTCAATGTCAATTTTCATGGAGTTAAGTAAAGAATTGTTATCATGCATCATGCATGTTATGTCTTTACCAACATGGACTCTAATTTAAGAATTGTATAAATTGGTTAATATTGCAAAGTGCCGACAGAGCACCAACTCATGAGTATGTCAGGAGCTGTCCATTTAGAAGAAGGGAAGTTGGAAAATAGGCACACAGTACCGCTTTTCTAAGTGTGTGTGTTTTTTTTTAATTTTTAAAAAAGCTTTTATTTACTTATTTGACAGAGATCACAAGTAGGCAGAGAGGCAGGCAGAGAGGGAGAGGGAAGCAGGCTCCCTGCTGAGCTGAGAGCCCGATGTCAGACTCGATCCCAGGACCCTGAGATCATGACCTGAGCCAAAGGCAGCAGCTTAACCCACTGAGCCACCCAGGCACCCCAGTGGTATTCTTTTCTAAGAAGCTATTGCATTGATGTTGATAGGAAGGGCTTGCCAGGTTAATTCATCTCTTTCTTACCTATGTGCTTTCTACCTCTGCAGAGAAGTGTCCATCTCTGAGGTGGGAGGGACATAACTTTTAGATCTTACAGGTATTTAGATGCAGCTCTTCTTTGTTGTAAGGACATCCGGCAGGAGAGGTGAAGCTGTGCGTTCCTGGGGTCTACACAGTCTTATTCATGCTGTGCTCTGGAAGCTGATTGATTCTGGCCCCCACGTGTTCTTTACTAAATGTAGAGTGTGCCTGAGTGTGCGTGTGTGCATGCATGTGTGTGTGTGTATGTTTTGACATTGGTAGACTTCTGATGTGTGGGCCTAGGGTAGGATTCCTTGTTACCTGGGTTCAGAGGCAGTTAGTACAATATACATCAAAAGCCTTAGAACTATGAAGATGCTGCCATTACATCTTTGTTAGGCTAGGTTAGGGTAGGACAAAGGAATTACGTAGGCTTTAACTCATGATTCCGTTAAAAATAAAGCTACCCTAAATAATGAATGAATACTAGAGAGTGTGAACAAAAATTGACATACCAAGGTGCTCGTTAGACAGTATGTTTAAGATATTTATTTATTTATTTACTTATTTTTTATGTTATTTTAAATGTCCAAGTAGAGGGGACTAGCAGATAACATTGCGGTATCTATATAGTGGAATGCAATGCTAGGTCTTTTTAAACATGTGGGAAATACTTATGGCTATGACGTTAAGTCACAATTTGAATTGCATCAAATAGGATCCCAATTAAGAGAACCATGTGCACAGAAACAAAGAAACAATGCATTGACATTTTATAGTGCTTATGTTTGAGTTGTGGGAACATGGTTAATTTATCTTTTAAAAAATATTCGTATAATTTTCCCAGTTTAGTATTATAAGCACATTATTTAAAGGAAAAAAGTGATTTTAAAGAGAGAGCATTAATGTTAACATACTGCTTCACAAGTACTCCCTGGGAGCCTTAGAGGCAATGCCTAATTCACGGTAGAGGGTGAGACCTGGAGCGTTGGTTCTTGCTATAAAAGGGGGCTTGGGGTTATTCTAAGGTTCTCTTAGATATCTCTATGATCAAGTAAGTTTGTCACATCTTTGGGAAGCATTGGTTTCAACTAGGGCACACTACTTAGTTGTTTCTGTTAGGCTATATTCTGGAGATTCCTTTAGGTCTCCTGAAAAGAAAACTGAAAGAACAAACGATTCTCAGTTTGATAGGAGAAGCAGGGGAGGGGGATGCATGAGCTGATAAAAAAGAATGTTTTATCTTGGCTGGAAAAATCATAAGGGCCAAACATAGTTTTAAGTTCATTGTCTGACTAAACCCCATAATTGGCTTTATTGACAGCCCTTTGCCTGTTACCACTGGGTAAGTATTAAGTTACAGTATGCAGACTGAACCTGAGACCACAAAACTTCTTTCTCCAACCCTAACTTATCCCGACAAAGTGGTAATGACAATGTCTTCCTGGTCCATAGATTGGTTGTATTCTGTTCCCTTCCCGGGCAAGCCTCTGACATGGAGAGGCAGCTTAGCCTGGTAGTTGAGAACTCAGGATTCAAGATATGTTACAATGAAAAGAGAAAATTTTAAGAGTGATATTTATGTTCTGAACAGTTGTTGAAAAACACACAGTTGCATCTTTTGTATATTGTATTAGGCAGCTTAGGTTAGGATATGCTGCAGTAACAAACAATCCACAAATCTCGGTGGTGTTCAATAATAAAGCTAGTGGCTTACATACATCACATGCTGGCTGTGGTTTGACTCTTGCTCTGCTTTATGTCTTCACTCTGGCATCCAGGTTGAAGGCGTAGTCCCGGTCAGGGACATCACTATTCTCATGGCAAAGGAAAAAGAAGATGGTGGAAGACATGATGGCTTTTAGAGCTTCTGTTTGGAGGTAGAACATACCTTTGGCCAAAAAAGACACATGAGGAAGCCTGAGGTCTATGGTGCAGGAAATGTAATCCTTCCTGTGGCCCCTACGGAGGGGCTGCAAATATTTTGAATAATAATTTAACCTACTTCATATATGTGTATAATTGTGTGTGTGTGTGTGTGTGTGTGTGTGTGTCTGTGTATAAACAGCAAGAATTAGACAGAAATCAATATAATTGGAAGCAGGGGGACGCCTGGGTGGCTCAGTGGGTTAAAGCCTCTGCCTACAGCTCAGGTCATGATTCCAGGGTCCTGGTATAGAGCCCTGCATTGGGCTCTCTGCTCAGCGGGGAGCCTGCTTCCCCGCTCTCTGTCTCTGCCTGTCTCTCTGCCTACTTGTGATCTCTGTCTGTCAAATAACTAAATAAAATCTTAAAAAAAAATAAAATTGGAAGCAGGAAATCAATAGAGACAGTCACTAGACCTTTTATTAGTCAAGGCACACTATAGCTAGGTAGAAATACAACTCCATAAAATACTTTTGACAGCTTCCTAAACATAAGTTTTATCAAAAATAATCTTTAGATAATTTAGACAAAAGAAATTTAGAAAAATGTTTTAGGAGGATGTACTTTTCAAATTGAAGCAGTAAATTGGTTTAAAAGAACACAGGGACTCATTGGGAAAGGTCTTGGACAAGCTAAGAGAAGTCAGGACCAACACGCATTGTCAAGGAGAGACAATGAGACCCAGAGCCAGAACTCTGGGTGGCAGACCGATAGTGTCTTGCCCTTGGGTAGTCCATTTACCTCTGCTCTCCCTCACATTTCTCAGATTAAAAGCATCTGCTTCACCTGATAGGGTTGTAGAGAAGACCTTTTTCAAGATAGCAAAGGTAAAAATGCTTAGTAAACCTAAAAATGGAAAAGATTGTAATTTAGGTCATGAGACAAGTTTTGCCCAATTATTTCAGTTGGAAGTTTTCTTTCTTCTTTTTTCCCTTCTTAAGTCATGTGAATATTTGTCTCAACTCTTTGGAACACTTGGTATCATAGTCTAAGTATGGAAAATATCTTGCAACAACCATTTCCCAGAGAAATCCTATTTGGGCACCAAGATCTCTTGGTAGAGCAAAAAGGAGTAAATGTGAAGTTTTATGTAGCAACCACACACCTTTGGAAAAAAATTAATTCAGGTATTCTAAGTACTTGATTACTGATATCATATACACCCATGCTGCCCGTTATAGTAACAACTAGTGACATGTGGCCATTTAACTTAAATTAATTAAAATGAAAAAAGTTCAGTTCCTTCGTATGATCTACCCCAGCCTTCATTCACCCTGACTTCTATGACTGTCACCCTCACTCACTTGGGGCCACCCATCCTGGCCATCTTGGTTTTTAGGACATAGGTCCTACCTAAGGGTCTTTGCGCACGCTGTCTGCCCCTCTCTCTGCCCCAGCATTCATTCCTCAGTTATTTTTATGACCCACTCTCACTTCATTCAGGTTTCTGCTCAAAGTCCCTTCACCTGAGAAGCTTTTATTTTTATTTTGTTACATTTACCGTATGTAAGGTAAATAAATAAGATATATAGTATGGTAGGTAGCAATAGATGATTAGGAGACAAATAAAGGAGGTGTTGGGAGAGTTTTATTTTGTTTTGCTTTTGAATGATTTTAAATAATCCAGGTCATGAGACATCTTAGTAAAGAGTTAAGAAGGTGAAGAAGCGAGCCATGGAGATACTTGGAGAAAGAATATTTCCAGCAGAGAAAACAACAAAAGCAGTGACCCTGAGGCAGGTGTGGCCTGGGCCTGTTGGAGAGTGGATGAGCCATTCCGAGCTCAGCGGTGCTTCACTGCCAGTTGAACTCCCTTTACCCTCCCTGCACCTTTGTAAATATTCAGTATGCTCTTCTCAATTACTCCTTGTGAGGGTGCCATCTGTTTCCTGCAGGGACCTGATGGATATAAGTGAATCCATCCTGTTCGGGAAGGGTGTACAGTTTATAAAAAGAAATGCTGGAGGAGTTCAGAGCAGGAGAAAATCACTGTAGGATGAAGCATGTGAATCTTTGTTTTGTCCTTGAAGGGAATACAGTAGAACCAAGTTATTTCTAGGACCATGCGTCAAGATTAATGGTAACCCTTCAACATGTGGCCTCAGCCAGAAATCTCTCTGGGTGTTATCTTGATTCTTCTTTCTTCCTCACCCCAGCATATAACTGATCACTAAATCATGTCTGATTTTCTAAGTCTCTCTTGCATCATGCTTTGCAGGACCTTGTTATCCAACCCTGGGTGTCTACAGTAGCCTCCCTGGTTGTGGTCTTACCCTTTCTCCAAAGTGACTTTTATAAAATACAAGTTGACTATCTTACTGCTCCTTTGAAAACCACTCACTAGCTCTCCCTGGTCTCTAGGAGAGTGTCCATAGTCTTTGGCCAGCATTTCCAGCTCATCACCCACCCTCCGTCTTTGGCACTTTATGTTCAAGCCATACATAGTAACAGTGTTCTTGTGTGGTCATGCCTCCAGATCTGCATGTGCCTCACCAGAAGCCAGCTATGCAACTTCCCTGTTACCTAATTCTTGCCTGTCCTTCAGGACTCTGCTCAAGTGTCACCTCATCAGAAAATCACTTCTTTTTTAAAAGAGAGAGAGAGAGAGAGAGAGAAAGAGCACAAAGAGGGGGAAGGGTAGGCAGAGGGAAAGGCAGACTCCCCACTGAGCAAGGGGTCTGATTTGGGACTTAGTCCCAGGACCCTGGGGTCGTGACCTGAGCTGAAGGCAGATACTTAACTGACTGAGCCACCCAGGCATCCCAGGAAGTCATTCTTTCAAGTATTTGTTGGAATACTTGAAAGGTACTAAACTAGGCATTTTGTGTATAAAACATACAAGATCCTTGTTTTCATAGAGATTCTGTCTAATAAATCTTACTTTGTTTTTAAAGTAATTGAACAAGGCAACCACTGGACCAAAATGACTCTAATGTCTTGGCAGCCTATGCAAATGAATTGAAAGCCAAGCCAGAGTCAAGTCATGTAAATATCTCAAGGCTAGGAAATTGAAATTTAAGAACAATAAGTCACAAGCAACCAACTAGGCTTTCCTAAATTGGACAACTCAAAATAGAGCCAATCAAGTAATTTCTTTGTTGTGTTTCTGTGTCTTCTCTCTAAAAGTCTTTCCCTTAGCTTCTGTCAGTGGAGCATGTCTACTCACCTTTGGTTTGGCACTACCTGAGTCAACTCAATCATTGTTCAGAAAAACTGTTCAAAAATGTGCCTCATTTTATCTTTTAGTAGACTAATTTGTCTTTGGAAAGATAAACGCTAAATGGGGAAGTGTACAGATAAATACATAGCAAAAATTGTGGGAGTTGCCTTGAGGGAAACAGAGAACAATGAAAAGTGACTGTGGAATGGGAAAAGGACATGGGGTGGGTTGGGTTGGGCATCTGCTCTAAGTAGAAGGCTGAGGAGGTGACAGTAAAGTCGATGCCTGAGAAATAACAATGAACTAGTCAGGTAAACCAGGTGATGCTGTGGAGAGAGTTGACACTCATTGGAAAGGATTCAGGGCAGCGTTTCAGACAGGAGGAACCAAAGGAGAATAAGTATGTAGGAAGGCTCTGTGCAGACAAGAAGAACTGTACGCATTCTCAGAATTGAAATTGATAAGTAATGGAGTTGGAATTTGGTGGGCCATGGAGTGTGAAGGAGGTGGTGGAGGTGCAGAGGTGGGTGGGGTCAGACCTTGCATGACCGGTGCCCTCCCAGGAAGTGTGGATTTGGTTTGAATGTATAGCAAGTCCCTGGCTTTTGCTAAGCAGAGGAATGACCTGATTTTGTTCATGTTTTAAAAAGTTCACTCTGACTATAGTCTGGAGAATGGCTTGAAGGGAGCTCAAAAGGAAAAAAGAATGATGCTTCCCACACTGAATTTGAGGCCCCCCTTATATATTCCTAGAGTACCTGGTGCTTCTTTGAACATAGCGTTATATTGATCACAATCACAATTTTCTATTCACTTGTCCATTGCCTCCACCAGCCTGAAAGCTCCTTCAGGGTGGGGATTATGTCTTTTATCTCCATGCCATATGGTAAGTGTACGAAGAATGTCTTTCTAAAGGAAGGAGAGAGAAGTGCACCAAACTGAGTATCAGATCCAACTTTCCTCTCTAGGAATGGTATCAGAGTATCAGAGAATCAGATCCAACTTTCCTCTCTAGCTGTCTTGTCTGAAAGAAAAAAAAAAAGTCTTAACTAAGGAATTGTCCAGCTATAAAATTCAGTGACCATTGTCTAGAGAAAAAAAAGGACATCTTGGTGAGGCATCATTATAAGAGGTCTGAAGGAGATTGGACTGAACAGGGTGTGTGGTGGAGGTGGAGTGTGGATAGGAGACAGAGGGAGACTCGTTTCACTGGAGTAGGCAGTTGAGTAGCCATTATTAATTACTGGAGTTTTCCTGGATTGTGAATAAAGGTTCTAAATGTAGGGAGAAAACAGCTGACTCTCCCACCATTCATCAGGATGGTAATGAGGCTAATGTCCTCTTGGGCAGCCTACTCTCAGGGCCCATTCTGACTCCTTTACTTACAGCAAGGAGCTGGCAAGCTCTTGGCACTCCCAAGTTTGTGCAATGAGAATTTATATACCAGCAGCATAGCACAGTAAGATAAAAAGTCTACCAAGTGGGGCAAATGCAATTAAAGATACATATGATAAGATAAATTTGACATTTCACAAACTCATTTTGGGGGAGGGAGAACTCATTATGTTGTGAAAATGAATCATGGGGAGAAAAGGGTCCCCTTGGCAAAACATCGCTCACTGCAGAGTAATTCTCCTGTTGTCGTGGGGCTCTGCTTAGAGGGTGGATTGATGATGATCCCTTCTTTATTGAAATTTTGGGCTCACATCTCATTTATGTTTATGCCTGCCAGATGGCAGAGCCTTTATTTGTCACTTCATTCCTTAGCCATTTTTTGATCTCTGAGACTCGGGTGCAGAGATGCTGAAATGGTACAACAAGGATGTCCGGGAAATGCATCGGTAAATGCTTAAGGGAGACACACAATGCCAAGGGCAAGAGTTTATTCCACAGGATAGCAGGGATGAAGTTAAGAAGAAGAAAGATGGATGTTCAATATCAAGGAAAAACATCCTGGCCATTCGACTTTAAGAATGACTTCCCAAGGGAAGCTCTGAAAATCCCACTACTTGAGGCATTTGAGAATAGACCGGATGATGTACTGGAGATTATCCTGCAGGGAGTCCAATGTACCCTGGTCCAGGGAGTGAACGAAAGTAGCCACAAAACCCACAAAAACAAACAAACAAACAAACAAAAAATAGCCACAAAACCCACAAAACGGTCATTTGTGGTCCCGATTCTGGCAGCCCAGTAAGGTCTTGCTTTATTGAATTTTTTGCTACAACCAGTATGAATTTCCCAAAGCTGAACTGAAGAACAGCTCCTTAGAATAGGAGCCTTCGTGGGCCCCCATGTTCATGGCCGGGCTGGCTAAAAGCAGATGCGATGTGGCATCTGTCTTACACATTGCTCTGATTCCTCCGTATCCCTCCTCTCCGCTCTCTTCCTCTTTCCTCCTTTGCCCTCTCCTTCTCTGCTCTGCTCTCCCTTCCTCTCATCTCCTCCCTTCTTTCTTCTCTTCTCCTTAATAAAGGAAATAGATAAGGGGTGACAAAGCCCTGGGAAACCATTCCTCTGAGTCTTCTGATGTGTCTGTTGGATGCTTGCTCTCTGCTGTTCACTGTCCAGTGGTTTGGTGTTTGGTGGGTTGAAGTCCACCAGTCAGTGTGAGACACGGGAACTGCTGAGGTCTGCTGGCCATTCCCCAGTGGACAAGCCCTGCCAAGCCTGCAGAACTGCAGTTAAACTCTCTTGCCTGCTTCTGCCCCTGCCCGTCCAGAAATCTGCTGGGGGTTCTGAGTCTTCTCTGGTTCACAGCTGTTGTTCGTGATTTGGTGGAGGCGAGGTGAGGGAGGAAGGTTTTCATTCCCCAAGGACAGACTGAACTTGTCATTTAAGTTCAGCTGGAATTATCTAGAGTGTGATGTTGAAGGCCAGATGCTCATTTTTCTTTCTTTTCCTGATTAATTGCAATTGATCTACAAACACTTGTATTGGGGGAAAGTCTGAAGCAGGAGGTGGGACGAGTTGCTGACACAGACTGAGGCAAGCGCAGGGGTCCAGGTAAGTCAGGAGGCTGAGAAGGACTGGTGAGTCACCTCGTGGGGGTTTCCCCCTTCTTAGTTGAGTATATTCTGTACATTCTCAGTTGATTGAGAGGCTCAGCAATTTCCCTGTGGAGTAGACTCTGGCTATTTATGGTTGTAACATCTATGTTTAAGTTACTTGAATGTGATCTGGATGTCCATTCTATAAGGTAGAATGCAAGATGTTGCTGAGGCATGAACCTGAATCACCAAAACTCTAAGGTCATTGTGATTGAGTTGTTACCTAGGGAATGGACCCTTTTGTGGGCCAGTCTCTACACTTTATTGCAGCCCTTCTCATTCTTTGTGTGTGTGTGTGTTTTAAACTTTTAATTTTTTTATTAACATATAATGTATTATTAGCCCCAGGGGTACAAATCTATGAATCACCAGGTTTACATACTTCACAGCACTCACCATAGCACATACCCTCCCCTATGTCCATAAGCCCTTCTCATTCTTAATCATCTTTTTGTGTGAGAACTTTGGGAAGACACATCCTTGGTGAATGCCATGATTCAGTGCCTCGTCACTCCAGGGGAAAGCCCAGCCCGCTCAGCTCCGCCTTCTTAAACACACACGATCATAAAGATCCAAAGAACAGTCAACACAAAAAACTGGAACCCGTTCAACATAGTTTATACATCTTTCATTGTGGGCTAGGTCCTGTGCTAGGTGTTGTAAGAAATACAAGGACGAATAAGACCCGGTTGGGCTCTCAGGGAAAATAGAACTAATAGGAGAAAAGAGGAAAAAAAAAAAAAAACCAAACCAAACCCCCCCCACAAATCATCATAACAAAGGGTAGTGCCAGGGGCACCTGGGTGGCTCAGTGGGTTAAAGCCTCTGCCTTCGGCTCGGGTCATGATCTCAGGGTCCTGGGATAGAGCCCCGCATTGGGGGGGGGGGTCTCTGCTCAGCAGGGAGCCTGCTTCCTCCTCTCTCTCTGCCTGCCTCTCTGCCTACTTGTGATCTCTGTCTGTCAAATACATAAATAAAATCTTAGAAAGAAAAAAGAAAAGGGCAGTTCCAGATAACCACTCCAGGGTGTTTCCACACAACAACCAATTCTCTGATTGTCCAGACACCAACTCGGTGTGCAGTGATTCCATTCATTCTGACACGACTTAGTGTCAGTGCAGACCCCACAAGGGCTCAGTCCTACAAGACTGCCTGCCTCCCACTTCAGAGGCAAGTCACCAGTCCTGGGCCTCCCATAATTCTGACCCATGAACTATAAATGGGAGGGGTGTCCTATGACTCCTCCTTAAGTTCAGTAATTTGCTAGACTGGCTCATAGAACTCAGGAACATGTTCACTTACATTTTCTAGTTTATTATAAAGGATATTATAAAGGACGCAAATGAACAGCCAGATGAAGAGGTATGTATATAGGATGAGGTCTGAGGTGGTCTTGAGCACAGGTGCATCACCATACCAGCAAGGGGATACGGTCACCAACCTAGATGCTCTGGGAACTCTGCTGTTTAAGGGCTTTATGGAGGTTTTAGTATACATCTGCACGATTGATTGAATCATCTGCCATTGGTGATTAAACTCAGTCTCCAGCCCCTCTCCCATTCCTGGCGGTTGGAGGGCGGGGCTGAAAGTTCCTAATTTCTAATCAAGACTTGGTCATTTTTGAGACTGGTCCCCATCCTGAAGTGATGTAGGGGACCCCAGTCGCCAGTCATCTCATTAGCATGCACAAGACTCTCATCGTTTTAGAGATTCCAAGGGTTTTAGGACCCGAGTGTCAGAAACTGGGGACAAAGGCTAACTATTTTTATTATGCTGTAACCACCACAAGGAAATTATATGGAAAGTGTGGTGTGACTTTAAAGAGAAGAAAGATCTGATGCTTTTTTTTTTTTTTTTTTAAGGCTTCATATTGCCATATCTCGTAACGTGACAGAACTTGGATTCTGGAGCTAATCTCATAGCCACTCTTTCGCTTCCTCATTGGAAGGCTCAATCACAAAATGGAACAATGTCAGTTCCCCTGGAAAGAGTGTAAGGCTCCTCAGATCTCTTCCAAGGTGAGAACCTCTTGTTGAGAATATTATTTTGCTTGTCTGTTCAGTCCTCTGTGGAGCTCAACTACATTGCCTTTTTTCCCCTCCCAGAAATCACAATGAGATGAGGAGATTACTGCTTGAAACTTGCAATCCCATTATCTGTCAGCCTATGAAAGATAAAAAGTGCCACTAGTGTCTCCAGAAAGTCATTTTTCAGTAGCCATGGGTGACAAGAATTACATTTCTTTGCCAGGACATCTTGATGTGGTATATCATAAATATTCAGGTTCTGTAGACTTTTAAAGAAGATATAATATCTCCTTTTTTGTATAACACCAGCTTCAAGGTCAGATTCAGGATGACTCAAAAATAGGAACTAGGAATTCTTATGCATGAGCAAAACGTAGCAGTTGGGGAGAGGGGCTGAAGGAGGCTGAGGAAGTAGAAACTGTAAAATGAAGTAGGGGTTGGGGTCTGGGTTTGGTAATCCTATGCTGGGGTCTTTTACCCTTAGAAGCAGGCAGGTGGGCCTCTGCACTGGTCCTGTGCTTTCATGGGCCTGGCTCTGGCCCTTTTTCCTCTGCATCTTCCCCACAGGATTAGATCCCCATGGGATGAGAGGTCCAGGAGGTCCATGTGTCCACGTGGAGTCCCTGCCCCATCCCCCAACTTCAAAAACATATCCTAGGTACCAGGAACACCAGAATTCCTTGCCTGATAACTAAGGCCCGTGTGAGAGTCTGTCCTTTTGAGTAATGGCTAACAATACCACCTGTGTACCCAAAGGGTGGCCAAGGACTGGTTGTGTGGCAGGGATTGGGGGAGACAGAGATAGACTGTGTGAGCGGGGATGCCCATATGAATATGGAAAAGGTTGGTTGTGGTCTGAGTAAAACTAGCAGAGAAAAGAGAGAAATGAATGGGGTGTGGGCCAGGGGTCTCCATTTGACTATTGCCCTAGACCTGCAACTTTTAGGGGCGGGCCTGTGCCAGAGTCTGGGCTTCTCATTTTCCAAGAAGAAATAATAAATTTGCAAATAGCTCCTGACGGAATCGAGCTGGCTTGTCCTTGTGCCTGATTCAATCCTAATTGTTTCTTTCTCTATCTGCCGTGTCACAAGAGAGCAAATAGTTCATGGTGATAGCATTAGGACCTCCTGGTCCATAGCAATGGTCCTTGAGATACAGGAGTAACCTGAAGAGAAAAGCTGTCTGGCCTAGAATTTAGGAGAACCCCACATTGTCCACACACTGAGAGGAAGGAGGCAATGTTCCTTCTGAGCCTGATTCAGAGAGGGAAACTGTCATAGAGGCTTTGGTGTCAAATGCAGTCCTGTCCTGAGTCCTGGCCCAGCCCCGCGCCTCTGGGGACTCTGCTTTTTGGAGTGCCTTCCTTGGGCTTGTCTCATTCCCTGCTCAGTGCTGGAGACAGGCAGGAGTCAGCCGTGCCACGCAGGGGGAACTCTTTGGGTCTGAACCAGGACCCATGTGGGCTTTGGTGCAGATTTCTCCCCTGCAGGGCTTTCTTCCATCCACCATCACTCCTGGAGGGTTGACCAGATGCTCCAGAAAATCCAAGTGCCATGCCTATGACTTTGTCCCCAGGCTGGGACTGGGAGCAGGACACAGACCCAGTTCCAAGAGGGTGTTCTGGAGATTAGATATCTCCTGCTGACTGATTGGTTTTTCTTTTTCTTTGTTAAGATTTTATTTATTTATTTGTCAGAGAGCGAGAAAGAGTGCAAGCAGGGGGAGCAGCAGGCTGAGGGAGAAGCAGGCTTCCCACTGAGCAGGGAGCCCGATGAGCGTCTCAGTCCCAGGACCCCACGTTGATGATCTGAGCTGAAGGCTCAGATACCCCATGACTGATATTTCTTTCATGAGATCATCTGAAATTGGGCTGCCAGATGTGCTAATAGGCAGATTTTGGTGACTCAAACTGTTTATACATAATTGTTTATATATTTGCCTGAGCCCAACACACCCTAGGAACAGCCCTGGTCAAATGCTTGTGCAAACATCAATCTTTCCCCCAGTTTCCCTCCTAATTTTGTTGTCTCCTCAATCCCACAACAAGGACCCAGATTCTATAAAAAGCAGAAACACAGAGGCAGAGGAAGAAGTCCCAAGTGTTTACTTCTGTCTTCTCTAACATAGAAGCCCTAGTTTCTCGACGGGCAGCTGCACGGAGTCTTGCCTTCAGTTTTCATATGGGACAGTGGCCTGGTTGGATCCTACAGACAGGAAGCTGGAGGGTGCCCCACAGGCACATGGGGTAATTGGTCGAGGCTTTAAGGAAAACATTGTTGGATCTAGAGTGTCTAGAGGAGGAGGTGATGTGGAGAGGTTTTCTGTCGACAATGTGAGCTCCCCACCCATCCTACCAGGTCCAGAGTGGACCCCTCTACCACCAGAACCTCTGGTGTCTGAGAAAGGGCACGTGGAAGAGACCAGATACACATGAGTGAGAGACGATGCCGCAGCTGCTGCCAATCCCGTTGGGAGTCTCGACTCACACTGAGTGCGCACCTGCTATCTGTTACCTGGGTTGCTCCCAGTGGTGAATCTGAGGGGGCTGCTGCTGTTATTTCCACTTCATAGATAAGGTAACAGAAGCCAGAGGCTGAAACAATGTGCCCAGGCTCATGCAACCACTCAGTGGTGGAGCCAGGGCTTGAACCCAGGGCTGTTCGACGGCTCCCAGCCAGCTTGCGCTCTGAGGCCCTTCCTGCTGGGGTGGTGTGAGGCAGAGGTGTCCTGCAAGAGAAACTCTGGGGCCCGGAGGGTCTCACTGGGGCCCGGGAGTGAGCCCCTGGATGGGCTCTTGTAGCTGTTTTTAAAAAGCCCTGAAGCCCTTTCAGTGACCGGTTCCTCATTCCGAGTCAGCAGCCTTGGAGCACAACGCACATCAGCGGCTCTTAAAAGGTGACTGAAAAGTGGGTGTGATGAGGTATTGACATTCTCCCCCTGCCCCAAAAAAGAAGATTATATTACGGTTCTTTTCACCCAAGCACTTCAAAACCTTTCTAGAACACCTCGTGGGAAATGCTATTATCACACTTTGCAGAGTAACAACTGACTGTCTGACCCAATCATTCAGGAAACCAATGGCCGATCAAGTGTGATTTGGGGAAATGGAGCTGGCTTCAGCCCCTCTCGTAGCTCAGACTCAGGCTGTGCCTGGCAGTGGGACCAACCCTGTCCTGCGATATTTGGAATCTACATTGTCAGTGCCTTTCTTTTTCATTCATTTACATGTTTTCTTTTTTAAGGAGGTTTTAACAAATGTCAGTTATTTATATTTTGCAGCGCTTCACGAAGGCCTTGGAGAAGACCGGAAATATGACTGAAGAGTGTAGAAGGGTAAGAAAGTCAGACAAGAGTTGGCCACAAAATGGTGCCTGCCAACAAGGGGAAGCCAGCCTGGACGAAGTTGGGAGCTCGCTGCCACAGGCTCCTCAGATCGCCTTTAGGGAGCGCCAGGCACAGGAGCCTTCATGTTGAGGCCTCTCTCTTGCATCACACACATTTCTCAAGTTCATGCTCGGAGCCTGGAGGCTCTGATTCGGATCCCGGTCCGAGTTAACTTTGTGCTTTGGGACAAATGATCTAAGGGCTCTGAGCCTTGGTATCCTCATCTTCAAAAAGGGATAATCTAATTCTCCCTCCTTATATTGTTTTGAGGAATAAATGAGGACAGATGCAGACTCTGTAGTGCTATGGTCTAAACGTTCGTGTCCCCACGTTGAAGCCCTAATCCCCAAGGTGAGAATGGGTGGGTCCCGGGAGATGATTAGGTCATGAGGGTGGGGCCCTCAGCGTGGGATTAGTGCCCTTATGGAAGAGGCATCCAGGGAGTGTCTCGCCCTTCCCTGCCTCCCAAACGGTAAGAAATAAATTTCTGTTCTTTATAAGCTACGTAGTCTATGGTATTTAAGTTACAGCCGCCCAAATGGACTGAGGCACTTAGCACAGCATTTGCACCTTGCAGACCCTTATGGACTTGTCTCCCTCTTTCCCTTCCTCTGTTTTTCTTTCTTTCCCCAAGTTTTCTTTCAAAAAGTGATAGAAGCGGGACGCCTGGGTGGCTCAGTGGGTTAAGCTGCTGCCTTTGGCTCAGGTCATGATTCCAGGGTCCTGGGATCGAGTCCCACATCGGGTTCTCTGCTCAGCAGGGGGCCTGCTTCCCTTCCTCTCTCTCTGCCTGCCTCTCCGCCTACTTGTGATTTCTGTCAAATAAATAAATAAAATCTTAAAAAAAAAGTGATAGAAGCAATTCAATTTTTCTTTTGGAATTGGTTGAATCTTAAACTGCTTCTTCTAGGAGCATACCGAGGACAAACAGACTTTCTAGGGGGAGTGGTGTTGGGATCCCAAGTTCCTGGGCACCGTTCCCGAGGAGGATCAGGCTCCAGGTCGTCTGTCCACTGTGTGACAAAGTACGGGGCTGTAGATGCTTAAAACTGGGGGGTTGGGGGTTCCCAAAGGAGAGGGCGTGAGTGTGAGTGTGTGTGTGTGTGTGTGTGTGTGTGTGTAGGATCCGAGAGAAAGTCTGCCTGTAGTGCAAAACTCGCTGTTCACTCTGGAGGTGAAGAAACTGATTAAGGGCACCCTTCTCAAACTTCCGGTGTTTGCTGAAGCCTGGAGGCTTCTCCCGCACTCTCAGAAATCCCTTGAGAGAAATGTGGATGCAAGGGGAAACGTGTGAAGTCTTTTTGGACAAAGGCCCTCTTTCTTCAGGTGTGGAGGGCTCTCTGGGGTCCTGGTGAGAGCTCCAGGACTCTCATTCTCCCCCACAGCCCCCCTGTCCTTTCTTTGCTTCCTTCCTCGTGTTGGCTCTTGCTCCTTGTGGCCCCCGCCCCAGCTGGATCCCTCCGCACACAGCCTTCTCCCAGGCTCTTGCACGATCCTTCTCATGTCTCTTCTTCCTTCTCTTTTTCTTCTTTGCTTTTCATCCAGAACGAGGGAAGCATGGTAGAAAGGGCCTCTATTTCTCTTCTCCTCATACTCCTGTTAACATCCCAAGGGTCTGAGAAATGTTTGTTTCTTGGGTCTCCTGTTTCTAGAAACCATGATTTATTTAACATTTTTCTCTGGCTTAATGAGGCTCCTGTTCTTCTGTGGGATATTCCTGACGTAGGATTCCGGAGCCTGCTGCTAAGAAGTGCGGTCGTTTCCTTCTTTTTTGTCACTAAACAATCGCCAGCTTCCTTTGTGTGAGCAGAAGTGGGAAAAAATGCCAGCGGGGCAAACCTGCCCCCAAACCACGGCCCCCTCCCTTGGGGCTCGAACCACTATGGCCACAGTGCAAGAGTGGCTTTACAACTTAAAAAAAAAAAAAAAAAAATTACCTTAGCTGTTCTTTCTAGTCATCATTTTTGTTTAAACACGTGTTTCTATTTTAATAAATAGAAGAGGAATTAGAGTCCAACTGGTTCCCAGTAATAAGGATGGACACAGATTGTGCTTTTAAAATTATGGGCAGCCTGTCAGCGTCTATGGTTTTGAATTATTGATGCTGGGATAGTTACAGGCGGCGAGACAATGGCTTTCCCAGAAGACAGTGGCCCTGTTAGTGGCTGAACCCAGGGCTGGCTCCCTCCAGCTCCCCAAACTTTCTGGGGCAGGGAGGAGCCTTCAATTGGGAGAGGCTGGCGGGATTTTCTACTGCTTTTGCTAGAAGTGGGCTCAGGCCACTCTCCGCTGGTAATGAGCTGTGAAACTTTGAACAAGTAATGTTACCTGGTTTTCTCCTCCACTCTCAAATGCAGGAAGAGTATGTGCAGGAAAGTTGTGAAGAAGAGGGGAAAATTATTGCATGTGGAGCTCACTGTTGGCCCCTCGGAAATCTCTCATAAACAGTGTGCAACAGATAGTGTATGTTCGAAGCCCCGGGAGATGGTAATGTGAGGGAAGGCTAGTGTTCCTAAGATTGTGCGCTTTCCTCCTCCTTCTCGAGGGATGAGAGAACTTTCTCTGAGGTCTGTGCTTGTGGCTGAAGAAATTCCTGGTGTCCCTGGAGGGGCTTGGGTAACATCCTGGTGGTGGATGGTGGGCAGAGACATAGGGGACAGGCAGCCAGGTCTGGACATCACAAAACAGGGTGATGAGATCTGTGTAGACCTGATCCCCCCCCATCCCCTCATCTCCTGAATGAGGTCATTTATTCAGTCCTGCCTCTTCCCTCTTCTTTCAGAACATAGCTTGTGTTTTCTTTTTCTCACACCGGTCTTTCTTTGGCCCAAACCCTCATCTCCTGCCTGAGTTATTGTCAAGGTTTTCCTCCACAATGACGTATTGTTCTGCCATAAAAAGAATGAGATCTTACCATTTGTGACAACATGGACAGGCCCGGGGGGCACTGTGCTGAGTGAAATGAGTTAGAGGGAGAAAAACAAATACCACGTGGAACTGGAAACACAAAAATGAACAAGCGAACAAAAAAAGGAGAAACAGACCCATAGATGCAGAGAACAAACTGGTGGTGGTTGGGAGAGGGGATGAGCAAAATGGATGAAGGGGCTTCAAGTTACAGAATGAGCAAGTCCTGGGGACAAAAGGGACAGCACAGGGGATATAGTCCATGATATAATAGTGTTGGGTGGTGACAGGGGGTGGCTAGGCTTGTGGTGAGCACAGCGTCCTGGCAAGATCAGTTAAATTACCGTTGCACATCTGAAACTAATGGGACGTTGTGCCAACCACACTTCAAAAAAAGTCTTTCTCCACCCTGACTTACATGTAATATATAAAAAATTCAAAGTAACTTCAATTTCTTTTTATTATGAAAGATTCATTAAAGAAAGGTATGAGAATAAAAAGAAGTTAAAAGGAAAAATGCAAACAATCTCTCCACTTAGAGATAGCAATATCTGTGATTTTTTCCTATACAGGCATAGATATATTTTCTTTTTTAAATTTAAATTCAGTTGATTAACATATAAGGTATTATTGGTTTCAGAGGTAGAGATTAGTGATTCATCATTCTTATATCATACCCTATGCTCCTTAATATCATGTGTCCTCCTTAATGTCCAGGACCCAGTTACCCCCTCCCCCACCTCCTTCCCCTCCAGCAACCCTCATAGATAGATTTTAAACAACAGCAACAAAAGGAATCATAGTGTGCGTAATATTGCGCTACTTGCTTTTCCATTCAAGAATGTAGACGTGCTTTGGAGGTATTGTGGGTTCAGTTCCAGAGCAGCACAATAAAGTGATTACTGCAGTAAAGCAAGTCAAATGAATTTTTTGGTTTCCCACTGCAATCAAAGTTATGTGCACACTATACGGGAGTCACTTAAGTGAGCAATAGCATTATTTCATAAAAAAAACACAATGTATATGCAATGTATATGTATACATTGTATATACAATGTAACAATGTAAACAATGCATATACAATGTAAAAACAATGTATGTAATTAATTTAAAAAATCCTTTATTGCTAAAAAATGCCAATCAGCATCTGAGCTTTTAGGGAGTTGCAATGTGATCACTATTACAAATATAATAGTAATCACCATCACAAATACAATAATCATAATGAAAGAGTCTGAAACATTGCCAGAATTACCAAAATAGGACACAGTGACACAGGGAGCAAACATTCGGAAAAATGGTGCTGAGGGCCTTGCTTGAGGTAAGGTTGTCACAAACATTCAGTTTGTAAAAAACACAATTATCTGTGAAGCACACCACGCAATAAATTGGGGTATGCCTGTATGTCTACTGCTATGTAACAAATTACCCCCAAACTCAGCAGCTTTGAGCAACAAACTCATCATCTCACAGGGTGTGAGGGTCAGGGGCCCCGGGGAATGGCTCAGCCTGTGGTTCAGGCTCAGGCAATCTTGGAAGATTCCACTCAAGATCTCAACCAGGGCTTCCGTCACTGGAAGGTTTGGCTGGGATGGAAAGATCTGCTTTCAAGACGACTCCCTCCCATGGTTATTGCCCGGAGGCTGGGTTCCTTGCCACATGGACTTTCCCAACATGGCGGTGGGCCTCCTCCCGCAGTTAGTGACCCAGGAGAAAGCAGGAGCAAGGCAGAAACCACAGTTTTTAAAAAAGTTATCTTTTTGAGATATTATTCCTCTACCATCCAATTCACCCAATTCAAAGTATATGATTCGATGTGTCAGTATATTTAGAGGATTGTGCCAATGTCACCAAGGCCTTGTTCCGGAACTTTTCAGTACTCCTGACAGAATGCCATCACTCCCACTCCCTCCTCTTCCCACCTTCCTGGCAACCACTGTCTACCTTCTGTCTGTGTAAACTGGACTATTCTGGACATTTTGTAGAACCAGAACCATATAATATGTGGCCTCTTTCACTCAGCATAATGTTTTCAAGGGTCATCCATGTTCTAGCATTTATCAGTATTCTCTCTCTCTTTTGGTTTTATATGTCTCTTTATTAAAAAAAAAAAATCCCAAATCCCACATTGTGCTGGTCCCAGAACATGAAAAGGTATTTAAGAGACAGGCTCTGTTCTCATTTCTTGACGTATTTTCCTCGTCAGAATTGGTCAAGGGAAGCACTGAGTTCTCATGACTGGACAGCTTAGAGCTGCATGGGAGTTCTTCCTTCCCCCCGCCCCGCCTGGTCTGATGGCATGTTCTGGAGATATCCCTCCCACTGCATCAGCATCAGCGTCACCCATGTGCTTGGAGAAGAGCTCTGCTGCAGGACCCTTGCATTGGAACAGCCGTCATGGGAGTCTGGGGAGAGCTCACTGATTCCCTGGTCTGCCAGAGTGAAGTGTGTTCCTTAGCTTGGAATCTGTCTGACTCCCACTGAGCTGGCTTTATGGGAGGGACCCACTGCAAAGCCAGCAACAAAGAAGCCTTGGTCTGTTTGGGCAGGTACAAAGCTGGATGTAACCAGAACCTTCTTTCCCTGGGTTTTGCAAACCTTTTCTCTCATTTAGTCCTGCCTCCATCAGTATCTTCCTTTCCCTGCTAAATACCGTTCAGTCTATGCATAACATTTGGTTCATCTATTCATCAGATGATTGGCTTTGGGTTGTTGGCATTTTTTGGCTAATGTGAATATTGTTGCTATGAATGTTCACGTATGTTTTTGTGTGGACACTTATTTTCATTTCTTGTATAGATGGTAGAGGAACTGCTGAGCCAACGGTAACTCTATGTTTGACATTTGGGGGAAACTGCCCATTTTCCAGGTTGGCTGCACCATTTTACATTCCCATTAGCAGTGTGTGGGGGTTCTGAGTTTTTTGCATCGCGCTGACACTTGTGAGCCGAGGTTTTCCGTGCAGTTATCCTGGTGGGTATGAAGCAGTGCTCTCGATTTGCATTTCCCTCATGATTAATGGCACTGAACACTTTGTCATGCGCTTATTGCCCATTTCTCTTGAGAAATGTTTGCTCAGACTCTTCACCCATTTATAAAACTGGGATGTTTTTCTCATTATTCACTTGTATGAGTTTTTTTTATATACACTGGAGACAAGTTTCTTTTCAGATATATGAGTTGCAAATATTTTTTTCCTAGTCACATTCTTGATGGTATTGTTTGCAGCAAGAAGACGTTGCATTTTGATGTTGTAGAAACCACACTGACTTCTAGGGGACCATTGGTCATCCCTCTGCCATATTCCCTTGGCTAGAATGAGTAAAGTCCAGCCCACCCTCAAGAGAGTATAGCGGACCACGTTCTACCTCTTGAAGGAGGAGAATCAAAGAATTTGTGGACGCATTTAAAAATGACCACGTATATTAATATCCATTTAAAATGCCATATTTAGTGGCTATAAAATAAGAATCTAGCCAAGGTGGGTTTCAATGGTGGCTTCGTCACATCATTGCTGTGTGGTCCTGGAGAGAGTGCCTCATTCTTGTTGCTTCGGTTTTCTTCACTGTAAAATGACAGTGATCATAATATGTATTTCTGCTTTACTATCATATGCCTTCCACACATTCCTAAAAAGCACACGTTCTGCCAAATCATGTGATCAAAGTAACTGGGCTGATGGGAACTATAGGGTTGGGTTGTGCCAAGTAAGACCTGTAGGACTCTGTAGTCAGGGTGCTAATGAAGAGTCCCAGTCATAATAAAAGGACAAGTGTGGTTCCCTGCAGGGACTAACACCTAAAATCTCGGTCAGTTTGTGCTCAGCAGCCTTTACACTTGGACTCGTGGTTCTTCCTTGAAGTTGTGGGTCCTAGAGGGCATTTTTTTCTCATTTTCATGAATGTGCTGTTTTAATAAAGAAGCTAATTTTCACACCTTTTTCATGAGCACATGTTGTTTTCTCCAAATGGATCAGCACAGTGGAAAGCTGAGTGGTCTGAAGCCTCGAAACCAGGCTTTGCTTACAGTAAAGAATGACAACTTGATACTTTCCCCCCTTTTCTCGAAGGCTCTATTTATTGCTAAGTCTCCTCTTTCATTGTGAGAACATGTGTCTGTGATTACTTTCCCACACTCATGTGCCGGGAGGAATCAGGCGGGGGCTAGCATGATGTGCTACAAACACCAGTCTCCATTAGCCATCATGTCAGAGCTCATTTGTGACAAAGCATCGTGGCACTCCATTTCCTGAGGTGGTTGTGAAGATTACCTCTGATGACTCGTGTTCAGCACCGAGAACAGCGCTGATGGGGAGTAAGTGCTCAACAGTTAGTTGTTTTGATTATGCCCATATTTGTTTACCCAATTCCTTCTTAGCTTCCCCATTCCAATATAGGAGAACTATACACCACTGGAGAACTCTTTTCCAGATGACATATTTCTCATTATTGGGTAGATCATAGCCCTCATTGATTTCTTTTGGGCCTTGAATCCTTGGGGCAGGTTAAATGTAAGAATTTACAAAGAGGCATTCACTTATAGTGTATTTATGTGTATATAGTCGGGCTATAATGTTTTGCTGTGCTCAGTTTTAGGGAAAGTATGATGATAAAATACATATATCAGCTTTCAGGCACACCCCGAGTTCTGAGTAGGTGTTTGCCTTCCATGTGTACACTATTTTCAGAAAGATAACTTCAAGGCCCTGAGGTAATCCTGGAAGAATCAGAGCTTCTGTTATTTCTTATATTTTCTCAGGGGGGATGGGCACCAATATCCCTACTTTACAGGGACGTTCTAAAGGGTGCAAAGAAACAAACTTGTTATTTTCATTAACCTTTTTTAATGGTTAGAATTCAACTAGGGAAAACTCACCTTTGGGATTTTTAATTACACAACACATTATCTCTTTAACAATAAAACTGCATTTTTTTTTTTTTTTGAGAAGGAGAGAGAGAGGAAAGGAGGGGCAGAAGGAGACAGAGAGAGAATCTTAAGCATGCTCCACACACCCCCCACCCCTGAAGGGAGGGGTCTTGATTTCATGACCCTGAGATCACGATCTGGGTCTAGATCAAGAGTCAGACGTTTAACCAACTTAGCCACCCAGATGACTATTTGTTAGATTTTCAAGTAACTATTATTTATGCTCCATAAAAGGCAATTCATTGACAATTTGCAAAAGCTGCTATATCATTGACACTGCAAGTTCTCCTGAGCCTCCCTCCTTTGAGTTCTTGGGTAGTAACAACCCTGACCATAAAAACAAAGTTTGCTGTAGCGTGTATGGTGTGCTATGCCCTGTGATTCACCAACTGAATGGCAACGCTAACGTTGTTCTTTAATCTGAACATGACCTGCATATGTGAACTTGTGTTCATCAGACTTTTGTGTAGTTAGCACTTTAAAAAAAGAAATTTATAAAGGTATTCTTCATGTTATGGGCTAAAGCGCGATTAGCGAGGTTAACACCAGGTGGCGCCAAAGGACTGAACTTGGAAATACTTCGTGCTCCTACCTGGGACTGAGATGCTGTTTATTTAACCGGTGGGTTAAAGGAAAAGAAGGGCAAGCGTTGCCCTTCCTGCGCCCTGTTATCCGCTCACGCTAAGGATTGCTCCCGTCAAATCGTCTAGTTCCCTTCTCTGGAGAGTTGACACTCCCTAAAGCTATGGAGCATACAGTAGCTTTCCTGAGGTCTCGAGTGGCAAAAAAAATATTCACAGTTTTTCTAAAGGAAAATGAAAACAAATCTCACATGAAATTGTTTTTTGGAGTGGATTCAGTCCTGCTCTCACTGTTGTAGGTGCCCAGGAATGTAGATTGGATGAGAGTGGCAAGAGAAGAAGATAAGGTCCCCTGAAACTCTTTCCCCCAGGATTAGACTGAGGAAAACCAGCTTTATCACTGTCGGGTGCCTGGGATGAGAATTCCCACTAGCTCAGGCTTTATTACTTAATGCAACCCCCTTACCTAGAAGTCTTCAATGTGCTCATAAGTGTTTTTCTCTAGGGCTGTTATAAGGAAAATAAAATCTCAAAACAGAGATGGTAGATTTAAAAATGAGAACAAACTTCCAGTGGGCATCCAAGGGGGCAGAAAAGAGAAGAGCAGGAGGTGAAAAGGTGTGCCACAAGGAAATGTGGATGGAGGAGCCTGACACAAGGAGGCTGCCAGGTTAGAGAATGACAAACACTCCTAGAAGGAGCCAGGCACACCGAAGGTGGTCCCAGGAAGCACAGGTCTTTGGGGAAGGAGCGAAAGGATGGGGAAGGAGCGAAATCTGAAGTGTCCACTAACCTCTTTTCTGGTCAAGTCCATGGAAAGAGCAGCCAAGAGTGAAGCATCTTGTGGATTGCTTGATTTACACAAATCCTTGCAGAGTGGTCGTGGGCACTCCTTTAGAGGAAGGTGTGTGTCACCTAGGGACATTTTAAAAAAAGATTTTATTTATTTATTTGAGAGAGAGAATGAGAGAGAGCATGAGAGGAGGGAGGGTCAGAGAGAGAAGCAGACTCCCCACTGAGCAGGGAGCCTGATACAGGACTTGATCCTGGGACTCAGGATCATGACGTGAGCTGAAGGCAGTCGCTTAACCAACTGAGCCACCTAGGTGCCCCCCCAAGGCACATTTCTGGTACAACTTTTGAACCAAGCAATTCACCCCCTATCAGTGATTCAGCACCTTGTCTAACCCCATCCTGCCTGGGTCCACATCACGGGTGCACCTGCTGTCATTTCCTGTTTGGATCTTACCGTCAGAAGAGAGGTTGAGTCCAGAACTCCCCTGAGTGGGGATAAACCAGGATGGGGGCACCAGGAGCTGGGTTGCTGACTTGGAATCAAATGATTTATTCTTCTCTCCCCACTCTATTTCCTCCTTGTTTCAAGGTCCTCTGTGAGATGAGGGAGAGGAGAAGATGGTGGGAGGGAGCACCGTCTCTGCATCTTCGACTTAGTTTTAGTCATTTTGATTGGCATCACTTGGGCGGCAGGTCATTCCTTGGCCAAACAAAGAACATTTCTCCTAGGTCTTCTGTGCTTGTTCCATTTATCTCAATAGTCTCCTTTGGAATCTCAATTTCGGCATTTTGCTGCAAATTGAAACTCATTCTGCCTCTGGAAGCAGTCAGACCAGGGAAGCCATGTTATTAGCTTTTTAAAGAGTTGATTCTAAAGTTAGGAATGAGATTAAGATAAACTTGTCTTCCTAAAAACAGCCAGTGATTCTATAGGAAAACAGATATCCCTCCACACTACAATGTTTTTCATTTAAGGCCTCAAAAGGGTTCTATAAATCTGCCCTCCTGTGGGTAGGAAGTGGAAGATGGTTTTCCCCTGAGTTTAATTGACAGATAACATTGTATAAGCTTAAGGTGTACAACACAATGATCTGATATATGCATGTATTACAAGATGATCACCACACTAACTTCAGTTAATAGGATATGGTTTAAGATGGGAAAATCATGTAGGCAAATGAACTCAGTATTTGGACACCAGAGTATGAATCTAGGCAAGAATGATTTGCTGTGGTGTTATCGCTGCAGGTTTCAATGGCTTGTGAGCAAAATCAGTTGTCATTCAAAGGAGGTGTACCCTTGCCTCATCAGTACTGGGAAGGATTACATTCCTGTCCTGAGATCTTGCCTTTCTTTTTTCTCTCTTTCTTTCTTTTAAGATTTTATTTATTTATTTGTCAAAGAGAGAGAGAGAGTGAGCACAGGCAGAGGGAGAAGCAGACTCCCCATTGAGCAGGAAGTCCAATGTGGGACCCAATCCTGGGACCCTGCGATTATGACATGAGCCAAAGGCAGATGCTTAACCGACTGAGCCATCTAGGTGTCCCGAGATCTTGCCTTTCTAATATGATAGGAACATGCACTACTCTCCAGCTTGTGTTACTCCAACTTGCTGGGGTTGGGGTTTTTCAGTGCTTATGCTCCCCATAGCAGAAACCCTGTCTCTCCAGTCCCTACAGCAAAGACAAACAGGAGGATGAGGGGGGCCTGAACCTATTGAGAACTGTCCTTTTCTACCTGTGCTGACAATAGGCAAAGCTACGTCACTCAGGGTGGCCCTGCTACCTCAGGCTGTTATTTTTAGCAGAGTGAGTCTTTTCAGGCTTTCACACAATGGCTCTGTTGACACAACTTACGATCGGGTGATTACAGAGAGACACAATTATACTGGGTGGAAGGACAGAAAAAGCACAGTGTGTGTATTATTCAGAGGTGGCCAGGACTGGCCGCCTTCTCTAAATGCATGTGGCTCAATAACTGAGGTGTGGGCTTGGGCAGGCCACCACCACCCTGTCCGCCAGGAGAGGCCATGTTCTCCAGACTTGTGTGATGTCTGGGCAAAACCACCACAGACAGTGTTGAAAAAAATGTCTTTTATTCCCCTTTCAAAGGTGACTTCCTTCTGTGTCAGTGAACTCAGACAAAGTCTTGATGCTTTGGGGGGACTTGTCCCTGAATAGATTGTGGGAAAGAGGTGGGATCTGATGCGAAATCATACAATACGGATATGAGTTAGTATGATACTTATGAAACCACCTCTGTCTGGAAAGAGACTTGGGGCTGGAAATCAGGCAGGGACATACCAAACGCCCCCAGGAACATCAGCCTCTTTATGTCCACTCAGGATCCAACTGAGCAGAACCCCCCCCCCCCCAGCTATCTTAGTGGACAGTAACAGGCAGCCTTGTGCATTTAGGAATAGAAGGTATTTAGAAAACACTGAAGACACTGATTACAACGTAAAGGGGCATTTTGCTAGTTTGGATATATTGTCCAGGTCTGTTAGTATCTGTAAATTCTTAGACGTAATGTGCTATGAAAAATCTCCACATGCGGTCTACCCTGTGTGGGTGCATGAGCGTGTGTGGGTGAGTGTGTGTATGTGTGTGCATATGCGTGCCCAGTGCTCACTTATTGACACACTGTTTGTATTTTAGCAAACATATTTGTAATGGCAGGGGGTATGTATAGGTGCATGCATTTTTTTCTTCTGTCACCAGAAGCTTTTAAGGAGTCAGAAAATTTGAACTAATAGGGATAATGTTTTATGTAGTCCCCGAGTGCCTTTGTTAAACATATAGTCAAAGGAGCTCATTGAAATAAACACTGCGGTTGAATTTTTAACAATCGCTGCATAAACATGGGGCCATCTATAACCTTTATGCCCACGGGAGCCAGGAAATGATCTGTATAATTAACCCCTTGATTGATCTGGTCTTTCAGCTGTCAGGGTGAAGAGTCTGATTTCCTGCATGGAGCAAGATGTACCCGAGAAGCTCAAGGCCACTGGGCCAATTTGCAGGGGCAGGGATTCTTTTGGAGGACGTAATGGGCGTTTGTGTGACAAAATCCTTAAATTATTCTCTCTCCTTAAGTTTCTCAGTTTAAGCTGAAGATGTGGGGGATATGGGGAAGGCATCAGGATCTCAGATTGGGGACTGAGATTGGCATAGCAGGTAGAATTGTGGGATGGACCCCAAGATTGTACCCCATTGTCATCCCCTCCCTTTAAGTGTGGGCAGCACCTGTAAGTATGACGGCATGTCACTCCCTCAGTGAGGTTATGGATATGACAAAGGTGGTGAGACACTCGTCGTGGCAGTATGTTATCTGTGGCTTTGTCCCAGCAGACTGGAGAGATTCAAAGCTAGAGAGTTCTGCTGCCTCGAGAAAGGCAGCTGCCATGGTGTGGAAGAGGGCCCTGGCAGGGAACAGTGACAGCCTCTAAGATCTGGAATGGCCCCCCAGCCAGCAATAAGGCAAGCCCAGCCCTGTAACGGCAAGGAATTGAATTTTTCCAGCAACCAGTGACCTTGGAAGAGGACTCCACCTTCAGATGAGATCACAGCCCCTGATAATGCCTTGATTTTCATCTGATTTGGACATGGCTAAACCAGTGCCTACATCCTAACCCATGAAAACTGTGAGATAACACACATGTGTTGTTTTAAATGGCTTAATTTGTGCCCATCTGTTGTGCAGAGAGAGAAAACTAAAAAAAAAAAAAAAAAAGGATCTGGTGGGCAGTAGCTGAGAATTTGCATCTATAATAAATTCTCAGGTGAAGCCGGGCTGCTGGTCCAGGAGCTCCCCTTTGAGAACCACATTCATAACTTCAGCCTCTTCTGGCACTAGGTTTTCTTCACGATGCGATGAATGGACACTCTCTGTACCCTTCTGGAATATAGCCAAAGTAAACCAGAAGGGATTCAGCAGCATGGTTTAAACCCCAAATAAATATAAGCAATATGGTTCAAGCCTTTAAAAATAATTTAAATGTGGCCGACAACAGTAAATACGCAATACAATATTAGAAAAGCCATTAGGAAATGAGAGCAGGAAAAATAACGTAAAACAAGGCATGAGGTTGGCACGCAAAACGCACACTCACTGAAGTTCACGCCGATGTGGCAAGAGAGGCTTAACTGTGGATTCCTGTTTCTCCTTTTGAGAATCCTGTCCCATCCATACTACTTGTGAACAAGCTTGATGTGATGACTGTACCTCAATTAAACAGTAAGTGAAGATTTTATTTAAAGAGAGTGAGAACGCGTGCGTGCGTGCACGGCTGCAAAGGGAGAGAGAGGTGCAGAGGGGGAGGGATTCTTAAGCAGGCTCTATGCCCAGCGCGGCCCCGGTCTGGCGTTCAGTCTCACAACCCCAAGATCATGATCTGGGCTGAGATCAAGGGTTGGGCGCTAAACCGGCTGAGCCACCCAAGCACCCTCAAGAAGTCAGTGACAATTTCTGACACCACACAAGCTTTCCAATTTCTACCACGATAGAGAGGATGAAAGATGGGGTACATGTTAGTAATTCTTGAAAATACTGGCAAATTCTCTGGCGTTGCTAGGTCTGTGTGGGTAATTGGGAGGGCCTCCTTTGTAGGTAGATAAATGGATTCCGTGTGGCCACCTCTGTGTGTCAGCTGTCTTCAATTACTTTCGAACCCCTTCTGTGATGAACGTCTTCCCCTCCCCACCTCTCTCTCTCCTGTCTTCTCTTGTTTTCATTGAGCCATTTTTGAAGTTAAGAAGAGTCAGCTCCATTGAGGTTTTCCTAGTAGAAAACAGCTAGAGCCGTGCTTAATCCTGAGGCAGTTTACTTCTCTCGTCGTGATCTCAGTGCCCGCTGGTAGGATAGAGGCTTACTGCTGGGGCTCTATTACCTGAACCATCTGGACAGTTGTTGTTCTTTTGTTTAATACTGTACCCATCACCCAAATGTGAAGGCTCTCCAGGCACTTCCATAGTGAGGGGTGTTTTCCACAGCCATGCCAAAGGGGCTCTGAGGGAAGAGTCCGAAACCGGATTTTGAAACTATTCTGAATGTTGCTTGGTGTGATGGCTGTGCTGCCCGTGTCTGTTGGAAATTGGAGTGTGAATGAGGGTGTGAGAGTCTGCACACACGTGTGTGTGTGTGTATGAGTGTGTGAGTATGAGCGAGTATGAGTGTGAGACGAGCAAGTGTGTGTGCATGTGAGGGTAAGTGAACACGAGTGTATGAGTGTGAGCGTGACGAGTGAGTGCGGGTGTAGAATGCATACACATCCATGTGTGAATATGAACATGCACGAGTGTGCATGTAAGCGTGAGTGTGTGCATGCGTGTGGGTATGTATGAGTGTGAGCATCAGTGAGTGTGCGTGTGCGGTGGGCGGGGCAGGGGCTGCGGTGCTGTGTGTTCCAGAAAAGTCCTGCACAGCTCGCTCTTCTCGGGGAACCAGACCTGAAGGCAGGTTTCCTGACTAAAATACTTTGCTCAGCCCTCTTGAAATGTTAACTTTATTTTTATAAACTTTTTTTTCTCTTTGCAGATTCCCGAGTCTCTTCTGCAGCTCAGGCACCAGCCAGGAGGTAAGTGTCTCCAGGCTTTCACCCCACTGTGGTCCCCTCTGCTCGATTCTCTGTCATTAAGAAATGACTTTACATGCGTTAGCAACCTTTCGGGGCCACGTGCCTTCGTCTCTGGGTTTGACTACTAATTTAATAGGTTTCCCCCTCCCTGGGAAGTTAAGAGGTACAAGAAAGTATCTTTAACTTGCACTGTCTTTCCTTATTCATAAAGCTTCATAAACAAATAAAAATGTTGTGTTTAGGATGACTCCTGTGGGCTGAGGAATCACACCAAAACGTGACACGTGTGATCTTCTGATGGGGAGACGGAGTTAGGTGGCTGCAGTGCTTGCAATGACCTCTGTTTTGTAGAGTAGGAAATGGGGGTGCAGAGGGGTGCTCAGCTTCCTGAGTTACTGATGAGGACCCTGGTCCACACTGCCAGTCTGCACACACGCAGCCTCTTTGGACAAGGTTGCCACTCAGGAATACGGACGGAAGACCCAGCTTGGTGTTTTTGTGGCATCAGAAATCTCAGATGTGGGCAGCTGAATTCCAGTTCTATTTGGGAGCAGTTATGGGCCCTTAAGAATCCTGCTGTCTGAGGGGCACCTTGGTGGCTCAGTTACTTGAGCATCTAACAGTTGACCTTAGTTCAGGTCTTGATCTCATAGGCTCCATGCTGGGCTGAAGCCTACTTAAGAAAAATAGTAATCAGGCTATCTGACGGTGAAATTTCTCTAGAAAGTCTATATTTAAGTTTAAAAACATGTATTGGTTAACAATAGTGATTTGAAGGCAAGTAGTGTGAGACCTATAGGTGGTGACCAATAGAGATTATAAACTCGACTGAGAAGTTTCAGGTTCTGGGAAATCTAGCTCTCTTGTGGATGTGTTCTCTGTAGGAGGCATTTCTCTGACAGTAGCTCCTTGTCAGCACTGCTCCAACTGTTGCCATGTGCTAGATTATCAGCTGGCCAAGGATGGCCGGCTATCTGAAGAGCGAGTTGGCTTTGGTCATGGATCTGAAGTCTGGGGTGTTTGAATCTATGTGTTAACTGATCTCATAAATGGTTCATATACCCATGTGTGTACCTTACTTTTAACCTTAAGCCTGGTGTTAAGTGATCTTGGAACACTGACCCAAAAACAGCTTTGGGAGCTTTGCTTCGAGGACAGTGCCGCTGATGTGGCTGGGACTTGGCCCAGAGGCACGCACGATCTAGCACACATCAGCTTCTTTGGAATGAGAATTGTGGCGTGGACGAGTCAGCTCAGTGATCCCTATTTGGACATGGATGTGGTCCGGCCTGGGTTTGCCAGCAGGGAGCTGAGGGGAGAGAAGTGCTTGGTGCCCAGGAAGGAGTGCAGCGAGGAGGGCAATTTCATGTCACCAAACCAGTGTCGGTTTTTAGCTTATAGCCTGTGACTTGCCTATGATGCCCCTGAGGCTGCTGGGGAGACCCTGGAGGACATCCCGCATCTCACCTCAGGGCCAAATTTCCTCAGCTGTGTTACGCCAAATGTTAGGGTTTCTCAAGATGTCAAGACTTCCAAGATCGAGTGAGTGTGACAGACACTCCATTGAATGTTCTCATTATGAAATTCATAAGACAAATTGGCTTGCTAAAGATTCTAGTTAAAATTATGAGGATACAAACCTAATTACTTTGTTTAATTGACCACTTACTACACTTACCTGACCATGAAAATGCCTTTAGCTCTTAGTTGTACAGCAAGAAGACCTACAGATGTTCAATGGGTGACCCAGCCTTTTCTGGTCCAGCTTTTTAATCCTGTGGTTTTCTCTCTGGTTGTCTCTAGATGATTCTGGTGAGCAGTGGAGTGAGGGATCATTTCCATTTTTAAAAGAGCAAAAATACCTAAAGCATACATTAGCATTGACAGTCACTGTTCTTTCTTTAGTCTTCCATGCTTACAATGACTTAATTTTTTTTTTTTAAAGATTTTATTTATTTATTTAGCAGAGAGAAATCACAAGTAGTCGGAGAGGCAGGCAGAGAGAGAGAGACGGAAGCAGGCTCCCTGCTGAGCAGAGAGCCCCATGCGGGACTCCATCCCAGGACCCTGAGATCATGACCTGAGCCGAAGGCAGCGGCTTAACCCACTGAGCCACCCAGGCGCCCAATGACTTAAATTTTTACAAATCTCTTTAGACTCTATCAATTGAGAAGTTGAGTAGATAGTCCACAATCCCGGGAGACTTGATCTTTGTTCTATAAAATGCTATTCTAAGATGCTTAGTAAAAGTATCAGGAAGAAATTATAAAGACCATTGTATACATCGAGGAAGAATATTTTAGTTGGGGAAGCAAGCAATTTCTCTGACCTGTTTCATAAAATACAATCTAAATATTCCCCCTCTGTCCTAGGGATGTCTAATGCTTGCTCGGGTGTAGTTCTCTTCTTTTAGGACATGCAGATAATTTTTCCCTCCCTGTAGTAGGTGGGTCTACAGGACTAATTCTGGCTAATGCATTATAAGTAGAAGTGACTTGTGTAATTTTCCAGCTGAAGCATTTAAGTGCTGGTGTAAAAAACTCCACCCCTCTCTTCTATCTCTGCTCTGCTTTTTTTTGAGGTTTTCAGTTCCAGACGATGAGGCCTGGATCTTTGAGTCTCTGTGTGAAGGATAGTGGCCTTGGAGAGTCACTTGGATCTGCAGCTGAATCATATATATATTTTTCATTTTTGCCAATTTGAAAGGGGACAAAGATACTTTGTTCTTGGTTTTTTTTTTTTTTTAAAGATTTTATTTATTTATTTGAGAGAGAGAGACAGTGGGAGAGAGCATGAGCGAGGAGAAGGTCAGAGGGAGAAGCAGACTCCCCATGGAGCTGGGAGCCTGATGTGGGACTTGATCCTGGGACTCTGGGATCATGACCTGAGCCGAAGGCAGTTGTCCAACCAACTGAGCCACCCAGGCGTCCCTTTGTTCTTGTTTTTATCTACCTTTATTCCATCACTAAAGGTCTTCTTTCAGGATCTGGTCAGATACTTCTTTGTAGTATCCGTTTCTCCAGAATAATGATCACTGATTTTTTTTTTTTAATTAGTTGGACAGGTTCAAATTTACGACATCTTGATGCTTCTCCTACCTGATAGATACTCCACTTCTGTCACTAAATATTTAATCATATATCGGGATGTGTTAATCTGAGTTCCAATGAGAAGCAGATGTCAAGACCGGAGTAAAAGTGGAGTAGCTTACTGGGGGAAGCATCTGTGTGAGAGAAGACAGGAAAGGAGCTGCGAGAAGATGGGAGAGCCATCAGACCACAGAGTAAGTCTGATCCCATGAGAGGAAGAGGAGGAGGCAAGGTTGGATGCAAATGTCCTTAGACCGTCTTGCAGTCTAAGGCAAGTTAGATTCAGCTGTGTGGGTGTCCTTGAGCTGAGGTTTTCCTTAGAGAGGCCTTGCATCTCCTGGGAGAGGCCTGCCTTGGGAGACCTGCCATGCTGAGTTGTTGGCTGAGCACCCAAGGGAAACATGGCCTTGGCAGACACGGTGACGGTTTCCAGAGCACAGCAGCTGGGTCCTTAGGTCCATAGACTCCCACAGTGCATGGGTTTGGGAACCCGAGTTCTATTCCCTGTGGGGTTTCTCCTCCAATGGAGCAGGCTTGTTAGAAGACTGTTTGTAGGAGGGACTAATAAGCTGTGTGGAGAAGAAGTCATCCTAGAAGAATAGCTGAAGCTTCCCTTGTGTTGGGGGAGCAGTTCGGAGTAAAGCCTCCTGCCTGGTTCTTGGCTTGGCCTCCTGGCCAGGAGGGTGGGAAGCTACAAATACCAGCCAAAAGAGCTGACTCCACTAAAATTCTGAAAGATGTAGGCAGGGCTCTTCTCATAGTCTTCAAATAGAGTAACACACAGAGGACAAGGAGAAGTATTCTTGTCTGTGTCTCAAAATCCTAAACTATAGCCCATTTGCGGGTCCTGATGGGAAGTGGTGGTAGAAAGAGGGAGCTGCAGTGCTGCTCAGGTGGGGATGGCATCCCTCGATAGAGAGGGGCTGTTAGAACCACGGAGGGAGCCTGGCGTGGGGTGGGGGGAAGGAGAGAGAGAGAAAGGAAAGGAAACTAACCCAGGATAGGCTCCTCCATGAGCCACATGCAGTAGCCCCTGGGAATTCTCATAGGTAGTTGTGTCGGGGTATTGGGGGGGTGTTTTGGGAGGCCAGTTAGATAACTACTTTTATTTAGAACTGGCATAATTTTAGGGCATTTCTCAAAAACCCCGTATCAGTCAGGCTGGGTAAAATAGCTGCAGTAACCACCCCCGCCCCCGCCAATATAGTGGTTCAAACAACAAAGGTTTACTTCTTGCTTTTACTTTGACAGTGGGTTGGCCAAGGTCTTTGTTCTGTATCGTTGCCTTCCTCATTCCAGAACACAGTCTAAGAGGACTGTCATTTCCTGGAATACTGTTTGTGCCCTGGCAGGTGGGGAAGAGAAAGGACTCAACAAAGTGCAATTTGGCCCTAAAACTTTTGCCTGTGAGTGACACACATCACACATCATTGGTTCAAACAAGTCCTGTGACCCCACTCGAGTTCAAGGAGGTGGGCAGAACAGTCCCTCCGGAGGGTGGGGAAGAGAATGTTGGTACAGAGTAATCAGGTCTGCTTTTCTAGGGACTCCTCCTCAGCTGTTTCAGGCTTCAGAGCATTGAAAGGAGGAGAAAGTAGGAAGTTGTTCTATGAATCAGTTCTAGGCATTCGTTCCAGCCTCTGCTGTACCAGTACAATCATGCCAGGCTTATTTCCGCTTTAGGGATGTTGCTTCAGCTGTTGCCTCTTCCTTGCGTGTCCTTTATCAGACAAAACAGTTCTCTCAGTTGTTTTCAAGACCAGCTTTCCCTTGTTGCTTAGATGTCACCTCCTCAGAAATGTCTCTCCTGGCCTCCTAATCCACGTGACCTTGATCCTCCTCCCCAAAGGCTCTCCTTTGCATTTTACCATCTCCTCCCTTCTTTGTGGCACTGTGCTAATCAGGAAACACAGCCTAGGGGATAGGTTCTGCTCACACCTCATTTACTTATTGTATATTTTCTCACCAGAATGTAAGCTTCATATTTGTTGCCCAATGCTGTTTTTGCCAGCCAACATCCAGGCTGTTATGATGGGGTAGAAAAGGTCTGACTGGGGGCACAAGGAAAGGGGAAGGGAGCAAAAGCCAAAGCAAAGCCTGCATGCATGGGGGTAGGTCGCAAGAAGACCTTGGATTTGAGACAAGTTGGTGTATGGAGTGAGCATTTTCCAAGGACCAGGAGATGTGAGGAGATAAGAGGGGAAAAGAACAGGACTTTTAAAGTGCTATTGAGTGTTAATCTTCCTTGAGAGATTCAAGAACAGTTTAAACTACTCTATAGTTATCTCGATGGCTGTAATGTGTGTATTTGATCATGACATCCTATAGGAAAAGTAGCCTGGCTTGCCCAACCCAAGGGCTAGGCGTTGCTAGAACATAATTCTCTGCTGAGATTTTGGTTGTTTGTATTATCCTCCATAAAGGTCGTGCCTGGAATAACCCAGGATGACTTTTGGGTCTCTATAACTGAGCGAGGGTTAGAGGATTCTGAAGGGGTCAGAATAATACTCAGCCCATGATGGGCACTAAAGAAATGTCAGCTCCTGAGGAAGCTGTGGTGCTTATAGGCCAGCGGGGGAGAGGGTGGTGTCAGAGAGGTGAGCTGATGCTCTCCTACATCCCCTTGAAATTAGGTCAATGGGGCAGTACTGGAGAGAGAAAACGGGCAGAAAGAGGGAAGGAGAATTCTCTTGTTTGGGCAAGTTAAAACATTATTCTTGGACTTGTCCTTTTGGGAGAATACACTGAGAAGAGAACACTCTAGAAAGTGAAAGTTTGCTGAAACAGGAACAGAAGACCTCGTACTACTCTTTCCCTAGCCTTTTTACTTGTATGATACAGGTTAATATGGTGTCCTATGAACTGTGAGGCTACCCAGGGCATTTCAGTAGCTAGGTGTTAAGTAAGATGCCTCCAAGTCCTGCAAATGGGATATTTAAGAGAGAATCTGACTGCATAGCTAGACCTTAGCCTGAAAGCCCGATGATGAGGGAGATCCTGCTTTGGCAGATAGCCAGGGGAAGAGGCTTCTGAATCTAAGTGTAGTTGATGATAGCATCTCATTACCTGAGCTTACACTCTGAGGATCAAAACTTTTTGGTATACCCTGTTCATGTTCCTGGATGGGACAGGCTTGAAGAAAAGGTGCGTTGTCCAACCCCTTCAAGCCCCAGCCCACTTTTCCCAGTAAACTTGACCATGGGCAGCACATCACACCCTAAACAGACACTTGTAGGCCACTTTTGAGTACAGAAATCAGGGTGTGTGTCTGTCTGAGGTGTAGAGACTAATATAATTTTCATGACCAGGCATGAAATAGTTGAATAGTTGAAGGAGAATTTTATTCTAAATTCTTTTTGAATAAATAACAGCAAATCCTCAAGACATCCCTAGAATTAAGTATTTTTTGTCAATTACTTAGTAAGTGCCTAATTTGCTCTTGCTAGGGAAGAAAATTACATGTTGTTCCTAAATTATTAAACAATATTTTGATGGCATTGACAGAACAAGTAGTGAGGTATTGACCAGTTACTCTGCTGTAGGAAAATTCTAGCACAGCTCTGTTTTATCTTGCTAGGTGAAATTGAAGAGAAAAAAGTCATTAACTCCTGTGAACGACATCTGCAAAGTCTGATGGAAAGTCACACATAAAGTTCATTGTCCTTTATCAGACAAAGTGGAAAAGCCCACAAACTAATTATTTTGAGAAATGCCTAAATGAACCTCAAATCCAAAAATCTGATTATTGTTCTAAGTTTCACTGTCTTGGCTTCTTCAGGGAAATTTAGTTTGGTGGTAAGATCTTATTCAAGTTTTCCTTTATGGAATTTCATAATCCAGCCTTCTTTGCTTTTTAAAATTAATCTCTATCACCTTCTCAACATCTAGCATGGTGAATAGATGAATGATCTTTCTGGAAAGTTTCTCTTAAGTTTGCCTTCCTCTAAGGAGGATGAGTTTGGGGAGAAGAGAAGGAGGAACGCTAAGATTAACGCTAAATCCTGAGGTTAACTGTCTCTGGACTCCATGAGTTCTTTCAGCAGTTTGGTTTGGATTGCTGTATGCAAGGTCAAGTTGCTCTCTTCTGGGTCAGGAACCTTCAGTGTTCAATGAATGAGGAGATATGGTATTTTGGGAGAATTTTTGACCCAAGACTGAAAGACTGAATCCTATCCCTCTTCGAATCATGGGGCAGGCAGAAGCGTTATCTAGACACAACCTATCAAAATTAAAGAACGTTTCTTTTGGAAAAAGGAAAAAAGTGATTTATTTAGGAAAAAGGTGATTCTTTTCTGGAACACCTACCAAGTGCCCATCGTGTGTTAGGTACTTCTGTCTTCGGTTCTCACATCAACCCTGTGATGATTATTATTTCAGCCTCACCTGCTGAGGTAGTTGGGACTTCAAGAGACCCAATAACTTGTTCAAACTTTCACAGATAAGGAAAGGAATGGTGGATGGGGGGTAGCTTGGATTTGAACTCATTATCTTTACCTTCAACTCTCACCAGGCTACCTTAGAAGTGCCTACAGAGGGAAGTGGCCACTGCATTTGAAGAGCTCACAGTATAGTCGGAAAGGTGTGGCGAAGGGCTCAAAGTACGGGGCGGGAGGGGTTAGGACGTATTGAGCATCCACCGTGAAGTAGTGTTCAAGTCCATTCTTTCGAATCAAGACCTCTCAGATGGTTAATGAGCCTGGAAGTTAGGCTTAGCAAGCTGAAGTCATTTTTCCAAGGGTCTCCCCATCAGCTCTTGATCCCAGTTTAGTTTGATTCCAAAAGTCATGCCTCCCTAGTGCTTCACCCTTCCACTTACAGCAAAGACCTCCAAAAAATATTGTCAGGGAACAATGTATGTCAGTGTGCCTCTGATTGAGATGGAAGGAAGGGAAAGGACACAGTGAGCTGAGTTAATTGGAAAAGGTAGAACAATTTGAGTCAAAATAGAGATTAGAAAGATGTGCCAGTGGTGGGACAACATGGAACTCCATTCTAACATCGGTGGCATCCCTGTTTCCATAACTGAGATAGCACCCAGCATGTGTGCACGCATGCCTAGTGACAGGTGCATGCACAGTGGGTTCTGTGATAGCCCGGGTGCACAGCGGGTTGGTGGCCTCCACGACCTCCCAGCCGTCTGAGTATGGGCCGGACAAAGGAAGGGGGGAGACGGGTAGATGGGTTCTCCTCATGAAGTTTTGGGCTTTTGCTATGCTGCCTGGGCTCCTCTTTTAGGGATTATGCCTTTGTAGCCCGTTATACAACAATGCTTAAGATGAAGTGTTCCAGACCAGAAAATGTGATTCCAGTACACCAATGACTTTTTCAGAGGACATATAGGGATGTTACTTAAGCGGAAGCAAGGGCTTTCTTAAGAAACTTCTGCTCACCTTGCTAGCCCTAAAATTTTCACTTTCTCGCTCCATAGTTTGGGAAGAATAACCGAGAATTTGTTCTTTTTAGAATGATTAAGAAAGGAGACTCTTTTGAATTAGTCGCAGATGTATTTTGAATATCTTTTTTCCCTTTCAACATTGTTTCAAGACTGGTATGGTTTAATAGAAACCAAGGACATGCACAGGCACTGTCATTTGGGCTGTTGGCAAACTTTACGAGTCAGCTGAGAATTTTGGCATCAAGTTACCTCAGGGCTGACAAAGTTAGAGGGAGATTGGATCGAATCATTGTTTTAGGCAAGCATTTACTTTTCAAGATCGACCACATCTGGAGACCCCACAGGACTTACTGTAAATACCTTTCCCTCAACGCATGCAAATACTACATCATCATTGTGTTTGTGTACGGAAAGCACCTCTTATTCAGAGTTTGCAAAGGGGAGTACCAGGAGTTCTGAGAACATGATCTAAAAATCTTCCCAGTAATCTTTTAGAGACGTCCTGTATATTGTAGAAGACATCAGAATTCTGGAACCAGTAGACAAGGTGGCCAAAGAATAAATTTTCAGATTCCTTGTTCAGTGCTCCGGGCCTTAAATTGCACTGGGATAGGGCTCGATCTGTTTTTAGTATGTGGGAGGGTGATGTTCTAATGTAGAAATAAGAGAGAGACTTTCTGAGCCCTGATATTTAGGATCCTCTATGAAAGTGAAATTATTTTGGTATAATCAATTATCATGCCAAGTTCTTCAGTCTTCATTTTCTTAGGGGAAGATGTCAGAGACTGTGGTCTTCATTTCAGCTGCGACTGTTTTTTCATGTCTCGAGGTGCTGGATTTTGACAGTTCTCTTTTCATTTGTTCGGAAATCTTGTCTTTATTTTGTGATGGGCCTAGCAGATCTGCAACCAGGCGAAGGAATACTGTAATTCCTCAGATGACTGTGTGTTAGGACATACTGTGTTTAATGTGATTTCCTCTTCCCAGTTGCTAGCAGGGGTGAGGAAGCATTCTCACATAACTTTGTTGAGTCATCAAGATTCAGTTTAAGAATAATCCACACTTTTTTGAAGAGTGAAATTCATACTATCTTAATTATACCGAGGGGTCACTAATTGGAGGACCTGGGGGGCTCAGGCTGCTCTAGCAAATTAAAATATGGAAATGAGACGCCTTCCATGGGACTGTGGGCTGGCAGGCCATCCAATGGGCGCTAGCTTCTGTTTTCTTCTCAAAGGTCCTTTTCTCCCCCTCTGAACAATGAACATTGTCCACATGAGCCTTAGTCTGGAGAGCGAGCTGTTGGGCTCGGATAACAAGACGCTTTTTGGAGCATCTGGAGTACCGGAGCCCACACAGCAATTTCGAAGCTTTTTGATCCTAAATGCAGGTCTCAAGATATTCTGCTGCCATCTCTACTTACTCCCGAGGAAGAGGAGTCTAATGAAGTCACCGTGGGTGATGAGGCTGAGCCCCGTGGCCCTCTCCTGCAGGGACTGTTTCTGCTGCCTGGTTGTTAGCTGTGTGACTGCTGTTTTTGCCTTTGGTATCTGCAGGGAAAGGCGCTCAGAGGAGGAGGTGAGTCTCACCTTGGCGATTCCTCTTCCAGCAAAATGAATACAAACATCTTGTGTCATGACCCCCCCTCCCTTTTCACACATTCAGCATGTTTGACACCGTTAGCCACCACAGTGGGGCCCAGAGTACATCAGCAAGTAGATTAAAATGTCCTTTTGCAGTAGGAGATAAGCCTGCATCTTGGTGGGCAGGGGCTGGGGGCCTGACACTTGGGTGGAGATGCTGCAGAAGCAGTCCTGTGAAGGCACGTGCATTATTGACATACTCAGCGGGTTCCATCTTCCTTCCATTTTCCTCTCCCGATCCAAAAAACTAACCATGAATTTCTGCTGTCTTTTTAATTTTTTATTTATTATTTTTTCAGTGTTCTAAGATGTATTGTTTATGCGCCACACCCAGTGCTCCATGCAATATGTGCCCTCCTTAATACCCACCACCAGACTCACCTAACCCTCCACTCCTGTCCCCTCCAAAACCCTCAGTTTGTTTCTCAGAGTCCACACTCTCTCATGGTTCATCTCCCCCTCTGAATTCCCCTAACTCACTTCTCCTCTCCATCTCCCCATGTCCTCTGTATTATTCCTTATGTTCCGCAAGTAAGTGAAACCATATGATCATTGACTCTGCTTGACTTATTTCACTCAGCATAATCTCCTCCAGTCCTGTCCATGTTGATACAAAAGTTGGGAGTTTGTGCTGTCTTGCCAAGCAAAATGGAAAGCTTGGTTGTTTGAAAGCACCCCCTTGTCTCTGTGTTGGTTTTTGGCATAAAAAGCTTATTGAGGAGACTCAAGGGGGGGGCGGAGAGGGGTGCATGTCTCTTAGGGAAGATGGCAGAAAGCTGAGAGGATTGGGGATCCAGATCCTTGGCCCTAGAACTCTCAGGTTGGCAAGGTTTTCTGTCTCTGAGTGAGACAGAACCACCTGCTTTCTAGAACTCCCCACGGTGACCAGTATGGCCAGAAGAACAGAAGGGTGTCCCTGAACTTTTGCTCTGTTAAAATGCTGGAGCCTTTTTGTCACCCTGGGGATGGAGAGACATTTCTAATGAAGACTGGTGGCCTCGGAATCAGACTTCATTTGATTGGAAGGAAATAAAGCCAAGAGGATTTGCATGTAGTAGAGTCTGGGGAATTCCTCCCTGCCACATACAACTGCGCAAGTTGGGAGAGGCCCTGAAAGCCAGTGACATTAGCACACATGAAGAGTTAGAACTTGCCTCTTGCAGAAGTTTTTAGCTGAAGAAACCTAACAGACAGGAGAGGGAGGAGTGTTACTTTATATGTGACAAAGACATTACATTGTCATTAATATTGCAGGTCACTGCTTTTGGGGAAAAAAATCTTTGTTTTATTTTTAGATTCTTAGTAGGGTTTATTCTGAGGCTTGGAAAACTGAGGAGAGTTGGGCCTTCCAGACAAATGCATTTGCCTTGACGAGACACATTAGCAATAGCTCTCCAACAATGGCCTAGAGACTACTCCCAACTCACATTGGACTTAAAAAAATATATATTTTTTACCCTGTTTTGAAAATGGACTTGGGTTTGGGGCACTAATTCACATAGCTACCACACCCACTCTTTCTGCCCAGAGAGTGAGGAGAATGAATGGGTCAATCAGCTGACATATTTCCATCCAATTTCAAGGATAGAATGTGTTCATTTTCCGACTAATGGCATGTCATTTTGCAGAAGCCTTTGGTTGTGAATTAATCCTGGAATCAAAACAGATTTTCCGGGGAGCAATCTTCCATCAAGTATTGATTTTTTTACACTCATGGAGTCTGTACTCCCTAATTTAACCTGACAATGATTCTGCACAATGGCCTGGGAGCACCTTGGCAGCTCACTGAAGGAACTTTTACTGTCTTTTCTTTCTGCAAAGTAGAAGGGAAAAAACCCATACCAGCTAGCTCAGTCAGTCACTGGGGGGCATTTATGACTTGATACTTTACTTCTGGCCATTTGGAACAGGCAGAGAGCTGCCTTCTAACTTTTAAAGAAGTGCCGGGAGAGAGAGCTTCGCCTTGCTGAGACTGTTCAAAGGAACATTTTTTTTTTTAAAAACTGCCAATATAAAAGAAATCTTTAATATATCGTTCAGTCATGGCCAATGTTTTCTAATGATGCCATCTTGCTGTGCCCACTAAGCATGAGGAAATGAGGAAGGATTTTTGGAAGAGGGGTTTTTGCTTCTGAATTTCAATAAACATGGCTGTTCTTTTCTTCCCCCTCTGTTTTCTCAAAGGTGCTTTCGGATTTCTATACTGTTTGGTTCCTATTTGATTCTTGTGAACTCGGCAAAGATTCCTGAGCAGTGCTAGGTTTGAAAAGGGGCCTTACAGAGCTGAATGTGACATGGCTCCCTACTTCAAGGAGCATGGGATTTGGAAAGTGTAGATAAAGCAAGCGCACTCCACCTATGGCAGAGACTATAAACGATGAAAGATGTGGTTGTGGGTCCTTGGGACGTGGGGAATTTGAGAAAGATTGGAAAGGACTTTGTGGAAGAGAAGACATTTGAGTTGGGTCTTGAAGGATGGTATTAGAGACTGTTAGTAAATGTTTCCTAAGTGTCTAGGTGCTTCCCATCATTTCCCAGCTTCCCTTGCAAGTGGGTTGAGACCAATGTTACCAGTTCTGACCAATGAACTATGAGTTTAAGAGACAGGAGTCACTCTTATGAGGGGGGCAGTTGCCCCCCTCCATCTGCTGTCTTCCCCGGCCATGGTTATTGGATAGAGGATGACCTTGCTTTCCAAAACAAGGACTTGTATGAGCAAAACCTAAATTTACATTATAAGCCACCAAGAAATCAGGGTTTATTTGATTTCACAGCATGGGTTAGCCAAACTAATACAGATGAGTAGGAAGGATTACTTAGTGAGAAATGATATCAAAATCCAGAGTGATGTAATTAATAAAGTTCATTCACAGATAAGAATTTTGATGGACTCCTGTTCCAAGTTCATAAAAAGTAAGTGCTTAAGTAGCTCATGGAAGCTAGTGGCAGGTTTTAAGTGAGGTTGAATTACCTGATTCTTACTGAGACTTTTTTTGGAAAGAGGACACATTTATTACAGATGGAAAATAAAATCAATAAACTGAATAATGCATTAAGCAGTATTAGTGAGCCCTGAGTCATGGGTATCCTCATAGATTAGTGTTGTTTGGAAGTTATATCACCTGCATTCAACATCTTCAACCTGAATGAGAATAAAATGATCACTGGTGCATTAATTTAACAGGTGCCTGGAATGACAGAAGAAATAGAAGGAGAATTTTGACCCTTGCAGAACTTAGTCTGGCTGTGGAAGCAAGATTCCAAACTCTGTGATGCAAGAAGGAAGGAAGAGGGCTCAGGCCTGGGGAGCAGCAAGTCAGAGAAGGCTTTCTGGAAGCTGAGAGCTCGGTCCTGGAGGAAGTGATTTATAGATTTGTGGAAAGGAGGTGAACAGATAGTCCGACTGGAGTGAGTGAAGGACTGAATGGCCTAGAACTCACGACAGTTTGTGGGAAAGCAGTGCCAAGTGCCCTAATCAAAGAAAAAGGAAGGGATCTAAAGAAAGGAACTGTGAGAAATTCTTTCTTCCCAACTTTTCCCCACTATCTGCAGTTTCTTGCTGACCTGGCAATCTCATGAAATGTGGCCAGTAGCTGGCCATGACCATGACACTTTTGAAGAGTGGCCATCCTACCTATTAGATCCGAGCCTTCTTTCTTTCTCGCCATTGGGTGTTATCACCTGTGACAGTCATAAAATTCCTCCATCGGGCCAACTATGCATCTTACAGAAACCAAGACGATGCCCTTACCGGCACTTCCTGGTGCTGTGACCCTTGTGAGCGTTAGTTTCTGCGTATGTAAAGAGAGAATTAAATAATTTTTTAAAAAAGATTTTATTTATTTATTTGACAGAGAGAGATCACAGGTAGGCAGAGAGGCAGGCAGAGGGAGAGAGAGGAGGAAGCAGGCTCCCTGCTGAGCAGAGAGCCCGATGCAGGACTCGATCCCGGGACCCCGAGATGATGACCTGAGCCGAAGGCAGTGGCTTAACCCACTGAGCCACCCAGGCGCCCCGAGAATTAAATAATTTATACAAAGCTCCTAGGAAAGTATTGGTTTAGGAGATACTTTTAACAATTGTTAACATTATTATTACTCATCTATTGTTTCCATCCTTAAATCAGAATGTGATCCGGGGGAAAACTCTTTTGGTTGATGATAAAAAATGAAAATGGGACTTTGTCTTAAAACCATTCCAGGACATGCTTATGTGCCCTACTAAAAATCCACATTTCCAAACTGTTGAAAACAAAGCTATGACTAATATTTACGGTTTTTAGCAATTCATCTTTTCCCCTGCTTTTTCCTCTCTTATATCATCAAAGAAGCTGTTTCCATGTACGTGTTCCATAAATGAGAAATAAACATACTAATTCATGTTTAGTAACTTTTGAAAATTCCCAGTTTTCAAAAATGGGGCAAGAATATCAATTATTATTTTGGAAATTCTCAGAAATTTCATCTTCCCTTCTTGTTGCCTTCGCAGTGGGAGACATCCAGCTCTTTCCCCTCTGCCTTGACCTAAAACGGGAGAAAGCTACAGTTTCCGTGCCTGAAATTCTTGCCTTTTTTTTTCACTTTAGCAACGCAATGTTCAATTAAAAAAGAATACATCAAGCGTTATTTGAACAAGGGAACAGTACAGAATGAGTTTTGAGGAGGTTAAACTACAGGTTGTAACAAGTGGTCATGTAAAATCCCTTGTGTTTAGGGAACAGTGATTGAAATGGCCCATTTCAACGGCTTAACACAGATTTTTAAAAAAAATTTTATTTATTTATTTGACAGACAGAGATCACAAGTAGACAGAGAGGCAGGCAGAGAGAGAGAGGAAGGGAAGCAGGCTCCCTGCTGAGCAGAGAGCTCCATATGGGGCTCGATCCCAGGAGCCTGGGATCATGACCCCAGCCAAAGGCAGAGGCTTTAACCCACTGAGCCACCCAGGCACCCCAACACAGATGTTGTTTTAAGGAAGAAATCTTTTCTCCTTCCTTGCAAATTAAAGGAAACTTCTGCTCCATTGAAAGAGTACCACTTTTTTCTTCCTTTTAACTCTTTTTTTCTTTTTAAAAATCAAAGTAGGTCTGTACATTAGTGAAGCACTTTAACAACCTTCACCCGAAGCGCTCAGTTGCACAGGGAGCGCCTTATGGAGACAAACGGCACCTTTCATTAACTGTAGATTCCAAACTTTCTCCCTTTTAAAAACATATCAGTGATTCCTCTGCAATAAGATATTTAGATTTGCGTGAGACCACTTTTCGATTCTCGAAAGATGGTAACATTTTATTATATTTGGGGTTGGAGCGGTGTTTTGGAATCAGTCGCCAAAGCCACGAGAACAGCTAATTATTCCTCCGAGCCTACAATGTGGGAGTCGTTTGCAGGGGTGGACACACTGGTTACTATTATTTTATTTCTTTTCCCCTGACTTCCAGGTGTGAGTGATTATTAGAGAACACACATGGCATGTAATCTTCATTGCCTTTGTAGACCTCCGTGTTGAGAAATTCTAGAAGCCTGGGAAAGTTGGAGAACTTTTGCTCTGTTTCCAGTAGGATAGATGGAGACCTTCCTCTGGTGATTCTGGGGCTGGTGGCTCATGTTCTTGGATGAGAAGCACTTTAAAAATGAGGAGTATACAACAAATACGATACAGGGCTTTTTGGGGAGAGATTCGGGGCACAGACTATTAGTCAGAAAGGCATGGGTTTGATTTCTACTGCCAACATTTTCCTGGGTAACATACTTAAACTTTCTAGGCTTTCTTTTTCTCATAATAAAGCCTCTTTCATTGTCATGAAATTAAATACCCACAAGTCCATGCATGTGCATATGCACACACGTGTGCAAACACACACACATACACACAATTTTTCTGTGCTTAGTTCAGTTCCTGGCAGGAAGTTAATAAGTAACAGTTATTATTCTTATTAAAGCTAATTAGCTTTTCTAAAACCTCTGTTGTACTACTGTAGGGGCACCTGGGTGGCTCAATAGGTTAAGCGTCTGACTCTTGATTTTGGCTCAGGTCATGATCTCAGGGTTGTGAGATGGAGCCCCGAACTGGGCTGAATGCTGGGCGTGGACACTGCTCAAGATTCTTTCTCTCCCTTTCTCTGTGCCCCCCACACCCCCATCGCCTGTGCTTTCTCTATCTCTCTAAATTTTTTTTTTAAAGAAGGCATTATAATCAGATAAAATACAAAAATCGAAACAGAGAGATAGTTGTCTGTTAAAGTGAGATGAAGAAAAACTACATTTCAGTTTCAGTTGGCCTGTTCCTTCTGTGCACACGCTGGTGTGTCTTTCCTGTCTGGGCATTGAGGATAGAAACAAGACTCTGGACATCTGCAACGAGTTCTCCTCATTGGTAGAATCCTGTTGTATTTTGACGGCTGAATAGAACCAGGTAGGAAAAAACCAGGGCATTCAAGTCTGGGATCAATTGGGATTGTGTGTGTTTTCAATGAGTATAATCTCGTTGGCAGAAGAATGAATGAAGAGTTTAAATATGGGTTTCAAGATCTTAAAAGCCATTTAAAGTACATCAATACATAGAGTTGATTTACACAGTTTAGAAAAAGTGAGGAAAAGGAAGCATCAAAGCTTAGTATTTTATTCTGATTTGGCTATTTTTGTTTGAAAAGAACTTTAAAATGCAGGTTAAAAACAGTCTCAGGATCTGTTCTGTTCACTTTTTTTCTTTTGATATTTAAACTTTATTTTTTCAGTGTTCCAAGATTCATTGTTTATGCACCACACCCAGTGCTCCATGCAATACGTTTCCTCCTTAATACCCACCACTAGGCTCACCAAACATCCCATCACTTTTAGAGATTCACCTGCTCTCACTAAGTGGTAATGATCCTTTGAAATAATGAGATTTAAAATCCCAAACAGAAAAACATGCAGTCATACAATAGGGCCAAACATTAATAAAATTTTGTGGAGAAATACATTAGAACAAAGAGAGACACGAGTCCAGAAAATGCACTTCAAGAAAACAAAATGGAACAGATCAAAAGATCTGGTTTTCAGCTTTTCAATATGTATAAAGTCCCATAGTAATTATACAATAAAACACCGTGTAGGTGGCATGTCCCTAAGATATTTGCATTTCAATTTGGGGATTTTGGAACCCGTCTTATCAAATAAAATTTTCCAAACAAAATTTGGTAGACTTGAGCAAAATTTTTGATGTGCAGTGGGAAAACAAGAACTTCAAGCATTCAGAAAGCAAATCATCTTTGTGGATTTAATTGCCATTGACAGAGAAAGGCCGTTGGGCTGGAAAAATAATCATTGTTCAGCCAAAAGGCATGATATAGTCTGAAATTAAGGAAAAAAATTCTATTAAGTTAAAACAGCTGGAAAATGAAATCTAATAAAGAAAATATTTAATTTAAATGATTTGCTTTATTTTTTATTTTATTTTATTTTTTTGGTCAGTGAACTTTCTCACTGCAAATGTGACATGTATGGCCAAATATCACATGTCTAGGCCAGGTATAAATGGATATTTATTGATAAATGTCAGTCTTGAGAGAAAAAAGTCACAGACCCACTGCTTTTAAGTTTATTGCATTTTCATACCAGGCCAAGTTTTTTTTTTTTTTTTTCTCCTTTTTTCCCCCCTTCTTTCCCCCTATGGTTTAAAAAGAAGAACCCTAGTCCATTTTATGTCCAGGCCCAGGGAAGACATTTTTTAAAAAAATGTATTTACTTGAGAGCGAGAAAGAGAGAGAGAACCTGGAGAGAGAGGGGGAAGCAGACTCCCCACTGAGCAGAGAGTCTGGCTTGGGGCTTGATCTCAGGACCTTGGGATCATGACCTGAGCCCAAAGGCAGATGCTTAACTCACTGAGCCACCCAGGTGCCCTCGGGGAAGACATTTTGATCCAACAGTGCCCTCATAAAGGGGAATTCCCCTTCCTTTCCTGAGTTGGACCTCAGCTCAGATGAAGGCATCTGTCCCTTCCAAACCAAAGCTGCCGCCGTGGTTTGGTTTTGTGTTTGTGAAGTGTGCTGTTTCTTCTGGTTTCCTTGCTGCCTTTTCTCACTTTGTTCCCTTTGTGAATGTCCTAGCCTAGCCTGCTCCCCACACAGAGCACCTTCTCTCAACCTTCACCCTCATGCTGGAGAGCCACGGCAGCCACGACTCCTTCAGGTGGGCCCTGCGATTGAAATACAGTCAAGCAGTGATGTAGACATGGCTGGAATTTCAGGAGCTTTCCCTCCATTCCCCAGAGCCCGAGCCTCTGTACCGAAGACAGGCAGCATCTGCTGTCTTCATATTCATGGGTCTGAATGAAGTCCCTGGGCTAATATTGGTTTGACTATTAAGTCTGTCGTTTTCACATCTTTTTTCTTCAGGAGACATTAAGTTCCCCTAATTGGGGAACCATTAATTCATCTACTTGTTCATTCATTTATTCATCTTGTTTTTATGAGGGGCCAGATACTTGCATCCGTCCCTGGAAATATAAAGATTATTGAGAAGGAGCCAATGTTAAAGGAAGAGGGGTGCTTTCGACTGAGGCTGGGTTTTCTTTCACAGTGTCCCTGAGATCGGACGTGGCGTTTAGGCATCCTAGACTCAGATCTGTTCACTCGAATTCTGTTATTTCTCATTAACACTCCCCTCCACCCCTGAAGGGTGCTCTAGCCTGTGTGTCCTCTCTCATTACTGTCATTCCTGTTGTAGGAATTCACATCCAGAATTTGGGCTCAGTATTTGGAGATGAGGTAAGAAATCATGGAAGCCTGTATCTCAGGGCTTGCATGTTCTCTGTGCAGTGGGAGGCAGACACAGTGCCCCAAGACAGGGTAAAAATTAGGGAGAGCAGTCAGTCAGTTGTTCCTGTCATCACTCTAGCTCTACATCTCCTTTTTCATTTGAGTCGGCAGCCCCTCCAAAATCCCCCAAGTACCCAGAGGTTACCAGAGCTTTTTTTTTTTTTTTGATTTTATTTATTTGACAGTGAGAGAGAGAGAGATCACAAGCAGGGGGAGAGGCAGCTAGAAGGAGAGGGAGAAGCAGGCTTCCTGCTGAGCAGGGAACCCAATGTGGGGCTGGATCCCAGGACTCTGGAATCAATACCCGAGCCGAAGGCAGATGCCTAACTGACTGAGTCACCTGGGTGCCCCACCAGAGCATCTTTTATAGGTTCAAGGACACTCCACAGTGTCAGAGTTTCCATAATGCCCGTGGGCACTGTGGGTTTCCACCAGTGGCCCCAGCAGGTGGCTGCTGCTGCATAACCAGGTACAGAAGCCATGCCTTGGACCCTTCGTGGCTCCTCTGGGCTGTGATCCTGCTCACTGCTCCTTCCGACCTGGTAGTTCCAGCTGACACCCCTCTGAGCACTCTCCGTTAGCGTCCTCCAAAGCTTTGTTGCTAAGGGCTTCATGGGCTGTAATGTGAGAAGAAACAGCTTTTTCCATTTTTTATTTTCTCTCTTGTATACAGACAAGCCCTCAAGGGCTGGCTTAAGCATACATCTGAATGAGCCGCCTTGCTGTTCTAAAAATCTTTAGTATGTTTTATGGACTAAGGCTCTGTTACTCAGTTAACATCACCGAGCTGGAAATGAATTCCATCCTGGAGGCTCTGCAGATCTCATCATCTCCCACCTCACTCCATTAAATGGTCTTGAACCCCACTATGGATACAACCTGAGTCACTGTGTCAGCAGACCTCAGAGAACCCTCTTTCCATAGCTCCCCAGCCTGTCTACACAGCCCAGAAGACAACAGCAGTAAACTAGGCTTAGCTTAAAACCCATGCCAAGAAAATTTTAGAACAACAAAGCTTTAGAACAGCTGCCTAGAGGCTGGAAAATGTAGGAGACCAAGGAAGGTTACAAACTGCTGAAAGTTACAAAATTCTACTCATTTCTTCACAGAGACTAGAGACCTTCGATTGAAATGGCAGCATCCAGCATCTGTCTGTAATTTTTCCAGCAGTGTTGGGCATCCCAGAAAGAAAAGAGAGGTTTAAATTGAATCAGGGTTGAGGATGAGCAGGGCTGGTAAGGTGTGGTGATCCAGAGCGTGATGGGACTGAGAAAGTTTATAAAATCATTGTTGGAATGATGGATTGGGAAGCTCAGCTAGGTAGAGCCCAGGAAGAAGGGGAATCTGGGGAGTTGGTAGAGTCATTTGTTCAATAAGCCGTTATTGATCACTGATGATGTGCCAGGCAGGTACAGGAAAACTGTAGAAATTTAACTGTGTAAATTTATTTCTGGGAAAACTGCTCTTGAGAAGTTTACGGGCTAGTTGGAAAGGTAGATCAATATAGAGTAGACTGTGCTCTGTGCTACGATGATCCACAAGGCATTAGGAGTACAGCAGAGGAGCACTGAACTTTATTTTGGAAGCTTGATTTGAGGAAGTTCTACTTCCATGGAGACCAGGTAGGCAAGAAGGAGTTAACCAGAGACAGGGAAATGTGCTCCCAGGCAGATGGACCAGCTGGGTAAAGGCTGGACAGTAAGAGGGAAAGAGGATGGCAAGGTCAGACTGGGATGGCTGGGGCATAAAGATCACAGAAGAGTCTTGACAGGTGAGGTTGACGGGTAGCAGGGAGTTGCATCAGGAAGAGTCATGTGGCCTCACAGGATGCTTGCAGGATTATCTACACAGCCTGGTCCTTTCCCTTTCACCCTGACCCCCACTAAACTGCTTCACCATCAAGGGGAGAGTCCAAAATCCAACGCTGTGTGATGCTGACTGGGCTTCCCCTGTCATAGCTGGTCTGACCACCAGGATCATAGTCCAGCATATTCACAGAGGAACATTGAAAGCTGGTTGATGGAGAGAGACAGAAAGAAAGAGAGAGTGAGAGAGATGCTGAGAGAGAGAGGAGGAGGGGAGAGATTTATTGAGTAGCAAACTTCCAGGTTTTCCAAGAGGTTGTAATAAATAACAAAGCTGTGTCTATGTAATTAATTCCCCCCCTTTTGAACCCAATCTAGCACAAGTGGGCAACTGTTTCTTGCAACCAAAGGAGCTCTGGACTAGGCTCACCAGGGGCAGACTATAAAATGATAGGAATGAGCCCCAGGTAGAACTCTGGAACAGAAATAGGGGTAGACTTGTTTTATGTTTGAAATAGTCACAGATTTTTCTAATCAAGTCTGTGGTTTCCTTGGCTGTACAAGAGACTTCAAAGCTTACTGAGTTCAGGGGTCAGCAAACTATGGCCAGTGGGCCACATCTAGGCCACCACTTATTTTTGTAAACAAAGTTTTATTGGAACAGCGACATCCATTCATTTACATGTTGTTTACAGCTGCTTTGACCCTACAACAGTGGAGTCCCATAGTTGTAACAGAGACACAATGGTCAGCAAGACCCAATATCTTTCCTGTATGTCCCTTTATAGAAGTTTGCTGACCCTTGATCTAGTTGATTCCTCTGTTTTCCATGACCATGTCCACATGCCTTTTCTAGATGTACTTCTTAAGTTTTTTTTTTTTTTTTGTAATTCTTTGCATTCTTATCTCCTCTCCTGTTCTTTCTTTCTATTATCCAAATTGTCCAGTCCCTTGAGCTTGTCAGGGTGTGGGTGGAAGAGCCACACTTTGTCTCCATTGACTGAAGAGTTCCTTCTGACAGAAAGGATTTTCTGTGCACCACACCTTTGGTTGAACCATTCCTCTGACATGCCTCAACCAGTTCAAAGTTTTTAACAACAGTTCATAGCGTGGCCTTGACCTCACCCTTACAAGATAAGGCTGGGTATTATTTGGCCCTTATTGCTTAGAGGACTTCTCAGTTTTATCTTTCCCCAGTTGGACTCGAGTGGTTTTCTTCTTTCAGACTACAGGTCCCTCAATTTCCAGACTTCTGTTTTGTTCATGCTCGTACACCTGCCAACACTTTTCTGAACTCATCCTTTCCTTGTGCTACCTTGTCAACCTCAGCCAATGACAGCAACATGTCTACTAATGCTCTGTTTTCCGATCATCTCTCTAGAGCTGTGAGTTCATGAAGTACGTGATCTACCCACATAATCTGAGTGACAGGTTTGCCCATTTTTCACCACTTCATGCTGCATACCACCGTCCCAGCCTCCAATGACCAGTTCCCAATGCACTAAATACTTGCTAGCCAGTGGACCATATTGTAAGTATTTGGTATGGTGGCACCTCGCTTCTAGGTACTATGGAAGCCTATTCACGAAAAGCCACTGGAAATAAAACTCACTTCATTGCAAGTAGGGCATTGAGGGTGGGTGTTTTGTTCTATGAGTCAGGAGAGACTTGCTGTAGGACTTGGGTTTGTGCACAGTGATGGCAGAGAGGGTATAAGGAAGTGAGGCCTCATTTTAGATTGGGAGCTTTCAGGAACTGGGGGCAGTTCAGTGATGGAGAATCTCACTAATTTTTATCTAGGAGATGAAAGGCACGAAGTGGGGCTAAGATTGTCACTGGTAAGGAAGCAGCGATTATTCGTGTGGCGACAGCCATGAGGACTGTCCATTAGGACATCCAAGATATCCAGAAAGGACCCCAAAAAAGCTGGTGACGCAAAAGCTACTGCCCAGGGTGGAGGAAACTTTCCTTTTGATCTCTTGAGCAAATCTTCTTTGGATGGTTTGACCTTCAGTGCATGGCATAAAGTCTATCCTTTAATGTGCATTAAAAAAAAAAAACAAAAAAAAAACCCCCCAAAAAAAACAACCCTTGAGTGGCAAGAGGAAGCCTTTGGGACAAAGAACCTCTACCTCTTTATGTTGCTTAATGTTACTGTCCTAGAGGTGCCCAGAGACCTTGGCAGTGAGTGCATTTCTATAAATCTTAAAAATCAATCAACTGATCAATATGTAGGGAGGGTTGGTAGATGTGCCCACTTAAAGCACTAAACTCCTGGTTCAGCTTGGCCTTTCTCATTATTGAGGAGACATTGATAGACTGGGGATGTGCAAAGGATCATAAAGATGACCCTCGTTTCACTCTCTCCTTCCTACTCGTTTCAAAATCATGCATTTTGAAGTCATCTGGGATCAAGGGAATTGAATATGCACATTTTGAAGGAAAGAAACCACTGAAGCATCTATAAATACTGAGGAAAGATAACGGAAGGAAAAGGGACAAGTTATTGACTGTCATTAAAAGTACAGCAAAGAATAATGGGCCTCACCAGGATGAGGATAACTTTTCAGTTATGACGGATCCGACTTCTTACGCTGAGGAGTGGGGAGAGGTCTGTAGACAGAGACCCCTTTCTGGGTACTCAGAGGCAAGCAGATGAAATCGGAAGGGTTTAGTACAGCGAACAGTATTGCCTCCACCAGGGGCTTTCCGTGGCCCTAGTGGTTTGTTTTTTCATCCCTGAAATCTAGAATCCAGTTTTTCTTTGTAGATTTTGTGTTGACTCGCTTTGATTCCTTCATTTCTTCTTCCCCTGCCCTCCTGTGCCTGTGGTTGTGGCTTTTAAAAATTTTATCTTGTGAGTCCAGTTTACTTTCCTCTTCTTGTTGATCCTTATGGTCCACTGCATGCGTACCATGTTCCAGATGCCTTTCCTCGCAACTCTCTCTTGTTAGGGTGGATGCTAGGTGATTAGAACACAGGAACTGCCCCTTGAGAGACATTTTTCTTTTACTCACTTTCTTAGCCCATGTTGCTTATTGCCATTCTTTGCAAAGCTCATGTTTGACTGAGAAGCTCATGACCAAGAATAGTTGGTCCAGCCATACTGTCTTTGTGCAAGAAGGATTTGAAAAAAAAAATGTGGCTTCATTTATCCTGGCGCCATGAGGTAAAAAGGTGGCTTTTTACAAATACAATACAAATACACCAGCATTTATATACAAAAAACAAAACCAGCAAAAACCAGACTGCTACTGCCAAAAATAAAAAAAAATCTGGACGGCTGTTTGGGAATTGTTTATGGGGCATATTTGTAAACCATCCCTGGAAAGTAGTCTCATTGCTTATTAATTGCATCTTTCTATTTGACCTAAAATTATGTTACCTAGCATTGACACCCATCTGATTTAGTTCAATCTGCCTCATAAGGCTTTATTTACAGGTTGACATCAGGATGATCATCAACGTGTTTGACAACACATTTCATTCAGAACAGATGTGGATAATGACCAACAGTGGTATACATTGTATGAATATCAACTCTGCTCTGTGATATTCCACATTTTTTGAAATAAAAATACCCTATTTATAGTGAACTTCGACATTTGTTTGACTTTCCAATGTCCAATCCTAAGTGCTCAAGTGGGGGAAATCCCTATAGTGTGTGGTCTTCTTGAGACAATGGGTGGTACCTTGGCTTCTCACTCCTGATGGGAAAAGGCTGGAAGCTTTCCTCTCCCCTCCTGGGGCTTCCCAGGTCTGTGGCAGGGTCCTGACCCATTAGATACTCTCTCGAGCAAGTCCAAACAAGGCATGGAGATCAAGTGTCAGTTTCCTTCTTTCTTTCTTTCTTTCTTTCTTTCTTTCTTTCTTTCTTTCTTTCTTTCTTTCTTTCCTTCTTTCTTTCTTTCTTCTTTTTTGTTTTTTAAGATTTTATTTATTAATTTTTCAGAAAGAGAGAAAGAGTACGCACACAGAAGCAGGAGGAGCGGCAGGCAGAGGGAGAAGCGAGCTCCTAGCTGAGCAGGGACCCCCATGTGGGGCTCCATCCCAGGACCCCGGGACCATGACCCGAGCTGAAGGCAGATGCTTAACCAACTGAGCCACCTGGGCGCCTATGTCAATTCCTTTTAATCCTTGTGCTTATATTGTTCTCCTGGGTTCATTTGACTCATATACATTATCTCACAGCCCTGTAAGCATTTGGGTTTATGACCTCTATTACAACTTTAATTCTCATGAAAAGCCACATATAGATGAGAACCAAATGAGTATTTTATTTAACCACCAATGTTGAAGGGAAGTCTGTTTATGCCTGTTATCTTCAGCAGCATTCCCTCTAAAGTGCCCTCCAAATGTCATAGCCAAAGCTGACATTTATCATCAGCAGGCTTCCAAATAACAGACAAGGGAGCATCCTTTCCATCTCTCTGCTCAGATCTGGAGAGGAAGGCTGGGCCTTTTTGGTATGATTTATCAGAGTTTGGCTGAAAACTCTGATAGTGGTATCTGTCACTCTTTAGGACATTCATCTTCTCTCAAGCTGGCCTTGTACCTCCTCTTTCAGACGAAAGGTCTGGGGTGGGATCTGGGGTGAGCACCAGTAGCTGGACAGAGCCTAGGCTCAGCCCCAGGGTTTCCACCAGCGATGTGGGTGACTGCACTTTGTCCCATCATAATTAGACTGGGAGAGTGAATAGGCCAGGCGGCAGGTGTTGGGAGGCAAAGTTGTGCTGGGAAGAAACACAAAGGAAGTGCCTCAGAAGGTGCTCGTGCATTCCAAGGGCATCTGGGTTAGCGAGAACCTGCATTTTGGTGGTGGGTGTAGGGTATGTCAGTATGGCCTTGACCTGGCAAATACAGACCTGGTCTCTTATCTTCATTGTCCTACTGACTAGCTGTGGGACTTAGGGCTGGAGACAGCCTCTCTCTGCTTTGGTTTTCTTTTTTGCAAGAGGGAAGAAACTGGTAGTATCTTCTAGGGTTGTTGTAAAGATTAGATGTAAAAACACAGTGCCATGCCTGGTGTGTGACAATGTTCAGCCAACAAATAGTACTTACTGTTGTCGTAGCAGTAACCCGTGTAGGAAAAATACAGAACGCCTGGTGCCTGGTTACCCTTGAATTTCAGGTAGACTGCATACACACATAATGTATGAAGAAGTCCCAGGCAATATTACACTTAGACTAAAAATTTTGTTGTTGATCAGAAATTCAAGTGTACCTGAGTGCTTTGTATGTTTATTTGCTAAATCGGGTGGTATGCTCCCAAACCTCATTCACTCAGGCAACACATCTTTATTGAGCGCCTAGTAAATGCCAGGCACTGTTTTTGGCTGATGGAAAAGAAATCGAACAAGACTGCTGATTGTGGGGGCACCTGGGTTGCTTAGTGGGTTAAGCCTCTACCTTCAGCTCAGGTCATGATCTCAGGGTTCTGGGATCGAGCCCCACATCGGGCTTTCTGCTTAGCGGGGAACCTGCCTCCCCCCGCTCCCCGCTTGACTTTCTGCCTACTTGTGATCTCTTTGTCAGATAAATAAAGAAAATCTTAAAAAAAAAAAAAAGACTCCTGATTGTGAGAAGGTTATATTTGAGCGGGAAGAGACGGGTAATGAATGGCAGGTATTAAACAATTAAACTGTACAGGCTAGGAGAGGATTATAAGTGTTATAAGGGGGAAAAAAAGCAGAATGAGTTAGGGTTCAAGGAGTGTTGGGGCCTGGTGGTATAGCCAGTGACTTCCTTTAAGGGGGTACCAGGAGGCCACTTGAAAGATGAGATCTGAGCAAGACTGAAAGAAGGTGAGAGACCAGGAGCTTCCCGGGCAATGCACATGGTTGGAAAAACTACAGAGCCAGGGTGGGTGTCCAGCACATTTCAGGAAAAGCAAGGAGGCTGAGTCCCTTGTACCCCACGGAGAGCACAACCATAAAGCTGGAGTCAGTACTTTAAGCTGCCAATGTCTGCATGGAAGCTGCCCTCTGAAGCTCTTCTTAGGTCAGCAGAAACTCTCCTACCACTTCCTGGACCAGACCCCTAGAAAGGCCCTCACCAGGGTGAGGTCACTGAGGTACCAGGAAGTGACATTTCAGGAGATGCTCGCTCTCAGGGGCTCTTCTTGAAATTTTCTGCCCTAGGAACCTTACCTGTGTCACTCTAGTCCTGGCTCTGCTTCTAGAGATGGGGAGTTTTCTATTCCTAAAGCCTGTTCCCTTCCCACATGCCCACTTCACCTCTACTGGAACATGTGCTCTTGCTCTGCTGAAGCTCAGGCTCGTCCTCTCTACTGGGTCCTTCCATGCTCACCCCCATCTCCTCTCAAGGACCCCCCTCTTTTCCTCTAATCTGGGTTCTAGAGGGACCCTCGTGTCTCAGGTGTTCTGCTTATATTTGAACCTCCATTGTGGGATGGGTTAAAGGTCTTTTCCATAAGGCTCCTAGACGCAGTGCAAATGTGGGCTGTGTCTGACCATTTGTTCCAGAGTCAGTAAACATTTCATGGAGGCAAAAATTTCCTAGAACATTCTGAGATGGTGCCTGATGTCAGGTTCCCCAGAGATGAAGATTTGGGTACGTAAGTGATTTAATAAGGAAGATTTGCCAGGAAAAAACTGGCAAGGGGGTGGAGAGTTGGGACAAGCAAGGGAGAGAGTCCAGGCAGATCCCTGGGGAGGGCAACTGCAGCCCAATCGCTCAATCTGGATGGATCTGAAATGTGCAGGAGCCTCACAGATGTTCAGACCAGAGGCAAGGAGCTTGGCAGATATCCTCCTGCACCCATCAGTCATAGGCTAAGGGCTGCCCTTGGCTGGGGGCTTGGGGACATACATTCCCAGGGACTTGGAGCTCTGTACTCCTGAAGGCAAAACTGACTCCAGTAGTTTGGGGTAGTTTTCCAGAAGAAGAGTCACTGGAACACAGTTTTGAGGGTGAAGGTTTTTGAAGCAGGTGGAAGGATGCATAGAAGACAGGTAAAAGGATTCTAGGGGATCTGAGTGGAACAGAAGGCAGGCCAGGATCTGAGTTTGTGGAAGATTTATGGGGACTCTGTTATCCCCAAACCAACTTAATCTAATAGCCCAGGGTGAGCAACCTTCAGTCTACAGGCCAAATCCAGCTGCTGCCTATTTTTGTTCATAAAGTTTTATTGAACAATAATTCCCATTTTGCTTACACACTACCAATGAGAACTTTTGTGCTAAAAATAGCAGAGTATGGCCCTCAAAGCCTGAAGTATGTGCTGCCTCTGACCCCTATGGAAAACATTTGTCAGCCCCTATAACAGATTCTCCTCTTGATCTCTGCTCTAAATATTCAATTACACAATTATATTTTCACATCTTAGGGTTCTCATCTGGACTTTGGATGCTGATTGGGCTTTGGGTGTGAGAACAGGGAAGGACCAAGAGGCTGAGAGAACACAAAATGCAAGGAGGGGATCCTGGCTAAGAAAGTTGAGGAAGTGTGTGCAAGGAAGAGTGAATGGTCTCATCTGGTGAAACTGGTGATGCTTATTACCCCTCTGGTTTTGGGGAAAGCAAGGAAAAGTAAATTTTAAAGAGTGGCAGAAAACAAAGGACTAGGGAGAGAAGAAGTGGGGTCAGTTGGCTGTTCTGCCAAGGGCAGGCCAGGTGGCTTTGGGGTGTCCCCAGGTTTTTGCTGTCTGCAGAAGTATAAATAGTTCCCTCAGAGGCTAATCCTTCCTGTGAAGCAGACATTTTCTGCTTGTATCTTCTGGGAGTCTTCATTTTCCTCTTTGGGTTCCTCCTGAGAGGTCTGATAGTGGTAGTAGCAGACATAAAGAATGCGTACATACATGGCAAGTGTTTGAGCCACATCTGTTTTTGGAAAGACAGATTGTACTCTAACCTCCCAGGAGGAGAGCCAGGAGCCTGTGAAGGATTCTTCTTTCCATTTAAAGCAGAAGTAGTAGATGAGCATCCATGGCATAGTGGGAGTTGGAAGGTAAGCATGAAGCTTGCTGTCATTGGAAAAAAACAATTGAAAATATCTGATGTGTGTGTGTGTGTGTTGGGGTGCGTGTTGTCAAATTAGATGGCAGGGAATGGGTTTGGTGGATTTCAGTTGTCTTTCTACGCTGTTACAGCTTAGACTGGGTCCCCATGGGGTACATGAGTAAAACACTTAGTGCAAAAATGGTATGAACATCCAAAGTGTTGATACGGCTTGGACTTATCTGAAGATAAAACATTTTTTTTTAAAATGTAAGGTAGAGGGTCTCATCCTAAGAAGGAATTCTTGATGTTGACCACTAGAGTCCTGCCAATACCTGGGGACACCCATTTTTCTTCACTACCATCTCTTGATTGGTTAGTAGAGTATTTGTGGAGACAGTGTCAGGCATCATATCTCCCAGACAACCAGGGTCTGTTGTGTTTTCTTCCAAGATGAGCTGCATGATGGGTCTAGTTAAAGTTCTGGGTAAAGAGTTACTAAATTTAGACAACTCACACAGCTATGGTGTTTTCACAGAGATGGTATTTAAGATACATGAGTTCCATTTTTGATTTCCTAATTTGATCTCTATCTCTGTAGTTCAAGACAGTCATGTAAAGCAGCTCGTAAATGTTAAAATAGAGCAATATAAAGATGAACAGATGATCTATAATATGCTGACAATGGAAATATCCTTATGTCTTGGGATTTTCTGATTTTTCTCCAACAAACAGAGTAATTTATAAAATATAAGATATCAATAACAAGAAAAACTGGAAGCAAAAATGTTTCCTTGTTAGTATCTTGTCCTTCATCTGTAATCATGATGTGGTCCATGTGACCAGAACCATGGGATCCACAGTTGACTCATCTGAAGCCCAGTGATCCACATTGATGATGCATTAAAGAGCTTAGTCAGTCTGCATGTAAGTAAGTCTTGATGGATCTTCCTCTTTGAGAATGTTTATTGGTAGCATAAGTAAGTCTAAGCAAGCTGTGAATCTCAGATAAGAGTGCAGGATTTGGAAATGAGGACAGTAATACTTACATATGGTGGGAAGCTAAAAAATGCCTCTCTCTTTTCTGCTTGTATCCAATATCTTAATAAGAGTATCAGTGAAGGACATCAGTAGTACCGTTCACCACTAATATTATTGCGTATGGGTGGATGTCTTATCTTGCACTGGAGTTCAGTTTTTGAAACTACTTCCATTCTGGATGTGTGTGTGATATTGGCCTCCCTATCATTGCATATGTGCAAATCACCAAACATCCTGGACACATTGCCAGTTTCAGAGATTATGCCCTTGATAATGACCTTGATAATGAAGCCCCTATACATATACAAAGGCTGCCACACAGATGCCAAACTATTGTAGTACAAATAAAGCAGAGGGTGTGACACGTTCCTGAATGATAAATCAGCAGGTTTGTGGAAGTTGGAAGAACTTAACAGCTGGGAACACACACAGAATTCTTTTTTTTTTTTTTTTAAAGATTTTATTTATTTATTTGACAGAGATCACAAGTAGGCAGAGAGGCAGGCAGAGAGAGAGGAAGGGAAGCAGGCTCCCTGCTGAACAGAGAGCCCCACATGGGGCTCGATCCCAGGACCCCAGGACCATGACCCGAGCTGAAGGCAGAAGTATCAACCCACTGAGCCACCCAGGCACCCCCACACACAGAATTCTTAAGGGTGACATGGGAGTAGCAAAGAAAATTCTGGAGTGGACTCACTGCTGTAGGTCCAGGGTCAGATTCCTGATTCTACACTTATTCTTGTTCTTCACCTGCTGATGAGATTAGTCAAACAACCTGTAGGATTTATAAACTTTCTCTTTCACTTTTCAACTGGTTTCAATGCCTTTGCCTTTGGAACAATTAGAATTCTGTATTCTAACCCAGAGCTCCTGACTCTCAGTGGTAATGGAACAGCATGACATATTGGAGGCATTTCTAATTTCCCTTTATGTATCTTACCGTTTCTGCAAAGCAGCAGTAATCATTCAGGCTGTATTCATCTAAATCATAGTGGACTTGGTAATTAGACCATTGGAATTTATCTTCAACAACAGCCTTTCCTGAACTATAGCATAGATCAGATACTGTATACTGGTGGATTGAGAGACACGGTCTCACTGGGGTTCAGTGTTTACCCACCTTGCTGAGTACTCTAATTCCTAATATATTTAAATGCCAGCTCTACTCATGAACTCTGGAGTCTTCATCAAGCCCATTAAATTTTATGATTCTTAGTTCTCACCTATAAAATAGAAATTACTACACTTCCAAAGGTTTATGCTAGGAGAAAATTAAGAAAAACATACAGTAGTCTCCTCTTATCCAGAGTTTTGCTTTTTGTGGTTTCTATTGCCAATGGTCTACCAAGGTCTAGAAGCAGATGAGCCTCCTTCTGACATGTCTTCAGAAGGTCAGGAGTAGCTTAATGCTATGTCACGTAGCCAGTCTATACCATCTGCCATCATCACAAGAAGAATGGTGACTGCTCTACAATAGGATATTTTGAGAGAGACCACATTCATATAACTTTTATTATAGTATATTGCTCTAATTATTGTACTTTATTGCTAGTTATTGTTACCAATCTCTTGCTGTGCCTAGTTTGTAAATTAAGCTTTACTATAGCTAGGTATGTATAGGAAAAAACCTAGTACATACAGGGTTCAGTATTATCCACAGTTTCAGGCATCCACTGGGCTTGGTCTTGGGCCATCTCCTCTGTGGATAAGGGGGTACTAGTGTACATGAAGGAACTTTGCAAATTATACAAGTATAAAGTTGTTACTCTTACCAGACAGGAAGAACTGTCACACACAAATGATAGGAGGCTAAAAGAATATATTGCCAAACTACAAGTCCACAGGTAAGCCAGATCTGTGGGCATTTAGAATTTTCTGTCTGTGATTCTGTAGCATGTAAATGATGACTGATAAAAGCACAGACTCAGTGCCTGCTGTGATGAAGGCAGCAGAATGCCCAGCACACAGTAGAATAACTATTTGTGGAATGGAATAGAATGGAGTCTTAAAGAGTGACCAGAAGTTAGATAGGCTGACAAGGCAGAGGCTGGCCGGCCAAGCAGAAGCACAAAATGTTCCTTGGGTATTGGAAAAATTTTAGGAAGTTTGGTTTGAGAGTTGATGAGAGATGACACTGAAGAAGTAAACAAGGGGGTTGGGTCCTAACAGACCTTGTATGTTGGGCTGGAGTTTCTTGTCCACTCTGAAGGCAATGGCAGGCATTGGGAAGATTTTAAATAAAAGAGAAATGTGTTCATATTGGCCTTTTAGAATGATTTCCTTGGTGGCACGCTTATGATGGGTAGAGAGACCAGGAGAAGCCTATCACGGTGGTCTGGGTGAGCAGTGGGTAGGTTTGAGTTAAGCAGAGGCAGCGGGAGATGGAGAGAAGGAGACAGAGTTGTGAAGAACTGACATGACTAGAGCCATTTTTAAACAGACTGGAAGTGGTCAATGCAGAGAAACTGCCTTACCTATGTTCGTTTGGACTGGGCCAAGTGGCAGTTGTTTAAATAATGGCTTGAGAAGTCAGTGGGAGAAAGGACATCCTGATCGTAAGACCAGTGGTTATGGATTTTCTGAAGATAGAATATTTAACCCAAGATGTTAGCTTGTTAACACCTATAGAAAAGGTTTCTCCCCACTTCTACTCATGTAATTGCCCCTGTTCCTCATTATAATCCCTTGCTTTCATCCTACAAGCAGGACACTATCTGGGTTTCTTTCTGCATCTGTGCTCCCTGAATTGCAATTCTCTGATGCTGAATAGGTTCTCATTTGCCTCTTATTGTAGCTCTTCATTTTTGGGTTAACAGTGTCAAAAGGAATTCATGAGGCGCAATTTTCAGGTGTAATTTGGGTGTGTGTACGTGGGTGTGTATGGGGTCAGGATAAATTCCAGACCTCTGCTTTGGATGCTTGGGGGATGGAACCATTAACAAGGATAAAACAAATAGATGGAAAGCGTCCATAAAGAAGAGGGTGAATTATGTCCACCATCTGCTTTAAGAAAACACAGCAGTGTTTCATCTGTTCTAGGTAGATTTTCATCTAATATCCAGAAACCCTCCATAGGTGTCTTCTTCCCTTGACCGTAACTTTCTTCTTGGTACTGCAGATAACTGAATGGTTCTTAAGGGCTATCTGTTCAGACTCCGTTCAAGGGGTCAAATGATGGATAAGGAGCCCAAACCTCTGTGTGTTAGTGAGGAACTGGTTTTATCTACTTTGTGACAGCTTCCCCCTAAACTCTTTCCAACCATGGATTTTTGATTATATTCTTCAACCATTGTCTTGCTACAGTTGCCACTGAATAGATTATGTGTAGATGGTTGGCTTAGTAGAAAATTTTATTGGAACAGTTTTTGGAATCATTTAAAACAGATATTGGTGATTGTCTTGTAACTGAGGCTGGGTCTTTTTCCATTCATTTACTGTTTCAAAGTCAGTGTCAGAACTATGTTTCATAATTTTAATTCTGAAATTTGTGTTATTTTTGAAATATTACAGGAAACATGGGACGGTTCCAGGTTCTGTTTTTTGCATTATAACTATGAGTTTCTTGAAGGCAGGTATTCATTTTGTTCATTTCTGAGTTTTCACAACAAAAAGTTTCTGGCACAGGGGCGCCTGGGTGTCTCAGCGGGTTAAAGCCTTTGCCTTCAGCTCAGGTCATGATCCCAGGGTCCTGGGATTGAGGCCCTCATCCGGCTCTCTGCTCAGAAGGGAGCCTGCTTGCCCCTCCCTCTCTCTGCCTGCCTCTCTGCCTGCTTATGATCTGTCAAATAAATAAATAAAATCTTAAAAAAAAAAGTTTCTGTCACATGTGAAGTGTTTATCACATATTGGTGGAATATGAAATGATTGAATTTAAGTGATGGGTATCTTTATTTTTTCTTTTATTTTGAACTACTTTTTGTCTATTTTATCGTATTTTGTTACATGATTTAAAAAAAAAAGATTTATTTATTTATTTGAGGAAGAGAGAGAGAGTGGGGGAAAGGGACAGGTGGAGGGGAGAAAGAGTATCTCAGATTTCCTGCTAAGCACAGAGCCAGACGTGGCGGTGGATCTCACGACTGTGATCAGGACCTGAGCTAAAATCAAGAGTTGGGTGCTTAACAGGCTGAGCTACCCAGGTGCCCTGTTCCGTGACTTCTAATAGGTAAAGAATATTGGCACAATGATTCAGATATATAGTTACAAAGTGATTATACTTATATCAGTGGTTGTTGTCCAAATATTGTATTATTATGTCCTTGTTAGAATGGAGACAATTATTCCACTGTTTCTCTTCCAGTCAGCATGACCGTAGAACCCAGCTCTGCTGAAGGTACTGGTGTTGGGTGGTGGAAACTATTTGATTTTTTATTGTGACAGTTGAAATAACTGTGTCCTTTTATTATTTATTTATTTATTCATTTTAAGGTTTTTATTTATTTATTTGAGACAGAGAGAGAGACAGTATAAGCAGGGAGGAGGGTCAGAGGGAGAGGGAGAAACAGGGTCCCCACTGAGCAAGGACCGTGACTTGGGACTCGATCCCAGGATCCTGAGATCATGAACTGAGTGGAAGGCAGCAGCTTAACTGACTGAGCCACGCGGGTGCCTCAAACTGTGTCCTTTTAGTATATTAAGCATTTGTATAATGAACAAAAGACAACACAGTTTATTTTTATATCTTGGCTACTGTGAATGGTGCTGTAATGAAACGGGAAGTCCAAATCTCTCTTTGAGATACTTGTTTTATTTTTAATTTGGGTATAGTTGAGAAGGTTGTCTTTTTAAAGACATGTTGTCAAACATATTTTATAATGATAGGTTTAATCATGGGCATGGCCTTTGCCCAGTGTATTTTTAGAGGACTCGAAATGGAAAGAAAGTTCGACAAGGACTGTATTTTGTCTCTACCCATGAGGGCAGAAGCGTCAGTATCTTCTTGCTCCTCTTAGAAATCCATCTCGAGGTTTCCTGGCCACTTTCCTCACCTATTTATAATGTCTGATCACTCCAATTTTTGGTTCCGTTGCTCGTCCTAAAGCACTTCTTATCAATCACAACATGAAGTTCATCTATGGACCTCCCTGCAGCCTAAGAAATGTTTGTGAAGGTCACTAAAGTATGCGGATCGTCATTCTAATTAAAAAAAAATTTTTTTTACTGGCATTTTAGCAAGATATTCCCGTCTTCCTTTTGATCTACTCAGCTATAAAATGACGTTAACTTACCTCTTGTTCTCACATTACAATTAATCAGGAGCATATGCTAAACGCCTGAATGTTTCAGAACATGCAACAACAGGCATTGCTTAGGGGCAGCAAAAGCTCTTTCCCAGCAGAATCCTCTGCAGTACTTGGCCCACGGCTAAGTGTTAATAGGAGACTGGGGTGGCTGTGGGCTCCATCCGCCTGGGGTTTAACGTCTTCCATCTTCAGGTTCTTGTGAGACCTCCTCTTTCCATCCTCCGGGTCCCGTGGGGTTGTCATCATGAGGCCCCATCCCCCAACCACAGACATGGTGGGTCTGTGACGCTGAGTGGCCGTTTCCCATGCATCACCCCCCAACATGGCGCCTTGTCTAGAGACATGTGTGAGACTCCACATCGGGGGTCTCCATCTGAGAAGGAAGCCAAGCAGGGGAGGCAGGTGACGTCCTTGGAACCACTGTATCCAGCGGTGCTTGAGGTCCCCAGCAGGATTTCCGTGTCGGCGTGAACAGCATTGGCTCTTTTTGTCTCCGCAAGTTCAAGTTGGAATTCTGTAACCTACAACCAGCGGAGTCCTAATTTATCTAGTATTTTATTTGAAAAGTGAAAGTAATCATGATGTTGACCAGTCTGCCTGGTGCCCCAGCCTTTCCTGAACCCCCGGGGCCATAACACATGCTCATTTACATGCTTACCATTTAAATGACATATCTGAGTTCAAGACACACTTAGCCTAGAAGCTCATGTCAAACAATTCTTTATTTCTTATGGTACAAATTAAAAGTGACAGATCTGAAGCTGTTAAGAAATACACAAAGTGCAGCTTTACTGACCATACAGATATTGCTCTAGATTAAGTACAGTTTTGTCAGTTTTTTTTTTTTTTAAACGTTAAGCAACCTGTGCAGATAAATCAGCTTTGGTTTCAATGTCAGAGCAAGTAAGGAGCTTTTAAATATCAAGTTTGGCTTCTTGGTCACAAGTCCATCATGTCAACTTCTCATCATGATGATTTTTTTTTTTTCCAAAATAACCCAGTCTGTTTTCCTGCCCTCCTTCCTGCTGCCCCCTCCCCAATGTGGGGGGAGTAGGCAGCTGTCTGTGGGGCCTCATTAGTGACCCTGGGGACCAGTCTAGATCACAGCACGTAGGACAAAAAGAAAAAAAAATCACTTTCTCAACAACAAATAAAACAAATGTGCCTCACATAATTTCAAGTTGAAGACAAGCAAACCACATGACGAAAAGCTCGTTACAAAATGTTATCCAAACAGATTTTACACTCAAACATTAAAATGAAAATCAATTTCTTTTTTCTCCATTTCTTTAAGCTTGGTCATTAACTGGGTACAAGTAGAGTGCTGAGGTAAAACATTGATGAACAGTTTGTATTTCTTTTTTTTTTTCTTAAAATAGGAACAGTTTAGTATTGCGAGATTGTCAGCAACATTTAAGCCATATCTGTACAATGTGCATATACCTACATTGAGCTTTGGTCCAGCGTAGAGAAGATGAGCAAAGGCATTTTACAATTTCTTTTTGGTTATAGCTTGAGTTCTTTGATACGCCTCTACTTGGTTTTCTTTTTTCCTAGCTCCTTTTGCTTTTTTGTTCTCTCTTTTGTGGGGTGTGTGTGTGTGTGTGTGTGTGTGTGTATGCATGTGATGGGTGTGTGATTACAACATATAGAAACCAAAACCTTGCAATGCAATTAAAACTCTCAGTTGTTCAAAATGGTTTTTGGTTGGAAAAAAAAAAAAAAGCCCACACACAAGGGTGAAGTTGAATCAGTCCTTTCTCTTTTTTATCAAACAAGAAAGGAAATGAGGATGACATGATTAAAGACTACGTAAGAAAAATATTGAAGCTTGAAATACAATCACGTATGCCTGAAGTGGCTTTTATTTTTTTGTTAGTGGCAACCTTATCCTTTAGTTCATGGAAATGTAAAAGACACTTAAGAGATACTGGCAGAGACAAAGTTGTTTACAAGTGGAAATAAGAAATGTCATAATAAAATTAAGCAGTAGGTGAGGTCCCGAAGACTTACAAGTCACACAGTATAATTTATATTCCTAAGAATTTGTTCAGGCACCTTTTTATGCCTTGTAGCAAAAAATTCATCTGTAAAAAATTAATATAAGAAGCATTACAACACCTTATAAATAATTTATAAAACAATACAAAATTATAAAACTATAAAAAAAAGCACTGCACATGAATGGTTTTACGACTGTGGGATGAATATATTCCTTTTTTATTCCACTCTGGAAGATTGCTTTTATTTTATATTTTCACTGTCCTAGTTATACCCTCCCAATTATAGATCTCCGAACCGAGCAGGCCTTATGTAACTGCTGCTGGCGTATGTTTAAACATTTAACATCCATCATATGTCCTCTTGTTAACTTCTCTTCCTGGGGAGCTTTTCTTGATGGAATTTGGAGCAGGTCCTAGGAGAATACAAAATCTGTCTAATCGATACATTTTTGGATTTCTGGGTTGTCGGTCTTTGTGTGCAGTTTTGGAGGTGGAGAAATGGGTACCATGACCTTGTTGGCATTGAAGATCAAGTTAGCTGTGGTCCAGTTAGCCTCAGACTGGCAGAATGGAGATGCCTTTACAAGCAAATGATTCCACTTGCAGGATTTCTTTTTGAGTTTCCTTGATGGTGGTCTCCTGCTTGGCACAGGGACCCTCCGGAGTGGGGGGTAGGGGATAGAGTGGGGACAGTCCTACCATCACACTGACACCGGCAGCAAAGGGGCCCATTCACACTCCATGGGTAAGGGAGCGTGCTAGGGGAAGAAAAGGACATTTCTGTTCAGTTGGGTAACTTGAGGTTTTTTTTTTTTTTTCTTTCACAGTTCACTTCTAGAGAGTACGTGAGTGTGATTAGTAAGTAATTACTCGGGAATATTTGCATCTAGACAGCAGGCAGATTGGTGGTTCCTTTTGCCTAAACACATTGCACGTGGCCCCGCGGGAAAGAGCAGCTGTGGGCTCTGCGTGGCCACCTGCCCAGCCGTCCTCACATCTCATCCCCTCTGGCTTATTGGGCGATTTTGGCCCACAGACCTTTGGAGTCAGTTATCTTGAAACCTGAACTAATCCCCTAGTTTTAATGGTGAAGGCTACTCTGATGTATTAGAGAAGCTCCTTCTAGAATTTTCCTTGTAGTGGAGGTGCTTCACTGTTACAACTTCTCTTCCCCTCAAGAACTCAACCCCCCAGCCTAATTGTTTAAATCAGTCCTCCAACTTTCTGCTTTCTCTATATACATATCCCAAAAACAATGGCTCCCCCCACTGAAAAAAGTCTGCCATCCCTATTGGAATGACAAGAGTAGCAGAAAAGATGGGATTTACAGGATGCATTATGGCCTCTAATGATCCACTTACCATCCCTTTCTTTTTGGCCTGTTGTCTTTGTGTGTGTGCATATGGGTGTGTGCATGCTATGTGTGTGTTTTGACTGAAATCTTGAGACATTTCTTTGGCTATCAGACTTCTGAGAGAAATTGCTTTGCACAGAAGCATAACATAGATGTAAGTATTGAACCAAATGTGCAGTTTATGTTTATATTACAAAATTAGTTTTGGTCAGCTCTCCATGTACGTGGCCAACAGACTGAGAAAAATCCCAAGCTCTGGTGTGGACAGTGAGTATAACGACGGCTTATGCCAGTGTTGACAGTCCATCAAGCAAAGCCCTAGTTATTTCGGAGTCTCTCCTGCATTTCACTGGGATCGGAGTGGAAAAGACACCGTTCCCACTCTGTGGCCCTCCAGCAGACCCTGGAGGCTGCACCGAGGGAGATGGAGATATGGAGGAAGAATGGGAAATGCGAGCTCCATTTTCTTTTCTCATACCCACAAGTCATAGTGAGAAGAAAGCAGTGGATGCTTTGGCACACGATCCAGGACGTCCCCTTCCTCCGCCCCCTCCCCCCCCAAAAAACAAAACCAAGACAAAGAAAAAAGAACCCCCTCACCCCAAATGAAAACCAACAGTGAGCCTCAGAGAATGGCTTCAACAATGGCACCCACCCCGCAGGTGGGCACAGAGATGGGTAAGACGGGAGAAATCAGGCTTCTTAATTTTCCTTTAAGTACAAATGTAAAAATTTGTTACACAACTTTACACGCAGAGGAGTAGACCAAGGAGATCCCGTTTGCAATGCCATGTTTCTGACTTTGGTTAATAGGGTTTCAGAGTGAAATCAGCACTTGGAACCTGAAAGAACGGAGTTCCTCCTCCAGGTGGCAGGCTTGTGTTTGCTTTGAACAGGTACAAGTTCTTGTTGGTTGTTGGGTCTTCCATTCTTTCTTTCTTTCCTTTTTTTTTTTTTTTTTTTTTTTTTTTTTTTTTTTTTTTTTTTTTTTTTTTGGTTTGGTTGTTTTTCTTTTTCCTTAAAATGTGTTCACATTTTCATAATATACACAAAAAAAGTTTGTGGTTATTTGGTTTAAGTCCTTTAGAAAATTGGCTTCGGGGAGGCGGTAGGGCCAGGGGACTATGCTACTGCACACACCAGCAGGTATGGTGTGCGCCTTGTTAAAAATTTTCAAAAATTGTTTGTTTGTTTGTTTGTTTGTTTTTTGTTTTTTCTAACTTTTTGGAAAACCCACGGACACGTATAAACCATTCTGTCCGCTTGGTAGTTTTCTTAGTCTTTTTACTTACAAGGGTGACTGACGACTGGGGCTCTCTTTCGATTTTAGTCCCAACGTTTTATTCTTAGTGATAATTGTTCTCCCGAATTCTGAGCTGCGGAGTCCGAGGGCGGAGCTGGAAGGTCCTGCTGGGTCTGCTTCTGCTTCGGGCGGGGGCGTCCGTTTAGGAGTTTTCCTCCAGGGAGTCCGTCAAGGGCTCCAGTGGGACCGCCGTGGCTGGCTCGTGCTGTTTTAAGCGCTTAATGGTGTTCTTCAGGGCTTGCCTCTTATTGCAGAACCAAACTCTAACTACCTCCCGGTCATAGTTCAGCTTCTCGGCAATCTCGGTCATTTCCTGCCCCGAGGGGTGTGTGTTCTTCTCAAAGTGGGCATTGAGGATCTCAAGGGCCTGGGGTGTGAAGGAGGTGCGCCTCTTGCGCTTTTTGGACGGCTCACTCCCGATAAACTCGGTCAGGTTCTGCACACCTGCTCGGTGGCGGGCCTCAGCCTCAGCCATCCACCGCTCAAGCACCGGCTTGATCTTCTGGGCACTTTTAGGGGTGATGTCCAGCTTTTCAAACCTGGCAGGATACAAAAGGCCAGGGTTCAGTTTGGCTGTCAGACTGCTAGCTATAGTGTTCTCTTGGGCTTCCTGTGGTAGGAAAAAGTGGCTTCTCAGGATGGTGTGTCTGGGGGGAGAATTGAGAAAGAACAGTCTTACACTGAGTCCTCTGCCAGGGTGGGCGTCCTGCCTGCCTGCCTGCCTGCCTGGCGGAGCCGCGTCCCCCCGGAGGAGCAGCCACTGCGAGGGAGCCCCCCACCCCGCTCCAGCCAGCGCCCCCGGCCCAGCCCGCACGCATGCTTCATGCCCCACATGCAGTCCACCCCGCACGGCCACGCGGAGGGGGGTGGGGAAGGGAGCCTGCGGCAGGACCCGGGAGCCCCGGGTGCCCACACCCAGACCACCTGCCCATCTCTTCCCTGCACGAGCTGGGAGCTGAGCTTTCACCCCGACGGCCTGGCAATGGTCTCCCCCCAGCGTCAGAAGCCTCCAGGCAAAAATGAACCCCAGGAAGGGGCATCGGAGACAACAGCTGTCATGTTCTTTCATTTAAAACGATTCTTTTTTGTGTATTGCATTTAGTGTTCCTGAAACTCCTCCCATGGACTCGGTGATGCACATCTTGTATGTTACCAGAGTCAGGGATGGCGACTGGGACGCAGCTCTTTTCATCTCTGTTTAGTGTCTCGTTTTAGTCTCTCTCCCTCTGTCTGTCTCTCCCTCCCCCCCACGCCTGTGCTCTTTCTGGTAACAAACAATTTGCACCCTATGTCAGTTAACAACTTGCCCCCTTTCCAGGTAAAACACAGCCCGTTGCTGCTTTACTGGGGGGACCCAAGCAGCTGGACACCTTGTAATTGCTACGAACTCCCCCTCCCTGGATGTGCGAAGGCCGCCTCGTGCCTTTCAAATGCTGTCCGTTGTAATGGTGTACTTTGGCACTGGGGCATCAAGCTGTGTTTAATGTGTGATATCTGCAAACTGTACTCCAATGATATCATTTTCTGGAAATGAGGTCTTCTATGTATCAATCGCCATCAGCAATTCCTTGCTACACTGATTTTAAAAAGTATGAAGCATCTTGGGACAAAATTATATGGAGTGTTTTAAGAGGTCATCCTGGTATCAAATTCAGCCTGACGCTCAATGAAATATACCAAAGTGCCAATTGCTTTTCTTCCTTCGTTTGTTTATTCTAAATCCAAATTCAGGGCTCTCCAGTATGACGACCTTGGATACACAGATCCTCTCTTTTGGATCCCCTTTGGATACACGCTTTCTAAGTGTTCAGCAGTCTGACTGCACAGTACATCTTACAGAACCAAAATGAACCTGCTCTAGCCAGTCAGGGTATGTTTCAGGACGCTTGCAGGAGGACACAAAAGGATAGGCTTCCTTTCCCGGCCATAATCTTATCTTTGACACTGCACTTTTAGATACTGTGATAAGCAGTGCAAAGAGTATCAAGTTTGAATGTGATTTCCATAGCTTTGCCTTCCCCGTAGAATTCAAGGGGTTATTATTATTTTTTTTAAACCCAACTTCCACTGCTGATCAAAGGGGGGAAAAGTACATTTTGCTTTCAATAGAAAATGAACTAATCATGTCATGTCATTTAATGAGCTTGCCACAAAGCTCTAACTGTCGTGGTAATTTGCCACATACCACATTTTACCGTGGAAGCCAAGCTGCAGAGCTTAAACTCTGGACAGCACGACAGTAGACCTCACAGTGCCAGGGCATGAGGCACAAAGTTTGCAATAGGGATGTTCAGCGTGTTGGTGGTGTTTCCTTCTCTGTATCTCTGTTATGGAGGACTTGTCAGAGCTGTGTCTAGGAGTCGCCCAAGTGACACCTGGGTGTGCAGGCTGAAATGCAGATTCTTTCACTCCTCTTCAATAAATGTGAATTATTCCAATGTCAGATCTCCGTCTCTTTCAAGACTTTCATTTTTTTTCTCTCTCTCTTAGTAGTTAGCTCCTAAAACTAGCTCACCCAAACACTAGAAACTAGAGAAAGGCTGTCAAGTCAAGGCATCTGGCATATTCTGTGATACGAATTCCCAGGGTCTCTCTCTCTCTCTCTCTCTCCATTTCAGCCATAGCTTTCTTGGCTTCCCTTGGGGAAAATTTTAGAAATCTACATATTTGATTGGGAATGCCCCAGACACTCTATGGGTGTTGGTGAAAACATTAGATGGCACTTAAGCCAATAAAAGGAAATCACATTTTAGGACTAAAAATAAGCCAGAGAGGACTTTAGCAAAAATAACAAATTGACAACTTAAAAAACCTGTGGCTGCCTTCATCACAAGGCTGTCAAGATGAAACGAAATTAATGTTTCCCAGCAGGGAGCAGCAGTATTCATATCATTGATGCTGCTTGTTAGTTGATGTTTCTTTCCGTGTTGTTGGGAATAACATATACAAGCCTTGAAACAAATTTCCCAGCAGTAGTATCCTTGTATAGACTGAATAAAGGTTATTTTCTGCAGGGAGGTATCTTATAAGAAAAAACAGTAGGGGAGACCATAGAAGTGAGAGGATCCTATGGCGCTTTTTGTATTTAACAACAATCAATGGGTTTTATGGAAAATCATTGAGCAAAATGTGAGCTGCCAGCTACTACCCCATACTGATGTTATTTATAACCTTAGTCTTAAACTGCAGGAAAAGTACACTTCCGTCCTTTGGGGAATACATTAAAAGTATAAAGAGCAGATAAAAAGACAGCATTTCATGGATCACCAAGAACAAAATCCACTTAAATGAGTTTAGAGTTGGTTTCTTGGCTTTTCCTGATGGAGGAGGACTCATAAGGCATTGCCCAAGAGGGAAAAGCTCTTACAGAAGTGCCTTTGTTACCTCATGCATAAACATGGGATTAGTGCAACACATACACACACACACACAGAGGCATGCACGGGGTCTGCTGCTGGCGGCTTGACCCAGATCAACTTGAACACAACCAAGGCTGGATTCTGCCATTTATTTATTTATTTATTTATTTATTTATTTGGAGGGATGAGGACAGGGTAGGCCAGGTTCTCATTACCCCTTTCTGAGCCACGTAAAGCGGCTGCTTCTTTGGAATGAAAAAAAAAAAAAAAAAGGCCTTCTATTTAGAGTTATGTCTGGGAAGGCAATGTTAAAGCTTCCTTTGTGGTGACATGAGGGTTAATTTTCTTTTTAAGGTATTATTTCCTTGGAAAAATCCCAATAGCCATCCCTGGGCAGAAAAGGGAGGAATGTTGGGACTGGCAGCTTTACCGTGTTTGCTCAGGTTACCCATCTGCAGGTGGGAGTTGGGGCTCTCAAGGGATAGGAGGGTGGGTCCAGAAGGAAGCTTCTGGCCCACGGTGGGTGGGGGTTTTCCAATGACACTGCCTTATTTGTGAGTTGACAGGAGTTATCAAGCCAGGCCCCAGAATCTGCTTTAGCACCTTCGTTTCTGTCAATATCACCGATTGCACCATATCAACCCCCCACCCCCCAAACTTAGTCCCCATACTCTACCCCTCCAGCTCTGCCCACCCGAAGAAGAAAAGCTGAGCCATGAGGACAAACGAGGCCCAGGCCGGCCAGGAGAGGTGACAGCACGTGGGCACGGGTTACCTGCAGATGGCCGACTGGCTGTACGCGGGGCCCTCGGTAGCACTGAGAGCCTGTCCCACCTGAGTCTGCGTCAGGCCAAGGGACAGGCGCCGGATTTTAAAAGCTTTGGCAAATTCTCGGATCTCCTCCAGATTAACCCCATCCACCTCACCCGCTGCCGTTTGAGGATCTGTGGAGATGTTTTTAAAAATAGGATCAATACGTCAACGCACATCCAAGTAATATCTGTTTGTGACGGTTTCTAAGAAAACGGCTCTCTTAACAGCAGATGCTGGGGAAACTGACCCTGCAGGATGTTCTCTTTGTCTCCCAAGTGAGGTGCCCGGGACCCCATCCTCAAGTGGTTACACCTCCACAAATCACCCTTTGGGATGTTTCTATCCTAGATAAAACCACGGGTAGTTCACCCATGGCCACTTTCATGATACGAGAGCCAGTTCCCCTGGGCTTAACGGGGAAGCTGTTAAGGGGAAGGCAAGAGCTAGGGGATGCAACTCCGTTTTGCCCGTCGATAGGTTCAATTACGGTGCAAAAACATAAACATGGAAAGGTTTCAATGTGAAATGTCTTAAACTGGGTTCTTTAGGGCTGAAATTTGCCCTTGAAGAAAATAAGATTTTTGGTTTTTTTTTTCCTTCACCAGATCACTGCTGTAGTCAGGCTACCAGATGGTAATGTCTAATTTCTTAGTTCACCTTAGCCCCTCAGAAGAGAGTGCTTATGAAGCTGTGAGGATAATATTGTCTTTTTTTCCCCCTGGTAGCAGTTTACTGACACGATGTCTTTGTCCCCTAAAAGGGCACATAATAAAAAATGTCTACTGCAGGAAGGCTCCTTTGGTGCCGGATAACGCGGTCAATTTAGGACTTATCAAGGGAAATGACACAACAGCTGGAGAACGAACCCCCCGGCTTCCCGCTACTGATCCCCAGATAAATGATAAATGAAAGCGTACACCAAGCTGGAGACAGCATGGGTTGGGGATAGGGGAAAATTTCAAAGTGCTGCTTGCTCCTGCCTGGCGCGAAGTCCTTCTCCCTGAGAGCTGACCCTATTGTTCTCCACCTCATTCCTTGGACTTAGGTGAAAAGTTTTTCTCTTCTTCTTTCTGCACAATAATCCATCAATTTCAGTAAATTCAAGTACTTGTCTAGGGACTCTGGTGGACTAGATTCGCCTTTTGGGCTATGGCAAGGCTCCCATTATCATGAAGAGAAATAAGCATTTGCATTTCAAGGGCCAATTGTTCAAAGACTTTTAAATAAACATGTTAATATCTGTGGGGGCTTGGAGCTTCCTAGTACAGATCTTCTCAATACAGGGGAAATGGATTCTCTCAGTAGAATCAGCAAGACACTTCTGCACGGTACCTTCTTTATCTTCACATTCAAAAAAGTCCTGTAAAATTTTTGCACGTCATTCATCGTAAGTTTGTTGAGGAAAGATTGAAAAGGGGTACAGCCACTGAGACCCATCTGTGAGTATTTAAGAAATACTCCTGGGCATCCAACCGAGTGTTAAAGGGGAGCAGGAGAAATAGGGGAGGCAGTTCCAGCTTCTTGTGGGATTTACGGTCTATAGGGGGTTGGGGCTCGATATTAGGAATGAGAATCACCCATGAAAAATACCAAGCTGAGTAAAATCAAGAACTAATGGTGTCATCCTCACAGCAGAATTTACAGAGAAGCGTCGGTTGACTGGAGGGAGGATTCGTGTGGGTCCTGCCCCATGGCCACCTGTGGCAGAACGGAGGGGCCACATTCTGGCCAGTGGGAGCCGCCTGCAGACAGGCCGGAGCAAAGCGCCTCGAGGTGCCTGCAAGCGTTCTGGCCGGCTGGACTGGGGAGCTTGTGCTAGGAGCGGCGGCTATTTCATTGTAGGACATTGAGAATCTGTGTCCATGTCCAGGGCAGAGGGTGACTATAAAACTGATTAAGATTAATTAAAATCTTGCCCCCCCCAACTTCCCCCCAGGAGGGCTGGCAACCCTGGTTAAGGAGAGACTTGTTTGGGTTGTCCTTGGGAGTGGCTGCCGTCTGGATATTAAATCCCACCAGCACAGCAGCCTGGAAGCAACTTCAAGGGTTTGCTAAAGATTCTGGGAAGTCGCGTCCATGCACACAGCAGCCTGGAGCCTCTTCTCTCATTTCTTCCTTTAAACATTCCTAGAGCAGAAGTTGCAAATGAGCAGCTTGCACATACAGCTCTGCTTTCCTAGAGCTTACAGGTTTTTGGAATTGCCAACATTTAAACATTGGGAGGTTTCTCAAGAAACACATCTTTTTTTTTTTTTTTTTTTTTTTAATGTTCTTTTGAAATGTTTAGAAGGTTTGGCTGCACCAGGCCTCCACTGGCACTTATTGGGCACAATCAGTCAGCTCGAACTGGTTCTGGCTGCCCGTTCTGCTCGTCCTCCTCCTCCTCGGCAGCCCCCCTTACACCCGCTGCTTGGCTCAGCCTATTTTGGAGACTCTATGTTCAGGTTGTGCATTCCCAATGCGGAGGGTTGTGGCCCCCCCAGAGGTCTGTGGGACATAAACAGTAGAGATGTGCAGTAGATCTGTGATATTAACATTTTGCGGGGGAAGGAGGGCAACCAGGATTTAAAAAAGCATAACAGGGCTTCTTGTGGGGGAAGAAAGTGATGGTAAAATAGTAGTCAGGAAGATCTGGTTTGGAACTGAGCTGGCCACTTGGTGCAGATGGGCGCAGGGAGGGAAGCCTGAGAGTCCTGGGAGGCTTACCAGCGTGGGCAGCAGAGGTTCAAAATCAAGGCTGAAAAACTGGAAACTGCAGACTTTCCTTATAACGCTATAGCTTTTAGGACGGTGCTTTCTTCCTTTGGCAGGACTAGGAGTCGCCTGATGGGGCCCAGGACATGCATTTTGAACAAGTACCCCACATGATTCTGCAGCAGGGGATCCCTTGACCCCACAGATGGGGGTCTCTATGTTTCTGGCCTGGCCCGGGACCAGTAGCGTCACCCTCTGCAAATGGCTGTCTTCTCTCCACTCTTTACCGTCCTTATTCACCAGGTTCCACGACACAGGAAGGTTGCTGTGCCACCTGCGTAAAGAGTGATGAGCCAAAAAGGCGCTGGGAGGGGGGACCCCAGGCGGGCACCCCATCCCTTGCGTTCCCTGAACCCAACTCCTTTATTTCTGTCAAGTGGCAAATGTCTGGACTGGGGTTGCTAGTGTAGTCCCTAGTTAGGGGGAGAGTTTTTCTCTGAGTCAAGCTAAGTAGTCCTTGCGGGAGGTAAATCTGTTGCCTTGTATTAGCTCCCTCTCTAGATCAACAGGAATCAGAGGAGTTACTCAGCACGTGAGGGGTGGGTCTTTGATCTAGGAGAACATAGTTCCGCTTCAGCCCTGTGGTCTCTGTGTGTTTATGACTTGGGTTGCATTTTATGTAAATCCATTCTCTCTTACTTCTTCCCTTCGCCTGCTGCCTTTCTTGCGTATTCTCCTTCCTGGTTCCCGGAGACTAGCAACAAAATCTATGCATGTGACTGATTACTGATGATAACCAGGGCTGACCAGAAAGCTGTGGGCTCTTAACTCCCTGCACTGAACAGATTGTCAAAGCTGTCACTCTAGAGCTCAGAGAGGTGGGCACCTGCCCCACTGAGCCCAGGGACCTCCATGGGGCTCCGGACGAACACTCATCACACCAGGAAGCTGAGTTCCTTCTTTCTCTTCTCACACATTTCCCTTCTTGTCTTTTTCCTCATTCTACTCAGAGAGCTGATGAGATAGGAATTCTTGTGAAATTTAAATAGGTTGATGATCTGTTGGATAAAGGCCCAGGGAAGGGAAGCCAGTATCTCCTTTGTGTAATTTGTTAATGCTGGAGATGAGCTGCCCAGTTTTCTTTATGTTATTTTTCTTACTCATAAAATCAGATGGTAAAATGTCTTACTACAGTTTTCTCCATGAGTCCCAAGGCTACAAAGGCCTCACCATGCAAAGAAGGGGCCCACCCCTGGGCAAAAATAAGTTTTATCCTGATCACAACATGTGGGAATTGTTTTCACACTTTGGGAGAATTCATGAGGTGGTTTTTATAAGACGTTTTTGAATTGATAAAAAAAAATTGATGCTTTCTTTTCTTCTTCTATTTTTTTTTTGATACTAAAGTTTCTGTTTTAAACTCTTGAGGATCCCTCCCCCGCCCCGTCAGAACAATACTCTTCCTTAAGAGATATATGCTTTTCTGTCTGAGGAGGGGGAAATGTAATGGGACCCTCTTCCCTGAGATATGACATCAGCCCTCAGTCTGGCTCAGAGATTGACATTCCATCCTGGGACAGCTCAGTCTGGTTTTCCCTCACCCAGTCTCCTGGCTTGGGGAGATTGGGTTAATTTCAAGGAGAATTCTGGGGCTACCTTGATAGGGGCCTCAGAAGGATCTCTCAGATCCCCTCCCGGATCGATCCAGGGCTAGGGCAACCCAGTCTGGGATTTCTGTGCATTGAGGAGGAAGTGACACCTTTTCGAGACGTTTGCTCTTGATGAAGTTAAACCAACAGATTAAGTATAGGGTCAGGAAGCAACAGCAATGACTGCCAGAGTCTGCCCCAAACCTGACGCTTGCTAGAGGAGCCAGAAGATCAACCCATATAGAGATTAACTGGCCCAGAGATTTAGAATGAGCTGGCCTTGAAAACTGGCAAGATCTCATAAGCAGGATGTTTCCCAAATCAAATCTGGAATGCAAGGGCTGAAAAGCATTTTTTTTTTTTTAATGGTAACTAAATGCAAATTGGGTGAATAAAATCCTGTTCTGCAGAATCTGGTTGTATGGTCCATGGGTCCCTACCAACCTGAGGGCCGAGGATGGACCAGCACAGATGCTTTTTTTGGTTTTGTTTAATTTTTAAAATTTAGCTCCTTCTACCAGTTAATGTGGACATCAGCGTAAGGGTTTGCTAAGTGGGTCGAACCATCACCTCCATCAATATCACCCTTCTACAACCTCTGCTTACGGGATTTTCCTATGAATAATATGCAATTTTAAAGAAGCTGCCAAGTACGAATTAACAGACTTAGGTAAACACCAGTCTACTTTTTTATGCAATTCTCACAGCAAATAATGGGTGTATTTACCAAATATTTCTGAGAAGTAAGAAACCGCTTGAGAATGGGCAATGTAATTTGGGAGAACAGTTTACTTGCAATATGGTGACTTCATTGTGGAAAATGGTGGAAGTCGTGATCATGGGAATCAGGGGTGCCATAAGCTATCACCATGCATCTTTATGTTCACTTTATGGTTTGCTTTTTTCTGGTAATAGCCAGTGGTCCTTTGCTGTCTTAAAAAAAAAAAATCAAGTTTACAGGCCAGGGGTTTAAAGAGTATGTACTGAAAAAGAATACAAAACCAAGCTCAGCAAGGAATTAAAAACAAACAAACAAACCTGAAATCTACCTGTTTTTAAATAGTGCTATGGAAGTCTTGAGCCAATTTGGGACATTTGTCAAGTCATTTGTTTGACTCTGTTCGACTTTCCAAAAGCCCTGCTTTTAGAAACTATATTTACCTCCGATGACTCCAAGCAAGGTTTAGCGCAGGGCACAGGGTAAGCTGTATGGGTACAGAGAATAGGTGCCCACAGCAGGTGTTCTGGGAAGTAAGGAGTGTGCTTATTTGGTGATGCTGAGCTAAGATGTGATGTCCTTTGCATATGAAGCTCCCATTATCATTGCTAGGGCATTAACTTTGTGTTCTTTTGCCTGGAGTGGGGAAGATTTGAGGGTGACTTTTGGTCCCATTTTATCAGGGATAGTGGCAAGTTGAGCAGCATTATGACAGTCTTTGACTGTGATGTGGGAGAGATCATTGACCAAGGTCTTGGCCACGGGTTCCAGTTCAGTTTGACCTGGTTCCTTCTATGCCCTTGGTTTCTTGGAGGGATTTGTTGATTAACCATCCAACTCAAGAATTATTTATTCTAGGAGGTCCTTCTGTTCTGTTTCAACCTCTAAAACCAAGTTAACTATGGACTGTATTGCCATAGTCCTTGTTCATGTGTTGATCATAGCATTTCTTTCTTTTTATTATAACTGTGTTTCTTTGTTACCGGTTCATGACCTCCCCCAGGGCAGGGAGCCCATATTACTTATTTTTGCTTTCTTAATTTCTATTCCTGTGCTTGGCATATATATGGCACTGTGTTCTTATTTTTAAATTGACAGCCTCTAACCAAACCACCCTTTTTCCCTCTGAATTTTAACCTGTATCACAACTACATCTGAAGTATGGGGTTAGGTCTCCCCACATTATCTTATCTGCAGATTTGTTGAAGTGCCATCTCAGACAAAAATAATTCTAGATGGATATTTCATGCTTGAATACAATTTCAAAACATGAACGATGTCTAGTTTTTCTCTTTATATTATCTCAGGGAAAGGCCTGTGCTTTAATTGTAAGGCATGAGTCCAGGCTTTTAAAGAACTATTGAGGACTATTTAGGTTATCTGATATATGCCACTAGATATGTGTCAAATGTCACTGGATAAAATTTAGGTGTAAACATCTTTTTTTTTTTTTTTTAAAGATTGTATTTATTTATTTGACAGACAGAGATCACAAGTAGGCAGAGAGTCAGGCAGAGAGAGGAAGGAAGCAGGCTCCCCGCCAAGCAGAGAGCCTAATGTGGGACTTGATCCCAGGACCCTGAGACCATGACCTGAGCTGAAGGCAGAGGCTTAACCCACTGAGCCACCCAGGCGCCCCTTAGGTGTAAACATCTTAATTTTTAAGGCAGCTGTGCTGTGTGTCATGTGTACGACCCATTGAATCAGACTCTGGGTTATCATCCCAGCCTGTAGCCCATTAGATTTTTCACACAGAGTGTCACAGCCTCTCAGCCAAGACAGAATGTGGTTCCTCGGACAGAAGTTTGCCAAAATGGGTTGCATTTTCAGGAGCTATCCGATGTCAGTTTCAAGATCTGCAAATGAGGATTTCTATGGCCTTGGTGTACTAAAATGAGCAGAGTATTGAAAGTGCGTTGAAAACCCTACTTTACAAATCAAGTCTTAAACAGAGATTTGTTGGGGGGGGGAATCAGCATCTGAGAAATACTCTGTATATCATTCACTGTGTAGTTGGGTTTTGAGACAGAAGGAAGTCAATTAAACGACATGCTCAAAATCGGTAGCAATTTTAAGGCAAGGAATGGGTTTCTGTAAAGTCTGACCCTCCATGCAACTGCTAGAGCCGTTCCTGTATCTTCCAGAGAAGGTTTCTCATCAGGCTCTGCATATGAGTTTGGGGTTTCCTGCCTCAAGTGCATATGGTAAAGGAGTCTCTGTCCCCATTCTTTATATCTCATATCAGGATATGTAATATGGTTCACTCATTATACACCCAAAACTTAGATGCCCCATTGATATCTGTGCAATTGAAATTCCATCTGTCCCACCACTCTGTGATGGATTTCTGAAAAAGGCTACTCCTTTCCTGCCCAGGACAAGAAAGTGATGAGAAAGAACCTGGTATCATCCATCCATCTGTCCATGCGTTCAACCACTCACTCATCTCCAACATGGACTGAGTGTTTAACATTGTGCAAAATACTGTATTTGTGGGGTGCTTTGTCCTGTAACTTATTTCTTCTCTCTGTTTGATCTCAGTTCCTTTTCTTTTAGGACCAAAGCTTAAAAGCCTCTCCTACACTTAAGACTGTGCTGCTATTTACAACTAGAGTATTTTGAGGAAACTTACCCAGAATATTGAATGGGAATGACATTGAAACCTTTTCTAACACCCCTATGAAGAGTGACTTTATAGGGGAAAATCTGACTATAATTAAATTAACTTTGTGGTTTTATTCCAGTAAAACTAGAGTTTCTGGCCCAGATGAGAGGGTTTGTATATGCGAAAATCCTATAATAAGTGGTTGATGGCCACTCTGTGTGAACCCTGACACTGTGTTTGGTGTTGACCCATCTTTGGGGTCAGGAGCCTCCAAGCTAGTTGACATACTTGGGCATTTTAATATCTTCCCATAATTCCTCATTCTCTTCTCCCTTCCCTGTCCTTTTTGCTGGAATTATCCATGTTCTTGAATGTACATGTCTGCATGCACGGACATATATATTCTTTTTTGCAGGTGGGGCTGCTTGCACGAGGTGGGCATGGCAACCCTCCGTTTTGCTTCACATCACAGACATGTGACGATCCCTGCTGTTCCCATTATAACAAGTTATTCATGACACCTGATCAACACAGATACTCCACTGTATCCTTATTTTACAGCCCAGATGTCTATGCAGTACTTTAGCCCTTTAAACCTGTAATTACTGGATTTTCGGTTCCTGGAGCATTATAATCGAAGTGCACATTCTGTGATTCTATTCACGGGTAAAAATTGCACCGACAGTCAGCGACTAACCTGGAAGCAGACCACCATCCCACTCATCTTCGGCTGTTTTGATCTGCATGTGATACGTACGCTGTCTTTACGTGGGGCCACATACCAGCTCTCAAAATTATGTATATATGTGGCCCCTTCAGGGAAGCAGACCCGTAGGCTTATTTTATTTTATGAATGGTGGCTCAGAGATTTCCCATCTCGTTCCAGCCCAGGCAGCTTCCCCACGTACCCCTGGAGGCCGCTCCTTGCGCGCACACATCCACCCACCCACGGGCACGCTCTCTTTTATTTCCTCTGACACCTACAAACAGAATGGCAGGGGACTTCAAACGCACGGAAAAGCAGCTTGACCTGCTGGCTGAGTGCCTGTTGTTGGTTTATTTCAGTTCTGAGCTCCGGGGCTCATGGCCTGCAAGCTGATCAGCTGCTCCCTTCTGAAAGCAGCAGGACTGACTCAGCGTGGCAGAAAGCACTTGAGATAGAGACCGGCCCCTGAGCACACTCATCAAGGGGGTGTGCTTTGGGGCCCTGGTTCCCTAAGGAGCCATCCGGCCCTGGGCAGAGACCTTATTCTGCTATTGGCCTAGAAAGGCCAGGAAATTCCTCTTTGATGTTGAAAAAGAACAGGAGAATGAAGGAAGGAGGGCCGGTGGGGAGAGAGAAAGGGAGGAGGAGGGGAGAAAGAGAGAGAGAGAGAGGAGGGAAGGCATTGCAGATAGGCAACAAGAAGGCCACCACGATTTAACCGAGCCAGAAAGGATACTTACTGCTGACTAACTGGCCCACGCTCAAAGCTGAGGAAGAGGAGGATGAAGAGGAAGAAGAGGAAGCCTGGCGGACGGGGCTTTGAGACATGGATGCTTGGCTGTGAGCCAGGTGCAGAAGGCTGCCTTGGGAGGCTGCTTGACCCACTGACGTCTGGGAGGGTTGGTGGAGCTACATGGGAGGGGGATGTAAAAAATACACACAGGAGTGAGAAATCAGGGTGGGGAGACACCAGAGGGCAGAAGTTTCATTTGGGGTTGAAGCATTGTATTTCCAAGAACATTATACTTCTCAAGAACAGTGCAAACTCTACACCAACTGGCAGGAATGTGTGTGTGTGTGTGTGTGTGTGTGTGTGTGTGTGTGTCTGTGTATAATATGTTGCTGCTTGCTTGACAGGCATTTTATTAGTAATCCTAAATATATTATTAATTCCCTACTTGGCTGGCAAGAGCATCCAATTTTCTACCTTTCTCGACCACAGTGTATGGCTGGACTCTTTTCTGCCTGTTCACACAATTATAGCGCACTTGACAGGCCTCTCTGGGAGGTACAGATAAAATACAGTGTTTGCAATGAACTTGGAATGCACAGCTCAGGCTCACAGGTGTGGCTGCACCCAAGCATTTTGGCTTCTATAACTGGTAGTTTTAGGAAAGTTCCCCTTTAGGCTGAGTGTGAATTGAGTCTAGGAACTGTCTGTTCCCCCTGATCCAAAATCTGGCTGGATTACTGTAAAGTGGGGGGAAAACGTTTTCTGATGTCCTGTAGGAAATGGAGAGATAATTTGGGGCAGCCGGGACAAAAACATCCAGTAGTATTTGCAGCTTCCAGTTGTTGCTTTCTTACTCTGTGCCACTCTGTGTTAAGGACTTTGAAACCCTTGCTCATTTAATTCTTACATTGGCCTGTGAAGTGGGTGTTATTTTCACCTCTGTTCTGCAGACAGAGAAGCTGAAGCTCTGAGAGGTTAAAGGGTTTTGTGGGTTCATCCAGTAGGTGTAGGGGAGCTGATTTCTGGATGTAAAAAGTCTGGCCTGTAGGCTCGAGCTCTTAATCATCATGCCAGAAGCAAGAATAAACCTAATTTTCAAAATTCAGTGTGCCTTGACAAAGGCTGACTTTATGTCCATTTCTTCATGACTCCTTTAGAGCCTCTCAAAGGCTGGTTGTTCTGGGTGGTGAAAAAGCCCAGCTCAGGAGAGGAAGGTTGGAGGGAAGGGAAGCAAGTGCAAGTACCAGGTCCCCTTGAAGGCCCAGGAGGGGTCTTTCTCCATCTGCATGTTGCCCTCCCCTCTCCCACCAGCCAGGAAGTTGACACAAAGCAGGCAGCCCAAGGGCCCCCGGACAGGTCCACGATCAGCCTCAGCCATTGCGTCCTTTGTGATTGGAGATGGCCCTCCTTGGTTTACGAACTTCTTTCTTGGCCATCTTCACACTCACAGAGGTGTAGCAGAGTTTCTACAAAAGGAAGGCAGCTGGGAAGTAGAATCAGGTCAGGCCCTGAACAGTGGTTGGCCCTCCCACCAAAGTTCACGGCCTCACCTGATCTCTGACCACCTTCTCAGGATCTGACAGCCAGCCTGGGACGTGTCAATTGCACATTTGTCACTGTTTCCCCTGTGTGTTGTGTGTGTGTGTTTGTATGTTCATTTTTTCATTCAAATTTACCAAGAGATCATTTATACATAATAAAATATACCCATTCCAAGCATGCAGTTTGAAGAGTTTTGTCAAATAGATACTCTGTGAAAGCACCAACATAATCAAGATGTAGAACTTTCCTTCCCATCATTCTGTAAAGTTCAACCATCCCCTTTGAATCAGTTTCCCCCAGTGGGACAGTGGACTTTGTCACAACGGACTCATTTGGCATGATTCTAAGAATGGAACCGTAGAGTACGTACTCTTCTTTTATCTGGCTTTTTTGGCTTGAATATTGTTTTTAAGATTCGTTTTGTTGCATGTGTCAGCAGTGTCATCGCTTTTTTTTTATTGCCGAGTAGTATATATAGTATATATTTGTGGTGCATATCTCTATATTTATAAAGATATCTATGCCACAAGTTGCTCATCCGTTCACCTGTTGATGGATATATGGGTTATTTCCGGTTTGGGGCTATCAAGAACAGAGTGGTCGTAAATACTGATGTTCGGATGTTTGTGTATACCTGTGTTTTCATTTCTCTTCTGTAAATACCTGGGAGGGGAATTGTGGAATTCTTGTCTCGTACTATAAATGCATGTTGAACTTTTTAAAGAAATTATCAGACAGACTGATTTCCACCGTGGTTGTAGCATTTCGTGTTCCACAAGAAATGTACGAAAATTCTAGCTGCTCTCCGTCCTTACCAAGGTTTGGGGTTTCTCAGTCTTTTAAATTCCTTAATGAGTTTTTAACCACCAATTAACATTTTACCCGCAAACAGCTGTTAGTAAGATGCTACCCTGGAAGTGCATAAGGAGCTCTTTCCTCTTCTGGTCCCTCGTGGTAATGCTTTTGCTCTCCGGGTTCACATGACATTCCCATGCAGCAGATACACCAAGCCTGATAACAAGGAGTGAATGACTGGCCCAGATCATGTGTTCCAGAGCACATTAGAACCCGGGTTCTCATTCATAGCTCCGGGCTCCTTCTGGGTGCCATCTTGTCCCCCTTCAGAATTGCCTGAAGTTACCTTTCAAGTGCACGTCCTTATTGTTCCTGAACTGTGCTAAATGGAGGCTATACTGTGAATAAAAGATAGTGATAATTGACATGGAACCCAAATTAATATGCATCAAGTATATGTCCCAAGGTAATTAGCCAATATACCAAGCACATAATCAACATTGAATCCAGTAAATTTTATTCTGTAGGGACACATATTAAAGATTAAATCTATTTTTAATTTGCTTAATAAAAGGTGATGGATATTTGCATGTCAGTCTACCCCTTCTAACTTATTGAGTTGTCCTTCTAAATATTGTTACTTGACAAAAGCTTTTCACAGTTTTGAGTCACTGGATCATGAGATAGCCTTCTATTTTACCATTCCATCAATATTTTATTGGCCCTGGGTGTGGTAAAGTACCATCAAAGAACTGGGTAAGATAATAATCAATTAAAATTTTCTTCCTCAGATACAACTCAGTAGAGAAACAAATTAATGGGTTGCAGCCTCACTAAGGACTCAAAAAGCAAACTAAGGCTTATGCAGGAGAAGAAATTCAAGGGGAAAATAAAATAGTTCTTTTAAGAGCTTGTGCGGTGTCCACACAGTCAGAGAATGGGATGACTCTAAGATATCTAAGAATTTAAGAAAGATACATTTCTTTCAAAGAAAATAAGCATTTTCTTTTTAGGACATTGGGGTTCTGCTTTCCCTCCAGAGTTTAACCAGACAATATGGAGAGACCAAGAAAAATTCTGAAAAGTTCTTACTTATCAAGAATTGACATTATATAATCAGTAGCATCCTTACTGGAGCCCATATGTCTCACTCCAAGATAGGGAGTGTATAAACATGTATCTGTTAATTCTAGAATCACTTGTAAGTTTAGATGGAATAGACTTTTGTACACCAAAGTGAGCCCAGAGATTGACCCTCTTTAATAACTTCTTCCCTCAGAAAAAGAGGATGTTAGAGTAATACCTCTCTTACTTCCCAACCCTAACATTGTAATTCTTTGAGGTAAATAACAACAACAAAAAAAGGCTTTATCTATGATATTCTTAGTCTAATGATTCTGATGCATTAGTCTTTAGAAATATCATACTTAAAAATACATGTACCAAATAAAGAAAGGGAAAGCAGAGATTTAAGCTCCCTCATTAAACAACTGTGGTTTTCCATATAAAAAGTTCAAAGACTTTCTCTCTCTGCCTGCCTCTCCATCTACTTGTGATTTCTCTGTCAAGTAAATAAATAAAATCTTTAAAAAAAAAAAAAAAAAGGGCGCCTGGGTGGCTCAGTGGGTTAAGCCGCTGCCTTCGGCTCAGGTCATGATCTCAGGGTCCTGGGATTGAGTCCCGCATCGGGCTCTCTGCTCAGAAGGGAGCCTGCTTCCCTCTCTCTCTCTCTGCCTGCCTCTCCATCTACTTGTGATTTCTCTCTGTCAAGTAAATAAATAAAATCTTTAAAAAAAAAAAAAAGTTCCAAGACTTTAAATAAGCAACATTAGAAAAATGTCATTTAATTAGATGTAGCTTTGCAGACCCTGACTTGAATCTGAAAATCATGTATTGTAATGTGCAATTACTGGCAAAAGAAATAGGTGTATAAATACCTCAAACATAATGGACCATAAAAAGTGACAGAAAGTGCAGGGAATTAGGGAATAAGGAGAAGCCTGGAGGAAAAGCTTCTTTCCTTTTCCTTCCTGGAGAAAAAGGAGAACTTGGAAGCTTCTATAGAGGGAGATGTTTTATTACATTGCCTTGATCTTGAGAAGCCAACTACATGGGTACCATTGATGGGATGCTTCCCACGTGTTTTGGGGTGTACTTTTAAATTTTGGTATTAGCCCTCTTGGTTATATGATGGTGTTGTCCTTACAGAAATGGAAACAAACTTAAGATGGCTTAGCTGGGGTCACACAGCTGGTATAACTGAGCTTTGAGTCCAGAGAAGTCTGACTCAGGAGCCAGAACTCCTTCCAGCAAGCACACCGCTGCCCCGCTCCTGTCTACACTGGAAGCAGGTATGAGTCAGGGAGATAGCAGGAAGCTCTAGCTGGGGGTGTGGGAACAGACAATGTGTGTTCAAACGGGACATGCTGAGCTACACTCTAGGGTTGATCAGCACGAGCGTACATGGTGGTCTATCATTTTGAACACATCTCATCTCTTTTTGCTAAATATGACATTTTAAGTATTTTTCCATTTAGGATTATTTTCTACATACAGGTCCTGAAGTATTTAAAAATGTCATATTTTTTAGGGAATCATGGTAGTCAGAGGTGGCCAGAGCATTATGACTTACTTCAGTGTCGTCTGGGACACACCTCGGATTGGGTTGTCTATAGATTGTCCTTTGTTTAATGTAATGAGTCCCAGTTATTTGGAGCACCCCAAATTTACTTTTCTCAGTATCCTGTTTATATGATGATATTTTCTATTTTTCACTACACCCTCTCTGTGCTGCCTAAAGGAGCTGGAGTTTATTTTCATTAAGTTCCAGGAATCCCTTGCTTGCCTTTTACTGGGCTGTAAGTCAGATGTAAATAGGCTGTGTTATGGACTGAAATGTGTTACACCCCAAATTCGTATGATAAAGCCTAACCTCCTGTATCTCAGAATGGGACTATAATGGGAGATCGGGTCTTCAAAGAGGTAATTAACTTAAAATGAGGTCCTTAGGATGGGCTTCATCCAGTATGACTGGTGTCTGCCAAAGAAGAGATTAGGACACAGACTGGGAAAGGGGGGAGACCACATGAAAACACATGAAGGAGGTGACCACCTGCAAACCCAGGAGAGGGGCCTCAGGGGAAGACATCCCTCCCCAACACAGTGATCTTGGACTTCCAGCTTCCAGAACTGTGAGACAATAAACTTCATCCTATCTATGGCATTTTGTTATGGTAGCCCAAGCAGGCTCATACAATCTGAGAGCACAGAGTCAACAAAACAGGAGAGGGAAGGGGCAATTCATGTTAGCCTGGGCTTTGCATTACCCAGGGAAGGAGGGAGGAATGTCCATCTCCTCCAGGAAATGGCAAACAGGGAAGGATAGGATTCAGGGTCTCAAAATCTTCTCCCTTTCCATGCTTTTCAGAGGCTGGTTTCGTTGGTTTGTTTGTGTTGGCTGGAACTAAAGGGTGTTTAATATATTCAACAAAAGTAAATTCAAGTGCAAGCATGCTTTATAGATGTTCTTGCTTTTCTATGCCCTTGGCTCCCTGTATAGCTTCCATGGGTAACATAGTATATCCTTAATAATGTTTTAGTTTGTGGAATAAAGCATCTCTTCCAATTGAATCCACAATTGCTATAAAAATAAGTGGAGGTGACAAGTGTCTTGGAAGTGGAATAAAATGTGGAATGTGCTAGACAAGTTGGAAAAATGAGTGCATATAAAGAGTAGAATTCAAATGGAATTAAATATAGAGAGATTAATTCAGGGAAGAAAAAACTCTCCAGTTATGCCAAGGCCAAATGCAGGAGGTCTGGCCTTTTACAAGTATGTCAGGGAGTCATAATGAACGCCAGGCTGTATCCCCAGGTGGTGCAATGAGAATGTTAACACAACCCCAAGAGTTCTAGCAGGAACAAGAGCATGAAGGAGGACATGGTGATTCTCCCTCCCTGCACTGGCTGGCATTTTTCTGAGTACCTACTCTGTACCTTATAATAGCCTAAAGAGAAATTCAGTCAGTGGATCTCAAGATACAGCATTCGTCAGAATCACCTGGAAGGGCTGTTAAAACAGAGATCATACCCCACCCTTGCCTGGAGGGTCTGATGCAGTACATCTGGGATGAGGCTCAAGAATTTGTATTTCTAACAAGTTCCTAGGTGATGCTCATGGTTGGGGGACCACACAAAGGTTCTGAAGGAGCTTTTCTTCAAAAAAGGGTAAAGGAATAGGATTTATTATGCCAGATGAGAGAAACAACAGCTTGGACTTAATCAGAACCTTCAAGAATGAGGAGGACCGCCTGAGTGTTACTGTGTTACTGAGCTGCTCGTTCTACGGTGGGTAGGACAGGACCCCAGGTCTTAGATTTGCCAAGATTTAGAGTTTACATCAGGACAAACCAGCTTGAAAAATTTTGAGGACCTGGAACATGACCTGAAGTGGAGATTTGAATTCCTTTCTAGAAGGCTTGAAAAAAGCAAGGAGGGAGTTGTCCTTTTGGCGGGGGAAATTCAGGAGACTCCCTGAATTTTCCTTCCAGTTGTCTCCATGACCCTGAAACAGCTCTTTCACTTGGGCAGGAGGAAGAGCCCCAGATGTAAGCCTCCCTCGGACACTTCCGGTCTGCAGGGGAGTTACGCACCGGAAGCGGAAACGCCCGCTTCCGCTGGACGCAAGAAGGCCTCACACTAGGCCCTGGAGCCTGCAGGGAGGTGAGGAGAGGCCAGGTGGGGACGGGATTCAGGGAGATGCCTGCACACAGGCAGGCAAGGCCGGTGGCAGTCCTGAAAAGCAGCGGGGACACGCAACGGTGGGACAGAGCAGGGCACAAAACCAGGGAGTCCACGCAGTGGAGAGGGTAAGGTGGGCGAGTGGGCGGGCGGGAGGAACGAGTTCACATTCCACAAAGAGGTGACTGGGGAGGCCGAGCCGCACGGACTAGGGGAGGCCGCGCTGTGTGGACTAGGGGAGGCCGCGCCGTGCGGACTTATCCGGCTCCTCCGCAGGTGAGGCCGTGGAAACCGCAGCAAACCGGCAGAAGGCACGGCCTGGGCTGGGCTGCTCTGAAGCACGGCTCTGGGACACCGCCGCCCGGAAGTGGGCAGCGATTCACCCGGACGCCATCGACTGAGCCCTCACCGCGGGCAGGGCCCAGAGCGAGGCCAAGTCAGTCGGGTCCCCGTCCTTCAGGCCGGCGTAGATTTCTCATGACAGCACAAGGGATGACAATGAATGGAACGGAGGGAAGGCAGAGATGAGGGAGCATGTAGGGAAGCTTCGAGAAGGAGGGATCCCAGACAGAGGGGCGGTGGCAGGAGTTTGCCAGACAGAAGCGGTGGGAAAGGCGCTGCGGGCGGGGGCACTGTGGACCGGGCCGGGCTTGGCAGGGAGTGACAAGGGGAGACCGGAAGGCAAGATGCCCAGCTGTGCGGCGGGAAGGTCAAAGGGCTCTCTGCGTTGAGCCAGTGATAGGCGTTGTATCCATCTAGGAGAATTCCTGTGCTGCTTCAGATCCTTGTGGGTGGAAACGCCTCATTTGTGTCTCATGGTGGGTGGCTCCGGAAAGAGACCAGGGACCCCTGTTACAGGCAGGTGGGGGCTGGGAAGGGCAGCTGACGTTCCAAAGCAGGCAAGGGAGTACATATTGTATTTACTTGAAAAACAGATGAACGTATTTGGGTAATCAGATGGCATTGGGGGGCAATTTAAATAAACTACCTTCCTTTGGCTTCCTGTTAACACCAGATTACTTTTTGAAGAGAAATCACATGCCTTCGTAGATGGCAGTCTCCAAGGATTATATCCACAGCCTTTAATTTTCGAAAAATTCCATTGCTTTGATTTTACAGATTGCAACATTTTTTCCTTTCAAATGTCCCTACGCTCTTAAGCGTGCTAAAACTCCTGCTAAATTTTGTTGGAATTTAGTTAAAGGGAGAATAAACATACATAAAAATGATGTCTGTGCTGCTTATGGACACATCGTTAATTCACAGTCACAGTTGTAAAGGGATCTGGGGCCTCACACTTTGTAGAGTCCCATGGAAGGAACAAAAGGCTCCTTTCAAAATCCACCAAATATTTTGGATTAAGTAGCTTCTTTTTTTTTTCCCCCTTGCACAGAAAGATACTTACATCTTTCTCTGTTTTTTTTTTCCTTTTTTTTTTTTAAAATCTAGTCTTTTTCTGACTTTAATTCTCTTGCACTGCTCACCAGGAATCTCCGCTGTGATACTGTGAAGACTATATCTAGGTCCATCAAGTCATGGTATGTATTTAAGAAATATTTTGCTTGCTTTCCAGATGATAACTTTGTAGTTTGGCATTCTTTTATCATTGGCATAAATCATCATCAAGAGTAGCTGAGGGTTCACTCTTAGTTTTTATTCATTCATTCATTCATTCATTCTACCCTTAGATTTTATTCAGGTTCTTTTAATTAATGCTAGGTAGATGTGAAAATAAAGTTAAAGATGTAATTATTTTTGTTAAATTAAAACAAATCACCACAAGCAATCTGATCCAAGCTACTTCACTCCATGAAAGTGAACTCCCTCCTGAGTGTGAGCTAGGGAACTTTCTGCTCCTATAATTTATGATGTATTTTACTGTTGGAACTATGCTCTTGTGAGATCAGGCATTTGTCATAAATCACATGAAAAAATAAATTGAGAAAGTTCTCTACTGTATGATAGAAATCCTTTATTTTTTAGTGGTTGTCTGTATTATATTTCTTCAATGTAAAGGGTAATATTTAAAGAAAAAAAATTGAAGACCACTATCCTTACACCTCCAGCTCTGAGCTTTTTACTCTTGGACGCTTGGCCATTTTATGATCCGCTCTCCTCAGGATCCCAGCTTTTATGTCCAGGACTCAGACTTGATTGTCTCCCATCAGTTCACCCAACTTGTTAACCATACTAGGTGCTCTGAGGTGTTTCACGGTGTTTCAGAGGCGGATGGCAAGAAACAGTACCAGTCATTCATTTCTTTCCACCATTTCCTGATGTTTCCAACCAGGTTCACCCTTGGTTCCCTCGATTTTTCTGGGACTAGAATAGACCATGGGCATGTGGCTAGAACAAGAAGGATGGGCCCCGGGGTGTCTGCTGCTTGGAGTTTCAGGAAGTTTCGCTTGCCACTCTTCTCCAGCTGTGCTCATGTGTTCTCTCAGCATGAAGGTACACCAGAGGCACTTGTGCACACATCAGTCCAGGACAGTCCTGCTTATAACTGACGTGAAATGGATTTGCAAGGCACACCCCCAAGGGGCTGGCTGGCTGTTTCTTTCTTTCTTTTAAAGATTTTATTTATTTGACAGAGATCTACAAGTAGGCAGAGAGGCAGGGAGAGAGAGAGAGGAGGAAGCAGGCTCCCCGCTGTGCAGAGAGCCCCATGTGGGGCTCCATCCCAAGACCCTGGGATCATGACCCAAGCTGAAGGCAGAGGCTTTAACCCACTGAGCCACCCAGGCGCCCCGGGCTGGCTGTTTCTTAGGAGTTGCTGGGTCCTAATTCTACAGTAAAGAAGACAACCATGGAGGTTAGAGCAGCAGAGGACCAAATGTTCCTGCAGTGATAGTGAAGTTTGCTCCAGCGACCAACAGGTGCAGGGTGAGAACGTTTCTGAGGTGTGTCTGTGCTCACAAGAGAGGCTGTGGAAATGATGTGTACTTTGGGCAAAGAGTGAAGGAATGGTACCATATTCTGCCTTTTTTTTTTTTTTTTTAATGCCATTTCTTGGTTAGGTCCTTCTCCTGGATTAAAATCGTTCTACCTCAAATCTAGAGCTGTAATTTTATGTAACTCAAATTGTCTATCACCTACATGCCCTCCACTGAAATCCAAGGTGAGAACGAGACTACTTTGTACTAAATGTTGATGATTTCTAATTAATTCATCACCTTCGTGGCAATTTACAACTTGGCTTTGCTGACAGAAATAGTTTTAGCAGATTGTATGAAAAGAGGCTGATCTCATTTTCTCCCTCCTAGAGATAATTTTAGCCTAAGTTTGAACAGATAGAAATAAGTCTTAAAAAGCCAATAAAAGATAGAATCTCTTGCCTTATTTAAGGAACCATTTAGAAGGTAAAGAGTCCAATGGCATCTTGTATATAGTATAAGAGATAAGCTAGCTGAGAGACAGGGGTGTGGAGGGGGAGCGAAGTCCTCAGTGGTATATTTTGGCAGGGACTGCACCACGGCCTAGGATTAAGCAGAGGAAGAAGAGGGGTGCTGGGAGCCTTGGCTCTCCAGGCAGTAGACTTACAGATTCGGTGGGAGAACCAAAGGGCATAAGACCAGAGTCACCATCTCTAGGAAGTGTGTTCAGGCCTGACTTGGTTTTTTTCCTCCTCCCTCAGTGGAGGAGGTGTCCTTGCTGGACCTGCTCCTAGATCCCCTCGCTACTCCCTCAGCATTTACTAGAGATCTCAGGTACATATTTGTGCAAGTCTTTGATGAATGTCCATATTCCTCCCTAGACTCATGGTATCCGTCATGTTTATGACATGACATGTCTATGTCTATGTCATGTCTTTGTCATGTCTCATGTCATGTCTATGAGCCTAGCTTCCAGGAACAGTGCCTGACAAATAGCAGGTGGGAATCTATATACATACATATATATATATATATATATATATATATACACACACACACACATACATACTCAGTTACTTGTTCAATAAATATTTTTAAAAATCTGTTTTATACATATATATGTATAAAAATTTTATATATGTATAAATATTTTTAAAATATTTAAAAATCTGTTTCATACACATATATATGTATTTTTAAAAATCTGTTTTATACATATATATGTGTATGAAACAGATTTTTAAATATTTTAAAAATATTTATACATATATAAAATTTTTATACATATATATGTATAAAACAGATTTTTAAAAATATTTATTGAACAAGTAGCTGAATTTCCAAGCATAGCCTTCAAGTGCCACCAAGAATGGGCTCTATGCATGGCTGGATCAGAAGCCAAATGGCTGAGATCTCTGGAAAGATACTTCTACTTTGTTACAGATGATGAATAGAGCAGTGCTTTCTTCTTCCTTTTTCTTTCACATCCTATTTCCTTGCTAGACGCTTCCCATTATAGAGTTTTCCAACAACTCATAAGGCCATGTACTTAGTCACGTACTCACTGTTAATATCTGTCTTCTCCCACCACATTTCCTGGTAGTGCACCCTCCAACTGCAAATCTGGGTCTCAGCCTGGTCCAGCTTTGGCTTCTTCACTCACCCTGCTGCTGGTTTCAAAATGTTTCAAACAGAGCAGCTCCAGACTTTAAAGCGTCACAACAAAGAGAGAACTGATATTTCTCCATTGCTTTACCTGATATCATCTCTGCAGTGTTTGACACTGTGTTGGTTCCTCCTTTTAAAAAAAAACTCTTGGATGCTCGATCACTACCCTCTAGATTCCTCGCCTCCTTAACTGGCCATTTCTTCCATCTCTCCCTTCCTCTTCTATTCCTTAAAAGCTGATGTTTCCCCAAGTGACTCTGTTGTCTTCCTTCCTTCTTATGCTGCTCCTGAGTTTTCTGAAAGTTGGTTTTGCTTTCAGTGACAATGTATGCACTCGCTGACTCTCAGGTCCTGTCCTGGCGCTACTACAGTTCCAGACTCTTGGTTTCAACTATCTGGCATGTGCTTTCATAAATTCCTGTCCACGTTTTACTATAGTCTCCTAAATGGTTTGTTGACAATCGATGTTTCACCACTTCAGCTCAGCCTCCATCTGCTCCCTGAGTTAGAGTTGTTTTCTTGAAAAATAAAACTGAACATGTCACTTCTCCCTTTAAATACCTCTTACAGATTTCCAGGGCTGCCAAATGGACGGTCATCACCATCATCATGAGCGTGTAAGTGTTTACTGTGTACCAGGCATGAATCACTTCATACAGATGGACTCACTGAATCCTCGTGACCACTCTGCGAGACGGGTACTGGTTATTCCCATTTCTCAGATGAGGACGCTGGGGCACAGAGATGATGCGTAATGCGTTCAAGATCGCATGAAGTCCATCCTTTCCAGCTTGATTATGGAGCCCTTTCTATGAGCCTTTCTTCTATTTCATGACGCTCCATCCTCCTTCATATTTCCCTGTCTTTGTGCCTGGGACCTGGCATGTTTTGATTCCATCATTGTTCCGTCTTCATTCATCAAGACTCTGTCCCCAAACCATTTTCTCCGTGAGAACTCAAAACTCCTCAGACAGAGTTGGCCGCTCCCACCTCTGTGATGATTCTAAACCTTGTACACACCTGCCCTGCTATGGGACAGTTCCTGCTTTATTTCACAATGGAGCAGTTTTTTTTTTCATTAACAGTTAAGGCAGAAGTGGACTTGGCTTCCTCTTGACCCCTTTTAAAATTGTCTGAAAATTAAGTATCACCAGTGTCCAAGCAAGGACACATCCCTATTGAATTTTAGGCGGCCATTTGTTTATAACTTAATATATTCATATTTTTAGGTTAGAGAACTAGCTCTTACCCATATTCTCTAAGAATGTAATAAGAGCTACTTGCCTTTTAAAATTATTGATGTGTTAGGATTCAGGTTGGAATCTTCTGTGGTTTTATAAAAATTACCCGTCATTGATTGAGCGCAAACAGAAGACGAGTGGGAAGGAGGTGGTCCACGCAGCTACGGCTGCCTGGACTTGGGCCGTTACCTGCTGGCCGGGCTTGATGGGTGAGAGCGTGATGCCCTGGGTGTTGATCACTGGCAGGATCTGGTTCCCGATGACTGTGGCAATGATCTGGCCCTGGGCGTTGGTCAGGAGCTGGGGGGTGATGGGTTGCACTTGCAGGCCCTGAGTGCCACTCGCTGCTTGACTCGATGGTCCCGGATTCGGCATCAGAGGGATGGTCCCAATAATCTGCAAGAGATGGGCCCAGAGGTGAGGAGGCGGGCTCTGCTCTGGTTCTGCACATGCAGCTGAAGGTCACTCATGCCTTGCTTTGTGCAGGAGCCTCCCAAGAGCCCACGGAGAGACTGTGACCAGATCTGGAGGAGGGTGTAGAAGGCAGGGGCAGGGAACAAGCACCTGCATGAGAGATAAGCACACGTGAACGGGATGCATGGAAAGGCGGGGGGAAGCACCTTACTTGAAAGCAAAATCAACCTTTGGCGAAGACGCAAACTTGGGGTTTCACAGACATCTGCTTTGTTGTCTCAGAACCAGCCAGAAGATGGACTTCACAGGCACCCAAGACCCTCTTCTAGCAGGGAAGCCACATCTCTTCCCCAGAGGAGCATCTCAGACCTGCTGTGCTCCCTCACATCTTTCCCCTGCCTTGTTCTCCTCTGCTCTCTACATCCCGGCATCCTTTCACCTTCCATCCTACTCCCCCAAGGTCCTCAGCAGCCTAGCAGGAGTGCGTCTCTCCACCCTAGTTCTGGCATCAGGGAGACAGGGTTGCCTTCCCAGCTCGGCCACCTACCAGCTCAGTCAGGGAGCTTCCGCTTTCTGAAGGTTTGAGAGAACTGGGATCATAAACGAATGCCTGAAACTCTTAAAATAGAGTTGGAATGACAACTTAAAATGGCACTTTTTGAAAATATGCATTTTAGATAATGTGTTTGCAACCAGGTCTTAAGGGTTAGAAGTTCAGGGCTTCTGTGGCGGGTGGCAGAGAAGGTTTCTGCTTGCGTCTAGCAGCTTCTGGCTTCAGTGAGGGGATGGGGCGGAGTGTTGCAGGAGGGACCTGGCTGGATCTGGTGATGGCGCTGAGGAGGAAGGGAGCAAAGGGAGCGTGGGCAAGATGGCAAATGGTCATCGTGTCTATGAAAGCTGGAAACATGGATCACATTCCTATGCTGCTAAGGGCAAATTTAATCAGTACAGAATGAAAAGATGATCTGTCTTCCAAAGTTATGGACTCTTCTGGGGGAGTCACGGAGCTGGCAGTTGGAGGCTTTCCTCTCCCACACAGCGCAGGATGGTTCAGCAGGGCTGCTCTTGTAGTCACATTCCAGGATTCCCTCCCAGGGTGAACTGTGGTCACATGACGTGAGGACCACCTAGACGTATTTATAATACTGTCTCCAGAAGTGCTTTTACGTCCATGGTTTCGTTTCCTTCCACGTTCTTATTTCCGCTAGGAAGTGGGCATTAGTCTGCCCCCTTTAAGTGGCTGGGACCGCGGAGGCCCAGCTGTCGCTTGATGGAGGTGTTGGTAGGTGACAGCGGGGCAGTCTAGGTGCACCAAACCCCTGATGGCGGCGCTTCCATCATGTCATCTGTTTCCCACCGCAGGGAGGACATGGGAGAGGGCCCACTCTTCGGGAGGGCACCGTGTCCCGTGGGAACTTCCGTTGGGACAACATGCAGCTTGCAGTCCGAGTTTATAAATGACTCTGTTTTCTGGTCCCACAGCCCTCCAGAGAGGGCTTTGAACACAGGTTCTCAACACATGTCTTTTGGACGAATGGTTTCTAGCCTCTGCTACTCCTACGATTCCAGAAGCAGCAAGACTGGCAGGAGAACCACAAGGGCAAACACGGTTTGGTGATGAGGATTGCGACAAGAGGGAATCCTCCTGGCGCTGCTGTTGCTCCCACTGCAGGAGCCCCAAAGGGATGGTGCTAATGGAGCAGCTGTGTGCATACAAAGCAGTGGCGGCAGTTGTCAGCGGATGCCGTTGGAGGTCACGTAATGCCTGCGAAAGCAGTCAGCAGGCCCTGAGGGAGTCCATCACTCTGTGGGTCTCCCTGGGCAAGCCTGTGGGTCCGTCTGGCAGCATCAGCTGTGAACCCGTCCCAGCAGGGCAGCCAGGTCAGGACGAGTCCACATCAATAGATGAGAGCATGTAAGTGCCGCACTGATGAGTGGTCTTGCACGAAGCAGCTCAGGACCCAGAAGCTGTCCCTCTGACCCCACGGGTGGTATGTAGAGACCTGGGGAGCAGGCTCCTCCTCCCACACCTAGATGCACCTGTCCGGTCTGGCCTCCCCGTGTCTTCGACCTGAGAAACCCCAGTCCACCAGGTTGGTCTGAGTTGGAAGCTGAGAGAAGCCAGATTGGTTTAGGTGGCAGGGTTGTGGGTTCTATTTTAGGCAGCATGTCAGCGTGTTTAGGAGCCCATGTGAGTTAGTAAGCCGGAAGAAGGCTTCCCAGTGAGGCACAGCGCCTGACAGCTAAGCCCGCTGTGATGCTGGGAGGCATTCTGCTCCCAGAAGATTGACACGAGTCTCTGCTCCCATCACGGTAATGAGATGCTTTGCCTTCTTTCCCAGCACAAAGAAGAAAGGCAAATGCAAACGACTCTCCAGCCTTTCCCCAAAGTGCATCCTTGCTCTGAATACTGTGCTTGACATTACTAAAACATAGTGCCACTAAAACTCCTCCCCACCGGCTCCTCTTTTCTTTTGGGGGACCCAGCATCACTTGCCGTGGCTAGCATGGGAGCCAGAGGGATCTGGAACTGCACACCTGGAGGAATCCTTTAATAAGGAGGCTTTGCCTGCCAGGTGGTGGGTGGGGGGGTGGTTGGACCGTTCTAAGGTCTGGAAGCCTTCTGTGAAGCTGTGCATTTCTCATTTTTGTTCCCCTTGCAGGGGAGTTGGGATGACCTTCTGGGCATGGCAAGAACTTGGCAATGCACTGTGGGGGTTTCCCAACATCCCCCAGTGAAAACCAGAACGCTGGTTTTCATTTGCTCCCGTTCATTGAGGGTAGAGGTGATCACACAGTGCGGTCTACAGATTGCCAGATGTGCCCGTTTTGTTCAGGTTGGCCCCGACTCCTCTCAGTACTTCCACAGACCTCACCCAAAAGCTTCCTCCGATCCTGATGCCAGAGAGATCTCAACAAGGAAGCCAGAGATGCTGAGGCAGCCATGGTGTGAGGCTCTTGGCACTTGGCTCTTTACTTGTGTAAAGTTGGCAGTTTACTGTATTTGAAACTGTATTTGAAATCAGAGGCCTTTTGATATTCAAGGGAAGTATTTACATCAATACGTATTCCAAGGAAATCAGGAAATTAAAACTGACCTTTGATATTTGGAGAGCTCCTTCTTGAGGGCAGAGAGAGAAGGGATGCTTCTGAGACATCTGGAGACCAAGCCCTTTGGAGTCTGAGTTTCTGGCTCACAGAGCTAAGGATTTGCTGCTAGGGGAGTTCTGAAGGAAAGATGCTGAGTGAGCAAAGCCAGCCAGTAGGCTGTGACTCCTGGTCAAGGCATTAACTGCAACAAGAGAACTGACTTTGGCAGAGCAGCCTAGTGCCTGCTGACTCTTCTCTGCGTGGAGTGTAGCATCATGCGCCATGGAGAAGACTGAGAAGATGCAATTAGGGACAGAGGAGGGGGTAACAAGGCAGGCACATCTCATGCAAAGATTCTATCAATTCAACAGAAAAATGATATATACCAAACAAGTAGCAAGGACTACTGATAAGAATCTCTATATCCACGTGGTGAGTGTTCCAAGGTCTGTTGGGAATGAATGAGTGGTATCAGAGGAAGAATGATGAGGGAGTTCAGGGAGACTTGACCGAAGAAATGGGGCAGAGCTGAGTCTCGAATTTTGGGTGGGATTCGGCAGGGCAGAGAAACCATTCCAAACAACAGACGAGCTGGCCATGAGAGACATGGGGGCTGGGGCATTGACTAGTTTTCAAGCAAGAGGGTTGAGACAATGGATCAGGGACTGGTCAGCGTGGAAGCTGTCAAATTGCATCCGGGCAAGGAGATTCAACGATGGTTTTTGAGCGGGTGGAGAGGAGCGCTGAAATGGAGTTACTTCCGGGATAAAGACAAAGATGTGGACGGAAGTAGTGAGAGGCTCTGGATAGGAGCTCCATCGCTAGGATGCCATTCTAGCTGGCCAAGGGTGAGGAAAAATGCCTCCCTGAATCCTTGACAGAGAGGTTCTGGAGTCATTGCCACTTCAATTCAAAATGCGTGGCCTACTTTATGCCTTGGTTACAACATTAGAAATTTTGGGGTGAAGTTATTGTCTCATCAGTCCCACAGCAAATAGCTCGGGCATTGTTTGCAATGATCCTCGATGTCTTTGCCCTGGTTCTAACTGTAATGATTCATCTTCTGATGAATGCTGTAACTAGGGTTGGGCCCTTCGTATCATAATGACAGCTTGAGATCTAAAAAAGATCTGGCCTCTTTGACGGAGGACTTCCTTGGTTGTTGCAGCTCGTGTCCACCTGTCTTTTTCCTTAGAAAAGTTACAAGCATAAACCACAACAGAAAATGAAGTCTGTGGCACAAGAGCAACTAAAAAAATATAGTTAAAGTGACTGCCGGTGTTCGTTAGCACGTGTAATCCCTGTTCCTGTAAAAGTTTGGGTGGCATACCCATAAAAGTGACTGTTGTGCATTCAGCGGCAATGAGGACTTTAGCCATCATAAAGATTGTCTTGGAACTGTAGCAAATCTCAGCAATTTGGGGTCACGTGGTTATCTTTACAGTGTCCTTAGAGACTTCGTACTAGTTGAGATGCTTAGTAGGGACGAATTAGAACTGATGGAGATGACATGTACTGAATTCATTCACTGCCTACATGTGGTGTCCTCAGCAACAGCAGACGCTGGCATCACAGAAGCCCAGGGCACCAAGACAAGTCATCTGATAGGCCACGTGTCATAATTGTCTATGACATGCTGTTAAACTCTGCCACAGAGAATGTGTTTGCAGATGTCACCATTGACAATTTCATTGCACGTATCTTTAAGAAAAGGAAATCCATCAATGCTGTGAATCGGTGACTTTCTCAGCATCTTCAGTCCATCAGCAGAGATGATTCTTTGCCAAATATTTGTGTAATCTCAGCACTTTTTGGTCAAGAGGCTTTTGTTAACACTAGCATCCAACAAAGAGCACCAGAGCGCCAAGGAACCAGTATGAGTGATCCCCAGGATAGAAACAGCTCATTACCTTCTCCTTCCTCTCTGGTCTGGCAACAGCCATTCTCTCTCTTTCTCTGAGGGAGGATTTTGTCTTCTTTATATAACACATTCAGTGTGGGGTGCCTGGGTGGCTCAGTCAGTTACGCATCTTCCTGTGGCCTAGTTCATGATCCCTGGGTCCTGGGACAAGTCCCACATCGGGTTCCTTGCTCAGCAGGGAGCCTGCTTCTCCTCCTCCCTCTGCCTGCCTCCCCTATGCTTGTGCTCTAGCTCTCTCTCTCTCACTCTCTGTGTCAAATAAATAAAATTTTACAAAAATAACACATTCAGTGTGATTTCACTGGGCTCCAACTGTAAGGTTAAACCCACTTAGCATTATTTTGGCAGCTCCGATTAGGATGTTGGTTCCAGGAAAGGTAGGAGAATACAGTTACTCCCCAAATGAAATTCTTTTTTTCTGAGATGCACTGGGGCCTTCTTGCATTTAGCACTCTGTCCACGATGGCGAAGAAGAGAGGCGTTTGTGTTGAAATGGGCTTTCGCAGAGAATCTGAACCGGAAAACCGTAAAGGCACGAAGATAAGCAGATGAAGGAGCTCAAAAGAGGGAGACGCTCAACTAAGGACCCTTGGGTTTAATCTTGGAGACAATGGCAATCAGTTGGTTATGGCTTCCCCAAACTCTGGAGGTGTCAGCGTTCAGGACAAATATAACACCATGAGGGATGAACAATGTCTGGCTTGGGCATGGGCAGTGGGCATGGCGGTGCCTGAAGGTGGTATCACCGAAGCCCAGGAGATGAGGCAAATTATATTAGACCAATTTGCAAGAAAGGGACTCCACATAGTTCTTTAATGAGCAACTGCGAAAAAGAAGGGCTGAAGGTGTACATTTTGATGCTTGTGTTCTGGGTGTTGAGAGGTGTTCTACCCCTGGGAATATGTACCTACTCAGTGTTTCCTGCTGTCAGAATTAGGATCCCTGTTGGATGATTGGTTTTCAACTTCAGACCCCCACTCACAGACAAGAGTAAAGAATTAGAAGTGCCAGGATCTTTGCAGTGTCACTTGTGGTCACATTAGGAGAAGGATAATTTGCATGAAAACCAGATGTTGTAAAGATAACCATAACATCAATAAAAATAATCCTCTAAAATCTTCCTAAGAGCCATTAAAGATCATTCTGCTTAATGGAATTTAGGATATGTTTATAGAGGAATTAAATTATCCACTGCCCAGGTGCAAACCCAGGTTTTGCCCCTAACCCCTAACCAGTGGGAGATTGTTGGCAAATGACCTCACTACCTAGAACCTCAGGGTATTCATCTGTAAAATGGGAATAATGACATCCACTTCATAAGGACATTGTGAGGATGAAATGGGACACAAGTCTCCAAACAATACTTCACTAACCAAACTGATGTTCAATAAACGTTTGTTCTTAGCTTAATTTTGTTTATATTGCCTGTGTGTAACTCCTGGCATTTGTATTAATTTGTACAACTCTCTTGTATTTTTCTGAGTGGTATGACTTTACTATGAAAATAATTTACCAAGAAGAACAGAAAACAGTAGTTCACCATGAAAAATAGTTAAATCCTTCCTGTCTTATAATAGAATGCTAAGCTGAAAGTTTCCATTGAAGCACCAAGATTCAGTAGGCGTTGCGTTCCAAGGGAGGGAATAGACTATGCTGCTGAAAACCAGGAGGACAATTTCTAGAATTCAGAGGGCAGACACAGAAAGATTTAAAAATTCTGTATGTCTTCCTCACTCCCAGGAAGGGGGCATGGGGAGTTTTCCCTCACCTCTAGGTTAATAAAGGTAGTTAAGTAAATAGTGTTCCCTCAAAGTTGGGGAACATACGCCATAAGGAATCTAAAGGTGAGAGGCAATGGTTTTTGAGCTGAGGAGGGAAGAGAGAAAAAGAAGAGCAAAGAAGAGGAAGGAAGAGAAAGGAGAGGGATGAGAGGGAGAGGGACACAGAGAGAGGGCTCTACTGCATTGGCCCTTGCTACCTTCCCACTGAGAACAGGCAAAGACGGGTGATTGTTTCCCTGGACTCATTATCAGGGGTCTGAGCCATTTATAATCCTGTCCCAGAGGAACCCTTGAGGAATGGGCACTGGGACAGAAAGCCTTGGAGAGTAGACTTGGAGAAAACCAGTCCCTGGGAGGGGAGTATGTAGCTGGAAGAAAACACATTGCCTATAGCACTGTGCTAATAACATAACACAGAGCTGTAGCACTGTCCTATAGCTGTTGGAAGGTCCCAGCTGTGCCTCAGACAAGCTCGTGGGAGAGCTGGCTTGAGCCATCTGCTGGCCCAGAGGGCAGAGGCTCTCTCAGCAGTTCAACCTGGGGCCGCATTTATGCCCATCTGTCTTCTCCCCACCTCAGCCCTCCTTGTCAGGAATGGAGGCAGCAAGCTGAAGGAAGGAGAATCACTCCACCAGAGAAAGACTACCCTTTCCTACAGCAGCAGCTGCAGCAGCAGGAAGGAGGCCCTCCTGGGAATGCTTCTGGTGGCTGTGGGACGTTTAAGTTAGGTTCCAAGTGTTGATTACTGTCATGGATGGGGTATCTTGTTGGCACCTTAAGGTCACTCTAGAAGACTCTGTTTCCTTAAGGGCCTATGAGAAGTTGTAGGACAAGAGTCTGAGGTTTAATCCAAGGGGAGGGGACAGCCTGTGGCCACCGAGCCGGTTGACGGGGACAGTGAGAGGCTCTGAGGATCTTACCCTGCTGGGTATCACTTCTGTCCTCGCTCCCCACTTTAGGGGAAGGGTTTTCATAACTGCCAATTACGTGACCAAGAGATTTAAGCTTGTCCTTCCGGGACCATAGTTCAGTGGGTTTTTTTTTAAAATAAGTTAAATATGACTTCATCATGAATATTAACAAGTATTTTCTAAGCCATTCCTATCTATAATTTTAAAAACAGGTAAAGAGAGGGGACTGCCTTTACCTCAATCATCAAGGTCAGTAATACTAAAAAAGGAGTCCCTGTGGGTCACAGGACTTTGTTCACTAAGAACACTTGCAAGGTAGAGGAGAAATGAAGGCAAGAAAGAGGCTTAGAAGTGGAGAGAGAGTGACGGCTGCTGGAGGAGTTACAGCTGTGAGCACAATATACACATTCCCACGTGTATATTGAACTTATATTGACTATATTGACTATGAACTATATTGAACCATATTGAACTATATTGACTATGAACTTGGTTTGGTTCTGAGAGCCTATGCTGACTGTGGACAGGTCAGCCAGTAAATTACTGAAATTTACATCCAAAACTCACGAAGTACTCTATGTAGCTAATTGAATTTAAATAAAAAAAAGAAAAAAGAAAAAAATGTCAGCCGACTTAAAAACGAACAGTATGGCAGTGGCTTCATTGCTGAAATGCCACTGAGGCTCTTCACAACCTGGGAGCTGCACTAGGGAAAGTCAGTGGCCCCCAAAGGAGGGGAGAGTGTCAACACCCAAGGGAAGGTCAGAAGAATCGGGGAATTTCAACCCGGTGGTTTGGCAGTTATCTTAGCAAGACCATTCTCATCAGCAACAGCAGATTTATAAGATGTGATAAAGGTGTGCATATGGGTCTTCCTTTCCTGTCTTATCTTTAATTAGACATATGATTAAGGAGCACAAGACCCTCCAGTACTCCCAAAAGCAGCCTGGAACACGGTCTTTAATTTGTTTAATTGTCGAGAAAGAAAAAGTCTAATGTAAATGTGTTTGTTTTCCAATTCCAAATGGTGAGTCAGGGGGAAAGGGATCCCACTCGACTTTCACGAGGGGAATGATTTGCTTATAGAGCATGGCCTGAATCCTGGTTCTGTGGCCCATTAGCAGCAAACACTGTGGAAGAAACTCCACATCTCAGGGAACTGACAGGCCTCCCAGGTAAGAGTCAACTCAATTGATACAATGATCATTCTTATTGGACCTGAGTCTTTCTTGAGTCCTTTGGCAAAGTGAAGTTAGCAGCTGCGGCCACGGTCTGAACTGTTGACAGTTTCTATTACAATAACACTACAACTGAATCTGGCACACTCAACACTCTGCATGCAGGTGCTTTTTTGTTTGTTTGTTTGTTTTTTCCCCTCAATTTTTAAAAATTTTAAGATGCATCGCAATATCTGTTCTTACATATTTTACTGTAAACGTGAGCTTTTTCTATTCTCTCTTTTATTTGGTTTTGTACTCAAGCATTAGGAACCATTGGCAGAATAAAAGTTTTGATCTAGAGTGTAGTCTAAAGATTAAATTAAATGTGCACAAGATGATCTACAGTGAGATAGGAATTAAGTGGGGAGTTATTGTAATTGACTGCCTGTCTTACTCGTGGAGTGACTGGTGGGCAGGGATCAGTGTCCAGGACACTAATCCTTTTCTTGAGCACAGTATAGGTGCCCACTGTCAACACAAGTTCTTTTGTTAAAGATTTTTATTTATTTATTTGTCAGAGAGCGAGAGAGAGCACAAACAGAGGGAGCAGCAGGCAGAGGGAAAGGGAGAAGCAGACTCCCCACTGAGCAGGGAGCCCACTGTGGGGCTTGATCCCAGGACCCTGGGATCATGCCCTGAACCAAAGGCAGGTGCTTAACCACTGGGCCACCCAACATCCCTCACCGCAAGTTTTAAAATTGTATCTGAATTATAAATCTACTCTATTGGAAGGCATATTGGTAAGCTCTGGATTATTTAGGAGTTCTTTATTTCTCTGTGGTGCTATTTTCCCTCTACTACTCTGCTTTTACTTAACTAGAATGTGGGAAGAGGAAGACAGAAGAGGGGAGAATGAATTTTGTAAAATATTCGCTCAGAGTTTTATTGGGCCTGATGTAGAATTCAAAGTTGAATGACTTCATCTGTGACTGGACAGAAATATCTAGTGACACAGAAAAGGTTCTCCTAGCAAAGCTCAAGTAAACACGACTTTCAGGACTAAATGCAATTTTCTTTGGGGAAGGGAAGTGGAATTTGGAGAGATTCTTTTGGAAATGGAAGGAGAAATTGCCACTTTGTTCCATGCCCATCTTCCCCTTGGAAATTTATTGCTTATGGTTAGCAATTTGTGTTTGTTTATATGAATATTAATATTTACATATTAAAGGTATTTTTGTATAAAGAGATAATACAGACATATTAGCAACTCTTTTACTGTCAGAAAGAGTAGGGGATTGAAATGACTAGGTGATTCTAGCAAAGAAAAAATCTCTTCCACATTATCTGGAAAAGTCAGGTAATTGAACATCTCTGTTTTATTCTGAATGGCTTCAAAATTAAAAGTGTTGCTTTATTCATTCATTTGTTTCATGCACAAGTTAAGCGCTTATATACTCACTCACTCACTCACTCAGCAAATCCTTTTTGGGGTCTGCTCTGTGCACATCACCCAGCTATACCACCTGCTCTCATTCCTACTGTAGAAGACGGGGAAATCACCCAGCCATCTGCGTTCATGAAAATCCCTTCTTTTGGATTAACAAGAGCATTCTGTAAAGCTTGCTGTCTATGGCACCAGCAACTGGCCAATGAAGAAAAGAGTCGAGGTTTCTAGTAGGCCGGATGGTCAAGATGGCAGCCACTATATGAAGCCATAGCCCCCACTCTTGACGAGTAGGGGTTGCAGCCTCTTTTCTCCTTCCGAGAAACAGCTGCACTGATCAGAGAAAGAGTATGTTTTTCCACAGCAGCAGCAGCAGGAAGGAGGCCCCCTTCCCGCCTGGTGGCTGTGGGATGTTTAAGTTAGGTCCCAAGTGTTGAGTACTGTCATGGAACGGGGCATCTTGTTGGCACCTTAAGGTCACTCTAGAAGACTGTGTTTCCTTAAGCGTCTATGAAAAATTGTGGGGCAAGAGTCTGAGGTTTAATCCAAGGGGCTTGAGGTGATCTCCCGCGGTCCCCCTTATTAAGGACTGCCTGTTTGCATGCTCACATGTGTCATTGGACAGCTGAATTCACCCATCATTGAGAGGTTCTTATTTTCTCTTGAAAAGTAGCAGGGTTTTTGTTGAATCTTTGAAGAAGGCCAGGCACTGTTCTACATTTTGGGAGACTGAGGGAAAAAAAAAAAGAAGCAGCAGCAGCTGGATTTGATGCCTGCCGAAATCAGGCGGCAATCAGGTAGCAATCAGGGGGGTGGTAGAGGTAGATCCATTGGGACCTCTGGTCCCCAAGAACATAAACAGAAACTGCTGGTTTCCCACTGGAGACAAGGAAGGACAGGAGCGTGGTGGGGAATGCCCCTCGGTTTGCACAGAATGACATTCCTCCTTGGCGACCACAACCCCGTTGCAAGACCTCTGCCATCTTGATTCCACTACAGGGATCCTCGTATGAATTCATTCTTGTGGTAAATGAGGGCTCTGGGTCACTGTGCTGTCACACAGCTCCCCCCTCTTCATCTGTGAACGTATTAAGACTTTCCTATAGAGAATGGGAACTGGAATTTAAAGAATGCATATTTCAGCCCATGGTTAATACATAACAAGGGCAAGTGTGACGTCTGGTACCAAAGCAAATTCCTTCATGCCATTGTGGTCCAGGTGTCAATTTGTGGCTTCTCACTCGATTTTCAATGGTAGGGAATGAAAATGTTTGTAAATATGATCTAATGCCCCAATTTCCAATTCTCTGCAGAGCCTTTATATTTTTGTTTTTAATAGTCGTTATATTTGCCCAGAGGGTTGTTCCACATACCAGATAGCAAAGACAGATTCTTAAGGATGAACTGTAACATTCGTTGTTCATCATCTTTCCCTTTTCCCCCAACGACTACAAATTAAACTCTGAGTCCTATTTATTTTCTTTGCTGCTGCTAATGCTGTGGAATTCTGAAAACATTATTTTTCCCTTCCAAAGAGGATCATCACTGTAGTGAAGCCATCATTTTGCAGACAGACCAACTTTGTAAGATTTTATATGGCTTTGCCTAAGAGTTTAAGTTTTAATACCAGCAAAAAAATACCTAGAATGTGGGGAAGTATTTCTGCTTCTGCCTGCCGATGCCAGATTAAGTGACTAAATCAGATTAATGTTATTTATTGCTTGGGAGAACACCTTTTAGTTTGACTCAGCCTTGGTCCTTAGAAGCTTTAGTAAACATCCCTAGATGAAGCTCTGGACCTATGAACTGTATATTTTATATTTTTTCCCAGATGGGAGAAAAAAAAAAAGCAATAGCAATGAGCTAAAAAAAAAAACCCACAAAAACACAAAAAAACCACAAAAAACAAACAAACCAAAAAAAATATAAATTGGGGACCAGTGATCTCCAACATTCTAGGTTCTTTGGAGCAGTGGGTCCCAGTGAGGAAATGTTTGGCAATTGCTCAAGAAAAGTGCTGCCCATATTTAGCATTACCTAGTACTGTGAGGGCATCCAGCCTGTAAAGATGAATTTAAATAAATATAAACAAGAAAACAAGCATCTAAAAAAAAAAAAAAAGAAGCGTAGGGAATGAAACCACTCCAAGCATCATTAAAAAATGCATCTATTTATTACCACCTGGTTTCATGAGTCTGAGGTGATTCATATGCTTTTTGTCAAGAGAATATCCATTGTTGTGGCAAAATTAAATGTATTTTGATACTGCTTGCCATATTTATCTACCTGTTCAATCAGAAAAAAAGTTGCCTCATCACTCTGACATATATTACTTTTTCAATTTCCTCTTAGTAATTTTTTTTAATACTCTTTAGGGTGAGACCACAGAGTTTCTCATTTCTCACAACAAAGACGGTAACTCATTAGAATGATGCTGATGAGTTTTTCTCATAAAATTGCATCCTCATTTTCAAAGGTGACCAATCTGCCCCCTTAGCCACAGCCATCGGGCAGGTATCGATGGATGTGATTGAAAGGGCCAATGCACCTGTCCTGGTGTGGTTTCTCATGGTTTTGCGCTTCCTATTTTAAATGTCCCTGTGTGTGTGTGTGTGTGTGTGTGTGTGTGTACTGACTCAGGTTCTTCCAATGCAGTCCAAAAAAATGTAATTTATCATAATGAATCAACCACCACTGTAATGATTTTTTTAACTGTCCTGTTCTAAGCTCAGTAATGTAAAATTTATACCAATGGTATGAATTTTGGAATTTTTAATTTCAAAAGCTGTTTTTGAAGTATAGCGTTATCAGGAATAAGTTTGGTTCCTTTTAGGATTTTATTTATTTGAGAGAGAGTGTGAGCACAAGCTGGGGGAGGGGCAAGGGGATAGGGAGGAGCAGACTCCCGGCTGAGCAGAGACTGGAAGTGAGATTCGATCCCAAGACCCTGGGATCCTGACCTGAGCTGCAGGCAGCAGCTTAACCACCTGAGCCACCCAGGTGCCCCAAGGATGTCACCTTTTATATTAAAAAACGCAAATAGTTCCTTTCTAATTCAATAATACTGAGAAGATCCCACATTAAAAATCCATCCATAACTTGCAATGAGATCTTCCAGTTCCGTGTCAGGTTAAAAGAGTTTTGTTTTGGTAGCAATACATATCACTAAATCTCTTCCTTTTGGTTGCCTGGGAGAGCTTGCTAATGTCACCTAAAGATTTACTGAAGGCAGGTGAATATGTTTTTTATTCTAGAGCATCAGTAGTTTTTATTCTAAAGCAGCAGTAGTTAAATGAACCTAGCAGGTAATAATACTCCTGTGCCCCTGCCTTTGGATTAAATGAAGTCCAGCAGCCACGTAGTCATGATAGAGAGGGAAAGTACACATTGCCTAGCCTTCTGCTGCTTACACTGTAGAGAAAGCGAGGCAGCCAGCTTAACCTGTTACTAACGGTGTGGGCAGTGGACTCAAAATCCTCCTCCTGGCCCTCCACGTGCTGGAGTGACCATAGGTCTCAAGATGCACGGGGTCAAGGGAACAAGACGGTAGGGGTGGAGTTTGCTGGCTAACTCTGCTGTGTTAAGCATTTAACATCCTTTCTGACTTGCATACTCCTTACAGCAGCCCCTAAATGTTAGTAGTTTAAAAAACTGAACAAAGTAAACAGACAATGCCATTTTCATCAGGCACCTTAATGCTGGGTGCTTAAAAGCATTTCCCCATAAGACTTCAATATAGTTAACAACTCTACTTTAGATCAGCCACCCTAAGTGGATTAAAATATATGCGGGTGAAGAGCCCGAGATATTTATGGAAAGGCTGCCGTATGGCAGGCAGTGTCTGTTCCCGAGGTGCTGAAAGCGGTTTCACTCAGAAGAAAGCCGAGCTTCGAAGGCTTCGAAGAAACTAGATCTTCCCTCAAATCCAGACTCTTTCCCTTACTAACTGTGTGGCTCTGGGAAGTTGGTTCCCTTCTCTGAACCTGTGCTTGCTCAGATGTAAATTAGAGATATTAGACCAAGAGCAATGTGAGAATGAAATGAAATGATGAATTTTTGTAAAATGCTTATTGAATAACGTATTAGCTTATATGAAGTGCTCTATTCATTCACTCCTCAGATTTTATTACTGTGTTTATGCTTACTGTGGGCCAGGTGTCATTCTAGCCACTTGGGATACATCGGTGAATAAGAAAGTTTTAAATTCGTATCAGATCACAGCGATAAGAGCGATCACTAATAGCAGACAAGAATTGAGTTTCCATCCTGCCATCAGCTGGGTGATCTTGGAGGTTTATTAATCTGTACAATAGGGATCAGGCATAGTCCATGGTTGGGGTAAAGGTGAAATGAAATAATAGAATATTATTGAAAGCTAAGCAAATCTTTACTATGTGGAAAGTGCTCAGTAGGGGCACCTGGGTGGCTCATTCAGTTGAGCGTCTGACTTTGGATCAGGTCATGATTCCAGGGTCCTGGGATTGAGCCCCGCACAGCGCTCCTTGCTCAGCGAGGAGCCTGCTTCTCCTTCTCCCTCTGCTGTTCCTCCCCACCTTGTGCTCTCTCACTCTCAAATAACTAACTAAATAAATAAAATCTTAAAGAAAAAAAAGAAAGTGCTCAATAGATGGCAGGAATTTAGGAATTTTATTACTGTTAGTACGAATCCCTCTAACAACCCAGAGAGGAAGGGACTGTTGTCAGTGCACAGAAGCGAAGACAGCCGCTGAGTTAAACTAGCTGCCTTGCCTGGGGTGGCAGAGCTGCTTGGGGATGGTCCCTAACTTGGAAGCCTGTACTCTTTACAGTGGGCGCCTTCCATGGGACCAAGTAGACCTTCCCACTCTCCACCTCTAACTCTCAGACACAGTGTTCTGGTGAATATCTATCGAGAAGTGTCAGAGGTAGGGAGTGTGTAATGTGTTTCCTTTGTGTACCGGGGCGGTGCTTGACTGATGGCATTGACTTCTAGGTACAAAGCTGTATCACATCTCGACTGTGCTGTCACCCTGAATGCCCCACCTTACGACATCTCAGGATCTACTTATATTGTTACTTTTACAAGATGGAAAAGGTTAGTTGATGAATTGATTCACAATTTGGAGCAATGTTCTATGTGAATGCATTGAATTTGGTTGGATTGTGCAAAGGCCTCCTTCTGTATGTTTGAACTTGAACCTGGCTCTCCCCACTGTTCTGAATTATGACTTTTCCATTCCTACCTACTTCTGATCTATTTCTCATTTCTCCCTTATTGGCCTGTGAGTTGAGGACATGTTGCCCACGTCTTTAAGAAGAATGTGTTGTGTCAACAACTGACAGGCCAACAAAAAAGTTGGGTGTATCATTGGGCATATGGTGTAGTAAACGGTTGGGTGAACATTTATTTGGAGGCTGAATGCATCTTACATGTAAATTTAATGTTTTCTCCTCTTTAGGAATGTTCTGCTTAACCATAAAAATCTTTCACTGAAAAAACTGATATTGATTTAGGGATGCTAAGTCAAAATTCAGTACTTCCTCTCTTTCCTCACCCTCAGACCCAAATCAGGTTTAATTTTCATTCTCTAGTTGTGAAAACTGAGACATAAATAGCTTCTACTTCCATCCCTGACTTTCTACTAAAAAATGTGATTATTGAAAAGAAAATTATCGTCAACAGCCCAGTCTTTTTGATATTGTATTTGGTTAAGGTTATTTATCAAATAAATAGCACACTTCCTCAATTATAAGAGTCCCACATTTTTTCTATTTTTAATATCTGTGAAATCAGGTTGCCCTAACAGTTGATGTATCTGTTTAGTGCGGTACTATTTTCTTCCATTGTAAAAAAGCTGTTCTTAAACTGATGGTGTAATTTACTATCAGTGACTTCCTAAACTCAGAATACAGTATTAGCTATTACTCTTTTTCTTTGGAAGGGCTTACTTCCCTAGAAGGGAGGGTTCCAAAGAGAAGGATATAGAAATGTATAGTGCCTTGCCACTCTGGGAGCTTCCTCAATTCCAAAATCACTTTACTGAGGGATACTACAAAAAGCTCCAAGCCAACATTCACTGACCTGGTGTTTCCTATGTGGCTCTGAAAGGCTCACTTTGCTGAGCGCCCATATCAAGGACACAGCATGCACTCTTCCGGCCTGTCTCAGCTGTCTGTCTGGCAGGCAGGGGACCCATAGTCCCCCAGACCCTGATGCCCTGGGGCTCATATTCCCCTCGGCAAGATAAAGTGGAGACCTGAGGTCATTTTTTTTCAAGATTATCTCATTGCTTTAGAGACTCCCTCCTTTTCTGGTTCCTCAGATCAGCAAAAATAATAAGGTGAGAATACTGATTAAAATAACATATTTATTTTGGCAAGGTTTACATTTTTTTGTAGTTTTCAAATGTGTTTATATATCTTCAAGAGAAATCTTCGAGGTTGATAGGGTAAGAATTACAGTTACCATTTGCCGATGGAGCGAGGAAGTTTCTGGAGTCTGTGTCCTGTCTAACGGAGCATCCAGGAAATGAACCCAGGTCTTTAAACCTAAGAAAGTGATGATGGTACTGGAAGATGAGGTTGGACTTGGGGCTCAGATCTCAGTTCTGCCAGTTTCTTAAGGTTTCATCTCAAAAGTTTGCTTGTGTGCACAGCTGGGGTAATCAAACTGCGTGCTCTTCTAAGAACTAACACGGTTCTAGAGCTTTGCTCACCGAAATGAGCTACATGCGCAGGGGTTAGTGATACTACCTTGCGGTCTGGATGGAATGTCAATGCTGCTAGTCAAAGATGCGAGGAGTCGGATCAGTTCTGAAGAAGCTGTCTGTGAATAGTACCTCGAAACCCATTACCTGTTTGGAATTATAGCTGTTAATTAGGTTGTTTCATTAGTTAATTGGCCCCTTTCCTATTTATCTGGAAAGAATGTGCCCATTCTCCATTCAGGAGCCTACACAAGAACACATTTCTCTGTTCCCAGGAAAATGAAATATTATGTTGAAGAACTGAAAAAAAAAAAAAAAAAAGCAGTGGAGAAAAAAATGTAACACCACCACCATCCAAAGTTCTGCTGTAGATAAAAGAGAACTTGGTTTTCTCTGGCTCAATCTACAGGGTAAATCCCCTAAAACAAGATTTTTTTTTTTTAATTGTGTATTTCTGGCCACTCCTTTAATTGCGAACGACAGGTTGCACTGGGTGGAGCGTGGGAAGAAAGATTTCAGAGGGTGCTTCATTTTTAGTTCAAACTGGCCAACTCTCCGGGGTGTTGGCATTAATAGGATTAACCCTCTCATTTCAGAAATGGGGGCTGTAAGGAGGAATCACACGGTGGGGAGGGAGAGGAGACCTCTGGCCCGGCAGCCAAGGTGTGGGCTGAACCATTCACTGTCAAGTACAGGGCCAGGGCATGCTCCTGCCATCTCAGAGACCCAATTATGTCCCGCGCGTCAGCAGGCGAGCCACTGCAGAGGCAAGGTCTCCCATCAAATCCATCTCCCGCGAAATCACTGCGGAGCCCAGGGCCATCAGGGCTCATTAGCGCCGTTTACCATCCAGGGAGGCCCACTCCTCAAAAGGGTGAGGACCCAGGACCCGAGGGCCAGGCCCGGGGTCACTCCACCAGCCGGCCCCCTCCTCTCCGGCCCTGACCGGAGGATCCGGGCGGCGCGTCCCGAGGGGGACCTGCGATGGCCCTGCGCGCTAGCGGCGCAGCGGAGGGGTCAGAGCGGCGTCCGTCCACCTCCCGGTCTCGGCTCCCCGCAAACGTGCTCTGGGATGTGCGCGCCCTCAAAGCCGGGAGGGGGCTCTTTCGGACTGAATCATCAGCTCGCAGTCCAAAGCGCGGATAGGAACGAAGCGAATGACTCCCCGCAGCATTTCCCAAAGCGTGCTCTGCGGAGTTCCATTCTGCGAAATGTGGGGTGGACAGGAAGTTTGGGGAAAGCGGGGTCCGACAAGTTAAAGGGGTCTGGGGCGCGTCGGAGCCCAGCTGCCCGGCCCGGCGGAGCCCCTCGGGGCGGAGCCCGCGCCCCCCCCCGCCCCGCCTCCCGGCCGGGACCCTCCTTCGTGCAGCGCCCCGGGGGGCTCATTTATTTCCAAGGCGCACACTTAGGGAAACGGGGCTTTAATGCAATGGCCTCTCCTGAAATGAGGAAATAAAGCTCTCAATTGGGCTCGAAGGGGAAATTTGATATGTTAGTAGAAAGATTGAGGTTGTTTATTGTTGTTATTGTTTCATCTTTATTACTCAGATGAAGCCAGGGTAAAATTCTTATAATATTACTAATCCCATGAACATTTATTTCCCAGTCTCCGGAAAGAGCAGATTTTAAAAGTGTTAAAAAATGTGATTAAGGGGCACCTGGCGGCTCAGTCGGTTGAGCCTCTGACTCTTGGATTAGGCTCAGGTCAGGATCTCAGGGTCCTGAGCGGAAGCCCCCCTCCCCACCCCAACTGGCTGGTCCTGGGTTTGGAGCCTGCTTGGGGTTCTCTGTCTCCCTCCCTACCTTGCACATGCACCCTCTCTCTCTCTCTTAAAAAAAAAAAAAAAAAAAAGATGTGATTAACAAAATGCATATTTGATAAGTATTCTACTGCATGTGATTGAATTTTTACACCTTTTTAAGACTTTATAGAATATTTGCAAGTGAGAAAAGAAAATCTTTTGTTAGACTGTTTTTTGAGTTTTGGTTTAGAAAACATGGCCAAAACCATTATCTAAATAGATTGTTCTGTTCATATTTGGGCAAAAATATACAGACACCAACCCTGAATTTTTAGATACCTACTCTGAATTTTCAGCAAAACATATTTGATTCTTAGTTATGCAACATGTCTATTTTTAGTATTAAAAATGGTATTCTGTACATATGATTTTGTAGCTTTTTAGAAAGATACCTTTTTTCTTTTCTTTTCTTTTTATTTTTTTTTTAGTAAAGATGTAAAACTTGCATGAAAGGAATTACCAGTGTTATAGTATCTATCACCTTGGAGGGAGGGGCATGAGGAGAAAGTGTCAAGGCCTCAACTGTATCAGTAATGTTTTATTTCTTCTAAAAATAAACAAGAGAACTAAAGCTTATATGGAAAGATGTTAATACTTAACATCTCTGAAGGATCCTTTGGGTTTTTTTTTTGTAAAATATTATTATTTTTTTAAGTAGCCTCCATGCCCAATGTGGAGGCCCACTTGGGGCTTGAACTTAAGACCTTGAGATCAAGACCTGAGCCGAAATTAAGAGTCAGATGCTTAACCGACTGAGCCACCCAAGTGCTCCTGAAAAAATTATATTTATCTTTTCATACATCTAATGTGTTTTATTATAAAAAATTAAATAAGAGGCACCTGGGTGCTTCCATTGGTTCAGCATCTGCCTCTGACTCAGGTCACAATCCTTGGGTCCTGGGATCAAGCCCTGCATTGGGCTCCCTGCTCAGTGGGAAGTCTGCCTCTCCCTCTTCCTCTGCCCCTACCTCCCCCACTCCCACGCTTGTCCACTCTCTTTTGATCTCAAATCAATAAATAAAATCTTTAATAAAATACAGTAAGAATATGTGTGAAACTCCCTAAATTCCTGATCCTCTTGCTCTAGCTGGGTGTGTGTGAGGCCCCCCATTTGCTCTAGTCACATTGTCTGAGTTAACACACTTTATCTCTTTTGCACAGGGTTTGAAATTCGTTTTACAAAGGTGGGCAGCTATGGCTTTATTTGTTCTCCTGTACAGATCTAATAAAACCCACAGAGAGGTTCAATGGACCTCAATTGAATAAATGTATTACATCTCAATTCTCTGGCGGAAATTTGCATTTATTACAACTTCATCTTTGTTCATCTTGTAGTGATTTTCTCTGAAAGAGTCTCCTCTTTCCATTTAAATTATGTGTTGAATTACTTTAGCCACCTATAGTTCAGGGCCAATTGCTGGCTTTTCATTTAAAGAAGAATAGCTATAACATGAATTTATTGATAACAATATACTTTATTAAATACTTAAGACATATCGGGCACTGTGCTCAGCCCATTGCTTGCTCTCTCATGTTTAACCCCACCATGAAGTATGTGAGATCTCTTATCAGTCCCATCTTCACTGATGAGGAGACAGGGGCCCAGACGAGCTCTGTAACTTATCCAAGGCCAGATAGCTAGAAATGTGTGCCAATCAAACCTGTTTCCTTCAAAGCCCGGGATCTCAGCTGCTCTACTCCCTTCTAGAGATGCTCTTTAGCCTTTGAGGATTATAATTCAGAGGAATGTCCCAACCTAGAATTCTTCAATTCTAAGACATGTATTTTTCACATATTTGAAAGTTATGGTATTAGAATGGTCTCCCAATTGATGTGTACAGACGCGGGGCCGGTGGTGTTCCTGCCTTGGCCTTCTTCAACCCAGGGCTGCCATGAATAGAGGCAACTCACTGTCCATGGTTTTGCACAGTCAAGGGTGTACTTTCTAAGCTACATTGCAGAGGCTACTACTGGAACTGAGAGATTGCTTTTCTTTGAGCATGACCTGGTCCTTTTAGATGGCAATGCCTCCCTACTGCAAATCCTTCTGTCTTGCCAAAGCAGCTCTGCTCAACTACTGTTTCTTCATGTAATGCTGCGTGTGTTCTTGAGTCATGAAGTGAACGGGTAGGTCCTTTAAATTTTTCTCCTTTTTATACATTAAAAAAGTAAAGGCACCCGGGTGGCTAGTCCATTAAATGTCTGCCTTCGGCTCAAATCATCATCTTGGGGTCCTGGGATCGAACCCTTGCATCAGACTCCTGCTCAGTGAGGGGTCTGCTTCTCCCCCTCCCTCTGCAGTACCCCCTGCCCGTGTTCTTTCTCTCTGTCAAATAAATAAATAAAATATTTAAAAAAATAAAAATAAGAAAAAGATTTAAAAAAGTAATGTTGTTTTGTTTTGTTGATTTTTTTTTTTAACTTGACTGTTTCTTTAAGGATGGTTGGGAAGGACTTTGGTTTGACTTGTTGCCACTTAAGAAAATTTCACATCGGTCGAGAACTAATTTCATCAGGAAACATTCTGAGCTTCAGTTAAAATGTAAAATGCTTTTCTTAGCCCCAGGATAAAATGAAATTTCATTTGCTTTTACTTTTCTGCAATAATGCCAATAAGGAGATATTGCCAGGGGCAATAGGGAAGCCAGTTCTATAGCTGAACAAATCGATGGTAAATCTACTTGCCAAATCCTGAGTATACCCACTGTACGAGTGTTAACACACACACACACACATACACCCCTACTGCACTATCTGGGGTAAGGCTAAGATTTCCTTAAAATAATTTAATGTTCTCCTGCTAAGATTCTCACATTTAAAACTCCTCGCACACACAGTGGGGGTTTGTGTGCACAGTGTGAACTGAAAACACATAGCATCTTAATTAATAATAACAGCATATACTGAATGTTAGCATTACCGAATGATGTCTATGTGCCTGACCACAGGCTGAACTATTTAATCCTAGAAGATGGTTATCTTCTTATCCACATTTTTCTTTTTTAAGTTTACTTATTTATTTATTCGAGAGAGAAAACCCACATGACCGGGAGGGGAGGAGGGGCAGGGTCAGAGGGAGAGGGAGAAGCAGATTCCTTGCCTAGTGTGGAGCCTGACTTGGGGCTCTATCCTAGGACCCTGAGATCATGACTAGAGCTGAAGGCAGATGCTTAACTGACTGAGCCACCAGGTGCCCCTTATCCCCACTTTTCAGATGAGGAAATTAAGGCACGAGAGAATTAAGTCAACCTGTGGTCTCACTGCCGATGAATGGCTGCCTGGTTCCAGAGCAGGAAACCTGCTGTGTGCTGGTTTTGCCTGTGTGCTGTACTGCCTCTTCCTATATATCCAAACCAAAGAGAGGTTTCCAGAAAATGCTAGACAGAACTCTAAACCGTGATGATGATGATGATGATGATGATGATGATAATTTCTGCAGCCGCTAATTATTACTGAGTCTTTAACTATATACTCCAGAACTATGGTAGGCTTTTTACACAACTGACCCCACTTAATCTTCAAATCTGGGGACTTCGATTTTATTATCTTTATTTCATAGTGAAACTGAAACCCAGAGAACTCATGTAACTTGCTTGAAGTCACAGAGCTAGTTAGTTATTGGCTGACCTGATTCAAACACGTGTCTTGCTAATACCCATTCCCTTGTCTGGCTTCCACACTCACAGGAGTTCCTGATTTAGGAAGCAAAGAGAACGAGAATGTTCTTCTCAGCAGTGTGACAGTCATTACACATTCCAAGATTATGAATTACCAATAGGACACTTGCTACCTTTTCACCTCAGAGTGAAGGTGGGTATGATATACCATTTTTTAAAAATGGGGTACAATATTGCTTTGTGACTTCGGAATATAGTGTTTCTGTGAAAATGAATCACTCTTTGGAATAGTGCACGACTTCTGAATTAACCATAAATGGATGGCAGAGGCAGAAGGGGAAAAGAATGACTGAACTGGTTAGGGGGAAAAAAAGGAACTAAAAAACTAAAGTCCTTTAATATATGGAGATTTCCCATTCCTTTAAATTCATTGAAAACCTGTAAATGGAAACAGTCAGATTCTAAGACTGTCAGACAAAAACTGCAAGTCCCCGATGAAGGGGCGCTTTCTCCCTGTTCAGATGGGGGCATATCTCCCTCCCCTTCTCTGCAGGAAGACCAAGAGCCTTTTGCCCAGAAACCATGATCCACAGCCCTGGGCCTCCTCACCGAGGTTGTCTTAAACTTTGAGGATGAGGCTCTGGTTTAGAAAGATTAAATCACTGATTGCCCCAAGGTCCAAATTTAGAAACATGTAGAGCTTGAGCCCTATTCCAGGCAGGTCTGAATTTAGTCAGGGTTCTTTTCCTGGGTAAAACTGTCTCCGTTTCCAAGTAGCCAAGAGAGGGAATCTTAGCAGGAGGGAGCAAGTTTCAGGGGACCCCCCACCGGTGCCTTCTCTGCAGCCGACCTCCCCCAAATACAGGCAGAGTAAAACAAGCTTTCTAAACCTAGGTGTAGATTTTAATGTTATGACTTCTGGGCAGACTTTCAAATGTAAAAAATAGTTGATGTCAAGAACTCAAATGAAAGGATCTATAAATATATTAAGAGTTTTCTCTTTGTACCTTCTCTGGTAAAGCTCTGTGGAGATTTTTAAGGAATTGAAAATGGGCTGGGTGAAGTAATTCTCATTTACACGGGTTTTTGAGCAAGGCTAATTATATGAACCTGATTCCAATGCAGTCTTATTTTTTGTACCGCATTAATAAAGGGTAAGGAACACACACACACACACACACACACACACACCCCAAATAATTTTTGCCCTTCTTTTTTGTTGTAATCTCACCACTTCATGAGGTTCAAACAAGTATCTTTATGCCAAGAGGTACAAAGCATGCACTTTTTTCTGGAAAGATGATTGTGTTTATATTGTAAGTTTTTTTAAAAACACACACAGACACACGCACACACAGACACACACAGACACACACACACACACAGCACTACGGGAACGTGGCCAATTCATTAGCTTTGGAAACTGAGTACCTCAGTCTTTTCCAGCACTGGGAGGAGTACATGACACCCCAGGGTATGTTTCTAAAACTCTCAGACAAGACTTCACGAGTGGGCAGTATCGATTCCTCTGTGATGTGATTTTTTTTTTTTTCCACTTTAGGAGGTTCGTGCACCACATCAAATCAACTATTACAGCATAGTTTCTAAGACAGAAGAATTTTAAAATTAGAACCAACCCTTATTCGATATATGCAGGGTGCCCATCGAGGCTTTACTGGGAAGTTCATTTCCCTGTGGGTCCTCACGGGAGGGAGAACCATCCCCGGAGGGGGGAGCTGGCAAAGGCCAAGCGGAGTGGAAAGGCTGTAACTCTAGGCCCTCAGAAGGGGATGGATTTGTAACTGGCAAGATGACCCGCCATTAAATCACCAGAAGAATAAACTCCTAATAATTCCTTCTCGGCAATAAAGCATTTTCTCCATCACAAACTCACAAGTGGTGGGGCAGAGTGGTGCATTTTCCTTGGACTCTGGAGCCGGAAAAGTCAGGGGGAAATACACATCAGTGGATGTGCTTTCTATCTGGAACTCCTAAAATCTACATCTCAAGGGCCAGCTGCTGGCAGGAATGAATCGGGGTGTTCTATTTTGGGCAGAACTCTGGGAAGCAGCTTCCAGGACCGACCTGATCGGAGTATGAGTTACAGATATGATAACCAACTTTTCCTCCGTGCCCAAACCCCATCCCTCCAGAAATCGTAATAGGCTTTTGAGAGCCTCCACTTAGAGCTGGCTGCATAAAATGATGCTCTGATGAAAAGGGATTGGAACAAGGGTTAAAGCCGACATTGAGAGGTGACTGTGGAGGGCACGGTGTTCATACAACCCTCCTTTAATATGTGTGGTGTGCACCTGTGATAAGATGATTCATTACCTGGGGCTGCTCTTTGACAAGCTCCATCGTTCAGCCCTCGGGGTTCTGACGGGACAATCCCGCACCCGCACAGGAAATATACCAAGGTCAGCTTTTTTGCCCTGGGACGTAGATTGAGATGGTTTAGCTTATAATGCATCTCTGTTTACTCTTTATGTAAAATAAAAACAGGGTGCAAGACATCGCCATTCCTGTTCTTCACAGAGCAGGCCAAGCAGGGATCCGTAAACTCACTGCTGAGTAAATAAGTCTGGGAGGGAAAAATCCTGAGAGCGTGCAAGCTCCTTCCACCTTGGGCTCCCACCCTCAGAAGTGGCCACACTTGAGGTCAAGGTGCTCTATCCACTGAGGGTCAATGTCGAGCCTTTGAGTGGAGGGCGCTTCTGATACCCTCAGCTTTAACTATGGTTTGCTTTCTCTGCAGCTTTTAGGTTTACTGGGGTCTTGAACGGGGAGCCCCGTCATCTGAAGCTCTGTCAGTGTCCTCGGGACCGTGAGGCGGGCGCATGAGGGGCGTAAAGGGACCAGCACGCTGCCCATGACATGAGGAAGGTTTGCTGGCCCTGGCCCTGGCTGACTGAAGCAAGCCTTTAGACATACGCAACCCAGCCTGGCTTCCAGAAGAATCAGCAAGAGACCCTCACCCCTTCCCTTTGCTGCTCTCCCAAGAATGCACTGGTCCTTCCCATCACGCCCCCCCCCCCCAGTCAGAACCTGGCTTGCTTAGGGCTGCTTTAGAAATCTTAGAGCAACTGGGGAAGGAAACGTCCCAGTTTCCCCCCGCTGTCCAAGTTTAAAATGAATGAATAAATAAAAGAGGAAAACTGAATTTTTATTTTAAAAATTACCTTAAAAAAAAGGAAAAAGAAAAAAAGAATGCCCCGTCATGGAAAGTGTTTTCCTTCAGTTAAGGTCAGAACACGAGCCATCGTACAGAAATAAAAACAAACGAAAACTTAGCCATTCTAGGGGAAGGAAAAAAAGAATCTTGCTTCTAAAATATAGAAACCCCTCCCAACCCTTCTCCTATTCTTGACATTGCTAGTAAACATTATTTATTTGCCTCAAATGGATGCAGTTACATATCACTGTCATGAAAAAGAAATTCATTTCCTTTCCGAGTTCAATCTGCCATAAAAATTCACTCTTGTTCCCATCTCCCACTCACCTGTCCTTGTGCATTAGTAACTAGTTGACCCGTGACCCCCTGAAGACTGGAGAGAGCATTGCCAAAGGCTTGTGAACTTGCTATGGAGCCCATGGCGGCTGCTGCAGCAGCCTGACTTGCTAGTGGATTATTAACCAGCTGCAAAGAGAGAAAAGATCAGGGTGAAACCACCAAGAGAGGCACAGGCACAGCACACCGTACAACATTCACGTTGGGGAAGGATGGTCCCCCTCCAATTGGTTCATGCAAAGGGCCCGGAACCTCCAAGAGGGAGCCTGCTGAACAAGCTGTGGACTCTAGGGGAGGTTAGCTATGAGGCCGGGAAGAAAACAGGCTCCACCCACCCTGGGCTGCTTAGTGGAGCCCCAGGAGAGAAGGAGGTGGGCCCTGGGGTTGTGGTGGGCTGTCAGGGTCTTGCCAGGTGGATAAACGATTTTGGAGAAGTCCCTGGATTGTGTCCTCTAGCCTACCTAAAACTCTGGGAAAATGTCTCCTTTCCTTGAGGCCAGCAGACCGAATGTGGATTCACGTAGTTTGGGAGTAGAAGTGGAGAGGAGGAACAGATGTTAGGGATTTCTAACTAAATTCTAAATGAATTTATCATTTTCATTTGTGAGTTGCTCCCCATGGCGAAAGGCAGATGCCTCACTCCACCTTCTTCTCTGAAGGAAACCAAAGTCAGTAGCAATGGAAACCTACCACCTCTGTGTTCTCAGAGGGGGAGTCCAGGGTTGGGACCTGGGGGGAGGGGCGGCTCATGCCAACCGTGGGATTCAAGGCCAGTGAGGAAGGTCCTTTGGTGATTGGCCAAGTTGAAGCCTAGCTGCTTGCTTTGGACTAGTATGTGGCCTTCCCTGGGTCTCTTCCTGGGAGCAGGGTGAATTAGGGAGGAGAATTTGACTTGGGTGGGGGGACCCACTCAAGGAGCAGGGTATAGCTGCCAAAACCCGTTTTTCCATGGAGACCAATTCAATATTCTTTATCCTGCCAATTTTCCACGCCACGGGTTTTCAGGCCTTCTGACCATGAGGCAGAAGTGTAGCTTGAACTAAAATCTGCATTTAGGTTAATGACTAGATATAAATTCAAGAAACATTTAAACTATTTTCACAGTATTGGTTTTGATACATGAATTTCATTTGTATTTATTCTAGGGTGTTATTTTTTCCCATATAGTTCCTCTCAAGTACAACGATTGTTGTGTATAATAATGCATTTTCCATCACCAGTTCCCACATCCATGAAATTCCTGCATTTTAGAAGAAGCCTGCCAAGACTAAGACTTGGAGAAAAAATTAATGCCATACTTAATTCAGGTCCCAGAAGCTTTTCTTCCACTTTCTTCTTTACTTTCTCAATTCTCTTAGTCTTTCTTATTTCTTTCTTTTCCTCATTCCCTCTTTCCCTCAGATTGTATCTTATTGCTTACCTCCTCTGGAAATTTGCCTAGAGTTTTATATCATCCAATGAGGATGGGAAAACTGATTGTCAGGGGAAACATCAAAAGGGACATGCATTTAAGAATTCTTTTTTCATTAATGTGATATCCTTATCTCTCTGGTTTCTTTATTCATCTATAACTGAATTTCACGTAACTAGTTCTACAGAAAATCCCACTGACCTAGCGCATTTTTTTTTTTAAAGAAGTGAAAATCCATTTAAGCTCATTACTTTATGTGTCTTTTGCCTTTATCTCTCTCCTAAAAGACAGGAATGGTTTTCTTTTTAAGGAGAAAAAAAATTCTCATTCATCAGCCTCAAAGAAACCCTGTCTCATCCCAGATTACCACCATGGGATTTAAAATTCAGGTTGGCTGTGTTCTTGGCTTTCGATGTTCATAGTGTAGATGAGGCAAATAGTGGTGGATGGTAAGTGGAGCCCTCTCTATTTACGGATTGACTACCTTAGGTGAGAGAGTTTGTACCGTGTACCTTTTTTTTTTTTTCCTTTTTCCCCACTGATTAAGTGAGAAGATCTTTGGGAATACCTTCCCCAAACTGCCCGGACAGACCCTGCCTACAGGCACACTATCTCGGCTCACATGCTATATGCTATGTTTACTCTTCTTTTATGCCATACAAGTTAAAATCACAGTGAAATTCCCCAGGCTCAGAGAGATCTCCAAATATGCTTCTCAATCTCAGAGAAAAATGAAATCATGTGCCGCTTGGTGTTTGTGTCGAATATGCCCTTTTGTCCAGGAGTTTTGGGTGCAAAATTTAAATCGGTACGTGCAGAATGTTTTCTGAAGAAGAGAGACAGTGATTCCTCCTTAATGAAGAGAAAATATTTTCAGAAGTTGTAAGACATTTCCTTAACATCTAGGTCATTCAAAAATTCTAAATAGGAAATTATGGAATTACTCTCTGGAGACAGTGGTGTCCTAGGAGAATTCCTTACATTTAGGATTTGAGTGTATGTTCAGCTGTAGTTCCATATATTTGCTGTAAATTCAGACATTCTACAAAGAATGAATTATGGCTCTGAATATGAAACAAAGTAGCTACTTAAGCCTTCTTGTCATGGGAGCAGGAACAGGTATCCTTGCCTTGTTCTGGAAGGTTGCCAAAGCAACCACAAATGCAAGGATTTTGTTGATTTTTAATGTTTCTTTCCTCTCTATCCTGGTCTTAGTTCCCCCCTCTTTGCTGCCTTTCCCTCTTACTGGAACAAGAGCCAACTCGGTGACTCTCTTCTTTCCTGTCCTGCATCCCTAGGTCTTTGCGAAAGGTGTAGGGACTCTGGGGAGATGCACCCCTGACCCCCGGAAGTACAGCTAGAGCTGAAGGCAGGGGGTGTGGTGCATACAGACAGCCGGGACAAGTCGGTCTGCACACTGACAGCCTTTCAGGTGGACCATTGGTGTTGTTGACGGATGCAGCTCTGTAAATATCTTTGGGCTTTTCTATCTGAGACTGCCAAGGCAGGGATGTAATATGCGTCGAGATTTGTGGCAGAGATGGTGAGGGAATGGTCGGGAAACCATAAGTGTTTCCTTCATCACCTCTGGTCACATCACTCTGTATTGTCCCCAGTCATGTCATATTAGCAGTGTTCCTATCAGTCCTTCTCCTTGATTGGAGGCTCGGGGTAGATTTGGACAGCGAGGAGCCCGGGCACAATAAATGTACATAATGAGCAAGTCAACATTCTAGGTAGTCGCTTCCAAGTTTATGCCTTCAGATCTTTCATTGCCGACGTACCTAAGCAGCTAAAGGGTGGCCCTGATAAAGTCCGATTGTATTACATACTTGAATTTTCCACAGACCGGCGACTCAAAAGTCAGGCTGAATTCCAGGGCAGGCTTGTTTATAAATATGGACGCCCCCCAAGCAAGCGGGAGCAGAGCGCTCGAGTTCTCACACTGCCTCCAAATGGAATCTGCACCGTGAATACATCAAGCTTTAGCTCTATAATTCACAGATAGTCTAAATACCTTCTAATAGAAAAACTAACTTCTTGAGATAGTTCCCTGCCACCCCCACAATATTAGAGAGTAGCATAACCGGGAAATTTTTAAAAATAGTTTTGCACTGGGGGAGGGGTGGGCATCGCCTCTGAAACCAGACTGCATTGGCTTGTGACCTCTAGCAAATTAGGTCTCATTGTCTCATGGGTAAAAGGAGTATAAAGACGGTACCAGCCACAGAATTATCATGAGGATGAAATGAGCTAATACGGACAAAAGTTTTAGAATAATAATTGACATTTACCACGTTCTGAATACATGCTCACTATCATTCTCACGGTTCATATGGTGCAGGAGGGTTTTGAACTCATCAGTATGTCAGAATTAGGGCTCACCTTTACAAAAATTTTCTCCCTTTGGAAATAATGGGGACGCAGGCAATTGCATTTTCTATTTTGATATTTTAACTGTATTCTCTGATTTTATTTGACTTATTTTTTTAAAAAGTTTATATTTTGGACCTGAGGACATCGAAAAGAAGTACTGAAAACCTGACATTACCTGCTTATCTTGGGCTTCCTGTAGTTGGTTATTTATAGAGAAATTTAGGGGGAAGGCACAGTTCTGACTCTGAGGCCGGGGTTGTTCATGACGGACCAGCAAAAGGGTACTTTTCTAGCATGTTATCCTCATACTTCATTGACAACATTTGTTGGGTTTCCACAAGGACACCCATTTTGGAGTTTAATTCCTGCCTCGTGTCAAAATATTGTGAATGAATCTATCCCACACTTGCTGATTTGAGAGTGAAGGCATGCAGAGAGATCTGTAAAAATCTTTCCTTAGGATTCGCAATGGTTTATTTCCAAATGGTTTATTTCCAAATATTCCATATCAATATGGATATTGGGTGCTCACTTCATAATGAGAAAAAAATCCATATTCCCAGCTCTACAGAGCTTTGTACTAATCTTTGTTCTCTGAGGTCACTAAATGGTGATGACAAGAAAAACTCGGATAGAGTCTCTTCCAGGAGCATTCGATGATGTCATATGTAGGTCACCGTATAACTGTCATCATAAATTATGTCACTCCCTGATGGAGGGCTGTCTTTCTCCAAATCCTGCCCCATCTTCTCTTTCTCTGAAAGACTCACAACCTAGAGCCTGGTAAAGAATTCAGGTTTCTTGAACCTGGGCATTAGCAGTCAGAATACTTCTCAGGAGACATTGCTGATTACAGTATTCTATTATTATGAACCTTATTTATGAAAATAAGGCAGGACGATGAGGCACCTGACCTATGGTGTCATATTCTGCTTATGCCTTTATTCTGAGAGGGACCTGTGAATGCAGCAGGCTCAAAACATTTCTTTGGAGCAGAATTGCCCATGATGTATAGTTTTGTCCTACTCCTCGTGAGCTACGTGGATTTCATAGAGTATGGACTGTGGAGCAGCTCTTTTTGCTACTAACTTCTCAATTTCGAACCTGGAAACTGTGGCGCCATTTGTTTTTAAATGAGGATGTTGATAAATGCATTCATCATCGCTCACTCCCGCAGAAGGTCCTAGAGACTTGCAGGGGCTGCCTGGACACAGGACGGCAAATACGGCTGCCCGAGTTCATTTACGTGCATGAGGTCCTTGTCTTTCTTAGGCTCTAGATGTGACACATGTGTCTCTTGGTCTCCTGTGACTCTTAACCGAATCAGTGCTTGCACTCACTACCCTCAAGTCTTCTCTTAAAAGGGGGAGGAAAATACCAGTAGACACGTGTTGGAAGGTTGGCCACATTTATTTCAACGACCTATTTGATGAAGGTTTTATCCTACTAGGCTTTCCCCCTAGGTCTCATGATTGTTCTGTGATACAAACAGAAAGTTAGGAATCAGGTTGGAGAGTTTCAGTATCAAGCCCGGCTCTTCCACTCGCTGTCTGCCCGCTTCTGTGCAGTGATGGTGAAGTGTTAGATGCTAACCCTCCGACCCTCTGCCCGTCAGAAGTCTCTGGCTGGAGGGCCTGAGGTTTGCAGGGATGACCTAGGCACCACCATACCCTAAAATATCTTTGGTTCATCAATGTCAAATCACACTGATTTCACTATAGTTTTAGAGTAAACTTGATTTTTTAAAAAATTTTTGACAAAACTGTAAGTATAATAACTTCCAAATAATGCTCTACTTACTATCCAGCCACATTCAGTAACAGAGAAATTTTTATTTTATTTTACTTTTTAAAAATTTTTAAAGATTTTATTTATGAATTTGAGAGAGAGAGAGAGCACAGGCAGGGGGAGCAGCAGAGGGAGGAGAAGCAGGCTCCCCACTGAGCAGGGAGCCTGATGTGGGGCTCGATCCTAGGACCCTGGGATCATGACCTGAGCTGAAGGCAGCTGCTTAACCAACTGAGCCACCTTGGCACCCCAATAGATAAATTTTTAAAGTGATCTCATGTCTGAGGTTCGGGTCCCCAGAACCAGGGTGGAGAAGGGAAGGATTCTGATCCCGTAGGGGCTCTGGAGTGTGACTAAGGTTTCAGAGCTGTCCTACCCCAAGGCAAGGAAGCTGGATGCTCTCCCTTGACACTTGATGCTTCCAGTTGAGAGAGAGCCCTTAGGGTCAAGGAAGGGTTGGAAATCAAATCCCTGGCCCTGGTGGCTCTTTGCTCTTGGGGTAAAGTATATATGGGGGGCTGAGGGATGGAAGAAGGGCTGCAGGTGCTGGTTGTTGAAAGCCCCCAAAGGAGTAAAGGCAGCTCACCGAAAAGAGCAATTCCAGGGGACCCGGGTGGGACATTATCATGACCTGTCACAGCGCAAACAACACTTCCTTCCACTCACTATGTCTTCATCCCACAAACACTGGTTCAGCACCCACTGTGTTGTGGGCACAGTATGAGGGGAAACAGTGTGATGACTGATCGATCTGTTCCCTACACTCATGGGGCTTTAAACAGGGAAGAGCCTTTGGTGGAGAGGGAGGGGACGTAGGAAAAGATGAGGGATGTCTCACTAAGGAGGGATATCTGGACCTGGAGAGGGTTGTAGTCTGGGGTGGTGTGTCCAAAGAGACCTAGAAGGGGCAGCTCTGAGTCTTTGCACCTATAGTTCCTCCAAGTTGCACAGAAATGTGCCTGGCGAGAGACAAGCCATTCTCCCTGAGAGGATTAAGAGGTGGCATTCTGGAGCCAGACTGTTTGGGGTCTAATTCTGAGTCTGCTAGTAACTGGCTGGTAACTAGCAGCACCGTCTACTACAGTCTGAATGTTAGGGCCCGCTCCTTCATATATTGGCATCTTAACCCCCAAAGATGGAATTAGGAGGAGGGGCTTTGAGGAGGGACAAGGGCAGAGCCTTCATGAGTGGGATTAGTGCCTTATAACAGAGACCCTCTAGACACCCCGAGCCCCTTCCACCATGGGAGGACACGGTGAGCAGGTGCTGTGAACCAGGACCAGGGCTCTTACCAGAGCCTGATGGAGAGGGTGCCTTGCTCATGGACTTCCCAGCTGCTAGAATTGTGAGAAATAAATTTCTGTTGTTTATAAGCCGTCCAATCTGTGGTCTCTGAAAGGACTGGCACACTTTCTGCATCCAGGCTCCCTCAGTTTTTGTAAAAGGGGACTATTAGTGGTGGTCATGACGTCACAGGGGTATTGGGAAAAACCACACAGCATATGCAAAACATGGGAGGAATTTCTGGCACACGGTGAGCATGATAGATGTCTTGCTGTAAGAATCTTCCCTCCTGAACTTCATGCTGTTGTAGGCTTGGGTCCCCTCTGGCCCTCATTCCCTCCAGGGCGGACACACTGGATCCTCAGCTATGTCAGGATGTTCGCATTTGCTGGCTCTACATCCGCAGCTCTCTGCGCTGTCCACATGTCTCCTCCCCCAGGTCACCTGCCTTGACCACCCTATCTGAGAGGTCATTCCCTTTCTTTCAGAGATTTATGCCAAGACATGTATAAGGAAACCGTAGGGTGCCGGGGATTTTTTTCTACGCAATTTGTGGTGGGATGGGGAGAATGGCGGGAAGGACGAGGCAGTCTTGGGTTGAGCACATGGAAGCTGGGTGGTAGACATACATGGTTTGTTTGACTATTTGTTCTACTTTTGCATATACTTGCAATTTTGCCGCCATAAAGTTTTTTGATAACTCTATTCACTTGCCGTCTTGTCTTCTCGCCTGCTTACCTCGTAGCACCAAGAGAGCTTCACAGTCTCATCTGTTTATCCCCATCACCCCTCTCTCTAGAATGTAGATTTCGGCTCACGGGTCTGTCTTGGGCTCCTCCAGCAGTGCCAGGCACCCAGGGGGCCCTCAACCAACGTTTAGTGAATGAATGTAGGAAGGAGTGAGTTGAGAATGTGTAGGCCTGGCCGGGACCTCAGTGGGAGTTTGCCCCTTTATTTAATATTTACAGAAAAGAGCAAACATTTGGGAGGCAAATTCGTCTAAACTCTTCTTTTTAAAAACACAGCACCACACTTAACAGTCTCTCATGGCACGCTGGCTGGACTGGCAGGAGCCTCGAACATGGTGATGCAGTCCTGAGGTTCTGGAATCTTCCCTGGTGTGTCCCTCCCTCCTGTGAGGCAGCCCTTCCAGGCTCCTCTCAGTGGCTCAGAGAGATTTTTGCCAGGAACCCTGGGATCCTCCAGGGTATAAAACTCAATAATGGCAGCCTCTAAAGGTGACAACCCAGGCATTCCCTGGACATTTTAGACCCAAATCCCTAGACATCCCTAGAAACTGTGTGCCTAGAATTGGGTGTGGATAAGGCTGGGTGGAAGGCTTTATCTTTAGGTATCTGGAAGCTGCAGGACAAGGAGGCAGAGAAGGAAGCTTTAATATTTTTATATTTTATATAAAATGTATTTTATATTTTTATCCTTGGACTGTGGTGGTGGAATTGGAACTGGGGGTTGGGAGTCTCCTTCCCCAGCCCAGCCACCTAGGCTATATAGAGCAAAGCCCATGTAGACAGCAGCAAGGGTGGGAACAGAAGGGACAGTTTCCCCAGATAAAGATGGATCTATCTGTCGTTGGGCACAAGCCATGATGCTTTGAAGACAGGTGATAGGGTGTGGATCTATTAAGGAGAGATATGTTTTCTCTTCTTGGGGTCCCACTGGAGTAGGACCCAGGAAGTGCTGGGCAACTTGGGCATCTAGATGGTTCATGGCTCCTGATGGTCCTGGATGCAGGGGCAGAAAGGAGACTCTAACCAGATGGGTTCACAAACCCTGAACATCATTGCGGGTGGACAGAGGGGACTCTGCAAGCACAGATGGATGCCCTAGAGACTATTCTAGAAGTACCTTCAAGAGAGAGGTGGACCCTGCAGGGGCCCCCAGGCCCGGGTAACACAGGATGATCAACAGATCTGTAAGGAGGAAGCGGGGACACTGGAGGAAGGGAAGGAAATAAACAAGTGGCCAGCGCACTGTGACTTAGCAACAAACTACGGCAAAGCTCTTCTAAGGGATGCACTTCTCTTTTATTTTTAAATTTACTGATAAAACAGTCAAGCCCAGAGTTGAGGGGGGAAACAAAACAAAACAAAACACCAGCTTTTAACTCAACCCAATACATCTGATTTTGAAGTAGAGAGGTCAGCATTATGGAAACATACCAACTCTAAATCAGATTTTATCCAAGTTATATGGAGCCCAATACTGTGTTATCACAAGCTTACACATCTCATTTCCTTTTCCGTCTAGTCCTCCATTTAATAACCTGAAAATCTATCCTTTTATTGAGTTTCACGCTATTTTCTTACTTACATACAATAGTGCTCCTCTCACCAATTGCCTATTGTCATGGCACATTAGTTAGGTGAATTTGTTGATATTTCAAAATTACTCTTCCTGTATTTTTTATTCTATCATCCAGTTTAAACAAGTGATCGGGAGCACTCCTGGGATGAAAGAAAAAGGCTTTACTTTTTTTTTTTTTAAGAATAAATTGCTGCGACAGTAGAGTAGTTGGCATTATTCTGGCTCCTAGCTATGGGAATGTACAGTTTAGTTCGTCCTCGGCCGTACCTAATGTACTTACGGTGCTTCCCCACTCGAAGAAAGACAAGGCACGGTCTGCCCTATGGAGCCTCCAGACGATTTTGGACATGATCTGTTTCCTGATGACTATGGTACTGGCTCCAAGCCAGATCCCAGGGGCACAGACACAAGGCAAGAGCCTCTGGCCCTAGGTGCTTCCAGTCTGATCCAGAACTATGGATTTCCACCCTGTAAGAAGGGGGCGCCCCGAGCCCAGGTGAGCCCTCATGAGGCCTCAGGCAAACAGACCACTTGGGAACTGAATTTTAAAGGATTATGAGGAGTTGACTAGGGAAAAGGTGGGAAGGGGAGAGAAAACTTCTTGATCAGCAGCGATAGTGGGATTGCAGCTTGGAGGCAAGGGGTGGTGTTTTGGGGACATGGAGCCCCTCAGTTGTCACTTAGACCTTTGGGAAGACAAAGTGGAGAGAGGAAAAGGGCAGAGACGAGGTAAATCATGGGATTATGGAGGGATGACTGTCACTTTAAGGAGCTTGTCCTTTATTCTATAGGCAAGGGTGGAGAGGTGTGATGAGATCTGAACTTGAGAGTCTTTGGAGACGGAGTCCAACTGGGTAGGACTGGGTCAGACTAAGGTAGGGGAGAAAAGGAGGCTGCTAGAGCCAGGACAGGGGCAGAGGTTGGCCCTGCACTAGGGGAGGGCAGTGGCTTCCTGTATTCACACACGGAACGAAGTCTGGTTCACGGTTCACTGATTCAGCAAACACTGAGCACCAACTATAAGTCAGGTACTGCTATATGGTCTTTCTCCCCAAAGAGCTTTCAAGGTACGGGGAGGGCAGATACACAGACACATAAATCAAGAGCCAACGGTGCAGCTATTACCTCACACCTGTTAGAATGGCTATCATCCAGAAGACAATGGATAACAGGTGTTGGTGAGAATGTGGAGAAAAGGGAACACTTGTGCCCTCCTGGTGGGAGAATAAATTGGTGGGGCCACTGTAGAAAACAGTATGGAGGTTTCTCAAAAAGTCAAAAACAGGATTACTGGGCCCAGTAATCCAGCAATTCCATTTCTGGATATTTATCCAAGGAATATAAAAACACTCACTAACTTGAAAAGATATATGCAATGGCCGAGATATGGAAACAGCCTAAGGGTCCATTGTGATTCTGTGTGTATGTGTGTACATACATTTATGTATATGTATAATGGAATATTATTTAGCTATAAAAATAATGAAATCTTGCCATGGGCAACAACATGGATGGACCTCAAGTTGCATTATGCTAAGTAAAATAAGTCAGACAAAGAGTAATATTGTATGAATTCACTTACGTATGGAGCAAGAAAATCAACAACAACAAAAAACCAGCTGATAGACACAGGGAACATATTGGTGGTTGCCAATATGGGCGGGTGGGGTGAAATGGATAAAGGGGGTCAAAAGGTTCACACTTCCAGCTACAAAATAAATCAGTCATGGGATGTAATGGCAATAACTATAGTTAATAATACCATGTTGTGTAGCTGAAAATGGCTAAGGGAGTAAATCTTAAAGTTCCCATCCCAAGAAAAAAACAATTTTGTAACTATGTGTGATGCTGGATGTTAACGAGACTGATGATGGTGATCATTTTGTAATCCATACAAATATCAAATCATTACGTTCTACACCTGAAACGATATGATGTTATATGTCAATTATACATCAATTTAAAAAAAAGAACCAATGGGTATGAGCCAGGCTAGGGATATGCTCAGTTAGCTGTGGGAACACTGGAGAGCTGACTAGTTCAGTGGGGGAAGAGGGATGCCAGGGAAGCTTCCCGAAGTAACTGACAGGAGGTCAGTCCTGAAAAAATGGCAGATCAACAAAGCAGACAAAAGAAGAACGGCAGACAGAATAGAAGAATAAGTATGAAGTTATGGAAACATCAGAATGCCTGCTGGTGTGTTCTGAAGGGCCAGAGCACAGTTAGGGCAGGAAATGGGGTTGGGAAAATTCTGGGTGGGGTTCTGAAGGCAGAGCAAGAAGGTGGGAAGATATAAATTAGGAAGCACACATGCCTATGTATCTATGGTACAGAGCATTTCCTGAGTGATTTCACTACAAGTTGTTGCTACGAAAGTACCTGAATATTACCATTCATGGAGATACTTCAGTAGACTTGCGGCACAGGAAACAACACTACTTATAGTAATTGAGTCATAAAATCCTATCATGTATTTTATATAAAGGGAAACCTAAACTGCTGACTGACCAAAAATTAACCATTGAATTTTGATTAATAAAAACCAAAAGCCATCATCTTTTAAAATACAGAATGTTCTCTGTTGTGAAAAATTACAAAGATGGATGGTAAGTGATACATTGTATCTGTGTATTCACCTTGGTATCCACAACTGGGTCCCTGTGTGAAGACTGAGCTGTGAATTCAGAAATTATAATTTTATAGATTAATTATACAGGTTGCATTTGTTTATAAGACTTTAGGTCTCTGACATGCTGCGCAGAGAAGATGGAAGTCTTTATTTACTTATACAAATAAGATGGACTTATTTTACTTCTGAAAACGTATATATTGTATGGGTAGATAGTAATGTTACTATTGAAACTCACGAAACTTTTTATTAAGTGCAAACCAGTTAAACTCACCACTTATGAGGAACAAAACATATGCTTCTTCTTCCTTTCATCCCCATAGCCACACTGGGTACAAAAATGTGCTTATAACAAATGTTACACATTATATCGTGGTTTGATCCTTCCACTGGCAAATGGGAAGTCTGTTTCAATTGTTACTGATTTTTATTATTATGCATAATGGCTTGCTTGCCTCATAAAACGGATTCACTGAACAGCTGTTGCACACAAAAGCTAGTCAGAAGAAATGTTACGCTTCCCACAAAACAATACGACGGTTGAGTCACTCATGCATGTCCTTTTCCCCAAGGACAGCAAATCAGCAGAAATCAACCCATTTCCTGTTGGTCTGCCATTGACCCTTTACAACTTCTACTTCCTTGGATTCACAATAAGGGTCAGATGGACCATTTAAACTCAAAGATGAAGAAAATGCCATTTTTGGTCAGGTCACCCCCATCCTTCTGCAGAGGTGTGCTAAAACCTGGGAAGAGTTCCTTCCTTCCCTGTAAAGAGTCGACAGAGATTTGTGGCAGATGTGGGCATGTCTGCCTATCCTAAGAGCCCCCACCCGTGCCAGACCCATGGCAGCCTCCGTGCCCAGAAGAGAACTTTGCCATTAGGAAAAACGAATGGTCCAAATTATTAAAGGAAATACGATTCTGTAGAAAGAGGAAGATAAGTACATGAGCGAGAAAGCAAAAAACATGGCCAGAATGCTCAGAGGTAAATAAAATTCTTCTGCGCTCACAAAATATATTGGTTATAGGTTGTTCTAAAAACATTAAGCTAACAGTAAGAACCACTACCTGTAGGAGCCGTAAGCCAGGAAAATATAAAAAGTTGTTGTATAGATCGTTCGGGAAGTTTCCATTAATAAAACGGAACATAGGTTAAAAAACATAAAGCTTAATCTCACCAAGAGCAAAAGCAAAGCTGGGTCAGAATTTTCCGCGTGGAGGGAGAAGAGAGCAGAAAGTCACTGGAGAAATCAATCCACCCAATCAGCAAGGAGAAAAATCGGTTCAAAAATTTCTTGCCAATAATGGTAACTTCTGAGCAATGAGTGGCCTTGCATTTATAGGCAGAAACCAGGCAACCAGGAAGGGACGAGGGAATGTGCAGAAACAGCGAGAAGTCAGGGCGCACAGGGACTCCCTCCCGAGTCTGCAGCTGACGGGCTCTGTGTGGGCCTCCACGCCTGCCCAAGCTCCATTTGCTGGTCTGTGAAATAAGAAGGTTGAACTAGATCCACTAGATCAGTGGTTCTTGAAAATGGTCCCCGAAGGGCAGCTAAGCTGCTGCAGTTTTGGGTACGTGTGTTATGGAGTTTGCCATTCCTAATGGACACCCCTGATGAACAGTAAGGCTTACCCATCCATCATCCCCCCAGCTGCCTGCAGGCCTGGAGAATTCATGATTTCCTACCTCCACTGATAGCTCTGCTGGGTTTGGGTTTCCAGCCCGCTCCAAGAATGTTCAGTCTCTGGAGCAGACTGGAGAAAGGCTTTTCTAGGATAGTGGTTCCCGGCATAGGTCCTGGGACTAGCACCATTGGCATCACAGGGGAACTGTGCAAAATGTAAATTCTTGGCTTCATCCCAGACCTGCTGAATCAGAACCTCTAAGGGGGAGTGGCAATCATCTGGGTTTTAACAGCAACCTAGAGGGTGCTAGCTAAGGCACACTAAGGCCTGGGAACCCTGAACAAGATGATTTCCAAGATTCCATCAAACAGTAAAAATCTATGGTGATGCTAAAATGATGGAAAAATATTTGGAACAATGCTATACTCTTTCCAGTTCTCTTCCTGTAAGAGGTACAAAATGTTTTCTAGATCTGCCCTGGCATGTGGGGACATAGTGCTGGAAATATGTTTAGGTCAGGGCTTAAAGCAAGTTCCCAAAATGACCATGCTGTTCATTGACTTCTGGGCTGGTGGCCAGCAGCCGCCAGGCAGCAGTGGGAGGGTGCAGCACATGGTTGTAGCACATGGTTGAGGTGGGGGGCTACCGGCCTTCCCAACACGATCAGAGCAATCCCAATGTTCTATCACTGAGATCAGCAGTAGAATTTTAAATCTGTGATAGAGCTTTAATAAAAAAACTAATTATGTGGGGGCAGGATGTCTGGGTGGCTCAGTCATTTAAGCATCTGCCTTCAGCTGAGGTCATGATCCTGGGGTCCCGGGAGCAAGCCCAGAATCGGGCTCTCTGCTCAGCAGGGAGCCTGCTTCTGCTTCTGTCTCTACCTCCTACTCTGCTTGCACACTCTATCAAATAAATAAATAAAGTCTTAAAAAAACCTGATTACTTGGTATTAAAAGATAAATTACCACAAGCCAACCAAGCAAAGGCTTTCAAGGACAAGAACAAAGAAAGACTAAGAACTGGCATATTCCAGTTCTGCCTGAATACAGAGGAAAACCACCGCTGAAACGGGGCAGGAGGGCTGGTCACCGCTAGGAAACCTGGGTGGACGCATCTGTTGGGGATTAGCCTCAGAGTCTCTTTCGTATAAAACTCCCATTCTTTAGGTTTGGAGGGATATATTCCTGGGCCTGGATGATAGAAAGTTTTCCTCATGCTTTGTTTGAGTTTTCAGATTAGCATGTATGCTGTTTACTTCTTGGTAGGTACATGACTTTAAAAAAAATAAGAGTACTTTTTTTTGTACTTGATATCCTATAACAAAGGAAAAATAAAGCAAAATGGCCAAGAGTTAAAAAAAAAAAAAGAAGGGAAAAAAATCAAAATTTAGAGATGATTATACAATCATTTTATAGAAAATATCACTTAAAATACAGAAATAGAAGATGAAAAAAATCACATTAAATAAGCAGGTTTACTTCCTCTAAATTTTGGTTTCAAGAACTTGGACACATTAAGTAAGATAGATTTTGTTGTTGTTGCTGTTGTTGTTTGTTTTTTGTTTTAAGAAAAGAGGCATGAAGTGAAAAGGGGAAATGTACTTTCAAAGGACTTATCAAAATAATGTGGAAGTCCATGATGTCTTTCTTTAGAGCGCTACATGCTAGAAGCAATGAAATTTTGGTGGAACCCTTGAGAATTACAGCAGTTCCTAAAGTGTGCTTAATAGGACTCTGGTCTTGGGATTTGCTTTAGAATAAAAGGTCTGGGAGTCAAATAGTTTTGGGAAACATTGCAGGAAGCATCTGCCTCTAGGTGATGGATGGTGTATCTTGGTATGGTAATGGTTCTGGAAATTGCCCACAGGTAAAGAAACCTGTTTATCTTATTGAACTCAGCATTCCCCAACATTTGATTGTATTGTCCCCTTTGCCACTAATGTCCCGAGAACTTGCGTTTCATGGTGTGCCATCTAAGAAAAGTTGGGTGATGTTATTACTTGGTCGCCCACAGATTTATCAAATGGGCTAGTGCAAGAAGCTTGCAATCCACCTTGGCTAGTCTCATCTATGATAACTAAAGGAAAGACTTTATTCCAAACCCAGATGCTCCACAAACCATCTAAGTCTGAACAAAATTCCCTCTGGTACTTTTGCAAATGTTCATGCAGACTGGTTAAGATAAAATTCATGGATTGAAAAAGAATCCTGGAGATCGCGCACACTTTGAGAATTCACAAACACGTATGTGTTACCATTAAGTGAGCAGGATGATAATACTTTCAAATTACCATTAGGGGGAAAGTATCACTGTTAAGTGAGCATGATGGTGTCCTCACTATTATCACCTGCTGTGGCCCAAGATGTGACCTGCTGAGGTCAGGATGGACTGGAGTGCAGGAGAAACCAAGCCCTTGTGTTAGAGAAGAAACCTACGTGAAGAGAGGGCTGTCCTCGTACACAGCGCTGTGTGTGTCCATGTGTGTCTATTTTGAAGGCTACACATTTCGAACTTGCCTCACTTGCCTAATTCTGGCTTGAAAATAAATACTCTAGTCTTTTTTTTTTTTTTTTAAGTAGTTAAAATTTATTTGTCAGAGAGAGAGAGAACACAAGCAGGGGGAGTGGCAGGCAGAGGGAGAAGGAGACTCCCTGCTGAGACTGGTGATGTGGGACTGGATTCCAGGATTCTGGAATCATGAGCTGAGCTGGAGACAGATGCTTAACCAACTGAGCCACCCAGGTGTCCTTTTATTATTATTTTTTTATTTTTAAAATTATTTTTATTATCATTTTATTATTTATTATTATTATATTATTACTTTTATTTTGTTATTTTCTATTGTGTGTGCCCTAGTAGATAATTGCTAAGCAGAGTGGGGAAGTAACCAGGAAAGCTTTTGTTTTGTTTTTAAAACATCCATGGTAATGAAACCAAGAAAAATATATTTTCATATATCCAGGACATTATATAGTTAAGAAAAAAATATTTTGGAGCAATAAGAAGTGAATTCACCAATTCACATTTGGTTTTCATTTTCCTTATTTTCTGTCACCATAGCATTTTTTTTTTTTTTTGAAACCTTGGCAGCTAAATATATTTCCATCTCTGGATGGGTTGCTTTATCTTACAATTACAAAAAAGGTGAGTTACTCAAAGGTATTGGTTTGGCTATATCCAAAGTCCTGAAAAAATAAAGTTTCCTTAATACAAAATATAATCATTGTAAATTATAATGAAATCTCACAATTAAAAAGCCTGATTCTAAAATAACTCCATTTTGTATTTTATTAATATTTTAGAGAAGGAATAGAGGGGCAGAAAGAAAGAGAGAGAATCTCAAATAGATTCCATGCTGAGAGCAGAGCCAAACTCGAGGCTTGATCTTACAACCCCGAGATCGATGACTTGAGCCAGAATCAAGAGTTGGTGGCTCAACTGACTGAGACACCTAGGCTCCCCACCCATCTTGTTTGAGAGCTTTGTCATTGTCAAGGTTATTTTGAAGCATGTCAGAATAAAACCAAAGCATGTGGATTTATTGCTCTGGGAAATAAACTTATTCAAAACACAAGAGAATCATGTATTACTGTCTTTTCTCCTAATTATCTCTTGAGTGTTTAGAAAAGTAACAGGATACAGGGACTTCTATATTTCTATATTTGAAAACAAGTAACACTAGTTTTCCTTCCCATAGCCATTGTTACTCCTGCTAGGACCACCATGGACACAGTTTTCTGCAACAAACATCTTCACAGGGAGGGGTGGGGGGGGGGGGAGTCAGTAAACTGATGGCTATAGATGTCTACAAATTGCCCAAAGTAAAACAGTAAAACTATGGTAAGTAAACCCAGGAAATGTCCTGAAAATTGCATTCCATTTCAGAAAATTTTTGAAACAATCCTATAATTTTCTAATGCATTTCCCTTCAGTGAACTTTGTCACCTAGTATTCAAATAGCAATCACGGAATACATTATAAAATAGGTTATTTCAAGAGAAAATGATTTTGAATATAAAAGGGGGTTAATGTACCAGCCATTAATTTAACTGAAGAGATAGAATATGGACTTGGCAGAAAAATCAGGTCTTTGCCCCCACTTTCTTGTTTTTGTTTTTCTTGGAAGAAGATCAGGGAATTCAATTCACCATTAAGAGGGCCTTCCACAGCCAACTTTTCTTGGTTTAAAAAATCATTTTGGCAATCAAACAAGGATACTAACAGGACATTCAAATAATAGAAGCAAGGAGGTGATTCTTATTGGTTGGGAGGAATGGTGGAGTTGCCCCCTCTGGTCCTGCCCGGGGTGGTTCAGTTCTCCACATGAGCGCTGCACAAGGCAGGGAAAACCCTCACCTAGAAAGCGGTTGTGGGGTCAGTTCTTGCTTTCAGCCAAATACCTCTTCATTCCCTTCCATATAAAGGCTGGAGAAACATGTATTTTGCTCCTTGATGGAGGGGCCATAAAGAGAGATATTATGATTTCCTAGAAATAACTGCTTTGGGGAGGGTCCCTTTATCTTCATGTTCTGAGTAAACAATACGAAGTGATTTTTAGACAGTTGGGATGGTTACTTTTGAGACAGGAGGCCAGTGGACTAGAAGCAGCATCAGCAATCAGACGGCCACGTCAGACATGCACTTTGAGGGCAGTAGCTGAATTCTGCGTCCATTCTGTGACTTCTACAGGTAGCTCAGTGTCTGACATTCAAAGGACCTTATTAATGTTTGATTAGAGCATGATTCTCCACTATCAAGACAGCAGGTTAAGAACCACTGTATCAAAGACAACTGTTTGGTCAGAAATTATTTTTTATCCCAAAGGACAAAGCTAAGTAACTGGGCCTGGATCATCAGTTCTGTTGTTTGGAGGCAGGAAACCTTTAACATTGTGGAGGTTCCTCTGGATACAAAATACGCCCCCAGCATAACAACTGAGGGCCGGCATTCCAATGAAATCCCCTATTCTTTAAAGGGGAATAATAATGGATTTGTTGGAGCCAAAATGGAATTGTAGGCAGTACCTACTCTCAGCTACATAAACTGTGAAATGCAAGCCATGTTTCTCTGGGTTCTGCCATTGTGACATATGTTCAAAGTTGGGAAGATGGACAATAACGTCAGGATTGCGAGTGCCTTCTCATGGAGACAACCCAGCGTGGAGAGAAGAGCAGTGTTGTCTCCTGGGTGACCCCAGCTTCCTGGAGGATGACTTGGGTCCAATGGCTTCCCATTCCCCCAGCAGCAGGTGCTCCATGTGGGCTCAAAAGGGCCTTTTGGTACAACTGGTCCCAGGAAGCGTGTGCTCCCAGTTGACCTACATCTCCTCTGAACAGTCCATGCTCAAGCTTAGGCTGTTTCTACTCCACTTTCAAGACTGATGTCATGAGCCCAATAAAAGGGGAGAAGCAGGGGGAGCCCAGCAATGACTCTTCCAATCATCTCCTAACTGCCCTGTGGGCCATGACTTCAAAGACCTTTTTTGTGTTGAAGATAAACTGGAAGTCAACCATCTACCTGAGGATTATGCAGGGGGTAAGTGTGCTCCTGTGTATCCTTCCACTAATCCAATTTATGTCTGTTTTCTTTTGCATTTTTTTCAGAAAGTTAAAGAAGCGATTGTAAAGAAGGCGAGACTCATCGACAGCCATTATGGAGATAAGGTGACCTTTCCCTTATTGTCCAGGCTCTGTGATTTTGCCATAGAAACCATCTTAAAACATTGGCTGATATCACCCTCCCATTTAAAATCCTTGCTGGTTCCCCTCTGGACTTTGAATAACATCTCACCTCTTTGGGATGACACAAAAGGGCATTCAAAGCCTGGCCCAAATTGATAATTCTGACTTCATCTCCATTTTGCATCAGGTATCAGAGGGCTAGACTAAAATAGTTGGAGTCCTGTTGTCTGGGTTCTAAACAAGGCTCCAGCAGCCTTGACTGAGTTACAGGTGGGTTGGACAGGAAGCCAACTTTGAGACTGCTGGTCAAGGACAAGGACTGTCTGCCTTTGGGGCTGACCCCTGGGGGTGGGCAGGGTAGAAGCAGGAGTGAGGAGACATCCAGCTGGGACACCGGCCTGATGTCACTGCCAACTCCATGAGGAAGCTTTGGAGCTAGAAGTGTCCATAAGAGAGGCCAGAGTTGAGCCTTTGAACTCCCACATGGATAGGTCCCTGGATATGGACCATCCTGGAAGGGCCTTGGGCAAGGCTTTGGATGAGGAGGTTTCTCTGCAACTGAGGCCATGCCAGAGGGGCTATTGGGAGCTGAAGCCTGTGTGACAAGAGCATTCCCAAGCAGCCAGGGTGACAGGTCCTCAACACCCCTTCGCCACTCTGACTAACTCGTTGCTCCAGGAGACCCCAGCACTCTCTCACATCTTCGGACCTCTGACTGGAATACTTCCCTATCACTGGCGAGCTTCTTCCCAGCCCGAAGCCGACACGATCCCCCCTCCAATGTGTATCCCCAGGCCGAATGAATTGCTGCCTACCTGTTTCTCCCATTGCACTTTGTATATGACTCTAATAGAATATTTATCTTATTATAATTAATTATAGTCATAATTAACTATAGCCTGGTCTGATCCCCTCCCCTTCCCCCAGGACCATGAGCAGAGCAATGCAAGGGTAGAGACATGTCTTTCTCCTCTTATCTCCTCCCTGTACTTCCGGCACGGAGCACACAGGCTTGTCAGGAAAGCAATGTGTGTTTGCTGAATGAATATACGAAAAAGAGGAGGGACATTTGTGACACACTCAGCTCTTCCTCCTGTAAGGATTTAAGATTTACAGAAACCATTGTTTCCTTCTACAGCTTTGCCCTGAGAAGGTCCTGGGTTAAGTTTAATGAGCAACTGTAGAAATGCTATCCGCCTTGGCACTGAGTGTCTTATGTTCTTTTTATACTGCATGGATTTGGGTGTTTGTTTTATTGACTCTACTTCTGAGATTGTATGTTTTCGATCCTACATCCTCTCAGATCACTTTTGGAAGCAGGCAGGTATAAATTACATATATGCAAATAGCAACATGGCCTTCAAAACATGTGGCTAGTACTACCTGATGAAATTCATCCCTCCACTTATAAGCATTTGTTACAAAATGCAGAGCTTCTAAATGTGTTCTGAGTCACCTCGTCCCAATATAATTTGCTCCCATCTGATATTTACAGGGGCATAGCTAAGATATGGTGGGGATCTTGCCTAAATTTGGCCCACACAGCAGAAACAGAAATGCTGAAACAAAGGGGAAGTAAGTGGAACCATCCATTCAGCATGTGTTTACTGAGTGCCTGGCATTTTCTAGGTAATTCGGTTGGAATAAAGGGCAAGATCAATGTGGGGGACAAAGTGCCTCCAGTCTAGTTGAGTGAAGACAGGCTTAAATGGGTAAGCGACAGGCGCGATCACAGTAGGCAGTGGAAAGTGCAAAGGAGAAATCAGAACAGGAAAAGGTGTTAGAGGGACTGATGGTGGGAAGAGCGAACACCTGCTTTCGATAGGGAAGCTGGGAAAGATCTTTGTGAGAAGGTGGGATTTGAAGTGAGAATTTAGAAAGAGAGAAGCTAGCCATGTAAATGTCTGGACGTAGAACTGTGCATATGAGGGACAGCAAGTGCAAAGGCCCAGAGGCAGAAACAAGCAAGGCTGTTTACAAGCCCTATGCTTGAAAACATGCATAATTATTTGGATATTAGTTATTTCAATTTATAGCCAGTACATATGGCAATTTAAAAAAAATATTTTATTTATTTATTTGACAGAGAGAGAGAGAGAGAGAGGGATCACAAGTAGGCAGAGAGGCAGGCAGAGAGAGAGGGGGGAAGCAGGCTCCCTGTTGAGCAGAGAGCCCCATCTGGGGCTCGATCCCAGGACCCTGAGACCACGACCCGAGCCGAAGGCAGAGGCTAAACCCACTGAGCCACCCAGGCGCCCCCATATGGCAATTTTTTAAAAAAATTAAATTCAAAATTTAAAAAATTTTTTTCACAAAGAGAGAGAATTTCAAGCAGGCCGCACACTCAGGGCAGAACCAAACGCAGGGCTTGATCTCATGACCGTGAGGTCATGACCTGAGCTGAAATCAAGAATCAGACACTTAACCAACTGAGCCACCTAGGTGTCCAGGCAAAATTTTTTACCTTGGTAAAGAATCACAAAAAAACGCCTGCAGACTCCTAATGACTTCCATTCCCACAGACTTCAGCCTCAGCCATGAGTGTGAGCCTGTTCTGGGCTGCAGCATGCTTTGTTAAAACTTTTAAGAACTTGATAAGGTTTTCACCATAGTGATCTGTCATTGCTATTTGCAAGAAAGGAAGCATCCCGGCCGTGGTGGCTAGCCCAAGCTCCAGAGCGGTTTGGGGAACTCCACCCTTGAAGGACAACTGTATCCTTCGAGCCGCTCCAATTTTGTGGCTGACTGCAAGCTCTGCTAATAGGGTCCTTGATGCATTCTCTCTGGCTTCAGTTCTCCCTTGAGACCAACTCTCATGAACCAACTGCAAGAATTTCTAGGGATGGGGTCTTTACTATTTTATGCGGCACAACCACAAAAATCCCTCTTTCCAGATGTCAGTAGAACAAACAAGAACCACTGGGGCCACTGTGGATTGATCCCCTATTCCCTGACCTCTAATCCGGACAGTGCTTTCAGTTATTGAAATCTTTGAGTTCCTTGTGTTTCAATGGTTTGTGATTTACCGCATATGTCAAGACCCCTATGGGGGGGGCGTTGATTACATTCAAATTAAGCATCTAAGGAGAAGGTGATAGAATGAAATGTGTGGCTCTTGCAGAAACAGGTGAGAGAAACACTGAACATGCATTTGAGTGGGATCTCATACAACAGGGATGCTGGGAGGTGTGCAACTGACAAATGAAGAAATCGAAACTCAGGGAGATCTCGCAGGGGCTTACAGGTGCAGAAAGCCCTGAGTACTTAAAACTCGTGCAGCTTTCCCAGCATGGTTGGGAATCTCTGTGGCTTTGGCAGGTAGAAATGCAATCAGCCTTCAGGGGCTTGGGTTCTAGCACCGTAATCACAGGTGTGTTTTGTGACTGAGGACACCTCGTATCCCTTCTAGGGTTTGGTCAAAGGATAAACACCTCTGAGTGACTTATATGGACTCCATGCTGATTTTAATACTCTGCTGGTAGAAAGGAAAGACGTCAAAGAAATAGATCTTGATGCTAAAAGAGTTTGCATGGGTGGATTTAACAAATTAGAGGTCTTTGCTCAAAGGAAATATAACATCTTCCTTGTAAGAATAAGATACAATGTTGCAGGAGATGGTGGCACGGGAAGATTCTGTTGGTGGTGGTGTAGACTGAGGTTCTCATTTCACAGATAGAAGAAAATCTTAGCTGTCTGGGGTTCCTAGAGGCGTGAATTACCGCAGATCACCAGGAGTTTAGACTGAGGATTTTTTAAATACTGTTTTAATCTTGTACATGGAAATATTAAAAAATGCATTGCCAATGTCTCTACCTTCTTTTTACCATTTATCACTTTTTGTATACTCCAGGCACCTGTTTGTCATGGAATATTGTGAAATAGAGACAAGCAAACAAGACATAAATTACAACTACCCCAATCTCAGAGATAACAATGCCAACATTTGGAAGCCTGTCCCATAATGTGGGATGCACATTTTAACAGTAATAGGAGCATAATATGGGTTCTTCTTGGCGGGGGGCAAGGTAATCTTTTCTTCACTTTTTTTTAACTGCATTATATGTGATCCATATTTTGTCACACCAGTAAATTTTTGTGCCTTGCTAAGCTTAATGGCGTTCCTTTTTTCTGATGACTCTAGGTCATCATTCTGAAAATCAATTAGTGTCATAGGCCCTGCCAGGTTGTTTGTCCCAGGTCCCTTCCTCTCTAGGAGCTTAAGAATTTCGGTTTGGGGAACTCCACCCTTGAAGGACAACTGTATCCTTTGAGCCGCTCCAATTTTGTGGCTGACTGCAAGCTCTGCTAACAGGGTCCTTGATGCATTCTCTCTGGCTTCAGTTCTCCCCTGAGACTTGCTAGGTGTTCTTCTTCTAGGCTGGGCGCTGCTCTGCCTTCCACGCCTCCCAAGGGAGCACAACTCTGTCCTGAACTTTTGTTTCTTAGTCCTGTAGGGCCTGCTTGTCTCTGTGTCTGGGGAGTTCCTGGGTGCAGTGCTCTGTGTCCTCTGCCTAGGGTCTGTAGCTGGGGTCTGTTCCAGTTACTTGCTTCCCCTGCGTCTCTTCTCTGGACTTGGTTCCCCCTGCTGTCCCAGACGGGGACACTGAGCTGGCATTGCCGTCTTGGCTAATGTGCATTTGCTCCCTTTGCTTCCATCCTACACAGGCCCAAAGGGCTGTTCTTTCTGAGTTGTATGTTTCTAGATCTTCCTGTCCCAATAGTGCTATTTTTCTCAGCTATCACTGGGTCTGTTTCTAAAAGCAAGTCTACCCCTTATTCTCCTTCTTTTAAAGCTTTTATTTATTTATATGAGAGAAAGAAAGAACGAGCAGTGGGGAGGAACAAAGGCAGAGGGAGAAAGGAGAAGCAGACTCTGTACCAAGCAGAGAGGCCGATGCAAGGCTCCGTCCTGGGACTCTGAGATCATGACCTGAACCGAAGGCAGACGCCTAACCAACTGAGCGACCCAGGTGCCCCGACTCTACCCCTTCTCATATGTTGTTTTATAATCTGCTATGGCTTTGGGAACCAGATAGTCCATTTGGCTGGTTCTGGATGAGAGCTTAAGTGTCTTCTCTCTCCTCTAAAGGACGTGCATGGCTATTCTGACAAAGGGCTCACAATTTTTATATTATTATTATTATTTTCTGCTTGTCTCTTGGTTCTCAACTGTTTCAAAGAGTCAAGCTGATGGATGGAGGAATTTCCAATAAAAGAGGTGTTACCCTGAAAAATTTGTTTTTCTTACACTCCATCTGGAATGGCATAGCTGTTAGCTCGAGAGATTTCTAAAGATATAAACAGGTTCTAAGAAAGAGTTTGTCTAACTTTACGAAAGACACAGGCTAGGTTAAGAAGCGGAAATCAGGAATCTAATCAACTGATAATGAGACTCCATTTCATAATTAGGTCACTTTTCTGTTTAAATTGGAACAGGGGCATGGTTCCCCCCACCCCACCCATCTGTAAATATCCTGAGAAGGAAACACTGAATACGTACAGATCAGTCTGTTACAACCCATAATCAAAGACCTTCCTGGGCTTCTCCTGGGAGAGCTTTGGATGAGTTGGTGAGAGCTGGCTTAAGGTGAAACTTCTGTGTCTGGGGAGGAGGAAGAACCCACCAACGATGTAAAAATGGGAAGACGCAAGAGGTGGGAATGCTGATTGTATCTGGGATCCATGACATACATGCTATATGTGCTCATGGGTAAGCCTCTATCTCATCTGGGGAGGGGTAACTGAAGAGTAGCAAGCCTACCCACCCCTCAAGTGTTGTGTGGCATTTCTAACAGAGACCCCTGATGAAACCAGTGGTTTGGGTAGTATGAGCAGAATTTCTGGTAGACGTGGTGCTCAGAAACAGAAGCTTCGAGTCTGTTGTGAAATCTGTCTTTCCAAAGACATTTATTAAATATCCCAGCAAAGGGGGCCCCAAAATGGAGAACTTCCAGGAGCAAAAGGGCAGGAGGCTGTGTCTTGGTAACTTTTCAGGACTTTGCCTCTGTACAGAGAGTGATCACACAAGAAGGTAGCTCATACGATGATAAAATAGAGTGACGTAAAAAAGAACTCGATGTATAATGAAGTGATTTTTTTTTTTTTTGCATTGAGCACTGTCACCCTGACAATGTTCTTATTTTATGATAGTCTAAACATCTCCTGCAATTTGCAATACAGTCTGTGCTGAATTGAGAACAAAGGTGTGAAATGGTGTCCTCTCCATCACATGTGCAGAGCAGCATATGTACATGGACGGTTCTGGAGATGCAAAAAAGATCCGTGCAAAATATGACTTTTTACATGTGATAATATTTACCACATCACATCGTATGTGTCAGATGCTTAACATTTCATTGAATCCCTCAATATCTGGAAAAATAGATTCTATTATCCTTGAAGCTCAATAACTTGTCCAAGGGTCATGGGAGCAGCTGCAATTAGAATCTGGGTCTCTCTCACTCCGGGGATTAGCTGCCTTCTTCGGGTGTCACAAATAAAAGTGAATTTTGTAGGCCAGGTTGATACAACCCAAATTAAATGGAGCTGTGAACATATTCAGTGGGAACATCTATACTCCTCATGTGAATAATATGACAATTTTTTCCCTGTTATCTATATTTCTTCAATTGGGTTGGGATGAATAGATCATTTCTAAATAAAACAGGAGAGCATAAAAAAGTAAAATGAATGGGCTCAATCCCAGTTGAAGCAAGAAGAGTAAAATACATTTCCCTGCTTGAAAGAAAACGATTCATCTATTTGAGGTTCAGTAAATGCCCTCTTTCAGAAAGTCATACAGCTCTGTCTGGAAGGGCATTTTACCTCAAAATGACAAGGGCTTTCATTTTGAGAAGGAATATCCTCGCACACATTGACCCAAGTGAACAGTTCTCTCTGAAAACCAAGGGAGCTGGTGATGGTTGATATGGAGGGGAGGCAGCTTGGTAGAACCAGGACGCAAACTGGCCCTGGATTTCTTTTTGTTTAAAAGATTTTTTTTTTTTTTTTAATGGAGAACAATAATAACCATGGTGGGAAGCAGCGGAGCTTGTGAGCTATCTGGCTCCACTGGGGGACTGGAGATCTTGGGTAGAATTTTTCCTGAAGAGCACTGAGTGGTGGGTCATGCAAAAGAAAGACAATAAACTATGAACATATGTTCCTTGACTGCTATGTCAGGAGGGTTGGAACTTGAGGAAAGGAGCTGAGCTGAGGCTGGCTGGAAGTGGGTGACAGGTACAGAGGGTGGTCGTTTGGGGACAGAAGGGGAAGGTGGGAGCTGAGTGGCTAAATGGACTCCAAAATACAATAGGAGCTATAAAGCCAAAAATATACACGCAGGGCAGTGGTTGTTGGAGGACAGGCAGAGTAGCAAAGGCCGTGCGCTCCCCAGGAGAGATTTTAGTCCCCATAATTCTATATCAAAATCTACGATTTTGGCTCCGGCTTGGCGTGCTTCCAGAGAAATCTCAAATGTCTGCTGTCTTATTTCCATGGAAGGGAGAACAGCCCCTAAAACTCTGCTTGTTCAAGGTGGAACTCAATTTCCTCCCCTGAACCCCATCTCCTCAATCCTGGGTCATTCCTCCCCAGTTCCTCTCTCTCTCCACTTCTCAGCTCCAGTCAACGACTAAATCTTATCATTTAGATTTTGAAGCTCCATCCACTTCTCTGCTTCCTTTCTGCTCATGGTGGTCTCATTCAGGTCCCCATATCTTCTCGTTTGGAGGATTATAAGATCATCTCGTTGTTCTGCCTCTAGACTTTTCTATGTCTAACTAATCTTCCCCACAGGAGAAAATCTTGAATAACCATATAATTAGGTCACAAAATGAACGTCAGACATTTCTGCGCTCAAATTAATAGTCAAGAATGGCTTTGTCATTCAAATGATCAAAAATCATCTAATAAGGATCTCACGTGGGTCCTCCTAGAACACGAAGAGTTTCTGCCACTGTTTGAATGACCCAGTTACAGGGGGGACACCCTACATTTTCTTGGATAAATGTCACAATGCTGGAGAACGATGGGGTCTTTCATATGAGCTATTGATGGGCTCATTTGTCAGAAGGAGAAACTGAGGCTCAGGGATGATAGCAGATTTACAGGACCCAGACTGAGTGGCAGAGGTAGCCCCTGCTTGCACTCTGCCATCTGCTTCTCCATGCCAGGCCACACCACGTTCCATGGCACGTCACGCCTCCGACAGGAGCAGGTCATTGCTCATGTTTCAGAAGTTTGTCTTGGTCTGTACAATGGGTTGGGAGGGGCCTCAGGGAAGCATGGAGTCAGGGAAACCGGAAAGAAGGTCCAGAGCTAGTACACCCTGGAGGTCACCTGGGATGGCGGCATTGGGGACAGAGAAAAGAGAATGAGTTTGAGAAAGAGAACACAATTCTGCACCCATAAAACCGTGCCTTGACTTGCACAGTTTCCTGGGACAGAGACTCTCTCGAAACATGATCTCATCATTTTTAAAAAAAAGATTTTATGTATTTATTTGAGAAAGAGAGAGAGTACAAGCAGGGGGCACAGCAGAGGAAGGGGGAGAAGCAGACTTCCGCTGAGCAGGGAGCCCGATACAGGACTCGATCCCAGGACCCCAGGATTGTGACCTGAGCCGAAGGCAGATGCTTAACGAACTGACCACCCCCCCACCCGCCAGACACCCAGCATGTTCTCATCCTTATGGGAAGTAGAGTAGTGGTGAGGGGCCAGCAAGCTCACGTCAGCAGATGGGCTATGTGCACACACGTCTATCAGTGGACAAACTGGTTATGCAAAATATCTGGCATTATGTTCTCGATGTCCATTTGAGTTGCATGCATCTAGGCTAGACACTGGAGACCACAGATAAGAGATTGCGGTTATTTTAAACAGCAAATAGTCAACTGGATCATCAACTCAGAAGTGGAAGAGTCCTTAGACATTATTTACTTACTGGGCACATGTGGCCCTTAGGTTTGTTTCTTAAATGCTCTGGGCCTTAGTTTTCCTAATCTGTGGAATGAGCGTGGCTGAGAGGGGGTATTCAGGTGCAGGACCCAGGAGACACCAAGTCCCCTTCAGTGGAAAGCTCAAGACGCTTTCAAGGCTCATGTGGACACCCCAAGACCAGGCAGCCTCTGTCACTCACAGCTCGCTGGCCCAGATGCTCCAGCCTTTGCTCCCTATCCTGTGCCCCCCGCACCCCATCAGCTGCTCCGCCAGCACTTAGTTTGTTCATTTGCTTTGACTCAGACTTTGAGCCCTTGCTGTTAGAGCTCATGCAAGGTTCAAGCAGTCCTGCAGTCCAGAAAAAAAGCAAGGGTCAGGTTCAAACCATGAATCTCTTTGATGGCCTCCTGAGGCACGTATCCGGGAGCACCTGCCACTGAACAGCTTGACAGTGGAGTCTCAACCGATTCCATAAGGCAAATTAATCCCCAATTTGTGATATACTTGCAAATCTTTTTGAGTTCACCATAATACCAGCTGCAGTTTATGGAGGGCACACAGCAGTCATGCCAAGTTGTTTCTTTCTTCCTTTCTTCTTTTTTTTTTTTTTCCAAGTTGTTTCTTTTTTCCCTTCCAACAGAAAAGCCTGGACAGGTAGCTACTATGATAGTTCCATTTTACAGATGAGGAAACAGGTTCAGAGTGTTCAAGGAGTTTGCCCAGGGTGACACAGCTAGTGAGCGGCAGTAGGATCTGAATGACGGTATCTCCGGCCTTCCTGAGAGGATAGTTTGAGGGGGAGGGCCTGGAGCCACAGGACAACCTCCCTCCCAGTGAACGACTCTGCCAAAGTGTAGCAGGGACCAGGAATGCTGATCCGAAGGCTTAGACAAAGGACTGCTCAGGGTGTGTCTTTTGGGACTGGTTCTCCTTTAGGGCTAATCACTTCTCCTGTGTTGGGGGACGGCGGGTAGAAGGCGGTGTTCAGTTGTACCTTCTGCCTTCCCTTCTATTTCCTCAGCTAAGTGGGAAAATTAGATTTTTTAAAAATTTTTTTTAAATCAAGGAGGAAGCATCAGCCCTAACCAAAGAGCTCAATGATTCTCACATCCTGGTAAAGGACAAGGGCAGTGGTGAGCGCTGGTGGGGACTCCAAGGGCACCAGAGACTCGGGGGACACGGCCCAAATGAAGGTTGAATTTGCCAGCCCTTGTGCTCATCACCTGAGTAAGACCTGGAGAGTAAATGAAAATAGCCATCCCCAGTAGAAACATATTTATTCATTTAATGGCCGAAACAGAGTACCATCTCTGTTGTGATGACAAAAGGTTTGAAGTGCATTACTGTCGTTTCTCAATACACTTGTGGTCTGGCTGTGGGGTCATGGGGAGCAACAGCCCATGTAATCCCCTGAATGGAAAAAAATTAGGCTCAAAGTACCAAACGGACGCCCACAACATAATATCAGGTAAAACAAGCATATTCTTTCCCCCACCCCTTCCGAAACCTCCCCAAATGTTAGAGAAATAGAGAGAAATTCCAGTCATTTCTCATTACTGTGAAGGTCAGCCTGGCTGGGAAAATTGTTTCTGCTTTACAATTCCCCAAACTGTAGAAAGCAGTTAGACTTCTGGACAAAAACTAATGTTGCATTCAAAGGGAAAAGAGGCTGAGACGGCATTGCTGTAGTAATAAGAGAATTTTTTACTCTTTCCACTTCCCTGTGAACCTAATCAACTGTGACATGAGAAAATATACTGGGCTCACCCAGCCAGAATCTGACTGCCACCTGAAAATGTCCTCAATATTCCACTGTTTGGGACTTTACAATGATCTGTCTGACATCAATTTCGTGCATGTACATCAAAATGCCATTAGAAATGCCTACACACTGCTCTGTTCATGGGCCTGCCCTGGGCCTCCAATCGAAGGCTCCTAGGGAAGACCCCTGTGGTTGACTAATGGTTCCTTCCTGTCACCCGCGCGAAAACATTTGCTTATATAGAAAGTTGTCTTGGGAAAACACAAGAGATCTCAGGATTATGATGGCTGATCTCTCCCCAGAAGCATTCTTGAATAGAATGAGGCAGAACTTCGAGAATCAGAGGGGATTTAAGGATCAGCTCCAAACCTGTGATTAGTATTATTCGTTGACTTGAGTTCTAAGGCTTTCCTCCAGACCCAGAGAGCTGGTCAGCCTCCCATAGCACATTGGAGTGCAAGGAAAGCGAACCCACACGTGTCTGTGTGCAGGGCCTGTTGCAAATTCCTAGCAGCTATCAGACGCTGAGAGGCATGGGCCTGGCGTAGGTGGACAGGCAAACAGATGGCTCCCCTATCCATTCTCCTCTAGAGGACATGCGTGTGCACGCTTTCTGGGCTCATCCACCGGCACGTACACATGCATAAATGATGTGCAGCAGGTTTTGACAAGTGCTTGGCATATATAATGAAGTTCTTGATGACACTTTTATTATTTCTCAGTTATGTAAAGTTGAACAAATCTGATGTGACTCTTCACGGTGGCATTATCATCGTTTCCCTTTGCCCTAATATTTACAGGAAATATTACAAGTGTTTGACATATAAATTCAGCATTTGACTGGCTTTAATAACCATGTGATCAATAACAAGTGATATTTTTATAGTCCAAGTTCAATATTTAAAGGGTCATGGGTGGCAAATCTTCATCGAAGCAATAAGCCTAGATCTTTTGTTTTTCAGAATCTATTCTCTTTTTAAAAATTCTCTTCAGAATGAGTACGATTAAGGGTTAAGATCTAGAAAAAGTTGGCCGCATTTCAAAATCATGGCATTATAGGGGCTCAGGCGCATAGATACATCTATTTCCCCCATGGCTTCATTTTTGGATACTAAGGAGAAATTCAACGTGATGAACATAGATAGAAACTGGATAGGAAATGAATGAATGTAAATCTGGAACTTATTCTTTATTCAATAAGGACACAATTCCCCCCCCTTTGTAAAATTATTACTTCTCCAGTAAACTCACAGTTAGCTAAGACTACTAGATAGGCAGGACTTCATCTCCTGTGTGCTGGGTTCTGAATCACCTCTGAGCTCAAGCGCCAACTTTCTCCTTCCCTTGCCCCACATCTCTCCCAGCTCACAGTCCTCCAGATCATAGGGTCTCCAGAGCAAAAGAAACACTCATAATCTTGCTGAGTGAACTGTAACAAGACCGTGACTCTCGGTGCTTGGAATTCCAGTGGAAGTCCTGCATTTGGCAATGTTTGGCAGGCTTGGCCAGTCTCAGAAGGCAACCAGTTTTTGAGCAGCACTCCAAGCCTGTGGAAACTACTCAGGGCCCTGGCATCATGAGGACTCATTGGCCATCTTCTTCATGGTCTTCCTTCTTCCATGATCCTGGCCACCATCAGCTTCACATCTAGCACTTGAGCAGTGCTCACTCTGTATCAGGCAAAGTTTTTCTAAGGACTTTACAGACAACTAACTCCTTTCATGTCCACAGGAAGCCAATGAGGTGTATACTTTTATTTGCATCTATGAAAGCAGAAAACCGGAAGCACAGAGGGGTTAAGGAACGTGCCTAAGATCCTGAGCTCACAGTGAGAAGTCAGGATCCCAGCACAGACTGTCAGGTTTCAGCCTCCTCTCTCACTACCTTCCTTGTTTGGTGGGGTGGGGTGCTGTCATTATTATTATTAAAATATTATTCGATAGCAATTATTGGCAAACTGTTGCTCATAGACTGAATTTAGTCCACAATCCAAGAATGGTTTTTACAGACGAACACTTACCATTGCCTTGGTGAGGAGGAGCACTAATTTTGCCCTCCAGTTAATGAAACATTATCCCCCTGTGATGGCTAACTTTATGTGTCAACTTGTCTAGGCCACAAGGTGCCTCAGATAGTTGGTCAAACTTATTCTGGATAGTTCTGTGAGGGTGTTTTTAGATGATTTACATTTACATAAATGGGCTTTGAATCAAGCAGACTTCTCTTCTCAATGTGGGTGGGCCTTTCCCAATTCGTTGAAGGCCTGACTAGACCAAGAGCTAAATGTCCTCTGGGTAAGAGGGAATTCTCTTGCCTGTTGCCCTTTGGACTCCTGCTGGGACATCAGCTCTGCAAATTTGGATTTGCCAGCTTCCATGATCACATGAAGTAATTTCCTGGGATAAGTCATATATACATATATATATGAAAATACAGCCCTATTGGTCTGTTTCTCTGGAGAGTGCTAGCTAATACACCTCCCTCAGAAAAATACCAGAATTCTGTTCTCGTTCAGAGCCTGTATTAAAAAATTCTACTCAGTTACTGTTATTATATCTTGGATTTCACCAATAAGAAATCTGTGGAAATCTGTTTACCCTTATCATAATATAAGCACATAAAAGTATCTCCAATTTTCCCTCAACACACAAAGCCTAAAGCATTTGCTACTAATCCCTTTACATAAAATGTTTGCCAACTCCTGCACTAGAACAATGAGCCCGTGGTTGAACCTGAACTAGCTGGTTAGTTTGGCCAATCATCCACCTAGCTTGAGTGCTTGGAGGAATTATCAGTGGAGTCAAACGACAGAGGGTAACTGCAGGGGAAAGAGATAACAGACCCACTGCAGAGGAGCAAGGGGTGAAAGATGGGGCTTCTAACACTCCAGGACTGGGTTACTCCCAGAATGCACTCTGAGAATCACTCGCCAGACTTTGGATTCTTTTGCCCCAATAAATACAGCAATGTCTGTGATCCTACTGACTTTATGGGAAAGACTTCTTCCATTCTCCCACAGGTCTGGAGAAGAACTGTACCCCTTCTGTCTTCATATAATCCATGAGAAAGGGACAAGTTTGGTCAGATTCTCCAGAAAAACAGAACCAATAGAATGTGTGTGTGTGTGTGTGTGTGTGTGTGTGTGTATCCCTATATATCTATATCTATATCTATCTATCTATCTATCTATGTAGAGACAGAGATAGATAAACAGATAGGTTTTACAGAATTGGTGCATGCAAATATAGAGGATGATGAGTTCAAAATCTGCAGGGTGGGCTGGCAAGATGGAGACCCAGGGAGAAGCTGATGTTGAAGTTCAAGTTGGAATCTGCTGCAGAATTCCCTCTTGCTCAGGGGAGGTCAGTCCTTTGTTCTCTCTTCAGGCCTTCAACTGACTGGATGTGGCCCACCCACAGCATGGAAGGAACTCTGCTTCACTAAAAACCTACTGATTTAACTGTATATTCCTTCCAAAAACACTCTCATGGAAACACACACAATAATGTTTGAGCACATATCTGGGCACCCATGGCCCAGTCAAGTACAGAGGGCACAACTGACCAACGTGGTGGTGTCTATCTGCCACAAAGTAGAGACCATCCCAATGAATAAACTACTATGCAAACATTCAGGAGCATGTTTACTTACTATGTCTTCCTCTGGATTTTCCTGCCCTTCTAAAATCTACTAAACTTTGGAGCCCTGCTCAAGTTCCACCACCTCCAGAAAGTCCTCTCAGACATTCCCCTCTTCAGCTGGCTCCTTTCTTGGTCTCTGACAGCCCTTGCTGTCTGTCCACCCAGTTTGATCCTTCATGATGTTGTCTTACAGTGCACAAGAGTCTTGCTTTCCCAGAACATATATAATTTATATTGACAATAATGATCCAACATCATCAGGGAGTCGCAGTTATGCTCCCTTTCATCCACACCTGGCAAATCACACCCCTGCGACTGTCCATCTCACCAATCTGTCAAATCTGTGAAATGCCCACTTTGCTGGGATGTTGGTAGATAATAGGAGATAATGTTTGTGAAAGTACTTTGTAAACCACGAGGCATGATACAAATAGAAGATTTTTATTACAATGATACTTTGTTTAAGAAGGCAGGGGATGGGAGTAAAATGCTTTTAAGTGATTTACATTTTCCAAGTTTTATAGTTCTGGCACTAAAAGGTTTAACCCTTAGCTCTTCTGGGAAAACTCAGCTATCAAGAGGAAGTTATTTCTTTGGGGGTGATGAATAGCCAACCCCTGATGTTCTATGTGCAACAGATCCCATGCCTCCCCCCCTTCCAGAACACCCCTGATTTGTTTCATCAAATGTCCCTCTCTATTGGATCACTACCATCTGCCTGTAAGCAAAATGTTTCAATTTCCATCTTAAAAAAACAGATCCATCTTGACCACCCCCCTCTAGCTAGTGCACCAGTTGCTTCCTTTTGGAGAAGGTGCCTGGAAAGAGTTGTTCATTCTCAATGCCGCCAATTCTTCTCTTTTTGTCCTTTTTTTTTTTTTTTTTTAATTGGTATCCACTTTAATCCCTGCAACCCCTTACCACCGCCCCTCAGAAGCTCTTGTCAAGGGCACTGCTTCCATCCACATGCTAGCTCCAATGTTTATTCTCAGCTCCCCTCTTACTTGATCTGTCAAAACTAGTTGGCACTGTTGATCACTCCTTCCTGGAAGTATAGATTTACTTCAGCTTCTGGGTGCTTCTCCCTTCCCTCCTCCTTGACCTCATCTCAGTCTCCTTGGCTGATTTTTTTTTTCTTTTATAGGAATTTTTCATATTAAGTGCTTCAGAAATGCTTGAACCTCTTTTCTATCTGGGCCCACCATTTGGGTTATCTGGTTCAGGGTTATGGCTTTAAATACCAGGGGAACACCAATGAACTCCCAAATTTATCTCCAACATGGGCCTTTCTCTAGAACTTGAGATCCACCTGCTTTCTCAACCTTTCCTCCGAGACATTTAGCAGCTCTTGAACATAACCTGCCCAAGACTGACATGCCAAAACCAAACATGTCCCCAAACCTCTTCATCCCATCAGCTTCCCCATGTGCAAGTTCCATGCCTCCCGTTGCATAGACCAAAGTCATTGGAGACAACCTTGACCTCCTGTCCTTTTCTTACATATCAAAGCCAGTCCTTTAATGAATCCTGTCAGTTCGTCTTCAGACTACATGCAGGTTGATTACTTTACACCATCTCTACCTCATCCAACTTGGTACTAGATCTTGTCACCCTGTTGAAATCAGTGCAGTGGCCTCCTAACTGGACTCCCCATTTTTGCTTTTGAGCCCCCACAGTCTCTTCCCCTCAGAGGGTCTGCAGGGCTTCCTGATTCATTCAAGGTAATTGCTGACATCCTAACAGTGGCATACAGGCTCCAAGATCATCTGGTCCCTGCTTCCTTTATGGCCCCATCTGCTGCTACTACCACGCTCACTCAAGACTGTAGTCTTGTTGCCCTTTCTGCTCTTTCTGGAATCAGCCCAGCACCCTCCTAGCTCAGGGCTCTGTCCTGGTCTCTCCCCTGGAGCCCATTCTCTCCATATGTTGGCAGGTTCTCTCCCAACATCTGTAGAGGCTCAAGGCATCATTGTTGAATAAATGAATGCATGACTTGAAGGATTTGAATGGCATGAGAAATCAAATACGGAACCTGAAAAAAGTTCCCCAGATGTAAAGGTCTGGGTTAGCTTGCCACAGAATCCCAGAATACTCTGTGGATCTCGGCACCCCACGAATCCTTCTGGATTTGCTATCCTTCTAAGCAGACATGCCCAGAAAGGAGAGACCTCCCAAGTCAAACCTGGGAGGTTCTTTCCTGGGCTACTCAACCCTTATATGTGTTGCAATAAACATTTTCATTTCCTCCTCTCCCCTCTTCCTTTTTTTCCTGGAAGTTGATAGATTTCAATAGGAGATAAAACGGCATTGACTAAATGCACGTTCTCTGAGTTTTGGGCAGGAGTGGAAGCTTCAAGATATATTTTTAGTGGAGGGTATTTTTTGAGCCATTGAAGACTAGATTATAATTTTGTTTGGACTCTCCAAAACAGGAACTCATATTTGCAGACAAGGGAGGCAAAGACTGCTATAGAGATGGAGGCTGAGTGAACGAACACGTTCTCAGACACTGCCACGGGGGGATGGTACCCAGAGGGAGTCGAGAACTGTCCTGCATGGCTCAGGACTTTGTCCCCTGGCAGTCGGAGAAGGAAGTGCTGTCTCTGTGTGACAGAGACACTTTCTATGGGCTTTTCCCCATTGCCTGACCCACTCATTTCTGCAAATAACCTCAGGTCCTCTCTAAAACCAGAGCTCAAACATTTGTGGATGTTCTTTCTTCAGACTCAAGAACTGGCAATTTCACGGTGACCCTTTCAAACTGTGTGAGCGGGGCAACATGGTGAGAGAAACACATCTTTTAGTGCTGTTTCCTGGCTCTCAACTAAGTTACATAAAAAGGGAGAAAATAAACTTTAAAATGTTTTTTTGAACTGTCATTTGATGATGTGTTCTGCAATCTTCAGAAAATAGGTATATGTTACTACCACATTAGGGAGAAAATAAGTTAAATAAAAATTTCTAGCAGCAAGCCTGAAGGCTATCATATTGTCACTCAGTAATCTTTTTCTGAAAATCCCCCACTGCATTTTAGTAGGTCTTCAAGCTTTCAACTTTCTGGATCACATACCGTGTGCAGTACACCCAAAAGAAACAGAGGCAGTCAAAGTGACAGATTCTAATTTAGAAACCAAAAAGTGAATTTTCTACTGTTTTTGAAGGTAAAAAAATGACAGTCTTGCCTCTTCTCCTGAAAACTTATCTATAATTATGCTTTGTGGTAGAAGGAAAACAGCCTACTTGCTGTGCACAACACTTGGGTTTTAAAAGCTGCTTTTGATTAATTAATTCATATTTTTATCAGAAGGTCAGCAAGTCGGCTTTTCAGAGCTCCACCTACATTTTGCAGCAAGTCTTGATATATGAGACAAATCCGGCTGAGCCCAGTCAAATATAGGGAAATCACCGCATACAAAGGGAAAGGAAGTTTTCCAGTGAGGGCCTCATTAGATTAGGATCTTTGGTCTCTTTGTGGTATGCTCTTTCCTGTTGTGTTTCTGGGTTCCTTCAGGCTGAGAGAAAAACCTCTACTCCCCACCCTCTAGAGTACTCTTGCATCTCAGGAGTGCTGGGGGCTCGGATTTGGTCAGGCTCTCAGTGCACACTCAGAAGGAAGAATCAGAGGTCTTGGCAGCATCTCCAAAGGCAACACTGTCTTGGTGAGAACAGACGGGTGGGGTGGTTCGGTTGAACCAGTCAGCAGAGAAGAAGGGAGGGAGGGAGCCAAACTCAGATGCGCTGAGTGACTACTGCGTTCTACTTCCTGAAAGGCACTTTAGCACCTTTGTTTATTTAATCCTCGTGACAAACGAGCGTGCCATGTAACATTTCACAGTTGTAGGAAGTCTCCGAACGTTTCTATGTGACTTCAAAGATTAGGTACCTGGAGTTTACAGAAATCGTTTCTGTTTCGTTCACATCTGTGCCTTGCTTGTAACTCATCTCTAAGAATACACTCAGGGTATTCATGAGAAAGTCTTTGGCTGATACTCAGTAACTAATACTAATCAACAAAATCTTAATTGGTAAACAATGGCACTGCAGGACACTTGGCCTTGGCTCCTACTTCACAGGTCCTCTCACAGACAATGAAGATCCTATCGGGAAATGCAATTCTAAATAAGGACATTAACTACTCCCTCGAAAAGTACCTGGAAACATCTCCGTAAGCCAATCTTGCACGTGAAATATAAAAATCTTCTGTGTTGCATTTGAAATCTGATAAATATTTATTATCAATGCTGTTTGCTTTTAATCTGTTCAGGATATCATTTCTCCAGCTTCTTAGTAGTTAAACAAAAATGGCATTTACATTACAATATTGCTTGCCAACAATCTCATTTTCTGGTTTAGTCAGCAGCCCTTCATGCTTGATTAGTCTTTAATTATACAAATACCTACATATTAAAAAAAGTTTTCTTTTTTCCATACTTTGAGCATGTAATTATTTTCTCTTGCATGCAATAACCTTTAATTTTAGGATTAAGCAACTGATTCTTTTTAGTATGGATGGGCCTTTTCAAGTGTTAAAACAAATTTGGTTATTGTATTATGAGAAAAATTAACTTTGGGAAACCTCTCATCAGTGTCTTTGACACAGCACCCTGATGGGCTGTTACAGAAAACGCCAGGTATCCAAAAGATAAAACAAGATTTCATTCCTCCAGTTCCCCCCCACCCCCAATTTCTCCCTCTCTGTCTCTCTGGTCTAGGAATGTGATAATTTAAGCACTGAAGACCTGAATATATCAATTTTCCTATTTGTGCCAATTAGGGCTGAGAGCATATGTTTCATATAAAAAATATTTTAACACAAAGGCTGTTTATAGTTTGAGTTGGAAAAATCTGCAAACTATAAACTTTTAGAATTTAAGGTTTTCTATAAGAAATCCACAGAATCCTTAAAAATATAGGAGTATTTTGTTGAGTTACATGGCGTTTCTCTCCACACACCATGTGTAATACATGGGGTCAATGAGAAGCCAGAGTAATGAAATGGTGCCTCCCTTTCTAAAACCAAACAAGGGAAATCCTTAATATACTGCCTGACACACTTCTGGACATTTGCTTTAGTTTTCTTCTCTCTCCTCTCATACTAAACCTGGAAAAAATGACACGCATTTCCTTATGAGAGTCCTCTCCAGGAGCGAACTAATTTCAGAACTTCATGGCATTCAGCTGGTCACCTTAAAGATGCCCCGGGTTCTAGGTTCCAAGTGAGGCTTGCAGGATACAGAGGCAAGTAAGACTCACAGATGAATTAAGCCAAACCCATGCAGTAAGACTTGAGCCAGGTTCAATACTTGAACTTGAGTTCAAAGCATTGCCAGGAAGATATTTTAACTTTCCTCCATTACGCATTGCAAAGTTTAGTCCAGCTGGTGATAAAAGCATAATCCTCTCATACCCTGCTTTTATGGAGAAGTACAACATTCTCTTTTGTTCTGTCCTGAGGACTGACCATAGGATCTGAGAACTGGACGGGATCATCAGGCTCCTCTGGTCCAATGTCTCTACAAGAGAATCTCTGAAGTGGCTACCCCTTCTCTGAGAGGGACATCTCGCTGGCTTTCCCAACAGCACACCCCTCTGTGTGTATATCTCCTAGGAAGCTCTGTTTTCTAGAGATTGCCCCTATAGTCCTAGGTCTACCAGTGTGAGCACTTGACTCTTGCTGGATTGTAGCAGTGAATGGGACAAAGTCTTGTGATTATGAAATTTCCATTTTAGTCAGAAGAAGAAAAAAGACAAGCAAGTCATCAAATAAACATATAGCGTGTCAGGTAGCAATAAGACCTCTGAAGAATGATGAAGGAGCAGAGGTGCCTTGTGTGCAATTTTATATAAGATCATGTGGGAAGGACTCCCTGATGAGGCAAAATGTAAGGCAAGACCTGAAGAAAGTGAGGGAACAAGATGGATATCTTGGGGGAAAGTGTCCAGGCAGAGGGATTGATAAACACGCAGGGTCTTGGTGTAGAAAGTCGAACACTGAAATATACTGAACTTGTGTAACTCAAGCCTCATTACTCCTAAAGTCAAATTCCCCATGTTCTCCAAAATCTTTTAAATGTTCCTTTTGGGATTTGCCTCCTTATTTCTAAATAATAGCTTAAATTGTTTTTCTTGATTTGCCAGTTTGGGGCACTAGCGATTGGCTTCTAGTGTGGAAGGTGAGAATTGAACACTGACGCACCCACTCCCTATTTCCCCTCCTCCTGCGTCCCTTTGTTCTGACAACAGAGTTTCTGATTTAATCAGAAACCTCTGAAGTGGCTACCCCTTCTCTGAGAGGGACATCTCGCTGGCTTTCCCAACAGCACACCCCTCTGTGTGTGTATCTCCTAGGAAGCTCTGTTTTCTAGAGATTGCCCCTATAGTCCTAGGTCTACCAGTGTGAGCACTTGACTCTTGCTGGATTGTAACAGTGAACGGGACAAAGTCTTGTGACTTTGTCACAAAGGGGACTACAAAAGTTCTATTTACCTCTGACTCTTTTAGTACACCTCCTTCCTTGTAAAAGTTTTTGCTCTTATCAAAGTTAGTCATTGCATTTCTATTTGCTTAGTTTTCTTTCTTTCTATTCATAATTCTTCCCAAACTCATCTCAAGAATGATGAACACTGCTTTCCTTTAGGTTAACCATACCAGGTGTTCTCTTGGTTTCTCATCTGCTCCCTTCCCTCCTCCTCTCCTGTCTCTTCTCCAGGGACAACATTTCTAGAGTCCTCAATGTTCTGCCCCAGTGGAAACTGGTTGCTTTCTAAGCCTGCTGTGTAACTATCAGCCTGGGGGTTCCTTCTTGGCTTTTTTGATGGTAAAGCTCCAATCTTTCTGTCCTTTGGCTTACTCTCTTGTCTTGGTGGAATGCTTTCAGTAAAGTTGATGATGAATGCATGACAGATCAACTTGAGACAAATTTTCCAGAGACTCTACACCTGGATTGTTAGTTTACTCTTATATTTGATTGATTGCTCAGCAGTATATTAAATACAAGCTAAAAACCATTTTCCCTCAAAGTTTTGAGGAAAATTCTTCCAGCTTCATTGTCTTCTAGCTTCAATAATTGCTATGGAAACCCAGTGTTATTCTGATTCTTGATTCCTTGCATTTTATCTATTCTCCCACAGAAAATATTCACAATGATACATTTCAGGTGTTTTGTTTTCATTCATTTGGTTATTTACTCAGTGAGACTTTCAATGAGGTAATATCCTTCAAGTCTGGGAAGTTTTCTTGGATTATTTCTCTGATAATTTTCTCTCTCTCTGTCCCCTCCCTGCTTTGGATTCTGTAATTCTGTTAGTCAGAATTTAGATCTCCTGGATTGATTTGCCATTTTCTCCTTGTTTTACTAATTTATTCTCTTTTTTATCTTTTTGTTCTACATTCTGACAGATTTTATTTATTTTCTAAGCCTTCTACTGAATTTTTATTTCTGCTATAATTATTTTAACTATTATCTATCTCCTGAATTATTTTTTAAGTGTTCCGTGTGTACTGCACCTATTACATGTTTTGTGGATACATGATCTCTATGGATATTCTATAGGATAATAGTTTTAACATTTTTATTGAATTGTTTTCCTTCCTCTATTGCTTCTATTTCCAACAAATGTCTCCTCCCATTTCTTTTTGTTTCTGATTTCAGACAAAGGCATTTCTCAAATATTTAGTCATTCTTTGTTGTCTTTTCACATATAAAAATATAGCAGGGACCTGGTGATGTTGGAGATGGAAAATATTGATAACTGAGTCTTTTCTCTCTCTGATTAGTGGTCAGGTTCCTCCAGAGAAGAATCCACCAATTACCTGGGGTGGTTGAGGTGGGAAGGCAGTGAGATGCCTGCATACTCGAGCATCTGTATGCCTTACCATGTAAGTGACCCAGGGAGGCCAGGTTTTATCATTCAGGTTATAGACTTCCCCTTTGATGCCCTGGTCAGCAGTAAGGAGCTCTCTCCAGTATGCAGCCAGACAGACCTATATCTCCAGTCTAGAGGGTCTCTTGTTTCATTTTCTCACACATAAAGTTGCTAGAAGGATAGTTGCCTGCCTGCTTGGATTGGGGCAGCAGCTGAGGGTCTAACTGTTCATTATGCAGTCATTAACTTATGTCCTTGTTTTCAGCAACATGGCCTGCCATCCTCATCTTCCATGGCACCTGGTGTCTGCAACCCCCAAGTGTTGCCTTGCTTCTTGCTGTGTCCCTTTCAGACACTTGGTGTTTAGCTTTCTCAGCTTGGTTTTCTCCTCCACCTGCTTCTCCAGAATTTGGTTGACATTACTTGCCCACTGTTGTCTTTTCTACACTTCTCTTTGTCCTTTTGGACTTATATGATTAAAAAAATTTTTTCCTTGAGTATTGTTTTAGTGCAGCTCCCAGAAGATGTGTAGAGATAAATGTACATATTCAATCTACCTCACTGAAGAAGAAGCCCTCCCATTTTCTTTTTCTTTTTGAGAACTGGAAGATCTTTTCTATTTTTAGTTTCCTAGTACCCTTCCTATTCTTATATTTCATCAGATATTAATAACCATCTTCACTTTTTCAATCCTTCACTTGAAAAAACCTGTTTCTTAAGATGCTGTGTTTCAACCCATCAACCATTTTTCATCTGTATATTGCCCTAAGCCTTGGCCAACCTATCCTGATCTATGAAACTGTTTATAGTTCCATAGTGCAAGAGTTCTTCAACTTCTTTGATCATCAAAATCACTGGCTTCACCCCAGAGATTCTGATCTTGTAGTTGTTGGGTGGAGTGAAGAGAATCTATATTATTAAAGAATCCCCAAGTCATTTAAACTTATTTATTTATTTTTTCCTATGGAAAATTTTAAACACATGTAAAAGAAGACACAATGTTATCATGAACTCCCATGGACCCATCACCCAGCTTCAATACTTATCAGCTCAGGGCCAAACTTTTATCCATACTCTACACAACAACCTCCACCAGTATTATTTTCTTCCTTCCCATATCATCTGAGGAAAATCTAGACATCCTACCATTTCACTTGTATTTAAGTATGTATCTTCAGAAAACACTCCTAAAAATATAACTACATACCACCATTACACCTACAAATATTAAAAATAATCCCTAAACATGATCACACATCCCATCAGCAGTCATATTTCCAACTGCCTCATAAATGTCATTCTTTTTCTTTTCATGTTTGCATGAACTGTAATCTAAACAAAGTCCACATCATGAAATTCTTTGTGGTATCTTTTGATCTACATGTCCAACCTCCTCTAGTCCTTCATCTCAATCTCTCTTTCTCTCTCTTTCTTATGATTTACTTGCTGCAGAAACTTTCCCATGTGGTTTTGATGTGTGGCCAATCTGGGAATTATGGCTTCTCTGAAGCACCCTCCGAGCCCACCTAAATGAGAGAGGCTGGAGCAATCAGTACTCTGGAGTCCCCACTTTCGTTAAGGAAATGTTGTCACCATGTCACCAGCAAATCTTTTAATAATATGCATTTTTGGCTCCCATTCACCTTGATTTTAAAAATCATTAGTTCTGGGGTGCCTAAGTAGCTCAGTCAGTTAAGTGTCTGACTCTTGATTTTTGGCTCAGGTCATAACCTCAGTCAGGGTGGTGAAATGGAGCCCCACATTGGGCTCCACACTCAGCATGGAGTTTGCTTGAATTTCGTTCTGTCCCTCTCCTTTGGCCTCTTGCCCCATGTACATGTGCATGTTCTCTCTCTAAATAAATAAACAAATATAATCTTTAAAAAAATCATTAGTTCTTTTTTTGTGCATGTGTGTGTGAGTACTTTTCCTCTCCTTATAATATATGTTGAACACCATCTTTGGGAGGTGGTTTATTGTTGTGTTGAACACCTCATTGAACATCATCTTTTAGGAGGTGGTTGGTAAAGCTTTCTGTTCTAAATTACAATTCTGTTAGCATGGTGTTAGTCACCTTAGCCAAGATCCAAGAACCATCCCAGTTAGGTTTTTCCAAATCATTTGGGAAAAGAAGGTGTCTCCTGTGGCCCTCCTCTTGTCTCAAATAGGATTGTATTTTGAAAAATTAGTAAAGTTGCCAAGTAGAAAGAACACAACATATTTCTAAAAATGACTAATTTCATCTTTTCACTAAATTAAGATGACATCCAAATGCCTTTGCTTTTATGACCGAACCATTTCACCTGTGAGGTGAAAACAGGTAGAGGTAGTTTGGACAAATGTTGGAGGTAACATAGAGAGCAGAGCTTAGGAGAAGGGACCCCAATGATTTATTGTCCAAACCATGACAGTTCTGAGTGTGAAATGGGTGCTATTAGCAATTACACTGGACAACAGGCATACAGAGACCATCCCAGTTAAAAGACTATTTGACATCCCCCAGGTTAGAGCCAGATACTCTGGACTCAAATCCCAGCCCCTAAGAAGCTGTGGGCTTTCGGTGAATTACTGGCTTCTCTAAGTCTTGGTTTTCTTACTACTATAAGTGTAAGGCATAAGTAGGAAAACAGAGACAAAACACCTACCACAGTTCCTGCCATGAAAAGCTCAATGGTATTTTCATTTTTAAACTGGATCATCATTTTTCTACTGGGAGATTCTGTACTAGTGGGATTTGGGCAGCAGAGCATGTCACATGAGAGTCTCTGGTATCCAGGTGGGGGCCTGAGGTACACCCTTGGTGGGAGATTCCCTTTCATCTTTCTTGGATCTTTCTATCTGTTTTATAATATTTTTACACTTTGGAAAATACGACTTAACTCCCAGATCAATCAGATCTATAATATACTAAGGCGGCTTGCATTTCTCTCTATTATCAAGAACCACCATGGGTCATTGAGATGAGGGAGAAGGAAACAGAAGATTAAATGGAAAATGGTGGTCCTTGCTTTGATGAACATTTCCTGCTAAAGGAAAGAAGCTGATTGGAAGCAGTCTAAATGAGTTCTGGATTTCCCAAAGCCCACTGAGAAGACACTGCAAAGAACAACAGTGTTAAAACCATTTCAAAGAAATCATAATCATAGGGGTGCCTGCTGGCTTAGTTGGAAGAACATGTGACTCTTGATCTTGGGGTTGTGAGTTCAAGCCCCATGTTGGGTGTAGAGATTACTAAAATAAATAAATAAATAAACGAACGTGGAAAAAAAAGAAATCACATTCAAAACAAGATCTAAGGTTTTCATAGTCCTTACTATGTATGAGGCATTGTTCTAAATATAAAAATAAGTGGGTAACATTTCTTTCATTAGTACTTGTTACTTCATGGAGTAATTTTGCAAATAAATTTAAGGTAGTTGGATAACAGTCAGCTGCGTATTTGTGCAATGAGTAGCTATGACATGAGAAATTACTAAAACATTGTTGACATTCCTGGGATGTACCGAGGTGTGAAACATAGTGTCGTTCTTAAGGGGCTTATAATTCAAGTAAGTAAGTAAGTAATGTGTGAGTCAGAGAGGAGCGCACTCACTGAGGGCTGGACAACCAGGCAGGGAGTAGGAAGTTCAGGGAAGTGTAGGGAAGCATGCAGGGCAGTGGTGAGAAGAGCAGGCATGCCTGGTAATGGGCAGGGGCCCCACACAGCCAGTGAGGTAGACTGCACAAGGCCCCTGAGGCCTGGGAGGTGGGGGGAGTCCTGGGCGGGGGTCAGTGGGAGACGGAGTGGAAGGGAGGGCTAGAGCACCCAGGCTAAGAAGGCCCAAAGAGGGCTTTTTAAGTATGAGGGTGATGGAACAAAGCGCTCTTTTAGGCAGGTTAGCTTGGACGTGGTTTGCCCAGTGGATAGGATCAGGGAGAAAACAGAAGTAGGAAGACCAGGTCAGGGAGGACCATGCTAGCTCTGCCCCAGGGTAGGAGAACCGAGACAGGTTCCCATACTTTGGATGTGGAGCTCTCCAGCCCATGAGTGTTCTGACCAGAGCCCGTGGACCCCGCTCCCTCCCTGTAACTCTCAAGACAGAATTTTCCCCTTGATTAATGTTCCAGGAACCCAAATTGGTATGGGGTCCTGGGCTTCCTTCCCACCCCATTCTCTCTCCCCTCCCCTTTCCACTTTCTCTTTAGAATGGCTTCTTCACTTTCCCTGGGACTGCTTTGTCCTTTTTAAATATGTTGCTCCATTTCTCATTTAGTAGGTTTGTTAAGCTATGAATTTTATGTGAATTTTCCACCATGGGGGCAGTGGTATAATGCTGAAGACTCCTGCAATGTTGTGTATGTGGCAGGGCTGGGGGTGGATGGTAGAACTCTTCAGGTCCTTTTTGACTGTTGGGGATGGCGGTCAGTGTTGAGGAGCTCATCATCACTTTCAGTACGTTAGAACACCAATAAGCTGGCTTCCTGCGCTATTCTAGGTTTAAGAATTCCCACCTTGGGTTGGTTCAATGTCCGCAAATCAGTCAATGTGATACAACACATCAATAAAAGAAAGAACAAGAACCATATGATACTCTCAATAGATGCTGAAAAAGCATTTGACAAAGTACAGCATCCCTTCCTGATCAAAACTCTTCAAAGTGTAGGGATAGAGGACACATACCTAAATATCATCAAAGCCATCTATGAAAAACCCACCGCAAATATCATTCTCAATGGAGAAAAACTAAAAGCTTTTCCGCTAAGGTCAGGAACACGGCAGGGATGTCCATTATCACCACTGCTATTCAACATAGTACTAGAAGTCGTAGCCTCAGCAATCAGACAACAAAAGGAAATTAAAGAAGAAGTCAAATTATCACTCTTGCAGATGATATGATACTATATGTGGAAAACCCAAAAGACTCCACTCCAAAACTGCTAGAACTTGTACAGGAATTCAGTCAAGTGTCAGGATATAAAATCAATGCACAGAAATCAGTTGCAATTCTCTACACCAACAACAAGACAGAAGAAAGAGAAATTAAGGAGTCAATCCCATTTACAATTGCACCCAAAACCATAAGATACCTAGGAATAAACCTAACCAAAGAGGCACAGAATCTATACTCAGAAAACTATAAAGTACTCATGAAAGAAATTGAGGAAGACACAAAGAAATGGAAAAATGTTCCATGCTCCTGGATTGGAAGAATAAATATTGTGAAAATGTCTATGCTACCTAAAGCAATCTACACATTTAATGCAATTCCTATCAAAGTACCATCCATCTTTTTCAAAGAAATGGAACAAATAATTCTAAGATTTATATGGAACCAGAAAAGACCTCGAATAGCCAAAGGGATATTGAAAAAGAAAGCCAACGTTGGTGGCATCACAATTCCGGACTTCAAGCTCTATTACAAAGCTGTCATCATCAAGACAGCATGGTACTGGCACAAAAACAGACCTGTACCCCTGGGGATAGATCAATGGAACAGAATAGAGAGCCCAGAAATAGACCCTTAACTCTATGGTCAACTAATCTTCGACAAAGTAGGAAAGAATGTCCAATGGAAAAAAGACAGCCACTTCAATAAATGGTGTTGGGAAAATTGGACAGCCACATGCAGAAAAATGAAATTGGACCATTTCCTTACACCACACATGAAAATAGACTCAAAATGGATGAAGGACCTCAATGTGAGAAAGGACTCCATCAAAATCCTTGAGGAGAACACAGGCAGCAACCTCTTCGACCTCAACCGCAGCAACATCTTCCTAGGAACATCGCCAAAGGCAAGGGAAGCAAGGGCAAAAATGAACTATTGGGATTTCATCAAGATCAAAAGCTTTTGCACAGCAAAGGAAACAGTTAACAAAATCAAAAGACAACTGACAGAATGGGAGAAGATATTTGCAAATGACACATCAGATAAAGGACTAATGTCCAAAATCTATAAAGAACTTAGCAAACTCAACACCCAAAGAACAAATAATCCAATCAAGAAATGGGCAGAGGACATGAACAGACATTTCTGCAAAGAAGACATCCAGATGGCCAACAGACACATGAAAAAGTGCTCCATATCACTCGGCATCAGGGAAATACAAATCAAAACCACAATGAGATATCACCTCACACCAGTCAGAATGGCTAAAATCAACAAGTCAGGAAATGATAGATGCTGGCGAGGATGTGGAGAAAGGGGAACCCTCCTACACTGTTGGTGGGAATGCAAGCTGGTGCAACCACTCTGGAAAACAGCATGGAGGTTCCTCAAAATGTTGAAAATAGAACTGCCCTATGACCCAGCAATTGCACTACTGGGTATTTACCATAAAGATACAAATGTAGTGATCCAAAGGGGCACATGCACCCGAATGTTTATAGCAGCAATGTCCACAATAGCCAAACTATGGAAAGAACCTAGATGTCCATCAACAGATGAATGGATCAAGAAGATGTGGTATATATACACAATGGAATACTATGCAGCCATCAAAAGAAATGAAATCTTGCCATTTGTGACAACATGGATAGAACTAGAGCGTATCATGCTTAGTGAAATAAGTCAAGCAGAGAAAGACAACTATCATATGATCTCCCTGATATGAGGAAGTGGTGATGCAACATGGGGGCTTAAGTGGGTAGGAGAAGAATCAATGAAACAAGATGGGATTGGGAGGAAGACAAACCATAAGTGACTCTTAATCTCACAAAATAAACTGAGGGTTGCTGGGGGGAGGGGGGTTGGGAGAACGGGGGTGGGGTTATGGACATTGGGGAGGGTATGTGCTTTGGTGAGTGCTGTGAAGTCTGTAAACCTGGTGATTCACAGACCTGTACCCCTGGGGATAGAAATAGATGTTTATAAAAAATAAAAAATTAAAAAAAAAAAAAGAATTCCCACCTTGGCCTCCCTGAAGAGCTCAATTTTTCAGGACAGCGTTCTTCAAATTCTTCTGACCTTGCTTCATGGTAAGAAATACACTTGACAACTCAATCCAACACATTCATACATAGAAAATACACTCAAACGTATATGGACAAATCTCTCTCTATATGTATCTCTATCTGGAACTATATACATGTATCTCTATGTATATACTTTAAATAGGAGCCTCAAGAAAAACATGTAGCTTTACTACTTGTGATAGGATGTCTTGTTATTTTCTATTCTCTTTTATTATTTTCTTTAAAAATGTTGGTTACGAACCAGATACTAAGCCCATGTAATAACCATGCCAAGTGTGGTTATTATATCCTCCCCCAATCTGGGCATGTCGTCCCACCTAAATCTTCATAAAGATCCAAAGGAAGGTGCAGGAAGCAGAGTCTCTTGAGCGCCAAGGCCACCATTGTCTTCTGTGACTGCCTAGCTCCCTCGTTTACAAAATGTACCCAATTTATTACTGGTGGTATGAAGATAGGATGAGGGCCTTTTCACACTGGGGATGGAAAAGTATAAGCATCTGGTATAGGGATTCATGGATGGGATTTGGGCCACCATCGTAAGGTCAAAGAGGAAGAACGTGGTGCCCCAAACAAATTTAATCCCCGTTGATTGGGAAGGAAGCTTCCTTTCTCTATACCTTCCTGTCACCTCTGTTTTAAAATGGCTCTCCCCAGGTGAGGCATCTATAGTTCCCCGATAAAGCAGACCTGGTTGGAGAAAAGTTCTACATTGCTCCTAAACTCTAACTTCTGAGGTCTTCCAATGGAAAGTCTAGACTGGGATGTCCTTTAGGGCACCTTCTCTGCATTGCTAATAGGGCAATGTGTTTTGTAAATACTGAATGAATTACTGCTCAGTGTCAAGGCTCCTGTTGAAAAGAATCTGGACTCTGAATTGTTTTCTTAAAAAAGTTAGTGCATAGCCACCTGTTCACCTACTTCTCTCCCCTGCCCCACCCTAACACAACACATGGTATAAAGTGGTGTTTACTTAAAAATTAGAATTCCAGGACCACACCCTCTTGGGGGACAATCAGCTCTTACAGCTGAGGTTTCTGCCCCTTCTGTTGGGACACTTTAGTTCTATCCGTGCCCTAGTTGTAGAGCCCTGTTGGCAAGGAGATTTTTCTAAAGGCCTATTTTCTCATTGCTTAGAGCCAAAGATTTTGTCCTATGACCTTTTGATTCCCGTTCTGCATCTAATCAATGTCAGGTCACCGCAAGGAAAGCTAAGATGAGGTTAAGTGGAAAAAGCCAGAGCAAAAATCCCAACTAGATACAAAGCCCCCAGCCTGCCCCGCCGCTAACTTTTAAAAGCTCACCATGTTGAAAGAGTACAATCACTTGGATAAGAGAACATTTCTGGCTTACCTCCCCACTCACCGCCCCCCCACCCCCATTTGTTTGGTGCCTGATTTGTTTCTAGTTGCAGCAGGGAGGTCAGAGGCAGCCCGGAAAATGAATGGAATCAGCCTCCTGCCCGGGTGCCTGGAGCGGGCGGGTGTTACGGATCAGCGTAAAGCCAGCTCCCTTTCCCGGGCCGGGCCGATGTAACTCACTGGAGTGGCAAATTACATCAGACCTACAGCTGTAACCCGACATTATGATTAATTTGATCAGTAATTTCTCCTGTTTTTCATTTTAATCGGTGTGACTATTCTGCTGTGGCAGGTCTTTCAGATCTAATTAAGATAAATTTCCGAGTAAAAGACTTGGCAGACTTTCCGAGTCAAATCCAGGCATCGAGTGTGAAGACCTGAAGCCCCAGTCAATCACCTTCGGGGAGGGCCGGCACCACACGCAGCAATCAGCCATTCACACTTAAGCAAATTCATAATCTCTGGCACTGCTTAGTCATTCTCTCCAAAATGTCCCACGCAGAAGAGGAAAGAAAGGAAGACTGCAGACAATGTCATTTCTCCCCTTGGGCTCACACTCGGCTGATCTGCCCAGACTACATGGATAACCCTGTAAGTGGACACTCTACAGAATCCCTGAGTTGGTGTTCAAAAAAAAAAAAAATTAAGTAAATATGTGCCAGTGTATATGATGAGGGAACAGGAGGCTGGCTGAGGACAAAGCAAGAGCTGGCGCCTTGCACCCCCCCCCCTTTCCATCCGCTCCCCTCCATAGGTGTAGCATTCCTCAGGCACCCCTGACTGCCATAAAATGATAAATAGTTAACTTGCTAAGATCACAATCCTACAAGACAGGAATCTCCCTTGGTTTGCAAATGTCCTTGAGATTTACAAACAAAGAAGTTACCTTATCAATAGCCCAAATTCCAAAGACACAGAACTCAGTTTCTCAAGCCTAATGTCACCCTCCCCTCCATAAAAACTGAAGGAGGCGGAGGTAGAAGGAAAAGTAAATAAAGTTAAATTTCTTCTAAACCGAAATCTCATTAACAAGGATGTTTGATGGCAGGAATGTAACATTCCACCAGGAGACTCTCAATTGTCTTTACTTAATAGTAACTAAGCCTTCAATATCCTGATAGTATTCTTTGCCCCAATAGCCCTTTGTCCTCACCTACCCAACTCCTGCGTATATAACCAACCACCCCTCACAACCCGGGGCAGCCGCATCTCTGCCTGCCCACGGGCCCTGTCCCCGTGCTCTAATAAATCACCTTTTGCACCAACGACGTCTTAAGAATTCTTTCTTTAGTCGTCGGCTCTGAACCTCCTCACCCCACCGAACCTGACTTAGGTTCTGGGACTTCATCATATACATTGAATAAACACAGTTATATATACACACAGATGTGGAACACACATACATGTAATGTAGGAAGACTGGAAAGCCTACGTGACAGGTCTTTTGCAGCAAACGCCGAGAGTGAAGGGCTTCTTTCATAACAAGACAGAGGACAGGAGAAAGCCCTACCATGAGAAACGAAGTATGAGCTGGGAAGCCTCAGTGCCAACATTATGATGGGGGCTTGCAGCCCAAATACACATCGTCTGCTTTCAGGGAGGCCAGAAAAAGCCCTGTGCCTTGAGGGTGGACGTTGGGGACATCCCCGGGGGCTCTGAGGGTTGTTGTCTACAATGCTGACAAGGAACTGGTTCGTACCAGTGACAAACAATATTGTGCGCAAGGAAAGTGCCCCGCTCTGATGGTGGTAGGAGTCCCACTACGCACTGCCACTGGGCTGCAAGAAGGGGGCCACCCTGACTGCCCAGGAGGAAGAGATTCTAAACAAAAAACAATCAAAGAAAATTTGGAAGAAATATGTGGAAAGGCAAAAGAATGCCTAGATCAGCAGTCTTCTGGAGGAACGTTTCCAGCAGGGTGAGTTTCTCCTGCGCACTCTCCAAGAGTAGATGGACCCGCGCTAGAGGGCAAGGAGCTGGAGTTCTTGCTGAGGAAAATCAAAGCTGGAAAGACAAATAAATTTTCCTCCCTCCTATCGCTGGTCATGTAAAAAAGGTGTTTACTGTTCAGAAAAAAAAAAAAAAGGTCCACGTAATACGCATACAGTCTAATGCTTTAACGCAAATACACATCCATCCGCATACTGGGCCTGGGTGGGCATGGGTTAAGAGCTTATTTCCCCTGTTAGTTTTCTTTTAAGTCAATCCATGCATTCATGTGTGTATCCTAAGGCTAGCGACTGATATTTGCACAAGTTCTGTTAGGTTTCTTCTGTTCCTTGAAAATGAAGATGTTAATGAGATTATTTTTTCCCTAAAGCCATTTAATCAGCAAGACCCGCCTGTCCAACCTGGTAGAGGCAGACACTGGGTGAGTGGTAAGGATTTGCCTGGGCTACTGGGTTTACATGTCCACTTACAGGAAGTCCAAAATGACGAGCTAAGAACCTCGAGCGGGTGGATGTTCTTGAAGACTTCTCTTGCATTTTATGAAGAATACATCACTTCACCATGATGGCACTCCTCCTGATGATTATACAGCAAATTCTCCATTCTTATGGAAACAGCCATTTTGGAAAGTAGATGTGACTGGAGAGACAGTGCTCAATGTGAATGTCATGTCACTGTGTACCCTGCTCCCACACTCCTGATGAAGACCGGAAGGAGCTTTCACAAAACACACTATTGGAACGAACTTCAGGGAAAAGAAACTATATTCTGACTCTGTATGGCTTCTACATCTAGAAGATGATTTTGCTACCATTTTACATTGATTTTGGCTTTTGCTCTTAAAAAAGTGTATTGAAATGATGGTGTAGAAGACTCCCTTGCCCCCCCCACTGAAACAGAGTCTCAGGTGCAATTCTGTGGCTGTATGACAGACGGTGGGGATATAGGAAGGGGTGAGCTTCCCAGTCATATAGCCAGGCGATCTTGGGCCTAAATATTGGAATGAGACCCACCAACTTTACAGCTCTGATTTTTTGGTGGTCACAGAGCATTTCAATCTCTTTGTACTTCAGTTTCAGTTGGGTAGAAAAGGTTCCAACAGAAACTAGTAGATATACCAAATAAAGAGAAGAATGTGAGGCTGTACCTTCGTCCCTAACTTCAGAGTTTCTGTTCACGAGCAATGATAAGATTGAAACTGAGATCAGGAGCTATAAGACAGACCAAAGAGGGGATGGAGAGAGCCTTTCTTCTAATTGTGCAATTACCTCCATCTTTATCTGCAAGTGAGATCATTATGGATTTAAATGAGATCTTTTCAAACAGATGGACATCCACAGTGAAAAAAAAAAAAGACTAAAAAGAGGCAGTTGAACACAGTAGACAAGGTTTATGTCAGACAGACTTTGGTTTGAATCTTGCTTCTTAAAGGTCCTTACTTCTAACTTCTGGCCATGAAGAGAGCAGTTGGGACATATAAGTTTCATTGAGCTTTGCTACTCCAAATGTGGGCAGAGGGCCAGGTGCATCAGCCTCACCTGAGCTGGTTAGAAATGCAGAATTTGGGGTGGGCCTTCTAACCCAGAGCTACTGAATCTGAGTCTACATTTATCAAGGTCCTAGGGGAATTCATATGCAAAGAAACGCTTGAGAAGCCCAGGTATAGATTGGATGAGACATCACCTAGCAGCAGTCTGGACATCTAATAAACTCCCAGCCAGTCGCAGATAGTTCTTGTTTGGAACAAGAGGGTGTTAAAAGATTATTTATTTCTCCTATTTTGAGTGTCAGAGGTGAATCACAAGGTGTGAGATTCTTCTGCAAATATTGGCTAATACCCCAACTTCAGAGTCTGGGAGAGGCTCCAGTGGATAACAAAGTACATTTATGGCTGTTTTCATTTCCTGATGGGCTGTGAATCTGGGGAGGGAGAGAGTCGAAGTAACACTGGCTCATCTTCTTAGAAATGAAGAGCTAGTTTTATTATATCATAGAAGTAAAGTTAGCATCAACTCCTGCAATGGGCATTTCATGTAAAAGGCATTTTGTATGAATAAAAGGTAGGAATTTTGTCTTGTAAATAGGAGCCTATTTACAAGACAACAGGTAGTTGTCCTTAACCCTTGCTCCAAGTTGGAATCATTTGGGCTGCTTTAAGAATGCTGATGCCCATGCTTTACCCCACTTGGGTTCGCCCAGGTGTTGGCATTGAAGAAAAAAGTCCCCACAGGGGATTCCCAAGGTGCAGCTAATGCTGGGAACCACTGCCATTGAGTGTGTAAAAGAACTGAACAAAATACAAAGAAATGAACAAAATACAGTGTGGGCATGGCCACAGCTATTTGGAGATAATATTGCTTGTGTGAGCCAAGAGGAAGGAGAGGGGTCAGACAAGGCAGCGAATTAATGGGGCCCTATGGCCCTGAAAATATCTGATACATGGAGGTCTGCCTTTCCGGTATGAAGATACCTCTTTTATCACTTAAGGAAACCCAGTAGTAATGAAAATGGTATGCACGTTGTGCCTTAAAGATGCTTAAAATGTATTCATGGTGATATTTACACTGGGGAAGCTTGGAAAATACCCCATATTTACTTTCTGCCTTTAATAACTTTCTGCCTTGTCCAGGTTGGTTCCAAGGACAATTTGGTTTTCTAGCGCTAGATTGGTCAAATTCTTTCCATAGTGTGCAAGATACTGAAGGTGGTAATTACACTAAGGAATGTTAATTTTTAAAACCTCAGACAGAGGCACCGTAAGATGACTGACTTTCCCTCTGATTTAACAACATACAAGTTTCCAAGACAACCAGACTCAAGAGAGCTTTCTTTGGGGGAAGTGAGAGGGTTTCTCTGAAATCTTCTCCTCTCTGAACTCTTCAACATTGCTTTGTTCTCTTTAAATGCCACATTCATAACCTCACAATGCAACGACAGAGAGCTCAACTCTGGAAAGAGCGGCCAGCCTCAGGGAGGATATGGAGCCCAGCTGAGAAAAGAAGGAGCTCCCTGACTTGATTTCTCTTTTATGACAGTTCCATTTCTTCTGGTGTAGAAAACTAAGTGATGGTTGATCCCAGTGAAATGACAGTTCAGGCAAAATGTGTCGGGCTGGAAAGTTGCATTGATCAGAGCCCAACTGGGCTTTCAGATGAGAGCCACTTGTTCCCAAAAGAAAGCCATCAGCATCTACATGCAGGGAGCTCTCCCAACCACTGCGTTCATCTCTGTCCTCACAGGCATCCCCATCGAGGGGCCAAGGTCTGGGAAATGCCCTGCCGGTGGACGGCCACCCTAAGGAGCACCCGAACCTTTACCATGTGGATTCCTCTTACACATGAAAGAAGAGATTCTCAACATGGCACTTTTCTATGGCTTATCTCCGTACGGAAGCCAGAATGCCCAATTTAGTTCTCCACAGAGAAGGATGAAAGAGAAGGAAAACACCAGTGTCTCCGAGGCACTAACTCTCTCTTTTCAAATAGGAAACAAGAAAAGAGTCAGGATGGGAGCATTACCGCTGAGAGACAGTGCCCCACAGACAGAGAGTACTGAGATCCGGTACTCTAGACGCCTGTATGCCAAACTGACTTGACCCGTTGTTTGGATTCCAATCACTCTTAAACCCGGGAGTTGAGAAGGTGGTTGTCAGGGTATTGGGAAAACGTCCTCACCAGCAGTCAAAAGGCAGGAGGGTGGGGGTGTCGTGGGGAGAGAGCATGCTCTCTCTGCCCTGTTGATTCCACAGGGTTGCCAGGGGCCATGGGGTCCCAGGGTCCCCTGCTGTCACTTCTCCTTGCCCTGGCATGGTAGGCATGACTCCAGGTGCAGTGCTGTGCAAAAACGAGGAACAATAGGCAGTGAAGAAGAGGAAATGGGGGAGCCCAGCTGGAGGAGAAGCTCTCCAATACCTCAGCTGCCATGAGGGGCAGCCCAAGCAGACCTTCCCTTAATTTTTCGACCCAGTGTTTTTTTTTTTTTCATTGCCAACTATAAGGACCATGCTTGGTTTTAGCTTTCCCTCCTCTTACTCTGGTTTTGAATTTTTTCTTTGCTCTTTCCCCACTTTTCTATACTTTGTTTTCTCAACTGTCCAGGCTATAGGATTTGGTCTGTGGATTTTTGCACAATGTTCTAGGTAAGAAAATGCAAGATTATTTTAGTTGTGTGGATGCGGCTGTGATAATTAGAGAAGGAAGGCTTACAGTAGTTGTTGAGGGATTTTTTTCATGGGATATTAGTGTTATGTGAAAAAAAGAGGTTCAGCGGTTACATAAGTTTGAGAATTTCTTGGTTAAATAATGTTGTCTAGACATCTCTACTGCAGGACGTGTTTTAGCTTTTAGTGTCTTACTAGTCATTGAGAAATATTTAGGAGTGGCATGCAGTGTGTGGTATTTTCCTGTCTTTCTCTCTCTCTGTCCATCCATCCATCCATCCATCCATCCACCCTTCCGTCCATCTATCTGTCATCTCCTTAACTACCATGAAATCTGTTTTCATGCAATTTCTTTGGCCTTGGTGTTTTAGGGATGACACTTTGGGAATGCTGCCTTAGAAAATGCTGACAGCCAAATAAGGGAATAAGAATATATAACTCACCAACAACCCAAATGAATAATAGCAGAGGCAGTAAAATATAAACAGAGATGCTTTGAGGTTTGCCAATAATGTTGAGAAAGTCCCTTCAGCTTTCTGACAGTCTGCTTCCCTGTATCTGAACCGAAGATTCAGGCTCTTGTGAGGAGGAAAGGGGAGGCCAAAGTACTCAGAAAGTATAAAGATACATAGATAGAGCCCATAAATGATAATGGTTATTCCAAGAGACCACTGCATTAAATACTGTCTATAAAATGCACTTTGTAAATTTCAAAACACACTGCAAATACTGGCCACATATTATCAGGAGTCTTTCTGGAATATTGCATACCTGTTCTGGGTTATGATGTGGTACATACATTGCTCTTTCTTTCCATGGAATTCAAACCACCTTATTTGTGTTATTTCATAAATAGAATGTGGAGCTGGAAAGGGCTGTAAGATCATATAAGACAAAGTTTTCATATACTAAGTGACACAATGGAGGCCCTGAGATTAGGCAACTTGTCCATGGTCAGTCAGTGGCAGAATCCAGATTACCAAGATTCTTCCTGTTCATCACATATTAAAAACCCACAACTTTGGGAATTTAGAAGGAAAAAAATAATTTTGGGATCTTAATAACATTGGTGGAGAATCTGACATTCTATGGGTTGAAGTGCTAATTCTTTAAGATTCCAGGAGTGCATGGCTACAGTTTGTTCTTGCTCCCCACCTTCTCCAAGGCCTTTGTGCAGACTTGCCTTTGCTGTGTGCCCAGCCCTGCTCTGCCGTGTTCCCCTCCTCAGAAATCCTCCTTGCCTCTCCAGCTGGACTCTGCAAAACTTATTAGCCTCATGTTAGCTTAGATGGGTTTTTTGGTGGTGTGCTGTGCATGATTCTATTGTGGACATGTAGACTTTTGTATTCCCATGAATATTCACTTTTTATTCAACTTCAAGTAGTCTTTTTTTCCCCCTTCTCAGATGGTAGTATTGGTAGCCAAGAAAGGAAAGAAGGCAGGCAGGATACTCGTATTTTTTCAGTACCTGTTATCTATCAGAGACCCTCATGTAAGTCATCTCATTTACCCTGTCATCATCCCTCCAGCCAAGGAGGAGATCCAGGCTAAGGATGGGCAGACCTCACCCGAGTGCCCAGCAGAGCCGGCATTCATTCAAGTTCAAGTCTGTCTGCTTCTAAAGACCCACGTCCTCTATGGCACCACACTGTCTGTTCTGCAAACCTTCCTTGGGGCCCCCAAACACACCATAGATGTAAACACACCCAAACACTCCCTAAATGTTTGCAAATCATGAGAGAAGTGCTTCCTCCACAACCTGGAGAATATTCACTTGAAAGTCTATACTGTGAAAATCAATTTAAAAGTCCGTGGAAAATTTATCCCAAACCTGTGGGAAGTGAACTGAGGCTCAAACACAAGGAATAACGCTTGATCAGGCAAGCCCCAAGAAGACGGTATTACGTTAGCATAAATACTGGCTGTATTTTGCTCATTCGGAGCGAGGGGCCAGCCAGCCCATTTGGGACATCTCAAATTGCCACTAAAACCTGCATCTATGCACCTGGAGGCAAAATGGCTTAGAAATATTCTGAACTAGACTTTGAGATTCGCTTATCAGCCCCATCCGACAGACGGTGATGGGACTGGATGTCGTGTGCGGCTCCAGCCTCAGAGCTGCACTCGCTGCCGATGAGCCACGGATCTGCCCGCTGTGATGCTCAGAGTGGGCTGCTTCCCTGGGGAGGTTGTAACTTGCCATGTCCGAATGCAGCAATAATCTCTCCACCTCTCTGAATCTGGCACCCCTCCTATCTATCGCTACTTGACGTGAGCTTCCGTAGTCAGTGGGGTGAACTTGCTGTCTGCTTTGTTAAACCCTTTTCTACATGATTTGACTAATCTACACAGCACTACGCAGAAATGGTAAATCTAGACAATGACAAAGAAGCACTGCACTGTTTAAGTATATTCTTTGTAAACTAATTTCCCCCCTGCCACTCTCAAAGCAATATAAACTTTGTTGTTCCTCCTGGATCTCAAATGCTTGTAATAAATTCTTTGAAATGTCAGTAATGTTGAACTGAGGGTTTTTTTTTTTTAAAGGAGATTTTCTTTCTTTCATAAAAGGAAAGATTGTCCCTTGCAGACAATGTGGATAAATATGTTTTGTTTATTTTACTCAGTGCTGAGTATGGTTGGGTAAAGGGACTCCCGTTTCCCACCCAATCTCTTGCTGAAAGAGTGAATGATAAATGAAACCCTCAGTTTCCTGGACAGTAGTATAGCCAAATAAATTCATACTCTTTCATATATGTAGTATAATTAACAATTGCTGTACCCATTTATAGCCTATAATAAATACAAATATAAGTATAAATGTAAACACTGTCACCAAACTCACTCATTTTCATAAAACCATAAACCAGTTCAGTGAAAAACGTCAACCAAATTAAAAACATTTCAATTCAATCAAAATGATTGGTTTATTAGACCCATGCATACACTATTTAGTGAGCATGGATTTCCACCATAACCCCTGCTCCGAGCCACTCTCCAACACACACACACTTGCCTTTCTACTGCACAAAATTTGGTACAACTGTCAAGTTCAACTGGAAAGTGGGATCCAAGACCTGGATGGAATTTATGTTGGATGCAAAGTCACTGGCCTTGGAGGATATTTGCCAACTAAATCATTTACACAGTTGGTATCCAAATGGTGGGGGTTGAGGGTGTGGGAAGTGAGGCAGTCATTTCAGGCACAAAATTAAACAGTTTCCCCCAAAACACAATTATCAAGATGAATCTAATGTGATATTTAAAAAAATCAAAATGAATGCAAAAGAATTCTTGATCAACAAAATCAGTATTGCTGACTTTTTATCTTGTCTCAGACTCCAATATGACTCAAGGTTATTACTGATCCTATATCTAAAATTTTGTTATCTGGTGCATCATGGATTTGGGCATTCATTTTGATTTTTAAAAATACTGCATTAAAACACTATCGTCAGGGTGCCTGGGTGGCTCAGTCAGTTAAGCGTCTGCCTTCAGCTCAAATCATGATCTCAGGGTCCTGGAACTGAGCCCCGTATCGGGCTCTCTGCTCAGTGGGGAGCCTGCTTCCCCCTCTCCCTCTGCCTACCCCCCTTTGTGGTCTCTCTTGCTTGTTCTGCCCTCTCTCTCACACACACAAATAAATAAATTTTCAAAAATCTTTAAAGAAATATCTATCTTGACAATTGCATTTTTGGGGAGCACCTTGAATTTTGCATCTGAGTACATCCCTTGTTTCACTTTAGTTTTGGTCCAGGCCAGGAGAATTCTACACTGAGATTCAGCCTCATGTGGGCATGGAGATATCTGAGTTCTCTTAGAATAACCAAGGCCCCAAAAGGGTTATGTGACTATGCCTACAAGGGTAGCAGACTATGCCACCCCAAAAGGTGTCACTTCAGCATGAGGATTATTTTGAGTTGAGGACAACTGAGAAGTAGATATAGGAAAAGCTCTCTAACGAGGAGCCCTTTTACACTGTTGGTAGGAATGCAAGAGTAGAGATTCTTTAGGAAATTAAAAATAGAGCTACCCTATGACCCTGCAATTGCACTACTGGGTATTTACCCCAAAGATACAGATGTAGTGAAAAGAAGGGCCATCTTTACCCCAATGTTCATAGCAGCAATGGCCACAGTCGCCAAACTGTGGAAAGAGCCAAGATGTCCTTCAACAGATAAATGGATAAAGAAGATATGGTCCATATATACAATGGAATATTATGCCTCTATCAGAAAGGATAAATACCCAACTTTTGTATCAACATGGACTGAACTGGAAAAGATTATGCTGAGTGATATAAGTCTAGCCAGAGACAGTCAATGATCTTATGGTTTCACTTACTTGTGGAGCATAAGGAATAACACAGAGGATATTGGGAGAAGGAAAGGAAAAGTGAATTGGGGGAAACTGGAAGGGGAGATGAACCAGGAGAGACTGTGGACTCTGAGAAACAAGTTGAGGGTTTTGGAGGAGAGGAGGTGGGAGGTTGGGTGAGCCTGGTGGTGGGTATTAAGGAGGGCATGTATTTCATGGAGCACTGGGTGTGGTGCATAAACAATTAATCTTGGAACACTGAAAAAAATTAAATTAAATCAAATTAAAAAAAAGAAAAGAAAAGCTCTCTAGCATTCCTTATTTGCCAAAAGTTGGACATAAATGTGTTAAAATGTCCCTCCCTCCCCTTTCTACCAAGAAGGACAGCAATTGGCGGCAAGGAACAACTGGAGACCTTTCTAGCATGAGAGAAATCGATAACAGATCTTGCCAAAATTAGCCTTTACTTTCTGTGAAATTCTCAGTACAGGGGTGCCTGGGTGGCAAAGCCAATTAAGCATCCTACTCTTGGTTTCTGTTCAGGTGGTGATCTCAGGGTCGTGAGATGGAGCCCCATGTCCAGCTTTGGGCTCTGGGCTCCACACTCAGTACAGAGTTTGCTTAAGACTCTCTCCCTCTCCCTCTGCCCCTTTCCATTACATGCATGTGCACGCATTCTCTCTCTTTCTAAGATAAATAAATTAAAAAAAAAAAGAAAGAAAGAAAGAAAAGAAAGAATTTCCCCATATTTGCCTTCCCACAATCTGCCTTCCCTGGAAGCTCTAAGTCCTTCTCCTTTGTCTTGTCACTTCTCTACCAGTATATTGTTCTGCTAAAATGCTGTGTGAATCTACCCCCTTTGAGTTACTCCTCACTCAGTGCTCCCACCTGTGATGCCCAAGTTGATAAGCTCCTATTTATTTTCCTCCCGTTGGGTCTGGCTTTTGTTAGGCAAATTTATGGGCCCCAGCCTGAGCACCTGGAATGAAGAGAGAAAAAAGATTGTGTTTTCCCCTGCACCTGTATGGGTCCCTCAACACAGTTTCAGAGGTTTATAACCTAAAACTGTAAGAACCATGGAAGGCAGAGCTCGAGAAAGTTTCATTTTACCCCCTCCCTTTAGAGATGAAAAAACTTAGACCCACAGAGTTTTGACTAATCCCATGTTAAATTAAGACTAAACCCTAGAGAAAAGGAGGTTGGCCCAGGGCACCGAGCCTTTCTTTTCTTTTTTTAAGTTTTATTTTTAATTCCAGTTAATTAACATAGAGCCTTCTATAGAGCCTTTCTATAGGAAGAAGCCCTTTGGAGACTATTTTCTTTTCTTTCTTTCTTTCTTTTTTTTTTTTTTTAAAGATTTTATTTATTTATTTGACAGAGACACAGCGAGAGAGGGAGCACAGGCAGGGAGAGTTGGAGAGGGAGAAGCAGGCTTCCCACCAAGCAGGGAGCCAGACCCAGGACCCTGGGATCACAACTTGAGCTGAAGGCAGACCCTTAACGATGGAGCCACCCAGGTCTCTGCTTTATAAAGGGATACTGTACCATCCTCTCCATCACTCACACACTTTGGAACTTCGTACTGAAAGTCTGCCAGTGGGAAAATGTCCCAAATCAGATTAGGAGGCAGGGTCTGCTACATGGCACAGGTGGAATCTGGATGCAATTTTACTCCCGGATGCCTGAGTGGTAACAAGACCTTTACCTTGGCAAATGCACACAGTCGAGAACAATTTTACACTATCTCTCGAGCAACTTCACCTCTGAGGAGGTGACCATGCCCCTCATTCCTCATCCAAGCACAGATAACTTTCCCTCCCCTAACTGCTTCCACAGATCTCTCTCTCCCTCTGTTATTTATTAAAATGTGCAATACAACAAGAAAAGGAAAAGATTATCCTGCCTCCTGCCATGCAAGACGGCATGCAGAAGGCCAAGGTTAAATGCAGCATTTGGTTTCTTAAGCTTCTATAATGCATAGGTGTGGAAAAGCATTCTGGGACCAGAGCTTACAGCGGTGACTGTCTGAGGATAAAAACTTGACTTTAATTTGGACTCTCTGGCTAAGATAAAATCTGCTTCTGCTATCATTATCCCACTTATGTTTGTCCCCACTCTCTTTCCACTCTGCCACCCAGCTGAGTGGGAAGAAATTAACATGACCTTGAAGAATACCCAGAGACTCCTTAGGACCATCGCGTTTTCAGTGGCCAATACAGAGGACTACGAACATTTACATAGACTCTGGGGCCTGAAAGGGATCTTAAAAATCATCTAGACCACACATTTAACAGATGATAATAATTAAGTCCAAGAGCTCATGTGACTTGTCCCAAATGGTCAGCTAGTTGGAAGAAGGGTCAGATGAGTATGAAACCTCAAAACCGGGAGCTCCCTTCCCAGGGCACTGTGAGTAGGCTCCAACCACGGCCGGCTCAACCCCAGATCACTGACCAAGGAACATGCACACATCGGGGCGTTTATACACATTTAGAATTTCTCTCGGGCCAATAAAAAATCCCAAGGAATGGGATAAAGACAAGCCATCTCACAGGTCACAGAAAGGAGGTATTTCAATATTCTTCGGTTTATAGGGGCTTTATCCAGATCAAAATTATATACTCAAATTAGAATTGAACACTTTTTTCCTACCTAGGAATGAGAACCTCTGTTTTCTGCCCCCGAAGTTGCTTCCATTTATGTTTTTGATTTGCTCCTACCCAACACGTTCTGTTTTTCTAGTTTTAGATTCCAGCACAGCCCGTGGCCGGTGGGTAAGAGGAAAAGGATGAAGTGTGGATTGATATTTATACAGGAATCTATGGATTAAATTCAACCCATCAATGTGTTTTGTCAATCCAATCTGTTTTTCTTATTTATACTGGGAAGTGTAAATTCTCTCTTCACCCCTGCTGAGAATGAATTTGTGGGTGGGTAGTCTTTGAGCCTCAATGTAAAGACAGCCCTCCAGGGGCCAGATGTTGGTATTCATGCTGGACAGGGCGCTCCCTTATAACCCTGAGCAACCAAGATTAGTTCTCGGAAGTGACCATCCTAGAGACTCCTATGTGTCTGGAAGCAACAACTGGGTTTTGCTAATGCAGTCAATTTCATGGACTTGAGTAAAAGGGTGAAAACCTTATATGGCAGTCTTAGAGAAAAACCTGACAAGAACTATTTGGAGAATTTCAGTCTAGAGTGATACTCTCTGCCAGCACGATTCATCTTTTTTCTCATCTCGAGAAATTACCTCACCCAATTAGACCCACACAAACCACTGCTCTTAATTTATTTTTTTCCTGAAGATACGACAGCCTCTGCACACTGTAGAAGCAATTATTATCCTTCAAAGCTTTTGGTTTTTTAAACCTCCTGCATTACTGGTTCTCCCTGACAATCTAGGTTGCGTTGTTCTTAACTACTTTCTCTCAAGCAGAGTTGGGAAAAACAAGGGACAAAGCCCACATGAAAATAAAGAATCACAAAATAGAATTTAAACCGTCACATATGAATTTAGCTGATCTTTGTTCCCTTAATAATATTCAAACAAAAGCACTGTGTTCTGGTTCATGGAGATCATTACCTTTGAGAGTTAAATATCTTCGCAGATCCTTTTAAAGTTTTCTCTTTAGAAAGTTCAAACATTTCATGTTCCACAAACTCAAAAATCCTTCAACTAGTGTAGAAAAAACTGGTATTTCAAAACCATGGAATTCTCCATTTCCTTTACATATGTCTATCGTGAAGGGAAAAATCCTTTTATGTCCACTGATATATATTTATTCTAAATTAGTTCTCTATCTACTGGGTAAAATTTTTAAAAGCTCTACAGAATCATTCCTTCAGTGGTCATCCATTAGATCCACAGAAGTTACAATGTATTCATTAAGTTTATAAGTTAAAATCCCAAGAGCAAAAAATGAGAATATTCCCTCAAGGTTATAATGTAAGGAATGAAATGTGGCTCCAAGCCTTCATTTCTTGCAAAAATAATACAAAACAAAACGTAGCCCCTGGACTTTTATAGGAAACCATTAGGGCAACTTTGGGAAATTCTCCTAATAGAATTTATTTCCATGGGGTGGATCGGTGACCTCATCCACAAGTCCTGTCAATAGCCACTCAGATGTTTGTCTACACAAGGCTTTCACTGGCCCATAGAGATCTAGAAGATGTTGACAGTGTTCCGAGAAGATTGTTATCCACAGATTTCAAAGTTTCACTCCACCGTAATGAACACCGGATTCTACATGACAACAGAGGACTGAGCTAAGCAACCTCACCCCTCAGAGAAGGATACATTTTTTCTTTGGTAATTTCACGTGTTTAGGTGGCTCAGGTAGAAGTCTTTAACTGGACGGTGTATAGGCCCGTCAAATTTAACTGCTCCTGAAAAGCATTAAACTCATTCTTTGGATTAACAGAGTTGAATTCCAAACACTAAAAACACTGGGACGGCTACGATTGTGCATCTTTTAAGTTTGATCGTACCTTTTTTTGCTGTAGATGTCAAGTGCACACTGAAGATGTTTATAGCCTGTGTTCATGTCAGTCCCAGGTCAAAGGTATTATGCTCTCTCACACTTGTAAGATTTTAAAAAACACATCTTCAACACCGACTCAAGAGAGCGTTCATGTTGAAAGTAATCATGACCCAAGTGCCAGGGAAAATACGATTACTCATCTCACTCAAATGCTTTCATTTCCAAGAAAACTTTGGGCCACCATTGAGAATTCAAGTTCACAGAAACAAAGTTAAGGGACAACAAACAAAGTCAGTTCTTAAAATACTAAGTCTCTAATCCGCTTGCCTCTCTGTCCGTGTGTCATTCTAGCGTGACCTCGCATACTTTGCTGTTGGGGACCTAAGGATGCAGTGCAACCGTTGGTGGCAACGGTGAGGGCTGAGTTGGTGTTTGAAATGAGCGCCCAGGCTGCTCACTTGGTACTAAATCATTGGTCATCTCACCGGGGAGCCCATCATTATACAAGTCAAAACCTGCACTACTAATTTATGGATTGGAGGTATTGACATCATGGCCATTATGTTTTGAAGCTAATTTATTTTAAAGGCATCTAAGTTAAGAATGGCTTTCTGAACTTTAAAGTTATGTACTCCTGAATGAGGGGAGATTAAAGATCAGCTTTCATAATTAGCCTGAATATCTTTTTTTTTCTTGATGCCTACAGCCTCAAGGTAATAAAGTAAATGTCCGAAAGCTTTATTATTTTATAAAGATGTGGATTTGTTGAGGCTCCGTGCATCCTTTTAGAGGACTTGTTAGAGCATGGTTGGAATGGTTGGAATCTGGGACCAGACGGGCTGAATTTCTTTACCCTCTTAACCCCAGAGAGTCTTTAGAAAAATAGAAACAAAAGAGCACAAAGTACTTAAGGTAAGACACTGTTGTATTCATAATATAGAGAAATAACCACCATGTCTCATGGACAGGAGATGTAGTTCTCCACGGGGCTACAAAACTGTGCTAGTAATAATTTTAATTGGATGCTATCTTTGCTGCCTTCAGAAAGTATCATAAAATGGAATTATTACGGGCTACAAGTGCACTTCCAGTGCCGGCCTCTCACAGGAGGAAAGAGAAAACATTTATCCATCGGAGGGCAACATCAGCGGCTTCTATTTGTTTCCTTTACATGCCTCCCCAGCTGCCTGCTCTCACTTCCTCCTCCCTGGGTCTGAGACATCAATTCGAATTAGGCGCCTTGGACCCGGATGCCAACTTTTGCAGGCCCTGGGCTTCGGTGGGGTGTGGGGGGAGGGGTGGGGGACGCCGCCCGAGGGCAGGCCCGGGGCGGCAGGGTGGGGCGGGGAGCATACCTGCAGAGGATTGGGTGGCGTGAGCGGCGACGGAAGGCCATGTCCCGGAGACTGGCTGGGTTTCTGAGGGGGGCTTGCACTCTGCTGAGTTGGAGACGGTTGGTTCTGGTTCTGGTTCTGGTTCTGGGGATGGGGATGGGGCTGCTGGGGCTGAGCGGGCCGAGCCGGCGGCTGCTGGGAGGCGGGAGGCGGCTGCTGGGGCGGGGCGGGCTGGGGCTGCGGCTGCGGGGGCTGCGGGGGCGCGTGCGGCCCGGGCGGCTGGTGCTGGCCCGCGGGCGGCGGCGGCGGCGGCGGCGGCTGGAGCTGCTGGAGCTGCTGGAGCTGCTGGAGCTGGGAGTTCAGGGATGAGGTAGCTACAAGGAGAGAAAGGGAACGTGGAGTTGAGACACGCGCGACCTCAGCTGGCGGGGTCTCCGACAGCTTGTCCGGCGCGAGCCGCGAGCGGAAGGGTTGGCTCGCCCGCCCTCGTCTCTTCGCGGCTGGCGAGGGTCGTGGGGGCCCTGGGAGACGAGAGTCCCTTCGAGGGGGAGACTTTGCCGTTGGGAGGGGACCATCCTGTCCCCCGCCAGGCATGTCTTTCGAGGGCACCGAGCAGAGCCAGACAGGGCTGCGCCAGAAGTGGGAGTAGCGTTACTCGCTTTCCCTCTCTTCCTTCCCACGCTGGCCTGGGAAAGCCACGAACGCTTTCTAGATTGGCTTTCCAGTGTTTAGTTCTTCCGGCAAGTGCCCGGCCGGAGTGAAGAACAGAAACTGAGCTGTCGTCTGCTTTGGATCTCAGGCCCCCATCCACGGCGCCTCTCCCACCTGCCGCTTCTGGCCTCCCCAGTTTGCTCACACGTTAGTTTCAAGTTTCTACGCTTTGGGTGGCTTTTTATGTTTTTTTTCCTTAAACGTGGCACATACTTCTTGGCTTGGCAGAGACAAATGCCTGAGTCTGAATATTTTGTCTGCTGATCAAAGAGGCAGAAACCCCTCACCCCTCACCTCCACACGGAAGGGTCAAAGTAGGCTACTGCGAACTCTGCAGTGCTAACTAGACATGACCTGTCAGAGCCTCAAAAACAGGCCAGGAACTGAGAGAACAAAATCATCTTTTTAAGATTTCTTTGTTGTTTGAAAACTAAGGTGAGCTTCTTCACACTAAACACACTATATTTGTTCTATGCCCATCTAGCACTGGACAGTTTCTACATCAGGAAGACTGTGAAGTTTGGCCAATGAATGATCTAGAGAAAATTATTGCTACAAGTTCACTTCCTCCTTTACCTGAATCTCAGGCTAAAAGCTTTCTAACACTACTACTAACACATACAAGGATCAATGTTGAACCCATAGGTCTTGACTGAAATGTTTTCCTACTTTTCCTTTACTTAGAATTAGTCAACTATTTGAATAGTAATAACTCCTGTTTGTAACATTAAACGAGTTCCTGTTTTTTTTAAATGCTCCTTTAAGGATGATTGAGTGGTTCAGTCAGTTAAGCATCTGCCTTGGGCTCTGGTCATGATCCCAGTGTCCTGGGATAGAGTTCACATCAGGCTTCTTGCTCCATGGGGAGCCTGCTTCTAAGTTTGCCTTCTGTTGCTTGTGTGCATGCTCTCTTTCTCTCTCTGTCAAATAAATAAATAAATAAATAAATAAATCTTTTAAAAAATGCTCCTTTAGAAAAAAATCCAGTGGTTCTGTAAAGTGGAATATTGCATTACCTGCCCTCACACAACAAATAGGTTCTTGAGAAGTGTGTACACATTGAACCCTGTGTTGAGGACACCTAGAAAATTTGGTAAAAAAAAATCAAGCAGTGACTCTAAATTTAAGAATCATTTTGTTAAATTTATTGAACATCAGCTAGGCACTAGTACTGTGCCAGGCAGTACGTAGGATTTAATCCTGCCTTCAAGGAGTTCATAGTCTATTTATGGAGATAAGATTAACTCATAAAAAACAATCAGGTCTGGGAGTAACTGTTATAGACCCCTACTGATGGTAGACCAGAAGGACCCAGGGAATCAGGCCAGGGTTTTCTGTGGATTAGAGAGGCTAAGGCAGTGTCCATGGAGGTTGTGGAACCAGAGCAGAGAGGGTTCAAGAGAGAGAGGGTCATTCCTCGAAAGGAAGGAAGAGAGGATATTATGGTCTGGAATGTGAGAAATATCAAGATGACACAGCATGGCTTAAGTGATATTTCTGAAGGACAATGTGGAGAACAGAGTGCCTGCACCAGAGGTTCTGGGAAGTTTGAATGACTTTAAACCTTAGAGAAAGCAGAGAGTTTATTTTTTGAAAGTGATGCAAAGATCGCTCCCAGTTAGTCTCCGATATTAAGTCAGATTTTAAACATATAATCTGGTTTATTAGTATTTCTTTTAAAATTGGGTTTGTTCAAAGCCAGGCACACCTGTATCGGCAAAATGGTAGCTTGACAGTTCCCAGGGCACCAAATAACTATCTGTGCTCTCGGGTCCCTTGTAGAGCTTCCCTGTTGGACGGGTTGGGATGGCCAGTGCTCACTGGGTTGGTGAATGACTCTAGGTCTATTCAGCACTTGCTGCAGTGTATGTCCTGCCTTGCATGGAAGCCGCGGTGCTCTGGGAGTCCAGAAGTAGAGACAGTGTGTATGAGACAAGATCGCGAAATACCCAGTCAATGGGAACTCTCTAAAGCTTCTGTTCCGTTTTGCAGCAAACCTAAAAATGCTCTGAGAAATTAAGTCCCTCCGGAAAAAGTCTTCCCATGTATTGGAACCTCAAGAGAATGGCCTGATTTTGTCACCCGCGCATTCCTATTATACAAAATCACGTTTTATTGAAGATTTGGGAGCCCCGCTCAATTCTGACCTCCCAGGATCTCCCGTAATCTGTAGGGTCCCAGGAGAATGGGGTTTGATCTTTCCTTTTGGTGAGTTTACAGATTTGGGGAATCTGATTGCATCTGGCCTCCTGCCTGATTCAAATCAAGCCTGTCCTGCTTCCTTTCAGGTAAGGGGCACATATGTCAGTGCTTATTTTCATGGTTGACTTAAATACCATACTGTTTCATTTTAGTTAGAAAAGCATTTATCTAAATCAGCATTTAGAAGCAGGATAGACTGGGGAATATTGGCAGACAGGTATTGGCAGATGGGTAGGTGCAGCAGACCCTAACCTACTAATGAGACACGGTTCCAAATGTGTCTTCGTTCCTTTATGTTGGTGCGTTCACGTTGCTTGGCTATTTCTTTCCCATAATCTGCAGCTTGCCTGGAAAGGCATTAAATTAAGCTAAACAAAACTTCTTTGAGTTACATAAACTAATTTGGCATCTTCAAGCAAAAAGTGGTGGACTATAAAATATGTCCAGGTATGTACTGGGTGCAAAGAAAGGCACAAGGGAGTGATAGAAGAATGTAAATCTGGTCTGAAGAACTAAAGCCACATACATAACAATATGTAAACAAAAGCTTAAAAAAAGTGGTAAAGCAAGGAGCGTCTAAAGGGCTCATTGTGTAAAGCATACAGAGATACAGACACACAGTAGGAGGGTTCAAAGACATTTAACTACAGAGAATGTGGATAAAATGAAGGTTTTTAGGAATGAAACCCTGACCTTATGCATGAAAGATTAAAGATTTTTATGGTAGATGGTAAATATAAAATGTAACTACAATACCAATAGCTATGAAAGAAAAAGAGATGCATAGAAATTTATATTAGGTCATTTAGCTTTTTTTTAAACTTACAGTGTTAAAAAAGAAACATAAAACAAAATTCCAGCCAACTCTGAACTTCCTAGAGAGAACACTATGACAAAATCTGTGGCTCGAAACCTCCCAAATAATTTAATATGACAAAGGAATAGCCAAGAATCCTCCATTTCTCCATTTGCTCAGTTTCTATTTATCAAGTGTACATTAGAAAAAACTTCTTCTTTTGAATCTTTGTGAGGGGTTTCCTTGGAAGTCTCACACGCAATAGAGCCATACCACCAAAGGAATCAATTACATTGGCTGGGATTTACGTAGACAACTTCCAAGCTGGGGAATGTTTGTTCTCAGTATCTTTTGGATAGCAAGAGAAAACAAAGAGAAAAACATTCTTCCAATTAAAAGTCTCTACAAATTACCAGTTAGTGCTGAACCACGCAAGCTTCTTTCTTTTGTGGGTTGTTTTTTGGCCAGCTCTAGGCAGCCTATCTCAAATTGTGGACAGAATCACTTGGGGAGTTTGTTAGAAAAGTCAATTCCAGAGAGTAGGCCAAAATCTGCATTCTAAAGCACCACCCAGGGGGTCCAGAGCCCTTGCCATTGTGGGTGCCAGCAGCCCAGACCAGAGGGAGTGGCTCTTCCTCTGGCCTTCAACTGGAGCAGCTTGCTTTGCCATCTCTCCATAACTTTGAGAATGTTCTTCTGAAAAGTGAATCTGTTCTTCCACTAGCAAAAAAATATTGAAATAAAATCACTGTTTGGGAAAAAAGGGAAAACAGACACCTGGGAAATCTTTCAGTATCTTTAGCATATTTTTTTGATATGAGGGCAATTTGCCACCCATTACTGCCTTTGTGGACATATTTGGGGCTACTCTTGTTGGAGTCTTTTTACAAGTATTTAAGTATGGAGACATAATGTTAGCTTTCAGATGCCGCATTAAACAAGGAAGATTAAAAGCAAAGGAGCACCCATAGCAAAGCAAAAGGAAGAAGTTGCAGCATGGGCCATCCCAAAGGCAGCCATACCTTCCCAGAATGCATCAGGGAGGCTGGGGACTCATAGGTGGCTGGGCCTGCTGGAATGTCCAGCAGGATTTGCCAGGGAGCCCTTCGGTGACAGCTGTTCTCCTACCATCACCAGAGCTAGGACAACCTAAACTCTCAGGAAAAATCGTGGGAAGTCTCTTCTCTAAAGAAATTGAAAAGCATGTCTGGGGAAGAATTAGGATTTCCAATGTGGATGTGGGCACATCAAAGTAAAGTCCTCTTATGTACCCTGAAAAAGCCAGTCAGTTCCCAATATCACCCCAATACACTGAGCTATCAACACTCTTCCAAGCCCTTAGGAAGCCATTCCAGTTTCCAACTGTGTTCCAACCAAGTTGGAAGAAGAGAGGACCAATTGGATACTTTCCTATTAAATTGCAGAATACCAAAGATAAAGATTTTTTAAAAACTTAGAAAATTTTCAGAGAGACAAGAGGCAATCTACAAAGCAATGTAAGTCAAACTCGCATTAGACCTCCCATTAGTAAAACCGTATGGCTAAGATCAGAGGAGCACTGCCTTCAAAGTTCTGAAAGAAGATAATTCCCAGCCAAGAGTTCTATTGCTGGCTCAACTTTCTGTCAAAAGCAAGAGCAGAGTAAGGCCCATTCTGGAAATTGTCAAAGCTTATACATCCTATTTTACACACTCTTTTCTTAGAAAATCAACAAAATAAGGTGGTGAGCCAAGAAAGAGGAATATTTAGGACCCAGGGAGCAGTGTGTGACACACAGGCCAGAAATACCAGAAGCCCCACTACAACTGTGTCTGGAAGTTCTAGAAAGCAATGAGTCTAGATTGCAGCATGAAATCAAGGTTTAGGTGAGCTCTCTCCAGAAAAAAAAGGAAGATTCCATAGAAGTGGTAGAATATATAAGAGCGTGGAAGAATTTGAAAATATGGAAAAAAAGAAAGGAAACTAGAAACTTTAGCAAAAACAAAAGCTCTCTGGGAAAGCCATGATCAAGAAATGAAAGGGTCGTTCCAAATCAGAACAAGAAATCACTGAGCTCCAAGGAGAAAGGTGGAACCGGTTGAATGCTGTAGAAAAAGAAGAAGCTGGAAGATGGTAGCCACTTCCTAAAAAAAGGATACATTTCTTCTCACAATAAAAAAAGATGGGTAATAAGATACTTCAGGCAAGACAAACAGTATAAGAACAAGGTATGGTTTTATAAGAAACAATAAAAGAAACAGACAACATGACCCAGTTGTGCAGTGAGATGTGGTGTGATTTTGAGGATTTGGTGAAGGACAAAAGGAGAGTCTATCTGAATGTTTTCTTTAAGTGGCACTAAAATCCAGACTAGAAGGGCATGTGATCACAGCATACTTCTTGGCTTTGTAGGAAATAATAAGGTAGCCATATTAAGGTTAAAAGTATTTACTGGCTTTCAAGTTTTGAAACAGCCTGTAAATAAGGTATGCAAGATTTAATGAGAACATAAACGCTACTAAAATCCTTGACAATGTGAAGTGAAAATTTCCTGGGAGGGAGGAGGGGAAGTGAGAACCAGAGCATTAAGTGGGGACTCAAGAGACCCCTCCATAGGGGACCGAACATATGGGGATTTAAAGGTGATATTTGAAGTCATAAAGGTAACTAAGATCAGGGCTATACTTCCATCAGTGGAAGGGAGGAAAAGGAAGCAGATGTTGTAAAGGAACTAAACCCTCATACACCATAGCAGGAAATGAGCAGATGAGACATCCAGCTAATAAATGAAGAGGCAGATAGAGATGGAAAGTATTCAGAAACACGGAGATAAGACCGTAAGACCTGAATGAAACTGGGAATTGCTCAATGTGCTCACCTTGGAGGAGTAATCCTGAGGGTAGGGAGGAATACAGCTGCATTTCTTCACAAACCCTCTCACTGTAATGATTTTTAACTACATGCCTGCATTACATCAACAAAGGTTTCTAGAAAATCAGTGTCAACACTTTTGGCCTGCATCTTGTAGGACAATAGCTAATTCTTTGGGGCCAGGCATGGCTCTAGACCCTCATATTTCTTTTCCATCCTCCCAATAACCTTATAAAGTCAGTCTCCTAGATCCAATTTTTCCCAGTGCAAACCCTGAGCCAAGGCTTCAAGTGCCAGTGATTTATTAAGAAGGGCTTCCAGAAGAAACTAGGGTGGGAGTAAAGAACAACAGGATAGAGAAGGGCAAGAAGCAAAGGGTGGTGAGATTTTAGGTGAACTCCCCACCCCTCCCCTATCTCATCCTCTCCCCAGGGGCTCTGAAGCATGAACTGCACTCAGAGCCTGTCCTGTCTTGAAGCTCATCTTCTCCTCTTCCTGCACCAGGAAGTCATTGGCTCCAGGTGATCTGTGGCATAAACTCCTGGAGCTTCTTATTCTTGAATGGGGGGAAGTGACTCCAGTGCCCCAGAATCAAAGAACTTCCTAAGAACTACCATACAGTATCTGATAATTACCACCAGAGGTCATGATACTGTGTAGCAGGCCCAGAAAGGTACTCAGAAATGCCTTCAAAGTGACAGGATATGAATTTGCAGGAACTCATCTATAATGGTTTGGTCACAACACAACCATATCAGATCCCCTTGACTATTTCTCTATGTAGACAAGGATATATCTATTTATATCTATAAATACACCATCACATACATATCTGTATAATATCCACCTATATCTGCATTTACACCACTATATCTATATATAATCCCATACCTACAGACATAATGTATGTCATCTGTATATCTATCTATATTTATATCTATATATACACCAAGCCAAGTTAAAGAGACAGGTGGTCTCCAGCCTCTAATACTTTGGTCAATTAATTACTAAACAGAATGCTGGTGATAGAGGATTGAACAAAACAGAAAAGCGTGTTGCTATTATATTGCTTAGAGATCATTTCCACTGAAGGCCCTGAACTGATGAAAGTTTTAACATAGCAATAGGAAGTAACTAGCCATCAGACAGAGGCTAGTTATCACCAGAAGCACAGAAAGAGACACTTTACAGAAATCAGTTTTGGGCTTGGGATGGTGTTCTGAGACCATGACCTACCTGGCCCAGAGGGGCAGATATACCTCCTTGTGCAAATATTCATGGCCATATTATCTTTGAATAATCGACATGCTTAATTTCATATTCATGGTCATCTGCAAATCTTCTGCCAAGATTAGAATTTTCATGGTTTTGTCCTTCTATAAGCAGAGAAATTGTTCACCAAAGGACAATCATATCAGGTCCACTTAACAATTATATTTCTTTTTGTAAATTAAAAAAGACATTCTCGTTTTATAAACCTGTCTTTTTGGGTGTGAGTGAGTATAGTAATATTTGGATCCATTCTGCAACACTAATTAGATAGAACTCCTTGAGCTCCCTGGGCTGGATGGAACCAATTTCACCCTGTGCTCCTTCAGCGACACCAACTGTGACTTAAACCTCCTTTTGAAAAGTCCACAACAAGCAAATAATCCAAAAATTTGTATGGAATCAGAAGAGACCCTGAATCGCTAAGGAAATGTTGAAAAACAAAAATAAAACTGGGGGCATCACGTTACCTGATTTCAAGCTTTACTACGAAGCTGTGATCACCAAGACAGCATGGTACTGGCATAAAAACAGACACATAGACCAGTGGAACAGAGTTGAGAGCCTAGATATGGACCCTCAACTCTATGGCCAAATAATCTTCGACAAAAGAGGAAAAAATATACAGTGGATGAAAGACAGTCTCTTCAATAAATGGTGCTGGGAAAACTGGACAGCTATATGTAGAAGAATGAAACTCGACCATTCTCTTACACTGTACACAAAAATAAACTCAAAATGGTAAAAGACCTCAACGTGAGACAGGAATCCATCAGAATCCTAGAGGAGAATATAGGCAGTAACCTCTTCGATATCAGCCCCAGCAACTTCTTTCAAGATATGTCTCCAAAGGCAAAGGAAACAAAAGCGAAAATGAACTTTTGGGACTTCAACAAAATCAAAAGCTTCTGCACAGCAAAGGAAACAGTCAACAAAACAAAGAGGCAACCCACGGAATGGGAGAAGATATTTGCAAATGACAGTACAGACAAAAGGTTGTTATCCAGGATCTATAAAGAACTCCTCAAACTCAACACACACAAAACAGACAATCATATCAAAAAATGGGCAGAAGATATGAACAGATACTTCTCCAATGAAGACATACAAATGGCTATCAGATACATGAAAAAATGTTCATCATCACTAGCCATCAGGGAGATTCAAATTAAAACCACATTGAGATACCACCTTACACCACTTAGAATGGCCAAAATTAGCAAGACAGGAAACAACATGTGTTGGAGGGGATGTGGAGAAAGGGGAACCCTTTTACGCTGTTGGTGGGAATGCAAGTTGGTGCAGTCGCTTTGGAAAACAGTGTGGAGATTCCTCAAGAAATTAAAAATTGAGCTTCCCTATGACCCTGCAATTGCACTCCTGGGTATTTACCCCAAAGATACAGATGTAGTGAAAAGAAGGGCCATCTGTACCCCAATGTTTATAGCAGCAATGGCCACGGTCGCCAAACTGTGGAAAGAACCAAGATGCCCCTCAACGGACAAATGGATAAGGAAGATGTGGTCCATATACACTATGGAGTATTATACCTCCATCAGAAAGGATGAATACCCAACTTTTGTAGCAACATGGACGGGACTGGAAGAGATTATGCTGAGTGAAATAAGTCTAGCAGAGAGAGTCAATTACCATATCGTTTCACTTATTTGTGGAGCATAACAAATAGCATGGAGGACAAGGAGAGTTAGAGAGGAGAAGGGAGTTGAGGGAAATTGGAAGGGGAGGTGAACTATGAGAGACTATGGACTCTGATAAACAATCTGAGGGTTTTGAAGGGGCGGGGGTGGGAGGTTGGGGGAACCAGGTGGTGGGTATTGGAGAGGGCATGGATTGCGTGGAGCACTGGGTGTGGTGCAAAAACAATGAATTTATTTTACACTGAAAATAAATTTTAAAAAATTAAAAAATAATTAAGAAAAAAAAAAGTCCACAATAGACATTCTTTCCTCAGGTGAGACACATTCCCAAACATCATTCCACAGGATCTCATGAAAAAACAGCATTCTGTGGTCAAATAATTTGAGAGGTACTGTATATTGTATTCTATGTTTGGAAACCCACAGTGAGCATTAGAATATCAATAACTTAGAATTTTGGCATTAAAGAAACCTGATTAGCATTTTTCATCCAACACTCACCAAACTCACTTGACCTTAGAACACCATCATCTTGCTTTTTCTGACTCAAACTTATGCATGCATATATGTAGAACTAATACTGTGAATGGTCCACTTAGGAGTAATCTAAAGATGTTTCTGTCTGTTGTAGTCAAATATGACCATTCAATAAAGAAATTATATACCTATATGTGAACAAGAAATGTACATTATACAATGTATATATATATACAATGTACATATATACAATATAGACACATAATGTGCAAATATAATATATATATGGTGTATATAATGTACATATACATATTATGCATATATGCAATACATATACATATGTATATGATGTATTTTAATATACTTTTTATATATACAATTTACATATACATACAATGCACTTATATACAATGTATATGTCCATACATAATTGCATATATAACTATATATACATGAATTACATATATATATATCAGTGTCTCTGGAGGAAATAATAAATTATTTTCAATATAAAATAAGTTTAATAAAATTGTTTTCTTTTGGGGGTATAATTGAATGTATTAGTTTTAGGTGTATGGCATTTTGATTGTTATATTTATATATTGCAAAATAATGACCAGAAAAACTTTAGTTAACAACCTTCATCACACAGAGTTACAATTGTTTTATCCTTGCAAGATGAGAACTTGTAAGAATTTCTGTCTCAGGAATTTTCAAATATAAGATCTAGTATTGTCAACTATATTCACTATGCTGTACGTTACATCTCCAGAACTTACATATCTTCTAACTGGAAGTTGGTACTTTTTGAGCACCTTGACCCATTTCATCCACTCCAAATCCCACTTCTCTGTGGCAACCACCTATCTGGTCTCTGAATCTATGAAGGGGTTTTTTTTGTTTTTTTTTTTTTTAAAGATTCCACATATAAGTGAAATCATGCAGTATTTGTCTTTCTGTCTGGCTTAGGATATATGGATATCCTGAGGATAATGCCCTCAGGATCCATCCAGGTTGTTGTAAACAGCAGGATTTCCTTTTCTCTCATGTCTGAAGAATCTTCCATGGTACACATATGTACCACATTTTCTTTATCCTTTATCTGTCAGTGGACACTCTAATAAGGCTGCCGGGATTAATCTGTAATCAGATTTATGCAGTGTGGTGAAACCTAGTTAGTTCATGCTGAAGAGAAGCTGTAAGTGAGTGTGGTAAATGTCTTTGATTGATTAAAAATGTAAATAGGTGTTAAGAGGGGTTTATGCATATGGATTTCTTAACCAATGCAATTTTCTTGAAGGCAAAGAAAGCCTTTCAGGTAGTTAGACAAAAATATAAAGTAGAAAAGAGAAAGACATACAAAAAAAGTTCTTGAAAGGTGCAGAGGGAAACCAGAGCTGGAAATCTCTCTGACTAGCTAGGACAACCTGGGAACTAGCCAGACTCTCCCCAGCACTGGAAAAGCATCACTGTGAGCTGTTGAGGAACGTGGGATGGATATTGTGCTCTTCAAATAAGCATACAACATGAGTAGAGGACGAAAATGCAGTTCTATCAATACTAAACCTTTTTTAAAAATAAGATCTTCCTTTCAAAAAAGATTTAAATAACCCCCTCCTGCTTTTTCCTGCTTTTTCCCATCAGATTTTTAAGTCTTCTTCGGGTGTTAATAGCATATCAAATGAGAACGCCTAGGATTTGAATGTGCATTTTGACTAAATTCCTGTGGATAGATTCTACATGTTCCTTGATTTTGCTTGATTGATTTTTCCATAACCTGCAGGGAGTCATAGACTATCTATGGCAACATTCACTCTTGACTTGAAATCTATTTGTTCAGCAGATGAGACCAAATTTATTCATCAGCAAATCCTAACCCTTCCATAATAACTGGTTTCCTTCTCTTCTGGAAGTCAGCAGAGACTCAGTAAAGAGTACGGTTGAAAGCAATGAGACCCCTAACGGGTGATGGTTCTCTAGGCTCTGCTCATTCTCCAACACAGGAATAATCAGGATGGGTTTTTGTTTTGTTCTGAAAGATTTGAGGGTCCGAGAACATCACTGATTATGACACTCCACCTTCTTAAATGCCATGTGAGTTAAATGACAGAAAATGCATTTGGGTAGAATAAGAAGCAGCTCAAAGAAGCGCTCGCGTAACATTCGATCCCATTATTTTCCCCCCATAAATGTGAGAAACAGTTATTAACTTCCTTGGTGACCTCTTCTCAAAAGGCCAATCCACCTTTTAAGTGGAGGTTAAAAGGTTTAAAATTATAGCTAACATTTATGGAGCGTGGTGTTCCCAGAGAAAATTTCAAATCATTAGCGTAGAAGTGAAGCCGTGTTCACTAAAAAGGGAGCTATGGGTATGGGGGAAGAGAAGGAGTATGTCCATCTGCTATTCCTATGCTAAGAAAATAATAACATAATTCTCTACACTTATCAGACAAAGCAAGATGTACACTGGCCTTCAAAACAGCAGTCTCTCTTTGCTTTTCCCTTCCAATGAACATTTGCAGGAGAAAATATTAGAGGCGATTCAAAGTATATGGTGCCTGGTTTAAACACAGCACTATGTTCACTCAAATTTCTTTTAGGCTATAGTCACATGGGCCAGTGCTTATTTTCATGGTTGATTTAATCCATCCCTCTGCCACTGTGGGGATTATTCCCTACAGTTATTCTCCAGTGAGCTGTCAGTTCAGATTAAAAAAAGTTAAGTGTCAAAGATGCGGTAGCTGATTCCTTTAGAAGGCTCTGGATGCCAGAATGTATAGCAAGAGAGTTCTTTTTAAGAATCGGACTGGGTTCTCCTCTTTTTCACTTCCCCCATAAGGAAGTACTACAAGCCTTCCTTATGGGGACTGAATGGCAAACTCTACGCAGGTGATGCACCGTTGTTCCCATACAACAATGTCAAGGTTACCAATAAGGCTTAATAGTTCTTATCTCATGGGATCTTGCTTATTTCTCGAGAAGAGGAAATAGCATATATTTCCTCTTACTTTACAGATGAAGATGTCTGTAGATGAAGAATCTATAGATGACTCTAGGACCGCGTGTATCCTAGCATTGTTTGGCTCACGCAATAAGTGATAAAACTCTCCTTAAGCTACACCTATTTTTGTATTTTGAAACATAGGAATTAACCATATGTCCTTGCTAGATTTGCAGTTCCATTCCAGATTCATTGAAAAGAAACTTGTTCCAAAATGACTTTAACTGTATGGCAAAAAGTTACTCCTATTACATCACCATATTATTGTAATTCTCATTTGTATTTTCTTTTCCCAACTCTGCAGCAAAAGTCTTTAGTAGAATAATTACTACACCTCAAGGCTAATTTGATGAAGTTGCACTGACATGCAAATTAGCCACCCAATTCACATAGTTTGTTTTAAGCTTTCGTATGTAGTAAGTTAAAAAGAGGAAAACTAGTTTCAACGAAATAATTATATTAATGAAAACCCTACTGGAAGAACAAAGCCATCAAAAGAAGAATTTTTGGAAAATTCATAAAAAGCAAGAGATGCTGGAAAATTAATGCGGTCAGAATGTAACATGGTTTCACCTATGCTGGCACCCGTGTTTTCGCAGTAAATTTTGTGGATTTCTGCCAGTCTGGTTGATCTTGCTCATGAGAAGTAAAGTAACATTATTTTTACTTTGTTAATGCAGTATGGACGCAAAAGGCAAACACAAACGTGATCATTGAGGATAGATCAGGTTATACTGTGGTAATAAACTGCCCTAACATCCCAGTGGATTAGCTCAACAAAGTTTATTTCTTTTCATGTCATCATCAGTTGGCAGGGGGTCTTAGCTCGTTGCAGTCACTTCCGTGTCCAAGCTGATGGAGCTCTCACTATCTTGAACGCGGCCAAGATGATGCCAGAAGGAATGACAGGTTTTGAGGGGTGGGGATTTAACCCTCTGGTTTAGAAGTCATGTCATCACTTTCTACAGCAGCTCATTGGCCATTAACAACACGTGGCAGTGCTAAATAAAACACCAGACTAGGAGGTGTCATCTCATCAACTCCCAGGGAGGAGGAAAGCCAGACAAATTTGGGGGAGGTAGTTAATGACCTGCATGAGGGCATCACTCTGCCTCTCAGATAGTATCTGTATTTATTACTCTCTTTCCATGTTTGTTTTCCTAAATTTAACCTCATTATTGTCTGGATCATTGAAAGAGCCTAATTACCTGGCCTCTAATGGCTTACCTTCTCTGCTCTCTTGTCTCACTCATTAATTCGACAAATGTTATCAAGTCATGAGTTGAGTGCCCATCTGCCACCAGAATTATCTTCCTAAAACACTGCTAATGGAAGGAAAAAAAAAAAGACTGCATGATAGTTTCCATGATCCGGAGAATGGAACCAGAGTGCTCTATCCATATTCAAGAATGACTGTCTTTGCTCCAGCCCTCCTTCCCAGACTCATTTTAATCCCACCTGAGAACTCTCAATGTCCAAATCAGAGGGAGAAGGTGGTGGTACAGAACTCAGCACAACTTATGGAAATGGGGCTTTAAAAAAGTTTGAATTGGTTAACAAGATTAAAGAAGCAGGAGAGCCTGCAAAAATATGCACTGCTCATTTTTCTAAAAAAATAAAAATATTTTTTTCTAAAAAAATAAAAATAAAAATCCAGAAGATCTTGCAGCAAATTCTGGAGCTGAGTAACTCTGTACTGCTAGCCAGGGCTGGTCCCCACTGTAGCCAGAATGAACTGCTCTTCTCCCCATGCCTGTAAGGAGACAATCATGGGGAGCCTCGCATTATGATGAATAACGTGTATCCTGTTGCTTCTTTTGCCAAATATCTTCCTACAGAAAGTAACCATTTCAGTCAAGTCTGTTTTTCCTTCTTAATCTTCCTCCTTCCTCTCAGCAACTTGCATATAATAGATGCTCACTAAATAATTGAGAAATGATAATTGTGGGGAATGTAACCTGATTTACCACTTGTTCACTTTATCTTGTTCCTTTTTTTTTTTTAAATTTTATTCATTTATTTGACAGACAGAGATCACAAGTAGGCAGAGAGGCAGGCAGAGAGGGAGAGAGTGAGAGAGGGAAGCAGGCTTCCTGCGGAGCAGGGAGCCCGATGCGGGGCTCGATCCCAGGACCCTGAGATCATGACCCGAGCCGAAGGCAGCAGCCCAAACCACTGAGCCACCCAGGCGCCCCCCCTTTTTTTAAAAAGATTTTATTTATTTACTTGAGAGAGAGAGAGAGAGAGAGCACAGGTGGGGGAGGGGTAGAGGGAGAGGGAGAAGCAGACTCCCCCCTGGGGAGGTAGTCCGACACAGGACCCTGGGATCATGACCTGAGCCAAAGACAGACGCTCAACTTTCTGAGCCACCCAGGCGCCCCCGTCTTGTTATTTTTACCTTGTGTCATGTGCTTGCTCTGGCTTGGCTCACAAGAGAAGAGATGCTGTGGGAGAATTCTTGAGGTTAAAGAGATTCATTGCTGAGGTTTCTAAAAGACTAGGATCTACAATCAACTTTGTGGAGGGGTATGGATTCCTGTGTTCCTTTTTGGTGACCATACAGGCAAAGGTAGACATATGCATCTGGAGCCTGGACCAAGACCTAAAAATTCTGTGGAATAATTTTATGAACTAGGATGTTCATAAAGGAAGTGAATGAGCATTTAGGGATTCCAGATTTGAAGGTGTGCTACAGAAATTCAACATGAAGTATGCATATAAAATGTGGTCAAAGAGGAAAGGACAAGCTTAGAATGCTCTTTGAAAGGTTATCTGGAAAAACAGCCAAGAGCTTCAGGTGGGTCTGCCACAGACAGAGGAAATCGTAATCTTAGAAGTGCAAAAAATGTCATCAGAACCCAGGACTGATCCAAATTCCCCCTAATCTGAGAAGAAACATCATAGAGCATATGGATTAGAGAGTTTGAGTTGAAGGTCAGGTTTTTAGTACATCCCTGCCAGCAGGATTTGTGAGTCAGCCAGGCATAACAAGGGCTTTGGCTGGTTAAGTAGGGAGTGAGTAGTAAAAGGGCAGGGACAGATGTAGTAGATGTGGAGGCCCCATGGGTCAGTAGCTGTCTCCTCTCTCCATGCCCACACTCTACTCCTCACCATCAGCAAATGCATGCTCTGTTCATCAGGGAAACTGGGCAAAAGTGTGGGATGGATGATTGTAAAGTCACTAACAGTGTTGGTAAAGCAACACTTACAGATCCTTTCTACTTATAATGAATTAAGACATTAAATACAAATCTTGAACATGTTGTAGATTAACTGTTTAGAGGAAGATGAGAATTTGAATTTTATGGCAACACTAGCATCTCATAAATATAAGTAATTCTCATTGTTGCTTGCCTAGACCAATGTAATGATCTTCTGTTTTCTCTTCCATTACGTGTGTGTGTGTGTGTGTGTGTGTGTGTGTGTGTATACATATATGCTTCATAACGATGGTTTATATATTATAAGTGCTCCTTTTCTTTTTCTTTTACTTTTTTTTTTTAGATTGATTGATTGATTGATTGATTGACTGATTTGACAGAGAGCATGCACAAGCAGGGAGAGCAGAAGGCAGAGGGAGGGGGAAAAGCAGGCTCCTTCACTGATCAGAGAGCCCAATGAGGGACTCCATCCCAGGACCCTGGGATCATGACCTGAGCCCCAAACAGATGTTTAACCCACTGAGCCACCCAGTTTCTTTTTAAACTGAAGCATAATTGACCCACAATGTTACATTAGTTTCAGGTGTATAACATAGTGATTGAACAACTCTATATACTTTATACTATGCTTATCACAAGAGTAGCTACCATCTACAAAATGTATATAATAAAAAATACATTTTGAAAGTACAGTTCCCCCTTTCCTTTTCTCCCTCTGCTTTCTTCCTTCTTTCTCCCATTTTCCTCTCTTCCTTCCTTTTGCCCTATCTTCCCTCTTGACTCTAACAAGTTATTAAGCATCTACCATTGCGAGGGAAGTATTAACATGAATTAGACTCTGATTTCCCACAGTTCATTCACAACCCACCCAGGGGGGAAAGACAGGCAGATGGCCAATCATAACACAATGTGATAGTTTAATACTTCTTGTTTAACCGTATTCCCCTCTTGCCTTATTCTCCAAGATGAGTATAAGTCTTCAGCCTTCACATTAAAACTGCCCACAGCTTAGCCTCAGCCCCCTTTTCTGGAGTTTGTTCCCCTGATTCTCCTACATGAGACCTCCAGTCTGACTGAATGGCTTGAGTGTACAGTAGGTGCATCTCAATGCTGTCCTGGTTGTGGGATGTATACATATCCTCCATAGCTCTCACGCAGACTGTGTTATATTACAGCGTCGTTGTCTTGTTGAGACCATGTTGAGACTCCGAGGCTGTGTTGAGCCTGAATCATGAACCCTCTTGAGAATCTGTTAAAAATACGTACCTGTGCTTGATAGACGTGTTCATATTTGAAAATTTAACGTAACTTTTCAGGAGATTTCAGATGCCTGTGAAGCCCACCCATAGATGGTTACCCAAGGTAAGAACTTCTGGGATAAGGCTACAGGTGAGGGTGAAGGGCACTGGCTTTCTCTGAAACATGGGGCCCCCAATGGTGTCCACTGATGTGGAGAGGTGGGTCTTCATGCCGAGACTCAGAGTGCGGAAGGTGGGCTGCAGGTGGCAGAGGGAATTCCAGCCCCTTTGATGGTTTTATTCTCTTGGGTCCGGTCTCGACAGTCCTTGCTTATGCTCTGGACCTCCCAGGTGGGAAGAGTTAAAGGTCTCTCTGCCACATGGAGATTCATTCTGAGTGAGCTCAAAGACTATCTGATGGCAACTTACTCTTTGAGCTTTTAGTAAAGGCATGATAAAATATTCCAGTGCAGTCTCGTTCTGTTAGAGGGGTTAACATGATCCTATAATGGCAGATATCAGACACCACAGAACATTCCTGGACCAAGGGGCTGATTTTTTAAAGAGGCTGTCTGCGAATGAGGTGGGCGTCTCGTAACTCTTCATCTACATCATAAAGGAAAATACTTTTAAATAGTACATTTGGAAAGAGTTATTGGTGTTCTGTGAGTAGAGAGTAGGGACTCTGTATCTTTCACTTCATGTCAAGAAAGAGGGGTTTCACACAATGACACAGAGGGCTTATTTGTTTCTTGGCACTGGGGAGACACACTGGACTTGTGTAGGGCTTTAGCTCGGACAATGCAAAAGGTGGAAGACAGGCTGACTGGCTGCTCTGATGGGCAAACAAAGGAAAGATGGCGGGTCTAGTGGCTGGCACCTCAGGTTTGTGTGAGGATTTCCTAGGGGCCAGGTGTGGGCCAGGTGCCTGAGGGAGTGCTGGTGTGGACCATCTTAGAGCCCATCTGAGAGAGTTCTGAGGAGGGTGAACAGGTCTCAGCAGGGAGCATTTAGAGGTAGGGTATTACCCACATTGAAGGATCTACAGTCCAAAGGCCAGGACTGGGAGGTGGACTGGAGGTTTTCTCAAATCCACGAAACCACTCCTCAGAGAAAGAAGAGTCCCCTATTAATATTTCCAAGTCCAGTGAGCGTGAAGCTGGATGGCAGACTGCCAGTCAAGTCGGGTGTCCCTGCCCTCCTCACCTCTGTAGGGGTCAGAACCTGTCGGTGGTCAGGGGTAAAGGAGCTGGAACCTGAGGTGGGGAACAGCTGGGATGTTGACTGTTACTGCATCTGGACATTGTTCTTATTAAAGTGAAGTGGTGTTGGGGCACCTGAATGGCTTAGTTGGTGAAGTGTCTGTGTCTTGGTTCTGGCCCAGGCCGTGATCTCAAGGTTCTGGGATCAAGTTTCACACTGGGTTCCCTGCTCAGTGGGGAGTCTGCTTCCCTCTCCCTTTGCTCCTCCCCTCTGCATGCATGTTCTCTCTCGCACTCGCTCTCTCAGTAAATAAAGAAATAAATCAAGGTAGTGTTTCTATTACTCAGGAGGGGCCAAAGAAGCCGTGGGACCTCTGTGAATTGTCATCTGGAGGCAGGGGAAGAACCAGCCTTAGTCCATGAATTTGAAGTGAGAGCAGGGGTCACCATGACATTGAGCAAGTCCTGCTTGTTCAGCCTGTGGTTACACTAATGTTAGAGGATCGGATCCTCGGTTTGTTTTTTCCTGAGAGGGAAGATAGGGTCATTTGCAGTACAGACTTGGTAACTGCTGGTTTGAGTGCTCAGTACTTTTTCTGTGCTTTTTCTCCCTAGTGTGGCCCTTGTGAGGCCAAGACCTTTGTTGGGGAGAAAGGGTAAGTGTCCTTTCCTTTGGAAACATGCATTCAGCATTGGGCACATATTTATTGACTGTACTATTAAGGAAGCTGTCAATTTTGGGGATGTGGAGGGATCACCTAGGATGCTTATAAAAATGCTTATTCCAGGCTCCACGGATTTTGATTAGGTAGACCTCCAGTGGGCTGAGGAACTAACTACTTTTCACCAAGCTGCTTCTGATACATGAAGGAAGTTGTTCATCCTCGAGTAGCACTGGCCTTCAAGGGGTTCTAGGCACTGTGCTGGGTGCCTGGGAACGCCCAGATAACCAAGGATATTTCTTACCCTCCAAAATCTAACAGACTGGGGGCACCTGGGTGGCTCAGTGGGTTAAGCACCTGCCTTCAACTAGGGTCCTGATCCTGGCGCCCTAGGATCGAACCCCGAGTGGGGCTCCTGGCTCAGCAGGAGGTCTGCATCTCCCTCTGCCCCTCTTACTGCTGATGTGCTCTGTTTCTCTCTCTTAAATAAATAAATAGATAAATAAATATCTTTAAAGGAGAAAAGCCTAACAGATTGGCGGCATATGTACATAGCCTGTAAGTTATTGACATACATGAGTATGTATTTCTTTTGGAGGCATTTACAAACCCCTGGACAGCAGTAGGATTAGTGTGGGGAAAAGAGAGAGAAAACCCAGTGCAAGTGGCAAGAAAGAAGGGTGTTTCTGCTGGTGTGAAGATCAGGTTGACAAGGGAGGGAAATAGAACGCAAAGTCTTTAAGAGGCCAACTGCAACAAAAGGGTGACTTCTAATTTGATGATTCCTCTGCCAGGATTCTGCCAAATGTATGAAAATCAGAGCTGGCAAGGTCCTTGGAACTCATTGCACCCAACCTCACCCTTGAGAAATAAGGAAAATGAGACCCAGAGACTTCATATGACTGGCCCAAGTGCACACAGAGGAAAAGGTAGGCTTGTATATCTGTAAACTTTGGATATATTTTGAACCAATAACCGCTTATACTCAAGGTTGACTTTTATTGGCTTAGAATTCTAGGGGCAGTTCAAGTCCAATGGGTAATAACCCGGCAAACACATGGTTGAATGAGTGAACTAATTAGAAGGGCCTCCAAAAGTGTCTTCTTAAAGAACTATTTCATCGCAGATAACACAAGTAAGTGAAAAAAAATCCCCATAGTAATTTATTATCGCTTAGCTTTTGACCATAAATTATTAAACTTGAAAAATATCATTGGCACAGAAACTGAATTGTGTATACATCTTCATTTGTTTAGGCAACAGATATTTTCCGAAGGCCTCCTGAGGCCCTGGGGCCTCTCCCAAGCAATCTGGCATGTGAAAGAAGGCGGTGCGCACGTTAGAAGGGACTGCAGCTCTCTCTGGGCGTCTGCTGCCTTTCATAAACCATCAGTGAGGGCCAGCCCTGTGGGCAGCGTATTTCTAGTTCAGCTGGGAATCATTTTATCTGCGAGTGAATTAGGTGGTCCTCTGGGAAATAGAGCCCCTCCCACACATTCAAGGCCAGGTAAAGAATTTCAGTGATACCTATTCCCTTTTGGCCTATAGGATGGCTTTCTGCAGAGGGAGAAGAATTGAAGAAAGAGAAAGTGCTGCTCTGGAATAGAGTGAATTGCTTATCTTTGCAGGAAGGGGAGCCCCTGATGCTTTCTTCTCTCAGACTGAGACAACGTCACATCACCAGGAAGCTCCTGTCATCTTGGGCAGTGGTTGCACGGGACCTCTCTAGTTTTGCCCCTTGCTTTTCAAGTGAAGATATATAACCAGAGATTGGATATTCGAAAAGACTCAAACCCACAGTAGTAAAACTTTTTTCCCTTTTTAAAATTATTAGGCAGTTAATACAATAAATTTCTTTCCTGGAATTCAGAATAGCCACAACGTCTCATCTTCCTCCTGCCGCAGCAATGTGGAGCCAGAGGAGAGAGGAACCTCCTGTCTTGTCTTAGAAACTCCTACTTCAAAAATATGCGGATGCAAAATTAGAAAGATGATTAAGAAAATGAGTCTTTCAGAAGATACGGTACCTAGAGCACCGTGTGCTAGACCAACTGAGGTGTTCCCAAGTCATACAGAGCTGGACACAAAAAACTTCTCAGATGTAGGAACTGCTGGTGATGGCCCCCCCAACCCCCGCCAGCCCTCCAGCCTTGATTTGCCTGCACCTTCCTGACACACAACCACTGGGCTCTGACCAGGAGCTCAAAGGGGCCTCGGGGTTCTTAGGTCTTTCTCAGCCTCATTACAGGAGATCCGAACACTTTGCTGCCAAACCTTTTCATTTGAGTCTCTGGATCTGGCTGGGATGAATGTCAAAAGCAGCTCTGCACAAGATCACAATCGCTTTGTTAGCGTTCTAGTTAAAATGGAAATAAAAAACCATGTCCTTTTTAGTGTTCAGGGGGTGCTTGGCAATGACATAAATTCAAACCCATTGACTGAGGGATCTGAATAGTACCATGTGAGCATTTAGAATAGGAACGCTGAAAAGACCTCAAGTTGAATATTGAAGCCTGTCAATAGGAGGGGGAGGCATAAACCTTCTGAGATTTCTACTATCGTCATTACTACTGTTGTTAGTGTTGTTACTATTATCGCTTTTTCTACTCTCATTGCTGTTACTCTCATTGTTACCGATATTACTATTAAATAGAACTTGAATTCAAGGAGGACTTCAGTCTGCTCTCCACCAACATCTCCCACCTGAACTGGCAGGATTTCCCCATAGGACAAGTATAGCAAAAGGATAGGGTAATTAATTTTGGGCAAATGGTTTACTGAGTCTTAGGTCTTGGGAAAATTAGGGACTCCACATGGATATTATGAACACAAATGATATAACCCATGTAGAGCCCCTAGCTCAGAGCCATCCATAAAGTAGGAACATTGAAAGTGTTTGTTCTTTCCTCCTTTCTCCCTAATCTACCACTGTTTCTGCTGCTGGAGACTCCAGCTGCTGGACTGAAGTAGGAGGTCTGTGAGATAAGCCGGGAGCGGGGTATGGCTCTGGAGGGGAGACAGGTGGAAAAGGGAAGGTAGACCCCAGAAGAGCAGAGCCGCACTGTTGCAGAAGCTACGATAAGAGGCCATTGGTACAGAAAGACTGCCTGCCAGAAACATAGAGGAGAATGGAAATTGTCCCTAAACTAGTGGACTTAATCTTTCTAACAGTGCAGAGTTATCAATCTGAAAACACCAAGTAATAAGCCAAAAAGTTTTCTGATGATTCACTTTTTACATGCAGCATTCCATCTCCTATGGTTCTTACAAAAACCCCTTGTGGTTAACTGGCACAAGTCAAGCCAGCAGAATCCTTCTTGCTGTGACTCCAGAGTCCTTATGCTTCCCTGGAAAAATCAGCATTGTACATTGCTAAGAAAACATTTACAAAAGAAAGGTTCTCTCAGATGGTTGACAGAATTAGAACAGCCAGGGAGCTTCCTTCAAAAGTCCTAACCTATACATAGCTGGCCTCCCCCCTCCCCCAGCAATGAACTGGAAACACAAACCTTTCTTTCTATGGCTGTAAAAGCAGGATACTAAAATAGGCAGTACCATAAATCTCAGTCACAGAAATGCTGTGAAACACAGTGAAATGTTGTACGTAAGACCACAGAAGTCTGGATTTTTGTTGTCTTTTAATTTTGATCACCTGAAGCTTCATCCAAACCAGCTCTATGAAGGTTATCGCTGTCATGGTTCCATGGCCAAGAGATTTTTGAAAAGTTACCTCCTTAAAGGCATCACTGAAACTTAAGGAGGTGGACTTCTGAAGAGCTATTGGGAATAATTCTTTCCTTTCTTTCTTTTTTTCCCCCAGAGCCTTATATCTCTTATATCTTATATCTTTGCTACAGTTGAGTTCAAGTATCCCATAAAATAAAAGTATGATTAATTTAGCTCCCAACTTTCCAGTACAAACAAGTTGTTGTTGTTGTTTAATATAGCAACACGAGTTCAAAATTTTTACTGTTGCAATGAACATGAAGGCTGTATTCTGTCAGTTGGACTCAGAAACAGCATTAGCCACACAGTATGATTATTAGAAAAATGAACACAACAAAACTGAAATGCAGACAAACAGAAACATTCATTCCATGCTCTTCCTTCTGATACCCAGCATGAATGTGCCTCTCACCGAAATGCCTGGTACTAGCTCAACTGTGTTTAGCACCTTCTTATAAGTCTTTTATCTTCACTGCCAGGAAATGTAGGATCTTGCTTCAGCCAGGGCCCACGTCTAGCTTGGAGGAATTGCCTAGAGGTCATATTAATGTAGTTAGAATTTTCAAAATATATTGGAGGTGTCCTGCTTACTCCATTACAGGAGATGGATTTCTCCAGTTGGAATTACTGATGAATTGTAAATCTTTTCAGGAAAGACCAGGCAACCAGCTGTCCACTGGAAGTGCTGCAATTCAATGGGCAGTCCGTAGGAACAGGTGAAGCAACCGGCCACCTGCAGTCAGGAGTATAGTTCCAGTCCCCAGATGTCAACATCTGCAAAGCACCATTACTACAATGGAACCACATGTGCATCACAGAATCTCAGAGCAGGAGGAGACCGTGGGGGCTCTCTCTAAAGGAACTGGACTGAACTCCTCTACATGGTGAGAATTTCTTGCCTAGGGTCCCTTTCAGGAAACATCCAACCTCTGTTTTAACAGTCTTCCTTGGCAGGGAGGCCAATTCTATTATCAGCTCTGACTGCAAGATGATTGTCTTGGAAAACTGAAAAGCTACCTCTCTGTAAATGTCCAAACTATTTTCACAACAATCCAAAAGAAGCAGTACAAGACTTCTTGGATGTTCTTTCTAATTCATTTAGGTTCAATTAACACAAAGGCTCAGTATTCAGGGGGTCCTAACAAGACGTGGGTTTCAGACTCCTCAGACTCATCAACTTCTGGGTTCACTCTGGTTTCAAAATTGTCAGGAGATTGATGGGAAGGGATGGAGTTTCAGTCCAGGGGATTTATTCCTTTATTTGGTAAATATTTGTATGCCTACTATGCTTCAGGACTGTTAAAGGAATAAAGAGATAGATAGAAATTTGTGTCCTTAGGGAACTTTGTTCTAGTAGGGGAAAAGAGATAGGAAAGTCTGTGAGGTGGTGATAATAGCTGAGGAGAAAAATCAAGCAGAGAGGAGAAAAAGAGGGTATCTGTGGGTACTGAAATTTTAGATAGGATAACAAGGGGGGCACAAGACAGGTGAGAGAATAAGACATTCCAACATGGAGTGAAAACCCTCTAGGAAGAGGACACAGTGCAAGGCCGGTGGTGTGGCTGATGCGTTTAGGGATCAGCCAGGAAGTGAGTGAGTCTGGAGTACAAGGGGCAAGAAGGAAGGGAGTGGGGAATGGAGTTAGAAACATTAGAGTAAACAGGAGGTGTGGGATCTCGTAAGCCATTGTAAGAACTTTGGTTTTTACTATGAGCCAGGTGGGTCTCTATCCATCTCCTTGCTGAGTTGGTATTCAGTAGAGCCATGTTCCTTGGGTTCTTACACAGTAGTGATTTTATTGCTGGGGGATTGCTTGGCTTGGGATAAAATGTTTAGGCCATTTTTCTCTCAAAGGTTTATTGACTTGACCCCATCATCTTTTGAAATATTAGAAGTTGGAGACCAACTTACTAGATAAGTTCCTTTTGATGCTTATGTGTTTGAATAATTAACCTTTAAGTTCAGTAATAGTATCGAAAATATGTCTTATAGCAAATATTCTGCATTAATTCACTCCCCCCAAATGTATTTTTCATGCTGATTCAGTCCTTCATTCATGTCCAGATATTTTTTCTATTACATCTTTCATTTTCTTTGGAAAATCAATTATATTATGTTGGATCATCATTGTCTATTCTCCATATCTTTTTTCCCTTCTGGTCGATTTAATCTATGACTCTTTTATTTTCACCACATAAAGGTACACTGTATTCTGTTTTCTAGCTATGTATATTCTGTTCATTGATGTTTCTGATAATTCATGTTGTATTTTGCTAGCTCCTCTATTCTTTCTTTATAAATTTTGTTCAATGTTACCACCAGCTCTTTGTAGTCTGTTCATTGATGACTCTGGTTTATTCATCTATTTTTAAATGGTATTATTCTGATTCGTTTTGTGTTTTGGTAGCTCCTAAATTCCTTATAAATCTAATTCAATGTCACCATCACCTCTTTGAAGTCTTGCTTTATTAATTTCATGTTCTTTTTCATTTCCTTTCAAGAGGATTTCTTTCTTTTTAAAAAATTCTTCACTTAGTTTTTGCGCACTGTGCTCCTTTATTTACATCTACCCATATGTATCTATCTTTAAAAAAAAAAGATTTTATTTATTTATTTGAGATAGAGAGAGAGCCTGAGTAGGAGGGCAGTGGGAGAGGAAGAGGTAGGATCCCCACTGAACAGGGAGCCCTATGTGAGGCTCGATCCCAGGAACTTGGGATCATGACCTGAGCTGAAGGCAGCCACTTAACTGACTGAGCCACCCAGGTACCCCTATGTATCTATCTGCCTTTTCATGTGTTTTTTTCTACCATCATAGCCACTTTCATCTATATTTTTATACTTACACCCACATAACTGCATCATCGAATTGCTTCCATCTTGTTTAGTGCTGTAATGTTCTTCATGGATAACTAATTCATTAGTTCAGCAACATTTATTGGGCTCCTAGCAAGGGCCAGCTGCTATTTTAGGTACTAAAGAAAAATCAGGAATAAAAGCAGACAAAATCTCTGCCCTTGGGGAGCTTACATTCTACTGGAGAGGAACAGAAGGCTACTAACTATAATAAGTAGGTACATTTCATACGTGTGAAAAGGTGGTAAGTGTTACAGAAAAAATCCGAAGCGAGAGAAGGCAACTAGGAGGTTAACCATTAGAAGGTTTTGAGAAGACTGATGTGATTTTATGTATTTTTAAAAATAAGTACCCAAGCTGCTTTTTTACATATATAGTTTGTGCCCCATCTGGCTACTATTTCCTCCTGCTTAGTAGGAATGGGTTCTCTCCTTGACTTTTCAGAAAAGAGCTTCAGCTGAGGGCTTTTCATTGCTTCAGGAATGAGGGGAAAGAGGTCAGTGGGAACCTTGGGCAGACCCTGGGAGATAATCCACTCCCTACTCTGTCTTCCTGAGATCTCATTAAAAACCAGGCACCATGATGGCTCTCTCCAAACAGGGAGGCAGCCTGCTTCTTTGGAGGTATTTCCTTCTGATCGTTCCCTAGTTCAGGTTGAGGTCCCTTCCAAGTGGGTCCACTGCAGGGGTCCATTTCTCTGCTTTCCATCTTCACTTTCTCTTCTCAAGCAGCAGTCTTTGCTCGGCTCTTGAACAGAAGCTGGAAAAGGCACAAGATTGCAGGGGCCCATGGCCGAGGCACGGGCAGGTGGATTTCCTCCTGGTGCCTCTTGACTCCGTGGGTTTTCGCTCTTGTCTTCAATCAGCCAAGTCCATGGTTTCGACTCTGGGTGACGACAGTAGTGCTGCCTTCCTCCTGGCTGGGGGATCAGAACCTCAGCAATCACCTTATTATCGAAGCAAACCTAAGTGGAGACTTGAACTTGAAAATAGAAACAGAACTTGTGTGTGTTACGACTCACTTTAAAGACCTGGGGAACCCTCCACTGGCCTCTGAGGACGCCTCCCAGGATCAAAACCCAGAGCAGATGGCTGAAGTGCGCATAGACATCCGGAAGCTCCTGCAGTTCCTCGCTGGGCAGCAAGTGAACCCCACGCGGGCCGTGTGCAACACTGTTAGCAACAAGCTCGTCCATTTTGATTTGCTCCATGAAGACGTGTCCCTGCAGTACTTCATCCTGGCCTTCTCCTAGCCCACCTCCAGCCACGCGTGTCTGCGCTTTACTCTGCCCCACCATGATATCTAGCTAAAAACTGAGTTCATGGAAGACAGCTGGATAAACATACTTCTTTATGTGGAAAAAAAAGAGAGAGCAGTTTCTCTGCTCTCCGTGAGAAACTGAATACCGTCCTTCAGCATCACAAAGTTGAAACCTACACGTGCCGGTGTTCTCTTCATTTTAAAAGAATCCATCTCCGTTTATGGGGGCCACATTTTCATATTGATAGTTAAGGCAACAGGTGTTTTTCATCAACACTTGAGGATCTGGATTTCTATCTCAAATCTTGTTACAGGAAGGAGGGTTTTTATAAATAAGTCTGTGTTCATGGATGGCAAACTCCTGTGTCTTCCTGAGTCTTCTGAGATGAAAACATAAATAGACATTTGTGTATAAACCAATAAGGACACTCATCCTTTCTGTACCTTCTATGTAAAGCTTTTTTTTTTCTTAAGTGTCATTTTCCTAACGTGTTGAAACTTACTTTAGTTACTTTTCCACCTCGCAGAGTTATTAAAAAAAAAAAAATTAGATCCAGTGCACAGATCTGAAAGGCTTCCCATCCTTTACAAGATTTTTTTTCCTTTTTCTTCTGCCGCTCATTGTGAAACACTCTGAAGGATGGCACGGTGGGCTGTATCCTCTGGACTGCCCTAGATTCAGCGAATTCAGAGTTAAGGCTCCAACAGTAACCTTAACTTTGGCTTCTTGCAAGGTTACAGCAGCCTTTTGTTATGTGATCCCATCATCCCAAAGAGCTGTATTCTCCACGGCTTATCTGCCAGTCCACCTGCAAACCCCTCTTTGAAGCTGATGGGCTCTGGGCACAGAGGGGCCAGACATACTACAGGAGAATTAGGCCCCGTGCATTCAAAGCTACAAAACGACACACATATGTGCATTTCTTATCTGTGAGGAAAGGTTTAAAAGGTCACCATTTAGCTACTTTAGCTACTTGATGGCGCCTTCTGGAGGAGCTATATGGAAAAAAAGAGTGTGAACTCTTCCATTTATGTAAGTCACATTCTGTGTCATGGCTCCAACTCACATATAGTTGGTGGATAAAAGCCTCCATTGTACAGGAAAGGTAACCTTGTAAAAAATGACAAGCGTAGGCTTTCTTGGTGTTTTATGCAATTAAAATGTTAACCTTGACATTATATTAGCCCTTCAGTTTTCTTTAAACGTCCTTCAGTTTGCAAACCAGAGGAAAATTTTTTTCTTCAAGTGTGGCATATCTATAGAGGTAATCTGCCTTTTTACTTGTGTTCTCTTCACCGATAGCCACAGGGATGGGCTGTCCCAGCCAGTGGCCATGGCCATGTTGGGCTCCCCTGCACTATCGTCATTCCACTGTCTCTCCCGGAACTTTCTTCACCCTCTCCTGCCTACCCTGCTATGGGGCAACAGAGCACTAGGGGAGAGAAGGGAGAGGCCCGAGAGCGAAGGTCGCTCCTACCTCGGTCCTCCCCGGCGTGGACACAGGGAGGCAGGACCCTCTGTACCATGGTCTCGCTCACAGAGGGCCCTGGGTTGTTCCTGAGAGAAAATTCCTTTGATCTTCTCCAGGTCCTGATTTCCCTAAAAAGCAGTGGAGTCTCTTCCAGTTCTGTCTCCATTCCAGGCCCTTTTCTTTGTTATCTATAAGCAGGCATGCATCATTTTGATCTACATAGTGGAAATACAAAAAGGGAGATGGAAGACACGGAAGGAGCCTTCTAAGGGCTGTTTGCCTGCAGTAACATCCTATTAGGAAAACCTCATCAAGGTAAAGGAGGGGGAAGGCAGTGTTTTAGCCACAGGACATAAGGGCGAAAGCTGTGGGACAGCTTCCAAAACAGCCATCAGAGCTCTGTGCTGACAAGATGAGAGGCTGTAAGGAAACAGGGCAGGGGGTGGGTCAGCTCCTGGGGCCCTGAGTAGGTGATGGGCAGCCAGACTGTTTGCTGAGATGCGATGGGGTACCCGGGCCTGTGATGCAACCTCCCTCAGTCCTTGGCCCTGGCTTGGGAGAGCCGGAAGTGCCCTCCTTGGGCACTACCCCAGTGGCTTGGGGCCAGATGATGTTCTGCTTCTGTCTGGTGGGGGAGCAAAGGAACCGAAAGTCTTACTGTTTTTAAGGAAAGTGTTCTGATATTCCATTTGGAACCATGAGGTTATTTTTGCAGAGAAACACAGACTACCTTCTCATTTATGTCTATGATCCAGACTCTACTGGGGTTGGGTTCTGAATCGAAAGCTTATAGAGACACCCTGACAATCTTACTTTTCCCATGAAACTAATGAAGCTTAAGCCCCAAGCCCCTCGTTAAAACCTTCAAAGCCCCTGGGGAATGTCCGCCTGAAGACATGCTTTACTGAGATCCTTGACAATCGGCAACACCTGCTGAGTCTTTCCAGTGGATCCCTGCCCCACCCCCCACCTTGGAGTGGTTGTGGGCATTTGTGGGGAAACTGGGTTGAGACTATATTTAGTATTGGTTTAATGGGATGTCTTTATGCAGTCCGCAGTTCCCTTCTACGAATAGTTTAACTACTGCTAGATGTCTTAGAGTAGGAAGTGCTTCGAGTGATATTCCTACCACCTGCCTTGTGATATGCATGATGTAGCACTTGTCCAATGGTGTCCGGCACCAGAGGTCTGTGGACATCAGAGGCCATGAATGTAATGTGCAAAGGGAGAAGTTGTTTGTGAAAAAGTCTTCTAAATGTCACAACTCTCCTAGTGACAGTGACTCCATAGAGATTTTTCTCAAATTTGACAACAGTCCTAAAACTTCACAATTCCAATAACAAATGAAACTCCAAGAAGCCTCTGAAGTATCAATCATTTCTTTTTAAAATATTACTCAGGACAAAAGAAACCCTGAATTATCTTTTAATAATCACCACAGAAAGTGATATTATAAAATTTCTGTCATGTGAGGAGGTGATCAAAATATATTAACCAAAAAATGTAGGTGATATTATAAGAGTAATATTGATTATACTTGTGGGTTTTGTGATACTTGTAGCCTTTTCCAACATTTATACTTTTGCTTTCTTTGCCCATTCTAAAAAACCTATGAACCCTAACACATAATTTCGTATTCTTAATTATATATATATATTTTTAATGAAGACGTCCCCAAATTATAGAACCTTCAGGCTCTACAACCCTAGACCTGCCTCTGAAGAAAGAATATTCTGATTTGTTAAATACTGACTTAGCAAAATGTTGTCTGCTTTTTAAGGTGGTGGTTGGCTGTCAATTATTTAATCTGTACAATAGTAACTACAAAAGTGGTCCCTTGAGAGCTTTTTAGAATTCAAATCAACATCTCTTAAGCCAACACTTGGTGATTTTCTTGGACATCTGAAATAATGCAATGCCCTTGAATACCTCATCCATGAACGACTTCTTCTACACCTCTTCCAGTGGATCCTCCCAAGTCCTGACCTCTAATCAGAGCCGAATGTTTGTGATGTTGAAGACAATTAAAAACAGAACCCAAGAAATCCAGGGACAATGTAAATCCCAACACTGACAGAAGCAACCAATAAACAGAGCCCTCTGGCATAGGAAATAGGAACTGGAAACTCCTATTTGGACAGAAGTCCCCAATCCAAGGAGTGACATGAACAAATGATGCCCCCTGTACTCTGAGAACAGACACAAACAGCATGCCTTTCCATCTGGGATGGCAGCCCCCAGGCTTTCGGTATTCTGTAGAAATTTCTAAAATCCTGGATAGTTTTTCTGAGTTTAGCTAACTGTTAAAATTAGGTAATGCCCCCCAAAGTGAGCTTGGAGCTAAAAATCCCAAGGCAATGATGACACCACATGCCAGAGCGTAATGACACATTCTAGAAAGTAGAATCACACAAAAAGTCTCAGCTGCCATCTCTGTAGTGGTATAATAGTGGCAGGGCAATGGTGTGGAGGGACCATTAGTGATCCTGGTTATGTTACATAATCTCTCAGAACCTCGCTTTTCTTATCCATAAAACTAGCATAATGGTACCTACCTGCAAAGATATTAGCAAGAGTAAATACTGTGTTCTGGGTAAGTATCTGGATACCAACGTGTCCTCACCAAAGAGAACTATTATTCCTCTCTGCGCTTATGCCACCACTGCTGTTAGAAGGTCAAAGTCTCGGGCTCATTAATAAAATCTGTTTTTATAAGCAAGGGTGACTTTATTTTCAATAATGCTAATGTATTGGCTACTGACTGGCTGGATGTTCTGGTTGATCTAATGGGTTGGGCTGTCTTGATTTAAAACTTTAAAAGTTTAAAATTCATCTTTTTCCTTACAACATTTTTGGGGAAAGAACATAACTTTTCTGTGCTTGGGCTTGAGGGTTTTTCTTCTTTTTTTATTTTATTTTTTAAGTGTTCCAAGATTCATTGTTTACGCACCACACCCAGTGCTCCATGCAACACAAGCCTGGTGGTGGGTATTAAGGGGGCTTGAGGGTCTCATTAGTGACTGAAGGCCATCCATTTTGGGAAACATCCCAGGTCACGGGTCTTCCCGGTCAGGCTCGCCTTGAGGAGGGGAACAAGAGCTTTCTCTCCTCAGTCGGGCAGGCAGGATGTGGAGTCTTGCCTGCTGGCAGGAGGAATAAAAGCTCTCTGGCAGCAAACAGCATGGCCTGAAGGAAGCCGCCAGGGGCAAGCACCTGGTGCTCGGTCAATCAAGCTGTAGCACACCATGGCTTTCCTCCCCGGAGAATTCTCCCAGGGCTTTCCTGCCTAAGGGACCTTGACATCACGAAAGGCCCTTTGGAGTTGAATGAGGACCCACATGGGGCACCAAACCCAGAGCAAACATCGGTGAGGTGGAGAACTCCCAGCCTTGTTTAGGTTGTAAGCCAAGGCTCCTTAAATCCAGTGTATTTAATTCTAGTAATCTCTGAATTTTAACATTCAGTTTTGAAGGAAGCCCAGAGTAGGTCTGAAACAACTCGGGTCCCTCATTACCAGTAGCAGCTTCCTGTGGGGCAGAGAGGGACGTTTTATGGCCTTCTGTGAAGTCGATACACTTCTAGCTGGTTCGATGTTGTTTATTTTCAGTGCCTTTCAGACAGGCCATGGCTGGGGGCACAATTCAGGCAGCAATGGGGTTTATTAATTATTTGGGCTCCCTCTCTAAGCGGACCCGAGCAGATCTCTGCGAGAGGGTTGAAATGCACAGCAGTAGCCAAAAGGGTGGGCAGAGAAGATTGTTTATTCAAAAGGGATGAAAAGAAATTACGAGAAGCAAGTGATGAAAACTAACACTGCAAGTATCTGACAGGCCACCTGTGGGAAACCAGGGAAGGGCAGCTTCCTTTGATGGCGCTGGGTCCCAGCCCACACCGACAGTGACATTACCTGAAGGAACGCTCCCCACCCTCTCCCCAGCCTCTTAGCTCTTTTGTAGGAATATTGGTGGATACCCACTTTTATTGAAGACTGGAATGAAAAGCAGGGAGCCTGCTTCCCTCTCTCTCTCTGCCTGCCTCTCTGCCTACTTGTGATCTCTATGTGTCAAATAAATTAATAAAATATATTAAAAAAATAAAATAAAATCATTTAAAAATAAAAACCCCTCAAGTTTTACATATTGTTGGGATACCTTAGGGTTTCAGAACATATTAGAGTCCTTCAATAAGATCTGAGCCTTAATGGAGCAGCTAAACCATTCATTCATTCATTCACCCATTCATTCCTGTCTGCTACAGGCGAGGCACTGGGGAAACAATAGTGAACAAAACCAGGCATTGAGCCTGTTGTCACAGAGCTACGAGGCTCTCACTTTTAAGAGGGGAAAACACACATTTGGTCCATAATCACACATAAAAATGCCAAAAAGACACCTTTCTTCTGGGAGTGGTGCAGGCAGGAATCAGCTTCTAGGCACAGGGAATAGTACCTGCGAAAACTCTGAGCAGGAGAAAGTGGGCGTAACTGGAGATGGTACTAGAGATGAGGGTTTGGGGGCTGTGTTTAGGGATTTGGGATTGGATTCCCAGGTCTATAGGGGTACAACCTGCTAGGGTTTGCATTTTGAAAAGATCACTTTGTTGCAATGTGGAAAACAGATGGGATTTGTGGAGGGGAGGGGAGAGAGGACAGTGGCTTATTTAAGTGCATTTACAACTAAGACATAGTATCTTGCCCTCCAGGGTGCTTAGCAGGGTAGACAAAAATTAAGATTTAACATTTGTTTGATAGGGAGACTAGAGGGGAAATGATTAACTCGAGTTCTTATCATTAATAAGTATCAAATAACTCTTGTTTTCTCATGTTTCCACAAAAGTTAAAAAGCCAGAGAATTCTCCGTAGGAGTTTATGTGGGAAACCGGACTCCACTCTGAAATCACTAAATAGAAAATTGTAAACTTACTATCTCTGGGTTTCTATTCCCTTAAATCTATGACGTGACTTTGTTCTCATCAAGCCCTCCCAAAAGACATTTATGTGACAAATTCATTCACGTTAAGGTGTGAAGGGCCGATAACTGTGAAACCCAGCTCTGTGACGGCCGGGACCAGGTCCCTCCTTATATCCTCAGGTCTGCTCTGCTGTCCAGTATATAGTTATTCATATAGAAGGAACTAGGTCACTTGTCCTACCTGGCTTGTGTTTTGAAATAACATGTACGATAACATATAGGAAGAAATTTCTAAGGGATGAATTTTAGACAATTTGGTATAAAGATGAGGGAGATCATTTTTAGTAATAAGGTCTTCCTGATGCTGATCGAGACAACCATCCCCAGGGCTCCACTTTTTCTTCCCCGTATCCAATTTCCTTTTGTCACTTCACAGTTCCCCCATCAACCCCAAGAAGGCATGAAGCAGATTTTCCTGTGTTGCTTATAGAACTAAATGCACAGTATTCCAGGTTCATGATTCAGGAACCTGGTAGCTATATGCTGCACTGTGCAAAAGAAAATTTGGAGGGGTGCCTGGGTGGCTCAGTTGGTTAAGCATTTGCCTTTGGCTCAGGTCATGATCCCAGGTCCGGGGAGGGAACGCCGCATCAGGCTCCCTGCTCAGCAAAGAGCCTGCTTCCCCCTCTCCTTCTGCCTGGGCTCTACCTACTTATGCTCTCTCTCTGTCAAATAAATAAAATATTTTAAAAAAAGAGACAATTTGGACTAAATATTTTGGGGAATAAAACAAAAGCACTTAAGATAATGTTGCTTAGGACGACAAGAATTCAAACCTGTAAATGGGGTCCTTTGGCTAAGGTAATTAGCAACATGACTCACAGATGAGAACACGTTAACAATTCTTTCTCCAAATCCATTATGTGAGAGGTTTTGTTTATTTGTTTTGTTTTGTTTTTTTCCTGGCCCCATCCCTGATCCAACTGCATGCATTCACAGGTGCCTAGTCCCAGATCTGACTCTGGAATAGTCTCCTATCCTGGGCTCAATCCAGCGAGTGTCCCACCAGAGGTCTTTCCCGAGGTCAAATATGAGTCAGGCTTGAGGGAGGAGGAAGTCAAATGAAACATCCATCACATGCTGGTCAGGCCGCATAAGTAGCAGTCATCCACATGAGGCTGACTAGCTCTGGGTCCCGCAGCCTTGGTGATTTGGCTTTACCACGATCAGCCAATCTCTTTCTTGAGCTCTGGAATGACTCAGGATACATCTGGTAGACCCCAATGGGACAGACACTAAGCAAAAAATGTTTTTAGTCCATAAGATTCAAGAGTAAGATGAATATTTGTTGTTATTTTTTCACTTTCTTTGAATTAAGTTGATGTAAGCTTTGTTCTGGAGTCAGACAGACTTGGACCACTTGCTACTTCATTTGTTCTTTGTGTCTAGGTGGGCAGAAAAAAGAGTAGTGTGCTTTTATTTATTTATCTAACTATTCTTCTTTCTTTTTTCACCATTTCTGAATGATGAAATGCTGTTAGCAGAAAAAATTATATACAATGCACCTTGTTAATAATTTGGCTGAGGACACCTACTTTTAATACTTTCAGTTGACAAGTCGTACTGAGTCAAAGTAAAAACTGAGACAGCAATCTCCATCATGGTGGCAGCTTTCTGGACAGACGGACATTCGATTCTCCCACAGTGAAGTGATCCATTAGAATGAATTCTCAAAATGTAAAAACAGGCAATAATTTATTCCGTTACTAGTCAACCTTGTCTGTGACTAGTTTTTCCAAGTAATAATTCTACTGGCAAACTGTCTCCTCATTTTCATGCCAGAAATGATTTTGCTTATCTTCTTGTTTTTCCTTCTTCCCTTTCCCTTTTCAAATCTTTTGCTCTGTCCTTATTTCATCCAACTTGTACATCCATGTGGAGTCTTCCCTGATTGTTCAGGTCACGGTGGTTTTACTCCAGGAACAAGACAATTTACCTTCACTTCACAGAGTTATGGAAAAAAGAGATGACCCCATTCATTGGATTTAAAAGGACATCAGACTTTAAAAAGGAACTGCCACAAGTTTCTTACGTTAGAACATTTGAACTTGGTCTTGAGATGCTGCCACTTTGACAATATGTTTAGATTTAATACGAAACCTGACCAAGGGCCTGGCCCACAGGACCTCCCATGGTTCCCATGTCGTCCAGAGAGTGGGCCCATCAGGCCGTAGGAGGAATTGCGCCATTTACCTCAGCTATGCTGGGGTCCAGAGTCATCATGTTCTATGCGGATCAGAAAAGGAAGCCAACAAAAAGGAATGAAGAAGAAAAGAAAATTCAAGGGAGGAACGACCAGCCCCCAGTGGCCTTATTATATGAATAGACTGTAGATAACTCCATCTTTCTACCACAGTGGTTCATAAATTCTGTCATCTTGTTAGCACTGTCAGAACACTGACCTCACTTCCTCCATTAACGAGCTCGCCCTATTTTGAGGGGAGAGTCTTTGCGAACACACAGCCCAGAAACACCTCATAAACAGCTTGTCAGCCTTGCGATTCTGGAGGTAATGAACTCCATGCCAGGGAGGGGGAGGGCGGCGGGTGGGAGACCAGGGGACCGCACAGGTGTGCCTGGCCCAGTCACAGGCTGAGGAGGGGCCACACACGACTAGGTCTGGGAAGGGGCTGGAACAAAGTGTAATCCCGTTTACCCAGAAAGGTGTCAGCGACCGATTCGTGGCATTTCACATAATAACTAGGCTTCTTTTTATTGCCTGGGAGCTGTCTCTATCCAGTAAGACAGAGGCAGCCTGAGTGCATGAGTCAGGCTTGGCAACAGGCTCCTGAAATAGCCCATTTATGTGCCCCCCCCCCAACACAAGGATTTCACTTTTGTTTTTGAGAGCTACTGGAAGACTCCATCCATCTCCCCGGCATCCAACCTGGTTCTCTTATCTCAGACTAGATGAGTAAAATGGCTTTGAGTTCCCAGAGATCTGGGATGGATTAAATGGTCAAAAATTGCACTCTGAAAAAAAAAAAATTGCACTCTGATTCTAAGAGCCTAAATTTGCGTGGAGTCTCCAGCACGGCCATGAGAAGGAAACTGCAAACCTATAAAGCCAAGGAGACGTCCCCGCGGCGAGCTCGTGCACCGGGCAAACTCCATAAACCCGGATCAGCCTGGGTTTGAGAGTCTCAAGACACACAGCGTCAAATTATTTATAAAAACAAAGCGTTTTGAATGCCCAAGAGGACCTTGTGGCTCATTCGTAAGGTCTCCTCTCCCACCCCAGCAAGAGACTTTTCACCCCTGTTGATTTACGATCCCTCCGCGGACACAAGGGAGAACGGAGCACACACTGTCTAGTGCTTCTTCTGGTGCCTTCAATGCACAATGAAAACAGCTCGGTGGCCTGGACACAGTGTCCTCTCTTTCCTGCAATGGTTGGCACCGAAACCCTTCCCAGCACACACCATAATCAGAGTCTGCACACAAGGGATGGATTCATCAAAATTCATTTGACACCTTTGGGGGCCAGTGGAGGTGGGGAGCAGAGGTAGGCTGGGCTGGCAAGCAGGCTCAGAACTCACCCATCTCTTCTGGGTGTCTCCTCTAGACCAGGTGTACAGGGTCATCCGTTATTTCCAGTTGCTATTTTGGTCAGCCCCATAAAAAATATCCCTGACAATTCTGAATTGCATGTATAAACCATTTTATGGCTTTGGTCTTGTTGCTTTCTCCTCTCTTTCTCAGTTTTTTTCCCCCTTCCGAGGATCCCATATTTCCTCCTCTCTGCTGTATACAACATAAACATTTATCTTCTTGGACTATGTATTCAAAAAAAAAAAAAAAAAGGTAAAGGGAATAGTAAAAATCCAGAGTCAAATGTGAGTGGCAGAGCTATAATTCTTTATGAAGTAGCAGGTAAGATTGATTGTCAAGGGTCAAAAGGCTAGGTCAAACTCCGCTCATTCGTCAGCTGAATGTCATTTTTGTTTTCCCTGTCACCAGATAGCTTTAAAAAAAATTGCAACTCCTTCCTCATTATCTGGGACTTGGCTCCTTTTCTGCCATCCAGTATTAATGAAACCGTGCGTCAAGCCTGGCCCTCATCTTCTGAGGTTCTTCTTCACGTCCTGCCTTCCTTTCTTAAGCACTACAGAGAAAGCACCATTTCAAAGGCCATTTTGTCCCACAGCCATGTTGGGGAATTGCCACTAGCGTGAGGATGATTTGCAAACACACATGGAGTCTAAGAGTCTGAATGAACAAAAATGTAATTAAATCATAGCAGGTGTAAATCTCGTGACCCAATGTAATTGGAGGGTGGCAATATCTTTGCATCTCATAAGTAGGAAAATAAAACGAGCTGTGAGATCTGGAAGCCTTCTCAAATTATGTGTCATGTCTACAGGAAAAAAAAAAAATTTCCCTTGTAATCACAGCCGGCCACAACAACATAATGCAAAACATAAAAGAACACACTGATTTCCCTGGGAGTCTGACATGTCACCCACAGCAGGTCAAATGTAGGTTAACAGTATCAAATAATTCCTCCTCCAAAAGATTCACTTAATTAGCTCATGTTTGCATTTCCTGAAGTGAAAGAGAATGATGATTAGCTAGATGGGGATTCATTTGTGAATTTTTAAGCATACATATGCCAAACGCTGTAAGTTATCAGCTGAGAGAGGTACTCTTGAAACACAAATTTCTATCCACAGCTAAATAACAGCGTAGAGTTGAACCTTTAAGCAATCACAATGAGTTCCTCATTTTGTAAGTCTGCGCTATTTTGCTTTCTAACCCCTTTGCCTCTAAATAGTGTTAGTACAGAGACGTGGACCAAAGTGCATTGATAAATCAAAGTTAGAGTTTTCTTTATAACAGTGACATCATTTGGGCCAATCATATAGTCTTCTCCACAAGCGTTTATAATTTCCATTAGCTTGGCTCATTCCTATTGGTTGGCAACCATATGGTGTGACCAAAGTCTTAACATGGGCCAGTGAGTTTCACTTTGTTTCTATTTCCTGATTATGGGCCTATAGTCACCACAGAGGTCCTACCAAGTATCTCAGGAGGCTGGAAAGAGAGGGCATGGCTGGATGGGCTTTAAGATCAGCATACAGTCTCCTTAGAGAGGAAAAAGAATGACAACAGCAAACCAAAACCCTCAGTGAAATTCTAGGCTAATTTCAATTTACCAGAAATGATAATTAACTTGAATATAGCATCTATTGATTTTGCAGCAGTATGTTTGGTCTTGGAAAAATGGCCCTCGCAAAGCCATCCACTAGGTTCAGCTCGAAGAAGTTGATTAAAAGGAAGATGGCTCATCTTTAGAATCTGGAATATAAGAGCCAAAAGCCCAGAGGAAAAAAAACAATTCTCCATGGGAGTGGCTTTCTAGAGACGCTTGTTCAGCCAACCCATAACTGTTAACCCAGCCCCAGGGAGAGGCCCCAGGGGAAAGCTAACTGGCTGTAGTGACAAGGGTCCTGGGAGTGAGATTTAGATTCTGAAAGTGTGGTGGGAGACCCCAGCGGTGGGAGCCATGAAAAGCAATTCAGTCCATTCTCTAATAAGGAGACAGACTAGTATGAAAGAGGAAGCTGACAGCCCCAAATCTGAAAGGGATGAAAGAAAACTCAAAATCCATGTAGACAAAAAAGGACCTAAAATAAACTCAATAAAATGTTATGTTAAAAAATATGTACTTTTCCTTAAGTTGTATTTCCCCCCCAACTTTGGATGGTGTTTTATTTGATAATTTCTAATAAAAAGAAATAGATTCACCTTTTGTTGTTATGATTCTTAGTCTTTGTAAGTTTTACCAGGACTGCCCAGGGGTCAGTAGGAAGGTCCATGTCCGTGTTGTTAGACTAAGATGTCTTAACAGCAACGCTGCTCACCCTGCTGACAGTGACTAGGAGGAACAGGGCCAGACATAATATTTTTCCAAGACCATAATAAATCCCATGAGGGTTGTCCCAAACCACAAATAATAATGGCAATGTCACATCTCTGACTGTAAATGACCTAGATTCTATCTTGTGACACCAAGGTGTTTGTTCTAATGGACTATGAAAAGCAGGGCCAATCACTTCAAACCTCGAATTCAGATTATTGGAAAGAAGTATTAAAAACTGACTGCGTACATTTTCCTTTAAAAGACCATGTTCGTGTTGTTGAAAGATCAACAGCCACACTGGAATTGCAAACCACCAGGTACCAGATCACTGATAGACGTTATCAGTGAAAGAGGAGAGCTAATATTTTCCACAATTGAATCGAATTGCAAAAAGACTGATAGTTTTTAACGTGGGCATCGTCGGGAAAAATGTGAAGTCCTGCTTTTAGGTTAGCAAAAGAGCTCTAAGCATAAAAGAGCAGGAGAACTTTGCTTTACAGCAGTTCATATGAAACAAACAGAAGACTTCATTATAATCCAACAATTTGACACTGTGATAGAATGGTGATGTGGTAGGTGGATTAATGGCTGGAGTGGTATCTAAGTCAGGGATACACCAGCCTATATGGCCTTTGCTGTCTAGTGTCTGGTGCTGGGCCGGAGTGGCCCCTGGGAAGTGTAGTTTGGTTGGGATGACGCTGGGGATAGAAGACCTGTGGCCAGACAGAATCGCCAGTAGTGTCTACCAGAGGCAGCTGGAGGAGGTGCCACATGGAAGGGATCATGGGGAGAGGGGATATCAGTGGAAAAGGCAGGTATTGGTGCTACATTTTGAGATGTTCTCCTCAGAAAAGCAATGATATTTAGGTAGCGTAGCTCTAGTTTAGGGCAAGATCAGGAACAATGTTTGGAAGCTGGATGAAGGTGAGATTTGGGCTCAATGCAAACACAAAGTCTTAATAATTTGATTATAAGGAGAGAATGTGCTATCTTCGGAAGCCCCTAGTACCTACCACTAGGCTTCCAGGTGGAGACTGGGTGACTACCTGTATTGTAGAAGAGCTGAACTGAATGGGGCTTGGACTACCCATCCTCTAAGGCTATATATAACTCTCATTTTATTGACCAACAGATGAATAGATTTGAAAACAATGATTGAACATCTTCACTATACTGGACACTATAATCTTATGAAGTATCTGGTATGGTCCCAGCCCACGTGATGGGCTGATTCAACTGCTTTTTCATCATGTAGTCTCCACTGGAGGTAAATGGAGAATGGACTGAAAATTCCTCCCTTTGCTCACCACGATGACTACAGCACTGTGGTCATGATCCATGCTTCAACGATGAGCTTCCAAACCAAATATCGTGGGGCTGTACATGTAAAGAGCTTCCTTGTTTTCCCCTCCACCATGGCTTTGATGAAGAGAAAGTTGGAACGTGCTGAAAAGGGAAGGAATATTTGTAGATTTGCTGTTCACATGTGAGTCACTGTGCTAGAAGCTGTGTATATTATATTAGCTTATCCTCCTTTGCCAACATTACACAGACACAGAGTTAGTAAGAGGTGGAGCTAAGCTTTGAACTCAGGTCTGTCTTAATGCAAAGACCATAGTCTTGACCCTACCTCTTATTGCTTCTAAGGATAAATACAGCCCACTGAATTGTCAGCACTATCACTTGCATTTAGAATTTGATTATAATCAAAAGAAGATTAAGTAATGAGAAAACAAATAAATAAAAAAATAATTCAAAAGCAAGGTTTTTATGTTTTAGTGTTTAAAATTGTATCTGCTCTTTGATCTTATGTAGACAAATTATAGTAATTGTTTTGAGGCAAGCCCCTTCCTGTTTACTCTATACATGCCTCTGGCTCCAGAATTTTCCAGTTATCAATCCCCCCTACTAACAAGTTTCATGCAGTTTCAGTTAATAAGCATGGCTGCTAGAAAACCCCATTGAGTCCCTGCTGTGTGCAAAGCCCGGGCTGGGTGACGTGAAGGATGGGGGCTCAGGGCTGGGCACATCATCTGTGGACTATTGCTTCTCACCCCACATAACCACAAATCACCTGGAGATCTCAAGGAAATGCGAGTTCTGATTCAATAATCCAGGCTGGGTTCTGAGAGTCTCCATTTCTAACCAGGTCCCAGATGATTTTGGAGTAGCCAAGCTCTTGGGAACCAAATAATGACCACGGACAGGTAAAATTTAGATCATTACATGACTGACCCAATATTTTGTCTGTGTGTGTCTTCTAGAATCTGAATGTGAAAGGTAAGACTAAAACACGTGTAAGAGGAACTAAGTCCTAAATAGTAGAGAAGATGGAGAAACAACCCACAGCTAACGCATACGTAGAGCTTTACGTACATTAACATACTTAATTTTCAAAACTACTCAGTGAGATTGGTTGACTTTGACTTTTCATACTTGTAGGCGAGGAAATTAAAGCCAGAGGGGATAAAGAACACATCCAGCAGCAACTACAGGTTTGGAGTTCTGCTTTAACATGTTGTGTGTTAGAAGAGGTATGATGCATCTAGAGAAGAATCTAGGGGAGAGGGTCTAGGATGCAGAGAAGGTCTATAAACCGTATCACAGGCACAGTTATTTGAGAAACTAGGATATTTAGGCTGGATTTTTTAATTTTTTAATTTTTTAATTTAACTAGGCTCCCGCCCAGCGTGAGGCTTGAACTCACGATCCTGAGATTAAGAGACACGTTCTCTACCAATGGAGCGATTGGGGATTTTCAACTTATGTTCCTTATGATTTTTTTCAGATAGTATTTAGAGAGCTTTATGTGGAAGGAAAAGTAGATTTGCTTGACGTTTATTTTGCATAACTGTTTACAAACATTGCTTTGCTGAATGAATTTTTAGAGATGCTCTGTAGAACAGGAGATGCTGCGGTCACGAGAACACCTATTGCCTACCCACTCCTTGCAGGGATTCACAGCATCCAGGTGTCTAATAAAGGCTCTGAGAAGTCCCAGGGCAAGCTGCCCTTTTAAGTTAGGATTTTCCTTCTTATTTGATCACAACTCCAAAAACCATACTTCTTAACTGGTCTCCTTGGGTCTCACTTGGGAAAATGTTCCTGTCCACGGATGAGGTAGGGCCAATGAGTGAAAGTTTCAGGGAAGCAGATTTCAGAGTCATAGAAAGGAGAACTTTCCAAATATGTGGACTGTCCATACCAATAAACTCCCCACCAGGGGAAGGGAGAGAAGATTCACTGTGTCTGGGAAAGACACACCATTCTGTGGAACAAGTGGTTGGTGTTATAACACTATCTGTGTCTTGGGTGGTCTTGTTGATTTTGTCCTATAATTTGATGGTAAGATTAAACCATGTTATGGTACTCAAACCACCACATTAGGAAGTAACGTCATAAAAAGAGTAAATAATAAAAATCACTTAGATTCACTGCGGAGTCAAGAAGTTTTCTGCTTAAAACCAATATGTGCCCCAGCCATCCTCTTCCAGTAATACTTTTGTAATCTTCAGCCCAGGTAACAGCTCTAGAGTCTTCCAATTTATGTAACATGGCACAGAGACCCACCTCATAAGTAAGTAGGACAGATGTGTGCCCATATAAACCATGACTTCAGAGGTCCTTGCCCCACCCCTCACTTCATAACTAATTTGCTCAGGGATGCTCTGAAGGCTAAACTTCCTTTACCAAGGGAAAAAATGTACAGTTAATAAGCAGAGATGAAGCTTCCAGTTCAAATGCTGGTGAGAGAAGGAACTCACTGACTCTGAGTCACCCACTCATTCATTCACTGATTCATGCCATCAATCAACATCTATGAGCATCGACTTATGCCATGCACTGGGAATACAGAGCCACGTGTTCCCTTCCCCAGGCAGCAGATGACTTCCTGAATACAGGTTTAGATAGGACGATGGGGAGGAGGTCTCTGGGAAGAGGAAATGGTGGGAGGAGCTACACTAAGGGGAGAACATGGAATTCCTGAGATGGTATTGACAAACCTCTGCATCTCCTTAAGGCCAGTCCTATTAAGGAATTTTAGATAATTTCAAATTTCTTAAAGATTTATTTATTTATTTATTTATTTGTGAGAGAGAGAGAGAGCAGAATAAGTGAGAACATAAGCCAAGGGAGGGACTGAGGGAGAGGCAGACTCTCACTGAGCAGGGACCCTGATGTGGGGCAGGATCCCAGGACCCTGGGATCATGACCTGAGCTGAAGGCAGACCCTTAACCAACTGAGCCACCCAGGTCCCCCTATAATTTCAGATTCCTTTACTTTATGGCTAAGATATATATTTTTTCAAAATCTAAATCACATGTAAAAGGAAAAAGGTTTTCGTTTCTTAATAAGGGAGTGTTTGAGTTTGAAAAGTTTGAAAATCCATACATTTAGGTTTTTGAAATACTACATAGCAATTGGGTCCTGCCCAAATATGACTTTTTAAAAAACTTAGTTGGTAAGTCTGCCTATATTCCCAAGTAGAAATTCCTAAACCTTTGCTTCTGACCACGGAAATAAACCTCATGTTCCAAAGGTCTTTTTGCTGGTTGGTCAGTTGGTCAAAAAACCGTGGGTGACTAACATATTAGGTACACAATGAATATAGCAGCCATACATCCTAGGTTTCTAGGGGTAGTCTCAAAATATCCTGTCTTCATTTCCAGCACCACAGACATACCAACAATGGCCCCAGAGTTTTTAGTGGGGTATATGATATCCAGAGTGAGGGGGTACAAAGGTAGAGGAGGAAAATTCTAATAAATAAAGCTATGGCAGAGTAGAAAGAATTGTTGATTTTGGATTTGAAGGCCTGGGAGTGAAATCCAGGCTTTGGTGTGACCAAGGCAATCCACTGCAAAGGCTGGGGTTCCCAGAATGGAAGGTTATCCACTGTGAGGACCTCACAGCATGCACTACAAGCTCAAGAGCTATGTGGAGAGGCCCACGGATGAACTTGGCATGGAGGGAGTGAAGCCTTCAGATCTTGTGTGGACCCCATAGGCTTGGGTGAGAAGCAACGCTGCTGAGAACGCCCCCTTCTGAGGAGTCAGGCCATCAGGTATTGGGGTACAAATATGCCTGGAGATCTTACTCAGTGGGAGGAGGAGGAGACAGCCCCTGAGAGGGCTGATACCACATTCTTTCCAACCTTCACTCAGTTTATTCCTTGAGTACATGGAAAAACCCAATCCCGTTATGATGTTAATGTTGAGTACTTCCCAAACAGAAGTGTTTCAAAGCACACGGAAAAAGAGATTGTGTGTTTCTCCAAAGGATATATAGCATCTTATTCCCACTCAGAAGGCTGTATCACCCTTCTAAAGAACAAAGATCAAATTAAATGTTCGGCACGGCAATGTGCTGTCGCCAAGTATGTCAGTATATTTATGAACAATTTATAACTTGAACTGCTTTCCAGACAGCTGGTCATATGTACATTAAAATAGTCATAATAGCCTGTCAGGAGAAATTTCCTACAGCATGTTCACTGCAGAAAATACAGGTAAGCTTGGCGGCCTTTTCAAATCCCACCAAATCCCTTTATCTTCCAAACAGAGACCCCCACAGCTGCAAACCCTGCTGAAAACCCAGAGCTCACAAGGGTTTATTTGTATCCCTGCCTTGTCCATTTGCTCCTCGCTGTGAAGACTTTGGGTCACAAATATTCCTTTACCCATACAGAGTTGCCCCAGTACTGCCTGGGATGTGTTAAAGTCAACCAGATCTCCAAAAGACATAAGAAGGCTCTATCTTCATCATGTGCCAGCAGTGAAAATGAATCTCACTACCAGGGATCTTTTACAAAGGAAATCTCCTGGCTCTGAGACTGTAGGATCTCTATAAGGTGACGAGGGCTTGGACAGTAGAAAAGGCAAAAGGCTCAGACTTCATTGGTAAAGGAATCAACTTCTGTGTCTTGCATTCTTGGTATTTTCCATTAGTAAGTATTAAAACTTGAAGATGCATTCATCTTGGAAAGTGTCCTTTGGTGTAACCCTAAGGCATTTTGCATCAAGGTGCTGTGGATTCTAGCAAGGTCGTGAATGTCTGGGAATTCACTGGTTTCTGCCAAGTGGATCACTACATCTTGGGCACCTAGAAAGGTATTTGATGGTCACTTTGTAGCAGAAGGTATCTTTACTCACAGATCCTCCCTAGTGCTCCAGTCATGAAGTTCTAGTGAAATCCCAAAGCAATCAGTGTGTTAACTTATTTTCTCTTGGTTGCATTATCTTATGCTTACTTATGTGGTTTTCTTCCTCCATTATGTTATTCAGTTATCTTGTGTGAGCTTTCAGGGAAAGAACCCATATATCCTACTTCACTGCCCCCTTAAATTACCTATGAGAAATGTATCAAATACATAATTTCAGAAAGTAGCCATAATTATTTCCATTACCAACATGCAACTATAATTTCTTCTTTAGCAATTTTTGGAAGCAATTGAAAGGAGAGTAAGTTTCGGATACATGGTCCATTTGAATCTTTATATTTGGGTTTGTATGTAGTTTTGGATTCTGGGGTTCCTAAAGGTGAGCTATGAATGCGTTGGGGAAGGCAGGGGAAGAAAGCAGCACCAACTATCCTTCCTTTATCGAACATACATGTTGAGTCACCTGTTCTGTGCTGGTGTGTGTGGGATTATTCCTGAGAGTGGAAGGGGCAAGGCATCTGAATGCATGGTGGGAGAGCACAGGCTTAGTACATACCCTAACCTGCTATTTATTATTTCTCTTGGGTTGACTTAAGTTCCCCCCAAAGATACATTGAAGTCCCAACCATCAGTACTTTAGAGAGTGACCTTACTTGGGAATAATGCCTTTATAGATGGAATCAAGTTACAATGAGGTCATCAGGGGGCTCTCATCTGATAAGACTGGTGTCCTAATAAAGGGGGAAATTTGGGTACCGACACGAACACACACAAGGAAGGTGGCTGTGGGAAGATGGAGGATTGGGAGGATGTATCTATAAGCAAGGGGTGTCAGATTGTGCTGGCACACCACAAAAAGCTAGGAAGAGACAAAGAGGGATTTCCCTAGTGTTCAGAGGGAGCAAATCCCTCTCAGTCCCTTGGTTTTAGACTCCTGGTCTCTAGAACTGTGAGACAATGAGCTTCCTGGTTGGGATACATCGTTATGACAGCCCTAACAAACCAATGTGTTATTTCATTTCATTTCTCTCACCACCCTACGGGACAGGTGTTATTTTTTTCTCTCCTATTTTGTAGATGTGGAACTGAATTCAGCTCAGAAAGGGGATGACTGGAATAAAAGGCCCTTGAACATCATGAGAACCTTTAGCGTGCCTAGGGTGTCTGTGAAGGTTGGTTGGTGGTGTCTGAGTTGGGCTCATGGCATGTGCAGAGTTTGCTTGGTGGAAATAGTGCATTTCTGGGGGATGTGAGAGAAGAAGTTGCTGGGCAGGAAGGGAAGTTCTAGATGGCTTGAATACAAAATGTGAAACATGGTCAGCCATGAGGTGAGGTGGGAAAGAGTGATCAGAGCCCAATTCTGAATGACCATGTGTGTCATGCCAGGCACATCAGAGAGAATCAATCCAGTGGGAAGTGGCGGACAGGCTGCGCAGCTCCTAACCCCAGTTAGAACCAGTGAGGGTTGGGATTAAGACCATGAGAGCGGAGATAAGGAGTAGGAAGTGAATTTGGGGCCATTTCAGAGACAGAACCTAGAATGGGGGGTTCATGGGGTTGGATGTTGTTGGTGATGAGGGAGAAGGACATTTCAGACACACTTCTTTAGTCTTTGGGACTTTGGATGCTGATGCCTTGATTAAGAAAGGTAATACATGGGAAGAAATGCACAAAAATGCATCTCAGCCAAGTCACGTGCTTGACTTAGTGACAAGCACATGTCTTGTTCATGAGTGAATACTGGTGTGAAGAAGGAGCATGAGCACAGAGTCCCTCAGAGAGGAGGCTTTGCTGAGTGAATACGCAAAGGATTATCAACGGTCAGAAAGAAGGCCCTAAAGCAGTCACAGGGATCTTGCCACCAGGAACAGAATGGGACAAGTGCAAGGGCGTATCTACTTAAGAAGAAGATCTAGAAATCAGCATTGGCATCCACTGAACATCCTTTGTTCACTGCGCCCCCCTCATCCAGTAAGTTGTAGAGCACTCGCGTTAAAGAGTGTGGGCTCAGCCACTGTCAATAACTTCTCTTCATGAGACACAGGCTAAAGAGTGTCACCACCTGGGCCATGTGGACTCCGATCTCTGTGGAGAATGAGGAACACAGGGTGGGCGCCCTCCTTGGCCCTAATACCACACTGAAGAATAAGCTGTAACACACTCATCGCCATCGGTTTGGGCTTTCTAGGCCCAGAAGGGGAATGGCCTTTTGGTTTTTGACCACACTCAAATGCTGATGTGTCCAGAGGCTCGTATCCCAGGGGATCTTCCTGAAATGCTCTTCTTTGCCTTTGCCCTGCGTTCCTCTGCATGTGGGCCAGGAGGAGCTCTTCCTCACATGCTGTCCTCCTTGTCCTGCCCTATATGTACCTTCCCAGGACAGACGGCTTCCCTCCCACCATACTGGTGACCCCCGATGAATGTGTGTGAAAGGGAGTTAACCTGGGAGTCAATCTTCTCCTCTTCCCTGAGCCTACCCAGCTCCGTTGATAATGACAAAAGTTCTGCCATCCTAATCCTCCCTACTCCCCCAGTGCTGAAATCAGGGCACTGGGGCCCAGAGACTTGATGCTGTGTGTTTTTCTGATTATGTCTATCTATTAGCTAGAGGATTTGAAAAAAACAGAGATCTTCCTATCTAGCTTTGTTTACTTGAACTTGTACTGTTTCGTAAGTCTTAGTTATTATTTTTCCAATTGAGAGACACAGTTTGCCCAGAAGCACAATGCTGTTAGCAATGTTTTGAAAGAGAATTTTATATATAGTTCATTCAAATTAAATGCTAGTGGGCAACAATAAATATTTTGGTGAGTAGTTTGAAGGTGAAGTGAAGTGGTCACCAAACTCTTGAATACAGTTGCTATTTATGTAAAGCAAATTAAATTTGTTGGGAGTAAGCACGCAAGGTTGTCATATCCATAGGGTTACTGGTCCTATTTTTCTTCATTATTTTTCTCCTTACCTTTACATTTTGTAGATGAATAAAGTGATATTGCTATATAATCTTTTACTCATTTACATTTTTCATTGATAATTACTAGAATTTTGTTGTCAACACAGACTTCTTCTCTTCTTCTTCTTCTTCTTCTTTTTTTTTTTTTTTTTGGATACATTGTAAAAGGATTCCTCCCATCTAGTTAACACAAACACATTCATCGCCTCATAATTATTGTTTTTTTTTTAATTTTATTTATTTATTTGACACAGAGAGAGATCACAAGTATGCAGAGAGAGAGAGAGAGAGAGGAGGAAGCAGGCTTCCTACTGAGCAGAGAGCCCGATGCAGGACTTGATCATGACCCGAGCCGAAGGCAGAGGCTCAACCCACTGAGCCACCCAGGTGCCCCATAATTATTGTTTTTTTTTAAATTATCATTTTTTCCCCATCTGGTGAGATCATGTAAGTCCTATGTTCTTAGCAAATTTCAATTATACAATGCAATGCATCAACCACGGTCACCATGTTTTTACGTTAGATCCTCAGACAGTTATTCATCTCAACATAGACTTTTACAAAAAGGAAAATTCTTTATCTTTTCTGAAGCAGCAAAAGTATTATATTGAGAAACTAGTTGACACGTTATAATCTACCAGGATAAAGGAAGGAAAGGGGCAGAATTAAGCTTCACGTCCCGAGGGGTGGGGCACATCTATGTATGTTATTTGGAATTCCTCTTTAAGGAAGATGTGAGGTGGTTACTTGCCAGGTTGATAGTAGGTTTCCTGGTTAACATCCTGTGAATTCTTATGTTCCCATAATTTCCCCTAAAAATTTCCCCAAAAGGTTTATAGTTTGTTTAAAAGTCATCTTCCATCCTTAGTATCATGGGCTTCCAGAAGGAAGTCAGTGGCTCTAACTTCCTCCCTGCTGGCTGCCTCACCAGTGTGGAGGGCAGAGCTTGCTTCAGTAATGTAATCTAAATATTCGCTGATTCCTTTCCTTCTTGTTTTAGGATGGAAGATTTTAGGGGAAGGAGAAATATTTAGTACCGAAATTATCATTTCTATTTAAGGACTGTCCTTTTTTTTTTTTTTAAGTAGGTCTTTCTAAAAACAAATAATTATGAATCTAAAAGTAAAACATAGCAAATTGACTCACATTTTTTTGCTGATGTGGGTTTAACCAATGCTTAAGGAACTAGATCTTGAAATTCAGGTTTAAATAATATTTGGTGCTGTAATCCTTAAACTGTTTATTTTCAGAGAGATCCAAACTCAACAAGAAGTTCCTCCTTCCCACCCCCTCACCAAAGTTGAGCTCACTAGGTATTTGGTTTTTGTTCAGTAGACATTTTATTTATTGGGTGCCTATTATGACTCTGGCCTTGAGGGCAGCCCTTGGATTCCGTGAAGAAGATTTCCAGGTTGGTAGGGAAAGAAGACACATCTAGGAGTCATTCAATGCAATCCAGCAGTGGCGGGATGGACAGGGGGTGCCCCGTGTGCTTTGGAAGCCCTGGAGAGGGTTCTCCGGCCCGGAGGGAGATGCCAGGGTAGGGGTGGCTAGAGGAGTCCCGCAGCTGGCTGTATCTCTCTGTGGTAGCCACAAGGATGATGAACTGCAGAGTCAGAGCATTTCCATTCAGTATTTCTGACTCCTCTCGGTCCACCCAACTGCTAAGTGCTGTGTTTTCTTCAACACGACAGAAGAGTTTCTGTTCTACAACCCTGAGCTACCACCGGACCTCCCCCAACTGTCTATGGCATCCTAATACTTAAATTTCTCTCCAAGTCTATCACCGACATGTGTTTCAGAAGTACCAGGCTTTGGGAAATCTGTTCTAACAAAAACCACACACACACACACACACACACACACACAGACACTCACACTCACAAAAACCAATTCCTCATCTTCTGGATCCAGTCTCCTACTTGATCAGAAATAATCAAATCTCTGAGCTTTTTTTTTTTTTTTTCCTTCCACAGCAAATTGGTTTTCCTGAAAATGTTTTCCATTTCCAGGATTTTTACTATTTTTTTTTTCAAGGGAAGAGTAAAGTAAATAGAATGACCAGTTGAACTCCGCTAGGATCTCTCACCCCCACCCCCCATTACAGCAAATTATCCCTCCTGGCGGAGATAATGTTTGAAAATGAGCATTTAGGCTTGTTCCTGATGGAAAGTTGTGGCACACGAAGCAGGTTTCCTTAGGCACGAGACCGGGGCATTTTGAGAAGCTCAAGCGGCTGCGATAATCTATTGCTCCCTATGGCTCACGCAGCTGACACGGCCGCTTCTGTGGCCCGCTGCCAGTGCCTGGGCTGTCTGTAATTTCTCGACTGTGGGGACGGCTCCCTGCTCATAAGGATTATTTGTTTCATGGACTGAACACAGGACAGGACCTGGGATTTTCTTTGGGAAAGAAAAAACAAAAAAGCAAAACAAATCCAACCTGGAAATTTTCTTCTTGCTGTTCCTCGAAATCCAGAGGTGGTAAACTTTCAGTAAAGTGCCAGATAGAACAGGCTTTAGGCTTTGTGGCTACATAATCTCGATGACAGCTACTCACCTCTGCCGTTGCCCGCAAAAAGAGCCAGACGCAATAATACGTAAAAGAAGGAGCGAGCTTGAATGCCAATAAAACATCATTTATGGATGCTAAAATTTGGATTTCATGTAATTTTCGTGTGTCATAAAAGGTTGTTGGCTTTTTAATTTTTTTCAACTATTGAAACAAGTACACACCATTCTAAGCGCGTGGTGTATGGGAGTAGAGGTGGGCTGGGTTTGGCCTGCTGGCTGTTGGCCGACCCCGATTCAGAGGAATACAAGGAAGGATCACCCAGTTGGTCTCCGGGCAACAGTGGCCTCCCTCCTGCACAGGTCTGCTCCCTGCTCTGTGGGGTGTGTGATGGTACCCTGGCCTAGGACTCTGAAAGAGAGTCCAAGAAATCCTCAAGAAGGAAAGGGGCTTGGAGCACATAGAAATTAAACAGTCTGCTTTTACAGAGGAACAAAGGGAGTCTAGGTGAGGTTAACCGGCTGATCTATGGTTAGGGGACAAGTTGGGACCAAAATACTGGTGTTCTGCCTCTCTAATCTAGGAGTCTTCCTACTATTCCACGTTTTCGCGAATTTAAGATAATTGATAGGAAAATAACATTTGAGTGGCGCTGTGACCCTCCATGCGTCACAGTGACCAACAATGAATAAATGAGGCCATAGCCTCATTTATTACTGTGACAAGACTCAGGTCTTGGGGGTAAAAGCTATGAAAACAAAAGCCCCATGGACACTGCAAAGGCTTGTGCCTGTTCACTCGCCTCCACCCCACAGAAGAATGGAAGAAAAATAGCGACAACAGTAATCATAGCTACTACCATTTACGAAATACACTTCCTAGAGACAGTATAGCATAGATGTTAAAAGCACGCTCTCCAAAATCAAGCTGCCTGGATTCATGTGCCGTTCCTACCACGTGCTCCCTAAAGGGACCCTGGCGAATTCTTTAGCCTCTCTGTAGACCGTATTGAGTCCCTACTGTAAGGTGCTTACGCTGGGACTAGGCACCTGTAGGTTTTTGCTCTCTCCATCCTCCTTGGAAGGACTCTTAAGAGGCAGGTGTCACATGTCACAACACCAAGTCTCAGGATAGTTCCCTCCCACTGGAACTGCGTATTCTCTTAACTGTGATGTTGCTCTGTGTCCTCTGAAGGGAAAGACAGGGAGAGATGCACAGGGATGCTATGGACTGATTACCCCTCTGCTCACCTGTGTTCTGTCATGGCCTCTCTCCTAATGATTACTGCTTCAGCGACGATAATGACAAGGCTACTTCCTGTGTTTGACGAAATGTGGAGAGTCCTTCTTGACTCTGTCCTGGAATTGAGAGTCCAGCTTTGGGGAGTCTGGAACCGGGCACCGTGATTTCATTCTATCTACTCTCCTTTTTTTTTTTTTTTTTTGATGGGGTATATGATGGCAACAAAATACAGCAGGAGTGGCCATGATTATATGCCTCTCACTCTCTGATGCCTCACTTCTCCACACAAACAATACACAAAAGAGCCCACAGCAGGTCCATTATCCACATTAAGAACTGAACATAAAGCCCAAGCAGGTGGCACTCCCACAGGCTCGGGCGGGCCTCCCAGGGAGAAGAGTTACCAGGCAGCCATGTCTGGCCTCAGACTCCGGAAGACGAGATGTCCTGGGAGGCAGATCCTGTGCTCTGAGTTAAAAGAAGCTAATGAAGAAAGGAGAGCCATGAGGAATTAAAGGAATAGTTTGCCTCTGGTCGGCCGGCTTGTCGAAGCCAGGCTGGGCAGATTGTCTGCGCCGGCCAGGAGGCCTCCATCTCAGGGCTCAGGTGTATCCCATGGGGAACCTTGGGAAGGTCATGGTGTCCCTCCTGATCCCCCCACCCCCACTTACTGGCCTAAAATGAAGCAGTATAACTTTCCTATGCACAAAATTTCTTAAGAAATAATCAATATAATCTCTCACTTATACCATCAAGAAGAAATAAAAGGAGGATAATGGATAAAGAAAAAAACGCCACATATTTCCACCTGGAAATGCCCAAACATGACTATTCTAAAAGACACAGAAAGTCTGATTTTCGTACCTATAGGTGGAATCTGAATCCCACAGAGACTACGCTATTAGGCGCATGATGCAGGAGCACAAGGTGAGCGAGATAAACACCCCCAGTGGCATTTGGATTGGAGGCTTTCTCCAAGCCATGGAAACTCTTGGTAAATCTGGCGGCAGATCAAAACAAGCCAAGGTCCAGCCCTCCCTTGATGTCAACGTCAAGTAGTCACATCCTGGAAAACTCGATGCATATTAATTCCGTACAAAAAAATCATTTGGATTGATTGGCTTTCAGTTTTTCAGTTCAGATCATTATAAAAAGGGTTTTTCCTGAATGTGGATGCCTGGCAGGACACTCAGTCCCACTGAATCAGAGCGGTCTTCCTTGTGCGAGGCCGGCCCCCTGTCCGAGGACATCAGCTTCTCCGTTCCTCACCCATTATTCTATGGACTATGAGGCGACGAAGGAGTTCTTTCTAAACAGGGCCGTTTGGAGTGCCCGTACCTACTTCTGCTTGAGCAACCTCACGACGATTCTATCTCTTTGCTTAAAAACACCCACTAAAAGTCACCGCGTGCCTTGTGCCTCGGTGTTTTATGTACTTCCCTCCCTCACCAGGATGAGCCAGAGCCCTGGTGTGCTTCCTACGACTGTCCCACACGTACAAACACTCATAAAGAGAACATCAGGCAGATCTAAAGTGGCGCCAATTAGTGTCCCGGCCCTGAAATTCCAGCTCGGGTGGGTGCAGAACGGGCATGTGATTTTATTTTATCTCCTTTCCATTATCTTTGATGGACTCGACAGCGGTAACAAAATCACAGTCCATCTGGCACGTGAGTCCGTGACTTTCACACTCTGTTGCCACATCTCCCTATGCACACAACACATAAAAACACAGTATATTATCTCGGAGGCTAAAATTGAGAAAGTCACCAAGAGCTCATGCTTCTCTGGAATTAGTTTACTTTAAAGAGAGACCCAGCGATGCTATAGGACACACCTGAAGGATGGGCATCAGTAACCCCTTCTATGCAAATTCTACTCACCAGCGAGCCCGGTGTTAGTCACTTTGTTTCAAGACCTGACAGTTGGACAATAAACCTCTTATTAGGACTAAAGTAAACAGTGGGGAAAAAAAAATCTGACGAGAGGAATTGGAATGTTAGCAGATGGCTAGAGGGTTAATAGTAAGTGCTTACTTAAACATTATAAATTACACTCAAAGTCACAGATAGTCCTTATCAGTTGGAAATGTTACCTTAGAGGGGAAATCCTGCAAATGACAGAAAGTTACTGGGATTCTCCCTGTGTCAGACTGATCCCAGATTGGACTTTCACCGGATACGCAGTGACAGGCAACATTGCTGCCTTCCCAGGGCCTGGGTCATGTCCTGCTCAGGAGAGGTGCTCTGTGAACATGTATTCAAAACATAAATGAGTGGATTGGGGAACAAGTGAAAATAAGGGGCGCTCAAAGGGCACCATAGAAAATGACGCTTGTGGGGACGCCTGGGTGGCTGAGTTGGTTAAACAGCTGCCTTTGGTTCAGGTCATGGTCCCGGCGTCCTGGGATCGAGTCCCACATCGGGCTCCTTGCTCGGCAGGGAGCCTGCTTCTCCCTCTGCCTCTGCCTGCCACTCTGTCTGCCTGTGCTCGCTCGCGCTCCCTCTCTCTCTCTGATAAATAAATAAAATCTTTTAAAAAAAAAAAAAAAAAAAAAAAAAGAAAATGACTCTTGTGTATTTGAAGAACAGGAGCCCAACTGTGTTTTTCTACAATGAAACTTTCCAAAATAGACTTGATTTTTTTCAGAGAAGGTTTTGGTTCACCGCAGAAGGTACACAGATTTCCCACATGCCTCCTGCCTCCACTCACGCAGAGACCCCAACCTGTTACCGTCCTCCTCCACCAGACTGGTTAGTTGGTTACAACTGTTAGCACTAACGCAGCATTGTCATTGTTCATAGTTTACATTAGGGCTCTCTATTTTTTCAGGTTCATCTTGATGTGGTACATTCTAAGGATTCAGACAGATTTATGCTGTCATGTATCCACTGTTAGAGAATCGTATAGAGTTTTTCTGCTGCCCCTGATAATCTTCTCTCTTTGTCTCTTGCTTTCCCCTAAACCCTGATAACTACTGGTGTCTTTCCTGTCTCCCCAGTTTTGTGTTTTCCAGAGTGTCATGTAACTGGAATCATACAGCATATAGTCTTTTCAGATTGGCTTTTTTTTTTTAAAGATTTTATTTATTCATGAAAGATAGAGAGAGAGAGAGGCAAAGACAGAAGGAGAAGCAGGCTCCCCAAGGAGCAGGAAGCCCAATGCAGGGCTTGATCCCAGGACCCCAGGATCACGACCTGAACTGAAGGCAGATGCTTAATGGACTGAGCCACCCAGGTGCCCCAAGATTGGCTTTTACACTTAGTAATATGTGTATGAGTTTCTTCCATGTATTTTCATGACTTGGTAGCTCATTTCTTTTTAGCCCGGAATAACATTCCTTTGTCTCCATGGACCACGTTTTATTTATTTCTTCACCTGCTGAAGGACATCTTGGTTGCTTCCAGTATGATACAATTTTTGTGTCGTCTGTGTTCTCTTTCTTATTTCCATTCTCTGTGCACACTGTTACTCAACTCCATTTTTTACCTGCTTCTTTAGTTTTCTACACTTCTGCCATTTTTACTCTCTGGTTACATTCTCCAAGCAAGCACACCACCCCTCCTCCCCCTGCACCCACCAGGATAATTCTTGGCATGATGATAATAAACACAAGGCAGCTTGTGTTCAAAAGATGGAGTATTTCACCTCAAAGTCGCTACATGAAATGCAAGGGCCAAACCCAGAACTGGGTTAAGGGTGATTCTTGAAGGCCAGATGAACAGTGTAGATGAGCAGCACCTGAAGGGTGTCCCTCTGCGATTTCCTGGGGAAAGCAGCTCACCCAGGAAGACCTACTACATCCTTGCAATCTGGGGCAAAATGTTGTCTGATGACCTTGAACCCTTCTTCCTGGTCAACACGGGCTTTCACCTGCCCCTGAGCACATGGATTTCCCCTGCCCCCAATTCAAGTTGTCTTTTGGACCCTTTTTAACTACCAAAACTACATTAAAGTCTTTGTCGATCTTTGCCAAGGGCACTCAACCGGTGGGTCCAACACAAACCCAGCCAGATTTCACTCCATGTAAAGGGCTGAAGGGTTCCAGTGTCTTCACGGGAACTCTTCCTTCCTAGGGAGGTGAGATGTTTGGATACATCTGAAAACCCACTGTTGGAAGGAGAAGGCAGACCAGCCTTTCTCTTCCCCATTATTACCTGATATTTTAACAATGAAAAAATGTATGGACTTTGAACAGGAAGGGTTAAACAGACTTTAACTGATAAGGAGAATTCTTCCTGGAAACTCCTTGGAGACACTTGTAATTAATTTGATCTTCTTCAGTCATTAACTCAGACCCACAGTGAGTCGTCTGCACACTGCTCTATTAATTCACTGGAGATCACTTCCTAGGATTCATTTAGTTAAGCAGCACTGTTGGATTACATTTTAAAACCCTTAAAACTGGTTGTAATTGATGTCTGTTTATAGAAGCTTACTTTAATGGAGTCAAAGTGAGATGGAAATGTCGCCTGCCAGCCTGAGCCGCTGCCTTCCTGCATAAAGCCGGGCTCTGGGAGCCCCAAGCGAAATAAAAATCACTGCTGATTAAAATAAATTATTATTTTAACCTGGATAATAGTTTCTAAAATAGGGAGTATGTCAACTGTAACAATATGAATAAGTTATTTAAAACTGCACGGTCCTCTTGAAATGCACATGTACATGTACATACTTGCTTGGACTGAACTTTCGAAGAGACGAAACGTCAGTGAGAGCAACATGGGTTAGAGTAGATGGGTCTGAGATTTTGTGGGGCTCTGGTTTTCTCCCTGGAGGAAGTCAGGGCGGAATGGTGATAACGCCCCAGTAAGCCTCCCCTGAAGCTGGCTTCGTACCCACATCACCCAACAGGCCTGGCTGGCTCTGCGGAGGCAGTCCAAATGCTGACCAAGCACTCTGACCCCAGGCCTGGGGCATCGATCACAGGCCTGGATTTTCTATCCCAAATGCTCAGAGCCAGAGGGGTCCCAGTGTTTCCAATAGGCTGCTGGGGGGTGTCTTTATTTTTTCGATGAAACGGTAGATCACGAACTGCCTGAGACACACATTCTGACCTTTTCCATTTATTTCACTGGGCCAGCTTTTCTCTGCTTGGCCGACCTTTACCTTTCCTTCAAAGTTCACCTCCAGGCCTAATGACTGCTCTCATAATCATTCTCTGGCCACACCTGACCATACAAGCTAATTTTTTGTTGTTGTTGTCTAGACATTTTCAGTTTTTCCAATCAATTTTGGATACCCTCTTAGACTTACTCTTGAGAACCATTCTGCATGGTATAGACCGTGTGTGTGTATGTGTGTGTATCTATATACACATCTGTACCTAGACTCACATACATACTCATACATATACACACATACTCTGAACACTTAGACGATTTATTGAACATATTATTTGTTGACTCATTCATTCCACATATACTGAATACTAAACTGCTGGGGAGCCCTGGCTAGGTACGAGGGATGCAGACTTATAACACGGGGTGGGCCAGATGGATAAGTGATGGATGACGTTATGCCCGGCCCCCCAGTGGCCCCTACATGGCCAGGCAAGACAGAATCAGAGGGCACGCACCATTTAGGCACAAAGTAGGACTCTCCCCACATCCAAAACAACACACTCTGAGAATAATCTTATGGACCGCAAGCCCACTTTTGGAGTCAAAGAGGCATTCTCTGACCTTCATTATAATTCAAGGATTGAATTTTCTAATCAGGCAATTTACTTTCTTTGAAAATTGCCCAATTTCCCATGTCCAGGCCTCAAACCCCTATTTGTTACCTACTCTCCAGGAGACACACACTCTCATTTGCCTTTGTAGTCCAATGACATTTTCCCAGAAGTGACAGCTTACACGAGGAGTGGAGGCAAGGGCAAAAATGGGGACCCGTCTGGGTTGGGTGTCCAAGTCCCTGGGAAGAGCGCTTCCACCTCTACTTCCCTACTTGCTCCCCGATTTCCTTTAATAACAGCTGATGCTAACAGAGTACTTACTACATGCCAGGGCTCATTCTAAGAATCTCATGGATATTAACTCATTGAATGCACATGGTGGCTGAGAGGCCGCACAGGTAGGAAGTACGCCAGTGGAGAGCACAGACCCAGGAAGTCAGGTCTGGGGCCCGAGCTCTTGACCCTGACACTAAGTGGCCTGTACTTCTGTTCCGGTTTTGATCTCCCAGACACCTTGGGACTATCGAGCCATATAGGCTGCTACAGTCAGCTCTTCTGTTTGTGGGCAGAAAATCAGTGAATTGGCCCCAGATGCCAGACCGAGGGGTAGAATGAAAAACAGGAAGTGGCCCTGGGTCTATATGCCCCAAGGGCTTATTGAGGACTTAGTATATGCCAGGCACTATTCTAGGCTCTGGAGATATGAGAGGGATGGAAACAGAGCCTCTGGCTTCATGCAGGTTATCTTTGGGAGTGATAAGCCGTAATAAGGGCGATTAGGAAACAGGCAGCAGGGCAGGTGACAGAACACGTGTGGTTTAGGAGTGGAGGACAAGACTTTCTGGGGAGGGAAACTTGACCTGAAGAAAGTACGGCAGGAGCCATGTGAATATGCATGGGAAGAAAATTCTAGGCACAGTAAGTAATGAGTATGAAGACAGAAGCACACCTGTGTGTGTGTGCACGTGCATGTGCATGTGGGAGATCATGGGCATAGTTCGTGGTTTCATAACTCAAAGACCAATATGGGGTGCCAGGGTGGCTTAGTCCACTAGGCATCTGACTCTTGGTTTCAGCTCTGGTCATGATCTCAGGGTCCTGGGATCGAGCCCTGCATTGGGCTCCCCACTCGGTGGGGACTCTGCTTGTCTCCCTCTCTCTCTGCCTCTCTCCACCGCTCACGTGCACGCTCCCTAAAATAAATAAATAAATCCTTAAAAAAAAAAGACCAATGTACATTATATCAGAATTCTGCTTTTGACTCTATTTTTCTGTATCTAGTGCATCATAGTCAAGAAGAAGCCACATTATACAACCATTGTTATTTCAATGAAACAAATATATCAATCCTCTGAAGTATACAGGTCCAGTTATGTTCAAAGCTAAAGGCACAGCTTGAGGAATACATTTAAAATATGCTAAATGAGAAAGCCCTGGCTCCTATAAAAAGCGGGATTTAAAAATTTTAAGACATAGACTATATAGGTGTGATGAGATAAAACAGTGGAAAGAAAAACACCAAAATATTACGAGTAGTTAACTGAATTCAAAGAATCTGAGTGATTTTAAAACAAATTTTTTTCATTTTAATAATGCTAGAAAGAGAAAGAAGGAAATAAAAATTTTCCTTAATCTCATGATAAATTAGGAGTGATTTTGGTTTCCTTTTTAATTTTTTTCAGCATTTTTTGAATTTTCAATTTGTGCATATATGTCTTTATAATAATGAAAAGCACACAAAAGAGGTCTCTAAAAATGTGATTGAATTTCTGGGGACAGCATGTGGTTTCACAACAAGAAGAAACAAATTGCCACAATCATCTTTAGCGTGATCTCATATCAGATGAGCTGAACACTGTACCTTAGGAAACCCATAGAAACTCGGCTGTTTTCAGTCAAATAAAAGTGAAGGGAAATGGTGATTTTCTGAGCAATAGCACTCTTGTTGTCAGAAGAGAAGGTAAAAGGAGTTGGGTACTATTCACAGAAAATGCACTGGGTAATTTTGTTAAGTATATGTTATAGGTGCCAATGCATTTTATATTAAAAAGTCCGACTTCATGATTCCTATAGGTTGGGGAAAAAAACAACAACTATAAATAAAATGCATACTATAAGACTTAAAAGTGAAGAAGTTTATATTCTGATCTGAGAATTCTACACCTTTCTGAGCTGATAACTTTAAAGTTTTCCCAGTGTGACGTTGATTAGTATAATATGATGCTTTTCGTAAGAACTAAAAAAAAGTCCTAGTTATTTATAAAAAGGAGCACAAGTTGCTCCACAAAAAGGTGGGTTGGCATTTGTAGGTTAAATAGCTGAACAATGATCCAATGTAGGTTCCATTTATGACCTTTTTTTCCCCCCAAAGAACAACAAAATAATTTATTTAGAATATTACCAGACACATTGTCGTCAGGGCTAACCAACTAAAGAAGGATGGAAAATGAGCCAAAATCTAAATTTCAGACTTCCTACCGTTTTCAAAACTTAATCATTCCTTCTGAATTTGAGTCTAATGACCTTTAATAATATCCATGCACACTGAGAAAAATAAATAGATTCTAAAATTGAGTGTAAACAAGCAGGTGATGGGACTTGAGCCTGTTGTCTCTAACCACTGTGACCTAGGCACAAGTGCATGGGAGTGGTACAGAGGCCCCTCGTTGCTGTCCTGCTAAGCTGTTTCTTTCCCAAATCTGACTGTTGGTAGTTGAGTCTCTTCCTCTTGAGGTCTTACTGAAGCTTAAAACAACCTTATTGAGCCACTGTTTTCAACTCAGTTCTGTCATGTATGAAGCTCATCTTTGGCTTTAAATTTATTTAAGGTGAAAGATTTTGAGCCTCAAGAGGTCTCCCCAAACTGATCCCATTGAGCAGCCTTTTCTTTGTGCCCCAGACCCCTCACCCCTGGTTACTCTACACTTCTGCATTGCTGTCTGCAGCAGCCAACTCAGAAAACACATTTCGAGCTCTCCCTCTCACACCGATTCCCATGGGGCCTAAAATCAAGAAGGGAGAAAATATTGAATGTGTTTTAAATTTACTGGCTCATTTCCTTTATATCTACTGGGTCTTCTTAAAGATCTAAGCACTAGCGTATTTTCTGGTTAAGCCAATCTGCATAAATATGACAAAAATAAAAGCTTATTTACCTGACTGGCATTGTATGGAAGCATCACCGAACTATACAGATAAGAAGGACCTTGGGGATCGCTAGCTCATTTCGCCATTTCTTAGGGGAGACATGGCAGTAGAGGGCAATGTGGTCAGGTCCAAGCTCAAATACTGTCTCTGTCACTTGCCAGCTGAGCGGTCTTGAACAAATGAAAGTTCAGAGCCTCCGTTTTCTCATCGGGAACACCACCACCCACCTGAGCAGGTCACGTCTAGCAAACTGATGAGAACAGTGCCTTCTACAAGCGGGTTCTGGACAAACTCTTTTCTCAAGGCAGCCTGAAAGAGGAAGTTGGTGCCAAGCAAATAGAGAAACACATATCATGGCTTGGAAAAGTTCTAAGGTGATCATTAGCATTTGCTCCTTCATAAAGCGACATGAAGAGTTAGCAGAGGTGCTGGGGAGGAGTTTGACATTTAGAGATGCCCAGCTCAGTGAAGGGAGGCGAGCCAGTGGCTCAGGAAGAGCCGCTGCTTACAACACGTTTCCAGCAGGACAGGCAACCTGCTGGCTGGCTGTGGAATCAGAGCTGCCAGAACTCTTGCCTAGATGTCTCCATGGCAGCTCTTGCTGTTGGCTGAATGAGGCAGGAGACAGACCCATGTGGGGTGTGCATGCGCACCTGTGTGTGAGTGCACGTGTGTGTCTGCGCTTGGGCCGTATGTGTGCGTGTGTGTGTTTGCGTGTGCACGTATGTGTGCGTGCACGCCTATGTGTGTGCACTTCATGTCTGCAAGTGCGCGTATGTGTGCGTAAGTGTGCACACTCACACACATGCATGCACATGGGCTCCCAACTGGGTCTGAGGTGGTGGTTAAGCTCACAGGCTGGGGAATCCCTAGGCATCCAGGCTCTGCACAAGTCATAACAAAGCTGGGAGCTGGGGGTGGGCAAACGGCTGAAATGAGCTCTCCACAAATCTCCCTAAGGAGCAGCAGAGGCTGTTAGAGAGTACAAGGAGACCAACAAAGAGCTAGAATCTGGAGCAGGCTGGTGAAGGGCGGAAAGTTTTAGGGCATGCACAAGTATGTACTTGGCAGGGAAATGCCAGATTGGTCCGAGTGGAGGTGGAGGGATGGGGAAGTAGTGGTTGGGGAGGAGAAAAGCTTCCTTCAGAGAAACTGTGGGCAAGAGGTGCTCGACTGGTGCTTCAGTGGGCTTTTCCAGGTCCCACACATCTGCTCTCAGGGCCTGGGGAAACTGGGCATGCATGTGCCACGCCACCTAATCAGCATTGACTTCAGAGGAGCAACTTTGTCCTTGGGAGTCCTCAAGGATGAATGTGACCCCCTACTGGGTCGGGGCTGGGCGCGTCCCCCAAGCTTGTTGCATACCACTGGGCCATGTCCAGGCTTGCTTCTTGTCTTTAACCTTGCACACAATCTGAACAGCCCTGATACCTCCCTACTAGGACCAGATGTATTACATGCAAAGAAGTAGTTAATGGGCTTAAAAGATTGTCCACTGTTAATTTAGGTTTTTTCCCTCATTCTAGGACAACACTGAGACCGGAAAGCCAAAATCAGCTGCTCCAAAGTTCATAGACTGTACTGTTATAAAGGCCTAGTTGGCCGGATTTTTTTCTTTTGAATCAATCTGTGGTCTTTAAATGTCTCTGCTTAACATGGCTTCTAGATAATCATCCAACTTCTGATGGAGTGATTACCAGGTAATGCTATCAAATAACAATCATGATTAAACAAGTTATGTGAACCCTCAGGCCCTGAAGCGATTTCTGTGAAGAATGAGTTTGGCCTTCAAATGGCATAATAAGAAAAAAATTAGGTGCAATTCACCCTGAACGGTGTGTTATGCTGGGAGAAGGATAATATGTTTATCCATTCTTAACAGTTATAAATGGCCTACAATTAGCTTGCTTTCTTTTCAGCTTCCCTTCTTTCTCATTTATGTTTTACATTCTTTGTCATATGAAATAAGCGAAGTAGTTTATAGCTGCCACTGGCATTTTTGTCTACCTGGACCCCTCTTTTAGATCATCACAAATTCTGGCCCCCCGCTTTTTACCATCTAGAGTAAAAACACACAAAGCAGGAAGAAAACATTTTGTAGCTCTGGGTGATTTTTATACTTGACATGTCGAAAAGCTGTTAAACATAATTAAGCTCAGGGGCGCCTGGGTGGCTCAGTGGGTTAAAGCCTCTGCCTTCAGCTCAGGTCATGATCCCTGAGTCCTGCACTGGGCTTTCTGCTCAGCAGGGAGCCTGCTTCCTGCTCCCCCCTCGCCCCCTCCCCCAGCCTTGTGATCTCTGTCTGTCAAATAAACAAATAAAATGTTATAAAAAAATTAATTGAGCTCAGTAAAAAGTTAGCAAGCAACAATTATGTTACCACACTACAGATTGTCCTAGATGAGTCTCTGTGGACTGAAACAACCAGAAAAAGGATATGCAAGGTTTAGGCATAAGATTCTGATTGATTCATTATATGCAAGGTTTAGGCATAAGATTCTTAAAATGTGGAACTTGGGGTTCAAGCCAGCTAGAAAAGAGAAAACAGAGAGAAGGGAAACACAGTTTAAAAACCCACATGGAAATCTGCGGATGAAAATCCAAAACTCCAGAATAAAGGTATTGTTAATATTCCTTCCTATTTTTCTCTTCTATACCTGGGAAATGTTTTCAAAAAGTAAAAGGCAAATCAGCATCTGCTGTTGCCTTTCCATGTTTTTTTTTTTTTTTTCTGTTTGGGGAGGCAAACAAATGAAAACATAAAAATACATAATTATTATTTCTACCGTGAGTTACCGTCATAACCAATGGAAGTGAATTCCACCACCCAAGCATAGTAGCGCCTAGAACATTTGATGTCCTCACCTCTGTGCAGTCTCACTTTAAGTTTTCTTTCCACAGCAAATCTGGTACTGGTACCAAATGCGGGGGGTCGGGGAGATACACTGGTGGACCCAATAATTTAGTTTCAAAATTGTGCATGTAAATAGCATTCAGCACTGATATTTTCCTTTCAGAATTTTTTTGTTGCCTTTCCATAAAAGTTACAGATGTCTGAAAGCTGTTATATGCATGAAAACATGTCTATGGAAGGAGAATAAAAATAGAATCAGCGTGGGGGTTGGGGCACATATACATTTCCCCTGTTCTCATTCTGCCTCCTAGGCACACAAAGGTTCAGTAATGTGTATTTTCTGAGTGGAAGATGGAATGCTGCACGTGGTTTTGATTCCAATGCATAAACATTATCTTTTTATTTGAGGTGTTCAAGGGCTGGGCTTGCAGTTTCAGGCTCTAATTTGAGCCCATTTCTGCAATCTTCTTAATTTTGCTCTTTATCTCCCAGAAGGTGTCTTTTTGAAGCTCACTAGGTATGCGCGGAGTCCAAGGGTGTGCCTTTCACGCCCACCCGTGGCTGGCTTGGTGGTGCCCATCGTGTGGAGACAATGTGTCGGCAGTTTCAGGAAGGTTGATGATGGTTTTTGTTACTGGATAGTGGGTGATGATCTTCACCTGGGCAGTGGGGAGAGGAAAGCCAGTCCAAATAGCAATTTAGAATTTTACCGTGTGAGTAAGATGTCATCTCCCTTTCAAAAGTTAAAAATTATATCTATGCATATTAAATTATTTGAAATTCTAACTAGGCTTTCCAGTGGCTGATATTATCTAGGTTTTTCAGAACTCAAGTTACGCCTGACTCTGGGCACAATGCATTTTTCCTAATGTATTAGGAAGTATATCGGTCACAATATGAGGGAGCAGAAAATCTCCACTGGTACCTTCCCTCGAGAACCCATTCCTCTTTGTTATCTAGGCCACGTTTCCCAAAATATAAATATATGTGGTTGCTGAGTTTAGCTCTGGCTTGGAAACCACCAGATGTGAGCGCCTGCCTTTGAGAGGGTCTGATGGGAGTTCTCCATGAAAGAGCCACTGAACTTTTAAGTGCATACGTGCCATTTCATGATAGACTCCCAGGGCATGTATAAGTTTTCTGTTTGCTGCTGTAACAGATGACACAAACTTAGCAGTAAAAACAACATGAATTTTGTTATCTTAGATTTCTAGAGGTCAAGAGTTGGAAGCGGGTTTTACCATCAACATCAAGGTGTTGGCAGAGTCACATGCTTTCTGGAGGCTGGAGGGAAGTATCTGCTTTTGATCCTCTTTCCAGCTTCCAAGGAACCCCAACATTTCTTGGCTCGCAGTCTGCCTCCTCTAGCTTCAAATCCAGCAGTGGTGGGGCAAGTCATCTCTTGATGACTCAAACTCACAATGCCAAGGTCAAGAGCTGCATGCTCTACTGATTGAGCCAGCCAGGCACTCCCTCTCTTGGGAGCCTTCCTTTGCTCCCTGGCCTTTGAGCACATTGTTCTTTGGCTCCATCAGATTCCATCCTTTTTGGTCCTTGTTACTAGATATTCCTGATACTTGATACTAAGTACTAGGTACACATAAAGCCATGTGCTGTATGAAGGAGAAGTACATAAGAAACTTATAGGGATGAAAGTTATGAATGAGAAAATGATAGAGACCAGGAAAGAGGAGTACAGCAATGATCTCAACATGGACTGAAGAAACATCAGAGGGGACTCAAGGGACCTAGTTGGAAAGCACAGAAGTCCTTCTTGTACTTGTAGCCCTCTTAAATGCCTCAACCCAGTGAAACCCTATTTCATATTTCTAGGTGATTTTTGATCTTATCCACATATGGGGCAATCCATTCACTCAGCAAACATATACTAGGCACTGTGCTAGAAGGCAGAAAAGCAGAAGGATATACTTACTCCTCAGAGGGAGCTCACAGTCCAAAAACTGGGAGGGAAGAGAGGAACTTTCTTTTTAAAGGGGAAGGAAAGGAGAAGACAGATAAGCACCCACCACCTTCTTCAAAAGAAGTCTTCTGGAGTCTCCCAGAGCACCCTCAGCTTTGGACGGATGCTGTCTGAAATGTCATTCCTTGCCTAGGAAGATACTGTCATTTCTAAAGCTAGACAAATTACAGATGAACAATGATTTGTCTGGTGATTGGTGAAACCAAACCAGGCATTTAGCTAGTTTAATTTTTAAATAACTTGAGCTAAAACCTTTTACTTCCCCCAAGTAGTTTACATTCTGCTCCATTTCCCAAAATATTAAAACCAGAGTCATTTATTATTAATTTCCCAAACATTTATTGACCACCAAATATGTGTCAAATTCTGAGCTTCACACCAGACACACAAAAATGAAAAGGCTTTTTCCTTGTCCTAAATTGTAACCCAGAGAATAAAGTATTTCCTTTCCATTAGGTATGTCTGTTAATTTGGTGGACTGTGTTCTCATCCACTTGGTGAAGATACCCTTTTATAATTTATCTTTCTATCTAGCTTTGTAAGATTTTCTTCTAATCTAATAGTTGTGACTTTCTGAATCCCAGTGAAAGTAATTTTAACAATAGTAAATGTTTATATTCAGTGAGAAGGCCACTTGTACTAGAAAACAAAAACAAAAAACTACTATTCATTGTCAAAAGTTGCAATAATTTCTTTAAAACCAAAGCTTCCTTTTTGAGAGGGTTTCAAACTATCCTTTCTAATTTTTATGTTCAACTATGAATCAAAGGATACACTCACACCCTCAAAATTTGTCTAGATGGTTTTATAAATCTATCATAGTATTGACCTCTGTAGATTAATCTGTGTAGTTGTTCTTGGGCTGCAAAATGACCTGGATGGGTAGAGAAGAATTACAGCAGGATTTTGAAATGTTCTAGATTTTGACATGTCTAGAGCTTCTGTCCCTCCTGGGGCCATGAGCTGGTCCCATGAAGCTTCCACAGTATCCCAGCTCACAATTAAATCTCTCTTAGAGGATGTCTGTGTTGTGGCTCAAATGAATAAGCAGAAGCAATCATATTTCTCTCTGAAAGTTGACTTTAGGAACTGAAAAAACTTTAGTGATGGGACCTAAACCTGAAGTTACCAAAAGGACCCAGAAAGCAGACTGGGGGTGAGATGCATGGTCCCAGAAGCGGAAGGTATAGGGAATTCAGAAATCATTGGAGTTCTACAGTTTGGGGAGGGAGGGCAAGATCATCAGGAATAGAAGCCAGAACGCTGTGAAAAAGCACATACAAGCCACCAGAAGCTCCAGACAGTTTCTCAAAAGTTGGTTCCCCAGATGGTTTCTCAAAAGTTGGCTTCTCAGAACAACTGTTCTGCTATTTCATGCCTAGAGATCCTCATTCATATCCATAACAGAGTCCCTCCTACTTGAAGCAACCCAAGCCAGCCTCTGCTTCTCACTCACAGTAACTAACACGGAAGTGGAGGGTGGACATATTCAAGTTCATTCATTCATTGTAAGTATCTTGATTCTCCCATTTGACAACTTTTGGTATGCAAGAGCTGCCCTTTTTTGGGAAGAAATGGTGCAAAGATTATAGCGTGGTGGATATTAGGGTGTTGGGAATATCTTAGCAAAAAAAAAAAAAAGAAAGAAAGAAAGCAAATTTCATTGTCATTGGCTTCCAAATTCCTCAGTGTTTCATCTCTTCATCAAATATTTGTGCAAGGGTCTGTGTCAGGGGTCAAAACTACAGAGAGGAATGAGCCAGTGCCTACTCTGGAGATGTCCAGCCTCAGGGAAGGGGTTGGGGAGATTGCACAGTGAGGAAATTATGACGCGAAGCAGCATGTGCAATGATGAAAGGAAGCCTAGATTCATGAACACTTCCCTCGTACTGATTTTCCACTGACCTTAAAGTGTGTCCTGCCTTTGCAATGGGCTCATGGCAGCTCCTTGTGGTTCATGGTCAGGTACTTACGAGTGCATTCCAGGCAAGACCAATGTTAGCAAATCAGTGCGGATGAATCCAGATATAAAGAGGCAGAAATCTAGTAACGAGTAAATTCTAGAAGGAAACCATGGTTTGGGGACCTCAGAGGAGAAGCATAATAGGAAAAAGTTAACTTTGCCCTCCGCTTATAAGGGAAAGGAAGCATAGCCTTCTTCCCAGTGTCCCATTTTCCGAGATTGCTCTAGGCATCTCTGTGCCTTCTCTCCTCCCGGCTCTGAGCCTTCCTCTACCAGCTCCACCACTTTGCATGAGACTGGGGGCCCAGTTTTCCCCATCTTGTGACCTACATTACCTGCTTCTCACTCCTACAGCCGGCAGTAGTGTCGGCTGTTGTTCTGGGCTGAGTAGCAATTCGGTAATTTCGTTCCCTCATTATAAGGTGTCTGTTTATTTATTAAAGCTGCACTCTGCCCAAAGGCAATGAACAAAAAATATAGAAATACCAAAATTAAATAAAAGCTATTATTGCTGTTATTTTATAAAGCTTGTCTCTCATAAGCCACTGTGTAGCTTTAGAGAATAGACGCTCTGTTAATCAGGCTCTCTTAGTCTCCTCAGTCAGCAAACTTAGCCACTACCCTGTTCCCTGCCTCTGTCCATGCACAGGCCCTCTTTATCTGAGGTTCTTGTGAGAGGCCCAGAGGGTGGCAGATATGTCTAGAGTCTCGCACCTCCTAGAAAATTCTGCAGCCTCTGAACCTCCACGCCAAGCAGTGCCTCCATGGGGTCTTTCTGTTGAGCTCAAACGCCCTGGAGACAGAAGGAACATTTTTATTCCCAAATGGGTCTTTCCTCAGTTGGATAAAGAAATGCAGGGAACTACTGAGTCTCCTTTTGGTGCGTGGCTGTTGATGGGATGCTCCCGGGGGCTGAGGGGCCAGCAGAGAGTACACACAGTCACAGCCCTGCAGGAGCTCATGCGTCATGAGGGAGGCAGAAAATGGACAAATACTCAGGGCAATATATGGCCTCTCACATGATGTTAGAGCTATGGCTAAAAATAAAGCCAGGAGAGGGCATCAGGCATGCCAGTGGGGTGGGGGTGGGGTGCTCTGTTCTATATAGGGTGGTTCAAGAAGGTCTCACTGAGGCAGTGAGGAAGAGGGTCATGTGGACCTGGAAGGGAAAAGCATTGCAAGGGAAGGGAAGAGCAAACACAAAGACTCTGAGCACATGGGAACAAAAGCATAGGTTGTACGTTTTTCTAAACCCAAGTGTTAGCATTTGTAAATACCTAGCTCCCTGCTGTCACTCAAAAAAGAGTAGTCCCCCCCCCCACACCTTTCTTTCTCTATCTCTTTGTTTCTCTCCTAACACACACACACACACACCCTACATCTGATTGGATTTGGGATCAAAAGAGGCCTCCGGGAAGCTGTTCTGGCAGCATTACATAATGCTCATTCCTAAAAACCCATAAGAGCAAGAAAGTTCTAGGGCTGCTCAAAATTGTGTGTGCGTGTGTGTTCCTGGTGACTGTGGAGAGGCTATAAAACCTTTGAATGCAAACATTGCAACTCTCCTGTAGGAGAACCCCAGCCCCCCCTCTTTGGCTCAGTGGGGCTGGGCCCGCTTTCAGGTAACAAGTAAAGGGAAGCCTGTTGGGGTGTTTGCCCTGGGATGAGAAATGCTGAGAAACTCACGAAGGGGCGGGGCTCCTGGGCCAGATTCTGGCCACGGAGTCACTTCATTTCCTTCCCTATTACATCCTGATCTCTCTACAGAGACTCTAGGGGAATGAGAAGGAACACAAGGACAGCCACGTGCTCAGAAGTCTGTAGGGCTGGCCATCACAGTTCAGCAGGCCAAGAACAGAGGGGAACAGTTTTTAGATGAAGGGATAGATTCGAGGCAACAGGCGCTAAAGGGAACCACTATAGAGTCGGCTCTAGCCCTTTGATGACTCTGAGCTTCCTTATTTTTTTCCTTTGGTTATGATCAATTTCATGGAGGGGAAAGGAAAGGAGAGGGAAAAAAAAACAAAGACAGGAAAGAAGACAAGACAAAGGAAAGAAGAAGGAGCCCGTTTCCTCCCCAGGCTGGTGGTCTGAGAATCAGGTTCTGTTTTCTGGGGGACACAGTCTTAGCCCCTGCCCTGGCCCCCAGGTCTTTGAGAATATGTCCCAGGATCCAGAGTTGCGACTGCGTTTTTAAAATTTCCTCCCCAAGAGATACCCCTCAGAGCAGGAGCTCAGCTGGGGCCAGGAGCCATTTTCCCGTTTTATTACTTTTTAACGTTGAAACAGACTCATTTTGACCAGTAGGTACTTGAGCCAATTTTCAGGGGAGGAGACCATCAAATAAGACATTAGCAAGAAAGTTTAGGATATTCTGCACAGATTTCTAGTTTCCTATAAAGAAGAGACAAGCCTGGCCTGCCTTCCCCCACACACTCCAGCCTGAGAACAAACTCTTCTCCAAGCTTGGCTCACCAGTGTCATTTTGCTCATTCTCCTCGGCCAAAACTCATTTCAGAGAACACTGCTCGCTATAATAACTTTGCTTTAAGTAGAAATATCTCCTGTGATGCCATCAACTGGAAATAAAAAGAATAATTTTCAAAACTCTTTTCAAACAACCAGCAGCACTGATGAAGCCGATCCCAGAAAGCAGGCAGCCGCCACCGGCAGGCAGATATTAAAAGAATTAAAAATGATGGAATCGTGTCCCCTTTCTGAGCAATGGACAAATTCCAGATAAATGCCGGGCCAGTTCTCTTAAAAAAAAAAAAAAAAATCAGACTGTGCTTAGGTTCACCATAAGCTAATGTCTCCTATGTATCAAGTTGGGAGCCTTTATAAGATACTGGAGTTTGAAGTGCTTTATTCTGGCTGTAGCTCCTCTCTTCCCCCAGGTTAGCAGGCTTCAAGGTGAATGTTATTTTTGCTATTCCAAATGGTTACACAAAAGGAAAAAGCGAACACATTTGCAATTATTCATTAGAGCAAGCCTCTGTTTTGCACCATGATTTTTATTTAACATAAAATGGTGTTTTCCCTCTGGTTGACTCTATCTGGCCAACAGGGACTTTTTATTTTTTATTTTTTTCTTGGTTCTTTTAATAGATAATTTCCCTTCCCAGGCCAATTCAACTTGAGAATTCTTCCCATAATGTAAGTTAATTACATCAAATTGCTTAAGTTTGTGCGAGGGGGCAGGGTAGCTGTGACTCCTCTGGGCTAAGGGACCTCGGTGGAATGAGGGGGAATCAGATCCTTGTGGGGGTGGCGAGGATTAGACTCGCTTCTTGTTTCCAGGGGCACAATCCCCTAACAGAATGATTGCACTTCCCATGGAACGTTTTAAATCATGAGGACACAAGCTAGAGAACTATTAATGAATAAGGAGCGCTCCAAGAGGGCCCACGCAGGTTAAATGGAATGCGGCTATTAAGGAGGTTGGTTTTTCTTGTCCCTGCGTATCAATGAGCCACATCTTTCGATAAGGCTTTTTTTCAGCCCAATACCAGATCTTATCCGATGTTGTTACACACTGTTTAGTCTCTGGGGCCGACACAAAAGAAATGACATCAAGGTCGGATCGCCGGCGAACGACGTGGAGAAAACCAGAGGGCGGTGCAGCGAGGGGGTTCAGTGGCCAAGGCAGGGGTGCTCTGTCCACAAAGCTGAGCGACACCCTCCCCCCGGAGTGGGTGGAGACCGCCAGACGCGTGCAAGCGAGTGTGCGAGCGCGTGTGTTGGTGGGGGGCAGGCGGGGGTGGAGGAGCGCTTTCAGAAAAGGAGATCCGTGAAAACGCAAGGAGGGAAAGAGAAAATAAAATGGCACGCGGGCTGCCAAGATGGAGATGGAATTTGTTTTCCCTGGTGCGGCCCCGGCCGGGCAGCCCCCGCCCCAGCCAGCTTTTGTCCTTCAGAGCCGCGAGAGCCCACGCTTTAATGCCTGCAGGTTGACCATGCATTGTTATTATACAGTCTTCATGTTCACATCATGTGTCATCTGACCAAAGGAGAGTCTACAAAGTGAAAGGCTCATGCAAAATTTATGCTTATATGGCTGTTTCAGTCAGTGGAAAAATCAATACTGCAGGCTTGATGCACAGAAATGACTGAGTGCTCTCTGACTGACACTAAAAGCACTGGGAGATTGAGAGCAGCGTTTGCTGTTCAAGGAATCGAGTGTATTAGAGCTCTTCTAATAGTCTGCTCACCTTATATTAGCCTTTCCTTGGGATTATTTTTTGATAACAATTATGATTGTGGGGTTTAAGGCAATTACACTATTACAAAGAAAAAGCTGCTTTTTATGTCCTGTAAAGCTGTCATATATTTCACACCGCAACTGCCTTCCAATTATTTTGCTACAATGCACTTTGGAAGCAAAATGTCCTAACGGATATATATTAGTCCTTTATGTTTTATAAATAAAAATCAAAGCCATAATGTAATCCTTCAAAAGGAGCCTCTCAGTTTCCCCAGACATGATTTTAGAGAGAGCAGGAATGGAATGGGTGCCGTATGTTTTGAAAGAGACACATTAGAGCGTCTGTGGTTCCTGGGGAAGATGCACATTCCAGGGGTGCTGCCGAAGATAAAGCGAGAGACCCCATCTGGACCTGGGTGGAAAATGCTAATAGCCTCTGTTACGGGTGGGTTCTGGGGAGGGGAGTGCTTATAAGTTAGAATTTAATGATAAAGCCAGAAACCATCCTTGAAATTAATTCAGTCAGAAAGGAACTCAAAGCCATGGGACAGAACATTCAGGAGTCGGCAACAATATGGATAAGATTTTTCTCTTATTTTCTAAGCCCTTTCACGGTGAAGATTTGACAGCTATACAGAGCCTCTTGTGTCCGAGGGTTGGGCAAGGGGAGTACAGAGACCGGCACACAGGAAACCAGGTAGGAAAATCATGGGCCACAATGAGTCATCATAATGGGGATCTGGAAGTTAAGAAGAGGCAAGAGAGAGCTCCTTGTTGGTGATCCATGAAAAACCATCCATACACATTCTTGTCCCCGGGGAGGGTGGGAAAGGCTGTTGTTTTCAGCCCTGAAAACCCTCCAGCAAGCTGGGCAGTCAGCTCAGGGGGTACAGGAGAGACCCTTGTATGGTGACCGATGACGCTTGCCTGTCTCTTTCACCATATGACCCATGATTCCTCCACGGCCACCAAGGCAAGTGAGTTCAGCCTCTAAGTGAACGGTAGGTATGAAGGTTGTTTTATGTCTGTGTTCCAAAAATTAAACAACAGCGTTGCTATAAACAGCTGGAAGCACACTGGTTGTTCTGATAAGGGTGAAACATAGAAGGATGCATTCCACAAAATTGATCCACCAAAAAATTTTATCCACGCATGCATGGAGGAGGGCCTTTGGGGCTTTAACACTCAGTGTGCAAAGGATTTCCATGATCCCTGGGACACCATGTTGCAGTAGAGAGGCACAGACATCTGGCTGGCCTGGGAGCATCCTCTCGCTGGAGTTCTGTGATTGGCCAAGGATGGATGATCTTTCATCTTGTGTGCATTCCTAAACACACGTCACCATTTTGAAATGTTTCTATTAGCTCCCTGGTAAGGACTGTTTCCTCAGGACTGTTCCATTTTTAATTGGAAGATCCCATTTCCTTTTGCTGATGCTTAGTCCCAAAGTGAGCTCATCGGCCAGAACTACTATTTCATCCCATATCCTGTTAAACATTGTGCTGGCACTTGAAACATCAACAGTATCTTAGTAAGTCAATATGGCCCCTTCCCCCGGAGGGGTAATGCCACTGTGCCTTTTGTCCTGGGAAACAGCACACTTACTGTGAGATCTGTTAGAATCAACACAGCACATCTTCCCTTTACTTTTTAGTATATTCTGAGGCTTCCACCTGTGACACATGCTAAGGGATTTTATATAGTTATATAGTTTATAATCTCTTAGGAAAATGATCCATCTCAGATTTAGAGGAAATATCTAACCTCTACCTGGAAATGGCAGTAAAAAATAGAAAGATCTAGGGATGCCCAGGAAATCATAGAGGACTTCCACACTCTGACAGGGAAAACACATACTAGATGCCCTGGAACGTTGTGTCAGAACCTGAAATCTGTAAAGTCTGAACCCTTTTAATCTGAAAGTCTGGAACATCTTGATTTTGGTTGAAGCCAATGGTAGCCCAGGGAAGTGGGTGGTTTCTGAAATTCCATCATAGTCTCTTCTGGGAATGAGGCTGGTCATTAAGTAGATGTTGATGAGTATGTTCACTGGTATGTCAGTGAACAGACCAATGTGTCCATGACCACGTAAAAGGAGACAGGGCACTGGACTTGAGGTCAGATAGCCTCACTCTAGATCCTTCTCTGTCCTTTATTAGCTGTGTGATACTAAGCAAACATCTCGAGCTTCTGTGAGCCTCCATTTCCCCATCTGTACAGAAGAAATAATAACCCCTGTCCAACAATGGCCTGCTGAGGGGGTGCCTGACACAGTGTGTCAGGCAGTGAAGAAATATTTGTTCTACAACTAGTAGGCAGTGAAGAAATGTTTGTTCTTTAACTCATTCCCTAATCAGAGTGACTCCTGGCTATAAATAAATAAACAAACAAATAAATAAATAAATAAAGCCATCCTGGATCTGAGGTAAGCTGGAGTGTGTCTCAAAACTGAGCGGAAAGACCTTTTTCAATCTCTCTCTCTTTGGCTAGAAACATCCATGGAACAAATGGCTACAGAAAAACCGAGTGAAAAAGACTGTCCTGATTTATGAGATTCCCTGGGTCTCCACTTGTTACTATTATCACCACTGGCAACACCACCACTGATGATGATGATGATGATGGTAGCTGATATTTATTAAATCTTTTCTTAAAAACTAGCCTTCTTAGAGAATCATCCTATCAATTCCATCAGATAAATAAGTGATTATTGTCACCCTAATTTTATGCGAAGGAACCAAGGTTCAGGTAGGTTAAGTGACTTACCCAAGGTCAAATAAGACCCAATACTAGCCAGCCTGGCTTACTCCATCACGCTGTCTTCCAATAATGTTCCTTACATGTCACTTTCAGGATGTGGTAAACCTCAATTGTTTTCATCTAAATTACACACTCCTTTTTCTCTACCCTGACACTGTTTTCCCTCTTCATACTACCAATAGGTACTATGCTGACCATTCACTTCTTTGGTTAAATGAATGTTCTTCAGTAGAATGTCCCTGGGTACCCATCCTGCATTATAGTTCCAGTGCTTACCTCATGCCTGGGACATAGAAGGGACTCAGTATGTATTCCCTGATGGAAGGAAAACATGATTTCATTGATTGTGTTGGTTGACCAACAGCCATCCATTGAGATAATTTTTTAAGGCTGGTGATATCAAGTGGCAAAAAAGGCCTTGGATTCAGTCTAAAGCATGTCAAAATCTTATTTCTTTCTCTCTTAGCAGTTACCCCAAGACTTAGGGTTATGCAGTTTCGCGGGGAAAGGAAAGAAGGTGAAACATACATCATATTGAAGTTCCTCCTCTATATCCCCACTTCTTATCTCCAAATGCCATCTTTGTCCCCTTCACCATGTTGGTAGAAAAGGGTTGGAAATAGTGGTAAAGAAAGCAACAAGGACCATGAGATAAGCTTGGTAAAATCATTTGGTCCTTTTCCTGGTTTTTAAGAATTCTTTCCCCACCAGTGTCTTCTACTAAAAATCTAGCTGGTGCCACGGACAGTCCCTTATGTTACACTGGAGACAACTGAGGATTTTACTGAGGTTGACAACATGATTTTCTGAGAAAACTAAGCTCTTCCTTGGATAGAGGCTTGTATTCATGTTCAATCTGACTCAGCAGATAGAGTTAGGAGAGTGCCAGATGGTGGCAGGGACAGCAATCTCTTGCTCATTGGTTTAAAGGAGAGGTGAAAAATTGATCAAAAATCCAGTGATAAAGAAAAATTTTTCTTTCAGATTGGAAAATACTGTTCCTGAGGCATTATATGAGGCTCATGACTTCGCTAATATTCTCCCAGTGTGTCTGAATAACAAACAGAATGGGGAGACCCCAATGACTTGGTGCAGAAGTGGAAGGGCAGGTGATCACACATCATTTACACCTTTCAGAATCTAAAACTAGAGCAGAACTGGGCAGTCCTCAAGAAAATTCTACATGGATCAAGTTTTATGAAGCTGTCTGCTTGCTTCTGAATAAATTAATTTTGATATTATCTTCAACTCAAGATCTTAAAGGAGAGCCAGATATTTTCCCCCAAGCAGGCTTAACCTTTAAAGATATTTACTTCCATGATTTTAGAGATATTTATTTCCATGACTTAAAGAACCAAGGTAGACTTTAGCTTTGCTGGGTAGTAATTCACTCAACAAAATTCTACTTTCAGTAATTCATTATCTAAGCCCCACATTATTTCTATGAAATACCTGCAAGGTTATAGAATTTTAATTTTTTTAATATTTTATTTTTTATAAACATATATTTTTATTAGAATTTTAATTTTAATTTCAATCTTAGAGAATTTGGGCACCTTCAGGACCCTTTTTCCCCCCTCAATCTTAATTGATAACCAAATTCTCCACAATGGAGGAATCATTTCTGGGCGGGGATAGCTGTAAAGTAATACTGAGGAAGAAATGATGGCGATTTGGGTCCTCTGAGCTGGAGATGGTGAATCTGCTCCTGGTAAGTGTAATGGGAATCATGACTTTAGACACCTGACTTGGATTTGGGGTCTTCACATGATAGGTCATCTTAGGATCTTTCCTGTATTAACCCTACACAGTTCATCTGAAACATATGTGTGTATGTGTGTACACATCATGAACAATTAGTGTTTATGGGATTCCTTGAGATTTCATAATTTTAGAATTTTAGGAAAAAGGGCTATGAGTAAGTCAATGACTATTCAAGGTTCACACACTAATGTAATTAAGCCTCACTGCAACCCTAAGTATAAATATTCTCATGCTACTTTATTGATGAAGAAATTTGGTCTCAGAGAAGGAAATTCATCGTGGCTTATAGGCAGTGAGTGGGGTAGTACCAAAACCTGGTTCTTGCCCCCAGATCGGGGGCAAGTTAACCAAATGGGTATGTGTGGGATTTTTTCATAGTATGGACATATACTGAGGGGGTAAGGTGTTGTTTTCTGTCTTCCTCTTAGAAGCAATTTTAAATATGACTCTGCCTCAGAAAGACACAGCACAAAGTTAAAGATTTCATTATAAAATCTCACCGCAAATTTTTTTTTCTTTTTTAAATAGGAGGTTTTAGAGGGTTTCTGTTTTTCTACTTCACTGAGAAATATTACTTAGGAGATGTTAAGTCAATTAATAGAAATTTGTCAAATGTTGTTACCTTTTTGATTAAAAAAATTCCTTTCTCAATAAGCAGATCTTGTCTTAAGAAGTAGAAGACCACTGTTGTAAGTCTTGAATTGTCAATGGCCTGACCACTTTCTGCCCTCCCAAATGGGCCTGACACTTCTACACAACCTCCTACACCTTCGCTCTCCACAGAGGAATCTTTGCGAGCACAGTATCCTAAACCTGTTTCAAAGGAGTTTCCCAGTTAAAAAAAAAAAAAAAAAACAAAAGAGCAAATTCTCAATTTCCTGACTGACTGAGGGACAAATCAGATAGATTCCAGGGACTTCATATCTGGGGATTAACATACTATCCTGACAAAGCTGGGCTTTTCACACTCTCAAGATATACAATCTCTAAAAATGTATTCATTTTGATCTAGTAGCACAAATTGCCCAGATTTGTAGACTAAATTATTGATACTACAATTAGCACCTCTTATCTCTTCTTGGGGAACTCAGCAAAATAACTCCCCTATAACTGGGCCAAGAAATGAGAAAGGATAAAAGGACTTTTTGTTATGTTTTTTTGTTTGTTTTCCCTTATCCTTCTGGCTCCATACAAGTGGTTTCAAAGGTGGATGCTGCCATGCCCTTGAAGGGAATAAGTGCTCCAAGCAGTGATGCTGGACATCCGTGAAAACATGGACCGGAGAGAGGGAGGAAATGGCTCTAATATGCACTGGCTAAGTGAGGAAGGAATGAAGAGGTGTGTCTCCTTTCTATCAGCAGAAGACTAAATCTGGGCCAGAATCGCTAAAAATTGATAAAGAATCCTACAGTCTGCCAAGTTTGGGGGCTGCTGATCTTAATCCAGTTGGATAAAGAAGAAAGAACATCATCACTATTATTGTTCAAACAATATGGCATATGTGCTGGACATTATGGAGAAGAGTTACATTTAATGTTTTTGTTGGGCCAGTTTTGATTCTCAGTAGGGATGACCGATGATTTCCCATCGTTTATTAATTTGGTTAATTCACCAACTATGAACGGAGGTGCTTCTAGGAGGGCAGTATTGTGTGGCAGGCAGAGACAGATTACGAGCATTCAAATCCCCCAGCAGCCATTTACTAGCTATATGACCCTAAGTGAGTGGTTTTGCTCTCCATACCTCAGTTTCCCCAGATATAAAACAGGGGAGAGAACTAGAACCCCACAGTGTGATGTGAAGATCTCTAAAGGGTATATGTGTGCCTACATGTGTCTCGGGCGTCATCAAATGGTAGAAGTCATTGTTTTCTAGGCAGGCACAGTGCAAGGTGTTTTCATGTTGGATGTCTGCATGTTAGGACAATATATACCAGCTAAAGATATTCTGCCCAACTCATCATATGATCTTGCTGCTATGAGGAATTTGAGAGGCAGGGTGGGGGTTCATGGGTGAAGGGAGGGAAAAATGAAACAAGATGGGACTGGGGAGGGAGACAAACCATAAGCGACACTTAATCTCAGAAAACAAACTGAGGGTGCCTGGAGTAGTGGGGGGGGGTGACTGGGTAATGGACGTTGAGGAGGATATGTACTACGGTGAGTGCTGTGAATTGTGTTAAGTCTGATGGTTCTCAGACTTGTAGCCCTGAAGCAAATAATATACATTACATGTTAATAAGAAAAGAACTTGACAAATACCCAGTTCTTTCCATTACCAATAGAATAAAGGCATTCCAATAAGCCGAGCATTAAAATCTGCTCTTCCAGACTGATCCTTAATTATTGTCCCCCACTGAGTCTTCCTCTCTTTAATCTGTCCTCCTTGTCATAACACTTGTTTTATGTGTTTCTACTGCCCTATGTTGGATCAAATGGTCCTGACAAATAAAATAACTTCAGCAGCCCTTGAGCCATACCAAACCATCCAAATTCAGGCATATGCTATTATCTCAGTGGACTCTTGCTGCTCACATCAATCCCCAGTGACATCTTCAGAAAACTCCTTTGGCATTTATTCTTTGGATCACTCACTTGGCTGTTATGTTATTTTGTTTTGTCTTCATCTTGATGCCATTGGTTCCCCTTTTGTTCATTTATTAATTCATTTATTGATCAGGTACTAATACAGGTGTGATCGCTATTGGCTGATCACTATGATCAACCTATTCCTATGCAAGCCTATTCCTTTGCTTCCTTCTGTGTGAGATGATCCTGATTTTGTTTCAGGAAGATAACCATGCCTCTTAATTATCTAATACAGCAGGGATCCCAGACCTTCTGCCACCGATAGATGAAGGGTAGGCATGTGACCCCATTTTGGTCAATAAGAAATGAGATAAAGTCGGCTGGAATCTTCTGGAAAAGGTGACACCTGGAAACTGCTACAACTATTCTGCAACAATAGGTGAGTCAGCTGCAAGAAAGCTAATATGCCAAAGACAGTGGGGTACAATGTAGAAGAACATTGAGTCTTTGGTGAGCCTCTTGAACCCTGAATGAGCCAATATGGATGCTGTCTACCTCTTTAATTCTTTTTTTGTTTGTGTGTTTTGTTTTCCCCCAGTTTTATTTAGATATAATTGACATATAACATTTTATCCATTTAAGGTGTACCACATATAATGATTTGATATATTTGCACATACAACAAAACCAATTGTTCTAATTGATGGGAAACTGACACTTATAGAGCACAATGGATTGTGAATAAGCAGGTGATATTCACAAACTTTAACAAAACACCTAAGTTATAATAAAATACAGAATATCTGCAAAGCCTTATTTTTTACAGTGTAGGTTTTAGTATGGAGGTGTTTTCAATTATTACCAATGCTGTAAGTAAGATACAAGATATTTTCATGAGATATGTTTTACCTATAGCCAGGTAATTTAAAATAAGTCATAATTCACACTCAGTTGATTTTACCTCTTTAATTCTTATTGCATGTAATTTTCCATATGGCTGGAAGTAACTTACTGGTTATTTACAAGAGTCATGGAAGAACATAAACTTCCTTCTATTCATCAAAGAAGCAAGCATGAAAATTACCACTCATTCATTTATTCAGCAATAATTTTGAGCACTTACTTTGTGCCAAGCCCTGTTTTAGATACTGGGGATACCACAGTAAACCAAACAAAGTCCTATGTTCAAATAACTGTTTTGTAAGCTTCCTCCCATCTGTAGATCCTTAAGTCTTACCTTATGTCATATGTAGGATTTTGAAGTGATTGGTAAGAACTGGTTTCTGGCCTTCTGAAATTGAGACCATCAGAAATTCACAGAACTGGGAAAAGGTGAGGAATTCATTTCAATCTACAAGATCCCTTTGACTCACAAATGAGGAAACTTAGGCACGCAGAGTTTAAGTGGCTCGTCCAACACTGCTCAGAGAGTAGTGACAGAAGCCAGAGCGGGGTTTGGTCCCCAGAACCAAACATGTCAGTACCCTTTCAGCTAAAGCAGGGACCTCTTCTTTTGATTATTTCTAGGTACATCTGGAAAATCCTGGTGCGGGGTCATTTCTGCAGTTTGCTTCTCTGGTGAACTTTTCTTTCCCTTGTCCTAATTTGGGGGAATTTCCCTGCTCACTGCTCTAGCAAGCAGAGATGTCAGGGATCTTGGAGTCCTTTCACTGGAATGCTTCAAACACACATGGCACAGCAGGAACTCTAGAAATGGTGTGGTTTTAAAAATCTCAGGTGGAATCAGCACTAGATAAAACCCCTCACCTAGTCCTTCAGAAAAACCCTCCTGCCCTGTTCAAGGACACTTAGCAATTTCTGTCTTAGTGGAAGAAGTTGCCACTTTGAGATGTGGTTGAAAACAGTCTCTCTTAAGAGAGTCCCATTTGTGCATAGAGGGGCGTTGCCCCTCTATGAGCTTTCCACCTCTCTCCCATCAAAGCTGCTCCAAGAAAAGTTTACAGGTTATGGGCCCTGGAGATTGGGTATCAACTAGCTCTATGGAAACTAACAGCTATGAACTTTCTTGGAATGGAAGCAGAGACCACAGTTAATAATAATATTACTCTTGTGTTGGCTGTTTGCATGGGACAGGCATTGTTCTAAGTGCTCCTTAGGCATTGCCTAATTTCATTCTCCTAATCTCCAGGAAGCAGGTATAAACCCACGATCCCTTATAAGAAACTCTGCGGCAGGTGTTTAAGAATTCAGAATGTTTTATAGTTTAAAAAGTTAATATGGAAAATATGTACTATACATCACCTAACAGTCTCTGTATGATCTATGGCAGGGTTCCACAATCAAACACATCAATGATTCTGTAACAAAACCTACTACTTTTCATACTAAGCGAGACCGATAAGAACTCCAAATATCCTGATACTAGTTCAGCTCAGTTTTGCTGCCACATGAATTATGAAAACACCTTTTGCTTTTCAGAGATGTCTGGGATTTTGGAATTGTAGATGAGGAAATTTAGGGCAATACAACTATTTGACCATTTCACAGTGGAGGAAATAAGAGGTTGCCCCAAGTCCCATGACTGGCCTGGAGGGGAGTCAGCATTCAACCTCCTCTGGGCAGCCTCCTCTCAGAGCTCTGCTTTGTCATTCTCCTGTCTCCTGTCCCTTTAGTCTTGTGCATTCAGATACAACATACCAAGTACAGGAAGGGCACTGACTCTAAACATACAGCTCAACAAAGTCCTGCCCACGTCACTACCATCTTGAGCTAAGTGATCAAGGTATTGAGCAGAAGGTCTCCCTTGCTCCTCTTTCCAGGGACTATCCTCTCCCCCACGACTCTGACTTGCATCTTCATGATTAATTTTGCACATTCTATAACTTCATGAAAAGACAAGGAACCGAATGTGCTCCTTTACACCCAGCTACTTTTGCTGGCCCAATGTTTCTAGTTCATCCTTTTCATTGCAGTATGCTATGTCCCTGTACCGATGTCTCATCCATTTCCTCCCCATGGATATTTGAGTCCATTCCAGTCTGGAGCCAGAGTCTTAACTATCAGACCTTCCTGCCACCACCTGCCAACATCCAGAGCATCAACTAACCCTAGAGAATTTATTCTGTAAAGAGCCTGAATAGTAGATACTTTTGGTTTTGTGAGCCATGTAAGCTTTATTACAACCCCTCATCTCTGACATACAGCCTTAAAGCAGCCACAGACGATCTGTAAACAAATAAGGGTGGTTGTGTTTCAATAAAGCTTTATTTAGAAACACGAGTAATGGATCAGTTGGCCCCACCCTGCTCTGCCATGGCTGACGCTGCTTCCTGGTTAAGGAAGCCAACCCAATGGGCACTAAATGGAACAGCACTACGTGCCAGGTGGAGTCTGTCTTTGTACACATATTGCCTTGTTTCCTCTCCACAACAGTGCACTCAGGCAAATATCACCTCTGTGCCCATTTTACAGATGCGCAAACTGAGTTCAAGGAGAGGCCAAAATACCTGCCCCAGTCTGTGGCTAGTGATTTGAAGGCAGTGCTCTTCCTCCAGTGTTCAGGGCTCCCCAGCTGAAGCTCAGAGCCTCTGTATTATATGCAGACCTCTACGTGCGTCCCCACTGTATGCATTTTTCTATGGAGAAGATCCACAGCTTTCATTAGCATCTCAAAGACTTTGCAATCCAAAGAGCAGGAAGAAACAAGACCTAGCCACAGTTTTGTTAACACAAGGAAGAGAGAAAACCAAATGGCTTGTTGCCTTCTATGTAGTCAAGGTGTTTTCTCAGTGGCCATTTAAATTCTGCATCCTAATCCTATATTCCAGGAAGGGACTTTTTTTTTTTTTTAATAAAACAATAAGTGAGTTTTCATTTGAGAGACATCTCCCCTTTTATGTGAACACCTCCTGCCAGCCAGGCAGGCCGGGCTGAGCCATATTTACATGCAAATAAGGGAACTCAGGCTGAAACCCACTGAAGGACTGTCTGTGGTCCTATATAAATAAGAACACTGGGGCCTCTGTCTATATTTACATCTTTAAGTAAGTGCCTGTAACCATCATCTGTCTGCTCAGGTTCCATTCAGCCGAGCTCGTTCCTAGACTGAAGAACAGGGAGACAAGCAACTGTGTAATTGTGAACTGTATTTCACGGACACAATTCCTTTGAGAAAGGCCCTAATTAGTCTAAGCCGTGTTTAATGTAAATCAAGTTTCACTTTCAAAATTTCAAGGGCCCTATTCTGACAGAACGTAGATTTTTTTTATGCTCCGCATAAAACATGGGTGCTAGTAAAACACGGTAATGACAGGCGGGGAAGGGCAGAAATCAATACATGAAAAGTCACTGAAATTAGGTAGGCCTGACCTCCTGGAGCTGCCTTGGAAAATCACCCTTTAAAAAAAAGACTATCGAAGGGAGATGCTCGAGCTGTGTTTTTCTTGCTCTCCCTTCACAGATGCCCACAGAAACCCCAAATCATAGTGTCTCTCTCCAGCTTAATTCAAACTTCTCAATGTGTTGGTTCTGACTCACGGCAGCACTCCCGTAAAGGAGAAACGTGGTAACCCTTCCCCTGGTGAGAAGGGTGGTTCCCCAGAACCTTTCAAGCACTGTGGAGATTCCCCATAGTCCTGATTTATTACACAATGTAATTCAATTACTGAAAATAGCATTTTTATATCTTTCAATTCTCTTATAGACCAAATCACAAAAGCCAGATCTTTTCTATGAGTGTTTGATAGCATGTGGTTAGCAGGGTTATAAAAATAAAATAAAATAAAATAAAGGGTACTTACAGATTTAGTATAAACTATGATTAATTTTTATTAAGAGGATACATTTATACATCATAAACCGACAATTTATTTGAAGATCTTTTTTTTTTCCCCTTGTGAGTTAGGTACTTCCACTTGGTGCCGAATGCAGAATTGTATATGAGATATTTGAGTGTCTAAAACGATGTATGATAAATGAAGTAGCATGCTACTTATACGCTTATCATGTTCTCTGACTAGCAACAGGTTCAGCAAAGGGCACAGCCAGTAAATGAAATTTTCCACCAGGACAATATATCATCACAAGAAGTAGATGCGCTGGAAACTTACAAGCTTGCTCAAGATGCGGACAAGGTGTGAAATGGTAAAAAATGAAAAGCAGAAGCATCGTACAGTAAATTTCAAATTCAGCTGCATATTGGTTGCAGATGATGCTTTAATTGTTTCAAACCACAGGAATGAGCGAAAAATGCAAACGCCATCTGAAGGCAGAAATAAGTTTCCACTGTTACTGAATTTATAAATTATTTTTATCATAGGCACCACTGAAGCAGAGAAAAGTAAGGGGCATGGAAATGTATATGACTATCACGGTATTAATTTGAGGGGAGAGAGAGACACTTGAGTTATATCTGAGGAGCCTTCGCCGTGTTTAACCTTGAGTGAATCCCTTAGTCTTTCTGTACCTCAATTTCTTCACTTGCTAAACAGAAGGTAGGGGCAAATAATTTCTAAAGTCTCTCCCATTTAACAAAAGCTCAGCGGTTCTCTGATGCTGATCTGTGAGCACTCAAAAGGAAATGGTCAGTAGAGTTTTTGTTCTCGTAACATATGTCATATTAATAGTTTCTTGGGAGAATATTGTAACTGCATTTGCCCATGTAAAAGATCTACTGAAGGAAGTTCCAGGAAATGCAGAAGCTCCTGTCTAGTATTTCATTTCAAAAGTGATCATATCTCAGGAGCTAATTCTCTCTACTGGCTCCCAAGTCAAATGATGCTCTTATTGGGAAATAACAAACAAAAAGCAAAAACAAACAAACAAACAAAACCACACAGGTGATCCAAGAGGTACAGACTCATCTTCCCACACATAAGGGTGGGCTGCGTCAGGGAACACCAGGGTCCTCTGTTGATAGGCACCATGCATACAATTTCCCTTTGCTAGCTACTTCGGGTGACAGTGCACAGTGACAGTTTGCAAAGGTGAATTACCCGCAGCATAGTGTCAATAGGTATAAATTACAATAGACCTAGGTGACAGCTGTTCTAAGAAAGGGCTCCCTGTATGTTAAAAAGCTCAGTGGAGACAATGCAAGGGGAATAAAGGGCTAAAACTAATCTGATCTAGACTGAGGCCTTGTCAACACCAAAGACCTCCATGAGGAGACAGGCTGAGACTGTGACTCCGGGGGCGGGGGTGGGGGGGAGTGGGGGACGACCCAGAGAACTGGAAAGAGAAAAGGCAGTGTGGCAAAATGGTTAAGGCAGGGAGTCTTTGGGGTGTGTGTGTGTGTGTGTGTGTGTGTCTGTGTTTAAGTAATCTCTGTGCCCAACACAGAGCTCAAACTCATGACCCTGAGATCAAGGGTGGCACACTCTCTCGACCAAGCTAGCCAGGTGCCCTGAGACCTTGGTTTTGAATCTCAATGCCACCACTTACTGTGTGACCTTGAACAACTGAGATGACAATAACTACCTAGCAAATCATAATGTGTATAAATGAGATAATAGATGGAAAGTCGTGCGCACAGGACTGGATACTTGGGAGCTATTTTTATTACCGATCTGCCTAGATACATCTATTACACTGCTTTTGTCGCTACCTTTCTCTTTTGTAAAAACGAGTGGCTATAGATCCAGGTCGGATAAAGGTAGGCTGGCAGGAGAGGTGAGCATGTGAGCAGTAGGTATGTATACAGCGAGGAAAGGGAAAGGTGGTATAATATTAATTAGGAAGGTAAGGGTAGCAATCATAGAATGTGAGAGGTTGAACCAGAATCACCACCTTGGAGGTATAGAGTATAACATCAAAAAAAACAGCAGAGTAGGGATCTACAAGGCATCAGAAATGCAGGAACTAAAAAAAGGAAGAGAGATGTTTTTGTTGGATTAGCATGAAAGCACAGGTTTCTGAACACAGCAAGAAAGCCAAGCCCAGGGAGTAATGTGCAAGATAGCTCATATTCACTTAGCAGTCTCGCAAAAAAAAAAAAAAAAAGTTATTTTGTTGGTGGATGCCTTATCTGGTTAGTTTTACCTCTGGAAAAAATGCTATGTGTAACAGAAATAGATGAGAACAATGGCATTAATGATGCATGGAAAATGCAATGTGTTGGCAAGAAAATTGACATTAGTAGAGAACAAATTTCTTGATAAGTCTCGATTAAGTAGTAGTTTTGCTCATGCGAAAAAGCAGTGAGTGGACTGCAACCAAAGACGCTTTTGCGTCGAGAGAGAGGTTGTGCGTGTGGCAGCCAATAAACAAGCAAGAACACAAAGAAAAGAGAGTTTCCAAAGCATCACACTGTGATCTAATTCCTTTGCTGTTGGCTTCCTTCCCAGAGATGAGCACGCAGCAACCCTGCTGTATTTTGTGCTCACCTGAAAATATCACTAAATTCAATAACTGATGGAAATGAATCTTCTACACATCAAAACTCATTGAGGCAAAGGCTTTGGAGGGGGCGGGCTATAGGATCGCACAACAGCAGGGGGCGCCATTTGCACTGTGTTCTATGGGATGAGGGCCCTTCGTTGGAACACAGTAACCATGGTGCTCGCTGATGAGAGGCCCATAGAATATTTCCATTCAGACTCTTTTTCTCCCTTAATAATCTAATTTTAATCATGAGGAATCCTGAGGGTACCATCCTATTCAATATTTGAGTGAACCAATTTCCTCATTAAAAGCGAGGCATGCGTTTTGCCCAACAGAAATTACAACATCCTTGGATTACTTTCCACAGGGTTGGGCTCCTATGGCGCTGTATGCTTAGCATACCCTAAAGATGAAGTTTCCATAAAATTTATACCCTGACAAGCAGGACAGGAGGCCCACATTATATGGGTAGTGGAACATTAAAGATTCAACACTGCCTTTCTCTGTGCTGAATACCATTTAATGAAAAGTCTCCAAGGAAATATACACATGCCCTGATTTCACAACTGGGAGCCTGGAAAACACAAGAGGGGGACAACTGAGCAGATGGATTGATATAATTAAAGTTATCGGGTTTTATGCTTTTTTTTTCAAGACCCAGCTATGCGGGAGAAAATGAGTCATCAGGAGGTTCAGTAATGTGACCACACTGGTTCACGTTCACAGAACCCTGGCCACTGGCATTAATAGTGTGATCACATGGAGGGAACGCAGCAAAAAATAAAGAGCCCCAGGTTCTTAGCCTAAAATCCAGCTCACCATCTAACCCCTGGACACACTTTTGTCTCCACGTAATCAGGGAGGGGCAAGGATCATCCTGGGGACAGACTCTTTCTACAGCCCCCGAGAATGAAAACAAATCGTGTGAGAAGCTTTGCAGTCACAGATTTCTAAGAAAAAAGTTTTACATTGTTGACAATATTGGCAACTCAACAAGGAAAAATGTTAATGATAGTTTTGAGAAAAACCAAATGCTAATGGAGATTGGTTACTGTTTAGGATGAATATATTTTGAGCAAGAGAAATGAGACCATCATTTCTCTAGTTATCATTTGTTTGCATAGTATGTATGTATGTATGTGTATGTGTGTGTATATATATATTTTTTTTTTTTTGAGAGAGAGAGAGAACATGCGCGTGCATGTGTGCATGAGTTTTAGGGGGGACAGAGGGAGAGGGAGAGAGAGAATCTTAAGCAGGCTCCACACTTAGCAAGGAGCCCAATGCAGGGCTTGATCTCACAACCCTGGGATCATGACCTGAGCCAAAATCAAGAGTCGGAGGCTTTAGCGACTAATCCACCCAGGTGCCCTCATCTCCATATTCTATTAAATTATTTTGTAAATTGCTGTTTATATGTCTACTTTCCTTCTAAACTACGAGCTCTGTCTTTTTTGTGTTAGATCAAGCCCCGCATCAGGCTCTCTGTTCCGCAGGGAGCCTGCTTCCTCCTCTCTCTCTCTCTCTGCCTGCCTCTCTGCCTACTTGTGATCTCTGTCTGTCAAATAAATAAATAAAATCTTAAAAAAAAAAAAAATATCACAACAGCGAGAATTGGGTGAGATACTGGTAACTGGAACACAGCATGGGGCAGTTAGTTAATAAAACGTCTGATCCATAAATGAATAAGTGAATCAAAAGCACATCATTTGTAAGAAAACATCTTAAATGTATCCACAGTAAGCTAGACTAGTGTTGCCAATAATCTTCAAAGCTTAAACACCAAAAAATTGTCCCCTAAAGAATGAAAATATTTACATGCAAGAGTCAAGAAATCTTGTTGGTATTCCCGAGAGAGCACAAAACTTCATTTCATGGGCAAATCCTTAGATTAATGCCATGGAAATTGAGGCCACACTAGAAGATTCCTCCCTTTTTAGCACATAACCTCATTCCAGGCAAATGGTATGAACTATACCTACTTCTGATTTTAGCATGTCATGGCAATATAAAGTGACTGCTACTGTAATAGTATTTGCTCGATATGTTTTCAGTGAAATCATTGGCAGTAAGAAGTGAAAGGAACCTTACCAACAAATTCAGTATGGTTTTATTGTTTTTCGATCTGAGAACTATAATAATAGAGTACTATTCAGATTCATTCGATAGGTATTTGAATACTTCCTATACGCTGGAGGAAGCTGTACATATTCTTATGAAATTTCATCTTTTCTATATAGGTGAGTTCTCAACCAGACAACCATGGTCATAGTCTTAGAGACTCTCTTCTTGGTTTCTCAGTTTGGAAATGCAAAGTTTGCTTTTCTAGTTGATGGCCCCTACCATTCATCAAGAGTCAGCATTTTTATTTAATTTAGAATAGGAACTAGTAAGCAGCACTTGGTTCTTCTAGTCTAGAAACCTTTTTTCTCTTCTCTCCATGTTTTTTTCTGAAATCTTTATAACCCATTTACCTGCATTTTTGTGCTTGGAAAGTGGAACAACTTGTAGGCATCTAGTTAATATCTGAGGAACATGTTAACATCAGTGTTTATTCATATCGTAATCGTAAAATCACATATTTTTATCTTCTTCTAAAATTGTTGACTATTTATACACTCCAGGGCTATATTTGTATTGATTTATGAAATCATCATAGTGAGAAAATTTCAATGATAGCTATATACTTTGACTTTTCTATACAGAAGAAGCACCGAGAAAATTATAGACGTCTTTTCCTATCTATTGTTTGAAAATAATTTGTACTTGTCTTAAAAACATTAATAATCATTTATTTGTGGCATAATGTAGTAGACATGACCTGGGGTTTGGGGAACTGAAAAACATGGGTTCAAATTCCAGCTTACTTAATAGGTACTTGTTGTCACGGCACATCAATTGCTCCAAGAAACAATCACAATTTCTTAATGGCTGCAAGCAATAGAAGTTTTATTCTCTGTCACATTAAGGCCCCACAAGGGGCCAGGGGAGCTCTGCTCCACACAGTCATTCAGGATCCAGGCCATTCTGTAGGACCCCTGGAGTCTTCTATTGGATTCTTTGTATCTGGCTAGCAGCTGAGGGAAGAGAGAACATGCAAAGGATTGCACGGGAGAGATTTTTAGGAGACAGTCCTGGAAACCAACCCACTTTACCCATTCCCTTGGCCAGGACCAGTCATAGAGCCTTCCTTATGTGCAAGAAAGGATGGAAAATATGGTCCAGGAGGAAAAGGAAAGAGGGTTTGGCGGACACAAGACTAAATATCTCTTCTACACTGTTCCATCTCTCACAAGCCAAAATTTCATCATATATAAAAGGGTAAAATTCTGCGCATCTCAGAGAGTTGTGAAGGTTCAATAAGATATTTGTAAAGCATGCAGTAAATGCCTGGCATATGGCAGGTGGTCAAAACATACTACTTCTTATCATGGCTGTTTTCCAGGAATTTGACTCCATGGCTGATTGAAATTTCTTATGAGGCTAATCCCATTAAACTATGGAAGATACTGAAATAATTTTTCAATCAAACTAACCATATTAAAACTCTTTTCTTATCTCAATTTCTAGCCAGAACATACTTTCACTTAGAGATTATAAATTTAATCACATTTCTTTACCTTTCGTCATTTCCCCCCCCCCCCCCTAACATTAATTCTCTAACTCAGGGCTTCTCAGTATTAGCACAATTGATATTTGGGGCCAGAAAATTCTTCCTTGTGGGAGCTGTCCTGGGCATTATAGGATGTTGAGCAACATCACTGGTCTCTACCCTCTGGATGCCCCACCCTCGATGGTAACAAAACTGGTTCTAGAAATTACCAAATGTCTCCTGCTAGGCGTTAGGGGCTCTTTCTCAGTAAAGTACCATTGCTTTAATCCTTTGTTTTGCATCTTCTAACTCTATTAGCACACTGATTTATTGTGGGGAGGTTTTAATTCTCATTTTAAAATTCCAGCAATAATATGCATCAGACGTACACACAAAAAGCCACATTAAGAATACTGACTGGTACTGACTGATATTCTTCCTTTGCTTATCTATTTTCAGAATAACAAAAACGATTTGAATCAATCCTGATACTGCTGTGGGACCCCTAAGAATTACCTCCCTTTCTGGATTGACTTACAAATTCTTCCACTGCTGTGGGAAGAAGAAATGCTGTATTAAGAGGCATGAGGCTGCTCTAATTAATCCATTTAATTGTTTTACTGAGCACCTACTGCTAGCTTAGCATCCTGGGATTATGCAATCCAACCACACCATCCTGAATTTTTTATAGAGCTTGTGGGAGCCATTTTCAATCTTCCAAACCAATGGCAGGCAAAGACTTTCCAAGCCACTGTAACATTTTAGTAGAAGGAGAAAGGGAGGAGAAGCCAGAGACTTCAAGTTCAGACTTAGAGGGGGGCTACTTTCTAGTTGTATTGTTGTGGGGAAATCCTGGAAACACATCTGTTCCTCCACTAACTAGTGTGCAGAGTGAGGAGAATAATGTCCACTCACAGAGAGTCGGTGGGAGGAAAGGGAGATGAGCTTTGAGAACACTCAGCATTTAGCATAGGCTCAATAAATGTGAATGGGATCTGAATCGGAACACCACCATTAACATCCTCATAATATTTTCATTAGCTTCCCCCTCCCCTCACCATGTCCAGGACCACACAGCTTGTTTAGGGCAAAGATTGTGGGGTAAATAGAGACACCTATGGCTCTTAGAAAACACCAACCTGCTTCCTTAACACATACACTTGGAAAGCGTGGATGTGGATGACATTTTTTGTGTAGATGGTATTTGGATTATTGTGGAGAAAATTTTGATCACCAGTGGGTCTTCATACAATTTGCAGGTATCAGTTTACACAATGAGGAAATCAATAAATCAATGAAGATAGCAGGTCCTTCAGTACCTAATACCTCCTTAGAGAAGTCGATCAGGTCACATACAGGTTGAGGCTATAAGGTGAATATTTTTTTTTTACCCCTTCCAAAATAATGCCCAAACCCAGCTGACTGATGCCCAGCTTGCGAATTTGCTTTCTTCTAAGTATTTGTGGAAGCATTATTGCGAAAATATACCTCAAATGTGCAAGTTCATTGGAATCTTTTCCAAGAAGAGGTTTGGACCAGAAGAGGAAGCAGGGGCAGCCACCCGTTTGGACAGTTGGGGGGAGGGTGAGGAGGGCAGAAAAAAGTGAACATTACTGAAGAGAGCAAAGGAAAACGGAGGGCCAGGAAACAAACTTGGCCTTGGTCACAGTTCTGCCTAGGTCCCCGCCCTTCAGAGGAGACGCTGTCTTCATCTCTTAAAGATACTGAAGTAGGACTGGAGGGTCCCAAACTAATCTGTCCTGGTGTTCTGTCTCTCCAGCTCTTTCCAGGAGCACAGGCACAGGTCAAGAGGGCCGCTGTCTCCCCACCAGAGCTTCCAGTCCCCCAGAAGCAGCACACATTGAAGTCTCTCTTTTCCAAACAGGAGCTGAGGGCAGAGACAGATCCCCTCACCCTACCCCGCGGCCACCATTCACCACTTTGTGGTCTGTGCTAAGAGAGCTGTCTGATCACCGGGGATGTTCTTGGGGTTAGGAAAAGATGGGGGCCCGGAGGCCTTCCCCAGGGTCTGTTTACCTCTCTGACACTTCGGGCAGAGCCCAGAGACACTCCCAGGACCTTGATGGCAAACTCACGCATGCGCCCAGCAGCAAGGGTCCCGGGTTTAACAGCTATTAATTAGGGTAATGATTCCCAGGGCTGCAATTACAAACCCAAAGATCCACTTAGCATCTCCTCTTGAATCTCTTGTTTCTGTAATGCTGATGTCCCTAAAAGATTCATTTGCAACCACTTACTGATTGCATTTACCCAGTATATTGTTTCGGATGGACGGACGGAAAGCCGATACGGAATATTGACCTCCGCGGCATCCTGTGATTACTCGGGCTGCCCCAGCTATCATTAACCACCCCATTTTATTTTCTGAGTGCCACGAACACTGCGGTGACAGATCCGTGACCTTTCCCCTAGAAATGTTATGAAGCGAATGTGCTGTAGAAATGACAGGAGCGACGGATGTCAGATGGCTGTTTAAATGCTACGTCAGCAGCCACAGCCACGATCTTAGGTTCTGACGTTAAAGGACATTTCGATCGGGGGTGGGGGGTGGAAGGTGGGGTGTGCTCTGTTTGCTTTCCACTTGCAGGAGACAACTAAAAACCAAGCAAGAAGAATGGAAACCATAGGCCATGCTCTGCCCCCCAAAACAGACACTTCACCTAGCTCTCAGAAGTAAGTCTGAAGTTTTCTAGTCTTTTATTTTAAACCAGATCAGAAATCTCAATTTAAGTCATTAAAGAAAAAAAAAATTCAAAGTGTATTTTGAGCATATGATTGAAAATGCAATTAAACAACGCAGAAGTCTCTGGGAATCTGATTATGCACATACACATCCACATACTGAGGGTCCCATAACGATTCCTGGACCATAAGAACTGCATGTAGAGGGAGAAGGTGGAGCTGTGCCCTTGGGTAAAGCGAGTGAATCCAGCTCCCTCCTCTTGCCACACACATACAATAGAGTAACCTCACAAAGAGTTTCTCTAGGACCTGTTCTTACAGACTATAGGCTGATTCCTGGCTGTGCATTTAGCTCCACTAGGGAGTTTTTAAAAGGTACCAATGTCAGCACTGACCCTGGACCCATTAAATCAGAACTCTGCGATGGGACCTAGACAGTGACATTTTCTGTAAGGCTTCTGGGTGATTCTGATGGGCATCCCTGCTTGAGAGCTACCCCCCATCCCCACCCCACTGTAGTGTACAGGGATAGAAAGCTGCCACTCTGGTTGAAATAAAGATGGTTCTGCTGAATCTACTGAAATAACTAGCTATTTTCTTATTAGAGAAAACAGTGAGGGAAAAATGAGAAACTTTGCAAATAAGAAATACTGATGAAAATAATTTCAAAGAGGAAAATCCAAACTGCCAATTCCTGAAAGTAAGATTCCCTACATGCAGTGGATTTATTTAAATACGCACAAGTAAGTATCAATTTATCCCAAGACCTTAATCTTTGAATTTGTGGAATTTCTACCTACACTCAGCTGTGGTTCATGGAGCAGGCGATTAAAGGGAAAAAAAATAAAAGAGATAGAATTTGGATTTTGAAATTCTAGGGTAAACAATTTCATGGCCTATGCTTTAGCGCAGGGTCAACATATTTAGATGATATCAAATGTTTAAGTTACAGTAATCCAGAAATTGTATACTTTCGAAAAGTTATGGCCATCTGTCAAATACAGTAAATGCAGGAAGAAAAAAAGAATAGCATATGGACTTACACCCACTAGGTATTCTCCCTTATAAGATTTATATCCACTAATTAATACTGAAATCTGATGATGTTTCTTCCCAGCAGAAAAAGAAGAGAGTCTTCTTCGCCTTTTTGTACCAGAACATACTTCTCTGACAACAGAACAACAGGAATTGCTTTTACAAAATTGGAATAGAAGGAGAGGAAATGGACAATTTCTGAATGATTTATTTCTAGGGAGGTCAGAATTTCCCATTCTGCTAACAAGCTCTAGGTTTTGGTGAGGGGTTAATTGGAGTTTTGAATCATCCCCCTCCCCCAGGCCAAATACCCAGTGTAGGGCACAAGCTTCACATTCAGTGTCCTTGGTTCTTTTGTGTACATCTTGGAGGTTCTTTCCTGGACGTGACCTAGACAATGCAGAACTAAGCGGAAGTTGCAAGACTGCTTGAAATGTGCGCTTAGATTGTATTTGTGAGCGTTTGATGTTCTTCTTTAATAACCTCAAGTAAAAGGCTGAATGCATTCAACAACAGTAGCTGAAAAAAGTGCAATGAGTCATATTATAGGAAAATGGAGAAAAGGATACAGGACTCTGCACTGAACACAATCCTATATTGTAGGCAATCTGTGATAACACCCTTTTCATTTCAGTTCAGTCCCATAAAATTACCACTAACATTACAACTCATGCAGAACACAGATAAATGTAAAAATGTCACAGAATTCTTCCAGATGGGACTTTTAGTTCCACTAGATCACCATCTACTTTTTTACTTGTCTAATATTTCATTACAACCTTCCATAAGTTAATTTTCTTTCCACTGACCATGTAAATCACAAATCAATTTTCATTTAAAATGCCTGACTACAGATTGCTCCTGAAAGCTCAGAGCATATGCTTCAGTGAACTTCTCCAACATCCTTAATGTACATTAGAAAAATGTTGTGTTTTTAAAAGTCTTTTTTTACAAAGAACTAATTGTACATTAAAATCTGGCATGAGACCTGAGGCATCCTATTTCCCCCCTAAAATGCAGATGTATTATTTGTAAGGCATGAAATCACTTGTGGCCAAATATTTGTCATGACAAAACTGACAAATACGGCAACATTTTACACCACCAAAAATACAGCACATTTGCTAAGGAACACACATGTATATAAGTATATATATTACATACAGAAACATGTGGCTAGATAGTCTAGTTTTTAAAAATAAAATTATAGGTAGGGGCACCTGGGTGGGTCAGTCGGTTAAGTGTCTACCTTTGGCTCGGGTCATGATCTCAGGGTCCTGGGATCGAGTCCCGCGTCCCTGCTCAGTGGGCTGTCTGCTTGCCGATCTCCCTCTGCCTGCTCCTTCCCCTGCTTGTGCTCTCTCTCTGTCTCACTCACTCTCTCTCCAATAAATAAATAATAAAAATAAAATCTTTCTTAAAATCTTTTTTAAAGATTTTATTTATTTATTTGATAGAGAGGAAGAGATCACAAGTAGGCAGAGAGGCAGGCAGAGGGGGAGGGGGACGCAGGCTCCCCTCTGAGCAGAGAGCCTGACGCGGGGCTCGATCCCAGGACCCTGAGATCATGACCTGAGCCGAAGGCAGAGGCTTAACCCACTGAGCCACCCAGGCACCCGAATAAAAATAAAATCTTAAAAAAAATAAAATTATAGAACAATTTTTTTTTATAAAGTCTTTGTGTCTTTCCTATCTGCTAATTCCATGAATGCTTGGATGTGGAAATTTTACCTGGAAGAGGAATGTGCTTTGGAATCTGGGTTTCTCATTAATGGAGAAGGAGTTGAGACTCAGTGCACTGAGATTTTCTCAGAAATATTCAGACCAAAAAGGCCATGGTACACTTCTGTTATGAGAATATAAAATACCTTGATTACAACAATAATGTGGGAAGAAGTTGGGCAGTTATGGACAAAAACATCATTATGAAACAGGCCTCTTTTCAAGTTTTAGCTCCTTAATTAAATATTTATTACTTTAATGGTATTCTGAATTGAAGAGGTTTTTGTTTTGTTTTGTTTTGTTTTTTACATTTTGTAATATTCCTAATTTCTCCTAAGAGCCTGTGAAAGTCAAAGTGCTTTAAAGTTGTTATTTTTTTTTTAATTTAAATTCACAAATGGTATTTCTATGTGAAGATGGTATTGAAATACTTGAGGTAAAAAGTGCTTCGACTTCTCATTTTTTAAAATACAGTTGACAGATGACTGTAAATAAGTAAATCACATGGTCCTATAATATTCCAGAACATTCAGGAGGCAAGAACCAACATGGAAGTTTGTCCCAGGTCTCAGAGAGAAGACTGCACTTCCAGACTCAGTCACATTTACCGAGGGATACCCAGAATTTCTGAAAAGCTGTGATGGTGGGTGGGCTTGTCCTCTTTCTGTACCATGTGAGTAAAATATATGTACTCTGTGACAGAATGCATTTGTGGGTCTAAGATCTGTGTGTTGGGGACTCTTGCTAGTATTCTGCTCCAGCATCCTCATTTTCCTCCCCACAAAGGGGGTACTTTAGCTGAAGACACACCTGAGCACACACCTGGCCAGGAACACTGGCTAGCTTGATGATTTCCACAACTTTTCCTATTTTTATTTCTTTACCAAGTGAAGAAATCCAATGGCATTAGTGTTTTTAACTGCAAATATTCTCAGAGCAAGTCTCTGGCAGCTGGCAAACACACAACTTTCTGACTGGAATTTGGCCAAAAAATTAATGCTGTTTTATGACCCACTCATTAATCTCCTGAAAAAGTGTGCAATACAGTTTTATGAGCACCAATGACTTTATGATTTTGAGGGGCTTTTGTACACCTGCTCTTTTCTTTGAGGTAAGCTGTCTACCTTACCCTGTATTCTCTTCCTTGCGAGAGTAGAGGGCAGCCTGTGTAGATTATGAAAATGAAAAACAGACCAAAATTTGGTGGTGAAGTGTAGCTCTGCTAAGCATAGTTTGCACTTTTTTTTTAAAAAAGTTTTTTTATTTATTCATTTGAGAGAGAGAGAGAGAACAAGCAAGGATAGAGGGAGAGGGGGGGAAGCAGACTCCCTGCTGAGCTGGGAGCCTGATGTGGAACTCAATCTCAGGACCCAGAGACCCCAACCTGAGCCGAAGGCAGATGCTTAACTATCTGAGCCACCCAGGAACTCCAAGTGTAGTTTACACTTGACAGACAATACCACCTATTGCACATGAAGAGGCACCAGAAATGTCTAAGAAATATATTAGGCATGTATGATTGGACAGAAATGGTAAAGTGGGGAACAAGTTTACTTCTTAAATAGAACTTGAAGCCTTCAATGATAAAAATTTAGGCTAGGATAAAACAAGAACTAGAGTATAGAATTTATTAGAAAAATAAACATCAGCCTCTTAAGGATTTGAGGGTAGTTTCTACCAGACCGAAGCATGAACATGGTAGAAACATCTGTGACATTCAAAACAGAAAGTAAAGCAGTGCCCTGGCATGGAAGGAATTCTTGGATTCAGAAAGGTGCTTAGAGAGCTCTCCAAGGTAGGGAACATTTCAAGATTGAAAAAATGCCACAAAGGAAAGGACAACTATTGTCTAGGCCCTGAATGTCTTCATAGAGTCCTTCCATTGGATTCCAGTAATCAGAATCCCAGGGAGTGGGCTGCAGCTTGAAAATCTTCTTCAAGTAAAGTTTTCATTTTATCTACAGGTAAATACATTTTTTGTTTAGTGGACTCTTTAATTGTAAGGGAAGTCAATAGGAAAAGAATATTTGCACTGAAGGGATTTCTTTCATGATGAACGTTGCGAGTGTTCACCTGTATATGAGATACATTTATAGGTCTTGAAAATGGAAATCCAACTGCAATTATACCTCTAACTGTACCTATAATAGTTACCATTTGCAGGCCATGAAGCAGAAATAAGGCAACTTCTAAAGTGTACATTCTCTCCTTAGGGTTATTTTCTCCCTAGGTTATTAGGTTATTTGGAATATACCCATATGTGATTAAGCAGTATCAGGAGAAGTCAGTAGGTAATTATTTATTGTCTCAAAAAGGCTCTTTCAACAACAGTGAGATACCACTTCATATCTGTTAGTAGAACTACTATAAAAACAATACAAGAAAAAAAACAGATTTTAACAAGTATTGATGAAGACGTGGAAGATTGCAACCCTGTGCGTTGTTGGTAGGAACGTGAAATGGTGCTATTGCCAAGAAAAATGGTATGGCGACTCCTCAGGCAGCTAAGCACAAAATTACCATATGATCTTGCAACTATATTTCTGGGTGTGTACCTCTAAAGCACTAAGAGCAGGGACAAACAGATTATTTGTACACCCACATTCACGGTGGCATTATTTGCTATAGTCAAAGGGTGAAAGCAGCCCTAAGTATCTATTGACAGATGAGTGAATAAACAAAATGTAGCATATGCTTACAATGGAAACTTATCCAGTCTTAGGGAGGAAAGGAATTCTGACACATGCTACAAAATGGACGAATCTTGAAGACGTTATGCTAAGTGAAATAAGTCAGTTACAAAAGGACAAATGCTGTGTGATTCCACTTAATGAACTACTCAGAGCACTCAAATTCATAGAGCCTGAAAATAGTAGGGTGGTTGCCCAAGGCAGGGAGTAATGGAGTTATTGTTTAATGGACACAGAGTTTCAACTGCTAAAGATGAAAAAGTTCTAGAGATGATGATGATGATGATTGCATAATAATGTGAATGTGTGTAATGCCCTGAATAGTGTTTAAAGTGTTAAATATTATGTTATGTATATTTTAACCACAGCAAAAAAAAAAAAAGGGCAAAAAAATTCCACAAAAAACAAATATGAGGGAGGAATATGGGATCTGGGAGTATTATAAAGACCACTTACAAATATTTGTAATATTTTAAAGAAGCAATATGAAGCAAGAAGGGAAAAATGTTAGAATTTGATAGAACACTGCACATAGGTATTTACTATAGTCCTCTGTTATGGCTTGAATACTTCAGAATAAAAATATTAAGAACTTTTAAAATGCAGAATTAATTCAGAATTAACTTCCAATCCTTAATAGATACAAAATTTATTAAATTAATAAATTAAAATTTATTTTAAAATCAATATCAGAATTTAGAAATATTCTAAAAACAAAAACTAAACTATGTTTTTCTGAAACTGAGAAATTTCTTATTCATGATCCCTGCTGGTTACTTATTTTTGAGACCAAAGCTTAGCTGAATAATTTTAGACATCCACACAGAATTTGGTTTATTTAATAAAAACCACAGATATATCTATTATTCAAGAATATCCCAAGGATTACAATATTAGTATTCGTAATGGTCTTGTGCTTTCTTTCTAAAAGTTTTCAATAATTCCACAAAGAGTATTTACAAATTTCTGAAAGCTCCAGAAAAAATTCAATTTAAGTCACTACCAAATTTAACTGAATGCTTGAAATGTTTAGGAATCATCTATCTGCTAAGGATTAGTTATCCAGATTTGACTTACTTACAGAAATTGAAAAAAGGGAGAGGAAGAGACTTTTCATGGAAAAATATTTGACCTAACATAGACAACCTTTCTGCTTCCAATATATAGAAATTATGCCTAAACTATGTCAAAAATTTAGATACACAAGCAGAAAGGGAAACCCTTACACATCAGAAATCAAGAACAGCAAGACAACTAGCTGACACCTTGGTCCTCTGAGGCCAGACCATGTGTTAGGCCTGGCCAGCATGAGGCTGATGTTTGGCTACCAACAAAGGGACAAGATCCGGGGACTTGGGCACATGGGAAAAAAGCTGTTTGAATTGAGCTGCTTCTAAAATTCCGAAACCTGAAAGGGGAGCTGCCCCAACAGTGAAAAGAGATGAGATGGATCCCATTGACTAGTTCAGGGAATTAACAGAAATGTTTATTTCTGTTAATGGCCTCAAGTAGGAAAAACTCTGTGAGAATACTTCGTAATGTAGTTGAAATTTATGCTATGTATATGGTGCAGGTATCTCCAAGCAGAGAAATAAATCATTTATGAAACTTGTTGGGATTTTGGCACAAGCAAATAAATATTTAGCAATATTTGTGGCACCCCAAAGTTCAAAGGACTTTATAGAAAAACTATCTCTGTTTAAAGTGAGTTCAAAATAAAAAATTTCTTACCACATATGGACAGACATATTCCACTATGAATAAGAGAGAGACTGCTGTCTCTTTAATCAGCTCCTCAAGTACGTAAGCTAAAAGACAGCCTGAAGATATAAAATGAGCATACTTAAAGTGATTTTAAAAATCTAGGAAAACAACCCCAGAAACCATAAAGGAAAAAACATATAGTTTCTGCTAGTGAAAAATACAGTCTTTAAAATGAAAAATTTAAAGTGACACATAAGATTAAACATAACTACAAAGAGAATTAGAAAACTGGATGATTGATCTAAGGAAATTACAGGAAAAACACAGTACAAAATATAATGGGAGAGAAAATATGATGAAAGGCTCAGAGATATGGAAGACAGCAGACATGTAACAGGAGTTCTGGGAGGAGAGAAGTGAAAGACTGGGGGAGAAGATGTAATGATGGAAATGTCAGGATTCCCAAATACCAAGCAGGATAAATAAGAATAAATCAAGACCAAGGTATTTCACAATAAAACTGGTGAATCCCAAAGACAAATAGGAAAATCTTTACATCAGCCATGATTAAAAAAGGCATTTTTTCCATGAAGGAATGACAATTAAATTGACAATAAACTTACTATCAACAAAAAGCAGAGCCCAGAAGATAATTTCTTCATCTGCTGAAAAGATAAGTTATTAACCTATAATTCTAACTCCAGCTGAAATAGAAAATAAGGACAGAAAGAGTCTTTTAAGCAAATGAAACTCAGCTTATCATTCAAAACCTCCTTTAAAAGAATCAGAAAGCTCTGAAGGGAAGTAATGGGATATAAGACATAATGAAGGGTAAAGAATTTTGCAAATGCAATGAAAGCTAAGGGAGATTCTAAACACAACAGTGCAAAGAAAAACTAATGCTGGAGAGTTACATTATAGAAGATGAGAGGAGGTGATCAAAAATTTGCAATGTTATTTGGGAGGAAAGATGAAAATACTGATGTGATAACTTAAAACACATGTTCCAAATATAGGGATAACAACGAAAAGAATAAAAATAGATGTTTCATTTCTAATCCAGTAGGTGGAAAAAAGAAAACTCAACAAATCCATTAGAATGCAAGGAAGGAGAAAAAGGGCAGAAGAAGCATGATGAAAAAAACCACACGAAATAAGATGATCGAAATAATTCTAATAATTTCTATCTACATGTATCAACATACGACAAACCTCAAATGGAAAATGCAAAATATGAAAATATATCTAGAGTGTGCTATCATTATGTAAGATTTTAATACACCCCAAATAATACCATATATTTATAGTAAGTATACTATACTTATACTTTATAGTAAATGTACTATACATTTAATGTATATATGTATATATAATATATATATAAAACCATATATATTTAGTAAATTTATAAACACAGGGTAGTGGTTACTTCTAGGAGTAGGAATACTATGGAATGACTGGAGAGAGGTAGAAGAGGATTTCAGCATTTTTTATGATGTTTCATTTTTTTAAGATAAAAGATTTCAGGCAAAGGTGGCAAAATGTTAATGGCTAATAATTCTAGATCATTATTCTCTCTCTCTATATATATATGTATATATATAAATATATATATATTTCCTCTATATTTTAAAGTACAAAGTACAATAATTTTTAAAAAGAAAAGAGAACTTCAGATTCTGATCACTGGAGGTTGTTAATAAAAATTATATAGATACAGTATCTCCTAATCAGTCCCTAAACTTCAGCAGAGAACCTCCAAATTTTATTCTCTCTAATTTTTGCCACCAAAGCAGATCCTTTGTGATTTTTCTGTATGAGGGACCAAAATTTAAGTGTATGCTAAAAATGTTCATTCTTAATGAACATAATTTTTAATTAGTGCCCCATGTATATGGGATTTAGGGAGATCCTCCAGGCCAGGCCAATGTTGTCCAATAGAAATATAATGCAAGCCCCAAATGTGAACCACACATGTAATTTAAAATATTCTAGTATCCATATTTTAAAAAATTAAAAAGAACAGGTGAAATTAATTTTGACAACATATTATATCCAAATTTAACAAACTAATATATCCAAAACATCTTTTCAACATGGTATCAAGATAAAGATATTAATGAGATATTTGCAACTGTCTGGATTTTACATCTATAGCATATGTCAGTTTGGACTTCCTTCCTTCCTTCCTTTCTTCCTCCCTCCCTCCCTCTCTTTCTTCCTTCCAAAGATTGTATTTCTTTATTTGACAGAGAACTGGAGGAGCAACATTTCAAAGGCTCGATGCCACATGTGGCTCATGGGTTTCATTGTGGACTTTGCAACTCTAAGTAATAAAAGTACAGTAGTCCCCTTTTATTTGCAGTTTTGCTTTCCGCAGTTTCTGTTACCTATGGCCAACTGTGGTCTGGAAGCAGATGACCCTCCTTCTGACATGTCATCACAAGGTCAGCAGTGCTCCAATCCCACGTCACAATGCCTACGTCATTCACCTCACTTCATCTCATCACACGGTATTTGAACATCTCACATCAGCACAAGAAGGACGTATTATAGTACAATAAGATATTCCGAGTGAAAGACCACACTCATGCATTTTTATTACAGTATAATGTTATAACTGTTCTGTTTTATATTACTACTGATAACCCCTTACCGTGCCTAATTTATAAATTAAACTTTAGCATAGCTAGGTATATATAGGAAATAGTACTGGACATACAGTATTTGGTACCATGAGCAAGTGGCGGACTCCTCCCCCCACGTTCTGTTAACCCTTTGCTCAACAGTTGCCTTCTGCTGATCAAGCCTCCCTTGGCCATTTAGCTTCTACATTTACCAAGCACCTCCAATCTTATTGTCCACCAGGCATGAGGGTTTTCAGTTGGGCAATATCCCTCCCCCATCTGCTGGACTCAGAAATGGTGCCAAGCACACCCCTCCTTTTTGCCCATCTCCTGTCCAGGGCCAGAAAAATGAGATCTAATACTTGCCCTGACTCACGATGTCTTCAGAATGAGCCCAAACGCAAGAGAGCAGCAAACTTGCCGAAGAAAGGGACAGTCTTATAGCATTCAGCTTGGCACGCTCTAGCCATTTCCCATCCTTTTGTCTATAGCTGCTGTTCAACTATTTGACAAACTTCTATTTCTAGCCTCTCCATAAAAGTCTCCCTAGTTGGGGAAGTTGTGCACCTTTCATGGTTTCCTAATAAACTGGAGGTGAGCACCAGTATGGAATCAAAGGAAATAAAACTCTAGTTGCTGCTGCTGCTAGGGCTGCCTTTTGAATGTGGCTTATACAATATTTCATCTGTGCTGACACCTTTCACTCTCAATTATTTGACTGCTGTCAAAACAAATCAATCAAATTATAGCACTGTGTCTTCATGTTACAGTTCTATTGTAAGTTAGCAACATTAACTTTCAAATATATAGAAGTATAAATTTTATCTCTATTATTTATTTAATGCAACTTTCTCCCATGTGAGTTATTTTCCAAACACAGCAAACTCAAATTATCTTATGTCAAGTGTTGAATATATATATGTTCTGCTAAGAATTTCTAAAATAATGGTACACAGGGGAACAGAGATACATAAAAATGTTTTAATGGACCTGCAGATTTGTGCTAATACTAATCTGGTGGCAAATGGCAAATGGACTAAGTTTTTGGGGGGGTGTTTTGAAAATTCTGGCTAGAAAGTTGGTGAGCCTGGTTGATTAATATAATTGGGGTAATGATGACACTAATATCAAAGGAAAGGTTAACATGAAACTAAAGGATGTTCAGAGACTAATTTTGCTAGCAACAAGATGTCATTTCTCAAGAGAAATAATTTCCAAAAATTAAAATTACATTATCTGAACTACAGTTTTTCCCAGGCCCAGATATCCTCTTCTACCCAAACCCCAGTGCCCTCGAGCTAAGCCCAACTTGCTGCTTCCTCTGCCCTGCGTGGCTATAATGGGCATGACCCAAAGTGCTTTAAGAAGAAGAACGGCAGGGAAGAAAAGACTCAAACACTTTCATTTTGAGATTTTTAAGATGACAATGACATTTTTAAATAATAGATTTAAATCAGTGGAGTTACTTTTCAGCAAAAGAGCAATATCGTTGAAGCTTTTATGTACATGCTCTCAAAATAGCTTCTTTTATACGTGGAAACTTGGCGGGTCTTCAGAAGATAAAGATCAGACTGACAGCACAGTTTGTTGGCTCCTTCTTGTGGCACTCTGGCTATAAAACGGGTAAGCAACAACCAAAACTCCGAGGTGAATGTGTAGATTATGTCCAACAGAAGAATCCAAACACAAAGACCCGCAGGAGCCTCACATTCCGCTGGTATGGAGCAATCTTAACGCACTGGGACCTCTCTCCTGGGTCTGTGCTGTGTCTGCATCTCCCTCTTCTGATGGCCTGGACTGTGTTCCTTCACTAACCTCTTCTTCCCCAGAAAATTCTTCCCTCCCTGGCTTCTATCACGTCCGTTGATGGTTTCTACATCAGGGTCTCCAGCATCAGCCCCATTCTGAGTTTTAGATCCATGTATTTCCAACCAGCTCCTGGCGTCTCCACTTAAAACAACCACAGGAAATGAACTTACAGGTCCAGCTGAACTACCCGTCTCCTTCTCTGGCCTCCTACCCTTCTATATTTAATCCATCACCAAATCTTCCCAAATGAACCTCGTTAATGTCTCCTAACTCATCTTCTGCTCTTCATCACTGTCACCGTGTCCCTTTCTCAGGATTACCACAGTAGTCTCTTTCCTAACTAGACCTGAATGCCTACCACAGTGCCTGGCAAAGAGCAGATGCTTAGTGAATATTTGTGAAATCGATCAATCAGTCTTTGTGCACGGCTCAGGACAGGAAACAAGGACTAAGCTTTGCCCTGGAGGGGCTGAGAAATAATAGCTGTGACCTCTCACTGGAAAGCTGCCCTGTAAGAATCACACACGTAAGAGAAGACAGGACTTGCTTGGCGAACTTTACCTCTTCATTCTCTGAAAAGGGGGCAGAGGAGAAGGGAGGACCAGCTCCCACCTCCTTATTTTCAGTACCTCCCCCGTCCCTGCCTGCCCCTTCCTCACTTCTCTCAGATACAGAAGACATTTTTATTTTGGTTCCAGAGGAAATTTGAACACGCCATCCCGGTTCCCTCTCACCCTTGGTAACGGAGTGAGACTGAGAAGCATTTCGAGCACAATCTTTTCCTTTGTTTATGTTCAGTGCCATTCTAGCGGCAGCCATCTTGGAGCACAGCGCTGATGGCTGCTGCCTTGGAATCTAATCCAGTTTGCACATCCTGGTGTAGACACATCGCTGCATACCATCAAGAGCCCTGATGGATTTACAGCCTTATTATGTACAAACTGGGGATCACATTACTTCCCTGCCTTTTGCTTTGAAAATAAATGCTTTGGCTTTGCTTTGACATTTATGTGGCAGCTGGAAACCATTATCCTTTGACAATGCTTTATTCCATTGACAGTATCTCTTAAATGCACAGTATACTAGTCATACTCCTCATTCATGTGCTTCCAGTTTAATCCATACCCCAGTGCCTCAGTGACGCCTGCTTCAAGGATAATGTACTGCAGACCGGCTCTCCAGGTATTTTAAATAAGAAGTCTGAAGCCTCAGAGATACGGAGGTTTGAAAAACTGCCAAAGTTAAGACACACGCAACAACTTTCATAACTTCTTTATGGTGGATGGGGTATTATTGTACACTGTGTCATGTGCGGCTCTTCTGAATAACTCCGCAAATATAAATTTATGCACTAGGTATTTTTAATATTGGACTTTGTGACAGCAAACCACCTATCAGAGGCTGAGAAATCATTGCATACTAAAAGCCGGAGTCCATCCTTCTTGTTTCTGTAGCACGGGCTACACTGTCTTTTCTGTGAGTGGTATCATGCTCACGAGGTCCCTGGGGATGTAACTTTCTGAGTGTAGGCACCACTTGAATAGCACAAAAGTAAATCATTAGGAAAAGCAGCACACATGGCCACCTACTGTTTTCTTCTTCAAGAACGGTACCAGAATGCTCAGCACTCGTTTCTACTCCTCACCCGCTCCTGGACAATAAATCCTCCTTTGATCAATAAAATCAGGCACATTTAAAGGCAATTTTACTGGTATTAAAGATTGCTCATACATAATAAATGCACAGAGTTGCTTTGTGGTTGTATTGTTAATTTGAGAATTAATCCACTTTGAGTTGAGGGATGCTTTTTTAAAAAGGTGGTTAGAAGGTCAAGATGGCAGACCTATATAGACATAAGCTCATCAATGCTAATGATGACGCTTTGGATATGACTTTTAACCTAAATGAGTATAAAGTATAAGAAGGAAAGCAATCAGCCATCATTTCTTACTGTCCAGAGTCTCCTGGTAACTCTTTGTCATATGTAGTATTTTTCTTTTCCTCTCTCTGTGGGGTATGTGTGTGTTTGGGTTTCTTTCAAACAACCGGGATCAAACTGTGCACATGTGAAATCTTTTCTACTTTAGAGTTCATTTGTACATCTGAGAAGCAGAGCCATTAACACTTTAATGGGAGAGCCTGAGTCTCTCATCTCCATGAAGCTTTCCCCAACTTTCATTTCATTAACAGTTTTGTACTCCCATGTTCTTTTCTATGTTTTAAAATAAGTTGGTATTTTATTGATATTTTATAAACACCATGTCACCTACTTCCCTTTTTTTTTTTAATTGAGGTACATTTTACATACAGTAAAATTCACCCTTTCCAGCATTCTGTTTTAAAAGTTTGACACATAGAGTCATGTAACCACCGCCAGGATCAAGACAAGAGCACCATCGCGTCAGCCCCCCAAATTCCCCTGCACTGCTTTATAATCAACTCTGACTCCCAGCCCCACCCCTGGTCACCACTGATCTCCTTCTGTCACTGTAATTTTGCCTTTTCCTGAATGTTGCATAAGTGAAGTCATGCTTTTACATGTGTTCATGGGCTATTTTTAAAAGCCCCTAATTGTTCCATCTATTTGTAATCTATTTTTATATTTATCATTTGAATGTCACACTTAAAGAAGTTGTTCTTGTATTGTGTTCAAAGGAACCACATGGATAGCCCATGTTACCTCATGGACTAATGGCACTGTAGATTCTCAGTGTTGGAGGAATCTTCCAGGGGACTGAAGTCAAATGTTCATGCAGTGTATCTTCCATTGAGCAATGTAGCACCTTGTAATACAGTTTCTAATTATGAGTTGGAGAAACGGCCCTCCCTTTAGGAGAATCCTCATTTCCAATGGCAGCAGGCTTGCGAAGGACCTGACTGGAAGTGATACAGGCCACTTCCAAGCCAAAGCTTTGAAGGCCATTGCTGTTCTGCCATTTTTTCTTCCCTCTGTGATGAAAAAGGCCTATCTCAGGAAGAGGCTGCTTCTTTAGCCTGATCCTAGAATGTACATGGACAGCAAGGCCACTGCTGACTGCAGCCAAAATGTATTATTAAATAAAGACATAAATCTTGGTTGTACCTCACTGAGATTTTGTGCTTGTCTGTTACTATAGCGTGACCTCATGAAAGCTCAAAGAGAACCAGTGTCCTGCCCCTCAGGTGGTTCCATGTTTCTTCATTGGCAATCTGTGTGATTAACTTTTCTTAGCACCTCCAACTTCAACCCGGTACACTCTTCATCCAGATATTGTATGGCTTTGTTGCTCACGTCCTTTGGGTCTCTGTCTCTGTCCCCATCCCTGCCACCCTTCATCCTGTCCATCTTCTTTATCCCATGCCACGAGCACAGAGATGGCTTCCGAGACTCTCTTCACTTTGTTTAGTTATACCCTAAGCTGCGATCATGACCTAATATGCTATGGAAGCTCAGTGTTGAGTAAATAAATAAAATCAGTGAAAATCAGAAACAAAAATAAATAAGGCTTTCTTGTTAAGCTGGTATGTTTCTATTTACTGTCAGATAATTAAAAGTATGGAATGTGATGTGTCTCCTCTTCAACTTGTCCCATTGTTCCAAATCTCCATCTAGGTTTCTTCCTTTTCTAATAAACAGTGTCTGGACTTTTTTGTTTCTTATATGAAACCTGCTTTGAGTCCTTGGAATTACACCGGCATAATATATAAATGCAAAACTATATAAAAAATACATAGAAAATAAAACGAAAATATCATTGCATAATTACACGTCTTTAAGTGTGTTCTTCTCTCACGCATTAGCCCTATAATGCCCACTCCTCATGCACATGCAAGGTGTACGCGCCCTCCTTCCTGCCCCTCTGGTCTGATTTCTTGCCACCTCAGACTCTTGACCTTCACTTGAACAACCAACAAAACTGTTCAGAGGACTCTAGACTCCATGTTCCTCATGTCTTCTTCTCCTCTACACTGAATGTCTTTTTACTTCTTTTCACTTAACTCACTCCTACTTTAAAATCCATGCATCCATCCATCAATCCTTGAGCACTTATGAGCCAAGTACTGTTTGAGTTCTTGGACCATATCACCAAACCAAACACAGATGCTTATTGTATGGCTTACATTCTGAGGGGAGGACCAGAAAAACACTACATCTTACAAACACATTGGATGCAGATATCGTCCCTTAGACCATCAGTGCCAAGCATCACGATACAGCTACCACTGTCCGGTGTGGCTGTAGGAAGCATGACCCAAAGTGCTTATAGAGAAAGAATCAAAAATGTCTCAACGATTTCTAGATTTTAAGGCTCTGTAGAAAGTAATAAGTATTATGGACAAAGGAAATAAAGGAAAGCAGGTAGGGGGGAACAATAGCATTGAGGGGCTGTGGAGAGACTGATGCTTTCTGGGGAAAGAGTCCTTCAGGCAGAGGAAATGTTCTGTGCAAAGGCCCTTGGGTATGTGTGTGTTTAGAAAACACCAAGGAGGTCAAAGTACCTGCACCCTGAGGCCAACTGAGTTGAAAGAACCGTGAAAGTGAAAAAGCAAAAATAAATTAGACTGAAGATGTATGCCTCGGAAAAAACTGTGGCACCTGGAACTGACTGAAAGCAAAAAGATCAGAAGCATTCTCGGTTTCTGAGAGAACCACATTCCCAAGGAAGCTACAAATCTTTAACTATTGGAAATTTCAAGCAACCGCTGCAGCGCCCAGAGCTTCCATAAGCCACACATGAATTGAGGAAGTGCTCAAATAAAGGCATATTTCTCAACTTTCTCTTCAGATGTAGTCAAGAAAGAAAATGGACAGGGAAGAATCTTCCAGGGGTAGAGAGAAGGACCAAGGAGAACCATGGCCAAGCATGCTTCCCAAGGGATGTCCAATGGGGGAACCTATTCCTACCCCCAGGGAAGGGGATCTTCACCATATCTGCCCTGCTAAGACATCAGACTAGCTATGGATAAACCAATTGTGGCATATTCTTACAATGGAACACAGCTCAGAAATGCAAGAAAGGAAACCCTGACACACACAATGGCATGGTGGAATCTCAAAAACATGAGACTGAGTGAAAAAAGCCAGAAACTAAAGCATACATACTATAAAAATCCATTTACATGAGGTTCTAGAACCAAAAAAATAAAATAAAACAAAAACCAACCAAACAAAAAAAAAACAAAACCCAATCCATAGTGATAGAAAGCAGGTCAGGGTTGCTTGCCTGGTTGGAAGGACAGGATTGACCACAAAGAGACACAGGGGAACCTTTTGGGGAGAATGAAATGTCTTTTGTGTTGACTGTGGTAGGCGGAGATTGCATGGGTACACACAATTTTCAAGACCCATTGAGCTACATTCCCAAGATCCATGCATTTTATTGTATGTAAATGATGCCTCAATTCAAACAACAAATACCAACAAAACAAACAAAAAGGAACTGTGATGTGAATCGTACATGAAATTCCTAAAACCAAAAGCATTCCCACATACTTTACCCTGAACAAGCTTTAATTTGGAGAGTGAGAGAAAACCAGGGCTGGTTTCCTGCCAGTATGAAGGGCAGGAAAACCACCCTTGGTCTTCATTTTTCAACTTGCCTTGAACCTAATTGCTTTTCCATGTTCAGATTACGCATCTCTCTCTAATGTATTTTTGGTCATTAATTTAAATGTTATGCTTGACTGAACTGGAATGCTCACACTTTGATATAAATCTCCTACGTAGCACATTTATATTCTCCATTTATGTTGCCCACAGTGATTAGTGGGTTATCTCTCAGCCTGTGCAATGAGAACAAGTCACTAACTTGAATCATCTGTCCTAGACGTAGACCCACCTCTGCTGTCCCATTAACCCTTCTGCTGCTTGCCACTTGTTTGGGGGTTCTTTTTGACTACATTTTCTGCCTCAATTGAAAAAAAGTAGAAAACACAACCCATTTGCATGAATTCCATCATGGGGACTTTATTCTGCCATATCAAATAATAATTTAGTTCCCACACTAGGACAAATGCAAATTATATTTTTAACCCTGCTATTTGTGTGTCAGAATGGTAAGTAAATGGAAGCCTGACTTTTAACAAAGTTCACAAAGTATGTGACAGAGCTTCCTGAGACATTTTCCTTCTTGAAGCCTCATAGTCAGCATGAGTCTCCTCTCACTGGTGTAGGTTCACTGATAGTCTCCTGAAATTGAATCCCTGTGAGCAGAGGACAGACAAAGGACACAGCGATGGAAGGACTCAGAGTGGTGATGGTGGGAGGTGCTTGGCATGGGGCAGGGCTCTCAAAGGAGAGGGAAGAGAATGCAAAACTGTGTCTATTTCAGGCAAGGACATGGAGTGTTGAGGAGTAGATCATTCCTAGGTCTTATCTGAGTTTAGGGCACATCTGGGCTTGAATCCCAGCCAGAACTTCCACAGACTTCCTCTAAATTATTCAGAACCTAGACCCCACCCGTGGCATCTCTGAGTTCAGAGCTGTTCTCCATCTCTGCCCAGGCACATAGGAGGGCCTCCTGATCTGTATGTTAATCTCAGCAGACAGGCCAATACCTAGCCTTCTCCCATGGTGCCCTTCTACTGATGAGGGAGGCCCTAGTGTTTCTCTTCAGCATGTTGTGCATGCTCCATCTCACATATCCTGGCTCCCCCTTCCACCCACATTACACCTGGCTGTACAAGAATGCATACTTCCACACAGGGCAGTCAATCTCTAGTCTGGCTAATGACCTACAAGATAGCCTAGAAGGCAAAATCTCACCCCATTGGGAATTGGAATGTTGGTGAGTTTGAGCTGTTGATAAACATGGAGATGGGGATAAAGAGAGAGATGCTAGAGATAGCAATGGAGTGTTCCTAAGAGGTACATGGGTTGGGAAGATGCATGTACTCCAAGAAGACAGAATGGAATATGAGTGAACTAAAATTAGGGGCTAGTCAGAAGTCAACCAACACAGTAGAGAAGAGTCACATGGAGGTACAGGGAAGAGTGGAAACAGTTTAGAAGTAGGGGTATAGGCCTGTCTACTCAGAGGGAATGAGACAGTCTGCTACTTGGTGGTTCACTGGATTCTCTGATCCCCAAACTCTAATCCCTATTGTCTAATCTCTAATCTCACTGGGTCCTCTCATCCCCAAACCTCATGTCCTGGGACCCTGAGGCTGGGCCATAAGGTGTTCCTGGGATTCTGCAAGATTTCTATCTCCTAATTCCCAGCCGTTTCCTTACAAGAAAAGCCCTTCTTTGATGGCGTAGGGGTGCTCTTTTTCCTGCCTGGAAGGATCTGAGGAGAAAGGGGAAACAATCCCCAGGCTGTGCAGTTGGGTTTCCTACAGGTCTCTTTTTTCAGCAATGCAAGCTTTTGTTGGATAAAATCTCAGAGCAAGGGCTTTAATTGTGCTTTAATTGTGTAAGAGAACGCCTCTTGGTCTTGGGGACGTGATTATCCTAACAGGAGCAATGAGTTAATTCCCAAATAAGTTATTCCTTTCAGTCCTTCTCCTCATTAGAGGCCAGGTTTGGTGAGTTAGAGCTGGAAAGTTAACAAGGGCACTCCTCACAAGCACATGGCTCCCATCACCCTAGGATGCTCAGAATCTGGGCAGACTGCTGGAGATACAGGGGAGTTGCCAAATAGATTTTGGAAAAGGTCCCTAGTCCAGTCTTCCTTAAACTGTTGTGTAAGTAGGAATCTCCTGGGACTCTTTTAAAATGCAGAGTCTGTTCCATGAGCCTGCATTTCTAATAAGCTCCCAGGAGGGGCTGATACCGGCTGGCAGGAAGTACCTCAGAGGAGGAGACAGTGATAGGACCCCTGCTGCCTGAGCAGAGAAAAGCTGCTCAGTGTAACATGATGTCATTAGTGCTCATTAAAATACATGCATGAATCATGGCCTCTGAGGGTCTGAGAGCAATTCCGTGTCACTTGACAGTGAAAGTAAATGAACTGGCTCCCAATCCCTTTAGTAAAGAAAATACTTGAAAAATTATCCCTGAATGCCAAAACACGATGAAACCGATGTCAGCACTTTTCTTTCATAGCAAATTTGTAGCTTTTGAACTAGAAGCATGGACAGGCTGAAGGGCTGGGCAGGAAGGCTGGAGGAGAGTCAGAGATAATTCCAGCTGGCAGGCTTCTTTCATGAATAAACCTTAACGTTTCACAATGACGAAAGGGGGAACCATCCAGGGCTAAGTGCACAGGTTGGAAACAGGTTCTATTTCAGAGCAGGGGTTTAACACTTAAGTCCCTCCCCCTCACATGGACAGATCACAGCTCTTTTATAAAACCACCCAAGACGGTGTGGTGTTAATTAGTGTTGGGGAGACTTACCAGTGGTTTCAAGACTCGTAAAAGCCTTGGAGGCTACTGTGCTCCTTCTAAGGTGGGCCATGGGGAGGGGCGGAGCATTCTACCCTGTCAATGACACAAATGTGTGTAAGGACTTCCTCTGGGGTATCATAGCCCATGAGCCAGGTTGCCGTCCTCAAAAGAGACTGAGACTGGATTATGTCTAGGATTGGCTCGGTCTCAAAGTCAACCAGGACTCTGGCAGATGGACTTCCAGCCAGCCAGCTACCATCCCTAGAGTCCCACCACCTTCTGTGATATAGCCTGGAAAACCACACAAACCATAGACACTGCCTGTGGATTGCCAAGGACTACAGTAGGTTTCCTAAAGGGGTGAGATGCTGACTGACAAGGTAGCCAATTGCCATTGCCCTTCTGGTGGTGAACATCCATCTTGGGCACTGTGGAGATCTGAGACATTTACCTGATTCTCATTCTTATTGCTTTTGGACTTCGGGTAGAGTGACAAACTCCTTGTTTGCCCAGGACCATCCCGATTTCAACAGTGAAAGTCGCATGTCCCCAGAAAAGCCCAAGTCCCCATCAAACCAGGATAGTTGGTTATTTCTCAAACTAGTGAGGTCTGGGTGGTCCAGAAATCATGTGGGAACATATGAAAGGAAGAGGAAGGCCCAACAGAACTGCATGGGAATTTATGTGGATCCTAACAGTGACTCGGGAACGGGGATTCATTCACAAGGTTATTAAAGAACAAAGTGTTGGAAGAGAGGCTTGAGTGTTAAGACTGATGAGGAAGGTTTCCTTAGAATAGGCTGCCTTGCAACCAGGAGGTGTTTTATTTTAATGACCTTACCATCTGCCTTCCAGCATCACTGGGATGACAAAGGGAGACATGTTTCCTTGTGTTTGTGCAGTAGACAAGAGCTTGACCATCAACTCCAATCAACGCACTTCTGAAGATGAGACCGTTAAGAAAATCATGTAAGAAGCACCAAGCAGTAAAGAGTCAGAACTCTTATTGAACCAACTCACTCAGGACACAAATCTTAGGATTTCTTTTTTGAAACCAAAAGTGCCCCAAAGAACCAAATTCCAAACTATAAGCACTCCAAAATTTGATATTTAAAGAAAAGAGAAAATCTTGATGGAAGTCCACGTTCCACATTAGTCCACAGTCACTAACTTTGAGCCCTTAAAATAACCAGGTAATAAAATCCTAAGAACACCAAACTATAATAAAAATACAACAAGCTTGATTTTTTTGGACTCTGACTTTGGCATCTACTTTAACCAAGCAAGATTAATTCATGACCTAGGAGCTCTGTGAGCTTATGTTTATTTATAATATTCAATATTCCCATAAGCACAGATGTTGCAAATGGAAGGTTGCATTTTGATAATGCCCATTTCTTCATTAAGATTTCATCATCCACCTGCATTAGAAAGCCTCTCCCTACACTTTGTTACTTCTGCTTTCACCTTGTTTATTCCTGCCTTATTTGCTTAATCTTGGGATCCTGGCTCCCAGGCACTCTCAAATTTTAAACAAGTAAAGTTTGTGCATTAGCGTGTCCTGCACATGCATGATTTATGAATGGCGGGCTTCTTGGCACAATTTAATGGTACGAGAGAGACTTCGTTTTAAACATTAAAGGGAAAGTCAAGAAGTGGCAACAATAGGAGGGATATTAGAACATACAGTGTGTAAAAAAGTTTAGGTTGAGAATTAACCAGTTCTTCTATGGTTCGTTTCTTAGTCTTTGGACTGATGACATTTGACCAACTACAAAAAGTGCTTTAAGTTGTTACTCTGATAACTTAATCCATTGAACTCACTCTGAAAAAAACTAAAAGCAAGCAAGCAGAAAAATTTCTTTCTAATTGCTAACATTCCTATCAATGGGGGAAACAAACACCTTTGAGCAGCCTCAAACGAATTCATTTTCTCTTTGTTAGGCATCCTAATCCTATCATATGCAGGCCATTTTTCACCATAAAATTCTTCCTTCAACAGAATCTTTTGTAAATCAGTCTATCAATCAGTGTTAGCAAATCTTTCCTAGAAAAGTGAAACCCTTTGTAAAACCAAAAGAAATATCCTTCCAGAGTTAAATGAGTCCAGCTCTTACTAAATGCCCACATAATATAAAGGTCCGATCTACAAGTCTGTTTTTCTCATTATAAAGTAGGATCCCAAATAATACATTTCTGTTTAATAATTAAAACTAAAAATACTTAGCAAGAGAACAATAATTAAGAATTCCAAATGCTACCTTGTATTGGAGATGTTCCAATCACTTCTCACACAAACAAATCTTTCTTTGCAGATGGCTACACTGAAGAAGTCACAAAATCATAATCTGGGTCCTCAAATAATAACACAATAATTTTACATCTAAGTTTCTGATGATTTGCAGGACTGACAAAGCTCAGGGCTTGAGCAAGCCAGGAATTCACACACAACTTGAAACTTTGCTTCCTACACAAGCCTTCCATCTCCCTTGATAATGGGGGCAGCTCTGAACCACATTCACCGGCCGAGGGCATGTGAGCACTGCAGAGTACAACGGGCAGCGGATAGAGCCCTACATGGCCCAAGGAGACAATGGGTTACCTTGTAGATTTTGCAATGGTAGAGTCATTATGCCTCCGGCTGCAGCGGCTGCTACCAGCCCTTGGATGTTGGTGAGATTCGCTGTAGGCAACGTGAGGACCAGTCCTTGCTGTCCTCCTAGCTGTCCGGCCATGTTGAAGGGGATGAGGATGGGCTGGTTGAGGGCCGGCGTGCCTCCCGGCATCACGCCAGCGACAGCCGAGGCTAACTGTTGTGCTGTCAGAAGTGGCTGCAAGGAAACAGATAATCCTAGCTCACTTTCCAGTAGAACCAAGACGTGGCCTTTCAGAGCATTTTCTTCTTAGGGTCTAGTTCTAAGCAGGGTCCAAAATTTCCTGAACAAGGAGTAAACACACATGCTCTGTTCCAGAACGAACCAGTAGGAAAAAAGAAAAATTGAAATCACATTTCATTTTCTTGGCAAATTTCATTTGGTTCGGATTTCTTTTGAGGAACTCGAATACATTTAAAAGTAAAATCTTACGTTTATGCATTATTCTTCTAATAAATTTCCGTTTGATCTTAACCTTACATATTTGAAATTCTTTGCTAATTTGTGCTTTCTTGTTCCAGAAAGAACTCATTGGCATCAGAGGGTTTTGTTTTATTTTGTTTTGGCTCAAAAGTAGCAATAAAATACTATTTTTTATTTATTAAGTTAGCAAAAGTGATGTAAAATAGTTACAACATGCTGGTAGGTCTCTAGTGTCACCATTATGTGGATTTAGGACGCACACACAGTTGTGAGCCTTTTGGAAAGCAATTTGGAAATCTATATCAAGAGCTGCAAAATATTCAGCCCCTCTTGACTCAGAATATACTCTTGGGATGTAGCCCGAAGATACCATTCTAAAAGACAAAAAACAAATGCATAAAAACATGCATTACATTTAAAAATATTTAAATGTTGAAAAATACTTTGTTACAGTACTAAACCCGACAAGATATTACACGGTCTTTAAAGTGGATCATTATGGCCGCCTCTTTAGAAAAACAGAAAATGTTTATAATACAACTGGATAATCATTCAACAGTGACAATGAGATCATTAAAATGGTAAAATTGTGTCTGTATACTAACAGTTCTGAAAAAAGCACAGGAAAACAAAAGTGTTGGCATTTGATGTGGATAAGTTGGAAAAGCTTTTGAATATGGCTTTGCTCAGTTCATACAAGATCAGAAACATGGGTTTGTGTCCACCGTTCATCCAATAGCCATTGCTCAAAGTGGAAAGGCAGGGCCGCCAGTGTGCACTGTGGGCACCAGGCGTATTTGAGACCGGACATGGGCTTTCCACCGGGATGGCCTAGGCAGTATTCCTGTGCTGAACAAGCCATGTGAATGGAAGGGTCATTGGTCTTACAGTCCTCTATCCGGGACCTTCACTGCTCTCTTTTGGGGACCACGTGACAGATAATGTCACATCCATTTTTCTTCTGGAGGAACGAAGACAAAACTCTCTTGGAGGGGTGGCAAGTAATTAAATATAGGCATAATACAAAGCCCAGTGAATTATAGGCAGGCACTATTCTAATATTGCCATGTGTGTATTAATGCAGTTGTACTACTGGTGAGATACAGAGGGATTAGTAATCTGCCCAGAACCCCATATCTGGTGGGCGTGGGAGGGTGGGGTCATGCCAAGGCAGGCTCCTCCAGAACCCATGGCTCACCCTTTTCTGGCCATGCCCTGTCATGCAAGGAAGTGATTCAGAGGAAGTAGGGCTGCTCTATTTGCAGAAGGAGGGGAGGAGGGCTGAACCCAACCTCTGGCTGCTGCCTACAGCCTCCCCTCATGGCTCCTTCTGGTGAGGCCTCTGCAGAAGCCCTGGGACACCAGATGCAGCCTGGTTTTAGACCATTCCATTCTCCACAGGCCTAGCCCCTATTTGCTAGAGTCTACTAAATTCACAAAAAGTAACTGCCTCTCTTTAGAAAAATAAATAAATAAATAAAGCTGCCCTAAAGCACAAAACCAACATATTTTCCAAGAGTAAATGTAAAAGTGATAAGCTCGTCCTCAGATCACTGATTTCCTATCACTGCCCACAGCAATATCATGATAAGAGGGGAGGCAAATGGCTGGTTCTCTCAGACCACGCAAGTCAGAGATTTGGGGGGTTGGTATGTAGTATTCTTTTTAATTGAATTCTTGGGGTGGATCAGGGCATGCATTCTCCAGCTTGTCAAGCTGCCAACCATGTCTCACTGTCTGGGTCTGTCACACACTTACTGACCCGGAGGCATGACTTTGTCACCCCTGGTATGTTCACACACATGCATGCACATACACACAATGTCACAAGCGTGGAATTTTTAGAAAAGGCATGCCAGGAGATTCCGGCTTCCAGGGGTCCCTGTGAACCTTCTCTGGGCTTCCATAGACAAGCAGACCCCTCCCCAGCCTTTCTGTCCTTGAGCACCAAGGCATCCATGCTCTGAGATGGACGTTAGGACCTGAGACCACAGGGAGACTTGGTGGCTACTGGAACACAAGGGAGAACCACTCCAAGCCCTACACGTGGGTTTCCAAATCTTGAAATGGTGAACCCTCAAAAGGCTGAAGGTGATTAATTTACAGTAACAATGACTGTAAAGGGGAGAGACGGGCTCCCATAGCTGCCTCTTCTCCCATAAAAGCAGGTGAACTCTGAAAGCTTCCCACTAAATGCCAGAGCTAAAACAACGGCCAAGAGCCCAGCTTTCATAATTGTGTTCTTCACCTCCATATAACCATACCAGGCTGCAAAAAACAAATATTGGACTTTAAAAAATAATGAATGTATTTCTTTATTAATGCAAGAGCTGTATGTGATGTACAGTATTGTCAAACCCAATAAGCTGAACTTGCATTAAAATTGCATTAACTTTTTTATATTAAATCACATCCTGTATTTCAAAAATGGTTCCAGTAAGGTTGAAATAACTTAATTTTCTTCACACCCCAGTCATTAAAGTTTTACTTTCTCGAAAACTGCATGGTAACCAACGGCACATTGGTAAGTAGGTTATAATAAGATGGAAAAAAAAAAAGTTTCCAAATGATTAAAACCAACATTGCCTTTAAAAAGAGAGGAGTTCTGCAAACACTTTTTTTTTCCTTGATGGCATTTAATAAATAATGCAGTCATATAGTTTCCCACACAAAAATTTATCACCATGTTTGCTCTGTTGGAGTTGATTGGATTTAACTCATTACTATTTATTCGGTTATTTATATGTTTAAACCATCCTAAATGCAGCCTAATGGAAAAGCAGTGGAGAGATACTGACCTGCGGCCCAACCGGGAAAGGGGGGTGGTTCTGACTGGCCTGGTGTTGGTCAGGAGTGCCTGGGTCTGATAGAGCCGGGTTTCCTCTGGCCCCTGGAATTCAAAAGAGAAGTGCTCCCTTTAATAGAAGATCCAGCCCGGGAACTGCCCATGACCCCATTTTCCTGTGATGTCACATAACATTAAGGTACAGATGACATGCCAGAGTGATTTATCAATAGCTCCAGTGCTCAAATCACTTGTCAACTGCATAAATTATGCTAATGGATATTCAGGATGGCCAGTCATTCCAGGAGGGAGAAGGCTGGGACCGGGGACGGGGGCGGGGGAAGTGACACCATCGTCAGTCGCACTAACAGGCTTGCATGATCCATCGGTTTGCACCGCTACCCCAATGCGCTGTGTGGGTGGGAAACCGCATCCTTTATGCACAGGTGGGCGATAGCTAATCTAATTTCCCAAAGCCAGAGAACACGAGATCTCAGACGTGACCAAGTACATCTGTACTATCCCTTAATATGACTGCAGAGCCTTGGAAGCCTTTTCTCTGTACCCATCGCAGATACCAACTCCTATGAATGTGTTTTCTTAGAGACGGCCTTTTCCAATTCACCTTAGGTGATACCCTGGACAGCATAGGGATGTCCTGAAGCCAGTTTCCTGGGCGCTAAATGAAACAGTAGGAATAACACCCTAACTCCAGGGATCCCCGCTGTGCTGTGTGTGGATCACAGCTTCCCGCTTGTGCCAGAATCCTGTTGGATGCCAAAGCACAAAGAATGAATTCCCACCAAAATGGCAAGTCTTTCACATCTTCTTCAAACAGAGTAGTTTCTCTGTGTGTGGCGGTGTGCTCTGTTTTCTGGACAGACGGGAGCAGGTAACATAGCGGCAGGAACCATAAACAGATGAATAGGTAAGCAAAAAATAAATAAATAGATCTGGCTGCCATTTTTGGGGGGCTTGACTCAGTAGCTTTTGTTTTCTTGGTGGCTGAAATCCAATTCCAAGCCACCCTTAACAAGATCCTCTTTCCTGATGTTTGTCCTATGAATAGCAAGTGGGAGACAATTCAAACCCTGTTTACTGGCAAGCCATGGACGGCGGAGAAAAAAAGATACGATTCTGTCACGCTTATAAATTTTAAAGAAGGTATTATTGGCTCATTTAAAACAAATTCTTCTATATATTCTCCAAAGGGACAGACTTATAAATAATGGAAATGTGGAAAAAAATATTTCAGCACATTAAGCTACAAATAAAATTGACTGCTACATATTATTCAATTGACTTCTATCTCCACTGCGATGTGTCAATCATAACAGCATTTTATAATAAGATTAAGCAATAAATGTGCAAAGCCATTATGCAGAAATCTGAAAATCTGATTAATTTGTAATATTTTTTGTGTGTAGAAAGTCAGGACTGGACATTGCTTAGGGAATACTTACAAGCATTCTATTGAAATTTCTAAATTGATTTGGAACAAACTAATAAAAACACAGACTTGCTGACATTTTATAAAGTGAATTCTGTCAAAATATGTTTGGCATTTTAATGATTGCTGTCATTTAATAACAAGGCTAAGATGACCCATCGTAAGACGCCAACAATTTCCTCATAATGTGCACGAGACCTTTCTTCTAAATTTTTTATAGGTGATGTACTCATTATGCTTGAGTAGTAGGGCACTTTAAATGGTGAACTTTGCTGGTTGAATCTCATATTTTCTGTTCTCATATAACCAAGTCCAACTTTGCCTTAAAATTCTCAGCAGGGCTTTGTGGACTTTTATAGAACAAACCCATGTCTCTGAGGGATGCTTTTGGTCACTTAGGCATATTCTGAAGTAGCTAAAAAACCACTTTTGTTTAGTTTTGAAGACACTTTAAAATTTTGGGGTGGCTTCCTCATTCCCACTGGGCATGGATTTTAACACCAGACTGCGGAAAGAAAGTTTTACGATACACAGAAAGAGAGAAAAATCCTTCTGCACCATTAAAACACATGTATGTCTTAATTTCAAAACTTTTCTATGCTATGACAGGCCCTCTGACCTCAATTTTTTTTCATGTGGACCAGGTCTGCTTTTGGACCTTATTCTTAATGATATACCATTGTAAGGGATAGGATCTGTCCCGAACAGGCACTGTATCAATGAGATGTTGTTTGTTGTTTCTTGTCCATAACTTTACACAGATTACATTTGCTTACAATTTATTCTTTGTTGCTGGAGGTCCTCCCCAGCACAGGGCAGCTTGTCTTGAGGCTGATCATTCTCAAAAACCATGTTCAGGGCAGTACAGGGCAATTCCACACAATTTCATGTGTAAAATGAAGTCTTTCACAGGCTTTAGAAGAGATTATGTATGCTCTCCTGCCAGGATCAAAAAGTAATATTTGTTCTTAATGCACATCTCCATTTTCCCCAAACACATGTATCATGCTTAACCTTGTAGGACCATAAACGGATCTGTCTGGTCGGAAGGCAACTCCCAATTCAGGGGCCTTCTCAGAGCCAGAGCTGGGGAACCAGCAGTCAGAATGAATAAAGGACGTTGGCTAAGGGTTTTCAAGAGATTTGAAGCAGCACGTAGCTGTGTGTTAGGGGAGACTCTGATATCACCTATTTCCCATGCCACAGACATGGAAACATGAACTTTAACAGGCTGGGCAAGTTCCTCTTGATCAGGATCCCAAGACACACAGTACTTCTCTGGAGATCAGGGATGCCCAGAGTGCTCTCCATGACCTGTTCTGAGTATAATAGGCTGCACTTATCAGGCAGCACCTGTGGGCTTTCGTGGAGCAGGGACAGTCTGCACTCTGCACACCCAGTCCCTAAGGCACACAGGGTATTTGCACTGATTGAAATCTTCACTTAGTGGAAATAGAGGTTTGGCTTTTAATTTGGGAGTGGTAGAATTCCCAGAAGACAGGCATTGACATCCACTTGACTATCTACTATTGTTTAGTATAAGCCAGGAAATACCTTTAAATGATTAGCTTATTGGTCGATTCTACCTCAATTCCAATTCAGAGACGAGAAGCAGTTTGATGTCCGGGTTAAAAGCAAGGGCTCTTTTAAACTTTAAGCTCTGCCTGGGTCTCAGTTTATGCCACTTAGCTAGGTATGTGAACCGGGGCTTGTTTTCCAACTTCTTCATGCATCAGCTTTCTCCTCTAAAAGTCCAGGATGATAATAATGCCTCCCTCATAGGGTTGCTGTTTATAAGGATTAAATGAGCACAGAGGTTTGTCAATTTCATGGGGCAGTGCATGTCTGTACTAATTCTGCTGACTACTATTATTTAACTCAATTTGTTTTTAATGTATTTAATATCATTTATTTTTCAAAAGATTTATTTATTTATTTATTTATTTATTTGAGAGAGAGAGATAAAGAACAGAGGGAGAGTAGAGGGAAAAGCAGACTCCCCGCTGAACAGGGTCCCCGATGCGGGGCTTGATTCTAAGACTCTGGGATCAGGACCTGAGCTGGAGGCAGATGCTTAACAGACTGAGCCACCCAAATGTCCCAATATTATTTAATTTTCCCATGACATTCGCCTTCCCCAAGTCAACTTAATACATACTCCTATCCCTATGTGTGTGGTCCATGTTCCCACCCATGCTGCCCTAACTGTGTATTCTATATCATTTGATGAAAGTATGACATTGAACCATAAGAGCCCACAAAGCTAGAGGTTTACATAGAACCCTTACTTCAGTCCATGGTAACGTGATCAGGAAATGCGACAAAATGATACTGGCAAACAGCTTCCGGATTCTCACAGACCAGGGCTTGGACCTGAGTTCCTGCCCAGGCCCGAGACCCAGAATCACTCGTGGAGCTTCTTGAACATAGAGATTCACATCACTCGTTGCCCACACGTGTGTTTTCTGAAACCCACCAATGACTGAGGACCCCAGAGGGGACAAGGGGTGTAGGTGCTGCCCACACGAATCCGGATCTGCTTTGTGTGGAGGACCCACACGTGAGGAGTCCATGATCAGCACATGGGGCACGATCTGGCACGGCCCTGTCGCCTTCCACGTGTCCGCACCCGGAACCACCTTCTGTCTGATCCCGGTTGACTTCTAGCTTCGCAAGGGGAAGAACCATCTCAAATATATCAATTTCGTAATCAGGATTTGTTCCCAGGGAATCAAGGACTAATTCGAGTGTGAAAATGGGTTTTAAAGGGATTATAAGATAAAATGCTCAGTAGCTACACAATAGGAGTCCATTCTCTATAGATACAGGGACCCCTAATGTGAGTCTGTTAAGGAAAGGATAGATCCTAAATGGTGAGACACTGGAACACTGAGGAGGAGTTACGCTCAGGTAAAACTTATTTTTAATTGTTGAGATGCCTGCTTGTCAGAGCATGGGTTTATTCCACACCATCTTTCTGGTGTTGATCTCACATCTGAAATCTGAAAAGCTGCCTACAGATCTCTCTGCTGTGGAGGGAATGGACGGTCTGCAGAAATGAGAGGGGGACACCCAGACTCTGTCCTTCTCCCAGACTCCTCTACTCCTCAAGTAGCCTGGCAAGTTCCACCCCCAGCCCAGCTCAAGTTGGGAGTTCCCTGAGCTACCACTCACTGTGTTCCTTATATCAGGTTCGTTTTCTTTTGCAAAATTTCCTCCTCCTTCTCCTCCTTCTACCTCTTCCTCCCCTCCCCCTCTCCTCTACTCTTCCTCCTCCCAACTTCCTCCTCCCTCTCGTTTTCCTCCTCCCTCTCCTCCTCCTCCTCTTCCCCTTCTTTTCCTCTTCCTCCTTCTCCTTCTTCTTCATACAATCTTTAACTAAGGCAAACCCAGGCTTGGCACCTCCCTGTTACTCTACAGGTAACAAAGGAATATATATTCTAGTAAAGGATTAAATGCTCCCAGCCATCCCTCTCCCCTTCCAGCCCTTTTGGGAGTTGACTTTTCTAAAAAAGTCATTTTAAGAAGCAAATATAACATCTTTAATCCTGAGAGGGTATACTCCTTTCTGGAGCCTTATCCTGTTCCCTTTGTGAAGAGACTACGAGGCCAATATAGACTGAGAAGGAACCAGAACTGCAAATACGGATAGCTTATCCGGAATAAGCCAGTTCCACCTTCTCCCCCGCGCTGGACATCCCTCCCACGGATACGTTTTTAAAACCTGTTTTTTTTCAGAGAGAAAGAGTTTGGGTTTCTGTCTTCTACACATTAGCATGGACATAATCATGTAAAGGTCGCAGGGATAGCGTAGCTTTTTCTGGTATTCGGACCTTCCTTACCCACTGTTAGCAGTTTTCACTGGCCAGCAAGCGGACGCAAAGGTTGCTTATTATAAGATGGACAGTTGAAGGCATTATTATTTCATGTTGGGTATGTGAACCCAGCTAAACAGGGCAGAAGCCCCCCTCAATTACACTCTGTTTTCTTTCAGTTTCTTCAAGATTCCTGAATGCCAAGGAGGGAGTGAGTGTGTCTATAAAAATCCTTTTCAAGCCTCTCCCATGGCTTGCTCCTGCTTTTGCCGGTTGGGATTTCTTTAGGATACAGGCCGCACATGAATTTATATACAGAACGCCGTCCAGACCCCTGGTAGAATTGGAGACTCTAGAGTAATAAGCTGCACTTAGAAATTAAACGTTTGTTCATTCACATAAGGGTTTGTGTGTTTTTGCATCCTGCTGAGAAGTACTTATAACTTTACTCATGGAAGCCTGGAGAACAGAGGTCTGATGACATTCATGTGATACATGGATTTCTTTATTCTAGCAGGTGACTTCCCTGGCCTTTGGTGGAGGGAAATCCAGTTTTCTCTGAGGGAGGGTCTAAGTCTTCAGTGGTCCTTAAGGCTGATATTTATTTAAAGGCTGCACGTATACATGAGAAGTCGAAGGGAGATTTGAGATATCTTGATAAAGTATAACAAGAAATCCTACAAATCCCTTATTTGGACTTGATTATCTTCAGGTGTTTTTGTAATATCTACCAGAATTATTTCAAAGTAGAAAATTCTGCTCTACCAGTGGGCTTAATCTATGCATGCTGGAGAATAAAGACATTTTTTTTCCCTTTCTCAGAATTTACTAAATCTCTCTCCAGTCTCCCTGCAACAGTTTTTTTTATCATTTGTTTTCATATCCATCTAATAAAAGCAGAGCTGAACTCCTGTGATATCTAGGCCAGTAAAGGTCTCCACTTCTGTAAATGCTTCCTTTAGGAAAATAGATGAAAAAATAGAGAGTCATCAAACCCATTTAAGCAAAATTCCATGACATACTATTGGCACAAAGGGAGTTTTGGGGTATGGATTATTCCTTGAGGACTTCTATCTCCACAAGAATAGGAGTTCTTCCAGGGCAAAGATTCTAACTCACCTTCGCATCTCCTGCAGGCCAGCTTTTCACCATGCATGTATGTAAATCCACAGGTATGCATGGGAAAATATGCATGCATGCCGGTGTATATGTATGCTTTAGTGAGTTGGGTTTTTTTTTTAAGATTTTATTTATTTATTTGAGAGAGAGAGCACAAGCAGGGGTAGCAGCAGGCAGAGAGAGAAACAGACTCCCCACTGAGCAGGGAGCCCACTGCAGGACACAATCCTGGGACTCTGGGATCATGCCCCGAGCCAAAGTCAGACGCTTAACTAACTGAGCCACCCAGGCACCCCAAGAGTTGGTATTCTTAAAATGATGGAGATTTGTATCAAAGTGAACTGAACACATCTAGACACAGATTTTAAACCACCTGAAAATGGTTTGTCTAATTTTTACAATGCCTTTTTAAATCAACACTATTTCTAACTCAAGGAAGAAGTCTTTGCTCTCCGCTGATTGATAGGACTCTGCCACAGCCCAGAGAGAAGACGGTCGAGTGTCCCCTGTGCTTTTAGGCTATGTATGGAGTCTCCTCCTTCCATGCTTAACCCTACACCAGGCCCTGCTGACATAATTTATGGGGTTCGTTGCCAAATAAAACTGCAGGTCCCTTGTATGAGGCTGGGAAGTCCATCTCCTCTTTCCCGAGATTGCTGTTCCCCACATGCACCTGAATAGACCCACAGGTCTGCAACCTCCTTGCTGGGATGGGCTAAACACCTGAATCCAGGGTAGGTGGGGAGCCTCTGTTGAGTCATACACTGAGCAGATGACCCTCTGTGCACCGGACCTAGGCCCCCTGGAAAGGCAGGATGGAGAGAGTGACAGTCACAGCCAGGCTTCCAGAGGTCCTGGGGTGCCAGGGCTAGGGAGCAGGTCCCGGGGGAGGTGAGGAGACAGTGGCTAGACTGCCAGAGACTCTAAGCCCCCACCCACCCACTCACTCACTTTTGTTGTCCCATCAGTCTTGACTTAGAAGACATAATTTCAAAGGTAAATTATTAAGAATGGCCAGACAGTGGTCTCAGAGCCCCGCTTTGTGAGGAGTCCCGGGTGCCCACAGCCGCTCCCAGGCCCATAGAGTGACCCCTGCCTTTGGCTCGCTGTCAACCACCACTGACAATTTTGGATTACTAGTTTTCTGTCGAGGGACTTCCTTATAAAGGGTCCTCAAATTTTGAAAGTTGCACCTGTACCCACATTGGGGAGTCATTTTTCCAAATCAATACAAATTTTGAAAATAATGTTTGCATCCACAAAAGAATTTAGATACGGTCTTTTTCCCCAACAAGAAACTGAACTCACAAATCATCAGCGCATCTATTAGACATCACTACCAATGACCACATAAACATTTGGTAGAAAATTAAGATAAAACATGGCTTTGTTTCCTATGACTCCTCAGTTACCTATCCCTAAATTGGGAGGACAAGGCATGCATCCAGCAAAAGGGAAATCATAGGAACATGTCACATATCTTCTCGAGTTGTAGACCTCACTTTTGAAAAGTGTGTTTTCACTAACAAAAAACAACAACAACAAAAAACCAAACTCGCACCCTTTCTCTTCTGACTAGCTGGCTTCTGGACCTTCACCAAGCTTGCTGACAAGGGGACATGATCTAAATACTCCAGGACAATATAATCGGCCTATTGTAAAAGTTCTCCCACATTAGCTATCGATGGTACAACGTGCAAGAATGCCTCAGAACTGACCTTAAATGTCCTTGAAGGAGGGCCAGAGCAGTTAATTAATCTGCTTTAAAAGCTTAGGTGAAAACACGCGCGTGTGTGTACATGTGTGCATCCACATGCGTGTACATGTGTGTTTCAGAATAGGAAGATGAGGCCAAAACCGGGGAAGCTGATCTACCTTCTCCCACATAACACCTGTGCTATAGTGCTGCGGCATTCCAGTGGTATGGGGTAGAGGTCATGGGAGCTCTTGTGATAGTGCATCCTCTAGCCTCATCTAGCAACATTCAGGTTTGTTTTTGAATATCTGCAAGCCTCTCTTGCAGCCCTACAGCAGTCTGTAGGGCTGCCCCACCAGAACTCTCAGTAGCAGATTTAGACTGTTTCAGTGTTCCGATGCTCTTCACTGAGCAGCCCCATGTAGATACCTGGAAACCCTAAGCCTGAAAGGGAGGGGGGATGTCAAACAGACATTGCTGTGTCATGGTAACGTAAGCCCCAAATCCTGGCTCACACCAAAGTGTCCTGGAAACCACAGTAGTGGATCATCCCTGCTCTGCTCCTCAGTGACCCTAGATGCCTTCCAGAGTCCTGAACTCAGCACCACCCTTCCGCTGCAAGGAGGCCAATGATACCATGTTCTGAACATGATTTAACCGTTAGTTACAATGGAATAAATCATTATTTCAATTGGAAAGGATAGCCTCTGGGTACATTTACTTCTGATAAAATACTCAGAATACAGGATCTCAGAGACGTCCTCCTACCCTGGTGCAGAAACTTGCGGTCCTCTATCTTCGGTGGGTGCATTTCTGACGCAAAGATCAGGTGGTTGGATTGTCACAGACCACGGACTGTCCCAGAGTCTGGTATGTCACAGATCAGTCAAATTAAAAGGGCATGCTAATAATCGTGTGGCTAGGAAGATCTTAGCGTTTAATTTTGCCAAGCAAAAATATCTTTAAAAACTGCCAGGAACAGGGGCGCCTGGGTGGCTCAGTGGGTTAAAGCCTCTGCCTTTGGCTCATGTCATGATCCCAGGGTCCTGGGATCGAGCCCCGCATAGGGCTCTCTGCTCAGCGGGAAGCCTGCTTCCCCCTCTCTCTCTGCCTGCCTCTCTGCCTACTTGTGATCTCTGTCTGTCAAATAAATAAATAAAATCTTTAAAAAAAAAAAAACAAAAAACCTGCCAGGAACTGTTGTTATCAAACAAAGGCATTTTAACGTTCCTCTCTTACCCAAAAAGATGTGTTTACATTTCTTTGTTTTTTTTTTAAATATTACACTTATTTGTTTGAGAGTTGAGAGAAGTTTGAGAGAAAGTGCACAAGTGGAGGGGAAAGGCAGTGGGAGAAGCAGAGGGAGAAGAAGGATCCCAGCTGAGCCGGGAGCCTGATGGGGGACTCAATCTCAGGACCCTGGAATCATGACCTGAGCCAAAGGCAGACACTTCACCCTGGGGCCCCATAGGTGTGTTTACATTTAAAAGACAATCCTTTAAATAGAAAAAATTAGACTAATGAAAAACTCTCTGTGTTGGGCTTTTTTTTCTTTTTTCCATTTTTCAATTAAACAGTGTCTGTTTAATGTTAGGAGACACTGGTGTGTCACAGAGCACTGGGGATCTTCTTGTTTGCATACTTCTTGTCTAAAGACTCAGTGTGCCTCTCCCTAGCACCCTCCAGAAACAGAATCTATCTGACAAACACTCTGAAAATATTTCTTCTTGAAATAACTAATCCCTCTTTTCCCCTCCATCCTTATTTTTAGAGACATCCGTATAATTTTCTTTATGTAAACTTCTATGTGCTAAATAATACACTGATTTCTTTGTATATATTATTTTATCAACCCTTACAATAACCCTGTAATGTAAGTTTATGACTGTTAACGTCCACTTTCACAGGAAACTAAACTTTATAGAGGTTAACTCACTATCACTCACATAATAACTAAATGACACCTTACCCCAGGCCATCTGATCAATGGAAAGCCCATGTCTTCATCAGCTTGACTATCTACTGCTCAAATACAAAACAGCTACCACTTACTGAATACCTACTGAAGGCCAGACACTTTGCTCAGTATTTTATGTACATTTTCTCATTTAATCTCCATGGAAGCCCCATGTTGTCAGGATTATCATTCCCATTACAGATGTGTAGCTGACAGATATGTAAGCTAAGTTTTAGACAAGCTAAGTAACTCATCTGTGGTCCCAGAGTTAATGAGTGATGGCTTCAGGATATGAACCCAGCTCTACTGGACGCCAAGGCTACACTAACCCATGCATCAAATGCAAATGTTTTAGGGAGACGGAACACAATTGATAGAGATGATGTTTTTCGGGTATTTTCCTAGTGGGACTTGGCTCTGGAGACCTCTAGGTTCCAGGTGTGGGAAAGAGGGTGATGGCAGACTAGAAACGGTGCACACATGATGGGAAGACAGCGAAGGGTGGGTCTCACCGTTCACAAGATTTTTCTGTGCCCCATTTTTTCCCAGAGAGACTGTGACCAATTCCTAAGAAATAAACACCCTTATCTTCCTTAAAATAGTGTCCATAATGAGCTAGCTCTATGACAGCTGCATTCTTAGGGTCTCCATTCTCAAGGCGTGATCTCTGGGCCAGTAGCAAAGGCGTCACCAGGGACCTTGTTGGAAACGCCCATCCGCAGGTCCCAGCCCATCCAGGCCGGAGATCCACTGAATCAGAATCCACATTGTGACAACATCCCCAGGTAATTCACACCCACAGTGAAGTGTGCAAAGTACTGGTTTTGAGTTTGAAAATAAGTCGTTCCTTCCCACCCACCCCTTTCCTTCTTGCTTTCTCCTGCCCTCATCCCTTCCCTGTTTCCCTTCTCCTTCCTTCCTTCACTTGCATGGCCTTTAAGCACAAATATACCTAAGACACCTAACTTTCACCAGGCGCTCGCAGGAGACTGTGGTATCCTATCTCACAGAAGCCAGGGCAGGGGCACATGGGGATGCAGAAGAACACATTCAAGAGGAGTACTCTGTCACAGTAATAACCTTCGACAAGTCCTCGCCCCCCGCAACCTGTGGGAGGACCCCCAGCAAAGAGGTTCGCAGCAGGAAGCGCGGGCCCCACATTCTTAAAGGGAGGCATATTTATCCTTTTAAAAACACAACAAAACTGATGCCAGATGCAGCCCCGTATTCTTGCTCTGTGATTTATGGCAATTTTCCTGACACTTTCTCCTTCCATATCCACATCTTCGCTTTCCCATTTGTGAGGATCTGTGTAGATAAGAGTCTGGCCTCTCCATTTCAGTTATTTACTCTTAGAACAGCACATTCTTTGCAAAAGTAGCCAGAGAACCACTTTAAAAAGGGGGAATAAAAATTTTAAATCTCTTAAAGCTGAAATAAAACCACATTTCTACAGATCCACTGAAAGTGTAGAGTTTGCGATCATTCTCGTGCGCAGCTCAAGATGGGTGGAAGAGGAGTCATGCAAAACTCAGCAAAGCACAGGAAGGAAAGCCTCCCAGAGGAACTACATGGTGTGTGCCTGCAGCATCCCCCCTAGTTAACAGCCCCTTATGGTCCCAGAGCTTCTGTGAAAAAACTGCATAGGAAGAGACAGAAGGATGTTGCACAGCTCACTGTGAACAAGTTACCAAGTGCTACCAAATCTTCAGAGAAGGGGTAACAACACACTGCAACTGTAACACGATTGAAGGGATCGAGAATAGAAAATGCAAATTCATGCCCCATCCATAGATCGTTGGTTAGATGTTTTTTCCCCCACAGTTGGTTATAAAAAACCAAACAGGCAAACATCTCATCTGATTCCTGTGTCCGTGACCATTTTTCTCTCTTAGTCTATTTATCCCTTACCATTCCTGTAATTGAAAAAGTATCTATTGCTAAAAGATGCTATTAACTTGAGTGCATTCATAGAGTGTTATATTGCTAATAGACTTAGGTCATATTCTTTTATCCTTTTAGCAAAGCATTATTTTGTTGTCCTCTTGTTCTGAAGGTTTCGTTCCACTTAAAGTCAAATAGAACAAAAACTTCACAGAACTTGTTCGTATTGTTTTTTACCATTATTTTCACTCCATTACATGACAGTATCAAATGTGTTACAATTTCTATTTGTTATATCAACTTATTTTTGGATCTGTGTCAGAGCTCATAATGTAAAAATGTGCCTCCCAAACGTGACTTGGACTCAGGCGATAACTGTAAGGTTTTAAGTCCAAATATTTTTAAGATCTGCTTGTTGAGTTTACGTTTTACTTGAGAATGGTAAGGTCAGAACTGAAATAAGAAACAGCAAACCACTAACTACAACTGTGAAAAGGTGAAATAGTGAAAGAAAACATATGCCATCATTTACAAATATATACAGGTTTCTTCAAATCTCGACTGCTCTTGATGTATATAACTCATGAATATTTTATGTTTTCACTAAGAAAGAGAAAAGCTCCCGATTAAACTGTGACATGCTGCTAATTATAATACACATCCATTTTTTTTATCCCCAAATCTTCCTTTTAAGATATCACATTAAAATATGGGGGATCAGTTGTATTCCTCAGAATGAATAAAATACATTAGTACTCATTGACTTGATTATATCTATAAGTTTGGGCACAGAAAACATCCAATAGAATAAACTGGAAATTTTACATACAATGTTTAAATATCTTCAAAATTTGGTGGGTTAGGATTTGTGAGTGGACTATGGTAGTTGGATAAAATTCCTTACTTAGAACGAACCAATCCAGTCAAGAAGGGATCCCAGGAAGACCCCAGAGAAAGGTAACAGTCATAGAATATCAGGCAAGAGTCTGGCAACACACTAGAATATTCTACATAGGTCATCTCCTTCAGTCCTCATACCAATCCCATGACATTAGAATTCAGGCTCTGGAAATTTAAGTAACTGACCCCAGTCCACAGCTTGTTTAAAAAAATAGAAAAAGGGGTACCTGGGTGGTTCAGTGGGTTAAAGCCTCTGCCTTCAGCTTAGGTCATGATCCCAGGGTCCTGGGATCAAGTCCTGCCTTGGGCTCTCTGCTCAGCAGGGAGCCTACTTCCTCCTCTCTCTCTCGGCCTGCCTCTCTGCCTACTTGTGATCTGTCTGTCAAATAAATAAAAAATCTTTTAAAAATAAAAAATAAAATAAAATAAATTTTAAAAAGAAGAAGGAGGAGAAGCTGGGATTCAAACTCACATCTGGTCAAGTTGTTGTGTTCTTTCAATCCCACCCTGCCTTGTAAGCAAATCTTTGGTTATATGCTAATCTAAGAATGTATATAATGAGGGGTGTCTAGGCAGGTCAGTTCTTCAGCAAGGACCATCATGTAGTTGAACTAATTTTGATTTATAGACTCATTGGAAGGAGGGAGATGCTTACCATGGAAGCCAAGAGGCATCGCGGTAGGAAGGTGTTGAAAGGAATGACTCAGAGGGTTTGGGCTTAGGTCAAGTGATTTGGGGAGGTTCAGGGAAGTGGGACTTTGCTCCACATTGGGAGTGGTGGCAATTTAATGATTGAGTGTTTTAACAAGTCTCGCGAAGAAGACAGGAAAGGCGAAGTCAAACCAAAGCTGTTTATTGGTGAGAGCATGGTATTCACTCACTGTAGCCAGGATGCATGACTATTTGGTCATTTTGTAGTGTGGACCATGTTCTTGTGTTTGTCTGTCTTCAGACATGATTATGGTGTGACCCCAGTTTTGTCCTGACCCATCATGGACAGAGTGGTCCTGTTTGACGCTGATGTTCTATGAGATTGTGTTTATGAGGTGAGTGCCAGGCCAGCTCCTGAATGTTGGGGACTGCTTTTCTCTTCTCAGTTAAAAAATATTACTTCCACTTTGAGGGTATCTGATGGATCCCAAATCAGATGGAAGATATGGATGATGTTATCTAATGCAAATTATAAAATTTTTGTTGGGGAGAAGTGTTTGGTGATGAAGGGTTTCTCCTGGAGTGTCTGCTAAAAGCAGAACATCTGATAAGCTCCTGGTTAGTCTGTCTGACAGCTTCATTTCTTGGGAGGCTGAGCAAGCAGGAAGTGGTATTCTTAGTCTAGACTGAATTCCCAGCAACAGGGCCATGCTGAAGTAACAGGATCCCAGGGATAATATGACTGTATTTCTAGACGGTTTATTTGTCAAGAACAGAAATGTAGAGCAGAATCAGATGTCTAGAAAGTAGGATTCTGAAAAATGCGAGAAAAATCATTTTCTTGAGCCCATAAATAGAACTCACAAAAAGGATACAGAAGTCTTTAGACAGAGTATGGTGTTAGAATGACTTGTGTTTTTAACTTTGCTTCATGGGTGCCATCTGTGTGACTTTGGATAAGTTACTCAAACTCTCTGATCTTAAGTTTTCCTAATTGTAACATGGAGGTAGTCATAGCAATTGCATTACAGCTGTGAAGGTGAAACAGAGTACTGAGCAGAAACAGAGTACTGAGTAGAAACAGAGTACTTAGTACTCTGAAACAGAGTACTGAGTAGAAAGAGCCTAGCATTGTGCCTGGAATGTAATAAATGCTTCACAGTGTTAGCTGTCATGATCAATTATAACTGGAGTATTGTTACAAAGGATCTAGAGAAAGAAGGAAAGGAAAACATGTGGCCACAGAGGACACCCTGCAGTGAGGGGACACTTCAGAGGAACATGAAAAATCAGATACATGGCAGCCAATGTCCAAGAATGAATTCAGGAAGGGGAAGACAGTGCTGGAAGCTTGGAGAATGAGGATGTCTTCAAAATCTAAATGGTTACATCTAAAAACTCCTCTGAGATCCTGTCCAGTATTTCTCAACAACACACCTCCCACGGGTCCAAAAAAACACAGCATCTCCTCTCTCAAAAGCTCCAATGCCTCCTAACTGCACAATTTCCATTCGTGTTTGCCCTTCTAATCACACACCCTCCGAAAATAAATCTCTAACTTCCTTTTGCCTGCCCAGCCCCAGGGAGGGATCTAATGAGACCATGAGAGCCTTACGATGAGGAGCAGAGGCTCTGAAATCTGGTTGCTCATCTCTACCACTTACAAGATGTGGGACCTCAAGCAAGTTGCTTAATCTTGCCAGCTCAATTTCATCATCTGTAAAATTGAAATAAGAATGGTACCCTCTTCAGAAACGAGGATGAAGTACACTAATCCACACAAGTAAGTTGCATCACCTAGTAAACGTGCAGCAAATGTGAGCCATTGGGTTTGGGGGGAGTTAGACCCCTCAGCCTGGGCTTCACAATGCATCACAGGGCTCCAGAACACAGAGCAGGCAGTGCTCCACGCAATGCGTGGGAAACTGGCCACAGCTGATAGACTTGACAACCCACCGAGCCTTCACCTGTGACAATGCCAATGCCTCGAGGGCAAAGTAGAGCCCACAGGTGTGTCAGGAAAAGGAACACAGAGGCAGGAAGGAGCTGCACCTGACAGCAACCTCCCCTAGCATTTGCAAAGGCTCTGGGGGTGCAGGCATGACAGGCACCACTCAGATGCAAGGGAGACAGAACTGGGGACAGAAGTACCTATAGTCATGTGGGGCCGACGTGGAAAAGAAGGAAAGAAGTGATACTCTTGGAGTGGGAAGTATGATTTTCAGGGCACTATCTGGTGGGGATGGCTTTGGTCAAAAATGGCTCCATTGTGACTAGGAATCAAACATAGGTTGGGGTAGTGTCTGAATGTGAGTCCAAAACAGAACTTGGCTCTACAGTAAGGCAAAGAAACACAGATGTGTGTACAGGTGGACTCAGAAAATAAAGACAAGGGGTGCCTGGGTGGCTCAGTGGGTTGGGCCTCTGCCTTTGGCTCAGGTCATGATCTCGGGGTCCTGGGATCAAGTCCTGCATTGGACTCTCTGCTCAGTGGGGAGTCTACTCCCCCCCCCCCCACCGCCTGCCTGACTACCAGTGATCTGTCAAATAAATAAATAAATAAAAATTTAAAAAGAAAGAAAGAAAGAAAGAAAGAAAGAAAGACAAAATAAATACATAAGGTCCAGGGAGACCAAGCCACAAAGGAGGTGGCCATGTCCTCATGGGTAAGCTTTATTTTATTATTTGATTTTATTGTGGTAAGAACACTTAACATGAGGTCTACCCTCTTAATGAAGTTTTAAGTGCACGAATAGTATTGTTAACTATAGGCACAATGTTGTGCTTAGAGAATTTAGTCATCTTAGATAACCAGAACATTACAACCACCCAACAGCAACTCCCCCTCCCCTCTCTCCCCCACCCCAGCTCCTGGCAACCACCATTCTACTATCCATTTGTATGAGTTTGACTATTTTAGATGCTTCATATACATGGAATCATAAAGTATTTTTTTTTCTGGGACTGGATTATTTCACCTAACATAACACCCATGTTGCTTACAGCAGAATTTCCTTCCTTTTTTAAAGGCTGAGACGTGTTCCGTTTTATGGATCTGCCACATTTTCTTTATCCATCCATTCATGGCTGGGCATTTAGGTTGTTTCCGTACCTTGGATACCGTGGACAATGAGTTACCACCTGACACCTGTTAGGATAGCTATTATCACCATCCCCCCCACCCCAAAAAAAGATTAGAAAATCTTGGAGGGGATTGGAGAAACTGAAACCCTTGCATGCTACCGGTGTGAATGAAAATGGTATAGCTTCTGGGAGAACAGTAACAAAACTCCTCCTTCACCTCCCCACATTAAAAATTGAACTGCCCTCTGAGCCAACAATCTCCATTCTGGGTATATCCCTGAAGTAATTGAAATCAGGATCTCGAAGAGACTGTGTCCTATGTTGATTGCGGTATCCTTCACAATAGCCAAGATATGCTTGCATTTTCTTACAAGGTGCCTTTGCTCTCTGGCTCTTGCTCTGTGGGGCAGCTGTTCTTGGGGACTCTGAGGCCCAAGACCTGTGTCCGAGTTCCAGGATCACAACCGACTCCGAATGCTAGCCACCTCCTCTGGGAAATGGCGATGCTAAACAACCCTTCACTCATTCATTATCCACGACATTAGGTGGGGGGCTATTTTGCAAGGTGCTGGAGACATGTAAAAAGGATAGTGTGTGGTCCCACTTCTCCTCATCATTTAATTAATCCACTCATTCTCAACAAATATTTACTGAATGATGACCAGGCAAGACCCTTGGGCCTTTGGAGCTTCCAGCTAACAGGGAAGCTGTGCATTGGACTAAGAGTTAAACAAAGAATTATTTCAAGAGGCTCTGAACAAGGCTCCAGGGAACTGGAGGCAACTAGGAACAGCCCCCAGGATGTCCTTTCCATTTCCACTAGTTGCCCCGTCAAGAGAAGACTTTCGGCAATATTTGATCCTATTCGTATCAAACTTCCTTTGAGACATACCCTTCATGTTTAAAAATCTAAAGTCTGCAAGAAAAAAAAAAAACTTCATAGACTGGACTATAATCATAATGGCTTGTATAACTGAAAAGGAAGTTTAAACACCTGGATCCTTTAAGCCAACCATCTCCAGTGACAATTTTCCCATGCTGGCCAAAGGAGTAATAATTCAGTGACTCTGTGTGCCATCTGATTACCCCCAAGATTATTTACTGTAGACCTTAGCTGGGCCAAGACCCCCTCCTTAGTTCATTCTTGCTCTTTTGCCTGCAATTCTTTCTTCCCCATAGCCTATTGTAATGCTGTTCTGATGACCACAGGCAGGTGTATGCATGCCCTGTCTGCAACTTCCTTGGGTAACAATGGATAAACATCAGCTCTAGAAATCCCAGGTCTATATTATTTATGAAGCAGCAATTCTCCTGTAAATAACCCAGTTGTTAAAATGATATGTATCTATGTAATTGAGTCTTCTGTATACAAATAAATAAGACTTTATTGCAATGTCAGGAGTTAACAGACCAGTCAATAAAATCAATAACTCACTTTTTCTTGCTTATATATCTAACTTTTCTCCACCTTTCCTATGTCCTCTGTTTGTTGTGGTTACATATTACTGCTCACAAGAAAACACAGCCCTGTGCTCTGCCTATTAGACGGTAGGTGGGGAGGGGGGCGGCAAACAAAGGGAAAGAGAAAACCGTGGAACCTTCTACCCAGGTGGTGTTTCAAGTTTCATGTCTATTTATTTAAGGAAACTAAAGAGTGCAGATAGTTCTAATAGGAGTGCCCTACTGCAGGCACAAGTAAATCAGGCCACAGCCACAGGCTGGGTGAGCATCCAGGCGTCCAGCCTGGTATGGCTTTGTCCCCTAACTGCTGTCAGAACGACGCTGCTGGATTAGAGCGGCACTCTTTTGCAACCACAGTTGAAGTTCCTGTCAGCATTTCCCTTGTAAATCCCCAGTTTTGAGAAGCTGGTATTCAGCTGGAAAAATGTGTCCTGCATAAACCTTAGCAGGCACTATCTCTGAAGTAAGGAAGAAGTTCTTTGGAGCCAGTAGATTATTTTTTAAAGCAATTTGCTTAATTGATTCGGCCCTTGTTGAGCTCACTGAAAGAGCTCAGAAGGACAGCTTGGTGTTTTTTTGTATCTATGCTTATTTTAAAAATCCAATTAAACAAACTGGCATTGATCCAAATTTTCTGCACCTGAGGGGGGAAAGATAACCAAAAGAGAGAAAGAGAAAAATTAAAGGACGGGGGTCACTCTAATCTTCATGATGGTTCTATTGCTGTGCAAATAAGTCCATGATTTAATGGTCCATTTGCACGGACCTGTTTGTCCTCTCCCACGGACTAGATACAAGAAATTGTTCTTGTTATTATCTATCAGAACAGTAATGGGACTCTGGGGAAAGGAGGCCCCTGGCATAAATTTATGAGACTTGATGGAGAATGCAGGTATCATCCTGGACTTACTTAGCCTTTAATCAGGCTGGGTGGGATCCTAGATTCTTAGTGGTTTTCTGTTAAGAACATGGTAGTGTTCATACTTGGGCTTGGAGCACAAAAGACTAATTCAGATTTGCATAGCCTATTCTGTATTATAATAATAAGGAATTACCTTCATCACGGTGGATCATGAATAGCAATGCCAAGTTTTAAATGTATTCTTTGGCAAGGTAGGAGAAGATAGTTCTAGGAGAAGGTAGCCTACAAGAACTCTAGGCATCTTCAGGGCTAAGGAAATGTGGAATTACCTGTCTAGAGAATACTGTCAGTAGCTGCCAACGCCGGTTACAGAACCCACTATTGTTTCCGCTGCATTTCTCCCAAAATAAAAAGTTCAGGTTTGGGTGTAATGCATCCAAAGGGCCTGTGGACATGTTGATCCTGCCAGATGCTCAAGGAAGAGAGGCTACATGTAGACATGGACTCGGGAGCCATCAACAAACAGGGGGCACTTAAAAACTAGAGAGTGGATAACTCCCAAGACAAGTGTGTTAGAAGAGCCATGACTTAAAGATGCAATTTTGGAGAACAGCAACAGTTCATGATTGCATCAGGAAAGATGGGCCCAGGAGTTCACTGAGGGGAGAAGACTTCAGGGTTCAGTCATTTAGTGACCAAGAAAGGAAAGACTCAGTCAGAGGACGGTACCATTGGTCATCCCAAATGCTTTGAAGTGTCAAGTAAGAGAAGAGAAAGACATCTACTAGACTCATAAATATGGGTTTTTTTTTCTTTTAAAATACGTTAACACATCCTAACTACTTAAAGTATTATTTAGAATGATAAAGGCTAACATGAGCACTTTCATTGGAATAATGGAAACTTACGGAGGGAGTGGAGGGATGTTACAGGAAGTGAAGTATAGACTATGTGTTTAAACAGGGCAGTTTAAGTCAGTGATTTTCAAAATTTAGGGTATAGTCTTTAGAGGGTATGAAATAAGTTTAAGTGAGTTGCAACCAGCATTTTAAAAACACATAATAGTAAAGAATATAATAGAATAGAGTAGAATAAGGTAGAAATAAAATGTTTGGAACATATTAAGGGCAAATACCATTTTAAGAGGTTTTTAGTTTCAGCTACATTTATGTGTACACTAAGATCAAATGTGTTTTGTAATGCGTTATGAAATGTGTTTTGTACTGCAAATTAAAGTTAAAAAGTTGGAAAATCTTCTGGACTAAAATACAAACAAGAAAGTTTGGAGTTAAGTTTTTTGTTTGTTTAAAGAAAGTACAGATGAAAGCCTGTTATCTGGGTAGAAGGAGATGGTTAAGAAGGAAAGGTTAAAATTTTTTAGTAAAAACATTGGTGCTCCTCATGGAATAAGGACCTCAAAGAAGTGGAGGGGATGGACTCAGAGCTCATGCCACGTGCTGGCTTTGAACAAGAAGGAAAAATCACTCTTGGGACCAGAAGGAAAGAGAATGAGCATGTTTGAATGAAGCAGGTAGAGAAGAAACCTGATTACTTCAGTTTTCTAAGTGAAGGAGGACATCAGCTCATCTGCTATGAGAGAGATAGGAATGGCTTGATTCCAGGGTTCCAGACAGCCGCTGAAAGCAGTGGGGATGTGAGCTTTTGTGAACAAGTAACAGGACAGGTTAAAGAAATGCCTGGTTTTGTGTGGTTCCAGTCTGCAGAGCCATATGTTTGTGTAGTGAAAGACAGGGGGTCCCCAAAAGACATATTCGTCTCCTAATCCCCAAAAACTGTGGGTGTTGCTTTTTTTGAGTGGGAGCATAGGCATGGTAGGAATAAGGGCTGAGAAATGACCTTAGAACGAGGCCAAGCTCAGCCCATGATCTTTGAAATGGAAGAGTGTCAGGTGACAAGAGTTAGGTATGACAGTGCATGTCCACAGAGAGAAGATGATGTCCCATAGCATGAAGGGGGTCAAAGAACATCACCTTCAGTAACAGAAGCAACATCTGTAGTATATCCCAGAAGAGCAAGGTTCTCCATGGGATACCACAGAGGAGTAATGGTGTATTGCAACATTTGGGGAATGTGACGATACTGACTGGCAGATGCCATGCTGTATATACGGGACAAGAATGGCAGTCTCTACTTGAAAGCACTCTAGAGAAAGCCACACCCACTATAGAAAGCCAAGATTTTTTTACTAGTCTGATTGGGGTAGAACTTAAATATTAGTTTTGATTGATTGATCCATTTATTTATTTGAGAGAAGGAGGAGGGGCAAAGGTAGAGGGAAAGAGAGAATCCCCAAGCAGACTCCCACTGCTCGCAGAGCCAAATGTGGGACTCAGTCCCAGGACCCTGAGATCATGACCTGAGCCAAAATCAAAAGTCAGATACTTAACTGACTGAGCCACCCAGGTTCCCCAAATACTGGTATTACCGAAAATGCTTCAGCTGATCCTGATGGGTAGTCACTTGAGAACTGTCAATGGGACTAATTATCCTAAAAAGGTATTCTAGAAGGCAAAAGGAAAAGGTTGGCAGGAAGGTCAGCAGAGGGTAGTTGGTAAAGAGAGGAGGGAACTGAAGCCAGTGTGGGGCCCAGTGCAAAACGAGAAGGCAGCACCCCTTGTTCAAAATGATTAGGAATTTCAAGACAAGGACAGCAGAGCCTGAAACGAAACCCAGGTCCTTCTGAGGGCAGGGCCTGTGCAGCTGCCCAAACCACACTCGCCAGCGGCTGGCCCTATCCCAAGTAGGAGGCAAGGGATCAAGACGGCAAAGATGTAAAGCAGGAGTTCCCCGTGCAATTTTGGGATCCATCCTTTGGTGCTGGGACCAGCTAATCATTAGCAGCACGGGGGCCTAACAGAGCCAGTCGTCAATGGGGAGGTAAATGGAGGGGTCTCTATGTCGTGCTTGGGAGCGTGAGAGCTCTGTCTGCTAAAGGAGAAACATGGAAAGTGCTTGGTCACATGATTCCTCCTTTTATTCCTCTCTTTTATGCTCTTATCCTTTGACTACTTTTTTTTTTTTTCAAAGATTTTATTTATTTGACACAGAGAGAGAGAGCACAAGCAGGGGGACAGGGAGAAGCAGACTCCCCACCGAGCAGGGAGTCGGAAAGCGGGGCTCAATCCCAGGACCCTGGAATCATGACCTGAGCTGTAGGCAGACCTACTGAGCCACCCAGGGGGTCCCAATTCTGACTACTTTTCTAAAAAACCCACTAGCCCATTAATTCTTCAGGACAGACCCTCCATGGAGGACCCCGGGAGCTTGCTGTCCTCCTGTGTGCCTGGGCACGTGCAGCTGGACTTATTGCTGCTGTCTTTGTGCCCTTTTCTGCACCAGCAGTTAATTCTCAGTTGGAATAACAGTGAATGGGCCTCTCTTGCCGCCTCCTTCCAACACCAGCTCAGAATTTACTCTTCCGGGGAGCTCTCCATTACCAGCCAAACATCACTCAGCCAGCCCCTCCTTCCGCTACTATTGATCCCTTTACAATTGGGCAGCACTTTTAATTTTTCAAAGAGCTTTCACATACATTTTCTCATTTGACCCTTACAACAATCTCGTGAAGTAGGTAGAGCAAGTATTATTATCCCCATTTGGAAGACGGAAAAATGAAATACGATGCACTTAAGTGGCAGGCCCTGAGTGATGTGACATGCAGGTGGTCCATGGCCGCGCGGGCCAGAGTGGGACCCTCCCCATTCCCCTCCGGTGCAGAGAACCAGCCAGTGGACACAGAGTGATTGTAATGGAGGCCACGTTAATTTTCTAGTCTTGGTATTTGCTATAAACACTGTTCTTGGTCTGCTCCAGGGCCCTACGACTCAGAGCATGGTCCATGGGCAGGCAGTGACTGCATAATCTTAGATCATCCTAGACCTATAGGATCACAATTTGTGATCCCCAGATTTAAGATCCCCAGCTATCTGCAACAACGCAGATGGACCTCGAAGGTGTTATATGAAGTGAAATAAATCAGAGAAAGGCACATACTGGATAAGCTCACTTATATGGAGAAATCTAAAAAAGAAAAAAAAAAAAACAAACCCAAACTCATAGGAAAAGCGATTTGTGGTCATGAGAAGTGTAGGAGGGTGGTAGAAGGGGGAACTGGAGGAGAGGAGACAGAGGAAAGGTTCAAACTGCCAGTCATTGGAGAAATAAGTACAGCGTGATGACTACAACTACCACTGCTGTATGATACATTTGAAAGTTGCTAAGGGAGAAGATTCTAAGAATCCTCATAATGGGATAAAAATCTTTTATTTTTTTGTATCTACGTGAAAGGACAGATGCTAACTAAACTTATTGTGGCAATCATTTCATGGCATAGGGAAATTAAATCATGATGCTAGACCTTAAACAAACATAGGGCTGTATATGTGTCAATTATATCTCCTATAACTGGGGGGAAAAGTCCCAGGTGGTTTCGAGAGCCACTGCTGTTGATCATGTGTGTGTGTGCGTGTGTGTGTGTGGTCTTTCTGAGTCTCACAACAATACCAACAGCAAAGCCTCATGTAGATATTATTACACATAATATCTGCAAATTCAGTTACTCCCTATGCCAGGTGCAGCTGGAGAAGAGGAGGGCGCCGTTGCAGTCTATCTTGAACAACCAACCAGCTCAAAGCATGGGGAGGTTAGTGACTTTGCCCAACCCAAGTAACAGTGACACAATTGGGATTTGAACCCACATAGTGTGGCACGAGCATGAGTGTTTTTGAGCCCACCTCCTTGGGGCAAGAAAGGCATGCCCTCCCTGGTCTTTGTGGACCAGAGCACTTGAAAGACACCAGTCTCAATACAGTAGTGGTGACATAGGTTTTCTGCACTGATCAATAATCCTATAATAAAGTGAATACAATCACATTATCATAATGCAACTGTCTCTGCAATTATCTGGAGTCCAGCACCCTGGAAACTCAGGCTTCCAGAAGACCTTCAGAGCTGACCTGGAAGCAATTTAATTAGGAAAAGGTGGCTTTCACTCCCCTAATGAAACTCCTCCCCCAGAACACCCCTCCCCCAGACACAGGTCATTATCAGTTAGACACCGGTAGAGCAGTGATGATTGAGGAAGCATGTTTTAGGAAGTGAAAACTTTCTTGCCTGCCCTAGTCTTGCCTAATGGGACCAATCTGTGGAGCAGATGCTAAGTCACCAGATAAAATGTGACAACAGAGGGGGTTCAGCGATGGTGTTGAGTAACCCTCCAGGCAGGCAAAATCCAGGCACCGCAGAGAATTCCTATTCTCGTTAGCCATCCCATTAAAGAAGAAATCAACATTCTCTACAGCTGCGATTTCTCTCAAAATCAAACATAAGGAATAGTCCAGAAAAGCGTGAGGCTGCTTTGGTGATGTGAGCCATACTTGTTCTCTCTGACAAAGTTACAGGCTGAGGGATGAGCCCTCCAGACCCAAAGAGCACTGCAGGAATCTTGAGGTGGGAGATGTTCCTCCCCCACTATTCATGGGAAAGAGGAGACAGGGCCCTGCACAGGGAGGGGTCGGCTGGCCAGCGTGGCTGTGTGGCAGAGGTTAAGTATGTTGCCGCTGGCCCAGAGAAGGGAAGGGTGCTGACAGCTGTGAAGGAGGGAGAGGAGAAAAGATGAAGGAAGAGAACAAGAAAAATGGGAATAAATCTGGCAAAACAACATTCTTTGCTTTGCTGACTGACTTCAGATAAAGACACCTGTGGGACAGAATGGCTAAATCACAGGGACCCTTCTGGTAAGTTGTATGAGCATGGAAAGGGAGGGGTGGAGGGCAGGCAAGGGTGAAATCCAGGTGTTCAGTTTGGGATCTTTTGAATGGAGGATGAGGATGTCAGTCTGTGAGCTGAAGAAACCAGCAAAGGAAACAATGATTTTTGTGGATCCTTAGATATTGAAGATTCTTCCACCAAAAATAAATAAATAAATAAATAAATAATAAATAAATAAATATATTTTAAGACTGCATTGGTATAAAGGCAGCTATAATCTGGGGTATTCATTATTACATTTATTATTATATGTGTTTATTATTATTATTTTTATGTGCTATATTTTTAAACTACAAATACTTTTATTACGTTTGTTTTTCTTATGATCTTAAGCACAATTAAAATTAAAACATTGTCATGGGACCCTACAAGTGTCAGGGTCACTGGGTTTCACCTATTGTGCCTAACAAAGTTAGCCCTAGACATGTGTCCTGACTTGCCTGGAAGTCAAGGTCTTGCCTTGTCTATTCTTACGGCTTCATTGTTAGTAGTGTACCATTTCACATTCAAAATTGACCTAATTTGGATGGTCAAACATATGGTCAACTTACAGTGATGCCCTATGTTTGGGAAACACTTAATTTGGGTGCCCATTGAGACATCTGAATGGTGTCTAGTAAAACACTGATGGTACGATTGGAAGTCTGAGTAAAGACTTGGAGAAATATAGGGTGTGAACTATTGATATTTAAATCCCATTAAAGCCACGGGACTGAACATATGAGAAAAACAGAGGAGGAAAGACAGCACATTCCAGGGAGGGACAGAAGAAGGACTACTAGAAACAAACAAACAAAAAAAGAGGTAGGAAGAGAAAATAGTGTGGTGTTGCAAAACCAAGGAAAAATAATTTGATCATGGAGGGAAGAGACAACAGCATGGAACCCTGAAGAGAGGTCACATGAGAAGGGGAGTAAGTGTTTCTGGCTTTGGCTACAAGGATCACGTTGCTGCTCCAGGTGAGAGAAATGGGACTGCAGTGGTTGGACAGTAACTTGAAGAGGACATGGGGTGGGTGAGGGGATGCAGCCAATAACACCCTCCCTCAGCTGTCAGGGCCCTGACAGGGAAGAGAGAGAGCAGGAAATAACAGGCGAGGATGTGGGGACTTTGTTTTTCTTAAGATGAGAAGGTCGTGGCTGTCTGGGTGGCTCAGTTGGTTGAGTGAATGCCATCAAGTACTATGTAGGGCTCCCTGCTCAGCAGGGTGTCTGTTTCTCCCTCTGACCTTCCCCCTCTCATGCTTACTCTCTCTCAAATAAATAAATAAAATCCTTAAAAAAAAAAAAAGAAGGACGTGAGTAGATGAAAGATTAGATATGAAGGAGCCAGTTGAGAGCGATCAGCATTGAATACTGAGGAGAAAGGAGCAATCACCTGCGGAGATTTGACCGAACCAGGAACACCTTTTCTACATGAGCAGGAGCAAGGACAGGTATGGCTGCAGGTAAGTTTATAGGTGTTTTCCAGGTACAAAGATAATAAAGAGATCACAATAATATATGAATGCAATGAAAATCCGACAGTACTGGTCATGATTTTCTAATTATAATTACCCTTAAAAATAAGGTAAAAATTATTTACATACACGATATAAAAACATTGGGACTAAAACCCAATTTTCAAGACTGCAGAGCTGACAGCAGTGGCAACCATTAGAAATTCATACTTTATTGTGACCTCTGAACTCAACAATGGGTTCCAAGTTATGCCTGTGAAGTTCATTCTGCCTGGGGATGTCTGTTGGTCAGCAAGAGTGCTTGCGTTTAATATAGCATTTCCATCAGCTTCTGGCACATTCTCCAAGAGCAAAGCTTTTGTGTGCAGCCATGGTCCTTCTGCTCTAAGGAATCCAATCCACTTCCAGGGTGAACCCAAGGGAGACTTCTTCATTCACATCCCCCACATGGGCTCTCCATGGGGTCTCTCTCTTCATCTGGCAGAAGCACTGATACACCCACACTTGAACTAGCATGAAAAGCAAGCTCTGTGACTCAGAAATTTCTGCCGAAGTCTTTGATTGTTTCTGTTTCAGGCTGGAATATTAGAAGTTGAGAAGAGAGGCAGAATAGGCTTAACTCTTTTCTATATAGTCCTTGCACACTATCATGGCAGCCTGCAGGCAAAGAAGGTGTCTATGCTAAGAATCTGTGATTCCCATCCACCACTTAGAGGAACTATGTTTGGAACATATTATCATATTTGGTACATATATGTATGTATTTGGTACCTATATATCCAAGATATTTGGAACATATATAGGCCACAAGGAAATAGTGCAGACCTTTACTAAAAGAGGCCCAATTCGAGTCACAGAAAAGGACCATCATCAATTTATAAAAATAACAAAGAGCTACAGGATTCCATGTTGTTTTGGTTATTAGGGAATGGCTTCCATGAGAAACCAAAGCATGAGAGCAGTGATTATCTTCTAAATAATTCATTATTAGGAAAAATAGTGACACGATTAAGAGGGAAGATCATGGATACTGAAACTATTTGGTTAAATTAGAGTCAGATCACTCACTACACTTTTTTGGGATTCCCTATACAAAATGTTTATTGAGTACTTCATGGATTGTCTCATGAATCCCTACATCAACTCTACACAGTAGTTACTGTTGTCATTCCCATTTAACAGATACAGAAAACTCATTAAGAAAGTTAAGTGATTTGCCCGAGGTTAGATAATCAGTGGTAGAACTAGCTCAGACTCCAGATGGAGTCCACATTTTTTATCGATTGCTCATCCTTTCTCTCTCTACAGCTGTGCTTTCTAATATGGTAGCCACCAGCTCCACATAAATACAGAGCTCTTGAATTGTAGCTAGACTAAATAGAGATGTGATGTTAGGATAAAATACACATCAGGTTTCCAACACTTAGTATGAGAAATATTTGTAAAATATCCTATTCTTGAGCACCTGGTGGCTCAGCTGGTTGAGCCACTGCCTTTGGTCATGATCCTGGGGTCCTCGGATCAAGTCCCACACTGGGCTTCCCCTGCTCTGTGAGGAGACTGCTTCTCCCTCTGCCTCTGCCTGCAACTCCCCCTGCTTGTGCATGCTCATTATCTCTCTGTCAAATAAATAAATAAAATCTTTTAAAAAATAAAATAAAATATCCCATTCTTAAGTTTTTAGACTGACTGCATTTGAAATGATAATATATTGGGGGTTTTTTGGAATAAGTAAATTAAATTAATTTCTTCTCTTTCTACTTTCCCAATATGGCTTATAGAAAATTTAAAATTATACCTGTGGCTTGCATTTGTGGCTCATGTCATATTTTTATGGGGCAGCATTTCTCTACAGCTTTAAAAAGGGATCTGAAGGGGTAAACCTTTGGCAAGTCTCATCTTCAATTTTCTGAAACATGGGGGAGAGATACGTAGTAACTAATTTTCAAGTATTTTCCTATGCTCCCAAGGTTACATATGTATTAAAAATAATAACATTCTAGTTAAGAATGACCTTCTGTGTATTAAGTTCTATAGAGTAATCCTGTAAGTTTTGTAGAGTAAGCTGTTTATGGCTATGCAAGCAAGGAATTAAACTGAAGTAGGAGTTCAGTCTAAAACAACATGTCATAAATAAAACAAGACAAAATCAGAGAGGGAGAAAAACCATACGAGACTCTTAATTAATCATAGGAAATAAACTGAGGATTGGGGGAGGTGAGGGAGTTGGGAAGACGGGGTAGCTGGATGATGGACATTAAGGAGGGCACACGATATAATGAGCACTGGGTGTTATATAAGACAGATGAATTAGGGCATCTGAGTGGCTCAGTGGGTTAAGCCTCTGCCTTTGGCTCAGGTCATGATCCCAGGGTTCTGGGATGGAGCCCTGCATGGGGCTCTCTGCTCAGCAGGGAGCCTACTTCCCTTCCTCTCTCTCTACCTGCCTCTCTGCCTACTTGTGATCTCTGTCAAATAAATAAATAAAATCTTTAAAAAAAAAGATTGATGAATCACTGACCTCTACCTTTGAAACCAATAATATATTATATGTTAATTTAATTGAATTTAAATTTAAAAACCAATTTTATGATCAATCATTAACAGTCTACATATCCAACAATAAAGAATGGTTATGGAAATTACAGAATATGTGGAAATTACAGAGATGAAATGTTAAATAAAATATTAAATATGATTCATCTAATATTTTACAATACTGGGAAATGTTTGTGATCTAATTTTAAATGTATACTATTATCTTAACTACGGGAATTATATATCTTAACTATGGGAACATATATGTACAAGGACAAAGTAGAAAACAGAATACTGAAATGTTAACAGTGGCTATCTCTTGCGAAGAATAAGGTTTGGGGTGATTTTTCGAAGATAACTAATCTCCTTATACCTTTCTGATTTCTCTACCAGGAGCAAGTGTTTCTTTTCAAGAAATGATGCTTTAGCAAAGCCAACAACCTTTCCTTTTCCAGCCTCTCTGCTCTCCTCCTCCACTGACATTAAAAACAAATAAGCAAGTAAGCACACAAACCAAAAACAATTGTAAAAATTGTCTGAAGAAATCTTTAACTCTTTGGCAATCATAAAACTGTGGAACATGAGGAAGTTAAGTTAAATAAAGGCCTGTCTCATTTCATTGTACTTCATAGATGTTGCAATTTTTACATATGGAAGGTTTGTTGCAACACTGCTTCAAGCAAGTCCTTTGGTGCCATTTTCCCAACAGCATTTGCTCACTCTATGTCTCTGGGCCTCATTTTGGTCATTCTTGCAATATTTCTAACTTTTTCACTATTATTATTTTTTTATGGAGATCTGTGATCAGTGATCTTTGGTGTAACTATTGTAATTGTTTGGGGGCACCACAAACATAAGATGACAAACTTGATGATAAATGTCAGAGTGTCTGACCATTCTACCAACAGGCCATTCCCCCACTTCTCTCCCCCTCCTTGTGTCTCCTTGTTCTCTGAGATACAAGGCTATTAAAATTTGGCCAACTAATAGTGGCCACTGAGTATTCAAATGAAAAGAAGAGTTGCATGTCTCTCACTTTACATAAAAAACTAGAAACTATTAAGTCTAGTGAAGAAGGCATGTTGAAAGCCGAGACAGGCCTGCCAAGACAAAAAACCAAGATGTGAGTGCAAAGGAAAAGTTCTTGAAGGAAATTAAAAGTGCTACTCCAGTGAACACACGAATGATAAGAAAGCAGAACAGCCTTACTATTGATGTGGAGAAAGTTCAAGTGGTCTGGATAGAAGATCAAACCAGTCACAATATTCCCTTAAGCCAAAGCCTGACCCAGAAAGAGGCCTAACTCTCTTTGACTCTGTGAAGGCTGAGAGAGGTAAGGAAAGCTGCAGAAGAAAAGTCTGAAGCTAGAGGAGTTTGGTTCTTGCAGTTTAAGGAAAGAAACCATCTCCATGATACAAAAGTATAAGGTGCTACAGCAGATGCTGATGTAGAAGCCACAGCAAGTTCTCCAGAAGATCCAGCTGAAATTCTAAGTGATGGTGGCTGCACTAAACAAGAGATTCTCAGTGTAGATGGGACAGACTTCTATCAGAAGATGATGCCATTTAGGCCTGGCTTCAAAGTTTCAAAGAACAGGCTGACTCTCTTAGAGTCTAATGCAGCTGCTGACTTTATGTAGAAGCCAATGCTCATTTACCATTCTGAAAACCCAAAGGCCCTAAGAATTTGCTAAATCTACTCTGCCAGTGCTCTCTCAGTGCAACAACAAAGCCTGGATGACAGCACATCTGTTTCCAACACAGTTTACTGAGTATTTTAAGCTCACTGTTGAGAACTACTGCTCAGGAAAAAAAAAAAAAAAAATCCTTTCAAAATATGACTCTTCATTGGCAATGTACCTGATCACCCAAGAGCTGCAATGGAGATGGACAAGGAGATTATTGCTGCTTTTGTGCCTGCTAACACAATATCCGTTCTACTGCTCATGGATCAAGGAGTAATTCTGACTCTTAAGTCTTATTACTTAAAGAAATACATTTCATAAGGCTATTGCTACCACTGATAGTGATTTATCTAATAGATCTGAGCAAAATAAATTGAATATCTTCTAGAGGGGATTCACCATTCTAGAGACCATTAAGAACATTCACAATTCATGGGAAGAAATCAAAATATCAGAATTAACAGGAATTTGGAAGAAGCTGAGTCCACCCCTCATGGATGACTTTGAGAGGTTCAAGACTTCAGTGGAAGAAGTCACTGCAGCTGTGGTAGAAAAAGGAGAGAACTAGAGTAAAAAGTGGAGCCTTAAGATGGGACTGAATTGCTCTAATCTCATGATAAAACTTGAACAAATGAGGGCGCCTGGGTGGCTCAGTGGGTTAAACCTCTGCCTTCGGCTCAGGTCGTGATCTCAGGGTCCTGGGATCAAGCTCCCCATCAGGCTCCCTAGGGAGCCTGCTTCTCCCTCTCTCTCTGCCTGCCTCTCTGCCTACTTGTGATCTCTCTATATCCAATAAATAAATAAATAAAATCTTAAAAAACAAAACAAAACCTTGAACAAATGAAGAGTTCCTTCTCATGGATGAGCAAAAAAGAATTTCCCTGAGATGGAATCTACTCCTAATGCAGATACTGTGAAGATTATGGAAATTACCACAAAAGAGTTAGAATATTATCTAAACTTAGTTGATAATGTAGAGCAGGATTTGAGAAGACTGACTCCATCTTTGAAAAAGTCCTATTATGGGCAAAAAGCAATCAAACAGCATCTCATGCTACAGAGAAATTATTTGAGGAAGAAAAAGTCAATTGAGGCAGCAAACTTCATTGTCTTATTTTAAGAAATTGCCAGGGCCACCCCAACCTTCAGCAACTACCACCCTGATCAGCCAGCAACCATCAACTTCAAGGCAAGACCCTCCATCAACAATAAGATTATAACTCCCTGAAAACAGATGATAGCAGTTTTTGGCAATAAAGTATTTTTTCAACTATGGTATGAATATTTTTTTTTTAGAAATAAGGCTATTGCACACTTAATAGACTCCAGTATAATGTAAATATAACTTTTATAGGCACCAGGAGATCAAAAAAAATTCATTTGACTGGCTTTATTGCACTATTTGCTTTATTGTGTGGTCTGCAACTGAATCCATGTCTCTGAGATATGCCTGTATAAGGATGTCTTTCCTGACTTTCAAAATTGCTAACACTTGGATGTGTTAAAGCCTGGAGTGATTTTCAAAGAGGAGCTTGAGTAGATGCTGCTGCTGCCAAAGACAGGGCCAGAGAACAGGCTACCAGGTCTTCCTATCTGAAACCACATGGAAAGAAATAATGGTGGGTGTCTTAGGGCTAAGTACTTGGAATTTGAATTTCTTGCTAGAGTCTATTAAGGATGGCCATTAACCAACTGAAGGATTATTTTGTTTTATAGTGGAACATCTTTCTTTTCTTTTTTTTTTTTTTAATCTGACAGCCTCCTCTTCTTTCTTTTTGATTCAACTTTTTATAACATAATACTGAGGGATGTTTGTTAAAACTGTCTAAGAAAAATCTAAATCTAAGTAATAGAAATCTTATAACTTACAGATTATTTGTTTTCCAAATTAAAATGCCCCCCTGATGATTAAAAGTCAGGTATTCTGTCTTTAAATACAGCTACTAAAACATTTTGACTAAAGAAAATTATTTAATTTCTAGCTAATAATCTTATAGCAGAACTCATAACAGTATTACATAGCAGAACTTGTGGGATGAATATATACTATAAAATACATCTAAGATTTAAGTAAACTCCATTTTAATTCTGATGTTTATTCCATATTTGCTAAAAAGTAATTTAAAATGGTTCATCATTCTAAGGAGATATGGAGGTTCTTGGATTAAATGAAGATTAGGTAGGTCTCAAAATGTCTTCTGTGTCTATTGTTTCTCCTCTCCGATTAAATACATATAAGGATTTTGCAACATTGAAATTGCATGGTTACGCTGTTCAAAGCCAGGAAATTGGAAATTTTCAGCTCTTCTGGTCATATGAACTCATCCATAGTACACAGATTGCATTGCATGTAGTACATGCATAACAATTCTCTGCAAAACTTTCATTCTCAAAGCATAATGACTTTTAAAAATTAAGTAATAAAAGAGAGAAATCAAAGGGGATTTCTAATCTTTTTTTTTTTTTTTTTTTTAAAGAACAGGAATTTTCTCTGAGAATAAAAATCAGGAGGTGTTAAGATAATGGTGTGAAATTTAGATGCTGGATCTAATCAGATCTCAAGAGCAGTTGTCCAAAGGAAATAAAACTCTCTTTTGCTGTTCAAACTTCCTCTCGCCTGATCTGCATTCTCTTCGTGGTCCAGACTTTCTTTGCATAGGACAGGGGCGGGGCCTGTGCTATTGAAATGTACATCTCCACTAATTCCACAATGTAGGATTGTTAAACATAAAATAATGTACTGAGGTAGAGCATCACACCATCTATCACAACAGACAAGTCGGGAAACAGAAATGCACTGCATTTTCAGAGTAAAATGCAATATAATGACCATTGCTTTGAAATGGATCAATCTGGCCGCGCTGGCGCAGCTGCCCGGCATTCAAAGCAGCAATCACCGCCGGCTCTGGTGTGGTACTTTTCTTCCCAATGTCATCTCATTTTATCCCCTCGGAAAATGGCAGTGGGGACAAAAAGATGCAGGAGACACACACAGGTTTTTCCTCCAGAGTCCTTTCTATTGTGTTAACAACTCTCAATTGTGCTAGCAATTTTCTCCTGGCTTGTATTAGGAATTACAGGGGCACAATTTGTACCTCTCCAGGTAAGCCTGCACCTGCACCCAGCCTTGTCCCATTTCCAGCGAGTATGTAACTCAGTCACGGTCATTTATGTTAGGACAGAGATGGGCAGAAAGGCCTCATGACCAATAGTTTTAACAAATCTATACTGCTTAACCTACATCTTTCACTTTGATTATAGTCAAGACTTTCTGCCTTGGGGGTTCTTATGCGGAAAGGAGGGAAGACATCTAATGCAGACAAGGGAAAACATCTATGTTGTTTGACTATGCTACCTTGTGAGCAGATTATAAATGCTGTATATAGACAGAGTACTGGGTTTAAAGAGAGTTGACCTCTAGCATCAATACAACATTAATTATCTCAGAGACCTTAGACAAGTCATTTGAGATAGATAGTAGCTCCTGCTGTCTACCCTGCTGAAAAAGAGAATCCAGATACAAAAATTTTTGGATGATTTTAAGGATCTTCACAAATACAGAGCGTTTTGTCATATGACTCTTAAGAAAATAAACATGGATTCTCACTGAAATGATACTTGACCAAAATATCTGATTTTATTTTTCTAAGACTTTAAAAATTTTTTGGTAAGATGTGATAGATAGTGCTAAAATCCTTCCCAACTTGAAAATTCCTACTGCACGCCATCCCCCAAATTAAATTCTATATAGATTAAATATCTGTTTGTAAAAAAAAAATTAATAAATTTGAGGAAATGCCAAACGAAAATATAGGCATAGTTTTATAGGCCTGAGTTAGAAAAAGTCTTAATAGCATAACATAAACCTAAAAGGCAAAAGAAAAAGTGTAACATATGTAACTATATAAGATTTATAACTTCTCTGAGACACAAATGAATTTGGAAGACCATAAAGAATTGGTATATGATCTTTCCTTATATAGAATAGAGTACTAACATTCATACAATATAACATCGCTATAAATCAACAATAAAAACATAATCTATTAGGAAATAGCAAAAGACATGAATAAATAATTCATAAAGGAAATATAAATAGCTAACAAACATGAGAAAAGGTGCTTAACAGCCTTGGGAATTGGAGAAGTATATATAATGGTACAGTCCTTTTGAAGGGCAAGTCTGTGGTATCTCTGAAAGTGAAAGATATTCATACATAGGACATAGAAATTTCATTTCTAGATATCCCTTCTATGGTAAAAGTCATGCTAACGTGAAGATGGTTACAGGAGCATATTCATGGGGACATTATCTTTACAGGTAAATATTTTACAAATGACTCAAAGATAGACCAATCAATAGGAGACTCCTTAAACAAATTATGAATCATCCATATCTTGAGATACTAGGATACTATGTAGATATCAGAAACTAAGCCATGGAAAGATGTGGATGATATTTTGTTAGATAAAAACAAAAGTTCTAAATGATATTCCTAGGATGAATCTACTTAGTAACAAAAGTATTTTTGTAGACCTATATATTATCTATTTACTTTCATGTATATATGAGTTTGGGGGCTCCTAGGTGGCTCAGTTGGTTAACCATCTGCCTTCGATCAGGTCATGATCTCAGGTTCCTAGAATGGAGCCCCACGTCGGACTCCCTGCTCAGCAGGGAGCCTGCTTCTCCCTCTCCCTTAATCCCTCCCCCTGTTTTTGCATGTGCTCTCTCTCTCTCTCACTATCTCTGTCTCTCTCTTTCAAATAAATAAATAAAATCTTAAAAAAAAAAAAGTTTGTCTGAATACGCACAAGGTCTTGAGGAATTTAAACCAAAATATTTGAAATGTTTACTGGAGAATAAATGGGACATGAGGAATGTGGGAAGAAGTCTATAACTTTTGACTGTGCTACCAAGAGCATGTCTTATAAGCAAGCAGCAAAGGCCAGAAAAATTCCCCAAGGTCTTGGTCCTTTTTATCCATATATAAAACTCACTGAGCTTAGTCTGTAAGGAAATCCCCTCAAAGTTGGGACCCTATTGGTAAGAGAAATGTCTCTTTTATCCTCTAGAAAGTCTCTTTCCAAGTTGAACATTCCAACTGCATTCCACAGGTAGGTTTAACAGTTCATCAGTCATGAGCAAGGATCAGTTAGGGGAAACAAGGATCCTAGGGAAGGAAAAAGCTTCAGAGAGCCCAGGAGTGGGAACGGGTAGGGACAAGGTCCCAGTTCCCTTGGGGTGTGATTCTTCTAATCATTAGTGATATAATCCAGCTTTCACAGGTGATAGACCGAACTTGGGCTCTGACAAAAATGAAAGTCTACTGCATCTCTCCCTAATCACATCTTCCTTCTCCAAAAAAGTGTTTTTAATGTCTTGCAGAATATTAATTCCCAGGGAACTATAAGTTAGTGGGTAAATAAAATTTCCATGATCAAATAAGTTTGGGAAATACCAAGTCAAGTCAAATTTATCTTGGTGAGAATGTCCAACTACTTCTACTATATGTAAAGTGTACTATGAACATCTATAAATGATGATGGTATCTAACATACTGCAAAGTTATTTTTAATTGTGGAACCAACAAACCAAACCACTGTCTATAGGATACTAGTTTGGAAAAATGGGACTAAAATGATAAAATATCCTAGGTCTTGGCAGCAAGGATTATTCATTTTTTAATTAATTCAACTAACATGCATGAAATACTTCATTTGTGTTTGACACTATGCTGGGTACTGAAAATGTCAAGATATTTGACAGAGTCTGGTGTATTAGAGAAACACAATGAGAAATTCGTGGCTAGGTACAATGACAGAGATATGACAGAGATATATCAGGAACAGATTGTTGACACGAGCAATCCTGAAGCGGTGGAGAATGGATAGGGAGAGGTTCTTTGGAGGCTCTGCTTACTAATCACCAATCAAGAATTCTCACTTTGGATCTACAACACGACATGGGTTTGTGAGTTGGGATTGAGAAAAGTTTTACTCACTGAGGTTGGTCAGTTCCTGATTTCATTATATTTATTGGCTTATTATTATTATTTTTATTATTATATTTGCCTTTGGATCTTTATTCACCTAGATCCCTTATTTGAAGAACTCTGTTTTTCCTCCCCCTTCTTTCTCTTAGGTTCTCAGGTTTTCCCACCATCAAGAGCTTGACTAATTTTTTCCTCAAAGGGATACAGGTCTTAGAAAACTTTTCTGCCAAATAAACTTCACTTACTTAACCATAATAATACCTTCATTTCGTTTTTATTTACAAAACACATATGAGAGGCAGCTGGGTGGCTCAATTCGTTAAGCACTCAACTCTGGATTTCGGGTCAGGTCATGATCTCAGGGTTGTGAGTTCAAACCCTGTGTGGAGCTCTGCCCTGTGTGTGGCTCCTGCTTGAGATTCTCTCTTTCCATCTCCCTCTGTCCCTCCCCATCCCCAAGCACATGAATTCTCTCTGTCTTTCTAAACACACACACAAGCACACACACAAACACATATACACTATCTTTTAGAGTTATAGCTTACCATGTTTCTACAAAGGTAATATCATTTCAGCCTAACAAAAGAAATCTGATTTTCCAGGTGCTTACCATGAATAAATCTGCAATTCTTATTTGATTTCTGAAACAAGAAAAATGGGTGATGAACTGTCACTCTTGTCTTCAGAGTCTCTAGGGAATTCAGGGACTCAAGTAAAATATCACTGTTTTAGGCAATTAATTTTATAATTTTATAACTGGTCTAACTTTAATCTTTCAAATTTTAGTGGAAATACATTCCCTTATATAGTCTTCAGTTGGGGCTGAGGGCAAAGAGGAAGTTTGGGAGTTGAACATACTTCTAGTACAAGGGAACCATTAAGTAATTCATTTTCTAGCCCTCTTTGTTGTGGGCCAGGGGAGGGGTGCCCTGAATTTTTTTAAAGATCCTGAACAAAATTTTCACATTGCATAATAGTTAATACCAGGAATTTTCTGCATGATGGGAAAAGGTGATGGCCTGCAAGTTGTATATATTTCTCAGAACTATCATCATTTTCTGGCTTAGTACATTTTTTTTTTCTTAAAGAAACTAAGTATTTCTAAGGGATAAAATTCAAGCACAAGGTTCTGGGAAATACCCATACCAGGCATGGAGCAGTTTAAAAATCATTTACACATAATACCCTCTAACATCCTCCATCCTGGGCTGGGAAACATGAACACACCTGTTACTCATTCCAGAGCTCTCACTCTGATACTAGTTGTCTGCCCAGCTCTCACATCCTTTTATTTCATTATTATTTTTTTAATAAGAGAAATACACATTTATTAATATGCATACCTTCTGTACACATGTGAGAGGCTCAGGAGCATGGAGTAACTCCCTCTCACCTCTTTCTAGTATGAGAAATTGGAGGCTACTAAGTTAGAGAAGTCCCTGCCTGTGGTTAAATTGGGTCCTGGGAATCTGCTTCATCTCTCCACATGTTTGGGGTTACTACAGGAGAGGACTTTACAAAGTAGCCTGGAGATGTTTCTGATCTGGGAAATGATGGATCAGATGAATTGTCTAAGATTGGTGGTGCCTCTTGCAACACAGCAACCACAAAATCAACAGAAGGAAAAGGAAGCCATGCAGAAAAATCATAGGCAGATTGAATTCAAGGTGTTTATGGAAAATCCAGGTGGAGATGGTCTGGACACAGACAGATGGGAGTCCCATGCTCCAGACAGAGCTTTGAGATAGAAAGACTCAGATTGGAATCATACAAATAGGAACGAAAGCTTGGGATTGAAAAAGCCCAGGAAGGGCATGGGGACAGAGCACTTGGGAAAACCAGCATTTAAGTGGAAGGTGGAGGAAGAAAAACCAGTAGAGACAGAAGAAACTACCAGGGGAAAAAGAAAGAAAGAAAGAAAGAAAGAAAGAAAGGAAGGAAGGAAGGAAGGAAGGAAGGAAGGAAGAAAGAAAAGAAAAGAAAAGAAAAGAAAGAAAAAAATAGAAGACCTAGCAGAAAATGATGTCACAGAGCCAAGGTAGGAGAGAAATGGTCACAAGATAGCCAACTGTGTCCGAGCCAACAAGAAAAGTGAGAAGCCCACAGCAATCCAGTATGATAAGTATGGTAGGTATGGTAAGATTGGTGAATGTGGACTTTGAAGCTATAGTCACCAGTGCTGGGGTGTCAGCTCTGTTAGCTGTATGAACTTGAACTAGATATGCAACCTCACTGAGCCTGAAAATCCTCATGTTCAAAGTGAAAATTCTGCATTTATGTCTGATTTTTAAGGCGATCTGTGGAATGAATGAACCAATGCATAGAAAGCTTTTATTACAATGTGTGATACTATGTTCATAAACCAGAGTCTCAATAAATTTTGGGTTTCTTCCTCAAAACAGGATCTCTACCAATACTCATGTTTGAAATCCTGGAGCCAGTTTCAACTCATCCCTTTCATCTTGCACACCTAATAATCATATACTTTTGTTTTAACTCTGTTGGCAGCTCACCTCATATCCTTATTCCCCCAGTCACCAACTCTTTAGCTTCTCACTACCTCGTGCCTGTTTTGCTATGATGAGCTCCTGACTTCTCTCCCTGCTGGCCTCAGTCCCCCCTTGCTCCCACCCGTCCATCACACATCATTGTCATTAAGCTTTTCCTGACCCTTCAGTGCTCTGCACCACCCTTAGGAGAAAGCATGAGTCTTCAAAGGAGTTTCTGAGACCCCTACCCCAGGCTATGGGCCTTTCAAGGTGACCCTTATCTCCCAGGACTGCTCAAGCTGCAGAGTAAATTTAGCCACAGCCTTTCCAACCCCTCCCGACTGAGTCACCTGTGTGCACAGGCTCATGTGTGGCTCTTTAACATGTCCCTGACATCTCTGGACCTGGAATGTTCTCCTCCTATTTGTCACAGTCAAGCCCACCATTTGAGCTCCAATTCAAGTCCCTGAAATCCATAGACTGTTTTCTCTGAATAGCACTGAGGGCATTTGCCATCCATGATGATTTTTTTTTTTAATTTTGTGCATTCAGTTTAAGCTGTTTCCTGATTTTATGTCATGCAGACTAGAAGCTCCTTAAGGACTAAGAGTGCGTGTTACACCTCCTTGCTCCCTTTCACAATGCTTAGAGGTATACTGGATAGGTTTCAAATGCTTGACAAATACTCATTAAAATAAAATAAAAATTTTGAAACTACACAAAGCAACTTAATAATTGTTTTAACAAGGTCAAGATGGTAGAGGAGTAGCAGACTGAGATGACTTCAGGTCGCAGGAGTTCAGCTAGATAGTTATCAAACCATTCCAAACACCTACAAACGCAAGAGGAAATCAAAGAAAAGAAGAGCAGCAATTCTAGAAACAGAAAATCGACCACTTTCTGAAAGGTAGGACGTACAGAGAAGTGAATCTGAAGCCAAGGGAAGATAGACTGCAGGGGGAGGGGCCAGCTCCCAGCAAGCCATGGAGCAACAAAGCACAAAATTTGAACTTTTAAAAGTCTGCTCCACTGAGGGACATCGCTCCAGAGGCCAAAGGGTAGGTGGACCCCTAGTGGGGACAGTGTGGTCTCAGGTCCTGTGGGATCACAGGAGGATTAGAGGTGTCTGAGTATAGCAGAGCTCTCAGGTGTTAGAGTAGGGAAGCTGGCTACAGAGATGGAGCTGAGGAGTGAGCTCTCAATTTGGGGTTACCTTAAACTGTGATCTGTGGCACAATCAGGCAACTGCTCTTTGAGCAGAGACCCCCACAAGTGGCAGATCTAGGGGGACCCACCTTCCTTCTCTGGAGGCAGAAATCTGCTGGGTTTGGAGACTCCAAATGGGGTTGTGTGCCAGAGATGGTGGCACCTGGTCGCAGGCTGGGTGAGCTTGGAGTGTAGCCAGCGATCAGGGAGACTGGAGTGATTGACCACTTTTCCCTGAAGGCACACTAAGGAGTGGGGCCCCAAGCTCTTGGCTCCTCCAGGCTGGAGATTGGGAGGCCACGGTTTTCATTCCTATCCTCCAGAGCTCTACTGAGAGCACAAAAGCTCCCGAGAGCAAACCTGAGCAGTTTACTTAGTCTGGCCCCTGCAAACTGCAGTGAAATTCCCCCTCGGGCAAAGACATTTGAGAATCACTGCAACAGGCCCTTTCCCAGAAGATCAGCAAAAACATCCAACTAAGACCAAGCTCACTGATCAAGGACAACAGTGGAATTCTAGAGGAGGGAAAAGCAAAGCATGGAATTCATGGCTTTTTCCTGATGATTATTTAGTCTTGCAAAGTTAATTAAATTTTTTAATTTTATTTTTTCTTATTCTAATTTTTTAAAGTTTTCTTCTTTCCTCTTTTAACAGTTTTTAACTAGTTTATCTTAATAATACCTTTCTAAAAAAATCTTTTTAAACCTTCATTATTATAGTCATATTTTATCCTTCATTGTATCTAAATTTACTTTTTGTATACATATAGGGTTTTCCTTCTAAAAAATTTTTGGGATACACTTTCTTCTAATAGATCAAAATATACCCTAAATCTAGCACAGGGCTTTGTTCTAGTCTCCAGCCTGAGTAAATTCTCTCCACTTGCTTTTTCCAACCAACTTATCTTATCAATTCCTTTATTAGAATTCTTCTTAAAATATTCACTTTTACTGTTTTATTCCATCCCTTCATTGTGTTTACCCTTATATTTTTTGTGTGTGTATATATATATATACAAGTTTTTCTTTCTTTAAAACTTGGGAAGTAGTTTCTTCTAAGAGACCAAAATACACTCAAAATCAAGTAGGTGGTTCTGTTCTATCCATCAGTCTAATAAATAAATAAATAAATATATATATATATATATATAGGTTTTTTTTAATTTTTAACTTCTTTTTATTCACTTCCTTCTCCCCAAGATTTGGGGTCTCTGCTGATTTAGTTAGCATATGTTTTTCTGGGGTCTTTGCCACCTTTTTAGTATTTTATTCTCTCATTCATATATTCTTATCTGGATAAAATTGCAAGGTGGGGAAGGAGGAGTCAAGATGGCAGAGAAGTAGCAGGCTGAGACGACATCAGGTAGCAGATCAGCTCAATAGTTTATCTAACCATTGCGAACACCTACAAATCCAACAGGAGATTGAAGAGAAGAAGAGCAACAATTCTAGAAATAGAAAATCAACCACTTTCTGAAAGGTAGGACCGGCAGAGAAGTGAATCCAAAGCTATGGGAAGATACACCACGCTGGGAGGGGCCGGCTCCCGGCAAGTGGCAGAACAACGGAGCACAAAATCAGGAGTTTTAAAAGTCTGCTCCACTGAGGGACATCGCTCCAGAGGCTAAACCGGGGTGAAGCCCATGCGGGGACAGCGTGGCCTCAGGTCCTGCGGGGTCACAGAAAGTTCAGGGGAGTCTGAGTGTCACAGAGCTTGCAGGTATTAGAGTGGGGAAGCCAATTAGAGACAGAGCTGAGGAGTGAGCTCTCAGCCTGGGGTTACCTTGAACTGTAATCCATGGCAAAGGCCACTGCTCTGTGAGTGGGGTCCCAACAAGATGTGGGGAGAATCCTTTGGAAGAGCACAGGGATATGTGGGGTTTGGAGACTCCATGCAGAGCAGTGTGCCAGAGACAGAGATGCTCTGTCACAGGCGAGGTGAGCAAGGAGCGTGGCCGGAGGCCAGGGAGATGGGAGTGATTGAGCGCTTTTCTCTGAGGGCACACTGAGGAGTGGGCCCGAGCTCTCAGCTCCTCCGGGCTGGAGAACTGGAGGCCACCATTTTCATTCCCGTCCTCTGGAACTCTACGGAAAGTGCTCAGGGAACAAAAGCTCCTGAAAGCAAACCCAAGCACATTACTTAGCCTGGCCCCTGGTAAGGGCAGTTCAATTCTGCCTCGGGCAAAGATACTTGAGAATCACTACAACAGGCCCCTCCCCCAGAAGATCAACAAGAAATCCAGCCAAGACCAAGTTCACTTACCAGGGAGAACAGCAGAATTCCAGAGGAGGAGAAAGCAAAGCCTGGAATTCATGGCTTTCTCCCCATGATTCTTTAGTCTTGCAAAGTTAATTAACCTTTCTAATCTTTTTTCTTCTGCTAATTTTTTTTTAAACTTTTACACTTTCCTCAACATTTTTTAACTAGTTTATCTTAACAATACCTTTCATAGAAAAATAATCTTTTTTGAACCTTCTTCATTATAGTCATATTTTATCCTTCATTGTATCTAACTTTAATTTTTGTATACACATAGGATTTTTTCTTCTAAAAAATTTGGGGTACAAATTCTTCTAATAGATCAAAATACACCCTAAATCTAGCACCGGGCTTGTTTTAGTTTCCAGCCTGAGCAAATTCTCTCCACTTTCTTTTCCTTTATTCTCCCAACCAACTTACCTTATCCACTCCTTTTTTAGAAATTAAAATAAATTTTTTTTTTCATCTTTATAGTCACATTCCATCACTTCATTGTGTTTACCCTTATATATGTTTTTCATTCTTTAAAATTTTGGGAGGTAGTTTCTTCTAGGAGAACAAAATACTCCAAAATTAAGTGGGTGACCCTGTTCTAGTCACGAGTCTAATATATATATATTTTTTCTTTCTTTTTTATATTTGTTTTCTTTTTTTAATTTTTTCTTTCTGAACTTCTTTTTACTCCCTTTCTCCCCTGCTCCCATGATTTGAGGTCTCCTGTAATTTGGTTAAAGCACATTTTCCTGGGGTCTTGGCCCTTTTTATTTGCTCCTTCATATATTCTTCTATGGACAAAATGACAACATCGAAAAACTCACCACAAGAAAAAGAACAAGAGACAGTACTGAAGTCTAGGGACCTAATCAATATGGGCATTGGTAATATGTCAGATCTAGTGTTCAGAATGATGATTCTCAAGGTTCTAGCCAGGCTCGAAAAAGGCATGGAAGATATTAGAGAAATCCTGTCCGGAGAAATAAAAGCCCTTTCTGGAGAAATAAAAGAAATAAAATCTAACCAACTTGAAATTAAAAAAGCTATTAATGAGGTGCAATAAAAAAAATGGAGGCTCTTACTGCTAGGATAAATGAGGCAGAAGAAAGAATTAGTGATATAGAAGACCAAATAATCGAGAATAAAGAAGCTGAGGAAAAGAGACAACTACTGGACCACGAGGGGAGAATTCGAGAGATAAGTGATACCATAAGACGAAACATTAGAATAATTGGGATTCCAGAAGTAGAAGGAAGAGAGAGGGGAGCAGAAGGTGTATTGGAGAGAATTATTGTAGAGAATTTCCCTAATATGGCAAAGGGAACAAACATCAAAATCCAGGAAGTACAGAGAACCCCCCTCAAAATCAATAAGAATAGGTCCACACCCCATCACCTAATAGTAAAATTTACAAGCTTTAGTGACAAAGAGAAAATCCTGAAAGCAGCCTGGGAAAAGAAGTCTGTAACATACAATGGTAAAAATATTAGATTGGCAGCAGACTTATCCACAGAGACCTGGCAGGCCAGAAAGAGCTGGCATTGATATATTCAGAGCACTAAATGAGAAAAACATGCAGCCAAGAATACTATATCCAGCTAGGCTATCATTGAAAATAGAAGGAGAGAGAAAAAGCTTCCAGGCAAATAAAAACTGAAAGAATTTGCAAACACCAAACCAGCTCTACAGGAAATATTCACAGGGGTCCTCTAAGCAAAGAGAGAGCCTTAAAGTAGTAGATCAGAAAGGAACAGAGACAATATACAGTAACAGTCACCTTACAGGCAATACAATGGCACTAAATTCATATCTCTCAATAGTCACCCTAAATGTAAATGGGCTAAATGCCCCAATCAAAAGGCACAGGGTATCAGAATGGATTAAAAAAAAAAATCAATATGCTGCCTACAAGAAACTCATTTTAGACCCAAAGACACCTCCAGATTTAAAGTGAGGGTGTGGAAAGCAATTTACCATGCTAATGGACATCAGAAGAAAGCTGTGGTGGCAATGCTTATATCAGATCAATTAGATTTTAAGTCAAAGACTATAATAAGAGATGAAGAAGGACACTATATCATACTCAATGTGTCTGTCCAACAAGAAGACCTAACAATTTTAAATACCTATGCCCCTAACATGGGAACAGCCAACATATAAACCAATTAATAACAAAATCAAAGAAACACATCAACAATAATACAATAATAGGAGGGGACTTTAACACCCTCCTCACTGAAATATACAGATCATCCAAGCAAAAGATCAACAAGGAAATAAAGGCCTTAAATGACACACTGGACCAGATGGACATCACAGATATATTCAGAACATTCCAACCCAAAGCAACAGAAATCACATCCTTCTCTAATGCACATGGAACATTCTCCAGAATAGATCACATCCTGGGTCATAAATCAGGTCTCAACCTGTATCAAAAGATTGGGATCATTCCCTGCATATTTTCAGACCACAATGCTCTGAAGCTAAACTCAATCCTAAGAGGAAATTTGGAAAGAACCCAAATACATGGAGACTAAACAGCATCGTTCTAAAGAATGAATGCGTCAACCAGGAAATTAAAGAGGAATTGAAAAAAATTCATGGAAACAAATGATAATGAAAACACAACAGTTCAAAATCTGTGGGACACAGAAAACGCAGTCCTGAGAGGAAAATATATAGCGGTACAAGACTTTCTCAAGAAACAAGAAAGGTCTCAAATACACAACCTACCCTTACACTTAAAGGAGCTAGAGGAAGAACAACAAAGAAACCCAGCAGGAGAAGAGAAATAATAAAGATAAGAGCAGAAATCAATGAAATAGAAACCAAAAAAACAGTAGAACAAATCAATGAAACCAGGAGCTGGTTCTTGGAAAGAATTAATAAGATTTATAAACCCCTGGCCAGACTTATCAAAAAGAAGACAAAGGACCCAAATAAATAAAATCATGAATGAAAGAGGAGAGATCACAAAAAACACCAAAGAAATACAATTACAAGAACATATTATGAGCAACTCTACGCCAGCAAATTTGACAATCTGGAAGAAATGGCTGCATTTCTAGAGACATATAAACTACCACACCTGAACCAGGAAGAAATAGAAAACCTGAACAGACCCATAAACAGTAAGGAGATTGAAGCAGTCATCAAAAACCTCCCAGCAAACAAGAGCCCAGGGCCAGATGGCTTCCCAGGGGAATTCCACAAACTTTTAAAGAATTAACACCTGTTCCCCTAAAACTGTTCCAAAAAATAGAAATGGAAGGAAAACTGCCAAACTCATTTTATGAGGCCAGCATTACCTTGATCCCAAAACAAGATAAAGACCCTTACAAAAAAGAGAATTACAGACCAATATCCTTGATGAACACAGATGAGAAAATTCTCACCAAAATAGTAGCCAATAGGATCCAATAAAACATTAAAAGGATTATTCACAATGACCAAGTGGGATTTATTCCAGGGCTGTAAGGTTGGTTCAAAATCCACAAATCAATCAATGTGATACAATACATTAATAAAGTAAAAACAAGAACCATATGATACTCTCAATAGATGCTGAAAAAGCATTTGACAAAGTACAGCATCCTTTCTTGACCAAAACTCTTCAAAGTGTAAGGATAGAGAGTATTTATCTCAATATCATCAAAGCCATCTATGAAAAACCCACTTGAATATCTTTCTCAATGGAGAAAAACTGAGAGTTTTTCCACTAAGGTCAGGAACACAGCAGGGATGTCCATTATCACCACTGGTATTCAACATAGTACTAGAAGTTCTAGCCTCAGCAATCAGACAACAAAAAGAAATTAAAGTCATCCAAATAGACAAAGAAGAAGTCAAACTATCACTCTTTGCAGATGATATGATACTTTATGTGGAAAACCCAAACGATTCCACTCCAAATCTGCTAGAACTTGTACAGGAATTCAGTAAAGTGTCAGGATGTAAAATCAATGCACAGAAATCAGTTGCATTTCTATACTCAAACAACAAGACAGAAGAAAGAGAATTTAAGGAGTCAATCCCATTTACAATTGTACCCCAAACCATAAGATACCTAGTAATAAACCTAACCAAAGAGACAAAGAATCTGTATTCAGAAAATTATAAAGTACTAATGAAAGAAACTGAGGAAGATAGAAAGAAATGGAAAAATGTTACCTGCTCATGGATTAGAAGAAAAAATATTGTGAAAATGTCTAAGTTACCTAAAGCAATCTATACATTTAATGCAATCCCTATCAAAATACCATAAATTTTTTTTCAAAGAAATGGGACAAACTATCATAAAGTTTATAAGGAACCAGAAGTCATCGAATAGCCAGAGGAATGTTGAAAAAGAAAGCCAAAGTTGGCGGCATCACAATTCCAGACTTCAAGCTCTATTACAAAGCTGTCATCATCAAGACAGTATAGTACTGGCACAAAAACAGACATATATAGATCAATGGAATAGAATAGAGAGCGCAGAAATAGACCCTCAACTCTATAGTCAACTAATCTTCAACAAAGTAGGGAAAAATGTCCAATGGAAAAGAGAGTCTCTTCAACAAATGGGGTTTGGGACAACTGGATGGCCACATGCAGAAGAATAAAACTGGACCATTTCCTTATATCACACACAAAAATAGACTCAAAATGGATGAAAGACCTCATGTGAGGCAGGAATCCATCAAAAACCTTGAGAAGAACACAGGCAGCAACCTCTTCAACCTTAGGCACAGCAACTTCTTCCTAGGAACATCACCAAAGGTAAGGGAAGCAAGGGCAAAAATGAACTATTGGGATTTCATCAAGATCAAAAGCTTTTGCTCAGCAAAGGAAACAGTCAACAAAACCAAAAGACAACTGACAGAATGGGAGAAGATATTTGCAAATGACATATGAGATAAAGGGCTAATATCCAAAATCTATAAAGAACTTACCAAACTCAACACCCAAAGAACAAGTAATCCAATCAAGAAATGGGCAGAGGACATGAACAGACATTTCTGCAAAGAAGACATCCAGATGGCCAACAGACATGAAAAGGTGTTCCACATCATTCGGCATCAGGGAAATACAAATAAAACCACAATGAGACACCACCTCACACAATTCTGAATGGCTAAAATTAATAAGTCAGGAAACGAGAGATGCTGGCGAGGATGTGGAAAAAGGGGAACCTTCCTACACTGTTGGTGGGAATACAAGCTGGTGAAACCACTCTGGAAAACATCATGGAGGTTCCTCAAAAAGTTGAAAATAGAGCTACCCTACGACCCAGCAATTGCACTCCTGGGTATTTACCTTAAAGATACAATGCAGTGATCCGAAGGGGCATGTGCATCTGAATGTTTATAGCAGCAATGCCCACAATAGCCAAACTATGGAAAGATCCTAGATGTCCATCAACAGATGAATGGATCAAGAAGATGTGGTATATATACACAATGGAATACTATGCAGCCATCAAAAGAAATGAAATCTTGCCATTTGAGATGATGTGGATGGAACTAGAGGGTATTATGCTAAGCAAAATAAGTCAATCAGAGAAAAACAATTATCATATGCTCTCCCTGATATGAGGAATTTGAGAGGCAAAGTGGGGGGTTTGGGAGGTAGAGAAGGGAAAAATGAAACAAGATGGGATCAGGAGTGAGACAAACTCTAAGAGACTCTTAATCTCCCAAAACAAACTGAGGGTTGCCAGGGGGAGGAGGGTATAGAGAGGGTGGTGGGGTTATGGACATGGGGGAGGGTATTGCTATGGTGAGTGCTGTGAAATGTGTAAGCCTGATGATTCACTGTCCTGTACCCCTGGAGCTAATAATACATTATATGTTAATAAAAAATAATAATTGTTTTAATGGTGGCTAGCTCACAAAAGCTGTCACTAATAGATAAAAGTCTTTTTAAAAATTCCTAAATAATGCTGGAGCAGGATGCTAGTCCTAGAGATACACAAAGAAAATAATCTTTCTGGTGCAGAGAAGAAACTAATAAGGAACATAGATCCCAGTGCAGGTATAATATGAACGGTGCCCAACCAGGGTTCAGGAACTTGGCCTTAATCTATACCAGTCCTTCACAGCTGTACTCTGGTCTAGGGGTGGGCTGCAAACCCAAGCGGGGTGGGCTTCCAAATTTTGATGAATGTATATCTTTACTTGTCCTACAGCTGAAGAGATATTTACTATGATGCCCATTAGACAGAACTGGGAGCCGAAAAGTTTAAAGATATGAAGTGGAAAGGGATAGTTGCAGCAGATGAAACTTAAAACCAGAATTCCTGGGGCACCTGGATGGCTCAGTAGGTTAAGTCTCTGCCTTCAGCCCAGGTCATGAACCCAGTGTCCTGGGATGGAGCCCCGCATCAGGCTCTATGCTCAGCAGGGAGCGTCCTTCCTCCTATCTCTCTGCCTGCCTCTCGGCCTACTTGTGATCTCTCTCTCTCTCTCTGTGTCAAATAAATAAATAAAATCTTAAAAAAAAAATAAAACCAGAATTCCTATCTAAGCACATTTGTATCCAGAATGTGCTAGAATGATACACATCAAGAAGAGAGTGTCATTTGGGCACTGGGCAGCACTAGCAAGAGGGCAATACAATCTGACAGCAAGACTGACTGATCATTGTAGGCGGGTTGTTTTCCTCTAGTTTTCTTCCTTCCTTTTCTTCCTTTCTTCCTTCCTTCCTCCTCCCTTTCTTTCTTTCTCTTGTAAGAATTGCATTTTTCAATTGCAGAGCCACCAAAAACTCTAGTTTAATAATATAGCACAAGAACATAAAAAACAAAAAGGCAAGTACCACAGTTCTAGGCATTGCAGTGGGGCCAGGAAGGCGGGGAGGTAGGGAAATGGGGAGCAGGGGAGGTGAGGGAGAATATGCTCTGAGCCAAACAGAAGGGGTTCGGTCAAACCCTCCACTGACATGCCACTTTATGGACTTGGACAAATGACCTAAGTTCCATGACTTTCAACTTTCTCATTTGCAAAGTGAGGCTGCTATTTCCCTCCTGGCAATGTTAGAGAAAATTAAGCTCAATAATATGGAAAGTGCTTAGACTGTGCTCAGCACATGGCCGAGGCTTAGAAAGGGCTGTATTATCATCTCACCTCTACTTTGGCAAGTCACATCTCTGCATTCTCTCATATGAGCCAGCATAGAATATGCAACACACATGATCTCTGCCTCTGAGTTCCATTAGCTTTCCTCCCATCAACTCTAACCAATACACAGTCCAAGCTGTGCTTAAAAGGGTTAACATATGAAGGAGTAGTTCCAACTGGGGTGTACTTTTGAGGGGCTGGGTGGCGTGGCTGCTTCTCCAGTGAGTACATTAGATTACAGTCAGGCTAGAAAAGCCTTATGAAAACTCTGAGCGGGACTGCAGTCAGAGTGGGCTTAATCCCCTGGGAAGCGTAACACAATCATTGATCCCAGTGAGGTTGTACTCTTGGGGAATTCAAACTCTTTGCATAATTGAAATAAATAGGCCAAGGAGGACTTTGAAGAGCTAGAAACATGGATGGTGTGGTGGTTGGTATGAATGAGAAGGAAAAGCAGGGCCCTACCCAATGCCGAGGTGGGAACTGAGCCCCCTCAGGGTGGAGAGCCTTACCTGGCTCCTGGCAGGACCCACACCACATGGTAGTCTCCTGTAAAGACATACTTGGTAGACAAAGTCTACAAAGTCCTTGATAGAAACCCACTTTTTTTCCCTATCAATTCTTTTTTTTAAATTTTTATTTGTTTATTAACATATAGTATTAGCCCCAGGGTACAAGTCTGTGAATCGCCAAGTTTACACACTTCATAGTACTCACCATAGCACATACCTTCCCCAGTGTTCATAACCCCACCCCCCTCTCCCTGCCTCCCTCCCCCCGGCAACCCTCAGTTTGTTCTGTGAGTTTAAGAGTCTCCTATGGTTTGTCTCCCTCCCAATCCCATCTTGTTCATTTATTCTTTTCCTACCCCCTAAACCCCTCACGTTGCCTCTCAACTTCCTCATATCAGGGAGATCATATGATAATCGTCTTTCTCTGATTGACTTATTTGCTAAGCGTAATAACCCTCTAGTTCCATCCACATCATCACAAAAGGCAAGAATTCATTTCTTTTGATGGATGCAGAGTATTCCATTGTATATATATATATCACATCTTCTTTATCGATTCATCTGTTGATGGACATCTAGGTTCTTGCTGTAGTTCGGCTATTGTGGACATTGCTGCTATAAACATTCAGGTGCACGTGCCCCTTCAGATCACTACATTCGTATCTTTAGGATAAATACCCAGTAGTGCAATTGCTGGGTCATAGGGTAGCTGTATTAGAAACCCAGTTTTAACTTCAGGGGTAGACTTGAGTTTTCCTTCCTGTCTTTGTTGCTTTCCTCCGTATAAACAGGTAAAGCCCACATGCACTTTCCATCCCTTCCCTGACCCGGGACGACCCCACACATACCCTCCTCATGGGCGTTGGGCCTGCAGCCCCCTACACTCTAATGACTACCAGAAGCTTTGGGTGGTAAGTGCCTGTGGTCTTCCTGCCCACCTGACACTGGGCCCAGCAGGACTCAGTGGGAGCATGGCCTGATGGTTGAGGGGGCCTGAAGGGGCAGTAGTGCTCATATCCCCAGGCCCCCAGAGTCCTGCCTGGGGCTCCTGGGAGTGTGCTGGTGCTTCCTCTGGGGAATGAGGGGACAGGACGGCAGAGCAGTGGAACTCTGAGCCCTACTTCCATCTTAGCACACAGCCTTTATCCATTCTATAGACACAATCTTGTTTGGAAAAAAGAAATGGCAAAAATCATCAGTGGTTTCACTGCCGTATGTGAAAGAGGAAACTGAGGCCAGGAGAGGCTTTAGGGGACATGTGTAAAGTCACCTCCTAAGGAAAGCATCAAAGCAGGAACTAGACCCTGCATCTCCCTCTACAACCTCACCCATTACCTACAGTGCCTCACGCTCGACGCTTGGTTCTCTGTGCTGCCTCTTCCACCACCACATGCTCTAGAAACTCGTCCACTATGCCATGACCAGGCAACCTGCTGTGTCCCCTAGAGAATCAGGCCGGGGTGGGGGGGACCAGAGCAGCTCTTTTAAATGGATACCAAGGGTTTAGACATGCTTCTTGGGGACTTTTCAGAAATCCTCTAATGGACTGGGGCTTGATACTCATCTCGCCTCTGTCAGCATTTATCTGACCACACCCTCTCCGATACCTTGTGTTTATAGTCGCCTCTGAAGGGAACTTAAAGTCATGCTGGCAAAGGGTCACAAGTCAGCTCTCTGACAGACAGCACGGCAGCATGCAGACCTTCCAGCATGTGTGGGGAGGCAGGAGAGGTAAGCAGTGACTGGGTCCTACCTTTCCTGGGGTGATGCAATGACTGATGTCACAGGTGGTGCCTACAAAACACGATTTGTGCCATGTCTTTGTGTCTCAAAAGATCGTAATGTATGTTCTAGGAAAAGTGTTTTATTTATTGAGAAGTCTGGGAAACCCTGAATACCAGCCGGCCCCCACCCCAGAAATTAACCAGCGGAATGACACAATGACTCTGAGAAGACCAGACTGTTAAATTTAGTTTATACTGAACTTCTTTAACCCCAGAACTGTAGCTTTATCCCTGTGAAAATTCTGCTGAAGTGGTACTCCGTGGAACACACTTTGAGAAACACAGCACCACAGGCCTGAGAACAGCCTGCCTCGTGGGGATTTATCTGAATTGCTACATGGAGAATATCTGATTCTTGGGGAAAATGAGGGCTAGTGGAAATAGAACACAGTCAGTTTGGCGTGCAATCACACCTGCTGAGTCGACATGTACTATTTCTCTATAGAGCGTCCATTGTGAGAAACAAAAATTTAAAGAAGAAAGAAGAGAAAAAGAGAGGGAAGGAAAGAAGGAACAAACAAATGAAAAGAAGGAAGAAGGGAAGGAAGGAAAAGAAAAGAAAGTGCCCTGAGTTACTTTAAATGCTCCTCACTAAGTCTTAGTCACGTCTCCCCATCCCCGGGCAATTTCCATAATACTACGTGGTTGCATTTATAAAGTTTCTCTCTTGCTGCATGCACTTTGCTTTTTCATGTTCTACAGCCACAGACGGTACCCATAGCCCCTAACCATGTGTCTTGTAATAATGTATCCTGGGTTGCCATGGAAACTCCATGAAAGCATATAGACAGACCAGTGGAAAGGAATCCCCACAAAAGGAAAAACCACCCAAAGCCTGTGTCATGATGGATGGTGGATCAGGTGCATGTTTTCTGATTAAAGGGAAGCATTACTACACCATGCAGATTAAGTGAACATTGAGGAAGATGACTAGTACATGCGATACTGATGGGAAAGAAGACACCAATTTCTTACCCTAAATACCACAGCAAAATGGACCTACATAAGAACAGGGCAGTCTATGTCCTCTCATGCATGATATTTACCTTTTCTCCTCTTCTTCATCACTTTTTCCCTGATAGTCCCTAGCTTCCAGAGTAGTGCTTTTCTATCATGAAGCTGAGGGGAGATGAGGCACTGTCCCTGACCAATGGGACCAGGAACCCAGTGACACCCAGTTGGCTTTGCTCTCAGGACTTGAAGTTTACCTCATCAGTTTACATGGGCCATTCTGCAGCCAGCTGCCTTGAAAAAAATCACTTGACCTCTCTGGGCTCCTTTGTTTCACCTATAAAACAAAGACACCAATACAGATCTGTCTCGCAAGGTTAATACTTGTGCCAACATATCTGTCATATGGCTGTCTTTGGCAGATTGAAACCTGGGGAAATACTAAATTTTAGTACTACAATTCTAGTGACCTTTGCAGAAATGAGACCAAGTGAGCACGAAGAAATATACTTGAGGCAGATGGAGATGACTCGAGTAGCATATCCGTTTCAACGTAGGTGATACGCTTTTGAAAAGATAAAGGACTTGATGAAGTGTTAAGGTATTAAGCCATGTCTCTATCAAGAGATTTGTGATGATAAATCTTGGCATTGAAAAGAAAGCAAAAAAGGAGGAAAAGAGTCTGAGAGACTGTGGTGGTGACTAGATAGTGACTAGAATACGTGGTGATGAGAAGAGATAAATAGGACGTGGTGAATCCCCTCTTCAGCATTTGCTACTCCCCCAAGCGCTCACAGTTCTGATAGTCTGACCCAGAATTTTCATCATAATTTATTCCCAATTTGTGCCCCAAGTATGAAGACTTGAAGATTAATGGAAGACATCTGTGAGTGCCATGAGTTCAAGTCAACATCGTTTTAACAGTAATTGTAAAGTGCAAAACACTATGTTGGGTATTCAGGGAGGCACAAAAAGGCGGAATGTTCTTTCTCAACAATTCTCTGACAAAGGTCATACTCTGGGAACTTACAACACTCCAGTCGCCAGCCCTTCCGAGGGGCTTACCTCCAGCAAGAGAATGTTTCCAACTCCACAACTTTCATATGAGTTAGAATATTACACATGCTTTCAGAACAAGTATAGTATTCTAAATTGTATGAAGAAACCATTTGCCAAGAATTACTCAGCAGCATCTTCACGAAGGATGCTGAAGTTACATAGAGCTTGTGGGTGGATTTCAATGAACAGAGGGGAGAATAGGCTTGAGCAGGGATCCAGAGTGAGAAGACAGAAGCCCAGTTTGAGATGCATATCAGGTTCAAATAAAGCAGTGTCCCATTAGCAGAACACAGAAGGGCCCCCTCTTATAGATGACTGAGGAGTGGGTCATGGAGTAGTGGCGACCGGGAAGGGGGACACTGAAGGGTTTGTGTTGCTCCAAGCCAAGAGACCAGTTGGAGACACGAAGGTGGAAGGAACAAGAAGAGTCATGAAGGACGGATGAAGTGACCTTTCTCTTGCCCTACTATCCCCTAAGCTCTAGAATAAGCCTTCCACCACCAGTTTATGGAAACTATAAATTCCACTTGCCTCTTCCTACTCTTCCCCTTATTGGATGCTCCATACGGGATTTATGAGTAATTTTAATAGCTGGCATTTAGTAAGTATTTGCCACATGTTAGAGCTCTAACATGGAGCCCCATCCTCTTTTGGAAATAGTCTCTCAACTTTGGGGACCTTGCCCTGCCCAGGGTCTCTTCCTGATAGCTCCCCAACTCCCCAAATCAGTGTCCCTTACTGATTCCACTTCTGTCCACACCGTCAGACACACTCGGCAGCCCTCTCGTGCTATATGAGAATCTCAGGTTGGGGTTGGCTTGTTTAAACTGTGCATGCCATCCTAAGGTTCTGAGAAGGCATGTTTTTCTAGTTGGGAACCCGGTCCTCTCTCATTTCAACAAGTTTAAGTAGATTCTTTTCTTTTCTCTTCCCTCCCCTACCTTCGTCTCTCCTTGACTTCCCTCCCAACTCCTCTCTTTTCTATTTCTCATCTATCATCTTCCTTTTTGTTACCTCTTCCCGCTGCATTGCCTAACATAACACCCATTTCAACACATGTTTCATGCATTTTTTTTCTTGAAGTGCCATGCACAGAGTAGGTCTTCAATAATTATGTAGATGGCGTTATATGCTTATCTGTTTACCCCATAGAAAGGCACATACAGTTTCAACCTTCAGAGAACACTGAACCTTCATATGAACCTTCATAGAGAGAATTCTCTATGGGAATTAAAAATGATAGGCAAGGCTATAACAGTGAGTCTCTGAACAATATATTCTGAGAGGCTTAATTATATTCAGGAGCTCCACAGAGCTGAGACTTCGGGGACCCTTTCTGGCCAATAGCACTCTTTGGATGAGCATTGAAGACCAGACTGGGGAAGAAAGAGAGAAAGAAAAAGCAGCTGTTACATCTTTGAATAATTAGAAAGCGCCAGTGAATGATGAGAGCAAGCCTGGGGATGAATGGCACAGCCTCGGGGACATAGTCAGTGGTACCATAATAGTATATCGTGTGGTGGCCAATGGTAGCTACACTTGTGGTCAAAAGAGCATGATGTACAGAGTTTTCAAATCACTGCATTGTACACCTGAAACTAATGTGAATTGGATGTCCCCTGTACTTCAAATAAACAAAGAAATAAAATTTAAAAAAAAAAGAAAAGAAAAACAAGAAGAAGCCTACAAGAACACAACAGTCCCATAAAATCGCTGGAGGAGGGCATTTAAACTCCCTCAGCAAAATTCCTGAAACTCGAGGAATAATATTTATCACTATATCCTCAGGCCTGCCAGGTGGCATAGTTAACAATTCCGTACTACAACTTAATACAATTTTTATTATCAAAAATTTTGTATTAATTTTTATTATTACTTCCTAATTCACCAAAGTGAATGAAAACCACTCTTTAAAAAGAGCTAGTGATTACTGAGCGCCATGAGCAGTGTACTTTGTTCCATGCTTACTGGGTGCTAGTCCTTCTATCTCCCAGCCCAGGAGGAATATATCATCGCTGCTCTCATCCTACAGATGAAGATATGGAAGTTGAGAGAAGTTACGCAAATGGCTGAAGTTGGGAAAATGGAATCCAGGCAGCCTGCTTCCAACCCCCGCCCCTGAGCGAGGGGTGGTTTCCTGGGTGAATGACTGGCATCCTGAATGTTTATCTACTCTGTGAAGCATTTTACTCCAAGGAGAAAAATTGGCTGGTAACCATCTAGCATTCATTTTTCCTGCTTTACTACAGTCCTGAGAAGGAAGAGAAGTTAACTATTTAGGGATGCCTCAATGTTTGGAAGATTACTGAAGTCACCCCTCCAACGATTTGCTGCCCATTAAAAAAGTGCATGTTTAATCCAACTCGCTTCTTTATGGCTGTTCAGGATCTAGCCACAGGATAGAATCACTTGCCATCATCCAAACCATTCACCAGAGGGATGTTTACAATGTGCATTTTGTGCAACAACAGGGCAAAACCTTGGAAAGGTTTTATTTGCTGAGTAAATGTAGCTTCAAATTAATTTCTTGCAATCATTGTTCATTAATATTTAATATATTTATATGAAGGATACCACTTCACAATTCCCTATACGTTCAGCATTTAATAATGTAGAAACAGCTTATCTTCAACTCACGGAGACTGGATTTGCAATAACTAGTAAAGTTAAATGTATTTTTAAAAAATCAATAATAAATAAATGCATAAGCACTTCCCTCTAGTGCTTCTGATGTTATTTACAAAATTAAAAAAAAGATGACAGGCCCACCAGGGACTTTATAACCATTTCATTACCACCTCCCTAATTGTATATGGTGGAACTGCGTAATCTGTTTATTGAAATTGAAATCTTTGGAACGGGTCCTCCCCACAGACATTAACAATAAGCATCTCGTGCAATAACATAGTACTTAATGTAATATTAACATTATATGCAGCAGGCCTTAAACGCTCGCTGGTTCCCCCGCTGGAATTGAACATTTTTAACACTCAGTGCTCTGCCTCGGTATCCAATTCTATATCTAATTTACAAGCTGTAAAACACAATATTCACAGATTACAATAAATACAAAGAAGTTCTAAGGACATACCTGGTGGTGACTAGGATGAGAAAGAGCACTTTCTCTGAAGTAGAAACAAAGGAAAACCCTACTGGAAAATGCGAGGTATTTACAAAGTCTGATGAGGAAGAAAGCCATTCTTTTTGGGGCCACCTGGCCAGGAGACACAGAAGCATTATTTTGACATCAGGTGAAGGTGTTTGTACCTACGTGGCCCGTGGTTCAAATCTAAATATTCCTCCCTGGCTAAATATCCCTTCCCAGAGAAAAGCAGGGAAGGGAGGAGAGCCTGGAGGTGGGGAGGGCTGGTTTCCATCCTGAATCTTCTCGAAGGATCCTGAGTGTTTGGAGCAGGTTATTTAACTTCTCTGCTGAGATTCTCATCTTCATATGAACAGGATGAACTGGACCATCTCAAAGATTCCTTCCAGCCATAGAGCTCTAAAAAATCTAAGACTAAGTCCTTCATGTGTAATAACTCGTTTGCAAAGCCCACCCTGAGATTGTGTTCTTTTTTTCCTTTAACGGGCCCCTTTGCACCTCTGGCTTCTTTGTCGGTAACAGAGCGATTACAACGACATTTATCTCGTGCTGTACAGATTCACAAACCCTTTTAATATATTATCCCAATTCATCACAAGCACAGTCCTGGGCATATGAGGCTATGATGAAGACCAGTGACAGGGCTAGGAGGGCAGAATCACAGGAAACTGCAAAATAACTACTGAATAATGGAAAAGTCTCAAAAGTCAATGAACACTCACTAATTCTTTCATGCTCATTCAGCTAACTAAAAGATGCAGGTCTGTGGTTAGGATGGCCTTTTGCAAAATGCGTGTTTAGCTATCACACCATAATCCAGAAATCTCGGCCACAGGCTATATAGCCTTGCATTACTTGTGTTATATGCCGCGCTAGGCAAGAAACTCACAATTGGGATTTGACTTGGTGATTTAGACGAGATACCTTCAGATATTTCCTTAAGGTCATCAGGTCCCTAACAGCCCAAACTGTGTAATTGATATGCATTTGTGGGAAAATGTTGGATAGTTATTTGATATGAAAAATAATATGACCTACCAGATGAAAGATAGGTGTCACATTTTATTTATTTATTTATTTATTTATTTGAGAGAGAGAGAGAGAGAGAGAGAGAAAGCATGAGCAGAGGCAGCAGAGGGAGAGGGAGAGAGAATCTGAAGCAGACTCTGTGCTGACCTCAGACCCTGACCTGGGGCTCGATCTCCTGACCATGAGATCAGGACCTGAGCCCAAACCAGGAATTGGACACTTAACTGGCTGAACCACCCAGGTGCCCCTACATGTTACATTTTAGAAATAGGGACGGGAATTTGTTCAAGGAGGGGGACTCAGGGACTTCAACTGTAGGCAGTGTTACATTGCTTAATCCGAGGGGCTGGTAGCCTGGTGTTTGCCGTATTGTTATATACATATTTTATCTTAAACATATAAATTAAAATTTCAGAGTAAAGAGTAAATAATAGGTTACCTTTAAATGAACAGTGTTCTCTCAAGCCTGTCTTCCTTTCAGAAAGCTTAGGGGACAAAGATTAAGACCATTGAATTATAATGTGAATTATACTATTGGGCATTTTTCCTTTTTTAGTTTATTCTCTGACATGACATGGAATGGCCTCAAATTTAAAACATAACAGTAAACGTGAAACAAGTTTAAGATAAATACTACAGAATACTCTTGATTTAAATCTGCTAACAAAGTTTTTCAAAGGCATTTGCTATATTAGAGATTACTTTTTGCAAGTTGAGTTCTTCTGAGTGAAATTATACTCTTTCAGAAATGTCTTCCAAAAAATCACCCTCTTATTCGCTTCCTTCGCTTCTTTCCCTTCCCAAAATGAAAACTACTTTTTACCATCTTCTTAGACCTTTAGAAAGCAGGACATTCCAGCTATAGTGAAAAAGATACTTTCTTTCCAAAGCCCCCCTTCTGCTACTTCCTAACAAAAGTTACTCCAACTCATGAAAAAAAAAGAAAAGGAGAAAAAAGAAAAAAAGAGGAAACCTCTAGAACTCCTCAAAAAAATCAATAAATTCAAGAGAAATATTGGTTTAGAATTATCATTCCTTTCTAAAGTTGCTCAGTGCCCTTCAAACCCCCAAATGCTTTATCTTCAGTCTGATTTTGCTTTGTCTGCTTTGGGGAGGAGGTTGCTTTATTACTCTCCTCATTGCCTCAGTCATCTGGGAGAGTCACTGCTAAACCTGACTTTATGAAGAGGATCCTTCAGGTATGGGATGGGTATGTTTTGCTTTGTTTCTTGGGGTACGCATGTACTGGAGTCATTTCATCCTACAGGTCCACCTCTTTTACACAAATCCAATTTTCCTACAACCTAGAAGCGTGAATCAGCACACAGCATTGGTTAGATGAGTTATGTCGAAGTATGCTCCAATTTCTATGCCTGGGATATCTATAAGGCAACATACAACTGGGCTCTCCGGTGGTCTAGTTCTCCCTAGATTAGCAGCAAACAGATGGCTATCATCACCGAGCCATGAAAGAGGACCCTTAGCAGCATTTCCCTTGCAATGGGGGGATTATTGTCCTCCCCAAATGCTGTCTTCATTTCAACTTAGCCAGGGGACCTCAACCTCACCCAGAGAACCTCTGTACAAAAGAAAGGCAGGAATTCATATTGTGCTCAGGGTCTGTCAACACTTGGAAGTGGCTCTACCCATAGGTGCAATTTTGAATCCAAATAATTAAAAAATGAATCAACTATTCTCAAATGTATCTCAAATGTGGTTCTTCAAAAGAGACTATGATGTAAGACTTGTCCTTAAGGATCTTATATGTTCCTGAACTGAGACATAATGATCAGACACGTAAAAAAGCACGTAAGAGTAATAGGCACTATTAGGTGGGCACTTACTATGTCAGTCACTAAGCCAAGACCTGTATCTATTTTAGCTCATTTAATTGTACAAGAATCTCACCTGCGCATTATTATTCTGGGGCCAAGAGAGCTTACATACCAAGGTTGTAAAGCATTGTGACAGCAGGAGGTAAACCCATGTCTTCCTTTCTCAGAAGCCTGGGCTCTGACGTTATATGTGGCAGAGAATATTAGATTAGCTTTCCCTTCTCCTTACCACCCAGAGCAAGGGAACCCATCTGGTCCCTTGCCCTCTGGGCAACCCTGCTGAATGCGTTTGTCCAACGCAGCCTCTTTGCCCCAGAGGCCAGTCGTGGTACTGCAGCCCCTTGCCAGGACACCCAGGGACTTGGCTCCGGACTGTTAAATTGTTACTGGTTAGAAAAACAAGCACCATGCAAAAATGAGGGAAGAAAACTGAGCAAGTAGCACCACACTTTCACTCTGGCTATTGAAATCTAAAGACCATCAGTTAAATCACTGCACTATACCCGTACCCTTTTTATATTAATGTTTAAATTAATTCTCAAGTATGGGGCTGGTATGAAGACTGATTTCCCTGATTTACCCCAAAATAGAAATGCATCACAACCCTTCTGTTGAAATCCACTATGTTTTGAAATGACTTCGTTTTTTCATATTCTTGGCCCCTTTGTCCTAAATAATAGGATGCAATCTGTTGTAGCAAAATGAGAGAAGCTGCTGTGTCTGGGCACTGTGGTTGGTGCTGGGATAGTGCTGCATATCTCTCTGCCTGGCGTCATGAACAGATGTCATACCGGTTCAAGTACAGATCAATTTATTTTTTTAAAGCAGTAGAAACTGCCATGATTGGTGTTGAAAGCTCTGGATCACTCTTCCACCTGTAACCTTAATAATAAATAAATAAATAAACAAACAAACAAATAAATAAAAAAATAAATAAAAATGTATAATATATACATAAAATATGTATAAAAGGATATATATAGAAAGGATATATATATATATATATATATATATATATAACCTTTTTCTCCATCAACATTACATTGGTTGCTGTCTTTGACACTAAGTCTTCCCAAACCATCTTTGTCCAATGCACATCACTGCAGAAACCATTTCTTATTGGCTAAAAGCAGATAAACCTGCCAAAAGCTAGCACTTATTTCTCTCCCACGAGACCGCACTTGAGTAAGCATAAGCAAGCATAACTCTGTGTGTTTCCTTACCCAAAGTGACAGGCAGCCTGAGAACAGAAGATCTCCCTTTCTTAACGTGGCACCCTGGATTTGGATGATTTAACTATATATAAAGGCAGCACTAGGTTGATTTGAAAGATACATTTTATCAAGTTGTCAGCTTTCCAGGGCCAACTGTTTCAGAATCACTTATAAGTAAACTAGAAAATGATTTGGATTGTAGGAAATTCAAGCCTTACTTTCCCGGAATGTTGTAGCAAATAGCTGAAAAATAGACATCGAATCAGACTCTGAAATTAAAGTGTCCTGACTGTGTCTCCCTGGCGGGGAGAGGCAGCATGGTCTAATGGATGGAGAGGAGGACGTGGAGTCAGGGGACCTAGGAACTGATTGCCACATTGGCAGCATCTGACCGAATGACCTTGCAAACCTCAGGCAGCCCAGCCACAGAGAAACTAGAGCCCTCGCACGTGGGCTGCTCACTGCCTGCCCACCTGCTACCTCCTTGGTGGGCTCTGCCAACAGGAATGAGAGAGTCCTTGGTAGAAGGACAAGGTAGGAGAGGCTTGGGATCCGAACAGAACTGCAGCCCCACACTTTGCTCACATCTTTCTCCAGAGGCCAGGACAATGGGCAAGGCCTTCGGGGATCAAACAGTTCTTATGCCATTTCCAGCCCGGTGACATAAACAATTGCCATGGCCAGTCCCTAACGACCATCCGGGGGCTCCTTCTCTATGCACAAGCCCAGAAGATAATATTGACCCTTGGTTGACTTCCCAGGGATTCTTGGATGAGGATTCATCATGTATAGACTGCTGGGGACTTTTTTTTAAAGAATGCTGAACATCTCAATTAGGGGACTATTCTGATACTTTCAGATTCCAGTTTTAGTCATAACCGTACCCAACTAAAACTCATAGTTAGCTGTATTTCTATTTCAAGGTAAATCATAGTCGGCTGCATTTTCTAACATTGCACCAGCGTGTGGTGTAAATACACAGTGTGAGCAAGGTCCCTGGGCCTTCAGGTCGCTCCTTCTTTATCATGTGCCTTCCAGGCGACAGAAGGACAATAAGGCATGAATGTTACTCTCATCCTGATAATCTCACCCGTCACAAGCCACACGGAGAGAAAAAAAAAAAATACCTAACAGAAATCTCTGTTAGCGCCTGATAGGGAGAATCCCGGTGATATGACCTCAACATCTTCATTGACAGCCCTGCCTGGGACTACATGTGGCAGAATGCGGTAGAAGGCCAGCCCCCATCTTTTCAAGGCGGCTTACAACTGTCCCATTCTTTAGTGAGTCCTGAGTGTGACCACCTTCTGTAATTTGGGGATCGCTGGTTTTGCAACCAAAAATGTCTATTTTTCAGCATCTGGGCACAGTCAAAAGTGTGGGATTATTGACAAAAGGCCGTCCTTGGCATGATGTCCTTTTTTAAAGAATCAAATGAGTCCAGCCATTTCAGAAGCCATAGATCTGCCTTATTTGACAGCTGGATGAAAAGAAAAGGAATAAAGAGAGGATGAGGCATTGTCTCCTTTAAAAAAAAAAAAAAGGGTCAGAGATATTGTTCTGCCACTGCCTAGCAGTTGATGTTTTGTAGAAATCTCTATACAACAAACTCTGTGGAGCTCAATTTATCTACCTCTGAAGAGCCAAGAGCTACCCTAGCTCAAAAGGGATTTGAACTCACAGTCCCAAGGACTTCTGGTCTAAGGAAGCTGATGGTGAGATGACTTAAGTCATCACCACTGGCTAATGGGCCCCCAGAGAGGATACATATGATCAGAATGATTTATTGATTAATGCTGACCTCTAAAGCTACTTTAGGACGGACATCGGAAACATAAAACCACTTTTACTGTGCAGTGGCTCAGACTGTAAAATGTCATGCGGGGCTGGGATCAATCATGGCTAGACCTTGCAGTTTGCTGACCTCCAGCAGGAAAAGAACCTTCCAGAAGAGGCAAAAAAAAAAAAAAAAGAAAGAAAAAAGAAAAGAAAAAGCCCTGTTTAATAGCAAAGACAGTCATGCCACCTCAGCATTGTATCTGAGATCATGGGACCTTAGAGGGCAGAGCTCCCCACTTTCCACAGGACTAGAGATTTCCAAGAGAATGAGGGCTGGGAAGAGCCAATCCCACATAATCCCCCAGGAACAAGTTGTATTACCAGAAAAACCTTTTATTTTCCAGAATGAGGAAACTTCCCTCAATTCAATGAATTACTTCATCTATTTTTTTTTCTCAAAAGGAATTCCAATGAGATTTTACCATAAAACTTCCTGCAAGTAGGCATATGGCTGGATATAGACTGCACTTTTATATGGGCTCATTAATGGATGCCCCATGATCATTAAGAGACGGCAAGCCCACATCTTATCTGGAGATGTGATGGGCTTCTCTGCCTGAGGGACCCAGAGAAACAGTCATGGATGGAACAAAGCAAATGTAGCAAGAGCTACAGAATGCCGATTCCAGAGTGCCTCAGCCAGAGTCGGCTTCCTCCTCAATTCCTTCTTCCCTTCTTGCTCACCACTCCCTTCGTCAATACCCCCGCCCAGATCCTCACCTTCTTCTCTACTAGGGCTCTCCCCTCTGCAGATACATATGCTCAAGTTTCTACTATCAAAAAGCAAGCCCTCTATCCTTTGACATAATTCCTTCCACTCTCACGGGCAAAATTCTTACCTGTTAACTGCTCAGTCTCCACATTAACTCCCACCCCAGCTCACCCGTGCCCTACCACCCTATTCGGGGTTACCAAGAAGTATTTTGACCAGATTGCATCCTTGGGGTCAGATGCTTGACTGGAATGCCAGGTGTGCATTGCCCTAGCTCCATTAAAGTGAGCAAATTACAGGGTGCCTGGGTGGCTCAGTTATTGGGCGTCTGTCCCAGGGTCCTGGGATCCAGCCCTGCATCCAGCTCCCTGCTGTTTCTCCCTCTCTCTCTGCCCCTCCCCCAACTTGTTCCCCACCCCCAGCTTGCTCTATCTCAAATAAATTTTTTTTTCTAAAAGAAAGTATGCTCAAGTTATGCTCATACTTTTTTTTTTCTAAAAGAAGTCATGTCATCATCATCATCAAAGTTAACACTTTACTGGGGAGGGAATCCAAGACCAGTGTTGACAAAAGAAATTGAAGTTAGGACAAACAAACGATTGTGCCAGAGGTAACAAAATTGAGAGTGAGAATGTGGAAGCCTAAATCCAGTGAGCAGTAAGGGGCAGCCAGAGATCAGAACACAGTCAGAAGGTAAACAGACTTCTGAATCTAAATGCCCAGGTCTCTCCCCAGGCCTTATCCTCTCAGCTCTCAAAGGAGATCCAACCTGAACTTTGAGCCACCTGTCTAGAGGGCAGTGCTCGTGGCAAAGAGGCTGATCATACCCCAGTCAAGATGGAAACTCCTCTGTTCCGGGTCAACCTTTCTGTCAATGGGCAGAGGGAGTTGTCCCAGTTGTGAAGAGTATCTTTATTTCCCAAGGAGAGCTCCTGCCAAGTTCATGGTTGTGAAAGTGATGAAAAAGGATATGGTTGGGAGCAGTGCCTGGGGGGTGGGAGGGCGCAAAGCCCCCTTTGGAAAATATCTAAAATATTTAAAAAACGACTTTTTGAAGATTGTGTGTGTGTGTGTGTGTGTGTGTGTGTGTGATTTCCTGCATAACGTGAATGTCGGTGCAGATTTTCATCTCTTCTAGGTATATGGGTTCTGTGTGATAAGGATGTCTTCTGAAATGAAGTATGGGGTGAAAGTATATGGTAGAAAGTAGGCTACAAGCTGTAGCCCAAGGTTATGTATTTGCTCTCTTGTTTTAAATGATTGCCCCCTATAATTTCCAGGGCATCCTAAGTTCTCCCAGTAACCTAGCCCTTCCTATCGCTCTCAGTTATGTGCAGGCTGGGGAGGGAAATAGAAATGCACAAGCACTGGAGTATTTTTTCCATGGGGGAGGGCAAGGAGGAGGGGAGGAGAGAAAACTGAATGGTGTGGAGATACATCTACCCTGGTCTGGGGCTCCTTCCTGCTCCCGTGAAAGGCATGGTTTATGAAATCCATCTTTACCAATGAAAACTTGTTTCCTTGTCCTTTCTTTATTTATGCATAAGCAACTTCAGCTAAAGTATAGGTTAAAATTGCATTTTTCCAGGATGTTTGTGTTCTCTACACTCAGATTCCAATAGCTCACGGAGTGTTTCCTACAATAAAATGCACATACTTGTGCTCTAACCTTGCCATAGGATTTACTTGATTATGCTATATTTAATTTCCCTGAAAATTTTTTCAGACAGGAAAATATTTACAACATAAAATCATTTTTAATAATTTAAAAAATATATTGCTTTTTGTAGAACATTTGGAAAATATAAATGACTGGAAAGAAGTTAATAAAGTCTATCTATAATCCTACTAATCAGATAAAATAGTGTTCTAATATATACTCTTCCATGTGTTTTCCATGTGTATATGCAAACATGCATAGAGATATATGGAAATAGGTGCCCGGTGGCTCAGTCGGTTTAGCATCTGCCCTCAGCTCAGGTCATGATATCAGAGTCCTGGGATTGAGCCCCACATTGAGCTCCCTGCTCAGTGGGAAGTCTGCCTCTCCCTGTGCCCCTTTCCCCTCCCATGCATGCTCTCTCTCTCTCACACACATGCCCTCTCTCTCAAATAAATAAAATCCTTAAAAAAATAAAATTTTTTAAATGTTTAAAAGAATTTTAAAAAAGAAGTATATGGAAATGTCTTTACTTAATCAAACTCTTATTTGTATCTAGTGTTATGTAACTTAATTTTTCATACAATGTTATATATTTGAAAAATATTTATGCTATTAAATTCTCTATAAGACTATTTTAAGTGATGGGAACTGACCATTTTAAGCATAAAAATGAGCCTGGTGAGAAGATCTCTCGCCTGAAGGTCTGCTCTGCCACTAACATGCTATATGGCCTTGGGCAAGTCACTGTACTTCTCTGACTCTTGGTTTCCTGTGCGTTGATTGAGAGTTAGGAACAAAATAATTTCACCAACCCACCCTGCCACCTCCATGGAGGAAATTCATGACTTGAATTCCCAGCCGTCCCTGGTCCCTCAGGAGTGCTTCCTTTCCCAGGCTCTCCTGCAATCTCTCTGCCCATTGCTGGGCTCATTTTCTTTTCTCTACATTGTGACCCTGTTATCAAATATATGAAACTTTATTCGCTGTGTCTCAACCTCATTTTACCTCTCTTCTGCTGTTGTTGTAAAAACAAAGCTAGGGCACCTGGGTGGCTCAGTTGGTAAAGCGTCTGCCTTCAGCCCAGGTCATGGTCCCGGGGTCCTGGGATCGAGTCCTATATTGGGCTCCCAGCTTGGCTGGCCTGCTTCTCCCCTCTCTGCCACTCCCCCTGCTTGTGATCTCCCTCTGTCTCTCAATCAAATAAATAAATAAAATCTTAAAAAAAAAAAAAAAAAGAAAGCACAAAAACCAAATCTAAGACCTTGTTCTCTGGATGATACTCTTCAGTGGTGCATAATTGCTTTACTAAAGCCCCTGCCCACCACCACCACCCCCAACCCCACCGCCCGCCCCCCTCACCCCCCTGCCACCAGGCAGCCTCTGTGCTCACTGGCCTTCCGACCCTCCAACACCTTCCAGTTCCTGAAAGACATCAAGTCCTGAGGCCTGGGGGCTTCGGTGTCCACTGTTCCCCCAGCCTGTGACTGCCACATTCAGCAGAAGTAGCTCATCTTTGTTTAGCCTTTAGGGAACGCTAATACTATCCATCCTCCTTCCCTTTTGTTAATTAGATCACAGTTTCTTGCTCTCCTTCTCCCATAACATTTATCCTAGTGTGTACGTCTGTGTGTGTGCGTGTGTGCGCGTGGTCTTTCGACAGCTACTTCTTTAGACCCAAACCACCACAGAGGCAGAACCGTGTAGTTCATTACCACATCTCTGCTGCCTAGCCCAATACTAGCACATAATGGGCACTCAATAAATATCTGTTAAAAAATGAATGATTTTATCTATGCCTGTTTCCTTCTTCAAATGAAGCTGACCCTTGAACAGTACAGATTTAAACTACACGGGGCCACCAACAAAGTGAATATTTTTTTGATAAGTACAGTATGGTAATGTAGATGTATTTTCTCTTATGGGTTCTTAATACCATTTTCTTTTCCCTTTTGATTTATAGCATACAAAATACGTGTTAATCAACTGCTCATGTTATTGGCCAACAGTAGGCTAAGTTTTAGGGAGTCAAAAGTTATATGTGGATTTTAGACGGGGAGTCAGTATACTGACTCCTGCATTGTTCAAGCTGACTGTATTTTAAATGTCATTTCCCTTTAAGTTCTGTTAAGGTGAACTTTCTCACCACCTTTCTGTATCCAAGCAGAGAAAAGGAAGGAAATGAATAAATGACTGACTGACTGAATAAATAAATAAATATAAATGCTTTTCTTTCTTGAAGAAAACGTAAAAAACAAAGTAAGAATCATCCACAATCCCACCTTCTTACAAATATACACAGTAGCTCCTAAAGAAGGCACAGAGAGGCCCATGGCTAGACAGAAGCAGAAAAGTCAGGATTCAGGTATGTCCTCTCTGCACATTCGCAAACAGGCCCAACAAATGCACCAGTTATTTTTCTCTGCTTGGGCAGGTTGTATTGGGATGCATCTAGTAAGTGACATAGGTTTGTCAAAAAGGAGTAACGCAGCTCTTTCTCTGCCCACCAATGCATATGCCCACCAATTCCCAGTGTGTTCTAAAAGGGACTACAACTATTTCCAGAACCTGATTTTATACACTACCTGGTCTTGGTGCAGATTTCTTAATGAGCATGTTGATTGTCAATTTCTGGAGGGAATAATTTGTTTTGGTTTTTAGTAAATGTTTAAGGATATTAGAGTGTCAAAAAAAATAAAAAAACCTAGCTTACTTTTGTCTTGAATTACCAGATTTAAGTGGAGAAAGAAGTCTGAAGAAAGTGCAGCTGGGAAATCGGTCCGGAAAAGCCAGTGTGAGGGACTGAGCGAGCTGCCGTGCAAGAGAAGCAAGGCCTTCTTTAGAAAAAGCCATCCACGCCTTTGAGCTAATAATGGCCTAAGACCCCTGGTCTCCCCTGGAGAAAGAACGCAAGGATAAGCCAATGATGCCTCCAAGAGAAGCCTCCGAATCTTCAGAATTGTGTCCCTGAAATATGTCTAACACCTTAGAAGAAGAATTACAGCCTTGGGTAATTCTCAGGAGATCTGTTACAACAATTACACTAAATGAGAGTTTTGTCTGAGATCTTCCACGTAAAAAGTAAGTATTTTGAGAAAGATTGTTGGTAATTTCCATGAGGTATATGAGAGCAAGAGAGACGATCGAAGCCACTAGAGAAACTCACGAAGGGGCTGCCTGACTGCGGATAAATTATGGGGTACTACTCACACTCCATATGCCACTTCACCTTACAAATATTTCTTTAAACGGCAGCTTCCCAAATAATCTAGTTATTTGCTTGGAGTGTCAATTAGGGATGGAAAGAGGGTGAACAGGATGACAGAATAAGGCTGGAAGAAACTGACATAAAGGCCATTGGCAATCAACTGATTAAGTTTTTTAAAGATCTGTTTATTTGAGAGAGAGTGAGAGTGTATGAGAGGGGACGGTGGGGAGAGGGAGAAAGTGAATCCCAAGAAGACTCCTCAGGGACCACAGAATCATACAGGGAGCTCAATCCCAGGACCCTGAGATCATGACCTGAGCCAAAACCAAGAGCCAGATGCCTAGTCAAGTGAGCCACCCGGGTGCCTCTTACCTGATTAATTAACAAAGCTCTGACAAAGTTCTAATACATGTCAAGGGAAACATGACTTCATTTCCACAGTTCTTCAGAAATAGTCAATTATGCAGTAGAAACTTTTTCTTTCAGATAAACACTTTTATTTCTGATATATGATGGTCAGACATAGATACTCCTTATTAAAAATGAGCTTTTTCGTGTATTCACCCTACAACATCATGCAGAAGTAAGGAGAGTATAGCATCTTTCTTAAAAAGCCAAATTCTTTGAAGGCAGAGGCCAAGAGGTGTTTCACTTCAGTCTCTCCATGCTTGGCACCTGGTAACAGCTACTTAATAAATAAATATTTGAAGAAGGCAGGGAGGAAGAACAGGAAGGAAGGGCTGTTTTGATATTACAGCTGTTTGGCTTGTGGTGGTAACCCTAGCATTTGAGACTTCCTAAATATGTCCGCTCCTTTTGCCTACTTGTCCAAAGTCCTCCATTCAACTTTTGAAACCTTTTGAAGACTTCTCAGGAACTCAGCTTCTTCAATCTGTCAGTGAACCTTTAAGAAGGCCACCATAGATGTCATAATTCAATAATCCTGCGACCTAGAATACGCTAATTCAAGTTCAGACTCTTGAATCCAATGGTCCAGACCCTCAGGAAGGCTCCTCCCTTCACCTCCACCCCCAGCCCCCTTCTCTTTCTTTAAACTATGATCTGAGTGCCTATCACACACCAAAACCCCAGTTAGATCTGGGAGATTCAAGGGCCAATGCAAACCCTCTGCCCCTAGCTCCCCGACCCCTTCATTTGCTCTTCATCCCCCAAATGCTCACCTCTGCTATGTCAAGAGGATACACTTGGGTAAATGCTGCTGTTAGTCTGGCATACAACAGTCTTCCTTTTTGCTACTTTTAAAATTCTTCATCTTCAAAGTCTGTAACAAACTGAGCCTTGAGGAATCCTTCATTGATGATCCAAATCTGACTTCAGCCCATCCTCCTGGCATGCCCAGTCAGCAGTTCTCTGGAAACCGTGCATAACCATTTTATCGCCTCAATTAAACCAAATCCTTTGCTGGGGAGTTCATATCCTTATCTTCCCACCCCTTGCTAGGCACTGAGCTGTTCCTTCCTTTAGGCCCTACGTTCCCTCTGGCAGCTTCCTCCTGACTCAAAACTATCACAGGGAGGACTGACTTGAAGACCACCCAAGATAGGTGACCCCCAAAGTGGTCTCAGAAACACCACACCTTCATCTCCTATATTCCTCTAAACCAAAGTTATTCCAGATCTTGAAACTTTAATCAAAAGAAACAACAACAAAAACCCAACAACAATCCCACTAGAATGTAAGGACAGTGGTTTTTTGGTTTTGTTCAATGTTATATCCCCAGCATCTAGAACAGTACTGGTTGCACATAACAGTCCAATGAAAATATTTTGAATTAATAAATTATTACTTTAAGTAAGTGTATATTAAATAAATAAATGTCTGTGTGCTTTTGTAAATCTAAATAAATTTACATATGTTTTTAAATAGGTAACAAAGCACATAACATGTGGAAAATTGTATGCACAACTGCTCACATCCATTAGCTCAGGGAACTGATTTAAAATGAAGGAGGTGGGGTGGCTTTATTTTTCCTTTCTCCGATACAAGGAGAATAAGATGACCAAGTAGAGGACTTCAGCTAAAAATGCAAAGTTTTTCCAGGGAAATAACTAGGTGACTCCATGTATTTCTGATAGCCAAGAGTTTTATGATTCAACAACAGCAAAACATCAATAAGGAAACAAAATCAAGGGTAGATGAAGTTTCACGAAAATCTAATCTCATCATGTGAACTCTATTGTCATATTTTAATGTGTCTAAAAAGCAGTCCTTGTCTTTTCTTTTTTTCATTAGTTACCAGAGTGATTCCTTCTCTTCCTCTGAAACAGACTTGCAGCCAAATGCAAAGGAACATCTACAAGCATGTAAATAATTTTCGGCCGCTCACTACCCACCTCTCTGCCTGACGGAAGGTACGACACGACAGTAGCAAGACAATAACGTGACACTCTCTCTACTGGCTCATCGGTATAATGTTCTGAGAGCAAGGAGCAGACTCTGTCTGCAAAGGCAGAGTTCAAGCTCCTGGCCACTAGGGCAGCCCTCACACCGGATGCTTTCGCAGAATTGGGTAGAGAGCTGAGCCCTACATTATAGGACACTTACATATTTTGTTGTTCAGTGTGACAGTATGGGTGATACTTTTTTTAATAGCATTCATGAGGTCCCATCTGTAAACATATTTTTTAATGATGCAAATATTCATCATGATTATTACTGGTAATATATTGGGTAGCTGATCCCAGAAATTTTTTTACTTGTGGTATTAGGATATATGCTTTGGGACAGTGGCATAAACCCTAAAGATAAAATGACATAATACCAAAGATCTCCAGAATTATGTTTAATACATATAAAGAATATGATAAGACTTCATTAAATGAGGCTACTGGTAATCTTGAAGACTAAATAAATCAGAGAACTTTAGTCTTGAGTCTCCCTGCCTTTCCTCATCCTACATCCCAACCATAAGGAAGCCCCAGATATCTGGCATACATTGGGATCTGAGACCTCCCCACAGTGGGAAGAAAGTCCATTTTCCCCCTACCCTCTTATAGCTGCTTCCTGCTGGCTGAAATCCCAGCCAACTTGCTTTATTAAGACGTTGTGCTCATTAAATTAAAAATATTCCTGGGAAAGGTGAGATGTTGCAGCATTAATCAGTCCAGCTTGCATGGGCTAACTCTCTTCTAGTGAAAGACAGAGAACAGAATGGGTGTGCCCTGTGGAAGAACACTGTCCCTTGGATGTTTGAGCTCGGGTTCAAAGGCTCTGGTGTGGATGAAGTCAGAGGACCCAGATGACCTCAGAATAATTTATGACTTTAAAACTGGCCAAAAAGACACTCTCTCCAGAGTCAGAGGAGGGGGGCACAGGGCCCCCCGCAGTGCCCAGGCATGGACTGGAGTACTTCTCTAACAAGGTTTCCTACTCTGTGCTGGATCCTTCATCCCAACTCCTCAGATCCTTACAAGCCTCCAGTGCCTCCCCACTGCACTCAGGATAAATTCCAAACTCCCAAGCAAGGCTCAGATCAAAATCCCTCCGTCTCTACCCCTAATGGTAGGCACAATGATGGCCCTTCAAAGGTATCTTCTTCCTCATCTCTGGAACCTGCGGATGCTACCTTATATAGTAAAAAGAGATCCTTGCAGATATGATAGAGTCAAAGATCTTGAGATGGGGAGAAAGTCCCGGATTATCTACAGGAGCCCTGAATGCAATCACAAATGCCGCTAAAAGAGGGAGAGGGAGATTTGACCACACAGAAGAGGAAGAAAGATGTTCCCAGAGGCAGAGCCTGGGGGATGTGGCCCCAAGCCAAGGAATGACAGCAGCCCCAGAAACTGGGAAGAGGCAGGAAAAGATTCTCCCCTGGAGCCTCCAAAGGAAACCCGGCCAGCTGACACTGTGATTTGGGACTTCTGGCCTCTAGGACTGTGAAAGAATAAACTTCCATTGTGTTAAGCCCCTGGGCTGTGGGAGTTTGTTAGACCAGCCACAGAAAACAAACACACAACCTCCCCTTCCACCTCTTCTGGACCCTGGCCTTCCGAACCGATTTGTCATTAACCAAATACATGGTTCCACTTCACCTCTAGCCCTTAGCATAGGCTATTCCCTCTGCTGAGAGACTCCTGTCCACTCAAAGTCAGGAGGTGGAGGGATACCAAAATGAAAAATAGAAATAAACTTTGGTTCTGTGTCTCAATTCATAAAATAGGAGTTGCAGGAGCAGATCGTACACATGCACAGGGCTCTACAGGTTACGGAGGGCTTGTCCACATCCCATTTGATCCCCACAATAGCCCTAAGATATAGGGAAAAGAAAGGAAATAATACCACCCTTTCCATATAAGAAAATTGGGGATCGGAGACAATCTCCCGACAGCTGGTCAATGACAACATTAGGCTCATGGCTCTGTCTGTAGTTCCTTTTTTTTTTGGTCCAAATCTATTAATGTTCAGTGTCCCATAAAAGCAGCACCGGCATCTAATTTCCAACCCAAGTTCAACTTGTCTTGCTACGGGTTGCTCTTGAGGCTTTCCTAGATGTAGGACAGGCCGACTCACATATCGTTCTAGGACGGATGGCCGGATCAGTCTGTAAATCAAGAACTGACACGTCCCAGAGCAAGCCAGGACTACGGGCCAGCTGCTCTCTCCCCGTGTTCTCCTCTCCCGGTGTTCACAAGCAATGAAGAACAACTCGGCAAGCTGCCCCGAAGCCAAGAAACCCTCTTGTGTTTGCACAGGAGAGCACTCCCTCAGAAGACTTTCCCAGCCTAGATTCTGAAGCAGTCCTCACAGGAGAAGGGAGATCTAAGTGCAAATGACAGGGGAACCTTGTCCAGAGCCTCGGGATGAGAAAGTACAAATACCACCAGTGGCAGGAGCAATGTGGCTTTTTGGAATGTATAAAAAATAAGCAAAAACAAACCACAGTTAGTGTCCATTGCAAAAGAATCATGGCCACTCTTCGGAAGAAATCAGGTCACAGACAGCACAAGCAGAATGGAAGAGATTTAAACCCAGACTCCTAGGATGAGCAATAAAACGTCAGCATCCCAGCCACTTCCAGGCACTGCCCCTTTAAGGCAAAGGCAGCTTCTTATTACCTCTGAGGGAAGGTAGACCGTTATAACCCCCTGATGCCTGGGGAATCTAGGAACAACTAGTCCACCAGTGAGCGTAACCTGCCTGCCAGAGAGCTCACTGGGCTGGCTACGTCACTGGCATCACCACTGCAAATTGAAAATGTGGAACCCCTGGTACAAAATTAGTAAAAATGTCACAATGGTGACAGTAGAGCATGAAACAAAGCATAAACCCTTCTGTGCCCAGGCCCTTTATGAATGTTTGGGTCTCAAGCTCCTGCAGCTGCCCGTGCAAAAACACGGCAGTTCCCTCTCCATACAGGTGATCAATGACCGTTTACTGTGTCAAAGCCAGAGGGAGGCTCTCTAGCTATGACTCTGTGATGTAAAAGATGAGATGCGGATGTTCCCATCAGACTGCTGTAACTAATAGTGTTCTTGGGGTGGCGTATTTCTGTTATAACAGACTCGTTGTGGGTCAGACATTTTCCCTGCGAACCTGCATCATCTTATTTAATTCTCACCACCATCCATGAGTGCATAATAGTGCTCTCCCCATTTTATAGGTGAGGAAACTGCTTATTTTCCTGGGTCTAGTGTCCAAATGTCTCATTCCTAATTACTACGTTATACCATTGCCTTACACTCAACAAGCATCCAGAGAAGCACCACCACCTACATGAACAGCAAAATATTACTGATCCCTGCCCACTGTAATACACATGAACACACCCCCTCACTAGGGCAGACTTTGCCTTGCACTCAAGCCATTCTACGTCCATGCTGAAGGACGTCTTGACAGGACTCTGTACTTGCAGACATTTTCCGGAATCTCATAATGTACCTCAAGGGAGGTCCTTAGTTAGGACACGCAATCCCGAGAAGCCTAGAATCAAATGGAACCATCAACATGCATACACTTAACTGTACCTCACCCAGGAGTATTATATAGAGAGGTCCAAAGAGACACAGGCAGTTTATGGGAGCTTGAAGAAGGGAGATTAATTCTGATTGGGAAATTTGAAAAAATTCATGGATGAGGTGATAGTTGAGCTGGGCATGAAATGACATGAGTGTTTAATGTTTATTTTATGTTTGTTAATGTTTAATTTTGTGATAATTAGAAAAGTTGACAAATTAAAGGCTTTTATACCCGTAAAAAATCTATAAGCCCATCATCTCAGAAGTAATCACTATTGACAATTAGATACATTTCTCTCTATGATATTTTGCATGTGTGCATATCGATTAAAGGTGGGATTTTATAGTAAATATGGTTTTGAATCCTGGGTTTTCACCTAACATATCTGGATCAGTCAAATCACATTTTTTAATAGTTTCAAAGAATTCCATTTTATGGAAGGGCCATAATTTATTGACACCTTCCTTGCTGGAGGTCACTTATATTGCTTCGAGTTTCAATGTTACTATTGACAGTGTTTCAAGGAACATCTCTAGTCCCAACTGATTTGTACCTCTAACTACTCCTTTCTAGGATTCTTCGAGGAAGAGTCTATGGATCAAAGACTATTGTTATATTTAAAATTGCATGTTTTAAAAGCGTATGAAAATCACTTTCTTAAAAAGTTTGTTCTGGGGCACCTGGGTGGCTCAGTCAGTTAAGTGTCTGCCTTCAGCTCAGGTCATGATCCCAGGATCCTGGGATCAAGTCCCACATCAGGTTCCTTGCTCAGTGGGGGGTCTGTTTCTCCCTCCCTCTGTGCCTCTCTCCCTGTTCATGCATGCACTTGCTCTCGCTCTCTCTCTCTCAAATAAAATCTTTAAAGAAAAAAAAAAAGTATGTTCTGTGGGACACCTGGGTGGCTCAGTCAGTTAAGGCTCTAACTCTTGATTTTGGCTCAGGTTGTGATCTCAGGGTCCTGAGACTGAGCCCTGTGTTGGGCTCCATGCTAAGCGTGGAGCCTGCTTAAAATTCTTCATCTCCCCACCCCTACTCACACACTCTCTCTCTCAAAAATTTTTTTAAAAGTTTGTTCCACAGATGTTAGCAAGAATATGGAAAAAAAGAATCCTTGGACACTGATGATAGGAAGGTCAGTTGGTGCCATCACTGAGGAAAACCAAAAAATAAAAAATAGGAATACCATATATGGCAATTCCACTATTGGATATTTACCCAAAGAAAACAAAAACATTAGTTTAAAAAGATATATGCACCCTATCTTTATTATAGCATTATTTACAATAACCAAGATACGGAAGTAACTCAAGTATCCATCAACAGAGAAATGGTTAAAGAAGACGTGCTACACACACACACACACACACATACACACCGGCTATAAAAAAAGGAACAAGATTTTGTCATGGGTGGACTTAGAGGGTATTATACTAAGTGAAATAAGTCAGACAGAGGAAGACAAATACGATATGATTTCACTTATATGTGGAATCTAAAAAACAAAACAAGAATAAACAGATGGCAGAATCAGACCCATAATCACAGGGGATAAACTGACAGTTGCCAAAGGGAAGGGGTTGGGGGATGGGAAAAATGGATGAAGGGGCATGGGGGACAGTTCACTTCCAGTTATAAAATGAATACATCATGTGGATAAAAGATACAGTACCAGGAGTATAGTCAGTGGTACTGTAATAGCATTGGATAGTGACAGATGGTAGCTACACTTGTGGGGAGCAGGGCATAATGTAGACTTGTGGAATCACTATGTTGCACACTTGAGACTAATGTAACATGTGTCAACTATACTTCAACTAAAAAAAAAAGTTGGTTTCAATGCATACTAAACTTATTTACACCCCAGGGTCATTAGGCTTCAGTTCTCATCTTGATCCCCTTCTACCCCAGGACTTTGGCACATGCTCTTCCATTAACACTGCCTGGAACATTCACATATCCCATCCTAGGATCTGTCTCAGAAGTATCTGTGACTCTTCCTTGGACTGACCTTTAAATCTCAGTACAGTACCTTGCTGTTTCAATGTTTACACCATTATAACACATTTCAGTATTTACTATCTAGGCAAATCCTATTCTGCTTACTCTACCATTCATTTTTCAAATTTTTCTTGACATTTTTATATTTTTTATTTTTTACATTTAGGCTTTGTCCAGCCAGCCAGATAATCCCATATGGATTTCAGTGGGAATATGAGAACTGTTAGGGAGGAAGTAAGATAATTTGATTTTACAGTATTTCCATCAAAGAACACAATATGCACTTCCACTTATTCAAATCTCCTTTGCTATTGCTCAGTAAAATTGTGTGGTTTGCTTCACACAGGTGTCATACATTCCTTGATAATTCACAGCTCGAGTTGCCATTATATCTTCTAACATGTTTATTGCTGTTATATAGAAATGTCACTTGTTCTCGCATACTTATCCTGTAGCCATTCACTTTTGATGAATTTGCTTATTAATTCCAAACATTATTTAGTTGTTGCCCTGGATTTCCTAGATGTGTCTAATCATACTGTCATCATATTACCATAATTTTATCTCTCCTTTCTATTCTTCTTATTTTCATGGCTTATTGTATTTGGCTGAACTTTCAGACAATGCTACATAACAACAGTGACAGTAAGAATTCATCTCTGGTTTCTGGTTTAAATGGAAATGCCTCCACTGTCTCACCATGAAGTATGACATTGGCTCTTGGATTCAGATATCTCTTATCAGGTAAAGGAACTCTCCTCCTCTTACTATTTCAAGATACAATAAATATTTAATTTTATTGAATATCTTTTCTGCATCTACAGAGATCAACATTCTTAAAATCAGTGGATATATTGATTTGATGCATTATATTAATGCATTTGCTAACATTAAACTATCATAATCCTGGACTGAGTATGGATGAGTGTTCTTTTAATGTACTGTTGAATGTAGCTTCCTTTTACTTATAGTTTCCCATCTTTATATATGATTGCTCTATTGCCTTCTGTGTGTGGGTTTTGGGGATTTGACACTCGAATTCACAAAAGTAAATTACAAGGTCTGGGCTTTTGCTTTTTTGTTTGTTTGTTTGGGGTTTTTTTGGGGGATCTGTTTTGTTCACACTCCTCTGCTTAGGACAGTGCCTGGTGTACAGTAATGGCAAACTCAGCTATGTTGAGTTAATAGACTATAACTGAGTCAGTGTTCATTAAGTGCTTCCTCACAAAATGTTCTGTTTCATTGTTTTCACATTTCTTGGTAGATGTTTGTTCATGTACTTATCAGAGGCTTGTGCCTTACCAGTTTCTTGAAGATCCATGGTCTAGATTTCTTTTTCCTTTCTATTATATAAGTAAAGATTTATTTATTTGAGAGAGAGAGAGAGAGTGCACCAGCAGGGGTAAGGGGAGAGGGAGAGAGTGAATCCTCAAGCAGACTCCCCGCTGAATGGGGAGCCCAATGCCCAGATCTCACCCACAAATTGAGCTAAAACCAAGAGACGCTTAACTGACTGAGCCACCATGCACCACTATTTGTTGTTTGCTAGTTTACTGAATCCTCTTGTCCTCATTTTCATGTCCATCTCCATATTTTCTTTTATTGTTCTCTTCCTAATTTCCTAACATTGCCTCTTTCATTTGTTTTTATTCATTTATTTGTAGTGAAAGATTATGAAGTTATGAACATGCTTTTGCCTATAACCTTCCCACATCCTATAAACTGGTAGTTTAGGGCAGCGGTACACAAGAACTCTTCATGAAGCTTTTTGAAAAGGCAGGGCTCATCTGGGACCTGTGGAACCAGACTCATTGGAACAGGGTCCAGGCATCTGCATCTTTTGAGAGCTCTGTGAGTGATTCTGACACAGAGCCAGAGTGGAGAGAAGTTGTTCCATTGTGCCTGGAGCTTGCACACAGGGTCCAAGCTGGGGTAGTAGAGGATGGCTGGTGTCCCTCAATGATGACAGATGAGTGTAAGCACTATGTGAAGGGATTTGGACCTTGTGATATAGATTTAAAGGGTGAGCAAAAGTTTGTAGCAGGGTTGGAGTTTCAATTAGATCAGTTCTTCAGGATATGATCACTAGAGTTCCAATGTGAAAGACAGAATGAAGAAGGAGAAAAAAGAGTTGTCATTGTCATCAGCTCTCATCACTGTTGTCATCATCATTACCTGTGGGCCTGACAGCAGTGGTTTTCGAACTGTGGTTTTGGACCAGAAGCATTAGCATTACCAGGAAACTGTTAAAATGTAAATTCTTGAGTCCCACTCCAGATCTACTCTCTTAGGCACCCTGGGAGTTAGGCTCAGCAATTTGTGTTTTTAAAGACCTTCTAGATTATTCTCATGCATGCCAAAGAACAACAGGCTTAATGTTATTCATTGTTCAGTCATAAAAGGAGGGTATTTTATCTATCCACAGTGTTTATTATCTACTGTGTTCTAGCTCCTCAGGTCTCTCATGTAGTAGAGCTTATGCAGATGGTACATTATAATCTATATGAATAACACCCCCGGAGTAGTGCAGTGCACAACACAGTCTACCAAACCATAGTTTCTTACTCTGCATTAGGGTGATGCTACAGAGAACAAGACAGACAATGTTACAGTACTCATGGAGTGTCCGTTCGACTGGGGGAGACCCACATGAACCTGGCAAATGACCAAATGCATAAGATAAATATGAATTCTGAGAGGGCTTTGAAGAAATTAAACGAGTACACAATAGAGACATCCATTTCACATTCAAATCCTTAAGTATATTCACCAATGAATCTATAGCCATTTTGAAACAAAGCAAGGAAAGAGATGCCTCCCTTTCCACCATATTGTTTCTCTTGACCTTACTCACTGCAGAAACAAGACACTGACACAGCCCTGCTCTCTCTTCAGCAGCACTTGAAAAATCACAGCAATTGATGTGGGTACTCTAGACTCAAAACACACACTCAGGCTACACACAGCAGCTCTCTGTGTGATGGGGACATTCTATTACTAGCTAGATGCTTAAGGAGGCTTAAGGCTGAAGAAGCCCCAGAAATAGCTGAGTATAATGTTCAGAAGCACCATGAGGAACGATATGGCTTGGCTCTCCTGGCCACAGAAGTTTGCAATATTCTTTGGCTACATGCAAATGACAGAAACATTTCCAGAAATTATATCTGACAAGCAGATTCCTGCTCATAGATATAGGGGCTATAGTAGAATGTGATGTTTTATGCATTAGGTTGACCTGTTTCATTGTCCACAGGAATCCATAGGACTTCTGTCAAAGAGGTAATGTCACCTGCCAGCAAGAAGATGTTCCTTGAGGGTAATACCATCTCTAATCTCTTAGAGTGAGCTATCTCAAGTTCCTTCCTCTATGCCACCAATGGAGAAAGAGTAAAGGTCCTGACTCCCACAGTGATGTACAGTGACTAAAGAAAACAAAAATTATGTTGTAAGTAGATGGAGCAAAAACAATTCTCATTGCTCTCTCCCCTGCCCCATAAACCCAGAGTCTAAAGGCTTTAGGCTACTTTTACCCTGAACTCTGTTTTTGTCAGATCAATGATAAGTCACGTTAACAGCAGTGTTTAATTCTATCAATATGTGACCAATTGTGTTAGATTGTTTGGCCATTGATTTTACTTAGTGCTACAGTTGAGTCTGAAAGGAAATGCTTTTCCCTGCAATGCTCCACAGTGACAAGTGCGGAGTGCTGACTTTCTGTCTGGCTCGTACATACGGAGTCTACCCCAAGAACAGTCAGCTCACATATCAGAGCCCAACCACACGATACAAATATTATTTCTGAAATCACAGGATCCTCACTTGCCCCCTTGATCAGCCCTGAAAGAGAGCATGGCCCAAAATGAACAAGGACAAAGAAAAGAAATCAAGAGGTATTAGAATTAAGCAACTGAAAAAAAAATTCAATATCCCAGTTGGTCACGAAAAATAGAGTCATGAGCACTTCTGAATTCAGATGGGTAGACTCGGATGCTTTTCTATTACTTCAGCCTTATCAACGGTTTTCCAAAATGGCCAGCCAAGTGATTTTTGATTTGGAAATACGGTTGTTATTCACGACTCCCACCAGTTCTCTCCGTCGCACCTTCACACGCGCTCCTGGACCTATTAGTACATCTCTCCTTTTCTTCCAAAATGGTTGCCACTCATAGAAAGGTGAGTGGATGGCTCAGCGTGGGGGTGGGGGTGGGGGGTAGGGGGGTGTCTAAGGTGCCTTTCTATTGTGTAGGTGAGAGATCAGAAGATAAGGCAAAATAAAGTCAGTAATTTCCTCAACACCAAGCCACTTCTCAAAATGGGCTTAGTGTGGTATTTACACTCCTCATCCCACATCCAGGATGTGGACAGTGAGGACTGTCCTTGAACAAAGAGAAGACCCCAGTCGTTCAAGGGGACCTGAGGTTTCGAGGCTTTGCTTTTCTGACCCAACTGAGCCACCATCAAGGGCTTTTTTAAAAAGCAGGCAGCCGTGGTTCCTGCAGGGGGTCAGAAAGGAGCCTGGCCGGTGCTCTGATCTCCAGCCACCAGGCTCCAGCAGCCCGTGCCATGGCCAAAGTCCTGAGCCCCTCAGGCGCCCGAGACAGCACTCAGCTTATCAATTTACTTGCAAATGGCTCCCTGAAGTATTAACCCAGGTTAATTATTCGTCAAATATGATTATGCAATGGTAATGTAAAAAATCGGAAATGCGGGATGGAATTTTTCACTCCAGCGGTTTGGCGATTGTGGCAGCTGGCGGAGGAGCTGGAGTAATTACCAGGCCATTCCAGCTGGTGGATCAGCACTCTGGTTCAGGAGGGGAAGGGGAAAAAAAAGCAATAAAGAACTAGAGGAGCGGGAATATGAGCCGTGCCAATCGACGTGGGGAAAATTTCACAGCTGCTGGTGGTGATAAATGAGAAACGGTGGCCCTACTTCTAATCAATACATGTAAATGCTACTCATTACAGCCTTTATACACACTTCTCAATTAGCCTTTCCTCCCACTGGTAACAGGGAATGTCATGCTTTCTGGACTGTGAAAGTGGTTCAGTACTGGGTTCACCTGCATCCGGGAGCCACAGCGACAAGCCTCGCAGCACGCCGGGCAGCAGGTGGGAGCGCTCAAGGTCCCCATTCCTCCCAAAAGCACGGAAGCCAAATCCGAAATCCCACGTGAGCCTTTTTAATTAAACTGTCTCTTTGAAGGCACCACTTGCTCATTTTGGGTGACAAGCCCTACTTAGCATCCCAAAGCTCAGAACTGTTTTAGGATGAGGTCCAGAGAAGATCGTTTTTTAAGCAAATTACTTTCTTCCTTTTAGGGAAAAAATGTGGGTTTTTTTGTTTTTGTTTTTGTTTTAGTTTTTTGGTGGGGGATGGGGAGGGTGTTATTCTTCTGAGTAATAAAATTCATTGGGATCCAGTGTCTTTTCCACATATAATCACAAAACTTCTTTCTAAAAACCTGAAAGATCCCCTAATTTGTTGTGTGTCGTTTCATTTTACTTTTGTGTAGGGAGCTGAGGGAACACTCTGAATCAGGAAATTCTGAGACATAGTCGCTTAACTCGGCAGGCTGGTTGTACCGATATAGCTTCTCTCTAGTGGATTTTTGACAACTATGATGCGGTTGCATACACTGTCCACAAAGTCAGATATGACGACCTCTGTTTGTCTAAATCAGGAATCCTGTTTTTAAAGAGTAAAATTCTTAAGGACAATTGCAGGTCTCCTAATCTATAGGTAGGTGGCATTTCCCTACCTTCCAAAAGTTACTTTAATTTGATTACCTCTGTTGATTTTATTTTGTCTTATAAGAAATAGCATTTTTCCCAGTTAATAAAGAAGATACACACGTGCCTTTTTTTAGTTCTTTTAATGATATTTTACTTGAGTCTGTGCTGTAAAAATATTTTTGTAAAAAAAAATAATTATAATTATGCTAAAGTTTGAACTGTTACCTGATTTGGGGGGGGGGAAGCCTTCAAATTGTGTGAAAAATAATGAGTAAGGAGTTTGATGACCTTTCTGTCTATCTATCTATCTATCTGTCCATCTATCATGGCTGTATTACCGGGTTGAAGATGATATTATGATACTACAATTCAAGTTTAAATGCTAAGGACTGTCCCTTACTTAACAGTCAAATTTCAGTGAAGATGCAGGGAGGGGAAGCAGATGTAATTTTGAAGACTGTCCTAAAGGATATTTTATATTTAAACCAATTCAGGTCAAATTTCCCCTCACTGGTATTTATAGAGCAGCCATTGTAGGCTAAGTGCCCTTCTAGACACTAAAAATGTTTTGGTAAATGCGACAGGCCCAGTTTCTGCTCTCGTGGAACTGGGGATTCTAACAAACTTCTTTGGTGTTACTAAATCTTGGGATTTCCAAGGAGAAAGCTATTCTTCAAAGAAAGCACAGATACGATGGCCAGGCACAACCTTAAAAACAATTTTTCAGACCACACTAAGAAATGGCCAATTACCGAGATAAAGAGCATCCCCTTTGAATCCATCGGCGGCCTTTTATTCAGTCTGAACTCCTGAGGGGGTATTCATGTCTTTTCAGATATGTTTATTTTCACCATGATATTCCAGAAGCAATATCCACTCGTATTCTGATCTTGGATTTCATCCTAACTGTATTTAGAGAGCCTTTTACTAAATAAGGATGCCGGCAAGAGATTTGTTCTTAGAGTCCAATATACTCCCACAGAATTTCAGTTCAATTCTTTTTCGGAGGGAAATGTAGTTTCCTCACTCTGCAGAAAACTTAAAGCAGAGAGCAGGAATAACTTATGATTCTAATAGGAGATAAGGCTGGGCTGCCTGAGAACACATGGCAATCAGAGATCCAAGTAACTGGAAACCCTTTGGTTTTCTTTCTTGTTTCCTAGCAATACACATGTTGAATAAGAATAAAATACCACCAGTTTCACCCTGTGCGCATTCAGCACTGATGATAATCGGAATTTTGTGTGAAGACTGACAGAAGACTAGAGTTCTGCATTTATGCACCCACAAGTCTGAGTAAGAAGTCTCTGTGTGCAAATATTCCCCATTAATAACCAGCAAATTAAGAGACACATCTAACGTAACCCATTTTTTAGGTAATAATCTGCACATTCCAATTTTTGCTGGTGTTCAGATGAGCTGCCTGATCTCTGCATCAGCACGAACATGCAAGGTTTGTCTGGGACGCAGCTCCTCTCTATTTGAGATGGATATCTCACCATTAGTTGCATAGTTGATAATGGCATTGTTTGAGTAGAATGCAGGAATGTCATTTTGCCTCCTATTGAATTTAACCTTGGAGAGATGAAATGTTTCAAAGGGAAATGGACCAATACAAAGAAATAAACATATACATGCATGTATATCGAAATGATACTGGCTTCTCTACCCAGAATCCCTAAACTGTCTATTTTCAAAGAGAATCTAGATAGTCTTGTCATTTCTTGACTCAAAACTCAAATAGTGGCCCATGGGACCATTTGAGGCAGGGCCTTCCTGGCTCAGGGCCTTTGCAGCTGTTTCCTGCAACAATTTCTTTCTAGATAGCCACAGGACTCAATGTCTCCCTTTTTCTAGGCTTCTGTTCAAATGTCCCCTTATCAGACACCTGTGTAGTCCCCTGAAACCTAGCATGGTACCCCATCACACTCTAATTCTCTCCCTGTTTTATTCTTTTTTATAACCCTTGTCTCCAAAATATTCATTGGTCTCTCTTCCTCTATCCCCCACTGGAATGTCAACTCCCTGGCAGAAAAGACCTTGTTTGTCCCTTCCACTTCTACACACTGTCCCCATTCCATCCATGTTACATGTCTTGCATGTATCATAAAAGTTCATGGTTGGTATATGATGGGCCCCGGATACTGGCTGAATGAATAAAACTGATCCAATATTTCCAGCCTAAGCTGAGATGCAATCAAGATCCCTGCTATGGTCTGAATGTTATTGCCCCTGCCCCCCCCCCATTCCCTCCCCCAACACTCCTCCCACCCCAGGCACAGAATTCTAGTTTTGGAATCCTAATGGCCAATGTGATGGTATTAGGAGGTAAGAAATCTGGGAGGTGCTTAGGTCATGCGGGTGGAGGGCTCTTATTTAACAAGAGACTCCACAGAAATCCCGAGCCCCTTCCTCTATCTAAGGCAGAGTGAGACCTCTCCAGCCCATGACCCAAAAGAAGAGTTTTATCAGAATCCACCATGCCAGCGCCCTGATCTCGGACTTCCGAGAACCATGAGAAACAAATTTCTGTTTTTTTGGTTTAAGGCTCCCAATCTGTAGTGTTTTGTTATAGCAGCCTGAACAGCCTGAGACAATCCCCTCTTCATTATTTTTAACATGGCCACACTTGAGCTCCTTCCAAGTCACTCTGTCTGTCTAAAGCTATTACAGCAGCCATAAGCCCCGTGTAGCTACTGAGGCACTTCAAATGTGGCAGGAACAAGTGAAATGCACTATACATGAAAACAACATACTCTATTTAAAAGACAAAATACAAAAAGGAATAATGTAAACCATCTCAATAATTTTTAGCTCATACATACATTTAGTGTGCATTAGCTCAAACAGAATAGGTTACTGAAACTGACTTCACCTGTTCCTTTTTACTTATTAAGTGTGGTTACTAGAAAATCTAAAATGACCTGTGAGGCTCACATTTAATTTCTACTGGGCTGTGCCAGTAAAGCATATCCAAAGCATATTTTACCTATGTGTTAGGTCCTTCATCCATTCTTTTAGCCCACGGATCTATACTCGATACTCAGTACCAGTAAGCCCCTTGCAGATAAGTAGATCCTGGCATAGGCTGGAACATCTCTGTGGATCCCTGTGCACATTCTAGGAAATGATGCACACAAGTGGTTTCAGCTTTCTCACGAGCAACCTTAGAGAGTGTTAGCTTCCAGGAACTCGATTACCAAAAAACTGAGAATCTCAGTGGTTGGCTGAGGCCTGCTTAGGAAAAGCTCAGGCTAGATTTGATCATTTCCATTTCTAAATAAAGGCTGAATGTGGCAGAAACCCATGAACCATGGCACAGTTCATGAAGCCATTGCTAGAAGAAAAAGAAATGCACCCCACATGCTTAATGGGCATGGACTAACTAGATCTTCTGTTCAATGACTGAGCACTCCTGGACCACTGTGACGGTCACCAGTAGTCATCACAGAGAATCGAGGAGCCCTGGTCCCATTTCCAGATCCACATACTCAATCTGCCTTCCTTTCTCACGACTGGACCTTCCTCAGAAGTGTTCCTGACCTCTCAGTGGGGGATTTCAACCAAACAGAAGTTTTTCAGCTTATGAATCCCGAGGCACCCAGGCCTGGTCTCCACATACCTCTTCTTTTTCCCAACCCCTCTGGATTGCATGCATGCCCACATTATTTTATACCTTAAACCTTAGCCATGGCCGAATTCTGTTCTCATGGCGGCCAGGGTTGGTGTGTCCTTGCTGTCTGGTGTAAGAGCTGATAATGAGCCAGACTGGAATGGAAACTGTCACTTTGCATCGCATCAGAGCAACCTGAACAATGTAAAGAAATTAAAAGCTCCCAGTGGCAATGGATCCCATTTCAGTCATTAGCTGCGTGGGAAGCACAGGCACCATTCAGGAGACCGGACCCAGTGGGAGTCTTTGGTCCTCAAGGGAATTTGCCACTAATGTTGCTTTATGCCCCACTTCTTTTACTGCACACAAAGTACAAATGAATTGTTATTCCTTGTTTTTATTATTATTTGGGTCCAGCTCCTGTGGATGGGGGGAGGAAAACAAAAACAAGGAAAGCAAAAAAGACCTAATTCTTTAAACTAGCAATCAAGGTAACACAACAAATTTTTTTTTTTTTTTTTACAAATGGAAACGCAAAAGTGTATTTGTGTGTTTACGTGACAGCTCTTATAATGAATATAAAAATGTGACTTCTTTCTACTTTTTCTCTCTCTCCCTCCTCCCCCTCCTTTCTTTCTTGTGGGTTGTTTGGTGGGGGTTTTTGAAGCTGGCCTGGTGAAAATGAATGAGACAAGCAAACCCACGACTGACTCTTATTTCAGGCTCAGAAATATGAAAAAAATGTAATATATTTTTTAACAGAAAATCTCAGAATATATGCTTCAATCTTGGAGTTTCAAAAAAGGCAGTGAATCAGGCAGAAGGACAGAAGGTTACAGATTAGTACTGGTCATTGCTCAAAGAGTACGGGTTATAAATAATAAAAGAGGAAAGGGTGAAGGACACTCAAATAGAACTGGGGACCCACAATGAAATAATCAAAGCAGAGAATCTAATTTCAGCTTTAAAAATACCATCTAACATTGAACTCCAACTGTATGGGAATCTTTCTGTGAGAGCTGGGCTATGGATACAAAAATACCTGCCTCCCCTACACACGGTCCTCAGGTTTCAAGGTAAGTACTGGACTAGTATATGATTTCAAGTCTAACAGCATGGTCTTTTTTTTCATTTGTCAAGTGAGTAATAATATTTTCCATGGGAGTTTAAGTGCAAATAAAAAGAAAGGAAAAATAAAGAGCATCGTGACAAGCATTTTCAAGTAAAGGTTCCAGATCTATAATTTTATAGATTATATAAATTATATAATAGATAAACATTTTGGCAGACATTTAACATAAGGGGCCTGACACACGCTTGGTTGGTCTTGGGAACTGTATCAATGTATCTATGAGCAATATCGATTTTGCCTTCCTCCATACATAAACATCCATGTAAGGAAAATATAAAGCTCATCATCCCAACCAAAATGTAGGTAACCTCAACTTCTGAAAATACATGCAGCTTTACAGTGATAGGAAAACCTAGTAGAGAAGCCTCCATCACTATTCAGTCACTCTGAGCCTCATGATTTGTGTCCACTGAATGTCTGTGGTGGTTTTGCTACCAGACCCAGCCTTGTAATTTACTTTTAATCTGCTTCTACCTTACTGGGGTACAAGAGGACACTAAGGAATTACATTCTCCAGGATGTTTCAGAAGCCACTGTTGTTGTCACCAGAATGATGACAGCTATGATGATGACAATGGCTGTCTCATGCTGTCTCTTAAGGGAAAGCTTCTCTTATTTATTTCAAAATATAAGGGGCTGTTTCATGGAAGGGATAGTTGGAGATCACCAAATGCTACACTTGCAACTTCATTTCTGAAAATAATAAAAGGAAACTGAGATGGGGAAAGGGAAACTGAGTCTCTTCAACTGTTAGTGTGCAGGTCAGAAGGTCCCACAGGAGGCAGTGGATTTTTTTTTTTTTTTTAAGATTTATTTATTTTTTCAGAGAGAGACAGAGAGTGCACCAGTAGGGGGAGCCAGAGAGGGACAGGGAGAAGCTGACTCCTCACAGAGCAGGGAGCGGTTTGTGGGCCTCGATCCCAGAACCCTGGGATCATTACCCAAGCCGAAGGTGGGCCCTTAACCAACCAAGCCACCCAGGCGCCCCTGGTCTTTTGAGTGGAAATCTGGTTGCCTCACAGCATGTGCTCCTTCTACTAGGTAAGGAGAAACAGAATTTCCATATCAGTGGAGATTTAGTAGCAAACTGAATTTTATAGCAAACTAACCATGAATTGAAGTGTTCTTTTCCACTGACCTTATTTCCCAAAGGGTTCAGATAAAACCTTCCATAGATGTGAATGCATTCATCTGCACATATCTGCGTAAGTCAGGAAAAGTCCACTCTACAGATGGGAAAATGAAGGCAGCACAAGGTCATGTAGGGACTGAAGAACATTTTTCATTTCTTAGTCATGTAGCCTCATGTGGGTACCCATGTATGCAGTTTAATCTACATCCTATACAGGCATACACACACTTAATAGTAATTTACAGATTTCAAAACTAGTTATTTGATTTTTTTCTCCTGATAAATGTGAAGTTGTCAAAATGTCGGTATATAAGCTGTAATTTAAAAAAGAATAAAAAAATAAAATAAAGGCCAGGTCAAGGAAAACTGAAACTTCCTCTCTGAAATTGAGGAATCATTGCTAGGAGCAGACACAATCAAATAGATGCCTTAAAAGTACCCAAGACATCTTGAAAATGAGCAAGAGATAATAGAAATGTTATTGTCTTTTAAATCCTGGCCAGACCAAAGGGACAACAAGAGAAAGTGCCATAAAAAGTTTGAAAAGTCCCCAATTCCCAAGCAACTGATTCTCTATTATTGGAGATAATCGTGTTTTAACTTGAAGGAACTACATGTTAGGGGTGGGTGTGTTATTCAGGCCCAAAGCAGAGAAAACAGATTTTTTTTCACACAAATATCTAATCAAACAAAGCTCTATTTCCTACCAACTTTCAGAACATGTGATTTCATGATTATTAACTTAGATTTGCATTTGGAATTTTCCTATTTCCACTGACAGAGGAACCGATCTGCCGGTTGTCCTTGGGGGATGAGCTGTGTGTGTATCTGTGTTGAGAAATCACACAAAAGTCACACTACACAGGACACAACGGCTTCTGTCGCCTAGATACCTCATTTGCATAATTTTAGCACTTTTTAAGGACCTACTATTTTTATTTGCATCCTTCATGCTCTTTTTTAAAAGACATTTTGATGGCTCATTCCACATGAGGCCTCTTCATTTCACACAGTGGTCTCTGAACATGCCCATTCAACTGAAGGGGAAACTGAGTCCTTTAGCAGTTAGCATGTGTTCTTTCCACTAGGTCATGCTGCTTCTTGGGCTTCACCCAAATTCCAGTCCATGTGAGTTGTTTGAATTTTATAAATTAGTCACATTCTGAACATACAAGGGACATTCATGACTTGCAGGTAGGTTGCAATACAACTTTCAGGAAGTGTAGGATCCTCTGGAAAAAATATGTAACTATTTACACATTTCATAAAACAGATATTCGCCCAAAGGCTCAAATGATAGGCTTAAGATTGCCTTAAAAATTAGGTATGAACATGGGGATGGAATCAGAACAATCTTACCCTTGATAACCTGGTGATCAATCGTTCATCTGCATACAGCATCATCTTAACTAAGTTAATGGACACAAATCTTTCCTCCTGGATGGACATACAAAATTACTAACAATGATACACTGGGCAGAGGCATAAATTATTTTTTCAAAAGCGTAAACTAAATAAGAAAACAGCAATAGATTATGTGCCTGTTCTAGGGTAATGGATGAGGGAGAATGATGAGAAGCCCATGTTTTTTTTTTTTTTTTTTAAAGATTTTATTTATTTATTTGTCAGAGAGAGAGCGAGCAAGAGCGAGCACAGGCAGACAGAGTGGCAGGCAGAGTCAGACTCCCTGCGGAGCAAGGAGCCCGATGTGGGACTCGATCCCAGGACACTGGGATCATGACCTGAGCCGAAGGCAGCTGCTCAACCAACTGAGCCACCCAGGCATCCCGAGAAGCCCATGTTTTGACCAATCTTTTCTACCTACTTGGGAAAAATAAATTTCCAGTTTTAACTACGTTCCTTCACAAAGAGTTCTGGTAAGACAAAAATCTGGGTGGGAGGAAACATTTGATAATGAAAACCAGCATCTACTGCTCTGAACTGGGAAAAACACTGTAACAGGGATTATTACATTTAATCCTGGAAAGCATCATGTGAGAACTATACGAACATTCCCACTTGCCAGGCGAGGAAAGGGAGGTTCACAAAGGGTAAATAACTTGCCCAAGTTATTAATATTAATAATAATAATATTATTCTTATTAATGGGAAAGAGATCTCATTGAAACAAAAGTTTTACAACAATAACTTCCATTTTTTTCATTATGGGTCATGATGAAAACAAACAAAACACATTAAAGTCACCACACTCTACAGTACTATCCTCAGGACTTACTTATATTAAAACTGAAGGTTTGTACTTTTTGACCATCTTCACCCACATTGCTTAGAACACTTTCATGGGATTGAGAAAAATAACTGAGTAGCCTAGCAGAATCTTGCAAGTTGATTGGAAAGTCTGTCAGGTGCCCCAGATTTCTCTGATTTATGTTATTCCTTTTTTTTTTTCTTTTTTAAGATTTTATTTACTGATTGATTTTACAGAGAGAGAGAGAATGCACACGAGCTGGGATCCCGATGTGGGGCTTGAACCCAGGACTTTGGATCGATCAATTCATCTATCTATCTATCTATCTAATCTCCCCCTTCCACCCAATATAGAGTTCACCTTGGGTATGCCTGATTCGCTCATTCAATTAAGCCTCTGCCTTCAGCTCAGGTCATGATCCTGGAGTCCCAGGATTGAGCCCCAATTGGGCTCCCTGAGGCAGGGAGTCTGCTTCTCCTTCTGTCCCTCATCCCACTTGTGCTCTCTCTTTCTTGCTCTCTCTCTCTCAAGTAAATAAAATCTTTAAAAAAAAAAAATCACCTTGTTGAGTCAATAAATTAGAAAATTTGGGTTTTCCCTTCAGCTATTTTCTATTATAGAGTAGCTATGAAAAAACAATGTATTCCATTGCTCAACAGGTTGACATAATCATCAGAAATATATTACATATGATATTATGTTGCTTTTTATTCACAGTATGAATTTTCATAAAAGAGAGAGGTAACCGTCCATTGCCTTCATTGGTATCTTATTCTAATGTTATAAGCAACTGTTGAAGTATATAGGGCCTATTATCAGATACATGAAGTTTAATATGGTACTGAATTTGTTTGATATTGTCTTACCCATGAAATGAAGGGTTTTTCGGTCAGTAAATGTCTGGTAGTGCTTGCAGAGAAGAGCTGGTTTACAACTTCTTCCTACCCCACCTCCACGTGGCCTGGATTTTATTTCATGCCATGTCAAGTCAGGGCATCAAACTGAGGCCTGCCGCTCCCCTGCATGGGGAACCTTAATTTGTCATAGACACCTTCCTCTTTTGTGAATCACAAGCCCTTGGTTTCAACACATTGCCCTGCATCTGAACCATTCATGACAAATATTCTTTAAAAAAAAAAAAAAAGATTTTATTCATTCATTTGACAGAGAGAGGAAAAGAGAGAGAAAGAAAGAGAGCACAAGTAGGGGGAGGGGCAGAGGGAGAGGGAGAAACAGGCTCCCGGTTGAGAAGGGAGCCCAACCTGTGGGGCTCAATAATAAAATAAAAATAATATCTGAAAAAATCAGTTTTCGATGCCTACATTATTATTATGCATTTATATTTCACAATTGAGACTCTTAGTGTGCAGTTATTATATTTATTTCTTAAAACTTTTTCAGTAATTAATCATTGCTTTGTCTATTGATTTAATAATTCTCTACCAGTAAATCGTTGTTTCTTCTCTTTAGTGAAATGTCTTCAGCACTGTCGAATACAGCAGGCATCTAATGGTGCCTAGAGACACTCCTGGGCACTCCAGCTCTTTCCTCTTCCAAAGAGGACCTCCTGTTCTGCAGACCCTGCATTATCATCCTCCTGGGAATTCTCTCCACCCATCTCCCAGGTCACAACCTCTTTAGGACTCTCGGGTCTTCTTTCTCGGTTTATCTTCTCATTTTGGTGGAGCACATCCTCTGATAGCTTCCCAAGAAGCAGCATATGAAAAATACATTTTCTGAAAGTTGAGCATGAGTGTTTGAAAATTATAGCCTGCTCCCATAATTGACTGTGCTTCGGACCCTAACCATTGCTCTGTTGTTCTCTCACTGGCGGAGTTACTATTGAGAAATCTGCCACCATCTCAATTCCAAGTATGTGTCTTGTTATTTCTGAAAATGTGTAGAACCTTCTAAAATGTCATGATATGTGATATGTTGTCATTCATTGTATGCAGGGTACTTGGTAGACCTTCTTGATCTGGAAGCACCTGTCCTTCATGTATATATGGGGAATGTTCTCATGTCATTTTGTTGTTAAATTTCTCTCATTCTTCTGCTCCTCCTGTTAACCAGACAGTGAATTTCCTGGTTCTATTGGTTAATTTTCTCTTCAGTCTCTTCTCTCCTATGCTCAATCTCTGTATGTTATGAAAACAACTGGTAGATTTCAATTAGGCATTTCAAACCTTCTGTTGAATTTTCTATTTCTACTATCATCTTTTAATTCCAAGAGCTCTTTCTTGATATCTGAACATCCTTTTCTGTAGCATCCTTTTCTTGTTTCATCATTGTAATGTCTCAAGTTGCTGAGGAGGTTGTTCTTTTCTCCAAATTTTATTTTGTTGTTAACCATTTTTATTTTCAGAGTTCCTTCTTCAAAACCTGTTTCTTTATTATCTTTATTATCTGTCCTTCCTATTTAAAGTTTTCCTCAATAGTAGCAGTTGTTTAAAAGTAGGGTAATAAAATGCTGATTGGTCTATGCATAGGTGAGTTTTATCGACTTATGATTGTTAGACTGAGAACCCATTATTTTTCAGAAAACAACCAACATCAAGCCTGTGGGGCTTTTCTGCTGGACCATACCATTTCTCCCAAGAAGATTCCTCTAATCGTCTGCTAAGAGGGTATATAGCAGTGTTGGTATAAGGGCATAAGACCAACTACTGGCATTGTAGAAAGTGAGCAGGGAAAAGGAATCAAGGGTCTGACGTCCTTATGTCCAACTTTTCATTCATCACCTTTGTTTTCAGTCCTGTGTGTTTCCTCCTCGCTGGTCTGGTTGTTCCTGGGATTGAAATCTCTCAGTTTCATTTTCCCTAAAGAGTAAGACTCCCAACTCTGCTGGATGGCAAAGAATCTCTAACCTTCTAAGGGGGAAGCAGGAAAGGTCTTGAAGCTCTAACTGCCCTTTATGGGACTTGCAGCCAATTGTCCTGCTGGCAGCTATACCCCAACACAACCTGTGGGGAAGTCCTAGGCATCCCCGTGTCCACAGAGCACAGGAGCTCCGGTGTGAGGATTGGCTCCCCTCTTGCTGGCTTTTCTTCCTGCTGGCTGGAAAGGCTCGCCTTTCTCTCCTCAGTTACTCAGCCATTTCCCTTCTGAAAGCTCACGGACATGTCCCATTCAGGCTCATCTCCTTCTGGTTCCACATCAAACTTACAGTTGTACAACTTCTAAAATTCTTTTTTGGGATGTTCATCATGTTTCAGTACAAGTGGAGAGAAATACATGGGTTCAGTCTCCCATGTTTAACTAAAAGTCTACTGTAGTATTTTTGGTTTTGTTTACTTGTTTGTTTGGTCTAGCCCCTGATGGGGTCAGTGTGGGACTTTGTTTCCCAGCAAGGTAATTTAGTAATTCAAGTGTGTCTGTCTTTGTGGAGCATTTGTGTTTATCTCTCTGCTTCTTATACCCCTACACCCAAACTGTCAGCAACCACACAGAGTTATCATCGTAACGATTTATGATACAACAATTCAACTTACAATACAACTAATTCACTTGCTATTAAGTAATTTTCTGGGGGTGCCTGGGTGTCTCGGTCAGTTAAACATCTCCCTTCAGCTCAGGTGGTGATCTCAGGACCCTGGAATCGAGTCCCGCATTAGGCTCCCTGCTCAGCGGGTGGCCTGCTTCTCCCTCTCCCTCTGCTCCTCCCTGTGCTTGTGCTTCAAATAAATAAATAAAATCTTTTTCTTTAAAGTAATTTTCTGGGTACACGCTACAGAATTCTCTTGAAACATGCCTATCTTTCAAAGTACAAAAAATTGATATTCAACTGAATACACGACCTCCTGGCTATAATTCACCTGAAAAAGGAGATTTCTCAGGCTCAATATGCAAAAAAGAAGGTACCCACTACGGAACGGTGTTTCAGAGAATTCAGGATAGGATTCTAATCCACTCTAAACTCCCACAATTGCAGTCTGACTTGCTGCCTAAAATTCTACTTTTAGTTAAAATTTTTTCCCCCCAAGACTTTCCCCTCCTTGATGTGCAAGTACTCTTGGGAGGTGTTAACACACAGAAGTCTTGGTATAAATAAGAAAATAAGAAGTTTTTTTTTTTTTTTATGGAGATTTTCAAGGACCTGATGTTGGAAGGAAATGAGAAAGATGTTCTAGAAAAAAGAAGGGCCTGGGGTGGTTGGTGAGGGGAAGGTACCACATGTCTGGGTTATGCAGATCGGTAGTGTAGTGGCTAAGAGGAGGGCTCTGGGGGCCAGACAGACATGAGTTCAAATCCCACTTCTGTCATTATTGGCTGTGTATGTTAAACAGTTAGCCTGTGTCTGTGTTTTCTCATTTGCAAAACAGAGACAATACCTATTTCAAAGAGTCTCTAAGAATGAATGGGGTTGTATATGTCAAGGGCTTAGCAAAGTGCCTGGCACCTGTAAATCCTTGATAACAAGTAACCAACAAGCACGTGGTGACCATGATATCATGACCGAGCTGCCTCCGAGTGGTTTAGCGCCCAAAGATGCCCACATGGAGGTGTAGTTCTGCTGGGTCGATTTGCCCCAATTCACTGTAAGGCCGTGAACGGCTTACTTAGTCTCAGAAGGATCTCCTACTTTCTGCGAACGAGAATAAGTGCTCAAGTTTGAATTTGGTGCATAATCCAATAAATTCTTCCATAATCCAGGGAAGAAGAGCCACTGCCAGGGTTAGATACCTACATTATACAAAGAGAAAAATGTTTTTTGTTTTTCAGATTTTTTTATTTATTGGAGGGAGGGAGAGAACATGAGCTGGGAAGAGAGGGAGAAGCAGGCTCTCTCGCTGAGCAGGGGCCTGCTGCGGGGCTCGATTCCAGGACCCCAGCATCATGACCTGAGCTGCAGGCAGATGCTTAACCGACTGAGCCACCAGGAGCCCCAAAGGTGTCTTTTTTCAAAAAGAGATCTTACGGGGTGCCTTGGTGGCGGCGCGATCAGGGGCTCATGATCCCACACTCCTTGTCTGTGACGTGAAGAGTGGGGCAATCATTGCAAAGGTTTGACTTCCATGCCTGCGTGGTACTTGGGGTGTCTCTCTTCTCTTCCACAACTGGGAACATAAACTACTAATTATATGTCTTTTAGCTGCTATATGTATTTTTGCTACCTAATGTCACTAAAACATATACCTGTATGAAAGGAATACAAGCAGATAACACAAACCCATCGCTACACACGTATCTACCTACCTCCCTATCAACATATGTGCTCACACGTGTATGTGCGCGATTACTTGGTTATACATCTTCTATAAAATTTAAAATTCCTCGTCAGCAGAGCTACATTGGTAATTTCTCCAACTGACAGCAAGCCTGGTGTTTCCAGCACAAATATTTATTATTACGATTAAGCACTTAAAGACAATAATCTTCCTTTGGTGTAAGGGTTAACAACTTTTTTTTTATGGTAGAAAAATCATAATTCGGTACCTTGCCAGCAACAATTTTTTAAATAAAATTCCTGGCCTTTAATACCATCAAAAATCAATTCCATCTCTTTCTTTCTTCCTTTCTTTCTTTCTTTTTTTTTTTTTCCAGAAAAATCACCTTTTCATTAAGTCCAGGTGATGATTTCCATGTGAATGATATTGTTTATCTGCACTTTCCCCACATTTGACCTTATTTCTTCTAAGAAATATGGAATATTGCTTTGGGCCTTTGAAAGGCAGGGGGCTGGAGGAAGTTTCTATTAGAATAATCTCCACCTAAAGAGGTTTTAAGACTCACCTATCCATTGACCCATGAAGGGTAAATGCTAAATTCCTACAGTCAAATATTCATTCTAACCCTTCAGAATAGATGAATGAGTTTGCCTCTTATTTAAATTACTCTAAGATGGATAAGATTTTTCCTGTCAGATGAAAGGTGATAATCATGACCAGCACCACCACTATCACTTGGTTGTTAACAATGACAAAAGTGACAAAGAAATTTGGCTTCTCCCAGTGACTTCCTTTGTAATGTTTATTTGTGTGTGTGTGTGTGTGTGTGTGTGTGAGATCTCGGCACTTTTCTGTGGACTCCCGTGTCCATATTCAATCTACGTTTACCTAGATCCTCATGTATTAGCGCCTTCTTTGTTGAACCCTGTTGTCTAGTTTCCTGGTGGGCCCCAAATTAGCATTCGATTAAGTGTTTCTTAAGAGCTATAACCTGCTGACCCTTGCGTATCTCAAGTGTGCTCTGGACCTGGCATTCTCCTCGAATTTCCTTCCTCATAATGGGTGCTCCATTCTCCATGCTTGCTCACCTTCGGTCAGCCTGTGACCCTCAGAGATGCGCCATGTTGGAAACAAACCTGCTCTGGTGAATTTCCCTTGTAAGCGTGGTTCTCAGAGGACTTTGATCTAGGGTCGATTTCATTGAAATGAGGCACTTTTCCCAGCTTACAGAAAGAAGAGATGAGCTATTTCAGAGGCTCAATTTCTCAACAGCCAATTTGCAATGAGAAGAAACACATCTAGGGCAGGAGATGCCGTGATATCACACCCAGGGATCCTTCAAATTTCTTCCTCATTTGTGAGTCGACTGGGTTGGTTGCCACATCTTCAGGACCCCTGATTTCACCCTGGCCCATTTCAGCCCTTGTTTCCTCTGTTTTACCTCCTTGTATGTTTTCTTCCCTTCCTATTCGGACTTGAAGAGAAGCAGAGGTATGTTTTTCCCTTAGTGAGCTACCTCAAGCAGTAGCAGACCAGCAGCAGCAATGAACCTCTATGACTTCACCACTTGCCCCAGGAAAAGATGGTTTGGTCATGTGGTATTAAAACTCTAGTAAATTCTACCCATTCATTACACTTAGAGTGTTTCTCTCTTCTATCTCTGATGCTTAAAAAATTAAATTAAATGGGGCACCTTCGTGGCTCAGTTGGGTAAGCGTCTGCCTTCAGCTTAGGTCAGGATCCCAGGGACCTGGGACTGAACCCCAAATCAGGCTCCTTGCTCAGCAGGGAACCTGCTTCTCCCTCTCTCTCTGTCCCTCCCCCAGCTTATGCTCTGCTCTGTCCTGCTCACTCTCTCTCTCAAATAAATAAATAAAATCTTTTAAAAAATTAAGTTAAAGTCAAATTAAGTCAAAACTAAACTAAGAGCAGTTTCTTCTCCCTAATTTCATTGTTTTACAAACAATGGCGATGTATTTTCATGAAGTGGGCACCAAGGGGCATTTTTCTGATTTTAATATCAAGACAATGATATACTTTAAAAGTTTTGCCCATTTTTTTTAATATCTTGCATTTCTTTGAAATTTATATTGCAAACTGGCTCAAAGATAAAACCAGGATATTCATATGAGTTTTCTTATCCCTGGAAATAGGTGTTTTTTTTTTTTCCTGTAAGAATAAAATTACAACTTAAAAATTGCAACCGCCTTGTAAAATTCAAGAGTAGTTAATTAGAGGGTTAAAAATATAAACATCTAATCCATAATAGCTTAAGATGGCAGTATCTTTTCTCTGGGGAACAGAAACTTTAGAAATCTGATTAGCATTGCTAATCAACACAGATCCTTTCAGTACATAGTTATTATATTGCTACATGCCAAGTCTAATTAATATTCCAAAGTACTAGTCAAGATTCATTTTTGTTCATTTGATCTATGAACTTTTTCAAGTAAACCACTGATTTGGGAGCTATAATTGGCCCCTAGAGGGTATACTGTATTTTAAAAGTAGAAGAAAAAAACCCACCCAATTCTTATGCCTTAAGCAATTCTATGAGGATACTTATTGAAATAGTTGGCCAGTGGCAACTCATTTCAAATAGTAGTTTTCAATGTTTTATCCCTGCCCTGCCCTTTATTCTTTTCATTGGTTATAAAATAACTGTATCCCCCAAAAAAGGGATGGCAAAGTGGGAATTTGTGATCAAGCAGAGTACTAATAGTATAAGCATAGAATACAATGGTATCATCTACTGCTAAGAGATCATAGGGCTTATGTGTTATGTGCTACCTTCAATATTCATAACTATTTTTTGTTATAGAGTGCACTTTGTAGAAGGATTTATTCCAGTGGGATTTTACTTGAGCTCATTCATTTAGAAGTAGTATATGATCATGTATATATTTCAGTTATCATACTTGCAAGACTAATTTCAACTTTTAACTTTCTAAGGCACCATGTTCAGCAAATTTCAGATAAGCACATTCACAAGGACTAGCTCCTGCTCTGTGTTTAATATACAAGTGAGATGTCGAGTCACTCAGAATTACAGAATTGGAAAGGTCCAAGGTCAACTGCATCCCATCTTTAACAACTCTCAACCCCTCCTGAGGACTTCAAACGTGAAGAAATCACTGCCTCATTAGGAAGCACATTTTCATTTAGACAGTTCTAACTACTGGATAATGTTTCTTACATCGGACCAAATCTACCCTCCCCCCAAAAAACACACACATGACTCCATCCGTTGGGCTTTGTTAGGCCCTCTGAAACCACCTAGAATAAACCTAGTCTTTCTCCAACATTTTAATAAAACTTTCCAATATTTACAGCCCTCTCTCCAAGCTCTCTTGAGTGCAGACTGAATGTTTTGTTTCACTGTTCAGTCCTTCTGTGCCATGGCTGTGAATCCTTTGTTTTTTCCAGGGCACTCTCATTTGAACATGCTGCATTTCTGTACTTTATAAACAGAGCAGTGTCTAGAGCTAAATGTTCTCCACTTTTAAGAGAATTGTGTCATTTTAGCTTATATTTATATATATAGCATATATATGCATATATATACCATACATATATTTATATTTATATTTATATATAGGATGTATATTTATATCTGTACCTGCAATCAATGTATGTATATATGCTTATAATATAGCTGTGGAATATAATAGCTAACATCCATGATTTTAATATTTCTTCAAGTCCTTTTTTATCCTTCAATTCCTTATGCAGAGAAACATGAACCCCAAGAACTAAGAGGTGGGCAGAAAGGCTATATTCATCTAAATTTTCTAGATTTTCACTTTAATTTTACTATCCACAGAAATCTAAATCATTCATAAACAGTTTCTTCTTTCAGGAAAACAAAAAATGCATTAGTATTAAAGACAAAATGCTACTATAGAAATTCTTCCTAAAAGTCTTCAGGATATTTCTGGGGTCAAACTTTTCTTAGTAAAACTTTTTAATCTCTTTGTGGATCCCCACAAATCTACAGCTGGTATGTTAAGACTAAGATGCAGAGTGTCCCAGACTTGTTAAAGAACTAGTAATGTCCAAACAATTGTGTGCTGGCAACTGCTTCCCAGCCAGCATTCTGGGAAAAATAAAAATTATGCATATATATAGGTGCCTGCATTTATTATAAACTGTTATAAAGAATGGTAACAGCTTACAAATAATAACAAAATGTACAATATTATTTATTTAAAATTCTGTACTTCTCTAATTCTGTTCTTTTACTGTTTCCTGCAAAATTCACTGTTAAGTTTCTATCACCAACAGCAGTGTTACAAAATTAGACTACAAATAAATGTTTGATTACTATGTGATTCAACAAAAAGCCACTCATGCCATTAACAAATATCCTGACTGAATACTGGATGATAGTTTCATTTATGTTAGCAAAAGGAAAGTGAAATACTGAAGTCTCATGTTGGAAATTCACTCATTCATCAATGATGTAAGCAATCTCCTTGTAGAACTGTACTATATTTTTTGAATACTAGAAGAATATTTGTTTATTTCTTTGTGCTCATCACAATCTAATACCTATCAAGACGGCACTCTTTAAAGTTTAATTTCCATTATTAGCATTTTCTCCATCACTTTCTCAAGTCCAGATAATCAATAACACAATCAATAGAAGTCCTCATTTTTAGCGTTTGCAAATTTCCATGGTATGCTCTCTCCATGGCCAATTTCAAGCTACCAAAGTTATCTCATTGAATGTAGGGTTGGGGAAAGATACACAATATCATTGTATCCTACCATACGAATACAATAAATACATAAGACCATAATTAATAAAATATAGAAAAATATTTTAGGAAATGATGAATTTTGAGCATTTACTATCTTTGTTTTAAAATATAATTTATGTAATTTTAGACATATATAATCTAATTCTTGGTAGTGACTTTGTTTAACAACTGGCTCACAAAATTCCTGAATGTGGGGCACCTGGGTGACTCAGTGGGTTAAAGCCTCTGCCTTCGGCTCAAGTCATGATCTCAGGGTCCTGGGATCGAGCCCCACATCGGGCTCTCTGCTCGGCGAGGAGCCTGCTTTCCCCCTCTCTATCTGCCTCTCTGTCTACTTGTGATCTCTGTCTGTCAAGTAAATAAATAAAATCTTTTTTAAAAAAATTCCTGGGTGGCTCAGTTGGTTAAGCGACTGCCTTCGGCTCAGGTCATGATCCCAGCGTCCTGGGATCGAGTCCCACATCAGGCTCCTTGCTCAGCAGAGAGCCTGCTTCTCCCTCTGCCTCTGCCTGCCATTCTGTCTGCCTGCGCTTGCTCTCACTCCCTCTCTCTCTCTGACAAATAAATAAAATATTTAAAAAAAAAAATTCCTGAATGTTTACAATCATCTCTCACAAGGCAGCATGAGCTGGCTTCAACATGTCACTGGTGACAGACATGGAGAGAGATTCAAGTTTTCAGAATCTACCTTGATTGACTCCTCCCTGAGCTTTAGAATCATTGACTTGAACTGGAACTATTACTCAAAATTTAAATCCAAAGTAACTTCATCAGTAATGCCACTCATATGATTTACATTTCCTACTGTGCAAATAAATGTACCAGAACACCATCCCTAATATTTATTCTGAGTCATTTAAATGTGACATAAATTACTCTATGAAACCAAATAATTCTTGTCAGCAATGCTATAAAAACACTGTAAGCCCATACCCAAGAATTAAAGTTGCTCTTAGAATAATCTAAACTCCCCATCAAACAGATGGAGGGAATATCTCAACTTATGCTCATATTTATCAGGCAGAATTTATTGCTTCCCAAATACCAACTCAGGTTAGATATCAATACCTTGAATTCATACCAACAAACACAATGTGGCAATTTCATACCATTAGTGAACATTAAAATGACAATAATTATATATAGAATTATCTTTACTTCATTCAGAAATTAGTAACCAACAGTAAACTCAAGTAGCCTAATACACAACCAAAGTAATTTCTGTTCATACCTCTATGCTTGAAATTTTCTTCTGGTTTTGATCAGGAAATTCATCTACTAATGCTACAAAGGAGATATACTTTTTGTTGCAAATTATTACTTAGAAAATCTGGAGTACGGGTAACTACACGTATTAATGCATACTTAATACACTTCTCCACATACTCAGCTTGTTGGTTTGATGATTTTATTTTTTAATCCAGAAAAATAACATTGAAACAAACCCAAAAAAAATCTGTAGATAGCTTCTAGAGACCCAAGTCATAAGGTTATTGTGAGAACAAGAAAAAACTAACTGGTAAGAAGTACATTTATTTTATTTCACAGTTTCTCTGAGCAAGTTGAAATCATCTCTGGGAAAGAGCACCCGAGTGTGTGTGCCACAGTTGAGAGTACCTATGCCAAAGGAATGTCATAAAACATCTGGCATGACACAGGTCAGCCCTGAGTCTCCCCTGGGTCAGTGGTCCGAGGATCCACAGGGAGATGTCTAGGTCTGTCTGGATTCTGGGTGGGAGCCATTGCCACAAACTCTCTAGCTGAGCTCTGAGGAAAGGAATAGGTTGGCCCCTGGTGATTTAAACACTGGGTGCACAACAAAATCTCAACCAGCCACCAGGCTAGGACAGAAACAGGGATTATTAAAGAAGAGTAGAAAAGAGAAAGAGAAAGAAAACATTCCAGCTTCCTTAGACCCTCAACTGCATATATACTAGATACACTACATGTCAAGACTGTATCAAGGGCTTTAACTCCAACTATCACAGTAGCAGTGTGATACAGGTACTATGGTATGCCCCACATTACAGGTGAAGGTCATAGATGTTAAGTAACAGTTGAGTACCAAGGCTGGGGACTAGAGCCTTCTTGAGACCAGTTTCAGAATCACAGTTATATTCCACAGTGCAGAAACCAAGTGTCTCTCCAGATTATTACTCTCCTCTTTTCCATCTTGCTCAGTGCCCCAGGAAACTGACCTATATGGGCTACATCAAAACCTCTTTTTTCTCTCTGGTTTCTAGTTGAGTTTTGTCAATGGAAGGAAGGAAGAGAACAAAATTGGGACATTTATTCCCTCATCTCTCTTCCTGTGGGGTCCAAGAATGCCTATATCATCCAACAGAGGTTGTCCTATCCAAATGACACTCCCCTTCTAGGTTTTGGTACCTGCCTAATCCTTTCAAGACAACTTTAAATCGTTTCAAGATAACTTTACCCTTTTAAGTAAAGGGAGAAACCATGGGTCCAGGGATGATGAGGTCAAAGGGTTGAGGGTGATAAGGACACTGTGTTATTAATCTTTGGGAGAGGAGGCTTCCACTATTCCTTATATTTCCCTTCATTCTATCTAAATTTGTGTAAATAGTACCATTAGTGAACTCAGGTTAACTAATTTGAGTGTGCCTTCTCTTTCTTGCCAGGATCCTGACTAAAACAACTACTGTAATATTTTGCCATGTATAGAAATTGCTGGTCTTTAGATAACTAGCTAATTCAAAAGGAAATGTTTTCCTACCATATTCTTGTTTTATGTTTCATTTGTTCTTAGGGAGCAAAGTCTAGAGAAGTTTATAAGTATGGGAAAACTAATACTGGTGTCCTTTTATATAAAAAGCTTACATAAAGCAAAAAGAAAAAAGATGGACTCTCCATTAGAAGAAGCCAAAACAGGAAATTCACAGAGAAATTACCAAAAGCCAAAAATCACAAAAAGACTATTTAAACCTGATTTAGTAATCAAAGAAATGCAAAGGAAAAGAAATCCCATTTCCTACTTAACAAATTATCCAGGATCAAAAATAATTTTTAAAAATTCAGGTTTAGTGAAAGACTCAGAAAATGGTTAGTCTCAAATATAGTTCATGGATGTATAAATTTGCATATCTTTTATGGAGGTCTTCAAAATGTGTATACTTATTAATCTAGTAATTATCCTTAATTAATTAGTTAATTAACCCTAAGAAAATGATTCAGAATATAAACAGAGATTAAATTAAAATTAAAATTAGAAACAATCTAACTGTCCAACTATAGGCGATTAAATAAATAAATGATGATTTGCATGCTATGTTCTTCACAGCATTATTTACTGATATGGAAGCAACCTAAATGTCCATTTCTAGATGAATGGATAAAGAATACGTGATTTATATGCACAATGGACTACTACTCAGCCACAGAAAAGAATAAAATCTTGCCAAATGCAACAATGTGGACATACCTAGAGGGTATTATGCTAAGTGAAATAAATCAGACAAAGACAAACACAGTGTGATTTCATTTATATACGGAATATAAAAAACAAAACAAATGAACAAATGAAACAAACAGAAAGAGACTCACATATAGAAAACAAACCAGTGGTTACCAGAGGGAAAAGGCTTTGGGATTTGGGTGACCTAATGGATCCTGGACTCGATCCCAGGACCCTAATATGATGACCTAAGCACAACACATCACTGAGCCACCCAAGCACACTTTAATTTTAAGTTTTTATTAAAGAAAAACTAATATAGGAGCACCTGGGTGGCTCACTCAATTACCCATCTGCCTTCCATTTAAGACCCGTGTCACTGGGGCACCTGTGTGGCTCAGTGGGTTAAAGCCTCTGCCTTCGGCTCAGGTCATGATCCCAGGGTCCTGGGATCAAGCCCCAAATCAGGCTCTCTGCTCAGCCGGGAGCTTTCTTCCTCCTCTCTCTCTGCCTGCCTCTCTGCCTGCTTGTGATCTCTTTCAAATAAATAAATAAATAATCTTTTTTAAAAAAAAAAAGGACCCATGTCATTGGGCTCCATGCTCAGCAGGGAGTCTGCTTCTCCTTCTCCATTTACCCCTCCTCCTGCTCATGCTCTCTCTCTTGCAAATAAATAAAATGTTTAAAAAAAAAATTTAAATGAAAAAAGCACTATCTTGCTACAAAGCCAATAGATAAATAAATAAATAGACACATCCATATGATAAAATATTTCATAGTCATTTAAGCTATTGCTATAAAAATCATTTATTTTTTATTTGTCTTTAAGATCTGTTTGTTTGAGAGAAAGAGTGCACACAGAGGGAGAGGGAAAAGCAGACTCTTCACTGAGCAGAGAGCTAAATGCAGGGCTCGATTCCAGGACCCTGGGATTATGACCTGAGCCGAAGGCAGATGCTTAACTGACTATAACACCCTGGTGCTGCTAAAAATCTTTGTTTAGAAAAATGTTTACCTCTCACTCTGTCTTTAAAATAAATAAATAAAATCTTAAAAAAAAAAAGTTTAGCTTGTAGACAGATTTGGAAATCTACTTTACTATGAAGTTCTTCTCATTGGTTTTAAAGGAAATCTTTCTGTGAAGGGTTCTGTAGACTGGCATTTCATATTTGTGGCATATGCCCCGACCTAAAGAGGATGGTTACAAGTAACAAACTGGACATTTTTCCCATGGGCTCCCCTTCCCATGTGGGCTCATTTGCTAACAGCATTGCATGTGAAGGCTGGCACCGAGGGAAGTTCCATCCTGGCTTCTCATGTATCTCCTGAGAGATAGAAGGGCTGGAGGGTACTGGTCCAAGAAAACTAAGATTCTGAGCTAGAATTTTTGTCATGGTGAAAAAAACCCTCAGAATTCAGTTTATGACTTTTCAGGTAATAAAAACCCCTCAGTCTGGCCACTATTTGAAAAACTCAGAGCGGCTGAGCAGATTTTAATTTGCTGAATCCATACTTAAAATAGTAACAGGTAACTCCGAGTTTTAGTGGAGCCTTTTGCTCCCTACTTTTCACAACTAGAAAAAAACCTTATATTTCACGTATATACCTGTCTGTGTAAAACACCAAGAACAGGGCACCTGGGTGGCTCAGTCTGTTCAGCGTCTGCCTTTGGCTCAGGCAGTGATCCCAGGGTCCTGGGGATCATCCCACATTGGGCTCCCTGCTTAGCAGGGAACTTGCTTCTCCCTCCCACTCTGCTGCTCCCCCAGCTTGTGCTCTCTCTTTGTCAAATAAATAAATAAAATCTTTAAAAAGAAACAAAAAATAATATACCAAGAACATACATTCTTGCCCCTGATGATCCTTCTTTATAGAAATTCCATACATTAGAAATGTGGAATCAATTAAGAATTCAAGATTTTTAAAGAAAGATTATTTTAGATATAGTCAGAAAAAAATTTTCAAGTACAAAACCCTCAAATGTAGAATTCATTTAATTTCAAAAGATCTTTAGAAAATTGTGGTACAGATGATTTTCTTACAAACAACAATAATTACATGAAATGCCTTCAAACATACCAACTTCCTTTTACCAGCACATCCTTCTTTAGAATGTCTAGTGGTAGACATAAAGGCTCAGAAATGGTTTATTATAACTGAAATTTCTGTCTGTTATTACCAAAGAGAAATGTATTGAACTTAATATGTTAGGTTTGGGAAATCTGTTTTCATTCGCTATAACCAATGGTCTGTCATAAGTGTGGACATAGTGGGCTTTCAGATTCTACCTTCTACCCCTGACACCCTAAGATGAGACTTCCTTTATTTTTCTTGTGTTTATAAAAACCCAGTTTCCAAAACCTAAAATAAACCTCTTCATCTCTAAGAAAAATGAAAGTGATAAGGAGGTAACTTTCAGGAGAACAAGACAAACAAATATCTAAAAGATATTGATATATGCTCACTAAATAGTGTAGAAGCTATCCTTCACTTACCCTTGTCTCAAACAAGGTCTTCTGATTTCCCTAGGAATACCTATTCACTAATAAGGGGACATGCCCCCCTCCAAAAAAAAATGACATTTACTTATTCTAATTTATCAGAAAGAAAAGGAATAGATGTGTAGAAGTAACAGTGCCTTTGTGGCGATTTTGAAAGTTTCCGTGAATTTGTTGACAGTCTCCTCATCAAAAAAGTATAGACTAGTTCCCCTCTTGTTGAATAGGAGGGAGCCTTAATGACTCATGATTCTAATGAATAGAAAGTAGTGGAAGAGATGCTGTTGACTTCCAAGGACAAGGCAGAGAGGTCTAGTTTATAAAAGCCAGATTCTCCTCTTCCTTCTCTCCCTTTGCCCTGGGAACACAGCCACCATATTGAGAGGAAGCCCGGGTCGCATGGAGAATACGTAGGTATTCCAGTCAACAACCCCAGAAAAGATCCCAGCCTACAGTTGACATCGACCGCCAGACATGTGAAGAAACAAGCCTTTGGACAGTTCCAACCCCCAGCCTTTGAACTGCCTCTGCTGACATCAAGTGTAAGAAAAATGCATGGACTCCACCAACTTATCGGCAAAGCAAAGATTTGTGAGCAAAATAACTGTTGTCATTGTTTAAGCCACTAAGTTTTGGGTTGGGTAATAATGCAGCCACAGATAATGTGATCAACCATATGATTGCAATGACAGTATTTTACTTCAAGAAGCAATGACACTTCAGTAGAAGGCATTAGTGCTGGTGGTAGGTGCTCTGGATAGGTCTGAGGCTAGGGAGGAGGAATGGGAAAAACGTTTAGAATTCTAGCCTATGCCCTTTCTTCTCTCAAACTTTCCCAGCTTAGCTAATTCAGAAGGCCCATTTCAGTCTTTGTAATTAACACTCCACCTGGCCCTACCCCTCTTTCTACCAGGATGAATTAGAATTCTTCTCATTCCTTACCTCCTATCAGAAAAATTTATAGCTGAACACAACTCTCTCACTCTGTTTCCTTTGCCCATGGAATGGCTTCTCTGTTCTAACTTGGAGATAATCAATCTTAGAAAAATGTCTTGTCTAAATGTAGCTCTGGAGATCATGAACATACAAGTACAGGTGTTATTCAGTTGCATATAACATGACCCTAGTCTGGCCTACTTAAGCAAAAACAAGAAAGGGGGGGGAGGATTTGTTGTAAGGATGGGTCTGGAGTTGTTCATGGAATCAAAGGAAAAAGCTAAACATCTAGTTCTTCGAAAAGATATTAATCAAGACTTCTAGGAAATCAAGGTGGTAAAAACTATAGGCAGTTTCTAGGATCACTGCCATCTTAGATATACTCCAGCTGTTTTTCAGTCCTTGGATATCTCAGTTCAAGAATTATCTTCCTTGGGCGCGTGGGTGGCTCAGTGGGTTAAGCCGCTGCCTTCGGCTCAGGTCATGATCTCAGGGTCCTGGGATCGAGTTCCACATGGGGCTCTCTGCTCAGCCGGGAGCCTGCTTCCTCCTCTCTCTCTCTCTGCCTGCCTCTCTGCCTACTTGTGATGTCTCTCTGTCAAATAAATAAATAAATAATCTTTAAAAAAAAAAAAAAAAGAATTATCTTCCTAGAAGAAAGCAAACTAATTCTCTACTTTGGGGAACATACAATCTCTTTGTCCAGAAGATGGAACATCTAGGTTGATAGTTCCAGCAAGACTATCTTTCACTGGAAAGGGGTCTTTTGCCAAAGTAATACCCACAAATTGTTCACTCAATGTCCACCACAATACCTGATCTTTCAAACTAAGTCCTGGCCCTCAGTTATTCATTTCTCTAGCATCCAGTGCTTCTCTTGGAAAATACTTCTCACTATGGTAAATTTCCTACCATTTATAAACTCCATGAAAACAGGAACAAAGTCTAGTTCATCAGGACATTCTCAGCCCTCAGAACAATGCTTAGTGCAAAGGTGCTCAATAGATATTTGTTGAATATGTGAACAAACCCTTATTTACTTTGTTTTGTGATTCATTTTTGCTCACACACACACACACATACACACGCGCACACACACATTCTTCCTTTAGCTGAAGAGTAGACTTCTGTGGGTAGAGTCTATTTCCCCTTAATATTCAGTAAGTATTTACCAGGTGTGGGTGATGTCTAGAAACATCCAATTCAGAAGCAGTTCAATTCAAAAAACATTTATCTGGCATTTAATATATGCAAGATCTATTATCTGTCCTCTAGGGGCTTGCTACCCAGCAAGGGAGGCAGACAAATGCACAAGTCATTATAATACTAGGCAAACAGTGGAAATGGCTGCAAAAGAGGTTAAAAAAAATGAGGGAATAGTTGGAAAGCAAGGGAAGGCAAGATTCATCGTAACGTGTGAAATCAAGAAGCTTGGCCAAAACATTTTGACCACAGAAAGGGGAAGGGACAGCAGACTGGGACACACTCAGTAAGTGGATCTAAATAAATTAACCTCTCAATAAGTTCATTATAAGCAGCTTAGAGAACACATCAAGATATTAAATGTTATTTGTCCCTGACCCCTTTCACCTAATTGAAATGAAGTGATGGTAGCTAACAGAGTATGGCTATATAGATTCTATAGATTTTCTCTAACAGAGTGATACCTGAATAGGAAAAAAATCCCTCTCTGAGGGGTCATAAGACCAAGAACCAAAGGGTCCTTCCAAAAGGTAGCATAAAAGTATTGCCATTTTCATGAGGCAAATCGCCTTTAAAAAGGTCTAATACAAGCCCACTTTAGTATTTTTTTTTAATTTTTATTTATTTTTAATTTCTTTTCAGCATTCCAGAACTCATTGTTTATGCACCACACCCAGTGCTCCACTTTTGTATTTAAATGCAGAAGGTAAGCTATGAACTCCTAGGGGTGTCTAAGAATGTTACAATCTTGAAGATTTTTGAGCCACCAGACATAAAAGCAGAGAAATCAGTAAAAAAAAGAAAGAAAAAAGAAAAAGGTCTTAACCTAGAAGAAGCAATTCTTCTCCTAAGCACTGACTTTTAGTCAGGACTTATTAAAAAGGCAACTTAACAACTTCTCCTTCTCCTTTTCCTCATTCTTCTTCTTCTTTTGAAATTTTATTTATTTATTTGACACAGAGAGAGAGAGAGAGAGCACAACCAGGGGGAGGGGCAAAGGGACAAGTCTGATGAGGGACTCGATCCCAGGACCCTGTGATCATGATCTTAGCCAAAGGCAGTCACTTAACCGACTGAGCCACCCAGGTACCCAGCAACTTAACTTTCATACAAATATGAAAAATTGGGCAATTCGGCTGTTGAATGCACTACTTGAAGAAAGTATCTTCTAGGTTGTGGTTAGAAGACACAGATGTGGGAAAGACACATCAGAGCTGGAGGGGAGGCTCAGTATATAAAACCTGTACCCAATCTACAGCACAGTCTGAAGAGGGGAGTTCCCTTCTCTTTGTACAAACCCTTAATAGAGCCAAGCTTCGTGTTAGATTTCCCAACATCATTCTTTCCAGGCTCATTACTACCCAACGGCACAGCCAAGTGGAGACAGGTCTGTATGGTCACCAAAACGAAAGATCACAGAGGGCGATAAAAGCTGGGACCAGTAAGAGACAAAACATCCTATACATATACTCAGTGAAAGAAACTCAGAACTGTCAAATAGACACTTTATATGAAGGGGAGGGTCACTGGCATGAACTTCAAGGAAAATTTGTCTCTTCTACTTAAAATTTTTTTAAAGGTTTTGTTTATTTATTTATTTGAGAGAATGAGAGACAGAAAGAGACAGAGAGAGAGAGCACAAGGGAGAGGAAGAAGCAGGCTCCCTGCTGAGCAAGAAGCTCGATCCCAGGACCCCAGGATCACAACCTGAGCCAAAGGCAGAAACCCAACTGAGTGAGCCACATAGGTGCCTCAGAAGTGCCAATAATTTCTGACAAATGTACAGGGGGCATGGATAAATATGTAATTAAAAATGTGTGGGGTTGTCATGGTAACCACAACAGAACGATGCTCTTCTAGTGATCCTGACTTCTTTGGTGGTGTCTATAAAAGGAAGTAGGTTTTAGCAATATCAACCAAAATCTCTAAATATCCTTAATAAATGTCATAGCACATTGCCCCCTAAATATGGCCTCAAATATCAATTTAACCTACTTAAATTTCACAGCATGTTCAGCTCTTAAAAATGTGGCTTTTTGAAAGACTTTTTGAGGCTGTCATTTTATTTTAGATTTATTCATTAAAAAAGAATGTATAAAGGGTTCATTGTGGAAGATTAGAAAGTCCTAATTAAACACTGGCTATAAAAAAATCCCCAAAGGAATGAAGACACCATGGATTTCTACTTGCAGCTCAATTCCAATACTTAACACATAACCAACGCTTTGAGAAGAGGGCATTACTGTGGAGACAGAAGAGAGCTCCCCACTGGGACAGAGAAGACCCACAGCTAATTTAATCCTCTTTACTTCTGGAGCAGAGATGATTCTCTCTATACCTAGCTCCAGGTATGGCTTTTATGGAGAAAGTTAGATTAGGAAGACAGAACTTAGTGTTTAAAACACCTACCTTGTTTGACCATTAATGTCTGATCCACACTTCCTGTGAGGTCATTTCTCAGACCTGAGAAAGAGAACACTGTTGGTCCAAGAAGTGGGCAAAAGAACCTCACATTTCTGAAATCTCCCCCCCACCCACACACACATCCAAGTACAGGCACCTCACTTGCCTTCCGGTACATAATTTTCAACACCTTGTCATATGTGATCTGACTTCTCACATTACAGAGGAGGAAATGGGCGTACAAGAAATCAAACCCATCTGTGTAGGTCAAGAGCAGTGTTTTGAGCCCTGGTTACAATCCTTCTGGCAAGCCATTCTTCCCCTATCTTCCTGGGAGTTCAATGGAATGTTTCTTTCTCTGAAATGTTGCAGAGTTTACCTTGCTATGGTGAACATCAGAGGATGTTCTGAGAAGATCTCTGAGGCAAATGCTATGCTTGCTTTCAATTTTGGCAACAATGTGGTCCAGGAGGAAAGAAATAAGGGCTTGGCCTGAGATCTGGCAAGTGCCCTTGGAGAGACAATGAACTCGCCTCAGAGGGAAAGCACCGAGAGGCACGCTGCCATCAGGGTAGTGACCTAACCACACGTTAGAGAAGCATTTGCTGTCGCCCACGGACATCTGGTTTCATGTCACTTCTCAGTGCCAAAATTATTTTTAAAATTTCTATGATTTGAAAGAATCACACACTCCAATATTTTAAATTTAGAGAAGAGTAAGATATATAACTGCCCACTTCCATCTTTGCCCATCACACTGCCCACATAGTCCCCAAGATGAAAAAGTGAATTATTGCCTCCTCTAGAACTTGTTTGATATCTACTTGTAAGTCTGAATCCTTTCTTCAACGGACTGTGGAGGAAAGCAGTACCTTATGTCCTAAAGAAGGAAGGGGTGTTATCACCAGGAGAAAAAAGATCCCCAGAACTTTACTTTGGCCCAGAGAGTTCTGGGGGCTGACACTTCCTCAGGGAGGAGTGTGGCTAATTCCGAGGCCTCAGAAATCTCCCTGTTGGTTTTCTGATATCTGCTGCTAAAATTTAATTGAATTCCTTCTAACAACGGCAAGTTGAGTTTCAGCTCTTAAGAAAAGTGTGGGATGGCTGATATTTGTTGAATGCTGGGCTTGACACACGTCACCTCATTTCGACATCAGGCTGCCCCATGAAGGAAGTACCATCAATGGCTGCATACAGGAACGGGGAAGCTGAGGCCGGGACATGCTCCGCACCTCGCCCACCCAGCCAACAAAAAAGCATCCTGCCTCCAAAGCCTGGACCCACTACATTGTATTACACGACAAACAAGAATCTTGGGAGGAGAAAGGAAGTGGGAGAGATGGGGAGGAAAAGATAAATCCAGTTCATTCTCCCTTTGGACAAGACTGAGAAACAATGGCTGAAGAATCCCAATTGTGTTTTAGAGCATAAGCACCAAACCCTGGGATGAAAACATCATGGACGCAGTGTGTCCCGGATCACGTCAAGAAGCCTTTCTTCCTCCTCACTTTTTTGGAGGTAATTGTTTTTCTCAACTGTTTCGGCCTCTGACCAATAAACTACGCAGGTGAAGCTTTCCCGAAGAGGCATGGGAAACGCGGAATGTCAATACGCCATGTGGGTCTTGGGCTAGGGAGCGACCCTGTCTGCCTCCTCAGCATCCAGGGTAGTGGGTGTTCAAGACGGGACAGTTGATTCTTTCCAGTGTATTCTCCCCTGAGGCCACAGAGCACGTCACCGCTCCTACCACAGAACACACAGCTTGTTGAGTGGATGAATTCACTGTTGAATGTGGAACACACACACTGCACGGCATGGAAAAGGCTGATATAACAAACAGAACAAATGATGGGTTTCTACGACGCTGTGAGATACCTACACTGGGCATATGCTCATCTCCTTTGTCTTGATACGTGAAACATTGCACGAGAGCAGGGAAGTTAGTTTCAAAACACTTCGCAGCATAAAAGAGAAATATAAGAAACACAGAGTGTTGAGGAAAATGCCTAGGAAAAGTAATTTTGAAGATTCAATATAGAAATGATCCCAGGATATCATGGTCTTATTTTCATCAGTTGTTTTATTTTGAGACAAAAACTGGCTCTTCTAACTTCTACAGATGCACTCCCTCCACCAAAAAAAAAAAAAAAAAAGAATGTTATCTGATATAGCTCTGTGACTGTCACAGAGCAAAGGAGGAAATGTGATAAATTTTGACAGAGAATAATAATAATAATTTTAAAACTCCTTTATTTATTCTTTAGTGCCCTCCCTGGGAAAGGGCACATATACTAAGAATGGCGTAAAATGACAAATATAATGATGTTGTAATTTCAAAGAGCAGCAAATGTTAAAAATTTGATGACAGCATAAAATAGCCTCATAATTACATTTATATTGAAAATGTCATCCCCTTTTACCTATATATTAAATATATGAAATCAATGTTTCAAATATTTAAAAAATAATCTCACCTATGTATTTCTTTCCTCCGATAGGTACAACTGGGCCGTTTTGTTTTGGTGCTGAATGAAGAATTTCATTAGATAAGCTAATTTTCAAATATTGTTAAACTAAGCCATTCAATTATTTTTACATTCACTTGTTAAATGTTCAAATACGGCCACATTACAAGAACCAATTTGGGCGTTCGGCTGTCTCTTTTTAAATTTTAAGTCATCTTTTTTTCTTCTTCTTCCCAGGCTGCAAAAGTGTATTACCAAATAAACTGACACAACATCTGAGCAACTAACATAAACGTGCAATTTTAATGCCTTCTAATCACACAAATCAATATGAGATTTTTGTGCCTGCTCCTGACCTCCTTCAAATTATCCCCCCATTTTGGTGGAATCAGAACGAGTGTGGGCTATTTGATAAAAAACCCTAAGTGTGTGAAATGAGAGCTCTCGCCTCTTCTGCCAGACTCCCCTTGACAGAAAGATGATAGAAGCATCACATCCTTGGAAGAGTAAATGCAAACTGACAAGAGATGAGCCTTTAGATGTTGAATATAATCTTGAATTGTGCTTGAAGTGTCTTATTATCTTGTCTTTTGATGTCTGAAGGGGCGGCTCATTGTTAGAAAAAGGAAAAGCCGCTGCGCATCTTTGCCATCTTTAAAAATTGTTTGGCCTTTAACAACTGCTTCTCCAACTAATGTCCATTTCTCCTGACAATAAATATGGCAGGTCGTCGGCAAGTGACAAACAATTTACTTTACATGCCACACTTTTATGGGTTTTGAGAGCTCATGTGGAAGCGGATTTTTTAAAAGTCCAGAGAAATTAGCAGTGTTACACACGTTAAGAGGACAGAGGTCGCTGTGCGTACGCTGATGCGACCGCGTGGTTATTTCCTGCTGGCCTGGGGCTTGTTTCCTTCCTCACGCATGCTGGATTCAAACTTTCAGCTCTTTATTTATCATGGACTAAAAAGGTCCCGGGAAATTGATACTGCAACACCCCAGTCTGAGATACCCCATGAAGGAAAGGCCCTACAGCGGAATTTGGAACCGTGCCTAAATGGAAACCCATGTCTCAGAAGGGTTTGAAGTTCAACGCGGGGTTGAAGCAATTTGGCCTTTGCCCTCAGTGCCTTTAGCACTTCCTAATTTCTGCTGTCCTAAGCGCCCCGCACCTTTCGCGTCTACCATTTGTTTTGCGGGTTTTGTTTTAACTTAAAAGTTTAAGGATGCTCCCAGTCAACAGAATTCCATAGGAGCTAAATCACAGGCATGCTACTTTTCTGTCACCCAGCCAGATTTTGTGAACGCTTTCAAGATCTTTTCTCAGACTTCCATCACTCTAAGAATCCATAAGAATTCTCAGAAGGACCATAAACTGTTACAGGTTTCGGGTTATTGTATCATTATAAAAACATATTGATACACTGCAGATGACAAGAGAGGTGACCACCAGCCAAAGCTTGTATGGCCATCCCCATGCCATCAGCGATGGCCAATCTGACCATTTCTGGTTTTGTGAGTGTTTGCGTGTGTGCGCGCACGCGCATGGGTGCACGTGTGCTTGTTTGATTGTTTTAAGCAGGCAGCCACAGCCATTAATCCCTTTTGAGGCATGGCAGCCAATTTTTGACACTTTTCTGATTGCCTGTGGATTCTGATTGGATTGTTCCCAAATTACGATAAACGTGGATTCTAATGGCTGAAAGAGAGATTCTGACCTACGGCAAGGAAATAGACAAGCATCCCTGAGAATCTAATTTTTTGGTGACTCTTAAGAGTAAAACCTGATTTAATCTAAGACATCAGAAAGAGAGGAGCCAGTCAATTCTAAAATAGTGATGTAGGTTTCTTTCCAAAAGTTTATGAAAGTTTTTCCACATAATCCAGATAATCTCTTTTCTGACTATTCATGCAGGGATTAAAGGATAGCATGTTGGCTTTTTTCCCTGTTTCTTTCCTGCTTCTCCTTTTGAAAATACCGGGCTTCCTTTTTTGACATGTTTCTATTTCACAATATTTTGCTATATGAAATTAGATCTATCAAAGAGAAAATGCAGGTTTGGAAAAGGGCATTTCACCCCCTTCCCATACCACTACACATTTTTAAATACAGGAAAATGTGTTTTTCCATTTGATTTTTTATTCTCTTCTACCCTTGGTTGATTTTGGCAAAAATTCACTCTGTGGTAATAATTTTTCATGCTTTATAAACAGCTTCACATGTTTGCATTTTTAAATCAAATTAATCCCTCACAGCCCTTCTACTTTGATGGTGGTGATTCTCTCCTGCAATAAGTCACCCCATACCATTCATTCATAAAAGTAAATCTTGCCATTTTGCTATTCAAAGACAAATCAGCATATACGTGGCCATCAAGAACTGCGAAAGGAGAGTCAGTACACCATGCTATTTTAATAGCAAATGTTTAAAATGTGACTTCTTTATTGTGCATCAGACACCCATTCTATCTTGATGTGTGTCCAGGTAAATGTTCATTTAGGTCCGTGAAATCCTTCCAGGCAAAAATTGTGTTTTCAGTGTAGAGAACAAATGCTTTTTACTTAAAAGAGAAAAAAGATAAATGTTTGGTGCTTATCCCCACAAGTAAACAAATACTCAGGTTCCTAATATTTAGATTCCAAGTGTCTTTCTCTCATTTGGGCAAGTTTTGCATGCTTTAAATTTATGTATATATTTCCTATAAATCAAACTGTGCAGAAATGCTCAAATCTCTTTGCTGCATTAACTGCACAAATTCTAAGAAATCCTGTTGTCTCCTCTGCTTAGTAAAGAGCAGCTTCAAACAAGACACTAGAGCTTGGATACTAGCCCAACTATGCCCGAAGCAATACTATATAATATGATTAGTTGTCCTTTATTGGTAAACTATTCATTTTGATAATTTTACCTGGAAACTATGTCTTTGAGAGTTCATAGGTACAGAAGAAGCACATTTAATTGATAGTGTGAACTAAAAAAAAAAAAAAAGCCTATTATTACAAATTAGGCTTTATTAATTTCATGATAAAGACATGCCTATGACAAAGTGAGTAAGACAAATCTGAAGTATCACATGAACACAAGAGAAAATACGGAGAATACGCTATAGACACACATACACATAGAACACACACAGACACACCCACGTTTTACATGCATAGCACTGCATTAATTCACTATGTATTCACGGTGTTGAAGAAAGAAAACAGGGAAACAAAGTATGGAAGTGATAAAACAGAAAACGTGCACTGTTCTTCTAAAATACTAGGCTAATATTAGTCTTAAAATATGAGTTTCTTGGATTTCACAAACTTGTATCACCATTTCTCCTCATTAATAGGAAGAAATCAAAGTAACGCAAGAGATTTGGAAAGCACAATCACCTAAAAAACATTATTTCAGAAAAAGATGTAACACTGAGAAATGCCAAACAGCACAGAGGAGGACAAATACATTCCCGAGATTGTGAAATCTTTTCATGGTGGCTACCGCTGGCACATTCTGAGTGCCCTAAAAATCCCTTAATAGTGTACCTCGTCCTCAGGCTCAATGAGCAGGTTTTGCTGTAGTTCATTACCAAGAACATTTTTTCACCATCTCAATGAAGGCAAGTTTCATCACAGAATCCCACTTTCCAATGAACTTCAGGATGGAAGGAGACTTAAGCATTTACTTTCTGTGCAATGCTATCATTTAATTCCTTCACTGTAATGTGATCGCTTCCCCTATATTTTCAATTCATTTTGAGGGCAGTGCAGTCCTCTAAGAAAAGTGACTTAGATTGCATTAGTTCTGTTGTTCCAGGTGGCTAATTTTTTAATGAAAATAAAAACCAATATATTCTCACCACATGTAGCACTTTCAAAGGAAAGACGGTAAGAGCCATTTGAGGCTGGATTTTTCTTTTAAATTCTCAAATAAAATAAAGACATTCATATAACATACCAGGATGTTCAAAAAGTAGCAGCTAACTATTACAAAGAGGTGTCAAAAGCTACGCATCTTTATTAGGTGGCTTTTAAAAATGATCTTTGAATACCTAACAAAACAACTTTTTTTTCCCCATTTCTCTGAGAATGACAGACTTCAACCAAAAGAGAGTCAGTATTGTTCTTGCTGACCTCTGTGTTCGCATTAAAATGGCTGAGTCGATTTTTGATAGTTCACAGTAGTATCACAACAGAGGCAGAGCTGTTACACAACCAGACTGCACTTGTTTCATATTTTTATAAAATCTGACTCTGGGAGTCAGGAGGTGGGAGTTCACATGGAAAAGGCTGAGTCAAGTCCACATGCGTAATAAACAGGCATCCTCAGAAGCCCCCATACTGCCAAAGCCCAAATACTCCTTCTGAATAAATTTTAATATAAATATTACTATGGTCTTTCCAAAGAGAAGTCCAGTCAGTGTTGACAGACGCAGAACACCGCCCAGCTCATAGCACGAAGGGACATGCCCCACTGTAAACACCAGCTTGCAACAAATTACGCTCACTCACTTCCCTCTTTAAAAAAAAAAAAAAAAGACATTTGAAATTTTAAAGGATAAACATTTTAAACATAAGACCGAAATGTCATTAATAAAAGGAAAGCTGAACAAAAACACCAACGAAGTAGAGACCCTCGGAAGACAACAAACAAGAAAATTCCAGAGCCATGCTGCAGAATGGCAACTGTTACTAGGAACTCTCTCTCTCGCTACCTCTGCCTTTGGATATTTTTTAAAAATTTATTAACCTGACAGCAGGAAACTTTACACAGATTGCCCCCTGACAGGGTGCCAGTTTGGTATAAACACTTTGCTATCTTTTTCTTTAGCATAAGAAAATCAAGAAACATGGTAAGTGGAGCCAGGTGCATATTTGGGCAAACGTGACTGCTCCTCAGCTGGTCTCAGCACCCAGGGAAGGCCTGGGAATAATCAGGAGCCCAACAGCAGAGCAGCACCCTTCCTCTTTCCTCCTTCACATCCACTTTCTTTTTAATGTGTGGGTATCTGATGTATTATTAATCCCCAAACATAAGCCAGCAAGATCACCAATCAAAGGAAGTACCAGTCTTCTCGCAAATTATTTGTTTACTGTCTAAGAGTAAGCAAGGTGCACTTGATATAGTCACTTAAGTCTCATTTCTCAAGTGAGGGAAATTTTTATTTGGCCAGTTCTTACAAGAAGAATGCGATCTCTATAATTAAATCGGGTAATTGAGAAAGAAGGCAATCTACTTAAGGGCCGAGCCTTGGGAGCTTGAATCTGGAATGCACCTCTATTTATTAATTATGACATAAACTGAGCTGGGTGAACGATAAAACCTCTCCTGTGCCCCGTAACCTTTAAGTCAGAAACATCCAAGATGCTAAAAAGATGAAAATGAACGCCTTTAAAGGGAGGAATGATGCAGATCAATGTAATTTCTAATACTTTGTCTTATTTCCAATCCTATATAGGACCGTTTAACTCAATGACAACAAAATAGAAGAATTGTGGCCACCAAGGTAGAAGAAAAACGTAAAACCATGCCAGCATTTTAGTTTGCTAATGTGTTAGCACGGACAACATCTTCAGACACTTGCAGTATCGAACTTTATTCCATAAACAGATGTCTGACCTGAGCACCTCAGGCTCGGCAGAAACAGAAAAGGGAGACACTAAGAGAGTCCCCACTGAATCTCGTGTTATGTACCACGTCCATTCAAGTGTCACTTAGAAATGAGCATGGCTCAACCAACAAATATGGTGAAAAGTTTGAACATCCGTGCTAGTGCCAATGATTTATTTGTATTTCAAAATGCACACATTAACCCTATTTCAAGTGGATTTACTTATCAAGGTAGTATCACAATGGTTTTCGGGGGGTTGGGGAGGAACACTAAAACTAAGTCTGTCTATACACACAGAGTGGATTTTTTTTAAAAGAAATACCTAGGTGCGTTAGGTTGCCCTAAATGTTCAGGAATGTATCTGAATGTGCATTTCCCCCTCAGTAGTCAGAGAAAAACACCATAAGGGTTTGTTTGCCTATTAAACAATAGGTTCAACAAATACTTTATCATGCATCTCATTTACTTACACAAATATAGGTTTCCATTGGTTTCTTTTAAATAGCTATTTGGGCATAGAATCTATTCTCCAAATTATTTAGTTAAAAGTAGAGTTCTTTGATATTTCCCAAGCAACATACACTTTCTTCAGTGAAAAAATAGTGTACATTTTCCATTAAAAGACTATCAAAACTCATAAAAATATAGAAGTACAATGCATAAGGTAAATAAATTTATTTCTCTAGGGAATATTCCCCATCACCTGCCAGCTAAATCCTTCTTGGGCTTCAGCCAGACGTCCTGGTTACTGGCCCCAGCATATTTCATCAGAATATTATAAATATCCAAGACATTGGAACCTTGAGAGAGAGGTTTCAATAAAGTCATACAGTGATACCATCATAGGCAGCCTGGCCACAAAGAGCAGCCCCCCCCCATAATGCCCCACCAGTGACCTCCATGCTGACCTGCAGGGACCACTGTCTCAAGGGGTGACAAGACAATTTAATCCTTTATCCCTTTGTCATTGAAAAGGACTCCACTGCCATAAATTCTAATCAAGTCAAACTGACTGGCAATTAAAAAAACAATCTTATAAAGCATGTTTTTATGAGAAAGATAACAGAAAGGAAGGGAAAAAGAAAAACCCTATAGATGGGACATTTTCCAGCCAGGAAGAATCACTGACCCAACTTTCAACCCTTATCTGAAAGTTCACAGGTAAATGATACTGAAAACACCCACGCCTGCACGTATCCTTATATGCAATTTCTCTTAACGCAGAAAAAACACAGCAGCATGACAGAAAACTAAGCATCCCTCTTTACCTCGGGTCCAATATGTGTAAATGTTTTTTCTGTTTACATCTCAGCTCAGGGCTTTGGAGCCGTGTGCCCAGTTCACGGACAGTGGGGTACAAACGAGCAGCGGAGCAAGACAGGGGCCCAGCCACCCGAGGTCGTTGCGACTTTAAGAAAAGCAATCATGAGGTTTATCTTGAAACAATAAAACTACTCCCAGGAGGAGCACAGTTAATAAATCATCTTTCAAATTTCAAATATATCTGGGAGAAAATATTTAGGGCCTGTTTTATGCGCTCTCGCTTCTCCAGCCAAGACTGCATGGGAAAGCTTTAGTACAGATATTTTTCTGGGGATATATATTACTTTTATCCTTCCTGTGGCCATCTTTCCGATGAAGTTGTTGATGCTCCACCATTTGAATTTTAGCATCCAACTTGACGGAATGGGGACCACTGAATTCTTGATGAGCATGACTAAAAACGAAGCACCACATTTAGACGGGGGCATAAATGTCACCCAAGAAACACAGCAACCTCTTCCTTTTGAGATCCTTTGCCAAAGGCCATTTCTGAGAATGGTTTCGAATATGTACATCACTGGTCACATATTAAATGGCTGGCCCCGTGCGCCATCGCTCATTCGATCCTGCAACGGAAACCCAGGGAGATGGGGAGCCCCATTCTCCCTTAGCACCCCCCCACACACACACACCATCGACACACAAGTCTCTTCTCCTCCATACTATTTCCTACAGCTCAGAGCTCAGCAGAATACAGTCACGGACCAAAAAGAAGGAGACGGTTATTTCACAGGCTTTCCAAGAATAAATAACATACCACTTAATGATATCACAGAGAACTACCTCCCTACGCGTTTCTCAATGAAACGTGGATTCAGCTCTCCTAAGTGTACTTGAGTCTTCATAGCTGTTCAAGTTAAGCAAAATGTTACCTCTGATGTAATTAATTCATAAACACAAGGGCCCTTTTCTGAACTTTCTACTGAGGCTGGCATATGGCTTCTGATTTTCTCCTTCCGGTATTCTGAGCTGCACCGGGCACGGAAACATCCTGGACACTGTGTTTCCCTTTCCATGCTGTTAAGAGCAGAGGTGCAATTTCAGGAGAGGCATAAAAGACCCACCGGTTCCTGGAATTTCCTTTGTTTATCCATAGAGGGCATCCGTATTAGCCTTTCTGTTACAGTTTTGGGCTGAAGGTGCCCATACTGTGACAGAAACAGGCTTGTGCTCTGGGCTGCTGATTTCAATGAGGCACAGAAGGGGGAATAAGTACCAAAGAAATCCATCAATACTGAAATTTCAGGTACAGTACAAAACAAACAAACAAACAAAAAAACTAAAACTAAAAAACAAACAAAAAACCAAACTGAGCTCTTCTTGCCTCCTGTTGTTGTTAAATGTCTCTCCACAAAAGTGGAACATCAATGTCACAGTTTGTCTTAATCTGCTCCTTTCCTTATGGGAAGCAGGGTTTTCAAGAACGCAATACGCATACCATGAGGGTGACTGTTTGAGGGAGTGTGTTAGGAAATCACGGTTGAGAGCTAAACCTGGATGCTCTCAGTTATTCGGGAAAAAATGTACTTCTTCATTGTCAGGCTAAGAGGATCATGAAAACCACGGATAAGAACAGAACCACTTGAGTGTATTCATGTCAAATAAAACGATGGTCCATTCAATGGTCACTCGTTAAGGGCAGCCAAAGTTGATCAAAATCCTGGGAGAGAATTATTCTAAAAAGTTTAAGTCAGTTACACAAGCTGGGATTTCTAAGGCTAAGTCTCAGTGATATTAACAGCATAGAACACAATAAAAAGCTCAAGAAGCCTCAGGGAACATTGGGTGTGCTTCCTTCAGTGGACCTTCTAGTCCCTCTGTCTCCCAACCTCTCCAGCAGTTTTCAAAACTGCTAACCTACTGGTTGCTTCTTTACCGAACTGGAAACTGGAAAATAGTCACACTGTGTTCAAAAAGCACTCTAGAGACCAAATAAAATTAAGTGACTCTATAAGGACTATAGATGTAAGATGGAGATTTTACCTGGTGCCCTCTCACAAATTCAGAAGTTGGGAATTTTAAAGTGAGGATGAGTGCTTTGAACACCCACCATGATTTCTACCCTGTAAATATTCCACTTCTGATTATATTTTCAATGAACTTTTCATTCAAACCTCTTTGACTCTCTTCGGGTTTTTAAAAAAAATTTTTAAGTTTATTTCCCTCCCCATGTAAAATAACAGATCTATAACAATTTTCAAAAGCTGGAAATCTAAACAAATATTGAGAAGCCAAATGAATCATCCTTCTATTGGAAAACAAAACAAAACAAAACAAAACAAGTTGGGGTTGTAAGTGAAAGTCTCCAAAATGTATTTACTTTTTTAAAATGCATGCAAAGTTTAGGAGGAAGTAACCCACTATCCACAGTTCTGTTGAATTCACAGTTGATTACTTTTTAAAAGTCAAAATGCTTAGTATTAGCATCCCCAACATCAGAAAGACTGGAGCGTAGCTTTGCCTTTCTGTAATTTATAATTTTATCTGACTTTTCTCCCTAATCCCCTGAAAGGAAATGAGTGTTCTAGGACATGACTCTCCCTACACACATAAAAACTGAAACTACAACAAGATATTCCTTTAGAGGGCAAATGCTAAAACCTTAATGCCTATGTGTAGAAAAGAAAAAAAAATCAATGTGGCAGGTGGAATTGCTGCTTTTTGAAAAAATGTAGTTCGACAAGAATTTCTTGAAACTGAGATCTATTCTACTCTGAACTGTAAAGCTATATTTTACCAATAGAAAATCTGAAACAGAAAGTTTCTCAGCAACACCCCTCTCGTGTTTGACTGAGTGAGCATTTCAAATCAAAGAAAAGCTCCTCTGTTGAAGCTGGCCTAGAGTTGCTGAACACCGAAACTGCTTTCTTCCTAGAGGCTAAAGAAAAAAAAAAATTAAGGATTTTTTTTTTTTTTAGCTGAATTAACGACTTTCTCAACAAAGCCGTCTATGCAACGGTGTTGTTTCTCTTTGACATTCAGGCACACGGCTGTGTTTTTAACCTGAGACCCAGCAGTGCTCTGCTTAGTATACATGTATCTCTATTTATCTATCCCTCTATCTATAAAATCAGGTATATATCAGGTTAATATAAATCGATATAAGCAGGTTAGTAGGTACATACACATATTCAGTGTTTTGAGTATACAAACACTGGAAAATAATTAAAAGCAAGTGTTTGAGGAGCAAGGTTTCTGAAAACCCACTGTCACTCTATCCCACAAAGTGCTTCTCCAGCCCAGACATCTCTTGCCATCCATCACTCGGTCACGCGCCTCAACAGCCCGCTCCCCTTTCTGATTAGAGATCACAGTTGCTTGAGTTGGCTTACAGAGTGTCATCTGTTTGAATGACAGATGTCTTTGCTGGAGTGGCACTCTGCTCGCTCTTGTTTTGTTTACGGAACAAAGATTCCTGAAAGGTCCTGGGCTGCCTGCACATTTAGGAAGAGCCTGTAAACACCTGGTCAAGGGAAGACGGGCAGAGGAGGGCTGCAAAGGACCTCTTCTCTTCCCTCGGTCCCCTGCTAGAAGGAGACATACCCACTCCAACCGTGATCACAAAAATGTTATTTCTCTGAGCAATTCCCGTAGCCACCTTTGTTTACCTGGCACACAGAGACTTGTATTGATATTTCCCAGTTCCCTCTTTCATCTTTTGACTACAGATAATAACTCTTAACTCTCCTTCCCCTTAACAAAAGGCTGCGAAGCAACCCGAAACCGAGTCAATATTTATTCAATAAATGTTAACCAATTCTCACAATGGAACTGATTTCCTGATTATTATTACCATTTTCATCTTCTTCGTCTTTTCCTTTTTTTTTTTTTTTATTTCTAACCCGGGGACTATGGCAGTATCTGGCAAGCCCCAAGGAGCAGCGAGGAAGTTCCTTGCTGGGAAAAGTTTGGAGGACATCCTGCCAGCCGCCGGGAATGGGCTCCGGTGGCTCGGCCCCTCCAAGATGCAACGCTCCTCTTTAGCACTTACAAGAAAATTGAATGAACAACAGGGAAAAGGTGGTGGTGGGTGGGGGGGGTGGATTGCTCTTCCGGATAACATGGTAGGGCTGAAATGAAATACCTAGACAGACTTACCGAAGAGCTTGCTGGGAGTGTCCTCGCTGTCATTTGATTCCACAGGCGCAAGCAGGGGCTCATTCAGCTCGCTGTCTGAAGTAGCAGCCTTGTCCTCACCTCTCAACTCCGCATTCATTTCACTCCGCGCTGACAGCGAGGGCTTACTGACTTGTCCAGCTATCATTGGATCCTAGGATGGGGGAAAAGAGTGAAGGGGAGGAAAAAAAAAGTGGCAGCTTTAGTGTGCGTGTCCTCTCTCCCTCTCCCTCTCTCCTCTCTCTCTCTCTTCCACACACACACTCTCCCTCTCTCCTCTCTCTCTTATCTCTGGCTGCTCCCGCTGTTATTGCCGGCTGCAGTCAAGTGAAGAGCTATTACAGATCCGAGGAGTTCTCCATTACTCCCCACCCTATTAAAGCTCCGCTAGCATGTGAGAGATTCAGGAAGCTTCGGAGGGAAGAAGAAGGGGGAAAAAAAAAAAGAAAAAAAAACTTCTTTGAAAGCCACCTAACCAACACAGCTTTAATTGTGGGATGTGCTTTTTTGTACGAATGTTTTTACACCTTGTTCAGTCTTTAATGCAGTAAGAAAAAAGAAAGTGCTGGGTTTGTACTTCAGCAACACACTCAAAAGGAAGGAGCACCCTATGGAGGAACCAGGGGCTATTTTAAGAAGCACTCTCCCTGGGGGAGAAGCAATTAAACCCTATCCCCAGAGCAGAGCAAAGAGATAGGGAGAAAAGAGTCCTCAAAAGGCTTTCAATGGAATAAAAGAGATTTCTCATGTAAATTCCATCAGCACCCTTAGAAGTTGACTTGCTGTTCCCAGATTTGGGACTGAAGCTAACCCCGAAGCCAATGAACATGTTAAACCAAACAATACACAGCAAAACAGATGAAAATTGGTTTAAAAAATTTTTTTAAGGAATTGGAAAAATACTTACAAACTGTGTTCAATAATCCCGAAACCCAGAGCATCGTACGCCCCGAGCATGAGAGAAAAAGAAAGCAAAAAAATCACCTCCAAAAAAGGCAAGCCTCCCCCCTCTTCCCAATAATTTGAATCTGCTTTATCTTCAGCTCATTAGGAGGGCGTCTTGGGATCAGAAATATTTCCCAAGGAGAGCCGGCTCTTCCATTTGCCAACTAAGATGCATGATACTGTTTGGGCACAAACGCCGCTGCAGAAGGCAAAGGAAAGCAAGAAGTGCCCTTTTTGCGTTATCTGGGAGCTATTTATTGCCAAGTTCATGCCTAAGTGGTTCCTGAGCAGGAAACAGGTGACCAGCAAAGGAGCAGGTGGGGCGGCAGGCTCTCTTGTCCCATCCTTATATTGGTCCCGGTATGCCTGTGGTTATTTTTTTTTAATGTATTCATGCCTGAAAAGTGAATTTGATATGACACATGATAATCTATGAAAATGTTAATCAATACAAATAGTTTAAGCTGTCATCAAATGCACTTCTTTAGTCAATACTCATACCACTGAAAACAATGTCACTGTCACCAGGGCTTAATGTGCACAGCACTTAATATTGGACTCTGTGCATCAATGCACTTCTTCTTCAAATACTGTAGGTAAACACATTTTCTCCCTATTTAAGGCTGAGGCACTCAGCACGCATTTAGCTGAGCCGAATCCTCCCTTTTGAATACCTTGATAGGTCCACTGGAGGGCAAAATTAATACTTAATTGAATCTCACAGTCATCAAAATAATCAATACTTTTTTATTATTTATTCTTTACAGTCTGTTGACTGTTTCAAACCTCTGAGGGAATGGTGGAAAGGATTCATGGCTTCGAAACACTGTCATTTAACAAGGTAATTTTCAGTGGGGCATTAGGGGTTGTGAAACATATAATAAAACAAAAATGGTGGCTTATAATAGGAAGAAAGAAAAGAATTATATTTCTGCCATCTAACAAAACAGGATAAATAAAAAAGCAAGTGCAGAGAGAGAGAGAGAGGGAAAGGAGGGGGACGAGGGAGAGAAAGACTGGCTTTTGAAGGGTTTTATCATATCAAGAGCAGAGCCGGGCTTTCATAATGCTGACATTTCTCATCCTGACAATCCCAAACAAGTGGAAAGGATGAGATCGTAGATATCATCTTTCATCACATTCCCCGGCTTAAGAACCAACATGACAGCTCCTCTCCCCTTTACACTGTTAATTACTAAATAAAATACTACTCTCTGTCAGCATCAGATGATTGCAGATAGCAACCACAAACATTTCTCCATTGTTTCCCCCCTCTGGATCGGTGATACCTACCTTGAACTCTTTAGAAAATAAATTAGGCTTGTCTCACCATATTGTAAATATTTGAAATATAATCAATGTCATCAATGTGGTCGATTCTCGGTATTGTCAGCCTGAATTTGCTGGTGATAGATTAGCATTTCATTGACTGTGTTTGGTCACTGAGATGGGGAGTGCTTGACTCTCAGGGGTGGAGGAATGCAGGGGCAGGGGAAAGGAGACTCCAAATTCTCAAATTCTCCCCACCCCCAATTTCTTTCCTAGGCAGCTAGGGGAATGTGTTTGGATTCTTCTGAGTCAGTTCCTGGAGCAGGATGGGGAGGAAAGGGAACATGGCTTTGCCTCCCGCTTTTGGTTAAGTGTACTCCTCACCTAAAGTAAAGAGCCCAGGTTTAAATTCCAGGACATTTTTACTTCACAAAAGGCTGAATACTCAGTCTGTCTAATCTAGAGGAAGGGTTGTGATCTGTGCCTTTGAGACACCCTATCTCTAAGGCCACATGGCTCATTTCGGCATTTTTTTTTTTTTTTTAAGAAAGCATTCATGGGAAACGTATGTTTAGAATGGCACTCAAACCCCAGAATCAACCAAACACGGTATCGGAGAATATCTGGGTAGTCTTCCCCAAAACAAAGAATATTTCCTTTTTGTTTTATCTGTGAATGGTCAAACTAAATTCTGAAGCACGCAGAGGAGCCAAAATGCAGCTGCTAAGTTCAAGTGCACTTAAATCTTGAAGGCGTTCAGTCTGGCTGATGTGCGCAAAGCATGTGCTGGCGGATGGTATGTGTTCACTGACCATTAGCTCTTCTTCCTTAAATTACTTTTATGTACCTCATACATGGCTCGGTTCCCAACTAGTGCCTCTCGGGGACTCAAGCTTAGGAAATTCAGGAGTTTGTCAACCAGGTACTCATTTGATTTTTCATCTTACAAAACACTCTACGTTTTCCGTGATGCAGCTGTAGCCCACATCTATATGTGCATGACATGGTTAAACAGCAAACCCCCAGTGAGGCAGAGAGCAGACAGCTTTTAATCACAGCTGCAGCCAGTGGGGGGTCCATTTGAAAATGTGTCACAAGCAGTAACCACTGAGCACAGTCATAAGTGATGCGGGAGTGCCTCTTTCAAGCAGCACTCGGCTCAGGAGTCATTCTTCCCCTGCCAAAAGGGATGGCAGTTCATAAAAATCCTTTCTGCCAGGGCAAAGAAAGGATCTTCCAACAGGCACCAACATAGGTGCTTGCGGGAATGCAACAGAGTTGCAATGGTACCATGCACAAGGACCTCTGCAGCAGCCTGCGGGAACAGAAATAGCTAAGAGAGGCAAAAAATAGAAGTGGCGAAGACATCTTGCTTAAAAGTCAGAAACTGTCATGACTGCAGGCGAAGAAGCTGGGACTTCTCTGCAATTCTTTTATCAGCCCTGATAGAGGAAGAATGACTAATTCAATATAGAGGAGTGGCAAGTAGGTATTAAGAACAGGACATGGCGGGTGTCAATAGAGGTCAATCCATGACAAAGCATGAGGCTCATCAGAGACCCAAGAGCCAGACGCTGAGAGAAGAAGGAACAGGAGAAGCAGCTTCCATGAGCAAAATCTGAACAAGAAGTTTCGCCATGTCCTACAATGAAAGGACTGTGATCAACATCACACCCACCAAGCGATGACTGAAATCCCAGCACTGTCAAAGAACAAAAATCAGTCCCATGTCTCAAAGGAAGAGAGATACTTCAGATGTATATAATGTCACCCAAACTGTGCAAGGCATTAGTCCCCCTTTGAGGGACACAGGTCTGAGACTCAGCAAAGCCGAGTGACTTGTCCCAACACAGCTCATGAGTGGTGATGCAGTATTTTGAACTTCAGTAGATTCATCTTTTAATACTGCCCAGTAGGCACTGGATGAAAAACTAAGGCTCATAAATTTAGTAACTCATGGGGTGTCCCAGAACTTGAATTATGAACCCTGAAGGGCATTAAACCCTGGATAACTGATTCCCAGAGCATGTTGTGCGTAGTGCCTTCCTCCCTGCAGAGTCTAAGAACAAAACACTTCTCTGTCCAACACTGCTCGTGTGAAATCTATGGGATGATACAGTGTAGTAGACAGGACATCAGATAGTGTCAAACTTCCAGGCTTGCATTCAGGTTCATGGTCTAAAGAAACTTAGCAAAACATTTGACTACCGATACCCTCAATTCTCTCATCTGGAAAATGAAAAGGTTGGAATAAAACAGCATTTCCCAAAGTGCATTCCCCAGGACATTTGTCCCCAAAAATATTCTACTTAAAAGAGTTTTGCAATCATACCCGCATGGAAAATGCAACAGACGAGACTTCCAGGAAAGAAATCAATTCAGCTCTGCTTAACCCTGGCATTTCCCCAAATCATCTGAACATGGAAGGACCTCTCCTTGTAATCTCTGTTGCATTGTCCACTGGATCTGGTGCCTCTTGAAACTCATTTTAGAGTTTCTCCTAAATTTACATTCACATTACTGCTAATGTAAACTAGAACTCTAACTATCAATGATGCTGCAATAATTACCCGGAAGCCTTCAGCAAGTACACATCTGCCTGGTGCTTCCCACACTTTAATAACTTTTACCTACAACTTAGCATATACTAACTGTCTATATTCTCACTGTATACTAATTCCTGATGTCTTTTAATATAATTTTAAAATACAGATGTCCCTGTGCAGCTCAGGTCATGATTTGAGGTCATGAGATTGAGCCCCATGTCCAGCTCTGTGCCCAGCATGGGAATCTGTTTGGGATTTCCCTTCTCCCTTTGCCCCTCCCCCGCTTGCACGCGTGCTCTCTCTCTGTCTCTCAAAATAAAAACAATTTTTTAATAAAAAAAAAAGATATCCCTGTATATTTCCATTGTAATCCCCCCTTTACCTGAAGAGCAGATATAGGACACTGTATGAAGGAAGAGGATTCAGTTTGGGCCTTCACTCAGCTGTCAGCAATAACCCCCAATAAACAAAGAGATAATTCAGCTAAAGGCCTGCAATAATTTAGCCAAAAGAGTGTTTGTAAGCAGAATCATTCTCATTTGAGAAGTCAGAGAAACTTAAGATAGCAAGATGATTAACTCAGCAAAGCATCCGTGTCCAGTGGCACCCACGTGATGGAAACAGCCACCCCCGTCTAAACCGAGCTTGAACTGGGTCCAGCATATTTTTATGTACATACAAACCAACTCTGAAGCAAGCAATCAGAAGATTTTGAGGGAAATGTAAACAAGACAGGCAGGTTTCACAAATCTGAGGAAACAATTCACTTGTTTGCCAAGTGCCAAAGTATGGTGAAGTGATGCTCAACGGAGCTATTTCTAGAATTCAATAGAAAAATTATATCCATTATAAAGAAAAAAAATGTATCAGGCCTTCCCCCACCCCCTTAGAAGACCACTTTTCAATTTAGAAAAAGGTCGATGTATTTACCTACAGCTCATTTAAGATGCAAAGACAGCACCATATTTTGTATTTAATTTCTCCTGCTGAGAAGAGGTAAAATCAAAATCACAGATAATTAAGAGGATAAAACTAGATTTTCATGGGTTTTGGGAAAGAAAATTTGAAGTGTGAATTTTGTTATCTTGATCATGAAGTCAGTCTTTATCTTTCTTTTGCCAATTACCAAATATTATTAAGTCAGTTGGTTCTCATTAAAATAGTTAACGTACTGAAGAATCGTTCCTTCAAAAGTTACAAGGCATTTCTATAACCATGCAGTATTTCCTCTTTTTAATAATAATTTGTAAAGACATTCTATTTTACTTTTAGAAATAAGACCATTGTGGGGCGCCTGGGTGGCTCAGTGGGTTAAAGCCTCTGCCTTCAGCTCAGGTCATGATCCCAGGGTCCTGGGATCGAGCCCTGCATCGGGCTCTCTGCTCAGCAGGGAGCCTGCTTCCTCCTCTCTCTCTGCCTGCCTCTCTACCTACTTGTGATCTCTGTCAAATAAATAAATAAAATCTTTAAAAAAAAAAAAGAAAAGAAATAAGACCATTGTTTATTTTTATATTTTTTCTACTGTTGTAAGTATATATATTTATTGTTGAAAATTCTGAAAATTAGTAACGATCAAAACACTAAAAATACCGTAAATTCACCCACTGCCATGTCTTTCATTTTAAATGTCACCTTCTAAACTGCGAACAAAAATTGTTTTGAAGAAAGCAGAAAAACCCGTTTTTAACAAATATTCAATAAATAGAAATTTACATTATAATGAATTTAATTACAAAGCTTACACAAACACACTCTTGTTCATCTCACAATAGATTTTCACAGTGAAATGTTGATACCAACCTGGGTTTCTGTCCTCAGCCCAAGGTTCCCAACTGTTAATCTATCTCCCCCACCTCCCCACCTCCCAGTGTGGCTGGGATATTATTGGACCCCATTCCAAAAGAAACAAGCTGAGTATTCTGTGCAAATCAAGCAGGCATTCAAACTTCAAAAGAAAGGCTGGGTTTGAGGGTAAATCACTAAGGAGGCTTCCCAAGAGCTCATGGATGTTCTCTGGTTTTGCATCAAGCACCTGCATGACCACGAGTGAGTCACTATGTCTGCATCTTGGTTTCCATACCAACGGGGCTTTCTATTCTCAAGGGGGACTCTGCAAGACTTGAGTGAGGTGATGCACAGATAATGCACATGAATATGGTTAGAAAGATAGATGCATTGCACAGAAACACCACCTTCCATCACACCACCTCCCACACTGAGGCATCCAACAGACCAGGGTCCAGCTGCACCAGAAGTCTACACTGCGGTGGATGCCGTGGTGTGCCTCCCAGAACCCCCTTTACCACCAGCACTATCTTCTCCCAGTTGCCACGAGTGCTGGCTGAGATGGCTCACAGCTGTGTCCTCCCTCAGGACTTGCCTTCGCCGGAAGGCAGCTGCCTCTCCAAGGTCATGTTTCTTCCTCAGGAGGCAGCCTCCATTTTGTTGTGTGGCCTGCAAAACTGAAAATATTTACTCTCTGTCTTCTGACAGGAAAGGTTTTCTGACTCCTGAGCTCCATCCTAGCTTCAGTCAGCTGCCTCAACCAATGCTCCTTCTCTGGGAGCTACCATTTCCTCAGAAAGACCCTACCTCAGGCTTGGATACCTCAGGCATCCAAATTCAGTTACTTCCATTCACCATCCACCACTCCCTCACCCTGCATTTTGCTCATTTGTATAATTGATATCAATATTCGTGAGATTAGGATCTTATTGACCAGCCTTACTGGAAGCTAGAAATGGGTTTTCATTTAGTTAGTCACATTCAAGATATATGTCCTAGCTAAAATATTTTAGGGACATTCCCCTTCCTTGAGTGGAATCAAAGGATATGAAGAACCTAGCAAGTCCTGCTGCCTCAGTGTTTCAGGCTAGAAACTGTCCCACATCCAATCTATGGTTCGGAGAATTCTAGCTGCCTGATGCTGTGAGAGAAACAGACCTTGCTTCTGAAATCTTGTCTTATCTGCTTTAAGAGAACTTCCAGGCATGCTGTGCTAGGTTCACCTAAAACGACAGATGGTTGTAACTTCTTCAAGCTTTGAGAGAGGTTGAACGAACAATTTGGGCATTATCTGCTAATAAAAGCATGCTCAATAAATGTCTGTATGTATGGCAATATCTGGCCTCAGAGCTTATTTTCATTCTAAGCAGGTGGCAAGGCTTTGGGGACATAGCAAGCCCTCATCCACCTGTAACCGTGACCGACTACCATATCCACCAGAAAGAACCCAACAGCTGTGTGTAAAAAGGCCATTTGCAGCACAACCCACCCTACTAGATATTGATCCCCAATTAGAGGAATGTTGTCTTAGGGGCGGGCAGGTCATTACAGAGTGAAATGGGGTCCCCTCTTCAGAAGATGGTCTAGGCAAATTAGACTCTTTCCTGCCCCACCAATCTCCAACACTCTCTCAGGTTTGTTTAGTTAAGGTAGATGGCCACAATCATGTTGAAAGGAAAAATAAGACTGCAAAATATCTGATTTGCCTGGATGTCAGAAGATGGTATTTAATTTAAATGTACATATGGGCAGAGTCGAAGCATCTCTTGTCTTTTTGTAGAACTTCAAATAAGCAACCTCCTCCTCCCCTATTAATCACCACCCAGCGGCTCTATTTTTCTCCTAGCCCCACCTCCTTTTCACTATGCTTATACTTCTGTTGTTCAGGGTTAACTATCAACACATTTATGAGGACTCCAATTAAAGATAAGAGTATTAGACATGGAACTATATCTAAACAGAAACAAGTAAATAAACAAAACAGCTCATCAGTACCAATCTCTAAGTTGGAATAACAACGTAACCATCAGTCAAATGGGAGTCTGTGAGTTCTGGACTTCTAGAGTGCACTCAGACACAAATCTAGATCATCATCTTGAATCTCTATAGCTCTGAGTTCTTTTGGCCCCAAGAGGTTAAAATGATGGTGTGGTTGATGCTTCATGTATACTTACTTATCTGGGAAAAAAAAGGGAGACACTGCTATTGATAACTTAATAACGCCATCAATTCCATTTCTGCTGCTTTGCGAAAAAGCATCAATAAAAGCTCTATTCAGGCTTTTTGAGATCTGGTCTTCTGGTAATGGTGTTACATAGCGGTATTGACACTGCATATGCACACCCTCTATTCACACATTCTTCATAATCTGATGGCTTCAAATAGGTATCGGATTGAATCAGAATACAACTCAGATTAAAGTGAACTGGCATTTAGTGGTTCGAATGTACAAAGAAAGAACAACCAATCTCTGTCCTAAAAATGCTTTCTTTCTGGAGGTACTCACTACATATAATCTCAAACATTTGCAATCTTCTGCAGAAGTGGATGATGCCATAAATTCACAGAATGGAAAGACCTTGCCTCTAGTTTCAGAGTGTGCAAACTGAGCACTGAACTGAGAAGCCCTCAGGTTTTAGGGAGGGGCCTCCAGAACCTCCAAGAGAGGCAAGGGAGAACCAAAGCCTCCACTCCAAGCCTTGAACCACCATATTGGCTCCTCTCATCCATTTTGGGTGGAGTTTCCAATATACTTGGAGAAAGGGTCTCCGTTCTGCCCATCTTAACCTATTTGTGACGCATCACTGATGCAGTAAAATCATGACAGTTTCCCATTGATTAATCACTTCCTTTTCCAGAAGCCTTTGCCTCAAGCTGAGATGCTTGAGTTTTTTGAAGGTAAATAAGTCTCAGAGTTCTGAATATTGTGTCTGATACAAAATAGGCTTTTAATAAATGTGTTTGGATTGACTGATAGGTTGACTGATGACTGATTAATGACTGTGAAGAAGGCAGACAGGAAGGAAGGAAAGTGTATGTGGTACACATATGTGCACACACATACACACTGACTTGCATCCGGCTTCCAAAAATGTGAGTTTGATCTTGTGTGCTGTGTTACTTTATCACAGGACAAAATGGAAGAATTTAATATAGACACTGAAAAGGAATAAGAAAGCTTCCTCCCCCCATCTCCCCCAGGACTGAGGTTGAACAGGAGAAAAGCTACCACTGGCAGGAGAGATAAGATCTCCCAAGCAGGGCACCAATGTTGGAGCTTGGGGTGGCCCCAGATGAGCCCCGCCCCCCACTCCAAGCCTGGGCCTCTTAGGTCTGTCATTTCCTTTGTTCACCCCATAAGAATCCCCAACTCACCAAGGGGAGTCTAACACTGTTCCTACACAATTGGCTCTCATGTCATTCAGGGGCAAGTGTCACCAAACCCTCTGAGCATATTAGAAAGAAGATTTTATTACAAATTCTCTAACTCCATCATTTTTCTCAGAGGCAAATACTCACTTAAATGAATAATACATTAAATACGGGGATCCATTTCATTCTGTTCTTCCAGCACGAATGGCAAAGAACACACAGTTGGGGCAAAAAAACTTTTGATTCAAAAAATAGCCCAGTTCCCTATAGTTTCAAATTTCCATAAATAAATAGAAAAATCCATTCTGCCCCCTGCTGACAGACTAACATTCCTAAAAAATCCAGCTCTGAAACCTGACAGTCTCAGAGCACCTTCAGAGTTGGGTCAAAATTCCTGTTTAGCACCCCAGACCCTCCACACTCAGCCAGGGTACAGCTTTCCCCTGGTGGTGGCATGTGGGTAGGCACTACTTGGCCAAAGAATGCATCAGCCACATCTTTCTAAGCGTTGTAAACATACTAGGGTGGTTTTCCCGCAGATGATGATACAATGTCGGCGGACCACCTGGTCTACCCCGCACAGACGCCGTCGCTCTGGCCCACCCCGGGCAGCGGTGGTCAGCCTCACCGGGACCTTGCAAGTCCCCAGGCCAGCACTGGCCACTGGGGCCAAGAGCCTGTGCTAGCGCCGGCGTCACTTGCTACTCCCCGAGGAACCTGGGGCAAGGGTCGTAACACATCTTTCTGCACAGTTTCACTGGGAAAAAAGGGGAATAATAATACATGCCTCTCAAGATAGGTTTGCGTCTAAATAAATAATCCACAGAAAGTGCTTACAGTTGACCCGGTTGCATAGTTATAATCAGAGATGTATATACTGTTCTCTGTCTAGCAACTGTCCGGACAAAGACTGAGCGCGTGTGTATTTTTTTACAGAGAAATTCCTTCGTCTTCAGCACATTTTCAAAGGGATTCATGATCCATCTGCCAATCCCCCCAACCTTCCTCCCAAATCAGGAGGGAATCAGAGCTGACAAGTAGGCGCCTGCCCCTGTACATCCTCCCTTTCCAAATTTTAGGGCAGTGCTTGGCACATACTAAGTCCCCGCTAAATATTCATTGCTTTTATTTAAGAAAACAAAAATAAGGATCAATACCTATAAATGATGGAAGAAAGGTCAAAACACGGATTTCTAAAAACTAAATTACTCTGACATCTTTTGAGAAGGAATTTATAAACCTCAAGCCCTTGTTATTTTAAGAAAGAAGTATCGGTCCGCCGTCTGTAAATCTTACAGAACTGGATCCTTGAATTAAAATAGTCCCTTGGCTTTTAATTTTTCAGGGTTCAAGGTTCCTGTATCCGCGGTCTCTAAAGAAACCCTTCTGTTTCTGTTCAAAGGGCCATAGCCTAATTGATTTCGCTAATACGTGTTTTGCTTTTCTTTCCTCTCAGACTGCAGCAGCAGCGCCCGGACACGAATAACGTGGGTTGTGATGTTCGGTACCACCTCGCGTCCATCCGGACGCGCTCTCGGCTGGCGCAGCTCCTCGGGAGCTTTCCTCCCATCTTCCGCCCTGGGTCTGCACGGGGCTCCGCCTAGCCCAGCTGCTCCCTCTTCCTCCCTCTCTGTAATCCACTTGCCTTTAATATTCCGAGGGTGACCCTTGACTGTCCTTTACATGCCGCTCCAATTCAAAAGGCTTCTGAGTTTTTAAAAGGAGCCGAGATAACATAATTCTAAGGAGCGGGGGGTGGGGAGGGAGGGAGGGTGATTGCAAAGATTAGCTAAATGTTCCCCTTCCTGAGGATTTGGGCTCTCACAAATCCTGAGCTGGGACGTTGGTTTTTAGGGGTTCTCCCCACACCATCAGCTATCTTACTAACCACTATTAAAAATATTTTGTTTCCAACCCAAACTATAAAAAGAGACTTAGCTAAATATTCCTTTGAATCTCGGGTCTTCGAAATCGAGGGTGACTTTAAAACAAGGCTGGCTTTTATTAATATTTATTTATGTCCTTTTTAGTTCGCAGGATTGGGGCGATGGTCCTGAATCAGGGTGTACTCAGACAAGTCTACTAAGACAGGACGGATGTAGCTCGAGAAGTATTTTACTGACAATTCATCACATGCCAACTGTTGTGCTGGGGACTGTGGGGAATGAAAGGATCAAGAAACATTTGCTACCATCAAAAATTCCGCCGTCCAGAAGACAGCGTAGGAAAGAGAGTAACGGTATTCAGCGTCTTCTATGAGCCGAGTATACTTGCTTTCGCAGACGTAAAGTTTTCTCGGCATCCTCACGCTCCCGTTCTGTAAAACACCGATGTACACCCAGCACGTGGAGCACGTGTGCGCATACGCGCACACAACATCCTTTCTTCGAAGCACTGTTTTACGGACGCTAACGAAGAAACACGCTATTCCGCCCAGGGATCTTCAACTGTCCTTTTCTGGACCTCATTCTTTATTTTAGGGAGCTATCTGGGAACTGATGACTTCCACAATAAAAATAAGTTATCAATACAGCCAACGGCAGGATCACTGACAATGAGGGCCTGCCCCTATGGTATAGATGAGCATCCGAGTTACTACTGTGTCACCGAATATTTTTAAAGAATCTCTTCCCTAATATCCTCAAGTACCTAGAGTATTAAGAATAGGTAACATGTTGGGGCGCCTGGGTGGCTCAGTGGCTTAAGCCTCTGCCTTCAGCTGGAGTCAGGATCCCAGAGTCCTGGGATCGAGCCCCACATCAGGCTCTCTGCTAGGCAGGGAGCCTGCTTCCCCCTCTCTCTCTGCTACCTCTCTGCCTACTTGTGATCTCTCTCTCTCTGTCAAATAAATAAATAAAATCTAAAAAAAAAAAAAAGAATAGATAACATGTTGTCAGAGGAAAACATCCATTTTTAACAAATCAGTAAGGCTCTCTCTCTCTCTCTCTCTCTCTATATATATATATATATACACACACACACATACATACATATAATATACAATATATGTAGATTTTATGTATATAATATATATACTATAGATGGGTTATGGTCTTTATAAACGACTGGCTCTTTTCAGTGGCTTTGGAAGCCTTTTTTCCCTATTCTAAACCCATTGCCATGAATTTGCTCAGACAAATCCTCAATAGATTGAAAATAGACAATTTCAACTCAGTGCTGGCTGACTTATCCCAAATCTGATCGGTAAGTGGGTCTACTCCAATGACATCCATGTACCAGGGGTACACAGTCCTTTCTCCTGCTCCACTGACCTTCTGTATTCTTCCTCTACATGCCCATGCCTTTGGCCTAAAAAGTTTTCTATCTCCTGCACAAAATAAATGAGACAAAGATTGTTGTCAGGTTCCCTTACTTCTTACCTAACTCCAGCTATGGGACCCATGTCTCTAATTCCCTGCTGGGCAGCCCTTTAGGATCTGGGGTCCTGGCTCTCATCTTTCAGGGTTTGCTTGTGGGAGCTCATTTCCTTGGTATGTCAAGCAAAGCTGCAGAGGACTCCCTTAAAAAGAAATCAGCAAGAAATCATCTTATTGGTTAAAAACAAGCAGAAAAGCAAATTAAAATGAGCACTGAAATAGCTGGGAAACCAATTTCGAGTTTTTTCAATACAAAAATAGTCAATTACAATCAGTTTTTAATAATCGAATACATTTGTTTTTGATCCGGTGGGAAATGGTTTGCTTTGTTGTTGTGCGAGAATTATGGGAGATTTTTTTCCCCTCCCCATTTAACTTTGATATGGGGGAGTGTTTTTAAATGCTGGTTACTCATTTATTTGACAAATATGTATTGAGGGAGTGTTGCTTGCCATGCCATTCACTCTTCAAGGTACTGGGCACAAATCGCAGAACGAGACGGATCACATGCAGGCCCTCGTGCACTGAAATGAGCCTGGGAGACCGACAAACACCGTTGAGGCGGTACCACTGTGCTGGAAAGTGGGAAGTGTTATAAGCGGAGATAAAGCAGGGTCAAGTATGCAGAGGAATGTGGGTGTGTAACTCATGTAAGAGGAGAGAAGTCACACAGATAAGGGAGCGAGGGGAGGCTCTGGAACATCATCAGGGGATAGTGAGAAAATGGCCCTGGTCTGGGAGTCTGCTTAGTGGTCTCCAGGGACCAGGAGGTCAAGGTGGCTGAGGGCAGGTGGGTGGGCGTGGTTGCAGGTGAGGCCAGAGAAGAGGGTGCCGGAGAAGTAGCCAAGGGCAAGATCAGGTGGGGTCTTCTGGGCTACTGTGGGGACCTGGGATTTAATTCCCAACATGAGGAGAAACCATCTGGGAATGGGAAACCATTCCTAGCATGAGGGGAAACCAAGATGTGACAGGATCTGATTTACCTTTCAAAAGGCTGCTTCGTGGGGGAGACAGGAAGGAAGCATGGAGGGACAGACCTTGTCATTTGGGTACTAGATTAAAAACAAAAAACAATTTAACAACTTCACTGAGCTATAATTGATATTTTTAAAGCTGCACATATTCAATGTATGCAATTTGTGAATTTGAACATATGCATACCCAATATGCGTACCTGTGTAAACCCAACCCCACAATATATGTAATAAACCCATCCATCACCTCCCGAAGTTTCTTTGTGGCCCCTTTTCCAGACAAAGTTTTCGTTAGAAATAAAGGATTGCAATAAACCGTAAGTGACTCTTAATCTCATAAGACAAACAGGGTTCCTGGGGGGAGGGGGGCCGGGAGAGGGGGGTGGGGTTATGGACATTTGGGAGAGTATGTGCTATGGTGAGTGCTGTGAAGTGTGTAAACCTGGCGATTCACAGAGCTGTACCCCTGGGGATAAAAATACATTATATGTTTAAAAAAATTTTTAAATTTAATTTAAAAAATTAAACACAGGATTGCAGAAGGCATGCACTCAAATCTTACAAAAACCCAAATTTAAGCCACATTTTTTTTCTCACTACCTTATCACACAGCCTGTCAACTTAATTTCTTTTGAAAAATTTATCAAATGAACCGTCTCTTGGCTTTAGCTGCTTTGGTAGAACCTGTACTGGCTGTCTGCTTGCTCACCTGTGAGGCCTGACGGGATTGTTACCGAAGTGCCCCTGGGCAGGGGCGGGCAGGTGCAGCCGGGAGTGGCCAGGTGAGGAAGGCGGGAGTCCCCAACATCACTGAGTCGGTCCTTGTGAACACTCGACTGGATAGACCCCAGTGAAGTTTTAGAAAAGGGACTTTAACCTGAGTAGTTCTTTCATCTAAAATAATATCTGTTACTTCCCAGTGGGGCTTAAGGATGACACATGGAAAAAGACCATCACCTACAGGAGTCTCGGCATTAAGGCCCCTCCCAAGCCTGGGAATGGCTTTGGAAGCAAGTTCTTGTGGTCACTTGGGTTCTCTGATCTCCACAGGATAAAAATCACCCTTTTCAACTGTTAATAGCTTGCACGGACTTCAGTTTGGAAATTTCTGCTCTTCAAGTCCTCTTCATAAGGCAGCTTTGGGTTCTGTGTGCCTTTCTAGCCTCCTCTCCAGTCTACGCCATCTCTCTGTCGCCATCCGCTCTGGGATGGGCCGTGTCGCTGAGATTCTGTGTGATTCAGGGCAAGGGCTTGGTCCCACTTTCCACAACCCCCAACTGTGAGTATCAAGTCCTGGGCATCAGACCCAGCTGGGGCAGGTCGCAGGGTTAGGTTCCTGGACCCTTCCTCACACCTGCCAGTCAGTGTTGCAGAGGGAGGGGCTCAAGAATCTACACTTTTTTTTTTTTAAGATTTCATTTATTTATTTGACAGACAGAGATCACAAGTAGACAGAGAGGCAGGCAGAGAGAGAGGAGGAAGCAGGCTCCCAGCTGAGCAGAGAGCCCAATGTGGGGCTCGATCCCAGGACCCTGAGACCATGACCTGAACTAAAGGCAGAGGCTTAACCCACTGAGCAACCTAGGCAACCAGGAATCTACACTTTTAACACGTTCCTCAGGAAACTCTTCAGAACATTTACATGCAAGAACTCCCAACATAAGGGCATATCCTAAGGACCCAGACGGAGAGCAAAAAGTATCACCAAGTTTCCCCCGCTTTTCAGAAGGAAGCATGCGGTAGCACTACCCAGATTCATAACTTTGACATTGGAGAAACCCTCTATGAATGCCTCTTATTCTGTCCTCTGAGTCATACAATTTGAGGTCTTGAACTGTTTATTTCATATTCTCGGTATTTCAGATTTTATCTTTTATCCTTTGAAAATTGTCTTTCATCTTGACAGTTATATTTCGAGCTCCATTTTTTTCATTCATTTCTACCTTGACTTTTAGTTTATAATTATGTAATGCATTGTAGGAGTTTTTGAAAATTATCTCTCTATATTATATATATGCATAATATGTGTATATGCACGCACATATATAGTATGTCTGTATACAATTTTTGTCATCTTGGTTCATACTTTTAGATCCACATTGCATATACAAGTTAGTGTCCTGCTTTTTTAATTCCTTTTTTCCTTCAAGAAATATTTATTGCAGACCGAACCTGCGCTACCAGCTGACAAATAGGGAGCCAGCTGGACACTACATTCGCCTTCACAGATATTATTATATAGAAACCATGTTCTCAAATTCAACATTATCCAAAATTGTGATCTCAAACAGCTAAATAGTTTTTACTGATGGATGTCCCATGATTTATTTAATTATTTTCTAACTGCAAAATATTCTGGGCTGTGGTCTTTGAAATGGGATCCCTGCACACTAGGAACTAGGCAAAACAGTGGAGTAAGTAAGGCGCAGGAAGAAAGTATTAAAATTTCGATTTTTATTTCAACTTTTTCAGTTCTATTTGGGGTATGTTTTTAAGTGGTAAAAATAAATGGTACCAAAACCCATAAACAAAAAAACTTACATACATTAAAGTATATAGCAAAAATTATTTTCATCAATAAAGCTGAGTTATCACAAAACCTTGGAGTCCCTTGATTTAAGATGTGTCCAATTATTCACACAAAAATAAAATTTTGACAGTTTTAAATATATTCTCAGGAGTGAAATTACAGGTAAAAGAGTGTGGCCCATTGCCAAATTGCTTTCAAGGTCAGTTGGCGGGAAATTTATGCTCCCAGTGTATGAGGAAGCTTCTCTTTTATATTATATATATTTTTTAATTTTTTCTAATTTATTAGATGGAAACTGGTATTTTATTACTGTTTTAATTTGCATCTCATTAGCAAGGTTAAATTTTTCAAGTTTATTAGCTAATTAAGTTTCTTCTTTCATAAATTACTCACATCCTTTACCTGTCTTTCTGTTAGGGTCTAAGTATTTTCCACATTGAACTTTCTATAGATACAGAGTACAAGAAAGAACAGCTAACACTTACTTTACTCTAAGTATATACTTTATTTCTAGCCCTCTCAACAAACAAGAGTGTTATTATCCCTGTTTCACTGATGATGAAATTGAGATGAATGAAGTTAAATAACATGTAAATTGGCAGTCATCTTGATTCCAAGCTGTAAGAATTCCAAATATTTTTTCTAGAATTTGTTTTTCCCTGTGACTTTTTTGATGTTGATTTTTAAAGAAAGATTTAAAGAATTCTTATCCAGTCATATTTATCAATTCTTTCCCTTATGCCCCTTCTATTGCTTTTATGATGAGAAATCATCCATGAGAAGACATATTCACCAATATTTTTTTTTATTTTCTATGGTTTTTAGTTTCAGTGTAAGTCTAGAATCTGTCTGGAATTTGTGTGAGCATATGGCATTAACTGAAAATGTTAAATTTCCCCAAATAGAACATTTTTAGATCACAACTAATTGAGTAACCCATTTGATTATTATGCTTTTTTTTTCTTTTAATCAAAAACCAAGTTCTAATGGAATCTAAGGGAACATTCTAATAGAACTCAGGCCTGGTTTTGTACGATACATATGTGTGACTACACATAATACCATATGTATGTATTAAGCATAAAAATATACAACATATATAATATATACATTTTAGAAATTATATTAAGATATATTTATACATAATTGTATGTGTATTATATATTATGTAATATATATATTAGAGCAAAAATCCTCTGTACTATATTCTTCTTTTTCAAAAATTTCTGCATATTCTCAGCTGTTTATTTTCCAGGAGAAATTTAGAATCACTTTTGTCACATCTGAAAATTTAAAAAAGGAGAAATAAATGTCATCTTTATAATACTCAGTGTCATCACCAAGAAATATCCTTTTTCTTCATTTATTTAAATTGTCTTTTATTATTATCAGTCATGTATGGGTTTTTTTCATATTTATTACAGACATTTTCCTCCAAAACTTTCCAAATATTTTGTTTTGTTCCTGTTTTGAATAAAATCAATTTCTCTGTCTATAACAAAGTTATGTATATGGTTACTGCTCTTATATAGAAAATATGAGGAGTCAGCCATTGATTTTATCTTATTTTTATCCCCTAGTATTTCTTGTCTTGAATTCTACTTTTTGTTTTTTAAATTTTACTAATAAACATTTGCTTTTCCTTTGCTTTTACCATTTTTATAATATTTTATTTTAGTTAAGCTTCCTGTTACTAAGATGTTTGGATTTTTTTATTTTAATTTTTTTTTTTTTTTAGTATTTTATTTATTTATTTGATGGAGGAGAGGGAGAAGCAGACTCCCCGCTAAGCAGGGCATCCTGTGGGCGACTTAGTTCCGGGACTCTGGGATCATGACCTGAGCTGAAGACAAACACTTACCTTGAGCAACCCAGGTGCCCCTGTGTATGGATTTTTTTTTTTTAACGATTATTTATTTATTTATTTGACAGGGAGAGACAGCAAGAGAGGAACACAAGCATGGGGAGTGGGAGAGGGAGAAACAGGCTTCCTGTGGAGTAGGGATCCCGATGCGGGGCTCGATACCAGGACCCTGGCATCATGACCTGAGCTCTGAAGGCAGAGACTTAAGGACTGAGCCATCCAGGCACCCCTGTGTATGGGGTTTTTTTAAAAATAATTTTTTATTTTTTATAAACATATATTTTTATCCCCAGGGGTACAGGTCTGTGAATCACCAGGTTTACACACTTCACAGCACTCAACAAAGCACATACCCTCCCCAATGTCCATAATCCCACCACCTTCTCCCAAACCCCCTCCCCCCAGCAACCCTCAGTTTGTTTTGTGAGATTAAGAGTCACTTATGGTTTGTCTCCCTCCCAATCCCATCTTCTTTCATTTATTCTTCTCGTACCTACTTAAGCCCCCATGTTGCATCACCACTTCCTCATATCAGGGAGATCATATGATAGTTGTCTTTCTCTGCTTGACTTATTTCGCTAAGCATGATACGCTCTAGTTCCATCCATGTTGTCGCAAATGGTATGGATCTTTTTAATGCAAATTTGCAGTTTGTATCTCATGAATAAATTTAAAATATTTATGTTCATTTATCAGTATATTTGGTCTTATTTCAGTTATCTCAGCATTTGTTTTCAGTTATTTATAATTTTATAATTTTTTATTATTTTTATTTCCACTATATTTAATTATTATTATTATTTTCCATTTTATTTTAATTTTTTCAGTTACTCTTCCTCTTTATTTAACTTGTCTGGGTTTTGTTTTATTTCTGTGTGTTTGTATTGATCTTTGCTAGAAATTTAAAGTTTTATATCCTGCTTTTAGTCCTTTAAGTGGTCACTATTTAAAAATTTAGAAGTATATATATTAGGTTTTCATTTTTAACTATCGTAGTTGAGAATATAATGATACCAATAAAGCACCACCTCTCTTTAAGATTTTTTTTAAAGAATGGTTTCATATAGCTGTATACAACCACTCAAGTCTTTAACTTAGCATTTTACACCAAATTTACTATTATTATAGAAGTTTTTTGTATTCTGCAACTTTTTATTTTTATTTCTTTTCAGCATAACAGTATTCATTGTTTTTGCACCACACCCAGTGCTCTTTCAATATTATTTTGTCTTCGTATTTAATTTCTTAACTATTAAATATATAACATTTAATATTTAGTCTACTCTATATTAATTGGGTTCTAAGTTCAATAGCAGCCCAAGTTCAATAGACTCCCCTTTTGAATCATCTTTCATTTGCCTTTTACTAATTTCTAAAAGAAAATTACACATGCGATATATTGTCCAAGTTCTTATTTATCTGGTAATGTCTTTCCAATGCCTTCCCACATTGAAGGTATCTTGACTGAGTAAATTTCTTATACTGCCACTTGAAACTCTACAGAGATTCTTCAAATGTCCCCTGAAATTTGCTTCTAAACGGGAACGTTTGAGACTTACCCAGTTTTGGTTCCTTTGTAAATAACTTTATTTTTGTTTGTTATCACACTCTTATAAAATTATTCTGTTTCTCTTTGTTATTAAAGCAAAAAAAGTTCAAAGACCCAAATGGTGGGTCTCTTTGACCAATTTTCTTAGGACTGAGAGAATCCTCTCAATCTTCATTTCTTGGGTATTTTTCCACCATTCAGTTTCAAGTTTTACATCATTATAGCAATAACCAATGCTTTAAATTCTTTCCATTTAGTCTTCAGGAAATCTTAGACTGTTGTCCACTTTCTGTCCTTTATAAATGATTATCTCTCACCATTTTAAGGTCCTCTTGCTCTGGTTCTGTTTTGCAAGAGTTTTGTTGAGTCTCTCCCTATACACTCACTTAATTTGTCAATGGGAAGCCTACATGTTGATCCTCTAATTTTGTTAACCAAGTGACCTAATACTAATGGATTTTCTAAAGCCTTCTTCTGATTCATACCATAAATCACATCTCCAAGCTTGTTTTTATTGAGTGTTCATAATAATGTCCTTGCCCCATAGCATCTTTACATAAGTCCAATATTATATTTTTTTTCTATTTATCTGTACCTCAAAAGAAAGCTATCCAAGCTATTATTTACTAAGCCAAAAGGTGACATTGGCCACATTTTCCAAGTCCACATAAGTGGATCCCCGAACCTGTTTCTCAAGATTACAGTAACCAGGGGTTTGCTTACCGGAGAGCTCCTGGCTCATTTGCAGTGTCTTGTAATTCTTCTTCTTTGTGTCTACTCTGTTTGTTTCCCTGCCATGACCATTCTCCCACAAAAGGCTCTCTATCTATTCCAGCTCTCTGGAGTTTGACTGACACTGGATCTTCTGCTCCCTCTGCTTGACCGTCCACCCCTCTGATGTCCTACGTGAAAAGTGCTGTCACTAGCATGCGGGACTCGTGGGCTTCTGCTTCTCTCTGCCGCCACTCGCTGTCTTCATGGGTAAACTTCCTAGTGCAGGACAGAACGGCCAATTGCCTTTTCCCTTCTACTTTCTATGCTGTTATTTTTGGCAATAATATATGAAAGGGGAAAAAAGAGTGGAGGAAGGTTCACAGTTTGATTCATGTTCAAACTGTCTCAAATGCGATATGCCATGAGAAAAGGGACACCTTTCAAGTTATTCCATTCAGCAGTTCTCAAAGGACGGTCAGCAAATCCCCTGGGGTCCCTGAGACTCTTTCAAGGTAGCTGCAGGGTCAAAATCATTTTCATAGTCATGCTGTAGTTGCAATGCTAACTACTTCGTGGTAATGTTAGACGTCATTTGCCTTTTCACTGAGTTGTCATTCATACTCATGACGCAAGAGCAATGGGGGACAAAATTGTTGGAGGCTTGTCATAAGTCATAATAATGGCACCAAATTACGCTTGTAGTATCCATGAACTCACACTAAAATTAAAGAAAAAAAAAAGAGAGAGGCGCTTGGGTGGTTCAGTTGTTAAGCATCTGCCTTTGACTCCAGTTATGATCTCAGGGTCTGGGGACGGAGCCTCGAATTGTGCTCCCTGCTCAGCAGAGAACCTGCTTCTCCCTCTGCCTTCGCCTTGTTGCTCCCACTGCTTGTGCTTGCTCTCTATCAGATAAATAAATAAAATCTTTTTAAAAAGTTAATTTTACTTAAAAATGTCCTTGATGGAGCAGCAAAAATGTTAATATGATTAAACTCCAAGCCTTGAACACATATTTTTTTTTTAAGTACGCATGAAGCACCTTGGCTGCATACCAAAGTATAATGATTGCTTCAAAGAAAAGTACTTGCATGATTATTTGAGTCGTACACTTGAAAGACCAGCAATAGACAAACTATGGTTTTTCAACCTCGGGTATTTGGCAAGCAGACTTGGGGAGGGGAGTGAATGAAATGAGCTTGTCACTTCAAAAAAAAAACCAACTGAAGGTATGTGTTTCCAAAGAGAAAATTCAAGCACTAAAGAGAAAATTAGAATTTTAGAAACATATTTGCCACCAAAAGTTTAAGAACTGCCCAATACTTAAAGCTTCTGATAAAATAAAGTAGTGATATTAATTTTTTTATTGTGCAATGAAATGTTTGAAAAACCTGCCAAACACACTAAATCGATATTTTCCAGATGACCAATGCATGATGCTGCAAAATTATGCATTGGTAAAAGGTCCTTTCCAAGCACAAGACAGATTAGTGGATTTTAATGTTAAAGAGCAAAAATGGTGTTAGTATGGCTTTTGCAATGAAGCTTTGTTGCAATGAAGCTTTATGAAAATGCCACTTGTCAGATTTTGGTGTATCAAAGAATAATCACAATTGACCTAGAAGGCAACTAAAGTACTCCTTTCCTTTCCTATCACGTATCTGTGTGACACTTGATGTCTTCATAAATCTCCACCAAAGGAACATAGCACAATAGAATAGAGAAGCAATGGTCTTCTATAACATTTTTATTAAAGAAAATTATCAAAATGTAAAACTGTCACCCTTCTAAATTCTTGTATTTGCAAAATAGAGTTTTTAATAATAAAAACATCTATGATGACACCTAACTTTATTATTTCAAATGCATTTATATAAAAATTAAATGTATTAATATAATTTTTCAAAATTTCCTCACCTTCTATTTCTAATTTGATAAACATCAATAGATGTTATCCACATAAATAAAAACTCTTTGTGGCTTTTAGTAATTTGTAAGATTGTAATGAAGTCTTAAGATCAAAAAGCTTGATCTTAAGACTTCATTACAATCTCTCGTTTTGCCTCTGTGGATTACCTGCTCTAGACATCTTGTATAGAAGGAGTCATTCCTTATGAGACCTTTTGTTCCTGACTTCTTTAGCTTAGCACAGTATTGGCAAGGTTATTCAACTCATGGCATGTGTTAGTATTTCTTTTCTTCCTAACGCTGAATACTATTCCATTGTATGAATTATCGACTGATGGATATCTCGATTGTTCCTTTTTTTTTTTTTTTTTTTTGGCTGTCGTGAGTAATGTTGCTATAGACGCTGTGTACAAGTTTTTATATACATATGTTTTTACATCTCTTGGAAATAAACTTAAGAGTATAATTATAGGATTATATGGTAAATATATGTTTCACTTTGGAGGCAGAGGCACTGCTACTGTTTTCCATAGCATCTACGACATTTTCTTCTCCCACCAACAATGCATACAGGTTCTGATTTCTCTAGATCTTTTCTAACACGTGATTTTCCACTTCTTTTTTTAAACCGTAGGCATCCTAGTGGTATCTCATCGCGGTTCTGAGCAATTGAAAATGTTTGTATTATTACACCTATGAATGAAATCTGGTCATTCACTTAAACTATTACATGCAAGTCTGTGAAGTTTTTCAATCAGCCTATGATTCTTTTCTTGGTTCTCCTGAGCCTTCTAGAATACATATGCATTTATTTATCTGAGAACTTGGTCTCAAGGACCTTGGCATGCCTTCTTCCTTAATTAAAAGCTTTGTCTTATCTATAATATCCCAAAATTCTTCTTGGAGCTTATGATTTGAGTTTCCATGTGAACACATAAGAATGACTGGCTCATTCTCTGAAAAGTCATGGAAATGATTATGCTGTTTCATTATTTCCATACTGTTTTGTCAGCTTACCAAAAAGATGCCACATAGAACATTCCAAGAACCTCTGTTTGCTGTGACAGCATCTGTCTGAAAGGTGTGTATTTTTACATTTTTATTTTCCTACTTCTTTGAGACTGTTTCTTACCCTTTCAGGAAATTAAACACTTGACTTTCATAAAAATAAATATAAAAAATAAAATGGGTGCCTGGGTGTCTCAGTGGGTTAAGCCGCTGCCTTCAGCTCAGGTCATGATCCTAGGGTCCGCATCAGGCTCTCTGCTCAGCAGGGAGCCTGCTTCTCCCCCCTCCCCCCTGCCCTCTGCCTGCCTCTCTGCCTACTTGTGCCTACTGTCTGTCAAATAAATAAATGAAATCTTAAAAAAAAAAAAAGATTTTAAAATGAAGATTCTGAGTGTTAGTTTGGAGTCAGGAGCCATGAATACCAAAATTAACAAAACTCCTTTCCGAATTACAAATTACCCACAATTTGAATTTTCATAGATCTTCCTTTCATCATTCAAATTACATGAAAATGTTAATGACTATTTGCAATGCCAAACTGATAAGTAAGTTAACCCCATACATATCTAATCATATAAAAATATTTAATTTCCCTAAGACTTTGCAAGTATTAGAATCATCTAAAACTGTTCCTTGTAGTTTCAGTTTTCCACGGTGATAGATTCACTCATCCCCAAATCCTAGTCCTTGAGAACCTGACAATGATGAAATTCTAGAAACAAGAATGCAGACTAATGAAAAAAGATGATTTCCCAATTTCCAGGGGGAGATACAAAGCAGCTGCAGTGCCTGTGATGGGTGATGAATTGAAATCACTGCAGAAATGCACTCCCACAAGGTAGGCACTCTGAGGTGTGCAGGAAACTGCCCTGTGTCTGGACTACTCCTGATACGTCAGGATTCACCACTAAGAATCTTACACGTTTTCTCTTCTAATTTCTCTTCTAACTCCCCCCTCCCCTCAGTAGCTCCTTTCACTATCCCAGTTCATCCATAAGACTTTGGTTGACTCCTAGCACAGAATTCACTAAGATGCTCGTGTATTGCTCTCTGGAAGACCAAGTCACATAGAGGAAGTGCAGGTGGTTTAGAGAAGAGCATATATGCTGGAGGATGCTATGCTGTAGGTACATTTAAACAAAGAGCAAATAGACACCATTACTGGCTTTATAGAACGATGAGAAAATCCAAAAGTTGGAAGAAGAGAAACATTAAATTGAGTCTACCAGACTTTATAGTCTGAGGATCTGTTGGGCACAAGAGGCGGACAGATTCTATTCATTAACCTCACTGGTTAGCCAGGAGCTGTGGACAGGAAGACTGCTGGAGACAATACCGATCGTCATCCGGAGTAATAAACCAACATCTAGTGTGAGCCTCCCTATGTGAGGAATAGACTATGTTAGAAAACACTTACCATAAAAAACACCACAAATCACTGGGAAAGGAAAAGAGTTTCAGTGAATGATTTTGGAAAAATGACTACTTGGGGAACTCTCAACTGAAAATCTCCTTTCACATTAAACCTAAAATAAATTCAAGGAGAATAAAAAGCTAAACATAAAAGAGAAAACTAAAATAAAAATACAATAAAATGTGAAAATTAACAAGTCTTAGAATAGGGAACAATTTTCTAATCATAAAGCAGTGAAAAAAAAAAAGAATTAAAAATCACAATATCGAGGAAACCATTACAACACCGCTCCGGCCGTGCTCTCTGGCTGCTGCCGCCACCCCCGCCCTCGCCTCCGGTGCATATTAAAGATCCAAAACCATGACTGACTGACTCCAAGTACTTCACAACCAATAAAAAAGGAGAAATCTTTGAATTAAAAGCTGAACTCAATAATGAAAAGAAAGAAAAGAGGAAGGAGGCTGTGAAGAAAGTGATTGCTGCCATGACTGTGGGAAAGGACGTTAGTTCTCTGTTTCCAGATGTAGTGAACTGTATGCAAACTGACAACCTGGAATTAAAGAAACTTGTTTATCTCTATTTGATGAACTACGCCAAGAGTCAGCCAGACATGGCCATCATGGCTGTCAACAGCTTTGTGAAGGACTGTGAAGATCCCAATCCTCTAATTTGGGCCTTAGCAGTCAGGACCATGGGGTGCATCCGGGTGGATGCGCCATCAAAGTGGAGCAATCTGCAAAACGTTGTGTGAGCACATTGCTTGATCTCATCCAGACCAAAGTAAATTATGTGGTCCAAGAGGCAATTGTCGTCATCAGGGACATCTTTCGCAAATACCCCCAACAAGTATGAAAGTATCATTGCCACTCTGTGTGAGAATTTAGACTCGCTGGATGAACCAGACGCCCGAGCAGCTATGATTTGGATTGTGGGAGAATATGCTGAGAGAATTGACAATGCAGATGAGTTACTAGAGAGCTTCCTGGAGGGTTTTCATGACGAGAGCACCCAGGTGCAGCTCACTCTGCTTACTGCCATCATGAAGCTGTTTCTCAAGAAACCATCAGAAACACAGGAGCTGGTACAGCAAGTCTTGAGTTTGGCAACACAGGATTCTGATAATCCTGACCTTCGAGACCGGGGCTATATTTATTGGTGCCTTCTCTGAATGGACCCTGTCACAGCCAAAGGAGTCTGAGAAGCCACTGATCTCTGAGGAGACAGATCTTATCGAGCCAACTCTGCTGGATGAGCTGATCTGCCACATTGGTTCTTTGGCTTCCGTGTACCATAAGCCTCCCATTGCTTTTGTGGAAGGAAGTCATGGAATCCATCGCAAACACTTGCCAATACATCATGGGAGCACTAATGCAGGTGACAGCCCTGTTGGCACCACCACTGCCATGAACCTGGAACAGCCTCAGGTCATCCCCTCTCAAGGTGACCTTCTAGGAGACCTTTTAAACCTTGACCTTGGTCCCCCAGTCAATGTGCCACAGGTGTCCTCCATGCAGATGGGAGCAGTGGATCTCTTGGGAAGAGGACTAGATAGTCTGGTGGGACAGTTCTTCATCCCCTCATCAGTGCCTGCAACCTTTGCTCCTTCATCTACTCCTGCTGTGGTCAGCAGTGGTCTGAATGACCTGTTTGAACTCTCCACGGGAATAGGCATGGCACCTGGTGGATATGTGGCTCCTAAGGCTGTCTGGCTGCCTTCAGTAAAAGCTAAAGGCTTGGAGATTTCCGGAACATTTACTCACTGCCAAGGGCACATCTATATGGAAATGAACTTCACCAACAAAGCTTTGCAACACATGACAGACTTTGCAATCCAGTTTAACAAGAATAGCTTTGGTGTCATCTCTAGCACTCCTCTGGCCATCCATACACCACTGATGCCGAACCAGAGCATTGACGTCTCCCTGACTCTCAACACCTTGGGCCCAGTCATGAAGATGGAACCTCTGAATAACCTACAGGTGGCTGTGAAAAACAATATTGATGTCTTTTACTTCAGCTGCCTCATCCCACTCAATGTGCTTTTTGTAGAAGATGGCAAAATGGAGCGCCAGGTCTTCCTTGCCACATGAAAGGATATTCCCAATGAAAATGAACTTCAGTTTCAGATTAAGGAATGTCATTTAAATGCTGACACTGTTTCCAGCAAATTGCAAAACAACAATGTTTATACTATTGCCAAGAGGAATGTGGAAGGGCAGGACATGCTGTACCAATCCCTGAAGCTCACTAATGGTATTTGGATTTTGGCTGAGCTACGTATCCAGCCAGGAAACCCAAATTATACGCTGTCACTGAAGTGCAGAGCTCCTGAAGTCTCCCAGTACATCTATCAGGTCTACGACAGCATTTTGAAAAACTAATAGACTGGTGCGGGGCCCTCCGGCCACACTGTGATTGGTGCAAAGCCAAGAACTCTTAACTGGAAGAAGTCGTATTGCCGTGTAGAATCTGAACCCAAACACACTGAGGCCGTCCACCAAGGTAGTGACTAGTGTAACCTGTGCTAACATTAGGGCACAACCTGTTGGATAGTTTTAGCTTCCTGTGAACATTTGTAACCACTGCTTCGATCACGTCCCACCCCTGCCACCTGCCACTGCGATCTGTCCTTACTTATGAGCTTCTCCATAGTGTGCCAGTGGCTGGCATTTTTGAGTGTAGTTTGATATTTTGTAATTGAGAGCTCATTTCAAAAGCAGAAAAAGACAAAAAATATTAAAGCAAGGAAAAGTGTCACTGAAAAAAAAATCACAATATCAATTTACACAAAACTTGAATTTCTTTGTGTTAAAAACACTCTAAAACAATTATGCAAATGATAGGCTGAGACTGATAACTTCAGCTTGAATAGATTAAAATCACAACCTACCATTTTTTTTCAAAATTAAAAAAAAATGAATTATATTTTTGGTTTTAAAATGAAGGTGTAAACATGATGCTTCCCCAATTAGCTATTTAAAGGCATGAAAAGAAGTAAGCATAGTGAGGAATAGAAGTCACAAACTTCACCTTCAACCAGATAACGAGACTAAATCCTTTATCCATAAAGCAGTGATAGTGGGGTAAGGAAGGACTTTGAGAGGACAGCCACATCTGCAGAGCTCAGAAAATGCTGTCAAGCACCCTTCTCCAAGATGAAGGGTACATTCTAAGGTCAAAACCAACAATCATTACTTTTTAACAATGGAACTGGGAAACAGGAGCTGACAGAGAAATGAAGCTCTTCTCAATCTTGTTTGATTCCAAAAGGAAAAGAAAAAAAAAATCACACGGACAAATCATATTTTCAAAAAGCATTCTACTGGTAAGACAGAGTAAGGAAAAATTTCACATTGTCAGCTTATGAGCAACCCTGCAGTGCCTATTTCAGTTCTCAGTTGATGGGGAGAAGTAAGGTCTAAAAGAGCACCCCCATATGCAGAATCTTGTCACTAAATGAATTTTTGCTGGCACAGACACAGCATTGTCAACCACTGCCATCACCATCACTGCTCCCAATATACACATATAGCTTCGATTTCACTCTAATCCTGAGTTCTAGAAAGTTCTGAGTTCCTACAGTAATAACAAAAAAAGGAACCAAAACTTTATCTATATAAAAATAAAACTATAAAAAGGATGGATACCAGGAAAAAAAAAAAGGCAAGGAACATATACCAGAAAGCTTCTGTCATGAAAGAGTTTAAAGAACATGTCAAAATATGTTTTTATCAATTTTTAAACCTAATGGAACAATAACCTATATAAAACAAGAATACAAAACAGGGATTTAGTAACTCAGGGAAGACATGATAAAACCACAGAGATAAAACATGAGTTGGCAGAGCTCAAGAGAAAAGTAGAAAAACAAAAATAAAAACAAAACTGAAGCCACACCTGCGAAAACAGATATGCTAAAAATAGAATGCACCGACAGCCAAGCAAAATTAAAGGCAACAAAACAAAAAGCTGTATTTTTTATAAGGTTGGAGAGCTATTGGAGGAATCCAGACAAAAAATATTCTGGAGTTCCAGGTTCGAGTCCTGCATTGGGCTTCTTGCTTAGCAAGGAGTCTGCTTCTCCCTGTCCTGCCCTTCCACCCCACTCATGCGTGTTCTCTCTCTCTCTCTCTTTCTCAAATAAATAAAAATAAAATCTTCAAAAAAAAAAAAAGACCTGAGTACCAGAATAAGAGAACCAAAATATTGGGAAAAAACAAAGCATAATTTAATGACATTTTTAGAAATTACAGAAGAATTGACCCTTAAGTTTGAAAGGGCCACCATGCCTCAGGAATAATTGACAGAACAGTCAACATCAAGACACAATAATATTATTAGATCCAAAAAAGAAAACAGTGTGTTGTGTTTTTATGGATCTAGAAGCATTCTGTTAATTTCAGTTTTAGGAGCATTTTTTTTCTATCATTGTCTGGAATATTATTTACCTGTTTTGAATGTTTGTTTTGGTCAAACATATAGAATATAACCATGAAATGAAAGAAACAGGACTTAACAGAGAAGGGAAAGAAGAAGAAAAAGTCATGGTTTGAAGGAAAAAGAAATATTCACTTGCCTAATTGAAGGGCTTAAGAATAAACATCCTTAACAGGCAGAGTAACCTCAATTACATATTTATTTAGTATTCTCACTCATGAGGGACAAATTTTTTTAAATTACTAATATGTCCATTACTGTTCAGAAAAGTGGGATTTGCTGTCAAAAATAAGATTCAGGGGCGCCTGGGTGGCTCAGTGGGTTAAGCCTCTGCCTTCGGCTTAGGTCATGATCTCAGGGTCCTAAGATCGAGCCCCACATCAGGCTCTCTGCTTGGCAGGGAGCCTGCTTCCTCCTCTCTCTCTCTGCCTGCCTGTCTGCCTACTTGTGATCTCTGTCAAATAAATAAATAAAATCTTAAAAAAAAATAAGATTTAAATCTGGCAGTGTTCTAAGCCTGGTGGCTTCTGGGATACAATGATGAATCATCTCCTATGTTAGGAAGAAAGCCTGCCATTGCATCTTTTCTCATATCCAAAGAGAAAGCTGCAAATGATGTATAAATCATAGCACCACACAGCTCTTTTAGAGCTTAAAGAAATAAAAACAAAATTCTAAAAGCCACACATTCAAATACTATTTCCCCTTGCTCACCAAGCACACTTAATCCCCAAATCTAATAAATTTATTCTCCTGATGTCTTTTGACTGTTTCTACTTTGTGCCCATGGGCCACCGTTTCTTTTTCTTTTTTTCATTTTTTTTTAATTTAAGATTTCATTCATCCGCTTGTCAGTCAGAGAGAGAGCACAAGTGGTGAGTGCAGCAGGCAGAGGAAGACGCAGGCTCCCCGCTGAGCAAGGAATAGGCCACCATGTCTAGCCCAAGTCCCTTCCCAGTAATCTTGCCCCCATTCTATCTACTGTCTTCTTTGTACCCAGTGATCATTTTCAGTGGCAAATGTGATCATGTCATCTCCCCCCACCAACAGACTCTAGCACTCTTTAAGATTCTTCAGGACTTTCTATGATCTGGAGAATAATGAATAACCCTTACACGATGTGCCCTCTCCCACCTCTCTTCAACTTCTACAGTTTTTTTCCTTGGGCTTACATTGTTGTTATTTCAGTTCCTTCAAAAGGTCTAATCTTTGCCTATGCTCTGCGAGGAGCATTTCTCTCCTTCTTCCTCTTCCTCAATCCCTGCCAGGGCTCAAGCTGTCTCTGGCTCAACTTTTGTCTCTGTACCAACATCCTTCCTCAGGGCAGCCTTTTCTGAGCCATTGTTCCCCTCTCCTCTCAATATTTGACTCCTCTAACTCTATGCCCATATTTGAAGAAATGTCACGTATATTAATTTATAACTATGTTTTACCTCTCAATCCCAGAAAATTAAATAAAACCTGGTTATTTTGAAGGTATCAGAGATCCAAAATGACACCCCCATTTTAGATTTACATTCACTCCATTATTGAATGTCACCATAATATTGTAGGTTTGAGTAAGTTGCTTAAGCTTCCTGTGGCTTATTAGGCTTACCTATAAAATAGAAACAATTATACCTTCACTGACTGTTGTGAGGGTGAGAGTGGATAATGACTTTTATAACTTTTTATAAAGGATTGTGTAATGGTAATTAAGAGAATAATCATTATTGTTTGCAAAGGCATTATTTTACTAGTCATATCTAAATATAAGATGTAGAAAATTGCCTTGTAGTAGTTCTGATTATAAAAGGAAGAAATACAAACTTTAAAAATGTTGAAGAATCTTTTATTTTAAGTAGGCTCTGTGCATGGAGCCCAACATTGGGGCTTGAACTCATGATCCTGAGATCAAGACCTAAGCTGAGATCAAGAGTAGGAGGCATAACTGACTGAGCCTCCCACATGCCCCCAAGGGAATATTTTTTTCAAATTTCATTTTGTTGTTTCATTTGCCAGTGCTGATTTCTTTTAAATGAGAGACATGGAAGGTTCAAAATTATTTATACAGCATTTCAGCGTGAAGACTTTCTAATGCCCTCCAAAGAATGGTAAAACTAATGGTGAAGGGCATAAAAAAACTGGCAATTACATATATCATATGCTTAAAGATCATCTAGTGCACATGTGACCAATTCATGTATTTAGAAAAAGAACATTTTATATATTAAGTAATCCATCTTCACCCTGGAGTCTTCTAAGAGGAAAAAGGGTAGTGGTGGTATTGTTAGATGTGTATATATATTTCATATAGCTGAGGAAGAAGGAGAGAAATAGGGAGAAAGGGACAGAGGGACAAGGAAGAAAGGGAAAAGGAGGAAAAGAAAAGAGAAAAGAATTACCATTCTCTACCATAGAGTACCTTCATGGACAAAAAGTTACCAGGAATTAAATGTAGAAAAGGAAGTTTGATATAGTTAATACACGGTAAACTACCCCCATTGAAAACCTATTTTCCGGAATGAACATAAAAGGTCCATATGATAGACTTGTGATGTAGTCTTTGAATTTTCCTTCTTTACTTTGGGAGTTACGTCTGCAAAAGAACCAATCCTTTCCTCTCCCATCATCCTTAAGGGACTGTTCCATCATAGATTGGCCCTGCCATGGCCTTTCAGAGAAGGTGAGAGATTCTGCCTCTTCAATATATTCCTAGAGTTTCTGATTCCTAGGACTGGTGCAGACCCAAGAATTTGCCTTTTTTATTAAGTTCCCAGATGATGCTGAGGCTGCTGGTCTGGGGGTCCTTATCTTTGGGATCAGGAGCTCCGAAAGCCCAAAGGCAAGGACAGAAGATCTTAGTCATTCAAAAGAGCTAAGAGAGTGGACAAAGCCAAGAAATAGCATGGTTCTGGCACATTTGGGGCACCCTATAAATACTGAATATACAAATAAATGAAGGGCTAAATGAATGAGGGACATTTGTTTTTTACTAAGCTTCCCTGAATGGCCCATAGAAGCCATATATCAATGTGGGTGAGAGCACAGGCTTTGCAATCAGATACATGAAATTTCAAATCTTGCTTTCTACTTACTGGCCTTGTCACATTGGATTATTATTTAGTTTCTCCATGTCTAAATTTTTCTCAAGTTTATACTGGAGTCATATCTATTTTATGGAGTTTTTCTGAAGATTAAGAATAATGGACATTAAACTAAACTAAATTTAAATTAGTCTAGTACAGCACCTGAAACATTGCAAAGACAGCCTATGCTTGCCTTCTGCTGTTATCCCAAGATTCCTGAAAGTTGTGTCATTTGGTAGGTCCTGTGCTCCAGGGCTGGGTCCTCTGACACTCAAATGTTCAGTGGTCACTTTCCCATGACCTGCCACAGTTACTGGAAGGAAAGAGCCTGGCCATGAGTACGTGAGAGGCAAACAGCTATACAAATGCAAATATATTATGTATGTGATTTATATGTAGTTGAGAGTTGCAACTCTCAACACAATATTGTGCATCACAAGAACACCTTTAGCTTCATTAATGAAAGACTAAATGAACTAGAGAGAAGTAAATTACTCATGGATACATTGAATTTGAGTAAGGAGATAGAATCAAACACTTTGTCAGGCACTTCCTGTTCCCTTGCCAACCCACTAGATCCATACTGCTTTTGAGAATATGCCTTAATAACATGTTTTTCAATGGAACACACTTCCTTTTCCTGGAGAGGATAGCAATCAACATGAAAGGAATAGTTACACCTCAGTGCAAAAAAAATCTCTCCATAAAAGTCTCAAAGATTATTACTAAATGCCCTACTCAAACACTCTTCAATTCTTATACCAAAAGCTTTGACTTGCTTTTTCAAGACAAATATTTCTGCAGAGTATCTCTGAAAAGCATGGGTACAAAAATATGAGCATTCCTCAAATGTCCTGATGGTTTTCAGCAGATACGTCAGCACTCTGGGTATTATGTGCATATAAACTAACAAGTAGACTATTGAGCACAGGATCTTATGGGTACTTTCTAACCAAACCCATTCAAACATATACATTAGGATATAGAGCAGCATGAAAAGTAGCCAGCTCTACAGTTTGATTTTTAACAAAAACAGAAAGTGAGTTGTCTGTGTTCACTACAACATGACTGGGGTTCTTCCTTTCCTTGGGGTCCTCCTTTGCTGCTATCACTCTTGCCTATCAAAAACTCACTCTAAGTAATGACCTGAGGCTCACCAGAATGAAAATACAAATGACTTAAAACATGTTTAATTCTATCTTCTCCAGGAGGCCTGAACCCCATCATTAGAGCACTAGACTGGGCTACAGGAGGTATTTTATGACCTGGACTAAACTTAGGACATGCAGGTTCTCAGGAAGTAATCCGAGATGCTACAGTTTGTGGGGACACAAAATGCAATGCAGGTGGACTGGTGGAGTGAGGGGGTCACCAAACAGCTATTATAAAACTGGACAAATGTTTCAAAAACAAGAATTACAGTACCCTAGAAATGGACCAAATGCTTAAGACAAACAAATAGGCACAGATTAATGAAAAACTACTAAATTTGGGGTCAAAACAGTGGGACTCCATCCGCTTAACTGTAGGAGGAAAGGGACTTGATTTGGAGCAGTAGTTGGAAAATCCCATGCCTACCAGTTTCATCAGTGGTGACAATCTCAATGAATTGGGGCAGTCAGCATATCCAATAGCCTGAGGTTGCAAACCTGGCAGACCTCATGGGCCAACCAGAATTTGAACAGATCAGGGAAATGAGACAGTCATAGAGACATTCTTGACTTATTCTTGACTGAATAAGTCAAGGGTAGGTTCATGCATGAGGAAGAACGGAGGCCCAGCCTATTCACATACCTATCTTGTACCAGGAGCCTTCCTGTATTGGCAGAGAAGATACTAGAATGTCTGGTGGGAAGGAAGAGAAGGAAAATATCTGAAAACTGTTTACACTTTGAATGTGTTCAGGAACCCACATACAAACCCACAAACTGAGAGGAGGAGATTTACCAGTGTTAAGATGTTTGAGCCCAACCTCTGACCAATCATTGGTTCACCACTGGGCCATGTAGAAAGAGAGGAACTCCTAAGAGGCTGGGCTTAAAAACAGGAGCAAGGTGTGAGGGGAGAAGTGAGCCAAGAGATCAGTGGCCACATACTGCAGAGGATATGAATTCCAAAAATTCAGCCTAAAGAAGTTATTAAATAAAGATCTAAGCAACTTTTTTAAGACAGCAATGACAATAACCCTCTGGGAAGGAAAAGTCAGAAGCCAGAGTTGCTATCATATGATTTCCAAAAATGTTCCATATTCAACAAAAAGCCATGCAAGGAGCCAGGAAAGTGTTATCCAGAGTGAAGGGGGAAAGGGAAGTACATAGAAATTGCTTAGTGTCCTCAGATGTCAGATGGAGCTGATAAAGACTTCAACTCATTATTATATGTATGTTCAAAGAACTAAAGGAAATTACATTTAAGAATTCAAGAAAGGACTTCTGGGTGGTTCAGTTGGTTAATTGTCTGCCTTCAGCTCAGGTCATGATCCCAGGGTCCTGGGGTCTTGGAATCTAGCACCCCACTGAGCTCCCTGTTCAGCTGGGAGTCTGCTTCTCCCTCCGCCTCTGCCCCTCCCCTACTCCATTTGTGTGCATGCTCTCTTCCTCAAATAAATAAGTAAAATCTTTAAAAAAGAAAGAGGAAAAAAAATTAAAGTACCATAACAATGACCAAAATAAAGGACCTCAATAAATATATACAAACTATTTCTAAAAACCAAATGGAAATTCTGGAAGTAAAAAAACACACACAAAAAAACAAAAGAACTGAACTAAAAATTTCACTTCAGGAGCTCAATGGCAGCTATGACACAGTAGAATTCATTTAGTATCATGGTGAGGCAGAGTGTAATAAGTTAAGAGATATGGATGAGAGTCAAGGTTGCAGAGAAGTAGCAGGCTAAGACGACATCAGGTAGCAGGAGATCAGCTAGATAGTTATCAAACCATTACAAACACCTACAAATCCAACAGGAGATCGAAGAGAAGAAGAGCAACAATTCTAGAAACAGAAAATAGACCACTTTCTGAAAGGTAGGACCAGCGGAGAAGATAATCCAAAGCGATGGGAAGATAGACCGTGGGCGGGGGGGGGGGCGGCTCCCCCGCAAGCGGAGGAGCAATGGAACACAAAATCAGGACTTTTAAAAGTCAGCTCCATTGAGGGACATCACTCCAGAGGCTAAACTGGTGTGAAGCCCACACGGGGTCAGCATGGCCCCAGGTCCCGTGGGGTCACAGAAGGAACGGAGGTGTCTGAGTGTCGCAGAGCTCACAGGTATTAGAGCGGGGAAGCTGGCTAAAGAGACAGAGCTGAGGAGTGAGCTCTCAACTCGGGGTTACCCTGAACCATAATCCATGACACAGACCACTGCTCTGTGAGTGCAGTCTCCATAAGATCTGGGGAGAACCCCCCTGGAAGAGCCCAGGGATCTGGAGGGTTCAGGGACTCCAGGCAGAGCTGTGTGCAAGAGACAGAGACCCTTGGTCACAGGCGGGGTGAGCTCGGAGAGCGGCCAGAGACCAGGGAGATGGGAATGATTGAGTGCTTTTCTCTGAGGGCGCACTGAAGAGGGGGGCCCAGAACTCTCGGCTCCTCCGGCCAGAGATTGGGCAGCCACCATTTTCATTTCCATCCTCCAGAACTCAACAGAAAGTGTTCAGGGAACAAAAGTTCCCCAAAGCGAACCAGAGGGGATTACTTAGCCTTGCCCCTGGTAAAGGCGGTGCAATTCTGCCTCAGGCAAAGACACTTGAGAATGGCTACAACAGCCCCCTCCCCCAGAAGATCAACAAGAAATCCAGCCAAGACCAAGTTCATTTACCAAGGAGAACAGCAGAATTCCATAGGAGGAGAAAGCAAAGCATAGTATTCATGATTTTCTCCCCATGATTCTTTAGTCTTGCAAGGTTAATTAATTTTTTTAATATTTTTCTTTTAATTTTTTTTCTTCTGCTGAAAAATTTTTTAACTTTTACCCTTTCTTATTTTAACGTTTTTTAATAGTTTATCTTAACAATACCTCTCATTAAAAAATTTTTTTGAACCTTCATTATTGTAGTCCTATTTTATCCTTCATTGTATCTAACTTTATTTTTTGTATACACATAGGGTTTTTTCTTCTAAAAAACTTGGGGTACAAATTATTCTAATAGATCAAAATACACCCTAGATCTCTCACTGGGCTTGTTCTAGTCTCCAGCTTGAGCAAATTCTCTCCACTTTCTTTTTCTTTATTCTCCCAACCAACTTACCTTATCCACTCCTTTTTAGAAATTAAAAAAAAATTTTTTTGCATCTTTATAGTCATATTCCATCATTGTGTTTACCCTTATATGTGTTTTTCATTCTTTAAGATTTGGGAAGGTAGTTTCTTCTAGGAGACCAAAATTCTCCCAAAATTAAGTGGGTGACCCTGTTCTAGTCACCAGTCTAATATATATACATATATACATATTATATATATATTTTATAGTTTTTCTTTGTTTTCATTTTTTATGAACTTCTTTTAACCCCCTTTCTCCCCCCCACAATTTGGGGTATCTTATGATTTAGTTAAAGCACTTTTTGCTGGGGTCTTTGCCATCCTTTTAGTATTTATTTGATCCTTCATATATTCTTATCTGGACAAAATGACAAGGCGGAAAACTCACCACAAAAAAAAGAACAAGAGTCAGTACTGAAGGCCAGGGAAGTAATCAATATGGACATTAGTAATATGTCAGATCTAGAGATCAGAATGACGATTCCAAGGTTCTAGCCAGGCTCGAAAATGGTATGGAAGATATTAGAGACTGTCGGAGAAATAAAAGCCCTTTCTGGAGAAATAAAAGAACTAAAATCTAACCAACTTGAAATCAAAAAAGCTATTAATGAGGTGCAATAAAAAATGGAGGCTCTTACTGCTAGGATAAATGAGGCAGAAGAAATAATTAGTGTTATAGAAGACCAAATGACAGAGAATAAAGAAGCTGAGCAAAAGAGAGAGAAACAACTACTGGAGCACAGGGGTAGAATATGAGAGACAAGTGATACCATAAGATGAAACAACATTAGAATAATTGGGATACCAGAAGAAGAAAAAAGAGAAAGGGGAGCAGAAGGTATATTGGAGAGAATTATTGTAGAGAATTTCCCCAATATGGCAAAGGGAATAAGCATCAAAATCCACAAGGTACAGAGAACCCCCCTCGAATCAATAAGAACAGGTCCACACCCCATCACCTAATAGTAAAATTTACAAGTCTTAGCAACAAAGAGAAAATCCTGAAAGCAGCCCGGGAAAAGAAGTCTGTAACATACAGTGGTAAAAATATTAGATTGGCAGCAGACTTATCCACAGAGACCTGGCAGGCCAGAAAAAACTGGCATGATATATTCAGAGCACTAAATGAGAAAAACATGTAGCCAAGAATACTGTATCCAGCACGGCTATCACTGAAAATAGAAGGAGAGAGAAAAAGCTTCCAGGAAAATAAAAACTGAAAGAATTTGCAAACACCAAACCAGCTCTACAGGAAGTATTGAAAGGGGTCCTCTAAGCAAAGAGAGAGCTTAAAAGTAGTAGATCAGAAAGGAAGAGAGACAATATACAGTAACAGTCACCTTACAGGCAATACAATGGCACTAAATTCACATCTCTCAATAGTTACCCTGAATGTAAATGGGCTAAATGCCCCAATCAAAAGGTACAGGGTATCAGAATGGATAAAAAAAAAAAAAAAAAATCAGGGCGCCTGGGTGGCTCAGTGGGTTAAAGCCTCTGCCTTCAGCTCAGGTCATGATCTCAGGGTCCTGGGATCAAGTCCCGCATCGGGCTCTCTGCTCAGCAGGGAGCCTGCTTCCTCCTCTCTCTGCCTGCCTCTTTGCCTACTTGTGATCTATCTCTGTCAAAGAAATAAATAAAATTTAAAAAATTTAAAAAAATCAATATGCTGCCTACAAGAAACTCATTTTAGACCCAAAGACACTTCCAAATTTAAAGTGAGGGGGTTGAAAACAATTTACCATGTTAAATGACATCAGAAGAAAGCTGGGGTGGCAATCCTTGTATCAGATCAATTAGATTTTAAGCCGAAGACTATAAAAGAGATGAGGAAGGACACTATATCATACTCAAAGTGTCTGTCCAACAAGAAGATCTAACAATTTTAAATATCTATGCCCCTAGCAAGAGAGCAGCCAACAATATAAACCAATTAATAACAAAATCAAAGAAACACATTGACAATAATACAATAATAGTAGGGGACTTTGACACTCCCCTCTCTGAAATGGACAGATCATCTAAGCAAAAGATCAACAAGGAAATAAAGGCCTTAAATGACACACTGGACCAGATGGACATCACAGATATATTCAGAGTATTCCAACCCAAAGCAACAGAATACACATTCTTCTCTAGTGCACATGGAACAGCCTCCAGAATAGATTACATCCTGGGTCACAAATCAGGTCTCAACCGGTATTGAAAGATTGGGATCATTCCCTGCATATTTTCAGACCACAATGCTCTGAAGCTAGCACTCAATCACAAGAGGAAATTTGGAAAAACACAAGTACATGGATACTAAACAGCATCCTTCTAAAGAATGAATGGGTCAACCAGGAAATTAAAGAAGAATTGAAAAAATTCATGGAAACAAATGATAATGAAAACACAACAGTTCAAAATCTGTGGGACACAGCAAAGGCAGTCCTGAGAGGAAAATATATAGCGATACAAGCCTTTCTCAAGAAACAAGAAAGGTCTCAAATACAGAACTTAACTTTACACCTAAAGGAGGTGGAGAAAGAACAACAAAGAAAGCCTAAACCCAGAAGGAGAAGAGAAATAATAAAGATCAGAGCAGAAATCAATGAAATAGATACCAAAAAAACAGTAGAACAAATCAACAAAACTAGGAGCTGGTTCTTTGAAAGAATTAATAAGATCAATAAACCCCTGGCCAGACTTATCAAAAAGAAGACAAAGGACCCAAATAAATAAAATCATGAATGAAAGAGGAGAGATCACAAACAACACCAAAGACATGCAAACAATTACAAGAACATATTATGAGCAACTCTACACCAGCAAATTTGACAATCTGGAAGAAATGGATGCATTCCTAGAGACATATAAACCACCACAACTGAACCAGGAAGAAAGAGAAAACCTGAACAGACCCATAACCAGTAAGGAGATTGAAGCAGTCATCAAAAATCTCCCAACAAACAAGAGCCTGGGGCCAGACGGCTTCACAGGGGAATTCTACCAAACATTTAAAGAAGAATTAATTCCTATTCTCCTGAAACCATTCCAAAAAATAGAAATGGAAGGAAAACTGCCAAACTCATTTTATGAGGCCAGCATCACCTTGATCCCAAAACCAGACAAGGATCCCATCAAAAAAGAGAATTACAGACCAATATCCTTGATGAACACAGATGTGAAAACTCTCACCAAAATACTAGCCAATAGGATTCAACAGTACATTAATAGGATTATTCACCATGACCAAGTGGGATTTATTCCAGGGCTGCCAGGTTGGTTCAACATCCACAAATCAATCAATGTGATACAATACATTAATAAAAGAAAGAACAAGAACCATATGATACTCTCAATAGATGCTGAAAAAGCATTTGACAAAGTACAGCATCCCTTCCTGATCAAAACTCTTCAAAGTATAGGGATAGAGGGCACATACCTCAATTTTATCAAAGCCATCTATGAAAAACCCACTTCAAATATCTTTCTCAATGGAGAAAAACTGAAAACTTTTCCACTAAGGTCAGGAACATGGTAGGGATGTCCATTATCACCACTGGTATTCAACATAGTACTAGAAGTCCTAGCCTCAGCAATCAGACAACAAAAAGAAATTAAAGGCATCCAGATTGGTAAAGAACAAGTAAAACTATCACTCTTCGCAGATGATATGATACTATATGTGGAAAACCCAAAAAACTGCACTCCAAATCTGCTAGAACTTGTACAGAAGTTCAGAAAAGTGTCAGGATATAAAATCAATGCACAGAAATCAGTTGCATTTCTCTACAACAACAACAAGACAGAAGAAAGAGAAATTAAGGAGTCAATCCCATTTACAATTGCACCCCAAACCATAAGATACCTAGGAATAAATCAAACCAAAGAGGCAAAGAATCTATACTCAGAAAACTATAAAATACTCATGAAAGAAATTGAGGAAGACACAAAGAAATGGAAAAATGTTCCATGCTCCTGGATTGGAAGAACAAATATTGTGAAAATGTCTATGCTACCTAAAGTAATCTACATATTTAATGCAATCCCTATCAAAATCCCATCCACTTATTTTCAAAGAAATAGAATAAATAATCCTAAAATTTATATGGAAACAGAAAATACCTGAAATAGCCAAAGGAGTACTGAAAAAGAAAGCCAAAGTTTGTGGCATCACAATACTGGACTTCAAGCTCTATTACAAAGCTGTCACCATCAAGACAGTACGGTACCAGCACAAAAACAGACATAGTGATCAATGGAACAGACTAGAGAGCCCAGAAATAGACCCTCAACTCTATGGTCAACTAATCTTTGACAAAGCAGGAAAGAATGTCCAATGGAAAAAAGAAAGCCTCTTCAACAAATGGTGTTGGGAAAATTGGACAGCCACATGCAGAAAAATGAAATTGGACCATTTCCTTACACCACACATGAAAATAGACTCAAAATGGATGAGGGACCTCAGTGTGAGAAAGGAATCCATCAAAATCCTTGAGAAGAACATAGGCAGCAACCTCTTTGACCTCAGCCACAGCAACGTCTTCGTAGGGACATCACCAAATGCAAGGAAAGCAAGGGCAAAAATGAACTATTGGGATTTCATCAAGTTCAAAAGCTTTTGCACAGCAAATAAAACAGTTAACAAAACCAAAAGACAACTGACAGAATGGGAGAAGATATTTGCAAACAACATATCAGATAAAGGGCTAGTTTCCAAAATCTATAAAGAGCTTATCAAACTCAACACCCAAAGAACAAATAAACCATCAAGAAATGGGCAGAGGACATGATAGACATTTCTGCAAAGAAGACATCCAGATGGCCAACAGACACATGAAAAAGTGCTCCACGTCACTTGGCATCAGGGAAATACAAATCAAAATCATAATGAGGGGGCGCCTGGGTGGCTCAGTTGGTTACGGCCGCTGCCTTCAGCTCAGGTCATGATCTCAGGGTCCTGGGATTGAGCCCCACATCAGTCTCTCTGCTCGGCAGGGAGCCTTTAAAAAAAAATCATAATGAGATACCTCCTCACACCAGTCAGGATGGCTAAAATTGACAAGTCAGGAAACGACAGATGCTGGTGAGGATGTGGAGAAAGGGGAACCCTCCTACACTGTTGGTGGAATGAAGCTGGTGCAGCCACTCTGGAAAACAGCATGGAGGTTCCTCAAAAAGTTTAAAATAGAGCTACCTTATGACCCAGCAATTGCACTACAAGGTATTTACCCTAAAGATACAAACATAGTGATCCGAAGGGGTACATGCACCCAAATGTTTATAGCAGCAATATCCACAATAGCCAAACTATGGAAAGAACCTAGATGTCCATCAACAGATGAATGGATAAAGACGAAGTGGTATATATATGTAATGGAATACTATGCAGCCATCAAAATAAATGAAATCTTGCCATTTGCAACAACGTGGATGGAACTAGAGGGTATTATGCTTAGCGCAATAAGTCAATCGGAGAAAGACAACTATCATATGATCTCCCTGATATGAGAAAGTGGAGATGCAACATGTGGGGTTTGAGGGGTAGAAAAAGAATAAACGGAACAAGATGGGATCGGGAGGGAGACAAACCATAAGAGACTCTTAGTGTCACAAAACAAACTGAGTGGGGCAGGGAGGGAGGGAGAGGGTAATGGGGTTATGGACATTGGGGAAGGTATGTGCTATGGTGAGTGCTGTGAAGTGTGTAAACCTGGAGATTCACAGATCTGTACCCCTGAGGCTAATAAGACATTATATGTTTATTAAAAAAAATTTAAAAATTTAAATAAAAAAAAGAGTTATGACCACAAGGCATAGTTTGCTGATCTTTGTGCTCAGCTATACAACACATCTCAATAAGTTCAAAGGATTGAAGTCATGTAATATGCTTTATGACTATGACAAAATAAATAGATCAACAAAAGAAAGAAATCTGATAAATCACCAAGTGTTTGGAAATTAAAGAACACACGTCTTAAAGCTCATGGTCAAAGAGAATTGCAAAATACTGTGAACTAAATCAAAACAAAAACATGAAATATCAAGATGTATGGCATGCAGCTAAAGCAGTGCATATAGGGAAATTGATAGCTATATCACAAAAGAAGAAACTTCTCAAATCAATAACCTAAACTTTTATTTAAACCCAAACAGAGAAAGAAATTACATAGGCTCACATGGAAATCAAAGAAATATAAAAAAATAGGGAAAATAATAAAACCAAAGTGCGATTCTTTGAAAAGTTCAACAAAATTGACATATTTTGAGTGAAATTAAGAAGAAAGAAAAAAGGCACAAATTGACAAAATGAAGACTAAAATAGAGAACACATTACAGAAATGAAAAAGATAATAAGTAGATATTATTAACAAAAAATGTAACAAATTAGATGAAATGGACATTTCTAGAAAGAAAAATTTTCAAAGCTGACTCAAGAAGGAATAGAAAATCTGTATAAATCTTTAGTAAAGAAATTGAAGTAATAATTTAAAAATCTTCCTACAAAGCAAGCCCCAATTCTGGATCACCTCACTAATGAATTCTATCATCCATTCAAAAACCAATCTTCCAGAAAACAGGCAGAGAGAAAAGAATCTCAAAATCATGCAATGAGAGCCAAAAACTTCATAATAAAATTAAATCGTATGACAAGATTCCTCAGGACTATAGAAGCATAAGTCCTCTTAAAAATTCGCAAACCACAGATTAAAAAATATTTTATAGCATTACCAACTGAGATTTATCCTAGGAATGCAAGTTAAATTTAACATCTGAAAATCATCTTATGTGACCACTTCAATAGATACAGAAAAGAAAAGACACTTGACAAAACTCCACACCCGCTCCTAAAAAGTGAAACATAACTATATCAATATGACCCAGAAATTCCACGCCAAGGAATCTACCTAAGAGAAACGAAAACACATGTCCGTACAAAGACTTGTATATGAATGGTCATAGCAACATGACTTATAATAGCAAAAGACTGGAAATAATCCAAGTGTCCATCAACTGAGAATGGACAAATAAAATGTGGTGGAGATTAAATTAAAACCAGATAAATAAAGCATTTGAAAAGGGCAAATCTGTAGTAACAGAAAGCAGATCAAGGGTTGGGAGGGAATAGTCGGAGGTGGGAACGGAGACTGGTTGCCAGTGGGCATGAGGAAACACTGGAATGATGGAAATGTTCTAAAACTGGTCTGTGGGGATGGCTGCACAATTCTGCAAATTTACTAGAAATCATCAGAGTGGCACCTTCACTATGAGTGAATGAATGGTATGAATATTATGCCTCAATGAAGATTCTTTTTTTTTTTTTTAATTGAAGTTGGCCATCACTCCAAAGAATCTAGTCTCAGTGTGAAAATGCAGGTAATGATGGAAGAGAAGTCATAAGAGAGCAAAGTTTAGGCAAACAGACATTGGAAAATACCATCAAGTCTAATTGCAATGTGCTGAGAATCCCGGTGAGGAGAATCAAGAGAGCTATAGCCTAGCCTGGAAACTCCTCCTTCCACCTCTTAGGATACATGGACTGGCCACCAGTTTGCTTTTAGAAAGCCGCAGTGCTCTGGAGCATTTGAAGGTGGGAATTCCTGGCCCCCTCCTCTAGCTTCCACCTACTGAGACCTGTAGCTGACCAAGGTGCTGACAAGTTCTCAACTCAAGATGTGGGTCTAGGTGTGAATTCACGACTTCATAGCATGCAAAATTGAAACTGATAGAGGGGAGTGTACTAGAGTCATAATATTGGGTTATCAATCTTAAAGAGTTTCAAGGAAAAGTATTGCAAGGTGTGGGGTGGTGCATGTACATGCAGAGAAGTCACAAACTAGAAAGCCATGTACCTGTCGCACCAGCCTGTCTTCACACAATTGCTCCAAAGTAAATCAGATAAGATTTGCATTTGGTAAGGGCTCAGAAATGGGTCAGATCACACCTGTGGAATGATCACAAATAGGAACCCATCTTTTGCACCTTCAAGGAGGGCTGGTGGTAATTATTGCTTCATATGTGTCCCAGCTAAACCAATCACAATTGCAAAACAATAAAAATGAAAATAAATACATCACACCCTTCTTATAAAACATCATATGAATTACTTTGAATACTAACTTGAGCACATTTTTTTTCTGCAGAAAAAAAATGTCCATATTTATCAACTTATTCATGGCTCGGTCAGCAACTTTTAGCCTATGAAAAATGACATCTCATGTTGACCACAACAACTTGTAAGAAGAGAAATTTAATTTCTAATTTAATCACATCATAGTAGTGGTCAGCCTCAGAAAACATTTATTATTTCACGACAGAGGTGGCAATATTTTTAAGATCATTTTATAATCTTGGATCAGTCTCAGAAAAACTAACACGTTTTAATTTCCAATATAAATGCTACATTCTGCTCCTTCATTAGATACAATTCTCTCAAAGTATCCTGAAGCATTTCAGTGTTGAAAATGTCACAGGTGAACTCCAAACCAGATCTTTACATAAAATATACATAAATAAGATCTATTCTTATGCATGAATTCTTATTCACAACAAATCTTTAAGGTGACTGTGCCTGAAAGCAGTATGAAAATTATTTGGAAAGCTGATACAAACTTGGATTTCCAGGTTTCTCTGAACAAAGGTACAATACAAATGTAAAACAAGATGATAATGAAAGTAAAATGTATGCATTCTTTCTTTCTTTTTAAGATCTTATTTATTTATTTATTTGACACAGAGAGACCCAGCAAGAGAGGGAGCACAAGCAGGGGGAGTGGAAAAGGGAGAAGCAGACTTCCCGCTGAGCAGGAAGCCTGATGTGATGTGGGGCTCCATCCCAGGGACCTGGGATCATGACCTGAGCCAAAGGCAGATGCTTAACAACTGAGCCACCCAGGCACCCAAACTTACACATTCTTTAATATTTTCATTTGAGTCATTGCTTACATTCATATTTCCTTACTTCCAAGTACCCACACTCTGCTGGGCATAAGAATCTCCTTGGGTGTTTGTTCAAAATGTAATTCTCAAGACCCCACTCCCTTGAGAGTCTACTTCAGTACCTCTGAGTCAAGGCCTAGCAACCTGGTGATTCTGATGCAGGTCATATGAGAATCACACCTTGACAACATTACTCCAGACTCACGTGCTCTGCTGAAAGAGAGCAGTATTTCCTAAAGTTTTTTGTACTGGAGAGCCTGAGGTATGTTGAAGTGTGTAACAGAGAATGTTGGTGAAAATGTGGACAGTTGGAGACCAAAGGGACAGAAGGAGTCTAGATGAAACCAAGAAAACAACAGGAAGATGCTTTTCTTAGGATGATTCAAATGTGTGTCCTAAAACCCAATCCAAGCCACACAACATCTGTGCCTTCGAAGAGTATTCAAGCATGACAATTGCTAATAATAACTCCCTGATTACCACCAGCCATAAATGCAGGCAGCCTGAGGAATCTGTGTGGGCATTACCACGTTCTTTTCTGGTCATAAAATCCAGTTGGGGTGCAATTACTCCAATGTGACACCTTATAGAAGCTAGAAATCATGTCTTCACTTTCAACATTGTAAATCAATGAAATTACATTGTAGCCATTGCCAACACATACAATTTTGCCTGTTTGATGCCCCATTACTGCAATGGCACTTACCTTGGTTTGGAAAGCAGCCCTTCTCTTCACTAAGTGAGCAGTACAGGGCAGTTCACCCTCTGCGGTAGTCTTGCATCCAGGACATATTTATAGATAGCAGAATAATGTCACACAGATTGCTCTCACAAACAGTCCTTACTACTTTGCAGTATTGGTGTCCATTCCTCAGCCAGAGAGTGAAATTGCCAAGGGTTACATTTTTTTCTCTAATGGAGTTCCTTGCCATTTTTACACTGAAAGGTGGTGGAGTTGAGGACTGCATTCCTGAATTAAATGTGTCACATTAAACACAATAATGTGCAAAATATAACTTGTTAAATCTTCACTCTATGATCTAAATATAAAATTCTTACAAGAATAAAATGAAGGAGAATATCTTCTGTGAGATATTAAAAAGTCCAGTACTCTCCATTATCCCCTCTGGGTTCCAGCCTACAGAGAACATATACACATTCAAGATCACTTGCCCAATGGGATCAAAGTGCCAGTTTTATTCATGTCCTGGCAGGTGTTCCCAATACCACCACCCCCTGCGCCCCTCCCCCAACCCTCCCCGCAAAGGCAGGCCTTCTGATTGGAGGCAGCACAGGAAAGAGCCCAAGATAAAAAGGTTTCTATTCACTCTGCCCCAATTAAAAACAGGTCAAGTGTTCATGACTTCGCCATCCACATGGAAATGAAAAGCTGAAACAGGGGAGGGGCAAGCATCTCACTGGGTCACCAACAGGCTCAGATAAGATCCATTTACCACTTGGAGACAGGTGGCGCAAGGCGAACTCCACTAAGGAGGCTGACATTAAAAGGCATGAGCTGAGGGGTGGGGCTGACGCCATTTGCGGGCGGATGGGACAGCACCACAGGCTGCGTTAGGCTGCGGTAATAAACGACATTGGAATCTCAGGGACGTTAAAACAGGGCTGTTTTCATGCTCATGCTACATGCTCTGTGTTGCCAGAGTCTCTGCTCACAGAGTCACTCAGAGATGGTGCTGACAGAGGCTCCTCAACACATGCTTCCATGACCACGGCCGCTGAAGGTCTCACGGCCTCCAGTGAACACTCTGGCTGGTCAGTAACACACATCACTCCTCCCCACAGTCCACCTGCCAAGCTGTCAGATGGCTCTCTCTAACTCCAAAGGGACAAAAAAGCCCAATCCTTCCATGGACCAGCAAAACAAACACTAGGAAGGTAGGCTACATTGAGGGGTAGCATTTTGAAATCACCATTTGGGGGAGCTGGGGTGGCTCAGTTGGTTAAGCATCTGACTCTAGATCTCAGCTGAGGTCTTGCTCTCAGGGTCATTAAGTTCAAGCCCAGAGCTGGGCTCCACATTGGCCGCAGAGCCTAAGTAAATAAATAAGGTAAGTAAGCAAGTAAGTAAATAAATAAATGAAATTGCCATTTGTTTTACTTCCTATGTATCTCACATCTTGAACACTCACATTTTATTTTTTATTTTTTATTTATTGACAAAGAGAGAGACAGCAAGAGAGGAACACAGGCAGGGGGAGTGAGACAGGGAAAAGCAGACTCTCCACTGAGCAAGGAGCCCAATTCGGGGACCCTTGGGCCCCTTGGGATCCCAGGACCCTTGGGATCATGACCTGAGTCTAAGGCAGACACTTAACGACTGAGCCACCCAGGCAACCCAACCACTCACATTCTAATTAACTGGTTCTATGTTTGTTTGTCTCCCCAAATCTCTTATTTTCATAGTTTTAACAAGCACTGAAAAGTTCCTTCTATAAAACTGTGTGATGAAAGACCAACAGTTTTCTCCATATCCTCTTCTGCCCACCTCCTCTACCTCCTACTCCCGTGCTTTAGTGTATATGCCCAGGAACCAAGAGTCGGTGCCACAGAAAACTATGACTTTTAATACTCAAGTCACACATTTGTAAATCTGGCTCCAAAACACTCATAATTCTCACCAATCAAATTAGTAATTTCTCCTCTCACAGGGGCAAGTAAATAAGCAGAGAGGAGATCATTCCAGCATTCCTTGGGTTTTTGATTAAGAATTGAAGTGCCCTTTTCCATGAAAAAAGAGGGAAGAAGTCTAAGGACTTTACCCAACAATTTTACAGAGAAAACTATAATTCTGACAAGAAACTTGGATATATGAAACAAGAGTATAACTCTCATAAGGCAAAAGAAGCCTTAAATAAGATAAAAGAAAAAATAATATATTGGAAGAAAATGTTTACTACACATATAACAGAAATGTAGTATCCATAATATGTAAAAAGTGCCTATAAATCAGTAACAAAAGACTAAGAAGAAATGTATGTGAACAATAAATTTGTAAAATACGATTAGCTTATTAAACAGAGTACCAATTATTTTGCCTATAAATTAGAAAGTTTTTAAAGATGGATAATATCAGGTTGTGGTTAGAAGACAGAGAATTGGTTGATGTACAAACTAGAACACTGATTTTAGAGAGCAATTTGCCAGTAGCAGTCAAATTTGAAATGTATATGTTTTAAGACCAAAGAACATCCACTTCTAAGAATGTGTCCTATAGAATGACTTGCACAAGATTCACAGACCGGTACCCCTGGGGCTAATAATACATTATATGTTTATTAAAAAAATTTGAAAAATTATAAAAAAAGAAAAAAGAAAGCCAAAATACCAAAAGCCTAGAATATCAAGTTAACTGTAGCCCCTGTGGTGCTTATCATGAATGTGTAAACACTTCAAGGGAGAAGTTAGTGTATCTTTTCACTTGGAGATCCCACAGTTAACTATACATACTCAGTAAGCTTGTTGAAAGGAAAAGTGAATTGGGGGAAATCAGAGGGGGAGACAAACCACGAGAGACTGTGGACTCTGAGAAACAAACTGAGGGTTTTTGGGTGGGGCGGGTTGGGTGAGCCAGGTGGTGAGTATTATGGAGGGCATGTATTGCATGGAGCACTGGGTGTGTTGTATAAACAATGAATCTTGGAACACTGAAAAAATAAAATTAAAAAAAAAAGAATTACCTGCACAAATACATCAAAAGATATAAGCATGATACATCTTATAGTATTGTTTCTGGAAAAGGCATAAAATTTTATCAATAGAGAGATCCATACAAAAGAAGATCATGCAACGAGAAAAAGACTCAGATAAGAGCTGTAAGTACTGACATGGAATATGGTTTGCATTACTAAGCAAAAAGCAAATTATAGAATAAAATATATACTGTGGGTCAGTGGGATATTGAGAAACCAGCTCTCATTTAAAGAGGAAGCTTTGATTAGTGTTGCTGATATCCGTGAGGTAAAACCTCTCACCATGGCTGAATTGAAGCCACTAACACTTTACTAATTGGCTTACAAAATTCTGGAGGCCATTATAGGAGATTATTTTTATTTTTATGTGTGGGGGTGCCTGGGTGGCTCAGTCAGTTAAGCATCAGACTCTTGGTTTCAGCTCACGTCTTGATCTAAGGGTCCTGGGATTGAGTCTGTGTCAGGCTCCACACTCAGTGGGGAGTCTCCTTGTCCCTCTCCTTTTGCTTCTCTCCACACCTCCTCTCTAGAATAAATGAATAAAATCTTTTTTAAAAATAAAAAAAATACATATGCACGTGTGAGTAGGTAAATATGTGCATGTATATTTGCATATAAGCATAGAGGTGCAGAAAAAAATATCAGAAAGAGTGAACAGAAACAAGAGCAGAACCATAGTGGGACAAAGGGCAAAGTGCCACTTTGTACTTTTCATACTTTGGTATTGTTTGAATTTGTCCCACTGAACATGTTTTGCTTCAGTAGTTAAGTTAGGATTTAAGAATTTTATTAAGGAAATAATATATTATGACTATAGAAAAATTGCAAAATATGAAAAATAATAAAGGGAAAATATAAATTATCCATAATTCTTCTATTTCTACTTCACTGTAATATTTTGGAGTATTTTAGTTGTTTTTCCCAGAAACACACAGCTTTGAGTTTTTTCAAACAAGTTCACATTTTATGAGGAATTTGTTAACATAAATTCTGCCTCCATTTCAGATTATTTCCTTAGGAAATAGTGTTGTTTATTTTCTTAGGAGTGGCATTAATTATTGATGAAAGGTGAGATTACAAAATAGATCTTAGAGAGAGGATGACTACATTTTATTCAATGCAGTTCAGGCCAATACTATGTCACCAATTTTCATTTCTTCATCTTACTAAAAACATATAGGTAAGTGTTTATAGCAGTAGAGAAAAAAAAGAGATTTGTTATAGATTTTCCTACACACACATTATCTTATATGAAGAGAACTGTTGGCTCTGTGATGCTTGCAGCAGACACAAAAGACAGTGCAGATGACTGGGTAAATTCCAGATAAGGGAGTTTAAGGAGGAAAAGATGGGTTCACAGATATGTCAGGAAGAAAAGAAGGATCAGAGAGGAAACAGGGCCATTAATAAATGGGAAGGATGATGAGATTGGTGGTGACTAAAATGGTAGAGCTACCAATGGCTTTTATACATATATGTATATACACACACATATATATGTATATGTGCATATATATATATATAACTTTAACAAGAAAAATAAAGCAAGCCAGCACAGACATTTAGGAAGTAATGAAAGTCTTGTCAATACAGCTGCTGATAAAAGGCAGGTGAGGGGGGGCGCCTGGGTGGCTCAGTGGTTTGGGCTGCTGCCTTCGGCTCGGGTCATGATCTCAGGGTCCTGGGATCGAGCCCCGCATCGGGCTCTCTGCTCCACAGGAAGCCTGCTTCCCTCTCTCTCTCTCTCTCTCTCTCTGCCTGCCTCTCTGCCTACTTGTGATCTCTGTCTGTCAAATAAATAAATAAAATCTTAAAAAAAAAAAAAAAAAAGACAGGTGAGGGAATTCAGTACAACCGCTTAAGCCCCGTATTCCAGACACCTGCAGTCCCTAGGCATTTGAAGTCATCCCTTGGAGCTTTGGCTTCAGCAATTCACACCCTAATCAACAACCCCCCCACCCCAATCTAATTTCCAAATGCATTCTTCACTTTACCCTTGGCTCAAAAACAGGAAATGCAAATTTTCAGCCATCTTTCATTGGGTACCACACTCAAGAGGTATCTTGAGACTAGAGTGCAGTACGTTACCTGTGTTGCAAGCCAATTGTTTTACTTGGGACCACCAGTCCAAATGCTGACAGCTCTTCACCCCCCGCCCCACTCCTTAAGTTGTTTAAGTAATTGATAGAGCTCATATATCCATTGAACTAATTAAGATTCCTTGGGAGAGCTATTGTACTTTTCTTTTTGCAATTAGGGAGAATGTCTACTATGAATGAATGAAGGAAAAAAAATAGTCTCTTCCTTTTTTCTTTAACCCAATGCAATTACTTGATGCATCCATAAGGGGACTCATCTGTACTTCGCAAAATTAAAGATGTCGCTGTCAGAAGATTTAGATGACCCAAAAAAAGTCAGATTCCAATGGAAATTAACTATTAAGGTTGCTCAACTATTGATTCTTCTTCTTCTTTTAATAAACTGTAGAGAACAAAGTGAGTGTCCCAGAATCAGGGAAATTAAATGTGATGCCGGCATTCTGAACAAGAGTACCCCTTGTATCTGTCATCCCCAAATAGAACTTTTGACCACAGTGAAATAGCAAGGGAAATGTTGAGAAAATCAGATAGAGAGTAATGGAATCGCAGAACCAATAAACTGCAAATCAGTAGAGAAAGGGGCATCCCAGAGGCCCTAATCTGGACTTGAGTCAATATTGTGATACAATTGTCCAACAAAAGTTATGTGAATTCAGACTGGCTTGAATGTATGCCCTTAATCCATGTATTTATATATTACCTCTTCCCAAGGAACTAAAAGCATTTTGTAAGCAGTTTGGTCTTCCACCCTTATTAAGCACCCCCATTTTCCCTTCTAGTGATGTAAGATTCTCCATCAGCAGAAGATAGAGGAAGCTTTTTCATTTGCCCAAGAGAAATCAAGAAGGTATAACTAAAGTCATCCCAAAAAAGTGTTATTTTCATTGGGGCACACTCTACACCAGCTAGGTTTTAACTAGGGGACTGAATGATTTAATTAAGGGAACAGGAAAAATTCAAGTGAGTATAGGTATGGAGGCAAAGTTTTTAGGAATTCAACAGCACTACTAAAGAGGTTCTCAAAGGATCTACAAGAAAGAATAAACACTGCCCTGAATTCCAAGGTTTAATAAAGTCGAGCCATCTTGAGAAGTAGGTAGACTTTTCTCCAAGATCCAAATTACCTTACGGCTAAGGTTTAGGGAAAGAAACTTTTTGTGGGTGATTCTTGCTACTGGTTATCTTCTTTCACACATAAAACTTTTGGGATTCCCATATATTTACTCTTGGCAAAATAAAGCTACCATTTTCTGTGATAAATAAAGGCCTTCAAATATCTACAGGAGTATTCAAGTTCCTTAGAAATAGCTTGATGTCCACCAAGATTTTAATGTCCAGAAGGACTGGATAAGCTAAATAGGGGGAAAGGGTGACTCAAAAATGAGGAGACATGTCAGAAAAGCATGAGCAGCACCTATATCCTGGTGGGAAAGAACGTCCCACAGATGGTTCCTCTCAGTGGAAAAGAACAATCCTATGCTGCAAATGAGACGGACTCAAGGATCGAGAAGCAACTCTCTTCCTTAATCTGTGAATCCTCAGTTAGCTGCAGCTTCAACTGGCACGGGTCTGTGGGCAACACCCGTCAATTCAACCAGTCCCTTCAGTAGACTATCCAAGAGAGTAAGTTTCCAGTGAGGGCCTCTTGCTCTAGACCATCAACAGATTTGAATTGTGGGAGACTTATGGGAAACTGCTAATTACACATTTCCTCTTTGCCTAATTGAAGCTGGGGTGATAAGTGGTGAGGAGATATTTTATTTTCTAACCTCTACCGATGGTAATTCTAACCAATCAGGGCGATTGGTAAAAGGATCTCTCCAGAGAGCTTCATGGATCAAACCCTTTCCTTAGGACTAAACCAGTTTTTGAGAAAAATCAATAAATGACTTGTTCATCTGCACTACTGACAATAAGGAAGGGATGCCTCCAAATAAAAATAAAAACATGGAAGTGCAGAATAAGATCATATACTCTTTTACTCATCTGCTATATTGCTGGAGAAGTACTGCAGAAAGCAAACATGACAGGAAAGTGGGAATTTCCCAGAAAGAGCACGCCCAAAAAATATTAAGAAAAAAAAGAAGGTAGCCTTCATCTCTGAAATCTAGGAAAGGCCACTTTGGGTCTAAGACACTGAATTGATTGCACATGAGCAGTTCATGTGGATGAAAATATGACCTCTGTGGGATTGTCAAGGTCACTGAGCCTGGGGTTCTGTTGAGTAAGTGCCAGTCACATAAAGTAGGGCAGCTAAAGGGACACTTTAATTTATATCCTCAATTTTCCTGAGATCTCAAAAAAGAAAAAAAAATGAAGGTGGGGGAAGGGGATAAATGAGGTTAATTTTCAGGGTGGCACATTCAGGGATGCTTTTGAGATTAAGAGTTTTCCCATTACCCCAGTATCCTCATCTGAAGAGAGGTGATCTTGTAGGAAGAAACATCTCAGAGGCAGGCTTAATTTTCACCCATTCACCCTCCCCAAAATACCTCTGTGCTTCTAAACAGGGACTGAGCCTCTAAAATCCATTTTTCAAATGAAAGCTATGTAAGAAAGATATCAAAATCGTAATTAATGAGAGGGTACTTTTTCAGTTTCTCAAGTTAAAATACTAGGACACTAAAGAGTTAAATGGAATAATAAATATAATAATAAATATAAAAGATAATAAATATAAGGAATAGTATGTATAAAGGGAATGATAAATATAACATAAAAATATAAATAAATATCATATCATATATTGCAAAATACAAAATGGCATATGTTGTAGGTTCACATGTAAAGTACATTTCCTCTTTTCCATTTATCAGGTGTTCCTTCTTGGAATATAAACATATGGTTCAGGGGCATCTGGTTGGCTCAGTCAGTTAAGTGTCTCCCTTTGGCTTGGGTCATGATCTCAGGGTCCTGGGATCAAGCTCCACATCAGGCTCCCTGCTTAATGGGGAGTCTGCTTCTCCCTCTCCTTCTGCCTCTATCCCTTGCTTGTGCTCTCTCTCTCTCACTCACTCTCTCTCTCTTTCTTTATCAAATCAATAAGGATAATCTTAAAAAAATAAAACAAGGTTAGAAAGAAATCTATGTTGGGGAAAACTTAAGCATCCTATTATTTTCACAAATAAAGTTATTCTGGAAAGAATCACAACTGCAAATTTCAAAATTTCCCCTTCCTCTCCTTTTTAAAGGGCACATGTCTTGTAAAACCACTGAAAAGAAAATCATTCTGCCCATGAGTGAATTTTGTATTTAGTATTATGTAGAATAAACACTGAGGACTCACGTAAGAAAGTCGCTTAGTAATTAGAGTCAGACAATACTGCATCACTGATGACAATTAATTATAATTAAACCATGCTTTCCACACCAGATCTTTACATAGTATTTCAAAATCCTGAGACTTAAGGTTTCACCCAATAGAAACATACACTGAAATGCCATAGCTTTATTTCTGAGTTGTTTGGAGATTGTAATAATTAAATATACAAACTCAAAATGGTTGGGCCCAAAATCCTAATCATTCGCACTGCAAGCAAAAAAAAAAAAAAAAAAAAAAAAAAAAAAATCTCTAGAGGTCATTAAAAGAAGACTTTTGAGGGATAAACCCAAATGTTCCAGTTGGACCCTAGAATCAAAAGAATCAAAAGACCCATAATTGAGAGCTAAGACCCCTGTCCAGGGCGGCCAATACCCCACAGGCAAAATCCTTCATCTGTTCTCCAATACCTCACCACCCCACAGTCTTACCACCTTCTATTCTATGGGGCATCTTTCCAGTTTCAGCAAATAACTTCGACCTCTTTGTACTTGACCTGTACTATTACATATACTATACTCAAATTAGCTCTGGGTTAAAAATAATAATAATAATAATAATAATAATAATAATAATAAATAAAAGTCTATTTGAATGGGCAAGGCTGCCAGGTCCGAGTAAGGGAGGGTGAACTTGGCTTTCCACCACGGGCCAACAGTGATCTCAACCTATTTCCTCCCACCTTCTTTTACTAAATTAAAATCTGAAAGTTCAGATCAAATTAAGTTTAAATTAAAAGCCAGGTAGCTTAGAGTGGAAGAGAAAACATCAAATAACAAGTCAGTGGTAAATGTGTTCCAATTTAATGGAAGATTAATGTTCCTTAATTTCTCCAGCTTTTGGCCCTTTCAATAACTGAGAGTCCTTGGCTTATTTTTCTCAGTGGATTAGAAGAACCCTGTTTGCAGGAAGAGGAAAAGTATTACCCTAAGTAAAATGCAGAATCTGCCAGTTACTCTCATCTGTGTCCCTGCCAGTCCACCTGGGGGAGAGAACAAAAAAGGTGTCCATCAGAGACTTACATAGAGTATTTTTATAAATCCTGGTCCTTCCTCACTTGCCTTCTCCCCTAAACAGAAAACAACAGTGCCTTCCTTCAGCAATCTGTTTCCCTAAATGACACAAAGCCTCTCTCACTGGTGATGTGACATGATGAAGAGAAACCCATGAAAGATCCTTCAGCAGCTCCAGAACTTTCATTCTACTGGGAAAACTGCATTTATAATTTGTTCTTCTAAATAGGAAACTGCTGGCTACTGCAGAGACTCAGAGAGCCCGAAGAATCAGTACAAAATCGGACCTCTTCTAGCTTGGAGGGCAATCAAAAAATCTTCCCTCCGCACTCTGACCAGATCAAACTTTAAAAATTTTAATTGTAGAGGAACGATACTAATAACCAAATGTTACTGACACAATATTGCTATGATATTGATAAGTAAGTCATAGTCATGAAAAAATATACATTAAAGAACCTTTCTTTTAATCAACAAACCCTTATGATGGATAGGTAGATGGCTGGATGGATAGGTGGATCAAGAGAATCTAGAAAAGATGCAGAAATGATTTTGTATTGGTAACAATTTATTTTTCATTTTAGAGTGTTCACTTGTTTTTTCGATTCATTAAAATTAGCAACATAAGCAGAGAACCAGGTATCCCCCACCAGTCAAGTGGCTTCTAATTTGGTTGCTCGAATAACAGGGCTCCAAACTCCACAGAAGCATTTGCAGACTGCCTCTCCTGTTCTATGTGCATGTAGCCTCCCACCTCAATTATGATAATCAACAAACAGCCCATTTGCATTGCAATCTACTCTTGATCCGAAAAGCTGAGCCAAACCACATTTGAAGCTTGAGACTCCCACCCAGCAGTGTCCACTTTAAATAGAAAAATCACATTGATTGCATGAAACTCAGGGCTCATTTTGGTCCATCGATTCCCCTAGTGACCTTCTGCAGCATCAAAGCCCAGAGCGAACCCAGTCTGACCCCGACTTTATGTGCATTATTATATCAAGAGACAGGAGCTACTTACAGTCTATGCCATTGTCTCCATAGATATGTAATAAAGTATTCTAGAACTGCTCCTGCCGACAATTCAGGTGCACGTCATCTTCTCTAGCCTTCTCTCCCCCTCGACCCCTCCTTGCTTGCATACAAACACATATACTCTAGCCTCCTGCTGCTATTAAAATTCTCATTTACTGAACATTTCTTCCCCTCCCGATACAGAGCGACTGAAAGAGCAACTTCAGACTTTGACTAACACTCAGGTGACTCCCAGAACACAACATCCTTTACCCAAATCCATAACTAATAATAACGCTCTTTATTAAGCTTGTCTGTGAAACAATACATCTAATACAAAGCTCCCCTCCACACTGTTTTAATTATAATAAATCACCTTCGTTATGATGCATTCTTCAGTATACCATGCAGGCTCCCTCGCTACCTCAAGTACTCCGGTAATGAGAGGAGAGCAGAAATGTATGACTCCAAAAAAGTTATTTACACACACATGCACGCACACACACACAGAGACACATGGAGAAATTCCACAGCATTCCACGGCTTTGCAGCATGAATTTCAACAACTTTTATCTTACCTCACTGTTCATAACATCACAGCCGAGAAGACAGGGGGGGAAAAAGAAAAAGAAAAAGCACCACATCTGAAAAACGCTGTTTACACAAATACGGGACTCTGAATCCATCCACTAGCATGGAAAAATAAGTCCTTGCAGTACAATCATTTCTCTATAAATGTATGAAAGTATTTTACTGCCTGGTGCAACAAATCAGTGATGAGACTCTGGGCTGCGGTGCGAGCGCTCAAGGGACTGCGTGTCAAAGTCAACTTCCCCGGGCAGTCCCCTGAGATCGGCGCTGGGCACATTCTCCTGAAAGGTGTGAAAATCTGATTTTCTAAAATGGATCAGTAATTCTCTATGAAGGGGGAAAGGATCGATAAATCTTTGCTAAGTAGATTGTAAAGGAAAAATTATTCTTTCAGTGACAGTACATTAGGTCCCTCCAAACAATCTCAATAAACTAAGGACGTAGCATTTCTCCACCAGCTACTTTTGACTTCTGATCTATTTTTGTCATCCCGGATAGTTCTGCCACGCACATACATTTATATCTGCTCAGCAACGCTCCGTGTGGATGTTGATTTACGGTGTGTGCCATTATAATGTTTGGCTGTGACTAGAAAAAGAAAATTACAAGCTGCTTGTAACCTGGTGGAGAGGAAACAGGGAGATGTGATTATAGGCGCACGCACATCGGGTTTCCAAGCACACCGCTTCTCCCCGCAGCGGCTGATGCACTCGGCACAGGCGCCCGTGTGCCTTGGAGGCGCCTGTTCGACCGCGCGTGGCGCACACTCCCTCAACGCCTCAAATGACCCGAGCTGTGCTGTGCTCAGAATCGCGGGGGTCACTGTCCTTCCAGGAATACTTGTCTGTCCCTACGCAAAGGCCAAGGAAAGCACCCACCTGGGTGTTGTCACACACGCACCCCATGACGTGGAACTGGTGTGGCCACGATCGTCACCGGGCTCACGATCGGGGTGTCCACGCCCTTTACCACGCAGGGGCCTTGCTAAAGATCTACACAGACGATGTGCGTCATGAGAAAACGGGCCAGGAGCAGACCGACTGCTCCCGGGAGGCCCCCGGTTAGAGCGACCCGAGCCGCGTGTGGCGGAGTCTCCCTGCGCCGCGTGACACTGGTTGGTGAAAAAGGCGGCTTGTGTGCCGGCGAGGCGTTTCGGGGCTTCGGAGCATGCGGGACAGCCTGCGTCCTGGAAAACGAAGCGAACTCTCCGCAAGGCAGGCTCCACAGGCCGCACTTCCTCGTCCTCCGGGCAAGGTGGTGCGGGAGTCAACTTCGGGACAGCTCTTGGGGACTGCAGCCTCTGCCGCCTCTGCCGCGCAGCGCACCGCGTTTCGGGGACAGCATCCCGGCTCCAAGAAGGGCAGGAGGAGGATGGGCGTGTGGAACCCCAGCACACGGGTGTGACGCATGCACAGGTACCCCATTCAAGACACTGGCCTGCTAAAGCTCCCGCGTGAGGAATTCCATCCGCTAGGACGTTTCTAGGGGCGAGGCTGTGGCAGTGTTTTCATTAAATACCTTTTCCCACTTTTTACTGAATAATGCTATATTGGGGCTCATTTGGGTACAATAGGGAGGGATTCTAACTTCTCTTAGCAGGTAGAAGGACTCACTATGATTATAAACTCTCCCACAATCACTGTCCTTCCAGGAATACTTGTCTGTCCCTACGCAAAGGCCAATCTGGCCTTTGTGAAATGTTCTGACGGGCAGTGCCGGGGTGGCTCAGTCGGTTAGGTGTCTGCCTTCGGTTCAGGTCATGATCCCAGGGTCCTCTGACCCAGCCTGGCATGGGGCTCATGGATCAGCGGGAGCCTGCTTCTCCCCACTGCTCCCCCTGCTTGTGTTCTCTCTCTTCTGGTCAAATAAAGAAAAAATCTTTAAAAAAAAAAAAAAAAGAGAGAGAGAGAGAGACAGAAAGAAAGAAGGAAGGAAGGAAAGAAAGAAAGAAGGAAGGAGAAAAAAGGAAGAAAAGAAAAGAGAAAAGGAGAAAAGAATAGAAAAAAAAAGAAAAGGAAAGGAAAGGAGAAAGTTCTGACTAGAGGGTTGAAGAGTTCTAAGAGTCTAAGGTTCTCCATCAAGTCCACCATTCATGCCCGCAGGAAGGTCTGTGGGGATGGCAAAAGAACCAGCTCTTAGCATCTCTAAACATTTTAGGGGTATGTGTCTTCATTCAAGCATCCTAAACACAACATTGATCTAAAAAAAATGGGTAATATCGTTTTGGGTTCACAAGTCAGATCCAGGAAAACATACTAGTGAAATATAAAAACACAAAATCTTCAAGTCAGGGACTGTGAAAGGATGGAGTCCCAAGATAGAAAGAGTCCCTCTTTCTCTCAAACAAATAAATATAATCTTAAGAAAGAAAGAAAGAAGGAAAGAAAGAAAGAAAGAAAGGAAGGAAGGAAGCTCAATGATAGGATGGAGGAAACTCAGCTCCTAGTTAAAGGATAAATCAGGGCCATTTAATGAATAAAACACTAACACATAGAGGTCTGGAGCAGGTGTTTTCTTTCATGCTTACACTCACATGGGAACCCTCAAGTGACATGTTTTCTCTGATACTGTTTCAAACTGAATTATACACCTGAGACGTATTCTTAGTATCACAAATTCATTTTGCTGATTCTAAGAATTGTCCTTTACTAAGCTTCTAAGACGAGGCTTACAGATAATTTTTCTAAAAATCAATATAATGGTAGGTTCTGGCCAAAGGCCCTGCCTCTTGGGCAACATCCTGAGGTGACCGTGAGACACACAGAAGGTGCCAACCACCAAAAGGGCCCATTTTGCCCACCCTCTGGCCCACAGCTGCTTCATCAAGGTTTTGGTAAATGTAGTAGTATTTCTTGTCCCACTTTGTTTATACTTGGAGATATTTTCTTTGTGCAAGGAAATGATTTCAGTGATCCAGTGATAATCGTAGGCAAAAATGGAAATCATCACATCCATGTCTCTGGACCAGCTTCCTCAAGGCTTGGGAAGAATCAACTCCATCAGTTCTCTAGAGACAGTCATGAAAAATAGAAAAAGTATCTGCTTTAGAGAATGCCCCTTTACCCCATACATGGCCCTGGATGAATTCTACAGTCCTTGGTAATATCCCTCCTTGGTTTTGTTTTTTTTTCTCTTTGCCTCTTTGCATTAAAATAACACTTCTTATTAGAAGTACTATGGTGATGCAACATGGAGGCTTAAGTGGGTAGAAGAATAAATGAAACAAGATGGGATTGGGAGGGAGACAAACCATAAGTGACTCTTAATCTCACAAAACAAACTGAGGGTTGCCGGGGGGAGGGGGTTTGGGAGAAGGGGGTAGGATTATGGACATTGGGGAGGGTATGTGATTTGGTGAGTGCTGTGAAGTGTGTAAACCTGGTGATTCACAGACCTGTACCCCTGAGGATAAAAATATATGTTTATAAAAAAAAAAAACAGCTTATAGAAAGTCAAAAAAAAAAAAAAGAAGTACTAATAATATAAGAATTCATATATTACTAAATAATATTTAAAGAAGCACAGACTTATTGAAGAGAATTTGGAAAATGCATATATATATATATTTATCTATGTATATAAAAAATAGAAAAAATATATCACCCACAGTCACACTACGTGATATATTTCTTTAATACATACATACTAAGGCAAGTTTGGTATCATATAGCCTATTTACTATCCTGTTTCATTCCCTTAAGATTATATTGCTGGGGGCACCTGGGTGGCTCAGTGGGTTAAGTCTCTGCCTTTGGCTTGGGTCATGATTTCAGGGTCTTGGGATCGAGCCCTGCATCAAGCTCTCTGCTCAGTGGGGAGCCTGCTTCCCCTCTTTCTCTCTGCCTGCTTGTGATCTCTGTCAAATAAATAAATAAAATCTTAGGGGAAAAAAAAGATTATATTGCTGCCATCTTTCCACTCAATATTCCTCAAGAATCTCACCATCACAGTTGTGTAATATTTTTAAGGTAACCACTGTGTATGGTGGGATACTTAAAGCTATTTACAATATATTAATTTTTTTAAGATTTTTAAAATTTGTAGAGAGAGTGAGTGGGGGAATGGGCAGAGGGAGAGAGAGGGATAATCCCAAGCAGACTCTATACCAAGCATGGGGTCCAATACAGGGCCCCATCTCACGACCCTGAAATCAGGACCTGAGCTGAAATCAAGAGTCAGGCACTCAACCAGCTGAGCCACCCAGTGCCCTAATACTTCGGTATTTAAAGAGAATAAGATGTCTATTTTGTTCAACATATTTAGCCTGGATCACTATAATCACATAATGGCTTCTAATATGAAAAATTTAAATAATCATAAGAATTTTAGTCAGAATGTTTTGACTAAAGCAAATAATGTCAAATTTTTTTCCAAAAAAGGTCTAAGTACCATGCATTTCAACACACTCTTCCTTGAACATTTTTCATATTGTCAATTGTTTTCATTTTTGGAAACTTCTCAGATGTAGAATAGCATCTCATACATTTAACTTTCTTTTAATTTATGGGTGTGTTTAGACATTTCATGTATTTTTTATTGTGTGTGTTTATCATTTCTTTGAACATTTTCTACCCTGGAGTATTATTTCAGTAATCGATTTGGGGAATTGTTTACAAGAATGATACCAACCTTTGTCATATTCATGCATATATTTTTGAGTTTTTAGTGTCTTTTAAAGTTTGTTCATAGCATGTTTGGCCTATAGACACTTCACATTTTTATTTAGCCAAATCTCTTAGCTTTTCACTTCAGCAGCTTTTCCTGGGCTTCTTTATACCTGGGAAAGTTTCTTTCTGAACCAGGGGCAGGTATATATTCTCCTATTTTTTTATTCTATCTTTTTAATATTAGTTCTTTTTCTATTTAACTATTAAATCCATCTGGAATTTATTTGGGTGTACAAATGTGAGATGAAGTGCTAACATTTTTTAAAGAGATAATCTATTCAATAATGGCTCCTGGAGAGCCATCTGGTCTACTGATAAAAGCTTTCTTTAGCACTGAATGAGATTCTCTGTTAAAACACAGATCACCCATATGCCGCATGTGGGCACTGCCCTGGCCAGGCTCTCCTCCTACTCCCCTCACCACTCCTTCTCAATCACCTTTGCTTTTCCTAAGCATCCTAGGGTTTTCTTGAAGGCTATCAGTCATAAACTTGTAACATCGGCTCCCCCTAGCTTCTTTCCTGGCATCCCCTCTCCTTGCAGAACTCAATCCATACTCTGTCCACGCCAGTTATTGGAAGGGGACAGGGTTAACACTATTTTTTTACTTAATCAAGATTTTAATTCTGCTGTAAGAGCAACAGTGTCTCCCCAAACAACTCGTCCCCGGAGTTTTTATTTATTTTTTATTTTTTTAAAGATTTTATTTATTTATTTGAGAGGGAGATAGAGCACAAGCAGAGGACATAGCAGGCAGAAGGAGAAGCAGGTTCCCAGCTGAGTGGGGAGCCCAATGTGGGGCTCAATCCCAGGACCTTGGGATCATGACCTGAGCCGAAACAGACAGCCCCTGACTATATTCCAGGGCCTGGCTGTGGTCTGCCTGGAGTGCCACTGCTGCTCCAAAGCAGAGGGAAAGGATTGTCCACCATCCTCATGGACCACAGCTCCAGGGCATTCTGTCACTGGGAGAGCACAGGAGGTGTCCTCTGTCCACTCGTGTGTTACCGAGACCCTGTGTCTCTGAGGCAGCAGTACGTGGCTGGGTGGAAACACTGCTCCTTCTTTGCAACAGTTGTTTCCTCCAAAGCGAGGTAGAGGCTGAGCTCTGGATTGGTCAGATTAATGGGGATGCCAACAGTGAGGGGGCGCTCGTTTACATGGTGGCTGGTGCTGGACGTTTCTCTCTTCTCAACAGCCCAAGGAGGTAGGTACTGTTGACTGGCTATTGCTCTGCTAAAGGTCACCAGATTAGCCACATTTCTAAATCCAATAGTCAATTCTCAGTTCTCATATGACTTGACCTTTTCACAGCCTTTGACAAAATCAATCACTCCTTTTCCTGAAAACCCTCTTGGCTTCCAGGACGCTGCATTGTTAGATGTCCCTTTTCCTTCCAGGCCTCCGCTGTCCCCTTGCAGTTTCCTCTTCCTGGCCCATCCTCTGAGCACTAGAGCGCCCGTGGGTCCGGTCTCCTGATTCTGCTCTTTCCATCCTCTCTCCTTCGGAGACACTCCCCAGCCTCCTGGCTTGAAAGCCCACCCATGTGCTGACATCCCCAAATACTTAATTCCAGCCTAGAGCTGGTTTCTAAGTGCTAGTCCCAAACATTCAACTACTCGCTCAATATATTTCCACTTGAGTATCTAATAACCTCTTAAGCTCTACTTGTCAAAAACTGAATGACCGCTTTTCACCCTGAAAAACCTGCTCCTCCTACAGGCTTCCCCATCTCAGCAAATGGCAATTTCAGCCCTCCAGCAGCTCAGGTCAAAGTCTCTGGGCCATGGGTCTTTTTTTCTCACATCCTGCCGCCAATCCAACAACACATCAAAATATGCCCAGGATCCAAACAATTGTGACCGATTCTAGCACATCTGCCTTGGCCCATGCCGCTACACCCCAGATTATCTCAGCGGCTTCCTCATTGATCACCCTGCTGTCACCCTTGTCATGGACCATCAATAAGGATCCGCTGTTCGTGTCATGGCACTCTGACTAAAATCTGATGGCTTCCTAAGGTACTCAGAGGAAAAACCAAAGTCTTTATAATGACCTAGAAGCCATGCAGGGTATGTCCACTAGCCTTGCACCCCCTCCTCTATCCCCCGGCCCCCACCCCAACCGGTTCCCTCTGGTGGCTGCCCTGGCCTCCCTGCAATCCCTCTGACCCCCCAGCACACTCTCATCTCAGAATCTGCGCACCTGCTGTCCCTCTGCCTAGATGCTTCTCCTTTAAAGAGCCAAACTGCCTTTGTAGCTCTGTTTCAACTGCACTTTGTGGGGTAGGTTCATTTAAAAGCAAATTAGGTATAATCAAAGTCAGAATTGAAATACTGAAAGATATAGCTAAAGAAATGTTCTGGGGTGAGGTACAGAGAAACTAACAGAAGGAAAATAAGAAAGAGAAATTAAGAGACATAGTGGATAACATAAAATTCAACATATCTTTAATTCTTGAAAGGAGAGAATACAGATAATTCGGGGAAGGCAATATTTGAAGAGATGACTAATCCAAATTTTCCAGAAATGTTGGAAGTATAAATTCACAGATTTAGGAAACATAACCTCTCCCAAAACAAATAAATAAAAAGAAGTGTGAACCTGGACGTATTTTAGTGGAACTGCAGAACACCGAAGACAAGAGTTATATATCTACAGAGATTACCTTTCAAGAACAGGGGCGAAAAAGAGACATTTTAGTTAAGTATAAAGAAATTTACCACCAACAGATTTTCATGATTAGAACTTTGAGGGGGAAAAAAATGTAGTTAAGAGAGAAGAATAAAAATGCTTAAAATGCTAACCATGGGGCGACTGGGTGGCTTAGTTAAGTGTCCTATTCGTGATTTCGGCTCAGGTCATGATTTCTGGGTCGTGAGACAGAGTCCTGTGTCAGGTGTGGAAACTGTTTTAAGATTCTCAATCTCTCTCTCTCTCTCTTCCCCCTCTAGCCCTCCTTTCTTTCTCTCCCTCTCTTACTAAAATAAATATATAAATAAAGTGCTAACATGTAGATAAATCCAAGCAAACATATCTATATAAAAGAATGATGACTAACCTCTAGAATATTCAAAATAACTAAAATATCAAACATAAGTAACATGTAACTAGGGAAGAAAGTAAATGGAATTATATTTTTAAACTATCCGTTTATTATTTCTAAAAGAAGTTAGAAGTGTTAGAAGCTAGAAGTTAGAAGTGTTCAGGTCTTTGTAAAAGTTAAATATGCCTGTAGAAATACCAAATGTAACCATTTACTGAATCAAAACAGTGTGGGAGCATGTAATACTGTTTAGTAGAGATAAGAAGCTGAGATGAGAGAGAAAGGAAACAGACACTGCAAAAACTCAAACTGTCTCAACAAGGATTTAAAAAAAAGACCCAGCCCAAGAGAAAAATGCATAGAAACAGTTGTAGATTGTAAATAAAAATGAAAGTGGGGGGAGAAGAAGGAAAATGAGGGGGACCCAGCTGTATCAGCCTGTGGAGTGTGCAACTCTTGGTCTCAGGGTTGTGAGTTTGAGCCCTATGTTGGGTGTAGAGTTTACTGAAAAATAAAATGTTTATAAAAAAGAAACTGAAAAAAGTAAGCCCAATTTTATATAAACCTCATAAATGTAAACAGTTTCAAATCACCGTTTCATAAAGAGATGGCCAGACATTATTAAAATCAGTTCTGTGTTGTTTTAAAAGAGACATTTATAAACTATAAGAACATAAAATATAGGAAGGTTAATATGAAAGTTAGAAGAAACATATATCAGACATGTACTAATCAAAAGAGCTGAAGACAAACTATATTAACTCAAATAATCTTTAAGAAAAAACTTACTTAGATAGAGATGATCACTAGATAGCAATAATTGTTCATCTGAAAGCTAAAAAATATTAAACTTTAATGCATCTCACCAAAACAGACTAAAAATATATAAAGAAATAATGGACCTGTAGAGACATTTTTTAAATTCACCACCAGAGTGGGAGATTTTCATATATCTCTATTTTTGCTAGGACAAACATATAAAAATTGATAAAATACAGACAATGTGAATAAGACCAGTACCAAGCTTGAGATAATGGACCTCTACAGAATTCTGTATCTAGTAATAATAAAATTAATATTCTCAAAAACATGGAACAGTTATGCAAACTAATAAGGTCATAAAGCAGATCTCAAATTTCAAAAAATCAACTTCAAGTATACTGCATTGTTTGACCAAAATATGACTAATTTAGAAGTCACTATCAAGGCGGCACCTGGATGGCTCAGTCAGGTAAACATCTGCCTTCAGCTTAGGTCAGGATCCCAGGATCCTGGGATTGAGCCCCTGCCTCTGCTCCACCTCACTGCTCATGCGTTCTCTCTCTCAAATGAATAAATAATACCTTAAAAAAGAAATCAATGTCAAAATATATTTTTTCAGAATCTCCATATATCTGATAATGTTTAGAAAATCTAGCAAATAACTCATAGGTCAGAGAAGAAATCATGACAGAAATTTAAAATACTTAGACCTGAATTATGATGAATATACTATATAATAAAATTTGTTAGATATAGAGAAAATAGTTCTTCTGGGGAAAGTTACAGACTTCAATGTATACATTGGAAAATAAGAAAGAGGAAATTAATGACCTAAACATTCACTTCAGTAGTTAATGAACTCAAAGATAGTAGAAGAAAATAACTAATAGAGATAAGAAAGTTCAGCTAACTTTAAAAAAATGATTCAATAGAGATAAGCAAAAAAAAAAAATGCTCCTTTGAACAAGCTAATAAACATTCCGATCTGAAGCAAGAACAACCTAGACCAAAAAAAAAAAAAAGAGAGAGAGAGTGTGTGTGCAAGTAAACCATATTAGGAATAAAAATGGAAATACACCTATAAATAAAACAGATATTGTAAGCAGCTCCTAAATTAAGTCATGCTATCAAATTTAAATATACCAAGATATTGAAAAGATAATGAGAAATGAACAATGCTTGCCAATAAATATTAATTCCTGGTCAAATTGATAATTTTTCAGAAAATAAAAGTCTCCCAAGAGACTCAGGAATAGATTAAAGCATGAACACCTCCCATCATTATTAAATAAATTAAATCCTTAGTTTCAAATATATATATATATAATATGTATATATACATATTATACATATAATTTGTGTGTGTGTATATATGTATATATATATATGTCCAATTTGTGTGTATATATATATACAGACACACACAAATTGGATCAGATGATTCTACATATTTGGGACGCCTGGGTGGCTCAGTTGGTTGGACAACTGCCTTCGGCTCAGGTCATGATCCTGGAGTCCCGGGATCGAGTCCCGCATCGGGCTCCCAGCTCCATGGGGAGTCTGCTTCTCCCTCTGACCTCCTTGCTCATGCTCTCTCTCACTGTCTCTCTCTCAAGTAAATAAATAAAATCTTTAAAAAAATAAATAAATAAAAATAAAAAAAATAAAAAATAAAAAAAAGTTGGGGTGCCTGGGTGGCTCAGTGGGTTAAGCCTCTGCCTTTGGCTCAGGTCATGATCTGAGGGTCCTGGGATCGAGTTCACAATCTCACAAAAAGAACTGTACAATTTCTCTATGAATATGTATAAATTATTATGAAGATATATTAGTGAAACCCTATTAATTAAGGAGGTATTTGATGATCATTGATTGGAAAACTCAATGACATCAAGATGTTAATTCTCCCCAATTCTTTAAAAAAGCCTTTCAAGTCAAAACCTGATCAAGATTTTGGGCACTTGCCCTTCCATATATCAGGACCTTTATGAAGTAGAGTTAATTAAGACAGAATGTTAGTAACAAAATTAAAAGCTAAGAAACAGACACTCACATAAATGAAATTTTAGTCTATGACAGAGGTAACAGGGCAGATAACTGGGAAAAGATTGAAGAGTGAGAAAAGATTGAGACATTGGGTTATCAATTTAGAAAAGAAGAGATGAAATTTGATCCCTGTACCCAGCAAATGAAAATAAATAATAATTCCAGGTGGACTGAAGACTTAAATGTGAACAGTAAAAGTCTAAATGTTTAAAAAATATAAGAGAGTATCTTTAAAACATGGAGGTGGGTCAAGATTTCTGAATCACAACACTAAAAGCAACAAACATAAAATAGTTTTAACATTCATTCTCTCTGCATCAACATTAAAATCTCTGCTCACCAAAATGCACCATAAGGAAAGTAAAAATCTAAGGCAAAAATAGGGATAATATTTTTAGAATGACCATTAGAGACAAAATATTAGTATTTTAAGTACCTAATGAATATGTAATATGAGAAAAACAATATAAAGTGTGAGTTAAACAAAAAAATAGACTTCTCAAAGAAGATAAAAAAGAAAGGGCAAATAAATGTATGAAAAGATGCTTAACCTCATGTATACTCAGGGAAATCCAATTAGAAAACAATGAGATACAATTTTACACTCCTTAAATTAGAAAAAATAAACAAATTTGATTACACAAAGTATTGGAGAGCACAGGGGTCGATGGACCATCTTATATATGCTCTGGAAGAACATAAATCGGTATATCCGTTTGAAAGACAAACTGGTGTTATCTTTTAAATTTAAACATGGGAATGGGAATACTCCAAATAGAAAGGAATGTCAAAGAATACAAAACAAAACAATCCAGCATGTACTAAGAGAAGGAAGTATGGAAAAAATAAGACACCTTCAGATGATTCCAGAACAACACAAACTTTCTATGGATGGAGCTCCAGTTGCATGTTCATGCAGGAGAGAAACAGAAGTGATCAGCAACATTGTCAAAGAGGTAACTCACAGTCTGCCATTTTTTCAGTGTTAAATGTTTGTGCTTTGTCCCACATATCAAAAATTTTCAAGCAATTTTAATCATAAAACCACTTGAAATTGAACTTCAGAAATGTAAAAAGAAATCACAATAGCAGAGTTGCTCTAAATGAATTTAGAGGACCTTGGTCCAGGTGGGCACAATCCCCCACTTTGCTCTCCTTGGAGGTCCCTGAGGACACAACATTGTATTCCTCAGGCTTGGGCACAGGTTGAAAACAGCTCTTGTGGACAATGGGATTTTGAACTCTGCGGGACCACAATCTTAATTCACATCACATGGGCACAGAACATCAATGCAGTTGGATAATGGCAGAAAGCCTAATGAGTGATTTGGAGAACACCTGCTCAATGTGTGGTAATGGGTGGGATTTTGGGAAAGATATCCAGTTGTAGTATCAAAGGTAACCAATATTTTTCAAAGAAGCATCAAAGGTGTCCGCATACAAATATGTTTCCTATTACTCATTCAAATTGCTCAAAACATTCTGGAAGTACACCACAATTTTCATAAGTAATTTATTTACATTGTTTTCTGGGCTGTCAGGAAAAATTGCTTATATCTTTTATTAATCCTAAGAGAAACCTAGTCTATACTACTTTCAGTCATCAGAAAGTTGGACAGTCAGATAGAAAACAAAAACAAAAATAGAGGGAAGAACAGTAAATTGCCTAAATTCATTCCTGGGTATCAGAGGAAGCACTTGACTTCTGTTCCAAACCTGGCATTTTCTAAAGTGTAAATGAAAATATCTATCTCCTTACTGCCCCATGATTCAACCTGAAGTGTTCTATCATCATAATGCAGACAGAGCACACCTTTCTTTGAGTATCAGTGTTATTATAATTATAATATTAAAATACAATTAGTAATTTAAGCGATAATTTAAATTTCATATGAAAATAAACACAAAGAATACTTTGAGCCTTATAGGAAACTATCACACTAATCTGGACAGACATCCTGGTTCTTTGACTTCTGAAAATCCCTTTCTGGCTTCGGTTTCTCTATCTGTAAAGTGGGGAGAACTCCTACTTGCCAGACATTGAGTATATAGAATATGCTTGATGAATGGAGCTATGGTATAATATAGATTACAAACTCTTATAAATGAATGAACTGGAAATGAATAAAAGAATTCAATGGAAAAAACTTCCTAATAAGAAACCTCCAAAAGAAAAATGGAAAAGTCTGGGCGCCTGGGTGGCTCAGTGGGTTGAGCCGCTGCCTTCGGCTCGGGTCATGATCTCAGGGTCCTGGGATCGAGTCCCGCATCGGGCTCTCTGCTCAGCGGGGAGCCTGTTTCCTCCTCTCCCTCTGCCTGCCTCTGCCTGCTTATGATCTCTCTCTGTCAAATAAATAAATAAAATCTTAAAAAAAAAAAAAAAAAAAAAAAAATGGAAAAGTCATTTGGACCACATTTCTCTTGACACTATTGACATATGGAGCTGGATAATTCTGGGTTGTGAGGAAACTGTCCTGTCCATGGCATGATGCTCAGCACTATCCTTGACCTCTACCCATTAGGTGCTCGTAGCTCCCCACCTACCCAAGTTGTGACCAAAAAAAAAAAAAAAAAAAAAAGTCTCTAGACATTGCAGATATTGCCAAGTGGCCACTGGGGGACAGGCATCTTAGACAAGATACAAAAAGCAGCAACTGCAAAAGAAGAACATAACACATGGGGCTTTATCAAAATCTAAAATATCTGCTCTGAAAAACTTTTGTTTAGAAATAAAATGCAGGGGCACCTGGGTGGCTTAGTCAGTTAAGGGTCTGCCTTTGGCTCAGGTCATGGTCCCAGGGTTCTGGATCGAGCCCCCCATTGGGCTCCCTGCTAAGGGGGAATCTGTCTCTCTGTCTCTGTCTCTCTCTCAAATAAATAAATAAAATCTTTTAAAAAATGCAAGCTAGAAATTTATTTTAAAAATCCTCTCTCTATAGATATAGAACCAGATATCCATTAAGGGCTAGCATACATATATATTTTAACACTACAGCAAAATAATTCTTTCTTTAAAAATGAATTCTGGCACCTAGGCAGTGCAATCAGTTAAGCATACAACTCTTGGTTTTGGCTCAGGTTGTGATCTCAGGGTTGTGAGATGGAGCCCCACATCAGTATCTGCGATGAATGGTGGAGTCTGCTTAAGTTTCTCTCTCCCTCCCCCTTTCCTCCTTCTCTCTAAAATAAATAAATAAGTCTTAAAAATAAACAAATAAATAAATAATGAATTTTAAAAACTAGGTAAAAGACTTAAATACTTGAAAAAGGCAGACACACAAATGGTCAATAGGTATATTAAGATGTCCACCATCATTATTCATCAAGGAAATCCAACATAAAACTACAATGAGGGTCGCTCAGACAGTTAAGCACTGGACTCTTTATTTCAGCTCAAGTCATGAGCTCAGGGTTATGGGATTGAGCCCTGAGGCTCAGCACTCAGCAGGAAGTTGGCTTGAGATTCTCTCCTTCTCCCTCTGCCCCACCCCCAGTCATGCATGCACATACACACACACACACACACACACTCTCTCTCTCTCTCTCTCTCCCTCTCCCTCTCTCTCAAATAGTAAATACATAATTTTTTTTAAGCCACACTGAAGGACCACTACATACTTATTAGAATGGCTGAAGGTAGACTCAAACATACCAAGTGCTGGTGAGGATATGAGGCAGCTAGACTCTCATACACTGCTATTAGATGTGTAAAATGGGTAAACCTTCTGGAAAGCCAGCAGTTTCCTACAAAGATATATACCTATCCTATGACTTAACAATTCCACTCGTATGTATTTACCCAAAAGAAATGAAAGCATATATCTCTACAAACACTTGCAGAAGAATGTTCATAGCAGTTTATTCATAGAAGCTCAGAACTTCAAACAATCCAAATATTTAAGAGATGAATGGATGAACAAGGTCTATCTGCCAATGGTACACTCCTCCAAGTTTATCTCCCAGTGGAATATTCCTCAATACTCCTCAAGGGCAAGGAAGGGAAGGGAAGGAGGGAAGAAAGGAGGGAAGAAAGGAGGGAAGGAGGGAGGAAGAGAGAGAGGAAGGAAGGGAGGAGGGAAGGAAAGCAGCTTGGTTCATCTTGTAGACATTATGCTGAGGGGAACAAGCAAGTCATAAAAGGGAACACACTGTATGGTTCTATTTGTATGAAGCTCTAGAACAAGAAAAACATAAACTATAATGACAAAATTCAAATAACAAATGTCTCTGAGGCACTAGGGAGCTTTCTGGTCCCTGAGAGTGTTCTATGCCTTGGTAGGGTTGGTGGTAACCAAGACACACACATGTCAAAACTGACTGAAATGCACATATGTGTGTTTTACTATAAAAAATGAGGGGTGTGGAGGTAATCAGTCTATGCAATCAGAATTAACAACACGTATAGAAAATATCAGTGTAGGAAACTGGACAACATTAAGTAGACATATATTCAAGCCATTTCAGTGGATTTTGAGAAAACACTTTATTCAGAAAAAAGGATGGGGAGCTACCAGGCATGACAAAGAAACAATTGGCAAATGGGGGAAAAGACAAATTAAAAACTGGAAGGACAGAGGAAAGAATGCAGAAAATAGCACATACAAGATATCACAAAAGAAAAGAGAAAAAAACAGAGAAAATCAAAGAAAAGCATTACTTAGAGATATAATAAAGACATTTTTCCTGAATTGAAGAAAGTCACAAGTCCTTCTATCCAAAGGCCTTCCAGGAGCAAGGCAGGATTATTCTCTAAGGCCCATCTCCTGATATATCCTGACAAATTTCTGGATTCCAAAGATAAAGATAAAATCATGAATATGTATAGAAAAAAAGTGCTAGAACTGTGGGTTGCCAGAATTGGATTTTAGAAACTAATATAAAAAATCTTGAAATGCTTGCCAAATTTTATTTGCACACGTACAGTACTTAAAATATCTCCTCTACTATCACCATCACCTAATATCATGAAAAAAGAAAAACCAGGAAGAATATGCCAAAATTGCAGGCAGGCCATTCCTCAAAAATGAAAGTATATACATATATTCACACTAATATACGCATTGTCCTTAATGCCTCAATTCTTTACAGGTAAGTCAAAAAAATTTTCTCACAAGGATCTTCCAACTAACACTACGGAATGCAGAAAGATTTCTAGAAATATTTAGCAAAACGACTACTTTCCTGGAATTCTATTCTTACATAAATCATAATTTTTCACATTTTTAATGCAATGATTGAGACTTCTATGGTCTTTCTATTTAAAAAAATCACTAAGGCAGATGGGAATCAACATAATTATGACAGAATAAAAGGAATTTGTACTATACATGAAATATATTGGGAATAAAATCAAGAAAATAAATATTAAGTGTAAGAAATTACTGACAATGTATTTTTAAACCTAGATCAATTATGAAGAAAGGATTTTTGAAAGGAAAAATAAACTTCTTTTTAATAAATTCTGGAGCTGAAATTTCATATACGTTTTTTAGAGAAGGAGGGAGAGAGCAAGAGAAAACAAGCAAGCTAGCAAGGCTGTGGGGGCTGGGGAAGGACAGAAGGAGAGGGAGAGAGAGAATTCTAAGCAGGCTTCAGGCTCAGTGTGGAGCCAGATGCTGTACTCAGGCTCATGACTCAGAGATCATGACCTTACCCAAAATCAAGTTTGTCACTTAACCAACTGAGCCAACCAGGTGCCCCCCAAATTTTAAATATTTTTAATAAAAGATGGCATTACTGGGATGGAGTGAATTAATATTAAAATTCTTAACTTTATCCTGGGATTATGGAGAAAGGCTACAAATACAAGTTTAGATTTTGTTGTTAAAAAAAAAAAGTTGGCCAAGTACATTTCTTACAAAAACCCCTCACTAGTAGAAGATAAATGAGAGGTAGAATTAAATCAGTAAGAAAAAAATTAATCACTCCCAGGAAAGGAAGGAAGGAAAGAAAGAAGGGAAGAAGGGAGGGAGGGAGAGAGAGAAAGCCACAAAACATAAAAAGTATCAGGTAAGAATAAGACCAAGACCAAACAAATCAACTAACATAACACGTGGAATGAACTAAATTTCTGTATATAAGACAATGTCTAAAATTAGAGAAGAAAGGCAAGCCTCGTTTCAGAGGCTGTTTAAGAGAACATTTTAATAAAATGATAAAGGTTGAAAATAGCTGAAGATATCGAAAGCAAATGGAAACAAAAGGAAAACAAGTGGTATTACTACTAAAGTAAAGGTGAAGCAAAATGCGCTAAATGGGATATTTATATATTTATTCTTTATAAAAGGTACACTCTGCCAAACAGATATGTCAAGAAACTTTTTACACTGAAAAAAAAAAACCAATCACGAAATATATTAGACGAAGAACTTTTAGAAATACAATGAAAAATTGGCAGAAACTGCAGTCTTAAGGGAAATAACATGCCTCTTTCAAAATGTGACAGATCAAGTAGATTAAAAAATGCAGAGTACTTGAATAACACAATTATGACTTTGATTTACTGAGGAGAAAGAGTAAGAGAGAAACTTCATATATTACAGATGTAAAATGCATATTCTTTTCAAATTTCCAGGGAACAATAATGAAAAGGAATCATGGATAAGGCTATACAGACCATCTCAACAAACTCTTAAGCAGATATACCAGTTAGCCCACACTTGGTCCTTACTGCCGTAAACTTCTGCATAGACTTTGGAAATGAAAGAAATCACATCAATAGTAGACTGAGAAAATAATATGGGTGATACCTGATTGTTATATAACAATATCCTGACTAGATATTTGAGTATTGGGATTAATATTGTTTTCCCCTTTTTCTTACCATTCTGCATATTTCATCTCATTGCCTGATAAAAATATTTCATTATATAATCAGGGCCTGAATAAGGCAGTCCCCTCTGATCCTTGTCAACATTTTTTAAAATGGAGGCACTGGCTTTCAGAGTAAGGATGGGACCCCAGAGTGGGGGCCAACTTTCTTTTGGGGCTGAGAGGGCACACCCAACCTGTTCAACTACTCTAGTTCCACACAACCTAGGGTGAGGTCTGACATAGCTAAGTAGTAAAGGAAAGCCATGAAAGCAACATGTAATGCTTACCCTATGCTTTATTCATAAATACAACTGGACAATTAACTATTGTCAGATACCTGAGAAAAATTATAGCAAAAAATAAACCAAAAGTGGGTGCCTGGTGACTTAGTGGGTTAAGGCTCTGCCTTCAGCCCAGGTCAAGATCCCAGGGTCCTGGGATCAAGCCCCATATCGGGCTCTCTGCTTGGTCAAGATCCTGCTTCCCCCTCTCTCTGCCTGCCTCTCTGCCTACTTGTGATCTCCATCCGTCAAATAAATAAATCAAATCTTTAAAAAAAAATAAACCAAAAGAATCCAAATGAACAGCAATATCCACTATTGCTAGAGGAAAGGGAAACAATTCAAGGAAGAGCAAGGAATCTTAAAATAATTTTAGTTGGTTTTATGAGGGAGATTTGACAAATTATTTTATTCATAAAACAAGAACACTTTGCAATGGTAAGAAGAACAAGGTTTATCAAAATTCATGATGTAATTCTTGACATTTGAAAGTTTGATAGAATACTAAATGAAAAAGTCAAGGAAACTGCAGAATCTAGGAAAAAATGACAAATAATCAGAAAATGTGAAGAATTTCAGCACACTCAATCCAGGAGGACCCACATCTATCTACTAGTAGTTCCAGAAAGAGGTAGGGAAGTAAGGGGATGTGAGTAATTTACCAAAGGAATAAAAAGAATGAAATTATCCAAAGATGAAACAAACCAACAAAAAGAATATGTCTTCATTTTGGAAGATTCTGTATGGTGCTGAGCAGAAAGAAAGGGGGGGAAAATCTGAACACATTATTATAAAATTTCAAGAACATCAGGATTCTAAAGAAGATCCTAAAAGCTCCCAAAGAGATTACATATATCTTCAAACAAAGAAGGACCAAATTGGTTTTGGACATTTCTTAAGTAGCGCTATATGCCCGAAACAGTGGAGCAATGCCTTTGTAAGTTCTGAGTGAAAACAATTTTGAGTCTAAATTCTAGCTGTCCATAAAGAGCAATGACAAAATAAAGTCATTTTCAGACATGCAGGGACTCCCACAATTTACCATCTACAGATCTGTTCTTATAAAGGGATGGCTGGGTGGCTCTGTCAGTTAAGCATCTGTCTTTACTAAGGTCATGATCCCAGCATCCTGGGTTCGAGTTCCGCATCAGGCTCCTTGCTCTGCCTGCCACTCTCCCTGCTTGTGCTTGCTCACTCTTGCTCCCTCTGACAAATAAATTAAAAAAAAAATCTTAAAAAAAAAAAAGAATTACTTGAAAATGTACTCCAAGAATAAAAACAACAAAAAATGGAATTCAAGAGTGAGGAAAATATGAGATTTAAGAAACCCTGGACCAAATAAGGCAGCAAAATGAAAGGAAATTCCAGAAGATAGCCATGCAGGGGATCTGGAAAGCCAGGCTACAACAGAACTTGGAGCCAGGGAACTCTGAAAAGGGTGTTTCCAAAAACAAATGAATTCTAAGGAATGAATTTCTTGGCAGAGGAAGTGAATGTTCTTCATGAAAAGGCAAAAGCTTATTAAAATATTCAAGAGTAAAAATATCCTGCTCCATTTCCCACCCAGGTGCCCTTTTTTTGTTGTTTTATAACAAAACAAACAAACAAACAAGCAAACAAAAAACCACTTAATTTGGTTTAATAGTGACTATTTCAAATACTGGAATTTTTTCCTCATTTTTTAGACTCAATTTACGGATAAATATAAAAACTTAATTATATGGGCTCACAATCTCTTATATGATTCCACTGGAGCAAGATATGAGTCAGAACTCAGAATCTGAGAGATTTTACAAGCATAATACAATGCTTAGGATATATATTAAGTCACAGTCCAGCACATTCTTGAACATAGCACTAATTAACATTTCTCCAGAAAAAAATATGTAAGTGATTTGAATGATCTGAACATACCAGTTCAGGTGAGGTTTTGTAACCACATAAGTTCAGGTCATTGCCTCAAGCAGGGTTACTCCTGCCAATTGAGACAGAAATTGAACGGGCAGTTCAATTCTGCCACTGCAACAGAAAAAGGTCGGACCAATGCCCAAAATAGCCACGTCAGAGTCAAAGGGACGTGTGGCAGATGAGGTGGTCTGGTAAGAAGACGGAGACTTTACTCCTCATACCATGATTCTTAGGAATGTGCTCAGCTCATAGTAGGGACTCAATAAATATTTGTTGGTTGGATGAATTAAGGCAAATATCATTACATTGTAATTATGTGTTGACTTTTTTTTTTTTTTACAATAAACCATAAGCTCTTTGGGGGCAAAAAACATGTGTTTTTACTTTTGTCTTCAGTATTCAACAAAATCCTACCAAATAACCATTGATTATTGGTGAGTGAATAGAATAAATGAATGAATAAAACAAACGAATGAATGAGTAAACAAATGAATAAGCAAATTAATCTGTTTCCAAAAACCAACTCCTACCTCCAAACTGAACCTCCTACTTTACATCATGAGAAAAGAGATATAGACATAATTAGAGCTACAGGTACAATTAATAGTCTTCATGATATTTTTTTTAAGCAGAAGGAGAAAATAGACTTGAAGAACAAGAAATTCATAGGCATCCAAGGATTTTTGAAATTCTGCTTGTCAATTAAATACAACATTCTGACAATGTTACTGATATAATTGTTTAAATTCAGTGGTTTTTTTTTTAACATCATAAGTAAAAGAAGCTAAATATTCTCAGTGGTCACCTGAATGGGAACTACAAGAAAGAAGACAGTTATTTATCTTCATATGCCATACTTCTGAAAAAAAACAAAAAAACAAAAAGGGTCATTAGTGCTAGAAAGAAGGAAGCAATAGCTTTATGGAAATAATTCAGCTTTTGCCAAAAGGAAATTAAGAATGAGGGAGGACCCACCATTTATTAAACCAGGGATATATTTTTATTGCCTTCTGTGAAAAAAAGCTCTCCAACCTGTGTGAGACGGAGCTCCACATGATCCTCCAAGTTCCAAGGAAGCCCAGCAAACGAAACACAAAAACAAGAGCCTGCAGTTCCCTTTCTAGGACTGAGCCATACTGACAATTAGAAGGTTTCAGAAGAATAAAAAATAAGTTGACCAAGTATGAAAAGTCTATATAGTTCAGTTTCCTCTGAATCCATGAGATTCCACATACAGTATTTTAATGGGATTCATCAGCTGGAGTAAGACATGCCCTACCCACAAGCATCCCATGCAAGTCAGTAATGTCATCTTCATATTACCCAAGGCACAGAAGGATTTTTAACATTATAAGTTCTGTAGAGTATCTAAAATCTTATTATTTCTGGAAAACTAATTTTATCCATTTATTTTACTGTATGTTCACCTTCATTTTTAAATGTAAAACGTCTACGGTCATGAAAACCTGCTTTTCCAATCAGCTGAAAGAGAACTCCATGCCACCTGCCATTTCCACAGATTCATCTGAAATAATCTCCTGTGGGGAAATGTTCATTCAAAGCAGCTTTGCTCAACTGCTAGTGTCGGGTTATGCTTCTCTGAAAGTTTTGCTGGTAAACACTGGCTTTTAAATAACCGCTTAAGGACACTCCCAAGAGATACACAGTTAACGGTCCCATAATGAGTCGCTTCTTCTGGCAAGAAAAGATATTTCTGCAACATCCATATTTGATTTTCTGGAAAATCTATAGTAGCCTAAGCTTGACGCATGAGCCAGTATAAGCTTATTATAAGCCTATAGTTTTTCTCTTTGCAGCAGCTCAATGTGGACTCTCCCCATTGCTCTGGGGGGAAAAATCCAGAAACAAAGTAACTTGACAAGCTGAGTACATAAATTAAGTGCATAAATTCTTTACAAATAGGGCTCTAGATAGTACATTTAAAGTACAAATAGGAGTTCGGCAGCACACCCAAGGAGTTCGTTTTTTAAATGAATGAAATGGTGCTGGAGAGATGACATTTCAGAATTATTGCCCTCACTCTTACAGCAGCTTACAGCAGCTCTACATTCTTAATGCTTTTAGCCAAATGCTGTTATTGGGGGAAAAGGGACACAGTTTTACATAAATGATGCTTTCTTTCAGCTAGGGACCACCACAAAATAACATTATCACGGCAAACTCTGCTGATTATATTATCTCCAGGGTCTAAAACTCTATAGATCAAGACATTCTAAAGTGTTGTCCCATTTTAGAGATGCAACACCTAATACAAAGAGAAGAAAACTAGAAAGCTGCAGACAAGTCCTGCTCCCAGACCCAGGAGCACTGACCTAGGCTGCCCTTAATCACAAGTCTTTCGTGCCTTCAAAGAGTACATTCAGCTGAAATTTTTGTCCCCTTTTCTTCATAAGGAAGCTATGAGTTTCACTGAACTAATCCCCGGAATGCGTTTGGGCTTTCCAGATAGAAAGATCTATCAAAATACAAGTGTAAAGTAACACACAAAGATTTATAGCATCTTTCCCCATGAAAGCCGCACCCACTTTATCTTATTCTTTTAAATAAGATATAAAAATAGCAAATAAAAATTCCACAGGGGGCCATCTAGACACAGTTTGTGTTCAGAATCTAAGCTCTAACAGTCCAGTGTATGAACAACATGTACTCGATGTAGGTGTTCAGCAAATTAAACCCCAGTAGCACTCGTGGATACAGAACTAACCAGAGGCAGACCAGGCAATGAATTAGGAATAATTCTGGCCAAAAAAAAAAAAAAAAAAAAAAAAAAAAAAAGAATTTTAACCTTTGAGAGAAACAGTACATCGGACCAGAAAGGGGATGATACTCATTTCACTAAAGGGAACACATGACCATGCTTTCTCCCAGATTGATACAGTAAATTCACAAGTTATGGTTTTGTGGAAATATTCCTATTGGTAGGCAGTCTGAAAAATCAACAAAATACCTGAAGAAGAGCATTCATTTGCCACTTCCTCTTGGGTCATTATAAGAACATTCTCTCAGTGTCTTGACAGTAAACAGAAAACAGGGTAACACAACCCCAGAGAGTTCATGCCTAGAAGAAAACCCCAACATTTGATTTCAATGATGGCATTGCAAAGAAAACTCAGCTGAAAAGATACACACAGCAGTTTTTATAGGACTTGGCGGATGGAACACTGAGCCCCTGAGTTCCCTCTGACTTGGCCACAGATCTCCCAAGAACTCTATGGAAAAAAACCCAGAAACCCCTATGTCAGTCCTCCGACCTCATCTCCAATGAAGGAAAAGTAATTTGGAAAATGTGGCTGGTAGATTAGTTTTGGCTTTGGGTTTGCTCTTAAGGGATCTGGGCTCTGCTATTAATAACCTGCTATTAATGAGGAATTTGGAAAGGCGACCAGGTTTAATCAGTGCATGGATGTCCTGACCCCCACAATTTTAAAGTGTACTTCTCACCCCTAATCATGTTCCCCAGCACCACCAAAATGCTGGTACAAGCTTCCGTCCTCCAGGGATTATTTTTCAGGTGGAAAATTTGCTACTGTGTTTCTATGATTAAATATTGTCCTGAGTCCCACCTCCCCCCAAGCAGAGATTGAATAAATATTAATTTGGGTGGGGATCGCTCCTTTCTATAATGCTTCTTTTACCACTCGATGCAAAGATGTGATGAAAAACTCCAATTATTTCTGAAAATAAACTTAGACTTGCAGAGATCCGATGGACCACTTAGAAGAGAAGGCGTTATTATCAATGACTGGCCTGCTACAAGTCTGTGCCAAAAGCGAGAAAAATCTCAAAACTCATAACCAAACCAGAGTCATCCATTCCCTCCCGCTTGCACTCAGTCAACACTGGATCACATTCACTTCAGGGACGAAGCAAACAAACAAACAAAACCGCACCCCCGTGGGTCAAGATCGCACGCGGCTGTGAACCAGACCTGTGCACACGTCCTCCCTTTCCCCAAAAGAATTCGTAGGATGTCTCCACGCAGACAAAAGCCTCCTTTGCCTACTGCTTTTGTGTGCTGTGGCAGGAAGCAGTTGTCGGCGGCCTTCGTGGGGGGAGGAAAAAAAAAAAAACAACCGCAGACACTCAGACACATACCGCAATGTTCCCGTGGAAATCAAACTCTGAGAAATTTTTTAAATGTTTTCAACACATCAGCATGAAGCATCGACCTAGTTGGAATCACTTAGATCTAAAGCAAATGCACTGATTGTTTTCACAGCAGGCTTTTCTTCTTGGAGCTGAAACAGGCACAGGGGCGCGGGGGGCGCGGAAAGGTTTTCAGCCCCCTGCCTCGGTCGGCTACAGCCTGGGACTCGATCAATACCAGGGTGAGCCACAGAGGAAGCTCAGGGAAGATTATGAAGATGAGGTGAGTGACAGAATTCCCTTACAGGATTTGTTCTTTCTCTCACCTTGAATCTCATCGGCCTCGGACAGAGCTGGAACACCATCAGGGTGCGCACCAAAACGGAACGGTGGGCCGGGGGGGGGGGTGTGAAGGGCGTTAGACATCACGGACTCCGAGAGCCTGGCCATTGTTTCTGCACCTGCTATAGCTGTCAGGAAGAGGCGAGTCCCAGAGCAGCCCCGGGGTGGGCGCCACCGGTAAACGGGAAGACAAACGCCCAGCCTCTCTTGCAGGGCCTGGCGCGCTGCAGGGGCCCAGTAATTGGCAGCCGGGATTTTCAGTATTTTTTTTTACTACTGTTAATACAATTACTCCTCCTGGTTTCACTTTTTTACCCCAGACAGGGACCATTCATGTAAACAGCATACATAAAGTATCTACTTTGCAGTCAAAACCCTGGGATGGGAGATGGTCAGGATCAAATGTGCTTTAGGTGCCCCTGACCAGTCACCTGTATATTAAGGACCTCCTCTGTATAGGGTGCCGCTAGTCCACAGTCCTCGTCCCCTGTGCCAGAGGTTCAAGGATGTCCAAGCGATTGGTCAGTTCATACAATGGGTATGTCCTGTAGCTCAACAGGAGCACTGAGGTCAGTACAGCCCATTCTTATTCCACACGTCCAGTATGCAAGACAGCCTTTAGGCAACTCTCCTGTGGCTTTCTGATGGGCTTGAACTCTCCTGATCAATTGCACAGAGTGGGTAACATGTCTAATAATCATATGAGCAACAATACCTACGAGCTGTGACCGGTTAGACAGCCAATAGTCCAGCCCTGAAGCTTGGGATTTCTTTGAATTTCTCTAGAGTTTTGACAAGGAAACTTGTCAGAGAAATTCAAGGCTATTATTTGCTATTGTTTACTTGAGCCACTGGGTGAATGCAGAGGAAAAGTTAGATGGTGAAGGGTTAATTATTTTCACCAAAACATCTGAATAATTCCTGTCTGGGTCATTCTGTTCTGACTCGTTAAAAAAGACATTTTTATGAGATTGAGTCACTTATGGTTTGTCATTTTTATATATGTATATACATTTATGTATTTCATTTTAAAGGGGATGCTTATTCATGGAAAAATGAAGAAACATGATTCCCCACACCTAGAAATTACCATAGCCAAAGTGTGCTTATTTATTTATGGTCTTTTATCCTACACCCATATATTTTCGTTTTTATGTAATTAGTATCTTACTACAAAAACTAACTTTTTTCCACTTAACATTACACATTATAATAGTCGTTCAAAGTCTTTGAAACCATAATTTTTATGTCACATGATCTATGGATTTACCTTTGTATATTAAACCACTCCCCTCCTTTTAGACACTAGGTAGTTCTTTTTTGTGCGCAAGTGCTCATATAAGTGACAAGAGGAACACAATTTGTTCACCCAAATCTCTGATTGTTTTCTAAGTGACCAGAATAACCAGGTCAAAAGCCCAAACAAGCCAATGTTTTGTCTGTAGTTTATTTCAAAGTTATCCCTTTTATTGCTGAAATTTTAGAATTTAGAAAAAGAAAAAATTTTTTTTCAAAATATCCCACTAGTAAGAGATTAACATTTTATCATAATCTTGATGTTTTATGTTTTTGTATTTATAAAATTGAAACATTTAGTACATAATGTTTTATAACTTGCTTTTTCAATTAACAAAAATAGCTGAGATTGTTTCCATGTTCTTAAATCTCAAATTCAAAAACAAAAGAGAAATAAAATGTGTTTGTTTTCCACTAGTGCTCTGCCATAGGTAATGCAGAAGACTGAATATAATCAACAGCAACTCAGCAAATTTTAAAACTTATTATCTCTATATTGTCACTTAACATTAATACCTGGTCCTTAATGAAATCCACACATTTCTATGCTGAGGCTGTTTCTGCAGGAGCAGGAGGGGAAGGAAAAGAGGGAAGATCATGGCAGGAAAGAAGGAGATAACCATCAGGAAGTATTCAGAAATTCTCTCTGAAGAAAAAAATAAACTTAGTGCTTTGAAGAAATTGATCAAATCAATAAATTATCAAAATAGCATGTCAGTAATCAGTTTGCTGCCCCAAAATGTTATTCTTCTCCCTGATACTTGTAAAATCATTGACCTCAAGGCAAAACTAGTACTATATTAAGAAACTGCTTTCACAACTCCGGGATTTTGCCTAAAGAAGAACAGAATCATAACAGTCACCTTGTATTTTTCTAGGATTCATTATCGACAAAAGAAAATTCAGAAGTTATGGAAGTATTTCTTGTTCTCTTGTTACTAAGAATAGTTTCAAGGGTAGACTGTTCCCTGGCAAAGGTACGATTAAATAAGTTATTTAATATCATTCTAATCGTTATTATTTCTAGGTCTTCTTGGCTAAAATGTCAAGCAGTAACATTTGATGTAGCTCTTTTCTTTTTTTTAACCTGTTTTTACTCTTTTGTTTTTTTAATTGTCATTATGGCTTGTAAGCACTGTCACCACCTCTACCTCCATCAACCATCATCACCATCACACCACCACCACCAAGTCCATCATCATCCTCATCTCTCCCACCCATCACCAGCCCCATTCCCCACAAGCTGACCATTCAACTTTTAGGATTTAGCTTAAACATGGCCTTCCCATATATACCCATCTAAATAAGGTGGGTTTTACACCTTCAATCATAATTTACCATCTTAGCAAAAATTTTTATCTCCTTCCTGGTACTTATCACAGCTTTTTTATTTCTATACTTTTTACTGGTTTTTCATTTCTTTCCTTATCTACACTGCAATCTAGGTAAGGACAATGACCACAATTACCTTGGTTATCATTCTATCCCCCATGTATTATCTATTGCCTGACCCATAGCCAGTACTCAATAAAAATCACATGAATTAATTAATCAATCATCGTTGACCTGTCATCAACTCTGATTGTGAACTCTAACCCAATGCAAAAAAAAAAAAAAAAGACACAAGGAAAAGGAAAAGAAAAAAAATCAGAATTGGCTATGATACAAAATGATCTTTCTAGCATATTTTGTCTCAGCATGGGAATTGAGTGATTCCAGACCCATAAGCGGTCATTTTTAAACTGTCTGCAAACCCTACAGACACTATCAAGTACAAGCATTGCCTAAGGGAAGAGGAAGTGGCCTTGTAAGTGGTACGGGTTGAGAGGTTGAGTGAACTATTCACCCAGAAACATCTGTCTCACCTGCCTAATGTGAAAGCTCCATCATTACATTAATATTGAAGATTAATACACTATAATGTCATGAAACTCCTTTTAAACTATAAATATGGTGTGGTAATTCACATATTAACACTTAGGTATAAATTCATTTATCAGTCTATTTGAACAGAGAACACAGAACAGGTCATTTTTGACTTGCAAGAGGTGAGGTATTGGAAGATAGGAGGAAAAGGAAAGGTTGTGTTGTTGATGTTGAGAAGGATGTACAGACACTGCACCAGACCCTGTGCATGGGGGCCATGAAGTTTCACCAATGGACAGTAGTGGGAACAAAAGCCTCCTTTAAGTCCAGCCTTTCCTAGATATTCTATAATTAAAATTTCAGAGCATTTTTATTCCATTGCAACAAATATGTTTGAGTGTACCCATTTATGTCTTACGAAAGAAACAAAGATCATAAACATTCAGTCTGGAGGCCAGGGCTCAAATGTAAGAGAGAGATTGGTATCTAGCTGTCATTTGGGGAGGGTGGTGTCCCCACGTGTGCGTACATGCGTGTTGAGAGAATAGAGAGGGCGGGAGACATGGAAGGGATGAAGAGAACATTTAGCAGAAGAATCGCACTGGAGTCTGATGCTAGTTGCTGATGTGTCATAAGCATTGGTAAAGAATCATACTTGTTTCACTGTTTAAGTCATCACCAGAAGGGTAAAAGCCTTATATGTAAATCAGCCTGAAACAGTAAGGTGCTCTCAATTTAGGAAGACATAGATAAATTGCGGTTTTCCCTTGAGAGTACAACAGATAACTCACCAAGCAGAAATATCTGCTGGCTCGGGGCCAGTTCGCTTCAACAGTGTGCTCCCATGTCCACCACCTTGCTTCTGGGCGTGTGGGGAAGAGAATGTTAGACCCCACTACACTTCCCCTAACTGCCCCCCACCGGCACACTGCCCCCTTTCTTTGGTTTTCTGTTTGCAAAGCTGAGTTACAAGGAGAACTAAGATGAAGTTTAGTCATTTCTCTAGGCATCAAGAAACTCCCTTTTAAAACTTTGCGATGCTGAACAGAAGAGGAAAAGTTAAGAGTATCCACTCTAGGAAAACAGCCAATGCTTTTCATTTTGGTTGCACCAGGCAGGAGGATGAAACATAGGTGTTCTATGTCACTGTCCTTCGGAACATCTCACATAACCAGACCAGCTCTTGAACTGATCCCTCTTTTCCAAAGGTAGGTCAACATAAAAGCACCCCCCCAATAAAAGAATAGTAAATATGAACGTGGCCGTGAGAAATATTAATGGCATAGTGCAACTAGCACAAGGCTAGTAAACACTGTGTTGTCATTATACTCAGTACCTATGCTTGAAACTGGATGTATCTACCAAATTGGGGGTCCAAGGTCAGGGGGAGGGAGGTAAGGATGAAAAGGTCATCCAGTGAATGTTACCTCGTCACAGACCAGGATGGCTAGCAAGGGCTTATTTTCGATGGGAAAAAGCCCGTGGTTCCCAAAACAACTGTAACTTAACCAGTTACATATATAGTATATTATGACATGAGAGTTGACACCACATTACAGAAATACTAAATACTACATATGCTCCAGGGGTACAAGTTACAGTTGCTAGGGGAGCCATAAGTTCAGAATGGCAATAAAAAAGGAGTAAGAATCACCTGAACAGCTTTGGATCATGCCTTTATGGAAACCCTATGCATTCATACACTTGACACATCTTTATTGAGTGCCTACTATGTGTTAAGCATTGTGTTAGAGACTGTGGGAAAATACGGCCCCTGCCTCAAGTAGCTTATAAGGAAATATATCCACTGGGACCATACAGTTCTGCAAAGAATGGGGAATTCCTTCCTCTGGCTAGACAGCAGAAACTTGTCACAATATTCTTCAAATGTCATGTGGAGAAGTCTGTAAAGTGGAAATGTTATTAGAATCGACCCCCAAATGCCCACTACTTCAACTCTAGCTAAGTCTCCTATAGCTAACCCTCTAATGCCCATTACTGGGCTTTCCACTGTTGGGTCTTTAAGCTTAATGGTCTACCTGTCTTCCCTTGCTCCCTTCTAACTCACCCTTAAGGAACTAAAACAATTAACATCAAAACATGTTTGTTTGCTGCTTAAATTTTTCTCTCATTCCCCCTTGCATTAAAACTATTTTACAGAGCATGTCTATGCTTATAATACATGTTCAGGTCTTCTAATGTACACCTTTGTATTCCAGGAAATTTCAATAAATATCAAAATATTCCTATGTCTAGATATAGGTATACTTTTTAAACATGAGACATATTATATATCATGTAAGCTCCCTCTCTCTTTGGGATTTGGCTGCAACCCCATCTTCCTGAGTTGTTAAAATTCACTCTAACACACCTTAATCACTTAAGACAGCTCAAGCTAGAATGTACCTGATGAAGAATATGGGAGAAGATTCCTTTCCTGACTCCTAACCTCAGGAAGTTTCAGGGTCTAGGCAATGTCACAGGTAATTTATTAACTGGGATGAGGAGTAGAGCAATACATAACTACATACATTGTTCACGTGATTGTTTAGGGTGGGGGCGGGGAGCTGGCAGGGGTGGAGAGGGAGGGAGGAAAGAGGGGGAGGGGGAAAGGGAAAAGAGTTCATTATAAAAACAGAGAAAACAGGATATAAAGGTAATTTTGCAAAGAACAATCTTTGTTTTGCACATTTTTCTAAACTAATAAGATATTATGCTTAGGGACCAATCAGAGGGTGGCCCAAAAGCTGTGACATCATGCTTAGAGAATGGGATCTTTCTCACCCAGGCCTGGCCACTAGCCTTGGTCCAATCACTTCATGTCTTTGAGCAAAACAAGGGGCTTAGGTGAATTGGGCTCGATGACCTCTTCTTCATCTACAACTTCTATAACCACGTGAAATGTATACTTCTGCAGAGGAAAACCATTTCTGCTTATTCCATACCTGCTGTCAGTGCCATAATAGCTGGAACCCTGTATCCCCAGGGCCTAAAAACTTGCCCAACAAATACCCTGAAATCCTTACTGAATGGCTGAATTGTTTTCGTCATATGCAATATGTTTGGGTTCAGTAGGTCTGGGTTTAAGGCTGTTATGTTTAGTGCTGGTGCCAAAGGGATACAGAGTGGACAAACCCTGTGAGGGTATCATCTAAGGGGAAATTGAACACATATTTACAATAATCCCAATACAAAACAGAAGGTGGATGCCACAAGATAGCCCATCACTCTCTCAGGGCTCAGATGGTTAGGCCAATGGGTTAAGGCTTCCTGGAAGAGCTGTCATCTCAGAAAAATAGACAGTGTTTCAATAAACAGAAATTGTGGTGAAAACTGAACAACACGAGGAATGATGTTTAGGAAAGGGAACAGTCTAGTCCTCTAGACTAGAGTGAGAGCAGTGAAAGGACACAAACAACTGGAAAACAGAGTGCGACATCACCGAGACTTTGAACCATTGAGTTCCGGATGGGGAAGGATACACTCAGAGCTGTATCATCAAAAAGTGATCCAACAGCTGGCTCAGTAGTGGATTTTTTACCTCAAAGTTTCCACTGAGGCACCAGGAGCCACCACAGGGGACAAAGTCAACACAGAGCAGGTTGGAATGGGGGTTCCTCTCCTAACTTCTGCCAGAGCTCCACTAACTTTTCTCTACATTTAGGGCTTTTGTGTAAAATTTTTCTGAAAGTAGAAATGTTTGAAGGCCACTGATGTAGAACTGAGAGACTGGAGGGCAGCTGTTAGTTTAGTAGTCCAGGTGAGAGGAACAAAAGTCTGAAAAGAGAGGGTGGAACCAAGAATAGACAAAGAGATTTCCAACCCAGGTAAATCCCAAGATGTCGGGGTCACGCCCCTAAGATGGCGCCGGCTGCATAGCCCAAGCAGCACAGACAGCCTAAAAAACATCCGCCCTGGCCACACGTGACCTCGTGCTCATCACATGAACACCGCATGCCACCACTGCCTATGAGCCCCAGATACCTCCTGTTCACGTGAACACCTCTGTGATTGGCTGTTATGCCCTATATAAGGCAAGGGAACTTCCCCGCAGGGGGAGGAGAAAGACGACCAGGGAATAAACAAGAGCTTGTGCATCGACCTGTGTGTGTGTTGGTGTTGCGTCATCTCTGCAGGCAGGGAGAGCGCAACACCGAGAGCTCTGCCCATTCATGAAACGTGGGAGGTGAGGGAGAGGGAGGAACTGAGGTGAAGAGAACGCTGTGATATCCTCTGCAGAAATGAGCAGGTCAAGAGCTACAAACATAGACCACCAGAGTTTGAATCCCAACTCTGCTGCTTGCTTCTGCTGAGCCACATACACATGTAAAGTTATGAACACTGTTTGGCACAGAGTGGGAGTTTAATAAGTTCTCATGATTATTCTTGTAGGTGGAATGGGTTTGTAGGAAAGATGTGTTTAGGTTCCAACATGATGCTAGTAAGGGAGAAACCGAGTGTCCAGGTCAATACGGTTGAAAAGGTGGTCAGGGCTGGAAGTGGATTCAAGAACAGATGTGCAGAAAAATGCTAATTGAAGTTACTGAAGGTGATGGGAATATAAAAGAAAACAGAAGAGAACCCAGGACTGAACCGTGGGGGATGCCTGTTTCTGGAAAGGATACAAAGTAAGTATCAAGTTAAATAGAAGAGAGGTAAGAAAACTAGGAGTATCAAGTTGGGGTCGAGGAAGCCAAGATGCTAAGGAGCTTCAAGAAGTGTGTTCAGCAGTGTTACACACAAATGGCAAAGGTGGAGGGCTACTTCCATTTCTCTTATAAGGAAAGTTCCAGTAGAGAGGGAACGGACAAGGAAAAGTCATTGGATGACAACTGTTAGAACAGTGAAGGCACGGTAGTGTTTCTGTGCACCCAGCACTGCACTTTGTTCATATGAATGATCTTGTTAAATCAATCTTTGAGGGGAGAAGTTCAATACCCCACCTCACTGTTCAAGAAATTGAAGCCCAAAGAAGCCAAGTAAGTTGTCCAAGGTGTAAAGGGTGATGGGCCTGGTATTCCAAGGCTTTCATTCCCATATCCCAGCCCTCTCTCCTAACCACTCGGCAATATTCTCTCGAGGATGTGGGATGAACAAATGCTATACAGATAGCCCACTGAAAGAGACAAGTTTTAGAGGTGAAATTCCTGGAAGTTAGCTCCTTTAATAACATTTTAGTATTTTTGAGTATGAAAAAAATCACTTGGGGCCCAAAGTTTCAATTTTTCTAATGAAATTGTACTGGTTTGTATAGTTCTAGTAATACCTCAAGACAGATTAAACAGATTAAACAGATTCCTTGATCCCAAGGAATCTCTGGGAAGCAACTCTGTAGTTTCCATGCCTTTTTAAATAGAAATAATTGAGGTCCAAAGGCATCAAGATGCTACCCAATGAGATAAAGGAAAGATCTCATGAATTAGGCTGCACATTCTGTGACTTATACAAGTGCTAGTTTGTTCCTTTCAGAGGATTTCCCCTGGGGAATGAATCCCTGTAGAAGGCACCATAAGGAGATCTGAGGAGACCGGCCTGGAGCAGGGGCTGCTGGAAGTCAGGCCCAAGGAAAGTAAGCTGGTGTTAGAGGCAGAGGGGACAAATCTGGCCACAGTAGCCAGAGGCTGTGGCAGGGAGGGGAGCCTGAGCAGACGAGTGATGAGATCAAAATGGCACATGTGAGCACCTGGGGATTGAAGGTACAGGGAAGAGAGTGGAGGCCTGAGCTGAGGAGGGGCTGAGCCAGGGTGGGAAACCGAAAAGGGGGAAGAAACTGGGCAAAACAGAAAACCAGACAAGGCCAGCCTGCTTCTCCGCCCTCACCACCTTTCCTTATCCACAGAGCCGCTGACCAGTGCCTCACGCTCAGGCCTGCCAGGAGCATTAGCCACCTCTGTCCTGAGCACTGTAACCCAGTCCTGCTCTATCCCTTGCTCTGAGAGTCACAATCAGACCACCATCTTGCTTCTGTGCCCAAACGCTCCCTCTGCACCCTGGTCCCGGGTGCCCGGGGGGCTGCATCTCCTGGCCTCAATTCCCTTCCCTTTCTCCTCTGGGTCTTGTAGAACTCATTTTCCTCCCCACGGGCCCCTCGCCTCACCTGGAACCAGCCAGCTACCAGTCCTTCTGCCCCCACCACAATACACACAGCGCCTCTTCAGGCTGGTCTTCCCTGTTTCCGGGCTGTTGCTTCCTGCCCTCATCCAGGGGCGCTCCTGCAACTCGGGCTCCCGTCCTTTTTGGAAGGGATGACATGCTATTCATCCAAATCTGAACTAATTGAGACTAACAAAGAAGAATTGGCGCTAATATAATCGATGGGTTTGCCCTTTTATTAGCCTCGGATACTTTGAATTACAGGTGAATAAAATGTTTGTTGCACCAAGGAGACTCATTTTAGGAGAGGGGGAAAAAAAAAAAGATGCATATTACAGAGGGCAGTAACGGTACCAAAGAATGGTGTTAAATTTTGCCTGCCCCAAAGGTGGGGGGTAGGGGGGCAGTGTTCAAACTCCTGAGAGCATGTTGCTTCTCTGGATATTAAGAGGCCAAATGTTCTGAAGCATGAATTCAAGCACCTGACTCCTCCTGTTCCGTGGAATTCCATTTGACAGATTAAAATGAAGGTTTCACAAGCTTTGACCTCTGTGAGGAAAAACAAAGTAAAGGTTTTCTATATGGAAAGACCATCGATTTATACATGCGTGCATACCTGTGTGTGTGTGTATAAAATCTTGAAATTCAAATATCTGTATTGTTCAGTCTCACTTGAGATCTTAGATGGACTTTCCTTTCAGTTTTTGGAACTGTAAGCCTAAACCTAGAACCCCTGAAAAATCCCCGTTTTGCCTTTAGACATTATTCCTGACATTTTCATGGTTTTTCTTTTTAGATGCCATTCATATTTTATAACATTACAGAATTCTAATTTGAGACTCGAAGCTCCTAACTGTTTCGGCACCATACTCATCCAAACAAACAACAGTTTTTTACTAATCTGGTAAAACTCTTTTTTTTCCCTCTAAGTAAGCCTATATTTCGTTTCCCTCAATTTATATGCAAAATAGCAATACTTATTTCATTAAAAAAGGATATATAGACAATCATATGTAAGTATATGTATTCTCTTCATTGTTATGTTTAAAATTCAGCATGAAAAAACCAAGAAAAAAATTAAATGTCAAATATTCAGATATTGCTATTTGCTTCTCCCACTGAAATGTAAATTATGAAACAGTTCATTAACATAACTGTACTTGTGCATTATTTTGAAAAAAAATTGTATTCAAGAATCAACTAGAGTAGTCTAAATTCATGCCTTTGTTTTCTAAGTACCAAAATAATTTCTTCATTCATTATGTTCCTTATTCATTAACTTTTTCAATTTATAAGTACACGTGTAGCTACCAACTTAACAGGATCTTCTGTAGCCTTTTGTATTAAAAGTTTTAAAACATGATTTGAATAATCCATATCCTGGACTGGAAAGATGAAAATTAGTCACAGTCAATTGATTTGTGTTGCATAAAACACTACTAAGGTGAGGAGTAATACAAGATTTCCACTCAGAGTAATATTTTAAGGAACATGTTTAGAAGCGGCGAAGTGTTAAACAGACTTGTTTTTATCACTAAACAAATATAAGAGTATTTTCATAAAACTTCTGAAAATGATGATATCAGATTTATGAGGTGTCCCTGAGTTGTGTTGTTCTGATCATGTCTTATTTATTTGATCCACATACAACTTAACAGCTAGTCAACATAAACTTCTGAAACACAAATTCTATGCCCTCATTTCCTCACTCCTCTTTGTCTTTTTTTAACTTAATATATAGTATATTATTAGTTTCAAAGGCAGGGTTTAGTGATTCGTCAGTTGCATATAACACCCAGTGTTCATCACATCAGCTGCCATCCTTTGTGCCCATCCCCCAGTTACCCCGTCCCCTCATCCCTCCCCTCTACAGAAACACTGTTTCCTTTACTCAAGAGTCTCTTATGGTGAGTCTCCCTCTCTTGGTCTTTTAAGTCTTCTCAATAAGACCTTGTATCCCTCCTTCATTTTTTAAGATTCAACATTAAGATATGCCAAAAGTAAGCAGCCATTGGATATCATGGGGATGGTGGCTTAAATTAAACACAATACGAAATCTGAATAACAAATTGTGTGGTGAGGAAGCCACTTTCCTTTCAGAAAGCAATATGAAAATGGAAAATAATTTTCAAGTCCTATTTCCATATTCTAAAATGAAATTAGTAGCACAAGACACATACAAAAATTCCCAGACAAGGAATTTTGAGAGGAGACTTAAAGCAAAGACAACTCAAGACTTCAAACCTCTTGAGAAGCCCCTTCTACTTCTAGAAAGGAGAGAGAGAGCTGTAACGGAGAAGAACTCTGCAGCGGGTACCAGGTGCCCAGACATGCCAGCAGGTACCTCCAGAAAGACTTAGAGTTGTGAAAAGTGGAGGGCAGGGGAGGGTAAGATAGTGAGAATAAAGAAGACAAACCTATAGAATCTCTAGCAACTCCTGCAATTCATCTCAGGTGACTGTGGGCCAATTATTTCACAGAAAGAAAGGTGGCATGCAGGAAGGAATGGAGGGCAGGGGGGGATGGAGAAAGGAAGAAAAAGAGGAAAAAAGTGATAAGGAAGAAGCAGCAGCAGAGGAGAGGGAAATGCAGAAATCCCAGGACCTTATTTTATCCAAACCCCATTGTTTGGATTCTCAGTTTGACAAGAACTCCAATAAGATACCAATACCACCCATTTCCTGTAAAAATAGGCCACATAGAATTGCCCAGAAAAATGGTGGGGGGGGCGCTGATCTCTTGACCTCTTGTTTTCATGTGAATGGACTTCTCACCCCCACAGAGGAGGAATTCTGTATCGCATTGGTGGGTGAAAAGAGTGTGATACTCATAGTCCTCCACATCAGTTAAGAATTTGATTGTTTCCCTCTTGACCCTACTCCCCACAGGAGACAGAAATCCTGCGTAAATGGGTCTCTTCGTCCCATGCAAACTCTCCTTTGATCAAATTGGGAGATACTTTGATCTCCCAAGATCAAAATTTAGGGCCATAAGCAATTAGCAGGCCCCTCTGGCTGCAGACATGAAGTCACATTTTTCAATGTGGCTGTAAGTAATACAGGGAAAATAAACCTGAGAATTAAAGAAAGGGTCTTATTTCCTGTCCATTAAAATCCCAGTGAAAGAAATGAGCACATTAGGCACCTATTTATTTTATATTAGTATATAACCATAATTTTTCCCAACCTTAAATAACGGCTCATGGGTCAGGGATACAGTCTTCTATTTGTTTGCTCAGAAACATAAGATAAGCCCCTGTTCTGTGATGTGGTATCAACTTTTCCAGCTGATTTTAACCAAACAACCAGGAGGTAGCATGGTCTCTTGCCTTCGATGTTTCCTTCAGAACTCTCTAATAAAAATTTGGTCCAACTGAAAAGAGGAAAAAAACTTCCAAGAAATATTGAAGGGTCAGAGGTGTGAATAGATGAGAAGCCCTCCAAATTCTTCAGCTCATATCCTCATCTACTCTCTTTTTTCTAGCACACCCTTCACTGTTTTGTGAGGGTCCCGGTGTCAGGTTTGACTTGCCTTGTATTTATTTGTCATCGTGGCCATGATCCTACCCTGCCAGATGACGGTTCAGCCGTTAGGATTCATGGATTTATCCTGTACCAGGTCAACTGGGGTAAAAATAGGAGAGAAAGTGAGAGAGCCAAAGAGAAACAACATTCATGAGTTAACATAAGAGAATTAAGTTACTAGTAGGGCTTCTAACTGACACTGTCCAAGGAAGGGAAACGTCCTGGCGGGGTCACCATCTTGACGTTCAGAAGTCTGGTTAGCCTAATTTAGGTATGCAGAAAAGTTCTTTTGTCACCAATATCGTGGTAACTGCCAAGCCACCCTCCCGGCTGGTGTGCTCTGAATGTGGCACAGGAGAAGAGGAAACACCCCCCGCCCCTGACCATATTCTTGTTGCTATATTTCAGACAGCACTAGAAGTCCCTGTTTCTTCTAATGAGCAGAGCCAAGGGTGGTCTACAGTATAAGAAATGGACAAGGAAGAAAAGTTTTCAGCATGCACACTCCCCTCTACGTTGCATGCAAATGAAGCTTGAATGAAAAGTGAACTAAGAGCACCTTGTAGATTCTGCTGTTGGGCATACACCTCACTTTGACTCCCTCTCCACAAGCTTAACCCAGTGTCTCCCAGTGCTGGGCCCCTGCCCAAGGTGTTAGCCACACTCAGCTCATCTGTCAAGTCAACAACCATGTCTCCTTCCCATGTCCCCTTCCCGTGATGCACAGTGGTCACGGAGAGGAGGTGTAGGTCTCAAAGAGGTGGCAGGCCAAGGTATAAGATGGATTATACCACAGGGGATTACAAGCTCCAGGCAAAACCACTATCATTTTTTTTTAAGATTTTACTTATTTATTTCACAAAGAGACACAAAGAGAGAGGGAACACAGACAGGGGAGTGGGGTAGGGAGAAGCAGGCTTCCTGCCGGGCAGGGAGCCCAACAGGGGGCTCAATCTCAGGACCCTGGGATCATGACCTGAGCGGTAGGTAGATGGCTACTGAGCCACCCAGGAGCCGCACAAACTGTCTTTACCAAGTGTTCTGTTCACTTCTGGTGTTCCAAAGCAGTGAGTGCTTTGTTGAGGATTGTAGTGATTCATTTCACCAAACCATCCTACTACTAACCACATATCCGTGGGTTCTAACCTAACTGCGTTAGATGTAAAGGTTAGAAAGGTACTTAAAAGTAAACTCTAGGAGCGCCTGGGTGGCTCAGTGGGTTGAGGCCTCTGCCTTCAGCTCAGGTCATTGTCCCTGGGTCCTGGGATCAAGTCCCACATCGGGCTCTCTGCTTGGTGGGGAGCCTGCTTCCTCCTCTCTCTCTGCCTGCCTCTCTGCCTGCTTGTGATCTCTGTCTGTCAAATAAATAAATAAAATCTTAAAAAAAAAAAAAAACTAAACTCTACTTGGTCCTACATCCATTACACACAAATGTAAACAGAATTAATGTTTTACTGGGTAGAGAAAGATTTCTCCTTTCCAGCCCCACAACGGCCTCCAGGGAGACAAATGTCAAAAATGTCACTTGACAGGAAGAAATTTCATTGAAAATAGTTAATCAGGATAGAAGAAACCCTTTATTTACCTGAATTTAAAAAAAAAAAAAAAGGAATTGATACAGAAAAAATGCCACAATATTATTAAAGTTTTCCAAAATTTGAGTTAAGAAACATTTTCTTGGGAGAATCACAGACTTCCCACCACCATAATCTTAATTACAGCAACATCATTAGTTTATTAAAATTAGTTTCAAAGTGTCAATGCACATTCGGCTAGAATTTAGTTTGATTAGGTTTTTCTTGTTTTTGTTTTGTTTTGTTTGCTTTGGATGTTTTTGTTTTTGTTTTTTTGTTTGTGTTTTGTTGTTTTGTTTTGTTTTGTTTTTTGTGAGAGAGAGAGCAAGCAGGGGGAGGGGAAGAGGGAGAAAGAGGGAGAGAATCTTAAGCAGGCTCCATGCTTAGAGCAGACCCCAATTCGGGGCTTCATCTCAGGACCCTGAGATCATGACCTGAACAGAAATCAGGAGTTGGATGCTTAACCAACTGAGCCACCCAGGCATCCCTAGAATTTACTTAAATGTTTATGAAGAATTAATAGAGAAAGCAAGGTCATCTTATAAATTTAACTCGCTGACTTTAAATGCAAGTAAGATTGTTATCAGTTAAAAAACAGAATGTTAATTAGCTAAAAGATAAAAACAAGAGTCCTCAGACAATCTCAAATAGTGAGGACCATTATATATAAAATACCTACTTGTTTTCTATTTTACATATTTATATATTATAATATGTTACATATAACATAATATAAATATATCAATTTGTTTTGAAAATGTTCAAGCCCTCCCCAAAACCAGGGGAATTTTGTTCCTCATACACGCAGAACAGTGCCTGCTGTGCTCTGTTTAAGTCTGTTGTATCTGAAGGCACATCTCCCGGAGCACAAAAAAATGGAGGCCAGGGTGACCCCTTGTTTAGTAGCAGCAGCTGTTTCTATGGAAGCCTACCACGGAGGATCAACTTCTCTTCCATCCTTCCATTCAGTGTCTCTTCTCTTGTTCTGTATAAAAGACTACCAGGTACAGCCCAATTACAACAGGTCATGATCCCAACAATAAAATTCATGTGTGGGAAACACTTAAGTCATGGATTCTCCTCAAGGGAGGGGAGGAGAAAACAGAAAAAGAGAGGGAGAAAAGGAAGGGACGGTGGAGCGACAGGAACACGAAAGGCATTTCTGTCATAAACTCTGCTTTCATCAAGGGATGATACTGAGAATCATACTTTCCACAGGTAATGTGTATGGCCATGCTTCATTTCTGTGATTTTTGTCTATGACTAAAGGTTTCCAGCATCCTTAGCTGAAATTCCAGCTTTGTCACTTGGGACAAATTTGTGTCAATTCCTCAGTTACCTAGTTGTAGACTGGAAATAATAACAGTAATTACCTCACAAAGATAGCATAAGGTTTAAAGTATGCTTATAATGTTCCCAACACCTGGGAAGTGCTTACTAATTGGTAGATCATTATCATAATTGTTATTTTCAAGATGATTAAATACCCAGTTCTTTTCTGGATAAAAAAAAATTGTTACTTAACATTAACTTAGATATTCAACACAGCTTCCAACATTCAAGATTACCACTGAAACACACACACACACACACACACACACACACACACACAACGAATACCAGACTAAACTCCTTCCATTCTTTTGCTATAGATTTATGATTGTGTGTGTGCCTGCATGAGGGGAGACAGTGTTTAATTTTCATTATCTCACTTTATTATTTAAAATAGCATTCATTCACTGCACCTGGGTGGTTCAGTTGGTTAAGCAACTGCCTTCAGCTCAGGTCATGATCTCAGGGTCCTGGGTTCGAGCCCTATGTCAGGCTCCTTACCCAGCAGGGAGCGTGCGTCTCCCTTTCCCTTTGCCTGCTACTCCACCAGCTTGTGCTCTCACTCTCTAATAACTAAATAAAATTCTTTTAAAATTTTAAAAAAATAAATAAAACAGCATTCATTCAATTTAAGAGGCACTGTAATAGGTTGCCTTAAAATTACCCAGATAAATTGAATCAGAATTTCTGGGGCTGAGGCACTTTGGCAGCTCTATTGGTTAAGCATCCATCTTTTGATTTTGGCTCAGGTCATGATCTCCGTGTCCTAGGTGTCATGATCTCGGTGTCCCCATGCCAGGTTCCACACTCAGTCAGGAGCCTGCTTGAGAGTCTCTCTCTCTCCCTTTCCCTTTGCCCCTCCCCACCTCAAAAAGAAATAAAATAAATCTTAAAAAAAAAATTTCTGAGGATGGATCCTGGATACCAGTAGATTTTCCAACAGTGGCTCCTGGTGGTTCTAAAAGGCAGCCGGGGTAAGAAATGGTTTAGAGGAAAACAGTGCACCCTTAGAAAGGATTTCTAAATTTGTAGCTCATTTCTTTCTTCACTGGCAATATGGCTGTGAAGAAGGCATCTAACCTCTCTGAGCCGGTTTCCACTTCTATAAAACGGGAATGATGAGTTACACCTAACTTCTCAGAGCTGTGGATTGCAGAGGAAAGCAGAAGGACCCAAGCTTTGCTCTGCAACTTGTTCTTGGGAGCCACTTTTGAGCACTGCGTGAGGCAGCCAGCTACTTTTAAACTCATAAATGAAGCACGATTATTTCCTACTCAGGTTACTTGTCCATCCACCCACCCAAGGACTCAGAGCTGGGAATCTGGACAGCGAAAGACATCCCAGTTAGCTCACACTCCCATCGCTTACACAAATAAAGATTACTACCCACTTCCTTTCCTTAGTAAATGTGCAGTGATGTGGTTAAGATGAATGAGCACAGACCTATCGTAAAAGAAATGTAAAACATAACTTCACATTCTCTTAAATATTTAAGAAGCCTATGTTTTGTCCACCTTCCCCAAAACCCTAAATTAACTGAATTCAAGGGCTATGTTTGATTGGTTTTGATCTGGCCTTCTCCTGACTGCATTATTTAACCTACGAATCACGGTTGAAGGATTGGTCTGACATTATGAAATATAGAAAACAGGAATTTAACTGACATGCATTACCATGAATTTGTTCTGGTCTCTTTTTCACTAATCTAGGTGTACTAACTGAATCATGCATTGGAAACATACATCTCTGTCAATTATCTTAATAAATAGCACTGAGACCCATGTGAGAAAATCAGTTATGTGTTTTGTTCAGCTGAACTGGTGGCTCAAAACAAACACAGAAGTTTTAAAGTCAAAATGCATCTGATTGAGAACTGGCTCCCTATGTCGTTATCACTTAGTCTTACTTCTTTCACTAAATACGATGTTGCGATCTTTACTGGGATTTTCATGGCCTTGAGTGTTCAATATAGAAATGATAAATCTGTATTCTTATGGCATAAAGCTAACCTTCACCTCTAACATCACTCATCATCTTCTCTTAGAAGATACTCCTTATGAGTTCCTTTGGTAAAGCAAACCCCAGTTAGAAGATTCTGGGATTTGTGGAAGCTAAGAGAAACAAAACATCTCTCTGTGTTAGTCTTATTGCCAAGGCTAACTTATTTCTGAAAAGTAGACAGTCATCAGGAGAGAACTGGTTACATATTTTGCTGATCATTTCACAATACACACAGATGTTGAATCACTATCTTGTACACCTGAAATTAACATAATGCTGTATGTCAGTTAGAATTCAACGAGGAAAGGAAATGGTTAAATAGGTCAGTGTCTACCTGTACGAGGGAATTCCAAGGAGAAAGATGGAAACCTATTCATTATAATATGAGATGTTGAATGTATGTTTTTAAACTGTGGCAGTTGTAGAACTCTGTATATAGTATGAATCTACTTGGGCTATTTGAATATTTTCTGTGCTTACACATGCATAGACAATTTCTGGAAAGATATGATGAATTATTGATGATGGTTATTTGTGGGGTGGAATGATGGGCTACTTTACTTTTCACTTTTTATTCTCCTGTGTTGTTGAAATTGTTTGTCATAAGCACACGTTGCTTTTATAATTTGTTTAATAAAACATTTAAAGAGACTCTTAGGATTCTACTATGTAACTTGCCTCAATCATCTGCATATAACAATTGTCTTCATGTTCTGTAGGTTTTACTCAGATGCTCCACTCCTTGCCTGAACTAGCTATTTAACTCCTATTTGATGGATTATGGTAGAAAGAAAGAAAACAATCCCAGTTAATATGTCTCAACATTTGTAAAAAGTAGCTACAAAATGGAAATACAAAGTGTCCTTGTTTTTGGAAGGTACCAAATGTATCTTGTACATGTACATTACCATGTAATGGTAATCCATTACCATAATAATCACCCAGTATAGCGCTCAACTATGTACTCAGCAGTAATCCTGATTTCTAGAACTTGCAAAGTATTTTCCCATTCTCTTGAACAACTTAGTTGAAAGGAAGAGTGTTTTAAATCATTTTTATGATTATATTTTATTTTTATTTTATTTTATTTTATATTTTATTTATCATTTTATTTTAAATTTTAAACCGAACATAATTTTTTCATATATTAAAATTGAAAAGTTTAAATATTTTTGTATTATTAGAAGTTAAATAAGCACGTATTCCCAAAAGCACGTATTCCCTAAATAAGCACATTCCCAAATGTGTGTTTTCACTAATTTGACTGCCTCATTTTCATTTTTATTCCAAATTCTTTAGTCCCTGGAAATCTACATACAGGTTTATTTACAAGTGGAAAAAGTTTTCAAAACAGAGAAACTTTAGTCCCTGAATCAGGTATTAACATTTTGCCAAGAAACACAGTACAACTGTCTTGGATTTGAGCAATAATGTTCATTTTTGCTCCTAGAAACCTTTTGAATAGTATTTCCAGTGCCTATATATTAGCAACATCAGTAAAACACTAAGAAATACATCTCAGAATGTGTAAAAATTAACTCTATTAATGAGAGCTTTGAAACAGAAAAAATGAATACAGCCAAAGATGTACTTCTCAGACCCTTGAACACCATCTGCAGATATGAGATGAGAAATTTTCAAATTTGGGCTTCTTCCAACACAGCCAAATTTCCACAAAATCTCCTCTTTTCCCAAATTCTGACCTGGGGCGTTTCATCCTTACAATCACTACTGCCTCCCGTTCAACCAGCATCTTGTCAAATCTGGCTGCAAGATTAAGTTTCCCGATTCAGAATTCAATATTGTAACCCTAAGGATATAAGATCCAAGCTGGAACATTGTTTTTTTAAAAAAATGGATAAAATTGTTTCAGCCCAGAGACCACAGTTTGCTCTGACCATAATGATGAATCATCAGGGCTGACACTAAGTGAAATGAGCTTGATGTTCCTGGCTTAATTCGCGCACCGTAAGCCGGGTTTTACATTTGTCCCGACCCTCAACCTTTTCTCCAAAAGGCTGAGAGAGCCTCCTTTGCTAGTATTATTTAAGGCTTATGAAATGAACTGGTCTATCTGTAGCAGGTTTGGCCAGCCAGAGCCCAGGACTGTGTACCCAGCCCCATCCACGCCCACGCCGACATCCAATTTTGAAAGAATACAACTGACAATCTAAGAAACATCTACTCCCCTCCACCCCACACACCTTCCATTCTAATTAGGATTTCTGATATCCATGCTTCTCTGTTGGCGATTTGCCTCTCACTCTCAACAATAAAGTATTTATTTTTAAAAGGTGAGAAAATACCGTTTAACAAGTATTTAATCTTTTTAAAGTAGGTCTGTTTCTGTAAGGTTTTAGGAGCTAGACATAGATATTTTCTCCTTCAAATACTTTCTCATTAGTCCTGAAAAATCAAAGGTGTCCAATCTGCAGAGTCAACATTCTATTAGCCACACAAAACACCTATTTGCATAAGACTGCTCTTCCCTGGCGCTCAAGCACCTGTTCAACTCTAGTAAAAAGCTCCAGAGAGCAAGTGCTCCTTAATTTCAAAATTCCTGTTTCATGGCACTAGTACTGCAAAGCTTCCCCCCCCCCCTTCAGCTTTGTTTTAAAATTGTATTTGTCTTGTTCTAAAGTAATTGTCTCGCTGCTTATTTCTGGGATCGGAAATCACTAGGTGAGAAGAAATCAGCTTACAAAATAACTTCACACAAATACTAACTATGGAGTGTTGTGAGTTTCCTGCTCCGTGTCTGCTTTGTTTTGCTTCTGGTCTCGCCTCTCTCTCTCTAGCTCTCTCGCTCTCTCTCTCTCTTATGCCCTTTGCTGCCTAGGCAGCCCACAAGGATTCACTTTTCACTGATTACTCATCAAACTGACTCTGGATTACCGTGGGGAAGAGAGGAAAAGCTGAGGGCAGAGATGACAGTGAAGGAAGAGAGCAAAATACCAGAGCAATGCATTTGAGTTACTATTTCCTTTTCCTTCACTGAAGGTGTGGACACATTTATTTGCATCTCTGACCTTAGGAGGTGGGAGCTGGAAATTGCATGGGCGTCTTTCTCCACCAAAATAATCCAGCCCCTGGTTGGGGTTGGGCGTGGGAAGACACTGAAATAGGTGAAATTTAAAATATTCTGTGGATCTTCAATTTTTTTTTTCTTGTGCTTCTGGTTAGCTGGTTAGAAAAAATGTGGCTGAAGAGAATCGGGTTGCAGTTCACCTAGAATCAGTACCAAGTAACAACAGCTAATCTCAGGTTTTTAAAGAGTCTTTCCTATCACAGGGGTTTTAAAGCTAGTGATAAAAACAAAAAGCTATTTTCTGAAACCAACCAACTTGAAAAATACTTGTTTTAAACCCTGGAGATTTGTCTTTGGTATAAATAATCAGAAATGTTTTCAATTATTTTGCTCTTCTTTGCGTGCAATGGTTTTATATTTAGAAGTGGTGGGCCTGAAATAATAATATGGCCATTTATAGCTTTATAGGTAAAGTAAAGAAAATAACACAAACACCAGGCAAATCACGGGGGAATTCATCAGATAAAAATTAGGCATTTTTCACCATCATTGGTTCCCAATGAAGAATCAGGAAGATTAAGAAAATATTAGAAAAGAAAAAATGAATTTTAGTGAAATGGAATGGCGGTTTCTCAGAGCTCCTTCTTCAACTTGAAGTTCAGAAGAATGTGTAAAGAGCACCACTGGCACAAATTTTGATTATAATTTTGGACCAGCTCAAGACAACTTGACTCTGAACAGATATTGACATGTGATCCCAGAACGGGGTTTGGTAATTTACTTTCTTGGACATATGTTTCACCAACCCGAGACCCCTCAAAAAAGGAGGGAGAGGAAGGAGAAAAAAAAAGGAAGTACATAAGTGAAAATGCGAAATTATAGTGAGAACAGCTACTAACTTCCTCCCAGGTAAAAGCTTGGCCCCAAAATAAAACTGAATTTCAACATCGTATCATTTAAATTTTCTGTTAGTGTTCAAAATGATGGTCAGTATTTACCTTGTTGCCCATTTTTCTTCAGGTCTGATCTTTTGATATTTGCATTATATTTCACAATTTTACTTTTTACTCAGGTGTTAGAAAAAAGGAACAGGTATGATGTCACAAGGAAGGCGAAGCTTCTCGCTATTTGCAGACATTTCTAAAATTCCAATTTTGGCAAACCATAAAGACGAAAACAGAAAGGTGCTTTCAACCCGTGGGGAAAATGCAGTTTACATGGCAAAGTGACTGTCAACGGAGGGATGCCTTCTTTCACTCACCTCCCCAGCAAGTACTGAAGAACTTATATACAGGAAACATATTACATTCAAACTTTCTTTTGTTAAGTACTCATATTTCAGGGTTCCAGCAACCTGTCTCCATATTCTAGAGACGTGAATCCAAAAGCTTCAAATTCTTAACCACTGAAATCTATACCCTGATAGAGTTTCATTCAGTGATCTTAGAAATAGAAAAGAAAGTGTGATTTCAAGACCAGCTCTCATGGGCTTGGTCAGTATTATTAAAGACATTATTGTACAGTATCATTACTATATTGAGACATTGTTACTTTAACGGGAAAAATTGGCTTTACAATTTAAACACAGCTCAGGTGACACCCTGAACTTCAATTTTAAAATATTTTAAAGGTAATACAAATTGAGTCCATTCAAAGAACACAAAAAGCCAACTCTCCTCTAAGCCTGAGAGTATTGACTCAATTGGAAATACATAGTACTGATTCAATTCCTTATAAAAGGGGCATTGGCACCATTTTGTATTCAGAAAGAATAATCCTTAATTAATTTGTATTTTTCTAGTATACTCTTCACCAATAATACCCTGAAGAGAAGTATTCTCCATTAGATCCAAACAACAATTTCAGAGCCCTCAAGTATATGAATCCGTTGAAGTGATACGTTGGTTTCCCACAGAAAGGGCGTTCACACCTCCAAAAATGAGTTTTTAGAGCACATGCAAGTTAGGCTTGGCATGGATAAAACAGGGTTAAGTTAGCCCTCAAGTGTAATTTTTATATGAAGGGCATGAAAATCAGTCAAAATGGACTGAGGACGATAGGCAAGTGCATGGTCTACATACCTGCGGGGTCCCCTCCCCCTGGACCACTTTCATTTCATGTCAGCCTGGGTATGTACTGGTTAAACATATTGTCCTCAGAGCCATGCTAAATACTTTTGGGAACAGGAACAGTATAAATAACCCCCCCCACACACACACACACAATTGTTTTACTACCACAACAACGAAATATTTCTGTTTTAAAATCTTCATGCGAGAAACCACGCACTGATCAGTGCACACACTTGAGGCCAGTCTCAGATGACGACATTCCCCTTCTAACGTGCCACCTTCAAACACTTTAAGTTGTCTACACTTACTGTGTAAGTGGGTTTTTTAATTTTTTGAAAACAAAAAAAAAGACCCATTTTACTGATAAGGAAAACTGAAAAAGCTTTTGAATGCACTTCCAGTCTACTAAGCCTCCTTTCTCCACTCTTCCATGGATCCCTTCACCACATCCACTGGACGTGGATCCATGAGCACTTTTACCCAGCTGTGTCTCTCCCATCCCTAGCAAACTCTCAGATATGCTTGATAAATATCTTTATCTAATTTGCCTCATCTGTTGTTTTTATTAACAACTAATTTAATATCCTCTATTCTGTAATATCTGCAGAAGCCAGTATAAGGAAGCGTGCATCCAGCCCAGACCCTCAGGCCGGCACATCAAGATGGCAGGCTGGCCAAGGGTCCTCTGGGGACAGCAGTGCCAGAAGGAGGATTGGACACGGTGACCCGTCTGCATGAGATGAGGGCGGAGGGAAAGACAACCAGGAAGTCTGTAATACTGATGAACTAATCTGTCACTCACAAGCTCAGGTCTGCAAAAAAGAAAAAATGCAGTAAACATTTAATGACCATGAGAGGTGGAAATGCGAGTCCTCATTTTTAAATCGTATTCAAACCCATGGCTCAGATTCTGAATAACTCTTTAGTTGGAGTCTATTTGAAAAAACATCGGAAGGCAGCAAGCCACCCTGTAGTTCAAAGGGTTAGGAAGCGTGCTACAGGTAACTCTCAAAAATCCAGTTGATTTCCAAGAACTATATGAATGAACCAAGTTTCTTGATCTTGGTATCCTAGGCGGGGAGTTTGTTCTTAAGTACTAGACTGCTTAATTGCTTGCTTGGGGGAGAGAAAATCCTGGGGGAAAGACATTTATGAACAATATCTGCTCTATGGAGCCAGGACACTCTCTCGAGCTGGATCATGGCCAGCAACACAGAAAAGTCCACACTTTCCCTCCAGTGGAAGCAACTGGATATTTGATCCTAGACATGAATGAAAAACCTAAAAGATCATATTTCATGGGAATCTTTCAGTATTCTGAATGGAAAATATCATTGAAAAATGGATTATCTGCTCTTCTAACCCAAGTCCACTTAGGAACAGAACAAGAACAGGGAAAAGAAAAAAAAAAAGGACAGAAATAATTATCATTCTAATATGTATCTGAGGAGGAACGCAAACAAACATTTGCATGATCAAATGGGACGATTCACACCTGCTGAGTAGGTATGATACAGCTGAAAAAAAGACATTTCTTTTTTATTATGATTGACTGAAAAGCAGTAAAGATTATTGTCACTTTCTCTTCAATGTTTGAAGTAGTCATTTGGGAAAGTATTTTTATCTGTGCTACAACAATTAAAAGGAAATCATTTCAAATATCTATGCCCTTTTCATTTTTCATCTATAGACAGGGGCTCAATTTAGGCTTCTGACTTTTATGATATGCAGATGGGGTAGTTTGCCATTTTTCTTTCTTTTTGCATACTGGTGTTTCAGTTTTAGAAGAAGTAAGCATTGTAGTTTGTACATTTTTAGTACAGACAATTTGTATAACCTTCAGAAAAACTGCTTTTGTAATTTACCAGCTTGACAAAAATCTCTGAGTTTTTTAAAGCAAATAATTTATGAGAAATGAAATCTTCAGAAAACATGCAGCTACTTTGATGCAACTATTTAGAAAGTATTTGTGACAAGTCATTACATGTGTAATTCCTGGACCTAGTGAGTCTCTAAAAATTAGAGTACATACAAAATACCAAGCTATGTAATAATAACAACCAATTTTAACTCCTGACAAATCAGAAACTTAAATCTGGCATCTGTAAAATCTATACCAATTTCCTTTTTTCAAGTATATAGTTGAACCTTCTAAAAAGTATACACATTTGCAACTATTTCCAAAAAACAATATTGATTACAAATTTAAAATATCTCTCCTGTCCTTTTTTAAAAACCAAGTTTCTTTTCCCAACTAAGGGAAATGTACATGAAATGAAATCCTATTTATTTTCTGGGACTGAGATGCAGTAATTTTGCACAAGATTATGACCACACCATGACATGCAGGAGACAGAACGTGTTTGCAACCTGAGAAAAGTTTTATTAAACAGGACAAAACTGTTATCAGGAGCTCAAGCCTTATTTATCTACAAAAAGGTCATTTTTTTTAACAGGTTATTTATTTAATCCTATATGTCAGGATTATTTTAGATAAACTTGATATCCTTACTTGCTCATCAGTGAACACTTAACACTGAAGTGGGTATTAGCCACTTGTAAAATCAGTCTTTACATATTTTCCCCTGCCAAATATATGCCCAGAGACTTCACTTTATATCTGTATATATAACAAAAACCAACTTGCAAATTTTTAAAAAATATTGTTCCACCAAAGCAGATATCTACTGCTTTTAAGAGTGTGAGCCTGTGGAAACATGGTATTATGTATCTGACATTTCCCATCTAAAAATACATTATGAAGCATGCTGGTATTAATAAACCATGTGCCTTCAGAACCCGAAAGTACTTTGCTATAATTTGGTTGAAAACAGAGCCAAACGGTATATTTTCCACCATGCTATTAACATACAACAAACAAATTCACAGCATCCCTTTGGCAGCTTGTCTCGATTGGAGTGTGCAAAGGAAAAAAAAAAAAAAAAACTTTTAGGAGTTTATCAATATTCGTAACCCCATTCAGACTGATGAGGTAACAGTTCATAAGGAAGTCTGGATAACTCAGAAAATATCAGATCAAAAATACATTACCAGAAGAAGAAAAGAAAGAAAGAAACCACATATATTCTCATTTTCCTCGCCCCACCCCCATCACAGAAAAATCACCCTTCCTTTGCAGCTGGGCACTATCATTCCTTTCCCCTCCTCAGTTATTGGAAGGCAAATGAAAATACAAAGATCCCTTCCTCTCCTGATTGAGCTCCCAACGCAAACATTTAAGCACAAACATAAAGTACCGATTTCACAGAAAACGCGGAACGAACGGAAAGATCAAGACTCACTGACCCATTTGGAAGACAAAGACGACAGAACAGCAAAGCTCTAAAAATCAGCTTGTGAGGCCTCAGAGAGAGATTCTTCTGGCATTTCATCACAACAGCCCCAGACCAGTTCACCTCCCTGGATCCAGGGAGGGGGAACTAAATAGAGCTGTTTATTAAAGCTCTGGTGCTGGATTGCATTAGGAAGCCGAGCAGACCACCTGGACCTTTCGAAGTGTGGCAGTGTTTAATTTGCTGCCTGTCCCTCTGCAGCGGCCAAGACCACTGCCACGTTTACCAGGCTCCATCCCACATTATCTGGGTTAGAAGTAAAGGCACGTGTGTTGCTGTATTTCCATTTTCCATATAGACAGGGAGAGGGAGAGGAAGAGAGAGAATACAGCCCAAATAAAAATATGGAACAGAACAATTTTAACTACTACCTAGGAAACATAGCACTTTATTCTCTCCTCACAGTTTCTTTCAGAGCTCACCATCTCAACAGAAAATAAATTCTGAGACATAGATTTTTTTTTTTAAAACATCCAGGCCAAATTATAAATTTAGAGCCATCCTTAGATTTTTTTTTTTCCCCTGTTGTTTTAATTTTTGTTGTGAAGCCTGGCGTGGAAGTTTGAGGCTGAGGTTCCCTGGCTAGATTTACTGGGTGCCTTGTGCCTCTCGCACTTTCAGCACTACGTGGCGGGTCGCTGGAGATACAGATAGAAAGATGGTACTGTAAATATGAATTATGTGAATCATATGGTGAGACCCTTGTGGAAAAAAAGGGGAGTTGAGAAATGGCTGACTCCATACCTGACCAATTACAGCTTGCATGGTCCCCGTATCCTGCTGGGCTGAGAGATCGCAATCCATCATATGTTGTCTTTGAAAAGGAGAATGGGGGTTTCTAGCATGCATCTGTCAATCAACTTCTGCACTCACAACCATCACCAAAAGCAAGGGGAAAAAAAGTCAAGCTGCTCCACCAAATAGGATGAAATCGTCATGTGACCTCCGGCAGACACGCACACACACATTCACTACCTCCATAGAGCTTAAGAATTTTCTGTAGATATGAAATGACATTGACAAATATCCAATACCAAGTAAATAAAGTGAGACAAACAGCTATTCGCCAAAGACAAAACATTGGCTGTAATCTTCCGCTAAAGGTTTAACAAACCTCTGAGGATTTTTTTTTTTTGTAATGCTCTAGCAACCTGTGTTTAAAACCAAAACCAAAACATAATTAACTATTTCATGTGATAATTGAGGCTTTGATTGATACTCTAGCACATACATTCTTTTCAATTATAAGTCATCACCCTACTTCTGAGAAGCTGTCCCTAATGATTTTATTTTCAGATTCTCTAAATGACCTTTGGACGAGATGCAGTAATCTTTGCAGTTTTCTATAACGTCACCTTTACAGAAAAGCTTGAAATGTTAACCGTCGCATAACACGGATACCCTGATATTTGTTGATTGGAAATGGATATATACAATCATTTGTGTAAACTGTGATGACCACTCAAATATAAAATATTCAAAGCGTGTAAATAGTCGTCACTAAACTTTTCACTTTCTAAAAGGTTAGGAAATGATTTACTTGCAGCTCATCTAAACTGATGTAAGATGATGACAAAGATTTCAACTCTTTTTCATTTAATTTAAGCTATTTGATCCCACACACTTGAGGATAGATTGTTGATGGATTATGGGTCAGCTGTTATAAGGGTGACATGTATGTAACTTCAACCTTTTTAACCCTTTCAGGATTGAGATCACAACCCGATTTCCTACACAACCTGATAGGCATTGCCAAGTTGCCCTTGGCAATCCAAAGCCACGAATAGTGATTATTAATCTGGTGGCTTTGGGACGTTGTTAACATTGGCATGTGTCGGCTTTTTAAACTTCAGTTCATCAGTTGGCATACTCCTGACTTGTGGGAAAAAATTTTGCAGGGAAACTTGGTGCTATTAAAATGGGGGCGCTTTTTCAAGGTTCAAAACTAACATCAAGCCGGAGAGGTAGAGCGGTTTTGAGGAACGTTTAATACGGACTAGAGACCACATGTATACTCTATTATGTATTATGTCATTGCTCAGAATTAATTAAAAGGAATTTCAAGTAAGAAAGAACATTTTTTTTTGCAACATTTCTAAAGACAGCTTTAAGAGGAAAGAACGGAAGGTTGAAGTCTCACAGACTTCTCGTTAGGAGTTGCCCCACAATATAAACAGGTACACACACACACACACACACACACACAAACACACACAGTCGATCACCAGACAAAACGAAACCGTGCACCAACTGGGTAGCCCTCCTGGGAACCGACGACTGGGAAGGTCCTCCTAACGTGATTAAAAGGCACAGCTCGCGCGGAAACCCGGTCCTTCCGCGCCCCTGTAGCACAGACCTCAGACTTCCCCGGGGGGTTCCGCGGCCGCCCCGGGCCGGAGAGGGGAGGCAGCGGCAGCCGAGCTGGGACCGCAGGGGCCCGGGCCGCCGTGGGCAGCGGCGAGGGCCGGGCCACACTTGCCCGAAGCCCGCGGGCTCGCAGGGGTTGGGGGGACGGTGGGGGGAGCGGTGCAGGGTGGGGGGGCGATGCGATCGCTGCCAGCGCGGCCTTTCGGGACCCCGCGCGGGCGCACAGCGGAGAGACGCGGAGAGCGGCGGGACCAGGGAAAGTTGGGAGGAGGGGCGCGCCGAGCGGCCTGCACCGCTCCGGGCCCCCGCGCCCCCGCCGCCCGCGCCCACCCGGGAGCCCAGCTTGAAGCCGCGCGGCGGCCCCGCAGCGTCCGAGCCTGGGTGTCGGCGGCAGAGCCCGGGTGTCCGCCGAGAGCTTCGCCGCCCGGGCGCCTCCCCGGGGAGGGGCGTGCGGGGTGCAGGTTGCGGGATGAGGCCAAGACCCCAGGGAAGCTCCACCCTCCAAATTAGGGTGGTCCGGGTAGGCAAAGGGACAACTGTGTGCCGGCGCTCGGGTCATTTACATGACCATCTGGCCTGTATTAATTACAGTCCTTGCTTGTGCACAGGGCTGGAGCCCCCTGCCAAGCACGGGTCAGACACTGGACACGACGTTAGCTTACTAAATCCGCCTAACAGCTCGGTAGGGCTGGTACAATCATTCCCATTTTAGAGAGGAGACACAAAAAGATAACTGCTGGAGAGGAGGAGGACCGTGATTTGAACTTGCTCTGAATCTGAAGCTGGAGTTTTTCAGAAGACACTCGGGAGTCTGGTAACATTCAGGGTAATGGTTAATATATATAAAGTACAGACTCAGTCAACAATTATGTATTGAAACTGGACTACGTGCTAGGTACTATATTAAGCACTGGAGGTATAGCGATACTGACAGTTCCTCAGGGGTCTTATATTGGAGTAGTTTGGCCAGATATTTGTGGAATAATCACAGAAATGTAAAATGTTAAACTATTCTTAAAACTATGGAGGAAAGGAAAAGAGTTAATAGAAGAACCTGTATCAAAGGAATTGACCTAGTGTCTGGTGTGTATGTGAGCAAACGGAAAGGAGCAAAGCAAAGGGAAATGGGCAAAACTTCCCTGAGCAATTGACTTGAATTAAACTAGAACTCGAAGATGGTAGGAGAGAAAGGGAAAGGGGTTATAGGGATAAACATTCTCCGAAAAAGAAATGTGCAAATGGTGGGGAGGTATATGGCTGATTGGAGAAGCTTAAGGAAAGCACAGACCGCAAGTCAAGGCAGGAGGCAAAGACCAGAGCACACCCAGTCTCTTAGTTTGTATCCAAGATTCTTTACCTTATGCACTGGGAAGCATCAGAATAAGCATGTAGTCTCACACCTTTAAAAAAAAAATTTGTTAAATTATTTATTTATTTATTTGAGAGAGAGAGCATGAGCAGGGGAAGGGGCAGAGGGAGAAGCAGACTCCCTGCTAAGCAGGGAGCTGGTGGTGGGGTTCTGGGGCCTCCATCCCCAGACCCTGGGATTATGACCTGAGCCAAAGGCAAACACTTCACCCACTGAGCGACTCAGGGCCCTTCACACTTAAATTTGAAAGATGTCTCTGGTTATACAATGAAAAGCTAGGAGTGTGTGTTGAGGGGATGGGTAATAAAAGTGAATTTGGTGAGCTTATTTAGCTATGGGGTGGTGGTGCTGGTGTTGCAGGGGATGGTTTCAAAACAAGACGTATCATTCACAGAACCCGGTGGCTGATTGACAGTGGAACTTGAAAGAGAGACGGGTCTCCTTCTGGTGTGTACAAGCATGTAGCTAGTGATGCCACTCACTGAGCTAGGGGAGCAGGCAGAAGACAGGGTTGAGGAAGGGCAGTAGGAATGATCATTTTGGTTGGAGACTTATTTTCACTGCAATCCTCAGGGTAAGAATGATGAGCCCCTCCCCCTCTTTTTCAGGTGAAAAATTTAGAGTCTGAGAGATAAAACAACATTGCCCATGACCAAACAGGAGCAGGTAAGTTTCTCTGAGGGAAAATCAAGGTTCTTGACCCTTGCATAAGACTGCTTTGAAATGAGTTGGTGGTTCTGGGGTTTTCCAATTGATTAAAATCTTCCTACCAGGAAACCAAAGTAAAATTGATGGCTAGAGCCATTCTCCTAAGAACCAGTCCTCATAATGAAGAGTCTTCAGACAGAATGAATGAAGGCATCTCCTTTCACCAAAGGAGAAAGTTTGGCTGGGACCCTAAGCCCCTGCCCAAATAAAACGGAGGGACTAATTTCTAGGTATAGCATGGCCATGGCAAGAAGGATGTACAGATAAAAACACAAAGGTAGTTTTGAATTATCCAACTAACAACTTATATATTTACTGTGAATAAGATCTCCTAATATGCTTGCTGGATAATATAGAGACTTAAATAAGACCCACTTCCTGACAGAATTCATAATCTAGTGGGAAACACAGATACACATATAAATGACTTAAATTCAGCATAGATTGCTTTTAAAAAAAAATAAGCCGAATGCATAAAAGATTTATCTGAGAGAATTGTTTGATTTTTTTTCTGGTGAAAGATGCTTATTATTTTTAGGTATCATGATATACAGGCTTGGGTTTGGGTCCTCTCTAACCCTTACCTCTGACTAGGCATGGCCTCAGGAAACTGGCCACTTCCCTGGGTCCTGAGTTTCTCATCTTCTAACTCCTCAATGGTACTGTCAGAATTTGGGGAGATATAGTTCCTAAGAGCTACTGAGTTATACTTTTTAAGTTAACCGGGAAATGTTAATCATTTTCCCATATGGGAAGACTCCAGAGGGGTAGGAAAGATTAATTTGGCTAGGAACGGAGGAAGATGGGTGGAAGGATTTTGACTGTGATAGAAACAGAGGGAATCTTCTATTTAGGGCAAAGGGAATAGCATCACGAAAGCTCCTGTTCCTCCATCCGTGTGGGTGGCCGCCATTTTTAGGGTTAGAACAATAAAAGACCAAAGAAGGGCGAACTAATTTTTACTCCTACTTCCATACTAGAATTTAGCAAGGAAAATTGATTAAGTGAAATTATTCACCCTTCCCATCAGCAAATATGGTGCTTTCTCTCCTTGCCTCAAAGCTTATACATACCTGCCCTTTCTCAGCAGCTGGTGATCTTGAATATAAGAAGCAACAGGTCACCACAAATCAGACCAACTCCCCAGCTTCCCAGGATAGGACACCCTTCATTTCTTAATCACCAAACCTGAGAGACCAATGCTATGCAGGGGACCAGGAGACAGTTGGAGTTGTTGGTCACATCTGTCACTCAAGGAATCCTAGCAACATTTAAGGTAAAAAGAGATAATGTAGCTGAGAACCACTAGAACAGAAAAACCAAAAGAAGCAAAAGTTTAAGAAGTCACCAAGAGGAATCGACTCTGATTGGACTTGGTACATTTTCAATCATGCTATCACAACATGTGGGGTTACTTCAATCCTATATTCCTCTTCTTTTTCTCTGTTAAAATCTATTCTTTCTCATGTGTATTGTTCAGTCCTTGGTTCCATTTTAATTTTCTCATTTCTTTATTACTCTTTGCTTTCCATTCTTCAGCTTGCCGGTCTCTCCAAGACAAACCTCACCCTTCCTCTGGCTCATTTGTTTATATTTTCCCCCAGATCTTGGGGCGGGGGGGAAATGGGGGAAGAATGGTTCCCCCCATTCTTCTTATGTGTCCTCATGACTTTGGCCTTCTTCCTAAAATATGAATCATGGCAGAGCATCCTCTAGAGTATGCCCACCATGCTGCGGTCACGTGACATCAAGGCTGATGTAGGAACCAGGTAACAGGTGGACAGGAGACAGTCCTAGGGGCGTAGAACATAGTCAAGTCTTCTCTGTGGCTCCATTCCTCACAGTCTTAGGTTTGCCACTGTCAGACACATCTCCTGCCCTCTTTCTTCATGGTCTGTTTTTTCCTGGGGTTTCACTGGGTGCCATCAGTTTCTGGAATGATCTGTTGCTTTCTCTCTTTGTACTCCCCTCAGTACCACATTTTTTGCTATACTTTCGAGTTTTGTAGACCATTTCTCTGGGACGGTCTTTCTATCCTCCATCTGTTAGTTTCCTTAAGCAACGGGAGACAGATTTTACTTCCACAGGCCCCTGAGCAGTTATAATTAATCTGTACCCTGGGATCTTTCGTTGTTGTTACTTTCATGTTTCTAGGGAAAAGGAGCATGGGATAAGGACCCAAAGCAATATGATTACTTTTAGAAGAGAAGCGTGGGAGGAGGGTCACTCTCACCCGCCATGACCCAGGACTGCAGATCTGGGGGCGGCTTGGCTGTGCTGAGTCACATGCTATTGACCTTGAGGACCTTTTATGCAGTTTTCATCTACTACAGGAATTGGGAGTGCTGCTTTCCCCCCGAGAGACAGTGACAAGATTTTACCTTTCAAATGACTAGCTGAGAGTCCAAAAGCCTGTTGACTCCGGACCCGTGAACATACTAATGCCTGATCACACCCCAGACTTCGTCACCTTTTCTACCAGGAGATTGCATCTGGATCGCAAACAGAAGTTGGCGCAAGTAGCCAATTATCCCTTAATTTCCATTTGCCCCTTTTAAGAAGTGCTTTGGTTGTGGCTGGGCAGAAATATTTCTGCTGCCTGCACATCCTCAGAAAGAGGCTTTGAAATGCTCCTGGGTTTCACTGTACTATCCGCAGTGTTGCGCCTGAGTCCAAATGCTAACACATAACTTCTCATGAAAATTTTCCACGGCGGTACAAACACAGCCTCCGTCTCCTTACAGTACGCCAGGGAGACTTTTTCCTCTTTATTTCATGGCTATAGCTCCACATGCCTGAAAAAGCTAAATACTACTGTCTTTTTATTCCTCATCTCAATAGGTTAACAGCACTTCGACTTAAATGCGTTCCTGTCTGTTACAGACAAGGTTTCTAAATGAACGGGTGCATGGAGCCAAGTGCGAGAACTTCACAACCCACAGCTCTAATTTCGGGGCATTAATTTCTATAAACAACATTCTCATCAATAATTATAACAATAAAAACAGGAAGTACTGGGGTGGTTCTCAAAGTACAGTTTAATTTGAGGACTCCTGATGGTTCCTGAGATCCCTTCAGAGGGTCCTCGAGGCCAGAGCTCATTCAAAATAATGTCAAAGTGCGATTTTCCTTTCCACTTTCGGTTTCTGAGGAGAGTATAACAGACGTTCCCAAAGCTTCCGACGTGTGATTTCTGAGCAGACTGAACGAAGAAGCAGGTTCCAAGTATCTTCTAGTAAGTCAGACATTACCAAGATTCGCAAAAATGTAAAACATTGTCACTTTTCTAACTAATTGTTTTGTTTAGGGAAAACTACGGTTATTTTTCATTTAAAAAATTATGTTATTATGTAACTACCTTAAATGACTTCATAAATATGATTAAAAGCTTCTTGGTTTCGATTTGTAACGTAGTAAATATTGATAAATGTAACCCACAACACAGAGACATCTTGGGGTGCTAGAAAATTTTATAATAGTGTAAAGAAATCCCAAGACCTAAAAGTTTGAGAATTGAAGACATACTAGAGTATTGACTATATGCCAACTATCCTAAGCACTTCTCTCACACACACACACACACACACACACACACACACACATTTCATCCTCACATCACCTGTAGAAGGCAGACTTTTTTTTATCTTGATTTTACAAATGAGGACAGTGATTGAAGTATTTTGACTTTTATGGAGGCAAAGTTTCTTAGAGATGAACCCACCTAAAACGATAATTTTATATCTGGGTAAACTGAGCTATCAAACACCTCCTGGATGGGAGTGTTGTAAAAATCATTAGAGTCTTTAAAAGTTTTATGCCATATAAATGTGTGATGAGTATCAACCCTTTGTTCAGTAATTCAGGAGTGTCCCTAGTGACAGTCACATGCCTCAAAGTCAAATCCAAAGGAGCAAAACTGTCTGGTTCCTCTACCATCTCTACCACTAGCAACTTTACAGGATTGTGCCTGAGCAAGGTGTTGGGCTTTTAATAACCTTTCCAGTGACAACGTTTTGTATCTACCAAATCCCCAAGTCAAATAGACAAATCAACACAGAACATAAAAAATACAGTGTATGCTTCTGAAATAGCTATTTGATTATAAAACTACAGTTGAAGTACTAGACCAAAAAAAGATGACAGTCATGAAACAGAACCTAATGTGTATCATAGCATAATCATGTACCACACTAGTCCAAATTCTAAAAGTATTATCCTTTTAGGGAGGGAATTTTATTTCTTCAGGAAAATATTTGATGAACTGCTTAGCCAGGAATGTCTAAAGACAAGGTAGAAGAAGACAAAGTAACAAAGACAGAGCTAAATAAAATTAAATTATGGGTCAGGAAGAACAGAAAGGAAGGGCAAGTAGCCTGAGAGCGTGGGAGTGGGTGAGATGTTCCCCACCATACCCCATGAGGTGAATCAGAGAGACTCTTACAAGCAAGAGTCGCTAACATTCAGTATTTTTTTTAATATGTTGTTGCCACTGTTGTTTTTCCCTGCAACTGCATATACACTGATTCCCAAACCTGCAGCAAACTCTGCTACACACACAAACCCTTGTGTGAGAGATAATTTTTTTTTGGCTGAAGGAAGAGCTTAATGCCACATCTGAGTCAGTCACCACAAGCAGACAGAAGAGCCCCAGGAAGTCAGATGTCATGAGTTCCAGCAGAGCCTGAATGAGAGACAGCAGGTAAACTAGTATTTGTTATGCAAGAAATGCAAAACCAGACTCTGGCTTTTTCGAATAACAAAGGGAGTTTGCTGGCTCACCACATTGGAAAGTGCAGAAGTAGGTAAGCTTCAGGTCTGGCTTGATCTAACTGTTTATAATGTCAGTAGAGCTACATCTCTCCATCAGTCTCTTGATTCTTTCAGTCTGAGCATCGGTTTGGCTCAGATGGCTTCCTCCAAGAGAGCAATGGTTCTAACTGTGCCAGCCCTGAACACCACACCATTAGCCATATCATCTGAAACAGGGCTTTTGTTTCAGATGTCCAAACAAATGCCCAGAGATTCTCTCTGATTAGACCAGACTAGGTTATACATCCAGCCCTTGGTGGCAGAACACACTGGACGGCTTCACCTAGGATGTATGACCCACTGTGGTGATCTTTGGCTGGAGACAGAATCAGGAGCCCTGAACACATATAACAGCAATCGGGAGTTATAGGAAAAGGAGAATGAATGCTGGGTGAAAAGCAGGAAAATAAAAAGGAAGTCTACCGTAACAACCCCTGAGAATTCACTACTCTTTCTCAAATCCCTGAGCAATGCATGATAGGGAGGTTGGCATAAATTTTATTTACATGTCAAAGGACAGGCTGACTTCAGCTGGCCTAATAAGTGTATAAAGTTTAATTAATTTATTTTTTTAAAGATTCATTTCTGTATTTGAGAGAGAGAGAGAGAGTTCATACACAGCAGGAGGGACAGAAGAAGAGGGAAGGAAAGAACCCATTGTGAGTGTGGAGCTGGACTCAGGGCTTGACCCTGGGACCTTGAAATCACAACCTGAGCTGAAATCAAGAGCGAGCCACTTAACCGACTGAGCCACCCAGGTGCCCTGGTTGTATAGAGTTTTGGAAGAGAACATTTCATAAATGCCTGTCCCAGTGCCCGGAATAATGGGACATTCTTACAAATTGTAATTCCCTCTTCCACTTTCTTTCTTTCCTCCTACAGAATATAGTGCATATGACTTGGAGTTTAAGGCAGAGTGTTGATTTTTGGAAACACTGTTCCTCAATGAGAAAGAACACTTGCAAGATATAAAACTACATAAAAAGAACAGGTAGTCATCTTGGCATAGAGAAGAACTATGGTAGTTGTGTTTATTATAGCATACAGAAATTTGAGGACACAAATAGAAACAGAAATGAGAAGCACATCAATAAAACCCTGCAAAGAGCTTGTTATGTTTCACACATCCCATTAGTGAATGAATTCATATTTACAGATGCTGTTGTTGCAGCAATGGTGGGATTCACCAGAAGGAGGGACGCTGAGAGCAAGAAAGAGTCCAGTGAAGACAGGCCTTTGGCTGGGCCCGAGTGAAGAGGAGAGTTGATCTGGAAATAAGATGAGAATGTAGCTTAAAACACAAAAATCACACTTAAAGGAACAGATTATTCTAAAGGCTACAAAACAAAATGATAAATCTTATTAAATACCCATTGTATTGGCAGTCTCCTTGAGCACAAATTGAACTCTTCCTAGAAGCAGCAGCACAAACCCACGTAGTAAAAAATGTAGCATTTAATCTACTTTAATCTCTATTGGTTTACCCACCAGTGGACGACCCTTCCAGGACGATAGCCCTTCAGCAGCTCATCCTCAGAGCTCTCGTCCCTACCCCACGTCAGCCACCCGCTCCTCATCATACCCAGAGCCCACCAACTATTTATTGTCCTTGATGTCATTCCCTCCTTAAAAAGCTTACATTTCAGGTGCCTGGGTGGCTCAGTGGGTTAAGCCGCTGCCTTCGGCTCAGGTCATGATCTCAGGGTCCTGGGATCGAGTCCCACATTGGGCTCTCTGCTCAGCAGGGAGCCTGCTTCCTCCTCTCTCTCTCTGCCTGCCTCTCTGCCTACTTGTGATCTCTCTGTGTCAAATAAATAAATAAAATCTTTAAAAAAAAAAAAAGCTTACATTTCATGGGTCATAGTTACAAGCATTTTCTTGTTGGAAGGAAAGGATTGCCAGCTGGTTCTATGAGTGTTCCTCTAGCCTCATGGACAGAGAATTTGACTAGTGGTTGAGGCCACTTGCAACTTTAATGCAAAGAATTGTTAGGAGTTCACCTCATGCCAGATTGAAGAATGAAAATCTGGTGGAGGACTAGGCACCAGACCAAGCCTTTGGGAACTGTAAATTGAGAACTTGCCCCTGAGGGGGCTTCGTGGCCAGCTAGGTAAAAGAGCTGAGGAGATCCCGAGCCCATGGCTTCCCCAAGGTGATGTCATCTGGGGACTAGGTAATTCCCAAGTGCAGAATGACTGGGAAATCATGTTCATAGAGGAGTCATACACATCTTCTATGCTATCACTCCACACGTTGTATTGCCCATCACTTATTCGTTCTTAACCCAAAGTGAAGCCCATTGAGTCTCATGCGTTTGATTGTCTAACTGAACCCAAGACCCCTACAGAGAAGGCATTGTATTGACCACAATCTCACCGCCTCTTCACCTGTCATACTAATAGCAGAACCCAGCCCACATTCAATACAATCCCTGGACTCTGTTCTTGCAGAAGAATGGAGGAGGGGTAGGACACAGAGTCCTGCCCACTGGTTTCACTTCAAACACGTTAACCTCAAAGGAGCCTTTGGTGCTGCTTTCAGTCCATGACTCCATTTTCCCAGTCAAGTTCCTTTTTTCACTTTCCAACTGACGATTCCACATTTCCTTCTCCCTCTTAAGCCTGTAGCAATCTTGGGCCCCTCCATCCTCTCCATGACAGCCTCCCTTCTGCTTTCACCAAAGCTGCAGAAGTGGAAAATGTCCACCCATTGTTGCCACCGAAACTGCCAATCTGCAGGCAATTTTACTGAAGTCTCTCCCTTCCCTCTGCTATAATGGTTGACCCATCCTTGCTTCTGAGTAAGAACGCTGCCACTTGTGCATAAGATCTCATTTCCTCTCAGTTACTCTAGGATTTTATCCTTACAGTTTTACCCTCTCTCTCCTGCATTAGTAAAACTCCTATCTCCGGCAGATCATTCCCATTAACATAATGAACACTCTAGATTATCTCTTAAAGCACCTGCCCCCAGCATCTCTTTCAGGTATCACCCCCCCCCTTTCCCTGCTTTGTTTACAGAAAAAGGGCTCAGAATGTCTTTATCCCTATCTCCTCCCATTCCCATTAAAGTTAAGGAAAACTAGCATACTTATACTTCTATTGTATTAAAACTAACCTTTTAAAACTTGATGTAGAAAAGCTAATGAAATCTACCCCCAGAAGCTACTAGAACTGATAAGTGAGGTCAAAAAGGTTGCCAAATTCAAGAGCAGTATAGAATAATCAATTGCAATTCTAGATACTAGCAAGAAGCAATCAGAAATTGAAATTAAGAAACAATGGTGTTCAAACAGGAAATTCTGTAGGGATAAATCTGGCAGAGAATGTGAAAGACCTGTATCCTACAAACTACCCAACATTGCTTGAGAGAAAGTAAACACCTAAATAAATGAGAGATTTATTATGCTGTATAGGTTGGAAGATTCGATATTGTTAAGATATCAGTTCTTCCAAAATTGATCTATGGAGTCAATGTAGTAATCATCAAAAGCAGAGCAGACTTTCTTGTAGCAACTGGCAAACTGGTTCTAAAATTCATCTGAATGCTGGAGTATCTGGAAGAACCAAAACAACTTTGAACATGATGAAAAAGTTGGAGGACCCACATTAACTGATATGAAGACTTATTATCAAAACAGTGTATTGTAGTACCAGCATCAAGACAGGCAAAAGAGATGAGTGGAACATATTAGAGAGCCCAGAAATAGACTCACGTGTATATGGACAACTGAGTTTTTATAAAAATGCAAAACCAATTCATAGGATAATCTCAACACATGATGGTGGAACAATTAGATAGCTCCATGTATAAAGTAAATGAATTTTGAGCTGTACCTTATGAACTATAAGACAATGGGACTCAAAGTGGATCAGAGACCTAATGTTAAACCTGAAACTATAAGATACTTAGGAGAAATAAAAGAAAAACCTCCACTGTCATGGAGTAGGTAAAGATTTCTTAACATGAAACCAAAAACACAGTTCAAAAAAAGATCAATATGATAAACTGGACTTCATCAAAATTAAAAACACTACTTTTCTCAAAAGCTCTGTAAAGAGAATGAAAAGACAAACCACAGAATGGTAGAAAATACCAGCAAGTTATATATCTAATAAAGCTACTGCACTCCTAACTGGAATGGCTCGAGCCATCCCAAATAAGGGCAAAGACGTGGAGGAACTGGAACTCCCTTATGCTCCTGGTGGGAATATAAAATGGAACAACCATTTTATAAAAGTTTGGACTGCTTAAAAAGTTAAAAACAGATCTCTGACATGGTGCAGCCTTTCCACTACCGGGTGTTTATCTGAGAAAAATGAAAGTGTATGTCCATTCTATGACTTGTACATAAAGATGTTCATAACACCTTTATTTGTAAAGTTACTTAGGAATAAAAAAGAATTGAACAGTTGATATACGTGACAACATGAATAAATTTCAAAATAATTATCTGGAGTAGAAGATGCTAGATTAAAAAAATAGTACAAAAAATCCTACTGTATGATTGGATATATAAAATTCTAAATAATGCAAACTAGTGTATAGCAACAGACAGCAGATAAGGGTGTAATTGATATACAACAAGCTGCCGTATTTAAAACATGCTAGTTGGTAACTTTTGACCTGTACATGGGGCCGGGAACAGAATGCGGAAGAGCAAGGAGGAGTTAAAAGTGTCCCAAAAAAACATTTGGGGATGATAGATATGTTCACCACCCTGATTGTGGTGAGTGTTCCAAGGAATATAATCATGGCTCGCATGTCAAAATGTACCAAAGTGTACATTTTAAATATGGCGGTCTGTTGTGTTTTAATTATACCTTAATAAGGCTGCTAAAAAGTAAAACTTTCCCAACTCTGAGATGTTATATTCATCTTTGGGGATTTTGCCTTAATGAATAATTGCAATTTATTATTTAATTATTTATTCAAAAAATTCTTAAATTCCTATTATGTGGAAGGCATTATGTTAGATGTTGGGAGCCTGCTGTGATGAAAATTAAACACACTTTTAGAAAGTGGCCCCTGCTGTTGTTAACCAGTTTATAGACTGCTAAGTGGAGTCAGATCTTAGTGAAATAAACTTCTAAATAATTATGATAAATACTATAAAGGTATGTTAAGGAATACTGGGCTCTTCTATCATTAATTTTCTTTTTTTGATATTTTATTTATTTATTGTCAGAGGGAGAAAGAGAGAGAGAGAGAACAAGCAGGGGAGGGGCAGGCAGAGGGAGAAGCAGGCTCCCTGCTGAGCATGGAGCCCGATGAGGAACTCCATCCCAGGACCCTGGGATCATGACCTGAACCAAAGGCACACACTTAATGAACTGAGCCACCAGGCATCCCTTATCATTAATTTTTCAAAACTACATCATGTTTTACAAAAATAATTAGCACAATTATTTCAAATTATCTCATGATTGACTGGACTCGTGCTTTTCACCATAACACAAATCCCCCATTCATAGATTCCTGATTTTGATTAATCTTGAAGTAGACTGGATTATTTTTCCAAACTGGATTTTTAGGCTATTACAATCTTGAGTGATTGCATATTTAAATGCATTTTCTCTGTAGCCTTAATTGTAATTGAGTTCCTGGTTGGGTAAAGGGGCCTTGGATTACCTTATGTTTTTGGCAACCCTTATAGACATTTCTCCATGATTTCTGATTTCCTGCTGTTTAATTTATCAGAGGAAAATAAATTTTGTGGGTGACCAGCCTCATATGCATAACTACTTGAAGAGTTTTCCTTTTTCTTCTTTAAATTTCTGCTAAGAGACACATCATTCTCTTTTGTTGCTTTTATTAGGAAAAATTTCAGAATACACAAAAGAGTACAAGGAAACTCTGTAACTACATTTTGACCCCAACAACCATCCACATTAATAGACTTTGCTTTTTTGGGGAAAGTATTCTAAAGGAAATCCGATGTCATGTTCTTTCACCCCTAAACACTTCAGTGTGGATTAAAAAAATAAAGGACATTCCTACTTAATACTATTAGTTGTTTAATAATGTTTCATATTATCTAACGTTCAATGTTATAATATTCAGCCCATATTCAAACTTTCAAAATCAATATTTTATCCAAAAATGTCTTTTTCCTGTTGGTTTGATTGAACAAAGATTCAAATAAGATTCAAATTCAAATTCAAATTCATTATTTGTATTTTCTTATATTGCTTAGTTTTGCATTAAGTTCTTATTATAAAACATTCTTCGTTTTAAATTTTTTTTTTTTTTGCTTTAAATGTTGAAAAAAGTGAATCTGTTCCCTGTTCTGAATTTTCCCAACTGTTCTCTCTGAATATGATTTAACTTGTTTCTCCTGGGAGTTGGGTCTGGAGGGCTGCTTATATTTCAGACTCAAATTTCATCACGGATGGTGCTATCGTTTCACACTGCATCTTAGTAGAAGGCATTTCAAGTCTGGTTGTCTCACTTTTAAGAGGTACTTGGGTTCAGGGTTCAGGTGCTGACACTGTTTCCTTCATTATAAAAATTTCCATTGACATTTCATCTAGCAGTCTGATAGCCCATTGATGAAAGTTGTCTGAAGTGGTTATTTTTTAGAAGTTGTAAAACGGTGCTTTTTCAAATTCTGGAACTCTTTCTGCACTTATTAACAGGTTTTATACAGACCAAAGCATGCTCCCATCCACTGAAGATATTTGATTCTTCTGAAACACACAGTTCATGCTGCAAAGACAGGATAAATGCTGTTCTTTTCCTTTTGTTATCAATTTTCAAAATGATTTTGTGCCCTGGTAACCTCCGATATTGTGCAATGAGTTATACTTTCTTTCTTTTTTTATTCTTTTTCTAATATCCCTAATAACTCAGAGAATTTTATAATTTTTTAGTGAGTTTTAAACAATTGCAATCATTATTCTCATTGATGCTCAAATTGTCACATCTTTTGCCATGGGAGCCCATCAAGCTGGCAGTATGTACTTTCGACACAATCCATTAGCCTTTGGTATCTTCCTTGTTTTTTGTGCCAAGATGTTCCAGAATATTCCTATACATTTACTATAGCAGCTCTAGGTTCTGTTTAGAGAAGAAAGGTACATAGAAGCACTGATTATACATTGTTTCAGAGGTCAAAACTAGGAAGAAAAATTGTAAGGGAGAAAAATCTTGAGTTCAGACTGATATTTCTAATTCAAAATTTAAGATTAGATATTTGTTGTAACTTATTTTATGCTTTCATCTCTTGTTTTCTCTTATAATAAATATTGTGGTTCAAGATAATATTAATGTAATTATGTGCTTATTTTACCCTAGAGAATAAGTAAAATATAGCATAAAATGAAACTTATTCTTGGTTATTTGATGTCTGTCTGTCTAGTGATTTATTTTTCAGAAACAAGATAAGCCATTTTTGTTGAAAATATTCAGTCTTTCATTTGTGGGAAATGAGTATTTTTTGTTCATTTTTTGTGTATGTATCATTTGAACCTTCTTTCTCTGCTATACATATTTAGCATTTATTATATAATCACTTAAATCTATTAGTCCTTTTCCTTTCTATGGTTTTCTGCTCGGTTGGGTGAGGCCCATGTGGCCAACACAGGGCCGTGTTTCAGGAGAGGGCCCCCTTCCTGTTGTCATGGTTACCATTCATGAAAGTATGAGTGGTCTTATAGGATTTGAGGATAAAAAAGCTGCTTTAGTGCCAAATAGTCTGTGTTTAGAAATGAGTATCTGGAAAATTTGGGCATTCCCATCTGCCTGAAATTTGGGGCTTGGATGCAGTATCTCCCACTGGGGACACACTAGTCCCAGCAAATGTGTGGATCTTTCCTTGGACAGGTAATTCTGCTGAGCCCACTTCAAACTGTACATGTCACATGTTAGGATATCATTTAACAGTACATTTTTAGAAGTAAAACTGGTCTGATCAGAAGGAAGGGAAATATTAGAGAAACAAATAGGGAGAAAGTGGGAAACCTACATAGTAAGCCATCGAGTTCACAAGAAAACACCAAGAAAGAGGTGGGTTTTTTTTTTTCAAGTATTTATTTAAATCTCAATTAGTTAACATAGTGTAATACTAGTTTCAGGTGTAGAATTTAGTGACTCAACACATACAACACCTGGCGCTCATCACCAATGCCCCCCCTCCTTAGTCCCCATCACCTATTCAACCCATCCCCCTACCACTGCCACCCCTCTGGTGACCATCACTTGATTCTCTATAGTTAAGAGTCCCTCTCTCAGTTTTCCTCACTCTCTTTTTTCCCCTTTTCATTTGTTTCGTTTCTTAAAGGGAATGAGCTTTTATATTTGGTAATGAAGAGGGACTGGGATTTTATTGCCCTGTTAAGGTCAGATAATGAGGCCTCTGGGTAGTGATAGATGTGAAATGGAATCAAGCATCTTTAAATAGCTCATCTTTCCAATTGGTTGAAACCCAAAGCTAGTCTTAGCAACTAGAAATAGTCTGAAGCATGAATTTACTTCTTCTGTTTATTTACATTGTATTATAATGAAAATTCATCCAAAGCTTTATGACTTACCTGGGGAATCCAATAGAAGCAAATACAAAACTATTCTAGAAGATAGTGTCATAATTTTTTTGCATATAGAATTCCTACAGGAAGAAAAAAAAACCTTAAAAAATGAGCTTCTAATTAAAAAAAAATTAAAATATATGACAAAAGTATCCACCAAGAGGAAAAATCAGAAAAAACAAACAGGAGAATAAACACCCCACACACTTTAGATTGAAAAATAATAAAATGGGAAGCACCTGGGTGGCTCAGTCTCTTCAGCCTCTGAATCTTGAGTTTGGCTTAGGTCCTGATCTCAGGGTCCTGAGATCAACTCCTGCCCTAGGCTCCGCATTGGGCATGGAGGTTGATTAAGTTCCTCCTTCTCCCTCTCCCTCTGCCCCACCCCCTCATGCACAATCTCTCTCTCTCTCTCTCAAAAAAAAAAAAAATTAAGTGGGTATGATTGTAATAACTAAACAAATGAAAGAAGGTACTAAATCTTAAAGAAAGAAGAAAACCAGTGGAAAAGAAGAGGGTCACAGAATCAGATCTTCTAGTAATGAAAAACTTCTCTATACTCAAAGCTTGAGGGACAGACTAAATAGCAGAATGTAAGTGCAGACAGTGAAATGAAAAGGGGGAGCTCAAACACAAGATGACAGTTATACAAGTGCACTTAATAAACAGGAACAAAAGGGGGTCCAACATATACCCAATGTATGGGAAGTGTTGCTGAAAGAACTATACTCTTCAGTTTTCTTGTAGACATGAAATCAGTATCATGATTGTATACATGAAATATCATGAATGATATACATGAAATATCATGTATATCATATTGTATACATGTATACATGAAATATCATGATCGTATACATGAAAACAGAGCAAAGGATTCAAGAACCAGTGGTAACCCCCCCAAAAGATTCCAAAACAAACAACCACAATTTAAAGTGCAGACAATTTTTTAAAAAATCTAAACTGAAACAAAACCATGGATGGATCTAAGTAAGCAAAGAGTGGAAGGGAAAGAGTAAAATATCATTAATGGTGGATTAGATATAAATATAAGGTGGAATTAGAGTACTAAACTGTAACTTATAAAATGGGAGGAATGGAAATTGGAGTTAAAATATTGAAAGGTCTTTTATTATTCTGAAGAAAGTTATAAAAATTGATCATCTGTAGGTATAAAGTATGCATGTTAAATTTTTATGGGCAATACTACTACTACTACTAATAATAATAATAATAAATAGTAATATGACTTCTTAACCAATAGAGATAAAAGTAAATAAAGTATAATCCACTTAATAGAAGGCAAGAATGGAAAAAATATTAAAGGAATGCATCATTGTAAATATACACTTAGCTTTGTACATTGTATATACAATGTATACAAGTATACATTGTATACAAGTATACATTGTATACAAGTATACATTGTATACAAGTATACATTGTATACAAGTATACATTGTAAGTATAAAGTATAAAGCAAAACATTTGATGGTATAAATAAAATATATAAAGTTTTTAATGAAATTATTTGTGGATTAAAGATATGATTATATTGGAAATTATAAAATACTTAGAATAAACAGTGAGATCATCACAATGACATCAGTGTATGAAATGTAATAAGAGTGCAAATATATAGCCTCAAATACTGTGGTTAGCAGCTTCGGAAACGGTTCCTCTTCATTCCATGCCCTGGTATTTTGATCCTTGTGTAATCCCGTCCAGCTGAGTGTGAGCCGGACCTAATGACTTGTTTTCAATGAATAGAACATAGCAACATGGGAGGATGTCACACAGTGACATCCTAGGGTGTAGGAGATGGTTACTTCTATCTTGCTCACCCTGCTGGCTCTTCTCCCTTGCTCACTGTTGAAGCTGCCACGCAGCTGCTGCTGTGAGGGGAGGCCCATGGGGGTAAGGAACCCGGGGCAGCCTCTAACCAAGAGCCAGCAAGGAACTGAGGCCTTCAGTGCAACAACACGTGAGGAACTAAAATCGGCTAACACCCCAGTCGGTGCGCCTGGAAGTACTTCCTTCCCGGCTCCAGCCTTGAGCTCACTGCTGTCCCAGCTAGAGCCTTCCCTGCAGCCTCTTGAAAGCCCCAGAGCCTGAGAAACTGGCTAAGCTGAGCCCAGATTCCTGGCTCACAGAAATCGTGAGGTTACTAATGTTTGTTGTCTTAAACTACCACCTTTGGGGATCGTTTTTTATGCAGAAACACATGACCAACACAAAGACCCTTGCAGGACATGGCAGAGAATTAAAAATTACAAGCTAAGCATCCAACTGAAGAAATTAAAAATGGAAAAAAAAAAGGAAAAAAGAGTAAATCAAAATAAATAAATGAATGAATGAATAAATAATAAAAAGGAAATAATAAGAGTAACCATGGGGACGCCTGGGTGGCTCAGTCGTTTAAGTCTCTGCCTTTGGCTCAGGTCCTGATCCCGGGGTCCTAGGATGGAGTCTCCCCTTAGGCTCCCTGCTCTCTGCCTCTCCCCCTGCCTTGTTTGCTCTCTCTCTCACTCACTCTCTGTCTCTCTCAAATAAAGAAATAAAATCTTAAAAAAAAAAAAAAAAGTAACCACTGACATTAGGGAGAAGCAAGAAAATACAATAGCTGGGGTGTTGCTTTTTGCTTTTCACTTTGTATTCAATTTCAGACTCAAAAAAGTTGCAAAAATATCACAGAAAGTTTCCATATATCCTTTACCCAGTTTTTGCCTAAACTTACACTTTACTAATGATAGTGAAATTATTGAAACCAAGGGGCACCTGGGTAGCTCAGACAGTTGGGCATCTGCCATTGACTCTGGTGGTGATCCGGGAGTCCCAGGATGGAGCCCCGCATCTGGCTCTCTGCTCAGTGGGGCACCTGCTCCTCCTTCTACCTGCTGCTCCCCCTGCTTGTGCAAGCTCTCTCTCTCTCTCACTCTTGCTCTATCTCAAATTTTTTTTAAAAATCTTTTTAAAAATTTTATTGAAACCAAGAAATTAACGCAGTTAATACTATACTGTTAACTATTCTATCTACAGGGTGTCTGCTGTTGCTTTTTGTTAGGCTCCTGATTCAATCCAGGGTTCCAGGCGGCATTCAGTGGCTGTGCTCTTGAAGTTTCTTTAATCTGGGAAAGTTGGTATTCTTCCTTTGTTTTTCATAAACATGAGAATCTTGAAGAACTATATTGTAGAATGTCTTTCAATTCGGGTTCATCTGATGCTCCTTATATTTAAACTTTAGTTAAGCATGTTTTGGCAAAATGTCCACAGAAACAACATATGCTCTCCTCCTTATAACAGAAGATGCATGATGTCAGTATAGTTCATTACTGAGGATGTTAATTTTGATCACCTGGTAAGGTGATCTCTGGGAGGTTTCTCCAATGGAAGGTGCCTTCTTTACTCTTTGTACTTAACACATATCTTGTGGGGAGATAATTTAAGACTCACAAATATCCCATTTTTAAAATCAAACTTTGACCTATTAATTTTAGCATCTATTAATGATTCTTACCTGCAAGTTTATTACTGTGGTGCTCACCAAATGGTGATTGTCTATCCTATCATTCCTTAATTTATCATTCCTTAATTTATCTCTAGAGGAAGAGATGTCCCTTCCCTTCCACAGAAAAGCTCTTTTGTTGTCTTGACAAAACAAATAAAATGGACATTATTGGACTGTGATGATTATCTCAAAAATGAAAGCATGAAAATGAACGATCTTAGGGTTAAAAATGTGAAGATTATCAGAGATCCAAGAGAGATTTTAGAATCATAATGAGTAAGGGACAGGTGAGGCTAGGTAGGGAGAGAAAGGTAAAGAGCTACCTAACTAGGCTCAAAGAAATCCCAGGTGTGGAGATGTGTTATAAACAAGATAGTAACCAGAGAGCAGGGAACATAACAGATGGACCTTGTTTGTTCTAAGTATAGATGAGGTATTTACAAATCCTCCTTGTTTGTCTTACATGCTATAGACAAGGTATTTACCAAGTTTCCTGGTCAGTTTTCTACAAAAGACCAAGCATAAAAAACCTCAGTGGCAAACCATTTGGGACCTCTCTCACTCTAGAGAACTTTTCTTTCTTTCTGTTCTCACCTTCCCTTAATAAACTTTCCCTTCATTTCACCCTTTTGTTTTGGCGAGATTCATTCTTCCACCCAGTGACAAGAACCCTGCAACCCTGCAACCCTGCAACGATAACAATTTATAACACTTCATGCCCATGCATTAGAAAACAGTTGAAATGAACAATGTCATGTAAAAATCTAAATTACCAGAAAATTTTTAAATGATGAAAAATCAGTAGTTTAGTATGTACCCATCATAGGTGTCAGGCCCAGGTATTTTCACACTCCTAACGAATATTCAAGGAATGAGTAATCTGTAATTATCATAACTCTCTTATAACCTGTTACAATCTTTTTAACACACTGGACAAGGACTTACAATAAAGGAAAATGATACATTAGTCTCACTTAACCAAAGTCACCAAGTTCTAATAAAATGTTAAAAACCAAATGCATCAATGCCTTGGATAAATAGGTGATTTTGCATTGTACTATACAGTTAATTTGGAAGTCACTTTTTTATCTTATTTACAAAATAACTTTTGCAAGGACAACTCCTTTTCTTCCAAGTTGCCCTCTAGATTATCTCATCAACTTGGGTTGGTATTTGGAAATGCAAATTATTTGGGGTTTATCTCTTTTTCTCATCATATTAAAATACTAGTAATCAAAGAATATCATAAATAGTAGGGGTTTTGTGAATGCAAAAAAGGCTTGCATTCCCAATAAATTGGAAAATCTATTAATGTATTAAATTATATAGACAGATTAGCAGAAAAACCATTGGTACATTTCAATAGTTGTAGAAATGGCATTTGATAAAATTCAACAAACATTTACAATTTTTTCAAAAAATTTCTCAGGCCTAATTATGAAAAGGAAAAAGTTTAAACTTTGAGAAGATCCATGAGATTACTCTATTACATAAGAGAAGAAATAGTGTCTTTAGACATAAAACCACAAATCACAAATGGTAAATTCTGTGCATTTTAAAGTTATAGATTTCTACCTAACAAAATAAACAATTTTAAACATTAAAAGAAAAGTCATTCCTTTTCAAGAAAGTATTTGCAATGCCTTTAGCCCATGAAGGGGCTAATAAATCAATAAGAAAAGCCAATTAACCCAATCTCAAAATATATGAATGAGCAATTCACATAACTGGACTCATGATGGGCTACGAAACTTAGGAAAATTTGTTCAACCACATAGCAATCAGGGAATGCAAATTGAAATCACTCTGAGTTACCATTTCATGTTATAGACTGTCAAGTGTTTGGCAAGGGTGGTAGGAAATTAGAACAATTAACATTCTGATGAGAATATAATTTAGAGAAATATTGACAATACATTGTCAAGTCAAAGTTGTACATAGTTTTGACCCCCTTTTAGGAGTCTTCTCTGGAAGAGGTTTTGTATCTATATGAGCTTAAGGAGAAATAAAGGGATATGTATTCCAGAGCTATTTGTAATAACAAAAGGTTATTAAAGAAAATCCTAACATCAGTAGGAAAATGAATAAGCTGAGGATTATTTATGCAATGAAATGCTAGACAATGATTTGACCAAAACAGATCAATGTGGAAAAAAACTTTTTTAAGGTAGTTCTTAGTTTTAAAAAAAAATGAGTTACAATAGTAATATGTAATTTATATAATGATAGGGGTCATGTAAATTCCAGAAGCATAAAATAATGTTATTCATTACTTATAATCACATATATTTGTAGTAAAGGTATAAAGGAAACACACCAAATTAGAATGTGATTATGTTTGGGGATGGAAGGATTAGAAAGGAAAGGGAGATCACATTAGCTGTATTTATCCTGTTATATGTCTCTTGCTGTAAAAGATATTTGAAACAAAAAAATGTAATGAGTTTTATATCTACCATTTTTTATAGCTCTAATGGTTCCATTTTCATTTCTTACTATATCACATATTCTTTGGTGCTTTCACAGCACTCAAGTTCTTTGAAATTTTCCTAAGTTACTATTTCTGTACAAAAATGATCTTTTCTAATTCTTCAAAAAAATACCCTTAATCTGTGGTTGGCAGTCTACATTTTTCTTATTTATTTCTTACATATCTTTGCAAGATGCTTCCATGGGTTCTATGTTGATTCATTTTTGGTTTTTAGTTCTTCATGTTGGAATGGGGCCCTCACATCCATATCCATGATTTTGCCAAGAATAGGAATGGCAGGGTCTTTCTAGACTCTCATTTTGGTATACATACACACTTACTGAATCATTCCCATTTAAAAATGGGTGGTGTGGGGGCTGGGTGTTGATAGTTTGGGTTCTTTGTTAAACCACTTGGGTTCTCACGGGTCTTTGGGGATTGAGTTGGGACAATGAACATCCATGGCCCAGAAATATTACTTTCTTTTTATTCTAAATCTCCTGTGTAGAATGTCTATTCTACCACATTTTAGCTCTTTCTTTAATGCATTATTTTCTCTCTTCAGTAGATAATTTTCAGTAGCTATAAAATTGGCCCTGAGCTTCCTGCTTCATTTCTTTCCAGCTCTCCTATCTGGTACCACTCCCTTCAGAAATTCAACAAGTAATTGAAAATAAAAATAGTGTGTGGCCTCTTAGTATCTTCCCACTGTTGGGTAGAAAATAGTTCGCAAGTTGGATTTTTTAAAAATTCTTTCATGGTTCATTTTTCTTGGCACATGGTTTTTGTGCTTAATCTTCTATCTTGGGTCTTTTTCAAATCTAAAAATTTTCTTAGTGCAGTCTAATACATTTTCTTTCCTCTCAATTTGCCTTGTTTTCTTCTAGAAGATAGTTGCAATGTCTTAATTAATTCGTCATACCTGATTTCTCACTCATCTTCCCATTTCTTTGTTAGTAACTTTGGGATGTTTGAAAATATTTGGAATTTATGTTGTCATTAGAATTTTTTTTTTTAAGATTTTAGTTGGGAACTCCCCCAGGGAACACAGCTGGGGGAGTGGAAGTAGAAGGCGGCTTCCCACTGAACAGGAAGCTCAATGCAGAGCTCCATTCCAGGATCCTGGGATCATGACCTGAGCTGAGGGCAGATACCTAACAACTGAGCTACCCAGGTACCCCTGTCATATCAGACTTTTATCCAAAAGAAAGAGATCCTATTAAGCTAATGTCTACAGCATTTTTACATTTAGTCAATGTATTATTTTTCTGTGGGAAAACAGAGAGATGTTCTCGGGAACATAAAAATTTAAGATATGTCTTATTACTATATTCTTGATCCAAAAATTACCCAAAGAATTGATTAAAAAAGAAAACACAAAACCAGATTTTAAAAATGGGTGGAAGACCTCAACAGACACTTCACCAAGGAAAATATACAGTAGGCAAATAAGCATATGAAAAGATGTTCCATATCATTTATGATGAGGGAAATGCAAATTAGAACAACAATGACATACTACCCCATACCTGTTAGAATGGCCAAAATCCAGAACACTGACATCAGCAAATGCTGGTGAGGATGTGTGGCAACAGGAGCTCTCATGTATTACTGGGGGGGGATGTAAAATGGATCAGGGACTTTGAAAGACAGGTTGGTGGTTTCTTTTCGAAACCAAGCATACTCATCCCATATGATCTGGCGTTCTTCCTCCTTGGTATTTACTCAATGCAGTTGAAAATTTATGTCCTCATAAAGCCGTGCACATGGCTGTTTATTCATGCTTGCCAAAACTTGGAAGCAACCAAGATGTCCTTCAGTAGATGAATGGATAAACATGTTTATCCCAACAGTGAAATGCTGTTTAGTAGCCACCCCTCACCACAAAAAAAAAGAGCTATCGATCTATAAAAAAGCATGGAGGGAACTTAAATACATATTACCAAGTGAAAGGAGCCAATCTGGAAAAAAAAAAAAAAAAAAAACCTCTATGCCGTATGGTTCCAACTATATGACATTCTGGAAGAGGCAAAACTATGGAGACAGTAAAAAGATCATGGTTGCTAGGAATCAGGGAATGGGAACCTGGGACGAATAGGTGGAACACAGAGCATTTTTAGGGCAGTGAAATATTCTATATGATAAAATAATGATGAATATATGTAATTTTACATTTGTCTAAACCCAGACAATGTATAATACCAACAGTGGAGACCTCCAAAGTCAAGACCTCTAAAGTCATGGATTCTGGGTGATAAAGATACATCAGTGAGATGCATCAGTTGTCATAAAGTACGTCATAAAGGGGGTTGTTGGTAGTGGGGGGCTATACATGGGTTGGGGGGGGCAGAAGGGATATAAGAAATCTCTGTACCTCCTTCCTCTCAGTTTTGCTGTGAACCTTGAAGTGCTCTAAAAAAAGTAAGTCTCAAACACACACACACACACATATGCATACACAGAGTGACCCAGATAAATATTTTTTAGCTCAGTGAAAGTAACCAAAGGTAAGGAATTCAAGTCTAGGTACCAAGAGGTCCAAAAGAAGAGACAGAGAGCAATAAAACCTATAAAACATGGGGTCATGGCTAAGTACACATAGTGGATGAGTTAAGGAGATCTATTTTATCAACTAGCACCAGACTTCCTCCTAACGTAGAAACTTTTGTTTACAGCAGTGTTTTAGTAAGCCTGGTTAGATAGCAAGTAAAGATAATAATAAAATGTGTATTTCAGGTCAGTTTATGGAGTCTTTCTCTACCTCCAATATCCCACTTGTAAAATGGGGATGATTGTTCCCTACTCACAGGGTTGTGAGGGTGGACAATCTATCTAAGGCAGTGAGTACATAGTCAGTAATGTCATTAATCATTGAGTGGGAATTTGAGTGTGGGTGCCACGAAGAGAGGAGAGGGAAAGGGCTGCACACCTTGGTGAGGACTGCAACTGAGCTGATAGTATTGAGGCTTCCTAGGAACAGGCAAAACAAACGTCTTCTGCTCTGGGTTATCACTCTGTAGCACTGGAAGGAGCCCAACTCTACGCCCCACCTTCCCACCACAGGCTTTACGCTACCTAGAACTCCTCCCTGGCTGAGTAGCATTTTGAAGGATGGAAGACTTAAGGAGAAGGAGATCTGTTGTATGATTGGGAGACAGTGGGCTAGGAATGTAAAATGAATTTTAAAAACCCAGAACCATAAGTAATTTGGATGAAAGCAAACTTCTGAATTTTTTTTAGAAATCTTGGTAAAACCATAGAGTTTCCACAGACAGGGGTTTGAGGAGATCATAATATGATCCTAAAGGACGATGTTAGCCCTATTGATATCTGGTTTTGCAACTTGATTTTGAAAGGTAATACAGGTGACACGAATAATGACTTAAGAGATAGATTAGAAATAAGCATAAGGTAGACCTCAAGTTTTGATATTTCACCACAAAACTGAGGACTGAGGAAAAGAGATGAAGCAAAACCCCCTAAATGAATCCTACATAGTCAATAGTTGCAATTTCATGCTTTGTGTTAATATAGGAACTCAAGTTTATTCCTGCAAGACGTGACATCAGACTGGTCGACTATCTTAATGACATCCTACTGAAAGGGCATGGAGAGGTAGAAGAATCAGGAACCCTAGATACCCTGATGACATATCAGCATACCGAAAGGTGTGGGTAAATCTCTAGAGTCAGAGTCTCAAGGTTCTGGCTCTGATATTTCTGAAGGTTCAGTATTATAGGGCATGTGAGCCTATTTCTTCCAAAGTAAGCAACAAATCATGCACCCATAAGAAGAGTCAAAAAACTTTGTGGGCATCTTTAGATATTAGGTACCAATTTTGAGGTACAACTTTGACCCATTTCATCTGAAAAGTCACTTACTTGGAATAGACCACTCAATGAGAGAAGATTCTATGGCGGCTGCCTACAGCAGTGCACATGGCTATTCCAACTGGTACTTTCTTGATGGACCCTAATTGATAGTCATGCTAATAAAGCCCCAATAAAAGACTAAATCAGGAATTATGGTTTGCAACTCTGTTAGGAAGAGAAAGTTATTCTCAGCCAAATAGCAAAAGAGAAAACTAAGCTCGAAACCTGTTGCTTCTTGCTAGAAGAAGCTAGGAAGGCGTGGCTGTTTTCTATTATAAGCCTCATACTGTATGACTTGTGATTAAAATTAAGATTAATTTGAAAATTAGATGGAGGAGGAGTCAAGATGGCGGAGAAGTAGCAGGCCAGAGATCAGCTAGATAGCTTATCTAAAGATTGCAAACACCTGAAAATCCATCGGCAGATCGAAGAGAAGAAGAACAGCAATTCTGGAAACAGAAAAACAACCACTTTCTGAAAGGTAGGACCGGCGGAGAAGTGAATCCAAAACGACGGGAAGATAGACCCCGGGGAGAGGGGCCGGCTCCCGGCAAGCGGCGGAGCAACCCGCACAAAATCAGGACTTTTAAAAGTCTGTTCCGCTGAGGGACATCGCTCCAGAGGCTACCCGGGGCAAAGCCCACACGGGGTCAGCGTGGCCTCAGGTCCCGCAGGGTCACAGAAGGATCGGGGGTGTCTGAGTGTCGCAGAGCTTGCGGGTATTGGAACGGGAAAGCCGGCTACAGAGACAGAGCCGACAGTAAGCTCGCAGCTCGGTGTTACCTTGAACCGGTCGCAGGCTCAGTGAGCTCAGAGCGCGGCCGGAGGTCAGGCAGACGGGAGTAACTGGGCGCTGTTCTCTGAGGGCGCACTGAGGAGTGCAGCCCTGGGCTCTCGGCTCCTCCGGCCGGAGACCAGGAGGCCGCCATTTGTATTCCCGTCCTCCGGAACTCTAGGGAAAGCGCTCAGGGAACAAAAGCTCCTGAAAGCAAACCCGAGCGGATTACTCACCCCGGCCCTGGGTAAGGGCGGTATACGTCCGCCTGGGGCTGACACTTGAGAATCACTACAACAGGCCCCTCCCCCAGAAGATCAACAAGAAAGCCAGCCGAGACCAAATTCACCTACCAAGGAGTGCGGTTTCAATACCAAGGAGAGCAGCAGAATTCCAGAGGAGGAGAAAGCCAAGCACGGAACTCATGGCTTTTTCCCTGTGATTTTTTTTAGTCTTGCAGTTAATTTAATTTTTTCTTTATCATTTTTTGTTTTTTTTTCTCGCCTTTGGGTAAAATTTTTTTTTAAACTGTTACCTTTTTCTTTTTTAACGATTTTTTACTAGTTTATCTAATATATATATTTTTTCTTTTTTATATTTTTCGTAGGTGTTTTCTTTTTTTTAAATTTTTTTTCTTTTTTTTTTCTTTCGTTCTTCCTTTTTGAACCTTTTTTTATCCCCTTTCTCCCACCTCACGATATTGGATCACTTCTAATTTGGTTAAAGCATATTTTCCTGGAGTTGTTGCCACCCTTTTAGTATTTTACTTGCCCCTTCATATACTCTTATCTGGACAAAATGACAAGGCAGAAAAATTCAACACAAAAAAAAGAACAAGAGGCAGTACCGATGGCTAGGGACCTAATCAATACAGACATTGGTAATATGTCAGATCTAGAGTTCAGAATGACAATTCTCAAGGTTCTAGCCAGGCTCGAAAAAGGCATGGAAGATATGAGAGAAACCCTCTCGAGAGATGTAAAAGCCCTTTCTGGAGAAATAAAAGAACTAAAATCTAACCAAGTTGAAATAAAAAATGCTATTAATGAGGTGCAATCAAAAATGGAGGCTCTCACTGCTAGGATAAATGAGGCAGAAGAAAGAATTAGTGATATAGAAGACCAAATGACAGAGAATAAAGAAGCTGAGCAAAAGAGGGACAAACAGCTACTGGACCATGAGGGGAGAATTCGAGAGATAAGTGACACCATAAGACGAAACAACATTAGAGTAATTGGGATTCCAGAAGAAGAAGAAAGAGAGAGGGGAGCAGAAGGTATACTGGAGAGAATTATTGGGGAGAATTTCCCCAATATGGCAAAGGGAACGAGCATCAAAATTCAGGAGGTTCAGAGAATGCCCCTCAAAATCAATAAGAATAGGCCCACACCCCGTCACCTAATAGTAAAATTTGCAAGTCTCAGTGACAAAGAGAAAATCCTGAAAGCAGCCCGGGAAAGAAGTCTGTAACATACAATGGTAAAAATATTAGATTGGCAGCTGACTTATCCACAGAGACCTGGCAGGCCAGAAAGAGCTGGCATGATATTTTCAGAGCACTAAACGAGAAAAACATGCAGCCAAGAATACTATATCCAGCTAGGCTATCACTGAAAATAGAAGGAGAGATTAAAAGCTTCCAGGACAAACAAAAACTGAAAGAATTTGCAAACACCAAACCAGCTCTACAGGAAATCTTGAAAGGGGTCCTCTAAGCAAAGAGAGACCCTACAAGTGGTAGATCAGAAAGGAACAGAGACCATATACAGTAACAGTCACCTTACAGGCAATACAATGGACCTAAATTCATATCTCTCAATAGTTACCCTGAATGTTAATGGGCTAAATGCCCCTGTCAAAAGACACAAGCTATCAGAATGGATAAAAAAACAAAACCCATCTATATGTTGCCTCCAAGAAACTCATTTTAAGCCCAAAGACACCTCCAGATTTAAAGTGAGGGTGTGGAAAAGAATTTACCATGCTAATGGACATCAGAAGAAAGCAGGAGTGGCAATCCTTATATCAGATCAATTAGATTTTAAGCCAAAAACTATAATAAGAGATGAGGAAGGACACTATATCATACTCAAAGGGTCTGTCCAACAAGAAGATTTAACAATTTTAAATATCTATGCCCCCAACGTGGGAGCAGCCAACTATATAAACCAATTAATAGCAAAATCAAAGAAACACATCAACAATAATACAATACTAGTAGGGGACTTTAACACTCCCCTCACTGAAATGGACAGATCATCCAAGCAAAAGATCAACAAGGAAATAAAGGCCTTAAACGACACACTGGACCAGATGGACATCACAGATATATTCAGATCATTAAATCCCAAAGCAACAGAATACACATTCTTCTCTAGTGCACATGGAACAGTCTCCAGAATAGATCACATCCTCGGTCCTAAATCAGGAGTCAACCAGTATCAAAAGATTGGGATCATTCCCTGCATATTTTCAGACCACAATGCTCTGAAGCTAGAACTCAACCACAAGAGGAAGTTTGGAAAGAACCCAAATACATGGAGACTAAACAGCATCCTTCTAAAGAATGAATGGGTCAACCGGGAAATTAAAGAAGAATTGAAAAAAATCATGGAAACAAATGATAATGAAAATACAACGGTTCAAAATCTGTGGGACACAACAAAGGCAGTCCTGAGAGGAAAATATATAGTGGTACAAGCCTTTCTCAAGAAACAATAAAGGTCTCAGGTACACAACCTAACCCTACACCTAAAGGAGCTGGAGAAAGAACAAGAAAGAAACCCTAAGCCCAGCAGGAGAAGAGAAATCATAAAGATCAGAGCAGAAATCAATGAAATAGAAACCAAAAAAACAATAGAACAAATCAACGAAAGTAGGAGCTGGTTCTTTGAAAGAATTAATAAAATTGATAAACCCCTGGCCAGACTTATCAAAAAGAAAAGAGAAAGGACCCAAATAAATAAAATCATGAATGAAAGAGGAGAGATCACAACTAACCCCAAAGAAATACAAACTATTATAAGAACATACTATCAGCAACTCTACACCAACAAATTTGACAATCTGGAAGAAATGGATGCATTCCTAGAAACATATAAACTACCACAACTGAACCAGGAAGAAATAGAAAGCCTGAACAGACCCATAACCAGTAAGGAGATTGAAACAGTCATTAAAAATCTCCAAACAAACAAAAGCCCAGGGCCAGACGGCTACCCGGGGGAATTCTACCAAACATTTAAAGAAGAACGAATTCCTATTCTCCTGAAACTGTTCCAAAAAATAGAAATGGAAGGAAAACTTCCAAACTCATTTTATGAGGCCAGCATCACCTTGATCCCAAAACCAGACAAGGATCCCACCAAAAAAGAGAGCTATAGACCAATATCCTTGATGAACACAGATGCGAAAATACTCAACAAAAAACTAGCCAATAGGATTCAACAGTACATTAAAAAGATTATTCACCATGACCAAGTGGGATTTATTCCAGGGCTGCAAGGTTGGTTCAACATCCGCAAATCAGTCAATGTGATACAACACATCAATAAAAGAAAGAACAAGAACCATATGATACTCTCAATAGATGCTGAAAAAGCATTTGGCAAAGTACAGCATCCCTTCCTGATCAAAACTCTTCAAAGTGTAGGGATAGAGGGCACATACCTCAATATCATCAAAGCCATCTATGAAAAACCCACCGCAAATATCATTCTCAATGGAGAAAAACTGAAAGCTTTTCCGCTAAGGTCAGGAACACGGCAGGGATGTCCATTATCACCACTACTATTCAACATAGTACTAGAAGTCCTAGCCTCAGCAATCAGACAACAAATGGAAATTAAAGGCATCCAAATTGGCAAAGAAGAAGTCAAATTATCACTCTTCGCAGATGATATGATACTATATGTGGAAAACCCAAAAGACTCCACTCCAAAACTGCTAGAACTTATACAGGAATTCAGTAAAGTGTCAGGATATAAAATCAATGCACAGAAATCAGTTGCATTTCTCTACACTAACAGCAAGACAGAAGAAAGAGAAATTAAGGAGTCAATCCCATTTACAATTGCACCCAAAACCATAATATACCTAGGAATAAACCTATACTCAGAAAACTATAAAGTACTCATGAAAGAAATTGAGGAAGACACAAAGAAATGGAAAAATGTTCCATGCTCCTGGATTGGAAGAATAAATATTGTGAAAATGTCTATGCTACCTAAAGCAATCTACACATTTAATGCAATTCCTATCAAAGTACCATCCATCTTTTTCAAAGAAATGGAACAAATAATTCTAAAATTTATATGGAACCAGAAAAGACCTCGAATAGCCAAAGGGATATTGAAAAAGAAAGCCAAAGTTGGTGGCATCACAATTCCGGACTTCAAGCTCTATTACAAAGCTGTCATCATCAAGACAGCATGGTACTGGCACAAAAACAGACACATAGATCAATGGAACAGAATAGAGAGCCCAGAAATAGACCCTCAACTCTATGGTCAACTAATCTTCGACAAAGCAGGAAAGAATGTCCACTGGAAAAAAGACAGCCTCTTCAATAAATGGTGCTGGGAAAATTGGACAGCCACATGCAGAAAAATGAAATTGGACCATTTCCTTACACCACACACAAAGATAGACTCAAAATGGAAGAAGGACCTCAATGTGAGAAAGGAATCCATCAAAATCCTGAGGAGAACACAGGCAGCAACCTCTTCGACCTCAGCCGCAGCAACATCTTCCTAGGAACAACGCCAAAGGCAAGGGAAGCAAGGGCAAAAATGAACTATTGGGATTTCATCAAGATCAAAAGCTTTTGCACAGCAAAGGAAACAGTTAACAAAATCAAAAGACAACTGACAGAATGGGAGAAGATATTTGCAAACGACATATCAGATAAAGGACTAGTGTCCAGAATCTATAAAGAACTCAGCAAATTCAACACCCAAAGAACAAATAATCCAATCAAGAAATGGGCAGAGGACATGAACAGACATTTCTGCAAAGAAGACATCCAGATGGCCAACAGACACATGAAAAAGTGCTCCATATCACTCGGCATCAGGGAAATACAAATCAAAACCACAATGCGATATCACCTCACACCAATCAGAATGGCTAAAATTAACAAGTCAGGAAATGACAGATGCTGGCGAGGATGCGGAGAAAGGGGAACCCTTCTACACTGTTGGTGGGAATGCAAGCTGGTGCAGCCACTCTGGAAAACAGCATGGAGGTTCCTCAAAATGTTGAAAATAGAACTGCCCTATGACCCAGCAATTGCACTACTGGGTATTTACCCTAAAGATACAAACGTAGTGATCCAAAGGGGCACGTGCACCCGAATGTTTATAGCAGCAATGTCCACAATAGCCAAACTATGGAAAGAACCTAGATGTCCATCAACAGATGAATGGATCAAGAAGATGTGGTATATATACACAATGGAATACTATGCAGCCATCAAAAGAAATGAAATCTTGCCATTTGCGACAACATGGATGGAACTAGAGCGTATCATGCTTAGCGAAATAAGTCAAGCAGAGAAAGACAACTATCATATGATCTCCCTGATATGAGGAAGTGGTGATGCAACATGGGGGCTTAAGTGGGTAGGAGAAGAATCAATGAAACAAGATGGGATTGGGAGGGAGACAAACCATAAGTGACTCTTAATCTCACAAAACAAACTGAGGGTTGCTGGGGGGAGGGGGTTTGGGAGAAGGGCATGGGATTATGGACATTGGGGAGGGTATGTGCTTTGTTGAGTGCTGTGAAGTGTGTAAACCTGGTGATTCACAGACCTGTACCCCTGGGGATAAAAATATATGTTTATAAAAAATTAAAAATTAAAAATTAAAAAAAATAATAATGAATAAATAAAATAAAATAACAGTCATGATTCTAAAAAGGAATTAGAGAAAGAGTAGTAACAGTTAAGAGAAGGAATGGAATTTTCAGAAGTATAAAATTCTGTCAAGAAGTAAATGAATTAAGAGAATAATCTAGAGGTATTTCCCAGATTTAGTAATAAGAAAGTCAAGATGTTGTGGGTGAGAAAAAATTTCAATGGAAGGGAGGTCAGAGGGCCAACTTGCAGTGAAAAGAGAAATAAATGGAAGATTAAAAAGATGCAGTGGGAGAGGTGTGTTAAAGTCTTTACATGTTAGATATTAGAGTCTTAAATTATAGTGAAATTAACCACCAGATAAAAGTTTATCTGCATTTTTAACATGCTTAATAATACTGCAGTAAATGTTTCAACCTACTCACACATGTATTCCCTGTATACCAGCTAATGTGTGTGTGTGTGTGTATATATATATACACACATATGTACACACATATGTATATACATTTATATATAAAAATTATAATACATATATCTAATATATATTCAATGTATCCCTATCATTCATACATTCAATCATACCAAGTTTATATCTCATAACACCATAATTTCCCAGACATTGCATTATGTCCCTTTGTAGTGACAATAAGTCCCTTTGTATAAACTGCACTAATTGGAAGTTTTATCATAAACTGAATCTTTGCAATTTTCTCAGTATTTGCTGGAGGTTATTTCTAATCCACATGGCTCCATATATGCCTATGGTTTTGCCCTTATTTACCAATCTAACAACTCTAAGAAAGATTATTAGAAGTTTATTTGTCATTACATTTTCTTAATAAACATATTTTCTTACTAAAATATTTTTTTCATTTCTAACAGACCCAAATAGCTGTAAATAGTCAATCCCAGAATTTAACATGATGTTCTTTAAACTGACTGATCTATCGCATTCTTATTCTTTGCTCTTTTAAAAAATTAAAAGAAATATGATGTTTCCTAAAAAAAAAAAAAGATTAATTTGAAAATTATTTATTTTCGTTAGTAAATTAATTCACCAAATGAAAACATCCTGTTTTCAAAATTAATCTCCTCCTCGTTTTCAAAACTAAATGTTCAGGAGAAAAATTTGGGAAATTAAAATCTCTCTCTCTTTTTTTTTTTTTTTTACAAGTTTTTGGGTCAATTTTATTTATTGCCACATTTTATTCTACCTTTCTTTTTTTTTTTTTTTTTTTTTTTGCTGGAAAACCTCTTTTTAATACATTGCTGGGTAAAACATGCTTTCTGGGCCATGTCTGTTTCTTCACTGAATTATTAAGGAAACAGTAGGTCCACTAAGTTAAAGCTCTGATCCTATCAAAGAAAACACATGTGCAGCCTCTGTGAAATCTAGGTGGCATGCGCAACTTGGACAGGAGATTCGCTGTTGCTATGTGAGGGACACAGGAAACAAACATTGTTTAGAACTTATGAGAAAAACCAAAAATGTACACTGTATTGGATATTTAGATTTTGCAAAGAAGTATGGAATTACATACTCACAAAAGTTAATCATTCAGTAGGTTTCTTAAAGCCGAAATCTGTCCTTTCTATACAGCACTATCTGTAATCAGTGTTGGCATCATTGCTGCTACCAGTCAGCTGAGTGACGGGCAGCTAATGACTGGCTTTCCAACACACCAGCACTTAAATTCCCTTCTAGGTGAAGAGTTCTGGCTAGGGTTCAGAAACTTCTTAATGGGGTGTGCTGTTTTTTCATTAAAACAATGGAAAGCTTTAAAATACCTTCAGAGCTTTACGACAATCCTGCTTTCAATCTTGGTGATGTGACCTCTCAGGTAAAGTAAATTATCTACTAAAAATAAAAGGGGTGTTTTGTTTTGGTTTTAAAGAGAAAGAAGAGAAGGCTTTTCTTGGAGTTGGGGGAAAAGCAAGAACAAAAATCACTCAGTGTTCCAGGTCAGGTCAACCTGTACAGTAGTTTAGGCTGTGGACTGCACAACTCCAGAGAGTGATACTCATATAAACTGTGATGAGAATGGTACTCCCAGAGACGCACAGCAGATTAGCCCTGCAGTTTCAACTAAAGACACTAGATCCTGAGATTACCCACAGAGGAACTTTACTGTAATTATGAGCAGAGTAAAATTCTAATAACTTGTATTTCTGATTTTTAAAAAATACACTCTTTTTATAAAATTTAGTATCTCCTGGAAAGCATAACCAAGGGAAGAGAAATAGCCAGAAATATACCACAAATGTATCTATTGGGATTGCATTAATTCGCAAATCATTGACATCTTCATTATATGAAGAGAGTCATCCAAGATCCCCACTTAAATTCACTTCCTTTTTCTTTTCTTTTCTTTTCTCTTCTTTTCTTTCTCTCTCTCTCTCTCTCTCTCTCTCTCTTTTTAAGAGAAGGAGAGTCAGGGATGGAGGAGTTCAGGAGGAGAGAGACATTTTAAGCAAGTTCCACTCTCAGGGCAGAGCCCCACGCAGGGCTCGATCTCACAACCCAGACATCATGACCTGAGTCAAAATCAAGAGTCAGACACTTAGCTGACCTAGCCACCCAGGTGTCCTTTCACTTTCTTTTATCTTTTTTTTCAAGTTTCAATGAAAATTTCTAATTTTTCGAATTTTCTTCTTATAACTTCCTCACAGTTCCTACTAAGGTTCTTGCTGGACGGCTTTTGTATTGGGTTCTTACTGTACTTTTTTTTTTTTTGAGCTGTGTAAATCCTGACCTCTGGCTATACTGCAGTTCTTCTAAATGTACTCTCCTGAACCCTCCCAAACTAGGATGTTTACCTTCTCTTAACACCATCCTTTGATTCTGTACTCCTCAACTCAGAATATCTACCAATATCTACCACGTGCTCAGTAACTAGCTGGAAACCATCGATCAAAATGAAACCATTGATATTTTGTTATTTCTTGTGTTCCCGTCAGAGCAAATGATTAACACTGTGTTTGAAGCCACTGCTGCTACTCTGAAAAAACTCTGATCCGAGACATCTCTTGCTATGTACTTTATTCAATTACAGATATAAAAAGCACCCTTCATGATAAATAACAAATCATTATCATGTCCCTCCAAATGAGACATCTCACTGGTTAAGGAACCCTGTAACAAATGTTTCATAAGGTTTTCAGCTTGAATAATGTAATTCTATTCAACTCGAGGTACTTTAAGTATATCCTGCTTTGAGTATTTCCAACACATTTCTCTCTGTGGGTACAATTATGTCTTCCTCAACAGCAGGCTGAAGGGCATCAAAGGGAACAACTACTTTAACCACCCAGTGCCATGAATAGGATGTCAAGAAATCTTAGTTTTGCAACCACCGAACACAGACAATAGCATTGCCTATAACTTGCGTATGAGTATTTGAAGGTTAATACTTCCCGCCTGAGAAAATAATTGCAACTTCAAGATTCCTGTGGCATTAAAGTTGAGCACGGTAAACAGAGCAGACTGAGAAGCAGCAGAGTCGTCTAATATGAAATTTGAAAGAAACAAAATTTGAAAGACCACCCAGCCCAACCCTTCCAAAAGATAGACATGATCTAAGGATGTCTTTTTAAGGATGACAACAAGAAAAGACTGTAGACTGAAACCAGCCCACAGCTATCAGCTACAACTTAGCTACCCAGTAGAACACCTGATCCTGTAACGTTCTAACTACTGAATGCTTCATAAAATAGACTCTAAATAGCGGCACCTGGGTGGCTCATTATGTTAAACGTCTGCCTTCAGCTTAGGTCATGATCTCAGGATCCTGGGATATAGCTCCACATCAGGATCCCTGCTCAGCGGGAAGCCTGCTTCTCCCTCTGTCCTTCCCCACCCCGTGCTCACTGGCCCTCTCTCTAAAGTAAATAAATAAAAGATATTTTTAAAAAATAGACTTTAGGGGTGCCTGGGTGGCTCAGTGGGTTGGGCCTCTGCCTTCAGCTCGGGTCGTGGTTTCGGGGTCCTGGGATCGAGCCTTGAGTCGGGCTCTCTGCTTGACGGGGGGCCTGCTTCTCCCTCTCTCTCTCTGCCTCTCCGCCTGCTTGTGGTCTCTGTCTGTCAAATAAACAAATAGAACCTTTTAAAAAAATAGACTTAAAAAAAATAAAAATAAATAATAAATAAAATAAATTTAAAAAATAGACTTTAAATTGACAGTCCAAGGCATAAGAAATTAAATGCCATTAATGCATATTTTTCTTACCAATCTCAGCCATTCTTAACAGCAGATAAAAATATTTTCATTTGGTATTTAGTATTTTCCTATTAAAAAGCCAACTTTGGATCATCTACCAGTAGTTTCTCTACATGATAAAACCTGATGGTTTGTTTGACACACAACGTAAATTTGGGGGTGACTACCTGACAGTAATCAAAATTAAATATTTAAGTAAATCACAAGGTGCCAGTCCCTGTGCGAATCTGTTAGGGCAGCCATCACAAAGTACCCGCACTGGATGGTTTAACAGCAGGAGCCTGTGTTCTCACAGTCCGAGAGGCTGAAAGTCCAAGCTCAAAGCATCAGTGGGGTTTCTTCTGAGGCCTCTTTCCCTACCTTGTAGATGGCTGCTTTCTCCTGTGTCTTCATACGGTCTTCCCCTGTGTGTGTGTCTGGGTCCTTATCGCCCCTTCTTTTTCTTTTTTTAAGAGTTTATTTATTTATTTGACAGAAAGAGATCACAAGTAGGCAGAGAGACAGGCAGAGAGGGGACAGGAAGTAGGCTCCCTGCTGAGCAGAAAGCCTGATGCAGGGCTTGATCCCAGGACCCTGAGATCATGACCTGAGCGGAGGGCAGAGGCTTAACCCACTGAGCCGCTCAGGTGCCCCCTTATCGCCTCTTCTTATAAAAATACTCCTCATGTCAGATTAGGGCCCACACACGTGACCACATATACTACTACTAATTACAACCCTGTTTCTAAATACAAATCACATTCTGAAGTACAGGGACTTAAGATTTCAACATGTGAACTTTGGGAGGGATACAATTCAGCCTGTAACAGTTCCCCTACTCAAAAACTTTCCCTGACTAGTTTTAAAATCTCCTTCCTCACAATGCTCCCTTTGCTTATTAATCTGCGGTCCAAACCTCCACAGAGGTTTTGTTGGCCTTCTCTTAATGACTAAGAAGCACTGAAATCTTTTCTGCAATGGCCCCCTGAATTGCTCTGCCTGCCCAGCCTATTGCATAGAAAAAAACTGCATAAAATAAGATAGGAATATATCCATCTGTGTAAGCAGCCATCAACATAAAACAGACCACATAATCTACGAAAGTGGGAAATATTGTCAGATTGGCTAAAAAGCCCAAAATCCAGCTCTATGTCATCTACAAGAAACATAAGCTTGAAAATAAAAACAAAAATGATCTATGTAAATCATAACCAAAGAAAATTGGTGTACCCACTTTAGTGCCAGAAGAAACAGAGTTGAAACACAAAGAATAAAAACCAATCTTTTATGAGTGGTAAAATTTATAACATCAAAATTATGACCTTCCATTTCTCAAAGTTCACCATTAAGAAAGTGAAATGACAGCCACAAACAAACAACAAAAAAAGATATTTTCAAAACTGCACCTGGAAAACAATTAGAATTTGTAATATATAAATAACCTCTTCAAATTAATGACAGTGAGACAAACCCCCCCATAGGAAATGGAGATATCATTTCAACAAATAACTCATTAAAGAGAAGACACATGAGGGGTGCCTGGGTGGCTCAATGGGTTAAAGCCTCTGCCTTTGGCTCAAGTCATGATCCCAGGGTCCTAGGATCGAGCCCTACATCTGGCTCTCTCCTCTGCAGGGAGCCTGCTTCCTCCCCCCTCTCTCTCTCTGCCTGCCTCTCTGCCTACCTGTGATCTCTGTCTGTCAAATAAATAAATAAATACAATCTTTAAAAAAAAGAGAGAGAGAGAGAGAAGACACATGAGAAGGTGTTCCTTCTCGTTAGTTATCAAGGAAATGCATTTTAAATCACGGATGGCAGTTTGTCCCCTTTGAGTTAGCAAAAGGATAAAAATCTGATCTTTTCAAATCTTGGCAAGGATGTAAAGCATCTGGAGACTTTCTAAAAAGCTGGCGGGGATGTAAATTGATGCAATCACTTTGGGAAACAACTTGGCATTAAAATCAAGTTAAAAGTAAATACGCACTAAATATGACTCAGCAGTTTCACTCCCACTTAATAACCAGGAGCAGGGGCCAACAAGCCATGCTGTGATGGCCAAATCCAGCCCCATGTCCATGTGTCCATGTGCTTATGTATCGTCTATGGCTGCTTTCACAATACATGGGCGGAGTTGAATAGTAACAACAGAAAACGTGTAGCCCAAGGGGTGCCTGGGTGGCTCAGTTGGTTAAGTATTCCGCCTTCAGCTCAGGTCATGATCTCGTAGTCCTGGGATCGAGTCCTGCACTGGGCTTCCTGCTCAGCAGGGGTCTGCTTCTCCCTCTCTCTCTGCTCCTCCCCCCTGCTCAGCTCTCTCTCTCAAATAAATAAATAAAGTCTTTAAAAAAAGAAAGAAAGAAAGAAAGAAAACATGTAGCCCTCAAAGTCTAAAATATTTACTATTTAGCCCTTAACAGAAAAATTTGCCGACCCCTGACCTAAAGAACTCTTGAATTTGTCCACTGAAAGATATCTATAAGGATATTTAGAGCAGCACGGTTTTTGACAGCAAGAAACTAGAAGAATGCAGATGTCCATCAAAGTAAATTTCATGCAGTATAAAATCATGAGTTAACTGTAGTTTCACACAACAGCAGGCGAAATATCAGAAGCTTAGTGTTGACTAATAGAAACAAGTCCCAGAAAAATACATGCAGTTTGGTTCTGTTTACATAAACTTTACCACAGCATTTTATTGTTTAGGTACACAAACATGTGATAGTATTATTAATACAAGCAAGAAAATGATAGGCTCAGAATTAAAGATAATGGTTAGCTCTGCATGGGGACAAGAAGGGTTGGGGTTGTAAAAGGGTAAGGAGGGGCTCTCACTCTTAAGATAGGTAACATTTACCTTCTTAAACCTGGTGGACACATCTAGCATTCTTTATATTGTTTTTCTTCATGCCCTATTGTTATGGACAGAATTGTGTCCCCCAAAATTGATATGTTGAATCACCAACCCCTAGAGTGACTGTATTTGGAGAAAAGGCCTTTATGGAGATCATTAAAGTCAAATGAGGCCATAAGCTCCAAGCTGGGGTCCTTCTGAAAAGAGGAAGGAACCCCAGAGTGCACTCTCTCTCTCAGATGCACAGAGGCAAGGCCCTGTGAGGCTGCAACAGGAAGGCGGCAGTCTACCAGCCAGGAAGGGAGCCCTCACCAGAAATACACTGGCACTTGCTGGCACTTGAACTTGCTGGCACTTCCAGGCTCTAGAACCATGGGGAACCAATGTCTGTTGTTTGAGTCACATGGTCTTGTGGTATTTTATTACCACAGACTGAGCAGACCAATACACCTATCAACCCATTTATACATGTTTCACCCATTCAATATTTTAAACTTAAATAAGCAATAAGACCTCTCTGAGGGACTATTAAACTGTTTAGAAGAAGAGTAAAGCTAAAGTATTAAATGAGCTATTTGTGGCTTTCATGTGATCATATGTATTAACATTTACCTTGTGTCAGTTTTGGTATTTGTATCTCTAAAGGCTCTTGTCCTTTTCATCTAAAGTATCAAATTTATTAGCATATTCATACTTATTTCCTGGTTTTCCTTTCAAAATATTTTCTAATTTCTCTTTTATTTCTTCCTTGACCCACAGGCTATTTAGAGTGGGTTGCTGAATTTCTCACTATTTGAAGATTTTTCCAGGTATCTTTTTCCCCCAGTCCTAATTTAATGCTATTGTAGTTAAAGAACATACCTTGTATGACTTCAGTTCTTTAATGTGTCCAGACTTGTTTTATGGTCCAGCATATAGTCTGTCTTGATGAGCACTCCATATGTGCTGAACAATAATAAGCATTCTACAACTGTTGAGTGTCAAACCTAATTGTCAAATACAATTAGGTTACATTGGTTGATAATAGTATTCATATCTGTTATATCTTTCCGGACCTTTTGTCTAAATCCTCTTAAGAGAGGATGATTAAAATCACCATTTGTAATTGTGGATTTGTGAGCTCTGTCAGCTTTTATATGATGTACTCTGATGTTCTGTCATTAAGTACATACACATCTAAGGTTGTTAGTATCAACAAATATTTTACAAACATCTTTCCTCTAATTGTTTTCAATATCAGTTCATCAAGGAATGATTAATTTTTATTTTTATGTTATTTTAATTTTTTAAAAGATTATTTATTTGAGAGGCAGAGAGAGAACATGAGTTGGGGGGCAGAAGGAGAAGCAGGCTCATCACTAAACAAGGAGCCCATTACACAGCTCGATCCCAGGACTCTGGGATCATGACCCAAGCCAAAGGCAGCTGCTTAAGCTTAACCGACCGAACCACCCAGGTGCCTTGAAAGATTAATTTTTTAAAAGAAATCATATAAGAAAAAGAAGGAAAGAAAGAAAGAAAGAAAGAAAGAAAGAAAGAAAGAAAGAAAGATCATATAAGCAATGGTTTCTTAATGGAAAAACTCAAATAAAAAAGATACAGAGCAAAAGGTCAAAGCCTCCCCCCTTGAGCTCCTTTAGCCTCTTCCACTTACCCTGCTCAGATATAATCCTGTCAACAGTTTGACAAAGCATCTAATCTTAAAAAGGCTTTCTAAAGCCCTGGGTGGCTCAGTAGGTTAAGCATCTGACTTTGGCGCAGGTCATGATCTCAAGGTTCTGTGATCCAGCCCCATGTCCACTCCCTGCTCAGCAGGTATCTGCTTCTCCCTCTGTCCCTCCTCCTTCCCCTGCTCATGCTTGTGTGTGCTCTTTCTCTTTCTCTGAAATAAATAAAATCTTTAAAAAAATTCCTTCAAACCATACTCTTAACCTAGAAGTTTGAGACCGAGCTGTATCTTGGTCTGACACTAAAAGGAATCATTTTTTATGCCCCTCATTAAGCACCAGATTCTTAAGAAAAGTTTTATGTTGGGTGGGGTCAGAATGAAGAACCTAGAGAACTCCTCATTCTTGTGGAGACTAGTTTTCAGAACATGCTTCAGTTACTTGGTGATGTGAGGTCCCTGTGCAGCATTTTGACTGATATATATGAAAGATAAGTGTCTTACATATTTATCTTGTTTTTTAATTAAAAACCACTTTTTAATCACAATTTTTTATTTCAAACAATACTACAAAGCTATAGTAATCAAAATAGTGTGGCACGAGCACAAGACACATGATCAATACAACAGGATAGAGAGCCCAGGAATAAACCAGACTCTAAAGAAAAGAGTGGTTGACCACATTTATATGATCAATTAATCTGCAACAAAGGAGACAAGAATATACAATGGGGAAATGACAATTATTTTAATAAACTGTGCTGGGAAATCCAGACAGCTACACATAAAGAATGAAATGGGCCCTCTCTATGTCATACACAGAAATAAATTCAACAGGATTAAAGACCTGAAGCCATAAAAATCCTTTTTTAAAAATATAGATGATAATCTCTTGGACATTGGCCTTAGCAACATTTTTAGATATGTCTCCTGAAATGAGGGAAACAAATGCAAAAATGAACTATTGTAACTACACCAAAATAAAAACCTTTTGCACAATGAAGGCAGCCATCAATGAAACAGAAATACAACCTACTTTATGGGAGAAGAGATATTTACAAACAATACATCCAATAAGGAGTTAGTATCCAAAATATTTAAAGAACTTATACAGCTCAATACCAAAACACCAAAATCCAAATAAGAAGTGGGCAAAGGACCTGAATAGATGTTTTTCCAAAGAAGACATACAGATGGCCAACAGATGCATGAAAAGATGCTCAACATCACTCATCATCACGAAATACAAACCAAAACTACAATGAGATAACACCTCATACCAGTCAGAAATGTTAGTATCAAAAGGATAAAAAATAGGAAGTGTCAATAAATACGTACAAAAAGGAAACAATTAAGCACTGTCAGTGGGAATACAAATTGGCATAAGCATTGTGGAAAACAATATGGGCTTTCCTCAAAAAATTGAAAATAGAAATGCTATGCAATCCATTAATTCCACAATAGTTTACTTACTTGAAGAAAATGAAAACCCATAAACCTCAAAAGACATCTGCATCCCTATGTTTATTGCCCCATTATTTATAATAGCCATGGTACATAAGCAATGTAAGTGTCCATCAATAGGTGAATGGATAAAAAGCGTGTGGTACATATATACAATGAACTATTACTCAACCCATAAAAAAGAATGAAATTTTGCCATTTGCAATAACATGAATGGACCTTGAGGGTATTATGCTAAGTGATGTAAATCAGACAGAGAAAGACAAATTCCTTCTGATTTTACTTATTTGTGGAGTTCAAAAATTAAAAAAAAAAAAAAAACACAAATACAGAAAACCACTGGTGGTTGCCAGACATACAAAATGGGTGAAGCAGAGTGAGAGCTACAGGCTTCTAGTTATGGCATAAGTAAGTCAAAAGACAAAAGGTACAGCACAGGGAATATCACCAATGATATCATGGTAGTATTGTGTAGTGATAGATGGTGATTCATTTGTAGTGAGCACAGAGTAATCTACAGGGTTGTGGAATCACTGGGTTGTACACCTGAAATTAATATAACATTGTGTGTTAACCACCATTCAATTTTTTAAAAATAATGAATCAATAAAAGCCACTTCGAGCTGTACTTCTTTTGTACTCTATCAGTAGAGATCATCTAGATGAGGATATTATAGAAATGGAATCAGTTCTCTCCAGTGCTCAAGAAGTACACAGATACTCAAAAATTTTTGAGAATTGGGGAGCTGTTCAGTGAATATTCTGTTTTCTGAGTACCTCTTTCTAAAAAATTTCCCCTTTGATTTGACTATGAGAAGAATCATCAATAAAAATAAGGTTCTCATGTACCCTAAATCCACCTGTCATTTACATTTTCTAGTTTCATTGCCTAAGTTTGTTTGTCTTTTCCCTAGCAAGACGAAGGATGCAGAACTATTCCCATGGGAAGCTGTGTCAATGGTCTGGTACATGAAAAATAGCTTTGAGTTTCATGAACACCCCCCAAAGTTTCTTCATTTACTAATTGTCCCATCCATTGCAAGATGAACTTTTTTTTAAAAATATTTTATCTATTTATTTGACAGATAGACATCACGAGTAGGCAGAGAGGCAGGCAGAGAAAGAGAGGAGGAAGCAGGCTCCCCGTGGAGCAGAGAGCCCAACGTGGGGCTCGATCCAGGACCCTGGGATCATTACCTAAGCCGAAGGCAGAGGCTCAACCCACTGAGCCACCCAGGCGCCCCCATTGCAAGATGAACTTTTAAGGTGAAGATAACAGAAGCTGGTGCTGGAAACCTGAGCTCTTGCATTTCTTCTCAGGGAGAGTTGCAAAAGAATGACATTTTTTCATATGTAATAGACCTCAGATATTTACGTTCTAACACACATATAATTTTCACTTGTGGCACACAATGGCTCTGTAAGAATATGATTATCTGTTGAATCTGTTTCCACTTTTATGATGCAGACCTCAATGTAATATTTCATAAAGTCTCTGCCTTCTCAAGTATCAAGGGCTCACTTCCTCATCTTCTTATGTCAGGACTTGAAGAGTTAGTCGTCTTTGTGTATCCATCACATTCATGGCATTATATATTTCAATATAAAAACAATAATAAGTAGTATTTGTATAGTACTTTGTGTTTTGCAAGATGCCTTAACATTAAGTATTTCATTTGTTAATCTCTTTGATTCCAAGATTTCACACTTTAGCAGTTCCAACATCAGTGTGCATCTTATCTTTTTTTTTTTTGAGAGAGAGAGAGTGCACAAGCTAGGGGAGGGGCAAAAGGAGAGAAGCAGGTTTCCCACTGCATGGGGATCCCAATGTTGGGCTCAATCCCAGGACTCTAAGATCACGACTTGAGCTGAAGGCAGACACTTAACCAATTAAGCCACCCAGGCACCCACACAGTGCATCTTATAGTTGATAGTGTTATACTCTGGCATTTTTTCTCTTTGTTGTACATAAAATAATTTACTTACAAAAACTTACACCACTTAGAATCACTTACAATCAATCCTATCTTAGAGTCTATGAAATATAATAATTCTGACCAAAATCTTCCTTTTGATACAATCATACTAATTTTACTGAGGGAAAAACTGAGGCTAAAAGGAGGAATATTTTTAAAAGGTTTGTAGGTAGTTATTAGTAAATCCTGTGTTTGAAACCTGATTCTTGACCCATTATTGATAGTGGTGGTGCCCATCCAGGGTGGCCAGCTGGTGTGGGAAAGAAAGAGCACATCAAAGTGGGTCTAGACACAGAACTATAGGTGATGGGCTAGAACACGAATCATCTCTTCCCATCTTTGCAACCCCCTCACCTGTGCCCCAACACAGCCCCTTATATATCCAATTCCAAATCCTGTTCCTTCAAGTTATTCCAAGCCTTCCCATTTCTGTTCTAAAGATCACAACTCTAAATACTCAGATGTAGTAGATTAAATCTTTCTCTATGTTGCAACTAACACCTATCTGACTCAATGTACCAAAACACCCCAAAAGTAACTCCCCCAGCATTCTTTGGATTATATCACTCTCATCTCAGGAAGCCAAATAAGCCTCCTTTTTACCATTATCTGGATGCTATGTAGGAATGAACTGTGAGTATACCTACAAAGTAAAAACAATTCAGATGTCCCAAACAAACAAACACAGCCTAGATATATTAAAACCCAAATTAGACATGTTAAAACCCAAATTAGGTCAATGGAAAACCCAAAAGGATCAGTGACCTTGAGAATCATCGTAACTGCTTGGATGAGGAATGGGGAAGAGGCATAGAAATTGTTTGTTTATAAATAAATTTTATTCTAAAAGGCGAATGTGGCCTCCTCAGAATCAGAATCTAAAGTTGAGCCTTCCCAGAATATCTATAGTTCAAAGAATCTCGCTGGGAAACACTTTCGAGGAATGCCTATTTTATGACCCTGAAGTCATCATGTTAAGTTTTGGAAGGCTGCTCAGGGTGAATGAAGAAGAAGCTCATTTCGTTAAATTTGACGGTATTTGTCTTTCTGCCAGCAGCAGCTTGAATATAGCAGCAACCTTCTTTTTCTCTGTGTATCTCCAACACTTAGTACCATGCCAGACCCATGGTCCTGGGCAGAATCTATAGGCAGAGCTGCTAAGGTTAAGCACCAAATCATTCTGGCATCAAAAATTTTTGAATGAGAATATATTTTTAATCAGAGAATATTGCCTCTAAAAAATTCCAATGTAAGAAAAAAATTCATTTTCTTAAATAAATACAAATGTCTTGGGAACTCTGTTTATCTGGGGACAGTTAATATTGGATGAGACTTTTCTCATTATTCTCCTTGAAGTTTAACTTGCATGGTTATCTAAGATGAAATCTAACAAATGGGTCATATAAATATCAAGGGTTGCATTCTAGATTTAGATCTGCTTTAATTTGATACTAAATTCTAGGTCTAGATGCCTATAATCTCCTGGGGCTATTCTTTAGTTTATAGCTGCAGTAGGATGCACCAACCTATGCTACATATATTGTAGGAAGTCCAAACCTTCCCCAGGGGGACCGTTCAAGCTCACGATCATCTCCCACTGTAATGTATAACTTTCTGAATTCTCAATTAGTCAGCTGAGTTCAGAGACCAGTCAGTACTCATTGGTCAATGCCCAGGCTGCTGTCCTCTCCTGAACCTCCTTAATCTATGCTCTACCCTACCTCTCTTCCATCATTCTCTCAAAAGACCAATAACCACAGCTGTTCTATGTAGCAGACATTTAATTGATGGCTTAGGCTAACAGAAATGAATTCCATGCAGACAGGTTAGAACTGGCAACAGCATAAAATTGAGTATTAGACATCACTGTGCTAAGATCTGGAGATCATCTCTGCTGCAGATAATGTTTTGTGAATCCTTCCTCTTCAGTCTTCGCTTGTTCCTCACCTATCACATTTCTTCTGCGTCTTGGCCTCTCTGATTCCATCCCACTCAAGCTGGGAGCCTCCTAATGACTCTTCATCCAAGAGGGAAAAAATTCCAGTGACTTTGTAATGAGGAGTAATTCAGTTCTTTTTTGTTGTTGCTACATTAAAATTTAACTTAATAAATTTTTTGAGGGTTATGCTGCTTACAGGGAGAAACTGCTTAAACATTCACATTGATCAGAGGTGATGACCATGGCACTTATCAATCAGGAAGGGCACAAATTCAGTGTCCTAAAGGTGCTCTACTATAACGGGCTTAACCCTTTATTTTATTGTATTAATATTTTTTTTCATCATGGTCAGTGTACTCCTTAATCCTCATCACCTATATCACCCACTTCCTACCCCCTCCCTCTGGTAACTATCAGTTTGTCCTTTATAGTTAAGAGTCTGTTTCTTGATTTGTTTCTCTTCTTTTCCCATTTGCTCATTTGTCTTTTTTTTTTTTTCCCTTAAACTCCACATATGAGTGAGGTCATATAGTATTTGCCTTTCTCTAATTGACTTATTTTGCTTAGCATAATACTCTGTAGCTCTATCCATGTTGTGTATATGGCAAGATTTCATCCTTTTCATGGCTGAGTAATATTCCATCCTCCATATATATATCACATCTTCTTTACCCATCCATCAACGAATGCTTGAGCTGCTTCCATAGTTTGGCTTTTATAAATAATCCTGCAATAAGCAGTGATTCATGCATCTCTTTGAATTAGTGTTCTTGCATTTGGGGGGGTTACTACCCCATTGTGTGATTACTGGATTATAGGGAAGTTTTTTAATTTTTTGAAGAACTTCCTTACTGTTTTCCACAATATCTACTTCAGCTTATGTTCCCACAAACAGTGTAAGAGGGTTCCGTTTTCTCCAAATCCTTGTCAATACCTGTTGTTTCTTGTGTTTTTGATTTTGGCCATTCTGACAGGTGTTAGATGATGTCTCATTGTAGTTTTGATTTGCCTTTCCCTGATGATGAGCAATGTTGAGCATCTTTACATGTCTGTTGGCAATCTGGATGTCTTCTTGGAGAAATGTCTGCTTACGTCTCTGCCCATTTTTTAATTGGGTTATTTGTTTTCCAGATGTTGAGTTGTATCAGTTCTTCATATATTTTAGATACTAATCCTTTACCAAATATGTCATTTGCAAATATCTTCTCTCACTCAGTAGGTTGTCTTTTAGTTTTGTTGATTGTGTCCTTTGCTGTGCAAAAACATTTTATTTTGATGCAGTCCTAATAGTTTATTTATTTATTTTTGTTTCTCTTGTCTCTGGAAACAAATCTAGAAAAATGTTACTAAGGCCAATGTCAGAGATATTACTGCCTGTGCTCTTTTCTAGGGTTTTTATGGTTTCATACTTCACATTCCATTTTGAGTTTCTTTTTGTATATGGTGGGAAAAAAATGGCCCAGTTTCATTCTTTTGCATGTAGCTGACCAGTTTTCCCAACACCATTTGTTGAAGACTGTCTTTTTCCCTTTGTATATTCATTGCTCCCTTGTCAAAGATTGTCTATAAAATTGTGGGTTTGTTTCTGAGTTTTTTGTTCCATTCCTTTGATCTATGTGTCTATTTTTATGTACCACACTTTTTAATTACTGCCACTTTGTAATATAACTTGAAGTTTGGGGTTGTGATATCTCTAGCTTTGTTTTTATTTTTCAAGATTCCTTTGGCTATTTGGGGTCTTTTGTGCTTCCATACAAATTTTAGAATTGTTTGCTCTAGTTTTACAAAAAATGCTGTTGGTATTTTGACTGAGAGTGCATTAAATCTGCAGATTGCTTTGGGGTGTAGAGATATTTTAACAATTTTGTTTTCCAACCCAACTCAGGAACATGGAATGTCCTATCATTTCTTTGCATTGTCTTGAATACCTTTCATCAATATTCTATAGTTTTCAGAGTGCAGGTCTTTCACCTCTTTAATTATGTTGATTCCTAGATATTTTATTGTTTTTGGTGCATTGTAAACAGGATTGGTTTTTTTACTTTCACATTATGCTCTTCATTATTAGTGTATAGAAATGCAACAAATTTCTGTAGGTTGAGTTTGTATCCTAAGACTTTGTGGAATTCATTTATCAGTTCTAAATTCAGTTCTTTATGGGCCTCCATTTTAACTTTCTAGGCTATGCCCTACAGAATTTCAGTATCAAATAGATGATTTAACACTACAAAAGGGCAATTTTTACCCTATGAGGAATTCTGCCTTTATCCTAGGTTGGCCAGCTTAAACTGAAAAATAAATGGATAGGCAGATAAATAGATAGATATGTAGATAGGTAGATAAATTTAAAATAGCAATTTTCCTTTCCTAGGTAAAGTTGTCATTAAGGAGTATATTTAATACAAATCATTGCAGGGAAGGGGACAAAAGTCTGTTCTTTCTGACCTTTAATACTATTTGGAAGAAACTGAAATAGTATTAAAACTTTATAAATCTTAAAACCCTGTTTTATAAGGTCTATAATTTGCTTAAAAATGCTTCAGTACAGACAGCATGATGTAAAGAGATGTTGTGCGTTAATTTTAACTTACACCCTAGGGGCTGTCACTTATCCTAATCAGGAATTTACACTCAAAGGGGGGTCAGCTAACATTTAATCAGAAAGGCCACAGCTATCAGAGACCACAGCTATCTCAATCTTCAATCAAAACTAGACACTTGCCTAATTTACATATTGAGTATTGAAATGGATTTGTGTTGGTGAAATTACTGGCTTGATCCTTAGTGCAAAAAAAGTTAGAATTGTCTAAATTAGTTAACCAAGTGGCATTTGAGATAGGAAAATTGAGTACATTACTTTAGGTATGCCCTTACCTTACATGAACCAGCAAGTCCTCAAGATGCCATGTGAGATATGATTCCAGGCTCCACTTCAAAGGCTCACTGGTCAACTGCTACCAATTATTGGGTAAAACTACACCCTTAGACTTTGACTTCTGTTTCTATTGAAGTCTTAAATAGGATTTTCCTTGCTCATCTCACTTCAAGTGAACCTTCCATTTAAGGTGTTTGCAGACCACCTGAAGTACCGAGAGGCAGATCTTCATGAATTCACAGAATGGGCTGTTTGATGGTTAATGGGCTTGCTTACTAAAGCTGTTTTTCTAATAAATGTTTGCATGTGTGGCAGAATTTGTCCTGCGACCTTGCTTTCCTTTAAAACCAGATTGTGGAGGATTCGTTAACTCTTGGAGTACCAACATTAGTAGCTACTACTATCTACCAAAAAGGACCTAATAGTTGCACATACCCAACTGATTTAGGTGGGTTCAAAGCCCTCTATGTAGCCAACAGTTTCACTGTGCCAGGGGGAATATCTGCTCCCACAACACATTGCAGAGGGCTGGATATATAACGCTTTTCTCTATATGTGTTCTATGGATGCATAGCAAGGGTATACCATAAATCTCACTAGGAGATAAGAATGAGGAGAAGGGATTACATTGGCTCACTTTGTCATTTTGGTGTATTGTGGATAAATGTGAATATGGGTGCGATAGAGGTGAAATCAGATAGGGTGACTACAGCAGGACAGGGCCTCTCAAGGAATACCTGAATTAGATACCTGTCAAGATGTATGCGGTTCATACACATGTATTTAGTGTACAGAATACATATGCTTAGGGAGCAGTCAAGATGGCGGAGAAGTAGCAGGCTGAGACTACATCAGCTAGCAGGAGATCTCCTAGATAGCTTATCTAAAGATTGCAAACACCTGCAAATCCATCGGCAGATCGAAGAGAAGAAGAACAGCAATTCTGGAAACAGAAAAACAACCACTTTCTGAAAGGTAGGACTGGCGGAGAAGTGAATCCAAAGCGACAGGAAGATACGCCCCGGGGGGAGGGGCCGGCTCCCGGCAAGCGGCGAAGCAACCGCACACAAAATCAGGACTTTTAAAAGTCTGTTCCGCTGAGGGACATCGCTCCAGAGGCTAAACCGGGAAGAAGCCCACGCGGGGTCAGCGTGGCCTCAGGTCCAGCAGGGTCATAGAAGGATCGGGGGTGTCTGAGTGTCGCAAGGCACAGGACACCTGGATACAGAGACAGAGAAACGGATAGAGAAAACTGAATACAGAGAAAGAGCCAACAGTAAGCTTGCAGCTCGGGGTTACCTTGAACCGGAGGCAGGCTCGGTGAGCTCAGAGCACGGCCGGAGTTCAGGCAGACGGGAGTAAATGGGCGCTGTTCTCTGAGGACGCACTGAGGAGTGGGGCCCCGGGCTCTCAGCTCCTCCGGGCCAAAGACCACAGGGCCGCCATCTGTATTTCCGTCCTCCGGAACTCTATGGAAAGCGCTCAGGGAAGAAAAGCTTACGAAAGCAAACCCGAAAGATTATTCAGCCTGGCCCCTGGTAAGGGAGATGCAATTCCGCCTGGGGCAAAGACACTTGAGAAACACTACACCAGGCCCCTCCCCCAGAAGATCAAGAAGAAATCCAGCCAAGACCAAGTTCACCTACCAAGGAGTATGGTTTCAATACCAAGGAGAGCAGCAAAATTCAAGAGGAGGAGAAAGCAAAGCACAGAAGTCATGGCTTTCTCCCTGTGATTTTTAGTCTTGCAGTTAATTTAATTTTTTTCTTTTTCATTTTTTTTTCTCTTCTTCTGCTAAAATTTTTTTTAACTTTTACCCTTTCATTTTTAACATTTTGAAACTAGTTTATCTAATATATATATATTTTCTTTTTTGTACTTTTCCTTACTCGTTTTCTTTTTTTAATTCTTTTCTTTTCTTTCTTCTTCTTTTTTTTAAATTTCCTTTCTTTCTTTTTGAACATCTTTGTATCCCCTTTCTCCCCCCTCACAATTTGGGATCTCTTCTGATTCGCTTAAAGCATATTTCCTGGGGTGTTGCCACCCTTTTAGTATTTTACTTGCTCCTTCATATACTCTTATCTGGACAAAGTGACAAGGCAGAAAAATTCACCACAAAAAAAAAGAACAAGAGGCAGTACCGAAGGCTAGGGACCTAATCAATACAGACATTGGTAATATGTCAGATCTAGAGTTCAGAATGACAATTCTCAAGGTTCTAGCCAGGCTCGAAAAAGGCATGGAAGATATTAGAGAAACCCTCTCGGGAGATATAAAAGCCCTTTCTGGAGAAATTAAAGAACTAAAATCTAACCAAGTTGAAATAAAAAAAGTTATTAATGAGGTGCAATAAAAAATGGAGGCTCTCACTGCTAGGATAAATGAGGCAGAAGAAAGAATTAGTGATATAGAAGACCAAATGACAGAGAATAAAGAAGCTGAGCAAAAGAGGGACAAACAGCTACTGGACCATGAGGGGAGAATTCGAGAGATAAGTGACACCATAAGACGAAACAACATTAGAATAATTGGGATTCCAGAAGAAGAAGAAAGAGAGAGGGGAGCAGAAGGTATACTGGAGAGAATTATTGGGGAGAATTTCCCCAATATGGCAAAGGGAATGAGCTTCAAAATTCAGGAGGTTCAGAGAACGCCCCTCAAAATCAATAAGAATAGGCCCACACCCCGTCACCTAATAGTAAAATTTGCAAGTCTCAGTGACAAAGAGAAAATCCTGAAAGCAGCCCGGGAAAGAAGTCTGTAACATACAATGGTAAAAATATTAGATTGGCAGCTGACTTATCCACAGAGACCTGGCAGGCCAGAAAGAGCTGGCATGATATTTTCAGAGCACTAAACGAGAAAAACATGCAGCCAAGAATACTATATCCAGCTAGGCTATCACTGAAAATAGAAGGAGAGATTAAAAGCTTCCAGGACAAACAAAAACTGAAAGAATTTGCAAACACCAAACCAGCTCTACAGGAAATCTTGAAAGGGGTCCTCTAAGCAAAGAGAGACCCTACAAGTGGTAGATCAGAAAGGAAGAGACCATATACAGTAACAGTCACCTTACAGGCAATGCAATGGCACTAAATTCATATCTCTCAATAGTTACCCTGAATGTTAATGGGCTAAATGCCCCAATCAAAAGACACAGGGTATCAGAATGGATAACAAAACAAAACCCATCTATATGTTGCCTCCAAGAAACTCATTTTAAGCCTGAAGACACCTCCAGATTTAAAGTGAGGGGATGGATGGAAAAGAATTTACCATGCTAATGGACATCAGAAGAAAGCAGGAGTGGCAATCCTTATATCAGATCAATTAGATTTTAAGCCAAAGGCTATAATAAGAGATGAGGAAGGACACTATATCATACTCAGAGGGTCTTTCCAACAAGAAGATCTAACAATTTTAAATATCTATGCCCCCAACGTGGGAGCAGCCAACTATATAAACCAATTAATAACAAAATCAAAGAAACACATCAACAATAATACAATACTAGTAGGGGACTTTAACACTCCCCTCACAGAAATGGACAGATCATCCAAGCAAAAGATCAACAAGGAAATAAAGGCCTTAAACGACACACTGGACCAGATGGACATCACAGATATATTCAGAACATTTCATCCCAAAGCAACAGAATACACATTCTTCTCTAGTGCACATGGAACAGTCTCCAGAATAGATCACATCCTCGGTCCTAAATCAGGACTCCACCGGTATCAAAAGATTGGGATCATTCCCTGCATATTTTCAGACCACAATGCTCTGAAGCTAGAACTCAACCACAAGAGGAAGTTTGGAAAGAACCCAAATACATGGAGACTAAACAGCATCCTTCTAAAGAATGAATGGGTCAACCGGGAAATTAAAGAAGAATTGAAAAAAATCATGGAAACAAATGATAATGAAAATACAACGGTTCAAAATCTGTGGGACACAACAAAGGCAGTCCTGAGAGGAAAATATATAGCGGTGCAAGCCTTTCTCAAGAAACAATAAAGGTCTCAGGTACACAACCTAACCCTACACCTAAAGGAGCTGGAGAAAGAACAAGAAAGAAACCCTAAGCCCAGCAGGAGAAGAGAAATCATAAAGATCAGAGCAGAAATCAATGAAATAGAAACCAAAAAACAAGAGAGCAAATCAATGAAACTAGGAGCTGGTTCTTTGAAAGAATTAATAAAATTGATAACCCCCTGGCCAGACTTATCAAAAAGAAAAGAGAAAGGACCCAAATAAATAAAATCATGAATGAAAGAGGAGAGATCACAACTAACCCCAAAGAAATACAAACTATTATAAGAACATACTATGAGCAACTCTACGCCAACAAATTTGACAATCTGGAAGAAATGGATGCATTCCTAGAAACATATAAACTACCACAAGTGAACCAGGAAGAAATAGAAAGCCTGAACAGACCCATAACCAGTAAGGAGATTGAAACAGTCATTAAAAATCTCCTAACAAACAAAAGCCCAGGGCCGGGGTAATTCTAACAAACATTTAAAGAAGAACGAATTCCTATTCTCCTGAAACTGTTCCAAAAAATAGAAATGGAAGGAAAACTTCCAAACTCATTTTATGAGGCCAGCATCACCTTGATCCCAAAACCAGACAAGGATCCCATCAAAAAAGAGAGCTATAGACCAATATCCTTGATGAACACAGATGCAAAAATTCTCACCAAAATACTAGCCAATAGGATTCAACAGTACACTAAAAGGATTATTCACCACGACCAAGTGGGATTTATTCCAGGGCTGCAAGGTTGGTTCAACATCCGCAAATCAGTCAATGTGATACAACACATCAATAAAAGAAAGAACAAGAACCATATGATACTCTCAATAGATGCTGAAAAAGCATTTGGCAAAGTACAGCATCCCTTCCTGATCAAAACTCTTCAAAGTGTAGGGATAGAGGGCACATACCTCAATATCATCAAAGCCATCTATGAAAAACCCACCGCAAATATCATTCTCAATGGAGAAAAAACTGAAAGCTTTTCCGCTAAGGTCAGGAACACGGCAGGGATGTCCATTATCACCACTACTATTCAACATAGTACTAGAAGTCCTAGCCTCAGCAATCAGACAACAAATGGAAATTAAAGGCATCCAAATTGGCAAAGAAGAAGTCAAATTATCACTCTTCGCAGATGATATGATACTATATGTGGAAAACCCAAAAGACTCCATTCCAAAACTGCTAGAACTTGTACAGGAATTCAGTAAAGTGTCAGGATATAAAATCAATGCACAGAAATCAGTTGCATTTCTCTACACCAACAAGAAGACAGAAGAAAGGGAAATTAAGGAGTCAATCCCATTTACAATTGCACCCCAAACCATAAGATACCTAGGAATAAACCTAACCAAAGAGGCACAGAATCTATACTCAGAAAACTATAAAGTACTCATGAAAGAAATTGAGGAAGACACAAAGAAATGGAAAAATGTTCCATGCTCCTGGATTGGAAAGAATAAATATTATGAAAATGTCTATGCTACCTAAAGCAATCTACACATTTAATGCAATTCCTATCAAAGTACCATCCATCTTTTTCAAAGAAATGGAACAAATAATTCTAAAATTTATATGGAACCAGAAAAGACCTCGAATAGCCAAAGGGATATTGGAAAAGAAAGCCAAAGTTGGTGGCATCACAATTCCGGACTTCAAGCTCTATTACAAAGCTGTCATCATCAAGACAGCATGGTACTGGCACAAAAAAAGACACATAGATCAATGGAACAGAATAGAGAGCCCAGAAATAGACCCTCAACTCTATGGTCAACTAATCTTCGACAAAGCAGGAAAGAATGTCCAATGGAAAAAGGACAGCCACTTCAATAAATGGTGTTGGGAAAATTGGACAGCCACATGCAGAAAAATGAAATTGGACCATTTCCTTACACCACACACAAAAATAGACTCAAAATGGAAGAAGGACCTCAATGTGAGAAAGGAATCCTTCAAAATCCTTGAGGAGAACACAGGCAGCAACCTCTTCAACCTCAGCCACAGCAACATCTTCCTAGGAACATCGCCAAAGGCAAGGGAAGCAAGGGCAAAAATGAACTATTGGGATTTCATCAAGATCAAAAGCTTTTGCACAGCAAAGGAAACAGTTAACAAAATCAAAAGACAACTGACAGAATGGGAGAAGATATTTGCAAACGACATATCAGATAAAGGACTTGTGTCCAGAATCTATAAAGAACTTAGCAAACTCAACACCCAAAGAACAAATAATCCAATCAAGAAATGGGCAGAGGACATGAACAGACATTTCTGCAAAGAAGACATCCAGATGGCCAACAGACACATGAAAAAGTGCTCCATATCACTCGTCATCAGGGAAATACAAATCAAAACCACAATGAGATATCACCTCACACCAGTCAGAATGGCTAAAATCAACAAGTCAGGAAATGACAGATGCTGGCGAGGATGCGGAGAAAAGGGAACCCTCCTACACTGTTGGTGGGAATGCAAGCTGGTGCAACCACTCTGGAAAACAGCATGGAGGTTCCTCAAAATGTTGAAAATAGAACTGCCCTATGACCCAGCAATTGCACTACTGGGTATTTACCCTAAAGATACAAACGTAGTGATCCAAAGGGGCACGTGCACCCGAATGTTTATAGCAGCAATGTCCACAATAGCCAAACTATGGAAAGAACCTAGATGTCCATCAACAGATGAATGGATCAAGAAGATGTGGTATATATACACAATGGAACACTATGCAGCCATCAAAAGAAATGAAATCTTGCCATTTGCGACAACATGGATGGAACTAGAGGTATCACGCTTAGCGAAATAAGTCAAGCGGAGAAAGACAACTATCATATGATCTCCCTGATATGAGGAAGTGGTGATGCAACATGGGGGCTTAAGTGGGTAGGAGAAGAATAAATGAAACAAGATGGGATTGGGAGAGAGACAAACCATAAGTGACTCTTGATCTCACAAAACAAACTGAGGGTTGCTGGGGGGGGTGGGAGAAGGGGGTTACGGTTATGGACATTGGGGTGTGTGTGTGCTTTGGTGAGTGCTGTGGGGTGTGTGGACCTGCGATTCACGGACCTGTACCCCTGGGGATAAAAATATATGTTTATAAAAAATAAAAAAATTTTTTTAAAATGCTAAGAAAAAAATAGAATACATATGCTTGTATAGAGTGTATAATAAAGCTTTTACTAATTCAAAAAAAAATAGATACCTATCGATGTGCAAGGAGTGACCAAGCCCAAGAAACTTGCAAAAGTAAATTGTTCAGAAAATGAAGGTAAGCCCAGGAAGTACCAGGCTATTGATTTTAAATAGAAATAAAGGTCATGTGGGCTAAATTTCTGGCATCAAGATGAGCAAGGAAAATCTTATTTAAGACTTCAATAGAAAGGCAAGTCAAAATAAGAAAGTTACCAGGGGAATATGGGTACTAAGTAGATGAACCAACAAGTCACATGTTTAACAGCTGGATTATACTGTTTCAACTTATCTTCCTCTACTTTAGTGACAATATTGACAATAGAGCACAAAGTCAATGGCCAAGGCTCCTTCTCCATTGACAAGCTGTGTTTGTGTTACAAGTCTGCCTTTTTGTGGAAAACCTGTACCTTAAATTTGGTCACTGTCAAATCTTGCAATCCTATGTTCATTGTATCACTTTAAGGTAATTTTTCATCATATTTTATGTGGGCCCTTAAAGATATGCTTTGATTTGACATCTATGTGGCATCTTCCAACCTTGGCTCATAAATAACATTCTTTGTTGTCAAACAAAACAAAACAAAAATAAAAACAAAACCACAACACTCATTCCAAGACCCTCCACAAATAACCTGCTTTACTTTGCACATTTTTGTGAGAAGCATGGTAATCTCAATCACAAAGCTTGAGAAGATATTTGAAGATAGTCTGTTCTAAGCTCCCTTTCTTTCTCAAATATGAACATCTAAATTATTCTGTTTACCATATTTTTCAGAGCTCATTATCATGAAAGCATCACATTAAGCTTTATGGGCCAATCAAAAGAAGCACAAAAATTGTATTCCTACTCATGAGGAATCTTGAATTCAGTTGGGAAAACATATTCACAACTTGCTCATTGTTACCTCATGCCTGCAGTTGTCACTACAGGAGGAAAAAATAGTGAAATAAGACTATAGAGATCAACATGGGGTGGAATAAGGCAAAGGGATGTCCTGTAGAAAGGGAAGTGAATTGAATCTTGTAAGATATTTTGAATGGGTAAAGGAGGTGGGAAGAATTTTCTAGAACAGAGGCACAGCAGGAAGAAAGGCTGAGGATAGGAATGAACACAGTGAGTGAGGGAGAGGGAGAAGATATAATGAAACTGGCGATGTTGGAGCCAAGACACTAGCCTATCAATGAGAGAGAAGAGAAATAACATGTCAGGTCTGTATGCTCCTGATCTGTTGAGACCTCAAGAAAATTTAGGGAGGTCAGTATAAATATCCCCATTTTACTGAGGAGACTAAAGCTCACACACAAACTGCCCCATAGCTAGGAGTTTCGGGAACAAAACACTAGGAAAGAAATACTCTCATTTCTCAATAACAGTTAAGTAGGCTGCTTTGTCCTGCGAGGCAAAGGGACCCTGATGTGACATTAAGCACTGGTCACATACTGGAAAGCAACTGGCTGTTCTCAAAAAAGAACAGCCCATGAGTTTTGGTTTTGTGATTTACTTTTCTGATGGTCATATCTAAAGAACAGGACATTTCCCATAAAGATACTGAGTGTGTGGTCACACTGAGCCTGCTTTGCTGTTCGGATGGCATCAGAAGGGAAGAGTTAATGGGCACAAGTGACACAAGTCCTCTGCAGTCATCAATGTGGCTGAGTAAAGACATTCTACTCACGTTGAGAGGTAAGCTGAGCTACATCATGGTACCGCTACCTTGCCATCCATTTTGTTTGGCCAGGCAGTCTGCAAGTACCTTAAATTAACATCAGCCCCTCATGTATGTGTGTGCCCTAAATAGCAGCTTGCGGAGTTCCCAGCGAACATAAGTCCCCAATATGACTACCCCATGGCTCTTGTGACCTACAGTCTCCCCTGCCTCCTACTGCCTTCCCTTTGCCCACCCTTTAGATATGACTCCTGTGGAGTTTACCAGAAGCCCATTCTTTGGGTTGGAATTGACCAGTCAGGCTCTAGCTAGGGAACCCCAAACACTCCATTCTCAAACCCCGAGAGAGGCATTGTGCCTCAGGTCCTACCCTGCTCTCTCTGCCTACAATCCACCTTGACCTCCCCGTGTGGCACCTCCTGATGTGCCATTTACTTCCTCCTGAATGTGGGAGCAATAAACTCATTTTCAATTTCTCTTGTGGTTTGTTGTTGAATTGTGACTCAGCAACTGGTCCCCTGAGCTCCATAAGACAAATGTTAATTTAAATTTAATAAAACCATAACAACTCATTTTTTACAACCACCGGCCCCTTTGAACAAGCCCTGCACTAAGAGAATTCTTTGGAAAAAATTATGGAAGAAAAACAAAGAATTAAAATCCCATACATGTTTCCCAGAGGGCTCTCTGTCCCAAGAAATCCCTTCCATCTCACAGAATTCCCAGTTCTGCTTGGGACTCAACCCTGGGTGTAGAAGGGACCCAGTCTCTTGGCCCCATGTAGTCCTTTCCCTACATCATTGATCTAAAAATGCCTGTCCCCAACCCCCACTATTCTGACAGACTTCTGTGAAGACAGTGCAAATGGACTTTGACAGACTTACAGATTCGAGCTATACAAATCCTAAAAAGCCCATTTTTGTTGGACTCACTCAGGCCCGAGCAGGGAGACAGGAAGATGCCAACATCGAGTCTTAATGACAAGTGTAATTAAAAGCAAGTGTGCCAGACTCTTACTTAGGTCATGGAAACAGAAAATTCCATGGTTAGAGACGTGGCATGTCTGTCATTCCAGTATTGTTTTAATGCCACTTTTATTCTCTGAACAGAAAAGTTTGTGATTTTTATTTTTGAGATTATACCAAATTGTTCCACTGATCTTAAAATCAATTTCAAGAGACATGAGATATTGTATTTTATTCCTAAAGCAGGTGGTATAAAATGCAAAAATTGTCATACACAAGAGTTTCCTAAAAACTTCGAGTGTCTGTTCTAGTCGAATGTGTTTTTGTAAGAAGAATCGTTGATTTTCTTTTCATGATTAAAAAGCCTATTTTAGCATCTAATCATATCTGGTGCTTGCAAGCCATTTTACAAAGGGAACTCCTTGTATCTGGGGGTGACAACAACTACAAAATCTCTTGTAGTCTCATCCCGTGATAAGAGTGATCCCTTAAAGTACCACCCAACATTTTTCATGTGGAGAGGTATTCATATAATTATAGCCTAAGAAAGAAATTTATCAACAGACTCACACATGTTTGAGATAAATAAATCTATTTTATGATGAGATGCTAGTCATCCTCTTCTTTGAGAGCCCTGGCAGGCAGTGGGGAGGCATTGTTCTCGGCTCCTCCCCGCACCTTGCCGTAACACCATTATGACTGCAGGCCCTCAACTGTCGCCTGCACCCTCCCTTGCACTGCAGCTCTACCACTGGGCTTCTCTCCTGCAGGCATGGGCGAAATCTGCACCAGAGTTAATGCTCAGCCATTCCCAAGAGTTTCCTTGGATTCTCTCCAGTGTTGAGTGTTAACATTTTCTTAAAATATGCTATCTGTCAAGCAAAATATGAGTATTTCATTTTTATTTTAATCTTGCATTTTTAAACACAAACCATGTTAATTTCATCATGTGCTTATTGGCATTTTCAGTTTCTCTTCTGAGAATTGATTGTCTCTTTCCCCCTTTTTCCTTGAACAGTTTTTTACTAATTTATATGTGATCTTTAACATTCAACATTTTCTGATAGATTCGTTGTTTCCTTTTAAAATGTTTTGGATGCACACAATTTTTATGAAATCTATCATTTCTCTTTTAATATTTTTCATTGCATTTATAATCAGGAAGTCTTCCTTCCTCCAGACTAAGATTAATAAACTGCATTCACCTGTATTGTATTTTGCTTTTTAAATGTTAAATATTTCACTTACATTCATTTGCCATTTTTATTTTGGTGTATTAGATCTATATTATTATTGTTTTTTCAAATAACTAATATCCTGGACACCATTTGTTGGATATTTCATCTTTTACCATATAGCTGCAGTGATTTTTTTTCATCAAATATTATTGAATATTTTCACTGAATGTTTTATTCATTGAATGATAAGTAAAATTTATTTTAGGCTCTTTATTCCATTCCACTAAGCTGTATTTACACAGGTTTTTTTAAAAATATTTTATTTATTTATTTGACAGACTGAGATCACAAGGAGGCAGAGAGAGAGGAAGTGAAACGGGCTCCCTGCCTAGCAAAGAGCCCGACACGGGGCTCGATCCCAGGACCCTGGGATCATGACCTGAGCTGAAGGCAGAGACTTTAACCCACTGAGCCACCCAGGTACCCACACAGTTTTAATTATTGTAGTTTTGTTATACGCTAATAATATATAATATATATATTTAAAATAAGCATTTTCCATTTTTTTATCATGCAACTTTTGCTAATGGTTATTATAATCCATGCGGAATTTATAGTTTTCTTCCTTTGTGTTGTTCTGACCAGAGAATTATATTTTGCTATTTATTTATTTACATATTTCTGTTGCCAATATAAGGGAAATATGAGTGATTATATAATTCTAGAGCCACATCTTTTCTCCTTTAGGCCCTGCAGATGTTAATCCACATTTTTTTTCCTCAAATTCAGGATTAAAAGAATAGAAATGGAGGCCAACTGGAGTCTGACTGAATTTTCCATGGTTCTCCTTTCTACCTATGGACAGAGTGAGAACCCAGCAGCATCTCTGAAGCCCAGACTACAACTGTTGGTTCCACAGGCAGCTTCACAGAGGTCCTGTCCCAACCAAAGTGTTTGCACTAGCTGGTCTAAGCTGCCTCAACAGTTACCTACAGTGAGGAAGCCAGGACTCCCCCTACCCTCCATAACCCCACATTGCTACCCCTAAGGTCACCAGTAAAGGAGGAAACCTGGTATTTAGTCAGGGAAGGTTAACATGTGCTGCAGTAACAAACAACCCCAAAACCCAGAGTCTTCATACTATACAAATTCATTTCGTGCTCCTCCACATCTCCTGTTTACAACAGAGGACGACTGTCCTTCTCATGAAGTAGATTTAGGCCGCCTCCAACTTGCTTTAGTTTCCTCTCAACACAAGCCTTCTCTGTGGTGGCTCCATGATGGGTGACTGTCCTCACACTGGCAACTAGATACACTCACATCACTTCTGCTTATGGCCGTAAGACTCTCCATGCAGGAGGAGGTGTGGAAGTATAATGTTCATGGGTACCTGCAAGGAGAGCATAATGAGATGGAGGGTGAACAAGGTAAACCTTTAACTACAGCTCTGTTTCTGCTGGCCATGCTGAATTTTCCAGCCAACAATGAACTGGAAAGTGGCTCAGGTAGAGCTACCTGCTCTTACTAGATTCCTATAGATCTCTGTCAATTTGCCTCGAAGGTGACAGTAGATGATTCTATGAGGCAAGATGGAGATTATAAGATTCCTCATTCACAGAATGTCTCCTGGGAAAACTAACCTGGCCTCAACAATCTTACAGTTTTCAGTAAAATCTTTCTAATTGTATACACTCATATGCACATGTTTTATCCAAGGAAGTGGCAGGAGATGATTTGGGGATATATATATATATATATATATGGCTTCTAGAACTTACTCTTTCTTATCAAGTCTCCCTATTTGTCAAGGGTTCTTTCTTCCTGATGATATTGTTTTCATATTTACCTGATGTAGCCACTGCCACTAAAAGAATAGAAATGGAGACCAACTGGAGTCTCAGTTTCACAAATTCTTAATTTCACTTCTGTGATTATCTTGATTGAGCACAGCTATCCCCTGGCTGAAGGCTGCCCTGAGTCAAGTGTACTATGGCCTGTGTAGGGTCTGTGCTGTGGTGGTGTAGGTAATAGGGAATGGGAGGCCTTCTCCCAAATCTATGTGGCCCTTAGCCACTCTGGCCCTGAGATGCACATTTTATGCTTGGACCATGTAGTTGGTCCACATTGATCCTTATCTCCTTGTATTCACACTCTTGTATAATCTTCTCCTTTCAAGTATGTCAAGGACTCAAACACTTGCTTCCAGTGAATGGAATACATCAGAAGCAATCAAAAGCCACTTACAAGATTAGGTTACCAAAAAAAAAAAAAAATGACGTCCATCATAAATGTTCTCTCGCTCAGTCACTAAGGGAAGTCAGCTGCCATGCTGTGAACTTTCTTATGGAAAGCCGCATGTGGCAAGGAACTGAGGGAGGCCTCTAGCTAATAACCAGCATGAAACTCAAGCCCGTGAGGAGCTGAATCCTGTGAACTATTATATGAGCAAGTTTGGAAGTGAAGCCTTCCCCAGTCAAACCCTCAGAAAAGACCACGACTCAGGCTGACACACTGAGACTGCAGTTTCATGAGAGACATTGAATCAGGGGCACATGAAAACCAGATTCCTGAGCATATAATATAACAATGCTACTTGTTTTAAGCCACCAAGTTTCAGAATAATTTGTTACACTGCAGAACATAACTAAAAAAGATCCACAGTCACATGAGGCATTTCACAAATAGATCTCCTTCCATTTCAACTTCCCAACTCTTTCTTAAAGGTCCAAACAACACCTCAGGCCAGTGAATTCAGTCACTCTCTTCCATTTTGCTGCTTTCATTCTTTCTGTCAGGCTGGTACCTCTACAGTACACAAATAAGAAAGCATACATCTTCTGAGATATTATTAATTAACTAATTAATTTTTTAAATTTTTTTATTTTTTATAAACATATACTTTTATCCCAGAGGGACAGGTCCATGAATCACAGGTCCACACACCCCACAGCACTCACCAAAGCACACACACACCCCAATGTCCATAACCCCAACCCCCTTCTCCCCACCCCCCTCCCCCCAGCAACACTCAGTTTGTTTTGTAAGATTAAGAGTCACTTATGGTTTGTCTCCCTCCCAATCCCATCTTGTTTCATTGATTCTTCTCCTACCCACTTAAGCCCCCATGTTGCATCACCACTTCCTCATATCAGGGAGATCATATGATAGTTGTCTTTCTCCCCTTGACCTCTAGTTCCATCCATGTTGTCGCAAATGGCAAGATTTCATTTCTTTTGATGGCTGCATAGTGTTCCATTGTGTATATATACCACATCTTCTTGATCCATTCATCTGTTGATGGACATCTAGGTTCTTTCCATAGTTTGGCTATTGTGGACATTGCTGCTATAAACATTCGGGTGCACGTGCCCCTTTGGATCACTACGTTTGTATCTTTAGGGTAAATACCCAGTAGTGCAATTGCTGGGTCATAGGGCAGTTCTATTTTCAACATTTTGAGGAACCTCCATGCTGTTTTCCAGAGTGGTTGCACCAGCTTGCATTCCCACCAACAGTGTAGGAGGGTTCCCTTTTCTCCGCATCCTCGCCAGCATCTGTCATTTCCTGACTTGTTGATTTTAGCCATTCTGACTGGTGTGAGGTGATATCTCATTGTGGTTTTGATTTGTATTTCCCTGATGACGTGTGATATGGAGCACTTTTTCATGTGTCTGTTGGCCATCTGGATGTCTTCTTTGCAGAAATGTCTGTTCATGTCCTCTGCCCATTTCTTGATTGGATTATTTGTTCTTTGGGTGTTGAGTTTGCTAAGTTCTTTATAGATTCTGGACACTAGTCCTTTATCTGATATGTCGTTTGCAAATATCTTCTCCCATTCTGTCAGTTGTCTTTTGATTTTGTTAACTGTTTCCTTTGCTGTGCAAAAGCTTTTGATCTTGATGAAATCCCAATAGTTCATTTTTGCCCTTGCTTCCCTTGCCTTTGGCGATGTTCCTAGGAAGATGTTGCTGTGGCTGAGGTTGAAGAGGTTGCTGCCTGTGTTCTCCTCAAGGATTTTGAAGGATTCCTTTCTCACATTGAGGTCCTTCTTCCATTTTGAGTCTATTTTTGTGTGTGGTGTAAGGAAATGGTCCAATTTCATTTTTCTGCATGTGGCTGTCCAATTTTCCCAACACCATTTATTGAAGTGGCTGTCCTTTTTCCATTGGACATTCTTTCCTGCTTTGTCGAAGATTAGTTGACCATAGAGTTGAGGGTCTATTTCTGGGCTCTCTATTCTGTTCCATTGATCTATGTGTCTGTTTTTGTGCCAGTACCATGCTGTCTTGATGATGACAGCTTTGTAATAGAGCTTGAAGTCCGGAATTGTGATGCCACCAACTTTGGCTTTCTTTTCCAATATCCCTTTGGCTATTCGAGGTCTTTTCTGGTTCCATATAAATTTTAGAATTATTTGTTCCATTTCTTTGAAAAAGATGGATGGTACTTTGATAGGAATTGCATTAAATGTGTAGATTGCTTTAGGTAGCATAGACATTTTCATAATATTTATTCTTCCAATCCAGGAGCATGGAACATTTTTCCATTTCTTTGTGTCTTCCTCAATTTCTTTCATGAGTACTTTATAGTTTTCTGAGTATAGATTCTGTGCCTCTTTGGTTAGGTTTATTCCTAGGTATCTTATGGTTTGGGGTGCAATTGTAAATGGGATTGACTCCTTAATTTCCCTTTCTTCTGTCTTCTTGTTGGTGTAGAGAAATGCAACTGATTTCTGTGCATTGATTTTATATCCTGACACTTTACTGAATTCCTGTACAAGTTCTAGCAGTTTTGGAATGGAGTCTTTTGGGTTTTCCACATATAGTATCATATCATCTGCGAAGAGTGATAATTTGACTTCTTCTTTGCCAATTTGGATGCCTTTAATTTCCATTTGTTGTCTGATTGCTGAGGCTAGGACTTCTAGTACTATGTTGAATAGTAGTGGTGATAATGGACATCCCTGCCGTGTTCCTGACCTTAGCGGAAAAGCTTTCAGTTTTTCTCCATTGAGAATGATATTTGCGGTGGGTTTTTCATAGATGGCTTTGATGATATTGAGGTATGTGCCCTCTATCCCTACACTTTGAAGAGTTTTGATCAGGAAGGGATGCTGTACTTTGCCAAATGCTTTTTCAGCATCTATTGAGAGTATCATATGGTTCTTGTTCTTTCTTTTATTGATGTGTTGTATCACATTGACTGATTTGCGGATGTTGAACCAACCTTGCAGCCCTGGAATAAATCCCACTTGGTCGTGGTGAATAATCCTTTTAGTGTACTGTTGAATCCTATTGGCTAGTATTTTGGTGAGAATTTTTGCATCTGTGTTCATCAAGGATATTGGTCTATAGCTCTCTTTTTTGATGGGATCCTTGTCTGGTTTTGGGATCAAGGTGATGCTGGCCTCATAAAATGAGTTTGGAAGTTTTCCTTCCATTTCTATTTTTTGGAACAGTTTCAGGAGAATAGGAATTCGTTCTTCTTTAAATGTTTGTTAGAATTACCCCGGCCCTGGGCTTTTGTTTGTTAGGAGATTTTTAATGACTGTTTCAATCTCCTTACTGGTTATGGGTCTGTTCAGGCTTTCTATTTCTTCCTGGTTCACTTGTGGTAGTTTATATGTTTCTAGGAATGCATCCATTTCTTCCAGATTGTCAAATTTGTTGGTGTAGAGTTGCTGATAGTATGTTCTTATAATAGTTTGTATTTCTTTGGGGTTAGTTGTGATCTCTCCTCTTTCATTCATGATTTTATTTATTTGGGTCCTTTCTCTTTTCTTTTTGATAAGTCGGGCCAGGGGTTTATCAATTTTATTAATTCTTTCAAAGAACCAGCTCCTACTTTCGTTGATTTGTTCTATTGTTTTTTTGGTTTCTATTTCATTGATTTCTGCTCTGATCTTTATGATTTCTCTTCTCCTGCTGGGCTTAGGGTTTCTTTCTTGTTCTTTCTCCAGCTCCTTTAGGTGTAGGGTTAGGTTGTGTACCTGAGACCTTTATTGTTTCTTGAGAAAGGCTTGTACCGCTATATATTTTCCTCTCAGGACTGCCTTTGTTGTGTCCCACAGATTTTGAACCGTTGTATTTTCATTATCATTTGTTTCCATGATTTTTTTCAATTCTTCTTTAATATCCCGGTTGACCCATTCATTCTTTAGAAGGATGCTGTTTAGTCTCCATGTATTTGGGTTCTTTCCAAACTTCCTCTTGTGGTTGAGTTCTAGCTTCAGAGCATTGTGGTCTGAAAATATGCAGGGATTGATCCCAATCTTTTGATACCGGTGGAGTCCTGATTTAGGACCGAGGATGTGATCTATTCTGGAGACTGTTCCATGTGCACTAGAGAAGAATGTGTATTCTGTTGCTTTGGGATGAAATGTTCTGAATATATCTGTGATGTCCATCTGGTCCAGTGTGTCGTTTAAGGCCTTTATTTCCTTGTTGATCTTTTGCTTGGATGATCTGTCCATTTCTGTGAGGGGAGTGTTAAAGTCCCCTACTAGTATTGTATTATTGTTGATGTGTTTCTTTGATTTTGTTATTAATTGGTTTATATAGTTGGCTGCTCCCACGTTGGGGGCATAGATATTTAAAATTGTTAGATCTTCTTGTTGGAAAGACCCTCTGAGTATGATATAGTGTCCTTCCTCATCTCTTATTATAGCCTTTGGCTTAAAATCTAATTGATCTGATATAAGGATTGCCACTCCTGCTTTCTTCTGATGTCCATTAGCATGGTAAATTCTTTTCCATCCCCTCACTTTAAATCTGGAGGTGTCTTCAGGCTTAAAATGAGTTTCTTGGAGGCAACATATAGATGGGTTTTGTTTTGTTATCCATTCTGATACCCTGTGTCTTTTGATTGGGGCATTTAGCCCATTAACATTCAGGGTAACTATTGAGAGATATGAATTTAGTGCCATTGCATTGCCTGTAAGGTGACTGTTACTGTATATGGTCTCTTCCTTTCTGATCTACCACTTGTAGGGTCTCTCTTTGCTTAGAGGACCCCTTTCAAGATTTCCTGTAGAGCTGGTTTGGTGTTTGCAAATTCTTTCAGTTTTTGTTTGTCCTGGAAGCTTTTAATCTCTCCTTCTATTTTCAGTGATAGCCTAGCTGGATATAGTATTCTTGGCTGCATGTTTTTCTCGTTTAGTGCTCTGAAAATATCATGCCAGCTCTTTCTGGCCTGCCAGGTCTCTGTGGATAAGTCAGCTGCCAATCTAATATTTTTACCATTGTATGTTACAGACTTCTTTCCCGGGCTGCTTTCAGGATTTTCTCTTTGTCACTGAGACTTGCAAATTTTACTATTAGGTGACGGGGTGTGGGCCTATTCTTATTGATTTTGAGGGGCGTTCTCTGAACCTCCTGAATTTTGAAGCTCATTCCCTTTGCCATATTGGGGAAATTCTCCCCAATAATTCTCTCCAGTATACCTTCTGCTCCCCTCTCTCTTTCTTCTTCTTCTGGAATCCCAATTATTCTAATGTTGTTTTGTCTTATGGTGTCACTTATCTCTCGAATTCTCCCCTCGTGTTCCAGTAACTGTTTGTCCCTCTTTTGCTCAGCTTCTTTATTCTCTGTCATTTGGTCTTCTATATCACTAATTCTTTCTTCTGCCTCATTTATCCTAGCAGTGAGAGCCTCCATTTTTGATTGCACCTCATTAATAACTTTTTTTATTTCAACTTGGTTAGATTTTAGTTCTTTAATTTCTCCAGAAAGGGCTTTTATATCTCCCGAGAGGGTTTCTCTAATATCTTCCATGCCTTTTTCGAGCCTGGCTAGAACCTTGAGAATTGTCATTCTGAACTCTAGATCTGACATATTACCAATGTCTGTATTGATTAGGTCCCTAGCCTTCGGTACTGCCTCTTGTTCTTTTTTTTTGTGGTGAATTTTTCTGCCTTGTCACTTTGTCCAGATAAGAGTATATGAAGGAGCAAGTAAAATACTAAAAGGGTGGCAACACCCCAGGAAAATATGCTTTAACTGAATCAGAAGAGATCCCAAATCGTGAGGGGGGAGAAAGGGGATAAAAAGAGGCTCAAAAAGAAAGAAAGGAAATTTTTAAAAAAGAAGAAGAAAGAAAAGAATAGAATAAAAAAAAGAAAGCGAGTAAAGAAAAGTACAAAAAAGAAAATATATATATATTAGATAAACTAGTTAAAAACCTTAAAAAATAAAAGGGTAAAAGTTAAAAAAATTTTAGCAGAAGAAGAGAAAAAAATGAAAAAGAAAAAAATTAAATTAACTGCAAGACTAAAATCACAGGGAGAAAGCCATGAGTTCCGTGCTTTGCTTTCTCCTCCTCTGGAATTCTGCTGCTCTCCTTGGTATTGAAACCGCACTCCTTGGTAGGTGAACTTGGTCTTGGCTGGATTTCTTGTTGATCTTCTGGGGGAGGGGCCTGGTGTAGTGATTCTCAAGTATCTTTGCCGCAGGCTGAATTGCACCACCCTTACCAGGCGCCAGGCTGAGTAATCCGCTCGGGTTTGCTTTCAGGAGCTTTTGTTCCCTGAGCGCTTTCCGTAGAGTTCCGAAGGACGGGAATACAAATGGCGGCCTCGTGATCTCTGGCCCAGAGGAGCCGAGAGCCCGGGACCCCACTCCTCATTGTGTTCTCAGAGAACAGCGTCCAGTAACTCCCGTCTGCCTGATCTCCAGCCGTGCTCCGAGCTCACCGAGCCTGTGGCTGGTTCAAGGTAACTCCGAGCTGTGATCTTACTGTTGGCTCTGTCTCTGTAGCTGGCTTTCCCGTTCCAATTCCCACAAGCTCTGTGACACTCAGACACCTCCGATTCTTCTATGACCCTGCGGGACCTGAGGCCACGCTGACCCCGCATGGGCTTCACCCCAGTTTAGCCTCTGGAGCGATGTCCCTCAGCGGAACAGACTTTTAAAAGTCCTGATTTTGTTCTCCGTTGCTCCAATGCTTGCCGGGAGCCGGCCCCTCCCCCCGGGGTCTATCTTCCCGTCGCTTTGGATTCACTTCTCCGCCAGTCCTACCTTTCAGAAAGTGGTTGTTTTTCTGTTTCCAGAATTGTTGTTCTTCTCTTCGATCTGCCGATGGATTTGCAGGTGTTTCCAATCTTTAGATAAGCTATCTAGCTGATCTCCTGCTAGCTGAAGTAGTCTCAGCCTGCTACTTCTCTGCCATCTTGACTCCTCCCCCCCAATTAACTAATTAATTTAAAAATAGACTTGTGTTTCAACAAATGGAGTTGGGAAAACTGGACATACACATGCAAAGGAATAAGTTTGAATCTTACCTGACATCATGTAGAAAAAAGACCTCAAAATTGATTAAATAACCAAATATCAGAGCTGAAACTATAAAACTCTCAAGAAAAAATATTGGAAAAAAACTTTTTGACTTTGAATTTGGCAATCTTGTATATGGCACCAAAAAATAGGCAACAAAAGAAAAGAGAAGAGAAATTCATAAATTATATTTCTGATAAGGGGTTAATATCCAGGATATATGAAGAGCTCCTACAATTCAACAACAGCAATTTTAACTTAATTTTAAAAGGGACAAAGGGCTTGAATAGACACTTCTGCAAAGAAGACATACACACAGCCAATAAGCATGTGAAAAGATGCTTAACTTCACTAATCATAAGGTAAATGCCAATCAAAATCACAAAGAGATACCACCTTGCACTCATCGGGGTGGCTGTCATCCAAAAAACTCCCCCCAGAAAATAACAAGTTTGATGAGGATGTTGAGAAAAGAAAACACACTGTTGGTTAGAATGTAGAATGGTGAAGCCGCGATGGAAACCAGTATGGAGGTTCCTCAAAACATTAAAAATAGAATTACCATGTGATCCAGCAATTCCCCCCCTGGGTATATATACATGCAATAGAACTGAAAGCAGGGTCTCAAAGAGATATTTGTACCCCCATGTTTATACCAGTCTCATTCACAATACCCAAAAGATAGAAGTGACCTAAGTGTCCTCCATCGAATGAATGGATAAATCAAATGTAATATATATGTACAATGGAGTATTGTTCAGCTTTAAAAAGGAAGGAAATTCTGACACACGCAACAGAATAGATGAAGGTGAGGACGTTATGTTAAGTGAAATAAGCCAGTCACCAAAAGACAAATACTGCATGGTTGCACTTACATGAAGTACCTAGAGTAGTCAAATTCATAGACACAGAAAGTAGAATGATGGTTGCCAGGAGCTAAGAAAGGGAGAAATGGGGAGATGTTGTTTAATGGGTACAGAGCTTCAGTTTTGCAAGATGAAAAGAATTCTTGATATTAACTAAACAACGATGTGAACTACCTACAACTACTGAACTACATCCTTAAGAATGGTTGAATGGTACATTTTGTGTTATGTGTATTTTATCACAATTTTTAAAAAATTTTAGTTGGATATCTGGAGGACAAATGGGGGTGGAGAGGATGGGAGGAGCAGAGGAGAACTGCCTGATCCCAATCACCGGAAACCTCCATTCCTACCAGGGCCCCAGCCATTCCCTAAGTCCCGTGCAGCTGCAGTGCTACATTTCCTGGATACTTCGGAGGGAGAATGGGGCAGACTGAGTCTGTAGCTGTCAGCTAACCATCATTTTAAGATCTCCCTTTTAAAATATGCATACGGCATTTAACAAAAATACTCATGTCCGATATCATGCTGGGCCACATGATGGTAGTGTGGAAGGAGTGGAAAAGAATGCATATTTCTTTTAAGGCTTATGGTATGCCAGGGCATTTGGATGCTATTCCTTTTCACCTTGGCTCTTCTGATTCCAAACTTGGAGGTCCACATCCTCCTCTTCCTAACTCCTCCCTGCTCATTTTAAGAAAGAAACTGTGATTTAGAGCAATAGCACAGGGAAGGAATATAATTTTAACCACTGTCCTTAGAGAGGACAGGCTTAGTGTAAACCATTTTTTTCCCTTTAAGAGCTGTGAGTGTGTGTGTGTGTGTGTGTGTGTGTGTGTACACCTTTGAACTGCTTCTTATTTGCCCATTGGTGAAGGAGGGATTCCCACCTTGGGGTTGAAGGATGGTTGAACACATGATACCAACACTGGATTGAGATGATGAGACAGGGAGCAGTTTATTATTTACATATACTCACAATCCAGAGAGGGGAACACCATGCTGGAGGGTCCAGGCGCCACGCTGGACCACGTGGAGTTTGTGCTCAGGAACAGACTGAACTGTGAGAGGCAGTCTTTGTAGTATTAAGAGGATGAGGTGCCTATGGGAACGTGTGATTGGCTCATTTCCATAATTCCATCTCCCAGAGAACTGAAACTCCTAAGGAATAAGAAGGAACTGTGCCTGGTCCTTTGATGAGGAAAGTTATTTAGGAAAGGTTCTTATCCAAAGGAGCAAAATTAGGAGGGGAATTTGTGATCAGATAACTTAAGGCCCTCCAAATTTTACAAGGTATCAAGACAGTATATTACACCAAGCCTTAATTTGAGGGCTTCAACCACTGTGTGCGCGTGTGTGCCCATGTGTTAGAGTGAAGTTGGGATGGAGATCTTTGGGGAAATGGAGGACACTGGAGAGAAGAAGAAGCTGACACGTGTCTCCTTCCTTCTCATACTCAGACCAAAGCTCCTCAAAGTGTGGTCCACAGACCAGCACTGGTCCATAAACCATTTGTCACCCATCCACAAAAATGGTTGAGACAGGTACAAAAATCCAAAGTAAGCATTTAGATACTTTGATGGCAGAGCACCTGGGTGGCTCAGTGGGTTAAAGCCTCTCCTTCGGCTAGGGTCATGATCTCAGGGTCCTGGGATCGAGCCCTTACATCGGGCTCTCTGCTCAGCAGGGAGTCTGCTTCCCTTCCTCTCTCTGCCTACTTGTGATCTTTGTCTGTCAAAAAAATAAATAAATAAAATCTTTAGATACTTTGATGGCCATGTGACCCAGGTCTAGTTGCAGGGTTCTTGTCTCATCGAGTTGAAGAATGAATCTCCCAGACAAAAGGGTGAAGTGAAGTGAAAGTTTATTAAGATGAGAACAGAGAGTAAAGAAAATGTGCTCTCTAAAGTGAAAGCAGTCCCAAATGGGTTACCACTGGGGACTTTTATGGTCCCTCTTTTATAGGAAACTGACCAGGGAACTTGATAAATTTATCAAAATCATGGTGGATTTGTGAATATCATTCTATATTAGAACAAACATGGTGGACTTATAACATGAGAAGGAACAAGGTGTTCTTATAAATATCATGTCTGTTTTTCCACATCTGGGATTTCTGAGAGCCTGGTTATATAGACCTCTGCCTGACCCTGGTCACGTTGCCTCCTATCTACCTCTCCCTACCTACTCAACAGTGCATAGTTCTAGGTACAAAGCATGTGTACCTCAGTGGACATGGTTTCACACCAAGGAATGTTCAAGCATTTTGGCAACCAAGTTAGAAAATGGGGAATGTTGGTCAAGAGGAGTCTTATTTCATTAATGGTTAATTCTGCTCCTGTGCTCCTATCCCCATTCCAATTAAGTATAAAATACACATTTCAAGATTTGATGCCAAACCATAAAGGCTAGAGACAAGCCTTGCCACCCAGCAGTAAATACTAAGGGAAAGATTTAATGCAACCGGCAGCATATGGCAGGGCTGATGATTTCTCATAAACTACATGGACTAATTTAAAAAGAAAAAAAAAGAAAGAAAAAAAAAGGCAGAGAAGCCTTCAAGGAAGTAATAACCCAGAGGTAAAAAATATTGATTAGGGAAAAATATTATCTTAATCAAAATATGTCTTTTAGCTAGAAGTTGTTTGGGCTCCAGAAAGAGAAAACAAAGTATGTTTCTAAGATGTACATTTTTCCTTGTGGTTTTGTTGAATAATGAGTAAGGCCATCAGTCTTTTTGAAGTATTTGCTGTGTAAATCAAAATAAAGGCTTTAATAAGTCTACAGAAAACCTTATTTACTAGTTGGATAAAAAGGAAGCAATATTAATTATTTTAAAAATATTTCAATATGTACCTATGGCTTTTGGTATTTCTTGATGATATATATACAGATAAATTTTATATGGCTTGCCATATACTATATTTTCTTTTAATGAGAGTTTTTTACTTCTGATCTTTTTCATCTGTCTTCAGAGGCAAATGATTCAAAATAACTTGTTTCTGTCAGCATTTGTCAACTGTTCAGGCAACTTCTTTTTAATCTCCTTCCCAGTTTAAGCTTGATCTTTTAAACATTATGATCAGACAATATTTGAATATGTCACATGTACTTTTATTTTTAGGGATTTTATGAATTCAAGCCGGATCTGAATCTAAGTAGGTAAGAGCTACTTCAAATCCTAACACCTCTCCAGTTTTTCCTTAATCTTATAATATATGGTTGTCCTCCAAATTTTATATACCAAAATGTCTTTATTATTTCCATTTGCCATTTGAACGTCAAGGGGTTTATTCATGGCAGAAACTGTCAGTGGGAACACATGATCCCATTCAGCATTCTATTCTTGGAGAAGCCAAGACTGAATGCTTAGTGATGTGCTAAAGAGTAACAAGGAAAAGCAAAATTACAGCGTATTTTCTCCACTCACTCTGTTTCTATGTACACAAGGTAAGCAGTTGATAAATTATCCAATAAACTTAGTCATTATAGCTGAGAAAATTCAGGTGTAATTGATAGATCAATGACCCAGATCCTTCAGGGACCCGATCCCCCAAACCTCAATCCTGCCTCGTGTATAAATACTGCCTCTCCCGAAGGCCCCCTTCACTAACCTATTTCCTCCCTTTGCTTCTGAGCATATTTGCAAAACCTTTGTGTGTGTGAGAACTATAGTCTTTACTTTTGCATCCAAAGTAGAGACAAATAAAACTGAAGATTGTTAGGAATGAAATCTTGTTTTCCCTTCATCCAAATATGCACTGAGCACCCCCTGTTGGCGGCCTAGCAGCAAGCAGGTTACAAACACTGCCTAGCTAGTCATCAATGCACAAAGAAGGAAGCAAACCAAAAAGGCCATGGTCATTTGGATTCTTGGATCAAAACCGGAGGGAGGGGAAATCAATATTTGCTTAATAGAAAAGGAAAACATTGATAGGAAAGGAAGTTTTATTCTCAAGATTTTAATAGGGTGCTTCAATGTTAAGGAAAGAAAAATCCTCTCTCTTTTCTTTTTTTTTTTTTTAAGCTTAAAGTTATGTTCACTTTCAATGTTAGATGAGTATGTTTCTGAAAAGAACAGTGGGTAGAAAACCTAACAAATATATTTGTTTTTGTTCAGGCCACGTCTGACTTTATAGGCTGTGCCTCTCCTCTAGTCTATGTACATCAAGGGCTAAGAAATCTACTGTAAATCCTAGATTTCCCCTCACATTTTTAAGCAGGACCACGTGGGCACTGAAGGGAGGAAAAATGGAAAAATGGTTAGAAGATTAATACATAAGCTTGCATATATATATATATATATATATATATATATATATACATATATATATGTATTCATTCTGATATCCTAAGGATTGAGTCAATAAAAATAGATTTTCTTTCTATTTATCATAAATGTGCTTCTAGCCCCTTCAAGCTTACCTGCTAAAATCTGATTTAGTTCATCTACAGAGAAGCATAGATTTTACTTTAAAATTCTCTTTTAAAAGAACAATAATGGGTTATTTTTAACAATAGATATTTTGACAATCTTGTCAATAGAAGAGTAGGATGAATTTTTCTCCACAAAAAAATATCTTCTCTTAGGAAGTTTAAATATTCATTCTTTTATTGTCAATTACATCCCTCTCTAATTATAAATTTTAAATATATGATTAGTGAGAGGCTTGGCATGAACAAAAGGCTTAGAATCAAAAGACTTGGGTTCTAATCTTGACTTTGCCACTTTCTATCCCTAGAACTATGCAGGCTGCTTAACCCCCCTGAGTTTCAATTTCCTCATTTGAGAAATGGAAGTCATTAACCTGATCATTAATTCAAGACACATGAGATCCCAATTACCAGAGATATTGTCAGGTGCTTAGTTCTGGAGCCATGTGGGTGAGGGACTTAAAATAAGCTTGTATTGTATTGAATTTCTGCTATGTCCCAATCACTGTGACTGCCTGTCATTGACTTGACTTAAAGGAACCCATAGGAGCTCAGTTCTGGAACCAAACAGACTTGGTCCCAATCCCATCTCTGCCATTTTCCACACAAGTAATCTTGGAGAAACTAGTTAATGTATCTGAAACTCAGTGTCCTTATATGGAAACACTGAACTGTTTCTCCAAAGTCACACAGATGGAAAATGACTGAGGTAGGATTATAAGGCAATTATGTCCTGGAGGACCACAGTCTAGAATGGGATTGGTCACAATTAAAACATTGTGGTGCTGTTAAACTTTGTTCCTTTATTTTTCTTTCTACTGCTTGAAGGGCCCTGAATATCATGCTAAAGAGTTTGGACTATCTTGTCACTAAAGGGAAGTTTGTAGAATATTTTGAGTAGGAAGTAAACCATGATCATGATTTATTCACCAGGATGTTGAGAAAATTTGAAGAGCATCTGTGTATGAATAGAATACATTTGTATAAGTAATTATGGTTCTAGTTATTATAGATGATTGTGTAGAGAAAAGACCCACGCATTATCTCTTATCCTGATGTTGGTCTATGTGTGTTAACATGATATCCTATCAGGATAAAATAAGCCCAACCCTATAGTTGAGAAATATTTTCCCCCAGAGGAGGAAACTTCCTCAGTATAAGTCATACTGGATAGCATATCCCAGGACAGGAAATTTGAAATTGGTAATTGAGCCTTAATGAGTGGCCAGAGGCAAAATCTTCCTGTCTCCAGTCATTTCTTCTGAATTCTAAGAAAATGTGAGAATAGTGTGTACATTGATGTGGGGAGAAAATGGCCTCTGCCAAGGGAGGCAGCCAAGCCTGGGCCACCAGTCCTTCCCATCTGAAAATTGTCTCTCTAATGCCAACCTTAGAAAATATCGATATGATGAAGTTGCTGCTGTACATATGAAGAGCATGAATGGGGTTAATTTAATTGTCTTAAAGAAGGGCACCCATTATAGTGTTACTTTAAAGCAAATATAAATCAACAATGGCACTTAGTTTCAATTTCTAATTCTTGACAATCAATAGGGATATGTCACATTTAATAGGACATCTAACTAATTTATTGCCAAAATTCGACAGGTTTATGTTACACGTTGGCTGTAATAATTCCTAGTGCGTGTAGTTCCTAACTTCTGAATTTTTTCCTTTAAAGTTCATTTTGGGGCTGGGAGTCAGGAGGGGGTGAACTGAGCTTATTTTGAAAGGTTAGCATGCAGTGACTCCAGCTTTTCTAAATCCTGGGCATGGGTTCATGAAAGGCTTATGATCCTTCAAAATACCTTCTCTGAACCTACGGAATGAAAAGAATGTAGAAGAACCATTGTTCCCAGAAATGTTTTGCCTGTTCCTCAGATGTGGTCAGTTCAGTTACTAACTTGTTCTGTAGAGCAGTCACTCAACTAGAATGTTCTACTTAAACTGTAGTTCTTTGGGATGCCACCTAATCTTTTCAAAATCATAGGTCTTCCATTTCTGAAAAATTCCTTTCCCTCGCATGTATTAGGAAGGCAGTTCACTTCCTTAGGACGGATGGCCTCCTCCTGTCTCTGGGGAATCTCTGGGCTCCATTTTGACTATGGTGGCAGGGAGTGGCTGGGTTTTTAATTCCTTAGACTCTCCACCCTGGAAGAGACTCTCAGCTCCAAATATGTCTCTTCAGTAAGGCTCACTGATAAGAAGCTGAGGGGGAAAAACCACCACAAAGCCATGGACTTAAGCAGTCTCTTTCAAGCACCACTTAATGGCGTGGAGCGGAGTGCAGAGCTCAGGATTCAGACGTGGGAGCTCGGCGGCTGCTTCATAGAGAGCTGCCCAAGGCTGGGCGTCCAGGCTTCCCGGTGGTGGGTTGGCATCAATTATTGAAGGAGTCTGAGGAGGAAGAGAGGAAATAGGAAGGGCTGGCTATTTCTGTGAAGAGGAGAAAAGTGTAACAGGGCTCAAGTGGAACTAGTACAGAAGGAGGCTGCCGGCTGGTGAGGCTGTCCCTGGGAGCCAGACTCCACGGAAAGCCCTGGCCTCAGGTGGCGCTGGCGCCATGCTCTTCCGCCAGAGTCTGTCAGTAGAGCTGGGGAACACGACCTGTCAGAGGCTCTTGCGCGCATCGTTTACCCTGGGCCTCTTACACTGCAATTAATGCAAAATTTCTCCCCTCAGGAAACAGGGGAAACTCCTTTATTGAACATTACCAGTGAAATGTTGATTGCTAAACTGAAATGAAAAGTGTGACAATGCAGGGTAGTTTTTGACACCCCCTGCCCCCACCAAAAAAAAAAAAGAAAAAAAATCTGTAATAGGATGGAAGTGGCCTTGGGACGTCACCCAGGAGGGACCCCCTTTCCATTAACCCTTTCAGTGGGATAGTTACACACATTTCTGCGTTCACCCACTACCTGTTGCTATGGGCAACGATGAGGATACGGAAATCTGTTTTATTCATCCTTATATTACCAATGCCCCATACCGGGCTTGATTAACATTTGTTAACATTCACTGAGAAGCCATAAAACAAAAATGTGTAAAATATTTTATTGCTGATTGACTAAATCCCTGCTCAGTGTTAGGGTCCGTGATCAAAGGAACGAGACTGATACAAAGCGAAGGTCAAGCAAAACTTTATTTCGCGCCAAGCATCAAGAATCAAAGTGACCGGTCAGGGCTATCTCTTACAAAAAAGCGATGACGATGATCCCGACAAGGTCACTCCCAAGAAGGCCGCTCCGGAGGAGGCTGCTCTGCAGAAGAGGCCACTCCATGATCAGAGCCGCTCCCAAGAAGAGGCCACTCCCAAGATGAGGCCGCTGCTCCATGAGGTTGCTCCCCAGACAAGGCCGCTCCCAAGAAGAGGCCATTCTGGACAAGACCGCTTCCCGGAGGAGGCTGCTCCCGACGACGAAGAGGCAACGATGACAGCGATGATGACAAAGAGGACAACCCGGATGACACAGACTCTGCTCCCCATGATGCCACTCTGACAAAGCTGCCACCCAGAGGAAGCCACCGCTGCAGACAAGGCCGCTGGTGGCTCGGGGTGGCGAGGCATTTTGCAGCGAGGCTGCTGGTGGCTAGGGGCCATTGGCATCTCAGGGCCACTGGCGTCTCGGGACTGCTGGCATCCAGGGGCTGCAGGCGTCAGGACCGCTGACTGCTGGGCCGCTGGACCGCTGGTGTCTCGGCACCGCTGATGTCTAGGGGCTGCACACGTGGGGACCGCTGACCACTGGACCACTGATGTCTCAGGACCGCTGACCACTGACCACTGGGGTCTCAGGACCGCTGGCCTCTAGGGGCTGCAGGTGTCGGGACTGCTGACCACTGGACTGCTGGCGTCTCAGGACCGTCATCAGCGCAACTGCCTGAGGCTACAGCTCCGGGCTGCTGAAGGCGGGGCCGCTGGAGGCTGCAGGCGGCGGTTCAGGGCCACTGGAGGCAGAACGCTGGAGGCAGAGCCGCAGGCGGCTGGAGGCTGCAGGCAGTGGCTTGGGGCCGGAGGCGGGGCCTCAGGCAGCTCGAAGCTGCAGGCGGTGGGTGGGGGCAGGCGGCGGCTGGGGGACTCCGGAGGCGGGACCGCCAGAGGCGGGACGCAGGCGGCTGGAAGCTGCAGGCGGTGGCTCAGGGCCGCGGGGGGCTGGAGACTGCTGGCGCAGGGACCGCTGGTGGCGGACCGCTGGCTGTGGTTATAGCTCTTACAAGAGCTATTACAGCTCCTCCACTCCGCCCACTCTTCTGCTCCTGTGGACTCTTCTGCTCCCACCAACTCTTCCTTCTGCTCCCATCACAGCTCTCCTATTCCTCTACTAGCCTCGCACAGCAACCTTTAAGCGGTTGGTTGAGCCCCACCCCTATACAGGTGGCCAATCGGATCTCAATTCACCCTAGTGGATATACACATGCTGCACCAATTGGACATCTCCGCCTGGCCTGCCCCACCCCTACATCTGGGGTCCACAAGCAAGTTCCTCGGGGAGGGGCAGGCTCTTACACTCAGCACAACATAAAATACTCAAGTGTGATGGTGGTGGTGGAGGTAATGGTGTGGGGGGGGAGGGAGGCTTTGGGGGGGTCAGCTCAAGTTTGTTGGTTTTTGTTTTTTAATTATTGCCTGATTCTGGAGAAAGTTCAAGCTTATAAGAAATTGCTTCATCCAAGTTCACATGCAGTGGGCCTTCCTTTCTCCTCAAATACCTCTCTGTATCTAGATCCACTCTCCATTTCAAGGGGCTTTGGCAGATTCAGGTGGGGGTTGACTACCTAGCATTAGCAGGATCGTTTCATTTGGGACAGAGAAAAGCGGGCAGCTTTCCTACCTGACTGACACTCAGCAGGTCATGTAGTAACTTCTGTGGGAGACAGATTCTCATGAACCCTTTATGCAAGAATGACTGACAAAACCCAGTCCAGGGACTGCATAGTCTTCACCTAAATGCAGCCGGCAAGTCCCCCAAGGATTGGTGCTGGCTCTTGTTCATGGGACCAGATGCTGAAGCAGAACTGGGTGGCATTCCCTAGGGCCTCTCCTAACTCTCCTTCACATTCTGTCTCCTTGATCTGTCACTTGCCTCAGCCTGGGAATTCCTTTCTGATGTTATAGCTAGAAAGCTTTTTGTCTTACTCATCACAACTCTTTCATGGTCTTCTGAAGCCTAAACAACTGAAAGCAAAAGCCCAGACTTTGTGTTTCTGGGATGTCACCCCTTTTCTGAGGAAATGAATAAAAAATAACAAACTGGCTGAATTGAGGGGGAAGACAAGGGCTATAAGAACTGGTGGGAGAAGGATGTATGAGTTAATATTGAGAATACTCTTAAAATATATTATCTTGCTATGTAAGTCACCAGATAGCCCATTTCTCAATGGACATAGAAGGGAGGCAGAGCATAGCTTTTATGAGTATTTCCAGTAAGGTCACAGGCATGTGGTGTTTGCATTGCTTAACCATGCTATCAAGACTCTTCCACCGGGCAAGTGAAAAAACTCCGTTCAAAACAGCTTAAAGAAAAAGGAAACAATAAGGCAACTTAATACACCAATTAAATTTAAATTTAATAAGATAAATTTAGAATTCTTCAAGCTTGATCCAGTCCCTAACACATTTCTTCCATGGCACTCTCTCTTTCTCGTCATCCCTCAGCAAAGCTTGGCTCTACTCTTCAATCAAGCTTTCTCCATACAAGCAAGATAAAGATGGCTGCCGACAGTCTACACCCAACTCATCAAAGCTGGGCAGCCCCAGAAGATAGAGACCATCTTCTATACTCATTCTAGCAGAGAAGTTTTGATCAGTGCATATGGGGTTAAACATCCTTCATGCAAGAATTATGTGTCCAGGAGGAAATGTTATAACTGACTCAACTTAGTCACATGTTCACCTCAAAGACCAAAAATGTGAAGAAGCCACTGTGACTGAGCCCCACCCGCAACACCTAAAGATCAAAGGATGAAAGGATGGCGAAATGTTCCAGAAAGCCTGCCTTACTTGCCTTGTTATTTTCTTATTGTCAAAAATTATAAGGCAGTGTTTATCAATTGCAGGTAATGAAATCAACTTAATGGGTAGTAAACAAAACATTGTAGGATAGCGTAGGGTTGGATAGAATTTAAAAAATGTCAATGATGCCAGTGTGAACCATGTATACTAAGGCTCAATATTATTTATGGAAATTTTGTTTCAATTGAGTGTGTGCATATATATATATGTGTGTGTATATATATTCTTTTGATGTGTGTGTGCATGTATATATATGTATGTGTGTGTATATATATACATATATGTATACATATATTAAAAACACCTGTTTCTCACTGTGAGATGCAGCAGGTAAAACAAAACAAAACAAAAAACAAAATAAACAAGCACCTTTAAGATGCACTGAATGAATCTATCTAGCAGTGAGACGTTCAAACACACTCAACTCTTTGGAAGATGAAAATTAACTGTGATCAGCACTTAAGTTATCCCATTAAGAAACAAAATTTGCCTTCTATATTTAATGACTTTATGCCAATATATTTCTAAAGTCTTCGGCCATGAAAGCGATAAAGCAAAAACAATTCCTATTGGCCTAGCTATATGTGCCCATGGTTTGAATGTTCCACGCTTGGTACTATAAACTCAGCAAATAGATCAGAACAAAAATCTGCAAAGATTCAAGAAAACTGGGTTACCCGGGTGGCTCAGTTGGTTAAGCATCTGCAATCAGCTTGGGTCATGATCCCGGGGTCCAGAGATCGAGCCCCACATTTGGCTCCCTTGGTTGGTGGGAAGTCTGCTTCTCCCTCTGCATCTCCTCTACTCCCCAACTTGTGCTCTTTTTCTTTCTCACTCTCTCTCAAATATATAAATACAATCTTTAAAAAAAAAAAGGGGGGGGGGTCCTGGGTGGCTCAGTGGGTTAAGCCACTGCCTTCGGCTCAGGTCGTGATCTCAGGATCCTGGGTTCGAGTCCCACATTGGGCTCTCTGCTCAGCGGGGAGCCTGCTTCCCTTCCTCTCTCTCTCTCTCTCTGCCTGCCTCTCTGCCTACTTGTGATCTCTCTGTCAAATAAATAAATAAATAAATCTTAAAAAAAAAAAAATTAAGAAAACTAAGCTAAGGTTCCAAGAGTCAGAGTTTTTTTTGAGAACTAAGTTATTTTAGAAGTTATTTTATAACTTCCTGGGTGGAAGATATAAAGTAAAATATCAAGTTGTTTTCATCATCAAGTGATAGGCTGGAAGAGTAGGAAAAATTATTGTAGGCAATATTAGCCACTTAAAGAAACTTACTCAACTCAGAGTCAAAGTAAATAGTCATATGTTTATTGACTAATAACCTAGTGGCTTGAAAGAGCTCTAGTTTGCCAGGGTCCCTAATTCACTTGCTTAGGACAGAAACACCAGTTTATGTCTGTAAAAGCTATTAGACACTCATGATAACCAGGCATACATAAACTGGCACCATGATCTGCCTAAAATTCTAGGAAATGTGCTGCAAGTACAACCTAGAAATAGAAAGCATATTTCCTTGAGAAAAGATTATTAATATGGTTTTTCTTGCTGTTGTTAGGGCAATAACAACAAGTGATAGTTCTGAAGCCAGATGCTACTGTGGTCAAGTATGGAGGTGGGGTAAGGGAATAGGGGACAAGGAGGATCTTCCAGATAAAGAATGGGCCATCTGAAGGCCCAGAAATTGAAAGGAGTGGGACACATAAGGTGCTCCAAGTGATTCCATATGGCCAGAAAAGACAGTGAAAGAGGAGAGGCGTATGGGGCTGGAGAGATGGGGAATACTAAGCCACTGGATTTTTCTCCCTAGAGCAATGGAGAGCCAGTGAAAGGTTTGAAGCAGAGGAGTTGTCCCATTATGTCTCCTTCCTAAACTATCACTGTAGCAACAATGAGATAAGGACGTAGACAGAGAGGAATGGAGGCAGAAAGACGGAAGGAGGAGTGTTACAATAACCTAGGGGAAGGTTGATGGTGACACGAACCGGGGATAGACAGAAGGCATCGAGAGAGATGTTCACAGGACAAATGAACAGAGCTTGGTACTTGTTAGTGTCTGTGAGCAAAGGAGACACCCCAGGGAAGATATCTCACTCTGTGACAGGTCAAGTGCATGTAGAATGGGGCCAATCATCAAGAAGAGACCTGGGAGGAGGAGGTATTGGAGAGCAGGAGATGGATTAGGTTACATCCTCAAAGGGGGATAGGAAGAGACAAAAACTTCATGAATAACTATATCAGGCAACAGCATTTAATCTGAGTCTCTGTAAATTTAATCCGACAATGAGGGAGTCTTAGGTAGAACTGTCCCCTAATCTTTGGGTTGGTATGTCTACCCCTAATACAGGCTAATTATTAAATAGATGGATGCCATCTGTATAAAAACTCTTGCCTTTTGATCAATCCTCAAAACAAGTTACATAATAATATTGTACTATCAATATTTCTGAAAGGGAAATGAGGACCTTAAGACACATTTCATGCATGAAAGAATCTGGTAAATAACTCAGGAACAAAGTTCTAGAGTCTCCAGAACAAGCTGCTTCCCCATATAAGTCTATGAATAGGCTGAATAAAACCCTCCCAGAAACCTTCTTGCAATAAACAATGTGAGAAGCATTTAAGCACAATTTACTCTGACAATATTAGCTACATATCACTAAATTTAGAATATTATTACATGCCACTATCTGGTGCATGGAGTGAGGAATGGCTTCCAGACACCAAAAATGAGGGCGGTTCCAAGGGAGGAACCAATGACTCCTTGCTTTGCAAGAATCCACATCCTGTTGAGGGAGGGACAGGGTTCTATGGCTGAAATGGCTGTTATCTGTAAGGGAGTACATCTTACATGGATCTGGGAGTCACTCTGGCATTATCTCTAAGAGTTTCAACTAGGCTAGCCCAATTTGTGGAATACAGAACATGCAAACATAGGAAAAAGCCACCATTGTGGGATAAGATAACTCTTGAGGTTTGTAGATGCACTAAAGGCATTGATTCTCTGGCCATTTGCAGCATTGTGGCTCTTGGAGCATTTTATATAACCGTCACCAGGGAATCCTTTTCCAGGTATGAAGTTATATTGAAATCATACCATGTTTGCAAGGACTACCATTATTAGAGTCTGAATATTTGCTTACATTGCACAGTTTAGCAGAAGAGAAGTATCTTGGATAATATTTACAAATTGTGGACCAGAGTGCAAACTTAACAATACTTTAGATCGTTAGAAAGAGAAAAACCTGTTAATTAATTTTAGTTTGTTTGTGGAAGAGGAAGACTTTCAAGCATTACAAGATGGGAACTCAAAGAAGGTGGAAATTCAATGCTCCAAGAGTAAACTATATTATTATTAGTTAGGAAGTGTTTTATTGCAAAAAGGTACGTCTAGGTCTTGGTTGTTCAGTACTTTATTCCTTTCTACCAATGAGAAGGAGCCTTCTTACCAACCACATGCCACTTAAGCAAGAAGGAGGTGTGTTCTTTTTAACTCAAAGTATGTTATTACAGTAAGAATACTCTTGTGGCAATCACAGATAGGTTTTCAGCTGGCTTCCTGGTTGACCTCAAGATTTTCCTGAACACTTTCTCCTTCAGAATCATCCCACCTCTAGATCAGCCAAGAATGGACATGTAAGACTAATACCATCTACTTCCTGAACCAGAGAATTGATTCAGTATCTTTGAGGGTCTCAATATTATAATTTCTCCTGAACTTGAAACTGCCTTTCAAAATGGCTCCTGGCCGGATACCCAGATTCATCTGCAACTACTCACTCATCTGATATCTAGCTAAGAAGGCATGGCAAAAATCAGTTACTGGGTGAAATTCAACTGGCATTCAAACAGTAGCATAGTCCTTGCAAATAAGGGAATGTATCAAAATGAGGTGGGAGTGGGAATTGAATGGACCATCCAAAGATCAGGGAATTCAGGCCTGTTTCTATTCTGACTCCCTCCCTTAACCCATTAGGGCTGAGAATCAAGACTGGTTCCCTGGCTGCCAAAGTCCTTTTATAAGAGCGAAAAAGCGGAAAAGATATGATATAAAGATTGCTTAGAGGAGAAAGCCCGCATCTGTGTGTTTGCACGCATGTGCACGTGCACGTGTGTGTGTGTTCATATCAGTTTGAGATCTTTTGACTGTAAGTATCAGAAAACTAATTTGAAATTGTTTCAACAACAAAAAATTCCTGGGATATTTCACAGAATCAGGAAATAGCTTGATTTCTTTTGGTCTTAATTCCTAAATTCCTAGGAAAGGGATAAAGATCAATAAACTGAATACAGTAAGTATAAAGACTTTGCAGGTACCCATGGGCCAGGGGCATGGGGTGGTAGGGAGGCCAATCCCAGGAAAGGGGCTGGGCTGACAACCCAATAAATGTCTAATGCACATATCATACATACTTAAAATAGGCTTTTTCTGCCATTAGGTCTTTTCAGTTGCAACACACAGACCAGAGATAGGAGAAACCCAGTATCAGACTTGGTAGAGTCTATCCCATCTTCTGTATCAACTGAGGGTATGGCATAGTTTTTTTCTCCCTGGCCAATCCTATCATAAAGACTTTTCCCTTTCCTCCTTTCCACTCACCTGCACCATTGACAGGCGTTGAAACACAATGAAAAGAAGAGGAAGCAAGGTCTGCCGCATGGGATAAAGGAAAAGGGGTAGGAGCTGGTTTATGGGAATAGCAAGGCCAGAACTTCCCAGTTTGAAGCAAGATCTTCAGGAACCAGAGTGAGGGACAGGCACAGAGGGAGAGCATGTCAGACGGCTCTGGGAGGCAGTTGGTAGGGAGTTAGGGTTTTTGGTAGTGGGGTTCCTCTCTTACCTTCCAGGCGCTTATACGTCAAAGAAATTCATGAAGTATATCAACTAGGGACACCAGACCTAGCTGCTGCATTTGGTGAGGACCAAGGCAATGATTTTTCTCCAGTAGCTGTCAAACCAGCTGGAAATACCACACGAAAGTCTAACACAGATTACCCAAAGATATAGGTCTGGCTTCTCCTTAGTGTGCAATGTGATCTTACCTTTCATTTTGTAAACCTCCTTTTTCTTCATATTTTCCTTGGTATGGTTTTTATTTGGGGGGATTTCCCTAGTGGTGCTTAAAGTCATTCCTCTCCTTAAAGGGACAATCAAAAGGCTCTAGACTTCATATCTGAGTCAGGGGCTGGTAGCTAAGGCTGTGCTGTCCTGTGATAACAATGCCGGAAATGGTAGATAAACTCCTTGGTTATCATATTCCAATAAATGACTGGAGAAACACATTGAGGTAAACAAAAACAAAAACAAACAAAAAGACCCTGGGGTGATTAAGTTTGGTTTTCTTCATGAACCAATATTCAAAATAAATACAAACTATTAAACCCTAGTTTTGTTGTTGTTGTTGTTGTTGTTGTTTTTAATTTAATTACTGGAACTGCAATGGTAGTGTTTTCTAATGTTCAGACCATACAGATTCAGCAGTATTGTGGATTAGTTTTCTAGCTAAGAAATATATTACTATTTAAACTAAACAGGAGATTATTAAGTTTCAGTAAACAATATGCTCGTTATGTTACATTTTGGAACATGGTTGGGTATGGCCATTGTATTCACCTGCAACCGTAGAACCTTCTTCCTCTTCCTTTTTTCGCTTGTCTTCTTGTTCTTTTTCAATGTTTAATGTCTTTGTGTCTGAAGGATGTGAGATATATGGAAGAGAAAGGGTCTTGCTCCACAAACATACCTTGAAATTGGATTCTTGCTGAAAAATGGACCTTGTTTCACAAATGATATTTGGATCCAATGGCAGGATGTGTTTAAGTATTTTGTTTCAAATTTTTGATTGAAAATGAAAGATTCTCTATAAAATAATACATTTCCTTGGCACAGCTAAACACCTGGATTCTGAACAGATTGAATTCATGCTTTAAGTTAAAAAATTAGTTTTGTGCTCTTCTGTCAAAAATATGAAAGAAGTTCGGTAAGTGGATTGCACATAAGCAGTCTATGTCTGGGGAAAATCCAAACAGATGGTCTTTGAAATATTTCTTAGTAAGACATAAACTAGGAAATCCAAAGGATGAATGAAAGACTTAATAAATTATTCAAAATTACCACATAATAGTATTCAAAAGTTGTTTTTAAGGCATTTCTTGATAGTTCCAAAGAACTTTCATGACAACTTCAAGGGACCGCTGACCAAGCCATTCCATTTCTACACAGTTTTCTAAGGAAATGTTTGTAAAATGGACAAATGCTCAAAGAAACAATGTTTATCACAATATCATTTATAATAGTGAAAACTGAAAGCAATCTACACATTCAAAGTAAGGGATTGGCTGCATAAATTACAATAACCAACTCAATAGAAGACTATACAAGCATCGACAATTCTGTAGCCCCATGTTTATATAAGTGGAATTACATTTATGACATATTAATAAATTTTTAAAATTTATATTAATAAATTTTTAAATTTTGCCATATATCTATAGATTACAATCCAAATTGTGTTCAAAATTCACATATAGCTATTCCTATGTAGAAAATCTAGAAAAATAGTCCCTCAGAATATTGCAATGAACATACATACTCTCTCCATACATTACTGAGTTATATTTGACAGATCACTTACATATTACCATTTTCTTTTTACGAACAAATTAATCTTCAGCATTCCCTTTAGAAATCCACATATGTGAAGTACTAACATACATAAAGTGATGATCATTTATGGGAAGTTACCATGGAAAGAGTAACCACTGGGATTTTCCACTCTCACAATGGGTAAGATACTATTTTATGTTCTCTATAGTTGTACAGAAAATGACATTTTCTTTTAAAAAGGGGGAATGGCAGAGGAAGAGAGCAAGAGAATCCTCAAGCAGACATCCCCTTGAGTCCAGAGCCCTACTCGGGGCTTGATCTCATAACTCCGAGATCATAATCTGAGCCAAAATCAAGAGTTGGCCACATTATTGACTGAGCCACCCAGGTGCCCCCTCCCAAAATACTTCTTAAAGAGCAGTTTCAGGTTCACAATAAAGTTGAAAGAAAGGTCCAGAGATTCCCCTTATATGTCCTGCCCCCACATATGCAACTTCCCCCCAGAGTGGTGCATTTGTTTCAATGGATGAACCTGCACTGACACATCACCCAAAATCCATAGTTTACATTACAGTTCACTCTTGATGTTCATTCTGCGGGATTGGACAATTGTTTAATGACAAACATTCAACATAATGATACCTTCAGAGTATATTCGCTGCCCTAAAAATCCTGTGCTCTTCCTACCTATTCTAAACCCCTCTTGGCCACCCCCAGCTCCTCACCACTGGCAACTGCTGATCAATTTACTGTCTCCATAGTCTTGTATTTTCCAGAATGTCATTTGGTTGGAATGATACAGTATATAAACTTCTCAGATTTGTTTCTTTCAGTCAGTAATATGCACATCACTTTGTTCCATGTCTTTTCTTTTATTGATAACTCATTTCTGTTTAGTGCTGAATAATATACTGTTGTTTGGACATACAATTTATTTATAGACACTAAATAAACTGGGCATACAGTTTGTTTATTCATCTTTGGAAAGACATCTTGTTTGCTTCCAAGTTTTACCAATTGTAAATTAAACTGCTATAAATAGGTTTCTGAGTAGGTTTTTATGTAGACATGTGTTTCCAACTTTTTTTGGATAAATACCAAGGCACGTGATTCCTAGGTTGTATAGTAAGAGTATGTTTTGTTTTGAAAAAAATGACAAACTGTCTTCTAGAGTGGCTGTACTCTTTAGCATTCCCATCAGCAATATACAGCACATCCTTGCCAGCATTTGGTACTATGAATGTTCCAGATTTTGGACATTCTAATAGGTGCGTAGTGGTGTATGTCATTGTTGTTTTAATTTGCCTTTCCCTGATGACATGTGATGTGGAGCATCTTTTCATATGCTTATGTGCTCTCTGTTTATCTTTTTTGGTGAGCTATTTGCTAAGGTCTTTGTCCTATGTTTTGTTTTTGTTGTTGTTTTTTGTTTTCTTACTGTTGAGTTTTAAGAGTTCTTTGCATATTTTGGATAACAGTCCTTTGTCAGGTAAGGCTTTTGCAAATATTTTCTCCCAATCTGTGTTTTGTCTTCTCATTCTCTTGACGTTGTCTCTTCAAGAGCAGAAGTTTTACATTTTAATAAAACCTAACTTATCCTCAATTTCTTTCATGGATGGTGTCTTTGGTGTTGTTCAAAAAGGCATTACCACACCCAAAGTCGTCCAGGTTTTCTCCTTTATCATCTAGGAATTTTACATTTTTGCATTTTACATTGAGGTCTATGGTCCATTTTGGGTTAATTTTTGTTACGTGTGTAAGGTCTGTGTCTAGATTTTTTTTTTTTTTGCATGTGTATAGCTACCTAGTTGTTCCAGCACCATTTGTTGAAGAGCCTATCTTTGCTCCATTGTATTGCCTTTGCTCCTTTGTCAAAGATTGCTTGACAGCACTGAATCCTCCAAACTAAGAACATGGAATGTCTTTTTACTCATTTAGTTCTTTTTTATTTTATTAATCAGTATTTTATAGATTCCTTGTATAAATCCTGTACATATTTGTTAGATTTATATAAAAGTATATCAATTTGGGGGATGCAGTGTAAACTATGTTGTGTTGTTCATGTCAAATTCTACTTGTTCATTGTTGGTATGTAGGGAAGCAGTCAGTTTTGTATACTAAGCTTGTATCCTGAAAACTTGCCATAATCACTTAATACTTCCAGAAGATTTTGATCAAGTCTTTCAAATTTTCTACATAGACAATCATGTCAACTGTGAACAAAGAGTTTTATGTCTTCCTTTCCAATCTGTATATTTTTGTTTTTGTTTTTTGCCTTGTTGCATTAGCAAGGACTTCCAAAATGATGTTGAAAATGTTGAGAGGGAATATCTTTGCCTTAGTGGGAAAGCTTTGAGTTTCTCATTGTTAAGTATTATATTAGCTGCACGTTTTTGTAGATAGTCTTTAACAACTTGAGAAGGTTCTCTCTATTTCTAGTTTACCAAGACTTTTCATCATGAATGGGTGTTTCTGTATTTATTGGCATGATCATGTGATTTTTTCCTTTTTTAGTCTATTGATTTAATGGATTATGTTAATTGATTTTTGAATATTAACCAGTCTTGCATACCTGAGATAAATCCCACTTGATTATGGTCTGTAATGTTTTTATATATTTTTTAAAAGATTTTATTTATTCATTTGACAGAGAGAGGGCACATACGCAGGGAGAGCAGGAGAGGGAGAAGCAGGCTTCCTGCTGAGCAGAGAGCCTGATGTGGGCCTCAATCCCAGGAGCCTGGGATCATGACCTAAGCCAAAGGCAGCTGCTTAACAACTGAGCTACCCAGGTGCCCTAAACATTTTTTATACAATTTGTTAATATTTTGTTGTGGATTTTTGGATTTGTGTTTGTGAGAGATATTGTCTATGGTTTTCTTGTAATGTTTTTTGTCTCATTCTCTTTTAGAGCAATGCTGGTCTCATAGAATGAATTAGGAACTATTCTTTCTGCTTCTGTCCTCTGAAAGAGACTGTAGAGAATTGGCATAATTTCTCCTGTAAATTTTTGGTATAATTCACCAATGAACACATCTAGGCCTTTTGAAAAGTTATTAATTATTATCATTATTATTTTAAAGATTTTATTTATTTGACAGATAGAGACAGCAAGAGAAGGAATGCAAGCAGGGCGAGTAGGACAGGGAGAAGCAGGCTTCCCGCTGAGCAGGGAGCCCGATGCGAGGCTTGATCCCAGGACCCTGAGATCATGACCTGTGCCAAAGGCAGACACTGACTGAGCCACCCAGATGCTCTGAAATGTTGCTAATTATTGATTTTCTTTTTTATATATATATAGAGAGAGTGGGAGGGGGAAAGGGAGAGGAAGAGGGAGAACCGCACACAGGTTCCACACCTAGCTCAGAGTCCAATGCGGGGCTCTATCTCATGATCCTGAGATCATGACTTGAAGCAAAATCAAGAGTCTCACACTTCATGGACTGAGCCACCCAGGTGCCCCGATCTTATTTTTTCAGTAGATATAAACATAACATTGTCTATTTCCTCTTGGGTGCTTTTAGCAGGAATTGGTTTATTTCATCTAGATTATCAAATTTGTGGGCATAAAATTATTTACAGTATTCCTTTATCATCCTCCCAAAGTCCACAGAAACTGTATTTTATGTCTCCTCTTTCATTTCTGAGATTAGTAATTTATGCCCTCTCTTTTTCTTAGCCTGCCTTATTGATTTTACTGATCTTTTCATAGAACCAGCTTTTGATTTTGTTGATTTTTCTCAATTGACTTTTTGTTACCATTTTCATTGATCTGCTCTAATTCTTATTATTTTTCTTCTGGTTACTTTGGATTTAGTTTGCTTATCTTTTGCTGGTTTCCCAATGTGGAAACTTAGGTTATTGATTTTAAAATCTCTCTTTTTTTCTAATGTATGCCTTCAATGCTACAAATTCCCTTCTCAACACTGCTTTTACTGCATGCTACAACTTTTGATGAGTTGTATTTTCATTTTTATTTATTTCAAAATATTTAAAAATATTTCTCAAGAATTATTTTTTGACACGTGTACTGCATAGAAGTGTGTTGTTTAAGCTCTGTATTTATGATTTTCCAGTTATCTTTCTGTTACTGATTTCTGGTTTAATGACATTATGGTCTATGAGAAGAAGTTTTATGATTTCTGATCTTTTGAATTTTTTAAAGTGGGTCTTATGGCCAAGAATATGGTCTATATTTGTGAACTTTCCATGTGCATTTGAGAAAAATGTTTCCTCTTACCATTATCTCCACAGTTTAAAGGTGTGCGGGTGAAGGAACGATGGGCAAGAAAAAGCGGGTGATTTGACATAAAATGAAAGACTGTTGGGTTGAGGACCTCTTAGACTCTATTGTACATATATTTCCCTTGGGGTTATTATTAAAGCCCAGCTTTGGGCTCTAGATTTTTGGAGGGGCCTAAAACTCTTCAGTTATAATAAGCTCCCAGATGATATTGATGCTCCTAGTCTGTGGACCACACTTTCAGTAGCAGGAGGTGAGAAGATCTCTTATACAAGATAGCCCAAAACTCTCATTTCACAGGAGAAAACTTGGGGCTCTGAGGTCAAGTGTGAATTTCATCTTGCCAACAGGCACAGTGTGAACCTGCTAGCCTGTAGTGGGTTTCTTCCGCTAGTGCATCATTCTGTATCCCAGTCTCTTCACTTTCCAGTCTGTCCAAAAGGAAACAGAAGATCCAAGACAGTACACTGAATGGGGAAAAGCCTTGGGGAATCCAGAGTCTCTGAGGTTTGAGGGAGCAGAGGAAATTCTGCAGTAAACTTTGGCTATCTTCAATCAAACCCACTAGAGTTTTATGGGTGAGCCTAGATCTTATTGGAAAAAGATAAAATTACAGTTTTTAAAGGAAAGTCTGAAAAGTAGAAGGGCTAGGCTTATTTCTTTTCCCTGTGGATTGAAGGCTTGCACATCTTTGTGGTCTGTATAAGGGTTCTTGTAGGACTTGAAGTAATGGAACTTGAGAGCAATGTTTGGGTTCAAGCTGCTTTACAAGAGATCTTAGAAACTCTCTGATTGAAAAGGTCAAAACTTAGGGTAGTTGGTGCTTGGTTATAGATACATAGAGGCCTTGAGTTGGTCTTTTATCATTCCCTTGTGACTGAGTGATCAGCAGACTGGGAGGAGGACCCCAGCAAGGGTTAGAGAAAGAGGGTGGGGCTAAGATCGTTTAAATCCTGGGGAAAACACAAGTGTCTCACACGAGGTCACTTACTTAGACCACAGGAATCATGGGTTGACCAGGCTACAGTTAGAGACCTCCTTTTAGGAGTTACTTCTAGATCAGAGTCAGTGAGTCACAGGAGGAAAAAAGGGCACTAGGAACCCACCATCTATTGTCATTTGTGGCATTTTTTGCTAGTTATCACCTCCTGGAGATGACCAGAAAGAAGAAAATGTCTATTTTTGGACGAGATACTACAAATGTCTGAGGATTAGAAAGAAGAGCTCATAATGTCCAGAAACATGGAGAGGATGAAAGAAATACAATGGTTTTACAGATTTTACCAAGGACAAATTTATATTCTATCTTAAATATTTACTTATTGAATAGATCCGATAAAAGTTTAACAATTAATTTAATGAAACAACAGTTTTTAACTTCAATGTCCAGATGCCAAAAGAAGATTGCAACTTAAAGCGGTAAGCAGTACAAGCTAACCAAATATTTTTGAAATATAATTTTTTATCTGATTCTCCACTGCCAAGACTGACATATGCTTTATATTCACGTAACATATTTTTTTTTAAAAAGGACAACAACACTTGTAGACTAAGCAGCATTTGCTAATAATGGAGTCTTTGGCATTAGACACAGCCAAATTTTAGTGGTACTTCTGCCTCTCACAAGTTTTGTGACCTCTGAGCCATAGTGTTCTCTATAAATGGGGAAAGCACTAGGGATTGCCAGAAGGATTAAATGAAAAAATTCATCCAAAACTCTAACCCTGAGTTAGAGTTATATATAATAACTGATATATAATAAATATTAGTAAATAATATCATAATCATGAGACCAGTAAGAGCAACAGTAAAATAAATCATAGAATTAACAACGGTTCTGCTCAGATTCCGCACAGTACAACTCCACTGAGCTTGGAAAGTCAGAAGCAGAGATGAGGCCCAATCTGCTCACCAACTAGAAAAGAAGTCTCGGTCAGATGCTGCTAAAACTACATTTCCCAGGAGCCCCTGGGCCCCAGTGTCTCGGTTTCTCTCATTTCCGGGTCTGTCATGTGACTCCCCGGGGACACCATGGCGGAAGCGGAGGAGCAGGTAAAGGCTGTAACTGTTAGGCAAAGGAGTGAGAAGCGAGGATGAGCCGTTTGGGGCTTGGAGCGGAGCGTGTTGGGTTGCGGAGCTGCGGGAGGGCGAGGCAGGTCCGCCCACGGTGGGGCGCGCAGCTGGCAGTGTCCGTGTCGGGGAGCAGAGGAGCGGGTGGGATGTCAGCTCTGGAGGGCACCCGGGGGGAAGGGCTCCGACTGCACCCCCGGCGTTGGTGAAGCGGCCTTGCTTTGCCGCTGCCCCGTGGTCTTTCCTCCGTGAAATTTTGGCTTGAAGTCAGCCTGTCCCAGGGACTGACTGCTCTTGGGGGAACATAAGAGATGGCTTGAGTTTTGAGGCCGGGTAATTGAAATTTCAGTTCCTTTCCAGTCGAAGTTAAGGCAGAGTTGCTTTGCAAAAGAGCCAGCTAGGAGCGAGGAGATGAGTTTTGTTTCGTACCTATTGTTTTTAGGTACAAAGCTAAGTCAGCTATGGCGTGCAGCCGTGGTTAAGTGCATTGTTCTGGATCAAGAATACCTACGTTCCCGTGGTGGTTCTCTTTCTTAATATGTGACATTGGGCTAGTTATTTAACTTTAAATCTAAGATGGAGTTAAAAGAGTGACTTTCTGTGAGAGTGGTTTAAGAAAGAATAAGTTAGTACAGCAGTTAGAGTGCTTAGTGAAAGTTGGGCTTAGTAAGGATTGCGTGAGAGTATTTGTTGCTGGCGGAACATCAGGCTGCAAAGCCGGCCCACGCTTGGCAATGGGGCGTGGAGTTTAGAGGAGTAGTTAGTGATGGCGATAAGAGTTATTTTCCTACAGGCGGTAGTGGTAGTAAAAGTTAGTTGAAATGAAAAAGTGACATCAAGAAGACAGAAAAGTGCAAAGGCCAGAATGTGAGGAAATACCTTTTCTTTCTTTCTTTCTTTCTTTTTTTTTTTTTTCCATTTCCAGGACCATTTCAGGTTGTCATTGTTTTTCCTAACAAATTAACAGGGTCATCAGTTTCCGTAATTGCTTCTAAAAAGTGATTTATGATGAGCTGTACCATAACAAAAGAAGTTTAACTAGTTGATAATTTGTACCATTTGTAACATACTTCATTTACATAATGAAAATTTACATTGGGTACATTTGATAAATATCAGTAATTAAGAAATAAGATAGAAATTGGGTTTGGGTGGTCATTGTGTTAACAGGAGTGTTGCTACCAGCCACTGAAACCTCCCTTTTCTGATCTGGTCACTTTAAAGGAAAAATGCTCGTTAAGCACATGTAATTTCATGAGTCATTGCTAGGTTTGATGATAGTGGTGAAATTGGTTTTCACTCTGTTGGTCTTTCAGGTTGAAATATAGCTTATTTGTAGTCTGACTGAAAAGTAAAAAGCCAAGATCTTAGATAGAAGATAGTAGAAATGGGGAAAGTAGTGCTTAGTATTTATTTAGTAGTGTTTTGTATGGAAGTTTGGCAAAATTGTCTTATGGAAAGAGCACATGTAGAAAGTTAGTGATATAATAAGAATGCTTTGAAATTTTATAGCACTTTCCAGTATAAACCCTTTATGTCACATTTGGTCCTTGCAAAACAATTCTGTATCGTTAATGTTTATTCTGATATATAAGTCAGGACAAGCACTTGCTCTGTTCCAAACATTGTAATGGCTTCCCATTGCCCTCTGAGGAAAAGCCAGACTTGCTTAGAATACGTGAGTTGCCCTGTAGAACCTTGTCCCAGATGCTCGTTTTCCCTTTTCTGACTTAATTTTCCACTACTCTTCCCTGCTTCCCTTCTGTTTCTGGGTAGCATCAGATACACTTGGCTTTCTTACTGTTCATTCAACAGGCTGGCATGTTTCTACCTCAGGGCCTTTACTCCTGCTGCTCCCTTTTTTGACCCCAGATATCTATAGGACTTTCTCCCTCAGTTCTTTCATGTCTTTGTCCAAGTGTTATCTTTTGCAGTGAGATCTTCTTTGATCATTCTTTGAAACCTCTTGCATTATTTTCCTCCTTAACACTCATCACCATCTGACATAGTGTGTTTTAAAATTTCTGTTATTTGTTCTATATGTTTCTATGTTCATTTCTGTATATTCTCCCCATTAGAATGTAAGCTTCATGATGGCAAGCATTTGTTCAGTGCTGTTTGCCCGATATCTAGAATAGTGCCACAATATGTGTTAAATGATTGAATTGTGTACATAAGCAAATGGGAATTCAGACAACTAAAGTAACTTATTCAGGCTTATATCTATAATAAGCCTCCAGTCTTCTATTGCCAGAGTTCACAATTTTTCACTAAAATACTCCACTCCACCTTTTAAAAAATACTAATTCTCATTTTAGCTGATTAATTCTGTTAATTAATTCTATATTATTAATTTAATTCTAATTTTTAACTAGAACCTAATTCTAATTTTTATTTATTTTATTATTATTACTTTATGAAATAAAGTGAGCCCTTATCACCTTAATAAATGTCCTTCAAGTTGTGATTTCACCTTTGACCCTTTAACAGTCTGCAGAGACTATCATTCTCAAAAAAGACCAATATTTTGTCAATTGCAGAAAGAAGCAAACATTCACAAATTGTCCTGTTCATTTTTTAAAGCTAGTAAATAATTTTACCTACATTATCAGTCCTTTATAGGTTAACGGTGGTTAGACTTTTCTCACCCTGCTTGATTTGTGCATTTCACAGTAGGAAGCCATTAAAATCTGGCCTTTCATATATAGTTTTTTAAAGGCTAAAAGGGCACAAAAGGGGAGGTAAATGAATTTACCAATTGTTCTGTTCTGCCACTTTGAACCTTTTAGAAAATCTTGACATAATTCCCTCCCCCGAACACTTTATGAATTGAGATGTGTATTAAAATTAGCTACAATGATGGGTTAAGTCAAAAGAAGCTTTTCCTTGGCATCGTGCACTCTCAATACAAACAGCCCTTTATGATGCGCAGGACAAAACTAAATCTCTCCTCTTTTCTGAGCATTGTATTCTTTGGTGATTGTGGGTTTTTTCCCCTTTAATTCTAGACAGAACCAAAATGGTAAGATCTGTACTGAATTAACATAATGTAATATAGTTCATAGGCTCTCAAACTAGGAAATCATTTTTTTGGATATGATTGAACATTTTTTTAAGTCATTGGGAAATCTTTGTGCTGGGTATGGTCAAGGTAGTTTGCAGAAATAACTACATATATATTACATAGTTCACAGAAAGGACTAATACCCTTTATTCTGCCTGGAAATCTTCTAACCAGCAGTTTTACTTAGGTCTAAAGTGATTTATAGGTGACCTTCATTATCACAGATACCCAACAGTATTTGTTCATACCTCTTTTATGGATAACATTCTGCTTGAAGTCTGGTTGTTTGTGTATTTGTCTTATGTCTACTACAGATTGCTGAGTCTTCAAGAATAAGGACAGAGCCTGCTCATGTCTGTATCTCTCACAGGGCTAGTGCTTTACAGGTACTAGGTGCTTAATAAAATGTTTAAATGAATTCATTAGGAGGAGAATAGCCTTCTGAATTGAAAATGTCAAATTATAAATTAGATGCAGTGGAATTTGTGTTGTTTTATCTTAACTTGAAACTTCTGCAAGTTAGTAATTCATATGTATTGTGGGTTGCATTTCCCACATTCCTGCTTTGCCATCCCCCCAGGTACCCCAAACCATCGGGGAGCCTAGTCTATTAAAATATTTGATCAGTCAGACCACATATTCCTTGACAAGAGAGGAGAGTTCCTTTTTTTTTGAATTTTCCCTTTACACTTTAGAATTTGGGGAATTGTTATCCTTATCATCGAACATTTACTGTTTATCAGATGGCAGTTCAGGAGCACGTATACTCCCCCGTGATTGTGCCCCATGTGGAAAATCTAAGTCAAACCAACAAATACTTCCCTCAGCTTTCTTGCCTGCAAACTGGGGCATTTACTTTCCAGAACCCTTGTGAGTATGAAATGAGATAAAGTATGTTAACGTGGCCAGGACAAAGTGTCTTTCTGTGTCAGATGACAGTTTATTATTCAAACTTGGGCTTTGCTCAAGAATGTAGTAGTCTCTTTTTTTAATAGTTTGATCGAGATCTTTTAAAAGCAACTTCACTAATAACAGAAGAAATAAAGCCAGACAAGAGTTTGCTAAAACAAAGAATCAGAAATTTTGGGAAGATCCACTCTTTACCATCGTGTAACTAAAGTGTAGTCACAGATTAGCTTAGCTGGATGTGCTTATTGCCTTATGAGTTTTTCCTCTCCTTTGTCTGGACTGGCTGGCTGAAGGCCGGTGTCACCAGCTGATTATTTGTGGTTTCTCTGGTACCCACATTACCGCTTCGGAGGGGGAGCCCTCCTCAGGTCTGGGGTTCTGTGTTTCATGCAGCTCCCGGTTCTTGGCTGTTCATTCACCCTTGACTCTGTTTCTTCTGGGCACTTGCTCCCTCCTCATTGTTTTTGTTACCAAATGCTTGTGATTTGAGGCTCTTATTTAGACTGACTGCATCAGAGACTGTGAAGATGGAGTGTTTGCCTGGGTGTAGCCATTTCTCCAAACGGAGTTTATGTGATTGTGATGCAGTCAGATTTGGCACTGGGTCACTAGGTCGCCCCGCTGGTCCTTTTTTCCACACTGGGCAGACATCCAGGTTTTCCTTCCTTTGCAGACTCGGATGAGTGTGGTAGCTGAGCCTGTGGGGCTCAACGGGGTTGGTACCCTGAGTCTGCCTGCTCTTGCCTGCTCCCCAGGTGCTCTTTCAGCTTTCCTACTCAACCAGGCTTTTAGAAATTGAGGCCTCAATGATACAGGAATAACAGATACGTATCACACAAATATATCCTCTTATGTCTGCCTGTGTCTGACATTGGGATCTCTCTCACCCTGTCTTCCACTACGCTTAGCTGTGTCACCCAGTCTGTTGGGAAGGAGAGAAGGTGGCAGTGCAGCAGAGAAGGTGGCAGTGTTTCAGGTCCATCCCCAAGCCAGGCTGATTGCCTGGGGCCTGGGCTGTGCTGTCTTTCTTCATCCTGCTGGCCTCAGAGCAAACCTTCCCGGGGCTCCAGCCTCCATTTCTTCCCCAGATATTGCACATACAACCACCCCCCCCATAGTATACAGGTTCAAGAGGGGCCATGTCAAGGCACCAGGTTTGTTGGATATGTGATTGAGTGTAAGGGATTGGTTTGCAGAACAAGTTGTTGAGTTTAGCTTTCAGCTGTTGCCTAGATTTTGTTCTGCTTCACATTTGCATCACTCTGTGCCTTCTGGCTCATCATGTTTGCTTCAAACAGCAGCATAGTTTTCTTTTTATTGTGGTAAAATATACATAATATTTACCACTTTAACCATTTTTTTTAAAGATTTTATTTATTTATTTGACAGACAGAGATCACAAGCAGGCAGAGAGGCAGGCAGAGAGAGAGAGAGAGAGGGAAGCAGGCTTCCTGCGGAGCAGAGAGCCCGATGCGGGGCTGGATCCCAGGACCCTGAGATCATGACCCGAGCCAAAGGCAGCAGCCTAAACCACTGAGCCACCCAGGTGCCCCCACTTTAACCATTTTTAAGTATATGATTTGGCAACATTAAGTCCATTTGCTTCATTGTTCAGCCATTACTCCACCATACAACTCTAGAACTTTCTGTGATCACAGACTGAAACTCTGTACCCATTAAACACTAATCCCCCTATCACCCCGCCCCAACCCCTAATCTATTCTGTTCTACTTTCTGCCTCATATAAGTGGAATCTACAGTATATGTCTGGTTTATTTCACTTAGAGAACAGCACAGTTTTGTAACTTGTATTTTCAAGATTTAAGTTCTTTAAAAGAGTGTGATGTTAAAAAATGTTTGAATACCACTGACTCTTTCTGAATTGTAACCTTTCTCACCGTTCAGCCTGGCTTCTTGGATCCTTCCCTGGGACATTCACTTGCTAACTTCTGGTTTGCCCCTCAGTCTCTAGAACATTAAACACAGGGGCTTATTGAGTGGATGAAGCTAAGAAACAGGAGGCCAGACTGATTCCTGAAGTCACTCGTGCATTGCTTTGGTGGGATTATGGACAATATGTGATTTCTCTTGAGGCCACAACTACATTTGGGAGGTTTTTGCTGGTGCTGGGGGTTTAGAGTGTCTGGAGTAAATATTCTCACTGATACCAGCAGCCCCAGGAAGCTTCTCTGAGACCCTGGTTTTCCCTGAAAACTTGGTTTTCTGAGAGCCTCATGCTGCATGGTGTCGGATTCTGGTGCTGCGTGCTTTTCAGTACAGATTAGGCATGTAATTTGATTTTGAGTTTTGGGTTGAAATTGCTGCATGGGGACATAATACTTTTGTTTTAATGAAGAACATAAATGGGACATTTGCACCTTTCCCCTTTGTACCTCGTTGAATGGATTTCAAATAAGAATGGATTTCAAATAAGAAATTTCCTTAAGAAATTTTTTCTGGAAAGAGCAGTCCAGTGTCCTTTTAAAGTCTTGAGTTGGGGAATAGGAATCTAGGTGCAGGTCACTGGCATGGTCGTCAAAGCCTCGTTTTGCTGATGTTAGTATCTCAATATTCAGGAACAGTCAGGGGCAGAAAGGGTGTCAGAAGTCATTAAGTTCAGCCTTTAAGCCTCAATGTTCTTACCTTGAGGGTCATTAGGAAATTCTAAGATGCTAGGTGCAAAGCATTTAGCATTGCGGGGATATATATAATAGATGTTCAGTAAAGATGTCAGAATGGTGACTGTTAATAATAAATGGAGTGTGTCCAAAAGAGAAGGATCAGGATGGTAAGTGGATGAGAACCAGGATCTGGGGATGGTTAGCACAGAGGAAAAACAATTTAGAAGGGCAGGCATGATACGTGTCATTAACTTTGGAGAACTGTCAAATAGTAGAATTGGATTTTTTATGTGTCTTATTGGTGCTAAGAACAAAAAGTTACTGTGGAGAGATTATAGCTCCAAATTAATGGGAATTTTCTAGTACTTAGAAGAACATTCCAACTAAATAGGCCACGTTGAGATTTAGAACAGATTCTTAGGTTCCTCATGGGTAGTGATACAACTACAATAAAACTCTTAATTACAGGTAGCATTCGTCCCCATTTTACAGATGGCCTTTGAGAGCAGGAACTGTATTGTCCACAAGGCATTCCACAGGCAGCCTGCACCTTCCAGGTTCTTCTTAATTTTCCATGAATGAAAATAAAATTCTTTCAAACACCAGATTTGTGTCTCTGCTGCTATACAACTTTTGCCGAGTAATATATGCATCTGACTTGCTTTAAAATGTTTATTTTTTTTTCTTGAAAACTACTAGTCATATCTAAAATGTCCTTGCCCCATTTTTTTGTTCTTTATCTCATGGATCGTTGTAAAATGCTTACATTCAGTGTCAGCATATTAGTTGTAACTTTTTATTGCTATTGATATCTATAAGTACGTTAAGTAAATCTTCATTTTGCTGACCTCTTTGAGGATGCATGGCATCAGCAGATTCTCTCTTTCACTGGACAGGTGAGAGATTAGCAAGATCAAGTCAATTTTTTCCCTTTTTGCTTTGTTTTCTCCAGAGCAGCAAGATTCATTGTCTAGCAAGGGGGAAACTGTGTTAAATGGCAGAATTTGTCTTCCAGTTAATGGTTTAAAGAGTGAATGTAAATTATGGAGCTTGTTTGCACAATGTCTGATAGGTACTACTCTAGGGGAATTCTTTTGTAAAAAGCTGTTTAAGCGAGACAATCATTTTGACTTCACCAGATTAATAGCACAATAATTAATAGCACAAGGGCTTTTCAGTATAAAAATTGGCTTATAGATAATTTGAGATGGCAGTTTCCTCTTCCTTTCCAAGATCAGTAAGTAAGGCTGCTTTGCCAGACCTGTTTCCATTTTTAGCGAAAGAAAGTGCTTTCTGTGTACTCACACGATAGTTCCTGAGGCCATTCATTAACCTGCTGTCCACTCGAGGGAGGTCAGCAGGAGCTGGGGGTCTGGGTGGCCCCAGGATAACCATCTCAGTTCTGCCAGATGTGGGAAGTTGTGGGAGGCCCACAAGGCGTGGAGTCTTTCAACTGTAGCTGCAGATTACTTCCCAGAAAGGGCAGGTGGATGTGGATGGTGGGGATGGGATGACTCTTTCCCCGTGTCTTATTCTTTTGTCATCCTTCTGACTATTTTCCCCCTCTATGCTTTGTAGGAAACTGAGTCTCTCGAAGAATCTACAGATGAGTCTGAGGTAAGATGGTGGTTTGGGAGCCTGAGGATTTCTGGCTCACCATGGTATCTTGAGCTTTTTCTGCCTTATTAAATGAGACATTGCTGAGGATTGGGGGGTGAGGTAAAATAGGGCCGTGTGTGATTGAGCCTTGGGGAAGAACGTGACAGTTGTCTTTAAAAATATTAAATGGATTGACTTAAACAGGAAAAGGAATGCTTTCTCCTGATATTGAGTAGTAGTTAAACCCAAAGTCTGTTGGCAGTGGGAACTTTGATGCAGTTTTACAGACTAATTTTGACAGTTAAAAAAAAAATCTATATTTTAGGGGCCCCTGGATGGCTCAGTTGGTTCAGCATCTGACTTGATTTCGGCTCAGGTCGTCCTCTCAGGGCTGTGAGATGTAACCCCAAGTTGGGCTCCCCACTGGGTGTGGAGCTTGTAAGATTCTCTCTCCCTATGCCCCTCCCCCTTCCCCCACTCTTGCGTGGGCGCTCTTTCAAAAATCAATCAGTTTGTGATAAAACAACCACTATAGGTTCTCTAATATTTATTCTTTCTTCATTCTTTTAATGAATATGCCATGTTTACTGATATAATTTCTAAATCATGGAAATTATAGTTTATTTCATAAAATAAGAAGGAAAGTAACTACCTGAAAAACTGTTAAGGAGCTAAGTTGTGCTAAAGGTTATATTTTAAGGAGAATAAAAATATAAAATAATATGTATCTATAAATGTATAACATATATTTATAAAAGTATATTTATAAGTATGTAATAAATATAAATATTTATATATTTATAAAAATAGATTTTTAAAAAAATTTTTAAAGATTTTATTTATTTATTTGACAGACAGAGATCACAAGTAGGCAGAGAGAGAGGAGGAAGCAGGCTTCCCGCTGATTAGAGAGCCTAAGGCGGGGCTCGATCCCAAGACCTTGGGATCATGACCTGAGCCAAAGGTAGAGGCTTTAACCCACTGAGCCACCCAGGCACCCCAAAAATAAAAATTTTTTAAAAATTTTCAAGACTATGCATAAGATATAAATTTAAGTATAACGCTAGTGAACTACCAATTTTATGGGTGGACTATTAATAATAATTACATTTTTTCCTTTTAATATTTCATTTAGCTCAGAGGAATGAAAAAATATCTATGATAACCTGCTGGAAATTCACACCAATGTGACTGTAACCAATATAGTCTATAAATTTAGGTTGATGCTGCATACAGTTATTATATGGATTTTGTTTGCTTTTTCAGGGAAAAGGTGGGTTTAAATGTATTCTTCTAGAGAACATCTTGTGTTATGCTACTATGCATTTGCAGTTTGGCTGTAGAGCCATGATTCCTAATATTTGTGCTGCTGAGGATCTCTGATCCTCTCTTTGGGGCCCCTGTTAAGGCACTACAGAATTTGCTTATCGATATGGTATAGTACTTGTTGATTTTTTTTTTTTTTTTATAGAGAGAGAGATCACAAATAGGCAGGCAGAGAAAGAGGGGGAGCAGGCTCCCCACTGAGCAGAGAGCCTGATGTGGGGCTCGATTCTAGAACCCTGAGATTCTGACCTGAGCCAAAGGCAGAGGCTCAACCCACTGAACCACCCAGGTGCCCCAATACTTGTTGATTTTTTAATAAAATCCTGAAAAGCAGTTTAGCTTCCCATTCTCATTTTTGGAGATTTCCGGTTAACCATATTCTCAGAAACACTGGTATAGAATTCTGCAGTGTTGGAGCCCTGTCCAAGAATTTCATTTCAGAGGATGTTGGCAGCCACCTAAATAAATCTTTCCACACATCCTTCAGATACTAAATGGATCCACAAGGAGAACAAACGAAACACACATAACTCATCCCTCCAACGTAATCAGGAGACAGGGTGTGCTGTAAACTTCAGTGTAAGTGGGGGAATACATATCCAAAACCAGAAGAACCAGCTTCGGATTGAGTCTGGAGCTGAGTCCAGTGGAGGCGCGTTGGAGATAAAGACACTGTAGCTGAGTTCCAGCAGGAGTGGTTTCATGCAAAAGTGTCCCCTCCCCCAGGAGGGAAACGGCCCCACCCTGAGTGGACAGTCCTGAGAACAGGTCTGACAGCTGCTGGATCTGAGCACTGGCTGTTGGGGAATTTAAATGAGGGGGTTTGACAGGGTGTGGGACCAGAGGGGACAGTGTTGGGATGAGGCTGGTACTGGAGAGAGAGGGGAGGCATCCCTTGAAAGCATGGTGGTGACATTATAGGAGTGGGGGAAATTAAAGGTACGAAGCAGGAAATCAGGATACTTGCCTCCCCTCACGCCCCCAGAAAAGATACCACTTACTAAAGAAGATGCCCCCATTTACCTGTGTAACTAAGAGACCTAGTAAACCATTCAAATAACCTCGTCCTCTTCATAGGAGCACCTCTTGTTGCTGTCCTGGCAATCTGAGACTGGTAAAATTGAACTGGAATGGCAGGGAGCATCCATTCAAAAAACCATGGTGAGGAGAGCAAGTGGAAACCAAACATTTTCAGCTGAAACAAGCAGCAGCATAACACTCCATCATAACTTGAATGTCTTTAAACAAGCATTTGTAGATAGAGAAAACTATCTTAAAACAGAACTTTTAAAACTCAGAATAGAAATGGACAAAAAACTAGGAAGGAAGGAAGGAAATAAGAGCTGACCACTTAGGAAAGACATAGAAGGAAAGGATCATTCTTATAAAGTTGACGAAACCGAGACCGGAAAGGTAACCTGATTGTCTAATCTCAGATAGCTCGTTCACAGAAGTGAGTTCAAACCAAGCCCCAGATCTGGGCTCTTTCCATCATTTTTCCTGCTGTCTCTGGTGTCTTCTGCATCGGCCGGGACGGAGGGACTGTGGAGGCAGGCCTTGGGTTCCTGTCTCAGCCATACTTTGTACCTGCTCTGTGGCCTTGCACACAATCTCTCTGTCCCTCGTTTCCTTCATGTGTGCCGTGTGGGTTGCCCCAAGGGCTAGATGAGATTGCTGTTTGGGAAGCATGTTGTGTGGTGCCTAGCATGTGGGAAGCCCTCCCTGAAAGCTAGTGAGCCTCAGCTTGTATTTTAGAAGGAGTGCTGGTCTCCTCTTACAGCCTGGGGCTTCAGCTGCAGAGCTTGGGGAGACTCCCGGAGACTCTGGGACCCAGGGTGGTTACTCTCCCATCCGGGTTTTCATTCGTTCATGGGCCAACAAAGGAGTCAGGCTGGTGATAGGCCAAGTTTGGGCTTTTTAGTATGATGAGTTGGTTTATAATCCAGTCTTTGGAGCTGTTTGTTCTGGGTGTCTCAGTTTGAATCATGATCTTTCCAGATCCATGCTCGAGATTGTAAAACACTGTTCTTTTGCCAAAAAATCTTTATTTTTCCTTTTCTCCTCTTCCTCTATCGCCCCACTAGGTTTTGTACTGTCAGTTCAGCTTTCACAGGGCAGACATTTCCTTCATGTACTTCTCCCTCTTTATTCAAGTGCTCAGATAGTTTCCATTTCTGCAAACAACAATGTTTAGTGTTTTCAACCATGAATTATAGCAGTTTATCTGTTTTCCTTATGAAAGCCACATTTCTTATAGACTGGGCCTTTATACTGAGAAGACCCTAGTGTTAGGTTTCTCTGAAACTCTTATTTTTAAAGTTTAAATGTAATTTTAATTAAAAAATTTTTAATTGTGGTAAAATATACATATTTTATACATATAAAATATACATAACATATATATAACAAGAATTGCCATCTTGGGGCACTTAAGTGACTCAGTTAGGCCTCTGACTCTTGATTTTGGCTCAGGTCATGATCTCAGAGTGATGAGATCAAGCCCCTCTTTGGGCTCACGCTCAGTGTGGAGTCTGCCTGAAGTTCTCTCTCTCCCTCTGCCAGCGCTTGAGCTCTCTAAATAAATAAATACATAAATAAAATCTTTTAAAAACTTGCCATCTCAACCACTTTTAAGTGCATAGTTTAGCATTGTTAAGTACATTCACATTGCTGAGCAGCCTACCTCCAGAACTTGTTTATATTGCAAAACAGACAGAAGTTCTGTGTCATCAAATTACAACTCCCTATTCCTCCACCAGCCTCTGGCAATCACCCTTCTACTTTCTCTGTCTGAATTTGACTGCTCTAGAACCCTTATATAAGTGGAATCATGCAGTATTGGTCTCTTCAGAACTGGTTTATTTCATTTAGCAGCATGCCCTTAAGGTTCATCCATTTTGTCACATAGGTCAGGATTGCCTTCTTTTTTTAAGGTTGAGTAATATTCCATGGTATGTCCATACCACATTTTACATGCTCACCCACTGATGGATACTTGAGTGGCATTTACCTTTTGGCTTTTATGAGCAGTGTTACAAAGAACATGAGTTTAAAAGTATCTCTTTGAGACATTTTGCTTTTAATTCTTCTGAATATGTACCCAAAAGTGGAATTGCTAGATCATATAGTAATTCTATTTTTAATTTTTTGAGGAACCACTATACCATTTTCTCATTTTCCATAGAGACTGCACCACTTTATGTTCCCAGCAGCAACGCATGGGGGTTCTAATTTCTCCACATCCGCATCAACACTTGTTTTTTCTTTTTTTTCTTTTTTTTAATAGTAGCTGTCCTGACAGTTACGAGGTGATATTGTGGTTTTCATTCATTTTCCTAATGATTAAGTGATATCAAACATCTCTTCATAAACTTTTTGGCCATTTATATATTTTCTTTGAAGAAATGTCCGTTCAAGTTCTTTGCCCATTTTCAAATTGTGGTTTGGTTTTTGTTCTTGAATTGAGGAGTTCTTTATATATTCTGGATGTTAGTCTGTATCAGATAAAAATGGATGGATGGATGGATGGGTGGATAGAAAAGGATAGAGATACACATATTGTTTTTATATATAACTCAACAACCTGTGAATAGAATAGATGGATAGTTGACATATAGATACAGATCTATAGAGTTGTGATTTAACTATGTCTCTATAAAGAATATAAACAATATAATACATAAAAAATATAGGGGTGCCTGGGTGGCTCAGTGGGTTAAGCCTCTGCCTTTAGCTCAGGTTATGATCCCAGTGTCCTGGGATCGAGCTCTGCTTCCAGCTCTCTGCTCAGCAGGGAGCCTGCTTCTCCCTCCCTCCCTCTCTCTTTCTCTCTGCCTTCTTGTGATCTCTCTCTATGTCAGATAAATAAATACAATCTTTAAAAAAAAGAAAAAAATATATATATATCTCCATATCTCAGTTAGACAATTCACAGTACTTGAATAATTTCTCCCATTCCATAGGTTGCCTTTTCACTGTTGAGTGTATTCTTTCATGCATAGAAGTTTTAAAATTTTGATATAAGTCCAGTTTATCTATGTTTGCTTTTCTCCCTGTACTTTTCATGTCATATCCAAGAAATCATTGCCACATCCAGTGTCATGAAGTTTTTCCCTTAGGTTTTCTTCCAACTTCTCATTTTGTGTGTTCAAGAAAGAAGTATTAACTGCTCAAAATTGTCTGTGTTTTCTTCATTATTCTTGAAACCTGCAACCAAATGAAATGAAATTTCCAGGTGTAGTATAATTAATGCAATTGAAAGTGGTGTATATGTCAGTATGTAAAACTTAGGAGGATTTTGAGTTGTGCTTTGCTGTTAAAGTAGAAATTCAAAGCTGTATTAACAACCAAGAGCGTACATTAAGCATCTTGCCTTCGTGTTAATACTACATGAGTTTTTGCAGATTTTGTAGGATAAAGTGTGCCTTGCCTCTACTATTTTTTTTCTAACATATAATCCACTGTGTATTCCACCTTGATATGATAAGCCAGACTGTTTCTTAAATGGTGTTTTACTTTTGAAAAGAGTAACACAGAAGTATGTGGTCAGAAGAACTCATTCTCATTTTGAAGCTTTAAGCTTCTGTCAACACTGGGGACAACTGCTTTGGTCTGGGTGGGGGCTGAGTGCTACAGGAGCCCAGAGGAATGGATGATAAGTCAGGAATGGCTTTGCTTGGAATCTTGAAGATTTAAGTATGGAAGATAAATCTAGGCAGAGGCTGCCACAGTCTTTGGGAAGAGATCGAGTGATGAAGGGGCACACACGTTCTGCCGGCCAGCTGGGAGGCTCTGGGTGTGGCTGGAATGTGGAGGAAGCTGGGGGAATGAGGCTGGACGAGGAACTAGGGTGAGGCTGTAGAGCTACGAATGTGTCAAACCAGACAGTTTAGACTTGATCTGTTGGACGCTGGGGAGCCAGCGAAAGGCATGCTTATTGGGGGGTGGGCACAGGGGTTGGTGACAGATGAGCTGGAAGGAAAGACCCATTTCAGGAAGTTCTAGTGCAAGCCCCTAAAGAGATCACAGGAATGTAAGTGTCTGGGCTAGGCAGGAGCAGAAGACAAAGAGGAAATGCTTCTCAAGTCCAATCAGGAGGAAGTGTGGATAGCATGTGAGAGTCGATCTTGGTAGGGGAGTCAAAAAGATTCCAAAACGTCTAGTTCAGCTGTGTTGTAAGAAATTGAGTGAACTCCACTTTTAGGCAGTTAAAGGAAAAAGACATTTTAAACTTGAAGTTGACACCTCTTTATCCAATTCTTTCTTTGAAGTGGTACTTTTCTAATCCATTGGTGACTCCTTTTCTAATCGTTTTGGTCAGGCTGATACAAATAATATGCTTTCATATTAAATATGGTTTTAAAGAAAAGCAAATGAGCAAGCTAATCTCTGGGATTTTATTTCTAAAAATCCTCCAAGGTACATGCTGTAGAGGAGGTTTGGAGTGCTCTTTGGAGCAAAGATGGTGAATGGATTGAGCAGTGTTCACAATCTATTTTGATAATGAAGATTATAACAAAAACAAATTTATTGTAAGAAGCAACAGTTGGCATTTTGGTAAACTCTTTAGATATGTTCATTGGCCCAAGTTTTGGCCATGGTTATTTCTTCTCTTTTACAGATGAAGAAATAGAGTGTTTAGGTAACTGCCAGGGATACCCGCTGGTAAATGGATTTGAATCCCACAGTCAAGACTCCAAAGCCTGGTCTTCTACTGTGTCCAACTTCCCTGTGATCTCTCTGATTTTATTTCAGACTTTTCCTCTGTGTTCCTTTGTAGAATTGGACAAAATTTAAAAAAAAAAAAAAAACTCCCTTGGAACTCCTGCCTATGTATAAAATGATATTTTGGGTGATGTTACAGATTATGGCTTGTTCAACTAGTAGGAAAAGCAATTTCAGAATCTTTGAACTTTGCCTTATTCTCTAGAGAAAAAAGAATTGTCTTGCTAATTTATAGATAACATTAATAGTTATAAACTCATGTTTTGCCATAAAACAAATGATTCATTAAGAAAATAATTATAAATATTTGTAAAATATAAAATAAATGTTAGTTACTAAGCTATATCCCCTTCAAAAAGTACATTCATCTTTGGGTAGGGGCAATTTAGCTGCAAGAGTGTTCATTGCAACTTTGTTTATAATATAAAAATTTGGAAACAGTCCGGATGTCTGGAAAGGAATTATATTATCTTTATAATTGATAAAAGCATTCTACAAAAATGTCATTTAGAGCAGAGCGTGGCTATTTCTATAAAGGTATAGGTAGTAAATATTTAAAGATTTGCATACAAAGAATACTGAGGATATTATGTAGGTATGTAACCATATGAAAATATAAAAACCTGCTTGAAAGCTGTATGAAAACAGGCATCCAGCTAGACGGGCTGTTTGGAGTTTACCAATTCCTGATTTAGAGTATAATCCAGTTTTTTTCCACCCTCCAAAATCCACATGTAAGCACAGAAAAAAAGGTCGCAGGACTATAGTGTCACTGGGTCATGTGATTCTTATTTTATTTATTATCATCTGCCTTTATTTTCTAAGTTTTTATAAGTATGCATTACTTATATAATTAGCAAAATGATACCATTTTTTTAATGAAAAAAATTAATCCCTGTACATATTCTCATAGTATTTTGTGTCGATGTTACAGAGCTTCTGGGTTGCAAAGCAATGGGATTCAAAATGAAACTGCGTGTTTTTCCTTCCTTACCTCGCACTAAGACAAGGGAGTTAGGGAAAATGTTTGGTTTCTTTCATGCTCTCTTTATTTCAGCCAATATTTTACATAAGACAGAAATTGTTTTTAATGCTAATAGACATTTTTTTCTTAAGATTTTTTTTTTTAAGTTTTAAGTGTTGAGAGAAGTGTGGAGTCACATGCAGTTTTAAGAAATAACAGAGATTCTCTGTACCCTTCACCCCATTCCCAAAGGGTAACATCCTGCTTCACTCAGCTGCAACATCACAACCAGGAAATCAATATTGGTAACAATCTGGAGACCTGACTCAGATTTCACAAGTTTTACATTCACTCATTTGTGCATGTGTACGGATGTGTGTCAGTTCTTTGCACTTCTGTCATGTGTCACTTCTATGACATGTGTGCACTTCTGTCACTGCAGTCAAGGTGCAGTACTGTTCACCATGGTTCCCTTTTATAGTCACAGCTACTCCCTTCCCCCAGCTCCGCTATCTGTTCTCCCTCTCCATAACTTTTTCATTTTGGGCACATTATATGAATCGAACCATACAATGAGTGTGTAACCTTTTCAGATTGACTTTTTCTACTCTGCCAGTTTGTCTTTTAATTTTTGTGGTTAGATCATTCACATTTAAGGTAATTATTGACATGTTAGGGCTTAAGTCTACCATCTTCTGTTTTCTCTTTCCTCTGCTTTTCATTTCTCTTATTTCTCGTTTCTTCCCTTTCTGTGAGTTAATTGAACTTTTTTTTTTAAAGTTCTAACAATTTATTCATAGGTTTTTTTGTTTTTTAAGTGGTTGACTGTTCTTTTCTTTCAGAACTTGAGAAATGTTCTGTTATTTTTTTCTGGCCTCTGTCATTTCAAATGACAGGTATGTTGTCCTTATGCTTCTCTGTAATTGTGTCCTGTTTCCTGGCTGCTTTCCAGATTTATTTATTTATTTATTTATTTTGCCTTAGTTTCCAGAAGTTCAGTTATAGTTATGAGGGCTCTTGGTGTGGATTTCTTCAATTTATCTTACCTGGAGTTTGCTCAGCTTCTTGAATCTGTAGGATTATGTCCTTCACCAACTTTGGAAAGTTTTCAGCCATTATTTCTTTGAAATCTTTTTAAGTTCCACTCTCTTCTCCTGGGACTTGAGTAACTTGAATGTTAGCCCTTTTGTTATTGTTCCATAGGTCCCTGAGACTCTGTTCTGTGTTTTTCAGTCAGTTTTCTGTCTTGTTCAGGTTGGGCAAATTCTATGGATCTGTTCTCAAGTTCATTGTTTATGTTCTTTCACATATCCACTCTAATGTTGATGTCATCCACAAAGTTTTTTCTTTTGGTTATTTTATTTGCCAGTTCTAATGTTTACATTTTTTTAAAAGACTTCTATTTCTTTGCTGAGAAAGCCCATTATTTCATTTGTTTCAAGAGAATTTATAATTGCTCTTAGAAGCACTTTTGTGATGGTTGCTTTAAAATCCTTGCCAAATAATTCTAACATCTGATTCATTTCATATATATATGCATTTTAATGAAGCTAATATTTAAATCATGAAGAATCATCAGTTTAATTTTTTTCAGGTCCATTTACATGCCATGTGTTGTGCTGAGTGCTTTGAGTAGATTATTTCATTTTAAGATGAGCTACAGTCCTATCAGGTACGACAGTAGGCAGGAGAAGTTGGCTATGCCACAGTATAGTTCCAAAACTGTAACAGCTTTACACAACAGAGATTTATTTCTGAGTGTAATCAGTAGTGCAGAGAGAAGTTTTAGCATCAACAATACAGAAATGTCATCATTTTCCATAGGGTCTTTCCTATTAATGGACCAGAAACAATATGCTGTGGCATACTTTAGCCATGGAGCCGGAAACTGAAGCAGCTCTGCTTTGTGGAGCGATGTATTTTCTTAAACCTGGCTTACTTCGAATAGGTGTTTGGTGTATTATTTATTTAGAAGTATATTCCATCTTTCTTCGAAGAGCTTAGTGTGCTATACAAAGAGCTTTGTAGGAGAAGCATCAAATTGTTAGCCTAACATTTCAAGATGAAACTCGCACAGCAAAGGGAGAAATAACGGAAACCACCAAGCTAAGGAGGGGGCGGCAAGGAAGAAGAGCACCGAGTGAAACAGAGAGGTAGTGAGTGCGCTTTGTACCAGGTGCGGGTTCCAGCTACACCAGACCTCATTCTGCCTGTGTACATTCCTTTGAAGTGAAGATTGCATGTAAATCATTGTACGCTGGGCCTGGGCCTGGCATGTAATAACAGAGAGAGTTAATTAGTGTCATCGCTCTCTTTCTTTTTGCTACCATTATTAATAAATGTGCCTCCTAAAGAGATGCCCATTCAAATCTGGCTCACTTCTCACAAATATGATCAGAATACCTTGAATATGTTAGATATATTAATTTTAATAAGTGGACAAGTAGCTCAACCTATTTAAAGTAAACCTACATGCATTTTATATTGAATGAGAAATTAATATTAAAATAAAATGCAACTTCTGGATGCATCAGCCACCAGGATTGTTCTTTTCAATTTTGTTAAAATGAAAAGCAGTCATTGTGAGAAATCAAGAGATAGCTTTTTTAATCAGAAAATGCATCACAGAAAAATAATTTATTTATCTTTCCTGGTGGGTAGAACACTGTGAATCATTTATTGAAACTTAAATAGATTCTTTACATATATTAATTTTAATAAATTTAGAGCAACTAGTAACTAAAATGGTAGTGTTCCTTGTTAGGAGATTGATTGCTGAGAAAAATGGAGCATGGGGTTATAATATATCCTTCCAAATAGCCTTTGGGTCAAAAATTTGCTCTTTCATTTAATGAGCTATTAATATTAACAGGTTTTGCTGATTATTGCATCACTCAGGCATGGATAAACATTCTCTTTGAAGCAGATATTATAAAAATTATATGTTTGGAAACTTAATAGAAACTTTCTGAATATAAGTACAGATTTGTGAACCTGTATTTCTGCCATTTGTTAGAGATTTAAAAGATGAACATGACTCTGGTATGATATATTTTTGAACAGAGTTTATAATTTCAACTACCTAGGAGAGAAATTATTTTAGGCAGTCCAAGATAGACTGATTGATTGATCATTTTACTTATTTGGCAAATATTTATTGGGTACTTTTACCTTGTGGGTGCTAGGCTGTGCCAGTATTTTATGAAGGAGGCAGACAGTAAATAAAAACTTACATATTTGGTGGTAATAAATGTTGTGGATAAAAATAACATTGGATTAAGGGATTGTGGAGTGGGCCGAGGTGCTGTTTCATCCTGGGTGCTCAGGGAGGGCCACAAATTTGACATTTGACTAAATACATGGGATAAAGATTTTGTGGGTAATAAGAAGAGCAAACACAACACCTTCACGTAGGGTTGCTGGACGTCTTTGAGGATGCGAGTGGGGGTGAATGTTAGGAAATGAATTAGTGAATGGCTAAAACAAAGAGCCTATAAACCAATTTATGGACTTGGTTTCTACCCTGAGTAAGCTGGGAAGCCATTGGAGGCTGTCATTTTAGTGAGAGCGCTCTGGATGCTCTTTGAAAAAAGTCTTGGACAGCAAGTAGGGAGCAGCAAGACTAGTTATGAGGCTTTGGCAGAGCTCTAGCTGGAGGTGAGGAAGGACTTAGGGTAGTTTCTGAAGTAGACCCAGTAGATTTCTTGACTAGGACCCGGGGCTATAAGTGGAAGAGAGGAATCAAGGGTAAACAACTAGAAAGGCGGAGTTGTGAACTAAGATGGGATGAGACCGGCTCGTGCTGGTTTTGGTGCTCAGGGCAAGGTGTTGGTGGGGTATTTCAGAAGTTCCATTTTGGCTCTTTTAAGTTGGAGATGTCAATTAGGCATCCAAGTGGAAATTTCAAGTATGTAGTTGGATAAAGAAGACTAGTGCAGGTCTGGGCTAGAGATAAGAATTTTTTGTTGTTGTTAAGATTTTATTTGAAAGAGAGAGCGTGCACGTGTGCACAAGGAGGAGTGAGGGACAGGGGTAGAGAGAGAAGCAGGCTCCTCCTGAGCAGGGAGCCCAATTCGGGGCTCGATCCCAGCACTGGATCATGACCTGAGCCAAACGAAGGCAGATGCTTAACGGGCTGAGCCACACAGGTGCCCCATAGGATTAAGAATTTTTGAGTCAGCATTTAGATGGTGTTTAAAACCATGAAACTGGATGAGTTTAAAACTCATTTAGGGTCTGAGGTCAGATAAATGAGAAACCTGAGGCCTGTTAAGGGTTACTACAGTATTTTTGAGATCTGGTAGATGAAGGGAAATCAGCAAAGGGCCCTGAGAAGAAGTAGCTAATGAGTTAGGAAGAAAGCAAATGAGAGTGGTGTCCAAGAAGCCAAAGGAGGAATGCATCTCAGGAAGAAGGGCATGGCCAGCTGTGCCAAATACCATGGAAAGGAATAATAAGAGCAACTTTAGAGACTTGCCCTTGAATTTATGAAGGTGAGGCCATTGGCCATCCATATAGGAGCAGTTGTGGTGGCTCATGGCGGTGGGGATGATGTGGGGCCTGGACTGGTATGGGCTCAAGAGAGACTGGGTTGGCAGAATGTCTTTCGTGCTCTCAGAAATTCTTGTACTGCCTGTCTCAAAATGGTGACATGTTGAATGCTTATAATGTAGAGTGGCTGTTAAGGGAGATAATGTGTCTTTAGCACTTGGCCAGTCATTAGAAAGCATTCATTAAACATGCTGCTGCCACTGCTTTGTTATTATTTTTTCTTTTTTTAAAGATTTTATTTATTTATTTGTCAGAGAGAGAAAGAGAGAGAACACAGGCAGAGAGAGCAGCAGGCAGAGGCAGAGGGAGAAGCAGGCTCCCAGCCAAGCAAGGAGCCCGATGTGGGACTCGATCCCAGGATGCTGGAATCATGACCTGAGCCGAAGGCAGCCGCTTAACCAACTGAGCCACCCAGGCGTCCCTGCTTTGTTATTTTTATACCACTTCAGTGCCAGGTTTGTTCATGAGGGCTTGGCCCCTGTCCCTGGGGTCTCACCAGCAGAGCTGCTTGTGAATGAATAAATGAATTGATTTTACAAATCCTTAGAACAGTTACATGAAACTGGTTATAGTTCATATATATATGACAGTTATATGAAACTTTCTGTTCTTAATTTGGAAATTATAAAACCAGGACTTTAAGAGATCCCTTTATCAAAAATGGATATCAAGGACCTCCTGACTCAAGCTGAGAACTGTTTTATCCCATGCTGTGTCATCAAAAGGATCATGGTTTAATTTAGGGACAAGCAAGTGAGAACTGTCTTTTAGTTTTGGCTTGAGGGCATCCAGCTCCATACCCACTATTATTTTTATCCTCTCACAGTAGCAGGCAGAATAACGGTAGGCAGAGTAATGGTCCTCAAAGATGTCTGTGTCCTAATCCCTGGAACCCGTGCCTGTGTTGTGTTACACGGCAAGAGAAATTAAGGTGGCAGATGGAATTAAGGTTGCTAATCAACTGACTATAAAATAGGGAGATTGGGGGCACCTGGGTGGCTCAGCGGGTTAAAGCCTCTGCCTTCAGCTCAGGTCATGATCCCAGGGTCTTGGGATCGAGTCCCACATCGGGTTCCCTGCTCAGCAGGGAGCCTGCTTCCTCCTTGCTCTCTGCCTGCCTCTCTGCCTGCTTGTGATCTCTGCCTGTCAAATAAATAAATAAATAAATCTTTAAAAAAAAAAAAAGGGAGATTGTTCTGGATAATCCAGGTGGGAACACTGTAGTCACAAGAATCTCCACAAGTGGATGAGAGAGGCAGCGGAGGCCAGAGTGATGTGATGTGGGAAGAACTTGACCCACCTTTTTTGGCTTTGAGGGTACAGAAAGGAGGGGGCCCACAGCGAATGAATGCAGGTGGTATCTAGGAGCTGGAAAAGTTGAGGAAACCTATTCTCCCCTAGAGCCTCCAGAGGAATGCAGCCCTTCTGTGTATTGATTTTTGCCCAGTGATATCTGTATTGGACTGTAAGACACCAAACTTGTGTTGTTCTAAGCCACTGAGTATGGTAATTTGTTACAGCAGCCACAGGAAACAAATACAGTAAATAATGTGATTGGATGATCTTATTCCCTTAGCACTTTTCATTCAGCACAGAAAACAGTTGAAATGAAACTGCTGATACTTTTGGGAGCTGTGTTTATAAAAACATGTGTGTCTCTTCTGATACTGGTCCAAGAATGTTGTTTATATAATCATTGCACTTGGCAATTAGAACCTGATTCTACTGTCAGGACTTGAAAACATTCCTTTCTCTGAAGACTCAAGAAATGCTGTAACAAAACTAATTCCTAAAATCTACAGATTTCTTTTCTTCCATGAGCTATTTCAGTTTTAGTACAACCGTTTTTAAGTATAAAGATTCATAGGTGTCTGCGTTACTATCATTCTTTACTTTTAGAATATGATTGTTTTCTCCAAAGACCTCAGTGAATTAAATAAATCCCCGAAAATAGTATCAAAAGAGATGAGAGGAAACCTTTGATGAAGCTAAAGGTTTTAGGCTGTTGTCATCATTTCCATCAGTGATCGGGGGCGCCTTTGACATATTTGGTCTGTGATGGTGTAGGAGTGCTGACACCACTGACTCCAAGATGTTCAAGATGTTCTCTCCTCTGGCTTGCAGGGGCGCCAGGGTGCACCACTCTAGATGACTAGTAGGGACTCTCTGGTGCACAGGTGGCGCCACTCTAGATGACTAGTAGGGATCCTCTGGTGCACAGGTGGCGCCACTCTAGATAACTAGGACAGACCCTCTGGTGTATGGGTTGTAATACTCTGGACAACTAGTAGGGATCCGCTGGTGCACAGGTGGCACCACTGTAGATAACTAGTACGGACCCTCTGGTGGTGTCACTTTATGTAACTACCCTATGATCTATGATCTCACTACCATGCCCCTCACTCTATAAAAACTGTGGATTGAGGTCCAGGCTTAGGTGGAGAGTATGTGGTGGAGAATAGTAGCAATGTAGTGCTCTGGATCGTTTTTCTGCCTCCCACCATTGCTCCTATCCGTAAGTTACCCTGAATAAAACTCTGTGTAAATGGTATGGAGTAGTTTGCTTCATTTCTTTGGCATTAAAGTGCCTTCTGAGTCGAGATTCTTTACTGGGCCTCCTCCAACTTTTAAGGGTTAGTTACTTCGGGTATTTGCAGACTTCCAGTAGACACCATAGCATTCCCTCTTTGTTCCCTAATAACAATATTCACACTTGGATGTGTTGAAAACATTTTCTTAATGATGTGGCAAAATCAAAAGTAATGTATCTTCATTTTTTGAAGTACTGTAAAACTAGGAGGTAATTAGATTTGGGTAATTTTCTCTCCTTTTCTCCCATCTTTTTTTTTTTTTTTTAAATGACATTAGTGAACTTTACCAAGATTTTTCTCATTTCTCATTATTTATTTTTCATATCTCTTACAGCCTCCTTTAGATTTTTTTTTTTCTCTTTGAATGCTTCCTTGAAAAATGTGTTTCAGTGTGGGAATTTGTGCTATGAGTGTTGAGTCCTTATAAAGTGCCCGTGAGGCAGATCTACTGGAGGGAGCAGCACTGAGAAGAGTTAATCTCCATTTCATAGGGGAAGGACAGAAGAAGAGTTAGGGTTAGGGTTGAGGAGTGAGTGTAGCTCCTTAGTGCTCACCAGTCAGGGGCAGAGCTGTTGCTGCCCATTTCTCTAGTGAATGGGTAGCAAAACCTCAGAGGGTGAGTGCTGTGTCTAAACAGCTCCGCCTTCCCAATGATTCCAGTTGCCTGCACAGTTTCTCACTTGGGGCTGTTAAGTTCTGGAATTGCTCTCTCCTTTTATACTGCCTTCGGGGCTCATTTGGACTTAAGAGGCCAGCAGCCCATGCAGGTTCTCTGTCTTGGCAGGAGCTATGTTGTGTATCAGGCAGCGTTCTGTAGAGAAACAGAACCAGTAGCCTCTGAGAGAGTGAGAATAAATCTGAGAGAGGTCAGTGGGATCTGAGAGAGAGATTTGTTAGAAGGAATTGGCTCATGTGATTATGGAACTGGCAAGTCCCCACATCTGCAGGGTAAGTCAGCAAACTGGAGACCTAGGAGAGCCAGTGGTTTCACAGGCTCGACACCAAGAAAGAGCCTGTGTTTCACTTCCGATTTGAATACTGGGGAAAAAAAGCTGCCCGGTTTGAAGGCAGTCAGGCAGAAAAACTCTCTTACTACTCTAGAGCGTCAGCCTTTTTGTTCTATTCAGGCCTTCAACTGATTGGATGAAGCCCACGCATATTGGGAATGACAGTCTGCTTTAATCAGTCTAGCAATTTAAATGTTAATTCCTCATAGATACACCTGGAGTAATGACCGGCAAATATCTGGGCATTCCATGGCCCAGTCAGGTTGACACAAGATTAATCATCACAAACCTTAAGTTTTGTTCTTTCCCTGTAGTCCTGTCATCTTTAATTAAGACCCTCAACAATGATACATTGTTTTCCATTGTCTTGTCTTTTACCTTGACTAAAACTTCCAAATCAGTTTTTGGTTTTTTGTTTGTTTGTTTAAGATTTTATTTATTTGACAGAGAGACAGCAAGAGCAGGAACACAAGCAGGGGAAGTTGGGAGAGGGAGAAGCAGGATCAGGAGGGTCAGGATCATGACCTGAGCTGAAGGCAGACGCCTAACAACTAAGCCACCCAGGTGCCCTAAATTAGTTTTGAAAAATAAATCGATAATAGACACCAATGAGTTTCCTCTTGTTTCTCTTCATTGTTAAGTGTCATGTTGGCTTTTGATTTCAAATGTTCAACTGAGCTTTTCAAGAAAGAAACCTTTTTACTTACTGGAAGTTTTTTGTTGTTTAAAGAATCGGAAATAGCGGAAATGAGGGTTGAACTTTATAAATGCTCTTTTAGTATCTGCCATTTTGGTTCTTCTGTTTTTCTTTGGCCTCTCAAATGATGAAGTCACATTTTTTATGGATCAGACTGAATAGTCTTTGCATTTCTGTGATATTTGATCTTAGAAGTTTTCTATTAATACATGCGGGACTTTAATTTATGATGTTCTGTTTAGAATTTTTTACATTTAAGTTCTGACCTGATGTGACTGAACTGTTTTTTCCTCCTTTTTGATGTTTGGGAATTTTCGTGTCAGGGTTATGCCACTTTTTTTTTTTTTTAAGATTTTTTTTTTTTTTTTTTTTTTTAATTTGAGAGAGCGTGTGTGTGCAAATGGGGAGAGGGACAGGAGTGGGGAGAGACTCAAGACTCCGCTGAGCACAGAGCACAATGTAGGGCTCAGTCTCACGACCTGTGGGGAAATGAAGAGTCCGCCCTTTAACCAACAGAGCCACGCAGGCGCCCCTACCGCCTTTTCAAAATGAACTGGGAGGTTTTTATTATTTCCCTATTATAGGGCAGTTTAAATAGCTTAGGGACTTTCTGTTTGAGGGTTTTTAATAGAACGCACAGAAACAGTCTAGGCCAGATCTCCTTCTGCAGGAGATGGGCAGTACTGGGATGACTTATTTTCTCAGTGTATTCTGTGGTTACCTTATGTTATTTGTCTTTAAAAAGTGCTAGCCCTTGAGCTTATTAATGATTCTATTTTCTGGTTTACTGTTGCATTCTTCCTTTGACCTTTCTGAGTGTTCTCTGTTTCCCCGCACTGCCCCCCTTCCTGCTACCAGTGTTCTCTTGGTCCTACAGTACTTAACTGCTGGGACTGTCAGACCATCAGTAATGCCCTGTCACATGTCAGTGGCTTTTGGTCTCTGCCGGTAGGAGGAGGGTGTGGACAGATGGAGGCTGGGGCCGAAAGTGCAGGCATCAGGAAATAGTGGGAAGAGTTGCAGAAAGTTCCCTCCTTCTGGAGAAGACAGTCCCTAAGGGACATGTGGTTGAGTTGGGCATCTGGTCGAGTAGGACAGGCTCTGGGTCACGGGCACGGGAGGGTTGGTGGGTGGGCAAAAGCAGCTTTTGACTTTTGTTCAGATTGTATTTGCGTGAAGCAAATCAAGGGGTGTCATGAACTCCCATTACTTGAATGTATGCTTGAATGTATTAGTCTCTCCTTGATTCTTGTTAACACTTTGTCTTAATTGTTACTGCTACTTTAGGTTTTCATCTTTATTTTTTTCTTAGTGGAAAGTTTTGGGACGCCGTCAGTGACTTCGGTGGGGGGACCAGCCGGGTGCTTCTTTGCATCTGGAATATGGAGTGTGCAATTGAAAGATGTTTGAGAAATATTTAATCTCCTCTAAAATGTAAAATAATCTCAGGGACTGGAGCATCTTTCTTGTCCATATAAATTATAAATTATATGTTTATAGATAAACATAAATTATAAATGTAAGTTGTTCATGAAAATTGAGTTTGTAAGGTCTCTATCAGCTCTTGTAATTAGGAGGTAGAGCTTATTTTCTGCACATTCATAATTCTGATTTCTGCTGTTTTGGAAGAGCTACTCTCTTCCCTCTATTTAGTGCCTCCAGCTCCCAGGCTCCTTCCACCCCACCCCCCACTGTGTCTATAAAATAACACGTAGTTTAGGTGATCTCTGCAGTTCCTTTTGGCTGATAGCTTATGATTTGGATTTTCCTGTGTGGAAATCCAAATGAGAATGTCTTAGAAAAGCTTCTTACTAAACTCAGTCTGTTGGTATCGCGTACTTTTGTTTTCACTGGTCTTTATTAGGTACCCACAGTTTTGTTAGGTGAAGTTCAGAACAATGAAAAGGCATAAACCCTGCTTCTCAGGATCTTGTGATCACCAGGGGATATTGGGAAGAAAGGAAAAGAGGGTTATGTTGGCTTTAGTGGCGGAAATTGTCCACCTGAATGGCATACCTTGAAGATTGGTGAGGTTATTCCATATGGCTAGAAGGAAATGAAAAGCTTATTTGCTTTTTCCGTCCCCCCCCTCCTCTATATATTCTTATCGCTTTCCCAATATAAAATAAATGATGGGAGTTGATCCTGTTTATGGTATGTGGCTCAGGGCATGGGAACTTTCACCTTATTTTTTTCCGCCTTGAATTGAACATGAAATTCTGATGCTATAGGGCAGAGGAGAGACCAGGGTTTATGAAGACTGCATAGCCTGTGAATCTTAAGTAGAGCTCTTCAATTATTAGAGGTTCAACTTTTTCTCACTCTTCTACTCAAAAGTGTTATGGTAAGGAAAGCAGCTTTAAAAGATAAGAATCTTAGTTCAGTAGGTAGACTTTTTAGAAGATTGAACAATGGCTTCAAAAACAGCATTTATTTCTATAATAAATGTAATACATGTTTACCTTTGAAAGTATAGAAAATATTGGCAATAACTCGCAGTACTGATTATTTGTTATTTTCTGTAATGGCTGCATCAACCCTATGATGTGGGTCGTGCTCTTTCCCCGAGTGGACAGATGAAGAAACTGAGGTTTAGGAAGGTCACTATTTTGCTGCTTATCCTTCTGATTTCCCCCCACCAACAGAAGCTTGTTCGATACTTCCCTTTGTTATTAAAGGTCTTTGAAAACAGATTTTAATGTCCTTAGAACATTTAATCTTATGAAATTTATTTAACCCAGCATCTTAATCTTGGGACTGTTGCCATTTTTCTCAGGATAATTTTTGTTTTGGAAGATAACCCTGTGTATTGTAGGATGTTTAGCATCCTCTCTGGCCTGTACTTACGTGATGCCAACAGCATCTTCTCCTTCCACTCAGTCATGACAACAAAAATGTCTCTAGGCATTGCCAAATAAATGTGTTATGGGGATAAAATTACCCTTGGTTTGAGAACCCCTTATTTAACCATATGTATTTTATGTTTTTAGAAATATATGGATATGGTGGTGCCTAGGTGGCTCAGTTAAGCATCTGACTCTTGGTTTTAGCTCAGGTCTTGATCTTAGGGTTATGAGATCGAGTCCTATGTCAGGTTCCGCTCTGGGTGTGGAGCCTGTTTAATAAGATTCTTGCTCTCCCTCTCTCTTCCTCTCTCGTTTCCTCTCTCTCTAAAATTAAATTAAATTAAATTAGGGGCACCTGGGTGGCTCAATGGGTTAAGCCTCTGCCTTCAGCTCAGGTCATGATCTCAGGGTGCTGGCATCAAGCCCCGCATCAGGCTCTCTGCTCAGCGGGGAGCCTGTTTCCCCCTCTCTCTCTGCCTGACCCTCTGCCTACTTGTAATCTCTCTCTCTCTGAGAAATAAATAAGTAAGTTCTTTTTAAAAAATTAAATATATAGATATGAATAGACTCATCGTAAATTATCTGTATGAAAAAGTGGACCCATCTAGATTATATTTATCAGCTCTAATTTCAGCTGCTTTCTTTGGTTAATATGTTTTCTGTAATAGCAGTATTGCTTGAAAGTCAAAATTTAACATGATTTGCATTCATATAAGAATGTAATTGCTTATCTGTCACCAGTCTGATGGAAAGGCATCCTGGGAGCTTTGACCACAGTTGTTTTATTGTGGATGAATTCCATTATCTCCATGTCACTTTCTTAAAAAGTTTGGTCATTGAGGCAGCTATAATACCTTGTGTTATTAATGGAAACCAGAAGTTACTCTTTCACTTATTTATGTAGTTTTCTTGATATGTTTTGACACTTTGGAAGGATATATAAAGCTGTCTTTCCTACCAGCCATCTTTTTGTGTGAAGAAAATTATTTTCTGTAAAAGAACTCTAGCCTACAATAATTAATGGTTGCATTTGCCCTTTTAAGGAGGTAGCATTCATTTGAGCAGGGGTGGTAAGCAAAACAGGGCTAATTGGAATCATTAGTCCTTGATTAGTTGTGAATCTTATGTTCATATGTTCATCAGGGACTTTATGCAGGTTTTTCTCACCATAGATCTCTTTTATTCTTTAGTGTAACGTTCAAGATTGACATGACGTATTTGGGGATGTCCTGTAATGTGCATGCATATCCATATATGTTTACTGATAACATTGTAGTTTCAAATACATGTACTTAACACAATAAAATGTATAGTTCTTGACTTTGTTGATAATACCCTTGTTGTAGTCAATAGAATAAGTCTGTTTCTTAAAAATTTGTTAGTCATGTTTTTGAGATTTAAATTACGTGTTTTGATTGACTTACGGTAGAGTTTGAATTTGTGCTTTTAAAAAAATTTTTATTTGTATTTGACTCAACTTTTTTTTTTCTCTTCTCCCTGTGTCTTCTCTATTGAATAGTGATTACAAAAGATTTCAGTATGTCATGGGACTTCTTTCAAAGTGAATTATTTGGGGGTGCTTGGTGGCTTAGTCAGTCAAGTGTTCAACTCTTGATTCTGGCTCCGGTCATGATCTCAGGGTAGTGAGATCAAGTTCCATGTCATGCTATATCCCAAACAACAAATAATAACAGCAACAAAATCAAAAGTGAATTATTTGTAAAGAATGAAAATTTTTTAAAATATGGAATTTCTGTAATTCAGATATTCTGAAACTAGATTTCAGTAGGTTTTTTTAGTATCAAACTCACAAGGGAGTCTACCAGTTTTGAATATTTCAGTTCCCCTTAAGCGAATTAGAATTCTATAGAGAATGTTTTGGCTTTTCTTTTATACCTTCATACCCATGGTTGATGATTCTTTTGCTTTTTATTAACACTCAGTTTTTTACCCTGGAAGTTCAGACTGCATTTTTTTTTTAAACAATTACTTTTTTTTTTTTTTTAATGTTTATAGTGTTCCTATTGTATCTGGCTTTGGATTTGCTCCTTGTCAGATGCGATGGTGACATGAGGCCCAGTAAACCACTCATCTTATCATAATTTCTGAATGTTCAGCTGAGGTCTTTCTCATAGGTGAAGCTGGAGGCCATCTTGGTAGAGAAAGGTTGTAATTTGTCAGGGAGTGCTCACGTGATCATATTTTCCACTGGCTTTACTTGGATCTTATAAGATAGTTCACCCCTCCTTTTCAGTTTTTCTGGTATTTTATTTTGGGGGGGAAAAGAAACAGAACAACAACAGCAATAACAAAAAAAAACCAGTGCATTTTAATAAAGAAATAGTATCCAGAAATAAAATTCTAACTTCCATATTAAGAGTAACAATAAAAAAGTGTAATGATCTTTCCATTTAACTCCCTGAATATATACATATGACACATATTTTTTAAAAGTAAAATTCAGATCCTCCTCTGGACTGTAACATTGGTATATAAAATGTACTGGTGTGTGAAAGATGTGGAGAAAGTTAAAAGAGGTTGAAAAATTGGTTATAAACACCAAAAAAGTTTTTCTTGTACATGAATTTTAAATTATTAGGTGAAAAGTGCAATATTCTTTTGGGTGTGCACATCTGACTTAGGTGATAGGACTTCTGCCATGAAAATTGACCCTACAGTGTTAGTAACAAATTACTAAATAGTTTTTCAGGCAGAAATCTTTAATTGCCCTCATCTGTTATCCACAAAAATAATTTTTTTGCTTTTAAGTACAAGCCCTGTAGGAATGACTGTGATACAAAATTTATTTTCAGGTAGTGTTTTAGAATCCTACATAGGATGGTTTAAAGGACTTGTCTTTAATTAAAAGTACCTTACACTTAGTGAAAATCCATGTTAGTTGAAGAATTGATTCCTTTTAAAGGAAAGCTGCAAATTTTTCTTGTATGGGTAAATGTCACTCTGTTCATATCTTCGCTTAGCTGCAAGTCAAGACTTGTACTATTCCACTAGGTTGTCATAGAAACGCAGTTAACTGTCATCTCAACTCAGACTGTTGATGGTTTTATTTGTAGCTTTGCAAGATTATTAAAATTTAACAAAAATTATTGATTGCCTTTTATTAACACTGGGTTGTTTTCCATAGAAATTAAAACTGCACAAAAACCTTTCTTTCTGCTTAATTTTTTTAAAGGTGAAACTATATTGAATCTGCTTGGTTTGAAAAAAATTATTTAAAATGTGATATATAGTCTGCGGCAGTGGAATAGCTTCCATGAATTGTATTTTTGAATCATTTTCCATTTTCTTTGTTTACAGCAAGCAGAAAAAAAAAAGCCTTAAAAACTCACCTTTAGCCTGCTTTTTAACTTAACATAAAAGATACCTGTCAGAAGGGCATGAAATGCTACATCAACTGCGTAATATCAGAGTTTTCATTTTATTTATGGGTTTTGAAGCCTAGCACGAATGCTTCAGTGAGCTGTGTTGCGAAAGTATTTATTTTTGTATATTTATGTGAGAGAAATTATTTGGTTTTCACTTATAAATAAGACAGGCAAACCTTATTTACAGTAACTTTATCTAATGGTCTGTGGATGAGTGCTTTTATGCAAAACAGTCAAGAGGCTAGAATTAACTTTTCACATTGGATGCACATTTGATGTCCAGACTCGAGCAACATGTGGCATCTTATTATAAAGACCAGCATTCAGGATTCAGTTTGTATTTAACACATTTACTTCAGAAGGCACACGTCATCTTTGCCACATTTAATGTTAACTTTGTAAGGATTTCTATTTGTTGCTTGTAGGTACATAAGTAGAAGAGTTTATTTGTTGCTTTTTGTAATTTTCCTTTTTTGGAGGTTTTTTTAGATGTAATTAATTAGCTATTTTAACAAGTCAGTTTTGACATACGATGGCTTCTGGGGTTGGTTATCGTCAGTTATCTTTTTAAAGAAATATAGGTGGGTGGTTGTTTGTTTGTTTGTTTTAATGTAGAGCCCGATGTGGGGCTCGAACTCACAACTCTGAGATCAAGACCTGAGCTGAGCTCAAGAATCAGATGCTTAACCAACTGAGCCACCCAGATACCCCAAGTAGTATAGGTCTTTTAGATAACCATGCCTATTATACTCCCTTCTGTCACTGTTTTTAAAGTTATTCTTGGAAAGTTTGATTTTTAATACTCTTACTAAATAAACAACTGATAGCTGGTATATACTGGGGAAATAAATTTGACAGCTCATAAAAGGCACGGAATATTGATTTTATTCAAAGATTTTATTTATTTGAGAGAGAGGAAGCGCAAAAGCCTGAGTAGCGGTGGGGTGGAAAGGGAGAAGCAGACCCCCACCACTGAGCAGGGAGCCTGATGTGAGGCTTGATCCCTGGGCCCTGGGATCATAATCTGAGCTGAAGGCGCATGCTTAACCAACTGAGCCACTCAGGTGCCCCTACTGATGTTTCAAACCATCTTTATTGCTCTTAATTTTATTACTTTTGTAGCTAGCCTGCACAGTGACCCCCAGTGATCTTCACCTATTACCCCTGCTCTTGTGACCCCCTCTCCCACACTCAATCGTGGCTGACCTGTATGATCAGTAGAATATTGCAGAAGTGTGACCTCTTAGGCTACGTCATATTCAACTTTGCTTGCTTTTGGATCACTCACTTCAGGGGACTTCATTTTCCATGTCCTGCGGACACTCTAGCAACCCAGACAGGTCAGTGAAGTGAGGAACTGAAGCCCCTTGCCAACATGCAGCACCAGCTTGGCCACATTTGAGTGAGCCATTGTGGAAGCAGATACCCTAACCCCAGTCACGTGTTCAGATGGCTGCAGCCTCAGCAGACATCTTGCCTGCAACCCTGTGAGAGACCTTAAGTCCGAACCACCCACCTAAGCCAGTCCTGTATTGCTTACCCACAGAACTATTAAATTCATATTTAATATGAATAAATATTATTTATTTATATTTATTTATATAAATATGAAGAAATAATTTATATAAATATGAATAAATAAAATAAATTTATATAAATATGAATAAATAAAACAAAAATAATACATTTATTGTTTTAAATCAGCAAACTTTGGCATAATATGTTATGCAGCAATAGATAACTAATGCATCTGCTAAATATTTTTTAAAGATTTTATTTAATTATTTATTTGACAGACAGAGATCACAAGTAGGCAGAGAGGCAGGCAGAGAGAGAGGAGGAAGCAGACTCCCTGCTGAGCAGAGAGCCCGATGTGGGGCTCGATCCCAGGACCCTGAGATCGTGACCTGAGCCGAAGGCAGAGGCTTTAACCCACTGAGCCACCCAGGCGCCCGCTAAATATATTTTTAAACATTTCCTATTGATCACACAGTTCATAGTTATTTGTAGGCATAGAAATTGTGAAGGCTTTTGTAGCCTCATTTCCTGTTGTGATGTGTAGCCTCATTTTCATAGGCGATTGGGTAGTGTGTTGTACAAGTCCTTAACTTTAGGCCATTCATAACAGTTTTAATTTTGGCTTTGTGTATGTGTCTTGGTAAAGTTAAAATTTCTGGTCATCATTGTACTAAAAATCTTTAAAATGGAATAATTACATTTAACTCTCCAGTGTTTGTTTTTCTAAAGTCAAGAGAGTGGTGGGATCTGATATTAAGTCTTTTTCATGATGTTTGAATATCCTCCTTTCCATGAGATGATACAGTTCTGTGCCCCAGAGGCAAAGATTTCTCTTGACATTTGAGTTTGCATCTCTGCCTGGTGTGTCCTGTCAGTCATAATCTTCACCAGGCCCAGCATTTAACTACTCTACAAGTCGTTTTTCTTTCACTTATTTTTACTGTGATGTACCTAGGTGTTATTTTCTTCGTATTTATCTTGCATGGGATTACAAAGCTTCTTAAATTCCTGCCTTGATGTCTGTCAGTTTTAGGAAATTCTCAGTTGTTAACCTCTTTAAATGTTATTTCTGCTTTTCCCCCTGCCATTTTTCTTATTTTTCTGGGACTTTAACTAAAAATAAAAATGTTAGCCCTTTTCCCTGTATTCCACATATCTCCTATTCTGTATTTTTCATCCGTTTTTTCTACTCTGGCTTCCCTTTGGATATTTTTTGACCTGTTTTACACTTCACTAATCCTGTCTTCTGCTAAGCCATCTGTTGCGTTCTTAGTTTCAGTGACATTTCTCACTTTTAAAATTTCCATTTGAATCTTTTTAACAGATTACAATTCCCTGTTGAAAACTGCTATCCTTTCATCTGTCTTCTTCTTCTTTTTTTTTTTTTTTTTAACAGATGAATCATAGTCATATTAAAGCCCCTTTTGCTAACTCCAGGTCACCCATGGGTCTGTTTTTATGGTCTTTTTTTCCTCCTTGACTTTTAGTTACTTGGTCCTGTCCTGTGGCATCTCTGGTGATTTTTTTAATTGATTTTATAATTTTTTATTCCCAGTAACATAAATGAAAATAGTAGAGGCCCGAGTAGTTTTTATATTCCAAAAAGTTTTCTTTCTCTCAGGAGTCACCCTGTCCTTTGGACAGGTAGGTTGGGGGATACATACATACCTTAATCTAGTCAGGGGTTGAACTGAGTCTGAGACAGATTGAAGTTTTGGTAAGCACTTTTTTGTGTATCCCGTTGGGACCAGGAGTTCCAATTAGCTTGTGGTATTCATCAGGACTTCATTTGTTGGTAATTCCTGCAATCTGTTTCTTATCTTCTCAGCACACCAAGGCAGCTGGTTTGCATTTTTGAGGCTTTCTGTTTAGCTTTTTACCCTCTTGTCTCATGTTGGTTTTGAAATTGGTGGTTGTCTTATGGGGAGAAGTAGTGTGTAGCAAGCTTACTTGTATGCCTCTCTCCTCCACTGGGATCTTAGCCCCTCAAGCTTCCAGTTTTGTTACTTGAGCCCTATGAGTACCAGAAGGTTTGCTGCTTTTCCTACCCTCAGCAATGGCCATCTTCCAAGGCAGAGCTTGGATTCTCAGCCTCTTGTCCTACACTCCAAATTAGTAAATACCTCCAGGAAGAATGGCTGGCGCTTGGCAGTTCACCTCCCCTTGCTTTCTCCGGTTTCTCCACCACCTTGGAGTCTTGGTCCTTCTAGCTCAGGTAGTGGCTTCAGCAGCCCTTTCACAGATGCCTTTGACTGTTGCTATGTATTTTGTTAAAGCTTTCTGGTTTTTCTGGGTGGGAGTATTGGTGTGCCCCATACTACTTTAATGTTAGCTGGGAAATGAAGACTACACAATTTTTGTTTTTAAAATTTTATTTATTTACTTGACAGAGAGATAGAGAGCACAAGTAAGCAGAGCGACAGGCAGAGAGAAAGAGAGAGAAGAGGCTCTCTGCTGAGCAGCGAGCCCAGTGCAGGGTTCAATCCCAGAACCCTAGAATCATGACCTGAGCTGAAGGCAGCCCGTCTAACCAACTAAGGAACCCAGGCGCCACATATACAATTACTTTTTAAGAGAATGTCAGTGAGTAGATTATGTGTGTGAACTTTTATTTTTGCCTGCTTTATCCTGTCACAGTTGAAGGTGCATGCACATTTTATGGTTTCTTTTCACATATTGATACAGTAAAATAACATCTTTTTCTGAGTCATTGTAATAATTTTTATAATTATCCTTGATTTAATTCAGAACCATCATAGTCAATATAGGTTCCTAATTTTACTCCGTAACTGTGAGGATTAGGGATATCATAAGGTATGCTGTATCAGCAGTGAGGTTGAACATACAAAGTTAGTAATAATGCATACAAATGATTAAAAAATTTAAATACATTTAAGAAAAAGAATATTTTTTCAAGTATTTTTCCTTCTTTTTTTTTTTTAATTTTTTCTTATTAACATATAATGTATTATTAGCCCCAGGGGTACAGGTCTGTGAATTGTCAGGCTTACACACTTCACAGCACTCACCATAGGACATACCCTCCCCCATGTCCATAACCCAACCACCTTCTCACTACCCTCCTCCCCCCGGCAACCCTCAGTTTGTTTTGTGAGGTTAAGAGTCTCTTATGGTTTGTCTCCCTCCCAATCCCATCTTGTTTCATTTTTTCCTTCCCTACCCCTCAAGTCCCCCACTTTGCCTCTCAAATTCCTCATATCAGGGAGATCATATGATAATTGTCTTTCTCTGATTGAGTTATTTCACTCAGCATAATACCCTCTAGTTCCACTTGTCGTTGCAAGTGGCAAGACTTCGTTTCTTTTGATGGCTGTAGAGTATTCCATTACTGTGGAATTGTACCACATCTTCCTTATCCATTCCTCTGTGGTGGACATCTAGGTTCTTTTCACAGTCTGGCTATTGTGGACATTGCTGCTATAAACATTCAGGTGCACATGCCCCTTCAGATCACTAAATTTGTATCTTTAGGGTAAACACCCAGTAGTGCAATTACTGGGCCGTAGGATAGCTCTATTTTCAACTTTTTGAGGAACCTCCATGCTGTTTTCCAGAGTGGCTGTACCAGCTTGCATTCCTACCAGCAGTGTAGGAGGGTTCCCCTTTCTCCACATCCTCTCCAACATGTGTCACTTCCTGACTTGTTAATTTTAGCCTTTCTGACTGGTGTGAGGTGGTATCTCATTGTGGTTTTGATTTGTATTTCCCTGATGCCAAGTGATGTGGAGCACTTAAGAAAAAGAAATTTTTATGCATTAGATTTATTCAAATGAAAGTAAATACATTTTCTAACAAACACAAATGATCATGGATTATCAGTTTTGGAAAGTAAATATTAAAATATTTTTATCTGAAGGTACAAATACATTTTGTTGTATATAAAATTTCCAATTTCCGGGCGCCTGGGTGGCTCAGTGGGTTAAGCCGCTGCCTTCGGCTCAGGTCATGATCTCAGGGTCCTGGGATCGAGCCCCACATCGGGCTCTCTGCTCAGCAGGGAGCCTGCTTCCTCCTCTCTCTCTGCCTGCCTCTCTGCCTACTTGTGATCTCTGTCTGTCAAATAAATAAATAAAATCTTAAAAAAAAAATTAAAAAAAAATTTCCAATTTCCTTTCTTTGATTTTATAATTATGTTTTTCTAACTAAAATGAAATATTCTGAAATCTGACAAAAATATTTATAGTCTTGAAATACAAAATCCATGTCTTTGGAGTTTTATGTATTCCTTTCTCCCTGCTGGGAGTGTTTTATGCCCATGAGGTCAAACTGAGAAGTATTTTGCCCTCACATCTTTTTTTTTTTTTTTAATTTTTTTATTTTTTATAAACATATATTTTTATCCCCAGGGGTACAGGTCTGTGAATCACCAGGTTTACACACTTCACAGCACTCACCAAATCACATGCCCTCCCCAATGTCCATAATCCCAACCCCTTCTCCCAAACCCCCTCCCCCCGGCAACCCTCAGTTTGTTTTGTGAGATTAAGAGTCACTTATGGTTTGTCTCCCTCCCAATCCCATCTTGTTTCATTTATTCTTCTCCTACCCACTTAAGCCTCCAGCCCTCACATCTTTTATTGGCTTATGTGGTCAGATAGTTTTGTATTTATTCTAATATACCAAAGTTGAATTCTGTCAGCAGTAAGAACGTACCCTTCTGTTTTCAACCTTTGAATGTATTCTGCTGGTGAAGTTGTAGCAGCTGATACACCCAGTAGGAAAAATGAAACATGACGATCTTAACCTTGAGCTGTAGTTGTAGTTATTGACAGTCATGGAGGAAGTCCTCTCTGGGTTCCCCATAAGAAATGTGTTTTGAGTCTGACTATTTCAAATGAATCTGTGATGGCTGTCATTTTCTCGGCTCTTTGGACAGGAAGAAGAGAGTGAAGAGGAGCCCAAATTGAAGTATGAAAGGCTTTCCAATGGGGTAACAGAAATCCTTCAGAAGGATGCAGCTAGCTGCATGACAGTCCATGACAAGGTAAGGTAGCCCTTCCAGAGGATTCTTCTGTAAGGTGTTTCTCTTATAAGAGATTATAAGATTTATACTGTGGAATCCTCGTGCTCTTGATGGTGGCTCAGTAATTGTGTCTCCCTTCTACTCTTCCTTTCTTTTTCCTCTCCAACAAAAAAATGAAAACGACAACCAAAACATTCTATGTATGTATTTGCACACACAGACACCCCTCCCCATAATGCAAGGGTGTATCAAATAGAATTTAGATAGATGTGAAAGATTTATAGCAAGTAGTTCTTGGCAACTCCATCACTTTAAATTCCTCAAACCATAAGTCGTAGAGTTCGGAAGAGTTAAGATTGGAAATGGTGTAGCACTCAGTGCTTTTCATAAGTGAAGAAGAGATTACATTGGAGGTGTTAGGAATCAGTAGAAAGGCCCCAAATGATTACTTATATGACCTGTGAGTGAATTCATATATTCCACATTTTAATCCTTGCCATAACAAAGCCCCCACAAAATCTGAGTCCAAGCTAAGTGCTATACAGCACCCTTAGTCTATTCTTAGACCAAAATAAAATGTGTTGTAAGTAGAGTGCTGGAGACTGGGCCATTTGAACCATTGCCCTCTTCTTCCCCATGGACCCCACAAGTGAGGCAAGCCCCCAAGTCTGATCCATCTCCTGGCTTTATCGTGTGTTACCAGCGGTGTTGCCTCATCCTCCTCCTTGCCTCTACCCTTCCTTTTTCTTTCAGGACTCGTTCTGCTGCAAACAGATTTTTGTATACACTCAGCATGTTAATAGAATGCTTGTTTGCTCTTGCTTCCTCAGAAACCCCCTTCTTCGGGGCACCTCTTGTTAGGTTGTACTGCCCCTTCCCATGGTTGCCATCTTCCTGCTCCCATTGCTGTCATGTCCCAAATTCCTCTGTGCTTTGCTTCACTCACTGAAGAAAGGCCTTGCTGTCCTTGCAGACCTTTACCTCTGCCTTGTCTCTGCTCTCCACCAGTAAGGCCACATCTGGACGGCATCCATACCTGGAATTTGAGGATCTTCCAGTGCACTCTCTGGTGACTCCTCTTATCCTTCAAGCCCTTGTGTTAATTTTACTACTAACCCCATTCTGTGACTGTAGGGAGCTCTGATCTTGAATTGGTTCTTTGTTTAATTTCTTATCTCTGTCAGGCGGTCAACTAGCTTTGCTTTCTACCTGTATATTCAGTTCACTTACGTCCCTGTTCTTTGTTATCCCCCTCAAGCCACTACAAACACTGTCGCAGATTTGTGTTTCATCAGTTTCATTAGTCCTTAGTCTGTCTTTTCAGCCACCATCCCTTCACTCTGAGGATGCCATTTCCTTATAATTAAGAAAATCGAATCTCTCAGGCTTGAAGCCTCAGCTCCTGACCCCTTTCCCGTCTCATCTGGATCCATTCCCAGCCTTCCCCACAGAGGCATTCTTCCCATTCAGAGGTCTTTTTGTCTACTGTTGATCTGCACCACATCTCACTCACCCCCCACCACTAGTGATGCTAACCCTAGCCCCACATCACCATGTATCTCCTTCTGTGTCTGTGGATTTGCCCATCTTGGATATTGCATAGACATGAAGTCATACGTTGATTTCTTGTGTCTGGCTTCTTAGCGTCATGTTTTTGAGGTTCATGGGTCATGTAGCCTGGATCAGTACTTCACTCCTTTTTGTTGTCGAATAATATTCCGTTGTATGGACATACCACATTTTATCTGTCCTTTCCCCAGCTGACAGATATTTTGCTGCTTTCAGAAGTGTGGATCTGACCTTTGTTCTACACAGAGGCTGAGAGAAGCTTTCTTAAAGCCTTTTTATCGTGGCACCATTCTTTCATTATTCTCTTGATCATTGCTATGATTCCCTTCTCGTTCTTTCACTTTTTCCTTCCCTCCACCTTTCCTTCACGTGTTGTTATTCCCAGGATTTGGTCCATTGTCCACATTTCTGTTTAGTTTGTACTTTTCTTTATTTTAAATGTCATAATTTCTGTGATGACCTACACACTGACACCTCCCCAGAGTAGTGTGCTGCTCTATCCCCGTGCCTCTTGAACAGTTTTTACTTTTGTTCTGTTTGTACCTGAAACTCAGCACACCCATAATAATGCATCTTCTTTTCCATCTCTAATCTCTCTTCTGTTTTTGATCTCTATCCTGTTTGGTGGCATCACAGTCTCTTGTCACCTGAGCCAAAGCTGACTTTCCTTTGCTTCTGCCCAGTCATTCCTAAGCCCTGATGATTTTCTCACTTCCCCTGCCTGCACTCACAGACCTCTCACTTTTCTGCTTTACAGCCTTCTGCCACCTGGTTGCCAGGATGATGTGTTGAAAATACAGGTTTAAAATCCTAGTGTGATTTTCACCATCTGCTACATAAAGTCTAAGCTCCTTACTGTGGTGTGTAAGGCCCCCTACGATCTTGCCCTCTCCTGCAATTGGCTTTCTGTCTTCCCACTTTTTTCTGCTTGGGTGGTGTTCTGGTAGCAACACATGGCTATATTTACTCGTAATGTCCCTTCTCCCATCTCACCTGCTTGAGCCCACTTCCATCCTGAGCCCTCATCTTTCAGTTCAGGCACTTGTCATTTCTCCCAGAACTAACACACACCTTGCCAGGCAGTCTGCTCTCCTACAGATTTGCTTTCACTCTGGTCCAGCCACAGCTTTCTATTTCTTTCTATTTCTGTTTCTTTCTATTAAAGTCATCTTCCAGAGGGTCAGATCAGATCATGTAATTCTTCCTAGAATTCTTGATTGTTTTCCTGGTGTTTCATGATTTGGACAGCCTCTCCCATACCCTTTTCCTCTTCTACCTTTCATCTCCACAAATATTCAGATGTTTCCTATTAACCAACCTTCCAGGCTCATCACTTGTCTCTTTCCCTGGGCACAAACTGGATGCCGCTGCCATGTATAACCACTTGTTATTTCTTAACTTTGTCCTGTGTGATTTTATGTGATTCCATACCTTTGAGCAAGTTGTATCCGTTCTGCTTGAAAATGGTCTTTACTACAAGACTGTCTGCCTCTGGGTCCGCTGTCTAACTCCTCCTTCAGAGTTAAGCATAGCTGATATTGGCCATGTTCCGTAGGGTCTTAGAGATGCTGCCAGTCTTTCTAATCTGTCTCCTTTATTATACCATTATACCTGCTTTTTATCTGAGCATATATGGTTGAACCTCTGAATGGATAAAAAGGAGAACAGTTTGCCTGCCAAGAGATCAAACTTTATTAACACCATAGTTAAACCAACTCGGTCAAGGAGCCTTCTGACAGTGGGAACTGTAATCAGTGCTGACTTGTAGAACACACGCTCCTAATCTGATGCCCATGTTTCTATTTATGAGGCTTCTGATCCAATGGAGAGTATTTTGGCTCTTAATTCCGGCCTTCTCTCTGCCACTGATTGACCATTTCCAGGGAAGTCACATCAACTCCCGGGACTTAGTTTCTCATGTGTAGTTAAAGACACTCCCTGCTCTGATGTTTTGAATACTGTAAAATGCCATGGGGAGAGTATAGATGACACTATATAGCTAATCACATAGGAAATGTACTCCTACTTGTTTCCTTTGTGGTGTCCAAAGCTTGTCACTTGTTCCTCTTGTTTACTTACACAAAGTCCACTCGATAAAAGTAGAAGCCATTATGCCAGTGGATGGGATGGGGCAGAAGGATTGGACATCCATCTGGTAGTTTATTAAAAGGAGTCAAGTTTCTGTAAGTAAACATGAAGGAGGTTGATTAAATTATGCTTACTCTTTCTCCATCCAAGATTTTAAGTGTCCTCAGGTTAAAAAAAAATTAATACTTACAAAAGCTCAAGGCTTTTAATGGCTACAAAGAGTCGCATTTCAAAGGATTTAAATATACTTTTGTGATTTGTGGCCAATTTTGCATTTTTTTGTTGAATTTTCGAGTTATCAAAAACACTAGCAGGTGAAAGCATCAATAATTTCAGTAGTTAAATAAATTTTCTAAGACCTATACACTTGCCTTATCAGACTTTTTTTTAAAGAGCAGTGAAGTTATTTATTTTGAAAAGGCAGCAGCAACAATTTAATCCAAATGATGAAACGTTTTAGTAAACAAAAGGTAGCTTGTCATAGAAACCACTGCATTTTTTAATTTTAATTTTAACTTTGGGGCAGGGAAGGGCAGAAGGAAGGAGAATCTTTTTCCTTTTTTTCCCCTTCAATTTGACAGAGAGAGAGATCACAAGTAGGCAGAGAGGCAGGAGGCGAGAGAGGGGGAAACAGGCTCCCTGCTGAGCAAAGAGCCTATGTGGGTCTCGATCCCAGGACCCTGAGATCATGACCTGAGCCAAAGGCACTGAGGCTCCCAGACACCCCAGGAAGGAGAATCTTAAGCAGGCTCCACACCTGCCACATGGATCTCACATCCCTGCGAAGATCATGACCTGAGTCAAAGTCAGGAGTTGGACACTTAACTGACTGAGCTACCCATGCACCCTGAAACCACTAGATTTTTTTGTTCAGAAGTGAAGTAATTACAGTTTCAGGTTGAAACTATAAATTCAAAATAATTACTTTATGTTTTCTTTCCTAATTTCAAAAAAGGGAAAAGGAAGGAATTAATATTTGGGTACTCTGCATAGAACCTTTGAAACTTCTGATAAAATAAAGTGTCACTGGAAGCTCAAGAATGGCCTTCACAGAGGCATTGGAGAATCACCCAGTACTGAAGCACCTTTAGGATCCAAGCCCCTTTACTTTTCTAACAAACTAAATGCAGTATTTATGAGGAGAATCAATACTGTTGAATACTTGGGGTGTGGTGAGCTTTTAAGACACATTGTTTTATCATAGCCTCAGAAAGAGGCAGAGTATTTGTTTTTAGTTAGTATTATGCAGGTTTCTTTTCTTTTTTAAAATTCAGACATTGTCAGTGTCACTGTCAAAAGAAAATTACAACCATCTGAGCCATCTGAGTCCTCTGTTTCTGATTAGAATGTTCTTTTGCTTTGAATGCAACATTAGAATGTTTTTTTTGCTTTGGGTCCCGGTTTGATTTAAATATTCAGACTAATTTCCCCCTAGAATTACCTCTTGCCCCTTCCTTCATGGGGCCTAGGCTTCCCGTTTCCAGCAGGTTTGCTGTCTGCCCTGGATGAGTAATCGGCGTGGCACCCGGTGCATTCAGGCAGGCCTGTGCGCTAGAATCGTCATACCTAGTTATGTCTGCACACCTGATGTTTTATTAACCAGTATTGATTTTTTTACCCGGGGGACTTTTTTCTTCCTGAAAAAAGGCAACCTTGCAGGAGTGAAAGGCATTGCAGGGGATGAATTTCTAATGAACCCCTTCTTTCCCTTTTTGTGACTTCTCTTTAATGTACCTTCATATTTTAAGTGCCTGAACTGAAATTTCATTTTAAGCAATTCCATTTTGATAAAATCCTTTTAAATCTTGACTTTCTGTAAGGTTATTTTTATAAAGATTGTGCTGCTTGACTGAAACGCTTAGTAGTGCCTGTAAATTTGAGCATTTCATTATAGGTTGCAATGAAGCATGCTCCCATGCAATGAAATACATAGAATTTGGAACTATTTGAGTAATGCCACAAGAAGTAAAAAAGAAGAAAAATCTCATGTCATATTTCAAGTAGTCCTAAAGTTTCTCCATGTTTGTTTAGGGTTAGTTCAAAGAATTAAAGGAACAGTGGGAGGTATGAACTCTTTCATACTGTAAAATAAGTATGTAGCTCAGCAGTTATTTTGTGACAGAAAAGGATTTTTTTTTTGCATTAGAATATAAACATTTACACTCAGTATTGTACATTAATTTTTATAGCGGCATCTAAATGCTAACTGATAATATGAATACTTCCAAGCTTTTTCATCTCTCAGCATGACTTAGATTTTCCTTTCTTTAAAAAAAAATACATACTTTGGCATTTTTGCATGTATATATATTTGTTCAACTTAAATGATAGCACAGATTTACACATTTGCCATAAATTACACGGGGGTTAATCATTCCCTTCTGACTTGGAGCTCAACCATAGGTTGGTCGTATTTTCCCAGCTGCACTGGAATCTGCAGCCTCAGTCCATCAGGCATTGTGTACGGACTGCATCCACACCATTAGTTGTCAGCAGATGAGGGTACTCATGAGTCATTCTGACAGCCGACTTGCACTCTCACAATAAAGTAGGCCCTGCTCTGTCATTTCCCTGAAGCCGGAATCAAGCCTTCTCCAAGGAGTGCATCCCTTGCAAGGCGTTGCTCATGGCTTATGCCTTCGGTCTTGACTTTGAAAATGGTTTGATTACTAAATGTGTATTAATGTACATTAATAAACTGACCCCTCTGTTCCTCTTGCAGTTTTTGGCACTGGGCACCCATTATGGCAAGGTTTATTTACTTGATATCCAGGGGAACATCACTCAGAAGTTTGATGTAGTAAGTATACAGTATCAAATAATGTATGAATTAGACTTTGTACTGAAAATTTATGCTTTACAATATTAACTTTAGCAGTTTGTTGTAATAATCTAAAGAAAGGGCCTTTATCAATTCAATCAGAGTGCTTAGAGTGTAACTCTGAATTTTATAGTATATGCTAAAAATTATAAATGTGAATGTAAAACGAAAGAGGTTTATAAATACATAAATAAGCATATATATACATTTTATATTTTGACTTTGTACCTTTATATATAAACCCCATTTAAAAATTTATTTTTATAAATCTGTTGAATTAGGGGCGCCTGGGTGCCTCAGTGGTTTGGGCTGCTGCCTTCGGCTCGGGTCATGATCTCAGGGTCCTGGGATCGAGCCCCGCATCGGGCTCCCTGCTCCGCAGGAAGCCTGCTTCCCTCTCTCTCTCTCTCTGCCTGCCTCTCTGCCTACTTGTGATCTCTGTCTGTCAAATAAATAAATAAAATCTTTAAAAAAAAAATCTGTTGAATTATAATTCTTTGTTAAATAAATTAAAGTTAAATAGTTTTTTTTAGTTAAATAAATAAAAGACTTTATTATGGTCATCCATTTGACTTTAAATGAAGTATTTAAAATATTTCTACATGTGTTCTTTTCAAAATAGAACAGTGTGGAATATCTAGGGGAATTATAATACTAAAAGAAAAAGTACTGCTTTTATTAGTGAATACTGGTCCTAATTTACATATACAGGGGAAGTTGTGAAATCCTTAAAGTGTGAAGCTCCCTCATTTCGTCAGTTGTAAGTATGTGCCCCACTGTCTTCTCTAGATCCCAAGTGTGATGGAAGATTGATCACCTTGCTGGTTCAGTTTATCTCATCTAAATAGAGAAAGCTAATTTTTATGTGAATGTTTTGGTGCTTGGATTTTTGGGGGATTCTGTTGATTGAAAGTGAAGAGCTAAGCTTTTTAATTTTTTGGTTGTGATTTGGAATCACTGAGGATGAAGAAAATGTGGAATTTAAAGCTTGGTTATGGTGTTTGAGATGTTCCTTGAAAGGTTCAGGAGCATCTGTGGTTGCGTGTGTGTGAACATTCGGAGTGAGCAGGACACTCATATTAGGGACAGGTATTACATCAGCACTTGTTGAAAGATCTATTACAAGGGGTTGGTATAGTTTATAAAGGAGACCACAGTTTCTGAAGCTGGCACATTGTGTAGGAAAGAAGTAGGTTGCTTCGTTTTACTTAAAAGAAACTGAACCGCTAAATGTTGACAGAATCTTGGGAACAGTCCAGGAAGGGACTTAACGCGCATGAATCGTACTAATACATCAGGCAAATTGCAGGTTCTTGTTTTGCTTCAGCATCTTTCAGACAAGAGGAATATATATTGGACCTCCATCTACGTCCCGGACACCCATCTTGGTGACTTAAATGTGTGTTCTTTCAGTTGCCATCTATTCAGACGTGTAGCTGATGCTGGGAAGAGTTCTTTTTCGCGGTGTTACCTGTAGCTCCTCACCATTAAAACAAAACAAAACAAAAACAACAAACAAAAAACAACCCAGTAAAATCTCACCTGTCTGTTCTCTTGAACTTCCTGCTCTAGGTAGAGGATTATGTGACAACTCTGTTTCTAAAAATGTCCTCTGAATATTGTATAGAAATTGCAGTGCTGGAGCGCCTGGGTGGCTCAGTGGGTTAAGCCTCTGCTTTCGGCTCAGGTCATGATCCCAGGGGCCTGGGATCGAGTCCCGCATAGGGCTCTCTGCTCAGCAGGGAGCCTGCTTCTCCTCATCTCTCTGTCTGTCTCTCTGCCTATTTGTGATCTCTCTCTCTGTCAAATAAATAAATAAAATCTTTAAAAAAAAAAAAAAAAAAAGAAATTGCAGTGCTTCATTACTGAGGTTCACTTACCTGTCTGCTGACTCCATTGCCAAAGGAGAAACCAAGACAAATGTTGTAGGAGTTTATTCGTGTCTTTGGTCACTCATTCATTCATTCAGTCTTTGTCTACACAGTATAACCCTTCACTTATATTCTTTCTGATGTCAGTTTTATGTCAAGTATATCCCATGTCCTCTTGCAGTAAGTTATGGTATCATCCTCCCTAAATTTGCCCACCCCTTTTTCCTTTTTTTTTTCAATCTGCCCATGTGACATCTTCAAAAATAAGTTCTCTGGAGCCTTGCCTGCCCACTTACCTTTTTTCTTATTTTTTCTGGCAGGAGAGGAAAACATTCTGATGGTATTTTGTTTATCAAAGAATTTGATAGTCTTCTGTAGAAAGGTTTTTCAGGACACCCTGGCTTTTTTGTGAACATTACCATATTAGGCATTTGACTTTCGGGTAACACACATTGTCCTCTTTTGAAAGGAGCTTTAGTCTACAGCTTCTCATCTCCAAGTTTTTTCCTCTATTATTTTATTTTCCTGTTTCTGATGATGTGATTGCTTTGTGGGGCTCTCTATCGCTCCTTTTAATAAAGGATTCTTTTGGTTCTAAAATACTATTATGAGTTGAATTTGCTGCTTTTCTTTCAATGTAATGGTTGCCATTTTAACCCAAAACTTTATTCTTCATTAGAAATGCAGGGAGAGTGAACAAATATTTTTAAGAATTAATGAATAAACACTCCTGGCTTTAGTTTTCACTTCTAAGTGGGAATAATTTAAGCAAATTAAAATTAGATAAGATAAAAAGATCTTAGGTTTGCACAGTGTTTATTTCCTCAAGCAGTATCTCTTCACCCCATTCACTGCATTTCTAGTTTTGATTGTGGTAGTTTTGTTTGGCAGGGGGCGGGGAACACAGAGGAATCTCTAACGAAGTTTCCCAAGGGAGTCTGCTATTTGAACTAGGGTGGAATCATTGCACTAGAGGCTGTCTGACTTTACTTTCAAAACATATGAGGTAAAAGAAATAACCAAACAAATCATTCTGCATGTTGAAGAAAGATATTTGTTTTCCCATTAATATTTCAGGAGAAATACTATGTGGTGCACAGTTCCACTTGTTAGGTATATATTCAAGACAAATGAGTGCAGTGTTTATGTCCACACACACACATACTCACACACACACACAATACAAAAGATATATAGGGGAGTGTTAAAGTAGCTTAATTCATAATAGCTCCAAACTAGAAACAACCCAAATATTCATCATTTGTCGAATGGATAAGTAAATTGTGATATATTCTGAGCAATTAAGAACAGACTGTCTATACACATAATAACAGATGAATTTCACAGATTTAACATTCAGCCAAAGAAGCCGGACACAAATGTGTACACATTGTATGATTCCTTTTATATGATGGTCAAGAAAAGGTGAAATCAAACACTGGTGATAGAAATCAGATATTATTTTTTGGCCTGGGAGAGAGCACAGGAGAATCTTCTGGAATGCTGATAATATTCTCTATCATTATGGCTTCCCATATACACACACATGTAAAAATTACTGAACTATGAATTGGAGATTTGTGGTCTTTAGTCTGTATTAATACCTCAGTAACACACACATACACACACACGCACAGGTACCTGTACACTTTTTTGTATCTTTGCCCTTGAGCAAAATTCAAAATTCAGATTATCCTTTGTCTGTTGAAGCAATCCTTTCTTCTCCTCATTTCAAAATACCATCAAATTTAGGGCGCCTGGGTGGCTCAGTGGGTTAAGCCTCTGCCTTCGGCTCAGGTCATGATCTCAGGGTCCTGGGATCGAGGCCCGCATCGGGCTCTCTGCTCAGCGGGGAGCCTGCTTCTCTCTCTCTCTCTCTCTCTCTCTCTGCCTGCCTCTCTGTCTACTTGTGATTTCTCTCTGTCAAATAAATAAATAAAATCTTTAAAAAAAAAAAAAAATACCATCAAATTTGTTAAGTCGGTTTCCTGTTCAGGGATCTTTATATGAATGGATCACACCACTGAGGTGATTCCTACCCCTGTATATTCTTCTACAATTACCTAAAATGTAGATAAAGAGGATTCTGTGGTACCCAGCCATCTGTGACTGTTCTTTTGTTGGTTGAGCGTGAAAACCACCGAAATGATGCTTTGTTTTGCATGTGGATACTCATATTTCACAGTACTTATAAGAATATTCAGATATGCTAATGTTTTAACATGTTTTTTAGAGGTTATTTCTAGATATGACCTTATGTTAATTCAGATTTAATTGATAAAGTTCACTTCTCTTTGAACTCAGAGTAAAATGAAAGTGGGCCTAGTTTCCCATGTAAAATGCTCAGGTTGCTAGGAAAATTACCTTTAATATAGGTCAGGCCATATTACCCTGAAAAATGGCTGTCTTCATGAACTTACACAGTATATAACATAGGGATTCAGAATTCTTAGGGGATCTCAGATACCTTCTAAATTTCCCTATGGTATCTATGCCCCTATAATGCCTTTAAATCATTGTAGTTACTTTCCCTTCAATAGCATCCACTTTCCTTAAGCTTATTAATTTAAGGCTTACTAATTAGGAGTATTACTTGGAAGTAACAAGCAAATTATTTTGGAGCATTGTTCTATATGTTTTAAATCTTTGTTCTCTTAAGTGTGCTAGAGGGAGAGCAGAGAGCTCCACTGACCAAACATAAATTTTCTGTTCTTTACCTTCATGTGTTTTTCTTCCTTTGCCTGAAATAGAAAATGATACAGCTTTGCTGTCATGGTGCCATGGCAGGAGACATCAGATAAATACCCACAAATGGATGGTTACAAAAGGAAAGGTATAAGAAAACAAAACAAAAGAGAACAGGGTTTTATTGGGCATTTTGCATTAAGATAAATACCAATTTTTCAACTGAATCTCTTAAGCGGTAGGTTCAGAATTCTTCATAAACTCCTGATAGCAGTTTATTGATGTTTCTATTCCTGTTCTTTTTTTTTCTTTTCTTTTCTTTCCTTTTTTTTTTTTTTTTTTGGTTAGGGATTATACCAACACTGTATTTCTTACTGCTAATCTTTTGTACTTCCTCATGTTCATATGCTAATAAAATCCCAGATCTCTATCAGAATTTAAGTAGCTTTACAGGACGGTATCTGAACATCCCTTCTTCTAGGGGGTCTTCGTTTCTGTTTAATCTCCCACCGTCAGTCTAATCACTGCTTCTGAGAACAGTGGATGGCTCCTTAGGACTTCCCAGGTGCATCAGATCTCAAGATCCTGGTTGGTCATGTGGCCAAAGCTCCCTTTGTGATCTTTGTTTTCCTTCCTTTCTCCTCCAGTCATCTGATCCACTCACCATTGCCTGAGGATTGTCTCAGACCTGCATGCTTGTGTCCAGGCTTTTCATCACATCTTTCTGGAATGCCCTTCTTCCGTTGGTTCCATTCTTCCTTTTGAGATTTGAACCTTAACTCCTGCTTTTAGAAAGTAACCCTTTTATTCAATAGTACTTACCAAGTATTTAACATATACTCAGATTTTTCCTACTTGCTCTGGGTGATTCAGAAAGTCATCAGAGTTTAGAAGCTGAGGAGACTTCGATCGTTCTAGATATAAAAGGTGCCAGGTAAGGAAGCCTGAAGGAAATTGGGCCGGGGCTGCTTTGATTCTGTATTCCCTGCCCCTGTACTCCCTTGCTTTGTCTGGTTTAGTGTAGGCCTCCCTCACTAGACATTCTGACAGGTCATTTCCCTCTCCAGCTTTGAAAAGATGTTTCTGTGACTGCTTCCTGGGCCTCTGAATGAGCATGGTGTCATTTCTGTCTCCGGGCCATCTTTTGGATTGTACTCCTGGCCTTCTGCTTTCTTTGGCTTAGAAGAATTCATTTCTATTACAGATCAGCTCCTCTTTCCTGTGTATTGAGACGTAAACATTGTTTGCAGGATCATCCATCTTTATTTCATGTCTCAGGGAAAAGAAGTACTTATCTGCCCTCTCATCTCTTTGCTAATGTAATCCTGAAAATTTAGTGTTCCTTTAAACTTCTTAGACTGCATTTGTAATATTCACAAACACCTTTTATCATTCGCATGATTTGACCTCCTCCTCCTTCGCATTATTGCCACATCTCGAACATGCAGTATTTTTGTTGAGATTATTTGCATCTGTCATTCTCCCCATAGAATGTGAGCTTCTTGAGGGCAGTTTCTGTGTCTGATTTAGCTCTGCATCCTTAGTGGTCAGCATTAAAAGTGAAAGATAGTGAGGCATTGATACAAGTTGGCTGAATGCTAACAGTTCCAAATCTGTAAAGTTCCTTCTATCTGGACGGTTTTCCAGATAAACAGGGGTTTACACCTTCCTTTGCCACAGCCAGATTATTGTGTATACATTATGGGAGATCAGACAGACATGACCATTTCTTTAGAGTTAGTACAGATACCATACACTAGTTATTACCCTGAGGAGCCCAGCAATTTTGGGCTCATTCAAAATGTGGACAGGATAATATCGGGGTGACTGTTCATTAAAAGAGCTGTTGGAGCAGATCTAAAATAAAAATTGGAAGCTATCATTGAACAGAGAAACTCTGCTCTTGTCTGGGTCTCATGATATTCACCAACCTGAAGTAAACCCCATCTATAGTAGGCTCTGCCAGACTTGGCATCATTACTTGGGAAGCATGGCATTTATCTTTTGATAATATCAGAGCAGTGCATTGTTGGCTCAAATGTGTCAGTGTCTATAATACCTGTTGAAGACTAATTGACAGGCCTCGGATTCTTAGGTATTAGAAGAATCTGTCTTCTATATTTGGACTCTGTATTTCGAATGATAAGAAATGTGTCAAATGAGTTGAGAATTACTTAAGTGGAACTCATTCTAACTGATGCCAAGGAAAATCTTATTTCCAATTTTCTACATTTTTGTATTAAATCATTTCCAGTTTGTGGATTATTTATAGATAGCTTTGTAACTTTGGTAGCTTCTATGCACAGAGGTGACTAAGAAAACATACTCATCTTAAAGGATGCTTCTGTCACTTAGAACAGTTGAAGTGTTATGCTTACAACATGTGGTAATATTGGACTTCTTAGTGGTAACTGCATTTGGACAAATATCCCCTAAATAGCTGAAATTGAAAGTATTTCTTCACTGAACGAAATCACCCTGGTCCTCCACACATTTCAAAGTCAGAGTTGTAGTGATTTGAACTTTTTGGAACATGACCATGACTCAGACTGGAGCCTGGCGGAAAACCCCTAGACTCCGTTCTGTAGTAGAATGGATCCGCCGTCTGGTGCTTCTTGCTTTGGAAGTCGGGCACCTGTCGAAAGTGAGCACATTGGAAGGATTATAAACAATGTGGAGACTCAGAAGATGTGGTTAACATGGCAAGTGGGAAAAGCGATAAGTTAAGGTGAATCTTGACAGGTGAATGAGAATTTCTCAGTTGTTGAAGTGGGTCTGGATAGGGTGATGCCTTCATACACAACAGGGAATCTGGAAGGGCAAGGAACATTTATCACAGCCTTTTTATCTACATATGTATTTTGTCTTTCCACTAGTGGCTTTTGAGTAGGGGAATAGACAGGGGAAAATGGTGAGATGCAGTGAGAGAGACTTCTTCAGCAGGTTTAGCAGAAGGACCAAAGGGGAAAGGAAGAGAGTGTCTTCATGGTTACTGGCTTTGGGGTTGAGAGTGTTTAGGGAGCTAAATGAAACCATTAGAGTGATGTTAAATCAGATGACATGGACCAGAAGGCCGGGGCTTTTATATATGTGTCTGTGTATAACAGATAATATCACAGATAATCTGTGATAACAGATAATTTATACCTTGAGTTAGTGGTATATTACTTTTTCCTTAAACAAGTTCTCATTTTCTGTTTGAACAGCTTTGCTTTATTAGCCTTTTCTAGAAATTACTTATTTGCCTAAATTCCCAAGTATTTTTCATTTGATGGAATCATGATATATTCTGATAATTGGGAACCTAAAGAGTATTTAGTCATCTCCCCACCCAAGACAGGAAATTTTTCAAAAGTGTTCTTGTCATTTGCTTGTTCAGTCCTTCTTCTATACCTCCAGGAAGAGGAAGTGTATCGCTTCTGGGGGCAGCTATTAGGTCAGAACACTTTAGGTTTTGTTAGTTGATAGCAACAAAACAAAGTAAAATGGAAGAATATATACCACTAACAACCTCTTAGATCGGCTAAAATGACAAAGACTGACCATCAGTACCAGGTGTTGGTAAGCATGTGGAAAAACTGAAACTCACTTACACTACTGGTGGAAGTGGAAAATGGTAGAACCAGCTTGGGAAGGCAGTTTAGCAGTTTTCAGAAACATTAAACATAGACCTACCCTGTGATCTAGTCCCTTGACCCTGAGGAAATGAAAGCATACACTTGTACAATGACTTGTGTGTGAAAGTTCACATGTAGATGGACAGGGGAGTGGATAACCAAAATGTGGTTTAACCATACAGTGGCATTCTGCTTATCAGTAAAAAAGGAATGAACTATTGATACATGCTACCACATGGAAGAATCTCAGATCCGTAATGTTAAGTGAAAGAAGTCAGACTGAAAAGCTTATCTATTATATGGTTCCATTTATAGAAAATGCTGGAAAATGCAAACAAATCTAGAGTGACAACAAGATCAGTGATTGCTTTGAGAGATGCAGAGGGCTTATAAAGTGGCATAAGGGAACTTTGAGGGGTGATAGATGTATTTATTGTATTGATTTTGGGGAGGGTTTCACGAGTTTGTATATACGTCAGGACTTATCACATTTGCACTTTAAATATGTGCAGCTTATTGTATGTCGGTTGTATCTGAGGAAAGCTGTTAAAAAATCATAACTATAGAAAGACAAGCTACAGAAAAAAATGGAATAATGTGTTCCAGGAGGTGATATTTACACATCAAAATATTTATTTCCACTTATGTAAGCCCAAATCATTGGGTATTCTTTAAGGCGCTTGACATTTATAAATGGCACCCCATAGAATGGGATCTAGATTATTTAATTGCTGGCTTCTTTGGCTTTTCTTTAAATTATGAGTCAAAAGACAAATACTGTCTTCTATAAATTTTTATATATAACTTCTTTATTTCCAACCAATGATGTATGGCAGGGAAAAATACCAAAAGTTTAGCTTCCATGAGAGGTAGAAGAATTTTACCAATATTATTAACGTCTTTTTCCTATTTTGGTCTGTTTTATGTAAGTACTATGTGTTCTGTATTGCATATTCCTTTTTGGGAGGAGCATCACCTTTTACAGAAATGATATAGTGAGTGAGGGTGCAGTCACTGGGCAGGTAAGGATTTGTTTTCTGTTTCTGCATAGCATGGGTACTCTCTTTCAGGTGAGATAAAAATGGGTTTCTTTGAAATAATGGAGTGAGCACCTTCTGTGCTAAGTATCTTGTTGGGGCGTACATAGTTAGCAGAAAGGCAACCAGTATTTTGTTAATTTTTTAGAAGAGTTTCATCTCAGAATTAAATGCCCTGTGAGGTAGTGAGGTAGTCTAAAAATCTAATTCCGTTTTCCTTTAGTGGAAAAAAATTGAATACATTAGGGCACTTTCCTTACTCGGTGATAGAAACCCAATTCCTCCAGGTTTAATGGACAGTAGGAAATATTGGCTCCTGTTGTAAATCAAGTTGAAGTGGGGATGCCAGGCTCAGAGGTACCCATCTGAGAAGACCCATATGGTACCCATCCCTGGGATAGGCTCTCTTCATCTCGTGAGCATCACGGTTAGCCCACAGCCCAAGACTGATGTTAGGGCACTATCATCCTCATAAGCGAAACAGGACTCCTTCCTCAGTAACTCTGGCAGGTTTGATGGGTCTGGTTGGGTATATAATTCTATCTGAAGCAGTCGCTACAGGTATTTAATAGGAAGCTCTGGCCAAGCCTGAGTTGGGAGGAGGTATTGGATGGGGGAAGGAGGGAGCCCCATTCTAACACAATCCATTTCTTGAAGTAAAAAGCTGGTCTGTTACTGCCCAGAGCTGTCCAGGAGCCAACTTCCCAGTGCCTAATCCGCTTACTGCCCAATGCTCAATCTAGGAGTGATACTGGGGTGAACAGCCTTGGGTGGGCTGAAGACTCTGGTGACTGAGTCTTTGAACACATCTTTGGGGTGAAATCACTCGTTCAGATGCTATGAACACTTTGAAGGTTTTGCATTTCAGTATATTTAGATTATACCAAATTGTACTCCTGCCAGCCCTGTATGTGTATACGTCGCTGTATCTTGTCACCAGCATTAGCTGTTATCATTCAGAAATTCTCTGCCAGGAGACATCTGGGCGGCTCAGTTGGTTAAGCCACTGCCTTCGGCTCAGGTCGTGATCCCAGGGTCCTGGGATCGAGTCCCGTATCGGGCTCCTTGCTCAGTTGGGAGCCTGCTTCTCTCTCTCCCTCCGCCTGCCACTCAGCCTGCTTGTGTGTACTCTCTCTCTTTCTGACAAATAAATAAATAAAATCTTAAAAAAAAAAAGAAAAAAAGAAATTCTCTGCCACTTAGATTTCTAGAAAATGGGAATTTATTGATTCACTTTGTATTTTTCTGGTTACTAATGAGACTCTTTACTCTTTTGGGAATTGTTAGTTCATATACTTTGTGAGTATTTGTGTAAAGTTCTAAATTGATTTGTAATTACAAAGTTCACTGTTTACAAGGAAAAATAACAACATTGATCAGGGTGGATTGTGTGAAGGCTCGAAATCAGAAGTCGCAAGTCAAATTTAATACTTGCCAATAAGTCTTTCTATTAAATGAAACTGATGATTTGCATTTAGGACTTCATCCATCTTCACACTAAATTAATACTTTAAATCTCAGCTTTTTTTTTTATTGTTTTTGTTCATTTACTTGTTTTTTTACGTTCTATAGAAGCTATAATCATAGGGTGTTTGTAGCAAATGTTAACCACATATTTTTGTTAAAATATTCCTTCTACAATGAGCTCTTAGACATTGGTGAGGAAAACACAATCCAGAAAGAAACTGAAACTGGACAAAGAGATGAACAGGAAGTTCTCAGATGGAGAACCCCATGTGTCTCCAATAACCACATGACAGGATGCCCAGTTTCTCTTCAGGGAGAATAGTCAGGGAAATGTGAAATTTTCTGAACCATAAGATAACCATTTCACACTCATCAGTTTGGCCAAACCCTTAAAAGTCTGATGAGTACCAGATACCAGACACGGGTCGGGGGCCAGGGAATTGGGCGCTCTCTTCGGGTGGCTAAAAAAAAAGAGTCTGGACACATCTCCTTGTCAGAAGCATGGCAGATGCCTTCTAGTCTGTGGTTTATCTTTTTTAATTCCATATTTGTGATATTTTCAGTTCAGAAGCTTTTCATATGAATGCAGTAAATATGTATTAATCTAATCACTTACAGTTAGTGTTTTTTAGTCTTCTGGGGGAAAAATATTTTGCCCTTACTAAGTCATAAAGATATCTTCTGTATAAAGTTTTCCTTTTTACTTTTAGCTTTTTGTTCTTCCTCAAGAAAAAAATAATTCTCACTGTTCTGTGAAGACAAGAATTTATTCCTTGGCATCAAGATGGAGTCTGCAGTCCTTGCTGGGGGCAGGGGGTAGGGGTGGGGGTTACACAAAAATTTGCAACCCCCTGAACCTGCTGGTTTCCATTTTCATTCCCCTTTGGACCTTGACTCAGATGCATTATTGGAAATGCAGCTAGCCCGCAACACATGTGGGAAGAGAAGCACTGACTGGATGGTTGGAGATGAAGGCAGACAGGGCAGCGAAGCCCAGCAGAAGGGAGGCTGGGTTGGCAGGATGTGGTCCTGAGGTGGGAGACAGGCTGTATGGCACCATGGCTGCTGGCCAGGCATGGGTTCTGTCTCCCCATGTTCAGTCGTTTGGGCAGGTTATTTATCCTGGCAGTTTCTCGTGAAATGTAGAGCATATCCCACCCTGGAGCAGTATGATTAATTTGAGGATTATTTGAGATACCGGTGTAAAATATTTAGTGCAAAGCTCAGTATCCCATCATGAGGAACCAGATCAAGCCAAGCATCTGTCCGCCGGCATTTATGACACTTCCCAAAGAGAGCCATTACTTCTTTTAATTCATTGATAGGATTCACCTTAACTGTGTTCATTGTGTATAGGACTTGCAAAGTTAGAAGAAGGAGGGACAAAGAAAAGGAGAAAAAAGGGAAAAGGGAAGAAAAAAGAGAAACTTCCTCAACATACTCATTTTTTTTTAAAGATTTTATTTATTTATTTGACAGAGAGAGATCACAAGTAGACAGAGAGGCAGGCAGAGAGAGAGAGAGAGAGAGAGAGGAGGAAGCAGGCTCTCCATGAGCAGGGAGCCCAATGTGGGACCCGATCTCAGAACCCTGAGATCATGACCTGAGCCGAAGGCAGAGGCTTAACCCACTAAGCCACCCAGGTGCCCCAACATACTCATTTTTATAGACTAATCTTGCTGCCTGCTTCATCTCATCCATTGTTTATTTGGGGCGTGGGTCCCTTTTATAGCTTGTCACGAAGAGGTTTATTTCTCTGGTGTTGTGGGAACATGCTTACTTGAGTACTGATACTCTGTCAAATGTTCCCGGTGCAGGTCTGGTGAGCTGACTCCAGGAATTTCTTTTTAGTGTAGAGGCATTCCAAGTTCATTTACAAGGTGCTTCTTTTGAGAACTGTGGAGAGATGACCATCTGCTTGGGAAATGCCTTAGCGGAGAATTGATAAAGCAATGTTTTTACACTGGAGAGCCTTATAACAATCTCTGTGGTGAAAGTACAGCTGCATTGGTGAAATTTCAAGTGGTCTTTCTTCATCTTATGTCTGAAAAATAAGGCGTTTTGTATTTGATTAATAACTTGGTCTCTGTCATTTAAATGATATGTTGACCTTTTTAAGAGAAGTGATTTTTTTTTTTTCCCCTCAACCTGTGGAAGCACAAAGCCTTTCTCAAATGTTTTTAGGTAAGGAGAATGCATTAGCGCTGTTGCTATTATTCAGTTATAAATGAGAGAAAAGTAAGAACATCTTTATTCCTTATAGATTTTGCGTTAAGCACTGATGGTATCATCAGTGTGCATATTGAGAATTATGCAGGGTTATCTGTGGGCCCCAGTGGGATGTTCATGTTAGCTCTGCCATCATCATGGATTTGCACTCTGTTGGTCTTTCTGGACCTGCTTTTGGTGATGAAGTTTGTTCTCCAAGGTGTACGTAGGAGACGCATAGGGCTTGTCCAGTCTAAGGGGTATCCCTCTAAGACTTAATTTTAAAGAATATGGGCATCTGGGTGGCTCTGGTCAGGTCATGAGCCTAGGGTCCTGGGATCAAGCCCCATATCAGGCTCCTGGATTAATAGGAAACCTGCTTCTCCCTCTTGTATTCCCTCTCTCGCAGTCTCTCTCTCTGTCAAATAAACAAAATCGTAAAAAAAAAAAGAATAGAAATATGCTTGTTTCTTTTCTAGTTACGTGGTTGTGGGGCTGACAGTCCCATTTCTATTGTATTAACTCTTCTAGAAAAAACTTATGTGCTCTAGGGCAGCATTCTCTGGGAAAAAATGAATTATATTTTCTGGAATTGTAGCATTAGAACCCTGTAGTCTAGGAACTTCAGGGCTGCCTATAGAGGATACCTTGTTCATGGTGTCCCCCTTCAGCTGAATTTCTTTGGGTATTAAAACATCAGTATTTATTTCTGTGCTAAAGTATCATTTAAAATAATTTAGATGAGTTGGGTTATGTGATGCATGGAGACATCTGTGTTGGGAATTACCACTAGAATAGAAGAGACTGCTCTGTCCTTCTCTGCTGAGTCCTGGCTCCCCCGCCCGACTGCACTCAAATGCCCCCCCCCAGCGAGGTCCTGCTCTTGAATTTGACCCTGTATCTTTTCTTTTTTTTTTTTTATTCATGTTTGTTTGTTTGTTTTTTAAAGGTTTTATTTATTTATTTGAGAGAGAGACAGTGAGAAAGAGCATGAGAGGGGAGAAAGTCAGAGGGAGAAGCAGACTCCAAAGAGCAGGGAGCCTGATGTGGGACTCAATCCCAGGACTCTGAGATCATAACCCAAGCTGAAGGCAGTCGCTTAACCAACTGACCCACCCAGCCGCCCTCAACCCAGTATCTTTTGAAGGTCCTTGTTTCTTTATCAGCGGGTGGAGTGGGTCAGACAAGGTATAGTCTCTTTTTGAATCTAAACACTATAGCCAAGAAGAAGCTCATCTTTGCCTTATCACAAAGACTAGGCTTTTCCAGGCCCCTGCTGGATGTCATGTCTTTAGAAGGCTCCATTCTTTTCTCCTCCGGATTTGCTTCCATCTCTGGGATGTTTATCCTCCATGTGCCTCCATACCTTGTATATCCCCTGAGATTCTTTTCTGAGCTCGTTCTTTCTTTTGCTCCCTCTTTATATCGCCACCACTCTTGGTCAAGTATTTATTGAAACTCACTTGGGTTATTGCAGTGAAACCCAGCTGGATCTCCCTGCCTCTTACCCCCCAACCTTCCCCCCAAGCAGTCTTCCCAGGGGAAAGCTGGGATTCTGTTATTCCTATTATTCCTGTCCCCGAAAACACTTGTGTGCCCCCTTGATGCCTGAGGAATAAAACAGAGCTCCTCTCTGCAGCCCCCAGGCTTCCGCTGTCTCGGCGACAGGATTGCCCGTCATTGTGGCCTGAGGTGTATCCAGACGTTATGCTTTAGCTCTTGCTGCCATGTGCTTTCCTGTCTTTGCCTATGGAAATGCTCCGTGTCCCACCTTCTTTATGACAGCTTTCTGGATGACCCCACACAGAAGAGCGCCTTTTTCATATTCATTCACTGATTGCTTCTTACTCCTTCAGTCAACATTTTGTAAGTAGGTCCATGGATTATAAAGAATGACAAAACACAGCCCCTGTTCTCAGGTTGAATAGGTTGTGGAGCTAGTCATATAAATAATGATCTGTAATATGGTTAAATGATAAAATAGAATGTCACAAAGTGCTGGATTCCCAAAGCCTGTGTACACAGACACGTTGAAGGCAGGTGCTGTTTGTCCACTTTTTCTTTAATCTGCTTTGTATCATGGAGGGTGTCTGGTAATATTGGTTGCTCCTTTGTGAAATGCATTTATTAGTAAATTTCTCTTCTGCACTATTCCCTCGCTAGGCTGATGACTTTGAATTTCTTTGGCAGCTCTGCTTTCCTTTGTCACTCTTTTTCTGTGTCTTTGTTGGATTCATGTATAAGTAGGGACAAATAACTCAGTTTAAGAACACATCATTTTCTGTCATACTTCACATATTATTATGTTTCACCATTTTGAAAACTGTCAGTTGTATTTCTTTCCAGGTCATTTATGTATGTAACACATGTTTATTCTTTTAACAGTGGTTTTCCAGCAAAACAGACTGTTTCACATAAATGGCATCATGAACTCGGCACCGTGTTGGGTCGTGGGTCAGTGCTCAGTAATTCTGGGGTGGATACTAACAAAAGACACTTGGCTTGCTCCTTATGCTGTTGCTCAGACTGATTTCCCATTAAAGTTTTCCTCACTCAACTGCCAAAGTTAGTACCCGAGGCATCAGAAGGAGACTTAGCCAAAATGCCCCCTCTGAATTGTTCAGCAGATGGGCATTGCAGGCTCTGGGGAGAACGAGCTTGGGGACAGCTGCAGGTCTGTAGTGGCCCTGAAAGGTTATAGTCCTAAATAGGAACAGCTCTTCCGTGGGCTGCCAGCCTCATAAGGGCAAGGCCCACATTTACCGTGTTCACCTGGCATCCAGCACCGTCCCTGGAGTGTGAATGAAAGAGGACTAAATAAATACCTAAATAACAGTAGACCAAAAGCCTGACTTGGCCTTAGACTGAAGCCGTGTTTTCATCCATGCCCAGGTTGGTGAGGCCTTGTGTTGAGCAGATATCCTGTGCAAGCCTGCCTCCTGCCTCTTGTTGGTGGGGACGTAGCTGGTGCGGGCAGAAGATGCAGTCAGCTCTAGGAATCAGCAGTGTAACGGCTTCTTAGGAGGCAATCCCTTCCAAATCCTCCCTGCGCTTTTAAAGGTTGTCAGGATTTAGAACACGAACATCCATGTAATAAGTCTTCTGCAGGCTGGAAGGCCATTCTCTGCTCCTGCCTCCGTTGTCCTGACCTGGTAGGGTATGGCTATGGGCGGGAGGTCTGAGTCTGTCACCAGCCGGCAGTCCCCGAGGACTGTGGGGTCTGGGTGCTGGCAGATGCAGCAGTCTGGGCTCTGATGAGTCAGATGAGGTGGTAAATGCTACTGTCCCTTTTTCCAGCATCAAAGTCACCCCCACTGTGCTCTTGGGGAGGTGGTGAAAATGCTTGATTAGGGGATACTATTTAATTCTTTCTTTAAGATTTTTATTTATTTGAGAGAGAGAGAGGAAGGAAGGAAGGACGGAAGGAAGGAAGGAAGGAAGGGGAGGAAAGGAGGGAGGGTAGGAATAGGGGGAAGGAGAAGCAGACTCCTTTCTGAGCATGGAGGGCTCTAATCCTCTGACCTGAGTAGGAATCAAGAGTAAGATGCTTAACTGACTGAGCTACTCAGGTGCCCCAGAGGATACTCTTAAAAGGTCTAAGTATTTAGGAATGTTTCAGTGGCTTGCAAAGACTGACTGATAAGCAGTCTTAAAAATGCAGAAAATTTAAGCTCAAGTTAAAACCGCCATGACACAATGAATGGACAGAATTCTTTTCTTTCTCAACAAGGTGACTCTTCCTGAGAACTTCTTTCTACTCTTCTCATTCCCAAGACTGTCAAGGATTTTTTACTTCTTGAGGTGCCTGGGTGGCTCAGTGGGTTAAAGCCTCTGCCTTCAGCTCAGGTCATGATCCCAGGGTCCTGGGATCGAGCCCCACATCAGGCTCTCTGATCAGCAGGAAGCCTGCTTCCCTCTTTTTCTGCCTGCTTGTGATCTCTGCCTACTTATGATCTCTCTCTCTGTCAAATAAATAAAATCTAAAAAAAAAAAAAAAAGAAGAAGTTTTTACTTCTTTTAGATGATTTTCAAGACACTAGTTAGAGTTTAAATCATTTTCTGGGACATTGATTTTCTAACAGGGTAATTTCAGTTTTTGATCATTAAGATACAAGTTAAATTTAAGTGGCAAATTAGAGATATTTAATACATTTGTTTTTTCCTACCAAACAGTATTTTTTTTAATTTTTTTAAAGGTTTTATTTATTTATTTGACAGAGAGAGAGAGACAGAGATCACAAGCAGGCAGAGAGGCAGGCAGAGGCAGAGAGAGAAACAGGCTCCCCGCTGAGCAAGGAGCCCAATGTGGGGCTCGATCCCAGGACCCTGATCATGACCTGAGCTGAAGGCAGCGGCTTAACCCACTGAGCCACCCAGGCGCCCCTCAAACAGTATTTTTGTGGAAGTTACAGAATATTTATTAAGGCTATCAGGAGATGTAGACAATGTACTCTCTCTTAAGGTAATTTAATATTTACTCAGAGTTTTGCAGCATCAGAAAAAAGCTTTGATGAACCATAAAGCTACTTGAATCATGGAAGGATTCAGTAAGCTGTGATGCTGGGAGGGTATTTTGGAATTCTTGCATTAGAAATACAATGGACACTACCTCAAATAGCAGACATGTAATTGTTTCACATTAAAATAACTGCGCTTAATATTTTAACTAACATATAAGTTGTTTAAAATACTTTTTGCTCAGAAATCAACCTTGTTTACATAATAGGTTAGTACTTTGTTTTTAGAGTATGCAGTTTCATTTTTTCAAGCTTTATTGCAATATAATTGATGTATAATATGTAAGTTTAAGGTGTACAGTGTTAATGAACTGACACACACATATTTCAAAATGTTTACCACAGTCAGGCTAACTTCTGCCTCATATAATTACCATTTGATGTTGTTATGGTGAGGACATTAAAGCTCTTCTCTCACAGCAACTATACAGCAACTGTATAGAACACAGTTTTGTTTACTACAGTCACCATAGTGTACCAGAGAGCCCCTGAACTTCCTCATCTATAACTTTGTACCTTTGACCAACATCTCCCTATTTCCTCACCCCCTCATCCCTGCAACCGCCATTTTACTCAATTTCTAGGAATTTGGGTGTTTTCAGATTCCACATATAAGTATTTGTCCTTTTTGGTGTGACTTACTTAGCATCATGCCGTCAAGGTCCATCTGTGGGGTTGTAAACGGCAGGATTTTTTCTTTAATAGCTGAATAATATTCTATATATATATGGAATATATAATAATATATAATATACACACATGTATGTATATATACACATATGTGTACACATACATAAAAATGTGTATATATGTGTGTATGTGCATATATACACATCCCCTCTGTGTGTGTGTGTGTGTGTGTGTGTATGTACACACACACATTTTCTTTATCCATTCATCTGTCAGTGGATAGTAAGGTTGTTCCCATATCTTGGCTGTTATGAATAATGGTGCAGTGAACATGGGAGTACAGATCTCTTTGAGATCATGCATTATTACCTTTGGATTTATACCCAGAATTGAGATTGCTGGGTCATGTGATAGTTTGAGTGTTGATTTTTTTGAGGAGTCCCCACACTCTTGTCCATAGTAGCTATACCAACTTACATTCCCAGCAGCAGTGCACCAGGGTTCCCTTTTTTCCACATCCTCACCAGCATTTGTTAGCTATTATAATAGCTTTCCTAACAGGTGTGATGTGATAACTCATTGTGGTTTTGATTTGCATTTTCATGGTGATGAGTGACATGGAGCACCTTTCCTGTACTTGTCAGCGATTTGTCTCTGTTCTTTGGAGAAATGTCAGTTCAAGTCCTCTGCCCACTTTTTTTTTAAGATTTTATTTATTTGAGAGAGAGAGAGAGAGAAAGAGAGTGAGCCTGAGAGGGTAGACGATCAGAGGGAGAAGCAGACTCCCTGTGGAGCTGGGAGCCTGATGTGGGATCCCTAGGACTCCTGAGCTGAAGCAGTTGCTTAACCAACTGAGCCATCCAGGCACCCCCTCTGCCCATTTTTAAATCAGATTGTTTTCGTGCTGTTGAGTGGTATGAATTCCTTGTATATTTTGCATATTAATCCTGGATTAGATACATGGTTTGCACGTAGTGCCCTCTGTTCTGTAGGCTGCCTTTTTCATTTTATTGATCGTTTTCTGTGCTGTACAGAAGGCTTTTAGTTTGATGTCATTCCACTTGCTGAGTTTTGGTTTTGTTACTTGGTGCTTTTGGTGTCATGTCCAAAAAAATCATTGCCCAGACTGTCATAGAAGATTTCCCCCTATGTTTTCTTCTAGGAGTTTTATGACTTCATATCTTACCTTTAAGTTCTTAATCCATTTTGAGTTAATTTTTGTAAGTGGTATAAGATAGGGGTCCTGTTGTATTATTTACATAGGAGTATCCAGTTTTCCCACCATTTATTAAGGGGACTGTCCTTTCATCATTGACTATTCTTGAAATACTAAGTGATAGCATGGGTTTATTTCTGGGCCCTTGATTCAGTGTCCACGTTTATGTCAGTCCTATACTGTTCTGATCAATATAGTTTTGTAATAAAGCTTGAAATCAGGAAGTGTGAGGCCTCAGCTTTTTCTTTCTTAGGATTAATTTGATTATTTGGAAACTTGTGGTTTCCTATGAATTTTAGGATTTTTTTTCTATTTCTGTGAAAAAGAATTTTTTTTGAAAGTATAGATTTATAATTGGTCAGTAGTTGTTTGTAGAATAAAGAATATTTCAGCCACATTATCATACAAAATTTGAAACATAACTTCTATGAGGTTGTGCCTCCTTTCTCCATTACTCCTTCCATTTCTTCAGAGTGGAAAACAAGGACTTTGTAGCTTTTTAAATTTTCCAATTATTTCCCAAATTGGAATGAATTTGCTGCTGACAAAGCGTTTTTCTTCCACCCGCAGAAACAGCAGCTTCTGTTAAAAGCTGGATTATCACATCAAGAAGCTCGAATTAATGTAGTTATTAAATCTTAGAGAGATAGGATCATCTTTAAAACCTCGCAAGCATACACTTTCCTTGCATACTGTTTTAACAATGGAATGCTGCGTAGTTAGTATCGTGGGGCAATGAGTGCCAGATGGGGACTGTCAGTTCTTCTTCAGCTATTCAAGCCTGGTACTGAGTATTGAAACCCTGAGATGAAATCTGAGAGCAACGGAGACAATTTGGGAGTTTATAGCTAAAGGTTAGGTTGTTCTGGCCATAGAGTAAGTCAGAGAGAAAATAAGGGTTTGTTTTGTAGATGTGTAGAAACCCCTCAAGTAGATGTATTTTTCAGAGACTTCTTACATCCAGCTGGAGGTCTTGCTCACCTCGGGGTGTATCATCAGGGGAGAGTAAAATAAGCAGTAAAAAGAGCTTTTCCCAAGTATGAAAGAACAGGCGTTTGCTTTTCACACGTGTAATGTAAGTGCAGCTTGCTCTCTAAGTGTGACTACAGAGCATGAGGCTGCCTGGGCGGCCATGTGCATGTTGGGATTGCTAACTAGAGGATCTCAGAGAACGAAAGTGAAATCCATCTTCCTTCTTATTCATTCCGCTCCGTGTCCATGGGGATGCAGCATTTGTGAAGGAATCAATTATCCATGTGTTAGTCAGAGGAGCCTTACAAATTATACATTAGCAGATTGATTCCTTAGGTTCGCTGTTGGGGGACCGATAGCTTAAGGTGGGATGATGAGGAGCGTCGGGGGAAAAGAAGTTGCCACAAAGAACACCATTAAAAGCAGCTTTCGAAATGACCGTGAATTTATTCCTAATTGAAGAGCTGACATAATCCATACTAAGTGTATTTATTTCAGGCATTTTACATTAGGTAATTGATTATCACATGAGGTGTACATGTTGGTAATTTTGCCTTTTCTTTAAATTTAAGAACTTGAGACCACCTGTGGTGGACTTGGGCTTAGAAGGTATGGGCCAGTCCGCACCCCCTCCTGCTTAGTCAGGCCTCTTTTTTTGTTCCATTAAGGAAACATTTTTGTATGTTCTATAGTGTCAGCTTGACATTATTGATTTTTGAACAAACTCACTTATATTGTCCAGAATTCCAAACATGTCTCCATTAGGAATAAAATTGTAGCTAATGGAAAATACAGCTGAGGCCATTTTTCTTGGGTCTTTTTTTTTTTATCTCGGGTCCCTTTTCTTGTTTACATCTACTCCAGTATCCCAGCTTGGCAGATACACCCCGTAAATTCTGTGTGTAGAACAGGCAATTAGATTCCACATGGAAGAAAGATGGACTCCTGCACTACAGTTTCCCTCCTTACCCTTTCTCTTTTCCCCATTCATTTCAAGTATGCAGAAATGGCAGAAATGCATAAGGCATTTCTTCCTTTTTCTGTGAGGAACCTGTGCCAGACCTGCTTCTTGTGCCATTGACAGCTGCCATGCTGAAATCCTGTTCTTTATTTGTTTTTTATCAAATATTACGGAACTAACAATAGAAACTGATGTGCGTAGTGATGACACTCAGTTGTCACTTGAGGTAAAAATGGGTGCTGCGCATCCCCAGAGTGATGGCTTTGACAATTAAGATAAATTTTCCTATCTTTTTGGTTTTAAATTAAAAAGCTGACTACATAATCATGTAAAAATATTTATCTTTGGATTAAAAACAAAATAAATATATGCTTTAGAAAATGAGCAAAACATAGAAAAGGACAATCTAAACAATAATAGTATCTCAGCATCCAGATAAAACCAGTGCTAATATGTTAGAGTATCTACTTCCAGCCACATAAGTTATGTACAGATGCCTGTAAATACAGTTGTATTTATAAACCCTAGGTGGGGTTTACTGAGAGCTAGCCGAATTGTGAGAGTTAAAGGCACAGTCTTCCAGGGGATTGAGTTTGCTGAAGACTTCCAACACCAACTACAAGATCTGCAAGTTCCCAGATACACTCTCGTGGTTGATAATTAGTTAGAGACCTCAGAGAACTCACTGAAAGTTATTATACTCAAAATTACAGTTTATTACAAGGAAGTGATACAGTCAACAAATCAGCTAAAGGAAGAGACCACATAGGGCAGACCCTGGGATGCAAAATTCCATTGTCCTCAGGACGCATTACCACCGGGCCTACATGTGTGACAACGCAGGAAGCTCCCATTGCTGTTCAGGATTTTTACAGGGGATCTGTTATGTAGGAATGATTGGTTGACAGGTTGGTCGATATGCATGACCCAAAGCCCCCACCTGCAATCACAGGGTTTAGTCTTTCTGGCATGGCCCATTGAAAGACTGTGAGGTCTTTCACCTTTAACAGACATTCCTATCAGGATAGATTATCTCCTGGAAACCAAGGGTAAAGACCTGACTTCTCTTGGATTAAGTCACACTCTTTATTTTTTTAAGATTTATTTGAGAGAGAGAGAGAGAGTATGTGTGCACACACATGAGCAGGGGGAGGACAGAAGGAGAGGGAAAGAATTTCAAGGAGACTTCCCAAAGAGTGTAGAGCCTGACTTGGGCTCCATCCTGTGACCCTGAAACCATGACCTGAACCAAAATCAGGAGTTGGACTTCAAATCAGCTGAGGTACCCAGGTGCCCCAAAGTCAGATTCTTTATTATATAATACATTTTTTAAACTTAATATTTTTGTTCTTTTAATTTTCATCATTTATATTTGCTTTTAGAAATTTAAGTAATTTCTGTTTCTTAGTATCTTACAAAAGAAACCTGCTGTGGAAAGCATCTTTGCAAAATAATTTTTTTTTGAGATTTTATTTATTTATTTGACAGAAATCACAAGCAGGCAGAGAGAGGGGAAGAAGCAGGCTTCCTCCTGAGCAGAGAGCCCAATGCAGGGCTTGATCCCAAGACCCTGGGATCATGACCTGAGCGGAAGGCAGAGGCTTTAACCCACTGAGCCACCCAGGAGCCCCAATTTTTTTCTTTTTCTTTTTCTTTTATTTCTTCTTCTTCTTTTTTTTTTTTTTTGGTTATTTTAAAGATTTTATTTATTTCAGAGAGAACAAGTGAACGAGTTGGGGGTAGGCAGAAGGAGAAGCAGACTCCCTGCTGATCAGGGAGCTCCATGCAGGACCCAGTCCCAGGACCACAAGATGATGACCTGAGCCGAAGGCAGACCAACTGAGCTCTCCAGACACCCCTCTTCTTCTTGTGTAAAATAGGCAATATGTATGTCTTTTGAAAGATTTATTTTTTTATCTCAGAGAGAGAGCACTGGGGGTAGAAGGGGGAAGAGGGAGAGAGAATCTTAAACAGACTCCACACTGAGTGCAGAGCCCAAAGCAGGGCCAGTCTCACAGCCCTGCTTAACCGACTCTACCATCTAGGCGCCCCAGAAAATACATATTTTAAAGATTTTTGATACACACGGCCAAATGATCCTTAGGAAAGTTTCTCCATATTTGAATTCCCACCAGTAGGGGACAAGGAGTGTCTCTTTGGGGATTTCTTTGCCAAAACTAGATACTTAAAACAATCTTTGCCAATTCCATAGGCAAAATCTCTTGTTTATTTATATGTTATTTGTTATTACTAAGATTGACTCCTGTTCTTGTTTTAACTATAATTTGTACTATTTCTTTTGGGAGTTGACTGTTTTACTTGGTTTAAGTTACATGAATATGAAGTCCAAATATTTTCAAAAACTAAAGAAGAATAAGCTGTAAAGTTCTTTGCAATGTACATAACAAGAGGTAAATATCCCTAATCTTTGATTGATCTCTCATGAATCAGTTTTAAAATTATGGACATCCCAATAGCTAAATAGTTTCTTCCTCTAGCTGGATTCATGCTTAGAACTTATAGTTTAAGGTTGTTATTTTTACTGACGTATTAACTGGATTTTCTCTCCAATTTTATTTGGTGTAACTTATGAAATATAAAATATTTGTACTTTCGCATTAAGATAGGGAAAGGAAAGAGGTAGCAAATAAACATGGGCTAAATACCTCATCTTCTAAATGAGTCCGTGTATGCCATTGCACTGATTTGGAGCGAGAGATAATTCAAGTATAATTCCTGAAAATTTTTAAGTGATTCTAATAGAATACAAATAGAATGAACAGCATTTAAATTGTCCCTAGATAGACAAAAGAAGTTGAGTAATATAGCAAAAAGACAATAATGGAATAAGGAAACATTATTCTAAAAAGTATAAAATACTTTACTGTTACTAAAAGAAAAATATCCTCAGCTTTGATATGAAATAAATATTAAGCATATTGGCAATAAAAATGCAAGAAAAAGTAGAACTTAAAGCAAAAGAGAATTAGCCAGCAGACCACATATTATATTGATTACATTTAGGGGTAAAAGGAAACTTTTTCATACCTTTGATGTACCCAATTATAGGGGATCTAATATCTAGACCAAAACTTACTTGAAATGCAGGAAGAAATGGGCAAAACCGCAGTTGTAATGGGAAGTTTTTGAAACATGTTTCTATCAGTCTTTGCTAAGTGAAGAAGAGAGCAGGATATATAGAAAGGATATGTAAAAACTGGATAATAAAAATAACATTAAAAATATGTGTATTTTGAACCAATAGAAACTAGATAATAAAAATAACATTAAAAATATGTGTATTTTGAACCAGAGAATACATGTTAGTTGGAAATGAATAGCTTAGATTTCAAAGAACAATTTTTTTAAAATATACGAACCACATTTCGGACCACAATTGTAGTTACACTAGAATTTTATTAATAACTAGATAAGTAACCAAATAATGCTGTCACCATTCTTAGAAATAAAACCAAATTCTACTTTTCTCAAAGAGGAAATAATTATTGTATTATACATTATTTTTTGGCCTCTAATTTATGACCAGTTTACATAGTTAAAGGTAAATGCCAGACACTTGATTATTTTATGATTACTAGATGAGCAGTAACAACTAATGCACACTATATTAATGTCAGGAAGTTAGAATAAGATCATCAAAATTATTCTAAGCCAGAAAGGGAAAATTAATATACAATAAGAAATTAATAAAATAGAAAACATTAAAAATGAATTTTCAGGGGCACCTGGGTGGTTCAGTGGGTTAAAGCCTCTGCCTTCGGCTCAGGTCATGATCCCAGGGTCGTGGGATCACCAGGGAGCCTGCTTCCCTTCCTCTCTCGCTGCCTGCTTCTCTGCCTACTTGTGAGCTCTGTCTGTCAAATAAATAAATAAAAATCTTAAAAAAAAAAAGATTAAAAAAAATTTTTTTCATCTCAAAAATATGAAATGCAGTATTTTCTGGGAAAACCAAGATGACCAAAACAGAATGAGAACCTTTGAGTTCCTAGACAGTCATGGAGGGAAAAAATGTGATCTAAGAAATAAGCCACCGAAGGTATTAACCCCAGATGATTTCATGCACATGCTCTTTTTAATTTTACCTTAAGTTTTTTAATGTTTATTTTTATTGTGAAGTACAACTTGACAAGGCACATAAAATATTCAGTGAAACAGTGGTTATGATGCAAACCATCATGTAACTAGCATTCTATTGAGAATAGATGGTGTGAAATCCCCCTCTGCTCAAAGTCGCCTTAAAGGGACCCCACTGCACTGACCTTTATAACTGAAAGTGCTTGGCTTTTCTTTTTCATTTTCTGCCTTCTCTGTGTGCCCCCTCTGCGCTGTCATAGAATTTTGCCTATTTTTGTATGTTGTATAAACAGAATCCTGTTATACATACCAGGAAGGAGAAAAGGGTACTTGCAGACATTGCCATTACTGGAATAAAATAAAGGGTAAGACCGCTAAGGGGAAAATTATCAAATTTTATTTGGAGATGTTAAAGAAGGTCTAATACATGGAGAAATGGATTAGAAGAGTCAATATTGTAGAGATATTGAAGGAAAAGCTTTCAACATTTCACCATTAAGTGAAAATGAGGACTTTTCATCCCAAGAGTTTTTACCAGGAATGCCAAGAGGTTGTTTTTTTGTTTGTTTGTTTGTTTGTTTTTACCAGGAATGGTGTTGAATTTGATAGCTTTCTGCAACTAATGAGATGATCTTTGGATATTCTTCATTTATTTTCTTAATGCAGAGAATTATATTAGTTCATTTCCCTATATTATACCAACTTAGGACTTCTGGAATAAATTAGGCTTTTCTGTATATGCTGACTTTATTAATATTTTCTTTAGGATGTTTCCATTTATGCTCATGACCAAGATTCACTTGTACTTTTCGTTTCTCATAATATCCTTGTTGAGCTTTGTTATTATAAGAGTATGCTGGCTTGCTAAAAAGATTTGGGAAACATATCCTTTCTGTTCTGTTCTCTGGATGAATTTCTGTGTGATGGGAATTTTTTATTCTTTGAACTGTCATGAATTTAGTATTGTAGTGAGTGAATTTGGCAGTGAAAAAGTTAAATAAGTAAAATACATAGTAAGGTAAGTAGTGGTAAGTGCTGCAGGGGAAAAATAAGCCAGTAAAGGAGTTGTGATGTTTGGGTAAATGTTGAAATTGTAGGTTGGTGGCCAGAGAGCATTGCTAAGATGACTACCTGTGAAGATTTGGCAGAAATGCATCTTGGGCAAACGGGTGCAAAGGCTCTAAGGCAGGAAGACAGCCGGGAGGTCATCATGGCTGGAGGAGAGAGAACAAGGCAGAGTGTAGATGAGGGGAGAAGTTGGCGGGAGGGCTAGAACCAAATTGTTGAGGACTCTCAGCTCATAGTAAGAACTTGGGGTTTGCTTCTGAGTTGGGAGACCATTGGCAGATTTTCAAGCAATGTCATTGTCTGGTCAGTCTGTTAACAGTATCTTTCTGCTGATTTTTTGGGAACACACTTCTTGGAGAGTGACAGCAGAAGCAGGGTCCACTAGTTATGAAACTATTAGGATGATCCAGACAAGAATGATGGTGGCTTGGATGGCAACTCTAGAGCTGGTGAAAGTGGTCAAAGTCTGGATAAATTTGGTTTACGTGATGGTAAGAATTGCTGGCAGAAACACAGTAGAGTGTGAAGGGAAAACAGAAGTCAAGGATGGCTCCAAGGTTTTTTGCCCTGAGCAGCCAGAAGAATGTAGTTGTCTGTAACCGGGATTAGGGAAACATTAAGAAGGGCTCTTTCATAAGGGAGCATTGGGATCTTGGGTTGGGATACACTTTAGCTGAGATGCTTGGTAGGCATCCAAGTACATCTGTAAAATAGGCAGTTCTAAATATTGGTCTGAAAGAGGGAGAGGCCCAGTCTAGAGATAAAATTTAGCAGTCAGTTCATGGCTTGGAAGAAAATAACCAAAGGAGAAAACACAGATGTTAGACTGAACCATGAAATATAGAAATCAGGAGATTGGGAGAATCTGACCAAAGACACAGAAAGGGGAGCTGGAAATGTCAAAGAAAAACCAGACAAGTGTGGTATCCTGGAAGCCAAGAGAAGGGGAGAGTTACCAGCAGTGTTACATCCTCCTGTTAGTTAAAGCAAGTTAGGCTTGAACACTGACCACTCTATTTAGCAACATGAGGATTATTTCATCTTTAACGTCACACAGAACACATCTTTAACTTCACAAATCCTGAGAAAACCCAAGGAAAGTGTGGAGAACTATGGCTTGGTCTTGCCTTTTACCAGAAAGAGAACATACCATGTGTATTATAATTAAGTCAATGATGAATTGATACAGCAACGGACAAAGACACCACAGTTGAAAACCCAGAAAGATATCTGAGGTGAATATTTATTATATGACAAACAGTTCTCTTCAGAAGAAGGATGGATTATTTAGTAAATGGGGCTTCCCCAACCGGATATCCATTTGGGGAAAAAAATAAGTCCCCAAAGTATTAAAAACTTTAACATTAGAAATAAAGCAATAGCCGTCTTCCAATTTAAAAAAAAAAAAAAGACCACATACAATGTCCGGGTGAGGTATTGTACCAAGACCTCATACCCTAAAAATAAAAAGGAAATTAACAAGAAAATGACAAACATGTCCATAGAAAAATGAGTATGAGCTGTCTGCAAATAAGCTCAACTGCTTGAGCAGATTAATTGACCAACAGACTTAAGAGAAATGCTTATGTTTATTAGTAGTCAGGGAAATAAATCAATGAATATTGATCTTTGGCAGAAAAAAAAGTAAAGAAGAAAAAATTCTGTTGCTCACAGAGATGTGAGGGAAAGAGGACTCTCAAACCTTGTAGATATGCTTTTCCCTGTAACATTGCTAATGTGGTGGTACAGATTCTACTGAGGGAGGAATTCGTTGTAATGATAAAGAAGGACTGCATTCAGAGGTGGGGCTCAGTTTTGTAGGCCTGGAACAGCACTGTCCAGTAGAACTTCCTGCAATGGGGAAAATGTTCTGATTCATGTGCTGTCTGATACCAGATGCTGGTCACATGTGGCGTACTTTGATTTTCTGCAGTTTTTGATTCATACGCAGAGACTGCCATGTTAGACAGGACAGGAAAACTCAGCATTGACAGGCTACGTATCCCTATTAAAATGTAATTTGAGATAAATATGTTATATATTATATATAACCATACACACACACACACCCCAAATATAACCAAGATACCTTATAGCCATGATCTATGCTTATGAAATCTATATAAATAGTTAAATTACAGTCAGGGGGTTATATTTGCTAGAGTAAATGGGTATTAAAATGTTATTTGATGAACAAAATGATGAGCTTTAGGAAACTGGTCCCAGAGGATACTCAGTGAGGAAAGCATTTATCCAAAGAAGACACAAAAGCTGAGCATTCAGGCTTCTCAGCCAGGAGTCCAGACGCGCTGGCCTCACTGCTCTCCCAGTTCAGCTTGTATTTTGTTTTGCGTATTCCTTGCCACCCATTGTCCATCACGCTCCCTGTGCTAGGCACTGTCCCCTGCTCTCTAGGTTGGATCCCTGGCACTTTCTCTTTTGTTATTCTCATCCCTGGACTTTGGTTTATTCCCCTGTAAAAGGGATCAAATATCTATCTACAAGGTCCTTTCCCCTTTTAACGTTCTAGAAACTTTTAAATTTTTTTTTACTTATTTGAGAGCAAGGGAGAGCATGAGTGGGGGCAGGAGGAGAGGGAGAAGCAGACTCCCCGCTGAGCAGGGAGCCACATTCGAGGCTGGATTCCAGAACCCCAGGACCCCGGGATCAAGACCTGAGCCAAAGGCAAACACTTAAACCAATGAGCCACCCGGGCACCTCAACATTCTAGGAACTTTAAGGAGATAAGGTTCCTTTTCATAGACTGCATTTCAGGAGTGTTGCTGGTGCAATGACCAACATGAGGAAGGGCTCTGGGGTCAGCTGTCTCGCCCTGCAACGGAGGAATTTCTCTCAACAGCATGTCCGTGGGTGGCCTTCTGAGGTCTGGGAGTCTTGGTCTGCCCTAACCTTTGGTTACTAGCTCTGAGATACTTTCCACTGAGAAAGGAACATTCCATTTTGTATTTTTCCATTAATCCTTATCAACAAGCCAAATTATCTTAAAGTTAGATACTTTATTTTATTTTTTTAAAAGATTTTATTTATTTATTGGACAGAGAGAGAGATCACAAGTAGGCAGAGAGGCAGGCAGAGAGAGAGGAGGAAGCAGGCTCCCCACTGAGCAGAGAGCCTGATGTGGGGCTCGATCCCAGGACCCTGAGATCACGACCTGAGCCAAAGGCAGAGGCTTAACCCACTGAGCCACCCAGGCGCCCCTAAAGTTAGATACTTTAAAAAACTAATTTGCAGACTCATGCCATAACTGATGAAGGCTTTTCTTTTCCATGCTTAGTTCTATCATGTTTTGTATAAAAGAGCAGGAAAGCGCCATTATTTAGGAAGAGAATAAAAGCTTGTCATTTTTTAGTGTTGTCATCATTTACCGGTCTTGACTTCTATTGGAAAATCCACCTATTTGAATGTTTTAGTAGGTAAACAGTTGGCTACATAGAAAACGAGAAAGCTGTGAAAAATAATAAAAGTCCTGTTGTTTATTTATGCTTGGGAAAATACATTCAAAGTAGAATGTCGGTCTTGACAGACTTTTTTTTTTAAACATCTATTTATTTATTTGACAGAGAGAGAGAGAGAGATCACAAGTAGGCAGAGAGGCAGGCAGAGAGAGAGAGGAGGAAGCAGGCTCCCCGCCGAGCAGAGAGACCAATGTGGGGCTCGATCCCAGGACCCTCAGACCATGACCTGAGCCAAAGGCAGAGGCTTTAACCCACTGAGTCACCCAGGTGCCCCAGTCTTGACAGATTTTTAAAATTTGATATTACGAAAAAGAAGAGGGATAACAAATTAGTGAATATCAACCACGCCTTGTACATTTTCCCCCAGAAAGTACTAAGCATAAAGTTTAAATTCAACGTCAGTTTAGTGATTTATGAGAGAAGAATGTACCAAACTGGAACAGTCAAAATTTTTCTTTGCCTCATGATTTTTTATTTTTGGCGTTTGTTACGTTCTTTAATGGATTTGGTTTGGAAGGAGTTTTAGGAATGGGGAATAAATAGAAGAGAATACATAAAAAGGAATATAACCTGTAACAAAAATAACATTTTAGGTGGGACTTGAAGCTCGTGCAATACGTAATTTGGGGGGAAGTATTAGGTTTCCAGGTTTATTACGTGTGTGAGAGCAAAGCTGTACTTTACCATTTTCATTTCCAAAAACCAAATATGTCTTAAACTCACACATCCAAACTAATAGACGTTTTTCTCACTGAAATATTACAAAGAGCCAAAGCATTTGGATGTTGATGTATATATTTTCCTAAAGTTTTACATGTTTGCTTGTTTGTTTGTTTGACTAGAGTCCCGTGAAGATAAATCAGATTAGCCTGGATGAGAGTGGAGAGCACATGGGTGTGTGTTCGGAGGATGGCAAGGTATGGCAATGACATGGGCATGTGGAAAACACGATCTGGTTCTGAGGCCTGGGATGGTCTCCAACTCCAGGGGCTTGGAAACACACCCGGCTTACTGTATACCTGCTTTAGGAGAACCTTGATTATTCTTTTTGGGTATTGGACTCGCTTCCGATTGCTCATAATTAAAGTAAAATATATGTCGCACAAATGTGCCTTAGGAAAAGTAATTACAAGAATGTCAATAAAGTAACTAGTATTAAGCTGATTAACAGCTGTGGCAGGGGGACGTGTCACCTTAATCATTACTGCTGTGCCACTTGTACTTCAGTGACTAGTCTGCAGTCCCTGCAAGACAAGTAGTTTAATGCCTTTCTGCCATAAATCCACAAAATTGGATTTTGTGGGCATGATTTCTGTGGGCCAGTGGTTTTCATTTTCACACATGTTATGAATGTTTCTCTTGAATTATAGAATCTTTTGATAAGCAATCATAGTTTATCAGAAGAATAAAGTGTCTTACAATGGCCACATTAAATAAATGTAAAATCAATATATGTACAGTTTTCTAAAAACCTGGCACCCACTTCCTCAACCGAGGACATACATCACTTGTGCAGTGTATAACTAACAATTATCAGTGCTTCTTGCTGATGTTGAGCTGTGACATTTAGTGGTTGTGGTGATTGATTTTCCACTTATAAGAATGTCTTTTTTGTTTTTCAGTCGATGGAAGTCTTTTCTAATGTTGGTTTGCAATGATAAAATTCTGATACACAGTGTATTTAAGCTACTTTTCTAAAATAACAGTTCGAGAAAAGTGCATTAAGAATCATTACAAAGGGGCGCCTGGGTGGCTCAGTTGGTTGGACGACTGCCTTCAGCTCAGGTCATGATCCTGGAGTCCCGGGATCGAGTCCCACATCGGGCTCCCAGCTCCATGGGGAGTCTGCTTTTCCCTCTGACCTTCTCCTCGCTCATGCTCTCTCTCACTGTCTCTCTCTCAAATAAATAAATAAAGTCTTTAAAAAAAAAAAATCATTACACAATCTTACATATTCCTGACTGAAGAGAGCACATTTCCTAATCTGATTTTGTATTTTTACATGATCTAAATTCACTGGGTCATTAAGATGAGTAAATGAAAAACAGTGTGCTCTGTGTTTACACAGATTTACACAGATTTCTTTTAGCAAAAGAAAAATGAAGTCCTCTTGACACACAAGAATGCATTTTACATATCTAAGCTTAATGTTGCCCAAAAGGTCCTTTGAAATGGTAGTTGGAACCCTGTGCTTTCCAAAGATCACTGTCAAATTTTACAGTATTTTCTAAAATCCTGAGGTGGACCAGACTATCAGGAAGGTGAGGGAGGAGCCTGGTACATATGGAAATTGAGAATTATCCGAACAATTGAAACCTTTTAGTATTTATGAATTTGTAAAGGAAGGTCATCTTTATTTATTTATTTTTGTCCTTAAAGGTGAGGAATTTGTTCTGGGCTGACAACCAATTTAGTTGAACTTAATTGTTGGAAGAGAATATTCATTTTTCAAATTGGAAAATAATTTTTACTGAAATAACTTCATCAGTGAATTTTCAGAACTTTAAATGTTGAATAATTATTACTTGATGTGGCAAAGTGGGATATTTTAATTGTGTCTAGTGTATAATGACCCTCAGATATCACCTGGTATACTTCTTGGCAAATACCTGTTTTCCAATTTAGGCAGATTTTTAACTGCCATATTTTGGTGTATACCTGTGATACTTTTTGTTTTTGTTTTTGTTTTTTAGATTTTATTTATTCGACAGAGGAAGACACAGGGAGAGAGGGAACACAAGCAGGGGGAGCAGGAGAGGGACAAACAGTCTTCCCACAGAACAGGGGACGGGGTGGGGGGGTGCTCCCGTAACCCTGGGATCATGACTTGAGTAGAAGGCAGATGCTTAATGACTGAGCCACCCAGGCACCCCTTGTGGTACATTTTTAAAAACGGTTTTCACATATGTTTTATTAGCATTGATAGAACTGAAAATAGATATTTTGGTGCACATAATTTATGTAAGCTAGCAGTATTGGGAAAATGAGTAGCTAGTATAGAATGATCTGGCAAAGTGGTCAGTAATGATAAAAACACAAAGATTATTACAAAGATAAACTCCAGATATTTAGATCTAATGCATCTTTAAATGGCTGTTGTGATTTTTCTTTCTTTAGTGTATTAAGACCCCTAGATAATATATGTCACCTTCATACATAAACTAGAATCAATTTAGTGTAGAGTTCAGGGTGGAGATATTTTCTCTTAAAATTTGGGAGATGTTGCTTCCTTTTGTCTGACCTTTATTTTTGTAAACACGTCTGAGGCCAGCATACTTCTGTTCTTTCACAAAACCTTTTAAAAAAAAATTTTTTTTTTGGTCCTGCCTTGGAGCTTAGAGTAATAATAATAACAACAATAAAACAACAATATACAGCCCTTGTAGTTCAGTTTGCTAAGTTATGTCTTGTTCAGGTCTATTTTCATTAATTTTGTCTGGAACACAGTAAGTCCTTTTGATCCATATACTGAAGTATTGTTTTCATTTCAGGAAAGTTTACTTCAGTTCTGATTTTGATTATTGCATCACTTCCATTTATTTTCATTTCTTCAAAGAAACCCAATAATACTTAGGCTGGAGGCAGTTATGGAGCAGAGGCTTATACTGGTTCTGTATTCCGCCTGCCTGGGCGGGATTTCCGCTGCTTCCTCCACTGGGCCCTGGGCATGCTGGGGGGTTGCCTGGGAACATTGCCAGGTGCTGGGTGTATGGTGAGTGCTCTGGGTTTATGTCAGCCGTTTTCACTGCTCACCATTCACTTCTTAACCCATCGCAAACTGGCCTTTCCTCCGTCCTGCATTATTGTAGCTAAACTTTCCAAGGAAAGAGGGTGAATGGATAAGCACCGTTAACCCTTCTCCTTTTGAAAGTATGTATATTGTTAGGAAAACCTGTCATACTGCATGTGTGACGCACACGTGGGCACACACACTGTATGTGCTTTTCTTTCTCATTTTCTGCTCCTCCTTTCTCTGTAGTTAGGGAGTCTCTTGTTTGTTCCCTTTGCTGATTTGCCTTTTTCCAGTCTCCATGTTGCCTCATGGAATAACGTTTTATTCCATCTTGGATGTTTAATTTTCCTGAAGTTTTTCTCTTGCTCCTGGCTCTATTTTCATATCAGCCAGATATATATTTAATTTTAAAAATTTACAACTTCCTGTATTTCTTTCTTTTTTTTAAGATTTTATTTATTTATTTCATGGAGGGAGAGTGAGCGAGCACAAGCAGGGGGAGCTGCATGCAGAGGGAGAGGGAGAAGCAGGCTTCCTACCAAGCAGGGAGCCCGATGTGGGGCTCCATCCCAGGACTCTGGCATCATGACCTGAGCCTAAGGCAGATGCTCAACCGACTAGAGCAGCCAGTGTCCCTTTTGTGTGTTAGAGTGCCATGTAGTATATAGTCTAAAGGTTAGGAATGGAATCATGCTGCCACATTTTAGCTGTGTGATGTCAGGTACATTATTCCTATCTCTCTGTGCCTCAGTCTGTTTCCTCCTCTATAAACTGGGGATAATGATGGTACCTGCCTCATTAATTATTAGAAATAAATGAGTTAACATTTATAAATTGTTTGGAGTAGTAGAGGAACAGAAGAAACATGTAGTAATTGCTAGCGATCATCAGATCATCTTTCGGCTCCAGACTCACAGACGTCTTTTCTTAGTGAAGTCACTGAACAGTTTTCCAGTTTTCTTTCTTTTCTGGCTACTAGTAAACATTTTTAAAAGTGTGCTTTTTTTCCCTCTGAGTCATCGGAATTGTATTCTGCAATATCATTTTTACCGACCTGTGTGTGTGTTTTGTTGCTTTTTTATCCATTCTAGAACAAGGAGAAGAGAGAGCTCTTTCTGAATCCGGGTTAGCAAACAGAGTCTGCATCTGATTGCTCTTGGCCCTACCTGTTAGCATTTTGGGTGTTGTGGAATCACCTTCTTCTCTCCACACAAGGACCCTGGGAAATGAGCTTGATTCCCTCTGACCAGAGCTCATCGGTTAAGACAGCTCCCCCAGTGACATGGGAGCCTCTGGTGCTGCTCCTGGGTCTCTGACACTCTTCATGGGTGGAGAAAAGGAAATCCAGTCTCCTCTGGGAGGGTCTCTTCAGCTCCCACCCCAGATGGAACGGCAGCTTCCATGTTCATTCCTGTTCCTACTTGCCCTTGTTTCTGTTGGAGACTGGGGTTTGAAAGAATGGCCTTTTCGAGGGAAGTACAGCCGGGGAGGTTGTCTGAGCCTCTGGCCACCTCACTCATGGTTCCTTTCCATCAGATGGGCTACATCGCCCGGTTTTCTGGTTGGCAAATACATAGAACTCCATGCTCACTTGGAGAAGATCTACACCTTCCTTATGGTTCCCTGAGAGCAGGTTTTCTTTACTTGAAGCAGTAAAACATATCACATGCCTTCCGTGGCCCTCACATGGCCCTATGGGTCTGGTGTTAATGAGAAATTTGCCAGGACTGCCATAGATTGGCTGTAAGGGCTCCTGCTCTGAATTTTCTCTTTTTCTTCATTAGGTATTTTTGTGACTAGTTGGGGGAGGTGGTTAGAGGATACCATTTTCAAAAAGACCCCTTCTGTTTTAGCCTTTAATTACAGGTTCTTACCTGGGATGAGATCTTCCTTAAAGCCAGAACTCTCTAGGCAGACATTCAGCAGATTCCTTTCACAGACGAGTATGATATTCACTGACAAAAATGGCAAAATAAATAAAGAGGGAGGAAGAAGAAATAAATAAAAACTGTTTTGGATTTTATTAGCTATGGTGGTATAACTTACAAGCAGCTCGTTTGGCCTGTCACATTAGTGAAATGAACCAAAACAGTGCAGATTTTACAAATCACCCTGGTTGTACCAATCAAGTTTATGAGAGCTGTCTTGTGGAAGTTCTAGTGTTTTCCATACTGATGGAAGAAACAGGAATATTTAAAGAAGAGGTTATTCAGTCAAATGTAGCAGTAGGGTATGAACCCAGAACCAAGAACCTAGTCTGTTCACTTTTCTTTTGATTCCGCCTTATTCTACTATTACATCTCCAATATGGGTTTGTTTTTTTTTTTTAATGTGGGTTCATAGTTTTTAAAGGGGCACTTATCCCTGGTAATTTGTAATTTAATTTCACCATTCGAATCACAGTCCTAATATTTATCTTCTGATTACTGATGCCTCAGTCTTTTTCAGAGGGCTTATACTTCCATTTATTTACATCTCATATACTTTTCCCCACCATAAAAATCACGTAGCTTTTGTTCTTAAAATCACCTTTACCCTCTTGTAGCCAGAAGAAATCTTATCCTTTGGAATGAATGGTCTGCTTCATTTAGTTTCAGCTTTGATCACAGAGTTGCCTAATACAGAGTGTGACATTCACCTTCCCTTTATTTTGGTAAATATTTGAGGTTTTTGATAAAACATTCAAAAATCCTCTATCATTCCATCATTCCCTTTCTGGTTCCACTTTTCCTACACTTTCTGTAAAAAGATACCTTATTTCCATATTTTAAACTGTCTCATATAATGTTAGTGTGTAAGAGAATAGTGCTTCTTACAACCTTGGCCAAGTCCTTTATTTTTCTGCAGTATCACCTGGTTAGTAGGCATAATGGTGTTTGCTATCATACCTACCAGTGTTGCTATAAGGACTGCATGAGGCAGGGCAGGATTTTCAGTGATAGCCAGGTATAATTAAATATTTAAATATTTATAATTAAGTAAGTTTTAAATAAATTTAATAAATAATTTAAATACATTTTATTTTTTTAAGATTTTATTTATTTGTTCAAGAGAGAGAGATCATAAGTAGGCAGAGAGGCAGTGTCAGGGAGAAGCAGGCTCCCTGCTGTGCAGAGAGCCCGTTGCTGGGCTCAATCCCAAGACCCTGAGATCGTGACCTGAGCCGAAGGCAGAGGCTTAACCCACTGAGCCACCCAGGCACCCCAATTTAAGTAAATTTTAAATGAATTAAAATACCATTCCATCCCACCAGAACTAGAGTCTGGCCATTAGTATCCAGGGATCACATCAAGAATACCTTCAACAGACCTCCTTGGGGAAAATCATATACCCTCTTTGTTACATGTATACACAGTATACCATGTGCTGTTGTTGGAACCCAGAAAACATACTTGGCACAGGATGTAAAAAAATAGTAGTCACAAAATGGTTGCCCTTACAATTTTATCTCTTCATGAATGAATTTGTCTCCAAAAATTGTATCACAAGTAAATTTTCTTCTTTGAACTCGCAAAAATGAAGATGAAAACAAGAAGAAATCAAAAGTCTGACTAGTCTTATAACTACTTAAAAATTTGAATTTGTAATGAAAACTTTCTCACATAGACCCCACCCTGGATGGCTTCACTAGTGAATTCTTACAAAATTAAGGAAGAAATAATACCCCTCTTCTAGAGACTAGAAGAGTTTCCCAAGTGCTGGGAAGTAATTCTAGGTGCCCCTAATATCTCCAAGTATCTGAGAGCCCCTGGAATCTTAAGCTCTGCTGATGAGAGTGAAAATTGATCAAAACCCCTTTGTGAAATGCTTTGGCTGTTTATTAAATGTGAACAGATGCATAGCCTATGACAACAGTTCCACTCCTACTTACGTACTCTTCACAAATGTGTATCTTAGTGCCCCAAAAGATTTGTAAAGAGTGTACATAGCAGCATTATTTATAATAGCCCCAATTTGGAAACAATCCAAACGATCAACAAAAGGCGGACACATGAATTATGGTACATTGATACACTGAAATACTATACAACAGTGGCAAAGAACCAGCTACTGCTATACATAACAGTTGGGTAAATCTTGTAAGGAAGATGGTGAGTGAAAGAAACCAGTGAAATAATTCATGTTCCTGTGTATATAAAATTCAGACACCAGCACAGTTCATCTGTGGTGATAGACTTTAGAGTAGTGGCTCATTTGTTAGGTGGACGAAGAATGCGAAGAAACACAGAGGTGCTTCTTGGGTTCTAGTTCTTGATCTGGATGGTGTCTGCAGGGATGTGGTTAGGTCATGAAAGTTTATCAAGCTGTAAATTTATGATTTGTACCCTCTGCAGTAATGTGTATTATTCCATTTTTAAGTAAACCACTCAGAGATTTAGTATGGATAAAGTAGTCTGGAACAACTTTAAGGTTGTTAGATGGTAAGTAGAAACTTAAATCTTAAGTTATACACTCGCACTAGATTCAGTGTAAGATTATAAATGAAGTGCAGTTCACCTAATCTCTTGCCACATTGATCTGCATGGTTGATTATATATATATGACTCAAAAAAGAAGGACCTTTTTCCTTCAAGGGAAGGAAAAAGTAATTCCTTTAGGGGAGCCTATGGGAAGTTCATAAAAGAATATTAATAACCTATTCGTATCTAGTTCATTTTTAAAAGCTGGCATCCATTTAATAAAACAAATTTGTGGTGAGTAAAGGGAACTCTGTCCATGAGATGCTAATAAAACCTTAATTGCAGTGGAGTACTCTCGCCCTGATAGAATTGTTTTCATTGGTAGTTAATAGAGATCACAGGGGCCTTAGATTATTACATATTCTGCTTTTTTTTAATCAATAGTTTATATTCTTACTGAATCAGCAACCTTCTTTGTTGCTGTCAGGGTGAACTGACAGGATCCATTTTACTTTTCAGGTGCAGGTCTTTGGACTGTATTCTGGAGAAGAATTTCATGAGACTTTTGACTGTCCCATTAAAGTAAGTATACAGTAAGTTTTAATTTTTCTAAGGGCTTTCTCAGTGGAGGCAGTAGGGATTACAGCACTTTGAACCCTACCAGTGTTGCATTAATTTGGTCAGTAAGCATCTCTTCAACACTTAAGGAAGCACTAGATACCATTTGATGGCATCAAAAAGCACAGGATGTTTGTTATACGACTGTGCTGTCAGTCTGCCCCAGGAATCTTTTCTTGTAGAGAGTGAGAGGATACGTATACACAGTCTGCGATTAAAGACTCAAAGAGGTACAAACAATATTGAGGAGTCCAAAGCCGAGAGGAGTTACTTTTAGTTGTCTGTATTAGTGATGGCTTCACAGCAGGAGTGATATTTGGGTGGGCTTTAATAAATGGACAGGGCAGACAGAGAAACTGGCTTCCATGTGGAAGAACAATGTAATATAAACGGAGAGGCCAGAAAGTTCAAATTGTGTTCAGGAAGTGGCAAAAAAAAGCCTAGTTTAGATGGCACATAAAACACTGACTTGGCAGGAGAGCTGTACAGGCAGATTGGGGCTGCTTTTGTTTTCAGGCTAAGAAATTTAGGCTCCATGTGGTAGATAAGGAGAAATTATTGAATGTTTAAGAGCAGAGAAGTGACATAAACTGAGCTACGCTTAAGGAAAATGAATATGGCGACTATATACAGTATAGATTGGAGGGCTGATAGCTGTGCGGAAGGAAGAGCAGTCTTAGATAACAGTTATGGTCAGTAAAGTGACGATTAGAGTTGTTGAAGGGAGAGGTCATTCATTGTTTTCACTTGTTATTCAAACCCTTATTGATCAACAGGTAAAGGAGAGATAGGATCTGATATGTGTTTTCCAAAGGCATCTCCAGCAGCGTGGAGGGTGATTTAAGCAGGAGAGGGACTGCAGGCCAAAGGCAATTTAGGAGGCTAGTGATGTCCTCGAGGCAGGGCATCACAGGACCTCAGTAACAAGAGCATCGGGACTATTCAAGGGGAAGTCGAAGACAGGAATGTAGAAAGCCGATAGGAGGTCGACTTGACTGCAAGCCATTGTGAAGGGTTGGATGGGGTGAGGGAGGAGGCAGGAGCTGGTTCCTGCTGTGGTGCTGGTATATGGGGATGCCATCAGTTGCAGGAAGTGATGCTTTGAGTCAGGACGTTGCTAATTATGTCTTGACTTCAGATAACTTGTACATCTGGTGAAAACGGTATGGATGTTTCAGAAACATGAATGTGGAGCTCCGGATAGAGATTGGCCCTAAAAACACAAAGTTGATAACCACAGTTGAATAAGATATTCCAGTTGGTGCCCTCAAATCATTGGAAGGCATCCGGGACAAGGAGATGGCTGGGTACTTTCTCTGGGTTTATTCTATGAATCCTGCTCAGTTACAAACATTTGTGGCATCTTGTTGCCTCAGTTGAGCCTAGAGAGGGGATGCCCCCTCAGAGAAACCTCACTCAGCCAGAAACTAGAACTAATTCACTCTGAACGTTTAGCTTTTACCTGGCTTCACAGGAGAGATCTTTTTACAAAAGAGCAAAAACTCAGATGTCCTCAGTTGCAGACTATTACCTGAATAGATTACTTCTTCCCTAGCTATCAGGATAATTTTTAGATTATTGCCTCCTGTCATGTATATAGAATTTTCATTCTGTTCTTTAACTGTAACTCCTAAACCAATGATGGGTCCTCATTTCTTTGTAGATCATTGCTGTGCACCCGCATTTTGTGAGATCCAGCTGCAAGCAGTTTGTGACTGGAGGGAAGAAGGTAAACGCTTTGTGTCTGCCATTACATAGTGACTTGGGGTGGACGTGGAGGTTCGGTTTGGTTTTTAATTTATCCATAATATTTTTAATGTTTGACTATTAAGAGAGATTTTGAGAAAGACCAATGTGGTGAAATTGTAAGACCATCATCTTTTGGGGAAGCTGAGACCTCAGTGCTTCTCACCTCATGTGTTTCTTTGGAGTAGATACAGAGCAAGAAAAACAGAGCTGTCACTAGAACTAACATCTAGCGCTTTGAAATGTCCCTTCCACAAACAAAAAAATAGCATTTAAAAATAATAAAAGAGCAATTAAACTCACATTTTTAGCTCTCATTGTAGAAGTCTCTTGCAGGCCTTGATAAAGTTTGGAACAATTTTGGCTTTTTTTACTGACCTATTTCTGGCGTGTTTTCATTGTCTTAGTGCTACTTAAAAATTGAGAGGAAAGTAATTCTTTTGTACATTTATATGTTTATGTATCGATACAGTAAATTGTAAAATTAAAGAATCTTCCTGCTTATAGGATAAGTCAAGTTAATTTTTTTTCTATTTTTATTAACCAGTGATATTTTAAAACCATTTTTATAACAAAAATACTGTTAGTTTACTGGAACGTTGAATATTACTTCATATCCAGTTTGGAACCTGAGTTCCAAACTGAAAATGAGGTGGTCTGTGGTTATTTCTGTAGCAGTGTATGCCTTTCAAATGGCTACTCAGAGGTTCAGCTACCAAATGGTTTTTGAATGTTTTATGGTAGTTATCTGTTGCTTTCCTTTGGTTTGCTGCCTCATAGACTGATGGGGCAGGAGACCATACTGGTCATTACTTCGTATTTATCAAACACTGGTTTTAGCTCATTGTGATGGGAGCCCATTGCAGGTGCTATAGATCCCGATTCTGTTCCACAGCATGAAGACCACATTCCCCCAGCTCTGATTTCTGGTTGGGAGCCAGGCAGCGTCTTCCTTCCTACAGCCCAGCTTATGGTTATCCTTAAGCTGTAGCCTCATCAGCCTCACTTAAAAAATGTCTGTGTGATCAGTCAGTAGGAATTACAGATTTAATCTAACATTCTCGGGGACCTGGGTGGCTCAGTGGGTTAAGCCGCTGCCTTCGGCTCAGGTCATGATCTCGGGGTCCTGGGATCGAGTCCCGCATCAGGCTCTCTGCTCAGCGGGGAGCCTGCTTCCTTCTCTCTCTCTCTGCCTGCCTGTCTGCCTACTTGTGATCTCTCTCTGTCAAATAAATAAATAAAATCTTTAAAAAATAATAATAATAATAATCTAACATTCTCTAGCTTAGATCTGCAGCTGATTCACTACTGGGGGGAAAAAAACAAATATAAAACCAACTATCTCACTTGTTTTTGTTGACCTCAGGAAGGAGTAGCTTTAAAATTCCTCTTACTAAAGTATTTATTCATTAAATGCTTTTCTAGTTAAATATTAGGTGAGATACAGCATAAATTCACTCTGCTATAATTTAAATCCTTGCATTTTTACTTAAGACGGCGTGGAGATGAAAATTGCTGAGTGGTTTTTGTATGTTTGTGTTTTTAAGTGGCTTATAAAAAATAAACTTTACTATCTCAGTTCAGAAATTATGGAGTGATTTACTTCTGTAGCACTGCCTCAGAGTTTCTCCCTAGGCTCCAGCCTACATTTTGGCTGGGGCTATGGTCATCTGAAAACTTGACTGGGGCTGAAGAATCTGCTTCAGTTGCCTTCTTTGTTTTTTTGTGTGTGTGTGTGTTTTTTTTAATTTTATATCGGAGAACACAAGCAGGGGGATCAGCAGAGGGAGAGGAAGAAGCAGATTCCTTGCTAGGCAGGGAGCCCAGCACTCCTGACCTAAGCCAAAGGCAGATGCTTAACCGACTGAGCCACCCAGGCACCCTCAGATGCCTTCTTAATAATAATCCCTCATATACTTAAAATTGATAAATCATTCTGGTTTAAGTATTTTCCCAGTGTAGGTTGCCAGTTCTGTATTCCAGTTTCCAATTTTAGGAGTTAGAAATTTTACAGTTGTCCCCTCTTTCTTGAAGGTATTGTGTGAAGAACATGGAACTAATACGACTGGTGATGTCCAAATGGTAGGACTCAGACTCTGAACTTGGAAATTTTCCGTGTTAATTTGCATTCTTAGTGACCTGGTTATTCTTGAAGTTTAGTAATAGCTGTTGTACTGTGGGGCTACCTGGAACCTCATCAAGTTTGCCATAGTAGTATTACTACATGGATGTCTTGTCCACCTGCAGGATACCTGGGTGAACTGTGTCAATTATGTATTCTTCATCCTTCGACTTAGCGTTTGATATCATTTACAGACATCTGTAGGAAGGAGAGTGTGGATGTGGCTGTTTGGGCCAGAGCTCATTGAGTAGATTCATGAGCATTGTGTAGACAACCAAGTAGTCCAAGTGTGGGTGAGCGAATATGGGAAGCATTGGAATTCATATAAAGATAAACATTACGATAGGCGGTATAGTAAGTAGAAGTACCAAATGCTGAACGGACAAGAATGTCAGGGCTTTGGTTCATCTCTTTGGTTATCATTGACTACTTAATAGTGTGTTCTATGTTCATTGTTTTATGAGAGAGCATTGTGATTTCTCCTTTTTTTCCTATTCAGTTCTTCAGAAATGCATCTGTAGACATTTCTTCTCAAGCACAAAAAGATATTTAATTATGTGTATATAAGATGAAAGTAAAATAAAAACAATTCAGGTCATCTGGTGAAAGACTCTTAAAAAATGATATTAAGTTAGAATTTCTGGATTAAAATAATTTAAAAAAACACATTAAAGGTCTAATGTATTATATAAAGGGCTAAGTATATTGGGGTTGATAAAAGTGTTTATGTGTGCTATTTTGATGTGAAGAATCATGATTACATGTCATTGTAAGTGATATAAAATCATTTTTAAGATTTTTTATTTTTAATTTTTTAAGATTTTTAATAGCTTTATTGATACATAATTTGCTTATCATAAAGTTACCAGTGTAAAGTATACAATTCAGTTGTCAGTTGTTTCCAAAGTGGCTGCACTATTTTACATTCCCATTAGCAATATATGGAGGTTTCAGTTTCTCCATATTCTCACAACATTCATTTTTTTAAAGATTTTATTTGGCGGGGAGAGAGAGAGCAAGCGGGGGGGCGTGCAGAGGGAGAAGCAGACTCCCCCTGCTGCACAGGGAGCCTGATGTGGGGCTCAGTCCCAGGACCCTGGGTTCATGACCATGACCTTCGTAGATGCTTAACCAACTGAGCTACCCAGTCACGCCACCAACATTTTTATCTGTCTTTTTGATTATGCCATGTGGGTGTGAAGTAGTATCTCATTGTTTTGATTCTAATTATTAATGATGTTGAACATCTTTTCATGTGATTCTTGGCCATTTGTATATCTTTGGAGAAATGTCTCTTTCGATTCTTTGCTCATTTTTTGATTGGGTTATTTGCCTTTCTATTACACACTAATGAAAAATTGTTTAGATATTGTGTATACATGTCCCTTGTCAATATATGATTTGCAGATATTTTCTCCCAGTCTATGACCTGTCGTCTCAATTTACTGCTGGTATCCTGTGAGGTATCAAGGTATTAGATTTTGATAAAGTCACATTAACCCCCTCCCTTTTTTTTGACACTTTCCTTTTGGTGTCTTATCTAAGAAATCATTGCTTAATTCAAGGTCATGAAGATTTATGCCTGTGTTTTTTCTAAGAGTTATGCAGTTCCGTTAATTTTAGGTCTAGAATTTTTTTGAGTTAATTTTGTATATGGTGTGAGGAAGAAGTCCAAGCTCATTCTTTTACATATGGATATCCAGTTGCTCCAGCCTCCTTGAAAAAATTATTCTTTTGCCATTGTCTTGGCCTCTTTGTCAAGTATCAGTTAATTGTAAACGTTAGCATTTATTTCTGGACTTCCAGTTTTCTAGATCTGTGTATACTTGTACTTGTACCAATACCCTTTTTAGATTTTAGAGTCACTAGTTTTGCTGTAATTATTTATGGGGTGACAAACAAATTAGCTACTCCTAAAACATTTTGATTTTGAGTTCTTTCTCTTTAAAAAGCCATCATAATTTCTCTTATCTACGTTAGAGACTTAAGAAACATTGCTATGTAAATGTGTCTTCCATTCAGGGACTTAGAACATGCAAACTATCGACTGATTTCTCTGGATCCATTAAGTGTCTTATATAAATATGTATATATTAAGCAGTAAAAAAGCAGTGTTTATTCAATAAACTGTAATGACCTCTTTGTATGCAATTAACTAGCTGGAGATTTCCAAAATGTGCACCAGTTTGGTGTGGTTTGCAGAAATCCCCAGAGCAATTTCTTCCTTCTGTGTTTGTATAATGTATACTTTTTTTTTCAGATTTTATTTATTTATTTGACAGAGATCACAAATGGGCAGAGAGGCAGGCAGAGAGAGAGAGAGAGGGGGGAGAAGCAGGCTCCCCGCTGAGCAGAGAGCCCAATGTGGGACTTGATCCCAGGACCCTGAGATCATGACCTGAGCCAGAGGCAGAGGCTTAACCCCTGAGCCACTTATGCTGCATGGTTTTGGCATTAGTGTGTTTTGTTTGTTGTGAAATACATTTATTTAGTTGAAAATATTTCAGGAAATATTCCTGATTTCATTAAGGAATGTATCTTTGATTTTAAAAACTAAGAAAAAGGCTTTGAGAGGGTGACAATAAAAGGGGGACACTACTGTGAAATGATCATTTTCATTTTGAAAATGTTGGCAAGTTTTTAGGAGGATCTGCCTTTTTATAACAAAGTTCTGGCATTTTATATGTTTGAAAAATGAGAAAAACAAAATGACACCGGCCCAGCCGCAGCTCTGATCTTTCCAACTGCAGTTTTCAACTAGCACCATAAACTAAGCTGAGCAAGTTTGAAGAGTCTAGCATTTAGCAAATGGTGATAACGTTGCGATAATCATATATTGTAGATATATCAAGACCTCTCTGTTTAGAGCAGATGGTGGATCCTATAGGGAGAAGAGAGAGTAAAAACAAATATCGTGTCTGGAGCACCTCGGTGGCTCAGTGGGTTAAAGCCGCTGCCTTCGGCTTGGGTCATGGTCTCAGGGTCCTGGGATCGAGTCCCATATCGGGCTCTCTGCTCAGTGGGGAGCCTGCTTCTCTCTCTCTCTCTCTCTCTGCCTGCCTCTCCATCTACTTGTGATCTCTCTCTGTCAAATAAAAAAATAAATAAATAAATAAAAAACAAATATCGTGTCACTGAGAGGCTATGACCTTCCGCCTTTGAAAGAGAAATTATTCTAGCCAGATGCAATATGGAGTAAAGGCATTTTTAACCCTTAAGAACACTGATCTTCCCTAGACTGATGCTAAATGAGTCTTTGAATTATATGTCAACTTCTGTAAACAATGGTGAAAGGAGCACAGAGACTAAGCAGCGAAATGAGGAAAATGGAAGTCCTACAGGGGGATATTTATAAGAAAAAATAAAAAAGAGATGTCTAATTTAATATTTTAGTTTTTTGACTTTATTAAAAATGTGCTTTTTGTGAAAACATTTTTTCAAGTCATTACAACATACAGTTCAGAATAGCCCTGCAAAACAGCAACATAGCAGAAAAAACTCAGAGACTGCAGTTTGACACATTTGTCATTATTTCCTTTTTAAGGTTCCGGCTTTTTAGGTCTTTAGAGATAGCTCCTTATCCATCAGGGACCAGGCAGAGGAGGTGTAGTTCTGTGTGGCATAAACTTTTATTTTAGGTTTTCAAGGTAACTTCTCAGTAGTTGAATGCCAGAGCTGGATTTATGGACTCCCCTGCTTGACACATGAGCATAAAAAGCTTATTCCAAATTCTGTTTTGTTTCCATGTTGGAGGGAAAAAAAGAAAGAAAAAGCACATCTCTTAAAAGTGCTATTGGAGAGAGCTTTCAAACGTGTGACCTTATGGATTTTTTTTTAAAGTGTAACCTCTTGTGTGGCAAAAATTCTAATACATGAACATAACAATGAGGTTTCTATTTTAGAAATAAGTCTGCCAAGCAGTTCTCACCTGGATTTTTTTTTTTAATTGCTCAGTTTTCTCTGTCAGCAGATAAACTTCCGCTTCCTACAACCTTTACCTTTGAACTCTGAAATACACTTCATAATAGTTGGTTCTACCACTCTGACAAATTATTAAATTGTCACAATGCTGTTTGCAGCCAAGTTCATTTTTAGAAACGAGATAGTCAGCTGTTTGGTGTTGTGGTGGGATAGAATGAGGGGACCTGGCCGCAGGGACAGGTTGCTTTGTAAGCTAGAAAATGTCAGTCAGAGAACAAGGAAGGGGTCTGTGTGCATGAAATGAGGAGAAACACTTTGCTGAAGGCTCATGGCAGATTTTTCCTAAAGGACAGAGGTGGTAGCATTAGCTAGCTTCTGTAAGTTTCCAACAGTGATCTGCAAATTCAGAGTACATTCTTTCTTTTTTTTTTTTTTTTCTCTTTCCAGATTGCCTTCTGCATCCTTTCTGGAATGGGATTCAATAGAGTGCCTTTTTGTACTAATATGGATCTTTCTAGAATCCCAACAGCCCAGTGATCCACTAAACATAACATGGAAAGGTGCTTGCTATCTTCTGCTGATGTTGGAGCTAGTATTCTTGGGGCCAAAAGGGATTTGACTGTCAGTTATCCTGCTCGGTTTGTTGTCCAGTGAATCTCAAGGGGTGATGTTTCTGCAAATGGTCACATGGCAGCTTTATACGTGCAAACATTTGTCATGCGTTACTCCGTAGGTGGCTACCAAATTTACGTCCAAATTTACAGTTGGACGTTGAGCCATCATACATAAATACCTTCATTTCTTCAAGTACTATGTTATAAATTGTGGTACCATTACTAGAAATTCATTACATGTTCTACACATACCAAAATTGATTTAAAAATATTAATAAGAAGTACTGCACAAGTATAACCTTCACAAACATTTTTTTTTAGGTGTGTAAAAACCAAATCATGAAATAGCTGTGTCGTAAAAGTATATTTTGGCAGGCTTTTTCTGTACCCTACTGAACTTGCTGAAGCTAAAAATAGAAACCCAGTTCTTTTTTTTTTTTTTTAAGATTTTATTTATTTATTTGACAGAGATCACAAGTAAGCAGAGAGGCAGGCAGAGGGAGAGGAGGAAGCAGGCTCCCTGCTGAGCAGAGAGCCCAATGCGGGGCTCGATCCCAGGACCCTGGGATCATGACCTGAGCCAAAGGCAGAGGCTTTAACCCACTGAGCCACCCAGGCGCCCCAGAAACCCAATTCTTAAAGTAGAAATCATTTCAGTGTCGATAGGCATTCTTCATTGCTTTCAAAATCAGGTTCACTTGTTTCAAATATTCATTGCTTTTTTGATATCAACATGTCAGATTCCCAGAGTCTTTTGAGATGGAAGCTTTGTTTTCTTCAGGGATCTCTCTTGTTTCATATCCATCAAAAACCTTTTGACAATAGAAGCTTTTTTCTTTCATGAGTTCAGCTCACTTTTCCATACGTAATATTTCCATATTGTTTGCAGCTTCCCCCTAATTCTGACGTCAGTTTGCCATCTGTCTTCCTGGAGCAATCAAACCATCCTTTGCTCCTTACTGAAACTATCTTGCGTGCTGAGAGTACTGTGGTTTTTCTTAAGTATTTTGAGTAGTTAGTGACTGTGTAAGAATAATTGCCTGCTCCAGATTGCTCATTGTTTTCTTGTAAGGTTTAATACCTTGACTGTCATGAACACTGAGAGGTGTTGTCTACCCATATAAAAGATGTGTAAATACTGTCATTAACTTTGGGAGGTTTTTTTCTTTTTTTAAGATATACCTATTAAAACAAAGGCATCTTAGCTGCAAGTATTGTAGGTTGTCGTCACCAATAAAAGCTGAATCACAGGCTTTTCACAGGACTGTTTTGCCCAAATCTCTGCTTCTTGAACACAAACTTTGTGTCAGGGTCCACACTAGGAGCTGTGAACACACAGTGCCTGGATTTTAGGAATGGCATACAGCATATTTCCAAAAGTAGATGGGTGGCATGCTGTTGGTGGAAAGCAGTTAATCCATTAGACTATGAATCAGAATGGTGATTTTACAGGAAAATGAGATAAAATATTACCAAGCCTTTTGAGGGGGAAGAACGTGTATGTGTATATATATGTATGTATCCCTGTGGGATAATTTTGCCCTCCTTTGCCTTTGCAGTTGCTCCGCTGTTGTTTGTTTCCTTTCAGTTTTCAGGAAGTAAGAGTAATGCTACAGTTGGGTATGTTAATAAATCTTGTCTAGGAGGAGGAAAGAATCAAGGCTAAAAATATCATCGGTAGGGGTGCCTGGGTGGCTCAGTGGGTTAAGCCGCTGCCTTCGGCTCAGGTCATGATCTCAGGGTCCTGGGATCGAGCCCCACATCGGGCTCTCTGCTCAGCAGGGAGCCTGCTTCCCTCTCTCTGCCTGCCTCTCCATCTACTTGTGATTTCTCTCTGTCAAATAAATACATAAAATCTTAAAAAAAATATATCATTGATAAAGAAGCAGCAGTCTCTCATTTTAGCCAGGATAGGGAGATATTTGATCATTTATGTGGCTTGGAAAATGTTCATATTTTGTCTGTGTTCAGACATGCTTATGGAGTGGTCTTGTTTTTGTCCTGCTCTTTCGTGGTCACGAGGTTTTGTCTGATGTTGGTGTTCTGTAAAATTGTTTATGTTCACCCAGAGAGCACCAAGGCTAGCTGTGAGTGCCTGGCCAACTCCTGTCTGTCCGCTTTTCTCTTTCTCAGTTGCAACGAATAAAATGCCCGACATTTGCTAGATTGTTTGTGTGGAGGTACTTTACAAAAGTGTGTATGTACTCTGATTTCTTTTTTGGGTTTTTTTGTTTTGTTTTGTTATTGTTTTTTGTAGAAATGTAATTGTGTATATTGAAATGTTCGTGAAAGGCTACCTCTGAAATTATTGGCAATATTAGTAATATTAACTTTAACAATGTCTGGGCAGGATAATGAGTGGCATTTCCATAGCATTTACTGCCCCCCTTTTTTTAAATTTTTTATTTTTTTAAGAAAACATGCATTACTGAGGCATCTGGGTGGTTCAGTTGGCTGAGCCTCTGCATTCAGTTCCGGTCATGATCCTAGGGTCCTGGGATGGAACCCCACCTTGAGTCTGCTTGTGCTTGCAGCATGCATGCTATCAAATACATGAATAACTCCTTTAAAAAAAAAAAGATACTTGCATTATTTTTGTAAGAAAAGGCAATAATAAAAGAATATATAAAGTAACCTCAATATTTTGGATCTCTGCTTAACTTAACATTGTAAATCACATGAAATTATCTACACTGTTGAAGTCTAACTTAATTCAAGCATTTTTAATGGTTATATAATATTCCATCCTATTAATCTATTTATTTTTTCTTAACTCCTAGGTAAGACCATTAAGTTGTATCCTGGTTTTGGTTATCATAAATCATGCTGTACTGAAGCTAGAAAACTTTGGACATGAACTGACACTAGCTCTGATTCCCAGGTTTGGGATTACTGAGTCAGAGGTCCTGATTATTTTTCAGGATTTAGATGCATACCACCACATAAGCTGCATTTGAGGAAGCATACCAGTTTACACCAGCTGTGTATGAGGCTACGTGTTTCTCCACATTTTCTTTGCCAGTTTTGACATACAAAGACAGATAGTCCATTGTTCTGTTTTGTAACTTCTTTGAATTGTTAGCAATTTCAAACATTTTTATTTACTGGCCACTCATATATCTTCCTTTGTGGTTTGTCTGATTGTATTCTTTGCTTGGGGCAGCTTTTAATATTAGCATAGAAGCCAGGACAATGAAGACTGTCCATTTGATATTTATTGTCAGTTTGAGCACAAATTATTGCTGCTTACTGAATAGCCTGCAGCCTTTTCTCCAATTTTGGCTAAATCTGGAATAATTATTCTTGTTCCCAGGGAGGCATTATATAGGAGACATAATGAGACTTAGAGTAGACACTGAAGTCTGTAAAAAGAGGGCACAAAGAAGCTCCTACATACATGTGAGTCTGCTCTCAAACCATCAGCTCTCCCACTTGCATGGAGGCTGTCAAGGACAGAGCAGTGTGCCCTCTGAAGGGCAAGTTCAGGAGACTTGGTTTATTCTGCAGACAGTGCCCTTTTCTTTATTTTTTCCCCTTCTGCTTTACTTTCAATTGAGTTAAGTGCTTGTTCTAACATGTAAATCAGGTGTGTGATCAGGTGACTTTTTCCATTCCTCAAGACTTGGCAGTTTTTATATTTTTCATAATCGCCACCAGGTGAAGATATGCTTCCAGTCATCTGTGATTAAGATTATGCCTATTTAAAATTAGAGATCCTTATGCATCGCACAGAGCATTAACTCAAGTTTAATCACCCAGTGGATGACTTTTGTGTTTATGCTGCTGCTAAATGGCTTCAACCTTAACACCAGCCCCAGGAAATGTATCCTTAAACAGCTGCAAATTAAAAAACAGACCCAAAGTGTTTGGCTTGACCACCAGCACTGCTAAGTCTGTGGGACCATAATGGAAGTTTTTTTTTTTAACTGGTAAATTTATTTCAGAATACCTTATTTACTTTTAAATTAAATCATAGTTGCAGTTGTGCATTTGCATATGCAGAAATTGCAGATTGCTGGTTTAAGTAGGAGCCTCCCTCACATGTAGCCACAGGTAACTGCTAAACCCATATTGATGGGCAGGTGGATCACAGATCTCTATCTGCAATCACTAGTTTTTAATATAAAGGAGAGTGCTCCTACATGTCACCTCTAGTGTTTAGCTTCTTTTTGTTTTCATTGAACCTGTAGCTTGGAATTCTTGGTCACTGAATTGACTGCTACCTGATGTCAGTAGGGTGTTTCTCAAATTTCAAAGCGTTTTCACGGGATTGGTTAACTTCAGGGGCTTTTGTCCAAAAGCTGCGTTGCATTGGTGTTGTGTTGTGTTTACTCAGACATTGCTCGGAAGCAAGTGGTCAAGCAAGCCCTGGAAATACGTCTGGGTACAGAGACTTCCTGTGGTAGCAGTTTTGGACCCGTATTTAACCTCTTTTAAACACACTGAATTACCTCTAGGGAAAGGAGATTGAAGGATTATAACTCATCCCGCAAATCACCACTGAATTTAAGCAATACTGCATTCAGAAAACTCTCTTTCTTTTCCTACATGCTTTATGTTCTTTCTGGATGGTGTTTGGAAAAGCTGTGTGTGTTAAAGTTTGGTACTGAGCTAAAGCAGGAAGCAAGACAGAGGCACCTGCCATTCCCTCTTTGTGGTCACTTCTGCCTTCATCCAGATCCAGGACTCCTGCCTGTTGTCAGCAGCCCCCAACACTATCCCAGCTCTTCTCTGTGCTCGCTCATTTTTTCTTACTTGCTTTCTTGACTTCTTGGATTTCATTTCTAATCTTTTATATATAAAATATATGTATATATATATACATTTATATATAAATGTATATATATAAGTTATATATAAATATATATATTTATATATAATTATATATTTATTATAATTTATATATTATATATTTATATATAAATTTTATATATACTCTGGATGTTTAAATTCTTCTGTGTCAGGTCCTGCCCATCCTTATGTCCTTCATCTCTTTGGCATGTTCTAATGTGCTGGGTTTTCCTTTTCTTTCTTCTCTCAGTTTTATTATCTCGAGCTCCAGCATCTTCTGGGATTTGGTATTTTGTCTTTATGGAGTCTGTTTTCTCCAAGCCCCTCGGTCCTTCCTACAGTAACGCATCTGCTGTCCAGGACTCGCCTGTGGGCTCCTCCACCCCTGCCATTCTTCCCCACACTGTTGTCTGCGTCAGAGAGAGCGGTGCCGCCAGTGTGTAGGAAGCCTGAAAGACTCAAGTGATTTATATACTTGAAAGATCACAAGATGATTAAAAAGGGGCCAATCATCCTCCCTTTCCTCCATCAGGGAAGAATGGGAGATGGGTAATGATGGGTGTTATGTTGCTAGAATCGGTGGCTTTATTACAGCCCAAAAGGAATCCCGCCCTGTGTGGGGAAGATTCTAGGATGTGCATCCTTCCCACTCGGTAGTGTAACAAAGTACTAGATAGATTTATCAGCACAAAACATAGGAGAATAAAGTATATTGCTGAGGATGTGAGGGCTCCTTTTGAAATATAAGTACCAAGAGTGCTGACTGCCAGAATGTGGATTTATGGGAAATAAAGCCCTAGAATACTTTCTCCAACAAAAAATAGACCTCTTGGAAACAGTTTTTCCTCTCTATGTACTTAGCTCCCATTGAGCTTAAATTGCTCTCAGTATTGTGATAATGACAATTCAATATTATGGGATGTGGAAGATGAACCAAATAAATTAACCAGTTGCTTTTAAAGGTAGTTCACTCAATGACTTACCCTCTAAAATGCTTTGTAGAACATTCGTGCTCAGTAGGTCTCTAGGCAGTTTTATGACTAGAAGAAAGAAATGGATTTTATTAAATATCAGTGAAATACAGGCAGATAGTTCTGCTGTAGTTAAATTAGTGTAGACTGTTTGTAAGAAGAGCAGCTTAACATTTCTTAAATCACTTAAGTGGAACTTTCCTTGGCATTCCTGCCAGACAGTTTGTTTCTGCTTGAATTTCCCGTAGATTAGGATTAAAAAAGCAGATGGGGAGTGATTATCTGGTCCTTTTCCCTCCTGGGTGAAACCGTGGGTCCCACACAATGCTGCAAATCAAATCCTGAGGTGCTGCCTAGTTGTATTTGAAGAGTTTGAAAGAACAGTAATGGCGATGCTTCCATAATTACTTGCTGACATTTAAGGTTTTCTGCTATGTATGGATTGGGAAGTAGGACTCATGAATAAGGAAGAAAGTAGAGTGGAAAGGGAAGGCAGAAATAAGTGCCTTAAGGACCAGGGGAGGTACCAGAGAGGAGAAAAGCAGGCGAAGGCTAGACCACCAGGAGAAGAGGGCATGGCAGTGATGGGGGGCGTGTCAGCAGCGCACAAACCCAGTTTAAATCATCACCATTTGGGCCAAGTGGGAGGCCAGGTGGCATTCCTGAAATGAGGGAACTACAGTCAGCTAAACTGAATAGAGGAAGACTAATCCTAAAAGCACTTCCCAGATCTGTGATCTGTTATGCACAGATTATCTCTTCTGCTGCTTAGCAAAGGGAACTGGACCAACATTTCAGGTGTAGGACAGGGAGTCAATATAAATGAGCCCTTTCTCAAGGGATGTTGTTACATCGAAGATGTAGTAACTGTGGACCAGTCAGTTCACAGGGTTCCTTCCCTTAGGTTTTTGAGATCAGGGCAGATGCCAGTATAGCTTTCGGGACATCACTAACTGAAGATGGGCTGAGTAACTGACGGGCTGGGTGTGTGATGTAGCTCCTCCTGCATCAAGCACACTGTGTGCATAGACAAGGGAAGAAAGGAGGAGACTGGTAGGGCCAGGGAAGCCTATTCAGTATCTCCTGTTCATCGTGCCTTGTGCGTCTAGCAAAGTCAATGTGGTTTCTTTCCCCATGCATTTGCAGCCTGTTGGGGTCTGAAAAGTATACATGAGTGCCAGTGAGCAAGATACAGGGTGGTGTTCGTTATCCCGTGATAGAACCAGCATGACCCTAAAATGTATACAGAACCGAGAAATTAGGAGGACTTAAAAAAGAATTTGCTTCCCTAATATATTGAAGGCCATTTATGTACACATCATTTCTTCTTTGTCATCCATAAAATATGAAGGGAAAATGATTGAATCTGCTGCTATTTGAGAAACATCAGAAAATAACACAAACCATGTCCAAAACTGTAATGTAAATTCGTTAAAATTTGTTTTCCTTTCCAGAAGACAGTATATCAGCTTCCCCCCATCCCTTTTTTTTTTTTTTTAGCACTCCTCAGTGCCACAGGATGATGTGTGCTGTCTGTACTAGAAAAATATTAAGGAAGAAGCTTCCTTGATCCCATGTCAGAGCAGGGTACACAGGGTGTTTTGTAATAGAACTCTGGAAGGTCAGACTCAACTCTGAGACCAGGGAATTCAGAATTCTTCTCTCCCTCCTTTTCTTCCTGCCCCCTGCTGGAAGTTTTCCTTGGAGCTGGAGCAGGAGACAAAGGAGGCGGGCCCAGCCACCGTGGGCAGAAAGGCTCAGTGGGACTGAGTTTGGTTCTTGGTTGGAATTGCAGCAAGACTTCACTAACATTTTCATAAAGTTAACGTTTTATTTAAAAAGTAGGTACAGTTTATGTGAATTAATTCTAACACATAGTTATTATGACTGAAACATTCCTTCTTTCTCTAGGTTTCATTGAATTGCTGATACGGTTTTATTTCAGCTGTTCTCTTAAGTTATGTTGATTATCAAAATTGGAGAATGGATTTTCAGCTCTCTATGTGTGAACATAAAAATAATTCACATGTTCCAAGCAGAATAATCATGAAATAGAAATAATATATAAATCTCCTACCACCTGTTTCTAGAATTATAATTACTTTTAAAGGTATCCTTCAGATTTTTCTATATGGATACACATATTTTATTTAAAGATCATCATATTTAATACTATTTTAATCTGCTTTTTTATTTAATGGCCCTGAACATATTTTTACATTAAATAAACGTAGGTGTATAAAATTATTTATAAATGGATGCATCCTCTTCTTGGGTGATCTAGCTCTGCCACGCTTTAGTCGATCATTTCCCAGTCATTAGTCCATTTCTAGCTGTTACAATAACTTTACATACTTCTTTACTCACTTGTCTGATACTTCTGAGCATAAATATCTAGGCACAGACTTCTGAGGTCATTTTTAAAGCTTTGACTCCCCAGTGCTAAAGGATTCTCCAGAAAGGCTGTGAGTTGAGGGCACCAGCTTCCCTGCGTATGACCATTGCTGTACTGTTCTGAATAACAATTTTACTAAACACCCAGCCTTCCAGCCACAAATCGCTTCATTTAAAAAAATTCCTATTATTCTCACATATCTTCAAATGAGTTGAAAACATTTTGGGAAGTTCTATAAATAATTCCTTTGGGGTTTTCTTTATGCTCCCATTAAAATCACAGATTAACTACTAAAACTTGGGTCATCAGTGAGAATTTTGAGTCTTATTATCCAGGAACATAATGTACATTTATGTAGCTCTCCTTTTATATCTCTCAATAAGAAATGTTTGTTTTTGTCATGTAGCTAGTGCACCCACATCTGTTTCTGCTCATTACTGACTTTTAGAGCTATGGATTTATCCTGTTTACAACTTTGACTTCATCCCCTAAAGTTCAGATGTGCAGTATTTGTGTGCTCATTTTCAAAGTGCTCTGGTCACAGTTTGATTTCCTCTCTTACTCGAGAGTATAGAGTTTTTTTGTTTGTTTTGTTTTGTTCTTTAGTTTCAGCTTTGCTCTGTGTTTCTTATCCTTTGGTGTTCGTTTGCTTAATTTTGTTGTCACCTGAGAAGAATATTTTTTAAAGTTCTTGTCTGTTTGATGGAAGGTCTCATTCATGTAGAATCAGGAGTAGGAGATTTCCCTTATTCCCTAGATAAGTCCTGTTGTTTTCAAATACTGGATTCTTCCATATGGCTGGTGTTTTTTCTTGTTCCTGTTTACTGGGAGAAGTCTATATTCAGTATTCACAGTTGTAGTTGCTGTGAATTTGTCATAGATTTTGTAAGGATTTGTCCAAATCTTTTATTCTGGACATGGTAGGAGAAGGAAGTTCTGTGTTTTCCTTCCTGCCTGAATTGGAACACAATTGCCTGTTGGGGAAGTGGCTTCCAAAGGGTGTAAATATTGGTGTTTGTGTTAAGAGCCTGCTTGCTGTATCCACTGAGGCAGTTTGAGGTTCTCTTGTAGGGCACAGCCTGCCACTGATGGGCACCCACCACAGTGCCCCCAGACCTCTTTTCTCCTTCCAAGCTGTGTGGCCCAGCGACAGCTTGAGTGGCTACTCAGGTTGAACTACCAGTGCTGACCACTCCCTCTGTGTCCCTGAGTGCAATTTTCCCATGCCGCCCCTTACCTCCACCGCCATCTGTCCTATCACTCACTTCCCAGATGGGCTCTTGTAATGAGTTAAATCGTGGCCTTCACTGAGGTCTTGTTTCTGTCGTATTTTATAGACATCTTCATTTAGAATTGGGGGCATATTTAATTTTCCTAGCACAAGTGTGGAATGTTCCCCTCTCACACAGCATTGGTCATCTCTAGATGGGATCGGACGGAGAGGAATTTGATGCCATGCGACACCACGCTTTCCTCCTCACTACCCAGTCAGCCATTCCTCCTAGCAGGTGGTTATGGGGTACTTCTGGGGCCCAGCCCACTTCTGAAAATCCCCTCCCTCGGATCCAAGCCACAGGTGGAAGATAGACATTGTGATCTTATCAATTCCTCATGTTTAATATAATTGTTTCTAGTTACCCATCTTTAGTTGAATGTGTAGCAGGAAGGATAATCTGAGGCTTTTTCCTCCTTCCCCAGATTTCAAACTTACCCTGTCACAAAATAGTGAACCTATTCAGCGACCTCCTTGGCTCTGTTTTTTGCATCATGGTGGAGGGAGAGGAAAAATCACAGAAGATGGACCTAAGGTCTTTAACTGGGAATAGGGAATCGTGGTGGTGGTGATTTCTTACTTAGAACCTGGATTAGGAAGGGACAAGATGAGTGGGAAGATCTTTGAGAGCAAAGAGGATATCCTGTATCTGTTTGATGGGAAGATGGGATACCGCATGGTCTGTAGCACCACTATGGACCCAGTGAAGCCACCTTTCCTTTCATGGATAATAGAGAACTTCAGATGTTTATGTCATTTTAAAGTGACCATTCTCGGTGTATTTGTGAATGTGGACACTTACTGAATTTTAGGTTTTGGTCCTTATTTGTCTTGTGTTTGCCCCTTTTGGCTATGGGAGCCTAGTTACTGAGAAATATAAATAAAATGTGAATTTATTCTCTTTCTCCTGGTACCTGTTTTTCCCCTTTAGGGGTGGGAAAGGACACATGAAGTTATATATTGTAAATTATATATATATATAAATTTTATATGTTATGTTATATAAATGTCTTAAGGGATTTAAATTGGGTACATCAAGAAAAAAATACTGTGTCCTTAATAATGCATGAATTACTAGAACTACATCTTCACCAGTCTTAGAGATTTTAACCAGTTATATTGGTAATAAAATTTATCTGGCAGATTATTTTTTAAAAAAATATTTTATTTACAATCCGTCTCTACACCCAGTGTGAGGCTCAAACTTAAAACCCTGAGATCATGAGTCATATGTACAACTGACTGGGCCAGCCAGACTCCCCAGCAGATTTTTTTTTTTTAAATAGATTCTTCCTTTTAAAATAAAGACCCTGGATAACTATGAACTTTTTAAAGAAGTTTAATCCTAAAGCAAGTTTATCTTATTTCATGACATGAATTACTGTTCAAACATGATTGTAAAATTATTTTTCTCGGGTTAAATGAAAAATAGGCTTCTTCTGACAATTACAGTTTAAGCTGTGACTAGTATTTTATTTTTAAGGAAAAAAATTACAAAGTTTTGATATCCCCAGTTACAAAATAAATAAATTAATTTCTGGGCAATCATTTAAAGAACTTTCTGTGACACAAATCTTGACTGACGATTTTTCTCCATGAATTTTGGTATTTTGGTGCCATCTTGTGGCTTGACTTTGTAGTAACTTCAACATTCCGAGGGCCAGCAAAAAAAAAAAAAAAAAAAAAAGGTAAGAAACCTAATATATGCATCTCAGTTTCTAAACATCCTTTGTATTTGTCCCTAGTTGCTGCTCTTTGAACGATCTTGGATGAGCAGATGGAAGTCTTCTGTTCTGCATGAAGGAGAAGGGAACATAAGGAGCGTGAAGTGGAGAGGCCACCTGATTGCTTGGGCCAATAATATGGTAAAATCACATCTTCATCTTCCTGATCCTTCTTCAGAGCCAGAAAAGTAGACACATTGGGAGAGCTGTGACAAAGGGAAAGAAGCCACTGGTCTTTTCTAAGACATATAAGTGGCAACTGCTCTCATACCTGGAAGGTTAAAGAGATTAGATTGCTTTCGGCTTTCATAATAGAGTAATTCCCAACATATTCTGGACTTTATCTTGGAGTAAGAAACCCGAGGCATGGAGAATAGCCAAGAAAATGAAAAGGCATCTTAATAATTGAAGGGTTGCATTGGGAATGCTATATTGAAAATACCATTTGCCTATTAGCCAAGGGCAAGTATGTTGCTGTGGAACAAGTACAGGATATTGCTGATTTCGTTTTACTCCCCATATAATCACAGGTGAAAAAGAGGCCTGCCTTTTTGGTGTTGCATTCTATTTAAAGTTTACTCAATATGAGAAAGGCTGAGTAGAAACTTTAAAAATTAGCTTTTGACATCTGGCTTATCCTTTGAAATTTCAAGGTATAATTTAGTAAATTTGTCCTATTCAGTTTTAATGGTAGAACTCTCCCAGAATCCACCTTGCTATTCAGGACTTTTCTTAAACAAACCTGTGGCCTCTTGGTTTATTTTTAGTTAGCTGCTTGCTTGGTGTTTCCATTTCAGTGCTTTAAAATGTCAGGTATAGTTTTCTTTACACATAGTGGTTTGTCGCATTCAAAGCTTTTCTTAAAAAATAAAAAGCTCCATTTTTTTTTTTTTAGTGGAACAATACAATTAGAAATGTTACTTGTCCGTCATTTTGGAAATGCGGTGGTGGATATCTGTCCCATTTCCCATTTGTGTTGTGTTTGAGTCCCTGATGCCATCTACTAATAAAATCTCTTTTGTCCCCAAGGAAGGGTAGAGGTTTTCTTTTGTTGTGGGTTCTCACAGGGTTTGTGTGGAGTGAAGCATTTTCTTTCACATGGCTCCCAGCGGTGCTCAATAAACACTGTCAATATTTCCCGGTGCTGGTTATTGGTGGTGTGTGGCAGGGGCTGTTAATAAGTTCTCCTCTCCTTTCCTTCTCCTGAGTAGAGGATACTTAATGCTCTTGTATTTTTCAGGGTGTGAAGATTTTTGACATCACTTCCAAGCAGAGAATCACCAATGTGCCCCGGGATGACATAAGTCTTCGCCCAGATATGTATCCGTGCAGCCTCTGCTGGAAGGACAGCGTGACGCTGATTATCGGCTGGGGGACTTCGGTCAAGGTGGTTTGCTTGTCTTGATAATAAGTCCATGTTGTTAATAGATCCACTGAGGAGGGTCTGAAGGAATATGAGGTCTTGAGTGGCTTCTCGGAAGCCACTGAATATTTTCCCCTGAATATTCACGTTGTGTGATATTTATGCTGAAATCTTTTCATACGCAGAAATTTGGAGATACGGTCTTTCTTTCCCTTTTGCGTGCTAAACACACTGTGAGCTCTTCCTTGCGGCCACCTGTGATCTTTAAATCTCCCTGCCTGGTCGACCTTAGCTATTTATGGAAAGTGTGGTTGTGGTTGTTTTTCGTTGGTTTGTCAGGTTTCCCATTCTTTATTGTTCTCTCCATTCCCCTTAGTTGCTTCATTAGAGTTGATGATCGTGGGAAGAGAATGTTAAAACTGAATCATCCCACTTGCTTGGTCATAGTTGGGTGGAGCAGAGGCCCAGACTTATTATTGATAAGATTAGGGGCTGTTTTGTGGCATGCAGCCTTCTGCTCCTTGTGTGCCTGGGTAAATGAAATTCAGCCATTGTACAAAAGAGGGCCCAAAGCTCACATTTATTTTTCGTGTACCAGTGTTAGTCTTGTATTAGGCATTTCAGAACCCAAAGTTGTTGACTTCCCTTTAAAAATATATAGCTTAATCTAAACAAAATAAACCAAAAAGTGGCTACGAATGGTACAAGACCTTATCCCAGCGACAGTCTGATGGCACAGCCAGGCTTTAGAGTCCAACAGGTCTGACACGTACTTCCTGTGTGACCTAAGCCTGACTCTCCTCATCCACAAATGGGAGTATGGATTGTTTTCTCGTCCTGAGCTCTGGGGAGGGTTGAGTGAGGTAATGCCTACCAAGAGTTTAGCATAATCTGACATGTTGTAAGTGCTTTGTAAACCTCATTGTCATTATTTTGCCGCAAAATTCTAGAATAGTCTTGAAAGAGACATGGTTATTTAAAATGTACTCTTCTCTGGAAAAGGAACGCTCAAAAATTACTAATGCGGTGCTGCTTACTAACCAAAACAAGCATTGTTAACTTGAGGTAAGGTCCTCCTGGCCCTTAGGTTGCTATCATTCTAGTTCTCCTTTCTTTAATTGTTTTCATGTATCAAGTGAACATAACCTGATTCATATTTAGGATAGCAGAAGAGAAGGCATGCCCAATAGTCTAGGGTTTTTAAAAAAACAAAACAAAACAAAACAAAAAAAAACGAAAAGTGATTCTCTAGTCTCCTTATCCCATTTGTGTGGTTACTCATCCAATAAATGGTTCTTGATACTTTTTAAAATTTCCTTAAATGGACCAAGTGGCTTTTTGTTGTTTAAAGTTGTGATTTTCTTTTCTTTTGGTGAAAGACAAGGAAAATTAAGCTTTAGGGACACAGAAGTTTATTGAATGCTACCGGAAATGCCTTCTTTCTTAAGCTGAATAGTGGCCCACGAAGTTAGCACATCCTAATCCCACGGCCCATAAATGTTTCTTTATATGGCACAAAATACAATTAATGAGGATCTTGAGATGGGAAGATTGTCCTGCAGTATCTGGGTTGGCCCTAAATGCACTCCCGAGTATTCTTAAAGAAGGAGCACCGCCACAGGAAAGGGGAAGGCAGCGTGAGCAGAGAGGCCGACACTGGAGCGTCACACACAGCCAAGGCTGTTCTGCAGCCACCGGAAGCCGGAGGTGGCATGTCACAGACAGATTCTCTAGAGCCTCTGCGGGGAGTACAGCCCTGCCAACACCTTGATTTGGGCCCCGTGAAACTGGTTTTAGACCTCTAGCCTTCAGAAGTTGGAAAGGATAAATTTCCTTTATTTTAAACTGCCAAGTTTGTGGTAATCTATTAGAGCAGCTGTGGGAAACTAATATGCTTTCACTGTGCCCAGATTATGATCCAACTCATGTGTGAAAATTTTTTCATGTCAAATGTTTCTTTGTATTTATTGGGGATTCCTCTTCTTTGGACTCAATTAGTAGTATGTTGGGTACTTCTCAGTTGAGAATCCCCGTGTTCTGCTGAGGGAAGAGAAGATAGGACATAATCTTTCCTCTCAGAGAGCAGCCTTATTGGGGAGACAGCCACAGGGTGTAGCAGAGTGTGCAGTCTGAACCGTTCATTTATTCGTTCACTCGGCCAGCAACCACTTACCGAGTTCCCGTGATGTTCTAGTGGGGCAAGACAGACACGCAAGTGAGTATGCCACGTTGATGGAGGTAAATAGCAAGGAGGGTAGTTAAAGAGGGAAATGGGGAAAGGGCCAGGGGTGGGTGCCATGTAATATAGAGCGATCAAGGGAAGACTTCTGTCATAAGGTACGTGTGCTTTGGTAGAGATCTGGAGGGAGATCTGTGCCAGAGGGATGTTGGCAAGGGTATCAGCCAGGGCAAAATCCTTGAGGCAGCAGTGTGATTGGCATGTCTTTGTGGAGTATAAAGCCGTTATCACCAGAGTGGATGAAGCAAGTGTAGAGGAGAGAGCTAGAAGTCCTGAGGGAGGAGCGTAAGAGGGGATGCATTGTGGAGGGGCTCACTGGCCTTGGTGCCAATTCTGGCTTTTTTTTTTTTTTTTTAAGATTTTATTTATTTATTTGAGAGAGAGACGGTGAGAGAGAGCATATGAGGGGTGAAGGTCAGAGGGAGAAGCAGACTCCCCAACAAGCTGGGAGCTCAAGGCAGGACTCTGTCCTGGGACTCTGGGATCATGACCCAAGCCGAAAGCAGTCACCTAACCAACTGAGCCACCCAGGCGCTCCCCAATTTGGGCTTTTAATTTGAGTGAGGTGGGAAGCCAGCAGAGGGGTTTTGAACAGCAGACTTAAACAATCAAACTTGGACTTTGCATAGAGCCAAACAATGAAGGGTTCGTAAAGATGGGAGATAGGGTAGGAGGCTACTGCAGGAACCTCCCTAAAAATCCTGGCATGTTGGTCAGCCTCGTGGAGCTGGTGGGGAATCACTGGATTCTGGGTGTATTTTGAGGGTAGACCCTGTCATATTTATTGATGGTTCAATGTGGGATGTAAGAAGACAGAAGACAATGGTGACTCTTTTAACCCGAGAAGCTGGGAACCGAAGCTGCTTTTTCCTGACATGGGTAACACTTAAGATGGCAAGTCAGGAGATATTTTTATGTGGGTCCACTTGAGATGCCCATTAGGTCAGTGGAGAAGTGGAGGAGACTGCTGGATGAAGCACATTAGTGTTCATGGGTAAGAACCTGCCTATCAGTATAAAGGCTCTTGAGGTCATTGATCTGCTCTTAGGGGGGACAAGAGCTCAGGGCAGTATTTCACTCTTCCCCCACCTGCAGCTGCTGCTGCTCCTCTGAAGCAGGTGTGAGATAGAGCTCAGACCACAGAACTGGGGAGGGGCGGGGGATGGAGAGGAGAGCCCAGCTGCCAGAACTTCCACACGTCCCAGTCTTCAGAGAGCTTATCACGGGGCCAGAGAAACAGTCCAGCCTCAGCCTGAGTTCCCTTCTCCCAAGGAGCCTTCCTCCTCTGCTGGTAGACACCACTGCTTTGTACTTCTGTACTTGCCCTTCCCACTTGAGTAAAAGGACTCTTTGTGTGTCTTCCTCACTGCTCCCATACTCTTTCTAAGGAAAAAGCTATGTCTGTTTCTCCCAAAGCTCAGGATTGGTGCCCAGTAGTTGCTCAGAGTTCTGCTTAATATTTTTCACTTACTTTCTGTTACTCTGCTTCAAACAATTTGAGACCCTATTCATGTGGTTTTATCAGCATGTTAAGACAGTTGTCCCTTGGGCACTGTGGGGCATGGCCGATAGACAGTCTAGTTTCCCTAGCAAATGTGGACAGAAGAATCAAAAATCTAACAAAAGGAGAAGGAAATTGGGGAAGCGGACAGGACATTGTCTGAGATGGATAGGAGACAAAAAACAATATTGGGAGAAAATTGCCAATCACTTCTAAGCAAGTGTTCCTACCCACCCCGCCCCCGGCATTGGGTTCGAGTCCTGTGTTAGAGCAGGACCTGTCTTGTATTCCCCCACTGCTGGACAGCAGTTTGGGCATGCGTACCAACCAAACCAAAACAGACCGAACGTGAGGTCACATCCCCATCCATCGTTAGTTCGGCTTCTAGGAATTTATCCTAGGGAAACAAAAGTCCAAACATTTTCTATCCAAGTATGTGAATCGTGCCTTCAGGTTGGTTAGAAGCAAAAACTGGATATCTAAAAGGGTATTGTAAGAAAATTACAGTACACTCAGACAGTGAAATTCTGTATACGTTAAAGAATTGTGCTGTGGAAAAATATTTAAATAATACATTAAGTTACTTATGGTAATTGTTGGGTTAATAAAAGTAGCTTCCAAAAAACAACAAAAAAAAGTAGCTTCCAAACAAAAACAATTATTAATGTGTTTGTTCACTTTGTACTGGGACAGTAGGTAATGTTTGTTTTTTCCTCTTTGGGTTTTTCTGTATTTTAGAATTTCCTATACTGTAGCTAAATTTAGGGTAGTAGTATTTATTGTGTTGTTTAATAGTTACCTAAAGAAAAAGGAAAAAACCTGATCCCTGATGAAATTTGTATAGAATCAGTATTTAACTTCAGATTGTCTTACCTTGATGGCAGAACTTAACGTAAATTTTTGTTGTCTTATTAAAAAATAAAAAGAATATATTCATTTTAGAAAATATAATAAAGAAAACAAATTATCCATAGTCTTGTCACACTAAAATAGCCATGGTTAATACACATGGGTTGTTTGGGGTGTGTGTGTGTGTGTGTGTGTGCGCGCGCGCACGTGCGCGTGCTAAATATACAAACACACATATATATCCAAACTGTATCCATATAACTTAAAAGAGAGATTGGCAAACTTTTTCTGTAGCAACTAGTAAGTATTTTAGACTTTGTGGACTATATACTGTTTCTGCTGAATATTTTTCTGTCTTCCTTCCTTTTCTAGTCTTTCAAAATGTAAAAAACTCTTTGTAGTTTACAGATCATAAAAAGACCAGTCAAGGACAGGCTGTAGATTGCCTAACTCTGATTAAAAGTATATAATACACTGATTACGAAACACTTTTTTTTAAAAATTTTAAAACACTTGAGAGAAGAGCTTGATGCCACTTATGCAAAGTATTACTTAGCAAGAGTGAAATAAATGATGGGTATGTAGTCAGAAACACAAGCCCTAATGTGAATGCTGTGCAGATTAGCCACTGAGCTTTTGGTTATGTGCTTCCACCAGAGCTTTGTTTAGACGATGATAGAAGTAGGCCCTAAGTAGTACTTCGTCCCTACGTAGAGTTGCAAAGAATGGGTCACTGGAAACATGTTAAAACGATATTACAGTTTCCATTCTTTGTCCTTGAATAAGACTTTATTGAAGAATAATGTTGGAGAACATGAGTAATGGCTGCTATATGTCGTTGAAATTAATTTCTATCATTTAAGTCATTGAGTAGATTATGTGCACTCCCTCTCAGCGCTACATGGCTAATTTAACAAAAGTATCATATATTGAATGAAATGTTACAAAGAGTTTTCCATCACCTGAGTAAAATAACCTGTGAATTTATTTTCTAGGTCTGCTCAGTGAAGGAGCGGCATGCCAGTGAATTGAGGGACTTGCCAAGTCGATATGTTGAAATAGGTAAGCCTTCTAGGAGTGAAGAACGTCCAAAGAGAATCCATTTTAGTAAAGTGAAACCTAAAATCACGTGTGTCTTCAGGGCTCATCACTTGAGACCTGAGTGAAGCAGTTCAAGAACTTTTAAGTTTTGAAACTTTGCTGTAGAGTCCCTCTTTTCTAACTGTATTTCCAATTTTTACATGGTATTTTTGTAGCCGGCTTTGAAGGTAAGTAACTGTGGGTTCGGGTTCTGTTGTTTCCTGCCTGGACTTAGGACAGTTGCTCTGTGCACTCTCATCTGGAAAAGGTGAGGCGGAACATCTTTCCCACAGGTTGTGGCTGGGAGTTCAGAGCACTTGTGCACGTGCAGCTCATCACACAGAGCTGACACCTGTTCCTGTCCACCTGTACCCTCTGAATAGAAATTTTCATCTTCACTGGTCCGGGCCCAACTGCTGTCACCTTTTCTCTGGATCCCTGCAGCAGCCTCCTGATGGGGCTGTCCCCTACCACTGTGAATTACAGTGATCTGGTTTCCCCACTGCAGTCAGCATACAAACCAGATCGTGTCCCCGCCCTTCAGCCTGTCCCCATTGTTCGTGGCATGGAGAGGAGACTCTTGGTTTGAGCACAGGGGTCTGTGCTGGCCCTCCCCAGCCTCCACAGTGTTGGCCGAGACAAGGCTTCTCCTTGGTGTCTGCACTGTAGTCACACTGGCCACCGTTCACCCAGCCATGCTCCCTCTTCAGGTCTCTGTAGAAGGCCCTTCTCGCCTCTTGGCACTTCCTTGACCCTTAATCATTCCTCAGCTCAAATATTGCTAGAGAAAGCCCACCGGGAGAGCCCTCGGGACCTTGACAATGAGGTCAGACCCTCCCCTGTGAAGCATGGGTGTGATTATGCGTTGTTCAGGGCAGTAGGTCCCTTCCCCCACACTGTAAGGTCCCCGAGAGCTCGCGCCGGGTCTGTTCTTGCTCACTGTTTGTATCTCCGGAGCGTGGCCCAATGTATGTCCAAAGTAATACCGGGTATTGAAGGGATCCGTGATTCAGGGAAACACCTATTCGGGAGAAGGATGCCAAGAAGGAGCTACCACTACTTTTTACATCTTGGTCTTATAACTTAGTGTAAAAGTGATACAAACAGAAAGGATGAGAGGAGAATGACTTGTGCCAATTAAACAGATACAGTATAAGCTGTTTGGGGACTGTTTAGAACAAAGCAGTAGGAGACAGAGTTGTGTGACAAAGAAGTTTTTGCCACATAAGTCAGCTGAGAAGTTCCTTTACCTATTTGGATGATGGGTGGGGAGTTATCACTTTGAGGGGTTTTTGTAACAAGGTGAAGCGAAATCATTTGCATATGACTGTGATTCTAAAACCAGAATGGTGTGTATTACTCCCATGGCTCATATGGTCAGAGCATTTCAGTCTGAGATATTTTGTACTTGAAGACAGAAGTGGATGGTAGGGTTTTAACAATTTTTTGCCTTAGAAAGAGAAATAAGTGCATAGTTGGGATTGCTCAGAGTATGGACAAAGCAGGCCTATGTAGGATATAATGGTTTGAGAAGAACTGAGGAACAAGACTGGAGAAGACTGGAAACTACCAGGTCACGATCATTACTTCAGTGTCTATCTTCTTTTCTGCCTCCCAGCAAAATCCTCTGAACACCTCCCGGCATAGTGTCCTGATAGAGAAGTGTTCCAGTTTCTTAAATACAGATGGGGGGGGGGGTTAAACTCTGGGAGTTTTTAAGGATGACTTACCAGGAATAAAAGTGTTGCAGGTGTCCCCTCCTTAGCTGATGTTGGTCGCTAACACATGAGGCGTGGGCCATTTCCCTGTGTGCTTTAACGAGCATTGGTTCACTTCACCCTCATCACAGCCCCTGTGACCGTGGGGGCTCAGGGATGTAAACATCCGGTGTCAGATCTTACTCTAGTGGCATTAGAAATGGACAGGATCTAACTGCAGAACCACCACCAGCTTCTGGAGACACAAGGCAGTTTGCCGAATTCCTGTATGACTTTGATGAACTTGCTTCGCTTTCCTGAGTCAGGCTTTCCCCACTGTAAAGTGGAGGTGATAGTATCTACCTTTGCAGTCGGTTGTGAGAATGAAACTGAAATAACGCTTTTATCACAGTGCTTGGCATACAGTAGGCACTCACTGAATCATGGTAGTGATTATCACTGTGCAGACTTCTAGCCCAGTTCTGTGACTGCTAATAGCTGGCCCAGTGGTGGCCCCAGAGCCCTGGGATCACGTTATTGAAGTATAGTTCATCTGTCCTACAATTTACGTGAAATAGACCGTGTGTGGGTCCTGGCAATATCACATTACTGGCGTTTTACTACTATGGTTAGTGGTTAAGTACCATTTTTCCCCCTCTTGAGAGCAAACCTTTAAGAATATAAACCATTTCCACAGCAGGAGGCAAAGTGGTTTAGATAAGAGTCCTTGATGAGGATAGAGGAAAAGAGAAATATTAGGAGGTCTGGATTACAATTTGCTTTAGCCCTGAACAGTGTGAGCCACTGTTCTTTAGTAAATAAGGTGAAAATGGCATTGAGGTTAAAGAACTATTGGTGGCTGTACATTTCTTAGAAGCCAGATGTTTGTAACTCTTTATTTATAAGTCCGAATCTTGAGAAATACACAAGAGCTTTCGCTCTCCATAGGATATTAGTTGATTCTTATAAATGAAAAATAATAATGATAATAAGGATTAAGCTTACTGGGCAGTCACCAACCCATGAAGACATTCTCGGTATGTAAGGTTTTTAGGGTGGCACTTCTTTTTCCAAACTACATCGTTAAAAGTGGGTTATGGTTCTAAGCCTGGCATACTTATTTGAACTTGGGTCTCTTGCGGTATTACAGGACTCCCTCTCTCTTTGGCCAAAGTCTTTCACCATAGGAGTCCAAAGACTTTCACCAAAGTCTTCCATGGGCTTCATGGGGCAGTTAGACAGTGTGGAGAAATGAAGCCAGTGTTTGTGGGTCATTTTCTGGCTGTCTCCTTCCAGGGATAGAGGACTTACATGCAAGGAATTCATGAACAACTTCCCAGTCTTGATTTCATTTGGAAGCTTATTTCAAAAAAACTAATAAAGGGAAAAAGACTATATGGGAATCTATTTAAAATGGCAGAAGCCAGGAAGAAAGAGAGGGCGGAAGGGGAAGGGACATCTTTTTCTCTTTAATTAAGCAGTGTTCATATCTTCAGTTGGTTATATGCTGTGGCTCTTAGAATTTAGCACATTGTTCTATTTTTAGCCTCTTGATTGATTGGGAAAACAGTGACCTGGAAATGAGACATCTGTGTAGTGGTGGAGGCGAGCTGTGAGGTGGATGTCTTTTCTGGATCTAAGCGTGCCTCACCATCCACCTGTTGGGCTGTGCTGACCCAGTCATGCAGGTTCCAACAGGAGACAGTTGTCCTGCCCTGAGTCACGTGGCTCATCCCATAGCCTGAGGCTCAGCAGGAATTGGGACATTGCTGGCATCCTTCACGGTGTTTTTGCTTAAGGATCTAGCTTTGAATGGTGTTCTGTTATAATTCAGTTTGACTCTGAAATCTCTTTTTTTTTTTTTTAAAGGTTTTATTTATTTGACAGAGAGAGATCACAAGTAGGCAGAGAGGCAGAGAGAGAGAGAGGAGGAAGCAGGCTCCCTGCTGAGCAGAGAGCCCGATGCGGGACTCGATCCCAGGACCCCGAGATCATGACCTGAGCCGAAGGCAGCAGCTTAACCCACTGAGCCACCCAGGCGCCCCTGACTCTGTAATCTCTTAATTCTTCTGTTATGCATTAAATTTTTTCCCTGACATTTTATTATGAAAAAATGAAAACATACAGACAGGTGAAGAATTTTCACAAAAATAGTGAGCACCCACATACTCAGCCCTTAGGTCCTGCAATGAGGATTTTATTGTACTTGCTAAAGCAAGTACATGCCTATTCCTGTAGCCACTCCTCCCACTCAGTATGGGAGACTCAAATGTTTGTTGTTGTGTGTTAAATTCATAAATTTTCTCAGTAACAAGTATTGGCAAGAGACCTGAAACACCTGATGTAACAAATATGTTTTGTTCCTTTTTTGAAAATGACCACCAAGCACATGCCAAGTAGAATTTCATTTGATCTTCACAGTGATCCAGATGAGTAGGGGCTGTCATCCCATTTTATCCCATTCTTCTATCTGAAGAAGCTGAGGTTCAGAAGGGTCAGGTAACCTGCTCAAGATCATTCCATTCTTAAGCAAAGAAGGCAGCATTTGAACTCAGGATAGACTGAGTTTCAAAGGTGTTGCTCTCAACCCTGTACTATATGTTCTTCCATGCGTTCCTCTCTCTAAACCTGTCCTTCGTTACAGCCAGAGGAACTGATGAGAAGGATAGAGGCTTACTCTGGGCATTCAGATAAAAACCATAGGGTAGAAACTGTCTAGAATCCAAACACCCATTTTAATATGACAGCAATCGTGTCTGCTCACCTGTTCTTCAAATAGCCAGATGAAGTGGAATTGTTTTTTCTTTATTTTGGTTCAGCAAAGTATCTCCTTTAGAGTAGAGAATTTAGTTTCCCTTGTTTTATTCTAGGGCTGATAGCCCTTCCTTGTTCTTCCTCCAAATTGCTAGGGAATATCTAGACTATAGTTGCTTTGGGTGACTAACAAAATGGTTTCTAAGGAAAGGGAACCAAGTCCAGATTATGATGTGATTCTTAGAATTGTCTGAGAAAGAAGAAACGCTATTATTTGCTATTTTTTAGTGCTTGTAGTTGATGCATCAGGGTAGTTTTGGGGGTGTTTTTGGTCTCCAAAATTGTTTTTTAAGTTTATTTTATTCTGGGAAGAACACGTAAGTTGAGATCTACCCTCTGAAATTTGTAAATGTACAATACATTATTGTTGACTGTAGGCACACTGTCATATGGCAGATCGCTAGATCTCATTCATCTTACCTACCTGAGACCTTAGGCCCATCGCTCAGCAATTTCCTATTTTCCCCTTCCTTCCACCCTTGGCAACCACCATTCTGCTCTTTGACTCTATGAGCTTGACTTTTCTAAATACGTTAGAAATGGAATCATGCAATATTTGTCTTTGGCTTGTTTCATTTAGTGTAATGTCCTCGGGATTCATCCATATTGTTGCCTGTTGCACAGTTTTCCTCCCTTTTTAAGACTCAGTAATGTTCCAGTGCCTGGGTCCACATTTTCCTTCACCTTCCTCTGGTGATGGGTATCTAGCTTGCTTTCTATATCTTGGCTGTTGTGAAGAGTGCTGCAGTGAATGTGAGATGCTAATGTCATTTTAAGATCCTGATTTCAATTATTTGGATACATACCAGAAGGAGGACTGCTGGGTCATGTGATAGTTGTATTTTTAGTTTTTTTGTGGACCCTTTATGCTGTTTTTCATAGTGCAATGCCAGTCTGCATTCCTACCAGCCATGTGGGGGAGTTCAGGTTTCTCCACATCCTCACCAACATTTGTCTTTTCTCTTTTGACAATAGCCTATTTACAACTTAAAGTATAACTGCTTGGTTTGACCCTTTTGACCCAGCAGGTCCGTCCCCATTACCTTTTCTGTCATGTGAGCAGTGTGTCCTAAGCTGCTCGCTGGATCACTGCTCATCCGTGCCGCTTCCTGAGCGCGAAAGTTGAGCGGATGAGCTGATCTTATCAGCTTAGCTCTGTCGTTCAGCCCAGTACTATGCTGAGAGTATCAATTAGGAGAGATGTAATTAAATTGCAGGCTAAACTTGCTTTAAATGCTTTTTTCCTATGTGTACTATGGGCTCCTGGCTTGCATGTGTTTGTTATCTTGCCTAATAGGCATCTCTTCTCTGTCTGTTAGGTCTTCTCCACGGTTTGCTGATATAAAGCATGGTCATGCATCTGCTTCATAGCACAGCCCTGAAGATGTTGGCCTGTTGTGGTTTCCAAATGCATTTTCTTAGATCAGTGGTCAGACTGACAGAGTGTCCAAACTTCCTAAAAATCCTGTGGATAGTATATCCAGTCCATTAAGAAATACTAGCATCTGGTGACTTAAGGGTTGGATTCTCTAGAGAGGAATGTGCTATCACAAAGGGGCCTGGGTGCTTTCTCGTAAGTAAAAGATATTCATTCCTGTTTATATTTGCTTGAGAAATTCTTGTTTGTTTGCTCTCTTAAGAATCTTAGAGGTCCAGATCTATAGCATATTATTTTATTTAGCTCCAGTGAAGACATCAGATCCTCTAGGTCCCATCTAATGGGCATTTTGAAACCCACAAAGGGAAAACAAGGACCAAAACAAAAGCATCTGCCGCCACAGAACCCCCCCCACCCCAGAGAGCGGTCAAGGCCATAGCTTGCGATCCTGGTACCTGTAGCACACTTCTAACCTGAGCAGCTCCATGCGACCACCATCTGAGAAAAGGAAGACTTCAAATTCCTGCTTGTGCTGCCTTCCGCTCAGGTGACTTTAGTCAAGTTACCTAAGCGCACTGAGCTTCAGTGTTCTGCCGTGAAGGAAGTATAGGGTTGAAATCCTGTGTGTTCAGTATTGTACGCATTGCCCCTTGAATGGGAAATATTCATTAAATAGGAGCTGTTAGTAATATTACTATCATTTTCAGTTACATTGTGAGAGAGAAAAACTGGTTTCTTTTAACAACTGTCTTTTTTTAACAATCGGAAGACAAAAATACCATTGTCCATAAAGTCAACTGAATGAGAATTGGGGGAAAGGTGTAAATAAGCTTTGATTGAATTATCCTGAAGAAATTAACATATTTCATAGCTACATTTTTCAATAAAATGTATCTATAAACCTATGATACAGGTGAAAGTAATCAAAAATATTGATTATCACTTATAGGTCTGAATATACTGATAGTGACATAATCTACTTGTGAATTATTTGGAGAATGGTCTTTATTTTTTTTTTCACAATTGTAATTATTTTATGTTAACATTCACAGTGAAATTCTTAATTAAGTCTGCATGCCTCTTTTACAAAAGTGCATTTTATAGATATAGTTAATTTTTTTTCTCCTTTAATAGTAGCTTTATTTTTTTTATTTTTTATTTTTTATAAACATATAATATATTTTTATCCCCAGGGGTACAGGTCTGTGAATCGCCCGGTTTACACACTTCACAGCACTCACCAAAGCACATACCCTCCCCAATGTCCATAATCCAACCCCCCTCCCCCCAGCAACCCTCAGTTTGTTTTGTGAGATTAAGAGTCACTTATGGTTTGTCTCCCTCCCAGTCCCATCTTGTTTCATTTATTCTTCTCCTACCCACTTAAGCCCCCATATTGCATCACCACTTCCTCATATCAGGGAGATCATATGATAGTTGTTTTTCTCCGCTTGACTTATTTTGCTAAGCATGATACGCTCTAGTTCCATCCACGGTGTCGCAAATGGCAAGATTTCATTTCTTTTGATGGCTGCATAGTATTCCATTGTGTATATATACCACATCTTCTTTATGAGAATGGTCTTTATATTCAGACCTAAAATCTTGATTTTTGCCCTTTACAATTGAGTGCTGTGAAGTGTGTAAACCTGGTGATTCACAGACCTGTACCCCTGGGGATAAAAATACATGTTTCTAAAAAATAAAAAATTAAAAAAAAAAATCTAAAGTACATTGTAAGTATGTTTTTAAAATGAAAATTTTTTAATTTACATGAAACGAAATGTTTTCTCTTATGTTATAAACACCACGCCTGCCCTTAGGGAGCTTATAGTCATGATTATTGCTGTTTTCACTCTTATCCCTACCCCTGGAAATAAGTTAACCTGCCTTGTACTGTATCTTGTTTTATTTCCATTTTTGCATAGCATGTGTTATTACTATTATTATTATTATTGTTATTCATTATTATTTGCTTCTAGATTCACAGTGCCTTTTAAGTCAGGCAGGGTCTTTTGCATTCTGATGCTTCTGAAAGAATGTTTTATGCCAAATTGGTGCTCAGTAATGCTTTATTAAGTAGTTGATGACCCTCAAAGATGTAAGACCCAAGGTACAAGAAAGTTGTTGTTAATTTCTTTTGGCAATCGTTCTGAAACAGAGAGTGGGTATGCAGTGGTAGGCCCAACAGTACCTGTGTATCTGTGACTGTAACCCCGACCCTGTTGCCCCAGCTGATGATAAAGTTGGTGTGCCTCATGGATAGCTTAACATTTTGTGCTTAGAGGATTCTCAGAAGATGGTGGTAGGGGTAGCATAATTTTTCAACCTGCCTGTGTCATCACCTAAAAATGGAACAACTAGATCCTATAACCAAGGACTCATCAACAACATGTACAACACAACTGAACGACAAAGTAGTCCTGAGAACCCCAGATATAGGTGAGTGGGAGAAGGCACCGACAGCCACAAGATGGGTGATGGTGTCAATGTCTGTGTGAGAGAAAGTAGAGGGGAGCAAGGGGGCATCTGGTGAATTTGAGATCAGAAGAACTTCCAGTCAGCAGGTGCGTATTCCCTGGGGAAGACCACTCATCAGTGGGCACAGGTTAGGTAAGGGGCTCACAGCCCACTGGCCTCTTTGAACCCTTAGCCGTTGAGCACCTAGTCCTGTGTGCTGAGGCTGGAGGAGGATAAAACCTGAAATCAGGGGCGCCTGGGTGGCTCAGTGGGTTAAGCCACTGCCTTCGGCTCAGGTCATGATCTCAGGGTCATGGGATCGAGTCCCGCATCGGGCTCTCTGCTCGGCAGGGAGCCTGCTTCCTCCTCTCTCTCTCTCTCTGCCTGCCTCTCTGCCTACTTGTGATCTCTCTCTGTCAAATAAATAAATAAAAATCTTAAAAAAAAAAAAAAAACCCTGAAATCAGGATATGGACTGTAGAAACAGAAGAGAAGAGAGAGAAGTAGGGCAGGGGCAGGGGCAATGCCAGGAAGACTCAGAAAACAAAAGGCCAGGTTTTTAACACTAAATGAAAACAGCATAGGAGGGAACTCTGTAAATTGAAGAGCTTCCCAGTCCCTGTCTCTTTCTAAGAGATCGGGGGACCATGACATCACCCACGGATGAGGACTGGAAAGGTACCAAGGTCAAATCTCATACTGAGGGTTAAGGAAAAGTAAATAAGAAGCAGAAGGACATTGTTGGCAATGAAAACAAGAAACCAGAAAGAGACACTCACAACAAGCTATAAGACATTTCTTTTAAAGTAATAGCAAGACATGAAAAAACAAAGTTCAGAATTTTTGAAAATCTCAAATGAGATGACAGACCTCAAATATTTATAAATAATAGGACAATTTTAAAAATCACAAAGCAATAAGAAAAAAAGGTCTGCAGTGACATGGTAAATACTGAAGACTGGCAAAGATGATTCAGCCTACAAATAAGAGTCCCTGAAGAAAAGAACAAAACAAAGCAAAGGAAAGGAGCAGATATGAGAAAACAATAATTCAAGAAAAGTTTCTTGAAACTACAAAGAAACAAAACTGAAAGCTATAAATTAAAAATACACCCTTGTGTATCTAAGCGAGTGACCCACGATGAGCACTATCAAGATATATTTGAGTACAATTACTGGACTTCTAAGACAAACAGTCTGTTGGGCATCTTGATCTGTGCTACAAAAGCCACTGGCCACATGGAATCCTTGAAGAGCGGCAGGTGTGGGTTGAGCTGCGCGGCATACAGGATTCTAAAGGCCTAGTATGAAAATAAATAAATGGCCCCATTAATTTTTTATGTTGTCACGTGTTGAAAACATTTTAGATATGTTGTGCTAAATAAAATATATACTTTTTTAAAGATTTTATTTATTTATTTGACAGAGATCACAAGTAGGCAGAGAGGCAGGCAGAGAGAGAGAGAGGGAAGCAGGCTTCCTGCGGAGCAGAGAGCCCGATGCGGGGCTCGATCCCAGGACCCCGAGATCATGACCCGAGCCGAAGACAGCAGCCCAAACCACTGAGCCACCCAGGCGCCCCAATAAAATATATTTTTAAAGTTCTACCTCTTTCGGGGCACCCAGGTGGCTCAGTGGGTTAAGCCTCTGCCTTCAGCTCAGGTCATGATCTCAGGGTCCTGGGATCAAGCCTCGCATCAGGCTCCCTGCTCAGTGGGGAGCCTGCTTCTCCCTCTCTCTGCCTGCCTCTTTGCCTACTTGTGATCTCTCTCTCTCTCTCTCTCTGTGTCAAATAAATAAATAAAATCTTTTTTTTTTTAATTTACCTCTTTTTACTCTTTAATATGGCTACTAGATCATTTAAAATTGCATGTGCAAGTTGTCTCTTTGGCTTGCATTAATTTAATACTGGACAGTGTGGATTTAGAACTCTAACCTCCCTTCTGCAACAGTGTCCTCATTCTTCATCCAGTGGACCTCCCTGAATAGAAATTTCCTGTGAATAGTCCTTTTGAAATTTTCTGTCAGTATGCTTGGAATCTTCACTTTTGTCTTTTTCCTTGAATTCTTTCTTCTTGCGTTTCAAGGAATGGCTACTCCAGAAAAAGCCAGGGCACAGCAGCGCTTGCATCTGTGGAGGCAGAAAATGAAAGCTGTGCCTCAGTCCTGACCAGTACCCCCTTGCCATGTCCTTCCTACTCAGAGTGAGCACAGCGCCCCCTGCAGGGCTGGGGCACCATCACCGCACTCTGTAGATCATCTCCTGAGGTAGAGCTGCTGGCTCGGGCTTTCTCCAGAAAAGGCATTCTCTCCTTTTTCTTCCCTCTTCAGCTTTTACCTTCTGGTGTGTTTTAGTGCTCTCCAACCAAGTTTGTCTTTATTGTCTTTGTGATTTATCTTTTCCAGATAACCAGTTTAAAGATGAGCTTCTGTGGTAATAGACCCATAAACTATCTGTATTTAAACTAGCTCTCCTTTAGGGAAAAACAAGTAATCTTCATTAAAATGATTAAAATCACTGGTATGTGTAAAAGAAGAGAATTTCCGGGAAAATAATTAACCAGAACATCCACCGGTCCTTTAAAATTTTGAAATAGAAAACCCCATTTCTACAAAATCAGCCCATAAACTTTTACATCGTTTATGAACGTTCTTCAGGAGAATAAACATTGCCATTCCACATTTCCTTCTCTTGACACTAATCTTGACACTACTTTTATATGTGACATCTTGTCTTTGTAAATAACATTTTTCCAGTTAGTTTGTAATTTAGCCACTTTGCATTGTCTGCCTAAATTATTACTGATTCTTAGTGAAGTCTGGTAAGATCTAGTACTTAACAAAAGCATTTATTACAGTGTCTGAAATTGAGAAGTGAAATAGCTATGTGGCTCTGCACATTTTCCCTTATTTTCTTTAAGAACACATTAGATTTTCTATCGTTCTTAACAGGAACTTTTCTGTCTTACAAATGGAAGCTTTTGAGGACTGGGAAGTAAGTATGTGGAGCAGGGAAGATTTGGATAGAATTATTTTTCCAGCTTCTCTGTTCTGTTCCTTACAGTGCATTCATTGAAACCAAGGCTTGATGTATATTTGGTTACCTGTAGGAGAGACAATGATACTCTCCGTCACTGTGAGCCTAGGCATATTTGGCGTCCTGAATAGGGAGAGTACCTTGTTCACCAACCACTGGCTACATGAAAGCTTCCTGATAATTCCCAAGAATCTGTGGCATCTCTGGCTGGTTGATTGATTGACTGATTGAACTGCTTGTGTAGCATTTCAATCATGAAATGTTATTTAGTAAAAGAAAACTCAAATCTGTTTCTACCAAATGGGGTTTAACCACTTCAAGAGTGATGGCAATCAGAACCTCTGGTTAATGTACCCGAATGCCTTCTATAATGTGAAATTGCCACCTCTTTGATCACTGGGCCTACATGGCTGCATACTGTCCAGTAGCATCTATATATTCCAGCCCTCCCCTGTCCCTTCCCTACCCCCTACTCCTGTGTACAGCTCCCCCTGTGGGAGCTTCTCTAGAACTTTCCATGCCTGGCTACCCTGGATGTGCTTATCTGTACATGAGGTCATGGTGGCAGTGGTTCTCTGCATATGCACTTCATGTGAACGTGTATCACATTACCATTTTACCAAAAGTAGTTTTAAGTGCCTGAAGAAAAATACTGAGTTCGAGTCACAAAGACTGAGGAAAAGTGTTAGTGGCAGTGCTGGGACCACAGCACCTGTCTTTGGAGCTCTACTCTTTGGTTCTTAACAGGGCACCATCGCCACCTCTGTGATCTAACCAAGGACAAAGCATAAGAAATATTACCTTTTTAATGTTTATGTTACTAACTAGTTAGTATTTTTTTTTGTCAACCTCAATTTCATTTTGGTGTGAAAATTGTGAAAACAGTTGTGTAAGAAGTTGACATTAAAGATAAAAGACAACATTAAGGGATCTGTAAGGAAAGTAAAGAGGCAGAAGAAAAATTCAGTAGCCCCTCATTTCATCTGTGTTGGGGATTTTATTTCTACTCTGAGTACATGATTTTATAGATGGGAAAAATTATACCTGCAAAAGTTAAATGTTTTTTCCAAGTTCAATTTACTGGAAGTTATAACCCAGATTTCCTGACTCTACATTAAATATTGTTTCTTTTTTACAGAGGGAGAAGCAGACTCCCCCACTGAGCTGGTGGCCTGATGTGTGGCTTGATCCTAGGTCCCTGGGATCATGATCTGAGCTAAAGGCAGATGCTTAACTGACTGAGCCACCCAGCTGCTGCTACATTAAATATTATTTCTGATACACTATACTAACTTCCCCTAGTTTGGAGAAAAGAGCAGTTTCATCATAGAACTTAACTGAATCTGGGGTGCCTAGTGGCTCAGTTGGTTAAGCATCCAACTCTTGATTTCAGCTCATGTTGTGATCTTAGGGTTGTGAGATCAAGGCCCCACACTGGGCTCCACGCTCAGCATGGAGTCTGTTTGAGATTCTTTCCCCCTCCTTTTCTCCCTCCTCCTCTGGTCTTCCTGCTTTGCCTGCACTTTCTCATAAATAAATAAAATCTTTAAAAAAAAAAAAAACACAAAACTTAACTGAACCCAAAGCTAATACCACAAACTGTGGAGAAGGTCTGAGTCAGGAAAGTCTTAGAAAATATGGTGGTCCAAATGAGAGTCTGCTTCAGAATGAATCTGTAAGTACAATGCATGACTCCTAGAAGGGGCTCTGTCCCCATCACCACTGTGTCAGCTGTGTAGCGAACCACCCCCAAACTTAGTTGTTTAAAGTAAAAGTCACTTATTATAAATATTTTACAGTAGCTAATTATTAGAATCACAGTGTTAGCAATATTAATACTTCTACAACTGAGCTTTCCTGTTGGGTCTGTGAACTCCAGTGTAATTAAATCCGTATACTTCTCAAGTGATGCACTGGTTTTACATTTTAAATGCCTTTAAGATAGAAATTTATTTTCTCTGACCTTTATTCCAGTTAGGAAATAGTGATCTTTTATCACAATATAATCTGCATTAACACACCCTTTTTCTTTTCTTTTTTTTTTTTACTTCTGATTCCTCAAATAAAATGTTTATTATTAAAAAAAAAAAAGGAACAATAGTTTCATAATTACAAGTAGCATTCCTTGTGACCTTTGGATCACTATAATGCCCTAATTGTGAAAAACCTAAATTCAGGTTGTTGTTGTTGTTTTTTTTTTAAAGTATTACTGTCGTTAATATTAGTTTTCATCGGGTTTCCTGGGTTTACAAGTGTCTTCATGGGGTTTAACTATGTCATTTTTAAACTAGCTGGTCCCAGTGTCACGTGTGACCGTTCATGCTGTTATTGTCAGGTTTCCTTTTGATGATGCTAGAAAATTTTTAAGTTTGAGTTTCTGGATATCCTTTTCTGGCCTTTCATTATTGTCGAAAAAGTGTGTTTGTCCACACCCCCTTTATGTTAGATTTCTACGGTAAATCCACGTAGCATTCATAGTCGATGTGTCCTTTCCTTGGTGGGCTGCTTTTTGTTCCTGTTAACACTGAATCTTTTATCCCTTTTGTTTGCAGTGTCTCAGTTTGAAACTGAATTCTACATCAGTGGACTTGCACCTCTCTGTGATCAGCTTGTTGTTCTTTCCTATGTGAAGGAGGTGTCAGAAAAAACGGTAATTTTTTTTTAATACCCCAAATGCAGAGGGAAGTGTGGGTTCATTTTTTAGCCTTGTAGCCAGATCAGGTTGCCCATTGAAAGGGCCATGCTGTAGTCTGAGCAGAACTTCCTGACCTATAAAAGAAGGTTGGTGGAGATTATGTATTTACCTTTCAGAAGCTTCACTCATTGCCTGCCTTTGTTCCCTTTGCCGAGCCAAGGGAAGTCATTTTTTTTTCTCTTTTTTTCCATCTCTTGGTATTTTCGTCGAAAGGAATGAAGGATTTCTTTTGCTGGAGGGCAAAGAAACTAAGCTGACAATGTGCATTAGCAGAAATGACAGCAATGAAGTTGATCTGCCGCAACAAGAGGGGCCCCTGTGGTCAGAGGGAATTATGGAAAGGGCACTTCATTTCCTGTGGTCCAGACAGATTTGCTTACTTCTTAGTGGCCGACTGAGTCTCAGTAGCTTGATTTTTTGCTTTGAAATGGTTGTGGCGATGTCTTAATCATCAATGCAAATGAGAGTATGAAATGCATGGCCAATAGAAAGCAGCAGAGAACCCAAATTTTGTTAATTTTGTGACTTTGGAGGAAAGCCTATATTTGTGATCTAGTGGAGGGCATGCCCAGTAGAGACACTTGGTCTTCCTTTGAAGCCTGGGTGGGCCCCATTCCCAGCTTGTCTTCAGTGTTAGAGTCCAGGGGTTCTTCCAGGAAGGGGGACGCTAGGGATGGCTTCAAGGCATAAACAAGGAGAGCTTATTGTAAAGGATTTTCTCTTAGGTGCTGTATATAAAAGAAATTACAAATTGATTGTCTAGCCCTTTAAAGTAAGTAGGGCTCTCCTTGTCTGTATCCTCTCCTTTTTTTCCCCCCTTTTCAATTGACTAGGAATAAAATGGGGGGGAACCCTGGGAGCCCCAGTTTTGAAGTGGTACCTGCTCTTGAGCATTTCTGTGAGCAAGCACTTGTATGGGAAGTCATCGCTATAGTAACCCGAGACTCTGGGCGCCCATGTTGCTAGGCAATGGGATGCTGGAGACTTAAGTGAATACTCAGAGCGACTAAAATCAATAGGGCTGGCTTCTAGCCCTGTTGCAGGACATCACTTTATTATTTTATTTATTTTTTTGAAGATAAAGAAAAGCAGTGGCTCCCAAGGGACTAAATATAGTGCTTTCTGATGAGGGAGGTGGGGCAGATTGAGAATGTGATTGAAAGACATAGGAAAGCAGCAGTAAAATGAAAAAGGGAAAGCCTCATAAACAACCGAGCAAAAAAAGAAAGGAAGCAGGGAAACCTTTGTTGATAAAAGGGAGTATTACGAAGGAGTAAAGACCAAAGAAAGGCCAACCTCTTAGAGCAAATTAGAAAATGAAATTGGAAAGAGAAGAAGAAGGCATTTTTTCAGAGGGAGAAGTGTGAGAGACTCAGAGAGGACTCACAAGTGTGTGTGCCAGTTCATGTAGCTATTTTATATGACACGAGAGTACACCTTCGATCCTTAAACACAGAGTTAACTGATAAAATTATGACAAAAGGAGTAAAGCAAGCATGGGGCTGAGTCCCTCCCCTTTTTTCTCTTTTTTTTGTATGGGAAAGACAGTGGAACTGCAACATTAAATAAAACTTGCCTTTATATCCTGCATATCCTCCCCCAGAATGTTCTCCCTTATACCTGTCACATCATGAGTGTGTCCTCACCTTGCCATCATGGTGACACTCTGCTGATTTTTATGAACCTTTTTCTGCCTCTCTCTGTGCAGCTCTGTATTCCCCATCATTGTCATTTATTGTGCTTAGGAACTATTTCATCTGGATTTAGTAAGCTCTCCCCTATCATATGTTTCTCTTTCATCCACTAATAAAGCATATATGTATCCAGAGTCATGCTAAGCATTGGAGATCAGAGACCCAACAAGACCAAATTCTCACTCCTGGGAAGTTAGTAAGCGGGGCTGCTTGACCATTGAGCAAAGATTATAAAGTAACAAGATGAATCACATCACGGATGTTTTCCTTATGCCTCTCAGGGAGCTGTTTATGTGACCAGGCAAGGCCCTTTATTTTATTATTTGCTTCAAATGTTTGTTCTATTCTTGATATTCTAATTTTGTTATTTTTTGGCATTGTTAGAGTTCATTTTTTAAATATTCAGGTCTTTACATTTTTTCTCATTGTTTCAAAATTGAGATAATTCTCATTTTTCCAGATGTGAAAAATTATGGTGTATATTCGCTATTTTTTTCCCTCTACTAGTTTCCCTCTATTAGATCTTTTATAGTTGCTGTTTTATTTTTGGAGGTTTTTTTTTTTTTAAAGATTTTATTTATTTATTTGACAGAGAGAAATCACAAGTAGGCAGAGAGACAGGCAGAAAGAGAGAGAGAGGGAAGAGGCTCCCTGCTGAGCAGAGAGCCTGATGCGGGACTCGATCCCAGGACCCTGAGATCATGACCTGAGCCAAAGGCAGCGGCTTAACCCACTGAGCCACCCAGGCGCCCTTTTTGGAGGGTTTTAAAATGTATGAGACACAAAACTAATGCAGTTGCTTCTCAATTCACCTAAAAAAATGGACCAGAGTATTCTGTGAGGCTTACAGTGTTCCTAGGGGAACTTGGGGAGTTGGAGAGGCCCCGACTTATCTCACACTGTCCCATTCATCTGGGTTTTCTGCGGTGGTGTCACATGGCTACAGGTCTTACTGCTTTGGAAAATGCTCAACTGTGTGTTTTTTGCCTGCGTGCTGAATGCTCAGAAAGCTCAAGCTTTCCATGTAAAACAACCTTGACTTCAAGATTCACTGTAAGTCCCACTTTTTCAACAAGTTGCTGTCTCACCATTTACTTATGTGACTTTGACCTTAGTAGACCTTAGTAGAGTTTTTGATCCCCATTTCCTTCTTCTGTGATATTCGGAGCAGTCAGTCATTTAAGACCCCATCACCTTCTAGGTTAGTGGAACTGCATCAGTCTAAAAAACTCTCCTTCCCCCTTCTTTCTTCCTTTTTTTTTTTTCAATTTTATTTATTTATTTGACAGAGAGAGAGAGATCACAAGTAGGCAGAGAGGCAGCCGGGAGGTGTGGGGGCAGGCTGGCTCCCTGCCAAGCAGAGAGCCGGATGTGGGGCTCAATCCCAGGACCCGGAGACCATGACCTAAGCCGAAGGCAGAGGCTTCATCCACTGAGCCACCCAGGGGCCCCCCACTTCTTTCTTGACCTACAACTGCACTGTTCAAAAGTGTGGTCACAAACCTTATGTGGCTATCTAAATTTTAACTAATGAAAATGAAATAAAATGAAAAACTCGGTTTTTTGGTCGCGGCTAGCCACCAGTGACTCCTGCCCTTGGCACACACCCCCGCCCTGGGCCTGTGCTCTTGGTGACCATTGCCTTCTTAGCGTGTTCTGTTTTCGACCTAGTTCTCCGTCTCTGTGGCTTTTCAGCATCACCAGTAAGCTTACCAGTAGTGGCAGTGTTTTGGCAGTTGGTAATATTATTTTTACCCTTTCTCACATTGGTGAGGAAGAGACATAAGCTGATTGGGGAAGTGTGTGGTGGCTGTGCCCTTGGAGATGAGTGACGGATGGCTGTAGGGGCACAGTAGCTTCTGTCATATTGACGTCACACAGAAGGTCAGGAAGTAACATGGTGTGATGAGGCTGTTGGTGCAGGTGGATAGAGGGGCTCACATCTGCTGAAATTATGAAGTCCTGTGCATTTAATCATGACTGACTGGAATGAATTTGTACAGTTTCTAGAAACATATTGAAAACACACCCTTCCCTCTCTTTTCCCCCCAGGAAAGAGAATACTGTGCCAGGCCAAGACTGGATATCATCCAGCCACTCCCTGAGACCTGTGAAGAGATCTCTTCTGATGCTCTGACCGTGAGAGGCTTTCAGGAGAACGAGTGTAGAGATTATCATTTAGGTGAGAGACCAAGGCTCTGGCTCATGCTATTTCTTATACTTGTGGGTTTTTTCCCTTTCATGTGATTAACACACCAGTAATTTAAATTGAGGTGCTGCAAGGGTCATAGAGACTACCTGGACAGACCTCTCATGTTGAAAATGGGGGCACAAGGCCCAGACATATTGCAGAATGTGTCTGAGCTAGCACAGTAGGTGGGAGGGGTAGGCTTGGGGCCAGGACTGAGGTGAGTAGGCTCCATGGTCTTTGTTCTTATGTCTTTTGTCATAATTAGTGTAACACTTACATTGACGTCAGGCAGCATGGTTCTATGGTTGCCATATGACTCCCAACCTCATGTATCTGGAAAGTGTGCTGTGGGTTGGCCAAGAAGTCATCTTTCTGTTTGTGACCAAATGCGCAGAGCCTGGAAGAGAGCCTGACAACTACTAGATGTTCGCCGAGTATTTGCAGAGTGGATGAATGCACACTGGTCAACTGCTCAGAAATAAAGACCGAACCACTGTTCTTTGGTCATACTGGAGCCCCTGTGCTCAGTTGTCCTCCTATCCTTTAAAAATACATTGATGAAAGTAGAACAGCCTAAGATTTTTTTTTTTTAAGAAATTCTTTCCTGCTTCAAAAACAATTGACATGTTTTCAGTTCTCATTTTGACCAAAGGAAACAAAGAAATAGTCTATACAGTTGGAGCTTTCTTATATGTGGCCCCTAGTCAGTTGAGAAGCGTGAGAGTCTATTCCAGACTTGGCAAAATGCAAATGTGACTCAAACTAGAAGTGTCTGAGCTAGGTATTGTGCTCAGAGAAAACTCTGTTGCACCCTTAGAAACCCTTCAGAACAGGTTGTATAATTGAATTCTGCAGGAAACCCTCACAATCGGCATTCTGCACAACATGCCGAAATGATAGATTATGTCCTCAGGGCTTGGGGCATCTGTCATTTACACTGTAGATGGCCTTGACCTTGATGAGCAGGAGACATTTATCGCCAACTGTGGGGTGTAATTGTTCTGTTAAAATAGAACAGTGCTGTAAATAGCCATAAATTAAGTTTATATACAGAAGATGAATTCTGATACACCATAGACCTGGAGAATTTTGATCACTATCTTTCAGTCAAGGTCACAATGTTAATGTGTTAAACACAGAATTATAAACTACCTTACTTTTTTGAAGTTTTTTTGTATTCCTTCCTTCCTTCCTTTTTTGTATTCCTCCCTTCTTTTTTCTTTCAAATAATTTTACATGTAAATGTTTTTTTTTAAAGTACTTGCACCTTCAAACAGAGCCAAACACACTTGCTCCAAAGGTAGGCAAGTTTTCTGTTCCCTCTGGAGTTGGGTTACCCAACCAAGTCTCTGAAACTACAGCCACGGTTTCTACTGCTGAGTCACCCACACTCTGTCTTTCTTCCCTCACCTCTAGAGTACTCTGAAGGGGAATCACTCTTTTACATCGTGAGTCCAAGAGATGTTGTAGTGGCCAAGGAACGAGACCAAGATGACCACATTGACTGGCTCCTTGAAAAGAAGAAATATGAGGTAGTTTTGATTTTCCTTTCTTTAAAGTATTGACACATCTGTAACAGGGAGAGGACAAAAGGTTTTTGTAATAAATCTTTTGTGTAAGTGAATTAGAATGCCCCAAGCTAAAAATATGTAAGAGACTAATAACTTTCCAATACTCTTTTCAGAAATTAGGGGGGAAAGGATTACAAGGAGGTTAACTGGCTTCACTGTTCAGTGGAGGAGGAGAAGGTGGTAGTAGAGGGAACAGGTGGGTTCGATCCAGCCTATGCAAGTGTTTGTTTTGTGGCTTTTCGAGGAAAATAAAATGGATCTAGTATTTCAGAATTGTCTTCTGTATTTTAGTGGTACTGTTTATTTGTGCTTATTTCATATGTAAAGTCAAGCTGTTAATTTACTGTTCACTGAGGATGGTTTGAACACTTTGCAGACAGAATGATGTGGTCCACTTCACTGAGTCTTGAATCAGACTGATATGAGCAGAAAACTGTCCCATGATGAGTTTCTCTTTTTCAAAAGCAGAAACCTTTCTGACTTTAAAAGCTAAAAGGCAAATATTATGTTGGTTTGGTTAGAGAAATTCTCTGGTTGGGCTTCTATGCTAATTAGCTAAAAACAAACAAAAACTTTGTTTTTGAAATCAAAATCCACTGTATGTTGCTTTTAAGTTTGTGACCACCTGAAAGGATTTGGGGGGAAAATGTTTTTCATGGATAAACTAGAGTCCAGGAATTGACACAAAAAGTTTCTATTTCTGTTATTACTGTATTGCTTCAGATCCAGTAGTTCCCTAAATAATTTTATGTGATTTTTAAAGATTTTCTTTCCTGGGTGGCTCAGTCAGTTAAGCATCTGCCTTCAGCTCAGGTCATGATCCCAGGGTCTTAGGATTGAGTCCTCTGTTGGACTTCCTGCTCAGCGGGAGGTCTGCTTGTCATCCTGCCCTCTGCTTGTCATCTCTTTATCTCTCTCAAATAAAAAATGAAATCTTTTAAAAAGATTTTAGGAAGGAAGAGAGAAAGAGAAGGACAAGCCAACTCTGCACTGAGCCCTAATGCCTGGCTTGACCCAGAGATCATGATCTGAGCTAAAACCAAGAGTCAGATGCTTAACTGACTGAGCCACCCAAGCACCCCAATAATTTTATGTTTTGACGTTTGTGTTATAGTAATAATAATGAACTTTCCAAAATAAAAATAAAATCAAGGATTTTCAAAATCTTAATTGCAGATACACCTAAATGTATCCATATGGTTTATTTTTTTGCATTTCATAAAGGAAAAGTGCCACTTTGTTGATGTATGTCATGCAGATTTAGAATGACAGATGAATTTTTTTTGTTGTTTGAATTGAGGAGATTGTGTCGTATTTTGATTTGTGCCTGAAATGTGATTCCAATATCCTAATGTGGAAATGCATTCAAATGGAAATAAGAGAAGTCTTCATTTTGGTTGACTGCTTTTGTTCGAGTATGAATGCGGTGGGGTTCATTCAACCATAACATTAAAAATGCCCGTGCTTGAAGCAAAAGCCACAGGGAAATGGGGCTTTATTTATGTAGTCCAGAACTTTAAAACATAATAAATATAGTGTTTATAACCTCAATATCTTTCTTTCCCACTCTCTCTCATTTTCCCTCCCTTCTTTTCTGACTCCTTTTATCATGCTTCTATAAATATAGGAAGCTTTGATGGCAGCTGAAATCAGCCAGAAGAACATTAAAAGACATAAGATTCTAGTAAGTATGTAATTTTATTATTTGAAGCATAACTTTACCTTTCAATAAGTTATAATGAGACTGAAAGTAATTTGAAAAGAACAGATTTTTCCTATGTTTTTGAGACTTTATTTCAGACTAATTCTCCAACCTGCAAGGTCAAAATATTTCAGTTTATTGAATCTGTTTCTGCTTGTAAACAAGAGACTTGAACACCAGCTAGGAGGCAGTTTTAGGTAATTTGGGACTTGAATTTGTGAAATGTACTTTAAATACAAAGCTTTCCAGTTATGTGTGGGGAAGTTTCTTTAAATCATAGGTAAAACCACATTATCACAAAATTTATCAAGAGTAGTTTCATAAAATCAGATTGCTTCATTGTCTCCGTAGTAAGAGTCATTTGTGTTATAGAGACTAATCTAGGACCTTAGATATGTTTTCATTACATTTTGGACTCCGGAAAAGTTTAGTGACCAAAAGCACATTTCTTTACTAACTGTGACAGTGGATGGGCATACAGAAAACCGGAGAGAGTGTGAAGGGTCCTTAGAGATCGGTGAGTCCAAGACCTTTATTTCTAGATGAAAACTGCATTTATGGCTATTTGGGTTTGTGGCACAAATTCCTCACCTTAAACTTCCCTAAAACTCCACATAAAATGTCTAGAGAGTAAACAAGCAAAATAACTCAGGAACCCAAAAGAAGAGAGAGAACCAGATCATATCCCTGCCCCCGCCCCCATTCAAAAGTGTGGAGATTAAACAAAGATTATCTAGAAATGGAGCAGAAGGTATTCTGCCCAATAGAATAGTATATGGGACAGTGCAGAGAAGTGACACCTCTTGGTGTCGTTATGTGGGGGGCAGTTATGTGGGGGGCAGTTGCAGAGTGTATATATGGGTAGCAAGAGCCAGATTCTGAAGGGCCATGTGTAAGTGGGAGCTTGGCTCCATCTTGAGATCCCGTACAAGACAGTTTATACTCATTAGATCTGCTTGTTAGAAAGATTCTCCAATGGGGGCGCCTGGGTGGCTCAGTGGGTTAAGCCGCTGCCTTCGGCTCAGGTCATGATCTCAGGGTCCTGGGATCGAGTCCCGCATCGGGCTCTCTGCTCAGCAGGGAGCCTGCTTCCTTCTCTCTCTCTCTGCCTGCCTCTCAGTGTACTTGTAATTTCTCTCTGTCAAATAAATAAATAAAATCTTTAAAAAAAAAAAAAAAAGAAAGAAAGATTCTCCAAGGGAGAAAGAGGCTAGAGGCAGCTAAAATAGGAATCAACAGAACAGCTTCCTTCTTGGTAGAGAAGTGGTAGGATGAGACCTACAGAGTCAGTAGGAATGGGGAGGTGAAGACAGGCAGCTGGACTCTGTGGGATATGGTGACTGGCTCCTCATGCACAGGAGAGAAATCTAGGCTGACGCCCAGTCTTCGGTGGTTGACGCCCAGTTTTTGGGAATGGTGGTTGGTGTTGCCATTCCCTAAAAGAGGGAGACTATGTGAGGGGGAACAGGCTGAGAGGAGGGAGTGTGGGAGGATTAATACTGGTTTTGACACATTGGATTTGGGCCATCTCTGGGACATCCTAGTGGAGCTCAGGGAAGAGATCTGGACCCAGAGATTTGTCAGCAAACAGGCGTCAGTGGAAGGCATGAGTTTGAAGCAGTCCACACGGGGTGAGTATCTAGCCTCAGAAAACAGAACTTGAATGGAACCATTGGGACTGCCAATATTCAAAGGAGAAGTGCCCAAAATAGTTTGGAATGGCCAGAGACAGGTTTTCGTGGGAGCTGGGAGAGCAGGTCAAAGGTAAAACAAGCTCAGCCAGTCGGTGGTACTCTGGGTGTGGCAATATGAAAGTGACGAGTGAATTTTCTCTGTATTACTCCTTCTCAATGTGCTGGAAGGAGGGAAAAGTGAGGAGGAGATGATGAGGTAGAGTTGCATGTTGGCTCTGAAGTGGAAGGGAGTGCAGACTGTGGCTGGGGCCGGGCCATCACAAAAAGGTCATTGGTGATGGCGGATATTTTGTGTGAGAGAGACACTGAACATGCTTACGCTAAGGAGAAGAGAGAAAATAGGATTGAGGTTAAAGGAGGACAGAGAAAGAGGATGAGTGGCACAGTAGGGTAAGGGCCTGGCATGAGGAGAAATGGGCTCTGCAAAGGACACATTCTCTTCTCTGACCCTGGACAGAAAGACTCCATAGTGCTGTGATTATGGTCTTTTTGCAGAAAAATAAACTTAGGCACCCCTTTTTTTTTTACTCTTTAGTTTCTACAGATTTGAAATAGGATTTCCCATATAGTCACTATTGGGGTAAAATTTAATAAAGTAGGAACTATTAGTATTTTCCCACAGCCTTGACACGGACCCGTCCTATATATTAGTTATGCGTGGCCTTTTTTTTTTTCCTCCTAGCACAGCATAATTTCATACCATACAGGCAGAGACAGAAATGGGCCGCTGCCATTTCTGCCATCCGGGAAGAAATTCCACAACACCTTTTTTTGTACATAAACTAGAACTTAAAATCCAAGTTTTATTATATAACAAGTTTAAGCTTCTTATGAAAATGCTTTTAGTCAGTAATAATATTTCACAAGAGTCCTGGGGGGAGATCAAGCAAGAGCTCTCACATCTTTGGTGACTCAGGCCACCTCAGATCCTTTCAGAATGAAGATGGTGTAAGAAAATGAATTTTACTCAGAAGCCAGCCCAAGCTGCAATCCTGTTTTCCTCATCTGTAAACTCATGGGTGTGAATCACATGTTTTTGGACATCATTTTCACATTAATGTTAACCTTAAGATTCAGTATTTCCCTTTAATATGATTGTTCTGTTGTCATGTATTTCTTACAGCATTTCTTCAGACGTGATACAGAGGAAACCAGTAGCTCACGTCTTACAGATGAAAGCATGAAAAACCACTTTATATCCAGTGACAGCATGAAATTGTTGAATCATGTTTCTAATATACAGATTTCTTCTGTAGAAAATCTCCTAATCAGGGGCAAGTTAGGAGCCTTTACCATAGGAATGTTATTTTTGTGTGAATTCTAAAATTTATGAAAATATAACTACAAGTGCATTTAAATCTGCTTAGGAAGGAAATGAGCATAATTACATATAGCACCCTACAGTGTATAAAACAGGTTCTAGCCCATAGTGCCAGTAAGACCCTGATGTCATGGGCTGCTCAGGAAATGAGGCTCAATTTTGCGGTTGTTCTGGTTAATTATGAAATTCCTTCATTTAATTTTCCCTAGGATATTGGCTTGGCATACATAAACCACCTGGTGGAGAAAGGAGAGTATGACATAGCAGCACGGTAATAACTGATATTTTCACAGTTATTTGTTACTATAAATAGAATTGAGAAATAAATTTTAACACGAAAATAAGCCATTCTCTGAGGTAACCTTTTTTTTGGGGGGGGGAGTCGTTCTTGCAGAGGTAATTTTTGAGTATTGGTGGCTATAACCACAGAATGGATTTGTGAGTTAACCACCTACTGTCTCATTTTCACCAAACAAGAGAATTTATATTTTTTTAGAAGATTTTATTTATTTATTTGACAGAGAGAAAGATCACAAGTAGGCAGAGAGGCAGGCAGAGAGAGAAGAGGAAGCAGGCTCCCCGCCGAGCAGAGAGCCTGATTCGAGGCTCAATCCCAGGACCCTGAGATCATGACCTGAGCCGAAGGCAGAGGCTTTAACCCACTGAACCACCCAGGTGCCCCAAACAAGAGAATTTAATAGATGTCAAAAGTCACAAAGAGTCGGAGAGGTTACCCTTTTTGTAAGCTAACAAGTTAGCACATGGGTCCTGGCATAAGACATGAGACTCCCAGGTTAGAGATACAGGCCTAACTCAGCAGTGGTAGTAGCCGGCATATTGGCATTTGTGCCAGATCCCACAGCTCCAGTTCCCACAGCACGACATACAGGGCCAGCCAGGTGATATTGCACCGACCATCGCTCGTATGACAGGAAAGGAACTCTGAGCTTAGGATCTCTGACTCCTTTAAATGGACAGTCATCGTGCCTGCCTTCAGAGGAACCTGATATATTTATTACACCGAACACTAAACAGTCCTGCCCTTTGCTCTGGAGGGAAACATCATCTGTGCGTCTCATTTCCATTGCTGTTCTACAAGCATCCTCTAGAAGGCAATCAGTGCCACTGCTTGTAATTCAAGGAGAGTTGTCTCCCAGCAAGAGGGTAGCAATTCAGTGGAAGTGACCAGATTTCAGGCTTCAGGTCGCAGGGGTCTGTGGTAGACAAGAGTGTAAATGTTACATAGTGGCCATGTGGGTTGTGTGAGTGGCTCCCCCTGGAGCTTCATGGTGCTCCCTTCTAGTACCTCAAGACAGCCTGGGAACGTAGCCTTCAGGCCGACCTCTTGTTTCCTGAGATTTAGGGAGACCTGTTTCTTCGATGTGTAAATTAAGTTTTTATTCATATATAAGTATTTCTCCAGATTATATACTATGATAGGATTGTAAATTTCTGAAGTCTGATTTTGTAGTCCATTATTTAAAGTTCTTTAAGTGATTTAAATTGGTATTTTGGATATGATGACATTTCTTCAAGGTGAGAAAGGTCCCAAAACCAGCAGGGCTCATCCGGATAAGGAAACTCAGAACAGGATAATCATTGGGAAAGCCCCTAACCATCATCTTCAGAAAGGGGTTCGTCTTTATTTATATGTGTTTTGTAATAATTTTTATGATTTCTGTCCACCTTGTATATGCAATCAATTGGTTATCTAGTAATACCTTTATGTGCATTGGCACCTGAGATAGAAATTTGTCAGAACTCTGGTTCGAGAGATTTATCGAAACCAGCAGAGGAAATGTCTACTTACTTTTTTTTTCTTTCTCCCTGGGATGTTTTTACTGCCAGCAAATGCCAGAAAATTCTTGGGAAAAATGCAGCACTCTGGGAATATGAAGTTTATAAATTTAAAGAAATTGGACAGCTTAAGGTAAGCACAGCCTTATTTTTAACTCTGAATTTATGTATGTAGTATATTGAGATTGAGATGGAAATAAAATTAAGACACTAGTAATCAGTTCTTTCCTGGGAAGCAAGTGTTAACTAGGAAGGAAAACCAGAATATAGATCTGTTTTATAGTTTATGTGTGTAAAATGTATACATATGTGTTATATCCTCATATCCCACCAATTCTGTGTTTATATAACGTTTTTATGGATTTTTTTTTAAAGGAATTATTTAATGAGGGAGAGAAAGAGCAGGAGAACAGGCAGAGGGAAAGAATCTCAAGCAGACTCAGGCTCAGAGCCCGATGTAGGGCTTGATTCCACAACCCCAAGATCATGGCCTGAGCTGAAACCAAGAGTCAGATGCTTAACTGACTGAGCCACCCGGTGCCCCTGAAGTTTTTTGTTCTTTTTAATGAATATGGAAAACAGGTAGAGTCTCATTCTGTAGGTTATAAAATGAGACTTTTTTAGAATGCGCTGAAGAATTAATGCATTTTTCAAATAATATTTTATTTGCTGAAAGGCAGATGGAAAAGTTTGGCCATGTGGCAATAACAAATAATTTGATACTTCATGTTTTTACCTTTTTTTTTTCTTTTTCAAGTTCCCTATTAATTTAGAGTTGGTTAACATACCGTGTAATAATAGTTCAGGTGTCAGATTTAGTGCTCCGTCACTTGCATACAACACCCAGTGCTCATCACAGGTGCCTCCTTAATACCTGTCACCTATTTAATCCCTCCCCTACCCATCTCCCCTCTGGAGGGGAGATTGTTTTGTATAGTTAAGAGTCTGTTTTCCGATTTGCTTTTTTCTTTCCCCCCTCATATTCATCTGTTTTGTTCCTTAAATTGAGTGAAATCATAGGCGTTTGACTTTCTCTGACTTACCTTGCTTAGCATAATACTTTCTAGCTCTGTCCACATCATTGCAAATGGCACAATTTCATTCTTTTTTATGGATGGGAAATACTCTTTTGTATATATGTATATACTATCTTCTTGATCCATTCATTAGGGCTCTTTCCATAATTTGGCTATTGTTGATAAGGCTGTTATAAAAATCACAGTGCATATATCCTTCTGAATCGTTTTTTTTTTATTTATTTTTTATTTATTTTCAGCATAACAGTATTCATTATTTTTGCACCATACCTGTGCTCCCTGCAATCCATGCCCTCTCTAATACCCACCACCTGGTTCCCCTAACCTCCCACCTCCCCGCCGAATCCGTATTTTTGTATTCTTTGGGTAAATACCTAGTCATGCAATTGCTGGATCATAGGGTAGTTCTATTTTTAACTTCTTGAGTCCCCTCCGTACTGTTTTCCACAGTGGCTATACCAGTATGTGTTTCCCACCAGCAGTGTAAGAAGGTTCCTCTTTCTCCACATTCTCACAAACACCTGTTGTTTCCTGTGGTGTTAATTTTAGCCATTCTTACTGGTGTGAGGTGGTATCTCATTGTGGTTCTGATTTATGTTTCCCTGAAGATGATTGATGTTGAGCATCTTTTCATGTCTGTTGGCCATTTGTACGTCTTCTATAGAAAAATGTCTCTTCTTGTCTTCTGCCCATTTTTTAACTGGTTTATTTGTGTTTTGAGTGTTCAGTTTTATAAATTCTTTTTTTTATATAAATTCTTTGTATATTTTAGATACTGCCTTTTCCAAGACATGTCATTTGCAAATATCTTCTCCCATTCCAAAGTTTGCCTCTTAGTTTCGTTGATTATGTCCTTCGAAGGAAGCAATTTACCTTTCAACTTAATGCATGACCTTCAAAGTAAACAATAAAGTATTCCTATGTTTGTTTAAAACATTTAAATTTTTTTCTTTTTTTTTAAATTTTATTATGTTACATTAGTCACCGTATGGTAGGTACATCATTCGTTTTTTATAATGTTCCATGATTCATTATTGCATATAACAGCCAATGCTCCATGCAATATTTATGAGCCTTTGCAGTATTCTCTTGAAATTATGAATATGTTTTTAAAAATTCCCAGTTATAGGGCACCTAGATGGCTCAGTCGGTTAAGTTTCTGCCTTCAGCTCAGGTCATGATCTCAAGGTCCTGGGATGGAGCCCCACATCAGGCTCCCTGGGGAATCTGCTTCTCACTCTCCCTCCTCCCCACTTGTGAATGCTCTCTCTCACTCACTTTCTCAAATAAATAAGTAAATAACATCTTTTTTAAAAAAAAATTTCCCAGTTAGGTTGCCTGCGCTATGAATAGTGCACTTGCCCCAGGGAATCTTCTCATCTTATTTGTTTGGCTGCTCCTGGAGGATCTTACCCAGTCCTATGACCATGATGGCTTTATGACCCAGACCTTTTTATTAAATTCAGTATCTGTGCTGGAAATGTGTGATGGCTCTTTTTCCTTGTAGGAACTACTGATAGTGATCACTCAAATCATTGTCAATCCATTTCTTTCCCAATTCCAGTCTGTATCTGTGACCTCATGGTGTTCCTATTCCTCCATGCTTAAGAGCTCACAGCCACTGCCCGCATGAGAACTCTGATTCACGTCCTCATGATGTTTCGTCTTTGGTTCTCATCAGTCCTTCCTTGTCCATGCCAGGCCTCTCCTCCCCTGGGGGGCCATGGCCTCAACTCTTGTCTATGCTGTTGCAGGGGCCTTCTGACAGATCGGTGAACAACCCTACCCTAGAGTTAGCTGCTTAAAAAATCAATCTGCTATTCTCACTTCCCTTCTTCTCAAAGTATAAAATCCAAATAGTTTTCATTGCCCCGCCTCACTTTTCTCCCTTCTGGGGACCGCTCTCCCACATCTTGGGGCCACTCTGATCTCCCTGAATACACAGTGCACATCCATGGCTCTGTGCCCTTCCTCACATTATTCCTTCTGCCAGGGTGCCCTGCTCTGTCTGTCTTTGCCTGATAGATTCCTGGCATTTGTCATTTCTGCCTCAGGATACAAAATGGGCCCCTGCTCATCGCAGCCCCTGGTTAACACCTTGCTTATGTAACACTTAGTAGCCAGTGTTCTGGTTGGCTGTTTAGATGTCTGCATAGTGTTCCCCTGAGGCTCTGAGCCCCCTAGTTTTGTGTCCCCAGAACAAAGTGTAGCAATTGGTACATATAATCTGCCAAGTCATTCTACAGTGTTCGTGAATTCAACACTTAACATGCACTGAAACAGCTAATGAATGCAAGGTGTGTATTTTCCCTTAATTTCAAACTATGATTATGAGTTTTTAAAGAATGATATATTCCATTTTAAGGGAAAAATATATGAATAGATGAACTGTAACTTCTTGACTCCTTAAGGTAGCTTTTATCTCTGTGACATTCTCCCTCCTATATAGATTTTCTTTAATTCCTTTGGAAGAACAGAGAGAGAAAGTTTAACTTAACTGAGGCAGTTGTTTTATTCCTCGTTCATACATATGTACACCTCATATATACTTTTGAAAATATAGTGTAATGTGTCATAAGAAGGTAGAGTTGATTTGAATTCTTCTTTTTATAATAATTTTCCTAAACACTCTGGTGCCTTACATTTTAAAAGTAGAAATATGCAGATGGTCTCCTACTTATAGTAGTTCAGCTTATGACTTTTCAACTTTAGAGGGGTGCAAAGGCGTTACACATTCAGTAGAAACCACACATTGAACTTGGATCTTTCCTGGGGGGAATGACACCCGGGATGATCCTCTTTCGGGATGCCGGGCTGGGTTTCGAGCCGCACACTCATACCAATTTCTACCCCCACGGCCATTCTCTTTTTCATTTTCAGTACAATATTCAATAACCTAAATGAGATACTCAACACTTGATTCTAAAATAGGCCAGGTATTAGAGGACTTTGCCCAACTGTAGGCTCACATACGTGGTGTGAGTGTATATAAGTTAGGCTCAGCTAAGCTGTGGAATTCAGTAGGGGGGCTGTTTCAGTGCATTTCTGACTTAAAATATTTTCAATTTCTATGGGTCTGTCAGAATGTAACCCAATAGTAGGTTGAGGAAGTTCTGTACTTCATATTTTCTGCATAATTGGAGTCTGGTTTTGTTTTGCTCCTTCTGAAATGACCTCTTTTTCCTTCTTCCTTAGGCTATTAGTCCGTACTTGCCAAGAGGAGATCCAGTTCTGAAACCACTCATCTATGAAATGATCTTACATGAATTTTTGGAAAGTGATTATGAGGTATGGCCTTCCAACATAGTCATATTTACTTGCTCTAGATGGGAAAATGGTAAGAAATCAAGAAAAATAATGCAGTGGATCAGGCGGTTGAGAGGGAGCAGATTTGCAGGTTGTGGGAGATGGAGGAAACCTAGGTGAAGCGCTCATGATAGCTCATGTCTCTGTGGACAGTGAAAACCTCTCATCCATGCACATTTTGGAGAATTCTTAATTCGTTTATAGTTTCCTAAAGCCACTTCGTTTGGCTCCTTGAGAAAGCTGAAGAAAAAGGACAAGTGCTGTGTGGTGATTTTGTATATAGAAGAGCAGCTGCTGTTGCTGCTTAAAGCCTGAGACTCAGATCTCAGTTTGCCTGAGGAGGACTGGGGCAGCAGGAATGGGGAGGGGGCTTGGATGGGATCTGTTTGCTTACTGATGAGGGAGAAAGGCAGTAGTTAACATTGTTCGTCTTCTGTGTGCTCCCTACTCTCGTGCGAATGTTACGATTTTGTACTCCTGACAACATTATAAGTGGTAATATCCAATTTTATAGATAAGGAAACTAAAGATAAATTAAATAATTTGTTCATAAGCATACATTTAAAAAATAGGCCTGCCTGGTTTGAATTTAAATTTGGTGTTCGTATGCACCCAAAATGGATTATAATTTTTAAAGTTGGTTGATTTAAGATGAATTTATTCAGAAAATACCGGTGTGGTATCTACTATCTTGTAGCACGTGGTAGGCATCAGGTGTGCAGGTGTGAACAAAATGACGCGTGTTCTGCAGTAGCTCATGGCCTGAGTCACATGCAAGTGTGTAAACCGCTGCTTCTCAACAGGGGCTGAATATGCCCTCCGGGGACATTGGGTAGTGTCTGGAGATATTTTTGGGTTGTCGTGACTAGGTAATTTGTGCTACTGACCCCAATCTAATGGATGGAGGTGAATTTTAGATCAAAAGATCTACAATGGTCCTTTATGATAATGATCCATACCTGGATACCTCGGATGATTGGTCAGTCATCGTCAGCCAGTTGTTCCTGGATGTGGATGATTCAGGCAGCCTAAAGCACAAGTGGTCTGTAGAGTTCCTGTGTTCTTATCATAGGAAGGGATCAAGTGCTTCAGGATGAATTAAACTTGAACAAATTACTTCCTTAATAATTGTGCATACTAATGAAAACAACATTTTCTCATTTTCTCTTATTACTGTGTATTGTAATCCAATCTGCTCTAACAGCAGGGATTTCTTTCTTTCTAGAATAAATGTACGTCTTCTAGAAGAGCTATGGTAATAGTTTCTGTTGTTTGTGTTGGGTGCCAGCTGATGGAGGCTAGCAGCATGCTTCCTATTCCTTTCCTAGTCAGTTCAGTTGAACATAGCTTTATTTAGAATGTACCATGGCCTAGAACTGGGTGAGTATTCAGTTAGACCCAAGAGAAAGTTAAAAAACACAGTCTTGTCTTCAGTAGATTTATAGGCTGAGAGGAGAGATGATATTGATAAGCTTTAAGCAACTAGAACATAAGTGACAAGGGCAAAGTGATTGTTCTGTAAAAGCTCTGATGAGAGGCCGTTATAGGCCATAGTTATTGGAAAAGGTTTCTTCAGTGAATAAAGACTTGTAATGGACTTGTCCTATGTCTTTCCATTCTGTTCTGAGTACATAGAGTGGCTCTTATAACTATTCTGTCTTTGTACATCTTCCCAAAAGAAAGAGAATTATGAGTGTTTTGTGAAAATGATGGGGAAAAGTATGAATTTTATTGCAAAATACTGAAGCTTGGTTTACTTGTCCTCTTTTTAAAGTAATGCAATTTAACCATGAGAAAGCAATTCTGTTTCTTTATGATTCTATTATAATTCTTTCACATGATTCAACTCTTTTTTTCTAGAAATTATCTTAGATTCTGTATCATTAAAGTTATCCTGTTGATTCATGTCTGGAAGATTGTTGACAGAGACAGAAAGGACTATGCATGACTTAAGCTCAGTGCTTATAAATACTTTTTCCTGAATGTTTCAGTGTGTTTGCCTGGTCAGTACTGTTAAGAAAGGTATAAGTAACTTGTTGCCATAAGCTCTTACAAATAGTTTCGCTTCCATCTTTCTTAGTTTCATGTTTAATTTTGTTTTTGTTTTTGTTTTTTTTTTTAATTTTGATTTTATTTATTTATCTAACAGAGAGAGAGAGAGATCACAAGTAGACAGAGAGGCAGGCAGAGAGAGAGAGGGAAGCAGGCTCCCTGCTGAGCAGAGAGCCTGATGCGGGGCTCGATCCCAGGACCGTGGAATCATGACCTGAGCCGAAGGCAGAGGCTTAACCCACTGAGCCACCCAGGCGCCCCTCATGTTTAATTTTGAATTAAATTGTCACATAATTGACTGGGGAGCACTGTTCTGTAGCGATACTTTTGATCACATATCATCTGTCCTACTAAACAGCACTAGAAAAACAGCTGTACTTCTGTAGAATATTGCCTTCTCAGTTTTCTTTTCTTCCTAAAAAGATATGAAGTGACAGTATTTACTTGGAGGTAATGATGCTTCCTGACTTGCTGGTGTGGGGCTTCTACTAAAATGCATACAGCTTTGTCTTTTTATTTACAACCTAGCAGAATTATTTTATAAGTACCATGCACTAACTGATCATAGCCCCAGAGCTCCACAGAGAGTTAAACTTTGTTTCATATTATTAATGACAGAAACATAAGCATATTAAAAGTGAGCCATTTGCCATGGCATTTCATTCAGTGAGTACCTTTAACCTTGTACTTAACTATGATGGGCGCTGAGATATTCTCTGACTTCACCTGCTCAATCATAACAGCTCCCTGATAAACTGCATCCTCTGAAGAATAATCAGGGCCACGGGGCTGATGGCATCAGTATTCCTCAGTACATTAATTCAAGGGCATATGGAGCCAGTTTAGTGGAGAAAAACCTGATGTGGAATGTGGTGTTTATGTCAGTTGACGTTGGAGGCATCATATTTTTGTTACACGGCATGACTGGTTGTTTTGTCTTTTTTTTTTGAAGACTTTTTTCATTTATTTGACAGAGACACAGTGAGAGAGGGAACACAAGCAGAGGAAGTGGGGAGAGGGAGAGAAGCAGGCTCCCCACCAAGCATGAAGCCCAATGCAGGGCTCGATCCCAGGACCCTGGGATCATGACCTGAGCCAAAGGCAGACGCTTAATGACCTAGACACCCAGGTGCCCCATTTTGTCTTATTTTGTATTAGGAGTTGGCCATACTGCCAGGCTGTCGCATGAATTAGGGAAAACAGAAATCAGAGCCAAGCCTCCTTCTTCCATATAGTATGATTCCTGGTCTCAGAGCCACTGAGAGCTGCCAGTGTTTGGATGGGAATCTTTTCAGACATTTTTATCTTACACATTCCTGAGTCTTAAAATAGAAACCCGATCCAAAGTGTCGTTTTGGCTCAAAGAACATTTTAATGTTCTGATTCAGTGGTTTTATAAAATACATCATCTTTACCTGGTGACGCCCCTCCCCACATTTCTCACATGAAACTGCAACCATGCACTTATGTGGGAAGGTTGCAGTTTGAATGGAAAATGTGTTGCCTGTTGTTCTGGTCTCTTGCCATCCTTCCCAGGGCTACTTGGGTAGGACTTTAATAGAGACTGTATCCTGATTCTTTGTGATTTTTCTTTTTACCAAACCTTGATACTTTACAGAAGCACATTCCACCATACCAGTTTCATTTCTAAGTGTCACTTAAGTAAATTCATAGTAGTTTATTAAAGCATTAGTTGAGATGCTTAATATGAATAATACAATTTTTTTCGATAACATGAAGATTTTTACTTCTTTTTGCTGTCTTGATTACATCTAAGGTTTTTCCTCTACCAGCTGCCAAGGATCAGTAAGTAAACTGCTCTACCATACTCTGAGTTACAAAACACAAGCTCTAATGTCAGGAATCAGGACCCTGGCCAAAAATCAACAGTAGGAAAGAAACAGGATCCAATTGAAGGATCTAGAGTTTTCTATCAGAATGGCAAAATTTGAGATCCAACTAGGGGATAAGACTGGAGCCAAAGTCTCAAATCCTCCAAACAAAACTAGGTTCAGAGGCAAGAATGGAAAGAGGACCAAAAAGAAGAAAGAAGACCAAGGTGGTAACTTGTTGAAGGTGGGGATTCCAGTGACTCCAATGACTGTGGAAACCAGCCATTGTGTAGAGTTTTGCACATGGGAGGACAGACCCGAAGGGCACAGAAGTTCGGTGGGGATGGTGGGGGAAGCGACCAACTTGGACAGTATCTTCAGGATATTCGGGGTATCATCTGAATGTTATAGTTAGTCTGGACTGAGGTTACAGCAAGTGAAAGCCAAAGTCTGTGTGTGCAGTGTTGTTTTATGGAAGAACTAGGGGGGCCTTACTTACAGGTACATTTCATCAAATAGGTAAGAGCACCACCCACTTCCAGGAATGGTAACTGGATAGTTGAGTGCAGTGCTTCTCGGCCTTCCTCGCCACCCCCAAACCCAGAGTCTGAAAATTGGTGATAGGTTCATGCCAGAGTTTTAATCATAAAATTATTTTGTCTGTTTACATTAATATTTTTATGCATTGTTTAAACTGTTTGGATCATTTAATCTATTTCAGGAATGTTCTCTTGTTCTGTTAAGGGTTTTGCCACTCTGATCCGAGAATGGCCTGGAGATCTATACAACAATTCAGTAATCGTCCAAGCAGTTCGGGATCACCTGAAGAAAGATAGTCAGAATAGGACCTTACTCAAAACCCTGGCAGAATTGTGAGTAGAATTTAGTGCTGCTTTTTTCTAATTCAATCTATGTGAAGAGTTTTTCAGGGGAGTTTTTCATGAGGACACAGAAGAGCGAAGCTTGTATATCATTTTCCTATATTCACCCTTAGTAATGTCCTCTCGTAAACCTCCAGTGAACAACTAGCAGGTGAGGAAAATGTGCAAGACTAAAGTTGTGGTGCAGTATGGTTCCCACAGGAGAGGAACTCTAGTCAGTAGCACTACATAGGGCAGGGAGGGAAGAGTGCTGGGGCTCAGACTACGCAAGGAAATCGGCTTCCCAGGGAGGCTCTGATTCTGTCATTCTTGGATCTGCATGTCACATAGTGTCTCAAACCTGATCATTCTTGAGGTGTATACATTTCTTATGGGATGATTTCAAGGCTCAAAGGAGAGGTCATAATTAAAAACTAATTAAGCACTATGCCTGGCACTAAGTCGGAGCTCAGAAAATGAAGCTTAGTTAATATTTTTCATATTTATTGGGCACTTTTGGTGACCCAGGCTTTCTCCTGTAGGCCTGGGATTCAGAGATAGATAAGATACACTCATGTCCTGGAAGAGCTTTGGTCAAGTAAAAACAGAAGCACACCGCAGGTAAGCTCAGGAAGGTGGTTCCTGCCTCAGACCCTCACTGGCATTCCCATCACCTCACACCACCTGTCCCCCATCTTCTTACAGCTTTTGCCAAGACCAAGAAAGGTGCACCAAAGTGGCCTAGAGTTCAGGGCTGTTTGTCCCCCTCTGAGTTGAAACACTGACCATTTTCTTCTGGAAACCTAGATATTCCTTGGGCTCTGTAGTACTAACTATACTGATAATTATTCATACTACTAATGGGGTCACAAAACAATTTGGTTTTCAGGAGCTGGCTTGGGAATTAATGTGAAAAACAGTGCTTCAGTGGGAAAATATGTCAGTTTTATAAACTCCCCTCACAAATAAGCTTTGGAGATAAAACCCGTTTGGCAGCTGCACACCACTTGTTAAAATTTTAACTGCATTTTTTATTACTGGAATAAGAATTTCCTTTTTTCTGGATCATAGTTTCTTTGTGTGGTATATGGGGTTCTATGAAGAAGTTTTGAGAATGTCTATAAAGGAACATTTTTATTACTTGAACATTGTCAATTTTCAGAAATTCAAGGGAGATGGGAAGCAAGGCTCTGAGAAAGAAGTACGTACTGGTCACATACAGTTCAGTCCCAAGGAATAGTCTTCCAAATAAAGTTGACTTGTCTATTTAAACAAATTTTTCAGTTTTTCATATTGCAAAACGAAGTGTATGTGTATTTGTATGTTTTATTAAAAGTGCTGATGAACTTTAATATAAAAAATTTTGTATTACCAGGTACACCTATGACAAAAACTATGGCAATGCTCTGGAAATATACCTAACATTAAGACACAAAGATGTTTTCCAGTTGATCCACAAGCATAATCTTTTCAGTTCTATCAAGGATAAAATTGTTTTATTAATGGACTTTGATTCTGAGGTAATGTGTTTCTTATTTTAATACCCTTTATTTTTACTGTTCCAAATTTTTAATATTTAGACATCTATTCAGATGCTGGAGAAGTTAGTACACACAGAGCTCGGCTGGGTGCTGATCATGTTGGAACACTGACCCATACTAGATGTTCTGAATCCTTCACTTGATGTGGTTACTTTATAAAAGCAATCATAATTTGATATGGAACTTTGAAAGTGTGTGTGTGTGTGTGTGTGTGTGTGTGTGTGTGTATGTGAGGTAATTTTTTAGTGAAACAATTCACAAAATCCATAGAAAGAAAGAAAATAGCCATACACTTTGGCTCATTCACCTCTCCTAATTGTATGTCTCGGGATTAAAATTTTAGGGAAATTTCTATTTTGATCCATTTATCGTGAGTTTATTCGTTGGCATTCACAAATTTAGCACATGGCATTTCCACTGGTCTCAGCCATGTGGGATGTGTTATTTTATTTACAACAAATTCAAACAGTGGATTGCTTGACTAATGAGGGCAGCCAGACTCCACAGCTCCCAGTAGCTCATAGATGTGCATGTGCGTGTGCGTGCGTGTGTGTGTGCGTGTATCCGTGCACTTTTAACAAGTGACAGTGATGGAAATAAAGTTTTATGAACTTAGTTTATATGAACCTAGTACTTCTCATTCAGAAAATTGAAAGATTAGTTAAAGAGTAGAACTTGAAAGCCTCCAAAAGGATTGCTTGGATTTTCCTATTATATTTTATTACATTTAAGGGTATTCTGCACTATATTTTTTATATATATATATATATATATATATATGCATACTGTATCTATATTATGTGCTTTAGCCATCATACACTTAAACTTAATTTAAATAGGAGCTAAATCTACTTCTTTCTGCTTTTAGCCCTTTTTTCATAGTGACTGATTTAAGTCCTTAGGGACTACTGATCTAAAAAGAATTAGTGCAGTTCTGAAGAAGTTCAGGTGCAGAGGTTCTGCTTCTCTGCAAAAGATGATTAAGAGGATGGAGTGCTTCTACAAAAATTAATTACTTTTCCCTACATCCATTTTCCCCTTATACCTACCCGCTCTCCGTGCCATGTGTCTCAAGAGCCAAGTTTAGCTTATGTAGCTGTAGAAAAAATGAACGAGCTGAAACTGATTGCTGTTCAAGAGTATGAACCAAAGTTAGGGACTCGTAGTTTTCTAATTAGAAGATACCTTAAGGATAATCTCTTCTAACATCCTCCTATTTTAGAGGGAAGAAAAAAATGGAGTGGCTAACTAGGTGGTAGCAGAGTCAGGAACAGTACCCAGGTGTGAGGAGGACGGTCAGCCTGGTGGGCTGTCTGCCCACCACCTGTCACTACAGACACCATCTCCTTTGTGTTTCATGAATGTTCATGATAAATAAATGCCACAAGTCCGTAAGCTCTATATCATCATAAAACGTCAGCTGTCTTGGTTTTTTTCTGGTTCTCACCCTCTCCTCCGACGTCTGGGAAATCTGTAGAGGGCTTCATTGAGGGTGCGGGTGGCAGGAAGCCAAGCTCATTTTTGTGGTCTGGGGACCAACACACTCCCCGTGACCAGTAAGAGTCCCAGGAGCGCTGTGGTGATCTATCCAACAACATGGAGGCTAGAGTATGTGTAGACAAGGTGTCTTGTGTTTAGGGAGTGGTAGCAGGATGCTGTTTTAATGGTAGGCAAAGCATGGAGGTCTCAGACCGAGACCCATGTTAAAATGCATTCTTTTACAGAGCTCTCCCTTAAGGGCTACTGCAAAGCGACGGGCCCCTTGTGTGTGGAAAGAGGCCATCCACCTGTAACTGTGACAGCACGTACAACGTGGCTGTGGGTTCTCTTCTGACACAGCAGGTGTCAGTGACTGTGGCTTTTTTTTCTTTTTATTCAGAAAGCTGTCGACATGCTTTTGGACAACGAAGACAAAATTTCAGTGAGTGTCTTTTGTTTTTTATGTGTTACTAGACGGGTGTCTGGGAACACCCAAGCTATAAAGCGGAGAGCCTTTGGTCCAATAATCTTGCAGCCATGTTCGTGTCCTCATAAATCAGTGGTTAAATATGTCTTTTCTCTCTAGATTAAAAAGGTAGTGGAAGAACTGGAAGACAGACCGGAGTTGCAGCACGTGGTGAGTGTGACCATCTTCATTTGCCCTTTTGACTGTGTGGGGGGCGAGCCACCTTTCAGGACTGGGTGTACTGGTTACTGGGTGAGCTTGCTCAGGTCACTCCTCAGTGTGGAAGTTTGACCACAAACAGTAGTCCGTAATCAGTCAAATGTGGCAGAGCCTCTCACGCTGGCTAAGGACTAATTACAGACCAGGTACTTTAACTTGGACTTACCTTGGAATTGTGGTTTAAGAAAAAAGAGTTGTCACATTCACGTTTGTGGCCCCAAACTGTGTCTAGGAGTAAGCACCTTGCATGTGTAGTCCACACTGAATATAATTGCACCATGAATTACAGAAGGATCCAGGAGCAGAGCCTCATTCTTCTGTCCTCCCCCTCCCACTAGCGAATCCCACTCTCTCATTTGGTCTCGGTGGTAGTACTGTTAAGGCCTACTGCTCCAGACTGCCTTGGAAGGCTGCTTTGATTCCCTGTGTTGCTGGCACTGTGGGAGTAAAGCAAGAGCGCATGGTTTCTGTGTCCTACAAAAAGAGGCTGCAGGGAAAAATAGGTGGGTCCAGTAGGACTGTGGGCCTCAAATTCAATGGGGGCTCTTATATGTTTGCCCACCTCTCTGCACCCCAAGAGGAGAATCAAGGAGTAGAGTTTTCCTTCAGAAGTCAGTTTGACGCCAGAAGCTTCTGAAGACCCCAGGATAGGAATGGAAGCTCCTTTGTTCTGCTTTGATTTGGTCAGCGGTTGTGCAGATTGTGCCTCGAGATTGGGTGTCTCAAGATGGTGAGCTTAGCCAAGCGGGGCACCATTCTGCTGGTCCCCTCCGGACTTGTTGCTGAAGCAGTGACTTCCGGCCCATGGAAGGCGTGAGCGGGATCATAGCAGCAGGCGTCTGTGCGCCGGTGTCACCTGTGCAGTGCTGAAACTAAGAGCCCCCACTCAGACAGGTCATCTTCCCTGTAGGGCAGCAGAATGTCTCTGAAACTTGGCCTTGGCAGTTGGGACAGAGCCTCCCAAGCCTGTGTGCCTGTCTAGGAAACGGCAGTGCGTGTACAGCTCACACGCTGACCCTGGTCTGAGCACCATGGAGGGCTGACCCCTTCGCCCCCTCTTGGCCTTGAGGAGACATGACCAGTTGACCAATCGAGCCTTTTCTCTGTGTGCATGTGGCCTAGTTAGACTTGTTTAGTGACCGTTCACGACAGTGGCTAGCAGACTGCAGCTAACCTACATACAGTCCCAGCATCAGGGACAGACTGCTGCTCGGTCCCTCACTCAAGGTGTGAATGTACTTTGATTGCTGCAGTCCAGGCTTTCCGCCTCTCGTGGGTGATGGGTGTTTATTTATAGTTAGCAGTAACTACCCTTTGGACATCGATTTCTAACTTGCGTCATATATTGATAGACTTAATCTTGCCTCTGAGTAGGAAGCAAATTACTCACTTTTTTTGAGGTCCATTAACTTTTTCAGACAGCTAGGGAAAGGAATCAGTTTTGAAAATGGGTTCAGAAGATCTGTATTTATCTTGATTTTTACCTTTGATGTCACCAGGAGAGGCAGCATTTCATAGCACAGATCTCAACAAGACTTAACAAAGAGCAGGGGCGCCTGGGGTGCTCAGTTGGTTGGGTCGTGATCCTGGAGTCCCAGGATCAAGTCCCATGTCAGGCTCCCAGCTCAGTAGGGAGGCTGCTTCTCCCTCTGACCCTCTCTCCTCTCACGCTCTCTCTCGCTCTCACTCTCTCAAATAAATAAAATTTAAAAAAAAAAAGACTTAACAGAGAGCAGATGTAGAATGTATGAGAAATAATTTAGCACTTGCTGCTTGATTTTTTAAGAACATTCTTTTATCTCATAACTATATCCCTTTTATATTAAAAAAATGAGAATTTTTAGGATTCAGGAAGGCCACTAATCAAGCATTTTATTTCTGAAGCCACACAAACGATGGTGAGGATACTAGCTCTCGTTAACATTTCCCTGGAGCTCAGTGTATGCCGTGTGCATCAGCACAGATCTGAGTGTTTTACAGATGGTAATACATCCAGTCCTCACAGTGACCCAGTGAGATTTTTGGCAGATGAAGAAACTCAGTCACAAAGAGGTTAGTGACTTGTTCTTGTCGTATGGCTGGTCAGTAGCAGAGCCAGGTCACTCAAGGCCATTCAAGAGAGAGTGTGAGATCGCCCTTGTCTCCTGAAGGTCTTCTTTACACTTTTCCTTCACTGAGACATTTTCCTGAAAACCGCTTCCCCCCCAGGCTCTCCATGGAGACTGTTTAGAACTGAGTATAGCAACCTTCAACAAGTCTTGCTTTTCTTATTTTTATAATTATGGTTTACTTCTTTGTTCTTTTTAGTATCTGCATAAGCTTTTCAAGAGAGACCATCATAAGGGACAGCGCTACCATGAAAAACAGATCAGCCTTTATGCTGAATATGATCGTCCAAACTTACTTCCCTTTCTCCGAGATAGTACCCATTGCCCACTGGAAAAGGTAAGTCACAGACTTGCCCCACACACTTCAGGCGAAGAAGTTGTCCTTTTTGGTAAGCTGTGGGTCATTCTCCTCTTCCTGCCACCCAGGGCATGACTGCTGCTCTCCAAGTAAAGCAGGAGGTTTTGCTGGGCCTTCTGATGAGGACTGGAGGTGCTTTCAGCTGAGATTTTGTTGAGGAGCTAGACCATTTCTGTGCCAGGTTTAATTAGAATAAAGGTTTAATTCGGGGTGTGGGACTCAATCAACCATCAAGCAAAAACAGTGTCAGGTGTCTGAGTCAGTTTTCCTGAGCCAGAGTGGGGCCAAAGATCAGCCTGGGAGGGACCCCCAGGCTAGCCCATGCCAGAGGCGGTGGTCCCAGACTCAAGGTCAGTAACTTAAGTGCTGTCCCCTGTCTGCTCTCCACATCCACATTGTGTATTTCTGTTATTTCTCTCTCACATTACGTTCCATTTCTCTATTATACTGCATTTCATTATAATTGTAAGAAATTACTAATCTCTTTCACATTATCTTATATATTCTTAAAAGACAGGTGGTTTGTCTCACTCATTTTGGTAAGCCCAGCAGCAGCACTCATTAGACACCTGCTAAATGTTTGTTGCATCGTGAGTGAGGGAGTGAATGAATAAATGAATACCTAGACCAGATTGTAGTCAGGGCTGCATATGAACTAGTAAGTTTTATGAGCCTGCTGTTTGAACGTATATACTAGAAACTGGGCAATCTATGGCCCCCAGTGTTGTTTCCTGTGGTTCTTATGGTTTGGAATGCCATCTGACAGCTACAGGTATCTTACTAAATTCAGATAGCCAGAGAGCAAGCACTTTGTAGTCAGCTCTGTGTATCCACAGAACAAACAAAAAAAAAGGGTCCGACCCCTTAGAGATATGTATTACAAAGTTGACTGCACCTGGGTGGCCAGCCTGCTGGGCCTTTGACTCTTGGTCTTGGCTCTGACATGATCTCCAGGTCCAGGTGGGCTTCTGTGACTCAGGGTCGAGTGTACTTCGGATTCTTTCTCCCCCTCCTTCCCACTTGGCCTCTCCCCACTCACACACGCTCTTCAAAATAAATAAACAAAATCTTAAAAAAAAAACAAAAAGCAGTTGATGGAGAACACGCTGTTTCTGCACACTGACAGCTTTCATAGTTGCTTCTTCAGCCACGTTGATACAGGTATCAGATGCGTAACGAACCAATTTCAGATCAGTGGATTTTTGAAATCTGAAGTTAATAAAAAAATATCTTGCCTGCATATTAATTTATGAAAAACTAACATTTTAAATTTGGGTCTTAAGACATTTTCTCAAGGCTAAATTTGGAAATTCATCATCTTCCTCTAAAAATAAAAGCAAAGGTTTCCATCTTCTCATTACAGAATCTATAACCTGGGGTGAAAAGTGACAATCTTATTCTTTGAACAGTACCCCTTCATTTGTATCTCACTCTTCATTGAAACATCATTCATTTCCAGGAGCACAGGGTGTCTTTTGATGACCCCTCAGAGCTGCACAGCTATGACCAGCAGCCACCCTGGGCTCCTTCCCTTTCATGAAACTCGGGTGCAGAGGCACCACCCAGATTCTAGTATGTTTGTGCTTCTTCCACACTTTCAACCCATCTTGTTTATAGTTTTCCAGTCTAGTATGTTCAGAAGACACACTACACTGTTCTATCTAAAAGAGAAGCATCAGAAAACCGCACAGCTACACATGGCATGTCTAGTACATAGAACTTGCTTAGCATGTCATGTAAAACCTCCAGAATTCTTCTCTGTGATCCACTGAGAAGAACCAGTTGCATGTAAAAGAGTTCAACAGAAGCATAGTGAAACCAAGTATTTTTTTAAGATTTATTGACAGAGAGAGAGAGCACAAGCAGGGGGTGGCAGAGGAAGGAAAAGCAGGGAGCCCAATGAGGGACTCGATCCCAGGACTCTGGGTTCATAACTGGAGCCAAAGGCAGATGTTTAACCGACTGAGCCACCCAGGCATCCCAAAACCCATTATGTTTTAAATAGTTTTTTGTTTTGTTTTTTTAGGTTATCTTTTGTTTTTCACTGAGAGAGAATTTTGAAACTAATGAATTAGAGCTGGTAATGGTAGAAACATGCCATTAAAAATAATCAAGTTAGTAATCTACCTTTTTAGAACTTTGTAGATGAGCTGTCATGTTATAGATCATTGCGATTTCTTCATAAGAGGTTCTCATTACGATCCAGTGTGTATATCCATGTGTATGTTTGCAAAAAAATGTACTTATCCTTGCTCAAGTATGTAAAACCATGCTAAAGAGGGTATTATTTACACCCTGAAAAAGCTAGCAATTCATAAAAAGCAAAGTAGATGTGCCAGGCATGCCAGGCATAACTTCACAGTTCATGAAGTGAAGGTCATGAGTTACAGGTTCACCTGTTTTGTCTAGAGAGAGACTGAGAAAATTTGGTACGAAATATAAAGTTAAGAGCTTAAAATTTAATGCCCACCAAAGAAATCTCTGGTTCAGAAGAGGATATAGATGTTTAGTCCTAAAGATGCTTCAGTGATAATTTGGTGTTTGTTTTCTTTTAAATGGGAAGTGTTTAAGGTTTCACAGCTTTATTCAGAGCATGTTGGCTCCCTCCCCCTCCCCCCTTGTTGATGATTCACATCTGGCAGAATAGCAGCTCTGTCTTTCTCTGGCTGTCTGCCTTGGCAGAGTTTTGGGTAATTGTTGAAAGGAGGGGTGATTTCAAATGACAGCTGGCTGAAATCTTCAGGGTTTCCAGTCAAACTTAGTTTAAATTGATTGAAATCCCACAATCAATATTTGGTCAAAAACTTTGTGGAGACCCTGCCATCATATCAGAAGCCCTTTAAGAAAGTGGTATTCCCAAGATTGGCAGTATTTATCAGACTGGAGTTCAGGACTGAAAATCACCACAATGCATAAATCCCCAAATTAGCCATAAGCTTCTATGAAATTGTTCCTTCTAAAGAGATACAGAGGTAGTACGAATGTATAACTCTGACAGCCATTTAAAAAGACAATAAAAATCATTTATGAAGTTTCCACTGTGCTTTATAACATGGGCTATGCTTTCATGTACCTTATTTTTATTTAATCATAGTAGAATAGGTAGGTGGATAAGGTCATTTTATCCACAACAAGCTAAGTCTTCAGGAGTTGAAAGAAACAGCCCAGAGTGTAGCACTAATAAGGCAGAGGGCCAAGACTTAGAACCTGGATCTCTTAAGTCAGGTCCCCTATTCTTTCCACTATGGTGAGGAATCATTTTTCAGGTTTAAGATGTTAATTAAAGGGCACCTGGGTGACTCAGTGGGTTAAGCATCTGACTCTTGGTTTCAGCTTGGGTCACGACCTAAGAGTCTGGGATCCTGCCCCATGGGTTGCTGCTTGAAATTCTTGCTCTCTGCCCCTTCCTCAACTCGTGTACTCTCACTCTCCTTCTCTCTTCCTTTCTGTCTCTCTAAAATAAATAAGTCTTGGGATGCCTGGGTGGCTCAGCCATTAAGCGGCTGCCCTCTGTTCAGGTCGTGATCCTAAGGTCCTAGGATCAAGCCCCCCCCAGTCGGGCTTCTTGCTCAGTGGGGAGCCTACTGCTCCCTTTCTCTCTGCTTGCTACGCCCCCTCCTTGTGCTCTCTCTCTCTCCCTCTTATTAAAAAAATAATGATAAATAAAAAACAAAACTAAATAAATCTTTTAAAAATATTCCTTAGTATTGCAAGAATCATGAAAGGTATTTGTTTTTAAACTATTAAACTGTCCTTTGTTATGTTATTTCCAGGCTTGATCATCGGGTGCTAGTTTTCATTTACAAATCTCATTTGCTTATGCCTAGAATATCGGCTCTGCAGATCTGGGAATTTGTACCTGAATTTATTATTTCTCTCCTATCTTATGGCATTTATAAGGTGGCAGTAGTTACGAATTTGCAGGAATAGAGCTAGAAGATGCAACGTTTACCGATTTCCATTAACGCCATGTAAGAAGGCTGGATAAGCGACGGCAGGGCCAAGGGTAGAAGAGATCCTTATTGAATCTATAGTTCTTGCTAGTTACCCCCGAATCTCTAACTCTGTTTCTTGCTTTTATACTAAATCAGGAAAAGGAAAATTATACATAACTGTTGCATCGTTTTTTACTCAATTTCTGTCATTATTCTGTCTTTTCAATTTATTTTTACTGTGAGTCTCCCTTTCCATGTGTGTGTCTGTGTCTGTTTCTGTTTCATTCCTCTGGACTTTAAAAATCTTAGTTTTGCTACTCTTTCCTCTAGAGGGAGCACGTGTCTCCAGAACATTCAAGAATCTAGGGAAAGATGGTTTTGTACTTGTGTCAAGAACAGAAAAATTGTATGTATCAGAAATATGTTTTTTACCTTTTACTCAAAACGTCCAGAGATTTCTATACTCTCTGCTTTCTCATATATGAGAAAAGAATAATTTCAGTACTGTTAGAAATTAGACATAAAACATTTAAAATCTGTGAAACTCAAATTTCAGAGACTCAGATTATCTTTGAGCTTGGCGTTGCACATCTGCTTGCATTTCAGAGACTTCTTGACTTCAGACTTTTCTTTAGACGTTTCTTCTCAGAGGACTTGTCATTTTTGATGAAATCCTAACAGCTTCCAGCAGCACCATCCTATAAAATGTTCTGCAGTGAGGAAAATGTACTGCTCTAACAAGATAGCCAGCAGCCACATGTGGCAATTAAGTAGTTGAAGTGTCTAGTGAGGAACTGCATTTTTAATTTAAATTTAAATGACCTCATGTAACAAATGGCTCCTGTCTTAGCACAGGTGAGCCTGCAGACTACAACGTCTGTGTGCTTGGAGGGAAGCATGTTCGCAGATCTCCAAGAGAAGGGGGGATGGTTTTGTTGGAAACTTCTGAATGGTACTTTAAAATGTCAGTAAATTTCCAAGTACAAATATAGATACCTTTTAGTAAAAACTAATTTAGGCAATGTACTCCATCTTTATTCACACTCTCTCTAAACACTCTATGTATCTACTCATATTATATTTTCTTGTTCATCTGTGGGTGACATGGGCCCACTCGGCCACAAACTGTCCATCTGTATCTCTCACAGTTCACATGAATCATGGCCCTCCGTTGGTTTCTTAGTAACTTTTTGTTAGAATGGTCTCAGGTCCTCCGAACTTCATATTTTTTGTTGTTTCCTTTCACTGTCTACTTCTCACATGGGTATCCTGTCTCTGCTCTGGTATCATTCCAGAAGGGTAAGGAGTAGGTAAGAAAATTCCATTGTTTATGATCATGATTGATTGATAGGCATAAGAGTATAGAGATAAGGTAAATCGTGCTTTTAATCAAAACGAATCAAGTGTCAGGATTAGGTTCAGCTCTGGGTGAGAAAAAAGCCAAAATAGCAGTGTCTTCAACAGAGTAGCAGTTGAGTTCTCTGGCCCATGGAAGTGCTGGTGGCAAGCCACGTGGTTGGAGACTCAGGCTCTTTTCTCTCCTTCCCTCACCTTGTATGACCTTCAGCTTGTAGTGTAAGATAAGATTGTTCTTGTTTCCAGGAGCAGATTGGGTGAAAGAACGAAAAATAAGAAAACAAAGGGATGACTGGCCTTGCTTCTTAAAGAATATCGCCAGAAGCTACCATGTTGCCTTTTCCTTCCTGTGACGATATCAGTCACATGGCTCTCCCGCGGCTGGGAAGACTTGGAGATAGTTCTTTAAATTCTGGGCAGTCACATACCCACCTAAAATCTTACTACTCTAGAAATGGGTAAGGGATATTGGGGGATAATTTGGCTGTTTCTGCCACATAACTATTAAAGGAGCCTTGTGAATAATCAGATTAATATTTTCCTCTTCAATGTGACCTTTCTGCCTTCTCACTTCCTCATTTAAATTATTTGTGTTCCTCAAACTCCACCCTAATTTCACTGTAATTCTAAAGGTGTTCTCTCCTTTTTTTTTAATGTTTGCTTCAGAATCCCCCACCCACCCACCCCCAACATTGATTTCTGTGCTCAGCATTTTTTCCTCCCTCTTAGCTATTACTCTCCAACAAGAGATACACACTTAAATATAGATATATATATATATATATATATATATATATTTTTTTTTTACATAAAAATTTTAAGTCAAAAATCAAAATGTTCAAACCAGCTCCTGCTGTTATTTCCCAGGACAGATCATTGAGCCAGCAGAGCTGCTAAGATTATACTCTTCTTTTTATCTCTTTGGCTCTTGTTTTTAAAACAACCATGGGCTGCTTGTTGGTATAACTGCACAACCCAATGATCTTCCTCCTGAAACCTTTTCTGCCCATTCATCTATTTAAAAAAATATATACTGCACACCCAGGAGTAGCCAGGCACCCTGTGGGGCACAGGGCTGGAGTCCTCAACTGTTGGGAAGAAGGGTGTGGTCCGTCACCAGGGTGACTCCCTGCGACCTGGCCTGGTGTGGGGTCCACGGAGTAAGTGCCTGAAGCACTCGTCAGGGTTGGAGGGTAGAGTGAGGGCCATAGTCCAGGTGGAGGGGTGAGCAGACTGTGAGGGAGGTGTGGCTGCCCAGAAAGGCAGAGCAGGTCACAGATGTCACAGGGAAGATTCTGGGCTGTGAGTCAGAGCAGAGCCCCACATCAGGGAGGTCACATAGTTGGGGTGGGAGATGTGGTTTCCCGGGGATCTCATACTCGTCCTGCTGCACCCAGTTCAAATGCCGCCTGTGCTATGAAGCCTTTTAGAGGAGGGCCACACCTCAGCCCATGTCCCGTGTCTGTGCACGCGCCCCTCTATTCACATTTACCCCCGTCATGGGATCGGTAGTTAGTGCAGCTCTCCGAGTTTCCCCGGTGCCTGCGCTTCCTTGGGGGCTTCGTTCTGCTTCCACACCTTCCCTCCACCCCTCTCACCTGTCGTCAGCAGTGGCATCTTTGTGACTCTTCTTTGCATCTCTATCCAGCCTGACCCTCCAGCGCCCAGCAGAGTGTGCAGTGAATGTGTGCCGGTTCGCTTAGAGTTATTCAGTTGTATATAAACACAACGTCTTGTTTCTTACGCCCGAGGAAATGCAGTCACCTGTGAGGTTCCTCTTTTCTTTACTTGATCTCTTCCCTTTTGATCCTTCTTGATGGTCAGATACGATTTTCCCCCTCTCATCTTCTGATAGATGCTTGAACAGAGTTTTCTCTTAAACCTTGTGATCTGGGAACAGAAATATTCTGTTGACCCATGTGTTTATATTTAAACATCAGATGTTTCTCGAGCCGTGGTCTGCCCAGCAGCGGAGAACAGCTTACATTCCACTGGAGGGATGGGGAGCTTAAAGCTGTCATGGGGCGTTAGGTGGGGCGCATAGCTGTGAGGAAACCTGAAGTAGTATCCAGAGAAAGCTTGGCGGGAAAGTCCTTCTCTTCAGCACTGGCTTTCTGCCTTTGCTCACAGAGTGTTCCGAGTTGCCTCAAATACAGTATTGGTTAAACTGTGTTTGGCCCAGCACCTGTCTGAGAGGTGAATGAGGACAGCCACCAGCAAAACCCAAGATTTGCGTTTTGTTTGTTTACTTCATTTTGTTTTTAAAGGAAGGCAATGGGAACTTTTTTCTAACTTGTATATTTAAGTGAATCTGTTCATATTTATTCATGGCTGCTAATCCACAGTAACATTTTTACTCTGCTTTACTTAAAGGCTCTTGAGATCTGTCAACAGAGAAACTTTGTAGAAGAGACAGTGTATCTTCTGAGTAAGTAGCTTTTGGTCCCCATGAGCTGGGAAACACTGTGGTAAAGTGGTGTACATGGTCTAAGAATGGACAATGGACGTAGGTTTTAGACCAAAGGCACACAAAGTATAGAGCCTATTCTCTTTAAGAATGGAATGCGTAGAAAAGGGGACTTTGCAGCTCAGTAGAGAAAGAAGCGTTATTTAATAAATGCTGTTGAAGTTAACATCTGAATATTGCCTAGTAAGTCTATTAGCGCACACCTCACAAATGAATTGTAGAGGAGATGACGAGTTGGTTCATTTGCAAAAAAAAAAAAAAAAAAAAAAAAAGTTCATTTTACTATCATCCCGGTAGAAAATAATGTTCATTGTCCCTCATCACACCTTAAGTAACTGGAGAAAATGCACTTGAATATGGACGTTTTGGAGAGGAGAGAACTTTGGTATCATCTAGCTCTCCATTGTCCCTGGGCCTCTGGCACTGCCTCTGTTTATGTCGTACTTACTATCTTTCACCTTCCTCCAGAATGAACCATTTACGTGAAAGCAGGGTAGATGCCTGAAGGTTTCCCAAGGAAGCTCTATGCAGGTATTCATAGCAGAAACATGGAGGTCAAGCATGAGATGTTTCTCCTTTGTCTCTGCCCAGAAAATACTCCAGAAGAGTCCATTTTCGTCATGATGTCATGTTTTCCCAGTAGACAAGTAAGGGGAGAACTTACAAGGGAGCCATAATGTCCTTTTCTGAAGTTATGAAAATTTAAAAATCCTATACACATTTTAAAAATTAACCATTTTTAGGACCTAAACCATAGGAATAATACTTGTCGGAAGAACAAAATGCTACAGAAGGTAGAACAAATCGGACATCATTTTATTCACAGGCCCACTATTCTCACTTGATAAGGGCTGCTCAGAATGAGAAGGATTGAGTTGCCGTCCCTCCTGAGTAAAGCTTTCTGCATGTACTGTATTAAAACCTCAGGGAAACTGTTAAAGCCATTAAAATGCCAATAGATCAATGAGCAAAGTGTGTAAAGATAATTGGCCAGATAGAAGCATAGTTGATAAATACTCTCATTTAATGAAAGTTATTGGAAGGCTTTCCCCCAAACTTGGAAGAGTAGGAAATGAGGTAGCCCTCTGATAGTTGAGTTTGTGTTTGGCACAGAGTGTGTCAAAAGAGTAAATCCAAAACTACTTAAAGAGGCAGAATGGCTCCAAGGCCTTTAAAAGTCTTAACTGTATCTGGGTATCAAGATGTCCAAAAGAAATAGGGAAGTAGGAAGGAAGTAGGGATCTGACAGACTTGGGTTCAGATTCCAGCTGTATGATCTTAGCAAGTTACTAATGTTGCTGCATATCCTCTTCCGTAAAGAAGAAATAATAGTAGAACATACCTCATAGGATTATAGTGATGACTAAATGATGTAATTTATATGAAGCACTTAAATGAGTATACAGCACAGAGAAAACACCCAGGAAATCATTATTTCATTAGGTTATAAATGGCAAATTCTAATGTCCCATAAGAAAATGTGTTTTTGTCTTAGCTTTCAAGACATATGTAAACAAGAGATATGCTGATTCTTCAAAAATGTTTTATTAAAGCATCCTGAAAGTATTTCTCACATCTTTGCTAGGCCGAATGGGTAACAGCCGCAGTGCCCTGAAGATGATCATGGAGGAATTACATGATGTTGATAAAGCCATTGAATTTGCCAAGGAGCAAGACGACGGAGAACTCTGGGAAGATCTGATTTTATATTCCATCGACAAACCGCGTAAGCAGAAAAGCCATTTGCAGTCAGACCTGTTTCTTTCAATACGTCCAGTTACATCTACAACTGGAATTATCTCAAGACACATTGGGTGAAAAATATGGTGAAGTATCTATAACAAAAACAGGCTAGGTACATTGTAACGATTTCCAGTCCTCCTGTGTAGAGAAGCAGTACCTGAATGTGCAAACGAGCAGGTGGTTAAGTTCTTGAAACTCATTCTCTGAGTCCCCATGAAGCCCGTTCCGACACACTGTACCCCTACTCAATGTCACCTGACATAGTTTAGTTTTGTTTCTTTTTTTTTTTCAGTTTGGATATAGGGATATTAATTTTTAAAATGTAAAGCTCTCACCAGTTTCTTTTCATGGAAACCTAGGCCTGTTATTGGACACTGGCCATATTCAGATGTTTGTTGTGACAGTACCTAATCTCTGTCCCACCTCGTTTCCTCGTGTGGCACCAGGACTGTGTGTGTGCTGCCTCCCTGTGGCTGCCTCCGCATTTTAGAAGGAGATACACAGTCACCTGACAGTAACCCAGGTCCTCTTTTGAAGATCTGGAAATGATTCCAAAACCGGCAGTTATGATTTAAAAGTCTGCGCCCACCCCCTTCATTTTTTAAGAAGAATATTTATCTGTTTCAAGATGTTCAAGTTTTAGAAATGACTCTTGTGATTCTTTTTATAAGAGCTACAAAGAGGATAATGTTATTCAAGTCAAATTCAGATGTAGACCGTCACATGCACATGCATCTTTGAGAATCAAGCTTAGCATGACGAAATTGTAATTTACGCACCGCCAGGGACACAGGGTGGGTGAGATGGAACACGTCATTACTGGGACCCACGGTCTGCCCTGCCAGTGAACTGGGGCATTTAACTTGCTAGCTCTATGGCCTGGAATGAATTACTTAACCAACATGTTTCCTTGCCTGTAAAATGGGGACAAATACATTCATACCTTGCAGAAAACTGGAGAAAAGTGTGTGACAGCTGAGCTGTAGTGTAAGTTCTCAATAAATGTCAGTTGTACCCCTTTGCCGTCGAAGGCTGTGTCCTGAGTCATCATTGTGCTCTCTGGCTCTTTTCACTGACAGAGCTTCCCCTTTATGTCATGAAATAAAAAGAAAGTTAGTTTTTGAGAATTTGGAAATTCAAGGAAATAATTTTTTACTTGAGTTCCTTTTGACTGCCTTATATACATTGCTGATGTGCTCATTGTTCCATGTGGTATCTTGCAGCATTTATTACTGGCTTGTTGAACAACATCGGCACACATGTAGACCCAATTCTGTTGATTCACCGTATTAAGGAAGGGATGGAGATCCCGAATTTGAGAGATTCCTTGGTTAAAATTCTGCAAGACTACAATTTGCAAGTAAGTATTCTTTCTTCGACAGATCAGCATGGGGAGGGAGTTGATTTGCTTTCTGGATAAACATTTCTAGGGTTATTTTAGGTAACAGAATTCGGTTGCATTGTTACATTTTATTTAGGCCCCAGATATATGGGAAGCTCGTCAAGTAGAGAAACTAGAAATCTCTTCCTTTAAGGAAACCATCCAGTTTTTTAACCATCCCCAGATTTTCTCTCCTTGATGAGCAGGCACTTTTTTTTTTTTTAATATTTTATTTATTTATTTGAGGAAGACAGAGATAGCAAAAGATAACACAAGCAAGAAGGAGGGGAAGAAGCAGATATCCTGCCTGAGTAGGGGAGAGAAAGCAGCAGAAGAAAAGGAAGAAACAGGCTCTCTGCTAAGCAGGGAGTCTGGTACGGGGCTTGATCCCAGAACCTTGAGATCATGACCTGAGCCAAAGACAGACACCCGACCCAATGAGCCACCCAGGTTACGTTTATGTGATAGATACAGCATGGCATTGGGAAGGGTGAGGGGTATTTACAGTGGCTGCCAGAGCCCTCAAGCCAGTTTTAAGCAACATGAGTATTGTGTCCATTTTGGGAATTAAAAAAAAGTTTTTCAAGGGGCTACCAGGAGGCTCAGTTGGTTTAAGCATCTGCCTTTGGCTCAGGTCATAATCCCAGGGACCTGGAATTGAGCCCAGCTTTGGGCTCCCTGCTCAGCAGAGTTCCTGCTTTTCCCCCTCCTTCTGTTCTTCCCCCTACTTCTGCTGTCTCTCTCTGTCAAATAAATAAATAAAATCTTAAAAAAAAAAAAAGGTTTTCAAATAATTGTTATTTCCTTGAAGCTACTCTGTAATCCATTGCCTGAAACATGTTGAAGTACATGATTTTATTTAACTTTTGTCTGTTTTCTAGACTAGTACAACTTTGTTTTCTGTAATAATTCAGAATTTGTGATAAAAGCAATGGAACCCGTTGTTTTCATATAAATCATTAATATGCTAATTACACAGCATCCCAATCTTTTCCTGGTAGATGGTAGCTGCCATAGAACTTGAAATTGTTTAAATCGCATTTATTGAACTATTTGGCCTGTTCTTTCTCACCTTCATTTGAAAATGAGTTTTTGTTATAATACAGAGGAATTCGCTGTCCTGGAAATGTAAAGATTTTGCAGATAGAGCCAGAAAATAACATGGTAGGGAGAGACGTGGTTATCAGGTTAAGAAAGGAGAGGAGCCTCGTGTTGAGGATTTGTGAGGCCCCTGGGCCACTGTGAGGGTTCAGTGTGGGGGAGGGTGCTGCACTAGGGGTGCAAGGTAAAAGAGCATGACTTGAGGAAGATTGAGAGCATCAAGATGAGAAGTGAGATGTAAAGGAACGACAGAGCTGAGGAACAAGAATGCGGGCTCTGGGAGTGGGGTGTTGGTACATTAACATTTCTGACAGAGCCCTCATGAACTTGTTCAGGAAGCAGGTGAAGGTAAGGGTCATTGGAGAGGAACTGGTTGAGAAACTGTGAGGGCAGCACGTCATCCCCGTGGGCACTGAGACGGGTAGGAGGGCCGTAGCTAGGCTCTGGCACTCTCTGTGAACTGGGAGGGGAGGCTCCCCTCCCGAGCACTGGGGCTGGATTACTGGGGCAGCACAACCTGAAAGAGAAGAGGTTTTCCTGCGGGCGGGGTGGAAGAGGACAAGAGCCTTCCTCAGGTGGGCTCACGGGAAGTCGGGGTACTGGGAGAGAAAGAGATGTTTGGTTAAAGCAGAGGTAGAGAGTCTATCCTGCACAAAGCTTCACGATATGCAAGTATTTATTGACAGAGGAATTGGGAGGTCTGCAGACAATCCTGCGAAAGGGGTGCTGGGAGGGAGAATGAGCAGGGCAGGGAGGAGGAGGTAGGAGCGGAATGGGTGAAGAAGCAAGCAGAGGGCCGGCGGGGAGCTTCTGGAGATTTGGGCAGTACCCAAGGGTTGCAGCAGAGTGGCCCAGGTAGGAATGTTTCCCTATTTCTGAAGTGGGAATTAGGCTTCAGGGAAAATGGCTTCAGTGTCCAACCTCCTAAAGCCCCGGGAAGGAGTGAGCTTGATGATCTGTCACTGGCTCTGCCTTCCTCCGTGTGTGCCAGGACCCGTGTGAAGCTGCAGATCCAGATGTATTGAGAAGTCATTTAGGTGTGGTGTCTCTGAGCATCTCTACCTCAGGGAAGGTGACCAAATGTCCACTCCTTTGTCCTCCCGCTTAGTAGTGCATTAAGCTTGGCCTCTGGCTTGAAAATGTTTCTTTTTTTCCAGCCTCTGCAGTGCCTACAGAAACATATAATAAATCCCTCTTAATAGGCTCTTAATCCGGAGAACCAAGCTCATGTGCACCACTGGGTCTCACTGCTTATTCATTTTTTATGAATAAATTTGCATATTCTGAGTAACTGGGAATAAAAATAAATTATTAGATGCAAAATGTATTCCATATAAAAAAACTCATCCACAAAAACAGCTGCTAAATCAGTATTTTTTTTTCCCCTTCATTATATTTTTAAATGTACTGAGAGCTTTCCCTTAAGATGTGGAAGTGTGCTATTGGTGACCTGTTGAGAAGGCTGGGGGTTACTCAGCCAGGGGCTCTCTTAAACCTGGACCAGGGAGTGGCTTCCAGGTGGAGAGGAGGGACCCACGGGGAAGGCGGCAGAACCTGTGGGAATGGCCTCGTGGTCTCCAGTGCAGTTCAGAGGACTTGTTGGAGGTGCAGAGAGAAACTGCTTACCTCGGGCAAGTGGTTCAAACAGTTCCAGGGGCGCTGCCTTCTTATATATGAAGAAAGAGTTTAGAAGTTTTTTCTATGGGAAAGACTACTGTTACATTAATGACCATTTATTTTCTTTCCGTGGCCACCTGTCAGAGATCACTGTAAAAATAATTTATAGTCAGGGCGCCTGGGTGGCTCAGTGGGTTAAAGCCTCTGCTTCAGCTCAGGTCATGATCCCAGGGTCCTGGGATTGAGCCCCGCATCAGGCTCTCTGCTCAGTGGGGAGCCTGCTTCCTCCTCTCTCTCTGCCTGCTTGTGACCTCTCTCTGTTAAATAAATAAATAAAATCTTTAAAAAAAAATTATAGAGCATCTTCAAGTTTCTGGAAAGGTTTCACATATGTATTTTTTACTCTGTGTAGTTTTTACTCTGTGTAGTTTGTTTTTTACTCTGTGTAGTCTGTTTGTCCCATAAAAGTATAGTTGATTTTCACATGTTCTCACAGGATAAAAAATGGCTAGCCTGTTAATTACCAAAATTGAGGGGGAATTTTCCAGGTTCATTAATTTGTGAGAACCTGAAACCTTCTCTGTTGGGCAGGGATCTTTTGGGATCTTTTGCTAATATGCACTGGGACTCTCTCAGGGGCAGATTTATGATAAAGTATCCATTGCTGTAAAATGTGTTTGGGCCACTGGAAATGGCTTTGGGAGCTCCCTCACTAGCTAATAGCCAATTGGAAACAGAAGGCAGGAAAAGTTATAGGAAAAAACTTAAAATCAGTATCTCTTCAGGTTTTAAAATTTTATGTTTCCTAAAATGCACCAACTTTCTTCAGTGACGTTTTTAGTATGAGGCGTGTTAGAGGTCTGTGACATCATTAAAGTGAAGGAAAATATGTCCTCAGTGATTTCAGTGTTGAAGTTGGTAAGTTTATTTTCATATATTTTTTATAATTTGTTACACTGTCAGTATAATTACTCAACAAATTTGAAAAGCTTCATGAAGTCAATAAGATAAAAGTAGCCCTTATCATACTTCATAAACTTAAAATGTTTCTAGGCCTGATTTCAAGGACAGATAGCATTTGTTGTTTTGATATAAAAATTATTTGCCCATCTGGGAAGGTGATGAACTGGGTTTGAGGCCAGGTCCTCTGCCTACATCTTGTGTGGACCACCGGTGGTTCCCTGGTCTCTGGAGAAGCCTTCCTTGTGCGGGCTGGTTACGACAGCAGAGGAGGACACGGTGTTGAACAAGCGGCCCGTTGTCTCTAAAGAACGGTGGACACGATGTGTGCAGAGTTGGACTCTAGGCCCGGTTTTCCCACCAACAAGCCTGCTGACCTCCTGGAGGGCACCCAACCTTTCTGGATATCAGTTTCCCCAGTATATCAAGTCAGTGTTTGTCAAGCCTGACTCCACACCAGAATTATCTAAATTCTTTTAAAAATTACTTTGTTTCAGGTACCACCCCAGAGAGGCTAGACTAGAATCTTTGGGGGGCAGCTAGGAGACTTTAGCCTTGAATCACCTTGAGATTTCTTACGCTCAGCGTGGCACAAGTCTGTGCTCTGACATTTGACATTCAGGAACTTAGGATTAGGTGATCTCTATAGTATCTTCTGGGTCTCTCAGGATCCTAATATAGTTCTTTCAGAAACAGGCCTTTAGGTCAGGCCATATTTCTGTATTGTTCCTCATCTCTCTACTTTGAAATCCAGAGACAAATGAATTAAGAGGAGATAGTGAGGTCTTTCTTACCCACTTTTTTGGACTCAGATGGTTTCTTCTTCTTCACAGTACATAAGCTCTTAATTTCTTCTACGAGGTGAGAGACTTTTTAAATTCATAGATTCCTGAAGTAAACTTAAAACGGATTTTTTTTCCTTTCAGGTTATTTCCATTTGGCCTCATCACTGCCTTTAGGTGACATAGGTGGCCTGTGACAACCAACTCTAGCTTCTTTAATCAGTCTAGCACATGTGTACTTTGTGCTCATAAAACCAGATATGATATTTTTAATATTGCTTTTAGCTCCAACATGAGACCTTAGAGCCTTTCTATCATTTCCTTACTTCTCTGTAGTTCATTATCTTCAATGATAATTCCCAACAAAAGCAACACTTTTCAATTAGAATTCAGATCCCATAGCATCATAGCCTATATGATAGATTTGAAATTAGGTAAAATGGTTTCCCAGGCTTGCTCTTATATCATACTGGGGCTTATAAACCCAGGTAACTGTCATTTTCAATTCTAATGATAAGCATTGCAGTATGAACAAGGTAATGTCAGCAAAAAGTTCAACATTCAAAGAATCTTTTAAAATAAACATTTCAGAAACTGCAATTTTTTTGGCATTTTTCTCACAGCAGCTGTTTCTTTCTTTTTTTTTTTTTTAAAGATTTTTATTTATTTATTCGACAGAGAGAGATCACAAGTAGGCAGAGAGGAAGGCAGAGAGAGAGGAGCAAGCAGGCTCCCTGCTGAGCAGAGAGCCCGATGCGGGACTCGATCCCAGGACCCTGAGATCATGACCTGAGCCGAAGGCAGCGGCTTAACCCACTGAGCCACCCAGGCGCCCACAGCAGCTGTTTCTAAAGAACAATAATAACTTCACCGATGTTCATTTCTTTTATTGCTTTATAAAATATCTATAAGTCTGGTGCTTTTTGCTTTTCATTGGGATGATTATCGGTGATGAACTACAGAGAAATAAGGAAAAAGGAGGAGAATCTAGAGTCTCATGTTGGTTTTCAATAGCTAGCTTATAAATACGTTCTTAAATTTACAGTACAGCAAGGTATGCCTATAACAGATTGATTATAGACCCTATAACTGGCTGATTTGAAAATGATGGAAATAAAAGGATAAAGGTAATGCTGAAAAGCTTTGAAAAACAGTGTAATGATAAGAAAACAAGAGTTGTTGAGAAGAATGTGTGGGAAGAAAAAAATAAAAAGTTCCATAAAAGAAATGAATCTCTAAAAGATAATATTGTATTTGCCTGTAATGCCCTCAAGTACTTTTTGAGATGAGAACTTGATGCCATTATGAAATTGAGCAAAGAAGATACCAGTGGTTTACTTACCTTGGTGAAATTCTAATAGGAGATATAGATTGTAATTTGAGCTATAGATTATATGGAAGAATGAAAAATGAAATGACAATCTTAATATTTCCAAAAACTGGAAAACAAGATCAGTACCAAAGGTGTTATTAGTAAGTCCTTTTAAAACAAAGGCATGAAAAGAAAAAATAGACCCGATAATAAAAAGTAGAATAATATGATAGAAAATATGAATATTTGAAAAGTAACCAAGTAGAATTCTTTGAAATTATGTGTGTATTCATTTGAAATTTCAATATTCAGTGCTAGGCCAGTGATTGGATGAAACTGAAAGGAAGAATTAACTGGAAAACCTGATGACATTGTTTCGTACGCAGCGAAGAGTAGTGAAGAGATAGAAGATACAGGAGTGGTTAACAGGGGCACCTGGGTGCTCAGTGTGCCTTCAGCGCAGATCATGATCTCAGGGTTCTGGCATCGAGCTCCCTGTTCAGTCTGCTTCTCCTTCTCCCTCTGCCCCCACTGTGTGCTTGCTCACTCACTCACTCTCTCAAATAAATAAAATCTTTTAATAAATAAGAGTGGGCGCTTGGGCGCCTCAGTGTTAAGCCTCTGCCTTCGGCTCAGGTCAGGATCTCAGGGTCCTGGGATCGAGTACCACATCGGGCTCTCTGCTCAGCGGGGAGCCTGCTTCCTCCTCTCTCTCTCTGTCTGCCTCTCTGCCTACTTGTGATCTCTGTCAAATGAATAAATAAAATTCTTTAAAAAAAAAAATAAGAGTGGCTAACAGGGACATCAGGTTAGAATATACATGTCCTCAACCACAGGACTTGTGGAGGAGAGAATCAAAAGACTAATGGGGGGGGGCACCTGGGTGGCTCAGTGGTTTAAAGCCTCTGCCTTCAGCTCAGGTCATGATCCCAGGGTCTTGGGATGGAGCCCCGCATTGGGCTCTCTGCTCAGCAGGGAGCCTGCTTCCTCCTCTCTCTCTCTGCCTGCTTCTCTGACTACTTGTGATCTCTGTTGAATAAATAAAATCTTTAAGAAAAAAAAAAAAGACTAATAGGAGAACCTCAACAAAGTTGATCAGGGAAAAGAAGACCTACATATTTGGGGAACAAAAAAGGGAGAATATAACTAAAGGTGCAGACAAGATTTAAGAACTAAGTAAGTGCTATAATTTTATATCAGTATATTTGAAAATGCAAACAATTTTCTAGGAAAATATAAATTACCAGCATTTACTCAAGGGCAAATAGACCTGCAGTCATTAAATCAGCAGTCAGAACATAAAGCCAAAATAAAAGTACTATTCCACAGTCAACTCCAGAGGTTAGTTTCATCAGACTTTTCAAAAAAAAACAGGCAATCCCCAATATATTTTGTAGTTGACCTTTAACCAGGACCTGGAGAGGGGAAGGGGAGCAACACCTTTACCCTGCACAGGGGGTGAGAAATGCAGTCTTTCCTCTGGATACAATGGAAACGGGTGACACCTGAGGTCCCAGGATGCTGGGAGGTGGCCAGCAAATCCCAGCGCCAGGATGCTGGCTACTGTCCCAGCCCTGCCTTCTGGATTCAGTGACTGGAAGGGCAGTAACATTCATTAGAGAGAAACCAGCATCTTGAAGAACTGCTTTTCTGCTCATCTGAACAAATAAAGAATAAAGCCTAAAAAACAAACAATAACAACAACAACAACAAAACCCAGGCAGCCCCTATTTTACCTCAACTTTTCCAGGGAACAGAATGGAAAAGCTCCTCGGTTCCTCATGGGATGCTGGTCTAACCTTTCCTGCATCCTGAGACAATTAGAGCCTTGTTTCTTTAACACAAATGCAAAGAGTCTACATAAATCATTAGCAAAACTGAATCTGCCCATGTAATTATTGAATGTGTATATCATAAATGTCATGAATTCTAAAGTAATCATCATCTATGTGTTTGATAAAATTCTAATCAAAACCCCCAAGGAACTTTTTACAGCTTAAATTTATGTAAAAAGCAAATGGCTTAAGATTATCTAAGAAGAATAAGGAGGGTAGACTTATTAGATACTAAATTTTAATATGTGGGAGTGTAAAATGGTATAACCACTTCCCCAAACAATAAATCAAAGCCTCATCAGGAAAAGGCCCTTTGCTTCCCACATCTTGTGCCTTGGGAATGTGGATGTAAGGCCTGGAGATACAGCCTCTAGTTTGTGGCTGTGAGGCAGCAACCTGAAGGTATATTCTCCTGTTGATGGACATTTAGGCTTTTTCCAGCCTAGAGTTATTAAGGATAAAGTTGCAGAGGACATTGTCATACAGTTTGTTGATGACCTTCTTTTCATCTTGGTTAAGCACCTACAAGTAAAACTGCTGGGTCGTGGAGCAGGTATATGCTTAATTTCTAGGACTGTCCAATAGTTTTGCAAAGGATGGCTTTCCAGCCTCCCAGGCTTCTCTCATTGCCCAGATCTGTTGCAGGAGCCCCAGCCAGCTGTTTATTTTAGTTTAGGCACACACTGAACAAAGTTAAAGTTGTGTTTGTAAAGGAGGAGGAAGAAAGGCACAAGAAAGTGTCAGCTCTGTCTATGCTATTGTTTCTTCTGAAATAACTCTGAAGCATATGGTAAAATCTTAATAGATCTGTTCAACCTGAGTGGAAGAGACTGAAGTGTATGCTCTATGTTTGCAGTATTTCATATTTGTTTTTAAAGATTTTGTTTAGAGAGTGCCTGCAAGTGTGGGGAGGGATAGAGGGAGGGAGAGAACTTCAAGCAGACACTGTGCTGAGTGCGGAGCCTGACGCGGGACTTGATCTCACAACCCAGAGATCGTGACCTGAGCTGCAATCAAGAGTTAGACGCTTAACCGACTGAGCCACCCAGGCACCCCAATATTTTAGAATGAAATGTAGCACAAAGTAATGGCAGATAGTATTCAGAACGTGAGTGGCAGTGATTTGGTGCCATTCTGGTCATAGAGACGTGGATGGCAGGAGAGCGTTCATGTGTCCCAAGTCTGGGAATGACAGCAAGTTTTGCAAGGCTGGAAAGCAGACTATGGAAGGTGAGCATCCACAGGGGTAACAGGCCGTGTATTATGACCTCAGAAGACAGAAGTTGTCAGCAGTCATGAATTTGAAGGTCAGAGAGGGTTGAAGAGGACTGATTTTGACTCCGCCATCAGTGTTGTCATAAGGGCAGTCAGGGATACCTGGGCGGCTCAGTCCGGTCAAGTGTCGGACTCTTGGTTTTGGCTCAGGTCACGGTCTCCAGGTGGTTAGATCAAGCACTGGGCTCTGTGCTAAGCCAGGAGTAAGCTTGGGATTCTCTCCTGTGCCTCTCCCCACCTCCCATGTGCACACACACACACTCTCTCTCTCTCTTAAATCTTTAAAAGAAAAGAAGACATTTGTGGAAAGTACCAAGTATGAACTTTTAAGGGCGAAATTGGTGATAAAATGGTAACTACTGCACGTTTTTCATGAGTCACTGATCGTTGCTTCAGGGAATAACCCATAGTCAACCTAACGCCTTATCTGATGTTGAAAGCAATACCTGGATATAATAGTAGATTGTTCATGGACAGTCTTTCACTCTGATTGCCTTCAGATCACTACAGGTTTTATGGAAGAAATGGCTCTTTTCCATAGTTACTTTTTTTTGATATAGCTATTACCTGTCTGGCATCACATAAATGAAAATGTTCTTGTGTTTTTCTGATTCGGGGACTTGGACTTTGATCAAATGAAGTAGGAAGTCCCATACTAAGCAGTATTTGTGTATTTTCCCTTCTCCTGGCTGTGTGCCTCTGAATACTCAAGTTTTTCCTATAAAATACTTTCCAAGGGCGACAGATCATACCTGTTTCAACAAACGTACTCCTGCTGAAGAGATGCTTACTTCCTAGTCTACAGACACGAGGCCTCTGGATGGCCTGTGCGGTCTGCTCTTCCTCCTGTATTATGTATGCAGTAGGCCCTACATACCCACTGGGAGGCAGAGCCAACACTTGCTAAAACATTTTACCAAACATATTCTGCTTGACAGTAGTTTTCTTGAGTTTTTATTTTGGTGGTGGAGGTTGGGCAGCTTTATAGGTTTGCTTACAAATTTTCTTGATGTTACTGCTCTTGGTACTTCTTAGACATCTTTACTATATTTTTCTCTTCCAATGTGCTTTAATGACATCTGTTAAACTTTTCATGTCTTTTTTAAATGGAATCAGAAATTCAGTTTCTAGTAGCATTTTAAGGAATAAAAAGTCACAGGTGGTGTCTCGATACTTCCTTCTCATCTGTACTAGAAATGGCAGGTATAGAACTTTAATCTGGTTGTCAGCTCTGGGGTTTTCTTGTTTGTTTGTTTGTTTAATATTTGCTTTCATGTGATTTGGGAGAAAGCCCTTGGGCCGCATTCCCCCCCGCAGCCTGGGCTATCTGCGATTTGAAGGGAGCATGTGTGGAGACGCCCCAGGGATGCAGGCTCCAGGTGGCAGCTCCCTGACTGCCCTTCTCTGTGGCACGAATGGAAAACCTCAAAGCAGGACACCCACATAGGTTCTAGAGGTGAGAGTGACTTCAGCGTGAAGAAAGGCGGCCTGCTCCCATGAGAGCAGCATGCTCTGTGACCCAGAGCCAGTCCGCAGTGATGCAGTGGTGACGTCACTCTGAGACTTCCATGGCAGTTACATGGGAATACCCAGAAACACTCACACTAGGACCCATCAGGCCAGAAGAGCGGGCCACAGACAGTGCCACAGAGAGCCTCTCTGCCCTTCAGGCCTTGAGCACCTCCCTCTTCAAAAAGCAACTAATTCTAGTTTAAAAAAAAAGAAAAAGGCATCCAGCTTAACCACACCTCACACAGCCTCTCCCAGTTTCTGATAAAACACCTGAGAAAACTCAGAACAGGCTGGAAGCCCACTCTGGGGCCAGCAGAATGGATGGGAATGTAGGGTGGGTTGCCTCTTGGGCTGTGTCCTTGCTGAAAGCTGGTGGGCCATCTTTGTCTGCACCCTGCCCTGGCTCTGGAACACAGAACAGAGTGGGCACCAGCCAGAAACAGGGTCCTGCCCTCCGCGTCCCGACTTCTGAGGCTGCTGTGGTGTTGCCACCGCTCCTAATTCTCCAGGCAGAGAGGGCGAAAATTTGTAATGAGGCCAACAGCATCCCAGGGCAAATGCATAAAGGAACAGAAAGTGCGGTACTAGGGTGAAGAAAATGAATCTTGTAACAATGTTAATATCGATGGTCATTTTTCAGTTGTCAGCCCCTTAAGGGTCAGCCTCTTAAGAGTCACCAAATTTGATGGTTACCAGGGTCACTTTACATTCTTAGCGCTACGCTCAATAGTTTGGATTGGAAGGAAAAGAGGGATTGCAGCCAGGAAGGCATTTGGGACAGAAATCACATCTGTTTGGTTTCTCTGTGCCCAGTTCCTTGTACATGATAGGGCCCCAGTATATACTAGTGCAGATAGAGCAATTAATGCAGTCAAATGGAGGATTTGGGGATAGTAGGTTTTCCATCCTGGGCAGAGGTAGAGGTTGGAATGAACAGGTCACTTAGGGGCCAAACTGTCAGAGTCCATGTTAGGAAGCTCTGTAAGATGATGTTGGGGTTGGTTACCACAGCCTTCCTTGCCAGCCTTTGCAGTTTCTGTTTAATTTCACAAGCGGCACATATGTGCAGTGATGACCGACTGGAGGCTGGAAGGGTTGGTCTGAGCAGTTTGGAGGGAAAAGCATACCGAGGACAGGCAAGGGCGAGTGCCTCATTGGACGATTTCAGACACACCAGTGTTCTGAATCCCAGGAAGAGGGTTTGTCCCTGCAGTTGAGTCTTTTAAAAACTGCTTTTTATTTTATTTTTTACAATGTATGCATTAGATCCTGCTTCGTGAAGGTTGCAAGAAGATCCTTGTGGCAGACTCTTTGTCCTTACTGAAGAAAATGCACCGAACTCAGATGAAAGGCGTTCTGGTCGATGGTGGGTAAAACTGAAATAATCCTATTGGAATTATATGCTTTCCTTTCAGAAGAGACAGGGCAAATAGAAATCCTGTATGATCCCAAGTGTGTGTGTTCCCTTGCAGAGGAGAACATCTGTGAATCATGCCTTTCCCCTATTCTTCCATCAGGTAAGGTGGTTGGGGGGGGATCCCCAAATGTGGGTTCATGAGGAGTGGAATTTAAATTTTGATGTTAACTAATTCCTAAATTGCATAGCTTTTGGAATAATCCGTTTTAGAGAAGAATTTCAGGCCAGAGCGCTCCTTGGTCTCAGGCTAGTGCTGCAATTCTTAAAAGCTGAGGTGCTCACCCGGCAGGGGGTCTGCATTACTTGGGAGGTAAAGCCCAGATTGCTGGTCCCACCCCAAGAGGTGCTGGATACCAGAATTTGCAGTTCTAACACATTCCCACGTGATGTGGATGCTACTTTCAGGGGCCATTGTGTGAGATACCATGGCTTTAGAGTAAAACAAAATGAAAATCTACCATCGACAATGTTTAAATTCCAAGGTAGAAGAATCATGTGTATCTGGGCGGGAAAGTGAATAAGTAGCCTCCCCTTTTCTTGAAACTTGGCTCTGCTCTGTGGTTCGAGGCACCTAACTTTCCCACATTTCAACAGAAACCTGTTCCTTGCCATCCAATCTAGACATAAGCCTGTGTTTGTTTGTAGTTGGCAGATCCATGGGTCATCATGTGTACTCAGAGCACCTTACGTAAGGAGAGAAGAGGAAGTTCCTTAATTTGAAAGTAGAAAGTAAAGCTGAGTTATTGGGATGCAAAGAGCGTTTTATTATGAATTCAGCATAGAGAGGTACTGAGAAAGCTGATGTAGGAATGTACTTAGCTTTATGAGATTAGAGAACAGGACAAGTCGTTCCACTAAGGGCCTTTGCTGGAGGAACTAGGTTGAGGTTAAGTGTTCATGTTGAAAACTGCAGTGGGTGCAGGAGGAGAAGGGAGCTTCCGTCGTGGTTGCTGGTAGTGTATCACCAGCAGTGCGGATGCAGAGGCGATTTCCTGCCATAGCACAGGCACCGCAGGGCTGGCTCCCACCCTGGGACGGTGGTGGGGGCTGCTTGCTCCGCTGTGCCCAGACGGATGCCGCCCTGCGGGCTCAGAAGAAGCAGTAGGTGAACTGGCAGGATTTTCCTAAAGCCACAAAGTGGATTCAGCATAGGGTGTGTTTCTCGGGTCTAGGGAAGGGAGGAGGTCATGCACATACTGATCCTAATTATTAGAATGAATGTGCTTGCATTCGCAGTGAGGTTGTCCCTCGTTTATAGTCACCACTGACGGGGAGACCAGGCACGTGACCTGGGACTCCACCCCCCACGTTGGTAGCTGCTTCTGATCAGACCACGGCCCCTCGGGGGGCATCTGTGAACACATAATCCTCCTAAGGCAGCTTATTGCTGGAAAATTAAACTGCAGCTGGACTTTCAGGCAGGATGGGGTCAAGTTCTCCACCGGCTTGTTGCACTGAGTGCTCTTCCCTCTGCCGCTGTCTCCCCATAGACGCTGCGAAGCCCTTCAGCGTGGTGGCCTTCCACTGCCGCCACATGTTCCACAAGGAGTGCCTGCCCGTGCCCAGCATGGTGAGTTGGCCCCTTGGCAGCCGCTCTGAAGTCTACCCATCCTCTGGGGCTTCTCGGGATTGGCTTTCTATCACACGGGAAAAATGAATTTATTTATCAAGTGCAGAATCGCCTACATGGTGGTCCCCCCTTATCCGCGGTGTCAGTTACCGTGACAGTCAGTCGTGCAGGTGCTCTTCTTGGTGAATGGCCAGGAGGTCGGTAGTGGCCTCATGTTGGTCCACAGGGCCTCTGTCACTGCCTCTCTTCCTTTCAGCATGCGGGCACCTCACCTGTCGTCACCACAGGAGGAGTGAGTGCAGTGTAAGACAGGGAGACCCCAGTCACATGACCTCCGTGACAGTGTGGTGGTAGCACTGTCCGTTACTAACCTCCTCTGCACCTCGGTTCTCATAGGTGGGGATGCACAGAGGAAGCCTCGTGTATTTGGGGCTTGGTACTGTCTGTGGTTTCAGGCAGCCACCAGGGGGACTTGGAACTGACTCCCCGAAGATAAAGGGGGTTTCTGTGCTAAACATCAGAAAAGCACGTTCAGGAGGTGAATTCTTTGAGGTAAAATCGATGAATCAAACTGTAGTGACACAACGTATAATGAGAACCATTTTATAGTTTGTAGAACTTTCTCAGCCTGGCTTGTGTAGCAAGACTGCTGTGTTTAGGGTCCTGTTCCCATCTTCCGCTTGGTCACATGACACTTGTTTTGCTGTGGGGTACCCTCTGCGCCACAGTAACAGCTGGTGTAGACGGAGTCCTACGTGAGCCAGCAAGAAAAGGAGTGCTGTTTCCTAGCTTCCTCCCCACCACCACCTCTGCTCCCGTGAAGTATTTCTGAATAGCAGAGTAGAAGGAGCTTTCTTGTTAAAATATGTGTCTTCTAATGACCCTTCTAGAACTCTCCTGCACAGTTCTGCGGCATCTGCAGCGCCAAGCACCGCGGGCCAGGAAGCGCCATTTTGGAGATGAAAAAGTAGCCTGGCTCCGTCATCCTCTTCCTCACCTCTCTTCTGAAGACTGTTTTTGCAAAAACAGCAGCATTTGTGGACCCCACTGTTGTTACAAGACTTGTACGTGTTTGTGTTCTGCTCAGAGAAACATTTCTTCATCTTTGCCTGTCCCCTAGAGTTTGCTCTGTGTGTTTGATGAAGTGAGGGATTACTCCATCCATGCCTCGAAAGGTTTGGGCTCACGGGCTGCATTTCATCATTTGTTTGACTCATTCTTCACTTAGGAATAGAAAAGTCAGTCTGGAAGTTAGAAATGAATTTCTAGATCCTAGTCAAACTGTCTGGCCATTGAGCGGCCTGCCGAGGGTGACCCTGCTGCCCACAGGCACCACCATGGAGCTGCCCCGCTGGCGCTTGCTGCAATTTGGCACCTGTTTCCACAGGCTCTGCTGCCGCCAGTCCTCATGTTCTGGGTTTGGCTTTTTGTTGTTGTTGTTTATGTCATCAACTGTGATTGTCTTCTTAATAGGCATTTAATGAAACATTGTGTAAATTGTCACTTATTCAAGGACATCTGGGAATCACATGAGCAGGCCGACATCATGCTGTTGTATGGTAACTGATCACGTGCTCCATGTGTCTGTTGATTGAATAAATGTTAGCTCTCCTCATCATGAAAGACTCCCTTTGAGTGGGTTGAACAGCTTCCTCCTAGGACTCCGGCACGCCGAGAGTGGAGGAGGGTTCCCACACCGTAGAGTGTGAGGGGTCGTAGTTAGCTGCTGCCGTCAGGGTGGAAGAAAGGGACGCTGCGGAGTCTGAGAGGGATTCTCACCAGGGTGGGCATGACAAGTTTCCTGGAGCCTTCTCCAGAGCCTCATTGGCCCTCGTGGAACCTAGAGAACATAGAACACAAGGAGAGAATTCAAACTTGGAATGTTTTACAGTTACTGGCTTCATCTGTCTTGGGATAGGTTGCCATCCTCTTGCTGTGGATGCAAATGTATGGAAAACACTGTCACCACTCTTAGTCCCACAAATGCGAATAAATGCAACTTTCTGCTTTGTCGTGGGGAGAGGGTGGGATGCTAATGAGTCCTGAATACAAACTGACCAGTGAACCTGGCATCTCCTCTCATGCTCCCTATGCCTGCGGAACAACATACCGTGTCCCTTGATTTCCCGACAAAGCGACTGAATTGTGGAGATGCTGTCACAGTCACAGGTGAAGGTGAGCTTCAGAGCAGGGCTCCTTTCAAGAAACCGAGGTTGGGGGTATTCAGAGGAAATTCACAGCACATCTCTGCAATAGAGTCTGAAAGAATGTTCTCTAGCAGACAACAGGCTTTTCCCATTAGTCTTAAATTATCCCAAAGTGGAAAGTTCTCAGCCCCCTCAGCATCATCTCCCCTTATTCCAAGGCTAGTGCTCTTTCTGCTCTGTTTCCCTCTTGTTCTAACCAGAGAAATCCTTCACAAAAAAGCCTCACGAGTGAGCCCACCTTGAAACACTGGTAAGAAACAAAACCACTGCACTTGGGTTGGAGGAGAGGTGGTGGTTGCAAAGGCACATTCCTCTCCCCTCCTTACAGAAAGCCATTCTGAGTGTGAAACAGCCAAGTTCAAAGTTATTCTGTGATAGCAGTTCTCCTTTGCTTTTAGCCCCAAGGGCTTTATACTAGTTTAAGAACGAGAAGGTCCTAACAGATTTTTAATTTGGTTGTCATCGTGTTAAACTATGTATTTCACAAAACAAAACATTTGAGCAGTTACTGTGTGTCAGGTGCCATTAGAAGCACTGTGTTTACTTATCACCCCACCTGTGAGATGGGAGCCCGCACGCTCATCATCTTGCAGGTGAGGAAGCTGGAGCACCTCGGGGCCAAGCCATCCGTTTAGTAAGGTCCGGGAGCAGGCCTGCAGCGTCTGTGATCTTAACTGCTGTGTATTTGATTCTTTGGGGGTTTTTTAATGTATTTGACCTGTTGTGGTCAGTGCACAGAAAACAAAATCCGCTGTCATCACAGAAGGGGATTTATTATAAAGTAGCCAATGGCTTACAGAGTTACCGAGAGGACTGAGGAAGCAGACAACAGGGAGAGCTTCCAGGAGCACCTGACAAAGCTGACCCCGAACCGGGCTGCCCAGAGCACCCCCAGCCCACCTCCACCAGAGTTCGAGCCGCACAGAGCAAGCAGCCTGCTTTTAAGTAAACTGTAAGTAAAAATACAGACGTTCCTCAGTTTCTTTTAAAGTTCACCCAGTAACACCAAATAAGGAATATGATGTGTGTACACACGTGCATAGTAAACATTTCTCTGGGCTAAGTATCAGGCCAGCTCATTCTGGCTTCTCTGACCAAGACTCAGGCTCAGAAAACTCCAGCAACTTGAATACAAAACCATCACTTGGGCTTCCCAGACCCCTATCCTGGACTCATAGCTGATCGTCACTGTGTGAAATCTGCAGCTCAGGTTGGGGCGGTTTGAATCTGCGATGTTCGTAGCACAGAGCTGACTGCTTCCTAAAGGAAGGGGAACCGAGCGAGGAGGATTTTAGGGAATGCAAGCAACCAGGATAACCAAAGGGTTTTTGAGGAAAGATGAGTATTCACGCCTGTATGTCACCTTGATGCTGGACCCTTCTACCTCCCCCCAGGGTTCAGTAGAGTCTGGTGTCAAAACTGTCATCTGTGAGTGGGTTCTGTGGGACACTGAGGAGCTGTGCTCTACATCCAGGACCCTGAAGAGCAGGGAAACAAAACAGTGGCAGGAGGTAAGAGCTGGAGTTGACTGGGAGCAGGAGCATAGACCTGCATCTGACAATAAGAGCATGAAAACCCCAAATTTCCTGGCATGTTGGGAGAAGGCTGGTCTTCCTAAAGGGAAATGGATAAAGGGCCTTGAGCCAATTTTATCTAAATATCAAAGGACTGACTCAGTGACTTCAGTTACCATTGCATCACAATGTTCATGCCCTCATTGATGACATCTGCCTATGGAGTTTAAACTTAAGCTTCAGTTTAAAAAAAAAAAAAGATTTATTAGATGGAGCGCCTGGGTGACTCAGTCGTTAAGCATCAGCCTTTAACTCAGGTCATGATGCCAGGGTCCTGGGATTGAGCCCTCCATCAGACTCCCTTTCCCTTTCCCCCTGCTTGTGTTCCCTCTATTGCTGTGTCTCTCTCTGCAAATAAATAAAATCTTTTAAAAAATTTATTAGAGAGAGAGAGAGAGAGTGTTTGTGTGTGTGTGTGTATTTGAGAGAGAGCGGGGGAGGGGCAGAGGAAGAGATAATCCCAAGCAGACTCCCTGCTGAGCATGGAGCCCGACCTGGGACTGGATCCTAAGACCCTGAGACCATGACCTGAGTCGAAATCAAGTGTTGGACACTCAACCAACTAAGCCACCCGTGTGCTCCTTAAGCTTCAATTTTTTTTTTTTAAGATTTTATTTGTTTTTTTTTTTTTTGACAGAGATCACAAGTAGGCAGAGAAGCAGGCAGAGAGAGAGAAGGAAGCAGGGTCCCTGCTGAACAGAGAGCCCGATGCAGGGCTCCATCTCAGGAGCCTGGGATCATGACCTGAGCTGAAGGCAGAGGCTTAGCCCACTGAGCCACCAAGGCGACCCCATAAAAGCTTCAATTTTTTAGATGATTTTACATTAGAAACTATGTACGTAAGGGTCACCAGGCTTTTATTGTAATCCTAGTGCTTACCCAGCTTTACAGGCACGTCTGTACATGCTCGTCTCTTCATGGCTGTCTCACATCTCGTGTAAACAGGCACTGTCGGTGGCATAGGTATGGTGGAAGGAAATCACAAATGACAGAATGGAGAATGAAAGTCACCTTGTAATATTTAATAAGCGTGGAAAACTTAATACAGATGAACTGCAAAATGCTTCAGTTACGCTCAGAAAAATGATTCATAGAGATGGATCAGGAAGGACCTGGTTAGCAGTCCATACGCACAGAGGCCTTAGCTAAACAGGAGGAGCATTTTGCTCTTAAGGTGGACCTAAGTTTTAACCCATGCTCTGTCACTACGAAACTGTTTGGGTAAGCTAGTATTTCCAAGCCTCACTTGCCTTAAATGTAGGACGGGGTGATCACTGTACCTGCTTCGGTAGGTTGAGAGCCTGAAGATGCTGTGTGGAAAGTGCTTAGCTAGTACAGAGCACAGGAAAAGTAACCAGCGTGTAGCAAATGCTTCGTCAATGTCAGCCTCTGAGGTGGCCCCCATAATCCCTACCCTTTACTGGGGTTGGTCACTGGGGCCTGGAATCATTTGCCCTGGAGGAATCCGGGTCATGAAGAGAGGCCCTGTGGGAAGGACCGGAAACCCTGCCAGCAGCATGTGAGGGAGCTCCCTGAGAGCCCGCAGCCCCCATCGACAGCGCGACTGCAGACTCCTGGGAGGCGCTCAGCGGGAGCCGCTTAGCCAGAGCCGCCCACCTCAGCCGTCCTTGGATTCCTGATTCTCAGAAACCGAGAGAATGAATGTTTGTTGGTTTTAGTGGCTAAATATGGGGGTAATTTGCTAGGCGGCACTAGACAACGAATGTGGCAAGGGCCTCCTGAGCATTAGCTCGCATTTTCCCAGAGTTAATCTAGGTTGCTGTTGCTTGACCACAAAGAGGGAACATCAGTGACTAAAACAAATGCAAAATTTGAATGGACTGCCATGCTAGTTCGCAGGAAGCAGAATCCTCCATTCTGTCGGTGAAGGCACTTTGTTGAGGACTTTTTTTTAAATATTCACATTTTTTTTAAGATTTTATTTATTTATTTGACAGAGAGAGATCACAAACAGACCGAGAGGCAGGCAGAGAGAGAGAGAGGGAAGCAGGCTCCCCGCTGAGCAGAGAGCCTGATGCGGGACTCGATCCCAGGACCCTGAGATCATGACCTGAGCCAAAGGCAGCGGCTTAACCACTGAGCCACCCAGGCGCCCCAGGACATTCTTTTTTCCTTTTTTTTTTTTAAAGATTTTATCTATTTATTTGACAGACAGAGGTCACAAGTAGGCAAGAGAGGAGAGGTAGGCAGGGAGAGAGAGGAGGAAGCAGGCTCTCCACAGAGCAGAGAGCCCGATGTGGGGCTTGATCCCAGGACCCTGAGATCATGACCTGAGCCGAAAACAGAGGCTTTAACCCACTGAGCCACCCAGGCGCCCCTGTTGAGGACACTTTTAGGAGAGGTTTTGACAAAGTAGAGAGGAGCAGCTAGGAGAGGACAGAATTTGGAATCCTGCCACAGAAGAAGTGAAGGAACTGGATAGGGCATTACTTCAAAGACATGAAAACGGAGGGGTTACTCATTTGCAAGGCTTACGAGTAGGTCCTGCAAAGGGGAAACGTATGCTCTTGTTTCAGAAGTCCAGTTGCTGAGGTTAAACAAGTTCTATCAGGAAAGGTGTAAGCTCGAGAACTTTCTAACATCTGAGATGTCCAGCAGCAGATGGGTGTGCCCGCTTGGCCACATCCTGGAGGTGAGGGGTGGGTGGTGTTCCAGCTAAGGCTGGTAAATATCCATCAAATCTGTGGGTTCACCTCTGGGCTGCCCGTTACAATAGCTGGATTCTAAGTCCCCTGCCCACTCTAAGCATATCCAAATCCCTCTAGAAACAGCACATTTAATCAGTTACTGTCACGCTCTGTTATTTTTATACTCAGACTCAATGCCCATCTGTCGTGTGTCTAAATACCCACGTCTTTGGCTGGCTGATGAATTCAGTGTCACTACAGGGCCCTCGCTCCCATCCTCCCTGCCAGGCAAGACCCACTTGCCTCTCCCATCTGACCGCTTTGCAGCTTCCTTTTACTTTTTGCCAGATTAATGTATGTTCTTTGGCTTATAATAACGCCAGTTCTTATCTGCCAATGTTACTTTTACTTAAGTGTTGTTGTTTTTTTTTTTTTCCCTAAAAGGAAAAGGAACATGACTATATTTCCACATGTGTTATAGGCCACATTGTTTCCCCTTGAAATGTATATGTTGCAAGTCCCCAACCCCCATACCTGAGACTAGGACCACCTGGAGATAGGGTCTCTAAAGAGGTAATTAAGGTAAAATGAAGTCATAGGGGTGGGGTCTAATCCAAAATGACTGGTATCCTTATAAGAAGAGGAAATAATGGACACAGCCATATGCACACACACAGGAGAGATCATGTTGGGACAAAGGAGAGCCCTGTTGACATCCTCATCTTGGACTTCTAGCCGCCAGGACTGTGAGAAAATACATTTCTGTGGGTCAGGCCATCTAGTCTGTGGTATTGTGCTCTTGCAGCCCTAGCAAATGACTATGACATGAGAATTCCTCATTCTAGAAAGGTGCCTGTTGCTGCAGAAACTCAGTGCCTGCTCTCCGCCCGAGAGACCACTGCCTGTACTTCCCAATGCCAGACATGCCACCTGGGCCCCCTCACCTGCTGGCTCACCTTCCAGAACACCACGGGTCTAAGGGTTTGATGCCCAGCTTCTCCACCAAAATGTATGGAGGGAAGTATAGCAGGAATCATTTATTCAAACACTGTGAAAATCCACAGCATAAATTTTCAAATTCCAAAAATGTGGAAGAGTTGCTTGTAAGGGCTCGATAAAATATTTGTAGATGATATTACCTGAATTGAAAATTTGTTTTAACATAACTCTTCCTTTAAGATTCTTTTTAGTTTCAACTTTTTAAAAAGTTTGTACTAAGATTTAGGTTCAAGACATGTACTTTGACCTCTCCAAACACTAACGTAACTACTTTCATCAGTGGGGACACTTGGTTGCGAGAGAAACTAAACTCAAGCCAAGCTTGGTCAAAATGGAGAATTTGTTGTGGGGTCATGGAATCACAAGAGGGCTGGCGTTGTGCCCAGGATGCAGGACTCCAGTGAGGCCAGTACTTTAACTGGAAAGCATACCCTCACACAGACTGAGGACACAGGTTGGACTTCCTGAAGGTGGCGGCACCTGCCATCGACTTCCTTTGCACGACCCAGAGAATCAGACTGATGAGCCCAGAAGCAGCAGTGGTAGCTCACAGGTGTTTGAGCCAACACTTGATGCTTTGTCAGTTATGAGTCATGTCAGCTAAAGCGTGAGGACCACTCCTTGAGCAAGGATAGCATCTGGGCTCAACTTCTTAATACTGGAGGAGAAAGTGCTGAGAGGAAGAAAAGAGAAACAGTCCCCAGATGCCTCCTTGCTCATTCCTACACATTTGTCAGCTTAAACATCGCTTGGCTAGAGTTGTCTTCTCTGCTTCTCCAGGTAAGTTTTACTTTCCTGTTAAGTGCCTTCATAGAACCTGGACTTCTCCTGTGAGCTCCTGAAGCTAAGTACCTGCTTAATTCCCATTAGACTCTTAATTCCCAGATATCAGATTAATTCTTTGTCTATTCTCTACGCCTAACTAAGTGGCATTTATTTACATACAAGACACTCAAATATGTTTGCTGACTACTGGGAAAACAGTTAATTCTGTATTAACTGCAATCTACTCAGCCCAAATCCAGTAGCTGAAGGCAACATAGCCAAGTGCATGCTAGCCCCTACCTGGCCTCATCCCGGGCCAGTCTTCATCCATCTCTTTCTGTTTTGCTCAAGTGGTCAAGTAAAACAGTATTGCCATTGTGATTTTGAGATAGTCTGAAGGATTGGCTATGATCTTTCTGTGCTGTGGAGATGGGAAAAAAAAAAAGGAGAAGGAAAGAGGAGGAAGGTGAGGAAGAAAAAGGAAGAGAAGAAAATTAATTTTGGTCGGAAAATTGGGAGGTCAAAGAGATCTCTAGCTTCCAATGAAGAGAACAGCATCTTGGGAGCTGTAACTCTTAGATGACAGAGCAGTACTCCTAAGGGGACCTCACCTTTCCCTAAAGCTGCCATTTTCCAGAAGCTCTGGCTTTTCTAAATTCAAAATAAGTCAGAATTTGCTTCTCCCCTTTCTATGTTCACCTGGCATCTTGTATGTTTCTTTGGCATAGCATGTGATCATCATGTGTCCCAGCTGCTTGAGTAGGCTGGGCTCTGGAAGGCAAAGATGATGTCATATGTACATATATCCATCTCTAGGGCCTATTTAAAAAACTTGTCACAGTTCCAAGACTTAATAATGTGTTGCAGATACCCAGAAAGGTAGAATGACCCAAGAGAAAGTGTGAGAATCAGAAGCTGTAAGGTCTGTGGGACTCTACCACTCCAGGCTCTTTGTTTTCACCTTGTGCTTTTTTCTTCATTTCTATCAACATGGCATCCTGTCGCAGGAATGAAATAAAGAATAAAAGCTGAAGAAAGTCCTAACAAAGTATTTAGCACGCAGTAGCTTCTCAACATCTATTTCTTCATTTAAATGCTTCCAAAGGGAGCGATCCATCAGAGCTAAGAGCTGTCCCTTGCTAGTATCATCTTGCTAACCAAATCCAGAAGAAGAACCAGACGGTAGAGAATGATTCACCCTCATCATCACCCAGAATACTAATCAGACTGGCAGCTTCCCAAGGGGCACCATCTTCTAGGATTATACAATATGGAAGACCCACCAAGGAACGGAACTGCTGGTTTTTAGCTTGCTTTCTTCGTTACACTTCCACAGGAACAATAGTCTTTTCTGAAATATCTTTGTCTCTCTGCCATAGAACCTTCAGATGACCCTGTTTTTAAGGCTGCACCCTTCACACACGGTCAGGAGACTTTCAAGATCACTGGGAACGGACTGCAGTTTTCTTCCCAAAGCACCTACAGATTCTTATATTCATTTAATATAGAAAAATGACTTTAATAATCTCCACAGCCTGGTCACTGGCAGTAGCCGAGCTAGGGTTTTATGAATATAATTTTTCTTTGTGGCCACAAAAATAATGGAAACGTCATTTTTTTTTTCCAGGAACAAAGGGTGAAGTTCCTGAGTGGAAAAGACAGATTGATCTCAAGAGACTTGAACTAAGGTCTTTCCCAGAAACGCATTTAGAGTCCACCTGAGACTCAAAGTGGGGAGAGTCCCCTCTTCCAACCCTTCCAGAAAATTCTATTAGCCATGATTAGCACAAACTGGTTTACAGGTATACTCGGAGCCACTGGATGGGAGTCGGTCCCATGCAAACCACACAGATTGAGAGTGGGGAGGAGGCTGTGGCTAGGAGGAGGTGTTAAGCTGAATATATTTTTAATACATTTAAATAACCTGTAGAAATTAAAAAAAAAAACAAAAAAAAAAAACTCCATAAGCTCCCCAAGAATTTTCCACAGTCTACTACACCCTCACTTGCAAGACTGGTGCACTGTGTACTCTACTGGGTGGACGGGTTTAAATAAAGGATGAATAACAGTCTCTGCGCTCAAGAAACGAATTAGAGTTTCTTTCAGACAGAAACTGGTCAGGTACAGAGAAACCTCCTGCTCCGTTTCAAACAGGACATTTGGCCCAGGGAAGTGTGTGACAAACAGGCGCTGATGGAAGCATGAGGGAGACTTGAGAGGCGATGAGGGGGGAGGGAGGTAGGGCGATGCCCGTGGGAAAGACGCTGGGGGCCCTGGGTGGCGGCGGGTTCTGTCTGGGTCTGCCGGAGCCCGCCGCACGGACCCGGGGGAGCAGCGGAAACGCGCTGCGGGCGTCCGCGGTCACGCACACCTGCTGTCCCTGCGGCCACCGCGCTGGCGACCGCAGCACATGCCAGCCACTGTCCCCAACTGCCAGGGCGTCGGCGCCAGAGGTCAGAAGCCGCTCCCTTCCTCCTGCCCCTGATGTCCCAGCTGTGCGCTCTGTAGGGGGACGGAAGCACCTGGCCCGCCACGTGGCCCCAAGTCACCAGACGGCCACGGAGCTGAGGACAGACCGGGAGGGGCGCTCGGAGCAAGGACAGGCTCCCGCCTCGCCCTACCGCGCCGCAGGCGGTTAGCTACGCGGCAAACCTGGGACGCGACAGCTGTGTGTGAGGAAACCACGCGATGCATCCACGGCCCGGGACGGCCCCGGAGCCAGCCCTGGAGCCAGCCCCGGAGAGATGCGCGCAAAGGAGCCCTTGGTCCATCCCTCCGGCCCGCGAGCATCAACTGCCTCCACGCGCCGCCTAAAGGGGCGACAGACTTCGGGGTGGCCGCAGCCGCTCGTGTTAAGGGGCAGCGTCCGTCCCATCACCGAAGTTCACGAAGGGCGGGGAGGAGGGGACCCCGCGCGGGGTTTGGAGTCGGTCCTCAGCGCGTGCGGGGGCGGGGGGCGTCACTGGAGGACCTGAGTCAGGGAGTGACGGGATCGGACTAACCCCGGGTCTGGAGAAGGTGTTTTAGGAGGGACTAGCCCGGGAGGAGAACGCCCCGCCCCGCCGGTCCACGAGGTTCGGGATAACAAGGCAGGGGGCGCCCGGGGGCCCTCAGCGCCCTTCACGGCAGGCTCCCCGCCGCATGCAGGGGAACTGCGGTCCCCTCAGTCTGCACAGGTCATAAAGATGTCCCACCCGAGGACGTTTATAAACAGAATTCCAGGTCTTGAGAGAGAAACATGGGTCTTTGGAAAGAGTTCCAAGGCCGACACTGCCGGCATGTCATCAAAGCATGACACGCATGTCATCAAAGCACGTGAGCTCGCCCGCTGGCCCCGCGCCCCCACACCTACCCGTCGTCTACTGGAATCGGTTCTGATTTTTATAGGAACGAAATGGGGGGGGGGGGGTGTATGTAAAGAAAACATACTGCGTCGTTGTGTCATCCGTTCAAGTGAACAGGAACACTGGGGTCACTTGGGATGGATGCCGGGAGACGGACCCGCAGCCTGTCCCAGGAACTAACATGCCCCTTAGAAGGTCCGTAAGGGCAGCGCGCATCCGCTCATCCGTCATGCACCACTCCCCACCCCCACCCCCGCAACCCGCCCAGACCCTGGGCAGGAGACTGCGGGCAGAGGGTGGCACGAGCACTCCCGCGGGATTCCCGGACAACGATGTCCCGCCTGGCCTTCCAGGACTCCACCCGGCCGGGGCTGTCTGCGAGGCCAGGGGGAGGCCAGGGGACGAGAGGTGACGGGGGCGGGTGGGGGGGGGCGCGTTCTGCCATGTGGAACACTGTGAAGGGTTATCAAGGGTTATCCGGCCAGCGGGCCCCTGGCCAAGAGAGAGACATCATTTGAAAGCCCGTAACAGGAGCAAGAAGAGTGAGGACGGGGAGATGAAACTGCTGCCCATGGGGCGGGGCGCAACTTGGAAGTGGACTGGAGGACAGGATGAGAGGACAGCCGGGGCCAGGGGCCAGGAACGACGGGACTGCAAGTGGCTTCAGGGACTGATTGCAAGACGCAGCCCCCTGCCCTGCACCGCTCCTGTGCTGCAGGGTGGTCTAAGTTGGTCCCCCAGTGTTGTTGTCTTTTCAAAACATTCCACCACAGAACTTTGCACACAGGTACAGAAGACGGGAGTTTATAACCCTTAAGTGCTCCTTATCCAACCTCAATCATTTTTAGTTCTTAGTCACCCTTGTTTCTTCTGTATACCCTCTCCCCTTCCCTCTACACCACCAGGTAATTTCAAAGCAATTATACATATTTCATTCTTTTTTTTTTTTAAGATTTTGTTTTTTAATTTATTTATTTGTCAGAGAGAGAGGGAGAGAGAGAGCGCACAGGCAGACAGAATGGCAGGCAGAGGCAGAGGGAGAAGCAGGCTCCCTGCCGAGCAAGGAGCCTGATGTGAGACTCGATCCTGGAATCATGACCTGGAATCATGACCTGAGCCAAAGGCAGCTGCTTAACCAACTGAGCCACCCAGGCGTCCCTCATTCTTTTTTTTTTTTTTTAAGATTTCATTTATTTATTTGACAGACACACATTTATTTATTTGACAGACAGAGATCACAAGTAGGCAGAGAGGCAGGCAGAGAGAAGAAGGGAAGCAGGCTCCCCGCTAAGCAGAGAGCCCAATGTGGAGCTCCATTCCAGGACCCTGGGATCATGACTGAGCTGAAGGCAGAGGCTTTAACCCACTGAAATAGGTAGGGGCCCCTACTGAAGTAGGGGCCCCTACCTATTTCATTCTAAATATTTATATATATGTCTTGAATATTTTTATACCAAGACTACAGTCTCATAGCTAAAAAATAATTTCTTGGGCACCTGGTGCTCAGTCTGTTCAGCATCTGCCTCTGGCTCAGGTCATGACCCTGAGGTCCTGCACTTAAGCCCTTCTGGGGAATCGCTGCTCCTCATGGAGTCTGCATCTCCTTCTCCCCCTGCCTGTCATTCGCCCTCCTTGTGCTCACTCTGTCAAATGAATAAATAATATCTTTAAAAAAATAAAAAATAATTTTTTTTAAATTCATTCACATCATGAACCAAACCATCACATTGACAGGTTTCCTAATTCCTTTTTAATCTATAGGTTACCCCCTGCCCCTTTTTTTATCCCTGCTACAAGTTTATTGGTAGTTTAATAATTTTTTCTTCCAATCATAAAAGAAAGTTTACATTTACACTGAAAAAAATTGGAAAATGCCAAAATGCATAATTTTTTTTAAATTGCCCTGAATCCCAGTATCCAACTGAGTCAACATTTTGGTATTATCTCCTTCCTAGAATGGTTTGAGGTAAAAATTAAACAGAAAAAATAAGACCACTATCACAGAGTGACCTATCACTACCTTTTCCTATAATCCCACTCCTTTTTCCTACATTCTGTGTATAGATATACCTCTGCCTCTACCTCTATATATCAGTAGACAGATATAGAGATATAGGTTAATAAAGATATCTTTGTTACACTGTGTCTGTCCTTAAAATAAATCCTCAGCGCCTACATTATGCCCATTCTTTAAGGTTCCTGAAACATATTACCAGATTGCTCTCCAGAAAGACTACCAGTGTGTTCTCTCACCAGCAATCTTCAATGGTTGGTGGGGCTGAACTTGAAAATGGCTTGGTTTGGAAAAATCAAGGAAGCCTTCTGGAAGCTAGAGCGGGCAGGGGGTAGGCTGCCACCAGCCTGTGATGCATACATGTGAAGACAGTCTACTGAGCAAGGAGGTGTCCACAGTCCCGCAGGGAGCTCTGTAAGCAGTGGAAAGGCAAGAACTGTTGAATTCTGCTCACCAGGTCTATAGGAACAGAGTTGTCCTGAACACCAAGAGTTACAGCCTTCAGTCAGCCTTCCTGAGGGTGCAGACCAAATACATCCGTCCTTGAACACAGCTTGCTTTTCGGTTTCCCCTCTACTCCTGTCTGAATGTTTAATAAAAAGGATGTGCCAATTTCCTCATGCAATTTTGCTCCAATCAGTTTCATCTCCTGACCAGGTATTTCTGCACAGTTCTGATCCTCCTCAGGATTACTGATTTCTGTTATGTCTACTTGTGTGTGTGACTTTGCAAACTCATGAGTAGCTGAGCCTTACCCAAGAACAGTCTTTAATTTTGGAAATATCACAAAAATAATTCAGCACAGTGGTAAGTCCTTAAAAAGGATTAAAGCAGGATTCCTGCCTTCCAGAAATTTGGAAATTCCTCTGAATATAGGAACATATAGTCAACTCAGATGAATTTTAAGAAGAAAAAGAGTCAAACAACCCAAGTAAGAAACAGATAAAAGATAGAAACAATTCACGGAAAAGCAAAACAAATGGCAAAACCACAGAAAAAGCTCAACCTCACTGATATGTAGGGAAATGCAATAAAATACGCCCAGGCTGTTGGCAAGGTACTCAGAACAGATAGATTTATATACTGTAGGTTGGAGATGTAAATTGGTCACAGTTTTTTGGAAGGTAATTTGGCAACATTAATTAAAATTAAAAACATAGTCTCATCACAGTAATTCAACTTGTAGAGTCTATCCTTCGAGAATTCTCATACTTGTGCACAAAAAGCACTATCGGTGATGGTCACAGTCAAGCCATCTATCAGTCAAGTCCTGCCAAAGCCATGGCTCGTGCTCTGGAATTCTAGAGAACAACCTCAAGACTACAGTAGACCAATCCCTAAAGGAGACCGAGCTCTAGGATATATTACAGTGTAAATAAAGAAGTTGCAAAATAGTATCCACAAACTGGTTCTATTTATGTACAATAAAGCAAACAATCATGTTTTTTGGGTATGTGTATAACCATAAATGCATAGAAATAAGAGCAATAATTTGCCTCTCAGTTGGAGAGAGGCACTCTGGAAATCACTTGGGGAAGGGAGCTTTTTGGCTTTGTATTGTTTGCATAAGAACGTATTTACCTATGACTTGGGTAGCTAAGGAAGGATTTATACAAAATTTTCAAAGGATCATCAGCAGCAAGGTGAGATTCCTACAGTCACAAGTTTCATCAGGAAGGAGGGGTTATCTCTTGGACCTCTTGGACCTTGAAATTAAAGACCCCTTATAGTTTCACATCTTCTAATGTATGGTAGGTTCCTCAGTGTTTTCCTTGAAAAAGAAGTGAAATGGTCTTGCTGGTTCTTCCAACAGTTCAATGCCAAGTTCATTCTGACCCAAAGAACTCTGTATAGCATGCCACACTAGTCAGTGTGTTAATGACGCCACGGGAAAACAGTTCTATCGGCTACCGATTGTTTTGATGTGTGTAAGTACTACTGTGACTTGGTGGTCTTAGCAAGGTCAAGACACCCTTCCAGATTGGATCTTCTATGGCATTTTCTCAGAGCCAACTCAGGCTGTGGGTTTGCCTTATCATCAGGCTTGTGGGTGATGTACTTTTTTTTGAGAAGGCGGCAAAACTTGGCTTGCTTTCTTTTGAAAGGCGTGATTTTTATTTTCTCAATCTGTGTATCTTGTGACGAGTGTTGGGAAAATTACTAGGATCAGTGATAACAATTTAATTTTAAGCTACACTTGAAAAAGTAAAATCCTGTTTCTGTCATCCTTTTTAATAAAGAAGAGGATCTAGAAAATTTCATCAGCCAGACAAGATCATGATATGAACCATGATCTTAACTTTTTGAAAGAGATCTACAGAAAATCCATAAAGATGAAGGGGAGAGAGGAAGAAAACTATGATTCCAATATGTTGATCATTAGTAAGTGTTGGATGGAAGAGGATTTTGCAGTGATTTAGAGGAAGCTCTTCAGGGCAGCCTGCTGGTCTCAGCATATGGAAAGAGGTTTGTATATCTAAGGTCTTTCATTCTCCCCAGCTGCAGAAATTCTAAGTTACTTTGTCCATTTGCAGTGTTTCCCCCTACACACATGTCCCCACTGCTGACAGCTAAAACACAGGCACACTGAAATACACAGAGAAGAGAAATGGTCTCCAGAAACATCCTTGGGATAATTTGTGATCCGGGAAAAGCCCTGGTTCTCTGCCTTCTTTGAGCACTTCGTGGATAAGGGGACTTAAAAATAGAGGAAGAAAAAGAGAATTCCTACTATGGTGTACTGAGATGGCTACCAGACTATCTCACATACTTTCCTTACAATGTAATTACCTCAACCACTAGAGGACGGCCAGAGGGGACAAGGCTGGGTCATAAAAATGCCAAGCACTTCCAGATTTTTCTCTCAGAACTTTACCAACCATGCTCTGAGAAAGTCCCAGACACACACACGAAGAGGTCCTGAATAAATGGTTCAGGTGACAGTTCCAGCTAAAGTCCCACAGACAGCCAGCTCAGCCATCGTACCTATGAGGAAGGCCTCTAGGGACTCCCATCAGTCACCCCCAAATGCCACCCCCCAGTGCCCTTGCTGAACCCAGGCCACTCAATCCCAGTACAGGCAGAGATAATAAAATGTTCTTAGCCATAAGTGTTTTAAGCCATAGGTGTTTGTTTTATTTTCTATTTATAATAATATTTCTATTATTTGTTTTCTATTGTTTTAAGCCATAGGTATTTTTGTTTTGTATTTTTAAGATTTTATTTGAGAGAGAGAGAGCAAGTGAGCATGGGCAGGGGGAGAGGCAAAGGGAGAGGGAGAGGGAGAAGCAGGCTCCCCACTGAGCAGGGAGCCCGATGCAGGACTTGATCCCAGGACCCTGGGATCATGACCTGAGCTGAAGGCAGATGCTTAACCAACTGAGCCACCCAGGCACCCTGAGCCAAAGGGTGGGTTTTGTTGTTGTTGTTTTTGTGTATTTGTTTGTTTTTAGTAGTGAGAATTACACTTCTTAAACAATTACTCTGTTGTAGAGCCTGTAAATATTGTACATTTTGTCACTGACACTCTACAATTGTCCTGCTGAAGAGAAGGTGGGGGAGGCCTAGTAGTCAAGGAACGCTGCCGAGGTCACCCTCCCGGGAACTGCCCGTTTGTGGTTCAGATCCAGGGAAGGGTAGAGCCTGACCTCTTCTCTACCTCACAGTGGCCTGTCCCTTGGATGGCACAAGGCATGCCCTGGAGGCTCCTAGGAGACCATCCCATCCATACCCCTGCTTCCAGATGGGCAGCGCCCTGTCTAGCTGTGCAGCTTTGCCCTCCAGCACTTGGCACAAACCTGCAGGAGGTACAGCAGCTGCGTCTCTAACTTCCTGCTCGTTACTTGGGACTGACACCAGCCACGGCTGCACCCCGATGTCGGGTCCTCACTCTGGTCACAAACAGCAGTTTGTGCTCTTTTTTGGTGTCAGTGTGGTAAAATGAACCTAACGTTTCTCGATTCCAAAAGGTTTCCCTGACTTTTCCAAACCCATTGGCTTTCTATTCCAGCCCCTCTAACCACGGATTATGTTCATGTTCTCAAACGTCACTGGGCAGAGTGCACCTGATGGTCCCATGGCCGGATTCACGGATTTGCAACCACCACCACCACCCAGCTCTAGAGCTTTTTCTTCCCCCTTTTTCTTTCCCTTTTTCTTCCCCACCCCAGTCCCGGCTAACCACCCTTCACTTTCGGTCTCCGAAATCTGATGAGTCTAAGTGCTTCATCGAAAAGCAATCATGCAGGAGTTGTCCCTATGCGACAGGTTTATTTCACTGATCACCACGTCCTCAAGGTTTATTTTGTCGCATTTCAGAATTTCCTTCTCTTTCAAGGTTGATTACTATTCTAGTGTATGACGATACCACATAGTCTTCATCCGTTCCTCTGTCAACAGACATCGCAGTTGTCTCCACCTTTTGGTTATTATGAATAATGCTCCTGTGAACATGCGTGTGCAAGGAACTGGGTGTGCAAGTTCCTCCTTTAACTTCTCTGTTGTATACCCAACAGTGGAATTGCTAGATCAGGGGTAGTCTTGTTTTTTTTTTTTTTCACTCCTACCAACAATACACAAGGGTTCCAATTTCTCCACATCCTTTGTCAACACTTGTTATACGTTTGTTTTTTATGAAGCCACCCTAAGGGACGTGGGGTGGTAACTCACTGCTGTTTTTGCATTTGTATTTCCTTCTGGAGAGCTACTAAGTTGGGGATGATCAGTTACACAGAAGTAGATAACCAGGACATTGATCAATTACACTGTTCCTGAGCACTGCCCAAGATAGACAGCCCTGTCTGTATAGAAACAGCTGGTTATTCCTGTCTTTCTGGAGCAGTCTCTCCTCTTCACATTCTTAGAGGTTTAATGCTGTTGCCTCACCTCTAAAAGACTGCTCAAATCCAGCTCTTCTCTCCAGCTGGCCACCGCTGCTCTAGTTCGGTTCCTTGGAACTTCGTACTTGGGCTTCCAATTTCCGTGCAGGAATCCCTTCTCCGTACTGACTGAAAAATTTGTTTGCACAAATCCTGAGGGGAAAAAAATCAGCTGAGAAATTGGGAAAATGGAAAAAATGTTATAATTCAGTGATACTCAAAGCTCAACAGTCAACACAGAGAGGTTACTGTGTTGAGAGACTCCATTGGTATCACAGGCAGGAAACCCTGATGAGGGAATCAAAGATACAGAATAGCATTTGCAGACACCAGGGTTAGAGCATGGAGCAGGGGTTGTCACCATCTGATCAGTCTCATTTAAAGCAGTTGTCATGTTACTAATGTATTTGTAGTACTGTCTGCTGATCAGGAATCCTTCTCGTAAGCAAAGCAATGGTAATAAGTTTATACAGGTTCTACATTTCCCATAATTCTTACAAGAGGGATTCCAGTAAGTAACAAGTTTAAGAGGCAAAATCAGTCCTTTAATTTGTCAATTTCAACATCAACACATGATTCTGTCTAGTGGTGTTAGCTTTGCTAGGAGATCCAAGTGTTTATTTGAATACTCCCCAATCATGTTCATGGTTTTCCAGTATTTATGTGCTATAAGCTCCAGTGCATCGTAAATATTTTGACAGAAGTACAAAGAGAAGAAAATACGAATGTTGTGGAATATTCCAATGGGGAATGAGAAACTGATTGAAAAACAATCAGCAAAAGCAGATAGATTATAAATTTGACAGCAAATCCCAAGGCAGGGCAAGTAGACACAAGGTGTGCATTGGTAAAAAGGAATAGGCTTCTGTGAAGCAGCAACTACCCTAAAGCCCAGTGTGAGGGTGCTTTGGGAGCACGCCTGGAAATCCGACTACTGTCCAGGTGAAGCAAAAGAAAGCTTTGACTTCTGGGATATTTGTCATGAAATGAAAATCAAGACTGTAGGATGGGGGCAGTTGGTGCTTTAGAATTTTTAAGTTTTCACTTTAAGAATAGACAACTGACCTGACACTGATACAACACTGTATGTCAACTACCAAAAAAATAAAGAGTGGGAAAGGAAACTCTTAGTTTCAGCTCAGGTCGTGATCTCAGCATCATGAGATCGAGCCCCACATTGGGCCACACGCTCAGTGTGGAGTCTGCTTGAGATTCTCTCTCCCTTTCCCTCTGTTCCTCCTCACCCCTGGCCAATCTCTCTCGAATCTTAAAAAAAAAAAAAAAAAAAAAAGTGGGAAAATGGATAAGTTAAAATACTAAATATGGTATTTCAAGTTTTTTAAAAAAATATTTTATTTGCTTGTCAGAGAGAAAGAGTATACAAGCGGGGGAGCAGCAGGTAGATGGAGAATCAGGCTCCCCACTGATCAGGGAACCCGACACCGACTGGATCCAAGGACCCTGGAATCATGACCTGAGCCAAAGGCAGCTGCTTAACTGACTGGGCCACCCAGGTGTCCTGGTATTTCAAGTTTTAAAAAATGCTTTTCAGTTGGCATTTATGCCCATATTCCCAACCTATGTTTTTATCATTAGAGGTCTCTAATAGGTAGAGATCATTTTTACATGCTATTTAAACATATCCTGTCATAATATATAGGCCAGCAATAAATAAATTTTAAAAAACTATCCACCTATTATTATATCTTTTCGCAGAAAATTAAAAGTCTATAATCCCATCCCTGAAAAATTATTCATCATTTATTATGGTCACTCATTATTTAAAAACTAAATAACATGTTTTTAAAAAGCAGAACAGTGGGGTGCCTGGGTGGCTCAGTGGGTTAAGCCTCTGCCTTTGGCTCAGGTCATGATCTCAGGGTCCTGGGATCGAGCCCCACATCAGGCTCTCTGCTCAGCGGGGAGCCTGCTTCCCCCCCTCTCTCTGCCTGCCTCTCTGCCTACTTGCGATTGCTTTCTCTGTTAAATAAATAAATAAATAAATAAATAAAATTTTTTTTTTAAAAAGGCAGAATAGTTTAAAATTGGGGGGATTTCATGAACATTCCTGGGACTTCCACCTTCTTGTTCATGAATCACAAAGATTCAAAGATTGGTCTGGCGGGAGTCTGGAAACACGGCTGGTTTACCGTGCTCCCTGCCACCTGGCCTTGTCATCATCTTCATCACGTTCTGTGTGTGCTCCTCCTGTTCTCAGAAGGGCCCGTGGGAAACCCAGAGCTGCACACATCCCTCTCCTGCTTAGAACTCCTCACCAGCTTCTCACAATGTTAGGGTGCATATATCCCCACCTGTTGACAGTTTTTAGCATCCACCACAATATAAATGTGTTTATAAACTGCACTGATGTGTTGCTGCACAAAACTAATACATTCGTCAAATATGCAAAATATAATAATTTTTAAAAGGGGTGATTTTTTAAACTTTTTTTTAAGATTTTATTTATTTATTTGACAGAAAGAGAGATCACAAATGGGTAGAGAGACAGACAGAGAGAGAGATGAGGAGAAGCAGGCTCCCCCCTGAGCAGAGAGCCCAATGCGGGACTCGATCCCAGGCCCCTGGGATCATGACCCGAGCCGAAGGCAGAGGCCCAACCCACTGAGCCACCCAGGCAACCCAAAAGGGGTGATTTTTTTAAATACAGAAATTATGATTTTATATCCCAGCAAGCCAGGGACTGAATCATCTGGGGTAACTTTCAAGAAGTCAGGCTTTACTTTGGGGTTCATGCATCTGAGGAACAAGAATTCAAATTCCTTAGCAATTGTCCTCACGGTCAGGCCACCCTTACACCTCTCTGTGCTCGGAGCACATTGCTTGTACGTGGAATAGTCTCACTTCTGTGCCCTCCCTATTCCTTGCTGCCTAGAGTGACAGTCTCTGATTTCGCTCGGTGAAAGTCTTTCCAGTTTTAAGTCACAGCCTCATCACTACCTCTTCCAAGAAAGCTACTTCTCTCTAAGAAGAGTTGGTGAACAATACTAATCCTTGTTTTTATTATCCTCCTACAGCAGCAGCTCCACCACGGGCTGCCGTCCTGCTCGGGGCAGTGCGAGAAGCGGCACACATGCCTGCTGTCACATCCCAGGGAAACACGTAGTGCTCCCCCGTTACTGCATGAAGCAATAACGGAGGCTCAGTCCACCCTCTGGAGTTCAAACCTGAGACCGTTTTCCAGTGACTTCTTCCATGGCCTGATCCCTCACAGGCAATGTGCCCTGGAAATCTGGGGCTGTTTTTCACCAATTTTTGTATTCCTGCTGTCTCCGGCATCATACCTGGCCTAGGAAAACAACTCAATGCTTACTGAATAACTTTGTAAGCGATTTTTAAAATAACCTTGTGACCCTTCACAGTTGGTATACTGATGGGGTTCTTAGGCTAGTTATAAAACAATTTTTTCTTATTAACTGTTTATATGCTTCTTGCACAAATAAAAGCTCTCTTGAGCTCTCATATCATCTTTCTCTGCTTCCTGTCAAGAAAGTAGGATAGAGGATACAGTTAATAGATTTCTGAAGGCACGAGCTGGGGCCCAGTATTCACTCAGCCGCAGCTTTCCCAGTCGTGCGACCTCCTTGAGCCGGACTTTCCTCCTCTGTAAAGTGGGAAAGCAGGTGGTACCTGCTTTCATTAGGAATAGGAAGCATTTCTAGCAATGACTAGCACACAGGTCTTGCTCCATATAGGTTACAGTTCTTAGAGATTTAAAAAGGATACCTCTGGCCCCAGTGGGTCCCAAGCTTCATAGATGTTTTGGCATCTGAGGGGTTCCTCTACCTTGGACCTCTTGTCTCACTCTAAACTCCATCTCTGGACAATCACCTGCACACTTATGACTTCAAGAATCACTTTTGTTGTCAGTTATGCTAAATTCTACCTCTCGGTTCATGCCTTTAGCCCAGGAAGCTCTCTGAAACTTCAAACTCAAATATACAAATGGCTACTAGGTACATCTCACCATGTCTCAAATATAAAGACTAGGACAAGGACAGACAGATAACCAGATAACATGGACCTGAGTTTCAGATGGAAAAGGCAAGGGCATCATTAGTACTTTCATTCATAAAAGAGCCAGGTGGAGGGAGGAGCTGGGGACACAGAGATACAAACAGGAGGGGCCAGCGAGTGTGGCTGGGACAGGTGGGGTCAGGAAGGTGGTGGTGGGGAGAAGGAGGGAGATGCAGGAATGAGGGTTCTGTCCAATGACTGCTGATGTCTCTGGGAAAGCAGAGAAGACCCTGTTTATTAGAAACACGGCAGGAAACAGGGCAGCCAAGGACAGATTCAGGTTGTAAGAATTTCCATCTGCGGCCAAGGAATGGACAGGAGCTGCCTTGTGAGGTCCAAGAACACAGTCTGGACGTGTAGCTCTGTGAGAGTCTGCCTGGAGGGCAGAACCTTGAATGGAGAGGAGCCCTCAACGAGAGAGATGCGTTCCTGGAGCCGACGTGAGGGAGGACATGGTTCTAACTAGAGCATGCTGACACACATAGGGACCCTGGGCCAAAGCAAGAGAAAGAGAATGAAAGAGTGCCGGGCTAGGGGGATAGGAGGCTGTGATCAGACAGCAGGGGTCTTGAAGTATAGTTTTCCAGGAGGAAGCATTCCAGGTAACCGCAGGTGTTACAGCGTGGCCTTGGCAGTGGGGAGCCGGAAGGGCGGTCCCTGCACAAGCGCAGGTGTTGCTTTGGCCATGCCCCAGGGCACTGCGAGGAGGCGGAGTCTGCAACCTGTGGGCAGGCCCAGCGCTTCAGCGGCTGAACCATGAACGATGGTGCCCAAAAGAATGAGCACAAGGTTTTGCGTCAGAAAGAATAAGGAGAGTAGGAGGCGGGCAGCACAGCGGGGTAGAGAACTCATGGACTCTTCCTGCTGGCGGGAAGGGCTGGCGGAGAGGACCTGCGGAGTTTGCTGAGGACTCCGGGGAACGTGGCCCAGGAGAGAATGGATCAGCATTGGAGGTGGATGAAACATGGAAGGACTTGTTCTAGGAGCTAGAGGAGCGTTATTTGTCATGGAGTAGGGGTTCAAGAATGCCCAAAAGGAAGTCCTGAAGCAGAGGACGGTTAAGGGGAAGGAAGAGCAAAGAAGGTTGGGGTTTCCATGAGGGGTGTGAGAAGCAGGTTGAGGGCTCCACCAGTTGCCCTGTGGGTTGCTCTGCGAGGTGTGCTTGGGTGTGCAAGCTCCGGGTGACAGGAAAGCCACAGAGAGATGGTTCCATTGAAGAAAGTCAGTCGGAAGAACACGTTTCAGTTCCCAGGGCTGCAGTCACCAAAGTGTCTTCCTGTCCATTTGGAGGAAGTAGTCCAAAAAACAAGAACATTCTTTATTTGGGGTGGGGGGGGGGCGTGGGAAGCTGTTTGTTCATGTGGAGGAGGAAGGCCAGAAAAGAAAGCAAAACCCACCATGGTGAGCAGTGTGGCTCAAGAGTGGGTACATGGAGGAGGACTCCCCACATGGTGGGGTTCCAGCTATTCACTGAAGTAATACCACAGACAGAGCTAGATCTGCAAAAGTAGTAAAAAACGGTCTAACTGGTCAACCTGACATCTACGTGTGTAAACGTGTGCCTTTAGGGGATACACTCAGTGTTGGGGAGAAAGCCCTTCTAAGCCTCTCTCAGGGCGGCTTACCCTCTGGAATCACCACAGGCAAATACTGGGACAAGTCTTCAAGTGGGAGCACCAACTCTTTCCTCTCTCTGATCTGCTCTCGGCTATTTAAAAATGAAAGGTCAAATCTGCCTATCTTCTAATATCATTTTCCCTAAAAACATCATTAGGCTGAAATGGATCTATTACTTCGACCAGTGTCCTAGCCATAACCAAATAGAAATCAAATTATATAAATATGGAAATATAAATGTATTATATAATAGGAAATATTATATTGTGTATATTATATATTATAATACATAAGACAAATATAATGTATACACATTTAATTATATATATCAATATAATTCTATTATATAGAGGTTTTATTTTTCTGTTATAAAAGCTATTATACAGTCATTAAAATTTTTTACATAGTTACAACATTAACACTTTGAATAAATTTCTCCACTTTCCCTGGCCTATATTTAGTGATCCTGACTGTTTTGTCTTATAGTGACAGGACTGAACTATTGTCAAACCACTCTCTCCTACTCAATCCACTGTAAACCTTTCAAACAAAGCAACGGATCCACGGTCTTAAAGACCAAGCACTCAGGACTCCTTGGAAATTTCTGGTGGCAAACACTATTCCAGCAGACCTCCAACTGCTCCAAATCTCCTGTACCCTGACCCTGTTTAGAGAGTTTCCCATTGTGGGAAAGAAAAGCCTGATGGTCTGAAAAACTCCATTGCCTGCCAATCAGATGCACCTGTGAGACAGCCTGATAAGCGCCCAGGATGCCTGGAGCCCCAAGGTCACTAAAGTCAGTCAGGCAGATACAGAACACAGATGGAGAACAGTCCTTTACTTTGAATCCAGTTGACCTGGGGCACCTGGGTGGTGCAGTCGGTTAAGTGTCCGACTCTTAGTTTCCGCTCAGGTTGTGATCTCTGGCCCATGAGATGGAGCCCCATGCTGGGCTCTACACTCAGGGCAGAGTCTTCTTGTTCCTGTCCCTTAAAATAAATAAACTTTAAAAAAAATTCAGTTGGCTTATTCCAGCCCATTCAGAGTTTGCACTGCTGAGGAGATACGGACACACTTCTCTACTCAGATTGATCTTCCCAGGTCCAACAGTTGGCTTACAGCAGTGAAATTTCCAGCAAATTTACTAACACTAATCCCCTCAGGGTCACACACATGGCCACCTGTCACACTCAGCAGGGACACTGACCTCAACCTCCTTCTTCCCTGGCCCCGGAGGGCTTATTTCAGCCTCTTCTCTATCATCACACTCAGGCTTGAACACAGCGTCTGTCAGATTCGCCTCCACTTGGATCAGCCAGAAAGGATGGGGAATCCCGTCAGATCCAGAGATTGGAGGGGACTGCCTGCCTAAGGGATATATCAGTATTTCAAGATCACCTCCCCCCAAGCATATCTTCTGTGATTGTTGTGTGAAAAAGAGCATTTGTCCCTCTCTTCATCTTGAGTGTCAGAGGCCCTTTTCTGTCACCTAAGTCATAGTACCTGCCAGGACCCTGGACAGAAAAGTAGGTTTGATCCAGGGAGAAGAGAGTAGCAACACATCCTACAATGCTAGATTTTCAATTAAAAAATATCCTCCAGGAGCGCCTGGGTGGCTTAGTGGGTTAAAGCCTCTGCTTTCAGCTCAGGTCATGATCCCAGGGTCCTGGGATCAAGCCCCACATCAGGCTCTCTGCTCAGCAGGGAGCCTGCTTCCCTTCCTCTCTTTCTGCCTGCCTCTCTGCCTACTTGTGATCTATGTCTGTCAAATAAATAAATAAAATCTTAAAAAAAAAAAGAAAGAAAGAAAGAAAATAAGAAAAAGAATTATCCTCCAGGGGCACTTGGGTGGCACAGTTGGTTAAGCATCTGCCTTCAGCTTAGGTCATGATGTAGGTTCCAGATATCTAGCTCTGGTGTCAGGCTCCCTGCCCAGTGGGGAGTCTGTCCCTCTCCCTCTGTCCCCACCCATGCGTGCTATCTCTCTCAAATAAATAAATAGAATAAAATAGAAATATCTTCCAAAATCCTAAGTTCTTAAAACAAATGTCTGCCTGGTTATGCAATCCTGACCACATTATCTGGGTTCATGGTTTAGGACATTTTATTTCCCTAACTTGAACTTCCCACTTGATAGAAAAAAGTGATCACAAGTGGGACCCCCCAGTGAAAGGATCCAGTGCAGTTTAACCTCATTAAAAGCTAACTAGAGGACCCTGGGCTTGGCTATGGCAGAATGGCCCATATCTGACCTACCCAACAATAAAAGCCAGAAAACAACCACCACCCACTGACCCCTAACAAAACAAAACCGTTGAAAGCTATCGGAGGGCAGCAAAGATACTCAGGACTTAGGAGAGAGAAGGGTCACTCGGGAGGGGAGCCGGATCTCCTCCAGAGGTTTTCACCCACTGAGCCTTTGCTAATTCACAGTGCAGCCCAACACGGTCCAACACTGGACAGGGAACATCTACACTGGAGTTTGCGGCGACAGAGGCAACTAGGAATGGAGGACTCAAGATCCTGGAAAAAAGGACCTGCAGAGAAAGGGGACCCACATTGCACGTGGAACCTCCAGTGGAAGGACCTGCTGATGCCTGAGGTGCACATTGCAGAGTGGGACAGCACAACGGATGGGTCTGATGCGGCCAGGTTGGAGAGCAATGCCTGCTCCCATGAGAGGAACGCATGCCTGATGGTACAGCGACTAAGAATGGAGGAAGAAAGAAATCAGCACAAAAATGAGCAAGCAGGGGCTCCTGGGTGGCTCACTCATTGGGCATCTGCCTTGGGCTCAGGTTATGGTCTGGGGGTCCTGGGATCGAGCCCCGCATCGGGCTCCCTACTCAGCCTCTCCCTATCCCACTCCTGCTGCTTGTGTTCTCTCTCTTGCTGTCTCTGTCTGTCAAATAAACAAATAAAATATATATTTTTTAAATGATCAAGAAGCTGGTGCAGATCAATGGACTGCTGAGCATGATTCACCCAAGCTTCTGCACTTAAAGTGTGAGGAAGAATGAAACCATAGTAGTAACTTACATTGTAAGATACTTGCAAGCAGAAGTAAAAAGAAAGTACAAGATGAATACAGAAACCTATGAATAATTAAATAACTGGAGACATCTTTGATATTTGGGTAGGAAGACTCAAAATTATAAAGATATCAATTCTTCCTACAGTAATCTGTGTATTTAACATGATTCTGGTTAAAATCACAAAAGATTACTTGTAACACTAGATGAAAATTCTAAAATATAGACTAAACCTGTGAGAATATTCAGAAAATGTTCGAAAAAGAAAGTAGTGAGTTTAAATGGTTCCTTCCAGGTTAGATTATAAAGTTATAACAGGGATCATTCTCTTGATCACTGGGGTAGAGTAGATTCTAAATGGATTCACGAGAAGCCTAAAGAAACCACAAAACACAAACCATAACAGTAATGCAACATAATGTAGGTCATTCCATATATTGTGATTTCATTTTTATAACATATACTTTGATGCATTTTGGATTTTTGTTTGCTTTAAGGAGGTAGAAACTAAGTGTTTTTCCCAGGGAGTTCATCATCACTGAGTGCCCACATGGATTACAAATAATTCTCGTGTGCCGGCTTCCTGGGACTCATTCAGTCTCGCTCTTTACCTGCACTACCGTAATCACTGTAGTCTCATGCGTTTTTATGTGCAGAGGGCAAATAGACCTGATTTTTTATTTCCAGAATTTCTCCCAGCTACTGTTACATATTCTTTCATAGAACCTTTTAAATTATTTCATCAAGTTACAAAAATAAGTGACATCTCTACCATGTTGACTCTTTGGACCCAATCAGAAGAGAAGTTGATAGTTTCCTTACAGGAGACATATTTCCAAAATAAAGGATAGAATGCATGTATTTGTTATTCAGGTATAACAATTTGTATAATCTGCCAATGACTGAAAGATTTAAGTTTCTACAATTAGGTTATAGTTTTGACAGTTTTTATCTTAAGGGTAATCTCTGCTATTTTTACTTTGATGTTCATAAATGTTGAACTCGCACATTTTTAAATGCTTACCAGTTCTTCTACGTTGGCTCTGATGTGCTGGATCAGACTATCCTATGTGAGCTTTTTCAAGATCTGAGATTTTTACGTTTAATTCCAGTATAGTTAACGGTGTTATGTTAGTTTCAGGTGTACAGTGTGATTCAACACTTCTCCACTACTCAGTGCTCGTAAGTGTAGTCTTGTCCCCGTCACCTGTTCCCCCACTCCCTGCCTCTGGTAACTATCAGTCTGTTCTCTATAGTTAAGAGTCTGTTTTTTGATGTATTTTTTGTTCATTACTTTCTTAAATTCCACATAGCAGCAAAATCACATGGCATTTGTCTTTCTCTGATTTATTTCACTTAACATGATACTCTCTAGCTCCATCCATGTCCTTGCAAATGGAAAGGTTTCATTCTTGTTAACAGCTGAGTAACATCCCATCCTGTGTATGCATGTATAAATATATACACATACACACATGCACCTTTATCCATCATTCAATGGACACTTGGGCTGCTTCCATAATTTGGCTATTGTAAATAATCCTGAAAGAAATCAGGGTGCATACATCTTTTTAAATTTGTGTTTCCATATACTCTAAGTAAATACCAAGTAATGAAATTACTAGATTATATGGTATTTCTCTTTTTAATTTTTTGAGGAATATCCCTGTTTCCACAGTGGCTGCACCAGTTTGCATTCCCATCAACAGCACAGGAGGGTTCCTTTTTTGCCACCTCCTCACCAACACCTGTTTGTGGTTTTGACTGTAGCCATTCTGACAGGTGTGAGGGGATGGCTCCGTTATTTGTGGCACCGTAGTAGTGCCTGTCAGCCAGCCAACGGTTCACTTTTGCTATTGTTACTACTTTGTCTTATGAAATTATCTGCATATTAACTGTATTTTTTTAAAGATTTTATTTATTTATTTGACAGAGATCACAAGTAGGCAGAGAGGCAGGAAGAGAGAGAGAGAGAGAGAGAGAGGGAAGCAGGCTTCCTGCGGAGCATGGAGCCCGATGCGGGGCTTGATCCCAGGACCCTGAGATCATGACCCGAGCCGAAGGCAGCAGCCCAAACCACTGAGCCACCCAGGCGCCCCTATTAACTGTATTTTTACCTTATAAACATAATTAAGACATGGAAACATAAATGGGTTGGTGTTAGTAATAAATTCATTGTATTGCAATAAAGGAGGAATTCATCAGATAGATCTGAAGCAACAAAACCTCAGCTTCAGCCAGGCATGTTACAATGAAAATAAAGCAAAATTACATGAATTATATCAAAACTGTATTAATAAAGATGATTGTATAGAAGAACAATGTCCAATGGAATGTAGTACAAGCCACTTGGGTTGAGTTTACGTTTCCTAGTAGCCACATCAAGGTAAAAACACAAATGAGATTAATATAGTTTCTTTAGCTTAATGTATATATTTCAACATATAACACGTATTAATATTCTTGATATGGTGATCTGCATTTATGGTAAGATTTAGAAAGCTGCTACTTTACACTTTCTGAGTCTCCCCTCAGTCCAGCTACATTTTCAAGCATTCCAAAATGCACGTCTGATAAGTGGCTAGTGTAACGGAAGGCAGAGTTCTAGAAGGCAAGGTATGGTTAGGAATCGTACCATAGTCTAGCTCTCTTGGAATGAAATACCCTTTGTAACTTAAACGATCATCCAGCTGTGGTGTGTTACATTTTCATGAACTTTTTCATGAGCCTATTTTTAAAAGAACTGTTTGCATGGTATTTTCATGTTAGAGGTTCTTGGCAATTAGGAACTTCTGTAACTTCTTTACCCATATGTATCAAGTGACTGCTAGGCCTCTTTAAAACTCTTTGCTTAACTTTAATTTTGATAGTATCTTATGATCTGTGCTTTGGACTTATTTGCATTTCCCTGACCTATTGTGCCTATCCTTTTATTTAAAACTTTGACTGCTCTTGTTTTAAAAGTGTCTCATAGACCTCATATACCTTTCTTAATTGTATCTCTAGTAGACATCAATTGGTTTAAATCTGTGATCCAATAGGTGAGCAAATACCATTTGTACATTATTATTATACTATCACTATAGCTTATTAATGTAGTTTTTACTATCATTACTGTATTTTTATATTGTTATAGATAAGATATTATATAGTATTACTGTAGCTTCACTGGTATTTTTTTGAACACGCATTCCAATTTCCTATCTCCACAATATACCCTGTGGTTTCCTTGAGTTCATCTCACCCTTATGCCTGTGGTAGTTTGAAAGTTATTAAGAATGATCTTATCTCAACTTTAAGTAACATGTAAACGAGGATATTTCCAGTCGGCTTTCCTCCACTTCACAAACAGAATAAATTCTCTTTACTTCTCCCTGTGGAAGATGAGGGAATTCACCCACTTAGACTTCCTTCTTATATTGGCTCCAAGTTTTGATTGGGATATATTAGGATTTTTGTCTATGATTGCTATTATCATCATGGGGCTTTTCTGTAAATAGGTATAACACCCTGTACAACAATAGGTACAACACTCTGTATTGTGAGCATGATTATTCTGTGCTTAGAGAGTTTAATGTTTACTGTCGGCCAAGGCCAGCTACATAATTTGTAGAGCCAAGTGCAAGATGAAAACATGGAGCTCTTTGTTCCAAAATCAAGATTTCTAAAATGGCAACCATAAAGTGCTTAACTCTGTGGGATTCTTGGGCATAAAGCTCTGGGCCATGGTACAGATCCTAAAGTCCATGAAGGAGACCCTTCTGTAGAGTTTTTATGCCAATTCCATGTTATTTTATCATTTAGTCAACTGGATTAGGACTCTTCATCAGTCCTGGACCTACCAGCCTTCAACTGTCTTCCTCTCCCCTCTGAACCATACAGGGACAAGATGTTTTATCAGCGTGTTGAATGAGCTTGTTTTCAACGAGGTCTGGACAGCAGGAGATGAATTGGGAGGCTGGAGGACAGGGTAGCAGACTATTTTCTCCCTCTCCCTGTCCAGCTCAGGTTGCATCCCTGGTACCCGCTCTCCATGGGCCTCAAGCAACAGCTCCATTCCATGCCAGATTTCAGCTTCCTGCAGGTGACTGGTCCCTGGGCTCCTCTGTCCTACCAGCTGTGAGACTTGCTTTTGTTAATCATGAAGGGTCTCCTTGTCCTACATGATCTTAACTCCTCCAATAACCGTGAAACTGATTTTCTTCATTCAAGTCTCCATTTCAAATACTCCTGAGAAATCAATGTCCTGAGCCTGTACAAAGTGATGGTAGTCTGTTACCTTCTCATGTAAATGACAACTGAACATGGTATAGAATTCATGAGTTGTACTGTACTTACCTCAAAAACCGTAACAAAAACATTGCTTCGGGTAGTATAGACATTTTAACAATTAAAACCAAACAAGACAAAACATAAAAAGCAAAAACAAAAAACAAAACTGCACCTCCAAAGCGGAGTTTCGCAAACTTTACCATGCATCAGAAACCCCTGGAGGACTTATTAAAAACACACATTTCTGGGCCCCACCTCCAGAGAATTGAAATGCATGTGTCCATGGTAGGGCTCTAGGACAGGCTGTTCTAAGATGCCCCGTGATGAAGCCACCCGCCTACAGACGCACAGGCAAACACTGCTCTGAAAGCTGCTCCAAAATCTACTAGTATTTCATGCTACTTAAAAGAGGTCTGAGTTTATCTTCAGTTTCAAACTTCATACGTAATGTGCATATATATAAGATTCCGTCTTTAACCCTGGAGTTTAGCTTATTCACTGGAACGATATCATGGCATCGGCCACACACTAAATTTTTCTCATCTGAAGAGGACCGTGTTCATTTTAGAAAAAAAAAACCTGATCAAATTTAAGTACAGATTTGTCTCCTTTGTTCTATGTTCCATTTCAGGCAGCAACAGCAAATTTTCCACAGATCGGCTCCCCGTGGCCCTTCCAGGTTTCCTGCAGTTTGGTAGGAAGCCCTGCGAGGCCCAGTGTCTCATCTTCCCAGAGGACTGCTGGACTGGGAATGAAAGTAGGCTATCTGGGAACTTCGTGCTTCCATTTTCTTCACACAGATCTCTCGCAACCCACGGAGGACCAGCCATGGATCTGGCCTCTCACAGAGCCAGGGTCTAGATCATGAGAAGGGGTACACGGGGACCCACGACTTCTCTATCCTGCCACCAATGTGCTTCTGTGCTGAGGGACTGGCCCCCGTTCCCTCCCTTGGCACTTCCCCTCCACCCCCCAACTTGAGGTCTTAGTGCGAGCGTCTCCATTCCTGCCCTTGCGCTCCCCGAGCTCCCTACCACAGGACTCCTCCTTCGACGTGGTCGAAATAAAAATGGTCTATTGACTACTTTTTACAATCAGGGGAGTTTAAAGGGGAAAATACTTGGTTTCTGAATACAAAGTTTTCTGAACTATTACAATTTTTGTTCACTTAGGCTATCAGAAAGGTTTTACTTTTTTTATTTCCTAGTAACTTTCCTAGTTTCAAAATAACTCACTCATAATGGAGAAAACTAGGAATGCACAGAAAAGAGAGAAATAGGAAACAAAAATTGCCCATCATTTCACCATCTGGAAGTAACCAAGGCTGGCATTTTTGCACACTTCCTTTCCATGTTTTTCTATGTATTTTAGCTTGCTGAGAGAAAAAATTATGTAATTCAATTTTGATCTGATATTTTTATTAGAAGACTATATTTTCCAGGTCAGATGCAGTGATCTGGCAGGAATATATACATATATATTCCTGTATATATATATATATATATATATATATATATATATATATATATATATCCCTGTTTCCATGGCGTGACTAAAGATACACTGGATTACACCTTTGCCCGAGCATAATTACTAGTAGTGCCTTCTTTCACTGTTATTAGTGTCTCAGTAAAGCAAAAGTGAAGAAAGTTAGAGAAAAGAGTTTTAAAAGATTTTGTTTTGTACTTATTTTTAAAGAGAGAATGCACAGTGGGAAGGAGCAGAGAGGGGCAGAGAGAGAGAAAAGCAAACTCACCAGTGGGCAGGAAGCCCAAAGTGGAATTCAATCCCAGGACCTGGAGACCATGACCTGAGGCAAAGGCAGATGCTCAATCCACTGAGCCACCCAGGCGTCCCAAAACAGATTTTGTTTATTTAAGGAAGTCAAAAACAGGTGTCTGAACCAAAAAAAGTAAAGCTTTCTGTATATTAAAGATTTGAAGACACCAAAAGCGAAACAGTGTAACAATAAAAAAGTTGGAAAGGCAGAGGGAGAGAGGGAGAGGAGAGACAAGCATTAAAGTGAATCAAATGCTTGCATAGGACGTAGCCCACCAGGTACACTGGCATCAAACTGTCTCTTCCAGGGAGCTGTTCTTCCAGAAGCTCCACTGCCCCTCCCCCTGTTGCTTGGCACGCTGATGCTAAGGGTCAGAGGCTACACTAGACCTAGACCACAGAACCTCCACCAATTAGTGCAAAATACACATTTCCACCCACAGATTTGCCAGAAGATGCCACTATCTGAAAGTGCAATTTTTTTTTTCCTTCCTAGTTCTATAAAACAGGCTGTATGTCTGCTCCGTGAAAACTAGGTTCCATATGGATCTCCAGCTGCAAGAGAGTCTGGAAAATGTAGGTTTCCTTTTAAAAGAACTTCCAGCCTCTGTAGTACAGGAAGGGAATAGGCGATGTTGGAGTTGGTGTGGAGAGAGCCAGTTTGCAGAATATGCTGCCCTCGGCTTGCCTAAATAACACCTGTTGGCAGTATTTTAAATACAAATACATGTATGCGAATAGGAAGTGCATCCAGTTCCGAACACATGGAGGGTAAAGCAGCTTCTAGTTGTTATCTACCCTCTTCCTGTAAGAGTTAATCTCTCGCTGCATAACAGATGAACCTAAACGGAGGCAGCTTTTGAAACAAAACACTTAATCTTGTTCTGTGGTTCAGAAATCTAGGCTGCTTAGCTGGTTGTCTCTGGCTTCAGCTGTTGACTGGACTGGTCTCCCGTAAGTGCTCGGCTCCGGGGGGATTGCCTTCTGAGATCTTGGGAGGGTTTACCCCTCACAGGAATTGCAGGGAGGGTCCCAGCTGCTTGTGGGCTCTGGGAGGCAGGCCCCCTCCATTACTTGCCTCCTGAGACCCTAAACAGGGCAGCTCACAACAGAATAGCCAGATTCCCTCCAAGTGAGCAGACCAAAGAGCAGTGTAGGGCCAAGGACGATACCCAAGATGGAAGCCACAGTCTTTCTAGAACATGATCCTGGAAGGGACATCCACTTCCTCTGAATTCTACTCATTAGAGGCAAGTTAGTAAGTGCAGCCCACACTCAGGGGCAGGGCTTACACAAGAGTGTGAGTGCCGGGAGGTAGGATCATCTCAGATCCCACCACACCTCCTCTCCCCCACACACTGTCACCCCAAAGTAGCCACTGTTAATAATGCCTGCTGATTCCTTTCAGGGAAAAGGAAAAAAAAAAACAATTGAATTTAAGTCAATTTTCCTAAGTAACCTGGAAGTGTGCCAACAGTTGCTGCTAAGACTTAAATGTCAGCCACTTCAAAGTGGCATGAAAGTCGTCTTCCCAGCCAAACAGACCAGATGAGCACTGAAGCTCGCGGCTTGTGTTCAGCCAAAGAGGCAAACAGTACGGCAACGGCAATGTGGTGCAAGTGCCCAAACGTATGTTTACATTTTCACAAATAAAAGAAAAGAAGAAATCAACCACGGAACATATGGCCCATGCCTCAGAAGTTGTTTTTGGAGAGAGAAAAAAAAAGTCACTGTGCTCAGAAAATAGGTCCACCCATGTCTGTGGGGAACAGGGACAGGTTGTAGCCTGATGCACGAATGACCATGATCGGGGTCCACTGGCCCCAGCCACCGCACCTGCCCACCCTCTGCCCTCCTGGCCAACTCTGAAGAAATGAGAGGACTACCCTTCCTCAGAGATGAAGAGACAGGTTCTGAAATACGTGATTTGCCCAACTTCCAACCTGGGGGTCTCTGGCTTCAAGGCCTTTGCTCTTCTATTGGACTCTCCAATGCCCAGGGTCGGCTTCAGCCTTTCCCCACTTTTACTGACATCCAGACTCTTCCACAGCTTGACTGGGCAGACCTAGCTGCAGCCCACCTTGCCAGTGGTCTCCTTCTATGCAGAAGGATATTTTCCAGCGGTCACCTGCCAACCCCTCTCCCATGTGAAAAATTCAGGAAATAAGCATCAGATCCTTCTCATCTGGTTCCAAGCAGTCTGTAGAGGCCAACAAATATTTAGAAGTCCTTCTTAAACTGTTCACTACAGCAGGACATTGGCTGCTGGCTTTTGTCCTGAATTTAAATTAAGAACGCAACTATAAATAGATGGAAGACTCAGCTATTTGGAGAGAAAATTCTACAAATAACACTTGTAGAGACTGCCCAAATATAACCACCAAGACATGTAATTACGTTAGAGAGACTGCTGGGTATTAGAAACTACTAGAAGCTATTTGATTTAAGAATGTGAGCTGTTACTGTTGTTAGAAGGTGGAAGAGGGTCGTCGGCAAAGCGTCCTCCAGACTAAAGATGTCCTTTAGGACAGAAAAAAGGAAGCAGTCACTTTATACCATTTTCACAGAGCTTCACTCTTCATAACTTAAAACCCCGGGAGGGAGGCGATCAGAAAGAGAGATGATCCAGGCAATACACAGTCACCTTCCACCCCTATTCCCCATTCAGTCTGGACCTGAATCCCCAGCTTTTATGGGAGGAGGGACTGGTGATGGGTCACAGAGTAGTTCAAGTAGTACCACCTGTGTACCTGTCCTAAGAGACCTGAAATAGCATTAGTGAACATCAGAAGGAGCCTGCTCACATTCTGGGCAGGGCACACATTCACCTCCCCCTCCACAGGACCTGGAACATGCAGTCCCAAAGGAGGTCACTGCATGGGCTAGTGATGGAGCTACTGTTGTCAGCCCTCCCACACGCTACACCTCCATCTTTGTGACCCATACAATCTTAACATGCCCCTGTTCCAAGATGCCCCTGGAGCCACATACCAGGAGGGGTCTTGCATCCCTGTGCTGCAGCAGCAATAGAAGCAGCAACAGATTAACCCGTCCCTCCCCTGGCTTTGTGCCATTCCATATTCTTGAGAGGCAAGGACAACAGCAGCTCGAGCTAACTTCCCGCTAGAAAGGGGTGTAGGTCGGGATTTGAGGAAAGGAACAGCCTCATGTCCTACTGCAGATGTTCCCTAGTACGAAGCTGAGCCCCCGTCCTTCACAAGAGCCATAATTTCAGAACTCTCATGTATAGAGCTAATAGCTGAGTCCACATTTCATTACAAGGTCAATCAGGTCAGTGCAGTTAAACAGTGGGCTCATTTCAGGAAGTGGTCCTGTCGATGGGCTTTCAAAGTCAGGCCCAGAGTGTGCATCAGGTAGAAAATTAGCCAGCTATGCAAGGAAACCAGAAGAAATTCAGGATCCAGCCTAGTTTTATAGGTAAACATTTAAGGACAGTTCATCAGCGGGTTAAGCCTCTGCCTTCGGCTCAGATCATGATCTCAGGGTCCTGGGATCGAGTCCCACTTCGGGCTCTCTGCTCAGCAGGGAGCCTGCTTCCCCCTCTCTCTCTGCCTGCCTCTCTGCCTACTTGTGATCTTTCTCTCTCTGTCATGTAAATAAAAAACTAAAATCTTTTAAAAAAAATAAAATGCAGCAAGAATAAAGACTGGCCATTTAGATTCTTTTAAATCTGCTCTGTTAGAACCGCTCATGAGGAATTTCAGATTGACCCTCTAGCCACAGCCTTTCAAGGCTAAGAGCCCCATCAAACTTGCCTGTAATACTTATAGATTTTCTAGGGTTGATTCCTCTTCTAGAGGTCCCCAAGGACTTTGGTGTTCTGATTACTGCCAGGAAGTGACCTTCCTTATTCACTTGGTAAGGCTCCCTGGAACTCCGCAATTAGGGTACCAGGCCGATTTTGGCCATGGTCTATCTGCCCAATACAGTCAACCTTAGTTCCTTAAAGCTGTCTGCTTGCCTGGGTGGCACCGTTGGTGGAGTGTCTGATTCTGGATTTTGGCTCAGGTTGTGATCTCAGGGTCGTGAGATCAAGCCCTGCACTGGGCTTCAAGCTCACCTGCTTGAGAGGTTCTTCCCTCTGCTCTGCTCCCAACTCTTAAAAGGCTGTTGGCACCTATGTGAACCTGCCCGGGTCTCTAAAAGAGAGGACATCTTGTCACAGCCTCAGTAATAAAACCAATGTTTCCAACGGTATTGTGTTATAGGTAGAGCAGGTTTTTTAAATTACTTTTTTAAAGATTTCATTTATTTAAGAGAATGAGAAGGAGTGAGGATGAGCAGAAGGAGAGGGAGAGACAGACGGCCTGTTGAGCAGGGAGCCCGATACATGGTTCGATCCCAGGATCCTGAGATCAGGACCTGAGCCTTCGGCTCAGTGAACTTAGCCACCCAGTTGCCCGAGGAGAATAGATTCTCGTTGAGTTTATGGGAAAAAACTATAATTGATTTCCTACCTTGTTCCTGCCACAAGCCCCAGCCAAACCCTCCTGGATATGAACTTAAGTCTCATTCTAATTCACGACTCACATTGGACATTAACCCCCCAGGTCCTGTATTTGTTTTACTGGCATTTCTGCTGTTAAAGCCTTGTTAGTTAGCACCCCAATCCCAACATATGCCCTTTTTAACTAAGACATACAAAGGTCTTAAGATCTGTGTTAGATGGCAAATAAAACGTTTCTAGTAGCCCAACAAACCAATAAGAGGCTGTAATTCCTTACAAGTTTAGGGACTGGGAAGACTTGTATCTGATCAGTGATACCCAATGGCATCACTTTTGTCCAGGTGATCAGAAACTGTATTTGGACCCGGCCACCAGACGTCGTGGTGTTTACCTTCCATCCTCAGGACTTTAGTTATGCCTGTAACGACAGCTCCTAGAGATGGAAAAGGTCAATCACAGATTAGAAGACATCTACAAAATGACAGATCACCATCTTTTCCGGCAATTACCATTTCTCCAAACCCCTGGGTCCTATACCTTGACAAACTGTGGGACTGTGGAGGTACTGTTGGGGCAACCCTGAGAAGGACCACTTCTCCCATCCCATGTGAAAGCAAAATGGTCTTGGGATTCAAGTCCTAGTGGAATGCTGAAAAGGGCAATAAATAGAACCAGGACACAAGTAGGCCTTGTGTGTCAGGATTTCTTCTGACTCTCCCCATCCCCACGTTATTATAACTATTGAGTTCCTTATAATCTGTTGCATTGAACAGGTCCCATTAGATTTCTTTATAGGCCACACCTGATTATCAAATGGGTTTTGACCAGGCTTAATCTTTTCTACTTCTTTCACGGTGGCAGTGATCTCATGTGCCCTTCCTCCAGGTGGGTAATGTCACCTTACAGGTATTACTTTTCAGGGAACTGGAAGCTGTCTAGGATCCCAGTGTCCACGACCCACGACGATGGGTTTTGTCACTTGGATACAAAAGCTGAAGTCTCCTGTCAAAAGAGTTGTAATTAGATCCAGGTTCTGTAAAACATCTATGCCAATAAACACAATGCACCAAAAAACAGCAGGAAGGAAGCCTGCCATTCTATAGATAGAGACTAATTTGACCTTGATTATTTGTCCCCCATTATCATCAACAGCCTTTCTTTCTCCCTGAAATTTAAAGAGTTTCCACAGATAAGTCTAATTCAGCTCCAGCATCTAGTGGAGTTAACAGAGTTGGTGAGAGTGAGACCAATAGAGGGTTAATTAGACCTGGGGCCCCCTCTGGGAGGCCCCTATTGCACACACTAGAGGGCAGCACAAGGGGGTGAACTGCTCTCCCTTAGGCAATGCCTTTCATAGGCTTAGCCAGACCAAACTGGGTTGTTGGCCCGTATTTCCTCTTGGGTCGCAGATAATGTTAGATCTTGCCACACTTGTTTACAAGAGATTCCAATAAACTCCCTCCTCATTTTAACGTTGGCAGGAGCCTCGGCTTCTCCCCATTTTTCAACCCACCTCTTTCCCTTATGACAAATGTTTTGGGTTTCACTTAAGTCCACCACCACAGTGGGCTGAGTGACCACAGGAGCAAGGACAGACACTGAAATCCTATACCATGCCCTTAGGGCTGGCTGTGAGAGCTGGTCCTTCACATCAGAGGAAAACAGCTTCTCATCTCTAAAATGCTGGGCGTAAATGGCACATTTCATTCCCAATTCACCCACAATTCCTTGTCGTTCTTCTCTAGAGGTTGAGCATAACAGATAGGAGGGACATTCCAGCCATCAGGCCAGGTTGTCTGAATGTCAGCACATACCTAAATAATCAGATTAGCTAAGCACCCATCATTCTCAGCCACAAGGCCATCCCCAACCTCCCACACCTGTCCCACACAATACCATCTCCCCCAGTCTCCCCAGGGGACAACACGCAGCCTGCCGGCCCTTCTTGTTCCCACACCTCCACACCTCCACTTGAAGCCGCTGGTTAGCTGTCTCCAGTCAGCAGCAGACTATTTTTTTCCCTCTAAAGCCACTGCTCCTGTTTGTCCCAGTTCTCTCCTTCGTGGAGGGTCTCCAGTCACGCAGTCTGGTGAGCACAGATCGATGGCCCAGCCATGGTCACGAAAGCTTGCTCACCTTCCCTCCTCCGCTTCCTCCCCCCACAGTTTCAGAGAAGATACTGAATATCCCCCGGGGCATTTTCAGGGGGCCCTTGGATTCACACACTGATCTGAAGCATTCAAAATGGCCAAGTCTCCCCACATAGCAGTGGCGGGGCAGCCTGGGGCATCTCCCGTGTCCCCATCACCCAAGCTGGCTTCCTTTCCAGCCTCTTGGCTGGCTCGCTCACCTTAGAGGAGGGGGAGGGTCACCAAAGTATCCTCCAAATGGAGGAGACCCTTTAAGACGGCAAGACCGTGCTGGCCACCCCAGGCCACTTTCAGTATTACTCAGGGTAACTCACTGCCAGGGCAAAGTGAGCAGAAGGACCCCCAGGTCATAGGCAGCCATGCTCCATCCAGACCTTCATGCCCAGCTTTTACAGAGCGAGGGGCATGGTGGGTAAGATCACAGGGCAATTATCTAAAGTGGCACCACCTGGGGACCAGTCCATGCTCCTCATTATCCTCATTAAAGTGAGGTCTTCCGTCCAGTGCTCTGGGGACAGGCCTTCCCACATTCTGGTCAGAGCCAACATCAACCTCCACAGGGCCGGGACCATGTGGCCCCAGGGCAGGCCACTACGGGGGCATGGAGCAAGATGGAGAGCCAAGTGGGACTCGGGGTTGTCAGCACCCCTACAGCTGTCTTCAAGATTAAGTATTCATTTAACAGCTATTTAATGAATGGAGTATCAGGCATCGGAAATGCAAAAATCCACAAAAGCATCTTTTGATGTAAATCTAGGAGTCTGGAAAGGCAGAATGAGGGATGATCATACAGAAATAATTATGCCACTGCAAAAAGGGTATTTCTTCCCCAATTCTGTTGTCATGAAGAACTTGTGTTCGACAACCCAGGGCTTTTCTCCACCCCCTCCCCCTCTTCTCTCCTTTCCCTTCACGAGGCTCGTGGTGGAATGTCTGATGGAGTGTGTGGAAGAGGGGACTGGACTTGCTTCTTTGCTCTCTCCCTGTCCCTCCCTGGCTCCCGCCCGGGGGCTCTCCGCCATCCACTTACAGGAAGCCTGAGAGTGCAGCTTCCTCCCACGGGAGGGCAGTGTCATTGGCGTCAGCCCACATGTCCACACACACTCCAACTTCCCCTTTGAGGGAAAGTCTGCGGATAACAAAGCTGATATTTTGATCCCCATCTGATGATCCCTATGTGTCTGTTTGAACCAGGGAAGGAAGAGTGATGTTATTTACTGTGCCCCTTACAACTCCAGGAAAAACAGGGTATGCGTTAAAGGACACATTAAGGACAGACCATCTCTTTCCACTGGACAGATAAGAGCCTCACAGCATGGATGTTCTTGGGGTTAGATGTTCAAGTATGTGGATGAGGAAGGGAGGAAACAACGTGTCAGGGAAGATACTAGGAAAAGCTACCACGCATGAAAATGTCACGGCAGGGAAACAGAAGCATCTGTGTGGCCACAGGGTGGACAGGTTGTAGGGAGGGGGAAGTAGGGCTGGGGTCCCACCGTGGGGGCCGGGACAGCTCCCTGTCGCCACCACCAGGAATTCGGTGCCTATGAGATGGAGACCACGATTTGCTTGTTTCAAGAACTACCCCAGATAACCGCGACACACAATTAGCTTCGCTGTCCTCCCGGCAGAGAAGTTTGAACTTCATCCCATTAGTAATGAGAGGTCTTGAGAGAAAGCTGACTTCAAACATCTGTGAAAAGACACCTGGTGGCCACTGTGAATCCAAAAACAAGAGGGGGAATTGCTGGTGGGGTGCTGGCTGCAGGGGATGAAAGGCGGAAACCACAGTGGCTGGAAAGGGACAGGGAGAGTGGGGTACATTCTAGGTGTATCTTGCAGGACGGGGACAGGACTTGCTGACTGGATGTGGAGTAAAGTGTGGGTACACTAACGGGGAAGGAACAGGCTGGAGGGTTCTAGCTTGGCTCAGCAGAGGTGGAGAGATGCCTGTAGGTAGTATCTCATCCTGTGATTCGTGCATCTCTCTCCATATCTCTACTTACCTGTCCCTGTGCAGGGAAGAGGGGCTGATCTCAGTGGTCACAGTCTGACACTCTCTGAACCATGCTTCATTGCTGAATCAGGTCCCTGCACTGAGCAGTGCTGCAAATCTCTGTGTCCTGAGCTTAGGTGAGTGAGACAGACCTGTCCTTTTCTTTGTGCTCTGTTTGGTGTAAAGAGCCTCTTCAGCTCAGGACAGAATAGATGGGAGAGGTCTGGCTTGACTCTCCTGGTCTAAGTCACAGTCTCCAATTCCGGTTTTAAGGATGAATCAGTAGGGTAACCATTCATCCCAATTTATTCTGGAAAGCCCTAAAGAACACATGTTACATCCTGTCTAGTTTAGTTTGTGTCTTAAATCTGTTTTAAAGATTTTTATTTGTGTATTCATCTGAGAGAGAGAGAGAGAGCATATGAGCAGGGGGGAGGGTCAGAGGGACAGGGACCAGCAGACTCCGTGCAGAGTGGGGAGCCTGGGGAGACACTGCAGGAGGCAGGGGTTCTCCTTCCAGGTTTCGGTGGGGCTCCCTGGTCATCCAGTGAGCTGGCTGCCTGATGGTTACCCCAGCCTTGAAGGCATGAACTCCAGCCCAAGCCACACACATAGCCGCACTGAATTCCTGCAGAGCATGGCCGGATCTGCTCCCGGTTACAGCAGTGACTGTAGTAGAGCCCTGACTCCCTCTGTGGACCAGACCACCCACTGTGGCTACGCTTTGCCCTGAAGACTGGTCTCTGTGGTCCTCCTGATTCAAACCCCACGTGTTCCAGACCTTGCTCCCACAGTGATACCCGACTCTCTGCCCACCTGTCCACCCCCCTGACTCGTGTGCTCAGAAGATTGTTCCTGCTTGCCCAGCAACTGTGGACAGCTCCGTCCAGAGCTCCATCACCCCTACCTTCTTCAGTGAATTCAGAGGCAAGCCTTGGGAATGGGGCCCCTTTCAAGTTTGCACTTCCTTATGTATTTCCCCTCAGTCCTTTAGATTTCTCTTGCAGTCTTCAAAGTTACTCTCATATCATAATTTAATAATGCTTTATATTAAATCATGAAGAGGCAAACACTTGCTCTAAAGGACCAAAAAGTGAATATTTCAGACTCTGGAGACCATACAATCTCTGTGACAACTACTCACCCCTGCTGTTGTACATGAGAGCGGCCACCGTTAATATACAAGAGAACTGGTGTAGCCTGGGCACCTGGGTGGCTCAGAGAGTTAAGCATCTGCCTTTGGTCCAGATCATGATCTCAGGGTTCTGGGATCAAGCCCACATCAGGTTCCTTTCTCAGCGGGGAGTCTGCTACTCCCTCTGCATCTCCCCCCAACTGTACTCAGTCTCTTGCTCTCTCTCTCAAATAAATAAATAAAACCTTAAAAAAAAATTGGTGTGGCTGTGTGACATAGTCATTTCCTTATACATGCATATATTGAACCCCATGTTGCACTCCTTAGACTTGCACAATGTTATCTGTCAATTGCATATAACACAGTATAATATAATGTAATATAATATAACATAATATAATATAATATTTAAGCTATCAGCACTTGGCTCACACCTCACACACACAAAATGTGTTTGCTAGTACGTACATAGTTATCAGCACACTGCCCTTGGGCTGCTCAACTCCCTTTGCCCCCACACACAGGCCAGAAGTACCTGGGAGAACTATCTTCAGGGGCATCATTTAACCAATAATTCAAGGTGGTGATGGTATAAATAAACTGGCTCCCTTGCCCCTTGGCTGGGATTGTTCTGAGCCACGTGTTTTACAGGGATACGGACAGCTTCCCACAAGACTGTGCACGGTGTCAGTTGGCTTAGGAACAGACCTGTTATTGGCTTCTTTTTCCTTGTCCTACATCATCTGCCTATTCTCCTGATGGCTTCCCAAACCTCCAGATAAACTGTGTGCACTCAGGGCTAGCCTCAGTGTCTTCTTCCGGGGGAAATCCAGCTGGGAAAGAGATACAAGTATTGGGCTGTTTTTTTTGCTGAACTAAATACAGATATTGATAAAGCAGAGAGTTACAGTGAACAACAATGTTTTTACTAGATTAAGAAAACTGCACACCCTATGACGCACAGTCACACTCAAACATCCTGCCACAGAAAGAGCCACCATTCACGGTACATTTCAAATACTGGTATATGGGGCGCCTGGGTGGCTCAGTGGGTTAAGCCTCTGCCTTCAGCTCAGGTCATGATCCCAGGATCCTGGGATTGAGCCCCGCATCGGGCTCCCTGCTCAGCTGGGAGCCTGCTTCCCCGCTCTCTCTCTGCCTGCCTCTCTGCCTACTTGTGATCGCTCTCTCTCTCTGTCAAATAAATAAATAAAATTAAAAAAAAATACTGGTATATATACCAGTACAACCAAATTGCATTTCTGGGGAGAGTGGAAGCTGAGAGTGAAAACAAAAACACTGGGAAAGGGCAATTCAACTTTTTAATCCCTTTGCCACCTGTCATGGACTGGAGTTTAAAGATGTTTGAGACTTTGAAGAATTCCTTTGCAAATCACATTTGGTGTCCCACAGATGGTATTAAACTTTTTGCAATGTAGCAATTTAAAGTGTGTTTGCATTTTGTTCAAAATATTAAACAAACGTAGCCCCCAAAATCTCAGGGAATTTTTAAAAATTACAGTTTGAAAACAACACTTGCACTCCTACACACAAGAATGACATAAACAAACAACCCAATTAAAAAGTCGGTAAAAAACTGTAATAGGCATTTCCTCAAAGATGTGCAAAATGCCTCATAAGACCATGAAAAGATGCTCAACATCACTCATCATTAGGGAAATGCAAACTGAAACCACAATGAGATACCACCTCATATCCATTAGGATAGTTATCAAAAACAGAAAGAAAAAAAAAAACAGAAAATAACAGGTGTTGGCAAGAATGTGGAGAAATGGGAACTGTTGTGCACTACTAGTGGGAAGGCAAAATGTACAACCTCTATGGAAACAAAGTGGCAGTTCCTCAAAAAATTAACTGAATTACCATATGATCCAGCAGCTCCACTTCTGGAGATATATCCCAAAGAATTTAAAGAAAGGACTCCAGGAGATATTTACACCCTCATGGCCAAAATAGCATTCTTCACAATAGCCGAAAGGTAGAAGCAACCCAAATGTCCACTGAGAGATGAATGGATAAGCAGAATGTGGAGCATACAATCAATGGAATATCTTTCAGTTTTAAAAAGGAAAGAAATTCTGACAAATGCTACAACATGAATGAACCTGGAGGACATAATCCTAAGCAAAATAAGCCAGTCCTATACGGACAAATGCTGTATGATCTCACTTGTATGATATAACTTACAGTAGTCAAATTCATAGAACCAGAAAGTGGAAGAGTAGTTGCTAAAGTCTGGGGTTTAGCAACAGGGTTTTCAGTTTTGCAAGGTGACATGAGCTGAGTTCTACTTTTTGTCAAGATTTTATTTATTTATTAGAGAAGAATGAGAGAAAGAGAGAAAATGAGCAGTGGGGAGGGGCAGAGGGAGACGATGAAGCAGGCTTCCCGCTGAGCAGAGAGGCCAACGTGTGGTTCCATCCCAGGACCCTGGGATCATGACTTGAGCTGAAGGCAGAGGCTTAACTGACTGAGCCACTCAGGTGCCCCCCAAATATTTTATTTTTAAAAATATTTTTATAGAACTATTTTATAAGCATACCAACATAATAAAACCTGTTAAGGATCAGTAAATAAATATTTCTAATTTTATGATTTATTCTTAGCAAACTTTTTCAACGTCAAAAGTATTCTTGTTTTGATGATAAATTAAATGCTGTTATTTATAAAGTTCGTATGTTCCCCATATTGGTTGTTAATCCCTATCTGGCTGGTACCCAGCCTCATGAGGACACAGTTGGGAGCTGGCATTCAAAGGCAGGACATTCCTTGGGAGAAAGCTACACTTCATCCTGTGACTGTGGACGCATAGGATTATTGGGGAGTGAGATTCTTTCAGTTCCATTTAAGGCTGACTTCAAACACGCAGAGCATCAGCTGGGCTCTGAGCAGGGAGGAGGGAGGATGTTGTTTTGCTGTCACAGCTTGTTTTCCCCCTTAATCTGTTTCTCAGGCAGGATGGCTAGAGTAACTTGAACGGAAGCGAAGTATCTCCTCTCCACATCACATGGCGGCCTTAGGGCTCTCCTGTGTGATGTGCGGGGCCTTGGTTCATTAGCTGCAGGCCCAGACAGGTGGCCTGGAACAGGGTTCCCAGACTGCTTATCTAGAGGCAAGAAGGGAACCAGGGTGAGACCAACGTCCTGATTTCATGTGGTAGGAGCAGTTTCTTGGATCACCTCCTCCTTCTCCCTGAGGATAAATGCAACTTTGGATTGTTAATTACATATACTTTTTTAGAAAATACTTTATTTATTTATTTGAGAGAGAATGAGAGCAAGAGCATAAGCAGGGGCAGTGGCAGAGGGAGAGGGAGAAGCAGGCCCCTGCTGAGCAGGGAGGCTGATGAGGGACTTGAGCCCAGGACCCTGAGATCCTGACCTGAGCTGAAGGCAGACGCCTAACTGACTAAGCCACTCAGATGCCCCTAATTACAGATACTTTATTGTGACCAGTTTTTCAGGGTCCAAACTATGACTTGAATTACAGTGAGTTATTTGTCTTAACTTTACTTATCAGTAAGTAGAATCAGATGTCTCAGGGCCTTTGGGGACCTTTATATATTCCTACACAGCGATGGTCAGGAGTGGTCACATGACTTGTATTGACCAATGAAATGAGGGCAGAAGAAATGTGTGTTACTTCTAAGCAGAGTCTTTAAGAGCCACTGTGGTTCCCCACCTTTCTTTTCTCTCTACCACAGCAACTGAGAATATTTCAGGCAGAAGCTGCTCAGCTAGCCTGTTTCCAGGAAGAAGATGACAGAGCAAACCCCTAGCAACCTGTCACAACAGACAGGTAATGTGAGTGAAAAATAAAATCATCCTAAGTCTCTAAGATTTGAAGGTTTTTTGTTACTGTAGCATAACCCGACATATCCTGACTAATGCATAAATTTTATAAATCAAAGGTTAGAAAAAAAAAAATCTAAGTGTGTCCAGACACTTTGGTCAAAAGACTGCACAACAAGAAGGGGATGAAAAGCCCCAGAGAGGCAAGCCAGGCAGGGTCACAGTAAGTTAGTCCCAGCTGGGCTTAGACGCTAGGAGGGTGGGGAGCAGGGGGCGGGAGGGGATGTTTCCTGGTTAAAACTGCCTCATTTAGGTAGATGGAGGTGAAGAGGTGGGCATGATTTGTTTGAGAAATAGAAGTTCTAAAGATTCAGAAGTTGGTACCTTCACTTTTCTTATTGTGGAGAACCTTAGAAGGTAGGTTATGGATGATTGTGTTGGGGAAGCAAATGTGTAAGTGCAGAATAAAGAGAAAAGGAGTAAAAAGCGTCCAGTCTGCTGTACAGTGTTAGCCCTGCCTGTGCTAACGGGGAAACAGACAGTGCATGCGCAGGAGAGATCTCTGCCTTGGCTGGGCTGGGCGAAGACAGCAGGAAACAAGAAACAGAGCTCTAGAGGCTTTTCCCAATGTGACAAGAGGCACCAGAAGGAGTTTTCTCCTGTTACAGAAGGCATACAAGCTACTCGAAGACTAGAAGTAAGAAGCTGCTGCCTTGCTTTTTTGTTTCTGCTGGGATGACTCTGCCCTTTCTGGTGGCCCAATAAAGACCAGGGATGAGAGCTTACTGGGAGGCCCAGGAACCAACCTGGCTAATGTCCCTCCCCACGTTTATTATCACAGCAGGCGCTTCCGTGTTCCCCCTGCTGCTCTGTCTGGTGGGACTGATTTGGCACGCAGTGTTTGTGGGGGCAGGGGCTGTGACTAGCAGGGCGGATGTCAGGGATCCTTAGCTTGCCATTTAACTCCTAACATGCATGTAATAGAATATATCTCAACCACTGGGACTGGTGTGTCTACAGGTAGTTTTTCACGAAATAAGAAGGTAACTAACTAGAGGGGAACCTGGGAGGCTCAGTTGGTTAAGCATCTGCCTTCAGCTCAGGTCATGATCTTGGGGTCCTGGGATAGAGACCCTGCCTCAGGCTCCCTACTCAGTAGGGAGCTTGTTTCTCCCTCTGCCTGCTCTCTCTCTCTCTTAAATGAATACAATCTTAAAAAAAGAAAGAGGTGGGGTGCCTGGGTGACTCAGTGGGTTAAAGCCTCTGCCTTCAGCTCAGGTCATGATCTCAGGGTCTTGGGATCAAGTCCCGCGTCGGGCTCTCTACTCAGCAGGAAGCCTGCTTCCCCCTCTCTCTATCTGTTTCTCTGCCTACTTGTGATCTCTCTGTGTCAAATAAATAAATAAAATATATTAAAAAAAAAAAAAGAAAGAGGAAGGAAGGAAGGAATGGACAAACAAACTAGAGGGACGCAGTGTGCAGCTGGAGCGCCGTCCAAGACAGGTGTTGATAGGATGTAGGGACAGCAGAAGAATGGATCCAGCAGCTTACAGGGAATACGGCACATTTGCCTGAGGCCCTGGCCAGCAATCTCGTCCAAAATAAGCCAACACTGGAACAAAGGGAGTACGTAATGGGCTTTTAAAGGGGGATACTCCTGCTTTATGGTAAAATATGAATAACTGATAGTCTGAGACAAAAATAGGGAGTCCTGTGTCCCTTTCCCCCATGACTAATGCTGTCATGCATGTACATGTGTGCACACAGACACATGTGGAGCCATGCAGAGACATGCAAAAGCAAGGACTAACATGACTATGTGACAGGCTGGCAATGGCTTGTCCTGAGACAGGTTCTGCTGGAAGAGGGGAAGTTTGGGAAAAAGCACTGGAGCAGGAGGGAGCAATGTCATGTGCTAGTCTTGCCCTCTGTAAGGAATCCAGAAGGAACTAAAGAAATCCTTCCCTGAAATTTGAGACTGATTCTAAATATAGACGTAACCGCATTGCCTTTGTGCTCAGCCCAGCTCCTGGAATGTGTTCTCTGCATCCTTCTCCCTGCTTCCTTTGCTTTTGCCCACAGAGCTCTGCAAGTGTGATTCTTCCAGAAGACTTCCTCAGCCTTCTGAGGCAGTCTTTAAGTGTCTCAAAGATGCCCTCAATACTGATTAGTAATACTCTTCCCTTTCTCTGATCAATTTCAGTCTCCTGCTCTCAATAATGAGTATTTCAAATATTTTACTTTATTTGACAGAGAAAAGAAAGAGAGCACAAACAGGGAGATTGAGAGAGGGAGAAGGAGACTCCCTGCTAGGCAGGGACTCAATCCCAGGACCCTGAGATCATGACTTGAGCCAAAGGTTGACCCTTAACTGAGCCAAAGAGGCACCCCAGCAATGACTATTTCAAATCATTTCTCATCCTTATGAGAAGGCTTTTCATTTCAGCAGATAAGCCCATTCCCTATTTTACTGGGAACTATGAAGCCACCGGACAGGGATTCCTTCAACTTCCTGATATAAAATCTATATAAGCTATGGCCATCTACACCCATAAGAGTTGGTCCCCCCACCAAACCCCTGCAGATGGCTGCCCCCTTCTCCTGGGCCTGGGACTCTATAGGCTCCTGCCATCAAATATCCCCTTTCCCTCTGCATACCCAACCAGCCCTTCCAACTAGATCTTTCCCAACACCATTTAAGTGTCTCTTCTGTCTTAAATGTGATTGGGGCTGGATGTGGATTGGGGAGGAAGCCCAGAGACTTCTAAACTTCTGGTAATGATCTTTTTTTGAAGTTGGGTGTGGGTCTGTGGGTATTTATTTTATTCCTTAGAATGCATACATATTATATGTGTTCTTTTGTGTACATAAATTCTTCACAATTGAAAAGGCAAAACAAAGCCAAACTTCTCAATCACAAATCATTATCCTACCACCATATTTCACTTTTCTTTCATAAATAGGCTTCTTGGGAAAAAATAGTCTGTATTTTCTTTTGTTTGTGAATATTTTGCTTCTTTAGGCAGTAAAAATTTTGAATATAGCCTCTTCTAGAAAGTACTTGAATATCAGATATTGTGTTTTTCATGTAATTCATGACATTAGGGAGTTTGAAGGGGTCTTCAACTTCAGAGATAAGCAACCATACATTTTTCCCCCTCTGAATGATTCATAACATCTGCATTACATTAAACATGTAATTTTAAATCCTGCTGTTTGGGGTAATATGTTCTCACCTTTGCATGGCATAAAAACCAGAAGGAAGTAAGGTGTTATGAATCCTAATTGTGTTTTGAATATATTACTGATAATATTGTCCTTTGGTGATGGAATTAATATGCTTTATTCTTCACTATTTTTCTGGAGAAAATGAGAAGTCTGTCTCTTCTGTCTTTATTGTCTTAATTCCCAATGTCTTCTTAACCTACTCCAGGCTGGATGTCCTGCTCCCACGCTCTCCCCACCCCCAGTCACTCCTCTGAACTGGCTCTGATAAGGTCAACAATGATGCCCCTGTATGCAAACAGTGGACATTGTTCTGACCCTATCTGACTGCACAATTCAGCAGTGTTCCTCAATGCTATCGACCACTTCCAATTCTTTGCAATTCTTCCCTGGCCTTCAACATTGCCTCCTTCTCCTGCTTTCCCTTCTACCTCTCCTAGCCTGCTTTGTGGACTTTCTTCCATTCAGCCATTAGATCTGGAGCTTTGCAAGGCCAAGGTCTTTGTTCCAATATAGGCTTTCTTTTTAGGCAATCGTATCCAATATCATTAGTTTTAGTTGATATCTCAAAGCTATTTAGATCCGGTTATATCTCAGGTTCATGCATTTCCTGAGTTCCAGGTGCACATATCCCATAATCTACTTAATATCGCCCTTTGGTGTGTCAGCACCTCATGTCCAGGACCAAACCCAGGCTCTTCCCCCTAGAATTCTGGTCTTCTGACAGTGGTCCCTGTCTCTGGGACACCTGATGCCTGTTTCTCTGGCCATTTTCTCACCCACCATAGGACCTTTGTACATCTCAATCTAGCTGCGTGGAATGCTCTTCCTTCTTCTCTTTCTTCACGTAACTCCAGACATTCTTTAGATGTCAAGGGTCTCTTCCTCAGAGAAATCTACCATGTCCCATAAGTCTGGGTCAGTTTTCTTTCTTTTCTTTTCTTTTTTTTTTTTTTAAGACTTGTTGTTTTTAAGTAATATCTATACCCAATGTGGGGTTTAACCTCATGACCCCAAGAACAAGAGATGCATACTCCTCCAACTGAGCCAGCCAGGAGACTCTCAGTTTTCCATAGTACATTCCTTTCCCCTGGAGCACTTATCTAAACTTGAAAGTTTGTATTTATTGATTAGTGTGCTTACTTGGAAAACCTTTGGGGCTCTCCCTAAACTCTCAACTGCCTCCCCCACAGAACTATACTTGTTAATGGCCCCAGTATGTCGCTGGTGCCTGTAGAGTGCCTGACACCCACCTGGGTGGCTCAGTTGGTTAATAGTCTGACTCTTGGTTTCAGCTCAGGTCATGATCTCAGGGCTGTGAGATCGGGACTGCGTCAGGCTCCATGCCCAGCACAGAGTCTGCATGAGATTCTGTCTGTCCCTCTCCTTCTGTCCTTCCCCCACCATCTCTCTCTAAAAATAAGTAAATAAGTCTTTAAAAATATATATGTGTTTAAGGCATGTGTGTATAATCACAAATGAATTGATTAGCATGTAGCGTGATATACTTAACCCCTCTATAACAGTTAAGTAATTTGGGTGCTTGTTTTAGTTGGAGGTCTGAATTGTAGTATTTTGTGCTTCTATTTTGTTGTGTGGCTAAAGTCTAGAGAAAGGTGGACTTGGATGACACACTGGACACTCTGCTGACCTGTAATTGGGATAGCCCTGTAGGATGGGGTGCTGGGTGCACATGGGAGGAATATTAAGAAAACTTTTCCTGAAGAGGAGCATTGAAAGCCTCCCACCACCTTCCTCTCTTGCTTAGAAGCTGCTCTTGTTAAAAGCTGACAGTAGGTTATGCACTATGAGTTATTGTGGAAACACAAGTCAGGGAGGTATCTGAAACATTGTAATACAGAAGGAGCTTCATCTGTTTAAGCTTCAGGAGAAAATCTCTTCTTTGGATATAGGCTTTAATTGTTGCAATGCCTGCTCTTCTGAATATAAAAGGCCCTTTTGAGGACCATGAGATTATTCTAAGGTTCTACAAGAAGATAGATCTTTCTTTTCTATCTATTCTCAAAGGACCCCTTGAAGACCAGGAAAGAGGTATGCTGGCAATGGTAAGAGGGGAACTGAAACCAGGGAGGCTGAAAACTATTCTACATTGTGAGCCAAGAATAGGGGTGAAACTCTGTGATCATCAGAATGAGGATAACCTCATTTATATAGCACTGATCATCCTGACGCTGTTCCAAGGGCTTTATATAAACTATTTTAATCCTCAGTACAATCATAGGAAAGGAGTACTATTTTTATCCTAATTTTAGAGATGAGGAAACTGGCAGAAGAGCTAAGTAACCTGCCCAAGATTATTAATGCTGTGCCATTGTTATCAAAATTTTCAATAGCGAATGAATTTAGACATTAAAAAAAAAAGCATACTAGACTCCATAAAAGAAACAATGATAACTGGTAGGAGAAAGCCTGCAAGCTTCCAGAATTAAAAAATATTCTTTTTTTTACAAGATTTTATTTATTTATTGGACAGAGAGAGATCACAAGTAGGCAGAGAGTTAGGCAGAGAGAGAAGGGGAAGCAGGCTCCCTGCTGAGCAGAGAGCCCAATGCGGGGCTCGATCCCAGGACACTGAGATCATGACCTGAGCTGAAGGCAGCGGCTTAATCCACTGAGCCACCCAGGCGCCCCCAGAATTAAAAAATATTCTTAATGGGAAGGCTGTTGATTTAGAGTTGGGGCAGTAGGTGTTAGCTGGGTGGTAGGAGTGGGGGGTGGGCACAGTTGCTTGCAAATCTGTCTCCTCTGAAGGTTGTTGCTTCCTTCTTGGGTGAATATATTTGTCTATCTAAGTCTTGACAGTCTCCAGATTCTTCTGAACACATTACAGACATAAACCAAATCCCTCTTAGCCTATAGAACTGATGGACCCTTGTGGAACTGAGTTTTTTTATTTTCAAAAAGTTGGGATAGAGTTGAATCTTTGGAGCATGGGGAGATTGTGACCTAGTTCCTTAATCCATTTGTACATGGGTCCTTAGCATTTTGCTCAGGTTCAAGGACCATTTGGGTCATCAGCTATGTATGTCTCAGAAAATATGACATTATAGAAGATTATTCTCCTTTCTGTAAAGAGAGTGTGCAAAGAGAAAAAGAAAGGACGTTCTTAGTTTAGCTTGACTCACTTCTCAAGTGACAGAGGGAGCCAAAATTGAAAAGGCTTGACAAGAGGCCAGAGTTCTCTGTGTTAGTGAAAATAGAAATACACCCAGGAAATGCATCAGTGTCAGAAAAATTGAGGGACAAATGTTTAAGCCATTGGAACCAGTGAATGACAACTGTAAGGGTCCTACCGCAGCCCAGGAAATAGGAACCCAGAGGTCCAGATAAGAACTTCCCATGAGATCACTGGGGGATGACAGTGGGAATAACACCCAAGTAAGGGGATCCATTTGGAGGTCTGCAGGGTCCGAGCCATTCCACTCCCCATGCCTCTGGTGGATCTGGGGTGAGGTCCTTTAGAAGTGTCACCCTAGGACAGGCCTAGGGCTGCTGCCTAACTCTCCAGGGAGTGCTGGGCATCTGGGCAACTGTAGGTCCTCTGGCAAGTATTGTAAGGAAGCTGTGGAAAAGTTGGGGGTAGTGACTGTACACAAGGACCAGCAGAGTGCTGAGTGAGTTCTAAGGGTTTGGAGAAGATGCCAAAAAATGGAGACAAAGCCCCTCCAAACTATGAAAATGTGATGTTGTGATTTATAATAAAAATATAATAAAAATAGTTGGTCATCCTCCACAGTTACTGACTCACAGATCGCCAAACCCTTGGAACTTCCTAAGTGTTGAGAATGACAAAGATGTCTATTGTTGTTTGAATGGGGTGACTTTTGGACCTCACCTATGGATGGGGGCTGGTTGCCAGGAGAACCAACCATGGGATACAATGTTGGAACTTTCAGTCCCACCCTCCCCCTACAAACATCTCAGGGAAGGGGAGAGAGCCTGGAGGTTAAGCCAATAACCTATGGCCAATAATTTAACCAATAATTACTATGTAAAAAGTCTCCACAATACCCCAAGAGGACAGGGTTGGGAGAGATTCTGGGTCAGTGAACACATGGAGGTTTGAGGAGAATGGCGTACCTGGAGAGGACTTGGAAGCTCTGGCCTCCCCTTTCCATATGGCTTGCCCTGTGCATCTCTCCAATTTAGCTCTTCCCAAGTCCTATCCTTTTACCAGCAATCTAGTAAGTGAAATGTTTCTCTGAGTTCTATGATTAATTGATTAATTGAACCCAAGGACGGGTTTGGGGGAACCTCTGATTTGTAGCCAGTTGGTCAGAAGCACAGGTGACCACCTGAGGATTTGATTGGCTTCTGGGAATCTGATGCTATCTCTGGGGAGACAGTGTCAGAGGTGGGTTGATTTGCAGGACACTGAGCTGGAGTTGAAGCATTGTTGGTGATGTGTGTTGGGAACTCACCCCAGACCTGCCCCCATACAAACAATGGAATTGGGAGTAGGAGCCCCTTTAAAAGATGGGAATGTATAAAAGCATCTTAGAAGGTAAAGAGTATGTTATGAAATCAGCTAAAGTCACCATTAAGGACATGAGGGGCAGATGCAAAAAGTAGTTAGTGAATTCCTCCTATGGCAGGGTTAACTCGGGTGAATATTTGGACAAGCTTACCCCCAAAGGCTTCATAGGAGGGCCTCTGGAGGTCAGTGCCATATGAGGGCACAAAAGAAAACACGAATAAACAGAAAGTTGTATGAGTTCCTGAATGAGATATTTTCATACCACGAAACGTGAATTCTCCCATTAAAATAGAATTGAGTGCAATCCAAATTAGAACCCTTGTATGTGTGTGGGTTTTTTAATTAAATGAACTGAAAGTTCAAATGGAAGAATAAATGTTCAAGAAAAGCCAAGAAAACTTTGAAAAAGGGGGACCTTGTAAGACATTAAAACCAGTGGAGCCTCTGTAAATAAAAACAACTTGATATTAGCATAGGAATAGGCAGTAAGATGAGCAGAACTGAGTAGAATAGGATGCCCTAAATAGTTCCCACTGCCTGTGGGAAACTGATATATGAAAAATACATTTTAATTCAGCAGGGAACAATGGTTTATTTAATAAATAATACTGGCAAAACTGGCAATGCATTGGCAAAGAATAAATTTTATTTCTGTCTCTCATGCAAAAATAAATTCCAGATGGAATGAAATCTTAAACATAAAGAATGAAACAATGAAATCTAGAAGGAAATGTGAGACACCATATACACAAGCTAAAAGTTGGTGAGGCAGGAAACACATAAGCTATTGAAAAATTAAAACTATTTTGGTTTTATAAATATTAAAACGTCTTAAGAAGTAAAATATAGGGACGCTTGGGTGGCTCAGTTGGTTGGACGACTGCCTTCGGCTAAGGTCATGATCCCGGAGTCCCGGGATCGAGTCCTGCATGTGGTTCCCAGCTCCATGGGGAGTCTGCTTCTCCCTCTGACCTTCTCGCTCATGCTCTCTCTCACTGTCTCTCTCTCAAATAAATAAATAAAATCTTTTAAAAAAATAAATAAATAAAATATAACAAATTTAAAAGTAGCCTACAAACCATGGAGTGAAGAAAGCTTTTGCAATGCTTATACAATTCACCCCTGAGCAACTCAAGTTTGAACTGCACAGATCCACCTGTAGGCAGAGTTTCTCAGATAAATACAGTACAGTACTGTAAATGTGTTTTCTCTACATGATTTTTTAAAAGATTTTATGTATTATTTGAGAGAGAGAGGACTGGGAGGAGGGGCAGAGAAAGAGGGAAAGAGAGACTCTCAAGCAGACTCCATGCTGAGTGCAGAGTCTGACGACGTGGGCTCAATCTCATGCCCCTGAGATCACAACCAGAGCTGAAATCAGGAGTTAGACACTTAACCAACTGAGCCACCCAAACATTCCCCCCTTATGGTTTTTTAAAAAAGATTTTAAAAAAGATTTTAAAGCAATGTCTTTAAGCTTCCTACTAGCCAGGGGAAACCAACTTACAGTAATTATAAAGGATCGCTGTATAGCAATGATCTTTGCAAAAGTGAAAAAGAAATTTCATCCATAATTGGGGTTTTACTGTCAGGAAATGGGATGCTCATTCACTACTGATTCACATGTGAACTGTGCTGCTATTTGTGAAAACAAACTAGAAACATCTGTTAAAGAAAAAAAATCAGCAGGGGCACATGGGTGGCTCAGTCCCTTAAGCAGCTGCCTTTGGCTCAGGTCATGATCTCAGGGTCCTGGGATGGAGCCAGGTGTTGGGCCCCCTGCTCATCGGGGAGTTTGCTTCTCCCTCTCCCTCTGCCTCTGCCCCTGCCCCTCCCTGTGCTTTCTCAAATAAATAAGATCTAAGAAAGAAAGAAAGAAAGAAAGAAAGAAGAAAAAGAAGGAAGAACCCCAGCAGTCTAACCCCTGGAAATCTAACCTCTACATGTAAAAGTAGCAATGCAAAAAGAAATAGTGTGGTCAGATGTTTGTTTCAGCATACTTTGTAGAGCTAAGAACCCTGGAAACCAAGTAAATGAATATACATCAGTAGACAGATGGTTACATAATATCTGACCAAGGCATACATTATAGGTATGAAAGACTCAGCTATGGCTACGCTAGTGGACATGGAGGAATTTCATGAGGCTGGTAAACCAGGAGTACAAGATGCAGATGAAATATATATATATAATACAATCTCATTTTTTTCAAAGTTAAAATGACAAAAAAGCTCCTTGATTTTATACACACGTATGTGTATGTCTATTGTATATTTGTGTCATTTGGTTACATAGTATGTATATGTTCATAAATATGTGCTCAAAAAATCAGGGAAGGATGGTCACTAAAAAATCATTGGTCGTCAAAACATGAAGTTTCTCTTTTTTTAATTGTTTTAAAAAGATTTTATTTATTTGGGAGCCAGAGAGTGAGAGAGGGCATGAGCAGGAGAGAGGAGCAAGAGGAGAGGGAGAAGCAGACTCTCTACTGAGCAGAGAACCAGATGCGGGGCTCAATCCCAGCACCTGGAGGTCATGACCTGAGCCAAAGGCAGACACTTAACCAACTGAGCCACACAGGAGCCAGTTTCTAAGGGACTTTAAGGGCATCTGAGTCTGGAGATGGCCTGCAGAGCACAGTGGCTATGAGGATTGGCTCTGGAGCCAGAAAAGTTGGATGAAAAGTCCACCTCAGCTGCCTTTTAACTGGGAAATTTACTCATGCCTCAGTTTCCTCATTGGCAAAAGGATTTATAATACCTAACTCACAGACTTGTTATGAGAATTTAATTAAATGAGTCAATATTTAAAGCACCTAGAATAGAGCTTGGCAGACAGTAAGCAGCATATAGGCCTTTGTTAATTAAATTTTCACACATTGCTTTATTTTGTTCCAATAAGGTGTTATTTATGGGATCAGAACACATTTGAATGACATTAAAGGGACAAATGCAAGAGTTATTATAAGTAGAATATTCTGACTTAAAAAATCAGTTTTTATTTTTAAGTAGGCTCCACGCCCATTATGGAGCCCAACATGGGGTTTGAACTCATGACTCTGAGATCAAGATCTGAGCTGAAATCAAGAGTTGGATGCTTAAATGACTGGGCGACCCAAGTGCCCCCCACATCATACTGTTTTTAAACTTCTTTTCATTTTCTGCAAAGTGTGACAATTCTGCAAATTGTGTCTAAGTGTGTCACATTCTGCAAAATTTGACAACATTTCTCTTTGTAGGTGGGAAGTAAGAGAGAAGAGAAGGAGGAAGAAAGAAAGGAGGAAAGAGAGAAGGAATGAAAGCATGTAAGTGGATAGTGCCAGGTGCAAAACAATGCATATAGCGAGATCCTCTGCGAAGTCAAAATAAAGACACGCAGAGCCATGTCAGCAAGGTGTGGGGATAGTAGGTCCCAGCCCATGCTCCCCTACAAAAAACAACGATTTAACCAACTATCCACAGATTGAAATAGCACTGCTCTGGCATATGGAACCTGCAGCAATGGAGTGGAGCACAAAAACAGAGGGAAAAAAAGATAGGAAATATTTTACTTGCATCCAGCCATCAGACCGGCAAACTCATGCCTCTGGACATGAGTTCCTTCCATGGGACAAAAGGAGAGCAGGAGGAATCCGGCAGCCCTCCAGTGGGGACCCCCAAAACCCCCACGGCTACTGTGGAGGTCCCTCGCCTCCCAGAGCTTTTGCCACTGAGAATCCCTGAAGTCTTAACTGATGTGGATGACAGCTGCTAGACCTTCCCAGAGCCCAAGCCACTGAGCCCTGCCAGAGCCAGCATCGCCATACCTCTGCCCCCCACCCCCAACACTGGCATCACTGCGCACACACACCCTGTATCTGGTGGGCCTGCCCACTCTTGGGATTGGTGCATGTGAGTCTGGACCAGCCCCAGACTCCACGGAACAGATCACCCCATTGACCCAGTGCCCTCACATCCACTCACAAGATCTTTCCCTGTGGAAGCCAGCTGATAAAGTACTGGGGAGGTGACTACTTCCTCAGATGCGAGGACACCAATGCAAGACTACAAGGAACATGGCACCACCAAAGAAAGACCATAAATTTCTAGTAACTGACACAAGAGAAATGGAGGTCTATGACATCTTTGACAAAACTCAAAGCAGTTGTTTTAATGAAGCGCAGAGAGCTTTAAGAGAATGCAGATAATTCAGTGAAATCAGGAAAATAATGTATAAACCCCAAACAAATAACCCAAATTAAAAATGGGCTAAGGACCTGAATAGACTCTTCTCAAAAGAAGGTATACAAATGGGGAACAGGTATATGAAAATGTGTTCACCATCACTAACTACCAGACAATTGCAAATAAAACCACAATGAGGTATCACCTCATACCTGTCAGAATGGCTGGTATCAAAAACACAAAAGATAGCAAGTGTTGGTAAGGATGTGGAGAAAAAAGAACTCTTGTGCCCTGGTGGTGGCAGTATGAGTTGGTGCAGCCACTGTGGAAAATGGTACAGAAGTTCCTCAAAATATTAAAAATAGAATTATCACGTTTTCTAGCACTCTCACTTCTGGGCATATGTGCAAAGGAAAGGAAATCTATGTTTTAAAGAGATACCTATATTCCGTGTTTATTGCAGCATTATTCACAATAGCCAAGATGTGAAAATAACTTAATGTCTGTCGATTTAAAAAAAAAAAAATGGGATAAAAAAATGTGACACAGGCAGCACCTGAGTGGCTCAGTGGATTAAAGCCTCTGCCTTCGGCTCAGGTCATGATCCCATCAGGCTCTCTGCTCAGCAGGGAGCCTGCTTCCCTTCCTCTCTCTGCCTGCCTCTGCCTACTTGTGATCTCTGTCAAATAAATAAATAAAATCTTTTTAAAAATGTGACACATATATATCACTGATGTGGCTAGATCACATACACACATACATAATGGATTATTAGTCAGCCATAGAAAAGATGGAAACCCTTCCATTTGCAACAACTTTTGTGAACCTTGAGGATCTCAAGCTCAGTAAAATAAACTAGACATAGAGAGACAAATACTGCATGAGTTCATCTGTATGTGGAATCTCATATTGTCATACTCATAGAACCAGAGAGTAGAATGTTAGTTGCTAGGAGGTTGGGGGCTGGGGGACAAAGAGGGAGATGTTGTTTAAGTGTAGAAAGTTTCAATTATACAAAATGAGTAAGTTCTAGAGCTCCAGTGTGCAGCATGGTGATTAGAATTAACAATATTGTATTATGTATTTGAAATTTGCTAAGAGGGTACATCTTAGGTGTTCTCACAACTATGTATATATATATATATATATACACACACACACACACATAATATAATTAATTATGTAATTAATAAGTAATATAATATAATTATATAATTGCATATTTATATTATATATAAATATAATGATTATAATAATATATATAGGTAACTATATGGGTGGTGAATGTGATAATTACTTTGATCGTACACATCAATCAGAACAGCAAGTTGTATGCCTTAAATATATATATAATTTTTATTTGTGAATTATACCTCAACAAAGCCAAAAATAAGACTATAGGCTAAATGTATGCTGGTATATATGTAAAATACTTTCTGACAGGAAATCAAAACAGATTTTTAAGAGTTGTCACTTTTGAGGACTTCAGCTGGCAAAGGGAGAAAGGGTAATAAACTTCTGACTATTTTGTGCCTTTATTGTTTGAATATTCTAATCACACACATATATTATTGCATTCTTAAAAATGTCATCAGGATTTTTTGGGGTGATAGGATTATGGGTCATTTATATTTCTGTTTACTTGATTTAAATATGTTGTGAAAGTTCTTTTTTTGTGTTTGGCAACAGCTTCCTTGAGATAAAATTCACCTTACACACAATATGCACCTACTTTAAGTATACAAAGCAGTGGTCTCCCATATAGCCACAAAGTTGTGCAACCATGGCCAATATTAATTTTAGAATGTATTTGTCACTTCAGAAAGAAACTGTACCCTTCATCGGCCTCCCACTTTTCTCCCTCCCTCTTTTCCCTCTCTGTCCCAGTTTTAAGCCACCACAAATGTACTTTCTGTCTCTACAAATGTGTCTATTCTGGACATTTCAAATAAGTGGAGTCACACAATATGTGGCCTTTTGTGTCTGGCTTCTTTCACTTAGCTAATGTTTTCAAGGTACATCCATGTTATAGCATGGATCACTACTTAATTCCTTTTTACAGGCAAATAACATTTCATTGTATGGATAGACCATATTTTATTTACCCATCCATCAGTTGATGACTATTTGGATTATTTCTACCTTTAGGCTATGAATAATGTCGCTATGAATATTTTTGTATAAGTTTTTATGTGGACGTACTTTTTCATTTTTCTTGGATAGAGACTTTGAAGTATAATTACCAGGTCATCTGGTTCTTTAGTGTGTAACTCTTTGATAAACTGCCACACTATTTTTCAAAGTGGCTGTCCCAGTTTACATTCTCATTAGCAGTGTAAAAAGGTTCTAATTTATCCACATGCTCACCAACATTTTCCATCATTGAAGTATTTTTAAAATTGTACTCAATTTTTATAGTATTTTTAGGTCCACAGCAAAGTTCCCAGGAGGGTATAAAATTTTCCATAAACTACCTGCCTCCATAAATCCAGAACCTCCCGCATTATCAATATTCCCCACTAGAGCCATACATTTGTTTCAGTTGAAGCACATTTCAGTGACCCTATATTGACACAAAATCGCCCAAAGTCCACAGTTTAAATACAGTTCACTCTTGGGTGTTGTACATTTTATGCGATGGGCAAACATAAAATAACATGTATTAATCATTATGGTATCAGACAGAATACAATCACTGCCCTAAAAATCCTCTATGCTTTACCTATTCATCAATCTCCCACCCTAACTCCTGGTAACCACTGATTTTTTTACTGGTGGATTTGCATATTCCAGAGTGTCATACAGTTGAAATCCATACAGTTTGTAGTCTTTTCAGATTGGCTTCTTTTGCTTAGTATTTTGCTTTAGGGTCTTTCCATGTCTTTTCCTTGTTTGATAGTTCATTTCTTTGTAGCACTGAATGATATCCTATTGTATAAGATGTACCAAAGTTTACTTATCCATTTTTGTACTGAAGAACATCTTACTTTCTTCCAAGTTTTGGCAATTATGAAGAACGTTCTATAAATATCAGTGTGCAGGTTTTTGTAAGATGCGTTTTTAATTGTTTTGGTAAATATGAAGGAGCACCATTGCTGGACTATATGGCAAGCATGTGCTTAATTTTGTAAGGAACCACTAAAATGTCTTCCAGAGTGGCTGTACCATTTTGCATTCCCACCAACAATGAGTGAGAATTCCTGTTGCTCCACAGCCTTGCCAGAATTTGGTGGTGTCTGTGTTCTGGATTTTGGCGATTCTAATAGGCATGTTAGGGATATCTTGTTGGTTTGATTTTCGTTTCCCTGCTGAAATATGCTGTGAGGTATATTTTCATATGCTCATTTGCCATCTGTTTACCTTCTGTCTGTTAAGGTCTTTGGTTCATTTTTTAATAGGGTTGTTTTTCTTGTTGTTGAATTTTAAGGGGTGTGTGTGTGTGTGTGTGTGTGTGTGTTTTAGATAACAGTATTTTCCCAGATGATTCTTTTGAAAAAAAATTTTTTTTCTGTTTTGTGGCTTGTCTTCTCCTTCTTCTGGCATTGTCTTTTGTAGAGCAAAAGTTTTTAATTTTAATGAGGTCCAGCTTATCAATCATTTCTTTCATGGATCATGTCTTTTGTATTCTATCTAAAAAGTAATTGCCATACCTCAGGTCATCAAGATTTTCTCCTATATTACTATCTCATTTTGTAAGATTACATTTTATATTTAGGTCTGTGATCCATTTTTAGTTAATATTTGTGAAGGGCTTAAGGTTTAGATCTAGACTCATTTTGTTGCATGTTTTTCCAGCACCATTTGTTGAAAAGACCATCTTTTCTCCATTGCAGCCTTTGCTCCTTTATCAAAGATCAGTTGAAGTTTATTATATTTATGTGTGACCATTGCCATGGCTTAGAATACCTTCTCTTAAATACCCAAGAGGCTCCTTCAAGGTCTGCTCAAAGTCTGCCTTCCCAATGAGACTCCCACTAATCACCAAAGTTAAAATGGCAACTGCCAGTATCCCATCCCCTGCACTTTCAACACTTTTCCTCTACACACTTTCATGTGTTCACCATACACAGCATCTTCCAAAGTGATTATTAGGTTTACTGTTTATGGTTCTCTCCTTCATTAAAATATAAGGCATAAATACAGGGATTTTGTATGCTTTGTTCATGGATATATCCCAAGCTCTTAGGTTAGTGCCTGGTACATAGTGGACAATGAAAAAAAGTACTTGTCAAATGAATGAAAGAGTGAAGGGTGGAGACATTTAAACAAAGACTGTGTAGGGCCTCCCCTAAACTCTGCCTCACACCTTGCCACTTCTTGCTTTAAAAAGGCAAATAGAACATGAACTGCTCAGCCCTCAAATTGAAATTTTAAGAGAACACAAGGTGTTCCATACAATGGGAAGAAAGTAAAGAAATCACTTACTTTATGACAGAGGGAATAGGATGTCAAGGAAGGATCAAGAAATATAATTAAGATAAAAGAAACAGAACAGCAACTTGTATACATACCACAGGAAAAAAAAAAAAAAAAAACGAGGTAAAACTCAATTATTCCATGCCAAAGACAAAGACAGACCAAGGTAAATAAAAATGTAACTTGAAAAACAGAAGGAAACTCCTCAGAGATGATTTTTGCTGTAAAACAATTACTAAACACATAAACTCAATAAGGCAAGATCTTGGAATTGTGCTTTTGACAAACACACCATTTGAAGGCATCAAAGAGCTACCAAATCAGGGAGGACTGGTAGAAGTGAGTCTATAAATTAGGGAAGAGAGGTTGTTGAAACTGACCTTTGACACCATTTTTTACTCCCTACTCCTAGCTAGGAGATTTTACTGATAAAGAAAGAAAGAAAGAAAGAAAGAAAGCAAGCTAGCTGCAAGTCTAAAGGTTAAGAAATTATGGTTTACAGAGTGAGCAACTGAGTAAAATTTCTGGAAGGTTTGGGGGCTTGGGTATAATCACTGGAGTATGAGCCCCAAAAGGGAGAAAAGATCTGAGTATTCTACTGGGATCATGAAAGGATAGATACTCCAAGGTTACAGTGAATCATAAATTGTCCAGATTTCACAAAAAACAGGTCTGAATGAGTTCGGTCTCTATTGGGATTAATGTGATCTTCATTCCTCTAACTGCCCACCAGAAACAAAAGTAAGTCCTCATTGGAGGAAGATGCTATTGGGAGCCTCAATTTACCTTGACAACATATCACATACAATGTTTGATATCAACCAAAAATTGTTTGCCATTCCAAAAAAAAAGGGGGATGGGGGAGAATGGAAGGAAGGGAAAAGGAAGGGAGAAGATAAAAATGATTTGGCTGAGAAGAAAGAGAAAAAAAAAGAATATTTAGATGGGAAATTTGATTATTTTAGCTATCAGATAAAAATATAAAAATACTTATAATTAATACACATAAGAAATTAAATGATGAAATAATGAATTTCAGTACCTACTGGATGTTATAGAGAATAATCATATGGGAATTCCCTGACTGAAAGATATATAACTGAAAGTAAGAATTCAGAGGTTGGAATAGTTTCACTGTAGATTAGGCTGTCAATGTTATTATGTTGCCCAAGCAACATATCAAAGAAACTGAAAAATCTTAATTTTAAAATAACATTAAAATGACACTGAAGAGCTGTGGAAACAATAAAGTCTAGATGATCTAAACTACAGAACACGGCAATCCCTTTCTGAATGAGGAATGACTGGCAGCTATTTTCACATGTGGGAGTAATTGTCCTGTCTGGTAGCATGGATGTGCCACTCAAAATCTTCGAGGAAGGACTTGTTGGCTCAGCAGCTGGGAACACTGTCAGAAGATAGCCTTTGGTTGTTAAAAGCCTTTGGTGATTGTCTGAACTGCGGAAACATACCTAAAGTCACGTTCTTAGCAGGGGCTGTGGGGTGGCCTTTATCTAATGACTGGTTAGGCATCTGACTCAACACAAGAAAACTGTGACTGGCCATTTTATTCTAGAAACCCTTTTGGGTTTGCTAAGACTACTGGGCCTGCACTGCAAGTTGACTTATCTCTCTATATAAATCTGGTTCTTTCCTCTCCCTTCCATAGATGTCAATTCCTAATAAACACACTGTCCATTAGACTCTTGTCTCAGAGACTGCTGTATGGAGAACTTCACCTGTGAGGGTTACTGCCAAAAGTAGCCAAAAAAAGTAAACCTTAGAGTGGGGATTTGGAGCTAGATTACTCTTAGCTCAGCTGCCATCACTGGTGATAAGTAGAGCACAGAGGGTTATTAAAACTCTCAGTAGTGATGAATGTTGATGGTACATACAGCAGAGTGCACTAGTTGGTGAAAGGTATGAGCCAATGTTTGAAAAGATATGGAGAGGAAAGGACTACCATATATTAAAGACAAATATGAAAATTCCATAGCTGATATCAAACTCAAAGGTGAAACACTGAAAGCTTTTCTTCTAAGATCAGGGAGAAGACAAGGATGACCACTCTTACCACTTCTAATCAACACAGTAGTAGAAGTTCTAGCTAGAACAATTAGGTAAGAAAAAAAAAAGCATCCAAATTAGAAAGGAATAAGTAAAATTGTCCTGACTGCTGATAACATGATCTTATTTCCTAAAGACTCCATAAACTCCACTATAGTACCAGCAAGAAGACTCCTAAAACTAAAATAAATTCAGTAAAGTCACAAGATATAAAATTAATATACAAGAATCAGAGACTGAGAAAATGAGGGAGAGGCAAGATGGCAGAGCAGTAGAGGACTGAAATGAGATCAGGTCGCAGAGTTCAGCTAGATAGTTATCAAACTGTTCTGAACACCTACAAACTAAACGAGATCAAAGAGAAGAAGAGAAACAATTCTAGGAACAGAAAATCGACCACTTTCTGAAAGGTAGGATGTGCAGAGAAGTGAATCTGAAGCAATGAGAAGATAGACCATGGGGGAAGGGGCCAGCTCCCAGCAAGTGGCTGAGCAGTGGAGGACAAAATCAGAACTTTTAGAAGGCTGTTCCACTGAGGGATAGCGCTACAGAGGCTAAGTGAGGCTGGAGCCCTTGCAGGGACAGTGTGGTCTCAGGACCCGCAGAGACACCGAAAGATCAGGGGTGTCTGAGTGTGGCAGAGATCCTAGGTATCAGAGTGGGGAAGCTGACTACAGCGACAGAGTTGAGGAGTGAGCTTTCAGATTGGGGTTACCTTAAACGGTGATCTGCAGCACAGTCAGACCACTGCTCTTTGAGCAGAGACCCCACAAGTGGCAGATCCAGGGAGACTCACCTTCCTCTTCTGGAGGCAGGAATCTGCTGGGTTTGGAGACTCCAAGCGGGGCTGTGCACCAGAGACAGAAAAGCTCAGTCACAGGCTAGGTGAGCCCAGAGCGCGGCCAGAGACCAGGGAGACAGGAGTGATTGACCCCTTTTCTCTGAGGACGCAATGAAGAGTTATGCCCTGAGCTCTCTGCTCCTTCGGACTAGAGCTTGGGAGGCCACCATTTTCATTCCTGTCCTCTAGAGCTCTACAGAAAGCATTCAGGGAACAAAACGTCCCGAGAACTTGAACAGATTTATTAGCCCGGCCCCTGGCAAGGGCGGTGCAATTCTACCTGAGGCAAAGACACTTGAGAGTCACTACAACAGGCCCCTCCCCTAGAAGATCAGCAAGAACATCCAGCCAAGACCAAGCTCAAAGATCAAGGAGAAGAGCTTGAACTTTAGAGTTAGGGGAAAGCAGTGCATGGAATTCATGGCTTTCTCCCTATGATCTTTTAGTCTTGCAAAGTGATATTAATTTTAATAATTTTAATTTTTTTCTTATTCTAATTTTCATTTTTTCTCTTGTTTTTTTTTTAAGATTTTATTTATTTATTTGACAGACAGAGATCACAAATAGGCAGAGAGAGAGGAAGGGAAGCAGGCTTCCTGCTGAACAGAGAGCCCAATGCAGGGCTCAATCCCAGGACCCTGGGATCATGACCTGAGCTGAAGGTAGAGGCTTTAACCCACTGACCCACCCAGGCGCCCCTTCCTCTTCCTTCTTTTAACGTTTTTTTATCTAGTTTATCTTAACAATACCTTTCTCAAAAAAAAAATCTTTTTAAACCTTCATTATTATAGTCAAATTTTATCCGTCATTGTATTTAACCTTATCTTTTGTCTACATATAGGGGTTTTTTTTTCCTAAAAAATTTTGGGATAAATTAGATTTTAAACTAAAGACTATAGTCAGAGATACAGAAGGACACCACATAATTCTTTTCTTTTTTTTATTAATTTTTTATTTTTTGTAAACATATATTTTTATCCCCAGGGGTACAGGTCTGTGAATCACCAGGTTTACACACTTCACAGCACTCACCAAAGCACATACCCTCCCCAATGTCCATAATCCCACCCCCTTCTCTCAAACCGCCTCCCCCCAGCAACCCTCAGTTTGTTTTGTGAGATTAAGAGTCACTTATGGTTTGTCTCCCTCCCAATCCCATCTTGTTTCATTTATTCTTCTCCTACCCACTTAAGCCCCCATGTTGCATCACCACTTCCTCATATCAGGGAGATCACGTGCACCCGAATGTTTATAGCAGCAATGTCCATAATAGCCAAACTATGGAAAGAACCTAGATGTCCATCAACAGATGAATGGATCAAGGACACCACATAATTCTTAAAAGGACTATCCACCAAGAATAGCTAACAATTGTAATTATTTATGCCCTCAATACGGGAGCAGCCAATTACATAAGAAAACTGTTAATCAAGATAAAGACTCATATTGATATGAATACATTAATAGTAGGAGATCTTAACATGCCACTCTCAGTAATAGACAGATCATCCAAGCAGAAAACAATAAAGAAACAAGAGCATTGAATGACACATTGGACCAGATGGACCTCATAGATATATACAGAACATTTCACCCTAAAACAACAGAAAACTCATTCTTCTCGAGTGTACATGGAAACTTCTCCAGAATATATCACATACTGAGTTACAAATCAGGGCTCAAACGATACCAAAAGACTGAGATTATTCCCTGAATATTCTCAGATCACAATGTTTTGAAACAGGAGCTCAACCACAAGGAACAGTTTAGAAGGAATTCAAACACCTAGAAGCTAAAGACCACCTTGCTTAAGAATGATTGGATCAACCAGGAGATCAAAGAAGAACTGAAACAATTCATGGAAACCAATGAGAATGAAGACACTTCGGTCCAAAACCTATGGGGTACAGCAAAGGCGGTCCTAAGGGGGAAATACATAGCCATCCAAGCCTCCCTCAAAAAAACTGAAAAATCCAGAATACACCAGCCATCTCTACACCTTAAAGAACTGGAGAATCAACAACAAATTAAGCCAACTCCACACACAAGAAGGGAAATAAGATTAGAGCAGATATCAATGAACTAGAAACTAGAGATACAATAGAATGCATCAATGAAACTAGAAGCTGTTTTTTTTTTTTTGAAAGAATCAATAAGATCAATAAACCATTGGCCAAACTAATTCAAAAGAAAAGAGAGAAGGCCCAAATTAATAAAATTATGAATGAAAAGGGAGTGATCACAACTAGCACCAAGGAATAGAAACAATCATCAGAAATTATTATCAACAGTTATATGCTAATAAGTTAAGCAACCTAGATGAAATGGATGCATTCCTGGAAAACTATAAACTTCGAAAATTGAACCAGGAAGAAATTGACAACCTGAATAGACCCATACTAGTAATGAGATTGAAGCAGTGATCAAAAACCCTCCCAAAAAAACAAGAGCCCAGGACTTGACAGATTCCCTGGGGAATTCTACCAAACTTTCAAAGAAAAAATAACACCTATTCTCCTGAAGCTGTTTCAAAAAATTGAAGCAGAAGGAAAACTTTCAGACTCTTTTTATGAAGCCAGCAATACCCTGGTCCCCAAACCAGGCAAAGTCCCCACCAAAAAGGAGAATTTCAGACCAATATCCCTGATGAATATGGATGCTAAGATTCTCAACAAAACCTTAGCAAATAGGATCCAGCATATTAAAAAGATTATCCACCATGACCAGGTGGGATACATCCCTGGGTTTCGAGGATAGTTCAACATTTGCAAATCAATCATGTGATAGAACAAATCAATAAGAGAAGAGAGAAGAACCACATGGTTCTCTCAATTGATGCAGAAAAAGCATTTGACAAAATCCAGCATCCGTTCCTGATTAAAACGCTTCAAAGTATAGGGATAGAGGAAACGCTACTCAACTTCATAAAATCTATCTATGAAAGACCCACAGCAAATATCATCCTCAATGGGAAAAAGCTTGCAGCCTTCTTGTTGAGATCAGGAACAAGAAAAGGATGCCCACTCTCACCACTCTTGTTCAACATAGTATTAGAAGTCCTAGCAACAACAATCAGACAACAAAGAGAAATAACAGGTATTCAAATTGGCAATGAAGAAGTCAAACTCTCTCTCTTCGCAGATGACATGATACTTTACATGGAAAACCCAAAAGACTCTACCCCCAAACTACTAGAACTCATACAGCAATTCAGTAGTGTGGCAAGATACAAAGTCAATGTACAGAAATCAGTGGCTTTCTTATACATGAACAATGAAAATACAGAAAGGGAAATAAGAGAATTGATTCCATTTACTATAGCACCAAGAACCATAAGATACTTGGGAATAAACCTCACCAAAGAGGTAAAGGATCTGTACTCGAGGAACTACAGAACACTCATGAAAGTAATCAAAGAAGACACAAAAAGAACTATTCCATGCTCACGTATTGGAAGAATAAACATTGTTAAAATGCCTATACTGTCTAGAGCAATCTATACTTTCAATACCATTCTGATCAAAATTCCACCAGCATTTTTCCAAGAGCTGGAGCAAACTATGCTAAAATTTGTATGGAATGAAAAAAGACCCCAAATTCCTAAGGAAATGTTGAAAAAGAAAAACAAAACTGGCATCATCACGTTGCCTGATTTCAAGCTTTACTACAAAGCTGTGATCACCAAGACAGCGTGGTACTGGCATAAAAACAGACACACAGACCAGTGGAACAGAGTAGAGAGCCCAGATATGGATCCTCAACTCTCTGGTCAAATAATCTTTGACAAAGCAGGAAAAAATATACAGTGGAAAAAAGAGTCTCTTCAACAAGTGGTGCTGGGAAAATTGGACAGCTATATGTAGAAGAATAAAACTCAACCATTCTCTTATTCCATACACAAAGATAAACTCAAAATGGATAAAAGACCTAAAAGTGAGGCAGGAATCCATTAGAATCCTAGAGGAGAACATAGGCAGTAATCTCTTCAATACCAGCCACAGCAACTTCTTTTAAGATATGTCTCCAAAGGCAAAGGAAACAAAAGTGAAAATGAATTTTTGAGACTTCATCAGGATCAAGAGCTTCTGCACAGCAAAGGAAACATTCAATAAAAAAGACAGGCAACCCACAGAATGGGAGAAGATATTTGCAAATGACAGTACAGACAAAAGGCTGATTTCCAGGATCTATAAAGAATTTCTCAAACTCAACACACACAAAACAGATAATCATGTCAAAAAATGGACAGAAGACATGAACAGATACTTCTCCAATGAAGACATACAAATGGCTATCAGACACATGAAAAAATGTTCATCATCACTAGCCATCAAGGAGATTAAAATCAAAACCACACTGAGACTTTACACCAGTCAGAATGGCTAAAATTAACAAGTCAGGAAATGACAGATGTTGGAGAGGATGCTGAGAAAGGAGAACCCTCCCACACTGTTGGTGGGAATGTAAGCTCGTGCAGCCACTCTGGAAAACAGCATGAGGTTCCTCAAAAAGATGAAAATAGAGCTACCTTACAACCCAGCAATCGCACTACTGGGTATTTACCATAGAGATACAAATGTAGTGATCTGAAGCAGCATGCGCACCTGAATGTTTACGGCAGCAATGTCCACAATAGCCAAATTATGGAAAGAACCATCAACAGATGAATGGATAAAGAAGATGTGATACACACACACACACACACACACACACACACACACAATGGAATACTATACAGCCATCAAAAGAAACGAAATCTTGCCATTTGCAACAATGTGGTTGGAACTAGAGGGTATTACGTTGAGGGAAAGAAGTCAATCAGAGAAAGAAATTATCATATGATCTCCCTGATGAGGAATTTGAGGCAGATTGGGGGGTTTGGGGGGTAGGGAAGGAAAAACTGAAACAAGATGAGATTGGGAGGTAGACAAACCATAAGAGACTATTAATCTCACAAAACAAACTGAGGGTTGCTGGGGGGAGGGGCATAGGGAGAGGGTGGTTGGGTTATGGACATTGGTGAGGGTATTGCTATAGTGAGTGCTATGAAGTGTGTAAGCCTGACGATTCACAGACCTGTACCCCTAAGGCAAATAATACATTATATGTTTATAAAAATAGTACATTTTTAAAAAGTTGCTAAACTGAACAACTTAATATTTTTTTTTAAATGGAAAAAAAAAAAAAAAGAATCAGGGACTGAAATGGTAGTGGAGTAAGAGGGCCCTAAACTTGTTTTGTGTAGATAACTAGATAACTATAAAATCATCCTAAATACCTGAGAGATCAACCCGAAGACTGAAAGAACAAACTCCACAACTAAACCGAGAGAAGAAGCCACATAGAAGAAGGTAGGAAGGGGCGCCTGGGTGGCTCAGTGGGTTAAGCCGCTGCCTTCGGCTCAGGTCATGATCTCAGGGTCCTGGGATCGAGTCCCGCATCGGGCACTCTGCTCAGCAGAGAGCCTGCTTCCTCCTCTCTCTCTGCCTGCCTCTCTGCCTACTTGTGTTCTCTCTCTGTCAAATAAATAAATAAAATCTTAAAAAAAAAAAAAAAGAAGAAGGTAGGAAGTATGGAGACATGATTTAGGGAAGAAATGGCTAGAGTGTACTGTGGAGGGGAGGGAGCTGTGGTCATGGAGTAGGGTGAGAGAGAAAGAGGAGCACACAGAGGAACCCAAAAGGAGAATATTTTCCTCAAGCCATTGGCTTGGAAAATGAGAGCAGTTGCATTTCATGAGTTCTTATAACTAGTGGGACATAAAGCCTGGAGTTTTAAAAGTCAATGCCCTCTGCTGGGATAGAGCCTGTAGAATACTGTGCTGCTCCTAGAGAGAAAGTGAAACCACCTGGGGAAAGACAGCATGGAAACAGTGATCTCAAGAGCACCTGGGCCACACAATGGAAAGATTATTCACTCTTCAAAGTGTATCCTTGAGAGGCAGCAATCAGGGGGACACTTCTCCAGGAAAAAGGAGCTAGCTGGAGCCATTTCCCTCTCTTACCCCTTAACATAATCAGAGGGCCACCTGTGAGAAGCAGAACAGTGCCCACACTAGCTGTCTAACTTGCATCCACCAAAACTAAGAAACTGCCTCTCTTAGTCATATTTGCCTCAGTCCCAAAGTGGCAGGTCACTACCCAGACCAGCACAAACACCTGCCCACAACACATCTCCTAACCAGAGAGTTCTGCAGTGCCTCAGTTCTGGTGGAGGTTGTGTCAGATCTTTTTTCACAAGCAGACCAGAGCACACCTACCTGAAACTCACTACATTCAGGCCAGGGACCAAGCACTGCCAACAGTAGGCAAGGAGCGCCTTTGCAGATGACTGGCCTAAAGGCTAATACAGCCAAAACACAACACCAGGAAATACTCCCTGAAGTGCCATGCTTTGGGTACATGACCACCCCTTCGTAAGATCATTACTTTCAAGAGCAGAATACATAGCTGGCTTTCCAACACAGAGAAGAAGGCAGAGAGTTAGACAGAATGTGACAAGAAGACAGAATGTGAAGACAGAAGAGTTTATTACTAATCAAAGAACAAGATAAGTCCAGGGCCAGAGATCTAAGTGAGACAGATATAAGTGTCAGACTTGATGGAAAATTTAAAGCAACAATCATAAGGATATTCACTGGGCCTAAGAAAAAAATAGAAGACATCAGTGAGAACGTTAGCACAGAGATTTAAAAAAAAAAAAAAAAGTTAAAAAGAATCAATCAGGAATAAAGAGTGCAGTAAAAGAGATTGGAGACAGGTTTGGTGCAAGGAACAGCAGGCTGGAAAAAGCAGAGGAATGAATTAGTGACCTAGAAAACAAAATAATGGAAAACAACGAAGCTGAACAAGGAAAGAATTGTGCAACACAAGAATAGATTTGGGGAACTCAGTGACTCCATCAAACAGAATAACATTCATATTATAGGATTCCCAGAAGAAGAAGAGAGACAAAAGGGGGCAGAAAACTTATTTGAAGGAAAAAAGAGCAGGGCAGTTCCTTAATCTGGGGAAGGAAAGAAACATCTAGATCCAGGAGGCACAGAGAATTCCCATCAAAATCAACAAAAGCAGGCCAACACTAAAACATATTATAATTAAATTTACAAAATATAGTGATAAAGGAAAAAAAAAAATCTTAGAAGCACCAAGGCAAAAGAAGTCCTTAACTTATAAGGAAAGACTCATAAGGCTTGCTGGAGATTCTCAGTAGACACTTGGCAAGCCAGAAGGGAGAAGCATGTTATATTCAAAGTGCTGAGTGGGGGAAATCTGCAGCCACGAATACTCTAGCCAGCAAGTTATCATTCAAGTTAAGACGACAGATAAAGATTTTTCTAAGACAAAAACTGGAAGAGTTCATGGCCACTAAACCAGCCCTGCAAGAAGCATTAAAGGGTACTCTGAGTACAAAGGAGCGACCAAAAGCAACAAAGACAAAAGAGTCAGGGAAAAGTCTTCAGAAACAATGACAAAACAGGTAATAAAATGGCAATAAATACATATCTATCAATAATTACTTTAAATAGAAATGGACTAAATGCTCCAGTCAAAAGGCAAGGGATGTTAGAATGGATAAAAAAAAAAAAAGAGACCCATCAATATGTTGCCTACAAGAGACTAATTTTAGACATAAAGTCACCTGCATATTGAAAGTGAGGAGATGGAGAAACATTTATCATGCAAACATTTATCATGAATGTCAAAAAAACAAAAACAAAAACAAAACACAGAGTAGCAATACTTAGAAAAACTAGACTTTAAAACCGAAATTGTATAATGGTTTCACTGACATGTGAAATATAAGGAATAGCATGGAGGACATTAGGAGAAGGAAGGGAAAAATGAAAAGGGAGAAAACAGAGTGAGAGAGGAATCATGGGAGACTATGGACTCGGGGAAACAAACTGAGGGTTTTAGAAGGGAGGGGGGGTAAAGGGATGGGTGAGCCCAGGGAAGGGTATTAAGGAGGGCACATATTGCATGGAACACTGGGAATTATGATGCAAACAATGAATCATGGAACACTACATTAAAAACAAATGATGTGCTATATGGTGACTAACATAACACAATAAAAAAATTATACAGGAAAAATAAGTAAGTAAGTAAGTAAATAAATAAATAAATAAATAAAAGACTGGAACCCGAAACAAAGAAGGGCACTATATAATCATGAAGGGAGCAATCCAACAAGAAGATAAAACAACTGTAATTATTTATGCACCCAAAAAGAAAGAACCCAAATAGATAAAGCAATTAATAATAAACATAGAGGAGCTAATTGACAACAATACAAAAATAGTAGGGAACTTTAACGCTCTACTTACATCAATGGATGGATCATCTAAACTAAAAATAAATAAGGAAACAATGGCTTTGAATCATAGACAGGGCCATATAGATTCAACCAATATATTCAGAACATTGCATCCTAAAGCAGCAAGATATATGTATTTTTTTCAAGTACACATGGAATATTTTCCAGAATAGATCACAGATTAGGTCACAAAACCTTTTGTGTTTGCTCAACAAACACAAAAATATCTTAAAAAAAAAAAAGCAAACATAAAAAGATTCTGGTTATATCATGCACTTTTTCTGAACACAACACTATGAAACTAGAAGTTAACCACAAGAAAAAATGTGGAAAGGTCACAAATACATGGAGGTTAAACATCATGCTACAAAACAGTGATTTGGTCAACCAGGAAATTAAAAAGGAAATTAAAAAATACATGGAAACAAATGAAAATGAAAACAGAATAGTCCAGATCCATTGGGATGCAGCAAAAGTAGTCCAAGAAAGACATATATAGCAGTACAGGCTTTCCCCAAGAAGCAAGAAAAAATCTCAAATAAACAACCTAACCTTACACCTAAAGGAATTAGAAAAAGAATAGCAAATGAAGCTCAAACCAGCAGAAGGAAGGAAATAATAAAGATGAGAGAAAAAATAAATGATAAAGAAACAAAAAAAATGTAGAAGAGATCAATGAAACTAGGAAATTGCTCTTTGAAAAAACAATAATAAAACTGAGAAACCCCCTAGCCAGACAATCAAAAATAAAAGAGAAAGGAACCAAACAAATAAAATCCTTAATGAAAGAGGAGAAATAGTAACTAACACTACAGAAATACAAACAATTATAGAAGAGACTATTATGAAAAATTATATTGTAATAAATTGGACCAACTGGAAGAAACAGATAAATTCCTAGAAACATAGAAACTACCAAAACTGAAACAGAAAGAAATAGAAAATTTGAACAGACTGATAACCAGCAAAGAAGTTGAATCAGTAATCAAAAAACCCACAACAAATAAAACTCCAGGACCAGATGGCTTCACAAGTGAATTCTACCAAACATTTAAAGAAGAGTTAATACCTATTCTTCTCAAACTATTCCAAAAAATAGAAAAGGAATGAAAACTTCCAAGCTCACTCTATGAGGTCAGGATTACCCTGGTACCAGAACCAGATAAAAACATCATTTAAGGAGAGAACTATAGGCCATTATCCATGATAAACATAGATGCAGAAACTTCCAATAAAATACTAGCAAACCAAACCCAACGATACATTAAAAAATTGGTCACTACAATCAAGTAGGTTTGTAAAGCATGGTTCAATATTCACAAATCTATCAATGTGATACACCACATTAATAAAAGAAAGGATAAGAACCATATGATCCTTTCAATAGATGCAGAAAAAGCATTTTACAAAGTACAACATCCATTCATCATAAAAACCCTCAGTAAAGTAGATTTAGAGCAAACATATCTCAATATAATAACCCACAGCTAATATCATCCTCAATGCGGAAAAACTGAGAGCTTTTCCTCTATGATCAATAACAGGATGACCAATCTCACTACTGTTATTTAACATAGCACTGGAAGTCCTAGCTTCAGCAATCAGAAAACAAAAAGAAATAAAAGGCATTCATATTAACAAGGAAGAAATAAATTTTCACTATTTGTAGATGGCATGATACTCTGTAAAAAACCCTAAAGATTCCACCAAAAACCTGCTAGAACTGATCAACAAATTCAGTGAAGTCACAGGGTACAAAATCAACATACAGAATCTGTTGCATTTCTATACAACAATAATGAAGTTGCAGAAAGAGAAACTAAGGAGTCAATCCCATTTACAGCTGCATCAAAGCCCATAAGATACCTAGGAATAAGCCTAACCAAAGAGGTGAAATACCTGTATCCTGAAAACTATAAAACACTGATGAAAGAAATTGAAGATGACATAAGGAAATGGAAAGACATTCCATGCTCTTGGATTGGAAGAATAAATACTGTTAAAATGTCTATACTTTCCAAAGCAATCTACACATTTAATACATGCTTGTAAAAATACCACCAGCATTTTTCACAGTATTAGAACAAACAATCCTAAAATTTGTGTGGAACCACAAAAGACCACAGCCAAAAAAAACCTTGAAAAAGTAAAGCAAAGCAGGAGGCATCACAATTCTGGGCTTCAAATTATATTGCAAAGCTGTAGTAATCAAAAGAATATGATACTGGCACAAAAATAGATACATAGATCAATAGAACAGAACACTCAGAAATGAACCCACCATTACAAGGTCAATTAAGCTTTGACAAAGCAGGAAAGAATGTCCAGTGGGAAAAAGACAACCTCTTCAACAAACACCATTGGGAAAACTGAAAAGCAGCAAGCAGATAATGAAACTGGACCACTTTCATACATCATCCACAAAATTAAATTGAAAGTGGATAAAACCTAAATTTAAGACCCCAAAACATAAAAATCCTAGAAGAGAACACAGTAACTTTTTGACATTGGCCATAGCAACTTCTTTCTAGATATGTCTCCTGAGGCAAGAGAAACAAAATCAAAAATAGGCTGCTGAGATTTCATCAAAATAAAAAGCTTCTGCAAAGCGAAGGAAGCAATTGGCAAAACTAACTGGCGACTTGCAGAATGGAAAAAGATAGGTGCAAATGATATATCTGATAAAGGGTTAGTATCCAAAATATATAAAGAACTTGTAAAACTTAACACACAAGAAACAAATAATTCAATTTTTTAAAAGGGCAGAAGACATGAACGGAAATTTTTCCAAAGAAGACATACAGATGGCCAACAGACACATGAAAAGATGCTCAACATCACTTATCATCAGGAAAATGCAAATCAAAATCACAATAAGATATTACCTCATACCTGTCGGAATGGTTAAATTCAACAACACAAAAAACAACAGGTGTTGGCGAGGATATGGAGAAAAAGGAACACTTGTGTACTCTTAGTGGCAATGCAAACTGGTGCAGTCACTCTGGAAAACAGAATGGAGGTTCTTCAAAAATGTATAAATAATATGACTCTAAAATCCAGTAATTGCACTACTAGGTATTTACCCAAAGAATACAAAAATACTAATTTAAAGGGATACAGGCACCCCAATATTTATAGCTGCCATTATATGGAATTGCCAAATTAGAGAAAGACCCCAGATATCTATTGATCAATGAATGAATAAAGAAGATGTGGGATAGATATAGATATAAATAGATAGATATAGATAGATATCTATATCTCTATATATATATATTGAATATATATATATTCAGCCATAAAAAGAATTCAAATCTTGTCAATTGCAACAGCATAGATGGAGCTGGAGAGTATTATGCTGAGTGACATAAGTCAGTCAGAGAAAGATAAATACCAAATGATTTCATGCATATGTGGAATTTAAGAAACAAATCAAATGAGCAAATTGGGGATAAAAGAGAGAGAGAGAAGCAAATCAAGAAATAGACTCTTTGCTATAAAGATCAAACATGGTTAAAGGAGGGGAGGTGGGTAGGGGAATGGGTAAATAGGTGATAGGGATTAAGGAGGGCACTTGTGTTGATGAGCATCAGGTGATGTATGGAAGCATACACCTGAAACTAATATAACACTATGTTAACTAACTGGAATTTAAATAAAAACTTTAAAAAAAAAAAAACTTGTAAAAAATTAAGTATTTAAAAAAATTTTATCAATAATAAAATTTTTATTTTATAAATTTCATATAAATTTCACTTGCATTTCTATGCACTGACAATGAACTATCCAAAAAAAGAAATAAGAAAATAAATCCATTTACAGCAGCATCAGAATGAATAAAATATTTAGGAATAAACTTGATGAGGTGGAAGATTTGTACACTAAACACTATAAAATATTGATGAAAGAAATTAGAGAAGAGGGATACCTGGCTCAGTTGATTAAGCATCTGTCTTCAGCTCAAGTTATGATGCCAGGGTCCTCTGACAGAGTCTCAAGTCAGGCTCCCTGCTCGCAGGGAGTCAGCTTCTCCCTCTGCCTGCTTCTCCCTGTGCCTGCTGCTCCCCCTACTTGTGTGTACATGCTCTCTCTCTCTGACAAATAAATGGAATCTTAAAAAAAAAAAAAAAAGAAAGAAAGATATTTAAGAAGACACAAACAAATGGAAAGGCATCCCATGTTCATGAATTGGAAGTCCTAATATTATTAACATGTCCATACTACCCAAAGTGATCTATAGATTCAATGGCATCTCAGTTGAAATACCAAAGGTCTTTTTTAACGGAAAAACTATTCTGCCATTCATAGGGAGCCACAAAATATCCCAAGTATCCAAACCATCTTGAGCAGAATGAATAAAGCTGGAGGCATCACACTCCCTGATTTTGAAACATGTTACAAAGCTACAATGATCAAAACAGTCCTGGCACATAAACAGACATATAGACCAATGGAATAGAACAGAAAGCCCAGAAATAAATCTATGCTTACACAGTCAGCTGGTCTTCAACAAAGGTGCTAAAAATACACAGTAAGGAAATAAGAGTTCATACCACAAATAGTTTTGAGAAAACTGGATAGCCATATGCAAAAGAAAGAAATAGACCCCTAAAATCAACTCAAAATGCATTAATGAGTTAAACACAAGAACTGAAACTTAAAACTCTCAGCAGAAAACACAGGGAAGAACCTCCGTGATATTGAAGTTGGCAATGATTTCACAGATATGACACCTAAGGCACAGGCAACAAAAACAGAAACAGACAAGTCAGACTCCATTAAACTAAAAACCTTCCGCACAGCAAAGAAAATAATCAGCGGAGTGAAAAATCAATCTAGAAAATGGGAGAAAATATTTGCGAACCATATATCTGATAGGAGGTTAATCTTCAAAATATGTAAGGAACACCTACAATTCAATACCAAAAAACTAATAATGCGATTAGAAAATGGGCTAGGGGCGCCTGGGTGGCTCAATGGGTTAAGCCGCTGCCTTCGGCTCAGGTCATGATCTCAGGGTCGTGGGATCGAGTCCCGCATCGGGCTCTCTGCTCAGCAGGGAGCCTGCTTCCTTCTCTCTCTCTCTGCCTGCTTCTCAGTGTACTTGTAATTTCTCTCTGTCAAATAAATAAATAAAATCTTAAAAAAAAAAAAAAGAAAAGAAAATGGGCTAAGGATTCGAATAAGTATTGCTCCAAAACAGACAAAATTGCTGAATATGTATACCAAGAAGAGAGTCCAATGTCACTAATCATGAGGGAAATGCAAACCAAAATCACAGTATCACCTCACACCTGTCAGAAGAGTTATCATTAAAACAAAACGGACAAATATTGACAAGGACATGAATAATTATTGGTGGCAATGCAAAATGTTGCAGCCACCATAGAAAGAGGTATGGAGGTTCCTCAAAAATTATAAATAGAATTACCATATTATGCAGGAATCTTACTTCTGGATATTTATGCAAAGAATTGAAATAAAAAACTCAAAGAGATATAAGCACTCCCATGTTCACTGCAGCATTATACACAATAGCCAAGAAAAAAACCTAATTGTACATCAACACAGGAGTGGAAAAAAAAATATGTGGTGTGTATTCACAACGGAATATTAATGAGCCTTTAAAATCTAAGAAAATTCTGCAACATACGTAGCATGCGTGTACCATGAAGACACTATGCTGAAGCAAATAAGCTGGTCACAGAAAGACAAATGCTACATGATTCTACTTATATGAGGTATCTATGATCAGTGTCATAGAATCAGTGTAATGGCGGCTGTCAGGGATTGGTGGGGGAAGGGGAATGGGGAAGTTACTAATTAAGGGGCATAAAGTTTCAGTTGAGGAAGATGAGTAAGTTCCAGAGATCTGCTTTGCAACATTGACAGTCAACAATATTGTATTATACACTTAAGTATTTGTTCAATGTGTAGATCTCATGTTAAGTATTCTGTTTGTTTTTTTTTAAAGATTTTATTTATTTATTTGACAGAGATCACAAGTAGGCAGGCAGAAAGAGAGAGGAAGCAGGCTTCCTGCTGAGCAGAGAGCCTGATACGGGGCTGGATCCCAGAACCCTGGGATCACGACCTGAGCCGAAGACAGAGGCTTTAACCCACTGAGCCACTGTAATTTGTTATAGTAGCTATAGAAAACCAGTGCAAGTCCCTCATGTTAAGTATTCTTATCACCATAAAAATTTCAAATAAAAAATTTTAATAAAAATTTTAAAAAGAGAAACTTCAGGGAAACAATAAAATGATTATGGAGTTCAATGCTTAATGCTAAATTCATTGATACACTGGTAAGAGATAAGGAAAGGCTAAAAGCAAGTAACCGGCAACTGAAAGACCAGTGAGAAAGACAGAGCATTCTTGGTGGAATGCGAAGAGGCTCTGAAAATCATCTTGCTGTGGGAGTGCATAGCCATCTGAGCATGGGCCCAGGACTTAATCACCAAAGTAGCAGAGTTCTAAGGGTTAATCTCACAGCTGCAATGAGTCTTCAGTGCCAAGATTAGAGCCTTGTTTGGAAAAGACTAAGACATTGATACATGAGATGGAGATATCTAAGTTGAAAATCCTGAACATCTTAAATCCATAAATTTCCCCCCAAACACCTGAGCCTTCAGAAGTGGCCCATCCCTCCCTTTGAAGAGTTAGCACTCTGTTCCTTTGGAAGATAATTTGAAGGCCTCTCCCCTGTAAGGCAAAGATGTACCTGTCACTTTCCTCCTGGCTACTAGGCCTGGAATTCAAGTCGCATGATATCCCAACCAGCAATGAGCCAGGCACGAAAAAGGAGGAGGGGACTGTACCCCAGGGGTTGCTGGTCCCAGATAGCATGTGCTGGCAATATCCTGGAGTAGGGTATGAGTGTCTGGATGCCGAGTGTGTTTGATAAAGAGGGCCCAGAATTTAAGATTTGATAAGGGAACGTTTATAAATTGCACCCTCCCGAGATCTAGGATTTAACAGCCTGGCAAGGACTCCAACCTGGCAAGGACTCAGGGAAGTGGCCATGTTGGAGTGGATAGACTATGAAAGGCCAAAAAACTCAACAAATAATCACGTTTGATGGGAAGGCCTTCAAGACCCACCATGTACCATGGTCATCAGGAATACAGTGACAACACTAAGAAACTCACTGGTGGTCTCCTCTGTGGGCCAGGGCTCAGAGGAAGTAGAACTAAGCCATGATAGCAATGGGGAAGACAAGGTCTGGAACAATAGAAGCTGGGGCAGAGCCCGGTGGGTGTTGTCATTTTCATGACACAAGGTCAGGAGAGGTAATCCCCAAGTGCATGAGAAGTATAACCGACTGCACAAAGCTACACTGTGATACACATGAAGATGTGATATCCAGATTCCCTTTAAAAGAAGGACTGTTTCCCCCACTGCTGGAAGTGCAACCAGCCCTTTAAGGATTGCCTCGGTTACAGAGAGTCACCATACCCTTCCGGGGGCAGCCCACACTTTGTGAGTGCTGAGGCCTGGGCATAAAGGTCTGAACATTTCTGCACAATGCAGGAGAAATCAGATGGACCATTGCAGTTTCAGAGTTTTCTGTGTGGCTTGCTGAGGCCTTTGAACATGTATTGAAGCTCAACTTCCTTCAGTGTTCATTCGTACTTCTTTCCCAAAGATCTGTCCATTACATGATCCCCAGAACCTCTGAATGCTAACGAATTTGTAAAAAGGGTCTTTGCAGATGTACTAAGGTAAGGATTCAAGATGAGTTCATCTAGATTATCTGGGTGGGCTCTAAATCTAATGAATGGTGTCCTTATAGGAGAGACAGAGGAGAGAAACATGCAGAGATGAGAGAGGGAGACGGCCATGTGCAGTTGGAGGCAGAGACTGGAGTGAACAACTACAGGATAAAGAATGTTGATTGTCACTAGAAGGTGGAAGAGGTAAGGAATAGAATCTCCTTGAGTGACTAAGGTGGCAGCACAGCCCTGCCAACACCTTGATTTCAGACTTCTGCTCTCCAGAAATATGAGAAAATAAATTTCCATTATTTTAATTCTAAACCCAGTTTGTGAAAATTTGTAATGGTAGCTCCAGGAAATGAACACACTTCCTTTCATAGGTATTGGTCCCAAGGGGCACTTTCTGTATACAGAACTCCATCTTAGTCTGGTTCCCTGAAAACCTAGTCTGTGGCATGGGTCGTGGACTGGGTCAGCCACAGTCAAAGTGACTTTTCCACAATAAGACATCAATTGAATGTTTAATGTTAACTGTCATGATAGAATGGAATCTGCAAAAGACCTGTGGTTGGCAATTAATGGCTCTGCAAAGACATCCACATCCCATTCCCCAGAATCTGTGAATATGTCAGGTTACACGGCAAAGGCGAGTTAAGACAGCCAACGGAATTGAGGTCAGTAATCAGCTGACTTCAAGATGGGGAGATTACCCTGGATTATTTGAATGCACTCAGTGTAATCACAAGTGTCCTTAAAAGTAAGAGAGGGAGCTAGAAAAACAACAACAACAACAATAAGACAGATGACAATGTGAGAAGAGAAGGATTGGGATTGAAATTGCTGACTCTTGCAATGGAGAAAGAGGCCATAAACCAAAGAATGGAATTCTAGAAGGTGGAAAAGACGAGGAATCAGATTCTCTTCTAGAGCCTCCAGAAAGGAAGGCACCCAGCTGACACCTTGATCTTAGGGCATTGAAATCTCTGACTCCTGATCTATAGAACCATAAGATAATACACTTGTGTTGTTTTAAGTCACCAAGTCCATGGTAATTTGTTATAGTAGCTATAGAAAACCAGTGCAAGTCCCACATGTAAAGCTAGCCCTCCACACTTAACAAATCTCATCGGCTTTTTCCTGAATTAGTAGTGGCTGGTGATGAAACTAAGACAGAGATATCTCTTTCTCTCATGGTGCCTGTATCACAGGCCGGAAGGACATGATATCTCCTCAGAACACTTGAGACTAGACGATAACTAAAATCTAAACCCCAGTACCACTGGCTCAACTCTTGATGAAATCAAAAAGGTCAGTCTTGTCAGTAGTATAAGAAGCATGAAAACAAGGAGATATCTCAAGGTCTTATAGTACTCTGGTGAATCGCTTGCAAGAGGAGAAGAGGGGGCTGACTTCATTCTCAAGAGGACCAGAGGTAAACTGAAGGCATCAGAAACTGCTACTAATCCCCCATCCAACTTAATTCCTAGTATGACCAAAGAAATCAGCCTTTTACCTTAGCTGGCTAACAGAAAAGGGTATACCATTTGGGGGAAAAGATTATTTGCTTCAATATCTACTCTTTTATATGCAATGTCTTTCATAAAAGACATATAAAACATATAAGACGCATGATCTATTAATCTAGATTAGAAAAAAACACATTGGTAGAATCAGACCTATAGATGCAGATGACCCAGATACTGAAATTAGAGACATAGATTTCATAATCTCTCGTCTTAAACTGAAAGAGATATTTGGGAAATAATCTTCCTTTCATTTGCTTCAGCTTTACAGTTCTTTCAGTTTTTTCCTCAGCCTTCAGACTGACAAAAACCCAAAGGCTTGGTAAATTAGCAAGACTGTGGGGAGACAGGCACTTTTATACCTTGCTGACTGGAATGAAAAAAAGTACAATATCATGGAAAATAATTTGACAATACTGAACAAAACTACATATGTATGCATTCTTTGGCTTTTAGATTTCCTTCTAGGAATTCATCCTGAAGATACACTTTGAACAACATGAAAATATATATGCAAAGTTATTCATTGCATCACTATTTGTAATGACAAAACATCGCAAATTACTCAAATTCTCAAATATAGGAGACTGCTTTCACAGGCTAAATCTGGGATAATTTGAGCATCAAGACAAATCAGGACCACAATTGTTGGTTAAATAAGCTGTGGCAAATACATACTATGGAGTATATAAACTGGTAAAAAAGGGGAAGAAAATGTCTATGAATTGGAAAGCAATAATTTTGAGAATATATTTTAAGTTAAAAATGCAAAAGAGTACAGGTAGCATGTTACCTCTTTTTATAAGAAGTAAAAGAAAATTAAATATGTGTATTTATCATTTTAATTTTGTATTAAAACTGTATAATTCTTAAAAGTATTTGTTTATTTGAGAGAGAGAGCACGAGCAGGGGGGTAGCAGGGGCAGAAGGAGAGGCAGAAGCAGGCTCTCTGCTGAACAGGGAGCCGGATGCAGAGCTTGAACCTAGGACCCCCAGATCATGACATGAGCGGAAGGCAGACGCTTAAACAACTGAACCACCCAGGCACTCTTATATCTGTGTAATTTTGAAAAAATAAGTACAAGAATGACAACACAAAAACTAATGAAATTGTCCACACAGAGCAATGGAAATGAAGGGGTTGTAGGGATAGGGAAAGGAGAGACCTTCCCTGAGTATACCTTTCTCTACAATTTTGACCTCTGAATTCATATTAATGTTCTAGTATCTAATAATATTAACAAGAATGAGAGAAAATCTCAAACTAAATGAAAACAGTAACAAATGAGCCTAACAATTTCCAATGACTAAAGTGATTTGCCTGAGGGAGTTTTCCTTTTTTCGTTGTGGTAACATATACATAGCATACAATTGATCCTTTTAACCATTTTTAACTGTGTAGTTGTGTTGCATTAAGTACATCCATAGTGTTGGGCAATCATCACCACTATCCACCTGCAGAACTCCCTTCATTAAACAGCAAATCCCCACTGCCCCCAGTTATAGATACCACTGTTCTATTTTCTTGTTTGTTTGTTTGTTTTAAGAGAGAGAGAGAGAGAGAGAGAGAGAAAGCATGCTGGTGAACATGTGGTCAATGGGGGAATGGCAGGGGAGAAAGAGGGAGAGAATCTTAAGCAGGGTCACTGCAGAGCCCCACATGGGACTTGATCTCACAACTCAAGATCATGATCTGAGCCCAAATTAAGAGTTGGATGCTTAATCCACTGAGATACCCAGGTGCCCTGGCACCACTGTTCTATTTTCTGTCCCTATGAAATTTGACTATTCTAGGTACTTCATATGAGTGGAATCATATGGTATTTGTTTTTTTGTGAAAAGCTTGTTTGACTTGGCATTATGTCCTCAAGACTTATCTATGTTGTAGCATGTATCAGTATTTCTTTTTTTTATAAGTCTGAATCAAACTTTGTTGTATGCATGCCCTGTATCTGTTTATCCATTAGTCAATGGACACAAGTCACTTCTACTTCTTGTCTATTATGAATAATGCTGCCGTGAACATGGATGTACAAATATCTCTTAGAGACCTTGCTTTAATTGGAGGTGGGGTATATATCCAGAAATGGATATATATATTATATGACCCAGAAATGCTGGGTCATATAATAATTCTATTATTAATTTTTCAAAGTACCATTGTTTTCCACAGAGGCTATATCATTTTACATTCCCACCAGCAGTGCACAAGGGTTCCAATTTTTCCATATCCTTGCCAACAATTATTTTCTATTTTTGATAGTATACCCATCCTAATGGGTATAAAGTGGTATTTCATTGTGGTTTTGATTTACATTTTCCTGATGATGAGTGATACTGAACATCTTTTCATGTGCTTATTGGCCATGGGTATATCTTCTTTGGAGAAATGTCTATTCAAGTTCTTTGTCCATTTTTAATCAGGTTGTTTGGTTTTGTTCTTAATTTAAAGTTCTTTATATATTCTTGACATTAATCCCTTATCAGATATATAGTAAACAAATATTTTCATTGATTCCATGGTTTACTTTTGACTATGTTGTTTCTTTTGCTTCTTTTGATGCACAAAAGCATTTAATTTTGTGTAGTCCAATTTACCTAATTTTGTCATCCATGATTTTATCAAAATATCCAAGAAATCATTGCCAAACTCAATATCATAAAACTTTCTTCTTATATTTTCTTATAAAAGTGTTCTAGTTTTAGGTCTTGCATTTAGACCTTTGGTCCATTTGGTACATAGTACAAGGTAGGAGTCTAACTTCATTTATTTGCATATCAATACCCAGTTTCCCCAGCACCATTTGTTGAAAACAATGTCCTTTCTTCATTGTATGGCTTTGTCACTCATCTTGAAAATCATATGACCATACATGTGAAGGTTTATTTCTGGGCTCTTTCTTCTATTCTATTTTTCTGTATGTCTGTCTTTATGCCAGTACCCCAAGTAAGTTCTGAACAAAACACTTTGACTTCGATCTAAAGAAAAACAAGGTAAACAAATCTTGACCCTTTTCAGTAGGTTTAATTATTGTAGTGATATGAGGATTATTTTGTGGGTATTGTGGAATTCGGCAGATGAGGGACTCTAGTGAAGTTTTGGGGAACCAGAACAATGTGGAAGATAGGGGATACAGATAAAAAATATGGAATGGGGGAGGCAAGCAAAGACTTAGGTTGGATCCAAATTAGGGGTATTGGTATAAATTTATTATTTCAATGACACTCAGACACTCAGGGGTTATGAGCAGAGCCTGAGCCCAGAAATTCATTTTTAAATACAATTCTCCACAGAAAGGAACCAGAATTTCATGGAGAAATGACTTCCTCAGAGGCTGGAGCAGGAAAAACATGAGAGGAGCATGAAACATCTTATTGTGCCAGGAAAGAAGGACGTGCAAAAAGAATGATGAGGCCATGTAAGAAAAAGTGGAAGACCTTTCACTGGCCAAGTCTGGGATAATTTGGGCAGAAGGTGAATAAGAACAATAATAAAGTGAATAAATCACGAATCCATGGGTCCATAGTGACCATAGATAATAAATTAATAAATATGTGGGGGAAAAGGGACAGCTCTCTTCCACAGAGTAGAATGCTGATTAATAAACACAGTAACACTGATTCAATTAGAGAATCACCTTGAAAAATCACTATAGCAAAGACAGATTTAGGCAAGAATTGTCATGCATGCCAACCTGAGGGAGGGAGAGTTTTACAATAGATAGGACACTTGTATGGTCTCCCTACAAGTTTCTTATTTATCACAAGGGGGAAAATAGTAGCTATATTGTGGAGAAACCTGACAACAGAGAGGACTGTAACTTCCTCAGGGACAAATGAGCTGTGTTTAAATGTAAATATCTGTGTACCTAGGAGGATGACCAAGATAGTAAGATGCCATCCAACTCCCAGGGAAGGTGAAGGAACAGAAAGCAATATTTTGGAGAGACTGAAGAACATGTACCTTGTCTGTGCAAGGAACTCTACACCTGAAGCACAGAGAGCAGGAGAGGGGTCTGCTGCCGAGATTCCCCTTCGAGAAGGCTGGCTGCCCCTCTCTGAGGGAGCCCAGTCTCTGGGCAGAGAGATTCCTGGTCCCAGTTCAACCCCTCCTAGGGCCACCCTTCTCCAGGGACCGGTGCGCAGGGCTGTAATGGCCTAGCCCTCAAACACAGATAGGGACTAAGGGCAGTGGTCACAACAGAGTCCCTCCCAGATTGGTCAAGCTTTCGTCAGGCTCACCTGGCCACTGGACTTCCTCTTCTGCCAACCTTGCTTCCTCCTCCCGCCTCTCACAGCTCAATGCTCTAAGGAAAATAAGGACAAATCATACACTTATAAAAATACATTATTTCAGAAGAAAGCAACAGATGAACACAGACTGTTCCAACTAATGAAAATCTTGTTTTTGGAAATCTGTTTGTCAGTTATTTGGACTGGGGGTATAAGGGCCTGCCCCTCCCAGGGGAACTTGCTTGTGGACCCCGATGTAGGGGTGGGGCAGGCCAGGTGGAGATGTCCAATCGGTGTATATCCACTAGGGTGGATTGAGATCCGATTGGCCACCTGTATAGGGGTGGGACTCAACCAACTGCATAAAGGTTGCTGCGAGGCTAGCAGAGCAGGAGAGCTGCATGGGAGCAGGAGGAGAGCTGGACGGGAGCAAGAGGAGAGCTGCGACGGGAGCAGAAGAGTCGATGGGAGCGAAGAGTCGGCGGAGTGGAGGAGCTATAACAGCTCTCGTAAGAGCTATAACCGCGGCGAGTGGTCCCACCACCAGAGGTCCCTGCGCCTGCAGCCTCCAGCTGCCTGCAGCTTCCAGCCACCGGGGGTCCCGAGCCACCTGCAGCTTCAAGCCGCCTGAGGCCCCGCCTCCGGTGGCCCCGAGCCACCTGCAGCTTCAAGCCGCCTGAGGCCCCGCCTCCGGTGGCCCCGAGCCACCTGCAGCCTTCCGAGCTGCCCAGACACCAGCGGCCCTGAGACACCAGCGGTCCAGCTGTCAGCGGTCCCTCGACGCCTGCGGCCCTGAGACTCCAGTGGTCCAGCGGCCCAGCGGTCAGCGGTCCCGAGATAAGAGTGGTCCAGCAGTCCAGTGGTCAGCGGTCCCCACGCCTGCAGCCCCTAGACGTCAGTGGTGCCGAGACACCAGCAGTCCACCCCAGCGGTCAGCGGTCCTGACGCCTGCAGCCCCTGGATGCCAGCAGTCCCGAGATGCCAGTGGCCCAGAGATGCCAACGGCCCCTAGCCACCAGCAGCCTTGCCGCAAAATGCCTGAGCCACAAGCGGCCTTGTCCGCAGCGGTGGCTTCCTCTGGGTGGCAGCCTTGTCAGAGTGGTATTGTGGGGAGCAGAGTCTGTGTCATCCGGGTTGTCCTCCTTGTCATCATCGCTGTCATTGTTGCCTCTTTGACGTCGGGAGCGGCCTCGTCTGGGAAGCAGTCTTGTCCAGAATGGCCTCTTCTTGGGAGCGGCCCTGTCTGGGGAGCAACCTCATGGAGCAGCGGCCTCATCTTGGGAGTGGTCTCTTCTTGGGAGCGGTTCCGATCATGGAGCGGCCTCATCTGCAGAGCGGCCTCATCTAGAGCAGCCTCGTCCGGAGCGGCCTTCTTGGGAGTTACCTTGTCGGGAACATCATCCTCACCTTTTCGTAAGAGATAGCCCTGACTGGTCAGTTTGATTCTTGATGCTTGGCACAAAATAAAGTTTTGTTTGACCTTCGCTTTGTATCAGTCTTATTCCTTTGATCACGGACCCTAACAGGGGATAAAATTTTTTCTCAGATCTGCTCTGCTAGGAAGAGAGAGGCTGGATTCTGTCTTTGTTTCTGGGGCCTGCTCTAACAAAATAACCCAATGTGGGCCTTAAAAGCAGAGAAATATGTTCTCTCAGTTTGGAGGCTAGATGTCCACAACCAGGGTGTAAACAGGCCATGCTCTGTCTCCTGGCTTCTGTGTTTGCTGGCAGTCCTCAGGGTTCCTGGCTTGTGGGTGCATTGTTTCAGTCTCTGCTCCCGTCTTCCCTCTATCTGCCTGCACAAGGTCAGTGTATGAGTCTGTAATACTTATCCTTTATTTGTAAAAACGAGTACAGGACAGGCAGACTAGGTCAGGAGGAAAAGGTAGGGGGCTTAGGGAGGCAAGCCCAGAAATCCCAGGCGTGGAATAATGTTACAGACAAGATATTAACCAGAGAGAAGGGAGCATAACAGATCTACCTTGTTTGTTCTAAATATAGATAAGGCACTTTTCATAACATTTATAAACAACCTTGTTTGCCTTAAGTCTTATAGACAAGATATTTACAAAGAACTCAGTAAATAGTTCCTTGGTCAGTTTTCTATAAAAGACTGACCATAAAAGTCCTCAGTGGCAACATATCTGGGACCCCTTTCCCTTTAGAGAGCTCTTCTTTTCTGCTCTCTCTTTTTAATAAATTTCACTTTGCTTTACCCTTTTATCCATGAGATTCATTCTTCAACTTCATGAGGCAGGAACCCTGCAACATAAATACTAGTTATACTGGACTGAAGGTCCAACTAACCTCAGTAGGACCTCATCTCAACTTACAGGTTAATTACAACTGTAAAGACCCTATTTCTAAGTAAGGTCATATTCATAGGTCCCAGAGGTTATGACTTTATCTTTTGTGAGAATTATAAAGAAAAAATGCCTCCAGTATGTTTTTTCTCTACTCTCAATACTTCTGGCCACCCAATCGGGGGAAGGCTCAGGGGTTTCCATGCCATGCAATTCTGCAATACCGCTGGGTGTCCTACAATTCAGTGCAGTCCTGACACCATCTACCTAGAGTTAGCATCACATCTCCCAGATTAAGGGTTCAGTCCCACAAGGACTACCTTCCCCTTTCAGACACCAACTGCAAGTCCAGATTGTTACCTGTGCTTCTGACCAACTGATTATCAACCAGAGGTTCACACATCCCTCTCCTTGGATTCAAACAATTTGCTAGAACATCTCACAGAACTCGGAGGAACATTTTATTTACTAGATTGCTGGTTTATTATAAAAGGATATAACACAGGAACAGCCAGATGGAAGAAATGCATAGAGCAAAGTATGTGGGAAGGGGTGTGCAGCATCTCCACCTGTTCAACAACCCAGAAGTTCTATGGATCTAGTCCTGGGTTTTTATGGAGGCTTCATGACGTAGACATGAATGATTAAATCACTGGCCAGAGGTGACTGAACTCAATCTCCCCTTCCTAGGAGGGGAGGGGGGTTTGTGGGACTGAGGGAGGGGTAGAACGTTTTAATCCTCTAATCACGCGGGTATCTTGACAAACAGCCTTCATCCTCATAGTTTTCCCAAAGCTGCCTCATTAACACACATCCAAGTGTTGTTTAAAGGGGTTTGCTTTTGAATAACCAGATAACTTTTTTTGCTCTAACTACTTGAGAAACTCCAAGGATTTTAGGAGGTCTGTGCCAGGAACAGGGACAAGAACCAAACATAATATTTCTTATTATAAATCACAATATCGCAGAGACTAAATTCAACCCATTATGTATTATGTCTTAGACTCACTAACTGAAGCCTGTTTAAGCCCAATAATGTTGAACTACAGCAATAACACTGAAAGTAATATGTACAGGAACTATTTCTACCATCTCCACCCAACCTACCTGATTCCTTGGCTTGGAACAACTACATGTTGGGGGCCTTTACAGAAGAGAGATGGAGTGAGGGGATTTTGAGACATGAGAACAGGTAGAAGGTCACGCGGCCCCTAGAGACTCTAATGCAAGGGAGTAGGCAGGCAGATGTTTGGGAGAACACGATCCCTAGGATAGGCTTCCTTCACATAATATATCATGACCTCGGATTGGACCCCTTAGGTAAAGGTTTGGGCTGATGTGCAGTCTTACAGTGCAGAGACATTGTGGACAATGTAGGGATCCAAGAACAATAATGATCCAAGGTAGGACCTCTACGTGATGGTGGCCCCAGCTCTACGAGCCACCTTGGAGACAGGAGTATAACAGAGAACCAGGTAAGGATGGCGGGGCGGCCACACAAAGGCAGGCACATCTGGATAGTTATATTCTAAAATACAAATATGGGCACATTTAACCAAAACGAAGTTCCTTGAACCAAAAAGGTCTCTGCCAATACAGGATAAAACTAAGTATTTGTTAAGAGGTTTTGAAGTGCATCACAGCTACAAAGCTGAGGTTGTTCAAGCTGAAAAATTCCTGATAAAATAATCTAGTTCTTGAAGTTATTAGGAGGGGGCTCTTGGTCACCCAGACAGATGTGCTCATACCCACACTGCACATGGAATTTTTATAGCTTATTTGTGGATAGAAAATAGCTTAAAATATTTGCAGGAATTTGTCCCTTTCTTCAGAAAGTGTTGCAGCTAATTAGAATTTCCATTTTGTTTTGGTCTCTGACCTCTCTATTGGCTTGTAAGCGATTAAGTGATGTTCTAGCCATTTGTTTGGGATATGGGAGTTGTTTTGCATCTACTTTGCAAAAAAAAAAAAAGCATCAAACACGGTGTCAAAACACGTTACAGTTATTAGGCAATTTAATACAATGTCATTGTTTTTCTTAGTGGCCAATGGCTGTATGAAAAACAAAGCTCTTCCCGCCTATTTAGTATTTTGGGATGCATTAGTGATGCATTATCAATGTAGTGAGGAGGTTGTATTTTTAGACCTGGTTATATTAGGAATAGAAGAAGCAAAATTTAGTAAAAATGCATTGGCACTAAAATGTAAATAATTGGCCTAATTTGAGGAGTTGATTATGAATCCACATTTGAATGTTTTCACTTGAAATGTACAAGATAATTGGTCAAAGTATGTATCATTTTACAGGACATCCTCCTTTCACTGCTAGTTTAACCTTTGTGAGAAAATAAAATTGCTTCTTAGTCTCTGAAGTATAACAACTACTCCTGATTTGGTTGGGGCCAAAATTCCAGTTAGGCTCCACTAAATGTTGAAGGGAAATGAATGCCTCCTTCATTAGATATAGGAACACAAAGATTTTGTGGCTAATTAGAATATGTAGGCATGTATCACAACTCTTATAAATGCTTGCAAAGAGCAAGACATATAAAAATGGATTTAAAAGTCTCCTTAAGGGTCTAATTGGACTTACAAGATAGGCAAGGATAAATCTCTGTGCCATTAAAAAATATGGAAAATGAGTTCTGCGGTAACACTAATAATTCTGGGCCTATTCCAAATTATCAAAATTTATCATAATTAATTTTTGACTTGTCAACCAATCTGAAGTGCAATTTAGGAGGAAAAGAGGTAAACTGGAAGCTAAAAATAAATCAGGAATTTTGCCTGTCTTCGATGAAGATTTGGAGTTGGAGTCAGGATACTTTCTGTGAAACTTACCTGAATGAATGTTACATATAACTTGACACCTAAGACTGACCTCAACATGGGGAAAAAAATTGAGGTTATTCCTAATTCATGGTGGAATCTACATAGAATGGCATGAACCTCCTTTTTTCTTGACTGGGGAGAAAAATGGGCAGGAACTAGGAGGAAGAAACATAATCAAGCAAGCAAGGAATGTTGGCGTGTGGGCCCAGTCGTGTTGGGGATGAAGAAAATGCACACAAAAGTAGGGGTCTTATAACTCTGGAGGTGGAAGGTGCCTCTGAAATCACTTGTCCTGCAGACGGACTTCTGCTGAGTGCAGGGAGGTCCGCAGAGCTGAAGATCTTCCTTAGAGCCAGATGCAGGGAATAAAGTCTAGCCTAATGGGGGGCTCTGGGTACCTCTTACCTTCCATGACCAGAGAGGGATCTACCTGATTATTATATTTGGATCCTGCATAAGATTTCATATTTGGGTAGGAAAAAAGCCTCTATTCCATGGCAGAACAATACTTAAAAAGATCATTGTTGTTGGGGTCCCCCTTACACTCACTCCAGTAGCATTATTACAGAAATAGGAGAATAAATAGCTAAGAACGGATGCTCAAGATCTAGTCTCATATATGCATGCATTTCTTTTCAACAATATTTACAAAGCACCTACTAAGTAGCAGCCAACGTGCTTCCTCAGTTTTCCAGGCTGGCTAGAATAACCCATGTGACAACATGAAAATGGATACCATTTTACCTCTCAGCTGGAGGGAAATGATTTGATAAATTGGCGCATAACAACTTGGTAACATGCTCAGCATGTCTTCCAAATGGAATTATCAAGAAATGACAAGCTTCCTAGTTCCGCCCACATTACAGACCTAGATTTGGGCATCTCAATGGTGAGAAAAGCTCGCCATTTGCAATTTTAGTTCAAGACATTTGCTGTGTGCCAAAAATTGGTGAGGGAATAACGGCAAGGAGGGACAAAGGCTGGTGCCGTGGGAACTCATGGCTTGGGACCTAAGTAAGCAGAGGAAAAGTAAACCTACTGCTTGGAACTCTGTCCCTTGCTTGGTAGAAAAAGGCCAGTGATGTCTGCAAGGGAAGATTAACCAGGCCCAGCATGGGAGCAGAGGAGGCTTTGGGACTCATAGTACAAAAGTGACCATGGACATATATGCTTCAGAACATTCTGGTGTATTCCAGCATTCTACGGCTTGTATCCTCACAGCAAGAACTCAGGGTACAGCTGAGGTTCTGAAGGCCACTGTTTTAGAAAACTGATTCAATTCCTGGCTTCTGGGCAGTCTTTTCTATGGAATGTTGACCAAGAGAGGAATATTCTCTTTACTTCCCTCTGAAGTAAACTTCTGTTTACTTGGGATGTTGGAAGTAGGGTGACTGACTCTTCTGGATTTACCCAGGACTTTCTGGCTTATCCCAGGCAAACTGGGATAAACAGTCATCCTAAGGAAGGTGAATAGACTGGGTCTTTCAGTAATACATAGCTGCAAAAGTGAGAGGCTTAAAACCCCTCTTTTTGTTTACTCACCAATCTGCACTGTGAAGGGATCAGCTGGGTGATTCTTCTGGTCATCTTACTGATGATTGTTTGCAGGGCTACATTGAGGTAGTGGGTCTGCTGGGGTTTCCCCGCTACCCCGTGGCCTCTCCAAGGGGCTTTTCATATCAGGGTTGCTGAACATTCTCCTTGGTGGCACAGGTTCCCTCAGGGTGCCACGCCTTCCTGGTTTCTCAAGGCTTAAGCTGCAACTGGCCCAGTGTCCTTCCACAGTATCTTATTGGCAAAAACCAGTCATAGTGCCACTGTAGTATCAAGGTGAGGGGACTTCGCAAGGAGTATCAAGGGGTAGTTCATGGTGTGTCGGGGGGCAACACAGGGAACAGTCTGCTTCACAGGTGCAGTGGGATACTCATTTGGACTTACAGGATTCAGGTGCCTGATTTGACCTCTGACCTGCTTGCTGGGCCACCTGCCTTACAGGTTCATACTCTCAGAGAGAACTGAATAAGGGTAGTTTCGCTGTTGGTCAGGGTCTTCAAGAGCTCTGGGTGACGTATACGGCAAAGGTATCCCTATTATTCTTATTTATGATCAATGAGCCGGGGAGGGTGAATCTTTGATTGCAAGAAGCAACAGGTTAAGAGACCTGGGTCTTGCAATGTTCAAGTGAGGCGGTAAAGGACCTAATTCTGCCAGGAAACACTTCTGGGGAAGTCTCCGTGCCAAGGTACAGGCTCCAGGCAGCAATTACACAGATCACCAAAGCACAACCTTTTGCTTAAAGGGACTGACCCTTCTCAACATGCAACCTCCCTGCCTCCGACCCCAAATCTTGTCTTAACGTTTGAACAAGTGTGCGCACTGGTTTCCCTCTCTACCGTTGCTCTAACCCCTGAGCTGACTTGGTTTCCCAGCCCGCTTTCCTCCCTTGGTCTGTGAGCCTTCTGAGGGGAGGGGCGAGGCCCACCGCTCTGGAACACGCATATCGGGAAGGCTGCACTCTCTGGACGGCCCATCCACCCTCCAGCCAGAGCACCTCCAACCCTGGCTTTCCCCTTCCCACTCCCCTCCCCCACGCCTCCCCCACCCGGAAAGAAAGGGGCCCCTCAGTCTCCCCCAGCACAAACTCCGCCTTTATAGAGCTCCGGAGCTGCCTCAGGGCCCTGGAACTGCTGCTTGGCGTCGTCCTCTTCCTCCTCCCCACCTCCTCCTCCACTGCAGTGGGCATTTTGACTTCGGGCTCCTTCCCTCTCCTCTTCTCGCTGCTCGGCCGGGTCCCACCTCCAGGCCCCGCGCGCCCCGCCTCCGCTCTGTCGCTTTAAGCCGGTCCCGGCGCTGAGCCCCTCCCTCACTCCTCCTGGCGCTCCTCCGCCGCTCCTAGCCGTCCCTCCCGCTCCTCCTCCTCCTCTCCCTCTCCCCCCCCCTCCTCCTCCTCCTCCTCTTCTCCCGCTGGTCCTCGCCGCCGCCGGCCCGCCGCCCGCTCCGCTCCCCGCAGCCTCCTGGACCCGCAGCCATGGCCGACATCAAGACGGGCATCTTCGCCAAGAACGTGCAGAAGCGACTCAACCGCGCGCAGGAAAAGGTCAGAGCGGGCGGCTGGGCAGGTGGCGGGGGCGCGGCGGCGAGGGCCGAGCGGGCTGGGGCCGCGCTGGAGGCCCAGCCGGGGGCCGGGGCCGGGGGCGCGGGGACGCCCTGCGCGGCGCCTTTGCTGCTGCGGCGAGGCGGCCAAGGGCGGGGAGGCGGGAGCGTCGGGGCGCGCGGTCCGTCCGAGTCTCCCCGCACGCTCGCCCCCCTCACGGCCCGCGGCTCTCCCGGGCGGCCGCGGGCGCGAGCGGTGGCAGGTGCGGCGGCTCCCCGGCTGTCTGCCCCGGAGCCCAGCGCATCTCCCTGCCCGCGGCCGCCTCGCCCCCGGCTGGCCCGCGGGTCGGGGAGATTGCGGCAGCGGTCCTCCCCGCGGGGTTTCCTGGGGACCCGGGCGCAGCAGAAACTGCTGGGGTAGCGCAGAAGCTACTCTCAGAAGCTGTATGGATCGAAACGGATCATCACGGAAAACCAGTGGCTTTAGTACGGTGCCTCGAGTGAATCCAGGAGTTCCAAATAGACATCTAGATACACACTTCTTTCCATTTTCTGTTGTCCTTCTTTGGGTCTCTCTCAGTGGGTGCCCCTTTTGACGCCAGTGTCCTCTGGAAGGTCAAAAATAAATATGACCCCAACCTTACAGTTCTTTTCTGCACATTTGTGCACAGAGGAAGGCGTTTTATTGCATTAAAAAAGAAAAGATCCGTATTGCATGTACAGGTTGGGTTTCCTAGCGTGTTACAGGCTCCTCGGCAGATTGATCCCTCAGTAATTTATTTTTTTCTCCCAGAGTTAGGCACAAATGAATCCCAGGTTTACACCAGGCACAGCGCTGAGCAGTTGAGGTCTTGTACCAGACATTGGGCGCTTGTCATCAAGACCTTGCCAGCACTGGGTCTTCATTTGTGTCTCCAGTGAAAGGACATTCACACGGTAGCTTAAGCATTGTACTTGAAAATGAGCACTGCTCTTTGAGCCCCTGGTTTGTATCAGCCGAACAGTGTTCTCTTTCATGTGGCAGTATTTTCTGTTTCTGGGATTCTGGGTGTCTAGTGTTTTCCTGGAAGTCATATTTGCCGCCGTGCTCAAAATGACAGTGAATTTCCCTTTTCAGACCCTGATTCAGGCTGCTCCCCAGTTGCCACAGATGTCGAGGAACTAAGCAGAAGGGGGCACTGATCCTTTGCCAATCCCCAGGCCCAGAGGCTCTGTGTCTGCCTCAAGTCCCTCCCTCCACACATGCACACTCAGTGCAGTAAGAGGATTGTATTTCTTTTAATATCTACCCAAGCTCATCCTGAACTAACGTGAGCCTCCTCTGCGCTCCTTCAGTAGCTGAATTAGCAAGGTTTCTTGCCCTCTTCCAGTTCCTGCTTACTTGTTCAGGAAGTAGCCAGGGTCCTTCCGCACCCCAGCCAGGTTTTGTCATCATTTTTCCTTATATTGTTTTGCCCATTTGTGGGTATTCCTCCCCACTCTTCCCTTCCAGGTAATTACTTGAATCTTTGGTCGGAAGCTTTTCATTGTATCTACTTTCCTTCCACCTGTGAAGGAATTTAGTGATAATAGTCTGCCTTTTCACATATTAAATTATTTCTTAATCTAGGTCACCAGTTGTTAATATGCCCAAAATGAATGCAAATGTAACCTGTCTTACAGAGCATTCAATTTCTTATGAACTGTTGAAAACTCACTTTGTCATTATTAAGGTCAGGTGTGTATTATGATTACAGTTGAGGATGGTGGTTGCTTTTCCATGGGAGTGGCGGTCTAAGGGAGGTTTATCTGCATCCAGCTTCAAGAATCCTATTTTCTTCCCTGGGGAAAGTCGCTGATGAAGAGGGCCAGCTGCACCAAGTTTAGGGGTAAAGACACCGAAAGGCTAATATGGGTTCTACCGGTGGTTACCTTCTGCCCCTTTTCTGAGCCCGTGCAGCACAAGGAAAAGGGCATGTGGGAATTCAGGTGAGGTCGCACAGCCAAGCCCAAACAGAAGCCACTGGAGGGTAGAAATCACAGTAAGTTGCTGTCGCATTCAATAGACATCTCCTGCAGTGATTCCTTCCTTTTACATCTTTGGACGGTTCCTCTTCTCCGATGCACAGATATTCCATTGCAATATCTGTATGCCTCCTGTGTTCTGGAGACCTTGGCTCATTTTTACAACCAAATTTGCTCAAAAGCGAGTTACGCCCATGACTTTCTCATCGTCTGTGCTACACCTAACAGCTGCGTGCATTTTGAGCTCCAAATGCATGACTGAAGCTACTCTCAGGAGGCGGTCTTACTTTTTTTTTTTTTATGAATTTAAAATACATTTTGTTCTTACTGAAGGTCTGTGACAGTTCAGTGCAGAAGAGTAACAATATATAAGCAAGGAAAAAACTAGTAACAAATCAGGACTATCATAATTCTACTACCCAGAAATTTCACTATCATTTGATGGGTATTCTAGTGGATCTTTTCCCATATGTACATAGATGTATTTATACAACAAAAACAGGCTCATATCTTTAGTTTTTTAACCTGTTAATTTCATAATAATCTTGAACATTCTTGAGTATGTACATATTTTCCATCGACATTTTAAATGACTGAACAGTATTGCGATGCATGGATTTTAATGAATCTCCCATTTTTTGGACATTCAGTTTCCCATGTTTCTGTATATATAAATACAAATCCATGGGAAAACTTGTAAGGAAAATGGTTGCACATAGTAGGGAAAATGTTTGCATCTACTCTGAAGTATTTCCTTAGATAAATTCCTAGAAGTATAATGTCAAAGGTATGCTTGTTTTTATTATAGCTGGATTGCTTTTCAGAATGGTTGTATCCATTAACATTCTCAACAGGGGTTCATGAGACACTTGCCAACATTGGATAATAAAATTCATAGTGGTCTTTAGCTATGTCATTGGAAAAAAATGAGTTCCCATTTATTTCATTTGTTTGATTATTAAAAACCAAACATTTTTATATTCCTTTTTTTCCCACTTGTGAATTATGTGTTTATATTTTTGCCCATTTAATGTAGCATTTCCACCCTATTCTGTGTAAGGGTGAAAACTATACTAAAGGTTACAAATATGGTTTCTTTTTTGTTTACTTTTTAATTTTTTGATTTTTTTCTGCCATAGTTTATGTTTATATTATGTTTATGTTTCATGTGTATCTGCTTAAACCTATCAATTTCTTTTTTTTAAGATTTTAATCACTTGAGAGAGAGAGAGAGAGCATGAGCAGGAGAGAGTGGCAGAGGCAGAGGGAGAAGCAGTCTCCCTGCTGAGCTGGGAGCCCGACCTGGGGCTCCATGCCAGGGTCCTGGGATCATGACCTGAGCTGAAGGCAGACGTTGAATCATCTGAGCCACCTGGGTGCCCCTATCAATTGGTTTTGTATGGCTTCTTTCTTGGGTGTTGAGTTAATCAGGGCCCTGCCACTTGTAAATATCAGAAAACTCAATTCAAGCTGATTTAAGTAAAAAGGGGACTATAATTACTAAATTACTAAAATTTAAACTAAATACTAAAATTAAAAATAAGGCTCTTGCACGTATAATTTTAAATGAGATTTTTAACATATAAATAGATAATTGTATTAAACTACAAATGCTTGGGCGCCTGGGTGGCTCAGTGGGTTAGGCCGCTGCCTTGGGCTCGGGCCATGATCTCAGGGTCCTGGGATCGAGTCCCGCGTCAGGAGCCTGCTTCCCTCTCTCTCTCTCTCTCTCTCTGCCTGCCTCTCCGTCTACTTGTGATCTCTCTCTGTCAAATAAACAAATAAAATCTTAAAAAAAAAAAATACAAATGCTCTTACACCTGTGTGTGTATATATATAAATGTATGCATATGAGAATATGGGTTCTTACACCCATATTGAGGTAGGTACTATTACTACCCCATTTTAAAGATGAGGAAGGGGTTAGGTAACATGCCCAGGATCACACAGTAAGTAGCAAGGGTGATGTTTGAACCCATTATGTGATACTTCCTCTTATAATTAATGAAGATGGCTGGGGTAGACAAACCTCAGACCTGTTGGAACCTGGGGTTTAACCACAGACATTGGGGCTCACATGCCTTCATCTCTGCTCTTCATTCTGTCAGCTTCATTCTTGGGGCCAGTTTATCTCTCTTGGGGGTAAGATGGTTGTCAGCAGCTCTAGAGGAGAGCGTGTTTTTCCTTCAGCATTTACGGAGAACTCAGTATGGTTCTCATTGGCCTAAATGGGGCCTTGTGCTTCTCTCTGGGAGGAAAAAAATCCCTCTGGCCAAGGACCAGGACCATGGGTTGGATTGAGTCGCCTGAGTCGCAAACCGCTGCTGAAGCCGGGATGGAGAACTTCCCCCTGGACCAAATGGACTGCTGGTGAAGGACAGGAAGTCAAAACCCAGAGGGGGAGTGCATGCTGCCCTGACAAAACAGGATCCGTTGAGGGGTGCCTAGGTAGCTCAGTCAAGCGTCTGACTGGCTCAGGTCATGTTCTCAGGGCGGTGAGATTGAGCCCCACTGCAGCACCACACTCAGCGGGGAGTCTGTCCCCCTCTGCTCTCCCTGTGCGGCTCCCCCCAACCCTGCTCTCTCTCTCAAATAAATAAATAAAATCTTAAAACCACGTATCTACTGAAGCTTATTTAAAAGGCCTTGTCTGTCCCATGTTTATATAAATAATCATACAATTTATATTTTAACATTTGTGGAAAAATTTCCTACCAAATTAATGTATGCAATTTAAAAATCAAATATAATAAAACAATGTAATGTAAAGGGCTTATTATGAAAAATAGCAGGCCCCCTTCCCCTGCCCTCAACCTCCAGTCTTGTTTCCTCAGAGGAAGCTATTACTAACCACAACATCTCTATAAGATATGCTTATATAACTATTTCTTGATTTACTTTTTCATATTTGGTGAAGATAGGTAAAGATTTAGTTGTCTTACATTCATCTCTTTACTTCTGCATTCTCTTGTCATATATTATGGCAAAAACCATTGATTGCTGAGGATTATATTTTAAAAAATTGAAGTATAATTTTTATTGAATAAGTTATACAAATCTTAAGTGTTCCACTTTGTGAATTTTTATGTGTCTATATATCTGCATGGTTATCACCCAGCACAACTTATAGAATATTTCTGTCACACCAGATCTCTTGGGTTTTTTTGTTTTGTTTTGTTTTTTTTTTGGTCTTTAAAATTTCTTTAATTAAATTCCTTTACTGTCATTTCCCTAATAAGCATCTTCCCATGTACTTATTGGTAACTTTGGTATCTTCTTTTGTGAACTCTGTTAAAGCCTTTGGCCCATGTTTTTTATTTGGGTTTCTTGTCATTTTATTATTGATTTGAGGAACTTTCTTAATAAATATTCAGGATATGAATCTTGTCAAAAAGACATTTTGCAGGTATTTTCTTTCAGAAAGTGGTTTGCCTTTTTCCTTTCCTTTTTTTTTTTTTTTTTTAAAGATTTTATTGATTCTATTTGACAGACAGAGTTTCCAAGTAGGCAGAGAGGCAGGCAGAGAGAGAGAGAGAGAGAGAGAGGAGGAGGCAGGCTCCCGGCTGAGCAGAGAGCCCGATGCGGGGCTGGATCCCAGGACCCTGTGATCATGACCTGAGCCAAAGGCAGAGGTTTTAACCCACTGAGCCACCCAGGCACCCCACCTTTTTCCTTTCTTAATGGTGCCATTGGATAAACTGAAGTTTCCAATTTTTATGAAGTCTTATCTGAGGAGTAAGTTTTTCATTCAGCTTTTTGTTTTCCCTGGAGTTAATAATTGCTTTTTTTTATTTGCTTACTTTTCTATGAATTATTTAGAATTATTTGTTCTTATCTCATTAGATCTTTCAACGTCCATCACTATTATTATCAAATTGTCAATATATAAAATAATGTAATTGTTCTGTTTTCTTCAAGTGAAGGATCCCTCTGTATATTCCCTTTTGGGCTTCTGCCCTTTTGCTGTAATCTGGGATGAGATTCTTTCAAGGCTTCTATAGAGCTGTTATCCTGTGTCTTTCCTTGACAGTGCTGGGGTCGAGGAAGGAAGGGGCTTGATGGCTCATCTATTCTGTATTCCCAGGCTTTCAGACAGTCCTTTTTCCTCAGTGTTGCTCTTCATCCTCACCTGTGTAGTACTTAGCTGCATTAGGGCCTAAGCCAGAGTGTGTGTGTGTGTGTGACTGTGCGGTGAGAATTGGCTGCTTTTTTATTGGTTGCTCTGTACAGGCACTTTTTTATTTTATTATTTTTTTAACCTTTTGCTGTTTTCCTGTTTCCATTTTTCCATCCTTGGTTCTGCTTCCTTAAAATGTATTAAACGCTCTGATCCACTAAAGATGCCTCCCCTGTGTTTGTCATTGTATGCTCATTCCTTCTTTATTCCTTTACTATCATTTTAGTTGGGTTTTGGGAGGAGATGGAGATAAACACTGTTTATTTATCTCTAAACCTTTTTACTAAATATTTAATCCCTCTGAGATTTATATTTCTGTCCATCTTTTTCCTTCTGTAAGATCTAGTGCCATTTATTTGGTCTTAGCCATCCTTGACTTCTGTGCAATATTTAAATTGGTGGAGAACTTGAAACATTTTTAAACATTTAAATGTTTTTTTGACATGACTCTTGTGCGCAAAGAAACTGTAGGTATATTATAATATGAATCTCTTTAGACATTGCTTTTGTTTCTTTCCTCATGTTTTGTTTAATAAGAGAGTTACGCTTTTTAAATTTTTATTTATTTTAGAGAGAGTATTGTGTGTGGGGGGGTTGGTGGGTAGAGGGAGAATGAGAGAGAATCTTAAGCAGACTCCATGCTGAGTGCAGGGCTGGAGATCATGAACTGAGGTGAAACCAAGAGTCAACTGTTTAATCCACTGTGCTACCCAGGCACCCTACACCATTTAAATTCTAAAGTGTCCAGTTTGGTATTCTTTGTGTTGGTTTATCTGTTCCAAGTGAAAATTACCTAAATCTTAGATGTAATTTTTTTTCATGTATTGTATTTTCCTAACTAAATTGAATATGCTTGAGGACAAGCGCCAGATGTGTTGTGAGTTGTATGTATTCGGTGATGATGTGTTGATTTGACTTTCTATGTTCTTGCTTGTTTATATTGCACCCCTGCAAAATATCCTTCCACATTATTCTTTCTCTGTCTTTCGTGAAATTATTACGAGGGTTTCACTGTATAGCCCTGTCGTTTTGTGTGTCACTTTGTAAAGGTCGTACATCAAATAAATTGTTCTTACAGGTTCTGTACATGGTAAGAACTGCAACAATATTAGGTTGAACTGAGCTAACTTGTCATTCTTGTAAGTCAAACAGTCAAATATTGGTAGAATCATGTGGTTCAACCCAATATTGGTTGTGTGATATAGCAAGAAAAACAATGTCATTTCCTCCTATATACCTAATTATGTGATAATTGTGGGTCTTTAAAAAAAAGTATTGCCTTGTTGATGCCTGCAGTTAGGTTTGTGTTCAAAGAGAAACATGTGGATGATTTTTCTGTGTGCATGTGCTTGTGTGTATTTATGTTTTGTAGGTTTTATGTAAATTGAATAGGAGAAGGAAGACCTTGCTCTGTCCAGGAGAGTTTTGCCATGGGACCCAGAACACTGTCCATAGAAAAGTAGGTTTTATGACTGCATTTACATCTGAAGACACTTTGGAGACACAGTCTCTGCGGCAGTCTAGGGTTTTCTCTTTCAAGGTCATCTAAAGACTTTTTTTTTGTTTTTTAATTTATTTTAGAGAGAGAGAGCACGCACGAGCAAGGGGAGGGGCAGAGGCAGAGAGAGAAGGAGACTCTCTGCTGAGCAGGGAGAATGATGCCAGACTTGATCCCAAGACCCTGGTAACAGGACCTGAGCTGAAGGTAGACGCTTAACCGACAGAACCACCCAGGGTCCATGAATACTTTATTGTTGCCTGCTTCTACATTGTACAAGCTTATACCTTCCCTTCTACTAAGATCATTTTCTCTGGGTGTATTAAAAAACTGCTAAATTAAAAGTGACATGGGGGTATTCTTGACAGAGGAAAGCTTCCTTTCATTTTTTCTTTTTAAAAGCATACTCAAATGCCCAGAAATCGTACGGTATGAAATCAAAACTACAGGAACTCAGATTTTTAACACTAGTGAAATTATCATTCTCCTTTACAGGATAGCATATGTGTGGTGTATATATGTATGAGATTCATAAGTCATACTTAGAGAAGTCAATTTTGTTTGTGGACCAGTACAACTTAAAATACCTGGAAATACTTACATAAATAATATGTCCCACTTTCCTTGGGGTATAAAATGAGGTACCATTTCTTTGAATATTCAAATTAAATGATTTCAACATTCCATCCTATGTATGGTAAGAATCTCTTACTCCCCCTTGGGATTCCTGTCTTATGAGAAGTTCAGCAACCCTATGGGGAGTTCCCTCTTCTCTGAAGGAGTCAGTGGTTTTTACTCTGGCCTTATGGCGAATGATCCCAAAAGGGTGTCTAGCATTCAGATGTCATTCCTGTTCCTTGGGTGGCCACTGTAGTGATCAGGGAACACAGTGCTCTCACTATTGGTTCCCATCATAAGGGCAGGGACAGGAAGCCTTTTTCTCTAGGTTATCCTCAGCTATGGTTAGTCTGCACTGCAACAGGCCTGAGCTCCAAATGTATAAGGTCTTTATCCATGGGTTTATCATTTCCAAATACATCTGCATATATACACACATAGCTCCCATTCTAAGATTTCCCATGGTGCCAGAATTCCTAAGTTAGGAAAGATTTGCTATCCTCCAACACTGAATAACCATTCCGTCCCACTGCATTTCCATTTCTAAGAAAATGCCTGTGGGAGCATACCAAATTGATTTCAAGACTACAGTTTGAAAATACTACGCCGTAGGATCTACCGCGCCTTTTCCTAGATGTTGACTTGCTTTTGGGTCACTTCAGTCCATTCAGGAATGGGTGGGTGTGAGGGATATAAGTGTGTACTTACGTGTGTGTGTGTTTGTGTGTATCTATGATTAAGTTTCAAACTGCTTTGACTTTTTTTTTTTTTTTTAAGATTTTATTTCTCAGTAATCTCTATAGCCAACATAGGACTTGAAGTCACAGTCCCAAGTTCAAGAGTTGCATGCTTCACTGACTGGGTCATTCAGGTACTATTGTTCTAGCTTTTTAAAGTCTGAGAATCTTCACCTTACTGTTCAAACACAATTTTAATTTTTCTTAGGCATTTCTAAGGGCCATCTGAATAAAACTTCTGAGGAAATAGGGGCCTGTGGGCTTCTGTGAAGGGAATAACACATGTAAAGATTTCTTGGGAAAAAAAAAAACAAAAAAAGCTTTCTTGGTTGTGGATATAATTTTCCAGATTATTTCAGTAATGGCTAACATTTACATAACGAACTATAATAACACTATCTACATAGCATTATGCAAAATTAAAGTGACAATAATCACAATTTCTTGAACATATCCATGGGCCAACTTTTAATATAGAAATGCTGAAACTTCATTCTTATTGATTCAAAAGCTAAATTTAGGTGTAGTACTTAAGTAGATACATTTCTTGAATACATATTGATCAAATCTCTTCTTCGGAATGATGTTGGATAAATCCATGGGTAAGATCTTAGTTTTGAAATATTTGCTATGCTATAGGCATTTATCAATTTTGATTACCCTGAAGCAACTTAAGATGGATGTACTAAAAAAGAAATCAGAGAACAACCATTTTGATCATTTCACCTGATTCTCATAGTTATTTAGTTAAAAGTTTAGTTCATATATATGAAGAACCTGAATGTATCTATGCCATATATTTTTTGTACTTAAAAGTGCCTACAATAATTAAAAAACTACACATAGGCCCATGTATAAATGTATATTTATATAAATATACAAATGTATATTTGTTATAGCACCTAATACTAAGTAAAGGCTTACCTTACTTACTCTAAAAGTTATGTATTCTGTTGTGAAGTCCATCTGGTAGAATTTATTCATTCATTGTGAATGCATTAGATTCTTAATAAATGATTTATTAATAAATAATAATGATAAATAAATAATAATGATTATCAATAAATCATTTATTAAGAATCTAATGCATGACAGACACTTGCTAGATACTTGTCATGTAGCAATCCATGAAGCCATCCTGGTTGAGCATATTGACCAGCAGGAGTTGGTAGAGAAATCTTTGAGCATAATGATAACTACATGGTTAGTAATAAAAAAAATCATAATTAAAAATTCTGTGGGGAGAAAGAAAGTACTCACCTAGAGTGAGGGGATTGGACACACCTCTCTGAAGAAAGTAGATGTTAAGCCAAGATCGGAAGGCTGTTGCAATATTCAGGCAAGAGGAACGGGGTAAGGGTTTAGTGATTATGGGAGTCAGGAAACATTGCATAGAAATATGGAGTAAGAGCTGTGGAGACAGAAATAAGAGCTGTGGAATGTAGAAATCAGAATCCATTCTTCACATTGGCCTTATGAATGATCCTCTTCTACATTTGCGTACTCAGCGAGGAAAAGTGGACCTAAATGGGATGTTCCTATTGCAGTAGCAATCCCAATTTTGTGTGATCAGATTTTTAGTCATCTGAAGTCATCTGAAGAACTCTAACTCAATCTACTTTCATGGATTTGTATGGTCTTTTATATCAAACCATCAAAAATTCAAAATAAAAATGAAAGCCCTTAAATGGCACACATTTACAAAGATGAATTTATCTTTTCAACACAGGGTTTGATCAAGAGGTTTGATTGCATTCGGATGGCCAACATTTATTTAATGAGAAGAGTGCGAGGGAGAAACAGAGGGAGAAAGGACAAAGAGAACACACGTGGTTGAGGCTGGTACCAAGTTGACTTAACTATGTTGTGGGCATTGACTTGATTCTTTTGCAGACATGGTCTTGAATTAAGAATAATCTGTTTGAAGTGATGTGCAGCTTGGAAGGAATTAAACTTGGTAGAGAATCTTCTGTAGCAGACTTTCTCTTCCTCTACATAGTAATGGTTGCTAACCGTTGAGTAGTATAGATAGTCTGAGCCTTGGAAGGATCTCCCATTTTGTGATAGCACAGCCTAGAACTGTATGGTACCTTTCACACACCATATAATTCCTCAATATTTGAGACATCTGCTACAGGAAATCTTGCTTTCCTGCCTGCTCTCTGTTCACTGGGTTCTTCTCTGTCTCTAGGAAACAATGTCCAAATTTTTTTCTCCTACCCTCCAGGAAGTACATGTGGCTGTGGGGACCACTAGCATTCTAAAGCAGTGGGTTAGGACAGAAGAGGGCTTTTCTGGGGATCTGTATTGGTCCCTAATTGCTCCTATTAACTGTAGATAATCTAGAAATCAAGTACCTCTAGCTCAATGTTTTCTCCTAGTGTAGTCAGGAATATTTGGGGAAGGGGTGAGTTAAAATGCAGATTTCTGGGCCTAGTTACAAATTTACCAGAATCTTTTAAGAAAGACTTGGAAATATGCGTTTTTAATAAGTTCCTCTGGTAAGTCAAATGTTCTGTGAGGTTGGCAAAGCACATTGCTTTAGAGAAAGGAGTTTGGTTGAGATTTTATGGTGATTTATGATTTCCTAATCCACTTCAGGGTTATAATATTGCGAGTAAGACTTCTACCACTCACTGACTATAATTTTCTCTCCAGTGTAGTGAAAAGAGAAAGGGGAAAAGCAGTACCCTTATGGGACACTTAAAAACTAACTTTAATCCATTGTATATGTGGACCGTATTGTTGAAGGGCATCTTGGCTCTTTCCACAATTTAGCGATTGTGGCCATTGCTGCTATGAACTTTGGGGTACAGATGGTCCTTCTCTTTATTATCTCTGTATCATTGGGGTAAATACCCAGTAGTGCAATTGCAGGGTCATAGGGTAGCTCTATTTTTAATTTCTTAAGGAATCTCCACACTGTTTTCCAAAGTGGCTGCACCAACTTGCATTGCCACCAACAGTGTAAGAGGGTTCCCCTTTCTCCACATCCTCTCCAACACGCATTGTTTCCTGTCCTGATAATTTTGGCCATTCTAACAGGTATAAGGTAGTATCTCAATGTGGTTTTGATTTGAATCTCCCTGATTTGATTTGAATCTCCCTGATGAGAAAAAATGTTCATTTTTTCATGTGTCTGTTAGCCATTTGTATGTCTTTGGAGAAGAGTCTGTTCATGTCTTCTGCCCATTTGCTGACATGATTATCTGTTTTTTGGGGTGTTGAGTTTAAGGAGTTCTTTGTAGATCTTGGATATCAGCCCTTTGTCTGTAGTGTCATTTGCGAATATCTTATCCCATTTTGTGGGTTGCCTTTTTGTTTTGTTATGTGTTCCTTTGCTGTGCTTTTGATTTTGATGAAGTCCCAATAGTTCATTTTTGCTTTTGTTTCCTTTGCCTTTGGAAATGTGTCTTGAAAGAAGTTGCTCTGTCTTATGTCAGAGGTTACTGCCTATGTTCTCCTCTAGGGTTTTGATAGATTCCTGCTTCACATTGAGGTCTTTTATCCCTTATGCCTCCATCAGAAAGGATGAATACCAACTTTTGTATCAACACGGATGGGACTGGAGGAGGTTATGCTGAATGAAATAAGTCAAGCAGAGAGAGTCAATTATCATATGGTTTTCACTTACTTGTGGAGCATAAGGAATAACATGGAGGACATTAGAAGGAAAGGAAAAGTGAATTGGGTAAATCAGAGGGGAGATGAAGCATGAGAGACTGGACTATGAGAGACAAACTGAGGATTTTAGAAGGGAGGAGGGTGGAGGAATGGGCAGGCCTGGTGGTGGGCATTAAGGAGGGCACGGATTACATGGAGCACTGCGTGTGGTGCATAAACAGTGAATCTCAGAACACTGAAAAAATTTAAAAAAATAAAAAAAAAGCCCAATCCCTGCAAAAAAGAAAAACTAAAAACAAAGAAAAAAACTTACCTTATACTTAAAATAGCTTACTTAAATTTCAAAGAGATCAGTCTGTTTGAAATACTGGAAATGTTACATCAAAGGACAAATGTCTTCTTGTTAGGAATGTTGGATAGCATGGAAGGTTGGATTCTGTGTAATCTGATTCTGTAAAAAACCAGTATAATTTTAGAGTGATGGTAGTTAACACATCAGTTAAAAAAGTGGAAATGCCTCGACAACCTGCAGTGTATTTTTGGTTGGTGACAGAGAAGATGGAGTGAGTTTGAGAGATTTATTTATAATTACATTGATTTCATCTGTTTTATCATGGCGTTTGAGATAATAAGATTGCTTAAGTGCCTAATAGAGAGTATGGTTAAAACTCAGAGGATGGTTTCAGTCTCCTGTGGAAGAAGTGCTGTTTGCTAGGGACTAGACTGTTTGATTCCAAATTTAATATTTAAAAAATATTCTGTTAAGGATTTACATGTCTGTATTCTTTTTTTTTTTAATTTTATTTATTTATTTGACAGAGAAAGATCACAAGTAGGCAGAGAGGCAGGCAGAGAGAGAGGGGGAAGCAGACTCCCTGTTGAGCAGAGAGCCCGATGCGGGGCTCGATCCCAGGACCCTGGGATCATGACCTAAGCCGAAGGCAGAGGCTTTAACCCACTTAGCCACCCAGGCGCCCCCACATGTCTGTATTCTTAATGGATATTATTTTAGAGCTTTCCAAATGATGTCTTTGTCTGATTTCTATCTGAGTAATAAGTTTCTAATGATGTCTTTGTCTGGTTTTTGTATCTGAATAATAATGGCTTCGAAGAAAGAATTGGGAAGTGGCCCCTCTCCTGTTTTTTTGGAAGAGTTTGTGAAGGATTGGTATTAATTCTTTAATATTTGTAGAATTCACCAGTGAAGCAATCTAAGCTTCATTATTTTTAAATTGTTGTAAGTTTTTTGACTGCTAATGAAATCTCTTTATTTGCTTTACATCTGTGCAGATTTTCTAGTTCTTTTTGAGTCAGTTATGGTAGTTTGTGTCTTTCTAGGAGTTTTCCATTTCATCTAGTTTATCTAGTTTGTTGGCGTACAGTTTTTCATAGTATTCTTTTATGTGGTAGTATTCCTTTTTTTGTTTGTAAGGTTGGTTGAAATGTTACCTGTTTCATTCCTGGTTTTAGTAATTTCAGCCTTCTCCCTTTATTTCTTCTAGCGAAAGCATTGTCAATTTTGTTAATCTCGCTAAAGAACCAACGTTTGGTTTCATTGATTTTTCTCTATTTTTTATTCTCTATTTCATTTATTTCCACTCTAATCTTTATTTTTTCCCTTCCTTTTTTTTTTCTTTTCTTTCCTTTTTTTTTTTTTTTTTTTTTTTTTTTGCTTTGTGTTTAGTTTGACATGGTCATTGATTTGACATCTTTTTAATATAGGTGCTTATAGTTCTAAATTTCTCATTAAGAAATTTAGCTGCATCCCATGTGTTAGTAGATTGTTTTCATTTTCATTTATCTCAAAGTATATCCAATTTCCCTTATGATTTTCTTTGATATATGGGTTATTTAGGAATGTGTTGTTTTATTTTCACATGTTTAATTTTCTAAATTTCCCTTGTTATTAGTTACTAATTTCATTCAGTTGTAGTTGGATAATGCACTGTATGTGATTTCAATTCTTTTAAATTTACCGAGGGTGGGATTTGGGTGAAGATAGTCAAAAGGTACAAACTTCCAGTTATAAGGTAACAAAGTTATGAGATGTAATGTACTATTTGGTGATGATAGTTACAATATTGTATTGTATATTTGAAAGTTGCTAAGAAGGTAGATCTTAAAAATCTCCTCACAAGAAAAAAATTTTTTACTCTGAGATGATGGATGTTAACTTGTGGTAATTATTTTGCACAATATACATCTACCAGATTATTAGGTTGTACACTTTAAGCTTATGCAATGTTACATACCCTAATTGTATCTCAATAAAACTAAAATAAATCCATTGAGGCTTGTTTTATCGTTTAACTTACCGTCTATCCTGGAGGATGTTTCATATCCACTTGAAGAATTGTAGTCTACTCTTGTTGAATGAAGTATTCTATAGATGTGTGTTAGAACTTGTCAGTTTATGGTGGTGCTCAAATCTTATTTTCTTACTGGTTTTCTGTCTAGTTGTTCTATCCAGTATTGAAAATAAAGTATTGGAGTCTTCAACTATTATTTTTGAGTACTTTGTTCTCTTCAAGTCTATCAGTTTTGCTTCATTTATTTTCGTGTACTTTCATTAGGTGCATAAATTTTTCTATTTGTTATATCTTCTTCATTAATTGACCTTTTTGTCTCTATAAATTGTTCTTCTTTGTATTTAATAATAACTTTTCCTAAAGTCTGTTTGATATTATAGACACTCCAGTTCTCTTTTAGTTACTGTTTGCATGGTATATCTTTTCATTTTTGTACATTCAACTTATTTATTTCTTTGAATCTAAATTGTGTCTCTTGCAGACAGTATATAGTTTGTTATTTTTTATCAATTCTGCCGATTTCTGCCTTTTAAGTGTGGTATTTAATTCATTTACATTTAATGTATTTACTGAAAAAGTAGGAGTTAGGTCAACTATGTTTTAATAATAATAATAATATTAATAATATAGGTATGTTAAAAGAAAAAAAGCTAGCCCATTTACTGTGATGGTTTCAACATGAAAGTGTGGCTCCTGCCCCTCACAACTCCAGGTTCCTTATTACACACGTTTAAAATAATTGTTTTGCTCTAGTACTTAACGGATAATAAAATTTTTAAGTCACTGTAGCCTTCCTTTTTCCAGTTGTCCATCACACAGCTGCAGGAGGTCCACATATAGAGGTGGTCTCAGGTTAATGAATAGGAAACCTTTATTGGAGGTGACCAGGAAGAAGTCTGCATTGATGGTGTCTGTGTAGTTAGGGTGTGGGGCCAGAGACTGGTGCAGATAGCGTGCAGGGGTTCTGTGGTGTGCTCTGCTCTGCCTCCTGTCCTCCAGGAGCAGTGTCTTTTGGCCACAATGGCTTTCTCCGCAGGTATACGTGGTTCAGTAACTTATGATCTGCATCTCTGGGCTCAAGCAAGGCCCAGTGGCATACTCCAGCTGACTCAGCCTCATCTTGGTTTCTCTTGGCGGTGTACGTTCCTCTGCCATCTGGCTGCACCGGCTTTGGGCTCCTATCCCCAGCCATGTGGTCACTGCTACAGTAACTGGCCTCTCTTCCAATCTGGCGAGTTTTCTGGCCGCACTTCCAAGGATCTGTGTGTTCACCACATGAGTGTCAAGGGCATCTTGGGGAATTTAAACTTCAGGGTTTCTTTCACCTGGTTGAATAGTGTCACTGCAGGTGATGTTGCTGTGCCCATGGTTGGTGAGAAGGGCAGGCTGAGAAGTGATTTTTATAAAGTTCTCCGGATGTGAGGGCCACAGCTCTAACTTGCTCTTCACATTATCCTCACTCCAGAGGGAGAAGCGGGGGACAGGGGTGGGGGTGGGGTGGGGAGGAGAATTGGGATGCACTTCTTTCCCCATCCCATATTCTCCTCTCTCTGGAGGGGAAGGGGTTTCTCTTCCTTCTCATCTATCTTCCTGCTGAAGAGCTTGATGGGCTGTCATGGTAAAGGAGGCATTTTATTCCACTGTGGGGGCCCGGGACTCTTAGAGCCAGGCTTTGTTTCCCTATTTAGCATTCGATCTACTAAACAAAGAAATGGATTATGGAAAACTTGGATTCAAGGCATCCTATTCTTGTGCTCAACTGATTTGCATTAAGAATTGGGGGCTTTCTGTTGATAGAAGGAAATTACAGTAGAGGCATCCAGGGGCTGAGAAGAGAGGGGAGCAGGGGCTTACTGTTTAATGGGTGTAGAGTTTCTGTTTGAGATGGTGAGAAGTCCTGGAAATGGATCCTGGTGATGGTTGCACAACACTGTAAATGCAATTGATGTCACTGACTTGTACACTTAAGAAATGGTTAATATGGTAAATTTTATGCTACTGATTTATATATGCTACTTATTACAGTCAAAGACATTAAACAAGCAGAAAAAAAAAGAATTGGGTGCTTTCTGTTAGGAAGGATTATGACTAATTTGCATATATTAATTTAAGCATTATAGTGAGCCTGTGCAGAGCCTGGCACCCGGAAAGGAAAAGGTGAGGTGGTTTGCTTGAGATTACTTAGCCGATTCGGTATGGGTTTGGGACTTGGCCTTGGATGTTTGGTTCCAGAGGGCTCACATTTTCTGAAATGACCAAACACTTTGCAGAGCAGTATTCTTTTCTTCAGTTCGGGAAAGTTTTTCTGCAGTATGGAGTTGAGAAAATGTCAGGTCTCATGTAGTGGCCAAGGGTGGGAGAGGAGTTGTTGTGGTCTGGTACCCAAAGGGGTTTCATTCCCTTAAGAGCCATTCATTGCTTTATGCATCATCATATTTAACCCCTGGGACCTCTTAGTTACCTTCTTTTATTTATTTATTTTTTTAAAGATTTTATTTTTTTATTTGAGAGAGAGAGCATGAGCCGGGGTGGGGGGGGGCAGAGGGCAGGGGGGGGCGGGGAACATGCTCCCCACTGAGCAAGGGAGCCTGACCTTGTGAGGCTCCATCCAAGGGCCCTGGGATCCTGACCTGAGCCGAAAGCAGGCACTTACCAGCTTAACCGACTGAGCCACCCAGGGCCCCCTCAGTTACCTTCTGTATTTTATGTACTATATATATTTTTAATGTACTATATATTTTTAGACAGTCAACTGGGTTTGATTAGATGGTAGTTTTATCTGAGTAGCTCAGACTACTCAGAATGCGATGTTCAGAATCTTGTGGAACCTTGAAGGAGGCCCTGGTAACTTGGGATCATTTTTCCTCGAAAGACAGGTTTAGAAAAATCATAAAGAATTTTTGAATATCTGAATTCATTTCATTTCTTACAAGATGGATGCCCTTCAGAATCTTTGCAGGTCACCTTAGAGTTGAGCTTTGGGAGTAAGAGAAAGAAATGTCACCAAGCCTGGCCTCACAGATAGGAGTGGAGAGAACAGAGCAAGGATGCCTGTGCTCCTTCAGATGGACCAAGGGCAGATTTTCCTGAGCTGTCCATTAGCTTGTGGATGTGTCTGTACCTGCTTCTTAGAAACTTGTGTATGCTGGGAATGTGAGTTCCTCTTAATTCCAGTTTGCTTGAAAATCTCCGTTTATATCTTCCCAGATGCTTTTCCAGAATCTCAGTAAGTACTCTTAAACAATTATTTATTTATTTATTTATTTGAGAGTGAGAGCAAGAGAGTGAAAGAGAAAAAACCAAGATGGCAGGGGAGGGAAAGAGGCAGAGGGAGAAACAGGCTCCCCAATGAGCAGGGAGCCCGACATGGGGCTCAATGTCAGGACCCTGAGATCATGACCTGAGCCGAAGGCAGTGCCACCCAAGTGCCCCCGAACTCCGTAGGGTTTATCTGATCCATCCTAGCAACTCTGTAGCACTGTGGACCCCCAGCTCCCATTCTTTCTGTGTGAGACAGAGAAGGCAGGTGGTACCTAGTATCACTTTGATGAGGGAGCAGGAGGCTGGCTGAAGACAAAGCAAAAGCTGGCACCTTGCACCCCCTCTCTACCCGCTCCCCTCGGTAATATGTGTGACATTCCTCAGGCACCCCTGAAACAAATAGTTAACTTGCAGAGATCACATCCTGCAAGACAGAGTCTTCCTTGCTTTACAAATGTCCTAGAGATCTACAAAGAAGTTACCTTATCAATAGCACAATTTCCAGAGGCACATAACTCAGTTCCTCAAGCCCTAAATAAAGTTAAATTTCTTCTACACCCAAATCTCGCTAACAAAGACGCTTGATAGCAGAAATGTGATTGGCTTGCTGAAAAGACGACATTGATCAAGCCGCAAGGCCTCAGGTATCCCTGCACCTTGTAGGCCCTCTTTAGCATATGAAAATTCTATTGAAACCTCCCTTCCCCTTGATGAAGTTCTAGAACCTAGGTGAGGTTTGGTGGGCTGAGGTCCGGAGCCGATGACCAAGAAAGAATTCTTGAGACATCTTTGGTGCAAAATGGTGGTTTATTAAAGCACGGGACAGGACCCGTGGGCAGGAAGAGCTGCTGCCCCGGGTTGTGAGGGATGGCAGGGATGGCAGGTTATGTACCCTGCTGTTGGGGGAAGGTGAGGGGAAGGGAGGTTTCAGTGGAGTTTTCATATGCTAAAGAGGGCCTACAAGGTGCCAGGATGTTCCAGGCCTGCCGGAGGCCTTGCCCTTGCTGCTGGATCAATGTTGTCTTTAGACCAGCCATTAACATTAAGATCTTTGGGAGACTTTTTGGTGGGGTCTCACAATCCTGCTATCAATCGTCTTTGTTAGTGAGATTTAGAACATTTGTAAGCCAAGGGAGACTCCTGTCTAGCAGGATTGTGAGCTCTGCAAGCAGAGGAGCCAGGGTCTGCCCCACTGAGGGACCGCCACAACAGCCTGGGTTACCTACTCGTAGGTCAGGTGCATGACAGCAAGGGAAAATCAGTCTCTACAGAAGCGACTATGCTTTTTGGCTTTTATTCCTGCAGCTAAACCTCTGTCTTAAGGTTTCATTTGAACCCTTTGAAATTGCCTTTTGTGTGTGTGTGTGTGTGTGTGAATCAGAAAGTGTCAAGTATTATCAATTTCCTGCAGTTCTACTTAAGAATACACATTCATTTAATCGTTTAATCATTTTTTTTTCCATTGGGTTTCACGCCTATTGTCTGAGGAAGCATACTGTGAAAGGGGAGATTGTTTTATGGAAGGTGCAAGGATGACTCAGACAAGGTGGGGAAATACTTTCAACAAGGGGTAATGAGCAGGCGCTTGATTACTTAGAAATTATCCAGATTCTATCTGTTGAGAAGATTGATCTCTTTTGTTAAGACCTCCCTGGAGTCATCACAAAGTATTTTTATTCTAATAAGTTGGAAGGCAGCCACCTGTGTGGCCAAGTATATCAATGGATGGCTTTGAGGTTAGACCTCTGGGTGGTGTTTTTGTATGAACTGTGATGCTAAAAGTTCATCTGTATTGGGTTCCGATGCCAGTGGTAGTCATTGAAGATGACATCAAGGGTCTGTTTGGAGGCGGCCATGATACCTTAGGAGAGGTGTCTTTGGTAAAAGAGAAGCTATATTGCTAGAACTACAGAAAGATTTGCTAAGATCTGGAAGTAGTTCAGGATGGTAGGAAGAGCTTTTAGAATTAGTCAGGTGTGGGTTCAAATCCCCACCTTCTCAGTTCCCAGCTGTGTGGTCTTGGGGCATATCTCTCTGAATCTCTGTTTCCACTTCTGTAAAATGCAAATAATGATGCACATTTTTTAGACTGCTATTAGAATCTGACTTAATATTTTAAATATTGGCACAGTATGCGGCATTTCCACAGAATATAAATGGTAGCTATTTTTAACTTCTTAAGATTTTAGCGTCTTTCTCAAGGTAGCAAATTAGTGCTATATTTACGTGTTTTTAATCTTCCTTTAGAAAAGATGACAAAAAGAGTATCTAAATGTATACTCCACACATCTATTTGGGCCAACTGGGGAAGCGCCCTGCTTCAACAGAGAGAACCTGGTACATAACACATATTTCCTTGGGTCACATGCAAGTGTGATAAAGAGGTGCCACAGAACCATGGGCAAGGATAGACCACTTGACATCTTTCTTCTTTTGAGTACCTCACAGGCGGTGTGTGGCCCTCATCCTTACCTATAGGGAAACAGACCCGTGGGATCTTTTGAAAACCCTGATTCCTGTTCATGCAGGGACCCACCTTTAGGTAAGACCAAGAGAGAAATGCATTTTCTCTCTTTCTTTTCTCTTAAAATCTCTTAAATATTGATGCCATGAGACCCTTTGAGAAAACTGTTCAGATTATAAGGAAGAAACTTGATCCTGTGGGTAAGATTGAGAAGAAATCCGCCTCGTCTTCTCTTTAAGCTCTGAACACTCCTTGAAATGCTAGTGGAATTTCCATGGTGGTGATGGTGGAAAACCAAACCAGTCTTACTAGCATCTAGACTTTGGAGTTTTAGAGCCAGAAAGTGAGTGATCAGATCTGTGTCCTCAGACCTGGGTCGTTTGCTGGCCAACTGCTGGACCCCATTTGGGATCTGTTACATTTGTAGTACCCAGGCTCATCTCTTTTCCTGTAACTTGACTGCTTCCCCAGTAGAATCAAGGGTTTAATACTTAATTCTTATTGCTGACATTTATGAAGCAAGGAATTAATTAAATCCTCTGTCCCAGTACAGTGTATAATACATTTGATACACCTATAGACCAGACGACCTCATCTAAGTTGACACACTTAGGTGAGGCTACCTGTGGCCAGTGGCTAGAATTCACCTGTGGAGTTGCTTTTGTCTTGGGCTACTTTCTGCAAATGACAGAGTTAGTGCACAGGCAGGCTATAGAAGTTGAAAGAATATTTCCTATGTTGGCTGTGCCTTCTATAGTATCGTCTGGGGGATTAGAAATCAGAGCAATACACAAGAATTCATCAACCAACCATCACTTTGTAGAACAAAAATGATCCCGGGGCTTAGATAAGAGACATTTACCTCCTTTCAAAAAACTTTTTTGTTGTGAGAAGAACACAATATGAGATCTGCCCTCTTAACATATTTGAGTACATAATGAAGTACTGTTAACATAGGTACAGAGTGAGTGCTGTGAAGTGTGTAAACCAGGCGATTCACAGACTTGTACCCCTGGGGATAAAAATATATTATATGTTTATAAAAAAAAATTAAAAAAAAACATAGGTACAGAGTTGTACAGTGGCTTTCTAGAGCCTTTTTGTTGTGCTTAACGGAAAATTCATGCCCCTTGATTGGCAACTCCTTATTCCCTCACTCCCTTCAGCCCTTGGCAACCACCATTCTACTCTTTGATTCTATGGATCTATTTTAGATACCTCTCAGGAATAGAATCATGAAGTAGTTGTCCTTTTGTGACTGGGTTGTTTCACTCTGTGTAATGTCCTCAGGTCTATCCATGTTGTAGTGTATGTCAGATTTCCCTTATTTATTTGTTTATTTGTTTGTTTATTTATTATTTTAGAGAGCCAGGGAGAGAGAGAGAGAGAGAGAGCAAGCAGGAGAGGGGCAGAGGGAGAGGGAGAGAGAATCAAGCAGACTCTTCACTGAGTGCCAGAGCCCTGCACGGGGCTCAGTCTCGTGACCCTGAGATCACGCACCACCTGAGCTGAAACCAAGAGTTGGCACTTAACCGACTGTGCCACGCAGACACCCTGAATTCCCTTCTTTCCTAAGGCTGCCCCATATACCACGTATGTATCCGTCCATCCATCCATCCATCCAGAGCACATTTTCTTTATCCCATTCATCTATCGATGGACACTGAGGTTGCTTCAACCTCTTGGCTGTTGTGAGTTAGTGCTACAGGGAACGAGGGAGGGTAGATAATCTCTTCAAGATCCTGATTTCAGTTCTTTTGGAGACATACCTGGACGTGGGATTGCTGGATCACTGAATCTGATGTGTCTGGGTACTGCTCACCTGGCTTCTGTTTTTCTTCTTTCTCTTCTCTCATTTGGCTACTCTTGTTATACACCTTGGCTCTTTTCTATATGAGCTTATAAGATGAAAATAAATATTTTTGTTTGCTATATTACTGAATGTTTTACATTCCTTTTAAAAAAAATGTATAAAGCTGGTAAAGATGGACACTACTGTGTTAAAATGTGGCTGTCCCCAGGGTGCCTAAGTGGCTCAGTTGGTTAAGCATCTGACTCTTGATTTCTTCTCAGGTCATGATCTTGGGGTCCTGAGATTGAGCCCCACATAGGGCTCCCTGCTCAGTGGGGAGTTTGTTTCTCCCTTGCTCTTCTGCTCCTCCCCCTGAACTCCTCTCTCTCAGGTAAATGAAATCTTAAATAAAAATAAAATGTGACTCTTTTAACTACTTGTTTGGCTAGAGAAACCATAAATTTCACTTCCATCATTTGTAAAATTTGCAAAAGCACTTAAAGGACTATTGAACGGATTAGTAGATAAGGCAAGTAAAACCTTTAGCACAGTGCCTGGGACAGAGTAAATTCTCTATACATGGTGGTACTATTTTTAAAATCATTTAAGTCGAGCATTTTACATTCCTCATAGAATAGAATCTCAGCTAAGTTGTCCTTTGACTTGCATGAGCCCTTCTATGGATTTTAACTTTCTGTAAGTCACGAGATTTCTTTTATATTTTCTTTTACATTTTGTGTTTTATACTAGCTCCCTTTCACTCTGGTTTTTAACAGTAAATTTTTGATTATCTTTTGAGTGTTTTCAATCTGATATGTAACTAAATTTCCTTATTAAGAAAGAGCGATTCTACAGTCATGGATGTATTATATGTTAATTGCTGAATATTCATTAATTAACCTACAAACCATTAACTAGGAATAACCACTCTTGTAAATGCATCTATAACACCTGACCCCAATTTTGTTTAAGAGGAGAGAGAAAGCTTTTAAATGGAGATTATAGAGACCACAGTTTAACTCCAGTTTTTTTTTGCTTAATACCATATTCTTGGTTCAATTCACTTGAAGAATGCAGCGTTCAAGGTTGTAATAATGAGGGCCGTGTTTGAGCCAGATTTCTTACTGATTGCCCTCATGGAATCCTAGGGATGGCCCCAGGCACTAGTATGCCTGATGCTTCTGGTGAAATGTCTAGAAGTGTTTTGAGCCAGTGGCCGCTGCAGCCGAGGTAGGCAGGAGGATTTCATTAAGCATCAGGCCTCATTAAGCATCAGGAAAAAGTCTAGCAGATGTCTCTCAAGCTGGCTGTGAGGGGCTTTATCGGCACCAAGTCAAGCAGAAGTAAAAGAAAACCTCTACTGAAGAGGAGAACCTTTGTTCTTCCAAAGATGGCTGTCCCCTTGCCCTTGTGGCTGCTGCCTCCGTGTTACTGTTTGCACTAATGCTGCTAACCAGCCCTGAAAAGAGCTCTATTGAAGGGTCCAACCTGAGAGCAGAGACTAGTTTTGGCAGCCTGCCTCTCTTAGCCCACTCAGCTTGTCTTCTGAGGGACTGGGGTTGGTGCCAAGAACCCATAAATCTTTTACTAAAACTTTACTTTTGCTGAAAATAATGCTCTTTGATTCATGAAGACTTATTGTTGACTACATAGAACACAGTTAATCTGGTAACAGAAAGAGAATGGCTCATCTAAGCTGCCCATTGTGTTGCTCAGAAAACCTGTATCTTTGTCACCTGTTCTTCTGTAGGAGCGTGCCTAATGGATGCTTACCCAGGGGGAAATGGTCCTTGCATGATTTCGATTCCCAATGCAGGCTGGTCATGTGGCTTAAAATAATCAGCTGCTGAGGCGTTTGTATCCTGCATAAGAGAGAGGCAAGCAGAAGGCTTTGATATACTGGGGACAGCCTCTAGCGACCAGACTCTTCCACCCTGATTTATTTCTGTATGAGACCTCAGCTCTGTTTCTCTGGTTTGATGGTGGTATTGATACTTGGTGTCAGTAGGGACAGTTAGTGGCATCCCATATTGGGGGATTGGGGAGATCTGTGACAGAGATAAAATGATCAGTTTTCTTCCTTTGAAGTCTTGAGGCTTTTTGGTGCACTGGTCAGGGTCATAGCTGTTGCTCCAGGTCTGAAAGTCCCCATCAGGGATCCCAGTGATCCTTTACAAGGGTAGGGAGCTACTCAGGGAAGGGAAGGTGCGAGGAGGGGGGCAAGAGAGGCAATTTATCTAACTTAATATTCACAGCAGTACTGGGAGATGGAAATCTTTAGCCTTATTTTTCAGGTGAGGACCCTGGGGTGCAGAGAAATAAAGTGAGGATAATCAGAATAGCGGAGTGGCCATGGGGCCACATCTAGGAAAGCCGGCCCACGATTCACACTCACACGCCTGCAGCTCTGCACACCTGCAAAGCTCGCATCTTATACAAGCAGATACCTATAGGAACGCTGACCACAAGGATTTTATGACAGCCACCGAAAATGGCTGGTTTATATGAGCCTTTTCACGAAAGAGGAAAAATCAAAGAAAGTCCCATCCTTTTAGTAATTTTCATCATGCTTTATAAATGGAGTTTTTAATAGACTTAATGTTTGTAACCTGAGGAATTTAGTCCCCCAAAGGCTTGATATTATTTTCTATTTTCAGTATCTTCAGTGGTATAGGCAGTTAAAATCAAATCCACAACAGGAAAATGGTGCGAAGTTGCTGGTGTTCCTCCTTATGGCATCAAGACCACCTACAGTTTCATTTCATCATGTAGTCACGGGACTAGATGACTTACCAGACATTAGACCATTCTCCAGTGATAGAAACAGATCCTGCCAGGTTCTGTCACCTCCCTTCCTCACCTATCTAAATCTTCTGCTTCACAGGAGGCTCCGTGGCTTCTGGAAGGGCCTTCTCAAGTTCTTGCTTTTGACCATAGGCTCTTCAGTGTTAGCTTGAAACATTGCCACAAACACTCAAAAATTGGAGATGCATTATTTATATATAACCCAATGCACATTTCAGTATTTCAGCATTTTGGGTGACCTGCTTTGGACATTTAGTTACAGGAGAGTTTGTAATTTAAAAAATGAGATGACTTCATGTGTTGGTTAGATTCTTTGGTATTGGGGTTAGCTTCTATACTTATTTGGGACTTCAGAAATTAGTAGTGAAATTGAGAAAGGTTCGGTTGGACATTTCTCTGAGTGTGTCATTTCTGTCACTGTCCCTTCAGCAAATACTTGCTGAGCCTCTTTGGACACCTTGTAGCAGAGTAGTTGTCGTGAAGATCCATCTCATTTTGAAGGGTCAGAACAGTGCAGTGATTAAAAGTATGGGGTTTCCCAAATGAATCGAAAACAGTTGTCCAAACAAAAACGTGTTGGACATGAATATTCATAGCAGCATTATCCGTATTAGCTAAAGGTGGAAATAGTCCAAATATCCATCCCATAATGAATGGAAGAGCAAAATGTGGTATGTCTATCCAATGGAATATTATTGTCTTAAAAGGGTTATTGTTCTGACATGGCTACAGCTTGAATAAACTTAGAAAACATTATGCAAAGTAAAAGAAGCCAGACAAAAGAGATGATTCCATTTATATGAAATATCCAATATAGGCAAATGCATATAGACAAAGCAGATTAGTGGCTGCCAGGGGCTAGGAGAAGAGGAAATGTGGTCTCCTTCCTCATAGGGGACAGGATTTCCTTTTGGTGCTGAAAATGTTCTGAAACCAGGTATGGTGATGGTTGCACACAGTGCGAGTATACTGAATGTCAACAAACTGTTCATCTCAACATGGTTAAAATGGTGAATTTTATGTTATGTGAATTTCACAATTAAAAAAAAAAAGCAACAAACCAAACCCCAAATTGTTGGGGGTACTAACCTGTGTTTGAGTCCTGCCTTTTGAGTTAGGTTATCTCTGTGAGCCTCTGTTTCTTCCTTCATTTGTAACAGCAGTGATTTCTCCCTTACCCAGCTGTGGGGGTTGCATGTGATAGTGTGTATTCCAACTGTTAGAAGCCCAAGGGGACAGCGTTCCTCTTCTAGTGAGTTTAGCCTTCAAACAGTCCACAAAGCACTGTAAGTCCTAAAGTAATACTGGGTCAAATATCTAAAACAGAAAAACACTAAGCACCTTCTTCCTTTATATTTCCCTGGAGAACCCAGTGTGACCTCTAAAGATGCCTTAGAAGGTACTAGAAGTCTTCGCTAAAGTCTCTCCAGAAGTGCCAGAGGTGGTATATATTGAGCGTTACACTCAATGTGGAACATTCTGGAGAAGCTTTTCACCTCATCCGTCTTCCACCTGCCCATTTATCAGGGTGGTGTGGCCCCCTGGACATGCTCTTCTCTTCCTCTTGCTTTAGTTCCCGACACCTGAAGGAAAGTCTGTGCTCCTCCATGGTCTCTTCACCTTCCTCTCTTGCTTCCTTTTCTTACCTTCTTTGCTTAATGGAGCTCGGGAGCTTCCTACCATGTATCAGCTTGTCCTCCGTCCAGGGCTTTTCAGTTTTGCAGAAATACCTACTGCCCTGGTCAGCACCCCAAGGCTCTCCAGCCTCAAAGAAGAAAGGCTAATGGTTTTATCTTGTTGCAGGAAATTTGTATTTATGTAATAAATGGCCTTCATTAACTGCCGCTAGGCTTAGAATGAATCACCTGCGAATCCTTTATCATTTCTGTGAAGGATATAGAGGTGTTACTTAATAAAAATGATAATCTATTTTGATTAATGACCTTGTACCTCCATATAGGAAAGAAGCATTAGAAAAGAGTGAAAGAAAATGCTATTCTTAGAATGGGAAGAATGAGAAGAAAAGAGGGAGGAAAGAGAAAAACTTTGAATTGGGCTGTCATTTGCTTTGGCTGATAGTCATTCCTCACAAGGTCACCAGATGGGTGAAGAGTGAGTGTAGTTGATATTTGACGATCCTTGATCAGTATCCTTGGTCATCATAATTTATGCCGGGTCTCTGGATGAGACCCTCGTTCAGATCTCATGAATGTTAAAGGGCAGTGTCGAGGAAACTGAGGCTGTCAGAGGCTGCACTCATGAGTGCAGTGTGGCTACGCCTGGATTCCAGCCCAGGCTGTGGGACCCAGATTGCGCGCTCCCACCCTCTCTGTGCTGGGCCTCAGGCAGACAAGTGCCTCCTCAATCCCGTGTCTCCTTTCTTCATCCCAAACCCCCGGGTGCTTCCCAGCACAGACATAATAACCCCATTCACAGACATGGTGGGTATGCAGAAGGAGCAGAGTTTTGGGTCTGGGGAGTTAGAAGGTTTATTACTTTCTTCTTCTCTTTTGTAGTTTGCATTTGTCTTAGATTCACTATCATCTGAGCTCTGCTTGGACCCTCTAGGAGGACGGCTGAGGGGATGGGGGCATTTGCGGCAGACCACCTGACATGGTGTCCAGCAGGGGTCTTATGATGATCTCAGGGAACCTTAGGCTTCTGGGTGTGGTCCTCTCACTTGTCCCCCACTTTTGTCTAGCCTTTGGTGGATAAAATTTGGCTGCCTGCCTGGTGTGTGATTATTCTTTGTTTTCTAGATCTGTTTACTATAGGTTTTTTTCTGTGTGTTCTTTGTTGGCGACAGTGCACATATCTCTTATTTAGAAAGATTTTAGTGCACAAGCTGAATCAGAACCAACACTTGAAGCTTCATAAATGACCACGTTGGCCTGTTCCAGACAGGTGCACTTGCCCTTATTTGCCTCCTTTCGAAGGTTTCTGGAAATTCCCTCAACATCTTAATCAGCACAGAACATAATTCTCACATTAAGCTCCTTCTTTCTGTCCTATTCCCTAAACGGTTGTGGTCTGTCCTGTGTCCACTGAAGAGAAAAGACATTGCCTGTTGTGCATCATATACTCACCTATTTTGTGATATTTTATTAAAACCTGTATCTCTTTTCTTGTCTTTGTTTCCAGGACGAGAGCAGGGCTTAAATACAAGTCAACTGGTAGTTAGGAATAGTCGCGGGCCTCAGGGATGTGTCCGTAAATGACTGGGTTGTACGAGCAGGAAAAGCTGGAGCTGTGTGAGGCTGGGTACTAGCAGTGAGTTGGCCTAGCGGGTCTGGGGAGCCCCTTACCGTGTTGGTTTTCAGAGCCTACTTGGTGGATAGATCTGGAAGCCTGGCTTTTCTCCTGGTGGCTTTAATCATTCCATGGTGCCCAGTCAAGGGGCTTTAGAAACCAAACACTATCCTTGTTTTAGGCTACTACACAAGCATGTCCTCTCGTAGCTGTAATTGATCTTAACTCATTACCAAAGAAGTTTAGGCACTAGAAAGAATCTGCTTCCATAGGGTCCAAAGAAAGATGAAGAAATAGAAAAGAATTTCAAAACTGGTTAGAATAGCTTTCTTTTTTGCTTTGGAATTTTGAGAAATAAGAATTGTTTATTAGTATGACTTTTTTTTTTTTTAAGATTTTACTTATTTATTTGTCAGAGAAAGAGAGAGAGAGAGCGCACAAGCAGGGGGAGCTGCACAGGGAGAAGCAGGCTTCCCTCTGAGCAGGGAGCCCAATGTGGGGCTCAATCCCAGGACTCTGGGATCATGACCTGAGCCAAAGTCAGACACTTAATTGACTGAACCACCCAGCGTCCCTTTAGTATGACTTTAATGTGATATTCTTTTGCCTTATTTTATTTCAACTTTTTTTTTTGACACCACTTCAGGTTTCTAGAACAGTTGTAAATGTGCTATTCAATTAGAAAATTAGTACACTGCTAATATCCAAGCTTGAGACCCAATTTTTGTCTCCCCCCAATTGTATCCATTATAGCACTGCATCTTTTTAGTCTCCTTTGATCTGAAGCAACCCTCAGCCCTCCTTGGTCTCAGGATCTTGACAGTTTGACAGTTTTGAAGACACTATGGCAGTTTTATAGAATGCCCTCAGTTTGAGAATGCTTGTCTCCTTGTGATTCGATGACTGTGGCAGAAATCCTGGAGAAGTGAAGCTGTGTTCTCTACGTGTCATTGCAGTGTGTCTTGCCAAGGTCTTGGAGATCGTAATAAGGAGAATGATGCACCTTCGTGATACTGACATCCTAATTTCCCTACCCTATGAATATCTTACCTTACTGGGCAAACAGGACTTCACAGGTATGACTCAGTGAAGGATGTTGCGATGGGGAGATTATTTTGGAAAAGCACAAATCACCCCAGGGGTCCTTATAAAGGAAAGAGGGAGACAGGAGAGAGAGAAGGAGCTGGACGAAGGAAGCAGAGTTTGTAATGATGTAGGACCTGGAGCCCAGGCATGCTGGCATCCTGTAAGGAGCTGGAAAAGGCAGTGGAACAGAGATTTTCTTAGAGCCCCCAGAAGAAACACAGCCCCGATGGCACCATCATGTTAGACTAGCAAACCCATTGTCAACTGACCTCCAGAACAAAGAATAGATTTGTGTTATTTTAAGCCACTGAGTCTGCGGTCATTTGTTAGGGTAGCAGCAGGCAACTGATACAGAGGTCCCCCTAGAAAGCGAGGCCAGAAGATGATGTGAAGAAGGGCTCCAGGGGAGGGCTGCCTGGTGATCTTGATGGGCATTTACAACCCTCAGGACCCCGGCTGTCCCATCCTCAGTGGGCTTTGCTGTGCAGCCCACTGTTGGCCAGTACAATGGTCCTAGCCACTGTCAGATGGCTGTCCTTAACATTTCCCAGTAGGGACTGCAGAGGCAACGTTAAGATGACCGCTGGGCTCCCGGGGCTTTTGTTTACTGTCTTTATTTGGGTTTTCCTTCAGATCCTTTTTCCTTTAGATGTGGAAAATTTGCTGATAGATTTATACTGATTGGTGGTAATTCTAGGTTTGCTTTTGGGATCTAAGTTACCCAGAGTGTCCTCTGTAGCTTTCTAGCATTCTTTGTTGGCTGTTACCTCTGTTTTCTTCTTCAGAGTTGTCAGCAGTGTGAAGAGGTAGCTGTGATGAGCCCCTATTACACAAGTGGGAGCAGACACTCACTTGCACAAAATCACACGGGAGAGTTGGGGTTTTAAGGCACGTCTGTGGGACTCTGAGCTTCTGGTCTCTTCATTTCACTATCTGACCTCTGAGGAAGGGGACCATGTTAATGTTTTTATATATTTTTAGATTTTTTTTATTTTTTAAGTAGGCTCCATGCCCAGTGTGGAGCCCAGTGTGGGGCTTGAATTCACAATCCTGAGATCAGGAGTCGAATGCTTAATGGACTGAGCCACCAAGGCGCCCCACCACGTTCATGTTCTCAATCCAGCAAACATATAATGAGTAGTTCTGTGCTTACGACATGGTGAGGGCTTCAAAGAATGAGAAGATGAATAAGAACACAGCTTGTCTTCTCAAATATCTTAGAAGTTTGATTATTTGAACATATCTTTGAGTACCCTAGGCTATGGGGAAAAAAAAACAACGCTGATTTTAAAGAACCTCTAACAAAACGAAAACTTAGTTATATTGTACAAAGAAAAGCAAACAAATTTTCAGTGTGACGTGAAATAGAGGTGTTCCACCTTGTCTTCCAGGGGAGGCTGCTTTTAATGGGGTGTGATTTTAGTAGATCTAAAGAGATCTAAAGAGGAATGCAAGTCAGCCCCTTCCTTCTGGGGGAAAGTGCTTCCAGTTAGCGTCAGGGTGAGTTGTGGGGACAGCTCTGGCAAGCGTGAACCGGAAGGGCCAGCAGTGGTACCTGTGAACTCCACTTTGGGTTTGGATGTCTGGACATTCTCTTTTGATTTCCATCCCAGCAGGATAGTCTTATCTGGGCATGGCCAATCAGGTGCACCCCACACTGACAGTTGGAAAGGCTGCTTTGGAGCTAGAATGGAGAGCCAGTGGATGACAAGGAGCCTTGAGAGAGATCAGAGTCTTGGTGCTAATAAGAATAGACATAATGAACAATACTGTTTGAATACCTTCCCCGTCTAGCAGAAGAATATGCTGTACCTTTGGCTCAGTGCTGGCATGGGAAATGTTTGTTTGTGATGGTACCTGTCATTTTATAACAGTGTCTTAATGTTTTATTTGAGTTGCCTTGTAAAAGGATTGAACTAAGAATGCATAGCCCAAGCTTGCCAATGAAAGAGGATTCAAAAGCCCCCTAGAAAAATGTTGACGAACCGAAGTTAGAAGAGCATTAGAGGAATTGTCCTCTGACCAAGTGGGATTTGTCTTTTAAGTACAGGGATGGTGTAATATTTAACATATCTTTTAACATGTTACATTGAACAACAGGAAATCACCATATAAAAAGTTAGTCAAAGACTGGCTACATTTTTACACTGAACAATAAGAAAATGACAATCAATAGGTTACAGTATCAATTAGTGTGTAAAAATGTATGATAAAGTTCACCACCCACTCCTGATTGAAACCTTCTTCTTTCCCATGATATTAATATTCCCAAAATATTAATATTCATCTTAGGGTGAACATCCTAGCCATTCTATTTAAAATCAGGAATAAAGGGCACCTGGGTGTCTCAGTGGGTAAAGCCTCTGCCTTCAGCTCAGGTCATGATCTCAGGGTTCTGGGATTGAGCTCCACATCGGGCTCTCTGTTCAGCAGGAAGCCTGCCTCCGCTCTCTCTCTGCCTGTCTCTTGGCCTACTTGTGATCTCTGTCAAATAAATAAATAAAATCTTTAAAAATAAATAAATAAAATCAGGAATGTGAAAAGAATTCTCCAATCAACAACATTATGTTTATCTGGAGTTCTAGGCTAATTCAAAGAGGCATGAAATAGAAGTAGGCTTAAAACATGAAAGTGACGTGATAACAAGAAAAATTTAAATATTTAAAACTCATGAAATTAAATCATTTAGTAATGAAGTTATAATATTAGTACAAAGGAAACAATATTACTATTTTCTTACATGTCATCGATATTTAGAAATAAGATATATAAGAAGAAACTATTTCATGTAGCTTAACAACAACAAAATATGACCTCTGGGCACCCTACAAAACAATGTGTGGGAATTAAATAAAGTAAATTATATATTGAGAGCCATAGCTATAAGCTTAGTGATGGTTTAAAAATATCTGAACACAAGGAAGATGAGCTATGTTCTTTTAGAAAGACTGAGTGTTTTAAAGATAGTGGTATTTCCCAACCTAATTTCAAATAAAAAACAAAAACAAAGAACATAATCAGGTGAAAATACATAATGATATTTTGGATTATTTCATGCTATCAGAGCACTCATCCTCTTCAAGTTTAATGTATTGTGAAATAAGTAAAACAATAGGGTATTTGCTCAAGCATGTGTACACAGATTGTGCACAGATTTAAGAATGTACCCCAGAAAAAGGCAGACTCCTCAGAAGCATTGCTGCTATAAAGGGGAGCACTCCAAAAACATATGGAAGGAATAATCATCAATAGTTGGTCACAGGAAAAGCTGCTAATTGGGGAAACCATGAATTATATAAGTCTGCATCTTACACCATAAACAAAAATAGTTTTCAGATGGCTGAAATATAGAAATGAAGTCAGACAATCCTATAAAAATTAATGGTGAATATATAACTTAATCTGTGAAGAGAATGAACTTCTAAGCATAAAGGCAGCAAAAACAATTGCATAATTTTGATGCATAAGATTTAAAATGTAGATTTGTTTGAAACGTATTAAGCAATATTAAGAAGCAAATAACTTGCAGCACATGGGTGGCCCAATGGGTTAGGTATCTGACTCGTGGTTTCTGCTTAGGTTGTGATCTCATGGATCACGCAGTGAGCCCCACTTCCTGTTCCACGTTCCGTGGGGAGTCTGCTGGAAATTCTGTCTCCCCCTCTGCTCCCCCTGCTTGCATACTCTCATTTGCTCTCTTACTCTCTCTCTCTTAAATAATTTTTAAAAAGCAAATAACTTAAAATACATTATTTGCAACCTATATGAGTTATTTTTATACTATATCAAATCCTCGTAAAATCCAATCCAAGTGAATTCTTTAAAATCAAAGTGCTTTAAAATTAAAAGGCAAAATTTAATGTAGTCTAACAGGGAAATGGACCAATGACTGGTTTAGATGGTTCTTAAAAGAAGCAATAAAAACAATTTAGAAAGATATGAAAAGATCAGTAATTGGTAATGAAAGAATACATTGAAATTGTGATTTTTATATCTTACTTGGTTATACCCTCAAAGAAAAATACAAAACAAAAAAACCCAGAACAACAGCTCAGTACCTCTTGGTAAGGGCTTAGTCTAGAGGTCTTTCTCCCAAATTGCTAATGGGTAGCACAGTCCTGAATGTTTTCAACTTTTGGTTCAGTAATCCCACTTTTAGGATTATAAGAATATTAAAAGCTATAAGGATATTTAGTGTAACAATGCTTTGGATAGGGAAATGTGTAATAGTGAATGTTAGAATAAATAATGTTGGGAAATCAGAACTTTGTTAATTTATGATGACCCACAGATTATTAAGTTACTATTAAAATAATGTGTACTGGGCTGGGTTAAACAGGTGATGGGGTTAAGGATTGCACTTGTGATAAACACTGGGTAGGAATGTCACATCACAATATCGTACACCTGAAACTAATAAAACACTGTATGTTAATTAACTGGAATTGAAATGAAAACTGAAAAGAAGTTTAAAAAAAGTACAAAATTTATCTAAAGAAATATTTAAAATATTTGAAATCTATTTAATGTTAATGATAAAATATTAAGTAAAAGTGCATGCTTCAGACTACATGTAATTTTCTATGTGTGAACATATCAATTTATACAGGTATATGTTCATGTATAAATAGGATGGGTGATTTCATGTGCCTATAAATCAAGAATATATGTCTTAGTGCTTCAAGAGTATTTAGACAGATAATAATATAAACTATTTTAAACTATCTATAAACTGAACTATTAAACTATAAACTAACATTTTACTATGTTGCTAAAAGCAGCAGTCATAGAGACCACATTCTTGCCACAACTCAGAGAGTTAGGAAGTAACTCAAAAGTTTTATCCACAATTCAATGTTAAGTAACTTAAGTTGAGGAAATCAAAACTACATTTAGACACTATGTAGAAATTAGTAATTTAGTACATTATATGCTGAAAGTCATGAGATACATGCAGAACTATGCTGAGAAAAAGCAATTGCTTTAAAAGCTTTTGTGTTAAACAGGAAAAGAGAAAATTAAATAAAATGAGCCTCTAACCAAGAAGTTAGGAAAATGTAATTTAAGGACAGGAGGAAAAAGGACTAGAAAGAATAAAAGTGAACAAGGAGCAAGTCAATAACATGATACAATAAAATGATGCCTTAAAGTAAGGCTTAGCTTTTCTTAGAGTTTATAAGTTCTCTCTACACCCAACACGGAATTCAGACTGACTCTTTGCAGATAAAAAGTTGCACACACGCTCTTCCAACTGAGCCAGCCAGGGGCCCTCCAGGGTTAGTAGTTTTTTGAAAAAAACTGGTAACATAAATGTAACTCTGCGGTGACCAACCAAGCACAAAGGCTGGAATAAGGAAATAAGGAGAAAGGAAAATAGGAGAAAGAAGATGGAACCTACATCCTACATCAGGTGTAGGACTGATAAAAATGTAAAACACTCAAGCTAAGTTGGAAAATTTTAGTAAAAGGAAGTAGATCTTATCAGATATTAAAACATCGCTAACACAAATAATGACTTAAATGCTGGCAAATTTTTAGTGAAAGGAAGTGAACTTTATCAGACATTAAAATATTACAAACATAAATAGACAAATCAGTGGAAGATGATAGGAAATTGAAGATATAAACCCAAAGATATGTAAGGATCATTCGACAAGTCAGTTTGGGTCAATGAGTCATCATTTTAGGGAAAAAAATGCCATTATATTTATTCTATTCACTGTATCTAGAAATAAGCTCATAGCTCACATGAGGTTTAATGTGTAAAGGATAGGTGTTCTAAGAGCCCGAGAATACATCTGGAGGGAAGTGTCCCTGAGCCAGTACCAAGGCAGACACTGCACCACAGAAGACTGACAGATTTCACTCTTAAAAACAAAACAAGTAAATTTACCATAAATAAGATTAAGATACAGATAAAAATATTTTCACATTATGAGGTCACTCATGGTGTGTGGTAGCATTATGTTCAAATGAATTTTGGTGGTTAGGTGTTACAAAGACTAGTTTGGTTAGTCTTAATAGAAAGGCTTCATGTTGCCTTCTGGGCATACTCTCAGTGTTCGGTAGGAGTGGTTTCTGCCTCTGCTTGTGAGAGATTACAAAAATCTGTTTTAATTGTGGAAAGAAATTTTAAAAGATAATTCACCTCAACACAGAAAATATATGTTTAATTTTGTTTAAGAAATCCCAGAATAGACACATGAAAAAATGCTTCACATCACTAGCCATCATCATCACCACAATGAGATACCACCTTATACCAGTCAGAATGGCTAAAATTAACAAGACATGGAACAACAAATGTTGGAGAGGTTGTGGAGAACGGGGAACCCTCTTACACTGTTGGTGGGAATGCAAGCTGGTACAGCCACTTTGGAAAATGATACAGAGTTTCCTTAAGACATTAAAAATAGAGCTACCATAAGACCCAGCAATTGCACTACTAGGTATTTACCCCAAAGATATAGATGTATTGAAAGGAAGGGGCATTTGTACCCCATTGTTCATAGCAGCAATGTCCACAATAGCCAAACTCTGGAAGGAGATGAGATGTCCTTCAACAGATAGAGAATATGTGGCTCATACGTACAATGGAATATTACTCAACCATCACAAAGGACTAATACCCATCATTTGCATCGACATGAATGGAACTGGAGGGTATTATGGCAAGTGAAATAAGTCAGTCACAGAAAGACAATTATCCTATGGTTTCACTCATATGTAGAACACAAGGAGTAGTGTGGAGGACCATAGGGGAGGGGAGGGAAAACCGAATGGGAAGAAATCAGAGAGGGGGATAAACACCAGAGACTCTGGATTCTGGGAAACAGACTGAGGGCTACAGAGGCGAGGGGATGATCAGGTGATGGGAACTGAGGAGAGCACATGATGTGATGAGCACTGGGTGTTGTGTGTAACCGATTAATCACTGAACACATAATATACTGTATGTTAGCTAATTCAACATTAAAAAAAAAAAAAAAGAAATCCCAGGCAGTATATTACTTCAAAGCATAGTTCCTGAATTAAAATATTCACAATTGACTGTATTAAAAAAGTACTTTTTTTTTTTTTTTTTAACCTCAAACACCTATTTACAGAGCTGATTCAAACCCATGTAGGTCAAGTGCGGGATCTGCTAAACTTAGTGAATCATCAGAGCTCTTCTTCTGTTACTCTCATGTGGCAAATATTCAGTACAGAGCAGTAATTTGACATCATATGACTTCCATGATGAAGTCTTATTAAAAGGAAGTAAAATAACACACATAAATATGCATGAATTCCTGTGACTGTGTATGCCATGCAGCTTCACAGATGACAGTTTCAAGAGGGAGGACTATGAATCCGGAGCTTTTATTTAAGTTTATTTATTGTATCAGAACCATAGGAGGAAATGGATGTTGTTTTTTTGGTTTTTTAGTTTACCATACTGACAAAGAACTATGTATGCAAATGTAGAAATGATCCGAAATAGATTTTTCATTTATTCAGTGACGGTTGTGTTCTTGCTGTGGGCCGTGCAGCATTGGACTTTATCCTAAAGTCAGTGGGAAGCTGTTAAAGGTAGAGTGGGATGTGAGTGGAGTTGAGTGTTGAAGGGCCATGTGCACTGTGGTCTGGAGTTGAGTGTTGAAGGGCCATGTGCACTGCGGTCTGGAGGACGGATCAGGGTGATAAGTTGGACAGGAAGCAGGGGGATGAGTGTTTTGGTGAAGGGACAGGTGGCAGATGCCATCTGCAAGGAGGAATGGCAGTGGACTGGAGAGGGGTGGACAGGACCGAGGGGGCTCTGGGAGGTACAATTGACAGAATTTGGTATGCAGGAGTGGACAAGAGGGATGGTCAGGACAATCTGAGACTTTCAATTTGAGAAAGTAAGTGTGGAAGGCGAGGATTGGACTCCTCTCCTCTCTCATCCCATTGTCCCCATCGGCAATCCCCGTGTCATTTGATCATGCTCCTGGGCTATGGAAAATTCTACAGCCATGACACGAAAGCACCCTCCTGAGCTTGTTTATACAGTAGTGTCCCACTTTAAGATTTGGGTGGAGATAATGCACTCTTTCCATCTTGTATTTCTCCCATCTCTCGGGAGTGTCTCACCAAATACTACTCTCACTTCCTGCTGCCACGCTTCTTGTCTGGGACCTTTTTCTCTGCTGGGTCTGAGAGCTCACTGGGCTTTTTCCTTTGGGCTTCTTTTCAAAGGGCTAGTTCTGCATGTTCCCACCTGGAGCTGGGACTGAGAGGGGAGGGTGAAGACCCCCTACTTCTCCTAGAAGGCAGTGGCTTGTGCACAAAATAGTAGACTCCTCTCTTCCCTCCCCCATGCAAGCATTCCTACCTCCTTCCTGGGGTCCTCAAACACTGTACCCCAGTAGCTCCTTGTACCCCAGTAGCTCCTTTCCTGCACTTATTCATGTCCAAGTTCAAGTTAGGCTTTCCTGGACAACCCGATTGAGGTCTGCCCTAAATTCCTTTTGGAGGATTCTTGCTCTTCTCTCTGGCCTCTGCTCTGTATTTGGGCTTACTCATCACTGCCTGCTGTGGAGGAGAGAGCTGGAGGAGGGAAAGGAGACACAGAGGCACGGAGCCAGGGTAGCAAGCAGCTTTCATCAGAGGGGATCAGAGTTCATATATTGAAGGTGTAATTGGAGGGCTGTTACCCTCTGTCCCTGCCCCAGGTCTTGGCAGATTTCTGTCCTGGAGGGAAAGGCATTTGAACTCTTTCTCTTGTACACTTGGGTTTAATACATATCATGACAATGGCCCAGAAGCCACTTTTCAAATTGTGACTCTTGTTGGGACTCCTCTCATCCCTGCCTTCTGTTTCTGGGAAGGGTTTCTTAGATTCTTTGATTATTGCTGCATCGTGGAGGATAATCATTTGAAAAAATTAGTCCTAATTTAAAAAATCTAGAAATAATTTAGAAGTTGCATTGACATCCCCATCTCACTAGGCTGGACCACCCTTAGGTGAAATTTGGCACACAGGTGTGTTTGTTTAGCACACTTCATGTGAGTTTTTTTCAAAACTGTGCATTTAAATATCAGGAGATTTCACAATCATCTGTAGTTTTCGGATTTCTCTAGAGGAATATGAAGATGTGGCTTTACTGATGGCTTTCTCTCCTGGCAGCAAACTGCTGGAGTGCAATAGATACTTTATTTTTATTTTTTAAAGAGTTTATTTGTCATAGAGAGGGGGAGAAAGAAAGAGCACAAGCAGGGGGAGTGGCAGACAGAGTGAGAAGCAAACTCCCTGACGAACAGGGAGCCTGCCCTCGGACTCTATCCCAGAACACTGATCAGATGCAATCATGACCTGATTCGAAGGCAGATGCTTAACTGATTGAGCCACCCAGGCGTCCCCAGAATAGACCCTTTAGATGAACCCTATCCTCCCTCTGTACAGCTTTGGGCAGACCAGGGTTCTTTGCTGAACTGACCCACTGGTCTGAACCATAGAATGTGCTCATAATCCCTCCCTCACAGGTTTTTAGTGTGGATTATGTATGCAATGTCTGCTATGAAGTAGACAAATGGGAAATGTGGGTTCCTTTCTCCCAGAGAGTGAGTTTATGGGCTTCAGAAGAGATGGTGTGTTTTGGGAATGTGTTTTGGGATATTGGAGGAGGTATATGGAATTTATTGGGATCATACATGTATCTTGTGTGCACACCAGGCAGAAACCTGGCAGAGAGGAGTCATTCTAGACTCTTCTCTCTCTCACCCCACATCCAGTCCATCAATAAATCATGTCAGCTCTACTTTCAGAACGTACCTGGAATTCAACCTCCCCCATCACCCTCCTTGACCAAGGCTGCTGCTGTCATATCTCCCTGAGTTACAGCAGTTGTCTCCCAACTTGGTTTCCTGCTCCTGCCCTTGAGCCCTGCAACCTGTGTTCCGCACGACCACCAGCTTGCCACGGGCAGAGCCTCTTCTAGAACCTTCCAGTGGGTCCCCATGTCATTGGGGGAAAAGCTACCACTTTCGCCAAGTCCCCCAGCTGTCCTCGTGGTTTGGGTTCCCTTGACCTTTTGGGCCTCATTTCCTGCCACCTTCCCCGGAGCTGTCCTCTCTGTCTCTTCTCTCTGGGTTCCTTATCACATCTGAGCATTTCTACTAATACACTGTATGTTTTACCTATTTTTCTTAGGATTATCACTGCCCCCATTTGCATGGAAGCTTTGGACAGGCGTTCTGACGGTGTGATCACTGCCCCCCATGTCACCAACAGCACCTGGCACATATGGGGTGCCCCATACGTTTGTTGATGACAGAATCAAAGTTAATGAAAGCCTATCACCAAGTTGGACCTAATGTGGCATTCTCTTTTCCAAAGTGAAGCTATGAGGTCATGTAGCAAATGAACGTTTGCTATTTTTAGAGGGGCATTTAACTCCTGGGATAGAACTAAAAGCAATAAAGGGAAAATTGCAGGTCCTTTCATATTTTTATTTGATTAAGTATAAGAGCCACGTAGGAGCACTGCTAGTTATCCCCTGGTGCTGTGGAGGGGATAATTTGGCAGTGTTTGCTCACTTAGAACACGCATTCATTAGAGTGCCCTGGGAGCTCCTGCAACTTTTTTTTTTTTTTTTTAAAGTACGTCAAAGCAAATTAGTGGATACATTTCAACATTGGAAGTACAGGTTGGATTTCAGGAGAGTGAAATAGATCCTTTTAGAAATGCTAAAATAATTAAATGTTTCACCCATTATTAAGATGCTTTATGATTTTTTTTCCCTCTAGAGAACCTTTTCTTTATATATCTAGTGAATGTATTTATTATATCCGTACTGTGTGCCAGGTGTTTTCCAAGCTATAAAGTGAAGTATTAAGACACAGTTTGCACTTGAATGAGTTGCATTTTAGTGAGATACTGTAGGTTCGTAAGCAGGTGCAAGGGAACAGTGAAAGAGATCCAGCTTTAAGTCATCGGGGTCTTAGAAGATGCCAGATGCTGTTCTCAGAGTAGGGTCAGAGCACCTGCCTTTAGTTAATCAGCTGGGAGGTAGGGTCTGCGTTCCTGCTTAGTGAGTAAGGTGAGATGCAGAGAGCTTCAGTAAGCAGGGGGCGAAACCAAATATGAACAAGGTCCTTTGACTGGAAGGTCATTTCTCTTTCCACTCAAACATGGCTGAGGCGGCAGCATGGTTCATGAGGAGGGAAGGGTCGTATCTGTGTGAGAGACCTCAGAGAAAGCTGAATGGAGGGAAGGGCTTTCGAAGGAGCTCCACGGTCAGGCAATGAACAGAACAGAGGTGGTGAGGGACTGAGGGAGGCTGTGGAGTTGCCAGCATATTCTGCAGGATAGGGGAAAGACCTGAGAACTTGGGGAACTGTACAGTATTTCCCCATTTTGGAGACCCTTTCAAACTTATGAGAGCAGAATTTACAGAGAATGTAGGCATCGTGTGTCCGAGATGTATATATTACTCTGTCCCTTGTTTAGGATACTTTTTACTTGGAAATTGCTTTAGCTTTAGAAATGAGTGAGCTTGGGTTGGGAGTCATCTGATAGCTTAGCTGTGGGCAGAGGAAAGAAAAAACAATGGGTCTTCACTTTAGAAGAGCTCCTATGGTATAGTGGAAAGACCACTCTGGGCTTTGGACACAGCTCAGCCTGAGCACTGATTCCCTCTCTCAGTCAGTCTCTGTGGTATGTTTCATCCTCCCTAGAGTGACAGTGATGATACTATGTTCTCCAGAATATAAGGCAGCCAACGAGAAGATTCATTCTCAATTTTTTTCCCTATATATATATTTTTTATTTTTGAGAGAGAGAGAGAGAGAAAGCACATGAGTGGGGGAGGGAGGTGGTAGAGAGAGAGGGAGAGAGAGAATTTTAAGTCCATGAGAATGATGACACTGAGATTACCACCTGAGTCGAAATCAAGAGTCAGACACTTAACTGACTGAGCCACGCAGGCACTCCTCCCTATATATTTATGAACTTAAAAGGTTGTAGTTAAATGAGTTGAATATCAACTTATGATATTAATGTACTAATTTAGTAACCAATTATAAGTCTTCTTTAAATATTTATTTGAGAGAGAGGGAGAGCATGAGAAGGGGGAGGGTCAGAGCGAGAAGCAGACTCTCCCTGCTGAGCAGGGAGTCTGATGCAAGACTCCATCCTGGGACTCCAGGATCATGACATGAGCTGGAGGCAGTTGCTTAACCAACTGAGCCACCCAGGCACCGTAAAAGTCTTTTATGTAAAAACCTATCTTACCTTGGAGAACCAGCTTTTTTTATTCTTACATTCACTGGAATAATTTTTTAGCCTATCATGTGCATGTTTGACCTCAGTGTGTGTGTTCCTAGTGGAGCCACTTTTTGACTGACTTGGTTTCCTAGAGCATTTCAACATTCTGTTAAGGTTGTTTGAGATAAAGCACCCTGAAAATTTTATTCCAAGCAGCAAGAATCCATTAGGATAGTTTTTTTTTTTTTCATTCATCCTGTTTGAGATGGTTTGTAATTTCCACCCACAGAATTATTTTTCTTAAAGATTTTCTTTATTTATTTGAGAGAGAGAGAGAGAACATGAGTGGTATGGGAGGGGCAGAGGCAGAGGGAGAGGGAGAGGGAGAAGCAGACTCCCTACCAAGCAGGGAGCCCAGCTTGGAGCTCCTGGGATCGTGGGTCCTGGGATCGTGACTGAGCCAGAGGCAGATGCTCAACTGTCTGAGCCACCCAGTTGCTCCCACCCACAGAATTATTTTAAGTGAACATTATCCCAGGGTCCAACATTTGCAACCATGTGTTCACAGGTGCTCTCTCTGGCCTACAAAACTTATATTGGTTGGTATTGGGTAGGGTTGGGATATTTACCCCAAATTGTACTCTTTTGTCTTCATTTAATAACTGAGAGCTCTGTAATATGAAATCCTGTGTAAGCAACCAATTACAAGGCCTTTATTCTTGGAAGAATAATTTTGTTGAACAAAATCTCCTTTTCAGGTCAGGCAGAAAGAGCATTCTATAAGAACTCAGATGCTGGTGAGAATACATGGTGTTTGACAGGACCGTGACAACAAAGTGTCCCCGGAGGGCACATGGATTGTTCTCCGTGAAGCGTTTGCTCACTTACAGTCTGGATTTCAGATTTCAGATTATGTGATTTCTATCTTCACGTTTAATAGTAATACTTTGGTATCAGTTAAAAGTCATTGAATTTGGAATTTGATTAGCAACCGAGATGATACTGCTTTCCACTGTAAAATGTAGAGAATGGGCACACCTAGTTTTCATGGGCTTATTATGCTAATTTCATTTGATTAAATATGTTAGGTATAACATATTTATGTTATGCATAGAAAGGTGGTGGAGGAGGGTATTGAACTCCAGGAGCCCACAGAATCCTCAGTGAAATCGGAACAGTTATGGTCACAATCTCAGTAAAGTATGTACTAGATTTAGTATCATGAGCATTCTTCATGCTGATGGTTTGGTGTTGAAGAATTTGTAGTCTTTAGGGTCAGAGTCAGTTTTAAGAGTCTTTCTGAAAATACATTTTTTTCCTGATAATAAAAGTGATAAATACCCATAACAATTAGTCCAGTATAGCTTCCAATTATAATTGGAGAGTCAGTTTGGCATAGAATAAGATCAAATATGCCAGTAAGAGATATTAACAGGCAAAAAAGCCCGAGAGTTTTACATTTTGAAGGTCCATTTTGATGTGGTTGCAGTAATGGATCTGGCACATATGGTAGACATTGAAAAAATCATAAATCATGGTGCCCTTTGCTTATGTAGATCAATTCACCAAGGGATGGGAAGAAGGATAATGATTATACATATACCTGGAGTTCCTTTGTTTGTTTGTTTGTTTTTACTATCTAGGAAACCCTAATCCAGTGGAAAAGCTTGAAGATAGTAAGAAGTCCATTATGTGTTGGTGTTGAGAGAATGGTGCTGAAATAAAGTTGGGGAAAAAGACTGAGATATGATTAAAATGCTAATCATGATTAATAAAGGAAATGCTAATCATGATTAATAAGCTGTTCTGAAGTTGAGAATTTTGAAATTGAGAAGCCCAGTTGATTGCTTGGGACTGTGTGGGGGCTCAGTATTAGATGGAAGATGATAACGTAGGGCCTGTCGGCAGTCCCCATAATTGCAAGGGACCCAAGGTATTGGCATCTGAGACCTGATGTTTTAGTGTGTCATAGCAGGGTCACCTCTTTGTTGTGCCCCTGGAAGGTTATTGTCATTGCTTGAGAATATTGTTAATTATTTTATGCAGAGAAGAAGCTGGCTTTGCATTTCCCAGTCCCAGGTAAGTATCTTGAGTTAGATCTAGCAGAGTGCTTTATCTTTGGTGGACCTTCATTCATTAATGGAAATCCCTTTTTGGTACAAAATGTTACTTAAGTGTCTGAGGGTTTTTATTACCTGGACTTAACACTGCTGAAAACTCATGACGTTTAAGCTGTTCATTTCCCTAGGAAGCACCTCCTCCAGAGTACTTCCTGGATGATGTCAAGATGCTTCTTTGATGGCAGTAAGCAGTCACAACAGGTCATGCTTGTGTCCCACCTGCTGTAGGAAGCACAGGCACCCAGAGCTGTTTCCTAGTATACGCAGTGGTCCGAAGCTCAGGGAGGGGTGTGGAGCCCAGCAGAGAGGCTGGTGTGCCTTCAGCTCCTTGATTTATTTACTCTCTCTTAAGGGAGCCATCAACTGTACAGTTGGTAGAGGATCCCAGATTTTAACCAGTTACTATGTCGATTATGCCCTTCATTCACACCCTGCAGATTCGGAATAGTTGCGGATTATGTGTGTGGTACACAGTGGCATTTATGTGTGTTTATGTAACTAATGGTATTTGGGTCACTATTACTTGGGCCCAGAGTGCATTGTTATAGGGAAAAGAATGCAGACTTTGATGTCAGGAGGACCCGGTTTATCGTCTAGATTCTGCTGAATAAGTCATCTAATTTTGCTAAGCGTCCATTTCCCCATCTGCAAATTGATGACAAAGGCACATATTTTGGCCGAGATTAAAGAGCTATGGTAGAGAGGTTAGCACAGGAGTAGGAGAGGGTAAGTGGGAAGTACATAATAACTGAGGGTTGTGATCATAAGAAGCAAAGTCGTGGTCTCGACTCTGACGCATTAGCAGGTAGACTGTGTACAGATTGATCTTCCTGGTTGGGGTCACGTGCTTTCATCTTATATGCTGCTTTGGTTTTAGTTCACCCCTGTCAGCGTGGACCTTGCCTTTACACAAATGCCATAAATGTAAGAGAAAGATCAGTCTATGTTGCTTAGAGCTGACTCACAAGCAATTAGCACCTTCATATCTTGATTTGATGTGAGTTACTATCTAGAGTGGTTTCAAAATTCAGCAGATGCTGTTGGTTTGAGATACTCCATGATTGGTACCTCAAGATAGAAGTCTGAAGGAATCAACTGTCACTTCACATTGTGCTGTTACAAGATGCCACATTTCAGATACCATGGGGTTTTATTGTAAAGTATGTTTTGCCCAGAGAACACCCTTTCAGAAACTTCTGGTGACTGGAGGGGTGGGCACATGACACAAGAACGCAGATGCTGGGTGATGGGTAGATGAAGATCGCTTACACAGCTATCTCTAATTCTATGTGTGCTGGAGAAAGTCCACAATAAGAGATTTCCACATTTATAACATTCTTGGATGTTTGCCTTCCTGTGGAAATATTCCAAAGTCATAGACCTGTTTTGGTGCCATGTCTGATTTCCTGGAGCCATCTTTGAGGTGTCATTTAATGTGTCACCTCATTATTTGTAGGAGGGGATATAAACTCATTTCCAGAGAAATGTGAGATGGTTGTCTAAGTGCAAAGAGCCTCAGAGAACAGTCTCTCAGGAGAGCTGCAGTGTCTCTGTCCTTTGCTTTAAGGATTATGTAAGCGAGTTCCTCGGTGTAGTCGGAGTCCATGGTTAGGCTTGCATTTATATTTCATTTTCCCATTAGAAGCAATCAGTGTTGAAGCCTTATTGAGATTTAAGCTTTGCGCAGTGGCAGTATCGTAGCCAATGAGGTTTATCCGAGGCGCGATTATTGCTAATTGAAGCCTTATTGAGATTTAGAAATTCTGCCATGTGTGGCACTCAAATGATGAAGGATGTTCAAAACTAGTCCCGGCTGCATTTAAACAGCCTGTGAGAGTAGACAGGAAAATTCCACCAGCGTAGCGGACTCCAGGGCTCTTTAGTAGATCCATGTATTAGAAGCTTACACTGAATTCGAGCCTGGGGTATGTCAAATAACAATGAATCTGGTATAAAGTGCTTTCGACTCATTTTCTTCAAGGATCCTAATGTGAAAAGAATGTTTTTTTTTCAGCCAGATGTGTGTCTGTAGGACCTGGTACTACAGATGACCTCAGGGCTTGCTGAAGTGTGTCTTCTTACTTTGTAGGAGCCCCATGAGTGCCCTGCCATAGTTAACAGGGTTTATGCTTCTCTCCTCCCTTCCAGCTGAAAGCTCATTACCTCCTTACAGAGCCTATCCGTTGTCTTGCTTGCTGGAAAATGGTTAGTTTACTCTTTCCCAAAGAGTCGTGGAGTAGAGCCTGGAACTTGGCATCAGACAGACTTGAGTTTAAGTGTCTGGTGCTGCCTCCGGATGTGACACACGACCTCACAAATTCTCAGAGTCCCCATCATCAAATGGGAATAATAGCAGCATCTACCCAGAGCACTGAGGTAGCTCCTCATTTAAATGACACCCAATAAATAATTGTGTGAATTATCGTTACTAATATAATTTTGAATCATTGACTCAGTCCAGGTGTTTGAACATGCAGCTTGCTGCTTCCCAAAGTCAGAAACTACCATCCCTTTTGGTTGTCATGGAGAATTCAAAGGTAAGTATTTTGTAATTCTTACCTAGAAGGGAGAGGAAATTTCAGTTTGAAACCTGAAACACGTGGGGGAAATGTGGACCCCGAGGCTATTTAGCCAGAATACACACATGCCCTTGCATGCTGGATTCAAGCCCAGATCTTACATAACATCCGTTTTATTTAGGTAGAAGACATGAGGACATGGCTCCATCTGCTCATGTCTCTGCTGAGACAGCAAGGGGATCAGGCCATGTGCCCAAGAGAGGACAGAGGGAAAATTTCCAGGAAGCCTACTCCCTGTGAGCACCGATCTCTCCGGTCTCTCATCATAAACCCGGCTTTTCAAATTCCTAGGAGGTCCTTTCTCTTTTTCACCACTTGGCGTGATTCCTGGTTAAATGCCAAGAATTACGCACCAGAGAAGGAATAGCATCTTCCTAGGGGGTGCTCTAAATTTTGGCAGAATAACGGCCTCGGGAGGAGGGTCTTTCATGGAAGGCAGTGTCTGAAAGGAAGGTGCTAGGCATTAGTAAATGACTCATTTGGCTGCATCAACACTTCATGAGGATAGCTCTGTCTAATGAGGAGGTGTAGAAGCAATGACATTCATGGAAGAGTGGCCCAATTTCTACTATAGTATTTTACTGCGAGAGCTCCTTGGAGATACAGCTGTTCTTTTGTAGGCAGGAAATGTAAAAGATGAGTCTGGAATATCTTATTATCCCTTAAACAAGGAAACTATCAAAGACCAACTGGGGTCACTTAAAAAGGATAGAGATGCCAACTGGAAAGTGTTCCCAGTGGCCTAAGACATCACAATAAGAGCATTGAAAGGATAAGGACTACAGTGGGTTGAAACCCATCAAATACATAAAAATGAATGGGTTCTTAATGATGCTAAAAGTGTTGAAAAAGATGTGCACATATGTAGATAAACTGTTTGTAACCAAGTCATTTTTCATGGATCCAGGCAGATGAAGATCAAATCCTAAACTCAAAACAGTGGCTGTTCCATTCATTGCTCTCTGTGTCATTACAGAGCAGGATTCAGTGAGCTAAGGGTGTTACTATGGTGATGGTGGAGGGCAAGTTCTTTGGGGACAACGTTCAAGGGTCTTGAACTCAAAGAAGACCTCATAACTTAGTGGCTCCTGGGCTCTCCTTACTGGGGTTTCCATGATCCTGGAACATGGCCTTCAAAGCATTGTCCCTTTGTATTGAGGTTTTGTTCAGTGTTGTTTCTCTGAGACTGCAATCTTCCCAGAAATCAGGGTCTTTGGTTTATTCTCTTTATTCTCTTTATTTCTATTGTCTACCACAGTGGTTGGCACACCACAACACTTAAATGTGAGTTGAATGAGTAAGTACTTCTTAGAATATGTCTATCCTATTCATCCTCAAACTGAATGCAAGAAGCTTCATATGACTATCTATGTATGTATTTTCCCTGAAAGTTCTTTACTGATTTTTTTTTTTTCTTATTAGGAGTATGTCCTGATATTATTTTACTATTTAAAGGTGTATAACTTGTGCTCAATTACTGAGCATAAAAAAAGATTTACTTGTTTATTTGAGAAAGAGAGAGAGAGCAAGAGGGAGCAAGAGGGAGCATGTGCATAAGCAGGAAGGGCAGAGGAAGAGGGAGAGAAAAATCTCAAGCAGACTCCACACTGATTGTGGAATCTGAAGTGGGACTCCGTCTCATGACCCTGAGATCATGACCTGAGCTGAAACCAAGGATTGGATGCTTCACTGACTATATCACTCAGGCCACCCCTGTTACTGAAACTTTTTAAGAAATCCACCATTTATTTAATACCTACCTTTGCTAGGCTCTTCACTGGGTACTTTGTAAAGCTCATTTTATTTGACCCTCACAAGATTCTTGAAATCTAGATTTCATAGATGGGAAATTAAATCTCAAGCAAGCTAAGTAAATTGTAAAAGACATTCAGCTGGGAGGTGGTGGAGCTCCAGTCTGTGGCACTCCAAAGTCTATATTCCTTTTTTACTACAAGAGATACAGAAATGTAATCTTGCGCTGATGGATGTTTTGAGTGAGGGGAACTCTGAGGAATGTAATCCTGGAGAATAAATAAAGAGGACAGCAGTGAGACTTTAGACTTGACATTTTATTAGAAGAATTCTCTATTCCCTTTAGTAATAAACTAGGAGATTGCCCGTGCATTGTCTACTATTATGTATGAAGAACCATTCGAAGCTAGATTTCCCCTTAGAGTTCTAATGAAGATAAAGAGAATTTGAATCTGTGGCCCAAACTGCGCTTGCATGTGCGATGGTCCTATGCATTTTAAAATCAGACTGTGAATAGAGCCTTTCAGACTGACTGCGTTAAATCTTTACTTGACTCTGGCCCTGTGTGTCTTTCACCATGCCCCTTTCAGCTAAAGCTTTGCCATATGTCAATTCCTGGGGTCACTCTCAAACTGATGCCTGATTAACAGTTTAAGAAATACATGTGAGTGTGAGTGACTTAGAGCCTGAAGCAGTGGAACTAGAAGGAGATGCAGCATAGGAAACTGTATGGAGGAGCAAGGCACTCATTCACACGGTCTGTGCCTGTCTCTGTATCATCAGCTCTCTAGCTCTCTATGTATCTATCTGATCATCTGTCTCTAGCTATCATTTTTCTGTGTCATTGGTTCTCAAACTTTTTGATCTCAGGTCCATTTTAAACTCTTTTTTTTTATGTGTTACTTTTTAAATTTAAATATAATTTTTATGTGAGTGTAGTTGACACCCAAAATTACATTAAAGTATACAACATAGTAATCCGCGTCTCTCTACACTGTGCTATGCTCAACACAAGTGCAGCTACCAATTGTCACCCTACAACACTGTTACGATACTGTTGACTATATTCTCCATGCTGCACCTTTTATTATGATTTATTCATTTCAAAACCAGAAGCCTATCTCCCACTATGCTTCACGCATTTGGCTCATCTCCTCATCTCCCTTCCCTCTGGAAGTTTGTTCTTTGTATTTATAAGTCTGATTCTGCTTTGTATATACATATGTACATATGTATATATGTATATACATATGTATATGTATGCTTTGTATGTATGTATGTGTATATGTGTATATGTATATGTATATACAAAGCAGAATCAGACTTGATTCTTTTTATATACAGACTTGTATAGATATATATACATCATATTTTTCTTATCCATTGTCTTATCTGTGGACATTTATGTCACTTATCTATCTTGGCTATTGTAAATAATGCTGCAATAAATACAGGGATACACATATCTTTTTGAATTATTGTTTTCATTTTCTTTGGATAAATATCCAGTAGTGGAATTTCTTGATCATATGGTAATTCTATTATTTTATTTTTTTTTTTTGAGGAACCTCCATATTATTTTCCACAGTGGCTGCACCAATTTATATTCCCACCAACAGTGCACAAGGGTTCTTTTTTTTCCATGTCCTTGCCAACCCTTGTCATTTCTTGTCTTTCTGATTTTAGCCATCCTAACAGGTATAATGTGATATCTCCTTGTGATTTTGATTTGCATTTCTCTGATGATTCGTGAGTTGAACATCTTTTCATGTGTCTGTTGGCCGTTTGTATGTCTTCTTTGGACATATGTCTATTCAGGTCCTCTGCCCATTTTTTCATCAGATTTTTTTTGGTGTTGAGTTGTATAAGTTCTTCATATATTTTGAATATGTATTTTGGATAACTCATTATTGGATATATCGTTTGAAAATATCTTCTTCCATTCAATAGGTTGTCTTTTTGTTTTGTTGATGGTTTCCTTCACTGTGTAGAAGCATTTTAATTTGATGTAGTCCCAGAAGTTTATTTTTGCTTTTGTTTCCCTTGCCTGAGGAGACATATTGAGAAAAATGTTACTGCAGCTGATGTCAGAGAAATTACTGCTGTGCTTTTTTCCAGGATTTTTACGGTTTTGGGTCTCAAATTTAGGTCTTTAACCCATTTGGAGTTTATTTTTGTGTATGACATTTAAACTCTTAAAAAAACAATGGATAACCCCAAAGACTTATGGTTTACTTGGATTATATTCATTGATATTTCCCATGTTAGAAATTAAGACAGAAAAATTTAAAACATAAAAATATATAGGCACATGTTCCATTAGCTGTCAGAATAAAGGTGTCCTCATATCCTGGAGTTTCTGGAAAACTCCACTATACCCACATGAGAGAATAGGAGTGAAAATATTTTTGACACCATGGACCCATTGAAAGGTTTTGGTGATTCATTAGGGGGGCTGGGCCATATTTTGATATTGGCTTTTATTTCTCTCTTTCTCTCTTGAATCCATTCTAGTCAGGCTTTCTACCTGGTCATGCCATTTAAATTGCTTTTGTCAAGGCCATTATTTGGTTCAGTAGTCAGGTCTCAGCCATCACTTTACTTGACCTCTCAGAACCACTAACACTTGATTATTTACTTATCCTTGAAATATTTTCCTCATCTGGCTATCAGACTCACTTTCTCTTTTCTTGATTCCCCCTTACCTCCTTGGCCACTTAATGTTAGAGCTCCCCATAGGTCATTCTTTCAATTTCTTGGTCTTTTGTTTTGTTTTGTTTTTTTAACCTATGTTATTCACTTGGTGTGAACATCACGCAGTCTCCTGTTTTTAAATACCATTCTGTGCAGATACTCCCAACGCACCTTTCTAGGCTTGACTGCTCTCCTGAACTCCAGAGCTGTATTTCCAGCTGTTTGCATCTCTCCTGGGGTGTCTAATAGCATCTCATATTCAGTATGTGTGAAACTGAGCCTCCCGAGCTCTCTCTTCTGCAAAACTTCTTCTATAGTCTTCCTCTTCATAGCAAATACCCTTCTTTCAAGTTGCTCAGTCCAAAAACCTGTCGTCATTATGGACTAATTTTTCATACTTCTTATCCAGTCCAGTAAGTGGTCTAATGTGGCACAAATTTTAAAATAGATCCAGAATCCTACTGCTTTTCACCAGCTCATCTGCTACCATCACTGTAATATCTTGCCCGGGTTACTGTGAGCCTTCCTTCAGACTGTCCCTGGTCCCCCCACTTGCTCCACGATATTCTTCTCTTCACACGGTGAACTGGTTATTGTTGTTGTTAAAAGGTGAGTCAGATCATGATCCTCCTCTGTTCCAAGCATTCCGGTGACTTTTAATCTTTGAAGGAAAGACAGTCCTTTAAAAAGGCTCTCAAAGCCCCCATATGACTTGTTAGAAGACCCATTCTCTGACTCACTTTGATCTACCTGCACGTTCATCCTTGTGGTACCTCTGGGTTCTTACCCTTATGGCCTCCTCTTAGAGCGTCCCTCTCCCTTTATCTCCAGGATTCACTCTGTTATCCAAAAACAAAGACAAAAATAAAGGGACGCAAATGAAAACTTTGGGATGTGTTGAATATGTCTATTACCTTTGTTGTAGTGATGGTATTAAGGGTGACTACATATGTCCCAACTCATCAAATTGTACACATTAAATATATGCAATTGTTAGGATCAGTTATACCTCAAGAAAGCTTTTAGAATAACATCTGTAGACCATTATTCAGATACCACCTTCTCAAGTGAAGCCTTTCTTTATCACCCCTTCCTGCTTTATTTTCTCCCCCGTACTTTTCATTATTTGATATACTCTGTATTTCACTTATCATTTACAGAAGTGATCTCTCTTGACTTCTGGGGAAGATGGCAGAGTAGGAGGATCCTAAGCTCATCTTGTCTCATGGATATAACTAGACAATTCTCACAACATGGTAAAAAAAAAAAAAAACCAGAAAATGACAACGGGCAGAAATGACTCTCCACAACTAAAAGTGGAGAAGAGGCCATGTTGAAGAAGGTAGGAAGGGCAGAGACAGGAGTGGGAGCTAAATAGACCTGTGATTCTGTGCACAAGAGGCAAGAACACAGTGGGCATGGAGAAGGGAGAGCAGCTGGTCCCCAGGGCAGGCACCCCAGGCACAGGGGACCCACACTGGGGGGGATGAATCTCCATACATTTGACTTTGAAAACCTGAGGGGCATAATTTGTGAGTTCTTATAATCAGCAAGACTTAACACCTGAAATTTTAAAAATCAGTGGGCTTGGCTCTGGGGGAGCCCAAAAGGCAAGAGGAAGCTGAGTCCCCACCCTTAAAGAGAGAGCACAAAAAAGAGCCACTTGGAGGTACAGCATAGAAAAGGCATTTTGAGGGGCGCCTGGGTGGCTCAGTGGGTTAAGCCGCTGCCTTCGGCTCAGGTCAGGATCTCAGGGTCCTGGGATCGAGTCCCGCATCGGGCTCTCTGCTCGGCGGGGAGCCTGCTTCCCTCTCTCTCTCTGTCTGCCTCTCCGACTACTTGTGATTTCACTCTGTCAAATAAATAAAGAAAAATCTTAAAAAAAAAAAAAAGAAAAGAAAAGGCATTTTGAAAAATGCCTGGTGCATACTCTCAAATCGTGTGCTGCGGGGGGCGGGGATCCTTGGAAGAATTCTCCAAGAGCAAAAGAGCTGGTTGTGCCATTTCCATCCCCCACCACCCAGCCTAGATACTTAGACACCTGTGGGAACCAGAGCAGTGATAACACTTTCCATCTGACTTACTAGCAACATGCCCTGCAGACATGCCCCCGCCAGCCAGGCCTCAGATCCAGGTCTCCTCCCATAGCAGACCTGTCCAAACCTTGCTAACACTGCCACCCCATCCCCTTTCTCCTTTTGACCTCCCCCCTCCCATATACCTTTGGTTGGAGCCCATCCGAAATGGTGGCACAAGCAGCCCCACGAGGGGACACCAGCACTCTAAAGTGACTCCTGGCCCTGAAACAGGAAGATCATCACATACATCCATCTGACTGTGGCCCCAGAACTGGGGTGTGGGCAGACATTGGGTCTGACTGCAGGACTTGTCCACGAGTACAACATAGGGAAGGTGCCTGGCAGTTCAGTACTACTGTGTCTCTGACAAATGTCTAGTCTGATTTAACTCAAACCAAGATAGCCCTATACTGACCCACAAACAATGCAGGGGCCAAACTCTGCCCGCTACAGGCAAAGAAGGCTGTTGCAGATGATTGTACTGAAGGCAAAAGTGGCTCAGTCAAACAATAGGGTGCATACAACACACATAGAAGACAACCCTAAAGCACCAGATCCTGGGGAACAGGGGATATTTCACTGCCAGGCACTACAGGACCTCTTCTTCATAAGGCCACTACTTTTAAGAACAGGACATGTACAAACTTTGCACATCGACACAGACACACAAAATGAGACAAAATGAAGAGAGAAAGGAATATGTCCCACATGAAAGAATGGGACAGAATCCCAGCAAGAGAGCTAGATGGTACAGAGACAAGTAGTATGTCTCCTGATGGAAAATCTAAAGTTATGGTTATAAAGATACTCACTGGAAGAGAGTGGAGGACCTCAGTAAGTCCCTCAATAAAGAACTATAAAACAAAAGTACCAATCAAAGATGAAGAACTCAGTAACAGAAATTAAAAATACAGTAGGTGACATAAATAGTAGTTAGAGGAAGCAGAGGAATGGATCAGCAGCCTGGAGGACAGAGTAATAGAAAGCAATCAAGCTGAACAGGAGAGAGAAAAAACAATAATAAAAAAAGAAAATAGATTAAGGGAACTCAGTAACACTATTAAATAGGGGAAAAATGCATTCTGAAGGTTCCAAGAAGAAGAGAAAAGGGGGCCAATTATCTGAATTTATCTGAATAACTGAAAACTTTCCAAATCTGGGGAAAGATACAGAAATCCAGATCCAGGAGGCACAGAGAACACGGAATAAAATCAACCCAAGGAGGTTCACACCAAAGCACATGGTCATTTAAGTGACAAAAGGTAGTACCAGAGAATTTTAAGAGCGCAAGAGAAAAAGACTATTAAACGTATATTGGAAATCCTATAGGGCTGTCAGGTGGTTTTTCAGAAAATTTTGTAGGCCAGAAGGGAGTGGCATGATGTACTTGAAGTCCTGAAAGGTCAAAACAAAACCCCAAGCCCTGCAGCTAAGAATACTCTATCCAGCTGGGCTAGCATTCAGAATGGAAGGAGAGATAAAAAATTTCCCAGACAAACAAAAGTTAAAGGAATTCATGACTACTAAACCAACCCTACAAGAATATTAATGAGAACTCTTTGAATGGAAAGAAAAGACCATAGGTAGGATTAAGAAAAGTAGGAAACTCAAAAGCAGTAAAATTGCGTATACCTTTAAAAATCAGTCAGTGAATTCACAGAATGAAAGGATGTATGACACCATATATTTAAAATATGTGTCAAGAATCGGAGTAAGGAATAACCTATAAGACCTAAAGACACATGCAAATTGAAAGTGAAGACAGACATTTATTATGCAAATTGAAGTGAAAGTAAAGCTACAGTAGCAATACTAACATTGGATAAAATAGATTTTAAGGGGCGCCTGGGTGGCTTAGTGGGTTAAAACCTCTGCCTTCGGCTCGGGTCATGATCCCAGAGTCCTGGGACTGAGCCCCTCATCAGGCTCTCTGCTCGGCTTTCTCCTCCTCTCTGCCTACTTGTGATCTCTGTCAAATAACATCTTAAAAAAAATAGACTTTAAGATAGAAACTGTAAAAAACCCCCAAAACCCAGAGACTGTAACAAGAGACAAAGAAGGACACGATATAATCGTAAAGGGAACAATCCAACAAGAAGATACAACAATTGCAAATATTTATACACCCAACTTGTGAGCACTAAATATAAAGTAGCCAATAACAAACATAAAGGAAGTGACTGATGGTAATACAATAATAGTAGGGGACTTTAATACCCACTTAGATTAATGGATAAGTCATACAGCGGAAAATCACCAAGGAAACAGTGACTTTGAATAACACATTGGATCAGGTGGATCTAACAGTTGTATTCCGAACATTCCCTCTCCAAACAGAGGAATACCACACTCTTTGCAAGTGCACACAGAACATTCTTCAGAATAGATTACATACTAAACTATAAAACAAATCTCAAAAAATGAAAAAGATCAAAGTAAGACCATCTTTTTTTGACTAGAAAACTGTGAAACTAGTAATCAACCACAAGAACTAAATCTGGAAAGAGCACAAATACACAGAGGTTAAGTAAAATGTTACTAAACAATGAATGGGTCAACCAAGAAATCAAAGAGGAAAAAAAAATTTATGGGAAAAATGAAAATGGAAACACAAAGGTTCAAAATCTGTGGGATGTAGCAAAAGCTGTTCTAACAGGAAAGTTTATAGCAATACAAGCTTACCACAAGAAGATAGAAAATTTTCAAAGAAACAACCTAACCTTCCACCGAAAGGAGCTAGAAAAATAACAACAACACAAAAAATAACCCCTAAACCAGTAGGAGGAAGGAATAATAAAGAGGAGGGAGGGAAGAAATAAAACAGAAACTAAACAAACAAAAAAACAAACAAAAATCCCAGTAGAACAGATCAATGAAACTGAAGCTAGTTCTTTGAAAAGATCAACAAAATTGATAAACCTCTAACCAGATTCATCAAAAAGAGAAACAGAGAGAGAGACTGAGACAGAGATGGACAGAGAGAAAGGGAGGACTAAAATAAAATCAGAAATGAAAGAAGAAATCACAACACCACAGCAATACAAAGGATTATAAGAGAATTATGAAAAATTGTATGCCAACAAATTGGACAACTTAGAAGAAATGGCTAAATTCCTAGAAACATAGACCCTCCTACAACTGAATCAGAAATAAATAAATTTTAACAGACCAATTACCAGCAATAAAATTAAATTGGTAATCAAAAAACTCCCAAAGAACAAAAGTCTAGGACCAGATGGCTTCACAGGTGAATTCTACCAAATATTTAAAGAAGAGTTAATATCTATGCTTCTCAAAATATTCCAAAGAATAGACAAGGAAGGAAAACTCCCAAATTGATTCTTTGAGGCCAGCATTACCTTTAAACCAAACCAGATAAAAAGACTACAAAAAAAAAAAAAAAAAAAAAAAAAAAGAGAGAGAGAGAGAGAGAGAGAGAAAGAATGAGAACTATAGGCCAATATTTTTTTTAATTTTTATTTATTCTTTTATTTCTTTTCAGTGTTCCAGAATTCGTTGTTTATGCACCAAACCCAGTGCTCCATGCAGTACTAGAATTTCTTTTAGAATGGGATGTGACTTTGATTTTAGGAAGGCCCAAATTACACATTGGGGTTAAACTATAATCTCATAGGTACATGGTTAGATGCTTAGGTATAAATTGATTTTATAGTGAAGGAAATTCAGTGTTGGGACTCTGCTTTGAGACTGAGAATTATACCAGGATTGTCATCATCATCCCATTTATTTTAGACCTTCTCATATTCAGATGATAGCAGTGATAAGGAGGGTGACTATTCTAGGCTTCGTAGAGTAATAACCAAAGGAGGAAAAAAATACCTAGCCACAGGTCTAGTTCATCCATCTGGGGCGTAATGCCAACACTCCTGGGATTTTACACCCCAGGTTTGATATTTCAGAAGATACCGTCCAGACAGCTGTGAGGGTTTGGCAGTGTGGGTCGATATTATGCAAAAATGGGAGAGGGTTAAGATAATTTGGGAAGTAGCCAGTTCAAGTTTCTGATTTTCCTGGTGCCTTCATTTTGCTTTTGTGCCTTGTAAATCTCTAAGAAGGAGTTGTAGGTTGTTGTGTTTCCTCCTATAGTGTATACTTACTGGGACTCAGAGCCTTTTATGTTCTTTTGGAAGTTCATTGGGGGAATTCATGAGTATAGTAATGAGTCTTTACTGTTTATATACATTCCTCTTTTTTTTTTTTTTTTCATCTTTCTTCCAGCCTTCAACTAGGAAGAGAAAGACCTACAAGTTAAGTAGAGAGCTCTTATAATTAGTTTTTTTTTTTTTTTTTCCAAAATGGGAACAAAGTCTAGGAGGATATTTCACATACATAACTGAAGTGGTGCTTTCATGAGAATCTGTACATGTGTATCAGCATCAAGGGTTGACTGGTGTTTTGGGGATTCTCCATTACATAAATGTTTCCCTGCAATGTTAAGGGACTGCTCTTACATTGTGTGCATTTTCTTGGTCCCTTGAGCTTCTTTTTCCTTGTGCATAATTTATTTAAAAGGTTTGGTGAGAGACAAGCTCATTGTTAAATTTAGGTGTAGGGATGAAATCGTTACTTCAGATCTGTCTATAAATATTAAAAGTAGCTATTATCCTTTGATTTTGATTTATTGATAAATCAAAGATAAATCTTTTATCTTTCCAAGATTCAGTCCAGGAGAACAACCATTGACATCAGTGTTATTGCATTCACGGTTCAGTTATTGCTCTTTTTGCAGGTGATGAAGTTCTAGAACTTAGGTGAGGTTCGGTGGGCTGAGGTCCGGAGCCGATGACCAAGAAAGAATTCTTGAGACATCTTTGATGCAAAATGGTGGTTTATTAAAGCATGGGGACAGGACCCATGGGCAGGAAGAGCTGCTGTCCCGGGTTTTGAGGGATGGCAGGTTATATACCTTGCGGTTGGGGGTGTGGTGAAGGGATGGGAGGTTTCAACTGAGTTTTCATATGTTAAAGAGGGCCTACAAGGTGCCGGGAGGAGGCCTTGCCCTTGTGGCTTGATCAATGTAGTCTTTAGGTCATCCATTAACATCAAGATAGTTGGGAGATTGTTGGTGGGGTGTTATGATCCTGCTATCATTTACTTTCCCTTCTACCTCAGCCTCCTCCAGTTTGGTTTATGATGGGAAGGGAGACATTAGGGCTTGAGGAACTAAGAGTTATTTGCCTCTGGAAATTTGTGCTATTGTTAAGGTAACCTCCCTGTTTGTAGATCTCTAGGACATCTGTAGAGCAAGGGAGATTCCTGTCCTACAGGATTGTGATCTCTGCAAGTTAACTATTTATTGTTTTATGGCAGTAGGGGTGCCTGAGGAATGCTACACATATTACGGAGGGAAGCGTGTGGAGAGGGGGTGCAAGGCGCCAGCTTTTGCTCTGTCCTCAGCCAGCCTCCTGCTCCCTCATCACAAGGAGCGTTCTGGTATTTGGTAAATCTTAGGCTATCACATTATCTCTTAAGATCTCAGCACATAGTATCTGATCACTGAACATTAGTCAAGACAGTATGCCCCAACAACTGTAGCCACCACCCAGGAGAAGACAGCCTATGCTTGATGTCTGTTAGACTAAGAAACAACTAAGGAATTGCGGTTTTGGAAGTGCAGTTGTCACTATTCCTACTTTGAGGCTTGAGAGACTGTTTTCTGAAAAATGGTGCTGGGAGGGGCAAGCAGAGCCAACAGCTGGTGAAGATGGCGTGACCATGTTTCCGTTGGAACCAGTGTTTGGGGGAGAGAGCCCTGGAGACAGGACACAAATGGGAATTCTGTCTCTCCCACTGTCCTACACCGTGACACATGGGTCACTGCACACTGTACACCAGCTAGAAACCAGTAGTAGACACCAGCACGACCTCACAGTCTTTGCCTTTTTCTCTGGTTGTCGTGCAGTTGTGGTTTTCAGATTGTGGTCCAGGGACTCCAGCAGAGCCCAAGACGTTTTGGGGGGCTTTGTGAGGCCAAAATTATTTTCATAATTGCACCAAGATACGATTTGCTTTTATTACTCTCATTCTTTTACAAATGTGCTGTGGAGTTTTCCATCTAGTATCTCAATAGATTGAACGTGGAAGTAGATGTGAGAGTACAGCTGTCTTCTTTTAAGTCCGACAGTAAAGGAATTGGTAAAACTGTAAAAAAAAAAAAAAACCCAAAAGCCATAAAACATCATATTATGTTATTTATATTGATATGTGATGAGTTTATTGTTATTTAAGTGGCTTCATAAATATTTAAAATATTTAGCGGTTAAAATTCTAATATAAATATTGGTAGATGTAACTTCTATAAAGTAAGGATCTTTATAAATATTTTTATTGTAAATATATTCCAAATACTGCATGTAGTTTTGTTTGCTAAATCTGGCAATGCTACCTGCTCAGGGAGGGCTTTTATTTGCACCTATACTTTGTCTGGGGGGAGCGTAGAGAAGCCAAAGGCTCTTCTTGCTTACTTATTGACGGCCATCTCAGTGGGCAGTGGAACGAGCTTGAAGGAGTAAGGACACACCGGGTTATTCCTGATGTCTTTATGACTTGCAATAGTGGGTGTGATTTTCTTTTGGAAAGAATTAAAGGTTACTTTAAGGGCATCACCTATATGAAGATAGGGCCTCCCTGGTTGCATCACAGCCTCAGCAAGTGATCTCAGCCCAATCTCTGTCATCTATTACTAGACACAGAGTATTGTGTCTTTTGTCATTCCTAGCAGATCTGCATAGGGGGCTCAGTGATTGTGCCTCTTTCCAATGTTAAGCCCTTGGAATTTGCCAGGAGAGGGCTATAGGGCTAGGCCTCACTGGCATTGATTGACTGATTCATTCATTAACTTCATTAACTCGTACATTTTCTGATTTCTCCCTTCTTCCGTCCCTTCATCCTTCCCTTTCTCCTTAACCTCTTTGTTTTTTTCCCGCTGTTTCCCTCATTCTCCCTCTTATTTGTTCAGCATTCTGCAGTATATTAGACACTGGGGTGGTTGTTGATTTTCAGGAAAAAACAAGAAGAAAGTGATGTTTCTGCCTTCGGGGAACTTGATCTCTATCTCAGAATTCTTTGCAGTCGACTTGTGCTAATCAAGCTCCCAGGGAATGAAACATAAATGGGAATGTAAATGCATTAATTTGCAATGGAGGACTGTCCTTTCAGTAGATTCTATTTCTTAGCATCTGCCTGTGGAGAAAGGAGGGCTGATGTGCAGACCTATAGCTGACAGGTCCAGGGAGGAGGAGAAAGCCCCAGGAGTGGGGTGATTTGTCTCTGCTTCCTGCATCCTGAATGCTTGCTGTGCCAGGAGGGTGTGGTGCACCCATCCACTGTGGGGCTCGTTCTGTTTGCTCCTTTAGGTTTTCAGAAATGAGTTTTTGGAGATCATGTGTTTAGTGACTTTTTTTTTTTTAAGCTATGATGAAGTTTTATGTTGGAAGTAGTATATCTTTTGCCTGTTCCTGCCCATAAAAAAGGTATTTCCAAATTCCTTACACTCTAGGAAAGATAATCTGTGTGTAATCTAGAAGAGACTAAAATGGAAGAACCCCATCATATCTTCCTTAGGAAAGAATAATACTAATAGCTTTTCAGATTGAGAGTAGATTGTGGCCTTATATATATATATAATATTTCATTTGGTTTCTCAAAATAACCTTCTCAAGTAGATTTTATCATTCCCCCCCCCCTTTTTTTTGAGAGTGTGTGAGTGGAGGGGGAGAAAGAGAGGGAGGGAGAGAATCATAAGCAAACTCCATGTGGGGAGTCTGACACAGGGCTCGATCTCAAAACCCTGAGATCATGACCTGAACCAAAACCAAGATTTAGACATTTACCTGACTGAACCAGCCAGGTGCCACCCTCATTTCCATTTTATAGATGAGGAAACTAATTCCAGAGAGGTTAGGTGACTTGCTCCAGGTCACGCCCCTATTACATGACAGAGCGCAGAACCCGTCTCTGAGTCCATGTTCGTAACTGTGTACGGGGCTGCACCCCATGATTTCCTTCTGCTGGACGCAGGTGAGATTTAAGTGGAGATCACTCAGGGATGAGGTTGGGGCTTCTGTCCCATTCTTTAACATTTTCTCAGAAATACAAATGGGGAAGAACAATGAGCGACTCTCCATGCCCCATCCTTTTGCCTTTTGTCTCTGAGTTGATAAATATGATAATGATTGTCTGGCCATTAATCCTCACTCGGGATGATTTCCTGGAAAACCCTGGATTGTTCATTCCAGGTATTCTCAAGTGAGTAAGTATGAAAACAAGAAAAAGTAATGAAGACAGAAAAGTAATACATTATATGGAAAATTGTCACAATTTAATATCTTGAGGATATTAAATCAAACATTTGAAGGGCTGTCACGTGTAAGGGTTAGTTCTGCTCTGAAGTGATGAACTAGGGGAGCTAATAAAGAAATGATAAGCATGAGATGTGGAGCTCAATATTCAGGAGTTTTTATTTTGTTTCCTCCCTCCTTCCCTCCCTTCCTTCATCCCTAGCTTCCATTAGATTTTTCAAAAGAGATATACTCATGGCTGTATTTTTTTTTAAAAAATCAAATTATTACAGAGAGGATGAGACATTTTTTGGTCCTATATTCCCAGTGTCCTTTGGAGGGCCGACACAGAATAGGGCCAAAGCACATTTGTTCACAGATGAAAGATGTGACAGGAAGCCTGGGATCTGAGTTTACTGACACTATTCAGTCATCGTCAAATGTTTTAGTGATGATTTTTTGTTTAAGTAGTAGTATATGAGTGCTAATTATAGAGATTTGGAAAGCCTAGAAGAAAAACAGAATACAAAACTCACGAATAGCCCTGTCTCCTAAAGATAATGTTGGTAACCACTTACCAATTTTTATTTGTTCCATTAGAACATCAGCTGCTGAGAGTATGTCTCTCTACTGTTACATAAATCTTGTAATTAGTGGAAATCCTAAGGAGAGAGAGAGCTGCAGTTCTGATCTTTGGTGATGTTACGAGTGTTCACTTGTGTCCTGAGGATCTACCATTTGAGAGAGATCTAGTTATTGCCAGCCTTCAGCTGTGGGGTTCTAGAAATCATTTTCTCTGTTGTCTTCCTCACCACATCTGTGAGTGTGTGATGAGAGAGCACAGCATGGTTTCTTCTCCATTGTCTCACACATTTGTGATGTCAGCAAGGAAAATAAGAATATACATGATCTGGGACGCCTGGGTGGCTCAGTTGGTTGGACGACTGCCTTCGGCTCAGGTCATGATCCTGGAGTCCCGGGATCGAGTGCCGCATCGGGCTCCCAGCTCCATGGGGAGTCTGCTTCTCTCTCTTACCTTCTCCTCGTTCATGCTCTCTCTCACTGTCTCTCTCTCAAGTAAATAAATAAAATCTTTAAAAAAAAAAAAAGAATATACATGATCAAGTTGGCATGACTAATTTTGGGAAAGAAGGATGACTCACTAATGTTGCTAGGATTGTTAGCGGGCTACTGAGGAAGGAAAAAAAGAACTTTAGATCCCTGTGGTCCACTGTCCATCCAGATCCATCCAGAGACCCTGTAAGACCGTGTTTGAGCAAGTCTAGGGTTGTTCTTCTTGGGTTCAAATCCTGGTGCTACCACTTACTGGTTGTGTGACTTAGGTCAAGTTACTTCACTTCTGTATGCATCCATTTTTCTCATCTGTAATATGGGGTTGATAATAGTAGCTGCCTTGGAGGTATTTGTGAGAATTAAATGTGTTACTTTATTAGTTGCTATTTATAACTATAAATTCGAACAGTATCTGGCACAAAGCAGGGTCCATACAATTGTTTCCTATTTTTATTATGTCTGCTATTATGTTTGTGACTCTTAGGGTAATTGTTCACTACTGTTACCACTATTATGACCTATATATATTTGTATTTAAAGAAATTGTAAGATAACCAGGAAGAAATAGAAATTAATATTTATCTGATCTTAAAATTAGAAAAGCCTCCCTTAAGCATGCAATCAGTGCAAGGAGCTACAAAAGACGAATAAATTTACATCAACGTTAATGTCTGTATTGGATAGGTCAACAAACAAAGCAAAGAATATTTACAATTATAAAAAGTAAATAAAACCCACAATATATGGTTGGAACATAGTTGACAAATAATGAGGTAAGAGTTAGGTTTCAAATTTGATTAGGCACAATACCAAAGCGCATGCCTTGATTTATGTTCTGTTATATTATCGTTGCCATTAGCTCGTGTTCAAAATTATGCACGTACACTTATGAGTGTTATATGTACATATTTCCTTCCTACTTGTTCCATAAATGATTTAAGCCTTCCTACAGTAATGTGAAAAGTGCAAAACAGCAAATTTTAAAAATCGGAGGAAAGAAGAGTTAGGGTTGGGAGGTTGAGGTCCAGCCACAGTGCAGCTGTGATTGATAAGTAAGAAGTGAGAGCAGTTTCCCCATCCATTGTCTCTAAGCCCAAATCTACCTGATTACCTAAGGGATGTACAGTTTTGATACTGAGAACAGCAGAAAAAATTTTCCTCACAGTGTTTAAAAGGTAACAGAACAAGCAGCTATCTTGACAGCGTTATGTATCTAGTACTGGTACTGATGATGCAGCATTTTACTCTCTCTGTGTGGGCCTCTGGCACCACAGCGAAAGAGATGACAGGGAAGTGATTTTTCAGAGTTGAGGATGGGGATATTGACCACCTGCGTCCTGGGCTGGCTCGTCCTCAGATGACTTCCTCTGGGGTAGAGGGAAAGCCCCTTCCTTGGCTGCCGGAGTTGGAGGGGCTGGACCCTGCGGGCTACATTTCCCAGGATCTCCCAGTTGGCTTCCCGCTGGTATTGGAAGGCACTGGTAGGAAGTCAGAGAGTGGGGGAAGGGAGCCACCTGGGTTTTCCCCTTGCATTCCCTGGGATGGCTTCTTCAGCTGTAGCTGTGTGTCCTTCCTGGGTCCAGTGTCACTGTGGACTGGCTTACTATGTGGTGAAGCTTCTGTCTGGTGACCTTGGCCCTGGGGCTTGTTCAGGACATCATTTCCTCTCTTTGTCTCTCCCACCCAGGTGTGAGAGCCACTTCCCTTGCTAGTCTTTGTAGTACCTCGCTGTGTCCCTTTGATGGCTCCGCTCTTCCATCTTCTCTCTAGTAAATATGTGAAACCGTTTCTGTTTCTCTGACTCATACAGACATCAGCTCTCAGTTGATCTGGCTGGATTCTGGGTGATAATCTAGATCTCACTGATCAGCATAATAAAACCAGCCTCACCAGCTCGTTTTTGTTGCATTACTTAATAGAAAAGTCGTCCTCCGTTCCTTCCCTGAGAAGGCTTTCTTCTTGAAAGGGCTGTTTGGGTTGAAATGGAGCCTCACCAACTGGCTGGGAGTCCAGGACCTCTGATTAACAGGACTCATCAGGGCAGTTTCCAGGCAGGCTGCAGTGTCAGAGTCTACTTGAGCATCCACTTGCACTGCTCACAGCGTTATGTAAAATTTGTTCTGTCACAGAGAATTACCATTTAGATTGGAGAAGTGTAACTCATTTGTTTCAGTCATCTATTCCCAAGAAACTTACAGCCTTACAAATGTAATATAATTGGGACATTTTGTTTTTCTCTTTTATGAAAATTGCTTCCCTCTCTGTATTAATAAAAACAGAACAAAGAATGCCTCAGAAGACACATATATGCAACTTTTCTATCCCCTTGTCCACTCAGAGGCATGGGTAACCAGCCTCTCACAGGGATTCCTCTACTCATATCTCTTCTCCTGGCAGACCCCTGAGCCCAAATTTGCTTTTCGTCCCAAGCCTTTCTGAATTCTGACTGCCCTGCTAATTCCTTTAAAAAAAAAAAAAAAAAAGCTATTCTGTATTCTTATCTGACCAATAGAAAAGGGAAGAGACCCTCTCCCCACCATTATTATTATGTTACTTGGCCCACCCTCCACTCTCCGTTCAACTGTACTTTGTTCTAATGGTAGGTACTTCCCTCAAGTAGTTCTGTTTTTCATATCATGTGAGTTGGTATTTACTACTAGCTCACGAATACAGTATTTGTATCATAAAAAGATAAAAATACATGTATAAACTTAAGCCACTTATATTCAGATGTTAGCAAGCAGGCACCTTGGTGGCTCGATTGGTTAAGGGTCTGTCTTCAGCTGTGGTCAAGATCTCAAGGTCCCCGGATGGAGTCCCGCATTGGGCTCCCTGCTCAGTGTGGAGTCTGCCTTTCCCTCTGTTCCCTCCCCCATTGATGCTCTCTTGCTGTCTTTCTCTCTCTCTCTCTCAAATGAATAAATAAAAACCTTCAAAAAATAAAATGTGAGCTAGCACTGGAAGTTTTTTAGTGTATGATAATTTAAAAATTTTTAAGTATATAGTGTTTCATTGTACAATTATTTGGTGGTTCACCAATCTGGGGGCCTTTCTTTTTATTTTCACCAATAATGTTATAATGAGAGTATTGATACATAAAATCATTGCTGGGTTTTAGACTGTTGTTTTAGGTAACATAAAGTATTTCTCAATGATCATATTATACAGATTTTATCAGCCAAAATAGGTGAGGATTATCATTTTGTAGTATAATTTAAAACATGTATCTCCTCGTGGCAGTATAGATTCTCGTTAAGAACATGGGCTTTGTTTTTGGACAGAACTGGATTTGAGTCTCATTCTCCACCCTGGTGTGTGACCTTGGGTGTTTCTGTATAACTTAATAGTAAGGGCATTGATATCACTCATTGTTTAGATCTGTCCTGCCCAGTATGGTAGCCATTAGCTGCATGTAGCTATTAAATATTTAAAATACAGCTGGTAGAACTGAAGTACACTGTAAGTTAGAAAATTTGGTATAAAAAACACAAAATTGGGTATAAAAATATGGTATAAAATAGGGCAGAAAAATACAAATACCTCATTAGTAATTTTTATATGGATTACATATTAAAATGTCAATACTTCAGAAATATTGGGTTAAAAATATTATTTAAATAATTTTAACCATTTCTTTTTTAAAAAGATTTTATTTATTTGACAGAGAGAGCACACAAACAGGCAGAGTGGCAGGTAGAGGGAGAGGGAGAAACATTGTCATCATCATCCCTGATGAGCAGAGAGCCCAACACGGGGCTCGATCCCAGGACCTTGGGATCTCGACCTGAGCCAAAGACAGATTCCTACTGACTGAGCCATCAGGTGGATTAATTTCTTTAATGTGGCTGGTAACAAATATTAAAGTAGATGTATAATCTTCACATTGTATTTCTATTGGGCAGTGCTAGTGTAGGGGATTACATGAGATAATGTGTAAATCACTTAGCACTGTACCTGACATGTGGTTGGGGTTACTTAAAACTGCTGTTTGTGTTATAGTAGCAGCAGGAGTAATAGTCAATGACAGTGTCGTGATGTCAGGCGCAGAGGCTGAGCACTAAGTGGCTGTTTGCACATGGGGGTGAGAGGGGAGAAGGAGACAGAGTAAGTGTGTAAGGAAACAAGGGAGCAGAAGTGAGAAACAGAGATGGGAGGCAGCAGATAAGAGACCAAGGAGTATTTGTTGTACAGTAGTGAGTGTAGCCAGTCTCTGGCTTTGTTCCATAGATGTCTGAGATGCTTTTAGGTATAGAAACAACCAATATTGGTTTAGGTGAATTCTTTCCAGTGAGCCAGGAGGGAACTAGCAGACTTTTTAGTAGCAGTTGAGTCTGGTCAGGAGACAGAATCTTGCAGCTGAGGGGACTTCTGGAGCAGCATCCTGAGAAGCTAGCCCACCTCAGACTCTTGTTGGTATAAAGGGTCTGTACCCCAGCAGAAGCACTCGTGAGAGTGCTGGCACTCTGACAGCCCCCTCTCCCCCTGCCTGCCCAGACTCCTCACTCCTGCCTCACTGCACCTGGGGTGGGGGTGGGGGGGGGCTTTCCATACATGACAGAGTTGCTGGTGTTCTTGGCAGTTATGCACATGTTGATGGTCCCTCCAGTGCTAGGGCTCCAATCACTGACTTCCTTCTCTTCCATCAGTCTCTGCCACACACACATACCCTAATGCAAACACAATGCCTGGCATTCAACCCCCTGGGCACTGGGTGCTATCGGGCATGGTCGTGGTCCTGGACCTGGGTGCTGCGCTGGCGCTGTGTGTGACTGTGCTTGTGGCAGGCAGGAGCAGTTAAACACAGCAGCTCTTCCTATTAAGTCATGATGCAGCTTCATCATCATCATTTGTTTCTCAACCAGCTTTTCAGGCAACCATGCGTGATAAAACGTACTTGCTCCAGAATTTGAGGGGCTGTTAACTCCTCCATTATGGAGCAGCCAGACTTCCAAAGGCAAGATTTTTTACATGTTAGCCATTACACGTTATATAAATGTGCTACCTAAATTGACTTACTTTGCTGAGCACAGGGAGCCTGACACAATGCAGGGCATGACTTCATGACCTTGAGATCATGACCTGAGTCAGAATCAAGAGTTGGAGGTTTAGCCAACTGAGACACCCAGGCCCCCCTAAAGTCAGTATCTCTTAAAATCTCAGGAAGTACAAAGATACTTGGGAAGGTTAATTTGGAACCATGTTTAATGTATCTGTAAGATTTTAGAGGCAATTCCAATCTTAGATCAAAATATTGTATAGTAGAAATATATGTAAATGTATAAGTAATAGAATACATAGGGATTCCCCTTTATACCTGTTATAGTATCCCCAGTAATTTTAGATGCTATCAAAATTAGAATGCAGGTTTAATTATTGATTGTTCCCGAAATGGTTCCTGAAATGGCACAAAAATTTTGTATAAATATTGTAAAGTTTCGCAGGCAAGGTAAACACAACACCAGGCAAGGTGGGCGCAAGGCAAGATTTATTAAAAGCATCTCCAGCGAAGTTTCAGGGCTCAGGAGAAGAGGAGCCAGGAAGGTCGTGCCAGGAGGGGGTGGGCACACTCAGGCGAGGTTCCTTTAGGCGGGAGAGTCTAGGGTTGAGGAAGGTGGGGGAGGGGACTGGAAGATGGCGGCCCAGCAGTCATTTCTATTGTTCCTCCTGCATTCCCGGATCCGCTGACCCAATAAATATTTTCAGCACAGGTTGGAAAGGAGACTCATAATAATCTCATTTCTTCCTCTTTCTCCCTCTTCCTACCCCCTTCCTCCTCCTCCTTCTTTTTCTTTTTCTTCCTCTTCTTCCCCTTCTTCTCTTTCCTTCTTCTTTTCTTCTGCCTCCTCACCCTCCATCCCCTCTCCCACCCCCTCTTTCTTCCTCTGATGGGTTTTGGGCGGCATGGAAACTCCATTTCCTGGTTTACAAATTAACCTAAGATCTTTCTTTCTGAATACTGCAAAAAACCTAATATGTAGAGTTCTCCTGCCTGGAAGGCTGAGGGCTAGTAACATCCAGCTGATGATGGCATGATTCTGCATGGGCAGATGTTCTCACAGAATATGATCTGAAGGATTTGCAGGTAGCAGTGCTCTATCATAATAACTCTGCCCTTTGTGTATCTTAAAACCGAGGAGCTTCAAGACAGCTTGGACTCCTCTATAGCCTGACAGCATGAGGATGAGGTGCTTTTTCCCAAAGGTGCATTTTCCCAAATCGTTAGGTTTTCTTTGTTTTGTCGTAGTGAAGAAGAAGCTTTATCTCATTGCTGTCGTCATCGTGGTTGAGGTGTAATTGACTCGTAACATTTATATTAGTTTCACTCTGATTATATAATAGAGGCTGGGACTAAACTGCCGCTTGGCAGAAATGATAGCATGTCTCCTTTCTAATACTTGGTTTATATTGTCTCTAGTGAAAGCCACCCCCTTTGAATTAAGAATGCTATTTGGAGGTTAATGGTAGTAAAGAAGCCTTTACTAAATACAAGTCTCATCTATAACTGCTATACGTGAAAAAAATCTTACCTTCCCTGGGATGAATCTCCCTTTTTCTAGTGATCTGAGGATCTGAGGGATTCTTTCATGCCAGCACCTCCCAATAGATTTTGTGCAATCCTTGGTTCTTGGCCGTGGCATTGGCGCAGAGCTTGTCCTTCATCATCCTTGGGCGTTAGCCCTTTAGTCTCAAAGTCCTTGTTCTTCTTGCCTCTGCAGGACTCTGTTCTAGACTGCAGCCCTCTTATCAAAGCCACGTGGCCACCACTTCAGAAACTTGGAAGCTTGGGACGCCTGGGTGGCTCAGTTGGTTAAGCAGCTGCCTGCAGCTCAGGTCATCATCCCAGCGTCACGGGATCGAGTCCCACATCGGGCTCCTTGCTCCGCAGGGGGCCCGCTTCTCCCTCTGACTCTGCCTGCCACTCTGTCTGCCTGTGCTCACTCTCGCTCGCTCTCTCTCTGACAAATAAATAAATAAATAAAATCTTTAAAAAAAAAAAAAAGAAACTCAGAGGCTTTGTCCTGCAGCTCCAGAATGTTCATAGGCCTGCACTGCCTCCATTACCTGAGAAGCGAGCCCCAGTCCATAGAGTTCCTAATCCCTGATCACTCTGTGATGTATGTCGGGGTTCTGTCTTTCATACCCACCCGAAGTCCTGGGTAATGGAGATGGTGGGAGCTTAGACCAATCCTTTGGAACCAGACAACATTTAAACCTTAGCGATGTCACTGATAGTGCATTTGACTGACATTTGGGGAGATAATTTACCTCAGTTTCAGGTAGGGATTGATCCCAGTCAATCTACAAACTACATGAAACCTGTTGATATGCATATTCTAAAAATATTATTATTCTAAAGTATTGGAGGTAACCATGATCAAAATGAGAACAATCACACCAGTCTGTTTGGTGATAAAATACCATGTAGTGATTAAAACATAGATGCTTGAAAACTGTGTGGTGAGGTGATAAAATCCTCAAGATGTAATTTTAAGAAAAATGTGATTCCAGTAATATAAAAAATAAACAAGTGATTGCAGTGTGGGGAGGAGGAAAGGACATATGCTAGATGCTAATAGTTTTTTTGCTCGTTGCTGAGATGTGAGAGATTTTTATTTTCTTAAGACTAGACCATGGTTTCTGTAACAGAGCATTCAGACTTATTCTGTAAGAGCATATCAGACTTATTTCTAATGATTTGGGGTCTGTTTTTACTGTTTTCAAATAATAATTCATAAAGAAATGCATGTATTGTATGTTGCTTTCATCAAGGTATTCCAGAGTTGCAGATCACTTATTTACATACATTTTTCATTCAACAAGTATTTACTGTAGAGCTCATTGCCTGAGAAGTTCAGGCTCTGGGAGTCAGATCTCTGGATTCAAAGCTTAGCTGTTTGATCTGTTGGGTGCTTGCTACTTGGAAAGTTCCTCCCTCAGGCCATTTTCCCCTGTGGAGTACACATAGCCTCCTGGGAAAAGCGTGGCCTGGAGACTTACCAAATGCCATGAAATGAAATAATTTGATCATGATGTGTTTATTATTGCTGTCTGGCCGACTGAATTCTCAAACAGCATTTGAAATAAATGGGTGAAAGAAGAGAGATTTAGAAAACCTCTTCCCCTGGGGGAGAGAGATTGGTTGGTACTTTGGGGCATTTATGTATGTAATTTACAAGCTGGCCACTGGTGAACCATTCCTACAGTCATTCATTTGCTCATTAATTCATCCATCATTCCAGATTTCATGAGCGTCTACTATGTATAATGATAGGCCTTCTGAGGCCTTTTCTTCAGGAAATACATTTTAGTTCAAGTAGGAAAACATAAAGTGCTTAATAGTTGGTTGGATGCAGAGGTAGTTGACCTGAAGGGACTGCTGTTGAATTCAGATCTTGGTGGCTGTGCTTAGTAAGGAGAAAATACAGAAGTGCTCAAAGAAGCTGCTCCAAGAGACTAATGATGGCTTTCCATTCTGTTTCAAGTGAAGTTTGCTCCCTTGAAAGAGGGGGAAGAGGTGTGGAGACATACCCCTTTGCATTGTTGGTTTGATTCTTTCTGCTGCTGTGTTCTTTTAAAAGCAGATCACAAATAAAAGATCCTCCTGGTTCCTCTCCGCATTCCCCTAGATCCCTGCGCCCCTTGCTGCACACCCCTCTCCCATCCTCCTCTCTCCTCTTCTGCTTCTTTCTGAACTGCATCATGGATCCTCTATTTGCGACAAGCCCACTGTTGCCTCCCAGGTCAAGGCTGTGAACCTTAATGACCCCGTCACGGGTCTGACTTTTGCGTGTCTCCTGTCACATCAGCAGTGTGGGAGGCCCATACGTGTCTTCCATTTTCCTTTCCTCTCCTTTCTCTACCAACAAGTGATAATAAATGTTATTTACAAACTACTGATTCCATCCTGATGCTGTCTTAAGTCTGTAAATGACATCACTTCAATTTAAGATGTGTTTTAAAATTCATTGACTTAATGAGAAAAGGAAACCACAGAGTGGTGAACACGGCCTCGACCCTCACCATGTCGGACAACTACCTGGGTCTGCTGCAGTGATGGCTTTTCCTTTTCTTTCTTTCTTTCTTTTTTTTTTTTTGTATCTCAGGGTTTGCTGGGAAGAGTTGGAAGTGTCCGTGTGTTTTGCTTAGGGTAAAACAGGATCGTTTTTTGCTTCTATATTGCCCAGCTGCTCCTTACGTGCCCTGCTGATCTTTTTCATCTTTTCCAGTCTTTCCATCCATAGAATGACTCTCTTCTTCTTCTGTCCCTCTCTGTTTCCATCTATCCAAGTTCCTTGTGCTCTTGCCCATGTGGCCCCTCACCTGACATTTGTCCCTCTGGAAATCCTCCTGCATTCGTTGGCTCGGGCCGCTCTAACGGAATACCATAGTCTGAGTGGCTCAGACAACAGACACAATTATTTCTCCTGGTTCTGGAGGCTGGAAAGTGTAAGATCAAGGTGCTGGCAGATTGGCTGTCTAGGAAGGGCCCTCTTCCTGGCTTCAAGGAACCTGCCTCCTCTTGTAAGAGAGAGGGCTCCGGTCTGTCCTCTTTTTATAAGGGCACTAATCCCATCATGGGGCTCCACCCTCCTAACCTCCTCTAACCCAAGGCACCACCCACAACCTATATTTTGGGGGCACGTTTGGTCTATAACACCTTCTTCCTCTACCTGCACCAGAGTTGTTCTGCCTTCCTCCTTCCTTCAGGTTCACACAGGTGCCACTCCCTCGGCACTGCGGATTTATGTGCTCTCCTCTGCTTGATGAGCGGCTCAAGAGCCCCCACATTTGCTTAATTTCTGTTGTGCAGTGTCTGGCACAGCACTCGGTGCGTGACTGACATCACTGTTTCCTGACTGAATTGATGACTGATCACGATCCCTGTGCTGGCTCCTCTTGGGCTGTGTGCGTGCCTCTTCCCACAGGGCGAGATGGTCTAGCCCCCCAAGAGGGACCAGGCAGCGGTCGTTTAGGTGGAGTGCTGATGACTACGGTCATGCTATCAGAGATGGAAGGAGACGTAGTGGCTCATTATTAAACACTTATGTCCATGTAGGAAAGGTGACACCGGTGTGTTTGAATGACTTGGATTGATCTCCAGCAGAGGTAGTCACACACCTGCCCTATGAGCTTAACCACTTGCCTGTGGATTGTCTTGACCGTTGGGCCTCTCAGTAGCGCAAATCAAAATGGGCTACAAAAAGGACAGAGTGATTCTTCGTTGAAGACAGCTTTTCTTAATGAATGGGTTGACTTTCTTTAACAAATGGATGAGCTTTTAAGGTGTTCCTTTTGCCTAAATTTGAGAGAATTAGCAGTAAAAAGAGTATGTATGCTAGTCAGTGGCAGAGCTGGAATTCAAACCCTCACGGTGTGGTTCTGGAGGATGAAATAGCCCCTCTGCTGTCTTACCCCAGACCAATGACATCAGAATCTCTGTGTTTTAGAAGCATCTCAGGTGATTCTGTTGTACGACCAGGCCACCAGTGGATGAGGAACCACTAGTGGACTGAGGTGGGCCATGAATAGTACAAGACAAAACTAACCCACAAGTTCTCTTCTTGACTACATGTAACCTATTGAGCAGTGTGGCTTGGCTGACGGGATGCCACACAGCCAAGCCACACTGCTCTCATGATCACAGAGCAGAGCTGCCAGAGCCTCACTGTCTCAACACTTGAGCCAGCTAGCTGGTGCGGTGTCACAAACCACCCCCAAACTGAGTAGCTTAAAACAGTAAACGTGTGTCATTTCTCTCAATTCTGTTGGTCAGGTGGGCAGTTCGTGTGGTCTGGGTTATCTTGGCTGATGTCAGCCTTGGTTGCTGGCATCTGGGCAGGGGCAAAATGATCTAGGATGGCCTCACTTGCCTGAGTAGAGGTTGATTCGTGATTGGCTGGGATGGGGGGAATGACTTGGCTGCCTGTACCACCTCATTCAACAAACTAGCCTGGATTTGTTCACAGAGGCTGTGGGCCCAGAGTTCCCAAGTAGAAGATGCTCTTCAGTAGAGACTTTCAAGTCTTCATCTACCTGAAGTTTGAACTAACTTTTTGGCCAAAGCAAATCACATGGCCAAGTTAAATTTGGGGGTTGGAAGAACAGCCTCCACCTCCTTTTTCTAAATATGTATTTGTTTATTTGAAAGAGGGGGGCAGAGGAAGAGGGGGGGCAATACAGGCACACGCTCTGCTGAGCCCGACACGAGGCCAGATCCCAAGAGACTGTGATCATGACCTGAGCTGAAACCGGGGGTCAGAGGCTCGACTTACTGAGCCACGCGGGCGCCTCACAGCCTCCAACCCCTGCTGGGAAGGAATAGTTGGAAGGTAACATTGCAAAGTAGTGTGCATGCAGGAAAAGGAGAGATTTTTGTGGGCCCTCTGTCATAATTCCAATTAGCAGCATTCCGTATGAAACAAGAATTGTCTGTGGACATACACTTTATTATAATAATTACTTTTGTGTTTCAAGTGGATTTACAATAGCATCACCAAGGCCTTGTTAGGAGAGCCTGGCTGTCAGCTCCCATGCACAGATGCCTTGCCGGTCAGCTGGCACGAGAGCACGTGGTCTGTTGACTAGAGATAATGCGCAACTCGGCATTGTGGAACAGGAGGTTGATGAGAGGACAGAGTTCTGGGATTTTAGTACTGGCTCTAGCACTTTCCAGCTGTGTGACACTGGGCCATTCATTCAATACCTGTAAGCCTCAGTTTGCTCAACTTTGAAATGGGGCTAATAACAGTACCTGCCTTAGAGGGTGTTTGTGAAGGTGAGTCACATGGAGCACGCAGCACGGTTGTTGGCACAGCATTATTATCTGGCCCACATCTGAGACAGGATGGAAATCCCATTAGCTGCTTCTTGGTGGGACTCCTGAATCCTTCTGAGCCCCGAGCCAGCTGTCAGTGAAGGCCGCCTGGCATGCTGCTGGGATGCCTGGCTCCCCAGTGCATCAGGTGAAACCACAGCTCTGGCTTTGTTCCAGGACATTCTGGAGATGCCACTGTCTCTTGCTGCAAGCCTCAAAATTAGGTTGGGCCGTCTTAGTCTGTCATCTATATTCACCTTCTGCAGGTGAGCCGGAAATTCAGCAGGACGTTGACTGCTTTGCCATTTGCTGTTGTCATAGTCGAGAGAGGAGCTGGAGGAATGTGGCTGGGACCTGATGTGAGTTCAGGGGTACGGCTGCTGGGTTTGCCCGAGGGCTGGGTGACCGGGCGCGGGCAGCTGGCGAGTTATGTCTCTGGTATCCACCAGAAACCCGAGGAGGCTGGAAAGTGCATGAATTATACATCTTGACAACAGAACAGGCGAAGGGCATGTCTTCTGTGATTCTAGTTTTTCGTGTAACAAACTGTTCTTGGATTCGGCATCTATATACTTTCATTACATCTTCCTGTTTGCTCATTGGTGTGTTGCTGCCTGAATAAAGTGAGGGGAGTGACTTCCGGTGGAAGAAAGCAGAAGCTCTTAATGCAGAAGGCCTGTTTTCCACCTAGGTACCGATTATAAAAACAGTGAACATTGTTACCTCTTCTATCTTTTAACCCCCATCCCCGGGGAGGGGGGTAATATTCGGGTCACTGGAGCCCAGAGTGGCTGTGGAGTGTCACAGGACTAACACCCATCACTCACCAATGCCTTTTTAAGGGAACTTTTTTTAAGATGTGAAAATTGTTATATAACATGTTTCCTATCTCTTAACCTACAAACATTGCTTTGAAATGAAATTCTTTCTTTCTCAGCCCAGTATGGGCTCACCAGCCTCTTCCCTCCTTCACAGCAAATTTATTTTTTTTCTACCTCCCCAAGGACTAAAAATAGCATTAATCAACGTGTTTGAAATGATTCCTCAGATTTAATCGGAGGGAGGTTGGATGAGGGAGACCACTTTTTAGGTCCAGAAGCAATTTTCTGTTCTCTCAGCAGGCCAAGATGCAAATTTAATTTTTTTTTTTAATTTTTTATTTATTTATCAGAGAGAGAGAGGGGGAGAGAGTGAGCACAGGCAGACAGAATGGCAGGCAGAGGCAGAGGGAGAAGCAGGCTCCCTGCTGAGCAAGGAGCCCGATGTGGGACTCGATCCCAGGACGCTGGGATCATGACCTGCCTAACCAACTGAGCCACCCAGGCGTCCCCCAAGATGCAAATTTAAAACAAGGTCCCTACTTGCAGGACTGAACTGTCTAAGGTGGGGATCTCTCTCTGGAGGATCAGTCAACAGTTTCGGCCAGATGGTACCCCACCTGCATTTATCGTGTTTGTCAGGTGCACAGCCCTTCGTGTCATATCCCCGCCCCAAACCATCAGCGACCACACCTGGCTGCTTGTGGTCCTTGCGTTTCTTGCTGTGGAATCCTTTCTCTTGTTCTTGTTCAGATGGCCTTCTCTAGAATCTACACTTAGAAAGGTTCCAAAAAGGTCCATGATTAGGTCCATGATTTGCCTCAGCAATTAAGTCAGTGTGGAGTCTTCTGAGGGTTTCCCAGGCAGCTGGCTAGTCCCCTTGTCTTGTGGTTTTTACCTCTTCATTGTTTCATGAATCTTTCTCTTTTCTCCTTTCCTTTGTTTTTCTTCGTAGCACTGAATGCCATCCGAAACTAATTTTGTTTTGTGTTTTCTTTTGTACTGACACACAGTAGAATAAATTCCACAAAGGAAGGGTGTGTGTCCATCTTGTCCCTGGCTGTATAACCAGAGGAGTGTCCCCATGCACACTCACAGCAGGGCCAAATGCTGAGACCAGGTTTGTAGCAGAGAAGGAAGTTTCATTTGCAGGACAGCTGCATGAGGAAATAAGGAAAAAAACAAAAACTGAAAAACAAGAAAACCTCAAAAATACTTCTCTGAAAATAAGGTCTTGAATCTTGATGGGCTTTTGGGGAAAGGCGGAGGGAGTGTGACTTGAAGCTAGAAAGGGTGAGGTAAGTGTTGGTCTACCCAGGAGCGGTGGCTCACTGTGCTCCTTCAGAGGTCGCACGCTCAAACATGGCAGTGTTGATAGGACCAGGCTGTGGAGATTGCAGGCTCCTTGTCCTCAGAAGTTCACCTATTTGACATTTGTGCAGACCCAGTAACTAGGTCGAGGCTCTCAACTGGTCTGAATTGGATGGAAGTGAGCCTCTTAGCTTCTGGAAGACAAGCTAAGCAAGTATCTTGTGACTTGTATGTCAGAGAGATTTCATCCATAGAAGCAGGTACAGAGCCTTATGGAACATTACCTAAGCTGGGGCTGTTTAGAAGGAGGCAGTTGGAACACCTGTTGTGGAAAGAAATAGGCCTCCTAAACAAGCAGCAGTAATCTAGTCTTGCTTTAAGTCAATTAAGAGTAAAACTTTAAAGATTTAAAAAAAAATTTGTTTATACGTACACGGGGGTGGGGGGGGCAGAGGGAGAGGGAGAGAGAGTATCTTAAGCAGGCTTGCCCAGTGTGAGCCCAACTTGGGGTTCGATCTCACGATCTTGAGATCATGACCTGAGCCAAAATCAGGAGTAGGACACTTAACTGACTGAGCCACCCAGGCGCCCCAGTTGAAAGTAAAACTTAAACTGCAAAGCACCGGTCTCATTCGTATCCACGGAGACTGGAGCAGTGCCTTGTGCAGGTTCTGCCACCCTGAAAGCTGCAGGAAGAGTACCAGGACTGGGAGTGCCGTATGCAAGAGCAGGGACGTTCACTAATGGGACAAGGAGTGAATTGACATGTCTATTACCACATCTTGGTTCCATCCACATTTTTCTTCCTTGCCGTCTCATTTGTCTCATGCTTTCTTATTATCCAGCCCTCAAGCTGGGCACTGTGGTCCTCCCATGTGGTTACCTTGCTCCACCACAGGCCAGCATCATTCTAAGGATAGAGGTGCACAGACCCTCTGTCATCTGGCCCATGCCTCCTTCAGCCTCATCCTGGGTCAAGGTGTGCTTCACACTCCAGCAGCCATGAACCAAAGAGTGTCATTATTCACTCTCACACTTTTGCTTCTTGCTTCTGTGTCTTTGATTTATTTTTTCAAGAAGTGTTTGCATGCTTATTATGTGCTAGACCCTGTTCTAGATGCTGAAGATACAGCAGTCCAGAAGATAAAAGATTTTTCTTATGGAATGTGAATGGAATGGGGGAAGCAGATAACAAGCACTGCATAAAAAAATAAGAAAATTTGCTATAAAGAGAGGTGGGGCAGAGCAGGGAGCAGAGAGGGAAGGGGTAAAAGAAGGGAGGTGATATGGGTTCTTTGCTGAGATTAGCTTCTGCGTGTCTTTCGAGATGACTCTCCAGGCTCATTTCTCCCCTGAAGGTCTTCCCAGACTGCCGGCTCACACAGAGGGAGGGGCCCTCTCAGGTCTTCCTCAATCTTGGTGTGAGGGGTGGGGCTTGTGTTTGGCATACGGCTGTTCTCTAATGATAGTAAAAGTCAAAGTTCATGATGCTTCCATGGTGCTTCTGATGGTATTTTACTTCAGGATAATCGAAGGAGGGCAAGACTTAGATCCAACATTTTCTTAAAAGTTGGAATGCTCTTTTCTAGGTTGTTTGGCTCAGTGACTTTGGCCTAACTTCCAAAGTATATGTGCATTTTAGAAAATTACGGAAAACTGTGAAAATTATGAAGACGGAAATAAAAAATAACCCCATAAATATCTCTCCGCTAACCTTTAGCTACTGCTAATATATGCCACAGAGCCTTTATGTGTGAATATGTACGTGTGTGTGTGTGTGTGTGCACGTGTATGTGCACATACACATACTGGATCATAATCTTGCTGTCTTATAACTTTTTTTACACAATAAAATACTGGGATATTTCCCCCTGTTTTTGAAGATTCTGAACATGTATTTAGTATTAAGTATATGTGATATTGTGATTATAATAAGAAATTATATTTGGTCTTATCCAGTTCCCAGCACAGAGTGCCGAAGACCCTCAGGAATTTCTTCATTAGGGCAACAAAGTCTTTTGTTATGTTAATGAGGCGACTCTTGGTTGGCATCTAAGGGTGGGGGCTGGTGGTCAGGAGAGCCAACCACCCAGTTAGAGTGAACTTTCAGTCCCACCCCTGCAATGGCCAGTTATTTAATCGGTTATGAGTATGTGATGAAGCCTCTATGAGAACCCAAAAAAAACAAGGTTCGAAGAGCTTCTGAGGTGGTGAACACATCGGGGCTTGGGATGAGTGGTGTGCCTGGAGAGGGTACGGAAGAAGCTCAGACATCTTGCCCTGTGCATCGCTTCCATCGGGTTGTTCCTGAGGCAACGAACCAATAATCTAGAAAGGGAAATATTTCTCTGAGTTCTGAACCCAAGAAGGGGGTTGTTGGAACCTCCCACCTACAGCCAGTGGGTCAGAAGTGCAGTTGGCAATCTGGACTTGTGATTTGTGTGTGTGTGGGGGCATTCTTATGGGACTGAACCCTTAACATGTGGGATCTGACACTACCTCCAGGTAGACAGTGTCAGAATTGAGTTGAATTGTAGAATACCCAGCTGGAGCTGGAGAATTGCTTGCCCTCCCACACTAGCACATACATATACACATTGGAATTGGTACTAGAGTCATTAGCATAATATTCTTTACTGTAATAGTCCTTAGAACTTAACCTGCAGGAATTCTTTGAGGACAGGGTTGAAGTTCATTTCCTCCAGGAAGACTTTTTTCTGCCACAGCCAGGCCCCTGCCAGCACCATCAAGCCCAGGAACCATGGCTCCAGCAAACAAAGATTGCTTTATTTATTTTTTAAAAAAGATTTTATTTATTTATTTGAAAGAGAGAGCACAGTGAGAAAGAAAGAGCAGGAAGTGGGGGGACAGGGGTAGAAGGAGAGGGGGAAACAAATATCCTGCTGAGCAAGAAGCCTGAGATCATGACCTGAGCTAAAGGCAGATGTTTAACTGATGGGCCACCCAGGCGCTCCAGAAGGATCGCTTTAGATAAAATTCTTGGCTTGAGGTTTTGTCCCCTTGACTCCGCAGATAATAGAGCTGTGAGTTTTGAATGCAGTGAGACCAGATAGGGCTCACCATTTCAAGGACTGCGTTTCTTCCCACTTCCTTTTAATAGCAAGGTCAAACATGTTCTTCTGGGAATGGGTAGAGTTCTAATTCACTGTGACACTGCAAACTTGGTCCTTTGGGGTCCCAGCCTTAGGCAGGGCTGGGGAGGAGAGTCCTGGGGTATCCTGGTAGACTCTCCACCCTGGGTTAGAACCAGCTAAGGATTATCTTTAGTTGGTCCAGCCAGAGCAGCTGTCTGCTTCTGGAGCTAAGGCCTCCCAGATCATTCCTACTGGCCTCTTTGATTTAACTTAATTCTCCTACGGTCAGCAACACTTTGAAAACAGAGTTTATTATATTTTGTCTGGAAATTTGGGGTGGGAGGGTTGTTCTAGATATCTAGCCCACCACAGTGTAAGAAATAGAAATGCCAGTAACATATTTAACATAATTCTCTATTTTGGGGTGTTTAAGTTGTCTCTACTGTTTTGCTATGGTGAGTAAAATTATAATGAGCATTCTCATAGAGAAATCTTTGGAAATATCTCTGATTTATTCCTCTGTGTATTCATAGAAGCAGAATTGCTGGGTCAATGAATATAGATATTTTAGGGATTTTGATAGATGGTGCCAAACTGTATTCCAGAAGGACCCTCACGATAGTGCTCATTAATTTTAGGCCTCTAGAGGACGTGACTGTATTCTTCTGAGGCCAGTATATGGCACAGACGGGAAGCCCAGGATGTCCTGGGTGGTACTTAAGTCTCAGATTTACTTTGTTTTCTACTAAACACAGGAGACCAATGGAAATTATTGGTCTGACAGGAATCGAACTTCCCCCTTGGGCTTCGAAAGTAAAAAAGGGTAAAATCAGGCTTCATGAAAATGTCTGGAATGTAGCTCTTGGCATCTTCCTGGTTTCAGGAAGCCACTTCCGGCCAGGTGGGTGAAATGGAGGAGTACGGTCATAGGGGTGATGCTGCAGAAAGGTCCAGCACCTCTGGCATGTTAGGAGAAATGCTGCTTTTGGAGGGAGAATCCAGAGTCTTTGAAGGCTGTAACTTCACTAAGCTCCGTATCCTTGACAGCTGGTTAACGACCGGCTGCCTCTTCTGTAGCAAAAGCAGAAACCTGCTTTCTGTCCACAGAGCTGGTGGATGAGACCCCAAGCATGTGGTTCTAATTCAAAGGGCCTTGCCTTTGAAAACCATCAGGTTCCATTTTCTATCAGTTTGAGTTTGGGAATTTTATTTTGTAGAAATCAGATTCTGGCAGCACTCAAGACCCCATCGGAAAGCTCATGACAATGATTTTTAAGGGCCTTACTCTGAGTCAATATTTAGGACACAGGCTTGCTTTACAACTGGGGTTTTAGAACTTTGACTTAATCTAATATATATTTAAATACACACTTCCTCGTGTGTATTACAAAGGCTTCATTTGGACCCTCAGTAGCCTGTTCTGAGAGCCCGGTTTTGTTGTCTGACTATGTATATATGTGCGTGTGTGTTTTGCAACTGCAAATACTACACCCTCTCCATGGGTTCAGGATGGACATAGCAGAATAGTTGGATCACTGGGGCCGCAGATGGGCTCATGCCACCAACCAGGGCCTGGCAGGAAGCAGAGTTCAGCTCTCGATGGTTCCAGAGGCGTTCATGAATGCACTGATTGCAGAAGTGTGGGAAGTGTTAAAGGTATCACCAGAGGCTGATACTATGGGAAGTAGCTTTAACCGCTGCTCGTTTGAACGGGCAAGGGAAGAAAATGGGGCAACGAGACCCAGTGAGAGCTGGAATTATAAAGGAGAGTTCTGCAGATAGGAGTTACCGGGATGAGGGGACATGAGCCCTGCCACAAGAAAAACTGAGTTGGGACAGAGTGGAGCCTGACCTTTCTTTCCTCAGCTGCAGCTGCTTTCCATTGGCTTCAAGAGTTAGATGCACGGGAGCTTGGGTGATTTAGTCCACTGGGTCAGTTGCAGCAGGTGCAGAGAACTCTAGAGCATGGCTTTGAGGCCAGCGGATGGTTAGGTCTCTGGAGGGTCTTGTGAATGTGTTACACAGATGGTTTTATTTCATTAGTAGTCCTTTAAATGGTGAGAAACCAGTGGAGTCTAACTTGGCCAAGTTGAGGTGTGAACCAAGTACTTCCCTGAACCCCATTATTTGAACCTGCTTTGTACTGAATTATTCACACAGGTCAGTTAATGATACTGATATCTGTATCCCAGTAACCCAAGTTACACACGATGGGTTACAATATAGGGATGCTTCTGGGGAACAAATGATCTTCAGGACCCTGTCTGTAGGCAGTAGACAGTTGGGGAAAGGAGTCCTACAGAATCTGTGTGACCTATCCAGGGTGATAGAGCTTAAACCCAGCTGAACCAGGACATATAATGTCCTGGATTGGTTCACTTTTGGGTGCTGTGTAAATTTGGTATTAATTTAAGATAGCCTGCCAGAGGGGTGCCTGGGTGGCTCAGTGGGTTAAAGCCTCTACCTTCGGCTCAGGTCATGATCCCAGGGTCCTGGGATCGAGCCCCGCATCGGGCTCTCTGCTCAGCGGGGAGCCTGCTTCCTCCTCTCTCTCTGCCTGCTTGTGATCTCTGCCTGTCAAATAAATAAATAAAATCTTTAAAAAAAAAAAAAAAAGCCTGCCAGATGACTCTGATATCATCCAGGTTGAGAAGCTATTTGAGAGGTTCCAGAGATGCCCAGGTCTAGAACTCTACAGTGTGGTTCAGAGTTTGTCCAGGTGTAGAGCGTCAGTCTTGCGAGCTACTCTTTTGACAAAAAGTTTCTCTGCTCAGAAGAATTCTGGACAGCACTACATTCTGCATCTCCCTCTTGGAGATTCCAAATGCACTTGGCATATAAGGCCGTATGAAGTCATCTGGTTTCCTGGACCATTTCAAGAGTGAGCTATTATTAAATGTATGTTGAAGGGTATCATTTGTCTTTCCAACTGGTTATGTAACCCTTCTATTTGGCCCTCAATGCCCAGAAGAGTGCATCTGTACAGTCCATAATCACAAATAAAGCTCATTTAAGTTGCTTACAACCATACCTCAAGACCTGAGTATGGTACAGACATTTCTTTATACTTTTCTCATTTCCTAAGTTTGTAGCATAACATTTCATAAGCAGCCTAAGTAGCATGTGTAGCTCTGCATCTCTCTCTGTCCCTGCCCTCTCCACCCCATTTCTTTTCTTCCCTATCACTTTGGCTCTTCCCCAGGGTCCTAGGTTCATTGGGAGGAGGGGGATTTTGTGTTTTTGAGTTCTCAGCATCCTTTGAAGAAAATCAGGTCCTTCATATTTTTTGGAAAATTTTAGAAAAATGAAACTTCCTCTTGCTGGCTACTTTTCACAGTGTAATTCAAGTGTGTGCTTCATGCTGACAAAGTCTGTTACAAATTCTCAGTGAGAGGTGAGGAATGAGAAGGAAAAGGAAAGAAGCAATGAAGGGGAGAGAAGACACCCCTTTGCCACAATTATGAGCAAAGGAGGCAGCGAGTACTTTCAGTGTTGGTAGGGGATCTTCTGAGGCTGGCCTAGCCCTACTGTCGGGTTCACAGTCGGGTACTGAGCAGGCATGGGCCTCTGGTTACTCATTAGGTTTTGGAGGAGGAAGCAAAGATCCGTTCAGTGTTAAGGGTGCTGTGGCATGCAAACTACTGAGTTAAAGCCTCTTTCTTATTTTATGTAGAAAATCATCATAGGACATTTATATGGAAATGGATTTGTTCTTCACAGCTGTGATTTTCTGATGTTAAAACCCCCTGCCTACAGTCCCGAGGAGCTTGAAGCCTTGGTTCTGAAATCCAAAACCAGATGCTGCTCATCTGGTTTCGGTTGTTGTTTCTGCTTGAAAGGGCAAGAGAATCCATCAGGGGTTTTGAGCAAGCCAGTGATTGCTTATCATTTTGGCGGATGGCCAGGAAAAACTTGAGGGATGTTCCCCTTTCCTTTATATGAAGCTGTTGAACGTAACTGAGCCAGAAACTCAAGTTTAATTCACGTATTGTGGACAAAAATGTGACTAATCAGGATGACTATTTTCTCTGGAGTGGTTTGCAGAATCATTTTATAAAAATCTAATTCTGATGAGTTCATGAAAATGCAGATTGAATTGCAGCCAGAACCTAGTCAACTGTCCAGAACATTTCACCATTTGGAAATTTTTTAGTCATCTCTTTTAAAAGAGTGTGTTCGCTTTAATAACCAGATGTCAGTATGTATCCTGTGACCATAATATCTCCAGTCTGCTGATCTTGAATTCTTTTTCTGCATCTACAACAAATGCTCAGAATAATGACTTAGATTCTTTTATTTACCTGTGGGATTTGACACTGAGTTTGTAATTTTTAGAGCAGACCTCCTTGAATGTGCAGATGGATTGCCTGGGAATGTTGTGAAAGTGCAGATTCCAATTCATTGGATCTGGGATAAGCCCAGATTCTGATTTTTAGCAAATTGCTGGGTGAGGTTGAGAGAAGGAAATGTAAGTAGGATGAAAGGACTCCAAATAAGGAATCCGTTTACCTATTGCTTAATACATTCATTATGATGACTAATTCTTGGAAGCAATGCAATAAGATTTGAAAGTGTTTTTGGGTTCCTCCTTTCAGTTAACCTGACATTGATATTGGTCAGACTACAGTATTCTTTCTGTTTTCTGACTAATCAGATGTCAAGTATTATATATTATGGCTCTAACTGGTACACCCAGGAGCAGAAGGAAAAGAACCAACGTTTTAGAAAGCAAACTCATCTCTGAATCTTTTAAAAAAGAAGGCAGAGAAGTACTTCTAAAATACTGCATATAATAAAGTATGGAACCAAACCAGTGTCTTCCGTGAATCTAAAGGATTATCTCATGAATGTACATTCTGTGGGGAGTGGTTTTATCCTAGAAACATGGCCAGTTATGTTTCCAAAAACACAGTCCTCCCTTCTTTCTGTGTTGGATTCTATCTTGTAGCTTCTGGGCTCTACACACGAGACCCTCCCTTAAGACTTGATTGCTTGATGCATGTGGGATAAGGCTTATGAACTAGTTGTTTGTAGTCATTGTTTTCTGTCACTGTGGATAAGATTTACTAGGCACTAAGGTACTAAGGTCGAGGATTTTGAATGAAACAACCATTTCTGTAGGACAGAAATCAGCCATCCCATTTTTAGTTTTTCTATTCTGGAAGTTTGTCTTAATATCTCTCAAGAGCTTTGGTGTGGGATGTAGCATCCTTTTTAAAAAAATTCTCCTTTTCTCAAAATTGTTTTGGTTATTCTGTGTCTTTTACATTTCCAGATTAATTTTAGAATTAGTTTTTTCAAAAAAGCCTGCTAGGATTTGGTTGTGAATATCTGAAATTCTCAATGGAGGAAATATGGACATCTTAAAACAACACTGATGAAACAGTATTGTGACAACTCCTGGTTTAAAAGTCCTACAACCTCTTAAAAGGAAAAAACAACTTCTGCCTTTTGAGATGCATTCAGTTGAAGGCTGAAAACATCCTACTACACACTTTTTAATGATAATTATCCTTTGGCAACTATAGAGCTTATGTTCCTGGAAAGTTTGTCGTTGGCAAAACCCCATTGTTGTGGGCTTAGTATACTTAGACTTGCTTATTGTGCACATTTTTTCTGGTAGGATGAATTGTACTGGTTTGTTTTTAGATCATTCCTATGGGGTGACACACAGTGCTACTTTTTTAGAAGAGTGTTGGATTGTTGAATTCATTATTTTTCCCCGTTGAGAGGTTTCAGGATACTGGGAGATTTTAAGCTAGAAATTTTGAGATGCAAATTCTATTCCAGGATGCTCTGTGGAGAGAGTTAAGGGAAATGGGCAGGGGACGAGGGGATGGAAAGTCCTTGGTCCCAACGGCAATGGGGTGTTGGTGACGTCTTACTTCCTGGCCTGAAGTAGAAGAGGAGGGAGCCACTATGAAAACTCAGAGAGAGGAGATGTAATTGTTGGAGAGACCACCATTGAAGCCACTGCACCAGTGGGTGGTTGACAAAGAGTCAGGGAACTTGTGCCCCAGCCTGTCCCTTCTCCCACCCATCTCCTGCTGGGGCTTCCCCTTGGTTGGCCCCAGATAGAAGCCAGAGGGCCAGGGCAGGAGGCAGCCCCTGCAGATACAGTTTCTAGAGCGCTGAGCAGGGTGACAAGGGCAGAGTGTGCACCAGGATGGGTAAATGCAGAGTATGCATCACAGAAGAAGTGTCTGCAAGTACAGTCATTCCCCTGACTCCCTGTCACTGTCCCCAATGCCAGGGGATGCCTGAAACCATGGGTATATTATATATATAGAAATATATAGAAAATATATTATTTTTTCCTTATTCATACATACCTTTGATAAAGTTTTATTTATAAATTAGTCACAGCAGAAGACTTACTGCAATAACATAATAAAATAGAACAATTACAATAGTAAACTATAAGAAAAGTTATATGAATGCAGTCTTTCTTTCACAAAGTATCGTGCTGTTCTCCCCCTTCTTGTGGTGATGTGGGTGATAGAATGCCTATGGGACAAGATGAAGGGAAGGGAACGACGTAGGCATTGTGACGCGTAGCATTAGGCTACAACTGACCTTCCAACAGCATGTCCAAGAAAGATCGTCGTCTAGACTGTGGCTGGCCTCTGGTAACTGAAATTGCGAAAGATTAAACTGTGGATGGTGGTGGGGTGGGTGCTATCTTTACTGATGGTGTGAACAGCTAGTGAAAGGCTATTCCAGAAGCATATTTCACCGATGCAAGTCTTCTATGAATATCAGGGTCTCCAAAAGACTGTGGTGTTCTCCCCACCCATCCTGTCATATAATAATTCTCACTCACCATACTGTTTCTAAAAACATTGCCCTAAGATAGCCTAAATGGCATGTAAGAGTCTGGTGATACAAGCCAAAGCATAGTCTCAGTGTGATTTTAAAAAACTTCTACAAAGTTTATATTCCACATCATAAAATGCCCACGTTAACCATAAGAACAAGGTAATTCTGGCTCAGGAAATGCCAAATTAAATCTGAAGAGCAGGCTTTCTACAAAACTGTGCTTCGTACTTTCTCTTCCTTGGTACATTTCCTTCAGGCTGATCAGCCATTAAAAATGGCTACAGAAAACTGAGAATCAATGCATAAAATGAAAATAAAGAAATACATGCAAAAATTATTAGTGCTACATGATTCACTTTTCTTCTTTGTTTGTTTGTTCATAATTTCCTTGCTTATGGTGATTGTATTTTCTCTGTTGAGAAGTATTTTCAGCTCTGAGAGGCCGGGAGCAGGAGGCTGTGCTCTGACACAGGCAGGTTGTAGGCAGGCCGAGGGAGCAGCCTCTTTCTCACCCGAGGGCCCTCAGTACCTTACGTTGTCCCTCTGTTCCAGTGCTCTTTAGAGAAAGGTTATGAAGGCACTCAGAGTTCCTTCTTGAGCACAGATCTTTAGAAAACAACCACAGGAACAAACTGAACTAAACACCGTGTCCAGTCCTATGTTAGGACTCATTTCTGGAGAAAGGATGTTTGGTTTTAAGTCTATTAGCAATCGCCTTTTTTTTTTTTTTTTTAAATTCCACTCAAACCTATAATCTATATGAAATCTAGGTTTTAAGCATCAAATTATTGATACTTTTGGAGCAATAGACATTAAAGGCAGAACCACCAGTGAAATCCTCTACTGGCTGCATATCCTGTTGGATGCATCCCAAATACTTGGTGATGGTGAGCCTGGCGTTTGGGGTGTACTACATGGCTTTGGGGGACCTTTAAAAACCTGCAGTATTTTGGTGGCACTCCAATCTGTGATCATGAAGAACATGTTTTGAGACATTCTCTAAGTACCCAACAGCCTCTCTCTTTTTCTTCTTTCACAGTGTATTTGCAAGTAAGGAAAAGGCAAGTTACCAAAAGTCATCATTTAATTAAAAAGGAAATGAGTTTGCTTGAGAGAATGAATAGCCTTTTTGATGTCACTCAGTGACCCCAGGTAGGACTGCAATGAAAATTCCAGTACGAGGATTCTGGTCATACTATTGTTTCTAACAACAACAACAAAATGCTACAATTTTAAATAATATTTAGTCTTGAAAATAAAACCTAAAAAGAGCTAGCTTCTCTTGGTATTAGCCCAGTTCCACCCTCAGTCCCTAGACACAGATTTTCTTGATTTTGGAGATCCATTAGCAGATCTGATGATGGCATTTGGTCTTCCGGTTTGAACGAGAGTCACATGGAAGAAGTGCATTTCTTGCCACTCTCAAACTCCTCAGATGCTTCAGTAATATGGGGAAGTTGCTAATAAAGACGGTTTCTAGGAACTTAGACATCTACTCTAGGCTACTCTTGGTTGCCTTGGCAATGTTGCTGACATATGTGTGTTTCTTAGAGTTGGAGAGTTGCCCAAAAAGCATTTACTGAGCTGAAGAAAGAGAATTTCCAGCAAACCATGCTCTCAGTGAAGATGGTTTCATAGTCTTCACAGTGTCCCATTAGCTGTGAAAGATTCCTCTATATTGTAGAAGACTGAATTTGTGACCTTGGCAGTATACTTCTCTCAGACTCTCATTTGTTGGATGGGCAAGTTAGATTGCATGAAATCCACGCTCCCTGTCAGCCTCTAACCATTGCGATTTAAGATGAAGATGTTAAATGAAAAAGAAGAAAAAGAATGAACCCTTACTAAAAAGCATCTTTTGGAGTCAGGCATCAAATTAGGCTCTTTACTCATGTTCTCATTTAATCTTCCCCAGATCTGGTCTGCTCCCTATTCTAACGATGGGGAAACAGAAGCTTAATGACGTTTAGAATTTTGCAGAGGTCACCCAGATTTCATAGGTGATCAAGTGAGGTCCTGTTTGATTTGATTTGTGTCCTTATTTTCTTTCCGCTGTGCCCATCTTTGAATTGCTTCATCTGATGGAAGCCATGAACCACTTTGAATAAAAGACACATTCAAACTATATCAGACATATAATTTCCTGTCATCCGTGGACACCATGGAATCTATCTATGGACCTAGATAGAGGGCCCCTTGCCTCAGAAGAGGCCAGGGTTATCTTTGCTTTCCTCAAGGGAAACCCACAGTCCATCTACATGTTACTCACTTTTCAAGTCTTATTTGAAGAGACTCTGTGTTGCTGTAATTGTTCCTTTATGTGTATCTTCATCAGACAAAGGGAAGGTTATCTCTAGGGAACAGCTGTACAATCCTCAGATCTCAAGATCGATGTGTGCCTCAGGAGTCATCCATAGGCCCCTACTCTCGGTCCTTCAAGATTGTCCAGTATCATGTGTTAGGAGGTCAGTGATTCTCATAGGTAACATTCTTAAGCCCTTATTGCTAGAAATAAAAGTTTTACGTTTATCTTACCATTTAATTTGCAAACCATCTGAGTTAGGTATGAGTAGTATCCTTAATTTACAGATGTGAAGGTGACCACAGAAAGATGAAGAGCCTTGCCCAGGACAGACTCCAAGGGAAGGGGCTGGGGGTGAACCTGCCCCATTCCTACCCACCATATTAGCTCTCTTTTATTCTACAACTTTTCCAAAACCAGAGAATTCACATGCTAGTAGAGCTTATATCTGAGCAAATCAATCAAGAATTACTTCCCTTCCACCAACTGAATTCCTTCCTCTTTTACATTTGATTATTTTCTCTTAGGAGCAGGCTGGTACAGTTAAGGAGAACCTCCCTACAAATAATCAAGGGATTTTATATTCATACGTAATTCCTCACCTGTTTTTGTAGTAAAGATCAGAGACGCCCATATGATGAAGAGAGAAGAAACTGTTCCCCAAATTGTGCTCCAGTAAATAGTAACCTAAGAGGCTAACAAGTATATGTGGGAAACACAGGGTTGAATAATGTTAAATGCAGAGTTTTTAAAATTGCATTACTTCTTGGAGACTTAAATATGCTTATACTGGAAAATTATGAAAGGTTTAGGATTGTGTTAGAGAGGTGCAGTTGACTGTTGTCCAGTGTATTTAATATTCATTCAGCATTCCTTATTGCCTCTATATGTCATTTCTTTGAATTTTTTCCTGGAACTGGTAACATCTTAGCAGTTTTCTCATTAAATACTGAGTTAAAAATTAATCTTTGACAGATGTTCATGTTGTGTTTTTATGGGCACTATGATTTTCCCTTTTTTAACCTTTAACTATATTGTTTGATATTCTATAGAGGGATATATAATACTTGGTATTTTTCTGATGGATTTAACCTTGAATTTTTTTTTTTAAATTTTTTAAAATGGAGATTTCTGAGATTATGTCCCATGGAATACTCTTTGGGAAATACCACCTTAGAAAGAACAGGGTGAGTCAGAAGGGTAGCTGAAAACCAAACCCCAGCCTATGTAGATTTAGAACACATAAATTTAGAACATCCCTATTGGATACAAAGGGAGCAGGCATTCTTATTCTGAGAGTAGGCCTCATTCACATGGTATACAAAGCAGAGAAGCAATTGTTTCAAATGCCCACAAAGAGACAGGGCTCTCATTCCCATCCGTTACCAATGGTGTCAGTCCAGGGCCTCCACACACTGCCTTAGTGAGGCTTTTCTCAGCTGTCCCTGAATTTGCCCATCTCAGCCCTTGAAGTTACCTCTTGAAATTTAGGAGAAAGATTGTTGATAAGGTAGAACAAAACTTCCAAAAATCTTTCCTATGATTTTTAATCAGTTACCACTCCACCAGGGCATGTAAGCTTTGTTGACAGCACGAGAAAGAAGTTGGCAGCACTTGGGGGTAACTATGTTTTGTGATGCCAGGATTATGGGCTGCAAGGAACTCATGAAGGAGAGTGGTGTCAGGAGCGAGACCTTTAGTGCTGAAGTGTCGGAAGAGGTGTCGGAGAGGACCTGGGTTATCTGGATTGTCTTTCTCGGAGCTTGTCCCTTGTCCTAATGGAAGGATCTTGTCTTGGCATCTGTGGAATCCAGCGAGGTGGTTTCATCTTGTTTTTCTCTACCACCTCCGCTTCAGTGAGTGACTCTGTGCCCTGATCTTACAAGGAGGTAATGTCGTCCCAGGCCTTTTGCTAGTCAGAAGCAAATTGGATGGTTTCTGCCTATGTGAGGATAGAATGGGGGAAGGCATTTTATACAACCTGTGGATGTCGCTCACAGTCTATGAGTAAATGTAATAACCTATTTTGGATTGAGATTGTTTCAGATGGCTTTTGTTTAGCAAAAGTATGGATCTAGCTGTTATTGTATGAGCATTCCTGACAATGTGATACAGTCAGTGGGAGTGGAGGAGAATGTCTTAGCTCTCCAGGGAAGAATGTGGCCACCAGGCCATGTTTCTTTCCCCTGTTGCTGTCTTTAGGACATTATCGCCTAGTGGTGAGAAGTAGACTTGAATCAGCGTGTCTGCCTGGAATCCTGACTCAGTTATATGCCAGCTTTGTCACTGGCCAGTTACTCCAAATTTCACTGTTCTCGTTGGTAACGTGAAGATAAACATCGTAACCTAACTCATAAGATTGTTGGAAAGATTAGATTCATTTTTAGATATAATGCGTATAGAAATTTGGTATATTTTAAATATCCATAGATAATAGCTTATATATTAGGGAATTACAGAGCTATTAGGGTGGGGCATTTTCACAAAAGGAGGAGAAACCAGCACATTTCCTTTCTTTCTTCTCTGTACTCTTTTCATTGGTTTCATACCCTTCGTCACCAAAAGCCAGCCCCTCTTGGGCAGTTTATTTCAGCCCTAACTGAAATCCTGAACTCCTGGGTAGAGCTTTGTAAACTCTTTGTTCTACCTAAGCTAACGTCTTCCGTGTTTGTAGTGTAGGTCTGTGTTTTCACGTTGCTGATTCATCTTCTGCTGGTCCAGTGGATAACTGGGGTCACCAAGACGGTCTGAGGAGTGTGTATAAAGGGATCAGGAAGAGAATTGCTCCCTGGAGTACTGCCTGGGTGTAGAGCCCTCCCTGGCCTCCCCTAACCACATGCATTTTAGCAGCTTTTCTGTGGGTGGTTCGCCACCATTTCAGTAGACATGGGTCTACTGACCCATGGACAGGGGTCAATGGAGGAATATCTTCCTCTGGATAAGGAGCAAGAGGATTAATTTAAATGATGTAATGTGGTTGGAGAGTTTTGTATTACCCCGTGCACTATTGGCATATCCTTGATGGGGTTGGGGTTGCCGCTGAAGAGGAAAAATCTAGTCTCTCTCAGAGGGTCAAGGTGACTTGAGGGCTTTAGTACAATTCTGTGTTGCTGAATTTTGGTGTAAATACTGTGTTCTCTTTTGGGTACTAGAAGTATCTGGATTCCTAGAAATGTACCTTAAGAGACATGGAGGCTAACCCAGAGGGAGAGAACAGGCACCTTGAGAAGAGAAGGGCCTTGGATGCCAGTGGCCAGAATCCATTCATCTTTCCTTGATCAGTAGTCCTCAAGCTTTTTTTTTCCACCAAGAATTATTTTTTTAATTTGGAGAACTAAGATGTCCCCAGCTTTCAATGTTGGGAAATAGAGAGGAGAACAGACATCAGGAGCATGATACCTGACCAGGTCAATGCATGACTGAAAAGAGCTTGGCTGCTGCTTACTGTATCTGCATTCTGGGGGCCCTTCTCACTTACCTCTTTTTCCCTCCTAGGCTCCAGAACTTTTTTCCCTCCACTGCATTCTAATTCTCAGTTGGTTCTGTCACACCTAGCATAAACCTGCTCCTGTGTGAGATTTGTACTTTCTCTCTACCATATGTTATCCTCAAACTTTTTAAGTCTGACATTCACTCAAATGGACAGAAGGCTGGGAACATCCCCTCTCTCACCTATTTTTGCTTACCTCCCCAACAATGTTTCCCAGAATTAGAGGAAGGCCCCTGCCAGCCTCTGAAAGGCTTAGAGGCCACGATGGCTAATGTATTACTGAAAACTGCCAGAGCAAGGGGTAGATGCCATGATGACACAGACATAAATCTGGAAAGGGCCAGATAGAGGGTAAAGTGCAGGATCTTGACTGGTACATGAACCACACCAAAGGATGATTCATCTTCTTCCTTTCAAGTTAGGCCACCTTAAAGCTACTTCTTGAAGTCTTTGAAACACAGTCAGAAGGAGGTGAAAGGTCTAGGATCCAGAAGTTTGGCACACAGTGCAGTGCCTGGCCATAGAACCCTAAAGCACAGGTGGTTATCCTGCATTTTCATGGCTTCCTTCCAGTTCCAGGTGGTGGAACTTCCAGAGGCAGAACTTGCACATGGACATGTAAGTGTCTGGACAGATAAGTGAATTAATCATGTGCACATGGGCTGGGGTGGGGGGTGGGGTAGATGAACTCTTCATGTCTTATTCAGATAAGAGGAGACCCTGCTCATCCCATGCAGTTGACTGGTGGAGTGAATGGATAATGTATACATAATTTTATCTCCTCCTCCTCCCCCTCCCCCTGGCCTGCCTCCCCCTCCCACTCCCCTGCCTCCCCCCCCCCCGCCTCCCCTCCCCCCTCCAATACAGAGCTGTGAAGAAAGGGGTGCCTCCTTGTTTGGAGAGGACTATGTTGTGCAGTTCTCTCATTGACTTTTAGAGTCTGACATAAGGAAGCATGAATCCCTCAGATTTAGAAGTTTGTCCAGTCTGATCCCTCATCCAAAGCCTGAATCTTTCTCAGGAATCCCAGTGGCCCATCCTGCAGAGTTCTTTAAACCATTCTTGTTGAAGTACCTGTGGTCTTCATCCTTTCCTTGTACCAGCTCCTTTGCATCCCATCATTTCCATGTGCAATGGAAGGTAGTGAAGTTTTTCTTTGCCTTAAAATGCCAGCTACCTTTTTTTGAAAGCCACCAACATAGCATTCCACTCCTAATTTAAAAATATGCAAAGAGGGCAATTCTTCTGTTCCTATTATAGCAGTCAGTTAGTACTTATTTGCTCTGGACTATGAGGATTTGAACCTTGATCGAAATAGTACATTTACAGTATGGGGAAACTGCGCAAATCAAAGAGTTCTGAATTTTTAGGGACCTTACTTGACCACTTCATGAACAATTAACATTTCATGAATAAATAACAATTAATTGAACAATTCTAGAAAATCACTCTAAAAAAAGAACGTGAGATTCCCATGTTTGGAGGAGCCTGTGCAAACTGTGCTGGGGAACAGACTGCTTTAGGAGACACTTGCAAGAAGATTTATTAGTGGAAATATTCTGAACTACCATATTCCTGCTTTTCCTTCCTATTTAATTTTTCATTCATCTGGTCCATGCTGCCTTTTGTGATCAGATCAGAATTTCTTCTTTTTTTCCTTTTGCTTTTTTATTATGTTTAGTTAGTCACTGTAGTCACATTAGTTTTGATGATAGTGTTCAATGATTCATTAGTTATGTATAACATCCAGTGCTCATCACAACACGTGCCCTCCTCAATACCCGTCACCCGGTCACCCACTCTTTTCTGAGACCCTTGGTTTGTTTCCTGGGGTCCAGATCAGAACTTCTGAACCTCAGGCCTGAGGTGGGAGCATGAAGCAGCCAGACTTATGGGGATGATTCAGAATCTCACCTTCAGAAAGGCAGTTTGAAAGAGCTTATTCAACTTAGAATGGAATTTTACAATAGCCAAACTATGGACAAACCATAAGTGACTCTTAATCTCACAAAACAAACTGAGTTTTGCTGGGGGGAGGGGGGTTGGGAGAAGGGAGGTGGGGTTATGGACATTGGGAGGGGGGTATGCTTTGGTGAGTGCTGTGGGGTGTGTGGACCTGGCAATTCACGGACCTGTACCCTGGGGATAAAAATATACGTTTATAAAAAATAAAAAAATTAAAAAAAATTTGAGGTTTACTGTACCACTGGGGATAAAAATATATTATATGTTTATAAAAAATAAAAAATTAAAAAAAAAAGAATGGAATTTTACATTTGAAAACAGCGGCAATGAAAGTGACAACAAAATCTTATTATTTCAAAATAGTAAAGTGTCAGTGCAAATGAAATTGACTTAAAGCAAAATGCATGAGCACAGAATTGTCTGCCCTTTGCCTGTAGGTGGAAGATGTTATTGCATTGTCAGAACGTAAATATCAGATACATGAATGTATAGTAATTGTCCTGTAACATCAGTGGTACCAAACCGGTCAGGCTTAATTGATATTTTTGAGGTGGCCAATGGATAGGAAATGCGAGAGGCCACTTAAGCTGGAAACTCACTGTCAAATATGGTGACAGAAAACAAGGTAGAAGATATTCTTAATCCTCTCAGTTCCAGGATTTGGTATTTTTTGTTGCCTTAAGGTACTTCTACTGTAGCAGATCAATTTTACCCCCAGTTTTGAGGCTGCTGGAGAAAAATGACAAAACCACTGAAATGAGTTTTCTAGCTGGGCCTTCAATTTCATCCAAAGTCCTGATGCATGTTTCTGGTTCTTAACTTTCCTAATCCCACATCGGAACCATTTCCCTCCCTGGCGTCTTAACCACAACTTACGTCCCAACAGCTGGCAGTGAGGTCATCCTTGCATGGTCTCTGTCCCTACCTTGTTCATCTCATAAGCCAGTAAGTACTTCTTAAGGGTCTGTCCTATCTGTCTCCTAGTTCAGGCTCAGTCACATTGCATTTGTAGTCTCTTAACTGGTCCCACCATCTCTTAATCTGTCCTGATCACTGCCACCCAGGTGCACAGGTTTATTCGGGTGTCCCCCTCTAGGGAAACACCTCACTGGCTCACTGTCATCTATAGGAGAAAATTACAGTCTTTAGTTTTGCAGACTAATCCCCTCTGTAATCTGCCATCTTCCTCCCACACCAGCCTTATCCCCACCAGCTCCCCGTCTTGCACCTCGTGCCTCGGCACCACCAGGCTCCTGTCCCTAGATTCGCCCCCCTCCTTGTGGCACCGTGCATGGAGGTTGGCATGCAGTCTCCAGTACGTCCTCTTCTGCTGGAGGTCGAAGTGAATAGACTTTCTTCTCTGCCTTCGTGGTGATTTGCGTTCTTTTGTAGGGTAAACTTGATACACATGATAAAGTTGATACACTCAAACCTGATATATTTATTATGGCTTTGAGAATTAGAAGATATCTGAAATGAGAATTCAAATTTGAAGATACTTATTTTGTTCACCTGTTTGATGAATACATCTTCTCTGGTCCCTGTAACTATTGCTTCAAGCGCTTAGATAATGGCTAGGACAGTGAACTTATTACCTCTACCAACAAACAATTTAGTTTCGAGAAAACTTTGATAGATTTGTGCAAAATGTTTTATATATAGCTTTTACCTACTGATGCTAGTCCTCAATCTTGGTTTCTAATGGAACAGCTTGATCCTTTTTTACCACCTTCTTTACCCTTCAGTCTTTGAAGACAACTGCACTCTCTTCCTCTTCTTTTCTCCCTGGCAGTATCTCTAGTTACATCAAAATTTCCTCTTACCTCAGGGAATCAGTTCTGTGTGCTTCCAGGATTCCCTTTAGCTGGGTCCAGGCTGGCTGTGACTCTCTGTGCTCACCACCTTGTCCATGGCAGGGAAGCCTGCAGCCCTGCTCTCCCACTTGCTCTCATGTGGCCCAAGGAGCTTTCCAGCAACATCACTTTGTTGACTCATATTGAGTATCTGCGAAAGTCATCCCTTATTTCTCCCAAAGGGTGGAAAGTGACATATTCCTAGGATCCGTTCTATTCATGTTGGTTAAATGTTGATATCATAAATTCAAAAATTTTACATTTTTGACCCAAATTTTATCTCCGTTGAATACCATCTTGCAGAAGAAACGTCTTTTTGTGAATCCTGATTCTCATTGTGGGATACATCCAATATCCACCCCCCCCCACCAGCTTTTTGTCCGTGTAAGTTTATGCTGTTGATGCAATTAAAATAGGATTGAGGAGGCTCCATGAGAATCAGCTGAAGCAATAGAATCCCCTGTCACAGTGACTAGCATGAGAAAGTCCTTAGCAAAGTCCATGTCTTTTGCTGCCCCTGACTCATGCCTTTCCCATCTCTCTTCTGGCTGCTGCCATCAAGATGTGGGTGTGCTGTAACTCACAGAGGTCTGGGTCCTTTACTGCAGTCGTTAGAAGAGAGAATGTAGGCTTGTAGGCTTATGGAGTCATCCAAGTATAATTCTCTCTTGACACCTAGGAGCAGTTTTTGGGGTCTTTTTTTCTACTTTAATTTTATGAACAATTTCTAGAAATATGAAATGCAAGGTGTCATGACTTAAAATTTAAATAACAGACTTTCAGCAAAGGGTCTGTGAAGAATCCCCTTCCCAGTGGTAGATATGCACCCTTGAAGATGGGTCTTTCTCAGAGTATTGTGAGGAATCTCAGATGAGAATGACAGGATGTGTAAATCCCACTTGTTTCCCACGAGAAGGACAGGCTATTTGTGGGTGGGGACAGGGGTACCAGGCCTCAAAAAGGGAATTTTCCAGAGGGTCTCTGGTAAGCTGCTTACTCTGTCTTATTTCCTCATTTGCTATATGGATAGAATAAGAAGCAACTATGAGTGTTGTGAGAATGAAAGACAGACATGACATGTAAATCACTCTCTGAGGTTTCAGGTGCATAGTGGAGGCTCTGTAAACATCTTTCTCTTTTCTGCCACTCCTGAGATCGCAGTGCCTTTGCAGTGTGTGGTAAGTGGTGGGGTTGAGGTTGCTTGCTCAGGAGAAATTGACAGCTTTTCTTGGCTTTTGGGAACTGCTACCAACAGATGCGGTGTTGCCACTACTCAAAGATTTATCTGCTCTAGAGTAGCCAAACATTGACGAAATAGTAAATGTTAAGAATCAGGAGGGAAGGTCACATAGTTAATGCTAGGTACCTCCCCCGCTACTCTTAGTGTTTATGTGTGTGGCAAGAGGTCCTTTGGGAGACCTGGCTTCAAAATGAAAATTTTTTTTAAAGGTAGAATAAAGAAGCTATTGAATGACTTCTTAAAGTTATTTTTACTTTGGAACAAAAAATACAGGAGTGGATCGGGGGAGATCCGTAGAACAAGGTCAAACATCCCTATGTCATTGAATTTCTTTCTCTAGCAGGTGTGGCCTGTGCGATTTTGATTTGCCCTCTCTCTCTTACCACAGTGGTAACAACAAAAATAGCAGTAATAGTGTCTTGCATTTACAACACACTTCTAAGATGATCTTGTTGTTACAGTTTTTCAAAAGTTAAGGACAACATTTTCATATAAATAATTTTCAATTCATTAAGGCTGTGTTTATGGAGTTTTTAAAAATTCTCAAACGACCTGGTGTTTTAGAACCTAGATGTGGGACTATTGAATAGAGAACCCAGTTATGGCTCTCAGGATCCTTCTACTCTGTCCCCAAGTAACTTTCTGCTCTCTTTTGAAGAACTCCTTCTCCTAGAACCCCATCCTGTGCTTTAGGAAGGCAGAACACCTCCTGCCCAGTACCATAATATATAATGATTTTTCCAGTGATCTCTGCTGAGGCTGCTTTTTTGGCTAGAATGTAATTGGTCACATTCCTGTCTGCTAGGGTTTCCATCATAGTTTGAATAAGCTCCACATAGCATTCCCTAATGCTCTGGATTGCTAATTTCCAGTCTCTCTATTCAGGGCCTCTTTGAGCTTTTAGGGAGGTGAAAGGCATATTGGAGGGTGGTGGGGGAGAGTTGGCCATGGACCTGTCTCCATTAATTCTAATACCATCCCTATAAAGTAGGTAATTCTTCAGGGACATGACCTTGGTTTACTGTTTTTTTTTTTAAAGATTTTATTTACTTATTTGACAGAGATTACAAGTAGGCAGAGAGGCAGTCAGAGAGAGGAGGAAGCAGGGTCCCTGCTGAGCAGAGAGCCCGATGCGGGGCTCTATCCCAGGACCCTGGGATCATGACCTGGGCCAAAGGCAGAGGCTTTAACCCACTGAGCCACCCAGGCGCCCTGCTTGGTTTACTGTTTAACAAACAACTGTGTACCTGTTATGCATTGAACATTGTACCAGATGCTTTGGACAAGAAGACAAGACAGAGCTTTGCCTCTGCCTCCTGGAGGAAGCAGATATGTAAGTCTATGAAGGCAATGTAGCATTACATTGCTTAGCCTGTGGGTTGCTGAACTTGGTTAAAATCCAAGACTGATCAACCCCAAGCCATCAAGCCTAGATGTTTCCAGGGCAGAAAAACTGGCTATGCTGACTGATGTCTCCTCAAAAGAGCAAAACAGCAGCTTTGCTCTGCCTGTTACTTGAAGACATTGAATCAAACTGTTCTGTTTTATTTGCCATCTAGGTCCTTCAGAAGCTTGGGAAAGCCGATGAGACAAAAGATGAGCAGTTTGAAGAATATGTCCAGAACTTCAAACGGCAAGAGGTAAGTACAGTTATCTAGTTTCTGGAAGGGGAAATGGGTTGACTGTGTTTGTGTTTTAGTATTTAACTAAAATGTGTTAAGGTGGAAGGAAGAAACTTTCTTTGGGGTTGGCATTAACCCGAGGGTGACCCTCGCTAATTGTGTAGGCTTTCTTATGACAGGTGAAGGAAGAGGCAGTAGGTGCCACAGGAAGATGATTTGTGTTTTAGACTCTCAGGAGATTAAGACTTGGCTTGACTGGAGCTCTTTAGTACAGATTATTGATCTAAAGGAAAGATGTGGTTTTGGGTGATTTATAGTCTTAGTATAGTACAGTATTAGGGAAACAGGAATTAGATACTTCTGGCACAGTATTTTTAATTGCTTCATGCTTCAAGATCATGCATTCTTAACAGGGGTTATATCTCCCCTAAGGGGGTGAAAATTGGTTCTTTGTAGATAAAAGAAATTATACTCTTTTTATGTGTATACATCACATAAATAGACATATAGTATATCCATGGTATTAAAATTTCATGGGGGTGTGTGATGAGGAAGAAAATGTCTACAGAGCTTCTTGAGGGGGGTGATCATGAAGAAGAAGGTTGAGACACATGGTTTGTGATGTTTGGTCGTTTGATGGGCTGCTGTGTGTTCAACAGACACATGCATGAGGAAGCAAATTCTTTTCTGAATTATCAATTTATATCTCTAAGGCTTGGATAACTGGCCAGAGTTGTGCATGAGGGTCAAAGTGGGGGGAGGTGTAAGTGGGGCTCTCTCTGGTTAGAAGCCTCTGATCTGAAGGTCATAATTGAGTTTGGGTGGGAAGAAGGCTGGGATGGCAAGCTCTGGCAAAGAAGGTTTGGACAGGGCGATTATGTGAGGGCACAGATTTATTTTTCCTGGTGTCATTGGAGCTACCAGTGTCCATAGGATATTGTGGCCTTGGGGATTACAATCGGTAATGCAGATCCTCGTGGGTTTCATTTTGTCCCCTTCGTTCCTGTTTGCAGGAAATAAATCACCTCAAATCCTGAAATAAATCACCTCAAATCCTGAAGATTACTTTCTTCCATATTGAGCCAGAGTCCCTACTATTTGTCACACTGCAGAGATGCTATTGCTTTCCTTCACTGACACGGGGTGATGAAATCCAACACGTATGGAGTCAAGTAGCCCAGGCTCTGCCAGAGCACAATCCTGAATACCTCCCACTTCATCCCAAGAGTAGGAGTGCACATGTGCAGATAGGTACTCGGTTTATACTGTGAGTCATAGTCATCATGTTGTGCCTGACAATGAGGAAGGAGAGAAGGGAGCTGGAGAAGAGAACAGTGACATTGAAATAGATCATGTCCAGGAAACAGTACTGTGGAGAGATTTGGCTTAATGAGGTAGAAGAGAGAATTCTAGAGAAATATCAGCTCCAGGCCTGTAGACTATGCTGTTGCCCAGTCTCCTCCAGGACAGATTCTCCATGTCTCCTTACATTCTCATTCTGTGAGTTTTTGTACGTTATCTCATGCCTTTGGATAACTTTCGTATATATCACTGTCTGTAGTCAAATGCTCTACCACTGAGCTATACCCCCTATATCACTGTCTGGATTGCAACAACTTCACACAGGGAAACTTGTCAGTCTCTGCAGGGTGATTCCAAATATCTGCTTTAAGGGATTTGAGTTAGATAGAAAGGATTCATGTCTGTAGTTTTGCCTGCTTCTTGAGGATTTACATTCTTCTCTTCCTGTCTGGTGTGTCTCTGTGGAGCTAATTAGGTCTTTGCTCTTGGTCCCCCCCCCCGCCCCCGTATCACTCTTATGGTGTTTTGATGTTGTTAGCACCCCAGAAGGCTAACCTTGGGAAACATCAAGTTCAGAAAAGACTTCGTGACTAGGAAGCATTTTGCATTTTCCAATTTCAGTGAATTCTCATTGGCTTTTTTTTTTTTTTAAACTTGTTGACTGAACCAGGTGAGAATTGTTTTTAGTCTCAGCACTAAAGAAAAGTATGATTGGTTAAATCACCAGCTTCCACCAGTTAAATGACCTGTGCCACCAGCAGCAGCAGCCTGGGGTGACCTTGTAATGTTGCTGTGCCATCCATTCCCATCACTAGATGTATTTTCAAATGTTATAGAGCAAATGGTATACTATCATTCTTGAAGACCCAACACTTTGGTCCTTACCAAGAATATTAGCAGATTTCAAGAACTGGGTAAAACTTCAAAATCTGGGGAAGTTGGAACAAACAAGTCTACTTTAGAAGAGTGGAACAAGCAGAATGGAATGTAGGAATAGTATTTCTTAAAGAGTATCTTGAACCCCTCTCTTTGACTCCCTTTGAAACATTTTTGCATCAAAACATCTTGGATTTGCACATACTCATTCTGATGTTTATCTGTTTGTTTCTTTTAATCAGAAAACCTAAATGTATAGTTCTTTTAGTGCAGAAAGGAGGAATGATGGTACCTTAACTCTGTCTGTATAGTAGAGGGAGAGAAGGAGAAAGGAATGGACAGGAGGGAGGGAAGAGAGGGATTTGTCAATTTTCTGTAAAAACGTACTCATGCTTGAGAAGACTGGTGGGAGGATGACTGTATTAATACTCTGCAGAAGGGAAAAGGTGTCCTTTTAAGCCTCGATATGTATTGGTAACCAATTCACATCTGTTGGTTATGTTGAGAAAGGTGTTTCTCCATTTGCTTGTGCAGAAACATTAACCTAGAAAGGAGGATCTATTTAGATTGTAGTAACCTCTACAAGGCCCATTATTTTAAGTGTTCATGTAAAGGTGAATCGTTACTCTAAAGGCAGAAGGCATCATCTAAAAGCAACAGACTCTTAAGATATTTTCTGACCCAGGAAATCTAGATTTCATCTCTTTTTCTGTGACAATGTATTTTTCAAATCCAAAAAGATACTATATAGAGTATCCTATGAACTCTATTTGGATTTGTGCATTATATTATAGTCACCTGATCATGCTTAATTCATACTTAAGCCAAAGTGGATTTTTCTAGAATGTTCTAGGAAGTAATTAAACATCTTGGGCCCAGGTGATTTTGCTTTTAAATTCCCTTTAGTAAAATCATGAAAGCCTCATAGTGATTGATGGAAATGAAGGTTGCAGCTGCGTCTGTGTTGGAACTCTGGCTTGAAGCTTAACTTTTATCTTATTCCAACCCCAGGTTTTCTTTTTGATCCCAAACCTCTTTTCCTGAAAGCTGGTTTTTGTTAGACTGAGAGCGTAGATGGAAGGTCTGTGCACACTCCCTTGGTTGTCCTTTGGGTTCTCCATTGCTGTGGTTTTTGTGGTCCAGATTTTACAAACTGCTTAACTGGGACAAGGATGAAGGGGAGTGTAGGGCAGAGCAAAAATAAATAGAGTGAACTCCTCTGCCGAAAACTTGGGATTTTCCGTGATGAGGAGTGCCAAAGAGAGTAAGGATTATAGAAATCCTTCAGGAGAAAGAACACACTGACTTCAAGATGTCCTCCCCCAAAGTGTTGTATTTTTACCCCTCTTTTTTATTTTGCCTGTCTTACCAAAGCCGCTAACAAGTAGCCCTCTTTTTTATTTTGCCTGTCTTACCAAAGCCGCTAACAAAAGCCCTACTTTTACCTGGTAACCTGCTGATGAATTTGTTCGTGAGCAAAGAGGTCCCAGATGGGAAAGAATGTCCCTGGCCCTTCTCTTCTTCCTCCTTGCTAATAAGTCTGCCCATGTAAGATGCCATGCTTACAGCAACTGTGCTAATTACAGTGATTGAACAGCTCAGGGACTGTTTGGGCCCAGATAACCCGCTATTTGGTCACATTTCAGTGAGTACAGCTGGGAGCACCCAACTGGACTTACAGTCCAAAAGCCAAACTTGTAATAAAGGGGAGAGGTCTCTTACCTCTCAGGACTTTAAATACCATAGCGATGTTGTTCTGCTCCCTCTCCCCATGCCCACCAGCAAGGAATAGCGTCACGTTGCTGTAATACAAAGAAGGAAGGAAATGCTCAGGCCTTGAACTCATCTCCAGTGGTGAGAATTTGGAGCCAGTTATTCCAATTATTAGGATTATCCAGTGACTGAAAGCTGGAGTTGTGTCTTCTTACAGCTCTCTCCTCAGCACAAGCATCCTGTGTAGCTGTTTTCATCTTTATATATTCACAGGATCTAGTGCTTTGCACCTAAGCTTTAAAAATATTTCTCAAACCTGAGAAATATTCTAACCCTGTGGCAGAAATGATAATTTAAAAGAATTTTAATAAAGATTTTATTTATTTGAGAGTGAGAATGAGTAAGAGAGAGAGCAGGAGCCAGGGGAGGGGATGGAGGGTCAGAAGAGGTGGGAGAAGTAGACTCCTCTCCTGTTGAGCAGGAAGCCCAATGTGGGGCTCCGTCCTAGGACTCCTATATCATGACCTGAGCCCAAGGCAGACACTTGACCAACTGAGCCATCCAGGCACCCCCAGGAATGATGATTTAAAGCACATTCTTAGATCGCGTGTTTATTTCTGGGATGGAAAAGATGTTGAATATGTGAATTTTTGTAAGTCAACTTCATGACATTTTTAAATACATATGCATGAAGTAATTAAAAATAAAACTTATAGAAGTTTTAAAAATGTAAATATAAATATACTCCCACACTGTGTTAATGTGTGGCAAATTTATGGCAAATTTCATTTGCATTCTGAAAATCTTTGCAATTTTCTTGAGCATATACTTGAGCATATAGGCTCAGCAGGGCCTTAGAACTATTTCGTTTTACCACAAATAACTGTGATCTGAATATGTTAGTATCTACCTTTTATTATATTAATAGTGATCTTCCTCTGAAGTAACCACTGCCTGGATTAGACGTGATCCCATCTGTCTGTCTGGGGTAGTGATCCAGTTCTAAACGACAGCATCCTAACCCAGAGTATGGAGAACCTCAGCCAGCCTCTGGAGCCTGCTGTCAGGTCATCATACCAGATTCTGATTAAGAATGTCAGGGGGCAAGTGTGGTGTCCAGCAGAGCAGTGTTTTTCAACTTGAGCTGCATCAGATGCAGCACAGATGGCTGGGCCCCACCCCTGGACTGCCAGGTCAGTAGGTCTGGGGTGAGGCCTGGACACGAGCATTTCTGACAGGGTCCCAGAAGATGCCAGTGCGGCTAGTCTGGGGGCAACAAATTGAGGGCTCATGCTTTATTTCTGTTTGTACACTCATCTTTATGCACTTCCTCTAATTCTTGAAACTTCTTACCCTCCATTTGATAGCCATTTTAGTGTCTTTATGATAAAATTTGGAGAGAGATTAGGTGGCCATGCCTTGAAGTATCTGTGATCTGCATACATTCAGTTTTTGGAGAGGATCTTAACCTCAGCAGGTGTGACTTTGGGGGCAGTGAGTTCCCTTCTGCCCCGTGTTGTTGATTCTGGAAGCTTTACGGCCTGTGAAAATCCACATGCCCCTGTAAGAGAACATACATGCTACTCAGACCTTCATGAGAATGAGTTTAATAAGTCTCTTTCTAGGTAATCAGGCTCAATTAGGGGACAGTATAGACAGTATTAGACTCCCAGTATAGGATCCTGAGAAGAAATGAAGAGTATTTACCCGAACCCCAGATATAAGGCCTTGAAAATAAAATTTTTCAAAGCAGCTAAAGGGAAATTTATAGTGTTGTATCTTTATATTGGAAACGAAGAGAGGAAAGAAATCAATAGTCTAAGTTTCTACCTCAAGAAAGTCGAAAAAAGATGAACAAAATAAGCCCAAAGCAAGCAGAAGGAAGGAAATATAAAAGGGCAGAGATCTATGAAACTGAAAATAGGACAAGAATAGAGAAAATGAATAAAAAGCAGATTCTCTGAAAAAATTAATAAATTTGATAAATCTTTAGCAAGGCTGACTCCCCAAACAGACATAAATTATCAATATCAGGAGTGAAACAAAGGATATCACTATAAATCCTCTAGCTACTATAGATTCTGTAGCTAGGAAAAGGACAATCAGCAGATACTGTGAACAGCTCTGCTCTGTTTGCTTCTTTATTTATTTATAATAAGGACAGGAGTGAAGAGCTACCCAGGAAAGACAGTGGCATATGTAAAACCCAAAACTTTAGAAAGAGAATGCCCCCTTTGAAAAACTACATATGATTTAATAATATTAATGCTAAGAGCTGAGTCAGGAGAGTGAGGGTGGAGGTGAGCTGGGTAGGTAAATGGGCCAGGTAGGGCTGGTATGCCTTCCTTCCTCCCTTCCTCTCTTCCTCCCCTACCCCCTCCCCTCCCCTCCCCTTCCCTTCCCTGCATTCTTTCTTCTCTTCTTCCTTTCCTCCTCCTCTTTTCTCACTAGCTTTATTTAGATACAATTGACATGTAACATTGTGCAAGTTTAAAGTGTACAAAGTGTTGATTTAATACATTTAATGTCTTACAAAATGATTACCACCAGTTACACCACCTAATTACTATTTTTATTTTGTGTGGTAAAAACACTTAAGATATAGTCTCTTAGCCATCTCAAGTATATACCACGGTATAAGTAACTGTAATCACTGTGCTGCACATTAGAGTCCCCAGAACTTCTTCATCTTTTAACTGGAAGTTTTTACACTTTGATCCGTATCCGTCTTTTACCCCAACCCCTAGACCCTGGTGACCGTCATTCCGGTCTCTGTTTCTATGAGTTTGGCTCTTTTAGATTCTACATATAAGTTATATTATACAGTGTTTGCCTTTGTCTCACTTATTCTGCTTAGCATAATGTGCTCAAGGTCTGTGTATGTTGTTGTAAACAGCAGAATGTCCTTTCTCATGGAATAACATTTCATTATATATTTCATGACCATTGCAATAATATTTCATTATATATATACATATTTAAATATATAAACATTATATATATAAGTATTCCATAATATATTCCATTACACACACACACCCCACATCTTTTTTATCCAGTCATCCTTCGATGGACACAGGTTATTTTCATATCTGACTACTGTAGATAGTGATGCAGTAGACACAGGAGTGCAGATATTTCTTTGAGATCTTGTTTTAATTTCCTTTGGATATATACCCAGAAGTGGAATTGCTCGATAAGGTAGTTCAGTGTTTTTTGTTTGTTTGTTTGTTTGTTTGTTTTTTGTTTTTTCTAGAACCTCCATACCATTTTCCACAGTGACTGCTCCAATTTACATTCCTGCCAGCAGTGCCAAAGGGTTCCTTCACTTTTTTCTGCATCTTTGCCAGCTCTTGGGTTTTTGATGATTGCTACTCTAACATGTGTGAGGTGAAATCTCATTGTGGTTTTGATTTGTATTTACCTTGTGATTAGTGAGGTTGAGCACATTTCCATGATCCTGTTGGCTGTATGTCTTCTTTGGAAAAAGGTCTATTTAGTTCCTCTGCCCATTTTAAAAATTGGATTGTTTGTTTTGTTGCTGTTGAGTTGTAAGAGTTCCTTATAAGCTTTGAATATTAACCCTTTTTCAGATAAATGGTTTGCAAATATTTTCTTCCATTCTATAGGCTGCCTTCTTATTTTGTTGGTGGTTTCCTTTGTTATGCAGAGTTTTTTTTTTTTTAATTTGATGTAGTCTCTTTTAATTTGTTGTATAAGTTCATACTTTTAAATTTGACAACCACAATGGACCAATTCCTCAATGACCATAAGCTGCTAAAAGGTAATAAAGCTTAAATAGACTATCCGAATAGTCTTATAACCATTAAAGAGATTGAATTTGAAATTTAAAATCTACAGAAATATCTTCTGGACCAGGAGGTTTTATTGAGGAATTGTGATATTTAAAGAAAAATTAGCACCAATTTTATGCAGTCTTTTATAGAAAGTAGATGTAGCCAGCGACCTTAATAGCCAAACCAGGAAATGACAGTGTGAAAAGAGAAAACTGAAGATCAATATGTTTCATGAACTTAGACATATACATCCTTAACAAAGTATCAGCGAATCAAACCAATGATGTATAAAAGGAATTATAATCATGACCAAGTAAGATTTATTCTAGGTATTTGAGTCTGGTTTAACAGTCCAAAATCAATCAGTGTAATCCACCATTTAAACAGGGTAAGGAGAAAAAAACCATGCAGTCATACTAATTGATGTAGAAAAAGTATGTGACAAAAATCTAACACATTCATAATGAAAGTGATCAGCAAATTAGAAATAGAGAGCAATTACCTCAACTTGATAGAGTATATACAAAATAACTAAGGCTAATACCGTACTTAATGGTAGAAGAATGAATGCTTATCCTAAAATTGGGAACAAGTCAAGGATGTCCATACCCACCAATGTTGTCCAATGTAGAACTAGAGGTTGCAGCTGGCACAAAAAAGAAAAAAAAAAGGAAATGAAAGGCACACAGATCAGAAAGGAAAGTATAAAATATTTATTTTCAGGCATGTTGTGTACATAGGAAATCCCAGCACCTCAACACAAAACTCCTAGAACAAATAAGTGAGTTCAGCTAGGTCACAGGATACAGGGTCAACATCCCCAAATCAATCACATTTCTATATATTAACAATAAACATGTGGAAACCAAAGTTAAAAACATAATAACATTCCAAATAAATGAATTGTTTACTTCCCAAAATATGTGTCTATATGCTGAAAATCATAATAAGCTAAAGAAAAAAATCAACTAAATAAATGAAGAAACATACCATGTTCATGGATTGGAAGACTTAACATAGTAAAGATGTCAGTTCTTACTGAATTAGTCTATAGGTTTAATGAAATTTAATGGAATTATTATAACAGTTTTTTAAAAGACATACACAAGCTTATTCTAAAATTTATATGGAAGCATGCAGACCCTGGAATTCTAGATTAAAAGAGAGATAACAAGAATAAAGTGTGAAAAATTACTCTATTTCAGTAATAAGTCCTATTATACTGCTGACGTAATCATGACAGTATGGTATCAACAGGGTAGATACATAAATAATGGAGCAGAATAGATAACTCAGAAATAGAGTCATACATCTATATTCAGCTGATTTTTGACAAAGGTACAAAGACAATTCAATAGAAGAAAGAAAGTGTTTCAATAATTGTGCTGTAATACCTGGACATCTATAGACCTCCTCCCCCCCCAAAAATGAACCTTGACCAAAACCTAACTCTTATAGGTTAAAATATTAAACTCAGAGTGGATCAAGGACTTAAATGTAAACATAAAGTCTTAAAGCTTTTGGAAAAAGAAGAGAAAGTTTTCAAAATCTAGGAATAAGTAGAATTTTTAGACTGGAGTCCAAAATCACAATCCAAAAAAGGAAGATCTGATAAATTGGATCTCATCAAAATTAAAAATTTTTGCTCTGCAAAAGAACTCTTAAGAGGATAAAAAGACAGGTATTTAGAACATATAAAGAACTCTCAAAACTCAACATCATAAAACAAATCAATCTAGTTAGAAAATATTCAAAAGCTATCAACAGACATTTCACTGAAGAGGATATCTGGATGGCAGAGAATCCATTCATAAAAAGATGTTTAACATATATTTAGCCATCAGAGAAATACAAATTAAAAATATAATGTCACTATATACCTCAGAATGGCTAAAATAAAAGTCAGTGATAACACTAAAGAACAGTAATGCTGGCAAGGATGTTGGAGAAACTGAATTACTCATACATTGGGTACCACTGATACAGCTTCACTGGAAAACACTTTGTTTCTTGAAGAATTTCTGTAAAAGTCATGCACTGTCATGTCACCCAACAACTGTACTCTTCAGCATTTATCTCATTTCCATAGACATGAAAAATTATGTTCATACAGTATCCTATAGATACACAAATGCTTATAGCAGCTTATTTGTAATGGCTCCAAATTGGAAACATCCCAGATATCCTTCAACAGGTGAATACTTAGACTGTGGTATGTCCACAGCATGCAGTATTACTCAGCAATTAAAGATGAAATTACTGGTAGATATGGTAACCTGGATAAATCTCTAGAGAATTTGACTGAGTGAAAAAAAGCCAGCCCTAAAAGTTTACATACCATATGATTCCATTTGTAACAAACATTATTGACATGACAAAATGGCAGAATGGGAGGGAAGAATCACTTTTTTCCAGGTGTTAAGGAAGGGAGAAGGGAGGTGGGTGTGTTTACAAAAGTTAGCACAAATGATCCTTGTCCTGGTAGAATCAGTTCTGTGTCTTAACTGTGGGGATGGATACATGAAATTATACATGTGATAAAATTGTATAGAACTAAATACACATACATGTATGAATACAGGTAAAAACGGGGAGATTAAGATTGTGGATTGCATCTATGTTGTGATATAGTTCTCACTATAGTTGTTGCAACAGTGGGGGAAACTAGGTACAGGATAAAGGACTCTGTATTACTTTCTCTAACTGGATGGGGTTCTGCAGTTACCTCAATAAAAATTTCCATTGAAAAACATCCCCTTTTACACTTCTACTTAGAAAAAGCTGACCTCCTGCTGCTTACATCAGATAAAATTGCTTTAAGGTAAGAGCCAAAGGCTCACATTTTTACAGAGATGGAGAGGAAACATAAACGAGGAAGTAAGCAAGGAGAGAAACAAGGAGTGGTGAGGTTTGGGCTGAATTACAGAATGAGTAGGGTGTAAAAAAAAAAAAAAGCAGCTATCAGTGTTGGCTCACATTGGTCACATGAGAATGGGGCCCAGAGTTGCCACATCTGATTCCCCAGAAAAGGTGAAATCTGCATTTTACATGAAATCTCAATTGATTTGATATATTTTATATTTTTAAATAATTTTGAATTTATAGAGCGTTATAAAAGGTACACAGAACTGTTGTATACACTTTACCTAGGTTTTCCGATTACTTTATCATTCTCCCTGTCCATCCATCCATGCATCCACCCAACCATCCATCCATCCATCTGTCCATCCCATGCACTTATTACCTCTCTAGTGCACAAAAAGGACATTTTCCTACAGAGCCACAGTTCATCCATCAAAATCAGTGAATGATCGTCAATCCTCTATTATCACCTAATTTATTACGAACCCTGAATTTGCCTGTGATAAAGCTTTTGGTCTGAGAAAGACCCTGTTAAGGGAAGGAAAAGACAAACTACAGACTGGGAGAAATTATTTTCAACATATTGTTCGCTTATGTTCTTCAAGGTCCGGGGCCATTCCACAGTCAGATTTGCATTTAGTTGTCAAGTCCCATTAGTCTCTTTAAAATTGAAGATGTTCTTCAGTTTTTTCTTGTCTTTCATGATCTTCAGATCTTTGAGTACAGAGCAGTGTTTAATTGTAGAATGTCCCTTGACTTGGGTTTGCCTGATCATCTCTTGTGTTAGCTTCATGTGACCCTCTGTGGCAGGATCTTCCTGGTGTTTGATATCAGGGTACACATGATTCTGATTTATGCCTTTACTGTGGATGTCAACTTTTATCACTTGGTTAGAAAGAGGCTGTCTGCTTGATTGCTCTAGTCCTTAGTTTTAAATTCATAAGTAATCTTAGAAGTATTTTGTGGAGATAGACTTTAAGACGATGATTGCAAAATAGTGATTTTTTCCCAATTCCTTCTACATTTACTACTTAACATTCTGCTCCATGGTTAAAAATGTTCCCTTCTCTTCCAATTAATTAATTGTCTTTGTATGGACTTAGAGATTCTTATTTCATTCAGTAGGTTATAAAACATTATTACTAGTCCTGGGGCGTCTGGGTGGCTCAGCGCCTGGTTGGCTAAGCCTCTGTCTTCTGCTTGGGTGGTGATCTCAGGGTCCTGGGATTGAGTCCCGCATCAGGCTCTCTGCTTAGTGAGGAGCCTGCTTTCCCCTCTCTCTCGGCTTGACTCTCTGCCTACCTGTGATCTCTGTCAAATAAAAAAATAAAATCTTAAAAAAAAAAAAACCAAACAATAAGTTTGGTATTTTTAAAGATTTTATTATTTGACAGTTTATTTATTTATTTATTGACAAGTAATAAACTAGTACTTTTGAAGCACAATTGCACTTCCCCAATGGGGGAACTGCTGGTAGTGACTTCTGTGTCCCCATTATTCTTTGAAAATTTCTTTTTTTAACGTTTTGCCACAGAATGTTCTAAGTTCATGTTGTGCTTGCCCTACCCAGCCTTCAAATGAGTTGTTTCTTTAAAGAGTCCTGGGTTTGTTGTCTTCTTAAGTGGAGAATGGCATTTAGAAACTAGGAGCTGAGTGCTGGCTATATTCTTTGGTTCTAGGGTATCATGCTTGTAAGTCCTCTAACTGAACAGAATTGCACACATGTATTCATAACATACTCTGTGTTTTTTTTCATCTATTTATCCGAAACCATGGCATCTCTAATTACAGTTCAGTATCTCCTGCTTTGGGTCTTCCCTTTGTTCATATTTTTATTTCCTTTATTGAGAGTGATAAATCTGGCTTCCATTATTCCCAGTATGTATTTATTTGTGCAATACCTTTACGGTAACTGGTCTCCTGATAATGTGTACCATCTCCTCATCTCCTGTGTTGTACCAGTCAAAAGTGTTCTCTGCTCCTTCACTCTGGGCTGATTCACATTGGCCTGCCCTTTTCTCCTCCCCTCTTCTCTACGCATGTTGGCCAAGACTCATCAACCACTTGGCATACCCCTTGTGTAGAGGTATGCCTGCTTAGAGTTCTCTGTCCTGGCTTTTGGCACCGGACTTCAAGAGTTCTTCCCTTATCCTCACTGACTTTGACTGTGCACCAGTGGAAATAACTAAGTTATTAAATGTTGGCATCTAATTCAGTTTCATAATGGAGCCCACAAAAATATTCATGTCTACGGAATGATTCCTGGGCTACATCATACTAAATGTATAAGCAGTACTATACATACAAGTATACTATATGATTAACATTATTAATGTCCCGAAGGAAAGGTAGCAGTTAATATAGTCTGTTAACTTATTGGAGTGTCTTCTTTTTAGACTTTAATAGAATGACAGTTATTAATTAAGAAGATGTGGTTTGTTTGTATTGTCCCTAAAGAATTAAAATGTGGTTCCTGCCACCTTCTCAGGAATTCCTAGTAAAAAATGTAGTAATACATTTCACTGGGTGGTAGAATTGGCCCTAATGATCTTGGCTCCATTGTGGCTGCTGAAGGAAGTCACAGAAGAATTCTCCACCCTGGGATGAAGGCTCACTCATCTCAGAGGAGCCCTGTGCTAATTACAGGTTTGTTACTCATTGAGCATTTCTCTCCTATTGTCTGGTTTTAATACTTCCACTTAAACTGAGCATTATTTCATGTTCTGTATTTGAGAAAAGAAGTCATTTGTTCAGGGCCAGGAAGAGGTAGAAAAGTAAAATGTTTAAGTTGTATTAAGGCAGAAATAGCAGAACTATTTAAGATCAAAGAGGTCAAACTATTTGAAATGCAGTTATGATGTTCATGACATTTGTTAATGGTGTGATATTAAGGATGAGCTATGGGGCTGATTGCCTTCACATCCAGTTTATTGCCCACTGTTTGATATCTTGTAGCAGAATACAAGGTTTAAATTAGACTTCTCTTTGGGTCCATTATATAACAGACAAGTCTGCCAAGTGGAGAGAAAGCAAGTCTTTTGATTCTTGGTGAAGGCCTGTCATAAGTGGACATGGCAGACCAGCAGGACAGAATTCTGGTGACATTTCAGCAAAGAGTGTATAAGAAAAGTCCTACTGAAAGTTGTGGCTCATGAAACTTCTCCAACAGAGAATGAATAGTCTGTAGATCATGAAGACAACATAGATATGAGGTGGTGATAAGTTTCCATTTCCTTTAATGAAATCAAATAAAGCAAGAATGATATGTGGAGCAGTAAGTTCTACTCAATCTGCACCCGAGAACATCTCTACCAATAGCTCTATCTGTTATTCAAAAATATGTCTGACTCCATACCTACATTCTAACTCATTAAAATCCATGATCTTCTGTCTGGAGTAATTTCCTTAAGTTAGCCTTTTAAGAATATGTATTTTCATGACTTAGAGAAAATTCTGCTTGCTTATTCTTGGTCTTTATTCAGTCCTCTGTTTTGTAGGACATAAATTATTTGTAGCTACAAATTGCCTTGGGCTTCTTCTCACATTCAGAGCATTAAACCTTTCTTTAGTCATACCCTGATTTGATCCCAGTGTCCCATGTAGTATTTGGCCCATACATCCTATCTGTGATGCAAGTGGCTTTTCTCTGTAGCACCCTATTGGGGAGATAAATAGGAATCCAGGTGCTCTGGTGCAGTGAAAGGCAGAAAGGAAGCTGGTGGAGTGAATAGTTGGTGGTCCATATCTAACAATATCATTTAGGGACTGAACTGCTTACTTCCAAGTTCTTCTTCTACTTCCATTTCCCCCACTTGCAAGTGCTTCCCTGCAATTAAATCACCCTTGCCTGACCTGTCATGTCCATGTGTTCCAATCCCACCTTCTCTTATAGTCAACTGACAAGTATTTCCTACATGAGGTCTTTCCATTCTCCTCAGTCAGCATCTTCCTCTATAGACTCCTGTAGTACATCTTTTATAGTTCATCTGGTAACTCTTGTTCGATTTCTCTTATATGACAGTATATCCATGTCCTCATTAGATCATGAAATATTTAAAGGAAGACACCCTGTCTTAGTCATTTAAAAAACTTCCGTGCCCTCTAGCACCTATTAAGTAGGTACTTAGTAAGTACATGGCTCTTTTTTTTTTTTAAGATTATATTTATTTATATGACAGAGAGAGAGAGATCACAAGTAGGCAGAGAGGCAGACAGAGAGAGAGAGGAGGAAGCAGGCTCCCTACTGAGCAGAAAGCCCGATGTGGGGCTCGATCCCAGGACCCAGGTCAGGCCATGGCCTGAGTCAAAGGCAGAGGCTTAACCCACTGAGCCACCCAGGCACCCCAGTACATGCCTCCTTGTCATGCATATTCTCTGTCTTTACTTTTTGTCTTAGATATTCCATGCCTCCTCATTCATTCAGTATCAGAGCCCTTCTTCATTGTCATTTACTTTTCCTATTTTATCTTAATTTTTGGCAGCAAAATAGTCCCTGGAGAATGTCTGATATGGCCTTGAATTGATTCCAATCTGGATTATCAAGACTAGAGCAAAGCTTTGGCCCCTCTCTGGAGGAGAGTTCTATGCTAATTCCATGCTACTTCATAAATATCAGCTGGCACATACATTATTTTCAGTGTTCCAAGAGCCTTGTGTATATTTACTAACTTAATATAATAAATTATGCAGAAGGATGTTTTTCAGTCCTTGAATCCCAGTTATGTTTTCCAATTTTAGGTTGTTTTTTTTTTTTCCATGTATTGTATCTTGGAGCAAGTTCATTCTTCACTGATAGGACAGTGTTTTCACCACAGAGCATTAATACATTGAAGTGATACCAGTTAATTGCTTCTGAGAAGCTTAATTGTTGAGTCTTTTTGAATTTATGGGTTTCCATTAAAGTTTAAACTCAGTGACCGCACAATATTCTATAAAAGAATTTGTGTGTGTCTACATCTCTTGAAATAAAGTTTCCCTAGAGATACTCCTAGTTCTAGCTAACTTTAAGTTCCTGTGAGAATTCTGTAATACCTGAAACCATCTAATTGAACATAATAATAATTAAAAAAAGAAAAGCAAGGGAATGACAACCTTCAGGAATAGTGAAGAGAAGGTGGTAAGTACGGAGCACAATGGTTTAAAAACTTACTTTTATAATTCTGTATCTTAAGCTGTTTGGGTATACAAATATGTATTTTACTGTTAATCTTTTAAGTGTGCATATACCAAAAAAAAAAAAACCAACCCAAAACAAAGAACAAAATCATCTTAGTGTGCAAATATTTTCCAAAACTTAAAATGTTTCCTGTTAATATCAACATTCAAGAAATTTTGGGGCGCCTGGGTGGCTCAGTGGGTTAAGCCGCTGCCTTTGGCTCAGGTCATGATCTCAGGGTCCTGGGATCGAGTCCCGTGTCAGGCTCTCTGCTCGGTGGGGAGCCTGCTTCCCTCTCTCTCTCTGCCTGCCTCTCCATCTACTTGTGATTTCTCTCTGTCAAATAAATAAATTAAAAAAAAAAAAAGAAATTTTGTAGGTTGATAGATGCATGTTTGGAACAATAATATGTAATTGTTTAGACATCCATCTGCCTTACATTTATTAAGTGTCTTCTTCTTCTTCTCTCTCTCTTTTTTTTTTTTTTTTTTTAAGTGTCTTCTTGCCAGGAATGTATCTAGGTCTTTGGGAAACTTCAGTGAAGACAAAGATCACTTCGGTTGTGGATCTCATATTCCAAAACACAGAATCAGACAATAAGCCAAACATCATAAATAAGATTACAGGGCAACTGGGTGGCTCAGTGAGTGGAGTGGCTGACTTTTGGTTTCAGCTCAGGTGGTGATCTCATGGCCGTGGGATGGAGCCCTGCATCAGTCTCTGTGCTCCGCACAGACTCTCTGTACTCAGCTTGAGATTCTGTCCCTCCCTTACCTTTGCCCCTCTCCCATTTCCCCATTCACTCTTTCTCTCAAGTAAATAAATTAAATCTTTAAAAAATAAATAAACACATAACATTGTCGTCTAGAAAATGATGAGAATTATAAAGAGAAAAACAAGTTTTTTTGTGTAGGTAGAGAATACCTAGAGCAAGGTGAAGGGTATCAGAAAGCTTGGAAAACAAAAAAAGCAAGTTTCAAGTTTTGCTTTAAAGAAGGGCAAGTAAATAAAACTGTAGTTTGGGGGAGGACGTTGGGTCAAGCGAACATTTTTCTTAAGATTGCAAAAATACGTGTATATTAGTGGGACTCATTTAGTATAGCAGGAAAATGCGATGAATCACAGAAAAAGGGAAGAACAGCTGACTCATGTCCTTGAGTATGCAGGAGGACATAGGATCTTGTACACAGATGGAGGGACGGCCATGGGTACCTCATCGAAGGTAATAGGCAATAGGCAAGACAGAGCTTCCCTGTGGATAAGTGTATATTTGAAGCTCTTCTTGGCTGACCGAATACATAATTATTGAGTGTCTGCTATGCCCAAAGTAATGGAAGCAGAATGATAACCATGTCGGTCGTCATTCTTGTCTTTGTCAAGCTGGTGGTCTAGGGTGCAAAAGTCCTTTTTCTTTTTAAGCAGTTAAAGTAGTAATTTGCACAGGAATGTGCAAAAATACAGATACCCATGATGCATTTGGGTATCCTGGTTTCACCACTTAACATTACACACTAGTTTACTCTCACTCCAGTTGGTATTCTGAGAAAAAATGATTTCTGCACCTTCCCATACTCTCATTTCCAACTAGACTCTAGCTTGATGGGTGTCTATCAGTTGTTGCTGCAAAGGTTCTCACTCTAGTGCAAATCACAGTGTGCTAAATATCCATGAAAGTGTTAGTGCTCAGCTATGAGACTCTTAGTTTACCTGATTTAGATGTAGTACATTCAGTGTATGGCGAAGAGCAAGGGAATACAATCCTGGCCACTAAGTCCCTAGTTAAGACTGGCAGCTTCCTTGGTAATATTGTTTTAATGGAAAATATGTGCGTATAGTCTCGATTTAGAGTCCTTTCTTGATAAGTATATCCCACTATGATTGCCAATTTAGTTGACTTCTGTGGAAGGGAACAGAGAGTTGAAACATGTAGGTGTCAAAAGAACAGATTGGCCCTTGCTCTACAAATTCTCCTATATTTCTCTAGAGTCTCTCTTTTATTTTCTGATACATCCATTCATCCTCCACTATTTTGCTCATTGACTTTTAAAGAGCAAGACATATTTATCTGCTTCCTGTGACTGTTCAGGTGTTGCTGTCCATAGTGCTAGACGGGAGAAAGAAAACAAAACCACGCATTGGAAAACCTGTCTGTCTTTTATCCTCTTTACTCTTATTTGTCTTATTACATCTATAAGAATATCTCTTTAGGGGGTGCCTGGGTGGCTCAGTGGGTTAAGTCTCTGCCTTTGGCTGAGGTCATGATCTCAGGGTCCTGGGATCGAGCCCCGCATTGGACTCTCTGCTCGGCAGGGAGCCTGCTTCCCCCTCTCCCTCTGCCTGCCTCTCTGCCTACTTGTGATCTCTTGTGTGTCAAATAAATAAAATTTATAAAAAAAATATCTCTTTAGGTATGGCATAGTATATAAATGAGAAGGTTTAGTTGAAACCTCACCAAAATTTGCCTTATCTACAGACCCTCCAGGTTTCAGTTCGTGCTACTCCCTGTGGTGCCTGGTGCCCAGTTAAGAAATCTCTTCCAGAGGAAGCTCTTTGTGTTATCACTCTGATGGTTTCCTTTCAGGTATCCTGTGTTATTAGCTTTAACTGTATTTTCCCTCACTACATTAATTAACCCTGCGAACGGGGGAGGATTTCGTATCCCATTCCTCAGCCTTCAGTTAGAGACCAATTCCGTATGTCTTCTACTTCCCCTTGTGAAATAAGCTTATTATCTAGTTTGGTTGCTCCTTGCTGAATGATGCCCAGATTGATTGCATTGTTGTATAATGGGATGCAGAGAATAAGGCACATCTCTCATCCGAGCCCAGGAAGGCTGTCTGAAGTGGTCGTGAAAATCTGCCTGGATGTGGGGCAGTTGATTTTCAGGTTTGCACCAGTATCATTTGCTCCCATTGTCTGTGATTCTCTCTCATAAATCATCCTGTACCCTCATGCAGACTGTGCATTGGGGTTGCAGCCTAATTGACAGAAGTATTGGAAGGGATGTCTGATGCTGATGGACTGAAACCCAGAGCTGCTGTTTTTTGTTTTTTTATTTTTTTAACTGTCTTTTTGGCCATCTTACAATAGATACATCAACACACTGAATGTCAAATACACTATTGACACAGTGACAGACTACATTAGATGTTTCTGAATAACTGTCAGGATCACCTGGAGGCCTTATACCAATACTGACTCCTGGCTCCCCATCTGAACTTCCACACCAGCTCTAAAGAGCCATCAGATGGTGTAGCAACCTGTATGCATGCCTGAGATCATACCAGTATAGTAAAGGCAGTGACTTCCTTAATTGCACATCTATTTGAATATGTCCTCAACCTAGACAACTATAAGAATCTTCTAAGGAGCTTGAAGAATTGACATATTTCCAAGTCACCTCTGGGTGGCTTAGGTAAAAGCAGTGATGAAGTGTTTCTATTATGAAGCCTTCCCACAAGCAGGCTTAGACATCCACAAAGTGTTTTGCACAAAACCCCGTCTCTCTTGATTCTCCTGGAAGTCCACAGTTATAATTCTGCTTTGTGTATTAGAAAACTGAATATGTGTCACAAAGCTTCCATTTTGAGCATGAACCTGATGATTCTTTTGGCATTGCTGTTCATGCTGTCTCATTTCCTTACAGTTATTTATCATAGTGACTTGATTTTTCTCATATCTGATGTTAAGTCACTCTTACATATCTATGTAAATTATTCTCATGCATTTTAAGTTCCTCTATTATTGCAACATTTAAAGCTATCACAAAAATCTTTCTGAAAAATAAAATTATGTATTTGAATCTTAGGAGTACAAATAAAGGCAGCATTCTAAATTCCCAAGCAGCTTGTTTTGGGGAGGTTTTGCATATTCCTCATGAAGATACTCCTTTGTAATACAATATGTAACAAAACTTAGGTCAGTCAAACATCTATGAAATACCTACTCTTTGTAATTTCTCTTTCTCTCTCTTTTTAAATATTTTATTTATTTATTTGACAGAGAGACCGTGAGAGCAGGAACATACGTAGGGGGAGTGGGAGAAGCAGGCTTCCCAACGAGCAGGGATCCCAATGTGGGACTCGATCCCAGGACCTGGGGTCATGACCTAAGCAAAGGCAGATGCTTAATGACTGAGCCACCCAGGAGCCCCAGGTTAGATTTCACCCAGAAATCTAACCCATTTAGATTTCCTCTCTCTTTTAAATCTTTTGCACTAATATCTGCCAAAAGAAAAAAAAAATTGAAACAGAGAAATTTTTCTATCAAGTCAATGTTAGGGTCTTAATGATGGCTCCTGTTAACTACAAAGAGCTTAAAGCAAGGAAACAAAAATGTAAATTTTAGAGACCCTCCTGCATTTACCTTTGAAAATCTGTTCCTCTTGAAAATATTTTGTAGAATAATCATAGTAATATAATAACGTCCAGTTTTTATGGAATGCATACTGTGTGCCTGGCTCTCTTCTGGTATTTTCCATGGACTATCTCCCTTGGCCTTCATGATAGCTCTTCAAAGTAAGTACTATTATTTTACTGATGTGATGAGGAATCCTAGGCCTAGAGAAGTAAGGTGGTTTGCTCAAGGTTGCAGTTAAAAGTAGTAGAACTCAGATTTTAAAACAGGTCCCAGAAACCACCCGTCTAACCACTGTGCTACATGAAACCATAGAATATACTCTGGGAATTGTGAGCTTTTGAGCAAAACAAGTGAACAGTTGGTATTTTAATTTCAAGATTAGGACTATATCATGAGAACACAGAAAACAGTGTCTTGCATTAAATTATTGTCACTGATCAACAGCTGATTCTTCATGGACAGCCTCAGCTGTTATCCATGCATTTGTAGACTGGGGACACAGAGGTGGAGGAGGCCAGTGAGGCACGTGGGCTCTGGAGGCAGATTATGGAGTCTGAATCATGCAGACTCCCCAGGCTCTGGTACACATGTTCCTTTCTACCAGCAGTAGGATCTTTGGGCAAGTTGCTCAGCCTCTGCGTCTCAGTCTTCTCTTTGGTGAAAGTGTGCTGACTTCAGAGAGTTAATTTGAGGATCATGATTTAATTGGACTGTGGACCTTGGGACAGCATCTGGAACAAAGGGACCACTGAGTGTTAGACTTTGGGATTGTGTTGCTGAACTATGAACTTGCTTTGAGAATATCATCATGGGCTGAATTGTGTACCCCTAAATTTATATATTGAAGTCCAGGACACTTCAGAGTTGTGACTATATTTGTAGACTGGGACATTAGAGAGGTAGTTAAGATTAAATGAGATCATCTGGGTGGGTCATAATCCATTATGACGGATGTCTTTACAAGGCACAGGACAGACACCAAGGATACATGCAAACAAAGGCCACCAGCCTGTAAGCCATGGAGTGAGGCCTCAGGAGAAGCCAAACCTACCAATCCCTGAAAATCCCTTGGACTTTCAGCTACCAGAACTGTGAAGAAATAAACTTCTATTGTTAATACACGCAGTTTGTGGTATTTTGTTATGGTAGCTCTAAAAAACTAATATATCAAAAATGGAGTTTTAGGAACATTCTGCATATTATACTGTGACTAGCATAATGATTGACAGGGCACCCCCTTCCCTCTCATTAATACATCTCATTAGTAACTTGACAGAGCAATTGCTTTTCTCATACTTTTACAGCCTGTCCTGTTTGGTCACAATGCAACGTTGTAGACATCCACACCCACAGAAAGGGACATTGAACAATAAGCCATTGTTGGGGTGGGAGTCTCGTGGAGTTTCCCTGAATTTCTGTGTTGATTTCCTCTCCACTATATTAAATACTGTGCTCCAGGTATTAAGGCCAAGGTTGAAAAAATGTTTATATAATAGTCCTAAAGCACCTTACGAGTCACATGTACACACTCACACATGTGCATACATGTACAGGAAAAAAAATGGGACGGCTTTTCAGGGATCACAAACTCAATTGCCTAACAGCAATAAAACATATCTTCACGTTGTATCCAGCCTGAATGTGGTGACTTTAATAGTTCTAACTAGGCACTTATGTCCTGTTACACACATGGGTTAGCTTACCATAAGACCAGAATAGAGTTCTACTTGAACTCAAGTTAGTGGGCTTAAGGGAATTCTATGGAAAATTTGTATAAGGAATTACTAGTAGCTAGATTATTGGTTTTGTTGAAAGGTAAAGAATATATTTGATTTGTTTTTTAGATTGTAAATATTCTTGGAATTGCTGACAAGGGGAGTTGGAAATTGGGCCAGGAATCTGGGATGAAATTGTGGAAGCTGAGATGTTCTCTGCTGTCTGTCACATGTCCCTGTACCCTCTTACCCTCCACTGCCATCAATGCAGATTTCAAAACCCATTTAGATTTCCTCTCTCTTTTAAATCTTTTGCATTAGTATCTGCCAAAAGAAAAAAAATTGAAATGGAGAAATTTTTCTATCAAGTCAATGTTAGGGTCTTAATGATGGCTCCTGTTAACTACAAAGAGCTTAAAGCAAGGAAACAAAAATGTAAATTTTAGAGACCCTCCTGCATTTACATTTGAAAATCTGTCATCTTCCAGTATAAGTACATCTCACTTGTCATAGGGAAAGAGCTCTGTTTCTTCACAGACCAAGAGTGCCTTTAGTGTTCAGTGGCCTAACGTTATCTTTAATCATAAGTGGATTCAGATTAGTCATCTGTTAATCAAGATGACGATTGTGGCCTTATTAAATTTCATCTCCTTGATAATCTGATTTTCTTCTAAGCTTCAAAAATGATAAGAAATCTTATTAGCATTGCTTTTTAGATTGAGTTAACCTGTCTGAACTCTGAGAAATTGGGCCAGTTTTAACTCGATAATGTTACTTAGCCTTTTCATCAGAAAAATGTCAGGAAAGGCCAAAAATAATAATGTGACTATGGGAACTTCTATAGGCTCATGATCACAGATGAGATGACAGGACTTAACTTTGTGAAATCATAACTTTGTGACATTATATCTCTTCAGATCTAACTCTTATATGTCAGTACTGTTGGCTTTCTATCTGAGCGTCAAATCACAATTTCTGAAAGGCAAGTTAATGAAAATATTTCTGTAATGTATGTGGTGTCTTCTTTCTCCCGTCCATCCTTTCTTTTTATGACAAAAGTTACCTATAAATGTAAATTAGTACTACACTCAAAACATTTTAACAAGTCAGCTCAGAAAGCCCTTGGCTGTTTAATAGGTAATGAATGCCTATTGTTTAAGGTATTTGGCTAGATTTGCATAACCCTATGAGTAATATCCACTAGATTTGGTTTTGCAAGCACAGTAAGGGCCATAATGATTCACACCCTTGCGCAGGGGTATCATATACACGGTGGTATGTGGGCATGCCCTTGAATTTTCAGTAATTGCTGCCCTAAGTGTAGTTCCTTAGAAATTATTCATTCATTCTATGCATTGTATCTACAATTCAATCAAATTAATGCCTCAACTAAGGCTTCTTTGGGCAGAAGTAACAGGATTAAAGGTAAGCTAAGAAAATTATACCTCTTTATGGCTTCTGAAGTTCTAAGTGTAAGTATTAACAAATATTGATATATTTTTAATGCTTCAGAATTTAGCATATCTAAACAACAAACAGCTTGACTCATTAATCATCAAACGTCATTCACCACAGCTAAATGCAGCCCTGTTTTAAACCCCAATGCCTTATAGGATTTTGAGACACTACTGAGTTTTGGAGTCTGTGGTAGTTCTTCTTACTAGGGACTTGGCTCAGTTTGAAGGAAATACGTTTAAAAGTCATCTGTTCACTTAGCAGAGTGCAGTAGGAAACTTTGATGCAGTAATGGCCCTTTGATACTATCTAGGTTAAATCTTTGTTTGAAGAATGGGGCTGTCCCAGGTGCTGAAGAGAGACTTCAGATGAAATCTATCCAGGAGCAGCATGTCTGGGACCCCCCTCGTCCAACACCCCTCCCCCCTTGCCTCCCCCATCTACCCCAAGACATATATACAAATAATTAAGGAATTGGTTCTACTGAGGACCAATCTGATGTCAAACAATTTGAAAACAGATTTAATTAATATAGAATGTAATTTCTTTTTATTGAGTAAGACAGATATCTGAAACCTTCCGTGTTTGTGTGCCAATGTTCTTTCTCTAACTATTTAATTAGATTTTAAGTTTCACTCTAATCCTCGGGGGAGGATGTGGCTCTCCTGAGTAGTGCTTACAGAAGGAATGGAAGAAAGGAACAGCTTTAAGATATCACTTAGCAAAGGAATAAACAGATTTTTTTTTTTTTTTGACTAGAGGCAGTGATTCTCAGACCTTTGTAAGGTTTTAAAACCATGTGTACTTTTTGCATGCCTGTTGATTTTTTTATTATCTCCATGATGAAACCCAAAATGACCCTGTCTTGTTTTCCAGGACAGCTGGGAAGCAGGGAAGTAGGGAGACTCTTTCGTTCTCCTTAGCCTTACAAGAGTGTGACACCCAAGGGAGTGTGTGGGTAGAAGTAGCTTTAATGAGAAAGGAAAAGCAGGCCGACTCCCTTGGGCTGTGTGGGAAGAAAGTGAGGCCCGGCATTGTCTGGGCTGGAGAAGCAGCAGCTTCTGACACTGATAAATGATTCAACTGAAAAAATAAATGAAGAACCTTCAGCATCAGAGCCACATTATTATCCTATGTGCCAGGGAAAGGAATGTTGTAGGCGAGAATCCTTAGAGCTTGTCCGAGGAGGAGTATTAGTTGGCAATCAGACAACTTAATTATAATAGAATCACTTGGATTCATCTTGCCTTGAGCCCTAGGGAGAATGTGCCCACAAGTTAGAGTAATAATTTCATTTTACCTTATAGAGTACAACTTGAAGGATTCAAAGGGAGAACATACTCATATAGTTGTAGATGGTATAATTTTGGATCTGTTTTCTGTGCAATACATAATTCAAGGCTGAATTACTGAAATGGTAATTTCCAGAGGAATATGAAACAAATTTTAGATGCATTGAAATCTGAGCTTTGGTATAAGAATTTATTTCTAATTTAAGCCTCTTTGTGATTCACATAGAATAATGATGTTAAGAAAATTTTATTAGGCAGTTGGTTCTGTAGAACTACTACTTTGTGGCATATTATAGGTGAGAAATTTCTCTCCAGAGCCTTTTACCTTTTTGATTCAGGCAGAATTTTAGATGATCTTCAAGGTGGTTATTACCAAATGATTTATGAACCTTAAATAATCATGAAGAAAAATTAAGAATTTCAATAATTGGAAAAGAAGAAAGTTATTTAAATCCGACTTTGAGTTTATCTGCTTAAATTGAACTCATCTGTTTAAGCCATTATTGTCTAATTTGAACCGTCTGCCCCTCTTAGATACCTAAAAAATTTCTTCTGGGATTCTTATTTCATTTTTTAAAAAAATGTTCATTGCTTCCCTTGGGCTAGGGGAATGCAGTGTCTGGAGTGAAGCCTGAATTTATTTTATGCTCTCTCTTTTTCAGAAAGAAAAGGCAATTGTGGGATTAGATTGACATGCTGTATTTCTTAAACATTTGGGAAAAGAGTATCCTTCCCCACTATTTTTTTGAGATTTCCAGAAACCCTGAATGATCATGGTGACTCATAACCAGCTGGCTTTGTATGGCTTTCTGAGGGGAAAGCAGACTCCTAACTTAAAGACAAGCTCTTCCTAGCTCGCTTGCACACTTACTGGGAAGTACCATGATGGGTGGGACCGTAGAGCCCTGAAGTGGACAGGTGAAAACAGTGGATGTTTGTGCAGTTCTGCATTTAATCTCTGTGTAGGTCTTCTTTGTACATCATAACAGGTGGCTTAGTGGTTTAAAAGAATGGTTTCTTCTCCCTTTGCTCAACTCCACCCTCAGTAAACTGATGTTCCAGAGAGATTCTTTAGGTGTATTTTGTCTCTGTCTGTGCTGTAGATAGACCATTAAGAATATTTTTGTTCGTTTGTTTGTTTTTTGTTTTCTTTTAAATCTAGCTTGTGATAGTTAGCCTTAACATATTTCTGGATAGTGCAGCAAAACAAGAGAAATGTAGAGTTTTGATTTTAAACCATGTGGAGACATTCTGTATACTAGATCATGTAGAAAAATAGTCTCATCCAGAAGTCCTTTTGGGGTCTAGTCATAATCTTAAACACTCCTTTTCAGAGTTTCTTTGTATTAATCACTGTCTATCTTTAAATGTGGTGAGCATTTTCTTTACTTTGTATCCCCGAATACTTGGAATGGTTATTGCAGAGCTAAATGTAACCTGCTTTGCAATGCACTTTTTATTTCGATACTTCAGTTCCTCTACTAGATTGCAATTTACTGAAGGCAGTAGGGTTTTTTTTTCCCCCCTTCATACCTACCCCCTTTTTTTGCTCAATGCTAACACATGCTTGTTGAATTGAATAGGACTATTATTGTTGCTATTTCATTAATTACCAAGGTGGAGTCCTTCTGTGTGCTAGCTATCTGCAAGTTTATTAAATGATTGTGCAGTTAAAATGTATATTTAAAAAATGTTTCCAATTGCCCTAGAACCTACCCTTTCTGAGCCCACTGGATTTAGTATCTACTTTCCACAAGGAGGATTCTTTGCCTGAGGCCTTTCTCTGGTATCCCCCAGGAGCAGCCCTCAACCTGGTGGCTAATCTGGCTAATCGGAGTTGATGAGTGAATGTCCCACTTCAGTTATCTAAAGGGGGTCTGACACTGTCTTCCAGAGCTCGCCAGTGTGGACAGACTGAGGCTGGGCTGCCCACCCTGGTAACTTGCTTATCATCTACCATGTGTGTACCCCTGCCTGCCTCATTTCTCCACTGCTGGCAATCTCATGTTATTTAGTCTCAGAGTTTCTAATTCTAATCCAAACCAAAACAAAGATTTTATGTCAAAATTTATGATTTTCGATGGTCTCTATTTTGGTGATGCCAAATAATAATATAACACACAACACAAATGAGGTTTAAAGATTTCTAGTGGCCACATTTTATAAACTAGAAAGAGTGAAATTCATTTTAATAATGAATGGTGAGGGAGCAGAAGCTAGTGGAAGGCAAAGCATAAGCTAACACCCTGCAACTTCCCCTCCCCCCTACTCCTGGCTGGGATATATGGGATGTTCTTCTAGGAAGCTCCCCACTGTTTTCCTGTTCTTGCTTTGCTAGAGGGAAATACAACCTTAACTTGACAAGGCAAGGTCTCTGGTACCTTGTAGGTCCTCTTTAGCATGTGGAAGTTCTTTTGAAAACTTCCTTTTTATTTTATTTTTTTTTTAATCTCCTCCAACCCCTTCTATATAATCACTTGATCCTCACAACCCCAGTGCAGTTTTTTCTGCCCTTGGGTCCTGTCCCCGTGCTTTAATAAACCACCATTTTCCACTAGAGATGTCTTAAGAATTCTTTCTTGGTCATTGACTGCAGACCTCACCCCACTGAACCTCATCTATATTCCAAAACCACATCATTAGTATATCCCAAGTATTATCATTTTACCATGTAATCGATATAAAACTTATTAATTAGAGTTTTTGCAACCAAGTCTCTGAAATCTGGTATTTTACACTTCCAGTACATCTCCATTTGGACAAGCTGCGCTGCGAGCACTCAGCTAGTAGCTAGTAGCTACCATATTGAACAGTGGGGATCAATTTCCGACTGTTGTATTCCATGCATCAACATTTAGGGACTTGCTGGCTCTTGAATATATAGGAGGCTCTCTGGTGGGTCAGTTTCCATTCTCAGCAAAATCTGACTTACCGTTACTTTTAAGCTGAATAAAATCTCTATAAATGTTTACATGGATGGGTGCCTTATTTAGTCTGTGTGTACATATTTATGGTCTTTTAAGAATGAGCTTCTGGTAATAATATCTCTGAGACTTACTGCCTTTCACGTGTTTCCATGCAAAATGTAGACAAGATTCTTAGCATCTCTGTGTTTGTGTGTCTTTCAGGCAGAAGGTACCAGGCTTCAGCGAGAACTCCGGGGCTATTTAGCAGCTATCAAAGGTAATGTGTGTGAGTTGTCTGCTGCGCGTTAAGTTACGAGGCACAGATTGTTCTTGAAATTCATGAGTGGCGGGATTAAGTGTTAATTACAAATCTGTTTGGTTTTCTGGCAAGATGCACTTGAGCACAGGTGTTCATTCCACCCACTCCCAAATTCCCATTGAAATGATAATTAGAATATACAAGGAAAAAATGTCTACTGTTATGCTGGTAACGAGGAATAAGTGCCTCCCACACCAGAGATTTCTAGGAAAGGTGTGAGATAGAGTGTGCTTGATACCTTGTTTCAGAAAAGCTGCAGTTGGTTTATATCCTAAGGGAGAGCATGTCCCAAGTGTAGAGCACTCACAGACTCACACTTCAGCCATCTAGCTGAAGGGGCAAGATACTGCAGCAGAGGGTTGTCAGAAATCATGGCCCTGGACACCTGTGACTTACAGGGATCAGCTGCACTTGCAGCCCTGTCACTGGATGGAGGCAGAGAGGCTGTGACATTGGTTCCCGGCCTCAGCCATGCAAGGCAAAGAAATGAGGTGGGTGGTAGAGGGTAGGAGAGGGCAGTCAGGTGTGCTCTGTTCTTGCCTGCTGTTCCTTATAGAGCTGCCTGCACTGAGGTAGACCCAGGTGCAACCATGGGTGTGATGGATTACAAGGCAGACTGAGATTAGTTGGGGGGAGAATGGATCTGCAAGGGGTCTTTTTTTTTTTTTTTCATTCTGCCTATTTTATTTATTTACAAGTTTTATTTTCTGCAAGGGGTCTTGTCAACTAGCGAAATATCCAGGAAGAAGTAAGATCTCAAGCTCATTGTCTACTCCCTCCTTCTCAATTACAGATCTAGTAAAGAGTTAAATATGTATACAAAGACATGCCCTAAAGCACTAGAATAAAATACAGTAGACTTAGTCTCTAATTTTGGGTAATGAGGTCTTTTCAAGGCCAACCCAAAAGACAGATACCATAAAGGGAAAGATTGAAAGATTTGACCTCATAAATATATCAAACTCATATATACATTTAAAAAATCATTTTGACAACATATTTAATTTAAGTGAGCTCAGTTAGACGCTAAATGAATATCAGTTGATGAAAAGAAAAAATAAAAGGTAGAGCATATGAAGAAAAAGTTAGCCAGAGAAGAACCAGGAGATGGGTATTAAGTGTGAAAAAATAGTTTCAGGTTTTAAAAACGGTTTCACTTGTCCTCATGGATGGATAATCAAAGAATATTAAATCAAAAGGTAGATACAGTCATTTTTCTTCCAAATGTTTAAAGACATTAAAATGAAAAAGACCATACTGCATAGCACTGAAAAAGCTGTGGGGAGCAGACCCCTTTCATATACTGCTGCTAAGACAGCTTCCCTGAGAGCAATTTGGCAAAAGCCTCTAAATGTCATTATCTGGGGAGGACGGAGCATCCCATTAGACACAACAGTTCCAGTTCCAAGAACTTACTCTAGTCATCTCATTGTGGGTGTGTGAAATTGTTTCAAAAATAGTGATAAGTAATGAAATCATAATCTTAAGAATAAAAGAATTTTAGTCCTAATAATAAAGCTTTAGTGAAATTGATTAATAAACTAAACTATATTTAAGCTCATATAGAACAAGCATATAATTTTAACTCTCATGATGACTCTGAGGTAGGTACTTGAATCGTCTTCATGTTATAGGTGAAAAAGTTGAGGTTAAATAGCTTTAAATAGTTAAATAGTTAAGGAAAAAGCAGAGAGGTTAAATAGCTTGTTCTGGGTCATGAACTAATAAACAGTATGGCAAAGATACATACCCTGGTCCATATGTCTCCTAAGGCAATGCTCTTTTATATATTGAAGTATAATTAACATATAGTGTTTTATTAGTTTCAAGTGTATAATAGAGTGATTCAACGATTCTATTACTCAGTGCTCACCGCGATAAGTGAACTCTTAATCCCATTCATCTCTTTCCCCCATCCCCCACCCAAATCCTCTCTGGCAACCGCAGCTTGTTCTCCATGTTTAAGAGTCTGGTTTTGTCTCTTTTTTCCCCTTTGTTCATTTGTTTTATTTCTTACGCTCCATATATGAGTGGAATCGTATTTGTCTTTCTCTGTCTGACTTATTTCACTTAACACACTCTAGGTCCATCCTTGTGGCCTTTGTTTTTATATATATATATATATATTTTTTAATTTTTTATTTTTTATAAACATATATTTATATATATATATTTTTAAGATTTAATTTATTTGTTAGAGAGCACAAGTAGGGGGAGCAGCAGGCAGACGGAGAAGCAAGCTCTTCACCAAGCAAGGAGCCTGAAACTGGGATCATGATCCAAGCTAAAGGCAGATGCTAACTTGGCGCCCCAAGTACAGGATTTTTTTAAAAAGATTTATTTATTGAGGTACCTGGGTGGCTCAGTTGGTTAAGCATCTGCCTTTGACTCAGATGATGATCCCATAGTCCTGGGACTGAGCCCTGCAAGGGGTTCCCTGCTCAGCGGGGAGTCTACTTCACTTCTTCCTCTGCCTCTACCTGACACTCTGCCTACTTGTGTTCTCTCTGTCAAATAAATCTGTCAAATAAATAAATAAAATCTTTAAAAAAAAGAGATTTATTTCTCTGACAGAGCGTGCACATGAGTGGAGGGAGGGGCAGAGGGAGAAGAAGAGGCTCTCAAGCAAGACTCCCCATTGAGTGTGGAGCCTAACGTGGGGCTCGATCCTAGGACTCTCAGATCATGAGCTGAGCTGAAATCAAGAGCCAGCTGCCTCACCAACTGAGCCATCCAGATGCCCCCACAGGATTTTCTTTATGGTGGCTGCTTTTTTTTTTCCCCAATGTTGGCTGCTTTTTTTTTTTTTTTTAATGTGGATTAATTTGTTGAATGAATGAGTGAATTCAGTCCCCTTCTCAAGTCTCTGGTCAATTTTACATCCTTAGTAGGAAGATTGCTGTTTTAAACCTTTAAGACTGGAATAATTCTTTTCCTTACTAGGGTCTAGGAGAATCCACCAAGTGAAGAGTTAGTTCCAGAGGGACACTTGGGCACCATCAAAGCAGCCTTTCAATGTTGCAGATTGTGTCCTGCTTCCACTTCTAATGTACACATTCCCATATGAAGGAGAAGGACCTTCCAGGAACTCTTCCCCAACACTTTCTGTTAACAAATCATGCTCCATAAAAGGGACCTATGTCTAAATTACTCTGGTCGCAGCTAGTTGGAATGAATTTTCTAACAGAGCATAATTACTACAGGGCCCTTAATATGTTAATATAATCTCCAGAAGCTCTATGGGTGGCCTGCATTTACCAGGTATTTGATGATGCAATGCTTTTCTCTTCTCAAAGTCATACCAAGAATTAGAGTTCCTTGGAGCACATTTTTGGGTTTTGAGGAATACAAGGAAAGACAGGGGTAGGCATTAAATAAATCATAATTTGGATTTTCAAAGGACTTTTATGGTCAGCTTTTCTAGCTTTCACAAAAAAAAGAACACTAGCTAACTAATTGTGCTGTAATGCAGATGACATTATGTAAGAAGGATATCTGGCCCTAGAGTGATGGCCCCTGGGTCTGGCCCCAGGGGCAGTGGTAGGAAGATCACCATGCTCTCAGCTACCTTAGCTTCCTCATCCATAAAGTGCTCCAGGTGCTCTCAGAAGACCTCAGATCTCTACCACTAGGACTCTGCGAAATGAAGTTACTCTTCACCTTATTATCACTGATATCTGGGTGCCATTCACGTCTGTAGCTCATTATTATTTCTACAGATGTTTAGGTAGGTCTTATGTTCTCCTTTTAACTTAGCAGCAAATGTATTGAGTCCTGTTTATGGGCACAGCGCTGTTCTTGGAGTGGAGATGCAGAGGTGAACAAAGCAGAGTGCCTGTTGTTGTGGAGCTGGCTGCAGGGAAGGGAGAAAATTAAATGAGCAGAAAGGTCACGTATACATAGTAGTACATGCTTTAACAGACGTGTGCACTATGTGCCTCACAACAGAGGACAAGAGACTTCCCCACCCTACCCCCTGAGAGACAGGAGACCAGGTTGGTCCTTCCAAGGAACTTACACTTAAATGGACCCAGGAAGGGATTATAACTAGTTATCAGGTGATGAGATATGCCGGAGACTGAGGTTGATGTTGGAAGGACTTTCTAGATAAAAGAAGTTACAGCTATAAAGGTTCAGGAAGCATGAAGAAGTTTGTGCTCTTTGGGGAATAAGTAGATCATTGAGGGTAAGCGAGAGACTGAAATGGATGAGATGTGGAAAGGTAGGAATGCTTAGGTATCCTGTCGTGTTGGGGTTTCAGTCTGTCAGCACAGAAGGGAGTCATTGCATTACTGTAGGCAAGGGAATGAGTCACATGATCTGATTAGCATTTTAGAAAAATAGTTATTGTGGTTTTGTGGGATTCAGGCTAGAGGAGATGGAGCTGTAAGTCTTCTTAAAAGTCTAGTATTTAATAATGATAGCGATAAAAGCTAACATTTATTGAGCACTTCTGTGCGAGGCACTGAATTCAGTTTTACTGTCTCATTTCTTAAAATTTCAACTGTGACCATGGCATGTAGTATCATTTAAAAATAGTGTATACTTTGGAAGACTGAGGTCTAGGATGGTTAGGTAATTTGCAGAACGTTACAGAGATGATCTGTATTAGAACCCAGATTTTAACAAAAGCTGATGGATTGCAAATAATAGTTTTAATTGTTATGACACCGTGCCTTCAGAAATGTTTTCCATAATGGTGGCTGACATTTGAGTGTTAGTTTTGCAGAACCACTTTGCTCAATGGTTTGCATGGATTATGTCATCTAATCCAAATGATAGATGATAGATGACGGATGTCCAGTTCAGGGCTGTGGCAGTGGGCATGGAAGCAAGAGACTTCATTTGAGAATCAGTCAGGACTGGTGTGCCTTGGTGACATCCTCACATTGGGAGGGTGAATCTGGGATGACTTCAGGTTTTCTAACTGGGACAACTGGGTGACGTTCATGAGGATTAGGAAGGGAAATAGGATGAGGTTTTGTCAGGAAGTTCTGAGTTTGTTTTGGGCACGTGAAGTCTGAGGAACCAGTAGCACCTCCAAGTGGAGATGTCTAGTAGAGAGCTGGAATCAGGAATCACTGATGCAGGGGTGGTGGTGGAGCCCAGACCCAGGGATAATGAACACACGAGAACTTCCTGTCCACGGAGCATGGCCCAGATGGTGACATCAGCACTTGTTAATTGTATGTGACTTGTGCGTGAGCATGACCCAGCGGGAGGGTTGACTGTCCTCAAGCCTCTCACACTCTACCTCCCCTCCCACACCGCTCTTGCTTATATATTTGGTCTCCTTAAATCTCTAGGAGAAAGATGCCCCATCCTGCTTTTCTCTGAGCCAACAGTATACTGGCTTCTGAAACAGCTTTCTTCTAAACAATGGGCTGAGCTGCCAGATACTTAACAATATTTTAGGTACTCTTGTAATGGTTTATAGATGCTGCTGGTTATTGCCATAATGTATTTTAGCTGATGTTATTTTTAACTAAAACATCACCCTCAGGCTGTACAAAGAGCACTCTTGTAGCAGTGTAATCTCTGCAACATATCTTAGAGGGTGAAAATAGAAACTCGCAAATTTGGTTGCAGAGGGAAAGAGGATGTTGCAGTAAATGCCTTGGAGATGATCCAAAATTTAAAGCAACGGAAGTGGTTCCTATCCAGTAGTAAAATAATAATTCTATGTGTGTGATATTAGGTGCCTGTCTTGCAGTTTTGGAAATCACTAATCTTTTAATAAAATACTGGATATAGATATTATTAAAAGCCAGAGGTAGCATTTAGTATCTACTCTTTGCTTTGACACTGCCAGGCTACGTTGAAGGGAACTGGGTTTAGCCTTTTTTTTTTTTTCTCTTTCTCTCTTATGCTCTGTCAGCAGAGTAAGTTCTAAATCCCTAAAATCTTAGCTATTCTTTAGGCCCCTTAAAAGCAAAGCCTTGTGTCTTATTCACCTATGTGTCTATCCAAGTACTTCCTATGGAGTGTTCTAGAAATAATTTCTGTATCAAAATGAATTCTTTCCAAATTTTCCATCACTACTTATCCACAGAGCAATTAGTAGTTATTTTTGGCTGCTAGGAGGCATATTTACTGCAACATTTTGCTTTTAGCCCCAGTGAGTAAGGTCTTATATAATTTTATTTTAAGCTTACATTCACAGTTTTATTTTTCACCACAAAGGTTATTTGTCCTACAATACCATCATTTCTTCCTCCTAAGACCTTAAGTACCTGTCTACACAGCTATTTATAATTTCCATCAGACTTAAGACAGAGATTTAAGGGAAAACTTCAGAAGGCTTTTGGCATCTGAGTTATGGAAGGATGTCAATCAGTGACTGACTTCTGAGGGGTACATTTCTTAATAGAGGTTTACTTGTCCTTGGAGGGGGCGAATGTGGATGCTGGTTCACCTCAGCAGTGGCCACACATAGAAGAGGGGATGTGCTCATTGGCTTGCATTCAAAGTACTAGGGGACACTTGCAGGTTTTGCATTAATTTTTCGCTGTCTACACTCGCATGCCTTCTTGTCATCACTGCTTGGGGCTGCTTCTTTTGGTCACCAAGTTGTTTCAGCTGGTGTGAGCCATATAGTATGTTGTTGGAAAATTCTTTAGTATGCTTAGTGATTTGCTTCATGGAGAGAGGGTTACAAGCTTTCCTACTTTATGTGACCTGGAAACCTTCAAACTTCTCAAGTGCACAGACCAAGTCTATATCTGCATCTTATCAGAAGGAGAGCAGGGGCATTCCCTGCCTAGAGAGAAAACGTACCATGAAATACCATGCTGACTTGTACCTATTCCTCAAGGACATACTTCTATCAATTCACACATCTTTTATTTTGTCCTTTTCTCATAACTGAACCCAGAATAGACTCCCTTACGTCCAACAGCTTTCAGTTTCATAAAAACTTCCCATTGTGGAGTCTGTGGCATTAAGTTTTATGAGATGCTTTTCATTTCTAAGGAAATTTTCATATTCCCTAGTGACAAAAGCCAAGACACCAGCTGAGTCAGGTCTCAGCTTCTAACTGGTAGGGAGGGTTTGGTGCCAGAGGAGAGCTCCTCCAAGGCACCAGCCAAAGAACTCACTATGGACTGTTCTCAGCCCTGTGATGTTTCCATCCAACCCACACTGTTGCCTCCGTGGTTTGAAGGAGGGGCAGAGCAGAGACTGTAAAAGACTTGGTGATACTTTTTGTCACCGTGTTGCACAAGAACACTTTATATCTTTCCTGTTATTTAACAACCATGGTTTTGCAACACACACCAAATGTATGTCTAATGGAAGTTCTGACACAGACTTAACTCTGAACTTTATGAGCATTCTGATTTAAAACTGTAGATGTAACTTTTAATCATGTTATAAAAAGAAAATTTTTTCTTTCGAAAATGGTTAGGTCACTTAAACTACTTCCAACTGTTTTGCCCTAGAATCCTGTTAATTTTGCTTCAACCTGCTTCTGTCAAAGCTTTATTTCTTAGATTTAAATTCATTTAGGGTTAATTTTATTTTTAGAGCTCCATAGTCTATGGACAAATTATTTTAAGAGTCCTGTGTATTTATGGTTGTGTCCTGTCGTAAGTGACGGCATATGTAATAGAACACATTACTATTGTTTTCAGAATAGGACACCTTGTTGATTTTTTATCAAGACTCAGTATCTGCCATTATCATGAAAATAAGAGAAAATGCACAATGTGATCAGATACATTAGAGACCCTCACGGGGTAGTTGTGACTACAGATGCAAGCAACAGTCGTGCCTTCATGATTTTTCCTTCAATGATTAGTGGGTAACTCAAGGTTTTTCTGTCTTAGAAAAGGAGGGGACAGAGGAAGGGGTGCCTCACCCATGTCTATCCAACTAGAGTTGTTTTTCTCCAACACTAGGCATGCAAGAAGCCTCAATGAAGCTCACAGAGTCGCTGCATGAAGTCTACGAGCCTGACTGGTATGGGCGGGAAGACGTGAAGATGGTTGGTGAGGTATGAGCCAGGATTACAGACCACAGGAGGCCGGGGCACTTCTGCCAGTGTTCCAGCACGATCCACTGAATCATGACAGGGCACTGTGCACCCAAAAGACACCATATGGTTCTGCCATCCAGTTCAGCCCAAACTCATAGTGATTAGTGAGCCACTGTAAAACTACTAGGGTAGACAGCTGTGTGTTAAAGATGATTTTTCTTCAAAACAGGAATAGTGTTTTCCTGTCCCTTTCTACACATTTTAGCTCATCTCAGCAGCAGAACTGGCTCAGGGCATGATTTTGTATATGAACTTCATCCCTGCACCCCTTCTCTCCCCATCCCTTCTTGAAAACAGGGTCAGGAAGCGCAAAAAGCATCTATTTCACTTAAATGCCACTGGTCCATTCACGGGTCTGCAGAACCTAAGGACAGATGTGGTCAGCCTGCTAATAGGAATGTAACTTCCAGAAGCCTTTGTCTCTAGACATGTCTTAACACCAGAAATCCAGTTTGCAGCCGAGGGCCATCTAGCTGGGAGGAAGTGAGAAAGTGGGTATTTCATGCTTTGCCAAAGGTCTAATGGGGTGGAGACCAGGAGTGGTCTCTCTATGATGTTGCATGAGTTCTTCAACTTCTCAGACTTGAGCTTTCTCATATGCAGAGTAAGAATAAGAATTATACCTACTAATAACACATTTAAAGCCTGTGTATTCCCATGATTGGGATGATGCTTGGAGCATGTCGTTATTACTGATGGTAGCAAAGTGCCTGTCAGGGCTTCTCTCATGTCCAGATTCTTTGTTAAAGAGCAGTGTTTGTCATGCCCACTTGGCATGAGCTCACTGATGAGTGTTGAGGCGTGGAAGGCCTAAAGGTATGGCCACCCGAGCTGGAGAGAAAGGCTGATTTGTGATGCACTGGCCATCTATGTGGGCTTTGGAAAGCTGGGTTAACAGTGCAGCCCTAGGCTGCTCCATGAAAATTCTGACACCCCATATTGACCTTCATAATTTTGTTAGGATAAAAAAGAAAAAGCCCAGAGATTTATTTATAAGGAAAGTTCTTGGCCTTCTTACCCATTTAGAAAACTTTCAAAATCCGAATCTGGCAAAACCAGCCTCCACACACCACTTTCCCATGCAGTTACTAAATAATTGCTTTTTCTCACCTTTCTTCAACAGGAAGACAACATTTCAACATCATGTTGTTAAATGCTTACCTTATACATTTCTGATGACTGGTGTATAATTAACAGTTCATTGTGAAAAGAAACTTTAATGGATACTAGAAACCTTTGTTACTAGCTTTCAGAACACCACATTACATTCTGTGTGTGACAGGTGCCACTGTTGACATTTATTCCTTCAGAAAATGGCTGCCGTGCCACCTGGGTCCTTGGAGGTCCTGCCAGGATTTTTGAAACCTTTAGTTGCAGATCTAAATATGGGCTCTTCCGATGGTGAAGAAGCCAGACATTACATGTGGAAAGCATCTATTCATATCAGAAGATGAGCCTTTTCATATGGAGGGTTTACATTTTTTTGTTGGCATAAATTTCATAAATTGGCATCTGTAACAATGAGGATCCGTATTTGAAGTGTGAAACAGAAACACAGGCAACTAAGCCCCCCCAAAAATGGTTTTCCAAAGGTAGAAATTTATCTCTCTTTCATAAGAGTTGGGAGTGAGCAGCCCAGGTCTGGTGACGTCAGGCTCCATCTTTGCCATCCCTGCTGCCTCCTGGCCATCGGCTTTCATTTTTGCCCCCAGTCAGCAAATGGAGGAATTGGGGAAGACCAGCATCTTTTTAGGGACACTTCCTAAAAGTTCATCCTTTTGGCCAGACCTTAGTCTCGTGGCTACACTTAGCTGTGACACAGGCTGGAAAATGTAGTCTGTATCCTTGGTAGCCTACATTGTCGATTAGAAGTGGTAACCAAATTGCCTTGAAATTTTATTGTATTATTAAATAATCACGTTTTTGTTCTAACATGTGTTATCTGAGGAAGTACTATTTATCTAATTTGATCATACCTGATTTGTTTTTTAGAAGCTTGGTGAAAAGTATCCTTAAAACACTTCAGCAGTTTTTTCTTTATTTCTCTTCTTTCAGAAATGTGATGTCCTGTGGGAAGACTTCCATCAAAAACTAGTGGATGGGTCCTTGCTGACACTGGATACCTATCTGGGCCAATTTCCTGACATAAAGGTATTTTACTTTGTGTCTGTAAAGGGAAGAATTGAATGGTTCTGTGTACTTACTGAAATGTGGGCAAGAGAAAAGTGACATTCAGAGTCCTCCAACTGACATCAAAGACAGTAACTTTTCATTTATTTAAGCATGGAAGCTTTATCCTGTTCCTGTTGGTTTGAAATGAAATGTAGCCACAGAAATCACATTTTCCCCTTTAGCGAACTGCTTCAGCTTTCATTTCTCATGTCTTTTTAGTATCCCAGATATAAAATTGCAAACCAGATACCAAAAATTCTGATCTTTATGTTCCAACCTTTTTATTGTATAGCATGATAAGAATTTCCATTAGAATAAACAGCAGTCTCCAGGAAAGGAGAAACTTCATTGCAAAGCTGAGAGCAAGATCTAATCTTTCCTTGTTTATTGTTCAGAGCATACCTGCATGTGTTTTCTCTCCTTAAAATTTTCTGGATCATATTGAACTGTTAAGATAGAAGTGTATCAAATACATTAGCAACTGGATCTAACAATATCTGGTCTAAAACATCTGTCTTATTTGATGCTTGGATTCATTGATGGGAAATACATAAGCAGAGGATCAAACATTGTAGATATAGAATTGACTCTGGAGATAGAGATGGTTTTTAAACCATCAGGGCTGTACCTGGTAGATGGTAGTGGGAATAGATCTGCACCCCAGTTGTTTTTCCTGCACAAGAAGGAATACCAGGTAAGTACCAGGGTGCTGGGCTTCTTCTAGGTTGAAGGTAGACGTGAACCAGCATTCATCCATCTGAAGAACCTTAATTAGCTGACTTCTGATGTGAATCTCCACTTTCCCCTGGTTTGCTCTGTAGCCATGGCCGAACACCGGGACACTAGCTGCAGGAACATGCACTGGTCTTGGCCATAAAGCATGAGCAGCGCTCCTGTCAATGAAGTCAGTTTCCTTGGTTCCATACATAACACCTAACAACTAGATGGCCAGCATCCAAAGTGTGTTTTGGGATGCAAGGGAACCAAACAAAACCTCAGTGGACCAGACTGGGTATCAATTAGCCTTGGTGGCAGAATGTCACAGAGAACAAGTCCAAATGATAGATTCTCAATGATGTTATCATAATAGGCAGGAGAACAATTCAGAGGGCTGTTGTATGATTTTATCCTCTTTTAAAGATGTAAGTTGGCTTTTTAAAATTTTCTGAGATATTTAAAAAATAAATTAAAAAATTTTAGGATCCAGTGAGGCTAGATGCACTAGCCTATAGGGAATATGTCTTGGGATATCTTCAGATTATTTTTTGGCGGACAGTCAGTCACATTTTGACTTAGAGTTTGTAACATTTGTGGAGCAAAGAGTCTCAGAATCATTATTATTACACTTTAGAATATCATTTATTGTGTGGTAATTTAATCTGCATAATTATCAGTTCCTAACAAATCAGAAGAAGATAAGGGAAAACTTCGACCTTGTACTTGAAAATTTCAAAGCAGTTTACAAACTAGCCTAAATTATTTATGTAATACACCTTCATAGTATGATTTAAGTAAGCAAATGAAAGCTGTGATTGACTAGAGAAAAACACATTTGAAAAGCTGTTCAGCTTCATGAACAAAAACTTAGTATCCTCAAAAAAATGTGGAGGATCTTAGTTGCTGTGGTCCTACTCAGCCATCATTATTTGGAAATTGGCCATACTCTCTAGGAGTGTATAATTTGGGAAGACAGATACACACAGAAGTACCTGCCTTGAAACACAGATTAAAATAAAATCATAATGGGAGTACTTGGGTGGCTCAGTTGATGAGGCACCTGGCTCTTGGTTTTGGCTCAGTCATGAAATCAAGCCGCATGTCAGGCTCCATGCACGTGGGGAATCTGCTTATGGATCCTGTCTTTCTTCCTCTGCCCTTCTGCCTACCCATGGTCTCCCACTTCCCTCTCTATCTTTCTCTAAAAGTAAATAAATAAATCTTAAAGTAGATTAATTAAATAAAATCATGATGGATGAGATTAGCTCGGGTTTTCAGTTTGTTTTACATCAGAAAGATGAAGAACTGCTTAAGCAGTTCTTTTCCTGAGGTCCACAGTTGAGGTCATGCACAAAGATGATCCTCCAGTGATTGAACCATCTACACGAGATACGTGGGGAAAATGTCATCTAGCTGGGTGTCTTGAAAATAAATAAAATACATTTCATGGTGTTGTCTGCATCATGGAAAGAGGCTGAAATAATCTCTGTTTCTCTTTCTCTGAAGTCACATTTAGGATAGCCTACCATACACATAGGGCTTCAACCAAAGTAGAGAATTGCAAGACTGTTTCATATGGCAAGGAGTTGTTCCTAATATTTGAGAGGTGGTTTTTCTGTGAAGATAAACCTAAGGTATCCTCTGTGTCTTTGCTCACTTGAACGGAAAGTAGAAGGGGATGAAGACCCTATCACGCCATCAAGTTAGTGCTGAAGGTTTCTGTAATGAACGGGCTATTGATGGAAAGGAAGGTAATGACTAAAAACACTGTATGGAGAATTTTCGAAGCATGGAACACAACTGACTTCTCTGACTTCCATTAAAATCAAACAGTTCATGTATAGTTAAAACGTCAGGCAAATTTCCAAATATTTACTGCCGCTCACCAGCAAGGGCTATGAAGTACCATTCATGAGGGAATGATGTTTGACTTTTCCAACTGTGATTGGCAGGGCACCCAGTGTTACAGTTCTTATTACACAGCACTGACATCTAAAATCAATATTCTAATAAGAGCCAGCTTGTCATCAACCCAGGCAGCCTTACAGCTGTGAGCAGTTATTGTAAAATGTGGTAGATTGCATCTTGGCTGCCCCACATAAGCACCTAAAACATATAATTACAGCAGTGTGACAAAGTGAATTCTGGATTGGGGTTCTTATTGACATTTTAAAAAACACAATAAATTAAAAGTTTTTACTGTATAAGTTCAGTGTGCTGTGGGAAATTTGAAGAAATTTCAATTGAGCCATTTCATTAAACTCTTTACTGTTAAATAAATAGAAATTGTATTATTTCCCATATAAAAGGTAAGGTGAATTAACTCTACCCTTAGAAGATTTGATTCTTTTTTCAAGTTTTTCAAGTGTCAGATAAGGAAGGAAATAAGATTGATATGTATTTCCAACACAAAAATGTGTGAATCAAAATGAGTGATGGACTTCGAAACAGGCCATCTATGGTAAGCCCTACTCTGTAATGGACTTGTCGGTTACCCAAGAAAATGAGTCACATAATTTATTTCACTTCTTGTTTTTGAACAAAAAAGATGACCTAGTATAATATACTCTTCCACCTTATTCCCAGGCTTGGAAGACTTTGAATTTTGGCTCTTTTCAAAAAATCACATTCATCATCAAAGAATCAAGATTTTCTTCTTGGAAGATACTAAAGAAGAGTTCCACACCCCACTCCCTCCCCTACAAGTTCATGAAGCAGAGCTTTACCAGAGATACCTGGAGTTACACAAGGTCACTGCTTCAAGGGACAGTGTTCCTTTGAAGGTAGTAGTAAGTTGTTTGCTAAAAAGAATGAGCGTTGTCACTTTATAGGCACACTGTCCCCACTAGGGAACACTGAAGGGCCTCCCTGCATCCTGCCTAGACTAATTCATCCCATATCTTTAAGCAAATGTGAGTTGGCCATGCTTTCCAGTACTAATACCAGTTAGAAGCAGTAGGTGTAGAGGGTGAAGAGATTGGAAGTAGCTGAATGAGAGTAACTGCCCCAACCCACTTCTCACCCATCCTGAAGGGAGTATAGAGGAATAGCATAGAGTGACAGGTGGTAACTGAATTGTGGGTAGGTCAGAGAAATATGGGCGTAGTTAGAAGGACTAACCGAGAGTCAGGAGGAGGGCTGGGACTGGGTGAGGCAGGTGAGGGCATTAGAGTTCAAGATCTAAGGAGGCACCCACTCTTGGTTGCTGAGCCCACACCTATGTGACCCTGAAAGTAAGGGCCTTCTTAGATGTTGGGCCTGGGTGTCTCGTGTGCCACAGCCTACTCCTGGTACTGGTTGGCTGACATCTAATTCATCTTTGCTACAGACTTTCTGAGCAATTTTAGACAAGGAATCAGTTAATCTCATGCAACTCGAAATTCTCTACATGTAAAGTGGGAATAATCCCTGAAACACCTATACTGTAGGTTGCTGAGGGTCTGTGACTTGTGACTGTGTTTCTATGCCATAAACATATTGTTGGTTTCTTCTTCTTACTATATTAAATTTGAAAGTTTTTTAAGGATCTCCTCTTGTAGTAGTTCTCCGATTGGACTGGCTTGGTGTAACTGGACCACAAGGGTCTTTTCTAAAAGGCCAAATTCTTGGGTCTCGTAACAGACTAATTAAATTGGCTTATTATTTACTTATTAGTTATCCCTCTTTTCTTAAGGTTTATTTATTTGAGGGAGAATGCATGTGTGTACGAGCAGGGGGGAGGCAGAGTCAGGGGGAGAGATAATCTCAAGCACACTCCGCACTGAGCATGGAGACAAACACAGGGCTAGATTTCACCACCCCGAGATCATGACTGAGTCCAAATCAAAAGTTGGATGCTTGACCACCTGAGCCACCCAGGTGCCCCTTACTTTTGTTTTAGATATTTATTTATTTGAGAGATAGAGTATATCTCTTTCACTTAAGCTTTTAGTGGTTGCTTTATAATTTATAATGTACATCTTTAATTTTACCAGTCTAACTTCAAATACTATCATAGTACTTTTATATAAATAATATACCTCCAGTTCTTTCTTCATTTCTTCTGTTATTATTACAAAATTTTCCTTTACATATGTTATAAAACCCACAGTACATTTTTCTGTTTCTTTTTTGTTCTAGATAATCAGTTACCTTTTAAAGCACTTAGAAGTAAAAAACCAAAATCATGTATATTGACCTTGAATTTTATAATTTCTGGTACTTACTTTTTTTGTGTGTAGCTTTCCTTCGTATTAAAATTCCTATGATAGCAGTGGATTCTTTCAGTTTTGTTTATCTGCGAAAGACTTTTTAAAAAGATTTTATTTACTTAGAACACACACATGCTTGGGAGGGGCAGAGAGAGAGGAAGAATGAATGGCAAGAAGATTCTGTGTTGAACACAGCGTTTGATGTGGGGCTTGATCCCATGATCCCAAGATCATAACCTGAACTGAAATCAAGAATCAGATGTTTAACCAACTGAGTCATACAGGCTCCCCAGTCTGATTAATATTTTATTTCACTTTTACTTTTAGAAGGTATTTCATTGGGAATAGAATTCTGAGTTGGCAGATTTCTTTTTCTTTTTCTTTTAAATTTTCAGCACATTAAAAATGTTATATCATTGTATTCCGGCTTGTATAGCTTCTCAAGATTAGCTTTCTATAATCCTTGCCTTTGTCTTTATATTTTTCTTCTTGATTTTACGCAGTTTGGCTATGAAGTGTCTGGATGGATATTGTTCGGTGTTTGTTATTCTTGGGGTTTTATGAGTTTCTTGGGTCTGCACTTTTGTAGATTTTATTATTATATAAATTTCTCAGCCAATATCTCCTTAAATATTTCTTTTGACTTAACCTCTCATCTCTTTTGGAAACTCCAAAGACCATGCTGGACTATTTAATACTGTATTACAGGTCTTGTATGCTTGATTCCGTTATTTTTTAACCTCATTTCTTTTTATGTGTGTGTTTTTTAAAATTTAATTTTATTTTGTTTTTGATGTTCCAAAGCTCATTTTTTGTGCATCACACCCAGTGCTCCATGCAATACGTGCCCTCCACAATACCCACCACCAGGTTCACCCCACCCCCCAGACCCTCTCCAAAACCCTCAGTTTGTATCTCAGAGTCCATAGTCTCTCGTGGTTTGTCTCCCCTTCCGATTTCCCCCAGCTCACTTCTCCTCTCCATCTCCCAATGTACTCCATGTTATTCCTTCTGCTCCACAACTAAGTGAAACCACATGATAACTGACTCTCTCTGCTTGACTTTTTTCACTCAGCATAATCTCCTCCAGTCCTGTCCATGTTGATAGAAAAGTTGGGTATTCATCCTTTCTAATGGAGGCATAATACTCCATTGTATATATGGACCATATCTTCTTTATCCATTTGTCTGTTGTAGGGCATCTTGGTTCTTTCCACAGTTTGGTGACTGTGACCATTGCTGCTATGAACATTGGGGCACACATGGCCCTTCTTTTCACTACATCTGTATCTTTGGGGTAAATACTCAATAGTGCAATAGCAGGGTCATAGGATAGCTCTATTTTTAATTCCTTTTTTAAAATTTTTTATTTATTTTTTCATTTGTTTTCAGTGTTACAGAATTCATTGTTTATGCACCACACCCAGTGCTCCATGCAACATGTGCCCTCCATAAAACCTACCACCAGAATCACTGAACCTCCCAGCCCCCTCCCTTCCAAAACCCTCAGTTTATTTCTCAGAGTCCATAGTCTCTCATGGTTCATCTCCCCTCTGATTTCCCCAACTCACTTCTCCTTTCCTTCTCCTAATGCTCTTTGTGTTATTCCTTATCCTCCACAAGTAAGTGAAATCATTCGATAATTGACTGTCTCTGCTGACTTAATTCGCTCAGCATATATTCTCCAGTCCTGTTCATGTTAGTACAAAAGTTGGGTATTCACCCTTTCTGATGGAGGCATAATATTCCATTGTACATATGGACCATATCTTCCTTATCCATTTGTACTTGGAAGGGCATCTTGGTTCTTTCCACAGTTTGGTGACTGTGGCCATTATTGCAATAAACATTGGGATACAGATGGCCCTTCTTTTCACTACTTCTGGATCTTTGGTGTAAATATCCAGTAGTGCAATTGCAGGGTCATTAGGAAGCTCTATTTTTAATTTCTTAAGGAATCTCCACATTGTTTTCCAAATTGGCTGCACCAACTTGTGTTCCCACCAACAGTGTAAGAGGGTTCCCCTTTCTCTACATCCTCTCCAATACATGTTGTTTACTGTCTTGTTAATTTTGAACATTCTAACTGTTGTTAGATACCACATTGAGGTGGTATCTCAATGTGGATTTGATTTGAATCTCCGGATGGCTAATGATAATGAACATTTTTTTTCATGCGTCTGTTAGTCCTTTGTATGTCTTCATTGGAGAACTGTCTGTTATGTCTTCTGCCCATTTTTTGATGTGATTATTCATTTTGTGTGTGTTTAGTTTGAGGAGTTCTTTATAGATATTGGATATCAGCCCTTTGTCTCTACTGTAATTTGCGAGTATCTTCTCCCATACCATAGGTTGCCTCTTTGTTTTGTTGACTGTTTTCCTTTGCTGTGCAAAAGCTTTTTATCTTGATGAAGTCCCAAAAGTTCATTCTCAACTACCACCAAGGAAATAGAAACAATCATCAGAAATTGTCAACAGTTATATGCCAGTAACTTAAGCAACCTAGATGAAATGGATGCATTCCTGGAAACCTATAAACCTCCAAAACTGAATCAGGAAGAAATTGACAACCTCAGTAGTCCAATATCTAGTAACAAAATTAAAGCAGTGATCAAAAACCTCCCCAAAAAACAAGGGCCCAGGACCTGATGGATTCCCTGGAGAATTCTTCCAAACATTCAAAGAAGAAATAATACCTGTTGTCCTGAAGCTGTTTCAAAAGATAGAAACAGAAAGAAAACTACAGACTCTTTTTATGAAGCCAACATTACCCTGATGCCCAAACCAGGCAAAAACCGCATCAAAAAGGAAAATCTCAGACCAATATCCCTGAGGAATACAAATGCCAAGATTCTCAACAAGATCCTAACTAATAGGATCCAACAGTACATTAAAAAGACTATCCACCATGACCAGGTGGAATTTATCCATGACATGCAGGAGGAGTTCAACATTCACAAATCAATCAATGTGATAGAACAAATCACTAAGAGAAGAGAGAAGAACCATGTGGTCCTCTCAATTGATGCAGAAAAAGCATTTGACAAGATACAGCATCCGTTCCTGATTAAAATGATTCAAAGTATAGGGATAGAGGGAACAGAACTCAACTTCTTAAAATCTATCTATGAAAAACCCACAGTGAATATCATCCTCAATGGGGAAAAGCTAACAGCATTCCTTATGAGATCAGGAACACGACAAAAATGTCCAGTCTCACCATTGTTGTTCAACATAGTACTAGAAGTCCTAGCAGCAGCAATAAGACAACAAAAAGAAATAAAATGTATTCAAATTGGAAGTTGTCAAACTCTCTGTCTTCGCAGATGACATGTGACATGATAGTTTATATGGAAAACCCAGAGGACTCCACCCCCAAACTACTAGAATTCATACAGCAATTCAGTAATGTGGCAGGATACAGAATTAATCTACAGAAATCACTTGCTTTCTTATACACTAATAATGAAAAAATAGAAAGGGAAATTAGAGAATTGATTCCATTTGCTGTAGCACCAAGAACCATGAGATACCTGGGAATAAACCTAACCAAAGAGGTAAAGGATATGTACTCAACGAACTACAGAACACTCATGAAAGAAATTGAAGAAGACACAAAAAGATGGAAGAGCATTCCATTCTCATGGATTAGAAGAATAAACATTGTCAAAATGTCTATACTGCCAAGAGCCTTCTATACTTTCAGTGCCATTCCGAGCAAAATTCCACCGGCATTTTCTGAAGAGCTGGAACAAACAATCCTAAAATTTGTGTAGAATCAGATAAGACCCCGAATTGCTAAGGAAATGTTGAAAAAGAAAAACAAAAGGGGCATCACGTTGCCCGATTTTAAGGTTTACTACAAATCTGTGATCACCAAGATAACATGGTACTGGCACAAAAACAGACACAGTGGAACAAAGTGGAGGGCCCAGATATGGACCCTCAACTCTATGGTCAACTAATCTCAGACCAAGCAGGACAAAATATACAGTGGAAAAAAGATAGTCTCTTGAATAAGTGGTTCTGGGAAAATTGGACAGCTGTGTGTAGAAGAATGAAACACAACCATTCTCTTACACCATACACAGAGATAAACTTGAAATGGATAAAAGACCTCAACGTGAAGCAGGAATCTACCAAAATCCTAGAGGAGAACATAGGCAGTAACCTCTTTGACATGGGCCACAGCAACTTCTTTCAAGATATGAAAGGAAACAAAAGAGAAAATGAACTTTTAGACTTCATCAAGATCTCTTTGTGTTTTAATGCAAATAATTTTCTTGATGCATTTTCAAGTACACTGTTCTTTCTTGGCTGTTTCAAGTGTAGCAATTAGTGTATCAAAGAAATTTTTCCTCTCTGACATCCTTTTTAAAAAATGTTTTACCTTTTCCACTTGATTTTTACTTGATCATTAAAGTTTCCATATTTCTATAGAAATGACCCATCAGTTTATGTCTGTTATTCTCCTTTTCAACTGGATACTTCCACATATTAGTCATAGTCATTTTCAAATTTCTGTTTGGTATTTCCAGCATCTGGGTTATGTCTCTGGTTCTTTTGATTGCTTTATCTTTTCTCATGGGTTTTCTTTTTGTGTGTGTTTCATTAGTTTAGATTGATTCCCAAGACATCATTTAGCGTGAAGCCTGAAGTAAATGCCTTGAAATGGGCATGAGTTTTTGTCAGACCAGTAGTGGAGGGGGGTGCAAATCAATCTGATCATGAATTGAGCTGGATTTAGGTTTGTTGGTTATTATGATTATTACTATTATTACTTTCATTGCACTATGGCTTTGACATTCCTTTTTTTTTTTTTTTAAGATTTTATTTATTTGACAGAGCGAGAAATCACAAGTAGGCAGAGAGGCAGTCAGAGAGAGAGAGAGAGAGAGAGAGAGAGAGGAGGAAGCAGTCTCCCTGCAGAGCAGAGAGCCCGACGCGGGGCTCGATTCCAGGACCCTGGGATCATGACCTGAGCCGAAGGCAGGGGCTTTAACCCACTGAGCCACCCGGGTTCCTCGGCTTTGACATTTCTTTAGAATTGGGCTGCTAATGCCTTGTGCTTATCTGCTAACATCTATGTTTCCAGACTGTTGTGTTGAAGTCTGGTTTTTGCCTCTCCTTTGCTCCATGTAGTATAGGTCATTGGATGCCAGAGAATTTTTCTCTGTGTCCTTGTTCCCTATCAGATCTTACTTCCTTGTGTGCCTGTATTGCAGAAGGAGCCTCTCTCTATACACTTGCCCTACCTCCAGTGGTAGGCAGGTACCACTTAAAAAAAAATTTTTTTATTAACATATAATGTATTATTAGCCTCAAGGGTACGGGTCTGTGAATCGCCAGGTTTACACACTAAACAGCACTCACCATAGCACATACCTTCCCCAATGTCCTTAACCCAACTACCCTCTACCTACCGCCCACCCCCTGCCCCCAGCAACCCTCAGTTTGTTTTGTGAGATTAAGAGTCCCTTACGGCTTGTCTCCCTCGCGATCTCCTCTTGTTTCATTTTTTTCCTTCCCTACCCCTCAGACCTCCCACTTTGCCTCTCAACTTCCTCATATCAGGGAGATCATATAATTCTCTTTCTCTGATTGACTTATTTGCTAAGCATAATACCCTCTATTTCCATCCACGCCATTGCAAATGGCAAGATTTCATTTCTTTTGATGGCTGCATAGTATTTCATTGCATGTACACACCACATCTTCTTTATTCGTTCATCTGTTGATGGACATCTAGGTTCTTGCCATGGTTTGGCTAATGTGGAAATTGCTGCTATAAACATTGAGGTGCACATGCCCCTTCAGATCACTACATTCGTATCTCTAGGGTAAATACCCAGTAGTGCGATTCCTGGGTCATAAGGTAGCTCTATTCTTAACTTTTTGAGGATCTTCCATGCTGTCCAGAGTGGCTGTACCAGCTTGCATTCCCACCAGCAGTGTAAGAGGGTTCCCCTTTCTCAGCATTCTCGCCAGCATCTGTCGTTTTCGGACTTAATAATTTTAGCCATTCTGACTGGCATGAGGTGGTATCTCATTGTGGTTTTGATTTGTATTTCCCTGATGCCGAGTGATATGGAACACTTTTTCATGTGTCTGTTGGCCATCTGGATATCTTCTTTGGAGAAATGTCTGTTCATGTCCTCTGCCCATTTCTTTCTTTCTTTTTTTTTAATTTTTAAAATTTATTTTCAGCATAACAGTATTCATTGTTATTGCACCACACCCAGTGCTGCATGCAATCCGTGCTCTCTCCAATACCCACCACCTGGTTCCCCCAACCTCCCACCCCCCGCTCCTTCAAAACCCTCAGATTGTTTTTCAGAGTCCATAGTCTCTCATGGTTCACCTCCTGTTCCAATTTCCCTCAACTCCCTTCTCCTCTCTAACTCACCTTGTCCTCCATGCTAGTTGTTATGCTCCACAAATAAGTGAGACCATATGATAATTGACTTTCTCTGCTTGACTTATTTCACTCAGCATAATCTCTTCCAGTCCTGTCCATGTTGCTACAAAAGTTGGGTATTCATCCTTTCTGATGGAGGCATAATACTCCCATTTCTTGATTGGATTCTTTGTTCTTTGGGTGTTGAGTTTGATTAGTTCTTTATCGATTTTATATACTAGCCCTTTATCTTATATGTCGTTTGCAAATATCTTCTCCCATTCTGTCAGTTGTCTTTTGGTTTTGTTGAATGTTTCCTTTGCTGTGTAAAAGCTTTTGATTTTGATGAAATCCCAATAGTTCATTTTTGCCCTTGCTTCCCTTGCCTTTGACAATGTTTCTAGGAAGAAGTTGCTGTGACTGAGGTAGAAGAAGTTGCTGCCTGTGTTCTCCTCAAGGATATTGATGGATTCCTTTGTCACACTGGGGTCTTTCACCCATCATGCGTCTATTTTTGTGTGTGGTATAAGGAAGTGGTCCAGTTTGATTTTTCTGCATGTGGCCATCCAGTTGTCCCAACCCCATTTGTTGAAGAGACTATTTTCCATTGGACATTCTTTCCTGCTTTGTTGAAGGTTAGTCGACCATAGAGTTGAGGGTCTATTTCTGGGCTCTCTAGTTTGTTCCACTGATCTATGTGTCTGTTTTAGTGCCAGTACCATACTGTCTTGAGGATGACAGAATTTAGTAGAGCTTGAAGTCTGGAATTGTGATGCTGCCAACTTTGTCTTTCTTTTTCAACATTCCTCTGGCTATTCAAGGTTTTTCTGGTTCCATACAAATTTTAGGATTCTTTGTTCCATTTCGTTGAAAAAATGATTGGTATCTTGTTAGGGATTGCATTAAACATATAGATTGCTTTAGGTAGCATAGACATTTTCACAATATTTGTTCTTCCAGTCATGAGCATGGAACATTTTTCCATTTCTTTGTGTCTTCCTCAGTTTCTTTCATGAGTACTTCATAGTTTTCTGAGTACAGATTCTTTCCCTCTTTGGTTAGATTTATTCCTAGGTATATTATGGTTTTGGGTGCAATTGTAAATGGGATTGACCCCTTAATTTCTCTTTCTTTTGTCTTGTTGTTGGTGTATACAATAATGCAAAAAATTTCTGTGCATTGATTTTATATCCTGACACTTTACTGAATTCCTATAAAAGTTCTAGCAGATTTGGAGTGGAGTCTTTTGGGTTTTCTACATAAATTATCATATCATCTGCGAGGAGTGATACTTTGACTTCTTTTCCAATTTGGATGCTTTTAATTTCTTTTTGTTGTCTGATTGCTGAGGCTAGGACTTCTCATACTATGTTTAAAAGCCTTGGTGATAATGGACATCCCTCGTGTTCCTGACCTTAGCAGAAAAGGTCTCAGTTTTTCTCCATTGAGAATGATATTTGGTGTGGGTTTGTCATGGATGGGTTTGATGATATTGATTAAGTACCCTCTATCCCTACACTTTGAAGAGTTTTGATGAAGAAAGGATGCTGTGCTTTGTCAAATGCTTTTGCAGCATCTATTGAAAGTATCATATGGTTCTTGTTCTTTATTTTATTAATGTATTGTATCACACTGATTGATTTGTGGATGTTGAACCAACCTTGCAGCCCTGGAATAAATCTACATGGTCGTGGTGAATAATCTTTTTAATGTACTGTTGGATCCTATTGGCTAGTATTTTGGTGAGAATTTTCACCTCTGTGTTCATCAGGGATATTGTTCTCTATTTCTCCTTTTTGATGGGGTCTTTGTCTGGTTTTGGGATCAAGGTAATGCTTTCCTCATAAAATGAGTTTGGCAATTTTCCTTCCATTTCTATTTTTTGGAACAGTCTCAAGGGAATCGGATTTAATTCTTCTTTTATTTATTTATTTTTTAAAGATTTTATTTATTTAACAGATCACAATTAGAGAGGCAGTTAGAGAGAGAGAGAGAGGAGGAGGAAACAGGCTCCCTGCTGAGCAGAAACTCCGATGGGGGGCTTGATCCCAGGACCCTGAGATCATGACCTGAGCTGAAGCAGAGGCTTAACCCACTGAGCCACCCAGGTGCCCCTCATTGCTTATACCCCTTAATGGTAGAATTCCCCTGGGAAGCCATGTGGCCCTGGGTCCTTGTTTGTTTGGAGATTTTTTTTTTAAATTTTATTTATTTATTTGACAGAGAGAGATCAGAAGTAGGCAGAGAGGCAGGCAGAGAGAGAGAGAGAGAGACAGGGAAGCAGGCTCCCTGCTGAGCAGAGAGCCTGATGCAGGACTCGATCCCAGGACCCTGAGATCATGACCCGAGCCGAAGGCAACGGCTTAACCCACTGAGCCACCCAGGCGCCCCTGTTTGGAGATTTTTGATGACTTCTTCAATCTCCTTACTGGTTATGGGTCTGTTCAGGTTTTCTATTTAATCCTGGTTCAGTTGTTGTAGTTTATACGTCTCTAGGAATGTATCCATTTCTTCCAGATTGTTCAATTTGCTGGCATATAGTTGCTTATATTATGTTCTTATAATTGTCTGTATGTCTTTGGTGTTATTTGTGATCTCTCCTCTTTCATTCATGATTTTAATTATTTGTGTCCTTTCTCTTTTCTTTTTGATAGGTCTGGGCACGGGTTTATCAATCTCATTAATTCATTCAAAGAACCAGCTCCTAGTTTCATTGATTTGTTCTACTGGGTTTTTTTTGTTTGTTTGTTTTTGTTTTTGTTTTTTGTTTTTTGTTTTTTTTGGTTTCTAGTTCATTAATTTCTGCTCTGATCTTTATTATTTTTCTTCTCCTGCTGGATTTAGGCTTTCTTTGTTGTTCTTTCTCCATCCCCTTTAGGTGTAGGGTTAGGTTGTGTATTTGAGACCTTTCTTGTTTCTTGAGAAAGGATATAGTAATTGTATTACTATATATTTTCCTCTCAGGACTGCCTTTGCTGTGTCCCACAGATTTTGAACCATTGTGTTTTCATTATCATTTGTTTCCATGAATTTTTTTCAATTCTTCTTTACTTTCCTGGTTGACCTATCCATTCTTTAGTAGGATGCTCTTTAGCCTCCATGAATTAGTTTCATTCCAAATGCTCTGAGTTCTAGCTTCAGAGCATTGTGTCTGAAAATATGCAGGGAATGATCCCAATCTTCTGGTACCAGTTCAGACATGATTTGTGACCCAGGATGTGATCTATTCTGGAGAATGTTCCATGTGCACTAGAGAAGAATGTGTATTTTGTTGCTTCTGAATAGATCGGTGATGTCCCCTCTGGTTCAGTGTGTCATTTGGGGCCTTTATTTCCTTGTTGACTTTTGCTTGTATGATCTGTCCATTTCAGTGAGGGGAGTGTTAAAGTTCCCTCCTATTATTGTATTATTGTCCATGTGTTTCTTTGATTTTGTTATTAATTGCTTTATGTAGTTGGCTGCTTCCATGTTAGCAGCATAGATATTTATAATTGTTAGATCTTCTTGTTGGACAGACCCTTTGAGTATGATATAGTGTCCTTCCTCATCTTTTATTATAGTCTTTGGCTTAAGTTTTAATTTATTTGATATAAGGATTGCCACCCCAGCATTCTTTTGATGTCCATTAGCATGGTAAATTGTTTCTCACCCCCTCACTTTAAATATGGAGTTGTCTTTGGGTCTAAAATGAGTTTCTGGTAGACAGCATATTGATGAGTTTTTGTCTTTTTATCCATTCTGATACCCTGTGTCTTTTGATTGGGGCATTTAGCACATTTATATTCAGGGTAACTATTGAGAGATACGAATTTAGTGTCATTGTATTGCCTGTAGATGACTGTTACTGTATATTGTCTCTCTTCCTTTCTGGTCTACTACTCTTAGGCTCTCTCTTTGTTTAGAAGACCCCTGTCAATGTTTTCTGTAGTGCTGGTTTGGTGTTTACAAACTCTTTTAGTTTTTGTTTGTCCTATAAGGTTTTTATCTCTCCCTCTATTTTCAATGATAACCTAGCTGAATATATAGTATTCTTGGCTGCATGTTTTTCTTATTTAGTGCTCTGAATATATCATGCCAGTTCTCTCTGGCCTACAAGGTCTCTGTGGATAAATCTGCTGCCAGTCTAATATTTTTACTATTGTATGATACAGACTTCTTGTGCCGGGTAGATTTCAGAATTTTCTCTTTGTCACTAAGACTTGTAAGTTTTACTCTGAGATGATGAGGTCTGGACCTATTCTTACTGATTTTGAGGGGGTTTCTCTGTGCACCCTGGATTTTGATGCTTGTTCCCTTTGCCATATTAGGAAATTCTCTATAATAATTTGCTCCAGTGTACCTTCTGCCTCCCTCTGTCTTTCTTTTTCTGGAATCTCAGTTATTCTGATATTGTTTTGTCTTATGGTATTATTTATCTCTCCAATTCTCCCCTCGTGGTCCATAGTTGTTTGTCTCTCTTTTGCTCAGCTTCTTTATTCTCTGTCATTTGTTCTTCTGTATCACTAATTCTCTCTTTGGCCTCATTTATCGTAGCTGTAAGATTCTCCATTTTTTATTGTACCGCATTAATAGCTTTTTTTGATTTAAGATTGCTTAGATTTTATTTCTTTTATTTCTCCAGACAGGGTTTCTCTAATATCTTCCATCCCTTTTTCTAGCCCAACTAGCACCTTGGAATCATCATTCTGAACTCCAGTTCTGACATATTATCACCGTTCGTATTGATTAGGTCCCAGCCTTCAGTACTGCCTCTTGTTCTTTTTTTTTTTTTGTGGTGAGTTTTTCTGCCTTGTCATTTTATCCAAGTAAGAATATATGAAGGAGAGAATAAAATACTAAAAGGGTGGCAATTACCGCAGAAAAATATGCGTTAACCAAATTAGAAGAGACCCAAATCATGGGGAGAAGAAGAAAGGGCATAGAAAGAAGTTAAAAAAAATTGGAAAAAAAGAAAAAGAAAAAGAAAATATATGTATTAGACTGGTGAATAGGACAGAGCCACCCACTTGATTTGGGGAGTATTTTGGTCTCTTAGTAGAAACTACCTTCCATAATTTTAAAGAACAAAAAAGAAAATGTATACACACACACACACAAATATAAGGGTTAACATGATGAAGGGATGGAGTATGACTGTAAAGATGAAAATTTTAAAAAATTCTAGTATATGTGCTGCCGAAGCGAGCACTTAAAAAATTCTAAAAAAGGAGTTGATAAGATAAGGTGGTTGGGAAAAGAAAGAAAAAGAAAATGGAGAGAATTTGCTCAGTCTGGAGACTAGAGCAAACCATGTGTCAGATTTAGAGTATATTTGATTTATTAGAAGAAGTTGTATCACAAAATTTTTTGAAAAAACCCTATGTGTATACAAAAGATAAAGTTAGATATAATGAAGGATAAAATATGACTATAATAATAAAGGTTCAAAAAAGATTTTTTTTTTAAGATTTTATTTATTTATTTGTCAGAGAGAGAGCGAGCGAGAGCGAGCACAGGCAGACAGAGTGGAAGGCAAGAGTCAGAGGGAGAAGCAGGCTCCCTGCGGAGCAAGGATCCCGATGTGGGACTCGATCCCAGGACGCTGGGATCATGACCTGAGCCGAAGGCAGCTGCTTAACCAACTGAGCCACCCAGGTGTCCCAAAAAGATTTTTTTAAGAAAGGTGTTGTTAAGATAAACTAGTTAAAAAATGTTAAAAAAGAATGAGTAAAAGTTAAAAAAATTAGAATAAGAAAAAAGTTGAAGAATTTAATTAACTTTGCAAGACTAAAGAATCATGGGAAGAAAACCATGAATTCCATGCTTTGCTTTCCCTTCTGGAATTCCGCTGTTGTCCTTGATAGGTGAGCTTGTTCCTGGCTGGATTTCTTGCTGATCTTCTAGGGGAGGGGCTTGTTGTAGTGATTCTCAAGTGTCTTTGCCCGAGGTGGAATTGGACCACCCTTGTCAGGGGCTGGCCTAAGTAATCTGCTGGTATTAGCTCTTGGGAACTTTTATTCTACCCTTCCTTGTGTAAAATTGATCTTTACATATATCATAGGGGCCGGAAGGGTTTCCTAAGCCTTTTGCAGGGCCAGATTGGTTTTGCTTCTATTCCTCTCCATCAAGCAGTATATCTTTGCCTGTTGTCTGTGGGCTCCCTCCTTAAGCAACTTACAGCTTTTGCCTTGTAAGAGAAAAAGATGTATGAAATGGGCACACCCTAGTGCCCACCCTGTAACACCTATAGCTCACTTCATTCTCACCTGTACTGCTAAAGTATATCTTCTTCCCAAGAATTCTTACAGCATCCATTGGAGGCTGAAGGGAAGAGCTTACCCTTAAGTGCAATTTGCCCTTGTATCTTGGCTACCCAGCTTCCCACAGGGATACATTAACCACCCTCTACCATTTTGTTAAAATGTTGGCTGACGTCTTCATGTCCACAACTTCTACCTGTATTTTGATTTGTTGGTACAAATGATTTGTTGTCTTGTCTCTCCTTGGGGGACTTGGTTCTTCTTCCCAAATAGAAGACTTAAGATTATTTTGCTGCCTTGTGACCCTTAGGTCTCTGATGGAATCAAAAGGAGTTATCCTTTTATAGATTATCCAAACTTTTTCTTGTCTGTGTGAGAGTCACATTTGTTGTAGCCGTCTATATCCTAAACGGAAGTGGAGTCTCTAAGGATGCATGTGTTTTTATGGCTCCTCAGGTGATTCTAATGAACAGAAGGATTGAGGACCATGACTAAGAAAAAGGATTTTTTTAGGAAGTAAATTTACGTTATAGAACTTTTGTTGGTATGAATGTTATTAGAGTTCTAAAACCAAATCCTACTAGAGTCTTCCATGATATTCAGAATGGAACATCGAAAGACTTAGAATTGAGGGTAAAATATTGTATTGCTTCCCTTAACCAGTTCTGGAATATTTCTGATCTTGACTGCAAATTCTGCCTTTCACTGTTCATAATCAGCCTAATTATTTTCAGAAGGAAAGCTATTTACCTGATGGTTTTTAAGGAGAGAATTGGAGGTGGTAGTGTGATTTCCAGGTATCACTCGTTGACTGAAATTCTGGTTCACTTTCAGGGTCCGGTCAAGATCCTCTGTTGCTCTGCACAATGGAACCATTTTAGTAATCAAAAAAAGAATCTATAATCATGCATGCATTTCCTTGTCAACAGAATCGCATCGCAAAACGCAGCAGGAAGCTGGTGGACTATGATAGTGCCCGCCACCACCTGGAAGCTTTGCAGAGCTCCAAGAGGAAGGATGAAAGTCGAATCTCGAAGGTAAGAATTGATCCAACTGCTGACACCACTCTCCATATTATATAATGTATAACGACTTTGCTTTTTAAAATTAAGGAAAACTCAGAGATATTTTGGGTTCAGTTCCCAAGCATGACAATAAAACAAATATTGTAATAAAGCCATCAAATGAATTTTTTAGTTACCCAGTATATCCGAAAGTTATGTTGACGCTATACCATAGTCTATCAAGTGTGTAATAGCATTGGATTTAAAAATACAACATTTTTATTAGAAACACTTTATTGCTAAAAATTTTATAACGTGAGCTTTCAGCAAGTCATAATCACTGATCATAGATTATAGCAAATATAATAATAATGAAAATGCTTAAATACTGCAAGAATTACGTGAATGTGAGACAGAGACATGAGATAAGCAAATGCTGCTAGAAAATTGTTACCTATAGGTTTGCTTGGTGCAGGGTTGCCGCAAACCCTCAGTCTGTAAAAATATTCAGTGTCAATAAAGCACAGTGAAAAAAAGCATAGCAAAACAAGGTATACCTGTTATTTCCTTTTTAAAGGAGAGTGGAATTAGGACAGAATTTAATCTGATACATGGTAGTTGTGGGCTGCTTTCCCTAATTTTTTATGAGGTTTTTCATGTGATTTTAGAGTTCACATGGCTGACACTGACTCACACATTTTGGTCAGAGTCAACCTTGGCCCCAGCAATACTGCAGGCTCAGCGAAAGTAATGTGTTCCTCCACTTCTTTCTGTGTTTAAGGTCCATATTTGAAGTTAAAAGGCAGATTCAGGGGGCGCCTGGGTGGCTCAGTGGGTTTGGCCTCTGTTTTCGGCTCAGGTCATGATCTCAGGGTCCTGGGATCGAGTCCTGCATTGGGCTCTCTGCTTGGTGGGGAGCCTGCTTCCTCTTCTCTCTCTGTGCCTGCCTCTCTGCCTGCTTGTGATTTCCCCCCTGTCAAATAAATAAATAAATAAAGTCTTAATTAAAAAAAAAAAAAGGCAGATTCAGATAGAAAACCAAATTTAAAATTCTAAGACATAATCTATGGTTGCCAGAGAGTGCAGATATGTGCTGGGCTTATAGAACATTCGTTTTCTTTTAGAAAACTCATTTCAGTAGCTTTTACTATGTAAACCAGTCACTTACAGATGCCAACCAACACCTGCTAACTATTCCCTTTGCTTCCAGTCTTGCCTCCTTCTATCTGCCTACACACAGCTGTCTGAATAGTATTTCTATATCACATATCTAGATATGTTTCTCCACTGCTTGTCTTTTAATGGCTCAGATAGCCTGTAAAAAACAAATCTAAATTTCTTAGTGTGCATATGAGACCCGCACAACTTGGTCATGACTCACCTGTTCATCCTAATCAGCTTTTGAATTTTCCTTCCCCTCTGCTCCTCCTTTCATACCCACACCCTGAACGAAAGCTCTCCTGACCCACACATCCGTTCCTGAGCAGCCACGATGAGATCTGCCCTTTGCATAAGACACCTTAGGTGGCAGGCACCCTCTCATCTGTGCCATTGCTTCTTAATACTCATGACACCTGTGAAGTGGGCATTACCATCTCCATTTTATCAGTGAGGCCTCAGAGATGAAGAACGTTAAAACCATTTCACAAATTGACACCATTAGTAAGCTAGGATTCTAACCCAGGAAATGCCACCTTTATGCATTGTAGCACCCCCCACCCCCGCTTCTTCAAAGGGAACATTTGATGATTCTTCAAGATTCTTTTAGAATATTACTTTTCCTATGGAACCCTCTGTTTCTGTACCGTCTTCCCCAGTAGCATGCTCTGCAATAGTTTGTAAGTGCTATTTTGTGATGTAATTATTTAGATTTCTCACTAGATGGGGAAGTCCTTTGGGAAGTATCCATGTCCGGTATCCAGAACAGAGTGGTGTGTGGGACAGGCAGTTATATTTTTGCAGTCAAACTGCCAGGCTACAAAAGCAACCCCTGTAATCAAGTCAGTTTTTATGTCTTAATAAGACTTACTCTTTTGAGGTGCCTGGGTGGCTCAGTGGGTTAAAGCCTCTGCCTTCAGCTCAGGTCATGATCTCAGGGTCCTGGGACCAAGCCCCGCATTGGGCTCTCTGCTCAGCAGAAGCCTGCTTTCCTTCCTCTCTGTCTGCCTTCCTGCCTTCTTGTGATCTCTGTCTGTCAAATAAATAAATAAATCTTTAAAAAAAAAATGACTTACTATTTCACTGTTACTGAGAAAAATTATGCAAATTTTATTTGTTTTTTGGTTTGTTTTTGAGAGGAATATGCATGTGCTTGTGAGTGGGGGGCATGGGTAGAGGGAAAGGGAGAGAAAGAATCTTAAGTAGGTTTCATACCCAGCCTGGAGCCTGATGGGGGGCTCAGATTTACCCTGAAATCATGACCAAAGCCTAAATCAAGAGTCAGATGCCTGACCAACTGAGTCATCCAGGCCCCCCCAAAATTATGCTGTTCCCATGTTATGTTAAATGCTGTTGTTGTATATAGAAATGGCTTGCGTTTCAATGACATTTTTTAGCATAAACACTTGTTATGTGTCTTCTAGGCAGAAGAGGAATTTCAGAAAGCACAGAAAGTATTTGAGGAGTTTAACGTTGACTTACAAGAAGAGTTACCATCATTATGGTCAAGGTAACGTTGCATCTATCCAGGGGGTTCACACCCCTTTTAAAAAATCAAGAACAGGGAAATCCCTTCTCTTGTCTTTATTGCTTGGGATGCTAAAGGTCATCCAATAGAAGTGTTCAGTTTTTGTAATTTTAGGCAATAGCTACTTGCCACATATGGTAGGCTGTTGAACACTTGGACTATGGCTAGTATGGTGGAGGAACTGCATTTTAGATTTATTTTGTTTTGATTCATTTAAATTTAAATAACAACGTGAGGCTAGCAGCTATTCTATTGACCGCAAAGTTTTAGACCTTGATCTATTTCTCAAATGGGGCCCCAGATCTCAATTTGAGGCATGTGGAGAACAGCCCTTAACTTTCAAATTTACAAGGATACATTTTAGCTCTTGGCAGGATTCCATTTATTCCGAGAGGTCATCTGGTCTTTCAATGTTGATATCAAACCTCTGCTTTCAGTTCTGACCTTTTAACCTGAACTTCATTCCTGTTTGAAGGGCTAAATATTCTTTTTATTATGGGTACTCTTCATTTCCTGTGGCATTAAGTGCATTGTCCATCCTTTGTCTTCTTTTTCCCACTCAGTGGTAGAACCAAGAAGTTGTTGGATAAAGTGGGTCCAGCCCACGTTACTCTCTCTGTGGGTAATGATAGTGGTCTTGTCCTCACATTTGTGTCTTTGACCTCATCCTGTCCACCTTGTCATTCAGAACCTCTACCTTGACCAATCTCAATTTACATCAGTGACTCATACTCCCCTGCCAAATAAACAGAATCGTGTTCTCTGTGCAACCCTGCTGTAAGGCAAACCATCTAGCCCAGCTTCCAACCAGATTGGCATCCCTTAAAGCCTTCCTCCATAGATAATCTGGAGTTCCTACTTAGCCTCTAAATTGTCAGCATTTTGAGGGTCTACAGTGGAGTTTATCCAAAAAATTGAGTTTGCCTCAATTTTTTGCCTGGAGTAGGCACTCCATGTTTATTTTTGAACTACTGAAATATCTGGAGGAAATTCTGGTCAGTTCCTGATAAAGTCAGCCTGTAGGGCATGACCACTTCAATGTTCAGCCATAACCCGAATTTTAACATGTGTGAAATTAGCTCATCGCTCATCAGAATTTACTCATCCTTTCAAAATCTGTATTTCTCTCTGTTGTACTATCGTTCCTGGGCTCCCAGACTACAAACTGTGGAGTCAGAAACTATAGAAAACCAGAGGACCATCAAAGGAGTCAATCCATCCTTTTTCTCTGTGGTCTTCTGGATTGGTCTCTCTCTCCCTGTTCTCACTGCCACTGTCCTTACTCTCTCTGTGGGTAATGATGGTGGTCTTTTTTTTTTTTTTTTAAAGATTTTATTTATTAATTTGACAGAGAGAAATCACAAGTAGACAGAGAGGCAGCCAGAGAGAGAGAGAGAGGGAAGCAGGCTCTCTGCTGAGCAGAGAGCCCGATGCGGGACTCGATCCCAGAACTCTGAGATCATGACCTGAGCCGAAGGCAGCGGCTTAACCCACTGAGCCACCCAGGCGCCCAATGATGGTGGTCTTGTCCTCACATTTGTGTCTTTGACCTCATCCTGTCCACCTTGTCATTCAGAAGCTCTACCTTGACCAATCTTTGTGGTCTGCTGAGGATCCTACTGTGTGTGCCCAAAGAGGATTTTGAGGAGCCTGAACATATAAAACCTCTAGGGATACAGATGAAGCAAATACCTATTCATAATTTTAATTGAAGTAGTCATGCCTTTTTAAAATCACAAATTATATAAAATTATATTTTTTTAAGAAATCTATTTTACGGGTGCCTGGGTGGCTCACTCTCTAAGCATCTGCCTTCTGCCTTCAGCTCAGGTCATGACCCCAGAGTCCTGGGATCGAGGTCCACATCAGGTTCCCTGCTCAGTAGGAAGCCTGCTTCTCTCTCTCCCTCTCTCTGATGTATTTGACACTCATATTTTAAGCAATACTAAGATCTTTATATCTGTCTTTGGCATCCATGTCTTCGTCCTCATTAAGGACACTCATCAAGTCAGCTGGTAGTTCCCCAGAGCTTATTATCTTCCCCCACAGATATCCCATCCCAAACAGAAGTTGTTGTCATTTGCATACAATTTAAATAGTTACTCTGTTCATTCCCCCTCTAAAGGAATTTTTGTGGTCTCAAATGTAATTACTTACTTAATTGCTTTTTAAACTGATTTTGCAAGAGCTAAGGTACCACAATACTCAACACTTCCAATTATGAAATAATACTTCTGGGTAAATGGCCAAAATTGCCAGAACACAGTTGTTATTTGCCTTAATATGTATTGGGTGTGTAAAGAATTTCTTTTCCTAATGTTCTCTGTAAGAATTCAAAACCAGCAATGATTGATGCCATTGGGGTTTATGTATCTTCCCCAGATAGTATTTGGTAATTCAGTGTAAGAATCTGTCAGAGTATCTTGTAATATGAAAGACTTTGTAAGAACTTAAACACAATGGGAATATTTGAAGGATAAATTTGGAGTGAAATCTTTCCCCTCATCTAGCCAAATGCAATCTCAATGTTTCGGTGCTTTATAATCCACTGACTTATTCCCACATTCAAGGCTCACTCCTTTGTATGTCGATCAGGTCCTGCCTTTTGATGAAAGCCTAGTTTAGGCCGTTTCAAAATTTTGGGGGGTTTTATTTAAATTCAGTTAATTAACATATAGTATATTATTAGTTTCAGAGGTAGAGTTCAGTGATTTCATCAGTTACATATAACACCCAGTGCTCATCACATCTCATGCCTGCTTTCATACTGATCACCCAGTAACCCCATTCCCCCACCTCTTCCCCTCCAGCAACCCACAGTTTTCTAGAGTTGAGAGTCTCTTATGGTTTGTTTCCCTCTCATATTTTGTCTTATTTTATTTTTCCCTCCCTTACCCTTTGATCCTGTTTTGCTTCTTAAATTCTGCATATGTGGGAAATCGTTCTCTGATTTATTTCATTTAGCATAATACCCTCTAGCTCTATCCACATCATTGCAAATGGTAAAATTTCAGGGTATTTTGATGACTGAGTAATATTCCATCGTGTGTGTGTGTGTGTTACATCTTTATTCTTTCATCTGTTGATGGACCTCTGGGTTCTTTACATTGTTTGGCTATCGTGGACATTGCTGCTAGAAACATTGGGGTACCGGTGTCCCTTTGGATCACTATATTTGCATCTTTTGGATAAATACCATCTTTTACTGGGTTGTAGGGTAGCTCTATTTTTATCTTTTTGAGGACCCTCCATATCCTCACCAACACTTTTGTTTCCTGATTTGTTAATTTTATTTAGGCCTTTATATATATATTGTATTTTTTGACTGTATTGTGTGTATTGTGTGTGTTTATGCGTAGACAAAGAGCTCATTTATTATTGAATACTGTCTATTTTCAGGTATCATTTTATGCACTTTGCATGCATAATCTCTAGTGATCACAATTACCTGTATACCCTCATCTTACAAATGAGGAGGCCAGGGATGATACTGGTTAAACACTTTGCCTGATACTGTAAGGTTTATAAATCCTAAAGCTGGCCCTTAAATAGACTTCTATGTTACCTCCTGTTAGTCCTGATGTCTGATGTAGGCCTTCTCCTTACAGTGAGACTGTATGCAGACTTTCAATAAATAACATTTATTTCATGTAATCATTTTATAAATACATATGTTTTATTCCCAGCCATATTACTCACCTTGAGATTGAAGTAGCACTTTATGTCTTCTATGCTTCCCTCCTGTGGTGAAATGAGTACTGACAGCAGCAGTATGTAAGGAATGTGCTGGAAGAGGGGCCTGCAGATGAGCCTGAGGGGAAATAATCACAGATGTAGGAGAAGACCCAGAAGAGTAGTACCTTAGAAAGCCAAGAATGGAGAGATTTTTACCAGTGAAGGAGTGCCAGGAGAATCACTTATAAAACAGAGGTCAGGAGCACCTGGGTGGCTCAGTGGGTTAAGCCTCTGCCTTTGGCTCAGGTCATGATCCCAGGGTCCTGAGATCAAGCCCTGCATCCCGCATCGGGCTCTCTGCTTAGCAGGGAGCCTGCTTCCTCTCTTTCTCTCTCTGTCTGCCTCTCTGCCTACTTGTGATCTCTGTCTGTCAAATAAATAAAATCTTAAAAACAAAAACAAAACAAAAAAAATGGAGGTCAGGCAGCGGAGAGGAAGAGTGTATTGCTTCCATGGAAGCAAAGGGAATTTTCCAGATAGGTTCCAGCTGAGGCCGGGGTCACAAGCCTGACTGCAGGCGCTGGAGAGACCGTGGTTGGTGAAGTAGGATCTTGACTAAAATGGACCTGAGGAGTCGTGGCAGCAGGTAGAGGGGAGTTGAGAGGGCAAGGGAAGCCTTTTAAAATAGCCGTTACTGTTTTGAGAGTTGACGGTGGCAGCGGCACATAGGGGATGATGGAGGACTGAGGATTTCTGGAGCAAGTGGAGGGTGAGGGATAAAGACCAGGTGTTGGTGGAGCTCAGCCACCCAGTGGCCCCCCAGCATTGAGAGGCCTACACTTGATAAAGCCAGATGCTGAGCCTGAGGGGGTAGCAGCCTGGAAGAAAAGGCTAAAGATTAAAGATTAAAAATAAATTAGCAAGTGGAACAGAAGTGAATGAATCAAGGATCTTGTGGTCCAGGAAGTGAGAGTAGGGAGTGTTCTCATTTCGGTTTGAGGGATGGCAATATCCAGAGCTCACAAGGTCAGTGAGCCAGGGGTTTCTTATTTGCATGGAGAGTCCTATTGTGGGGATCTGCTGTGTTTGTGTTAGGACCCAGGGGAGGGGAGAGAGGGAGGTCCTGAGACACATGCTGTGGGCGCTGTGAACAGGGTGGGGCCTGGGAGGTTGGGAGATTTCTTCCTTATTCCAGGCCACCCCTCTAGTAAGTGTGGGACGGCAGAGGATGCTTCCTCCATTGCAGGGGGCTCAACGGGAAATAGTGACCCACCCTGACCTATGCAGACTTCCTTTAGGGCATTGCCAGGGGAGTAACCTGGCTTTCGCCCCTTGGTGGTGATAGCTCAGCTCTTAATCCTTTCCACTGTTTCCAAGGACAAAGCACTGTCTTAATAAAGGATTGGAGGTCGTCTTGACGGCTAACCAGGTGGGGTCTGAGGATGCCTCAGAGGAGTCCTTCAGGGAAATAGGAAAGTCTCAGAGCCCCGTGTTTATGAAGACCTTGTGAAGTGAAACCTCACTGTACTCACAGCCTGCTGCTGTTGGTGGATATACGCCTCCTGCTGGTGACATCAGTTTTCTACAAGCTAAGGTAGCCATGTACAGTCAGGATATGCCCTTGCAGTGGGACGAATGCACACTAGTTCTTTCATTTATTTGTGGAATATTTATTGCATGCCTGCTCTGACCAGGTGCCTTATTAGTGCCTCTGGTAGTGAATGAATCAAAGGCATTCCCTACTTTAAAAGAGTCTCTGATTTCTTAAATTGAAGAAAACCATTATCTGGTGAATTGCATCAAAGATATTCAACACTTTTTTTCTAAGTTAAATACATGCTAGTTGACTTAAGTTCTAAAATCATAAAAATATTAGAAAATTGATTGATATTTGTTTAGTCATTCTCAACAAGGTATTCCTGGCACCACACCAATTATTTCCCTAAATAATACTTTCTTTTCTAGAGAGAGAGAATGAGAGTAGGGGTGACAGGGAGGGACAGAGGGAGAGGGAGAATCTCAAGCGGACTCCCCAGTGAGCATGGAGCCAGACGCAGGGCTCGATCTCACCGCCCTGAGATCATGACCTGAGCTGAAATCAAGAGTTGAACGCTTACCCCACTGAACCACCCAGGTGCCATGATAATAATTGATACAAACTACATATCAGATACTGATATAAACTATATATCAGAGAATAAAATTTAAAGACAGAAGAATGGGAACTCTTGTTTTTGCTAAATGTGTCCAAGGATCAATATGTTTAATAGTAATTCCCTTACAAATAAACAAGAAAAAAACAAGCACGAAGAAATAAACACAATATATGAATAGATGATTCGCAAAAGAAGCAAAACAAATGGCTAATAAATAAATGAAAAATGTATCAACTTTAATTAAGGGAATATAAATGTAAAAGTCAGCAAGGTATTAACTCTCACCTATCAAATTTACAACTGTTTTGTATAACCTCATGCTGAGAGCTGAGGGAGTCAAAGAATCCAGCCTGGGTGGGAACAGCTTGGCACTAGTCATCAAAGCTTCTGTGGTGTCTGCCTGTCTGTCACACAGCACTTATATCCAAGAAACTTACACTAAGGAAAGAGTAGAGCTGTGCACCAAGTCTTAATTCATAGATCTTCATTAGGGTTTTATTTTGAAAATAAAAACAGTCCTCACCAGTGAAGGTCAACTACACCCTACACAACCCCTCCATCTGCACTCCCCTTCTGCACCCCTGGTCTATAACCCCTGTCCATCTGTACTTCCCTGGCCGTCTACACTCACCATGCATCTACACCTGCATCCATCTCTGCCCCCCAATCATACCCTGTCTATCTACACCCCATCCACCTACACCCCCCATCAGTCTATACCCTCCCATTCACACATCTTCTCTTGCCTTCTATTTAAATCTGACCCTTTTTCAGGGCAGCCCAAGTTTATCCTCTCAAGCAGATATTCGCAGCTGACACAAGGCTGTTAATTCCCCTGTCTTCTCAGTGCCCTTAGCTGTTTCTGTGCAAATCTACTCGTTTTTGATATTTCATTGTAGGTGACCTTTTGTGGTAACGTTAACATTCACAAGCTGTCTTGGAGTCTGCTTCTTTGACTCACCAGAATGACAGAGCGCGTGTTCAGTAATCTGCGCTCAGGTCCTCCTTTACCTGGACTGTCATTCTCAGAGCCCCTGGAGCCCACCACTAGGCATGAACCTAGAGTGAATCAGCCCTTTGTTGAGTAATCGAATGAGGGGGAATGTTTGAGGAATGACTGTTGATGGGAGTCCCAGAGAAGTGGTGCACTAGGAAGACTTGCCTGCCAACAGAAGAGTGAGCCAGTCCCTCTGTGGTGTTGTCCCAGGACTTGCCATCTCGCCTCCCATCCAGCTGCTGCTGTAGTCAGTTTCCTCCACTGCAGGTCCTTTCCGTGCCCCTGCCTTAGACACGGCTAGAGGCTGCAAGCAAGCATGGCCGGCAAGCGATCTGGAAGATCCTTGGCCTGAGCATAGGTCTGCCTGCTTCGTTGGGCTCTTATCTCCTAGGCTGCTGGTCTGACCCTCCCAGGTAGTTACTAGTTCCCTGAACATCCTGTGCCAGGATTTTCTTTATTAATATATGTATGTGTACCTATCTGTCTGTCTATACGTCCCATCTATCTATCTACAGATACATACATAGAGACACATACACATACACACAATGGATATTACTCAGTCATAAGAAAGGAGGTTATGCCATTTGGGAGTAACTACTAGGGTATCCCTTCAGGGTATCATGCTGAGTGAAATAAACCAGACAGAGAAGGACATCTGTCCTGCTTAATCATAATGTTCAATACCTACAGTGACCATGCATCCCTGAATTCACCTCTTTTTTCATTTTGTTGTGAAATAATACATAAAATGACCTACGTGTTTGTGTGTGTATATGTAGCCTACCTCTAAGCATTGCCGGGTGATGGACACTGGGATTGCTTTCCTATCTTGGCCTGCTGTGAAGAACGCTGCCATGAAGAAGGCAGTGCCTGCATCTCGGCAAGATCCTGTTTTCATTTCCTTCAGAAATGGACCCAGCACTGGGATTGCTGGATCCAGGGGTAGTTCTGTTCTTAACTTTTTGAGGACTTTTCCACACTGGCTACACCCACTTACAATCCCACCAGCAGGGCACGTGGAGTCCCTTTTCTCCACATCCTCACCAATACTTGTTCCCTCTTTTTGATGACAGCCCTTCTGACAGGTATCATAAACTGCATTGTATCACTTATATGTGGAATCTGAATCAAAAAGGCAAACTCACAGAAACAGAAAGTGGAAAAGTGGAGGTGGGGGAAATACGGAGAGCTTGGTTAAAAGGTTACCCAGAGCTATAGAACACTATATTATATAATTGAAATTTGCCGAGAGTAGAAATGTTCACACACAAGATAAATGCATAAGGTGTTATCTGTGTTAATTAACTAGATGTGTGGAACCCCTCACAATTATATATCAGGTCATCACAATGCACACTTTAGATGTCTTACCATTTTATTTATCAGTTAAACCTCAGTAAATGAAAAAAATGAAAGAAACCCAAACAAACTAGTCTTATAAGGTTAAAAAGAAAAATAAATAAATAAGTAAGTGAAACATGGTAGGAATTTAAGGTATAGGTTAACCCAAAGAATAAGTAATTTTACTAATGGGATGCATATAGTGCTTACCTAGTATTTCATCTCTGAATCTGGATTTTTATCTTTTATTTTGTTAAAATTCTAAACCACCTGATTTCATTAGAAACCACAGAAATAATGATATTCATGCTTAAGCAGAATTTCTTGACTAACAGTGCATGCTTTTCTATTGGTTTTCCTCCTTTTGGGTCCAAATACAGGTTCTCCACTGATTAATTGCAAGAGCCTAGACAGTGAATCTGTCGGTGCCTCAGTAAACCAGACAGTATACTGAGGCTCACTGTCTTGGGGTAGTTACAGGAATGAAGTGAGGGAATATATAAAATGTTTCAATGGCTGCTCTTTCTGTCGCCTTTAATGATGATGGAACATTCGTCCATCCAGCTTATTGGAATCCTGCTTACCAAAAGGCACAGAGAAATGGGAAGCACCCTTTTCTCTATCCGTTCATGTCATTACTTAAAGATTTTATTCATTTATTTGAGAGAAAGGAAGACAGACACCATGAGCCAGGGAGGGGCAGAAAGACAGATAGGGAGAGAATCTCAAGCTGACTCCATGTTGAGAGCAAAGCCCCATGTGGGGCTTGATCCCATGACCCTGAGATCATAACCTGAGCAAAAATTAAGGGTTGGATGCTTAACTGTCATTGTCAGTGTCCTCCAGGTACCCCTCATGTCATTGTTTAAATAAGAGGGTTCCTAAAGAAGAGGGGTCCTCAGGGCACCCTAAGTTTATCCTCTCAAGTAGATGTTCAGGCATCTGATGTTACAGGAACATTCTTACTCCCCCAAAATAAATATTCCTTTTTTAAAAAAATGATTTTATTTATTTATGTGAGAAAGAGCGCATGAGAGAGAGATAGAGCATGAGCATGGGGGGAGAGGTAGAGGGGAAGGAAGAAGCAGGCTCTGTACTAGGCAGGGAGCCCGATGTGGGACTCCATCACAGGACCTTGGGATCGTGACCTGGGCTGAAGGCAGACGCTTAACCACCTGAACCACCCAGGCACCCCCCAAATAAGTATTCTAATTACAGTCCCCTTCCCCCGCCCTGAGTATATGTTTATTCCATATATCTGCCTTATCTAATGTTTCTGGCATCTAAGTCCTTACTTGGGATTTGGAATCTAGTAAACCAGTCAGGATTCTGGAGTTATTTTTGAGAAGGTTACTGAAACGAGAACATGAGTTAAAAGTAGTAATTTACTAGATGGATTCAGAAGAGTTGAATTAAAAGGGTCCTCACTGAGAGCAAAGGGAGCCCATACAGGAGGTGCCAGGCTGAATCCGCAAGTGCTGCTAGGTATGCTAACTATTAGAGACCTAAGACTGTCCCGTCCCGGAACACCTCCACTCCATGGATTTGCTTCACAAATGTGTGAGATATTGGTATTGGACATCATTTTTTTTTTTTTAATTTTTTATTTTTTATAAACATATATTTTTATCCCCAGGGGTACAGGTCTGTGAATCACCAGGTTTACACACTTCACAGCACTCACCAAATCACATACCCTCCCCAATGTCCATAATCCCACCCCCTTCTCCCAAACCCCCTCCCCCCGGCAACCCTCAGTTTGTTGTGAGATTAAGAGTCACTTATGGTTTGTCTCCCTCCCAATCCCATCTTGTTTCATTTATTCTTCTACCCACTTAAGCCTCCATGTTGCATCACCACTTCCTCATATCAGGGAGATCATATGATAGTTGTCTTTCTCTGCTTGACTTATTTCGCTAAGCACGATACGCTCTAGTTCCATCCATGTTGTTGCAAATGGCAAGATTTCATTTCTTTTGATGGCTGCATAGTATTCCATTGTGTATATATACCACATCTTCTTGATCCATTCATCTGTTGATGGACATCTAGGTTCTTTCCATAGTTTGGCTATTGTGGACATTGCTGCTATAAACATTCGGGTGCATGTGTCCCTTTGGATCACTACATTTGTATCTTTAGGGTAAATACCCAATAGTGCAATTGCTGGGTCATAGGGCAGTTCTATTTTCAACATTTTGAGGAACCTCCATGCTGTTTTCCAGAGTGGCTGCACCAGCTTGCATTCCCACCAACAGTGTAGGAGGGTTCCCCTTTCTCCGCATCCTCGCCAGCATCTGTCATTTCCTGACTTGTTGATTTTAGCCATTCTGACTGGTGTGAGGTGATATCTCATTGTGGTTTTGATTTGTATTTCCCTGATGCCGAGTGATATGGAGCACTTTTTCATGTGTCTGTTGGCCATCTGGATGTCTTCTTTGCAGAAATGTCTGTTCATGTCTTCTGCCCATTTCTTGATTGGATTATTTGTTCTTTGGGTGTTGAGTTTGCTAAGTTCTTTATAGATTCTGGACACTAGTCCTTTATCTGATATGTCGTTTGCAAATATCTTCTCCCATTCTGTCAGTTGTCTTTTGATTTTGTTAACTGTTTCCTTTGCTGTGCAAAAGCTTTTGATCTTGATGAAATCCCAATAGTTCATTTTTGCCCTTGCTTCCCTTGCCTTTTGCGTTGTTCCTAGGAAGATGTTGCTGCGGCAGAGGTCGAAGAGGTTGCTGCCCGTGTTCTCCTCAAGGATTTTGATGGATTCCTTTCGTACATTGAGGTCCTTCATCCATTTTGAGTCTATTTTTGTGTGTGGTGTAAGGAAATGGTCCAATTTCATTTTTCTGCATGTGGCTGTCCAATTTTCCCAGCACCATTTATTGAAAAGGCTGTCTTTTTTTCCATTGGACATTCTTTCCTGCTTTGTCGAAGATTAGTTGACCATAGATTTGAGGGTCTATTTTCTGGGCTCTCTATTCTGTTCCATTGATCTATGTGTCTGTTTTTGTGCCAGTACCATGCTGTCTTGATGATGACAGCTTTGTAATAGAGCCTGAAGTCCGGAATTGTGATGCCACCAACGTTGGCTTTCTTTTTCAATATCCCTTTGGCTATTCGAGGTCTTTTCTGGTTCCATATAAATTTTAGAATTATTTGTTCCATTTCTTTGAAAAAGATGGATGGTACTTTGATAGGAATTGCATTAAATGTGTAGATTGCTTTAGGTAGCATAGACATTTTCACAATATTTATTCTTCCAATCCAGGAGCATGGAGCATTTTTCCATTTCTTTGTGTCATCCTCAATTTCTTTCATGAGTACTTTATAGTTTTCTGAGTATAGATTCTGTGTCTCTTTGGTTAGGTTTATTCCTAGGTATCTTATGGTTTTGGATGCAATTGTAAATGGGATTGACTCCTTAATATCTCTTTCTTCTGTCTTGCTGTTGGTGTAGAGAAATGCAACTGATTTCTGTGCATTGATTTTATATCCTGACACTTTACTGAATTCCTGTATAAGTTCTAGCAGTTTTGGAGTGCAGTCTTTTGGGTTTTCCACATATAGTATCATATCATCTGCGAAGAGTGATAATTTGACTTCTTCTTTGCCGATTTGGATGCCTTTAATTTCCTTTTGTTGTCTGATTGCTGAGGCTAGGACCTCTAGTACGATGTTGAATAGCAGTGGTGATAATGGACATCCCTGCCGTGTTCCTGACCTTAGCGGAAAAGCTTTCAGTTTTTCTCCATTGAGAATGATATTTGCGGTGGGTTTTTCATAGATGGCTTTGATGATATTGAGGTATGTGCCCTCTATCCCTACACTTTGAAGAGTTTTGATCAGGAAGGGATGTTGTACTTTGTCAAATGCTTTTTCAGCATCTATTGAGAGTATCATATGGTTCTTGTTCTTACTTTTATTGATGTGTTGTATCACATTGACTGATTTGGGGATGTTGAACCAACCTTGCAGCCCTGGAATAAATCCCACTTGGTCGTGGTGAATAATCTTTTTAATGTACTGTTGAATCCTATTGGCTAGTATTTTGTTGAGTATTTTCGCATCTGTGTTCATCAAGGATATCGGTCTATAGCTCTCTTTTTTGGTGGGATCCTTGTCTGGTTTTGGGATCAAGGTGATGCTGGCCTCATAAAATGAGTTTGGAAGTTTTCCTTCCATTTCTATTTTTTGGAACAGTTTCAGGAGAATAGGAATTAGTTCTTCTTTAAATGTTTGGTAGAATTCCCCCGGGAAGCCGTCTGGCCCTGGGCTTTTGTTTGTTTGGAGATTTTTAATGACTGTTTCAATCTCCTTACTGGTTATGGGTCTGTTCAGGCTTTCTATTTCTTCCTGGTTCAGTTGTGGTAGTTTATATGTTTCTAGGAATGCATCCATTTCTTCCAGATTGTCAAATTTATTGGCGTAGAGTTGCTCATAGTATGTTCTTATAATAGTTTGTATTTCTTTGGTGTTAGTTGTGATCTCTCCTCTTTCATTCATGATTTTATTTATTTGGGTCCTTTCTCTTTTCTTTTTGATAAGTCGGGCCAGGGGTTTATCAATTTTATTAATTCTTTCAAAGAACCAGCTCCTAGTTTCGTTGATTTGTTCTATTGTTTTTTTTGGTTTCTATTTCATTGATTTCTGCTCTGATCTTTATGATTTCTCTTCTCCTGCTGGGCTTAGGGTTTCTTTCTTGTTCTTTCTCCAGCTCCTTTAGGTGTAGGGTTAGGTTGTGTACCTGAGACCTTTCTTGTTTCTTGAGAAAGGCTTGTACCGCTATATATTTTCCTCTCAGGACTGCCTTTGTTGTGTCCCACAGATTTTGAACCGTTGTGTTTTCATTATCATTTGTTTCCATGATTTTTTTCAATTCTTCTTTAATTTCCCGGTTGACCCATTCATTCTTTAGAAGGATACTGTTTAGTCTCCATGTATTTGGGTTCTTTCCAAACTTCCTTTTGTGGTTGAGTTCTAGCTTTAGAGCATTGTGGTCTGAAAATATGCAGGGAATGATCCCAATCTTTTGATACCGGTTGAGTCCTGATTTAGGACCGAGGATGTGATCTATTCTGGAGAATGTTCCATGTGCACTAGAGAAGAATGTGTATTCTGTTGCTTTGGGATGAAATATTCTGAATATATCTGTGATGTCCATCTGGTCCAGTGTGTCATTTAAGGCCTTTATATCCTTGCTGATCTTTTGCTTGGATGACCTGTCCATTTCAGTGAGGGGAGTGTTAAAGTCCCCTACTATCATTGTATTATTGTTGATGTGTTTCTTTGATTTTGTTATTAATTGGTTTATATAGTTGGCTGCTCCCACATTGGGGGCATAGATATTTAAAATTGTTAAATCTTCTTGTTGGACAGACCCTTTGAGTATGATATAGTGTCCTTCCTCATCTCTTATTATAGTCTTTTGGCTTAAAATCTAATTGATCTGATATAAGGATTGCCACTCCTGCTTTCTTCTGATGTCCATTAGCATGGTAAATTCTTTTCCACCCCTCACTTTAAATCTGGAGGTGTCTTCGGGCTTAAAATGTGTTTCTTGGAGGCAACATATAGATGGGTTTTGTTTTTTTATCCATTCTGATACCCTGTGTCTTTTGACAGGGGCATTTAGCCCATTCACATTCAGGGTAACTATTGAGAGATATGAATTTAGTGCCATTGTATTGCCTGTAAGGTGACTGTTACTGTATATGGTCTCTGTTCCTTTCTGATCTACCACTTGTAGGCTCTCTCTTTGCTTAGAGGACCCCTTTCAAGATTTCCTGTAGAGCTGGTTTGGTATTTGCAAATTCTTTCAGTTGTTGTTTGTCCTGGAAGCTTTTAATCTCTCCTTCTATTTTCAATGATAGCCTAGCTGGATATAGTATTCTTGGCTGCATGTTTTTCTCGTTTAGTGCTCTGAAAATATCATGCCAGCTCTTTCTGGCCTGCCAGGTCTCTGTGGATAAGTCAGCTGCCAATCTAATATTTTTACCATTGTATGTTACAGACTTCTTTTCCCGGGCTGCTTTCAGGATTTTCTCTTTGTCATTGAGACTTGTAAATTTTACTATTAGGTGACGGGGTGTGGGGCCTATTCTTATTGATTTTGAGGGGCATTCTCTGAACCTCCTGAATTTTGATGCTCGTTCCCTTTGCCATATTGGGGAAATTCTCCCCAATAATTCTCTCCAGTATACCTTCTGCTCCCCTCTCACTTTCTTCTTCTTCTGGAATCCCAATTATTCTAATGTTGTTTCGTCTTATGGTGTCACTTATCTCTCGAATTCTCCCCTCGTGGTCCAGTAGCTGTTTGTCCCTCTTTTGATCAGCTTCTTTATTCTCTGTCATTTGGTCTTCTATATCACTAATTCTTTCTTCTGCCTCATTTATCCTAGCAGTGAGAGCCTCCATTTTTGATTGCACCTCATTAATAGCTTTTTTGATTTCAACTTGGTTAGATTTTAGTTCTTTTATTTCTCCAGAAAGGGCTTTTAGATCTCTCGAGAGGGTTTCTCTAATATCTTCCATGCCTTTTTCGAGCCCGGCTAGAACCTTGAGAATTGTCATTCTGAACTCTAGATCTGACATATTACCGATGTCTGTATTGATTAGGTCCCTAGCCTTCGGTACTGCCTCTTGTTCTTTTTTTTGTGTTGAATTTTTACGTCTTGTCATTTTGTCCAGATAAGAGTAAATGAAGGGGCAAGTAAAATACTAAAAGGGTGGCAACAACCCCAGGAAAATATGCTTTAACCAAATTAGAAGAGATCCAAAATCGTGAGTGGGGAGAAAGGGGATAAAAAGAGGTTCAAAAAGGAAGAGAGAAAAAAAAAAAAAAAAAAAAAAAAAAAAAAGAAAAGAAAAGAAAAGAATTTTAAAAAAAAGAAAACACCTAAGAAAAATGTAAAAAAAAAAAAAATATATATATATATATATTAGATAAACTAGTAAAAAATCGTTTAAAAAGAAAAAAGGTAAACAGTTAAAAAAAAAAAAAAATTTTACCCGAAGGCGAGAAAAAAAAAAAAAGAAAAAAAAAAAAAATGAAAACGAAAAAATTAAATTAACTGCAAGACTAAAAAAAATCACAGGAAAAAAGCCATGAGTTCCGTGCTTGGCTTTCTCCTCCTCTGGAATTCTGCTGCTCTCCTTGGTATTGAAACCGCACTCCTTGGTAGGTGAACTTGGTCTCGGCTGGATTTCTTGTTGATCTTCTGGGGGAGGGGCCTGTTGTAGTGATTCTCAAGTGTCTTTGCCCCAGGCGGAATTACACCGCCCTTACCCGGGGCCGGGGTGAGTAATCCGCTCGGGTTTGCTTTCAGGAGCTTTTGTTCCCTGAGCGCTTTCCGTAGAGTTCCGGAGGACGGGAATACAAATGGCGGCCTCCTGGTCTCCGGCCCGGAGGAGCCGAGAGCCCAGGGCCCCACTCCTCAGTGCGCCCTCAGAGAACAGCGCCCAGTCACTCCCGTCTGCCTGACCTCCGGCCGCGCTCCGAGCTCACCGAGCCTGCGACCGGTTCAAGGTAACACGGAGCTGCGAGCTTACTGTCAGCTCTGTCTCTGTAGCCGGCTTTCCCGTTCCAATACCCGCAAGCTCTGCGACACTCAGACACCCCCGATCCTTCTGTGACCCTGCGGGACCTGAGGCCACGCTGACCCCGCGTGGGCTTCGCCCCGGTTTAGCCTCTGGAGCGATGTCCCTCAGCGGAACAGACTTTTAAAAGTCCTGATTTTGTGCGCGGTTGCTCCGCCGCTTGCCGGGAGCCGGCCCCTCCCCCCGGGGTCTATCTTCCCGTCGCTTTGGATTCACTTCTCCGCCGGTCCTACCTTTCAGAAAGTGGTTGATTTTCTGTTTCCAGAATTGCTGTTCTTCTTCTCTTCGATCTGCCGATGGATTTTCAGGTGTTTGCAATCTTTAGATAAGCTATCTAGCTGATCTCCGGCTAGCTGAAGCAGTCTCAGCTTGCTACTTCTCCGCCATCTTGACTCCTCCCCCGGTATTGGACATCTTGTGTTTCTTTTTGCTCAGTGAAAGCACACTCTTACTTTGAGGAATTACAATGAACTGGTAGGTTTTCTGTTTTCTCCACTAAACATATTTCAGAATCCAAATACATGGTACCAAAACGAGACCACGCATAGGGTATAAAAATGAAAGGTAAACTTCTCTATCTCCAGCCCTTTACACAACACACATCTAAAATACAAACAGATTCTTAGGGCTGCGCTTCCCAAAAGCATTCTCCCTGCACTAGCAGCCTCAGTGTCCATGAGAACTTGGTAGAAATGCAAATCCTCCGTCCCCGCCTGGGACCTGCTGAATCAGAAACACACCTCCAGCTGCGCTGCACAGGTGAGAGCCACGGTCCCCAGGCGTCAGCCGCTTTAGGAGAGGTTCTGCTCCAAGCCAGAAGATTTGGTCTGGTATTAGTCAACATCATAGGAAGAAAACATCAGAGGAAGGAATGCATTTATTTAAGATTTTATCACCTTTAAAATTACAGTTCTGCTGACTGATCTTTCCCTGCCCCTTTCTCCCCTCTGTGTCTCCACATGGTAGACGGGTTGGGTTTTACGTCAACACTTTCAAAAATGTTTCCAGCCTCGAGGCCAAGTTTCATAAGGAAATTGCAGTGGTGAGTAGTGATGATTATTTTTACTTGTGGAATAGAAAATGAACTTTTTTTTTTCTCTGAAAGTGCATGAAATGGGGCAGCAGCATCATCTGCGTGTGTGTTTTCATGGTGTGTTAAATGGTGTTGCTCTGATGTTGTGTAGTGACCACATAGATCTCTTTTGTCCAGATTTTATCTCTGGGTGTGCAGACAGGCTCCCAGGAATCACAGCCTGTGTCCGTTTTTCTTCTGAGATGCTTTTTCTCTGTGTCCCAGACTCACGGTCTTGTTTTGCTTTGTTCTCAGTCAGCTTTGAAAGTTGGTGTTCAAGCAGTACTTCTTAGGCTGAGGAGGAATCGGTATCTGAATGTTCAGACAATCAGCCCTTCTGTCATCTGCTGAAGTCTGAGTTCAGCAGGGTAGTTGTATGACTTTATCTCCAGTAGAGTCAGTGTGAGCAATAAGTTTTCGTTTTCTGTTCTGTCCTCTGATTAATGGATATATTTTGTTTTTTTAAAGGTTTATTTGTGTTTGTGGCCTTTCACTTTTGACATGAATTTTAAATTGCCCATTTGCAGAATTTAAGTTGTTCGGAGACCATCCATAGTACGTAAGATTCTCAGTAGACAGTTCCTTTCTTGGAGCAGTAGCCTGAATTGACCTCAGAATGACTAAATGGCTAATAGACAAATGGTCTCTGTCCCTCTAGCTTTGCCACAAATTGTATGAAGTGATGACGAAGCTGGGTGACCAGCACGCTGATAAGGCCTTCACCATTCAAGGAGCTCCCAGGTAGGCTGTCTTCATCCGAGCCAAGTTGTGTCTGTTCATTAAAACAATGCTTGTTGCAATTTCTGTAGTCTACACAAGCCTATGCTATTTTACTCATTCTAGAAAAATCTAAACCTAAGGAGACTTTCCACATTGAGGCTGACAGCAGCCTCGTTCTGGGCTTGTATGTTGACTTTTAGTTTTCAGATTTACTCAGGGTGGGTGTTTGTCGTGGTCACAATAGATTTGTCCATCTTCCAGGAGTCCCATCAACAGTTGTGTAAATTTTTAACATATAATTTCTAGTCATGCACTTGTTAACTTTCTTTGGAGAAGAAAGGAATTCCCCAAACACACGACACTGAGATCTTATACTTATCATTGGTGCTGGCATCTTTAATGGCCCATTTTGGGAGAGGAGAGGGCGTAGGTGAGACCGCACCACCATCCTGCCTCGTAACTTTACCTTTCCAACACTGCATTGTTTTGATTCTTTTGCACATTGTTTTGTGGTATCAAAGGCCCAGCTGTTCGCAACCAGATCATCTACCTTTCTAGGACCTGGCTTCTCACCAGCTTTCTCCTGTGATTTTGGAATTCCTTTAACCCATCCTTCTCAGGCATTATGTACTCAAGGAATGTGGGTTAATGGTCCTTGGGCTGGAAGTAAGAAGATCCCAGCTTTCCAGTTTCTGACTATACAGTTAACTTACTTTGCCTTCCTTAAGTGCGTCCAATTAATTCTCTGGTTAAAGATGTCTCTTTCTATCTCTTTTTTTTTTTTAAACCAGCAGAAAAAAAAAGATGTTATTGAACTAAATGGTTTGTAAGGTAATATTTGCATTTTTAATGTCAATCAACATAAATACTCATACACACATTTATAAAAACACACACTCCTGCACAGGTGGCTCCATCACCATATGTTCAGACCTCTCTGGAGAGAGCGGATTTTCTTCTTTGATGTTTGTTGTATTATCCATCCTCATCATAGTATCTGTTACAGAGCTATATGATACAAGCATTTAGTATCTCTTATTTTTCTAAGGGAAAGGACATTCCCTAAAAGAATATATGAAAGGCCCACTGCTTCCTCTATAGTATTTCAATATGAACTTGGAACAAAGACAAAGTTGTAATAAGAATGTCAAAATGACATCGGGTATTTTAACAATGATGTACATGAAAAAATGAAGGGTTACTCCCTCCTAAAGACATGAGAAGGACAACTGTGTCTGAAAATCTCAATATTGCTGAATTAGATAAAATGAAGAGAAAATGGGGTCATGACCACTTAACAAATGTTCCTTTCATTTTTTTACATCATTCCTCTGCAGAATGAGGTGGTGAGTGAGCTCAGTGGTTACCCTCTTGAGCATAGACTGGGGCCGTGCTTCCCGGCAGAGGCCATGGTTGCTGGTGCAGAGCCTCAATCATGTGGCTTATCCGTGTCCTCCGCAGGACCCACTCCCACTAGACCATGCTGTAGTGTGTGAGCTTATTTATTTTGGGGGTATAGACCCTCCTCCCTCAATCTGTAGACATTAGAAAGACTTAGAGAGTAGGATGTGTCCCCAGTGCCCTCCTGGTTATTGCATTTGAGCTGGTCCCAGGCATCTGGCCTGGTGCCAGGAACATGGTGGGTTCCCAGGAGACATTATTGACTCTCTGCCTTCACATAATTTGTTAGCACATGTCAGGTGTCTGAGCCAAGCCTTTGTTTTATAAGGTATAGAAAGAGGAACAGCTAATGAATTTATTTCCAAATGTCATCAGAAAAGACTCCTATAAAATCTTATTTTTAAAGATTTTATTTATTTGTTTGAGAGAGAGAGCACACACAAGTCTGGGCAGGGGCAGAGGGAGAAGTGGACCCCCCACTGATCATGGAGCCCAATGTAAGACTTGATCCCAGGGCCCTGAGATCATGACCTGAGCCGAAGGCAGACGGTTAACCGACTGAGCCACCTGGGCGCCCCTGACTCCTATAAAATCTTAGCACTACCCTGAGGACACCTTTAACATCAGATTTATAATTTTCAGGGTAGATTTTTTATAGATTATGACGTAGCAAGATTTTCTTATAAACCAAAGGTGAGAGTAATTCAGCTAAGTCAGCTCACACTTGGAAAATTCTTGCAGAGGCTGTTTGGCACAATGGAAAGAACAGAGGCTTTGCCTTCCCAAGGCCTGAACTCAGACCCGTGAAATTGCTGAGTGACTTTAGGGGTTTTTAACCTCTCTGTGCCCCACTCTGCTACCTATAAAGTGGGGACATTGATGCATGGGTATTGCAGCGGTTAGAGATCATATGAATGAATGAGGTCTGGCACACAGACCATAGACAATAATGGTACCAGTTTCACCAACACTGTTAGTAACCACCACAACTAATTTAGAAGGGGGTTCCGTGACAGGCAGAACCAGATATTCTCAGGATTCCTCTGAGATGGAGGACCCTGGAAAGTCAGTGCCGTTCTGTAGGTTGCTCATCGCTGACTCTCGTGTGTTCATCTAGTGATTCTGGTCCTCTCCGCATCGCAAAGACACCATCACCGCCTGAGGAGGCCTCACCCATCCCGAGCCCGACAGCCAGTCCCAATCACACGCTGGCACCTGCGTCTCCCGCACCAGCCAGGCCTAGGTCACCTTCACAGGTAGGAAGAGGTGAAATATACTGGGGAGAATGCAAGAACTGGTGGTGAGGTGATCCTATCTGGGATAATCCCATAGTGCTGGGGCATTAAAAGGAGTTTCCTGTTGGGGAGACTTGGAGGCTGTGGGCATTGTGATGGTTGCTAAGGAATCAACCTCTCCAACGTGGATTCCTGTTTTCTCACATGCCCTGTGTTGGGGTGTGTTGAGACTTCTCTCCACAACCTCAGCTTCCCTAAGCTCACGTGCACTCCTCTTTTCCCACCTCTCACTCTCAGAAGGGCCCAATCAATATCACCTTCTCCCTGGACGTTCCCTCCTTCTAGCACTTTCGGTCACACTTGTAGAAACTCTGGCCAAGAAAGCTTCACAGCCTGGCTTATACGCCATTTTACATCTTCTGGTCTCACCCACAGTATGTGGCACATGAGTGGACATTCATCAAAGTTATCTGGAACAAACAATCGAGAAAAACAGCGAGGGCTGGAAAAGGTCAACACAGAAAAGCATTGCCACCCTTGTCTTCCCCACTTGGGGTGAAGGCAAAATTCCTACAGCAAGAGTTGAAGTTCAAGTCTTTGAAACTAAGGGAAGTGGTGAGAAGGTCCATGGAATAGATCTGTGAAGTCCTGACTTCTCAAAACACTCTAGTGGAACATGAAATGCATGTTCTCTGTGGGTGATCTCACGGCGTCCAGTGAAAAGCTTTCCGGCTTATAGTGTCAAAATTCCAATTTCTTGCTGAAATGAGGAATCCGTTTTGGTTGACTTCATAAAGGGGGCAGTCCTAGTTTAACGTGAGAGGCGTAGGCACCTGGCCCTGGCCCTGCATGCAGCGCTGGCATCGAAGGGCAGGGGGTTGCACTCTCTGAGTGATTCTTGGGGGGCCCTTGCTTGTGGGTGCTCCCAGAGTCACGTAGGCAGACTGCATTCTCTACTCCCTCAGGTCCCTTTTTCCTCTGTGCATATCTAAATGTCAGTCAGTGCAGTATGTCTGCCCAGCACTGTTCAGGTGGCATTTCTACACAACTCAGATGCCGTCTTTGGCCGAATTAATTTGCTTGTGTCTCTCATGTTTTGTAGACAAGGAAGGGGCCTCCCGTCCCACCGCTGCCTAAAGTCACCCCAACAAAGGAACTCCAACAGGAGAACATCATCAGTTTCTTTGAGGACAACTTTGTCCCAGAAATCAGTGTGACGACACCTTCACAGGTAAGTGCCTGCTGCAGAGCTGGGATGAGCACACAGGTACCAGGGCAGCAGGATCCTCGGGGACCATCTCTCAAGGTGCCAGATGTCAGAGCCAGCAGCATCACACCAGGTTGGCCTTAATCACTTGGTATGTCTCAAGCATTCTCAAATGGGAGGCATACACACAGTTTTTGGAAATACTGAAAAGTGTAAAATGAAGAATTTTAACGATTACTTACATTATACTGCCCTCACCTAGACACTAATGCACTGTGGCGTGTTTTCCTTCATGCTTTGATTTCTAGGTGTATACCGATTCCATACCACAACATCAAGATTATATTGTTAGGGATTCCTGACTTTTCTGCTTCAGCATTTTGAACATTTTTTTCATGTCATAATATCGTCTCTTCCAAAGAAAATGTGGAAGCAGAGTATTCTCTCTGATGGATGGACCAGCCCGTGATTGTGATCACAGGTCATTTCTGATTTCCTGTTTTTTCACCAGCACTTCTATGAATGTCAGTATATGTTAATTCATGTTTACAACCTCAGTTATTTCTTTTACATTGCTTCCTGGTAGAGAATAGGAAAATGAAGTTAAAAGAGGTGAATATTTTCAAGCTGTTTGGCCTTCATAACAAGTAACTGTATCCATTTCCATGATTTGGCAAAGACACCTGGCTGCACCTGCTCCTGCTCCAGCTCCCTTGGTAGGCTGCAGACCCCTCTCTGCTAGCCACTTGGTGGTCCTGTTGCCTAGAATGACGATTCTTCACTTCCAGAGCTGTTCCTCATGCCATTGAAGCTATTTTTTAAAATTATTTTTTAATTTTTTTATAAACATATAATGTATTATTAGCCCCAGGGGTACAGGTCTGTGAATCACCAGGTTTACACACTTGACAGCACTCACCATAGCACATACCCTCCCCAATGTCCATAACCTGAAGCTATTTTTTTAAGACTGAGAGTCCCCAGAAACATCCTGCCAATATTACTTACCCCCGGTGGTCTCAGAATCAGAAATAATCCCTACATTTTGCAAGAGTTGTGAGTGCAGTGCTGTAATTACTGAGTACATCCATAATAACACTGTGTATCACGTGCTAATTACAGTCACATCCTGTTGATAATAACAGGAATAATGTGCTAATCACAGAGAGCTCAGGAAATAGAAACTCAGAAGAAATGCAAATCAAAATGTGTCATTGTTTTTAAGGGCATTTATGAATAACGTGCAATAACTTTTAGCTATTGTTTTCCTTCAGTGTTTTGTAGGAGATGGTGAATTGGGTAAGGTAATGGGGCCTTGACTGTGATTTAGCAGCTCCTCTGAAGGGGGAGACTTGCACGTTGATGATCACATGGACAGATGATGTCTGTGGCTCCACAGATGCCTCCAGAGATAGCAGTCTCGGAGTCAGGTGATCTTATCTGGCACCAGCCATTGTGTGGACCCCAAACTCCAGTTTTCATTTCCAGCTTGTCCTCTCCCTTTGATTTGCTAGCAGCTCAGCTTCTTTCTCTTTCTTGCTACATCAGTTTCAGACTGAGATGTTTAAGGTGATCATATCCTTATCCTTGCTCAAGTTGCTTGCCCCTGCACCCTTAAATAGCATGCTCTCAATCCTAACCACTAACAGAACTTGCTCACCTAGAAGCCAGTGCCCTTGGCTGAAGACACCCCCACTTAGCACTGGAGGCAACGGAAGTCGAGGCAACATGGCATGTAGATGAGTTCTAAAGCAAAGCTGGGGGCTCAAGACAGTTCTTTCCTTTAAAATGTTTTGTTATTTGCAGTTGGCTGGTTAAAAAAAAAAAAAGAAAGCACTTTTTAAAATCACAAATCCTAGAAGAGTCTCTGAAGTACTTCTAAGAGTGTGAACGTTCGCAATACTGAGCAGCAGTCATGGGTAAAGTCAAGAGTCCTGGACAGAGGGAGAAGAGGCACCTGTCAAAGCAGAAAGGGCTTGGGCTGGGGCTGCCACAGGGACGCAGCTGGCTGGAGGGCAGCCTGCCCCAGCCTGGCTGGTTTTGGTGCACTACTCCAAAGCCCTGGGGAGGGAAGGAAGATATCGCTTCCCACCCTCTGGACCTTTATAACATGCTTGCTGGTGTCCCCTCCAATGTGCTAGGTGATTTGGAAAGCACTAACCACCAGAGACCTTGCAGAGGTGCATTTTGGGGATTCAGGTTCATTTATGTTGTTTTCATTAGGAGGAAGGAGAAGGGGGTTTCTGTGGTTTTTTTTTCCACATTTGAAGCGGCGTGGCTCCCGTGTGAACCACATGAACCACAGTGTGTGACCAGAAGCAACTCCATTGACTAAGCGGCTGTTCATCTAGTCACCATCTCAAGAGAGGGCGTGAGGCAGGGATTTATGTTTCAGTCCACTTTCTCCCCTAATGAGTGATACCATGTAGCTTTATTCAAAATTGCACAGATGTTGCCTTTCCCTGAAGCTTCTTGACTATTTCCTCAGTTCCTTATTCCTCTGTAGATATGCTCAGATAGGTGTTTTCACCTCTTTTGGGTCACATGCAGCAGTTTCTGAGTCGGCAGACCCCGGGTGGGGGCCAAGAATCTGTATTCCTCACAAGAGATGCTGACGCTGCTGGTCGTGGGATTAAACTGTGAGAACCACTGTTACAGGCCAGGATTTCCAAATGTGTGGCCATGAACAAAGTACCACAGTGAATGAAGAGATCTCTTCCAGGGAAATATCAAGCTGAGTCAAGGGTATATCATGACTGACCACTTACAGCTGCTCCACTTAAAAATAGTGTGACCTGGGGATAAAAATATATGTTTATAAAAAATAAAAAATTAATAAAAAAAAGAAAAATTAAAAAAATAGTGTGACTTGAAATACTCCGTATTTTGCTTGTTGGACGCACTCATACACGTGCATGCTTGTAACATCAGATACGTTGATCAGACTGTATGTCAAGCTACACATTCTAAGTGAATGGTCAGTCTCATCAAGACTTTAATGTTTTTATTTTATTTTATTTTATTTTATTCATTTGGTGGGCAGCAAAGCAAGGTTTATTGAGTGACAGCAAAGTGATAGTACAAAGCTCCTGAACAGGGAGGGGGCCCTAGAGGGTTGCCCTTGGGACTATGCTGTTTCTAAACATGCACAGGTAAATGATGAAAAAGAATAAATAGGAATGCCAGGAGAAAATGAGATGCCAGTTGCATGGAAGCCGAGTATTGGAATTTAGCAAGCTGAGATGTATCCGAAAAGCTTTCCTCCCAGATACATGTATTTATAGTAATAAGGAGTCGACCCTTTCAGTTTTATGTTGATATTATTACCAAGTTTATACGACATTCTACATTGAACAGATAGGTCTGCGTTCCCAGTTTGCTGTTTTTATCCTGAGCCCAGTGGGGAACTACATTTGCATTAATCCCGCCCACAAGTTCCAGATGTGGTGACTGAGATATTCCTCAACATCTGACAGATTCGTATGTCCCATCCACCAAGCTTCATGGCAGTGACAGTCTCTCTTGAGTTTGTCTTGGGATTTGAAAGGAATGCATCAGACCTACAGAGCCCTCTATTGGCCTCAGACTTTAACTCTATCATAGAATCTTCTCTGGGAGATTTCCTTGCTTGGTAGTAGGGAGAGATCTGTGTGTCAACACAAAAGCGCTGACTTTGCTTCCCTGGTTCTGTTTACAAAAATGAAACTGCCAGGGGACAAACCCAGCCCTTTCTATTTTTCCCTCCCAAGAAACTAAATAGGAAGAGGTGTGTGTGTGTGTGTGTGTGTGTGTGTGTGTTTCTTACGCTATTCTTTTAAAACAGCATTTTCTATCAAGTCCCATAGGATGCTGTGAAAAGGGGTCCTGGTCATAGGGGGCTGGGAGGGGCTGCATCGCCTTTTGCTTTACATACTTTATGTTAGTGTGTCCAAGGCTCTGAGAAGTTCTGCAACAAAAGCCATGCTTGTTTAAATCAGAGTTTCTCTAACAGTCTTCCTTTCTTCCCAAAGTACTACTTGTTCCAGGGAAATGGGCGTTTGCTGAAACACATTTAAGAAGTAAGATTTAGAAGGTATTATGTCCCTAGAAACCAAATTTATGGCATATAAGTAGGATTTTAACAGATCAAGACAGAAAAGGCAATCATATATTTGTGCACAGAGGTATACACACATGCAAGGTTGTTTCTTTTTTCCTTCCAAAGTCCAAAGTTTTGGACTGCTTTCTCTTCTGACTTTTTAATTCCATTCATGTTCATTCTCCTTTCCCACCAGGGCTTTCCATAGGGACTGTGGCTCTGAGCAAATGTTGGGTAGGGGGAGGCGCTCTGTCCATATAACCAGTTTGAGTCACTTGAACATATCAGCAGTAATCTGGCGGTCAGTCTCATGGGATTCCACACATGAAATGCCATGTTGGCCAGCGGGCGCAGTCTGCTCACCAGGCACCCTCTTGGAAACAAACCAGGCTACCACATTCCAGGACAACTGGGTGTGCATGACCCCTCAGCGTTCCTCCATATAGAGCAGGGTCCCAGAGTGCTCCAAAGAGGAAAGGTGGGGGCCAGGCCCATGTGGGTCCTGGTGCAGATTTGGGGTGTCCTGACTGGATAGCCTTGCTAGCCACAGCTGCCACCAGCAGAAGAGGACTTAGGTATCAGGAAAGGTGCTCAAAAGGGTGAGGCCCCCCCTGAGAGGCACAGGGCTTGGGGCAGGGTCCTTGCTTGCCTATCTACCTCTCACTGGCCAAGAGGAAGAAGACATTACGCATTTTTGAACTTTTTTTTTTTTTCACAGCAGGTAACCACCAGCTATTTGCCTAAATCTTTTCCAACAACGATGTTGCGTCTTTTTTGCTCTTTCATACAGCGTTCTCTTTTACAAACCCAGATGGGTTATTTTTGGCCCATCTAAGCTCATTGCTCCAGGCCCATCTTGCCATTCTTGCTGGGAGAGCCTACTGTGCGGGAAGGCAGGACAACAGCACAGCCGTGCAGTCCCACGGCTGTGGGTGTCATGTCAGCACCATTCATTTTGATACCCTTACATCTCTGCTTTCCAGCCGAATGCTGCATCTCACATCTTAAGTTCATGAAATCATCCTATTTTTCCTAGCCGATCACATGGAAGTAGATATTCAACTTGCTTGATAAGTTTACAAAAGCGTCTTTTTTGTCTGGTCAGTCCAGACAGAGGCAGTCCTGCATGCGCGCACCGCCTCACTCCTGGTAGCTGTCACTGGTTGTGAATACTGCCCTGGCTTTGCTTTTCAAACATTGCTATATTTCTGGGCCAGCTGCCTCTTCTTTCAGTTGATGTTTTTTCAAAGTAAACACGTTAGCATTCTTGTAACACAGAAAGGATTAGTAATATGGAAACTGGAATGAGGAAAACAGTGCATTTCAGGCCCCGGTTAGGTCGGTCTATTGCCTCAGTGGGTCACCCTCGGCACCATGGTTCCTGCAGCAGACACAGCCAAGTAGTGCTATGCACCAAGGAGTGAATTTATCCTCTGGGGCCCTGACAATATTCTTAAACCATTGCGTAAGTTGGCCTCGCAAGCTTCCAAGGTTCTTAGACTCCTGAACCTCTAATGTTGCCTTGACTTTTTGCACTTCCCCCGTTTTGCATTTTATATTCTACCTCTTTACAAAGCATCCCATGGTATAAAGCTCTTTTGAGATTCTGTGTTGTTGAACATGGTTTCATGGTATGGGTCGAGAGTGGGGGTTAGATGGTGCAGAAGGCCAGCAAAGGAAGGGTAGAAGGGCCCTACTGTAAAGTTGAGCAGACCTGTTCTCTTTCTACAACACTGTGGTGCTTCTAGGGCAGACATGGAAAGCAGAAGCCTATAGACCACACCTGCCAGCATCTTAAGCACCTGGAAGATAGTGGATACTAGATGCCCAGTAAATTGAACAAATCCATTTTAACTCTTTCTCTCCTTAATGTTCAGGATCCATGTTCTGTAGAAACTTCTTTGGGTTTTCAATATTAGCAAAGTCCTTCAGGTTGTTATATATCAGCAATTATACTAAATTCCAGATGTGGTGGTAGGAGGGTCTTTCATCCAGTGGTCATCACAGAATGTCACTTCAAGCACAGGCCCCATCCCTCTGTCCTCGGTCCCTCTTCTCAGTACTGTCAGTTGTTACCCTCTTACTCAGAGTGTGTGCAAGGCCAACAAGCAAACTCATGAGGTACTACACTAAGGATGGCTGTACCATCTACCACCTTGTTTCCAAACCAACCCCCCTAGGGGAACAGCTCCTTAGAAAGTTTAGTTTGCTGTGTATCAGCTCATGGAAACATTTGCAAGATTATATAAACAGGCACATAGACCAAATGTGGTAACATTTGTGACAAGCCTAGGTGACGGGTAAATGGATCTTCATTGTATTGTTTTAGCGTTTTTATATAATAAAAGCTATAGAACAAATACTTGACCATGTCCGATGAAATGGTTGAATGAGGTCTCATTCTGTGATTTCAAATCTAAATCTCTCGAGCCTCGGCAGTATACTATAGCTATTGCCATCACTCACATTAACAGTGATGTACCCATCTGTAGTGGTCTTGTCACAGGCTTCCGGTCATAAGGTTAAGTTCCCTTAGGCCACTGCATGCATTACAAATGAAATGTTAAAACTTTACTCACTGTTATAAATTATGAGCTATTTTGTGACCCTTCCATAAAAGACATGTCTGTGACATGAAAAATAACTCCCAGTGGGCCTTTTTCCAAAAAAGTTTATTTAAGCTTTCTGTCTTAAGCTTCCTAGTCTGACCTCCCTGCCTTACTGGGAAGATAATAAGTGTCCTGCAAAATATTTAGAATAGAGTAAATGTCCTCAAAATACGTTTAATAAAAGAGGGGCGCCTGGCTGGCTCAGTTGGTTAAGCAATTGCCTTCAGCTCAGGTCTTGATCCTGGAGTCCTGGGATTGAGCCCCGCATTGGGCTCCCAGCTCCACGGGGAGTTGGCTTCTCCCTCTGACTTTTTCCTCTCTCATGCTCTCTCTCACTGTCTCTCTCTCAAATAAATAAATAAAATCTTTTAAAAAATATGTTTAATAAAAGAATAAAAACTGAACGCTTGGGACGAAATAGTACCTTTGGCTTTACTGTCATCTGGATCACTGAAATATTGTGTTCCCATTAAGAAATCAATGTGTGTGTGTCTGCATGCAACCCTGGGGATGTTTTGGAGACTCTAAATGTTGTGTGACTCTTATTGTTTTTGATGTGAGAACACTTAGTATCTTTTTTATTGGGCAAATTTCAAGTGTGTAATACACTGTTTTTACTTACAGTCAAGTTTTTACTTACAACTTAACCAACATCTCCCTATTTCCCCTCTTAAACCCTGGCAGCCACCATTCTACTGTAAATTGAAATCTCTGTTACCTGATATGCTTATAAGAATAATGCCATAAAAGGACATTATTAAATAAAGGGGTGCCAGTGTGGCTCAGTGGGTTAGGCCTCTGCCTTCGGCTTGGGTCATGGTCTCAGGGTCTCGTGATCGAGCCCTGCATCCGGCTCTCTGTTCAGCAGGGAGCCTGCTTCCCTCTCTCTCTCTGCCCACTTGCGATCTCTATCAAATAAATAAATAAAATCTTAAAAATAAAAAGAATAATGCCATAAAGGATGCCTTGTAAACACAAAAAAATAGTCAATTACAGAGAAGCAAAAAGTTTAAACGTGTAGTGATATTTTCCAGCAAAACCCACTCTTAAAATGTACTTTTCATCACAAAGGCAGAGGGAGAGGAGAAAGAGACTCTTAAGCAGTCGCCGCATCCAGCCTAGAGCTGGATGCAGGGCTTGATCTCAGACCCTGAGATCATGACCTGAGCCCAAATCGAGTCATGCTTAACCGGCTGAGCCACACAGGTGCCCCTAAAGTATACATTTTGATAATTTTGAAATACGTGTACACCCATGAGACCATCACCAGGATCAAGATAATGACCCCTAAAGCTCCTTTGTGTCTGTAATCGCCACCGTTCCTCTCCACATATTGCACTCTCTAGGCAGACACTCATCTTTCTGTACCCGTATGTTCATTTGCATTTCCTAGAATTTTGTGTAGATGGAATCGTACAGAATGTACCCTTTTGGGTCTGGCTTCTTTTCCTCCGCATCTTTATCATGAGGTTCATCCATTTTGTAGCATGTATCAGCAGTTCATTTCTTCTCTTTGCTGAGTAGTATCTCATTCTATGGACACATCAGGGTTTGAGGGATTTTTCATCTATTGACAGATATTTGGGTTGTTTCCAGATTTTGGCTGTTATATATAAAGGTACTGTGAACATCTGTATCCAAATGTTTGTGTGTATACATGTTTTTATTTCTTTGGGTACCAGGTCATACTGGAGGAATAAGTTTAACTTTTCAACTGCCAAACTTCTAAGTGATTATACTATTTGAGTTTCCATCCACATTGCATAAGCATTTCAGATTCTCCACATCCTTGCCAACACTTGGTATGGCTAGTTTTTTAAAATTTTAGCTGTTCTGGTAAGTGTATAGTGTTATTTCATTGCAATTTAGTTTAGATTTCCCTAATGGTTAATGATGTTAGGCATCTTTTCATGTACTCATTTGACATCTGCTTACCTTCTTTATTTCCCAGCTCAACTGAGGTATAGTTGACAAATAAAAATTGTATATGTTTAAGGTATACAACTTTATTTTTTGATATATGTACACATTGTGAAATAATCCTCCCAACCCAGCTAATTAACATATCCATCTCTTCAAATCGATACCTTTTTAAAAAATTATTGTTTTTGATGTGAGAAAACTCAGTATCTATATTTTGGCAAATTTCAAATCTGTAATACACTATTTTTACTTACAGTCACCATGCTGAATATTAATAGATCTCTAGGACTTGGTTAACTGAAACTTTATACCCCTTAACCAACATCTCCCTATTTCCCCTCCCCTTAAGCCCTGGCAACCACGATTCTACTCTCTACTGCCGTGATTTTTACTATTTTAGATTTCACATATAAGTGAGATCATTTGTTTTTTGTGTCTGGCTTAATTTACTTAGCATAAAAACTTCTGCACAACCAAGGAAACAATCAAGAGTATAAAGGCAACCTAAGGAATGGGAGAAAATATTTGCAAACATCTATCTGAAATATATAAGGAACTCACACAATGCAATAGCAAAAAAATAAAAATAAAAATAAAATATTTGGATTTAAAAACGGATAAGGGACCCACCTAGACAGTTCTCCAGAGAAGCCATACAGGTTGCTAACAGGCAAAGGAAAAAGTGCTCAGCACCACTAACCATTGAGGGACGTAAATCAGAATCACAGTGAACTCTCACATCACACCTGTTAGAAGGGCTATCATCAGAAAGACAAGAAATTGCAAGTGTTGGTTACAATTTCTTTTGATACACTGTTGATGGGAATGGAAATTGATAGAACTACTATGGAAAACAGTATGGGGTTTCCTCAAAAAATTAAAAATAGAACTACTTGATGATCCAACAATTCCACTTCTGGGTACTTATTTCAAGGAAATGAAATCACAAATGGTCACTGCAGCATTATTCATGAGGGACAATACATGGAAATAACCTAAGTGTCTGTCAGTGGATGAATGAGTGGCTCAGTTGGTTAGGCGGTTCATTCTATTAGGAGAGAAGTGCTCTGGTACTAAAATCAGAAAATGACATTAAAAAAAAAACACCCTATGGACTGATGTTCTTCATCAACACAAATGTAAAAGTGCTAGAGAAAGATTTAACAAACTGAATGAAAATATATATAAAAATGAATTGTATCATGATAACTGGTGTTTATCTCAGGAATGCATGATTAACATAACACATGAAAACTAATGAATGTAATTCATCATATTAACCACAACAAAAAAAACCTCACATGATCATCTTGATAGATGCAGAAAAAGTATTTGAAAAAATCCACATTCATTCCTGTTCAAACTCTCAACAAAGTAGGGAAAAAAGGCAAATTCCTCAACCTGATAAGAGTATCTATGAAAACCTACAGCTACCACCATGTTTAATAATGAAAGACTGGATGCTTTTCCCCTAATATCAAGACAAGGATGGCCGCCTCACCATTTCTATTCAGTAATACACTGGCAGCGCTAGACAGTAAAAATAAAATAAGCAGAAAAAAGAAATAAAAGGCATCCAGAATAAAAAGAAAAAGTAAAACCATCTTTATTCACAGAAGATATGATCACTTATACAAGAAAATCCATGAAAATCTATTTAAAAAGCTACACAGGAACTAATATAGAGGTTAAACAAGGTTGCAGGATATAGCATTAATACACAAAAATCAGTTGTATTTATATGTAATGGTATGAACAATCAGAAACTGAAATTTTAAAACTATGACTTACAATAGCACTAAAAATATGAAATACTTAGAGATATACCCAGATGAGAAGTACCTGTATACAGAATACTATAAAGCACAGCAAAGATAAATCAGAGAAGCCCTTAGTAAAGGGAGAGCTATACTGTATACACGTAATACAGTATAATTAAGATGTCAATGCTCCCAAAACTGATCTTCAGATTCAACGAAAGACCAACCAATATCTGTACTGGGTTGAATACTGTGCCCCATGCCCCCAAAATTCATGATCATAAGGAACCTGTGAATGTGATGTTATTTGACAAAAGAACCTTTGCAGATGCAATGAAATTAAGACACAGTCATACTGAATTAGGATGGGCCTTAATGCAATGACCAGTGAGCTTATGAGAACAGAGAAATTAGGACACACAGACACAAGGAGAATGCCATGTGAAGATACAGAGCACAGAGCACACAGACACACAGGGAAAATGCAGTGTGATGACCGAGGCAGAGACTGGAATAATGTTCTAGGTGCCATGGAACACCAAAGAGTGCCAGCAACCATTAGGAGAGAGAGGCAAGAAAAGATCCACCCAGACCTTCAGAAGAAGCATGGTCATGCTAATATCAGACTTGATCATGACCTTGACTGCGGATGTCTAGCCTCCAGAACTGTGAGACAATAAATGTCTGTTGGTATAGGCCACCCAGTTCATGGTTCTTTGTTAAAACAGTCTTAGGAATCTAATAAATTATCCCAGAAGGTGTTTTTGTAGAAACTTACATATTGATTCTAAAATTCATATGGAAATTCAAAGGATCTAGAATAGCCAAAACAACTCTGAAAAAGAATAACAAAGTTGAAGAACTAATCTTATCTAATTTCAAGACAGCTTTACAGAAAGTGGCAGTAATCAAGATAATATGGTACTGACATAAAAGATAGGCAAATGGGTCATTGGAAAAACCATAAAGTTTAGAAACAGAACCACACACATATGGATAACTAATATTCCACGAAAATATAAAGGCAATTTAGTAGAATAAGGACAGACTTTCCAACAATCACACATCATTAGTGAAGAAATAAACTTCAGCCCATACTTTAAACCACATTAAAAAATTAACTCAAAAATCGGTCAAAGACCCTAATGTAACACCTTATGCCATAAAACTTCTAGAAGAGAACACAGGAGACAATCTTTGTGTCCCTGGTTAGACAAGATTTTTTTAGACGAGACATGAAATGTCTAATTCTGGAAAAAGAAATACATGGACTCCACCAAAATAAAAACATTCTACTCTTCAAAAACTCTCTTCAAAATCCTGATAGATGTAGAAAAAGTATTTGAAAATGACAAGACAATTTGAATGACAAGGTAAGTCACCTACTGGGAATAAATATTTGTAAATCATATATCTGGTAAAAGACTTGCATCCAGAATATATAGAGATTCTCAAAACTCAATCAAAGAAATAAATACAACAGCAAAAGTTTTTCACAGACACCAGTGATGATACACTGGTTTCATAATGTCCTCCAAACTTATCCATGTCACAAATGGCAGGACTTACTCTTTTAAGGCTGAATATTCCACTGTGTATATACATATTTTTTTTAAGATTTTATTTATTTATCAGAGAGAGAGAGGGGGAGAGAGCGAGCACAGGCAGACAGAATGGCAGGCAGAGGCAGAGGGAGAAGCAGGCTGCCTGCTGAGCAAGGAGCCCGATGTGGGACTCGATCCCAGGACGCTGGGATCATGACCTGAGCTGAAGGCAGCTGCTTAACCAACTGAGCCACCCAGGCATCCCAAAAAGATTTGGGAAATATTCGCTCCTCTCCAGTTGTGTAGAATTGGTATTTTTTTCCCTTCCCTAATTCTTTGGTAGAATTCACCAGAGGAGCCATCTATGCCTGAGGAGTTTTTGTTTTGTTTTGTTTCTCTCTTAAAAATTTTTTTTTTATTTGAGTATAGTTGGCACACAATGTTACATAAGTTTCAGATGTACAACATAGTGATATGGCTTCTCTATATGTGTAAGTTTGTATTTCTCAAGAAATTTGCCTCTCTCATCTAAATTGTTAAATGTATTAGAATGAAGTGATTTATAATAAATACTTCCTTATTTTTCTTTTTTAATATGTGTGGTGATGTTCCCTCTTTCATTCCTGATATAGCTAATTTGTGTCCTCTCCTCCCCCCCCACCTTGATCAATCTGGCTAGAGGTTTATCAATTTTATCAGTCCTCTCAGGGAAACTTCCTTTTGGTTTTATTGATATTCTCTCTCTCACTCTCACTTTCTATTTTATTCATTTCCACTCTGATTTGCATAATTGTCCCCATTTCTATTTAGAATTTTATTTGCTGTGTGTATTTCCCCCGCTAGTTTGCAAGGTAGAAGCTGAAGTTACTGATTTGAGACCTTCCTTCTTTTCTTATATAGGGATTTAGTGCTATAAATTTCCCCTAAATACTGTTTTAGCAGCATCTCACAAATTTTGGTGTGTTTTCTTCATTCTTAATTCAATTCAAGATAATTTCTAATTTCCACTTTGATTTCTTCTTTTGGTTTCTTTTATCAGGTTATTTTTGTAATTTTGCCAATTCCAGAGATAATTCTCTCACTGATTGCAAACTTAATTCCACTGTTGTCAGAGAGCATACTTTGTGTGACTTGAATGTTTTTAAATTCATTGAGACCTGTTCATTGTTCCAGAATAGTGTCTATTATGTTCCATGTTCTGCATGCACTTGAGAAGAATATGTATTCTGCTATTATAATGGAATGTTTTGTAAATGAGGTCAAACTGGGTCTTGGTGTTTTCTGTATCTTCTATAACATTGAAGGTCTAGTGAAATCTCCCCTACAATATTGTGCATTCTTTTTTAAAAGATTTTATTTATTTATTTGACAGACATCACAAGTAGGCAGAGAGAGAGGGAAGCAGGCTCCCTGCCGAGCAATGTGGGGCTCGATCCCAGAACCCTGGGATCATGACCTGAGCCAAAGGCAGAGGCTTTAACCCACCGTGCCACTCAGGTGCCCCATATTGTGCATTTTGGAAATTCCCTTTTGCTGTTTTCTTGGTTCCTCATGTATCTTCATACTCTATGATTGAATGCATAAATATTAAGAATTAATGTCTTTTTGTATTATTTTGTATTAGGAAATGAACTTCTTTATCCCTAATAATGTTCTCTGATTTGAAATCTACTTTTCTTGACATTAGTATAACTATTTGAGCTGTCTTTTGGTTAGACTGGTATATTATATCTTTCTTCATCCTCTTACTTTTAACCTATTTGTGTCTCTATATTTGAAATCAGTTCTTAGAGGCAATTATCTATTGAGTCTTGCTTTCTTAGTCCAATCTAATAACCTCTGCTTTTCATTATATTATTAGACCAGTTTCATTCAAGGTAGTTATTCACATGGTGAAGATTAAACCTAGCACTTCAATATTTGTTTTCTATCATGCCATCTATTTTAGCCCCCTTCCTGCTTTCACTGCTCTCTTTTAAATTAATTGATTTTTTTATTACTCTTTTATTTTATTAGCTATAACTTGCTTTCTTATTTTAGTAGTTGCTTTACAGCTTGAAGTACATGTTTTAATTTATTACAGTCTACCTTCAAATAGTAGTACACAAATAGTGTACTATATATATATAGTACTACTATATATAGTACTATATATAGTACTACTATACCTGAAATGTACACCATTTCAGGTATAGTATTTCAGGTGTAATATAAGAAAATTCACAGTAATATATGTACATTTCCTCATTTCTGATTTTTCTACTATTTTTGTTATAGATTTTACTTTTTTCCCCCTGGATTTTACTTTTTAATGTAAAAATAACTTAATCTTTCTTATTTTTAAATTACTTTATGCTAGTCACCATACAGTACATCATTTGTTTTTGATGTAGTATTTCATGATTTATTGTTTGTGTATAACACCCAGTGCTCCATGCAATCTGTGCTCTCCTTAATACCCATCACAGGCTCACCCATCCCCCACCCCCTTCCATTTAAAAGCCTCAGTTTTGTTTCTTGGAGGCCATAGTCTTTCATGGTTCATCTCCCACTCTGATTTCTCTCCCTTCATTTATTTGTTCCTACTTCTAATGCCCTACATGTTATTCTTTATGTTTCATAAATAAGTGCAACTATATGATAATCGACTTTGTTTGACTTATTCCACTTAACATAATCTCCTCAAGTCCCATCCATGTCGATGCAGATGTTAGGTATTTATCCTTTCTGATAGCTGAGTAATATAAGATTGTGTGTATGGACCACATCTTCTTTATCCATTCATCTGTTGAAGGGCATCTTGGCTCTTTCCACAGTTTGGCTATTGTGGACATTGCTGCAATGAACATTGGGGTACAGATGGCCCTTCTTTTCACTACATCTGTATCTCTGGGGTCAATACCCTTTTGTGTAATTGCAGGGTCATAGGGTATTTCTGTTTTTCATTTTTTGAGGAACCTCTGCACTGCTTTCCAAAGTGGCTGTACCAGTTTGCATTCCCACCAACAGTGTAAGAGGGTTCCCCATTCTCCACATCCTCTCCAACACTTGTTGTTTCCTGTCCTGTTGATTCTGGCCATTCTAGCTGTTGTAAGGTAGTATCTCAATGTGGTTTTGATTTGACTTTCCCTGATGGCTAATGATGATGAACATTTTTTTCATGTGTCTGTTAGCCATTTGTATGTCTTCTTTAGAATGTCTACTGGTATGTCTGCTCAGGTCTTTGGCCCATTTTCTGACATAATTATCTGTTTTTTGGGTATTGAGTTTAAGAAGTTCTTTATAGATCTTGAGTATCAGCTCTTTGACTATAGTCTCATTCGCAAATATCTCCTCCCATTCTATGGGTTTCCTCTTTGTTTTTTTTTTTTATTTTCCTTTGCTGTGCTGAAGCTTTTTATCTTGATGAAGTCCCAAAAGTTCATTTTCACTTTCGTTTCCTTTGCCTTTGGAGATGTGTCTTGAAAGAAGTTGCTGTGGCTGATGTCAAAGAGGTTATTGCCTATGTTCTCTAGGATTTTGATGGTTTCCTAACTCACATTAATGTCTTTCATCCATTGAGACTTTATCTTTGTGAATGGTGTAAGAGAATGGTGGAGTTTCATTCTTCTGTATATAGCTGTCCAATATTCCCAACACCATTACTGAAGAGACTTTTTTCTTTTTTTTTTTTTTTAAAGATTTTATTTATTTATTTGACAGACAGAGATCACAAGTAGGCAGAGAGGCAGGCAGAGAGAGAGAGAGGAGGAAGCAGGCTCTCCGCGGAGCCGACAGCCCGATGCGGGGCTCGATCCCAGGACCCTGGGATCATGACCTGAGCCGAAGGCAGAGGCTTTAACCCACTGAACCACCCAGGCGCCCCTGAAGAGACTTTTTTCCACCGGATATTTTTTCCTGCTTTGTCAAAGATTAGTTGACCGCAGAGTTGAGAATTCATATCTGGGCTCTATATTTTGTTGCATTAGTCTATGTATCTGTTTTTGTGCCAGTACCATGATGTTTTGGTGGTCCCCAGCTTTGTTTTCTTTTTCAACATTTCCTTGGTGATTTGGGGTCTTTTATGCCCCTATAAAATTTAGAATTGTTTGTTCTGGCACTTTGAAAAATGCCCTTTGTATTTTGATGGGATGGCATTGAAATTATAGATTGCTCTAGGCAGCACAGACATTTTAACAATGTTTATTCTTCTGATCCATGAACGTGGGATGTTTTTTCATCTTTTTGTTTCTTCTTCAATTTCTTTCATGAGCGTTTTGTAGCTCTTAGAGTATAGATCCTTTACCTCTTTGGTTAGGTTTATTCCAAGGTATCCTATGATTCTTCATGCTAATGTAAATGGAATAGATTCTCCAATGTCTCTTTCTACAATTTCATTGTTAGTGTATAAGAAAGCAACTGATTTCTGTGCATTGACTTTGTATCCTGCCAAATTATTTGAATTGCTGGATGAGTTCTAATAATTTGGGAATGGAGACTTTTGGGTTTTCCACATATAATATGACATCATCTGCGAAGAGAGTTTGACCTCTTTGCCAACTTGAATACTTTTTATTTCTTTTTGTTGTCTGATTGCTGTTGCTAGGACTTCTAGTACTATGTTGAACAATAGTGGCAAGAGTGGGCATTCTTGTTGTGTTCCTGATCTCAATGAGAAAGCTCTTGGTTTTCCCCATGGAGAATGTTATTTGGTGTGGGGTTTTCATAGATGGAATTCATGGAATTGAAGAATATTCCCTCTATCCCTATATTCTTTTTTTTTATACCTTTTTTTTTTATTTTAATTTTTTATTTTTTATAAACATATATTTTTATCCCCAGGGGTACAGGTCTGTGAATCACCAGGTTTACACACTTCACAGCACTCACCAAATCACATACCCTCCCCAATGTCCATAATCCCACCCCCTTCTCCCAAACCCCCTCCCCCCAGCAACCCTCAGTTTGTTTTGTGAGGTTAAGAGTCACTTATGGTTTGTCTCCCTCCCAGTCCCATCTTGTTTCATTTATTCTTCTTCTACCCACTTAAGCCTCCATGTTGCATCACCACTTCCTCATATCAGGGAGATCATATGATAGTTGTCTTTCTCTGCTTGACTTATTTCGCTAAGCACGATACGCTCTAGTTCCATCCATGTTGTTGCAAATGGCAAGATTTCATTTCTTTTGATGGCTGCATAGTATTCCATTGTGTATATATACCACATCTTCTTGATCCATTCATCTGTTGATGGACATCTAGGTTCTTTCTATAGTTTGGCTATTGTGGACATTGCTGCTATAAACATTCGGGTGCATGTGCCCCTTTGGATCACTACATTTGTATCTTTAGGGTAAATACCCAATAGTGCAATTGCTGGGTCATAGGGCAGTTCTATTTTCAACATTTTGAGGAACCTCCATGCTGTTTTCCAGAGTGGCTGCACCAGCTTGCATTCCCACCAACAGTGTAGGAGGGTTCCCCTTTCTCCGCATCCTCGCCAGCATCTGTCATTTCCTGACTTGTTGATTTTAGCCATTCTGACTGGTGTGAGGTGATATCTCATTGTGGTTTTGATTTGTATTTCCCTGATGCCGAGTGATATGGAGCACTTTTTCATGTGTCTGTTGGCCATCTGGATGTCTTCTTTGCAGAAATGTCTGTTCATGTCCTCTGCCCATTTCTTGATTGGATTATTTGTTCTTTGGGTGTTGAGTTTGCTAAGTTCTTTATAGATTCTGGACACTAGTCCTTTATCTGATATGTCGTTTGCAAATATCTTCTCCCATTCTGTCAGTTGTCTTTTGATTTTGTGAACTGTTTCCTTTGCTGTGCAAAAGCTTTTGATCTTGATGAAATCCCAGTAGTTCATTTTTTCCCTTGCTTCCCTTGCCTTTGGCGATGTTCCTAGGAAGATGTTGCTGCGGCAGAGGTCGAAGAGGTTGCTGCCTGTGTTCTCCTCAAGGATTTTGATGGATTCCTTTCGTACATTGAGGTCCTTCATCCATTTTGAGTCTATTTTTGTGTGTGGTGTAAGGAAATGGTCCAATTTCATTTTTCTGCATGTGGCTGTCCAATTTTCCCAGCACCATTTATTGAAGAGGCTGTCTTTATTCCACTGGACATTCTTTCCTGCTTTGTCGAAGATTAGTTGACCATAGATTTGAGGGTCTATTTCTGGGCTCTCTATTCTGTTCCATTGATCTATGTGTCTGTTTTTGTGCCAGTACCATGCTGTCTTGATGATGACAGCTTTGTAATAGAGCTTGAAGTCCGGAATTGTGATGCCACCAACGTTGGCTTTCTTTTTCAATATCCCTTTGGCTATTCGAGGTCTTTTCTGGTTCCATATAAATTTTAGCATTATTTGTTCCATTCCTTTGAAAAAGATGGATGGTACTTTGATAGGAATTGCATTAAATGTGTAGATTGCTTTAGGTAGCATAGACATTTTCACAATATTTATTCTTCCAATCCAGGAGCATGGAACATTTTTCCATTTCTTTGTGTCTTCCTCAATTTCTTTCATGAGTACTTTATAGTTTTCTGAGTATAGATTCTGTGTCTCTTTGGTTAGGTTTATTCCTAGGTATCTTATGGTTTTGGTTGCAATTGTAAATGGGATTGACTCCTTAATATCTCTTTCTTCTGTCTTGTTGTTGGTGTAGAGAAATGCAACTGATTTCTGTGCATTGATTATATATCCTGACACTTTACTGAATTCCTGTATAAGTTCTAGCAGTTTTGGAGTGGAGTCTTTTGGGTTTTCCACATATAGTATCATATCATCTGCGAAGAGTGATAATTTGACTTCTTCTTTGCCGATTTGGATGCCTTTAATTTCCTTTTGTTGTCTGATTGCTGAGGCTAGGACCTCTAGTACGATGTTGAATAGCAGTGGTGATAATGGACATCCCTGCCGTTTTCCTGACCTTAGCGGAAAAGCTTTCAGTTTTTCTCCATTGAGAATGATATTTGTGGTGGGTTTTTCATAGATGGCTTTGATGATATTGCAGTCAATGTGATACAACACATCAATAAAAGAAAGAACATGAACCATATGATACTCTCAATAGATGCTGAAAAAGCATTTGACAAAGTACAACATCCCTTCCTGATCAAAACTCTTCAAAGTGTAGGGATAGAGGGCACATACCTCAATATCATCAAAGCCATCTATCCCTATATTCTTGAAGAGTTTTAATCAGGAATAGATGCTGTTTTTGTCAAATGCTTTTTCTGCATCAGTTGAGAGGTTAATGTGGTTCTTCTCTCTTCTCTTATTTATGTGTCCTATCACATTGACTGGTTTGTGAATGTTGAGCCACACTTGTATTCCAGGGATAAATCCAACCTGGTCATGGTGGATAATCCTTTTCAGGTACTGTTGGATCCTATTAGCTAAGATCTTGTTGAGAATTTTGGCATTATATTCATCAGGGATGTTGTTCTGAAATTCTCCTTTTTGTTGGGGTCCTTGACTGGTTTGAGATCAAGGTAATGCTGGCGTTATGAAAAGAGTCTGGAGGTTTTCCTTCTGTTTCTATTTTTTTGAAACAGCTTTAGGAGAACTCAAATTATTTCTTTTTTGAATGTCTGGTAGAATTCCCCAGGGAATCCATCAGGCCCTGGACTCTTGTTTTTTGGGAGGTTTTTGATCACTGCTCTAATCTCATTACTAGTTATTGGTCATTTTCTTTCTGTTTCAGTCTTGGAAGTTTATGGGTTACCAGGAATGTATCCATTTTATCTAGATTGCTTATTTTACTAGCATATAGCTGTTGATAATAATTTCTGATGATTGTTTCTATTTCCTTGATGTTAGTCATGATCTCACCCCTTTCATTCATAATTTTATTAATTTTGGTCCCTTCTCTTTTCTTTTGGATTACTCTGGCCAGTGGTTTATTGATCTTATTGATTCTTTCAAAGAACCAGCTTCTAGTTTTGTTGATGTGTTCTACTGTATCTCTGGTTTCTAATTCATTGATTTCTGCTCTAATCTTAATTATTTCCCTTCTTGTTCCCTTCTTGTTCATAATTTATTTTTGATTCTCCAGCTCTTTAAATATGTGAAGAGAGTTTGTATATTCAGGTTTTTTTCTTCTTTTTCTTTCTTTCTTTCTTTCTTTCTTTTTTTTTTTTTTTTAGTGAGTCGTGTTTGGCTATGTATTTCCCCCTTAGGACCGTATTTGCCATATCCCATAGGTTTTGCAATGATGTGTCTTTGTTTCTTTGTTTTCATTGGTTTCCATGAATTGATTATGTTCTTCTTTTATTTTCTGGTTTACCAAAACATTCTTGAGCAGGATGGTCTTTAGCTTCCAAGAGCTATCTTCTAGTCCTTTCTCTCTCCCTTCACCCCCACTCAGGGATCCCAGTAATTCTGACATTGTAATGTTTCATGGTGTTCATTTATTTCTCTAATTCTGTTTTCATGGTTTTTAAGCTGTTTGTTTCAGGCCTCCTCCTGCTCCTTCTTTTCTATTTATCTTCTAGATTGCTAATACGTTCTTCTGCTTCATTTATCCTACCTGTTAGAGTATCTAGATTAGATTGTATCTCATTGATAGCATTTTTAATTTCTGTCAGATATGCTCTCACTTCTTCCCTTCATCTATGTTGCCATTAATAGTGTCTCCAGCCTGACTGCGGTCTACTCTGAAGTCTATCTCTGACATATTGCGTGCATCCATATCCACTAGATCTACTGGAGAGGCCATTGTCTCTGGTTCTTTGTTGGGGGTTCCTCTTCCTCATCATTCTGTTGAGTTGTGGTTGAGAGGATGTACAGCTGAAAATATCAACTACTATCAGGGCAAGGTGCACCCCCTTGACTGATGATCCTCTGCCCCCATAGAGATCCAAATATGTGTAATTTACATATCTGACTGGTTTCATGGGTGTTGCCATGTTACTTTGTTATCTTTGTTTAAGCAGTCAATTATCTTTTAAGGAAATTTAAATAATAACTAAAGTCATATATTCTTACCTACATAGTTACTATTACTCATTCCTTTGGCGCTTGTCATTTCCTTGTATAGATCCATATTTCCATCTGGTATCACTTATTGTGGCTGAATAATGTCCTTCACATTAGTTGTAGTATGGATCTGATGGCAGTGAATTCTTTTTTTTTTGTCTGTGTATGAAAAAATAGTCATCTCATTGTTGTTTTCAAAAATATTTGCAAGGGGCACAGAATTCTAAGTTTCTTTCTCTCAGTACTTTAAGGATAGTGCCTCACCATCTTTTTGTTTGCATTATTCCTGGTGATAAATCTGCTATTAATCTCAGTCTTTTCCTCTGTGAAGTAATACATTCTTTTCCTCTGGCCAATTGTTTTGTTTTTTTTAAAGGTTTATTTATTTATTTGACAGACAGAGATCACAAATAGGCAGAGAGGCAGGCAGGGAGAGAGGAAGGGAAGCAGGCTCCCTGCTGAGCAGAGAGCCCGATGTGGGGCTTGATCCCAGGACCCTGAGATCATGACCTGAGCAGAAGGCAGAGTCTTTAACCCACTTAGCCACCCAGGTGCCCCTCCTCTGGCCAATTTTAAGAATTTCTCTTTAACATGGGTTTTGAGAAAGGTAGTCATGTTGTGCCCAGGTGCACTCCCTGTGTCTCCCGCCTTCCTTCACCAGTGGTTGCCCCAAAGCTTTTGCTTTTCATAGTGAGTGGCAGGATTACAAAAAAGCAAGTCAACCATGCAAGCCTATTTCAAGCCTTTGCTTGCATGACACTTACTAACAACCATTGGCCAAAGAATGACAGATGGTCATCCCCAAGGCAAGGGATAAGGAGGCCATGGCAAGTAGGCATAAAGATTATGGTCAAATGATATACCTGTACTGGAAGAAGTTCAGTATTTCAGACATAAGCTTAGATGTTCCTAGTGGAAGACACTTCATGAAATATAGTATAGAAGATTATTATAATTGGTAGGATTTTCCCATTGGATATTTTCCCCCTTTGGTTTATACATCTAGTCTTCTTTCTTAAGAGCACATTCTAGATCACCTCTTCTAGAATTTTTTTTAATATTTTATTTATTTATTTGACACAAAGAGATACAGAGTACAAGCAGGGTGAGCAAGAGGCAGGGGGAGAGCAAGAAGCAGATGCCCCACTGTGCAAGGAGCCGGAATGGGGCTCGATCCTAGGATCCTGGGTTCATGACCCAAGACAAAGGCAGACTCCCAACAGCCTGAGTCACCCAGGTGCCCTCACCTCTTCTAGACTTTTAATGGTAAAACAGTACTTAAGCTCTCGCTTACAAAAGCTTAAGAATGTTGGGACCATATCAGATCTATTCTGATGGCAACACAGGTAGAAGGAATGAGAGATTAGTTTTCTTTTATAATGTTAAGTGAAATTACATGTCACTGTGATTCAACATGTAATGACAGATTTGTCATTTTATAAGGGAATATTACATCACCAGGCAACTCCTTTTTTGTTCTTTTTGTAGTTCTACCCAACTACTCTTTGATATGAATGCCTTAAGGGTAACACTCAACAATTCAGGGTGCAAAACCAAATAGAATTTGAGTTTGAAGATGCCAACAGCACATTTTGAAGGCAGTCACACTGGTATTTTGGATATTTGAAGACGGTGGTTTTACACAGATATACTTAATTACCAATATAATTAATAACCATGTAGCTTCCATTTCCATTTAGAATATCTCCTATATAGTATATACAATGGATTCATTGTCTTTACTACTCACGGTATTCTTACTAGGTTGTATCACTCACATTTTATGCATGAAGAAATGGAGGCTCAAAGAAGGTGAACTAGAGGTACCTGGGTGGCTCAGTCAATTAAGCGTCTGCCTTCAGCTCAGTTCATGATCCCGGAGTCTTGGGATCGAGTTCTGCATCAGGCTTCCTGCTTAACCAGGAGCCTGCTTCTCTCTCTGTCCCTCTCCCTACTTGCTCTCTCTCTCTCTGAAATAAATAAACAAAATATTAAAAAAAAAAAAAAGAAAGAAAAGAAACTGAACTAATTGCCCAGAGAGACACAGCTAGCAAGTGGCAAAACTGGGTGTAAACCCAGATCCATCGCAAAGTCTAAGCATAGCTCCGTATAGTCTTTTCATCCCTGATGTCTAAATTCCCATCTGAAGTTCCTAAGGGGGATCCATTATGCTCATGGAGGATTAATGGACGTATTTGGAGGGGTTAACATTTTATGAAGCATTTCCAGACTGTCAGGAGTTCCTCTGCAGATTCTCAGGGTTGCCTGTTTGAGAGATGGGGAACCAGGTCCTAGTAGCAGTCTGGAATAGCATCGGAGTCCAGGGCATCCAGCTGTTTCAGTCCTGCCTCAACTGCACTGCAGCCGAGGGAACCAGGACAGTAGCTAAGCTCATTTAGCCCGTTGTCCTCATCCCCAGATGGAGAAATGATGCCGCTACCGCAGAATTTTCTAAGGATTAGATGATGAAAGTGAAATGAATACATTTGAGCACTCTAGGAAGGTAATTCTTTGAAGGCAATAACAGTGTTCTGGGGTTGTTAGCATTAGACGGCAGCAAAGTGTCCTAACCTGAGTTAATATTTATATGTATTAAGTTCTCAGAACAGTGTCTAGCACATTCAGAATGAATATTGGTGTTAACAGAATTTCACAAAAAATATGATTTGCATCAATATAAATGTTAGTGAAAAACAGAACTGATGCAGATTTGAATAGGGGCCAAAGGAATCTGTTGATAGTTTTGTGATTGTAATTATTAAAGAAACAGGGATATCAGAATAGCATTATCCTTGTGAAATTTTAAAAGTTTTTAAGAATAATTATGCTGCAAAATAGATAGCTCAAAACCTGTAGCATGATATCGAAACAGAATTTCTACTCCAGTGAGTATGGATACTAAAAAAAGTATTATCTTTTATATTTCAAAGTTTTACATACAGTTTTAAATTTTATGTCTGTGATTGATATTAATTACGCTTAATTTAGGCTGAGATTATGATAGAAGCATCATGAGACTGAGGCCCGTATGGCGCTTCTCACTCAGTGTGTAGTCTTCTTCTCTCCCTTCTCCTTCTGCCTCTCAACGTGTTCATGTGTGTGTACTTGCTCTCTCTCAAAGAAAACAAACAAACAAACAAATAAGATCTTTCTCTGAACATCCTTATTCTTTTTTTTTTTTAAAGATTTTATTTATTTATTTGAGAGAGAAAGGGAGAAGGAGAAGCAGGCCCCCCACTGAGCAGGGAGCCTGATGTGGGACTCCATCTCAGGACTTGAGATCATGACCTTAGCCAAAGGCAGACATTTAACTGACTGAGCCACCAGGTGCCTCTGAACATCCCTATTCTTACATGTGCTTTATTCATGATTGTGACCTTTCAATTACTAGGTAAAAGATGGTCAAAATTGAAGCTTATATCAAATATTAAACACATGTAACTTGATTCTGTGAAAACTGACCCAGTTCTATTCACCTTGGTAGTTTATGGAGACTTTATTTCAGCTCTACCCTTACTATGTAACTTGAGCCAGGGTTAGGCTAACTTCAAAGCCCATGTATTTTTTAATATCATGATAAGTGAACAAATATTAATGTTCACTATTGTAAATGTTTTGCTATTATCATAGCAGGACTCTTATCCTAGGTCTTATTTGTTTTACCTCTTTCTAAACCATGAATGTTATTTTCCAGCGACTGTTGGGAGACATGGTTCTTTCCCCATGTCTTCCCTTTCACCCTCCCTCCCTCATATACACAGTGGAGACCAACAGCATTATGGATGAAGAATGATCATACAATAATTAGATCAAGGGACAGGTCCCTCCAAGGGCATGAGGCAGGTGGATGTAGTCACAATAGACGGTGTCCCTTCCTTTTTACATATTGACTTCATAGGGGATATTATGGCGGTGGGCTACAGAATGGATCCAAGCCATCTGATCATCTGTAATTCTTGATCAGAGATTTCTGAACTAGCAAAGGGGAATCCTTGGATATTGGTGGCATCAGGATATACCTCTCAGACATTCTCTTCATTGGCTGGATTCAGACAGAAAGAGATCACAAGCAGGCAGAGAGGTGGAAGCAGGCTCCCTGCTGAGCCCAATGCAGGGCTCGATCCCAGAACCCTGCGTCATTGTGCTCATGAAGGGAAGTTAACTCTGGAAACTACGAGCCTGCTTTGGGGGTATTCAGTGGTGTTGAGGATCATACATGGATTATATCACAAAGTCTCACACTATTTTTTGTTTCATTTTAACAGAATGAAGTCCCTGAGGTAAAGAAAGAGGAGACATTGTTGGATCTGGACTTCGACCCTTTCAAGCCTGAGGTGGCCCCTCCAGGTTCTGCTGGAGTGACTCATTCCCCCATGTCGCAGGTATCTAGTGGCGGTTCTTGTGTTGGGGGTGCCATATCAGAACTTGAATAAGCTCTGTAAGGCAGCTGATGCCTGTCCAGGAACCTCGCCTATTGCAAGTGACTATTTACTTTTCTTTGGAGTTGACAAACATAATCCAATGGGAAGGAAGGGTAGAAAAAGGACCTTATGCATAGTTCATTCCAAAGCTCCCCCCACAATTAGCATTCTCTGTACATAGAGCTGGGATAGCCATGCATTCCAGTTTGCCCAGGAATCCTCCATCTCCGAGTAATTGTCAGTATTACTGTCAGTAATATTGTCAGTATTATTGTCAGTATTAGTTTGCCCTCAGAGTGGTCAGCTTTGAATAGTACATTTTCTGGCTTCTCTAAATGAAGCTCTTTGGGCTCTGGGCTTAATCTTACTGTTTTCTCCACTTTCCTTCCTTATGTTTTGTAGACTAAAGCATGTTAGAAATAACATTGAAATTATGCCCCAACAGAAATGCTTTCCAGTCTTGGTAGTTTTGAACTCGATGATGTTGTCCCCCTCCACATTCCAGAAGCTTCCCTCATATGATCTTGACTATGACCAGAGTTGGCCTTGCTTATCCAGCTTGTCCTTGCTCAGCATTTCCTCACCCTCAACATTTCCCTACTTCCATAGTGATCGCCACAGTGTTCTCCAGCAGAGGGATCTTGGAGGTGGGCTTGGTAATGACTTCTGGATGATTCTTCAGCAGTAGACATCCTTTACAATTGCCTATGCTCATGAAAGGAGGTTAACTCAAAATTTGGCTAAACAGAAATTTTTTAAATCCGTATTTTTGATGTGCTTAGAGGCTCACACTTAAATTTGGGCAAATCCAAAGATGCTAGAGTATATTTCAAATTAATTAATGAAGGTATATTAACAAACTAAATTTGAGAATTGAGACCTCACTCAATTTTTCAGTCTTGAAGTCTTCTGATACCTTACAGTTAAACCATAATAACCTTAGTATAAACCTTGATAAATAAGCTTCTCCTAATCCATGCTTTATTCCATAATGTGACTGGGTTTTTAAAGGCCTCCCTGTTTTAATATAGGAACACTAAAAATCTGAGATGTTAATAAAGCAAATAACTAGTATGCAGATCAGATACTAGCCTTAAAGATATTTTGCAAAAATGGGTCTCTTAGATAAATGTTTGGGAAAATTCTATTAACTCCCTTTTAAAAGGAGAGTCATAATATGCATTGGAATAGTAAAGCTTCCAAGATGTTCTACAATTAAAAGAAAAAACTGTGTGGACATGTTTAACTTAGAGTTTCCCAAATTTGACCACAGAAATCTGTTTTTTTTTTTAAGATTTTATTTATTTATTTGACAGACAGGGATCACAAGTAGCCAGAGACACAGGCAGAGAGGAGGAAGCAGGCCCCCTGCCGAGCAGAGAGCCTGATGTGGGGCTCGATCCCAGGACCCTGAGATCATGACCTGAGCCGAAGGCATAGGATTAACCCACTGAGCCACCCAGGCACCCCCAGAAATCTGTTTTAATGAAAGTTTATTAACAGTCATTGGAATGTACTCTAAGATATACTTTGGGAAATGCTAACATAATAATTGTCAGCAAGTTTTGAGGTTCTATGTTGGTGGCCAAGGAAAGCAGAAAGTGAATGCACATCTCATTCAGAATACTTCCCTGTCAGAGCTTCTTTGTTGTGCAGAATTCATGGGCCTTCCTCTGCCATGCTCTCCAGCATTCACTGCTCTAGTGGCAGAAGGCAGGTTTCTGCAGTTAATGCTGTTGGGGTCAGTGGATGAGATGCCACAGCATTTCTGTCTTTGAGTTTGAATCGAGAGAGAAGTCTCTTTTCTATCAACTTATGATTAAATAAATCCACAGATCATAGAACCCTGTGTAGATTTAGAACAAAGATTCTTTCAGAATTTAAAAAAAAAAAAAGACCCCAGTTAAACCTTCAAAAGTCTTTGGAAGAAAATGCATCATTGCAGTTAGGAAAAGCACTGCCCCTGGTCCCGGTGGCTCTAATTGAGTCAACTCATAGCAGCGTCATTCTGGGAGCGTCTCTAATCACATCTTCTTTTCACCAGGGACAGTCTTAGGCTGCAATAGCAAAAAGAACAGAGCCATTAGATTCTGCTGGCCTTTCTTCTCCTTCGCTCAGAATAATCTCCCTTACCCATCACCTGACCCAGAGTTTTAAATGAATGTTCTCACTGCTAGCACAACACCTCACCTGTGATCTCCAGAGTGTCCACAGGAGTTAACACACCCTTTCATGATCCTGAGGACTGATAAACATGCTGTTCCACATTGCTGCCTTCCTTTGGAGAAAATACCAGTGCTGTCTGCGTTATGCAAGAATATAGAGTAGCTTCTAGGGGCTATGATTCTTAAGGGCCCTGGAAGCAAGAAGAACCAAATCATCTGTATAATCAGGGAGTACATATTAATTTCAGGAGTCCACATGCAAATAACTATGGCTTTCCCTGCAGCTGTTCCAATCTCCTTTCTTAGTCATTGACAGGTGGTAGCTAACCCAGAGACCTGCCATGCTGCACAGAGAAGCTGGGTGGGCCGAACGGTCTGAGCAGACCCAGACTGGAGGATTGGTGGGTAGGGGGGTGGGCTCACTCAGAACCACAGAGCCCACATTCTGTAGTGCAGAATCCTAATGAGACCTCTGTGACCCCATCTGGAAACTCCCAGATTCTTAGCGTACCAGGCTTTCTAATTTGCCACTCATTTAGTGATTCAAAACTAGTGCATAAACAAGATCTGTTCCAGTCACAAAAACAAAGGCAGAAAAGGATGTGGCTTTGGCAGCAGTTCTCAGTCACAAAGGAAATGAGAAAGAGAGGTCTCCTTCACTTTCCCAAACACGCAGCAGAAATCACTTGAGCCATTTGGATCCATTCCCCAGGATCAATGAGCTTGATAATTAAAATGCCAGCAGTAAGTCTAATTCATCCATATGTCTTACGGAGCACCTGCTAATTTGCATGATTATCTCTTAGTTGAGCTGTGTTATCATCTAACTCAACGTATTGAAGAACTCTTTTTGTGGGGTTCATTTACCATCAAACTGATCATAATGCAACATTTTGAATATGGTGGTGGTAGGGGAAGGGGTAGTATTGGCAATGACTCAGATCTGCATGTCCCCAAAGATGTGAGAAACTCTAATATCTGGATACCTTGTACTTCATTTAACTGTGTGTGTGTGTATGGGGTTGTGTGTGTGCATGTGCGGGTATGCACACAAGTGCTAAAGTAAACCCATTCATCATGTTCCAGATACGGCTTTCAACTTGTAGAGCAAAAAGCAGATCGACTGGTTCTCTGGTGTCCAGTATGGTAGCCACAAGCCACTTTTCACTATCCAAATTCAAATTAAGTAAAATTATGTAAAATTTAAGATTCAGTTCTGTTACGCTGGTACATCTCAAGGGCCCGTAGCTACATGTGACTAGAGGCTGCCATGTTGGACAGCACAGACAGGGAGCATCAGCATCACCAGAGTTCTGTTGAACAGTGCTGTGCTCAGTGTTTCAGATGCTTTCCTTCAAGACATTTGGTCACTTAGTATTTTTTACATGTGTGGGATTTGCAGGCTAACCATATTTTTGTTTATCTCTTTTCAGACATTGCCCTGGGACCTATGGACGGTAAGAGTAATAAAAGCTTGTATTTTGATGTATCTGGATCCCCAGACATTTGGAAACCCTGTTATATATGTTATATTTATATAACCCTGTTATATTCACCTGTGGGGGGAAGAAGACCTAGACATTTCTAATGACAGTGTAGTGCCCTAGAGCAATCATCAGCTCCCTGATGGTTCCAAGCATTGCCAGCACCTGGAAACAATGGTGAGGAAAAGAGTGTCAGTGTGCCAGAGCCCTGGATAAGCAACAGTTTGGTGTTAGGCCCCTTTGTGCTTCTTCCTGTGGTTATCGGTGGCTACTGGAGGTGTTGTAGCAAAGACAGGGCACATTTTTTTGTTGATTTTAAATAGAACAGAAGAAATCATGGATGAGAAAATGTAAGGGGCAGGCTAATCTCCACCGGGAACTTCTTTTTGTATTATTATGATAATGAAGCTTCCTCAATAAGAATTAGAGCTTTAGAGCCAGGCAGACCTGGATTTGAGCCCAGACTCAACCTTTTATAACAATATGATTTTAAGCATTTATGGACTTGTCTTTCATCAGTCTCTGTATTTCTCATCTGTAAAATAAGGTTAAGGATGCCTATATAGAGGGTTGTGTGAGGATGAAGTAGATAGTATCTATAGAGTGCTTAGCCCCACATCCAGTAAAGATCAATAAAAGGTAGCCGTTACTAGTAATGGTGTGTATTCAGCTAATCTGATGGGTAAGGATGAGCACTTCCAGAAGTTAGAATTTGGGGAAAAGACGCGGAACAGAGCTTTGTGGTGGCAGCACCCATGTGGACTCAGAGGCTGACCACACCCATATGGAGACTCACATCACTCACGGGCGGGGCATTTGCCCTGTTTTGGAAAAGCTCTGGTCACATGGTCTTCAGAACTCAACTATTGAGTTTCATGATAACTTCTTTTTTAGTGAGACAGGAACAGGAAAGTTTTCTAGATCTAGCTATTCATGGGCCTAATCTTCTAAAGTGACATTGCTACTCTTGTAGCAGGGAGCAGAACACAAAGATGACTGCTCCCTTCCCTTCCATAGGAGTGTGTTTATACTGCACTACTTAGGATCCTTGAAGCATCATGGAAGGCTCTTGAGAGAACACCTAAAAAATGTTGATTGAAAACTTCTTTTATAGTGAGATGGCTTTGCTTGTGTAATCATAAAAAGGGATACATAGATATTTAAATTCTAGCCACATTTGAATTCTGTGTTAATGGTCTTCATGATCAAGAGGACATTGCTAATGTTTTGTTATTCCATTATTTCATATCTTTAGCTGAGGTTATAATACACTTGTTCCTAGCTAGGAATGGTATGGTGAGGAAGGAGGTATCATATAGAAGGATCATGGGTCCTTTCAGAGGACAAAACTGCTAAGAATAGTAGCAGGGAGCAAAGCTCTAGCTCCCTATACATAAATGCTGTTTCTTGATCTTCTCAGTCTCTCCATGTTGCTCGTTTGTGTGCAGATAATGCTTCTAGTCTGGGGGCGGGGTGGGGGAGAACATGGGGGAGTGGGGAGTACCAGATCATCCTCCATATAAACACTACCTCAGAGGCAGAAGCAAGAATGGGGTGAGTTTGGTAAAGATTTATTCTGATATTGTGTCAGAGCACATGATGTTGTGTACTTTTGTGGCTGCTGGGGCTTGGTCTTATTCTGGTGTTCTCGGGTTTGCTTATTTATTTGAAACTTTGCATTTCAAAGTCTGCTAAATCGGGAGTCTTATAATAGCCCTAAAACATTTTTGTTAACTAGAAAATGAGAGAGGCTTTCTTCATGTTTCAACTGTGTGGTCTTAAGCAGTATTGGCACAAAACTCATTCCAATCACAAAACAAGTTGTGAAATTTAATCTCAAACCAGTAGAAGCTGCAACTTTCAGGAGAGTATTGACTCTGGACAGCATGGGATTTTAATGTGCCAGAGAATTTGCTTCTTTTGACCCATTATTATTATTATTATTATTGATTATCTTTTTTTTTTTTTTAACTCATACAGACAAGCACTGATTTGGTACAGCCGGTAGGTAAATATCCAGAACATTCTGGATTTTTAAAAATATTTAATGTGTATTATATAATGAATATTACCTACAATGAGCTTTTTTTTTTTTTTTCTCATGGCATTGCTAATCGCAGACTTAACCTTAAGACAGTTAATTTAAATACTCTAGCTTTGTTTAACTGGTACTACTCTACTGAAGAGCTTTGCGTTTCTCATCAATTCTTACCATGATCTGTTTCATCTTCTGTTTTTTTTTTTTTCCTTTGCTATTCTGCATACTCTAAAGACTGACTCTTCAAAAAGTCTCTCCCTGTGTAACCTGATCATGGAGGAAACTCCAGACATTGGTTTGGCCAAAGAAATTCAAAGATCTCAAATTGACGTAGGTGCATTTATTTGGGGCCCTAATGGTAGTACAGAGAGTGTCAGCCAGGCAATTACCCAAGGTGGGTCTCAAGAAGGCTCTTTATGTCTCTCTGAAGCAGAGCAAGACATGGGATTATCCACTGGAATTGCTTCTTCTGCTGACTGGCACACTGTAGCTGAACAGGGTGAGCATATCATGGGGCCAGCCCCTCTGTGTGGAAATGAGCACCTGTACCCAAAGCCTGTGCCTGAGGCTGAATTTGTCACAGTGGCCTCTACGGAGATGGAGCAGCCTCATGACTTACCGGCCTCAGAGATGGCAGCCACAGAAACTGGTGGCCTGGTTAAAGAAAATCAAGAAGATGTTAAACAGTCAGAAGAAAAAGAAGAGAAAAAGAAGATAGAAGATTCTATGTGGGCAGGTGTGGAGACATGTGAAAAGGTAGACACTAGAGTTATTGATACCAAGGCACTAGAAGGTACAGAGGAGTTTGAGGAGAAAGCGTGTGAAAGTACAAGAGACAGGCTAGTAGGTCTTCTTAAGACACTGGGAAAGCAAAACCAGGAGGCCACAGCAGTTAGTGAAGAGGAAATGAAGAAAGATCTAAGAATTGGTTGTAAGGAAATTGAAAAGGCCAATGAAAAATATTTTGATAAGACTGATGTATTAGAAGAAGACCTAGAAAGAGTAGATACAGCAGCTAAATTTAGGGACAGAAGCCAAGGGCTAGATGAGGGGAATCAAGTAGTAATTCATAATTGTGAAATTATAGAGGGATCTGGAGCTAATCCCACCCATCACACAGATATTTTTAATCTGCATTTCCAGACTGATTCTGTATCTAATAGTGAAAATGAAAGCCCTGAGGGATGTGGTTTAGTTAGAAAAGACATAAGGAAAAATTTAATAGACTCTTCTAACCAGGATATAGTACATCACTCAGGACAAGGTGGTGTAGATGCTGAAGAAATTCAACATAAGGCTATGTTACATACTCCTAGGGTTGACAGGAATGAAAATCAGGCTGTTGTTTCATCATTAAAACATCAAGTGGCAGCTCATTCTAGGACAGAGTTTAATTATTCTCTGGAAAATAATGCAAACAGGAGAGATTGGTGTTTGCATAAGGCAGAAGACTCAATAATAGAGGGTTCTGAAAGTACAGCAACTGGGAACTGCAACCATACCCTTAATTTGCCAACGATTGTAAAAACAGACTCTTAGGCAACATATCCAGGTCAAATCTGGCAGCTGAGCTTGGATCCAGCAGTGAATAATATGGATATATTAGAATTCTCTGGTATACCAGATGGCCATGCCAGTTGGCTTGATCCTATTAACCACTGGCCTATCAGAGATACAGAAGTTTTAGATAATTGCTGGGAGCATTTTGATACAGTTGAAGGCAAGTTGGACTTAGCAGTGGATTTATGTGGGGAGCAAGCCATTGCTAACTGCTGGGAACAAAGTCAAGAGATAGCTAGACCCTTCATTCTGGGAACCTCCCACAATGTTAGCACCGAGAATTCTGCTAGTCCCCAAGACAGTGACATCAGCAACTCAGATTTATCTGAAGATGAAATTGCTAACCAGAGATATGGATTGTTGTACCAAGAAATAGAGCCTGATAAAGAAGAGGTACTTACCCCACTATGTAGTATAGACTAGCCAAAGACTTCTGTAGGTTCTGTTTTCCTAATGTTTCCCACCTACTTCATTATCCATCCATCACTGTCTTCTCTGAGGCTTGCCTCATCTCCTTGAAATCTGTGCAGACCAAACACAAATAGGTTGACAAAAAACAAAAGAACAAAAAACCAATTACAAAAGCAGGATCTTTGTGTTGGGAACTAATGAGTCTATTTTACCATCCCATTTATTGTTTATTCTATTTTCACTTTTACTGTTCAAACACTAAAAACAACTAAAAATATGTAGAACAGACTAATCTTCCTAGAGTGATTCTACAACAGTAAGAGCACATGATATGTTTCTACCCAGGTCCCCTGAAACTATAGACTCTCATAATAGCTTTCGATCCAAATGATGTATTAGAGAAATACTGAAGATACTTCTGGATTCTATCAGTGGCCTAAAAAAGGATCTACTTAACCCTTCGTGGCTTTTCTCTGGAATCATCTTCATCTCCATTGTGAAAGTGGACTTTGGTTAACACTGAGCCACACGCCAGTAAATATTATTATTTGTAAAAATAATCTTTTGTCAGCCTATTTAAATTAATACTGTATGGCCTTTTACATTTCCTAAACACTTTCATGCACAGCAACCTTTTGTATTATTTTAAAACATGTAGTGGTCTTCACTTTCCAACTTGTCTGGTGGACATTTACTGATCCCACAAAAACGATAAAACATAACATACTTTGATTTTCTTTCCTGTTTAGGCTTCTGGTAGTACATTTAATGGATTCACCCAGGTAAGAGATCGATTCGCTGGCACATTCTGTCTGCTGAAAATGATACAAATTGTTAAAATATGGACCTCAGTGTCACTAGAAGAGCGTGATGTTGAAGCATGTCAGTGCAAAACTTGACCCTATGACTTCCAATTTCAGTAATGGAAACAGTAATAGTGGCAACGTTGTAGGATTGTTGTGAAGAGTCAGTGAGACATGCTTGCGGAGCACTTTGCCTAGTAGCACCTACTAAGTGCTTCCCAGCTGTAGTAGCTATTAAAATTGTTAGCTCTGTCGTGGAATAAGGCTGATTCCTCTACTAGAAATGAGAAGTTCTCCTGACTTGAGAGAGCCACTAGATTCAGCTGTTGGAAGAAAGGAGGTGGGATTGTTTTGAACCAATGAGATGGGTCCTTAGAAAGTAGAAATGGTTTTTAGGATCCTCCTTATTCAGATTAATATAAGAGCCCTACTACTTTGAACCTTACCTCTTCAGTCATTCTTCAAGCAGGAGCTCTTTGAGGTTCAGAAGCCACAGATTGGCTCTGATCAAGAAGGCAGAATTTCCCTTGGGTGTCTGTGGAAGAGGAGCCACAAGATGGACTGTCCCATCATTCTGTATGACCCAACAGATAGACAGTTGTAACCCACGCAAGTGTAGACCACACAGCTCTTGGAGTAAGTTCTGAAAACCTCTTCAAGGGAGACTTAAGACAGGCTTGTTTGTGATGAATGTTTTATCGTAAAATTAGAGATGAACAATTTCTAATTTTAATGTTAAGAATTTCTCTATTTAAAAGTTTGACTGCTTTCGCCCCATGTTACCTGTAAAATGATAAAGACCGCCCATACCCGAATCCAAATACAGGTACACACAACCATGGAGGGAGAAGATAATGCATCTCTTTAGTCTGCATAAAACTCATTGGAAAAGTCAGGTTATAAGAATTGTTACTTATTTCCCATTTTTTAAAAATGGTATGTTTATCCATTATAAATGTACCTTCTGTAAAGAGTAACAAAATTATATAAGAGCATTTTATAGAAAAAGTTCAGACTATCATATACCCCCTCCACTTCCTGTTTCTTAGAGGTAAGTACTTTTACTCCTTTTCACTATTGTTTGATTTCAGCCACGTGTGTGTGCATGACTTGCTTATAATGCTACTTCTTGGTCTCTAAAGCATTATCTATTGACTCCTCTCTCCAGAAGGTGCAGACTTAATGTTCCTTCAGACGCCCCTCTCTCAGTTTGCCCTCCCTCCCCTTCCTGCCCTTCCTCTGCTATAGTTCCACCATAGCCATCCAGTCAATCTGTGGTGATAATATAATAATATCAATACTATTGGCGCCCCCACCATGAAGTTTACCTTTAGTTTTATACCAACTTTCTGTTCTCCTTTGAGGAAATAATCACAGGGTCTTTTTTGTTTGCTTGTTGGTTCATTTGCTCTTAGTGTTTTAGGGACTTATCACTAATTTAGTCCCATACTCTGTAATAAGTGTCTCCTCGTTTGTTTGGAAAACATTAAACATTTGGTCAGCTTCATCTTCCTGAAGAATTTCCTTGTTTCAATTTCTGGAGTGTTCTGTCTGAACTGGGTTCTCTCTGGTGATGCCTGCTGCCATAGCTATTCCCACAGGCTCTCCTATTAAGTCTATCCCAGGCATTGCCTTCACCATTCCCTTGTGTCAATCCATTCTTTTTCAGACAAAAATCGTATTCATTTGGTTTAATTCCACGTACTAAAACCCATCTTCATCCATAAATTAAAGCACATCCTTTTGTAGCTCCCTAAGAAAAATGCATAAGAGGAATATATTTGTGACCTTGTACATAGGAAAATGTCTTTATCTAAATACATAATACAAAATTAGAGTATAATTTTTCCCTTAGAATTTTGAAGATGTTGCTCCATCCATTTCTACTTCCTAATGTTGTCACTGAGAAACTATTGTTTTGATTCTTTTTAAAAATTAATCTTAGGTTTAATAAAATTAAGATCATCATGAAAACTCCATGCTAATTTTAAGAATAATTTTCCAACAGAAATATTCCACAAACAATACCTTTACATCATGTTTGAATTTTATAGTAAGATCATAGAGTCTTTTTTTTGAATTAGTATTTGAGGATTTTGTCAGTTTTACCAAAGGCCTTTTTAAGTCTTGAATATAATTATTTAAATAGTATTCTTGGGGTGACTGGGTGGCCTAGTCGGTTCCAGCTCAGGTCATGATCTCTGGGTCATGAGATCCAGCCCCTCATCAGGCTGCATGCTCGGTGCTGAGTCTATTTAGAGTTTCTCCTTCTCCATCTGTCACTCCCTCCCCAACCTCTGCACTTACACTTTCTTTCTCTTTCAAGTAAATAAATAAACCTTAAATAAATATAAATAAAATAAATAGTATTCTCATTCTGAGTATCTGCTGTGTCATTATCCTTGTTGGTTCTTTTTTCATTTGTTAGCTGGTCTTTAATTGGGCATAACCATTAATTGTCAGTGGTTTTGTGTAATACTGTACTGGCACTTCAACATTACTTTGGTCTACTACTAGAAGTTCTGTATCTTATATCAAAATTTTAATTTCAATTTTCAGGCAATTTGTATTTGTGTAGAGATTAAAGTATTAAAAATTATTGGGAAATTATAGATATTAGTCTTTTTTTTTAGGTTTTTATTTTAGTTCCAATATAGTAAACATATGTTAGTTTCAGGTGAATGGAAAAGGAAGAGATGGTATATATACAATGGAATATTACTCAGCCATAAAAAGCAATGAAATCTTGCCATTTGCTACAGTGTGGATGGAGCTCCAGAGTATAATGTTGAGTGAAATAAGTCAGTCAGAGAAAGACAAATAACATAAGATTTCACTTATATGTGGAATTTAAGAAATAAAACAAATGAGCAAAAGAATGACAAAAGAGAAAGAGAGATAAAAAGAGAAAGATAAAAAAGAGAGAAAGAGAGATAAAAAAAAAAAAACCAAAACTCTTAATTGTAGAGAACAAACTGATGGTTACCAGAGAGGAGATGGGGTGGGGGATGGGGCAAACAGGTGATGGGGATTAAGGAGCACGCGCCTGTCCATGAGCGCAGGGTGATACATGGAAGTGCTGAATCACTATATTGTTTTGATTCTCAATATTTTAAAGAAAACTCTTCTTTCTTTATCTCTCTTTCTGTCTCTGCCCTCAGCAATACTACTTTCTCTTTGTCTCTGGAAGTTTGTAGAATCTCTTTTTTACCTTGTGTTTCTGAAATTTTACAGTGATTTACTGTTGTCTGAGTCTATTCCATGTATTGCACTGAGGCTCTTTTAATCAAAATCTATGTCGTCTAGAGGGGGAATATTTTTTAATCTCACTGGGGGTTTCTCTTCTGTTTTCTAAGTCTTCTAGTTGTTTACTTTGCTTTTTCCTTTTCTTGGTCATCTTTCTCTGCTTTCCAGCTCTTTCAACAGATACTTTTTTTTTTTTTTAATTTCCAAGAGCTCTTTTTGTTGACTATTTGTTTTTTAATTGCATCCTCTTATTATGTCATGAATATAACACTTCCATTATATCTCTGGAAGTATTAATAATCATGACCATTTTTGAAGGTCTTTTTCTATCTAGAAAGTCTTTGTTTCTTCCACTTCTTATTCTTCTCCTTTTTTTTTTTTAATCTATTCAGCTTTTCCCTTTATTATTTGAGACTCTTCCTAAATGTCTGGTGATCTTGGTCTACTCATATTTAAGAATGGGACAAGAAAAAAGCTGACAAGAAAATTTTACAGGTAGATAGAACTCATTGACTGTAGATATTGTTCTGGAATTTTTTGGTTCATTTTTCCTGTTGAGAAGCCCTTGATATGAAATTCTGTTGGCATTTTTCTTGGGCTGGTTAAATTTCTAGCTCTTCTGGTCTTCTGTCTGGTGGGTATAATGGGAGGTGGATAGTAAAGAAGTTAGGGGTTAGAGGGGAGGTGACCAGGGCTCTCAGTTTGTTATGTAAATTCTCCCTTAAGTCTGCTATTTTCCTAATATGTCTCTGCATTCCCCAGTCCAGAGGCCCTTTGTTTCAGCCTCTGTGGAAATAATGTCAAGTCTTGTGCTGCAATGAAGAGATATTGCTTGGTTTTCGGATACATGAAAAGATTTTAAGGTCCAGTTGCTTTTTTATAGACTTCCAGCCAATTCCCTGTCTTTAGCACCAGACAGGTTCCATTTCCCTTGGTCCCTGTGTTTCTAATTCTTGATCCTTTGGGAGATCTGAGTAATACACTGGGTTGTGTTTTTGGCATTTCCTACATCACCATCATCACCATAGGATACAGAATTTTGGGGGCATCCACTAAATGACTTCTTTTGTCTGCTTCTCAGTTTCAGAATGTTGTTGCTCTTATCTTTCTTCTCATTCTTTTTATGCTCATGGATTTATGCCTTTTTAAATTTACTTTATGAAATTCCCTTTATTGTTTACTTTGGATTCTGGAAGTAACAGAGGTAATTGCCTCAATACAACATCTTTAACCAACAGTCACTGTCTCATTTTTTCTGTCGGGGAGCCCTGATATCAAATTCTATGGGTACTTTTTTTTTTTTTTCTTGAACTGGTCAGATTAACCAGGAAAGACTCTTCTGGTCTTCTTTCTGGTGAATATAAGTCTGGCTACCAGCACAATGAGAGATGAGTATTGTCCTTGAGGTCCCTGTTCCCTTAGATTTATTCCAGCTTGATTTTTTTTTTTTTTAGGTCAATGAATACATGGTGTAAAATTTTTTCAGTTATGACTCATTATTAACCCATAGAAGTGACACCTAGGTGATAGAGTAAGATTGAATTTCTAATATTTTAAAAGTGTGAATTTGTAGCTTAGAGCTACAAAATTCTAATTTAGTGTAGATGTCTAGAAGAGAAGCTACAGAACAAAAACGACCCTGAGGTCACTACCCCTTTTCTCTAATGACTCTTACTGTACTATTGTGTGGTATCACGCTAGCTCAGTTATGTTTAAAACATTTGCTGTTAAAATTACTTTGGTATTATCTGCATTTCTGATTGAAAATAAAAGACTTTTTAAAACTTTATATTGTACTTATTGATACAATTGATAGAAGCTAATTGAAATGGTATCTTTCTCTTTTTTTTTAGCAAATTCAGCTGGAATCTTCATAATTTTTCATTTTCTATTTTCTTCCCAATTTTTAGCCCCAGGACACTTCATTATTCACAATGCAGACAGACCAGAGCATGATCTGTAACTTGGTAAGTTGACATTGGTGTGTATTTTGAGGGCATTGTCAGTTACTACTGAATAGGATTGATCATTCTAGATTATCTAGAACTTGAATATCCAGAATGTGGTTTCTGCAGCCCTTTCTTTTTAGGAAGGAGGAAGGAAAGCTTCTGAGAAATCTCACTGTGACTTTGATTTTGGTTGCTTCTATTTATAAAGGCACAGTTATCCCAGCAGAAAGCAGAAGTCTCCTAGTTCTGGGCTTCATTGGAGCCCGGTAAATCCATGGATGTTTCCGCCTGAGTGTAACTTATTCCACAGGATTGGAAATGAAATTGCCTCAAGAATTCATGCTTCGGGGGGCACCTGGGTGGCTTAGTGGGTTAAGCCGCTGCCTTCGGCTCAGGTCATGATCTCAGGGTCCTGGGATCAAGCTCCGAATCAGGCTCTCTGCTCAGCAGGGAGCCTGCTTCCTCCTCTCTCTCTGCTGCCTCTCTGCCTGCTTATGATCTCTGTCTGTCAAATAAATAAATAAAATCTTAAAAAAAAAAAAAAAGAATTCATGCTTTGGGATAGATGCTTGCTTCCTGAGCCTGAAGCTACCTCATTTCTCATCTCCTCCCTCCACTGTGTTAGTTGTAGAAAGAAGTCACATGTACTAGAGATGTGATTCCCCTGTTGCTGCCAAAGGACACGAGGACAAAGCTTAGCTAGGGCGTGAGTAGGAGCGGACAGAATTATACTTGGTATCACAGGAGATTCCAACAAGATTGTTGTTGCCCTTGTCATGGGAAACCTTTTCTCCAGCAGCTTGCTGAGAAAGTTGAAGGAAGAGGCCTTGAGTGATGTCACTTGTGAGCTTTATGGCCGTAGGCTACACAGGACAGGGTGTTCATGAGCGTTATTTGTAGCTCACTCGCTTTCCTGTGGGAATGCGATATAATTATCCCAGCTCCTGGCTTTCACATTAGAAGCTTAGAATCAGATTTAAGTAGAATAAATTTTTCTTTTTAGACGATTTCACTTCTAAGTAAGGAATTCAGTTCTGGGCACTTTGTCTTAAAGCTTACTTCGATAATTTCTCAAAGGCCAGTACATCTGTAATACCTTGTCTATCGATACTTTTTGCCTTTTGGGTAACCAGGTGAGAGGTGGAGTCTATGTGACCTGCAAGTAAAGATTTAAATGTTTAGAATACAAATTATGTTGTTGTTGATAATGTAGCCGGAGAGACTTACGTGTCATGTTAATTGCTGAATTTCAGCTTGGGTGAATTTCAGCAAGGGGTTATACCAACACTGGAGGATGAGATTTTTAATTATCAGTTGTGAAGCGGTCAAGAGAAAATTGGAGAAATACTGGTATTAAAAAACAGGCAGTGGATCATATTTAAACTCCCACCTATTACTCTCATGCAAAAATCCAGGCATAGAATCCAGTGGTTTTTGAGTTTCTTAAAACATCTTCCTATTCCCCTCAGCTTGCTGTGGGAGCTTCCATTGCCTGCTCTTCCCTTCTGTAGATATGTGTTCTTTATTTTGTACCTTCTTTCCTTTGGGGAACTTAGCTTTGTCATGCCCAGCATTGCAGATGCTGCTAACATTGGCTAAGCCATGTGAGGAACTAGGAAATCATAGTGAAACCATGTCTCACCGAGTTGCAATGGCCTGCTTCCCATCTTATGACAGAGGATACTGAAAAATGTGCAGGGAGGCTGTGCTCCTCATTTTGTTCTAAAGGAAGAATTCCATTTCTGTGTCTCAGAGTTAAGCCATTGTGACATCCCACTGCCACCAGTAAATTTAGAGTATATTTCTCCTTTGAATGTGTGACAGTCGCCACCCCAGCAAACAATAGAAAGTGATCACAAGCGCTCCTGAACAGGGATGGCCAGCTGTCAACCCATCTGCAAGGTCGTTCAGGGAGGAAACTTGTAGAAAAAAATATGGTACATGTAGGGTATAATTCTGATAGGACTACTTTACATTTTTCCCTGAAATGTAGTTCACAATTTACCTTTGCTTTTCTTTTATCTTGAGAAAATATTTACAATTTTACACTTCCTTAGAAGGAATCAAAGAGTGACTTCCATTTCTAAGTTGGAGTAGTTGATTTTACGTACAATCATGTTATCGTGTTTATTCTTACTCATCACTGAGTTATATTTGCCCCCCTAAAATTAAAGTTGTAAAACTGCATAGGCATATGGTACTATCTCATGTGATGCGATAGTATAGGGGAAATGTGACTTGTGATGACATACCGATCCTACGTTTTCTTCAAACTGTGCTTCTGTTACATTTGATTTCAGCAAGCAAATGCAATTCAGCTCCTATGCAAAATCACTTACTTATTCTTGCCTTATATGAAACTTCAAAATTTCTCTGGACTTCCAAGAAACCCAGGCTTTGATACAATTTTTTTTTTCATTTTACGTTATCTTTGTATTTTCTTATGTACAACGATATATTTATTTGATTCCTATTTTGAAACTTCCCTTGGCTCCTTATCTGGCTTTAAACATTCTCCTTAGATACTCAGCCCACAGGGGGACAACCCTCTGTATGTGGATTTCTTGGTGCTTTATCAGATTGCCCTTCCTATCCTTGTTGTGTAGGTCATTTGATACCATCCTCTCATAGCAAATCACCTTGACTTCCAAATTGTAAGGTCATATCCTAAGAGCTTATGGTATCTCTTTGCTGCTCTGTAACCATGTTCCATTACGAAGATAATTCTTTCTGAGCAATAAAAGTGAAATCTTTTCCCATAAAAACTCCTTAAAGTACATTAGAGTGAATTTTATCTCATTCTTTCTTAAAAATTGTGTCAGGTTACCCTGTAAATGTTATAAAAGCCCATAAAAGTATCAAATCTCTACACACTTATTTACCAAAGTGTCCTTTCTTTTTTTTATTATGCTCTTTAAAGGGAAGGGTGGTGTGGAATCAAGGCCCGAGTCACAGTGGAGGGTTTGGTGGGGGGCACAAGAGAAACATTTTGTGTATTTATCCAACACTAAGCTAGTCATTACTCACTTACTGTAATCTCAGTCGAACCACCACACTGCTTCTGTATGGAACTTGCCATGCTCACCAAGCTCTGTGGGCAGGTATGAGAGGGAAAGAGCTAGAGGAGGACCTTCATTGCTTCGGGTGAGTAAGAATCTGACAGAAGTGAACCAGTTTCTCCAATCCCAGTATTAAAGAATTCTTCCTTCTCTAGAAAAACACTTTTCAACTTTCTTACAGTTTGAATGTCCTGATGGGAAAGAACCTTAGTGTGCCTTCTAGTGGCCATCCATTTGGTAAAGTAGTGCTGCTAAATAAACACGCTCACGTTAGTCAAAATTGAAAAAGAGGAAGCATTGTCAGTAACTGTGGTGACTGCATTCGCTGTGGTGGTTTTAATGGCCCGTTGTGACTTAATAGTGCTAATTTTAAAACTAACAAAGTCCGCAGCTTAAGAGAGTCCAGAGGCTTGATTCAGCATATATTTGGAGGATGTCTATGAGTTAAGGTCACATGGAAAGACGTCAGTCTTGTCCACAGAGTTAGGAGTGTCTAATTGGTAATAGCAAGGATATCGCCCTTTAGTTCTTTACGTAATTAGTTTATTATAGGAAAAGAAATGGATAGCTAAGAATTTGTTGGGAGCAGGAGAGAAACAGAACAAGAAACTAAACAGGAAAGTTATCTGTGATTGTGGTGGCTACCAAATAGCTGGGTCTGCCTCCCAGCCGGAGCAGTGACAACAATGGCTCCTCAATGACCTATTCATGCAGATAAATGTGTTTTGATCTGAATATTGGGATAAGCCCTCAATTTTGGGTGTAGCGCATGTCAACAGAGCTGGGAGATCCCAGAACCATGTGCCTCTGAGCTCTTCCTGCTTCCTTTCAACTAGCAAAGGTGGGGAGCTCCTTGGGTCGCCTCTCTCTGTCAGATAGCAGAGAGTAACACTCTAGGACCCCTTGTAGATGTCTTCGAGTTGCAAGTAAGTACAATGAGTAATCAAATGGTAAGTCTTTGTCAGACTTGAAGGGAAACAACAGCGGTTGGTGATGCTACAGGGAAGCTTAGTAAGAGTCCATTTGTAGACTTTTCAGTGAAGCGCTCATCATTATGCCAGGCGTGGGGCTTTTTTTCAGCACAGGTTTAATGAAGCTAGTTGCCTATAGGATGACGAAGAAAGTCTTAATTGCCCAGTATTTTGTGATGTTACCTGTTCACATGTTGAATCTTTCTTCTCTAACGTTCAAAACAATGAAAGGCTGAATCTGAACAGGCTCCACCCACAGAGCCGAAAGCAGAGGAGCCCCCTGTTGTTGCTGCACCTGCTGTTGGGCTGGACTCTGGACTGGACACCCAGGCTGAGGAGCCAGTGGAGGGGGCAGTGGTGAGCACCGCCCCCCTCCCACCCTCCACCTGCCTCCCCTGCCACAGCCCTGCACATCTCATGATCACATTTCTCCCTCCTCATCCATGCTTCACTTGTGCTAAATCACCTCCTTGTCTGCCATGGCTCCCCAGGTTCAAATAGGCTTTGTGCCTTTGACAGTGAAACTTCATTCTCTTTTATGTTTTTAAGAGGAAGATATCCAGAGATCTGATCTTAAGAATTAGAGAGAAATGTCACATAGCCATGGCTTGGTTCTCAAAAAAGGATGCTTCCATTCTTTTCTGAGATGCTCCCTTCATGGTAGGTAGGTTGTAGAACTCACAAATAACCAGCCTTGTTATAGTTGTGCGCTACCTCTGATGGCTAGAGATGCACCTCCAGAGAGGGACCAAGCTGCAGGTGATAAACAGAAAGATCATAACTTTGTGGGTTGTGTTTACATATTTATTTCTCATAATATTAGTTGGTAGGTTGGTTAAGCTCTGACAAGGGATTGAAATCCCATACTAAAATCATTGAATCTATAAAGATTCCTGTGTTGTACAACCATTTCCTCAAAATCATGTCTGATGTTGGCTCTTACATTAAGAGGGACCTTGAGGATGTAGAGGGTGGGGGCCCTTTGTCTGCTTGGAAACCTGCTCTTATCCCATTCCATACAGCCATATACTTCAAGCTGCATCACAAACTAGGATAAGCTCTATGTGGAACATGCATGTTGAATTGGATAGTGTAACATTCATGAAAGTGTAGGATAATACTAAGGAAACTTTAATTCAAAATACTCATGGAGAGGGGCACCTGGGTGGCTCAGTCAGTTGGGTGTGTGACTCTTGATCTCAGCTTATGTCTTGATCTCAGCGTTGTGAGTTCAAGCCCCACACTGGGCTCCATGCTGTGCATGGAACCTACTTAAAAAACAAACAAACAAACAAACAAACAAAAACAGCTCGTGGAGAATGAAAAATAGTTTGTTGATGAAATACAGTTAAAGTGTCTCCCAAGAATCTCAATCAGGTTACCATTTCCTATAGCCTTTATAGAAGCTGTACAAAGACAAGAAACAGTATCCCTCTCCCCCAAAATAACATTGACTAGATTAGGTAACAAGAGAAATTGAAGTTATAGTTCTTGCTATTATTCGTTGTTATTTTACCAGGAAGAGGGTCATCTGTCAAATCTAGAGTTTATTAATAGAGTAGAAAAATAAATATAGGGCAAGATAGTGATGGGAAATACAGATTAAGAATAACTCAAAAAAAAAAAAAAAGATCATGTTTTCCATTTAGAGATGCAGAGCTGGACCAAGTCCTGTAGGGAAAATAAGAAGTGTGTTCTGCTAGGTTAAGTCCCTCTTGGAAGTGCTGCTTGCATGGAGCGTAGATTGGGGAATGCTGAGGCTCTAGGCTCCAGCATCTCCTTTTTCTCCCAGACTCACTAGTGATCTCCTCTATGTAGAGGGGCCCTTTCATGTGGGGTCAGATTGTGATGTGTTCTCCCAACTTAGCTTTAAGAATATTTAAATAACAAAGGAAGGGAAAGGTAGATTTTATTTTACTGCTGTTAAAATTTAGGAAAGAGATGTGATTTTTCAAAAAATGCAGATGATACAAGGGAGTTAGAAAGATATTGATGAGTTCCAGATGTTGATTTAGAAATCGCTTCATTTCCAAAAAGTTCTTACCAGTTTCTATTTTGTATAGTAGCACAGACTTCATCTTCACCAGAGTGGTTTTTTTGTTTTGTTTTGTTTGTTTGTTTGTTTTTTAAGATTTTGTTTATTTGCCACAGAGAGAGAAATCACAAGTAGGCAGAGAGGCAGGCAGAGAGAGGGTGGAGGGTGTGTGTGAAGCAGGCTCCCTACTGAGCTGAGAGCCCGATGCAGGACTCAATCCCAGGACCCTGAGATCATGACCTGAGCCGAAGGCAGAGGCCACCCAGGCACTCCCTTCACCAGTATTTTTAAACCACATTGGTTCCATGGCCCAGACTACTCCGTGTAAGGCTTCATGCCAAAACACCCATGATTTTGAGCAAAGCTCTTTGATGTTGTGCAGTAGCTAGGAGGTGTGAAATAGACAAGCTCACATGTTACACATGGGCTGGAATGTTGGTCTCCCATGATTACCTCTCTGAGGTCCTTGGCCTCGTACCTTGCACACCTATCCTTATTTTAACAGACTTCTATAAGTAGGTTTTGTTTTTTCAGACCCCAAATTTACTGGTTTTCCAGTGAACAATATAAATAGCTACTGGAGCACATGGGTGGCTCAGTGGTTTAAGCCTCTGCTTTCAGCTCATATCATGATCCCAGGATCCTGAAATCGAGTCCCACATTGGGCTCTCTGCTCCACGGAGAGCCTGCTTCCTCCTGTCTCTGCCTGCCTCTCTGCCTACTTGTAATCTCTGTCTGTCAAATAAATAAATAAAATCTTTAAATAGTTATTAATCATTATGTATCTACTATACCATACCTACTATAAAGATTTATAATCTTTTTAACCGAGAGTGAACTTAAACATATATTTTTTAAAATGTACAATTATTGGGCACCTGGGTGGCTCAGAGGGTTAAGCCTCTGCCTTCAGCTCGGGTCATGATCTCAGGGTCCTAGGATTGAGCCCTGCATCGGGCTCTCCGCTCATTGGGGAGTCTGCTACCCCCCACCCTCTCTCTGCCTGCCTCTCTGCCTACTCGTGATCTCTGTCTGTCAAATAAATAAGTAAATAATTTTTTAAAAAATGTATGGTTACGGAGGCACCTGGATGGCTCAGTTAAGTGTCTGCCTTGGGTTCAGGTCATGAACCCTGCATCAGCTCCCTGCTCAGCATGGAGTCTGCATCTCCCTTTCGCTCTGCCTGCCACTCCCCTTGCTTATGCACGCTCTCTCTCTCTCTGCTAAATAAATAAATAAATAAATAAATAAAATCTTTAGAACAAAAACAAAACAAAGTGTATAGTACAGCCATCAAGCATCACTAAAACCAGCTTCCCTAGTGTTGGTTAAGGAAATATTTGACAACATCCTTCACTCTGAAAATACTTGTCTCCTAAAGCTTACAAGTGAACTTTAGAGAATCAAATGATTGGATTCCCTATGAAATGTAAGGCAATTTGGAGAGGCTTATGAAGGATTCAGGTATCTGCTGACACCCAAAGGCTATGCAAGAACATCAGGTACAAGCCATCTGTGATCTCTATCTGATAAATAAATTAAAAAAAAAAAACATCCTATAGAATGTGTTTTTTTAAATTTAATTTTTTTTTCAGTGCAACAGAATTTATTGTTTATGCACCACACCCAGTGTTCCATGCAATCCGTGCCCTCCTTAATACCCACCACCTGGCTTCCCCAACCTCCCACCCCCTGCCTCTTCAAAACCCTCAGATTGTTTTTCAGAGTCCATAGTCTCTCATGGTTCAAGATATGACTCCAAAGGCAAAGGAAACAAAAGCGAAAATGAACTCTTGGGACTTCATCAAAATAGAATGCATTTTTTTAAAGATTTTATTTATTTATTTGGCAGAGATCACAAGTAGGCAGAGAGGCAGGCAGAGGGAGAGGAGGAAGAGGCTCCCGGCTGCGCAGAGAGCCCGATGCGGGGCTCTATCTCAGGACCTTGGGATCATGACCTGAGTCGAAGGCAAAGGCTTAATCCACTGGGCCACCCAGGCGCCCCATATAGAATGTATTTTTTTTCTCCAGCATAGATTTATAGCTTCTTTCTTCTGGTCATAATAATCTAAGATAATATTAAGGTTATTTTTTCTAAAGAAAGGTCTCCTTTGCTAGATGAGTGATATTTTGTTGTAAAGACACAAAAAATCCACATTGTGTTCTGAGCATTAATTAATAGGTTGGCTGTGGCTGTCAACAGTTAGGATTGGGTTGATGTGACCTTTTGAAGTCATCCTTTTTGCTGCCAAAATATCACCACACAGTTATTATTTCGAGTCTTGAGAATCCATTTTATATGAGGTAAAATTTGTGGTGGTTTTGTTAAAAAAAGAAAAAAAGAAGAAGAGGCAAATGTAATTTCAAAAACAGGGAATTTTAACAAAGAAACCTGGGGCTTTCAAGCAAAATAACTATTAAATTTTTGTTTTTTTAGTTTTTCCCTATAGTACTAAATTGTACTTGTATATCTATAGGATGCATGAAGAAAGAAATGAGCACGTGCCTCCTATTCAAGCGGACAGAAATCTTCCTGGCAACATGAAGTTCATCTATGAACTGTGGTTTGGCATATATACATATATACTAACCCTAAAATAAATTTTAAAGAGCCAAAACTTGTTTCTTGTCCAGATGTTTCTATCTTATATAAATAATGGCAATCATTTTTAGGAAGATAATTGATTAGTATTTGTCTCAGATATCAGTATCAGAGAATTAGGTTAAGAATCAGATAAAGATTTTAATCCATATTGATTCCATTTTCTTGTAGAGTCATATTCTAATTTTTTCTAAATTTCTGTCAGCTCCTGTATTTTGCTTTAATTATGTGAACTGGACCAATACCTTTTTTTTTTTTCCTGTTGTTTTTAAAGAAATACACTGCAATTCATTTTAGGGTTAGTATCATTTCTAGAACATAAATGGGAAAAAGATCAAGATAAAGATGTTTTTAGAATTGATGGAGATTCCTGGAAGAGGAAACACTGGCCTATTATTTTGGGGACTACTTTTGGTTTTGCTGCATTTTATTTTTTGAAACGTCACCAGACATCAGTTGACTTGTCAAGACCAATCTAAACCACTGGGTATATACGTATATATGCAAACCAGTTCATAGATGAACTGCATGTTGCCGGGAAGATTTCTGTCCGCTTGAATAGAAGGCATGTGTTCATTTCTTTCTTCATGCAGTTGGCAAGTATGATCTGAGTCCTCTCTAGATATTGGGCTTTGTTCTGATCTGGGGGAGACAGTGGTGCAGGCAGTAGACCTAGCTCCTGCCATCCTTGTTCACACAAACTGGTGGTGGGAGAGACAGAGACTGCAAGGCGTTGGGGTTTCCTTGGGGATGGTCACGTGCTTGGGTCTGAGCATTTGACCTTTTCTCCTTGTGTGGAGGAAACATGAGAGCTGGGACTCCCACTGCCTCCAGGTCTGAGTTCCCAGTACGCAGAGAAAGATACAAGATCGCAGGAAGCCACAGGAGCTTGATTTCCTGTCTGCCCTTGGTGATCATAGAATTGTGTCCAAACTCAAAGTGCTCACTCCGAAGCATGCTGTAAATTAAATTAAATATACATACACCCTGGGGATGGATATACCCTTTACCTTCCTCACTAAAAGCAAATCCCCTTCTTGAACAGGTCTGTGTGAGGGTTATGCACTATTATTGTCTATGCTAAGTGTTATAGTTGGAGGTGATAGCAGGTTTCATGTTGTTCTTCCACTGTTGAGGAGCTTTTTGTAGATGATGGGTGCCTAGTGCTTTTTTAAGTCTTATTCTTGGTGTGTGCTTTTTTTTTTTTTTTTTTTTTAAATTGAGGTGAAATTCACATAACATAAAATTAATCCTTTTAATGCGAACAGTTTGGCTTTAGTTCATTCATAATGTTGTACAAATGTTAACTTCTGTCTGGTTCCAGAACATTGTTGTTACCATAAAACTTCTGCCCATTAAGCAGTTACTCCATCCCCTCCCTCAGCCTCTGGTAACTGCTGTTGAGCTTTCTGCCTCTGTGCATGTATCTGCTCCTGGATAGATCGTATGGCTAGAATCATACAATGAGTGACATTTTGTGTATCTGTGGTGTAAACTTTTTGTTACATAGGAAGTCTTGTGTTTTGGCTTGACATTTTTAACGGGCTTTGGTTGTAATTAACTGAAATTTAAGAAAAAAAAAACATTCTCCTATTCTCCCTTAGTATATGTTGGCTCAGTTCACAAGCCCATGCAGAAACCTTTCCTGGCCATCAGCGCAATTGGAAAGCCTGTGTAAGACCAGACCCATTGAAATGTGAAAAAGACAACCTCGTTTAGACAATACTGTCCACCTTCACTTCCCCTGCAAACATCAGTTCCTGTCCCTCCCCGTATATCAGACTTAGGTGTGACAGAGCCTTAGAGATGTCTTCTACCGGCTCAGCCCTCTCACTCCATGGGTGACAGTGTTGAGATTTATCTAGCCCTGGATACTGTTGAGCTGAACATCCAGACCAGCATGTGTTCCCGTTCTGCAACTGCTTCTTGCCCTTTCTCGCCTGCTGGAACCCAAGCCTGGGTCCACTCTGAGGAACGCAGCCTGAGCAGTGGCAACAAATGCTTCACAGATCATTCAGAGATGCCATGGCCAGGGGCAAGGTCAACTGTTAATTGTGCCGTGAAGACATTTTCCTTAATGAGGCTGTCCTTTGTGACTGGCTGCTTTGGACACTAGATCTGGCTCATGGTGCCATCTCTGAGAGTGCACAACACACCACATTCACCTTTGCTTCGGAAGAGATTCCATCTTTCCTAGCCACTTCTCTTATGGACTTTGCAAACAAACCTCTAATTAAACCTTCCATGTTCTTCCATGTATCATTATTGGATATTTGGCTATGACCTGAAAGGCCAGATTCACCAAAAATTCATTAACTTGGAGATCTGAAGTTTTGCAGAAAGTGTGGCGCTCATTCAGACAGGTGTTGCCATGGCAACAGTGCTGTCTGCAGTGGAGCTGCACTGGGACCTGGCTTCTGAAGGTTGATGATGGCACCGCAGGCAATACTCAGGGACTAGATTAAAAAGAAGATGATTGAGGCGAAGGTCAAGGGGAAGAAAACCACTAACTTCCTTTATTAGGAAGGGATACCCGTGGATATATCAAATGAAGTTTGTAATACCAGGCGCCACCTTAAACAGGAGCACCATTGGAGGCCCAGTGTTCTTGGAAGGGCTCACCTCAGTCATCCTGCTGAAGCAAAATGAGGACCTGAGTTGTTCTAAGTAGAGTCAGCATGATGAGGAAAACTGGTCACCAGCCCGTGGCTCGGGGCTGGTGGGTTGGGGGTTTTAATAATGCTCCCTGCCTCTTAGGCTTGTCTTTAAAATGCACCAGGGGAACAATCCTGTATTTCCATAGAAATGCTTGGATCTTCAGACTGGTCAAGGGCTCAGGTTGGATCCAGATTAAAGGATGGACAGGAAAAGGCAAGAGTGACCTATGACCAGGATTTCCTCTGTGTTATTTATCTCTCTTTGTGGCTTCCCAGAGGGGCTCAGGGGTCACTCCAGCTTTCTTGCTGATGAGTGCAAGAATCAGAACTAAAACTCAGATCCCTAGTTGTCTCTGTAGTGGTACTCCATTCTGTCCTGTTTCCTTCACTGTAAGATGGGTTAGATGAGCCCTGTGTTCCTTCCAGCTTTGGGATCCTACCCATTTCTAACCTGTGAACACAATTATGAATGTCCAAGTGCTGACTTTCTAACTCTGCAGTGCAGTGGATAAAGCCAGGAGATGGTTGGTCTTCTAACTTTCCCAATCCATACATATCTTTCTAAACAATGAATCTGTGAGCTGAAGGAAAATAGTAATGTTAAGGGAAATTCTCTCCAACCAACCACTTTTCCTTACCTTTCTATTACATAATTAGATCTTAATTAAGAGGGATTTTATGACATATTTCTTTAGTACCCAATAGTGCACATAAATAAGTATTTTATTTATAAACTGCAAATCTCATTTTAAAGAGTAGCATTCCAAGACTATAAGTGAATGTATTCTGGTTTATGAAATTCCACTCACATTCCTTATCAAGCAGCCTTTGCTTGGGGTTGTCTGGAGGAAGCTGTGGGTCCGTGGAGATGCTCCATATCTAAGAATTAGTACAGAACTCTGATTTGAGAGGAGGGTTGTCCTCTTGGATACAGGATGTTCTGATAAAACACGGAATTTAGAGTTAGACTGGATCAGCCCTTGTTTACTGACAGCCTGAGTTACTTGATCTCTAAGTGTTAGCTGACTTGTCTAGAAAATGGGAATGATGTCTAATAGGGATGTTGGGCACATAATTTGTGGTAAATGGGACACACCCGAGATAACGCCTAGGGAGCCCTAGAGTCACAGGAAAGGTTAGCTCTCCTCCCCACCCCCCTCCCCTGCCACGCTGGGCTGCAGAATGTACATACATTGAAACTGTCCAGCAGAAGCCTGCCTCTGCATCAGAATGATGACTCCATGCCTGGGGTCAGTTGGTAAACCTGGAGTTCAGTGAGTTTTCAGCCAAGTGCCTCTTCCAAGAACAAGTGTCCAGAAGATGGTCACTCTGACTCCACTATAAAACATCCTTTAACCAAATTAACACTCTGCAGTCTGTTTCTTACCTCCTTTACTATTATTTGTGTCACTTACCCCAGGAATATTTAAGCGAAAATGAAATGCATCCAAGAACACATAATGGAAAATTAAATGAGAAACCTGAAAACATTAAAAAAAAAATATCACAAAAATTATAGCAGATTCACCATTATTAGGGTTCTTTTTTTTTTTTTAATTTTAAAGCTCCTTATCCTCAAATATACAAAGAAAGTCAAAGTTTCAGTAGTACTGTATTCTAGAAATATATTAGCCAAGCTCAGGAGGATTTTGCACAAACCAGGGCCAGAACAGATCCTTAAAGCACAGCCACTGAGCCTGGCATGGATAAGTATGTGACCATTCCATCCATCCAGCCCCCCATGAGTGTGGGAGCATCAGTCTGAAACACCCAGGTCATCTTGTGCCTGCTGTTTCCCCTGACGGCAGCTCCCCTTTGTCCCATACATTGGGGCATTCAAGACAGTTGCTTGTAGGTAGATTTTTGATGAATCCCTTTCCAGCGGCTGTTCTGAAAGGACATCTAAAATGCCTACATGGAGAGGAAAAGTAACAAATTGTTCCTGTGTCTACTGATCAGGCCTGGAGGGATCTTACCTCATTTTAAATCATGAAACAAACATGTTTTTAAAATGGCAGAGCCTGTAGAATGAGCAACACAAAAGAAGGAAGAAACTGCACTGTAGATGGTGTTCAGATTTTCTTTAGAGAACAACAACAACAAAAGTTACCAGATTTTTTTGTTGTTGTTGGTAAAATTTCTAGATAACCTTCATCACAGGAAACAAAAAAAAAATGAAAGGGGGGTGGTAAGGTAACCACATTGAGATAAAAAGGGAATTGCTTTTGAGGCATATGAAAAGGGAGGTCCATGACCTAAGAAACAACTTTAATGGGAGGAGATGTAATACTAGAATTAAAACTTGCAGGTAAGTAGTAAAGACCGGACATCACAGTGTAGAGAATTGATGTGATAGGAGGTAAACTGAGGGAGCTCTTTCAACACAAAGAGGAAAATAATAAGGAAAGATGGTAGATGGGGGAACCAAAGACTGAGAAAAGGATTCACAGATCATCAGTTTGCCAAGAAGGGACCATAAAGGAGTAGCTGCCCCATCGGTCAGCCCTATGGAGAAGTAGTTTTTTTTATTGCAGGAGTTCCTGCCTGCAGACCATAAAAACCACCTACAAAAGGCAGAATTTATGAGGGACTAACATCTGGATGTATTCTTTTAAAATTTTAAATTCAGAATTGATAAAGTCCTGTAAGCATTTTGTCTGGAGCAGGGTGCTAGCAGAGAGCAATCAGGCGGACCTCAGACTCGCCCTTCCCAGGGTGAACGCTCAAGAGCTGTTGGAACACCTGGTAGACGTTGAACACAAAAAAGTCACACTGTTGCAGTTTTACCCCCAAGACAGTGTAGTTGGTCATATGTGAAAGCGCAGAGAGATGTTATCAAATGTAGAAAGGCTATAGAAACACCAGAGAATTTCCAAAAAACATTTTATGAAGATGTATTCCAATAGACTGAAAAAAGATGACTCAAAGTCAACATGAACAGAAAGAATAAAGCAAATGTAACACGTCAGTTGAAGGTCTCAGGTAGTAAGTATTTGGACGTTCACTGTCTGATTCTTTTTATTTTCTCTGTATTGACTTACCATAATAAAGTGCTGGGCAAAAATTCAGAAACAGTCATTAGTAGAAACATCGTAAATGAATAAAAGTATTAGGGCCTAGTATTTATTTAAATGTACGTCTGACCAATTGCTGTTAATATGGTTACAAACCAAGATCTCCCATCAGAGTATTATTACAACATTTAGAAACTAGAAACCAACTAGTGTTCAATGACAAAAATGTTAAATTGTCAAATAGAAAAAACAAAGTACAGGGCGCCTGGGTGGCTCAGTTGGTTAAGCGACTGCTTTCAGCTCAGGTCATGATCCTAGAGTCCCGGGAGCGAGTTCCGCATCAGGCTCCCAGCTCCACGGGGAGTCTGCTTCTCTCTCTGAACTTCTCCTCACTCATACTCTCCCTCACTGTCTCTCTCTCAAATAAATACATAAAATATTAAAAAACAACAAAGTACAAATTATAAAGTCCATTTATATAATTTTTCTAAGAAACATGATCACTGTATTATAAACAGATAATAAAGTGCCACTAGGCACAGAAAAATGATTGAAAAAATAGGTGAAAATGTTATTTCTTCTATTATCTTTAAACCTATGGTCTCCATTATTTTTTAATCAGAGGACTGCCAATTTCCAGTTAAAATAGGCTAGCCAGTAGATGCATATGGAATATTATACCAGGGTTGTCCTCACCCAGACCAGTTACTGGTAGGCGGCTTCTCAGGCATTGCTCAGGCTCACATTGCCAAGGAAACACCGAGTAAATAAAATGAATCCATAAATTACATAAAGCCCAAAGATCACCAACTCTCATGCAGCCCATCACTACGGCTCCTCTGGAATCTGGGTCCCCTTTGACCTCCCCTCACAGCGCATCTCATGGAGGGCGTGACTCTTTTCTGTCATCCTATTGTGTCTCCCTACTTTGCAGGATACACGGGCCATTGTTGTACTGCATCCATTTTGTCCCACTTACAGAAATTTTGCTAACAGGTGTTTGGGGGGACATGAATACCATGACCACATCCCTTTCTGTCAAAGAGATTGTTGAGGCAGAAGTTGAAGAAAACAGATCCGTGTGTTGTGATAAAGAGGGAGTCATTCACCTTCCCAAAGACATGCTTGTCCCTGTGGTTTCTGAACAGTACAGTTTGAGCAGAGGATAAGATATTGGTGTTTCCTTTAACATTTGGAGGGACATGACAAATTGAACCACATTAAACATCAAAGGCTTGAATTACTTTCAATGGTTTCATTCCTCTGGTTTCCCTGGATTATATTTAAGAAAACAAACAAACCAAAGAGCAGTCATGAATCATTGTAGTTTTTCCTAGAAGGTGTAACCTCTCTGGTATCAAGCAGAGTCCAGAAAATGTTTCCCATTTCTCAGTCTACAAAGAGCTAATAAATTGGACTCCATAAAAATGGTAACAAAAAGAGCAGTAACAGGGGCACTTGGGTGCCTCAGTGGTTTGGGCCTCTGCCTTAGGCTTAGGTCATGATCTGATTCCTTCAGCATCAGGTCCTGGGGTTGAGCCTTGCATCAGGCTCTCTGCTCAGTAGGGAGCCTGCTTTCCCCTCTCTCTCTGCCTGCCTCTCTGCCTACTTCTGATCTCTCTATCTCTGTCAAATAAATATATAAAATCTTAAAAAAAAAAAAAGTGATAACAGTGTCACTGAAACCCTTTTTGTGACCTGTCTTTATCTGGAGATAACACCTAATCCAAGCAAATGGGATCCTATTTTCCATTGCATTTTTATGCTGTTCTGTGTTTGCAGTTGGTAAATATACATTAGAAATATTTCAGTAAGAGTGGAAAATGTACAAAAAAGATTCCAGGCTTATGCTTTACAGGGAGGGTGACCTCTGATTTTCAAAGCTATTCTGGAGGCAAAAAGAGAGGAGGGAATATAGATAGTAGACAGGCCTTCTCTGTTTCTGTAACATTCTTAAGGTCTGTAAAATCAAAGTTTGTACTTGATTAGAGAAATAGGACTTCGTTACTAATGGACTCAGAGAAGAAGGAAAAAATGTTAATTTCTTCCCTTTTCCAAGTAGGTCATTCAAAATGCTTGGTTTTTCCACGCTGTAGTCAAAGTGCCAGTTTCCTTAGCTCCTTGCCTTCACTAGAATTGTTAATTTCAACCTTGGTCATTTTTATTGGCCCTTATCCTTCTGTCCCTTTTTTGTGTATATGAGAGAGGTCAGGTAAATTGCTGCCAGGTGAAAGCTGGGGTATTTGCTCTTTCTGAGTTCAGCAAGCATCACAGTGTGAACAGACAGAGCCCTTGGCCTCCCCCTGTTGGTGGTCAGCATCACAGCAGCCGCAGTGTCCAGCCTAAATCACATCCAGCCAATGATGGCTGTTTGAATTACTTAGGTGATGACATATTGCAATAGTAAAGGAGATACAATCAAATTGATGGCTATTTAGAGTACCAGAGATAAATCGGACTCATCATTAACATTCTATATGTATAGAGAGATTTAAATTATTTTTGGCAACACCATTAATACTTAACAGAAATATATTCTCTTCTGGACATACTCCCATTCAGTTGGGAGTAAAATCCAATCACTAATAGTATGTGCTTGGTACATTTATGTATGGGAGGATTTATGCATAATCATTTGGGGGAGTAGCCTATTAAACATCATAGTGGTTGCTTTTTTACCTGTAACTATGTGTATATGTGCTGTGCTCTGTGTGTGTGTGTGTATGTGTTTGGTGGTGTGCACTGTTCTGTTTGCCCATACCATCTGCATGATATATAGTCTATCTGGTTTTCAGCTGTTGAAACCAGGGAAATGTTCACTCCATAGGTGCAAAATTTCCAAGCAGATGGAAAGCATAGATAACTCGGAATTATGATGGCACCACTTTCTACATTTGAGCCTGAAAGTCCACTGTATGCACTTTATTTATAGTTTGATGTGCAAGAATTTTGCTAAGTAATTCTTGGGATCCTGGAGCAAGCCTGTTGATTTCTTCAACAATAAAGCTATGAACAGTTATTCATCTTCTTGGAATGAAGAGGATGATCTTCTTCATTATCTGGTTCTTACTCTTTTTAAATTATTTTTAACTTTATTTTTTCAGCATTCCAAGATTCATTGTTTATGCATCACACCCAGTGCCCCATGTAATCCATGTCCTCCTTAATACCCACCACTAGGCTCGCCCAACCCCTCTCCCCTCCAAACTCCCCTCCAAAACCCTCAGTTTGTTTTTCTGAGTCACATCCATACAAAGACCCGTGTTTATTTAAAACAAGAGATGCAATTATCTTAAACTTTTAACTTTCTATTAGGGGGATTGTCAGTCATTCACAAAAATATGAATCCCTACTTCAATAGTTGTTAGCATTTAAATTTGCTTTAAATGAATGTATTATAACTCATATAATTGATTACTTTTTTGAACCCAGTACCTTAAAGACAGGATGAAAAAAAAAAAAAGAAAGAAATGGTATATCATGGGCATGACTACATTTTGGATCATTGTATACTTTGCATGAGCCAAATTTCAATGAGAGACAAGTACATTTCAAAGAATATGGCCATATAACAAAGAGTACAGCTGGGAGCAGTATTTTTCATCCCTGAAGTAAAATATGTTGTAGAAAAATGTATTCTGTGGCAGGTAATTTTTCTTTATTACCTATAAATTTGAGTCAGAAGAAAGGTGTTTTATAAAGACGTCTTGCTTTGAGAGTAGGTATGTGGCTCACGTTCTCTATCTCCCACTTATGATGCCCATTCTGCGGGCACTGCCCACTGCTCTCGGTCTGACAGTCAGTATCCGTGATACTGGAACTTTGCTAACCCAACAGAACAACTGGGGAGAATTTATTCCACAGAGAAGAGGAAGGGCTAATGTTAATCACATCAGATAACAAGATGAATTTTTGAAATACGTATCCTGGGTATATTATATAAGCTCAACTGATTACTCTTTTTTCCTCAGCCTTTTCTGATTTGAGCTTCTCAAATCAGGCCTGCCACACCGATGTTAGAGTCTTAGATGTGTGTTTGGCAACCAGTCTGCCTAAAGCTAACACTTCTGATTGCACTTTCTTTAATTATTGCAAGTTTTAAACACTACTTACAGCTCTTCTTTGGACTGTGTGCAGCCTTAGAAAATTCTCATTTTTTAAATTTCACTCCTATTAAAAAGACCCCAAATTTGAATCAGCTTTTATTATAATGTGCATTTCATAACAAAAAATGACTTGCCCTTCCTTCTCAAGAAGTCTAATTGAGAAAATTCCCCAATATATTGCTTTTCATGAATGTGATTTAGCTTTGGGGACCTTTCCCATGAAGATTTTAGAGTGTAGACTGAAATGCGGTTTTTCTAAACTCTGATTTTGCACGATGAGGGTGCCTTTCTTACATAGCTTTTTTCCATGATCCAGGTTTTGGGGAAAGATGCCTTCCATTTCGTGACTTCAGTGTATTCAAGGTCTTTCAGGCAACAAAAGTAGAAAGAGCTGGTAAAATCCAAGTCTCTCAAATGACATAGGTCACTTCCACTCAAATTCCATTTGCTGAATGTAACTGCAAGGAGAGCAGAGGGCTGTCATGTCATTGGGGGCCCAGAATGAAGGGTAGGGTTTTTTTTTGTTGTTTCATTTTTTCATTTTATTTTTTAAGTGAAGTAGAATGGACACACAATGTTCCATTAGTTTCAGGTGTACAGCACAGTGATTGCACAGGTCTGTATGTTATGCTCCACTCAACTCAAGGGAGCCACCATCTGGCAACAGACAGCTCTCTTACAGTAGCGTTGGCTAGGTTCCCTATGCTGTGCCCTGCATTCCTGGGGAAGAGCAGTCAGTTCTGATAGATGGAGGGCAGACTCTGCCCTGCCAGAATCCTGAGCTTCTGTACCTTCCACAGAGCTTCCACATCTGATGAGCCTCCCCAGAATGGCCCGAGGTGAAAGGGCTGGGGCTGGCTCTTCTTGAGGCCCCATACAGATACAGACACAGCCTGTCTGGTATCCGGGCTGCAGGTCATACCTGGAACGGACGCCACTGTGACACCTGGAGCCGTGGTGTTGGCTGCCGAGGAGGCTCCAGTGGAGGAAACAGAGATGGAGAAGGCAGCTCTTCCTGCTGGGGAAGGAGCAGGTGTAGAGGAGACCAGGACTGATGCTGACACTATGGAGGCCATAGATCGTGACATATCTCAACCAGAAGAACCAGAAGCAGCAGCCCCTCAGGTGAGTGAACAGGGAAAAGGGAGGCTCTGGGAGGAGGTGCCCTGGTTGGAATGCTGTGTAATGGAGAGTGCTGGTAACAGCTCTGGGGGCAGAACAGGTTTGTGGCCATTGTGTGGTAACGTGGTTCACCAAATATATATGTATATATATAAAAATATATGTATTTATGTATATTATGTATAACTTAATATTCATATTTTTATTTAATATTTTTATTTTTATTATATTCCTTATATAATAAAAATATAAATAATATAAACAAAATAAACTTAAGGTATATAAAATTACACATATATAATGTAGTATATTTAGTATATTTATATTTTTGTTATTATTTAAGTATTTGTATATAAGATTGTCAGCAAGAGACTGAGCTTGGCTTTCTCTCAGTGTCAGTGTTGCAAGGTTCACACAGGCCTTGAGTGATGGAGAAAAAGAAGAATGCACAGATGATGTAAGCATGAGATGGAGGGAGCAGGAAGAGAATGTGGCCAGATGGTGGGATATTATATGGATTATGTGAGAAAATGACCATACAGAACTTAGCCCAGTGCCAGGCACGTGGGGAGAACCCAATATTAGTAGTTACATCCTATCATTATTAGTAGTATTTAGGAATTGTTGTTATAGTTATAGCCCTTCACATCCACCATTAGGGAGGCTCCTTTCAGCAAAAGCTCATCCCTGTTAGCATATTTGAGAGGCCAACAGGTCATTAAATACATACATGAAGTTGTTGGACTAGGGCCAGTGCCTCACTTCTTCAGAGAACTGTTTGTTCAAAGTTCACAAATCCATATAGTCCATGATGTGGGGGGCACACAGCAAGGGCAGCTCTAAACCACACCGTTGGTCTAGACTCCAGAAAGTAACAATGAAAATTAGGCTCTCAATGTGATACTCTCCTTTGTCCTGATTTTACCCATAAGAAATTTCCACCAAATCTCTCCAGGGTTACTCAAAAAATGATCCCATTCATCCCACTAGAAAAACAGCAGTATTGGTATTTTGGAAATAACTCAAAAATATGTGCCATTTCTTCCTGAGATTTTTATCACAGTGCCAGAACTGTTTTGTATTATATTGTTAGATTTGTTGGAAAAGTGTATTATTTTCTCCAAATTGAAGAATGGAAGTGCTTAAGCCCACTGATATCCAAGGGAATAAACATCTCCAGACTTCCATTATGCTAGTGAAATTCTTCTCGTCACTCATCTTTGTTTGTTACCAAATAGGAAGGAGATCTTGATCCTTTGTTCTGTCACACCCCCTTCCCGTGTAGAGTCCTCGGAGGAGTGATTGCTGGGAATTGTCATCCCTCCAGCTCTAACTGCAGCTTGAGCTCTAAAGACAACAAGCCAAACAGATGCAGATTTAAACACTAGCCAGATCTGTACAAACAATCTGGTTGGAGGCTAGTCAGGAGTCCCATGGCCTCTGGAAGAAAAGCAGTCATAAGAGGTTCAATGTCAGCTTCAAGCATTGTTAGGACTCAGTGGGACAAGAGTAGACCACGGCAAAACTGAGGCCATTCTTGGGACCCTACTGGATTCCCCTTCCGGAGGGCCCCTCCCTCCGCTCTCCCTGTAGTCTCGGATCTTTTTCCCAATTTCCATAGAAACCCCACTTTTCACAAAGGGCCTGACTGCTCAAGGATCCAGAAATTAATCCCATTAAAGGTTTCTGTCTCAGGAGAGAGAGAAAGTTGACCATGTCAGGAGGAACGTCCTGCAAGGCTTGAGGCCCAAAGGTTTTGGCTAGGTTTGAGGAACAGTGGCTATTTTATGGAAGGGAGCATGTGGGGAACGTGGGAGCCAAGGAGGGTACGTCAGGGATAGAAGCAAAGCACAGTGCACCCGAGGACGCAGAAGTCTTTCTTCCCAGCCCCTGCTCAGCACCACCACATTTTTCTTCCTCCAGGAGAAGGTCATCCCTTCAGTCGTCATAGAGCCCGCCTCCAACAACGAAGGAGAGGGAGACCATGAAGTCCCCACAGGTGCAGAGTCCATGGAAACACCTGGTGCCCCGGCTCTTCCCGGGCCCGCTAGTGAGCCCCCAGAGTTGGCTGCAGAGCCCAGAGCCAGTGAGGACTCCCAGCCACTGCCCTCCACTCCAGCAGCAAGTGAGGCATCTCAAGATGTGCCTCCCGGCTTCCTCTACAAGGTCTTGTCATTTTGTCTTGTTTTAATTGGGTGGCCATTCATCCTTCCTTTTCTTTGAGGCCCCTTTGCTGGAACCTTTGGTTTTCGGATGTTTGCATTTGTATTTTTTGCAATAGGTATTCCTTCTCTGTACTGCTTTCCCCATATCACAGTGTAAAATGGCAGGATTTCTGGGCTGCTGGACAAGCAAAAACACAGGAATGACTTTCCATCTCTTTCAGCAATCCATAGTTAAAAGAATGTTCCCCACAGGATAAATGGTATGCCCCTTGGTAGTGAGTGGGTGAATTCTCTGCACACCCTCTACCCCCAAAGTGCCCTCTCCTGCTCCTCTCCCAGCCCTGTGAGTCCCTCCAGCCCTGGACTCAGACCAGGGCTTTGAAATCCTCCTTGCATGCATCCACCGGGGGCTGGATTATACACCAGCTGGCCGGGGCGCACCCCGGCTTTTCTCCTTATCTGCAGTGTGGCCTGAGGAACATCACTTCTCTGTCTGTGCTCCAGTTTCTCAGTTGGAAAGTGAATTGGGGAATAAGCTAGTCATTTCCAGCTCTGACATTTTATGATTCTATATAAAAAATATACATTTTAATAGCCAATCACGTGATCTCTGGGAGTAGGGCTGAGGGGAGGGACATGGGAGAAATAAACGGCTCATAGCTCCAGCGGGGTGAGTATGTGGGTCATTATGGTGCTCTTTCTGCTTTTGTTTCTCAGAATTTTTTATGATTAAATTTTAAGAAAATCTTTCAAAAAGGGGGGAAAGGGTAGGGGAGAGGACAGGGATTTTTTAACAGTATATGCTTGCAATGAGTGGTAGATAAGCCCTAGAGATTTAATGCACAACGTGGTGAATATAGACAATAATATTGTATCATAATCATCAAATTTGATCAGAGACTAGACCTTAATTATTCTAGCCACTAAAAAGAAATGATAAATACATACCATAATAGAGGAGCTCAGTATTGCTACAATGGCATCCTCTTACAGTATACAAATGTATCAAATTAGCATCTGTACCCCTTAAATTTGCACAATTCTATATCTCAAATATATTTCTATTTTAAATTTTAATTTATTTACAAAATAAATATAAATAAATGAAATGAAATTTATGTATTTATTGATAAAATTATTAATTAATTGATTGATTGATTAAATCTCTACACCCAACTTGGGGCTCAGACTCACAACCCCAAATCAGGAGTTGCATGCCTTTCCAACTGAGCCATCCAGGCACCCCAAATATATTTCAATTTTAAAAAAAGAAGAAAGAAAAGAAACAGATGGATATGGTTTAAAGGTTAAAATAGGAAATTTTTAAAGAAATTGATTGCAGGCTTTTATTAAGTAGTAATTCCCATATAATGTGGAAAGTGATGACTTTTCCCATTATTTTTAAAAATGTTATATGTGCCATTTTATTTATTTTTATTTTATTTTATTTGTGGGGAGGGTCAGGAGAGTGGCAGAGAGAGTGGGAGAGAGGATCTTAAGCAGACTTCATGCTCAGAATGGAACCCAACCTGGGACTTGATCTCATGACCCTGAGATCATGACCTGAGAGCCAAAGCCAAGAGTCTGATACTTAACCAACTGTGCTACCAGGTGCCCCTGATTTTTCCAGTTATTAAGTACTTGACAGAAGTGAGGTTAGAGGAACTTTCTGCTAGACACTCTCAGTTCGAGTTTAAAAATGAACAATAATAAAACATCAACGATAATAAAATGTAAATATGTAACAAAAATATGACAAAATTTAATTAACACATGACGTTTCAACTCTTGCAGAAGGCATTGCATTACTAAACGTACACGCAAATTGTCACAATATCAGTCTTCAAGGATTGGACGTTTTAAGTAATCAAGACCTCCTTTCTATGTTTAGAGGTCTTCTCCCTTGGGGTATGCTGGGATCATTGTCTTCCTCATCCAGCAGTACCTGCTGACAGTCTGGCTGGGAGACTTCAGTGTTACATTTCCTTTTGCTTTTAAAATAGTAAATTCTTTTAAAACCTTTTGCAGGTGGAAACACTGCATGATTTTGAAGCAGCTAATTCTGATGAACTTACCTTACAAAGGGGTGACGTGGTGTTGGTGGTCCCCTCAGACTCAGAAGCTGACCAGGTAAGGAGAGATTGAAAGGTTCTACGGGCCATGTTGTTGTTGTTGTTGTTTTCCCTGAGGGTCACTGGGACACAGTGAATAACTGAAGATATTTTCTATTTTCTGAGATGTTGCATGGCAGCTCTGAAAAGGGGTTAAGGTTTATGAGCACATGACAAGGCTAACTGTAACTCTTTAGAACACCTCTTTTAGGATATTGTTATGTATTTCTCTTGAAGATTTTATTTAGGAGGGGCAGGAAAAGATGGCAGAGAATTAGGAGACCCTATTTCAACCGGTCCCCTAAAGTGAGCTAAATATCTACCAGACACTCTGAACACCCATGAAATCAGCCTGAGATGTAAGATTATACACTGCTGGATCTCTACAGGGACAGAAGACATCAGTGGTGAGGTAAAGCAGAGTGGGAATGCTCAGACTGATATAGGAGGATAAACAGAAGGGGGAGGGAGCCACCAGAAGCAACCCTTTGGAAAGTATATCCCAATACGAAAGTGCCCTGTGGTTGGGGACAAGCATTAACTTGGAGTCTGGTTAAAAGCACTCAAAAAGAACAAAAGATCTTAAGGGACAACTGGTGGACAGGTGGTCACGGTCACGGGCCTAAGCCCATGTACCCAGGTCAGCCACTGCTGGTGACCACCCATGCCAGAGAGAGTCCGGCGGAACCTCCAGTCTTTGGGCTTGCGGCTTTTGGCTGCTTACACCACGGCTTGGCTGGGTGCACTCCTGTCCACACCTGAGAGAGCCTGGTGTGGGTGCCAGCCGGCGGTCTCTGGGACCAAAGCCTTCCACGACCAGCCAAGGGTCTGGACAGTCCCATTCCATGCCTGAAAGAACCCAGCATGATCTCTGGTTAGGATCCCTCTGCAGCAGCCTTCGCGAACTGCATGACCACTGATCGGAGTGCACCTGGCAGCGGGCCTAGACTCAAGACAGCAGTCCCAGCAAAGGCAGCCACCCGCAGTGGGCCCTGTAGACCAATATAGCTTGTGGTATTAGTGGCTCAGGGGTGCAGAGACAAGCCAGGGCTTTGGGTGATCACTGGGATGGTGGTGACTTGGGGGTGTGCACTGCCTGAGGGAGGTTGTGCTGCTCAGTAGAGTTTGCATAGGGGGAGTCTGTGTGTTCTGGACCACCCAGAGGGGAGCAGACTGAGGCTTCTCTCTGAGGCAGAGGTCTGGGTGCAGACATATTCTTTCTTTGCTCTGACCCCCTGAAAGGCCACAAAAACCTCCAGAGAACCAAAGCCTGAAAAACCAGTTTCCACAGGGCCCAGCCCCTTAATAACCTGAAGGGCGACTCAACCCAAGCAAGACTGATAGAAGAACAGCGCAGCAGGCCCCTCCCCCAGAAAGCAAGCCAAAAGAAACATCCAAGACAGAAAGGGCTGGCAGGGCACTAAATGAGAAGAACATGCAGCCAAGAACACTTTATTCAGCAGGGTTGACATTCAAAATGGTTGGAGAGATTAAGAACTTCCATGACCAGCAACATTTAAAAGAGTATATGACCACCAAGCCAGCACTACAAGAAATATTAAGGCGGGTGTGGGGGGGGGGTTCTATAAAAGAAGGAAAAACCCATGGGTGACAGAACAGAAGTTTACAGAGAGATTCTGTACAAACAAGGACTTCACAGGCAACATGATGTCAGTAAAAACATATCATTCAAAAATCACTCATAATGTGAATGGCCTAAATGCTCCCATAAAATGGCACAAGGTTACAGATTGGATAAAATGACAGGACCTGTCCATATTCTGTCTACAAGAGACACATTGGGAACTTAAAGATATACCCAGACTGAATGTGAAGGGATAGAGAAGCATCTTTCATGCCAGTGGGTCTCTAAAGAAAGCTGGGGTAGCAATTCTCATATAAGATAAATTATAGTTTAAGCTGAAGACTATAGTCAGATACAGAAGGCCACTACATCATTCTTAAAGGATCTAGCCACCAAGAAGATGTAACAGTAGTAAATATATTTGCCCCCAACATGGGAGCAACTACATAAGCCAACTGTTAATCAAAATAAAGAGTCCTATTGATATGAATACATTAATTGTAGGGGATCGTAACATATCACTCTCAGTAATAGATCATCCAAACAGAAAATCAATAAAGAAACAAAAGCTTTGAATGACTTTGGACCAGATGGACCTCATAGATATATACTGAACATTCCACCCTAAAACAACAATACTCATTCTTCTTCAGTGCACATGGAAGTTTCTCCAGAATAGACCACATACTGGGTCACAAATCAGGGCTCAAAGGATACCAAAAGACTGAGATTATTCCCTGCATATTCTCAGATCACAATGCACTGAAACTGGAACTCAACCACAAGACAAAATTTGGAAAGAACTCAAACACTTGGAAGCTAAAGACACCCTGCTTAAGAATGTTTGGATCAACCAGGAAATCAAAGAAGAAATTAAACAATTCATGGAAACCAATGAGAATGAAGACACATTGGTCCAAAACCTATGGGATATGGCAAAGGTGGTCCTAAGAAGGAAATACATAGCCATCCAAGCCTCACTCAAAAAAGTCTGAAAAACGTAATATACACCAGCTCTCTTTACATCTTAAAGAACTGGAAAATCAACAACAAATTAAGTCAGCCCCATGCACAACAAGGGAAATAATCGAGATTAGAGCAGAGATCAATGAGATAGAAACTAGAGTTAGAGTAGAACACATCAATGAAACTAGAAGCGGTTCTTCAAAAGAATCGATCAGATCGATATACCACTGGCCAAACATATATAAAAGAAAAGAGAGAGGACCTGAACTAATAATATGAATGAAAGTGGAGAGATCACGATTAACACCAAGGAAATAGAAACAGTCATCAGAAATTATTAACAACAGTTATATGCCAGTAAGTTAAGCAACCTAGAAGAAATGGAAGCATCCCTGGAAACCTATAAACTTCCAAGACTGAAAAAAGAAGAAATTTACAGCTTGAATAGACCAATATCTAGTAACAAGATTGAAGCAGTGATCAAAACCTCTCCAAAAACAGGAGCCTGATGGATTCTCTGAGGAATTCTACCAAAAATTCAAAGAAGAAATAATAACTATTCTGAAGATGTTTCCAGAAATAGAGACAGACGAAAAACTTCCAGGCTCTTTCTATTAAGCCAGCATTACCCTGACCTCCAAACCAGGCAAAGACCCCATCAAAAAGGAAAATTTTAGAACAATATCCCTGATGAATATGGATGCTAAGATTCTCAAGATCCTAGCTAATCAGATCCAACAGTACATTAAAAAATTATCCACCCTGACCAGGTAGGATTTATCCCTGGGTTCAACATTTGCAGATCAATCAATGTGATAGAACAAATCAATAAGAGAAGAGAACCACATGTTCCTCTCAGTTGATCAGAAAAAGCATTTGACAAAAAACACACCCATTCCTGATTAAAACACTTCAAAGTATAAGAATAGAGGGAGCATAACTCAACTTCATAAAATCCATGAAAAACCCACAGCAAATATCATTCTCAATGGGGAAGAGCTGACAGCCTTCCCTTTGAGATCAGGAACACAACAAGGATGCCCACTCTCACCGCTCTTGTTCAACATGGTACTAGAAGTCCTAGCAAAGGCAATCAGACAACAAAAAGAAATAAAATGTATTCCAATTGGCAAAAAAGAAGTCAAGCTCTCTGTCTTTGCAGTTGACATGATACTTTATATGGAAGACCCAAAAGACTCAATCTCTAAACTACTAGAACTCATATAACAATTCAGTAATGTGGCAGGATACAAAATCAGTGCACAGAAAACAGTTGCTTCCTTCTACACTAACAGTGAAAATATAGAAAGGGAAAGTAGAGAATCGATTCCATTTACTATAGCACCAAGAACGATAAGATACCTGGGAATAAACCTAACCAAAGAGATAAAGGATCTGTACTTGAGAAACTACAGAACACTCATGAAAGAAATTGGAGAATACAGAAAAAGATGGAAAAGCATTTCATGCTCATGGATCAGAAGAATAAACATCATTAAAATGTTTATACTGCATAGAGCAATCTACACTTTAAATGCCATCCCAATCAAAATTCCACTGACATTTTTCAAAGTGCTGGAACAAACAATCCTAAAAGTTTTATGGAACCAGAAGAGATCCCGAATTGCAAAGGAAATGTTGAAATAGAAAAACAAAAGTGGGGGCATCACGTTGCCTGATTTCAAGCTTTACTACAAAGCTGTGATCACCAAGAAAGCATAGTTCTGGCACAAAAACAGACACATAGACCAGTGGAACAGACTAGAGTGCCCAGATATGAATCCCCAACTCTGTGGTCAAATAATCTTCAACAAAGCAGGAAAAAATATCCAGTGGAAAAAAGACATTCTCTTCAATAAATGGTGCTGGGAAAATTGGACAGCTATGTATACAAGAATGAAACTCGATCATTCTCTTACACCATACAGAAAGGTAAATTCAAAATGGATAAAAGACCTCAATGTGAGGCAGGAATTGAACAAAATCAGAGGGGAGAACATAAGCAGTACCTCTTTGACATTGGCCACAGCACCTTCTTTCAAGACAGGTCTCCAAAGGCAAAGGAAACAAAAGTGAAAATGAACTTTTGGGACTTCAACAAGATCAAACACTTCTTCACAGCAAAGGAAACAGTCAACAAGACAAAGAGGCAACCCACGGAATGGGAGAAGATATCCGCAAATGACACTACAGACAAAGAGCTGATATCCAAGATCTATAAAGAACTCCTCAAACTCATCACTCATAAAACAGATAATCATGTCAAAAAATGGGCAGAAGACATGAACAGACACTTCTCCAAAGAAGACTACAAGCGACTAACAGACATATGAAAAAATGTTCATCATCATTAGCCATCAGGGAGATTCAAATCAAAACCACATTGAGATACCACCTTACAACAGTTAGAAAGGCCAAAATAACAAGACAAGAAACAACGCGTGTTGGAGAGGATGTGGAGAAAGGGGAACCCTCTTACACTGTTGGTGGGAATGCAAGTTTGTGCAGTCACTTTGGAAAACAGTGTGGAGATTCCTTAAGAAATTAAAAATAGAGCTACCTTATGACACTGCAATTGCACTACTAGATATTTACTGCAAAGATACAGAAGTAATGAAAAGAAGGGCCATATGTACCCTAATGTTCATAGCAGCAATGGCCACAGTCACCAACCTGTGGAAAGAGCCAAGATGCCCTTCAACAGATGAATGGATGAAGAAGATATGGTCCATATATTTAATGGAATATTATGCCTCCATCAGAAAGGGTGAATACCCAACTTTTGTATCAACATGGATGGGACTGGAAGAGATTATGCTGAGTGAAATAATTCAAGCAGAGAGTCAATTATCATATGATTTCACTTACTTGGGGAGCATAAGGAACAACATGAAGAACATTAGAAGGAAAGGAGAAGTGGGTTGGAGGAAATCAGAGGGGGAGATGAACCATGAGACACTTTTGTTTCCCTTGCCTTTGGAGACCTGTCTTGAAAGAAGGTGCTGTGGCCAATGTCAAAGAGGTACTGCCTATGTTCTCCCCTCTGATTTTGATCAATTCCTGCCTCACATTGAGGTCTTTAATCCATTTTGAGTTTACCTTTCTGTATGGTGTAAGAGAATGATCGAGTTTCATTCTTGTATACATAGCTGTCCAATTTTCCCAGCACCATTTATTGAAAAGACTGTCTTTTTTCCACTGGTTATTTTTTCCTGCTTTGTCAAAGACTGTTTGACCATAGAGTTGTGGGTTCATATCTGGGCACTCTAGTCTGTTCCACTGGTCTATGTGACTGTGTATTTTTGTAGGAAGAAGAATTCTGAATTGACTTTTATTTCTTTCACCTCTTTAAAGATGTTGTCCTGGGGCACCTGGGTGGCTGAGTTGTTAAGTGGCTCCAGGGTCCTGGGATTGAGTCCCACATCAGGCTCCCTGCTCCGTGGGGAGCCTGCTTCTCCTTCTCCCTCTGCCTGCCACTCTGCCTCCTTGTGCTCTCTATCTTTCTATCAGATAAATAAATATGATCTTTTAAAAAATAAAAAAAAAAAAGATGTTGTCCCATGGTTTTCTGTTTTCTGCTTTTTCTGACTAAAATTCAGCTGCCATTTGTTCACCATTGTTTCTGGTAAATGTGCCTTTTTCCCAGACCACTTTTAAGAATTTCTCTGTACCTTTGATTTCCATTGGTTCAATATAATATGCTTAGGCCTTGTATTTTATGTAGTTTTCATGCTTGGGGTTCACTGAGCTGCTTAGATTTGTAACCTGATGTTTTTCATTATATTTTGAAGACTTTCAGCTAATTTTTCTTATATTTTTTTGGTGTCTCATTCTCTTTTTCCTCTTTTGTGATTCCTTAATTATTCATCTGTTGAACTTCTCAGTGTCTAAGACTGTCCTTTTTATGCACTGTTTCTTTCTGGTACTCTGGTTGGATTATTTTTATTGGTTTGTCTTCAAGTATAGTGACCTTTTCTTCTGCTAAGTTAAAATTGATTGTGAAGCTTATCCAGTAAGGTTTTCATTTCAGATGCTATACATACAGAGTTCTATAATGTTCATGTAGTTGTTTGTTTGTTTGTTTGTTTGTTATTTTAGTTGACATTTCTTTCCCAAAATTTCCTATCTATTCTTTCATGATAGCCACTTCCAGTGTTAGGTACTTGTAAATATTTGTAGTAGCTGCATTACTTTCCTACTGTTAACTCCAAAAACTAGCCCGTCTCCGCACACATTTGTATCAGTTGCCTTTTATCATTGGGATGTATGTTCCTCTTTTTTCTCATATCCAGTAATTTTTTATTGATACTGGACACATTGCAGGGTCTGGATTCTATTTTTTTCTCTGAAGCTAGTTTCTTTCCCCCCTAGCAGACATGTAAGTTACTAGATAATTAGATTTAATTCATGGAAGCTTTGTTTTATACTTTGTTAGGGTGATTCTGTTTCAATTTTGCCTTTACTTTTAGGGTGACTTCTTATTCCTGAGATACCCTTTACTTCCAAGGATGGCCCTTCTGGAATTTCAGTAGAAATCCTGAAGGTTTGACCAAGCTTCCTAACTTGGTGGGATTCAAACTTCAAACTGCCTCCTCTTCATTGGCAGGGCTTAAATTTCCTCTCAGCTGTATATTTATAAATTTGGGGGGCAGCTCAGGATTTTAGGGAAGTTTCTCTGCATATTTTGTAACATGCCTCTACAGATATCTTTTAAAATATCCCCCATAAAAATATAGCTGCTTGTATGTCTGGGTGACACAGCCTCTTAAGTTTCCAACTCCTGATTTCAGCTCAGGTCATGCTCTCATGATTATGAGCTTGAGCCCCATGTTGGGTTCTGTGCTGGGTGTGGAGCCTGCATTTCATATTCTCTCCCTCCACCCCTCTGCCCCTCCCCTTGCTCATGCCCTCACTCTCTCTCTAAAATAAGTAAAAAAAAATTGTTAAAAAGTACAGCTGCTCTGGAAGCCTTTCACTCTTCCTTTTAATGTCCTGCATCAAACAGACTTGAGAATAATCCTCAGGGGTAAGCTGTATTACCACAAATCTCATTCATCACAATTTTTTACTTTCCACGGTTAAATATTCTCCAGTTTTTGCCTGCTTTTGGTCACTGCTAGTGCCTTCAAATAATTGTTATATATGTCAACCCCATTGTTTGTAACAATCCCATTATATAACTTTTTATGCTGTTTTATAAGTCATTTCTATATATAAATAGTTGAATATATGTACATATGGATATATAAAGATATGTAGTTATTCTAGTGTTTATAAGTGTTTCATGCAGAAACACTTACCTGATACAAACTATTTGCCATTGCCAGAACTGTAAATCTTTCATCTATCACATACTTTAAGAAGTTAAAATTTAATTTTTCCTATTTGCCTTAGCTAGAGATTGATACTGATACTGGCTAATTGATACTGGCTAATGTTTTTCACTTTACTATATAAATTGTATTTCAGAATACACATGTTAGACTATATCTTGATTATGAGTTTGTGCCAGTTCTTAACTTTTTTCTTTATTGAAACAATTTTAAAATGCATGACTCTGCTTGGCTCCATTAGAATTTTCACTCATTGTAAATAAAGTCAACTATAGACACTTGTGGGGGAAAATATGGCCTTTTGATGCTGCCAGAGATTCAGAAAAAAATGAGTTATCATCTTTTATTTTAAGTGTAACTTTGCCTTTCACATATATAACATCATAATTTTAAAGAGGGCACTCTTCCTCCTAGTCAGTCATTATTATTGAGTCATCTTTTTCTCCGTTTTTCTTTTTTTTCCTGCCTTCAAAAATTGGCCTGTCTAAATGCTTATCTTACTAGTCTGTATAGCAGCATCAGTTTATAGTCTCAGAGGGAATGTATTCAGCTTCTTTGTTTAATTTTGGAGACCTCATTTTATCTGATGTACTTGAACTCTGTTGGGAATTGCTTCAGATTAAATCTGGCCATCCCTCATCCTAAGTGGGATCTGTTTCGTGGACTGGTTAACATAATCAAGACAAGTACTATAGGAATACATTAAGTGATTCAATGGAAACATACCCCGTTGCTAGTATTTGAATAGTATAGATTGGATAATGAATTCTTTTAGAAGCATTATACATTGTGTACTCTTACTTATGTCTGTTTTAATTGAACATTAAGGGAATGCAGTATTTTAATGGTAACCCTGCCAGTATCTTTATCTAGAGGCCTGTTGCCATTTTTGTCTTCTCTGAAATCTTTGTTGCCGAGAAAGGCAGGATTACACTTTTTCTTTCAGATGGAGTTGGTGTAATGTATTCTTGGTTATCAAAATACTCATAGTTTGGGGACTTTGAAATGCTAAATATTCATGGTGTGTAAAGAAGCATGATACATAACTACGGTCTTAATTACATTAAAATGCTTACTTTTGTAGATACACACATGGGACCTAGAAGTCAAACTGTAAACTGCTTGTGATTATGGATGACTTTGTTCTTTGCTTCTTGTGTTTTTCAATTTCCTTTTATGCACATGTTAACTTTTAAAAAATAAATTTTTGGGGGCGCCTGGGTGGCTCAGTGGATTGAGCCGCTGCCTTCGGCTCAGGTCATGATCTCAGTGTCCTGGGATCAAGCCCCGCATTGGGCTCTTTGCTCAGCGGGGAGCCTGCTTCTCTCTCTCTCTCTCTCTCTCTCTCTGTCTGACTCTCTGCCTACTTGTGATCTCTCTCTCTCTGTCAAATAAATAAATAAAATCTTAAAAAAAATAAATTTTTTAAAACCTAAAAAAAATATATATATATATATATTTCCTGCTAGTTTTTGCATTATACAGTCTGTATGTTTCATGCTGTTACTTACACTTAGCCTTTTCCAGCCAGGCTCTGCTTATCTGCAAGAGGCCAAGGGCAAGTAACAGCCTCCATTCCTCATTTTACCGTATTATCTCTCAAGCTGAATGGCCACACATGGTGGTTTCAGTTTTCTTTCTGTGACTAAATGTCTTCATTCTTATTATGTTACTCCTGTAAGATGGACCAGTGTTTTGGAGGAATAATTGATAAAGTATACATAAAGACTATGTGAATGTTTCCAGCAAGAATATCATGACAACAAACTGCTTTATAGTTCATATAAACTTGAAAAATGAGAGATTATAACGGCAACAGCAGAGAGGATAGTACCCAAATCTAGTGGCTATTATTTGATAAGCCCTGGGTATGCTGGTTTATTTGGGTCACATGACGTGAGCTGGGAGCACAGAGTTCTCTCCTATAAGCCAGTCCTTCGGGATAGAATACAAAACCTTCCATGGCCTGGTCCACACTGTATTCTGACCTTGGTCCTCATGTCACTTTTTACTCTAACCTATGGGATAGTGAGCCTTCATATGCATTACATGTTTTCACGTGGTGTCCTCTCTTTGCCTGGCTAGCAATCTAATCCTTTTCCTTAAGAACTCATGTCATAATCCAGTTAACATCAATGAGCTCTACTTTAGACAAAATTATACTATTTGTATTAACAGTTAGCTTTCACAGATCCAGAAAATAAATCATCTCAAATGTTTGTTGTTATTTATTTTTATTTTTATTTTTTTACCTAGCAACTTCCCATTGAACTATCTCAGCACACTGGCTTATATATAATGTAACATCCTGGTACAGGATCATTACACTAAATTACTTTGTTAACTGTTGGCAGTGCAGACTTTTCCAGTAGTTTCTTGGACCTTGAACGCCCTGTCTTTGTCTTGCAGGATGCAGGCTGGCTGGTAGGAGTGAAGGAATCAGACTGGCTTCAGTACAGAGACCTTGCCACCTACAAAGGCCTCTTTCCAGAGAACTTCACCCGGCGCCTGGATTAGGGCCAAGAATATTATAGAAAGAGCCCGGTTTTTGGGTTTTTAAACTTCTATGAAAACCCAAAGAGTTCACTTTTGCTGTTGCACTCTTAATGATGTACAGGCTAGTGCCAGACAAAGCTTGGAAAGATACCAGTGGAGCATGTGTGTAAGAAAAAAAAGGAAAGAAAAACAAGTAAATTACAGAAAAAGTCCTCACTGTCTCCCACATTATCCATAACAGGTTTCTTTGTGCTTTGTCCAAGCTGTGGAGACTCTTGTCCTTGATCCCTTCCCACCATTTCTAAAGTAGCTTTCTCCAGACCAGAACCTTCATTTCTCTGCACCAAGTGTATGATCCTGAGTGGCTGCCCTGCAGAAGATGTGGCGAATTTTCCTGTAGTACAAGATTATCTTCCCCTGCACAGGTGTGAGCACGTGCTCTCTCTCCCTTTCAAGTTGACTGTGTTTCAAACTCAACTGCTGCACAAAACATTCTTTTCCAACACCTCCCTCTCTATATACATCTGGCCACACAGTTCCACATGCTAGTTGCCATCACTCTCAGATCTATGTGTATGCACGAAGCTACATATACATAGTTGCTTCCTTTCGTTCCATCATAGCTCTTTGCCTCCCAAGTGTCATTGATACATGCATTGCTCTTGCTCTATCTGGCATTAGAGGTGCAGTTTTGCTTCAGGGCAAAACCAGTCATCCTATTGCCAAAACAGTCGACAGTATCTGTGTTTTGTAATGTGGTTGTCAGGACACAGTGACAGATAGCATGTCATGGCTGCCATCCCTTTGGAGAAAGCAGAGGTTTGTTATTTAAGCTTCTAGCTGCTGTGGTTGGAGTTAAGCTAGTCGGGATGAGCAGCTCTGTAGTGTTCCCTTTTAAAGGTTGGCTGGCTGATGGGGCATCAAAGTCAACCCCCAAAGAACACTATTAAAAATAAAAGCTCCTATATATTTCCAACTCTTTATATTTATGCAACTCATCTTCTCAGATTGTCCTAAAACAAGATAGGTGATGTATGCTGTATCCACAGGTCATCTGTAACAGTTATGTTTTCAGTGCTGTGTCATTCCAAATAAACCTCTGGTAACCTCCAGCAATTACCTGCTTCCTTCTGCGGAGTCATTTGTTTCACAAAGTTTGGTTCAGTTGGAGGCACTACTTGGAACAGGGTATGGATACTACGAATACTATGACACTGAAACAGGTTGGAGTTGTTATTTGTGCGGAAATCTGCTTATTCCTCTGGATTATGCTCCGGAACCTGCCTCCCTTCCCCAAAGCCCTTCCCCCCGGTCATTGTTGATCACCCACCGATGACTACAGCACAAATAACAGCTGTGGACTGAGGCCCCTGGCAGGTGCCAGCTGTGACCCAACCATGTATCACCGAAAACCGGATGACCTTCATAATCAGCACTTTCCTCTACCACCAGCTCATTTTTTCAGTCACTTTTCTTTCTGCCATGTTGATGCTTGTAAATACTTTAAAACCTATAGATCACCTGGAATGGAAAAGTCAATTCACTGGGCCACTGTTCAGAGAAGAGAATTCTTAAAACAAACATCTTTTATTTGATTTACTCTCTTTCATGCTGGTATAAACCTGTACACAATGTAAGCTGTTCAAGAGTGGGCATTATGAGACTCATGAATTTACTACGTGTTTCTGATTTGTGACACCAGTCTGGTGGATTACCAACTGGTGGATAACAGGGAAATAGCTGTTACTGATCCAGGTTTTTTTCTAGGGGCTAATTGAGAGGAAAGCTGGATCATCATGAACGCTTCTTTAGCGCAAGAAAACAAGGAGCACTTCCCAGTAGCATAGCTGGTTATTAAACAAATAAATTGCAGCAATATGAGATTGATAATAAGAGGCTGCTTCTGATATTGGAGTACACGGAGAAGTTACCAATGAGACTGAAATTTCAATTCTTGTAATAAAACGCACCTGATGTTCTTGAAATAACAATTGCTGCCTCTCCTGGAGCAGTTATTCTGCAATCCCTCCCACACTCACCCTAACACCATAGTGGCTTCCCAGGTGTGCAGCCTGGCAGCACATGGTTTCTTAGGTAGGTTTTGCACACACCTATAACATTCCTAGATGAATTTAACAAGTCCTTCCAAAATGGAAGGTGCTTACTTAGTCATTTTGTCCTGGTTTAATTTCAACACCAAAGAAGAGTAGTCAAAATATTTCCTTCAAAAATATTCATGATTGTTGATTGTCTAAGGCACTGAAAATGAGGCTGAGGGGGAAGAGGGTGGGAAATGGGTCTTCTCCAGAAATGTACAAAGAAATGGTGTGAATTTTCTTTTCCACTCAGTAGATTTTCTAGGGAACATGGGTTACTAGTGTGGAAGCTCTTTGCCCGTCTCTTTCTCCAGTTAGTCTGGCTCAAGTTCTGAGGTCACCAAGCCATCATAGGCACATACTGGGGTCATATGTTAGCAAATCTGTAGCAATGCTTTACTCCAAATGGCCCTGACCCAGCAAGCCGTACCCACGCTCACTATTTGTGTTTTCAGATTTCTCTTTAAACCCAGTGGCATGTGAACTTTCGAATAATTCCAAGGCCCTTCAAAGAATCACACAGAGCAAGCCTGTAGGTATTATTGAACAGACACCCAACTGGCACCCCTACCAATATCAGAAACAGACTCATTTAATCCTGAGTGAAGTTTATGACTGCCAAACAAGCCCTCTCTCGCTTTGAATTTTAATGGTATCTCAGCACAACTGGAGCCCAGGGACGGGAATAGCTCCATGCAACATGCTGTCACACAGCCACTATCTCCACCATGGCCTGCACTGAGGGGAAACGGGGGTGCCGGCCCTGAATGCAGAGCCCTCTTGTGTCACATACAGACGCCTCTGATCAGGCTGTTGGAGAACTCACAGCAAGAACCCACAGCCCATGGTGATGGCCCAGCAAAGAAACAGTCTTGGGGAAACTGCAGCATTTATGAGAGATCAGTAAGGTACAGAGGCTGCACCTCAGTGCTGATGCCACACTTGAGTCACATGGCTGAACACCTGGAAACCTTCGACAGAGGCTTGTGTGCCTTTCTGGTACTCCACTGATCTTTCTAGAGGAGCCTGAGCTGCCTTCTGGTGTTTACCCAGAAACTAGCTGAGTTGCTTATAAACATGACATGCCAAACTTTGGATATGAGCGCCACACATCCCCTTGAAGGTGGCACACACCACAGTCTTCCTGGGACTTGGGTAAATGGAAGCAGCCACATCTGGTGGCTGTGTGGAGAAGATGGTGGCTGATAATCTCTCAGCAAACCTCGGAAGTTCACAGCCATGGGCTTCCATTCATTCTTGCCCCTGGCCTGATTCAGACCTACTTTCTCCTTGTCCTGCATGAGATGTCTCCAGGAGGACCCTGGGCTGCTCGAGAGCAGCAGCACTCAAGGCACACACCAAGGCTGATGTGTTGTTCATAAAAGCCCCCCGAGTGTGCTTGAATAAGCTCACTAGTCAACCCCAATGGACTGTGACTCCTGGCTTACCCTTTTCTCATTTGCTTAACGGCAGCACAAGGTGACTGTTTTAAGCTTAAATGCTGACTGAGACACAACCCTTAAATCTTTGCAAATCAAGAGGAAGGCCAGGTACCCCGAAGCTCTTTAAAAAGATATCTAATGTCTCCTGTTTCCTAGAACCCAGCATATGCCCAGTCCCCTGAGAATTCCAGTCCAACACTCAGGTGGTCTCATGCTTGAAGGTCAGGTCGGAGCCGTGTGCTTATTTCTCTGCCACCTGCCAGGGTGGGCTGCTCTGTGCTCTGTAAGAACACTTGATAATGGATTGGAAAGCCACAGAAAGCAGGTGCAGGGTAGAAGCACCATGTCCAAGGACATTGCTGCCTGGCAGATGCCCTCATGCCCTCCCTGGCCCAGGGACAAATACCACTATCCTCTGTGTCCTGTGCTCTGCTCTGCAGAAACCTGCCCGTGAACAAGTGATTTCTGTGGCATTTGATGATGCCACCAAACCTCTCCAAACCCTAGGCCCAAGAAAGCATCTTCTTGTTTCCTTGCTCTGTTCCTTCTCTATCACATTACTAATTTTTCTTGCTTCTCCAGTGTATGCTGGAGGTGGGGGTCAGGTGGGGCTCCATGATCCTCAGTCCCTTGGTGTATGTTCCAGCTGTCCAGAGAATGTTTCCTTCAGAGTGTCCAATTACGGCTCCCAAGCCCACATGTGCATTTATTCATTAAACATTTGTCAAGTTCTTGTTCAGTGTACATTACTGCACACAGGGGCCACATTCACTGAGACTTTGCATCAATGAACTTCTTTCAAAAAGCCACCCACAGTGCATCCCTGAGGGTCCTCCTTTCTTCAAAGTGCCGGGCCTGCAAACATGGGTTCTTCATTTTCCAGACAACAGACCCCTGCCAGTGCCTCCTCCCCCACAGAATCATGCAATTGCTGCAACCTGATCTAGAAGTAGTCCTCATCCCTGCCAGGGAAGACCTTGGTCTTTAATGTCCCCTTGACCTCCCTGCTTCCCCTTTTCCCAGTTTTTCTGCAGTCCCCAAACTATTTTACAAACCTTGATGTCCATATGGGACTACTGTCATCCTCCTCCTCTCTCTCTCTCTCTCTCTTTCTGTCTCTCCCTCTGTCTCATACAAATAGGCTGACAGGAACAGTACGCCCTTTATATAAACGTAAAGATTCATTATGTACCAGCAGTACTCGATAGTTTTCACAAACGTAACACAATCCTTTCATTTGAGGCTGGGGACAAAGAAAACCTGCCAGAAGAAGCCACTTACCTAAGATTACCAAGCACACTTTTTATACAATTGGTAAAACAGGGCTCTGGCATTGTATTTCTGGGCCCCTCCACTCACTAAGCTGATCCTTTGCTGTAACGGACCTTACCTGGGAAACAATAAAGAGGACTACAAAGTGTGTGATATACCTGAAATGGCCAGCAGAGGGCATTAGAAATCAGTGTAAGTAACAATACATTCAAAACTGGACTTTTCAAGCAGGAAGCTAGGATTTGAAATTTGTGAGTTTCACAACCAAGTGTCTGGAGGTCTTTCTAGATTCATTGATCTTGGTGGGTTTCCTTTCTGCCTCTAGGACACGAACTCTTGTTCCATTCCCCAGATTGAGGAAATTTTCATCCAGAATTTGTTCTACTATATATTCCAGTCTTCTCTTTTTCCACCCCTCAGGGATCCCAATAATTCTGCTGTTGGAACCTCCCATGGCATCATTTATTTCTCTAATTCTGTTTTCGTGGATTCTAAGCTGTTTGTTCCAGGCTTCCTCCTGATCCTTTTTCTCTATCAGTTTGTCCTCTATATTACTAATTCTATCTTCTGCCTTGGTTACCCTAGCTGTTAGAGTATTTAAATTGGAGTGGATCTCTATGATAGCATTTTTAATTTCTGCCAGGTCAGCTCTCACTTCCTCCCTTAGAGGTTCTATGTTGTCACTAATGGTTTTCTCCAACCTAGCCATTGCCTAGATAATTGTTACCCAGAATTCCCTTTCTGACTTACTGTTCATGTCCATATCCAATAGTTCTCATGGAGAGGGTGCAGTCTCTGAATTTTTCCTCCATTGGGTGTTCCTCCTCACAGTCATTTTGGTGAGGGAAGTGTAGCTGAGTATATCAACCACAATCCAGGCAAGATGCACCCTGGAACATTTTGGAGCAGTTAGAAGCCACCATCAAAAAGGAAGAAAAAAGAAAAAGAGAGAGAAAGAGGAAAAAAAGAGAGAAAACCCAGCCAAAATGAGCCCCAAAACAAAGATTTATAAGGTGTATAAACAAAAATGACAAACAAAAAGAACTTCAAAAGGAATTGACTAGAAAAACAGAAGAACTCAGCCAAAATGAACCTCAAAAGTAAGATTTCTATAATACCAGAACAACAACAACAACAAAAAAAAATCACAGAAACACTGACAGAGGAATAATATGCAAGGGTCATTATAAACCCTAGATGTGGGCAAGGAAGGTTATTTCAGTTCTTCCTAGGTGTATCTTTTTTTTTTTTTTAAGGATTTTATTTATTTTATTTGACAGAGAGAGAGATCACAAGTAGGCAGAGAGGCAGGCAGAGACAGAGGGGGAAGCAGGCTCCCTGCTGAGCAGAGAACCCGATGCGGGGCTCGATCCCAGGACCCTGAGATCATGGCCTGAGCCAAAGGCAGCGGCTTAATCCACTGAGCCACCCAGGCGCCCCTTCCTAGGTGTATCTTGATATCTTTGTTAAAGGACTCAACTTTCCTGAGCTGAAGGGAAATTAAAATTGGTTTATATATAGGGGTAGTATTGAATAGGGAAAAAGGATTACCCCGAAGCTTATATCTATATGTATATTAATTAAAAACAAAGAAAAAAACACAGGTATATGTATGAAAAAAGTTCACGTTAAAGGTTATTATGAAATTTATTGTATTGAACCTCTCATTGTGATGGTAAATAGGTTAAAAAAATAAGAATTAGAATAGTGGGAATGAATTAAAAATAAAAGTTGTACCTATGAAATATGCAGGTCTCAGGGTAATACTAGAATTTAATATATTGTTTTCCCCTGATATTGTAGTTTTACAATTTTATGGGGACCCTGTGGTGGTTGTCCTCTTGTTCTTTTGGCTTGCCTTCTGGGGGAGACGTCCACTATGTTGTTCTCCCATCAATCTTGCTTGGGTTAAGTAGCCCTTCAAGTTATCAAGGTGTTGGGCTCTGGAAACCTACTTTTGTTCTCTGGAAGTTTTTGTTCTTTGGTGGTTTTTTGTGGCTTTTTGGAGGTTTAGTGGAATGCACACTGTTTACACCCAGACCTCCCTCCATTTTAGAGAGAAGCCTCAGTCTGATCCCCTCTGGGTGGTTCAGAACACACAAGCACCCCCTCTGCAAACTCCACTACACAGTTTAAGCTTTCACAGGCAGTGCATACCCCCAGCTGTCTCAGTGGTCACCCAAATCCCACACATTTCACTTCCGTGCCACTAAAACCTCCAGCCATATTGGTCCAGGGAACCTTCTTCTGGTGCCTGCCTTTGCCAGCACTGCTGTCTGTAGTCCAGGCCCGTGCTACGGGCCCTCATACCCCATGGCTGTGCAGTTTATGGAAGGCTTCTGCCACTGAGAGATCCAGACCAGAGATTGCTCTGGGTTCTCTCAGGCATGGGCTGGGAGCATTCATACCCTCAGCTGGTCACAGAATGCTAAAGTCCTAGAGACTGCCTGCTACCACCCACACCAGGCTCAGGCACCTGTGGAAGAACACTCAGACCCCATCGTCATGCAGGTCATGGAAAGATGCAGGCCTAGAGACTGCCCCCAGCACCCACTCCAGGCTCTCTCAGGTGTGGTGGGGGGCTGGTAGAGCACCCAGATGAGTGGTGGTGCAAGCAATGGAAAACCCTCTCTCTGATACAGGTGGTCACCAGCGGTGGCTGTCCTGGGAACATGGGCTTAAGTCCCTGTCCATGACCACTCAATTGTACCAGTTGCCCCTTAAGATCTTTTGCTCTTTTTGAGTGCTTTTAACCAGACTCCAAGTTAATGCTGGTCCCCAACCACAGGGCACTTTCATACTGGGGTATTACTTTCTAATGGGTCCCTTCTGGTGGCTCTTCCCCCCCCTTCTGTTTATCCCTCAGAGCATCTGCACTCCACTTTACCTCTCCATTGATGTCTTCTGCCCCCTAAGAGATCCAGAAGTGTATAATATTACATCTCAGGCTGATTTCGTGGGTGTTCAGAGTGTTCTGGTAAATATTTAGGGTCACTTTAGGGGACCAGTTGAAACAGGGTCTCCTACTTCTCTACCATCTTGCTCCTCCTTCTCTTTCACAAGATTTCAAATCTGATCTCATGAGATATAGCTAGAAATCTCACGAGATGTGCTGGAGATCTCACAAGACTTGGACAGAGTATATGTGGGTATGTTGGTATGTTGGTGTTATGTTGGTGGGAGATGCATGGTGTGCATGGTATATTGTGGTGTATGTATGGTGTGTATGTTGGTATATTTTGTGTGCTTTTCTGTGGTACAAGTGTTGAGTCTCTCCTATATATGTGGCATGTGTTCTTATGTGACCTGTGTGTATATGCCAAAAAATCACAACACTTGTACCACAAAAAACACACCAACACGCCATACACGGACCACATAGAAAGACACTACACACACACATACACACATACACCATGCACACACCGTAGATACACCACACTTGGTACACATATACCACCCAAAACCACACTGCACATACATACGGCATGCAAATAGCACACAAATAACCCAGGCACAACACATACACTACAAACACAATGCACATATATCACACATACACACCACACATGCCCCCACCCATATACACTACACAAACACCAAACACACACCATACCAAACACATCACCTTCCCACACAAACCACACATACAACACATGAAACACATACCACACATACACCACTCATGAATTGCCCACACACACCATATCTCTGCCACACAGCTACACCCATATATTCAACACATGTACATATACCACACAGACACCACACAAACCAGAATACCTATCAGACTTACATCACACTCCAAAAAATCCATCTACACACATATACCACACCACACCACACACTGCACATATAATGATCACAAACCCGGGCATACACACACACACGAATACACGCACACACACACCTGCTGAGTTCTTGGTGTCAGCTTGCTGATACAGCTTGTCTCCATCCCCTGGCTGATTGACTTGATTCATCATGAAGAGAAGATGGTTCACACATGCACTGAACACTTCATGGCACGAGTTACATGGAAAGAACGTCTGAGTTGATTACAGCACTGAGTCCCAGGTAGACACTTGAGATTTGCTCCCCATCCCCCGCAAAGCACCCCTGTTATCCCTGAGATACTGCTACCTGGATTCACTGATGGGAAGGACAGGAAAGAGAGCCAAGGACAGAAGTTTTCTTTCCCTTTTATCTGGTAATATTCAGACCTCTTGCTGACAAGACTCCCAGATGTAGCCAATGGAGGTTCCCTTTGCCCAAGTCCAAAGGTGTTTCTTATTCCTGATAGGCTTAGCTCGCTAGGGAATTGTGGTAGTTATGTAATTTTTGTCCAAATCACATTCTCATCTCAATTGAAGAATGCCAGCCCTCTGTATCTATTTCCATCCCTTGGCTCTTTTTCCATACTAGGAAATCCCTTCAGGATATACTGGTGAGTTCCCATACTAGTCCTCTGCTATACAATTTAATCAGTGTCCAATATTTCCCCCACCCTGGAAAACAAAACAAAACAAAAACAAAAAACTGGCTGTGTTGTCCCTGAATGATTGCTGCTTAGTCAGCTGCCACAAATGTGGTGTTTGGCAGGCAGCTTCCCGACCACCCTTAAATGACCTAGATACCTGCGTTCTGAAAAGCAGGAGGTTCACAAATGTGAAGTATGCTCTGGGAACAGCTCAATACAGAAAGATCCCTTTCCAATAATACTGTCCAAACTCCAGTTCCAAACACTGAGTATCAGTCACAAGCACCCACCTGCTACCACTGAGCCACTGCTGCCTTGATCTACTGATGGGAATTGCAGGAGAAAGAGCCAAGAGCCCAAGAGCCAAATTTGCTCTCTTCCCATGATCGAACAACACAGGCCTCTGACTGACAAGAGTTGCCAGTTGGGTCAATGGGGGTTTCCTTTAGCCAAAGCACACTGGTGTTTCTGATTCCTGAGATGGCCAGCTTGCTAGGAGATTGGGCAAGTAACACCATTTCCAACATCCATAGATGGCAGTGTCTTATAGCAATATCCTCTGCTTGAAACGGGGGAGTCCAGTCGAGTGCTTGGGACTTTAGGGTCGGTAAGGAAGAGGGCCCCTCCAAATTTGGTTTCAGAAGGATGTGGATATCAGGAGGTATGGGAGATTTGAAGATGCCCAGCAGAGAATGATTGTGCATCTGCTGGACCACAGGATTTGTGAGCGAAGTGACCTCATTTCTGTGATAAAAGACAATGAATTGAGACACTTACTTCTCAATTCAATCCATTGAAATCAATGGATTTAGTCCATTCCCATTGGAAAAGTAGGATGTGGCCCTTATGGTTGCCCTTCATATTCTCTTACTGTATGTCTAACTTGAGCTTCATTCACATTCAGAGGGGATGAGGCTATAACTCATGCAGACAGCATGCAGAAATTGATAGACTGTTTCTACTGTGGTCCTAGGTGAAGCAAGAGCGATGAGCATCTGATAACTACAGATAAGATGGCCCTTCTGTCCCAGAGCACTGGTTTCTCAACCAGCTGGAGGAAGCCCAGGTATGGGTAGCCAGCTTGCCTCCCACCCCTGGATCTCCAAGATATTTTTGTTCTGAAGAGCAGATGGTTTGCATATGCACAGCGTGCTCCAGGACCTGGTCAGCACAGAGGGAGCCCTTTCAGATACTGCCCCAAAGCCTGGTTCCAAACCCTTGATCCTTGGCTTGAGCAACCACCTGATAGAACTGAACCAACACTGCCTGGATCCCCTGGTTGGGAGGGCAGGGAAAGCAGCAAAGGCCAGAAGCTTTCCTTCTCCTACTGAAGGAAGGAGGCAGGCTTTTTCTAATGGCTCAGAGATCCCTCTTGCACAAGCTGCCACTTTTTCTGGGTCTGGAGACAGCCATCTTGCTAGGAAATTGTGCTGGTCACTTCATTTTCAAAATTATCCCGTTCTCATCTCTAATGAAGGACTTTGGATTTTTGCGTATTTCATTTCTATCCCTTTGATGGATGTTTTCTCATTATTTCATTAACACATTCCACTTTAATCTTGTGACTAGCTGAATGTGTTTGACAACATCTGTCCATGGTGAGCAAATGCTCACCTCCTGATTTTCCCTGCAAGTGCTCGCCCATCTCTGGTGTTTGGTAACACCGGAGTTGTTATCTTTACCTCCAACCTCAGTTCTTCAGTGGGTTCAAAGTCATTACATTTCAGTTTGTCCTGATTATTGTAAAATGGTCATATTGCCATTTTGAGATCTTTGCATTTCTAAGCCCATATGGGTCCTCTCTCCTATTTTTGTTGTTGTTTTTGTATTTTCTTTATGTTAAAATTCTATCAAAAACATTCTAACTGGTGTAAGGTGATATCTCAATGTGGTTTTAATTTGAATCTCCCTGATGGCTAGTGATGATGAACATTTTTTCATGTTTCTGATAGCCATTTGTATGTCTTCATTGGAGAAGTGTCTGTTCATATCTTCTGCCCATTTTTTGATATGATTGTCTGTTTTGTGTGTGTTGAGTTTCAGGAGTTCTTTATAGATCCTGGATATCAACCTTTTGTCTGTACTGTCATTTGCAAATATCTTCTCCCATTCCGTGGGTTGCCTCTTTGTTTTCTTGACTGTTTCCTTTGCTGTGCAGAAGCTTTTGATTTTGATAAAATCCCAAAAGTTTATTTTCACTTTTGTTTCCTTTGCCTTTGGAGACATACCTTGAAAGAAGTTGCTGTGGCTGATATCGAAGAGATTACTGCCCATGTTCTCCTCTAGGATTTTGATGGATTCCTGTCTCACATTGAGGTCTTTTATCCATTTTGAGTTTATCTTTGTGTACGGTGTAAGAGAATGGTCAAGTTTCATTCTTCTACATATTGCTACATGGATGGGACTGGAAGAGATTATGCTGAGTGAAATCAGTCAAGCAGAGAGAGTCAATTATCCTATGGTTTCACTTATTTGTGAAGCATAACAAATAGCATGGAGGATATGGGGAGTTAGAGAGGAGAAGGAAGTTGGGGGAAATTGGAAGGGGAGGTAAACCATGAGAGACTATGGACTCTAAAAAACAATCTGAGGGGTTTGAAGTGGTGGTGGGGGGGTTGGAGTACCAGGTGGTGGGTATTATAGAGGGCACAGATTGCATGGAGCACAGGGTGTGGTGCAAAAATAATGAATACTGATACGCTGAAAATAAAAAATAAATTTAAAAAATTCTATCAAAAACAGAAGAGAATTAAATTCCAGGTGACTTCTGCCCAAAGTCTACCATCTTTTGTTTCCATTTCTTAATTGAGTTTCTTTTCCTATTTTTGTGTTTTGGTATTTCTTCCTAAATTCTGAATGCCAGTCTTTTCTCTGATTTGTCTTATTTTTTTTTTCATTTTTAAAAATAGACTTTATTTTTTAGAGCAGGTCTAAGTTCACAGCAAAATCAATTGGAAAATACAAAGACTTCTCATATACCCCATTTTCCTACACAGGAACAACCTCCCCCACTATTGACATCCCCCACCGAGTGGTTATTTGTTACCATTGATGAATCTACATTGACACATTATGACACAAAATTCATAGTTTTCATTAGGGTTCACTCATAGTGTTGTGTATTTGGGTTTGGATAAATTTTCTGATTTGTCTTTTAAAAATATTTTCTTCTAATCTACATCTTTTGCTTCCATTTTTCTGAAATTTTCCATTTTCCTTCTATTTTTAATCTTGCATAGAGCAGAGATGTTCATTTTGAATAAGTGCAATTTATCAAGTTTTTTTAAATCACCTTGATTTTTGTGTCCTATATGTCTTTGCCTAAATCACAGTCACCAAAATTTAGTTCTGTATTTTTATCTAGGAGATTTTTTAGGTTATACATTTATGCTTAGAATCTATTGTAAATACAGTTTGTTATATGGTGTTTTTTTGTTGTTGTTTTGTTTTTCATGTAGATGAACAATTGTTCCAGTTTTATTTGGGAAAAAGTATATTCTTTCTTTATTGGATTTCCTTGGCATTGTGTTAGAAATTAGTTAACTGGGAGTGGTGCCTGGGTGACTCAGTTGGTTAAGCATCTGCCTTCTGCTTGGGTCTTGTATAGAGCCACACATTGGGTTCCCTGCTCAGTGGGGAGTCTTCTCCTTCTCCTTCTGTCCCTTCTTGTTTGTTCTCTCTCTCTGTCAAATAAATAAGAAATTTTAAAAAAGAAATTAATTAGCCATTTATAATGTTGTCCTATTTCTGGTTTCTGACCCTCTTATCTATATATCTATGCATTCTCCAGTACCCAATTGTCTTGATCATTGAGCCTTACAGGGCTGGCTATTAGTAGATCTTGCCAGTCTCATGAATGAGAAATGGTATCTTAATGTGATTCTAATTGATATTTACCTTATTAAAAGTGAAGATGAGCATGTATGTATTTAATTAAGAGCTATTTTTATATTTGTCTTCATGAGTAGGCTTTTCATGTCTTTTGCCATTTTCCAACAGGATATTTTAAATGTCTTACCTTCATTTTTTAAAAAAAGTATTTTTATTCTGGGGCTAGTTTACCACTATGTGTTAAAGAGGTTGCAAATATTCCTTCATGGTTTGTCATTTATCCTTTGATTTAATTTATGCAGCTTTTTACCACACAAGCTTTGTTTTAATTTTCATTGAGTAAGCTTTATCAATATATTTTCTCATTGCATCTTGAGCTTTCATTATACAGTTTTCATTATACTTAAAAATTCATACCCTTACTCTTTTTTACACAGGAGATGCTGCCAAGTTTTTACTATAAAGGGTCAGATAATAAATATTTTATTTGGGGTTTTTGGCCCTAACTACTCTGTTATCAATTATCACATCTGCCATTGTATCTCAAAACTTGTCATAGACAGTAAGGAAATTCATAGGTCTGGTTGTGTTCCGGGTTGTCAATGGCAGGTGTTCTATTAGACATGTCTAAAAGGAAAAGCTTTCCATTTTCACTCATTTTTATTATTTAAAATAAAAAGAAAAGAGAACAGTAAGTTATGGGTTTTATTTCCTATTTTGTTATATTATGTTTAAATAACCATAACCCATATAAGTAATGTAATGCTTCAATGTATTGAGTGGTAGGCATGCCTGTAATAAGTTTATGTGTATAATTTAAGTTATTCCTCTGACCCATTCCTTCAGGTAAATATAATTATATTTTCTGTTTTCAAAAGAGGAAATTAAACTTAGGACATATTAAGCATTTATCCAGAGTAGGACAGTTAATATGGAGTGGATGGATATGGAACAAAAGGTCATTGAGGAAACACTAAGAAATACTGAAACATAAAATAAAAAAATACCTCTCCATAGTATATCATTCCAGGGCAATTATTGACAAATGATTTCTGTAGAGAGCCAAATGGTAAATATTTTAGGTGTTCTTTATTGCAACAACTTTAGGTTCTTTATTGCAACAACTCAACTCTGTCTTTGTAGTGTAAAAGCAGGTATAGAGAGGTTGTAAGCATATGGTCAAGGTTGTGTTTCAATAAAATTTTATTTAGCAAACGGAGGCTAGCCTGGCATGGGAATAGTTTGTGGACCTCCTGCTCCATTGTAACTACTATTGTCATTTTGGTTAATTATAGCTTTTGGTTTTTCTTTTTTTTAGGGAGTTACAGAGTAGTAACAGTATTAGATGGGAAAATATAAATTTATAAGTGTCACACATACAGTTATATTTTTCATAGTTCCAAAAACAATCTTATTACTAAATGCAAAACCAAAAACATATCAACTGCAGGAGTGCTGAAAATACTGATTCCACCAGTGGCCCTCCATCTTGATCAGGTCCTTCCACACATTATAGAAATTCCCCACCATGGCTCCAGTGGGGAGAAAGTTGCTCTAGTCCTCATTAAATTTGTGCATGTTACTTATAATTCTTTTTTTTTAATTTTTAATTTTTAAATTTTTTAATAAACATATAATCTATTATTAGCCCCAGGGGTACAGGTCTGTTCATTGCTAAGTTTACGCACTTCACAGCACTCACCATAGCACATACCCTCCCCATTGTCCATAAGTCCACCACCCTCTCCCGAACTCCTCCCCCCAGCAACCCTCAGTTTATCTTGTGAGATTAAGAGTCTCTTATGGTTTGTCTCTCTCCCTATCCCATTTTGTTTCATTTTTTCCTTCCCTACCCCCAAAGTCCCCCACGTTGCCTCTCAAATTCTTCATATCAGGGAGATCATATGATAATTGTCTTTCCCTGATTGACTTACTTCATTCAGCATAATACCCTCTAGTTCCATCCATGTCATTGCAAATGGCAAGATTTCATTTCTTTTGATGGCTGCATAGTATTCCTGTGTATAGATACACCACATCTTCTTTATTCATTCATCCTTTGCTGGACATCTAGGTTCTTTGCATAGTTTGCTATTGTGGATATTGCTGCTATAAACATTCAGGTGCACATGCCCCTTCGGATCACTACATTTGTATCTTTAGGGTAAATACCTAGCAGTGCAATTGCTTGGTCATAGGGTAGCTCTCTTTTCAACTTTTTGAGAAACCTCCATGCTGTTTTCCAGAGTGGTTGCACCAACTTGCATTCCCACCAACAGTGTAGGAGGGTTCCTCTTTCTCCGCATCCTTGCCAGCATCTGTCATTTCCTGACTTGTTTATTTTAGCCATTCTGACTGGTGTGAGGTAGTTTCTCATTGTGATTTTGATTTGTATTTCCCTGATGCCGAGTGATGTAGAGGATTTTTTTCATGTGACTGTTGGCCATCTGGATGTCTTCTTTGCAGAAATGTCTGTTCATGTCCTCTGCCCATTTTTTAAAAAGATTTTATTCATTTTATTTGACAGAGAGAGATCATAAGCAGGCAGAGAGGCAGGCAGAGAGAGAGAGAAGGAAGCAGGCTCCTGGCTGAGCAGAGAGCCCGATGCGGGGCTTGATCCCAGGACCCTGGGATCATGACCTGAGCCGAAGGCAGCGTCCTCTGCCCATTTCTTCATTGGATTATTTGTTCTTTGGGTGTTGAGGTTGCTAAGTTCTTTATAGATTTTGGATACTAGCCCTTTATCTGATATGTTGTTTGCAAATATCTTCCCCCATTCTGTCACTTGTCCTTTGGTTTTGTTAACTGTTTCCTTTGCTGTGCAAAAGCTTTTGATCTTGATGAAATCCCAATAGCTCATTTTTGCCCTTGCTTCCCTTGCCTTTGGCGATGTTCCTAGGAAGATGTTGCTGCGGCTGAGGTCGAAGAGGTTGCTGCCTGTGTTCTCCTCAAGGATTTTGATGGATTCCTTTCTCACATTGAGGTCCTTCATCCATTTTGAGTCTATTTTCATGTGTAGTGTAAAGAAATGGCCAGATTTCATTTTTCTGCACGTGGCTGTCCAATTTTCCCAACACCATTTATTGAAGAGGCTGTCTTTTTTCCATTGGACATTCTTACCTGCTTTGTCGAAGATTAGTTGACCATAGAGTTGAGGGTCTATTTCTGGGCTTTCTATTCAGTTCCATTGATCTATGTATCTGTTTTTGTGCCAGTACCATGCTGTCTTGATGATGACAGCTTTGTAATAGAGCTTGAAGTCCGGAATTGTGATGCCACCAACTTTGGCTTTCTTTTACAATATCCCTTTGGCTATTTGAGGTCTTTTCTGGTTCCATATAAATTTTAGAATTATTTGTTCCATTTCTTTGAAAAAGATGGATGGTACTTTGATTGGAATTGCATTAAATGTGTAGATTGCTTTAGGTAGCATAGACATTTTCACAATATTTATTTTTCCAATCCTGGAGCATGGAACATTCTTCCATTTCTTTGTGTCTTCTTCAATTTCTTTCACAAGTACTTTAGGTTTTCTGAGTATAGATTCTTTGCCTCTTTGGTTAGGTTTATTCCTAGGTGTCTTATGGTTTGGGGTACAATTTTAAATGGGATTGACTCCTTAATTTCTCTTTCTTCTGTCTTGTTGGTGTAGAGAAATGCAACTGATTTCTGTGCATTGATTTTATATCCTGACACTTTACTGAATTCCTGAAAAAGTTCTAGCAATTTTGGAGTGGAGTCTTTTTGGTTTTCCACATATAGTATCATATCATCTGCGAAGAGTGATAGTTTGACTTCTTCTTTGCTGATTTGGATGCCTTTAATTTCCTTTTGTTGTCTTATTGCTGAGGCTAGGACTTCTAGTACTGTGTTGAATAGCAGTGATGATAATGGACATCTCGGCCATGTTCCTGACCTTAGGGGAAAAGCTTTCAGATTTTCTCCATTGAGAATGATATTTGCGGTGGGTTTTTCATAAATGGCTTTGATAATATTGATGTATGTGCCCTCTATCCCTACACTTTGAAGAGTTTTGATCAGGAAGCGATGCTGTACTTTGTCAAATGCTTTTTCAGCATCTATTGAGAGTATCATATGGTTCTTGTTCTTTCTTTTATTGATGTGCTGTATCACATTGATTGATTTGCGGATGTTGAACCTACCTTGCAACCTTGGAATAAATCCCACTTGGTCGTGGTGAATAATCCTTTTAATGTACTGTTGAATCCTATTGGCTAGTATTTTGGTGAGAATTTTCGCATCTGTGCTCATCAAGGATATTGGTCTGAAGTTCTCTTTTTTGATGGGATCCTTGTCTGGTTTTGGGATCAAGGTGATGCAGGCATCATGAAATGAGTTTGGAAGTTTTCCTTCCATTTCTATTGTTTGGAACAGTTTCAGGAAAATAGTAATTAGTTCTTCTTTAAATGTTTGGTAGAATTCCCCCAGGGAAGCTGTCTGGCCCTGGGCTTTTGCTTGTTTGGAGATTTTTGATGACTGTTTCAATCTCCTTACTGGTTATGGGTCTGTTCAGGCTTTCTATTTCTTCCTTGTTCAGTTGTGGTAGTTCATCTGTCTCTAGGAATGCATCCATTTCTTCCAGATTTTCAAATTTGTTGGCATAGAGTTCCTCATAGAATTGTTCTTATAATTGTATTTCTTTGGTGTTAGTTGTGATCTCTCCTCTTTCATTCATGATTTTATTTATTTGGGTCCTTTCTCTTTTCTTTCTGATAAGTCTGGCCAGGGGTTTATCAATCTTATTAATTCTTTCAAAGAACCAGCTCCTAGTTTTGTTGATTTGTTCTATTGTTTTTTTGGTTTCTATTTTATTGATTTCTGCTCTGATATTTATGATTTCTCTTCTCTGCTGGGTTTAGGGTTTCTTTCTTGTTCTTTCTGCAGCTCCTTTAGGTGTAGTGTTAGGTTGTGTACTTGAGACCTTTCTTGTTTCTTGAGAAAGGCTTGTTCTGCTATATATTTTCCTCTCAGGACTGCCTTTGTTGTGTCCTACAGATTTTGAACCGTTGTGTTTTCATTATCATTTGTTTTAAGAATTTTTTCAATTCTTCTTTAATTTCCTGGTTGACCCATTCATTCTTTAGAAGTATGCTATTTAGTTTCCATGTATTTGGGTTCTTTCCAAATTTCCTCTTGTAGTTGAGTTCTAGCTTCAGAGCATTGTGGTCTGAAAATATGCAGGGAATGATCCCAAATCTTTTGATACCGGTTGAGACCTGATTTAGGACTGAGGATGTGATCTATTCTGGAGAATGTTCCATGTGCACTAGAGAAGAATGTGTATTCTGTTGCTTTGGGATGAAATGTTCCGAATATATCTGTGATGTCTATCTGGTTCAGTGTGTCATTTAAGGCCTTTATTTCCTTGTTGATCTTTTGCTTGGATGATCTGTCCATTTCAGTGAAGGGAGCGTTAAAGTCCCCTACTATTATTGTATGATTGTTGATGTGTTTCTTTGATTTTCTATGATATTTGCGGTGGGTTTTTCATTAAAAAAAAACCCGTAGATATGAATTTAGTGCCATAGTTGGCTGCTCCCACGTTGGGGGCATAGATATTTAAAATTGTAAGATCTTCTTGTTGGACAGACCTTTTGAGTATGATATAGTGTCCTTCCTCATCTCTTATTATAGTCTTTGGCTTAAAATCTAATTGATCTAAGGATTGCCACTCCTGCTTTCTTCTGATGTCCATTAGCATGGTAAATTCTTTTCCACCCCCTCACTTTAAATCTGGAGGTGTCTTCGGGCTTAAAATGAGATTCTTGGAGGCAACATATAGATGGCTTTTGTTTTTTTATCCATTCTGATACCCTGTGTCTTTAGATTGGGGCATTTAGCCCATTAACATTCAGGGTAACTATTGAGAGATATGAATTTAGTGCCATTGTATTGCCTGTAAGGTGACTGTTACTGTATATTGTCTCTGTTCCTTTCTGATCTACCACTAGTAGGCTCTCTCTTTGCTTAGAGGACCCCTTCCAATATTTCCTGTAGAGCTGGTTTGGCTTGGTGTTTGCAAATTCTTTCAGTTTTTGTTTGTCCTGGAAGATTTTTATCTCTCCTTCTATTTTCAATAATAGCCTAGCTGGATACAGTATTGTTGGTTGCATGTTTTTCTCACTTAGTGCTCTGAATATATCGTGCCAGCTCTTTCTGGCCTGCCAGGTCTCTGTGGATAATTCAGCTTCCAATCTAATATTTTTACCATTGTATTTTACAGACTTCTTTTCCCGAGCTGCTTTCAGGATTTTCTCTTTGTCACTAAGACTTGTAAATTTTACTATTAGGTGACGGGGTGTGGACATATTCTTATTGATTTTGAGGGGCGTTCTCTGCACCTCCTGGATTTTGATGCTTGTTCCCTTTGCCATATTGGGGAAATTCTGTCCAATAATTCTTTCCAGTATACCTTCTGCTCCCCTCTCTCTTACTTGTTCTTCTGGAATCTCAATTATTCTAACGTTGTTTCGTCTTATGGTGTCACTTATCTCTCGAACTCTCCCCTCGTGGTCCAGTAGCTCTTTGTCCCTCTTTTGCTCAGCTTCTTTATTCTTTGTCATTTGGTCTTCTATATTGCTAATTCTTTCTTCTGCCTTATTTATCCTAGCAGTGAGAGCCTTTATTTTTGATTGCACCTCATTAATACCTTTTTTGATTTCAACTTGGTTAGATTTTAGTTCTTTTATTTCTCCAGAAAGGGCTTTTATATCTCCTGAGAGGGTTTCTCTAATATCTTCCATGCCTTTTTCGAGCCCAGCTAGAACATTGAGAATTGTCATTCTGAACTCTAGATCTGACATATTACCAATGTCTATATTGATTAGGTCCCTAGCCTTCAGTGCTGCCTCCTGTTCTTTTTTTTTGTGTTGAATTTTTCCGCCTTGTCATTTTGTCCAGATAAGAGTATATGAAGGAGCAAGTAAAATACTAAAAGGGTGGCAACAACCCCAGGAAAATATGCTTTAGCCAAATTAGAAGAGATCCCAATTGTGAGGTGGGGTGAAAGGGGGTAAAAAGAGGTTCCAAAAGGAAAAAAAAAAAAAGAAAAGAAACAGTTAAAAAAGATAATGAATAAAGAAAAAGTATAAAAAAGAAAAATATATATATATTAGATAAACTCACTAAAAACGTTAAAAAGGAAAAGGGTAAAAGTTAAAAAAATTTTAAGAGAAGAAGAGAAAAAATTGAAAAAGAAAAAAAATTAAATTAGCTGCAAGACTAAAGAATCATGGGGAGGAAGCCATGAGTTCCGTGCTTTGCTTTCTCCTCCTCTGGAATTCTGCTGCTCTCCTTGGTATTGAAACTGCACTCCTTGGTAGGTGAACTTGGTCTTGGCTGGATTTCTCATTGATCTTCTGGGGGAGGGGCCAAGCTCTGCAACACTCAGACACCCCTGATTCTTCTGTGACCCTGCGGGACCTAAGGCCATGCTGACCCCGCGTGGGCTTCACCCTGGTTTAGCCTCTGGAGCGATGTCCCTCAGCGGAACAGACTTTTAAAAGTCCTGATTTTGTGCTCTGTTGCTCTGCCACTTGCCGGGAGCTGGCCCCACCCCCCGGGGTCTATCTTCCCGTTGCTTTGGATTCACTTCTCCACCAGTTCTACCTTTCAGAAAGTGGTTGATTTTCTGTTTCTAGAATTGCTGTTCTTCTCTTCGATATGCTATTGGATTTGTAGGTGTTTGCAATCTTTACGTAAGCTATCTAGATGATCTTCTAGCTGAAGTAGTCTCAGCCTGCTACTTCTCTGCCATCTTGACTCCTCCCCCCCTTTCTTGTTTCTTGAGAAAGGCTTGTACCACTATATAATTTCCTCTCAGGATGGCCTTTGCTATGTCCCACAGATTTTGAACCATTGTGTTTTCATTATCATTTGTTTCCATGATTTTTTTCAATTCTTCTTTAATTTCCTGGTTTATTTATTTATTCTTTAGAAGGATGCTGTTTAGTCTCCATGTATTTGGGTTCTTTCCAAATTTCCTCTTGTGATTGATTTCTAGCTTCAGAGCATTGTGGTCTGAAAATATGCAGGAATGATTCCAAACTTTTGATACTGGTTGAGACCTGATTTAGGACCCAGGATGTGATATATTCTGGAGAATGTTTCATGGGCACTAGAGAAAAATGTGTATTCTGTTGCTTTAGAATTGAATGTTCTGAATAAATCTATGATGACCATCTGGTCCAGTGTGTCATTTAAAGCCTTTATTTCCTTGTTGATCTTTTGCTTGGATGATCTGTCCATTTCAGTGAGGGTCGTGTCAAAGTCCCCTACCATTATTGTATTATTGTCAATGTGTTTCTTTGATTTTGTTATTAATTGGTTTATAAAGTTGGCTGCTCCCATTTAGGGGCATAGATATTTAAAATTGTTAGATCTTCTTGTTGGATAGACCCTTTGAGTATGATATAGTGTCCTTCCTCATCTCTTATTATAGTCTTTGGCTTAAAATCCAGTTGATCTGATATAAGGATTGCCACCCCAGCTTTCTTCCGATGTCCACTAGCATGGTGAATGGTTTTCCACCCCTTCACTTTAAATCTGGAGGTGTCTTCGGGTCTAAAATGAGTTTCTTGTAGGCAGCATATTGATGTTTTTTTTTAAAGATTTTATTTATTATTCATTTGACAGAGAGAGATCACAAGTAGGCAGAGAGGCAGGCAGAGAGAGAGAGGAGGAAGCAGGCTCCCTACTGAGCAGAGAGCCCGATGCGGGACTCGATCCCAGGACCCTGAGATCATGACCTGAGCTGAAGGCAGCAGCTTAACCCACTGAGCCAACCAGGTGCCCTGGGTTTTGTTTTTTTAATCCATTATGATACCCTGTGTCTTTTAATTGTGGCATTTAGTCCATTTTACATTCAGGGTAACTATTGAGAGATATGAGTTTATTGCTATTGTATTGCCTGTAAGGTGATTGTTTCTGTTCCTTTCTGATCTACTACTTTTAGGCTCTCTTTTTACTTAGAGGACCCCTTTCAATATTTCCTGTAGAGCTGGTTTGGTGTTTGCAAATTCTTTCAGTTTTTGTTTGTTCTGGACGTTTTTTTAAACCTTTCCTTCTATTTTCAGTGATAGCCTAGCTGGATACAGTACTCTTGGCTGCATGTTTTTCTCGTTTAGTGCTCTGAATATATCATGCCAGTTCTTTCTGGCCTGTCAGATCTCTGTGGATAAGTCTATTGCCAATCTAACATTTTTACCTTTGTATGTTAGACTTCTTGTCCCAGGCTGCTTTCAGGATTTTCTCTTTGTCGCTAAGACTTGTAAGTTTTACTGTTACATGATGGGATGTGGACCTATTCTTATTGATTTTGAGGTGGGTTCTCTGCAACTCTTGGATTTTGATGCGTGTTCCCTTTTCCATATTAGGGAAATTCTCTCCAATAATTCTCTCCAATATACCTTCTGCTCCCCTTCCTCTTTCTTCTTCCTCTGGATCCCAATTATTCTAATGTTTCATCTTATGGTGTCACTTATCTCTTGAATTCTCCCCTCATGGTCCAGTATTTGTTTCTCTCTCTTTTGCTCAGCTTCTTTATTCCTTGTCATTTGATCTTCTATATAACTAATTCTTCCTTCTGCCTCATTTATCCTAGCAGTAAGAGCATCCATTTTTTTCAGAATATCTTTTTTAAAAAATTTTCAGCATAACAGTATTCATTATTTTTGCACCACACCCAGTGCTCCATGTAATCCATGCCCTCTATAATACCCACCACCTGATACACTGACCTCCCACCCCCCGCCCCTTCAAAACCCTCAGATTGTTTTTTAGAGTCCATAGTCTCTCATGGTTCACCTCCCCTTCCAATTTCAGCCAACTCCCTTCTCCTCTCCATCTCCCCATGTCCTCCATGCTATTTGTTATGCTTCACAAATATGTGAAGCCATACAATAATTGACTCTCTCTGCTTGACTTAGTTCACTCAGCATAATCTCTTCCAGTCCTGTCCATGTTGCTACAAAAGTTGGGTATTCGTCCTTTCTGATGGAGGCATAATACTCCATAGTGTATATAGACCACATCCTCCTTATCCATTCGTCTGTTAAAGGGCATCTTGGTTCTTTCCACAGGTTGGTGACCGTGGCCATTGCTGCTATAAACATTGGGGTACAGATGTCCCTTCTTTTCACTACTTCTATCTTTGGGGTAAATCCCCAGTAGTGCAATGGCAGGGTCATAGGGAAGTTCTATTTTTAATTTCTTGAGGAATCTCCACACTGTTCTCCAAAGAGGTTGCACCAACCTGCATTCCCACCAACAGTGTAAGAGGGTTCCTCTTTCTCCACATGCCCTCCAACACATGTTGTTTCCTGTCTTGCTAATTTTGGCCATTCTAACTTCTGTAGGGTGATATCTCAATGTGGTTTTAATTTGAATCTCCCTGAGGGCTACTAGAACTCATACAGCAATTCAGCCACATGGCAGGATACAAAGTCAATGTATAGAAATCAGCTTTTTTCCCTGAATGCTTTCCATAGTGTTCCAGAGGATAGGAATGAAAATTACAGCTGCCCAATCTCTGGCCCAGAGGAGCTTAGAGCTCCACTCCTCAGTGCGCCCTCAGAGAAAAGTGCTCAGACACTCCCATCTCCCTGGCCTCCAGCTGTGCTCCTAGCTCACCCAGCTTGCGACCAAGAGTCTGTCTCTGGCCCACAGCTCTGCCTGGAGTCTCCGAATCCCACAGATATCCGAACTTTTCCAGGGTGTGTCTACCAGGATATTGTGGGGACCCCACTCACAGAGCAGTGGCCATGCCACAGATTACAGTTCAAGGTAACCCCAAGCTGAGAGCTCACTCTTTGGCCCCATCTCTGTAGCCGGCTTCCCTATTCTAATACCTGTGAGCTCTGTGACACTCAGACAGCCCCAATCCTTCTGTGGCCCTGCGGGACCTGGGGCCACACTGACTGCGCATGGGGTTCACCCTGGCTTAGCCTCCGTGTCCCTCCGTGGAGCAGACTTTTAAAAGTCCTGATTTTGTGCTCCATTGCTCTGCTGCTTGCAGGGAGCTAGCCCCTCCCTGCCGCGGTCTATCTCCCCGTCAGTTTGGATTCACCTCTCTGCCGGTCCTACCTTTCAGAAAATGGTTGATTTTCTGTTTCTAGAATTGTTGCTCTTCTCTTCAATTTCCTGTTGGATTTGTCAGTGTTTGCAATGGTTTGATAAGCTATCTAGCTGATCTCCTGCTACCTGATGTCGTCTCAGCCTGCTACTTCTCCTCCATCTTGACTCCTCCCCAACTTAATTCTTAAAAAAAACATGTTTTTAACAGCTACATGTATCTTGTCATTTCAAAGTCGCATAAATAAGTTTGTTCTTTCCCTCCTATTCATCACTGTAGTGTTCCATGGTTGCTCTGTGTCAAAAATAAGCGTGGCTATGACCCATTCAAGCCATTCTGTTCTGGTTTTTATTTATTTTTTAAAGATGTTATCTGTTTGACACAGAGAGAGGGAAACACAAGAAGGCAGAGTGGGAGAGAAAGAAACATACTCCCTGCTGAGTAGGGAGCCTGATGTGGGTCTTGATCCCAGGACCCTGGGGTCATGACCTAAGTGAAAGGCAGATGCTTAAAGACTGAGCAACACAGGCACCCAATCTGTGCTGCTTTTTCAAGGATTAAATGAAATAATCTGTGTCAAGTATTTGGCACAGATGCATGTTCTCTGACTCTTCTGCATTGTATAGCATTTATGCCCTTTATTATAGCACCACATAATCCTTAGAAGGAGAAACAGAATACTCATGCTATCATGATCTCAGGAACCAGGGGTAAATCAAAGGTATCACAGTTATGTTGTCAAATAGCCAAGTTACCAAAAGTAACAAATTTTTCTGAAGTAAAGTATTTACCTCAGTATTTGAAAGTGGACTAAGGAGGTGGGAGAGGAATTTTTATAATTTCACACATTACATGTGTGTGTCACTATTTGTTGAAAACTCACAACCAACTACTATTCACAGAATTTTATTCTCAATCATTATTTTTAGTTTCATTACATTGTAAAGGGCTTTTGCTGTCTTCTTTACAAATAAAGGGAGCATCCTTCTTCTTAACCATCTAATACTTATTCAGGATTTTTAGTTTTCTTTGCAGAACTCTGGAGAACAAGGTGGTAAAGACATATCCACCATGCTGGAAGCACCTGGTGTGCTCAGAGGTCTGTTCCAATGGAGTAATGTTTGTTTCTTCCCAGAATTGATCCCCAAATGTGCAGTGAATTGTTGCTTCTACTTGAGGAACAGGATTTATACCTTAGTGTCTCTTATACACCAAATAGGTGATGTTTACTTAAGGATTAAACAATCAGTAGATTAAGCCTGTATGGCCACAGGATAGTAATAAATGTATGGATTTTTATGTTTGCCAGATCATTCTACCTCTGAAAAACTGCAATTCCCATGAATAAAATTGGAAGTAATAATAACAGATACTTATGTAATATGTTTACCCCTTTCCTGCCTTCATCTTGAACCATTCAAGTACAAGAAATCTCTCTCTACATTGTATTAACAGACAAATAGATTTTCCTCTGAACCATTCACTGTGTATTTTCAGAGTTCCCAGACAGCCTAATAGGATGGGATATTGGTTCAAACTGTCCTAATTTGTACCATAATTATCAATATCATATGGGCTCACTGTATGAACAGAATCTAAGATGCTTTCCACCTCAGCAATAGTAAGTAAACTTCAGTGAGACAAATGTTAGACATTCTATCTGTCATCTGGTTTCTGTCAGTACCAGTGAATGGTTCGTTAACGTCCTCAGTGGACACTTTCCAAGATATGTGGACGCACTGATCTCTCCCTCTAGAAAATGATACTTTAGGTTGCTCCAACTTCAACTGCCCAAGGCCAACTGCAAGAAGAGAAATTCCCAACAATAAAGATTTTGAGTCTCTCCTGTAGACTGAAGTGATGGGCGACACAGGCTCAGAAGGACAAGAAGATGACTGCTTCCACTACTGGCATCCCAATGGGCTGGCTAGCTCCCTGCTGACAAGATAAGAATTGAAGTCCCCATTAGAAGGACTCGTCATGCCAGGGGCAGGAGGGTGGGGCTAGTTCGGGTTTCTGGGAAGAAGTAGTCGCTTAGTTAGTTCCCTGGAGTTCTTCATGATCTGCCACAGATATGAGCTGCTCTGGGGTTTCCTGTGCCCTGTGAATGCTGGACAGATGCGGTAAGTGGGCTCCCAAGTGGGAAAGAAATTTCTGGTATTGGTATGAATGTGTCTGCCTGAGTTGGGATATGATGATTCTCGCACCCACAGCCATTCCCTCTGGAATCCCATGCTGCAGGAACAATGCTCAGAAACATGAGGACAAGTCAGCTGGATTCAATCCCTATGTCTATCTGTCTCTGATTCACTGACTCAGATGCCAAATCTGACCTTACTTTTCTGTAACACAGCACAACAAAACAATAGACACTGAAATACCCCACTGACATTATTGAATATGCCATGTGCAAAATCACCAGAGTGTTTTTGTGCTTTTAAGGTTAATTATGATGTTATGGCAGATTAGGACTCAGAGGAACAAAATTTCATTTATGCAGCAGATGCCTTCTAGAAGGGACTAGACTGCAATGCTTGGGGATACATGGGTCAGAGTAGTATCTGGTAACCAGCTTCTGCTTGCCCTGGGCCTTGCAAGTCTCTCATAAGTATCATCATTTTCAAAAAATTGTTGTTTCATATGTAATGATAATCTACAGAATTAACATAGCATCTAATGCTCATTGTAGGCTTGTAATTTGTCAGGCAATGTTCTAAATCTTTTCTTGTTATTGTCATATTTAATCCTCTTACAACATGCGAGATTGTTGTTATGATTAAGGGTCATTTCACAAGTGAGAACAGTGGCAGAGAGAAGGGGCTCACACAATGACACAGAGCCAGGTATTATGAGAATTCATGTAAATAATAGCAGTTCCTTAAAGAAAATTTGAGTAAAATGCAATATGGAAATGACAATTCAAGACACCATTATTTTAACAGCATAAATTATTCTCTCCATTTTACATCATTAAATTTTCACAAATTTTTCTAAAGTTCCTGTTGAAAACTGACATACCTTCTGTGTCCTGAGGTCTCAGTCTCTAAAGATACTGTTACTAGGTACACTTCTCTTCCATATGTAACTTGAGAAAACACATTAAGCAAAGATATTTTGAGAAGCAAAATAATAATGAGGCAAAGATTTCGTAGGAAGCAGAATCTACTGTTTCCAAGCATTCCTTTTGGGTAGGGTTCATCTTCTCCCGTTTAGTGTATTCCACTCAGATTCTAGTCTCCAATTTAATCCATAAAAAATTTAGGTGGCTAGGAGGGACTAGCCCTCCAGTGTGTGGAGCTAATTGCAAGCTGTCCTTGCAGTCTAGGGAGTCTTGCCCAGGGCTACCTCCCCGCAATCCCTACAGTTCACTTACTACTTGATTTGGCTCACACAAATGCTCTGGGTAATGCTGACACTGTCCTTGAACTCCTCTGTAAATATGCTTGGGGAAATGCTCTTGTTTTGAAGCAAGGTGGTCACCTGGGACTTGTGGCCCTTCGAAATCGAGCTCCTTGATAAACATTCTTGTTATTGAATTATCAAGGGGGCACGGACGAAAACAATGGCCAAAATTTTCCCCAGTAGCTAAGCTAATAGTGCCCTCCTCTGGAAACCAGGGACAAACTTCCACGTTGCAGAAAACGTTCTAATCGCGAAGTGCGGACCCGACAGCCTGGAGCCTCAAGCATAGACGGAAAGCTCTCTTTCCTTAGAGTTTAACTGTCCCATAATTTATTACTCCGGACTAAATATGTCCCCCACAATAAAACTTACTGTGCACACCAGGGGAGTTTCCTCACTTCTTCACTTAAAAGACGTCTTCTGGTTCTCTGATCCCCATTCAAGCACCACTTGTCTGGGACTTCATCAAAATCAAAAGCTTCTGCACAGCAAAGGAAACAGTCAAAAAAACAAAGAGGCAACCCACGGAATGGGGGAAGATATTTGCAAATGACAGTACAGACAAAAGGTTGATATTCAGGATCTATAAAGAACTCCTCAAACTCAGCACACACAAAACAATCATATAAAAAATGGGCAGAAGATATGAACAGACACTTCTCCAATGAAGACATACAAATGGCTATCAGAAACATAAAAAAATGTTCATCATCACTAGTCATCAGGGAGATTCAAATTAAAACCACATTGAGATATCATCTTACACCAGTTAGAATGGCCAAAATTAGCAAGATAGGAAACAACATGTGTTGGAGGGGATGTGGAGAAATGGGAACCCACTTCCACTGTTAGTGGGAATGAAAGTTGGTGCAGCCTATTTGGAGAATAGTGTGGAGATTCCTCAAGAAATTAAAAATAGAACTTCCCTTGACCCTGCCATTGCACTACTGGGGATTTACCCCAAAGATACAGATGTAGTGAAAATAAGGGCCATCTCTACCTCGATGTTTATAGCAGCAATGGCCAGGGTCACCAAACTGTGGAAAAAACCAAGATGCCCTTCAATGGACGAATGGATAAAGAAGATGTGGTCCATATACACTATGGAGTATTATGCCTCCATCAGAAAGGACTATTCGTCCCAACTTTTATAGCAACATGGACGGGACTGGAAGAGATTATGCTGAGTGAACTAAGTCAAGCAGAGAGTCAATTATCATATAGTTTCACTTATTTGTGGAGCATAACAAATAGCATGGAGGACATGGGGATTTAGAGAGGAGAAGGGAGTTGGAAATTGGAAGGGAAGGTGAACCATGAGAGACTATGGACTCTAAAAAACAATCTGAGGGTTTTGAAGGGGCGGGGGGGTGGGAGGTTTGGGTACCAGGTGCTGGAAATTATAGAGGGCATGGATTGCATGGAGCACTGGGTGTGGTGCAAAAATAATGAATTATGTTATGTTGAAAATAAATAAAAAAACTCTCAATGGTTTGAAATCTTCTTGGAAAAATTTGGGCTCTGTATTGTACCAGAAAAAATTCAATTAAATGCTCCATATTCCTATTTAGGACACCTAAATATCCTATTTAGGGCACCTTATTGAAGGGCATCATATTCATCTTCAAAAGTTATAGATACACTTAGATTATTTAAAATATAAACAATTTCCAAAAACTTTTAGGAGACCTTAACTGACTTTGTCCAACCCTAAAACTTACTGCTGGTGAACAAAAACTTCTTTCTGAAATCTTGAAAGGTTCCCTGGATCCTACTTCACTTTGCCCCTTTGTCATCTGAAAGAGCTATGGCTTTAAGACTGTGGAACAGGCTATATGAGATGCACAAGTTACTCGAGTTAACCCTACTCAACTTTGTCTCTCCTCATTTGTCCAACTGCATATACCCCAGCTGGTCTCCTCTGGCAACCCCAGGGAGTTTTTAGAATGTATTAATTCATCCTCCTCAGCTGAACTCTCAATTACACCTTACTATGAGTTAATTTCTACTCTAATTGTTAGGGGTCATCGATATTGCCTTCAACTTTTAGCCTGTGCTAAAAGTTGTGCTTCTTGTTCCTCTTTCTTAGGATCATCAGACGTGTCTTTGGGAAACCTTCATTGCATGGCAAACGGCTTTGGTTGATTTTGTTGGACAAATTTCTTCCCATTATCCTTCTGATTGCTTGATTCATTTCAAAATCTTTGACTATGCAGTTTGTCTTACCTAAGGTTATTCAAACTCAGGCAATTCCTGGCACGTGCACCATCTTTATGGATGGATTAGCTTCAGGTATTGCTGCAATAGTAATTGTTAACCATCCCATTACTCAACAGGTTTCTCTCTCATCAGCACGCCGAGTGGAATTACATGCAGTTATAATGGCCTTTTCCTATGTTTCTTCTCATCCCTTCAATTTATATACAAAGAGTAAATACATGCTCACTGTTTTCATGACTATTGAAACTGGAACTTTTGGCTCCACTCCCAATAGTACTCTTTTGCAAGAATTTTTAACCTTGCAAAAACTTATTCAGACTCGCTCTGCTCTCTGTTTTGTCAGTCACATTCTAGCTCATTCTTTTCTCAGGTCCCTTGGTGCCGGGAAACTCAATAGCCAATAAGGCTACGCATGTACTTTTACTCGCAACTGTACAGGTCAATCAGGCCATTTAATCTCAAGCTACTCAACATCAAAATGCTTCCGCTCTTCACAAACAAGTCTTTCTCTCAAGAGGCTGCTCGTCAGACCATGAAGTCCTGTCCACTTGCCCTGAATTTCTCTCTGCATCTCTGTTCCATCCTTTGGCATTAAACCTCATGGTTTGTTACCAGGTCACCTTTGGCAGATAGATGTCACTCATGTCCCATCTTTTGGAAAATAGATATATTTGGGGAATTGGGGAATATATTTGGGATATATTTGGGGAATTATATCCCCAAACACCTGCTGATATATTGAATCATGCTCCTTTTGTTTTAAATTTTCTGAATCTTGATGGTCAGGGATGTTCTGTGGCCAAATGACTATGGTCCCTTCTCTATGGCTCCTTCTCATAGAAGATGCTAGAAGTGCTAGAAAGATCCTTTAATCGGATATTGGATGGGGCCTGATCCTGTTCTTATCTGGGCCTGATGGTATGTGTGTATTTCCTTGGGTGGGTTCCTGAGTGGCAAGTTTGTTATCATCATTTACCAGTGGCCAGAGAATGAACTGATTTCCCTATTCAAAAAATTGCATCTGACCCCACAAGTAGTTATCAGTTGCTGAGCCCAGGCAACCTGGCGTCAGGTTCCACACAGCTGGGGACAGATCAAAAGGCTGGTCAGTGAGGGAATAGATATTGTAAGGAGGCATGGGGGGCGATCTGGTGGCTGATAAATTGTTTGTGGGTATGTTGGCTGTTCTTTATTGCCAAGTGAGCCCAGTTTATGCTCATTCCTATTGGACTTATTTTCCGGATCCCCCCGGTTACACCTGGTTACCTTGATGGATCCTAGTATTAAGGTTTTTACTAATCACACCAGCCTCATATGTGGCAAGAGTAACACCCACATTACCCCTCAATGGGCAGTCTTCAATTATACAGGACAGTCAGCATTACCTCCTACCTGTTTGAGCTCAAGTTCACAGGTTGGATGCCTTCAACTGAGTTATGAGTTCAAAGTCAATAAGGGAAAAAATGGTATGAGGTCTGCATCTTGGCCTGTTCCCGAATTGTGAACCATTGTTAAAGTAGGCTTTTCTACTGCTTCCACGACAGTTTTTGCTTTACCACATCCTGGACTTCCTGTTCTGATACTTGTCTTCGTGTCTTTGGCTCATTTTTTCCATGGCTAGACTGTTATTTCACACCACCTTTGAAACATCTTATCCAAGGGACTTCTGAAAAAATCTTGATGGACTGGTCACACCAATCTGCAAGCTCTGGAGAGGTGGCTAAGTGGATAAACTCTTGGGGGGTGGGTCTTGAATGTTTTACCTGGAAAAGGTGGTCATGTACAAAGGGACCTTTGGAGATTAATTGCTGCCCGGTAAGTATGGTCTCAATGACCTTTAATGGGCCCCCTACTACACATAGCCTTGTTGCTTGTGTGGCTCCTCCTTATTTATTGCTTAGAGGTCCTATTGTTATCACTCTTGAGGAATACCAGTATTCATTGAAATGCTTGCATTGTAACCTTATTGTTTGTCTAAATACAATAGAGATACAGTTGTCCTTCAGCAACAATCTTTTGTTATGCTCCCTGTAAATATCAGTGGCCCTTGGTGTGAAGATGTTGGGCGCAAACCTTAATGGAGATCTACAATTGTCTAGGGACCAGAAGGTTATTGACATGATTATAGCTGGCGTTGTGGCCTTGGTCTCTCTCATTACTAGTGCTGTGTCTTCTGCAGTAGCACTCAAATTGTTCAGACAAAGCATTTTGTCAATGATTTAACCCCAAATAGTTTTCTGACAGAAAGATATAAACAAAGTTTAATGCTCTTGAAACTGTGGTTACACTGTTGGGAGATGGAATTCAGAGTATAAAGGCATGGCTTCCATTACACTGCCATGCAGCTTTCAGGTGGATCTGTGTAAGCCCTCTGTTGTATAATGATACCTAATGGGACTGGAACAAGGTTAGAAATCACCTGGAAGAGATTTGGTCCCATAATAATGCCAGTTTGGACATAACAAAATTGCATCAAGAGATTTAGGATATCCATGATTCTCAGATATAGTTTCTCTGGCACAGCTCACTGAGAAGTTGCTATATAAATTAAGGGGCTTTAATCCTTTCAGTGTCTTGCAACATTCATCTGCGTATTCTTGTTTCACTCACACTCATGTTCTGTATTTTTCCAGTCTTCCTAGGACTTGGATTCTGCCAACTCATGCAACTTCAAATCACAGCCCCAGAGTTCAAATTGAAAAATAGAGAAAGGGGAACTGTGGAGAACTAATTGTAAGCTGACATGGTCCTTGCAGTCTAGGGAGTCTTGCCAAAGGCTAGCTCCCACAATCCATGCATTTCACTCTTTACTTGATATGGCTCACATAAATGTTCTTGGTCAGGCCAACACAGACCTTGAGTTTCTCTATAAATACCCTTGGGAAAACTCTTTTGTTTTGAAGCAAGGCGGTCATGTGGGGCTTGTGGTCCTCCAACCTTGAGCTCCTTGGTAAACATTCTTGTTATTGAACTATCAAATACAGTCTGTTATGCATGTTGGGGCTCCACTGGGTTATCAGCACATGGAGACCTCCCGATCCCAGCTTTCTCTTATTTTCTTAATTCCCCAACATTCTCTCTTGGTTTTCCCTGGGACTTCTCGTGCTGGTCCACAACAGTTCAGGTGCAAGAAGGCAACGGTTTCCCCAATAAAAAACTGTGATGTCAAAAACAGCATGGGTTAAAATGACAAAGAATCAGCGCAACTGAAGTGGGAGAAGAAGGACTAAAGGATCATATATCTCATTCCATGTGCTGTGTGCCTGGCCTGCAAATCTCTCTTTCCAACAGATTTCAAGGTTGGGGCCTTGAAATAGGGATAGAGCAGACGAATATGTTGGTGTTATTTGGGGAATTTAGCATTCAGGTAAATAGTTCATATAGAAAAGTTGCAAGGAGATATCTATATTCCTACAAGAAGCCCACTGCATATAAAACTATTAGAAATAGAAAATAGAGGTTTTTTTTTTTTGCTGTTTTTATATGGAAAAGTCAGTTGATAATTTCTTGGCATTTTACTTATTCTCTGAAAACACCTACTCACTCATGGTCTGTATATGTGCTTTGTACATCCTAATAATGTTCAATATCAGTCTGTCTCTGCTGTGGGGGACAGTGTAGTGTTTCTTATATTGTCCTGCAGTGAAGAAGCAGTTTAGTTCAATAGTCAAGAGGAGTCCTCTGATGTGGGTCCCTCCCCTTCTCTGCCACTTCACCCTGTGTGACCTGGAAAAGCCACTAACCCCTTACCTCAGGAGTCAGCTATGCTTGATGATGATACTGGAAAAGAGCATTTAGCTGATGTGGGTTACAGAAGCTAACATACGTCCAGATGTGAGAACACTGAAAGAGAACTTACATACACTCCCCGCCCCCACGCCCCCAAACACACACAGAATTTAGCCTTGTGGTACAGGTTTTCTCTCTTTTTTCACAGGGAGAATCAACTGGGGCCCAATATGGCGGCCCATCTCCCAGCCTCAGGGAATTCTGAACTCTATTCTGATGACATCCTGCTGGCACCAGCCTCAGCACACCTCACAGGAAAAGGCCTTGCTTCAATCCTAACTTACCATATCCCCTAGTGTTCACTTAAGGAATTGCAGTCCTTAAACCTTACAGGGCCCATTAGTCCAGTTCAGAAATCATGGACTAACCACTGAGCGTTAAGCCTAAAATCCTCAAGCTCTAATTTCTTTAGTTGTAAAATGGACCAATAATAGTCATATTACAGACAGGTTTCTTTTACACACAATAATATTGGTACACCATGATTCTCTGTCTCAGCATGAAACTTACATACTGAGGTCTCTGGATGCTGAGATGATAGACAATGGTACATGTGTACTTGTGTGCTCTCAGTCCCCACAGAAGACTTTAATTCACTGGGCGTGTCCAAGGATGCTTTGGAAGTGCAATTCCTGGGGATAGCAGAAAAGTAACATGCAAGTATAAACCAAGATGTCTTCTTGGAAAGCCCAAGAAATGCTTCAGACCAGGGGAGGTTGAAGCTGCGAGCCCAGCTGTGGGGCTGGTTGTAGTTGTCACTGTAGGGAAGGCTGTGAATTACACAGATCTCAGGAGGAGATCTTGTTTGAGTTTTAAGACTCACCATAGTTTTAGACTGTGGATACCGTCCTGCACAGGAGTAAATGGCCATATCTTCTTTTTATGTGATACTTATGGTAAGGATTGAAGGAAAAATTTGAATACTTTGTTGCCTCAACTCTTTTCTTTCCACTTATATGATTTCAGGCTGGGATTTTTCTCAACCTTAGAAAAATCACATGCTCCAAAGCTGGAGTTTGTTTCTGCCCCTGCCAGTAAATTAATTCTTTTTTAGAATTTGAGCTGGATTTCTTGCAATTTATGTCAAGATTTTTCTTTACTTCTGTGGAACTACTCCACCTTTGATAACCCAAATACAACTAAATAAAACAAGAATATCAGATACCATAAGAAATATTACGGATTATCTTTGCTCTCTTATCCAGACTGAAATGGTACAGTATTGTGACTCAGGAGCCCAGAAGGAGAAGAGAGTGAATGCTTGGGGGTAGTGACATCCTATCTGTCAGGCTGTGTCTTCGAGGACAAAGCAGTACATTGGGGACCTGGTGGTTGGATGCCTCCTGATTCAATGTCAGGTTGGATGCCTGATTAGAGAATGGGATGAGGTGGTTTGTTGGCCATTTAAGGATGGCCAAAAACTTGCAGGGCCTAAGTCATTGTGTTTTGTAGGCCTCATGCTATGATATCCACCTCAAAATAGGGCTGGTTGTCCCTGGAGTACTTTTTGGTACAGATGCTAGTGGACATTGAATCTTCTTGATTCTCTGGACAGAGGAATGATTTCTATTTGCCAGAAGCCACTCTATGAACACATTTTCTCAGTATAATAGTTTGAAATATTGTATGTTTAATAAATATTAACTTTAGAAGAGGTAATATTTGATGAGCATTTTTTACTGTTAGGCTATTTCCCTCAGAATTCTTCACATTTTCCATCATAACAGAAATCACATGATATGGTTGCTGGTGGTTTCCACTTCATAGACCAGGACAGTGAGGTACAGAGGAGTAACATGTGACTCAAGGAAACTTTTGGGGCGCTAAGCAGAACATGAGGGTAAGATTTCGACGGCTCCTCTCTTCGGGGGCAGCATGCTGCACCTTCCACAGACATGCTCCTGGGGAGCGCAGTGACAGACGTGTGCCTTTCCATAAGGCTCTTTCCACAGGGGTAACCACGATTCTCTCGCAGGCAGAGGGGATTGCCGGGAAAAGAGGATTTCGCTCCATGCGGGTTTATTACACCGTGCTGTGGAGACTAGCTCAGGTAAGAGCAGCAGCATGCCACAGACACGACTCTGATTTCACAAAGAATGCTGTGCTTTCACAGAGGGGATGCTCGGGGAAAGAGGCGTTCGCTCTATGCGGGTTTCTCCCAAGGTGCTGCGAATACTAGGTGAAGGCAAGCAGTAACAGCAGCCCACAGAACCGACTCTGATTTCCCTATGCTTTCGCAGAAGTTTTCAGCTTGGTGCGAACGGCACTTCGCTGCTGCTTCCTCAGCAAGGCTTTGGGCATTTGCTCTGTCGCGTCAGGGAAGAAGAGCTGCTGGAGAGCTGGTGCCTCTTGGGCCTTGCTTTCCCGGGCTACAAGTTCACGCCCTTGTTTCACCCGGCCAGGCCAAACTAAGCAGACACACCCACAACCCTGCAGCAGCGTGCTTGGCTGAGGATGGCAGTCTATGCACACTACTATCTCCCGGTGTAGGCCAGTCTTGGCCTTTTGTTTGCTCTGGCGCTCAGGCCGACTCGCGGAATAGGCCAGTGCATTCCCCACAGGAGAGGAGGGGCGACAGGATCCCTGCACAGAGCCCATGCACTGGGATGGGGAGCTGTAGGAGACTGTTCCCACTCCTTCCCAGGACTCCCCTTGCCTCTGCAAACACTGCCACACCTGGAAGAAGACGGCATCTGAATGCCCGTTCTTTCACGGAGCTGTTTCTGTGAGTTCAGGGTAGGCGCCTAGTGGCAAGCCCATTTCTGCACCAGGAACAGGTGGCCAAGGAGCTGCTGTACCCTTGGGCCCAGAGGCCCAGGACAGGCATGCCTTCTGCCCAGACTCCTTCCTCAGAGTGGAGCACAGGCCCCAGCCCTAGTCGTCCCCTCGTGTCTCCTTAGCAGCCAGGCTTCAGTCCCTCCGCACAGGGAGCGGGTGACACTTGTCTTGCTACCGACCCGCTGTTCCTGCCAGCGCCGGCTATCCTGCTTCAAGACCATTTCCCAACCACAAGGCCAATGGCTCCTTCTCTTCTCCCGAGGTGGCGAGCTGCGCCTTCCCCGACTAGCTCCTGGGGAGCGCAGTGAGAGATGTGTCCCTTTACTTAAGGCCCTCTCCAGATGTGCAAACACGCTTCTCTCTCAGGCAGAGGGGATGCTAGGGCAAAGAGAATTTCGCTCCATGCGCATTTCTTCCACCCTGCTGTGGAGACTAGCTCAGGCAAGCAGCAGCAGTATCCCACACCCGATTATGATTTCCCAACGAATGCTGTACTTTCCCAGAGGAGATACCCAGGTAAAGAGGCTTTCGCCCTATGCGGGTTTCTCCCACAGTGAGACTGGGCTCAGGCATGCAGCAGCAGCAGCAGCCCGCAGAACCAACTCTGATTTATCAGAGAATGCTGTGCTTTCGCAGAGGCTTTGGGCTTGGAGCAAACAGCACTTCGCTACTGCTTCCTCAGCAAAGCTTTGGGCATTCGCTCTGTCGCGTCAGTGAAGAGCCACAGGAGAACTGGTGCCTCTTGGGCCTTGTTTTCCCAGGCTCCATTATCGCGCCCTTGGTTCACACTGCCAGGCCGAAATAAGCAGACCCAGCCTCGACACTACAGCAGCGTGTGTGGCCTAGGACGGCACTCTATGCCCACTACCATCTCCTGGCGTAGGCAAGGCTTGGCCTTTTGCTCTGGCGCTCAGGCGGCCTCAGGGACCAGGCCAGTGCCTTCCCCACAGGAGAGGAGAGGCGACAGGATCTCTGCACACCGCCCGTGCACTGGGATGTGGAGCTGTGGGCGACAGTCCCCACGCCTTCCCCGGACAACCCGTGCCTCCGCAAATGCTGCCACATCCTGGAGGAGGACGGCATTTGACTACCCATTCTTTCAGGGAGATGTTTCTGCGTTTGGGTTGTTTCCACAGTCGCAACCACGCTTCTCTCTCAGGCAGAGGGCATACATGGGCAAAGAGGATTTCGCTCCATACGGGTTTCTCCCACCGTGATTCGGATACTATGTTCAGGAAAACGGCATCAGCATCCCACAGAACTGACACTAATTTCCCAGTGAATACAGTGCTTTCCCAGAGGGGATGCACGTACAAAGAGGCTTTTGCTCTATGCGGGTTACTCCCACTGTGCTCTGAATACTAGGTAAAGGCATGCAGCAACAGCAGCCCACAGAACCGACTCTGATTTCCCAGCCCCTGCTATGCTTTCGCAGAGGCCTTAGGGCTTGGCGCGAATAGCACTTCGCTGCTCCTTCCTCAGCAAGGTTTTGGGTGTTTGCTCTGTCGCGTCAGGGAAGAAGAGCCGCGGGAGAGCTGGTGCCTCTTGGGCCGTGCTTTCCCGGGCTCCATGTTCGCGCCCTGGCTTCCCCCTGCCAAGCCGAACCTAGCAGACTCGATCCTGCAGCAGCGTACGTGGCCTAGGATGGCACTCTGCTCACAATGCCATCTCCCGGCAGAGGCAAGGCCTGCCCTTTTGCTCTGGTGATCAGGTGGACAGGGGACTAGGCCAGTGCCTTCCCCAGCCTAGAGGAGAAGCGACAGGGTCCCTGCACACTGCCCGCGCCCTGGGATGGAGAGTAATCCCTCCTTCCCCAGGACACCCCCTGCCTCCACCAACGCTGCCACATCCTGGAGGAAGACGGGATCTGACTGCCCGTTCTTCTAGGAGCTGTTTCTGCGAGTTCAGGGCCGTGCCCACGTCTGCCCTATGGGCAGGTGTCCAAGGAGCTGCTGTCCCCTTGGGTCCAGAGGTGCAGGACCGGCATGCCTTCTGCCCAGACTCCTCTGAGTGGAGCACGCGCGCCTGCCCTAGTTGTCCCCTCGTGTCTCTTTAGCAGGCAGGCCTCCGTCTCTCCGCACAGGGAGCGGGTGACGCTTGTCTTGCCATCATCCCGCTGATCCTGCCAGGGAAGGTTCTTCTTCTTCAAGACCGTTTCCCGACAGCAAGGCTAACGGCTCCTTCTCTTCACCCGAGGCGGCGTGCTGCGCCTTCCCCAGACATGCGCCCGGAAGCGCGGTGACAGGTCCCTTTCCTCGAGGCCGTCTCCGGATGTGCAACCACGCTTCTCTCTCAGGCAGAAGGGCATGCCCGGGCAAAGAGAATTTCCCTCCATGCGGGTTTCTCCCACCATGCTGCGGAGACGAGCTCAGGCAAGCAGCAGCAGCATCCCACAAACCCGACTCTGATTTCCCAACGAATCTTTCCCAGAGGAGAGACCCTGCCAAAGAGGCTTTCGTTTTATGCGGGTTTTTCCTACCGTGAGACTGGGTACAGGCAAGCAGCAGCCCGCAGAACCGACTCTGATTTTTCAGCGAATGCCTTTTGCAGAGGCTTTGGGCTTGGAGTGAACCGCATTTCGCCACTGCTTCCTCAACAAGGCTTTGGGCGTTCGCTCTGTCGTGTCAGGCAAGAAGAGATATGGGAGAGTTGGTGCCTCTTGGGCCTTGCTTTCTAGGGCTCCATGTTCGCTCCTTGGGTTCACCCGGCCAGGCCGAACTAAGCAGACACAGCCACAACCCTGCAGCAGCGTGCGTGGCCTAGGATGGCACTCTATGCACACTACCATCTCCCGGTGTAGGCAACGCTTGGCCTTTTGATCTCGCACTCAGGCGCACCCGCGGACTAGGCCAGTGCCTTCCCCACAGGAGAGGTTAGGTCTACTGCACACCGCCCGTGCCCTGGGATGGGGAGCTGTGGGGGACTGTCCCCACTCCTTCCCCGGACACCCCGTGCCACCGCGAACACTGCTACATCCTGGAGGAAGACGGCATCTGACTGCCCGTTCTTTCACGGAACGGTTTCTGTGAGTTCAGGGTAGGCGCCTGGTGCCAAGCTCATGTCTGCAACAGGGACAGGTGACCAAGGAGATTCTGTACCCTTGGGCCCAGAGGCCCAACACAGGCATACCCTCTGCCCAGACTCCTTCCTCAGAGTGGAGCACAAGCCCCTGCCCTAGTCGTCCCCTTGTGTCTCCTTAGCATCCAAGCTTCCATCTCTCTGCACAGGGAGCGGGTGACACTTGTCTTGCCACTTTCCTGTTGTTCCTGCCATGGCAGGCTATCCTGATCGCAACCTTTTCCCGACAGCAAGGCCAACGGCTCCTTCTCCTCCCGGGGCGGCGTGCTGCGCCTTCCACAGATATGCTCCTGGGGAGCCCAGGACAGACTTGTCCGTTTCCTCAAGGCTGTTTCCAGAAGCGCAACCTCGCTTCTCTCAGGCAGAGGGCATGCCCTGTGAAAGAGAATTTCGCTCCATGCGGGTTTCTTCCACCCTGCTGCAGAGACTAGCTCAGGCAAGCAACAGCATTATCCCACAAACCGGACTCTGATTTCCCAACGAATGCTTTGCTTTCTCAAAGGAGATGCCTGGGCAAAAAGGCTTTCGCTGTTTGCGGGTTTCTCCCGCCGTGAGACTGGGCTCAGGCAAGCAGAAGCAGCAGCCCGAGAACCGACTCTGATTTCCCAGCGAATGCTGTGCTTTTGCAGAGGCTTTGGGCTTGGAGCAAACAGCACTTCGCTGCTGCTCCCTCAGCAAGGCTTTGGGCGTTCGCTCTGTCGCGTCAGGGAAGAAGAGCTGCGGGAGAGCTGGTGCCTCTTGGGCCTTGCTGTCCCGGGCTCCATGTTCACGTCCTGAGTTCACCCAGCCAGGCGAAATAAGCAGACACGGCCTCGACCCTGCACCAGCGTGCGTGCCCTAGGATGGCACTCTGCTAACAATGGCATCTCCCAGCGTAGGCAAGGCATGCCCTTTTGCTCTGGCGTTCAGGTTGACAGGGGACTAGGCCAGTGCCTTCCCCAGCCGAGAGGAGACGCAACAGGATCCCTGCTCACCGCCCGCTCCCTGGGATGGGGAGTAATGGGTAACTGTCCCTCCTAACCCGAGACACCCCTGCCACCGTACACGCTGCCACTTCCTGGAGGAAGATGGCATCTGACTGCCCGTACCTCCACGGAAAAGTTTCTGCGAGTTCAAGGCCGGGCGCCTGGTGGCAAGCCCACGTCTGCCCTATGGACAGGTGGCCAAGGAGCTGCCGTCCCCTTTGGCCCAGAGGCTCAGGACAGGCCTGCCTTCTGCCCCGACTCCTTCCTCAGAGTGGAGGACGCGCGCCTGCGCTAGTCGTCCGCTCGTGTGTAAGGACAGCCAGGCTTCATTCTCTCCACACAGGGAGAGGGTGACTCTTGTCTGGCCACCGGCCCTCTGTTCCTGCCATGGCAGGCTCTCCTGCTTCATGACCGTTTCCGGACAGCAAGGCCAACGGCTCCTACTCTTCTCCTGGGGCGGCATGCTGCGCCTTCCGTAGACATGCTCCTGGGGAGCACAGTGACAGACGTGTTTCTTTCCTTAGGGCTGTTTCCACAGGCGTAACAACGCTTCTCTCAGGCAGCGGGGATGCGCAGTAAGGAGTATTTCTCTTCAGGTGAGTTTATTTCACCGTGCAGTGGAGACTAGCTCACGCAAGCAGAAGCAGCATCCCACAGACCCGACTCTGATTTCCCAAAGAATGCTGTGCTTTCCCAGGGGAGATGCCCAGGCAAATAGGCTTTCGCTCTATGCGGGATTCTTTCATAGTGCTGTGAATACTAGGCTAAGGCAAGCAACAAAAGCAGCCCACAAACCGACTCTGTTTTCCCAGCGACTGCTATGCTTTCCCAGAGGTTTTCAGCTTGTCACGAACCGCACTTCGCTGCTTCTTCCTCAGAAAGGCTTTGCGTGTTCACGCAAACGCTTTGGGCGTTCCCTCTGTCGCGTCAGGGAAGAAGAGCTGCGGAGTGCTGGCGCCTCTTGGCCCTTGCTTTCTCGGGCTCCATGTTCGCGTCCTGGGTTCACCCTGCCAGGCTGAACTAAGCAGACACAGCCACAACACTGCAGTAGCGTGCGTAGCCTAGGATGGCACTCTATGCACACTACCATCTCCCAGTGTAGGCATCGCTTGGCCTTTTACTTTGGTGCTCAGGCGGATTCTCGAACTAGGCCAGTGCTTTCCCCACAGGAAAGGAGGAGTGACAGGATCCCTGCACACCGCCCTTGCAGTGAATAGGGAGCTTTGGGGGACTGTCCCTACTCCTTCCCCTTAAACCCTGTGCCTCTTCGAAGCTTTCACATCCTGGAGGAAGAAGGCATCTGACTCCCCGTTATTTCAGGGAGCTGTTTCTGCGAGTTCAGCGTAGGCGCCTGGTGTTTACAGCATTCTGCCCCAAGACTGGTGTCCAAGGAGTTGCTGTCTCCTTGGCCCAGAGGCTCAGTACAGGGATGCTTTCCAGTCTGGGTAAGACTCCTTCCTAAGAGTGGAGCACGCGCCCTGCCGTACTCATCCCCTCCTGTCTCCTTAGCAGCCAGGATTCTGTCTCTCTGCACTGGGTGCAGGTGACACTTGTATGACCACCGGCCACTGTGCCTCTCAGGGCCGGTTCTCCTGCTTCGCAACCGTTTCCAGGCCAACGGCTCCTGCAATTCCCCCCGGGCAGCGTGCTGCCCCTTCCACGATCTGCTCCTGTGTACCGCAGTGAAAAACGTGTCCCATTCCTTAAGGCTGTTTCCACAGGCGCAAGCGCGCTTCTCGCTCAGGCAGAGGGGATGCCCAGGCATAGAGGATTTCACTCCAAGTGGGTGTATTACACCGTGCTGAGGAGACCAGCTCAGGCAACAGGAGAATCCCTCAGACCGGACTCTGATTTCCCAAGAAAGCTTTGCTTTCCCAGAGGGGATGGCGGGGTAAATAGGCTTTTGCTCTATGCGAGATTCTCCCATAGTGCAGCGAATACTAGGCTAAGGCAAGCAACAAAACAGCCCACAGAACCGACTCTGATTTCCCAGCGACTTCTATGCTTTCGCAGAGGTTTTCAACTTGGCACGAACCGCACTTCGCTGCTGCTTCCTCAGAAAGACTTTGGGTGTTCATTCTGTTGCGGCAGGGAAGAAGAGCCGAGGGAGAGCTGGTGGCTCTTGGGACTTGCTTTCCCGGTCTCCAAGTTCACAGCCGGAGTTCACCTTGCTTTGGGGAATTCAGCACACACAGTCACAACCCTGCAGCAGCGTGTGTGTCTTAGCATGGCACTCTATGCCTATTACCATCTCCTGGGGCAGGTAAGGCTTTGCCTTTTGCTCCGGTGCTCAGGCAGTCTCGGGGTCTAGGCCAGTGCCTTCACCACAGGAGAGAGGAGGCGACAAGATCACTGTACACGGCCCGTGCACTGGGATGCGGAATTGTGGGGGACTGTCTCCACTCTTTCCCCGGCACAACCCCTGCCACCCACATCGCTGCTACATCTTGGTGGAAGACGGCATCTGACTGCCCGTTTCTCCATGGGGTTGTTTCTGCGAGTTCCGGGTATGGCACCTGGTGGCAAGCCCAAGTCTGCCCTTGGGACAGGTGGCCAAGGAGATGCTGTCCCCTCGGGCCAGAGGCACAGACAGGCCTGCATTCTGCCCAGACTCCTTCCTCAGAGTGGAGCACGCGCCTCTGCCCTAGTAGTCCCCTCATGTCTCCTTAGCAGACAGGCTTCCATCTCTCCGCACAGGGAGCAGGTGACACTTGTCTTGCCACCCGCCTGCTCTTCGTGCCACGGCAGGCTATCCTGCAGCCAGAGCATTTCTCGAGCACAAGGCCAACGGCTCCTCTTCTCCGGGGGCGGCGTGCTGCGCCTTCCCCACACTTGGCTTCTCTCTCAGGCAGAGGGGATGCTAGGGCAAAGGGTATTTCGCTCCATGCGGGTATCTTCCACGGAGCTGCGGAGACTAGCTCAGGCAAGCAGCAGCAGCATCCCCAAACCCAACTCTGATTTTCAAAGGAACGCTGTGTTTCCCAGGGGAAATGCCCAGGCAAAGAGGCTTTCGCTGTATGAGGGTTTCTCCCACCGCGAGACTGGGCTCATGCAAGCTGCAGCAGCACGCAGAATATTTCTCAGTGAATGCTGTGCTTCCGCAGAGGCTTTGGCTTGGAGCGAACAGCACTACGCTGCTGCTTCCACAGCAAGGCGTCTGTCGCGTCAGGGAAGAAGAGCTGCAGGAGAGCTGGTGCCACTTGGGCCTTGCTATCCCGGGCTCCATGTTTGCATCCTGGGTTCACCCTGCCAGGTCGAACTAAGGACACACAGCCACAACCCTGCAGTAGCGTGCGCAGCCTAGGATGGCACTCTAGGCACACTACCATCTCCCAGTGTAGGCATCGCTTGGCCTTTTACTCTGGTGCTCAGGCGGACTCGTGGACTAGGCCAGTGCTTTCCCCACAGGAAAGGAGATGTGACAGGATCCCTGTACACCGCCTGTGCACTGAATAGGGAGCTTTGGTGCACTGTCCCCACTCCTTCCCCTTAAACCCCGTGCCTCCTCCAAGCTTCCACATCCTGGAGGAAGACGGCATCTGACTCCCCGTTATTTCAGGGAGCTGTTTCTGCGAGTACAGGGTAGGCGCCTGGCGGCTAGCGCATGTCTGCCCCAGGGACAGGTGGCCAAGGATCTGCTGTCTCCTTGGGCCCAGAAGCTCAGGACAGGCTTTCTTTCTGTCCAGACTCCTTCCTAAGAGAAGAGAACGCGCCCGGCCCACCTCATCCTCTCCTGTCTCTTAGCAGCCAGGCTTCCGTCTCTCTGCACAGGGAGCCAGTGACACTTGTACTGCCACCGGCCGCTGTGCCTGCCAGGGCCGACTCTCCTGCTTCGTAACTGTTTCCAGACCAGAAGGCCAAGGGCTCCTGCTCTTCTCCCTGGGGAGCGTGCTGCACCGTGCACAGACATGCTCCTGGGGAACGCAGTGAAAGACGTGTCCCTTTCCTTAAGGCTCTTTCCATAGCCGCAAACGCGCTTCTCTCTCAGGCAGAGGGGATGCCCAGGCATAGTGGATTTCGCTCCATGCGGGTTTATTACACCGTGCTGAGGAGACCAACTCAGGCAACAGGGGAATCCCTCAGACCCAACTCTGATTTCGCAAAAAATGCTGTGCTTTCCCAGAGTGGATTCCCGAAAAAAAAACGGTTTTCACTTTATAAGGGTTCCACCCATCCTGCTACGAATATTAGGCTGAGGCAAGCAGCAACAGCAGCCCACAGAACCGACTCTGATTTCCCAGCGACTGCTATGCTTTCGCAGAGGTTTTCAGCTTGGCACGAACCGCACTTCACTGCTGCTTCCTCATCAAGTCTTTGGTCATTCTCTCTGTCGCGTCAGGGAAGAAGAGCTGCGGGAGAGCTGGTGCCTCTTGGACCTTGCTTTCCCGGGCTCCATGTTCGCGTCCTGTGTTCACGCTGCCAGACCGAACTAAGCAGATACAGCCACAACCCTGCAGTAGCGTGCGTAGCCTAGGATGGCACTCTAGGCACACTACCATCTCCCAGTGTAGGCATCGCTTGGCCTTTTACTCTGGCGCTCAGGCGGATTTTCGGACTAGGACAGTGCTTTCCCCACAGGAAAGGAGAGGTGACAGGATGCCAGCACACCGCCCATGCACTGAATAGGGAGCTTTGGGGGACTGTCCCCACTCCTTCCCCTTAAACCCCGTGCCTCCTCCAAGCTTCCACATCCTGGAGGAAGTCGGCATCTGACTCCCCGTTATTTCAGGCCCCTGGTGGCAAGAGCATGTCTGCCCCCGGGACAGGTGGCCAAGTAGCTGCTGCCACCTTGGCTCACAGGCTCAGGACACGCATGCTTTCTACCCAGACTCCTTCCTAAGTGTGGAGCACCACCCAGCCATACTCATCCCCTCCTGTCTCCTTAGCAGCCAGGCTTCTATCTCTCTGCACTGGGTGCAGGTGACACTTGTATTACCACCGGCCGCTCTGCCTATCAGGGCCGGCTCTCCTGCTTCGCAACCGTTTCCAGACCAGAAGACCAACGGCTCCTGCTCTTCACCCCAGGCAGCGTGCTGCCCCTTCTGCGGACCTGCTCTTGGGGACCGCAGTGAAAAACGTGTCCCATTCCTTAAGGCTGTTTCCACACCTGCAAGCGCGCTTCTCTCTCAGGCAGAGGGGATGCCCAGGCATAGAGGATTTCGCTCCATGCGGGTTTATTACACCGTGCTGAGGAGACCAGCTCAGGCAACAGGAGAATCCCTCAGACCCGACTCTGATTTCCCAAGAAAGCTGTGCTTTCCCAGAGGGGATGGCGGGGTAAAGAGTCTTTTGCTCTATGCGAGATTCTCCCATAGTGCAGCGAATACTAGGCTAAGGCAAGCAACAAAACAGCCCACAGAACCGACTCTGATTTCCCAGCGACTTCTAAGCTTTCGCAGAGGATTTCAACTTGGCACGAACCGCACTTCGCTGCTGCTTCCTCAGAAAGACTTTGGGTGTTCATTCTGTTGCGGCAGGGAAGAAGAGCCGCGGGAGAGCTGGTGCCTCTTGGGACTTGCTTTCCGGTCTCCAAGTTCACAGCCGGAGTTCACCTTGCTTTGGGGAACTCAGCACACACAGTCACAACCCTGCAGCAGCGTGTGTGTCTTAGCATGGCACTCTATGCCTATTACCATCTCCTGGGGCAGGTAAGGCTTTGCCTTTTGCTCCGGTGCTCAGGCAGTCTCGGGGTCTAGGCCAGTGCCTTCACCACAGGAGAGAGGAGGCGACAAGATCACTCTACACGGCCCGTGCACTGGGATGCGGAATTGTGGGGGACTGTCTCCACTCTTTCCCCGGCACAACCCCTGTCACCCACATCGCTGCCACATCTTGGTGGAAGACGGCATCTGACTGCCCGTTTCTCCATGGGGTTGTTTCTGCGAGTTCCGGGTATGGCACCTGGTGGCAAGCCCAAGTCTGCCCTTGGGACAGGTGGCCAAGGAGATGCTGTCCCCTCGGGCCAGAGGCACAGACAGTCGTGCATTCTGCCCAGACTCCTTCCTCAGAGTGGAGCACGCGCCTCTGCCCTAGTAGTCCCCTCATGTCTCCTTAGCAGACAGGCTTCCATCTCTCCGCACAGGGAGCAGGTGACACTTGTCTTGCCACCCGCCTGCTCTTCGTGCCACGACAGGCTATCCTGCAGCCAGAGCATTTCTCGAGCACAAGGCCAACGGCTCCTCTTCTCCGGGGGCGGCGTGCTGCGCCTTCCCCACACTTGGCTTCTCTCTCAGGCAGAGGGGATGCTAGGGCAAAGGGTATTTCGCTCCATGCGGGTATCTTCCACGGAGCTGCGGAGACTAGCTCAGGCAAGCAGCAGCAGCATCCCCAAACCCAACTCTGATTTTCAAAGGAACGCTGTGTTTCCCAGGGGAGATGCCCAGGCAAAGAGGCTTTCGCTGTATGAGGGTTTCTCCCACCGCGAGACTGGGCTCATGCAAGCTGCAGCAGCCCGCAGAATATTTCTCAGTGAATGCTGTGCTTCCACAGAGGCTTTGGCTTGGAGCGAACAGCACTACGCTGCTGCTTCCTCAGCAAGGCGTCTGTCGCGTCAGGGAAGAAGAGCTGCAGGAGAGCTGGTGCCACTTGGGCCTTGCTATCCCGGGCTCCATGTTTGCATCCTGGGTTCACCCTGCCAGGTCGAACTAAGGACACACAGCCACAACCCTGCAGTAGCGTGCGCAGCCTAGGATGGCACTCTAGGCACACTACCATCTCCCAGTGTAGGCATCGCTTGGCCTTTTACTCTGGTGCTCAGGCGGACTCGCGGACTAGGCCAGTGCTTTCCCCACAGGAAAGGAGAAGTGACAGGATCCCTGTACACCGCCCGTGCACTGAATAGGGAGCTTTGGTGCACTGTCCCCACTCCTTCCCCTTAAACCCCGTGCCTCCTCCAAGCTTCCACATCCTGGAGGAAGACGGCATCTGACTCCCCGTTATTTCAGGGAGCTGTTTCTGCGAGTACAGGGTACGCGCCTGGCGGCTAGCGCATGTCTGCCCCCGGGACAGGTGGCCAAGGATCTGCTGTCTCCTTGGGCCCAGAAGCTCAGGAGAGGCTTTCTTTCTGTCCAGACTCCTTCCTAAGAGATGAGCACGAGCCCGGCCCACCTCATCCTCTCCTGTCTCTTAGCAGCCAGGCTTCCGTCTCTCTGCACAGGGAGCCAGTGACACTTGTACTGCCACCGGCCGCTGTGCCTGCCAGGGCCGACTCTCCTGCTTCGCAACTGTTTCCAGACCAGAAGGCCAAGGGCTCCTGCTCTTCTCCCTGAGGAGCGTGCAGCACCGTGCACAGACATGCTCCTGGGGAGCGCAGTGAAAGACGTGTCCCTTTCCTTAAGGCTCTTTCCATAGCCGCAAGCGCGCTTCTCTATCAGGCAGAGGGGATGCCCAGGCATAGTGGATTTCGCTCCATGCGGGTTTATTACACCGTGCTGAGGAGACCAGCTCAGGCAACAGGGGAATCCCTCAGACCCAACTCTGATTTCGCAAAAAATGCTGTGCTTTCCCAGAGTGGATTCCCGAAAAAAGGAGGTTTTCGCTTTATAAGGGTTCCACCCATCCTGCTACGAATGATAGGCTGAGGCAAGCAGCAACAGCAGCCCACAGAACCGACTCTGATTTCCCAGCGACTGCTATGCTTTCGCAGAGGTTTTCAGCTTGGCACGAACCGCACTTCACTGCTGCTTCCTCATCAAGTCTTTGGTCATTCTCTCTGTCGCGTCAGGGAAGAAGAGCTGCGGGAGAGCTGGTGCCTCTTGGGCCTTGCTTTCCCGGGCTCCATGTTCGCGTCCTGTGTTCACGCTGCCAGACCGAACTAAGCAGATACAGCCACAACCCAGCAGTGGCGTGCGTAGCCTAGGATGGCACTCTAGGCACACTACCATCTCCCAGTGTAGGCATCGCTTGGCCTTTTACTCTGGCGCTAAGGCGGATTTTCGGACTAGGACAGTGCTTTCCCCAAAGGAAAGGAGAGGTGACAGGATGCCAGCACACCGCCCATGCACTGAATAGGGAGCTTTGGGGGACTGTCCCCACTCCTTCCCCTTAAACCCCGTGCCTCCTCCAAGCTTCCACATCCTGGAGGAAGTCGGCATCTGACTCCCCGTTATTTCAGGGAGCTGTTTCTGCGAGTTCAGCATAGGCCCCTGGTGGCAAGAGCATGTCTGCCCCCGGGACAGGTGGCCAAGGAGCTGCTGCCTCCTTGGCTCACAGGCTCAGGACACGCATGCTTTCTACCCAGACTCCTTCCTAAGTGTGGAGCACCCGCCCTACCATACTCATCCCCTCCCAGGCTTCTATCTCTCTGCACTGGGTGCAGGTGACACTTGTATTACCACCGGCCGCTCTGGCTATCAGGGCCGGCTCTCCTGCTTCGCAACCGTTTCCAGACCAGAAGACCAACGGCTCCTGCTCTTCACCCCAGGCAGCGTGCTGCCCCTTCTGCGGACCTGCTCCTGGGGACTGCAGTAAAAAACGTGTCCCATTCCTTAAGGCTGTTTCCACACGCGCAAGCGCGCTTCTCTCTCAGGCAGAGGGGATGCCCAGGCATAGAGGATTTCGCTCCATGCGGGTTTATTACACCGTGCTGAGGAGGAGACCAGCTCAGGCAACAGGAGAATCCCTCAGACCCGACTCTGATTTCCCAAGAAAGCTGTGCTTTCCCAGAGGGGATGGCGGGGTAAAGAGTCTTTTGCTCTATGCGAGATTCTCCCATAGTGCAGCGAATACTAGGCTAAGGCAAGCAACAAAACAGCCCACAGAACCGATTCTGATTTCCCAGCGACTTCTATGCTTTCGCAGAGGTTTTCAAGTTGGCACGAACCGCACTTCGCTGCTGCTTCCTCAGAAAGACTTTGGGTGTTCATTCTGTTGCGGCAGGGAAGAAGAGCCGCGGGAGAGTTGGTGCCTCTTCGGACTTGCTTTCCCGGTCTCCACGTTCACAGCCGGAGTTCACCTTGCTTTGGGGAACTCAGCACACACAGTCACAACCCTGCAGCAACGTGTGTGTCTTAGCATGGTACTCTATGCCTATTACCATCTCCTGGGGCAGGTAAGGCTTTGCATTTTGCTCCGGTGCTCAGGCAGTCTCGGGGTCTAGGCCAGTGCCTTCACCATAGGAGAGAGGAGGCGACAAGATCACTGTACACGGCCCGTGCACTGGGATGCGGAATTCTGGGGGACTGTCTCCACTCTCTTTCCCCGGCACAACCCCTGTCACCCACATCGCGCTGCCACATCCTGGTTGAAGACGGCATCTGACTGCCCGTTTCTCCATGGGGTTGTTTCTGCGAGTTCCGGGTATGGCACCTGGTGGCAAGCCCAAGTCTGCCCTTGGGACAGGTGGCCAAGGAGATGCTGTCCCCTCGGGCCAGAGGCACAGACAGGCCTGCATTCTGCCCAGACTCCTTCCTCATAGTGGAGCACGCGCCCCTGCCCTAGTAGTCCCCTCATGTCTCCTTAGCAGACAGGCTTCCATCTCTCCGCACAGGGAGCAGGTGACACTTGTCTTGCCACCCGCCTGCTCTTCGTGCCACGGCAGGCTATCCTGCAGCCAGAGCATTTCTCGAGCACAAGGCCAACGGCTCCTCTTCTCCGGGGGCGGCGTGTTGCGCCTTCCCCACACTTGGCTTCTCTCTCAGGCAGAGGGGATGCTAGGGCAAAGGGTATTTCGCTCCATGCGGGTATCTTACACGGAGCTGCGGAGACTAGCTCAGGCAAGCAGCAGCAGCATCCCCAAAACCAACTCTGATTTCCCAAGGAACGGTGTGTTTCCAGGGGAGATGCCCAGGCAAAGAGGCTTTCTCTGTATGAGGGTTTCTCCCACCGCGAGACTGGGCTCAGGCAAGCAGCAGCAGCCCGCAGAACATTTCTCAGCGAATGCTGTGCTTTCACAGAGGGTTTGGCTTGGAGCGAACAGCACTACGCTGCTGCTTCCCTCAGCAAGGCGTCTGTCGCGTCAGGGAAGAAGAGCTGCAGGAGAGCTGGTGCCACTTGGGCCTTGCTATCCCGGGCTCCATGTTTGCGTCCTGGGTTCACCCTGTCAGGTCGAACTAAGGACACACAGCCACAACCCTGCAGTAGCGTGCGCAGCCTAGGATGGCACTCTAGGCACACTACCATCACCCAGTGTAGGCATCGCTTGGCCTTTTACTCTGTTGCTCAGGCGGATTCGCGGACTAGGCCAGTGCTTTCCCCACAGGAAACGAGAGGTGACAGGATCCCTGTACTCCGCCCGTGCACTGAACAGGGAGCTTTGGTGCACTGTCCCCACTCCTTCCCCTTAAACCCCGTGCCTCTTCCAAGCTTCCACATCCTGGAGGAAAAAGGCATCTGACTCCCCGTTATTTCAGGGAGCTGTTTCTGCGAGTACAGGGTAAGCGCCTGGCGGCTAGCGCATGTCTACCCCAGGGACAGGTGGCCAAGGGTCTGCTGTCTCCTTGGGCCCAGTAGCTCAGGACAGGCTTTCTTCCTGTCCAGACTCCTTCCTAAGAGAGGAGAACGCGCCCGGCCCACCTCATCCTCTCCTGTCTCTTTGCAGCCAGGCTTACGTCTCTCTGTACAGGGAGCCAGTGACACTTGTACTGCCACCGGCCGCTGTGCCTGCCAGGGCCGACTCTCCTGCTTTGCAACTGTTTCCAGACCAGAAGGCCAAGGGCTCCTGCTCTTCTCCCTGGGGAGCGTGCTGCACCGTGCACAGACATGCTCCTGGGGAACACAGTGAAGGACGTGTCCCTTTCCTTAAGGCTCTTTCCACAGCCGCAAGCGCGCTTCTCTCTCAGGCGGGGGGATTGCCAGGCATAGTGGATTTCGCTCCATGCGGGTTTATTACACCGTGCTGATTAGACCAACTCAGGCAACAGTGGAATCCCTCAGACCCAAATCTGATTTCGCAAAGAATGCTGTACTTTCCCAGAGTGGATTCCCGAAAAAAGGAGGTTTTCGCTCTATAAGGGTTCCACCCATCCTGCTACGAATAATAGGCTGAGGCAAGCAGCAACAGCAGCCCCACAGAACCGACTCTGATTTCCCAGCGACTGCTATGCTTTCGCAGAGGTTTTCAGCTTGGCACGAACCGCACTTCACTGCTGCTTCCTCATCAAGTCTTTGGTCATTCTCTCAGTCGCGTCAGGGAAGAAGAGCTGCGGGAGAGCTGGTGCCTCTTGGGCCTTGCTTTCCCGGGATCCATGTTCGCGTCCTGTGTTCACGCTGCCAGACCGAACTAAGCAGATACATCCACAACCCTGCAGTAGCGTGCGTAGCCTAGGATGGCACTCTAGGCACACTACCATCTCCCAGTGTAGGCATCGTCTGGCCTTTTACTCTGGCGCTCAGGCGAACTCGCGGACTAGGCCAGTGCTTTCCCACAGGAAAGGAGAGGTGACAGGATCCCTGCACACCGCCCGTACACTGAATAGGGAGCTTTGGGGGACTGTCCCCACTCCTTCCCCTTAAACCCCGTGCCTCCTCCAAGCTTCCACATCCTGGAGGAAGACGGCATCTGACTCCCCGTTATTTCAGGGAGCTGTTTCTGCGAATTCAGGGTAGGCGCCTCGTGGCTAGAGCATGTCTGCCCTAGGGACAGGTGGCCAAGGAGCTGCTGTCTCCTTGGCCCACAGGCTCAGGTCAGGCATGCTTTCTACCCAGACTCCTTCCTAAGAGTGGAGCACGCACCCTGCCATACTCATCTCCTCCTGTCTCCTTAGCAGCCAGGCTTCCGTCTCTGTGCACAGGGAGCGGGAGACACTTGTATTGCCACAGGCCGCTGTGCCTGCCAGGGCCGGCTCTCCTGCTTCGCAACCAGAAGGCCAACGGCTCCTGCTCTTCTCCATGGGCAGCGTGCTACACCTTCCACAGATGCTCCTGGGGAGCCCAGGGAAAGACGTGTCCCTTTCCTTAAGGCTCTTTCCACAGGCGCAACCGCGCGTCTCTCTCAGGCAGAGGGGATGCCCAGGCAAAGAGGATTTCCCTCCATGCGGGTTTATTACACCGTGCTGTGGAGACCAGCTCAGGCATACAGGAGCATCCCTCAGACTGGACTCTGATTTCCCAAAGAATGCTGTGCTTTCCCAGAGGGGATGCCGGACAAAGAGGCTTTCGCTCTATGCGGGTTTCTCCCATCCGGCTATGAACACTAGGCTAAGGCAAGCAGCAACAGCAGCCCACAGAAGAGACTCTGATTTCCGAGCGACTGCTATGCTTTCGCAGAGGTTTTTCAGCTTGGCATGAACCGCACGTCACTGCTGCTTCTTAAGCAAGAATTTGGGTTTTCGCTCTGTCGCGGCAGGGAAGAAGAGCCGCGGGAGAGCTGGTGCCTCTTGGGACTTGCTTTCCCGGGCTCCAAGTTCACGCACAGGTTTCACCTTGCTAAGCCGAACTAAGCAGACACAGTCACAACCCTGCAGCTGAGTGCGTGTCCTAGCATGGCACTCTATGCCTATTACCGTCTCCGGGGGTAGGTAAGGCTTTGCCTTCTGTCCAGTGCTCAGGCTGGATCGGGGTCTAGGCCAGTCCTTCACCACAGGGGAGAGGAGGCGACAGGAACACTGCACACGACCCGTGCACGGGGATGGGGAACTGTGAGGGACAGTCTCCACTCTTTCCCTGGCACACGCCCTACCACCCACATCGCTGCCACATCCTGGTGGAAGACGGCATCTGACTGCCCGTTTCTCCATGGGGCTATTTCTGCGAATTCCGGGTATGGCACCTGGTGGCAAGCCCAAGTCTGCCCTTGGGACAGGTGGCCAAGGAGATGATTTTCAAAGGAACGCTGTGTTTCCCAGGGGAGATGCCCAGGCAAAGAGGCTTTCGCTGTATGAGGGTTTCTCCCACCGCGAGACTGGGCTCATGCAAGCTGCAGCAGCACGCAGAATATTTCTCAGTGAATGCTGTGCTTCCGCAGAGGCTTTGGCTTGGAGCGAACAGCACTATGCTGCTGCTTCCTCAGCAAGGCGTCTGTCGCGTCAGGGAAGAAGAGCTGCAGGAGAGCTGGTGCCACTTGGGCCTTGCTATCCCGGGCTCCATGTTTGCATCCTGGGTTCACCCTGCCAGGTCGAACTAAGGACACACAGCCTCAACCCTGCAGTAGCGTGCGTAGCCTAGGATGGCACTCTAGGCACACTACCATCTCCCAGTGTAGGCATCGCTTGGTCTTTTACTCTGGCGCTCAGGCGGATTTTCGGACTAGGACAGTGCTTTCCCCACAGGAAAGGAGAGGTGACAGGATGCCAGCACACCGCCCATGCACTGAATAGGGAGCTTTGGGGGACTGTCCCCACTCCTTCCCCTTAAACCCCGTGCCTCCTCCAAGCTTCCACATCCTGGAGGAAGTCGGCATCTGACTCCCCGTTATTTCAGGGAGGTGTTTCTGCGAGTTCAGCGTAGGCCCCTGGTGGCAAGAGCATGTCTGCCCCCGGGACAGGTGGCCAAGGAGCTGCTGCCACCTTGGCTCACAGGCTCAGGACACGCATGCTTTCTACCCAGACTCCTTCCTAAGTGTGGAGCACCACCCAGCCATACTCATCCCCTCCTGTCTCCTTAGCAGCCAGGCTTCTATCTCTCTGCACTGGGTGCAGGTGACACTTGTATTACCACCGGCCGCTCTGCCTATCAGGGCCGGCTCTCCTGCTTCGCAACCGTTTCCAGACCAGAAGACCAACGGCTCCTGCTCTTCACCCCAGGCAGCGTGCTGCCCTTTCTGCGGACCTGCTCCTGGGGACCGCTATGAAAAACGAGTCCCATTCCTTAAGGCTGCTTCCACACGCGCAACCGCGCTTCTCTCTCAGGCAGAGGGGATGCCCAGGCATAGAGGATTTCGCTCCATGCGGGTTTATTACACCGTGCTGAGGAGACCAGCTCAGGCAACAGGAGAATCCCTCAGACCGGACTCTGATTTCCCAAGAAAGCTGTGCTTTCCCAGAGGGGATGGCGGGGTAAAGAGTCTTTTGCTCTATGCGAGATTCTCCCATAGTGCGGCGAATACTAGGCTAAGGCAAGCAACAAAAAAGCCCACAGAACCGACTCTGATTTCCCAGCGACTTCTAAGCTTTCGCAGAGGATTTCAACTTGGCACGAACCGCACTTCGCTGCTGCTTCCTCAGAAAGACTTTGGGTGTTCATTCTGTTGCGGCAGGGAAGAAGAGCCGCGGGAGAGCTGGTGCCTCTTCGGACTTGCTTTCCCGGTCTCCAAGTTCACAGCCGGAGTTCACCTTGCTTTGGGGAACTCAGCACACACAGTCACAACCCTGCAGCAGCGTGTGTGTCTTAGCATGGCACCATCTCCTGGGGCAGGTAAGGCTTTGCCTTTTGCTCCGGTGCTCAGGAAGTCTCGGGGTCTAGGCCAGTGCCTTCACCACAGGAGAGAGGAGGCGACAAGATCACTCTACACGGCCCGTGCACTGGGATGCGGAATTGTGGGGGACTGTCTCCACTCTTTCCCCGGCACAACCCCTGTCACCCACATCGCTGCCACATCTTGGTGGAAGACGGCATCTGACTGCCCGTTTCTCCATGGGGTTGTTTCTGCGAGTTCCGGGTATGGCACCTGGTGGCAAGCCCAAGTCTGCCCTTGGGACAGGTGGCCAAGGAGATGCTGTCCCCTCGGGCCAGAGGCACAGACAGGCCTGCATTCTGCCCAGACTCCTTCCTCAGAGTGGAGCACGCGCCTCTGCCCTAGTAGTCCCCTCATGTCTCCTTAGCAGACAGGCTTCCATCTCTCCGCACAGGGAGCAGGTGACACTTGTCTTGCCACCCGCCTGCTCTTCGTGCCACGGCAGGCTATCCTGCAGCCAGAGCATTTCTCGAGCACAAGGCCAACGGCTCCTCTTCTCCGGGGGCGGCGTGCTGCGCCTTCCCCACACTTGGCTTCTCTCTCAGGCAGAGGGGATGCTAGGGCAAAGGGTATTTCGCTCCATGCGGGTATCTTCCACGGAGCTGCGGAGACTAGCTCAGGCAAGCAGCAGCAGCAGCATCCCCAAACCCAACTCTGATTTTCAAAGGAACGCTGTGTTTCCCAGGGGAGATGCCCAGGCAAAGAGGCTTTCGCTGTATGAGGGTTTTTCTCCCACCGCGAGACTGGGCTCATGCAAGCTGCAGCAGCCCGCAGAATATTTCTCAGTGAATGCTGTGCTTCCACAGAGGCTTTGGCTTGGAGCGAACAGCACTACGCTGCTGCTTCCTCAGCAAGGCGTCTGTCGCGTCAGGGAAGAAGAGCTGCAGGAGAGCTGGTGCCACTTGGGCCTTGCTATCCCGGGCTCCATGTTTGCATCCTGGGTTCACCCTGCCAGGTCGAACTAAGGACACACAGCCACAACCCTGCAGTAGCGTGCGCAGCCTAGGATGGCACTCTAGGCACACTACCATCTCCCAGTGTAGGCATCGCTTGGCCTTTTACTCTGGTGCTCAGGCGGACTCGCGGACTAGGCCAGTGCTTTCCCCACAGGAAAGGAGAAGTGACAGGATCCCTGTACACCGCCCGTGCACTGAATAGGGAGCTTTGGTGCACTGTCCCCACTCCTTCCCCTTAAACCCCGTGCCTCCTCCAAGCTTCCACATCCTGGAGGAAGACGGCATCTGACTCCCCGTTATTTCAGGGAGCTTTTTCTGCGAGTACAGGGTACGCGCCTGGCGGCTAGCGCATGTCTGCCCCCGGGACAGGTGGCCAAGGATCTGCTGTCTCCTTGGGCCCAGAAGCTCAGGAGAGGCTTTCTTTCTGTCCAGACTCCTTCCTAAGAGAGGAGCACGAGCCCGGCCCACCTCATCCTCTCCTGTCTCTTAGCAGCCAGGCTTCCGTCTCTCTGCACAGGGAGCCAGTGACACTTGTACTGCCACCGGCCGCTGTGCCTGCCAGGGCCGACTCTCCTGCTTCGCAACTGTTTCCAGACCAGAAGGCCAAGGGCTCCTGCTCTTCTCCCTGAGGAGCGTGCAGCACCGTGCACAGACATGCTCCTGGGGAGCGCAGTGAAAGACGTGTCCCTTTCCTTAAGGCTCTTTCCATAGCCGCAAGCGCGCTTCTCTATCAGGCAGAGGGGATGCCCAGGCATAGTGGATTTCGCTCCATGCGGGTTTATTACACCGTGCTGAGGAGACCAGCTCAGGCAACAGGGGAATCCCTCAGACCCAACTCTGATTTCGCAAAAAATGCTGTGCTTTCCCAGAGTGGATTCCCGAAAAAAGGAGGTTTTCGCTTTATAAGGGTTCCACCCATCCTGCTACGAATGATAGGCTGAGGCAAGCAGCAACAGCAGCCCACAGAACCGACTCTGATTTCCCAGCGACTGCTATGCTTTCGCAGAGGTTTTCAGCTTGGCACGAACCGCACTTCACTGCTGCTGCTTCCTCATCAAGTCTTTGGTCATTCTCTCTGTCGCGTCAGGGAAGAAGAGCTGCGGGAGAGCTGGTGCCTCTTGGGCCTTGCTTTCCCGGGCTCCATGTTCGCGTCCTGTGTTCACGCTGCCAGACCGAACTAAGCAGATACAGCCACAACCCAGCAGTGGCGTGCGTAGCCTAGGATGGCACTCTAGGCACACTACCATCTCCCAGTGTAGGCATCGCTTGGCCTTTTACTCTGGCGCTAAGGCGGATTTTCGGACTAGGACAGTGCTTTCCCCAAAGGAAAGGAGAGGTGACAGGATGCCAGCACACCGCCCATGCACTGAATAGGGAGCTTTGGGGGACTGTCCCCACTCCTTCCCCTTAAACCCCGTGCCTCCTCCAAGCTTCCACATCCTGGAGGAAGTCGGCATCTGACTCCCCGTTATTTCAGGGAGCTGTTTCTGCGAGTTCAGCATAGGCCCCTGGTGGCAAGAGCATGTCTGCCCCCGGGACAGGTGGCCAAGGAGCTGCTGCCTCCTTGGCTCACAGGCTCAGGACACGCATGCTTTCTACCCAGACTCCTTCCTAAGTGTGGAGCACCCGCCCTACCATACTCATCCCCTCCCAGGCTTCTATCTCTCTGCACTGGGTGCAGGTGACACTTGTATTACCACCGGCCGCTCTGGCTATCAGGGCCGGCTCTCCTGCTTCGCAACCGTTTCCAGACCAGAAGACCAACGGCTCCTGCTCTTCACCCCAGGCAGCGTGCTGCCCCTTCTGCGGACCTGCTCCTGGGGACTGCAGTAAAAAACGTGTCCCATTCCTTAAGGCTGTTTCCACACGCGCAAGCGCGCTTCTCTCTCAGGCAGAGGGGATGCCCAGGCATAGAGGATTTCGCTCCATGCGGGTTTATTACACCGTGCTGAGGAGACCAGCTCAGGCAACAGGAGAATCCCTCAGACCCGACTCTGATTTCCCAAGAAAGCTGTGCTTTCCCAGAGGGGATGGCGGGGTAAAGAGTCTTTTGCTCTATGCGAGATTCTCCCATAGTGCAGCGAATACTAGGCTAAGGCAAGCAACAAAACAGCCCACAGAACCGATTCTGATTTCCCAGCGACTTCTATGCTTTCGCAGAGGTTTTCAAGTTGGCACGAACCGCACTTCGCTGCTGCTTCCTCAGAAAGACTTTGGGTGTTCATTCTGTTGCGGCAGGGAAGAAGAGCCGCGGGAGAGTTGGTGCCTCTTCGGACTTGCTTTCCCGGTCTCCACGTTCACAGCCGGAGTTCACCTTGCTTTGGGGAACTCAGCACACACAGTCACAACCCTGCAGCAACGTGTGTGTCTTAGCATGGTACTCTATGCCTATTACCATCTCCTGGGGCAGGTAAGGCTTTGCATTTTGCTCCGGTGCTCAGGCAGTCTCGGGGTCTAGGCCAGTGCCTTCACCACAGGAGAGAGGAGGCGACAAGATCACTGTACACGGCCCGTGCACTGGGATGCGGAATTCTGGGGGACTGTCTCCACTCTTTCCCCGGCACAACCCCTGTCACCCACATCGCTGCCACATCCTGGTTGAAGACGGCATCTGACTGCCCGTTTCTCCATGGGGTTGTTTCTGCGAGTTCCGGGTATGGCACCTGGTGGCAAGCCCAAGTCTGCCCTTGGGACAGGTGGCCAAGGAGATGCTGTCCCCTCGGGCCAGAGGCACAGACAGGCCTGCATTCTGCCCAGACTCCTTCCTCATAGTGGAGCACGCGCCCCTGCCCTAGTAGTCCCCTCATGTCTCCTTAGCAGACAGGCTTCCATCTCTCCGCACAGGGAGCAGGTGACACTTGTCTTGCCACCCGCCTGCTCTTCGTGCCACGGCAGGCTATCCTGCAGCCAGAGCATTTCTCGAGCACAAGGCCAACGGCTCCTCTTCTCCGGGGGCGGCGTGTTGCGCCTTCCCCACACTTGGCTTCTCTCTCAGGCAGAGGGGATGCTAGGGCAAAGGGTATTTCGCTCCATGCGGGTATCTTACACGGAGCTGCGGAGACTAGCTCAGGCAAGCAGCAGCAGCATCCCCAAAACCAACTCTGATTTCCCAAGGAACGGTGTGTTTCCAGGGGAGATGCCCAGGCAAAGAGGCTTTCTCTGTATGAGGGTTTCTCCCACCGCGAGACTGGGCTCAGGCAAGCAGCAGCAGCCCGCAGAACATTTCTCAGCGAATGCTGTGCTTTCACAGAGGGTTTGGCTTGGAGCGAACAGCACTACGCTGCTGCTTCCTCAGCAAGGCGTCTGTCGCGTCAGGGAAGAAGAGCTGCAGGAGAGCTGGTGCCACTTGGGCCTTGCTATCCCGGGCTCCATGTTTGCGTCCTGGGTTCACCCTGTCAGGTCGAACTAAGGACACACAGCCACAACCCTGCAGTAGCGTGCGCAGCCTAGGATGGCACTCTAGGCACACTACCATCACCCAGTGTAGGCATCGCTTGGCCTTTTACTCTGTTGCTCAGGCGGATTCGCGGACTAGGCCAGTGCTTTCCCCACAGGAAACGAGAGGTGACAGGATCCCTGTACTCCGCCCGTGCACTGAACAGGGAGCTTTGGTGCACTGTCCCCACTCCTTCCCCTTAAACCCCGTGCCTCTTCCAAGCTTCCACATCCTGGAGGAAAAAGGCATCTGACTCCCCGTTATTTCAGGGAGCTGTTTCTGCGAGTACAGGGTAAGCGCCTGGCGGCTAGCGCATGTCTACCCCAGGGACAGGTGGCCAAGGGTCTGCTGTCTCCTTGGGCCCAGTAGCTCAGGACAGGCTTTCTTCCTGTCCAGACTCCTTCCTAAGAGAGGAGAACGCGCCCGGCCCACCTCATCCTCTCCTGTCTCTTTGCAGCCAGGCTTACGTCTCTCTGTACAGGGAGCCAGTGACACTTGTACTGCCACCGGCCGCTGTGCCTGCCAGGGCCGACTCTCCTGCTTTGCAACTGTTTCCAGACCAGAAGGCCAAGGGCTCCTGCTCTTCTCCCTGGGGAGCGTGCTGCACCGTGCACAGACATGCTCCTGGGGAACACAGTGAAGGACGTGTCCCTTTCCTTAAGGCTCTTTCCACAGCCGCAAGCGCGCTTCTCTCTCAGGCGGGGGGATTGCCAGGCATAGTGGATTTCGCTCCATGCGGGTTTATTACACCGTGCTGATTAGACCAACTCAGGCAACAGTGGAATCCCTCAGACCCAAATCTGATTTCGCAAAGAATGCTGTACTTTCCCAGAGTGGATTCCCGAAAAAAGGAGGTTTTCGCTCTCTATAAGGTTTCCACCCATCCTGCTACGAATAATAGGCTGAGGCAAGCAGCAACAGCAGCCCACAGAACCGACTCTGATTTCCCAGCGACTGCTATGCTTTCGCAGAGGTTTTCAGCTTGGCACGAACCGCACTTCACTGCTGCTTCCTCATCAAGTCTTTGGTCATTCTCTCAGTCGCGTCAGGGAAGAAGAGCTGCGGGAGAGCTGGTGCCTCTTGGGCCTTGCTTTCCCCGGGCTCCATGTTCGCGTCCTGTGTTCACGCTGCCAGACCGAACTAAGCAGATACATCCACAACCCTGCAGTAGCGTGCGTAGCCTAGGATGGCACTCTAGGCACACTACCATCTCCCAGTGTAGGCATCGTCTGGCCTTTTACTCTGGCGCTCAGGCGAACTCGCGGACTAGGCCAGTGCTTTCCCACAGGAAAGGAGAGGTGACAGGATCCCTGCACACCGCCCGTACACTGAATAGGGAGCTTTGGGGGACTGTCCCCACTCCTTCCCCTTAAACCCCGTGCCTCCTCCAAGCTTCCACATCCTGGAGGAAGACGGCATCTGACTCCCCGTTATTTCAGGGAGCTGTTTCTGCGAATTCAGGGTAGGCGCCTCGTGGCTAGAGCATGTCTGCCCTAGGGACAGGTGGCCAAGGAGCTGCTGTCTCCTTGGCCCACAGGCTCAGGTCAGGCATGCTTTCTACCCAGACTCCTTCCTAAGAGTGGAGCACGCACCCTGCCATACTCATCTCCTCCTGTCTCCTTAGCAGCCAGGCTTCCGTCTCTGTGCACAGGGAGCGGGAGACACTTGTATTGCCACAGGCCGCTGTGCCTGCCAGGGCCGGCTCTCCTGCTTCGCAACCAGAAGGCCAACGGCTCCTGCTCTTCTCCATGGGCAGCGTGCTACACCTTCCACAGATGCTCCTGGGGAGCCCAGGGAAAGACGTGTCCCTTTCCTTAAGGCTCTTTCCACAGGCGCAACCGCGCGTCTCTCTCAGGCAGAGGGGATGCCCAGGCAAAGAGGATTTCCCTCCATGCGGGTTTATTACACCGTGCTGTGGAGACCAGCTCAGGCATACAGGAGCATCCCTCAGACTGGACTCTGATTTCCCAAAGAATGCTGTGCTTTCCCAGAGGGGATGCCGGACAAAGAGGCTTTCGCTCTATGCGGGTTTCTCCCATCCGGCTATGAACACTAGGCTAAGGCAAGCAGCAACAGCAGCCCACAGAAGAGACTCTGATTTCCGAGCGACTGCTATGCTTTCGCAGAGGTTTTTTCAGCTTGGCATGAACCGCACGTCACTGCTGCTTCTTAAGCAAGAATTTGGGTTTTCGCTCTGTCGCGGCAGGGAAGAAGAGCCGCGGGAGAGCTGGTGCCTCTTGGGACTTGCTTTCCCGGGCTCCAAGTTCACGCACAGGTTTCACCTTGCTAAGCCGAACTAAGCAGACACAGTCACAACCCTGCAGCTGAGTGCGTGTCCTAGCATGGCACTCTATGCCTATTACCGTCTCCGGGGGTAGGTAAGGCTTTGCCTTCTGTCCAGTGCTCAGGCTGGATCGGGGTCTAGGCCAGTCCTTCACCACAGGGGAGAGGAGGCGACAGGAACACTGCACACGACCCGTGCACGGGGATGGGGAACTGTGAGGGACAGTCTCCACTCTTTCCCTGGCACACGCCCTACCACCCACATCGCTGCCACATCCTGGTGGAAGACGGCATCTGACTGCCCGTTTCTCCATGGGGCTATTTCTGCGAATTCCGGGTATGGCACCTGGTGGCAAGCCCAAGTCTGCCCTTGGGACAGGTGGCCAAGGAGATGATTTTCAAAGGAACGCTGTGTGTTTCCCAGGGGAGATGCCCAGGCAAAGAGGCTTTCGCTGTATGAGGGTTTCTCCCACCGCGAGACTGGGCTCATGCAAGCTGCAGCAGCACGCAGAATATTTCTCAGTGAATGCTGTGCTTCCGCAGAGGCTTTGGCTTGGAGCGAACAGCACTATGCTGCTGCTTCCTCAGCAAGGCGTCTGTCGCGTCAGGGAAGAAGAGCTGCAGGAGAGCTGGTGCCACTTGGGCCTTGCTATCCCGGGCTCCATGTTTGCATCCTGGGTTCACCTGCCAGGTCGAACTAAGGACACACAGCCTCAACCCTGCAGTAGCGTGCGTAGCCTAGGATGGCACTCTAGGCACACTACCATCTCCCAGTGTAGGCATCGCTTGGTCTTTTACTCTGGCGCTCAGGCGGATTTTCGGACTAGGACAGTGCTTTCCCCACAGGAAAGGAGAGGTGACAGGATGCCAGCACACCGCCCATGCACTGAATAGGGAGCTTTGGGGGACTGTCCCCACTCCTTCCCCTTAAATCCCGTGCCTCCTCCAAGCTTCCACATCCTGGAGGAAGTCGGCATCTGACTCCCCGTTATTTCAGGGAGCTGTTTCTGCGAGTTCAGCGTAGGCCCCTGGTGGCAAGAGCATGTCTGCCCCCGGGACAGGTGGCCAAGGAGCTGCTGCGTCCTTGGCTCACAGGCTCAGGACACGCATGCTTTCTACCCAGACTCCTTCCTAAGTGTGGAGCACCAGCCCTGCCATACTCATCCCCTCCCAGGCTTCTATCTCTCTGCACTGGGTGCAGGTGACAATTGTATTACCACCGGCCGCTCTGCCTATCAGGGCCGGCTCTCCTGCTTCGCAACCGTTTCCAGACCAGAAGACCAACGGCTCCTGCTCTTTACCCCAGGCAGCGTGCTGCCCCTTCTGCGGACCTGCTCCTGGGGACTGCAGTGAAAAACGTGTCCCATTCCTTAAGGCTGTTTCCACACGCGCAAGCGCGCTTCTCTCTCAGGCAGAGGGGATGCCCAGGCATAGAGGATTTCGCTCCATGCGGGTTTATTACACCGTGCTGAGGAGACCAGCTCAGGCAACAGGAGAATCCCTCAGACCCGACTCTGATTTCCCAAGAAAGTTGTGCTTTCCCAGAGGGGATGGCGGGGTAAAGAGTCTTTTGCTCTATGCGAGATTCTCCCATAGTGCAGCGAATACTAGGCTAAGGCAAGCAACAAAACAGCCCACAGAACCGATTCTGATTTCCCAGCGACTTCTATGCTTTCGCAGAGGTTTTCAAGTTGGCACGAACCGCACTTCGCTGCTGCTTCCTCAGAAAGACTTTGGGTGTTCATTCTGTTGCGGCAGGGAAGAAGAGCCGCGGGAGAGTTGGTGCCTCTTCGGACTTGCTTTCCCGGTCTCCACGTTCACAGCCGGAGTTCACCTTGCTTTGGGGAACTCAGCACACACAGTCACAACCCTGCAGCAACGTGTGTGTCTTAGCATGGTACTCTATGCCTATTACCATCTCCTGGGGCAGGTAAGGCTTTGCATTTTGCTCCGGTGCTCAGGCAGTCTCGGGGTCTAGGCCAGTGCCTTCACCACAGGAGAGAGGAGGCGACAAGATCACTGTACACGGCCCGTGCACTGGGATGCGGAATTCTGGGGGACTGTCTCCACTCTTTCCCCGGCACAACCCCTGTCACCCACATCGCTGCCACATCCTGGTTGAAGACGGCATCTGACTGCCCGTTTCTCCATGGGGTTGTTTCTGCGAGTTCCGGGTATGGCACCTGGTGGCAAGCCCAAGTCTGCCCTTGGGACAGGTGGCCAAGGAGATGCTGTCCCCTCGGGCCAGAGGCACAGACAGGCCTGCATTCTGCCCAGACTCCTTCCTCATAGTGGAGCACGCGCCCCTGCCCTAGTAGTCCCCTCATGTCTCCTTAGCAGACAGGCTTCCATCTCTCCGCACAGGGAGCAGGTGACACTTGTCTTGCCACCCGCCTGCTCTTCGTGCCACGGCAGGCTATCCTGCAGCCAGAGCATTTCTCGAGCACAAGGCCAACGGCTCCTCTTCTCCGGGGGGGGGCGTGTTGCGCCTTCCCCACACTTGGCTTCTCTCTCAGGCAGAGGGGATGCTAGGGCAAAGGGTATTTCGCTCCATGCGGGTATCTTACACGGAGCTGCGGAGACTAGCTCAGGCAAGCAGCAGCAGCATCCCCAAAACCAACTCTGATTTCCCAAGGAACGGTGTGTTTCCAGGGGAGATGCCCAGGCAAAGAGGCTTTCTCTGTATGAGGGTTTCTCCCCACCGCGAGACTGGGCTCAGGCAAGCAGCAGCAGCCCGCAGAACATTTCTCTCAGCGAATGCTGTGCTTTCACAGAGGGTTTGGCTTGGAGCGAACAGCACTACGCTGCTGCTTCCTCAGCAAGGCGTCTGTCGCGTCAGGGAAGAAGAGCTGCAGGAGAGCTGGTGCCACTTGGGCCTTGCTATCCCGGGCTCCATGTTTGCGTCCTGGGTTCACCCTGTCAGGTCGAACTAAGGACACACAGCCACAACCCTGCAGTAGCGTGCGCAGCCTAGGATGGCACTCTAGGCACACTACCATCACCCAGTGTAGGCATCGCTTGGCCTTTTACTCTGTTGCTCAGGCGGATTCGCGGACTAGGCCAGTGCTTTCCCCACAGGAAACGAGAGGTGACAGGATCCCTGTACTCCGCCCGTGCACTGAACAGGGAGCTTTGGTGCACTGTCCCCACTCCTTCCCCTTAAACCCCGTGCCTCTTCCAAGCTTCCACATCCTGGAGGAAAAAAGCATCTGACTCCCCGTTATTTCAGGGAGCTGTTTCTGCGAGTACAGGGTAAGCGCCTGGCGGCTAGCGCATGTCTACCCCAGGGACAGGTGGCCAAGGGTCTGCTGTCTCCTTGGGCCCAGTAGCTCAGGACAGGCTTTCTTCCTGTCCAGACTCCTTCCTAAGAGAGGAGAACGCGCCCGGCCCACCTCATCCTCTCCTGTCTCTTTGCAGCCAGGCTTACGTCTCTCTGTACAGGGAGCCAGTGACACTTGTACTGCCACCGGCCGGCCGCTGTGCCTGCCAGGGCCGACTCTCCTGCTTTGCAACTGTTTCCAGACCAGAAGGCCAAGGGCTCCTGCTCTTCTCCCTGGGGAGCGTGCTGCACCGTGCACAGACATGCTCCTGGGGAACACAGTGAAGGACGTGTCCCTTTCCTTAAGGCTCTTTCCACAGCCGCAAGCGCGCTTCTCTCTCAGGCGGGGGGATTGCCAGGCATAGTGGATTTCGCTCCATGCGGGTTTATTACACCGTGCTGATTAGACCAACTCAGGCAACAGTGGAATCCCTCAGACCCAAATCTGATTTCGCAAAGAATGCTGTACTTTCCCAGAGTGGATTCCCGAAAAAAGGAGGTTTTCGCTCTATAAGGGTTCCACCCATCCTGCTACGAATAATAGGCTGAGGCAAGCAGCAACAGCAGCCCACAGAACCGACTCTGATTTCCCAGCGACTGCTATGCTTTCGCAGAGGTTTTCAGCTTGGCACGAACCGCACTTCACTGCTGCTTCCTCATCAAGTCTTTGGTCATTCTCTCAGTCGCGTCAGGGAAGAAGAGCTGCGGGAGAGCTGGTGCCTCTTGGGCCTTGCTTTCCCGGGCTCCATGTTCGCGTCCTGTGTTCACGCTGCCAGACCGAACTAAGCAGATACATCCACAACCCTGCAGTAGCGTGCGTAGCCTAGGATGGCACTCTAGGCACACTACCATCTCCCAGTGTAGGCATCGTCTGGCCTTTTACTCTGGCGCTCAGGCGATCTCGCGGACTAGGCCAGTGCTTTCCCACAGGAAAGGAGAGGTGACAGGATCCCTGCACACCGCCCGTACACTGAATAGGGAGCTTTGGGGGACTGTCCCCACTCCTTCCCCTTAAACCCCGTGCCTCCTCCAAGCTTCCACATCCTGGAGGAAGACGGCATCTGACTCCCCGTTATTTCAGGGAGCTGTTTCTGCGAATTCAGGGTAGGCGCCTCGTGGCTAGAGCATGTCTGCCCTAGGGACAGGTGGCCAAGGAGCTGCTGTCTCCTTGGCCCACAGGCTCAGGTCAGGCATGCTTTCTACCCAGACTCCTTCCTAAGAGTGGAGCACGCACCCTGCCATACTCATCTCCTCCTGTCTCCTTAGCAGCCAGGCTTCCGTCTCTGTGCACAGGGAGCGGGAGACACTTGTATTGCCACCGGCCACTGTGCCTGCCAGGGCCGGCTCTCCTGCTTCGCAACCAGAAGGCCAACGGCTCCTGCTCTTCTCCATGGGCAGCGTGCTACACCTTCCACAGATGCTCCTGGGGAGCCCAGGGAAAGACGTGTCCCTTTCCTTAAGGCTCTTTCCACAGGCGCAACCGCGCGTCTCTCTCAGGCAGAGGGGATGCCCAGGCAAAGAGGATTTCCCTCCATGCGGGTTTATTACACCGTGCTGTGGAGACCAGCTCAGGCATACAGGAGCATCCCTCAGACTGGACTCTGATTTCCCAAAGAATGCTGTGCTTTCCCAGAGGGGATGCCGGACAAAGAGGCTTTCGCTCTATGCGGGTTTCTCCCATCCGGCTATGAACACTAGGCTAAGGCAAGCAGCAACAGCAGCCCACAGAAGAGACTCTGATTTCCGAGCGACTGCTATGCTTTCGCAGAGGTTTTTCAGCTTGGCATGAACCGCACGTCACTGCTGCTTCTTAAGCAAGAATTTGGGTTTTCGCTCTGTCGCGGCAGGGAAGAAGAGCCGCGGGAGAGCTGGTGCCTCTTGGGACTTGCTTTCCCGGGCTCCAAGTTCACGCACAGGTTTCACCTTGCTAAGCCGAACTAAGCAGACACAGTCACAACCCTGCAGCTGAGTGCGTGTCCTAGCATGGCACTCTATGCCTATTACCGTCTCCGGGGGTAGGTAAGGCTTTGCCTTCTGTCCAGTGCTCAGGCTGGATCGGGGTCTAGGCCAGTCCTTCACCACAGGGGAGAGGAGGCGACAGGAACACTGCACACGACCCGTGCACGGGGATGGGGAACTGTGAGGGACAGTCTCCACTCTTTCCCTGGCACACGCCCTACCACCCACATCCTGCACATCCTGGTGGAAGACGGCATCATCCCGTTTCTCCATGGTGGCTAAATTCCGGGTATGGCATCTGGTGGCAAGCCCAAGTCTGCCCTTGGGACAGGTGGCCAAGGAGATGATTTTCAAAGGAACGCTGTGTTTCCCAGGGGAGATGCCCAGGCAAAGAGGCTTTCGCTGTATGAGGGTTTCTCCCACCGCGAGACTGGGCTCATGCAAGCTGCAGCAGCACGCAGAATATTTCTCAGTGAATGCTGTGCTTCCGCAGAGGCTTTGGCTTGGAGCGAACAGCACTACGCTGCTGCTTCCTCAGCAAGGCGTCTGTCGCGTCAGGGAAGAAGAGCTGCAGGAGAGCTGGTGCCACTTGGGCCTTGCTATCCCGGGCTCCATGTTTGCATCCTGGGTTCACCCTGCCAGGTCGAACTAAGGACACACAGCCTCAACCCTGCAGTAGCGTGCGTAGCCTAGGATGGCACTCTAGGCACACTACCATCTCCCAGTGTAGGCATCGCTTGGTCTTTTACTCTGGCGCTCAGGCGGATTTTCGGACTAGGACAGTGCTTTCCCCACAGGAAAGGAGAGGTGACAGGATGCCAGCACACCGCCCATGCACTGAATAGGGAGCTTTGGGGGACTGTCCCCACTCCTTCCCCTTAAATCCCGTGCCTCCTCCAAGCTTCCACATCCTGGAGGAAGTCGGCATCTGACTCCCCGTTATTTCAGGGAGCTGTTTCTGCGAGTTCAGCGTAGGCCCCTGGTGGCAAGAGCATGTCTGCCCCCTGGACAGGTGGCCAAGGAGCTGCTGCGTCCTTGGCTCACAGGCTCAGGACACGCATGCTTTCTACCCAGACTCCTTCCTAAGTGTGGAGCACCAGCCCTGCCATACTCATCCCCTCCCAGGCTTCTATCTCTCTGCACTGGGTGCAGGTGACAATTGTATTACCACCGGCCGCTCTGCCTATCAGGGCCGGCTCTCCTGCTTCGCAACCGTTTCCAGACCAGAATACCAACGGCTCCTGCTCTTTACCCAAGGCAGCGTGCTGCCCCTTCTGCGGACCTGCTCCTGGGGACCGCAGTGAAAAACGTGTCCCATTCCTTAAGGCTGTTTCCACACGCGCTACCGCGCTTCTCTCTCAGGCAGAGGGGATGCCCAGGCATAGAGGTTTTCGCTCCATGCGGGTTTATTACACCGTGCTGAGGAGACCAGCTCAGGCAACAGGAGAATCCCTCAGACCGGACTCTGATATCCCAAGAAAGCTGTGCTTTCCCAGAGGGGATGGCGGGGTAAAGAGTCTTTTGCTCTATGCGAGATTCTCCCATAGTGCAGCGAATACTAGGCTAAGGCAAGCAACAAAACAGCCCACAGAACCGACTCTGATTTCCCAGCGACTTCTATGCTTTCGCAGAGGTTTTCAACTTGGCACGAACCGCACTTCGCTGCTGCTTCCTCAGAAAGACTTTGGGTGTTCATTCTGTTGCGGCAGGGAAGAAGAGCCGCGGGAGAGCTGGTGCCTCTTGGGACTTGCTTTCCGGTCTCCAAGTTCACAGCCGGAGTTCACCTTGCTTTGGGGAACTCAGCACACACAGTCACAACCCTGCAGCAGCATGTGTGTCTTAGCATGGCACTCTATGCCTATTACCATCTCCTGGGGCAGGTAAGGCTTTGCCTTTTGCTCCGGTGCTCAGGCAGTCTCGGGGGTCTAGGCCAGTGCCTTCACCACAGGAGAGAGGAGGCGACAAGTTCACTGTACACGGCCCGTGCACTGGGATGCGGAATTGTGGGGGACTGTCTCCACTCTTTCCCCGGCACAACCCCTGTCACCCACATCGCTGCCACATCTTGGTGGAAGACGGCATCTGACTGCCCGTTTCTCCATGGGGTTGTTTCTGCGAGTTCCGGGTATGGCACCTGGTGGCAAGCCCAAGTCTGCCCTTGGGACAGGTGGCCAAGGAGATGCTGTCCCCTCGGGCCAGAGGCACAGACAGTCGTGCATTCTGCCCAGACTCCTTCCTCAGAGTGGAGCACGCGCCTCTGCCCTAGTAGTCCCCTCATGTCTCCTTAGCAGACAGGCTTCCATCTCTCCGCACAGGGAGCAGGTGACACTTGTCTTGCCACCCGCCTGCTCTTCGTGCCACGACAGGCTATCCTGCAGCCAGAGCATTTCTCGAGCACAAGGCCAACGGCTCCTCTTCTCCGGGGGCGGCGTGCTGCGCCTTCCCCACACTTGGCTTCTCTCTCAGGCAGAGGGGATGCTAGGGCAAAGGGTATTTCGCTCCATGCGGGTATCTTCCACGGAGCTGCGGAGACTAGCTCAGGCAAGCAGAAGCAGCATCCCCAAACCCAACTCTGATTTTCAAAGGAACGCTGTGTTTCCCAGGGGAGATGCCCAGGCAAAGAGGCTTTCGCTGTATGAGGGTTTCTCCCACCGCGAGACTGGGCTCATTCAAGCTGCAGCAGCACGCAGAATATTTCTCAGTGAATGCTGTGCTTCCGCAGAGGCTTTGGCTTGGAGCGAACAGCACTACGCTGCTGCTTCCTCAGCAAGGCGTCTGTCGCGTCAGGGAAGAAGAGCTGCAGGAGAGCTGGTGCCACTTGGGCCTTGCTATCCCGGGCTCCATGTTTGCATCCTGGGTTCACCCTGCCAGGTCGAACTAAGGACACACAGCCACAACCCTGCAGTAGCGTGCGCAGCCTAGGATGGCACTCTAGGCACACTACCATCTCCCAGTGTAGGCATTGCTTGGCCTTTTACTCTGGTGCTCAGGCGGACTCGTGGAGTAGGCCAGTGCTTTCCCCACAGGAAAGGAGAGGTGACAGGATCCCTGTACACCGCCCGTGCACTGAATAGGGAGCTTTGGTGCACTGTCCCCACTCCTTCCCCTTAAACCCCGTGCCTCCTCCAAGCTTCCACATCCTGGAGGAAAAAGGCATCTGACTCCCCGTTATTTCAGGGAGCTGTTTCTGCGAGTACAGGGTAGGCGCCTGGCGGCTAGCGCATGTCTGCCCCAGGGACAGGTGGCCAAGGATCTGCTGTCTCCTTGGGCCCAGAAGCTCAGGACAGGCTTTCTTTCTGTCCAGACTCCTTCCTAAGAGAGGAGAACGCGCCCGGCCCACCTCATTCTCTCCTGTCTCTTAGCAGCCAGGCTTCCGTCTCTCTACACAGGGAGCCAGTGACACTTGTACTGCCACCGGCCGCTGTGCCTGCCAGGGCCGACTCTCCTGCTTCGCAACTGTTTCCAGACCAGAAGGCCAAGGGCTCCTGCTCTTCTCCCTGGGGAGCGTGCTGCACCGTGCACAGACATGCTCCTGGGGAGCGCAGTGAAAGACGTGTCCCTTTCCTTAAGGCTCTTTCCATAGCCGCAAACGCGCTTCTCTCTCAGGCAGAGGGGATGCCCAGGCATAGTGGATTTCGCTCCATGCGGGTTTATTACACCGTGCTGAGGAGACCAACTCAGGCAACAGGGCAATCCCTCAGACCCAACTCTGATTTCGCAAAAAATGCTGTGCTTTCCCAGAGTGGATTCCCGAAAAAAAACGGTTTTCACTTTATAAGGGTTCCACCCATCCTGCTACGAATAATAGGCTGAGGCAAGCAGCAACAGCAGCCCACAGAACCGACTCTGATTTCCCAGCGACTGCTATGCTTTCGCAGAGGTTTTCAGCTTGGCACGAACCGCACTTCACTGCTGCTTCCTCATCAAGTCTTTGGTCATTCTCTCTGTCGCGTCAGGGAAGAAGAGCTGCGGGAGAGCTGGTGCCTCTTGGGCCTTGCTTTCCCGGGCTCCATGTTCGCGTCCTGTGTTCAGGCTGCCAGACCGAACTAAGCAGATACAGCCACAACCCTGCAGAAGCGTGCGTAGCCTAGGATGGCACTCTAGGCACACTACCATCTCCCAGTGTAGGCATCGCTTGGCCTTTTAGTCTGGCGCTCAGGCGGATTTTCGGACTTGGACAGTGCTTTCCCCACAGGAAAGGAGGGTGACAGGATGCCAGCACACCGCCCATGCACTGAATAGGGAGCTTTGGGGGACTGTCCCCACTCCTTCCCCTTAAACCCCGTGCCTCCTCCAAGCTTCCACATCCTGGAGGAAGTCGGCATCTGACTCCCCGTTATTTCAGGGAGCTGTTTCTGCGATTTCAGCGTAGGCCCCTGGTGGCAAGAGCATGTCTGCCCCCGGGACAGGTGGCCAAGGAGCTGCTGCGTCCTTGGCTCACAGGCTCAGGACACGCATGCTTTCTACCCAGACTCCTTCCTAAGTGTGGAGCACCCGCCCTGCCCATACTCATCCCCCACTCCTGTCTCCTTAGCAGCCAGGCTTCTATCTCTCTGCACTGGGTGCAGGTGACACTTGTATTACCACCGGCCGCTCTGCCTATCAGGGCCGGCTCTCCTGCTTCGCAACCGTTTCCAGAGCAGAAGACCAACGGCTCCTGCTCTTCACCCCAGGCAGCGTGCTGCCCCTTCTGCGGACCTGCTCCTGGGGACCGCAGTGAAAAACGTGTCCCATTCCTTAAGGCTGTTTCCACACGCGCAACCGCGCTTCTCTCTCAGGCAGAGGGGATGCCCAGGCATAGAGGATTTCGCTCCATGCGGGTTTATTACACACGTGCTGAGGAGACCAGCTCAGGCAACAGGAGAATCCCTCAGACCCGACTCTGATTTCCCAAGAAAGCTGTGCTTTCCCAGAGGGGATGGCGGGGTAAAGAGTCTTTTGCTCTATGCGAGATTCTCTCATAGTGCAGCGAATACTAGGCTAAGGCAAGCAACAAAACAGCCCAAGAACCGACTCTGATTTCCCAGCGACTTCTATGCTTTTGCAGAGGTTTTCAACTTGGCACGAACCGCACTTCGCTGCTGCTTCCTCAGAAAGACTTTGGGTGTTCATTCTGTTGCGGCAGGGAAGAAGAGCCGCGGGAGAGCTGGTGCCTCTTGGGACTTGCTTTCCGGTCTCCAAGTTCACAGCCGGAGTTCACCTTGCTTTTGGGAACTCAGCACACACAGTCACAACCCTGCAGCAGCGTGTGTGTCTTAGCATGGCACTCTATGCCTATTACCATCTCCTGGGGCAGGTAAGGCTTTGCCTTTTGCTCCGGTGCTCAGGCAGTCTCGGGGTCTAGGCCAGTGCCTTCACCACAGGAGAGAGGAGGCGACAAGTTCACTGTACACGGCCCGTGCACTGGGATGCGGAATTGTGGGGGACTGTCTCCACTCTTTCCCCGGCACAACCCCTGTCACCCACATCGCTGCCACATCTTGGTGGAAGACGACATCTGACTGCCCGTTTCTCCATGGGGTTGTTTCTGCGAGTTCCGGGTATGGCACCTGGTGGCAAGCCCAAGTCTGCCCTTGGGACAGGTGGCCAAGGAGATGCTGTCCCCTCGGGCCAGAGGCACAGACAGGCCTGCATTCTGCCCAGATTCCTTCCTCAGAGTGGAGCACGCGCCTCTGCCCTAGTAGTCCCCTCATGTCTCCTTAGCAGACAGGCTTCCATCTCTCCGCACAGGGAGCAGGTGACACTTGTCTTGCCACCCGCCTGCTCTTCGTGCCACGGCAGGCTATCCTGCAGCCAGAGCATTTCTCGAGCACAAGGCCAACGGCTCCTCTTCTCCGGGGGCGGCGTGCTGCGCCTTCCCCACACTTGGCTTCTCTCTCAGGCAGAGGGGATGCTAGGGCAAAGGGTATTTCGCTCCATGCGGGTATCTTCCACGGAGCTGCGGAGACTAGCTCAGGCAAGCAGCAGCAGCATCCCCAAACCCAACTCTGATTTTCAAAGGAACGCTGTGTTTCCCAGGGGAGATGCCCAGGCAAAGAGGCTTTCGCTGTATGAGGGTTTCTCCCACCGCGAGACTGGGCTCATGCAAGCTGCAGCAGCACGCAGAATATTTCTCAGTGAATGCTGTGCTTCCGCAGAGGCTTTGGCTTGGAGCGAACAGCACTACGCTGCTGCTTCCTCAGCAAGGCGTCTGTCGCGTCAGGGAAGAAGAGCTGCAGGAGAGCTGGTGCCACTTGGGCCTTGCTATCCCGGGCTCCATGTTTGCATCCTGGGTTCACCCCTGCCAGGTCGAAACTAAGGACACACAGCCACAACCCTGCAGTAGCGTGCGCAGCCTAGGATGGCACTCTAGGCACACTACCATCTCCCAGTGTAGGCATTGCTTGGCCTTTTACTCTGGTGCTCAGGCGGACTCGTGGAGTAGGCCAGTGCTTTCCCCACAGGAAAGGAGAGGTGACAGGATCCCTGTACACCGCCCGTGCACTGAATAGGGAGCTTTGGTGCACTGTCCCCACTCCTTCCCCTTAAACCCCGTGCCTCCTCCAAGCTTCCACATCCTGGAGGAAAAAGGCATCTGACTCCCCGTTATTTCAGGGAGCTGTTTCTGCGAGTACAGGGTAGGGCGCCTGGCGGCTAGCGCATGTCTGCCCCAGGGACAGGTGGCCAAGGATCTGCTGTCTCCTTGGGCCCAGAAGCTCAGGACAGGCTTTCTTTCTGTCCAGACTCCTTCCTAAGAGAGGAGAACGCGCCCGGCCCACCTCATCCTCTCCTGTCTCTTAGCAGCCAGGCTTCCGTCTCTCTACAAAAGGGAGCCAGTGACACTTGTACTGCCACCGGCCGCTGTGCCTGCCAGGGCCGACTCTCCTGCTTCGCAACTGTTTCCAGACCAGAAGGCCAAGGGCTCCTGCTCTTCTCCCTGGGGAGCGTGCTGCACACGTGCACAGACATGCTCCTGGGGAGCGCAGTGAAAGACGTGTCCCTTTCCTTAAGGCTCTTTCCATAGCCGCAAACGCGCTTCTCTCTCAGGCAGAGGGGATGCCCAGGCATAGTGGATTTCGCTCCATGCGGGTTTATTACACCGTGCTGAGGAGACCAACTCAGGCAACAGGGGAATCGCTCAGACCCAACTCTGATTTCGCAAAAAATGCTGTGCTTTCCCAGAGTGGATTCCCGAAAAAAAAGGAGGTTTTCGCTCTATAAGGGTTCCACCCATCCTGCTACGAATAATAGGCTGAGGCAAGCAGCAACAGCAGCCCACAGAACCGACTCTGATTTTTCAGCGACTGCTATGCTTTCGCAGAGGTTTTCAGCTTGGCACGAACCGCACTTCACTGCTGCTTCCTCATCAAGTCTTTGGTCATTCCCTCTGTCGCGTCAGGGAAGAAGAGCTGCGGGAGAGCTGGTGCCTCTTGGGCCTTGCTTTCCCGGGCTCCATGTTCGCGTCCTGTGTTCACGCTGCCAGACCGAACTAAGCAGATACAGCCACAACCCTGCAGTAGCGTGCGTAGCCTAGGATGGCACTCTAGGCACACTACCATCTCCCAGTGTAGGCATCGCTTGGCCTTTTAGTCTGGCGCTCCGGCGGATTTTCGGACTTGGAAAGTGCTTTCCCCACAGGAAAGGAGAGGTGACAGGATGCCAGCACACCGCCCATGCACTGAATATGGAGCTTTGGGGGACTGTCCCCACTCCTTCCCCTTAAACCCCGTGCCTCCTCCAAGCTTCCACATCCTGGAGGAAGTCGGCATCTGACTCCCCGTTATTTCAGGGAGCTTTTTCTGCGAGTTCAGCGTAGGCCCCTGCTGGCAAGAGCATGTCTGCCCCCGGGACAGGTGGCCAAGGAGCTGCTGCCTCCTTGGCTCACAGGCTCAGGACACGCATGCTTTCTACCCAGACTCCTTCCTAAGTGTGGAGCACCCGCCCTGCCATACTCATCCCCTCCTGTCTCCTTAGCAGCCAGGCTTCTATCTCTCTGCACTGGGTGCAGGTGACACTTGTATTACCACCGGCCGCTCTGCCTATCAGGGCCGGCTCTCCTGCTTCGCAACCGTTTCCAGACCAGAAGACCAACGGCTCCTGCTCTTCACCCCAGGAAGCGTGCTGCCCCTTCTGCGGACCTGCTCCTGGGGACCGCAGTGAAAAACGAGTCCCATTCCTTTAGGCTGCTTCCACACGCGCAACCGCGCTTCTCTCTCAGGCAGAGGGGATGCCCAGGCATAGAGGATTTCGCTCCATGCGGGTTTATTACACCGTGCTGAGGAGACCAGCTCAGGCAACAGGAGAATCCCTCAGACCCGACTCTGATTTCCCAAGAAAGCTGTGCTTTCCCAGAGGGGATGGCGGGGTAAAGATTCTTTTGCTCTATGCGAGATTCTCCCATAGTGCGGCGAATACTAGGCTAAGGCAAGCAACAAAACAGGCCACAGAACCGACTCTGATTTCCCAGCGACTTCTATGCTTTCGCAGAGGATTTCAACTTGGCACGACCGCACTTCGCTGCTGCTTCCTCAGAAAGACTTTGGGTGTTCATTCTGTTGCGGCAGGGAAGAAGAGCCGCGGGAGAGCTGGTGCCTCTTGGGACTTGCTTTCCGGTCTCCAAGTTCACAGCCGGAGTTCACCTTGCTTTGGGGAACTCAGCACACACAGTCACAACCCTGCAGCAGCGTGTGTGTCTTAGCATGGCACCATCTCCTGGGGCAGGTAAGGGCAGTAAGGCTTGCCTTTTGCTCCGGTGCTCAGGCAGTCTCGGGGTCTAGGCCAGTGCCTTCACCACAGGAGAGAGGAGGCGACAAGATCACTGTACACGGCCCGTGCACTGGGATGCGGAATTGTGGGGGACTGTCTCCACTCTTTCCCTGGCACAACCCCTGTCACCCACATCGCTGCCACATCTTGGTCTAAGACGGCATCTGACTGCCCGTTTCACCATGGGGTTGTTTCTGCGAGTTCCGGGTATGGCACCTGGTGGCAAGCCCAAGTCTGCCCTTGGGACAGGTGGCCAAGGAGATGCTGTCCCCTCGGGCCAGAGGCACAGACAGGCCTGCATTCTGCCCAGATTCCTTCCTCAGAGTGGAGCAAGCGCCTCTGCCCTAGTAGTCCCCTTATGTCTCCTTAGCAGAAAGGCTTCTATCTCTCCGCACAGGGAGCAGGTGACACTTGTCTTGCCACCCGCCTGCTCTTCGTGCCACGGCAGGCTATCCTGCAGCCAGAGCATTTCTCGAGCACAAGGCCAACGGCTCCTCTTCTCCGGGGGCGGCGTGCTGCGCCTTCCCCACACTTGGCTTCTCTCTCAGGCAGAGGGGATGCTAGGGCAAAGGGTATTTCGCTCCATGCGGGTATCTTCCACGGAGCTGCGGAGACTAGCTCAGGCAAGCAGCAGCAGCATCCCCAAACCCAACTCTGATTTTCAAAGGAACGCTGTGTTTCCCAGGGGAGATGCCCAGGCAAAGAGGCTTTCGCTGTATGAGGGTTTCTCCCACCGCGAGACTGGGCTCATGCAAGCTGCAGCAGCCCGCAGAATATTTCTCAGTGAATGCTGTGCTTCCGCAGAGGCTTTGGCTTGGCGCGAACAGCACTACGCTGCTGCTTCCTCAGCAAGGCGTCTGTCGCGTCAGGGAAGAAGAGCTGCAGGAGAGCTGGTGCCACTTGGGCCTTGCTATCCCGGGGCTCCATGTTTGCATCCTGGGTTCACCCTGCCAGGTCGAACTAAGGACACACAGCCACAACCCTGCAGTAGCGTGCGCAGCCTAGGATGGCACTCTAGGCACACTACCATCTCCCAGTGTAGGCATCGCTTGGCCTTTTACTCTGGTGCTCAGGCGGACTCGCGGACTAGGCCAGTGCTTTCCCCACAGGAAAGGAGAGGTGACAGGATCCCTGTACACCGCCCGTGCACTGAATAGGGAGCTTTGGTGCACTGTCCCCACTCCTTCCCCTTAAACCCCGTGCCTCCTCCAAGCTTCCACATCCTGGAGGAAAAAGGCATCTGACTCCCCGTTATTTCAGGGAGCTGTTTCTGCGAGTACAGGGTAGGCGCCTGGCGGCTAGCGCATGTCTGCCCCAGGGACAGGTGGCCAAGGATCTGCTGTCTCCTTGGGCCCAGAAGCTCAGGACAGGCTTTCTTTCTGTCCAGACTCCTTCCTCAGAGAGGAGCACGTGCCTGGCCCACCTCATCCTCTCCTGTCTCTTAGCAGCCAGGCTTCCGTCTCTCTGCACAGGGAGCCAGTGACAATTGTACTGCCACCGGCCGCTGTGCCTGCCAGGGCCGACTCTCCTGCTTCGCAACTGTTTCCAGACCAGAAGGCCAAGGGCTCCTGCTCTTCTCCCTGGGGAGCGTGCTGCACCGTGCACAGACATGCTCCTGGGGAGCGCAGTGAAAGACGTGTCCCTTTCCTTAAGGCTCTTTCCAAGCCGCAAGCGCGCTTCTCTCCCAGGCAGAGGGGATGCCCAGGCATAGTGGATTTCGCTCCATGCGGGTTTATTACACCGTGCTGAGGAGACCAACTCAGGCAACAGGGGAATCGCTCAGACCCAACTCTGATTTCGCAAAAAATGCTGTGCTTTCCCAGAGTGGATTCCCGAAAAAAGGAGGTTTTCGCTCTATAAGGGTTCCACCCATCCTGCTACGAATAATAGGCTGAGGCAAGCAGCAACAGCAGCCCACAGAACCGACTCTGATTTCCCAGCGACTGCTATGCTTTCGCAGAGGTTTTCAGCTTGGCACGAACCGCACTTCACTGCTGCTTCCTCATCAAGTCTTTGGTCATTCTCTCTGTCGCGTCAGGGAAGAAGAGCTGCGGGAGAGCTGGTGCCTCTTGGGCCTTGCTTTCCCGGGCTCCATGTTCGCGTCCTGTGTTCACGCTGCCAGACCGAACTAAGCATATACAGCCACAACCCTGCAGTAGCGTGCGTAGCCTAGGATGGCACTCTAGGCACACTACCATCTCCCAGTGTAGGCATCGCTTGGCCTTTTACTCTGGCGCTCAGGCGGATTTTCGGACTAGGACAGTGCTTTCCCCACAGGAAAGGAGAGGTGACAGGATGCCAGCACACCGCCCATGCACTGAATAGGGAGCTTTGGGGGACTGTCCCCACTCCTTCCCCTTAAACCCCGTGCCTCCTCCAAGCTTCCACATCCTGGAGGAAGTCGGCATCTGACTCCCCGTTATTTCAGGGAGCTGTTTCTGCGATTTCAGCGTAGGCCCCTGGTGGCAAGAGCATGTCTGCCCCCGGGACAGGTGGCCAAGGAGCTGCTGCGTCCTTGGCTCACAGGCTCAGGACACGCATGCTTTCTACCCAGACTCCTTCCTAAGTGTGGAGCACCCGCCCTGCCATACTCATCCCCTCCTGTCTCCTTAGCAGCCAGGCTTCTATCTCTCTGCACTGGGTGCAGGTGACACTTGTATTACCACCGGCCGCTCTGCCTATCAGGGCCGGCTCTCCTGCTTCGCAACCGTTTCCAGAGCAGAAGACCAACGGCTCCTGCTCTTTCACCCCAGGCAGCGTGCTGCCCCTTCTGCGGACCTGCTCCTGGGGACCGCAGTGAAAAACGTGTCCCATTCCTTAAGGCTGTTTCCACACGCGCAACCGCGCTTCTCTCTCAGGCAGAGGGGATGCCCAGGCATAGAGGATTTCGCTCCATGCGGGTTTATTACACCGTGCTGAGGAGACCAGCTCAGGCAAACAGGAGAATCCCTCAGACCGGACTCTGATATCCCAAGAAAGCTGTGCTTTCCCAGAGGGGATGGCGGGGTAAAAGAGTCTTTTGCTCTATGCGAGATTCTCCCATAGTGCAGCGAATACTAGGCTAAGGCAAGCAAGCAACAAAACAGCCCACAGAACCGACTCTGATTTCCCAGCGACTTCTATGCTTTTGCAGAGGTTTTCAACTAGGCACGAACCGCACTTCGCTGCTGCTTCCTCAGAAAGACTTTGGGTGTTCATTCTGTTGCGGCAGGGAAGAAGAGCCGCGGGAGAGCTGGTGCCTCTTGGGACTTGCTTTCCGGTCTCCAAGTTCACAGCCGGAGTTTCACCTTGCTTTGGGGAACTCAGCACACACAGTCACAACCCTGCAGCAGCGTGTGTGTCTTAGCATGGCACTCTATGCCTATTACCATCTCCTGGGGCAAGTAAGGCTTTGCCTTTTGCTCCGGTGCTCAGGCAGTCTCGGGGTCTAGGCCAGTGCCTTCACCACAGGAGAGAGGAGGCGACAAGTTCACTGTACACGGCCCGTGCACTGGGATGCGGAATTGTGGGGGACTGTCTCCACTCTTTCCCCGGCACAACCCCTGTCACCCACATCGCTGCCACATCTTGGTGGAAGACGGCATCTGACTGCCCGTTTCTCCATGGGGTTGTTTCTGCGAGTTCCGGGTATGGCACCTGGTGGCAAGCCCAAGTCTGCCCTTGGGACAGGTGGCCAAGGAGATGCTGTCCCCTCGGGCCAGAGGCACAGACAGTCGTGCATTCTGCCCAGACTCCTTCCTCAGAGTGGAGCACGCGCCTCTGCCCTAGTAGTCCCCTCATGTCTCCTTAGCAGACAGGCTTCCATCTCTCCGCACAGGGAGCAGGTGACACTTGTCTTGCCACCCGCCTGCTCTTCGTGCCACGACAGGCTATCCTGCAGCCAGAGCATTTCTCGAGCACAAGGCCAACGGCTCCTCTTCTCCGGGGGCGGCGTGCTGCGCCTTCCCCACACTTGGCTTCTCTCTCAGGCAGAGGGGATGCTAGGGCAAAGGGTATTTCGCTCCATGCGGGTATCTTCCACGGAGCTGCGGAGACTAGCTCAGGCAAGCAGCAGCAGCATCCCCAAACCCAACTCTGATTTTCAAAGGAACGCTGTGTTTCCCAGGGGAGATGCCCAGGCAAAGAGGCTTTCGCTGTATGAGGGTTTCTCTCCACCGCGAGACTGGGCTCATTCAAGCTGCAGCAGCACGCAGAATATTTCTCAGTGAATGCTGTGCTTCCGCAGAGGCTTTGGCTTGGAGCGAACAGCACTACGCTGCTGCTTCCTCAGCAAGGCGTCTGTCGCGTCAGGGAAGAAGAGCTGCAGGAGAGCTGGTGCCACTTGGGCCTTGCTATCCCGGGCTCCATGTTTGCATCCTGGGTTCACCCTGCCAGGTCGAAACTAAGGACACACAGCCACAACCCTGCAGTAGCGTGCGCAGCCTAGGATGGCACTCTAGGCACACTACCATCTCCCAGTGTAGGCATTGCTTGGCCTTTTACTCTGGTGCTCAGGCGGACTCGTGGAGTAGGCCAGTGCTTTCCCCACAGGAAAGGAGAGGTGACAGGATCCCTGTACACCGCCCGTGCACTGAATAGGGAGCTTTGGTGCACTGTCCCCACTCCTTCCCCTTAAACCCCGTGCCTCCTCCAAGCTTCCACATCCTGGAGGAAAAAGGCATCTGACTCCCCGTTATTTCAGGGAGCTGTTTCTGCGAGTACAGGGTAGGCGCCTGGCGGCTAGCGCATGTCTGCCCCAGGGACAGGTGGCCAAGGATCTGCTGTCTCCTTGGGCCCAGAAGCTCAGGACAGGCTTTCTTTCTGTCCAGACTCCTTCCTAAGAGAGGAGAACGCGCCCGGCCCACCTCATCCTCTCCTGTCTCTTAGCAGCCAGGCTTCCGTCTCTCTACAAAGGGAGCCAGTGACACTTGTACTGCCACCGGCCGCTGTGCCTGCCAGGGCCGACTCTCCTGCTTCGCAACTGTTTCCAGACCAGAAGGCCAAGGGCTCCTGCTCTTCTCCCTGGGGAGCGTGCTGCACCGTGCACAGACATGCTCCTGGGGAGCGCAGTGAAAGACGTGTCCCTTTCCTTAAGGCTCTTTCCATAGCCGCAAACGCGCTTCTCTCTCAGGCAGAGGGGATGCCCAGGCATAGTGGATTTCGCTCCATGCGGGTTTATTACACCGTGCTGAGGAGACCAACTCAGGCAACAGGGGAATCCCTCAGACCCAACTCTGATTTCGCAAAAAATGCTGTGCTTTCCCAGAGTGGATTCCCGAAAAAAAACGGTTTTCACTTTATAAGGGTTCCACCCATCCTGCTACGAATAATAGGCTGAGGCAAGCAGCAACAGCAGCCCACAGAACCGACTCTGATTTCCCAGCGACTGCTATGCTTTCGCAGAGGTTTTCAGCTTGGCACGAACCGCACTTCACTGCTGCTTTCCTCATCAAGTCTTTGGTCATTCTCTCTGTCGCGTCAGGGAAGAAGAGCTGCGGGAGAGCTGGTGCCTCTTGGGCCTTGCTTTCCCGGGCTCCATGTTCGCGTCCTGTGTTCAGGCTGCCAAACCGAACTAAGCAGATACAGCCACAACCCTGCAGAAGCGTGCGTAGCCTAGGATGGCACTCTAGGCACACTACCATCTCCCAGTGTAGGCATCGCTTGGCCTTTTAGTCTGGCGCTCAGGCGGATTTTCGGACTTGGACAGTGCTTTCCCCACAGGAAAGGAGGGTGACAGGATGCCAGCACACCGCCCATGCACTGAATAGGGAGCTTTGGGGGACTGTCCCCACTCCTTCCCCTTAAACCCCGTGCCTCCTCCAAGCTTCCACATCCTGGAGGAAGTCGGCATCTGACTCCCCGTTATTTCAGGGAGGTGTTTCTGCGAGTTCAGCGTAGGCCCCTGGTGGCAAGAGCATGTCTGCCCCCGGGACTGGTGGCCAAGGAGCTGCTGTCTCCTTGGCTCACAGGCTCAGGATACGCATGCTTTCTACCCAGACTCCTTCCTAAGTGTGGAGCACCAGCCCTGCCATACTCATCCCCTCCTGTCTCCTTAGCAGCCAGGCTTCTATCTCTCTGCACTGGGTGCAGGTGACACTTGTATTACCACCGGCCGCTCTGCCTATCAGGGCCGGCTCTCCTGCTTCGCAACCGTTTCCAGACCAGAAGACCAACGGCTCCTGCTCTTCACCCCAGGCAGCGTGCTGCCCCTTCTGCGGACCTGCTCCTGGGGACCGCAGTGAAAAACGTGTCCCATTCCTTAAGGCTGTTTCCACACGCGCAAGCGCGCTTCTCTCTCAGGCAGAGGGGATGCCCAGGCATAGAGGATTTCGCTCCATGCGGGTTTATTACACCGTGCTGAGGAGACCAGCTCAGGCAACAGGAGAATCCCTCAGACCCGACTCTGATTTCCCAAGAAAGCTGTGCTTTCCCAGAGGGGATGGCGGGGTAAAGAGTCTTTTGCTCTATGCGAGATTCTCTCATAGTGCAGCGAATACTAGGCTAAGGCAAGCAACAAAACAGCCCAAGAACCGACTCTGATTTCCCAGCGACTTCTATGCTTTTGCAGAGGTTTTCAACTTGGCACGAACCGCACTTCGCTGCTGCTTCCTCAGAAAGACTTTGGGTGTTCATTCTGTTGCGGCAGGGAAGAAGAGCCGCGGGAGAGCTGGTGCCTCTTGGGACTTGCTTTCCGGTCTCCAAGTTCACAGCCGGAGTTCACCTTGCTTTGGGGAACTCAGCACACACAGTCACAACCCTGCAGCAGCGTGTGTGTCTTAGCATGGCACTCTATGCCTATTACCATCTCCTGGGGCAGGTAAGGCTTTGCCTTTTGCTCCGGTGCTCAGGCAGTCTCGGGGTCTAGGCCAGTGCCTTCACCACAGGAGAGAGGAGGCGACAAGTTCACTGTACACGGCCCGTGCACTGGGATGCGGAATTGTGGGGGGACTGTCTCCACTCTTTCCCCGGCACAACCCCTGTCACCCACATCGCTGCCACATCTTGGTGGAAGACGGCATCTGACTGCCCGTTTCTCCATGGGGTTGTTTCTGCGAGTTCCGGGTATGGCACCTGGTGGCAAGCCCAAGTCTGCCCTTGGGACAGGTGGCCAAGGAGATGCTGTCCCCTCGGGCCCAGAGGCACAGACAGGCCTGCATTCTGCCCAGACTCCTTCCTCAGAGTGGAGCACGCGCCTCTGCCCTAGTAGTCCCCTCATGTCTCCTTAGCAGACAGGCTTCCATCTCTCCGCACAGGGAGCAGGTGACACTTGTCTTGCCACCCGCCTGCTCTTCGTGCCACGGCAGGCTATCCTGCAGCCAGAGCATTTCTCGAGCACAAGGCCAACGGCTCCTCTTCTCCGGGGGCGGCGTGCTGCGCCTTCCCCACACTTGGCTTCTCTCTCAGGCAGAGGGGATGCTAGGGCAAAGGGTATTTCGCTCCATGCGGGTATCTTCCACGGAGCTGCGGAGACTAGCTCAGGCAAGCAGCAGCAGCATCCCCAAACCCAACTCTGATTTTCAAAGGAACGCTGTGTTTCCCAGGGGAGATGCCCAGGCAAAGAGGCTTTCGCTGTATGAGGGTTTCTCCCACCGCGAGACTGGGCTCATGCAAGCTGCAGCAGCACGCAGAATATTTCTCAGTGAATGCTGTGCTTCCGCAGAGGCTTTGGCTTGGAGCGAACAGCACTACGCTGCTGCTTCCTCAGCAAGGCGTCTGTCGCGTCAGGGAAGAAGAGCTGCAGGAGAGCTGGTGCCACTTGGGCCTTGCTATCCCGGGCTCCATGTTTGCATCCTGGGTTCACCCTGCCAGGTCGAACTAAGGACACACAGCCACAACCCTGCAGTAGCGTGCGCAGCCTAGGATGGCACTCTAGGCACACTACCATCTCCCAGTGTAGGCATCGCTTGGCCTTTTACTCTGGTGCTCAGCGGGACTCGCGGACTAGGCCAGTGCTTTCCCCACAGGAAAGGAGAGGTGACAGGATCCCTGTACACCGCCCGTGCACTGAATAGGGAGCTTTGGTGCACTGTCCCCACTCCTTCCCCTTAAACCCCGTGCCTCCTCCAAGCTTCCACATCCTGGAGGAAAAAGGCACCTGACTCCCCGTTATTTCAGGGAGCTGTTTCTGCGAGTACAGGGTACGCGCCTGGCGGCTAGCGCATGTCTGCCCCAGGGACAGGTGGCCAAGGATCTGCTGTCTCCTTGGGCCCAGAAGCTCAGGACAGGCTTTCTTTCTGTCCAGAATCCTTCCTAAGAGAGGAGCACGCGCCTGGCCCACCTCATCCCCTCCTGTCTCTTAGCAGCCAGGCTTCCGTCTCTCTGCACAGGGAGCCAGTGACACTTGTACTGCCACCGGCCGCTGTGCCTGCCAGGGCCGACTCTCCTGCTTCGCAACTGTTTCCAGACCAGAAGGCCAAGGGCTCCTGCTCTTCTCCCTGGGGAGCGTGCTGCACCGTGCACAGACATGCTCCTGGGGAGCGCAGTGAAAGACGTGTCCCTTTCCTTAAGGCTCTTTCCATAGCCGTAAGCGCGCTTCTCTCCCAGGCAGAGGGGATGCCCAGGCATAGTGGATTTCGCTCCATGCGGGTTTATTACACCGTGCTGAGGAGACCAACTCAGGCAACAGGGGAATCGCTCAGACCCAACTCTGATTTCGCAAAAAAAATGCTGTGCTTTCCCCAGAGTGGATTCCCGAAAAAAAGGAGGTTTTCGCTCTATAAGGGTTCCACCCATCCTGCTACGAATAATAGGCTGAGGCAAGCAGCAACAGCAGCCCACAGAACCGACTCTGATTTTTCAGCGACTGCTATGCTTTCGCAGAGGTTTTCAGCTTGGCACGAACCGCACTTCACTGCTGCTTCCTCATCAAGTCTTTGGTCATTCCCTCTGTCGCGTCAGGGAAGAAGAGCTGCGGGAGAGCTGGTGCCTCTTGGGCCTTGCTTTCCCGGGGCTCCATGTTCGCGTCCTGTGTTCACGCTGCCAGACCGAACTAAGCATATACAGCCACAACCCTGCAGTAGCGTGCGTAGCCTAGGATGGCACTCTAGGCACACTACCATCTCCCAGTGTAGGCATCGCTTGGCCTTTTACTCTGGCGCTCAGGCGGATTTTTCGGACTAGGACAGTGCTTTCCCCACAGGAAAGGAGAGGTGACAGGATGCCAGCACACCGCCCATGCACTGAATAGGGAGCTTTGGGGGACTGTCCCCACTCCTTCCCCTTAAACCCCGTGCCTCCTCCAAGCTTCCACATCCTGGAGGAAGTCGGCATCTGACTCCCCGTTATTTCAGGGAGCTGTTTCTGCGATTTCAGCGTAGGCCCCTGGTGGCAAGAGCATGTCTGCCCCCGGGACAGGTGGCCAAGGAGCTGCTGCGTCCTTGGCTCACAGGCTCAGGACACGCATGCTTTCTACCCAGACTCCTTCCTAAGTGTGGAGCACCCGCCCTGCCATACTCATCCCCTCCTGTCTCCTTAGCAGCCAGGCTTCTATCTCTCTGCACTGGGTGCAGGTGACACTTGTATTACCACCGGCCGCTCTGCCTATCAGGGCCGGCTCTCCTGCTTCGCAACCGTTTCCAGAGCAGAAGACCAACGGCTCCTGCTCTTCACCCCAGGCAGCGTGCTGCCCCTTCTGCGGACCTGCTCCTGGGGACCGCAGTGAAAAACGTGTCCCATTCCTTAAGGCTGTTTCCACACGCGCAACCGCGCTTCTCTCTCAGGCAGAGGGGATGCCCAGGCATAGAGGATTTCGCTCCATGCGGGTTTATTACACCGTGCTGAGGAGACCAGCTCAGGCAACAGGAGAATCCCTCAGACCCGACTCTGATTTCCCAAGAAAGCTGTGCTTTCCCAGAGGGGATGGCGGGGTAAAGAGTCTTTTGCTCTATGCGAGATTCTCCCATAGTGCAGGGAATACTAGGCTAAGGCAAGCAACAAAGCAGCCCACAGAACCGATTCTGATTACCCAGCGACTTCTATGCTTTCGCAGAGGTATTCAAGTTGGCACGAACCGCACTTCGCTGCTGCTTCCTCAGAAAGACTTTGGGTGTTCATTCTGTTGCGGCAGGGAAGAAGAGCCGCGGGAGAGTTGGTGCCTCTTCGGACTTGCTTTCCCCGGTCTCCAAGTTCACAGCCGGAGTTCACCTTGCTTTGGGGAACTCAGGGGAAGACATCGCATGCACAGACAGTCACAACCCTGCAGCAACGTGTGTGTCTTAGCATGGCACTCTATGCCTATTACCATCTCCTGGGGCAGGTAAGGCTTTGCCTTTTGCTCCGGTGCTCAGGCAGTCTCAGGGTCTAGGCCAGTGCCTTCACCACAGGAGAGAGGAGGCGACAAGATCACTGTACACGGCCCGTGCACTGGGATGCGGAATTCTGGGGGACTGTCTCCACTCTTTCCCCGGCACAACCCCTGTCACCCCACATCGCTGCCACATCCTGGTGGAAGACGGCATCTGACTGCCCGTTTCTCCATGGGGTTGTTTCTGCGAGTTCCGGGTATGGCACCTGGTGTCAAGCCCAAGTCTGCCCTTGGGACAGGTGGCCAAGGAGATGCTGTCCCCTCGGGCCAGAGGCACAGACAGGCCTGCATTCTGCCCAGACTCCTTCCTCATAGTGGAGCACGCGCCCCTGCCCTAGTAGTCCCCTCATGTCTCCTTAGCAGACAGGCTTCCATCTCTCCGCACAGGGAGCAGGTGACACTTGTCTTGCCAACCGCCTGCTCTTCGTGCCACGGCAGGCTATCCTGCAGCCAGAGCATTTCTCGAGCACAAGGCCAACGGCTCCTCTTCTCCGGGGGCGGCGTGTTGCGCCTACCCTCACTTGGCTTCTCTCTCAGGCAGAGGGGATGCTAGGGCAAAGGGTATTTCGCTCCATGCGGGTATCTTCCACGGAGCTGCGGAGACTAGCTCAGGCAAGCAGCAGCAGCATCCCCAAACCCAACTCTGATTTCCCAAGGAACGGTGTGTTTCCAGGGGAGATGCCCAGGCAAAGAGGCTTTCTCTGTATGAGGGTTTCTCCCACCGCGAGACTGGGCTCTGGCAAGCAGCAGCAGCCCGCAGAACATTTCTCAGCGAATGCTGTGCTTTCACAGAGGGTTTGGCTTGGAGCGAACAGCACTACGCTGCTGCTTCCTCAGCAAGGCGTCTGTCGCGTCAGGGAAGAAGAGCTGCAGGAGAGCTGGTGCCACTTGGGCCTTGCTATCCCGGGCTCCATGTTTGCGTCCTGGGTTCACCCTGTCAGGTCGAACTAAGGACACACAGCCACAACCCTGCAGTAGCGTGCGCAGCCTAGGATGGCACTCTAGGCACATTACCATCACCCAGTGTAGGCATCGCTTGGCCTTTTACTCTGTTGCTCAGGCGGATTCGCGGACTAGGCCAGTGCTTTCCCCACAGGAAAGGAGAGGTGACAGGATCCCTGTACTCCGCCCGTACACTGAACAGGGAGCTTTGGTGCACTGTCCCCACTCCTTCCCCTTAAACCCCGTGCCTCCTCCAAGCTTCCACATCCTGGAGGAAAAAGGCATCTGACTCCCCGTTATTTCAGGGAGCTGTTTCTGCGAGTACAGGGTAAGCGCCTGGCGGCTAGCGCATGTCTACCCCAGGGACAGGTGGCCAAGGGTCTGCTGTCTCCTTGGGCCCAGTAGCTCAGGACAGGCTTTCTTCCTGTCCAGACTCCTTCCTAAGAGAGGAGAACGCGCCCGGCCCACCTCATCCTCTCCTGTCTCTTTGCAGCCAGGCTTCCGTCTCTCTGTACAGGGAGCCAGTGACACTTGTACTGCCACCGGCCGCTGTGCCTGCCAGGGCCGACTCTCCTGCTTTGCAACTGTTTCCAGACCAGAAGGCCAAGGGCTCCTGCTCTTCTCCCTGGGGAGCGTGCTGCACCGTGCACAGACATGCTCCTGGGGAACACAGTGAAAGACGTGTCCCTTTCCTTAAGGCTCTTTCCACAGGCGCAAGCGCGCTTCTCTCTCAGGCGGGGGGATTGCCAGGCATAGTGGATTTCGCTCCATGCGGGTTTATTACACCGTGCTGATTAGACCAACTCAGGCAACAGTGGAATCCCTCAGACCCAAATCTGATTTCGCAAAGAATGCTGTACTTTCCCAGAGTGGATTCCCGAAAAAAGGAGGTTTTCGCTCTATAAAGGTTCCACCCATCCTGCTGCGAATAATAGGCTGAGGCAAGCAGCAACAGCAGCTCACAGAACCAACTCTCATTTCCCAGCGACTGCTATGCTTTCGCAGAGGTTTTCAGCTTGGCACGAACCGCACTTCACTGCTGCTTCCTCATCAAGTCTTTGGTCATTCTCTCTGTCGCGTCAGGGAAGAAGAGCTGCGGGAGAGCTGGTGCCTCTTGGGCCTTGCTTTCCCGGGCTCCATGTTCGCGTCCTGTGTTCACGCTGCCAGACAGAACTAAGCAGATACATCCACAACCCTGCAGTAGCGTGCGTAGCCTAGGATGGCACTCTAGGCACACTACCATCTCCCAGTGTAGGCATCGCTTGGCCTTTTACTCTGGCGCTCAGGCGAACTCGCGACTAGGCTAGTGCTTTCCCACAGGAAAGGAGAGGTGACAGGATCCCTGCACACCGCCCGTACACTGAATAGGGAGCTTTGGGGGACTGTCCCCACTCCTTCCCCTTAAACCCTGTGCCTCCTCCAAGCTTCCACATCCTGGAGGAAGACAGCATCTGACTCCCCGTTATTTCAGGGAGCTGTTTCTGCGAGTTCAGGGTAGGAGCCTCGTGGCTAGAGCATGTCTGCCCTAGGGACAGGTGGCCAAGGAGCTGCTGTCTCCTTGGCCCACAGGCTCAGGTCAGGCATGCTTTCTACCCAGACTCCTTCCTAAGAGTGGAGCACGCACCCTGCCATACTCATCTCCTCCTGTCTCCTTAGCAGCCAGGCTTCCGTCTCTGTGCACAGGGAGCGGGAGACACTTGTATTGCCACAGGCCGCTGTGCCTGCCAGGGCCGGCTCTCCTGCTTCGCAACCAGAAGGCCAACGGCTCTTGCTCTTCTCCCTGGGCAGCGTGCTGCACCTTCCACAGATGCTCCTGGGGAGCCCAGGGAAAGACGTGTCCCTTTCCTTAAGGCTCTTTCCACAGGCGCAACCGCGCGTCTCTCTTAGGCAGAGGGGATGCCCAGGCAAAGAGGATTTCCCTCCATGCGGGTTTATTACACCGTGCTGTGGAGACCAGCTCAGGCATACAGGAGCATCCCTCAGACTGGACTCTGATTTCCCAAAGAATGCTGTGCTTTCCCAGAGGGGATGCCGGACAAAGAGGCTTTCGCTCTATGCGGGTTTCTCCCATCCGGCTATGAACACTAGGCTAAGGCAAGCAGCAACAGCAGCCCACAGAAGAGACTCTGATTTCCGAGCGACTGCTATGCTTTCGCAGAGGTTTTTCAGCTTGGCATGAACCGCACGTCACTGCTGCTGCCTCAGCAAGAATTTGGGTTTTCGCTCTGTCGCGGCAGGGAAGAAGAGCCGCGGGAGAGCTCGTGCCTCTTGGGACTTGCTTTCCCGGGCTCCAAGTTCCCGCCCGGGTTTCACCTTGCTAAGCCGAACTAAGCAGACACAGTCACAACCCTGCAGCTGCGTGCGTGTCCTAGCATGGCACTCTATTCCTATTACCGTCTCCGGGGGTAGGTAAGGCTTTGCCTTCTGTCCAGTGCTCAGGCTGACTCGGGGTCTAGGCCAGTCCTTCACCACAGGGGAGAGGAGGCGACAGGAACACTGCACACGACCCGTGCACGGGGATGGGGAACTGCGAGGGACAGTCTCCACTCCTTCCCTGGCACACGCCCTGCCACCCAATTCCCTGCCACATCCTGGTGGAAGACGGCATCTGACTGCCCGTTTCTCCATGGGGCTGTTTCTGCGAATTCCGGGTATGGCACCTGGTGGCAAGCCCAAGTCTGCCCTTGGGACAGTTGGCCAAGGTGATGCTGTCCCCTTGGGACCAGAGGCACAGGACAGGCCTGCCTTCTGCCCAGACTCCTTCCTCAGAGTGGAGCACGCGCCCCTGCCCTAGTCGTCCCCTCATGTGTCCTTAGCAGCCAGGCTTCCATCTCTCTGCACAGGGAGCGGGGGACACTTGTCTTGCCACCGGCCTGCTGTTCGTGCCACGGCAGGCTATCCTGCTTCCCGAGCGTTTCCCGAACCCAAGGCCAACGGCTCCTTCTCTTCTCCGGGGGCGGCATGCTGCGCCTTCCCCACAGGTGGCTTCTCTCTCAGGCAGAGGGGATGCTAGGGCAAAGGGTATTTCGCTCCATGCGGGTATCTTCCACCGAGCTGCGGAGACTAGCCCAGGCAAGCAGCAGCAGCATCCCCAAATCCAACTCTGATTTCCCAAGGAACGCTGTGCTCTCCCAGGGGAGATGCCCAGGCAAAGAGGCTTTCGCTGTATGCCGGTTTCTCACAATGCGCGACTGGGCTCAGGCAAGCAGCATCAGCCCGCAGAACATTTCTCAGCGAATGCTGTGCTTTCGCAGAGGCTTTGGCTGGGAGCGAAGAGCACTTCGGTGCTGCTTCCTCAGCAAGGCTTTTGTCGCGTCAGGGAAGAAGAGCTTCGGGAGAGCTGGTGCCTCTTCGGCCTTACTTTCCCTGGCTCATTGTTCGCGTCCTGGGTTCACCCTGCCAGGTGGAACTAAGCAGACCCAGCCACAACCCTACAGTAGCATGCGTAGCCTAGGATGGCACTCTATGCACACTACCCTGTCCCGGTGTAGGCATCGCTTGGCCTTTTACTCTGGCGCTCAGGCGAACTCGCCGACTAGGCCAGTGCTTTCCCACAGGAAAGGAGAGGTGACAGGATCCCTGCACACCGCCCGTACACTGAATAGGGAGCTTTGGGGGACAGTCCCCACTCCTTCCCCTTAAACCCCGTGCCTCCTCCAAGCTTCCACATCCTGGAGGAAGACGGCATCTGACTCCCCGTTATTTCAGGGAGCTGTTTCTGCGAGTTCAGGGTAGGCGCCTCGTGGCTACAGCATGTCTGCCCTAGGGACAGGTGGCCAAGGAGCTGCTGTCTACTTGGCCCACAGGCTCATGTCAGGCATGCTTTCTACGCAGACTCCTTCCTAAGAGTGGAGCACGCGCTCTGACATAATCATCTCCTCCTGTCTCCTTAGCAGCCAGGCTTCCGTCTCTGTGCACAGGGAGCGGGAGACACTTGTATTGCCACCGGCCGCTGTGCCTGCCAGGGCCGGCTCTCCTGCTTCGCAACCGTTTCCAGACCAGAAGGCCAACGGCTCCTGCTCTTCTCCCTGGGCAGCGTGCTGCACCTTCCACAGATGCTCCTGGGGAGCCCAGGGAAAGACGTGTCCCTTTCCTTAAGGCTCTTTCCACAGGCGCAACCGCGCTTCTCTCTCAGGCAGAGGGGATGCCCAGGCAAAGAGGATTTCCCTCCATGCGGGTTTATTACACCGTGCTGTGGAGACCAGCTCAGGCAAACAGGAGCATCCCTCAGACTGGACTCTGATTTCCCAAAGAATGCTGTGCTTTCCCAGAGGGGATGCCGGACAAAGAGGCTTTCGCTCTATGCGGGTTTCTCTCATCTGGCTATGAACACTAGGCTAAGGCAAGCAGCAACAGCAGCCCACAGAAGCGACTCTGATTTCCCAGCGACTGCTATGCTTTCGCAGAGGTTTTCAGCTTGGCATGAACCGCACGTCACTGCTGCTTCCTCAGCAAGAATTTGGGCGTTCGCTCTGTCGCGGGAGGAAGAAGAGCCGAGGGAGAGCTGGTGCCTCTTGGGACTTACTTTCCCGGGCTCCAAGTTCACGCCCGGGGTTCACCTTGCTAAGCCGAACTAAGCAGACACAGTCACAACCCTGCAGCTGCGTGCGTGTCCTAGCATGGCACTCTATGCCTATTACCATCTCCAGGGGTAGGTAAGGCTTTGCCTTTTGTCCAGTGCTCAGGCTGACTCGGGGTCTAGGCCAGTCCTTCACCACAGGGGAGAGGAGGCGACAGGATCACTGCACACGACCCGTGCACTGGGATGGGAAACTGTGGGGGACAGTCTGCACTCCTTCCCTGGCACACGCCCTGCCACCCAATTCCCTGCCACATCCTGGTGGAAGACGGCATCTGACTGCCCGTTTCTCCATGGGGCTGTTTCTGCGAGTTCCGGGTATGGCACCTGGTGGCAAGCCCAAGTCTGCCCTTGGGACAGGTGTCCAAGGTGATGCTGTCCCCTTGGGACCAGAGGCACAGGACAGGCCTGCCTTCTGCCCAGACTCCTTCCTCAGAGTGGAGCACGCGCCCCTGCCCTAGTCGTCCCCTCATGTGTCCTTAGCAGCCAGGCTTCCATCTCTCTGCACAGGGAGCGGGGGACACTTGTCTTGCCACCGGCCTGCTGTTCGTGCCACGGCAGGCTATCCTGCTTCCCGAGCGTTTCCCGACCCCAAGGCCAACGGCTCCTTCTCTTCTCTCCGGGGGCGGCATGCTGCGCCTTCCCCCACAGGTGGCTTCTCTCTCAGGCAGAGGGGATGCTAGGGCAAAGGGTATTTCGCTCCATGCGGGTATCTTCCACCGAGCTGCGGAGACTAGCCCAGGCAAGCAGCAGCAGCATCCCCAAATCCAACTCTGATTTCCCAAGGAACGCTGTGCTTTCCCAGGGGAGATGCCCAGGCAAAGAGGCTTTCGCTGTATGCGGGTTTCTCCCAATGCGCGACTGGGCTCAGGCAAGCAGCAGCAGCCCGCAGAACATTTCTCAGCGAATGCTGTGCTTTCGCAGAGGCTTTGGCTTGGAGCGAACAGCACTTCGCTGCTGCTTCCTCAGCAAGGCTTCTGTCGCGTCAGGGAAGAAGAGCTTCGGGAGAGCTGGTGCCTCTTGGGCCTTACTTTCCCTGGCTCATTGTTCGCGTCCTGGGTTCACCCTGCCAGGCGGAACTAAGCAGACCCAGCCACAACCCTACAGTAGCATGCGTAGCCTAGGATGGCACTCTATGCACACTACCCTGTCCCGGTGTAGGCATCGCTTGGCCTTTTACTCTGGCGCTCAGGCGAACTCGCGGACTAGGCCAGTGCTTTCCCACAGGAAAGGAGAGGTGACAGGATCCCTGCACACCGCCCGTACACTGAATAGGGAGCTTTGGGGGACTGTCCCCACTCCTTCCCCTAAACCCCCCGTGCCTCCTCTAAGCTTCCACATCCTGGAGGAAGACGGCATCTGACTCCCCGTTATTTCAGGGAGCTGTTTCTGCGAGTTCAGGGTAGGCGCCTCGTGGCTAGAGCATGTCTGCCCTAGGGACAGGAGGCCAAGGAGCTGCTGTCTCCTTGGCCCACAGGCTCAGGTCAGGCATGCTTTCTACTACCCAGCCTCCTTCCTAAGAGTGGAGCACGCGCCCTGCCATACTCATCTCCTCCTGTCTCCTTAGTAGCCAGGCTTCCGTCTCTCTGTACAGGGAGCGGGAGACACTTGTATTGCCACCGGCCGCTGTGCCTGCCAGGGCCGGCTCTCCTGCTTCACAACCGTTTCCAGACCAGAAGGCCCACGGCTCCTGCTCTTCTCCCTGGGCAGCGTGCTGCACCTTCCACAGATGCTCCTGGGAAGCCCAGTGAAAGACGTGTCCCTTTCCTTAAGGCTCTTTCCACAGGCGCATTCGCACTGAAAACCTCTGCGAAAGCATAGCAGTCGCTGGGAAATCAGTGTCGGTTCTGTTGGCTGCTGTTGCTCCTTGCCTTAGCCTAGTGTTCATAGCCGGATGGGAGAAACCCGCATAGAGCGAAAGCCTCTTTGTCCGGCATCCCCTCTGGGAAAGCACAGCATTCTTTGGGAAATCAGCGTCCAGTATGAGGGATGCTCCTGTTTGCCTGAGCTGGTCTCCACAGCACGGTGTAATAAACCCGCATGGAGCGAAATCCTGTTTGCCTGAGCATCCCATCTGCCTGAGAGAGAAGCGCAAAACTGAAACTAAAAAATGATATTGAGAAAGATTTTATAAATGAACCAAATGGATACTCTAGAACTTTAAAGATATGACAGCCAATTTAAGATTACACAAGGGTGCCTGGGTGGCTCACTTAATTAAGCCTCCAATTCTTTTTCCTTTTTATTTAACACCTTAATTTTATTTCATTTCTTTCATTTTGGCTTATGTCATGATGTCAGGGTTTTGAAATAGAGCCCAGAGTTGGGCTCTGTGCTGAGCCTGGAGCCTGCTTTAGATTCTTTTCCCTTCTTTTTCTATCCCTCCCTGCACTCTCACTCGCTCGCTCTCTCTTGCTTGCAAATAAATAAATAGATAGATATATAGATAATAGACAAAGCAAAATAAAAGCAGATTATGAAAATAATATAAAGTTTTTGATATGAAAGCAAGTTCAAAATAAAATAGAGAAGACCTACACAGCTAAAAGTTCATTCAGAAAATCTACTATTAAAGAAGTCAGTATGACACAATGTTAAGATATCAAAAGATTGGAGCATGTACTTTACAGAAAGGTAATCCAAATGGCCACTCATATGTAAAAACTGTTTATCTTTATTATGAATCTGGAATTAAATTAAATTAAATACAAAATAAATTAAAAGCTAGAATGGCATACTATTACACACTTACCATATTGGGAAACAGTAAAAATGTCTTGCAAGAATGTGAAAGAATGACAGTGCCCATAATAAAACATTTCAGGTAAGTTGGACAATATTTAGAAAACTTAAAAATTAAAAAAAAATTTGGTCCATTCCTAGAAATACAACATTGAACTAAATGAATATTTTCACCAGGATATGAAAACAGATGATTATAGTTATTTCACTCATAACACAGATCAGCAGTGGTATATTTGCACAATGTTACATTAAATAAGAGAGAATATTAACAAACTGGGAGAAGGGGCTACGTTGTTATCATAAACAGATCTTCTATGGTGCCGATTATGTTCTATTTCTCAAAATCTTTAAGTTAAAAAATTTTCAAATTTATATCTAAATAGATAGATGATAGATAGACAGATATCCCAGAAGCTGCAATGCTAGGCTAAGACCAGGCTTTAAAGGGCTTTTCTATGCTCTACTAAATACTTTAAACCATTCATTATATCATAGCTCAGTGTTCGAATCTCCATTTGTTTCCTCAGTTTTCTAATATTTATCTTAAGGTGACCTGATCCAGACTTTTGATCACCTTTGTCTAAATATTTCTATTTTAACAAAGTCCTTTTTAATACTCAGAGACTAAAACTTAGAAAAATACTCTGATTTTTATCTCACTAGAGTGGAAAATATATGGTTACCCATTAACTAATGTCTACATTAGCTCCATGACATTTTTAATTCTTGGGAGCTTTTGGTTAAATGAATTTTTTTAAGCTTCCTTTAAATGAAGCTTTAAGCCATCGCCACATGAATAAAATTAAAGAACTAAATGAAAACAAGCCAAGTATTTACAGAGTAATAGAATGTGAAGTGGAAAGAGTACAATTCTGAAATCATAAAGCCTAAATTAGTGTGATGCATCTTTATCAGCCATGTAATCATAAACCAGTTATCTAAATGTGTTAGCCTCAGTTTTTTCACCCCTGAAATGGTGATGATAATACTTATTATGCAGAGTTGTTGTGTGGATGTAATGAAGCATGGAGCATGAGAGTCTCATATTCCATGCTAAAATGATAGCTATTTTTATACTTATAATAATTCTAATAATAGTAATTAAATTGTTCAAAATGATAATATTCATTTATATTGAGGCATTGTATTGACTATTCATAGACACATTTACCAAAATAAATTTCATTTTACTTTACCCCCTCTGAGGCTATATATTCCCTAATTCAATATGAATTCAATATGAATCTCATTATGAATAATAATTATCATAATAATAATAATTATCATAATAAGTATGCTGATTTTTCTTCTTTTTAGGGAAGTATCCTTTACTGTTGAACATAAAGAAACTTAAGCAAGTCTGTCTTATTCAAAATTTGCATGCTGCTTTCTTATGAAACTAGATTATAGAGTTGTATGAAATAAATTCATGCAGTGAAGACATTTATGTTTGGAAAACTGGGTGGTCAGTTTAGTATTTCAAAAGAAGATTTTAAATTTAAACCTTAAAACTGAGCTCTTTCAGCCTTATTTATAGACCATCCTTCATGGTTTATAAGTATTCCTTCATTGTAAACTAACTAATAGTGTTTGTCACAGTGTATATAACTAAAATGGATTTTGTATTCTATTATTTCAGAGTGAGTTGCAGTTTCTATTTACTTACTTCCTTTTTTGAAAAACAGATTAATTCTACTAAAAGTTATTTCCAGCTTTATTGAAAAATAATTGACATATTATAATTTGTAAATTTAAGAAATGATTTCTTTATAACACTGCAAAACTTTTAACATTGTGTAAATTTTGTACCATTTGATAAATTGGTATACATCTGTATTGCAATATAATCTACATAAAAATGTTAATGCATCTACTATCTCATATAGTTGCCTCTCTTTTTTATGCATGTATTGTAAGGAATTTTAAGATCTACTCTCTTAGCAACTTTAATGTATATCGTACAGTAGAGATAAACTTCAGAGGTCTTGTGGGTTTTGTTCCAGACCGCCTCAATAAAGTGATGATCTCAATAAACTAAGTCAAATCATTATTTTTTTTTTGGTTTCCCAGTGCAAATAAAAAATTATGTTTCCCAGTGCATATAAAAAAATAAACACTATACTGTACTGTTCAAAAGCATTATGTCTTTAAAGAAAAAACAATTCATATACTTTAAGTAAACTAGTTCTGAGTTTTCAGTGGGTCATAATTACTGATCACAGATCACCATAACAAATACAATAATAATGAAAAAACTTGAAATATTGCAAGAATTACCAACATGTGACAGAGAGACACAAAATGAACAAATGTTGTTAGAAAAATGGTGGCAGCAGACCTATTTTATACAAGATTGCTATAAACTTTCAACTTGTAAGAATGTGATATATGCAAAATTTAATAAAGGGAAGCACAATTTAAAAAGTATGTATATATTATTAACTATGATCATCATGCTGTACATTAGATCTCCAGAACTTTTTCCTATTATAGTTGCAAGTTTGTACACTTTGACCACCTTATTCCACCCCAGGTTCACCCCTTGTCAACTCAACTCTAAGTTTCCATTAGTTTGCTTTTTCTTCAGATTCTGTATGTAAGGGTTATCATAATACATAAATTTAAAAATATACACCAACAGCAAGACAGAAGAAAGGGAAATTAAGGAGTCAATCCCATTTACAATTGCACCCAAAACCATAAGATACCTAGGAATAAACCTAACCAAAGAGACACAGAATCTATACTCAGAAAACTATAAAGTACTCATGAAAGAAATTGAAGAAGACACAAAGAAATGGAAAAATGTTCCATGCTCCTGGATTGGAAGAATAAATATTGTGAAAATGTCTATGCTACCTAAAGCAATCTACACATTTAATGCAATTCCTATCAAAGTACCATCCATCTTTTTCAAAGAAATGGAACAAATCTAAAATTTATATGGAACCAGAAAAGACCTCGAATAGCTAAAGGGATATTGAAAAAGAAAGCCAACGTTGGTGGCATCACAATCCCGGACTTCCAGCTCTATTACAAAGCTGTCATCATCAAGACAGCATGGTACTGGCACAAAAACAGACCCATAGATCAATGGAACAGAATAGAGAGCCCAGAAATAGACTCTCAACTCTATGGTCAACTAATCTTCGACAAAGCAGGAAAGAATGTCCAATGGAAAAAAGACAGCCTCTTCAATAAATGGTGCTGGGAAAATTGGACAGCCACATGCAGAAAAATGAAATTGGACCATTTCCTTACACCACACACAAAAATAGACTCAAAATGGATGAAGGACCTCAATGTGCAAAAGGAATCCATCAAAATCCTTGAGGAGAACACAGGCAGCAACCTCTTTGACCTCAGCCGCAGCAACATCTTCCTAGGAACAACGCCAAAGGCAAGGGAAGCAAGGGCAAAAATGAACTATTGGGATTTCATCAAGATCAAAAGCTTTTGCACAGCAAAGGAAACAGTTCACAAAATCAAAAGACAACTGACAGAATGGGAGAAGATATTTGCAAACGACATATCAGATAAAGGACTAGTGTCCAGAATCTATAAAGAAACTTAGCAAACTCAACACCCAAAGAACAAATAATCCAATCAAGAAATGGGCAGAGGACATGAGCAGACATTTCTGCAAAGAAGACATCCAGATGGCCAACAGACACATGAAAAAGTGCTCCATATCACTCGGCATCAGGGAAATACAAATCAAAACCACAATGCGATATCACCTCACACCAGTCAGAATGGCTAAAATCAACAAGTCAGGAAATGACAGATGCTGGCGAGGATGCAGAGAAAGGGGAACCCTCCTCCACTGTTGGTGGGAATGCAAGCTGGTGCAACCTCTCTGGAAAACAGCATGGAGGTTCCTCAAAATGTTGAAAATAGAACTGCCCTATGACCCAGCAATTGCACTATTGGGCATTTACCCTAAAGATACAAACGTAGTGATCCAAAGGGGCACGTGTACTCGAATGTTTATAGCAGCAATGTCCACAATAGCCAAACTATGGAAAGAACCTAGATGTCCATCAACAGATGAATGGATCAAGAAGATGTGGTATATATGCACAATGGAATACTATGCAGCCATCAAAAGAAATGAAATCTTGCCATTCGCGACAACATGGATGGAACTAGAGCGTATCATGCTTAGCGAAATAAGTCAAGCGGAGAAAGACAACTATCATATGATCTCCCTGATATGAGGAAGTGGTGATGCAACATGGGGGCTTAAGTGGGTACGAGAAGAATAAATGAAAGAAGATGGGATTGGGAGGGAGACAAACCATAAGTGACTCTTAATCTCACAAAACAAACTGAGGGTTGTTGGGGGGAGGGGGTTTGGGAGAAGGGGGTGGTATTATGGACATTGGGGAGGGTATGTGTTTTGGTGAGTGCTGTGAAGTGTGTAAACCTGGTGATTCACAGACCTGTACCCCTGGGGATAAAAATATATGTTTATAAAAAATAAAAAATTATATATTAAAAAAAATATATAAAATCTTTGAAATATTTCACTTAGTATAATACCTTCAAGATCCATCCATGGTATTGTAAATGGCAGTATTTCTTAATTTTTCATGGTTAAGTAGTATTCCATAGTATATATTTACCATACTTATTTTATTCATTCATCCATTAATGGATACTGAAGTTATTTCCATCTCTTGCTTAGAGTTAATAATTTTATAATGAACATAAGAGTGCAGATATGTCTTCGAATAGTGACTTTGTTTCCTTTAGATATATACCTAGAGGTGGGATTACTGAATCATATGGTAATTTTACTTTTAATAATATGAATAGTCTCCATACTGTTTTCCATACAAATTTATATCCCTATCACAGTGCATAAGTTCCCCATTTTCCCCAATATTTACCAAAATTTGTTAGTTTTAATTTTTTGGTAGTATATATTCTAATAGGTAGTAATATCTTGCTGTGTTTTTCAGAGGTAAACAAAAACAACACATAATGACTTTGCCCTGAGTTTTTTTACGTTGAGCACTTTTTAATGCTCCTGTTGGTCATTTATATAACTTTTTTGAATAAAAAGTCTATTGAGATCCTTCTTGCTATTTTTTTAATTATATATTATTTTCTATTTGTATCTGTTGGTTATTAACCTCTTTTCAGATATAAGATTTGTAAGTATTTTCTTCCATTCTGTGGATTGAGTTTTCATTCCCTTTGTTTTGGCAATGCAGAAACTTTAGTTTGATATAATACCATTTATTTATTTTTGCTTTTTTTTTTTGCTTGTGTTTTTGGTCTGGTATCCAAAAAACTATTGGCAAGACCAATGTCAAGGAGAATTTTTCCTATGTTTTCCTTTAGGAAATTTAGTTTCATGCATCACATTTAAGTCTTTAATCTATTTCAAGTTAAGATTTATGAGTGATATAAGGTTCCAGTTTCATGCTGGTTTATGTGACTATTCAGTTTTAAATATCATTTACTGAAACAGACTATCTTTACCCATTACATATGTTGGCCCCTGTCAAATATTAGGTGACTGTATGAAAAGATTTATTTCTGGACTCTCAATTCTGTTCTACTTGTTTATTGGTCTGTTTTTATGCCAGTATACTTTATTGTTTTGAGCATGGGGGCTTTGTAGTATAGTTTCAAATCAAGAAGTGTAATTTCGCTTCTTCATTCTTTCTCAGAACTGCTTTGATTATTTGTTTGTCTCATATAAATTTTAGGATTCTTTACTTACTTCTGTAAAAAAACACAATATTGGATTTTTTTTAAAGATTATTTATTTATTTATTTGAGAGAGAGAGAGATGACAAGCAGGCAGAGAGGCAGGCAGAGAGAGAAGAGGTAGCAGCTTCCTGCTGAGCAGAGAGGCTGATGCGGGGCTCGATCCCAGGACCCTGGGATCATGTCCTGAGCCGAAGGCAGCAGCTTAACCCACTGAGCCACCCAGGCGCCCCTAACATTGGATTTTTGATAGGAATTGAATTTACAGATGGTTTTCGGTAGTATGGACATTTTAACAATGTTAATTCTTACCATTCATAAATATGAGTTATCTTTCCATTTGTGTCTCCTTCAATTTCTTTATCAATGTCATAGTTTATGGGGGTACAGATCATTCATCTTCTTAGTTAAATCTTTTCCTAAGTATTTTATTAGTTTTGATGCTAGTGTGAATTAGATTGTTCTCTTTATTTTTTCAGATAGTTCATCATTAGAGTGTTAAAATGCTCCTGTCTTGTGCTTACTTTGGCAGCACATATACTAAAATTGGAATGATGCAGAGATTAGCGTGATCACTGAGCAAGGATGACATGAAAAACTATTAAAAATACGAAACAAAACAAAATTCTTGTCTTTTATATATTTATCTTGTATTTGGCAGCTTTACTAAATTTGTTTATTCAAAATTTTTATGAATTTTTTAGGATTCTTTTACATGTAAGTTCATGTTATCCAAAAAAAAGAAAATTTTACTTCTTCCTTTTTTTTGGAGTCTTTTATTTCTTTGTGTTCCTTGTTTCTCTGGCTAGGACATCCAGTACTATGTCAAATGAGAGTAGTGAAAGTGGACACACTTGTCTTTTTTCTGATCTTTAAGGGGAAAACTTTCAAACTTTTTTGATTGAATATGAGATTAGCTCTGGGCTTGCAATATGTGTTTTTTTCTTTAATGGATTTTTTAAATTATTTTTTTTAATTTTTTATAAACATATAATGTGTTTTTATCCCTCGGGGTACAGGTCTGTGAATCACCAGGTTTACACATTTCACAGCACTCACCATCACTCACCATAGCACCTGCCCTCCCCAATGTCCATACCCCCCACCATCCTCTCCCAACACACCTCCCCCCCAGCAACCCTCAGTCTGTTTTGTGAGATTCAGTCTTTTATGGTTTTTCTCCCTCCCAATCCCATCTTCTTTTATTTTTCTTTTTCGTACGCCCGAAACCGCCTATGTTGCATCTCCACTTCATCATATCAGGGAGATCATATGATAGTTGTCTTTCTCAGATTGATTTATTTCGCCAAGCATAATACCCTCTAGTTCCATCCACGTCATCACAAATAGCAGGATTTCATTTCTTTTGATGGCTGCATAGTATCCCATTGTACATATATACCACATCTTATTTATTGATTCATCTGTTGAAGGACATTTAGGTTCTTTCCATAGTTTACCTATTGTGGACATTGCTGCTATAAACATTTGGGTGCATGTGCCCCTTCAGAATGCCACGTTTGTATCTTGAGGGTATATACCCAGTACTACAATCACTGGGTCATAGGCTAGTTCTATTTTCAGCTTTTTGAGGCACCTCCACGCTGTTTTCCAGAGTGGTTGCACCAGCTTGCATTCCCACGTACAGTGTAGGAGGGTTGCCCTTTCTCCACATCCTCGCCAGCATCTGTCATTGACTGACTTGTTCATTTTAGCCATTCTGAAAGGTGTGAGGTGGTATCTCATTCTGGTTTTGATTTGTATTTCCCTGATGCCGAGTGATGTGGAGCATTTTTTCATGTGTCTGTTGGCCATTTGGATGTATTCTTTGCAGAAATGTCTGTTCATGTCCTCTGCCCATTTCTTCATTGGATTATTTGTTCTTAGGGTGTTGAGTTTGATAAGCTCTTTATAGATTTTGGATAGATACTGGCCCTTTATCTGGTATGTCATTTGCAAATATCTTCTCCCAGATAACTTCTGACAGTCATCTTTTGGCTTTGTTAACTGTTTCCTTTGCTGTGCAAAAGCTTTTTGATGAAATCAAAATAGTTGATTTGATGAAATCCCAATAGTTCATTCTTGCCCTTGCTTCCCTTGCCTTTGGCGATGTTCCTAGGAAGAAGAAGTTGCTGCTGCTGAGGTCAAAGAGGTTGCTACCTGTTCTCTCCTCAAGGATTTTGATGGATTCCTTTCTCACATTATGCTTCTTCATCCATTTCCAGTCTATTTTCATGTATGGTGTAAGGAAATGGTCCAACTTCATTTTTCTGCATGTGGCTGTTCAATTTTCCCAACACCATTTGTTGAAGAGGCTGTCTCTTTTCCATAGGACATTCCTTCCTGCTTTGTTGAAGATTAGTTGACCATAGAGTTGAGGGTGTGTATTTCTGGGCTCTCTATTCTGTTCCATTGATCTATGTCTGTTTTGGGGACAGTTCCCTACTATCTTGATGATGACGACTTTGAAATAGAGCTTGAAGTCTGGAATTGTGATGCCAACAACTTTGGCTTTCTTTTTCAATATTCCTCTGGCTATTCGAGGTATTTTCTGGTTCCATATATATTTTAGGAAGATTTGTCCCATTTCTTTGAAAAAAATGGATGGGATTTTGATAGGGTTTGCATTAAATGTGTAGATTGCTTTAGGTAGCATAGACATTTTCACAATATTTGTTCTTCCAATACAGGAGCATGGAACATTTTTCCATTTCTTTGTGTCTTCTTCAATTTCTTTCATGAGTACTTTAGAGTTTTCTGAGTATAGATTCTTTGTCTCTTTGGTTAGGTTTATTCCTAGGTATCTTAGGGTTTTGGGTGCAATTGTAAATGGGATTCACTCCTTAATTTCTATTTCTTCAGTCAGTTGTTGGTATAAAAAAAAACTGCAACCAATTTCTGTGCATTGATTTTATATTCTGACACTTTACAGAATTCCTATACAAGTTATAGCAGATTTGGAGTGGAGTCCTTTAAGCTTTCCACATACAGTGTCATATCGTCTGCAAACAGGGATAGTTTGACTTCTCTTTTGCCAATTTGGCAAAGTTTGGATGCCCTTAATTTCTTTTTGTTGTCTGATTGCTGAGGCTAGGACTTCTAGTACGATGTTGAATAGCAGTGGTGATAACGGACATCCCTGCCGGGTTCCTGACCTCAGCGGAAAAGTATTCAGTTTTTCTCCATTGAGAATGATATTTGCAGTGAGTTTTTTCATAGATGGCTTTGATAATATTAATAATATGTGCCCTCTGTCCCTACACTTTGAAGAGTTTTAATCAGGTAGGGACACTGCACTTTGCCAAATGCTTTTTCAGCATCTATGGAGAGTATCATATGGTTCTTGTTTCTTTCTTTTTATTAATGTGTTGTATCACATTGATTGATTTGCAGATGTTGAACCAACCTTGTAGCCCTGGAATAAATCCCACTTGGTCGTGGTGAATAATCCTTTTAATGTACTGTTGAATCTTATTGGCTAGTATTTTGGTGAGAATTTTCGCATCTGTGTTCATCAAGGAAATTGGTTTGTAGTTCTCTTTTTTGATGGGATCCTTGTCTGGTTTTGGGATCAAGATGATGCTGGCCTCAGAAAAAAAAAGAGTTTGGAAGTTTTCCTTCCATTTCTATTTTTTTGGAACAGTATCGTGAGAATAGGAATTAATTCTTCTGTAAATGTTTGGTAGAATTCCCCTGGGAAGCATCTGGCCCGGGGCTTTTGTTTGTTTGGAGATTTTTGATGACTGTTTCAATCTCTGTACTGGTTATGGGTCTCTTCAGGTTTCCTATTTCTTCCTGGTTCAGTTGTGGTAGTTTATATGTCTCTAGGAATGTATCCATTTCTTCCAGATTGTTGAATTTGTTGGCGTAGAGTTGCTCATAGTATGTTCCTATAATTGTTTGTATATCTTTGGTGTTTGTTGGTTGTGATCTCTCCTCTTTCATTCATGAATTTATTTATTTGGGTTCTTTCTCTTTTCTTTTTGATAAGTCTGGAAAGGGGTTTATCAATCTTATAAATTCTTTCAAAGAACCAGCTCCTAGTTTCGTTGATTTGTTCTATTTTTTTGTTGTTGTTGTGTTCTTCTTCGTTTTTGTGGTTTTTGTGTGTTTGTTTATTTGTTCCTATTTCATTGATTTCTGCTCTGATCTTTATTATTCCTCTTCTGCTGGGTTTAGGCTTTCTTGTTCTTTCTCCATCTCCTTTAGGTGTAGGGTTATGTTGTGTATTTGAGATCTGAGAGAGAAGCGTGGTTGCACACGTCTGTCACTGCGCTCCCCAGGAGCATGTCTGGGGAAGGCGCAGCACGCCACCCCCCAGGAGAAGAGAAGGAGCTGTTGGCCTTGTGGTCGGGAAAAGTCGAGAAGCAGAATAGCCTGCCGTGGCAGGAACAGCAGGCCAGTGGCAAGACAAGTGTCACCCGCTCCCTGTGCGGAGAGACAAAGCCTGGTTCCTAAGGAGACATGAGGGGATGACTAGGGCAGGGATGCATGCTCCACTCTGAGGAAGGAGTCTGGGCAGAAGGCAGGCCTGTCCTGTGCCTCGGGTCCCAAGGGGACAGCATCTCCTTGACCACCTGTCCGTAGGGCCGACTTGGGCTAGCTACCAGGCGCCATACCCAGAACTCACAGAAATAGCTCCCTCGAGAAACGGGCAGTCAGATGCCATCTTTCCCCAAGATGTGACAGCGTTTTCGGTGGCAGGGTGTTTGCCGGGGAAGGAGTGGGGACAATCCCCCAAAGCTCCCCATTCCAGTGAACGGGCGGTGTTCAGGGATCCTGTCGCCTCTCCTCTCCTGTGGGGAAGGCACTGGCCTTGTCCATGAGTCCGCCTGAGGGCCAGTGCAAAAGGCCAAGCGTTGCCTACACCGGGAGAATGTAGTGTGCATTGAGTGCCATCCTAGGCCACGCACGTTGCTGCAGGGTTGTGACTGTGTCTGCTTAGTTCGGCCTGGCAGGGTGAACCCAGAGCGCCAACATGGAGCCCGGGAAAGCAAGGCCCAAGAGGGACCAGCTCTCCCGCAGCTCTTCTTCCCTGATGCGACAGAGCGAACACCCAAAAGCCTTGCTGAGGAAGCAGCAGCGAAGTGCCGTTCGCGCCAAGCTGAAAACCTCTGCGAAAGCATAGCAGTCGCTGGGAAATCAGAGTCGGTTCTGTGGGCTGCTGTTGCTGCTTGCCTTAGCCTAGTATTCTCAGCACGGCGGGAGAAAAAACCCTCATACAGCGAAAGGCTCTTTGCCTGGGCATCTCCTCTGGGAAAGCACAGCATTCTTTGGGAAATCAGAGTCGGGTCTGTGGGATGCTGCTGCTGCTTGCCTGAGCAAGACTCCAGAGCACGGTGTAATAAACCTGCATGGAGCGAAATCCTCTTTGCCTAGGCATCCCCACTAACTGAGAGAGAACCGTGGTTGCGCCTGTGGAAAGAGCCTTAAGGAAAGGGACATGTCTGTCACTGGGCTCCTCAGGAGCCTGTCTGGGGAAAGTGCAGCAAGCTGCCCCAGGAGAAGAGAAGGAGCCATTGGCCTTGTGGTCGGGAAACGGTCGCGAAGCTGGAGAGCCAGCCCTGACAGGAACAGTGGGCCAGTGGCAAGACAAGTGTCACCCACTCCCTGTGCAGAGAGACGAAGCCTGGCTGCTAAGGAGACATGAGGGGACGATTGGGCCGGGGAACGTGCTCCAATCTGAGGAAAGAGTCTGGACAGAAGGAAGGCCTTTCCTGTGCCTCTGGTCCCAAGTGGAAAGCATCTCCCTTGGCCACCTGTCCAGAGGGCAGACGTGGGCTTGCCACCAAGCTCCCGGCCCTGAACTTGCAGAAACACCTCCTGGAGGAACGGGCAATCAGATGCCGTCTTCCTCCAGGATGTGGCAGCATTGGCGGAGGCAGGGGGTGTCCCGGGGAAACAGGGACAGTTACCCATTACTCCCCATCCCAGGACACGGGCGGTGTGCAGTGATCCTCTCGCGTCTCCTCAAGGATGGGGAAGGCACTGGCCTAGTCCCCTGTCCACCTGAATGCCAGAGCAAAAGGGCCGGCCATGCCTATGCTGAGAGATGGCATTGTGAGCAGAGTGCCATCCTAGGCCACGCACGCTGCTGCAGGGTCGAGGCTGTGTCTCTGCTTATTTCAGCTTGGCAGGATGAACCCAGGATGTGAACTTGGAGCCCGGGATAGCAAGGCCCCAAGAGGCACCAGCTCTCCCGCAGCACTTCTTCCCTGACGCGACTGAAGCCTTGCTGAAGAGGCAGCGGCGAAGTGCTGTTCGCTTCAAGCCAAAGCTTCTGCGAAAGCACAGCATTTGCTGAGAAATCAGAGTCGTCGGTTCTGCGGGCTCTTCTGCTGCTTGCCTGTGCCCAGTCTCGCTGTGGGAGAAACCCGCATACAGCGAAAGCCTCTTTGCCCGGGCATCTCCTCTGGGAAAGCACAGCATTCGTTGGGAAATCAGAATCGGATGGATGTGTGTGATGCTGCAGCTGAATGCCTGAGCTAGTCTCCGCAGCATGGTGGAAGATGCCCGCATGGAGCGAAATCCTCTTTGCCCTAGCACCCCCTTTGCCTAATAAAGAAATATGGTTGCACAACTGAAAGGCCCTTAAGGAAAGGGACACGTCTGTCACCAAGCTCCACAGGAGCAAGTCTGGGGAAGGCGCAGGACGCCGCCCCCAGAGAAGAGAAGGAGCCGTTGGCCTTGTGGTCGGGAAACGGTCGGGAAGCAGGAGAGCCTGCCCTTGCAGGAACAGCAGGCCGGTCGCAAGACAAATGTCACCCACTCCCTGTGCGGAGAGACGAAGCCGGGCTGCTAAGGAGACATGAAGGGACGACTAGGGAAGGGACGCATGCTCCACTCTGAGGATGGAGTCTGGGAAGAAGGCAGGCCTGTCCTTTGCGTCCGGTCCCAAGGGCACAGCATCTCCTTGGACAACTGTCCGTAGGGCAGACTTGGGCTTGCTACCAGGCACCATACCCTGAACTCGCAGAAACAGCTCCCTTGAGAAACGGGCAGTCAGATGCCATCTTCCTCCAGGATGTGACAGCGTTGTCGGTGGCAGGGGGTGAGCCGGAAAGGAGTGGCAACAATCCCCGAAAGCTCCCCATTCCAGTAACGGGCAGTGTTCAGGGATCCTGTCGCCTCTCCTCTCCTGTGAGGAAGGCACTGACCTAGTCCGCGAGTCCACCTGAGGGTCCAGTGCCAAAGGCCAAGCGTTGCCGACACCGGGAGATGGTAGTGTGCATAGAGTGCCATCCTAGGCCCACGCACGTTGCTGCAGGGTTGTGGCTGTGTCTTAGTTCGCCTGGCAGGGTGAACCCAGGGCGCGAACATGGAGCCCGGGAAAGCAAGGCCCAAGAGGCACCAGCTCTCCCGCAGCTCTTCTTCCCTGACGCGACTGAAGCCTTTCTGAGGAAACAGGGGCGAAGTGCTGTTCGCTCCAAGCCAAAGCCTCTGCGAAAGCACAGCATTCGCTGAGAAATGTTCTTCGGGCTGCTGCTGCTTGCCTGAGCCCTGTCTCACGGTGGGAGAAACTCGCATACAGCTTAAAGGCTCTTTGCCCGGGCATCTCCTCTGGGAAAGCGCAGCATTCATTGGGAAATCTGAGTTGGGTTTGGGGCTGCTCCTGCTGCTTGCTGAGCTAGTCTCCGCAGCACAGTGGAAGATACCTGCATGGAGCGAAATACTCTTTGCCCTAGCATCCCCTCTGCCTGAGAGAGAAGCGTGGTTGCACACGTCTGTCACCGCGCTCCCCCAGGAGCAAGTGTGGGGGAAGGCACGGCACGCCGCCCCCAGAGGAGAGAAGGAGCCGTTGGCCTTGGGGTCGTGAAACGCTCGGGAAGCAAGATAGCCTGCCGTGGCACGAACAGCAGGCCAGTGGCAAGACAAGTGTCCCCCGCTCCCTGTGCAGAGAGATGGAAGCCTGGCTGCTAAGGAGACATGAGGGGACGACTAGGGCAGGGGCGCGTGCTCCACTCTGAGGAAGGAGTCTGGGCAGAAGGCAGGCCTGTCCTGTGCCTCTGGTCCCAAGGGGACAGCATCTCCTTGGCCACCTGTCCCAAGGGCAGACTTGGGCTTGCCACCAGGTGCCATACCCGCAACTCGCAGAAACAACCCCATGGAGAAACGGGCAGTCAGATGCCGTCTTCCACCTAGATGTGGCAGCGATGTGGGTGGCAGGGGGTGTGCCGGGGAAGGAGTGGAGACTGTCCCCCACAGTTCCCCATCCAAGTTTACGGGCCGTGTGCAAGGATCCTGTCGCGTCCTCCTGTGGTGAAGGCACTGGCCTAGACCCCATGTCTGCCTGAGCGCCGGAACAAAAGGCAAAGCCTTACCTACCCCAGGAGATGGTAATAGGTATAGAGTGCCATGCTAGGACACGCATGCTGCTGCAGGGTTGTGACTGTCTGCTTAGTTCGGCTTAGCAAGGTGAACCCCGGGCGCGAACTTGGAGCCCAGGAAAGCAAGGCCCAAGAGGCACCAGCTTTCAGGCAGCTCTTCTTCCCTGTTACGAACGAAGCCTTGCTGAGGAAGCAGTGGTGAAGTGCGGTTTGCTCCAAGCCCAAAGCCTCTGTCAAAGCACAACATTCGCTGAGAAATCAGAGTCGGTACTGTGGGCTGGTTGCCTGAGCCCAGTCTCACGGTGGGAGAAACTCGCATACAGCTTAAGGCTCTTTGCCCGGGCATCTCCTCTGGGAAAGCGCAGCATTCATTGGGAAATCAGAGTTGGGTTTGGGGATGCTGCTGCTGCTTGCCTGAGCTAGTCCCCACAGCACGGTGGAAGATACCCGCATGGAGCGAAATTCTCTTTGCCCTAGCATCCCCTCTGCCTGAGAGAGAAATGTGTTTGCACATCTGAAAGGGCCTTAAGGAAAGGGACATGTCTGTCCCCGCCCTCCCATGGAGCACGTCTGGGGAAGGCGCAGCACGCTGCCCCCGGAGAAGAGGAGCCCTTGGCCTTGGGGTCTGAAAACGCTCGGGAAGCAGGATAGGCTGCCGTGGCACGTACAGCAGGCTGGTGGCAAGACAAGTGTCACCCGTTCCCTGTGCGGAGAGATGGAAGCCTGGCTGCTAAGGAGACATGAGGGGACGACTAGGGCAGGGGCGCGTGCTCCCCTCTGAGGAAGGAGTCTGGGCAGAAGGCAGGCCCTGTCCTGTGCCTCTGGTCCCAAGGGCACAGCATCTCCTTGGACAACAGTCCGTAGGGTAGACTTGGGCTTGCTACCAGGCACCATACCCTGAATTCGCAGAAACAGCTCCCTCGAGAAAAGGGCTGTCAGCTACTGCTGAATCATCTGGCAAGAATATGTTTAGTTTTGTAAGAAAAACTGCCAAGTTGTTTTCCATTCTTTATTCTCAATAGACATGGAAGAACATTCCTGTTGCTCCACATCCTCACCAACATTTTCATGTTCTGTTGTCAGTGTTCTGGATTCTGGGTATGTACTGGTGTCTCTTTTTTGTTTTAATTTGCATTTTCCGGATGACATATGATGTGAAGCATCTTTTTATATGCTTATTTGCCATCTGTAATATTTTCTTTTGTGAGGTATCTGCTAAGGTCTTTGGCTCATTTTTAATCAGGTTTTTCCCCCATTGTTGAGTTTTAAGGGTTCTTTGTGTATTTTTGATTAACAGTCCTTTGCCAGATGTGTATTTTGCAAATTTTTTCTCATAGTCTGTGCTTTGCCTTTTCATTCTCTTGGCATTGTGTTTCACAGAGTAGACATTTTTAATTTCAGTGCTTGTGCTTTTGTAGCTAAAGTTATTTCCAAAACCAAGGTCATTTAAATTTTCTTATATATTACCTTCTACATGTTTCATGTTTAGGTTTATAATCCAATCTGAGTTAATTTTTGTGAAGAGTGTATGATATCTGCCTGGATTTATTTTTTTTTATTATTTTATTTTATTTTTATTTTATATTTTTTACATTTAGCTTCACCATTACTCCAGAACCATTTGTTTAAAAGATTGTATTTTGCTCTCTTGTATTGCTTTTGCTTTTATATTAAATATAAAATATAATTGATAATATATATTCTGTTCCTTTAATCTAGCCTTTCTGTGGTATTACAATATCTTGCTTACAATTATCGTTATGGTATACTTTTTTTAAGATTTTATTTATTTATTTGACAGAGAGAGAGATCACAAATAGGCAGAGAGACGGACAGAGAGAGAGATGAGGAGAAGCAGGCTCCCTGCTGAGCAGAGAGCCCAATGCGGGACTCGATCCCAGGCCCCTGGGATCATTACCTGAGCCGAAGGCAGAGGCCTAACCCACTGAGCCACCCAGGCGCCCCATCGTTATGGTAAACTTTGAAGTCAGTCCTCAGGCTTGTTCTCCTTCAACACTATGTTGAATATTGTGAGTCTTTGCCTCTCCATATAAACTTTAAAATAAGTTTGTTAATATTAAAAAAAAAGAACTTGCTGGAATGCATTAATTGTATAGATAACCTTGGAAATCAGTGACTTCTTGAGCTTAGCAGGAGATAGACCATGGACATCAGTTGTCACAGTGGTGCCTCTGGCAGAACCTATTGCAAATCCCTAGGCAAAATGAGACCTCAAGGATCTGAGAGAATGTCTAAGAAGTACTTGATACATCCCTTGGGTATGGTTTATTGAAGTGTCCACCTGTCTGAAAGCTGGGGAATCTAGATACGGGAGGGAAAATTTGTTATGATAAAACATATCAACAAACATCAATAAATTTTGTAAAACTAATTGTCATGACTCATTAAGAATATGACCAACAGAGGGACCATCAAAAGGAAAGCATCCGTATGTTCATTGTGAAATTTTTTATTCAAAATAAAGCAATGAGAAGGGAAGGCACAATGAGAAAATTACCATTTTTTAAATGGTAAACTTCTTACAAAATGGAATAGGTTTTATATTCTAAGTAGTATATTGAAAAGTAAAACATTGGGGCGCCTGGGTGCTCAGTGGTTTGGGCTGCTGCCTTCGGCTGGGGTCATGATCTCAGGGTCCTGGGATCGAGCCCTGCATCGGGCTCTCTGCTCAGCAGGAAGCCTGCTTCTCTCTCTCTCTCTCTATCTCTCTGCCGGCCACTCTGCCTACTTGTGATCTCTGTCTGTCAAATAAATAAATAAAATCTTTTTTTAAAAAAAGAAAAGAAAAGTAAAACATTCTGTGTCAATTTTCCTACTTTCCCAGCTAGTATTTCTCTACCTCAGAAGGCCCACTCTCAACCGTTTCCTCTCTCAAAAGGCAGTTGCTCTTAGAGTCTGGCACATGGCACTTGGGGCCTGCTGGTCGTTGGCTACTGCCCTCTGTACCTTGGGTTCTAACAGCTGCGGGGCATCAAGATGAGAACGTCTCTTGTTCTAAGACTTAGTATAGTTTGGGGCACATGGTAAGCAATAATAATCACTTTTTTGTTGATCCAAGTGTTTGACCTTTCTTAATTATTCTAGTACCACAGTTTACTTGTTCTAAGATTTCTCCCTCCCCCCCCCATTTTTAATATCTCTTAAGGTGGCACTCACCTTTCACTTGAGGACATATCCTAGTTTAACCGACAGCATTTCTCTTTCTTAGTCAAACATAAACTATAGTGCATATTAACCCTTGATGAAAGCTAGGATGCAATGAAATACTCTATTATGGTTACGATTCTGATATTTGAAATCCTCCGGTAGCCTTGTCAAGTGCTCCTTTTTGAGTAACCCTCACCCCCACCCTTAGAGAAATCTATCTGTGGTTCACACCTCTTTGAAAATACCTCATTGTTGTTCCACATTTAAGACACAATGAAGAAATAAATTGACAATGAGTTCCAGATTTTAAAAGTCACTTGCCATTCAATCCAAATTGTGAGTTTGATCGGTTACCGAACACTTTATAATGCACCCCCCCCAGTAATTTTACAGATAGTATTTGTTTTCGTACCAATTGCTTGATTATTCTCTGTCTGCATATGCAGAGAAAGCTAACTAATTTAAAATACACGTCCGTTAATTTTGATTGTCTATAAACTTAACAATTGATATAATTTCCACCTTATACAGTGGGGTGAAATGTGCACAATTTACAGTGTAATATATAGAGTCTGTGTATACCGTGAGAAAAATTCAGTTTATGTATGCAAATTGGCAAAGTAAAATGAGTGTTGTATATAGCTACAAGGAACCCCATGTCCGAGTTCATTATACTATATATAGGGTTGGGTCAGGTAATGTAGAAAATCCATTACCTGCACACAATCGAGGGGTGGGGGGGGTGGATTATGGGTAGTAACTGTTCTGTTCTTAGGTCTCTAAATAATGTTTGGGGGCCTAGGAGTATAGTGCACACTGGGGAATGTATTTTTCCTACGTGCGAAACTTCGATGCGTCCTGTTGCCAACACTGCCGAAAGCGCAGATAAGGAAAACAGCAACCGAGGAAGTGGGGGACCTAATTTAGACAGTCATATGAAAGGAACAAGAAAAGGGCCACGGATCGATATCAATACACCAATTAATCAGAATGGCTAAAAATAAAAGACTAATGACAAGACCAAAAGCGAAAAATATACGCATTTGACGATACACAATGGCAAGTTGTACATTTGAACTTAACACATCTCAGACTAGTGTCGTGTTAATAATTGCGCCTTTTTCTAAGCAATGTTGTTTTAGGGTCACTTACCCACACTTGCAAGGATTTTTGTAAAGTGACTCTCATGTTACTTAAAAACTGTGCAAATTTGGGTCATAGTGTAAATTTTCAAGTTATGTTAAAAAACATTCTGTCCCCTCCCCCCCCCCCCCCTAAACTGACTGTTAAACTTTGACCTTTGGTCCCCCTCGGTTACATTGAAGAACACTCATATCCATATTTTGTGAAAATTACACTAATTTTTCATTTTTGAAAACTTATCCTCGCTTTTTCCCTCTTTTATTGTAATTCACTCACATATGCATTAATAGTATAATTGGAATATGGTTCCATTAGGACCATAAATCCTTTTTTTCCTTTATTGTATATTATCAAATTAATAAGTTAATATAACTGTACTCTTTGGACAATTTTCGTTAAGACCAGTCTACTCTTAAAAAAAAAAAAATGGAGATTTTTCATGACTGTTTTCAATTTCATACTGGTTATATATCTGATCAGATTTCAATTTCTTCCTAGTTAAGTTGTAGTAGTTTAAATGTTTCATAGAACATCCATTTCATCCAAATTGTCAAATTTATTGCCATCACAATTGCTCACAGTATGTTCTTATAATAGTTGTATTTCTTTGGTGTTAGTTGTGATCTCTCTCTTTCATTCATGAGTTTTATGTATGGGTCCTTTCTCTTTTCTTTTTGATAAGTCTTGCCAGGGGTTTAGCAATTTTATTAATTCTCTTAGTAAGACACCCGCTCCTAGTTTTGGTGATGTGTTCATTGTTTTTGGTTTCTATTTCATTGATTTCTGCTCGATCTTTGATTTCTCTTCTAATGCTGGGCTTAGGGTTTCTTTCTTGTTCTTTCTCCAGCTCCTTTAGGTGTAGGGTTAGGTTGTGTACTGAGACCTTTTCTTGTTTTCATAGAAAGGCTTGTACCATATATATTTTCCTCTCAGGACTGCCTTTGTTGTGTCCACAGATTTTGAACCGTTGTATTTTCATTATCTTTTGTTTCATGATTTTTCAATTCTTCTTTAATTTCCCAGTTGACCCATTCATTCTTTAGAAGGATACTGTTTAGTCTCCATGCTATTTGGGTTATTTCCAAGACTTCCTTTTGGCTGGTTGAGTTCAGCTTTAGAGCATTGAGGAGGAAAAGATACGGGAATGATCCCAATCTTTTGATACGGTTGAGTCTGATTTAGGACAGGATGTGATCTATTCTGGAGAATGTTCCATGAGCCTAGAGAAGAATGTGTTTTCTGTTGCTTT